>NC_084801.1:14057500-24057500 GCF_963169125.1 Humulus lupulus | reverse complement strand
TACAAATTTAGATAAATGAATTAAAAAATTATAATTTTATTTAATATTAACAAATTTAGTAATTAAAAAATTAGATAAATAATTTCAAAATAAATTAAAATTTTCGATAAATGAATTAAAAAATTATAATTTAATTTAATATTAACAAATTTAGTAATTTAAAAATAAATTAAAAGTTAGATAAATAATTTAAAAATAAATTACAAAATTATAATTTAATATCATAAGATTTTATAAGACATCATAAAACATCTAGTGTTAAAAAATATTTCTTCTTTTGTTGCTTTTTTTTGGTGATAAAATTTGATCACCAAAGATTGGATAGACGTTTTATATATTATCACTTAGTGATAATGTTTTATTAATTATTTTCAATCACGAAAAGCCTTAGACCCGTTCGGTGAAGCTGAGTTTGTAAGAACTCTTAAATATGCTTATCCGAATTATCCAGGACGGTATGTGTCTGCATGGATGGTTTGGATTTGTTGTGTACCTATAATTTGATCTAGTACTCATTTTATTGTTTCGTTAATAGAGATTTCAATATGTGTCTCCTTATTTGTTCTCGTAAGTGGGCAAACTTAATTTTAGTCTGCCCACTTATGAGAACTATAGGGAGGTGCTGCCGAAATTTTTACATAAACGAAACAACTTTAAGAGTGTAGATTAAATTATATGTATACTACAAATCTGAATGGGATAGGTTCTTTACCCTTATAGAAGTGGAGTGAAAAGGTGGATTAGGGCACACACACATAGTCAATAAGTTTTAATTATTTTTTATTCTTGTATCGTAGATGCCGATCGATAAGAGTTGGACAGCATTAAGGAAGCGTAACTGTGATGCTTATTGGAACGGTCTCCAAGCCTTCTTGAGAATGGAAAAAGAACACGTAGACTGCGACGGAAGAATTTTATGCCCGTGTGTGAGGTGCCTGAATGTTAAACTACAAACTATAGATATAGTGGAGGCTCATGTCTTTGACAAGGGTTTTCAACAGAGTTATCAAAAGTGGGTTTACCACGGTGAGGTGGAAGCTAGTGTCGCCAATGAGGTAGTTGAGGAGAATGAAGATGTAGACGAGATGGTTGACGTCGTTGATGATTTCCTCTTACCGACAAATGCAGAGGAAGCAGATGGTGTGTCTGGCAGTCGAATGGGACAGTATTATGACAAGTTGTTCGACGAGATTGAAGCTGAGTTTTATCCGGGTTGTGATTGGATATCATCCTTAAAATTTTTGGCGAAGTTGATGCATTTGAAAGTTAGAGGGAAGTGGCCAAATAACTCTTTCGATGAATTGTTGAAGTTACTAAAATTTGCATTTCCGAAAGATAATAAAATTCCCCCAACACACTATGAGGTGAAAAAGAAGCTGAGTAAGTTAGGGTTAGGATATCAATCAATCCATGTGTGTAAATATGATTGTTCATTATTTTATAATGAGCATGAAAGCAAAGATTCATGTCATGTGTGTGGGAGTAGCCGATGGGTCAATAAAAAGAAGAAGGGGAAAAAGGTTCCACACAAGGTGATGCGTTACTTTCCGTTGACTCCCAGATTAAAGCGAATGTACAGTTCAAGACATACAGCTAATGACATGTTATGGCATCATACTGGGAGATCAATAGAAGATGGGGTGATGCGTCATCCGGTTGACGGGTCTGCATGGAAAGACTTTGATGCCACCCATCCTGATTTTGAAAAAGATCCTAGAAATGTTCGTCTAGGCTTGGCTACTGATGGGTTTAATCCTTTTGGCAACATGAGCTTATCATACAGCATGTAGCTTGTGATTTTGACGAACTACAATCTCCCCCCTTGGCTATGCATGAAGGAAGAGTATTTTATGCTAACTCTGCTTATTCTTGGGCCAAAATCACCGGGTAAAGACATGGATGTATTTCTAAGACCCTTGGTGGATGAGTTAAAAAAAATGTTGATTAACGGGGTCGACACAAGAGATGGCACAAGGAATGAATTGTTCAAGATGCGTGTAGCCCTTCTGTGGACAATTAACGATTTCCCTGCTCGTAGTAGCTTGTCTGGTTGGAGCGGGCAAGGGTATAAAGCATGTCCAACGTGCAATGAAGACACCACTTCCATTCGAGTGATTGGTAAGACATCGTATGTCAGTCATAGGCGATTCTTGAGGAGTAATCATAAGTATAGAAGGGACAAGGAATTTGATGGCAAAGTTGAGAAAAGAAATCCTCCACAACAGTTTACTTGTCAACAAGTTTTAGATCAAGTCAATGCTTTACCGCTTCAAGTTTCTGGTAAACATGACAGATTTGGGGGGGTGAAGTGCAAGCGAGGTGCAGGGGAAAGTAATTGGAGGAAAAAAAAGTATTTTCTATGAACTTGATTACTGGAGTTCAAATCAGTTAAAACACAACCTAGATGTGATGCATGTTGAGAAGAATTTGTGCGACAGTATCCTTGGGACTCTGTTAGATAATGATAAATCTAAGGACACCACTAACGCAAGACATGATTTAAAGAATATGGGGGTTAGGAAATCGTTGTGGATTTACGAGGATGCCAATAAAAGGTTAATGAAACCGCATGCTCCATACGTGTTCACTTTTGAACAGAGGCGATATTTTTGTCAATTTTTGAAAGGAGTGAAGTTGTCCGATGGTTTTTGTTCTAATCTAAAGAAAAAATTCATAGACAATGACTCAAACATTGTTGGGTTGAAGTCCCATGATTGTCATGTGATAATGCAACGATTACTTGCAGTAGGTGTTCGCAAGTTTTTACCAGAATCTATATCCACTACCATCACTGAATTGTGTAATTTCTTCAAACAATTGTGCTCTAGGACACTGAACGTTTCTGATATGGAGAAAGCTAAGGATGACTTGATTGTTATTTTATGCAAGATGGAGTTGATTTTCCCTCCAACATTCTTTGACATAATGATCCATCTGGTTTTGCACTTGCCTGATGAAGCAATATTGGGAAGACCTGTATTTATGAGGTGGATGTATCCTTTTGAAAGATACATGAAAAAATTAAAAAACTATGTCAGGAATAAAGCTCGTCCTGAAGGATCTATAGCAGAAGGATATGTTGCAGATGAGGCTTTGACATTTTGTTCAATGTATTTCAAAGGTGTGGAAACAAAATTTAATTAGCCTGATCGTAACGAAGATGCACCGTATGTGAATCGACACCTCACAGTGTTTGAATCTCAATGTCGTCCTCTTAGTAAGGGAATTCCCGTGCCCCTCGATGAAAATACTCGGAATAAAGCTGAGTGGTTCATATTGAATAATTCTTCAGAAACTGAAGTGTATTTAGAGTAAGTACATAATTAATATTCATTTTATTCTTTGTTCAATCTACTCTTTAATTAACAATATTGACATTGTTAATTAATTAACAGGGAACACCTAACTGAGGTGCAACAAATAGATATGGCTGCCAATCATAAATTGATACATAAGAAAGAGTTTCGTTCATGGTTTCATAAGAAGGTAACTTGTACTTAGCAAATTGCATCCTACAAATTACATTCTCATTCTAATATATTTCATTATTATTAGATATATGATTTGCACCAGCTTGGGTCATTAGAGCATGCTGATGAATTACTAGCTTTAGCATCTGGGTCAGATCTATTGGCTTACTCCTACCAAGCATGTATAGTGAACGGAGTTCGATTTGTTTCATACAATTGAGATCAGAATCGAATTACACAAAATAGTGGAGTGTGTGTTGTTGGAACAGAAGGTTTTAACTATTACGGGCAACTTGAAGAAATACTCCAGCTATCTTTTACTGGTTCTTATTCGGTGGTATTATTTCGATGTAAATGGTTCAATACAGATCCGAAAAAAAAGAAAATCATCACTGTAAATAATATTACTAGTATCAATGTTAGCGGTGAATGGTATAAAGATGAACCGTTCATACTAGCTAGTCAAGCAAAACAAGTATTCTACATCGATGATCTCGTTAGAGGACGAGATTGGAAAGTTGTCCAAGAAGTGAATCATCTACAAGTTTGGGACTTTCCAGATGCTTCAGATATGATTTCTGATGTTGATGTTGTACATGACACCAACTCATCAAATTTTGTTTTGACTGTGGATCTCGGAGAGTTGGTTGTTCGGCAATCTGATGTACCAGCGACTCAAGTCACACGGCCCATCAACCTTCTTTAGTTGTTCAAGAAGATGATGGATTTATTAATGACGATGAAGATGATATGGCAGACAGTGTAGAAGAAGCAGAAGATGAGGATGAATTAATTGTCGACCTTAGTGATGATAATACTGATGATGTGTGCCTGATAGATGTTGATGTAATTAGTGAGGACAGTGACTATTCTACTTAGTTTTGTATCTAGTGTTCAATGTATTATACATATTGAGAAATAAAAAGTTAGTTTCCAAGTAGCATGTTTCAAATTACCTAATCAATTGAAATAATACTCAATAAATTAATTGTAAATAATAATTAAATATTAAAATAGATAGGTTAAATTACTGTCGTGTTAGTAGATGTCAGCAGATGTGGCTAGAGCTCACGGTGGAGACACTGGCGGTGATCCTCCACCGAATCCTTCTAGGATCCCGACTACATACGACTCAGGTAATTTTTTTGTTATTTTATTTACTCACATATGTTTATCATGTATATACTAATATTCTATGTATTATTAATAAAAAAAAATACAGGAATCCCAACTAAGAAAAAGGGTCGTGGCGCAGCAATTGGAAAAGATCTAGAGGAGAGGCGGCGTAAAAATGGAAAACCACTGGAAGTAACGTTTTGCCCACGAACGTACAAGGTTGTTGGGGGCAAGCACGCTGCTTTTGTTCGCCTTGTGGGAACCCAAATTAAAACGAAAGTTTCCGGACATTAGGGTTCATGGGAATTAGTGCCTAAACAATACAAGGATCAGGTGCTTGGCATAATTCAGGTAAAAATAGTATTAAATATATATTTTTTAAAATTTGTCTTTAATATAGTACATATATTATTAATATGTTTAATTTTCAATTTAGTACTATTATCAAATAGTGGGCCGCGCTTCTTAAAGTATTTAGATGGTATCGATTGAGAGATGAAAGACCGATACCGTAATAGGAAAACACTAAGACACGAACATTTTGAGAAACACTACAATGGACCGGAGGATTGGGATAAGGTTCTAAACAACCCAACCAATGATGTTAACAAGGAGGAGTGGAAGCACATTTGTCAGTTATTTACAAGTCCACAATTTATTGCGCGCTCCATAAAGAATAAGGAAAATTGGAAGAAACAAAAGTATTCTACAACGTAGGGTACAAAATCGCTGGCAGCCATCCGTTTTGAAAAAGTAAGTAAAAGATAAAATATTATCAAAATTATGTTCTTTTAAATTATATGTTCTCTAACATTTGGGTTATATTTTTTAGACGAACCCGGACCTCATTGAGTCATGGAAGGATTATCATTGGAAGAAAGAAACAAATGATTTCGTGAACGATGATGCTCACCAAGATTACGTAAGTTTGAATTATATTTTTTAATATTAAAAGAGTTATATTTAATGTTAGTGTCTAACATTTTTTGAAAACAGGAAAAACTGAAGACTGATTTTGAGTTACAAACTCAGCAAACATCCACTGATGCTTCTAATAATGATAGCCCGTCATCAGTTGATCAGGTGTTGGTGTTACAAAAAGTATTAGGCCAAAGACATGGACATATGCGAGGAGTGGGCCGCAAATTGAAGGGGTCGGGGTCGGGGTCGGGGTCGAGGTCGGGGTCGGGGTCATCATCTACCCAACACTCTCACTTCAGTGAGTCTCAAGTTCCTCCTCATCATTCAAGAGAATATATAGAAAAATTGGAGAATAATCTACAGAAATTGACTGATCAAGTTAATTTCTTAACTCAATATTTTGTACCTTCATTTCGTCCACCAAACGTTTAGATGCCGCCTGTGCCTGATAGTGACAATATTTCTAGGGCTTCATCTTCTCAACCTCCAGCTCCAACTCATCCTTCTATGTACGGGGCAGTGCCGTCTCAACATATGGTACCTCCATATATGTACGGAGCAACACCTTATCCGTGTCCGATTCCACCGTCCTCCCAGCCATCGTATCCCTACATGTATGGAGCTGGATCGTCCACATTACCTCCCCAATATCCTTGGCCGATGCCGCCACCGCAGCAATCACAACCACAGCCACCGCAACAACCACAACAAGAAGACAATAGGGAGGAGGACGATGCAGCTGATTTAGGAGACTAGGTTTATTTTATTATTAATTATTGTTAAATTTTATGAACAATATGAATATTTGCTATGTTAATGTATTATGCATATGTACAATTGTTATTTTAATAAACTAATTTGAATATTTAATATAATATTTTTATTTTTAATATATTTGTTTTCAATTATTTAAATTTTAAATAATAATTTCGATAAATAATTAATTAAAATTGTATTTAATTAATTAATTTTTTTTTATAAATAAAATAGTATTAGGGGCGACACTGTCGCCCCTGATAATATGCCACGTTCAACCATTTGGGGCAACATAGTATAGTATTAGGGGCGACACGTCGCCCCTAATAATTAAGTATTAGGGGCGACATATCGACAAAAATAATTCAAAATTTTCAACTTTTTGAGGCGACATTTCAAGTTTTAGGGGCGACTGTGTCGTCTCTGATAATATGTCACGTGCAACCATTTAGGGAAACATAGTATTAGGGGCGACTAATAGAGTATCACGGGCGACATATCGACAAAAATAATTCAAAATTTTCAAATTTTTGAGGCGACATTTCAAGTCTTAGGGGCGACTGTGTCGCCTCTGATATTTGAATATCAGGGGCGACCCTCGAGTCGCCCCTAATGTACCCTTCAGGGACATTTTTCCACAGGCGACTAATCAGGGGTGACATTTTTGTTGTAGTGTCTATTCTGAGGTGCACCGCGACCCTAGGAAGGGCATGTTGCGACCTATGTCTCCCAGCAAGGAGGCATTTTGCCTCTGTTTTGAGGCATGTCGTGGCCCTTAAGGGGTTGGGCTGCGACCCTAGTTCAAGGTGTTGGTTGTTTGGAATTTTTTGGCTTGGAAACCTAAAAGTTAGGCTCGGGATGGATTATATCACCTCGATTGGTAGAATCCAAGGTCCTGGAGACTAGAATTATATCCTAAAGTTATTTAATGATTTAGAGCATGATGGATAACTTTTGTCATTGCGTTGTGACTAGGTTTTCAGCGAGGCTCGGACTAGAGGATTCTTCTCGGGATAACGGTGCTCAAGAAGCTTGGGACATAGGTAAGAAAACTGCTGTACCCGTAGAGCAGGGCGTGGCCCTATAGTTTGTGTTGCAAGGCACGACCCTATATGATTGAATTGAAGGGCGTAGCCCTATTGTTTTGTATTTGTTTAAGTATATGTCGATTACATGCTATGTATTGTATATTTGTAAATGAATGGCAAAGGTCGAGAACGGCAGGAAGCCGAGTACGGCAAGGGGCCGGGAATGACGTTAAGCACGTGGAGTGCAAGGCCGAGTACGACAAAGGGCCGAGAGCGGCGTTGAGCACGCGGAGTGCAAGCTGTTAGGGTGAGACCCTTCTCGGAAGCTTGAGTCATCCTCACGGTGTAGACCGCAAACCTAGGGCCTAGTAAAGCGCCTGGGATGGTAAGGCTGCTATGTGTTTAACCTGTTGGCTCCTTTGTTGTATGCTAATTGAGAGATATGCATATGTTAATTGTTTGTGTTTAGTTTCCTTGCTGGACTTCGGCTCACAGGTACTCTATGGTGCAGGTAAGGGCAAGGGAAAAGTCGACCAACCATGAGAAGCGACGTGTACATATTCGGCCTACTTGGTTGCCACGACCAGGGGTATTTTTGGGAGATGTTGTGTATTAATCTGAATTTTGTCGTCTAGTCGACTTGGAATGTATTTTGAATTGTAAATATTTTCTAAACATTGTTTTGGGATCCGAACTGTAAAACTTTCTGACATTTTCAATGAGAATCCAAATATTTTGTATTTAATGATTGAAAACGGGTTTTGTCCCAAAGTTAGCTACACTTTTAACCTAAACCTCGATTAGTGAGTGATTAACACATTTTAAACTCACTTAGTAACGACTCTAAAAAAGTAGGGAGTTACACTTTTGTTCTCGGTATACCCCTGTTTAGTGAATTACGTTACTATAATGTTACATTTTTAGTTACATCTTATTATAAAAGATTTTAATAGATCATCAATATATAAATTTCCTTTTTTTAAATTTTAATTTTAGACTCAAAATGAATTTCTAAATATAAAATAAAATTAGTTATTTATTTATAATCATTATGTCATTATAACATCAAAAATACACAATTAACTTATTGATGTTTTTATAAGTAAAATTTCTAAATTATTTTATTTTTAACACTTTAGTTCTAATTAAAATATTAAACAATTTTTTTTTAAATGATGTTCATGTACGTATATTCTCAATAATTTTATTTTTTATTAAGAATTCAAAAATATCTTATCGTATGTAGAAATTTTCGGATATATTATTTCACAAAACAAACACATTAGTCTCTATTAATAGTTAATTGTGCTATATTCAATTATTGTCTAACAATATAATCCATTTGATTAATTTTTATAAAATAACTTGCAATACCATCACCAACTATGAAATCTATATATACAAAGATACTATTCTTTTTTTAAAAAATAGTTGTGTATAGATTATTAATTATTGTTTTTCTAATATTAAAATTTACATAAATAATAACATGTAAATAATTTGTAAAGGATTATTATTTTAAAATTGTTATGTTAAAGAGCTCAAGTATAAAAACAAAATAAAAACAATTTTGAATCCTAATTGAACAAAAACAAACTAATTATTGATAC
The DNA here is from genome assembly GCF_963169125.1 of Humulus lupulus. NCBI lineage: Eukaryota > Viridiplantae > Streptophyta > Magnoliopsida > Rosales > Cannabaceae > Humulus > Humulus lupulus. Next base: position 24,048,599 of record NC_084801.1, on the reverse strand, counting down.
TTGAGTTAAAAACATTTAACTTTTAGAAATAATTTAAAAATTATAATAAAATTTATTTTTTATATAAGATAAAATTTAACATTCTTTTTTAAGGAAATAATATATTTTGAATAAATAATATTACATTTTTAACCATTCATTAATGATCCAATGAATGAAAAAAAATATATGTAACTATTGTAAATAAATTGATGTAACCATTAAGTAATAACTTATAGTATATATTTTGAAATGAATATTACATCTCTGTAACATTTAAGAAACAAATACATACTTGTTGCCTAATCTATGTTAAAGTATGACAAAATCTCTTTTATGAACAAGGATGAGGACATTTTATTAATATTATATATTATTTGAGAAGTAAATTATGTATTTCCTTCATCAATTATTATCGACCCTCACAATATGAATTCATGTACATATCGTTACTCAAGCTTTCAATCCTGGCAACAGTTGTATTACTACAACTGCCGCCATAGTCGTTTTCAGCCATGCATAGTCCTGATGATTTAAGCAGATATTTAGTCTGTTCTGGGCTGAGAGCATCTTCTCCCCACGGGTGCAACTCCTTCGGTATCAGCCCCTCTAACTCAGTCGCAACTTCCTTCATCATAGGCCTTTCCTCTCCTCTTACTCGTAGGCATTTTTTGGCAAGATTAGCAATTACTTTTAATGTTTCCATATTTTCCTCGACACCAGTAACCAAATTCTGGTCAAGAATTCGAAATAACTGATCCTTTTCCATGGAAGAAATGAAGTACAATGCAAGATTTCGATCGTCATCTGGTCTATCAAAAGAAAGCGCCTTTTGTCCAGTTAAGAGTTCTGCCAAGACGACTCCAAAACTATACACATCACTCTTCCCGGTCAATTGACTAGTGTGAAAATACTCTGGATCTAAATAACCTAATGTCCCTTGTACTAAAGTAGTTAACTGAGTTTGATCAATAGGAACTAGCCTTGAAGCTCCAAAATCTGATACTTTGGCTATGTAATTATTGTCCAACAATATATTTGTTGTCTTGATATCTCTATGTATGATTGGCATCGAAGTGGAAGAGTGCAAATATGCAATCGCACCAGCAGTTTCTATAGCAATATTAAGACGCATTTTCCATGAGAGTGTAGAGTACTGACCCAATGTTTCATGCAGATGCTCAAAAAGTGTTCCATTTGTTATAAACTCATAAACCAACAAGGGAACTTCGGTCTCCAAACAACATCCTAACAGTTTGACCACATTCCGATGATTGATTTGGGAAAGCACAATGACCTCATTAATGAATTGTTCAATTTGGCTTTGATCACCAATTTTAGACTTCTTGATAGCCACCGTTCTGTTATCTGTTAACACACCTTTGTAGACTGTTCCGTATCCTCCTCGACCAACAACTCTACTTTCGTCAAAGTTATTAGTCGCCTTGTTAAGTTCATCAACTGTGAAAATTCTTGCTGCAGCCTTAGTGTGGTCTGATACGAGTTGTTGCTGTAACAGAAAACCGCCATTTTGTTGAAAAAACTTCTGTTTGAGTAATATGAGCTTTCTTTTCTTTGTTCCCCAGTAAATCCAAGAACTCCCCACTAGCAGTATCAAGAAGCCTGCGCAGATACCTGCACAGTTGAATTTGTAATTAGATACATGTCATCTTGATACCATGGAGTAGAGCATATGTATAAAAATATATATATTTATTATTTGACGTGCTCAATTCCTGCTTACATATATAAAATGTAATAAAATAATTAAAATATATAAAATTGCAGACAAAAAAACAGTAGAGGAAGACACCAAATAGGATTCTGAATTTCTTATCATCACATTACCACGCATCATAATAATCCACTATTAATTGAAAAAGAGAAAATAGACGGTCTACTTTTATACTTTTTAAATATATATATATATATGGCTGTGTTCGTAATATAAGGGGCATCAATATTAATTATTAATTTACAAAATTATAACATATGCTTACCCAATGCAATGGAAAGTTTCGCAACAGATTTATAAGGATTACTATCCCTGAGATCGCAGCCCGTCCCATTTTTTATACCGTCCCCTCTAAATCCCTGGGGACAAGAGCATTTAAAACTCCCAGGCAAGTTATGACACCTTAAGGTGCATGGATTTGATCTCTCACACTCGTTTACATCTGCCAATAAATCAAAAAAATAAGCTTTCAGCTAATAAAAATATAATTGAAACAGGCACACACACATATATACATATATATATATTTATAAATTATATGTTAATTACTACCATGGCAACCATCGTCAAGATAAGGGTTCCCTTCATATCCCGTTAAGCATTTGCATTGATATCCAGGTGCGTTGGTTGAATTAAAGCATTTACTATTTTGTGCCCGGCATGCATAGCCAGTCCGATTCATTTTGGCTTGTTCACAAGTCAAGTTCCCAACAGCCCAGTCAAGCGCCACCCGAAACTTCTCCTTCTTCCGCAAGTTCTTCATATCCAACGTCGAAAAGTTGAAAGCATCCTCTTCGGCTATAAAAGCGAAACCACACGGATTGAAGTCGTGAACCGAACTATGATTGTTCTTGGGGTCCAAGCTCTGAACAATCGTAACGAAATCCCAAACCCCTTTTGGGATATCCATCTGGCAACATCTAATCCCAGCACACGACCCGTTTGCGACGTCGTTTGTTTCGTGACACAGCGACACACAACCCGTCGTATAGTACCGCCCTCTGTATCCTCCGATGATTCCAAGAGTATCGCAGCCAACAGCTGTGAACTTGTTCCGCGGACTCACCGGAAACTGGGAATACGTCACCGTATAAGAGTCCAGATTGCTTTCGCTCTTCAGAATTTTGCCGCTCTTGTCGTAACAGTCTCGTGATACGTTAGACTCCACTATGATTTCGCTGCGTTCGATCGATATTTCGACAATGGAAACGTTACTTTTAGGGAACAATATAGTTTTGGGGGATCGAAAGAAATGGTGTGGCTGCAATTGAGGCGGAACAAAGTGTTGTAGTAACAGCCTGCGGTAGTGCCGAAAGGGTAAGGAATTTTGACGTTTTGACGGACCCGCAGAGTATAATTTGTACTCGCTAGTACTGTAGATATTGTACTAACTAATATTAGTGTTGATAGCACCATGAGTTGTTGTTGTACGGCCATTAATTGTCGTCTCTTTACTTTGTAAGTGTTAGGGGTGAGCACGGTTTGATTTGGACGGTTTGAACACTTTTTAATACACCACGCCACAAGTGCGATTTAGTAATTAGAACACACCATGCGGTGTGATTTGGTTGCACCAAACCGACCAAACCAAACCATTTTTTGCGATGTGGTTTGGGCAGTTTTCCACGGTTTGCGTTAAAAAATGTCATAACAAAATTTAAATTTTAAAAAAAATACTAAATCCTTAGTTCATAACAAATACTTAGTAAGTTCTAAACAACATCACAAGTTATCAATTAAGTTCAATGAAACGCAAAAAAAATATACAAGTCTCCCATATTGGGTAACTATAAAAAATGGTATATATGTAAAGTTTTTTTTTTTTAATATATTTGTAAGTATGCAGTGCGTGCAGTGCGGTGCAAACAAAAATTTCACACCGCCAAACCACGCACCGCACTGCACCACACTGTTTAACTCAAATACAAACCATATCGAACTATTACACTTTTAACACCGCAGTTTGCGGTGTAATATGGTGCGGTACGGTAGGATGCTCACCCCTAGTACGTGTAACCAAATTCATATATACTTAGTATTTTATACATATTTGACAATATAAAATTCATTAGTGGATGCAGTTTTTAGTTTGACTTTTACCATTGCTGACGCCTAGCTTTGATGAGTTATGCGACACGTAGTAATTATTGACCAAATTAAAATGTGAGGATATAATAATTTTTATATAAATCTGTGATTATGACATGTTTTTTATAAATATATAATCACGATCGATTATGCCAATTCTATATGATAATGTGTAAACTTTTTCTTCGATGGTTGTTAATTAATAATTTGTAGAATCTCTCAAATAGAGGAGGCAAAAAGATAAGGTCAACGAGGGCATGATAAGCTTTTTAATTAAAAATGTAGAATTGGCATTATGTATACTATTTTATGATTTCTAAAATTTTACCAAAGTTACATATGAAATTAACGATTAACTTCCAATTAATTAATTAGCAAAAACTTCCTGAACTATGACGTATACATATAATAAGCTTGCTATTATATAAATTATTAAAAGTTGCTACACATTTTTTGTATATTCTAAAATATTCTAAACATTTGTAGAATACTTTATTATAAAGTTTTCTAGATATTATATATATATTTGTAGAATATAGAATAATTTCAAAGATATTTTCTAGAATACTCTATAGTCTATAACTTCCTAAAAGTTATATGCATGAATAGTCTAGAGTTTTTATTGTGTAGATTATTTTAAAAGTTGTATTTGTAAATCAAATACACTAAAAAAATATAGAACAAATAATTCTACTCACAGATGTAAAGTGGGCTAGCCACTATGTAGAGATAGTTTCTCCAACTCCTAACTTACATCTATTATCTGTTATAACAGATTAAACCAACTTAGCAACCAATGTCTAGTCATCTTAAGTCCTATAAATATTCAGACTTGGTTCTCACTTGACATACAGAAAGAAGCTCAAGAAATCTGAGAGACAGAGAAAGAAAGGAAGAGAGTACGAGAGAGAGGAAAGCTGGGGTTCTGGGATATTGTATCTGAGTTTTTCACCACTGTTTTGAACGTGAAAACTTAGGGGAGTGTGAGAGAGAAATACACTTGATTTGTGAGAGATATCTCATCAAGATTCAGCTTTGTGGATGCATTCTTTTGTTTCAGATTTGATCTAATAAAGGAGAGAGAGAAGTGTTCCTAAAACTGGATTAGGAACAAGATCATTACTGATCTTGTTCTGAACCAGTATAACTTACTGTGTCGTTTCTTCTTTATTTAGTTTTCTGTTCTTGCATAAGTTTGATTTGTTTCTATTATTACCACTCTATTCTACTGCTTAGTTCATGTTCTAACAAGAGTTGGGCTTGTTGAGTTTTAGTTTAATAAATTGGACTAACTTGCTATTATGTTATTGGGATCTTGAAGCTGAACTTATACAGATTTTCTACAAAATCAAAGCCAGGTTTGCCGATCCATTGTAGCCAAGATCTTAAGTGCTTCCGCATCAAGATTAATCAAGAACACCTCTAAAGAACATGTCAACAATGGCAAAGTTTGAACTCGAAAAGTTTGATGGTTCTACAGATTTCGCACTATGGAGAGAGAGCTTAAAAGGAATTCTGGTTCATCAAAAAGTGGCCAAAGTGCTGGGAGATAAGAAGTTATTGGAGAGTAAGAAAGCAGAGGAAGTAGCTGAAATGGAGGAGATGGCCTACTATACAATCATAATGCATCTTTCTAATGGAGTAAGAAGGAAGTTGACTGGAGAAACTACTGCAAAAGGCATTTGGGACAAGCTTGAACAACTATACATGACACCCTCAATTTCGTGCAAGATCAACCTCCTTGAAAGACTATATGGGTTTAGAATGAATTCTTCTCTTTCTTTAGATGAAAATATTGATAAATTTAATGAGATTATTGTTGGTCTTGCTAACATTGATCACAAGGTAGATGAAGAAAGTCAAGCCATCATTCTACTGAGGTCATTGCCCATAGCATATCAAGAAGTTAAAGCTGCCATCAAACATGGTAGGGATGTTATCTCACTTCAAGATGTACTTGGGGCTCTTAAATCTAAAGAATTCGAATTACAACTAGAGAAGGAATCCAAGAAAGATGAGGTTTACTTAGCACGAGGAAGACAACCAAAGAGAAGCTTGTCTAGGCAGCCTTTTCATTCTCGGTCTAAATCAAGGAACAAAGACTTTAGGCAGTGTTATCACTGTGGGAAAGTTGGCCATATCAAACGATTCTGCAACTTGTTGAAGAACCAGAGAGCATCCAAATCAAACCAAGAAAGTAGGCACCAAAATGATTTCAAATCACAACCGGATCACAAAGGCAATCACAAGTCAAAGCAGTACAACCAAGAAACTGCTGCAGTAGCCGAGACCAATGATGATTGGTCCTCCGATGAGGATGTGTTTTCAATCTTTGAGAGTGCTTCCAGCAAAGAATGGATATTAGATTCAGGATGCACTTATCACATGTGTCCTAACCAAGATTCATTTTTTTATTATGTTAAAACAAATGGAGGTAAGGTACTAATGGGAAATGATGTGTCTTGCAGGGTACATGGGATTGGCAAAGTTGCAGTGAAGCAATTCAATGGAGAAATTAAAGTCTTGACTAATGTGAGGCATATACCCGATTTAAGAAGAAATTTGGTGTCACTCGGCTCACTTGAAGATGAAGGATACACTTACAAATCTTCAAATGGAATCATGAAAATTGCTAAAGGATCACTTGTGGTAATAAAAGGCAAGAAATCTAATGGGTTGTATGTTTTGGATGGTGAAACCGTGACCATAGCTGAAGTAGCCACTGTCAAAACTCAAGTGAATGAAATTCAACTTTGGCATCAAAGATTGGGACACATTAGTGAACAAGGGTTAAGAGAGCTTCACAACAAGGGAGTCATTGAAAAATTAAAGCCATGTGCATTACCATTTTGTGAAGCTTGTGTTTTCGATAAGCAACACAAGATAAAATTTTCTGCTGCAAAACACAACACAAAAGGGGTACTAGAGTACATTCATTCAGACCTTTGGGGACCAAGCAAGATTCCTACACAATCAGGTAAACATTACTTCTTGTCTATAGTTGATGACTATTCTAGATGTGTTTGGATATACTTGCTTAGAACTAAAGATGAATGCCTAGAACAATTCAAAATATGGAAAAACAAAGTTGAAACACAAACAAACTCTAAAATAAAAACATTGAGAATAGATAATGGTTTAGAGTTTGTCAACCATGAGTTTGATTTGTTATGTACTGAATGTGGCATTACTAGGCATAGAACGGTGGTGAGGACCCCTGAACAAAACGGGGTTGCAAAGAGAATGAATCGAACTCTATTGAACAAAGTTAGATGTTTGTTGGTTAGTTCGGGTTTACCGAAATCTTATTGGGGAAAGGCTTTAGCTACTGCTTGTTTTTTTTTTTTGGTAATTCAGATCTGTATATTGCTCATAAACAAACATTTTACACCTATCTCAGCACCATATTAGGCCTGCTATTCTCTATTACAGCTGGTCAAACCAATCTTGATCTATTTGTTGTATTTTGTTCGGCATATAACTCATAACTCTATTTTTTACATTGTTTTGAATCCTTTCTACAACTATGCTCACTTTATACACTTTATGATTCCACAGTGCCTCATTTCTACACCACCAGAGTTGATAAACCATAGCAGCTACTGTCGCTGAGAATACTTGCTTTCTGAACCTTGTCAACCTTGCTTTAGCTATCCATCTCAGAAGTTTCGGTATTGTTCTTGCTGCTGTATGCCGTCCCAGCCAATCTCTGATTAGTTCCAGTACTTGACAACTCAGATGGCATTCAAAAAATAAGTGTTCTCTGTTTTCCTTCTTTGTTCCACACAGCAGGCAATTGTCATCTGCCACAATATGAAATCTGAATAGCCTTTCTTTCATTTGCATTCTGTCAAGTACCACAAGCCATAAAATGAACCTGTGTTTTGGTAATGCCATCCTATTCCAAACTTCCCTGTACCATTTCACTGATTGTTTAGCAGTAACCAAAGCTTGGTACCCTTCATTCATCCTGTATTCTCCATTTGATAACAGTTTCAGCATTTGCATGTCCTTTAGTTTCTCCTTGACTTTGACCAGTTGCTTCCAATACCAACTACTTGTGATTGGTGCTTTATAAGTCCACCAGTTGGTGTCCTTGATATATACAGCATGAATCCATTTTACCCATAATGAGTCTTTCTTTACTGCCACTACCCATACATATTTCCCCATTGCTGCTGAGTTCCATTCCTTTATCTTCCTAAACCCCAATCCTCCTTCCTTTTTGGTTGTACTCATTTCTTCCCATGATACTACCCCTGCTCTTCTAAACTCAGCCTCTCCTTTCCATAGAAAATTCCTACAGATTAAAGTTTTTTTATGTATTACTTTTTGAGGTAAGATCAGTACCTGAGCCCAGTATGAATGGATGGACAGCAGGACTGAATTTACCAAAGTTGCTCTGCCTGCATAGGATATATTCTTGGTACTCCATATTTTGATCCTTTGAACCATCTTTTCCACTAAGATATCGCAATCAGCTGCTGAAATTCTAGTTGGGCATATGGGTATCCCTAGATAGCTGATTGGCACTTTGCTTCTAGAAAATCCTGATGCTGATATGATCCTGTTCACCACTGATTCAACCATATTGCTGCAATACAACCCTGTTTTGGCTTCATTCGGGTACAAACCAGAAGTAAGTGAAAACAGTTTAAGTCCCTGAAGTATAGTATATATTGACTTGAAATCTCCATGAAAAAATAACATTACATCATCTGCAAAACAGAGGTGATTAAGCTTGAGTTTATCACATCTATCATAGTATTTGAAGCCCTCTTTCTTGCCTATTTTCACCAAGATTCTAGATAAGTATTCCATCCCAATTACAAACAATAGGGGTGATAAAGGGTCTCCCTGCCTCAGCCCTCTTTTTGCATTAAAAAATCCATGTAGAACCCCATTAAACATTAGGCTATATCTTGGAGTCCTAATACAGTTCATAATCAGCCCAATAAATCGATCTGGGAAATTAAAAGCTTTTAACATCTCTTCCAAGAATTCCCATTCAAGCATATCATAGGCTTTATGCAAATCCAGTTTTATCATACATTTTGGTTTTGAATTTTTCCAACCAAAATGCCTAATCAAATCTTGGCAAATCATTATATTATGGGTTATGGATCTACCTTGTACAAAACCACTTTGATTTGGTGCAATAATATCTGGTAGAACATGCCTAAGTCTCTTGCATATCATCTTAGTTGCCACTTTGTAGATCACATTACAACAGGCTATGGGCCGAAAGTCTATCACAGATTATGGACACTTTCCTTTAGGTATCAAGGTAATTGTTGTTGAATTAATTTCTTTCAACAGCTATCCTGAATGTAGAAATGATCTCACAGCCGCACAAACCTCATTTCCAACCACCTTCCAATTATCCTGGAAGGAGAAGCTACTGAATCCATCTGGGCCTGGAGCCTTAGTACCTGGAATCTCAAACATTGCAGCCTTTACTTCCTCATTAGTATACTCTGAAAGAAGAATCTTGCAGTGATCATCTGTTATTCTTGGCCCACTTTTAACTATGTTAGTCTGTACTGGTTTCCTGTCCTCAGCTTTACTTCCTAACAACTTTTGATAATATTGCATAAATGCTGTGGCTACTGCCTGTGGGTTGTCCACCCATTTTCCTTCCATATCTTGGATTGCATAGATTCTATTCTCAGCCCTTCTCATCTTGATACTCTTATGAAAAAAACTGGTGTTCTCGTCCCCTTCTTTCAGCCATTGTGTTTTCGCCTTTTGAGCAAGAAATGACAGATACTTAGTATTTATTGCATTATACTTAGACCTATCTTCTTTTTCCTGTTTAATAAGCTCCTTGTCGAATGGCTTCTGCTGTAGTGCTACTTGAGTGTTAATCATTGCTTGATAACACTGAATATTTTTTGCTTGAATATCTCCTATCTCAGATTTGTTCATGTCCCTTAATAACTGTTTGACTCTCTTTAGCTTCTTCACCAGCCTAAACATCGGTTTGCCTGTGTCTTGCTCTTGCCGTATTGCTTTCAAACCTTCCTGAAAATATGGATAAGTTTGCCACATTCTGAAATATCTAAAGGGTTTTTTGCCTTCTGTCATATCAGGATATACAGATAACAATGTTGGGCAGTGATCAAAGTTTCCCTCTGGTAAAAACACAACTTCAGCTGTGGGAAATTTATCTATCCAGTCTTGATTTTCCATTACTCTGTCAATCTTGGAGTAAATCCGTTTTGCCTGATCTTGTTTGTTGTTCCAGGTGAAAAATGACCCTGTGTATTTTATATCCTCCACCCCACAACTCTCCACACAGTCCTTGAAGGCAGCTGAAATTGCCTGGTTACATTTTCCCCCACTTCTTTCCTCAGCACTTAATATAGCATTGAAATCCCCTAGCATAAGCCAAGGCCCTCGGGTCATTGCTGCAATTTCTTTGAGGTCCCTCCATAGTGTTAATCTACCTGTCTCATCATTGAAAGCGTATACAAATGAAACCAAAAAATTTTCCTTTCCTGCCCTCGAATATACTTCTAGATGCATTAGTTGGCTCGTGCATTTCACTATGTTGACTGAGAACATCATTGGATTCCAGCTTACTATTATTCGACCTCCTTTGTGCCACGCATTGTTTGAAGAAAAGCACCATCCTACGAACATACTAGTGTATACAGACCCCAATTTACTAGTCTGTATTTTATTCTCAAGGAGACCAACCAATCCCACCTTCATCATACTGATTAACTTTTTTACCTCTTCCTTTTTGTGGCGATTGTTAATCCCCCTGACATTCTAGCTTAAAATTCTATCCATTTCCTTGGGGAGGCTCTCCCCCTCTCTGCTGAGTACCACTAGTCTATCCCTCTGTTTCCTTGGCTATGTCCCTTAAAATCTGGAAGTTATTAGAGACAGTAGTCACATTACTTCCTGCTGTGATCACTTTTTTGCCATGTCTAACCGGGATAAAACCTTCCTCGTTCCCTCCTGAATGTTTCTCCATCTGTCCATCACCTTCTTCTTTCTTCTTAGCCACCCATTTCTGTTTCATCTCTCCTTCCTTCTTGCATAATTCAGTCCGGTGTCCTAAACCATGACATTTCCCACATGTAATCGGTAGCCATTCATATTTCACTGTCAATTGAATATCCTGATGCATCTCATTAGTGAATGAAATTATCTCAGGAAAATCTTGTTTCAATTTCACTTCAACCAACACCCTAGGATAGAGTAATCTTTCTTTATTCCTGGTGAATGAATCTGTCATCAGTGGTTCCCCAATCTGCTTCACTATTTTGAACAGGGCACGTTCCCCCCAGTATTTGATGTCTAACCCATAAAGCTGAATCCATATTGGTACTGAATTGATATCTTTCTTCTTGAAATATGTATGGGCATCCCAAGGTTTCATCACTACAGGCTTATTATCAAAGAACATGTAACCACCATTCAATATATTATCCCTGACATTGATATCCTCAAATCGAATGATATATATTCCATGTGCGATAGCTCCTATTTTGTCAAGTCCTTTGTCTTTCCAGATTCTTCGACCATACCCCTCAAACACGCTTAATGGTGGATTGGCCCCTATTACATAGCAGACCAATGCTGAATTCCAGTATGCTATTTCATCCTCTATATCCTCCATATCGATTTTAACTCCTTCAAATGTTATCATTTCCCCATCCACAGATTCATCAAATTTAGTGTTTATATTTTGCATCATCTGACCTGTTCGAAGAATCGGAACCTGCGCCGATTTACCTGACCTTATTTTCGTAGCACAGCTCTGTACATTTTCCATGTATCAATTGCATTCCGTTTGAAGGTCCTATTGCTGTAGATTCCGATCCTTGCCTTGCTCTATTTCCTTTTCGACTGATCCTTCCTGCATATCCCCTTCATCGTCCGAGAACTCAATCGCCTCCACTCCTAGGATCTCCTCCATTGCTTTGGTCTTAACCACCGGATCCGAAGAAGATGGACCCCTTTTCCTTGTTCCTTTTGTCACCGGTGTTTTGCCCAGCTTCTGCTTCGTCTTTCTCTTCGCCATAGCTCCAGCGTCTGCTGAGAGAAAATCGAATGAGTTTTTTTCTTCAATTTTTCGCCATTAGCTACTGCTTGTTACTTGATAAATATAAGTCCTAATAGGTCAATTGACTTGAAAACTCCCTATGAAATGTGGTATGGTAGAAGTCCTAGTTTGAAACACTTAAAAGTGTTTGGTTGTGAAGCATATGCACACAAATCTGATTACAAGTTAGGAACTAGATCAATAAAATGCATTTTTCTTGGGTATCCTATAGGTGTTAAGGGTTATAGATTATGTATTGTACAAAATGGTAGATCTAAGATCATAATCTCAAGGAATGTAATTTTTAATGAAGTTGATTTTCCTTACTTAACAGCCAAGAATGGTAGTTTTTCTGTTTCTAATGATGCAGGTGGAACTGACAAGAATGTCACCAAGTTTGAGCTGAAATCATTTGAAGAAAATGCACAAGATAATGAAGGGCCAATCACTACTGAAACTGAAGTGCAACCTACTGAACAACAACCTGATTTGGCCGACTACCAACTAGCCAGAGATAGAGAAAGGAGAGTTATCCAACCACCTGCCCGATTTGCTGAAGTGGATCTGGTGGCATATGCACTTGCTGCTATACAAGAAACAGATGTCCCTGAGCCAATTAGTGTAGAAGATGCCCTATCTAGTGAATACAAAAATGAGTGGATGCTTGTAATGAAAGAGGAAATGGAATCATTAAAGAAAAACAAGACATGGGAGATGGTTACTAGACCAAAGAACCAGAAAGTTATTTCATGTAAGTGGATCTTTAAGGTTAAAGAAGGAATACATGAAGGTGAACCCGTGAGATTTAAAGCTAGATTAGTAGCAAAGGGTTTTACTCAGGTGGAAGGCATAGACTATACAGAGGTATTTTCACCTATGGTTAAATACAAGATAATAAGATTACTGCTATCTATAGCTACTCAAAGAGGCTTAGAAGTTGAACAACTAGATGTCAAGACAGCATTCTTGAATGGCTACATTGAAGAGGACATTTATATGAACCAACCACCTGGTTTTCAAGTGGAACCAGTTAATCAAGAGCTAGTTTGCAAGCTTAGAAAATCACTTTATGGACTCAAGTAGTCCCCACGGCAATGGAACAAAAGATTCAATACCTACATGCAAGGAATCGGGTTTACACAGTCCAAGTTTGATCACTGTTTGTACCATAAAAACTTGCAACAATCTACTAAGGTATTTCTCTTACTTTATGTAGATGACATGCTCATCATGAGCAAAGATACAGCTGTGATTAACACTATTAAAAGAAAGCTACAGCAGGAGTTTGAAATGAAAGAGCTTGGGAAGGTTAAGAAAATACTTGGCATAGAAGTTGTTAGAAAGAAAAATGAAGAAGTGTTAATTCTCAAACAATCTAGTTACATCAACAAGGTTCTTCAAAGGTTTAAAATCCAGGATGCAAAGAGTGTCTCAGTTCCTCTTGGTGGACAGTTTTCATTATCTCAAGAGCAAAGCCCGAAAACAGAAGAAGAAATGAAAGAAATGAAGCAAGTGCCTTATGCTATGGCACTTGGTTGTCTAATGTACATAATGGTAAGCACTAGACCTGACATAGCTCATGCATTAAGTATTCTAAGTCGTTTCATGGCTAATCTTGGAATAGAGCATTGGAATGCAATCAAATGGCTACTTAGATACCTAAAAGGTACTTCAAAAATGGGACTCAAATTCAAAAAGCAAGAGGATTAGATTTCTCTTAAAGGATACGTTGATGCAGACTATGGAGCTAGCAAAGACACTAGAAGGTCAACCACATCATACATGTTCACTACTAATGGGAATTGTATTTGTTGGAAATCAAAACTACAAGCAGTAGTAGCATTGTTGACTACTGAAGAAAAGTTTATGGACACTACCGAAGCTTTTAAGGAGGCCATTTGGCTCCAAGGACTACTGCAAGAGTTAAAAATGTTAAAGGGAAAGGCAACAATCTTCTCGGACAGCCAGTCTTCTATTCACCTTTGTAAGAATCTGGTCCATCATGAGAAAACAAAGCATATCGACATAAGATTGTTCTGGATTAGAGAAAGAATTGAAGAGGGTGCAGTAACTTAGAAAAGATTGCCACTAATGACAATCCAGCTGATGTTGGAACCAAGGTTCTTGCTGTGAGCAAGTTTAAAAATTGTTTAAACTTGCTCAGCCTTGGCAACTAGAAACTAAATTTATCACGAACACTTTATTCAGCAAGTGAACTCTTATCTGGTTATGACTTGGAGAAGCTAGGTGGAATTTGTGGAGATAGTTTCTCCAACTCCTAACTTACTTCTGTTATCTGTTATAACAGATTAAACCAACTCAGCAACCAATGTCTAGTCATCTTAAGTCCTATAAATATTCAGACTTGGTTCTCACTTGACATGCAGAAAGAAGCTCAAGAAATCCGAGAGTCAGAGAAAGAAAGGAAGAGAGTACGAGAGAGAGGAAAGCTGGGGTTCTGGGATATTGTATCTGAGTTTTTCACCACTGTTTTGAACATGAAAACTCAGGGGAGTGTGAGAGAGAAATACACTTGATTTGTGAGAGATATCTCATCAAGATTTAGCTTTGTGGATGTACTCTTTTGTTTCAGATTTGATCTAATAAAGGAGAGAGAGAAGTGTTCCTAAAACTGGATTAGGAACAAGATCATTACTGATCTTGTTCTGAACCAGTATAACTTACTGTGTTGTTTCTTCTTTATTTAGTTTTCTATTCTTGCATAAGTTTGATTTGTTTCTGTTATTACCACTCAATTCTACTTCTTAGTTCATGTTCTAACAAGAGTTGGGCTTGTTGAGTTTCAGTTTAATAAATTGGACTAACTTGCTGTTATGTTATTGGGATCTTGAAGCTGAACTTATACAAATTTTCTACACACTATAAATACCACATCATGGATAACAAATGGTGTAACTACAAACAGCAAAACATCAATAAAACTATACTACTTTCTACTATACTCTAGTCTCTAAAACACAAACTCAAATTTCTTCACTTATCCACTCAACAACATCAACTACAATGTCCTAACCCATCATACTTTAGCCACTATTACTACTCATCAAATATTCTAAACTACAACAAATTATCATTATTTTCTCTATCCCAAATTCCCAAACCAATCTTGAATATTAGGAAGTGAGGATTGCATTGGATTATCATCATACATGACTATTTTGTACCAATATTGCTTTTCCTGATATTAAGAGATTTTCTACTTTTCGAATATTCCCTTGGTACATTTATTCATTTTTCCATCCGCTTCGTATTATTCCTTTTGTATATATAGGTGCATTGTAACGGTTTGAGCTCATTAATACAAAGGAGCAAAATATTGCAGTCATTTTTATACCTTCAAACTTGGTATCAGATGCTTAGTAACTAGCATTCATGGCGACTACTGGTGAGTTCCCTTCGCCACCTTCCTCTGCTCCTCCAATCACTACTTCGATTCAACCATAGTCTGTCTCTACCATTCCTTTGTTTCAAAGTCTTACTCTGCTCACCTCGAAACTTAATCGTGTTAACTATTCCTTCTAGTATATCTCAAGTGCCAACTCCTCGTTCAGATAATTTGGAAGGGTATGTGCTTGGCACTGAAGTGTGGCCTCCTCAGTCTTTTGACAATACTACAAGGGGCACTTCTCATGGGAAAACTCGTGAGGTAAACATTGGTTCTGCTCTTTGGAAAAGCATGGATCAGGCCATTATGATGAGTTGATTATTTAACTCCACCTCTAAGAGTATGTTTGGTCACATAGTCAGGTTTACATATATATTCCTTTGACACATTTGGCATACATTGGAGCTTCTTTTTACCACACAGTCAAGGTTCGAACACTTCAGCTTCAGTCACTAAAAAAGGGAACACAATTACATGCTCAAAATGGCTAGCTCGGCAGAAAATCTCTCAGCTGCAGGTCATTTGATTACTAATGAGGAACTAGTTCTTTACATTTTAGGTAGACTTTGTCATGACTATAACTTTGTTGTGATCAATCTCACATCTAGACATGATCAACTCATCTTGTAGGATGTACAGTTTCTCCTTCAAAGCCAAGAAATACGACTTGAACAACTTAATGCTCTGACCCTTGGCGACCTCACCTATCACTGCTGTAAAAAGAGGCTTTAACTTCGATTTTTAAGGTGAATAGACTTCCGGTCTCGCATAAATGCAAACTGAAGTCTATCCATACGAAGTTAAAAGTCTTAAAAAACTGAAGTTAAAGGGGGTTTTTAACTTCGGTTATTTGGAAAAAAAAAAACCCAAGCCTATTCTAAACTTTTAACTTCGGTTTTTACCAATTAATCGAATTTAAAAGTCTTGGATACAAGCTAATGTCAAGTAGTGAGGACTTTTAGGTATGGTTATTTGGTAAAACCCAAATTTAAAAGTATACAATAAAGTTAGGTTTTTTCCAAATAACGAAGTCTATATTCTTTTTTTTTTCTAAAAAAATAAATAATATTTAGACGAATTTTTAACCAAAAATAACATAAAATTTATTTCAATTTTCAATCCAAATACCACCAAAACAAAAATTTCCTAAAAAGTTAAAAATAAACAAATTATTACAATTATTAACTTTATAATAACTAATAATAAACATCTAAAAATAAATAAAAAGTGAGAAAATTACAAATAAATTTTTATTAAATTCGGATTAATAAAAAATTCAGAAAAAAATTAACATAGACAAAGTTTTAGAGATTCATATCTTCTTCATTGCCCAAATACACATTTGAATCAAGATTAAAACCTATACATTAACAAAACATAATACATTAAATTAAAAAAATCTAAAAAATAAAGAAAAATTTAAAAAAATCTTACAAACATAAATTTAGGTTGCGTTTGGAAAAATTTTTGTTTTAAAATTTTTTAAACTCAAAAATAAAAATATATTTTTGTTTTATGTTTTTTGATTTTTATAAAATAAAAATGTGTTTGGTAACTTTTATTTTTATTTTTTGTTTAAAAAATAAAAAATAAAAAACATATGTTTGGTAAACATTTTTTTTAAAATTTTATTTTTTATTTTCATTTTCTAAACTAAAAAATAAAAATATTTTTTGTGACCACTATTTATTATTTTAAAATAAAAAATAAAAAAATTATAGAAAAAAAAGATCATATTAATAATATCAAAGTAATCTCAAATTTCAAAACTTAATATCTATCCATGAGATAACACAAAATCAATAAAGTCTACTTAGTAAAATAAAAACGTATGAACTGATAATTGTCTAAACTTAAAGTAAAGTATTAAACGAGTCATAACAATCAACTAATGTATATGAGTTCTCCATATATGATCAGCAATTTCATCACGAACATGAGCCATTTCACGTATATGAGTTCTAGAAATACTGAACTCTACACTATCAGTCAAAGTTACATCCGTGCTTTGTAAAGTAGTGGCCTGTACTTCAGAATTTCCTTCATCTCCATCAAAATATACATCTATTTCTGCATTTCTCCTTATAAAATTGTTAATCCCACAGCAAGTAATGACAATGTACTTTTGTATTCTTAGATCATATGAAGGCATTTGCTTTAGGATTGGAAAGCGAGCCTTCAACACGCCGAAACACTGCTCAATGACATTTCTCAAGGAAGAGTGTCGATAATTGAAAATCTCTTTTTTTTCCTATGGGATTAAGATCTGTGTACTGGCCAAAATGATACCTTTCCCCTCGATATGGCAAAAGAAAACCAGGCATGTTTGTATAGCCAGAATCAACAAGATAATATTTTCCTGATCCAATGATAATTCATGTTAGTTTTTACTTATAGATATTTAAAATAAAATAATGTCAATCAACATAATAAGTTTGATAAATACATACCTTGGGGCGGCATTGGAAATCCATAATCTAAGTTTGTGGCACATTCTAGAAGAATCTGTGCCTCATTAGCTGATCCTTCCCATCCAGGGATAACGTATGTGAACTTCATGTCAAATGAACATACACACATAACGTTCTGAGTTGTATCCACTTTCCAACCTTGATATGATATTTGTTCATCAATTGAAACATGCGTAGAAATATGAGTCCCATCTACAGCTCCAACACAATTCTAAAATACAAAATAAATTATTATAATTTTTTTTATTAAATATTGAAAAGAAAGGAAAAAAAAATTCAGATTTTTGTACCTTAAAAATGGATAGTATCTTGGAATGAATTGAATTTGTGGAGGAGTTACATCAAATGAAGGTGGAGTAATTAGTTCTTTGGATAGACGAGAAATTGCCTTCGAAACCTTCCTAAAATAATCGGATGTAGTTGAGGTGGAGTGCTGAAACCATTCAGCAACCACTTGATGTCGTATATTTAGGCCAATCACAAATAAGAACATAGCCACTTGTTCTTCAACAGACAGATACCGTGAGTTCTTCAATAATTTTTTTTCCTTTAGAACACCACAAAATAGTTTGAAGACATCTTTGTTCATTCTGAACAAATCATAACACCTACTCCAATGCCCGTGCAACAAATCCATAACGTATTCATGGCCTGAAAGAGCTGAATTTCTACAAGGTTGCTTAGATAGATATAATTGATTATATTCCTCGCAAGCAAAATATAGCAAAATCTCGCCAAACTCATCATCTGAATCATCCAGTAAATTATCCTTGTTGAACCGAGCAATGTTTGAAGATAGTTTATCCTAATAGTAGAAAAAACTTTTAAATTTTACATTCAATATATAAAAATATATAAACACTCAAAGTCAAAGTCAAACTATAAAACAAAATAAGCAAAACAAGTCATCCATTCAATAGCTAAACAAAGTCATACAGTCAATAGCTAACAAGTCATCCAGTCAATAGATAAACAAAGTCCTCCAGCCAATAGCTAACAAGTCATCCAGTCAATAGCTAACAAGTCATCCAGTCAAGAGCTAAACAAAGTCATCCAGTCAATAGCTAAACAAAGTCATACAGTCAATAGCTAATAAAGTCATCAAGTCAATAGCTTAACAAACTCATCCAGTCAATTGCTAAAAAAAACTAAAGTTAATAGCTAAATAAAGTCATCTTGTTCATAGCTAAACAAAGTCTAAACTTTTTCACTTCAAATTCAGCAACCAATCTATTCTTCTATGCTCTAGCATCTATAGAAACAATGCTCTAGACACCTCGTTCTCAAACTTCTCAATAGCTTTTGCGTATACTTCTCCACTAATTCCATTAATTTGATTAAGAGCTTCAACAATCTTATCTAATAAGTAATGTGATGCAGATGTTGCCATTGATCTCTCTATCAATTCTGCCTTTCACTTTGCAGTTTCATTATATGTTGGCAGTGCATCTGCCAAAACTGATGAGAACTTTGCTCTTTTTACTGATCGAGAGTTCAAAGTGGCTGTTGATTGACCTCTTCTTTTGCTACCATCCTCATCAAAACCACTTTCTTCATTCCTAGTAGAAGGACTTATCGACGTTGCATCATCATCATTATTATCTCCATCATTAAAAGGACTTCGAGTTGAAGGATGAACATTGGAACCAGTTGCAGTATTACCAAAGATAGTGCATAATTTCTCATAAAAGTTACAACCTTTCTTTCTAAATCTTTTAGCAGACTTGTTAACCTACATGAAATGAAATTATATTGATAAAATATACCAAGACCTATCAAAATAAACACAAGCATAAAATCCATTTTAAATCACTACAAGAAAAAAGGCTTTTAATAACACCAAAAATGTATTATCAAAACATACCATAACACTTTTTGATGTGTTAAGATCGACTATGTTATCGAAGGTCAGGGTACTTTACATAACACTTTATTATTGTTATACAGATGTGTTATTATACTGTCAACGATAACACACTTTCTGTGTTATTTTAATAAATAGATAAGTGTTTAATTATATTATTTATAGTCGATTATATAACACATTTCAATACTTATAAATTTGTGTTATACTACACTTTAGTATAACACATTTTTTGTGTTATACTACACTTTAGCGCAACACATTTTTTGTGATATACTACACTTTAGTATAACACATTATTTGTGTTGTATAATGAAGTTTGCATAACAAAATTCTTTACATAAAAAGTGTTATTGTAATAGATATTATAACACAATTTTCGTATTATTTTAATATTTAGACAAGTTTAAATTCTCATTATATATTCATTTATATAACAATAATTTATTCTATTATATTTTAATTTTTTTTATATAATTAAAATTAGCTTTCTAATATATACTAACATCATCAAATGAACTTGATTTTCAAATAACAAAAAGTAAAAACATTCAACATTGTATTAACAATCCACAAATTAGTTTAAAACATTCAACACTATCATCAACAACAAAATATTCTTTAAGTATTCAAGTAGTCTTAAATATTCAACATATTGAAAAGTTACTACTTTCAGCACAAAATATTCTACAGCTGCCCAACACAAAGCCTTCAAAATTAAGTATTCTTTTCTCCTCCAATTGATGGAGAAAGAGACATTTCTCCTGCAATAGCAGATAAAAGGTAAGGTATATGCTTAAAAAAATTAAATAATATGAATCAAATAATAAAACTGTATACAATATAAGACCTAAGCAAGCAATACCAGGTGAACATACTTCAAAATTCATAATACTGCTATCACACAGTGAATAGATACATATTATAGTAAACAAACATTAACATTTTCAGGTTAAAGGGGCCTCAATTTCACCCTAAAGACATCTCTGGTTCAGGTTCTTAATTACTGAGACAGCATATTAAAAGTTTGGGAGATTTGAATTACAAAAGCATTTAGAATGATACTATTATTTCTAGGGTAGATCCATCGAATCTCATATCTCATTTAAAGGAGAAGTGTAATAGAATGTGGAGCTCAAACAAGTACTAAACTCTAGACCTTAAGTTATTTTGGCACTAACAGGTAATTACAAAACAATGATACATTTTTCGCAGTCAATTACGCTGATATAGTACAGTGTAGTGTTTACAAACGTATACAAATTACTGTAGAATCCTCAACCCAATGCAAAGAAATAAAGAAACTTACACACATTCTGCTGGCCAAGTTCCTTCAGATAGGGATGATAAGAGGTGAATAAGTTCCACAGTCCTGAAGGGAAATTCACCTTCTAGGTTACAAAGAAGACACCAAATAGGACCATCAACAAAAATTTCTCTGTCCTAAAACTGACTGCAAAGTGATTCCTGAAAAATTTAAAGCAATAAATCCAATCAAAAAACTACGAAGGAAAAGAAAAATGTCAACTTTAATAGAACCACCAATGAAAAATCAACAAAATAATCAATAAATGACCCTGAAAGACAATCATTATGCAGCCAAACCTCTCCCCGATAATTAAATACTGTAACAGTATAGTGCAAGGGGGAAAAGAAAAAGCCAAACTGAAATGCATACCATTAGAACATTGTTTTCTTCTTTTCCCGGAAGTGATGAAATCAGACAAAGAAACACTGCCCGTGTTAGAATTAGTGGGCCTGCTCCTTAGTTTCAAAAGCATTAATACTTGACACAATTGCATCCATCTCTTGGACATCAATTAAGGAAAAATGAGAAGAAACCTGCCTGAAGAATAGTGCAAGTGTTTTACAATAACGAAAGGCAAGGTAAAAGAATAGTGCAAGTGTTTTACAATAATAAGAAAAACAAGAAGAATTAGTCTGACCCTTCTATTACATAGATGATGGTATTGAAAGTGATTGAACCCTTTAATAACCTGCCAAGAACACCAACAAAACAAACCAGAAAAAAGAACAAACACAAACAAGAAATAATGCCAGAAACAGAAACAAATCACAAACTTTAATGAATGATAGAAACAGTAGTCAAAAGAACACCACAATATACATGGTTCTACAAGCAAATAATATAATATCAAGATCCTTAAAAGAAACTTCAAGGCCACACAAAGATAGATGAAGTGAACCAGCAACAAATTTTCAGTAGTCCATATAATATATTCAAGAATTTCATTCTCTGCATTTCATGAAATCACCACAAGCATTTAAAGCATTGGCTCCCAAGAAGCTTCTCATACACCTGAAGAAAATACCCATTTAAACTCAAACCAGTAATCAAGAATCAAGCATACAAAACAGAGAGCTTGTGCTAGTAACAGGAAAATAAAACACAGCCAATTTATACAGAAAGAAAGCACTTTATCTTGAGATAATGTTACAACTAAGAAGGTATCAAGTGTACAAAAAAAGTGTAATGTGTTGTATAATAATGCAGAACTCATAATGAACTACCATGTTTCCTTACACCAGTTACCAAACTACAAACTTTGATTACTTATTTCAAATAAAAATACTCACACAAATGATAGCTTACTTATAATATAATCCACAAATCATTTTATTTTGGCCCTGGAGTCTTTTACTTTTAACTACTTAAATAGTTACAGCAATTTGAGCTTAACAATTCTGCCTTTTCTCTTTTAACTTTTAAGGTCATTCGTGACTTTGGTAGATAAATTAGGCAAGGTATCTTACAATCATAACAGTGGTCAATTACTGAATAAGGAAAAATATACAATAATGTTGATATGTACCATGCATAGCAAAATGCATGACAAAGAATAAAACAATCTGAAATTCTCCAGTTCTACCACAAATGTCAAATGAAAAAGGCATTCAGATCTTTATTGTTTGTTCCTATGTGGACTTTTTCTTTTTTGTTTTACAACGGTTCCATCATCATTTATGTAAAAGCCTTAGATATGCTAGTCATATTTGCTAGTCACCATGAACATCATATGTAGACCACAATTCAACAAAACAGGTAGAAGTAAAGTTTAAAATTATAAAAATTTGACAAAAAACTTACCAAATCTTCTGCATAGACACCCACAACAACATACAGTACTCTTGCTGGGTTTAACATAGGGCTCAATATATTAAATACAATTTTTACTTTCAGCTTTTTCCTGACTGAGCGGACAAGCTTCATTGCTGGATGATATGTTGGAGCCATCATAAATCCAATGCCTGCTTCTTTCACACAGCTTGAAACTCCCTGTTATCAGGAGATAAATTGACCATATGATAATTAGTTCAGTTACACTCTTACAAGATGAGAAGTTGCTGCTAACAAAGAATTGACAAATTTGAAATTGGTTTAGCATCTTATTCATCTAAAATAGAAATTTTACAGCACCAAAATGGCTAATTGTACAATTACAAATAAGAATGAAGAATGAAAAAAAAAATATTGATTTTAACTCAAAATTTTCCTCAAACAGATGGTATGCAACAACACTTTCAATATACTTTAATGACTTAATCGATTTTTAATAAACACATCTTCTCACCAATTTCAAAAAATATACTACCACTAACTATTATTATTTTACTTATGCCAAATACATAAACCATCAAAAGGAGCATGTTCACAAACCAAAAGTAATTCATAACAACTGTAAGGAAAACAAGTGGTTGCATACTTGTTTGTTTTCTCAATCATCAATGCTCTAGTAAAATCTGTCACAATTTTGCCTGTGTTCGACACTCCTAGCCAACTAGCAAAGATTGTCTACTCAAAACAAGTTTAATTAATCAGAATTTGTAAAAGTAATGTCCCTACAAAATTAAAGAGCTTCAATCAAAACATTTAAAATTATGATTATTTTAGCACTAGACATATATATTCTTGAAAGTACGACCAATAAGAAGAAAAATACTTTCATACAAAGTTAAGTTTTGAGAGAATGCAAAGTTAATGCTAAATTGATGATAATATCATCTTTTGTCAAAATCATATATGTACACACACCATCAAATCCAATTATACTAGAAAAATAAATAGAAGTTCCTGTAATTCATTGGAAAGAGAAAGACTGTAACGACCCACTAATCTAGACTACTTGGACCATTAACGAATCTATACATAAAACTTACATTTTTGCGGAAATACCATAATTTTATTGAAAACTTATGGAAACAAAGTTTACTTTCATAAAATAAGTAGGATATGGGTACCCATTGTCTTTAAAACAAAAAAATAATACTTAAAGTAAAAAGGGTTACATAGAAAATGCGGAAAAATACATTTAAAAACCATAAAAACATAAATAAGACTACATCCTCGAATCGAATAACGCTCGGCCCGTTGACTCCATTCACCATCGATACACATCCTCTAAGCGTCACGAATCTTTCCGGCTCTAAAGCTTATTTCCTGCACATAAACAGAAAGGAATGAGCCTAATGCCCAGCAAGGAAAAATCTAACACATAGTCATAAACATAAACATAATTTCATAATAACGTAAAGACATATCATAACACATAATTCACTTATTATAATGGCCATTATTACTTGGGGTCCCATAGACTAAACAAGCTTATGCCCATGAGATTAGTGGGGTCCTACCAGCTAAATAGGCTTATGCCCACAATCTTTTTGGGGTCTTGTTAGTCAAATAGGGCATATGCCCAAGCCTACAACATACACATGCACAACATATTCATAACATACCCATATCATATCATAACACAAAAGATAACATAAACATAAACATATATATTCTAGCCTATTTTCCTTACCAAAGTTACCGAGATTATGGACTGAGTTGGGACTGTTGGAACACTCCTAAAACCATAAGAAAGAGTAAGTCTAAAGAAAGGAGATGAAATGAAAGAGATGGAAAGACTAAACCATAGAAAACATACTTACCGACTTATATGCTTAAAAGCTTGGATTCCCTAACCAAAATAAGAATAAGGTTAGGGGACTGAGTAGAAGGTTTTGAGAAAGGAAATAACATAAAATACAGAAAGGAACTAGAGTTTTGGGTTTACCTCAAAGATTGCAAGATCAATCTATCATCCACCGAAATACTATAGCACTCACTTCCCAAAGTGTTTGATAAGCTTATGATGTTTAAACTTATAGTTTTTCCCCAAACCAAGTGTTTACACACTCACTTAACACTAGCAGCCTCTGAACTTAGAGCAAATGGTGAATAATGGCTGGGTACTAGGTCCTATTTATAGAGTTTGGGAATGAAAATATCTTGATTTTACTTGAATAAAAATAATGGCTTTTTAGGTGAAAATCATTTGAATAATCGTTCAGCAGAGGCTGAAGACTCGTTCAAAAGATGCTGGACTGTTGAAGGAGTTTGAATGGCTGAAAGGAAATGAATTCAAAAGAGTTTGAATCCATGCTGAAGGAGGCGATATATCGCCCCCTGTAGGCGATATATCGCCTGGGCCAGTGTGCCCGAGGCGACCGTGCATCGTCTCGTGTTTTCCGTATCTACGTGCTGCGATATATCGCCCCCTATAGCTGCGATATATCGGCACACGCTGAATATTTAAACACGAAATTACACATTTTTAGCTAAGTTTGAATGGAGTAAACAGCCTTGACTAAGCCCTCAACGTACTCAAAGCTGCTGACTGACCCTATAACATTCAAACTTTACTCCTTATTATATTTAATCCTCAAAAATCTTTAATCCTTAATCACCATTCATAACATGTGCTTAAAATCCTATTGGTTGATATCTAAACCTTATAGTATAAAATATATAATCCTTAATATCAGTCACATTAATCAAACCTTAGGTTAACTTAATATTCTTAAACTATAGATTAAACTTAGAAAATCTATAAGTAATACTATGAGTGTCCAAATAATTCCCGGTCTGAACCAAAAATCCATAGTAACAAAGATAATGCTATAAATACTATCATACTACTATCTATCTTAGCTAAGTAAAGTTCTTGGACTCTACAAAGACAAACAGAGAAGGAAAGTCACTTACTAAGAAAACAAAATCTGAATACTCTTACATAAGAACTTATTGATTTTAAATCTATTTCTATGTATTAGCATTCTTGTTTTGTAGCAAACATATTATGCTTTACACCATCATTTAAGGAAGCACCAGAAAAACAATACATTTTCCATAACTTGTTGCAGCTGGAGAAAACTTCTTACTTCAACTGAAATATCATTAAATACAAAGCTAACGCAAGAACTCTCATGTACAGTTGAAGAAACCCATTCAGTTGCTTCCTTCAACATCATTTTGATTTTCAATCTGATTTTCAAAAAAGAAGAATAAGGCAGAAAAAGAAAAACAATTCCATCTCAAGAATTTTCTTTGTCTCAATTGCAACCAAATATCTAAAAGTCACAATACATATGTAAGTATTCAAAAATCAATTAAACTCAATAACCAATATGAAATTCTTCTTCTTCATTGATATAGTCATATTCCCTGCTTAAAATATAGAACTCAAATTTCTACCAATTAACACAAATTTAATTGCATTCACCATGTCTGAATATATTCTGAGAAAAAAATACTAGAGATATGTCCGAACATAGCAAACAAGCAGAAAATGAAGAAGAGGAGAAAAATAAAGCAAGAAATAAAAATAGAAATGTAATATGTGATATGTACTAAAAACCCATTAGTAAAAAAATAAAAATCTTCAAATAAAAAATATATATATACTAAAATAGGGAGACAAATTACTTTGCTAGTTCATATAACCACCAAAATTTTCTTCTTCTTTCAATTTAGTTTTACTCCTTTCCCAATTTGCAAGTAACCATAGAAAAATCATTATTGGATACATATATAATATATGTATATAAATATTTATACATATAATTTTATATAAGCCAAAGTGAAAACCAATAACTGATTTCATTTCAATTAAAAATAAAGCAAACTCAGTTTTTGACAGCTATTGTCGTCTCCAAAAATTAGGACTTCAAAGTTCAAACACATACCATGTATTGAAACTCAAAGAAATCAGAGAAGCATGTGGCCCCCGTATCTCATCATTGTCATTTTTTATCTGGGTAGAGGCCAAAATAACATTAAAATACAGAAGAAGAAAAAAAATAATCCATTTAACAAAATAATGATTAGAGACAGAAAAAAACCATTAAATCCCACAGCCCCATCTACCCAATAGAACAACTTATGAACCTTTCTATTGCAGTGAATCCCATCACCTCTGTCGAAGCCCATCTGTGCCAAGTCTGCTGCTTTCAATAAGCCCTTAGTCCTTGGCACTTGTGGGGCTTTAAAAAGTAAAAAATCTACAATCACCAACACTCAACGCTAGAAAATGAATTGAAATGCAGCACAACATTATGAAAGCTGCTGTCGTACCTCTTACAAGTGGACGGCCAACACAGTGTCAGGAGACAGGGCGATCGGGAAAGTAACCTGCAAGAAAAATGGAAAGATAACATAGATTTGGAATGACCAAAAAACAAATATACCAGTCCTTTTGAGCAACATTTATCTAAAACACCTACCAGAGAATCAAAGGTCGTCATTTAGTTCAATGATCCACAACACCTGAACAGAAGAAAAGATTGAAAAATTATTAATCAATGCTTCTAGTTGTGGCTAGAATTGTACCCCTTCAAGTCTCACAAACCTATATGTGAATCATCATTCATGCAGGATGCAACCTTTGCATAAATTCACCATCCAAACAAACATATCATATAGTAAAGTCTCTACTATTAGCAACCAAACATGTGTGCACCATACTAAGAGAACCACAAATGCAATTTAAATTGTTCAAAAATTAGCAATGTTCAACAATCTGAAGGCTAGCTACTTACTGTGGTATTCATAATTATACCTATAATCAGGTGTATCAATATAGTGTAAATCACTGCTCCATTGATAGTGAAATCAAAACAGACAAAGTGTTTGTTGAACAATAATATGCATAAATAAGCATGTCTAATCTATATGGAAAAAAAAGAATCAAATTATCTATGAAAGGTCTAATACCAAACACTACTACTCTCATGAGACCCTTTAAATTTTAAGTGAGGTGCAAAAACTTAAATTTTAAATTACTGTCACAGAGGAGGAGTGCTTTGATTAATTTGACTTAGAAAAATTAAGAGGTGTAAACCAACCTCATGAACGCAATCTAGGGATTCATCTTTCCAAATGCAATTTTGACAAAATCATCTTCCTTGAAGGAAAATGTGGCATCGGGCTTGTAACGACCCACTAATCTAGACTACTTGGACCATTAACGAATCTATACATAAAACTTATATTTTTGCGGAAATACCATAATTATATTGAAAACTTATGGAAACAAAGGTTACTTTCATAAAATAAGTAGGATATGGGTACCCATTGTCTTTAAAACAAAAGAAATACTTAAAGTAAAAAAAGGGTTACATAGAAAATGCGGAAAAATACATTTAAAAACCATAAAAACATAAATAAGACTACATCCTCGAATCGAATAACGATCGGCCCCTTGACTCCATTCACCATCGATACACATCCTCTAAGCGTCACGAATCTTTCCGCCTCTAAAGCTTATTTCCTGCACATAAACAGAAAGGAATGAGCCTAATGCCCAGCAAGGAAAAATCTAACACATAGTCATAAACATAAACATAATTTCATAATAACGTAAAGAAACATATCATAACACATAATACACTTATTATAATGGCCATTATTACTTGGGGTCCCATAGACTAAACAAGCATATGCCCATGGGATTAGTGGGGTCCTACTAGCTAAGTAGGTCATATGCCCATAACCCATTTGGGGTCTTGTTAGCCATATGGGTCATATGCCCAAGCCTACAAACATACACATATACATATCATAACACTTTTAATAACATAAAACATATAGATAACATAAGCACATAACATATAGATTCTAGCCTATTTTCCTTACCAAAGTTACCGGGATTATGGACTGAGTTGGGACTTTTGGAACACTCCTAAAACCATAAGAAAGAGTGAGTCTAAAGAAAGGAGATGAAATGAAAGAGATGGAAAGACTAAACCATAAAAACATACTTACCAACTTATATGCTTAAGAGCTTGGATTCCCTAACCAAAATAAGAATAAGGTTAGGGGACTGAGTAGAAGGTTTTGAGAAAAGAAATAACATAGAATACAGAAAGGACTAGAGTTTTGGGTTTACCTCAAAGATTGCAAGATCAATCTAACATCCACCGAAATACTATAACACTCACTTACTTCCCAAGTGTTTGATAAGCTTATGATGTTTAAGCTTATAGTTTTTCCCCAAACCAAGTGTTTACACTCTCTCACTCACTTAACACTAGCAGCCTCTGAACTTAGAGCAAATGGTGAATAATGGCTGGGTACTAGGTCCTATTTATAGAGTTTGGGAATGAAAATATCTTGATTTTACTTGAATAAAAATAATGGCTTTTTAGGTGAAAATCATTTGAATAATCGTTCAGCAGAGGCTGAAGACTCGTTCACAAGATGCTGGACTGTTGAAGGAGTTTGAATGGCTGAAAGGAAATGAATTCAAAAGAGTTTGAATCCATGCTGAAGGAGGCGATATATCGCCCCCTGTAGGCGATATATCGCCTGGGCCAGTATGCCCGAGGCGACCGTGCATCGTTTCGTGTTTTCCGTATCTACGTGCTGCGACATATCGCCCCCTATAGCTGCGATATATCGGCATACGCTGAATATTTAAACACGAAATTACACATTTTTAGCTAGGTTTGAATGGAGTAAACAGCCTTGACTAAGCCCTCAACGTACTCAAAGCTGCTGACTGACCCTATAACATTCAAACTTTACTCCTTATTATATTTAATCCTCAAAAATCTTAATCCTTAATTACCATTCAAAACATGTGCTTAAAATCCTATTGGTTGATGTCTAAACCTTATAATATAATAATATAATCCTTAATATCAGTCACTTTAATCAAACCTTAGGTTATACTTAATATTCTTAAACTATAGGTTAAACTTAGAAAATCTATAAGTACTACTATGAGTGTCCAAATAATTCCCGGTCTGAACCAAAAATCCATAGTAACAAAGATAACACTAAACATACTATAATACTACTAAACAATTAGCTAAGTAAAGTTCTTGGACTCTACAGGGCTTTTCTTCTCCTTCCAATGTTCCTTAAATTTGACCATAACACACAAAAATGAGCATCTTCTTTTTTCTTACTAAGAAGTTACTTTACAAATAGTGATCAAAACAAAACTAATGGCAAATGAGATTAAAAAAAGGTTTACTTTACAAATTAAACTGTATATATATATCATATGAAACAAAAATTATTTATGTATCATAACTAATTAAAATTGACAATATGACCTGAGAACGATAGAGAAAACCAAAACCAAAACCAAAGATGGCGACAATTGTATGCAAAAGACTGTTAACAATAGAATGCAGCAAAATTCAAAACAGTGTGAAGGTTAGAATCTACATATGAAGATTATATCATGGAAGTAACGAACATATACTTACCACTTTTAAGATATCATTGTAAAAAAAAAGTCAAACGAATCAAAGAGTTCATTACAGTTAACAAATTCTTTAGGGAAAATAAAATAAAATAAAGAAGATAACATCTTGAATACATCTTTTCCCCTACATTGTTTCACTTTCAAAAAAGAGAAAATCAAGTTAAAGTGTATCCAATTAATATGGACTTTAGTACAAGTGAATCAACATATTTGCCTTAGTCATAGGCGTATATGTAGAGACCAAATAAACAATAACCCTATTAATTCAAGCAAAAAAAGTAACATAAAGAGTTTAAAATAAAATAAATCTCATATTAGTTCTAATTAATCCATAAAATCTAACATATGATGTATTCAATTCCACATCTTTAATAACGTAGTAGAGTACATAAGATTACTTTTATTATTATATCACAATGAAAACATATTAGTTCATAGACACTGAAAAAATATATAAGAATCAATAAATACATATATCCAAGATATAATATCCAAAGAGATATTAATGCAACAAATTATTTTGAGATGAAATTTCAAAACATGTACAATTTAGATTCCAGGTACTTTAGTAAAAGGATATAAATTAACAACTTGTACTATCTAAATAATGGTAGTTATAATTAGGACTACAAAAGCATAACCTATCTTTAAAGTTTGTCCCATTGGTTTTCAATGTCCAACTCCTTAACTTGTACTTGTAATGTGTCGCTTACAATACCAAATTAAAGAACAATAATACTAGCTTTACTCAAGCTCATGTATTCATCTGGATTAATATGTAAATACCTACAGTACCAGAGAGCTTTCAGCTTCGCATGATCAGTATAACAAATTCAATGATCGATATTAATATGTATATACCTATCAGCATCACAAGTGCTTCGAGTTTCTACCCTTGTACTGAAATACAGATGCAAAAAGAAAGCAAGACAAGAAGACAAAACAAAATGAACCAAGCAAAACCAAAAGGAGAGAGACTAGAAATAGAAAATAAAAAGGAACAAGGCAGTCAAGCACTAGCTTCGCGGAACAATCTTTTCAACATATATTATAAAATTAAACCTATAAATATATATGTGGTTCTTGGAAATAGACATACCTAAATGGATACTGGCTAACCACTCAAAAATATTATTTTATATGAACCAAGTAAATATATCAAAGTCAGTCAAAAGTTGGAAATCTACCAAAAACAAAATGCTAATAATTAACCAAATCAAAGAGATGGGAAGTTATATATATGATCACCAGAATTCGAAGAAAGTGAGAGAGCTTTGAATTGACACTCGCCCCTTTGAAGAAAAAGCATGGCTTCCTTAAAGGGTTTTGACAGATCTTGCTCGTACTTGGTCAACATCTCGCAGTATGCCTCCATGAACTGATCCAAAGCCGAATCTTCGCCGAGGCAGCCGGTGCTCATGTGGCCCATTGCGGCTGCTGATGAGCAAGCTTCTTCCAGTCTAGCAACCACCTTGGGCAGTGCTCCAACCTTTGTATCTACACATATTATTGAATCTATCGGTATATATATATAAATTAAAAATTATTTGTAAGAACATGTATAAATAACAACATAAGAATAGCAAAAGAATCAAATCATGCATCGTTGGATTGCTTTGGTTGTAGAATCTTTGAACAAGTGAAGAATTCTCCCCCCAGTTTCTCAAGAAACAAACATGTAGAGTCCAAGAACTTTACTTAGCTAATTGTTTAGTAGTATTATAGTATTTTTAGTGTTATCTTTGTTACTATGGATTTTTGGTTCAGACCGGGAATTATTTGGACACTCATAGTAGTACTTATAGATTTTCTAAGTTTAACCTATAGTTTAAGAATATTAAGTATAACCTAAGGTTTGATTATGTGACTGATATTAAGGATTATATTTATTATATTATAAGGTTTAGACATCAACCAATAGGATTTTAAGCACATGTTATGAGTGGTAATTAAGGATTAAGTATTTTGGAGGATTAAATTAAAAAAAGGGGTAAAGTTTGAATGTTATAGGGTTAGTCAGCAGCTTTGAATACGTTGAGGGCTTAGTCAAGGCTGTTTACTCCATTCAAACTTAGCTAAAAATGTGTAATTTCGTGTTTAATTATGCTGCATGTGCCGATATATCGCAGCACGTAAATACGGAAAACACGAAACGATGCACAGTCGCCTCGGGCATACTGGCCCAGGCGATATATCGCCTACAGGGGGCGATATATCGCCTCCTCCAGTATGTTTTCAAATGTTTTTGAATTCATTTCCTTTCAGCCATTCAAACTCCTTCAACAGTCCAGCATCTTTTGAACGAGTCTTCAGCCTCTGCTGAACGATTATTCAAATGATTTTCACCTAAAAAGCCATTATCTTTATTCAAGTAAAATCAAGATATTTTCATTCCCAAACTCTATAAATAGGACCTAGTACCCAGCCATTATTCACCATTTGCTCTAAGTTCAGAAGCTGCTAGTGTTAAGTGAGTGTGAGAGTGTAAACACCTGGTTTGGGGAAAAACTATAAGCTTAAACATCATAAGCTTATCAAACACTTTGGGAAGTGAGTTCTATAGTATTTCGGTGGAGGTTAGATTGATCTTGCAAATCTTTGAGGTAACCAAAACTCTAGTTCCTTTCTGTATTATGTTTCCTTTCTCTTAGTCTTCTACTCAATTTCCTAACCTCATTCTTATTTTGGTTAGGGAATCCAAGTCCTTAAGCACTTAAGTTGTGGTAAGCATATTTTCTTTTAATGGTTTAGTCTTCCTATTCTCTTTCATTTCATCTCCTTTCTTTAGACTCACTCTTGCTCATTATGGTTTTAGGAGTGTTCCAAAAAGTCCCAACTCAGTCCATTTTATCCCGGTAGCTTTGGTAAGGAAAATAGGCTAGAATCTATATGTTTATGTTTATGTTATCTTATGTGTTATGTTTTCATATGTTATGAATATGTTATTGATGTGTATGTTGTAGGCTTGGGCATATGCCCTATTTGACTAACAAGACCCCAAAAAGATTGTGGGCATAAGCCTATTTAGCTGGTAGGACCCCACTAATCTCATGGGCATAAGCTTGTTTAGTCTATGGGACCCCTAGTAATAATGGCCATTATAATAAGTGTATTATGCGTTATGATATGTTTTTACGTTCATTATGAAATTTATGTGTATGACTATGTGTTAGATTTTCCTTGCTGGGCATTAGGCTCACTCCTTTCTGTTTATGTGCAGGAAAATAAGCTTAGAGGCGGTAAGATTCGTGATGCTTGGAGGATGTGTATCGATGATGAATGGAGTCAAGGGTCCGAGCGTTATTCGATTCGAGGATGTAGTCTCATTTTATGTTTTCTATGGTTTTATGTGTATTTTCCGCACCAATGATGTAATGTCTTTTATTTTAAATCATCTTTTGTTTTAAAAAGACAATGGGATCCCATAATCCTTCTTAGTATTCTGTTTATTTGTAAATAACTCTTATTTTGCAAGTTACTCAATAAATTATGGTATTTTCATAAAAATGTAAGTTTTATGTATAGTTTCGCTAATGGTCCAAATAGTCTAGATTAGTGGGTCATTACAGTTGGTATCAGAGCAAATGGTTCCTTCGCATGAAGTTCTCCTCGATACACATGCTCAAAGCTCCGAATCGGACCGCCAAGTAAGTGTTTAAGTTACAAGTTACAAGTTAATTTGTCTATGTGTATAGCTAACAACTTTAGTGTTTATGTTTCAGTTAAGAATGAACGGAGCTTTAACCTACCAAGATATCCGAGCCATTAAGGCTTTAAAAGAATAAGGGAGCCAAGAAACACCGTAGGAGCCCTAGAAAGGATTACTCGAAGGTTGCTTTTGTTTCACCAAGAGATAGGTGGCCTTCAAGAGGCTAAACAAATAATGCTAAGATCAACGGAACAATATGTATTAGTGATTAGGTTGTTTAAAGATTTCCATCCTGTAATAGCAGCCTTAGAAGAAATATGGGAGGAAATGCGTGAGGAGGATGAACTACCCTTAGCAATGAGATACTACTTCCTCTTAGTTAGGTTTACCGCAAAAATTGAATTTCAATTCACCAATGAGCAAAAGAATAGGATTCTCACCAACCTACCTATAGGACGTTTCGATGTTCATGATAACGATGACTATGAGGCAATAGATGATGATATGTTAGATGACGGATCAGATGTAGAAGATCCCGATTTTTAGATTAGAAGTTTTAATGTTTGTTTTATTTACTTTTTGATTGTAATAAGTGAAATTGTTTTCCAAATGAATAACATGCTATTTGAATATCATGTGTGAGTTTGATTTTATTTTCGCAATCATAATAAATACTAAATAAAATGAATAATGACTAAGTTCGGTGAGGGTGGATACAAATCAATGAACCTGGTTTCCTTATTGAGAGTTAGGGGGCCTTAGTAGTGGGAATGATTTTACTGATCCCAGCCCTCCCTCAATATGGTTAACTTTGGAACAAAGATAAGTTTCGAGCCTGAGAATTAAGTGATATAGGATGATTAGAAACACACTTAGAAAATAAAGATGACTTGTTTTTCTAAGTATAGAAACCCGCTCTAATAATAAATAAAGACCTATATAATTTTTCATAAGAAGTCATAATAAATAGGTCCGAGATATGTTTGGTTAGAATAAGTTTTTTCCTTAGAGCCTATTAGGAAAAGTTCTAACATGTTTCTTTCAACTGTTAGAACTCTGCTAAGATGTCTCTCCGAAGATCTGCATGCACCAATGGAAACACCTCCAACGCTGTTCCAGCGACCAATGAGGTCCCTACCGTTCACCGAAGGGGAGTGCGTGCTACTGCTCGCCGCAACGCACCAGCACAGCCAGCTGACAACACTGCAGAGATTGCCAAACTGCGACAACAAGTCGAGGAACTTCTGCAGCAACAACGCCAACAGGCTCAATCTCAGCCTCAGCCTCCGCCACAGCCGCAGCCACAGCCACAGCCAATGGCCCCAGCACCCCAACAAGTTGGTCCATATGGGGGATGGCCTATGACGAATTACGCTCCATATCTTGTGCAGCACATGGAGCCAGTGTACGAGAGGTTCCGCAAGCAGCACGCTCCGAACTTCGAAGGGTCTACGGACCCCTTTGAAGCAGAAGAGTGGCTAAGGAATGTGGAGCCGATCCTAGCCCACATGAACCTCAGTAATGCTGATCGCATATCCTGCGTCTCGTCTTTACTCAAGAAAGATGCCAGGATATGGTGGGACTTGGTCCAGCAATCTCACGATGCTGCCACCATGACGTGGACCCGATTTGTGGAGCTCTTCCACAAGAAGTACTACAATTCAGCGGTACTTTCTACGAGAGTTGAGGAGTTCACCAATCTGAAGCAAGGGAATTTAACAGTGGCGGAATATGCTCGTCAGTTCGAACGCTTAGCCAAGTTCGCAGCAGAGTTAGTTCCAACCGATTATCTGAGGGTGAACAAATTCGTGAGAGGACTCCGATCAAAGATCGAGATGGGGGTGAAGTTAGCAAACCCGGGAAACACTTCATATGCCGACGTTCTTGAGACGGCAATCGAAGTAGAAAGGCTGCAGGCCAATATAAGCAAAGAAGAAGCTAGCAAGCCTGAACCCAGATAGCAGAGCCAACCTCAGGCCAGTTGGAACAACAATCAGCCTAGCAATAGCGGCAACAATCAGTCCAACAACAACGGTAACGGACAGAAGAGAAGGCATCCTGACAATAAGCAAGCCGACAACAATAAAAAGGCACGACCAAATAATGGGGGAAATAGGTCGGGCTACGTGGAATACCCACCATGTGCCAAATGTCAGAAGAAGCACCCCGGAGAATGTCGTGCCAACACCAAGGAATGTTTCAATTGTGGTCAAGAGGGGCATCGCAAGAAAGATTGTCCTCAGCAAAAGCCAGACGGAAAGAAGGATGAAAAGATGGTTCCTGCTCGGGTTTTTGCTTTAACCCAAGGAGAGGCGGATGCTAGCAACAAGGCGGTCACAGGTCAGGTTTCCATCCTCAATAAATTTTGTCATGTATTATTTGATTCGGGAGCCACTCATTCATATATTTCGTTAGGAATGATAGATAAACTAGACAAACCTAGTGAAAGATTTAGAACTAGGTTTGCAACCGAGTTTCCTTCAGGCAAAGTAGTTCTATCATCACGAATTGTACGAGGCGTACCAATGAAGATTGAGGACAAGGAACTAGAAGGAGACCTGATAGAGCTGGTGATCAAAGACTTCGACGTCATACTAGGCATGGATTGGCTAGCACGGCATGGCGCAACGATCGACTGCAGACGCAAGAAGGTGATGTTCGAGACTCCTGACGGCCAGAAACTGTGCTTCATGGGACAAGCTTCAGGACTACGCACCCCGTTAGTATCATCTCTCAAAGCTCAGAGAATGATGGAGAAAGGATGTCAAGCATTCTTAGCCAACATCACGAATGTGGAGAAGGAGACATCACTCAAAGTTGGAGATGTTCGAGTCATACAAGAATTTCCAGAAGTATTTCCCGATGACTTGCCAGGATTGCCGCCAACTAGAGAAATAGACTTCACGATAGAATTAGTACCGGGCACCGAGCCTATCTCTAAGGCACCATATCGGATGGCACCTACGGAACTCAAGGAGTTAAAGACACAGCTACAAGAACTCCTAGACTTGGGGTTTCATTAGGCCAAGCCATTCACCATGGGGAGCTTCGGTACTATTCGTGAAGAAAAAGGACGGAAGTATGCGCATGTGCATAGACTACCGAGAGCTGAATAAAGTAACAATTAAGAACAAATACCCGCTACCTCGGATTGATGATTTGTTTGATCAACTCCGAGGCGCAACTGTATTTTCTAAGATCGATCTACGGTACGGGTATCATCAGCTCAAGGTAAAGGGAGGAGATATCCCTAAGACAGCCTTTAGGACTCGTTATGGACATTACGAGTTCTTGGTTATGACTTTTGGTCTTACTAACGCGCCAGCCGCGTTTATGGACTTGATGAATAGGGTCTTCAAACACTACTTGGATAAATTCGTCGTTGTGTTCATCGACGACATTTTAATTTACTCCAAGGATGAAGTAGAGCACGAGGAACACTTGAGGATGATTTTGACGCGATTGAAGGAGCACCAACTCTACGCGAAGTTCAAGAAATGTGAGTTTTGGCTTTCACAAGTGGCGTTCCTCGGGCACATCATATCGAAAGACGGAGTTGCTGTGGATCCATCGAAGGTAGAGGCCGTGAAGGATTGGCCTAGACCAAAGAACGCGTCGGAAGTAAGAAGCTTCTTAGGGCTAGCAGGTTACTATAGAAAGTTTGTAGAGGGCTTTTCTAAGATAGCCACTCCACTCACCAACCTGACCCGGAAGCAACAAAAGTTTAACTGGAATGATAAGTGTGAGGAAAGCTTCCAGTTTCTTAAGGATAAGCTTTGCTCAACACCAGTACTTAGTGTCCCAACACCCAACGACAAGTTCGTTGTCTACTGTGATTCATCAAAGTTAGGATTGGGATGCGTACTGATGCAAAATGACAAGGTGATAGCCTACGCCTCACGTCAGTTAAAGGAGTATGAACAACGCTATCCAACTCACGATATGGAGTTGGCAGCAGTGGTCTTTGCGTTAAAAATTTGGCGCCATTATCTTTATGGAGAACGGTGAAAGATTTACACGGACCACAAAAGTTTAAAATACTTCTTTACGCAGAAGGAGCTCAACATGAGGCAGCGCCGGTGGTTGGAATTAGTAAAGGATTACGACTGCGAAATCCTATACCACCCGGGGAAGGCAAACGTAGTTGCTGATGCACTTAGCCGAAAAAGTTATGGGAACTTAGTAGCCTTATCCAGAATAGAAAAGCGGCTTCAGCGGGAGCTGATCAGTGCCGGAATCAAAATGGTTGTAGGCAAGCTGGCTAACTTGTCTATCCAATCAAATCTGCTAGAAGACATACGTAATGGTCAGAGACATGATGGCACACTAGCAACACACATGGATGCAGTCAGAGAAGGCAAGACTACAGATTTCTCAATATCCAGTCAAGGTTTATTGAGATATAAGGATCGGGTATGCGTGCCAGACAATCAAAGTATTAAGAAGACGATCCTAGAAGAAGCGCACAGCACCCCATACTCGGTTCATCCAGGGTCTACCAAGATGACTCATGACATCAAGGCAGTCTATTGGTGGCCAGGGATGAAGAAGGACATAGCGGAGTATGTATCTAAGTGTCTGGTATGCCAGCAAGTGAAGGCGGAGCATCAGCGGCCTGCAGGATTATTGCAACCGCTTAGCATACCGGAATGGAAGTGGGACGATATAGCCATGGACTTCGTGACGGGTCTGCCAAAGACAAATAAGCAGCATGATTCTGCTTGGATAGTCATAGACAGACTAACCAAGTCGGCTCATTTTCTGCCTGTTAAGACTTCTTATACGGCAGACCAATATGCAGACATCTACATCCAAGAGATTGTACGATTGCATGGAATCCCCAAGAAAATAGTATCAGATAGAGGATCAGTGTTTACGTCAAGATTTTGGAGAAGCTTACAGCAAGCCATGGGTACTAAGTTAAGTCTTAGTACAGCTTTCCATCCTCAGACAGATGGGCAGTCCGAGCGTACGATTCAGATTTTAGAGGATATGCTACGCGCATGTGTACTTGACTTCGGAGGATCGTGGAACAAGTACTTACCGCTGATCGAGTTCTCGTACAACAACAGCTACCAGTCGACGATCGAGATGGCACCTTATGAGTTGCTATATGGAATAAGGTGCCGATCACCGTTGCACTGGGACGAGGTAGGAGAAAGGCAGCTTCTAGGGCCCCAAGCTGTTAGACAAGCACAAGAAGCAGTAACGCTTATTAGACAGCGTATGCTTGCTGCTCAAAGCCGTCAGAAAAGCTATGCGGATACCAAGCGACACAATGTGGAGTTCCAAGTTGGAGATCAAGTCTTCCTGAAGATATCTCCTATGAAGGGTGTCAAGCGGTTCGGGAAGAAAGGCAAGCTCAGTCCCCAATTAATAGGTCCTTTTGAAATATTGGACAAAGTGGGACCAGTTGCATATAGACTAGCCCTACCGCCAGCACTAGCCGATAGTCACAACGTCTTCCACATTTCGATGCTACGCAAATATGTGTCAGACCCATCTCACGTCCTCAAGTACGATACCATAGCGCTCCAAAAAGACTTAAGTTACGAGGAACAACCGGTTAGCATCCTAGATAGGGGGATGAAGCAGTTACGGTCCAAGAGCTTTCCTATAGTTAAAGTCCTACGGAGCAATAGTTCTGAACGCGAGGCAACGTGGGAGTTGGAAGAGGACATGCAAAGCCGGTATCCGGAGTTATTTGGTAAGTAAATTTCGAGGACGAAATTCTTTTTAGTAGGGGAGAATTGTAGAGTCCAAGAACTTTACTTAGCTAATTGTTTAGTAGTATTATAGTATGTTTAGTGTTATCTTTGTTACTATGGATTTTTGGTTCAGACCGGGAATTATTTGGACACTCATAGTAGTACTTATAGATTTTCTAAGTTTAACCTATAGTTTAAGAATATTAAGTATAACCTAAGGTTTGATTATGTGACTGATATTAAGGATTATATTTATTATATTATAAGGTTTAGACATCAACCAATAGGATTTTAAGCACATGTTATGAATGGTAATTAAGGATTAAGTATTTTGGAGGATTAAATTAAAAAAAGGGGTAAAGTTTGAATGTTATAGGGTTAGTCAGCAGCTTTGAATACGTTGAGGGCTTAGTCAAGGCTGTTTACTCCATTCAAACTTAGCTAAAAATGTGTAATTTCGTGTTTAATTATGCTGCATGTGCCGATATATCGCAGCTATAGGGGGCGATATATCGCAACACGTAAATACGGAAAACACGAAACGATGCACAGTCGCCTCGGGCATACTGGCCCAGGCGATATATCGCCTACAGGGGGCGATATATCGCCTCCTCCAGTATGTTTTCAAATGTTTTTGAATTCATTTCCTTTCAGCCATTCAAACTCCTTCAACAGTACAACATCTTTTGAACGAGTCTTCAGCCTCTGCTGAACGATTATTCAAATGATTTTCACCTAAAAAGCCATTATCTTTATTCAAGTAAAATCAAGATATTTTCATTCCCAAACTCTATAAATAGGACCTAGTACCCAGCCATTATTCACCATTTGCTCTAAGTTCAGAAGCTGCTAGTGTTAAGTGAGTGTGAGAGTGTAAACACCTGGTTTGGGGAAAAACTATAAGCTTAAACATCATAAGCTTATCAAACACTTTGGGAAGTGAGTTCTATAGTATTTCGGTGGAGGTTAGATTGATCTTGCAAATCTTTGAGGTAACCAAAACTCTAGTTCCTTTCTGTATTATGTTTCCTTTCTCTTAGTCTTCTACTCAATTTCCTAAACTCATTCTTATTTTGCTTAGGGAATCCAAGTCCTTAAGCACTTAAGTTGTGGTAAGCATATTTTCTTTTAATGGTTTAGTCTTCCTATTCTCTTTCATTTCATCTCCTTTCTTTAGACTCACTCTTGTTCATTATGGTTTTAGGAGTGTTCCAAAAAGTCCCAACTCAGTCCATTTTATCCCGGTAGCTTTGGTAAGGAAAATAGGCTAGAATCTATATGTTTATGCTTATGTTATCTTATGTGTTATGTTTTCATATGTTATGAATATGTTATTGATGTGTATGTTGTAGGCTTGGGCATATGCCCTATTTGACTAACAAGACCCCAAAAAGATTGTGGGCATAAGCCTATTTAGCTGGTAGGACCCCACTAATCTCATGGGCATAAGCTTGTTTAGTCTATGGGACCCCAAGTAATAATGGCCATTATAATAAGTGTATTATGCGTTATGATATGTTTTTACGTTCATTATGAAATTTATGTGTATGACTATGTGTTAGATTTTCCTTGCTGGGCATTAGGCTCACTCCTTTCTGTTTATGTGCAGGAAAATAAGCTTAGAGGCGGTAAGATTCGTGATGCTTGGAGGATGTGTATCGATGATGAATGGAGTCAAGGGTCCGAGCGTTATTCGATTCGAGGATGTAGTCTCATTTTATGTTTTCTATGGTTTTATGTGTATTTTCCGCACCAATGATGTAATGTCTTTTATTTTAAATCATCTTTTGTTTTAAAAAGACAATGGGATCCCATAATCCTTCTTAGTATT
Source organism: Humulus lupulus (assembly GCF_963169125.1). Taxonomy (NCBI): domain Eukaryota; kingdom Viridiplantae; phylum Streptophyta; class Magnoliopsida; order Rosales; family Cannabaceae; genus Humulus; species Humulus lupulus. Next base: position 24,007,247 of record NC_084801.1, on the reverse strand, counting down.
CTGTTTATTTGTAAATAACTCTTATTTTGCAAGTTACTCAATAAATTATGGTATTTTCATAAAACTGTAAGTTTTATGTATAGTTTCGTTAATGGTCCAAATAGTCTAGATTAGTGGGTCATTACAAAACAAGACCTTAAACCACAAACAATACCTCTGTTTGTTTCCTAAGAAAATTAATAAAAAAACCACAACAATAATCACTCATTTTGTGGTTCTAAGAAACCAATCAATCCAGGTAAAATGACGTTTTCTCATTTTCTGATTACTCATTACATATATAACCAAAAACAACAAGAAAAAGAACATAAAAATATTGAGCGCATTTTCTCAGTAACCAAACATAGTTTTCTTTAATTGAAGTTGAAACAAACCTCCACTCAAGCCACTGGTCCAAGTTAGGTCGATATCGTAGGGACTGGACTCAACGTCAAGACCAAAACGGACCTTGTCGGGGAGCCTAGAGATGAATTCGGTCCTGAGCGAGTTAATAGAGCATCCTCGACTGAGTCGGAGATTCTGGTGACCGTTATCACTCGGTCTCCGACTTTGGTTCATCAAAGAGGTTGAAAATTTGGTGACTGAGAGGCTCCTTCCATTCGTTGAGGCTCTTGTAGGAGGTTGCGTTGGAAAGAGGTGGTGGTGTTCAAGGTTCAGTTTTTACCAATTTTTTCAACTAGGGTTTAAGAAAATTGATTAGAAAGGGTAGGAAGAAAATGAAAGAGAGGAAAAGAAAGTGTACTGCGTATAAGAGGGAAAAATAATATAACACATTTCATTTACCGCTTTTTATTTTTTTCAATTGCTGCATTTTTAATTTAATTTTACTTTCTTTAGCACATTTATTTTATATATATTATAATACTTTTTCAGCAGTCTTATAATAATGTATTATAGAAAGCAGTCTTTGTTGTGGTGAATAGTTTTTACCCGAATAAGTTTATCCCAAACTTCATCCATCGCACTAACTTCTCCAGTCACTACATTGTATCCCATACCAGTCTCTTTAAGTAAAGACTTAAAATCCTTATGCTTTTGCTTTAATTGATTGTATTTGTTCCTTAGTTGAATATCACTATAATTTCTTTTTGCTCGTGCAAAAAGCTCTTCCTTTATATATTTCCATGATTGCTTTGTAAAGGTTGTGGTATTCTTATTTCCCTTTAAGACTTCTTCATCCATAAGTTCAATGAAAATTTCTTCATGCTTTTGAGTCCAAACAAAAGTCTCATCATTATTCTCAATAATAAGAATTTCATTATCAACATTTGCCATCTAGGTAAAACCTAAAGTTTCAATAAGAATTCTAAATGCAAATACAAGAATATTCCTAAAGAAACAACCATTTCAAGAACAACAATAAGAAACTAGATTTATGTCATATATTTGCTATCCAACAAACAAGATCAGGAAGAAACTAACCAGATCCGAAACTAACCATATTAGGAACAAACAAGGTAAAATATTTAAAATAAACACAACAAAAATAAAAAATCATTCTTAAAAGTCATAATATAAACAACATTACAGAGGCATATTTAAAACATAATTTAAACATATTAAACTTTCCAAATAGATTTCATTCATAAGCATAATATTTAAACACAGTGAATAAACGTTTTCAATTGTAATTGTATATATTATTTTAAGTCTACAAAATATTGGCAGCTAGAACATCTCTACAAATATAGTTAGTTCTCAACAATATTAACACTAACAAAATCTGAATAATACTAAGTTAATTCTTTATTAACACTAACATAATCTGTTACAATAATATTAAGTTACCAAACCACCAAGTACCTTATTTGAATGACTAAACATTCCTAAACATATCAAATAAAAAATAACAGGGTTTATGCAAAGTTGGGTTCAAAGTTTCACAATCAAATCTACATCCTCCTTTAAGAATTTCATGAAGTGTATCATAAATATAGAACAAAAACTAATAGTATATGCAGATTCAAAGCAACATATTCTACATTTTATTAAACTGTTTGGTTTAAATTGGTCTTTTTCAAAAAAAACTATGCAGCATATTCTACACCATTAAACAAGTTGACAGAAAGAACAAGAACAAGTTGAAGAAAGAGAAGTATGGATAGCTTGAGATTTGCCATAGTTAGCTTTAATTAGGCTTTAGCAAAGAAATGCTATGTTTTGCTACTTCAAGGGTGAGATGGTAAGGACTATTGTGGGTGGTATTTATAGCTAAGGTATGCCTTTTGACTTATTCATGATGATTGACTATTCAGTACTTGTAGTTCAAATTGATAGTTCTTTAGTGATTTAACAAGCTGGCGGCTGTAGGCCAAATAGAAAACACAGCTGATATATTTTGGATTGACTCTATATTAAAACAAAAATAGTATTGTACTTTATATTTTGACTTTCACTTACACTATTTTAAGATATATATATATATAATTTCTCAATGGAATTAAAAGAACAGCTAGTACATACTCGGATTCACACACCTGACTTTTCAATTATTTATATTATTAATTATTGTCTGCTTTGTTCCATTAATTTGTAGTAAGAGGTGCATAGTTCCCCAAAACTAATTCAAGGCATTCACAAAGTTTTCCCTCCTCGGGAAAAGCTAGATATTTCTGGTTTTGCCCCTAAAGAATTTGGAGGAGAAAGCATAATAATTATACTATTAGTTTTTCAAAGAAAAGAGAAAAATTTAAAACTTGAATAATGAATGTTGAGTAATACCGATCCTCATCTTGCATTGATCTACATCATTAAACAAGTTGAACCAAACACTAGCTCAGTCACAAATAAATAGAAATGAAAATCTCAATTTAAAAATTTGCATTATAGTGCAAAAGAAAGATGCTAGCAAAGACCATGAACCAACCATAAAGAAATATATTCAAAATATATTATACAAATTTTCATAAGCATAAACATACATGGAAATCGAATAGTAAGACTAAAAGGTACAACCATTAGGGGTTTGAGAGACTGATTTTCTGAGAAAAATATTGAATATAATACCTGTTCGGAGTTTCTTGCCGACAACAGCCAAAGCCTCAGAGTTGAGACCCAAATCACAGAGAGCAATGAGCACAGAGAAAGTATGACGATCAAGCTGTGTTAAGTGTATTAGAATTACAGAGAGACATGAATATTGTAAAGACACAAAAATAAATAAATAAATTATAATATTTATTTTAAGTGGTGGGACCCACTTACTTTATTATTTGACAGCCTTTCTTTTTCTTTTCTTTTCTTTTTCTTTCCTTTTCCTTTTTCTTCCCGAGCACATCTCCTTCTTCTTCTTTTGTTTTTTTTTCTTCTTTTTCTCTCTGCAATAACCAACGTCGGGGTATCACAAAGCCTTGCCCGGAGTTCCCTTTTGCCACCACGCGCCGGAGTTGGAGCACCAGTGGCCGCCGACAACCTCATCCCCAAAACCTCAAGGCCATCGGACTTAAGACGCACCCGAACGGAGCAGTCAAAGTTTCGTTGTCAAAACTTTGACCGCACTTTCCGGCGAACCCAGACCTCCGTTTGGTGAGTGGGTGGCACCGTTGGAACCAGTGTGAAGGGAGGAACGTCGCCCAATAAGTCATTTCAGTCAACTCACCGTTTTTCTCCGGCGAAATTTTGGGTATCTCCGCCCCTTTGGAGGAATTTTCCGGCGACACCGGAGGTCAGTTGAGCAAAGGGGCTGTACTTCCGTGATGTACTACTCGAGAGGATCGTTTTGATATATGCCATGCATATATTCGTCGACGTTCCCGGTACCGCTATCAACTGCTAGTGTGCACCGCTTGGGTGAGGTTTCAGAACTTGAATTTTTAAATATGGTCATATTATATGTCGTTGGACATGATTTTGAATAAGGAATTAAATAATGATAATCGTTTGCTCATTTGATGCTCGTAGGAAAATCATGATATATAGATCCAATTTAATTCACTCTAGGATAATCGTTAAGGTTGGGAGTGTCGCTTGAGGCTCGGATTGAAAATTCTTAAGAGGTAGGGACTCAACTCGACTATTGGACTTGTTGTACTCTTATTGAATTGCATTAACATATTCCAAATTTTGATATTTATAAAGTGTTTGAAAAATGGAAAACTTAATCTGCATATTTTCTGTTCTGTTCTGAGGGCACGGAGTGCCAAATATATTATTTTGTTCACTCAATTATGCAGGTTATGATTTTTGGGTTTTATACAAATGCAGCTGTTATGCTGCCAAATTTTCTAAAATAAAAATGGAATATGTTTATTTCTTTTCATGTTTACCTGCATTTGGTTATATCGATGAGAGCCATAGTGATCATGATTTGTGCATGTTGTTGTTTCACGACCTAGTCTCTATGTCATCATAGGTAGATCAGGTGTCCACTCACCTGTAGGTGTAAAGACCTAGCATCTGTATACAGGAAGTGTTCTGAGTCTCCCCATTGTGGTGGTTATCAGGTCTGGCTACTCGGTTTAGGATGTTGGATTTTCTATGGTGGGTAATAGGAACTAGGGGTCTAGTGGACTGTGTGATGTGCACTGGTAGCTATGCTCTTATGATTATTTATGGCTTCTCTCTATTTTGGTTTATACATAATGATGTATGTTTTGTTTTAAAAAGCTAACCATGCAGGGGTTTTTATTGAGCTTTTGAGTCCTATGTTATTAGTTGCTTTCCTACTGGGCTTTACAAGCTCACCCCCTATATCTCTCCCATTCCAGGATCCTAGTAATGCAAAAATGTGGATAAGGTGAATTATCGCTGAAGCTAATGTGTTTAGCTCCCTAGTCCTATCTTTGAACATTATGTATTTAATTTGGAACCTATCGGTCTGTATATCTAAGTTAGCTATGTAATAGTTAGAAATGAGGAATGATGGATGCTAAGTAATATTTTGGTGTTTTATGACTTATTAAATTTAATTGTTTGGTGACTACATAACTGTGGGGATATTATTGTTCTATGTATTAAGATAAATGATCCTACTTTTATCCGTAATATTTTCATATATAATTATAGGAGTTAATCCATTGTCTTGACTTATAATTATAGTAATATTTAAAATAAATTAAATGATCATTTATATAAAGACTATTTTCCACCAAGGGTCAAAGTTTGACCTTTGACCACCCAAGTTATGGATATTACAACTCTGCCACAGCCTAAGGCTCGAGTTGTGACAAATATAATTTACCATTTCAGAGCTATAAAATTTTCTTTTATAGACATTCTTGTTTTATTTTCAATAAATTTGCTACTCTATTTTAGGAAATGAACATAGCTCCCCGAAAGGTAATTTATATGACTAATATGGTCCAATTCATTGAAATTATTTGTGCATAGAAGAATGACACTAACGATTTTTTTAACTTATTGACAAAATTGATTTTAATTTCAAAAAACCAAAGATCATTTTGTCATTGGTTTTCATTATACACGCCATTGACTTAGAATTACCACAATTTGGGAAAACAAAACATGTGATATCAAACCATATTGACTAAAATAAGAAGTCACGAGCACCAGAAAGTATTCAATTTTGAAAGTAGCAATCGAATTTTTGTTGATATTGGTCATAAATAAAACTAATTAAAATGTTATAATAAGAAATCTACTCACAGGTAAGTTAACATTGACAAGTCTTGGAATGAGCTTGGTATTGAGCCAGTCAACTTGTTAAAGCTTAAGTCCCTATGGGAATGAACTGAAATCGAACAATCAATTATAGAAAGTGTCCTTGTTAGGAAGAAAAACCATAAACCTTGTACATAACAATAGCAGAGACAGTACTGGAATTGCAAATAACAAGCCTACTTACAGTTGTTGCAACTGAACCAGTCTTCCAATTCGTCTTGGAATTTCACTAGACAATCGACAGTTTCTTAAAGTCCTACATACCCAGTTGCCAAAGAATGCCAACTAAATTGAAATTTCACAATAGAGTTAAGTGATTGTTCTTTTGAGTTTAGATAGGAAGAACCCTACAGAATGGACAAACTAGTTTGATTTTCCAAGAAATTAAGAGAAGAATCTTCCAAGCTTAGATCTAAAATCAATCATAAGTTTAAATCTAGTAAAATCTAAGCAGTGATTTGCCTCAAACTCATGTCCAAACCCCAAAGTCAGAGAAATACGAAATTGAGCACAACCCATCAAATCAATTCAAAATCCCATATGGATCTATAAAAGGATCAACAAAATATATCATCAACAATAAAAAAAAAATCAAAGAATAGACTAATTACCCATAAAAAATAAACATTACTAGCATAAATAAAAGAAATACAAAAAAAAAATTCAATGGCCTTCAAAATCATAAATACCCATACATACCAGATGAGAGAGAAACAAATTTCAGATGAGAGAGGGAGTGAGAGATTGAAAAATAGATCATAGACGCGTGAAAGAATGAGATGATAATCATTAAATCGGAGTGGAGAATAAACCTTGAAAGTCTGAAGAAGAAATTGCCATTGTTGTGCTAAGGGAGGAAGGCTTAGAAGCGTGAGGAAGGTGAGAGAAATGAAAATATGTTTTTAAAATTTTAAAAGCATCAAAATTATGTTTTTAAAATATAATTCATTTTGATTTCATTTTTAAAAAATAAAAAGCAAAAATGAATTATCGAACGTGTTTTCTTACTATTTTTTCAGATTTTTATTAAAAAAATAAAAAACAATTTTTTTAAGAGTTACCGAACATGCCCTTAGTGATCCGTACTTATTTTCAAGCTCAAGAACATGTTTGAATGCTCAAATCCATTCAAAATCTATAAAAAAAAAATGCTAAATCTGACCACACTCATACCCACGGCCAAATAATCTATTTTACCCCTCAAAATCGAAAATAATCCAAAATCTATGATGTACTTCTGTTTTTTAGCAAGAATAGTGGTAAAAATTGATGCAAAACAAGAAAAAAATAAGGGAAATGTGTGAAACCCTCTTCACCCGTATGGTGGCTATGGAGATTTTCCTTAGGGTTTCGTTTCAGACAAATAAAGGAAAGAAATGGTAAGGTCGGATATATATAACTCTTAACTTCAGCTTTTTTGTAATAACTGAAATTAAAAATCTCCTTTTTTATGACAAAATGTCTTTCTTTGTTTGAGCGCTAATCCTAAAACCGAAGTTAAAAGCCCATTAAAGGCTTTAACTTCAATTTTCATGTACTTTCCAACAATTTCATGTGTAAAAACCAAAGTTAAAGCATATATTTCTAGTAGTGTATGTGAGTGCTAATCTTACAATTCTATTTCGTCGATCTCTCAATCTCAATGGCTCCAACAACTTCCTCACCACCAACTCTAGTTGGGAATATTCATCTCAAAGATATTACTAAGGATCAGGGGCAGAGGCAACCATCCTGTTTGTCAACTCTGCAACCGAGTTGGCCATGTTGCTTCCATGTGCTATCACCGTTTTGACATAAATTTCCAAGCGGCCAAACTACTAGTCCAACTTTGTTGCTTCCTCAGACTAACAACCTACTAGACAAGGCCAACAAGTCCTCTACTATCACTAATTTTCATGACTTGAGCCCTAGGAAGTGGCAGATGTGTAATATCCATAACTTGGGGGGTCAACAATCACTTTGACCCTTGTTGGAAAATAATGCCTATAAGTGATCCTTTAGTTTATACCATAAGCTACAATAATCATAATTCCAATAATAATGGAATAACTCCTATAGTTAAATAAGAAATAATGTAATAAAATTAGGAGCGTTCTCATCATATATACATTTACAAATAATATTCTCACAGTTATGCGATCACCAAATAGTTAAATTTAATAAGTTAAAAATCATAAAAATATACTTAGCATATGTAATTCCTTAAACTAAATAGCATAGCTAAATTCCTACTTAATATACCTTAATAGAATTATGAATAATTCTTAAGTCGTGCACTTTGCCTTGAACAAGAAACATTTGAAGGAAAACTAAGTTGGACTAACACTACTACAAAATTGGGTTTTCTCCGCGGTTTTTTTTGAGTAATGGGAACCATAGTGTAATTGATCGAAGAGAAAAATTCATGAAAAAAATGCAAAAAAAAAGTCATACTTTTCACTACTGAAACTTTTTTTTATATATAATTATATTTGTTTTGTTTTTTATATATATAATTAATTTTGATTTCAAATTAAATGTTATTTTTAATACCAATAAAATTATATTAATATTACTATATTGAATACAAAATTATATTTAAAATTTTTAATATACAATACCATATTTTATGAAACTAAATTTTATGAAATTTTATAAATTATTATCTAAATAAACATAATGTATAAATTAGAATTAAGAAAAACCTTCATATACATTCATATATATATATATATATATCATTGCTAACTAAAATATGTCATTTATATATATATAAGTAGTTCGGTATATATACATAAGAAAAATTAAGAACACACGAATCAAGTCACTACAAAAAAAAAGGGTTTTAGCGACGACTTCAGTCGTTGCTAATTCCCAAAATGTCGTCGCTAATTCCTTTAGCGACCACTATGTTGTCGCCACTTGTCGTCGCTAAATACCGGTCGCTAATTGTTTTTAATTAGCGACGAACTTGAAAATGTCGTCGCCATTTCCCTCTAGCGACCACACGTTGTCGCTAAAAGGTGCATTTTATCGTTGCCGTTACTTTGCAATTTCCTCTGATTAGTGCCATAATGTTAAGATTTAGCGACAATATTTTGTACTTTTAGCGATAATATGTTGTCGCTAAAAATCCATATATATATTTTTTAAATTTAATTTTTTTTGGCAATCGTTAATGCACTATTATATATACTAAAAAAAAGGCCATTATTCAATATATATACTAACACATTTTTTTTGCTAAAAGATTTGAAATAGAAGAAAAATTTAACTATGCACAAAATTATATTTTTACTATAAATATTTTAATGACAAAGTCAGTATCATAGTAAAATTAAAATACATAAATATAAATGTTTGTAACTAGGTGTTGTAGGATCGAGATCCCGAGACTCCACCAATCCTAGCCAAGTGCTCCTCTATGGCTCGGAGTCGCACCCTCACCTCTTGCATGTCTTGTGCGGTAGGAGGTGGTTGGGCTGGTTGAGGTACATTAGCCGCTTCACAATTCTCCCTCGTGCGAATCCTACGACCAAGGCCTGGCTGATAGCCTCGACGACGTCCAAAGATCGTCTCAACAAGAATAATGTCATCCTCTTCTCTCGGGATAGTACTCGAAGCAGAAGCGCTCGTAGATGATTGTGAATTCAGAGTGTCACGTATCTCCATCATCTTTTCCTGTATCACACAATTTTCAAGAATATTAGAATTTACAACACAATAAAGTAAGAAAATCATAAAATATAAATTTACTTACATAGTTATCCTTTGCTGCCTTGCTCACCCAACCTTCCCCGTCTATGTACTTAGTCGCCATCCAAATCTCTGGAACCCCAACAAGACACCCAGTTTTTAAATCACGCTACAATACAAGAAGTTTCAAAAAAATTAAGAAAAAAAATCATTATAAAAAAACATAAATAAAAATTATGTAAAAAAGAAAGTACCTTCTTGTAACGAAGGGCTGGCGTAGACTGTGAGCCCTGCACGCTTCTCTGTTTTTGTTTTGCACGGTTCGCAGAGTTAATCTCAGAACGCCTCTGCAAAGAACTTGTGTTAACCATATGTTAAATTAACAAAAATAAATTAAAAAATAATATGTTTGTGAATACCTTCACTTCAGGGCGATCAAAATACTGGAGCGCCTTCTGCCATTTCTCCATGCCCAAACCATCAGGATGATGTGCTCGACCATTCTTTTTTAAATGAGTGGACAAGTCATTCTTCCACTCCGAGTAACGATCAGCGCACGACCGTTGAATTCCCAAAAGAATGTCGGGGAGGTTCTCTGAGGCATATCGACTTCGACCAATGTCGAATAAATCATCCTGAATCAAAAAAATAAAATAAATTAGCTAGATTTAATATTAAATTGAACCCAATAAAAAAATTATAGAAATAAATTACCTCTAGATGAGGAAGTATGCGATCCCTAACTTCGCTGGGTAATTTATCCCATCGGTCGTAGTTGGGATCGGCATATTGTCGAATGAGAATGTCGATCTCTCTAGAGAAATGTTTGGAATAATCACCAATTTCTTTGTAAGTCTTCCCTCGAACATCCCTCTCCAGTGGTAGTGGTCTACCTAATGCAACTCTAGCTTCTCGAGTTGAAAACCCTTTGTTGATGTCGCGCCTTTTCGTTTTAGTCGTCACTATTATTTCTCAAATACATATAATTATTATATACACTTAAATAAATTAATTCAATATATTCATCCAATTTTAATTATTGTGTGGTTTTGAGTATATGTCTATATGTGTTTATTACATTGCATCTTTTGTTTTTTTTTTTGGAAGCAGGGAGCTCGGGCCTGGCTTTGGATTGCAATGGCTAGGTTATGGCTTTGGATTGCAGCGATTAAGGTGCAACTTTGGAACAAGTTTGAGGTTTTCAAATTGGTTGGCTGGTGGCTTTGAGGTTTTTGTATTCGTTGCTTGGTTTTCAAACCTAATTATGGTTTATTTTGGTTAAGTTTGAATATGTAAATCTGAGTTTTAATATGAGTTTCGGCTTGTGGCTTTCAGATTTTTGGATTTGTGGCCTTGGTGGGTTTGAGATTTTTCAGATTGGTTGGCTGGTTGTTTGAGGTAATATCTATGATAATGCAGATGAAATCCCCAATAATCTGAAGGGTTTATGATGAGTCATTGTTTTGAGGTTGCTTGTGCTGTTTTTCTTTATGATCATGTTATGTGTATTTAGCTTTACGATATGTTTGTGTTTTAATGTTAGATTTATATTTTATTTTTGTGATTCATTTTTCAGATTAATTGATTTTAACATATACATGTTTTTGTTGGATTCATTTTATCCGAATTTAAATTTGTGGGATTTATAGGGATCAAATTTATGACTTTGATGCATTTCTATTTTGACGATTTATGTGTTTCATTGTTCTGACTTCTGAGGCTTTGAGCTATGTTTTCATTGTTGTTCTAAGGATTAAGTTGTGTTTTATTGTTCTGGAGGTTTGTTTCATTGTTTTGAAGCTTTATTTTTTTCATTGTTGAACAATCTAAAATATATAAAGATCTCTCCAGTGTTGTAGACCTATATGTTTCTAGGTTGGGTTTAGTCTTTATTTTGCCTCTGTAATTGTGATGCTATGTTAGTATAGGATTCAAATTTCTAGTTTTTTTTTTCTTTCAAGATATTTAAAATCTGTTTTGTGAATTTATGTCTTTTGTAATATGAAGAATTGATGATGGCGAATTTTTACACTTTCTCTTATATATATCTCTGTTTTGTTGTTATTTGGTAGTGAGTTTTAGTTATGTTATTTATTTTCTATATTTTTTATATTGGTCTACTAAGTTTGTTAACTTGATTTAAGATTTTTAATTTTATTATAATTTTTATGATATGTTAATGACGCTTTATTTTCAATGTTAATCAAGTTTGTAATGACTTGGGTACTTTGTTTCTGATATTTGTTTTTTATATTTAGTTATTTGGTTGCTTAGGGACTTTGGATAATGAAATTGACTAAGGATGATTTTTTTTTAATAGTTGAGCATTGAATGTAGTTATGTCTTTGTTGCTCTATTTTTTTGGTAAACTATGGTAGACTCTTATGTCATTTTTTGTGTCTAAAATCTGAATTTTAGTTTGTTAGTTAGTTTGGGGATTTATTTCATTGTTACTTTGAATTTTTTTATCTGCCTATGATGTTCAATAATAAGTATACTTATTTTATGTTGGTGATTATCGGACTTGATGTGCTTATATATTTATTTTTAATATATGTTGGTATATCAAGTGTCATAAATGCCCATAATAGTAAGTCATATTTTTTGAAATCCTTATGATGATTAAATTGGGGATATTTATTGTGTTGGAATTAATTATATAGTCCTTCCCACTGTTACCAACCCAAACCCCACCTCTAGCCATCCTCAGTGTGCACCTCCCAAAGCCATCATTGACATTCACAAGTTCAGTTAGAGAAAGGAGGCTCTCGTGCAATAATCCCAAAGTAAAGAATAAGAAGAATATCAAGAAAAATGACATTATTGAGTTTGTAATGACTCGAAAAGAGAACTATATAGAGTATAGAATTGTTGATATTTTTTTTATGAGTATAAACTTATCAACACTATCTTTAATAAGCAAGAGTATTTTATAATACATGTTTATTTATTTTATTTTTAATGTTATATAATTTATTTGAGGAACAATGTTAAATATGTTTTTAATTAATTACTTTATTATATTATATATATTCAATTAAATTTAAATATATAATTAAAATTACCTACATAGAAATAGTATTTTTACTCAAATAATTAAGTGTAGGTAAAAATAGGTATACCATAGCATGACACGTGGACCAATCATTTAGTGCCACATAACCAATAAAAAGATGACAAGTAACACAATTATAAATTTCCAACTGGTCCAATAAATGTGTGCCAAATGTTTCACTAAAAACTTGCCACAAGGCTTGCCACGTCAAATGCCATGTCAAACAACTTCAAGTCATTTCTGTGGGGTCCACGTGAGTTTTATCTACCAATATGTCAATCGTAGGCAATGATACTTTTCTCGACTAACTATTACCTACCAATACATTATTGGTCAAAATATGTTGGTAAAGGAATTTACCTACCAATACGCTGTCTTTACCTACGATTAATATTGGTAGGTAAATGCCAATTTTTTTGTAGTGATAATGGAAGTAGGTCATTCTTGATATTGAATATCTTTCTGTCAATCTTGCTCACACGTACTGGGTGTAGTTTTGGGAGCACCGCAATGCATGTGTTTCAGAGGAGAGCCCTTGGGCTCTTTGCCTAGGGAGGGGGTCGCGGCTCATGGACCTTGGGTCGCGGCGCTTGAAGGGATTTTGAGCCCTGGGAAGGTCTTGAGTGTGGGAACTCAGAGTTAGGGGCTCGGGATCGATTCTACTATCCTGTTTAGTAGAATTCGAGACTCGGCCCGAAAGGCTTTATTCGCTTGTTATTGATGTGATTCTATATTATGGTTATGAATAGGTTACCACTAGGGGTCAGAACTGGGATCATGCTCTGTGGCGTTCTTATTATACGTTGTACTCAGACATGAGATAAGAAAACTATACACAATACGTGTTAAATGTGATTATCTGTGTGATTAGGGCTCAACCCCATTAAGGAACATGGTTATTACTATGTTTGTATTTAATTGGTTGAGATATATGATTAATATGTATGCATACTAGTATAATCTGAAGTATGCTTACCTGTATCTAGTTATGTGTTTATCTGGTAGTTAAATATAATTATGAATAGGGCTCGGGCCCCTAAGAATGAACATGATTATGATTATGCCTGTGATCATTGATTAAGCATGCTTGAATGCCCTGTATCCGGATAATTGTTAAATGACATACGCTTGTTTGCATTATCTGCTTGAAAAGCATTGACTTATAAGTTAAGGGCGGCAATACCGCACAGAGAGCTGGTCGATATGGTTCAACCTAATCAAGAGTGTATCATACGCTCATTCGACCCAATGGTCGTGGAAAAGTTGAAGTGCCAGGTACGTTGGGCCAGCTTCAAGGCTGGTTATACAGAGGATAGAGCAATGAGCCTCGAGGTGACTTATTAATCCCAAATCCTGGGGCATGGCCTTGATATGACTTATTAATCATTTATATAGGGTAGCGGGCCCTATTGTGACATGGTAGTCACTTATCAACAAAGAATGCATGCATGAGTAAGGTTATTACTTCTAGGCATGCTTATCATGATTCCATGATATGTTATTACTTGCTTATGAGCATGTTTAAATTTTCTTGCTGAACCTCGACTCACGGGTTCTATGTGGTGTAGGTAAGGGGAAAGGGAAGCTGGACCATCTATGAGTTGGAGAGCTTCGGTGGCGACGTGTACAAATGTAGTTGCTCGACCACCACGATGGAGGGTTTTTCGGAGGAACTTGTGGTCAAATTATATTTTGTCGCTTAGGTCGGCTAGTTGTAACATTTGACCAGTATTAACCTTTTAAACGTTATTTTTGGATCCCATGTATGAACGTAAATAATTTAATGAAATGGTTATTCGTTTTTAACCAAATTTTTTAACCCTAAACCATTAATGACATTTAGTTACACATTTATGGCCAAGGAACTTGTTTAGAGAGTCTAACACGATGTCAAACACACAGTGTAACGGTCTTGGCTATCCAGGGCGTTACAACTTGGTATTAGAGTTGCCAAGGTTTAAGGGTTCCTAAAGACTTGTCGGGCATGTACACTCGCCACTAAGGAAAAGCTCGACTCAGGGTTTGGTAACTATTTATGTGATTTAGTGCTTAACTTTTTAAATTAATGTATATACCTTATCTGCATGCCTTATTATGGATCATGAAGTTATCTGATAGGGGCAGGCCCCTTGATTGTAATGTGCATTATAGAGAGATGATTATTAGCATTATGATTGATTATAAATGTTAAAGAAGTTATCATTAGCGTTGTTAATTGCATATAGACCAAGAAATGCTTATTAGCACTGTCAATACTGGCAGGGATTAAAGAACATGCTTATTAACATTGTTATACATGTATAAGTGCTTGAACATGCCTACTTGCATCGTTAATTGCTTATGATTGCCATAAATGCTTATTAGCATCGCTATTTGCTGATGAATATCAAGAATTTTTTATTAGCACCATAATTGAATATATTATGTCTTGGCATCCTTATTAGCATTGTATATGTTTGTTTGTTCATTCTTGGACAACCACCTATGCCAACAAGATGCATCTTCTTTTCGGTAGCCCATCACTTGAGAAATCCAAAGTTAAGCGTACTTGACCTGGAGTAATCTCAAGATGGGTGACCTTCTGGGAATTTTTCCCAGGAAGCGTGCGAGTGAGGACAAAGCATGCTGGAAAGGCTCGTGTTGGTTTGTAGGGCCAGTCGTCATTCCAGAAAGCAGCCATAGTGACGTGGGGCGTTACACCCTGAGACCACAATGTCTGAGGAGCCATTAGAGCCCCAATATAAATAGATCATCACCCCTCCAGCAAAGGGGTTGGGAAAAATTCACTGTATACTCAGGCTATTAAGTAATAAGCGAATATTGATTCCATTGTTGATCTATGCTTATTTTTCCTCGAATCTATTCTAAGTTCATATCTAGTTATCTCGATATTTACATTTGAGTTTTCCTACCTAACTTCTTTGATGAATTTTCACCGTCAACAACAATTAAGTCCAACTTAGGTAAATAGGCCTTAACAATTCGAGTTTGCATGGAGGGGAGCTGGGTTCAGTATGTCAGACCCACTACTAAGGCTCCCTAACTTCCATACAAAGCCCAAAAAGACAGGAATTTGAACATTTGATTTATTATTTGTTATTCAAATGATTATGCCCAATCTAGTAATGCAAAGAAAATGGGTCTTCACAAGTGGAACCATCCATAAGAGAGGCATTTAAAATTTTCATGTTTAATAGGGCTCAAATAAAACCTAGCATTTTATGAAAGTTTTATTTGAATTTTCCCACATTTTTCAAACAAAAATTTGGAAATAATCATTGTTATATTTAAAGCCCAAATGTAAAATACAACTTAAAGGAGAAAGATGCAAAACTATAATGGGGAAAAATTGTATACTCCTTAATATTTTGAGGATACAAAGAATTTTCCAACCCCTTAGCTTGAGGGTTCGAAGCCTATTTATAGATGGGCGTTGTTGGCCCCTGATACAAGGTGTTCCCAAGGGACAAGACCGTATGTAGGTACATATTCAAGGTAGTGGTGCAGTACGTAGTGGTGTCTGCTCTTATACATGGTCAGAGGCATGTAGAACGTGCCACCACTTCA
Source organism: Humulus lupulus (assembly GCF_963169125.1). Taxonomy (NCBI): domain Eukaryota; kingdom Viridiplantae; phylum Streptophyta; class Magnoliopsida; order Rosales; family Cannabaceae; genus Humulus; species Humulus lupulus. Next base: position 23,991,331 of record NC_084801.1, on the reverse strand, counting down.
CGTACTAATTCGTGTCGCCACTACTTGTTGGACACGGGTATCAGAATCACGCATTCGCCACCTTTATAACTGTATATCCCGTACTCACACGTGTGCCTTGTACCTGGTGTAACTTCTTTAATTTTTAACGTACAGTTTCCCTCCAATCTTCCTTATATTTTTCTGAGTGTTAGAGAACATTGTGGGCTCTTCATTAGCGTAGAAGGGACTTCCTTTATAAGGTTTGCATGTTGAGGCACTTCTAAATATGGGCCTTAGGTGGTGAGCCCTTGCCATGTATCGACCTCATGTTACGGGGTTTGGAGAACGATGCCTCGCACAGTGAGGCATCTAGGTATGTAGTTCCAGCCTTGAAGGAGTTTAGCATCTGAGCATGCTACGCCTCGCATAGCGAGGTGCCTCCTTCATTTACTCAGCCTCGCAAAGCGAGGCAATTTCCTCCTTGCGAGCCTTGCGGCAAGTCAAACGAGGCTCTAAGTCTTGCTCAGCGAACCCTCGCACAATGCCTCTAAAGAGATCTACCTCACACAATGAGTCACTTTCCTCTTCGTGGGTCTGGTGCCAAGTCAACAGAGGCTCTAGGCCTCACACAATGGTGCATAGCAAGGCGCCTTCCTCCTTTTTCTTAGCCTTGCACAACGAGGCACTCTTCTCTCTGTGGGCCTCGTGCCAAGCCGACTGAGATTCTAAGGCACACACAAAGGAGTCTGGATCTTGAGGTGCCCATGAATGCCATAATAACGAGGTGGGCCTCACTATGCAAGGCCTTTGCTTACTAGGGGGTGCGCTAAGTTTTTGCAGGGGCATGCTCACACTTCTAAGGCTAAGAGGCCTTCGCCCTTTCGATGCTCAGGCCCTTATGCCTTGACGGAAGCTTCAAGGGAAATTATACCACATTCACACTAAGGATTTGATGTAAATCTTAGAGTGGGTGCGCTGAGGTTATTTGAGGAACTGAGATCCTCTTTACCTCATAGAGGAGGTCTTACCAGTTTATGCTTTTGCTAGTTGCCTCATGATGTGACTTGGACAATAGGGGTTCCATGATCACATGATATATGAATATGAATATGATTAGGATTATCAATATGAATTCTTTTGATTATGAAATATAAGTATGAATATGATACAGTTACGATATGTTTAGTTACGATATGTTTAGCCATGAATTTATGATACAAATTTTGTCTTCTTGTGTTTTCTTGAATATTGTTGTATTTGTTGGTACTTCCTTACTGAGATTTTAGCTCACCTTTTACTTTTCCCCATTCATGTAGGAAATATGGTTTCTCCTTGGCACGCACAGTGATGTGGGAGGTTCCGACGTCTAGGCATGTGTGACGCGGGGTGTCTTATTGTAACGTCCCAAATTACCTAATGATGCTTAGGGCCTTGATTAGGGGGCCAGGATGGAAAATTATGGAATTGTATGTTAATGTGGTATATATGTGTGTAATTATATGATTATGTGAGTTATATTATAATATTACTAGATATGCATGTTTAGGTATATAAATATTCATGTGGGTCTGTTTCTTATTAGAAGGGAAATTTTGTAATTTGGCTTGTTACGGGTATATTTCGAATATATGTGCATATATGTGTGAGACCACATTATTATGTGGATATATTTGGGTTACTCGGCACGAGACAATCCTAGGGAGAAAGTTAGCGGGAAAGTCACAACATGACATAATACCCGACTCGGGGTGAGTCAAGGGGTATTTTGGGAATCTAGGGGTTATCAGGTAACAAGAATAAGTATTCGAGGATATATTTGGAGTTAGTGAGATTAGGAGAGAATTTCAAAGATTTTTACCATTATACCCTCGGGGACGTTTTTGGGTACCCCGACCCTTGGGATTTACTTAAGGTTACTTGAACCCTAGGTAAATCATACAAAATACAAAATACTCAGCAAACACTTAAACTCTCATCAGCTCTCTTTCTCTCCCAACCGACTCTCTCTCTCTCTCAACTTTTGGTATGGATTTCTTGAGAAAACTAAGGGAATTTAAGGCTTGGATTAGGATTTGAGTTTTCTATAGCTTGAAGGATAGAAAACACAAGCTGAGGTAAGCTCTAGTCCCTGTTTTAGTTGAACTCTGTCATGCTTTTCTAGAGTTCTTGAGCTTTGTGGCTCAAGGTGTTGATTTTGTGTTTTGGTAGGATTTTGGGTGAACTTAAGGGGATTGAATTATTGCTCTAGGAATTATTTGGGATGGTTTGGATAGGATTTGGTTAAGGAGAAAATAGGGAAAATCTGGGTGCGTAGAGTCATGTCGTGTCCTGTTCTTGGGGCATCGGGACCCGTGTGAACCCAGGGCTCAGAAGGGGTTTCTATTTCAGAGGCCCTCTGTGATCCTCAGGGGAAATTCGCGGCCCATGTCTCGAATGCCAGACATGAGGCTTTCTGTTATGGGAGGCGCACCGCGACCCTTAGGGTCAAGTCGCGGCCCTCATGGGAAACTTTTTCCAAGTTAGGTTTTGAGTAACAGGAACTCAAACCTAAGGGCTCGGGATCAATTCTACTTCCCGGTCTAGTATAATTCGAGGCCTTAGAGGCTAGGACTCAATCCAGAAGCCTTTATCTACTCGATATTGGTGAATATCATTTATTTGGTTATGACTAGGGTACCGCTAGGGCTTGGGAAAGGATCTTGCTCGAGGGTTGTTCTTATTATTACGTTGTACTCAGACCTGAGGTAAGAAAACTACACCCAATACGTGCTATATGTAGTTAGGGCTTGGCCCAGTTGTTGACTATAACAATAAATAGGGTTCGATCCCTGAGAATGAATGTGATTTAGGATATGCTCGAATGCTCTGTGTCTAGATAATTGTTTAATGAATGCTTGCCTTATTTACATAGGTAGAGCTCGACCCCGTTAAGGAACATGGTTATTACTGTGTTTGTGCTTTATTGGGTCAAACCTATGGTCATTGGATAACAAAGTGCTTGGCTAGCTTTATGGCTAGTTACTTAGAGCTAAGGATAGGGGCCCCAGGTGACTCTATGGTCACATAGCTAAGGCATAGGGCCCCGGTTTGCCTCTACAGTCATCTATTCAGGGCACTAGGCCCCGAAATGATCCAATGATCATTTAATCATAATTGTATGCATGCATGAGTAGGTTATTACTGTTGGGCATGGTAGATATGTATTTGAAATCTTTATTTACTGTTCATGCACATGTTTAAGTTTTCTTGCTGAGCCTTGGCTCATGGGTGCTATGTGGTGCAGGTAAGGGGAAAGGAAAGCTTGACCAGCCATGAGTTGGAGAGCATCAGCGGCGGCGTATACATATGCCGCTGCTCATCCACCATGGGCAACGATATCTCAGAGGAACTAGGGTTGTATCCCTTATTTTGCCGCCTAGGCTGGCTGGTTGTAACTTTTGATTGTATATGCCTTTTCAAACATCTTTTTGTAATCTTTTGGGATCCCATGTATGTATTAAACTTTTAAATGATAAGTCAATGTTTCCTTTGACAATTTTTTTTAACCCTAATCCTTGACATTAACCTCAGTTACACGTATATAACCAAATGACTTGATTAGCAAATCTGACATTATTTAAACTACACAGTGTAACAGTCATGGAATAGGAGGACATTACAACTTGTTATCAGAGCTTCCAAGGTTTAAGGGTTCCTAAAGACTGGCTAGGCATGTACACTTGCCACTAAAGACAATCTCGACTCAAGGTTTGGTAAGTACTTATGTGATTAAGTGATTAACTATTTAAAATTAATGTATATGCCTTATCTGCATGCCTTATTAGGGAGCATGAGATATTATGATAGGGCCTGGCCCTTGAATGTTGCATGAATGATAAAGAACATGCTTATTAGCATTGTTATTGCTTGTGAATGCAGACGAACCACTTATTAGCATTATTATATGGACATCCAGATCAGGACACACTTATTAGCGTCGTTATTTGCATATAGGCCAGGAAATTTTTAGTAGCACTGTTAATACTGGTAGGTATTAAAGAACATGCTTATTAGCATTGTTATACATGTATAAATGCTTCAACATGCATATTTGCATCGTTAATTGCTGATGAATATCAGGAAGTGCTTATTAGCACCACGATTGAATGTATTATGTGTTTGCATGCTTATTAGCATTGTATTTGTTTATTTTTTCGGTCTTGGACCGTCAAGCGGGAAGAGGTACAGGTATTACTTACATAACAACTAATTTGTTCACTGTATAGTGGGATAGTTATCAATATGCTTCATTGAAGGTCAGGTAGGTTGGATGGCCAAGAGGTACAGGCTAGGGAAGCGAACGACCAGGGCTTGGCCCCACCGCCAGCTCTAGAAAATTAGCAACAGGTGCTTACTGACATGCAAGCCAGGTTATAGAGGTAGGAACATGAGATTTGCCTCTTGAGACAGCAATAGGTTCAAGCAAGGTACCTACAACATGCAATACCGGCAGTGATACAACTAGTTGTACCACCGGTCGTACAGCCCCAGGTAAGGGGAGATAGCTGGAAAACCTTGTATGAGAAATTTAGAAAATGACACCCTCCAGTTTTTTAGGGCAGCTCAGACCCAGTGAAGGCTCAACAATGGATGACTATGATAATGACCATCCTGGATTTCATGAGGGCAGGCGGTAATAAGATAGTGGCTTGCGCCACTTACATGTTTCAGAAGGATGGCTGAATATGGTGGGAGGTTGTTTCCCAGACTAGGGCAGTAAATACTATGGAGTGGGAGGAATTTAGAACTCAGTTTAATGAGAAATAATACAATGAAAAAGTTAAAGCTGTGAAGGCTGAATAGTTAAGTAAGTTACTTCAAAGCAATATGTCAGTGACCGATTACGCCTTGAAATTTGATAGATTGACAAAGTTTGCCGAGAATCTGCTTCCCATTGAGGGGACCAGAAGAGAGAGGTTCTCTAGGGGCGACAACCTATGATAGCCTGGGATGTCTGTATTACCACTGTGCTAGAGGTGACTACCTATGCACAGGCCGTGGAGAAGGCGCTTATAGCTGAGAGCGTAGAGAGCAAGATCTGGCGTGAGAATGCGGCCATAAGGGATTCTAGGAGGTTGGGACATCCATTTACAGGCTTTGGTAGGGGCAGAGGCCCTAGTGACCAAAAGAGAAAGACTCCAGATACAGTTTCAGCTCCAAGGCCAAATAGAAGGCCACATAGCATACAGATAGTCCGCCAATGTGGAGGTGAGACCTGGAAAGCATTTCTAGAGTGTACTCGGTGCAGGATGAACCATATTGGGGAAAGTCAGGCGAAGGCCTGCTTCATCTTCAGGAGTGTGGGACACATGAAGAAGGACTGTCTGAAAGATAGAAAGGAAAAGCCTAAGAAGGTGGATAGCTTGATGCCAACTCGGGTGTTCACTGACCCAGGAAAAGGCCGAGGCTAGTCCCTCGGTGGTTCCATGAGCTTTAATTGATTCGGGTGCTACACACTCTTTTGTTGGTAGTAAAGTTATTGATGGACTGTGTAGAACATGTGCCTTTTATCCTATGGGGTTTGTACTATGCTGTCTACTAGGGAGTTAGTGGTTTCCATGATATGGGTCAGATCATTACCTGTGATAGTTGATGGCAGGGAGTTATCAATTGACTTGATAGAGTTGGCTATGACCAACTTCGACATAATTCTTGGTATGGACTAGTTAGTGAAGTATGGGGGTAATGATAGATTGCAAGAAGAAGATGGTAACCTTTGAGCCTAAGGGTGAGGAGCCCTTTGTATTCGTTGGCACTGTGCATGGACCCCGTATACCTATAATATCTATACTTAGAGCAAGATACCTATTACATGGGGGATGCATAAGAATCATAGCTAGCGTGGTGGATACCACTCAGGTCGTGTCAGTGGGACCAGGATAGACCAAATTATTCTGTGAGTTTCTGGATGTGTTTCTAGAGGATCTTCCAGGGTTACCTCCACATAGGGAGATAGAGTTTGTGATTGAACTGGCACCAGGGACAGAGCCAGTGTCTAGGGCACCTTATAAGATGGCTACGACAGAGCTGAAGGAACTAAAGGTTCAATTATAGGAGTTACTAGACTTGGGTTTTATCAGGCCCAGTTTCTTTCCATGGGGCGCACCATTTCTCTTCGTAAAGAAGAAAGATGGTTCTTTGAGGATGTGTATCGATTATAGAGAACTGAATCAACTATCTAAACAAAAGAATCATCCTCTAAAACACATGCATCCAAGACTAATAAATTATTATTAATGCATGTTCCGGTTGCCTTGAGGGCGGGGCAATTACGCTTCTAATGCGCCTCCTCCTTGCAGTGGAAACACTATGCTTTAGCCTTCTTGCTAGTTGGATTTGCTCCAGAAGGCTTTTCAGTTGAGGGTGCATTTCCAGCTGCTTGCTTTTTAGCCTTCTTTTTGTCCTTCCTTGCCTTTCTCTTCTTGCTCTTTGAGGTGAGGCTAGGATAGTCGTACCCTTTGCACCCCCAGTACTGGTAGCCTTCTTCTCAGGTCCTTTACTCAATCCACCGTTCATTCCTTCATACATCTGGAGCTCATTAAACAATTGAGTCATTCCATAGTCCATCTTGTTTAGAAAATAGATCGTTGTGAATGTAAGGAAACATGGTGCGAGGTTGTTGAGAATGATTCCAACTTGAGTCTTCTCATCTACTGTTGCTCCATCCAGCTCAGCTACTTGGAATTAGTTCGTCAACTTAATAATATGGTCACAAACATGTTAGCCAGGTGCCATCCTATAGTTCACATATTTCGTGGTAGCCACAAAACTAGCTTGCACTGACTTGTGTCCAAACATTTCTTGGAGTTGCTCCATGATGTCGTAAGCAGTTTCGACATTCTACATCTTAGTCCTCAATGTTTATGAGATGCTGGCAAGCATGTATGCCTTGGCCTTGCTGTCGGCAGTAATCTAACGCTCATACTTCTCCCTCACGACCTTCGAGGCGTTCTCTCTGGGAAAGTCAGGTTCATTTTCAGTTATCACGAATTTTGAGTTGTCGCTGATCAAAACTATGTTGATATTTAGACTTCCATTTCATGAAGTTCTCACCGGATAGCAACTCCTTGGAAAAAAGAGAGATAATTGGGTTGGAGGCCATAGAGCTACAATGATCAATAATGTATAAATCAACACATTGTTCGACAAACATTCATTCATACAAGTTTCAGAAATAACACAATATATAAACAATGTTTAAAGATAAGTAAATACTAAAAAAAAATTATCTTTCCTTTTCTTAGGTATTTCAACTAGTCATGAACGTCTGTGTATTTGTGGGCGAGAGTTACAAATATTCACTTTGCCAACTAGAGAAACATCTCAATTAATAAAATGTCCTAGACTCTTATTAATAACCTATCCATTCGATCAAAGTAATGAAAAACATATTATTTCTTACTTTATGAGTTTGACCCAGGGTTTTGATTATCATATAGACTTAATTCCTATATTTTTTGTAGGGATGAGTCTATAGAAGGTACATCTATAACCATCTATCCTAAGAAAATCAACCATGTTATGAGTCTAGTGAACACCTTCCGTAGGGAGATGAAATCTTAGCGCCATTAGGCCCCACTAAACCCTAACCTCATTAAATCAACGGTGGACATTGAATTCAAACTTTTAAAAACTCATTATTTAATTTTTCTCGATCTAGTATTTTATTCTTTTTAAAATTACCAACTTAGGTTTGCTAAATCATTAAAATAATCAATAATCTATAATTTATAATTTTCCCATTAATTCTAAAATTACCCATTGAAAATGAATCCTAAATTAGAATTAATTTGTTTCTAATCAATTATTAGGACCAACTAAAAAGATTAACCTAATACAATTAAGTCCAACTTAGGTAAATAGGCCTTAACAATTCGAGCTTGCTTAGAGTAGAGATGAGTTCAGTATGTCGGACCCACTACTAAGGCTCCCTAACTTCCATACAAAGCCCAAAAAGACAGGAATTTGAACATTTGTTTTATTAATTGCTATTCAATTGATTAGGCCCAATATAGTAATGCAAAGCAAATGAGCCTTTACAAGTGGAACCATCCACAAGAGAGGAATTGAGACTTTACATGTTTAATTGGACTCAAATAAAACTTAACATTTTATGAAAGTTTTATTTGAATTTTCTCACATTTTTCAAAACAAAAATTAGGCTATCATCATTGTTATATTTAAAGCCCAAATGCAAAAAATAACTTAATAACGATGCTTAATATGTTAATAAGTGGATGCGCCTAACATGTTACTCTATAATCATGTATTATTAAATTATGCAAATATACTACAATAATATACTATTATGCAAAAATACCATAATTAATTAACATAGAATTCATCAGACAAAATTCAATATAATTAATTAAACAAATTGCAAAATAATAAAGCAATTAAAATATAATTTATCAAACAAAATTCAAGTTGAAATAATTAATTTAAACAAGGTTGTTAAGTTGTTAAGAATGACAAGATAAAATATGTTAACAAATTTTAAAATATAAAAATATCGTTTATCCAAATTTAAAATATCTTAAAATATCCCCAATTATGAGATAACCAATTTAAAATATTTTAAACAATAAAAATATCTTGAATAATCAGATAACTAATTTTAATATTTCAATTATAAGAAAATAAAAAAAATATCTTAAAATATCATGATTATCAGATAACCAATTCAAAATATTTAAAAAAGTTAAAATATCTAAAATAATCAGATAATCAATTTTAAATATTTTAAACTTAACTACACAAAACATTCATTTAAAAAATTTAATTTTAATTTTTTTGTTGCGAAAATTGTCGTCGCGAGGTTCAGCACCGACCCGTACGGACATATGGCCGAGGCCCCGACAACTCCTTCATGTGTGCCCAACACGCACACTGCCAAATTAGTCCAAATTAAAAAAAAATATGTGTAGTTTTTCAGTCGCAAAACAAGCCTAAAACAACCAAATTATTGCTAAATTTACATAACAAAACATAAATATGCACCAATAATATCCTAACATATCAATTAATTTCATACATGTTCATTCATGAAAATAAACTAGCACCCTATGGCTCTTAGGCCAGTTGTAGGAAATTGCATATAACAAGATCTTTGTTTATTTTCATGTAATTTACATAAACGTCTAGAATATACGTAGCGGAACTGGAATACCTCCTTCCTTCAATCTCTCTAACCCTTGATTCTTTTCTATAACAGAGTATTATCAAGAGATTGAACTAGATCTTTGATCAACCTAGAACTAGTGTGGGCTGGTCCCAATACATGAGATAGAGATCCAGAAGAGAAGAAGAGAGAGTGGCTAAGAAAGGATTAGACTGTCTAGGTTTTCACTTACCCAATGAAGACTAACTTATGAAAACCTAAAGGAAGCTTAATGTGCTTTATTTAAATTTAAAATAATAAGCAAAGTGATAAAAGCCTTAGGCTCCCACAAATGGACTTGGGCCCAATCTCTTTGTTTTGAATTTAAATCTCAATTGAGCTTAAACTCAAAACCTTTTATTACTTATCTTTTAATTAATTAATTAATTAAATCCATATTCAAATTAAATAATTATAATTCGAAACTTGATTTGATATTATTTATTTATATTGACACAAATTTATCAGTATTAATAAATTTGCCCAAATATTCTCCTATATTATCTAAATATTATATCTCTATAAAATTTTCTGAAATTGACCTAGTCAACTTTAAAAATTCTAATTGATACTTAAATAAATTAATTGAGACATTCTAGAGTTTTTACTCAAAGGTGATGAGGGGACTATGGATCCATGGAATCAAGCTCCAATTATTATCGTGAATTTATTTACGAATAATTTCACTACCTTATTAATTCCTCGTGACTCCACTATAGACTCGGAATTGAACCCTTGAATTCATAGAATATATTTTTCAAACCACAAATACATTATCCATTGTTATACCATTATAGTCAGTCAATCCTCTATCAATAACTTACTAACGAGCTGGATGCAAATTACCGTTTTACCCTACATTAGTATTTTATCCTTAACTCCCACTATGTTCTTTATAAATTATATTTCTGTGAACTTAATCACACAAATGAGATCTCAATCATTTACCATTTTGAGCAAAGCAATTAAGGAAATCATCTTTTCATTTCTCATACAGAAATTATAGATTTATATCTATGAATAATACTCTCACTCAATTACACTACTAAATCTCCAAGATGTATGTATGGGCTAGACTGTAGGGTAAGCTGGTAACAAATAAGTCAAAAGATTTAAATAATATAATTAGCAAAATATTATCACTCAAAATTAAGATCGAATTTACCTATGGTCAACGTTGTGACATTGTTTAGTTTCGATTACGATAATACTTATTTATCTATCAATAATCAATATCGGTCCTAGTCCGACGTAACAAAATACATTTGATCTTATCTACTTCATCAATGCCTTGGACAAGACATCACACCCTGAATGTGTAAGTAGATCATATTGTAGATTGCCTAATAAGTAAAAATCCAATGCACTTATCTAATCTTAGGACTCGTTGTTTTGAACATATAATTACAACTATAATTCACTGTGACCTAGTCACTATAATTGTAACTATCCATATGTTCGGGAATTTATGAATGATTGTATTACTTGAATAAACATGTAATAAAACAAGCGAACAATGTGAATGAATAAACAAAATAATTTCTTCCTCTTTTATTGATAATAATAACATGTAACATAAGAAATATTTCTACTTAAGTATATCACCCATAATGGATATACAATGAAATTCTACATCAAAATCCTTAAGTGTTTGTTTCATCAAAAGTATTTGTGCACAACAACTACCGGCGAAGATGTATTCCGCTTCCGTGGTGGATAAAGCTACCAAATTTTGTTTCTTGCTAAACCATGATACTAAGGAGTGTCCTAAGAAATGACATGTTCCACTTATGCTTTTCCTATTGGTTTTACATCCGAAAAAATCAACATCGAAATAGTTTGTTATGTTAAAGTGCCTATTCTTAGGATACCATAGTCCTATGTTTACTGTGCCTATCAAATATCTAAATATTCTTTTAATGACATTTAAGTGAGATTCTTTAGGACATGATTGATATTTAGCACATTGACCAACACTAAACAAATTATCCAGCCTACTAGCGGTGAGAAAAAGTAAAGAACCAATCATACCTCAAGATGTCAACTTCCTTACATTTCTCATCTTTGTCCATTTTAATGGATGTAATCATGGGAGTTGGCATTGTTTTTGCATTTTATAAGTCAAACTTTTTAAGTAGATCCTTGATGTACAGCTTGAATAATGAAGATTCCATCTTCTTGTTGCTTGATTTAATGTCCAAGAACGAAGTTGTGTTCTCCCATCATGCTCATTTCAAACTCACTCTGCATACACTTAGAAAATTATTGACAAAGAAAAACATTAGTATCACCGAAAATACACTACAAAAAAATAGGCATTTAATGGCTATATGGGGGAGACATTGTAGACATTTAATGTCTCCCCCTAGGGGAAACGTTGTTGCAGGAGCCATCTAAAGTGGCCCTATGACGTCTCCCATGGGGAGACTTTGTAGACATTCAATGACTCATATAACGAGTCATCATTGGTTTTTGTATTTTTTTTTAAATAATTAAATAATTATTTTCAGTATATTAATTAATAGAAACAAATATATATTTTTTGAAATAGAATTAAATATATTAATTAAAAAATCTAAATTATATGCAAATTTAAATTGTGAATTTTCATTAATAAAACCGAAATGTGTATATAATATGTTTTTGCTAGCTAAATATACAAAATTGTAATATTTGTTGTTAAACATACAAAATTAACAAATATTACACTATCTAGCTAGATATATAGTAAGAAAGAAAAAGAAAAAGTAAAAAAAAACCTAATATGTGCGACGATGACTTTGAATTATCGGTAGCATATGGTTCACCCAGTGTTGTCGCATTTCATTAATCTGTGCTGATGTATATGGCGTAGTGTTTAGCTACAAAAAATACAAAGTAAAATATATTAGTTAATCATTATTTTATTATATATACTTTAATAATAAATAAATTGTTAACTTTGTATAAATTTATATACATACCTATTTCTTCAAGTAACGTCCAGGTCGTGAATGTTCAATGTAATCCTTCAATATTCTCATAACATAATATCCACATGCCACATTGTCTGGTTGGTGCGGACACTAATATTTTAAAAAAATATCAAGCAATTAATATAAAAAATATTAGTAAAATTCAAGTATAAATTTTCAAAATAATTAAAGTCGTAGTTACTTTCTTTCGGTTGCACAATTTCTATATTATTTGGAATCTCGGGAGGTTTTGGTACACTGGTCAAAAAAAGGTTGAAAGCATTGACTATTACTGCCACAATTTCTTCACGGTTTTCTAGTTATGAATTCACCGGATCACAACAACAAACGTAATATGCATATGGGGCCAATATAATCAACATCCAATGATCACTGCACAAGAAAAACAATACTTGGTAAAAGTCTCCAACGCAAATTTTATAAGGACTAAGTATCTAGCAATAACAAATTTTTGAACTTACCCATGGTTCCAGGGGACAATGATAAGTTGCTCACTTGATCTTAATTGACGACAGCGCTTGAACAGACCTTGAACACGCTCTTCAAATGAACTTCCTTTAGTGACTACAACATTATGATTGACAAATAAAAACTTATTTTGGCGCCATTGTTCTACCAAAAAATTGTATAACAACCTATTAAAAAAAGAGTAGTAGTCAAAAATATAATTTAGGAAATTTGTTTTTAAAATAAATCAAATAAGAAAGGTTAATTAAAAAACTTGTGAGATACCTCATGTATCAAATGACAACTCCTTGTCCAATCTTTTCCATTTGAATAAATTGAAGTATGTCCTCTTTACATATGTAAAGACTTGAAATATCCTGATCGAATACAGAGTCATCATCATTCCAACGAGATATAATATTGTAAATCTATTCCAAAGGACTGGTGTCTTATGTCAGAGAATTACTCAAACGTTGTATTCTTTCTCGAGGTCATTGTGTTGAAGGAGCAATTGGTCGTTCTGATATGTTATTACTTATAGAACAATTCTGTAAAATAATATTAATAATTAGAAAATTTACGAACAAATTGAAATATATAATAACAAAAATGATTATATAAACATGATACATCACCTGTTCATGTATATCATTAGATACGATGACTAATTCCTTAGGCCATGATATAGGATGCCCAATAGCCTGAATGACTATGTACATATTCTGATCAGGTTTTGCATAAGGAAGAGGTGTCGCCAGCTTAATAGCGTCAGTAATCACCACTTGGTAGTTGTTACCTGATTCTTTGTCAATGAGCTTGCCTGATGCAACAATATTGGATAGCGAACCAATGGCTAACTGACAACTAGGTACCTGCACATTATAATAAGTAGCATTATGTATATATGTGTGTATGCATGTACATCCATCATCATTTTCAACTATCAAATTGAAATTACCTCAGTCACAAATGGTACTGGTGGTTCAGGCTGATAGTAAGATGGTGCTGATTGGTCAGGCACATAGCAAGATGGCCCTGGAGGGTCGAGCACATAGTAAGATGGTGCTTATGGGTCGGGCACATAGTAAGATGGTCCTGGTGGGTTTGGAACTACTGGTGGGACTCCAATATTGGATCCTGAACCACTCTGTTGGGCCATGAAAGATCTCAACATTTCCTCTTGTTTACGAAAATGTTCTTCTAGACACGCTTCTTGTTGACGATGTCGTAGCGCTAGCCAAAACAATATCTTTCAATTTCTCTTTCATTTTGGTAGGTTTCGGAGTATCCCAAAACAATGCGGAGGACACACCGTGACCTTTAGCTTGAACACGCCCTCGTGGCTCGGGGGTGCCCAATGCCCTCGTCAACACATCATCAGAGCCTTGGGTTCCCATTGACCCTCCTCCATGAGTTTTTGATAATGAGCCTGTAAAATAAAAGTAATTTATTTAAGTTAGTTATATTAAAATAAATAGATTATATAAGTTCAATATATATAAAAACTTACAATGTTTTTTTGAACCTCAGCTGCCTCTCCAATAAGTTCTCCTTCTTTATTCTTCTGTCGACCCATCGTCCATAAATCAGCTCTATCAATATCAGATAATTGTTGCCCAGTCTGTTGTTGAAGCATCTCTTCCACATGCACGTAACCTCCTCTAGATAGGTTGTGGTTGTATTTGTTCATTCTTCGATATTCTTGCATTTGTAATCTCTTATCTTTCCAATCTGGTGTTAATCTTGAGTTGACAAATTCTAACCATTGCTTATCATTTATGATCTCCTCAAATCCATATGGTTTCCCAGGGGGAAACTCATCTGGTCTTTTCTCTAAAGCATTAAAGATGTGCTTCCTTGTCGTGTCAGTCTTCCATTATCTGAACATCTTTGTTACGTCTTTCATTGTCTCCTTTTTGGAGCTATATTCCAACTGAAAAGTTTTCTGCAAGTTTGAAATAATAATCATATTAAATCACATATTTTAAAATCTTTAAGTAAAATAGAAGTAATTAAATCATACCTTCATTAAATCCCATATATGAGTTTTGGTCTCCGCTGGAACTTCGTTACAGGTGATGGGCACAATAGTCCTCACTATAGAACCCAACGCTGAAGATCGATTACTTCTTGCGGTACTGTAAAGAACGCCCTAGACTAATACTTACAAAACATTCGCATAACATAGTTTATAAAAGAATACCACTTATTATCAAAGTCTCAGTGGGGACTTGCTTAAAACCATGCAAGTTGGCGCCATAAGTTTTAAAAGAAAACATAGATTTTTATGCAAAAGTTCAAAGAAACAAAAATTAAATAACTGAGTCCCACTGATAATTTAGGAAAGTCTCTTAAAAAAAAACATAATTTAAATGGCGTTCTAAGATGATCGTTTTTCCGTCCATAGGAATACCCCACGCCATACACCCCATGATGATAGAACTCCTCACGTCACCACGCGTGCCATATAGAAATCCTATTTGCTACCTGGAAGGAAAGTAAGGGGGGTGAGCTAAAAGCCCAGTAAGGAAGTACAAACAATAAGCAAGTAAGAATACAACAATACAAACACTAACGTTCATCTAAAACATCATAGCATATCATAACATAATCGTAACATATCATCATTGCATATCATAACGTAATCGTAACGTATCATCATTTGCATATCATAACATAATCGTAACATATCATCATATCACAATCATACATCATACATGATGAGTATGGCTCGCTAGTTGTCCATGTCACCCTATGAGGTAAACAGGAGTCTCTAGTCCTTGAATAACCTTGGCGCGTCCGCCCTAGGAGTTACATCTTTAGCTATAGTAACTCGTTCGATGTATCTAACATCGTAACTTGTTTGATGTATCTAACATCGTAACTTTTTTGATGTATCTAACATCCATACACATATCACATTCAACATATCATCACATTATGGCATTCATATTTCATAACAATTCATTCATACAACAGTCTTACCATTCATAGAATAAAATCATAGAATCTATCTAACTTCCTTACCTCAGGTCTAAGCTAAGAAATTTTCACAATCTTTCAACGAGCCTATGTCATAATCAAAACAACATTTCTTAGGTTCATAAAATTATTATTTTTCCCTTCCATACAACTCACGTGTGCATGGGCCATGCACACATAATAACAGTTACACATAACACGCAATTATTCTTAACTACACATAAAGCCATAAAAGAATAATGCTCATTTTACCTATTTTACATGCATGATCTTTTTATAAAAACCACATAGTTGAATAGTAAACATAATTTTAGACGTAAAAGTGGAGTTGCATGTAACATGCATACGTGGGAACATTACGTAATTGTGACGTTTTTAAAAACGATAATTCTACATTTCTTACTTTTATTGTTTAAAATAATAGATATAACATGCTTTATTTTTCTTAAAATTTCTAAGTTGATTAAATTTCTCAAAACATTATTTTATTTTATAAAATAATTTGATTTAGCTTAAAAATGAATTATGTGACAATTTCATTTATTAATCTCAAATTGCAAAGAATTAACCAAAAACTTGGAATTAATTAAAATACCTATTTTTATTATGTTTCTTTAGAAAAATAAATTTTATCATTGTGCTACATAAATGATGTGAGAAAATATATTTTTATCTAAAT
Source organism: Humulus lupulus (assembly GCF_963169125.1). Lineage (NCBI taxonomy): Eukaryota > Viridiplantae > Streptophyta > Magnoliopsida > Rosales > Cannabaceae > Humulus > Humulus lupulus. Next base: position 23,975,088 of record NC_084801.1, on the reverse strand, counting down.
TATTTAAGACTTAGTTTTATGTAACATAAATCCATATGTGACAATTAAATAACCATTTTTAACCTTTTTAAACCACTACAAGAAAAAATGCTTTTAATAACTCCAAAAATGTGTTATCAAAACCTACGATAACACTTTCTGATGTGTTAAGAAATACTGTGTGATTGTAGGTCAGGGTACTTACCATAACACTTTATCAGTGTTATTCAGATGTGTTATTGTACTGTCAACGATAACACTTTTTTTGTGTTATACTACACTTTAGTATAACACTTTTTTTATGTTATATTACACTTTACTATAACACTTTTTTTGTGTTATACTACACTTTACTATAACATTTTTTTTGTGTTATACTACACTTTAGTATAACACTTTTTTTGTGTTATGCTACACTTTACTATAACACTTTTTTTATGTTATACTACACTTTACTATAACACTTTTTTTGTGATATACTACACTTTACTATAACACTTTTTTTTGTGTTATAATACACTTTAGTATAACACATTTTTTGTGTTATACTACACTTTAGTATAACACATTATTTGTGTTATATAATAAAGTTTCCATAACATAATTCTTTGAATAAAAAGTGTTATTGTAATATATATTATAACTCAATTTTCCTATTATTGTTATATTTAGATATATTTAAATTCTCATTATATATTTTATTTATATTACACTAATTTATTCTATTATATTTTAATTTTTTTATATAATTAAAATTAGCTTTCTAATATATACTAGCATCATCAAATGAACTTGATTTTCAAATAACAAAAATTAAGAACATTCTACATTGAATTAACAATCCATAATTTAGTTTAAAACATGCAACACTGTCATTAACAACAAAATATTCTTTAAGTATTCAAACAATCTAAAAGTTACTATTTAGTCTTAAGTATCCTTTTCTACTTCACTTGTCATATCTGCAAAATAAACAAAGAAATATTTTATTGTTATTATCTAGCATCATAAATTACTTCTAAAAAAATACTATGGAAATTATATCCAAGAAAGGACACCACATACAAAATAATAGATTCAAAACTACACCAAAGCAAACAAAGAAACAAAACACTAAATTATAAGACATTAGTTATTTTTTTAGTATAAAAATGTACCTCTTGGAATAACTTTTTTAGAAGGCCATGCAACTGTGGCACCAACTGCTTCTTGTATTGTAAGCATCGCATGATTAGGAAGAAATAAGTAAGACTTTGGTACAATAGCAACATCAACCCATACTCGCATAAAGTCTGGTCCAAGAGGCTTTCCATGTACAGTTATATTTGGATCACTAGAATCCCAACGACCTTCAGCAACAATTGCATCTGCCCAGTCAAGCAAGTAGCAAGCATTCTTCCCTTCTATAAAGTTATGTATTTTTTCTAGTGCAACACTCTACCAAATTTATTTTAAAGACAATATATTAGTTTTTGTAATTGTTCTTCTAAAATGAAAATTTAAAACAATAACAACTTTTATAATTTACCTTAGGGGACTGAACATTATTTGACTGCGGTACATTGCGAGACTGTCCTTCGCTTGGTGTCACTTTACCACCAACCTAAATATAAAACCAAGATAAGTTTTATTGGAAGAAAAGAAAACTAAGATTTATAAGTGCAAGATAGAAATACCACCAAGTGTTCTTTAAGTAGATTCATCATTTCAGTCATTTTGAGCTTCATATTATGTTGCTCTTCTTCTAACTTGGAGATCTTGCTATTACACATATTAACAACAGTTAGCTTTGACCTTGTCACGCCTCTTCCTTGTCCGATTAAACGACCAGATTTTTGGTTACCAAACAATTTTGTCAAGGCATCCTCATCAGCGTTGTCTGTAGTTCCAGATTTTGGGTCTTCAACAAGAATCTCATTCAATGAACCCTGCATATAAATTAGTATAACTAATGTATGCATTATGGAAAATAAGAAAAAATTCACAAAAATTAAATGACTAATACTCACAAAAATATCAGATGCCGTTAGGTTTACAGGTTCACCATTCTTCTTGGTATGGGCTCTCCGAAAAGCATCGACTCTAGATATTTTACCATCCTCATTTTTTTTCTTCTACACAATACATCAATAGAGATTATAAAATAGAGACTACAATAATGGAAGCAAAAATACAAATAGTATAAAACTTAATTATTACCATATCATCAATTGTTCGAGCATATCCTCTTCGACTTAAAGTGTGTGGAACAGCTTTCTTTCTTCTCTCTTGGCATTTGGCCCTTATATCCTATTTAATAAATAAGTAAAAGAGGCATAACTATATTTAATTTAACACCAATAGAGATAAAAGAGACAGCAACATCACTTCTTACATTATATTTCTTACCAAATGATCTTTACTAATTTTTTTGGCAACAAATGCTCTCCATTCTACATCACTTTTTATGCAATCCGGCTTTAAGGCTAGTCGTTCATTCTCATTTTTTGCATTGATAATATCTTTTACAAGTCTAGATTTCCCAGCTCTCCATAGTTCTGCCATCATTTCAAAGCACATCTTTTTTTGCCAATCATCATGTAAGTCATATTGTGCCTACAATAGAATAAAGAATAACATATTATATGTTTAAGTGTAGAGCTGAATATATATAAAAAAATACACTCATGAAACTTGTAATTCGACCTGAATAGATGCCCAAAGAACATCTCTCATCATTGGTGAAACTTTCCTCCAATCTGAAATAGTGTAAGGAACAACCTCTCGCACAAGAGCGCCCACAAAAGAAGAAAATTGCACTGAGTTAGTACCAACTGGTTGCCCTTTTTCATTCCAATTTATTATCCTTAATTCATTATTCCTCTTGGTAAGATTTTCCAATAGAGTTTTCCCCCTTCTCTTCTTGGCTAAGTTCATTACATTCGCATCTACATCTTGAGGTATTTCTTCAAACTCAGTTTGATTTGCCTCATCAGTTGTTTTTTGTAATCTAACAGATTTTCTAAGAGGTTGTTCAAGTTCTATCTCAGCAACTTCTTCACATTCTGCATCAGACACTTCTTCACATTGTGCAACAGCCCCTTCAAATTCTACACCAACCCTTTCCTCATCAGCTGACTCTTCATGTTCCTCCCTTACTCCTTTTTCACAAACACTATCAACTACCTTATCTACTTCATAATTAAGAGATCGTTTAGTTTTTGAACTTCCAAGTGACATCTCCATGTCTTCCACATCATCATTTGGATCTAACTCTGTATCATAGACCATACGACGAGTTGCTGCTCTAGTACTAAGAGCAGGTGGTGAATCAATTACAACTCTAATAGGTGCAGAAAAGCTACGAAGAGCACTCTTTTTCTTTAAAACAGGGCTTCCAAACAACATATCGTCACAATCAGCTTGAATCTTCAATGATGCTTTTCGCTTTTTGGCTACAAGATTGCATAAAGCACCTGGACGAAGGTGTTTTTTTGGAGATCTTCGTAATGTACTCATTTTTCAAGTTCAAATTCCTGCAATATAAAATGAAAGATAACATAGTATACAAATCAGAAATGTGGATCACCAAAGAGTAATAAACATACACCAAAACCATAAAACCAGAATTATTTCATTCAAATTAAAATAAAATCATAAAGTTCACCGTAGAGAGTAATAAAACCACATTTGTTTCATTCAACAAAAGAGTAATAATACACGAAAATTACATACAAAAAGTGTAAGGAGATTTGTTTCATTCAAAGTACATAAGAGACAACAGGAAACTCAATTTTCTTCATTGGATTCAAGTCCAAAACACCCTCTATTTGAATCTTTTAAAGCTATATACCAATTACTTGACTCATTCACCCTTGCATAAAAAGCTTTTTTCACTTGTGAAGCTAATACAAATGGATCCCTAATGGATTGAGCTTGTCCTATATTAAAATTTACAAGCGTATAGAACTCCGACTTCTTAACACCCATTCGAATATTCGCCCAATCGCACCAAAACAATGGCACCTTAAAAGTACGATAATCAAGCATAATTATATCCTTGATAACACCAAAATACTCTTCTTTATCATTCAATTGCCCACTGTCATGTGCTTCCAAGTATACACCGCTATTTTGAGTTGTTTTTTCAACTCCTTTTTTATGGAATCGAATTCCATTAATCATGTACCATTTGTAGGAAGTGACACCACGACTTGGACCTTCAGCCAATTGAGCTAACATATCATCTACTTTGTTCATGTTAGAAATCTGAAAATAAAAATATACTTGTAAGAAATTTGTACACTAAAAGAAAACGTAAACTTTTATCTTGGCAATAGAATACAACCTTTTCATAAAACCATAACGGGAACCCTTCAGAATGTCGATTCCACAACAAAGTTTGATTGTTATTCAGATTTGAGTGTCCTTCTTTCAGCTCATCCATATGGACATTGAGAAATGGTTCTACAATATCCGAGTTAAACAACACATACCGATGCGCTACTGCCAAGTTCAATCGGTCAAGCTCAAAGCACTCTACTGCTAATAGTGGATTTTCTTCTAATAATGTACTATCTTGATTATCATTTTGCTTTAAAAATGTTTCACAAAAGCGTACACATTCAACAGCAAGATAGCGATTTGCAATACATCCTTCTGGCCGTGCATAGTTTGCTACAAATCCTTTCAATACTTTCATATATCTCTCAAAATGGTACATCCATCGAAATTGCACCGGACCACAAAGTCTAACTTCTCGTGCTAAATGAACAACCAAGTGAATCATTGGATCAAAGAAAGAAGGAGGGAAATATTCTTCTAGTTGACAAAGAATTTCAAAGGCTTCTAATTCCAATTTCATAATTTCCTCCTTATCAACCACACGTTGGCACAATCCATGAAAAAACTTAGAGAGCCGAAGAATTGTCTCTCTACAACCTTCTTCCATTAAACCCCTTATAGCAATAGGCAATAGTTGTTGCATAATCACATGACAATCATGAGACTTAAGTCCTGTCAGCTTCTGTTTCTCCACATCTACACAGTTTCTAATGTTAGAGCTATATCCATAAGGAAATTTCAAGTCAAATAGCCTCTCACAAAGCAACTTCTTATCAGATTTTGATAGAGTATAAGCTGCAGCAGGAAGACGAGTAACACCATTTTCTTCATACGGATGGAGATGAGGCATAATGCCCATCTCTGTCAAATCTAATCTCGAGTTGTAGTGATCTTTAGATTTTCCTTTGAAATCGAGCAATGTGTTAAGTATGCTTTCACAAACATTCTTTTCAACATGCATAACATCAAGGTTATGACGAACAACTAATATTTCCCAGTAAGGCAGCCTAAAAAAAATAGAATGCTTCTTCCAGATTTGTTCTGTGTCTACACCACGACTCCTCTTTTTTCCCTTTCCAAAGTCATTAGTCACTTTGCTTAACTGCTCAGCTACTTCAACACCTGACAATATAATTGGACATTGTGGTGCTCTTTCCCTTGCCCTTGCTGTTGTATATTTCTTCTTTCTGTAACGGTGTTCTTGTGGTAGAAATCGAATATGATTGCAAAATGACATCTTTTTGCTATGCTTCAACCAAACAACATTTGAGTGCTCGCCACAAACAGGACAACCATACTTTCCTTTAGTCGCACATCCAGCTAAGTTTCCATAAGCTGGAAAATCATTTATGGTCCATAGCAACATAGCCCTTAAATTAAAAAACTTCTTTGTAGAAATATCATATGTATAAACACCATTCCATAATTCAAGTAACTCATCAATTAAGGGCTCTAAGTAAACATCTATGTCATTCCCAGGTTGTTTAGGTCCAGGAATCAACATAGATAGAAAAGTAAATTCATCCTTCATGCACAATGCAGGTGGCAGATTATATACAATGAGCATTATAGGCCAACAACTATACGTAGAACTCATATTTTTGTAAGGATTGATCCCATCAGCAGCAAGTCCTAATCGAAGGTTGTTAGGTTCAAGTTGAAAATCTGGCCATCTCTCATAAACTGCATCCCAAGCCTCTGAATCTACTGGGTGCTGCATTTTCCCATCTGTTCTTTTATTGGTTGAATGCCATTTTAAGCTTAAAGCCGTCTCTTCGTTTCTAAACATCCTTTGAAACCTTGGTATAATAGGAAAATATCTCAATGCCTTTGTAGGCTGCCCTTGTAGAATCTCTTTTGTCTGTTCGTTTTGCTTCCATCTTGGATATTGACAAGTGGGACATTCTTGGGCATCAGCATTCTCTTTAGTATACAAACAACAATCATTGACACAAGCATGGATATGCTTATAGCTCAGATCAAACATCTTTAGAAACTTTTTAACTGCATACATTGATGTTAGTAGGAGATTATCTTTCGGCAACATATCTTTGATCATCTCCAATATCTCAATAAAGCCAACATCTGAGATTCCATGCTTTGTTTTTAGATTATACAACCCAACGATAGACGACATTTTTGTATACTTTGAACAACTTTCATACAATGGAGATTCAGCATCCCCTAATAAACTCTGAAAATTAGCATCATTGTTATCGTCACCAAAATCATTGGCGTTACTTGAAAATACTCTCGCTGCCCGAAATAAATCATATTCATAACTTGTGTTTGTCGTGCTGCGTTGGACTGGATCTTCCCCATGATGAAACCATGTTTTGTAAAAATGGTCCATGCCCCACAAAACTAAGTGTTCGACAACTTCGTGTGAAAGTTGATGGCTTAGATTGTGACATTTGTTGCATGGACAAAGAATCTTGGCTGGAAATCCAAGATTCGTCATGGCTGTCTCAACAAACTCTCTAGCTTTTTGCTCATATTCCACCGTTACTCTACAATTTTAGAGCATACGTCAATAATCAAGCACTAACACTTAAACTTATATCCAAAATAAACTATATGATTTTGGTTACTAACCTGTTAAGATGGATCCAACTTTTATCCATCTCCATTGAATTTGTATTTGATGTTGTTCTCTTACTAAAATCTTGTTTTTTGTCTGGGTTTAACAACTATTAGACAAGACAATCACATTATTTGCGGTTGTAATATCAGGGTCATGACAAGGTCATTCACACAAATGCTTTTAAAAGAAAACATGCATTGGTTGAATTTCATAACTTGCAAGCTAGCTTCTCAAGTCCCATTCTTAATTTTCTGAAATTAGAAAGATTATACAGAAACAATTAGAAGAAAATAACTATACTTAACTTTCTTTGATAATATTTTCTCTAATTAATCCACTAGACAACTACATACAACTATATTAAAGCATTAGATCATATATAAATCTTTATGATTACAGTTATTATATTAAAACTACATAATCATGCTATTTTAGATCAACATTTCTTCAGTAACATTAAGACCTTCCATGATTCTGTCATGCCTGAAAGATCTCTGCATAAGAATACAAGCATATACTGTATTATATTCCAAAGAAAACAAATTTTAGAACAACCAACTCAATCATATAAACTGTAATAACTAATAATCGCAGTACAGTCAATCAAACACACACCAGCCAATGTATTCTCAAACAAGTTTAAAGGGAATATTTAAATAGTGTCATCACCAATTGACAGAGCAAGAATATATGTCAAACACACTAGATTGCCTTGTTTTTTTGTTTGGAATGGCATGCAACGGTTAAGGTCTGAAGCTTGATTAGACAAGTGGAATACAATACCATAGACATTTCTTCACAAATAATTTGATTCAACCAGCAATTTAGCCTACAAAAACTCTGTATTGTTACTCAAACTGAAACCTTTTACATGCTTAAAAGATCATTAAAGGGTCCATAAGATCCATAAAAAAAACGTTAGAAACAAATCAATCATCTTAAGTTAATAATTGAAGCTAACAAATATACCAATGGCAGCCATTCTTCATGAAAATAACTTAAGCTAAAAAAATAACCTACTATTATTATTTTATTTTTTTTTTATCAAGAAAAAGGTAATTTATTGATCAAACACACTGATTACAACCAGAAAACAAACAAAGCAAACACAGCTCACAAACACACTGAAAACAACCAGAAAAACAAACAGAGCAAACACAGCTCTCAATCAATACAGACTAGACAAGAATTGAGTCATTTGAATAGCTCTAGAAGTCCTAGCCTTAGATCGAAGCTTTAAGCCAAATAATCTAGCTGAAACAGAGGTTTTAATTAGACTAGTTACAGTAGAGACCATAAAACAGCTGCTGTCAAAATGGCATCTGTTCCGAGTAAGCCATATGTAATAAACTGAAGCTGCTAGAGCTGTAATAGTGATCTGGTCTGTAATGTTCTTCCTGTCAGCCTCCAGCCAACTGCACCAGTCTGTAAAGATAGGAGGAATCAATCAAGTTTTCCATAGTATTGGACCTGTTTAAAATTTTCTCTTAAATAAAACAGTGAGTTACTAAAATATTACCCCTTTAATATCTAATTAATCTTAATAATCATTTGGTGTGCTAAAGTAAATTTTACCATTACCAATATAAATTTGTAGCTTTCTTAGTTAAATACTTAGAAAAGTCCTCATATGTTTCTCTAAGTATAAACTTTATAAGTCCTAAGTTATAACTGGATTAGTTTGAAAATTATAATTGGAAAACTACATCTCCAAAAATTCTCAAACTTCACAGAATTAACCTTGGCTATATCAAGCAGTTTCTTGTAAAATTTTACACAAAAATAATTATTTTTACTTAGTGACATTTATTTTCAAAAATCTTACTTTAAGGCTGTTTAGGAATAGGTCAATCTTTTTAACAAATTTTGAGACTTTATAAAATCTATTTGGTTTATTAATCTGGTCCAAAATTTGTTAGGACCATAATAGGCTGTGTAAAAAACACTCACACCAAAAATAAAATCATTTTAGGCATTTTTACTTGGTAAAACAAATACTCAAAGTTGTCGCTAAAATTAAAATCAGTCTGCAGAAAAATTGAACACATCTGTTGAATATGAATCTAATAATTTGGATACAAGCTAGAGTAGAATGAAGTGAAGCCTAGTCTAAAAATGCTTAGGACAGTACCAAACAATAGTTTTTTTCCTGTGTAATCATACACACATCAAAGATCTATTTCTTTTTCCAGTAGTAAAGAAAACCTAGTCAAGTGCATCAAATTTGAAGTTGTCCGCTTCACATGCACCCTAGATAAGAATTAGATAACAAATATTCACTTGAAACCATCAAATTAATGGGAAAAAATTCAGTGTTTTTATCTGTACCCAAAAAGAAATAAATTATAAGTTAATCATTTTGGTTCCAATATCCTCCAACCTCCTAACAGAAACTTTGGAGAGCTAAGTAAACATTAGTGATAAAAATATTTCTCATCACATCTCTGTTAAAAAAAATTAGTAATTAGCAGAGCTTACCTGAGAAAAGTCAAAACGACTAGACCTGCTGGGCTTTGTTAAAATAGTATCCACAGTCTTCTTGACACTGTTTTTGACACTAGTAAGAAATGAATGAATTGCTGAATTCTTCCTCTCTTGATTCTCTTTAAATGTTCACCTTCTCTGTTATTATTCTATTTCTCTCTAAAGTTCTATTTTATTTTCTGTCTTAATTCTCTCTCTAAATCTAAAATAACCCTATTCTTCTAGAAATTTTTACCACTTATTCTGAACACAACTCACCATACACGGTTATATAATCAAACTGAGAACTAATAATGATCTATAAACCACAAATCTGGAATTAATTATAAATTTGTATCCATTAACAATCAGAAAAGGTACGAGACCATAAAGAAATCCCAAACACTCTACAGGGAACTATAACAAATCTGTAAATTGGAATGAAGAGCTAATAATATTTGTTTGATTTGAAATCTTTTTTGGGCAAATAAATTTATGAGTGGGGACTTTATGAGCTTCAAACCCATTAGGCTCTGCACTGATCAGAAGATTTAGAACTGAAATCATTTCCATAAAGGATCAGCTAGCTATCTGAGTCATAATCATCAAACTGATGCTGAGGAGAGAAAGTGAACTTTTCACCAAACAATTTTTTTTCTTTTCTTTTTCTTTTTCCTTTTATGTTATAGCAGTTACTTGATTTTCTAGTACCATGATTCTTAGTCCCACTAAAGATTTATTGGTCTAAATCTATTACTAATTTCTAGGACTTTAGTTTCATTAAGCTTTCAAGAGATTCTAGTGTTGCTTTTAATTTAATAATCAGATTCTAAAATGGTAGCCACTAACTAATTGGGTTTGGATCAAAGATAAGATTTTAGCTTGGGTTGTGGCAATTAAATCTAATCTATACATATGGAAATAATGAAAACAATATGACTAAATGAAAATTTTAATCTATACATATAATGAAAAATCTAATCTATACATATAAAAGCTTACCTAACCATCTATCAATACCAAGTCAAAAAATTCAAACAACACACAATAAGTTTTCTTCCTTATATCACCGCAGCACAAAAACAAATTTTCCAGAACCTACATCTCTAATACACACAAGTTTTCAACCTTCCGTTATCACCGCAGCACACAATTTTAATCTCAGAACCTACTTCTCTATGGATGAATATTTAAGATATTCAAACTCTTCTAACATTTTAAAGATATTAATAATAAGAGTTAAAAGAACAAATTCCGTACCTCTTGCAAATTACCTTTTCAATGCTCCTTGCCAATTCGATCCCCAACCTGAAGAATATAATCAATACTTAAAAGATTAATACAAAATTAAAATTTGTCAATAGATATTAAACAAGCATGTATGATAAACTACAAACTAAACAACATGGCAAGCAAGCTCAAACAACCAAAAATAAAAGTTGGAATATCAAATAAATGTAACAACAGTGGTTTTATCTTATATTATTTCTTTATTAATCCTTCTTTTAAAAAAGAAACCTTGTGGTTTTCCATGTTTGTTCATATGTAACTTTGATCATTGTTATGAAAATTAACTAGATGAGTAATTTGTCCATGTTGGGACTGTTTTATTAGTATTCAAGTTTTATCATTGTGGTTTTACCTGTGAGAATCCAAGTTTAATGAGGAAATTAGGCTCTGCAACATTTCATGGGAGTGTTATTACTATTTTTTTTTTTTTACTGAAATAGTCTAAAATTAATAACAATTACATGAGATAAGAACAAATAATTCTTATCTAAAAATGGTTCAATTAATGAATTAGAATTTCATTACCAAATAAGACAGCCGTGCAGCCATCACCACATACCAAAGACATTTACTTACATGGAATAAAATTCCCTACTAAACCCAATATCACAACACTATCTTTAAAAGAACTTTATAAAGAAAATATAAATATTTCATGGGAGTGTTATTACTGCTACCAATAAGCCTTAGAAAAAACTGATTAGAAGATGTATTAATAACTCGCACACCATTGAGAATCTCATGTTTTGACCCCTGCATTTTTTTATTATTTGAACTCACCCACTTCGTCAAAGTTGATATTGATACCAAAATCTTAAAATAAACTTTAGCAAAGTAGACTCAACATACATATCAGCATATTTAGTCTCACACAAGCTCGTTTTTACAGATGTGATTTCTCTTTTACTTTGCAAAAGATTTATATCCATTTTTTATTGTTTTTGAGACTAGTTTTACAATCATTATCAAAATTATGGAACTTTATAATTAACAATGACAGAGAACTTTTAGTAGAACAACCAAACACTGATATAAGCACAGGAAAAAGAAGAGTTGTATTCTCATTTATACATGGAAATGAAATGAAACATCAATGATATGAGCCATTCATGGTTCAGTGACTTCAGTATGAAACAGTATACTAAATGCAGGTTTCCTACTGTAAGCGATTTCCTACTGTATTAATTTACATGTAATTTAGCTAAACAATAAATTTATTATGTTAAATAATTAGAATACTATCTTTTTAACATAACTAGGAGGAGCTTTTATATTTATTTGGTACCAAATTATTTCAGAGCTTGTCTGTCTGCTTATTTTACAGTGTAATGTCTTCTTTTAACCACCCATTTTCTTTTTCTTTTTTTATGGAAAAAATGAATATATTGAACAAACCAGCAAGATTACAAACCAAGCTCAAAGAGCCAAACAAAAATAGAAACTACTGAGAAATAGCCCTTAAGAACGCCTCCACACAGGACCTAAAAAAGCAATAAACCAGCAAGAAAACAAACCAAGCTCAAATAGCCAAACAAAAACAGTTATAACTGAGTAATAGCCTCTAAGAACGCCACCTCACTGGTCCTCACTTTTAGCTTAGGCAACCTGGCTAGTCTAGATCTAATACTGAACTTAATCAGCTGAATTACAGGACCAATAGCCAAAGATCTCATCTCAAACACACAGAGATTTCTATTTCTAGAGAGCAATATACATGGTAAAATCTTATACATGAAATTTATTAATGGAAATTAATAGCTAGGAAAATATAGCAATTATATCTGTAACAAATTAATTTTATTTGTTTTGTTTTGTACACTAGAAATAGATGATTTCTAATTTGGTATCCCTCTATTAAATTAACCTATATTCATATCTGTGTCGCTAATACTACAAGGACACATGTAAAGCACCAAAATCAATTTATTAATATTACTTTTTAGCAAAAAGATAAATAATAGTATGATTAAACAATGCAAGTAGGCAGAATATAAGAATTAGTTCAAAGGGTCTTAATGGTGTACTCCTTAAGAATATTGGCTCACAAACATTTAATTAAGAGATTCGCTAGACTGTCAAGATATGATCTTCTTCCTCAAATCACAATTTTGTGAAGCCTTCAAGGATACAGTAACTCATTTTGACATTGTCATTGCCAAATTGAAATAAGCCAGGTAGACAAACCAAACCAGTATGAGATAAATAATAATATTCATATACTTATTTAATTTCTTAATTCTCACCACCTCAAATATACCATGTCGGACAACTCATAAATATAACCTGAATTGTATTAATTATTGTAGCTCCTTATCTATGCAGCTTTTAATATTTTATATTTTGTCCAGTTTGATATTACATTTCATGCTTTGGTCAACTTTTGAGTAACACTGACTTCAAGATGATCAAGTCAGACAATGCATTTTGTTGTGAAAATTCAGTGTTTATAAATAAATAAATGATATACCCAGTCATCAGAAAACTTATGCAATTTAATTCAAACTATTTCTTTTAAAGGAGAACAAACCTAATTAGTTAAATCATTTTTAAAGAATTGGACAACTGTTAGTTTTTAATACACACAGGCTGTACCATGTACACACAGAGATCTCATCACATATCATGTATACATTTATGAGGTGCATGTACCAACACAGATTTAATACATACTTTAAGCATAAACCTTCCCCTGTTTTAGCAAAAGACTGAATTGTTCGATCACATCTTAATATTTTATTAGGATCTGGAAATGAAAAGAGACCATTTTTCATCTAGACCAGATTTAAAAAGGTCAAACAAGAAAAACTTAATTTAAGAATACCATCATATGATCAGTCATCATATAGCAAAGCAAGTACGACACCCTACTAAATTCTGAGACCACCTGATTCATTTACAAGAGTGCAATTTTCTTTTTCCATTCAAGTAAGACTGTATTCTATCATATACAAGATTTACAACACCAAAGAAAAATGTGAACAAAGTAAAAAAAAAACATAAAAGAAGTTAATTAAGCAAAAGAAACATGAAAACAGTAAAGGTGCCTAATTTGTGTACCTGAGAATGAGTGAAACAGCTGGTGGGTTTGAGGTATTTCTCAGAATAGAAGAGGCTCCTCCATTGATAGAGCAAAGGAGAACTTGGTACAAAGAGAGGGCTGACCTGCAAGTGCAAGCTATGGGTTAGGCAAGACTGAAGAAATGCAGATTAGAAATGCAGAAGAAATGCAGATTAGAAACAAATGTTCGATAAAACAGAGCAACAATCTACACAAAACCCACACTGCAATAACAAAAACAAAACAAGCTATGGGAAGACATGCAAGAGGGCTGACCTGCAAGAGGGCTGACTTGCAAGAGCAAGCTACGAACGGACCACGAACTGAAAATGAGAGACCGAGAGAGAGACCGAGTCTACGAGAAACCGAGAGAGATAGACCACCACGCACGGACCAGGAATGGAAAGACGAAGAACATTGAAGATTGAAGGGACTGAGAGGAAAGGGAAGACCGAAGAATGGTTGAGGAAATGGGTATTAGGGGAAATGGGTACACGGGTTGAAAAAAGTTGAGTAAAAAAAAAGTTGAGTAAAAAATGCTAAGTTATTTTGGCGGTACCTTATTTTAAGTTGCCGCCTGAAATTTTTTTCATTTACCATAACTCTTTTTAAAATCTATTATAATCATGTGTTATGGTAATGGGTATTTGGTGTAGTGAACCAAACTTTCAACCACTATTTATTTTCTTCAAAAATCACAAATGAATAGAATCTAAATATTTTTCTCAATCAAAATAAAGGAAAATCATAACTTATCAAAATATGCATTCATACCATTTTAAAATACCATTTTTCAATATTACCATAACTTAGGATAATAATTTGTTCCAAAAACTCATCAAATTTATTTTAGTGAAACTCATTTCACATTTTCTTACAAAGATTCCAGAAACTATTTTTATCTTTAAAAATCACCATATTCAATTTAAAAACTCATATTTTCTAAAAAATTCAATAAAAATTCTGTAGGTAATTATTTGAGTAAAATATCATTTTAATGGGACTTAAAATACCCCTTTTAATTTCATAAAATTAACATAACATCAAGGACATTACTTATGCATGCAAATGATTTTTTTTTTATCAAACTTTTACCCAATTATTTACAAAAATCAGCAAGCTTAATTTCTCATGAGATTCATCTTTTATCCCAAAAATTTCACATAAAATCATACATGTCCAAAATCTCATTATACTCTTATCATATACATAATTCTAAGAATATTACTAACATATTCACATGAAATCTTATAAAACCCATTTTTCTATTCCATTGAATCTACACATGAAATCCAACAACAATAACAATGACAAATAACATACATAAATTCATAAACACCATATTTCATATACATGCCTTTATAATAACCCTAACATATTTCTATCATTCCTCCTTTTATGCATATCAAGATTCATTGGTACAAAAATCACATACTTCTTATCATATTTCTAAAATCATCATTTGCCATTTTTCATAAATCAAAGATTAAAAAAAAAAAAACCATAGCAATATAAACATAAAATATAATCCTCATTATAAACCCTATCAAATCCATTTTTCTCAATCATACCCATGAGCCCTTTTTAAACAAAACATAATTCTCTTAAAAATACAAATCATAATCATCAATCCTACAATAATCAAACCACTAGCATCACCATCAACAACCTCAAAGACAAACCCATCAAAACCAATATATAGGCTAAGAAAGACCATTACCTCTCTTGATCAACACCCAAACTTCACACCCCTTGTTCAAGCCTAGGGTTTTATTTTTGAAAACCACCATGAGGAGGAGAAAGAATCCAATCACACAAACAACAAATAAACAAAGTCAATATCATATAATCAAGAAAAAGAGATTAGACAAACAAAAATACAAGAAAACATACTCTAGACTTGGTTCCTCTTCACCTTCTTCTTCTTTCTTCCTTTCTTTCTTCTTCTCCCTCTCTCTCTACATGCCACTCTCTCACTCTCTCTCTCTCTCTCTAGGTCACGGCAGCCACAAGAAATGCTCCTCTCCTCCTTTCCTTTCCCCTTTATTCAACTCTCTCAATAAAGCCTCACCAACACAAAATGGTAAGTTTCTTATTTCTATTTTATTTTCTCTTAATTTTCTTATTATTTTATTTTATGAAAATAGATATAAGGAATAAAGGGTGATCACATCCTATCCTAAAATAGATAGTTTCTTCCAATATTTGATTTTATTGCCTTAGAAAAATAAATGGAAAAATCAATCCCTTTCCCACTACACACTACACACTACACGTCCAAGCACCTGCCTTTCCCTTTTATTTAACTAAAATAAATCCAATAAAGGAAATATTGTGTAGAAAATTTACACATGTGTACCATGCTACCATGCACTAGCACATACTAAATCACTAGGGTGCATCTCTATCTACCATGCACCTTAGTGCATTCAACCATAACTCCCATAATTACCTCAATTGTCACACTTATTAAAATGTAACACTAATAGTAAAATAGACATGTTACACAATTATTCACTTATTAAATTAATTAACCAAACAAACAATTAACAAATTTAAATTCAAAATATTGTACCAAACAATTCTAACAATTAAACAAACAATCATATAAAACAAACAACAACTAAATAAAATAAACAACATTTAAATAAAACAATTCATCACACTTAACATTTAAATAAAATAAATCACAAAATTTAAATAATATAAAAAAAAAATTTGGTGCACTACAGGTACCTATTACTTGACCATACTCATTATATGTTACAGGTATAAGATTTCCTTCACTTCTATTCTTAATCAATTTATTCATCCATGTGCGTCCTCGCACATTTTTTTTCATCTGTAATCTCTGGCCCAATATCAGGATTTTGTTGAGGATTTTCCTCCTCTTCACTATCACCAAAAGGATCTGATATCTGTGAAACATAAAAATCAGTATGATAAGTTATATATATAGAAAAAAAATGACAAAAAAAAAACATATCATAAACAAACCAAAATCATTTTTGCAAGTATGACAAACATAATTATATTATACCTCACATCAGGTTATCAATCCATAAACCTTCACCATTATCACGTAAACAAACAGCATCATCATCAATTTCATCATTACATATTGGTGAAGTGAATATGATTGATTCTTCTTCAATAGGTATATCATGAAAATCACCATCTTTGGTATTCCATTTTTTTTGGCGTTGTAAGCACAATTGACCATTGGTTGTTTGAAGGATCATTCACATAAAACACTTGTTTTGCTTGTGCAACCATTATAAATCTGTCAGATTTATGCCCTAGTCGATTTAGGTTTACTAATGTGAAACCAAAATCTTCATATATTATGCCACTGTCACTCTTCACCCAATCACAAAAGAAAATAGCTATTCGAGTTGTGATATAATCTAACTCCCAAATTTCTCTAATTACTCCATAGAAAGTCATTTCACTTTGAACAAGATTTTTGTCTTTCGCACTGGATAGTTGCATAGTTCTAGCAACAAGACTAACACCACTATTTTGTGTGGTTCTATTGGTATCACGCTCCCTAGTATTGAATTATGTACCATCGATTATATATGATGAAAACTTGATGACTCTATAAGAAGGGCCTCGAGAGATCCACTTAACAATGTTTGACACATTATTTGATGTGTTTTTCAATTCATTGACAACCTATTAAAAATAAAACTAGTAAAACAACATACATTACTATATAATAAAAATAAAATAAAAAAATCAACATAATATACCTTATTTTCTATCCAACTATTAAATGTATGATAATGTTCGTCTTGTAACCATTTGGAGTTCCTTGACTTTGATGGAAATTTTGTCTTGATCCAGTTAAAATGTTCCCTTCAAAATTACATATGTTGTTAGTGAACTAATTGTGAAAGTTATCACATATTTACATTGCATATGCATTATATCCATGAAGATAAACTTACTCGATATAAGGCTGAATTTCATTAATATTTTGCAATACTAGATGATGTGCTTCATCTAGTTCACCCTGACTCACTGTGCAAACAACACTACCCCGGCGACTCTGAATCTCAGCATTATTAACTTCATTTACCCCAATCCTCTGTACACCAACCATGTATTTGGAACAAAATTCAACTTCCTCTTCAGCAATATAACATTCCATAATGCACCCTTCTAGGCGACTTCTATTTCTGACATACCCCTTAAGAATCTTCATATATCGTTCAAATGGATACATCCATCTTAAATAAACGGGGCCACAAAATCTCAATTCTCTAACCAAGTGAACTGTAAGATGAATCATTATATCAAAAAAGGAAGGTGGGAAGTATTTCTCCAGCTCACACAAGACCTCAGCAACTTCATCATGTAACTTAGGTAACTTAATAGGATCAGTCACCTTACAATATAATGACTTGAAAAATAAACATAACCTTGTGATAATCTCTTGAACTTTTTGAGGTAAGACAGAACGAATTGCCACTGGTAGCAAGTGTTGCATTAGAATATGACAATCATGAGATTTCATACCACTCAGAGTACAACTTTTCATGTCTACTAATGACCTTATATTTGATGAATAGCCATCTGGAACTTTTACATTAAATAGACAGGAACAAACTTCCTTCCTTTCATCTTTAGTGAGGGTGTAAGCATCAGGAGGCAAGTATGTTCATCTCTTATCTATTTTCGGAGTTAATCCTCCACGTATACCCATTGTAGCCAGGTCTTGTCTAGCCTTAATTCCGTCCTTAGTTTTCCCAGGAATATTCAACACAGTTCCAATCAAACTATCACATACATTTTTCTCTATGTGCATAACATCTAAATTATGGCGTACAAGTAAGAATTGCCAATATTCAAGCTCGAAAAAAAATAGATTTATTTTTATAACAACTTTTGGGCTCTTCCACATCCTTAGCCTTCCCACGACCCTTCCGCTTTGTAGTTGTACGAACTTTAGGCTTACCTAACTTAAACATGATTTTAGACATCTTCTCAAGTACTTCACTCCCATTTAAAGGTTGAGGAGCCTCCTCAAACTCTTGTTTGCCATTTAATGCCTTTTTCCAAGTTTGATATTTATGCGTACTAATCAAGAACTTCCTATGGCCCATATAACATACTTTTCGGGAGTGTTTTAAGTATCCAGAACATGTTTTTTCTTCACAAACGGAACAAGCCTTATATCCTTTCACACTAAACCCGGATAAATTTCCATAAGCAGGAAAGTCATTGATAGTCCACAACAATACAACTCTAAGATTAAATTCTTCTTGCCTGTACGCATCATAAACCTTAACCCCTTCATCCCACAAAGTTTTCAAATCATCGATAAGAGGCGAAAAATATACGTCGATGTCATTACCAGGTTGTTTAGGTCTCGATATCAACAATGTCAACAAGGTAATTTTTCTCTTCATGCACAACCATGGGGGTAGATTGTAAATGACAAGCATAACAGGCCAACAGCTATACTTACTACTAAGAGAAGTGTGTGGATTAATCCCGTCAGTCGAAAAACCTAGACGAATATTATGAGATTCATTTCCAAAACAAGGCCACTTCAAATCAATCCTCTTCCAAGCTAGGGTGTCAGCTGGATGCCTTAATTTACCATCATTTATTCTCTCATTAGCATGTCAGGATAAATTTTTAGCATGTTCGGCATTTCTAAACAACTGGATGAAACGAGGAATAGGAGGAAGGTACGACAAGACCTTGGCGGGTACTCCTTCCTTAACATCCTCACCATTTCTTTTCTTTTGCCATCGTGACTCACCATTAGGACATGCATGAATTTTTTCATATTCCATGCCCAATGAGCATAATGTTTTCTTTGCTTCATAAAATGAAGTTGGCATTTCATTACACTGTGGCAACAAATCATTCAAAAACAAAGTAGATCAGTCATCCCTTTATCACTCCTACCGTGTTTAGCTTTCAAATTGTACAACCTAAGGAGTGCAGATAACTTTGTAAATTTTTTACAACCGGGGTAAATCGGTTTCTCAGCATCACTAAGTAGTGTCTCAAACTTATCTGGGTCTACTCCGGATCCATAATGTGCGTCATCAATCATATTGTCTAATGCATCACAATTCTCCTCTACTATATTCCTCCTTACTTCTTTGGGTCTACTTGGTGGAGTTGGCGCGACATGCATTCTCTTCCCATGCATATACTAAACCGTGTAACTTTTGTCGATTCCATTGAAAAATAAGTGTTGTTTGATCTTATTAAGATCCATTTTCCTTACATTTCCACACTTAATACATGGGCAACGAGTAAATTTTTGGTCTTTCACATTTTCTGAACAAAATCTTAAGAATAAATCGACCCTGTTTTTATATTCCACGGATAGCCTATTCGCTGACATTCATTTTCTATCCATATCTTCTCCTATGTCTATGAAAAATTAAACAATAAAAACTACATAAGCATATGGCCGAGCATATGAAAAATTGGGCAGCATTTATTCTATATTAGTAACCTAGCCATCAGTTAATCTTATCAAGTCCAATCAAATAAGCACAACTCAATTCAAATATAATAATAAAATACATAATTCTAGACAAAATCGGACAACATTTCCCCTATAATAGTGATCAAACCATCTGTTAACAACAAGTCAAACAATTCAAACAGCACACAATAAGTTTCTTCCTTATAGCTCCATAGCACATAAACAAAATTTCCAGAACCTACTTCACTAAAACACACAGTTCTCAACCTTCTGTTATCACCGCAACACACAATTTTAATCTCAGAACCTACTTCACTATGGTTGAATATTTAAGATATTCAAACAACTCTAACAAAAATTTAATAACAATAAAAAAAACATAATATATATAATCAATCTACTTCAATGTTAATAAAATATTTAAAATATTTTTATACAAATATATAATTTTTGAATTAAATAATAATATAAATTAAAAAAATCATAAACATAAATACTTGAATTACTTATATCTATACATGCAATTTAGTATGTAAATTAAAATTAAATTATTTTCCTTATTTTAGATATATATATATTAATACTTAATCAACCTAAAAAATTAATCAAAAAATCTACAATTTTTGGATTAAATAGTAAAAAAAATGAAAAAATAGTAAATATTGTGGTACAATATCAATATCCCAATTCTTAATGTCAAATCTTCATTAAAATTATTTTTCAAACTTTAAATAAATATTTCTAATATCCTAAAATTACCCAAAACCGCAATATACAAATACCCTAAAATCCCATTATTAACCCACTATAATTAAAGAAAATAAATAAATAAACATTATTCTGACTATTATACATTAATTAAATCTTAAAAACATACCTAAAAGTAATTTTGGGAGATGAAAATCAACCAAAAACGGAAGCCAAAATCGGCCAGAAATCGCCTGTTTCCGCCTCTGGTTCGTGTGGCTCGGGGAAGAAGAAGGGAGTAAGTTATATACAAGGGAGGCCTCTAACGTCTCCCCTGGGAAGACATGTGCAAACTTCCAACGTCTTTCCTGGGAAGATGTGCAGACTTCCAACGTCTCTCCTGGGAAGACGTCTGATGTGGCACGTCTTCCCAATGGAGACGTTGGAAGTCTGCACGTCTTCCCAGGGAAGACGTTGGAAGTCTTCACGTCTTCCCATGGGAGACATTGGAAGTGTCCACGTCTTCCCTGGGAAGACGTTAGTAGCCTCCCATTGTCAAACTTATATATATTTAATTATTTTATTTCGATTTTTTAATTTATTCTAAATAACGTCTCCCACTACTTTTAATGACTTACACACTTAGTCATAAACAAGAACTTTTGATGACTTACACCCTTAGACTTGAAATATCCCTGATTACTTTTAATGTCTTACAACATTGGTGTAAGTCATTATAGAGAGTCATTCACTACTACAAAAAGGGTTTTTTAGGACTAGCATTGCGAGTCCTAAAAAAATTTTTAGGCTCGCACTGCGAGTCCTCTATTTGAGAGCCTTAAAAACTAAGGTTTTTTAGGACTCGCTTTGCGAGTCCTAAAAGAATGATTTTGGCGAGTCCTAAAAAATCTGGTTAAGTGCCTTTAATTAAGTTTTTAGGACTCGCTTTGCGAGTCTTAAAAGAATTTTTGTAGGACTCGCATTGCGAGTCCTAAAAAATCTTGTTGAGTGCCTTTAAGTAATATTTTAGGACTCTCTTTGCATGTCATTAAAAGTATTTTTTTTTTTTAAAATGCAGCTACAATTTTTATTTTGATTTAGAAAAAATATATCCATTTGAGTGTCCAAAATGTATTATATATGTTAGATTTCTAAAATTTCAAAAGAAAATACAACAAAATAATTTTTTATTAATTACTCAAAAATATAATTTCAGTATTTAGTCTACTCGGCTTACAAAATCATATTACATGATAGTTTATACTACAATCAAATTTTATCATCATCAAATAATAAACAAGAAATGTATCCAATGTTAGTGAAATATATTTTTTATTCTAAAAACTTCAACTGTCAATGTTGTCTAGTATTGCGCCAAAGAAATGCATCTCAATATAGACCTGCACATTATAAAAAAATTCTTTAATTATAAATATATTATAATTCAAACTTATAAATACAATTTTTACTTTCTATTGATCCAACTTTATGGATGACAATAATACACCTAGCCGACAATAAAAATAAAATAAAATAATAGCTAAAAAAAAAAAAAAACAATGCACACATCATCATCATCATTTGGATTAATTAAGTTGAAGTCAAACTAAGATTCATGCAGAGGATAAAAACTAGCTCAAAGAATAGAAAGATAACAAACCTTGTTGATTAATCCATCATCAATCACAACACTACTGATCTTCTTAAAAAGTTCATAAAGTGCTTCAAGTTCGCTTACGCTAACTGCATACAAGGAAGCCCAATGTTCAATAGACAGGTTTTATAGTGTCCTATGAAAAGGTTGGATAGCAGCAGTAACTTTAAATTTAGTCATAGTCAGAAATAGGCAAAGAATTTCCAATTATTCCATACTTTAAATTCTATCTAAAATAAGCAAAGAATATTCATTGATTCAGAATCATACACACTGTCTCCTCTGCTAGAACTGCAGGATCGTGTAGGTTTCTTGATTGGTTTAACAAGTCGAGATCAAAGGACCGCAATAGGGAAGCAAATAAATGCTTGAACCCATCTATCCACTGCAACATGATATTTTCTCTAAATCAAAACACTCCATATCTGTTCAAAGAAATAGACAAACAAGTGTGAGAATCTCGTAATCGTCTTGTGCTCGAAATGGTCTTCAAAGTATGAAAGCATTGAACAAACCTGTTAACCATTTCCTACTTCTGATATTAAGCTCAACTAGGAAAAGATTCTTCAAATGTTCAACCACCAAATCTTATTTGTCCCTGGAATTAAAACAATATGATAAAATTGTTCAATGTTGAAAGAACTTAAGATAAGAAAAAGAGCAAATATGGGATAAGTTATTTGGGGAGCAAGAATATGATAAGTTATTTCAGGATTACAAGACTGAAGCTCAAGTTCAAGCTCAAGCTGAAACTCAAGCTCTAGCTCTAGCCCAAGTTGAAACTCAAGCTCAAGCTCAAATTCAAACTCAGCCTCAGTTCATTATTCAAAAAACTCGCCCAAAGATATCATTAAAGTTGGTTTTGGCTCTACCCATTGTGTTCCTTGCACTATTTTTTTTGTTGGTTTGGATCAGGGAGCAGCAGAATGAATTTGATGCACATTATCTTGTTCCAACTTAGTCCTACTCACTCGAGTGTAAAATATTCTTTAGTTAGGAGCAGATTAAGTTGCAGATTACAAAAATCTCTCTCAGAATTTTAGTTTAGGGTAAAAAATCTTTGTATCTTTGAGATGCTTCCATTAAAATTATTAATCAGAAGTTTATTGGTAGTTTGTTATGATGGATTTTATTCTCATTTAATCCTTTTATTTATTTTTGCAATTTTATTAGACATATTCTGAAACAATTAAGTATTGTCTCTCTCTAAGGCAATCTACTAACCAGTCATGAAGAATGGTAGCTGGAGAGATCTGATGGTCTCTGCCTATTAAACTCAAGTCTCATCACACCACAAAAGTCACTTATTTATATATATAAAAAATCTTACATTCAAAACGGGCTTAATCAATAATCTTTCAAAACCTTTGTATAAAACTCATAAGTTTGAGGTACCAAATAGTAAAATATTGAAAATGACCTCAACATGGATTTAAAGCTAATTGTCTCTCTAGCAATCTACAAATCAGTCAAGAAGATTGGTAGCTAGATAGCTTATATAGAGAAACAATCTTACTTTTTTGTTTCCTCTGTTAAATACATGAAAATACATGAAGAGATAAAATTTTAGTTGTTAGATATAACTAATAGTTGAGTCATTTGCTTTTATTATATATTGTATATAAAGATTGGTATCTCTATTGCAATCATCCCCAACACCACCAAAAGCAAGACTAAAAGAAAGATGACAATAAATACTCATGTATTTATCACGAAATACTTATATATCATCTTTATACATTACTCCTAAAAGGACACTCATTTTTGCTTTTCTGGTCACTCAATTCTTATATAGAACCAAGTATTGAGAATTAGTCTCAAAGCCAAACAATTTGGAAAATCCTCTTCAACATTCCGAATAAATAAACCTGTGGAGTACTACCAATAATCTATATACAATAATCAAAATTAAACAATAAGAGATGGATCATGCATCTAATCATTCAAACAATATATACTTTAAATCAAATATAGACACCTCGTGCTCCCAAACCAGAACTTGTCGATTCAAAAAAATCAATCTAACACATTAATTCAATGAAGGTCATAGCAGATAAATTAGGCATCTTGAGGTAACAAGTAGTGCTACAATACCTCAATTTTGAAGATGATGATCAGTTTCTAGCCATTAGATCTCACATAAGAACAAACTAAGGAAAATGATTAATCCCACAATTCAAATCTCAGTTTTGAACCCAGTTTTAAACCCAAATATATACAGAGATCTCAAAACAAAAAATATATACCCAAATATCATATTACATATCTCCATTTTGAACCCAGATATTTAAAAGAAAAAGGCTGAGGAAAAAACTTACATGTTCGACCTCTTCAATGAAGACACAGTCGACCCTCGCCTGCGCCATTCAAGCCCTCGCCATTAGAGCTCTGTCGATATCCCTTCATTGTTGACCTTAGCCCCTGCTTGTCCCTTTTTCATCGAGCCTTAGTCCACAGCTGAGAGAGCATGAGAGATTGAGAGCCAAACCAGAAAGGGAGAGAGAGAGAGTGACTCGCAATATATATACCTGAACCCACGGCTGGAACCGTGAGCAACCAGCACCGCCGGAGAGCCTGCTGGAGCCGAGACTTGCGCCGCCGTGACTGCTGGAGCCGCGGTAGTGCGCTGTTGTGAGTGCTGGAACACTGGAACCACAGTCGACGCCATCGAGAATGCTGGAACGTCACTGCCGTCGAGCGCCGTTCATCTCCTTTAGCCGTTCAGCCTTGGTCATGCCGTTTAGCTGTTCAGTCGTTCATCTCCTTGTGGTTTCTGTGGGTTTTGCGTAATAAAACCCAAATGTGTATAGTGTTTTAAGTATATGTAACCCTATAATAATTTCCAAATATATGGATGTTTTTGAGAGTTTTACATAAAATATTTAAGGACTTGCTTTGGGAGTCCTAAAAAAATATTAAGGACTCCCAAAAAAAGCCATTAAAATTATTAAGTAAGACACTTTTTTTTTAGCCCAGATTTTTTAGGACTCGCAGATTTTTTTAGGACACTCATTGCGAGTCCTAAAAGAATATTAAGGTCTCCCAAAGCAAGTCCTTAAAAATATTAAGTAAAACACTTATTTTTATAGCCCAGATTTTTTTAGGACTCGCATTTTCTTTTAGAACACTCATTGCGAGTCCTAAATTGCGTTTTTTCAGGACTCTCAATGAGTGTCCTAAAAACTTCATAAATATTTTTAAGGACTTGCATTTATGTACGTGTCCTAAAAAAGTGTCCCGTAAAGGGTATTTTGTAGTAGTGATTAAAAGTGAAACTTGTTGTAGTGATAATATCGTCAACATAGACTGGTACTATAATGATGTCTTTGGCTTTTCTTTGAATGAAAAGTGTATTATTCGCTTTACCCATTGAAAAACCATTTGAAATAGGAAAGTGTTTAGCCTATCATACCAAGCTCTAGGAGCATGCTTTAAACCATACATAACATTTTTCAATTTTAAAACATGGTTAGGGTGTTTGTGATTTTGAAAACTAGGGGGGTTGAGAGATATAAACCTCTTCTAAAATGTAACCATTTAAAAATGCTCTTTTAACATCCATTTGATACCAGAAAAAGTTCTTGTGGCATGCAAAAGCTAGTAAGATTCTAATGGACTCTAATCTTACTACTGGGACAAAGGTTTCCACACGATCAATTCTTTCTTGATTGTAACCTTGGGCCACTAATAGAGCCTTGTTATGCACAATGACCCCATGCTCATCTACCTTATTTCTAAAACCCTTTTCGTTCCAATAACTGATTGATGTGTTGGTTTTGGAACTAACTCCCAAACATCATTTCTTTCAAATTGATTAATTTCTTGTTGCATAGCCAATATCCAAAACTCATCATGTTCAACTTCCTTGAAGTTTTTAGGTTTAATTTGAGAAATAAATGCCTTACTACATATATTCCTATGGGAGGCTCTAGTTGTGACACCTTGAGAGTGTCACCTAGAATTAGGTCTTAAGGATGAGCATTTTAGTATTTCCACTCTAAAGGAAGGTTAGAATGTGTTCCTTTGATTTCATTTATCTTTTATATGGATGTCTCCTCTTTTGAGGATTGAGAAGGAGATTTGGAAGTTTATTCAAGATTGAGCTTTTGAACTTCATCTTCCAAACCTACAACATTATCATCTCCATTTTCTTTTCTTGTAGGCAAGTTAGTCTCATCAAATGCAACATGTATTGATTCTTCTACCACATTTGTTCTTTTATTAAAAACACAATATGCTTTGCCAATGGTTGAATAACTAATAAAAATGTCGATATACGATTTTGTATCAAACTTTCCTAAGTTATCTTTGGTATTCAAAATAAAACATTTGCAACCAAAAATTCGACAGTAACTAATATTGGGTTTTCTGCCTCTCCAAAGTTCATAAGGAGTTTTATCCATTTAAGATCTAATTAAAACTCTACTTTGAATATAACATATGGTATTGATGGCCTCAACCCAAAATTATTTTGGCAAAGTGTTTTGATTGAGCATTGACTTAGAAATTTCTGGAATAATTCTATTATTGCTCTGTACGACACTATTTTGTTGAGGAGTTCTAGGAGCCGAAAAGTTATGATTTAAACCATTTTCATTGCAAAATATTCAACTGAATTATTGTCAAAATCACCACCATGATCACTTCTAATAGAAGTGATGGTATAGCCTTTTTCAATTTGCACATTTTTACAAAATTTAACAAAGGTTTGCAAGACATCATTTTTAAAAGTTAGAAACAAAACCCATGTTTATCTTGAAAAATCGACAACAATGACAAATGCATAATGCTTACCTCCTAAACTTGCAATCCTAGTATGACCAAAAAGATCTACATCAAGTAACTCCAAGGGTTTAGAAGTTCTTTCTTGGAATGAAAAGATGTTTTGATTTTCTTTCCTAGTTGGCATGTATCACACATCTTATCTTTTACAAAGGAGATAGGGGGCAAGCCTAAAACAAGGTCTTTTCTAGCTAATTTTGAAATAAATTTCATGCTTGCATGACCTAGTCTTCTATGCCATAACCAAGAATTATCACTTATAGCAGAAAGACATTCTCTTGAGTGATCAAAAGAATATAAATTAATAGTATAGACATTATCCTTCCTTTCTCCGAGAAATACAACGTCATTATTTGAAATGCTTTCTATGGAACATTTTGAGGATTCAAACACAACACGAAAACCTTTATCACATAATTGACTCATACTAACAAACTTATGCTTGAGATTATCAACAAGTAACACATTCTCAATTTTAGGAGAGAATTCATTATTAATATTTCCCATGCCCAAGAATCATCCTTTTGAATTGTCTCAAAAGGTGACAAAACCACTTTCATTATTCTTGAAGCTTGAAAATCTTAAGGGATCACCGGTCATGTGCTTTGAACAACCACTATCCAAGAACCATTGGTTTTGGTTCTTCATTTTTAATACCTACAAAAGAAAATTAGTTCTTGATTTTTGGCACCCACATGATTTTGGATCTTTTCATGTTAGCTTTTAAACTCCTTGGAACCCATCTGATGTATGTAGCTTTCTTCATATGGCAATAGGATTTAGTGTGACCATCTTGATTACAATAAGTGCAAGTTGATGAACTAGGTACTTCAACAAAGTAGTTTCTACGATATTTTTGTTTGATGCTAGGGTTATGTCGTAGACAACTTTTGGAAAACATAACTTTGACTTCGAAGCATTAATTCAAAAGTTTCCTTACCTTTAGTAAATGTATACACTGCATTAGTTTGGTCATCCACCTTAGCTTTTAAATCAATGATTTATTTTTAACATAAAGAATAATTCATGAAATGCACTTAAATTAGAAGTTATTTTTCCTTAATTTTCAAAGCATTAATCTCATTTAATAACAAGATGATTTTTTATTTTTGGATTAAGTCCCTAGCAAGCAACTTTTCAAAGTCATCAAGTAACTCATCAAAAGAATTTGATAGTTCATCATAAGGCATCTCAATAATATCATTATGATTATCACTACCAATTTTATGGTCAATTGTACCTTCCTCATTATCAATGGCCATCATGCACATGTTGGCTACTTCATTTTCTTCTTCCTTGTCAGAATCTTCCTCATCACTATTGATCATTTCAGCCATCATTGCTTTTCACCAATTCTTCTTCCTTGAAGGAAAATGCATTTCCATGTGACTGGGTTTCTTGCATACAAAGCAAATAGGTAGTTCTTCTTTGCTTCTTTTCTCGTTTGAGTCACTTCCTTTGAAATACTTCTTACCATAGCTCTTCTTAAACTTCATGAACCTTTTGTACTTCATAGAAGAGAGTCATATCCTCTATGTCACTAATCATATCCTCATCATTATCACGTGAGTTGGATTTGAAGGCAATTGTCTTTTTCTTTTTCTCAACTTCCTATTCTTCTTGACTAGCGTTCAAAAACTTTTCATCGTTCATGAGTGAGCCAGTGAGTTCCTCCAATGGTAAGTTGTTGAGATCTCTGTCTTATTGAATGGATACCGCTTTCGTTTGATAGATTTTGGTTAATGTTCCTAAAATTTTGCTAACCATCAAATTTTCAGTGAGTACCATGCCAAGATAGTTTAAGCCATTAGTAATAGAAGTGAAGTGAGTATACATAATAGCAATAGTTTCATTTGCATACATTTTGAATTTTTCATATTGAGTAAACAAAATTTGAATTTTAGTTTCTTTCATAGAGCTAGTCCCTTGATGAATAACTTTTAGCATTTTCCACATATTATGGGCTGAAGTAGCTTGCTCAATATTTTTTTAAATATCTCTATCTAAACTACAAATGAGAGCATACCTTAGCCTTATAATTTTTTATAGCATTTTCTTGTCATTTTCATCAAAATCTTTGTATTCTTTTACTTTTTCCTTATCATTCACTATATGCTTAGGGACATTAGGTCCATCACAAAAAATATGCATAATTCATAATCAATATATTAAAGATAAGTTTTCATCTTAATTTTCCAATAAGGAAAGTCTACACCATTGAAAAAAGGAGCCCTAGTTGTGTTGAAACCTTCTCGCATGCTATTTTGCGAAGTACTTGGAAACGTCATACTCTAGATTGTAAAATATATTTAAATATGATCAACTGGCTCTTATACCAATTGTTAGCCAAAGATATGTTTCCAAGAAGGGGGTGAATTGGAAATTTAAAGCTAATTGCAGAATTTAAAACTTAACTATCTATTTCTAGCAACTTAGTGAAACATTCATGCAATAAAGAGATGAAACCAATGTAAATAATCAAGTAAGCACAAACGTAGAGGGGTTTATGGTTATAGGGATGCAAAATCTCGATTTCACAAGGTTATGTGAAACTAAAGTAACCTACGTCCTTGGTTTTCAAATCTAGCATATCAAGTTATGTGATTAGAAGATCAGATTAGCTTTAAGTTCTAATACTAGATCAAGTTATGGACTCGATCCACCTTTGCGCATCCAGGGAATTTTGACCAAGGTCTTACCCAAACCTCTTACAGTAGTTTCTCACAAGGACTATCAACCTCACTCTAATTGTTGAAGTGTCAATCTCACCTATACCGGGTTGTTTACAATACCGATGCCAACCTCACCTCAATACAATGGAAGGTTTTTGAAAGTGTAAGAACAAAGAACAACTCTCTCTTAGATGATGACATACAATGTAAGAACATGAATAGAGACGCAAACACAGTAATGAAGATAATCACAAATTTGGCTCAATGTGTATGCAGAAGTGTTTTGAAAATGATGAAGAGTATAAATGCTTAGAACACTTGTAATATCTCAATAATTAAATTGAGTCTAGAAATGAGTCTATTTATAGTGAGAAGAGAAATAGAGCCATTGGGGCATTTTAGGACTCTTTGACATCAGCCAGGAAAGTTGCCGGCCGACCAGCCAAAAGAGTTGTTGGAGCCATACATTCAAACAAAAGTTTCCACACCGCGGAGCCCACAAGGGGTGACATGCCGGTCGACCATCATGCATAGCTCGGTCGACCACCTAGTGCAAAAACTGGGCAGTTGGCCTTTTTTAAGCATTTTTTGTTCTAATATTTATATAACTATGAAGATATATATATATAAAAAAAAAGTATTTCTCTTATAAGGACAATTATATAAGTTTTAGACTATCATATTTTCAATAAATTTCTTAAAAAATAATTTGCTTTCAAACATGACTTTTAGTAAAACATTTGATGAAAAATAATTGAGCCAATGAGTGATTAAATCATAAGTAATGAATGAAAATCTTATTACAAGACTAAAGAAAATATGTAAACTTTAACGACACTTAGTCTTGAGTTCATTGAGCCTTTGAAATCTCTTGGAATCCTTGGTTGTTTGATTACTTGGAATAGTATTCTTGTGTACTACAAAGTAAAGAATAGGTTTGTAACAAATAATAACCAAATATTTGCTTTGTATATCATCAAAATAAGGCCATGAAGACTTTGAGTCAACAAAATCTAGGCTATTTATAGACCAAGTTTACAAACTATCCATTCCCTTAATTTTAGAGAAGTTACATAATATCTTATTTAAATTCAAACTTTTAAAAGAATTAATAAAACTGCAATATGATATATTAAATACCAAATATCCCTTAAGAATAGGATTGTCAATATGTGGCTATAACTGATTCCACAAATATAGGCATGTAGCAACTACCTACTTTCCTCTAATCTGACACAATTTCAGGCCTACACAATAGTTCGAGCTCACTGCTACACGATTACCCACTTCTTTATCTGTCAAGCTTTTGAGACTAACCTTTGAAGCGAACCCTATTCTTCGAGCTCACACCATGTGCTCACACTTTCCAGTGACATGGCATTAGGTGTAAGATTACTAGTTTATATGATCACATTGCTTTTCTTTTATTATTCGATATCGACTCTTACAAGCCTACATTTCGAGCGTAATACTATATCTCAAAATTTGGGGTGTAACATTTTGCCCCCTTAAAAGTATATTTTTGAGCCTAGTGAGAGAAATACTTTTGAACTTCTCTTTCAGAAAACGTGCCCACCTGTCACACTCGAGTGGGTATACATGTCAACTTTTGAATGGTTGTTAATAGTACCCAAGTGCTAAACTTCTACCCACGTCTTTTCACTTGCCAACTTTTTGAGATTAAACATGGTCCCTTGGATCACGTGTTAATATATTTTAAAGGCCCATATTTCTTTGAGAATCACCCATTTTGCCTATTGAAACCCTGCCTTACCCATTTCAGTTCACTTTCACCCTTTTGCAAACCAAAGCTCCTTTGCATGTTCTCTTCAAAGAAAAATGAAGAGCCAGACTTCTCCCAATTTCCAACATATTCTCCGTTTTACGACGAGTTTCCAAGGCTCTCTTTGTACAAGCATTTCCAATCCACTCTTCAATTCCATCATCAAATTCCTTCGTGTAAGTTTTCTTGTCTCTTCTCTTGTGACATTTATATAAATGAGCAAAAATGGTCTTCGAGATTTATGAAAAAAATGGTATTTTGATATGTTTTTATGAGGAATTTGTGGGAAAATGAGCAAAATGGTGTTTTTTCTCAGTTGTAAGGTGAGAGGGTATATGTATCATGTAGTATAACAAATAGGGTTTTAAAATTACGATTTAAACGCACGCAAACCAATAATACCCCTTTTTTGGGTCACTTCCCATTTTTATTAGAAAATCGGGATAGCCCAAATTGGAAATTAATTACCTAGTTATGTGGGTATTGCCTCAATACTTTGAACCTACATTGACTTGATTACATCGAAACGTTAATCTCATTATTTCAATCCTATTCAAGCTCGAATTTTTGAGATAAATTCTCAATGTATTCATCTTTCGATGTTAAGTTGTCGAGGTTAAAGAGGGTAAACGAAGAAGGTTATGCCTAGAAATCCATCTCGAACCTGACTCTTGTATTTGTCTTATCCATTGGACCTAAAGCTCAAAGTCACCATTGCCTTCCTCCCCAATGAATTCTCCTTCGAAATCATGAATAGTTCATCGAGCCAAGCCTCGACATCAGCCCCTTAAGTATCTTCTTTCCTTTCTTCCATAAGAGAATTCTTCGAGGTCAACCTTCATAAGAGTTTGGTTACTTCCACAAGACAAGTTTCGACCATCCTGTCTTGTTATGGCTTAAAATTGTCCGCCAAGCTAGCGTGTCAAGCTCCAGAGCCTGATGAGAAGATAAGCAATGCTCTCGGTAAGGACAATCCAGATAGAAAATTCAAGCTCATGCCTTGGAGTGGCGAACATATGCGAGCTAGGGCACTTTTTCCCCTGAAAATATTACTTCAAGAAATTCACCAACTGGATTGGTATCGCCCCCTTACAACTTCAGCACAATTCTTACAGGGTCCTAGCAGCATTAGGGTCACTACACCACGAGATGAAGTGGGAAAGACCCTCGGTATATGAGATCATATATCTCTTTTGCCTTAAAAGCAACCCTACATGGGCAAAAGGCAAGGAAATTTTTTACTATTTATCGAGTTGGCCTAGTGATATGAGGTTGTTCGAGGATATCCCTAACCATCCTCCCAATTTTAAAAAATAATTCTCCTGGATCATTGGTCTTGAACTGTCCAAGTTCTACTCTATTTTCATCGTCTTTGAGCTCAAATACTTATGCACATATTTTTTTGTAGCCAATTTTGACCTCTTGAAGCCATCCCAAGAGATGGTGGACCGTTGAGACAAGATCTTGAAGCTTCTGTACGAACATTGGTCCTTACATTACTTACTTCACAAGGACAAGCTCTGTTTATGTGGTCTTCTTAGTCCCCCGTCCACGGATGATGCTAGGACT
The DNA here is from genome assembly GCF_963169125.1 of Humulus lupulus. Classification (NCBI taxonomy): domain Eukaryota; kingdom Viridiplantae; phylum Streptophyta; class Magnoliopsida; order Rosales; family Cannabaceae; genus Humulus; species Humulus lupulus. Next base: position 23,941,784 of record NC_084801.1, on the reverse strand, counting down.
CGTAAATACACCAGATCGGAAGATGTCCCAGTCCCCCGTCCTTCCAACCTTTCTAAGCAAAAAAGGAAGATGGGGTCAAGTTCGATCCTAGGTACTCCCCCTTGCGAGTCCTCTGGGTACGAGAATGATGCTCAGGACAAAGTGTCCCAGAGCTTTACTAGAGGTAAAGTCATACTTGATCAATCCGATTCGTCTCCCACTCTATTTAAACTGGAGCTTGACATCTTAGTTTTATTTAAAGATAACAATAATAATTTTATGACCTGGTCAGGGGTAGACTTTACGGTCCATAGGAATGATAGTTGGTTGTCTAAGTTGGAAACCATGTATAGTATTAATGAAATGTGGGAAGGATTAGGTTTCCAATATGTTTCGAACGATTGGAGAGATTTTTTCGAGTTGTCTCCCACACTTCGAGGTGCGGAATCAAAGTCATCCAAAGAACTAACCCAAGTAATCGAGATCTCCTTGGATGACCTAGTAATTCTAGTTCTTCAAGTTCTCCTTCCAGTTAGGTTTCCCCACTTACAAACTTTTATTTTATTTATACTATAAATAGTACAAATGTAATTTAATTTTTCCTACAGGTGACATGGACTCAGACTTTGACATTTTCCTTGGGTAGTCTCCCAAATTCTGAGGTGGAAAACAAGGATGAGTTTCCTTGAAGAAGGATGGTCCACCACCTCCTGATTAGATTACAAAGGTTACTAAAACCCCCCTTCCAAGGACTACGTCAAAGCCTTCTGTTAGCTCGGAGCAGGTTCCACCTCCGGTCCCTAGAATGAAGAATCCTCTCTCTTCTCCTCCTCCTAGTAGAATCCCTTCAACGGGCAAAGGGAAGAAAGTCGCTGACCTTGCAGTCACGAGGCCAGCGAGTCGCTTCAAGTCATGAATGAAAGTTTCTACTAGACAATAAGGCTGGTGCCTTAGGAGTCAATCTCTCCTCGGACCATCTTACTCGAGTGGGTCGAACCTACAACAAACTCAATGCTTCATATTAGAGGATCCTGAAGGGTGATGACTCCACCAATCTCCTTGACAAGAGTGTGGAGCGGTAGTCTCGGCTAAGATCTTCCTCATGCTCGTAAATTTTAAATAACTTCACATGTAATTTACTAGCACTTCATTTGTTTTAGGCCTTACACAGTGTCTTGGGCCAAGGCTATCTCTTATTGACTCAGGTGGCCACAAGCCAAAAATTAGCCTTCGACACCAAGGAAGGTCAGACTAAAGCTGAGGACGTCCTTAAGGTGGCAAAAGGTAAGTTGGAAACTTCTGAGGCTGAGGCTAGGTCTCTAAAGATCGACCTCGATGCCACAAGGGCTGAGCTTGACACAAAGAATGCTAACTTCGATGCCTCTAGAGCCCAACTTAACACCAAGATGGCCTAGATTGAATGCCTACAGTTGTAAGTCCCCAAGTTTGAAGAAGAGTAAAAGGTGACTTATGACATCATGAAAGAGGAGAAGAAGCGAGTCTTGGAGGAATTCAAGGCAAAGAAGGATTTGTCAACGGATATGGCCATGTATTGCATATGGTTTATGAATCCTGAGATCTACACCTCTTTTTGGAGGATAAAGAGAAGGCCTTCTTAGCAAAATGGTGAGTTCGACTGGAGGAGGAGGAGGCAGCCATGGTAACTATCGTGGAGGCAAGGGTTGATGTAGAGAAGGATGATGTTGTCGAATCTGCACCGGCCTGGAGAGAGTAATTATTAATTTTTTGTTACAATGGATTTGACCCTTATTTTTTATTTGTAATTAATTAAGGCCCTTGGGTCCGAGACAATATATAGCTCGAATTGGTGAGTTATTTTATATTTCTTGCTTTTGTAATTACTTTTCTAACTTTTATAGTAGTTTATATCTAAATTTCTAAGATGATAGTTTAGGTACATATATACTTCTGAATTTTCCTTCATATTATGCCCAATATTTATTGTTGAAATATTTCAAGTCTTCATTATGTGTGGTAGTTTCTCGTACTTGTTTATTCATACAAGTAAGTTTCAAGCTTACTTTGAATTTCCATATACTATCGTGTATGGTATGTTTGTTTACTCTTGGTTCGATCTCGTTTTAGTCGAGGCCAACTGTAATGAGCCAACTAATTCTAAGATTTTGGACCATTAAAACTAATAATACATAGATACGATTTTCGAGAAAACATGCATAAGAAACATTCACAACTTTATTAAAAACCTCAAAGTAATTATTGAAATACATAAATGTATTGTATGGGATCTCATTGTTTGAAAACAAAACATAACTTTAAACTTAAATGAAATTTGTTTACAAACTAAGTGCGAAAAATACATAGAAACACAATAAAAAGACTAAAAGTAACGTCGTCCTCAATCATTCATGCAGTCCATCGAATCCATTCTTCCTCAATACACAGGCCAAGCTATCACGAATCCTTTCGCCGCCATATCTATTTTCCTGCACACATAAAAAATAAAGGAATGAGCCTAATGCCTAGTAAGAAAAATCTACCAATAACATAAGACATATACATAAACTATATCATAAACATATACTAAAAACATATTGTCATATAATACTACAACGACCATCATACTTCTTGGGGCTTGTTAACCAAACAAGTCATATGCCCAATAGATTTGTGGGGCTTGCTAGCTAAGCAAGTCATATGCCCATAAATTATTGGGGCTTGCTAGTTAGACAAGTCATATGCCCAAGGACTATAAACATACTATACATAATATTAACATTTCATAACATAACATAAGATAACATAACATAAAACATAATATATCATATAAACATATAAGATCTATCCTATTTTCCTTACCAAAACCGAGATGGGAGAACAAGGACGAGATGTGGAACACTCCTAAAACCAACAATAAGAATGGTCAGTATTTCTAAAAAAATAAGAGGTGATAAACAAGAGAACTAAACCACCGAGAAGAAACTTACCGAAAAGAAATCTTAAGTTCAAAGAACTTCAATACCTAACCAAGAATGGAAAACAATGGGTTAGGATTTGAGTAAAGAAAACTAAAGGAAACTTAAGATTAGGATTACCTTTGGATGTACTAGAACCGAACTACACCTTGATATTGAAAAACATACTATTTATCTTACTTCCCAAGTGTTTATAAAGCTTATATCCCAACCCAAGTGTTTATCACTCTATTGTAACTCTAGTAGCTTGGAGGCTCTGAACACAGCTTGAAGAATGAGAGAAATGGCTGCGTACTAGGTCCTATTTATAGAGTTCAAGGAGTGAACTACCTCCTTTTAGCTTGAATAAAAATAATGAGGCTTAAGACTCGGTCAAAACATTAATAGGATAGTCAAGAGGTTAAGGAATGAAATGAGATTGGTTTTAAAAATGTTTGAAAACATTACCCTAGGGGCGATATATCACCCATCATAGGCGATATATCGCCTGGACTTATGTTTCGAGTGTTCGTCGATTCGTTTATGTGAAATTGACCTGTTTTCGTATTCCCCGTGTGGCGATATATCGCCCCTATAGCTGCGATATATCGACATACGTTGAAATATTAGACACGTCATTACACTTTTTCAGCTTAATTTGAATTGGTTAATCAGGTTTAACTCAGTCATAATATGGTTTTAAAGCTGCTGGCAGGTCCTATGTTTTTTAAATATTTCTTTTATAAAACTATTCATCAAAATACTTAATTTCTCAACAAATATGCACATGATAAGTGTCATAATCTTATTAGTTCTATCTAAACCTTATAGTATAATAAATGACATCTTTATAATCAGCTATATTAATCAAACCTTATGTTATAATTAATATTCTTAATCTATATGTTAAACTTATAAAATCTATAATTGTTGCTACGAGTATTCAACTAAGTCCCGGCTTGAACTGAAATCCACAGTAACTATCATACTATAACTACTACTAGCTATTACTACTACTACTACTACTACTACTACTACTACTACTACTACTACTACTACTACTACTACTACTACTACTACTACTACTACTACTACTACTACTACTACTACTACTACTACTACTACTCCTACTACTACTATCTAACTAGCTAAGTAAAATTCTGGGACTCTACATCGACTACTACTTAAACCAAATATATATTTTTTTTGCAAAAATATTAAATAGTTTATAGCTTGATTTGTCCAGTTATTTACCTGCTTATTATCAACTTCTTTTCCTCACCCACGGGTATGGTTTCGAGGTTAAAACATCTCTTGCCAGAAATTTTCCAACTTAAAGTGTGTTAGTTGGTCAATCTGGGCTTAATATATAATCATGCTCGTGCTTCGTTAATTGTCCTTGCACTTTGTTAAATTTTTTTATTTTGATATATGTTTTTGAGCCTATGGTATTATTGGTATACCATATATGCCCCCTTTAACTCCTATGATTGTGAAATATTAGGTTGTTTGATTAATAACTGCAAGCAAAAAATTATCAAATGAAAATGAATAGTATTGTATTGATAATACAGCCAAATAAATACAAGCTTGGTTACAATTAAATAAACATCCTCCAAAATTTAATTGAGCTAGTTTGTAGACGCTTGCATTTGTGTCTCATGTAGCCAAAAATACTCGTTTGAGTACCAAATTTCCAACTCCAAAGGGCTTGTCTCGAAACCTTTTATTTAAGTACCTTGTGGTGCGTGGTTGGCATATGACATTTTTAAGTTGAGTTTTATCTCACTTGTCTTCTAGCAGGTCTATGGGTTCTTTTAGCTGGAATTGGTTTGAGTCTTATGTATACACTTCTTGTCACAATGTTTATATTTTGACCTTGATTGGCAACATAGCCGAGAAGCCATAGGCTAATGAAAAGGGTGTATGCCTAGTCAAAGTTTGAGCTGTCCTTTTATAAACCCATTGAACTTGTGGTAGTTCTTCAGGCCATTTACATTTTGCCTCTTGAGCCTCTTCTTTATAAAACTCTTTAGTGTTTTGTTTACAGCTTTGACCTGACCGTTTGCTTGGGGATGGGCTATTGAGGAGAAGCTCTTTTTGATTCCATTTCATTCAAAAAACTGAGAGAATAACTTGATATTGAACTTGGTTCCATTTTTGGAAACTCTCTTCCTTGGCATCTCATATCGGCATATGATGTTCTTTACAATAAACTCAAGGACCTTTTTTGAGGTGATAGTTGCTAAAGGTTTAGCCTTGATCCATTTGATGAAATAGTCAACAACTACTATTGCATATTTAACTCCACCTCGTCTCATTAGTAGGGACCCTATGAGGTCTATTCTCCATACTACAAATGGTGAGCCTAGTTCGTGGAGCTCGTGGTATCGACGCGAACTGTTGGCATTTATCACAATGTTTAACATATGTGAATGCATCCAATTTGAGCGTAGGCCAAAAATATCCTTGCCTTATGACTTTCTTTGAGAGATTAGGCCCCCCTGCGTGGTCTCCACAAAATCCTTCATGGATTTATTCGAGGATACTGTATGCTTCAGGTGGAGTTACACATCATAGTAAAGGCATGGAATATTCTCTCTATTACAATTTTCCTTCCAAGATAGTATATCTAGGAATCGTGTACATAAACTTTCGAGCTTCATTATGGTCTTTAAGGAGATTATCGGTTTTGAGGTAGTCGATTATAGGTGTCATCCATGTTGGTTGCAAATCGATCATGTTGCCCTTGTTTATTTCTCGCTCGGTGATACTTGGTTGTGGTAGAAACTATACTTGGACCACATTGAGTGTGATGAATTCTCTAGTTGTCGCAAGTCAAGCTAAGGCATCAACATTCGAGTTCTATTTCCTTGGGACTTGTTCAATTGTGTAATATTTGAACTGTTCGAATGTTGTTTTGAATTTTTCTAGGTACACCACCATTTTGGTTCCTCGAGTTTGGATTTCACCTTGTACTTGGTTGACCACACCTCTGCCGCACCCTGGCGCAAGGCCCTATTTCGCTAGCCATGCATCATCGTCTCGAGGCCACTCGAGGCCATGCTTCTTCCGCGCCCTGGTGTAGGGTCCCATATCGCGGGGCACCATCATGTCCCGCGAGGCCATGCCTCTACTGTGCTCTGGTGCAATGCCCTATTTCGCTAGCCGCGCATCATCGTCTCGAGGCCACATGAGTCCATGCTTCTGCCTCGCCCAGGTGTAGGGCCCCATTTCGTGAGGCACCGTCGTGTTTCGCTATGCCATGCAAGGCCACGCCTTTGCTGCGCACTGGCGCAAGGCCCCATTTTTCCAGTCGCGCATCATAGTCTCGTGAGGCCATGCAAGGCCACGCCTCTGCCATGCCCAAGTGCGAGGATCCATCTCGCGAGACACGCCTCTATGGTATAAGCATATGCCCCACTGATGAGGCCCTTCTCCATTTTCTAAGGAAGGTGTCACCAGCGGGGTACGACTCCCACATGCTTATCACATTCAAGGCAACAAGTCCTCTTATAATTAACAAAACAAAAAGGGGTTTGGAGCAAGGTTGTGTCTTGGATATACGAGAGCAACCTTCAGATACAAGAAACGCGTACGGGAATGGTTTGTACGACCATGAGGAGCACAGAGGCGTGACTCTGATGTCCGTACTAGACGGGTAGTTATGACACAAGTTAGTACCAGTGGTGGAGGCACTACCTGCATGTCTCTGACCATGTGTCAGGGTCGACACCACAACCACCTATGCCACAATGTCTGGTGCCACTTCTCTGACATTTGTACTAAATAAGTAGTGGAGGCATCCCCACGGACCCCGGCCATGTACTAGAGCTGACACCATGACCCTCTGCACCACTATTACCTATGCCACCACACTGACGACGTACTTGTGAACAATCTGGTCCCCTGGGACCATAATGTATTAGGGGCCATTAGAGCCCACTATAAAGGAAACCTCACTTCATCATTGAAGAGGGTTGGAAAATTCTTTTAGTACCAGATTGATCTGAGGACAATATACTAGTTTTCTTTCTATTTCCTACTTTCCATTTCCCTTCAAGTTTCTATACGTTCATTTGTTTTCATTATATATTGATTTATATTTCTGAGTTTTCCATCCATATTCCATTGACGACTTCTTACCGTCAACAGTTTGGTGCCATCTGTGGGAAGGATAAGTGTCGAACCACTGCTCTTCCATCGATTCCGGTAGCAAAGATGTCGAGACGCTCTAAGCGTTTGAGAGAACCACGGGAGGTTGAGGTACACCTCGATGGAGATCAATTGAAGGCCTCCATGAAGAATCCTCCACCACCTGAAAAAGTGCATGTATCAAAGGAGCCAGGGGATCCCGAAGGTGAAAGGGAGGCCTTGTCCCTAGCAGTCCCATCTGATGAGCATCATCCGAGGTTAGCGGCTGCCCCTGCATGAGACGCCGGCGAGTTCCCGCCCCCAAAGCCGCTGTAAGATCCGGGCCTATTGACACGTAGGCCCCACAAGAATCCTCGAGTCCATTCCGTGAGCTCGAGTTCTAGGTCCCGATTTTACGAGGAGGAGATACGCGAACTACACTGGAAGAACCAATGGCTAGAAACCACCATAGAGAACATGCAAGGGGTGTTGAATGGCCTGTTACAAGGAAAATCAAACATATCTCTTCCTATGCGAAAAGAGAAAGGGCAAGAGGGGGTAGAAACCATGGTCCTAGTGGACGATGCGAGGACTCGACTCTCAACTAGTAATACCCCCCGAACAAAGCAACACGAACGTCCCGGACCACTAAAGCAGTCCCAGTGGACAGAGCAGAAGAACAATGTTGACCCTCGTAACGAAGTCAAAGTCACTTAAAGGAAAACACCGTCAGACTTATGGGAAGAACTCAACAAGAAAAGGGCGGATAAAAGGACTACACCTCCTATGGCGCCCTGGGAAGACAAAGGAAAGGGAAATGCTAACTCGTCCACATTGAGAGATTCCTTGAACAAGAGAAGACAAGACCTAGACATAGAAATGAGGAGCCTCCGGAGCAAGATAATCACTGCATCTGGAGGACAAGCCGTCGATGATGAGTTCGACCATGAGTCACCCTTCACTAAGGAAATCAAAGCCATCTGGCTCCCAGCCAACTTCAAGGAGCCTCATATGACCCCATATGAAGGAAATACGGATCCCAAGTGCCATCTGGACCCATTTAATGATCTGATGAAATTAAGGGGAATTAGTAGCGGGGCAAGATGCCATTGCTTTTCTGTCACATTGAAAGGACTTGCTTACAAATGGCTCAAAAGACTCCAGCCAGGGTCCATCAGGTCTTGGCAATAATTTTCTGATGAATTTCTTCAGCAACATCATGCTGTGCGTGATTACACAATGCCAGGCACCAGCCTTTCTAACGTGAAACAGGGAGAAAATGATAGTCTAAAGAGCTACATCCACATGTTCAATACGGAGACAGCCAAGGTAGGGAGCTTGACTCGCAGGGAGCTGAAAATGGCTTTCATGGCCGGAGTATTCCCGGGAAATAAGTTATGGGATAACATGCTTAAGAGAGAGGTCACAAATTTGGATGATTTCTACGAGCGGGCATAAAAATATATTCGTGTAGAGGATGGTCATAAGAGCCTTAAGTCCGGAAAAGACCGGTCCCCACCAAAACCCTCAATCTGGGAAAGCCAAAGCGGTGCAAAGAAGAAGAGGGTCTATTAAGGGACAAGAGATGATCGGCCTCGGAAGCCCCAATGCATTGATGAGCGCAAGCAGGGCCCCTACACTTTTTATACTGACCTCACCTACGCTAGGGAACATATCTTCGTCACGAATGAAAACTAGGTCCCTTTCAGAAGGCCCCCGCCAATGAAAACAGACTGATCAAAAAGATTCCCTAGTAAATACTGCCAGTATCATAAAGATATCGGCCACACCACCGCAAAATGCACCCATTTGGAAATAGAAATTGAAGAGCTTATACGTAGGGGACATTTGGGCAGATAGGTCTGCAAAGATATCCTCACCATGGGCACGAGAGGTAGCCCTCAAGGTACAAAGAGAAGTCAGGACCATCTTCGGAGGGCCAGGATTCAGAGCAAATCAAGGAAGGGGCGAGACAACTATGCCAGGGAGGCCAGACGAAGTCCACCACCGTGCATCTTAAGTTTGGAGCAACGCCCCCCGAAGAGTTTTAAGGGTGAGAATGACTCAATAACCTTCACCAAAGAAGATGCACAGGGTGTACATTTCCCTCACAATGACCCCTTGGTGTTGACTGTCCAGCTTACAAACATGAGGGTGCATCGGGTCTTGGTGGATAATGGAAGCTCTGTGGACATCCTATATCGCCCAGCTTTGGAGAAAATGGGACTAAACATCTGGCACATAAATCCTTGCAATACCTCCCTGTATGGATTTACAGGAGATTCAATATAGCCCGTAGGGGCAATTGAGTTAGCCCTCACCATCGACTCAAAAGGAAGGCCTGTGAGGCAGAAAAGGAGAGCACTAGACCCAGAAAGATACGCGGCCTTAAAAGAAGAGGTTGACAAGTTGTAGGAAAATGGGTTTATCCAAGAAGCATTCTACCCAATATAGGTATCGAACCCAGTTTTAGTCCCAAAGCCCAATGGAAAGTGGAAGACTTGTGTGGACTTTACTAACCTCAATAAATCCTGCCCTAAGGACAGCTTCCCGCTTCCTAGGGCAGACCAGTTAGTAGAGGCCACGGCGGGACATGAGCTACTTAGCTTCATGGATGCATATTTCGGGTACAACCAAATACCCATGAACCCGACCGATGTAGAGCACACTTCATTTATAACAGACAAGGGGTTTTATTGCTACAAAGGGATGCCTTTTGGTTTAAAGAACGGAGGTGCTACTTATCAAAGGCTGGTGAACAGAATTCTTGCGAATCAAATAGGGAGGAATATGGAAGTATACTTGGAAGATATGCTGGTAAAGACAAAGAAGGCAGAAGACCTCACAAATGACCTCAGTGAGATGTTTGGCACCCTCCGAAAATTCAGAATGAAGCTAAACCCACTCAAGTGCAACTTTAGAGTTTCATTGGGAAAGTTCCTGGATTTTATGGTGAATTCTCGTGGTATCGAGGCCAACCCTAAAAAAATAAAGGCGTTGCTAGAAATGAGCCCACCACGAAGCAAGAAGGAGGTGCAGTGCTTAATAGGGAGAGTAGCAGCCCTCAATAGGTTCATCTCTAGATCCACAGACAAATGCCTCCTTTTCTTCAACATCCTAAAAGGGAGCAAAATGTTCGCTTAGGGTGAAGATTGTTAGGAAGCCTTCACTAAGCTAAAGGAATACCTTGGAAAACCACACCTTTTGGCCAAGCTAGAAAAATGGGCAAAAGTGTACTTGTATTTAGTTGTATCAGAGCATGCTATAAGTGCCACCTTGGTTAAAGGAGAAAAGAACCAGCAACAACCCATGTACTATGTGAGCAAGCGATTGGCAGACGAAAGTTGGTACCCAGAAATTGAAAAGTTAGCATATGCCTTGATAGTGGCTTCACAAAAGTTGAGGCCCTATTTTCACGCTCATGCTATCGAAGTGCTCACCAACACCCCTTTCCATTAAGTCTTGCACAAAACGGAAACTTCGGGAAGGTTATTCAAGTGGTCGATTGAATTAAGTCAATTTGACTTCACTTACACCCCAAGGACCTCAATCAACGGGTAGGTACTTGCAGATTTTATAGTCGAGTTTGCACACCGAACCCATGAGGAGGGAGAAGTAGAAGAGAATGAATCAGTGTGTGAAGGGGAAAAGCGGCCTGGAGAATGGAGCCTCCATGTAGACAGGGCATCTAACAAAGGAGAAGCCAACGTTGGCATAGTGATGACGGGACCTGAGGGGCAAAAGATCTATTGCGCCTTAAGATTCAGATTTAAGGCTTCCAACAATGAAGCAGAATACGAGGCACAGTTGGCTGGCCTATGGCTAGCTAAGGAGTTAAAGGCAACACATTTGAATGTCTTTAGTGACTCACAACAGATAGTGTTTCAGGTGAAGGGTGAATATCAAGCTAGTGGCCCAAAAATGGCCGCATATCTCGCCAAAGTGAATGGGTATTTGGAGGAGTACAAAAAATACACCATAGCATAGATCCTAAGGGAGAAAAACACAAATGTTGATGCTCTCATGAAATTCGCCTCTACTCGAGACGAAGACACTCTTGAGTCCGTCCCTGTCGAATACCTCTCTATGCTGAGCATAGTAGAAGAAAAGATCGACATGGTTAATAGCCCTGAGGAGTCATGGTTTGCACCCATCTTGAGGTACTTAAATGACGCGACCTTGACTTTGGACAAAAAAGATGCCCGTAAGCTAACTTACAAAGCCACCCAATACACCCTAGTAGATGGAGTCTTATATAAGAGAAGCTTCTCTACCCTGCTCCTACGGTGTGTGGGTAAGGGAGAGGCTTTAAATTTTTTGCAAGAGACACACGATGGGGAATGTGGAAATCATGTTGGAGGGAAGTCCACAACAAAAAAGGCCATACGTCAGGGGTATTATTGGCCTACCATGGAGAAGGACGCGAGCGATTTCGTGAAAAGGTGTGACAAGTGCCAAAGGCATGCAAATTACCCCAGATAATCACCAAATGAGCTGGTGAGCATGACCAGTCTGTGGCCCTTCGCTGTGTGGGGGATTGACTTGATTGGAGCGTTGCCAGTAGGAAGAGGAGGAGCAAAATACGTTGTAGCAGTCGATTACTTTAATAATTGGGTGGAAGCAGAGCCTCTAGTCAACATGACGGCTAAGAAAATCACCACCCTCATCAACAAATTTATTGTCTGCATGTTTGGAGTACCCTACAAGATAATCTCCGACAATGGGACACAATTTGAAGGAGGAATATTCAAAGAATATTGCAAGGAAAAGGGAATTAAGAGGACTTTCTCCGCTACAGTACACCCACAAGCCAATGGACAAGTGGAGGCCATCAACAAGATCCTAAAAAAGAACTTGAAAACAAAGTTGGAAAAGTTGAAAGGGGTCTGGATCGAAGAACTTCCCAATGTGCTTTGGGCCTACAGGATCACACCTCGTTCCACCATTGGAGAGATGCCTTTTGCCTTAGCCTATGGCCGCGAGGCTGTCCTTCCGATGGAAATGAAGATTAACTCCATCTGCGTAAAAGAATATGATGACCAGACTAACATCGCAGCATTAGCAACATATTAGCAACAAGCTGCAAGATACTATAATTCAAGGGTGCAAGAGAGGGTGTTCAGGGTTGGAGACCTCGTGTTAAGGAAAGTCCTGCCCAACACTCGAGACCCGAGCGTGGGTGTGTTAGGGGAAAACTGGGAAGCGCACTACCAAGTTGCCCAGGTTGTGCCCCCTAACACCTATAAGCTTGCACGCTTGGATGATACCATGGTACCTAGAGCATGGAACGCAGAACATCAAAAGAAATAATATCAGTAAGACCTCCATGTTGAGGCATGGTGTTATTGTTCTGTCTAATGTGTAACTTAAATGTAATAGCTATAAGTTTAACTTGGTCTCCTTAATATGTAGTAAGAACGAAGTCACATTAAGTTACCATGTACTTCACCTGTTTCCGAGGAATATGATGTGACATTAGATGAATATGTAGTAAAGATTCTTGTTTAAGCATTACGATTATCAAAATGTGTGAATGGAATGATCAAAGTGCTTGCCAAGATAAATCTCGCCAACCACTTGGGGGGCAGAGTATATAGAAAAAAAAGGGTCCTTAATGAGACCCTTATATCTTAAACGAGACCCTTATACCCTAAAAAAGACCTTATAAATAAACAAGAAGACCTGGCAAGACATCACTTGAGTTCACATGGACTAGCAACCATTATGAGCATCAAGGAGGTCAAAAGGTCCCACAAAAAAAAAGTGCTTCCTAATAAAGACAGAGGCTTCCACGAGAGGAAATGCCTCAGGAAGAGCACCCACCAATAAGCCTAGAGCGGCCACCAAGCCGTCTAGCCAAAAAGGGTCCTAAAAGGGACTCTTGCAAAAATAGTACTATGAATAATGACGAGAAGGACGCTTCTCACAAGAAATAATAAGCGCGCGCAAAAGTATATAAAAGGATAACTAGAACCCGAAGGGTCAACATATCCTTATAGAGACAATCAAGAGGCACCAAAGAGAGACCTATTGAACCCCTTCGTAAGGGCTCCAAAGGACCTCAAGCCTGATAAATAAAAAAATATATAAAAAAAAGAATCAATCGAACCCCATTTTGTGGGTTCAAAAGGACCCCAAACATAGAGGAACAAAAGCAAATAGTCACATATATATACAGAAAAAAAGAGTTGCGATAATGTCAGAGGACTAATAAAAGTTTCACTAAAAAAAATTAAATGATAAGCTTGAATGAACATACATCCAAATTGAATTAAAAGAAAAGATTGCAGAAGCAGAATCTCAGGGCCTCCTGCCACGGCGTGCAGGATTGCTCACCAAAGGAGGAGAAATTGAACTTAGGATTTTGCCTTCATACTCCGCAGAGGGCGTGCTCTATGGATTTGTACTCAATATCAGCCAAATTTTCCTCTAAGGAAGTGGCCCTCTCCTGCAACAATGCGATTTTGGCTTCTACTCCACTAAGATCGGCCTCTAGGCGAGCAACCTTGTCCTGCAGCATCACGGCCTTGGCGTTCACCCTCTTCTTCTTTTTTGATGATGAAGAGGCCTTCGCCAGGGCCTTCTCAAGCTTAAGCTTTGTGTCAGCAAGTTCCTTCTCGAGCCCCTGAACATTGACCATTAGACGGTCCCTCTCAGCATTCGACGAGGAGAGGTCCTACGCCGAGTCGGCAAAGCGTTGGGACACTGTATAAGTCTGCATAAGAAAAATAACAATAATGATGATAACCAAAAAAAAAAAAAGAGGTAAGGATAATGTAAGATGCATGAACTCACCCAAGTGGAAGAGCGTACAAGAGTCTCCCCAAGCTCCGACATGGAAAAATTCCCAAGACTTCTCCAATAAGTCTCAGGAAGCCCCTTGGCGACTCGGGTATACCACTGCCCATAAGAGCTCGCCATATGACCACCCACCCAAGGTGCTCCCTCTGAGTCAGGGGCGCCTAGCTGGGTAGGGACAGATGACTCGCTCACCGAAGGAGGAGGGGCGCAGGAATATCAGGAAAATGAGCCACCAATGAACTAGGATTGAGGGAAGCATGAGGGAGAGCATCGTAGTCCTTAGAAAAGGGACAGAAGAAGCCCCTCGACATGACCTATTGACCGTGGGAGTGAAAGGCCATGTCATGGTCAATAGGGGCCAAAGGAGGGCACCCCCTAGGAGACAGAGATGATCGGCGAGGTCGCCTGTGTTCTGGGGAAACATCCTCGGGCACCAACTCTGCATCGCCTCCATCAGAGTGATGCACAACTAGAGGCACCTTCTTCCTTCGCTCGAAAATGCACCACAATGCATCAGGATCTGAAACCATGGACAAGTTGTAGCGGTTCAGGTTTGCCACATTGAAGAGGCGAGCGGCCATTTTTAGGGTGGGGTCGGTATCGAGGTTTTTGTCCACTGGCGATGCCTCCAACCGGGAAATGTCAGGGTCATCGAAATCCTCTTCACAATCAACACAATTGCAAATATAAGCATAATTTTTGGAATAACCAATTCAAAGCAAAAGGACGACAAGTTTGAAGTACTTACTTGGGGACGAGCGAAAGCATTCATGTACGTAGAGGGGACCTTTTACGAAAAAAAGTCCTGCTTCCAGGACCCCGTGTTTGAAACAGAACCCTCTATGAGGGAAACCTGGGAGTTGGCCTTCCGTAAGAAATAAAAGCCTTTGGATTTGGGGGTTGGCATGAGGTTGTATATGAAGTGCACCTCCCGAGCCGTAGGAGCACGCTGGTTGAGCTCAATGAATGCCATGTATAGGCAACTTAAGGTCAGCCAGCTGTTTGGCGCCAGTTGGAGCGGAGCAAGGTCAAAATGATTAAGTATCACGACAAAAAATGGGTGCAGAGGAATGGTCCCACCCGTTTTCAAGATATTCTCGCTCATGGCCACGCACCCCTCAGGGGGATTATCGGCCATACAATAGGTATTGGAAGGAACAAACAACTTGTATTCCTTGCCAATGTGATATTTCATAGATAGCTCCAACAAACGATTCTCCGACACGTTGGATACAATGGAGGACACTAGTAAAGGACAAAAATCTTGCGCCTCGAAAGCATCCTATCGCCGTACTCTCTTTGCCATATCTGCAAAAGCAAAAGAAAAAGGTGAGGTAGAAATAGGGCACTTTACCCTCCATTTTTTCTTCCTAGCAAGGGTCTTCCACCAAGGCGCTGAGTGTGAGAGCGCTAAGCAAGGGTGGATCAAAAACAAGGGTTGAGGGGAACCCGGGATGACCCCATGACAATCATAAGGGGAAAACGGGGCAAGAGATTCAGGCGAGAGATTTCCCTCCACTACAAGAAAAAATGCTTTTAGTAACACCAAAAATGTGTTATCAAAACATACCATAACACTTTTTGATGTGTTAAGACCGACTATGTTATCCTAGGTCAGGGTACTTTACATAACACTTTATCATTGTTATACAAATGTGTTATGATACTATCAACGATAACACACTTTCTTTGTTATTTTAATAAATAGATAAGTGTTTAATTATATTATTTATAGTCGATTATATAACACATTTCAACACTTATAAATTTGTGTTATACTACACTTTAGTATAACACATTTTTGTGTTATATAATGAAGTTTGCATAACATAATTCTTTACTTATAAAAAGTGTTATTGTAATAGAT
Organism: Humulus lupulus; assembly: GCF_963169125.1. Classification (NCBI taxonomy): domain Eukaryota; kingdom Viridiplantae; phylum Streptophyta; class Magnoliopsida; order Rosales; family Cannabaceae; genus Humulus; species Humulus lupulus. The sequence goes on along the minus strand of NC_084801.1, from coordinate 23,926,070 downwards.
ATTATAACACATTTTTCGTATTATTTTAATATTTAGATAAGTTTAAATTCTCATTATATATTCATTTATATAACCTAATTTATTCTATTATATTTTTATTTTTTATTTATATAATTAAAATTAGCTTTCTAATATATACTAGCATCATCAAATGAACTTGATTTTCAAATAACAAAAAGTTAAAAGCATTCAACATTGTATTAACAATCCAAAAATTAGTTTAAAACATTCAACACTGTCATCAAATTATATTATAGCTCTCAGGAGACAAAGACCCGAAAACTTAAACCAATAAATCTTAAATCACATGGTAAAAAACATTATCGCATTATAGCATATAAAGTGCATCCTAATGACCAAATATCAGCTCTCTCATCGATATCTGCATTACTTGGACAATCCCACAACTCAGGAGCTCGAAAAGGTGCTGAGCAATGCTCAGATGCCCATTCCTACACAACAAGCAATGAGTCCACCATCAATACAAGTATGAAATATTTACTTTGGCATATTCTAACAATAGGAACTTTTAAATTGTACAAATTAAAAATTCAAACATCTTGTAATTTGATAAGTTTTTTAAATGAGGCTATCCAAACAGTAACTAAAAATGCAAAAACTTGATAGAAAACCTCAAAACATGAACACATGTCAAGTCTTCACAAATATGCCATTAATTAAAAAAATTCAATATTTTTTTATCTCTTAAGACTATGAAAAAATAAATTCGGACCTCATACAAATACCAAAGCATTGGATGAATGTCATTCATAGTAGGGTAACTGATGCATTACATGTGTGTGTGTGTTCGACTGGGGGAACAAAAAAAAACACCTGCAATTGTAGTGCCTCAGAACGAGATTGAATCTGCCTCCTTGCAGGCCGAGCACTGCCAAAATCCATCAATATGGCTAGTGGTGGTTGTCCTTTCCCATGAGTTATGAGGACATTACCAGGCTTGACATCATTATGAGCATATGGTGGATCTAAATTGTGCATGTGCTCGAGTCCTGCACAAAGCTGTTGAACAGAATTTCAGGTTCAACTATTTTACTATAAGTACACATCATTGTATCATATAGACGAGGAACTGAAACACAGGTGATAACATAACTCAATTTAAAAAGTCTAAAGAAACATATCTATCTACCTATCGAAATATATGAAGAACATCGGTGGTTGAGAATAACTCCTTTTTGGCTTTCATAGTGTTAGCATTGTCCAACAATGTTCCATCCAAATTAACTGGAAACAACAAATATGCTTCATGCTTCCAAGATCCTTCTTGTGTAGGCTGCCAACAAAAATATCTTAATGAATTATTCCGGATCAATTTTAGAATTTCTTTTTGCAGTTCCAACAGTGTTTAAAATACCTTTTTTAATCAAACATTCTGAAGTTAAAAATTGATATTGCTACTATAACCCACCAGATAATTGTTGCTAAAAAAAATAAGCATCTAATTCATTACATCCAGAAAGAAATATCAAGTATGCAGCCAGAAAAAACTGGTGCATACAGAATGGCATGCTTTACTAGACTATATGCAATAGAGACAAGAAATCTGATGAGAAGGAAAAAAGTTAGTTCATCTAATTCTCTTTAAAGACTTATTACAAATAGTTTCAGGGTTTAATCTAATATTTTGTATCCATTCATGATAAGCACCCAATTAATGAATAAACTACATTTATACAAAGCAAAAAGAAAAAGGAAAAAGACTCACAAAGAATCGCGTGTATATAAATGTCATATTTGGAAAGTAAGATTGAATAAAGATTAGAGAAAAGTTTGAATCTGAAAACCTAATTAATCCAACTACAATAGGATAATTTAATCTCATTGAGAAACTTGAGAAAAAAAATTATAACTAGGAAGCCACAAACAGAGAAAAACTCAGAACCTGCATGCATAGGAAGATCATGAAATTTATAGGAAGTACGAAGCATAAATGTAGAAAGGCAGCTCTAACGTACTGACCTGTTCAGAAAATAAAAGTGTTACTCAATTATGAACACATAAAAAGCATAGATCAACAAGATTCAATTGCTAGGTAGCACATGAAAACTGCAACCGGAAAAAAGGACCCGAAAAAAGAAGTTTCAAAAACAGAGAAATCTAAATCATTTGAATTCTTACATGAAGACATATTTCATAGGTTGTATTCCCTTTCTGGTTACACCATTGCTGTATACAATCTTTATGAACAAACTGAAAGTTTTTGAACAAGAAAAGCAAAAAAAGATTAGAATTAGACAGTTCCAGAGCAAGAACAAGGAGCTTCCAAACACACCCAAAAGGGAAGTCCATAACTAAACATAGTTGAATACATCAAAAACCCTCACATATTATATAACTTACAACAATATTATAATAATCAGCAGCTAGGCCAATCATCCTTGTAAAGTATCAGTACTCTCAAACCAAACAACAAAAAGAGAGCTCATAATCAATAATTAGACTATAAAATTTCTGTAAAATAAATAATTATGTTGTAAAGTTAATGAACTATAAGAAATAGAGTAAACGATAAACACCCATAAGGCGTGAGAGTTATAACCATTCAATACAAATACTTGGACTCGGAAGGGGGCCCGATAGCATTAGGCGTATAGAAAAACCCATCTTCACTCACTACCAAATCAAGTAGATCTGAAAATAAAAACTCAAAATAATGAATCCCTTTAAAAATTTCTTATTGTTACTATACGCTCTATACTCAAGAGATGATTAGAAAGTCGTTCTCTTCAACACCAAAAGCTAGTTTCTTATTGTTACTAAAATCACTCCCATAAAGAAACAATATAAATCAAGAAAAACAAAAAGAACAAAGAACATAGAGAGAAACTAATTTCAGAGGAAAAATAAAACAAATAAGGTCATTAAATACAAGAATTGAAATAGCTTATCACATTTGAGAGTAAAGGAAACCAGACCTATGCAACTCAGGAGAAAAAGAAAGGGAAAGGACAATTCATACACACTAACTGAGAAATAGGATGAGGATTCATTTGGACTTGGTCCCTTTGTACTAGAATGAGTGATTCCCAGTCAAGGCAGGGAGAGACAAGATGCGTAGATGAACTTTAGGGAATTAGAAACAAATTAGGGTTTTTCAGAAAAGAGAGATAAAATAAGAAACAAAGCTCAAAACAAAAAGTGCCTTACTGAATCTCGTTTCCAAATACCATGGAGTAATAATGATTCCTTTTCTTTTCAATAAAAAGAAAAGCATGCAAGTAAAAAAATGTGTTTATTTTTTAATAAAGTGAAAAACTATGTTAACAAAACCATTTCATAATAAATGCTACAATATTAAATTTGCACTTTACTAGTCTTAACCATACCTATGCAATAGCCACCAACTAAACTCCAATACTAAAGAAACTAATTGCCAAGTGAAATCTCAAGAAGACTAGGAATTTCATAAGCTAACAGTGGTACTTGAAATACTGTGCTTACAACAAATGCAAGATGCTCCAATAAAATCTGAGAACCAGCAACTTTATACCATACTATTATCTGCTAGCCATATTAAAACCAAAAAAAAGGAAAACGCATCCATTAATACTAACCAATAATTGAGGAAATTGCAGAAAACTCACCATCTCCATCCTTGTCAAAAAGACAAAAAGCTTCTTTAAACTCAACAATATGTTCCTCACTTAGTACATCTGCCATGTTATTTCCCATGAAAACTTAGTCTAAACACTCAACCGTTTAGAGAGAAAGAGAGAGAGGATAGGGAGAGAAAGGGTAATAGTAATAGTATATGTTATGATATTGTTGAGTATAGTTAAGAATTTGATTTTTAACTATTTTTATATAGAAGGAACAATATTCAAAGCAGAGTTATCGAAAAATAACAATATATGTTTTCCTCTCTTTATATTGTATGCTAATTCAAGTATTCAACCACATGCAGAGTAAGATATTTAGGGCTTGGGGACCAAAATCCCATAATCATCATATGCAGCTAATATAATGTAGATGAATTATAGTATATATAAAACGATCTTTGATTGATCATTATCTTGATATGAACCATGCAAGTAACCTCTTCTCAAATTCCATAAATAATATACAAACCAGATCAATAACATAAAAACTTTTAGCAAAGAATTTATTTTAAATACAAATTAGGAAAAAAAAAAGGACCAATAATTGGATTGACTATCTGGTTGTGCTTGGTTCATGTAATAAAATCAGACCTTGATCTGAGACTAAGGATGTAGTCATACATCCAAAGCTACTAAAGAATTCTTTGGCTCAAACTATCAAAGCCACAAGATTTAGCAACAACCAAAGAATTATTAATTTATTAAGAGATGTAAAAGTTGATATTCAAAAACAGAAAGTGTAATACATCTAAAACATATTGAAAATAAGATCACTGGAATTGTAACCCAAAATAGCACTTCTTAACTACACAACCAGATACAAGGTTCTCTTTTTAAGCAACAAACATATACTAAATGGTGATCAAAATAATAAACTGTATAATATATCTTACCATAACATGTATCTGAACAGGAAAACTGACATATTTGAAGGCCTGGAAAAAAAAAAGGCTAGTTACTTGAATGTATCAACATTATAAATATAAAATAAGCTTACAATTGAAAAACTTTGCAACCACGCGTCTCATATCAGCTAGACTTGAACGCTGAAAATGGAGACAACTAACCTCATTTTGGCATGTTGAAGTTAATATGTTAGATATTGATACAAGGTAGTATTTATAAACTGGAACAACTGGATCCAAACCTTGCATAACTGAGAGAACTCCAGCCCACTGTGCTACTCAGTCCACACAATTCAAATGCTAAAGATTTGGCTGTGAAAAAATATGGGATAAGTTGATAACTACCCATTTTTAGTGTAAGCTAACCAAAAATAACAACAAAGCATATTTAATTACTTTATACCCATATTTGTTGCATATTGAATATTATATATATCATTGACATCATCACATTCAAGACTTTGTAAGCCTCATAATCATGTATATATGGAGTCAGACTAATATCTACGCATATTCTGTTAGACAAACAAGCTTCTAAAAATAAGCTCAGAAACTATACATACTCAATAAACTAACCTTGCATTTCATAAAGTTTCATGAAAAGTTTAAGAGAAACAGTCAAGAATGGACATAAAAAGGAAGTGAGGAAAACAATAGAAGCTTACATGACAGAGAATGATAGAGGTGGAGCCATTGTAGCCAACCACAAACAAAAACCCCATGTTACAGTAAGGTCTAGAGACTAGCTTAAACTTAAACTTTCCAGGCCATTTCTTTTTTTTTTTCTTCAGAATTTTCACTTAAACTTTCCTGCATCACAAACTTAACGTATTATAATACTTTTTCAATAGTATTATGTAACGCCCTGGATAACCAAGACCGTTACACTGTGTGTTTATAATGTGCCAAACTTGCTAATCAAGTATTTAAAGTAAAAGCGTGTTACTCAAATAGTAGAGGAACTAAGGTTAAAAGGGTTTTGGTCTCAAAAGATACATTTTCATTACTAAACATTGTTTATGTACAAGGGATCCCAAAAATGACAGTTTAAAGGTCATTTACAAAAGTTACAAAGTCTATATACATCAACAGCCATACTAAGGAAAAATGAGTGGTTAGGTAATCTCCGTCCTGACACACTCCTCGACCGTGGTGATCGAACGGCTGGCTATGTACATTTCACCTCGGAGCTCTCCACCTCAGGCCTGGTCCAGCTTGCCCTTACCCTTACCTGCACCACGAAGCACCCGTGAGCCAAGGCCCAGCAAGAACATATATCAATAACAGAGCATGCACATTTAGCTGTCAAGTCAATCTCACTTATAACATCTCATAAACTCAAGCATATCAATAGTCAAGTATTTCATATACAGAGCATTTCAACTCATATAACACAATGCACAGATGATAACTAGGGCTAGCGCTCACAAGCTGCTCCCTCTGTTATCCTTTCGTTTCTGGCTCCCAGTGGCCAATTCGCGTCCCATGCGCTAAATTCATGAACGGTACTCTTAGACCGCTTACACGTGTCCCTTGGCATAATACCAACGATGACACAAAACAATTCTCGGGAGCACTTAGTCCCATCACAATCATACATTCGGGTGCAGTGTTCTTACCTTTCAATTCGCTGGTTTCCGATATCACGTAGCCACAAGCACGGTCCTCTATCCCGAGTTTCTCCAAAGTCCTAATCAAACACAAATATAATATTCCTTGTCATTAACCAATCCAAGACTACCTTCCCGGTACCTAATCCACACTCTCGGAACCCCCAAAACCCTAGAACAACATCCCGGAGACATCCCCCGAACCCCCGGAGCAAAGGTCAAAAATTGCAAAATATCACTCCCTGAATTTTGCCTTGTGCCACGGCACCACATTCCTTGTGCCGCGGCACCCACCTCCAGAGACCCCTAGGCCGCGGCAAGCAAAAGCCGTGCCGCGGCACACCATCGCAGACCCAGATTTCTGGGTTTTCCTTCGCATTTTCCCGAGCTCCAACCTCACCAATTCACCCCAAACTCTATCCTAAGTCCCAAAACCAACTCTAAACCCCTAACAAACCTCACAACAACCCAAAGACATCATGCCTAAGCTCACTCACACCTTCAATCCTAAAATTCACTCTTGAATTCCCACTTGACAACTCAAACCAGAAAAGTTATGCACAGCTTGAATTCAAGCACAACCCACACTTCAAACTCCCTAAACCTTAACAAAACAAATCTAATAAACATACAGAGACCTTACCTTAAGTGATAGGTTCAACCTCCAGCTCTTGACCTTCTTCCCCCTTGGTTTCCAAATTCTGAAATTACATAAAACCAGCCACCAACTTATCTCAATTCACCTTCCTTAACTAAAATTCAGACTTAAAACTTAGATATAGCATAATCAAAATCTTACCTCTGAGTTTTCTTGGCCTAAACTTGGTTGATAACATCAGACATCCCTTGATTCTCCTTCCAAGAGTCTAGATTTCTGCTTCTCCTTCCTATCTCCTTTTTGTTCTAATTCTAGGTTTCCACCATTCAGCATAAACCCCTCTCCAAAATATTATACGTATATGTTATTCCCTCAGCTCAAACTCATCTATTTACTACCAAATTACCATTTTAACCCTCCATTAATATCACTTACTAACTAGACCTCAAGGGCTTATTTGTCCTTTCCCTAACTTTGCAATTCTACCACTTTCCCAAAGAAACCTGTTACTTTCTATAGTTACTAATGGTTACACAGGTTACCAAGTCACCAGTTACCTTTATCTAGTTTCCTAGGACCGCCTTGGCACGTGCATCACGTTTGTATCACAGCACCCACGCAGTACAATTCACATATCATAATTATCACATAATATAATTCACATAGTCATATAACATGCTTAAAATCATAATCATACATCTTAATCATAATAATCACACATAATTCCCATCATGCCCTCCCGACATACTAATCAAGGCCCTTAAGCCTTATTAGTGAATTTGGGTCGTTACAATTATATCATATTGACATTTGCAAGCAAAAAAACTTAGCTTTAATAAGTGTGATAATAAGAAAAATGGTTTCAAACATGCCAGGTGGGTGTCATCTTTCTATTTCTCATATTCTGAGTTGAAATTTCATGTAAAAGAGTTATATAAGTTGGTTTTTGAATAAACGAAATTTAAACATAATAAAAAAATATTAATCTAATTAATTTAATTCATACCTATCCCACTTGGGAATATTATTACTTAGTGATAATACTTTACACTTTTCACTAAAAGAGTCTAATTATCAGTAAGTGAGAATACTGTATAGATATACACATATATAATATTATTTTTAAACAGCAGTATACATATGTATTATGTATTGTTACTTATTACTGAAAGATACAAAGACAAAAAAATTGAAGTAAATCTCTTCCATATACATATTTATTTATATTAAGGATACTTAAAACTGGTTTGCTGGACTTAAAATTGGATTCACAAACAATCAAGGAAAATGGAAAACTAAATAAGAAGATTTGAAGAACCAGACCTGTTTAATTGAGAGACATAACATATATGTAAAGCTAAAATCACCCAAGTATAATATATTTAACTGTGGTCCTTGCAAGATGTTCAGCCATTTTCTGGCAAAGATCCAACTGAAACACATGTACACGTATGAGGAAAGAAAAGAGGACAAACGTACTATTGTAACACAACTCTTAAAGAACAAAAAGAAGGTTTTACAAGTCTTGTTCTTTTCATCTACATAAATAGAAAGTACATAACCAGCATATATCATATCATCATATCTAACCATATTACTTAGTTAAGAAAATAAAAAAACAACTTTCTTCAATTAAGGTGTCTGTCAATTTAGTATATATCCTTGTTAACACTTGACCAGGAAGAAATTTGAGCCAAAGAACCTTTCCAATTTAATGCATTTAAGCTAAACAGAGTTTTCATGGTATTACTGCCCATCAACTAAAGGAAATAGATTTAATGGATCTCTAGATAAGACATGTTCTATTATCTGAGCTTCTAAACATCTTCATGGAAAATCAAAAGGTTTCAATTACATAATTCAAAAGAAGAATCTTTAAGATGCAAAATGAGTAAAGATGGTGATAGAAGGTCATCAAGTTGCTTGCTAGTTCTGAATCAAAAACACTAATGCAAAAATTTATCAATAAATAGAACACATCTATCTGTTTATGAAAACAAGCATCGTAATAAATATGATCAAGTTAAGATCACCAGTTAATAGTGTTGAACATACCAGTACAAGAATTGCAGCCCCCTCCTATTCCAAATTCCACAAGCTTCTCATTTGGTTCTGGTATGCAGTTAGGAAGATTTCCAAAACATTGAGCTGTTTATAATATCTTCAAATGATTATAAATAAGGTAAAAGTTCAGAGACAAAAAAAAAAAAATGAATTTACCACCCTAGCTAAACTAACATATACCTAGAGAGAATTCACAAGAATCGTGTAAGTCTGGTCTTATTCCTTCACAGACAGTTTCCACATCTCCTATTTTCCTAAACCCATTCATAAGAATACTGAAAGTTGCACAACTAGACTTGCATCCATATCTTGCCATTTCCTTAGAGAAAAGCATTGCTTCATCGTGAGCTTCATGTCTTTCAATCTGTAAAACACTTGCCATCTACTAGCTCATTCTTGAAAAGCATGTCAATTAAAGAATTAGCTATGAATAAATTAGGCTCACACCCTTCTTTAACCATCTCAGAAAGTACCTTAGCTTACCATAACATTGCATCATTATGTTGCAAGTCACCGAATCAGGAGACAGCCCACTAACTTTGTTCCCATTTAAAAATTATTTTTCTTCTTCAACTCTCCCTATAACTTTAATATTTGGAATAATGCCTTTACTTTTCATCTGCTCAAAGGTCTCAATAGGTTTAATAGAATCACCAGACTTTCCATAGTAGTCAATGAAAATGGTGTATGTATAAGTAGTAGGCATGACACCCACAAATTCCATATTATTGAATACAACAAAATTAAAGAAAAATAAATTATTGGAATAGAGCGTTATATAGCATGAGCATTGAATTTCAAACCCAAAAGAATATTGCAAACAATTAGCCTGAAATTTTCATTCTCCAATTTAAGGATATAAGCATAGGAAGTAAAAACTTGTCTAAGTATTAATGATTATTCTTTCAATTTAAGTTGATTTTGGTCAGAACTTAGAATTGAAAATAGTATACTCTTTTAACGGTATAAAATCATTATGATGGCAGAGATTAAATAAACTACCAATTCATTATACATAAAATCAAAACAAAAAGTGCCACTTGACATATGATCGAGATTCAGAACCATTGCAATATTGAGAATTTGGGAGTAAAAAGAGATCAATTCTTTGAAAATGCCCAACTCAAAAAGTTCACAGAATAGAAGACTTCTGTATATTGGAAAACTAGTAGGCAATTGTTAGGCCTTTGATACGCCTAACATACTCAATGCGGAAAAAGGCAGCAAGTGTAGAACAATAAATAACCTTAAGTCTGATGTGATGACCTGGTTGTTGAGTGTTTAATTAGTTGTCCTAGTCAGCTAATGTTTTATTGGTAGAGTTTATTGTTGTAAGCCTGAGTGACCGAAGAGAATAGCTATACATAGGTGGTATGCAGGTCTGGGGGGATCTATCTGATTATTTGTATTGTTTTATAAAGTGAATTCTCTGTAGAGAAATCTCAGGTCTCTAAGTCTTGGAACCCCTTGTAATCTGGTTTTGGTATCAATAAAGATTCATTCTAGTTATTCAACATACTAGTGTGCATCAGCAATAGAAAGACCCACGTACAGATTAATGGTGTATTAAAAAAACCAATACAATAGCATAAACCAAAGAAATAATCTTTAAGCAAAACCAACAAATTAAAGCCCACTTAAAGGATCTTGACACAACCATAATGTGAAAATATAAGGTTTATTTATAAAAGTTCTAGCAACAAAAAACAAACATATTATAAAGCTAAAAATATAAATAACCAGTATGCAAGAAAACATAAAATTATGTTAAATAATAAAACATAACCAGTCATGTAATGAAAATTTGTTGCATAATGATTAAAAATAAATCAAATATCATTTTAACATACATATTAAATCAAGTTAATGGAACTTTAGTACTTTAGAAAACACAATCAAAACTATGGTTCTTTTAACTAAACTTCAGAAGAAAAACTGTTAAAACAACACTACATCTGTATGAAAAGAAGAAAGACTTAAAATTTGTATATTACCAAAACAAGCTAAACCAGCAACAGAGGAAGCCAATCCAGCAGCGGTGGGAAAGTTGTTGTATGAAGCAATGTGTATATGCAATTTTCCCCAGTCCTCCTTAAAAATCTTGATACCATTTTCCTTGTCCTCAACATCACCAGCAGAAAGGGAAATCTCCTACACTAAACATGAAAAGTGCCACGAATCAGCACAAGACCAAAAGGGTAGTACATGTAATGAATGGGCTTAAAAACAAGAAAAATTCAATTTTTACACAAAATTCATTGTTGAAAAGATCAAAAAATCACCTTAACGAAGTTTAAATAACAAATATGGCTGGTTCTGATCATATTCTCTTCATTTTTTGAGTAAAACGATTAAAAAATGAGGATTGAATTTAACACCCACAAAATTCAACTCCTCCATATTATATTAAACCCAGAACCATAGAGTCTACTTCAAACCCAAAACCCCAAATCTGTTTTCTTTTTTTTTTTTCCTTCAAATGCAAACCACAAAACTGAAAAAATAAGAACCATTCCTAACCAATAAACTAAATAAATTTCATATGACACAACCAGACCTAAGTCTTGAACCTTGTTCAAGTTTTTATTCTTATTATTGTTCTTTTTCACTCTTTTGTTGTTCTTCTTATTTTACTTGTATTATTATTGTTTTGAGATTGTGATCTTTCTCTTTTACATCTTTATATTTACTTGTATTTTGTGCAATTAAGTTGTAACATTACTTTAATTTAAAATATTGTCTATTGTGTTTTGCATAAAATTGTATTTTATTTTTCTATTTTTCCATTGAATATATATATTATCTCACATTAATATCTTTAACTATTCACTACTACAAAAAAGACTTTTCAGGACTAGCATTGCGAGTCCTAAAAAAGTTTTTAGGACTCGTAGGGCGCAAGTCTTCTATTTGAGAGCCTTAAAAACTAAGTTTTTTAGGACTCGCAACTCGCGTTGCAAGTCCTAAAAGATCTTGTTGAGTGCCTTTAAGTAAGATTTTTAGGACTCGCATTGCAAGTCCTAAAAGATCTTGCTGAGTGCCTTTAAGTAAGGTTTTAAGGACTCTCTTTGGGTGCCCTTAAAAGTTATATTTTTAATTTTTAAAAAATTATTTATTGTGATTTTAAATTAAAAATTATGATTTAAATGAAACATTTATATACAAATTAATCTAAAAATTTATAGATTAAAATAACAAAACTTATTAAAAGTATAATCGTCTTGACCTTAGAAAATATAACTAGATTTACAAAGTAAATAATTAACCATTCAAACAAGAATCATTTAATCTAATAAAAATTACAAATATAATAAAACACTAAATTCATTGTCAAACAACATATATTTCTTATTCTTGTCCTTGTACTCACCCTCGTCACTGCCTTTCCAAAGTAAGGATTGGCTGCCATGAATTTCTTTCTAAAATCATCCCTGAAACATGAAAAATCACATTATAATACACCGAACATGAAAAATTATAACTAGATTTTTATTGTAGTGTACATAAATAAGTTTACTCACAATTGTTACAATTTTCATTTTGATTTAAAAAAATATATCTCTTTGAGTGTACAAAATGTATTAAAATAAATTTGAAAAGAAAATACTAAAAAAACACCCAAAAAATTTTTTGGACCCTATACTGCCATATTAAATACAGAATAAAAAAAGAATAATATAGGTCAATAACATACATATATATTTATATAAGATAAGGTATTTATTTATCAAAGAAATGAAAAAACATATTGTAATTAAGTGATATTTTTATTTCACCCTTTTGAATCCCAAGAATAATACTTCATACTGAAATAATAATAGAAAGAAAAAAAAATGGTGGAGCACTATATATATGAAGAAAAATCTATGGTTTCCATTCCCAATTATTCTAATAATAGTTGTTTCTTAATATCTAAGTAAACAAAAGAATGCATAACAAACAAAATACTCAAGATAATTCCTTTCTCATTACAGCTCATTATGTGGTCTTCATCTAGCACATTTATGGGGCAACACTAAGCAAGAAAAGCACCAAAAATCTAAAAGTGCATCAAATAGTGTAGCACAACAAATTTTAATAAAGAAGCCAACATGATACATCAAATTGATATTCATGAGAGTAATGCAAATTGATGCAAGTAAGAACAAATAACAATAAAACAAATAAGAGTCACTTTTGGAAAATGGAATAATAAATATTATTGATGTAAAATAAAAGACTATCAATAGATATAGCAAACAAAGAGAAGAAGCTACAAAAAACTAAATGTAGCACATTGTACTTGTAAAATGTTAATCTAGAACAACTTCAGAACTCAGACATTTTATTGCAACATGTCATTTTAAAGTATATGTATCTGTATCTAACTAAGCTTGGAAAGAATAAGTTTTCAAACTCTCAAGTGTAAGAAGATAAAGCAACATCATTTTAGTAATTATGAAAAGGATGAGTATCAATTTCAACACAGTCAAAACTTTATAGCAATGTAGATGCTATCCACATCTATCTACCTATTCTCTCTAGAGTTAGTAGGCATTTGAGATAATGTACCGTGCAATGTTTAGTTTCTGACCTCTTGACTCGTTGAAGGTCTTTGAAGATAGCTTAAGGATTTCTTCCTGAGGAATGAACTTAACTTTACCAGCTTCTACTGACTTTTTCTTCTTGGAATGAAGCTGTGAAATTGACAATTGCCCCTTGCTCATTGCTATTGTGACAACTTCATCTCTCTTCCCAGATTCCATCAAAACTGAGTCACTGACACTTTGGCATGATTCACAGACCCAATCTTCAGGGACCTAGTGCTTTACTTTTCTTCCCATGCAATAACTGAAAACAAAGAGATATAAGAATCATATGTGATTGATTATTATCAATACTTGTATCATCACACACACTCAAAAAGGCATGGAAAAAATATATATGAAAGTTAGAAGCAATAAACACGTGCAGAAGAATATCTTCATGTTGAAAACAAGAGCATCATACAGTTGCAGCACACCATAGCTTACAAACATGAAATTTAGGATCATTGTTCTGAGCTAATGTATTAGCAAGCATACGACTTTGCTCCATATCAGCTAAGTTTGCAACATTTACCCCTCTCACATGATCCATTGACATCAACTGACACTGCTCCTGTGAACAAAATTACAAAATCAAACTCAATGTATGGATGACTATTTTATAATTCTTCAAAAGGTTGAAAGAGCAGCCAAACAATCAATCAAAGAGATACATCCCTTAAGTGGATGAAGTTGATTAAAAAAAGAAGATATAATTTATAACAAAAAAATATATTTAACTACTTTGTAAATCAAAACTTAAGTAATCCAATTTGGATACATGGTCCAAGAGCAATATTTTACTGTAAAGGCTTACGTGCCAATTATCTTTATGGTTAGTCTTTTATAATCCTATAAATGATTTAACATTATAAGTTATTGCCTGTAATACTAGTGTCACAAGAACTCGGAGCACACCACTGTTACTTCTCATCTTCTTATAATATTTATAGAAATATTTTTTTACAATTAAAGCTCTTAAGGAAATATATGATGAAATAAAGAAAAAAGAATAAAAGACTTCAGAAATTAAAGGGAAAAAATAATGCATGCCATACAAAAAACTAATTCCTACATATTTCTACCATTCCATAATCCAATATCATAGTATAATTTAATGTGGTGCATTTTGTAATGAGACAGAATTACCATTAGTGTATATCCCATCCTGTGATATTTTTTATAAGATAAACATAAGCAAATATTGGAGCTTTTATAACTAGAAAAGTTAAAACATAAAAATAACAATGAAGCTATACTATTTTGATTGACACACCACAAAATTGAGCTCTACAACTAGTGCTAATGGTACTACTGCAGACCTCAAATAATAATGCAAGCTTAAGATATTTAGAGCGTTGGCACCGCAAATCTATTATTAGTACAAAAGATATACATTAAGTTCAGCAGAACAAATATTTCAACAGAAGTCATAATCATGAGGCTCAAACATAATAAAACTAAACAATCTAGTAATCTACAAATACACAAGATTAAAATAAGAGAAAAATATCTTGAAAATTAAAGTTACATTTTCTTTCAAGTCACCAAAGTTGTTTATTTTATTTACTAACTTAGCTTTAGGAATAAAACCTCTCAAACCTTGCAAAGTAAGATTTAAGATTGGTACCAATTGTCTAAAAAACAAAACAAATGAAATAAAAGTCACAATTTTATTTAGAGGACATACATTCTCAATTATTTGGATCTCATTCACATATGTTTTATCCTCTCTTCATCAAGAATCAGAATTTGACAGCGTAGAATTTATCAATGGCCAAATATGTGTCATTTTTACGCCTCACATTAACCCAATTCAGCTTGAACAAACAAGAATCAAACCAGATAAGAATCAAACCAGAAATAATGTTTAATAAATAGCATGATACTGAACAAGACCCAAAACAGAGAAATGAAAAACAATAATTCATGGAAAATGAGATATGATAGATTTAGAAATGCATACCAACCATTGTTTTTTTCCTAAAAATTGCCTCATTTCTACTTTATAAATGCATACCAACCATTTTTTTTTTCCAAAAAATTCATGGAAAATAGTCTTCTCCCTAGCACCGCTGATTGTTTAGGCATCCAATGAAAAAGTCCTAAATTTTATCAGAAAGAACCCTCAATTTCGACAGTACTTCAAGCTTCAGTTCAATTCAATATGTCTATGGTCTAAATTTCTAATACCTCAGCCAGTTTTAAGAAAATACAACATATTAATGGAAAAATCAAACAAAAAAACATAACAAAAATAAAATTAATTTATATTCTGCACCCTTAAACATCCATGGATTCAAAATCAGATCGACCACAGTTTCAAACATACCTGAAAACTTGAAATCACATTTGAAAGAGCACAGAAACATTAGCCTGCGAACCCGCGCTACCGTGTGCTGTCCAGCCAGCCCCGTCCTTGCGCGATCGATCCCACCCCCCGACACCCTCGGGCCGTCGAGCCCAGCTACCCCAGAGAACCCCACTCGCCGTCGAGCCCACCCCTTGAGCCCCCAGCCACTATCGAGCCCTTGAACCCCCAGCCATCATCGAACCCAGCCAGAGCGAGAGATGGGAGGACGAACGAGTGAGAGAGCCGAGCCCCCTGCCTCTGCAATGAGCCCGCTGCCGTGATTCGACCACCAGCCAACCACCTAACCGTGATCCATGCATGCCGTCAAAGAGGAGGGCTGGTTGGGTTTGAGGAAAAGAACGAGAGAGAGTGAGATTGAGGTTGAGGGTTGATAGGGTTTAGTTATTATTATAAAAATATATAAATACAAAGTATAATGATATTAAGAAAAAATAATACAATAAAATATTAATGATATATTATTAGTTTTTATTTTCTAATTATATTTAAAAACTAACAACTTATAATTTTTTAAAAAAATTATTAAAATATTTAACCATATATAAATAATTTAATCTCAACTATTACTTTAAGTCCTGTTGTTTTTAGGGCTCGCAAAGCGAGTCCTTAAAGAGTATTAAGGACTCCCAAAGCAAATCCTTAAAATTATTAAGTAAAACACTCATTTTTTAGCCCTAATTTTTTTAGGACTCCCATATTTTTTTAGGACACTCATTGCGAGTCCTAAATTGTGTTTTTTCAGGAATCTCAATAAGTGTCCTAAAAACTTCATAAATATTTTTAAGGACTTGCATTTATGTGTGTCCTAAAAAAGTGTCCCGTAAATGGTATTTTGTAGTAGTGATTATGTATAAAACTGTTAAATAGTAAATTAATTTACGGAATCTTCATGAAAATAATCTTCCAACTATTTTTTTCATACACCACGCAATACATTCCTTACGAACTTATATCAGTAAATTAGTAAATGATAATACTTACACCTTCCACAATCCACATTTTCAACTTTTACAAACTCAATAACAGATAAATCCTATAGATCATAAACCAAATAATTATAAATACTTTTAGATCGTAAATAATGAATTCTCTTCTAGCTTGTTATACACACATGTATGTATACACTAAAACTTAGACTGAATATTCAAGACTACATTCTTATCCACTTGAAAAGCCTTAGCAAGAATATCATCAGAGATATTTGGTGTAGTTCCAAAGACTGCATTGGCAATGGTAATAACCCCAGGATTTTGGCTACTCAAAGCAGCAATGGCAATTGCATAACCATGTCCAATGTTTCTCTGGTAATGAATGAGTCCAACTGGGAAAACAAAGACATCACCCTTTTGAAGAACTTTTGTGATGTGACGATTATCAGGGTTGGTGGTGACAAAGCCCACTTCGAGGCTGCCCTGTAAAACAGTCAATATCTCACTACCACGAGGATGAGTGTGTGGTGGGTTAATACCCCATGGGGCATAGTCGATTCGGGCAAGTGAGATGCCTAGAGTATTGAGCCCTGGAATTTGAGTTACAGTAACTGGAGTCACTCGAGAACCAACTGCGTTTGATGTGTTCCCCGATGTGTGAAGCCCGCTGAATAAGAAATCATTAGCTTCGACCTGCTTTGGGTCCTTACACACAAACCCATTTAGTAATGCTGCAAACAATAAACGCAAATAAATATAAACGTAGTACGTACTACAACAACTTGGTTAATATTACAAGTTATAATTTTACGTAAGAAATATATAAGTGTTTTTGAGAATATATATATACATATTTTTTACATGGATACCTGAGCTGCTGGATTCTTTGACGCAAAAATCCTGAAGAGAACTAGGATCAGAAGCAAAGGCAATGGAACAAGTTAAAGCAAATATTAATGCTAGCATTATTATAAAGTTAGAACCCATTTTGGTACACTTAAATATGTGTTTTTGTCACAGAATTTATATTTTCTCACAGTAAATGAAAGTTAAGGCCAAGTTTTGCTTGAAATATGTCTAAGCAATTAGATCTTAACCAGTTGAATTGTGAAAAGAAAACCTAAAGGAGTTGCTTTTATAGAGGGGGGTCAGGGTTGATGTGGTCTCTTGCATTAAAAAGGTCTCATATATTGTGGCCAATAACATAAAGCAGCATTAGGCTATAATTAACCATATTGTTTTTTATATTGTGTTGTCCCTCCACTGAAATACTTTTATGCCTTATAATACTCTGGCATCTCATATTTTAACACAATTATTAGTTGTGTTATTTGATTGGAATATCAAACTTAATGTTTGGCCAGTCTCTTAATAATATAAAATGATATCGCATCTGAATTGACTAGTTCAAACCGTGTGAAATTAATTAATAAACTAACAGGATATGATGAACTAGCTAGTAGTGTTTATAGCTCGCCGGCAATCTTCGATTCCGTATCATATCTTATTTCCAGTTAATAAATTTAGTTAATCAGGCTAAGCTTAAACGGGTAACTA
The DNA here is from genome assembly GCF_963169125.1 of Humulus lupulus. NCBI lineage: Eukaryota > Viridiplantae > Streptophyta > Magnoliopsida > Rosales > Cannabaceae > Humulus > Humulus lupulus. The sequence continues at coordinate 23,907,848 of NC_084801.1, read as the reverse complement.
AAAAAGTCGTCACTATAACTTTTAGTGACAATTATATTGTTGCTTGGTCGCTAGAAGTATTTTTTAGCGAAGACAAGATATAAGTCGTTCCAAGAAATGTGGTCTCTAAAAGAAAAATGTCGTCTCCGAGAGTTGCTCCAAATTTTGAAGATTACATAATATTTTTTTGACTTAATTATATATTTTAAATTCAATTACTAAATAAAAATAATTTAATAAAAAATATATATATTTATATTAGTAAACCCTTAATTTACATTGTCTTTACCATCATAAAAAATATTGTATTAATTCAAAAAAAGATAATTAAACCTAATTTTTGGAAGGATCCTACTTGGAAGAAGGTATAGGCTGTTAAGAAGATCTAGATTTCGAAGCTCCTTATTTTCGTCCTTGAGCTAACCTGTGACCAACTCCCATTGGATGATGAAGCCTGTTGTTGCGAGTCACGCACCTCTATACAAAAAACGAATAAAAATTAGAAAATCAAAATCAAACAAAGTAAAAAAAGACAAAAGAATAAAGCAATTTTATTACATGAAAGTCCTCTTCTTTCTCGTGAATCTACAATTTATTAGATGCATAGTGTGTTGCGCAAAGTCTCCATGATCCCGGGAATACACATCGGTCATAGTGTGTTCCTCGTGAATCTACAATTTATCTGATGCAAATAATTTCTATTAATAACATTTAAATTAAACAAAGTTAAATAAAAAAGTTAATTATGAAAATACCATCAATTATGGGCGTTCAAAATAATCTAACACCTTTTGCCATTGCAGAACCGAAGTTTCATCTAAAGGACGAGCTGGTCCAAATTTTTCCAAGAGCACCTTCATGTCATTCTTCCACTCCTTGTAACAATCAACCCTACCGACAATAATCTCACTAAACTAGTCCTTCGTATATCGAGTCATCCGATGTCAAAATATTACTAAATTACAAAATAAACATTTTAGTTAAATAAAAATAAATTACATATTTTTTTGTCATCAAATTTTGTTGCTCCTCTCATATACTGAGGAGATATCGATCTCAAATATGGATCCCAATCTCGTCAACTTGTCATGACCCCAAACCTAGGTTGCCGCAAACTTGTAATATCCACAACTTGAGTGGTCAAAGGTCAAACTTTGACCCTTATTGGAAAATAATCCTTATAAATGATCTTTTAGTTTATATTAAATAATATCATAACTATAAGTGAAAATAATGGAATAACTCCTATAATTACATATGAAAATAATCAATATCATCTATCATTATACATAGAGTAATAATATCCCCCAATTATGTAGTCACCAAACAGTTAAATTTAATAAGTCATAACACTACTACAAAAATTGGCTTTTAGAATACTTTTTTAGGAAACTAACCTAGATGCGAGCCCCATAAACATCTGAAAGACTTTTTAGGACACTCAGAGAGAGTCCTTACAAAATATCTTTTAGGACACGCCGTGCAAGCCCTATTTACTGATGTGAGTCCTAAAAGACTATGAGGAAATTTGAGGGAGTGATGACTTTTAAGGGCACACTTTGATTTTCCTAAAAGAGTATTGCGAACGCTCAAAGTGGGCCCTAAAAAATTAATAAATAAATAAATCAACAAATTAAAGTTTTATTAATAACTAAATTAAAAAACGAAAAATAAAATAAAACAAACCCTATTCTCCTAGTCAGCCCTCTGATCTCTCTTTCTCTTTCTTTTCTTTTTTTATTTCCATGTAATTTGAGAGTTCCCTAAAAGAGTATTTCGGAAGCAATTTCTTCTATTTTTTCCATGTAATTTGAGTTTAATATAATTATAATTTTGGGAATACTAATTAGTTCTATTTAGTAAATTGTAGTTCCCTGTCATCTAATAATTTTCATATATATATAAATATATCATTAATTATTCATATTTGTTTTATAGATTGAATATATAAGTTTTTTATTTTAATATTTTTCTAGTTTTTTATAAATGTTTCATTTAAATCATAATTTTTAAAAAATTTAAAAACAAATTTTCAGGGCACTCATAATGTGTCCGTAAAAGTTATCATTAGAATGCATGTCCGAATAGAATTATACTATTGTATGTTCATAACTTTTAAGGGCACTCATTGCATGTCCTAAAAACATTCTTTTACGGCGCCCTAAAAACATTCTTTTAGGGCGCCCTAAAAACATTCTTTTAGGGCTCCCAACACGTACCCTAAAAGACCTCACTTTTTAATGCTTTCAAAAAGAAGGCTCGTGAGAGGTGCGCCCTAAAAAGATTTTTTTGTAGTAGTGTAAAACACTTTAGCATCCATCATTCCTCATTCCTAACTATTACATAGCTAATTAATAGATACATACCATAAGACTCCAAATTCACTTTCCACATTCGCATCACTGGGAATAGGAAAGCAACTAATATCATAGGACCAAAAGTTTAATAAAATCCTTGGATGGTTAGCTTTGAAAATAAAACATATATCTTCATGTCTAATTCAAAAACAGAGAGAAAGACCACAAATAATCACGAGACAAACTACACGTGCTACATCACATCGTCCACTAGATCCCTAGTTCCCATTACCCACCATAGAAAAACTGACATCTTAAACCGGTTAGCCGGACCTGATAACCACCACAAAAGGGAGGCCCAGAACACTTCCTGTATACAGATGCTAGGTCTTTACACCTACAGGTGAGTGGACACCTAATCTACATATGATGACACATAGACTACGTAGTGAAACAACAACATGCACAAATCATGATTACTATGGCTCTCATTAGTATAACAAAATATATGCAAACATGAAAAGCAAGAAATATATTCCCTTTTATTTTAGAAAACTGGGCAGCATAACAGCTGCAATTCAATAAAACCCAAAAATCATAACAGTATAGAAAATATGTTGGTTAAGTTTTCCATTTTTCAAACATTTTACAAATATCAAAATTGGAATATGTTTAGTGCAATTCAATTCAAGTAAAATAAGTTCAATAATCAAGTTGAGTCCCTACCTCTTTAGGATCATTATCCTCTGTCCAAAGAGACGTTCCTAAGCCCCTTATTCCCATGTTCCAAGTAGTTTGGCCCGCTTCAAAGTCACTTTGTCCTACAATCCTCAATTGAACAAATAATTATCATCATCATAATGTACTTTTCAAACCGAGTCCAATGACATATAGCATGATACCATTTAAGAATAGTAAAAAAATCTCACCTCAGTCGTGCACAATGGCAGTTCATGGTGGTTGGTGGCGGTGCTCCAGCAACGATGACAGAAATTGACTTTCTATTATATATCACAACGATCCTCTCGATAAGTACATCACGAAATTACAACCCATTTTCCCAAATGACCCCCGGTGTCGACGTAAAACACTTCCAAAGGGGCGAAGATATCCAAAATCTCATCAGAGAAAAATGGCAAGTTGACTAGAATGACTTAGTGGGCGACATTCCTCTCTTCACGCTGGTTCCAATGGTACTAACCACTTGTTAAACAGAGATTAGAGTTGGCCTGAATGTTGCCTGAAAGTTTTGACATCGAAACTTCAAAGCTTTTGTATGGGCGTGTACTAGCTCCAATTGCCACCAAACTTCAGGGTTTCATCGCCTGTTATGGGAGATGCAGCTCTAAGGCATGTCAAAAATGGTGGTGGGTGGTGGTTGTTGTGTGTCCTTTCTGTGGCTTGCCGAGAAAAGAGAATGAAAGACAAAATGGAAGAAGACATAAAGAGAAAGAGAGGAGTATCGGGAGAGAGAAAGGAGAAGAAGAAAAGAGAGTCCTTTGACTCTTTGACTTGGTGGATCCCACCAATAATAAAAAAATATTATTTAATTTATAAAAAAAAATGAGTCTTTCCCTTCTTCCCTCATTAAGAAATTTCATCCGGAAATTTTCAAAGTACAACCTTAAGCTTAAATTTAAACAAATAATGATACTTCTCTTACATCTCTGATTCTAACTCCCAAGTAGCCTCGTCTTCTCTATGGTTCTGTCATAAGTCCTTGACTACTGGAGTCTCTCTACTCCTTAGCACCTTGAAGTCTATCGCCAAAATTATAATAGGTTTTTCTTCATATGCCATGTCCTCTTGAAGAGGGATAGCCTTATACTCAATGATGTGTGTGGGTCAACAGTATACTTGTAACGTTCTGGTCAGCCAAAACCATTACACTATGTATTTTAAATAGTACTACTCTCGTTAAACATGTCATTTGGCCATTAACGTGTAACCAAATGTGATTAGTGGTTTAGGACTAAAATTTTTGGTCAAGAGGAATATTTACTTCGTTAAAATGTTAAGTTATACATGGGATCCCATAATACATTTTTACAAAGATGTTTACAGCTCCAAAAGGGTAATTAAGACTCAAAAGTTACAACCAGCCGACCTAAGTGGCAAAAACAGGGTTTAACCCCAGCCATGGTGCTCGAGTAGCCTACAAGTCACCACCGAAACTCTCCCACTCATTGCTGGTCCAGCTTCCCTTTCCCTTTACGTGCACCACATAGAACCCATGAGCCAAGTCTCATCAAGAAAACTTAAACATGCTCATGAACAGTTAATAGCATGTTACCAAATCATAATAAGCATGCCTAGTAGTGATAACCCTACTCATGCATGCATACCATTCATATAAATGACTACATCGTCATATGGGACCAATTTCCCTATGAAATGATTAATGAATCCAATCAGGGCTCGTTGCTAAAAAAAATCGATTAATAAATCATATTGGGGCCTAACCCTAGAATAAGGGACTAATAAGTCACCCTGGGGCCCATTGTCCTATCCTCTGTTTAACTAGCCTTGGACCTGGCCTAGCGTACTAGGCACTGAAATTTCCAGGACCATTGGGTCGGACAAGCGTATGATGCGCTCCTGATTAGGTCTAACCATATTGACCAACACTCAGAGTGCTATTGCCACCCTTGACATAGAATTCAATGCTTTTCGACCAGCGCTCAGCGCTATTGTTGTCCTTGATTCATAAGTCAAGCCTTTCTCTATCAGATAATGCAAACAGACTTTCAATATATAACAAATATCAGATACAAAGCATTCAGCATGATTAAATAATCATTCACAGGCATAATCATAATCATGTGAATTTACATGGCCTAAGCCCTAATCAAATCAACATTCAACTTTCGGGCCAAGCACTAATTAAATACATCACTTATAGGGTGCATTTTTCTTACCTCAGATATGTCTGTAATGTAAAATAAGAACTATCCTTGAGCATTGTTGCTCAATTTTTAATACACGCAAGTGCACGTATCATACAAGTAGTACTCACACAGGTCAGGTCGAACCCAAGGGAATTGCAGCCAAGTACTAACCAAATTAGATTTATATTACTATTTGGTGACAATAAAAATTGGTTTTTAAATTAAATTGCAGAAAATACAACAAGCAAAATCAATAAATAAGAAATTAAGGGTTTAACAATGGATGTGAAGATAGGGATATGATTTCAATTGTTTCGATTACCCAATTGTTAACACTAGTTAACTATTCTTCTTCTTTCAATGAGATGACAGATTATAAAATCACCTAAACTCTTTTCAGATCATTTAGGTTCTAAATTGCATTGTCAACTATTGCATTTCTGAGATAGCACAACAAGCTATGTGAATACTTTCGTTTCGCATCAAAACCTATGTTCATTCATTTAGAGCATTCCCAATATTCACTTTTCAGATTTCACATTAGGATCATGAATCATGCTTAAGGTGATCAATATCAAGCATACATTAAGCACAAAAATGAATGTTGATGCTCATAATCTCATCAATAGAAAGTATGAGGCCGAGGCAAGGCCATTAGGCCACCGTCGTCTCGGGAAGCCATCGCGCCATCACAACACAAGTCTGGGTTCGGTTCTCGTGGAGTCGATAGCAATTGGCCCACATTGGCAAGGCATAAGTGCCAAGGCTCAGTAGCCTCGTGAGACCCATCTCGCCCACGTACTCGGCCCCACGGCCTCGCACCACGGCCTCGCCTATGCCCTCGGCCCCATGGCCTTGCTTGGCCTCGCCAGCCCATACCACCCAAGTGGCGTCGTGAGATGCCTAGACCAAGCCTCCCAAGTGGCCTCGCGAGATGCCTAGGCCACACGTCTCAAGTGGCCTCGCAAGAGGTCTCGGCCACGCCACCCAAGTGGCCTCGCGATATGCCTAGGCCACGCCTCCCAAGTGGCCTTGCGAGATGCCTAGGCCATACCTCTCAAGTGGCCTCGCAAGAGGTCTCGGCCACGCCACCCAAGTGGCCTCGCGAGATGCCTAGACCACGCCTCCCAAATGGCCTCGCGAGATGCCTAGGCCACACCTCTCAAGTGGCCTCGCAAGATGCCTAGGCCACGCCACCCAAGTGGCCTCGCGAGATGCCTAGACCATGCCTCCCAAAGGGCCTCGCGAGATGCCTAGGCCACACATCTCAAGTGGCCTCGCGAGAGGTCTCGGCCACGCCACACAAGTGACCTCGCGAGATGCCTAGGCCACGCCTCCCAAGTGGCCTCGCGAGATGCCTAGGCCACACCTCCCAAGTGGCCTCGCGAGATGCCTAGGTCACACCACCCAAGTGGCCTCGCGAGATGCCTAGGCCACGCCTCCCAAGTGGCCTCGCGAGAGGTCTCGGCCGCACCACCCAAATGCCCTCACGAGAGGTCTCAGCTGCGCCACCCGAGTGGCCTCGCCTTAGGCCCGAGGGGCCTCACCGTGGTAGCCCCGTCATCGAGTCTCGGCGCCCCTGGCCTCATGAGGGCCACATCCACAACGCACTCGACCTTGTGAATAGCTAGGGAGCCACGCCCTCAAGGGGGTCGCAAGGAGAGCGTCTCGCCACACATCCTTAGACATCTGTCAGGGCCACATGCCTATCGCTCAGACTCGTGAGTGACCTCAAGAGGCTTTAGATATCCCATACCAAGGACCCAAGATCTCCACCTCACACCAAGGGTCCCATTCCTTACACCTCGAGATCCCTATGCTTAGGAGATCCAGTACGAGTCGAATGGGACATATTTGTACGACCAAGTACTAAGTATGGATACCAGTGCCAGTGAGACTGCTGGGGTAAGGATCATGGTCCGTACGTCTACGGCCATAGGTCAGAGCCGACACCACTACCTCCTGCGCTACTGCGCCTGCCACCACGCATCAGACATGGGTACAGACAAGTAGTGGAGACATCCTCCTCACACCTGCTCCTGTACAGGTTGTACAACCACGACCTCTGAAGCCACTCCCCTGGACCACTATGTATCTAAGGCCACTAGAGCCTACTATAAAATGAACTCTAAGACCACCTGAAAGGGGGTTGGAAATTTTACTGTAGCAGAGGTTTGAGAGTGAATGAAAGATTGAATTCTCCATTATTGTTCTATCATTGTTCTTGAGTTATTGTTCAAGTTTTTACAGCTTTCCGATTAGTGATCTTAATTTGATAATTTTTCCAACTTAACTTGGTTGACGAGTTCTCACCATCAACAGTTTGGCGCCGTCTGTGGGAACGTTAGTTTCAAGCTACTGTTCCACCATTGATTCCGACATGAAGAAGATGCCAAGACACTCGAAGCGACTGAAGGAGACGCGGGAGGTAGAAGTTCACCTGAACGGAGTCCAGCTGAAGGCCTCCATGAAGGACGCTCCTCCACCCGGGGACGTTGAGCCCCCGAAAGACCCTGAGGTTCACGGAGGTGATAGGGTGGCCTCATCGCCGGCAGATCCACCTAGAGGGAGTCCACAAAGAGCACCACTGGTAAACGCTGATGAGTTCCCTCCTCCAAAACCGCCGTAGGCACTGAACTCCGGCCGACAAGACCCGGGCCCTTCTGCCCATAGGCCTGACAAGCACCCCCGGGTCCACTCCGTGAGCTCGAGTTCGAAATCCTGGTTTTACGAAGAGGAGATACGTGAGTTCCACCACAAGAACCAAAGAATAGAAACCACCTTAGAAAACATGCAAGAGGTCCTTAACGGCCTGTTGCAGGGTAAGTCCAGCGTAACCTTGCCTAAGAGGAAGGAGAAGGGCAAGGATGGGGTGGAGACCACGGTACCTGTAGAAGATGGGAGAACCCGACATTAAACTAGTAACACCCCCCGCGCGAAGCAACACGATCACCCCGAACCGCCTAAGCAGGCCCCGAAGCCAGTGCCAAGGACCAACGCTGCCCCTCGCCATGAGGATGAGGTCACCTCCAAAAGAGCTCCCTCAGACTTGCGGGAGGAGCTCAATAAGAAGAGGGCGGGCAAAGGGACCACGCCCCCTGTGGCACCTCGAGAAGGCAAGGGAAAGGCGGATCTCGGCCCGTCCGCTTTAAGGGACACTCTCAGCAAGAGGAGGCACGACCTAGACACGGAGATGAGGAGCTTGCGGAGCAAGATCGTCACCGCGTCAGGCGGCCAGGCCTTTGAGGAGGATTTTGACCATGAGTCGCCCTTTGGGAGAGAAATTCAGGCAATCTGACTCCCTGCCAATTTTAAGGAGCCCAATATGACCCCTTACGAAGGGAACACGGATTCAAAATACCACCTGGATGCGTTTAATGATCTGATGAAACTGAGGGGGATTGGAAGTGGTGCCAGGTGCCATTGCTTCGCTGTTACGCTGAACGGCCCCGCCTACAAATGGTTTAAAAGACTAAGGCCGGGGTCCATCAGGTCCTGGCAACAGTTTTCCGATGAATTCCTCCAACAGCACCATGCCATGCGGGACTACACGATGCCAGGCACCAGCCTGGCCAACGTGAAGCAAGGGGAGAATGAGAGCTTGAAGAGCTACATTCACCGGTTCAACATGGAGGCTGCGAAAGTGGGGAGCCTAACGCGCCGAGAGTTAAAAATGGTCATTACAACCAGGGTGCTCCCAGGAAGCATGTTGTGGGACAACATGTTAAAAATGGAGGTCACTGACTTAGACGACCTCTACGAGAGAGCGCAGAAGTACATACGTGTGGAGGATGGCCACGCAAACCTGAAAGTAGGAAAGGAGGAGCCCCACGCGAAGCCCCCAACTAACGACGGGTCGAATGTAGCAAAGAAGAAAAGGGCATACGATGGAACAAGAGATGACCACCAGAGGAAAACCAAACATGGGAATGATCACAGGCCAGCGGCTTACACCTACTACATAGACCTCACAGATACCAGGGAGCACATTTACCTCACCAATGAAGATCGAGTTCCTTTCAAAAGGCCCCCACCAATAAGAAAGGACCGATCCAAAAGGGACCCTAGTAGATACTGTCAGTACCACAAAAACACCGGTCACACCACGACAGAGTGTATCCATTTGAAGGAAGAAATTGAGGAACTCATCCGCAGGGGACATTTGGGCAGGTATGTGCGCAAGGATAACCAAAGGCCAGAAGGAGGAGTGTCCCCGCCGCGGGCACGTGAAGTAGCCCCAGAAGTGCAAGGGGAGGTCAGGACCATCTTTGGAGGACTGGGATTTGGAGGCGATTCTAGGAAAGGGCGAGACAGGCATGCCAAGGAGGCCCGACGAAGTCCACCACATTGCGTGTTAAGTTTGGAGCAACGCCCCCGAAGAGCTTCAAGGGCGAGAATGACTCAATCACTTTCACTGAAGAAGATGCGCAGGGGGTGCACTTTCCTCATAACGACCCCCTGGTGCTAACCGTCCAGCTAGCTAACATGAGGGTACATCGGGTCATGGTGGATAACGGGAGCTCCATGGACATCTTGTATTGACAGGCGCTGGAAAAGATGGGGTTGAGCCTCCGTCACCTAAAGCCTTGCACTGCGACTTTGTATGGGTTTACGGGAGATTCGATGCAACCCCTGGGGACAATCGAATTGGCCCTCACCATGGGGGAGCAACCCAGGCAAACCACCATAATAGCTAACTTCGTCGTGGTAGATTGCACCTCAGCCTTCAATGCGGTATTAGGGAGACCCTCCCTGAGAGAATTGAAGGCGATAACTTCTGTGTATCACTTAGCCATGAAATTCCCTACCCCTGGGGGAGTAGCATGTGTGAAAGGGGAGCAGAAGGAAGCGAGGGAATGCTATAACATGTCCCTCCGCGCAGCCACCAAACCATCCATGTCAATGACGACGGCTGTGCATGAAGGAGCGACTCACACAAGTTAGATCCGCACAAGATGGGACAGGCTACGGAGCCTTTCGAGAAGTGCTACCAGCAAGGCTTCGGCTCTTAATGCCAAAAGAACCTATGTTTAGCTCGTTCTTCGTTATTTTAGTAAGAATCTAAGAGGCTGCCCTAGGTAGCCTCCAAGTTAGATGTAACCTCTCCTTTTTATTTTCAAAGTTAGATGTAAACCGCGTTCTATGAATGAAATCGTTTGCTACTTCCTGTGTTTACTTTCTTCGTTGCACAAGCATCAGCCAAAGTGCCTACCGAAATAAATTTCACCAAGCACTTAGGGGGCAGGACAGGGGGCAAGAACATGCAGCCAGCAAAAGAGCCCCTGAAAGGGACCCTCTAACGGAGGATCCCGAAAAGGACCCCTTTCCCTCCTAACTCCTAAAAAGGGACCCTCTAACGAAGGATCCTAAAAAGAACCCCTGGCCTTCCTAACTCCTAAGGGAGACCCTTTACCAAGAGGATCCTCAAAAAGGACCCTCCATCAGGAGGACCCCCAAAAGGACCCTTCAACAGGGATCCCAGGGGGACCCCCTATATCAGGGCCTTAAGCGAAGTCTTTACAAGGCATCTCCTGAGATCACAAGGACTAGCTACCCGTGTGAATATCAAGGAGGCCTTAGGGACTCACAAAAAAAATATATGATATCGGTGATAATAAGTCTAGAGCGGCCACCAAGCCGTCTAGCCAATAATAAGTCTAGCCATTATATGGCGATGACAATAATAAGTCTAGAGCGGCCGCCTAGCCAAAAAGGATCCCAAAAGAGACCCTTGCAAAAATAGTACTATGAATAACGACGAGAAGGACGCTTCTCGCAAAGAAATAATAAGCGCGCGCAAGAAAAACATAAAAGGATAACTAAGACCCAAGGGGTCAAAATATCCTTATAAAAGCAACCAAGAGGCACCAAAAGAGGTCCCAGCGAACCCTTTCACAGGGGCTCCAAAGGACCTCCAGCCTGATAGATAAAAGAGGGGAACAAACTAAACCCCATCACATGGGCTTAAAAGGGCCTCGAATGCAATAGAACAAGAAGTAAACAGAAACATATGTATTTATACATTAAAAAAAAAAAGAGTTCTTGGGATAGTACAAGAGTTACTAACAGAAAAGTAGCACTAGTAATGATGTTACAAAATAAAAAGAAAACAAAAAAGGAGCGAGACTATTTCAAGGTCTCCCGTAGTGGGCACTCCACCAGGCCGCTCGGGTAACGGCCTGTTCGCTAAAAGAGGAGAAGTCGAAGTTGGGATCCTGCTTCCACACATTATAAAGAGCACGATCTATAGACTTGCGCTCGGTTACGACCCTCTCCACCTCCAAAGAAGCCCTCGCCGCCTCCCAGGAAGCCCTCGCCGCCTCCCAGGAAGCCTTCTCCGCCTCCAAGGAAGCGTTCTTCTTCTGAGCCAACTGTAGTTCAGCTCTAAGGGCCTCAACTTCAGTCTCCAGTTGAGTAACCCTCTCCTGCGACGCGGACGCAGCGGCCTTGGTCCCCCGGAGCTCGTGCTCCAAGCATCTAGCCCTGCCCTTTAGCTCCTTGATCTTGGCCTTCAGCTTCTCCCTCTTCGAGTCCAACTTGGCATACTTAGTCCGGGCCTTTGACAATTGGACCTTGGTTGCGCTAAGCTCATTTTTGAGCTCCTGGACCTGGGCCATGAGGTCGTCCCTCTCGGCAGTAGATGCGGAGAGGACGCCGGACGTGTCACCATGCCGAAGAGACACGATGTAGACCTACACAAGAAAGTCAATGGCGTCAGCAATAAGTAACAAAAAGAAAAACACATGTACACCTATACATAATACTAATCAATGCAAGGCGCAAGACCTCACCCAGGCCGCGGCACGCCTTAGGGTCTCCCCAAGGTCTGGTTGAGTCACATTCCCTAGACCCCTCCAGTCGGAGGCAGGGAGGCCCGAGGCTATTTGAACGAAACGCTGCCCATAAGCTGAAGCCATCCTAGTCAACCAAGGCTCTGCCTCCGCGCTAGGAACATCTGGTTGGACAGGAACGGATGACCCACTCGCCGAAGCAAGAGGAGGCGCAGGGAAGGGGAAAAACTGGAACCCTGGTGCATTAGAAGGGGGCTCCGCGAGGTAGATGTAATCAGCATCCGGTAAGCCAATATCATGAGGGACATGAGGGAAGGCGTCATTGCCATCAAGGCCAGGAGGAGCGTAACATCCCGCTGCGGCCTGTAGACCCGGAGATTTACAGGCCATGTCCTGGTCATGGGAACCGTAAGGAGGGCATCCTCCGGGGGACAGGGGGCGCTGTTGAGACCCCCCACATTCGAGGGGAACATCCTCCATCTCCTCCTCAGCCCCACCATTGTGTAGGGACGGCCCAGCCGGCATAGCCATAGCCTTCTTAGACACAGTAACTGACCACAGGAACTTGGGGTCAGAGACCGGGGACAATTGGTGGCGGTTGAGATTCACCACAGTAAATAGGACCGCTGCCTTCTTCAGGGCGGAGTCTGCAGCAAGGAGTTTTCCTATGGCCTCCGCCTCCGGCCCAATGACCGAGGGATCAGCAAATTGCCCTACAAGAACCACGCCAATGTCAGTATAAGCAAGAGTGCAAAACAGTAAGTTCTAATAAGAAAAAGAGAAAGACCAGGATACTTACTAGGGCCGACGCGAAAGCCTTCACGAACCGAGAGAGGCCCCTCTACCCAGAAAAAGTCTTGTTTCCAAGGCCCTGTGTTGGGCACCGAGCCCTCTATTAAGGGAAGCTCACTGTTGGCCTTCTGCAGGTAGTAGAAGCCCTTGGACTTGTGCACTCCCATAAGGTTATACAAGGAATGCACCTCCTGCGCCGTCGGGGCGCGTTGGACGTTACCCTTGAACCAAATGAAAAGGAAACTTAAAGTCAACCAACTGTTGGGCGACAATTGAAGAGGGGCCAAATCGAAGTAGTTGAGAACCTCCACGGAGAACGGGTGCAGAGGAATGGTGCCACCCGCCTTCAAAATCTGCTCACTCAAAGCCACAAAGCCCTTCTCAGGGCGGTCGGCCCCGCAGGCCTCCTGAGGAACATGCAGGGCGTATTTTGGAGGAACTCGGTAGTGCTTCAAGATTTCCTTCAATTTGTTCAGAGACACGTGTGACACTAGACTGGACGCCAGTAGGGGGCATCATCCTCTTCCTGGGCGGACACCTGTCTGCGTGCTTTCGACATATCTGTAAAATCAAAAGAAATATGTGAGGAAGGGGCAGAACACTTAACCCTCCATTTTTTCTTCCTAGAAAAAATTTTCCATCGAGGGAGCGATGGCGGAAGCACTAAGCTAGGATAAACTGAGACTAGGGGCTGGGGAGAGGAGCTAGCAGCCCCATGACTGTCATCAGGCGAAGAGGGAGTAGGAGGTTCTGGTGGAATGTGTCCCTCCATAAATTCTAACTCCCACCGCAATTCAAAAAGGGTCATCCTAAGACGCGCTATATGGTCACTAAGGCCCAAGGGTGAAGGTCCCCCATCCCCTCTCGACACCGAGTCAATTTCGCTCTCCACCACCCAGATTTTACGTCTAAGTTCAGCCATGCACTCAAGGTGGCGGATGCGGGCTTCTCTTAAAGAGTCATAGTCCTGGTGAGGGTTGCCCTCAGGGGACTCTGAGTCTGAGGACAAGTCAATAAACTCAGCCCTTGGGGGTATGTTGGACGGTACGTCACTGGCCATGAAACCGCGTCCCAACAGCAAAAAGGGGCTCACGTATAAACGAGGGGAAGGCTACAAAAGACAAAGGAATAAGCTTAATACCTCTAGAGGCAAACGCCCTAAAATGGCCTACTACAGGGTAAAAAAAAAACAACAACAAAGAGGAGGGGCGTGCATATGGTCAAACTCACTACAAGCTCAGACTGATGTACCCCATCCCAAGTACTGCTAGTTTGGACCCGATAAAAAAAATAATAAATAAATAGAAGGGAGAAGGAAAGAAAATATACCTCAAGCGATTAAAAGAACGAAGTTGGGGTGCAAAGAAGGTCGAGGAGCGAAAAGCACCAAAGCGTCGAAAATGCGCGTCTGCAAGAATTAACCAGAAAGGTGTGTTAGTCCTAAAATATACACACCAAGAAATTAGCTCATATAAAAAATAAATGAAGTGAAAAAAAATATATACAAAACAAATGAAAAGAACTATGGTGAAAGTGAGGTTGTGGGGGATTGAACCCCTTACCTCTTGAAAGGAATAAGGGTCTATGCACCACTAAGCCAAGGGAGTAAGGTGAAAATATCAAGCCATGCATGAGGGCCTATTTATAGGAATCAAGGTGAATAGTCTATAAGGGCACCTAAAGCTACTCTCCTAGACTGGGGGGCAAGTGTTGATGCTCATAATCTCATCAATAGAAAGTATGAGGCCGAGGCAAGGCCCTTAGGCCACCGTCGTCTCGGGAAGCCATCGCGCCATCACAACACAAGTCTGGGTTCGGTTCTCGTGGAGTCCATGCCAAGTGGCCCACATTGGCAAGGCATAAGTGCCAAGGCTCAGTAGCCTCGCGAGACCCATCTCGCCCACGTACTCGGCCCCACGGCCTCGCCTATGCCCTCGGCCCCATGGCCTTGCTTGGCCTCGCCAGCCCATACCACCCAAGTGGCCTCGTGAGATGCCTAGACCACGCCTCCCAAGTGGCCTCGCGAGATGCCTAGGCCACACCTCTCAAGTGGCCTCGCAAGAGGTCTCAGCCACGCCACCCAAGTGGCCTCGCGAGATGCCTAGGCCACACCTCCCAAGTGGCCTTGCGAGATGCCTAGGCCACACCTCTCAAGTGGCCTCGCAAGAGGTCTCGGCCACGCCACCCAAGTGGCCTCGCGAGATGCCTAGGCCACCCTCCCAAATGGCCTCGCGAGATGCATAGGCCACACCTCTCAAGTGGCCTCGCAAGATGTCTAGGCCACGCCACCCAAGTGGCCTCGCGAGATGCCTAGACCATGCCTTCCAAAGGGCCTTGCGAGATGCCTAGGCCACATCTCTCAAGTGGCCTAACGAGAGGTCTCGGCCACGCCACACTAGTGACCTCGCAAGATGCCTAGGCCACGCCTCCCAAGTGGCCTCGCGAGATGCCTAGGCCACGCCTCCCAAGTGGCCTCGCGAGATGCCTAGGTCACACCACCCAAGTGGCCTCGCGAGATGCCTAGGCCACGCCTCCCAAGTGGCCTCGTGAGAGGTCTCGGCCGCGCCACCCAAATGCCTTCACGAGAGGTCTTAGCTGCGCCACCCGAGTGGCCTTGCCTTAAGCCCGAGGGGCCTCACCGTGGTAGCTCCGTCATCGAGTCTCGGCGCCCCTGGCCTCATGAGGGCCACATCCACAACGCACTCGACCTTGTGAATAGCTAGGGAGCCACGCCCTCAAGGGGGTCGCAAGGAGAGCGTCTCGCCACACATCCTTAGACATCTGCCAGGGCCCATGCCTATCGCTCAAACTCGTGAGTGACCTCAGGAGGCTTCGGATATCCCATACCAAGGACCCAAGATCTCCACCTCACACCAAGGGTCCCATTCCTTACACCTCGAGATCCCTATGCTTAGGAGATCCAGTACGAGTCGAATGGGACATATTTGTACGACCAAGTACTAAGTATGGATACCAGTGCCAGTGAGACTGCTGGGGTAAGGATCATGGTCCGTACGTCTACGGCCATAGGTCAGAGCCGACACCACTACCTCCTGCGCTACTGCGCCTGCCACCACGCATCAGACATGGGTACAGACAAGTAGTGGAGACATCCTCCTCACACCTGCTCCTGTACAGGTTGTACAACCACGACCTCTGAAGCCACTCCCCTGGACCACTATGTATCTAAGGCCACTAGAGCCTACTATAAAATGAACTCTGAGACCACCTGAAAGGGGGTTGGAAATTTTACTGTAGCAGAGGTTTGAGAGTGAATGAAAGATTGAATTCTCCATTATTGTTCTATCATTGTTCTTGAGTTATTGTTCAAGATTTTACAGCTTTCCGATTAGTGATCTTAATTTGATAATTTTTCCAACTTAACTTCGTTGACGAGTTCTGACCGTCAACAATGAACAAATCTCATAAACAAGCAAGAAGAAATAATCAAATAGCATTAACCATGAGATGAATCTCAGTCAATATCCATCAAATCCCAAATGGGAGTTTAGCTCATAATCTCAATATTCATATCCATAATCAAACTGAATGTAAACAATAACATAGAAAATCAAAGAAAAAGAGAATGAAACTAGATGGGGAATTGTCACAGATCGCCCACGCTTGCTCCAAGGTTCGTCTTCTCTTGTTTTTCCCCTCTTTTTGTCTGTCTCCCCTCAAAATCGCGACCCCCTTTTAAAAAATGAAGACCTAATTCTATATCTTTCCCAAAATGACAAAATTGCCCTTAAAATTCTGAGGTGTACGGACGCCAGCGCCGCGGCGCCAATTCCTGCGCCGCGGCCCTACTCGGAAATTGCGAAATCTTGAGTTTCTGGAAAAGGGCTCGCCGCGGCTCTAACTCGCACTAGCGCCGCGGCCCTAATACAATTTCAGCAAAACTTGAATAACCCTTCAGTTTAGAATATTTTCTCCACAATCCACTCCAAATGCCCAAAACATATGCTTAAACCTGAAATCAAGCAAAACAAGCATAAATCCGCTCCAAAAACACATAAACCATCAAAAAGACAATGATCAAGACACTTAAAAAGGTAGGCTAAAATTAGCCTAACAAGCACGATCCTGATTCTCAGCCCCTATCATTAGCCTAGTCATAACCAAATATAGAATCTTGTGAATGTTGAGTAAATAAAGGCTTTCGGACCGAATCCTAGCCTCCGAGACCTCGAATTCTACTAAATTAGGAAGTAGAATCGATCCTGAGCCCGTAGGTTTAAGTTCTCTTTACTTACAATATCCTCAAATAGTTACCAGATAATTTCCCATTACCCAATCAATTCCGGTAATGTACTAAATTACCAAATAACTCTTAGGCTCACCTCGTGCCCGGTATTTGACCTCGTTGCGACTTAACTGCTAACTTGCTCCCTAGGATCGCCTCATGTCGAATAACTCAAATATATCAACATAATAATGTGGTCTTAATTGATAAACACACAAATATACAAATATGCCCTCAACGAGTGAAAATTTCTAAAATGCTCTTCTAATAAGAAACCGGGCCACATGCATGCAAATACATTCGTATAATAATACAAGTCACATAATCAGGCATGATATCACATAATAATGCATTAAATCACTTATTTCCCTCCTACCCCCCTAATCAAGGCACTAAGCCTTATTAGGTAATTTTGGACGTTACAACTATCCCATCCTTACAGAAATTTTGTCCTCAAAATTTTACCTGAACAGCTCGGGATACTGATTCTGCTTATCTAACTCTAGCTCCCAGATTGCTTCCTCAACCTTGTTGTTCCTCCATAATACCTTAACCAAAGGTATAGTCTTGTTCCTCAGGACCTTGTCCTTCCTATCTAGTATCTGGACTGGTTGTTCCATATAGGAGAGATCTGCTTGAAGCTCTAGATCCTCATAACTCAATACATGAGTCACGTCTGACACATATTTCTGAAGGGTCGAAATATGAAATACATTGTGTACGACCAATAGTGCTGGAGGTAAGGCCAATCTATAGGCCATCTATAGGCCACCTGACCAATCTTTTCCAGGATCTCAAATGGTCCTACAAATCTAGGGCTCAACTTTCCCTTCTTTCCAAATCTCATCACCCCTTTCCATGGTTAGACTCTAAGGAAGACACAGTCTCCCACTTGGAACTCCACGTTCCTGCATTTCGGATCAGCATAACTTTTATTTTTACTCTGAGAACTGAGCACCCGAGCTCTGATCTTCTCATTAGGCTCATTGGTCCTCCAAACTACCTCAGGACCCAAGTATTTCCTTTCTTCTATCTCATCCCAATGAATGGGTGATCTACATTTCCTACCGTACAACATCTCATAAGGAGCCACTCCAATGGTCGACTGATAGTTATTATTGTAGGAATACTCTATGAAATGAAAATACTTACTCCAGGACCCTTCGAAGTCAAGCACAAATGCTCGTAGCATGACCTCCAATATCTATATCGTCCTCTCAGATTATCCATTTGTCTGAGGAGGATAGGCAGTACTAAACTTCAGTTACGTACCCATAGCCTTCTGCAAACTCCTCTAAAACTTTGAAGTCAATTTGGGGTCACGACCTAACACAATAGACCTCGGAGCCCTATCAAGGTGCACTATCTCTCTCACATAGAGATATGAGTACTATTCAACTATATATGTTGTCCTCACTTATAAGAATTAAGCTGACTTAGTGTATCGATCCCCGATAACCCACATCAAATCATGTTTACCAACGGTTCTGGGTAACCCTACCACAAAATCCATCGTGATGTCCTCCCATTTCAACTATGGGATGTCAAGAGGCTGTAATAGCCCTGCTGGTCTCTGATGCTCAGCCTTGACCTGTTGACATGTCAAGCACTTAGCCACATATTTAGTCACATCCCATGCCACCAATATAGCAATCTGACATCCTGATACATCTTCATGGTGCCTGGATGCAAAGAGTAAGGGATAGTATGAGATTAATCCAGAATCTCCCATTTGATAGCAGTATCCATTGGAACACAAGTCCGACCCTTGTATCTCAACAAGCCTATATCTGATACTGTATAATCCATTACTACTCCAGCCAGGACGTCCCCTCTGATCCTTACCAGTTGTAGACTGTAGTGTGATGTTAGCCAACTAGCCCACCAACAACTCTATGCCAACTCTGGTCATATCCTTAGCCAACTCTCTAAATATTTGTCTCGCACTATATAACTGTCCCAGGCACTTTTGGCTTAAGGAATTTTCCACCACGTTGGCCTTTCCTGGGTGATACAAAATTTCACAGTCATAATCTTTCACCAACTCCAACCAATGCCTCTGTCTCATGTTTAGGTCTATCTATGTGAAAAAGTACTTCAAGCTCTTGTGGTCAGTGTATATTTCACTGACGTGATGCATAGGAAATCAACTTCCTCGTT
This sequence comes from Humulus lupulus, assembly GCF_963169125.1. Lineage (NCBI taxonomy): Eukaryota > Viridiplantae > Streptophyta > Magnoliopsida > Rosales > Cannabaceae > Humulus > Humulus lupulus. Next base: position 23,888,695 of record NC_084801.1, on the reverse strand, counting down.
GGCATAAGAACAAAATCCATACCTTGTTGTGAGGGATCACAGTACTCTACAAACTTCTCTTGATCTGTTGGAAGACTTAGAACTGGAGCTATAATCAACCTCCGCTTCAGTTCCATGAATTTGTTCTTACACTTATCTGACCATGCAAACTTCTGGTTTTGCGTGTTAGTTCAGTCAATGAGACTGCAATCCTTGAATACCCTTCCACAAAATGCATGTAATAACCTGGCAATCCAAGATAACTCTTGATTTCTGAGGCGTTCCTTGGCCTTGGCCAATCTCTGACTGCCTCAATCTTAGTTGGGTCCACCTTGAAACCGTCCCTACTAACAATATGACCAAGAAAAGTAACTTGCGGTTACCAGAACTCACATTTCTTGAATTTCGTAGGTAGTCTGTGTTCCCTTAGCCTCTATAGAACCAATTTGAGATGTTGCTGATGTTCGGCCTCTGACTGAGAATAAACTAGATTATTGTCGATGAAGATGATAACAAACCAATTTAGATCATCTTTGAACACCTTGTTCATCAAATGAAATGACTAAGAACTCATAATGCCCATATCTAGTATGAAAGGAAGTCTTCAGTATATCTTCCTCCTTAATCCTCAAATTCTATCTTTGAGAATACCGTCTTACCCTTAAGCATTTCAAACAGGTCATCTATCCTTGGAAGAGGGTTCTTGTTCTTGATTGTTAACTTATTCAGTTCCCTGTAGTCAATACACATCCTTAGAAAACTATCATTCTTCCTTACAAATAGGACTGGGGCACCCCATCGTTAGAAACTGGGTCTAATAAAATCCAAGTCTAACAGCTCCTACAGTTGTACCTTTAGTTCTTTTTAATTCTATTGGGGACATTCTGTACAGTGCCCTAGACACTGGCTCTATCCCTGGTGCCAGCTCAATAAAAAACTCTATCTCTCTATGTGGCGGCAACCCTGGTAGATCCTATAAAAACACTTCCAGAAACTCATAGAATAGTCTAGTCTCCTCTGGTCCCACTGACATGACCTGAGTGGTATCTACCACACTGGCTATGAATCCTATGCAACTACCTTGCAATAGATCTCTATCCCTCAATACAGATATCATAGGTACATGGGGTCCATACACAATGCCAACAAATACAAAGTGATCCTCACCCTCAGGCTCAAAGGTTACCATATTCCTTTTTCAAGTCTATGGTTGCCCCATACTTCACTAACTAGTCCATACAAAGAATCATGTCAAAGTTAGTCATAACAAACTCTATCAAATCAACTAACATTTCTCTGCCCTCCACAGTCACTGGCAATGATCTGACCCATCTCATGGATACTACCAACTCCCCACTAGGCAATAAGGTCCTGAACCCCACAACATAATAATAACATGATCTACACAGTCTATCAATAATCTTACAAGCAACAAAAGAGTGTGTAGCGCCAAAATCAACCAAAACAGTATAAGAGGTTCCAACACTAGAAAGTTAACCTGTCACTACTAAGGGACAAGCCTCAGATTTTGCCTGTGTCAATGCGAACACTCCAGCTGGGGTCGAGTTGTCCGCCTTTCTTGGTTCTATTTTTCTTGCTTTCAATAAATCTTTCTTTAAGTGTCCCACTATCCCACATAAAAAGCAAGCCTTTGCCAGACACTTTTCTATATGGCCCCTCATACATCTGGCACACTTTGGAAAGGTCCTCCAGCTCTCATTGCTACTCTGGTGTCCTATCTGAATACCATGCGGTCTCCTATAAGGACCTAGAGCTGTAAAGGCATCAGAAGCCTTCCTTTTCTGATCACTGGGGCCTCCACCCCTACCTGAACCCATAAATGGAGGTCCTATGCTCCCAATATCTCTCCTGGTCGCATTCTCGCCCCAGATTTTGTTCTCTGCGCCCTCAACACAAAGAGCCTTCTCTACCACCTGTGCATAAGTCATCACCCCTGACACGGTGGTAATGCGAACATCCCGGGCTGTCATAGGATGTCGGCTCTGAAGGAATCTTTCCTTCCATGTCCCATCAGTGGGCACCAATTCTGTAGCAAACTTGGCTAATCTATTAAACTTCAATGCATACTTTGTCATGAACATATTCCCCTGAAGCAGTTTACTGAACTATTTAGCTTTTGCAGCCTTGATGGCATCATTGTAATACTTTTCATTGAACAAAGTTCTAAATTTTCCCAATCCATGGTATTGATGTTCCTGGTCTGGGATATCACCTCCCACCAAATTCGGGCATCCTCCCGAAACATATATGTGCCGCAAGCCACCCTCTCATTACCAACCACCCTCATAAAATCCTAGATGGTTGAGGGTGGTATATGTGGTAACCATAATCATCCACTATTCGACCTTAGCTGGATCTACACTGCCCTAAAAAACTTGAGGGTGCTGTTTCCTGAACCTTTCATAAAGAGGTTCCCATTTGTTCCTAGCCTCTGGCGGCTCTTCTACTGTTGGCACCGTCACAGGTGATACCTCTAGCAAATTGTTCCCTGCAAGAACCTGTTGTTGTCTCAAGAGGTGAATCTCTTCTTCTTGCCTCAATAACCTAGCTTGCATATCTGGAGGCACTTTCTGCCAGTTCTCAGGAGATGGCAGAGGGGTCTAAGCCTGATTATCATTTTGACCCTATCTATCATTTGGGCCTCGATCTTTCTGGCCAGTTGATGACATTATCTGCCTTGGAAGCATACTTCCAAGCTTATACCTTGCTGCAATAATCAATTCAGCTTGTTAGGTAGTAATAACTAAACCTCTTGCCGCCTCATGGTGCAAGACCAAACAATACTGATTCACATTTAACAATCATGCTAATAAGAATGTTGATTCATATTCATATCCAAGCCTGGTGCTAATAAGCACATCCTAACATTTATAACAAATAGCGATGCTAGTAAGAATTTTCTAACATTCATAACCAAATAACAATGTTAACAAACATTTTCTAGCATGCATGTATCCATGACAACGCTAATTAGCGTATCCTGACCTACATGTCCATATAACAACGCTAATAAGCACTTCCTTTGCATTCACAAGAAATGTTAGTGCTAATAAGCATGTCCTTATCATTCATGTAATAATCAAGGACCAGGCCCTATCAGTATATACTCATGCTACCTAATAAGGCAGGCAGATAAGACATTTACATCCTTTTTAAGAAGTTAAACACATAACCATATAAATAGTTACCAAACCATGATTCAAGTTTTTCTTTAGTGGCGAGTGTACATGCCCAACCTGTCTTAAGGAACCCTTAACCTTGGCACGCTCTGATACCAAGTTGTAATGCTCTGGTTAGCCAAGACCGTTACACTGTGTATTTTAAACGAGTCATTTGACCATAACCATGCAACTAAACATGATTAATTGTTTAGGGTTAAATTTTTTTGTCAAAAGGAATAGTTATTTCATTAAAACATTAAGTTGTACATGGGATCAAATAATAAACGTTTACAAAGTTGTTTACAATTCTAAAAGAGTAATTAAAACTCAAAAGTTACAACTAGCAGACCTAAGCGACAAAAATAGGTTTTAACCGTAGTTTCTCTAAAAAAAACTCGACCATAGTGGTCGAGCAGTCGCATATGTACACGTCGCAACCGAAGCTCTCATGGCTACTTGAACTTCCCTTTCCCCTCACCTACACCACATAGCACCCGTGAGCCAAGGCTCAACACGAAAACTTAAACATGCTCATAAGCAGTTAATAGAATGTTACCAAATCATAATAAGCATGCCTAGCAGTGATCACCCTACTCATGCATGCATACCATTCATATAAATGACTACAACATCATATGGGGCCAGCTGCCCTAATGAAATAATTAATGAATCTTATCGGGCTTGTTGCCCATAATAAATGATTAATAAATCATATTGGGGCCTATCCCTAGGATATCGGACTAATAAGTCACCATAGGACCCATTGCCTTATCCCCTGTATAGCCAGCCTTGGAGCTGGCCTAGCATATGATGCACTCCTGATTAGGCCAAACCGTATCGACCAGCGCTCAATGACCTATTGCCTCCCTTGACTTATAAGTCAATGTATTTCAATCAGCGCTCTGTGTTATTTCCGTCCTTGACTCATAAGTCAAGCCTTTTTCAATTAGATAATGCAAACAGACATTCATTATATAACAAATATCACGATACAGAGCATTCAACATGCTTAATAAAAAAATCATAGAAATAATCATAATCGTGTGCATTTACAGGGCCCAAGCCCTAATCATATACATATTCAACACTCGGGCCAAGCCCTGATCAAATACATCACTTATTAGGCGCCATTTTCTTACCTCAGATTGGAGTGTAATGTAAAATAAGAATGACCCTCAAGCACGATCCTGATTCTAAGCCACTAGCAGAAATCTAGTCATAAACAAATATAGAATGTCATCAATGTGTAGTAAATAAAGGCTTCTGGATTGAGTGCTAGCCTCTAAGACCTCAAATTCTACAAAACTGGGTAGTAAAATCGATCGTGAGCCCTTATGTTTGAGTTCGCGTTACTTCCAATATACTCGAATAGTTACCAGATAATTTCTCATTACTCGATAAATCTCGGTAATATACTAAATTACCAAATAACTCTTAGGCTAACCCCGAGCCCAATATTGACCCCATTATGAATTAACTGCTAACTTTCTTCATAGGATCGCCTCGTACCGAATAACTCAAATATATCCACATAATAATGTGGTATTAATCAATAAACACACAAATATACAAATATGCCATCAACGGGCCAAAATTACTGAAATTCCCTTCTAATAAGAAACGGGCCCACATGCATGCAAATACAGTCATGTAATAGTACAAGTCACATTATCATGCATAAAATCACATAATAATGCATTAAATCACTTATTGTCCTAATGCCCCCCTAATCAAGGCACTAAGCCTTATTAGGTAATTTGGGTCATTACTACTTTGTCAACATCGACACATCAAACACATTGTTAACATGCCCCCATCGCGTTGGTAAGCTCAATTGATAAGCGACCACCCCAACCATCTCCATAACCTAGAAAGGTCCAATATACCTCGGGGCTAGCTTACCAGTCATTCCAAATCTTGTCACACCACAGACAAGATTAACTTTCAATAACATAGTCTCCAACCTCAAACTCAACTTCTCATCGGTGGAGATCGACATAACTTTTCTGATAACTTAGAACAAACTTAAGTCTCTCTTCGAGTTTTTTGATCTTCTTAGCGGTACTAGCAGTAATTTGAGGTCCAATAGTGACATGTTCCTATGGTTCTACCAAACACAAGGGTATTCTGCATGGTCTTCCACATAATGCCTCATAAGGAGCCATGCTTGTACCGGCCTAGTAGAAATTATTATAAGTGAATTCCACCAATGACAAGTGTTCTCCCCAGCTACCTCCAAAATACATGAAGGAATCATGTCCTCCAAACTTTGGATGGTCCTTTTAGATTGTCCATCTGTCTGAGGATGGTGGGCAGTGCTCAAGTTAAGCTCAGTTCTTAATGCTTTTTGCAATGCTCGCCAAAACCTTGATGTAAATCGAGGATCTCTATCAGAAACAATGCTTGAAGGTAACCCATGCAGCCGAAGTATATTATCCACATAAAGTCGGGCTAGTCTAGAAATCTTATAATCCTTCCAAATTTAAATAAAATGAGCATATTTTTCCAAACGATTGACAATCACCAAGATAGTGTCATGCTTTAACAGTGTTAATGGTAATTCAGTCACAAGGTCCATCGTGATCTGCTCCCACTTCCATTCTATAATAGGCAAGGGTTGAAGCAAACCTGAAGGTATTTGGTGCTCAACTTTAATCTGCTGACATACCATACACTTGGTACATCTTTGTACTTCTAGGATGTACCGTAAACTTAGACCTATGGGCCTCGATCATAATAGAATCTATAAAACAGGGATATTTGCAACGACCAATCTTTCTTTATAGTATAAGAATCCTTCGGTAGATACTGTCCATTCATCTAACTGCTCACCATTTAGGATTCGATTACAGATAAGTCTCAATTTCTCATCTTGACACTAACATTACTTAACTTGCTAAAGTAGCACTGGTGTAGCCACCACGTTAGAAACACAAGTAATTTCTTTCCTTTCATAGTACTGCAAATTATAATCACCCACCGTGATTGTTCTTTTCCAATCCTAAAGAGCTAAACAAGCCATGAGGTTTTCCACTTAATGCATCAGCGAACACTTTTACTTTTACAGGATGATATTGCAAAATGAAATCATAATCTTCCATGTACTCGAACCATCTTCTATGCCTCAAGTTCAATTCTCTTTGAGTAAAGAGATACTTTAAACTTTTATGTTCAGAATATAATTCAAACTTTTCCCCATATAAGTAACATCTCGAAATCTTCAAGGAAAAAATCACACCTGCAAGTTCTAAGTCATGTGTGGGGTAGTTCTTCTCATGTGGGTTTAATTAGAATGACGCATAGGCAACAACCTTACCATTTTGCATGAGACCTCCTCCTATACCAGTACCAGAGGCATCAGTGAATACCACATACAGTTCATCAATATTCAGCACAGTGAGAACAGGCGGCATAGTCAGTCTTTGCTTCAGTTCTCTGAAAGCTTCTTCACAACTGTCATCCCACACAAACTTTAAATCCTTTCTTGTCAGATTTGTTAAAGGCATAGCAATTCGAGAAAAATTCTCCACAAAGCAATGATAGTAACCTACTAACCCAAGGAACCTTCGAATCTCAGTAACATTCTTTGGTCTTTCCCACTGCAAGATAGAGTCTATCTACGAATGATCAAAGTAATGCCTTGAGATATTACATGACCTAATAATAGGGGTGAACATCTAAACTGGAAAACCACGGTTACTGACCACAATTCACCACGACACACCGCAAACCGCGGTGTCAAAAGTGTAATGGTTCGATATGGTTTGTATCTTAACTAAATCGCGCAGTACGATGCGATGCGCAATTTGGCGGTGTGAAATTTTTGTTTGCACTGCACTGCACCATATACTTACAAATATGTTAAAAAAAAATCAACTTTACATATATACCATTTTTTAGCAGCCTAATCCAAAGCCCACTAAAAATAGGAGCCCACTTAAATTAGGGTATAACCTTATTCTCTGACACATCATACACAAAAACAACTCCTTATTCTCTCATCTCATTTGCGCCTCCTCCTCCCTATCACCATATCTATCTCACACAACAGCCGCAACTCAAGACCTCCAAACAACAGCTTCAAGCTCTCCTTCAAACAACTCAGGTGCTCACATCTTGTCTCCTTCTCTCCATTCTTGTTGTTCTTGTTGTTGTAATTTATTTTATTTGTCTCTTATCATAGAATTTGAAAGACTCGTGATGTGTGTGTATGTGAAAAAATGTTGAGCTTTTGTTGTTCTGCATTTTCTTGATGATTTTTTTTTCTTTTGGTGAAGAGTTTTGGAATTGATCTGGTTTATTTGAGTTTTTATCGGAGAAGAGGAAGTGGTTATGCTTAAACTGGACATTAAAGAATTTTTTGAGGTGAGTTTATTTGCGACATTGAGTATAGATCGTGTATATATATATAATATGGACCAACCGAATTGCACTTATTGTCGTATACACTTCACAGTTCACACTTGGCATATGCATAAACACTTTTAGGCTTTAGCTAGCTTTACATAAAAGCATTATCTTTTATTACATATATATAATTATATATAGATATATATTGTCACAAAAAGTTGGTGAGATAGCTAGGTTTTGTTCTTCTTAAATGGGTATTGACAATTTGCAATGATAGTGTTAAAAATGATATTTGATAGGCTTGGATTGGCATGGCAACCTATCAAGTTATACTCCTAATCTAGTCATTTATCATACAATTATTACATTAAAAAAAATCACATAACAGAGCCCAAAAAAAATATTATACAAAAGTTATCATTTCTAGCACTAGCTTTATTTATTAAAAAAATGTATTTTTGAAAGATGTTATTAGGGCTGTTCATCAAACCGCCCAAACCGCCCAAACTGCCCGCACCGCACCACACCGCAAAAAAAATGTGGTTTGAAATTCTTCGCGGTGCGGTCACGGTTTGAATTTTCACTAAACCGCGCGGTGCGGTGCGGTTTGCGATTTTGAATTATTAAAATGCGGTTCAAACCGCACCGCACCGCATATTATAAAAATACTATTTTTTTTATATTTATTTAAGTCTAATATGTTAAAGCCCAACCCAAAGCCCACTAATTCTATTGCTGAAAGTATTTTAGTTGTATCTTTCATATTGATGTTGGAATTTAATTAGTCTCAAGTTTGTTCTATGTTGTTTTAGGTGTGTTCCTGAAACTTTATTAAGATTATTGACTTATAGTTGTTGTTGTTGTAACTTTATTAGTCTCAAGTTTTTTGTATTTTCTTAGGTGTTTTGTTGAGCCATTATTAAGATTATTGTATTGTTGAAAGTTTTCTTATTTTTTATTTTCAAGCTTTAGGTGTTGCTTAAATATTAATATGATTATTTATGATAGTTTAATTATTTGGCGGTAGTCCAAACCACCCAAACCGCACCACACCGCACCTTTTTTTACGGTGCGGTTTCTGCGATTTTTTAATTTCGCGGTGCGGGTGCGATTTCGAAAATTAGAAAAACCGCATGCGCGGGTTGGTTTGAAAAAATGGTCAAAAACTGCACCACCCGCACCGCGTATAGCCCTAGATGTTATCATGTTGGCACTTAACATGGTAACTATACTAATTGAAAGTGTCAAAGCCAATTGGATTAAGATAATTTGAAAAAAATAATTAAAACATATTCTATGTCTCTATGGAGGATTAGCACTACTCATCCTCACCAATTAGTTTTATTTTAATAGGCAGACAATAATTTTTTTTTTCAATTTCCCAATTGTTAATCTTCATAACTAAAATATAGTGCCAAATCTCTTTGTAGCACAAGCTTGTGATTATTCTCTGCAAGATAGGGTGATTTTTCATTTTGCTATTTGTTTTCTATATTATTTGTGTGGAGATTCAAATTTTTATGGTAATTGTGTTTTGTGCTGCTATATATTCTCAGACAATTTTGTTGTTGTTGTTTTATATATGAACTTAAATATTAGATGGAAATGGAAGATAGTAACACTAAGAGAACATCATCTGTGGAAACTCCTTCAACACAAAAAAGTAACAGTGATCAAGATTGTACTACTGCTAGTTGTAAACCCCCATTGTCTACTATGTCCAAAAGGAAACCTAGGCAACTATCTGAAGTTTTGGAACATTTTCATAGAAATGACGATGATCCAAGTGACCCTAGGGTTGTTTGTAACTACTGTGATAAGGATTATGCTAGTCATTGTAGTTAAAATGGTACTAGCATCCTTTGGAACCATTTGAACACCTAGTGTAAAAAGTATCCATATAGTTGGAGGATAAGAAGCAAAAGATTTTGACATTTCATAAGAAATGTGATGATGGTAGTGTGGGAGGAAGTAATCTTATAGTTGTAGGATTTAGTCAGTCGGAATGTAAGCGTGCATGCGCAAAGATGATCGTTATTGATGAATTATCTTTTAGATTTGTGGAAAAAGAGGGTTTCAAATTATTTTGTAGTGTTTCATGTCCCAAATTTGTTCCCCCATCACAGTGGACAATTGCTAAGGATATCATGAATGTGTATAATGATGAGAAAAAAAAATTGAAGGATTTTTTTGTTAAAAATTCACACCGAGTCTCTCTCACCACTAACACATGGAATTCCATTCAAAATGTATGCTACATGGTGTTGACAGCGCACTTTATAGACCCCGAATAGAAAATGCAAAAGAGGATTTTAAATTTTTGTCCAATTCCTAATCATAAAGGGGAGACATTAAGCAAAGCAATTGAGGCATGTTTAAAACAATGGGGTATTGAGATGGTATTTGCGATAACAGTTGATAATGCATCTTCTAACAATGTCGCTATTAGTCATATTAAGAAGAGATTACAAATTTGGATGAGTGCCATTTGTGAAGGAGAGTGTTTACATATGAGGTGTTCGACTCATATTTTAAACTTAATTGTGGGTGATGATTTATGGGATTTGGATGACTCTATTGCAATGGTGCGTAATGCAGTTAGATATGTTAGAGCTTCTCCTTCTAGGCTAGCAAGATTTTTTACTTGTGTGAAAAATACTTGCAAAGTAGAGAAGGCACTTGTATGCTTAGATGTGCCTACTAAGTGTAACTCTACCTATTTGATGTTGGGCCATGCATTGAAATATGAAGATGCTTTTAAATTGTTCAGAAAATAAGATGAGTTTTACATGTGCTATTTCTTAGAGAATGACAAAAATGGCAGGACACCTTCGGGTCCACCAATGTCTAAAGATTGGGAGAATTGTGCCATTTTTTGCAAGATTTTGAAAATATTTTATGATGCTACACTCAAGTTTAGTGCTTCTTTCTTTCTTACTTCAAATATTGATTTGCATGAGACGTGCTTAGTTCATGGTAGACTGATTAAATGGAGTTCTAGAAACAAATCAATTTTGAAAGATATGGCCTCTAAGATAAAGATTAAGTTTGATAAGTATTAGGGTAGTATGGAGAAAAAAAAATTCTTTTGTATGTGGCTATTGTTTTGAATCCTAGGTACAAAATGAAATATGTCACATGTTGCTTGAAACAATTGTATGGTGAGGAACAAATTAAGATGACCATGAGTTGTGTCAAGCTTTGTTTATCAAAGTTAATCTCTCATTACGCAAATGACCTCAAATTGAATTCATAAGAAGTGACTCGTCAAGGATAAACATCTTCTCAAGAGAAAAGGACAAAGATGGAATCTGATGATGAAGATTCTATGAACATGTTTGAAAATGAGTTTGAAAAAGAATGTGATGAAGATGATGCTTTTGATATGAAAAATGAGCTCGAAAGGTATTGAACATAACGTAATGAGGATAGGAAGAATAAGAGCTTTGATATCTTGGAGTGGTGGAAAGTCATTTCATCAAAGTACTCTATTCTTTCTTCCATTTCTCATGATGTTCTTGCTGTCCAAGTTTCTATTGTTGCCTCAGAATCTACTTTTAGCATTGGAGGGAGGGTCCTTGATTGTTTTCGGAGTTCGTTGAGCCCTTCTATGGTAGAAGCTTTGATATGCTCTCAAAATTGGTTGAGAAGTTCTTCATTGCCATTGGAGATGACTCCAATGTTAGAAGAAATGGCATCCTATGAAGATTTTAATTCAGGTTATATTTTGTATTCTTAACCTATTCTTTTGAATAATTCTATTTTATTTGTCTCATTTGTTTTGTCTTTTGATTTTGCAGATATTTCAACCATATTTGAAGTTGTATCCCTTGATTAGGTGAAGTGAAGCAAGAGGGTTTCTTCCATGATGGTAGTTTAGTGGAGTGAAAAGAAGTTTATTATCTTATTAGTATAGTTGGTTTCAAAAAAATTTGTTTACTTGTTGTATTGAATTTGCCAAGGACTTGTTTTTTTTTTTTAAACTTAATTGATAACTTGTGATGTTGTTTAGAACTTATTAAGGATTTGTTATTAACTAAGGATTTAGTATTTTTTCTAATTTTAAATTTTGTTAACACATATTTTTAACACACTTAAACCGTGGAAAACTGCGCAAACCACACCGCAAAAATTGGTCTGCTTTGGTCGGTTTGGTGCAACCAAATCACACCGCATGGTGTGTTCTAGCTACTACACTGCACTTGCGGCATGGTGTATTTAAAACTTTTCAAACCGTCCAAACCACATCTTGCACACCCCTGCCTAATAATTTGACCTTGGTCATCCAGAAGTCACATTTCTCTTTCGTAGCATATAATTGATGATCTCTAAAAGTTTGCAACACAATTTCTAAGTGCTTAGCATGGTTCTCAAGTGTCCTGGACTACAAAAAATTGTCATCAATAAAATGTCATTAGTATGGTTCTTAGGTGTCTCGATCTGATCTACTCGTGTGGCCTAGATTGATTCCTGAAGTTTACGTATAAATAGAAGAACCAGACATGAATCTTACCACCTTTGCATTAAACTGCTTTTCCAAAAAGGTAATGGGTATGACACATTAATCCTGATGTATCAGGGGTTTTTCGAGGTTATAGTGTGCGGTCACTGACCATGCGTTAGCAGACACATTAGCACTAGGGGAAATCTTAACTCACATATGTCTTAGGTCGAATAGATCAAATCTGAAACCCTGGGTTGCGTTACCTTTATCATCGTAGTAAGGTTGTATCTTAGGTCGCTTTTTCACTAGGCGAACTAAATTATGGCCAACTAGAAGAAGTTAGTAGCGATATCTTCTTCCCAAAATGAGAATAAAGGTAACCAGATTGCATCCGAGACCCCTATTCCACACTTTGGCCCAGTGGTGGATAAGGAGATTGTGGTTGACAACAACGCCTTCTTCGAGGCCAACCATAACTAATCCTGGATAAAGACTCAGGGCAAGGTGAATAAAAATTTTCAAAGTCACAGGATCGAGTTGGGGTCTGAGAGTCTTGTTGCCCAACCTCCGATGGAGGGAGATAGGAGATCCACTCATCTCAGGATGACTTTGGGGCTTTGAGTGATGAGTACCTGAAAGCAGGTACCTTTCTTCCCTTGGACCAATATTTCATAGATTTTTAACATACATCGAACTGGCACCGTCCAACTCCCTCCAAATTCGTACCGACTTCTGGCGAGGCTAAAATATTTATTTTTGAATCACAAGTAGAAGGTCCCCACCCCCGCCGATATTATGTACTTCTTTTGCCTCAAGGCCAATCCAAAGTCAAAGGAACGAGGAGATATCTTCTACTATCTGACAAGATTCCCCAGCACAGCCTCTATCATTGACCTCCCCAACCACCCGAATGACTACAGTGATTCATTCTTTAGGTCAAACGGTTTCAAGAAATGCACCCACCGATATTTCAACTATCCTCGTAAGTTTCTCAACTCCTTGAACTTTGTACTGTAATTATTTCTTAACCTAGTTTTTAAATATCTTGATTAAGTTGTTATCTTGTGCATCTATATATTAGAGAATGGAGTGGTAAGAGACACTCGGAGATCAATATGAGACTCTGGCCCATAATCATCCCAGGGAGAAGGAGTTCTGGATGGTGGTGAATGATACCACCCTAGTGGCCTTCAAACTGATCCTCAAGGATTAGACACTGACCTTCAAGGTCAGAGGCCCTCTCCTTGATCTCCCTCCTCCAAGGGCCTCCTCCCAGCCGCTAAAAAGTTTGATGAAAAAGAGGAGGTTGCGCAATTGCTACGCCAAAGAAATTTTTCTGACGATGGACAAGATCCTAACAAAAATCAGTCGCAGCAGCCATCACCTCTAGCGAAGGTAACCCATATAGAGAAATGAACCAAGTTGCTGCCAGTTTTAAACTAGTCCGATTCAACCCAAGAGAGCTCATGAGTCGACACCCGATTGACTCGGACCTGAATGTGACCCTCCTTCACTGTGTGGATCACTTGGTCGTACGCCACGAACATGGCTAACCCAGATGTACCATAATGGTAGATAATAACTTGCACTTTAGGTCCATTATTTTTGAAGAATATGGTACAAATCTTTCTTCATGGCCTTCCCTGTGTCATTGTGTTTTTACCTCAAGTATTAGGCAGGCTGAGCATGATTCTAGTCCAGATGAGGATCCTGATCCCTGTAGTTCTCAAAAATGTAATAATACTAGAGTCTCCCACTCCAATAGTCCAAGAGTTAGAGGTTTTACCCAACCTGGTTCATAATCAAAGGCTGATCATAGATGTTTCCTTCTCTAGCTCGGAGGGTAAGGTTCTTCTTTTATTACTTATTGTGTTATCATGACTAATCATTTCTTTGATCTGACTCTTCTACTCCACCTTTTTGTAGATGAAGATATGAACTTGAAGAGCGCTTTCAAATCTAGTGGGGTCGAATCTAGACCCGTCATCAAGAAGGCAAGAATATCGAAAAGCACCTCCAGAGTCGGAGTTGCCACCGGATCCCTTGCAAAGGATAAAAGGTGCCAGTTCCACCCAAAAACAACAGCAGCAAAAGCAACCGCCAGCTCAGGTAACTATAATTACCATTCATGAAGTTCCTCCTCCCCGTCCTCATAAACTGACTCCAATTCCTCAAGTTATTTAGGGTGAGGCCCCATCTTCTCAGCTCCCAGACTTACAGCTCCTGTCATGCACTCGAAGTTGCAAGGATCCCAGAAGCATTTCGTGGACCTCTTCATGACATGGAAAATCACATGGGTTGTCACACTAACTAGGTTAACGGCAAGGACCTAAGGGCCATAGAAGAGCATTCCTCAGGGAATGTCCCGAATGTGACTGTGAGTTATCCTCTTTCTTGCTACATTTCTTTTTGCTATTCTCACGAGCTAATCATGCTATATATTTTTCTTTTGTATTCTTGTTTGGCTCAAATCTGCAGCATTGCCCGAGTTCGAGCTCAAATAGATAAGGTCAGGGCCACTCTGGTGACATGCTAGGACAATGAGTGAATTTTCAAGGAATAGGTCATTGAAGTGAGCAAGCATCATCGGCTGTAGATCGAGGTCGATAGCCTCAACAAGAAACTTGAGGAAGTCAATATGCTCAAACATAAACTATCTGATGTCAAAGAGAGAGCTAAGCAGAATGCCGAGAAGGAGAAGCAGGATGTTGCTGAGGCAACGAACAGTATGGAGGAGATGTTATACTGGTGGTGGGCATACAACCAAAAAGGAGATTTCTCATTTTTGGATGTGGAGCTTTGGGGGCTTTTCCAGAGCCGACTCTCGCAAGAGCCCTTTTGTAAAACGCGCTAATCTAGTACTTTATAAAAAATTCGCATACTCATGAATTTATAAGAGAAAATCCACTTATTATAAAATCGCAGTAGGGCCTTGCTAAAACATGTAAGTTGGGCCCAATAGTTTAAAAAAGAAAAATAGTAATTTTCATGCAAAGTTCTTAAAAACAAAAAAAGTTCAAGTCCCACTGATAAGTTTAGAATGTCCAATTTAACATAGCATTATTTTTATTGAAAATGGCGTTTAAACTGATTGTTTCTCGTCCATAGGATGCCCCCACGCCATACACACCATGATGATAGAACTCCCCACATCACCCGCATGCCATAGAGAAACCTATTTGCTACCTGAAAGGGCAAGTAAGGGGGTGAGCTAAAAGCCCAGTAAGGAAGTACAAACATCACACAAGTAAATCACAACAAAACATATTCACATTCATACATCGTCACACATCATAGCATCATTATCGTAAACATAAACATAACCATCACAACATTGGCATCATGTACAAAGTCATTATCATCATAACATCATAACATAAACATCATATATTTGTGAACATGGCCCGCTAACTTGTCCATGTCACCTCTTGAGGTAAGCAAAATCTCTGGTCCTTGAATAACCTTGGCGCGTCCGCCCTTGGAGTTACGTCTTCATATCCTTAGTAACTCGGGTTACGTCTTCATATCCTTATCAACCCCTTTTTGATGTGTCGCGTTCATCACGCTAACATCCATTCATAGCATACATCACTCAAAATAACATATAATCCAATCACATTATCATAATAAAGCATTTCATAATTCATAGCGCAAAAGTATCATTAATCATAACATTCTCATTCATACAACTGATCTTACCATTCACAGCATAAATAAACAAAAATTCTATCTAACTTCCTTACCTCAGGTCCAAGCAAAGCAAAAATGACAACTTCACAGTGAGCCTATACCATAACCAAATAACATCCTTTAGCATCACATAAAACTCTATTTTCCCACTCATATAACCCATGTGTGCATGGGCCATGCACACATGGTGAAAACTACTCACAACATCCAAACAAGGCATATTTACACATAAAGTCATCAAAAGAATAATGCAAATTATCCCTATATTACATGCATGGCTTTTCTATAAATATCATATGGTTACATAAAAGGCTTTTTTTTTAACGTAAAAGTGCATTTGCATGCGACATGCATACATGGGAAAGTTGTTATAAAATGGCGTTAAAAACGATAATTCCTACGCGCTTATTTCTATCGTTTTAAAAATAATTAATTTGTAACATGCTTTGATTACCATTGTTTTTCTTCTTAAAATTACTAGGTTGATTAAACCTTGCAAGACATTATTTTATTTCATAAAATAATTTATATAAACATTTAAAATATAATAACTCCATTACTTACTTTTAAATTCCATAAAATAACAAACACTAAAAATTATGTAAAATACTCATAATTTAATGTGGACGCCAAAATTCAGCCTCAACGAGGCCCCCAAGGGTTGTCTCCCTGCATGCATAGACGCATGCATCCATACGCGAGTCTCCAAGGGTTGTCTCCCCCAATGCATAGACACATGCATCCATATGCGAGTCTCCAAGGGCTGTCTCCCCGCATGCATAGACACATGCACATATACGGGAGTCTCTAAGGGCTGTCTCCCAGTATGCATAGACACATGCATCCATACGCGAGTCTCCAAGGGATGTCTCCCTGCATGCATCCATACGCGAGTCTCCAAGGGTTGTTTCCCCGCATGCATAGACACATGCATCCATACGTGAGTCTCCAAAGGTTGTCTCCCCGCATGCATAGACACATGCACCCATACATGAGTCTCCAAGGGCTGTCTCCCCGCATGCATAGACACATGCATCCATACGCGAGTCTCCAAGGGTTGTCTCTTCACATGCAAAGACACATGTGTCTTGCTGTGTGAGTCACATGCACCCGTACCCATGCACATGCACCATGAGGGTGTCTCGCGCCTCGGGGAAGCCTCACACTGCGAGGGTATTCTGGAACATGTGGAGTTTAAGACTTCTTGAATGGGCGTATGAGGATCAATAAGAAAGACCCAAAAGAATACGAAATAGCTTGGAAGCAAATACATGTCTCGGACGAGTGAGAATAACCATTTGGTACAAGGTACCTGTACATATACGGGTGCAAAATGTACGACCATGAGGAGGACGGAGGCGTGATCCTGACATCCATATCAAGTGAGTGGTGGTGGAACAAACTAGTACGAAGAGTGGAGGCACTGCCTGCACATCTCTGACCATGTAATAGGGTAGACACCACAACCTTTTGAAACCACTACAACCTGCGCCACTACTCTGACAGTGTACATGTGTAAAATCTTGTCCCTCGGGACCACAATGTACTAAGAGCCATTAGAGCTCTCCTATAAATAGGGACTCACATCATCATTGGAGAGGGTTGGAAAATTCTTTGTACGCACAGACAATTAAGGAATATACAATTTTTACTCCATTGTAGTTCTGCATATTTACTCCTTCAAGTTCTCTCCATCTTTCTTCTAAGATATCTTTTCCAATATAGTTTGAGTTTTCTAACCTTATATCGTTGACGAATTCTCACCGTCAATAGTATAATATGTTTATTTATAAAATAACATTATAATCCAATTAACAAATTTACAAATTTAAAGTGAGAAAAGTATAATTTTTAGTTGTGGAAAAATACATTTTTACTTGTATTATTTTTAAGACATAATTTTTAAATAGAATTAATTCATAAGTAATAATTCAATAACTATTTTAATAAACATTCAGCCACTATTTGATTTACTTAAAGATTCACGAATAAATTAAATTCATCATTTTTCTTAATTAAAAAAAATCATAACTATTAAAATGAACACTCATGTTATATTAAAAATACCACTTTAATATTTCCACAGTTTAGGGTATTAATTTATTTCAACAAATACATCAAATTCCTTTTATTTAAAATTATAACTTCACATTTTTACTAAAATTCCAGCAACCAAATATATCCTTAAAATCACCATTTTTATTTTTAAAAACTCATATTTTCTAAAAAATATATAAAAAAAATTGTAGGTAATTATTTGCACAAAAATATCATTTCAAGGCACTTTAAAACCTCCCATTAACTTCTTAAATCATCAAAGCACTTACAAAAATTACTTAAGCATTCAAAAACATTTTTCTCATCATTTTGACACTTTTCATACACAAAAATCAGCAAGTACAATAATCATGAAATTCATTCTTGTCATCATATTTCACAAAATTCATACATATTTATTTAACAATATTCCAACACAAACCCTAGCATGTTTCTAACATGTATAAGTGACACAAAAATAAATGCATCACAACATGCATCACACCCTATAGGCCGAAACACACATAGGATTTCACAATAAAATATATCACATATTCTCATAAGCATATTCATCAACCTTCATGGACTCAAACAAGAAATCCAAATAATTTATCATGCCAATATTTACATAGGATCCTAGGACATGGATCAAACCTAAAACAAAATAAAATAACAAAATATAGAGGGAATCCTTAGACATGCATAGGCCGAAACCTACATATACACAAACATCAAATATGAACAATCCTCATATTCTAATAGATCAAAACAAAAACCCTTGACAAACCTAATCATACATCCCTTAAATAACAAAAATCATAGTCATAAATTATTATGTATCATATTCAAGTATCTCATAACAAACCAAATCAACACATGGCAAAAATTCCAACAGACATCAAAACTTCAAAATCCTTTCAATAAGCAACAACAAAAATCAAGCATAAGGTTTAGGGATCAACTACATCCTTGATAGAACCAACACACAAATGGCAATGACCCTTGAATACCCTAGGGTTTTCGAAACCCATAGCAAGAAAAGAAGAACAAAAAGATCTTAGGATTATGGGGGAGAGAAACCTTAAACTTAGAAAATAAAAAATAGATCAATAACACTAGAAACCATACCTATGACCTTCCAAGACCTTCTTCCTCCTCCTTTCTATTCTTCCTTCTCTCTAGAAAATGGCAGCCCCTTTTCTCCCTTTCTCTCTCTAGCTTGCCACTCTCTCTCTCTCTCTTCTCTCTATGGTCGTGGGTTCCAAATGAGCATAAAGCTCTTCTCTTCTTTCTTGCCCTCTTTATCCTAACCTAGCCCATAATAGCCTAGTGAAAGAAAAGGTAAGTTTCCCCTTTTTTGTTATTTTTCTTTTATTTTAATTTGTTTGATTTTATCTTAATTGGTAGAAAAATAAAGATGATAGCATGTTTTCCTATTTTATCTAAAATCACCCAAATAAAAAAATGGTAAATAAATGTTGGGAAAAATTATACAGGATCTTTATTTATTTTCATGTATATCTAATATTATTAAACAAATTAATACGAGATAGCCTAAAATATGTTTCTAAAATTGAATTCAAAGAGAAACATTGAATAGAATACTTACAGTATACGCAGTGGAATTAAAAAGTCATTCCTTCAATTTCTCTAACTCTTGAATCCTTTCTGTCGCAGAGTATTATCAAGAAACTGAATTCTTCTAATTTCTTCACATTCTTCCAATGTAACCTTAGAATCACCTAGACTAGTGTGGGCAATTCTCAACACATGAGATAGATACAGAGAGAAGAAGAGAAATTAACCAAGAGGCTTAGAAAAAGGACTTGTGTTTAGAGAGAATCTAAAACTATCAGATTGGACTTAAAATCAAGGCATGTATTATTTTCTATTGATTTAATTCATTAAATAATTATTTAAATCCTTTATCAAATTAATTATTTATAATTTGAACCTTGATTTAAACTTCTTTATTAATTTAGATACCAAATTATCTTAATTAATAAATTTGCCATAATTTATCTTTTCTTCTCTAAATTACATAACTTTGTGAAACTATCCAAAATTGACCTGGTCAACTTTAATAATTCTAATTGATAATTAAATCAATTAATTGAGACTATCTAGATGATTTTATCCAAGGTACAATGGGGACCATGGGCCTATGAAATCAAGCTCCAATAAGTTATCATAAATCTAACAAATAAATTTACTAACTTATTAATTACTCGTGACTCTACTATAGACTCGGAATTGCACTCTTGAATTCATAGAATGCTCCATAACAAATATAGATACGCTATTAATTATCCATTGTTACAACCATAATTGTCACTCAATCCTCTATAGACGGTCTACAATGAGATAGGACTAAAATACCGTTTTACCTCTCATTGTATTTTATCCTTAAAACACTTAGTTCCTTGTAAATGATATTTCAGTAAACTAATTTAATTACTGAAATGAGATCTCTATCATTTAACACCTTGAACCAAACTAAAAGGAAACTATCGTTTCACTTAATCATTAGAAGCTATAGATGTTCATATCTATGTTTAACACTCCCACTCAATTATACTACTGAGTTCCTGATAACTCTTGAATAAAGAGTTATTTCATGTGCTTTTGAATTTATAATTGTGAAAAAATCATGGGTGATGTTAGTTTATTTTTAGTTTTTGTAGCTATCCTTGATGTTTTCATTATTTTAATTAAGTGTAATTATTTTTAGTTTTTAATAGCTTATTGGTTAAAGATAATGATTTCATGGATAGATATGTGCACAAAGGAATGAGTTAGCATATTAATTTATTGTGATGAATTTATGTGTTGATGGCTGAATATTTAGGATTACTGCAGCAAAACTGAAGCATTGTGATCAGGTGTATTTTGGAGGGGGGAACACGTGGCAGTCAAGAGGCAAGCTTATATTTCGGCTGATGTGGCAATGGCAGTAGGAATTAATTAGCATTTTGGAGAAAAGGACAAAAGAGAAAGAAGACTTTATGTTTTGGGAGAAAAAGAGGGGCATTATGGTACTTTTGGGAGGAGAAGAGAAGACCTAATATACCAAAAGAATGCTTTAGCCGTAAGAGAGAACCAGCAGCCATTTTTGGCAAAGAAAACCATAAAAAACAGAGAAACAAGATGAGATACCAGCAATGGAAGAAGGAGGACAAGCATAGAAAGCTCAAGCATCATTTTGGATTTGTTCTTTCTTCTTTTCCTAAACTTTCTGTTATTAATTTCTGAGTTAGATTCTAAATCTGAATATTATGGGCAGTTTTGATTGTGAATTAATGTGTATGAAACCAGCCATGAACTAATTTTTTGGTGGCTTGAATTGTTGATGAACCCTATGTTATAATCTATCCATTTCTTGCACTTTATTTTAGTAAAATCTCCCTTGATCATTCAAGTGTGCTTAAATTAATTTCTTATTGTTGTTTGGCCAACAATGGCATGTTATTTTAATTATATTTAATGCTGGAAAGGTTGAATGTAATAGGAAAAACTTGGATGACACGAGTCATAATCTAGGTTAGGTTATGTTAGTAATTAATATAGGGATATGTTAATTACCTTGTGTAACATATGAGAATTGAACTGTGATTGCATTCTTAAATCTGATTTTGCATAGGAATATGTTTAATTAAGTAGAAGAATTAAGGTCATAAGATTTGGGAAAGTTTTATGCGTGTTAAATGAACTTTTTGTTATCCTGGGAGTTTTGCTAGAATATTGCTGCAGCAATCCGCAATTTGTTCAGGACGAATAATATAAGGGAATTCAATAATTCAAGTCTATTTTGCAATTCATATATTTCTCTCAATTTTCTTGTTCAGTTCAGTTTTTAATTTCAGTATTTCCATTTTATTTTAATATTTTTCTTAGTCTATAAACAACCACTTGACTTTTAATTTTCTACAATTGTTTAGTAATTGTTTTGCTTACTTTTTAATTTGCAATCCCTGTGGAGACGATCTTGAATACTTACTACTTTATTACTTGTTTTGTGACTGTGTACACTTGCACATTTTAATCAAATTAATTTTCACAACAGTTCCCAAGATGTAAGTATGGGCTAGTCCGAAGGGTAAGCTGGTAACGAACAAGTCAAAGAACTCAAATAATACAATCAGTTAGAATACTAACCACTCAAAATTAAGATTGAATTAACCTATGGTCAACTATATGATATGACTAGAATAGATAATAACGGTATGTTTACTTATCTTATCAACTGTCAATATCGGTCATGTCCGATGTAACAAATACAATCGATCTTATCTACTTTGCTAATGTTCTGGAAAGAACATAACACTGCAATTTGTGAGTAGATCATATCGTAGATTAACAAGTTAGTGTAAATCCTGTGCATTGACTAATCTTAGGACTAACTTATTTTGAACATATAATCATATTTACATTCCACTATAAATACGATTAGCTATATGCTCGGGATTTAATAGAAGTTTATATTAAACAAATAATCATGAAAATAAACATGTGAGCAAAGTGATTGACCAAGTCAAAAAATGATTTCTATTCTTTTATTGATAATAAAATGAGATTACAAAGAATTTGGGTTTTAATTAGGACATAAAACCCCAACAATAAATCTCTCCTTTCCCACTATGCTACACACCACTCTCCTTTCATCTTCTTATTTTTATTTTTTCTAATTAATTCAATAAATAAATCTAATAAAAGGCAACTACAAAGTATGTAGAAAATTCCACACATGTGCACCATGCAGCCATGCACATGCACACACTCCATAACTAGGGTGCAACACTACCTACCATGCACCTTAGTGCATTCAACCAAAACTCAAATAATCACATTTTTAAAATAAATATATAAATAATATTTAACGATTAAATTCACAAAATTCTATCAAACAAATTCTAACAATTAATTTAAACAGACAAACAATTAAATAAATTAATTAACAACACTTAACAATTAAATAAAATAAAACATTAAATTTTAATAACTAAAAATATTTTTGGTGCACTACACCTTCGTGACCATGGAGGCTTTTGGAGCTACTAAAGGGGGCGATGATGAGGTGACATCACAAGGGCAAGTTATCGAAGCTCAATGATGTTTAAGGCGCCCTTATCCTCTTTTTTTGTAATGATTTATTTCAGGTTCTTTGAATCCATTGTAATTAAGCTTTCAAAAGCTGAGACAATTGCCTTCGAGCTCAGTTCGAGGTTATTTCTCTTAGAGTTATTCATATACTTGTGTTAGTCATGCTCATTAATTTATTATCTATTTTTTTTCCCTTAACCTATGCTCTTGCTATGCCTATGAACTTTAAGTCCTTGTACATTTGCAATCATAAGGGTTATATTTAGATTAACCAGTTAATCCTGGTCGATGACGTGGTTATATCTAGGAATTTGCTCACCTAATAGCGTTATACATGTTAGGAATCAGGCCCCGAATCTAGTTATATCCAGGTGTTTACTCGCCGAATAGCGTTATACCTGTTAGGAATCAGGCTTAGAACCTAGTTATATCCAGAAGTTTGCTCGCCTAATAACGTTATATCTGTTAGGAATCGGGCCTTGGACCTGGTTACATCGAGGATTTTTCCTAGTCAAATTCTAGGTTTTTTTTCTTTGAATTTTCTTGACATAGTTTATATTCATAATTTCTTTGAAAATTCAAGATTTAAAAAGTCGTAGAATAATCAATTTTCAGAATTCTAAGTTGAAAAAATTTATCAAATTTTGCCGAATAGTTCAAAGATTATGGAGGGTTATATGTCCCCCAAGCAATTAGAATTTATATGTACTCTATGTCGCTTCCACAAAATAAGCTTGAGATACATTACAAAAAAAATGATAACTTTGGTATCTCGTTTAAATTAAGCGGTAACCTTATATTATTCAAATTTTAAAAAATAACAATGGCCTTTATAAATAAGCCCTAAAGGAATAAAGTATTGCTAAAAACATAAAAATATAACAAAGCCATCCTATTATTGGTAGTATTTTTTTAGATGTACAATATTCAAGGTCTATGGGACCAACTCTCCACTTAACTAAGCGAATTGGAAGGTTCCTTCACACAAGATTTCCATGATCTAGTAGGTTCCTTCCTAGTTTGATACCAATGCACCATCCTTTGGATCTTTGTTTGCCAAAAATACCCTTCGGAGCACTAAATCACCTAGTTTGAAACTTCGTCCTTTGACTTTTGAGTTCAAATAGTGAGTGATCCTCCATTGCTAATGGACGAGATGTAACTGTGACTCCTCTTATTTTTCCTCAATCAGGTCTAGAGTTGTAATCGAAGGTTTTCTATCTATGTGACATTACTAGTGCCTCAATTGGGTGCATAGCCTCACTTCTAAAGGTTAAAGAGAAGGGGGTGTGCCCAATGGAGGTATGATGTGAGGTCCTACAAGTCCAAATTACTTGCAGGAGCTGCCCAGGCCATGATCCCTTAGCTTCGTATAGGCGTTTCTTTAGGCTCTCCTTTAGAGTTTTATTTATAGCCTCATCCTGTCTATTAGCTTGCGGATACGCCACTCAAGAAAAACTCTTGGTTATGTCGTAATTCTCATAAAATTTTGTTAAAAGATCACTATCGAACTGAGCTTCGTTGTCAGACATGTTCTTCTTTGGGATCTCAAAATGATGTATGATGTTCTTCACATCGAAATCCAAGACTCTCTTCAAGGTTATGGTTGTCAGAGGCTCGGCCTCGACCCACTTTGTAAAGTAGTTGATGGCAGCAACTGCATAGTGAACTCCTCCATTTCTAGTTGGCAATGAACCAATCAGGTCGATCCTTCATACTGCAAATGGCTAGGGCGATGAAATCATGGTAAGCTCCATGGGTTCTTCTCAAGAATTATGGCAAAGCATTGGCACTTATCACACTTTTGGACGTACGAGCCTGAGTCCTTTTTCAGCGTAGGCCAAAAATAGCCTTGCCTCAATATCTTTAGTGCCAGGTTTTTCCAACCAAGAACACCAAGAACCAACCCAGAAATTCCCCTAGCAAACCTCCCTAATTCAAATCCAAACTAGCTACGAATTTAGAATTACATCACATATTTTAAACATTAATCTCCTAAGAAATTAAACTAGATTCAGTACCCCAAATCAGTAGAAATCACCACTTAATATTCAGATATTTTAATACCCAAAACTCAGTCTAATCTCATGCACAAATATAAGAATTCCTTAGCATGATCTGAGATGAAAGCTTTACCTCAAATATGGTTGTTTCCCACAATCTGTAACCTCTAAGCCCTGAGCTTCAGTCCTAGCCCATCCTCTTGGTTTCAAAAGCCTCAATTCATCCTAGTTCTAGCTTTAAGCCTAAGCCCCTATGCCCTTCAATTCCTTCAGTAGCTCAATCCAATCACCAAATGTAAGAGAGAGAGAGAGAGAGAGAGAGAGAGAGAGAAAAGAAATCGTGAGAGAGTTTTGAAAGAAAGTATTGAGCATTCCTTTGATTCCAGGAAAAACTAGAGTGTTCCAAAACCTTCGAGGAATCAGCTGAAAATATCCTTGGCCAATAAAATACTAAAATGCCCTCCCAAAGTTTACTTCGCTCTTTAATTGCTCTAGGGGAAAAATAGTCATTTTGTTCCCAGTTCCCGCTAATTCCTCAAATATTCCTAATATTCACCAATTAATCCCGTCATCCAATTAATTACTAATTATTTATCCAACACCTAATAATTCCCAACATATTCTCTAAATTCCCAAAAATACCCTAGGCTCTCCCCTAAGCCGGGTATTAATCCCAGCCGTTACTATTTTGCCAATCTGCTCACTAGGACCGTCTCGAGTCATATGCTGCAACTATATCCACATACTAATGTGGTCTCAACAATTTATCACATATAATCACATTTATGCCTTCAACGGGCCAAAATTGCAAGTATACCCTTATAAGCTAAACAGGGTCAACATGCATATTTAATACTCATAAACATGTATTTAATCACATCCATATAATCATATAATCATGCATGCCAAATAATCATGCATTTAATCATTTATTCACATATATACCAATTATGCGGTCCCAGCACACTAATCAAGGTCCTTAATCCTTATTAGAAATTTTGGGTCGTTACAACAACTATCCCCTCCTTATAGAAATTTTGTCCTCAAAATTTATTCAAACATCTCGGGACCCTGATCCCACATATCTGACTCTAACTTTTGAGTTGTGTTCTTTACCATGTTATTCCTTTATAACGTCGTCACTAGAGTGACAGCCTTATTTCCTTAAGACTCTATCCATTCTATCTAGAATTCTCAATGGCTTCTCTTCACATGGTAGGTCATACTGTAATTCCAAGGTCTCTTAACTCAAACAAGTATAGTACTCGAAACATCTTTCCTTAGCATCGACACTTGAGTGTAGTGCACCAAATTTTTTATTTTTATTTTTTAGATTATTAAATTTTTTGTGATTTATTTGATTTAAATGTTAAGTGTGATGAATTGTTTTATTTAAGTGTTGTTATTTTTATTTGGATGATTATTTTTTTTATTTGATTGTTTATTATTTTATTTAATTGTTAGAGTTGTTTGGTTAATTAATTTAATAAGTGAATAATTGTGTAACATGTTATTTTACTATTAGTGTTACATTTTAATTAAGTGTGACAATTGAGGTAATTATGTGAGCTATGGTGGAATGCACCAAGGTGCATGATAGATAGTAATGCACCCTAGTGATTTAGTGTGTGCTAGTGCATGGTAGCATGGTGCACATGTGTAGATTTTCTACACATTTTATATTTCCTTATTTTAGATTTTATTTGAGTTAATTTATTTATTTAAAAAAAAGAAAAGAAAGGGGAGAAGAGTGTTTGGGCGTGTGACCTAGTGGGAAAGGAATGATTTCTTTTAAGTAATGAAAAATCAAAAATTGAAGACAATAGTTATTTTGGGGATATGCATGATCATTTTTATTCCTTTATATCTATTTAAATAAAGAGAAATTAAGAGAAAATAAATGGAAAAAGGAAACTTACCTTATTGTGTTGGGGAGGCTTTATGAGAGGATTATGCTAAAGGGGAAATGAAAGAGGAGAAGAGCCATTTGCTCTTGTGTGGCTGCCGTGACATAGAGAGAGAGAGAAAGAGAGTGGCATGTAGAGAGAGAGAGAGAGAGGAAGAAAGAAAGAAAGAAAGAAAGAAAGAAGGAAGGAGAAGGTGAAGAGGAACCCCTCTTAGAGTATGTCCTCTTGTTTTTCTTATTTGTATAATCTCTTTTATTGATAATATGTTATTGACTTGTGTTATTGTTGTGTGTTTGGGTTCTTTCTTCTCCTCATGGTGGTTCTCCAATAAAAACCCTAGGCTTGAACAAGGGTGTGGAGTTTGGGTATTTATCTTATTGTGTTCTTGATTTTACAATCAAGAGAGGTAATGGACTTTTCTTAGCCTTTATATTGTTTTTGGTGGGTTGTCTATGAGGTTTTGATGATGATGCTAATGGTTGATTTTTGGTAGGATTGGTGTATATGATTTGTATATTGTGAGAGTATGATTTGTGCTAAAAGGGTTGTGATGTTGATTTTGCTATGCATAAAAAAATTGTGATAATCTATGAATGCATGCATGGAGATTTCGGCCTAGGCATACCTAAGTATGTTCTTGATATTTTGTGATGTTGAGTGAATTTCAATATAGTAGATCCATGTTTTAGGACCTATGTGATATGGGTAAGATAATAATTGACAATCTTGATTTTTGATCCATGGAATTTTGATAGATGCATGTTATATTGTGAATGATTAAATTATAAGATGCATGAAAATCTTGATAGAAACATGTTAGGATAATATAAGGTATATGTGAATATGGTGCTTATGAGTTATTATATGTTATTGTCATTGTTAGTGTTTTGTTGGTTTTCAATGGAATAGAAAAAAATGGTCTTAAAAGAATTCATGTGAATATGTTAGTGATATTAGAATCATGCATATTATAAGAGTATGATGAGATTTTAGACATGTATGATTTTAAGTAATTTTTGGGACAAAAGTTGAGTTTTATGAGGAATTAAGTTTGCTGTTTTTTTTTTGTAAATAATTGGGTAAAAGTTGATAAAAAGATGAGTTGCATGCATAAGTAATGTTCTTGATGTTATGTTAATTTTTATGAAATTAAAAAGGGGATTTTAAGTCTCATGTTATGATATTTTACTTAATTAATTACCTACAGAATTTTTATTGATTTTTTTAGAAAATATGAGCTTTTAAATTGATTATGGTGATTTTTAATGATAAAAACAATTGCTGGAATTTTTGTAATAAAATGTGAAGTAAATGTCACTAAAATGAATTTGATGAGTTTTTGGAATAATTTATTTTTCCTAAGTTATGGTAATATTGAAAAATGGTATTTTAATGATATGAATGCATATTTTGACAAGTTATGATTTTTCCTTTATTTTGATTGAGAAAAATATTTAGATTCTATTTATTTGTGATTTTTGAGAAAATAAATGGTGGCTGAAAGTTTGATTTAAAAAGGTCAAAAATTATTATTTAATTGGCACATGTGGATTTTGTCACATAAAAACTAAGTCTTAAATAATTTAAATAAAAATATATTTTCCACACTTAAAAATATATTTTTTTTCTCACCTCATTTATGTAAAACAATGATAAAATATATTTTTAAAAGAAACATATTAAAATAGGCATTTTAATTAAATCCAAGCTTTTTGGTTAATTCTTTGTAATTTGAGAATTAATTAAGGGAGATGTCACATATTTTATTTTTGAGCTAAAATAAAATAATTTTATAAAATAAAATAAAGTTTTGAGAAATTTAATCAACTTAAAAATTTATAAGAAAAATAAAGCATGTAATATGTCTATTGATTTTCAAACAATAAAAGCAAGAAATGTAGAATTATCGTTTTTGAAAACGTCTTTATTACGCAATGTTTCCACGTATGCATGTTACATGCAAATCAACTTTTACGTCCAAAATCATGATTATTATTCAACTATGTGATTTTTATAAAACAATCATGTTAGTAAAATGGGTAGAACGAGCATTATTCTTTTGGCGATAATTGCATGTTGAGTGTAACTGTTATCATGAGTGCATGGCCCATGCACACATGAGTTGTATGGAAGGGCAAAATAGTAATTTTATGAACCTAAGAAATGTTATTTTGATTATGATATAGGCTCGTTGAAAGATTGTGAAATTCTTAGCTTGGACCTGAGGTAAGGAAGTTAGATAGATTCTATGATTTTATGCTATGAATGGTAAGGTTGTTATATGAATGAACTGTTACGAAATTATGAATACCATAATGTGATGATATGTTGAATGTGATATGTGTATGGATGTTAGATACATCAAACAGAATAGGATGTTAGATACATCAAACAGATTACGATGTCAGATACATCGAACGAGTTACTAAGGACATTGAGACGTGACTCCTAGGGCGGACGCGCCGAGGTTATTCAAGGACCAGAGATCTCCTGTTTACCTCATAGGGTGACATGGACAACTAGCGTTCCATGCTCATCATGTATGCTGTATGTTTGTGATATGATGATATGTCACATTTATGTTATGATATGATGATATGTTACGTTATGTTATGATATGATGATATGTTACGTTATGTTATGATATGATGATATGTACGATTATGTTATGATATGTATGATTATGTTAAGATATGATGATATGTTACGATTACGTTATGACGAACCATGATGTCTTAGATGAATGTTAGTGTTTGGTTTTTGTTGTTTTCTTACTTGCTTATTTGTTTGTACTTCCTTACTGGGCTTTTAGCTCACCCCCCTTACTTTCCTTCCAGGTAGCAAATAGGATTTCTCTATGGCACGCGTGGTGACGTGAGGAGTTCTTTCATCATGGGGTGTATGGCGTGGGGTAATCCTATGGACGATAAAACGATCAACGTAGAACGCCATTTAAACTATGTTTTGTTTTTAAGGGACTTTCCTAAATTATCAGTGGGACTTTGTTATTTAATTTATTTGGCTTCTTTGAACTTTGCATAAAAACCTATGTTTTATTTTAAACTTGTGGCGCCAACTTGCATGGTTTTAAATAAGTCCCCCTGAGACTTTAATAATGGATGGTATTCTTTTATAAACTATGTTATGCGAATGTTTTGTAAGTATTAGTCTAGGGCGTTATTTACATTGAGACACCCTATGTGTAACGCCCTAAACTCAAGGGACCGTTACGGTGTTAATTTTAAATAGTGCTAAACTCGCTAATCGAGTCATTTGGCCATAATCGTGTAACTAAGTATGATTAGCAGTTTAGGGTTAAATTTTTTTGTTAAGATATAACGTTTCACTAAAACGTTTACTATATACATTGAGATCCCAAAAATATAATTTAAAGGTTAATTACAAGAAAATATTTACAACCAGCCGATCTAAGCGACAAAATAGGGTTTAACCCTTGTTCCTCTTTACCTTCAATCGTGGCAGTCAAGCAGCCCCATATGTACATATCGTCACCCAAGCTCTCCAACTCAAGGATGGTCTAGCTTTCTTTTTCCTTTACCTGCACCACATATCACCTGTGAGCCGAAGCCCAACAAGAAAACTCAATATGCTCATGAACAGTAATAACATGTTACAAAATATTTTCTTGAGGTTCAGATAATGATGGGGAATCCATGATGAGGAATCCTGCCCGCCTGAATGGATGACTATCAAGTCAATCCTAATCAGATGAGTGATTTAACACTTTGAGGTTCTGTTAACCATGATGGAGCGTATAGCTCTAATCAGATGAGTGATTTAACACTTGAGGTTCTGTTAACCATGATGGGGCTTATAGCCCTAATCAAATGAGTGACTGATGAGTAGTCACTAGCTTAAACAGATGAGTGACTAATGAGTAGTCACTAGCTTAAACAGATGAGTGACTGATGAGTAGTCACTAGCTTAAACAGATGAGTGACTGATGAGTAGTCACTAGCTTAAACATATGAGTGATTGATGATAGTCACTAGCTTAAACAAATGAGTGACTAATGAGTAGTCACTAGCTACAAAAAATTAGTGACTGATGAGTAGTCACTACGGGGATCAGCACCCATAGCCATGTGTCGATGCAGTCACCTGGGCCTTCTAGCCCTGGCTCTAAGTGACTAGCCATATGCTATACAAGCGCTTTTAGTTTTCATTGAACTTGAGGTCGGTCTGGCATTAATGCTCATGATGAGTCATTCAATGCAGATGTCGATTAGATCTAATCTTTTTGGCTTGCGTTAAACATGCTAAAACCATTCTTGACTTATTAGTCAATACCATATGACCAGTGCTTAGTACTACTGCCGAACTTGACTAGTGAGTCACAGCTTCACAATTAATACTGACACCATGGCCAATTCTCACTAATTAGTCAGTGCCATGCACAAGTGAGAATGATTTACTAAGCATTTGATATGCAATCAATGTCCACATTTAAACACTCAACATGCCTCAACGATGGCCATGCATGTCACATATGGGGTGCAGTTTTCTTACCTCTGGTTCGAGCGAGAAATAATAATTGAACGACCATTGAGAACGATTGATCCTTTGATCCCTTAGCCTTCACCTAGTCATTACCAATTATAACTTCCATTAATGAAAATCAACAATAAAAGGGTCTTGACCTAAAATTCACTCCTGAGACCCCGAATTGTACCCAAACGGTGAGTAGATTCGATCACGAGCCTTAGGAATTGTAACCCCGAGCCAAAAACCCTCAAAAATGCCCAAAATATGCATCAGGGAAAATAGGGTAGTGCTACAGCGCTGCCCCCCTAGCACCCCAGTGCTACAACCAGGGGAGTTTTTCCTTGGCTAGCGTTGTAGCACCAGGGCCAGACATAACAACCTCTTCCCTCCTCTGATTCCTCCATTTCCAACCTGAAAAACAAGCTTCCAAACTCCATTTAAACCTCCAATTGAACCCAAAAACCATCTACATATGACCTAGGCATCATAACCCAAGTAACCTTTGCAAAAAACTCCCATTCAAACTTAACTTTCAAACCAAAAACTCAACTGAAACTCAATGAGAAAACAGAGCAAGAAACCAGAGATTCTATTGATGGACCCAAAACAGGTATGTTTTAAATATTTATATCTTGCAAGCGCACAAATCGTATATGGAATACAGTGTTCGTGTAAGCACGAGATCGAACCCAAAGGAGTTGTCTAAAATAAAAAAATAAACTATTTTAAATCAAAATTAGTAAATTCTAACCTAGCTCCAAAGATTGATGAGATTTTTGTATAGTGAGAATAAAATAAAAGACTAAAAATAAAACTATTTAAGAGAACAAAAATAAACCAATAATGATTTGAGAATAAATGTTAAAAGAAAGATTATTAAGATACTAGAACCACAAAATATAAGTTTAATAATACTTATTAGTATATTAATTCCCATGTTTTAGTGATAGTTATAATAAGTCAAACTATCATTTTCCAAATAGATTTATAATTTTAAGCACAAATTACTTCTAAAAAAATATAAGATTTTTCTTCACTTTTCAAAAAGTATAATTTCAAATTATTTAATGTGAATCAACCTAATGAGACAACAAAAAATCAAATAACATTATTTATAAGGCAAAACAAAATATATTTGTTCTAAGCATTGGATGTGTACAATTGAATGACACATCTTACACAAAGAATATTATGTTTTGCAAAATGAAGAACAAATTACATATTATCTAACAATAAAAAATATGAGACATTAAAGATGAAAGACATATATGAAGAAGAAAAATCCATAAAATTTGTTGCATTACAAGGGAAATCAACATACACCATAAATATTATCTAGTTACAAGTTGCTTCATCATGATCTTAATAACCTCATGAAAAAGATTAGAAGCACACAACTAGAATAGAAATTACAAACATAAATAGGAAAATTTGGAGGAAGAACTCCCAAATTTTTTCTCTAAAAAACTCATAGAAAAAATGACCAAAATAAGAAAAAGATGAAGATAATGGAGTGGTCTTGAAAGTGTAGGAAATTTGTAGTGTAAAACCTCTTCCAAGCACACCTTAATGGTCTTGAAAATTCCCTATTTATAGCCAAAATGAGAGTGTTAAAATAAACAATTTAAATTAATTAAATTGATTAAATTAATTAAATTAATAATGATATGAAAAATAGGGGTAAATTTTAGGGTGTAATGATGATTTTGGTGAAAATGTGTATAAAAGTTGGGTAAAAATGTGGCAATTTTGGGCATTGTGGGACAAGGAGACAAAGTTTTAGGCTCAAGAGGAAAAAAAGGCTGCTAGTTGGGTGGCTGGGCCAGGTAGGGGAGGAGCTGGCTTGTGGCTGGAAGAGAGGGAGAGGTCCAAAGGCGTGTGGGTTGGGTGAGTTTTGGTAGGAGGCAGTTGAAGGAACGGTGCTGGGCTGCCTGTATTGGGCTGTTCGGAGGCACGAGCCTGCTGGAGAGAAGCTGGGAGCAAAACGAGCCTGGCGCAAGCCCAGGCTGGGCAGAGGCTGGAGGAAGGTTGGGGAAGAGGCAAGCGGGCCTAATGCGTGATGGGCCTGGGGGCTTGGGCTGGCTGGGCAGGTGGGAGGCATGGAGAGCTTCTCATAAATGCCACATTTTCCTTCTCTTTTTTCAGTTTTAATTCTTTTCTTTTCTCTTCTTTCCAAATTACCAAAATGCCACATTGTTTCCTACAAAATAATCATAAACTTAATTAAAATTAAATATTTTCAATAATATAATATACAACATAAGTTTCATGTAAATATTAATTAAAACTTATTTTATTTAAACATTTAAGCTCAAAAGTTCATCCTTTTAATTCTAACTTAACAATATTAATATTAAATAATTAAACTATAATATTTTACAATAATATAATTATAAAAATACACAAAAATCTATAAAATTAAAATAAACCTAATAAATTCAAAATTACTTAAAATCTTAATAATTTACTTAAAAACACAAACACTAAGCAACAATTAGCATAAAAAATGTTGTAAAATAACTCTATTTTGTAGAGTTATCACACCTCCAAACTTCATGTTTTGCTAGTCCTCAAGCAAAAGAAAATTAAAACACAATAAATATATTTTTTATTATTGGTGATATTTGAAGTATTTCCTCAAGAATTGCTCAAAGATAATAGTTCTAAAAAAAAAGTATGAATATAGATTAAACTTATCAAATAATCAATCTTGATTTCTAAGAAGATTTAAACACTATTATTTTTCATATAAACTTATAAGAAATAGAAGTGTTCTATTATGAAAAATATATAAAAAAAAAACTTAGAGAACTTGACTCAATAATTAAAAAGAAAGCTTAAGAACTATTCATATTTTGAAGAGAACTATAAAGTAATAAAAAAAATATCACCCATTTTTTTTATTTTACAACAAATGAAAAAAAAAAAAACATGCATAAACACCAAGAAAAACACATACACACTACCCCCAAACTTAAATGAAACATTGTCCTCAATGAGTAATAAAATCGAAAAATTTAAGAACTACTCTCTTCGATGTATGCTTCCTTGATTTGGCTCATTTGTTTCCTTCTCTTCTTTTCTTTTTGGGCAAGAAGTTTCCTTCAAACTTTTGAAAAAAAAAACATGAAACAAAAACACACAACAAAATTGAAATATAAAATGAAACATGAAAGTATGGGTTGCCTCCCACAAAGCTCTTTAGTTTATAGTCTTTAGCTCGACTATAATTTTTTTTCTTTTAACTTACACCCAATCGATGGTGTAGAATTTCATTTGTAGGGTGAGTTATGACTTTGATGCAAATACCATAAATAATAATTATAGCATCACACCTACAAGAAAATTAGAAATATGCTATTTTAATGGAATAGCAATAAAATAAGAAAATTGCATATCTATATTAGACTCCTTATCATTTTGAGTAAGTATAAAATTTGTTAATTTATGGACTCTTGAGATATAACTATATCTTTTTCATTTTCCTCATGAGCTTCGAGAATTATTTCATCCAACTTTTTTGTTTCATTAGGGGGTTGGATGCATATTACAAGTTCTTCAACAACTTCATTCTGCTTTTCATTTTCAATTTGACTATTTGGATTGGGAATGGGTTGGTTGGGATAAACTTGTTTTTCCGACTCTATAACAGTTGCAAGTTGTCCGACTATTGTCTCAATTTTTTAGATTTGGTAGGTTGATTGCATGAATTGTTGTAGGGTATCCTCTAATGATGGGCTCGTTTCTTGTTGAATGGGATATGATAGGGCAGATTGGGCATGACTTTGATTAGGTATGTTGAATTCATGCTCTTGATTCATTGGAGATTGGGTATGGCTCAATGAAAAATTTGGATTATAGGTGGGGGAAAATGGGATATCAAAGGATTCACCATAATCATGTATATCATTGGTTTCTCTATAATTTAATTTTAATTGTGCATAATAGTTGTACTCAGAATTCCAACTATAATTAAAATGATTCATATGGTAAAAACTAAATGACAAACTAATTTTTTTTTAATGACAATTAAGGTAAAAAGAAAAAAGCAACTAAAATTAAGAGAACAAAAACAATGTTAAGATATTAAACAAAATTTAGGAGGCACAAGTGCCATCAACTAATAACAATATAATGAAATAAAAAGCTAGGAGGCCCAAATGTCATCAACTATCACAAAATAACAATAATAATAACACAAAAGCTAGGAGGCACAAATTGTAACGACCCGGATTTTCAAGACTCAATAATGCAGAAATATAAATGTTTTCATTTAACAAAATGTCTCAAAAACCCATAGAAAAAAAAACTTTTTTTTAAAAAGTCGTATGGCCATACTTTTCATTTAGTTACGAACATGTTTTATAAAGATTAAAGTGAGCCTAGTTTAGGAAAATTACACAACATTTCCAAAAATAAAAAGGCTTCCCAAAAGGTCGGTCCACATGTACATTTGCAAGGAAGACTCCCGCGCTCACTGCTCTGCCTTGCCCTTGCACTTACCTACAACATGAAACAACTAGGTAAGCGAAAATGCTTAGTAAGATCAACTTTCAAACAAGCATATAGAGAATTAGGGTTCCAGACCCATCCGGGGCCCTACACAATCAATTTCAAGAACGCTAAAGCATCCTGGAAAACTTATGGTCATGCCTGATAACCAAGGATAAATTAATTCATATCTAGATAAAAATCCTGCACTCAGAAAATCCCAGAGCAAGCAGATATATTATATCGCAACTAATTCTTATCAACAATTATATCCCTGCACTCAGAAAATCCCAGAGCAAGCAGATATATTATATCGCAACTAATTCTTATCAACAATTGTATCCCTGCACTCAGAAAATCCCAGACCAAGCAGATATATTATATCACAACTATATCTTACCAACAATTATATCCCTGCACTCAGAAAATCCCAGAGCAAGCTGATATATTATATCAGCATATAATTCAAGACCAACGCTCGACAATTTCCAACAATTTAGGCGTAAAGCGGCTCTGATTGCAGTTGCCACGGTGAGAAAGTAGCCTTCGTTCCAGTGAGATGTGGGGTCTGAAAGGAAAACAAAATGCGGGGTGCTCAGTTTCTTAACATCTAGTTAGTCGACTCAGAAAGGCGTTGTTTCTGGCTGCGCGAAAGAACCCTCCAACATAATTGTTAATCTGTAAAAGAAAACTGAGTCTCCACACTAAGATCTAGCCAATAAATATTCTCATCAAGGGTAACTATCGTGTTACCTAGGGCATCGCTACTTATTCAAGAGTGTAATCCAATTTACACGGTTTTACAGAGACTTCTATGTTAATCAGTGGTGCTGGTGAGCAGTTGCCCCT
The DNA here is from genome assembly GCF_963169125.1 of Humulus lupulus. NCBI lineage: Eukaryota > Viridiplantae > Streptophyta > Magnoliopsida > Rosales > Cannabaceae > Humulus > Humulus lupulus. Next base: position 23,852,158 of record NC_084801.1, on the reverse strand, counting down.
AGGGTGTTCAGCCTCACTCAATCTTGGCAACCCCTAGTATCTCTAGGCACTCTCACTGAATGGCCAATATTCACGGCTGCTATCCGGGAATAACTTATCATAGCACTTGCTCGGATTCTAACCGTCCAATGATTAAGTAAGCATGAGGGCCCCTAGGTCCCATTTATCTTGGCGCCCCTAGGTTTAACCCGCTTATCCTCATCTCATGGCCACTCGTCGCGGTAATGAACCGGACATAAATAAAATCAAGCAGTGTGACGGGGATCAACCGTCTAGGATATGACGGACTTCTACCGTTCATATTTTCTAAATCAGTACTCGCTAGACTAACGTCTCTAAGAAACTTTCTATGACAGCCTATATATGTGCATGTATCCCTATACTAACATACAAAACAATAATCATTTCATGTTGCAGCCATACAATATAAGTTGACTTACTTGGAGTCCTTAGCGCTCAGCAGGTTTTCACCCTCCAACGTTCAGTCCAGTTACGCTTAGCCAATACTGTAGTTATCCATACATTATACTTGGATTAATTATGGCACTCATAATTCACTATTATTATTTTGGGCAGTTTGGTCATTTTAATAAAAGTCATTTGTAAGGATTTATAATCCTTATTTGGTTTTAAACCTATTAAGGAAAGTCATATAAAACTATTCGAGACTAAACCCTAAGTCTCGGGGAGGCCTATCCTAAGGTCTCGATACCTAGGCTCGGGTATCAAAATGGTATTTTCCCACAATCCGCTAAAAATCTTATTCTTTCAAGATATCGCTATTAACCCGCACTTTCGACTAGCCAGTTAAAATATGTAAGATTTTAGCCGGTATTATATCCAGAAAATACTAATAAATTCCTTAATTATTTTTAAAGAAAATAAACTCTTTAAATTTTCCTTTTATTTTTCTTAAGGTTTTAATATCTAAAAACCGATTTAAGAAAATTGCCTAATTTGTCTTAATTAGGAAAACCGTTATAAATTTCTCATCATGACTAATTAATTTTCCAAAAGCAATTAATCAATTTTTTACTTACTAGAAAAATAATTCATTTAATTATTTTCTCAAAATATAGGGTTTTAAACCCTCTTTTAATTTATTAACTATTAATAAATTAAATCTCTTATTTTTAGAAAGAATAAAAACTCTTTAAATAAAAATAATTCATTTAAACTCAAAGGGGTAATTTTAGTGAACATATGATTTCAAGACTTACCAATTTATATCTTGAAATAAGCAAAATTTTACTTTTTACCTTATGTTCCAAAATCTCATTTTTACACTAAGTGTGAAAAGCCTATTTTTCACATTTTTAACTACATACTTCGTTAGTTCATAACTTGAAATTTACTTACCCAATTGTTACCAAAATTTCCAAATTCCATTTTTGTTAAGCCATTTAGGTCTTTGTAAAAATCTTAGGTCAAAATGAGCATTTTTTATTGGTGAAATCATTTTCCAACAATGAGGTAAAAATGACCTTATTTTCAAGTCCTTATTTTTTCCAAACTTTGACAGTTAATAACTTTCAAACCGTTTAAGATTTTCTTACCAAATTTTACAGTGGACTAATAGGTTATGCCAGAAATATGTCCACAAAATTTTAGAAAAAACTGGGTTCATTTGCCCTATACAGTGGCTGTCCAACCTTGGTTCCGAAAATAAGAATACGAAAAAGCTGTTTTTTACCTAAACTTTGAAATAGCATAACTTACTCATTTCTAAACATTTTGTAGTGTTTCAAAAGCTCAATTTTATGTACTAAATCTCAACAACATCACAGAATAATTTAATTTTACAAAACCAATATACAGTGGCTGCTTGACCCCTTGGAAGTCACAGCTCAAAACATGTTTTGTTTTAGGGTATCCTACAAAACCCTTGGGGGTTTTGGTTCCCATTTTCAAAATCAATACTCATGCATCATAAAAATTATTAAACAATTACCATAACCTTATTACATCACCAACAAGAAACTTTAAGCATTAGATATACAAAATAATGCTTAAAACTAAAAACCCTACAACAAAATCATCAAAAGTAAACTTTTTACCTCTTTGGTGTTCTTGCTTAAGGTTTGGACCTTCCTATAAGCTTTGACTCCTTCAAACCTTTCAAAAACCCTAACCAACTTCCCCCAACAACATAGGTAATTAGCTATTTGAAACTCTATGATTAAAACTTGACAAAAGTCTAGATTAATGAGACTTTACCTTAGGGAAAACCCTTCCTAGACCAAGACTTAGCTTCCAAGTTTCTTTGGTGTTCTTGGGGTTGAAAATGGAGAGAACACTTGAGAGAGTCTCCAAAAATCAGATGAGAGTGAATGAGAGAATGTGGGGATCGGTTTGGGGGTTAGAATAGCCCACAATACTCTTCAAAATATCACAAAACACTTGAGTGCTTTTCTACCCACTTGACTTCTTAATTAAATGGGATTTGAATTTTATAAAATTTGGTTCACACAACTCTAAAAGACCACATGGTCGGCCACCCTTTGCCATATATGTGATCATTAAATTTTTTTATTTTTTTTTATAAAGGTTTCATAAGAAGAAAAGTCCAAATTGGCTTTTGACACCTTTTTTCACTCTTATTAAGTTTTTATCACCAAACTTAACATTAATTAATTAAATTAAATGTCTCTCATATTTAATTTAATTAATCACATAATAAAATTTAACCTAAGGTCCATTCATGGAATATAATTCCCCATTTCGGTAAAATTAGGCATTTAACACAAAATGCCCTAAAATTTCCATTTTCTTTTAGGTTTATTATTTTTGACCACACTTTAAGTTTTATGAATGTATTTTATGCCCAAAATATAATTTCCATGATATTTCGTTTTATTTTCCGAGATTTTTACCCGATCAGGGTTTTTGTGTCGGTCTAGGACCGAAAGTCTTATCTTGACTTTTAAAGTCACAAAATTCATATTTTGGCTAGCAATAACTCATGGAATACTTACAAACAAAATATAATATTATTTAAAATAATATTCTTAACCCGGGAGAAAAATCCCGACCCGAGTCGTTTAAAGGTACCCAAAAACGTAGGACGTTACACAAATGCCGTCAACTAACAAAGATATAAATGAAATAAAATTTCAATAAAGTTACAACAAAATTAGGAGGCACAAGTGCCATCAACTATAAAAATTAAAAAGATAGATAGGAGGCACAAGTGCCGTCAACAATAAAAATTAAAAAGATAGATAGGAGGCACAAGTGTTGTCGACTAAAAAAAAATAAATATAAATATATAAGTAAGTTTTTTTATGGGTGGTAGAACCGTCCCAAATCTTTCTTTTTATCTTTTTCTTAGTTTTTATATAAATATATTTTGTTTATATTTTTGTATATAAAGTTTTTTTCTTTTTTTTTTAAATGCAAAAATTTAAATAATTAGTAGAAGAATTCACTAACCTTGAGAAAAAGTTCATTTGTTTTTTCTTGCAACTCCCCGGCAACAGCGACAAAAACTTGATGGACCCAATACGTGTATGTTTTAAATTGTAGAGTCCAAGAACTTTTCTTATCTAATTATTTAGTAGTATTATAGTATGTATAGTATTATCTTTGTAACTGTGGATTTTTGGTTCAGACCGGGAATTATTTGGTCACTCATAGTAGTACTTATAGATTTTCTATGTTTAACCTATAGTTTAAGAATATTAAGTATAACCTAAGGTTTGATTATATGACTGATATTAAGGATAATATTTGTTATACTATAAGGTTTAGATATCAACCAATAGGATTTTAAGCACATGTTATGAATGGGTGATTGGGGATTAAGTATTTTTGAGGATTAAATTAAATAAGGGTAAAGTTTGAATGTTATAGGGTCAGTCAGCAGCTTTGAATACGTTGAGGGCTTAGTCAAGGCTGTTTACTCCATTCAAACTTAGCTAAAAATGTGTAATTTCGTGTTTAATTAATCAGCGTATGCCGATATATCGCAGCTATAGGGGGCGATATATCGCAGCACGTAGATACGGAAAATACGAGACGATGCACGGTCGCCTCGGGCATACTGGCCCAGGCGATATATCGCCTACAGGGGGCGATATATCGCCTCCTTCAGTGTATTTTCAAATGTTTTTGAATTCTTTTCCTTTCAGCCATTCAAACTCTTGATAAGTCCAGCATCTTTCTGAACGAGTCTTCAGCCTCTGCTGAATGATTATTCAAATTATTTTCACCTAAAAAGCTATTATTTTTATTCAAGTAAAATCAAGATCCTTTCATTCCTAAACTCTATAAATAGGACCTAGTACCCAGCCATTATTCACCTTTTACTCTAAGTTCAGAAGCTGAAAGTGCTAGGAGAGTGTGAGAGTTAAACACCTGGGTTTTGGGGAAATCATAAGCTTAAACATCATAAGCTTATTAAACACTTTGGGAAGTAAGGTTCTATAGTATTTCGGTTGTGGTGTAGATTGGTCTTACAAGTCTTTGAGGTAAACCAAAACTCTAGTTCATTTGTTTTATGTTATTTCCCTTCTCTTAATCTTCTACTCAGTCTCCTAACCTCATTCTTATTTTGGTTAGGAAATCTAAATTCTTGAGCACATAAGTTTTGGTAAGTGTGACTTTCAATGGTTTAGTCTTTCCATCCCTTTCATTTCATCTCTTTTCTTCAAATCTACTCACCCTTTATATATGGTTTTAGGAGTGTTCCAAAAGTCCCAACTCAGTCCACATATCCCGGTAACTCTGGTAAGGAAAATAGGCTAGAATCAATATGTTATATGTTTATGTTATCTTATGTTTTATGTTATCAAATGTGTTATGATATGTATATGTGTATGTTTGTAGGCTTGGGCATATGACCCATATGACTAAAAAGACCCCAAATGGGTTATGGGCATATGACCTACTTAGCTAGTAGGACCCCATTAATCCCATGGGCATATGACTTTTTTAGTCTATGGGACCCCAAGTAATAATAGCCATTATAATAAGTATATGTAATAAGTGATATGATATGTCTTTATGCTTATTATGAAATTATGTTTATGACTATGTGTTAGATTTTCCTTGCTGGGCATTAGGCTCATTCCTTTTTGTTTTATGTGCAGGAAAATAGCCTAAGAGGCGGTAAGATTCGTGGACGCTTAGAGAATGTGTATCGATGGTGAATGGAGTCAAGGAGCCGAGCGTTATTCGATCCGAGGATGTAGTTTCGTTTTATGTCTTTTACATGTATTTTCCGCACTATTTATGTAATGTCTTTTTATTTTAAATCATGTTTTGTTTTTAAAGACAATAGGATCCCATATCCTTCTTGGTATTTATTTTGTAAGTAACTCTTATTTTTACAAGTTACTTAATAAAATTATGGTATTTTCGCAAATGTGAGTTCTATTAAGGATTGTATGTATAGTTTCGTTAATGGTCCAAAAGTCTAGATTAGTGGGTCAACAAAATAAATGTTAAAAGAAAGATTATTAAGATACTAGAATCAACAAAATATAAGTTTAATAATACTTATTAGTATATTGATTCCCAAGTTTTAATGATGGTTAAAATAAGTCAAACTATCATTTTCCAAATAGATTTATAATTTTAAGCACAAATTACTTCGAAAAAAATATAGGATTTTTCTTCACTTTCCAAAAAGTATAATTTCAAAGTATTTAATGTGAATCAACCTAATGAGACAACAAAAAATCAAATAACATTATTTATAAGGCAAAACAAAATATTTTTGTTCTAAGTATTGCATGTGTTCAATTTAATGACACATCTTACACAAAGAATATTATGTTTTGCAAAATGAAGAACAAAGTGCATATTACCTAACAATCCAAAATATGAGACATTAAAGATGAAAGACACATATGAAAAAGAAAAATCCATAAACTTTGTTGCATTACAAGAGAAATAAACATACACCATAAATATTATCTAGTTACAAGTTGATTCATCATGATCTTAATAATCTTATGAAAAAGATTAGAAGCACATAACTAGAATAGAAATTACAAACCAAAAATTTACAAACATAAATAGGAAATTTTGGAGGAGGAACCCCCAAATTTTTCATCTAAAAACTCATAGAAAAAATGACCAAAAAGAAGAAAAATATGAAGAGAATGGAGGTGTCTTGAAAGTGTAGGAATTTTGTAGTGTAAAACATCTTCCAAGCACACCTTAATGGTCTTGAAAATTCCCTATTTATAGCCAAAATGAGACTATTAAAATTATCAATTTCAATTAATTAAATTGATTAAATTAATAATAATATGGAAAATAGGGGTAAATTTTAGGGTGTAATGATGATTTTGGTGAAAATGTGTATAAAAGTTGGGTAAAAATGTGGCAATTTTGGGCATTGTGGGACAAGGAGGCAAATTTTTGGGCTCAAGAGGAAAAAAAGGCTGCTAGTTGGGTGGGTGGGCCAGGTAGGGGAAGAGCTAGCTTATGGCTGGAAGAGAGGGAGAGGTCCAAAGGCGTGTGGGCTGGGTGAGCTTCGACAGGAGGCAGTTGAAGGAACGATGCTGGGCTGCCTGTATTGGGCTGTTCGGAGGTACGGGCCTGCTGGAGAGAAGCTGGGAGCAAAACGGGCCTGGCGCGGGCCCAGGCTGGGCAGAGGCTGGAAGAAGGATGGGGAAGGGTTAAGTGGGCCTGATGCGTGATGGGCCTGGGGGCTTGGGCTGGCTGGGCAGGTGGGAGGCTTGGAGAGCTTGTCATAAATGCCACATTTTCCTTCTCTTTTTTCAGTTTTAATTCTTTCTTTTCACTTCTTTCCAAAGTACAAAGATGCCACAATTTTTCCTACAAAATAATTGTGAATACGGGAAGTTTTTCCTTGAAGCATATGTCGGCGCATTTAGGCGTGGGCGTAGAAGGGGCAAAGGCCCCACAATGTAAGGCCTAGCCTGCCATAGGCGTGCACACGCACCCCTGCAGCACTTAGCGAATCCCTCGCTATGTGAGGGGTTACTCGGTGCTCAGGCATACGTGGGCACCACAAGACTAAGACCTACTTTGCTTGTGGCTTAGAGCCTCGGTCGAGGTGCAAGGTGCGCAAAGGAGAACACCTCGCTATGCGAGGTTGAACCATTGGGGAGGCTCACCTCCCTTGAAGCATCTGTAGGCGCCGTTATGCGAGGCTTGCTGGGCAGGACCACTCTCCTGGTGCCGTTGTGCGAGGCTCGCGGGGTCAGAACGCCTCGCTACGCGAGGCTAGACCAATGTGAAAGGCACCTCGCCAGGCGCCATTGTGCGAGGTTCGCGAGGTCAGGAGTGCCCCGCTACCTGAGGCTGGACCACTCGGGGAAGGTACCTTGCTAGGCGAGGCCTAACCCACCTATGGGGCAGCGATGCAAGTGTAGCGCGCTGTTCGAGGGACCGAGACGCACGGGGGTGGCTTGCTGCGCGAGGGACCGATGCGCGTGAGGGACCGATGCGCGTGGGGGACCGATGCGCGCGAGGGGCTGAGGCATGCAAGGGTGTCCTACTATGAAGACCTCCACAGGGCTCTCCGTGCGTCACGCATTGGGGTTTTTGGATAGTGGCACCCCTGAGGGCCAGTTTAGCCATGCAAGATCTGGGCTAGGTCCCGTGGGCACCAATGTCACCCACCAATGGATTGGCGTGAATACATGTGTGTCCCCGATGTCACGAACTCTTCCCATGACATCTAGGGTAAACTCACTATACCATAGAGATGAATTCCTGAGATCAACAACACTTAGCAGAATGGGAGAAAACTTGGAAAGATGATGTGCCTCAGTTATATAAGAAGAACCATTAGTTACAAGGCATGTATAGGAGTACGGGATGTATAATCCTAAGGAGGACAGAAGCGTGGCCTTGACATCTACGTTTGACAAGTAGTGGCGGTACGAACCCGTACGGAGAGTGGAGGCACTACCTGAGCACCCCTGACCATATGCCAGAGTCGACAGTACGATGTCCTGCGCCACTAGTCTGGCATTGTCAGGGTAGACACCTCTATGTCGTGAGCCACTACCCTTACAATCTACCTGCGTACGTCCTTGTCCCCTAGGTCCTACTTGCATCAGGGGCCAATAAAGCCCACCTATAAATAAGCTTTGACCCTTCAGGTTAAGGAGTTGGAAAATTCTTTGTATGAACAGACAATTAAGGAATATATGATCTTTGCTCCATTGTAGTTCTGTATTTCTGCTCTTTCAAGTTCTTTCCATCTTATTCCTAGCTACCTTTCACAATATAATTTTGTTTTCTGACCGTATATCGTTGATGAGTTCTCACCGTGCACAATAATCATAAACTAAATTAAAATTGAATATTTTCAATAATATAATATACAACATAAGTTCCATGAAAATATTAATTAAAACTTAATTTATTTAAACATTTAAGCTCCAAAAATGCATCTTTTTAATTCTAACTTAACAATATTAATTTTAAATAATTAAACTATAATATTTTACAATAATATAACTATAAAAATACACAAAAATCTATAAAATTAAAATAAACCTAATAAATTCAAATTTACTTAAAAGTTAATAATTTACTTAAAAACTCAAAGACTAAGCAACAATTAGCATAAAAAATGTGGTAAAATAACTCTATTTTGTAGAGTTATCATCTATGGTTAAAAACTAACCCCAAGCTCATAATTACACCATCTTCAATGGTAGAACACAACCCTAGATCATCAAGACTTGGTTCCCTAGCTTGGTTCCTCAAAAGAAGCTTCAAAATTCAACAAGAAAAGAAGAAGAAATGATGAACAGGAGAAGGTGAAGGAGTGCTCTATTTTTTCTACAGCCTTCTAAGCTTTAATGGTTGATATATATCCTTTAGGGTCAAAAGACTAAAATGCCCTCATGCCTAATTAAAACCCTTAACAACCACCAAGGGTAAAATCGTCATTCACTTGCCCAAAGCACCTTCTTTAACGTTTGAGTTGTCCTCCTAGATTGTCTATATGTCTAAGGATGATAAGTGATACCGAATCTCAGTTTTGTACCCATCGCCCTTTGCGAGCCTTTCTACAACTTGAAAACAAATGTGGGACCTCGATTCGACACTATAAATATTGGTGCCCCATGGAGATACACCATCTCCTTTCACATATAACTTAACATACTTTTCCACATTATAATTTATTCGCACAGGTAGAAAGTGCATTGACCTAATATACAAAGTAACAACCTCTCATACCACAATCATCTTACCCACAATACTAGGCAATCCATTCATCAGGTCCATAATTATATACACTCATCTTTATTAAAGTGCCCAAAATTCATAACAACCTTGATGGCCTCTAGTATTAAGCTCTGACTTGCTAAAAGGTTAGACACTTAGCCACCACTATACAGATTTCAAATCTTGGTACACCTTCATGATTCTTGAGTGTAGCGAGGATGGAGTGGTAAAAGATCAATCCAAAATCTCTCTCTTGATGCCCACATCCATCGGAACACGTATCTGATCCTCATATCTCAACATATCCATGTTAAAAATAGTAGGGTTCTTTGCCACTCCTATAAGATTCTCATCCTGTAATTCATTATTTGTAGAGCTATATCTTCCAATTATCAATCGCAGATTCTATGCCAATCCTAGTCATTTCCTTAAATGACTTTGTTGTAATCCATTTCGAATCATATACCTTGCATGGACCTTTCCAACCCAAGGCACCAACCTCCAAGTTAGTTTTTCCCATGTAATAAAGGATTTCACTACAATCTGTCACCAATTCGCACCACGTATTTATCTCATATTCAAACCCCCATTAGGGAAAAAATGCTTTAAACTCCTATGCCAATGTATGTCTCACACTTCTTCACCATACGTATTGTCACCTTACCTTAAACACGGGTATCATTACTACCAACACAAAGTCCCATGTAGCATATCTATGTTCTTATTCGCTTAACTATCATGAAGCGTACGCCATCACCTTCCCTGCCTACATACAAACCCATCCTAGTCCCTGTCATGTCGCACCTCCAAATACCACGAGCTTCTCATTTTCAAACAACAAAAATCGTATCCATTATTCCGTCTTTGTTTATTAGTCCCCCACCTACTTATACCGATACCATGGTGCGATGATTAACCTCTTCTTCAACTCTTGGAAGCTCATTTTACATCTGTCAGTTCAGACAAACCTCAAGTTCTCATATTACTTCATTTAAGGGTATTATAATCCTTGAAAATTCTTCAATCAAATGTCAAAGGCATTCCGCCATTCCCAATAAACCTCTGACCTCTAAAGCATTCCTTTGTCCAATTCCTTACTGTTGCTATCTTAATCAAATCATGCATGATCCCAAAATTTCCCATAATGTGGCTCCAAACATCACCCGAGGAAATACGAACTCATCCTTTCAGAACCTACCTACAATCTATGCCTCCTTAGCCTCTGTAATATCATACGAAGATATCGCTCATGTTTTGTCTTTTATTGGAAGTAGGCCATAACATTCACGATAAATTCAAATACGAATTATCCCAATAATCCTCAAACTCTCTATTTGTCGAACCCACGCAGGTTGCTAAAGCGTTATTTAGTTCAAAAGCATTCACTTAAAATCCATAACACGCATACTTAGTACGAGAGATAATTTGTGAAATATCTTCTTCCTTGATCCTCATCTTCTAATAACCACATCGAGGGTTAATTCTTAGGAGCACTATCTTACCTTGCAACTGGTAAAACAAATCGTCAATCATTGGCAGTGGAAACTTATTCTTGATAATCACCCGATAATGTTCCGTGTTATGGATACAAACTCCCACCAATTCTGGGTGTCACCCCGTAACATACATGTGGCACATACCACTTTATCATTACTCGCCACCCTAATATGATCGAGGATGGAGCTAATCATGCACATCCATTACTTCACCAGACCACTCTATCATTACCAATTCCTCTAGGCCTCCATTGAAAGCTAAAGGGTAGTGTCTCTGGAACCTCTCCACCAATGGTTCCCATTTGTTCTAAACCCTAGTTTGAGCCAAACTGGTGCAACAACCGGGGGAACAAACGGAGCAGTGTTCCCTGGAAGAACATGTTGTCTCAACCACTTGATCTCTTCCTCTTGTCTCTATAGTCTCACTTGCATATCTGAAAACATTTGCTACCAATTCCAAGGGGCAAGCGAAAGGTTATGGCCCTGATTATCATTTCTGGCCTCGATATCAATAGCACCTGGTCAAATTGACTACCTTGGACACATAACTTCCAAGTATGTCTGAAATCAATGACTCGACCCATCAGGCATGATAATCGTACCCAGAAACCCTCCCACAATCAAACTAAACAACTACAACATTCACATGCAACAACAATGCTAAAACACATGTTTCAAAATTCATATATCAATTAGTAGGCCCTGCTCTAACAATATATATATCATGCTCTCGATTCTAGCATGCATATAAGGAATATAGTTCGATAAACATTTAGAAAGGTATTCAACCCACAAACCACCAAACCATGAGATGAGCTTATCTTAGAATCGAGTGTACATATTTAGAAAATCTTCAAGAACTTTAGGCCTTGGCGGCTCTGATTCCAAGTTGTAACCTCTAACTAATCCAAGACTGCCACACTGTGTGTTTAAAATAGTGCTTGACTCGATAAGAGAGACATTTAGATCAAAAGTGTAATTAAATTTAAACAATGGTCTAGGTACTAAAAATTTTGGCCAATAAAATTAGACTTTTCATTAAGAGGTTTGCATATATACACGAGATCCCAAAAGTTTATAATCAAAAAGTAGTTATATTAAACATTACCAAAAATAGTCGTCTTAAGCGACAAAATCGAACCACTGTTCTAAGTTCCTCAAAATAACTTGATCGTGATGGCCAAATATGTACACGCTGCTCCATAGCTCTCCAACTCATGGTTGGTTACCCATAGATTTCCCTTACCTGCAACATAGACAACACATGAGCCGAGGCCTAGCAAGAAAACCCTCACATGGCATGATAATAATTCACTTATTCATAACCAATAAACATATGCTTCACAAGTGATAAATGCAGTAATTCCAATCATATATATCATAAACATCTTTAACGAATTACAAAAATATTTATTTTAATTATATGATTCATTTACACAGCCTAGGAAAATAGCCATGCCAAATGGCCCAACTGCGCGAGATGTGTACTCAGGCACTCAACTTACGGTTCGTGCGAGGTCAGTAGGGACTGCAACCCTCAAACCAGACTCGCCTTTACGACTTGCATTCCACAAGCTTGCCGACTAGCCCCACGCTCCATGCGATGGTCGACCAACCTCACGTTCAACAAGATGGTCAAATATAGATTATACCATACATTCACAAACCATTCAATGCTAGTATGCCTAGCAACCAATCAACTCTATGTGCAAATGCCAATTTTCTTACTTCATGTCTCGAGCGATAAAGCGAGGCGACCCCAAGCACAATTCTTTCCTCTCGAGCCTAACGAAATCCCCTAGTCCCAACACATTAAGAAATTTTAATCAAGAACTTAATCAATAGAGGGCTTCAAGACAAAGCTCGAGCCCTCAGGACCTCGAATTCCACTAAACTGGATAGTAGAATCCTTCCCATGCCCTTTAATTCAGTTTCCCAAAACCCAAACTTAACACATTCTAAAATCCCCATTTAGCGATGCAGCGCCCCTTACTTGCGCTTTGGTTCCACACTAAGCCAAGAGGCAATCCTAAATTCCTAGGCATTTTGCACTATGGCGTCCCACCTGGTAGAGAGCTAACCCATAGTTTTTCTTATTTTGCGCTGCAACGCCAATGCAGTCCGGGGAAAACGCACCCTCAAAGACATTCAAGAGGGTCGCATCGCTCCTACCAAGAGAATCAACGCTAAAGAAAAAACCCAGAAAACTTGCCCACAAGGAAAAAAAGGTCATTTTCCTTAAACTCCCACTAAACCATGTCCTAATAACTCATTGTAGTTCACCAAACTACCAAAATACCCCTAAGCTCACCCCAAGCCAGGTATTCATCCCCATTGTGACTTTTCCGCTAATTTCTCAAAAGGTTCAACTCGTACCGAATATCTCAAATTTATCCACATAATAATGTGGTCTCAAACATATAACACATACAATACAAACATACCATCAACGTGTCAAAATTACGAAAATTCACATTTTTAACAAAAAGTAGGCTTATAAGCACATTTAATACACATGAACATGCATAAACAATCATATCATAATATAACTCATTAATTTGTATAATCACATATTTATTTAGTTAATTAACACGTAATTACTCCACGTGCCCTCCCGGCACGCTAATAAAGGCATTAAGCCTCATTAGGAATTTCGGGATGTTACAAAAGGGCTCAACAAAACAAGGCAGGAGGAGCTGGAGTAAATACAGGGGCTAGCCAGTCATGTGTTTCATCTAAAATTCCCCCACATGCTCACCAAGCGAGGGAAGCTCCTTCCAATACATGGAATAACCAAGCTTCCTTGAAAGTAGCTTAGAACAATAACCCAAAACTTGTGAGGCCAGCCTCGAATATTGAGAGACCGCTACCATCTCCGTCAGGCATCCTCCTCCCATAAGACACCGACCAGTTCAAGACATAACATAACATGCCCTAGGCGGATTTTGAACGGGCATAGTGATACCTCAAAAGCCAGCCCGAAGTGCAAGTCGAGATAGAATTCGCCAGAGTGGGCATGGCCATAGGAATATCCATGAGGTCTCAGTGGGAGAAAACCAAGGGGCAAGGCAGGCAAGACAATCATAACCTTCAGGAAGTTATTTATCGAGATTCCAAACCACTGAGATCAGGGTGCACGTGGATAACCCACCTCAAAATTATTCTCAACATCAGTAGCAGCAAAGAACGGTTAACTTTCTTAAAGATGGTCAAGATATCAGTAGGTCGGTAAGTGTGTACAATATCGAGAGTAGATACCACGAAAATTATCCACACAATGGTCCTGATCTTCAAGACCATCTGAATCAAAATTGAGGGTAGTATAACCATCCAACCCCAAACCTAAGGCACACTTAAATTACCAACGAGAGCCTTTACAACAATGAGTTGGGGTTCCTTTGAACTATAACAAGCTCCCAGTAGTGTAGGCTCCGCCCTTGGTAGACCCAATTTAGGAGAGAATAAATATTCTCTTAGAACAATTCAGACACCTACAAGAAGGAAAAAACAAGGAGAAAGCATTCGACTCAGAAGAGGCGCTTGAGCCCTTCGCCCCTCATATTTTGAGCACACCTTTTTCGAATGGTTTTAAAATACCCCATGTGGCGCCTTACGAAGGGGGCACTGATCCTACCAGTCACCTTAGCATTTTTAACACGGTAATGTGGGCTAGTAATGTTGGATTCAAGCTTAAATATATGTTGTTACCAACAACTTTAACATGAGCAGCAAAAATTTGGTTCGAAAATTTTTGTAGACACTCTATTTCATCATGGGAACAATTTTCTAGGGATTTTAAAAAGCAGTTTCGAGCTGCAAAAAGTATTCAACCTGAGGCCTCATACTCGAAAAATATTAAACATTAGCAGGGCAAATCACTCAAAAAGTATTAAGCTCGAGCTCGAGACCTAGATGATAGTAGCCACATGATGGCTATTCGAGCTAGAATCATGCCAGGAAGCGCCCTTAGGGATGACCAACAGTGTAAACCAGTTCGTACCATAATAGAATTCACATTACAAGCTCAAAGGTTTATCAATGTAGAAGAGGCCACGTCAGCATTATAACTCGCACCTCCATCTCCAATAACTACAATAATAAACATGAACCCCGCTGCAAGCTCAGCGACACCAAATTCTGTGCAACCCTTGGGTGATAATTCTTTAAAATAGAAGAAGAACGAGGGAAATGCTCCGAAAGCAAAGGGAAGTAAGAAGAAAAAAGGAGACAAGTACATCTATATATACACTGTGTATACCGAGCTAACAAAGACTTCAGAAAATATTTATGTGGCCAATGAGAATCTGGTTCCATTTCAACTACCTAAACCAATGCGCAATCAACTACCAAACAAGATCAAAATAAATATTGTCAGTTCCATAGAGATATAAACCACATGACTGACAAATGCAGGAAATTAAAGGACATGATCGAGGGTTTAATCTAGAGAGGTTACCTTGGGCAGTATGTCAGAAATATGGCCAATAACTAGGGGCAGGCTCCACAAAACCGAAGAGTGGCACCAGCAAACCTGCAGTGCCACCTCAGTTCGCAATACCCCTGCTCGATATGACAACCGGCAAACTTTGATTGATGGAGAGGATGTAATAACCATCTCCGAAGGGAACCATATAGTCGGAATGAGTAGGAATTCCCATGAGAGATAATACAAGAACTGAAAATCGAAGATGGATCGCCTTTCCATATCCCCGAGTTCCAAAACAACAAAGGGTCAAAACCCAGCCAATGACTTTCACAGAAGAAGATGTTTTTCATGTACAATTCCTACATGTAAAAGGTTCACCGAGTACTAATTGATAACAGGAGGTAGGTGAATATCTTTTAGAAAACGACGTTGGAAAAGATGGGCTTATTGGGTCCAGACTTAAAATCATGTTCCACTACCCTATATATATTTTCAGGAGAAGCAATAGCCAGCACTGGAGCTATCAAACTTCTTGTAGGACAAGGATAATATGTAGTCTCAGTGACAAGGATGTGTTGAATTCATAGTGGTAGAAAATGTTGGTATTAAATATGATAAAATAAGATGCGCATTGGAATGCATCTTATATAGATATATCAAATCAAACACAAATAGATTAAATATTACCTCTTGTAGCCTATCAAGAGTCAACGAATGTTTTTGTAAAAATCAATAATCTTCCTATCCTTATTCTGAAAGCTCACACCTTGATCTTCCAAACCAATCCTAAAACATACAAGTATGGTATGGGCACATAGGATTCAAAAGGTTGATTTAGAACTGTCTAGATGTACTCAACCCATGAGATATAGAGAGGTTTTATAAGAGAGAGGATGTTGTGAATAGATTTTCAGGTTTAGAAAAAGTCTATCGCTTTTTTTTTCTGAGAGAGAGTATGACAGTTTCACTGATGTTTTGCTTATGGTCTTAGATGGGACTACATTCAAAATGTGAGTCCCTGTTTGATGTGCATATCTCCAGAATGAGAGAGGAAGTAAAGAGTAGCTTAACATACACCTGACCATGTCCAACAAGGTCCTATTTCTTCTTTCTAAAATAACATTTTGTTGTGGCGTTCCAGGTGTTGTGAGTTGGGATAGAATACAATGCTCAAGAATGAAATCTTCAAATTCTAAATCCAAACATTCACCACATTTATCTAATTGAATTATTTTAAGAGTCTTGACTAATTGCTTCTCAACCTTAGCTTTGATCTCTTGAAACTTACCAAAGGTTTCAGAATTCTTAAGCATTAATTAAGTATGACCATATCTAGAGTAATCGTCAATAGAGGTGGCAACATACTCTTACCCACCTCTTGCTTGTATAATGATTGGACCACAAACATCACCGTGTACAAGCTCCAAAGGTTCTTTAGCTCTATTTCCTTTTGCTGAGAAGGATGTTTGGTCAGTTTGCCTTCTAGACAAGATTCACAAATCGAAAGAGTTCCAACTCTTAGTTCTCTCAAAGTCCATCTTTTGTTAACCAGTTTATTTTGTCTAGTCTTGTATGACCAAGTCTAAAGATGCCAAAGATATGTGTCATCCTCATTTGAAACGTTTTTGTCTTTCATTTTCTTGCAATTTTGCTACCTTAAATGATTCCGAGCTATTTAGCGATTGTTCAATTAATGAAAGTGTTAATGTCCTTCATTTTCATGTCCAAATAAAAATTAAGAATAATCAAATTATAAACAAAATATTATAATGTTAATACATGCAATAATATTCAAAATACTAAAAGAAAAAAACGAAAACATTGTTCAAACAACAATAACGTTTTCTTCTAAGAAAAACTAATGAACTTTAAAATAAAAGGACTTTTTTCAACGCTTTCTTGAACTAGACGCTTTCTCTCTCTTCTTTCTTTTATCTCCATCTACAAGTTCCTCTTGATTGCTCAAATATTTGTAAAGAAGAACAAAAATATGATTAGTGGTTTCAAATCAAAGATTCAGGATTATGCATTATAACCCACTATTAAGCTTAAGGTAAAGGCAAATCATATTTACCTTTTTCATGAATGTGGTCTTGTCTGTATATTCTCATAAACAGCATCCCACATATCTCGAGCGTATTCAATATCTTCGAACTTTTTCCTCAGCTTTTCTTCCATGGTGCTAAGAATATCAAATCTTGCCATGTGATTTGTTCTCATCCAATCAACATATTTCTCTTGTTCCTCTTTCCTTGAATCTCATGATGGCATAGGAGGAGGTTGTCTTTCATTAAAAATATGTTTTAGCTTTTTGGCTAGAAAACAGAATAAGTATAATTTATCCATCCTCCTTGATCCTCTTCAGTTAGTTTAACGCTGCTTATATGATCATTAATCATTTCATGCATGATCGAACACATGATGGAAAAGTAATTCGGACTTAAAATAAAAATATAATAATATTACTATTTGAAAAACAAATATATCAATTAATCAAAGTAAACATGATTCATGAATGCAATAATTAAAACACATAAACTAACATTTACTATTCCATGATAAAACTACCTGCCAAATAAAGTGTTGCCTTAGGGTTGGTCAAGTTAAATTCAAATAGCTTATAAGACAATCTTATAGTTATTATTTTAAACTTAAAATAACTCTTTATTTTCTCTTTAAAAAAAAATATAATCCTAAATATATTTTCTCTTTATTTTCAAATAGCAAATGTTGGTATTAAATATGATAAAATAGGATGCGCAACAGGATTGATCTTTTTTCAAAAAAGTTATTAATACAAGCGAGGATCATACATATATAAATATATTAGTTCAAACACAAATAGATTAGAGATTGCATCTTGTAGCCTATAAAAAATTTATGATTCTTTTTGTATAAATTCACGATCTTTTGATCCTTATTCTGAAAGCTCACAGCTTGATCTTCCAGATCGATCCTCGAACACACAAGGACGTGTGTGGGCACGTAGGAATCAAAAGGTTGATTTAGAACTCTCTAGATGTACTTAACACATGAGATATAGAGAGGTTTGAAAAGAGAGAGGATGTTGTGAATAGATTTTCATGTTTATAAAAAATATCTTGCTTTCTTTTTCTGAGAGAGAGTCTAATAGTGAAACAACTTTGATCTCTTAAAAATCTTATTTGATTAGTTAGGAAAGTATGGATTCATTTATTGTAAATCATGTTCCCAACTATTCGTGATATTGAATCTCCAAAACAAAAGTCATTAGCCTCATTATACTAAAAAAACCTTAACGAGTGAATCAAAAGATCCAATAAACATAAACAGGAGTTCATGAATACTCAAGATTTAGACTGATCTACAAATGATCATCTATTATGATAATAATTACATACTTATGCAAAATGGTAAGTTTATAAAGATAATTAACTCTCATTGGTCTTGTCATATATGATCTCTATTATATACAACACATTTACTAAGATGTCTATCCACATCAGCAATCCAAATCTAGATCACTTTCATCCTGTATGCTTAGTAAACCCTACTAGTAACCATTAATTAAAGATTCCTTACTTTAATATGTTACTGACTATTTTATTCATTATATATGATATTAATTCTCTCGTACTAATACAATATCATATTTTCATGAATGAATAAGGAATTTTCTTGATATTATTATATAATTAATTTAAACAATAAGTATAACATTCAAATATAATAAAATTGTACTTTTATTTAAATCATTAAAATGTCTTCACATGCCTTTGGGGCATTAATCCTAACAGATACACCATCTTCCTACAATGTTTTGCTCGGGAGACCAACTCTGATTAGGCTGGGGGCAGCAACATTTGTAAGGAACTTGGCGCTCAAATTCCCAACATCAAGTGGAATTGGTACATTGAAAGGGGATCAACTAGCATCTCGAGAATGTTATAGCATCTTCATGAGATGGAAAGATCAATCCAACACCCAAGCACTGGTTGTGATCGAAGAGATTGAGAAAAGAATTTCTAAGATCGAAGAAGAAATCGACCCTAGATTGGGAGAGGATAGAGCTTAACTTGGGATAATTGAGTAGCTTGAAGAAGTCCAGCTCAATGAGAAGGAAACAACTAAAATGGTGAAATTCGAAAAGAAAAAAAATAACCTTGCTAGAGAGGCGAAATAGTAATTAACAGGCTTCTTGAAAGAATAACCAAGATATTTTTGCTTGGTCCCATGCAGTTATGATTGGGATCAATCCCAATGTAATGACCCACTACTCTAGACTTTTGGACCATTAACGAAACTATACATACAAATCCTTAATAAAACTTACATTTGCGAAAATACCATAACTTTATTGGAAACTTGTAGAAATAAGAGTTACTTTCATAAAATAAGTAGGATATGGGATCCCATTGTCTTTAAAACAAAACATAATTTTAAAGTGAAAAGGAGTTACATAGAAAATGCGGAAAAAAAATACATGTAAAACCATAAAAAGGTAAAACAAGACTACATCCTCGAAAATCGAACTCTCGACTCCTTGACTCCATTCACCACCGATACACATTCTCCCAAGCATCCACGAACCTTACCGCCACTATAGCTATTTTCGTGCACATATAAACAAAAAGGGATGAGCCTAATGCCCCGCAAGGAAAATCTAACACATAGTTCATATACATAAATTTCATAAGAAACATAAAAACATAACATAACACTTTATCATACACATACTATAATGGCCATTATTACTTGGGGTCCCATAGACTAAACAAGTCATATGCCCATGAGATTAGTGGGGTCCTACTAGCTAAGTAGGTCATATTCCCATAATCTATTTGGGGTCTTATTAGTCATATGGGTCATATGCCCAAGCCTACAAACATACATATCATAACACTTATCATAACATAAGATACATAAGATAACATATAAAACATATAACATATGCATTTCTATCCTATTTTCCTTACCAAAGTTACCGGGATGTGAGGACAGAGTTGGGACTTTTGGAACACTCCTAAAACCATATATAACATGGTGAGTAGATTTGAAGAAAAAGAAATGAAAAGAATGGAAGGACCAAACCTTGAGAAAAATACTTACCAAAAACTTATGTGCAAGTTCTTAGATTTCCTAACCAAAATAAGAATATGGTTAAAAGCTGAGTAGAAGACTATGAGAACTTAAAAGAACAATTGCAGAAATGAACTTAGAGTTTTGGGTTACCTTGAAGGCTTGTAAGACCAATCTACACCTCAAACTGAAATACTATAAAACTTTACTTCCCAAAGTGTTTGATAAGCTTATGGTGATCAAGCTTATGATTCCCCAACCCAGGTGTTTACACTCTCACACTCACTTAGCACTTGCAGCCTCTAAACTTAGAGCAAAAGATGAATAATGGTTGGGTACTAGGTCCTATTTATAGAGTTTAGGAATGAAAGGATCTTAATTTTACTTGAATAAAAATAGTAGCTTTTTAGGTGAAAATAATTTGAATAATCGTTCAGTAGAGGCTGAAGACTCGTTCAAAAAGGTGCTGGACTTATCAAGAGGTTGAATGGCTGAATGGAAAACAAATTCAAAATGTTTCAAAATATGCTGAAGGAGGCGATATATCGCCCCCTGTAGGCGATATATCGCCTGGGCCAGTATGCCCGAGGCTGTCGTGCATCGTCTCGTGTTTTCCATATCTACGTGCTGCGATATATCGCCCCCTATAGCTGCGATATATCGGCACATGCTGATTAATTAAACACGAAATTACACATTTTTAGCTAAGTTTGAATGGAGTAAACAGCCTTGACTAAGCCCTCAACGTATTCAAAGCTGCTGACTGACCTTATAGCATTCAAACTTTTCCCTTATTAAATTTAATCCTCAAAATATTTATTCCTTAATCACCCATTCATAACATGTGCTTAAAATCCTATTGGTCCTTATCTAAACCTTATAGTATAATAAATATTATCCTTAATATCAGTCATATTAATCAAACCTTAGGTTAAAATTAATATTCTTAAACTATAGGTTAAACTTAGAAAATCTATAAGTACTACTATGAGTGTCCAAATAATTCCCGGTCTGAACCAAAAATCCACAATTACAAAGATAATGCTATAAATACTATAATACTACTATCTATCTTAGCTAAGTAAAGTTCTTGGACACTACACCCAACATAATAAGCCATGCTTTAAATATAGATAAAAGTTCCCCTCGAAACAACAGAAAATGAGCCTCCTTGATGGTGAGAGGAAGCAAGTCCTAAAGGAAGAAGTGGATAGGTTAAAGGCTATAAGTTCCATAAGAAAAGCCTACTATACAGACTCAATAACCAATGCAGTTTTTGTTCCCAAGCCAAATGGGGAGTGGCAAACATGCATTCACTATTCAAATTTAAAAAAGTATGTCCAAAGGGTTGCTTTCCACTGCCTCAAATTGATCAGATCGTCGATGTAACCTCGAGGCATGACGTCATGTCATTTATGGATGCTTATTCTGGATATGACCAGATAGATATGCATGCTCCCAACCAAGAACACACAAGCTTCATAACAAACAAAGGATTATATTGCTACAACGTGATGCCCTTTGGGATGAAGAACGCTGGAGCAACATACCAAAGATTGGTAAATCAAATGCTTGCTGAGTGGATCGGGAACAACATGGAAGTGTACATAGATGATATGGTTGTCAAATCCAAGCAGACCAATAGCCATGTTGCCGACCTCACAGAATGTTTCACAATACTCTGAAAATACAACATGTGGCTAAACCCGGAAAAGTTCTCATTTAGAGTATCTTCAGGAAAATTCCTCAGTTTTATAATGAATGCTCAGGGATTCGAAAAAATCCCAAAATAAATCAAAGCCCTAATAGAAATTTCTTCACCTCGAAAGCATAAGGATGTCCAGAGTTTAACTGGATGTATGGTAGCCTTGAACATACTCACCTCAAAATGATCTGATAAATGCCTGGCATTCCTTAAACTTTTGAGAGGGAGCGAGAAATTCGAGTGGATAGAGGAGTGCTAGCTATCCTTTCAAGCTCTCAAGAAACACCTCACAATGCACCAATTTCTTCAAAACATATTTTGGAAGATGTAATGTACTTACACCTCGCCACAACCGAGCATGCAATCAACATTGCACTAGTTATTGAGGACAAAATCTACAAAGGTCGGTGTATTACGTCAATAAAAGGCTCTTAGGAACTGAATTAAGATATCTTCTAATGGATAATCTTACATTATGTTTGGTGCATGCTTCACGGAGGCTGGGACCCTTCTTGCAAGCGCACCCCATACATGTTCTTACTGATCAACCACTGAGGCAAATATTGGAAAAACCAGATGCATCATGTCAATTATTAAAGTGGGTGGTCAAACTTGGGAAATTCGAGATAACCTATCACACAAGGACAACGATTAACTATCAAGCATTAGCCGATGTGATAGTAGAATGCACAGGCATATCCAAAGAGTAAGTAACAACCCCAGCTCGAGAGTTATGGAAACTTTAAGTTGATGGGTCCTCAAATGAGAATGGATCTGTAACACCCTACTTCCTTAGAGCCATCACCATGTGATTTATAAATGTGCCATTAGCTCACTAATTGAGGTTTTATGTTAAAAAGTGTGACTAAATTAAAATGAAACTCGTTTAATGGCATTTATTGTAAATATTGAAACATTCATTAAAATCATAAAACTCGTACATTTAGGATCCCAAAATATTGTTTAGAAAATGTATTAATACTCAAAAAAATAATTATGGTCAACCTATGCAACAAAGCAAGTCATTACAGTACTTTTCCCAAAATAACCCTAGCCGTGACAGCCAAGTAAGTCGAACATGTACCCGTTGCTCCACGCTCTCCGTACTCATGGTTAGTCGATCTTTCCTTTTCCCTTACTTGGACCATAGAGCACGTGCGAGTCGAAGCCCAGAAAGAAAACTCAATGCATATAAAGCATAATCTAATCCAATAATAACAACACAAACAATCAACAGACTAAACACATAGCGGCCTACGTCGACCCAGGTGCTTAACCAGGCCCTGGGTTCGCGGTCCTCACAGAGTGGGTGGATAAAACACCCTTGGAGGGTCTTTCCCTAGCGGCCTACACTCAGCGTCCTTAACGTTGATCCCGACCCCTTGTTGTACCCTGCTTCTTGCTGTTCTCGGCCTTCTCCATTCTCGGCTTTAGCCGTTCTCGGCCTTCGCCGTTCATTCATAAACATGCATAAAAAAGCCCTCTCTGCTGAAGGACACGAGACGCAGTGTGCTATACCCTACGCCACGACGCCTAGGAAAATTTCTGAGGCCCCCAGGCCTAAATGTTCAAACAGGCCACAACGCCTGCTGAACAAGGCCGCGGTGCGAGCCCCAAAACCCAGAATTCAACATGGATTTTACGAGCTAACCACCCTGAAATTCAATCTAAACATACCCCAGAGCCAGATTTGAGCCCCACAATCACTTTACTATAGTTTAGGCAATGCTAGAACTTCAGAAAGCTAGCTGACTCACCCAAATTCAGACCAAATTCAATCTTAAGTCTAGAACTTAAGTAAGATTCATTCTCAATAGAATTTACCAACAAAAACATGAAAGTAACCTTAACTCAGTGAAGATTATGAGCTTATACTAGCATTCCAACACTCTTATCTTGTCTTCCCCAAGTTCCCAGCTTTAGATTCTGAGTTTTACCACCACAATTCCAAAAATTGGGTAAGTCCCCTAGAGAAGGAGAGATTGCCAAGAGAGAGAGATAGCAAGAGTTGAGACTTTGGTGTTTCTTCCATCTGTTTCTTTTTAAATTGTTCTAAAGTTTGAGATATGTCTAAGTTTATCCCCTAGCTAAAAATTCCAAAATACCCTCAAGTCTATCTTAGTCTTTTAGTGCCACCAAGGGAAATTCCTTCAATTGCCACATCCGGCTAAATCCTCAAGTGTTCCTATAAATCCCCACTTGATTCCTGATACACTTAGATAAACATTAAATCACCACTCGTTACCCGGTAATTCCTAAACATATACTATATTACCAAAATACCATTAGGCTCCTCCCGAGCTGGGTATTCAACCCCATTGTGACTATTTAGTTAATCTGCTCCCTAGGATTGTCTCCGATCACACATTATGAATATATCACCACACCCTCGTGGTATCAATCACAATACACATATATATATCACATGTATGCCCTCAATGGGCCAAAATTACAAATATGCCCTCGAAAACTAAATTAGGCCCACATGCATATTTAATTCACCTAAACATGCATTTCTAATCACATAATCATTAAATTCACATATTAGCAGCATTAAATCAATTATTTCCCTCCCAGCACGCTAATCATGGCCCTAAGCCCTATTAGCAAATTTGGGACGCTATATGATCAAAGGGCAGGAATCATAGTCATAATCACTTACAGGCATAGATTTCATTTTGCATTGACATTTGGATTTTATTCATCCAATAACGAGGCATAATATAAAGCGTTAATTGCAAGGCTTCGAGTGGCTTGTGAACAAAAGCCAAGATAATACACTGCTATAGTGACTTTCAGCTCGTAGTCAATCAGGTACGAGATGAATATCAAGCTCGAGGGATAAAGATTGCAACGTACCTAGAAATAGTCAAAACTGTATTCGAACATTTCAAAAACTATATTATCGAACATATTTCGAAGGAAAAAAACTCAAATGCCGATGCGTTGGCTCGACTTGCAGCAACTAGGGAATCTGACACACTCAATGTGCTTCCAGTGGAATTTTTTCCACAACCAAGTATTTCCAAGCTAAACAAGGGTGATGTCGAAATGATTGATTTGCAAAAGACATGGATGATTTCTACAATAAACTACCTCAAAACCTGAAGTCTCTTTAAAGACCGAAATAAGGCTCGAAAATTGTGGTACAAGATTCTGAGATAATTTATCTTGGAAGGAAAGTTGTATCGAAGGGCCTATTCCATGCCATTGCTACGATGTGTAACCCCGCCTGAAGCAAGAAAAATCCATGAAGGATTTTGTGGAGATCACGCAAGGGGGCATAACCTCTCAAAGAAAGTAATAAGACAAGGATACTTTTGGCCCACAATGAAGGCTGATGCATTTGCATATGTTAAGCATTGTAATAAATTCCATCGGTTCAGGTCGATACCTTGAGCTCCCCCAACCGAGCTCGCTATCTTAACTTCCCCATGGTCATTCGTAGTATGGGGCATAGACCTCATAGGATTATTACCAATGGGACTAAGTGGAGTTAAATATGGTGTGTTCGCAATCGATTACTTCACAAAATGGACCGAGGCCGAGCCATTAGCAACAATGACCTCCAAAAATTTCCTAGATTTTGTGGTAAAGAACATTATATGCCGATATAAGATAGTGAGGAAGATTGTTCGATAGTGAATTATTCACTCAGTTTTCTAAAAGAAACTAGATTATAAAAGATTTTCATTGGTGGCACACCCTCATGCAAATGGTCAGGTTAAAGCTGTAAATAAAACTATGAATAGTTTTATCAAAAAGTGTCTCGAAGAAGCAAAAGATAAATGGCTTGATGAATTATAATAGGAGCTGTGGGCTTATAGGATGACAACTCGAACCTCGACAGGGCACACACCGTTTTCACTAGTCTATGGCTGTGAACCAATGTTACCAATTGAGGTCGAAGAATCGACATGACGATGAAAAATATAAGCATAGGACTCGAACTACTCATAGATCGAAGAGCCATTAGACCTACTTAAAGAAAAGTAAGATGTTGCTTAGCTTTAAAATTTCGTGTACCAACAACGTGCCACATGATACTTTAATAAAAGAGTTTGAGATAGGCATTTTGGAGTGGGAGATTTAGTACTCAGACGAGTATTTCTAGCCACACAAAATTCGACAGGAGGTGTGCTCAGGCCAAATTGGGAAGGACCTTATTTAGTGGAATCTATTATCCAACCCAGTGTCTATAAATTGACTCGATTAAATGGGGAATTAGTCCCTTAAGCTTGGAATGGTGAACCTCTACAACCATATTATCAATGAATTTTTGAAGATGTTTATTAATGTAACCAAGATTTCATTTATTTCAATATTATCAATAAAATACTTTTCATTTCCATTTATAATTTGTTGTTAATTTTTTGCTTGCCACTGAATAACAAAACAACCAAAGATCCTACAATCTTAGGAATTTAAGGGGGGCATATATGGTACAAGCTATAAAAACATTCCATGAGCTAGAAATTTTATAAAAAAAAAGTGGAAATAAGTGCAAGGAAAAACAACCTAGCACGTCCTTATGAGTTCAGAATAACCATTTAGTGAAATTCGAGTTGGATTTAACTTGCAAAAAAAATTTAAGCTCGGATTTTCCTTCGGTATTAACCAAGTGGAATAGTTGAAATTATAAACAAGTAAAATAACTGAATTAATATTAAACATTACAATGAATTTTTGTGAAGCAAATTTAAAGTAGTCGAGCTTGTTTTATAGGGATCGATTTACAGCATAATCACAAACACAAACTATGCATGACAATTATACATGTTTGTAATAAGCTTGAAAATTACTTGTACAGATAAACAATTATAATCAATTGTAATATATATATAGTGTGAGCTCGAAAAATTTCTGCTAATGATAAATTTGAGCATGCTATAATAAAAACAGAAAGGAAGTATATATACAAAACCGAGCAACAAAATTGTTTAAAGTAAAAATACTTCAAAATGAGTAATTAAAATAGCTCGATAATTCGAGCAATAAAATTGTCTCGGGCACCAGGTCCTTAAATATTTACTACCCAAAAACGATAGTCAAAGCCCTTGTAAAATAAAAAACAACACAAAATATTGATGGACGGCCCCAGATTCCACCTCGTCTCCCCTCTCCACCCCAGATCTTGCCTCCTGAGTGGTGACCTCCGTAGCTTCCTCCTCTGCAAGGAGAATTTTCCATTTCTCCAAGAATTATTCTTCCTAATCTGCCAGGAAGAAGGTATTGAGATTAGGGTTCATGGACCATATTTTGTACATGGCCATTTCAATTGTGGTATCCTTCTTGGTCATGAACTTTGCAAGAATTCGAGCCTTCTCTTCCTCCATCACCTCATAGATGGCCTTCTTGTCCTCTTAAAGTTTTTCATTTTGGCTCTGCAGTCGTTCAAGCTTTCTTGGAGGTCAACTTAGAGATCTTGGCTTCAATCTCCGCCCTTACACGATGAAGCTCGCCCTTTATGTTATCGAGATCAGCCCTTGAACAGTCAAGCTCATACTTCTGGCATTCAAACTTGGCCTCTGAGGTAGTAACCTTCGATAGCTCTTCATTGTGAGCTCGTGAAGCGTTGGCAAGGTCAGTCTCCACGGTCTCCAACTTGTCCTTGGTGGCCTTGAGAGAATCCTTGGCTTTAGTAAGCCTAGCATGCAACCTTGTGACCAATGGCCACTTGGGTCGTCAGGATGTAATTTTGGCAATGGAAGCTAAGAAGACTATCCATCATACAAAAGTGTTATTAATAAAATAATATAGATAAATTAAAATTTATAAAAATTTTGAGCTTGATGATACTCAAGAATCCAATAACTCCTCTCACATATCAAATATACTAAAGACATGATCGACTCGGGTCAAAGCATTCAAGGAAAGGTCAGCCCTAGAGGCACCAGCTGCATTGGCCAGTACAAATTCTCTCTCGTGAGTTAAGATTGCGAACTCGCGGACCAGGGTTGAAGCGTTAAGAGGAATGGACTTTGAAGCATTGTAAACTTTCTTTCCCTTGTTTGATGAAGGGATCTTATGAGGCAGAGGATGAGGAAGAGCCTTCAAGGGGGTTGGAGCTAGAGCCTCCCCCGAGGCATCAGAAGGAGGCTCTGAGGAGACCGGATGGGTTGTTTGCCTTGAGGCTGTTGGACTAGCCTACGAAGGGTTCTCCGTAACCCTTGCCATTTTTGGAGGTGGTGGAGGAGGCATAATTGTCTTCAAGGAGACCCGTCCTCACTTCACGCCTCTTGCTTTTGGGGGTTTGGAGAGGAGGTTCTCAAGATCAGAATCCATGTCACCTACAAAATGGAGAAAAATACAATTAAGTATCTTTTAAGTACGTAATAACATTTTTATAATATGAGGAGGGAAACATATCTAGAAGACAAAGAATCAAATGAAAAGTCATTAGAGGATATATCAATGACTTCAGAAGATTCATCTGTTATTCCTAATTCTTCATCTCGGAATATGGGAGACAGCTCGGAGAGATCTCGCCAATCATTCGAGTCATATTGGATTCCTAAACCTTCCCACACTTTTTTTATAACCAACTATCATGCCTAATTACTATAAAATTTTACCCCTGACAAGGTCATAAAATTATTTTCAGGATCCGTAAAAGAAACTAAATCATCGGGATCCTGAGTTAAGAGTGTGGGGGACCAACCTGATTGGTCGAGGACTACCTCACCTCCTTCAATCGAGCTCAGGGATGCCTCATCCTATGATTCGTTCCCCAAGCCAAATTGCTCAATCGAGGAGAAGGTGATGCCAAGGCTCGAGCTTGACACTATTTTTCTCTCTTTTCGAGATGGATAGGAGGGAATGGGAAATGGGACTACTTCCCACGAGGCATACTTGTAGGTCACATCATCATCTTTGGTCTCGCTTTCTCAGAGCAAACAACAAAATTAAAGCTTGTCCTGATGTGGAATGTAATTTAGAGATGACATGTCATATGAAGTTTTAATATTTTATCTTGACGGTCTGCCATCTCCTTGGAAGGCTTGGGACAGTCAAAGTTTGCTACAAAGAAGCATATGGATAAGTGTTTGAATTAGGGATTAAAACTAGTCTTAAGAGTACTAAGATAGTTACTTACGGATCTGGTGGTTAGGTACTAAAACTAGTGTTTGATTCAGAAAAATTATTTCTTGAAGTTGGGAGGATGGTTAGGTATGTCTTCAAAGAGCCTCCTCTCTCTGGGACAACTCGATAGATTGTAAAATCCATCTTCACCTCAGGCTCGAGTCAGGTTCCTTTTAAGGCAAAAGAGATAGAGAATCTCACATGTCGAAGGCCTTTCCCACTTCATTTCATGATATAGTGACCTTAATACCGCTAGAACTCAATATGACCTGGACTATAGCTGCAATGGAGCAATACCGACTCATTCGGTGAACTTCTGAAAGTAGTCCTTTAAGGGCAATAATGCCCTAGCCCTCATGTTCTCACGACTCCAAGTCGCGAGCTTTTACACCCGACCAGGATTATCTTCGCCAAGGGCATAACTACTCCTGTCTTCAAGTGCCAGAGCTTGACACACTAGTTTGGCAAAAAAAATTAAGCCATGGGAAGACGGGATGTATGAAACCTATCTATTCAATTTTACTGAGCTTTCGTAACTGTCGGCCTAGAAAAAATTTCAACTAGAGGAAGGGAGATAAGATATTTGAGGAGGGGCTGGGATAGAAGTTTGACAGGGACGGCTCGAAGAGCTCTCCATGAGTTTGAAGGAGAGCTCATTTGGGTGAAAGGCATTATCACTGTGAAGGCACAATCTAAAGGTATGAGACAGATATAGAAGTCAGTCTCAGGATGAACAACCAATCAGAGCCTTCTCATTTTCCCATATTGGACCTTGACAATCTGACGTCGAAATGAGCCTTGATGTCTTCATGATCTATTCACTCTACATGCTCCTGAATGAGTCTTTGGTTTCAAGAAAATGGGGACTCAGCTCGGGGGAGGGGGGGTGGACTTTGATAGGGTATGGCTTAGTTGGTCCCCCACCAATTCTTCTCAGAATATTTCATTATCTAACAATAAAGAAAAAGGTGAGGGCCCATTAATTAAAATAGGAAGGGAAAAATAATTGGACAAATTTATCTCGAAAATTCAAACATAGATGGGCTCGAACTAACGAGATGGTTATCTCAAATAATTCAAGCCATTATAGGCTCGAATCATCCAAGTAAGCCCACTTGATGTGGGTGGTCGATTTCCATTTTTGATTGTACTGATTTTCTAGGGAGAAAAAGTTTTTACCCAAAAAAAAGAGATTGTTATATCCAAAATTCAGCACTTTCACGTGGTAGCGGGTGAAATGAGGACATGTCAAGACCAAGTTTCAGAACGCAAAAATCAACACTAGTCGTCATGAGGAGTGTCCTTTGCCATTTCCCCAATACTAAAGAAGAGGCAGGACTCGCCAGTGCCTGCCTATTTTTCCCATCGTGTGAAGCCAAATGATCCCCAGACGGCCACACCAACTTCAATCGTAAGAAGAAAAGAGCGCTAGCCAATCGCCCTAACCAGACGCACAAGTCGAACGAACATGCATCACAAGGATCTGCTTATGTCGCCATCAGACGTACTTGATCCCCAGGGCATCTCACTGGTCGCCAGTAGTCCGTTGCTGGTGGTTGAAGCCCCACACTTCCCACTAGTGGCCCTCGTCATCCTAGCCTCATTCTCCGAGTACGCCTTCAACCATTAAATAAACAGGACACGTCGAACTTCCACTTTTGGTGAGACACAACCTTATCTCTAAGCCAGGTGTACCAAGATTTAGCCTGATCAGGAAACAAGGTGTCACCATCATCCCTACCCATATCCGTAACTAAAAATACTGCAACCCGCACAGTAGTATAGGAAGGGATTCTGAGATTGGAGAAACAAGTCGGTAACTATTCATTTTCAAAGAGCTTTTTCTCTCCATCATTGCAACTACCCTAAGAGCAAGATCAAACTCAGCTCGCTCTTGAGGGTTCAAAGTTTATAAATAATACTGACTAAAGTGGACGTAGGTCTCATTCATTTTTTGTTGCATTTATTTCTCTTTTCTTTAGCTTAATGTTATGTTCATCGTTAAATATCTTCTCTGAGGTATTACACACAAATGACTACTCATTTATCACTCCGTGTGAGTTGACAAAAAACAAGACAACATTTTGGTGCTTTTCATTAAGAGTGTGAGTCTCAGAGTTAGATCTTCTCATCTACAACCCAAGTGCCCCACCCCCTCACTGGTCATGGCACTTAGGTGTGGTCCAGCTAAAGAAAATGGACATATGTCCCCACCAAATCATCCTCCTTTGTATAATGTTGAGGAGGACCCTCATGAGAACCTAGAAGAAGGCAATGGCAGCCATCTCCCCCAACAGCCTGAGGTGGCATGGGAGGACGTTCCCACCCTGACAGAAGAGATGGCATGGTTGCACGCCATGAAAGTTGCTACTATAGCTGAGAGGCGACCCTCGCCTTTGAGACGACTGTACGCATGGTAGTGAGAAATCGCCAAGCTCCTTCAGGGCAGGTGCCTTGGATAGAAAAGGAGTGGAGCAATCAACCGCTTGTTACTTCAAGAGTACTGCCAATGCCGAAAGATCCCAATCAAGAGTAGGACGAACTCCTCAACCACCAAACCAAGGAGGACAACGACCACCCTAGGCTCGGAACCATGGTAGCATCTTCAAGTTACGATTTATGCCCTAAAAGCATATAAAGGCGTCTTATTGATTTAAATAAAATTACAATTTTTTTATATTTTCATGTTATAATTATTGTTTGAATAGTTTATATGAATATCAAGAAAATTCCATATTCATTTATGATGATACGATCTTGTATTAATAAGAGAGAATTAAGATCATATATATTAAATAAAATAGTTAGTAACATATTGAAGTAAGGAACCAGATGCAAGTAATCTATATTCGAATTACTTATGTGGATAGACATCTTGGTAAAGGTATTGTATATAATAGAGATTATATATGACATGACCAATATGAATTATCTATCTTTATAAACTTACCGTTTACCATAAAGATTTAATTCTTATCATACTAGATGATCATTTGTAGATCAGTCTAAACCCTGAGTATTTATGAACTCTTGTTTGTGTTTATTGGATCTTTTGATTCACTCTTTAAGGTCTCTTAATGTAATGAGGCTAGTGACTTTTGTTTGGAAATTCAATATCATGAATGGCTGGAACATGATTTACAATAATTGAATCTATACTTTCCTAATAGATAGAATATTGGCTTCAGAACCCTAACTGAGACAGACCAAACGATGCATCGCCTAGTGCTAGGCAACGCGTCATCAGGGCTGTTACGGGTGACCGTATAGTTTACGTAAAATGCTCCAAATGATGTGTTTTAAATGCTCTAATCCTATTCATTAGACTAATGATGATGCATACACTATAAATATGGGTTACTAGAGTTGTAAAGTATTAATCACACTTTCCAACTCTCTCTCTCTCTCTCTAGCATTCAAATATCAATGTTTTCTCCAATTGTGAAGGCTTGGAATAAAGATTTTTGACAACAATATTCTTATTGTGTATAAGTCTTAGAAGTTTCCCTAGTTGAAAATTCAACTTGCTCTAAATCAAAGGTTGTATCTATCTAATCCTAACTTTCTTTTGTGTTACTCTATTGTGTTTTCATTGTTAGTATTGATGATTAAATTTTTCTAAGTTCATCGTATCAACATTTAATCATTTAGTTTCTTATATTCAAGATTAACATTCATATCATGAACATGTTTCTTTGATTATCAAGAAATTTGGATATTGATTTAGGGTTGTGAATATTGCATTATTCTCATTATTCATTGTTGATTTGCAATGTGCAAAGCAACATATTCCCAACACTTAATATAAATAAAAATATTTCTATTTAGAAAGTTATATTTTCACTTTATGTCATCAATGTGGGGATGATGCTTCAAAGTTAATCAATTTATTTTTTTGAAAGTAATTGATTAATTTGGTCATCCTATCAAATAGGTCATTTGGAATTTCACATTCTAAATCACTTTGGCAATATGTGCATAGAATGAATAAATCTAGACATGCTTGATGTCTAAAGTTATTATTTCTAGAATATTTTATTCGAGAAGGAATCAATTTAAAACATAAAGATATTTTTAGAAACAAAGAGGTTTCTAGAATTAATAATCAAGAAAAAAATTATTGTAATGACCCAACTAATTCTAAGACCTTGGACCATTAAAACTAATATACATAGACACTACTTTGGAGAAAACATACATAAGAAACATTCACAACTTTATTAAAAACTCTAAAGTAAATATTGAAATACATAAATGAGAGGTATGGGATCCCATTGTATGAAAATAAAACATAACTTTAAACTTAAATGAAATTGTTTACAAAGCTAAATGCGAAAAATACATAAAAACATAATTTAAAGACTAAAAATAACATCATCCTCGAATCGTCACGTAGTCCATTGAATCCCTTCTTCCTCAATACACAAGTCAAGCTACCACGAATCCTTCCGCCGCCATATCTATATTCCTGCATACATAAAAATAAAGGAATGAGCCTAATGCCCAGCAAGGAAAATCTACTAATAACATAAAACATATACATAAACTATATCATAAACATATACTATAAACATATGGCATATACTACAATGGCCATCATACTTTTTGGGGCTTGTTAACTAAACAAGTCATATGCCCAATAGATTTGTGGGGCTTGCTAGCTAAGCAAGTCATATGCCCATAAATTATTGGGGCTTGCTATCTAGACAAGTCATACGCCCAAGGACTATAAACATACTATACATAATATAAACATAACATAACATAAGATAACATAACATATAAACATATAGAATCTATCCTATTTTCCTTACCAACACCGGGATATTTGAGAACAAAGACGGGATTTGGAACACTCCTAAAACCAACAATAAGAATGTGAGTATTTCTAAAGAAAAGAGATGATAAAGAAGAGAACTAAACCACCAAGATGAAGCTTACCGAAAAGAAACCTTAAGTTCAAAGAACTTAAATACCTAACCAAGAATTGAAAACAATGAGTTAGGATCTGAATGAAAACTAAAGAAAACTAAAGAATTACATTGAAATGAACTTAAGAATAGGAATACCTTTGTTTGTACTATAACCGAACTACACCTCGATATTGAAAACACACTCTATATCTCACTTCCCAAGTGTTTATAAAGCTTAAGATGATAAAGCTTTTATCCCAACCCAAGTGTTTATCACTCTATAGTAAACCTAGCAGCTTGAAGACTCTGAACACAGCTTGAAGAATGAGAAAAATGGCTGGGTACTAGGTCCTATTTATAGAGTTCAAGGAGTGAAACTACCTCCTTTAAGCTTGAATAAAATAATGAATATTAATTGAAAAATATTTGAATATTCGCTCAACAGATGCTTAAGACTCGGTCAAAAACGTTCAGAGGCTAGTCAAGAGGTTAAGGCTATTTTTAAAATTGAAAAACTGAACTATCAAAAATACATAGGTGGGGCCGATATATCGCCCCCTATAGGTGATATATCGCCCCTCCCAGTAGTCGCGAAGCTGGTTCGATCATTCGAGCAAAATCGGCGTGTTTTTTCGTATCTCCCGTGTGGCGATATATTGTCCCTATAGCTGCAATATATTGGCATGCACTTTTTCAGCTTAATTTGAATTGGATAAACAGCTTTGACTGAGTCATAATACGGTTTTAAAGCTGCTAGAAGGTCCTAGAGTTTTTAAATATTTCTTTTATAAACCTATTCATAAAAAATACTTAATTCTTTAATAAACATGCACATGACAAGTGTCATGATCTTATTAGTTCTATCTAAACCTTATAGTATAATAAATGACATTCTATATTAATAAAACCTTATGTTATAATTAATATTCTTAAACTATAGGTTAAACTTATAAAATCTATAAGTGTTGCTACGAGTGTTCAACTAAGTCCCGGTTTGAACCAAAATCCACAGTAACTATCATACTATAACTACTACTAGCTACTACTACTACTACTATTTAACTAGCTAAGTAAAATTCTGGGACTCTACAATTCTCCCCTACTAAAAAGAATTTTGTCCTCGAAATTTACTTAACAAAAAATTATGGATACCGTGCTCACATGTCCTCCTCCAACTACCATGTTGCCTCCTGTTCAGAACTATTACTCCATAGGACCTTGACTATCATAATACTCTTGGACCGTAAATACGTCATCTCTCTATCTAGGATGCTAACGGGTCGTTCCTCGTAACTAAAGTCTTTCTAGAGTGTTGTTGTATCGTACTTGAGATGGGTCTTACACATATCTACGCAACATCGAGATGTGGAACACATTGTGGCTATCTACTAGAGCTTGCGGTAGGGCTAATCTATATGCAATTGCTCCCACTTTGTCCAATATCTCTAAAGGACCTATAAACTGGGGACTAAGCTTGCCTTTCTTCCCAATCACACATTTCATAGGAGATATCTTCAAGAAGACTTGATCTCCGACTTTGAATTCCACATCACGTCGTTTGGTATCCTCATAACTTTTCTGATGGCTTTGATCAGCGAGCATATGCTTTCTAATCAGCACCACTGCTTCTTGAGCTTCTCTAACAGCTTCGGGACCAAGAAGTTTCCTTTCTCCAACCTCGTCCTAATGTAATGGCGATCAACACCTCCTTCCATAAAGTAACTCATAAGGAGCCATCCCGATCATCGACTGGTAGCTATTGTTGTAGGAGAATTCTATCAGCGGCAAGTACTTACTCCATAATCCTCCGAAATCAAGTACACAAGCGCGCAACATATCTTCTAAAATCTGTATGGTACGCTCAGACTGACCGTCTGTCTGAGGATGAAATGTTGTACTATGACTTAACTTGGTACTCATGGCTTGCTACAAACTTCCCCTAAATCTCGATGTAAACACCGATCCTCTATCGGATAGTATTGTTATAGGGATTCCATGCAGTCATACTATTTCTTGGACATAAACGTCTATGTATTGATCTGCCATGTACGAAGTCTTAACATGTAGGAAATGAGCTAACTTGGTTAGTCTATCTATTACTACCCAAGCCGAATCATGTTGCTTATTTGTTCGTGGCAAACCCATCACGAAATCAATGGCTATATTGTCCCATTTCCATTCTGAAATGCTAAGTGGTTGCAATAAGCTTGTAGGCCGCTGATGTTCTGCTTTCACTTGCTGGCATACTAAAAATTTAGACACATACTCCGCTATATCTTTCTTCATTCCTGGCCACCAATATATTGTCTTAATGTCGTGAGTCATCTTGGTCGACCCTGGGTGAACTGAGTATGGGGTATTGTGTGCTTCTTCTAAGATCTTCATCTTAATCCCTTGATCATTTGGCACGCATACCTGATCCTTATATCTTAATAACCCCAACCCTAATATTGAGAAATATGTGGCCTTGCCTTCTTTAACTGCATCCATATGTACTATTAATGTGTCATCATGCCCTTTCCTAATCCGTATTTCTTCTAATAAACTGGAATGGATGGACAAGTTAGCCAGCTTACCGATGACTACTTCTATTCCGGCACTGATCAGCTTCTGTTGTAGGGACTTTTCTATTTCAGCTAATGCTGCTAGACTTCCATAACTCTTCCTACTTAGCGCATCAGCAACTACGTTTGCCCTTCCCGGGTGGTATAAGATTTCACAATCATAATCCTTCACTAGTCTAACCACCTGCGCTGCCTCATGTTGAGCTCCTTCTGAGTGAAGAAGTACTTTAAGCTTTTGTGGTCCGTATAAATCTCGCACCGTTCCTCGTAAAGATAATGGCGCTAGATTTTCAACGCAAAGACCACCGCTGCCAACTCCATATCGTGTGTTGGATAGCGTTTCTCATACTCCTTTAGTTGCCTTAAGGCGTAGGCTATCACCTTGTCATTATGCATCAGCACACAACCCAACCCTTGCTTTGACGCATCACAGTAGACTAAAAACTTGTCGTTGGGTGTCGGTACACAAAGTACTAGTGCTGAGCATAGCTTATCCTTAAGCAACTGGAAGCTCTCTTCACACTTATCAGTCCAGTTGAACCTTTGCTGTTTCCGAGTCAGGTTGGTAAGCAGAGTGGCTATCTTAGAAAAGCCCTCTACAAACCTCTGACAATAACCTGCTAGTCTAAAAAAACTTCTTACCTCTGACGCGTTCTTTGGTCTTGGCCAATCCTTCATAGCCTCTACCTTGGATGGGTCTACCGTAATTCCATTCTTGGATACTATGTGGCCGAGAAATAATACTTGCAAAAGCCAAAATTCACACTTCTTGAACTTGGCGTAATGTTGATGCTCCTTTAGTCATAACAAGATCAACCTTAAGTGTTCCTCGTGCTCGACTTCGTCCTTCAAGTACACCAAGATATGGTCGATGAATACTACGATGAATTTATCCAAGTAGTCCTTAAAAACCCTATTCATTAAATCCATAAACGCGGCTGGAGCATTGGTAAGACCAAAAGACATAACTAAAAACTTGTAATGCCCATAACGAGTTCTAAAAGCTGTTTTAGGAATATCCTCTTCCCGTACCTTGAGCTGGTGATACCCGGACCGTAGATCAATCTTTGAAAACACGGTTTCTCCTCGGAATTGATCAAACAAGTCGTCAATCTGGGGTAGTGGGTACTTATTCTTAATCATCACCTTATTCAGCTCGCGGTAATCTATACACATCCTCATGCTTTCTTCCTTTTTCTTCACAAATAGAACTGGTGCTCCTCATGGCAAATGGCTCGGTCTAATGAAACCCAAGTCTAGGAGTTCTTGTAGATGCGTCTTTAACTCCTTGAGTTCGGTAGGTGCCATCCGGTATGGTTCCTTTGAGATAGGTTTGGTGCCCAGTACTAGTTCGATTGTGAAGTCAACTTCCCGATCGGTGATAGCTCTGGTAAGTCATTAGGAAATATTTCTGGAAATTCCTTTACAATGTGGACATCTCCAACCTTTAGTGGTGTTTCCTTTACCACATTCGTGACGCTGGCTAAGAATGCTTGACATCATTTTTCTATCATCCTCTGAGCTTTGAGAGATGATATAAGCAGTGTGCGTAGTCCTGATACTTGTCCCATAAAGCATAGTCTTAGGCCATCAGGAGTCTCGAATGTCACTTTCTTGCATTTGCAGTCGATGGTTGTGCCATGCCTTGCTAGCCAGTCCATGCCTAGTATCATGTTGAAGTCTTTGATCTCCAGTTCTATCAGGTCTCCTTCTAATTCTATGTCCTCAATCTTGACCGGTACGCCTCGTACTATCCGTGATGATAGAACTACTTTTCCCGAAGGCAACTCTGCTACAAACCTAGTTCTAAATCTTTCACAAGGTTTGTCTAGTTTTTCTATCATTCCTAACGAGATATATGAATGAGTGGCTCCCAAATCAAATAATACAGAACATACATTATTGAGGATAGCAACCTGACCTGTAACCACTTCATTGCTAGCATCAACTTATCTTTGGGTTAAGGCAAATACCCTGGCAGAAACCATCTTGTTGTCCCTTTTCTCCTCTGTCTTGAGTTGGGGACATTCTCTCTTCCGGTGTCCTTCCTGACCACAGTTGTAGCATCCCTTGGTGTTCGCACGGCATTCACCAGGATGTTTCTTTTGGCACTTAGCACATTGTGTGTATTCTACATAACCCGGCCTATTACTTCCATTGTTCGTCTGTGCCCTTTTATCATTATCGGACTGCTTGTTGTCAGGATGTTGTCTATTCTGACCATTACTATTGTTGCTGGACTAATTTTTGTTGTTGTTGTGATTGTTATTCCGACCATTCTGAGGTTGACTCTATTGTTTAGGATCAGGCGTACTGGCCTCCTCTTTATTAGCATTCGCCTGAAGCCTTTATACTTCTATTGTCGTTTCTAAAACATTGGTATAGGTAGTATTTCCCCGGTTTGCTAGCTTAACCCCTAACTCAATCTTTGTTCAAAGTCCTCTAACGAACTTGGTCACCCTCAGAAAGTCAGTTGGAACCATTTCTGGTGCAAACTTGGCTAATCGGTCGAACTGCCGAGCATACTCTGCTACTGATAAGTTCCTTTGCTTCAGACCAGCGAACTCCTCGACTCTTGTAGCGATGACTACTGAATTGTAGTACTTTTTGTGGAATAGCTCCACAAATCTGGTCCAAGTCATGGTGGGGACATCGTGAGTCTACTAAACTAAGTCCTACCATATTCTAGCATCCTTCTTTAGTAGAGATGAAACGTAGGATATGCGTTCCACGTTGCCGAGGTTCATGTGCGCTAGGATTGGCTCCACATTTCTGGGCCATTCTTCCGCCTCGAAGGGGTCTGCTGTCCCTTCAAAGTTCGGAGCATGTTGCTTACGAAACTGCTCGTAAATTTGCTCCATGTGCTGAGCTGGGTATGGTGCATTTTTCGCCATTGGCCATCCCCCATAAGGACCTAATTGATGGGGTGCTTGTACCATTTTTTGAGGCTGCGGTTGCGGCAAAGGCGGAGGCTGTCGTAGTCTAGCCATTTCTGCAGTATTGTCAACCGACGGCAGCGGTGGTGACGCACTTTGATTGGCAGCAGCATTGGTAGCACGCGCTCCCCTTTTGTGAACTGGAGGGGATTCATTGCTTTCAGGAACGAAGTTGGACGCATTGGCATATAAGCCTATCTAAACAAACATAACTCAGACCTATTAATTATGACTTTTTATGAAAGGAATTATATAAGCCTTCTTTTAATTAGGATGTGTTTCTATACTTAGAAAAATAAGCCATCTTTATTATTTTCTAAGTCTGTTTCTAATCATCCTATATGACTTAATTCTCAGGCTCGAAACTCGTCGTTGTTAAAAAGTGAACCATATTGAGGGAGGGCTGGGATCAATAAAATCGCTCCCACTACTATGGCCCCCTAACTCTCAATATAGAGAACCTAGTTCATTGATTTGTATCCACCCTCACCGAACATGGTCACTATTTATTATGATTGCAAAAGAAAATCAAACTCATACATGTCAACAAAAT
The DNA here is from genome assembly GCF_963169125.1 of Humulus lupulus. Classification (NCBI taxonomy): domain Eukaryota; kingdom Viridiplantae; phylum Streptophyta; class Magnoliopsida; order Rosales; family Cannabaceae; genus Humulus; species Humulus lupulus. The sequence continues at coordinate 23,812,262 of NC_084801.1, read as the reverse complement.
AACAATGATATTTATTTGGAAAAAGGTTTTTCACTAATTACAATCATAAATAAAATAAATAAAGAAACTAATCTATTCTAAAAATCGGGATCTTCTACATCTGATCCTTCATCTAGCATATCATCATCTATCTCCTCATAGTCATCATTATCTTGAGCCTCAAAATGCCCTCGAGGAAGATTCGTGAATATTCTATGTTTTTGCTCATTTGTAAATTGGAATTCCATTTTAGAAGTATGAGAAAATAATATCTCATAGCTATCGGTAATTCATCTTCGTCATCTATAGTCTCCCATATATCTTCTAAGGCTGTAATTACAGTAGGATAATCTCTAAAAATTCTAATCACTAAAACATATTGCTCCGTAGCTCTCATCATGATTTGCTTAGTTGCTTGGAGGTGACCTATCTCCCTGTGGAATAAGAGTAGTCTCCGAGTGATTCTTTCTAACACTCCTACGGTATTTCATAGCTCTCTAATTCTTTCCAAGGCCTTAATGGCTCGGATATCCTCATAAGTTAATGCTCCATTCATTCTTAACTGAAAACATAAAGCTTAAACGTTAGCTATACATATAAACATAATAACTATAACATAAATACTTACATTGGCGGTTAGATTTGGAGCTTGAGCGTGTGTATCAAGGAGAACTCCATGCGAATGAACAGTTGCTCTGATACCAACTGCAATGACCCAACTAATTCTAAGACCTTGAACCATTAAAACTATTATACATAGACAGTACTTTCGAGAAAACATACATAAGAAACATTCACAACTTTATTAAAAACTCTAAAGTAAATATTGAAATACATAAATGAATAGTATGTGATCCTATTGTTTGAAAACAAAACATAACTTTAAACTTAAATGAAATTTTTTACAAAGCTAAATGCGAAAAATACATAAAAACATAATTTAAAGACTAAAAACAACATCGTCCTCGAATCGTCACACAGTCCATCGAATCCCTTCTTTCTCAATACACAAGCCAAGCTACCACGAATCTTTCCGTCGCCATATCTATTTTCCTGCATACATAAAAATAAAGGAATGAGCCTAATGCCCAGCAAGGAAAATCTACTAATAACATAAAACATATACATAAACTATATCATAAACATATACTATAAACATATGTCATATACTACAATGGCCATCATACTTCTTGGAGTTTGTTAACTAAACAAGTCATATGCCCAATAGATTTGTGGGGCTTGCTAGCTAAGCAAGTCATATGCCCGTAAATTATTGGGGCTCGCTATCTAGACAACTCATTTGCCCAAGGACTATAAACATACTATACATAATGTATAACATAACATAACATAACATAACATAACATAACATAACATAACATAACATATAAACATATAGAATCTATCCTATTTTTCTTACCAACACCAGGATATTTGAGAACAAAGACGGGATTTGGAACACTCCTAAAACCAACAATAAGAATGTGAGTATTTCTAAAGAAAAGAGATGATAAAGAAGAGAACTAAACCACCAAGATGAAGCTTACCGAAAAGAAACCTTAAGTTCAAAGAACTTAAATACCTACCCAAGAATTGAAAACAATGAGTTAGGATCTGAATGAAAACTAAAGAAAACTAAAGAATTAAATTGAAATGAACTTAAGAATAGGAATACCTTTGGATGTACTAAAACCGAACTACACCTCGATATTGAAAACACACTCTATATCTCACTTCCCAAGTGTTTATAAAGCTTAAGATGATAAAGCTTTTATCCCAACCCAAGTGTTTATCACTCTATAGTAAACCTAGCAGCTTGAAGACTCTGAACACAGCTTGAAGAATGAGAAAAATGGCTGGGGACTAGGTCCTATTTATAGAGTTCAAGGAGTGAAACTACCTCCTTTTAGCTTGAATAAAATAATTAATATTAATTGAAAAATATTTGAATATTCGCTCAATAGATGCTTAAGACTCGGTCAAAAACGTTCAGAGGCTAGTCAAGAGGTTAAGGCTATTTTTAAAATTGAAAACCGAACTTTCAAAAATACATAGGTGGGGCCGATATATCGCCCCCTATAGGCGATATATTGCCTCTCCCAGTATTCCTGAGGCTGGTTCGATCATTCGTGCAAAATCGACGTGTTTTTCACATCTCTCTTGTGGCGGTATATCGCCCCTACAACTTCGATATATCGGCATACGCTGAAATATTAGACACGTAATTGCACTTTTTTAGCTTAATTTGAATTGGATAAACATCTTTGACAGAGTCATAATACGGTTTTAAAGCTGCTGGCAGGTCGTAGAGTTTTTAAATATTTCTTTTATAGAACTATTCATAAAAAATATTTAATTCCTTAATAAACATGCACATGACAAGTGTCGTGATCTTATTAGTTCTATCTAAACCTTATAGTATAATAAATGACATTCTTATAATCAGCAATATTAATCAAACCTTATGTTATAATTAATATTCTTAAACTATAGGTTAAACTTATAAAATTTATAAGTGTTGCTAGAGTGTTCAACTAAGTCCCGGTTTGAACCAAAATCCACAGTAACTATCATACTATAACTACTACTAGCTGTTACTACTACTACTACTACTACTACTACTATTTTACTAGCTAAGTAAAATTCTGGGACTCTACAATTATCTTGAATTTTAAAGTATAAAATAGTGGGGGTGTTGACTATGGTCAAACTCACAATTTTAATGGTGTAACTATTTTTTAATCAAACTATAGCTAGCAACAAGGTTTGAATAAAATAATGAGAGAATTATTAAGTATGGATACATGAGAAAAGAAATGATATTAATGGAATCATTTCCACATCTGAAGGGAGGAGACTTAGACTCCCTTAAGAGATTCGCAATTGATGATAATCTATCTTAATACTAGTAATCAAACTATTATTATGTTAAATAGGTAATAACAAGTCAATCAAGTGAATAGTAGTATTCAAAATTTTGTCCCATATGAGATATGAGTACTAGTGTGTTACCAAAATAATGTTTAAAACTGAAAATATTTTTAATAGAACTCAGTCTTGAAAGACAAGTATTTTAGGGTAACAAAATACTATAAGAGTTTTATCTATATAGATCTAGGGGTGGTGTTGCCCCTCATGAGAATTGTGAGTCATTCTTAAGAAAAGTCTACGAATAGAATTGGGTGGTGCACACGGCCATTAATGGTGCAAAAACAAGACATTGAGGTCTCAAGTGAACATAACAAAATTGTGTGTGCTATCACCAGTTTGTCATTAAGAAATAGTGATTCAATGCTTCGGCAACAAAAATTTCAACAAATTTTCTGATAATTACACTGAGGTAAAATTCAAGTCGAAAGACATTTTATTTTATGCAACAATGCAAATGTTTCTATAGAGAGTAATTATTTAATCACGTGGGGGATATTATATTTTAATATAATGTTTGATTGATTTAGTAAGCGTTATAAAAAGAGATTATTAAATCTAAGTAAGAGAATGTTATATTATTTCAAATAAAATAATAATAGATTAAATAATATGACAAAAGTATAATTTATCACACATTCTAGTCTTCGTATGCTAAACTTCCCTCTGTTTTACACTGTTTTATGATCAAGTATTTTTATTTGCTCAACTTGTCCAATAGTACTCATATTGTAATTTGACATTATTGTCTAGTGCTTTATTAATATATTCACCATGTACTGCATTTAAAATAAACCTTTTGTTTGCCACTATGATGGTCTGGTTGTCCTTTGATTAGGACCTTTCTTTTTCAATTATTTGCCCCTTTTTTTTAGCTTTAACCCTATATCACTCTTTATAGATATTAAAATGGTAAAATTTAAGTTGAAAGACATCTTATTTTATGCAACAATACAAATGTTTATATAAATAGTGATTATTTAATAAAGTGGGAAAATATTATATTTTAATATAATGTTTAATTGATTAAATAAGTGTTATAAAAATAAATTATTTAATCTAAGGAGAAAAATGTTATATTATTTTAAATAATATAACAATAGAGTAAATAATGTGAAAAAAAATGTGTTTTATCATACATTCTAGTCTTTATATACTCAACTTCCCTCTGTTTTACACGGTTTTGTGATCAAGTTTTTTATGTTTGCTCAACTTCTCCTGTAGAACTCATTGTAATTTGACAGTTAATGTCTAATGCTTTATTAGTATATATTATTATTGTTATTATTATTATTATTATTATTATATATATTCACCATGTACTGCATTTAAAATAAATGATGGTCTTGTTGTCCTTTGATTTGGACCTTTCTTTTTCAATTATTTACTCTTTTTTTAGCTTTAACCCTTCATTTGTCAGTATGTGAGTCTTTTTAGATATTAGTAAATTTCGGAAAATTCTTATTTCTAAGGGAAGGCACTGGTAAGAAATGGGTTTTAGGCATGTAAATTAATTTTTTTCTCAAATTTTTCTATCAGAGTGTTCATTATACTTATAATAAGTTTTTTGTAAAATTTTAGAAAAATCAAAATAATTTATAGTACCAAAAATAAAGTTTAAATAGTCTGTTTTTCCACGCATATATATATATAAAAACATACAGGCAATATACTATTTAAACCCTCATTTTTGCATTATAAATTATGAGAATTTTCTCAAAAAAATTCAGAAGTCTTAGTATGACTACAATAAACACCGTCATAAAGAAATATTGAGTAAATATTGATTTACATACCTAAAACGTGATAGTGTCTAACCATAACGTTCATTTTTAAGAATTTTACTATGAATTTTATTTTCAGCTCTTGTAAGAATTAAATGAAGGAAATGCTTTCGCCCTTGTTTCCATTTGTATTACCATACTATAAGTTTAGGAGGTATATAGACTTTTATTCATATTTTATTTATTTCACTTATCAAAAAGAAATATATAGTTCAAACAATAGCTATATGTCTGTATTGCTCACAACATTGGTAATTGGTTATTATATTTCTCCTCCTCATTATGAGGTGTGGGGAGTGATATAAGATGAGGTTTCAAAATTTTGTTTTCCCTTTCTACTTAACAATTTGATTTAAACAAACTTTTCAATAGTTATGTTATATTATATAAAAACCTTCATACTTTTCAAAGTTTGACATGGTACCATAATTTTAGACTGTAGTAAAAATATTAATACAACAGTTATGATATTATTGTAAAATGCAGTGTAGTACCACGTTCTAGCAAGAGACAACAGTTCAAATAAAATTGTCACCTCATGCACCACAAGGGACAATAGTTGATGTGCAAATGTCGTCTTCTTGAGTACATGATACAATAGTTCATGGACAATTATGATAACATGACATAACAGCTTTTAAGCAACTATCGTGCCATATGGTAAACGAGACAGCATAATGTTGTGGACTAATGTACCATACATAGAAAATGAGATTTCGTTTTCCTGCTTTAAACTACTACATTCATCATAAATTTCATGTATAATTACAATATAATTAAAATGTATTGTTGCCTTGACCATGTAAATCCATGTCTTAATAGTAGAAAAGCAATTAAAAAATTAACAAAAAATAATCTTTATATTTTTCTTTATTGAAACGTAGAGCAACTTCAATAAAATGGTATCAAAATACATGAGATTTGGGTAACCATTTAGTAGAGTTACATAATTACAATTATTAGTCTATGAAGCTAAATTACGAGCAAACAACTCATTTCTCAAATTCCTTCTACAATCAAACTACCAACAAGATGGAACAAAAAGGATGACTGAGTAAAGAGTTAACTTGCCAATAGCCTTTTTGAGTGACGGGAAATTATGTTCAATTCCCCTTGAAATAATAAGAAATTGAATGATAAAGTAAAACAACCACAGTTCTGTAATGAATTGCAGTTGATGTCCCTGCATTAAGAAGTAAAACCAAGTTCAGAAATTGTTTTGTTTAGTCACTGGAACAAAAAAACAATCAAATATTTCAAAAACAATCTTAATGTCATTTATTATGAGTACTGTATATATATATATATGAAACACTAATGTCTGAATCTAATATATATATATATAAATATCTGTAAAATGTACTTGATTATGTGTCGTGTGAAACTATATATGCGTATTTAATATAAAGGAAAAGATCTCCACCATTAGCAATGGAAGATATATATAGAAAGAAAGATTGTTATAGTTGTAGAATACTAAAAACGTTTAAGAAAATTTATTTCTTAGAATAGCAAAAAGACAAAAAAAAATCAGATCAGATTATAATGTTAAAATCAATAGTTTTTACCAAGCCATTGTAGCAACAGTGCCACCTGCAAAATCCCAAATATTTTTTTATTAAAAATTGCTAAAATCATATCAGTAGCACCGCCAGCTGCAACAAATTCAGACCACAAGATATGCAATTATAACCACCTAGTTACTCCAAAATCATATTACATTATCAAAGAACAAAAAAAAAAAAACAACGGAGAAGATTATAAAAAAAGAGAGCATATCAGATTAAAAAATGGAGCAAATTTAAAGCATATGCCACATGCGAAAAAAACCCCAAACAGAACACGAGCGCCCGTTGTTTGCCCAAGACCCCGAGCCCTAAGTCTTTTTCCCAGGACCCCCGAGCCCCCTGACCTTAAACAACGGAGATAGAGAGAAAGAGAGAGAGAGAGAGAGACCGAGCCTCCAAGACCCCCGAGCCCCCATTGTTTGCCCAAGACCACGAGCCCCCGTTATTCGTGTTGTTCGCTGGCGTGAGTGAGTGAGTGAGTGAGAGAGGGACCACGATGGAGAGAATGTGTGATAGAGAGATAGGCTGAGAAAGATGAGAGAACGACTGAGAAGAGAAAGAGATGGATTAGGGAAAAGTATATTACGTTAGCTATACTTTTATAAATATATTTTTAGGTTTTTATATTTATAAAATATATATTTAAATATAATAATTAATTTATTAATAGCTAATATTAAATATGATTAAAAAGTTAGATAAATTATTTAAATAATTTATGCTTAACTAAACTAATTTTAGTATTACAAATTATTGATTGTTAATTTGACAAGTTTTATTTCAATATTAATTAACTTTTTTTTGTAAATAATTGTTATTAGTTTTATAAGAAAAATAAATAAAATTAATACTATAACATCATAATAAATATCATTAATGATTTTTTATTTAAATTTTTTTATTAAATATATAATAAATAATTTAATTAATGATCAATATTACAAATTATTAAAAAATTAGACAATTATTTAAATAATTTATTCGACAAAACTCAAATTATAACTAATATCTATTCTATGTTACAAATTATTAATTTATAATTTTTTTATGAATATATTTATATAATATATTATATTATATTAAAAAATATATAAATTTGTTCATACTTGATTAAAAAAATTGTATTAGATGAGACAATAGATTTCGTAGAAAAGTCATCTCGTGTTAAAAGTAGATATGCTACAACAGTCTCACCAGAATTGTCGTCTTGTGTAAGTTTGCATGACACGACAGTTCAAGAGCTACTGTTGTTGTAACGCCCTAGATAGTCAAGACCGCTACACTGTGTACTTATAAAGGTGCAGGACTTGCTAATCAAGTCATTTAGTTAAAAACGTTTTAGCTAAAATCATTAATGCGCTAGGGCTAAAAAGTTTTGGTCTCAAAATATATTTTTCATACAACTAAACATTTTACATATGGGATCCCAAAAGAAACAGCATTTAAAAGCTAGTTTACAAAAATTCCAGAGCACAAATAACCACTAGCCATTCTAAAAGCAAAACAGACGTTTATGATTCTCATGTCCCTTTCTCCCCTCAACTGTGGCGGCTGAGCAGCTGTTCATGTACATTCTGCTCTCAGAACTCCCCGAATCAGGGCTGATCAAGCTTGCCCTTGCCTTTACCTGCACCACGAAGCACCCGTGAGCCAAGGCCCAGCAAGAAAACATATCATATTGTATAACAAGCAATAATAACATTTGGATAACCCCTTAGGCATGTTCATATATTTAACATACCACAATAATCACAAAGCATGAAGATTCAACCAAAGATTCAGCTAATCAACACCCAGCTATACAGCATAACAATCCACCAATCGATAATGACAATCAAATCACATGATAATCAGGGTCGACACCTTAGGTCGCACCCTCTGTATACCCCACTAACTCCGGCCCGCTTAAACCGAGATCAGTGCATTATAAGCTGTCCTCAGCTACCAGTGGCCGAGCCGCGCCCTGTGCGCTAGTGTAAACCTCGGCACTCTTAGGCCGTTTTTTTTTTTTACTATTTACATGGCATAATACCATCCTTCACAAAGCATACAAAATAGGGAACCCTTAGTCCCATTATAAATCCACAGCCAGGTACAGTTTTCTTACCTTTAGTTTCCAAATAATCTGGTTACGTGAGATGCCTCTTGAGCACGATCCATTTCCCGAGCCCCTAGCTTAAACCTAGTCACAACCAAGATAAGGGATACCATTAATAATTATAAAAGGGCTTCTAAATAAGGTTCTAGTCTCCGAAACATCAAAATCCACCAAGCAGGGTAGTAGATTTGATCCCGAGCACTCTAGGTTAAATTCCGATGTTTAAAATGCCAAAATCCCAAATTCCCTTAAGGGTCGCAGCTCTAGCCTCCCATGCCGCGGCATGGCCCTCAAACAGAGCCCTCCCACACTCAGAATCAGACACGGGCCGCGACCCACCCTCCTTCCTTAACACACTTCAGCTTCATAGGGCCATGGCTCACCAAGAACTATGCCACGACCCGACCCCTTCGAACCCAGAAAAACCTCCATTTTTTACTCTCAAACCCCACTCAAAACCATCCAAAACTATCCCATTTCCACAACTCAATTATCAAAAAACTTCTAACATGATTCCAACAACATAATCCAACGAAAACCCAGCCTAGAAAACCATCAAAATCCCACTTTAATCTCTGAAATCCAAAAGCTTAAAAACAACAAAACTAGTCATAAAAACTCAGAATTCAAACACTAAATCATGAATTGGAGCTTACCTTCTTTGATAAAACAACTTTCTTAAAGATTCCTGAGCTAACTTCGAAGTTTCAGCCTCAATTCAATCCTTCAATATCAAAATCCATAAACACCTCAAAAACCAGCCATAATCACAAAATTAATCACCATGCACAAAGCTTATGACCTACCTTAATCCTGGTTGAACCCTTTAACTAAACACTAGACTAATCCTTCACAAATTTCAGCTCAATCCACTGAATTCTAGCTGAGTTTTCCTTAAGTTTTCTGTAGTGTTCTTTAAGTGAGAAAGGAAGAAAGAGGGAAGGTCGGTTCCTTTGTTTCCACTGAGTTCTGAGTTTTTACTTAGTCTATCCTTAGGTAATTAAGTTAATCCCGAGGCTCGGGGTACCGGAAACATCCCCGAGGGCAAAACGGTAAAATTCCCCAGTATTCCCACCTAAGCTTCCTAACCTCAAATATATCTCAAATTATTTATTTCCATAACCCGATAACCTAAATAACCATCCAACACCTGAAATACCCCTTGACTTGCCCAAATTCAAGTACTAAGCCCCATTGTGACTTTCCCGCTAACTAGCTCCCTAGGATCGCCTCAAGTCGCATGCTACAGACTTACCCACATAATAATGTGTTTCTCACAAATATAACATATAATCACATTAACATTCATACAACCATACAAGCATGCTTATTATATAATCACGATTTAAACTTAATAAATTCACACATAAACAAATTATGTCCTCCCGGCACACTAATCAAGGCCCTTAAGCCTTATTAGTAATTTTGGGTCATTACAACTATCCCCTCCTATTGAGAATTTCGTCCCCGAAATTTACCTGAATAACTCGGGATATTGATCCTGCATCACTGTCTCTATCTCCCAGGTCGCTTCCTCCACCTTGATTTTTCTCCACAATACTTTAACTAACGGAATCGTCTTATTCCGTAGAACTTTATCATTCCAATCCAAAATCTGAACCGGTCGCTCCTCATAGGACAAATCTATCTGCAACTCTAAGTCCTCATACTTCAATACATACGTCGAATCTAAGACATACTTCCGCAACATAGAGACATGGAATACGTCGTGAAATCCCAACAACGACGGTGACAAGGCCAACCTGTAAGCCACCTGTCCAATCCTTTCTAAAATCTCGAAAGGCCCAACAAACCGAGGGCTCAGCTTGCCCTTTACTCCAAATCTTCTCACCCCTCGCAATGGTCAAACTCGCAGAAACACATGGTCCCCAACCTGAAACTCCACATCTCTACGCTTAGGATCATCGTAGCTTTTCTGTCTACCCTGCGAAGCAAGCATTCTGGCTCGAATCTTCTCAATAGCTTCACTTGTCTTCTGAACCATATCTGGCCCCAAATACTTCCTCTCACCCATCTCGTCCCAATGAATGGGTGATCTACATTTCCTTCCATATAGCAACTCATAAGGAGCCATTCCAATCACGGACTGATAACTGTTGTTATACGAAAATTCAATCAACGGGAGATACTTACTCCAAGATCCCTCGTAGTCGATCACACATGCCCGAAGCATATCTTCCAACACCTGAAACGTCCTCTCAGACTGCCCATCAGTCTGAGGATGAAAGGCTGTGCTAAACTTCAACTGAGTCCCCGTGGCTTTCTACAGAGCTCCCAAAAACTTAGAGGTAAAGATAGGGTTTCGATAAAATACAATGGACTTAGGAACCCCATGGAGATGAACGATCTCCCTCACATACAACTCTGCATACTGTTTCATTGTGTACGTCGACTTCACTAGTAGAAAATGAGCTGACTTGGTGTATCTGTCCACGATCACCCACACCGAGTCATGAAGCACTACAAGAAAAAACAGTATTCATAACACTTAAAAAGTGCTATCTGGGACTATTGATAGCACTTCTGAAAATGCTAACGTAGCCCATGTTATTAAAAGTCCAGTCTTTTCTATAACATTTTTTGAATGTTATGTTTGGTGTTATCTTAAACTATTCAATAACACATTTTTAGGTGCTATAATATTCAAATAATAACATTTAGATAGAGTTTTCGATTATAAATTTGAAGTTTAATCTTGTATTTTTTTCATAACACTTTTCAACTGTTACATTTGATTATTTTGATAACATTTTTAGTTTGTTATATTATATAAACCATAACGATTTTTTACGCTTATAATATGCTTTTAAATCATAACATATAGTAATAAAATTTTAAATTTTATTTTGATAAGTATACTTATATGGTTTTTTTTTAATTAAAAGATTTTCATTATTGTATTTTGATAAAAAAAATTCAAAATTAATCATAAAATGTAATTCTCAATAGATTGATAAACCATAAGTATTACATTAAACAATAACTAATTCAAACTATAAATGTGTCTACTTCATGAGATCTTAGTTCTAACTTAAGTTTGAAAGCATAACATAATAAAGTTTTATAATCTTGAACAATTTTTACTTCAAAAATGAAAAATAGAAACACAACTTTATAGTAATTTTCCTAAACAAGAAAAGTTTTTGGTCATTGAAGATGAGAGAAATACAACATCCATAAAGTTGACCATTACAAAAACAACAATAACAACATGATACAACATCGATCATGTGCAATATCCATTGTGCTCCAGTATCCAGCTTCCCACCAAAAAAACTTAGTAACATACACCAGCATCAATATGGTATTAACAAGCATTGAATCAGCCACTTTTCCGTTCACTTCATACTGGTAAAAAGAAAAAAGATAGACGTTAAATACTAGCAAAAGAGCTAAAGAGTGTGTCCACAAAGCAATCTGTTGTAGAAGTGTAAAACAGGAAGGTCGGGTCTGATTTAGAGGTAAGAAATAACCACCAGGCCAGCTGCACGGGCACACAGTAAAGTAAGATTAAGTGTTCTTTTTGTTCAAATGAATTATACAGAGAAACAATCCTTGAACAAGAGGGAAAATGCATTTAATAGATCACTTCCTCTCTATATGTTTCTTAAATTACAAATTTATCAGGATTAGAAATGTCTTTCTAAATTCTTTTACTGATATTTCTTAGCACTAGTGGTGTAGCTTTGCAACAAATTTAAAATTTGAACATTATATCACTAATATATATATAACTGAAAAATAAAACGAGCAAAGTAATAAAAACACAGTATAATTTTGTAATCCTCTCAACCAAACAAAATAAGAACCTGCAAAAGTATAACTATTGTTCTTTTTTAAAAGCAAAACAAGTTACCTCAAGCCAACGAGGAAAGCCAAAGGAGCCTCTAGGACAATGATCTGATGCAAGCCCATCCTCATTAACGATAGTTTGTCCTTCACAAAGGATTTAAAATAATGCATCTCTTTCCCCACATTTATTAGTAATACGCAAGATCGATGTGTCCTTGTTTTGAAGAATTATGTTGTTTGTGCTGATGATCGTTTCGGGAATCTTGCACAGTTTTTCAAGTATAGCTTTGACTTTCTTATTTGTTCCAAGAATCTCTCCAAGCTCCTGTCTCCTAACTGATTCATCAACTCGTGCAATATCAACAGCAAAGATGCAGCGGATAGGCTTATGATCACTGTCTGTCACATCCATGCAACCCTCATACCTATCAAACAGAAGATGGCAGGTATTTAAGTATAAAACCATGGTGTCAGTGTATCCTAGACAGGAGTAGAAAAGATATCAGTATAAGTTGTCACAGGTGTTAGTCCAGTACACAAGAAATTTTAATAAAATTATTGAGCATTTTTTCTCAACTCTGTTCCCTCCCTTCATATGTGTGATTTGAAGTTTTGAACATCAAATTTTGAGCAGATTAATATGAACTAAAGAGCTAGAGACTTAGCCAGAAACAAAACTGATGAGCTTCTTTTGATAAGTACATGCATCCAAATATGGCCTTGACAATCACAACCCTATTAAATACAGAATAAAGAAATGCATCCCTGTAAACCCGTAGAAATTTATCTAGTATCGCACTGGAAGAATTTAAGGGGGTTCTAAAGGCCACCTGGATGGCCTTAGACCAGATAAAAAATTATGAGATACATTCCATTTGTTTTTATACTTTATTGCAATTGGGAAAAAAAAATATATGTTACATATTACAATCACTTACTGCAATATTGAGGAAACTACAGGACAGTTCAAACTGCATTCTGATGCAGTGGTTGAACGGCTATCACGGTATATGATTCTATCACACCAAGCTGGAATTCGCTTCTTTTCACCTGAATCATACCCTACAAAAAGATAATTTACAAACAAGTCAATTATTTCCGGAAGCTTTTTATCAGCATCAATGAAAAGCTCTATAGCAGGAACGAAAGCCCACCTACAAGATTTTTTTTACCTGCTAAACACCTGATTAGAAGAGATACAAACTACCCCAACCACCCGTCTCTCGAACAGTTCAATTGGCATAAACTGAACAATACTACTTGCACAGAAAAAGTTACCTGCTAAACCAACTTGGTGTCTTTCAAACTTGTATGTGGGAGGAAACCTAATATCTGCCTCACACATTCCTTGAAAGACATTTCCAGCTTCCATTTCTGCTCTAAGTTGATCCTTTTCTCTAAGCCAATCGAAACATCTTTGTGACACAAAATCTCTAGCTTCATCACAAGATATACCATCTAATCGATAATTAAGATCACCAAGATATATGACCATGTCTGCCTCAGATAATTCAGGCATCCCTTCAGCAGAGTAGGAAACACCAGTCTGTGAAGACAACAATGCTTCATAAAATGAACTGAAACTATTTAACTTTGAAAAAAAAAATAACTCAGACCAATTTAGCATGCTACAGTGATGACATGTACATACAGTTGTATTTCGAAGCACCTGAGCAGCACATGAAGCACTAGCTGCAACAGAAAGGAGCAATGGCAATCCAGATCTATAAATAAGCCAAAATAAATACATTGAGAAGACAAGCGAACTAAAAAAGAATAGGTACAATATTGTACCGGAAGCGGCATTGAAGAGATTAGTTGGTCGACTGAAGGACATTGTCTAGTATACATGATCAAAGTCTGCATTGCGACGATTAACCGCTTCTAGATGTGCAGCGAAGTGATAGTTAACAAAGCACATTATTCGATCATACACTCTCATCCTCAAACCAACAGCTCCCTAAAAAAAAGTCATCAATTTCTATTTAGACAAAAGGCAGTTCACATATTTACTTATGTTGAGTATATGCATCAGCAGGCATGAACATATATAGATCTATAAGCCAAACAGAAACCATAAAGAAACCGTTTGGAAACCATCAAGTCTTTGAATGAATAAAAGTAACAACAATGTATGCATCACAATCATGTCATTCAAATTAACATAAAGAACCTACCTTATTACCAATGGCACGCCCAAAGCCACACAGAACTACTGCTACATCAACATCTCCAACATAAGCTCTAATATCAGTTCTCACCCTAAAGGATGACATTCAACAATCATTAATGAAAAATCTTAACTGACAAAGAGACCATAAAAAGATTAAGTAGGCAGAATGCAAAAGCATGGAAGAGAAGAACAAAAAAATCTTAAATATAAGGTTTCTATCCTTATTCCTGAGAAAATCTAGTTCGAGACAAACAAACTAAAAATTACCCACTTGATTTTAAGAAAGTAAGAAACAACTGAGTTCACTTGAGATACAGTTAGTAATAGGTTAAATACTTGAAGTTATTAAGGAGTTAATCAGACACGGCACTTAAAAAATGGTGACGCAAAATTAAGTCTCTACATCTGAGACATTGAAAAAATAATAACAATAACAATTCACAAAAGAGATTTTGATAGAAAATACCAACCATGCAGCAATAAGCAAGCCTACTAACTGCCTAGAACCAACTCGTTCAAATGTTGATCCTCATCCAATGTTTTGTCAATCATATCCAGCCACCACTGCCCAACATAACTCCCCTCAAGACCTACCTACAGTCAGGAAACAAGAAAAGTCATTATAAAAAGAAACAGATATTTAATGCGCTAAAAAAACAAAAGAAATAAATAATCATAAATCATGTTATAATTCCATGTATTAATTCCTTTAATTAATTCTAAGAAAAAAGGCTCGTGATTAGTTGAACATTCACCTCTCATTTTCATTGCATAATTAAATTTTATTCTTTTCCCAGCATTCATCAATCAAATTATTCTTAGATTTACATATTATATTGCATGGGCAAGAGCGCTTAATGGAAGCATTAAAGTATCAAAGTTAGCAGATAAACAAATAGCATTTACAATTTTACATACCCACATATATAAAAGTACAACTTATGATTAAATTCAGTGTCTAAGATATTGGCTTCAATCATGTTCATTAAAAAATCATCAAGAACATATTGTGCCCATAATATAAGTTATGATTGGTCAAGAACTTCACAAACAATTATTTGAAAATGTCATCTTATATTCATATTGTAAGAGTTCAAAAAAAAAAAATTCCACCAAAACTATTTTTAGACGTGTAGAAAGCAAATAGTGGGAAGCGGGAATGTAGGGGTACCATAATGCAAAGGATAAATAACCAGCAGTCCACACTTTGGCTCTGGAATCATCAGATAAGAGGTACTTGACATCGGAATTAAAGACATTGACGAAACCATTTGCAGCGAGTTGGCCCCTTGGGTCAATGAAGGACCTCTCTACAAGTAGTGCAGCCATGGGCCTTTCTTCAACAGTTAAAGATAAAGATCTTTCAATAGCTTCCCAAGGCCATATCTTAATAGCACCAGCCTCTGAACCCGACCACAGGTCTCCCTTGGAACAGCAAAAGTCAAGACAAAATTTTCTTTAAGCCAAAGAAATGAAATTTGGGCAATAACAAATGTAAATGATAAAGTTAAATCATAACACTGCGGATCCAGTTGAGGTACCATATGCTGTGATAATGAGAGAGAGAATGAGGCCTCTATGAGCCTGCCACGACAAGCTTTCCTTGAAATTGGTTCGAGTTCCAGAAGCAGCAGCATCCTTGAAATTGGTTCAATCTACTGATGAATTCATAAGTAAAATTTTCATATATCTGAAGCTAATGTCAATTTTTTTTTTCAATCAACATGAAAGGAAAAGTTCTCAATTAAATATATGGGATCAATACATATTATATTGGGTTACCTGGGTCTTGGTTTAGCTGCTCCGTGCTCGCGTGTGCTCCAACAGCTCAACGGGAAAGAGTGAAGAGAGACTAAACATGGTGTTGTTCAGTCGGACTTTAGAGTATCGGGGCTTGAGGAAGAGAGAGTCGATAGACTCTATTAGAGAGAGAGCTTTAGCTAGGCATGGTCATGGCATGATGGAGAGAGTCAATAGACTCGGTGAGAGAGAGCGCAATGGAGAATGGAGAGGGAACTGATAAAATGAAGGCGAGAGAGAGAGGATGAGGCGTGATTAGGGTGAGCTGAATCCGAATGAGAGAGAGAGAGGAAACCCAAATGATATTTTTCATTTTCATTTGGCGGTAAGTATTTTCACTTGCCGCCTTTAGGGTAAAATTTCAGCTTGTTTGTTTTTATTAGTATATATTTATAGCACTTCTAAATATATGTAATATTTTGACGTAATATATAAGCAAAATTGTTGTAGTGAAGTCCTACCGTCCAGGGTAGACCTCCCACAAAATCCATGGTAATTGTCCTCCCACTTCCACTCTGGGATACCTAAAGGCTGAAGTAACCCTGCTGGTCACTGATGCTTAGCCTTCACCTGCTGACATGTCAAACATCTGGCCACATACTCTACCACATTCTTCTTCATCCTAATATAATGTCTGTAGATCCTGATACATCTTTGTGGTACCCAGATGAAGCGAGTATGGCGAAGTGTGAGACTCATCCATTATCTCTCGTCTAATCCCTTCATCTGTCGGAACACAAATCCGCCCCTGATATCGAAGCATACCGGTCTCAGAAACAGAATAATCCTTAGCTATCCCCGCTAAGACATTCTATCGAACTTCTTGTAGCTGTGCCTCCACCAATTGACCCTCCTTGATCCGCTCCAGCAGGGTCGACTGCAAGGTAATATTGGCCAACCAACCCACCACCAGCTCTATCTTTGCCCTGGCCATCTCATCTGCTAATTCTCTGGAGATCTGAACAGAACTAAATAACTACCTTGAGCCCCTCCGGCTCAATGCATCTGCCACTATATTGGCTTTCCCTGGGTGGTAAAGAATGTCACAATCATAATCCTTCACCAACTACAACAAACATCTCTACTTCATGTTCAGATCCTCCTAGGTGAAGAAATACTTCAAACTCTTATGATCAGTGTATATCTCGCACTTCTCCCCATACAAATAATGTCACCATACCTTCAGTGCGAATACCACTGCTGCTAGTTCCAAATCGTGGGTAGGATACCACTACTCATACTCCTTCAACTGCCGTGATGCATACGCTATAACCTTCTCATTCTGCATCAACACACAACCTAGACCCATCCTCGACGCATCACAGTATACCACAAACTTTCCTTCCTCCGAAGGAAGACTTAACACAGGTGCAGTAACAAGTCGTCGTTGCAATTCTTGGAAACTGTCCTCACACTTCTCTGACCAAACAAACTTTTGGTTCTTCCGTGTTAACTCTGTCATCGGCGAAGTAATCTTCGAGAATCCCTCTACAAACCGCCTGTAGTAACCCGCTAACCCGAGGAAACTGCGCACCTCCAAGGCATTCCTTGGCCTCGGCCAATCTCTCATTGCTCCCACCTTGGATGAGTCCACCTTAATCCCCTCTGTGCCAACTATATGCCCAAGAAAAGTCACCTCTGGCAACCAAAACTCACACTTCTTAAACTTAGCATATAACTGATGCTCCCTTAACCTCTGTAAAACTGTCGAAGATGTCGCTCGTGCTCTGCCTCTGAACTGGAGTACACTAAGACGTCGTCGATGAAGACAATGATGAACTGATCCAAGAAGTCCTTGACCACCCTGTTCATTAGATCCATGAAAGCTACCGGGGCATTGCTCAAACCAAAAGACATGACCAAGAACTCATAATACCCGTACCGCGTTCGGAAGGCCGTCTTTGGTACGTCCTCATCTTTGATCCTCAGCTGGTGATAACCAGATCAAGGATCAATCTTTGAGAACACCATCTTTCCCTGAGCTGATCGAACAAGTCATCGATCCTTGGTAGAGGGTATTTATTCTTGATAGTCAACTTGTTCAATTCCCTGTAGTCTATGCACATTCTTAGAGTCCCATCATTCTTCTTAACAAACAAAACTGGAGCGCCCCATGGAGAGTAACTAGGCTTGATGAATCCCAAATCCAGAAGTTCTTGCAGTTGTATCTTCAATTCCTTCAACTCTGCTGGTGCCATCCTATATGGTACTCTTGATAGTGGTTCTGTCCCCGGTGCTAACTCAATAACAAATTGAATCTCCCTGCGAGGCGGCAATCCTGGTAACTCCTCAGGGAATACACCTAAAAGCTCACAAACCACCCTAGTCTCTCCCGGCCCCACTGGAAACATCTTGGTAGTGTCCACTACACTAGCCAGAAAACCTATACATCCACCATGTAACAAGTCTCTAGCTCTCAGTGTAGATATCATGGGTACGCGGGGTTTGCATACCGCACCCACGAAGACTAAAGGATCCTCACCCTCAGGCTCAAAAGTTACCATCTTCTTCCTGCAGTTAATAGTAGCCCCATACCTGACCAGCCAGTCCATTCCTAAGATCATGTCGAAATCCTCCATATCTAGCTCAATCAAGTCAACCGAAAGCTCCCTACTATCAACCAGCATTGGCAACGCCCTAATCCACCTCTTCGAAACTACCAGTTCCCCAGTAGGCAATAAAGTCCCAAACCCCGTAGTCCGATACTCACTAGGTCTACACAATCTATCAATCATTTTACTAGAAACAAAGGAATGCGTAGCACCAGAGTCAATCAATACAGTAAAAGGAGAACCAGCGCTAGAAAGCTGACCTGTCACTACCGAGGGACTAACCTTGGCCTCCGCCTGTGTCAAGGTGAACACTCGAGCTGGAGTCAAGCTGTCCACCTTTCTTGCTTCCCCTTTCTTCACTGTTGGGTAGTCCTCTTGAGGTGCCCCACTGTCCCACACACATAGCAAGCCTTGGCCCAACATTCGCCCTGATGGCATCTTCTACATCTCGGGCACTCTGGATAACTCTGCCATGACTCACTGCTGCCCTGGCGGCCACCCTGACCACCCCAACCCCTCCTATCAGGACCAGCAGCGGTCGAAGTGTCAGGAGTCTTCCTCTTAAAGTCACTGGGGACTCCACTCCTACCTGACCCAAAATAAGGAGGCACCACTCTGTGACCCTTGCGCCTCACTGCACTTTCCTTCCCAATCTTGTTCTCTGCTTCCTCAGTGGTAAGAGCCTTCTCAACAGCCTTGGCATAAGTTGTCCCCCCAGGAACTGTCGTAATCCTCACATCTCGGGCTATCATAGCATTAAGCCCTCTGATAAATCTGTCCTGCCTAGCTGCATCTGTAGGTACAAGGTCTGGTGCAAATTTCGCAAGTCTATCAAATTTCAGGGCATACTCAGTAACTGTCATGTTGCCTTGCACCAAACCCACAAACTCATTAACTTTTGTTGCCCGAATGGCAACATTGTAGTATTTCTAGCTGAACAAGTCTTTAAATCCTTCCCAACTGAAAGCAGTGACGTCCCTGGTCTGTGAAGCCACTTCCCACCAGATGCGGGCATCCTCTCTCAACATATATGTGGCACAGGCCACTCTGTCATGTCCCTTTATCCTCATGATGTCCGGGATAGTTGTAATCATAGTCAACCATTGCTCGGTCTTCAGTGGGCCAGGTCCTCCCTCAAAAATTGGGGGCTGCTGCTTCCTGAACCGCTCATATAATGACTCCCACCTATTCCTAACCTCTCCTGGCTGTACAACTGGTACCACTGCAGGTGTTACGATAGGGGCAGCACTCCCTAATGGAGCCTACTGTCGTAGCAGACGAATCTGTTCGTCTTGGCTCTGTAACCGCGCTTGCATATCTGACATAAGTTGATGTCAGTTCTTAGGGAGTGGTGGAGGGATCTGGCCCTGGTCATCACCCCTGGTCCGAAACCTAGTGTCGGCTAGTCGAGTAGATTTTCTTGGACGCATAGCTATCCAAGTCAATTTGTAATCAATGACTCGGCAATCAGACCATGATGACAGGGTAAAAGCTTCTCCAAAATTCACCAGAGGAACATAACCAATCATAAGCAATCAATATATATGCATTTATCCACATGCATCGGCTTTGCTAATAAGCATGCCCAATCATTTCCACACAACAGCTAAGATATAAACATCGGATCCATCCATACACAATATGTAGTTAATCATCCAAATATTCTTTTACATGCACGACGATGCTAATAAGCATGCCTCTTTTACATTCACACAGTAGTCAAGGGCCAGGCCCTATCAGTATCTCATGCTTTCTATTAATCCAATAAATAACAACACTCATAATTCATTCCAAGCATACAACCATATAAGCACATATACACATTACCAAAGTAAGAGAAATCCTCGGCCTATGCGGGACATGCGGGACATTCCTGCTTAAGGGGAAAGTAGGAGAAATCCTTCTCCGTCTGCCCATACCAATGTTCCACGGACATGTGTTGAAAATCTGGATCCTCGGCCTCAACCGCGAGCTGTGAGCTTCGCGAATGGAATTTATTAGACTGAAAGTTGTTGAAGTGGTAGGTCTGGTAAGTCCGAGGGCGATCTAAGAAATCATCTATGTTTGGCACAAAGCCCTCGATATGATCCATAGCCTGATCTGCGTGATCGCCTAAATTCATAGAGAAGAAATTCAGCTCGAGATGAGGGTGTTAGTTATACTCCTCAAGAGGGATGTCCTTCCAAAGTACGTGATAATGGGAATGTCCCACAAAACCAAGCTCGAGCTTGGAGGGACAACATGTTAGGAGTGTGTCCTAAAAGCATGTAAAGACATTTGTTTTTTTTTTTCTGTGAATAAATAAATACAATGGTTTATTATTATTGTCATATTTAGATTGTTAAATTATTGTTTGAATAATTTTGTAAATATAAGAAAAATTCCATATTCATTATTGAGGATGTGATCTTGTATTAGTACGAGAGAATTAAGATCACATGAATGAATAAAAATGGTCAACAACGACAAATTAAAGTTATGGAATTCTTTAATTGGAGTTGCAAGTACGGTTTACTGAGTATCATAATGATACAAATAATCTAGATTCGGATTATTGATGTGGTAAGACATCTCGGTAAAGGTGCTTTATATAATATGATTATATATGACATGGATCGATGTGAATTAAAGTCTTTATCCAAAAACCATTTAACAATAAAGACTTGTAATTCATATCATAACTGATGATCATTTATAGATCAACCTAAATCCTGAGTGTTCATGAACTCCTGTTCATGTTTATTAAATCTTTTGATTCACTCGTTAAGGTCTCTTCAAAGAATGAGGCTAATGACTTTTGTTTTGGAGATTTAATATCATGGATGGCTGGGAACATGTATCAACAACACGAAATCTAATCTTTCCTAACGGATCGTATATTAGTTCCCTTAAGGGTTAATTCTGGAACTGAATGATTTTGAGCTCAAATCTATAATTAGATTATAGATTAATTATTCACTAGTGAATTAATGGTACTTAAGGAATAAGAAATAAATTAGAAAGGTTAAATGGTAATTCTCCCATTCTAATTTATGAACTAATTAATTATAGGGTTGAACTATTGTAAGATGGTTATATCAATGGACGACTTAAGAAAAAGATTTCTGTAAAAGTATATCTATAACATAAAGAGTGCAATTCTGAATTCATAGTGGAGTAATATCAGAATTAATAAATTAACTATTATAATTAAAGAGTTTAATTATTTAGTTTCAATTTATTGGAGCTTAATGTTATAGGTCCATGGTCCCCAGAATGGCTCAAACAATCACTGTCAAAGGCAAATACAAAAATGGGCAAAAAGGACTTATGTGATAAGTAAAATATTTTTCTATGTATCAAACATAATTATTGTTTAATTATGTGTAATTAATTAATTAAGAATTAATTAATTATTTGATTTAACAAAAATATAATTAATTTTGAATTAATTTATTTTTGCGATTTTTGGTATTTAAATAATAATAAAAATTGGGAAAAATCACATGCATGCATATGCATGTGGTACACGTGTGGCACAGTGCACATGCACTGTGCTACATGCATAAGAGATAGACTTGGTCTCTTGATTCCACAATTTTAGTTATTTAAATATTAAATAAATAATGAGATATTTTGATTTGATTTAAATATTATTATTTAAACAAAAATCTGATAACTGATCAGTTATTTTGAATTTGTTTAAAATAACAAATATTTTAATATATTTGATATTATTAAATATTGGATATCAGTTTTCACAGAACGTAAGTTTTCAGAGATAGAAAAATATCTAGGATTCTCTCAGAGAAAAAGATCAGTGACAAAATCAAAGGTCATTGTTCTTCACAAAACCTAGGTCCAAACTTTATCAGATCTCATGTGTTGAGAATATCTGATAAATAGTTATTGTCTATTTTTGTATAGCGAGCCCACACTCGTTCTTTGGGTGACTGAGAACATTTTGGAAGATCTTGGTGTGAGATCTCAAGGATTCAGCCATACGAAAAGACAGCAGCAAGGAAGGACCTGAGGTAATGTTTCTATTCTTGTCCTTGATTCAATACATATATGAGTGTGAAGAAGTAGATCTAGAAATCTTATGAGATTAATCTGACAATTTGATTGTTGTTCCGCTGTGCATAATCTCTGATTTGATCAATAAAAACCAACAAATGGTACCAGAGCCATCTTCACATATATATGTATTGAATCTGTGTGGGTTTAATTTTATGCATTTATTTATGAATGGATGGCTTAATGTGATTGAATGCGTGGGAATGTTGAATCGTTAATTGTATGGTGTTTTTGGGTTAGGATTTGTTTATGATTAGATCATTGTGTAAGCCATTAAAGGGCATAGGATTTATGTAATTTTATTTGGTTTTTGATACCATAAAAATTGTAATTCCGATCACACAAAAGTCAGAATGGAGCCCGGAATTTAGAAATCAGCCACCGCACCTCCGAGGCCAACCTCCGAGCCACTGCCCGACGTCGTACGGATGTCGTACGGACGCCGTACGGACGGCCGTACGGACATGTCCGTACGGTCCGTACGGTCTGACCCCGGCGGCCCCGTTTTGACGCCGTGTGGCCCCGCTTGACAGTCCAGAATATTTTTTTTTTTTCTGAAATTAATCTGTTATTTTTTAAAATTTTAAAATGTTTAGATATCCTATTTTTGAAATTTGATATTTAAACAATGAGATATTTTTGTTGTCTTAACAAATTTTTTTTTTAATATCTTATTTAAAATTTATTTTTTCAAAATAACAGATTTAAATTCATTTCAGATTTAATTAAAAGTTGTTTTAATTAAAAAGAAAAAGAAAAATATTGATTATTTAAAAGTTTGTTTTAATTAATCAAAAATAGTTTGAAAATTGTTTTCTTATTATTGTTCTGGACCAACAATGCCATAAATCCTACCGACAGTAAAGTAAAGAAGCCCGATGGAGATCAAGGCATTTTATTTTATTTATTTTAATTTTATAAAGTGGTTGTAAAATTAGAAATACCCAAAAGCACCCGGTTCAACATTTATTGCTTATTTATTTACTTAAATAATTATTTTCATGTGGTTAATGTGATTGATAACATGATTCATGCATTGTATGCCATACATAAAAACCCACACAGTTATAATCATGCATCTCATCAGTAGAAACATGATTATTAGGATTGTCCTATATGTTTATATGAATTGTTTTGTGAAATCAATTGCATGTAAATTACTTAGTTTTATTTTGAAAACTTGGTAAAATGTCACACCATTTTTTAAGTCTTTATGACTTAATTTCT
Organism: Humulus lupulus; assembly: GCF_963169125.1. NCBI lineage: Eukaryota > Viridiplantae > Streptophyta > Magnoliopsida > Rosales > Cannabaceae > Humulus > Humulus lupulus. The sequence goes on along the minus strand of NC_084801.1, from coordinate 23,788,284 downwards.
TTAAACCAACTTTATTTTAAAAAGTGTTTTTTTTAGTAAAGTTTAGATGAACATGATTGGTAATTTAAAATTGGACATGGACCTAGAAACTCGCTTTCTTTCCAATTTTAATTGTGTTCATAAAGTTTAAAGAAACTATAATTAATTTGGAATTAATTAGGTTAAAAACACTTATTTCAAAATAGTGAGTGGGAGAGGGTTGATATCTCAAACATAACCCATGGTCTCCATTATTAATATAACACCGTGAGATATGAATAGCGCCTCGCGACGGCTTTGTTTTCGTCCCCCTAAGGAAGGTGTCTGGACATATCAATAGCAAGGTTATATTTCTTATAAAGATAGGAACTAATGATGTATTTTAGGCTTGACCGACCCTAAGGCGGCATGTCCTAAGTTAAGTCATGAACTCTGAAATAATGGGTTACACTCACAAAGTTATGATTAAGCTTGAGAGTGGATAATCATAACTTGACCAAACAAAGCGGTACTTTAATGTTTAAAAGAGAAAATAAAGAGTTATTTTAAGTATTAAACAATAAAGATAAGAATGTCTTATAAATTCTCTAAAATTAATTTGACCGACCCTAAGGCGGCACTTTAATTGTTAGAAAATTTTATCGTGGAAATTAATCTTTATTTTATGTGTTTTAATTGTGCTCATGCATCACGTTTAATTTCCGAAACTTTGATATTTATTTTTCTAAATATAATAATAATATATTTGTATTTTTTTTATTTTATTCAGAATATGTCTATCTCTGGAAATCCCATCACTGCTTTGATTGCACAAGAAAAATTAACTGGTGATAACTTCATAAAATGGAAATCAAATATGAATCTGTTGTTTGTTAGTGAAAACCACAAGTTTGTCCTAAATGAGGAATGTCTTGAAGAACCTGGCGCAAATGCCCCGAAACATGTTCGGGACAAATTTGATGCATGGATTCAATCCAATAACAAAGCTAAATGCTATATGCTTGTAAGCATGAGTGATGTCTTACGAACAAAGCATGAATCCATGGAAACTGCTTTTGAGATACTAGAATCTCTTAAGGAAATGTTTGGGCGCCCATCTGAGCAAAGCCGTCATGAGGCTACTAGAACCTACATGAATGCTAAGATGAAGAAAGGTCAATCTGTGCGTGAGCATGTTTTGAACATGATCAGTGTACTTCATGAAGCTGAGACGCATGGAGCAGTCATGGATGAAAAGACACAAGTAAGCATTATACTTGAGTCTTTAACTCCTGCCTTTTCTGCATTCACAACAAATTATGTCATGAAAAAATTATATTTTAACATGACACAATTGCTGAATGAATTACAAACTTTTGAGTCTTTGAATAAGACCATCTCAAGTCAGGCTGAAGCAAATGTTGCTGAAGCAAAACCATCTTCTTCAAAGAAGAAAAGAAAAGGCAATAACAATGACAGCAAACCTAAAAAGGACAATCCGAAAAAGGCAAAGAAGTCATCCAAAGCGCCCGAGAACAAAAAGAACAATGACCCCAAACAAAAGACACCCAAAGGAAAATGTTTCCATTGTAATGTCGATGGTCATTGGAAGAGAAACTGCCCAAAGTATCTCGCCGAGCTAAAAGAGAAAAAGAAAGGTAAATCAGATTTACTTGTACTCGAAGCTTGTATGGTGGAACAAGATAAATTATCATGGATAGTTGATTCTGGTTCCACTAACCATGTTTGTTCTTGTTTGCAGATGCTTGAGTCCGCAAGGCAGTTGGAGCAAGGAGAGATGACTATAAGAGTGGGAAGTGGAGCGCTTGTTTCAGCCAAAGCATGTGGAACAGTCCGTTTGAATTTTAAGAACAATTTTTTAGTTTTGAATAATGTGCTATTTATTCCTGAAATTACTAGAAACATTATTTCTTTATCTTTGTTACATGAACAAAATTTTAACATTTCTTTTAATAATAATATGATTTTTATTTCAAGGAATGGGAACAATATTTGTCATGCAAAACAAAAGGGCGGACTGTACATGCTTGATCCAATAGAAAAATCGCTCAATAATTCTGAATTATTTAAAGTAGCCGTTCCGCAAAGTAACAAAAGACAAAAGGTTTCTAAAGAAATTGACACGTATCTGTGGCACTTAAGATTAGGTCATATCAGTCTAGATAGGATAAACCGCTTAACTAAAGAAGGACCTCTAAGGGAACTAACAGTTGGAACCCTACCGGTTTGTGAATCCTGTTTAGAAGGTAAATTGACTAAACGACCTTTCACTTCGAAGGGAAATAGAGCCAAAGAACCACTAGAGCTAATAGATACTGATGTATGTGGTCCAATTAACATTCAAGCTCGTGGTGGTTATGAATATTTTGTCACATTTACTGACGACTATTCTAGATACGGTCATGTGTACCTAATGCTTAAGAAGTCAGAAACCTTTGAAAGGTTTAAAGACTTCAAAGCTTTAGCTGAGAAGCAATTAGGTAAATCTTTAAAAACACTTCGATCTGATCGTGGTGGTGAATATTTGGATTCTGAATTCAATGATTTCTTGCTGGAGCATGGAATTCTATCCCAACTCACAGCACCTGGAACGCCACAACAAAACGGAGTTTCAGAGAGAAGAAACCGGACTCTGTTAGACATGGTCAGGTCTATATTAAGCTACTCTTCACTTCCCTTATCGTTTTGGGGATATGCACTACAAACGGCTAACTACATTTTGAATGTAGTCCCGTCCAAAGCTGTTACAAAGACACCTCTGGAACTATGGAATGGAAGTAAACCTAGTTTACGACATTTCCGTATTTGGGGTTGTCCTGCTCATGTGCTAAGACCTAAATATGGAAAACTGGATTCTAGGTCTGAAGTGTGTATATTCGTGGGCTATGCTCCAGAAACAAGAGGTGGATATTTCTATAGCCCAAGTGATCAAAAGGTATTTGTTTCGACAAATGCAACCTTTTTAGAACAGGACTATATGAATGATTTTAAATCTCGGAGCAAAGTAGTTTTACAGGAACTAATGACAGATAATATTTCATATCCATCCTCTTCATCAGTTAATGATAAAACAACCAAAGAAACCACAATTCCTGAAAAGGAAAAACCAGTGCAACGTCATAGTGGGAGGTTTGTGAGACAACCTATTCGCTACGAACATGAGGCACACGTTCTTGTATCAGATACTGAAAAGGACGATCCATTGACTTTTAAAGAAGCAATGGAAGACCCTGATGTTGATAAGTGGCAAGAAGCCATGAGTCAAGAAATGGAATCAATGTATTCCAATTCAGTCTGGGAACTTGTAGATCTGCCTGACAATGTTAATGCCATTGGATGCAAATGGATCTACAAGAAGAAAAGGGGTGCAGATGGAAAGGTAGAAACCTATAAAGCAAGGCTTGTGGCCAAAGGCTACACACAAAGAGAGGGTGTGGACTATGAATAAACATTTTCTCCTGTGGCCATGCTTAAGTCCATTCGCATACTCTTATCCATAGCTGCCATATATAATTATGAGATATGGCAAATGGACGTCAAGACAACTTTTCTGAATGGCCACCTTGATGAAACCATTTATATGGAACAACCAGAAGGGTTCATAAAGAAGGATCAAGATAAAAAGGTATGCAAATTGTTGAAATCCATATATGGATTGAAACAAGCATCAAGATCTTGGAACTTAACATTTGATGAAACTATTAAAACATATGGTTTCGAACAAAATATTGACGAAGCATGTGTTTATAAATACATCAAAGGAAAAATTATGGTTTTCTTAGTTCTTTACGTTGATGATATCCTACTCATTGGGAATGATGTAGAGACACTATCAAATGTAAAGAAATGGTTGGCTGACAAATTCCAAATGAAAGATTTGGGGGAAGCGAGCTATGTTCTAGGCATTAAAATTCTAAGAGATAGAAAGAACAAGCTCCTAGCACTTTCACAAGCAAATTATATAGATAAAGTGCTTGAAAGATTCTCTATGGAGAATTCCAAAAAGGGTCAATTACCAACCAGACATGGAATTTCTCTTTGCAAAGATCAGTGTCCAAAGACACTACAAGAGCAAGAGGACATGAGAAAGTATCCCTATGCATCAGCTGTAGGGAGCCTAATGTATGCAATGTTATGTACTAGACCTGACATATGTTATGCAGTAGGAATTGTCAGTCGTTATCAATCAAATCCAGGTTTGGAACACTGGATTGCGGTGAAACATATTCTCAAGTATCTCAGGAGAACGAGAGACTATATGCTAGTATATTCGGGTAGTGACCTCGAACCTACTGGATACACTGACTCAGATTTTCAATCTGACAAGGATAGTAGAAAATCTACTTCTGGGTCAGTATTCACTCTTGGTGGTGGAGCAGTTGTCTGGAGAAGCATTAAGCAATCCAGTATAGCTGATTCAACCATGGAAGCTGAATACATAGCAGCTTGTGAAGCAGCTAAGGAAGCAGTTTGGCTGAAAAAGTTCTACACAGATTTGGAAGTAGTTCCAGAAGTGGAAAAACCACTTGTTCTATACTGTGATAACAGTGGAGCAGTGGCCAATTCTAAAGAACCAAGAAGCCACAAGAGGGGAAAGCATATAGAGCGCAAATACCACTTAGTCAGAGAAATTGTACATAGAGGAGATGTGACCATTCTGAAAATCGCATCAGAACACAACCTGGGGGACCCATTCACGAAGACGCTTCCAGCAAAGCAATTCGAGGGTCATGTACGTAATATGGGATTGAGAGAAATGCCTCACTTGCTTTAAGTACAAGTGGGAGATTGTTAGGAGTGTGTCCTAAAAGCATGTAAAGACATTTGTTTTTTTTTTCTGTGAATAAATAAATACAATGGTTTATTATTATTGTCATATTTAGATTGTTAAATTATTGTTTGAATAATTTTGTAAATATCAGAAAAATTCCATATTCATTATTGAGGATGTGATCTTGTATTAGTACGAGAGAATTAAGATCACATGAATGAATAAAAATGGTCAACAACGACAAATTAAAGTTATGGAATTCTTTAATTGGAGTTGCAAGTACGGTTTACTGAGTATCATAATGATACAAATAATCTAGATTCGGATTATTGATGTGGTAAGACATCTCGGTAAAGGTGCTTTATATAATATGATTATATATGACATGGATCGATGTGAATTAAAGTCTTTATCCAAAAACCATTTAACAATAAAGACTTGTAATTCATATCATAACTGATGATCATTTATAGATCAACCTAAATCCTGAGTGTTCATGAACTCCTGTTCATGTTTATTAAATCTTTTGATTCACTCGTTAAGGTCTCTTCAAAGAATGAGGCTAATGACTTTTGTTTTGGAGATTTAATATCATGGATGGCTGGGAACATGTATCAACAACACGGAATCTAATCTTTCCTAACGGATCGTATATTAGTTCCCTTAAGGGTTAATTCTGGAACTGAATGATTTTGAGCTCAAATCTATAATTAGATTATAGATTAATTATTCACTAGTGAATTAATGGTACTTAAGGAATAAGAAATAAATTAGAAAGGTTAAATGGTAATTCTCCCATTCTAATTTATGAACTAATTAATTATAGGGTTGAACTATTGTAAGATGGTTATATCAATGGACGACTTAAGAAAAAGATTTCTGTAAAAGTATATCTATAACATAAAGAGTGCAATTCTGAATTCATAGTGGAGTAATATCAGAATTAATAAATTAACTATTATAATTAAAGAGTTTAATTATTTAGTTTCAATTTATTGGAGCTTAATGTTATAGGTCCATGGTCCCCAGAATGGCTCAAACAATCACTGTCAAAGGCAAATACAAAAATGGGCAAAAAGGACTTATGTGATAAGTAAAATATTTTTCTATGTATCAAACATAATTATTGTTTAATTATGTGTAATTAATTAATTAAGAATTAATTAATTATTTGATTTAACAAAAATATAATTAATTTTGAATTAATTTATTTTTGCGATTTTTGGTATTTAAATAATAATAAAAATTGGGAAAAATCACATGCATGCATATGCATGTGGTACACGTGTGGCACAGTGCACATGCACTGTGCTACATGCATAAGAGATAGACTTGGTCTCTTGATTCCACAATTTTAGTTATTTAAATATTAAATAAATAATGAGATATTTTGATTTGATTTAAATATTATTATTTAAACAAAAATCTGATAACTGATCAGTTATTTTGAATTTGTTTAAAATAACAAATATTTTAATATATTTGATATTATTAAATATTGGATATCAGTTTTCACAGAACGTAAGTTTTCAGAGATAGAAAAATATCTAGGATTCTCTCAGAGAAAAAGATCAGTGACAAAATCAAAGGTCATTGTTCTTCACAAAACCTAGGTCCAAACTTTATCAGATCTCATGTGTTGAGAATATCTGATAAATAGTTATTGTCTATTTTTGTATAGCGAGCCCACACTCGTTCTTTGGGTGACTGAGAACATTTTGGAAGATCTTGGTGTGAGATCTCAAGGATTCAGCCATACGAAAAGACAGCAGCAAGGAAGGACCTGAGGTAATGTTTCTATTCTTGTCCTTGATTCAATACATATATGAGTGTGAAGAAGTAGATCTAGAAATCTTATGAGATTAATCTGACAATTTGATTGTTGTTCCGCTGGGCATAATCTCTGATTTGATCAATAAAAACCAACACAACAACCCATCGAAAACGTACGATAGGATGGGAGCTGTTGAATAGCCCCAAAATAACCTAGGGACCAGGGACTAAACCCTCGAGAGGCTAGCTCAAATGGAGGAGCTAATGAAGATGCTTCTATCTGAAAAAGATAAAGATGAGTGTGACTCAGAGGATGAGCTCGAGCTTTTTGCTCCAAATATTTCAGCGGCTGCACATCCGATGGGATTCAGAATGCAACACTTATCAAAGATTGACGGAGATGGTGATCCATCTTATCACCTTGGGATGTTTAACACCATGATGATGACCCACAACGTCGGACCCGATCTAAGGTGCCTTTTATTCCCCTCAACTCTGATTGGTCCTGCCAGGCAATGGTTTAAACAATACAAGAGGCATTCAATCATCGCGTGGAAGAGTCTTTTTGTTGATTTCAAGAGAGCATTCAGGGCTTCCCAGATAGCTCGGGTTAATGCTAATTCATTGGCTAATGTAAAGCAATAGCCTGGTGAACCGTTGAAAGCATATCTAAGTAGGTTTGCCAATGTCGCTGCACGAGCTAGAGATACCGATGATAGCTCCAAGCTCATGGCAATGAGGACGAGAATCCTTGTTAGAGGCGATCTATGGCAAGAATTACAGAGAAAATGAGTTAATAATGTGGACGAGTTCTTAGCACGAGCTCAAAGATGGGTCAACCTGGAAGAAGCATGATCTTCTGTTGCAGGAACCATCCAAATCCCTATCCAGCTCGTTGGAGTGGTAACGGATGTGGCAGCAACGACTCAAACCGTTGCCCATAATAACCAAGGGGGAAATAATAAAAAGAAGGGAAATGGTGAGGGCGACCAGTGCGGAACAAAGAAAAACAAGTCTGGGGAGAAATTCAAACCTGTTTACGCAACTTATACTGACCTCACAGATACTAGAGAGCACATCTTCTTAGCCAATTCTACTCGCCTTCTATGGAAGAAGCCAGAACCATTAAAAAATAAAAGAGCGATGAGAGATCCTTCAAAGTTTTTCCAATTCCGCAACGATATCGGTCATAATACTGATGACTGTAGACAACTGAAGGATGAGATCGAGACTCTCATCAGGGTGGGACCTTTGGCCCAATACGCCCGAAATCGAGTGATCCCCAATCAACCTGCTAGACAAAATCCTTCGTCAGCTCATGAGATGAATCAAGTCGGAGCTCAAGTGAATCAGAATGACCCTCCTCTGATAACAGAGGGAGATATAGCCACCATTTCAGGAGGACCTCAATTATCAGGCACGAGCAGAGGTACCCAGAAGAGGTACATCAACGAATTGAAATCCCATAACCGAGTGGAGTTCATCCTGGGACAACGGTTATCAAAACAACAACGATTGGAAAAACAACCAATCATTTTTACGGAAGAAGATGCCAGCCATGTGCAGTTCCCTCATAACGATCCTTTGGTCAAAACTGTTCAAGTCGCCAACTGGAGAGTGCGGAGGACACTAGTAGATAACGGGAGTTCTATGAATCTACTTTTTAGGTCCACTTTGGAAAAAATAGGGTTGTTTGTAACTGAGCTAAAGGTAACCTCAATGATTCTATATGGGGTTTCTGGTGAAGGGTCGGCTTCCATTGGAACGATCGAGTTAGTGGTAACATTGGGAGAAGGTTCACGAACTGTCTCCAAGCTGCTTGAGTTCGTGGTCATCGATTGTTCAGCCGCATACAATGCGATTTTGGGTCGTCCTGTGTTGATGGAATTTGAAGCCATAACCTCTATCCGCCACCTAGCAATCAAATTACCCTCAGCTGCGGGAATATGCACCATCAAAGGCGATCAGCTCGCTACCAGGGAATGCTATAGCATTTTTATGAAGGGAAAATCACAACTTGAACAGCAAGTTATGGCCATAAGTGACGGAGGTGAGGAGTCCCTGGAAGTGGAAGTTGCTTGCGGGATGAAAGAATCTCAAGAAACAAAGGATAGTGACATCGCCCTAAATGATGACATTGACCCACTAATGGGCGAGGATAGGTCAGAGCTCCAAGCTATTGAGGAGCTCGAAGAAGTAAACATAGATCCCAAATAAGCTTCAAGAGTTGTTAAGATTGGAAAAAATCTTGGTGATGAAAGGAAAAATGAGCTGATTAATTTCTTACAAGGGAATCTAGATGTTTTCACCTAGTCACATGAAGACATGGTGGGAATAAGCCCGAGTGTAATCATGCACACTCTAAACTTGGACAAGAACGTGCCTGCAAAGTCCCAAAAATAGAGGCGTTTGGGAGCCAAACAAAAATGGAGGACCTGCATCGATTTCTCTTACCTGAACAAAGATTGTCCCAATGATTGCTTTCCAATGCCAAGGATTGATCTGTTGGTAGATGCCATGGCGGGTCACGAGCTCATCTCCTTCATGGATGCGTATTCTGCATATAACCAGATCATGATGAATCCTGCGGACCAAGAGCATACTAGTTTTATGACCTCAACTAACATATATTGTTATAAAGTCATGCCCTTCGGGATGAAGAATACCGGAGCTACCTATCAGTGATTAGTAAACAAAATGTTTGTTGATTAGATCGGGAAAAGTATGGAAGTGTATGTCAGCGATATGCTTTTCAAGTCCAAAACTGCTGGCAATCATGTATCCGATCAGAAAGAATGTTTTGAGATCTTAAGGAGTTATGATATGAGGCTAAATCCCCAGAAGTGTACTTTCAGAGTAGCATCAGGAAAATTTCTGGGATTCATAGTCAATACAAGGGGGATAGAGGTGAATCCTGATAAAATTAGATCATTGTTAGAAATGCCCTCGCCTAGGTCGCGTAAGGAAGTTCAAAGCCTGATTGGAAAGGTGGCAGCTCTGAACTTTTTTATTTCAAAATCCACTGACAAGTGCTTGCCATTCTACGACTTGCTCAGAGGAAACAAGAACTTTGAATGGACTGAGGAGTGCGAGCAGGCATTCCTCGACCTAAAAATGCACTTAGCCGAGCCCCCAGTATTGTTTAAGCCTATGTCTAGAGAACCATTGTTCCTTTATTTGGTCATGACAGAAAGTGCAGCCAGTGCCATGTTAATTCGAGAAGAAGAACATGCTCAAAAACTGGTGTATTATATATGCAAAAGACTTCTCGGAGCTGAATCACGGTATCCACTAATAGAGAAGATGGCATTTTGTCTAATATTGGCCTCCAAGAAGCTCCGACCATATTTCCAGTCCCATTCAATCAACGTCATGACCAACGAACCTTTAAGGCAGGTATTGCAAAAACTTGAAATCGTCGAGATGTCTTTTAAAATGGGCAGTTGAACTCAGTAAGTTCGAGGTTTTATACGTTCCACAGACCTTAATCAAAAGTCTGGCCCTTGCTAATTTTGTAGCTGAATGCACCGGGTTTCAAGAGCAGCTTTTGAAGGAACCGGTGCAAGAGTTGTGGAAAATATTCATAGATGGATCATCGAACGAGAACGGATCAGGATGTGGGATCATATTAATCTCCCCAGAAGGGCATCGAATCCGTACAACTTTGAGATTCAGATTCGAAGCGTCTAATAACGAAGCCAAATATGAGGCTTTACTATCTGGTTTGAGAGTGGCGAAAGAGCTCAACGCAAAGGCCGTCTAGTGTTATAGCGATTCTTAGCTCGTGGTTAATCAGGTGTTGGGAGAGTATCAAGCTCGAGGCCCCAAAATGGCAGCTTACCTAGCTAAGGTGAAGGGGGAGCTATCCGAATTTGAATACAATACTGTTGAACAGGTACCCCGCGAGCAGAATTCCAATGCTAATGCTTTGGCAAGACTTGCCACCACCAAGGAAGCGGAGACCTTGAATGTAGTGCTAGTAGAGTTCTTGGAGAATCCGAGCATGGAAGAAAAGATGGTAGAGGTCAAAATGATTGACACAAGACCGACCTGGATGACGCCCATAATGGAATACCTCACAATGAGAATGCTACTTGAGGAAAGAAAGGATGCAAGAAAAATACTCTATCAAGCTCCGAGGTATGTGATAGTGGATAGGACATTATACCGACGTGGTCATTCATTGCCTATCCTACGGTGCGTTCTGCCTGAAGAGGCTAAACCATTATGCAAGAAGTGCATGAAGGCTTTTGTGGAGATCATACTGGGGGGAAAAACCTAGCACTTTGTGGTGAAGAGCATTGTATGTCAGTTTGAGCTTCCTAAAAAGATCATGTCGGACAATGGGACCCAATTCGACAGTGATCTTTTCACTAACTTTTTTAAAAATTATGGCGTTATTAAGAGTTTCTCCTCATTAGCATATTCAAAGGCCAATGGAAAAGTCGACGCTGTGAATAAAACCCTAAAGGCGAGCCTTTAGAAGAGGTTAGATGAGGCCAAAAGAGTATGGCCCGAACTTCTCCCGCAAGTACTTTAGGCATACCGAACTTCCCACAGGACCTCCACGGGACACACTCCTTTTTCTTAACCTTTGGAAGCGAGGCCATCCTTCCAGTCAAAGTTATGGTAACCACTCATAGGCAAAGGACATTTAGCCAGGAACAGAATGATGAATTAATTAACGCATCTCTCGACCTGATTGATGAGAAACGAGAGGATTCGCTGTTACAGCTCGCCCGATATAAAAAAAAAATCACTCATTACTTGGAAATAAGGATCCCAAGGATGGTGTTTTAGGCCCGAACTAGGAAGGGCCATATTAGATCATGGAAGTTTTGCATGAAGGATCTTTCAAGATAGCTCGGGTGAATGGAGAAATAGTCCCATGAACCTGGAACGCCATGCATTTAAAAAAGTATCATCACTAGTACAATCATCCATGTAAGGCTTAATTATAAAAGCATTTAATTAAATAACAGATGGATTATTAAATAATTTTCCTTGTTAAGGTGGTTTTAAATACTTTATCTTGTTAAGGTTGTATTAGCTCGTGTATTAATGTTTGTAAAAGCAATCGAGAAAGTCTTCACATTCTGGTTGCTTGGGGGACATATAACCCGAGGTGGATCAGAATAAGATCGCTGGATAAGTTTAAATTACTTGAAACTCTGGATACAACCAGGTCCAAAACCCTGGACACAACCAGGTCTAAAACTTAGAAGCTTGGAAAATTGATTATTCAACAGCTTTTTAAGAGCTCGAGATGTTAATAAACCTAGCACGAACTAAGTTTAAATTACTTGAAACCCTAGATGCAACCAGGTACAAAACTTGGAAAGTTTGGAAAATTGTTTAAAATTAAGAGCTTTTTAAAGCTCGAGTTATCAATAAACCTAACACGAAATAAGTTTAAAATATTTAAAACCCCGGATATGACCAGGTTCAAGGCCTGATTCTTAATAGGTAGGATATAAATCAACACGTAAAGTTTAGATATAACCGAGCTTAAAATATCTATCCCGATCTAAAAATCGATTCCTAAAATCATGAATGTACAAGTCGAAGGAGTCATAAACATGAGAGATAATAAATGAAAGATAAATAGATAAAAAGTTAGATATATAAATCGAATATAAAATAATCCCAAGGAGAAAAACCTCGAACCGAGCCCAAGGGAAATTGTTTACAAACAAATAAAAAAACCAAAAGGAAAAAAAGGTGTCATTGAACTCCTCCAGGTCACTCTGAGGATGTAACCTCCTCGCCATCCCCCTCTCCTGCCACCAGAGTCTCCCCCGTTTCTGATGATTCTTGCAGAATCCGAGCCCTGAATTTCTCAAGGTACGGATCCCACAGCTCGGGAGCCATAAAGGAAAAGTTCCCATCCTGGTTAAAGGCTCAGAAATCGTACAACATATCCTCCATGGACGACAATGAGGCCACCCTCTCTTCTTTGACCATAGCCTCAGCCTCGAGAAGTTTAGCTTTGGCTCCATTAACCTCGGCCTGGAGTTGCGCCAATTGAGTCTAAAGGGCAGCCAAGGCAGCCTTTGCAGCCTGCTCACTTTCTTGGGATGAAGTGAGGGCAGCCTTGGCATCATGTTCGATCTTCTGGGCGGCTTGCTCGGCCTCTTGGGAAGTTTCCAAAGTTGTGTTGGCAGCATTTAGCTCGGCCCTTAGCTCATCATTTCTAGCCCTAGCACGGGATATACTGCGATATTGAGCCAGGGTGGACTGCACATAAAAAAAGAACAGTCAGAGATCCCCTTGGTTTAGATAAAAAAAAAAAAAGAAGATCAAGGTTTTCACTAAGGGAGGACAACTTACAGTGAAGTTCATTCCCATAGCAGACTCCATTATGATCTCTGGGATGCGCTCCTCGATAGTCCTCAAATCCCTCAAGCTGGCCCTATAGGCGTGCCCCACCATATGGCTCGTCGTCTCCTAAATAATTCCCTGAAAGGCTTTAGGGATTTTCTCTAGATCCTGGGGATCTATTGGTATTCGGACGGTCACAGCTGGGAAGGGGGAGCTGGTGGATCACTTTGTATCACTTGGGGAGGCGCAAACTGGGGTGGAGGAGGAGGAAGAGGAACCCTCTTGTCAGTGGGAGTTGCCGAGCTCGTGCCTGTCCCCTTAGCAAGGGATTTTGAGACATTTTCCACTGCTGGAGGGGCCTTCTTCGTAAGTCTGGGCCTCTTCACAACAGGGCCTAAACCGGTTTTCCCGACCTAGAAGGCAGTGCAGAGGTCAGGAGCGCCAGCTCATTCCATCTCTTCGCCTGAAAAAAATAAAAGGGGATTAGTTTACAAATAAAGTTAAACGCATATACAGAAATAAAATAAATAAAGATCCTACCCTCCGGGCTGGGGGAGGAGTCTATAAGCACGACCTCCGGCCTTGGAACTATTGGAAGAGAAGGAGAGTCTACCTCTAGTATTTTTTGGACCCTACGAGGTTCGGGCTCAGGTTCTATGTAATGACCCAAAATCACTAATATGGCTTAAGAGCCTTGAGTAGTGCGCTGGGAAGGTATAATTGGTTTATGGGTGAAATTAATGATTTAATGCATGCTTGTGTGATTATATTAATATAAATGAGGTTAAATGTTATATCTGGGAGAACCACATTATTATGTGGGTATATTTGCAATGTGCAACTCGAGGCGATCCTAGGGAGCCAGATAGGGGGAAAAGTCACAACGGGGCTTAATAGTTGATTTTGGATAAGTCAGGGGTATTTTAGGTATTTGGTAGTTATTTGGACTATCGAGTTATGGAAATAAATATATGGAGATATATTTGAGGATAGAAAGCTCAGGTGGGAATATTGGGGAAATTTACCGTTTTTCCCTCGGGGACGTTTCCGGTACCCCGAGCCTCAGGAATTGACTTAACTGGCTAAGGTTTGACTAAGCTGATGGAAAACAATAGAACATAAAAATAGACCGACCCTCTCTTTCCTCTTTTTCTCTCTCTCAAAGGAAAAACACAAAAAATTTAGAGGTCTTGGCTGGAATTTAGAGGATTGAAGTTGGGATTTAGAGGATTAGCTCAAGGATTATCAAAGGAACTCAACCAAGACTGAGGTAAGCATTGAATCCCATTATCTGTGGTTGAAATTCTGTGATTTTGAGTGTGTTCTAAGAAGTTTTGGGGTTTTGGATTTGAAGATTAAATTGAAGCTAAAACCTTGGAAGATAGCCCAAAAATCTCTTGGAGGATTGATTCTGCAGTTAAGGTAAGTTCAAATTTAAGGTTTAGTGGCTGAGTTGTAGTGTTTCCATGACTGGGTTTTGTGTTCTTGAGTTAGAAAGTTTCAGTGATTGAAATAGGTTTTGATGGGTTTTTAGTCTAGGTTTCAGTTGGATTGTGTTGCTGGAAACTTGTGGGAAGTCTATGGATAGTTAAGTTGTGGAATTGGGGTAGTTTTGGATGAGTTTGAGTGAGGTTTGAGAGTGAAAAATGGTGGATTTTCTGGGCACGAAGGGTAGGGCCGCGACTCTGTTCTAGAGCGCTGCGGCCCTATGAAGCAAGAGAGCCAGGGAGGCTCGGCAAGGGAGGGCGCCGCGGCACCATTGGGCAGTGTCGCAACGCGTGTCTGCTTGCTGGGGGCCTTGGGCTCTGTTTTAGGGGTGGGCCGTGACTAGGTTTCAAGGGCCGCAGCCCTTAGGTACATTCTTGATCATTTGGGAATTTTGAGCGCGAGAATCTAGTCTAGGGTTCTCGGGATCGATTTCTTCACTGTGTATGGTGGAATTCGATGTCCCGGAAGTTAGTATTGTACCCGAAAACCTTTATTTGAATAATGTCCATTACCTTGGTTGTGACTAGGTATTAAGCTAGGGCTCGGGAAACAGATCATACTCGAGGAACGTCACTCGTAATCAGTGAACATAGAAATTAAAGGTAAGAAAGCTGCACCCGGTTGTGTATTTGTAATGGGACTATGGGCTCCCTAATATATGTGCTTGAAAGAATGGTATTATGCCATGTAAACAGTAACCAACGACCTAAGAGTGCCAAGGGTTACACTAGCACACAGGACGCGGCTTGGCCACTGGTAGCCAAGGACAACTTATTATGCACTGAGCTCGGTTTAAGCAGACCGGAGTCAGTGGGGTAAACAGAGGGTGCGGCCTAAGTTGTCGGCCCTAATTATTATTTGACCCGATTGTTATTAATGATTAGTTGCATCATTGGTTCTGATTATGTTCTGAGTGGTAAATGTGGAATATTAAGTGTTTGGTCATGCTTAAAGGATTGATTATCTGTTATTGTTGTTTCTGTTGCTTATTATGTTTTCTTGTTGGGCCTTGGCTTACGGGTGCTACGTGGTGCAGGTAAAGGCAAGGGAAAACTTGACCAGCCCTGACTTAGAGAGCTCTGTGAGATGAATGTATATGACCAGCTGCTCCGCCGCCACGGTTGGAGGAATGGCAGAAACAAGAGAACCAAAAATGTTTGTTTTGCCTTAGAATGGCTGATGGTTGTCTGTATTTTGGAGATTCTGTAAACCAACTTTTAAACGCTGTTTCTTTTTGGGATCCCATGTGTAAAACTGTTTAGTGATATAAAGTATAACTTTTGAGAGCAAAACATTTTAAACCCTAGCACATCTATGGTTAGTGACACGTTTTTAACTAAATGACTTGATTAGAAAGTCCTGCACCTTTAAAAGTACACAGTGTAGCGGTCTTGGCTATCCAGGGCGTTACATTCTACCTCGGGGCTGGACTCATCTACATACTTCCTAAATCCAGGGGCAAAGGCACCCTGGAGCAGAGAAGGCCAGGTCCTATGGTTGGTCCCGTATTGCTCAAAGATGGCAGACCTAAAATTTAAGGTATCTCGACATCAATGGTGCCCTTAGGGTAACTATTGTCATAATGCACCACCAAGTGGTCTACACACATGAGCAGGGTGATATTATGGTCTAGATTGTGAGGGTGACGGTGGACGAGCTGATTTTTGTTATATCTAACTAACCTAAAATCAGAAATAGTAGTATCTAGTGCCCTATAAGGATATGGATTACCTTGGCCGGAGGGGCCGGCTACTGCTCCTGACACAGCTCGTTCTAAATTGGGTTCGAGATTAGCCTGGGGAACCCGCCTCTTTCGCACAAGAGGCACCTCATCCTCTTCCTGCTTCTTGCCTTCGCTGGCCAACAAGTCCCCTTCTTGAGAGGACGGGAGCTCGTGGATTACCGGGAGAGTAGCCCGGGTCCTTAAGGCCAGCGTCTGGCCTTTTCCGATCAACTGACACGCTAGCATCGTGACATCATTCACGACCTGGCGGTAGTCCTTCTCGCAGGGTGGGAGCCCAAACAATGTTTCGTATTGACCCTTGAGGGTCACTAACTTCCCCGTCCTCAAAAATATGGCTTCATGAAAAAATAAACTCAATTAGCACATGTACAAGGAAAATATCTTGGAAAGAATAAAATTTCACGAGCTGAAGTCAAAGATTAAAGAACTTACGAAGATGATTGAAGTATCGGTGCTCACAGTTTCAGAACCCATTCGATATAAGGAAAAAGTCTTTGTAGTTGTTAGGATGGCCTAGGAGCTCGATGACCAGAGCAGAGTTGGGGAATCTGGTGAGGTAGTAGAACCCGTCACCTCGACCTCTTTGTTTCGGGCTGGCTTTGAGGCAGAAGAAATATAATATATTTGTTGGAGTGGGGAACTCCCACTCATGCTTCAAAACACAAGTATTTCAGCCCCGCCAAAAGCCTATAAGAATTTGGGGGGACTTGAAATGGTGCCAACTTCACATAGTTTAGGATGTCAGCAAAGTACTGGTCCAAGGGAAGGAGCCCCCCCCCCCCCCCCCCTTCAAGTGTTCATCGTTCCAGGCCACGAAGTCGTCCTAGAGAGGGGAGCAGCTCTGTTTCCCTTCGATAGCAGGTTGGGCAATGAGGACTCTGGTCCCGACCTCGATATTGTGGCACAGCACGATTTTGTTGACCCTCCCTTGGGTCGTAATCTTGGATATGATTGTTTCCACTTCGATGTAAGCATTGGGTCAACCACCACTTCCTTCTCCACCACTGGACCGAAGTGGGGAATGGGGAATTCTGAGGCGACCTATTTCCCTTTGTTTATTTGCTGAGCAGACGAGCTGGGTGCATTCTTCTTGGGTGAGTTCTTCTTGGGAGCCATCAAATCACCTAACAAACAAGAATGATGACCTAATTAGTAGGTGCCCTGAGAGTTTTTAAAGGTTATGGCGCGGAAGTATGAAGGGGAATGTTTTATTTCTAATATACGAGCTGAGTTAGTCTCAGTCCGTCGCGTGATGCTACGTGCTACCCTAAATTACGCACCTCAGTTTCCTAACAAACCCCTGATATTTAGGGATTCGTGTGTCATAATTTCAGACCAGTACTTCCCTTGGGAGGCCGTTTAGTGCAAAACCACCCAAGAAGCGTGACCCCAAAGCAACCTGGTTTGAACCCTAAAAGCTTTTCATCTTCTATATCCCGAATTGGTATTTTCTAAAATTCCCCATGGATTATCCAAATTTACCCAGAAATTACCCTGTGTTATGAATGTTGTAGTTCTAGAGGTATTTTAAGACCTACCCATTGAGCCTAAGTCGAAACCTATGCGTTAAAAATATTTGGGAAACAGCCTAATATTGACTACGCTGAAGTGCGGATGAGCATGGTGAATAACAAAAACAAAAGACCAGTAAAAGAAAGTTTCTTCAAAACCAATTGACAAGGTACTTACAGTATGTTCTTCGACAGAAAGGAAGTAGACTTAGCAGGGAAGAGTTCCTGGAAGACCTCTGAATAACTAGGTGCAACGAAAGGTTTTTAAGTTTTCTGAGAAAGAAGAAAGATGAGAGATGAAGGAGTGAAAATATAAAAAAAATTCAAATGAAAGGTGGTGAAATCTGAAAATTGCTTACCCTATTTATACGTAAGCGGCGTAAATTAATTTGGACCATCTGATTTGGTTAAAACAAGATCTAAGGGCCAGGGTTGAAAAGACAAAACGGCAACAAAAAGGTGACAAGACAATTATTGCAGTCCTTGAAACCCGAACAGACGCCAATTGCGGTATACCACGTGTCTAGTACTCGAATAATGGGTATGCATTGTTTAATGCGGCAGAAGTCTAAAAGTCCCTACTGTGTAGGTCAGAAGGTGACGACTTGAACCACGAGCAGGAACTTGGGGGGGCAAATGTGTACCCTGATTTCAGCACGAGTCCTTCACTCAGCTCGGGTACAACTTGAAAATAAATATATGGAAGAAATAACTAAGTAATCAATTTATTATCCATGTGGGCAGCTCAATTTGCACAATGGTTATACGAGCTAGGGGTACATAGTTTGTGAACCGCAAGATCATGATATTCAAAGGGATGCCGAAGTACGAGCTCGGAGAAATATCCAACTCGTGGTAACTCAAATATATTGCGTACCCGCAGATCCCCAAAGACTCGGATATTTTTGTACGATTACTTATGGCCAGCCTGTCATATTTAATGTCCGAGATATTAGGAGACCATTTATTTTGTGATAAAATCATATCCTGGTATAAATGGGAATAGTTTATATTAAATGTAATAAATATGTAAATTCATTATTGACTCATGCGGTTACCCGAACTTGTCCATGGAATTTCTCTATAAATACTGAAAATATTGGACAAGGAAGGGGACGATTATTCTGTAAAACTTAAACTCTGCCAAAATAGATTGAGAAAAACAATAATAATATAGGCTCGTGGACTATGTGGATTTTAACAACTAAACCATGTAAAAGATTTGTGTTCTTGTGAATTCATTTCATATTTTGGTTTATTATTAAGCACTAATCAATCTTATTATTTCTTAATACATTGTTGGCGAAAAACTACGTCAACAATCTTTAATAACTAATTTTTTTTCTATTAAAATCAATGGATGAGTCATTATAAATATGAAATTGGAACCTAATATTCAAAATTTGAAAGTGGATCTAGAGCTAGAGCTTCTTTATCTTTTATATGATTTATTGGAAAATATTATATTATGTACAATATATATTTCAATCGTTGCCATGATACCTGAAAACAGAGCTGGAGGGCTCTTGTTAATAAAAAATACAGAAAAATAACCCTTTAAAAAGTCATCGTATAACATTTTTTTATTAAAAGAAAAAGAAAAAGAAAAAAGTAATGAAACTTAAAAATTAGGTAATTATTAAATAAATAATAGGGGAATGAATTTCGATCGTCTGATGATTTATATATATAGTCATTATAAAAATTATTGTTATTTAATTATATCAATTTTAAGAATCTTCTTGTTTTGTTGGTTGCTAAAGATTTTCTTTCATGGGAAATGGTCATAGAGTACATCTATGAACATTTTTTTTGAACTAAAATAATTTTCAGTGTGCTTCTATTTTTAATTTTTTTTAACATTAATTAATTATTAGTTGATTAAATAGGGTTTTTTTTTTCTAGAACTATACTTGTAATTTGTGCCACCTAAATTTTTTACGTTATTAAAATTTTCTCCCCTATTATGCACTATTACTGAATTATGGGACTTATGTTAGTTTTTGATTGACGTGGCTAACAGAAAGTTGATTTACCAATATAGGCACTGACATTCAAATAAAAAATAAATAAAAGATTATATATTTTTTTTACTTCTTTTTTCCTTTTTCATAAATATTTTTTACTTCTTTTTATTTAAATATTAAAAAATTATATGCAATAGTAACTTTAATAGTATTTTATTTGAACTATTTGCTTTAGTTTTATTTACATGTATAATAAATTTCTTGTTTGATTGATTATGCTTTAATTTTTTCTCTCAAAGATGGTATATTTTATAAATTAAACAAAAACGAAAAATAATGTTTTATGAATTGTAGTAGAAACGTATGATTATAATAAAATTATAAATTAATAAATATTGTATGATTATAATATGACCCCAGCCACCACTATCTAATAATCTACAATTTTCTTTCTTATTTTTTCTTTAAGGAATATCACTTTTCTACTAGCCACGTCACCTTTTTGTATTCCATTCCATAAAACATTATTTTTTTTAATTTGTTTAATTTATTTTATTTTTAAAGTTCACCATCTTTGTGGAAAAAAATTGAAGCATAATTAATCAAACAAAAAATTTATTATACATGAAAATAAAAATAAAGTAAAATAGTTCAAATAAAATACTATTAAAGTTACTATTGTATATGACTTTTTAATTTTTTTAATATTTAAATAGAAAAAAGGAAAAAGAAGTATGCCTCAATTCATAATACATTATTTTTAATTCATACTTTAATTTAATTTTCTGTAAATCCTATAATTGACATTTTTATAGAAATATCTTTTTCTTAAAAGATAAATTGGTTGATTTAGTTGTTTCCCTTTATTATAATTTTCGGAAATATTTGTTTTCCTTTATTATAATTTTCGGAATTGTTTGGTTTCCCTTATTATGATTTTCGGAAATATTTGTTTTCCTTTAGTATAATTTTCGGAATTGTTTGGTTTCCTTTATTACAATTTTTGGAAATCCACTTTCCCTTTGTGTGAATTTTGGACAATAATGTGCTTCCTTATTTAGCCTATATTGTCTCTGTTATACCCAAAAATTGGAGAATGCATCCTAGGAGGCTAAGGAGAATGCATCTAGGAGAGTGCCTCCTAGGAGAGCTAAGGGGAGTGGTCCTAGGAGACTCCAAGGAGGATGTGGTCCTAGGAGACCCCAACGAGGATGTGGTCCTAGGAGACCCCAAGGGTGTGTAGGAGGTAAGCCTCCCAAGGTTTTCTAAGTGTTGGCTCGAACGTGTCCAAGGTAAGTAGCTAAGGAGGAGGAGTCTCATGCAAGAGAATGGAGACTTAGATTTTGATAAGGAGAGCCTATACAATGTTCGATCGGACATGTTTGGGAGATGCTAAAGGAGGTTGCCTCAATGTTGTCCAAGGTAAGGTTCCCTCAATGTTGTCCAAGGTGAGGTTCCCTCAATGTTGTCCAAGGTGAGGTGCCAAGGAGGTTGCCTCGGACCACCTTGGTCCGAGGAGAAGCCAAGGAGATTGGTTCAAGGAGGAACATGGCATGCTAGAGGAGAGTACATGTCCGAGGAGAACCATGCACGTTCAACCCACCAAAAGCATGTCCTACCACCATGCATATCCTACCACCATGCATGTTCAACCAGCACTTGCATGGGTAGTGAGTAGGAGGTGGACCAACTAGCTAGAGGAGACTAAGTCAGACACAACTTCAACAACATGCGCGGGAATCTCTCATTCTTCCCACAAATGGGGAGTTTGTTACATTTTGAATTTTGAATGTTTATTTGTAATATAAATGTAATAAATATAATAAAATATCCCTATTATAAGGGGATATTAGTTGAGGATCCCATCTCTATAAATAGAGAGCTTATGAGATGAGAGGGGGCTTCCTTCTGCTTCTTCTTTCTAGAGAGATAAAATTGGGTCTGTCTATTCTAGAGAGAGAAAGTGCTGAAATTAGAGAGAATTCTTGTATTTTCACAATTTATACTGAAGAAACTCAGTTGGCATAGTCCATCTGATCTTGATTATAGATTTATAAATCACAACTCTAAGTGGATTAGGCTATTACCGACAATCGGGGTTGAACCACTATAAAAATCATGTGTGTTATTTACTTTTCTTGTTTATACCGTCTGTTGTCGTTTACATTCTCTTGAAGGTTCGTCGTATTTGACGTTCTCACGTCGTTGGCTAAAAACGCAGTCAACAGTCTCATTTTGTTTATAAAGGGAAAAAGTATATTGCAAATATTTGGTACTTACCCAAAGTTGTTTTTGGATTATTTGCTTATATAATTTCGTGCAGCTCAAGAATTGCAATCACGAAACTGGTTCTTAATGTCATTAATTATTGTTTCCTTTTTGAGCTTGTTTTTTATCCGACACAGGGCTTAGCTGTCCCCACTGATATTGCATCTGTCGGATCAGCATCTTCTAAATAAGACAACTCTTCGACAATCAAGAATAACTTCTATGATTCTTGCCTTTATTAGAAGAATTCTTTCTCAGCCTTTGTGAGCACGAAAAAGGACTCTATAAATAGGGCTCTAAAGGCAGTGAGAAAAAGTGAACTCTTTGGTGCATTATTCGTGAGCTTTATTGTAATATTTGTGAGAGTTCCTCTTTGTATTCAAGATCATAAGTATTCACGTGATCTTGTAGAAATATGTGTGTTTAGTTTTTAGTGGTGAGTTTATATCATGTTAATGAGTGAATACACATTGTAATTTGAACACAACGTTTATAGTCTTCGGGAGAAGATTTTTACAAGCCTTGCATCGGGAGGATGCAAGCACTTGCTGGCCATTGAAGGGAGTTCAAGTGGTTGGGCGTTTCAATCAAGATCAGATTAGTGAAGAGAAGTACAACAAGTTGCAGCAAATCTCAAGAGGGAGTCTTGTTTTGTTTAAGTCAATGTTTTTGTACTTGTAATTCTTTATTAATTGGTTTTATTCTCTGGGCGTGGCCTCAAGGAGTAGGTTATCCGAAAGGGTTTCTGAACCTTGTAAAAATTCGTTGTGTTCTTTATTGTTTTGGACTGTCTTTTTATTGTGTTTAGTTTCTGTCGTGACAAGTTCGGATTCTGTCCCGACAGAACTGCAATCTGTGTAAACAGTTAACTACCATTCCGGACTTTAATTAATTCACGTGGTTTTATCAATTTGGTAATTACTAAAAATGGAATTTCAATTGATATCAGAGCGGGTCACTCATTTTTAAGTGTGATCTTGGTTTATTCTGTTTGTTGTTCTTGTTCTTGCAATGTCTTTTTTCACAGAAGGAGGTTCCATAAATCACCCCCCTTTACTCAATGATTCAAACTATCAATACTGGAAAGTTAGAATGAGAGCCTTTATCAAATCTCGAGATGAAAAGGCTTGGAGAGCTGTTTTAAGTTGTTGGACTCCTCCAGCAGAAAGCGATGATATAACTAAGGTAAAATCTGAACTTGAATGGACTGATGCTGAAGATAAACTGTCCAGTTATAACAATAAAGCATTACATGCGATTTTTAATGGTGTTGGTGAAGGTTACATTAAATTGATTTCTTAATGTGTTTCGGCCAAAGATGCTTGGCGAATTCTTCAAACTCAATTTGAAGGAACTGCTGATGTCAAGCGTTCTAGGCTTGTTATGCTCACAACAAAATTTGAAAATTTGAAAATGAATGAAAATGAAACCCTCACTGAATTTTATGAGAAATTGTCAGATATTGCTAACGAATATTTTGCTCTTGGTGAAAAACTTGAAGATAATGTTTTGGTTTGAAAAATTGTTAGAGTTATCCCTGACAGGTTTCAGACAAAGCTAACTGCAATTGAAGAAGCAAAAGATCTGGAAAAAATAAAAGTAGAGGAACTGATGGGTTCACTTCGAACTTTTGAACTAAACCAACAAATTAGACAAAAAGGTAAGACAGAGGAAATCAAGGAAAAATCTATTGCCTTGAAATCTTCTAAAGAAAAGAAGGAAAGTTCGGATGATGAGATGGCTCTGTTGGTAAAAAATTTCCAAAAATACATAAAGAAATTGGGAAACAAAAAGGCCATATCCAAAAACCCAAAAGGTAACTTTTCTAAACCCTTTGAGACTAATAAAAATGGTATTCAGTGCAGGGAATGTGAAGGATTTGGACACATTCAATCTGAGTGTGCAAATACCTTAACGAAAAAGAAAGTCATGACAGCCACATGGAGTGATCAAGACTCTGAACAGAGTGATGAGGAGGAAAATAGTGTTGCCTTAACCTCTGTTCACAAAGGTATTGTTTTCTCTTCAGTCGATTACAAGGATGTGTGTATGCCTTAATAATTCTGTTCATAATAATGAGAAATCTGACAGTGATTCTAATGATTCTGACTTAGATGAGGAGTCATTAAAAGAGTCTTATAAAATAATGTATGATCAATGGCTGAAAGTGTGTTCTAAGAATCGTCTAATGGCTAGCAATAATAAAATTTTTGTTGAAAAAATTGAAAAACTTGAGATGATTATTGCTTCCAAAAATGATGAAATTATTTCTTTGAATAAAGAAATTGAGTTTTTGCAAAAAGGTGTCAAAATGCTTAATCCTAGGTCTGGAATTTTGGATGATATTCTTTTTGTAGGAAAAAAGGTTGGTGACTACAATGGATTAGGATCTAATGGATCTGAGTCCTCAAGAAAAACGGTTTTTGTAAAATCTATGAATTATCCGTCTGTTGTGCCAACTAACCGTGTTGCAGGTACAAGTCACTCTGCTGAGAGCACAAAGTTGTCATCTATTGCAATTGATCTACAACTAAAGAAAATTTCTCCAAAAAGAAACATTGAACATTTTGTACCAGTTTGTCATTTTTGTGGGATGAAAGGACACATAAGACCTAAGTGTTTTTCTCTGTTAAACTTGTTCAAAAAGAATTATGATAAACACTTTGGTAGTATGAATCAATTCTTGACCAAAAGAAATTCAAAATAAAAAACAATATGGGTCAAGAAAATTAACTCTGTTTTCTTGGCTACTTTTACTTGTCACAAAATGCATGCATCTAGTTCATGGTACTTTGATAGCGGTTGTTCAAGACATATGACAGGTGATGCCAACATACTTACCAACTTCAAATCCTTGAAGTGTGGAGTAGTAACTTTTGGGGATGGAATGACAGGAAATATTTTAGGTAAAGGTACTCTAAACATTGAAGGGTTACCGAAACTGAAAAATGCGCTTCTTGTTGATGGGCTGAAAGCTAACTTAATTAGCATAAGTCAAATTTGTGACCAAGGTTTTTATGTTAATTTTTCACATGATGAGTGTAATGCGTTAAATCAAAATGGTGATATTGTTCTCAAAGGTTCTCGTTCTTTGGATAATTGTTACACTCTCACACAAAAATTCACATGTCATGCATCTTCATAAAGTTTCAATATTATTGACTTGTGGCATGAAAAACTTGGTCATATAAATTTCAAAAACTTGAAAAATATTGCTAATGCAGGTCTCATCCGTGGTATACCCAAGTTGGGTAAAGAATCGCTTGGTAAGTGTGAATCATGCCAATTGGGAAAACAGTTGAAAATTTTCCATAAAGCATTATCTGATATTAATACTTCAAATGTGTTAGAATTATTGCATATGGATCTCATGGGTCCTATACAAGTTGAAAGTATTAATGGTAAGAGATACATTTTTTGTATGTGTGGATGATTTTTCTAGATTTACTTGGGTAGATTTCTTAAGAGAAAAATCAGATATGTTTGAAGCTTTTCAAACTCTATGTACAAGATTGAGAGTGGAAAAAAATTGTAACATTGGAAAGATTGTACGAATAAGGAGTGATCATGGTAAGGAGTTTGAAAATTCTGTTTATGATGAATATTGTAAATCGTTTGGAATTTTGCATGAATTTTCTGCTCCCAAAACCACTGAACGAAATGGGGTAGTGGAACGGAAAAATCGTACCTTGCAGGAAATGGCCAGAGTTATGCTTAACAGCAAAAAAATTACAAAGAAATTGTGGGCAGAAGCTATTAATACAGCTTGTTACACAATTAATCGTGTTTTTATGCGTCCAGGTACAAACAAAAGTCCTTATGAAATCTGGAAAGGTAGAAAACCCAATGTTAACTACTTTCATGTTGTTGGGTGTCTATGCTATATTCTTAGAGATTGTGAGAATCTAGGCAAATTTGATGCCAAGAGTGATATGGGAGTTTTTCTTGGTTATTCCACTAATAGTAGGGCTTATCGTGTCTATAATATGAGAATCCAAACTATTATGGAATCAGCTAATGTGGTTGTAGATGATTTAAAAGATTTTTCTGAGTACTCCCATGAGGAGGAAATTGACAGGCTCATTGATGTTCAACATCATAAAGAAATGGCGGATCTGACAACATAGCCTTCAGAGGAGACAACAGTCACTGCTGACGTATCAAATGCCAATTCTGTCGAAACAACAACTGGGCAAACAGAAAAGGAAAATCCAGTTACTTCCTCTGACTCCGTTCAAAAAGAACCATCAACCAGAGTAAAACAGAATCACCCTTCTGACCTTATTTTGGGAAATCTTGAAGAGAGTATGGTCACTCAAAAGAGGTATGTAAATTTGGTTCAATTTGTTTGTTTTACTTCCACTTTGGAACCAAAAAAATGTGAAGGAGGCCTTAAATGATGAATCATGGATCAATGCTATGCAAGAAGAGTTAGATCAATTCACAAGGAATGAGGTATGGATTCTTGTCCCTAGACCGAGTCATACCAATGTTATAGGTACAAAGTGGATATTTAAAAATAAAACTGATAAATTTGGGACCATAATAAGAAATAAAGCTAGACTAGTTGCACAGGGGTACACTCAAGTTGAAGGAATTGATTTTGATGAGACATTTGCCCCTGTTGCAAGACTTGAATCCATAAGATTATTACTAGCTATTTCATGTGTTCTTGGTTTTAAATTGTTCCAAATGGATGTAAAATCTGCCTTTATAAATGGATTTTTGAATGAGGAAGCTTATGTGGAACATCCCAAAGGGCTTGAGGATCCTTACAATCCTAATCATGTTTGTAAATTGCAAAAAGCTTTGTATGGGCTGAAACAAGCCCCACAGGCTTGGTATGAGAGGCTAACTCAATTTTTGGTCTCAAAGGGGTACAAGAGAGGGGGAGTAGACAAAACACTGCTCATCAAAAATGTTGATGAAAATATTATGATAGCACAAATCTATGTTGATGATATAGTGTTCGGTTCTACTAATGATTCTCTAGTGCAAGAATTTGTGAAACAAATGCAGAAAGAGTTTGAGATGAGCATGGTAGGAGAACTCAATTTCTTCCTAGGACTTCAAGTGAAGCAATCTGATGAAGGAATTTTCATTTCACAAAGCAAGTATGCAACAAGTCTAGTGAAAAGATTTGGACTCGATGCATCTAAACCTGCTAAAACTCCCATGGGTACTACGGTCAAATTGTCTAAAGATGAAAATGGGAGGAAAGTTGATCCAACTCTTTACAGGAGTATGATTGGGAGTCTCCTTTACTTAACTGCAAGTCGCCCTGACATCAGTTACAGTGTTGGAATGTGTGCTCGTTTCCAAGGGAACCCCATGGAGTCTCATGTGACTGCTGTAAAAAGAATTATTCGTTACATCAATAATACTCTTGATTTAGGAATTTGGTACTCCAAAGAAACAAATTCTAACCTTGTGTGTTATAGGGATGCAGATTGTGCAGGAAACACTGATGATCGCAAAAGCACAAGTGGTGGTTGTTTTTACTTAGGAAACAATTTGGTCTCCTGGCATAGTAAAAAACAAAACTCTATCTCCTTGTCAACAGCCGAAGCTGAGTACATTGCTGCTGGAAGCTGTTGTACTCAACTTTTGTGGATGAAACAAATGTTGGTAGACTATGGGTTTTATATTAAAACTTTAACCATTTTTTGTGATAATACAAGTGCTATTAATATCTCCAAAAATCCCGTTCAGCACTCTCGCACCAAACATATTGACATTCGTCATCATTTTATTAGGGAACTTGTTGAAAACAAAACATTGATTTTAGAATATGTTGAGACTAACAAAAAAATTGCAGATATCTTTCCTAAAGCCTTAGACACGGTCAGATTTAATTCCCTCAGGAAATCCTTGGGGGTTTGTTTTATTTAAAATTGCCAATAAATTGATTATCTTGCCTTGCATATGTGTTTTTGTAAATCTCTTGTCCTGATTGGAAGAAGTTTGATGAGCATATTTTTTGTATTTTAGAAAATGATCGTTATAAGTCCTATACTTTGTTGGAATAAAAAACCATATTTGAAAAATTATAAACCATCCAATTCATATTTGATCAAATCATTATCATTGTATGAGCATTCCTAATCCAGTTTCTTTTTCAGGCTCCATTTTGGAAAAGAGCTACCTATACTGATGTGTGAAAGCTGACACTGAGTAAGTTAGTACCAGGTAATTAGCAATTATATTGGAGGATACTCTACCAGTGTAAAGGGCTACCATCAGAATAAGAGTTATAGCCTCCATTATGGTTACAAATTGGAAAAAGGCTAAAATCGCCAAATATGGGCAATGACCCTAGCTTTAAAAGGACAAAAAGAAACGCCAAATTGATTACACATGCACACACACATGCCTGTTGACTAGACTGTGTAAGATGGTTGTAAGACTCATACATATAATGAATTGTTTCAAATATGTTTTGTGATTGGTATATTTTTCGAATCATGGTCTCTTAGTATTTGATTTATAACTCATTTATCTAATTTGTGAAAAATATGGTTATCTTGTTTCTTTTGAATAGGACTTGGCATTTACATGGACATATATGGTATGGCAATTTACACTCTATTTTCGGCAATTTTGTTATAAAAAATAATAAAAAAATTGAAAAAAAAATCTGTTATCTACCGTGTACTTAAAAAGGGTTTGAAAAATTAATTTATGCAATTTATTTGTTTTATCTCAATATATTCTAAAAAATATTCAAAAAGTTTCCAATTTTGAGGTGTGAAAGAATTTGTTTTAAAAGGGAGATATTTTGGCATTTATCACTAAAAATCCGGTTACCCATTTTTGGTTACCCATTTTTGAACTTGCCTCATTTGTGTACCGAATACTTTATATATTCAAAGTCCCTTTGGTTGTTTTATAATCAGTGTTTTCTTGTTAAATCTCTCACATATAACTGAAGTGTTTAGGGTTTCTTTCTTTGTGTGTTTCACTTGTTTCTCTCTTAGCAGCCATGAAGACTCGAGGTCGTGGTTCATCTTCCAAGTCCGTGAAGTCTCAGCAGGAGACACTTTCTGAATCTGTTCCCACTGCCACTCCTTCGGTCCCAGCATCGATCCCTGCTGTCTCTCCTACTCCAGGCCGTCGTTCTAAAACCACAGCAAGAAAGAAGGTTCTTACTCTTTCGGGTCCTATAAGTTCATCTGTTCTTGGTGCTTCTAGCAAAGGAGTTACATTCCCGAATTTGGATGCTAAGCCAATCCCAGCCTCGGCGGTTTCACTCGCCTCTCCTGAAGGTCAAATAAAAGCCAAATCGGCCTTGGCAACTAGTTAGTCCAAATCTATTTCCACTGAAGCTATGTCTAATCCATCTGATCATGATTTGAAATCCTCGCTATCTCCTGATGTGTTGACACCCAAGGCAAAGGGCAAACGTAAGACCAAAGTTGTTGGAATGAAGAAAGGGAAGAAGGCCAAAGTGGCTCAATCTAAAGGTACCAGTTCCATCTCTGATTCATCTCCTTTATCTCGTTTTAAATTAAAGGCCAATATCAACCCTCCTCCATGCACCTCATCGGAGGATGTCTCTCCCGAGACGAAAGACTCTCAGCCTGAGTTAGACCCTTCTTTGACCGAGCCAAATCCTGAAGTTCCTTTTGATAATTTGGTTGAGGAGACTGATTCTAAAGAAGACCCATCTGAAGCCTCTCCTGTTGCATCTGACCCAAAAGGAACCACTCCATTGGCATTTCCCGAATTGTCTTCCAAACTTGCAAAGAAAAAAGATGCTCCTGTCCGTTCCTCAGGTTCTTTCAAAGCCCATTCTCTTACAATCTGTTTTAATGATAATGAGAAGAACATGAAATTTTATGACCATCGTCATTTTATAAGTGAGCGCAATTTTATTTTTGCTCCTCATCTTGTTTTTGGGGTATTGCTTACTTTAGAGGAAAGAGGTTGGTTGTGATCCTTGTCTGGGTTTGATGGGTTTGTGCCTCGGGTTGTTAAAGAATTTTATGCAAATTTGAATGATGAGTTATTAGACTAATCTTCTTTTATGTTCCATAAAGTTTATGTTAGGGGTCATTGGTATAATTTAAGCCCGTTCGAAATTGCTAAGGCTCTCAATCTCGTCCCTGTGGAGATTGATGATTCTATTGAATTGGCAAAGGACCAAGTTTTGTCTGAACTGGTTGGTTAGGCTATGGTGTGGGAACCGAGCACCTCTCTTCGAGTCATGGATCTCACTCATTATTATGGTGCTCTTTTCAAATTTGCTATGTTTAATTGGATGCCTACCATACATTCCTCCACCATCACTCAAGATATGGCCTTCGTGTTGTTCAAAATTGGTACTGGAGTCGCCATAGATCTTGGAGTTGTTATTTTTGACCAAATCATGTCTCTAAGTGGTGCCAAACGTAAGGGGCAACACTTAATGTTTCCACAGGTCATTTACAAACTTTTGGACTCTCAACGTCCTCTGAAGAAGTCTCATGAGACCTTGACTTCTCCCTTGGTTGGTCCCACCTATACAGTCAAAGATGATCATCCTCCATCCACAACTCGGAAAGTTGATTTGCCAGTTTAGGCACTGACGTGACATTGCCACGTCAATGCCACATGTATAATTCAAATAAAAAATTAATAAAAAATTATATATATTTTTTTACTTCTTTTTTCCTTTTTCATAAATATTTTTTACTTTTTTTTATTTAAATATTAAAAAATTATATGCAATAGTAACTTTAATAGTATTTTATTTGAACTATTTGCTTTAGTTTTATTTACATGTATAATAAATTTCTTGTTTGATTGATTATGCTTTAATTTTTTCTCTCAAAGATGGTGAATTTTATAAATTAAACAAAAACAAAAAATAATGTTTTATGAATTGTAGTAGAAACGTATGATTATATTAATATAATAAATTAATAAATATTGTATGATTATAATATGACCCCAACCACCACTATCTAATAATCTACAATTTTCTTTCTTATTTTTTCTTTAAGGAATATCACTTTTCTACTAGCCACGTCACCCTTTTGTACTCCATTTCATAAAACATTATTATTTTTTAATTTGTTTATTTTATTTTATTTTTAAAGTTCACCATCTTTGTGGAAAAAAATTGAAACATAATTAATCAAACAAAAAATTTATTATACATGAAAATAAAACTAAAGTAAAATAGTTCAAATAAAATACTATTAAAGTTACTATTGTATATGATTTTTTAATTTTTTTAATATTTAAATAGAAAAAAGGAAAAAGAAGTATGCCTCAATTCATAAAACATTATTTTTAATTCATACTTTAATTTAATTTTCTGTAAATCCTATAATTGGCATTTTTATAGAAATATTTTTTTCTTAAAAGATAAATTGATTGATTTAGTTGTTTCCCTTTATTATAATTTTCAGAAATATTTGTTTTCCTTTATTATAATTTTCGGAATTGTTTGGTTTCCCTTATTATGATTTTCGGAAATATTTGTTTTCCTTTATTATAATTTTCGGAATTGTTTGGTTTCCTTTATTACAATTTTCGGAAATCCACTTTCCCTTTGTGTGAATTTTGGACAATAATGTGCTTCCTTATTTAGCCTATATTGTCTCATTTTGTTTATAAAGGGAAAAAGTATATTGCAAATATTCGGTACTTACCCAAAGTTGTTTTTGAATTATTTACTTATATAATTTCGTGCAGCTCAAGGATTGCAATCAGGAAACTGGTTCTTAATGTCATTAATTGTTGTTTCCTTTTTGAGCTTGTTTTTTATCCGACACAGGTCTGAGCTGTCCCCACCGATATCGTATCTGTCGGATCAGTATCTTCTAAATAAGGAAACTCTTCGACAATCAAGAATAACTTCTATGATTCTTGCCTTTATTAGAAGAATTCTTTCTCAGCCTTTGTGAGCACGAAAAATGACTCTATAAATAGGGCTCGAAAGGCAGTGAGAAAAAGTGAACTCTTTGGTGCATTATTCGTGAGCTTTATTGTAATATTTGTGAGAGTTCCTCTTTGTATTCAAGATCATAAGTATTCACGTTATCTTGTAGAAATATGTGTGTTTAGTTTTTAGTGGTGAGTTTATATCATGTTCATGAGTGAATACACATTGTAATTTGAACACAACGTTTATAGTCTTCGGGAGAAGATTTTTACAAGCCTTGCATTGGGAGGATGCAAGCACTTGTTGGCCATTGAAGGGAGTTCAAGTGGTTGGGCATTTCAATCAAGATCAGATTAGTGAAGAGCAGTACAACAAGTTGCGGCAAATCTCAAGAGGGAGTCTTGTTTTGTTTAAGTCAATGTTTTTGTACTTATGATTCTTTGTTAATTTGTTTTATTCTCTGGGCATGGCCCCAAGGAGTAGGTTATCCGAAAGGGTTTCTGAACCTTGTAAAAATTCGTTGTGTTCTTTATTGTTTTGCACTGTCTTTTTATTGTGTTCAGTTTCTGTCGTGACAAGTTCGGATTCTGTCCCGACAGAACTGCAACCTGTGTAAACAATTAATTACCATTTCGTACTTTAATTAATTCACATGGTTTTATTAATTTGGTAATTACTAAAAATGGAATTTCATTTTCTTCAACTTTTTTCCTCAAAGATGGTGAAATTTATTTAAATTTTTTCTTTTTTTTAATTTGAGGAATATTACTTTTTTACTAGCCACGCCATCATTTTCTACTCCAATTCATAAAACATTATTTTTTTTAATTCATAAAACATGGTTTATTTTTTAAAATTCGTCATCTTTGAGGAAAAAAATTGAAGCATAATCAATCAAACAAGAAATTTATACAAGCAAATAAAACTAAAGCAAAATAGTTTCAATTTAAATAAAAAGAAGTAAAATATATATATATATAATTTTTATTAATATTTTAATTGAATTATAGATATAGCACTGATGTGCCAATGCTCAAATTGCCAAATCATTTTTCTATTAGCCACGTCACCCAAAAATTAACATAAATCCCATAATTCAATAACAGTGCATAGTTGGGGAGAAATTTTTAACAACGTGAAAAATTCGAGGGGCACGAATTACAAATGGTAATAGTTTGGGGGAAAATCATATTTATTCTTATTAGTTATTTAAGTTTACATAATACAATTTATAATCTAGTAAATAAATAACCAACTTAAATTATATATTTAGAAATAAAATTTTATATTAATAATCGAATGAATTCTTTTATGGCTGGTCAGAAAATATAAATGTAGGCATTTTTAAACTCTTCCATTTATATTTATTTGGTAAACTTAACCTTTGAGTTGATGTCTCTTAAGTATATGATTTTTTTTTGTCAAAAAGGATATATATTTTGTAAATGTCATACACATATAAGAATTGAAAATTGTGTATATGTATATATATATATATAAATATAGGTCATAGTTAACTATGGTGCACGCTCCAATTTATATATTTGCACAAGTTATGACCATAGTTTTTTTATTCAATATGCACTACAAAATACTGAGGCTATATCGACAACAAAAGTCATCGGCAGAAGCCCATATGTGATCGGTAGAGGCTATACTAAGAACATGTTGTCGGTAGAAAATTCTCGGCTAACCTCTACTGAGGACATTGAATGTGTCCTCGGTATAGCCTATATTGAGGACAGATGTTGTCGGTATATGATAGAAATGTTGTCGGTATATGATGGAAATCTGCCTAATTTTGTCATCTAATAGGGCTATACCAAGGACAATGTCATTGGTATAGCTTAAAACAAGATTTTTTTTAATGGTGCATTACGTATTTATTTATATATTTATTTATTGATTGATTTAATTTGAAATAAAACTAAAATAATAGATTAAAATTAAAATACTTATATTAAACATTTAAATAAAGACACAAGGGTATGTTTGCTCAATCCAAATAAAGAGTTGTCCTAATGATGAAAATATATAAGTCTATAAAAACAAAACTCACACATAAGTTGAAATGGACTCAGTCGTCCTACTTACTCGGGCCTCCAACATCGAGATCATCAGGTGGTGGTGGGGCACATTGAGATCTCGGGGTGATACAATGAGTTTGGATGTGCTCCTCTAATTGTCAAAGACGTTTTCTCATCTCAACAATCTCTTCATCTCTATATTGCAGTGGAGGATCAGTCGTAAATGTATCTTGGTCCCTTATGGTAAGGATACGATCATATCCTTTCTCAGTTTGTACCAACGACAAGTCATCTTCTTCAGGCACACTCGAAACTGGTGTGGAACTCTCAATCTTAGTTGACCGTGTCTGCTATGTGTCACGATATGCACGCAACTGTTCCTACAATACAATATATAATGTAATTATGTATTGTAAATAAACAATTAAAAATTTGAAAAATACATAACGATTTACTGGCCCATTATTCGTTAAATGTTCCTTAATATCATACTTCCAATCAGAATACTTTTTGGCACATGATGTATCATTGCCTCATGGCTTCCACGCTTGGTATGATGCGCTATTGTATGAAAATAAGTATTTTTAAATTTATATATATTAAGTGTTAACAAAATTAATAACTTAATCAATGTATAATGTATTACCTCATTCACAATCAGTTGAGATTTCTTACGATCCACGTGGAAGATCGCATTCTCCACCATCACCCCCGTGAGATCGAGCAATAACATCAGCCATATTTGAAAAATATAGATATTAAAATTACATTAATAATAAATATAAATAAATATGAAACATAATTACTATAATAATCATTTAATGTAGAACATAATTAATTCAACATAAAATTACATTTAATAAAATCACATTATAAAATTACCACTTAATCATCACTATAATAATCTTCACTATCACCATTGGTTTCTATGTATTCATCTTCCTCTTCATCATCTTGTTCTATGAATTCCTCTTCCTCTTCTTTTTCCTCTTCTTCTTCATCTTCCTCTTCCTCTTCCTCCTCCTCCTCTTCAATTGCAACATTAACTATCTTAACAAACAATACTGGGCCCTTATTGAGTCTAGTTTTGTGTTGTTTTTAAGTTGTGTTTTAGGTAGTTTTTATTATGTTTATCTATTATTAATTGTTGTATTATGGTTGTTTTTGTTTGTTTTTAGGTTTTAGTTTATAAATAAAGGAAAAGGACAATTGGACCAAATTGGCAAAAAAATTATGAAAAATTGGCTTTTTGGTGTTGATTCCATGAAAAGATGAATCCTCAAGAAATTTTATGGCTTCGGTGAATTTTCGGGACCAAAAGCACAAAAATTGAAGACGTTGTTAAGGGTCGCGGCACTACGATGTTGAGCTGCGGCCAGGTCCAAGGCAGAAAGCCTATTTTTTGAGCTTTGACACGGGCTGCTGTGCTGATAAGTGTGTCCGCCTAGAAAATTTACACGGACCGCAACACTGAAGGGGTTGGGTCGTGGCCCGCCTGACGTCCACATGAAGCCCAAATTGACACGGGGTCGCACCACTTGAAGTGTTGGGCCGCAGCCTGCATTGCTTCTGAAGGAAAAAAATTAGGTTTTAATCCTAATTTTGAAATGAGAGAATTATAATAGGGAGGATGACTATTTGTGAAGAAAGGAACACACAGTGGAGCATCTCAATTCGCTATCTACAGTTCTTTTTCTATTTCATATTAATTATATTATCATAGAAATATAGAAAGTTTATAATTAGGTTGAGTTTTATAATTCCTAATCCGATTATAAAATACCTTGACAACTTGTTAGCTTAATAAGAAGGAGAGTTTTTAATATTGTGTTAGTGATTGATAAGAGGGATTGCAGATGAAAATAAAACCCCTCATTTTTTAAATCCTTGGAATTTTATTCTTGTTTATGTTCTTACATTCTTGAATTTTTTTAGTAGTTATATTGTTTTTAATTATCAAGATACAAAACCAATTTTCATTAACCAAATAGAAACTAAGAATTAATTATCTGGTAATTGATAATTCAATCATTGTAGGACGATACTTGGTTTTACGAAGAAATTATTTCAAATTGTGATTGTGTGCACTTGCATAACTTTACTTTTCGCAACACCACCGTATGTTGAAAGCTGGTTTGTGACAACGAACCAGGATCAACGAATAATTTGAAATCAGACGAACTAGTGCCATGCATAACATCTACTTCTACATCATCCAGTTGTTCTTCAACTAGTGGGATGTCCCACACATTTCTGTGATGAACTTCTTATATGACTTTCTAGTAAGATTTATTGTTAAGGTCATCAATGTAGAAAACTTGGTTAGCCTAAGTTGCTAGGATGAATTTATCATCTTTGAACGCCTCTGAACTAGTGTTAATACTAGTTATGTTTTGCTTAGACTTTAATCCTGAAGACCGATTAATGTTACACTATTTTCACTTAAATAATACAACAGAACAAACCAGAAAGATATGACATCACTAAAACTTCTTCCAACTAGTTGTAATAAGTATTATTTTCAACTCCCGCTACTGAGACCCCACTATTTTGAGTTTTGCGATTCTCGTCCCTATCATAAAACAAAAATGTAACTCCATTTACAACACACCTAGGGGACAAAGAAACGAGATTAGAAGAATCGTTTGCTAAAGAGAATAACTCTTCATGTACTTTTTAAGAACCCGTTTGTCGGTGATGATAAATCTTATTATAAAACCTAGTAGGAAATTCCTTTCTATGTAATTGGTCTATGTTTTCAACACCTATAGAATAAAGAATTTACATATGCTCTCTACAACGAACACAAATAATTAATTTAAGAGTTACTAATAAGTATTCTAATAAACATGAAATGAAAGAATGAACTACTTAAAGTACGTACTGAAGATATGGTAAGATCTCATTGCAGTTATTTAGAATATACCAATCTGTTTGTTATCCCCAAAAATTGGAGATCGATGACGTGGCAATAGAGGTGACAAGTGGCAGTACATGGTCCGTAAAAGACACATTAAATAGTCAATAAATACATTGACTCCTCAGTGTTGTGATACAATTTTGACTGCTTGAGAAGTGTCATGACCGACCAAGCATGACCTTGTCCGACCAGTCACGTGTTTGTCTGCCCAAGAGTGACATTGCTGCCCAGGAGTGACATTGTCCTACCAGCATGCACATGTCCTACCAGCACTGGCATGCTAGAGGAGAGTGCCATGTTAGACGAGAGACATGGCATGCTAGAGGAGAGTGCCATGTTAGATGAGAGATATGGCATGCTAGAGGAGAGTGCCATGTTAGAGGAGAGGGGTGCATGTCCTACCACCATGCACATGTCCTACCAGCAAGTGCATGTCCTACCAGCACTTGCATATGTCCAGCATGCATGTGTCCGACCAGCACTTGCATGAATGGTCAGTAGGAGATATGGGTCGACCAGATAGAGGAGGACTAAGTTAAGATTCCCATAAACGGCTTCAACAAGAACCGGTCTTGGCACAGGCGGGAATCTCTCATTTTTCCCACAAATTGGGTGTTTTGTTATATTTTGAATATTTTTGTAATTTATGTATAATAAATATAATGAAATATCCCGATTCTAGGGGATATCAGATGTATGATCCTAAGCCTATAAATATATGGCTTATGGGATTAGAAAGGGGGTTCTTCTTCTTTTTGGACTTTTGGGGAAATTTTGGGTCTGAGTTTTCTAGAGAGAGAAAGTGCTTGTATCTGAAATAATTCTTGTATTCTTGCAATCTATACTGAAGAAACTCAGTTGGCTCAGTTCATCTGATCTTGAGTACAGACCTATAATCACAACTCTAAGTGGATTAGGCTATTACCAACATATTGGGGCTGAACCACTATAAAAATTGTGTGTGTTATTTTCTTTCTTTGCAAACCCGTCTATGTCGTTTTATTTCTCTTGAAGGCTTTATTGTTTTTGACGTTCTCACGTCGTTGGACAAAAACGTGGTCAACATTTTGGTGCTTTCATTGAGAGCCTGAAGAGAAATACAGACGATCCCTGAAGTGTAACGGCGCCTAAGAACACCAATGCGGCCTCCAAGAAGACAAGCTCCTCTAAAAAGCCTGTTAGATCAGAAGGTCCTAGCCCACCAGACCATGAGAATGAGCCCAGAGTCATGCTCGAGGACGTGACTCCAGAAGTTGAAAAGCTCCAGGAGGCCATGGGGGCCTTCCAGGAGGAGATGGCACAATTCCACGTCAGGCAGGAGGCGTTTGCTGAAGAGATGGCCAGGCAGAGAGTTGCGTTAGAGTAGCAAAGGAACGATATGGACGCTAGAGGTGAGGAGATCCGACGACAACAGGAGGAGGTTAACCGGATACATTGTGAAGCAGCACTTGCTCTAGAGGCAGCTATGCAGTTGGCCCAAGCCAATGCCCAAGCTGCGGCACGAGGAGCAGCCACCCCAGGAGAAAGGACCACAGAAGCTGGTCGTAAGAACAATGATAGACCAAGGAGGGGTGGTAATAACCCACCTGGTCGTGAGGAAGATGGAGTCCGATCGCACACTGCCTCAACACAAATGGAGCACTCTAGGACCCCCTCTAGGAGCCACCGATCAGAAACTTCAAGATCTGGAAGTCACCGATCGGGTAGTAAGAAGACTCCACTTGGGCAGGAGCAAAATAGAGCTCCTCGAGATAAGAGGACTTCACAGTTCAAAGATGGGCATGGTCGTGATGAGGCTCATAGTCATCCCACCAACCAGTCAAAGGAAAATGAGGGCCACAACCCACAAGGAGGAGAAAACTGTCCAGAGCGCGCCAAGAAGCCTCCACTGCACCCCGACTAGCAGCATAACAGGAGAGAGGAAGTCCCGTGTAGTAAGCCCTTTAGGAAATCGAAGAGTACAATGTTCGATCGGGTAGGAGCGCATGCTTCTTAGAAGGATCTAAGGGATGTTATCACCAACAAGAGGAGGAGAGAAGCCAATAGAGCAACTGCTGTAGGAGACGAGGGAAAATGGTTGCCATATCCATTGGGATAACTTATCGGAGTCCTCTATGGGACAGTATACATAGAAATCCAATTTCAACACTTCAAAAATTTCTTGACCGGACGGACAAATATATGAAATTGGACGATGCAATAGAGAAAAGGGAGAATGGCCTAAACAATCCGGGCAGACCAACTGACTCTCCTAGTGATGGTGGAAAGAAGCGTGGAAATAATGGGTCTGACCACCATGAGGAAAAGAAAGCAAAGTTGAGTTCAAGTGAAAAGCCAACCAAGTATGAGCCTCAATTCACTAACTACACCACTCTCTCAACCAGCCGAGCAGAGATATATCTTGCTAGTCATGAAGAGGTTCCCTACAAGAAGCCTCCACCCATCAGGAGAGAGATGAGGAAGAGAGACATGAACAACTTTTGTTGTTTCCATGAAGATTATGGTCACGACACGAATGGATGCAACCACCTCAAGGACGAGATAGAATTTCTTCTCTGGTCGGGAAAGTTGAGGAAGTACTGGTCAGAGACACCCCAAGGAGAAGGAGGTAACAGCAACTCTGGTCTCAAGCGACAAAGATCTCCACCCTTACAGCCTGGACCTATGGACTTTACCTTAGACACTATATGTGGAGGTCCACACTTGGCTGAGGAGAGCAACGAAGCAAAAAGAGAAGTATGCTGAGCAGGAGTGCTAGGATCAGGAACCACTGGAGTGGCGAGCACCAAAGGATGTATTATTTTTAAATACCGCTTTCACAGTGGTAGCTTGATTTCGAGTTTTTAGACTTGTTATTTAAGTTTGGTGTATGAGCTGGTTATTTGCTAACCAGTCATTTTATTTTTGAACAATTTTGGTTGTTTAAGACTCGTTATTAGACATGTTTTGTCCATTTTAATTTACGAGTAATAAAAGAGACTACGTGCAGCGTGGTCGATCATTGCTACAAATATGCATGTGTGTTAGTTATCCGAGCAGTGTTCAACTGGTCTGTAAAATCGGGCAGTGTTCAACTGGTCGATATGTTCAAGCAGTGTTCAACTGCTGGAATATTTTCCATATATTCTATGTGTTTCATGAGTAATTAACTACTCGAACAGATTTTGCCAAGTAGCAAGTGACTGAGGATCTTTCAACCCTCAATCACCTGGGGGGCACATGGGGTATACTGGTATATAATTTAACACAAGCAATAAGAGCACGAGTTAATATATCTGTTTTTAGGCTGACTTGTAAATTTTTGAAGTCCAAAAAGGCCATTAAGCTAACTTGTTTGACAAAGCTTAAGTAACTTGGAATTTATTTCTAAAAAATTTCAAGTTAGGAGCAGATATTCGTGTGACAATAAGCATGCTCATAAAATGTTAGAGCAATAAGAGTGTGAGAAAGCATACTTAGTATGGACTTATGAAATGTCTAGAATTTCTAAGTTAGAAAACTAAGTACTCATGCAAAAATATAAGGCATACACCAGAGTGACTTTACTATTCACAAAGAACTTAAAACTTTTTAAGTCTAGAGGAGACTTAGAATGCTTTAAGTTAACAAAGATAAGTAAAGTATAAATGCCAACAGCTCAGCAATACAAAAGTATAGAGTAAACTACTAGCCAGGTACACGTTCAGCTGATCAGGTGCAAAGTTTTCTTGCTTAGGAGAGCAGATACAACTTCTCTGGTCGGCTAAGAATGTATCACCGATCAACTTCCCTGGAGTGAATCAAACAAATGCATGCAAAATAAATGCTACATAGTGAAAAGTTGTCTTTGAGAGGAGAAGTCAAGTTTTCACCAAGATTGATTGAGAGAAATCAATCTCTCAAAATAATTATGGGAGATTCGAACAAGGTGCTTTGGTGGTTTTTTATAGGGAAGGACTTAAATGGCTATGCCATGTGCCCAAGAAAATTCCTAAGAGTGCCTAAAGGTGCTTAATGTTTAAAAAATGTGGTGTCGAGCATACACCTTGAGATGGCCGATCGGATGCATGTTGATCCGAGGAGCATCTCGCCCACGTCCAAGCCAAGTGACTGGTCGGACTTTGGTCCGAGGGGTAGTCCAAAGGCATGGTCGGATTTTGGTCCGAGGAGAAGTCCAAGGTGTGATCAGACTTTGGTCCGAGGAGAGGCCAAGGTGTGGTTGGACTTTGGTCCGAGGAGAAGTCCAAGGTGTAATCGGACTTTGGTCCAAGGAGAGGCCAAGGTGTGGTCGGACTTTGGTCCAAGGAGAAGTCCAAGGTGTGACCAGACTTTGGTCCGAGGAGAGGCCAAGGTGTGGTCGGACTTTGGTCCGAGGAGCAGTCCAAGGTGTGGTCGGACTTTGGTCCGAGGAGAAGTCCAAGGTGTGATCGGACTTTGGTCCGAGGAGAGGCCAAGGTGTGGTCGGACTTTGGTCCGAGGAGAAGTCCAAGGTGTGATCGGACTTTGGTCCGAGGAGAGGCCAAGGTGTGGTCGGACTTTGGTCCGAAGAGAGTCCAAAGATGTGGTCGGACTCATGTCCGAGGAGACGCATAGCCAGCTGTGGTCGGACGCATGACCGAGGAGAGACAAAGGCGTGGTCGGACACGTGTTCGAGGAGAGGCCCGAGGCGTTGTCGGACGCATGTCCGAAAGGCGTGATCGAATCACATTTTTAAAAAAAAAAAAAAAAAATAGAATCCTAGCGCAACCAAATCGAGGATACTCAACAGCCTGTCTCTATACCATGATGATTTTGCAAAATAGACAAAGGGAGAATTGAGAGAGAATCAAAAGGGAGCCTATGTTTTCATTATATCAAGAAATAGAATTTGAAGAAATGACAAGACAAGTTTTGTCGTGGGAATTTACGTGAAAGTTATCAACCGGATGGGAGCTTTTGAATGAACTCAAGAATATTTTGGTTAGAAGAAAAGTTTATCATACGAGAAAAATCGTATACTAAACTTGGGGGGCAAATGTTATCCCCAAAAATTGGAGATCGATGACGTGGCAATAGAGGTGACAAGTGGCAGTGCATGGTCCATAAAAGACACATTAAATAGTCAATAAATACATTGACTCCTCAGAGTTGTGATAAAATTTTGACTGCTTAAGAAGTGTCATGACCGACCAGGCATGACCTTGTCCGACCAGTCCCGTGTTTGTCTGCCCAGGAGTGACATTGCTGCCCAGGAGTGACATTGTCCTACCAGCATGCACATGTCCTACCAGCACTGGCATGCTAGAGGAGAGTGCCATGTTAGATGAGAGCATGGCATGCTAGAGGAGAGTGCCATGTTAGACGAGATACATGGCATGCTAGAGGAGAGTGCCATGTTAGACGAGAGACATGGCATGCTAGAGGAAAGTGCCATGTTAGACGAGAGGGGTGCATGTCCTACCACCATGCACATGTCCGACCAACAAATGCATGTCCTACCAGCAAGTGCATGTCCTACCAGCACTTGCATATGTCCAGCATGCATGTGTCCGACCAGCACTTGCATGAATGGTCAGTAGGAGATATGGGTCGACCAGATAGAGGAGGACTAAGTCAAGATTACCATAAACGGCTTCAACAAGAACCGGTCTTGGCACACGCGGGAATCTCTCATTCTTCCCACAAATTGGGTGTTTTGTTAAATTTTGAATATTTTTGTAATTTATATATAATAAATATAATGAAATATCCCGATTCTAGGGGATGTCAGATGTATGATCCTAAGCCTATAAATATATGGCTTATGAGATTAGAAAGGGGGTTCTTCTTCTTTTTGGACTTTTGGGGAAATTTTGGGTCTGAGTTTTCTAGAGAGATAAAGTGCTTGTATCTGAAATAATTCGTGTATTCTTGCAATCTATACTGAAGAAACTCAGTTGGCTCAGTTCATCTGATCTTGAGTACAGACCTATAATCACAACTCTAAGTGGATTAGGCTATTACCAACATATTGGGGCTGAACCACTATAAAAATTGTGTGTGTTATTTTCTTTCTTTGCAAACCCGTCTATGTCGTTTTATTTCTCTTGAAGGCTTTATTGTTTTTGACGTTCTCACGTCGTTGGCCAAAAACGTGGTCAACACTGTTGTTTTGTTCACTTCATCGTCCAAAGTCGTCAAACTTTTCTTACCAATTGGACGATCCTAAGATCAAGAAACTAAAAAAAAATTATGTGATGGACAAACATCTACATTTCGGTCTGGACAATTGAACCTTGTTTCACCTCCCTTCAAGTACACGGGCCAAAATGTTAATGCCTCATCAACCACATATCTCTTTGCTATTGACACCCTAGATATGCTTTAGTGTGGACATAATTCTTCAACTTTTTCATATACCTCTCAAAAGGATACATCCACCTCATGTGAATCGGTCCTCCAAGTATTGCTTCTTCAGGTAAATGTATCACTAGATGGACCATAATATCGAAAAATGCAGGGGGGGAATGTTTTCTAACATGCAAAAAATCTCAAGAATTGAAGTTTTGACTTTTTCTAAATACGAGACTTTTTGAATTCTTGCACAAATGAGCTTGAAGAAAGTGTATAACTCAATAGTAGTTGTGCTAATCGATTTTTCTAGGAATGCATACACACCAACTGGGAAAAGGCATTGCATAATGATGTGACAATCATATGATTTCAAACTGGTGATCTTGTTGTCATTATCAATCACATTCTTCCTTAGGTTAGATCCAAAACCATCTGGAAACTTCATTGCTTTAAGAAATCGACAAAACTTTTGGCGATCTTCAACAATGAAAGTGAACTTGGTCGTAGGCTTTTGTATCCGACCATTCAACTTTTTCAGCAATAACTCTGGTCTCATCTTCATATTCTCTAAGTCTACTCTTAGCTGTATCTTTGGTCTTATGCTCCAACCCAACTATTGTTCCTACTAAACTGTCGCACACATTTTTCTCAACATTCATAACATCTAGATTGTGTTGCAACATTATGTTGGTCCAATATGGGAGCTCAGAAAAGATACTTTTTTTTCGCCAACTTACTTGCTCTTTTGTACACTTTCTTTTTTTGGCACCATATCTTACATGCTTACCAGGAAGAGATTCGGGCATAAAACTCATTTGTGTGAACATATCTTTCATGGTTAATGGCTTTGGTGGTGGTATTCTTTGAACAGCACCATATGCATTATTGTCCCTTCTAATAGCATGTTTGATTTATAAAAAATGTCTATGACCATAAAAAGCAACCTTATTTTCTAAACGAATAGATGGTGTTGCCACATTGCATGTAGAGCAAGCATAATAATTTTGGCCAGTCCATCCAGAAAGGCTACTCCTTGCTGGGTAATCATTTATAGTCCACATCAAAGTTGCTCGAAGAGTGAAGAAACTACAATCGACTGCATCTCGAGTTTGTACACCGGCCACACATAATTCTTTTAACTCATCAATCAATGGTCTTTGGAAAATATCAAAATCATTTCCTAGCGAATGAGGTTCGAGAATTAATAAACTCAACAAGAAATTAGTTTCTCTCATGCACAATAATGTTCGTCAACACAATCATCGACATATTATAAGAAAGGCTCACATTACTAAAGGGATTTAATCCATCTGCAGCCAATCCAAGACGTGCATTCCTGGGCTCCATTGCAAACATTGGATTATTTCGGTAAAAATCCTTCCCAGCTTTCCCATCAGCTTGATGACGCAATACACCATCTTCTTTATATGTTGCTCATGATGCCATCTCATATAAGAAAAATGTGCCTCGATGCATATTTTTGCATTAACCTAGGGGTTAAAGGAAAATATTGCATCACTTTATGATGCATTTTCTTGCCCTTGGTGTTCTTGTCCACCCATCGATCCTCCCCACAAACATGTCATTTACTTTTTCCAACATGTTCTTTCCAAAATAATGCACAGTCATGCTTGCATACATGGATTGACTTGTACCCC
The DNA here is from genome assembly GCF_963169125.1 of Humulus lupulus. Taxonomy (NCBI): domain Eukaryota; kingdom Viridiplantae; phylum Streptophyta; class Magnoliopsida; order Rosales; family Cannabaceae; genus Humulus; species Humulus lupulus. The sequence continues at coordinate 23,743,695 of NC_084801.1, read as the reverse complement.
AATCCAAGTTTACGCATCAATCTTTTTGCTACAAAACGTGATTTTGGAAGCTTATTTGGGGCTGGAATGCGTCATGTAAAAACTCTATCATTCCATCAAATATTTTGTTGGGAATTTTTTCCAACACTTTGAAATGCATCAACTTCACTAGGAAATTCAACGATGTGTAATTATGGCACCTAGGGAATAATGGATCGTCGATCTCAGCAAACAAAACGTTATAATGTTTCCCACCCCTGTAGTCTGTTGTAGGTGTCTCTTGATCATGCTCATTCTCTTCATATTCATCACTCTCATTTTGCATAACATCATTGAAAACATCCATCATTTGGATCTACCCTGTTCCTCATTGGTATTATTTCCTCCTCTCCATGCCAATGCCAAATGGTATATTTCTGTAGAAAAACATTTACAAAGAGATGATTTTCTAATACATCAATCGTCTGAAATTCAATGTTCACACACCTCCTACAAAGAAATTTCACCAATCCTCTTGAGTCAATGCACTGCCTAGCTCTCTCAAGAAAATCCATCACACCAGCTTCATATTCATCAGATAACCGTTCTATCAAACTAATCCAATTCTTGTCGATCGACATTGTATGTGTGTAGCACTGCACGAAACACTTATTCATCAAACTTACAACCAATTTTTGTGTGTGATATATCCCATTCAGGTTTACTATATACATATAGTGTGATCTACACTCATAACATTGTTTCATATTTGTAAAAATTTTGGCAGCACCTCCCCATAGTTCTCATAAGTGTGCAAACTAAAATTAAGTCTGCCCACTTATGAGAACAAAAGAGATGCTTACCGAAATCTCTACAAATGAAACAATAAATGAGTAACAGATCACACAATAGGTATACAATAATCTCAAACTGTCTGAACTGGACAATTCATAAAAAGAAAAATTTAAAAGTCCTTACTAAATCACCCTCTCTAAACGGGAGAGAGAATTATTGTCTTATAATATCTTATGATCTCTTCAATGAATTATAATGTTTTATGATGTCTAATTGTAATAGGTTTAATTCTACATTTAATATGTTTAGTAATTATCTTCATTTGTTTATATTTAATTATTTTTCTTTATTTAATTATTTATTAATATTTACTCTTATCATATGTGAGTTAAATACTAAATTTAGTAATTTTAACAATTATTTAGATTAGAATATAAAAATTATTTTATTAGTTTAGGTTTACTCTTTTTTTCAAAATTAAACTATTTTATTATTTTTAATTAATTATATAATTATTAATTATAAGTTTTATAATTAATTTTTAACATTAAAATGTTCACTAATATTTATATATTTTATTTTCATCATAATTAACAAATTTACTAATTAACTCACTAATGAATTTAATTAAATATTTGTTTTATTGAAAAAATATTTTATTAAAAAATTTAGTAGATATCCTAAATCTATAAAAAAAAAATTCGGCAACATAACAACTATATTTTCATCTATCCCAAAAATAAAAATAAAAACATGCAAACAACACGCAAAAAATACTCAGAACAAACAACAGAAAATTGCAAATACATTTTTATAACTAAAAGTCAAATTACATACCAAAAATATCTTAAAGCATATTAAATCTAATTGCAAAAATAAACTATTAAAATATAATTTTTCATACTAATTTAGCTAAAAACATACGACTAACTATAAAAAGTTAACTTAAAAATTAATCTAAAATACAATTTATAGATTCTATAATCCACTTAATTTAATATTTTTACATAATTTTCACTAAACCAACAAACAATCCATTTTAATAAAATATTGATAATTAACCATCCAACAATTTTCTAATTTTCTAATCCCTAATCTCATTTTCAATAAAAAAATATTTTAAAAATCTAATTATAAAAACATTCATTCCCTAATATTATTTATTCTATATTAAAAAGCTAAAAAAATAAAAATAATCACACCTTAATGTAATAACAAATTTTTATTAAAACTATTGTGTATTTATTTATATAAAAAATAAAAATATTAAAAAAATTCCCTATACAAAAAACAACAAGGTTTATATAAATATGTAAAAAAAACACTAATAAAATTGCAAAAAAAATCCTACAAATCTAAAAAATTAAAAAAAAACTTACCCTTAAAGCTTGAAATAGCCTGCCAACTTGAAATCGTCTACTAAAAGGAGGAAAATCGACCAAAAAAACCTTCAAACACAAATTCCCTAAAATAATAAAATAGGTTACAAATTTGTATAGAAATATATAAATGTATATAACTGAGGGATATAGACATTACCTTCAGAAATAGAGAAGAAAACCGAGTTTGGTGAGAGATTTAGCATCTGGAAGTGCAATTTTAGTGAGAGAGAAGGCTGTAGTTTAGTGAGAGAGAGAGAGAGAGAGAGATTGCAGAGGAGAAAGAGACGGGTTGTCGAGAATGAGGGAGGGGAGAAGGAGAACGGTCGGTCGCGCTGGCTATATGTTAAGACCATATACAGAGAACATGTTCTCCGTATAGGAACTTAACATTTTCTCGGCTCGCAAATGATTCTCGCCTATTCCAAAATAAGTACACATCTACCTAGGACATGTTCTCGGTATTGTGTCCTCGATACTACAATCATTTTTCGCAGGGTTCATGGTAATTACTATGTAAAACCTGAGGTTGAAAAGTCAAAAAGTGAAGGAATTTTTTTTTATTAATTTAAATTATATATCAGTGGTGGGACCCACTTATTTTATTTATTAATATTCAGTTTTTTTTCTTTTCCTTTTTCTTCTCTTTCCCCAATAATTCTTCTTCTTCTTGATTTTCCCTCGGCAAGCCACGGCAAGGGCACCAGACCCAACAACCGCCAACCACCATATCTGACACACGCCGGTGCTGCAACTTCCCCGACCGGTCACGACAGCAACCCCAAAAGTTTGGTGACCATTGGAGCAAGGGCACGCCCGTACGACCACTCCAAAGTTTTGCTGTCGAAACATTGAGGTGACTTTCTAGCGAACTCCGACCACCATTCGATGAGTGGGTGGCACCGTTGGAATCAGCATCGCGAGAGGAGCGTCGCCCACTAAGTCATTCCGGTCAACTCGCCATTTTTCTCCGGCGAGATTTGGGTATCTCCACCCCTTTGGAAGCATTTTCTGGCGACACCGAAGGTGATTTGAGCAAAGGAGCTGTAATTTCGTGATGTAGTCATCGAGATGATCATTTTGATATATGCCATGCATATATTCGTCAACGTTTTCAGTACCGCCACCAACCATTATTGTGCATCGCGTGGGTGGGATTCCAGAACTTGAAATTTTAAATATGGTCATATTATATGCCATTGGACACGATTTTGAATAAGGAATGCAATGATGATAATCATTTGCTCATTTGGTGCAAGTAGGAAAAACGTGATATTAAAATCAGACTAAATCACTCTAGGATCATCGTTAAGCTTAGGAGCATTGCTTTGGGCTTGAATTGAAAATTCTAAGGAGGTAGGGACTCAACTTGACTATTGGACTTATTTTACTCGTTTTTAATTTCATTAAACATATTCCAATTTTGATATTTATAAAATGTTTAAAAAATTGAAAACTTAATCTGCATGTTTTCTGATCTGTTCTGAGGGCACTGAGTGCCAAATATATTTTTGTTCACTTATTTATGCAGGTTATGATTTTGTGGTTTTATTCAAATGCAGCTATTATGCTGCCCAATTTTCTAAAATATAAAGGGAATATGTCTCTTTCTTTTCATGTTTACCAGCATTTGCTTATACTGATGAGAGTCATAGTGATCGTGATTTGTGCATGTTGTTGTTTCACAACCTAGTCTCTGTGTTATCATAGGTAGATCAGGTGTCCACTCACCTGTAGGTGTAAAGATCTAGCATCTATATACAGGAATTGTTCTGAGCCTCCCCATTATGGTGGTTATCAGGTCTGGCTACCCAGTATAGGAAGTTGGTTTTTCTATGGTGGGTAACGGGAACTAGGGATCTAGTGGACGGTGTGATGTGCAGTTGTAGCTATGCTCTTATGATTAATTGTGGTTTCTCTCTATTTTGGTTTATACATGATGATGTATGTTTTGTTTTCAAAGCTAACCATGTAGGGGTTGTATTAAACTTTTTGGTCCTATGTTAGTAGTTGCTTTCCTACTGGGCTTTATAAGCTCACCCCCCATCTCTCCCATTCCAGGAGCCTAGTGACGTGAATGTGGAAAAGATGAATTATCTATGGAGTCAATATGTTTAACCTATTTCTATTTCGTGTCATTGTCTTATCTTTTGTACATTATATTTATTGGACTTCAAATCTAATGATTGGTATATCTGAATGAGCTATGAAATAGTTAGGGATGAGGAATGGTGGATGCTAAGTATTATTTTGGGTGTTTATGACGTATTAAATTTAACTGTTTGGTGATTACATAATTGTGGGAATATTATTATTTTATGTATAATGATAAATGATCATGCTTTTATCACTAATATTTTTATAAATAATTATAGGAGTTATTCTATTATTTTAACTTATAATTATAGTACTATTTAATATAAATTAAATGATCATTTATATAGACTATTTTCCAACAATGGTCAAAGTTTGACCTTTGACCACCCAAGTTATGGATATTACAAATCTGCCATGACCTAGGGCTCGGGTCATGACAGAAGAAGAGTATCAGAGCACCGGGTTTAAATACCTCGGAGTGTGTCACAAAATATATTAAATTTATTTTAAAATAAACTATTTTGATCTATTAAGGCGTATGTATATAGATAGCATGCATTCCTCACTAACTAGTTAGCTTTTGATTTACTGACATAAGAAAATACCTTCGAAAGGAAGGACAACAAGGAGAATGCCTGCATATGATGTCCTTGAGGCTGAGGTTCCCTCTCCACCAGTTGCATTCCCTGTGAACACCATTCTTGAGGCTTTGAAAGGCATTCCTGCCCAATAGATGGATCCAGCTGACCGACAGAGCAATCACTTCCAGATCTTCCATCGGATTTAAATGCCTAAGTCTAAAGGTGGAAAAGATTCCATGGTTGCTGAAAGATGTTCGAGGCAGATAAAGAAGAGTTTAAACATTATGGGAACACCTAAAGAGTATCGTGGTAATGTTAATGTGTCCAAGTTGGAAAGGATCACACCGGATTGGTAGAGAGCCTTAAGTAGAATGAGAGGAATTGATGGGATGACTTGAGGAAATTTTGAGAAGGGTTTTCAAAGAACAACAATTTAACCCATCTCATAGGAGGACTTGATTGGATCATTTGATTGCTCAAGATCAGTGATAGGTTGATGAGATCACAGAATGACTAGATAATGATGGATGTGAGTAAATGAATTATACATGAAGTTTGTAGAGTTATCTTCGTGTGCTTATGTCGGTACGATCGATCAACCTCTTTTGATTGAGTAGTTCCTCCGTCACTTAAATCCTTAAATATTAGGTCCACTTGCCCCTATGACCTTTGGAAATTTTAATGAGTGTGTGACAGCAGCCTTACGGACCGAGGCTCATCAGGAAGGAATTGAAAGAAAGAATCTGGCCCGAGAATGAAGAAATGATAGGAAAATGAACAAGAAGAACCAAGGGCGATGTTTATCCTAAGGACAACGACTTAGTGGGGGTAGCAATAGTGGCAGATCTTTAGGAAAGACTCGAATTGGGGCCGTATGGATGTTTTAGTTGTGGCCAACAGGGTCATAAGAAGAAAGATTGCCCACAACGACAACAGAGGTTCCAACCATCACATGGAGGACCCATAGGGAGTTATGCTAGGACTACTCCTTTCAGAGGACAACCTAAGAGTAACCAGTCTCAAACTTCATCCTATGGTTTCACACCTGCACCAGGGCAACAATCCCAATATCAACATCAATTCAAGCCCCAAGGCTCATGATTCAACCAGGGGTACTCGCAGAGTTTTCAAACTCTTATTTCAGCTGGAAGTCAGAGAGGGTTCAATCAAGGAGGAGGCTCTAGTGCAAGCACAAGTCATCCTGGTCAAGGAAAAGGGAAAGGAAAGGAAAAAGCCTCTGGTCAAGCCTATGCTCTTGGTGGCAATGATGTGCAAGGAGGAACATGCCAGGGAGTTGTGGATGGTGTGGTTCTTATCTCACACTCTTGGCCTCATGAATTATTTGATACTGGTGCATCTCATTCCTATATATCATGAATGTTTTCTAGCATGATGGGTTTGAGTTGGGAAACTTTTAGTCTTGCATTGCAGTTGAGTGTACCTATTGGAGGGCATGGTAAAGTATCAATCATCTGTAAATCGGTTTGTATTGTGTTCGAGGGGCATAAGTTATTAGGAAACCTAATAGTGTTACCTATTTGACAAGCTGATATGATTCTTGGCCTGGATTGGTTGTCTAAGTACCAAACCATTGTTGATTGCTCACACAAAATGGTGACTCTTTTAACTCTAAGTGGAGATTTTATTGTATATCGAGCCAACATGAATGCAGTAAGACAGAATCATATCCTTAAGGCATGTTTCAGTGGGAAAAGAAACTCAGAGTGTTATGGGAGTCTGTTTGCAATTGAGGATGAGTCTAGGCCTCTAAACAAGTTTTCTTGGATGTCAGTGGTTAGTGGATTTCCAGATGTGTTTCCTGAGGATTTTCCAGGACTACCACCTGATGAAGAGATCGATTTTTGCATTGATTTGATTCCCGGGAGTCAACCAGTTTCAATTGCACCTTATCACATGGCACCTACAGAGTTGGCTGAATTGAAAAGACAATTGGGTGAGCAAATGGAAAAAGGTTACATTAGGAACAATACTTCTCCATGGGTAGCTCCAGTTTTGTTTGCCAAGAAAGTCAATGGATCCTTGCGACTGTGCGTTGATTATCGAAAATTGAATCAGATGACAATTAAGAACAACTATCATTTTCCAAGGATAGATGAGTCGTTTGATCAGCTCGGAGGTTCAAAGTGTTTTTCCAAGATTGACTTAAGGTCTGGCTATCATCAATTGATGATTAAGGAAGAGGATATTCCTAAAACTACTTTTAGAGCGCGTTATCGACACTTTGAGTTTTTGGTGATGCCATTTGGATTGACAAATGCACCTGCAACATTTATGGACCTTATGAATAGAATCTTTAGACCGTATTTGGATAAGTTTGTGGTTGTTTTTATTGATGACATTTTGGTGTATTCCAAGACACATGAGGACCATATAGAACATTTAACAATTGTGTTGCAAACTTTGAGGGACCATCAATTATATGCTAAGAAAGAAAAATGTGACTTCTGGATGACTGAGGTCAAATTCTTAAGGCATGTAAAATATCAAGAGGACATTACTGTGGATTCATGCGAAGATAGATTCTATCTTGTAGGGGGAAATATCAAAGAACGTTACTGAGATTCGAATTTTTCTTAGGTTAGCAGGTTACCATCGTCACTTTGTGGAGAATTTTTCTCGAATTGCTATGCCTTTGACAAAGCTAACAAGAAAGGATTTAAAGTTCGTGTGGGATTATAGTTGTGAAGAAGCTTTCAGAGAACTTAAGCAAATATTGACTACGACGCCTGTTCTCACTGTGCCTAATAGTGATGAATCGTATGTGGTATTCACTGATGCTTGTGGTACTATTTTAGGAGGATTTCTCACCCAAAATGGAAAGTTTGTTGCTTATGCTTCACGCCAATTGAAGTGACATGAGAAGAACTACCCTACACATGACTTAGAACTGGTAGCAATGATTTTTGCCTTGAAGATTTGGAGATGTTACATAAATGGGGCAAAGTTTGAATTACATATCGATCATAAGAGTTTAAAATATCTATTTACTCAAAGAGACTTGACTTTGAGGCAAAGAAGATGGGTCGAGTACATGGAGGATTATGATTTCACTTTGCAATATCATCCTGAAAAAAAAAAAACAAATGTGGTCGCTGATGCATTAAGTAGAAAACCTCATGGTACTTTGGCTAGTTTGGCTCTTGAGGATTGGAAATTAACGATCATGGTGGGTGATTATAATTTGGAGTACTATGAAGGAAAAGAGATTGCTCGTGTTTCTCATGTGGTTGCTACACAGTGCTACTTCAACAGGTTAAGCAATGTCAGTGGAAAGATGAGAAATTGAGACTTATCTGGAATCGAATTCAAAACGGTGAGCAGTTAGATGGATGGACAGTAAATGCTGAAGGATTCTGATACCATAAGGGAAGATTAGTCTTTGCAAATATCCCTAATCTTAGGGAGTCTGTTATGATCGAGGCTCATAGGTCTAAATTTGTTGTACATCCTGGAAGTACAAAAATGTACCAAGACTTGAAAAGGCAATACTGGTAGGAAGGTATGAAGAGAGATGTGGCAAACTTTGTAGCTAAGGGTATGGTTTGTTAGCAGGTTAAAGTTGAGCACCAGAGACCTTTAGGGTTGCTTCAACCTTTTTACCTATACCAGAATGGAAGTGGGACAAGATCACGATGGACTTTTTGATGGGATTACCATTAACACCATTAAAGCAGGACACTGTCTAGTTGATTGTCGATCATTTGACCAAATCTGCTCATTTCATTCCAATCAGGAAGGATTATAGGGTTTCTAGACTAGCTCGACCTTGTGTGGGTAATATACTTCGATTGTATGGGTTGCCTTCCAGCATTGTTTCTGATAGAGATGCTCGATTTATATCAAGGTTTTTGCGAGCGTTGTAAAAAGCTTTAGGAATTGAACTTAACTTGAGCACCACTCACCACCCTCAGACAGATGGACAGTCTGAAAGGACTATCCAAACTTTGGAGGACATGCTCCGTTCTTGTATTTTGGATTTTGGGGGTAGCTGGGGAGAACACTTGTGATTGGTGGAATTCACTTATAAAAATAGCTACCAGGCCAGTATAGGCATGGCTCCTTATGATGCCTTATATGGGAGACCATGCAAATCACCTTTGTGTTGGGCAAAACCAGATTATCATGTAACAATTGGATCTCAAATTGCTAGTACTACTGGGAAGATCAAAGTAATTTTTTTTTTAGAGACTTAAGGTTGTTCAAAGTCGTCAGAAGAGTTATGTCGATCTCCTCCGATGAGAAGTTGAGTTTGAGATTGGTGACTATGTCTTCTTGAAAGTTACTCCCATGCTTTGTGTGATGAGATTTGGAGTGAAGGGTAAGCTAGCCCCGAGGTAGATTGGACCTTTCGATGTTATCGAGAGGGTTAGGGAGGTCACTTATCGATTGAACTTACCAGCGCGGTTGGGGCATATTCACAATATGTTCCATGTGTCGATGCTGAGGAAGTATACTCCAGACCCATCGCACATCATTGAGTATAAGGCTATCCCTCTTCAAGAGGACGTGTCATGTGAAGAACAACCTATCAGAATCCTAACAAGAGAGTTAAATGTGCTAAGGAATAGAGAGATTCCTGTAGTCAAGGTATTATGGCGAAACGATTGAGAAGACGAGGCTACTTGGGAGTTAGAGTCGGAGATGTATGAGAAGTATCCTCATTTTTTTAATTTTTAGCTTGAGGTTGTACTTTGAAAATTTCGGGACGAAATTTCTTTAAGGAGGGAGGAATGTAAAACCTGAGGTTGAAAAGTGAAAAAGAGAAGGGAAATTTTTTTTATAAATTTAAATTATATATCAGTGGTGGGACCCACTTATTTTATTTATTAATATTCAGTTTGTTTTTTCTTTTCCTTTTTCTTTTCCTTCCCTGATTCTTCTTCTTCTTCTTCCTCTTCTTCTTTTCTTTCCTTGATTTTCCCTCGGTAAGCCACGGCAAGGGCACCAGACCTAACCACCACCAACCACCATTTCCGACATGCGCCGGTGCTGCAGCTTCCCCGACCGGCGACAACAGCAACCCCAAAGTTTGGTGACCATCGGAGCAAGGACGCGCCCGTACGACCACTCCGAAGTTTTGTCGTCGAAACATTAAGGTGGATTTCCAGAAAACTCCAACCACTGTTCGACGAGTGGGTGGCACCGTTGGAATTAGCATCGCGGGAGGAATGTCGCCCACTAAGTCATTCCGGTCAACTCGCCATTTTTGTCCGGCAAGATTTTGGGTATCTCTGCCCCTTTAGAACCATTTTTCGGCAACATCGGAGGTCATTTGGGCAAAGGAGTTGTACGCCTGTGATGTACTCATCGAGATGATCGTTTTGATAAATGCCATGCATATATTCGTCGACGTTTTCGGTACCGCCACCAACCGTTATTGTGCACCGCGTGGGTGAGGTTCCAGAACTTGAAATTTTTAAATATGGTCATATTATATGTCATTGAACACGATTTTGAATAAGGAATGCAATGATGATAATCGTTTGCTCATTTGGTGAACGTAGGAAAAATGTGATATTAAAATCGGATTAAATCATTCTAGGATCATCGTTAAGCTTAGGAGCGTCGCTTTGGGCTTGGATTGAAAATTCTAAGGAGGTAGGGACTCAACTTGACTATTGGACTTATTTTACTCGTATTAAATTGCATTAAACATATTCCAATTTTAATATTTATAAAATGTTTGAAAATTTGAAAACTTAACCCGTATGTTTTCTGATCTGTTCTGAGGGCACTGAGTGCCAAATATATTTTTGTTCACTTATCTATGCAGATTATTATTTTTGGGTTTTATTCAAATGCAGCTGTTATGCTGCCCAATTTTCTAAAATATAAAGGGAATATGTTTCTTTCTTTTCATGTTTACCTGCATTTGGTTATACCGATGAGAGCCATAGTGATCATGATTTGTGCATGTTGTTGTTTCACGACCTAGTCTCTGTGTTATTATAGGTAAATAAGGTGTCCACTCACCTGTAGGTGTAAATACCTAGCATCTGTATACAGGAAGTGTTCTAAGCCTCCCCATTATGGTGGTTATCAGGTTCGGCTACTCGGTTTAGGATGTCAGTTTTTCTGTGGTGGGTAACAGGAACTAGGGATCTAGTGGACGGTGTGATGTGCACTTGTAGCTATGCTTGTAACGCCCTGGTTACCCCAGAACAGTTACGATGAACCGAAAATTTGACTCGCTACCCGAGTCCTTTGGTTAAAAACGTGATCTAGGTACCATTAACAGTTTAAGGTGAAAAACCGATAGAAAGGAAAGGGTACATTTCATTAAGTAAATAAACTGCTCATGAGCCTTTTAAAATGTTTACAAGTAGTTCAAGTTACAAAAGAGTTGCTACAGTTCCAAATATACAATCTCCGCCGGGCTAAGCGGCAAAAATAGGGTAAACCCCTAGTCCCTCTGAGAACTCCTTGACCGTGGCAGTCAAGCGGCCCTGTATGTACATTACATCGCCCAAGCTCTCCACTCAAGGCTGGCAAAGCTTTTCCTTTCCTTTACCTGCACCACATAGCACCCATGAGCCGAGGCCCAGCAAGAAAGCACAATATAGCATGATATAATATCAACAATAATCATAGTTATTCCTTCAGGACTATCAGTCCAACAAATAGGTGACAATAGCCAAAAGTCACAATAATGAGCATCGCTCCCTCTAGCCATGTGACGATAGGGTCACTAGGGCTTAATCGATAAGTGTTTCATTTATAAGTTTGTTTAGGACAGGTGCAAGGTGATTAGTCACCAACATAACCTTCCTCACGACTCTAGAGTCGAAACTATGGACAATGTCCCTTAGCCTTGTGACAAACGGTCACCGGGGTCATATACCTTGGCTATAATCATCTGATCGTAGACCAAGCAAGCGCTTATAAGTTCCTCGACCCTAGGGTCGGTCTAGCATTAATGCCATAGAGCCATTCAATGAATGATTCTCGACTTTAGAGTCGGTCTCTGACTAGTCAGTGTCTTAAGCAGATAATCAGCGTTCAATAGCATTTAATATGCAATCCATGTCAACATATATCAACCAGCATGCCTCAAATATCAAACCACGCATGCCATATTTCTATACAGGGTGCAACCGTATTCATACACTGTTTTCTTACCTCTGGTTCGAGTGAGTATTATAATATGAACGACCCCTGAGAACGATCAACCTTTAAATTCCTCGACGGTCACCTGGTCATAACCAAAATATAGGATTCATCAATAAAAATGATAACCAAGGGTTCCCAAACCAAATCCCAGCCCCCGAGACATCAAATACTACCCAACCGGGTACTAGGTCCAACCCCGATGCCTATGGTTTGAATCCCCAAGCTAAAAACCTCATTTTAGCAAAATTGGCCTTAAGGGCCGCGGCCCTCCCTGCTTCTGCGCCGCAGCGCGCCTCCAGATAGAGAGGCTCCCTGCCTGCCAAACGCCAAGGGCCGCGGCGCTCCCCTGCTGCGCCGCGGCGCCCAGCCCAGAATGGCTAAGTCGGCCACAAGAACCAGTTTTTCTCCCTGTGCAATTCCCTCTCAAACCAGACCTTTAAACCCTCATAAAACCTCTTCCTAACACATAATTGAACCCCCAAACAACACCCTTAGCTTACTCACATCAAACCCCAAACAAACCAACACCAAAACCCCCTTTGATTCTCACTTCCCACATCAAACTCCATGAATTACAAACTAAAACGAAAACAGAGTACTAGCTGAAACCAAAGGCTAAAACTCACCTTGAAACCGGTTTTGAGCCTCCCTCACAAGCCAAATCAAGTCTCCAATCCAGCCCTTAAGGTTCCCTAGCTTGAACTCCACAACTAGAGCTCCAAAACCTCAAAGAAGCAATGAAGAGGGTGATGTACGGGAATGGAGGAGGCAAAACTCTGTTTTTACTCTGTTTTATTCTACAGTCTTCAGCCACTTAAGTTCATATATATCCACCCCTAAAAAGACCAAAATGCCCCTATGTCATCTTAAGCCTCCAAAGCCACCCCAAGGGCAAAATTGGTACATTCCGCTAAACCCGTTAATTATAATTAACGCTTCTCAATTCCCGCTAATCTCGATATCCTCAAACACCAATATTTCATAACTCGTTACCCTAAAATCCCCGGTAACGCTATAACCTTTAATATCACCCCGAGAGTCACCCCGAGCCCCGAGCTCAAACCTGTTATGACCAAACCGATAAATCATGTTTAAAGATCGTCTCATGTCGAAATACTCGAAACAATCCACATTATAATGTGGTCTCACAATATATCATTATCACGCAAACAAATACTCAAGTATACCCTCAACGGGCCAAATTACCATAATACCCCTGTAAACAAATGTGGACTCACGTGCATGCATTTAACATTATATTATAATATAATTCTCATAAACATGCATAAACACATTTAATGGCATAATTAAACAGTTATGGCCCTCCCGGCCTACTAAACCAGCCATTAACCATAATAGGGAATACAGGGCATTACAACTATCCCCTCCTTACAGAAATTTTGTCCTCGAAATTTACATGAACAACTCGGGAAACTGACTCCGCATATCAGACTCCAGCTCCCAGGTCGCCTCCTCGACCTTGCTGTTCCTCCACAACACCTTAACCAAAGGTATCGTCTTAATCCTGAGGACTTTATCCTTCTGATCAAGTATCTGAACAGGCTGCTCCTCAAAGGAGAGATCTGGCTCAAGCCCCAGATCCTCATAACTCAAAACATGACTCTCATCAGATACATACCTCCGAAGAGCGGAAACTTGAAATACATTATGCACGGCCGACAATGCCGGAGGCAAGGCTAGCCTGTAAGCCACTTGACCAATCCTTTCCAGGATCTCAAATGGGCCTACAAACCTGGGACTCAGCTTGCCTTTCTTCCCAAACCTTCTCACCCCTTTCCATGGCGAGACTCTAAGGAAGACATAGTCTCCTACCTGGAACTCCACGTTTCTGCGTTTGGGATCTGCATAGCTCTTCTGTCTACTCTGAGAAGTAACCTTCAGCTGACGAGAAGCATAAGCTATAACTCTCTCTGATTGCATCAAAACACAACCCAAACCCTGATGAGAAGCATCCCAGTATATCACAAACTTCTCCTGGTCTGTCGGAAGAATCTGAACTGGAGCTGTAATCAACCTCTGTTTCAACTCTTGGAAGCTGTTCTCACACTTGTCTGACCACACAAACTTCTGACCTTTGCGTGTCAGCTCAGTCAACAAAGTAGTAATCTTTGAGAACCCCTCTACAAAACGCCTGTAATACCCTGCCAATCCAAGGAAACTCCTAACTTCAGAAGCATTCTTTGGCCTTGGCCAATCTCTAACTGCTTCAATCTTTGATGGATCCACTTTAATCCCCTCCTTACTGACAATGTGCCCAAGAAAGGACACCTGAGACAACCAAAACTCACACTTTTTGAACTATGCAAACAATCTGTGTTCTCTCAACCTCTGTAGAACCAACCTCAGATGATGCTCATGCTCTGACTCAGTCTGAGAATACACCAGAATATCATCGATAAAGACGATCACAAACTGGTCTAAATAATATTTGAACACCCTGTTCATCATATCCATGAAAGCGGCAGGGGCATTAGTCAATCTGAATGACATAACTAAAAACTCATAATGCCCATACCTAGTGCGAAAAGTGGTCTTCGGTATGTCTCCCTCCTTGACCCTCAACTGATGATAACCAGAACGAAGATCGATCTTAGAGAATACTGTCTTACCCTGCAATTGATCAAACAGATCATCTATCCTTGGCAAAGGATACCGGTTCTTAATGGTCAACTTATTCAGTTCTCTGTAATCTATACACATCCTCAGGGAACCATCTTTCTTCTTCACAAACAGAACTGGCGCACCCCAAGGGGAAAAGCTAGGTCTGATAAAACCCAAATCCAATAGCTCTTGCAGCTGTACCTTTAGCTCTTTCAACTCAGCTGGGGCCATTCTGTATGGTGCTCTAGACACTGGCTCCGTCCCTGGGGGCAGTTCTATAACGAACTCAATCTCTCTGTGTGGTGGCAACCCTGGCAAATCCTCTGGAAACACATCCAGAAACTCACAAACAAGTCTAGTATCCTCTGGTCTCACTGGCACGACCTTAGTGGTATCAACCACACTGGCTAAGAATCCAATGCAACCCTCTTGCAATAAATCCCTAGCCCTCAATGCTGAAATCATAGGAATACGGGGTCCATCCACAGTACCAAAAAATACAAAAGGATCCTCACCCTCAGGCTCAAAGGTGACCATCTTCCTTCTGCAATCAATGGTTGCCCCATACTTGGCTAACCTGTCCATACCCAGTATCATATGAAAGTCAGTCATAACCAACTCTATAAGATCCACTGACAGCTCTCTGCCCTCCACTATCACTGGCAAAGATCTGACCCACCTCCTGGATACAACCAGCTCCCCAGTGGGTAACAAAGTACCAAACCCCATAGCATAGAAATCACAAGGTCTACACAATCTATCAATAACGCTACTAGCAACAAAGGAATGCGTAGCACCTGAGTCAATCAATACATTACAAACAGTTCCTGCACTAAGAAGCTGACCTGTAACAACTGAGGGGGAAGCCTCAGCTTCTGCCTGAGTCAATGCAAACACTCGCGCTGGGGCCGAGCTGTCTGCCTTCTTGGGCTCTTCCTTTCTTGCCTTAGGGAAATCCTTCTTCAGATGACCCACTGCTCCACAAGAGAAGCAGGCCCTTGCCTTACACTCTCCCAAGTGATGCCTCTTGCATCTAGGACACTCAGGATAGGAATTCCAGGCTTCACTGCCCCCAGGACGACCTATTATAACACCACGAGGTCTCCTGTCACGACCTGGAACAGGGAAGGTATCAGGTTCCTTCCTCTTCTGATCACTAGGGCCAACACCCCTACCAAAACCCATAAATGGAGGACCTGGCCTCCTGAAATCTCTTCTGGCTGCATTCTCACGCCAGATCTTAATCTCTGCAGTTTCAGCTGAAGTGCCTTCTCCACCACCTGTGCATAAGTAGTCACTCCTGCCACAGTGGTGATGCGCACATCTCTGGCTAACCTAGGCTGTAGGCCCTGTAGGAAACGCTCTCTCCTGGTCCCATCAGTGGGCACCAACTCCTTGGCAAACTTTGCCAAACGGTCAAACCTTAAGGGATACTCGGTCACTGATAAGTTTCCCTGAAGTAGCCTCTTAAATTCATCAACCTTTGCCGCTCTAATGGCGTCATTGTAATACTTTTCATTGAACAGGGTCTGAAATTCCTCCCAGCTCAAGAGATTAACATCCTTGGTCTGGCCAACCACTTCCCACCAAATCCGGGCATCTTCCCCAAACATATAGGCAGCACAGGCCACCCTCTCATTACCAACTACCCTCATAAAGTCAAGCATAGTGGTAAGCATGCTCATCCATTGTTCAGCTTTGGTAGGATCGGCACTGCCTTTGTAACGACCCAAATTCGCTAATAAGGCTTAAGGACCTTGATTAGTGTGCCAGGAGGGCAGGTTGGGATTTATGTGTGATTTTATGAATTAAATGCATGGTTATGATTTAAAGCATGTTATTTGACTATTTGTTTATCTGAGATGCATGACTATGTATACTAGTATGCATGTAGGCCCGGATCGTGTTAGAAGGGCGTAAATGTAATTTTGGCCATGATTGGCATAACGGTATTGATATGTGATAATTGTATTCTGTGAATTGTACCACGTGGGTGTGGTTGTATTATTGTGATGCACGTGCCGAGACGGTCCTAGAGAACTAGTTAACTCAAGAGTTGCAACGGGATTTCTGTACCCGGCTCGGGAGGAGCCTAGGGGTACCTCGGGAATTTTATGGTTAAGTTGAGATTTAGCGGGTAATGGTTATTGGAGATTTAGTAACCTGGGTAACCATTAGTTACTGCTAAGAGTAACAACTTTTAGAGAGAAAATGGTAGAAATGAAATAGAAATGAAAGGACTTAAGTGCCCTTGAGGTTTAAGTAGGAAAAGATAGGTAAGTAAGGGTAAAGTGGTCATTTGGCAAGGTTAATAGACAAATTTGGGCTGTGTATATGGGGTGTACGGTTTGGGGCTTATTTATGTTTAGTCTTGATAGAGTTTGAAGAGAAGAGAAATGAGAGGGAAAAGCTAGGGCATGAGGAAGAAGAAGAAGAAGAAGAAGAGAAGGAGAAGTGGGAGTCTAGGAAGGGGTCAAGCAAGCCTTGTGTGGATTCTCCATTGGAGGTAAGAGCTTTATACATACCTAAGTTTTGATTTCTGTTTTGAATTGTAAAATCTAGAGCTTGAGTTAGTTGTTTGAGTTTTGGGATGAGTTGCTGAAAATAGGAATCAATGGGTGTGAATCTTGGGTGTATTGATGTTTTGAGCTTGAACCTTGAGTTATGGGTTGTTATATAGTCTATTTGATGTTTGAAAATGATTTTGGGGTTTGGGTATTGGTTTAGTATGAATTGGGAAGGTTTTAGCTCGGAGAAAACGCAGGAGAAAACCCAGAATTCTGGGTCTGCGAAGGCGTGCCGCGACACAAGTTTTTCGTGCCGCGGCAAGGGAGCCTCTGGCTGGTGGGTGCCGCGGCACAAGGATGTGGTGCCGCGGCACAAGGCAAATTTCAGGGCATCATTTTTAGGCAATTTTAGGCCTTTGCTCCGGGGGTTCGGGGGATGACTCCGGGGTGTTGTTTTAAGGTTTTAGAAGTCCCGAGAGTGCGGGATTGGTCCCGGGAAGTGGTTTTGGGTTGATTAGTATTGAGGGATGTTTCTTGTGTGTTGTGACTAGGTTGTTGGTGAGGCTCGTGCTTGAGGACCGTGCTCGTGGCTTAAGTGCATCAGGAGGCTCGGTGTGCAGGTAAGAAAACTATAACACCCGAGGTTAGGGCATGGCCCCAGATTGTATTATGTGCAAATGTTTAAACCTTAAATGAATCATGATGTGAGTGAATGATTATTTTGAATGTACTATATGTGTGATTATGATGAAATGAGCGGCAAGGGCCGAGTACGGCGTAAGCCGGGGCGGCCGTGGGCCGGGTACGGCGTAAGCCGGGGCGGCCGTGGGCCGAAAGTAACACCTAGCACATGGGATGCTATATTCAGGGTGGGACCCAAGGGATACATGAGTTATCCTCGCGGTGAGAACCGATACCCCAGGCTTCGGTAAGGCTCTGGGGCGGCATGGCCGTGTTTGCTTAGTCTAATGATTGACTTGTTTAATTGTGGATTATCTGTTATGATAAACTGTATACGTTGCATATGTTATGTTCTGCATGAGTTTTCTTGCTGGGCTTCGGCTCACGGGTGCTCTGTGTTGCAGGTAAGGGCAATGATTGAGTCAACCAACCATGAGTACGGAGAGCGTGAAGCGATGCGTACATGTTTGGCCTGCCCGACTGCTTTGGTTGGGGGTTTATTCGAAAATGGCTGTAATAATCTATGATTTTGTAACCGATCAACTGTAAACTTATTTCATGATGTAAATAGTTTTCAAACCTTATTTTGGGATCCCAATTGTTTAAATACTAGAAGTTTTTATTGAGTCAACGCATTTTCAAAGAGTACAGCCTTAACTTTTTATTAGTCACACTTTTGTTTCAAAACCTCGGTTAGCGAGTTCATTGCACTGTTTTGTCTTAAAACTCACTTAGTAACGGCTCTAAGGATGTAGGGCGTTACAACTTGGTATCAGAGCGAGCCAAGGTTTATTGGTTCTGGAGATCGACCGAACATGTACGCTCGCTGTCAGTGACAAGCTCGACTCAGGGTTGGTTGGTATGAGGGATGGACATGTCTAAATATATGTTTGAATGCCTGTTTGCCTGCTTATTTATATGGAGCATGGGGAATGAAATGACATATGCATGAGATACTGATAGGGCCTGGCCCTTGACTATTGCATGTTGGGATTGATGCATGCTGAATAATACTATTATGTATGTGGATGAATATTGGCATAATGGTTCGCATATTGAGTGTATGTGGTTAATTTTCTGGATTTAATTCATTAGTTATATTTGTATATTGGCTTGTTTGAAGCATGATAAGTATGGATTTACTTAGTAACGATTGAATCTGGTAGCTAAACGTATATCATTGTGGATTTGACCTAGTATATGCTTGTGTGTGCATTATACCTGTGGATATTTGGATTTAGTTGTGAGTTGGTTCAGAGTATGAACCTCTGAGTTCAGGAGTTTGGTCGGTTTGGACGGATGAACTTGAGTTGTTGGTTCCTAGAAGGGTTTTGTGGACGTGATATTGTGTTGAAAGGGGGTTTTAGATATAAGTTGGAATTGAGATCTCCAGTTACCCCTGAAAGTAGCAGCAGAGGATCACTAGTGTGTGAGCTAGCTGTGGAGTTTGTTAGTTGAGATGGGATAGAAGAACAGTGGATTCCTTTGGGGAAACTAGCTGATTCCGATGTGTTAACAGTAAGGTTACCAGTGTTGGTTTACTGTGAGGTATGGACAGATAAAGGTATTACATGAGAGGTTTAAGGGGTGTTATCCTCGGGTTTTGAGGAGAGCTCGAGTTGGCAAGGGATTTATCAATAGACGAGCAGAGTTAATTCCACCCTTGGTTAAGGGGATGAGGGATCCTGATTAGAGGGTCGTGTTAATGTTGAGGCAGAGAGGTACCCGGATTTGGTACTCGGGCTGAGGTACTGGCTTAATGGGTTTGGAAGGACCTATATGATGAAAGGTTAGAAGAGATTTTAAAGACATGATTTGCACCATGGAGATTGGTGGGCTTATAAGTTTGGCTTGGACTGTTGGGGGTAACAACAGTGTAAATCAATGGGTTTGGTGATCTGGGTAATTCATTTCGGAAAGTTATACTGATGGATGTATCCGGAATTGATGACGACCCATTTAAGGATTTAAGATCGGGAATAGTCTAAGGTATTTGGGCTGCTCTGAGGTATGAGTTTATCGTCTGCATGTGGATGGCGGAGAGGGCCATGTTGTTCGAGGAACTGATGGTTGATGTTTAGAGCATGAGTGATAGAGCCGCAAGGGCGGTGCTTCCTTTGATGGAATTAGTAAGGATAGATTTGTGATAATCAAGTTAAAGGGACCCCGGATAGTTCTATGGCTTCTAGTTTGCCAGAAAGGGGGAAAAGTCTGATTGATAAGATGGTACTTGTGGTGATAGAACGCAGTGAGGTCGGATTCTCACTTTTGAGGGGAAAGGACCCCAGACAGTGCTTGGGCACCTAATTTGAGCTTTGAAAGAAGTTTGGTTACTAAGGTGGTTGTCAAGATGGCGATAGGAACCAGGGAGGTTATTGGTATACATGAGGAAGAGGATGCCACCTGAGAGGAGGCCAGGTGAGGGCATGACTTCTACGTAGAATGACTCGAGATGTTAGGATGGATTTCCCATGGTGCGGGAAACGGAGAACTGGAATGCATCGATACATTCGAGGTTCGAGGCTGAGTCCTCAAGGATGAGCATTTAACTGACGAGCTTATGCTTTGGACATGTAACGAACTGGAAGGGCTCGGTGTTGGGAATGTTCCGAGAGGGAGATGGACATAGAGAGGTTGCCTCAAAGGTGCCATTTGAGAGGCCGAGGACAGTAATACTTATTGAGAAGGAATTAGAAACTCTGGCAGATGAATTGTTGAGGATATCATCTGGAGTACGTAAAGGAGACAGAGCTGATCAGTGGAAAAATTACGTGGGTATGTAAAGAAAGATTTAGGGGATACTTCAAGGTCAGACTACAGATAAGGATCGGTATAAGGAATGTTGTAAAAGACGGTTTTGGCCGACAGAAAGTCTATTGAAGCAATCGAAGGAATCTGAGCCTGGTATAGCCAGTGTGCTATACTGCGGGGATTGTTGGCATCGTCGGGTTAGAACAAAAGTTTAATGTTGGATACAAGATGGGACGATAAGTTGATCTAGGACCTGGATTTTACCAGTTGGAAACCAAGGATAAAGACTTTTCGTGAATTGATTAGGTGGCACCGGGTAGGGTGTGAGAAATTGGTAACAAGGATTCTGGAACTGTTCAAGCTGCAGCAGCACAGGTAAATTCTTTAGGCGGAGAATGCGTGAACGGTATGGACGAGTCCCCTTCAAGCTCACGAGCAGTGCATGTGGATTACTCCCAGACGGAAATGGTGAGCAACTGATTATTAGGCTGAAGACGTTAGTACCCAGAAGGCGGTGTCTCAGGTAAGGTTCTACGGAGTGTTAGTTTGGGAGTCGTCAAGAGTATTCAGAATAGAGCTACAAGAAGAAAGGACAGGTATGAGGAGATTTGATCTGAAGCCGCAAGGAAGCTAATGAAGAACATCCAAAGAATTGAAGGCATAACAAGACTGGTAAGCGCGTCATCTACTGCATAAGCACCTCCGAAGATTTCTACATCAGAGATGAGAAGAACAGTAAAGTTTGAGGTTAGATGGACTGAGTGGTGTCAAATCAGAAAGAAATTCAGAAGACAAGGTAAGATTTGATTGGTTACGGACGATGATGGAATTTGCGTGTGTTTTGGTTAAGTAAAGAGTGATTTCATAAAGGACCTGATCTATGGTAAGGTTATGAAAATGTGGGAGTGCATCACGGGTTGGGCACGCCCAGGATTAAATTGATGCGAGGATGGATTAAACCTTGCGGGAGGCGACAGAATGGATCATGGTTGATGCACTTGGAACATTAAGTCGACCGTTGTGTATGGCATAAGGAACTTAAGTCTTGAGTATTAGTAAGAAAGGTTATCATTGAGACTCAGTGCGGTGAAAAGTAACAGACGGATGATCAGTGTTTGAAATCCTTGATTGAAAGAAGGGCGATGTAATTGGAGGCGGAACTCCTAGCTGTGAGGCATGTATAAGTCAAAGGATAACGCCATAAATTGTAATAGAATAGACAAGGCAACGTCTGAGATTGGCATAATGTTAGTAGGCAATGATTAGCTGGTGGGTGTCACTGAGCTATGGAATTCAAAGTGTTGGCTTGAGTTGAAACAGGGAAGGACCCTGTCATGGTGGTACAAGTAGGATACCAGGATCGAGTGAAGGATCCAGATAGGATTTGGTTTTGAATGAGGGTTCTGTATGGACATCATTCCACCTCCTAGGGTACGTCGTACCGGGAGGGTCGAGCGGGTGACGGAATCTTGTGTTTTCCTTTGGACCCTGAGGGGTTAGGTGATGTGGTAGTGTATCACGGGAATAGACCACTTTGGACCTTGAGTAAAGTGATTGGACATGAAAAATTTTTAACTCGGTGGTTTGAGTTGATGTAGTTGGTTCAGGGGAACTGGTAGCAGGGTAAAACGTCGATGATACGGAATTGAGACCCAAGAGTATTTTAAATTGTTGGAATGGATTTAGAGGACAAAAAGAACAGAGTGGGAACCTGGAATTATCAGTTGATTGCAAGTGATTGGCAGTCTGAAAGTTATCAAATGTCTTATCGAGTTGAGCGCTGAGTAGGCGAATACTTGAGGTATTAAGGGAAGTGTAATCCCTGATGGATTAGTCGTGGTGGCAATTGCTGGTGTCTTGATTAATGTAACGCGACATAGGGCTTGGTAAGAGGTGAAGGATAGTGAATGCTACAGTTTGGCTTTAGTTCAGAGTGAAAGCCAAAGAAGTCGTTGAAACTTCTTAAGGCAGGAGTGTCTGCCTATTTTGAAAGATTAAAGAGTTGGTAAATATCTAATTTATGAGGAAATAAAGTTCCGGAAGGAAAGAGCTGCGTCTCTGCGTAATAACAAACGAGGATTGGTAAGGTGTTCAGAGGATGAAGGGAGAGTTCTGACTCTTAATTCAGCCTAAAATTCTGAAGTTGTATTAAGTGTTAGGCCAGCGGGGCCTACAAGCTGATCCCACCTAGTAGAGGTGATGACGTTTGAGAATCTCTGGAATCAGGAATAAGACAATGAATTGGTCATTGTAACCTAGGCAGACCCTGGGCTTCGGCAGGGTTGCGGTGTAGCGAAAGGCTATCGAGAGTATGGCCGTGAGACAAGATCTTGTGAGGCAAGATTGTTACTCCTGTAAGACTGTTGTTGAAAAGTAAAGTAAAGGCGGTGGACCTTGGAAGTTATGGCCAAGAGCTGCGGGTTTATTGACTGATATGTTGGATAAATTTCGAGGACGAAATTTTTATGAGGAGGGGATAGTTGTAACGACCCAAATTCGCTAATAAGGCTTAAGGACCTTGATTAGTGTGCCAGGAGGGCAGGTTGGGATTTATGTGTGATTTTATGAATTAAATGCATGGTTATGATTTAAAGCATGTTATTTGACTATTTGTTTATCTGAGATGCATGACTATGTATACTAGTATGCATGTAGGCCCGGATCGTGTTAGAAGGGCGTAAATGTAATTTTGGCCATGATTGGCATAACGGTATTGATATGTGATAATTGTATTCTGTGAATTGTACCACGTGGGTGTGGTTGTATTATTGTGATGCACGTGCCGAGACGGTCCTAGAGAACTAGTTAACTCAAGAGTTGCAACGGGATTTCTGTACCCGGCTCGGGAGGAGCCTAGGGGTACCTCGGGAATTTTATGGTTAAGTTGAGATTTAGCGGGTAATGGTTATTGGAGATTTAGTAACCTGGGTAACCATTAGTTACTGCTAAGAGTAACAACTTTTAGAGAGAAAATGGTAGAAATGAAATAGAAATGAAAGGACTTAAGTGCCCTTGAGGTTTAAGTAGGAAAAGATAGGTAAGTAAGGGTAAAGTGGTCATTTGGCAAGGTTAATAGACAAATTTGGGCTGTGTATATGGGGTGTACGGTTTGGGGCTTATTTATGTTTAGTCTTGATAGAGTTTGAAGAGAAGAGAAATGAGAGGGAAAAGCTAGGGCATGAGGAAGAAGAAGAAGAAGAAGAAGAGAAGGAGAAGTGGGAGTCTAGGAAGGGGTCAAGCAAGCCTTGTGTGGATTCTCCATTGGAGGTAAGAGCTTTATACATACCTAAGTTTTGATTTCTGTTTTGAATTGTAAAATCTAGAGCTTGAGTTAGTTGTTTGAGTTTTGGGATGAGTTGCTGAAAATAGGAATCAATGGGTGTGAATCTTGGGTGTATTGATGTTTTGAGCTTGAACCTTGAGTTATGGGTTGTTATATAGTCTATTTGATGTTTGAAAATGATTTTGGGGTTTGGGTATTGGTTTAGTATGAATTGGGAAGGTTTTAGCTCGGAGAAAACGCAGGAGAAAACCCAGAATTCTGGGTCTGCGAAGGCGTGCCGCGACACAAGTTTTTCGTGCCGCGGCAAGGGAGCCTCTGGCTGGTGGGTGCCGCGGCACAAGGATGTGGTGCCGCGGCACAAGGCAAATTTCAGGGCATCATTTTTAGGCAATTTTAGGCCTTTGCTCCGGGGGTTCGGGGGATGACTCCGGGGTGTTGTTTTAAGGTTTTAGAAGTCCCGAGAGTGCGGGATTGGTCCCGGGAAGTGGTTTTGGGTTGATTAGTATTGAGGGATGTTTCTTGTGTGTTGTGACTAGGTTGTTGGTGAGGCTCGTGCTTGAGGACCGTGCTCGTGGCTTAAGTGCATCAGGAGGCTCGGTGTGCAGGTAAGAAAACTATAACACCCGAGGTTAGGGCATGGCCCCAGATTGTATTATGTGCAAATGTTTAAACCTTAAATGAATCATGATGTGAGTGAATGATTATTTTGAATGTACTATATGTGTGATTATGATGAAATGAGCGGCAAGGGCCGAGTACGGCGTAAGCCGGGGCGGCCGTGGGCCGGGTACGGCGTAAGCCGGGGCGGCCGTGGGCCGAAAGTAACACCTAGCACATGGGATGCTATATTCAGGGTGGGACCCAAGGGATACATGAGTTATCCTCGCGGTGAGAACCGATACCCCAGGCTTCGGTAAGGCTCTGGGGCGGCATGGCCGTGTTTGCTTAGTCTAATGATTGACTTGTTTAATTGTGGATTATCTGTTATGATAAACTGTATACGTTGCATATGTTATGTTCTGCATGAGTTTTCTTGCTGGGCTTCGGCTCACGGGTGCTCTGTGTTGCAGGTAAGGGCAATGATTGAGTCAACCAACCATGAGTACGGAGAGCGTGAAGCGATGCGTACATGTTTGGCCTGCCCGACTGCTTTGGTTGGGGGTTTATTCGAAAATGGCTGTAATAATCTATGATTTTGTAACCGATCAACTGTAAACTTATTTCATGATGTAAATAGTTTTCAAACCTTATTTTGGGATCCCAATTGTTTAAATACTAGAAGTTTTTATTGAGTCAACGCATTTTCAAAGAGTACAGCCTTAACTTTTTATTAGTCACACTTTTGTTTCAAAACCTCGGTTAGCGAGTTCATTGCACTGTTTTGTCTTAAAACTCACTTAGTAACGGCTCTAAGGATGTAGGGCGTTACAGCCTTCAAACACAGGAGGTTGTTTTTTCCTGAACCGCTCATAAAGAGGTTCCAATCTGTTTTCAACCCCAGGCAGTGGCCCAATAACTGGCACCGACACAGAAGGTGCCTCTGCAACACTGGCTACCACTGCCACTTGTTGCTGTCTTAGGAGACGAAGCTCCTCTCCCTGTTTTACCACTATAGCCTGCAAATCATTAAACATCTGCTGCCAGTTTGCAGGTGCTGGCCGTGGAACCTGAGATTGGTCATTCTCTAGACCCTGACTATTGTCATTACTCTGACCCTGACCACTCTGGCCATCTGCAGTGTCTGTCTGTTATAGGTTCATTCTGTCACTGATACCTTACTGAAACAATAATCAATACGGCCAGTCAGGTAGTAATAACTAAACCTCTTGCCGCCTTACAGTCCAAGAACAAACAGATAATAGTCACATTCCACAGTCATTCAATATTCACAATCAGATACATGTTCATGGCATTCAGCACTCAGCATGTATCACATAATAACTCATAAACAACCATACTAATAAGCATGCGCCAGCAATCTCAGCACTAATCGGTACACATTTGCTAAAGATATGATATTTCAGGGCACAGGCTCAGCATAATATCTCATGCACGCAGGTAATACATATATATCACGTTTAAACAATTATTCATGTAACCACGTAAATAGTTACCAAACCGTGAGTCGAGCTTGTCTTCGACGATGTGTGTACATACCCAGCCAGTCTACAGGAACCCTAACCTTGGCATTGCTCTGATACCAAGTTGTAATGCCCTGGTTACCCCAGAACAGTTACGGTGAACGGTGAACCGAAAATTTGACTCGCTACCCGAGTCCTTTGGTTAAAAACGTGATCTAGGTACCATTAACAGGTTAAGGTGAAAAACCAATAAAAAGGAAATGGTACATTTTATTAAGTAAATAAACTGCTCATGAGCCTTTTAAAATGTTTACAAGTAGTTCATGTTACAAAAAGAGTTGCTACAGTTCCAAATATACAATCTCTGCCGGCCTAAGCGGCAAAAATAGGGTAAACCCCTAGTCCCTCTGAGAACTCCTTGACCGTGGCGGTCCAGCGGCCTTGTATGTACATTACATCGCCCAAGCTCTCCACTCAAGGCTGGCCAAGCTTTTCCTTTCCTTTACCTGCACCACAAAGCACCCATGAGCCAAGGCCCAGCAAGAAAACATAGCAAGACATGATATAATATCAACAATGTTCATAAAAACCATTCAGGACTATCAGTCCAACAAGTAGGTGACAAAAGCCAAAAGTCACAATAATGAGCATCGCTCCCTCTAGCCATGTGACGATAGGGTCACCAGGGCTTAACTGATAGGAGATTTCTTTCATAAGCTTGATCAGGACAGGTGCATGGCGATTGGTCACCAACATAACCTTCCTCACGACTCTAGAGTCGAAACTATGGACAACGTCCCTTAGCCTTGTGACAAACAGTCACCGGGGTCATATACCTTGGCTATAATCATCTGGTCGTAGACCAGGCAAGCGCTTGTAAGTTTCTCGGTCTGGCATTAACGCTATAGAGCCATTCAATGCATGATTCTCGACTTTAGAGTCGGTCCCTGACTAGTCAGTGTCTCAAGCAGGTAATCAGCATTCACTAGCACTTAATATGCAATCCATGTCCACATATATCAACCAGCATGCCTCAAATATCAAATCATACATGCCATATACCTGTACAGGGTGCAACTATATTCATACACTGTTTTCTTACCTCTGGTTCGAGTGAGTATTATAATATGAACGACCCCTGAGAACGATCAACCTTTAAATTCCTTGACGGTCACCTGGTCATAACCAAAATATAGGATTCATCAATAAAAATGATAACCAAGGGTTCCCAAACCAAATTCCAGGCCCCGAGACCTCAAACACTACCCAACCGGGTGCTAGGTCCAACCCCGAGGCCTATGGTTTGAATCCCCGAGCCAAAAACCTCATTTTAGCAAAATGGGCTCTAAGGGCCGCGACCCCCTCTGCTGCGCCGCAGCGCGCCCCCCTGACAGAGAAGCTCCCCATCTGCCAGGCGCCAAGGGCCGTGGCGCTCCCCTGCTGCGCCGCGGCGCCCAGCCCAGAATGGCTAAGTCGGCCACACGAACCAGTTTTCTCCCTGTGCGTTTTTCCTCTCAAACCAGTCCCTCAAACCATCTTAAAACCTCTTCCAAACATATAATTGAACCCCCAAGCAACACCCTTAGCTTACTCACATCAAACCCCAATTAAACTAACACTAAAAACCCCCCTTTGATTCACACTTTCCACATCAAAACTCATGATTCAGAAGCTAGAACAAAAACAGAGCTTAATTTGAATTCAATGGTCAAAGCTTACCTTAGAACCTGTTTTGAACTTCCCACACAAGCAGAACCAAGTCTCCAACCCAGCCCTAAGTTCCTTTAGCTTGAATCCACACCTAAAGCTCAAAACCTCAAAGAAGCAATGAAGAGGGTGATGTACGGGAATGGAGGAGGCAAAACTCTGTTTTTACTCTGTTTTATTCTACAGTCTTCAGCCACTTAAGTTCATATATATCCACCCCTAAAAAGACCAAAATGCCCCTTTGTCATCTTAAGCCTCCAAAGCCACCCCAAGGGCAAAATTGGTACATTCTGCTAAACCCGTTAATTATAATTAACGCTTCTCAATTCCCGCTAATCTCAATATCCTCAAGCACCAATATTTCATAACTCGTTACCCTAAAATCCCCGGTAATGCTATAGCCACCAATATCACCCCGAGAGTCACCCCGAGCCCCGAGCTCAAACCTGTTATGACCAAACCGATAAATCTCGTTTAAAGATCGTCTCATGTCGAAATACTCGAACCAATCCACATTATAATGTGGTCTCACAATATATCATTATCGCACAAAGAAATATACAATTATACCCTCAACGGGCCAAATTACCATAATACCCCTGTAAACAAATGTGGACTCACATGCATGCATTTAACATTATATTATAATATAATTCTCATAAACATGCATAAACACATTTAATGGCATAATTAAACAGTTATGGCCTTCCCGGCCTACTAATCCAGCCATTAACCATAATTGGGAATCCGGGGCATTACAACTATCCCCTCCTTACAGAAATTTCGTCCTCGAAATTTACCGGAACAGCTCGGGAAACTGACTCCGCATATCAGACTCCAGCTCCCAGGTCGCCTCCTCGACCTTGCTCTGATACCAAGTTGTAACGCCCCAACTCCTGGGACCGTTACGGTGTGCCTTGTAAATAGTGCTAAACTCGCTAATCGAGTCATTTGGCCAAAATCGTGAACTAAGTATGATTAGCGGTTTAGGGATTAAAAACTTTGGTTAAGATGAAACGTTTCACTAGAACGTTTAACATATACATTGGGATCCCGAAAATATAATTTCATAGTCTATTACAGAAAATATTTACAACAGGCCGTTCTAAGCGGCAAAACATGGTTCAATCCTAGTTCCACTTTAAACCTGGGCCGTGGCGGACGAGCAGCTGCATATGTACACGTCATCACCTAAGCTCTCCAACTCAAGGATGGTCCAGCTTCCTCTTGCCTTTACCTGCACCACGTAGCACCCGTGAGCCGAAGCCCAGCAAGAAAACCCAATAAAGCATGATATAATATCAACAACGATCATAATAACCATTCAGGACTATCAGTCCAAGCAAATAGGTGTCAATAGCCAAAAGTCACAATAATGAGCATCGCTCCCTTTAGCCATGTGACGATAGGGTCACCAGGGCTTAACTCATACGTGATCCTTTCATAAGTTGATTAGGATAGGTGCATGGTGAATGGTCACCAACATAACCTTCCTCCCGACCCTAGAGTCGTGCCATGGACAACGTCCCTTGGCCATGTGACAAACAGTCACCGGGGTCATATACCTTGGCCATAAACATCTGGTTGTAGACCAGGCAAGCACTTATAAATTCTTCGACCTTAGGGTCGGTCTAGCATTAATGCCATAGAGCCATACAATGCGTGATTCTCGACTTAAGCTTGTTTAGGACAAGTGCAAGGTGATTAGTCACCAACATAAACTTCCTCACGACTCTAGAGTCGAAACTATGGACAACGTCCCTTAGCCATGTGACAAATGGTCACCGGGGTCATATACCTTGGCTATAGTCATCTGATCGTAGACCAGGCAAGCGCTTATAAGTTCTTCAACCTTAGGGTCGGTCTGGCATTAATGCCATAGAGTCATTCAATGCATAATTCTCGACTCTAGAGTCGGTCCCTGACTAGTCAGTGTCTTTCACTAGTAAGACATGCCACCAATCACATATCACATGTTCCACATCCATAAACGAGGCATTTAGCATGCTTACCAAACAGGTAGTAGTGCTATTAGGACCATGCATAAACACAGAGGCTCAAGCTCTGAACAGTATCATACTCAGTATATAAAGCATGTCCCAAACACATGTTTCACATGCATCATATGCAATATCCAGCAATCTAACATGCATCAATAACAGCCATGCATGTCACGTTTAATAGTCAACCAACATGCATCAAGAATAGCCATGCATGTCATACATAATAATCAACCGACATGCATCATATAATAACCACGCATGTCATACTCATTAATCAACCAACATGCATCATAATAGCCATGCATGTCACATATACCAGGGTGCAGTTTTCTTACCTCAGATTCGAGCTAGAACCAATATAAGAACGACCCTTGAGAACGATCAACCTTTAAGCCTTTAGCGGTCACCTAATCATAACCAAATATGGAACACCATCAATAACATGATAATCAAAGGTTCCACACCAATATCTAGCCCCCAAGAGATCAATCGAAACTAATCCAAGTAGTAGGGACACTCCCGAGGCCCATAACTAAGTTCCCGGGGTCAAAACGAGCAAATGGGGTGAAAACAGGGCAAGGGTTGCGGCCCTAGCACCTTGGGCCGCGGCCCCCAGGGCGTCACTCAACGGGCGTTTGGGATCTGCATAGCTCTTCTGTCTACTCTGAGAAGTAAGCATCCGAGCTCTAATCTTATCAATAGCCTCACTGGTCCTCTGAACCGCCTCAGGACCTAAGTATCTCCTTTCACCTGTCTCATCCCAATGAATGGGAGATCTACACTTCCTACCATACAGCATCTCATAAGGTGCAACACCAATGGTAGACTGGTAACTGTTATTATAGGAGAACTCTATCAAAGGCAGATACTTACTCCATGATCCACCAAAGTCCAGCACACATGCTCGCAGCATGTCCTCCAATATCTGGATCGTCCTCTCAGATTGCCCATCTGTCTGAGGATGATAAGCTGTACTGAACTTCAGTCGTGTACCCATGGCTGTCTGTAAACTCTTCCAGAACTTGGAAGTGAATGTAGGGTCCCGATCAGACACGATCGACCTAGGAGCTCCATGGAGGCGCACGATCTCTCTCACATAGAGATCTGCATACTGGTCAACAGTATAAGTAGTCCTCACTGGTAGAAAGTGAGCTGACTTGGTATAGCGATCCACTATCACCCAAATGGAATCGTGCTGACCAACTGTCCTGGGCAAGCCCACCATAAAGTCCATTGTGATGTCTTCCCACTTCCACTCTGGGATATCCAGAGGCTGCTGTAACCCTGCCGGCCTCTGATGCTCAGCCTTGACCTGCTGACATGTCAAGCACTTAGCCACATATTCCACTACATCTCTCTTCATCCCTGGCCACCAGTACAATGATCTTACATCCTGGTACATCTTCGTGGTGCCTGGATGCAAAGAGTAAGGTGTAGTATGAGATTCATCCAGAATCTCCCGCCTCAACGCAGTGTCTAACGGGACACATATCCGTCCCTTGTATCTCAATAACCCCAAATCAGACACTGTATAATCCCTGGATGCTCCAGCCAGAACATCCTCTCTAATCTTGATCAGCTGTGAATCACCCAACTGACCCTCTTTAATCCTCTCTAACAGCGTAGACTGTAGCGTAACATTGGCCAACTGGCCCACCAGCAACTCTATACCAGCTCTGGTCATATCATCAGCTAACTCTCTGGCCATCAGTCTAATACCATGAATCTGTCCCGGACCCTTCCGGCTTAAAGCATCAGCTACCACGTTGGCTTTCCCTGGGTGATACAGAATCTCACAATCATAATCTTTCACTAATTCTAGCCAACGCCTTTGCCTCATGTTCAAGTCCTTCTGAGTGAAGAAGTACTTCAGGCTCTTGTGGTCTGTATAAATCTCACACTTCTCTCCGTAGAGATAGTGCCTCCAAATATTTAAAGCAAAAACCACCGCTGCCAACTCTAAGTCATGAGTATGATACCTTTTCTCATACTCCTTCAGCTGACGAGAAGCATAGGCTATAACTCTCTCAGATTGCATCAAAACACAGCCCAAGCCCTGATGAGAAGCATCACAGTATATCACAAACTTCTCCTGGTCTGTAGGAAGACTCGGAACTGGAGCTGTAATCAATCTTTGTTTCAACTCTTGGAAGCCGTTCTCACATTTGTCTAACCACACAAACTTCTGACCTTTGCGTGTCAGCTCAGTCAACGAAGTAGTAATCTTTGAGAACCCCTCCACAAAACGCCTGTAATACCCTGCCAATCCAAGGAAACTCCTAACTTCAGAAGCATTCTTTGGCCTTGGCCAATCTCTAACTGCTTCAATCTTTGATGGATCCACTTTAATCCCCTCCTTACTGACAATGTGCCCAAGGAAGGACACCTGAGACAACGAGAATTCACATTTCTTGAACTTTGCAAACAATCTGTGTTCCCTCAACCTCTGTAGAACCAACCTCAGATGATGCTCATGCTCTGACTCAGTCTGTGAATACACTAGAATATCATCGATAAGGACGATCACAAACTGGTCCAAATAATCTTTGAACACCCTATTCATCATGTCCATGAAAGCGGCAGGGGCATTAGTCAATCCAAATGACATAACTAGAAACTCATAATGCCCATACCTAGTGCGAAAAGCGGTCTTCAGTATGTCTCCCTCCTTGACCCTCAATTGATGATAACCAGAACGAAGGTCGATCTTAGAGAACATCATCTTACCCTGCAATTGATCAAACAGATCATCTATCCTTGGCAAAGGATACCGGTTCTTAATTGTCAGCTTATTCAGTTCCCTGTAATCTATGCACATCCTCAGAGAACCATCTTTCTTCTTCACAAACAGAACTGGCGCTCCCCAAGGTGAAAAGCTAGGTCTGATAAAAC
The DNA here is from genome assembly GCF_963169125.1 of Humulus lupulus. Taxonomy (NCBI): domain Eukaryota; kingdom Viridiplantae; phylum Streptophyta; class Magnoliopsida; order Rosales; family Cannabaceae; genus Humulus; species Humulus lupulus. The sequence goes on along the minus strand of NC_084801.1, from coordinate 23,711,227 downwards.
CCAAATCCAACAGCTCTTGCAGCTGTACCTTTAGCTCTTTCAACTCATCTGGGGCCATTCTGTATGGTGCTCTAGACACTGGCTCCATCCCTGGGGCCAGTTCTATAACGAACTCAATCTCTCTGTGTGGTGGCAACCCTGGCAAATCCTCTGGAAATACATCCAGAAACTCACACACAAGTCTAGTATCCTCTGGTCTCACTGGCACGACCTTAGTGGTATCAGCCACACTGGCTAAGAATCCAATGCAACCCTCTTGCAATAAATCCCTAGCCCTCAATGCTGAAATCATAGGAATACGGGGTCCATGCATAGTACCAACAAATACAAAAGGATCCTCACCCTCAGGCTTAAAGGTGACCATCTTCCTTCTGCAATCAATGGTTGCCCCATACTTGGCTAACCAGTCCATACCCAGTATCATATCAAAGTCAGTCATAACCAACTCTATAAGATCCACTGACAATTCTCTGCCCTCCACTATCACTGGCAAAGATCTAACCCACCTCTTGGATACAACCAGCTCCCCAGTGGGTAACAAAGTACCAAACCCCACAGCATGGAAATCACAAGGTCTACACAATCTATCAATAACGCTACTAGCAACAAAGGAATGCGTAGCACCTGAGTCAATCAATACATTATAAGCAGTTCCTGCACTAAGAAGCTGACCTGTAACAACTGAGGGGGAAACCTCAGCTTCTGCCTGAGTCAATGCATACACTCGTGCTGGGGCCGAGCTGTCTGCCTTCCTGGGTTCTTCCTTTCTTGCCTTAGGGAAATCCTTCTTGAGATGACCCACTGCTCCACAAGAGAAGCAGGCCCTTGCCTTACACTCTCCCAAGTGATGCCTCTTGCATCTAGGACACTCAGGATAGGACTTCCAGGCTTCACTGCCCCCAGGACGACCTACTGTAACACCACGAGGTCTCCTGTCAGGACCTGGAACTGGGAAGGTATCAGGAACCTTCCTCTTCTGATCACTGGGGCCAACACCCCTACCAGAACCCATAAATGGAGGACCTGGCCTCCTGAAATCTCTTCTGGCTGCATTCTCACGCCAGATCTTTATCTCTGCAGTTTCAGCTGTAAGTGCCTTCTCCACCACCTGTGCATAAGTAGTCACTCCTGCCACAGTGGTGATGCGCACATCTCGAGCTAACCTAGGATGTAGCCCCTGTAAGAAACGCTCTCTTCTGGTCTCATCTGTGGGCACCAGCTCCTTGGCAAACTTAGCCAAACGATCAAACCTTAAGGCATACTCGGTCACTGATAAGTTTCCCTGAAGTAGCCTCATAAATTCATCAGCCTTCGCCGCTCTAATGGCGTCATTGTAGTACTTTTCATTGAACAGGGTCTGAAATTCCTCCTAGCTCAAGAGATTAACATCCTTGGTCTGGCCAACCACTTCCCACCAAATCCGGGCATCTTCCCGAAACGTATAGGCAGCACAGGCCACCCTCTCATTACCAACTACCCTCATAAAGTCAAGCATAGTGGTAAGCATGCTCATCCATTGTTCAGCTTTGGTAGGATCGGCACTGCCTTCAAACACAGGAGGTTGTTATTTCCTGAATCGCTCATAAAGAGGTTCCAATCTGTTTTCAACCCCAGGCAGTGGCCCAATAACTGGCACCGACACAGAAGGTGCCTCTACAACACTGGCTACCACTGGCACTTGTTGCTGTCTTAGGAGACGAAGCTCCTCTCCCTGTTTTATCACTATAGCCTGCAGATCATTAAACAATTGCTGCCAGTTTGCAGGTGTTGGCTGTGGAACCTGAGATTGGTCATTCTCTAGAACCTGACTATTGTCATTACTCTGACCCTGACCACTCTGGCCAGCTGCAGTGTCTGTCTATTCTGGGTTCATTCTGTCACTGATACCTTACTGAAACAATAATCAATACGGCCATTCAGGTAGTAATAACTAAACCTCTTGCCGCCTTACGGTCCAAGAACAAACAGATAATAGTCACATTCCATAGTCATTCAATATTCAAAATCAAATACATGTTCATGGCATTCAACACTCAGCATGTATCACATAATAACTCATAAACAACCATACTAATAAGCAGGTGCCAGCATTCTCAGTACTAATCAGTACACATTTGCTGAAGATATGATATTTCAGGGCACAGGCTCAACATAATATCTCATGCACGCAGGTAATACATATATATCACGTTTAAACAATTATTCATGTAACCACGTAAATAGTTACCAAACCGTGAGTCGAGCTTGTCTTCGACGATGTGTGTACATACCCAGCCAGTCTACAGGAACCCTAACCTTGGCATTGCTCTGATACCAAGTTGTAACACCCTGGTTACCCCAGAACAGTTACGGTGAACGGTGAACCGGAAATTTGACTCGCTACCCGAGTCCTTTGGTTAAAAACGTGATCTAGGTACCATTAACAGGTTAAGGTGAAAAAACGATAAAAAGGAAAGGGTACATTTCATTAAGTAAATAAATTGCTCATGAGCCTTTTAAAATGTTTACAAGTAGTTCAAGTTACAAAAGAGTTGCTACAGTTCCAAATATACAATCTCCGCCGGCCTAAGCGGCAAAAATAGGGTAAACCCCTAGTCCCTCTGAGAACTCCTTGACTGTGGCAGTCAAGCGGCCCTGTATGTACATTACATCGCCCAAGCTCTCCACTCAAGGCTGGCAAATCTTTTCCTTTCCTTTACCTGCACCACATAGCACCCATGAGCCGAGGCCCAGCAAGAAAGCACAATATAGCATGATATAATATCAACAATAATCATAGTTATTCCTTCAGGACTATCAATCCAACAAATAGGTGACAATAGCCAAAAGTCACAATAATGAGCATCGCTCCCTCTAGCCATGTGACGATAGGGTCACTAGGGCTTAATCGATAAGTGTTTCATTTATAAGTTTGTTTAGGACAGGTGCAAGGTGATTAGTCACCAACATAACCTTCCTCGCGACTCTAGAGTCGAAACTATGGACAACGTCCCTTAGCCTTGTGACAAACGGTCACCGGGGTAATATACCTTGGCTATAATCATCTGGTCGTAGACCAGGCAAGCGCTTATAAGTTCCTCGACCCTAGGTTCGGTCTAGCATTAATGCCATAGAGCCATTCAATGCATGATTCTCGACTTTAGAGTCGGTCCCTGACTAGTCAGTGTCTTAAGCAGATAATCATCGTTCAATAGCATTTAATATGCAATCCATGTCCACATATATCAACCAGCATGCCTCAAATATCAAACCACGCATGCCATATTTCTATACAGGGTGCAACCGTATTCATACACTATTTTCTTACCACTGGTTCGAGTGAGTATTATAATATGAACGACCCCTGAGAACGATCAACCTTTAAATTTCTCGACGGTCACCTGGTCATAACCAAAATATAGGATTCATCAATAAAAATGATAACCAAGGGTTCCCAAACCAAATCCCAGCCCCCGAGACATCAAATACTACCCAGTCGGGTACTAGGTCCAACCCCGATGCCTATGGTTTGAATCCCCAAGCTAAAAACCTCATTTTAGCAAAATTGGCCTTAAGGGCCGCGGCCCTCCCTGCTTTTGCGCCACGGCGCGCCTCCAGACAGAGAGGCTCCCTGCCTGCCAAACGCCAAGGGCCGCGGCGCTCCCCTGCTGCGCCGCGGCGCCCAGCCCAGAATGGCTAAGTCGGCCACACGAACCAGTTTTTCTCCCTGTGCAATTCCCTCTCAAACCAGACCTTTAAACCCTCATAAAACCTCTTCCTAACACATAATTGAACCCCCAAACAACACCCTTAGCTTACTCACATCAAACCCCAAACAAACCAACACCAAAACCCCCTTTGATTCTCACTTCCCACATCAAACTCCATGAATTACAAACTAAAACGAAAACAGAGTACTAGCTGAAACCAAAGGCTAAAACTCACCTTGAAACCGGTTTTGAGCCTCCCTCACAAGCCAAATCAAGTCTCCAATCCAGCCCTTAAGGTTCCCTAGCTTGAACTCCACAACTAGAGCTCCAAAACCTCAAAGAAGCAATGAAGAGGATGATGTACGGGAATGGAGGAGGCAAAACTCTGTTTTTACTCTATTTTATTCTAAAGTCTTCAGCCACTTAAGTTCATATATATCCACCCCTAAAAAGACCAAAATGCCCCTATGTCATCTTAAGCCTCCAAAGCCACCCCAAGGGCAAAATTGGTACATTCCGCTAAACCCGTTAATTATAATTAACGCTTCTCAATTCCCGCTAATCTCGAAATCCTCAAACACCAATATTTCATAACCCGTTACCCTAAAATCCCCGGTAACGCTATAACCTTTAATATCACCCCGAGACTCACCCCGAGCCCCGAGCTCAAACCTGTTATGACCAAACCGATAAATCATGTTTAAAGATCGTCTCATGTCGAAATACTCGAAACAATCCACATTATAATGTGGTCTCACAATATATCATTATCACGCAAACAAATACTCAAGTATACCCTCAACGGGCCAAATTACCATAATACCCCTGTAAACAAATGTTGACTCACATGCATGCATTTAACATTATATTATAATATAATTCTCATAAACATGCATAAACACATTTAATGGCATAATTAAACAGTTATGGCCCTCCCGGCCTACTAAACCAGCCATTAACCATAATAGGGAATCCAGGGCATTACAATGCTCTTATGATTATTTTTGGTTTCTCTCTATTTTGGTTTATACATGATGATGTATGTTTTGTTTTCAAAGCTAACCATGCAGGGGTTGTATTAAACTTTTGGGTCCTATGTTAGTAGTTGCTTTCCTACTGGGCTTTATAAGCTCACCCCTTTCTCTCCCATTCCAGGAGCCTAGTGACGTGAATGTGGAAAAGATGAATTATCGATGGAGCCAATGTGTTTAGCCTATTTCTATTTCGTGTCATTGTCTTATCTTTTGAACATTATATGTATTCGACTTTGAATCTAATGATCAGTATATCTGAATGAGTTATGAAATAGTTAGGGATGAGGAATGGTGGATGCTAAGTATTATTTTGGGTGTTTATGACTTATTAAATTTAACTGTTTGATGATTACATAACTGTGAGAATATTATTGTTCTATGTATAATGATAAATGATCATGCTTTTATCACTAATATTTTTATATATAATTATAGGAATTATTCCATTATTTTAACTTATAAGTATAGTATTATTTAATATAAATTAAATGATCATTTATAAAGACTATTTTCTAACAAGGGTCAAAATTTGACCTTTGACCACCCAAATTATGGATATTACAAATCTGCGACGACTTAGAGCTCGGGTCGTGACATACTACAAACCCCTTGCACATTTTTTAGAAAATTTTAAATAACTTAGAGTGCCAAAAACTTGATCCAAATAGAATATTGAGTATACATGATATTACTGGAAGTGTGTAACCCTGTTTTCGATATCCTAAATTATTTTGAATTTCCTAAAATCGTGTAGGAAGTTTAGTGTGACTAGAATAAACCCTGCAATGATAATTTATCTATATATGTAAATAAATGTTTGATTCAAAACGGTAGTACATAAAAATGTGCGCATATACCAAAAACAAACGTCCACACGCATTATATTGTCATTGTACAATATGGGCATATAAAAGAAAGAATACTAAAAGGAAATTTGCACAAAAGAAGAAGCCTCAACGAGAAAAAAAGAAACAATTAATTCCACCTTCGTATATCATACAATCACAAAATTATTATTAAAGTTGAAACAAATAGCTGAATAAAAAAATATTTTGATTGCATTTGAGATAATAAATTTAAATGAATTCAAATCATAATCCAAATAGACCTATGTATGTTCATCTAAAACTTTGACTGAACATTTAAAACTACATTCTTATCCACTTGAAAAGCCTTAGCTAGAAAATCAGCAGGGATGTCAGGATTAGATCCAAACACAGTATTTGCAATGGTAACAATCCCAGGATTGTGGCTACTCAATGTAGAAATAGCCAATGCCTTACTGTGCCCAATATTTCTCTGGAAGTGAACCATACCCTTTGGAAAAACAAACACATCTCCCTTGTGAAGTATCTTTGTTAGGAAACGATTTTCTGGGTTTGACGTGACAAAGCCAGCTTGGATGGTGCCTTGTATAACAGTGAACAGCTCTGTGGCTCGGGGATGTGTGTGAGGTGGGTTAAGGCCCAATGGTTCATAGTCCACACGTGCCAATGAGATGCCCAAAGTATTGAGCCCAGGAATCTTTTCTACATTTATTAGAGTCACTTTAGAGCCAACTGGGTTTGATGTGTTTCCTGGCATGTTAAGCCCACTGTAGAAGAAGTCGTTGGCATCAACGAGCTTTGGATCCTTACAGGCAAAGCCATTCACAAGCACTGCAATAAGAGTGAACCAGACATATATTTTGAGTAAATGGATAAGTATTTATTTATATGCATATATCATATTATATACATGCAGCAAAAAAAATGTGTAGTAAAAGTTTATATATGTATGTATATATCTATATTCACCTGGGCTGTTGGAATCTTTGACACAGAAATCTTGAAGGGGACTAGGATCAGATGCCAAGGCAATGGAACAAGTTATGGCAAATAATGCCAACATGATAAGCAAATTATGATTATTAGAAGCCATTGAAAATTATGTGCTTCTTGTTGTCAAATATCTTTAAGAGGATCGAATTACTATCGCTTGAAAGTCACTTATTCTAGTTTTGCTTAAATCTGAATGGTGACTTGGTTGAGTTATGCAAAAGTGAAACAAAGGAGCTGCTTTTATGGAGAAAATTAAAGTAGAGATGTTTTATATTGTAAAATTGAAAAGGTCAATTCATGGTCAAATATCAACTAATTATACGACCAAGCATAATGCAACTGAGAGATATAGCATTATATAATTACATGTGAAATATTCTTATGAAATAACTAATTGATCAAATTATTGTCAATTTTTCTTTACCAACTATTAAAACTGTAGTACATTCCGCCGGCAATTCTCATGTATTTCCAAACCAATATAATTACAGCTTCTTGCTTACTTGGTCAAAGTGGATAAAGCCAAATATATAATATTATACTTACATGAATATGTACGTATGCTATTATCATTATTATTATTATTATTAATGTATACTCTTACCTGTTCTTAAGCGCAACCTTTTGTTTCTATCAGTCAATTATAGATGTATATATATATATATATATATATATATATATTATACTCACCTTTTTAGTTCAATTTGAGGACTTTGTCATCATAGTGATATAGTCTTACATATTATGGAGGTTTAGTGATGACATTATTCTTGAGAAGGGTATGAGGATAAGGTCAATTATGTGTGAGGTTGTAATAGCTTTTATATGATAACCTTGTTTTTTAATCACCATAATTTATGTTATTTATTTTTTTATTCTAACTTATTATAAACATGCGAAAATTTAGAAACTAGAATTCGATATCAAATAAACTATCTACACATGGTCGCAATAATAAAATAAAATAAAATCATTAACGGTCCCAATCAATACGACAATGAAAATAAATTATAAGACAACGAAATGTTAACGTAAAACGTTATTGTGCTCAAACAAGATTGGGTAGTTTAGCAAAGTTGGAAATAAATTCACATCAAACAGAAAAAAATATCAAGTTGTTGAATTTATATCAGAGGATAATAATGTGACTTGAAGCTCTATTAAGATTCATTTAAATCGATCCCAAAGGAAACTAATAAGTTATGGGTCCTGGATGCTTCGAGATATTTTCTATACGTTCACTTCTAAAAAAGTTGTACTTAGACAATGCATATGAGATGATGTTTTAGTAGAAATATCACGAAGATTATTAATCATGCATTTCCTAAAAGGGGAACTAGGGTCAATCTTGTAGCTAGATCATGATGCTAATTGTGTGCTTTGCTTAGGTTCAATCGAGTCCACCCTTCATGGTGTCAATCTGTGGAGTTTGAGAACTGAGACTGTGTGTAACGTCTCAAATTCACAAAATTCGCTAATAAGGCTTAGTGCTTTGATTAGTGTGTCGGGAGAGCATAAATGGATTAATATGTGGATTTAATTGAATATATGTGTGATTATGTGACATATATGAGTTATATGAATGTGAATACTTATGCATGTTTTTGGGTACTAAATATGCATGTGGGCCAGTTTTCATTAATAAGGGCATTATTGCAATTTTGACCCGTTGAGGGTATAATTGTAATTATATGTGTTATGTGATTAAGACCACATTATTATATAGATATATTTGTGATATTCGACAAGAGGCAATCTTAGTGAGCGAGTTAGCAGAAAAGTCACAACGAGGTCAAATACCCAGCTCACGGTGTGCCTAGGGGTATTTTAGTAATCTATTACATTGTCGGGGTTTATCGGGTAATGAGAAGTTATTTGGTGATTATTTGGGTATGTCGGGGTTAATTGGGAATTTATAGTGTTATTTGAGGTTTAGTGGGAAAGGATGGCAAATGACGATTTTGCCCTTGGAGACATTAAAGGACTAAGGTTAAGGCTAGGGGCGTTTTGGTCTTTTCCCCAACCTTATATAGACTTAGGCTATAGAAAGCCTTCAGAAATCAGAACCAAAACAAAACACTCAGCTCTCTCTCTCTCTCTCTCTCTCTCTCTCTCTCTCTCTCTCTCTCTCTCTCTCTCTCTCTCTCTCTCTCTCTCTCTCTCTCTCGTTTTCTTTCTTTCTTTCTCTTCCTTGGAGGTGTTTCTTTGATCCTTGAAGAGAGCTCTTGAACTTTGAAGCAATTCTTGGAGGGATTAGAGGCTGCTTAGTTTGGGAAGTCAGCTAGGAATTTCGTTGTGATTGAGATGAGTTCTCTTCTGTCAACTTTTGTAAGTTTTGAGCTTATCTTTTTGAGTTCTTGGGGAGTTCTTGTGTTTTGGTGTTTGGGGATGTTTGAGAGGCTATGGGTTATTATCTATTGTGTATTTGAATTGCTGGAATAGTTTGGGTGGTCAATTTGGGATGAAAACTGAGTTTGGAGGGGTTTTGGGAGAGATTGAGATTTCTGAAATCGCTAACTTTTCTGGCTCGCGGGTTGCGCCGCGACACTGTTGCTAGAGTGCCACATCCCGCATGAACTCAGGGGCTAGGGCAGTTCTCTGAATCGCCTTGGCGCCGTGACGCTTAGTGGGTTGCACCGTGACGCGTGTCCAGTCAAACGGGGGTCAGGGCTCTCTGAGTTGTAGAGAGCTGCAGCGCTTGTGAGGAGCGCCACGACTCAAATTGAGGATTTTGGCCAAATAGGGCTTTTGAGCATGAGAACTCAAACCTAAAGGCATGAAAAGGATTCTACTACCCTATTTAGTAGAATTCGAGGTCCCGAAGGCTAGGAATTAAGCTCGAAGCTTTTAAATAGTTTAGTTCTTGATGATTATCCATTATTATGTTGTGACTAGGTTATACCGTTAGGCTGAGGGATAAGGATCGTGCTCAGGGTCGCCATATGCTATCTGCTCGAAACTCGAGGTAAGAAAACTGCACCCTGGTTGCAATTTGGACTCGAGCCTCTGTTAATGAATATTACTATAATTATGTCTGTGATTACTTGATTAGGCATCCTTGTATACACTGTATCCAATTGCGTGTTAGGTAAAATGTATATCTGATTATACTTGATATGAAAGCTTGGTCTAAGAGTCAGGGTCGACAATAAGCATGGGGAACGCAGGCCGTTCTGGTTAGGGAAACCTAGGAGGGTAGTATGCACTTGTCTGACCCAAATGCCGCCTAAATAATTGGAAGTGCAGTTTGCACTTGTGTAACTCATTGATTGTTTAAATTGGACTATGTGCTTGATTGAGTAGGGTTACTACTGCTAAGCATGTTATTTTTATTATGTTGCTTATTTGAATCTATCGATTTAAGTTTTCTTGCTGAGCCTTGGCTCACGGGTGTTATGTGATGAAGGTAAGGGAAAGGGGAAACTGTACAAGCCATGAGTTGGACAATTTTAGGGGCAGCTTGTACATATGCAGCTGCTCGACCGCCACACACTACAAGAAAAAATATCTACAGCGATGACTTTTGTCGTTGCTGTAGATGAAGAAGTCGTCGCTGTAGGTAGACAGCGACGACATGTCGTCACAACAACGACGTCGCTATAGGTCCGTATGTGTAGCCATCTATGACGATGACAAAACGCAGTCGTCGCAGTAGGGTTTTCCTACAGCAATGACATGTCGGTCGCAGTAGGAATTTTTTTTCGGTTAGACTGGGCTATTGCGACGACATGTCGTCACTATTGGTAGTGCAAAGATTTGAAAATTTGAATTTAAAAAAACTTCTACAGCGAGGACATGTGGTCGTTATAGGTCCGTCAACCGCTCCACCTACAGCGACCACATGTCGTCGCTGTAGGTATATAATTTTAAAAAAATATATATTTAATTAATTATATTGATTAAAATTTATTTAATAAATTATTGAATATTAATTAAATAAATAAATAAAACCAATTTAACAATATTCATAATCTCACAAATGTAAGATAAGAAAACATAAGTAGTATTGTCTCCAAAATATAAATAAAAATAAAAACACAAAATATTAATAATTTAAAAATAGTAACTTAATAAAACTAAATGTCATCAAAATCAATTCCAAAGTTATTATTGTCAGGTTGTTGTGTTGGTTGTGGTGGTTGTTGTTGTGGTGGCTGTGGTCGTTGTGGCTGTTGTGGTTGAAAGCTTGGCATCATGGACTGTATCATGTTCATGTCCAAGTTGATAGGCTGAAATTGTGGAGGTTGGATGCTCGGATTTATTTTTTGCAAATATTGTTGCATTTGCTGGATGTTGTTGTTCTGGGTCATAAAGGCTTGACTGAAGTGTTGAATCATGGACTAGAAAGCCTCATGTGGTATAGTCGGAGGGCCAACTGTGGTGGACGGAAACGGTGATGCCTGTAATTATGAAGAGGATCCGGTGGCGCTTGAGGCAAATGTACTAGTGCCCTTCAATTTCCGTCCAATGCCTCGGTTGTGGCCACGACGTTGACCAAGTACCTTTGAGACAACTTGTGTCTCATTGACATTGGCACTTCCTGCTTCAGATTCAGATTGAGACTGAGATTGGGATTGTGTCTGTACTTCTTGTTGCAAGGCATCATGCAGTTTAGAACCAAGACAATTAATACATAATATAATTGAATAATATACATAGATACAAAACATAGAAAGTTACTTACATATGCATCCTTAGCATTCGTGTTCACCCATCCTCGTGTCGGATGATTGTGCATGTCATGGAAGGTATCGATAATGCTAGGCAGTTCCTTAGTCTAAAGATTCATCTTTAGAAAACAAAATTTAACAAAATCTCAATTAAATATTGAAATTATTATTAAGATAACTTAAAATATTTCAAATTATCTATATATTTTTATTTACCTTCTTTAATCGAGCAGAAGCATAAGAAGTAGATCCATGGAGACTTGGATACTTCTGTTTTTCTCTGTTGGCAGCCTTTTCCTTTGAGCGTGCCATGAACTATGGAGTGGTGAAAAGGTCAACCAACTTCTGCAAACTCTCGTTGTCAATGTCCTCTGGTGGATTCTTTCTGGCTGACTTCATATCATCATACCCTCCATGTTCATCGAAGTGTCTTTTCTTGCGACCTTTTCTATCCTTGTAGCGATCCTGAAACTCTCGCTCGATCCCAGTCTCTATCAGTCGCCACACCTTGAGAGCTTTGGGAAGAATGAAAAATTCCTTAAAAAAATGGTGAGATTTTTTAAATTATAAAAAAAAAACACTACACGTGAATAAGTAGATAAATTACCTCAAGCATCTGCATCAATCCAATCTTGTGCTCATCTGGAATACTCTGCCACGAGTCATAATATAACGGGACATGGTGACCAATAAGTCTCGTGAACAACGTCTCAATATCACCAACTGCTTTTTAGGTTCCCTCCTTCAGATCAAATTGTAGAGCCAACGAACCTTTATTGTCGTTGATGAGCTGCTGCAAAATTTTGGATCAAGACCAACCTCTTCTTTTTGCCGCAGTCGCTGCATATGTTAATTAAACAATACAATTAAATTGAATAAAATAATAACAATTTGTCATTTATTGATAAAAGATAGCTAATTATAGTATATTACCTGTCTCGCAGGAAGTAGGAACTCGCGTGGGACCTGGAGGAGGAAGAGGATCCGCTCCATCACCGCCATGTGAACAAGCAATAGTAGCAGACATATCTTTAAATAATTATTAACTTAAACTCAGTTATAGTTGGAGGTTAATTACATAACTTAAATAATTTCGGTACTGTAGTTGAAATTATTGAAAAACAAACATTGTTCAAAAAAATCATATATTGATTGAAAAATCTTTAAATTAAAACATACACATTAAACATACAAATATGAATATGCATAAGAAAATATTATTCCTCATCAATGTCGATTCCTACATCATCATCTGTACTTTCTAAATCATCTTCACTAATTTTGTCATCATCATCGTCATTGATGAAATCATCATCCACATCCGGAACAAGTCGAGACATTTCCCCAATTATGCTAGTGTGACCAGGTCGATCCAAATGCATAATCTCCAACTCTCCTAATTCCACAGTGAGTACAAAATTTGATGAAGTGCAATCCCGTATGACATCAACCTCGTTATCATCATCAATACTTGGATGATCACAGATCTTTCGATGATTGACTTCTTGTACTACCTTCCAATTTTTGTTTCTTGAAGGATCTTCCAAGTAGAAAACTTGTTTTGCTTGAGTGGCGAGAATAAATTGATCATTCTGTACCATTCAGAATTAATCGTGATACTAGTTATGTTATTCTCAATCACATTTCGACGCTTACTTACATCGATGTTGAACCATTTTCATCGAAACAATACTAGCGAGTAATCATGGGAATAGCATAACTCTACAATCTCCTCATGTTGGCCATAGAAAGTGAAACCATCGGTTCCTGGCACCGAAACTCCACTATTTTGAGTGGTACGTCTTTCATTACGACTATGGACCAAAAACTTCACACTGTTAACAATGCAAGCTGTAACGCCCTGGATAGCCAGGACCGCTACACTGTGTGTTTATAAAGTGCTAGACCTGCTAATCAAGTCATTTAATTTAAAACGTGTTACTGAAACTATAAAGGAACTAGGGTTAAAACATTTTGGTCTTAAAAGCCACATTTATCATAAGAAACATTTCCTGATTACACGGGACCCCAAAAATATTAAGTTTGAAGACCGTTTACAAAATTCATAAGGTTTAGATACAATAACAAGCCATACTAAGGCAAAACAGACAGTTAGGCAATCCCTGTCCTGATCCACTCCTCGACCATGGCGATCGAACAGCTGGCTATGTACATTCAACCCCGCAGCTCTCCATCTCAGGATTGGTCCAACTTGCCTTTGCCTTTACCTGCACCACGTAGCACCCATGAGCCAAGGCCCAGCAAGAAAACACAACAATAGAGCATAAGCAATCAACAGACAAATCAACATCTCATAATGCATCACATATTCTCAACCATATAATCATACAGTATAATCAAGTATTCAACATACTAACATATTATCTCATATCATATAACAGTTCTCAAATGATAACTAGGGCTAGCGCCCTTAGGCTGCCCCCTCTGTTATCCCACTGACTCCGGCCCGCTTAAACTGAGCTCAGTGAATATTAAGCTGTCCTCGGCTACTAGTGGCCGAGCCGCGCCCTGTGTGCAAATATAGTGTACGGCACCCTTAGGCCGCTATCACATGTCCCATGGCGTAATACCATCGTTGACATAATACAATATTGGGAGCACTTAGTCCCATCACAAACATATAACCGGGTGCAGTTTTCTTACCTTTTAATTCGTTAGCTTTGATCACTCAACTCCTTGAGCACGATCCTTCCTGAACCCTAGCGCTCACCTAAACACAACCATAGGCCAAAGTCATCATCAAACCTCAAGTCCAAAACCTAGCCTCAGGGCTAATCCCGAGCCTCCGAGAAGTCCTAGTTCCACCAAACAAGGTGGTGGAATCAAACCCCAAACTCTTGAAAATAACCCTAAAATCCCTTTATGAAAACAGGGCAGCGCTGCAGCGCTCTTAGGAGGGCGCTACAATTCTACAAACAGAAGCGAAATCCCCTCAGCATGCATGGCCTAGCGCTACAGCGCCCGAAGGCTAGCGCTAGTCACAGACAGGCTAACTCCAAATTTCCCTTCCTGCGATTTCCTCGAACCAAACTCAACCAAAACTTCTCCAAACCTTTGCCAAACTCAAAAACAACCTTATGAACATACTCCACTCATCCCAAGTACCCCAAAAACTCAAAACCCAATCACATGCATCTCTAATCCCAAAATTCACCATAGCTGGCCCTAAGCTCAGAAACTCAGCAAAACCACTCAAAACATCAGAGTTAGAAGCTTAGAATTCATACCTTTAATGGAGTTTCGATTTCAAGACAACCTCTACACCTCCTTAGCTTGCTCTTCCTCACCCTTTGGCCTGAATTCCCTAAAGTTCCCATCAAACTAAGCTTATGCACCATAGTTCAAAAACCAAAACTAGAAACTGAAGAAACTATACAACCTTACCTCAAGTGTTAGGGTGTTCTTGATAAACCTCTGCCAATTCTCCAAGCCTAGCTTAGGATTCTTGATGCTCAGCCTAACCTAACTCCTCCCTGAGCTTTGCTCCCAAAATTCACAAGAAATTGATGAAGAAAGCATAAACCGACCTTAGAGAAAACCAGCTCTGTTTTCTCCCTTTCCTTTTTCTTCCTTTTCCTTCTTTTCTTTTCACACTCCTACTACTTTCTACAACTTCCACTAACATAAAGCCTTAGCATATCTATCCCTTGCAAGCCAAATGACCTTAATGCCCTCCCCTTTATTTCTAACCCTTTAATCCACTTAAGGGCATTCTAGTCATTTTACCCAATTCCCGCTAATTCCTCGAGTGTCTCAAATATTTACCGCTTAATTCTTGATACCTAACTAATTTCCCATTATATTCCTCGATGTCAAAATAGACTCCAGTATACTCACTAAATTCCCATTTATACTCCTAGGCTCACCCCGAGCCGGGTATAAATCCCCACCATGACTTTTTCGCTATTCTGCTCACTAGGATCGTCTCGAGTCACAGATCACAGATATATCCACATAATAATGTGGTCTCGACAATTGTCACATATATCAAAGCAGTTATGCCCATAATGGTCAAAATTACGATTATGCCCTTCTAACCTAATCAGGGCCTACATGCATACTAATACACATAGTCATGCATCTCAAATATTCAAATAGTCATATAACATGCTTTAAATCATAATCATGCATTTTACTCATTAAAATCACACATAATTCCCATTATGCCCTCCAGGCACACTAATCAAGGCCCTTAAGCCTTATTAGCGAATTTGGGTCGTTACAACTATCCCTTCCTAATGAGAATTTCATCCTCGAAATTACCTGAACAACTTGGGATACTGATCCCGCATCACTGTCTCAGGCTCCCAGGTCGCCTCCTCGACCTTACTATTTCTCCACAACACTTTAACTAGAGGAATCGTCTTATTCCACAATAATTTATCTTTTCGATCCAAGATCTGAACTGGTTGCTCCTCATAAGCCAAATCTGTCTGTAACTCCAAATCTTCATACCTCAACACATGAGTCACATCTGAGACATACTTCCAAAGCATGGAAACATGAAATAAGTCATGAACTCCAGACAACGATGGTGGCAAGGCTAATCTGTAAGCCCCCTGACCAACCCTTTCCAGGATCTCGAATGGTCCAATGAATCTAGGGCTTAGCTTGCCCTTCTTTCCAAACCTCCTCACCCCTCGCAATGGTGAAACTCGAAGAAAGACGTGGTCCCCAACTTGGAACTCCACGTCTCTACGCTTAGGATCAGCGTAGCTTTTTTGTCTGCTCTGAGAAGCGAGCATTCTAGCCCGAATCTTCTCTATAGCTTCACTTGTCCTCTGAACCATATCTGGCCCCAAATATCTCCTCTCACCCATCTCATCCCAATGAATGGGTGATCTACACTTCCTCTCATGTAACATCTCATAGGGAGCCACTCCAATCGTTGACTGATAACTATTGTTATACGAAAATTCAATCAACGGAAGATACTTACTCCATGAACCCTCAAAATCAATCACACATGCTCTGAGCATATCCTCCAATACCTGGATCATCCTCTCAGACTATCCATCAGTCTGAGGATGAAAGGGTGTACTGAACTTCAGCTGAGTCCCCAAAGCCTTCTACAAATCACCCCAAAACTTGGAAGTGAAGATAGGATCCCGATCTGACACTATAGACTTAGGAACCCCATGGACACGTACGATCTCCCTCAAATACAACTCAGCATACTGATCCACAGTATATGTCGACCTCACTGGAAGGAAATGGGATGATTTGGTGTATCTATCCACTATCACCCACACCGAATCATGAGGCCCCACTGTCCTGGGTAAACCTCCCACAAAGTCCATAGTAATGTCCTCCCATTTCCATTCAGGAATACCCAAAGGCTGAAGCAACCCTGCTGGTCGCTGATGCTCAACTTTCACCTGCTAACAGGTTAAGCATCTAGTAACGTAGTCTACCACATCCTTCTTCATCCCGGGCCACCAATATAAAGTTCGCAGATCCTGATACATCTTTGTGGTACACGGATGAAGTGAGTACGGCGTCGTATGAGACTCATCCAGTATCTCTCGTCTGATCCCCTCGTCAACTGGAACACAAATCTGTCCCTGATACCAAAGCAAACCAACCTCAAATACAGAATAGTCCTTAGCTACTCCCGCTAGGACATCCTCTCTAACCCTCTATAACTATGCGTCTGCCACCTGCCCTTCTTTGATCCGCTCTAGCAGGGTTGACTGCAGAGTAATATTGGCCAACCGGCCTACTACCAACTCTATCCCTGCTCTGACCATCTCATCAGCTAACTCCCTTGAGATCTGGACAGAACTATACAACTGACCTGGACTTCTCCGGCTCAATACATCTGCCACCACATTGGCTTTCCTCGGATGGTAAAGAATATCACAATCATAGTCCTTTACCAACTCTAACCAACGCCTCTGTCTCATGTTCAGGTCCTTCTGTGTAAAGAAATACTTTAGGCTCTTATGGTCAGTGTATACCTCGCACTTTTCTCCATATAGATAGTGTCGCCAAATTTTCAGTGCAAAAACCACCGCTGCCAGCTCCAAATCATGAGTAGGATACCGCTGCTCATACTACTTCAGTTGTCGTGATGCATAAGCTATAACCCTCTCATTCTGCATCAACACACAGCCTAAGCCCAACCTCGATGCATCACAGAAAACAACAAACTTCCCTTCCCCCGAAGGAAGACTCAACACTGGCACTGTAATAAGTCGTCACTTCATATTCTTTCTTGTCAATTCTGTTATCGGTGCTGCTATCTTCGAGAAGCCCTCTACAAACTATCTGTAGTAACCCGCCAACCTAAGAAAAATCTTACTACACAACCTGTCATGTTTCCAAGATTTTCATTGACATAAAACATAATAAAAATAACCATCATGCTTTTGAATATCACCTTTAGGCCGAAATCCCCATAGCCAAAATAATCAAATCCTTTCATGTTATTTTTAAAAGAGATATTCATCATCATTTTTATAGATCACAATTTAAAACCTTTGTATATTTTCTCATAGAGTCTTTAAGCCAAAACATACCCATCATCAAATCATAGAAGATATTTAAACAACATATATATCATCAACACCACATTTTAATAATATTAATCATCTAATATATCAAAGGAGAGCAAAACAATGAATCACCATTCTCAAACAATATTCTCCAAACCACAAAAAACCAAAGATAAAAATAATAACCATAAGACAAAAAGGTTCTCATTACATCTCTTGCTAGAACTCAAGGACAATAGTGACAATAACCCAAACTATGGCCACCACTTATTCATGCCTAGAGTTTCGAAACCCACATGAAGAAAAGAAAAGAAATGATCTTAGATTCAAGAAGACGTAGAAATTAACATCACTATGAACCCAAATACTTACCCTAGGGATTTCGAACACTAGCCTCCAATCCACTTGCAACAAAATCCAAACCTATCATCACCATGATTTTTCCTTGCTTAGAATCAAGATGTAGAGGAGACAAAATGTAATGCTATGAATCTTAACCCATACCTTAGGATCCCTAGCCTTGGCCTCTTCTTTCTTCTCCTTCTCTTCTCCTTCACATTCTTCTTCTCCACCTCTCTCTCTAGAACTCATGAGGTCTCCCTCTCCCTTCTCTCTAAGCACACGGCATCCACCAAGCCAAATGAGCCATCAAGCTCTTTCTTATTTTCATCTAGCTAAGGAAAATGTAACTATCATTTAACGATACCAGTTGTGTCTAAATCGGATATCCACAGCCTAAGTTATACCCATTTAACTGAGGCTGGGTCTAAGGTTACGGGAATTAAAAAGAATGACAACTCTATCCTTTCTCACCATTTGTTTCCCAATATTTTTCTTGTGTGAACGCAAGCCGCTTTAATTCCCTTTCTTTTTATTTTTTTTAAATCCCTTAATTAAATAAAAAAATAAATAAACCATAAAAGAAAATTAATGTGTAGAAAATTATTGCATGCACACCATGCAACCATGCACATGCACACACTCAAATGCTAAGGTGCATATCTACCTACCATGCACCTTAGTGCATTCAACCAAAACTCAATGAATCACATTTTAAAAATAAATAAATAACATTTAACAATTAAATTCACAAAATTCTACCAACTATTCTAACAATTAAATAAAATAACAAAAAATTAAATAAAGCAAACAAACAATTAAATAAAATGAACAAACATTTAAATTAAATAAATCACTACAGTTAACACTTAAATAAAAAAAACACACACAATTTTAATAACTAAATTTTATTTTTTTTGGTGCACTACACTTCATCAGCAACATAACCCCCCGCTATAGAACCTTCAGGGCGCGCCTTAATCCTCACATAATTTTTCAACTTCTTCATATATCGCTCAAACGGATACATCCACCTCATGTAAACTAGACGTCCGGGGATAGCTTCTTGCGGTAAATGAAGAATTAAATGAATCATTATGTCAAAAAAGGTTGGAGGAAAAATTAACTCCAACTTGCACAAAATTTGTATCACTTGATCTTTTGCATTCTCCATGTCCTTAACAACCAATGTATGAGCACAAATTTGCTTAAAGAAATTGCAAAGTTCAATGATTGTCTTTGAAATAGACTTATCCAAGTAGCCTCAAACTCCTACCGGCAACAGACGTTACATAAGAATGTGAAAATAATAAGATTTCAACCCAACAATGTTGCCATCATTTTCAGTTACTTTCTTAGAGAAATTTGAAACGAAGCCATCAGGAAGTCTAAATCCTTTAACGAACTGAAAATAAAATCGTCTATCATCCGGTGTGAAAGTGTACATAGGATGTGGTTTGATCAACTTTGTACCGTCTTCCTTGAGGTGCAACTCTTCTCGGATACCCCAATTCTTCAAGTCTACTTGTGCGTTGGTGGTGTCTTTAGATTTCTCATTCATAAGAAAGGTACCGAGTAAACTGTCGCAAACAGTTTTCTCTACATGCATCACGTCTAAATTATGCTTCAGTTCAAGTTTGAACCAGTAATCAAGTTCAAAGAAAATACTACTTTTACTCTAATTAAGCTCTTTTGGATCTCGCTTTCTTTTCACACCCCCCAAAACTGACATGTTTACCTGGCAAACGATTTGGAACATGCGCTAATTTTTCGAGTATGTCTTGACTGCTGAATTTTCTTGGAGGACATCCTTTTTCATAATTCCCATCAAACAAGCGGCTCTTCCTCCACTTATGCGTAGAAGATAAGAATCTTCTATGACCAGCATAAGCCATCTTCCTAATTACCCGACATGAAGGAGTGTCTTCGTTGCCCACTCCAACCAGACAAACTACTATGAGATGGAAAATCATTGATAGTCCATAATAGTGCTGCATGCATTCTGAATACACTGTTCATTGCAGCGTCTCTGGTTTGAACTCCCTTATCCCACAACTCCTTCAATTCGTGTACCACAGGCCTCAAAAAGACATCCATGTCCTTCCCAGGTGATTTCGGACCGGGAATCAATAAGGTCAACATGAATGATGACTCTTTCATGCACAACCAAGGAGGCATATTGTACGTGCAGAATATTACCAACCACATGCTGTAAGGTAAACTCATGTTACCAAATGGATTAAACCCATTAGCAGCCAAAGCCAATTGAACGTTTTTGGGTTCGTTAGAAAAATTAGGATATCTGGAATCAAATTGTTTCCAAGCACCCTCATCAACAGGATGGTGCATCACACCATCTTCTTTCGACCGTCCCGTACTATGCCATTTGCTCTATGCCTTGAACCATAAAGACGCTTCAGCCTAGGAGTCAAAGGGAAGTACCGCAACACTTTGTGGGCGACTTTTTTCCCCTTTGTGTCTTTGTCAACCCATCGGCTCTCACAACATACAGGACAAATCTGTTTTTGGGAATTCTCCTTCCAGAACAAACAACAGTCGTACTTGCAAGCATGAATTGATTGATAACCTAACCCTAACTTCCTCATTTTTTCTTAGACTCATAGAATGAAGTCGGAATCTTATTCTCCTTCGGGAATGCAAATTTCATAAACTTCAAAAGTTCATCAAAGGAACTATTTGTCCATTTATTCATAACCTTAATGTGCATCATCTTCACCAAGAAGTTCAAGGAAGACAACCATGTACAACCAGGGTATAACTCAGCTTCGACCTCTTGAAATAGATCATCAAATTGATTCTCTGCACTATTGTCACCACCATATGAAATTCCTTCATTTACGCCTTCTTCGTTAGTGTCTTGTTCACCAATAACATCATTGATGATGTAAATCATCTCATCAGTCACTGGAGCCCCATCGTCCACTTCACGTATTGCTGCAGAAACTCAAATTTGTGTATGTAAGCCTCCACCACATCCAGTTTCTGATTCAGCATATTGACACACTAAACGCATGGGCATCTGACTTCTCCCGAAGCATCCACATGATTCTTGGCCATTTGTATAAATGCTTGAAGACCATTCCAAAACTCATCAGAGTTTCGTCGTCTATTAGTTATCCAACTCTTGTCAATCGTCATAACTCATTCAAGTGGAAAATAAATTATCACAATGTAATAATCATAAAAAACTACCTTTATTTGGTAATAAATTTGTTATCACCAAAGCACTAATTGTGTCAATTAACTTATGATATCTTATTGAATTTTATGAATACATTAGTAAATTTTATGAATATATTATCAAATTTTAAAATTACTTTGTTAAAATTTTTATTTCTTATTTTTAATTTACTATTTAATATTATTATTTTAATTTACGTTTTATAATTTTTTAATTAATTATTTTAAAATTTACAATCATAAAAATTCTAATAACACTAATTTTAAAATTACATTGTTAAAATTTGTACTTTTATTTTTAATTATATATTTAGAATTTAGAATTTAGAATTTTTTAATTAATTCATTTAAAATTTACAATCATAAAAATTCTAATAACTCTAATTTTTAAATTTCATTGTTAAAATTATTACTTTTTATTTTTAATTATATATTTATAATTTTCTATTTAATATTATTATTTTGATTTACACTTTATAATTTTTTAATTAATTGATTTAAAATTTACAATCATAAAAATTCTAATAACACTAATTTTAAAATTACATTGTTAAAATTTGTACTTTTTATTTTTAATTATATATTTATAATTTTCTATTTAATATTATTATTTTGATTTACTCTTTATAATTTTTTAATTAATTAATTTAAAGTTTACAATCATAAAATTTCTAATAACACTAATTTAAAAATTACATTGTTAAAATTTGTACTTTTTATTTTAATTAATTGTCTTAAAATTAATTAAAAATTAAATTGTAATTTCTAATATTTCTAAAACTACTAAAATTTTGGCAGCATAACGGCTATAATCTAACATATCCCAAAATTTAAAACCTGCATAAAAACTACAAAACTAGTCCCAAAACATATATATAATTGATTTCAAAGATTTATATCTCATATCAACAACATAAATCTCATCATAAAAATTTAATTATATTTATTTAACAGAATATTCTAATTATTATTTAAATTCTAATATTCACATCCACATGAAATCATGAAACTATATTCACATTTTTTATACATACATTCATATACACATAAAAAAATAAAACATACATATATTAATAAATAAAATTATATCATCTAATATCTAAACCTATCATATGCATTTTTTATAACATCTAATATTTTATATCATCTAATATTTAATTGAAAACAAAAAATTATATTAAACATCTAATCATATTAATCTAACCTACCAAACAATTTAAAAATAAATTTCACATTCACATTTATATACATATATACATATTCACATATATATACATATACTTATACATATATTTAACCTATGATATATTACATAACATTTAATTAAATTAAATTAACATAAAAAAATTACAAATTACAAATATAATAAAATTAACTAAACATAAAAATTTATTTTAAAAACTACTAGAATTTAATTTAAGTTAAAAATTATCTACACACTATTAATCACAAAACAAAAAAAAATATTAAAAATTAAAAATAATACCCAAAAGCTTGAGATGCTCTAGATGCTCCAATACAATCCGAAAACAAAAAAAGAATAATAGAAAATTTAACTAACTCATAAAAAGTACACAAAAAATCATAAAAACACTAAATTTAAAAGAAAAAACTAAAGCATTAAGGTTTAATAGTAGTAACCTTAACAAAAAGGGGCCAAAAATGGCTCTAGGCGACGCTGGGAGGGGCTGAGCGGCATTGGGAGGCGGAGGAAAATAGAGAAATTGTCTCTGTTTTGATATAAAAATGACCAGAAATAAGGAAGAAAGGCTCTGCCTAGGGGGTTATATCGCTGGGACCTATAGCGACGACATGTCTCTATAGGGAATACAATGTTGTCGCCACTGTTGAACGCACCGTTTCACTCAAACGGTGAGACCCATGTCATCGCTGTAGGATAGTGAATAGTACACGAATCCCCTCATGTGCTACACGTCTACTCTACAGCGACGACATGTCGTCGCTATAGGCAGTGAAATTTGACTTAAATTTTTTGGCAGTTCACGTTCCCACGTTTTATTTTTGACCCTACAGTGACGACATGTCGTCGCAGTAGAGTACAAAAATAACTGATCAGTGGATATATTGGATTCTACACCGACAACATGTCGTCGCTATAGGGTGTGCAAATAGGCAACCAACTATGGGCGGTTGAGTTCCATGAGCATCCTACAGCGACGACATGTCGTCCCTATAGACAAACATATTTCCCTCTTTTTTTCCTACGAATATCCTACAGCGACGACAAGTCGTCGTTGTATAGTCAGTTCCTGCCTCGTGTTCCCACCAAATTTCTGGAACCCTACATTGACGACTAGTCGTCGCTGTAGGGTATCAGGAATTTTTGAAGGCCAGATCGTGTGTTGTTGACGACCCTATAGCAACGACATGTCGTCACTGTAGCTTATTTTTAATAAATTAAGATGAAATAAATTTTCATGGATTTTGCCTACATACAGCGACAACTTTAGAGTCGTCGCAATAGATGTCGTCGTTGTAGAGCCTTTTTCTTGTAGTGACAGCCAAGGATTCGAAAGGGACTAGAGTATAACCCTAATTTTGCTGCTTAGGCCAACTTGTATTGTAACTACCCTTTGGAGTTGTAAATGACTTGTAAGCATTTATTTTTGGGATCCCATGTATAGACTTAAACTTTTAAATGAAAGTAATTGTTCCTATGATCAAAACTTTTAAACCCTAATATGTTAATGACTCTTAGTTACATGTTTATATCCAAATGACTTGATTAGCAAGTCCACACTATTTAAAATACACAGTGTAATGGTTTTGGCTATTTAAGGTGTTATAACTTAGTATCAGAGCAGTCTACGTTTAAGGGTTTCTGAAGACTGGCTGGGCATGTACACTTGCCACTAAAGATAAGCTCGGGTCAGGGTTTGGTAACTATTTATGTGATTATGTGTTTAACTGAATAAATAATATATAAATACCTCATCTGCCTGCCTTATTAGGGAGCATGAAATATACTGATAAGATGTGACCCTTGATTGCTACGTGTACATGAAAAGACATGCTTATTAGCATTGCTACTGTATGTTAGTATTATTGAAATGCTTATTAACATTTTTCTTAATCGTTGGTGTTGGATCATGGGGTGGCTTTAAAACTTGTTATAATTGCTTGATCAGCTGAGTCATTGATTGTAGACACTACTACAAAAATGGGATTTCCCGACAGTTTTTAACTGTCGCTATTGAGCAACAACGACAGTCGACTAACTGTCGTATTTGCCTTTGTCGGGGTAGGGGTAGCTACGTCGATAGTTATTAGGTGTCATCGTTGCTGGCTACGCCGACAGTTATTAGGTGTCGTCGTTGCTGGCTACGCCAACAGTTATTAGGTGTCATCGTTGCTGGCAACATCGACAGTTATTAGGTGTCATCGTTGCTTTCAAAAAAAATTATTTATTTTTATTTTAAATTAAAAATTATGATTTAAATGAAACATTTACATACAAATCTAAAAAATTATAGATTAAAATAACAAAAATTATACAAAGTATTTACAAATCTAATAAAACAAAATTTTGACAAATATAACACTACTACTTGACTCAAAAATCATATAACATTGTCTATAAACATAATCGTTTTGACTTGAAAAAATATATAACTAGATTTACAAAGTCAATAATTAACCACTCAAAAAAGAATCATTTATTCTAATAAAAATTACAAATAAAATAAAACACTAAATTCATTGTCCAACTAAATATATTTCTTCTTCTTGTCCTTGTACTCACCCTTGTTGCTAATAGTCTTTCCAAAGTATAAGAATTGGTAGTACTTCCTACAACAATTCAAAAAAAAAAAAAAAGAGTTAGGATTCTCAATAGTTTAGACTATGATTAGTGTCAAGAGTTTAATCAGACTATGATTAGTGTGACAGTCATAACTATGAGAAAGACAAAAAAAATAGAGATCTACCTTAGCCCTATGCTGTAAAAGCAAACTTGTTTCAACAGTCTCACACATTCCTGAGGTACTACTTATTACCTTCTGCCGTGAACTTACCTGAAAGAAACAAAATCAATAAATGGAGTCACCCTACAAGAAACTAGAAGATCCATAAGTCACCTTACTATTTGTACTTGTTTAATCTAAAAGTACAAGTTTCAAGCAGATATAATATAAAAATTTGTTTCAAGTCATATATGTAGTTATTTTTATATATAAAACATCAATAATAAAATAGCACACATAAATCTAAATACACCAAAACAGATGGAAATATTATATCAAATTAGATTAAATATTCCTAATTTAATCATCACGACGATTTCAGACAAAAAGCTAAAGTAGCTAGTAACACAACAGATCAACCAGTCAATTTACCTCCAATCTTCACATACTTTGTAATTATCTCTCCAACCAAAAAAATTCAAACAACCAAAGTAAAAAGTAAATATTTTAGTATTTAATATATTTACATATTTCGAGAATGACATGAACATCCAACAATTACAATACTCGTGAATTTTTCTAATAATCTTATTAATGAAAAATCCTATTATCAATAACGAAATTCTATTTGGGCACATATAGAAAACGAAATTTATCAAGGTACTTTTTGTTTTAAAACTAACATGACAAAAATATATTCGAAACACAATTTCAGTCTATTGTCCTGTCTGGATATATAATAATAATTAAAAATAAACTAAGATATACACCTGATTGCATTGGAACAAATTGGAATTATTCAAAAACTTGCACGCATACACTTATACAAATATATATATATGTCCACATTCCAAAAATCAACTATACTATGCATTGAGCTAAAATTAACTATAAAACATAAATAAGATATACATTAAAATTCAGGAAAATAAAACAACTCATGTATGCGTTTTTATATAAAACAACTCATATATATATAAATATCTATATTTATATATATCATGAGAAGACATAGAAAACACAGCAACACATCGAATTCTTAATCTATTTTTCTACTTTCTCTCATTTCCATTAGCAATTGACTACAACAATATACAAAAAGTGAGATTAAAACACTAAATCTTCTATGAACTCTTCATGCGCCAAGCAAGTCAACAAATGCTCAAATCAATATATAAATACCTATATACAAAAGAGAAATACATATATAAATTCGTGTTGTGTGACCGTATTTTCAAATATTGATTTATGGTCCGGGTACCATCAGCTCAAGGTGTGGGGAGAGGATATTCTTAAGACAGCTTTTAGAACTCGTTATGGGCATTATGAGTCTTAGTTATGTCTTTTGGTCTTACCAACGCACCAGCCGCGTTTATGGACTTGATGAATAGGGTCTTCAAGGACTATTTGGATAAATTCGTCGTAGTGTTCATTGACGACATCTTAGTATACTCCAAGGAAGAAGTCAAGCATGAGGAACATTTGAGGTTGATTTTGTCACGACTAAAGGAGCATCAACTCTACGCCAAGTTCAAGAAATGCGTGTTTTGGCTTTCGCAAGTGGCGTTCCTCGGGCACATTATATCCAAAGAAGGAGTTGCAGTAGACCCATCAAAGGTAGAGTCCGTGAAGGATTGGCCAAGACCGAAGAACGCATCCAAAGTAAGGAGCTTTCTGGGATTAGCAGGTTATTATCAGAGGTTCGTAGAGGGCTTTTCTAAGATAGTCACTCCACTCATCAACCTAACCCGGAAACAGCAAAGATTCAACTGGAATGATAGATGTGAAGAAAGCTTCCAGTTGTTTAAGGATAAGCTTTGCTCAGCACCAGTACTATGTGTACCAACATCCAACGATAAGTTCGTAGTCTATTGCGATGCGTCAAAGCAAGGGTTGGGTTGCGTGCTGATGCAGAATGACAAGGTGATAGCCTACGCCTCACGGCAGCTGAAGGAGTACGAGCAACGCTATCCAACACACTATATGGAGTTGGCAGCAGTGGTCTTTGCGTTGAAAATCTGGCGCCATTATCTTTACGGAGAATGGTGCGAGATTTATACAGACCACAAAAGTTTAAAGTACTTCTTCACTCAAAAGGAGCTCAACATGAGGCAGCGCAGGTGGTTAGAGTTAGTAAAGGATTATGACTGCGAAATCCTATACCACACAGGAAAGGCAAACGTAGTTGTCGATGCGCTAAGTAGGAAAAATTATGGAAGTTTAGCAGCACTAGCCGGAATAGAAATAGTTGTCGGTAAGCTGGCTAATTTGTCTATCTAGTCAAATCTGTTGGGCAAGGGTGTGACAACACACTAGTGGCACATATGGATGCAGTTAGAGAAGGCAAGACCACCGATTTCTCAATATCAGGTCAAGGGTTACTGAGATATAAGGATCGGGTATGCGTGCCGAATGATCAAAGGATTAAGATGACAATTCAAGAAGAAGCGCACAGTACCCCGTACTCAGTTCACCCAGGGTCAACCAAGATAACTCATGACATCAAAGCAATTTATTGGTGGCCAAGAATGAAGAAGGACATAGCGGAATTTGTGTCTAAGTGTCTAGTATGCCAGCAAGCGAAAGCAGAACATCAGTGGCCTGCAGGCTTATTGCAACCGCTTAGTGTACCAAAATGGAAATGGGATGGTATAGCTATGGATTTCGTGATGGAATTGCCACGAACAAACAGGCAGCATGATTCAGCTTGGGTAGTGATAGATAGACTAATAAAGTCCGCTTATTTCCTACTTGTTAAAACTTCATACACAGCAGATCAGTATGCAGACATCTATGTATAAGAAATTGTACGACTGCATGGAATCCCCAAGACAATAGTGTCGAATAGAGGATAGGTGTTTACATCAAGATTTTGGGGAAGTTTACAGCAAGCCATGGGTACTAAGTTAAGTCTTAGTACAACTTTTCATCCTCTGACAGATGGACAGTCCGAGCGTACGATACAGATTTTAGAGGATATTTTGCGCGCTTGTGTACTTGATTTCGGAGGATCATGGAATAAGTACTTGTTGTTGATAGAATTCTCCTACAACAATAGCTACCAGTCAACGATCGAGATGGCACCTTATGAGTTGCTTTATGGAAGAAGGTGCCGATCGCCATTGCATTGGGACGAAGTAGGAGAAAGGCAGCTTCTCGGTCCCGAAGCTGTTAGAAAAGCTCAAGAAGCAGTAGCGCTAATTAGACAGCGTATGCTTGCGGCTCAAAGCCATCAGAAAAGCTATGCGGATGCCAAGTGACACGTTGTGGAATTCAAAGTTGGAGATCAAGTCTGCCTGAAGATATCTCCTATGAAAGGTGTGAAGCAGTTTGGGAAGAAAGGCAAACTTAGTCCCCGATTTATAGGTCCTTTTGAGATATTGGACAAAGTGGGAGCAGTTGCATATAGGCTAGCCCTACCGCCCACCCTAGCAGATAGCCACAACGTGTTCCACATCTCAATGCTACGCAAGTATGTGTTAGACCCATCTCACGTCCTCAAGTACGATACGATAGCACTCCGGAAAGACTTGAGTTGCGAGGAACGAACGGTTAGCGTCCTAGATAGAGGGATGAAGCAGTTACGATCCAAGAGTATTCCAATAGTCAAAGTCCTATGGAGTAATAGTTCTGAACAGGAGGCAAAGTGGGAGTTGGAGGAAGACATGCGAGGCCAGTATCCGGAAATATTTGGTAAGAAAATTTCGAGGACGAAATTCTTTTTAGTAGGGGAGAATTGTAGAGTCCAAGAACTTTACTTAGCTAGTTAGATAGTAGTAATAGTAATAGCTAGTAGTAGTTATAGTATGTTTATTACTATGGATTTGGTTCAAGTCGGGACTTAGTTGGACACTCGTAGCAACACTCGTAGATTTTATAAGTTTAACCTATAGTTTAAGAATATTAATTATAACCTAAGGTTTGATTAATATGAGAGATTATGAAGATGATATTTATTATACTATAAGGTTTAGATAGATCCAATAAGATAATAACACTTGTCATGTGTATGGTTAATGAGAAATTAAGTATTTTTTTGAGGAATAGTTTATTAAGAGTAATATTTGAAAATCCTAGAGTCTGCCAGTAGCTTTAAAATCGTTAAAGGACTTAGTCAAGGATGTTTACTCAATTTAAATTAGGCTGAAAAAGTGTAATTACGTGTATAATATTTCAGCATATGCCGATATATCGCAGCTCTAGGGGGCGATATATCGCCACACGGGGATACGAAAAACACATAACTTCGCACGACCATTTCGACGAGCCTCGGGTATATGAGCCCAGGCGATATATCAGCTCTAGGGCTGTATTTTCAAATGATTTTGAAACCGAGCACATTTTAATCCTTAACCTCTTGATAAGTCCAGAATCTTTTTGACCGAGTCTTCAGCCTTTGCTTAACGATTATTCAAATGTTTTTCAATTAAAAAGCCATTATTTTATTCAAGCTAAATGAAGATCTTTTCATTCTTGAACTCTATAAATATGACTTAGTACCCAACCATTTCTTCATTCTTCAAGCTGAGTTCAGAGCCTACAAGCTGATAGGTTTACTTTAGAGTGTTAAACACTTAGGTTGGGGTTATAAGCTTTATCATTATAAGCTTATCAAACACTTGGGAAGTAAGGTTCATAGTGTGTATTTCGATTTCGAGGTGTAGTTTGGGTATGGCAATATCAAAGGTATTCCTAATTTTAGTTCCTTTCTGTATTGTTTCATTAGTTCTTATAGTTTTTCTCCACTCAAATCCTAACTCAGTATTCTTTATTCTTGGTTAGGCATCTAAGTTCTTTGAACTTGAGGTTCTTGTTGGTAAGTATCTTCTCGATGATTTAGTTCATTCTTTTCATCTCTTTTCTTTTAGAATACTCACCTCTCTATTAATAGTTTTTAGGAGTGTTCCAAAATCCCGACCTTGCTCTCATCATCCTGGTATTTTGGTAAGGAAAATAGGATAGTACTTATGTGATATGTGCTATGTTTATATAAAAGTGTTATGATATATGCATGTTTTGTGGTTTATAGTTGTTATATAACAAACCCTAACACTTTTATGTTTTGAGCTTATAGTTGTTATATAGCAAACCCCAACATTTTTATGTTTTTGGGGCTTATAGTTGCTTAACTAGCAAACCTCATTGTAGTTTGAGGCTTATAGTTGCTTAGTTAGCAAACCACAATAGTTACCATGCACATGGGTTATAATTATATGTGTTATAGTATACGATATATGTTCATAGTGTATGTGTATGATTATGTTTCATGCTTGTAGTATATTTTCCTTGCTGGGCATTAGACTCATTCCTTTATGTTTTATATGTGCAGGAAAATAGTTATGGCGGCAGGAATGTTCTTGGCGGCTTGGGAATGTGTATTGAGGAAGAATGGATTCAGTGGACTACGTGAACGATTCGAGGATGAAGTTGTTTCTAGTCATTTAAAATTATGCTTTATATGTATTTTCCGCACTTTGTTTTGTAATGAATTTTAAGATTTAAGTTATGTTCTATTTTATTTTCAAACAATGGGATCCCATACCGCAACCGCATTTTTATGTATTTAACCTTTGCTTTATAGTTTTTAATAAAGTTATGGTTATTTCATATGTATGTTTTCTTAAGATTAGTGTCTGTGTATAGTAGTTATTAATGGTCCAAAGTCTAGAATAGTTGGGTCGTTTCATTAAAACTATAGGGATGCATTGTAAATAGAATGGGCAGGGCCCACAATCATATATGGGCTTACCTACTATGTCTCCCACTAGGAGACATTGTAGGTAAGCCCTAATATATTAGTCCTAAAGCTTGATCATTTTCCCTAGACAAACAAACCAGACGCAACAAACAACGATTTTGGGCGAGAAAGAGCTCAAGTTTAGGCAATTTTTACCCTAAAACACAAGGTTTGAAGCATTTTTTAGATGAGATTTAATTAATAAGATATTTGGTTATACTAAAGATGATATAAATAAAATTTTACATGGATTTTCTTTTATGATTATGAGTTTTTTAATATATTTTTTAAGGTGTTATTGGAGTCGATTTTGTGCGATTTTTTGCAAGAAGTGGTCGGGTTAATTAGGGTAGTTTTAGGGCTACTTTCTGCCATTTTTACCGCTTTGAAGGTATGTTTTCGAATTTTAAGTATTGTGTTTCTTTAGAATGTTGATTAAAATGTATTTGGATGTATTATTTGATTATTAGATATATACCCACTACAAGAAAAAGACTCTATAGTGACAACTCCAAAGTCGTCGCTATATGTAGTTGAGATCCACGAAAAATTCTTTTATTTTAATTTATTAAAATCAATAAGCTACAATGACGACATGTCGTCGCTATAGGGTTGTCAACAACACACGACCAGACCCTCGAAATTCCTGGTACCCTACAGCGACGACATGTCAATAAAACCCTTCAAATTCCTAGTACCCTACAACGACAACATGTCATCGCTGTTGTAGAGTCCTCATCAAAAAAAAATAGGGGAATATCTTTGTCTATAGCGATGACATATCGTCGCTATAGGATACAGAGGAAACTTGACCGCCAAAAGTTGGTTGTCAGTTTTCACTCTCTACAGCGACGATATGTTGTCGCTATAGAGTCTCATTTAATCCACTGGGTAGTTAAAATTTTAGTGTATAGCGACGACATGTCATCACTATAGGATCCGAAAAAACTGACGAAAAGTGGACTGCCAAAAATTTCAGTCAAATTTTCACTGGCTATGTCGTCCCTCTAGACCAGACATGTAGCAAACGAAATGATTCATGTACTATTCCCTTATCTATCGCAACGACATGTTTTGGCTGTAAGGTCTCACCGTTTGAGTGAAACGGTGCGTTCAACCTTAGCGATGACATTTTATTACATATAGCGATGACATGTCATCCTATAGGTCCCAGCGATTTAACCCCCTAGCCAGAGCCTTTCTTCCTCATTTCTAGTTATTTTTTCTCAAAACAAAGGTGTTTTCTCTCTGTTTCTCTCTGCCACCAAATGCTGCCCAACGCCACCCAACACTATTTTGGCCCTCAATTGTCAAGGTTAGTTGTTGTATACCCTAATAATCTTTTTTTTTTTAAATTTAGTTTTTTAATGATTATTTGTGTGTTATTGTAATGGGTTTGTTAAATATTTTATTGATTTTTTTTCAGATTGTATTGGAGCATCCCGAGCCTTTGGGTATTGTTTGTAATCTTTTTTTTTTTGTGATTGATTAGTATATTAATTGATAAGTGTTTGTTAATTTTTTTGTTTTTTCAAATTGCATTGGAGTACTCTTTGGATATCATCTTTAGCTTTTGGGTATTGTTTCTAATTTTTAATATTTTTTATTTTGTTTTTTGATTATTAGTGTATTGATAAATAATGATAGTTAATTTGTATACATAAATAGTTTTTAAATTAAATTTGTATTTTGTTAATTTTATAGTTAATTTGATATTATGTTATGAAAATTGTTAAGTTAGATTAATTTTTTGTTTTCAATTGAATATATGTTAGGTTAAATAAAATTAGTGTTTTGAATTATATATATATATATATATATTAGGTTAGATAAATAATATGTTGATTTGGGAATATATTTATAGTATGTTTTTTTTGTTTATTTGTGAATTCAAATGATTGTATTAAATTTTATGTATGTTATGAGACTAGTTTATATGTTTTATGCATATTTTAAATTTTGGCATAGGCTATATTACAGCCGTTATGCTGCCAAATTTTTTGTAAATTTAAAAAAAAAATAAACATTACAAAATAGTTTTAAAGTTAGTGTGATTAAATTTTTTAATTAATAAATTTTAAAGAAATTAAAAAAATTATAAAGTATAAATTAAAATAATAATTTTACAAGTATACAACTTTATTAATATTTTTTTATAGAATAAGTAGAAATTAAAATAATAATCTATAATGGTAAATTAATAAATTTATAATTAAATATTTTTTTATTTTATAATATATTCATAAAATATGATAATATATGTAGATAAAATAGGTAATTAAGTTAACTTTATTCTAAAAATTAAGTTAAAATGAAAATAATAATTTTAAAATAATAAAACTTTATTATTATTTCTTTAAATAAAAAAGGAAAATTTTAATAAGAAATTGATAACTATTAAAGAACATATTAATAATTATAATTAAATATTTGTTTATATAATGAAACTTTATAATACATTCATAACTAACAATATATTCATAAAATTTAATAATATCTATTCATAAAATTTAATAATGTATTCATAAGATTCAATAAGATTTCACAATTTACTTAAAAAAAATTAGTGTTTTGGTGATAAAAAAATTATTTGCAAATAAAGGTATTTTTTTATGATTATCACATTGTGATAATTAATTTTCCACTTGAATCAATTATGACGATTGACAAGAGTTAGATAACTAATAGACGACGTAATTCTGATGAGTTTTGGAATGGTCTTCAAGCATTTATACAAATGTCCAAGAATCATGAAAATGTTTCAGGAGAAGTCAGGTGCCCATGCGTTCAGTGTGTCAATATATTGAGTCACAAACTGGATGTGGTGGAGACTCACATATATAGATATGAGTTTCTGCAGTGAAATGTGAAGTGGACCTACCACAGTGAACTTGATATGCCTCCAGTAGTGGACGACGAGGCTCCAGTGATTAATGAGATGATTGAGATCACCAATGATGTTATTGGTGAACAAGACACTAACGAATAAGGCGTGAATGAAGAAATTTTAGATGGTGGTGGCAATAGTGCGGAGAATCAATTTGATGACCTATTTCAAGAGGTTGAAGTTGAGTCATACCCTTGTTGTACTTGGTTGTCTTCCTTGAACTTCTTGGCGAAGATGATGCACATGAAAGTTATGGATCAATGGACAAATAGTTCATTTGATAAAATTTTGAAGTTTACGAAAACATAAGATTTTGACTTCATTCTGAGTCTAAGAAAAAAAATGAGGAAGTTAGGGTTAAGTTATCAATAAATTCATGCTTGCAAGTACAACTGTTGTTTGTTCTAGAAGGAGAATTCCCAAAAACAGAGTTGTCATGTATGTGGTAAGAGCCAATGGGTTGACAAAGACACTAAGAGGAAAAAAGTTGCCCAAAAAGTGTTTTGGTAGTTCCCTTTGACTCCTAGGATGAAGTGTCTTTATGATTCAAGACATACAACAAATGATATGACCTGGCATAGTACGGGATGATCGAAAGAAGATTGTGTGATGCACCATCCTGTTAATGGGGGTGCTTGCAAACAATTTGATTCCAGATATCCAGATTTTGCCAAAGAACCCAAAAACGTTCAATTAGGTTTGGCTATTGATGGTTTTAATCCATATAGTAACATGAGTCTATCTTGCACCTCAAGGAAGACGGTACAAAGTTTATCAAACCACGTTCTATGTACTCTTTCACACCGGATGATAGATGGTTTTTTTGTTAGTTCATAAAAGGAGTTAGACTTCCTGATGGCTTTGGTTCAAATTTCTCTAAGAAAGTAACTGACAATGATGGCAACAATGTTGATGTATCCGTTTGAGAGATATATGAAGAAGTTGAAAAATTATGTAAGGAATAAGGCGCGCCCTGAAGGTTCTATAGTGGAGGGTTAGGTTGTCGATGAAGCTTTGACTCTTTGTTCGCAATATCTTCAAGGCATAGAGACTAAATTTAATCGTCCAGAAAGATGCAGATATTATTATTCCTAAAAGAAAGTTGCTAGTTTTTTAATCACAATGTCATCCAAGTAGCAAAAAGAAAATTATATCCCTTGACTATCTTCATTGAAAAGAAGTGGAGTGGTTTGTACTCAACAATTTCCTTGAAACCCAACCATATATGGAGCAAGTAGCTCAACACATATATGAATACATTAAATTTAATTCTTAGTCAACTGTTATCTTACCTTAATCCTTATGCTTTATAGTGAATGCCTTCGAGAAAATTCAAACATTAATCTTCAAAAAGATTTTCCTAGCTGGTTTAAATTGAAGGTAAATTATTGAAATTGTAGAATTCTTACGAAATTTGTATCGATTAACACTCATCTCATTGTGTTTTCTTTTTTTGTGTCATACTCTATAGATGGGTCGTCTGCGACAAGTACAGTCAACTGAGTGTATTGAAGAATTATTTGCTTCAGCAAACAAGTCCAATAAGAATTCATACTCCTACATTTCTTTCATTGTTAACATTGTGAAGTTTTTTGTACATAGTTGTTACGAAAGACGTACCACTCAAAATATTGCAGTTTCGATGCCAAGAACCAATGATTTTACTTTCTATGGCCAACTTAAGGAGATTGTAGAGTTATGTTATTCCCATGTTACTCGGTAGTATTATTTCGATGCAAATGTTTCAACATCGATGCAAGCAATGGTCAAAATATTATTGAGAATAGCATAACTAGTATCATGATTAATTCTGAATGGTACAAGAACAAGCAGTTTATTCTTGCGACTCAAGAAAAATAAGTTTTTTACTTGGAAGATCCTTCAAGAAACAAAAATTGGGATGTAGTAGAAGAAGTCAATCATCGAATGATCTGGGATCATTCAAGTATCGATGATGATAACGAGGTTGATGTGGGGCATGATAGTACTTCATCAAATTTTGTACTCACTGTGGAATTAGGAGAGTTGGAGGTTATGCATTTTGATCGACCTAGTCACACCAGCATAATTGCGGAAACGTCTCGATCTATTCCGGATGTGGATGATAATTGATGATGATGACAAAATTAGTGAAGATGATTTAGAAAGTACAGATTATGATGTAGGAATTGACATTGATGAGGAATAATATTTTTTTATGCATATTCTTATTGTAAGTTTAATGTGTCTGTTTTAATTTCAAGATTTTTCAATCAATATATGACTTTTCTCAACAATGATTATTTTTCAATCTTTTCAAATACATTACCAAAATTTTAATGACAAATACTTTACATTTTAAGTTATGTAATTAACCTCCAACTATAATTGATTTTAGGTTAATAATTATTGAAACTATAAATATATGTCTGTTGTTGTTGCTCGTTCTCATGGCGGGGATGGAGTGGGTGATCCTCCTCTAGATCCTATGCAAATTCCTACTTCCTGTGAGATAGGTAATATACTATAATTAGTCTATGCTTTATCAATAAATGAAAATTTGTTATTATTTTATTCAATTTAATTTTATTGTTTAATTAAAATATACAGTGGCTGTCGCAAAAAGAAGAGGTTGATCTCGACCCAAAAATTTGCAGCAGCTCATCAATGACAATAAATGTCTGTTTGCTCTACAATTTGATCTGAAGGAGGGAACCTACAAAGCAGTTGGTGATTTTGGGACATTGTTCACGATTCTTATTGGTAAACTTATTAGTCCCATGTGTCGTTATATTATGACTCGTGCTAGAGTATTCCGGATGAGCACAAGATAGGATTGATGCAAAAGATTGAGGTAAATTTATCAACTTATTCACATGTAATGTTTTTTATAATTTCAAAATTCTAACCAATTTTTTTTTTTGAAGGAAGTTTTCATTCTTCCCCAAGCTCTCTCAGAGTCGACTGATAGAGACCGAGATTAAGTGAGAGTTTCAGGATCACTACAAGGAAAGAAAAGGTCGCAAGAAAAAATACTTCGATGAACATGGAGTGTATGATGATATCGAGACATTCAGAAAGAATCCACCGGAGGACATGGACAACAAGAGTTGGCAGAAGTTGGTTGACCTTTTCACCACTCCACAGTTCATGGCACGCTCAAAGGCAAATGCTACCGACAGAGCAAAACAGAAGTATCCAAGTCTCCATGGATTGACCTCTTATGCTTCTGCTCGATTTAAGAAAGTAAATAAAAATATATATAATTTGAAATATCTTTAGTTATCTTAATAATAATTTCAATATTTAACTAATATTTTATTACTTTTTGTTTTCTAAAGATGAATCTTCGGACTAATGAATCGCCTATCATTATTGATACGTTCCATGACATGCACAATCATCCGACACGTGGATGGGTGAACACGAATGTTAAGGATGCATATGTAAGTAACTTTCTAAGTTTTGTGTATATGTTTATTATTTAATTATATTATGTATAAATTGTCTTGTTTCTAAACTGCAGGACGCCTTGCAGCAAGAATTCCAAACACAATCCCAATCCCAATCCCAACCTTAATCTAAATCTTCAGCAGGAAGTGCCTCAGTCGATGAGACACAAGTCATCTCAAAGGTACTTGGTCAATGTTGTTGCCACAACCGAGGTATTGGACGCAAGTTGAAGGGCACTAGTACCTTTGCCTCAGGCGCCACTAGATCTTCTTCACAATTAGAGGCATCACCATTTCCGTCCACCACAATCAGCCCTCCAATGGTACCAGCTGAGGTTTTCCAGTCCATGGTTCAACACTTCAGTCAAGCCATTATGACTAATAACAACAGCTTCCAGCTAATTCAACAATTTATGCAAGCTACAAATCTGAACATCCAAGCTCCACAATTTCAGCCTGTCAACTTGGACATGAATATGATACAGTCCATGATGGCGAACTTTCCAAGCTCGAGCCAATTCCAACCACAACAACCCAGCGATGATGATGACTTTAGAATTGATTTTGATGACATTTAGTTTGGTTATATTATTATTTTGAACTTATTAATATTTTGTATTGTTTTTTTTTTATCTTGGAGACTATACAACTTATGTTTTGTTTTTCACATTTTAGAGACTATACTAATCATAAATTGATTTTATTATTTAATTAAAAAATTGGTATTATTATTTAATTAAATAAATTAGTTTTATTTATTTAATATTTAATATTTTATTAAATAAATTTTTTTTAAAAAAATTATATACCTATACTGACGACTTTTCGTCGCAATAGGGTGCTCGCTGAACACGAAAATATGAGATTTCGCAACCCTATGGCGATGAAATGTCATCGCTGAAGGCATATAAACCCACACACTCTACAACGAAGACATATCATCGCTGTAGATGTGGGCGGTCGACGGACCTACAGCGACGGCATGTGGTCACTGTAGGAGTTTTTGAAATTCAAAATTTTCAAATTTTGCAACCACCTACAGTGACAACATGTCGTCGCAATATCCCAGTCCGACCGAAAAAAAGGATTTTCTACTGCGACCAACATGTCGTCGCTGTAGTAAAACACTACTACGATGATTGAGTGTTTTCGTCGCTGTGGGTTGCTACACATACGGACCTACAACGACGCTGTTTTGGTGACAACATGTCATCGCTATAGAGTCTTTTTCTTGTAGTTATTCGATTAACGATAGATGCGATGTTAAATTTGTTTTAGGGTTTTGAACTTAGAAATTGAAGTTTTCGGGGGATTTTAGGTATGATATTGATAGTAGATGATGAGTAAAAATTATTGTTTTAACCAAATACTTAATTTAGATTAGTATGTTTTTAAA
This sequence comes from Humulus lupulus, assembly GCF_963169125.1. Lineage (NCBI taxonomy): Eukaryota > Viridiplantae > Streptophyta > Magnoliopsida > Rosales > Cannabaceae > Humulus > Humulus lupulus. Next base: position 23,672,582 of record NC_084801.1, on the reverse strand, counting down.
TTTCATGAATAATAAAAAAAATTGGACCTAGAAAATAGGTTTTTGGTAATTTTAGGTACCACATTGTTAATAGAAGACTAAAATAGTATTTGTTTTATTTAAAATAATTTAGTTTAGTGTTTTTGTATTTTTTATTGTTTTTAAACTTGAAAATATAAATTTTTTTGTTTAGTTATTGAATAATAATTTTTTTTAAATATGATTTCAAATCTAGACCAAAAATGCACATTCATATGCAGATTTTTTTATTTTTTATTTTTTTCCAATGAAAAACTTAGGATGTTTCTCGGGGGAGACGTTGAAAGTGTGCCACATTTCCCCTTGGGAGATATCGTAGCACTACAAGGAAAAGATTCTACAGCGATGACACATACAGCGACGACTCCAAAGTCGTCACTGTACGTAGTCGAAATCCACAAAAAATTCTTTTTTTTTTTAATTTATTAAAAAAAAAGCTACAGTGATGACAGGTCGTCGCTGGAGGGTCGTCAACAACACATGACCAGGCCCTACCAATTTTTGGTACCCTACAGTGACGACAAGTCATCACTGTAGCTTTTTTTTTTAATAAATTAAAAAAAAACATAAATCTTGTGGATTTTTTATACATACAGTGACGACTTTTGAGTCATCACTGTAGAGTATTTTCTTGTAGTGCTACGATATCTCCCAACAACACACGACCAGGCCCTCTAAAATCCTGGTACCCTACAGCGACGACCAGTCGTCACTGTAGGGTACCAGACATTTGGAGGGAACAAGAGGCGAGAACATACTCTATGACGACAACATATTATCGCTGTAGGATGGGGAGGGAGCTCAACCGCCCATGATTGGTTGCCTATATGCACTCCCTATAGCGACAACTTGTCATCGCTGTATAGTCCTCGTGAAAAAAATGAGGTAAATATGTTAGTCTAGAGCGATAACATGTCGTCGCTGTAGGGTAGGGATGAAACTTAACCGCCAATAGTTGGTTACCTATTTTCACTCCCTATAGTGATGACATGTTGTCGCTATAGAATCTAAGTAGTTAAGGTTAGTTCTTTTATACCCAATAATGTAGTTATTTATTTTAATTTTAGTTTTTTTTATGATTATTTGTGTGTATTTTGTATGTTATTGTAATGGGTTAGTTAAACTTTTTATTGATTTTTTGTTTGTTTTCATATTGTATTGGAGCATCCCGAGTCTTTGCCCAATTCATTGATATCATCCTGAGCCTTTGGGTATTGTTTGTAATTTTTATTTTTATTTTGTTTTGTGATTAACTAGTATATTAATTGATAGATGTTTGTTCAATTTTTTATTGTTTTTTTTTTCAAATTGCATTGGATTCTTTGGATATAATCTCTAGCTTTTGGGTATTGTTTCAAATTTTTAAAATTTTTTGCTTTTTTTTTTGTGATTATTAGTGTATTGATAAATAATAATTGTTAATTTGTATATATAAATAATTTTTAATTTAAATTTGTATCAAATATTATGTATGTTATGAGACTCGTTTATATGTTTTTATACAGATTTTAAATTTTGGGATAGGCTAGATTACAATGTTTATGCTACCAAAATTTTTATAGATTTAGAAAAACTAAACATTACAAAATAGTTTTAAAGTTAGTATGCTTAAAATTTTTAATTAATAAATTTTAAAACAATTAATAAAGTATAAATTAATATAATAATTTAACAAGTATAAAACTTTAATAATATTTTTTATAATGAAATAAGTAGAAATTAAAATAATCTTTATGGTAATTTAATAAATTTATAATTAAATATTTGTTTATTTAATTAATTTTATAATGTATTTATAAAATTTGATAATATATGTAGAGATAAAATAGTTAATTAAGTTAACTTTATTCTTAGAATTAATTTAAAATTAAAATAATAATTCTTAAATAACAAAACCTTATTGTTATGTTTTTAAAATAAAAAGTAAAATTTATATTGAGAATTTTATAATTATTAAATAATATAATAATAATTATAATTAAATATTTGATTATATAACGAAAATTTATAATACATTCATAACTAACAATAATATATATTCATAAAATTTGATAATATATATTCATAAAATTCAATAATTTAAGTAATGTAATTAACCTCCAATTATAACTAATTTTAAATTAATAATTATTTAAATTGCTAAGATATGTCTACTACTGTTGTTGTTCTCATGGCAATGATGGAGCGGGTGATCCTCCTCTAGATCCCACGCGAGTTTCTACTTCCTGCGAGACATGTAATATACTATAATTAGTCTATCTTTTATCAATAAAAGACAATTATTATTATTTTATTCAATTTAATTTTATTGTTGAATTAACATATGAAACGAGTGGTGCAAAAAGAAGATGCGGTCTCGATTCAAAAATTTGAAGCAGCTCGTCAATGACAATAAATGTCCGTTGGCTCTACAATTTGATCTGAGGGGGGGGGGGGGGGGGGGGGACCTACAAAGTAGTTGGTGATTTTGGGACATTGTTCATAAGACTTATTGGTCACCATGTCCCATTATATTATGACTCGTGGCAGAGTGTTTCGAATGAGCATAAGATAGGATTGATGTAAAAGCTTGAGGTAAATTTATCAACTTATTCACATGTAATGTTATTTTTATACTTTAAAAAATCTAACCATTTTTTTAAGGAATTTTTCATTCTTCCCCAAGCTCTCCTTGGGTGGCGACTGATAGAGATTGAAATTGAGCGAGAGTTTCAGGATCGCTACAAGGATAGAAAAAGTTGCAAAAAAGATACTTCGATGAATATGGAGGGTATGATGATATCGAGACAACAAGAAAGAATCCACCGGAGGACATGGACAATGAGAGTTGACTAAAGTTGGTTGACCTTTTCACCACTCCACAGTTCATGGCACACTCAAAGGCATATGCTGCCAACAGAGCAAGACAGAAGTATTAAGTCTCTATGGATTGACTTCTTATGCTTCTGCTCGATTTAAGAAGGTAAATAAAAATATATAGATAATTTGAAATATTTTAAGTTATCTTAATAATAATTTCAATATTTAACTGAGATTTTGTTAAATTTTGTTTTCTAAAGATAAATCTTCAGACTAAGGAATTGTCCAACATTATCGATATGCACAATCATCCGACATGTGGATGGGTGAACACAAATGCTAATGATGCATATGTAAGTAACTTTCTATGTGTTTGTATATATGTATATTATTCAATTATATTATTAATTGCCTTGTTTCTAAATTGCAGGATGCCTTGTAGCAAGAAGTCCAGACACAATCTCAATCTCAATCCTAATCCCAATCTCAATCTAAATCTTCAGCAGGAAGTGCCACTTTCAATGAGACACAAGTTGTCTCAAAGGTACTTGGTTAACGTTGTGGTCACAACTGAGGTATTAGACACAAGTTGAAAGGCACTAGTACCTTTGCCTCAGGTGCCACTAGATCCTCTTCACAATCAGAGGCATAACCATTTCCGTTCACCACAGTCGGCCCTCCAACGGTACCACTTGAGGCTTTCCAGTCCATGGTTCAACACTTCAGTCAAGCCATTATGACCTAGAACAACAACTTCCAGCAAATGCGAGAATTTTTGCAAGCAACAAATCCGAACATCCAAGCTCCACAATTTCAGTCTGTCAACTTGGACATGAATATGATACAGTCCATGATGGAAAACTTTCAACCCCAACAACCACAACAGCAACCACCACAGCCACCACCACAACAACCCGACGATAATGACTTTGGAATTGATTTTAATGACATTTAGTTTTATTATATTATTTTGAACTTATTAATATTTTGTGTTGTTTTTATTTTTATTTTTGAGACAATACTATTTATGTTTTATTTTTTTACATTTTGGAGACTATGGATATTGTTAAATTGGTTTTATTATTTAATTAATAAATTGGTTTTATTTATTTAATTAATATTTCATAGTTTATTAAATAAATTTTAATCAATATAATTAATTAATTTTTTTGAAAAATAATTATATACCTACAGCGACAACATGTCGTTGCCGTAGGGTGCTGGCTGAACACGAAAATCTGAGATTTCGTGATACTATGTTGATGACATGCCATTGCCGTAGGTATATGAACCCACACACTCTCCAACAATGATATGTCTTCGGTGTAGAGGGGGTAGTCGACGGACGTACAACGACGACATGTGGTTGTTGTACGAGTTTTTGAATTTCTAATTTTCAAATTTTGTAACGACATACAAGGACGACATGTCGTTGCAATATCCCAGTCCAACCGAAAAAAATATTTCCTACTACAACCGACATGTCGTCGTTGTAGTAAAACACTACTGCAACGATTGCATTTTGTCGTCATTGTAGGTTGCAACACATGCAGACCTACAATGACGTCATTTTGGCGACGACATGTTGTCGCTGTATACCTACGAGTCGTCTTGTAGTGTAGGGCTAGCTACGATGACTCCCAAATCAATGTCTCCTCTTATGGGAGACTTTAGATGAGACATTGAAAGTCTAAAATGTGTCCCATATGGAGTCATAAAATCCTCATTTTATTGTAAATATTTTTTTTATACGCGTAAAAATAAGTTGTTTGTTTGAAATCTATTTTTTGCTGTGTAAATTATTTATAATTTTCTTAAAATCTACATTGTACTCTATAAAAAACTATATAATATATACGGTCATAAAAAAAATCATTCAGTAACAAAAAATAGGAAGATGGTGCACCTATAATATATATATATATATATATATACTTCGTGCATATTAATAGTACTGCCCTAAGTCGCTACTCTATATCTTGCCTTGTTACTAATGAGGTTTGTTCGGTAAAGCGAAATGCATCAAATATAGTTATAATTTAGTTTGTAAACAAAATAGTATTAAAAATTATTAACAGAAGTATGAATCGAAATCTGTTAAATATATAAATTTATATATTGTAAGTGTCATACAGATAAAAGAATTGAAAATTGTATGTACAAAAATATATTAGCTATCCTAAATCATATGCATGTCACAAAAACAAACGTCCACGTTACATTTTCGTTGTGATATATAAAAGAATACTATAAGGAAATTGCACAAGAAAATAGCCCGAATAAGAATAATACAAATGAAAAAAACCAATTAATTCCACCTTTGGTAATCATACAATCACACAATTATTAATAAAGTTGAAACAAATAACTAAATAAAAAAAAATTATGCTGACTGCACTTTAAATTATAAAAATGAATTCTAATCATAATCCGAATAGACCTATGTATGTTCATCTAAAACTTTGACTGAACATTCAAAACTACATTCTTATCCACTTGAAAAGCCTTGGCTAGAATATCGGCGGGGATGTCAGGATTAGATCCAAACACAGTATTTGCAATAGTAACAATCCCAGGATTGTGGCTACTCAAAGTAGAAATAGCCAAGGCCTTACTATGCCCAATATTTCTCTGAAAGTGCACCATACCCTTTGGGAAAACAAACACATCTCCCTCGTGAAGTATCTTTGTTATGAAACGATTTTCTGGGTTTGATGTGACAAAGCCCGCTTGGATGGTGCCTTGTATAACAGTGAACAGCTCAGTGGCTCGGGGATGTGTGTGAGGTGGGTTAAGGCCCAATGGTTCGTAGTCCACACGTGCCAATGAGATGCCCAAAGTATTGAGCCCAGGAATCTTCTCTACATTTATTAGAGTCACTTTGGAGCCCACTGGGTTTGATGTGTTCCCTGGCATGTTAAGCCCACTGTAGAAGAAGTCATTGGCTTCAACGAGTTTCGGATCCTTACAGGCAAAGCCATTCACTAGCACTGAAATAAGAGTGAACCAGACATGTTTGAGTATATGAATAAGTATATTAAACTATATGCACCAAAAAAAAAAGTGTAGTAAAGTATATGTATATGTATATGTATATGTATATATATTCACCTGGGCTGTTCGATTCTTTGACACAAAAATCTTGAAGGGGACTAGGATCAGATGCCAAGACAATGGAACAAGTTATGGCGAATAATGCCAACATGATAAGCAAATTATGATTATTAGAAGCCATTGAAAATTATATACTTCTAGTAAATAATATCTTCAAGAGGAGGAATTATGATCGCTTGAAAGCTGCTAAAATTATTTCTAGTTTTGCTTAAATGTTATTTATGACCTGGTTGAGTTATGCAAAAGTGAAACAATGCTGCTTTTATAGAGGAAGTCAGAAGTAGAGATGTTTTGTATTGTAATATTGAAAAGGTCTAGTCATAGTCAAATATCAACTAATAAGACGAAGTGTATGCAACTGAGAGATAAAGCACTATATAATTACTTCGTCCACTGAAATGTTCTTATGAAATATTAATTGATCAAATTGTCAATTTTTCGTTACTTATTAAAAGATGGGTAAATTATAACTTGTATGGACAGCCCGCCGGCAATTTCTGTACTTCCAAGCCAATATAATTGCAGCTTTTTGCTTGATTGATCAAAGTGGATAAACCCAATTATATCATCATACTTGCATGATTGTATACGTGTGTTTTTATTTTATACTCATCTTTTTAGTTACATTTTAGACTTGGTCATTAGTCATATTATATGTTGTGAAAGTTTAATGATGTCATTCTGAAGAAGAGATGGTCAATTATGTGTGAGGTTTCAATCACTTTTTATTATAACATTATTTTAAACACCAAAATTTATATTATTTACTTGTAATTCCAATTTAATAAAAACAACGATCGGTATATTTATTAAATTAGAACTAGAATATGATACAAAATAAGCTAGCTGGACATGGCAGCACAGAAATAAATAAACAAAACAAAACATTAACGGTCCAATCATAAGGTTCACCTCTTTAAAATCCTATATATTATCCCGATATTATAGAGCCCATTTTACACTTCCTACCCAAACAATAATTTAAAAAATAAAGTATAAATTAGATAGGTGCCATTTTAGATAACTTTTTTAATTTTTACCTATTTATTAATCTTATATTACTAGATTTATAATAAATGTTTCTATTATACTTTTTCTCTACACCTTGCAATTGCAACACAAATATCAAATACAACTCTTTTTATTGTTAGTGACTAGCTTTGAATAATATTTAATAACAAATAAACACAACAAATACATAATTAAATTAATAACTAAAAATATATACATTTTATTTTGTATATATTAATAAATTATATTTTCTAAAATTATTTTTATAATTAAAATGGCATTTTCAAAAATAACAATTAAATAATTAAGATAATTAATTTTGAATTAATTATTTTTATTTATTTAAATAATGTGAAAAAAATATTTCTGATAATTCAAATTGGATTTGAATTTGAAATGATATGCATTCTTTAATTAATCTGGTAAATAAGTTATCAAGTTTAGATATTTTTTATTAAATAATAATTAAAGAAAATGGTTGGAACACAACGCTGAAATCAGGGATGTGCTACACTCCAACTACAGCACATGCACTGTAGTTGGCGTGTAAGAGAGTCAAAGAATGGGTATTGGATGTATTTCTTTTAATTATTTAATAATTGATTTATAATTTGAATTTTGAATTTTTGAATATTGAATTTCAAAATTTTAACTAATTCATTTTATAAATTGATCAAATGGAAATAGTTTTAAAAACATAAGATTTTTTATAGAAAGAAAAGAGATCGTATTATTTTCTCTGTCCCTGAAAACTGTCTCAGCCCTAATATTCAAAGATCTCATATGTTGAGAATATCTTGTGAATCATTAATTTTTCCCTGCCATTATGCTACATGCCCACACATGTCTTGAGGTGTAGAGATACATCTTGGAAGATCTTAGTCTGAGTATTTTGAAGTACTATTTTGGATTGGATGTTTGTTGGAGATACAAAAAGATAGCGATGATTCTTGATAGTTCTTCAACTGGTAAATCCTCATCTTTTATTTCTCTATGATTAATGTATTGCATGTTAATGGATCTGATTATTTAAAGTTTGTTTAAATAAATTTTTTTGAAATCTTTGGGCCCAACACCTCGTGCTTTCCATTGCGCACATGGTAAACTTGTTACCAACAATTGGTATGAGAGTGGCCATTAATCTCTACATGCATTAATTACTATGTGGGTATAATATGCATTCTTATATTATCATAATATGTGATGAATTGATGGATGTTCATTTTGATGAATGTATGTTCTTAAGAGTTGTTAATTATATGGTGTTTTGGGTTTAGGAATTGTTCTTATTTTTCTAGATCTACAAAATTGTAAGCCGTATAGGGCATAGGATTTTCTGTAATTTTATTTTCTGCATTTAAAATTATTCGCAAAAGTGTAAATCCAATCCCGAGCCCCTAGGTGCCTTCTCGACACTTGCGCACCAAACACACCAGGCTCCCCTGTGTGTCTACTGCCAAGACGCATCAGGCGCACCAGACACACCCGCGTGTTTGTACCGTTTCATGTAGCACCCCTGCGCGCCCGGCTATTCTAGCCTTATCACGCCTAGCTCCTGCGCCCATGCACCCTAGGTCTAGCACTCATGTGCACATGGCTCCCTGAGCCTTGCCACACCCTGGGTCAAGTGCCCTTGCGTTCTGGCTCCCGTACCCCTACGCCTTGCCTCCTACATGCCAATCACATCCTTGTCGTGTCTTTCCTTTGTGGCTTGGTGGCTGGTGGCTCTTTGAACCGCCCCACCAAGCCGAGCCCTAAAATTGTAAACCTAAAATTTACTTGGGTCCTTATCCGAGCCTTAGAGTAATTATTGGTTTCCTTGAATTTGTGGGCTTGGCCCAAATTGTTAATTGGAATTTTAAAATTCTAATTAAATTTTGAATAAAGAGGCCCACGTTCAAAATTGACCTAAATGACCTATTAAGCTTTTATTAGCCAAGTTCAATATTTTAAAAGAATGTTTAAAATTATTGAAGTTATTTATAATTCAAAATGGGTAAGATGACATACAAATAATAGAAGACCCAAAAGATGGAGATGGAGAATCTACATGATGCCTTGGTTATATTTTTATTTATTTTGTAAATTATTGCAAGTGTTGTAATGTTTCTAGAAATACCCAAAACACCCGTGTCACATTTATTTACTTATTTATTGTTTTTATTTTATTTATATAAATGCTTGAATGTATTAAAAGTGTTTAATAACATTGTCATGCATTATAACATGTCATTCATATTACCTACACAATATTTCTAATTCAAGCAAACATCTCATATTGAGTAGAAACATGTTTGAATTAGGAGCCTCCTCTTTGATTATATGCATTAAATGAATCATATAATTAATCTAGAACAAAGCGGTCAATTGATTTTAAGTGTTAATTTCAAGACCTATTTGATTTTTCATTTTATTAGATAGACAAATGATATTCTTAATAATTAGAGCATTTATTGACTAGATAGTTCAAAGGCCTATTTAGTAGGATGATTAACTCTTGTTTAATGATTTAAATGCTTATTGAGATTAGTAATTATTAGAATATCATTTGGTAAATTAATTTAATTAATTAAAAAGCATAGGATGTTTTGAGAAAACGCATGTTCTAAAATAGTGAGTGGGAGAAGGGGTAATAATAATAACTCCTAGGGTCTCCATTATTAATTAACACTGATTTTTCATGGAATGGGCCTCGATGCACCTTTGTTTTCATCGCCCTAAGGAAGGTTTCTGACTGTGTTATTATTTAAGGTTAACTTCTATATAGAATAAGATTGATGATGCATTTCAAGTTTGACTGACCTTAAGGCACACTCTTTAGTTAAGTCATTAATCTAAAATAATGGGTTACACTCACAAAGCTTGACTAGGCTTTCGATCGGACTAGTTAATCTTGACCAAACTAGCGGTTGTTCATAAGTCAGAAGAGAAAATAGTTGATTTTATATTTTCACTTATGAATTTGAGAAGTGTCTCAAAATCAATTTAAGATTAGTCTGGCCTACCCTAAGGCTGGTCCATTAATTTTTAAATTAATTTATTGCAGAATTAGTAATAATTGTTTTTGTGTGTTATTTAAATTTGTTGTGTTCACGCATCATATTTACTATTCCAAAAATTGTTGATATTCATAATATATGTTAAATTATTTTTGTGATATTATTTATTTTAAGCAATAATGTCTGATTTTCTCTCTCGACAAATTGACTATACTCTAGAAAATGATGATTTTGATCCCAAAAATTCATATTTCGCACGTTTGTATGTTGTACATTCTAAGCGAAATTGGGATTTATTATATTGTATGGCAATCACCACTTGAAGAGCCGCCTATAGATCATATCTATAATATGCATGAAAAATATACCGAATGGTTAAAGGATAATCACATGGGGCCGTTTTGTTTACTCAAAAGTCTACCAAAAGAGTAAAAAGACAAGTATAAACACATCAAGACATCGTATGAGTTGTGGCATACGATTCGTAAAGATGTTGGATCTCCAGATATTATCGAGTTAGTGAAAAAGGACACAAAAGGTAAATTCATATTTTCCTTTACTTTTACACTTATGTGATTGATGTTTTATTAACATTATGAGTGTTATGATATATGATTCTAAAATTATTTTTCTGTTCCTTGCAGAAATGATGGCTCTTCCTCCAAAAGAGACAACTTTTAAAGGGAAAGCATAGACATTAATGAAAAAGCGAAAGGTCCATCATTAGCATTATTTGTAATTTTAATTTTGTTATGAAAAATTTAAAATTTTAATCCATTCTTATTTTAGAAATTTTAGAATTCTATTTAAAACAAGAAAACAGATGTCTTAGAAATTTTTAGTTTATGATTAGTAATGTTATTATTAATTGGGAACTTTATTATTTCTATGTTGCATGAACAAGAATTCAATGGAAAAATCTCGTCAACGAAATATGGTTGGAAAACTTAAAGACTTAATCAACGTCTAATAAACACAAAAGAACTTATAGAAATTTCAAAGAAGATTGCAGGTGAACCATAGAAGAAAAACTAGTATAGTGCTCTTAGAATATTCTGATCTTACAATAATTTTCCAACCCCTCCATTTGAGGGGTCGAAGCCTATTTATAGATGGGCTCTAATGGCCTCTGATACAAGGTGGTCCCAAGGGATAAGTTCGTACGCTGGTACTCTGTCAGAGTAGTGGTGCATGCTGTAGATGAACGGAGGATCGTGGTGTTGGTTGTAGGTACAATGTCAGAGACAGGCAGATCATGCTAACACTCTGCGTACGAATCCGTACCGCCACTACTTGTCTGATACAGATGTCAGGGTCACACCTCTATCCTCCTCATGGTCGTACATCCTGCACCCGTACATGTACATGTACCTTGTACCTGATGGTTATTCTCGCATCTCCAAGACATGTATTTTCTCCAAGCTATTCCACAGTCTACTAGGTGTAGGAAAGCTTGTGAATTATCATGAATGATATACTCAATCGTCTACCTCACTATTGTCTTGACACCAAATAATTTTTGGGTCTCTCTTAGTGTTCCTCGTACGCCCATTCAAGAAGTTTTAGACTTCATACATTTAGAGATATCAAGGTGCGGGGGTATGTAGGTGCGCGCAGGAAGCCAAGCAAGGCCCTCGCATATAAAGCCCCTCACCCCTCAAATTTTCATGCCCTTGTGCGCCGTACGCACTTGGTCATCCTGGGGGCTTGGACATGTGGGCCTCATATTGCGAGACCCATTTCCTCCATGGTCCTGCGACTTCATCGATGGATGATTCAAGGGAAATTTTCCCGTATTCACACTTGCCCCCGAGTCTATTAGTTTGCTTTTAAGTGTCCTTGTAGACTCTTTCCTCTTCTCTTGTATGATATGAATGGCATTGGAGCTTTACTTTACTCAAGGAAGTTTGGGAGGCTCAACATTGGTGTGCTATCTAATAGTGTATGAAGAAACAAAAAATGTATTTGGGTGGTGTGTTTCCTTGTAGTGTCTAAAGAAACACAAAAACCAACTAACTTTGGTGGTGATCCAAGTGTGTCCCTAAGATTGAATAAGGGCCAACCATTTCTAAGCGCAAATCCCAAGGTTGCCAAGGCTCTTGATCTTTACCATTCACCCTAAACTTGATCCAAGGGCTTGGGATTCTTGACTCTTATAAATACCTCAATGCTTGGATTCATTTTTCAAACCCAAAACTTGTCTAGCCTAGTGGTATCCCCTTGAGGCTATTTCCAAAGGCTCCAAAGTTCTATCCTACATAGAAGCATTCTTGAGGTAATTTTCGCCCTTCTAAATTTATTTCCATCCTTTTTTTGTGAACTTATTCTTCTTTGTCCCATGTTTGCATCGTTTTCACTTCAGAGCTTGTCTCCGCACCCTCCCCCCTCCCCCCCCCCCCCCCAAGATCCACTCCTTGCACACCCGTGCATTCATTTCCGCACATCCAGAGGTTCACCTTCTCACAACTAAGGACCTGCATATACGCACCCATGTATACCTTCTTCCTCCAACGATATGCGTGTTTTCTTTCTCTTTTATATGGGGGTAGGGTCACTGGCTGAAATGCACCCATTCTTTAGAGGTTGTTATTCTCTTTTCTTATGGCCCTTCAAGTACATACGCATAGGTCCTCTTCTCATACCCCTCATACTCATGTTGTAGATATAGGGTTATCCTCACGTACATACGTCCTCGAGTCTTAGCTGGCCCATGGCATCTAGGCAGTGTTCTGAAGGTTCATCTAATATTGAATTTATCGAGTTGTCATCCTTCGACTCTGAGGCCAATGTTCGCAAACCCTCTAACTATGGGGGTGTGCGAATGCTCTACCTATAGAGACTGTCCTACCTTAGGCAGAAGGCGTGTGGCCTTGAGAAGGAACTCGAATCTATTACTAGTGATGAGGGTTTAGGTTTCTCCCCATGGAATGTGACGTACATCTCCCAACTAAAATCAGCCCTTCAGGATTGTATATCCGAAATTGCCTGCCTAGAGGAAAACCTGCCCCCTCAGCCTTTTTCTTTCTGTGGTGACAAATCCTCAAGCCATAGGGTTCCCCTCCCTGAGGATGTTGATTGTGAACCCATCGAACCTGAGTTCCTTTCTATGATTTTTCCCACGCTTCCTCACCTTCTCCTGGTCGCACGTCGTAGGGTCAAGCAGGGTGCTGGTAGACGTAAGACACGTAGAGGACCTTCTAGGGGGTTGAGGAAGTCTGTTGCTCACAAATTTCCTGTCTCTCTCCAGGTACCCGACATGTCGAGGAGGACTTCTGACACTTCCAAAGACGCGGGCATCGTGCCCACTCTTACCAGTGTCAAGCTTCCCAACATGCTAAAGGCCCACCAGCTATCGTCAGACATCAAAATCATAATTCCAAAGCACGAGGACCATGCATCTATGTCGCCCGAAGGGCTCGTTGCCTTCAACAACTCTATAATCAGATTCGATGGAGCTTTGCCGCTTCACCCCTTCTTTGTCAAGGTACTTAATTACTTCAAGCTAGCGCCCCTCCAGCTGTCCCCCAACTCTTGGGTTTTGGTTAGTTTTTTATATGTGTTGTACAAACAAGTGCACTCTAGAGGGTCTTCCATGAGTGAGGTCCATCACCTTTACACCCTTAGGGCAAACCCATCAACCCCCGTCTTCTATCAGCTCTAGAAAGTCATGGCCCATATAGGATTTTCCCTCGTGGAGGGCTCCATTTCCAATAGAGGCTCGTGACCCCCAGCGTGTCCACCCAACATACGCGCTTCAATGCTTCAAGTAAGCTAATTCCCGCCTTGAGTTCGTATACGAGAAATTTCTCTTTTAGTCCTCCTTTTTCTGGTTTATCTAACTATGGTTATTTCTTTTCTCTTGACCATAGGTCTCATAGGGGTTGTCGACCTTACCTTGAAATTATCGGCCAGTGATCGAGTGATGAAGATCCTAGATGTGCCAGCACAGTGAAAACAGGCATGTGCCCTTTTCACAGAGGGCAATCTTTATTCATACAAGTTGCTATCCCCAGACCAAGTTATCTCCTTATGCTCTGTTTCCTTCGAATCTGTCGTTCCGTGGATATATGGTCATGATGAAGACAATTATGATGAGGCAGCCGATAAAGACTACGTTTACCTATCGGGTGACTATATGGACACGGAAGAGGAGGTGGAGACCAAGAATTAATCATGCTTACGGTCCTTGGCCGGCGGGGCTAGGGATGTGGCTGACTACGGACACACCGACGGTGTTACTTCTCGGCTTCCACCGTCGATGCTGGTGGCGAGTCTGCTTTCAATGCCCATGCTCCCTCTCCTATGCCTAAGAGGAATTTTGTCATTCCTTCTTTTTGTGAGGCCCTTCCACCCCTGAGGGGGTGCTCAAGGTAGGCATCTTCGGGCGCTTCTCTGCCTAAAGAGGTGACTCCGCACCTCTCTGCCCCCCGCACATCTGCAAATGGATTAGGACCTTCTCAGTCTCCTTCCTTGTCGAAGCATGCCTCAACGAGTACACATGTTTCCCCCCATCAAGCTTATGCTTTCGCTTCTGGAGGCCATCCTTTGGCAAGCCAGTATGGGGAAGCCATGAGCCATTACATGGGAAACATTCCCGAAGGCAATTGGGGGTCTATGGATGACATTCCCGATGCCGAGTTGGGAGAGGCTTATATGCGAGCCTCCTTGGAGGTATTTGTCAAAACATTTGATGTATATTATTTCAGTTTTGATATCGTTTGGTCCTTGAGGTTTTATTTTATTTCTTTGTCCTTACTTAGGCTTCTATCCTGGGTCACCGGCTTGTCACATCGAGCTCTTTATCCACACAACGGCTACATCACGAGCTCGAGGGGGAAATAAGGAATTAAGGACTTAATCAACGAAATATGGATGGAAAACTTAAAGACTTAATCAATGTCTCATGAACACAAAAGAACTTATAGAAATTTCAAAGAAGATTGAAGGTGAACCGTAGAAGAAAAAATAGTATAGTGCTCTTAGAATATTCTGATCTTACAAGAATTTTCCAACCCCTCCATTTGAGGGGTCGAAGCCTATTTATAGATGGGCTCTAATGACCTTTGATACAAGGTGCTCCCAAGGGACAAGCTCGTACATTGGTACTCTGTCAGAGTAGTGGTGCATGGTGTAGAGGAATGGAGGGTTGTGGTGTCGGTTGTAGGTACATGGTCAGAGACAGGTAGATCATGCTAACACTCTTTGTACGAATCTGTACCACCACTACTTGTCTGATACAGATGTCAGGGTCACGCCTCTGTCCTCCTCATTGGCGTACATCCTGCACCCATACACGTACAGGTACCTTGTACCTGATGGTTATTCTTGCATCTCCAAGACATGTATTTGCTCCAAGCTATTCCACATTCTACTAGGTGTAGGAAAGCTTGTCAATAATCATGAATGATATACTCAGACGTCTACCTCACTATTGGCTTGACACCAAATAATTTTTGGGTCTCTCTTAGTGTAACGCCCCGGCTACCCCAGAACAGTTACGGTGAACGGTGGACCGGAAATTTGACTCGTTACCCGAGTCCTTTGGTCAAAAACGTGCTCTAAGTGTAATTAACAGGTTAAGGCATAAAACCAATAAAAAGGAAATGGAGATTTTCATTACAAACTGCTCTGCAGAGCTAAACAAAACATTTACAAGTTGTTTTCGGTACAAAATGGTCGCTATTTTTTAAAATATACAATCCCGCCGACCTAAGCGGCAAAAATAGGGTAAACCCCCTAGTTCCTCTGAGAACTCCTTGGCCGTGGTGGTCAAGCGGCCACATATGTACACAACCAGCATGCCTCATGAATATCCATGCATGTCACACTTGGGGTGCAGTTTTCTTACCTCTGGTTCGAGCAAGAATGAATAAAAGAACAACCCTGAGAACGATCGACCTTTTGGTCCTTTAGCGGTTACCTGGTCATAACCAATTATGGGATTTCATCAATAAAATGAATAATAAAAGGTTCCCAAACCAAAACCTAACCTCCGGGACATCATACACTACTCAACCGGGTAGTAGGTTCAACCCCGAGGCCTTAGGCTTGCATCCCCGAGCCAAAAAGCCACTAAGGGCCGTGGCCCGCCCCTCAAACAGAGGCGCCCAAAATCAGCATTCCCCAAGGGCCGCGGCTCACCCTGGCCATGCCGCGGCGCAACCTCCAGTTCAGCCAAAACCCCTGTTTTTCTTCCCTTGCGTTTTCTCTTGGAACCAACCCTTAAAACCCAGTTAAAACACCACTCAAACCCCCCAATACAATCCCTAAACTTGTTCTATATCACACCCTTAGCAAAACCCAAGACAAACCCCAATTAAAACTTCCATCAATTCCAACAATCCACCATAAAAACACAAGCTGAAAACTAACACTAAAACAAGGTAAAACTAGAAAAATAATGGATAAAACTCACCTCAAATTCGAAACCAAACCCTCTTCAATGACTGAACTAAGTCTACAACCTTAGCCCCTTGATCTCCTAGCTTAATTCCACCATTTGAGCTCAAAACTCCAAAGAAGAAAATGAGAAAGATGAACGTACGGGAAGGAAGGAGAATGCCCTGTTTTTGTTCTGTTTTTACAGCCATCTAAAACCATATATATCCAAACCCCAAATGACCAAAATACCCCTAGGTCTTTTAAAGCTCCTAAAACCACCTCAAGGGTAATTTTGGCACTTTCCACCTATTCCGTTAATCATAATTAACGCTTCCCAATTCCCGCTAATCTCAATATTCTCAAACACCAATAATTCACACCCCGTTACCCTTTAATGCCCGGTAACACTCTAATCATTAAAACACCCCGAGACTCACCCCAAGCCCCGAGCTTAAGCCTGTTATGATTAAACCGATACTTAACATCCCTTGATCGTCTCATGCCAAATGGCTCGAACAAATCCACATCATAATGTGGTCTCAAGACATAACACCAACATGCGTACAAATAATCAATTTACCCACAACGGGCCAAATTACCATCACACCCCTGTAATAAGAAATATGGACTCACATGCATGCATTTCACATCATATCATAATATAATCAACATATACATGCATTTTTTCAATTAATAACATAATTAAGCAAGTATGGCCCTCCCGGCCTACTGTTCACGCCGTTAAACACAACGGAGAATTCGGGGCATTACACTTAGTGTTCCTCGTACACCCATTCAAGAAGTTTTAGACTCCATACGTCGAGAGAAACCAAGGTGCGGGGGTATGTAGGTGAGCGCAGGAAGCCATACAAGGCCCTCGCATAGCAAGGTCCATATCTAGGAGCACTGTTATTTGGGTGCTTAGGTGCGCGTGGGTGGCCTATAGGTGTACCCATACATGGGCGACAACTAGGGCCCTCGCGTAGCAAGGCCATGCATGAAGTTGTATGCGAATGTCCCTTATTAAAGCCCCCGCATAGCGAGGCCATACATGGAGCCATATGCGGATGTCCCTTGCAAAATTCGCCGCATAGTGAGGCCATGCATGGAGCCGTATGTGGATGTACCTTGCTAAGGCCCTCTCATAGCGAGGCCATACATGAAGCCATATGCGGATGTCCCTTGCTAAAGCCCTCGCATAGTGAGGCTCTCCTTTCACGCCTAGAGGTTTGATGGGCGACACCCACTGCAGTTAAACCTTGTGCATGGATCACCTCGATGCCCTTCTAACACCATGCGCGTGTCTCAGTTTTGAGGCACACATGTGTGCCAGACTTAGAGTGGTGAGTTGGGCCTCACGTAGCGATGCCCTTGCTTATAAAGGGGCGCATCAGGTCGCAGGGGAGTACGTATGCACGCCTAAGGTGAGTTGGATCTCGCATAGATAGCCCCCCGCCCCTCCAATGCTCACGCCCCTATGCACTTTACGCACTTGGTCACCGTAGGGGCTTGCTCACGTGGGCCTCATATTGTGAAACCCCTTTCCTCCATGGTCCTGCGACTTCATCGACGGATGATTCAAGGGAAATTATCTCATATTAATAGTTTCGATATTTCTTTTAATAATAATTCGATTGTTATCTCATGAGCTTGTATTGAAATATGTCATGAACAATCCAATGATGGGCTGTATAAAATAACGAAAATGAGTGATCTATATACAACTCTAAAATTTTTAAAGTTACAAACCCATGGTCTATTAAACGTCTAAAAATTGATTCCGACAGTGAAATATATCTATGGAATTTGAGATTGAGGCGTATTGGTTTGGATAGAATTCACAGGCTAGCAAAGGAGGGACCTTTAAGAGTATTAACTGTCGATTCTCTTCCAGTCTGTGAATCCTGTGTGGAAGGCAAGATGACCAAAAGATCTTTCTTTGCAAAGGGTTCAAGAGCCATAGAACCACTCCAACGCGTACACACTCATGTTTCTGTACCACTTAACGTGCAAGCTAGAGGAGGGTTTGAATATTTTGTCACTTTCATTGACGATTATTCTAGATATGGTTACCTATATTTGATGCAAAAGAAATCTGAAACTTTTGGAAAGTTTAAGAAGTCCAAGATGAAGATGAAATGCAATTAGGTCAATCACTGAAAGTTCTTCGTTCTGATCAAGGAGGAGAGAACCTGGATTATGATTTCGAGGACCACTTGCGTGAGCATGGAATTCAATCCCAACTCACTTCAACAGGAATGCCACAGTAGAATGATGTTTCTGAAAGAAGGAACATGACATTATTAGACATGGTTAGATCAATGATGAGTTACTCATCATTGCTACTGTCATTATGGGGCTAGGCTATTCAATGTGCAATGTACACATTGAATGTCATTCTTTCCAAGTCTATGAAGAAGACACCAATGGAATTATGGAATGACACTAAACCTAGTTTACGTCATTTTCATATTTGGGGGTGTCAAGCACACGTGTTGAAAGGAAAGATTGAAAAGCTGGAATCTCGCACTAAACTATGCATATTTGTGGGATATTCCAAAGAGACTAGAGGTGGTATATTTTATAGTCCTAACGAAAACAAAACATTTGTATCGACAAATGCTACTTTTATTGAATATGACTATATTAAAAATCACAAACCTCGTAGTAAGGTTGTACTTGAGGAGATAGTCTCAGATCAAGTAATAAGATCACCGAATGTTTCCAATGAACAACAAAAAAAGGAAACCACAATTCTAGTTAAAACAATAGAGAACTTCGTTATAGTGGGAGGGTTGTTAGGCAACCAACTCGCTATGAACATGAAGTTCAGACGCTTGTGTCTGACATAAACAAAGATGATCCATTGACATATAGAGATGCAA
Organism: Humulus lupulus; assembly: GCF_963169125.1. Lineage (NCBI taxonomy): Eukaryota > Viridiplantae > Streptophyta > Magnoliopsida > Rosales > Cannabaceae > Humulus > Humulus lupulus. The sequence continues at coordinate 23,653,375 of NC_084801.1, read as the reverse complement.
TGGAAGATTCTGACAAAGAAAAATGGCAATATGTCATGAACTTGGAAATGGAATCGATGTATGCAAATTCGATCTGGACTCTTGAAGATCTTTGTGAAAATGTTAAATCTGTTGGTTGCAAATGGATATTCAAGAGAAAAAGAGGAGCATATGGGAAAGTGGAAAATTTCAAAGCTAGGCTTGTAGCCAAGGGTTACACTCAGAGAGATGGTGTAGATTATGTATAATGGAGAAACAACATCGACTCGAATTCACACAAGCAAAGCACAATTCAAAGGAAAGATTGGAATATGACATGCAAACCTTTGGGGGCCAAGTAGAGTAGCTACAAATGGTGGTTACAGGTGTTTCTTATCCTTGGTAGATGATTTTATTCAATGTGTATGGGTTTACTTGCTAAAAACCAAAGATAAATGCATAGGAAGGTTTAAAAGTTGGAAAAATATAGTTGAAATCAAACCAATCTTTAACTGAAAAATTTAAGGAGTGACAATAGATTAGAATTCATTAATAATATATTTGATGCTTTATGTGATACATTTGGTATAGCTAGACACTGAACAGTTAGGTACACACCACAACAAAATGGTATAGCCTAGCTCATGAATAGAACACTTTTAAATAAAGTAAGATGTACGCTGATTAGTTTTGGTCTAAGCAGACCTTTTTGGGGTGAAGCCTTCACACAGTGTGTTATTTGGTCAATAGGAGTCCAAATAGGTCCATTGATTCCAAAACACCTTATGAAAAATGGCATGTAAAACTAGCTAATATTAAGCATTTGAGAATTTTTGGTTGCACAACTTATTCGCACCATAAAGGAGATTAAAGGTACTTTCTTAGGCTATCCTTTGGGAGTAAAAGGTTATAACATTTTTATTAATAAAACTGGAAAATACAAAACTATTATATCTAGAGATATTATTTTAAATGAAGCGAAATATCCTCAATTGAAAGAGAAAGGTAGTGACTCTTGTGATCCAAGAAACTATTATATCTAGAGATATTATTTTAAATGAAGCGAAATATCCTCAATTGAAAGAGAAAGGTAGTGACTCTTGTGATCCAAGAAATAAAGACCAAGAACTAGATGAGTTTTAAGTGATTTTAAGGAATCCTGAAGAAAAATCTGAAGCTGAAAATGCAACACCTGAATCTTAAGTTGGAACTACAGATCAAAAGAAGTATTGAAATTGAAATTTAAGGCACAAGTCAAGAGAAGATGCATGAAACTAAAATTGCGGGTTTATATGACATTCAAGATCCCACAAGTGGCTATCAACTAACAAGGGATGGGGAAAAGAGAACAATCAGACCTCCATCTCATTTTGTAGAAGTTGATTGTATTGCATATGCACTAATGATGACACGACAAATTGAAGAGACTAAACCACGAACCTATGAAGAATGCTAAAGAATGGAAGTATGCTATGGTAGAAGAAACAGAGTCCCTCAACAAAAATGATATCTGGGATTGAGTTCCCAAACTTGTAGATAAAAGGGTTATAGATTGCATGTGGATATAAAGGATTAAGGAAGGAATTGCAAATGTTGAACCAAAGAAGTTTAAAGGCAGGGTTGTCGCTAAAGGTTTTAGCCACAAAGAAGGTGTAGATTATACAGAAATTTTTGCTCCCGTTGTCAAGTATAAGACTATCAGCCTTCTCATTTCATTGGATGTTCAACTCGACATGAAGATATAACAACTAGATGTAAAAATAACATTTCTAAATGGATATTTAGAAGAAGTGATCTACATGAAGCAACCGCCAAGATTCAAGGTGGAAAAGCAAGGGTAAGAACTCGTATGTTTGTTAAAGATGGCCTTGTATGGACTTAAGCAGTCCCCAAGGCAATGGAACAAAATATTCAACTCATTTGTCCAAGAGCTTTGTATCATAACATCAAAATATTACCTGTGTTTATATTTTAGAGAGTGGGCATTTGCAACAATGACTTTTCTTCTTCTATATGTTGATGACATGCTTATAATGAATAGGGATCAAGCTAAAATCAATGGATCAAGGATAGATTTCACAAGAATTTGAAATGAAGGATCTTTGAATTGCTAGAAAAATAATTGGGATTTAGATACCAAGAAAATGAGTAGAAGGAGATTTAGTGTTATGTCAAGTTAATTACATTAGAAAAGTCTTGAAGAGATTCAATATGAGTGAAGCAAAAATTGTGTCAGTACCGTTATCTAGACATTTTAATTTTACAACAAAAAAATGTCCTAAAACTGAAGAAGAAAAGAAAGAGATGGACAAGATCCCATATGCTAAGGTTGTTGGGTGTTTAAAGTATGTTATGGTAAGCACTAGACCTGATCTTTCTTATTCTTTGAGTGTTCAAAGTCATTACATGTCCAATTCAGGATAAGAACACTAGTTGAGAGTAAAATGGCTAATGTGGTATTCGAAAAGGACAATCAACTATGGTCTGATATTTAAGAGAAGACAAGGGGATATTCAAATTATAGGGCATGTAGACTCTGTTTTGCTTCTTATCAAGACTCGAGGAGATCACTTACATCATATGTATTTACTATAATTGAAAATTGTGTAAGTTGGAAGTCCCAATTACAACAAGTGATTGCCTTATCTATGACAAAAGAAAAAATTATGGTTCATGTGGAGTCATTTAAGGAAGCCATTTCGATACAAGGGTTACTATAAGAATTGAAGCTAATCAAAGAGGAGGTATTTTCAGATAGTCAGTCATCCATTCATTTGTGTCAAAATCTAGTGTACCACAAGAAAAGTAAGCATATTGACATTCGGTTATATTGTATTAGAGAAAATATTGAGCATGGAGTTATTACTTTGGAAAGTTCTAAACTAATGAGAATCCTGTAGATCTTGGCAGAATAGTCTTACCATTCAGCAAGCTTAAGCATTGCTTAAAGTTGCCGAATGTTGGTGACAGTTGATAGTTTCTAACAAGTTAAAAAAACTCGAGTACCTAAGTTGGGACACTGTTAGGTTTGAAGAATGAAGGTGGAAATTGGTGGAGTTAATTATCCAAACCTGCCATGTCATTTTAGAGACCCATTAGAAAGTTTCCAAGTGTACAAGTCAGTCACCTCATCTATGCAAGCTGTCATAAGATGTTTTTTGACATAATTTGCCAAACCAGAAATTATGGGTATATATATTTGTTCTTTTTCTTAGTTTAGGGCCAATTAAGTATTTAGAATTATAGAGAGTTGTAAAGAGAGTCAAAGAGAGAGACTTGTGAGTTGAGTGCAAAGGTGTCATTAGGGTCTTGGGTAAGAGTGTTTCACTATACAAGATGCATTTGCTCCTCTAGAAATCCAATCTGGTTCTTGACTGTATTTCTTTATAATCATTCTTGGTCATAGGGGAAAGGGCTTGAGTTTGTGCTCGAATTGGATGTAGGCAAAGATTTATTTGCTGAACCAATATAAATTGTTCTGTGTCATGAATTTTTTTCAAGAATTGTTGCATCTATGAATCTTGGTATTGAATCTCTCAACATGTGTGATATAAAATATTTTGTATGTATTTTTTGAATTGTCATGTCTGAAAAGTGATCAAAAAAAATTATTTTGGGGTGAGATTATGAACCTCCATTTGAAATATGCGATTTAGAATTTTTAGTTTTTGTTCGAACCTCTTTTGAACATAGGTTTGTTTGAATATATGTTAGAGCCTTTGGTTGGATATATGTTAGAGCCCTTTGGTTGGATATATGTTAGAGTCTTTGGTTTAATTCTCATTGTCATGTTTGGTAAGCGAACCTGACTTTGAGCTAAGGCGAGATAGGCCTATGCTTAGTGTGAATATGGAAAAATTATCCCAAAAGCATCACACACTAAGCCGCTAAGTTTGGCCTCACTAAGCCCAAGGGTCACATTTGAATATGAAGTACAAGACACCTTGATGTAAGAGCCTCACATGGGTACACAAGGCATCCCCACCTAAGATCCTCGCTATGCATGGGCGTCCCTATACAAAGGCCTAGACTCAACCTCGGGATGTCAACAATGTGGGTCTGGGCAAACACAATACACCCCGAAGAATGAATGGCTAGGTGCTGAGAAACATGAAGGAGCAAGGGCTTCACAGAGCGAGGCCTGACTCGCCAAGGCACAATATGCATTGCGTGGCTCAAAGGAGCAAGGGCTTTACTTCCTGCTGCATGCATCAAAGGAGTGAGGGCCTCGTAGCCTGCCACGTGCCTCGAAGGAGCAAGGGCCTCAAATAGTAAGGCCTGACATGCCTAGGTGCTAAGATGCGCCTCTGATGCGTGTAAGGATGCCCAAACCCCTCGTGCATTATGTCGCGAGCTCAGCACAAGGATTCCCAACAAATGCCTAAATATAGGGAATAGTTGTCGGCGGTGAGACTTTGGGATGGCCGCGACTTTGGGACGACATCACTCCAACGTTAGTGACAGAGAAGAGCAAAGGTTGATGAGAGATGAAGTAGGGTGGAGATGGATATGTATCGTGAAATAAGTTGAGTTGGAATAATAAAGATGTTATTTTGCTTTCCTACCTAAACCCACCTATTTACTCGGGTCTAGTTATCCAACCAAAAGCAGCATTAATTTTAGTCAACAGACTAATTATCCTATAAACTTTTGTTTCCAAGCGTAGGATTGGGAATATTTATCCTAATCCCAGTCCCAATCCAGTGTGCCAAATAGGACCTATAAGTTCAAGGGAAATCGACAGTAAAAGGAACTGACATCTTGTATGCCAAAACTCTGCTGAAATTGTCATAAACAATATCTTCAAGAGTTCCTAAACAAAAATAAAAGTGACTCGTGGACTATGTAGATTTTTAACCACTGAACTACGTTAAAACTTTGTGAGTCTATATTTACGGTTTATCAATGAGCTTAGTCTCCCTAATTGGATTTCTTAATCTCTTGTTGGAAGAAAAAAATCGCGTCAAATATATATATATATATATATGCGTGTAAAATACATTGTTTGAACCTTGATTTCAAAACTGTAAATTATGTATAACTTCATATAAAAAAAAAATTGAAATATAACTTCTCTATATGCCGAAATCAGAAAATGTCCTACCTAAAGGCAAAAGTATGATGCCCCTAACTAACAACCTCCCAATAAAAAAGAGAGTATGGGCATCATGAAGATAAGCTTAATTAGGTTTTTAAGTTTATTTATTTAATATGCAACCTATAATTTAAGAACAAGTAATTAGGATACATTTTCATTTTGTTTTTATCTGTTTGGATGCCTTATATCAAAAGGATATAAATTCAAAGTTTTCTTTGTTGGAAAGAATCTTCAAAATTAAACTGAGAAAAAAGACATTACTTAATTTAATATAATATGGCGGATTATTCTGATGGAAAATTAAAGGAATTGTTAATGTTCAGTTGACATCTCTATCTAATAATAGTTGGAAAAAATAATTAATTTTTATCAGCTGGACCTACTCTGGTTTAATATATTGCATGAGTTTTGTACGTACCAAACAGATTCATTCCCATTATTTCTGGCTAATGCTAATTAAAAAAAAATAGTTATCTTCAAAACTTTAGAGCATACATATACTAGCTAGGCACCCACTAGAACTATTTGATTAAATGTGATTTCTAGCCACTTTGCTTAATAGATACATGCATATTACATTCTATTATAAAAATAAAGGGTAGGACCCATTAACGTAAGAGTGATTTAAAATGACCATTCCGAAAGTACGCTTGTAAATATTTAATGTATATAAATTAGATAGAAAGTTAAAACCAACCATATCTAATCAAGCTTTCGTAGCTCAGTTGGTTAGAGCACCCGTTTAGTAAGCGGGAGGTCTTGAGTTCAACTTTCAATTAAAGCAGTAATAGAAGATATAGAAGATGTTTTATTTTAATTTGATGTTTTTTCATAAATATAGTTTTTCTTGTTTTGTTATTTTTTTTACTTTCTTAAGTTATCTGATTTTTTTTTAAAAAAATACGATTTTCAAAGTTTTTATTAATAAAAATACAGTGTCAGAAAAGTAACTAAAAAATAATAATTGGACAACAACTAGGCATCAACTCACTACATACTAACACATTAAAAAACAACAATGGGACAACAACTAGAAGTCAACACATTGCATACTAACACATTTAAAAAAGATTTAAAATATATCTGAAAACAACTAAACATCAATTAGACATCAACACAACAACAGAACAATTATACATAAATTTAAACAACATGAAAACAACTATACATAAACATAAACATCTAAAAAACAACACAAAAGACGAAAAACAGTCAAAATCGTATAAATATAAAAATTTCGTTAAAATCATAAAACTGAAAAGGAAAAAAAAAAACTTTGCCAATCCGTAAAAATACAAATTTTTAGCGAAATTAAATGTATTATGTAAATTTCCCTTTTAATTTTGTGTTGTCTATGATATAATAATTTAAATTTGGACAAATAATAAGAAACGTTAGTATGTTAAATATTAAGGCATTTTTCACTTATATACGACAAAAGTAAAGAATTTACTATAATAATATCACATATATTATTTACAAATTATATAAACACAATCCCACCAGTCACTTTCCTAATTTGTTTTATATATATATAACTTCCCATATTTAATATTATATGAAAATAGTAATTATATAATATTCAAATTATTATCTCAATTAAATGAGATACCACAATTAATTGGCGACAATTCATGAAATATTTGAACAACCATCTTCAGAAAAACTAGTATAAATTGTTTAAATAAAATTGTTTAATCTGATAAACTGATAGAGTAAAAAAATAAACATAAAAATATTTATTGTAAAAGTACACATTGAACAATAAATTAACAAAACGTTTATATAACTATGACATGCTATTCTAATGTATTATTTTATTAATAAAGATTTTAAAAAATTACTATGTATAATTATAATCTACCCGTCTAACTAAAATATTTTGTTTGTTTTACTATACCATGATAAAAATAAATGAAAAATGGTGTTTAACAATAGCGTTATTGTCTAATATATATACGATACTATTTATTTTATTAAAACATAATACACAAATATGACAACTGTGTACATTTACCACATCTACCAATTTATTAAAGCAAAAAATAACAATTAAAAAATAAACAAATCTGTTTAAAGTACAATATATTCATTCAACATTGACAAAATAAACAATGTTTTCCAAAAAATAAACATAAATGTAGCTGTATATTCATAGCAAGTGTTATCTAAGATGAAAAGAATTGTATTCACTTACTTTTCATTGAAAAATGATACATATTTATATACAAACTAGTATAGCTATCTTAGGAAACTATGTCAATTAGGATCTCTACAATTAATCTAATTGATAACTAATTGACAACTATATACATGCTGTAACACTCCCCCTCAAGCTGGAGCATAAATATTAATCATGCCCAGCTTGTTACAAAGATAATCAACCCGAACCCTATTCAACGCTTTTGTGAAGAGATCCCCTAATTGTTCTCCTGTCTTCACATACCCAGTAGAAATCAAACCTTGCTGACTATTCTCACGGACAAAATGACAATCAATTTAAATATGCTTAGTTCGCTCGTGGAATACAGGATTGGATGCCATATGAAGGGTAGCTTGATTATCACACCATGATTTTGCGAGTACTGGAGTTTTAAGACCTACTTCAGTCAAGAGTTGATAAATCCATATTATCTCGCACACGATTGGGCCATAGCCCTATATTTTGATTCTGCACTGGATCTTGACACAACATTCTGCTTCTTACTCTTCCAAGAAACCAAATTTTCGCCAACAAAAACACAATAACCTGAAGTGGATCTTCTATCCATTTTGGAACTTGTCCAATCTGCATCTGAAAAACATTCAATATGAGAGTGATCATGATTTGCATATAAGATACCTCGTCCTGGTGCTCCCTTCAAATAACACAAAATTTGCTCTAACGCTACCCAATAATGAATTGTTGGGGATGTCATAAACTGACTGAATATGCAATATCTGGACATGAATCAGGAGGTGGACGCCTGGAGTAGACTTGCGTAATAGGAGGCCTGATTGGAGCTGTGTTTGTGGCTGAGACAGGATCAGAAGATGTGATAGAGTATACCAACAATTCATCATCCTCCCCCTGACTAGTAGAAATAGGTATGGATGGAAAGTAAGGTGTGTCTTCCATGAAGGTAACATCATTTGAGATAAGATATTTGTTAAGACTGGGACAATAACACCTATACCCTTCCTGAAGACGAGAATAACCAAGAAATACACATTTTAATGACTTTGGATCTAATTTAGTGACTTGCGACAAACATCTCGAACGAAACAAGTACTACCAAATATCTTAAGATTAATTGGAAATAATGACTTATTGGGAAAAAGGACCTTACAAGGAATCTCACCATTAAGAACAGAAGATGGCATGCGATTAATGAGAAAACATGTTGTAGAAACGACATCGGCCCAAAAAAGTTAGGAACATTCATTTGAAATAATAGGGCTCGTAAAATTTCAAGAAGATGTCTATTTTTATGTTCTGTGACGCCATTTTGAGATGCAGTATCAACACAAGAAGTTTCATGAAGCATACCATTCTGAACCATATATGAGTGAAATAAATGTGATGTATATTCTTTGGCATTATCACTTCGCAAAGTTTGAATATAAACATTGAATTGAGTTTTGATCTCGACACAAAATGCACAAAATATAGAAAACAACTTAGAACGATTTTTCATTAAGAATAACCAAGTTACACGAGAATAATCATCCACGAAAGTAACAAAATATCTGAATCCAGGTTTAGAAAAAATAGGTGAAGGACCCCAAACATCAGAATGAACTAATTCAAAAGGGACACTAGCACATTTATTAATTCTAGGACCCGCACTAAGACGATGGTGTTTGGCAAATTGACACGACTCACAATCTAACGAAGACACCTTACTATACTGAGGACAAAGCTTCTTGAGCAAAGGAAGAGATGGGTGACCCAATTGACAATGAGCCTTGAAAGCGGAAGTGACACTAGAGCAAGCAATAGAAGTTGATGGAAGTGGGTCAAGAACATAGAGGCCTCCAAACTCATGTCCTTTACCAATAATCTTCTTCGTCATAAGATCCTGAAATAAACAATAATCGGGAAAAAATGAGATGCAACAGTTAAGATTACGAGTGAGTTGACTGACAGAAAGAAAATTAAAGGATAAATTAGGTAAATGTAAGACAGAGGACAAAGAAAGCAAAGGGGTAGGATTGATAGTGTCAGATCCACGAACACAAGATGGCGACCCGTCAGCTAAAGTAAGGGTATGAGTGGAAGCATGTGATTGAAAAGTGGAAAAGAGATTAGAATTACCTGTCATATGATCTGTGGCACCGGAATCAATGATCCATTTGGAGGATGAGGAAAGAAGACACACACTGGATTTACCTGAATCAGTAATAGCAGTGACAGAAGAAGATGAAGGCTTGAGTGATTCTTGATACTGTGAGAACTTGGCAAATTCATCGGCAGAAATAAGGACTGATTTTTCAGAGGTATCATCAGTAGAGGCAATGTTGGCCAAGTATTTTTGCTAATTTTTGTACTGAAGCTTTCGACACTCAAACTTCATATGGCCTGGCTTTTTACAGTAGTTGCACATAATGGTTCTAGAGTCCAACGTTCGAGTTTCAAATCTGTGCGAGCCACCTCCCTTGTTGCCAGTATGATTATTTGATCTCCGAGGAGCATAAGTATTATTCCAACCGACTAAAGCACCACTAACTGGAACATGTGGAGGACTTTCTGTGCGTAAAAGGCGACTACATACATCTTGAAGAGAGGAGATCCCAGAACCAGAGAGGATTTGTGACTCAGCAGACTCAAAATCAGACGAAAGGCCAGCCAAAAAACTCATAATAGCCATCTTCTCCCGTTGGCTTTGTTGAACCTTCACATTAGGACTAAAAGGCAGCAACATATTAAGCTCCTCATACGTCTTCTTGAACGTCATAAAATAGTTTATGAGGAACTGGTCTTGTTTGTCCACACGGTAAAAGGCTTTGCAAACTTCATACATGCGGGAGAGATTCCCTTTTCCAAAATACAAAAATTCTAAATAATCCATTAGTTCTTTAACAAACTCACAATGATTGATCAAGCCAATTACCTCACCATCAATGGAATTTCAAATCTGAAGGAATAAGCGAGCATCCTCCCTGAGCCATGCCTGTCTCGAATCACCTTTGTCTTTAGAAGGATCATCAGTCAAATGGTTACCTTTGTTGGTACTTCGTAAATAAAGCTGAATAGTTTTACTCCAGTCCAAATAATTCGAACCATTCAGTTTATGGTCCGTGATTTTAGACATCACAGGAACCATATCAGATACCACGGATTTTGTCTCAGCCATAACCTCAAAAGGAAATATGGAGAAAACAAGTATACAAAGCCAAGAAAAGGAACTTTCTAAACACAAGATTTGAACAAAAGCAGGTATGAAAATGACCAAAGAAGAACACAAATTGGGCAGAAAAGCGCCGAGAAGGACATAGGGACCAATCGAAGTCGAAAGCACGGTGGCTGAACCGTGCACGCGCGTGGGGGACTGGGCAGTAGGCTACGGCGGCGCGTGGGCTCCACTCGCGACGTTTCTGGACCTCGGACGGCGGGGTCTGGTTGGTCGGTAGCTGGGCAGTCCTTCTGTGCCGATGGTGAGAACAAAAGAACACTCTAAATAGGGTTTCTGAAATAGGAACCCTAAAAATGAAAGAAAATTAAACCCTAATTGCAAACCCCAATTTATGATGAACTCTAATTTCGAATTTCGAATCTCAAACCCAGAACCTGGCTCTGCTCTGATACCATGTTATCTGAGGTGAAAAGAATTGTATTCACTTACTTTTCATTGAAAAATTATACATATTTATATACAAACTAGTATAGCTATCTTAGGAAACTATGTCAATTAGGATCTCTACAATTAATCTAATTGATAACTAATTGACAACTATATACATGCTGTAACAACAAGAAATATTCATAAAAATAAATATAAACATAACTTTATATTTATAAAAAGGAAAAAAAATTAACATACAAAACAATCAAAAAATTAAAAATGACATAAAAATAAACATAAACAATAACATAAAAATTGCTACTTATAATAACCAATATATTAAATTTAAAATAAAAATATACTACTCAGTTTATTAAAATAACCAAACAGTCACGTTAAAGAGTATCACCGGCGAGTGTCCTCGGGTTCAGACTCAACCTCCATCTCTTCTTCCTTCTCCGACGAGTCTATAGAAAGAGTATCACCGGCGCTCCTCGTTGAGACCATCAGTTTGGAAGATGGAGAATAGAAATGGGTTTGAGTGTATGACTTTTCAGTTGGGAATGGAGAGAAGAAGAGGTTTGGAGTTTTTATTTTGAATTTGGGAAAATATGCATTGTTTGGGGAAATGTATATAATATGTGCTTTATGGCATAGGTTCATAATTTTTTTGAAATAAACTAGAAAGAGAAAATATTTTAAAATGGTGAGTTTTAAATACATACCCTAATATCACGTTTCTCAATTAATTAAGTAATATTTGTATAAGAAATAATAAAGACAATTTTAGTAAATAAAATGAAAAATTGGTTAAGATTTGTATATATAAATGAAAATATATTAATTGGTATTAATATAGTAATTAAAAATAAAATTGTAATGAATTGTGTGAAAACCCCTAAATATTAAGATCCCCAAAAGTAAATATATATATATACACTACATTAAGAAAGGTCCTTTATGACGAAACTATTTGCGGCGACCTATTTTCACCACAACTAATGGCATTATTTGTGGCGAAACTGAAATTTCGCTACTAATAATCTTCAGAAGTGTTTTTATAGATTTATAGAACTATTTGTGGCGAAAGAGAATTATTTACGGTGAGTAGATCGCCGCAAAAATAGTTCAGATTTTGCAAGAAAAACTCCCGCCAATCTGATTCATTCGCTGGGGTATTTGCATTATTTGCAGCGAAATTTAGGATTATTTGCTACGAAATTGGTCGCCACTAATGACGTCAAAAAACTGAAGGGAAATGTTAGAAATTATTTTCATGAGGTTATTTGCAGTGAAATCGTAAGTAATAGTGGCGACATGTTCGCCGCAAATACTTTTGAATTTTTTAATAATTTTTTAAGATTTTTAACAATTTTTCCATTATTTAACTACAAAATAAAATTTAGCAAATTTATTTGTTTCAAGAAGTTAGTAATTTTAAAGAAAAATATAACTTTTGTTTTTCTCTTTTACAAACCTTTCTTGTAAACTCTTAAAATATTTTTTTTGAAAAACAAAATTAAATGGGGTTTGATTAGCGGTGATCGAGATCGATCCGTGCATTGTGAACACTAAAGTAAACAAGAACACTCTTGATTAGTACCAATTATTATTCTTATAACACACCCAATAGAGATTCGATCGCTCATTAGGCCCGGAATAATCCATAATCATTCAGGGATGCCTTGGACTACCATATATGCCTAAGATCGATGACGATCAAGAACAATCTCTGCATTTTGAACACTAAAGTCAACAAGAATGCTCTTGATTAGTGTAATTATTATTCTTAGAACACCTCAAATAACGATTCGACCGTTGATTAGGTCCTGAATAGTCCATAATCAATCAATGATGCCTTATACTACCAAGCATGGGTGAGATGATCGAGACCGATTTGTGCATTTTCAACACTAAAGTCAACAAGAACACTCTTGATTAGCGCGATTATTATTCTTAGAACACCCCAAATAGTGAACTTACCGTTGATTAGGTCCAGAATAGTCCATAATCACTCAAGGATGCCGTATAATACAACATATAGGTGAGATCGATGATGATCGAGACTGATTTGTGCATTTTCAACACTAAAGTCAACAACAACACTCTTGATTAGTGTAATTATTATTCTTAGAACACCTCGAATTGCGATCTAACTGCTGATTAGGTCTAGAATAGTCCATAATCACTCAAAAATTCCTTAGAATACAACATATAGATGAGATCGACAGTGATCGAGACCGATCTGTGCATTTGAACACTAAAGTCAACAAGAACACTTTGGATTAGTGCAGTTATTATTCTTAGAACTCCCCTAATAGTGATCTAACGATTGATTATGTTCGCCATAGTCCATAATCACTCAAGGATGCCTTAGAATACCACATATAGGTCAGATCAATGACGATCGAGACTGATCAATGCATTTTTGACACTAAAATCAACAAGAACACTCTTGATTAGTGCAATTATTATTCTTACAACACCCTCAATAGCGATCTGATCGTTGATTAGGTCCAGAATAGTCCGTAATCACTCAAGCATGCCTTAGACTACAACATATGAGTGAGATCGGCGACGGTCAAGACTGATCTGTGCATTTTGAACATTAAAGTCAACAAGAACACTCTTGATTAATGCGATTATTATTCTTAGAACACCACGAATAACAATTCGACTGTTGACTAGGCCTGGAATAGTCCTTAATCATTCAATTATGCCTTAGAATACCACATATGGGTGATCGACGGTAATCGAGATCGATTTGTGAATTTTGAACACTAAAGTCAACTTTTTAGGGTTTTTGTGGCGATTGTGAGAGTATTTGCGACGAAACTATCGTAGCAAATAGTTCTGCAATTAAATTTTCATGAAAAAATTGGTGGGAAAAGCTTGCGGGCATTATTTCGGTTAATGTTAGTGGTGAATTTTTGGGGTATTTGCGGCGAAATTTTTTGCCGCAAATAATGATATATTTTAAGGCTTTAGTGAAACAACGTCGTTTTATTGATTACTTATCAAAGTCCCTTATTTGCGGCAAAGAGACGGCGTATTTGTGGTGAAAATTTTTGCCGCAAATAAGTATCTCGATATATCCTCCAGAGCCCCTTCTCCTTCCTCATTTTTGCACCTCTCTCTCTCTCTCTCGTCTTCGGTTCTCTGCAATTCCAGCCTCCTGACCCCCAGTCGCAGCTCCTCCGACCCCATTTTCTCTGTATCTCTCTAAATAATTCTTAAAAACCCATTTTCTAAAAAATCTCACTTTTACTTTTGATCCACTTCCGACCCGTTGACTTCTAGCCATGACTTTCTACTCCTCCATGTCTATAAAATTAGGTATATTCACTTCCTCAATTTTTTTTAATATATTTTCTAACTCATTTTCGTTGTTTCCACCACCACGACGTCGCCGGAGCAGTGCCACCGCTATCTAGAAATCGCCACCACCACCCTATCACTGCCTATACAGCCCAGTCGAGGTATATATAGGTTTATATATATTTTTTGTTAAGTTAATATTTTTTATAGAAAATAATTGAGTTAGTATTTATAAAAATGATATGTTGTTTGTATTATTGATTTTATATTAAGTTATAGTTATTTAATTAGTTAAAATTGATATTGAAAGTTTTATGGTATTTAATTTATAAGTTTGTATTTTTTTTGTTTTTGATGAATCAGCAAGTAGTATCATTACTCCAAAAACAGTTTGTACAAACTAGAAGCATCCTCCAAGAGGACCTGATAAACTATACAAAAATCTTTCTTTACAAAGTATTAAACCACTCTATATCTCTTTTAGTTACATTCCTAGGCCACATACAAGTGACTCTTTTTTTAATTGCATCCTTAATTTTGAAAACTACCACATCAGTACTGTCCAAAGAAGACAGCCACAGTTTGCAATTTCTGGTGCGCCAGAGTTGATACACAAGGGCGGCAATGGCAACCGAGTACAAACTCTTCTTAAACTTGCTAAGCTTGGACTTTCCAATCCACCGAATTATTCTTGGCAATGATGTTGAACACACACCCCAATTCAGCCACTCTTTAACCTGTTTCAAACAGTCAAATGAGAAAGGACAATCGAAAAATAGGTGGTCCACCGATTCTACACTCCTGCTGCAAAGAATGCAATCTGCATTATCTGTTATATTGAATCTAAGCATTCGGTCCTTAATCTTAAGCCTCTTTAGAACAACCATCCACAGCATAAAGCTATGTTTAGGGATGTTAAGCCTGCTCCAAACAACTTTGCTCCAATATACTCTATCAGTTACAGGACTCAAAAACTGGTACCCTTGTAAAATTTTAAATCTATCAAGTCTGAATTGAGTTGTATCAACTAAACTCTTCACCTTATCCTTAATGGACACAAGTTTCCTCCAATACTAACTCCCTTGAATCGGGGCACTATAGTTCCACCATTCTTCATCTTTTACATACACATGATGTACCCATTTAACCCACAAATTGTCCTCCTTAGTAGCTATGGCCCAAACATACTTAAACATGGCTGCAATATTCCAATCTGAAATACTTTTAAATCCAATCCCACCTGAGGTTTTAGACTGACACAGAGCAGTCCAAGCTACTGCAGTAGGGCCTATTAAACTGTGTGGCCTTTCCACAAAAAGGCTCGGCATATAGCTTCTATGTCACTTACAATTTTCTTGGGCAGCACCATCACTTGACACCAGTAAGAATGGATAGACATCAGCACAGAGTTGATTAGAACTACTCGGCCAGCAAATGATAAGTTTCGAGAGCTCCACGTCCTGACTCGAGCAATCATTTTCTCCACAAGAATGCTGTACTCCTTTGCTGAAATTCGTTTAGTACATATAGGAACACCCAAATACTTGAATGGAACCTCATTCCTCTTAAAACCCAAGGCATCTAGAACCCTCTGAACATCTCTGTCATGCATATTGCTGCAATAAAATGCAGATTTTGTAGGATTAGGCATCAAACCCGATGTAAGAGAAAATAGCTTAAGGCCCTGCAACATGTAATAGATGCTCTTGAAATCCCCATTACAAAAAAGAAGGACATCATCCGCAAAGCTAAGGTGATTTAGCTTCAATTCTCCACACCTCTCATGGAATTTGAATCCCTGTTTCTGTCCAATTTTTTGCATGATTCTGGAAAGATATTCCATTCCTAAGACAAAGAGAAGAGGAGACATTGGATCACCTTGTCTCAAACCTCTCTTTGCCTCAAAGAAACCATGCAACGAGCCATTTAACATTAGTAAGAATCTTGGAGTTTGAACACAGTTCATAATCAGCTTAATGAACTTATTTGGAAACTAGAATGCATAAAGCATTTCTTCAATGAAGTCCCACTCGACAGTGTCATATGCTTTTTGTAGATCAAGCTTGATCATACAATTAGCCTTGACTGACTTCCTCCCATAATGTCGAATAAGATCCTGACATATCATGATGTTATGCCCAATGAATCTCCCTTTAACAAACCCCCCTTGGTTTTGAGCAACCAAGCTTGGAAGAATAACTTTGAGTCTCGAACAGATTAGTTTTGTAGCAGCTTTATAAAGGACATTGCAACATGCTATAGGGCGATAGTCACTAACTGTATTTGGGCACTTACTTTTAGGAATAAGTGTCAAAATAGTTGAGTTGATTTCCTTTAAAAGTTGTCCTGTATGAAGGAAAGAAGTAAGAGCTTCAAAAACATCATTACCTACAAGATCCCAATATTCCTGGAAGAAATAGCTGCTATAGCCATCCAGACCAGGGGCTTTGAGGCCAGGAATGTCAAAGATGGCTTTCTTAAATTCTTCAAATGAAAAATCAGCTAAAAGCATATCTGCTTGATAACTCGAAACCACTGGCCCTTGATTAATAACAGCAGCCAGAACAGACTTCCTTCTTTCTAATTTACAGCCCAGTAAATTCTTGTAAAACTCCAAGAAAGCATCAGTAATCTGTTGTGGATCATCTACCCGAGTTCCATTTTCATTAGTGATAGACAACACTCTGTTTTGGGCCCTTCTTTCACGAATGCTTCTATGGAATAATGCTGAATTATCATCACCATCTTTAACCCAAGTCAATTTAGCCTTTTGTTGGAGGAAAGAATGGTATGCATTATGAACTTTAGCATAGGAATTCCTTGCTTCCAGCTCCTGTTGCTGCATTTCCTGGTTCATAGGATCACGATGCATTGCATCTTGACAAATATTCAGGTGTTCTCTAGCTTTAATTACAGCAGAATGCAAGTCTGAAAAACCCTGCTGATTAATTTCTTTAAAAATCGGTTTGAGGCTCTTAAGCTTAGTCACAACCTGATACATTTTAGTCCCTTTAACCTGCTGCTGCCATGTTTTGGTAACCATTTCAGAACTTTTAGGATGAGAAGACCACATCCTAAAATATCTAAAAGGTTTCTTCCCACTCAAAACCACATCATACACAATAAGAATGGCAGGCGTGTGATCGAAAAGTCCCTCATTCTGAAAAAATACTTCAGCATTAGGAAACGAATCCAACCATTTCTGATTTTCCAATACTCTATCTATCTTTGAGTATATCCTCTCTTCTCCTTGCTGCTTATTCCTCCAAGTGAAGAAGTTTCCACTATACTTAACATCTTCAAGTTGACAAGTTCCAACACAATTGATAAAATCCAAAGAAGATTTGAATCTTACCCGATTGCCAATTCTCTCTTCTTTACTGAGAATGTCGTTGAAATCGCCCAGGACAATCCAAGAATCCATAACAGAAAGCTCCCGAAGATCTCTCCAAAGGCCTCTCCTACCGTCCTCATCATTGAAACCATAGATAAATGTAACATAGAAACTTTCCTTGTTATCCACAGTTTCAACAAAGAGTTGAATCAACTAACTTGAGCATTTCAAAATATTCACAGTAAAGCTTAGAGGATTCCAGCTTACTATAATTCTTCCTCCATCATGCCACGCACTATTAGAAGTAAAACACCACCCCGAAAACATTCGAACATATAAGGCCCCAAGATTTCGGGCCTTAACTCTCGTCTCAAGAAGACCAACTAGCCCAATTTTTTGATTAACAATCAATTGCTTGACTGTGCTTTGCTTTTGTTGGCTATTGATCCCTCGGACGTTCCAACTCATTATTTTATCCATTAACAAGAGGAGGTCCTCCCCCCCCCCCCCCTCCTGTTATTTCCCCATCTAAACTCTGTTTTTGGTGATTCTCAGCCTGCTCTCCCTCTTCAGTAACTGTGTTTAATGGGTCTGTTAAGACCTGAAATGAGTTGTCCTTGTTGCAGCCACTGCCAGGATCTTTTCTTTTGGTTTCCAACCCTTAGTTACTGGTTGAAAGCCATCAGAATCAACCTTAGTTTCTTTGTTAGACACAGCTACATCCTTCTTCTTCCCATCATCCTTAATTACCCATTCTTGTTTCCTTCCACCCTTTTTCCTGCAATCAGCCGTAGAATGGCCCATTCCAAAGCAATGATCACACACAATGGGCTTCCATTCGTATGTGATCGAAATAGAGGTGTTAAAGCCATACTCTTCTTCAAAGTATATTAGGTCCGGGAATTCTTGTTTCAACGATACCTCAATTAAAACTCTAGGAAAACTGAGTTTATCCCTAAGCTTAGTCACATCATCAACCATTATAGGATTCCCTACCTGTCCAATGATCTTGAACAAGGATTTCTCTCCCCAATATTTCAGGTCGAGATCATCTAAATGAACCCAAATTGGAACCACCCTGATATCCTCCTTTTTAAAATTGATCGCAGGGTCCCAAGCTTTCATAACAACCGGTCTTTTGTTAAAGAAAATATATCCACCTTTAAGCACCTCATCTCGATCTTCAATGGAGACAAATCGGATCAAGAAAACACCATAAGACAGCATCCCTACTCTGTCAATCTTTTCTTTCCACATTCTTCGTGCAAATCCATCCAGTATTGAAAGAGGAGGATTTTCCCCCAATGCATAGCACACAATAGAAGACTTCCAAAAATCAACTTCATCTTGTATATCATCCATAGTGATCTTAACCTTGTTCTTTGAACCAATGCTCAAAAATGATTTTCCAAGACTTCGCACCACATTTCTAGATCTTAAAACAGGGGGATTAGTGGAGTTACCTTGAGAAATATCACTGGAGCAACGATTAGTAGCCTCCAGGAAGTTAGCAAAGTCCTCCCTTATTTCCTCCTGCTGTTTGATAGATCGAAGGGACGATCTGGGTGAGGCTCAGGGAATAGGTCACGAAGTTCAGAAGATTGTTTCGTCATAGCAGAGTCTTCGACAGGTTCCTCTTTAGCATCAGAAAAATCAATTGGATCTACTCCAAGTACAGCATCCATGGATTTTGTTTTTTGGATATCAGACATTGAATTAGGGCCTTTCTTCTTCTTTTTCTTGTTCGAATTCAGTTTCCCCTGCACTCTAGCTCTTGTTTTCGCCATGGCTCCAGCTCAAGAGCTGCAAGAAACTCGAGAGAGAGAAAAACCTAAGAAACTCCCCACTTTTTGTATTTTTAGGATAAAAGTTTGATGTTAATTTTACTTAAGTTTGATGTTAGCAATATGTTAGTAAAATTATAATGTTTGTTTGAATTATTTTACTAATTTATTGTATTGAATATGTTGTATGTTCTGGGACTGAATTTAAATATTTTTTGCAGGGTGTAAATTTTGGAGATAGTTAGAAATATAGATATTATGCTGCCGAAATTTCAATGAATTTTTTATTGATTTAATTATAGAATAAATTAAACTTTTTAATAATAAAATTATCAAATAATTAATATAAAATAAAAGTTTAATTAGTGTAAGACTAACTTAATTAAATAATTAAAATTATACTTTTATAATAAAATTAAATTTTAACATTTAAAGAAATAAAATAAAAATAATATTTAGTAAGTTTTAATTATAAATAATTAACAAATAAAATAAATAATAAAATTAGATTTTAGTAATTATAAAAGTTAAAAATAATAATAAGTAAAAAACTAAGAAAATTCATATTTAATAAAATTATATTATAAACCATGAACAAATAAAATGTTCGAAGATGACATGCCTACTCATGTTCCCCTGTGAGTCACACCTCAATCTACATTTAGAAATGATGTGTCTTCGTCAGCACCTCCGTCATGATTTCCACCGCCCTCAATCATTCAATTCTCGGATGACAGTGACGATAATGATGCGATCAACTTAGAATAGAATATATAATTATATATATAGTACTATTAAGACAATTATTAATATTAGATTGTAAGGTCTATTTTCTTATCAATTAATGGAGACTACAGTTCTGATTTTAAATTTGAATTGTTTTTAATTTCTTTTATTTCTGTTACATTATTTGTAGTGAAAAATATATTGTATTTGTTAATTCGCCGCAAATAAGAGTCAGACAAGACAAATCATTCATTATTTACAGCGAATAATAGGACTATTTGGAGCGAATTATTTTAATTTTTTTGTCGCCAATAAGAGTCAATTATGACAAATTCCTTAATTATTTGCGGCGAATTTATTGATATTTGCAGCGAGCATTTTTTTTTGCTGCAAATATTTGTGGCAGCCATTTTACGACGAAGTATTTTTAGCGAATTTTTGCGGCGAATTATGGGGGTATGCGGTGAAATTGATCGCCTCAAAAGCCTAATTTCTTGTAGTGATATGTATATATACATTTTGTCTAACCTACATTCTAAGGGTTTATATCAACAAAGGTCTCCAATTTTTCTGAAAAGTGTCATTTAGGTCTCTAAACTTAATAAATGCGTATCACATAGGTCATTTTTGTTGGAAAATAATTTACAGAATTCACATCAGAAAGCGATTTATGACCCAATTAATCACAGAAAAACTAACTGGTTTATAAATCACTCTCCGCTTTGTCATAAATTATTTTCTAAAGTGCATTCTGAAATTGTTTTCTAACAAAAATGACCTATGTGAGACACATTTATTAAATTTAGGGACCTAAGTGACACTTTTCAAAAAAAATTAGAGACCTTTGTTGATATAAACCCTTAGAATGTAGGTTAGACAAAATGTATATATATACATATCATTACACATTTTATAAGTTTTGGGAGCTAAGTGGAACAAATTAAAATTTAGAAAAATACTTTTCTGAAAGATTGGGAAGCTGTACTTATATAAACCCACATTCTAATTCATATAATTAGAATCAGCTATATAGGTGGCCGTCTTAACAAAAACGAGTTGTATATACCGTCTTTTGTGTTGTCCATGATTGATATATTTTTAAGTTTACAATTAATCACTAATCACCATATATATGAAAAATATACGAACTTGAAATGTATTAGCCAAAAAAAAAATTATAACATTATATTAAGCAGAACTTGCCAGCTGGTCGATAGTAAGTACATAATAGCATATCCGAAACAATATTTAAGTAATATTATACATATATAATATGTGTAGTTATCCACTTTGACTTGGCATTATCTTGTACCTAAGGAATATATTCACTTAATTATGCATGGCCGGCGAGCAACCTACCGAGGAAAATTCTCAAATTTTTGTGTTGCACACGTACACTGTTCAATGTCTTAATTTGACGAAGACTAGACTACTTATTCAACTCTTAATCTTCATTGTGTCTCTCATATTCTCTCTATAAAACCAGCTCGATTTGGTTCTCATTCACACCTCAAAAACAATTTATAACAATATACATATACATTTAGTTCTCTACTCTACCAAGATTAGTGACAAAAATATATATATACAATTGAAATATCTCACCAAATGGGCTCTCGAGTGTTGCTATTGTTAGCATTGTTTGCCATTGTTTCTTCCATTGCCTTGGCATCTGACCCTAGCTCTCTTCAGGATTTCTGCGTTGCGGACTCTAACTCTCCAGGTACATATATAATTAAAGCATTTGAAATTCCCTACCAAATTTTGGTTCCACATTTAGTCTAATCTGTAATAATAAAAAGGCAATTAATATATTGTAAATATATTTAAGTTTTTCTTGTATCCTGTATTGTCATCGTGATATAAAGAATCTACGTCCTCTCATTTTTCTTGCGTTTATTCACTAATAAATCAATCATGGCAGTTCCAGTGAATGGGTTTGCATGCAAGGATCCAAAGATGGCCCAGGCCCAAGACTTCTTCTTCAGTGGGCTTCAGAAACCAGGAAACACATCAAACGCAGTTGGTTCTAGAGTGACTCCAGTTGGTGTAACCCAAATTCCAGGCCTCAACACACTTGGAATTTCCCTAGCTCGAATTGACTATGCCCCAATGGGACTCAACCCACCACACACACATCCTAGAGGTAGTGAGATTTTGACTGTTATAGAAGGCAGCCTAGAAGTGGGCTTTGTCACATCTAACCCGGACAACCGTCTCATTACAAAAATTCTTCAAAAGGGTGATGTGTTTGTGTTCCCAGTTGGGCTCATTCATTTCCAGAGAAACGTTGCTTATGGCAATACAATAGCCATTGCAGCTCTGAGTAGCCAAAATGCTGGGGTTATTACCATTGCCAATGCAGTGTTTGGATCAAAGCCTGACCTCCCGGCTGATATTCTTGCCAAGGCTTTCCAACTGGACAAGAGCGTGGTTTTAAATCTTCAATCTAAGTTTTAAATGGAACATAGCCACATAGGGCTCGTTTGGCATCATCACTTTTAGATTCTAAGAGGTTGAAATCAGTACATGCAGAAATTATTGTGTATCCATTTGATGTTTAAGATGTTCGAGATCATGTGTGTTTTCTTTTAATTTAACATAGCCATCAATTTGCTATTGCATTTCCTCTTGTTAATTTGTTTGGTTTATTTCTTGTGAAAGATGGCAAATTTTAAGTTGTTTCCTTTGTATTTTAGACTTAGAATCGGTAAATGCATATTCCTTGCCAAAATGTATTTATTTTTTTGAAGTAATTTTGCATTCTGGCTTAAATTTAATAATTTTTTTGCAAAATGGTCCTTGACACCTCAGATAACTGCTCGAATTTTTTTGACAAATGGTCGAAATTTTAGACAGATACTATTTTATAAAAAATTATCAAAGTAGGTCAGACTTCAAAATAACTTAAAAAAGATGTCATTTTTTATCAATTACTCCTTTTATATAAACAAAAAAAAAAATGAAATTTGATCAGGACCTAATGACGAGGTTGACTCTGACAAAATATAAGTTTTGAATCCTTAATTTTATAAATTTTAGAGAAATTTACAAAAATGCACTAAAATTTTAAAAAATATATGAAAAATATAGTTCATTACAAAAATATGGAGTTTTTGTACAAAAATACGGAGGAAAAAAATGTAAATATGGAGTAGTAAAATCGTAAATAAAAGCTGGTAAAATGTAGTGTTTTTGTGAACAACGTTTACAAAATTGTAAACATTTGTTACAAATTTGTAAATATATATTACATTTTTGTAAACATTTGTTCCAAAAATTAGTTATAAAAATGTATTTTTATAAACATATGTTACAAAAATCAGTTATAAAAATGTCTTTTTGTAAACAAAAGTTATAGACAAATTCTTAATTAAGTAAATTTATTTTTGTGACAAAATTTTACAAAACTAGTTTTATAACTAAAATGTATATTTCTATAACTAACATTTACAAAAATAATTTATTATTCTAACATCAAAATGATTGTAACAAAGAGTTATAAATCAAATCTAAAATTACTCAAATAATAATACTGTGACTATCAACAACTACACTGTAACACACGATTGTTAAACTAATAACTTATGTTATTATAATATAAATCATAGATACCAAATTTGACCACAAGTAAACATATGTTACATTTTAGTAAATAGCTATTACGTTTTTGAGAACAATATATGAAAACAGTCAGTAAGGAAAATTGTGTTTTGTTAACAAAATAAATTATAGACTACTTTGTAGCTAAAAAAATTCATTTTTGTAACAAAAGTTTCTAAAACTAGAAATTAAGAAATATATTTTGTAACTAACATTTACAAAAAAATGTTATATAATTTCAATTAACATAACTGTAATAAACATTTATAAATTTAATATAAAAATATTTAAAGAATAATAATATTGTGATTATCTTTAACTATATATTGTAACATATAATTATTAATATATATTAATTTAAATTAACTGTATATTGTAACGTATATAATTTTTATAAATATTTATTTTAATATTAATAAATACATTTATTTTAAATAAAAATAAATTAATATACTTTATTAAAATAATACTATTACTTTTATTATTATATTATTTGCTACATCCAATTTTTGATTAAGAATGGAAAGAAAAAGACAAAAGACAAAAGACAAAAGACAAAAGAAAAAAACTAAAAAATAGAAAATAGAAAGAGAATAGTGAAACAGAATTATTTATATATATACATATTGGGGTGAAGCGTATGAATCTAAATATATAATTATAATTTTGTTTGAAATTATACATCACCATGCATAGAAGAAAAGGGTTAGCATAAATACAGTTAGAAAAACAATATTCATAATTAATTTAATATGTCGTTTAAAATGATATATCCACAATAAACTAAAAAATAATATTGAAAATCTTATCATGCCATTTTAAAATGTGTCCAGAAAACTATACAACTAAAAAAACAACTCAAAACAACCCAACATATATTAAATATAAACTAAAATTATAAATATACTTAAAAAACTTAAATTCCTTAAATTAAGAACAAATATACTAAAAACATAAAAAAAAAAAAAAAAGCTTGATAATATGTATATATAAACTGAGACCATTATAAATATACTACAAACTAAAATCACATCAGCAGATGACCTAAAATAATAATTAACTAAAAAATCAGTAAAAAGTAATCAATACAAAAAAATAATAATTAATATGTATATATACCCAAATTACACGTACAATAGACTAAAAAAAAGATGATAATTCTTAACCAAAATTGTGGATATCTAATTGTTTACCTAAAAACGGACTACCTGATGATGTGGTAGGATTGGTTTACACGTGGGATGCACGTGACAGTTTTAAGTGAGTATAATCTGTTAGACCTTCGACCAGAAAATCATTGGCTCATCAGGCGTCATAATCATGGGCGACCAGCCTGATCGCATATATTCATTTATTTCCTTAAGATATGCAATCTTGTAATTACTATTAATATCAATTGTAATTTTCATTATTATTTAGATATGTATGTATTAAGTGTAATTAAGGCTCATTAGCCCATGTAGAACTCCTTGAGCCTATAAATAAGAATCAAAGGGCTCAAGCAAAGAGATTTTTTTGGAGACATTTGACTTTCAAACTTTTGGCTTGAGAATGCTTGAGCTGAGAGATTCTAAGAGAGAAAAATAGTGTTATTATCCATCACAATTGTATTTATCTGAGAGCTAGTGAAACTCGTGAACCCTAGTTCATTGATCATTGTTCTTGGAATACTACATCAATAAGAACACTTAGTAGACGTAGGTTATTACCATTCTATTGGGACCGAACCACTATAAATTGTTTGTATCGTTTATCTTTTCGTCTTGATTTCTTCTTATTTTCATCTTATTTTATATCGTTTATCTGACTCCATGTCGTTGACCAATTCGAGGGTCAACATTTTGGTGCTTTCATTAAGAGACGAACTCAAGACTTCCAATAAGATAAAATGGCGAAAACATCCAGAAAGACGGGATAAACTTCTGGTGCCTCATCAACCCAGCCTCCTCCACAAATTGTGGCTGAAGATGAGCCACAGCTAGACTTTAAAGAGGAGGAAATGGATTCTGATACCTTGAGGACAACACTAATTGTGTTGCAGGAGGAGTTAGCCAACCTGGGGGCTAACCTAGAGAATGTGGTTGAGACGATGGCATTGCAGCAAAGGGAAATTGGTCGTCAACGTCAAGAGTTGAATGAGCAGCATGCTGACATGGACCGCCGACAGAGGGATGCCACTGTCGCCCTAGAAACAGCCATTCAGTTGGCCCAGGGACAACCTGCTCCAGCTTCTCAACTGGATCAGCCACCAAGTGTACCACCACAACAAGGTCCACACCCAAGTCATCCACCTTAACCTGCAAGCCCTCAAAGGTCGGACCAACCTCATGCTACTCAACAGGATATTCCATTTCAAGATCCTGAGCATCAACCACCTTCTCGTGCTGGTTGGGATAATCCCCAGCGTCAAAGGCAGAATAGGGTCGGGCAGCCTCCCCGAAGCCTTAGACGCCAAACTGCTGAGTAACCGAATCTACCGAGCAAGGGACAACGTCCTTCTGCTAACAGAAGGCATGCAGATTCAGGCTCTGCGGTCAGGGGATCCCCATGACATAATAATGCCTGGGGACCCACTGACCAACGCAGGCCTCCCCCTAACGCTCGTGAGGTACCAGCAAGAGGAAGAAATAGTGCGATCAGCCAGTCGTGCCATGAATGATCACATTTTATGGACGGTCATGATTATAATGAAGCTGATTCCGACAGAGGAAACTCTGGTTGAGGGCAAGGAGAGAAAGGTGGAGAAAGGAACCCCCCACCAAGATAAAATCGGCCTATGAGCCAGAACGCTGGGGGCAGCCTAGGCAACCTAACGTCTTTGATTGATTGGGTACTAGCGAGCAAAGACGTAGAGATGATGACTTGAGAGATGTGCTCAACGATAGGTGAGAAAGGAAGGATGAGTACGCTCCCCCAGCACCGGTCTCCCCAGCGATACCAGACGTAGTACAGGCCCAAATCAATGCGCTAAATCAGGCTGCCTAGCAGTTAATGGGGAGTCGAACATCTCACATCGAGTATGATCAAAGAAGAGGCACTCCATTCATACAAAGAATAGCGATGGCAGAAACCCCAAGAAAATTTAAGATGCCAGTATTGCCCAACTTCGATGGATATGGGGACCTAGTATCTCATGTGAATAAATTCAAGATACAAATGGACATCCAGAAGGTGTCGGGTGATGCTCACTGCAGAATCTTCCCAGCCACTTTATCCGACATTGCTCAGGAATGGTTTTTCAAATTCCCTCCTGCTAGCATAGTGTCATGGGAGATGTTCGTGAAGGAGTTCTATGGGCAATTCTACACTGGTCGAGTACATCAGACTAAAGCTAACCAACTGGTTGAGATACGCCAGAAGGAGGGAGAATCCTTAAAGGAATATGTCTAACATTTTATGCGAGCCGCAGCTGGAGCTAAGATGATTGGCGATGAGGGGAAAATGATGGCACTTAGTGTTGGAGTGCGACGCCACTCACCCCTCTGGAACAGTTTAAGGAAGAATGGGGTGAAGAGTACCCAAGAATTTATGGATCGAGTAGACCGGTACATCAAGCTCGAAGAGGCGATTGCTAACGAAGGAAAGTCTCCTGCAGTTGACAAGGGGTCGAAGGAAGATCCTGCCAAAGCCGCCAATGGGTCAGATAAACCCAATGGCAACAGAGAAAACAACAGGAAAAATGGTGGAAAAGGGCAAACAACGAGCCAACAACGTTTGAGAATAAGCGCCCTAAGAGTAACAGGTACGAGCCAAGATTCACCAATTACACGACCTTAGTCGAAAGCAGAGCGGAGGTGTAGCAGGCAACCAAACCACCGTCTCTTACAAGCGACCAGCTCCGATAAGGAAAGATATCTCCAAAAGAGATACAACCAAGTTTTGTCATTTTCACAACGACTATGGTCATAACACTAATGAGTGCACCCAGCTGAAAGATGAATTTGAGTTCCTTATTAGACAAGGACACCTAAGGAGATATTTACGAGCCACTGGAGGTTCTCAGAGAGAGGCTCAAGGAGGCAATGAGCAGGCAACTGTATGCCAACGCTCGCCCCCTTTACAACCAACTCCTGTGGCGGGTACATTGTTGACCATCTGTGGCGGCCCACACTTAGCAGGTGATAGTGGGAAGGCAAGGGAGCGATATGCCCGAACCTTACGCCACGACCAGAACATTGAAATGTTGAATGTGGAGGAGCAAACTCCTAAAATATCTCAAACAGAAGAAGAAACTATAACCTTCTCTGAGCTTGACACTCAACATGTCCGATTTCCCCATTCAGACCCTCTGGTCGTGGACGTCCAAGTCGCCAATACGATGGTTAAGCGGGTGTTAGTGGACACAGGGAGCTCAGAAAACATTATGTACAAGTCTTCACTGGAAAGGATGAAGTTGTCAGTGAAGGATCTGGAGCCATGCAACCAAACCATTTATGGTTTTTCTGGTGAAAGGCTCGCGCCAACAGGGTCGATCATGCTTCCAGTCATAGCAAGAACTGCACCTGCGAACAGGACATTACTCACTACTTTTATAGTAGTTGATTCTTCTTCTGCGTATAATGATGTGATTGGAAGGCCTATTCTATTCGACCTGCGAGCTGTAACCTCGGTCTGGTACCTAGCCATGAAGTTTCCAACCGACGCAGGGGTAGGATGCGTGTTGGGAAACCAGTGAGAAGCAAGGGAATGTTACAATTCCTCGATTACTAAGGAAAAAAGGGGTGGATCGAGGGAAGGAGCCGAAAAAGGGTTGCAATTGGCCAATGAGATACAAGCCCAATCAGGTGAGCACGTCACCAAATAGGATGTTGCCCAAAGTGATGATAGGGATTTAGATCCTTGCTTTGGGGATTTTGAGGAAGATATAGGACCAGTCGAGGACCTCGAGGAGGTCCAACTTGATGAGGCAGATCCGACCAAGGTTTTGAAAGTCGGTAAAAACTTAGAGACAACAACAAAACAAAAATTGGTGGAATTTTTGAAGAAGAACCAGAAGTTGTTTGCCTGGTCGCATAAAGTGTAACGGCCTGCGTTTTCGGGTACCTTTAAACGACTCGGGTCGGGATTTTTCCCCGAGTTAAGAATATTATTTTAAATAAAATTATATTTGTTTGGAAATTATTCCATGAGTTGTTGCTAGCCAAAATATGAATTTTGTAATTTAAAAGTAAAGATAAGACTTTCGGTCCTGGATCGACACAAAAATCCTGATCTTACAAATCTCGGAAAATAAAATGAAAAATTATGACAAATATATTTTGGGCATAAAATATATTCATAAAAATTAAAGTTTGGTAAAAAATAATAAATCTAAAGAAAAATGGAAATTTTAGGGCATTTTGTGTTAAATGCCTAATTTTATTCCATGAATGGACCTTCGGTTAAATTTTATTGTGTGATTAATTAAATTAAATGTGAGAGATATTTAATTTAATTATTTAGTGTTAATTTTTGTGTTTAAAACTTAATAAGAGTGAAAAAGGTATAGATAGTCAATTTGGACTTTTCTTCTTAGGAAATAATTATTAACCTTTATAAAAAAAAATTAAAAATGATGATCACATAACAAATGAATGACCGGCCATGTGATAGGTTTTAAGTGGGTGTGAACAAAAAAAATTAATTAAGTTTAAATCTCATTTATTTAAATGTTAGGGATAAAGACAAGTGGGTAAAACACTTGAGTGTTTTTAGAATAGTTTAGAGTTGTATAAACTCTTCCAGCCCGTCCCCAAAACCAACCCCCACTCTCCCTCTTTCACTCTCATCTTTTTTTTGAAAACTCTCTCTAGTTTTCTCTCAATATTCAACCTCAAGAACACTAAGGAGCTTGGAAGCTAAGCTTGGTCTAGGAAGGGTTTTCCCTAAGGTAAAGTTTCAATAATCTAGACCTTTGTAAAGTTTTATTCATGGAGTTTCAAATAGCTAATTATCTATGTTTTTGGGGAAAGTTTGTTAGGGTTTTTGAAAGGTTTTGAAGGAGCCAAAACTAGTAGGAAGATCCACACCTTTAGCAAGAACACCAAAGAGGTAAAAAGTTTACTTTTATGGTTGTTATTGTATGATTTTTAGTTTTAAGCATTATTTTGTATAGTTAATGCTTAAAGTTTCTTATTGGTAATATAATAAGGTTATGGTAGTTGTTTTATAATTTTTATGATGCTTGTGTATTGATTTTTGAAAATAGGAACCAAAACCCCCAAGGGTTTTTTTTAGGAAACTTTAAAATAAAATACATGTTTTATGCTGTGACTTCCAAGGGATCTAGCATCCACTGTATATTGATTTTATAAAATTTAATTATACTGTGATGTTTTTTAGATTGATTACATAAGATTGAGCTTTTGAAACACTAAAAAATGTTTAGAAATGAGTAAGTTATGCTATTTCAAAGTTTAGGTAAAAAACTATTTTTTTGTATTCTTATTTTCGGAACCAAGTTTGGACAGCCACTGTATAGGGAAAATTAACCCAGTTTTTTCTAAAATTTTGTGGATATATTGTTGGCATAACTTAGTATTCCACTGTAAAATTTGGTAAGAAAATACTGAACGGTTTGAAAGTTATTAAGTGTCAAAGTTTGGAAAAAATAAGGACTTGAAAATAAGGTAATTTTTACCTCATTGTTGGAAAATGATTTCACCAATAAAAAATGCTCATTTTGACCTAAGATTTTACAAAGACCTAAATGGCATACCAAAACTAGAATTAGGAAAATTTGGTATCAATTGGTTAAGTAAATTTAAAGTTATGGACTAACAAAGTATGTAGTTAAAAATGTAAAAAAATAGGTTTTTCACACTTAGTGTAAAAATGAGATTTTGGAACTTAAGGTAAAAAGTAAAATTTTGCTTATTGCAAGATAAAAACTTGGTAAGTCTTGAAAACATATTTTGACAAAAATTACCACTATGAGTATAGTGTGAATTATTTTTATTGAAGAATTTTTATTCTTTTTAAAAATAAAGGATTTAATTTATTAATAGTTAATAAATTAAAAGAGGGTTTAAAAACCTATATTTTGAGAAAATGATTAAGTGAATTATTTTCTAGTAAGTAAAAATTTATTAATGGATTTTGGAAAAATTAACTAGTCAAGATAGGAAATTTTTAACGGTATTCCTAATTAAGACAAATTAAGCAATTTTCTTAAAACGGTTTTTAGAGATTAAATCCTTAAGAAAAATAAAAGGAAAATTACGAGTTTATTTTCTTTTAAAAAAATTAAGGAATTAATTAGTATTTTCTGGATATAATACCGGCTAAAATCTTACATATTTTAACCAACTTGTTGAAAGTGCGGGTTAATAGTGATACCTTTAAAGAATAAGATTTTTAGCGGATTGTGTGAAAATACTATTGTGATACCCGAGCTTAGGTATCGAGACCATAGGATAGGTCTCCCCGAGACTTAGAGTGTAGTCTCAAATATTTTTGTATGAACTTCCTTAATGGGTTTAAACAACCAAATAAGGATCATTAATCCTTACAAATGATTTTGAAAATGACCAAACAGCCCAAAATAATAATAATGAATTATGAGGGCCATAATTAATCCGAGTATACTATATGGATAACTACAGTATTGGCTAAGCGTAACTGGACTGAACGTTGGAGGGTGAAAACCTGCTGAGTGCTAAGGACTCCAAGTAAGTCAACTTATATTGTGTGGCTGCAACATGAAACAATTATTGCATCGTGTGTTAGTATAAGGACACATGCACATATATACAATGTCGTAGAAAGTTGCTTAGAGACGTTAGTCTAGTGAGTGCTCATTTAGAAAATATGAACGGTAGATATCCGTCATATCCTAGATGACTGATCCCCGTCACACTGCTTGATTTTATTATGTCCGGCTCATTACCGCGACGAGTGGCGAAGAGGTGAGGATCGCTGGTTAAACCTAGGGGTGCCAAAATGAATGGGACCTAGGGACCCTCATGCTTACTTAATCAGTGAACGGTTAGAACCCAAGCAAGTGCTCTGATAAGTTATTCCCGGATAGCAGCTGTGAATATTGGCCATTCAGTGAGAGTGTCTAGAGATACTATGAGTTGCCAAGTTTGAGTGAGGCTGAACACCCTAGGGGCAACTTCTCACTAACACCACTGATTAACATAGAAGTCTCTATAAAACCGTGTAATTTCGACTACACTCTTGGATAAGTAGTGATGCCCTAGGTAACTTGATGGTTACCCATGTGAGGGATTTACTCTTGGATAAGTAGCGATGCCCTAGGTAATACGATGGTTACCCTTGATGGGGATATTTCTTGGCTAGATCTTAGTGTTGAGAATTGGTTCTCTCTTATAGATTAGCAATTATGTTGGAGGGCGTGTTACGCCCAAATTGTTGGAAATAGTTGAGCGTTGGTCTCGAATTATATTATGTTATAATATATTTGCTTGTTCTGGGATTTTCTGAGTGCAAGACTATATTTGTTGATAAGATATAGTTACGATATAATATATCTGCTTGTTCTGGGATTTTCTGAGTGCAGGGATATATTTGTTGATAAGATATAGTTGTGACATAATATATCTGCTTGTTATGGTATTTTTTGAGTGCAGGGTTTTATCTGTTTATAGGAAATAATTTATCATTGTTTATTAGGCATGACCATAAGTTTGCCAGGACGCTTTGCGTTCTTGAAATTGATTGTGTAGGGTCCGGATGGATTCAGAACCCTAATTATCTTCATGCTTTTGTTTGAAAGTTGAACTTACTAAGCGTTTTCGCTTACCTAGTTGTTTCATGTTGTAGGTAAGTGCAAGGGCAAGGCAGAGCAGTGAGCGCTGGAGTCTACCTTGCAAATGTACATGTGGACCGACCTTTTGGGAAGCCATTTTATTTTTGGAAATATTGTGTAATTTTCCTAAACTAGGCTCACTCTAATCTTTATAAAATATATTTGTAACTAAACGTTAAGTATGGCCATACGACTTTTTAAAAAGTTTTTTTATACGGTTTTTTGAGACATTTTGTTAAATGAAAACATTTATATTGTCGCATTATCGAGTCTTGAAAATCTGGGTCGTTACATAAAGATATGGATGGGATTGACCCAGCAGTTATCAGCCATGTCTTGAACGTAGATAAAAATTTTCCGCCAGTACAGTAGAAAAGGAGGCTGCTCGACAAAGATAGATCGAAAACTTTAAAAGAAGAAATCGATAAGCTAAAGGAAAACAGATTCATCAGGGTATCATTTTATCCATCGTGGGTCTCTAATCCCGTACAAGTTCCCAAGCCAAATGGAAAATGGAGAACATGCATGGATTTCACAGACCTTAATAAAGCCTGCCCAAAGGATTGTTTCCCACTCCCAAAGATCGACCAGCTGGTCAATACCACTTCAGGGCATGAGATCCTATCATTCATGGATGCATACTCTAGATACAATCATATCAGTATGCACCCACCTGATGAGGATCATACTAGCTTTCGAACTGATACAAGGCTTTACTGTTACAAAGTAATGCTTTTCGATTTGAAAAACGCTGGTGCGACTTACCAATGATTAGTTAATCACATGTTCAAAGAGTTGATCGATGTAAACATGGAGGTATATGTTGATGACATGCTGGTTAAGTTGAAGAAGGTAGGAGAACACATCGGGGACCTGCAAGAATGCTTCAACGTCTTAAATAAATATCAGATGAAGCTGAATCCCCTTAAGTGCTCCTTTGGAGTTGGATCAGGGAAATTTTTGGGATTTATAGTGAACTCACGAGGTATTGAAGCTAATCCCGAAAAGATCAAGGCCCTAGTCTAGATGAAGTCACCAACAAAGATAAAAGATGTTCAAAGTTTAATCGGGAGGATCGCCGCTTTAAGTAGATTTATCTCCAAATCTACGGACAAGTGCGTCCCATTTTTTTATCTACTTAGGGGCAATAAGAAATTTGAGTGGACGGAGGAGTGCGAGCAAGTTTTCCTGGCTCTAAAATCTCATATGTCGCAGCCACCGATTTTATCCAAGCCGGTTGAAAGGGAAACTTTGTTCATCTATTTGGCGGTCACAGAATATGCTGCTAGTGCTGTCCTGGTAAGAGAAGAAGAACATGTGCAAAAAGTTGTGTATTATATAAGAAAAAGGCTAATAGGAGCAGAACTACGATATTCGCCCATTGAGAAATTAGCCTATTGCTTGATTTTAGCCTCCAGAAAGCGGCGACCATACTTCCAAGCTCACCCCATCGCAGTGCTCATCGACCAGCCACTACGGCAAGTCCTGCAGAAATTGGAGGCCGCTGGTATATTATGGAAATGGGCAATTGAACTTGGATAGTTCAATATTTCTTACTTGCCACGAGCGGCAGTGTAGGGACAAGCTCTAGCAGTCTTTGTCGTAGAGCTCACTGGGCTCCAACACATCGAGCCGATAGAAAAGCCTGAACTCAAAAGCCACACTCCTTCTTGGAAGTTATTTATAGATGGCTCTTCCAGCGAACACAACACTGGAGCAGGTGTGATTTTAGTCACGCCTGAAGGACATCGATTTCACTGCACAATCATATTCAACTTCACAACATCAAATAACAAAGCCGAATACGAAGCTTTGCTCACACGATTAAGATTAGCCAAGGATATGAACATAAAGTCACCTGAAATCTATAGTGACTCCTAGTTAGTGGTTAATAAAAAAATAGGAGAATATCAAGCCCGGGGCCTGAAGATGGTTGCTTATTTGAACAAGGCAAATGAATTATTGGCACAATTCAAAAATTACACTCTCCAGCGAGTACCTCGCGACTAGAGCTCAAACGATGATGCTTTGGCCAAATCAGCAAGCGTGAAGGATGCTGACACCTTGAATATAGTGCATATTGAACGTTTATCCGCACCAAGCATCCAAGCAGAAGAATCCTTCCTCGTAATCCAAGCAACATACACCTGGATGGCACCTTTCATTGAATATTTAGAACACGAAGAATTGCCGTCGGACAGAAACAAAGCTAGAGCCCTCCAAAGGCAATCGGCTCGGTTCATCCTGGTCGACGGAGTGTTATACAGAAGAGGGTATTCGATGCCACTCCTAAAGTGTGTTTCAAAAGAAAATCCCAAAGAGTTAATGCGAGAAGTCCATGAAGGTTTCTACGGGGATCATGTTGTGGGGCAGAGTTTATCCAGAAAGATCCTAAGGCAAGGATACTTCTAGCCAACCATGAATGAAGACTCTATGGATTTTGTTTGAAAGTGCGGCAAGTGCCAAAGATTCTCTAAGATACCGCAAGCAGCCCCTAATAAGCTAAAATAGATGCAAAACCTGTGGCCATTCGCAGTGTGGGGGATAGATTTGATCGGGTCTTTGCCCACGGGAAAAGGAAACGTCAAGTATGTTGTGGTTGTTGTTGACTACTTCACGAAGTG
This sequence comes from Humulus lupulus, assembly GCF_963169125.1. Classification (NCBI taxonomy): domain Eukaryota; kingdom Viridiplantae; phylum Streptophyta; class Magnoliopsida; order Rosales; family Cannabaceae; genus Humulus; species Humulus lupulus. The sequence goes on along the minus strand of NC_084801.1, from coordinate 23,618,413 downwards.
GGCCGAAGCTGAGCCACTTGCAACGATAATGGCCAAGAAGGTTCTGGATTTTGTGGTCAAGACCATCATGTGTCGTTATGGGTTGCCAAGGAAGATTCTCTTAGACAATGGCACACAGTTTGATAGCGATCTGTTTACATATTTTTGCGACAGGCACGGGATTATAAAGAGTTTTTCTTTAGTAGCTCATCCGCAAGAAAACGGATAGGTTGAAGCTGTCAACAAGACACTGAAGGATACCTTGAAGAAAAGACTTGAAGAAGCAAAGTGGGCATGGTCAGAGAAGTTACCTGAAGTCCTTTGGTCGTATGGAACATCCCATCAAATAGCAACGGGCCATACTCCATTTTCTTTAGCTTATGGGTATGAAGTCATGTTGCCTGTTGAGTTAGATCCACCATCGCATATAAGGGTGGCATATGATCAGAGTTTTAATAGTCAGTTGTTGATGGAATCTCTGGATTTAATTGATGGAAGGCACGAACAAGCTCAACTCTGAGTAGCAGCTTATCAGCAAAAGGTCGCTCAGTATTTCAACTCTAAAGTATGCGAAAGAAAATTTAATGTGGGAGATTTGGTACTTAGAAGAGTTTTTCTTAATACCCGCGATCAACCTGCCGGAGTGCTTGGACCTAACTGGGAAGGTCCATACCAAATTGAAGAAGTCCTTCAACAGGCACTTATAAACTTGCTCTCTTAAATGGAGATATCATTCCTCGCTATTGGAATGGAGAACACCTGCACAAGTATTATCAATAAACAGTTCTTTTTAAAGAATTTGCTTGTATTAATTTTACTTTTTACAAGTTTATGAACAAGGGTTAGTCAGTCATATGACTGACCGCTTATAAGTGTAAGATCAAAATTCTTGATCACTCGTACAGACACAATTGTCCATTTATTATGAGAAATAAAAGGAACTGTGCGCAGCCAGTTATTCTTGCCAATTATTGTATTTATTACAAGTATTTGCTCATTACATGTATTGTTTTGCTGTAGTATTATAAGTATTTATTACAAGCAGTAATGTTCGAGCAAGTCTTGGTCAAGGCAAGTGACTGAGGACCTTAAGCTCCTCAATCACTTGGGGGCATATAAGGTACTAAGTAAGAAAGCATATCAGCAGGTATTTGTAAACACACGAGCAAAATAAGGGAAAGCATGCTACGGTACTTAGATTATTTTTCAAAATTTTGTTTAAATTTTGTTAAATCAAAACAAAGTGCTTTGCTAAGTTCAGTCATGCAAACATGTGTTATAATAAATTGCAAATATTATAATATCAAAAGAAAATTGTTTTACATTGCGAGCAGTTTCTGCTCGAATGTAATCGTCAATTAAAAGGAAAAGCTGCCCGTGTAGCAAAAAATAAATTGTCTTGACATCACGAACCGAAGTTCGTGTGTCCCAAGTCATAAATTAAAATAAAAACATGAGAAATTATGGAGCAGTCGAAGGATATTGTGGGATCTGCTGGTCGACGGAGGCCCCGACTTCCTCGTCTACGCTGTCGATACCCGTAGCCAAAGAGATTTCGGGGGATGCTTGAGCTTTCGCTCTCTCCTCCTCTTCAAGGAGGGGAAGGCACCTGTTCAGTTCAAACTGCTTCATACGCTCTGCTAGATAGTCAAAGTTCGCCTCGCAGTTGTTTTTCCAGAACATATAGAAGCATTTAAAAGTGGCCCCCTTAAACCTCTCCAAGTCTTTGGCGTTAGTCTCCTCGAGCAGGTTCACTCGCTCCTCCATTTCATCATTTTCTTTTCTGCTAATGACTAGCTTGTTTTGATGCTTAGAGGCCTCCCTGAAATTAATCAATGAAGCCTCCTTGTACTTCTCTCTGGACTCGGTGACTCTGGCCAGGGCATCCTTATGTTGTTTCACATCTTCGGCCAGCTTGGTATTCTTCTCCGGCAATTCGGCATTCTTCTCCTCGACCGCCTTGAGCTGCTCGACAAATTTAGCCTTGGCCATTTGGAGCTGCTTGGCGTGTTTAGCCTCAGCCATTTTGAGTTGTTCGCCCAGTCTCTTCTCGTACCCAGCAGCCAATGCCTCCGAGCGGCACCAACCAATGCTCATGGTTAGAACTCCCTGCGATAAAAAAAAAGATAAAGTTGTTAGTGGAAATAAAAAGACAAGGTAAACAAATAAAGCATAGCCAAAATAGCAACTTACGCTGAGCACTTCGTTCAACGCGCGGCTGAAGATCTGGTCAACTTCCATGGAGTCAGTGTTGCTGATGCCTTCTCGACAGCGTCGATGCCTTGATAGCTTCATCAGCCTATCGTTGGCTGAGCTAAGAGCTATGTTCATAAGGGCCTCTCCTGGAGAATTTCCTGTCTGATCAGGAAGTGTCTGGTCGGTGGGACTGGTCGACGGGAGCTGGAGGAGGAGTCTAGTCGACGGGAGCTGGTGGAGACGTTTGGTCGATGGGAGCTGGAGGAGGTGTTGTTTCTTTGGAAGGAATTGGTATAGGAGGACCCTCGGTATGAGCCTTTTTCGTTGGGGGGTTGCTGCTGCTTTCCCCACGATGTTGCCTGCTTGCCTTCTTCTTGTTAGCAAGAACAACGGTGTCAGGTTAGTTATACAAGTTGAATGGGTCTTCTGCAAACATGACTGTAAAATGGAAATGAACAATCAGGCAATATAAATGGAGGTACTTACTAAATCAAGGAAATAAGATTAAATAAAATTCTAAGTAATATACCCGAGCACTTATTATTGGTTGATACATTATCTATTGTACTACTACTACACTCACTCTCTGCCTTGAAGGAGTCTGAATTTAAACTAGTCGCAAATTTAAAGTTGTCATCCCCGTCAAATAAATGACAGGGAATGAGAAAACTATCTAAGAGTGAGAAGCCAGTATCGTTCTTATCCGAGGACTCAAGTATAGGCTCGGGGTGTTCAGGAAGCTTCTGCTTGCCCTTTCCCTGTTGAGCAAGGGCAGAAGCTGCTCATGGAGTGCTGGAAGGTTCCCTGATGGTCACTCTTATGGCCCTCCTCCTCGGGGGTTGTGACACATCCTGGTGCTGCTCAGGAACTTCTCCCTAGTAGCACTTCCCGCAATCGATTCCCTCACATATTGGTGAGGTGCAAGAAGACCGACCAACCTTAGGTTATTTTCCGTGACCAGTGCTTTGACACTCTTTTCAATGTTTGTCATGCTGGACAAAGTTGCTGCCCTTATCTCCATTTCTGGCGTGGGGTCTGGTCGATGCCATGGACCTGAATGACACCGAAGTTCTAAAGACTGTATAGAAAAGCTAAAAGAAATCAAACGATCAGTAAGGAAATGATTTACCTCCTTCAGTGATGGCCAGGTTGTTGGCGACCAGGTCTACAGTTAGAAAGTACTCCTGGAAGTACTTCCCCACATTGGACTTATGGGTGATGTCACTCAGGAATGTGCGAGCAGACTGCTGGTGGTAGAAATGGAAGAACACCGTGTTGTTGTGGTTGGGGTTGGATTTAAGATCGAACAAATAATTGACCTCATGTGGCATAGGTACGGGCCACTTCATGTAATTATAAAGGATATAGAGTGCAGAAAGTACTCTATATCCATTGGGTGTGATTTGAAAAGGGCCGACCTCAAAATAAATTGCCACCCCTTGGAAGAATGGATGTAGAGGCAATGTTGCCCCTGCCTTGATGTGATACCTCGACCAGGCACTGAAGGCGCCCCCAGGCATGTTTGGCCACTGGTTGGGTGAAGGCTGGATGAGGGAAATTCCAAGAAGGTTGTCCTTCTTGAGATAATTTCTTACCATCCTAGGTATAATAATGCTATGAGGCGCTACATACCATTTGACCTCTAGCCTAAGGACGTCATGTGGTCGGGTTTTGGTTTGAAATTCTGACGGTGAACTATTTACAGGTTGAGGGTTGGTCGGAGGAGTTTCCACTCGAGGGGCAGGTTGATTAGCAGGAGGCTTGGTTGTTTTCTTTTTTCTTTGTGAAATGGATTTTACGGGACCCATATTTGTTGGGCTGGTCGGAGGTCTCTTTGTGGGGTTGTATTGAGAAAAAGGAATTTCTGAGAATGGCAGCGACGGCTGTTCAAAATCTTTGAACAATAGTGCGAGCAGGTCGTCATCGATCAGCCTCTCAACTCCCCACGGGTCGTGCATAAAAATCTACGGACAGAGAAGGGGATATGAGAATCTACGGCCAATAGACAAAAGAAGCGAAAATGTGTTGCTCGTGTATAAAAGTTAAGCTTTTATATGACCATCAGCATTCTAACATAAACACTAAGTCATATGCGAATAGTTTGGTAAATGGATTAAAAAGCAGAAGTGAAAAGTTTTTCAAGGAAAACTTTTCAACTCTGAGAAAGGGCAGGAAAAACTTAGTTTTTTCTGAGTGCCTAAAAATCGAAGTTTTACTTCGATTTTGCACCCTGAATCAGTAATCCTAATTCCCAAGCCAATTCCTAAGCCTCACTTAGTGTTTTTTCCTTATCCTATCATGTTAATACCTACGAGCCCGAATAACACAAATCATTTGTTCAAGAACATTCTGAAAATCAGATACCAACACATTAGAAAAATCAAGGGATAACTATTGCATGGCGTATCAGAGACAAAGAAGCTCAGGAAACTTACTTGAATAAATGGTTGAAGTGAAGACACGAGCATTGATTCGAGCGGCTAGACAGATACTCTGCGGATCACCGAAGTCGTCCGAGTTTTCTAGGTACTTTGTGCGTCGTTCTTCAGTGTTCTTAAGGAAAAAAGGGAGAGTAAAAAGTAAAAAGTGAAACTGAGGGATTATTTATATTGATCGAGGCACGGTTAATAAGGTAATGATGGGGGATGATTTTTTGAGGCATGGGAAAATGTGTTAGCCGTCAAATTTCTTTTTGGGAAACTGCAATGACATGATTGGTTGCCTTTTTCGAAAAGGCACTGACAGCTCTGATAGGTCTGACAAGTCATGCGGAAGGTCAATCATTTAAGTTTACTTTATGATAGTCGCAGTAAAATAAACTCTGGACGCAAATGTTTACCCAAAAATGGACTACCTGATGACGTGGCAGGATTGGTTTACACGTGGGATGCATGTGGCAGTTTTAAGTGAGTATAATCTGTTAGACCCTCGACCAGAAAATCATTAGCTCATCAGGCATCATAATTATGGGCGACCAGCCTGGTCGCATATATTCATTTATTTCCTTCAGATATGCAATCTTGTAATTACTATTAATTGTAATTTTCATTATTATTTAGATATGCATGCATTAAGTGTAATTAAGGCTTTGGCCCATGTAGAATTCCTTGATCCTATAAATAAGAATCAAAGGGCTCAAGTGAAGAGATTTTTTTGGAGACTTTTGACTTTCAAACTTTTGGCTTGAGAACGCTTGAGCTGAGAGATTCTAAGAGAGAAAAATAGTGTTATTATCCCTCACAATTGTATTTATCTGAGAGCTAGTGAAACTCGTGAACCCTAGTTCATTGATCACTGTTCTTGGAATACTACATCGATAAGAACACTCAATGGACGTAGGTTATTACCATTCTATTGGGGCCGAACCACTATAAATTATTTGTGTCGTTTATCTTTTTGTCTTGATTTCTTCTTATTTTCATCTTATTTTATATCGTTTATCTGACTCCGTGTCGTTGACCAATTCAAGAGTCAATACTAATATTGTGTATCACTTATAGATAAATTAAAGTATATATACCTATATATATATAATATGTGTAAAACCAAATTATAGGCTGGTAAATTTTTACATATATCATATATATATAAATAGATGTATATATAAGCCACCTTTCAGGATAATAACTAGTCACATTTTTTTGAAGGAATAACTAGTCACATTTCAAGATAATAACAAACAACCTAAATGTGGCACACGTGTAGAAAAAGCTAACAATATATTAACTTTATTAAGTTTTAATAATTGACCAAAAACTTGATATTAACAAAATTGATATATGCATACATACATGTCACTGACACTAAAATTGTATCACGTTGAGAACACAACATTTTCATCATATGTACAAATATATTTATATATATACACAACGCTGCAAGAGTTCTAAGGATGAAAACAAAAGCAATTTGGCGGAGCTTCTTCAACTTCGGTAGCTACAAAAAAGAAATTGGAGATTCTTCAGCTCCGGTAGCTATAGAAAAGAAATCAAAGTCTCAATGAACTGATTGTCGCAAGGACAGGGTGGATCTTGCTACCATAGCTGTACATAAACTTGACCTTGTAATTTTGATGGTGTGGCGGTGATTGATCGTCCTATGGCAACAGAATCTTAAAGTTGAGCTCTCCTGAGCGAGGCCACGTTCTCCATGGACAAAATTGATAGGTGCCCACCATAAAAAAAAATTATTCAACCGTAAAAATAAAAAAATCAATGCCAAACCATATAAATTTAATTTTTGAGCTTAATATAGCATTTTATGTAAATTCCCCTTTATATTATATGAAGGGTTTGTTTTAGTAAAAAAAAAAAGTATTAAAATTATCTTTAGATTAAAATCAGTGTGGGGGGTGGGATGTGGACGGAAGTTATTATACGGGTTGGGTAAGGAAGTGAGAGAGGGAAAAATTTATCATTAATTTATGTAATCGTATATGCAGATTTATTTTACCAAATGTCGTGCCATTTGTAATTTTAGTGAATTTTTTATAATTTGGGGGCCTTAGACTTGTGATGGCCCTAATTGTGGGTCTAGCCTTAGTCCAAAACCCTACAATGGTCCTTCTTCCATAATAAAATAACCCACAAAATTACTTCTTTTTGCAGATGACCTCTACCCATCATTTTGTATTTTTCAAAGTCATTGAGATATCATTATGATTACCTAAACTCTTACAAAGGTAGGCAAAAAAATTTCGAGCAGTTTCTTAAGCCATCATTGTTTATCACTGAAAAATTAATATTATTTTTTTTGGTAAGTAAGCAATTTCATTAATAAAAAACACTAAATACACCAACAGCAACCCAAACAGGGGTACCAGCCAAACAAACAGCAAAAGAAGCTATACAGTTAAATCCCCAAACCAATTCCTATCCAACATGTTAATTCTATTCTGTAAAATAATTTTCCCTCTATCTTTAATTTCCCTTTTGATACAACTAACTATATAGTCAATACTAATAACTTTTTCATCCCATAGAATCGTGTTGCGCACTCTCCACAAATGATAGGTAGAAGTAGCTACACTAGCAACATAAATTCTTCTCCGAAAGTGAGATATGCCCTTCCCTCTAGCTAGCCAATGCAAGAGACCTTGCAAACTTTCAGATTTTGAATTCCATCCCAGCCAATGTTTAATCTCAGTGATACATTTCCTGCTATAACAACAAGAAAAAAATAGATGTACCCCATCTTCCTGAGCATTACCACATATCAAACAAGTTGGATCACTTGCAACTCCAATATGATGAAGTGTAGCTTTTGTTTTCAATCTGTTCAAATAAGCTAACCAAGTGATGAAAGCATGCTTAGGCACTAGACAAGCAGTCTAGATATATCTAGTCCAAGCCAAATTCCCACTCTCTAGAGCTCCCATAAATTTGTCATAAACTTCTTTAATGTTATACTTTTTGGAGATAAAAGATTGATAAGAGTAAACCTCCTTTAGTCTGTTTTCACTACTGCAATCTTCTTCCAATACCAGCTGGCTTGCAAGGGAGGTTCATATTCCCACCAAAGCTCTCCCTTAAGGTAAACCGAATGTATCCATTTAACCCAAAGGTTTTCCTTATTTGCTACAATATCCCACACATACTTCCCTAAAGCTACTAAATTCAACAGCTCAATATGTCGAATGCCCAAACCTCCTTTATACTTGCTTTTACACACATCATCCTAGGCCACACTCCCCGACCCTCCAAACTCAGCAACTTCCTTCCATAAAAAAACCTCTACAAATCTCATTAATTCTACTCATAACCCTCTTAGGAAGTACAATAATATTAGTCCAATATGTATGCAAAGATATTAAAACTGAATTAATGAGAGTAAGTCTCCCTGCAAAAGATAAGAACTTCCAGCTCCAATTTTTAATTATATCCACCATTTTATCAATTAACCCTTCACAATCAGAATATGAGAAACGCTTTGCACTAATAGGAATGCCAAGGTATCGAAAAGGAAGACTACCTCGCTTTAATTTGGACACCGATAGAATTCTTTGAACCTCTACTTCCGGAATACCACTGGTTATGAGCTTCGATTTGGTATAGTTAGCTTGTAACTCTGAAGTTTGAGAGAATAATTCAAAGCCTTGAAGCATTCTATAAACTGATTTAAAATCACCATGAGTAAATAGAAACACATCATCAGCAAACCATAGGTGATTGCGTTGTAGATCTGCACATCTGTCATGAAACCGAAACTCCTTGTCCCTCACAATTTTTTTCAAAATTCTAGTCAAGTACTCCACAGCTAATACAAACAACAATGGTGACATCAGATCTCCCTGTCTCAGCCCCCTTTTGGAGTTAAAAAAACCATGTAAAGAGCCATTTAGCATAATGGAAAACTTAGGAGTTCTGACACAAACCATAATCAACTGAATAAATTGTTCCGGAAATCTATAGGCTACAAGAAATTCTTCAAGGAAATCCCAATCCAACGTATCATAAGCTTTCCGAAGATCCATTTTCATAAGGAAATTCGGTTTAACTCCTTTCCTCCCATAATGTCTAACTAAGTCTTGACATATCATCACATTCTGGGCTATAAATCTGCCTTGAATAAAATCACCATGATTCCCTGCAATCAAATCTGGCAACACCTTCCTCAGTCTAATACATATAAGCTTAGCAGCCACCTTGTATATTACATTGCAACATGAAATTGGACGAAAATCATTAACATTCTCAGGGCACTGAAATTTAGGAATTAGAGCAATTGTGGTGGTATTAATCTCCTTTAACAGGTTTGCCAGTTTCGAGAAAAGATAAAATTGCTTCACTAACCTCCTCACCAATCAAATCCCAATGTTGCTGGAAGAAAAAACTACTGAAGCCATCAGGCCCCGAGGCTTTGTCTCCAGGGATAGCAAAAATGGCCTCCTTAATTTCATGTCTCTCAAACAGCTGCAAAAGAGTATGAATATTAGCAGAGGTGAGAATCGACCCTTCTTTCATTACACAGCTTTTCACTCGCTTCCTTCCAAGATTCTTTTGTCACAAAAGATGCTGATAATACTCAAGAAATATTAATATTATTTTACTAGTCCATATGTTAAACTAAAATGTAAAAAAATTATATTCCAAAAAATTCTTACATCAATTGAATTCCCATCGAAACCCTTCAAACTCTAGCAAATTTATCATAAAAAAATCATTGAATTTTAACAAAATCCAGATTCCAGTTTAATTCAATTTTTTAAACAAAATCATCACAAAACATTAAATAGAATAGCTCAATTGATAGGTATTTATGTTTTAATGATATACCCATAAATATATTAAGTCGAAAGGTACTTACTCATGATTAATCTTTGTTAGTAACTTCAAATGGTTGTAGTTTGAAGAAAGGTAATCGAACAATCTGCTTGGTAGGAAACAATATTATTGAATCTTTGCATTATTTGGCCATTAAAATGACAAAAATATGGAGTAGTTAGGAAAAAGAGAGACCTTGCGAGAAAGATTTTAGGATAAAGAAATAAGGAGTTTGTGAGAGAGAATGAAAGAGAAAATTATGGCTGGGGTATTTTGGTTCAAAGATGAGTTTGAACCATATGTTTAATTAGTGTTTTGAAAGGAAACTTGGATAAATTATACTTCAAGTGGCACCTTAATTTTTTAATATACTAGCTTTGTTAATTAAAATATGTTAATGACTACAATTGAGATTAAAATACCTCTCTCATTCACTTCTTCTTCCTCTTCTTTCTCCTTCCCTCTCCTTGCAAAACAAATTAAAGATTACTGTGAGAGGTCGCAAAATTGCAAGAAATTAAAGCCCCTTCTATTTCACACTTATTCTTTTGCCTAATGACTCTGTGTTGTTATGTAAAGCTTGACCTATGACCTGTACCAATTTAAAAGATATCCTGACTATTATGAAGCGGAATTGAGGCAACAGATTAACTTTGACAAGTCTTCCCTCATTGGAGAGTGCCATGAGAACTGTCTTGGGCTTTCTAGCTTCGACAAATGATAAAAAATTAATTACATCAAAGGATAGATTTTGGTATCATTTATGTCATTGGCAAGATAAGTTCTTATCAATTGGGGGCAAAGAGAAATACTATTGAAGGCAGTGCCCCTGTTCATGCCTACCTACACTGTGAGTTGCTTCTAAATTCTAACTTCTCTTTGTCATCAATTAGATAAGTCAAATTTTGTAAGTTTGAATAAGTTAGCATAAGAGTTTGAAAATATTTCGGTAACTATCTAATTATTACTTGTATTATAAATATGTCACACATGCATGGAGTTGATAAGAATTAGTGAAAGGTGTAAAAGTAGATTATATGATCAAGGATTATAGAGTTGGTTGAGAATGATAAATGAGGGATCATTAGTGTTACGAGAATGATATATTTTATACGTTAATTTTGACATGAGACCCTTGTATTAACTGTCATGTCTCTTCAGTTAAAAGCTAAAATAGTAAGCAAGCAAATAAAATAAAAAATATATAACCAATCGGTGTTGAGAGAGTGTCACAGGGGCAAACTACACTAAGAATTTTTTTCCCTGTGATGGCCTAAGTTCACCAACTTAGTCAGCCAACCCAACGCAAATACGCACACAAACAGTAACCGGATCACAAACCCACACACGCTCGTGTATCAAGTAAATCAACAAGCATGAACACAAGTAAAGGCACACACCAATTACAGGAGCCCTCTCCCAACTTTGTATATTACTCACAAAATACAAAGAATACTAGTGTACTTGCACTGGACATCACACCCCGATGTCTCAGACGCCTAGGCTATATAAATCACATGCCAACAGAGGCATCGGTTGACAACCCCAACCGTCTAGGTCTTAGCTAGACCAACCAACTCGCAACACGTCCACCAGGAAAGCCACCTAATAATTGGATACACACTTGTTGCTCGGCCAAGCTTATGGCACAACCACCGTTGGATTCCTCCTACAAAATGTGAAGATGCTCCACGTGGATACTACTGATAACTACCAATAACCATCATGTACCTGCTTGATCACATCCATCAATGAAGCACCATCATCAGCCAACACGTGGGTGCACTGGCGCGCACCTACCCAGCAAGCAAGCACGCGCACATCCCCACTTTGCACCATATGGCGCCAAATATCCAACACTTGATTTCCCACTCATTCATAAACTCAGCCATCTCTAAACAGAGCCTAGATGCCATCCCTAGGCCATGGCTGAAGACTCTGCTTGGGGCATTAGGATCAACCCCTCTAAGGAGCATTTTGGAGATTTAACCCACTGGCAAGAACTTATATGATTTTTGCTTGGGAGACATATTTCCATTTTTGGAAACCTTCCCAAACTAGAATCCTTAAGCCCTTTTAACCTCACATCCTAGACCCCTTTAGTATACTTTTCGACCACACTCTGACCAAGGAATGTTAATTTGGCTCGACCATGTCCGTTCGACCCAAGCCCCATGCCCATGCGCGCATGTGTGTGCCTTCTGCCGCGCACGCACACCTGTCTGCGTGCCCCTACGCGCGCATAGCCTGATGAGGGCCTAACAGACCTCCCCCACCAAATGAACTCGACGTCCTCATTGAGAAGCTTTGGAGATACGCATTAACCTGATCCTCAAACTGCCATAAGGATACTGCTTTCTCCCAAGTAGCATCAACTACTTCTTCGCCCTTCCACTGAACGAGATATTCTGTCCTCTGATTCTTTTTACTGGCACCAAGTATTCTATGATTGAGCACCCTCTCGATCTCCTTTTCGAATATTTCCTCACCGTAGGAGGTGCCCATACTGCCTGCTACCTTAACCCATAACCATCATCGTGAAATTTCTTTTAAAAGCTCACATGAAATGTTGGGTGCACCTTGAGTCTCTTGGGCAACTTCAGTCTATAGGCCACCATACCCACTTTCTTTACAATCTCGAAAGGATCGCCATACTTTTGCACCAGGCCTTTGTGATAGTGTGTTTCCGTTACCTTCTTCCAAATCTGGGGTGTGAGCTTCAACATCACTTTATCCCCAACCGAGAACTCTACATCTCGCCTACGCTGGTCAGCATACTTCTTCATCCTTTTAGAAGCTTTGGCCAGACTATCCCTTGCTTGTTCCAACATCTCCGTTCTATCCCTTGCAAATCGATAGGCTGCTGGACAATATCCCTAGGACTTCTATTTCACCACTTTCTGCGGCGTCAATGGTTGTCTTCCAAACACTAGTTCAGCAGGACTCAACCCCATTGCTGAGGACTGATGGACATTGTAGCAATACTGTGCCACATCAAGCAACTCCATCCAATTCCTCTGGCTAGCTGTAACATAGTGCCTCAAGTATTCTTCCATTAGTTGATTCATCCTCTCAGTCTGACCGTCTGTTTGTGGGTGATTCGTAGTAGAAAACTTCAAATCTAAACCCAACATGTTGAACAAAGTAGTCCAAAAATGTCCAGTAAACCGAGAATCTTTATCACTAATGATGTCACCTGGAATACAAAAATACTTCACCACATGTTTCATAATAAACCCGGCAGCCACCTCTGCTTGACACGCATGTGGTGCGGGAATGAATATTCCATACTTTGAAAAACGATCAACGACAACCAAAATCGATCTCATTCCCCCTATATTCGGGAAACCAACAATAAAATCCATACTAATGCTCTGCCACGGATACTCTGGAATAGGAAAAGGTTGTTGCAAGCCTGCCTCCCTTTTCCTTTCAATCTTGTTTTGTTGACAGACCAGACACGTTCGGACATATGCCTCCACGTCCTCTTCCATCCTAGGCCAACTGTAGGACCTAGACAACAAAGCCATCATTCTTTCCACGCCTCGGTGACCCGCCCATTGTGGATCATGTGTTTCCAGTAACAATTCAGTCCTCAAACCCCTACTTTTTGGAACGAATAACCTGCTACCCTTGGAATATAACAAGTCATTATCTAGCCAATATCTGCACACCACCCCCTCAGTGACGTGCACTTTCAACTTGGCATACTCAAAATGGAGCAATGATTACTCCCTCACCCGGCTAAGAAAGGTTGTCTCAACCTGAGACAACGCTGCTATGTAAGCTTCCACGTCCTTTCGACTAAGAGCATCGATGACCTGGTTCTGTCTTCCCAGTCTATGAACCCACACAAAGTCAAACTCGCCAGATACTCTTGCCAATGTGCCTGTTTTGGGGTTAGCTTCTTTTGCGACTTGAAATAGGTATTGGCCACATTGCTATCACCACCGTAAGTCTCATCCCTAGCAAATAATGTCTCAATACATCTAGGCACTGCACAACTTCTTCCATCTCCTTCTCGTGGGCAGAATACCTTTACTCTGCATCTTTGAGCTTCCGACTTTTAAATCCAATCGGGTGTCCCTCCTGCACTAGTACTCCGCCAAGAGCTTTGTCAAAGGCATCAGTGTGCACCTCAAATGGCAACTCAAAATCAGGAAGCCTTAGGACAGGCTCCGAAGACACTGTCACCTTCAATTTCTCAAAAGCTTCTGCGCACTCCTTGGACCAGGACCATTGCTTATCCTTTTTCAGTAGATCTGTCGGGGGACTCACTCTCTTGGAGTACCCTTTGATGAACTTATGATAGTAACTCTCAAGCCCCAAAAATTATCGAAGGTCCGCCACCTTCCTTGGAGCAGGCCAATCTACTATGGCCCTGATCTTGTCTACATCCATTCTCGGCTTGCCTTTGCTAACCCAATGTCCTAAGAACTTGACTTCTTGGCGACAAAACTCACATTTTTCCTTCTTCACATAAAGCTTAAACTCTCTTAGCTTTGAGAACACCTGCCTCAGATGTCTCACATGGTCAACCAAAGTATTACTATAGACAACAATATCATCCAAATAAACAACCACAAAGCCGTCCAAGAATTCATATAGAACATCATTCATCAGATTACAAAATGTTGCAGGGGTGTTTGTCAATCAAAAAGGCATGACCAAAAACTCATAAGATCCATACCTCATCACACACGTGGTTTTAGACTCATCCCCTGAGCGATCCTGGCTTGCCAGTACCCCGATCTCAGGTTTAGCTTGGTGAAGTATGTGGCCTTGGACAATCGGTCAAACAAATCTACAGCATTTGGTACAGGATATTTGTTCTTTACAGTCACCTTGTTCAATGCCCTGTAGTCCACGCACATTCTCAGCGACTCGTCTTGTTTCTTCTAAAATAGAACTGGAGCACCATATGAGGCCTTGGATGGCTGTATTAACCCAGCGTCAAGCAAGTCATCCAACTGTTTCCTTAACTCATCCAGTTCTGTTGGACCCATCTGGTATGGAGCCTTGGCCGGTGGCCTAGTTCCTGGTTCAAATTCAATCTTGTGGTCGATAGCCCTCCTGGGCGGCAACTCCCTAGGCAACTCAGGCGGCATCAGATCGATAGACTCTACCAACACTTCCGCCACAGAATCAGGTACTTCCACCACCTGGTCGGGTTTGATCTCTATCAACGCCGCGACGTAAGCTTCATTTTCCTTCTTCATCCCTGATTTGAACTGCTTAGCCGACTGTAGGTCAATGCCTTTGTCCTTACTTTGGTTTCCAACAATAGCTTCGACAAAACATGGTTTTGTCTCATAACATATCATCACTCCTCGAAGATGCGGGGCCACCATGGCTTTATCCACACTCAAAAACTCAATTCCAGGGAATAAATCAAAATCATCCAGAGGTACCACCATTAGATTACACTTTGCTACCCACGAACCAACCTTCAATGTGGTGCCTGCCGAACCATGTATCGGCTTCGCCTCTTAATTAACAACCTTCAATTTTGTGGTACTCTGAACAACATTGAGACCCAATCTCTCTGCCTCTCAGTGTGCTATAAAGTTATTCATTGCACCAGAGTCAACCATGGCTCTTACTTCCTTCCCTTTGACAAAAGCCTTGACGTACAACAATCCCTTAAATTGGGTGGTCGTTCCCATTATCAAAGCGTTCAACAACTGTAAAGGGTTCATACGCGATGGTCCCTCCTGGCTCACGACTTCCCTTTCCTGGGTAACCATTGCATTCACCTTGCCTTTTAAAGGACATTGTCGTGCAAAATGAGGGCCATGGCAAATAAAACAGCCCCCACTTTTTCCCTTGCCATGAATATTAGAGGCGATGGAGGAACCCTTGGGTTCGTTCCCTGCCCAACCCTCCTTCTTTTTTCCTTCATTTCTCTGTCCTCCTTGAGGACCCGAGGGTTTGTTGTTGTTCTTCTTCCCCCCACTGTTAGACTTCTTACTCGCATTACCCTATGAAGTTTGGGCGGTATATTTATAGTCTACCGGTTTCTCGGCCGCAGCAATGGACGTGGGTAAATCCGTCACTGCCTGCCTTCTAAGTTCAACCTGTGGCCAAGGCTGAAGACCTGATAGAAAATTGAACAATTTTTCCCCCTCGGACATATTTTTAATATCCAATAATAAGGAACTAAATTCCTTCACGTAATCTCATACTGTACCGGTGTGCTTTAACTTCTTGAGAGACTCCCTCGCAACCCACATCATGTTACAAGGGAGGAACTGATCTTTCAATTCCTTCTTCAAGACATCCCATGTCTCGATCTTAGGATGGCCCGCGTTGGAATCATCTTCCATTCTGGTATGCCACCACAACTTGGCATCACCTTGAAGATACATGCTAGTAATCGATACTTTTTCAGAATTAAGAATCCTTGCGGCCCTAAAATACTGTTCGACATCCCAAAGGAAATTCTCTAATTCCTTTAAATCATGACTTCCATTAAAGGATTTTGGTTCGGGCACCTTGATCATGGAGGAAATACCAAAAGACTCAGAAGACGTGCCCTGACTAGCCATAGCCCTCTTCAACAAAACCATACCTGCATCCAGCACCATGGCTCGGTCCTTTAGAGACCGTGAAAGAGCTAAGACGTCCTCAGACAACGTCTAGATCTTCTTAGACATATCCCTCTCCATCTCAATCATTGCCTTGCTGATTACACTGATCCTTTCAGTGGAATCCTTCTGCAAGTCCGTGATAGCATTCCCCAAGATGGTCAACTGCTCAGTATGTTCTTTACCGAGAATGAACAAACTCACAGAGTTATCATCCGCTGTAGCACCAACGCTTTCCTTAAGACTTTCCACCCTGTCTTTTAATTCTTCCATTGTCACCATTGTTTCTAGTTTCACAACACGAAACACTGCTCTGATACCATATGTCACAAGGACAAACTACACTATGAATTTTTTTCCCTGTGATGGCCTAAGTTCACCAACTTAGTCAGCTAACCCAATGCTAATACGCACACAAACAGTAACCGGATCACAAACCCACACACGCTAGTGTATCAAGTAAATCAACAAGCATGAACACAAGTAAAGGCACACACCAATTACGAAAGCCCCCTCCCAACATTGTATATTACTCACAAAATACAAAGAATACTAGTGTACCTACGTTGGACATCACACACCGATGTCTCAGACGCCTAGGCTATATAAATAACATACCAATAGAGGCATCGGTTGACAACCCCAACCGTCTAGGTCTTAGGTGGACCAACCAGCTCGCAACACGTCCACCAGGCAAGCCACCTGCTAATTGGATAGACACTTGTCGCTCGGCCAAGCTTATGGCACAACCACCGTTGGATTCCTCCTACAAAATGTGAAGATACTCCACATGGATACAACTGATAACTAAAAATAACTGTCATGTATCTGCTTGATCACATCCATCAACAAGGCACCATCATCAGCCAACACGTGGGTGCACTAGCGCCCACCTACCCAGCAAGCGCGCGCGCACACATCCCCACTTGGCGCCATGTGGCGCCAAATATCCAACACTTGATTTCCCACTCATTCTTAAGCTCAGCCACCTCTAAACATAGCCTAGACGCCATCCCTAGGCCATGGCCGAAGATCCTCCCTGGGGCACCAGTGTCACCCCTCTAAAGAGCATTCTGGAGATTTAACCCTTTAGTAGGAACTTATATGATTTTTGCTTGGGAGACATATTTCCATTTTTGGAAACCTTCCCAAACTATAATCCTCAAGCCCTTTTAACCTCACATCCTAGAACCCTTTAGGATACTTTTCAACCACACTCCACCCAAGGAATGTTAATTTGGCTCGGCCGTGTTCGTTCGACCTAAGCCCCGCACCCATGCGCCTGCTGCCGTGCGCGCACACCTACCTATGCGCCCCTACGCGCGCACAGTTTGATGAGGGCCTAACAGAGAGGGAGAACCAGAGAAGAGGTTTGGATCTTACTCTTCAAAAGGGTGCGACGTGCAGACGAAGAATGAATAAAGGATTATGTGTAGGAAGAGACAGTTGATGGTTATTATTGGAGTATAATGTGATTGAGAGAGGGCTTACGGCCAGGGAGAGAAGAGAGATTGGGTGACTAAAAACAATAAAAATCTCTCACACACAAGAGAAGATTTTGTTTTACTCTACGATGGAGAGGAAAGTGAATATAAAATAGTAAAGATGGGATAAAGGTGTTTATATACCCCAATTTTAAGCTTACCTTATTTTAATTTTTTAAAAAAAATTTCTAAAATTAGGTCTAATTTGAAAAGTATTACGCCCCAAATTTCTTAAACATTAACATTTCTTTATTATAAAAAAATTTAAAAAATAAAAACATTAACATTTCTTCCCCTAAAAAAATTAATATTTAGGAAACAGCTCTACTCCTCTCGCAATCACTGCCTTCAATCCCTGTCCCTTTGTAGCGCACCAAATTTTTTTTGTTATTAATTTTGTGCTTTGTTTTATTTAATTGTTAAGTGTTATGAATTTTTTTTTATTGTTAGAATTGTTTGGTAAAAATTGTGTGAATTTAATTGTTAATCGTTTCATTTATTTATTAATTAATTTTGTGAATAAAATGAGTTTTGATTGAATGCACCAATGTACATGGTAGGTAGAGATGCACCTTAGTAGTTGAGTGTGTGCATGTGCATGTGCATGGTTGCATGGTGTGCATGCAATAGTTTTCTACACATTAATTTCATTTTATTGGTTTATTTTTTTATTTAATTAAGGGATTTAAAAAGAAAATAAAAAGAAAGGGAAATAAAAAGAGAAGACTCTAGAAGGTTTGTGTTCACACAAATCAGAATTAGGAAACAAGTGTAGAAAAACGAGTTGTCTTTTTCTGATTTCCCATAATCCTGGACTCAGCCTCAATAAAACGGGTATAACTTAGGCTGTGGATATCCGATTTAGACAGAATTAGTACTGTTAGAAAGCTAATGAAATTATCTACATTTTTTGTGAAATAGAATTTTTCTTAAAACCTAAACGGGTCAAAACCCATCCCCAAGTCGCAGGACTTTAGAGTTACGAGAATAACATGATTTCCTTTATTAGTCATGGACAGCCAAGGAAGGAAATTGAGGAATTAGTGTGCTGCCAATTATCATGGGGTTGATTAGCTGAGTATAATTATTAATTGATTTTATTTTTGATTTATGGAATATAAAGGGAAATGATAATTATCTTTTCCTTAGCTAGGTTTTAGTGAATGGGGCATTTAAATAGAAAATAAGAAAGAGCTTGAAGGCCCATTTGGGTCTCTTGCCTGCCGACTATAGAGAGAGAAAGGGCATGAGCTCGTGGGAGAGGGGAGAAAGAGGAAGAGAAGGAGAAGAGAAAGAAGAAGCCAAGGCTAGGGATCCTAAGGTATTGGTTAAGCATTTCATATTTTTCTCTACATCTTGATTCTAAGCAACGCAAAATGATGGTGATGATAGGTTTGGATTTTGTTGCAAGAGGATTGGAGGCTAGGGTTCGAAATCCCTAGGGTAAGTATTTTGGTTCATATAGTGATGTCGTTAGTTTTTACCTCTTATTGAATCTAAGATTGTTTTTTTTCTTTGCTTTTGTGTGGTGTATTCGAAATCCCTAGGGGGATTTGATCAAGGTGGTGACCATATTTAGGTTCTTGAATACCTTCATGAGAGGTATTTGATTCCTCCCTTAACCTATGTTTTGTTTTGATCTCTTGGCAAGGTTATGGTTTGGTAATTGGCAATGATATTTTGTTTTGTTTTCCTTAGATTAATTGGTTGATTATTATTTTTGATTTTGGGTTGAAGGGTTATTTTTGTTTGATGCATGAGGGGTTTCACCCTAGGGTGATTAAAAAGGGTTGTGTGCATAGTTGATTATAATTGTTGATTCTTTTGGATTCATCTTGATATTAGATGCATGATCCTTGTAGGGATCCTATATTATGTTACAATAGTATTTTGATTTTTATGATCTATTAAAAATATGCAAGAATGCTATTAGAACCATTCTAGGGCATAAGTTTGGCTTAGTGTTATGATAATGTTGTCTTATAAATATTCTTGTAAAAAAATGCAAAAGAAACATGAAATGTTGATCATGAGGGTGTTGCATAAGGTCTTATTTGGTGTTTGATTTTATGTTGATTAAATTTCATGCTGAATGTAATGATGTGGTGTTCAAGTGTAGGTGAATGTAGGGTAAATTATCACTACAAAAAATGTTAGTTTTACTCACAATAAATTTTGTGACTACAAGTAAAATAATTGTGACTAAAGAAAAATTATTTTACCTGTGCCATCACTAAAAAGTCTGTGGCTAAAAGTATTAGTCACAAAAATCACTGTTTGTTGTCACTAAATGTATTTCTAGTCACAACAAACTTTATCACTAAAAAAAGTAGATTTTAAAACTACATTAGTGACAACTTGTGATTAAGTATGACTTTTTAGTCACAGATAATTTTTTTTGTGACTAAAAGTGGCATTTAGTCACACAAAATATATGTTGTGACTAAAAAGTTATCACTAAAGGGTACCTTTATTTGTAGTTATTGTTAAATGGATAACAACATTTTATGAGCATTGTTTAAACATGATTTGGTGAAATAATGCTTGTTGTTTTTTTATACATATATATAATTTGTGAGCATATTAGTGAAACAATGTTTTAAAATGCACATGTGATGTCTCAAGTGATATTTGATTTTTAAGTAAATAAAAAGACATTCTATTTCACATTTAAATGGTGTTTTTACTCTATTAATACATGTAGACCTTTTTGTGTATATTTTATGAAGAAAATATGGTTTTTAATCCAAGTTGTGATTTTTGAATGAATTAATAGTTGCTGAAATTTTTTATTAAAAATAAGAAATGTCTTTTAAATGAGATAAATAATGTGAGTTCATCAAATAGATTATGCCATAAGTTATGTATATGTAAAAGTGATATTTTCTAAAATGTAAATATAAAGTTTCACATTTTTATTTAGGTGTAGTTTTTTTATTTGAATGAGAAAATATTTTGATTTTAAATTTACTTATAATTTTAGACAAAATAAATAGTTGTTGAAAGTATGTGTTAATAAACTAAAATAATTGTTTTGTTTAAAATTTAAGAGTCTTACTCCTAATGTAATGACCCAACTATTCTATGACTTAGGTCATTAAACCTACTAGACATAACTACAACTTTGAAGAAAACATACATAAGAAAATTCATAACTTTATTGAAAACTTTAAAAATAATATTTGTAATACATAAATGAGCTCATTGTTTTAAAATAAAACAAAAAAAACGTAATTTAAAGAGACTAAAACAAAAAAAGTGTTGTCCTCGAATCGACACTTAGCCCATCCACTCCATTCACCTCCATACACACACCAAGCTTCCAAGAATCCTTCCACCTTTGCATCTATTTTCCTGCATCACACTAAAAGAAAAGGAGTGAGCCTAATGCCCAGCAAGGAATAATATACTAACAACATAAATCATATGCATAAAATTATATCATAAGTAGATACTAAGAACATATCATAACATATACTATAAACATATGAGTATAAAAACGTATATCATATAGGACTATACTATTAATGGCCATTATGACATTTGATAAACCATCTACGTCCCCTGTCTAATATTTGAGGTAGGTTAGATCACATGTAGTGTATGATAACTAATCTAGGTCCCCTGTCTAATATTTGAGGTAGGGTGAATCATAACATAACATTTTAAAACATAAACTTATCATAACATATTATACATAAACATAACATACAAGCATAACATATCATACAAACATACAAGATCTATCATATTTTCCTTACCAAAACCGGGATATGAGAACAAATGCGGGACTTGGAACACTCCTAAAACCAGCAATAGAATAGTGAGTATTTCTTAAAAGAAAGAGATGAAAATAATAGAACTAAACCACCATGAGAAAACTTACCAAAAAGACACCTTAAGTTCAAAGAACTTAAAAACCTAACCACAAAACCATAACAAAAGTTAAAACCTGAATGAACACTAAAGAACTAAGGGATAAAACAGGATTGAACTTAAGAATAAGGGTACCTTTGTTGACCTTATGGATTGGCCTAACTCCAATACAGAAATACTCTAATCCTCACTTCCCAAGTGTTTGATAAAGATTAAGAATGGTAAAGCTTTTTCCCAACCCAAGTGTCTATCACTCTTATGGTCTCACTAGCACCTTTGAGTCTGATCACAGCTGAAGAGTAAGTGAAAGGGTTGGGTACTAGGTCCTATTTATAGAGGTAAGGAGTGAAACTAACCCCATTTTGATTTGAATAAAAATAATGAATTTAATTGAACATAATTGAATATTCGTCAATCAGAGGCTGAAGACTCGTTCAAAACTAACAAAGGTAGGTCAAAGGAGTCAAAGTTGGTTTTTAAAAATTAAAACAAAAAAAAAATGATTAATGTAGGCAATATTGCCCCTATGTGTCGATATATCCCTCTAGTCCCGAGTCTCCGTTCGTACGATCGTCCAACGTCAACATGTTTTTCGTATTCAGCGTCAGGCGATATATCGGCTCCAATGCTTTGATATATTGGCATACGTGATTATTTTAAACACGTAATTGCACTTTTTCTGCATAATTACGGTTGGATAACTACTTTGACTGAGTCAAACTACGACCCTAACAGTTTATGGTGAAGACTAAGTCTTATATTCCCTTATTTTATCATTAAAATATGAATTCCTTAATAATCATGCTTATGACAAGTGTCATAATTCTATTGGCTCTATCTAAACCTTAGGTTATAATAAATATCATATTTATAACCAGCAATATTAATCAAACCTTATGTTATAATTAATATTCTTAAACTATAGGTTAAACTTATAAAATCCATAACTATTGCTAGGAGTTTCCAACTAAGTCCCGGTTTGAACCAAAATCCACGAAATCTAAAATACTACAACTACTACTAGCTAGCTAACTAAGTAAACATTCTGGAACTCTACAATTCTCCCCTACTACAAAAAATTTCGTCCCCGAAATTTACTTACCAAACAATTCCGGATACCGAGCTTGCATGTCCTCCCCAACTCCCACGTTGCCTCCCGTTCAGAACTATTTCTCCATAGGACTTTGACTATCGGAATACTCTTAGACCGTAATTCTTTCATCCCTCTATCTAGGATGCTAACCGGTTGTTCCTCGTAACTGAAGTCTTTCTGGAGTGCTATCGTATCATACTTGAGGACGTGAGATGGGTCTGACACATATCTACGCAGCATCAAGATGTGGAACACATTGTGACTATCTGCTAGAGTTGGTGGTAGGACTAATCTATATGAAACTGCTTCCACTTTGTCCAATATCTCAAAAGGACCTATAAACCTGGGACTAAGCTTGCCTTTCTTCCCGAACTGCTTCACCCCTTTCATAGGAGATATTCTTAAGAAAACTTGATCTCCGAATTTGAATTCCACATCACGTCGCTTGGCATCCGCATAACTTTTCTGACGGCTCTGAGCAGCGAGCATACACTTTCTAATCAACGCTATTGCATCCTAAGCTTCTCTAATAGCTTCGGGTCCAAGAACTTGCCTTTCTCCTACCTCGTCTCAATGTAATGGCATTCGAAACCTTCTTCCGTAAAGTAACTCATAGGGTGACATCCCGATTGTTGACTAGTAGCTATTGTTGTAGGAGACTTCTATCAACAACAAATACTTACTCCATGATTCTTTGAAATCAAGTACACAAGCACGCAACATATCTTCTAAAATTTGTATGGTACGCTCGGACTGACAATCGGTCTGAGGATGAAATATTGTACTAAGACTTAACTTGGTACCCATGGCTTGCTGCAAGCTTCCCCAAAATCTTGATGTAAACACCGATCCTCTATCGGACACTACTGTCTTGGGGATTCCATGCAGTCTTGCTATCTCTTAAACATAAATATATGCGTATTGCTCAACTGTATATGAAGTCTTGACAGGTAGAAAATGAGCTGACTTGTTTAATCTATCTATTACTACCCAAGCCGGGTCGTGTTGCTTATTTGTTCGAGGAAAACCCGTCACGAAATCCATGGCTATGTCGTCCCATTTCCATTCTGGAATGCTGAGTGGTTGTAATAAACCTGCAAGCTGCTGATGTTCTGCTTTCACTTGCTGGCATACCAAACATTTAGACACATACTCCGCTATATCTTTCCTCATTCCTGGCCACCAATGCATTGCCTTAAGATCGTGAGTCTTCTTGGCCGACCTTGGGTGAACTGAGTATGGGGTATTGTGCGCTTCCTCTAAAATCTTCACCTTAATTCCTTGATCGTTTGGCACGCATACCCGATTCTTATATCTTAATAACCCCTGACTTGATATTGAGAAATTTGTGGCCTTCCTTTTTCTAACTGCATCCATATGTGTTACTAATGTGTCATCGTGCACTTGCCCATTCCGTATATCTTCTAACAGATTTGACTGAATGGACAAGTTAGCCAGTTTACCAATGACTACTTCTATTCAAGCATTGATCAGCTCCTGCTGTAGCAGTTTTTCTATTCCAGCTAACGCTGCTAGACTTCCATAATTCTTCCTACTTAGTGCATCAGCAACTACGTTTGCCTTTCCCGGGTGGTATAAAATTTCTCAATCATAATCCTTCACTAGTTCTAACCGCCTGCACTGCCTCATGTTGAGCTCCTTCTGAGTGAAGAAATAATTTAGGCTTTTATGGTCTGTATAAATCTCACACCGTTCTCCATAAAGATAGTGGCGCCAGATTTTCAATGCAAAGACCACTGCTGCCAACTCCATATCGTGTGTTGGATAGCGTTGCTCGTACTCTTTCAATTGTCTTGAGGCATAGGCTATCACCTTGTCATTCTGCATTAGCACACAACCCAACCCTTGCTTCGACGCATCACGGTAGACAACAAACTTGTCATTGGGTGTCGGTACACAAAGTACTGGTGCTGAGCATAGCTTATCCTTAAGCTACTAGAAGCTCTCTTCACACTTATCATTCCAGTTGAACCTCTGCTGCTTCCAAGTCAGGTTGGTGAGCAGAGTGGCTATCTTAGAAAATCCTTCTATGAACCTCTGATAATAGCCTGCTAATCCCATAAAATTTCTTACTTCAGACGCATTCTTTGGTCTTGGCCAATCCTTCACAACTTCTACTATAGATGGGTCTATAGCAATTTCATCCTTGGATACTATGTGACCGAGAAATGCTACTTGTGAAAGCCAAAATTTACACTTCTTGAACTTGGCATAAAGTTGATGCTCATTTAGTCGTAAGAGGATCAACCTTAAATGTTTCTCATGCTCGACCTCGTCCTTTGAGTACATCAAGATATCGTCGATGAAAACTACAACAAATTTATCCAAGTAGTCCTTAAAGACCCTATTCATTAAATCCATAAATGTGGCTAGAGCGTTGGTAAGACTAAAAGACATAACTATAAACTCGTAATGCCCATAACGAGTTCTAAAAGCTGTCTTAGGAACATCCTCTTCCCGTACCTTGAGCTGATGATACTCGAACCGTAAGTCAATCTTTGAGAACACAGTCGCTCCTCAGAGTTGATCAAACAAGTCGTCAATCCGGGGTAGCGAGTACTTATTCTTAATAGTCACCTTATTTAGCTCACGGTAATCTATGCACATTCGCATACTCCCATCCTTCTTCTTCACAAACAGAACCGGCGCTCCCCATGGCGAATGGCTCGGTCTAATGAAACCCAAGTCTAATAGTTCTTGAAGCTGCGCCTTTAACTCCTTGAGTTTGGTAGGTGCCATCCGATATGGTGCCTTAGAGATAGGTTCAGTGCCTGGTACTAGCTCGATTGTGAAGTCGATTTCCCGAGTCGGCAGCAATCCTAGCAAGTCGTCAGGAAATACCTCTAGAAATTCTCTTACAATGTGCACATCTCCGACCATTAGTGGTGTTTCCTTTACCACATTTGTAACGTTAGCTAAGAATGCTTGACATCCTTTTTCTATCATCTTCTGAGCTTTAAGTGACGAAATAAGCGGTGTGCGTAGACCTGAAACCTTTCACATAAAACATAACCTCTGGCCGTCAGGAGTCTTGAACATCACTTGCTTACATTTGTAGTCGATGGTTGCGCCATGCCTTGCTAGCCAGTCCATTCCCAGTATCACGTCAAAGTCTTTAATCTCTAGTTCTATCAGGTCTCCTTCTAGTTCTACATCCTCTATCTTGGTCGGTACGCCTCGTACTATCCGTGATGATAGGACTACTACACCCGAAGGTAATTCTATTACAAACCTAGTTCTAAATTTTTCACAAGGTTTGTCTAATTTCTCTATCATTCCTAACGAGATATACGAATGAGTGGCTCCCGAATCAAATAATACATAACATATATTATGGAGAATAGAAACCTGACCTGTCACTACTTTATTGCTAGCGTCAACTTCTCCTTGGCAAAAACCCTGGCAGGAACCATCTTATCATCCTTTTTCCCCTATAACTTGATCTGGGGATAGTCTTTCTTCCGGTGTCCTTCCTGACCACAGTTGTAGCATCCCTTGGTGTTTGCGCGTCACTCACCAGGATGTTTCTTTTGGCACTTAGCACATTGTGGGTACTCTACATAACCCGGCCTATTTCCTCCATTGTTTGTCTGTGCCCTTTTATCGTTGTCAGGCTGCTTGTTGTCAGGATGCCTTCTTTTCTGACCGTTATTGTTGTTGTACTGCTGGTTGTTGTTGTTGTGGTTTTTCCGATCATTCTGAGGTTGATTTGACTGCTTAGGTTCAGACTTACTGGCCTCTTCTTTACTAACGTTTGCCTGGAGCCTTTCCACTTCTTTTGTCGTTTCTATAACATCGACATAAGTAGTATTCCCTGGGTTTGCTAGCTTAACCCCTAGCTCAATCTTTGGTCGAAGTCCTCTAACGAACTTGGTCACCCTCAGAAAATCAGTTGGAACAATCTCAGATGCAAACTTAGCTAATCAGTCGAACTGCTACCGTCAAATTGCCTTGCTTTAGAATAGCGAATTCCTCGACCCTTGAAGCAATGACAGCTGAATTGTAGTACTTTTTGTGGAACAGCTCTACAAATCTGGTCCAAATCATGGTGGCAACATCGTCAGAAGAGTTCTAACAGTTGAGAAAATCATGTTAGAACTTACCTTAATAGGCTCTAAGGCAAAAACTTAATCTAAGCAAACATAACTCGGACCTATTAATTATGTCTTCTTATGAAAAGAATTATATAAGCCTTCTTTATAATTAGGGTGTGTTTCTAAACTTAGAAAAATAAGCAATATTTATTATTTTCTAAGTGTGTTTCTAATTATCCTATATGACTTAATTCTCAGGCTCGAAACTCATCGTTGTTCCAAAGTTAACCATACTGAGGGAGGGCTGAGATCAGTAAAATCGTTCCCACTACTATGGCCCCTTATCTCTCAATATAGAGAACCCGGTTCATTGATTTGTATCCACCCTCACCGAACTTAGTCATTATTTATTAAATTTATTATTTATTATGATTGCAAAAATAAAATCAAACTCATACATGTCATCAAAATAACAATGATATTAATTTGGATTCACTAAGTACAATCATAAAGGAAAAACAAGAAATAAAATAAATAAATAATTAAACTAATATATTCTAAAAATCGGGATCTTCTACATCAGATCCTTCATCTAACATATCATCATCTATCTCTTCATAATCATCATTTTCATGAGCCTAAAAAATTCCTCTTGGAAGTGTAAAGAACGACCTAGACTAATACTTACAAAACATTCGCATAACATAGTTTATAAAAGAATAACATTCATTATCAAAGTCTCAGGGGGACTTGTTTAAAACCATGCAAGTTGGCACCATAAGTTTAAAATAAAACATAGATTTTTATGCAAAGTTCAAAGAAACCAAAAATTAAATAACTGAGTCCCACTGATAATTTAGGAAAGTCTCTTAAAAACAAAACATAATTTAAATGACGTTCTACGTTGATCGTTTTTCCGTCCATAGGATTACCCCACGCCATACACCCCATGATGAAAGAACTCCTCACGTCACCACGCGTGCCATACAGAAATCCTATTTGCTACCTGGAAGGAAAGTAAGGGGGGTGACCTAAAAGCCCAGTAAGGAAGTACAAACAAATAAGCAAGTAAGAATACAACAAAAACAAACACTAGCGTTCATCTAAAACATCATGGTATATCATAACATAATCGTAACATATCATCATATCATAACATAATCGTAACATATCATCATATCATAACATAATCGTAACATATCATCATATCATAACATAATCGTGACATATCATCATATCACAAACATACAGCATACATGATGAGCATGGATCGCTAGTTGTCCATGTCACCCTATGAGGTAAACAGGAGATCACTGGTCCTTGAATAACCTCGGCGCGTCTGCCCTAGGAGTTACGTCTCAATGTCCTTAGTAACTCGTTCGATGTATCTGACATCGTAATCTGTTTGATGTATCTAACATCGTAATCTGTTTGATGTATCTGACATCGTAACTGGTTTGATGTATCTAACATCCATACACATATCACATTCAACATATCATCACGTTATGGCATTCATAATTCATAACAATTCATTCATACACAATCTTACCATTCATAGCATAAAATCATAGAATCTATCTAACTTCCTTACCTCAGGTCCAAGCTAAGAATTTTCACAATCTTTCAACGAGCCTATATGATAATCAAAATAACATTTCTTAGGTTCATAAAATTACTATTTTGCCCTTCCACACAACTCATGTGTGCATGGGCCATGCACACATAATATCAGTTACACAAAACATGCAATTATCGCCATAAAAGAATAATGCTCGTTTTACCCATTTTACATGCATGATCGTTTTATAAAAAACCACATAGTTGAATATTAAACATAATTTTGGACGTAAAAGTGGAGTTGCATGTAACATGCATACGTGGGAACATTGCGTAATAGAGACGTTTTCAAAAACGATAATTCTACATTTCTTACTTTTATTATTTTAAAATCAATAGACATATTACATGCTTTATTTTTCTTAAAATTTCTAAGTTGATTAAATTTCTCAAAACATTATTTTATTTTATAAAATTATTTCATTTTAGCTCAAAAATAAAATATGTGACATTTTCATTTATTAATCTCAAATTACAAAGAATTAACCAAAAAGCTTGGATTTAATTAAAATACCTATTTTTTAATATGTTTCTTTAGAAAAATATATTTTTAAGTGTGGAAAAAAATATATATTTTTATTTAAATTATTTAAGACTTAGTTTTATGTAACAAAATCCATATGTGACAATTAAATAACAATTTTTAACATTTTTAAAACAAACTTTCAACCATCATTTATTTTCTCCAAAAATCACAAATACATAGAATGTAAATATTTTTCTCAATCAAAACAAAGGAAAAATCATAAATTATCAAAATATGCATTCATACCATTAAAAATACCATTTTTCAATATTACCATAACTTAGGAAAAATAATTTATTCCAAAAACTCATCAAATTCATTTTAGTGAAATTCACTTCATATTTTCTTACAAAAATTCCAGCAACTATTTTTATCATTAAAAATCACCATATTCAAATTAAAAGCTCAAATTTTCTCAAAAATCAATAAAAATTCTGTAGGTAATTATTTGAGTAAAATATCATTTTAATGAGACTTAAAATCCCCTTTTTAATTTCATAAAATTAACATAACATCAAGGACATTACTTATGCATGCAAATCATCTTTTTATCAAACTTTTACCCAATTATTTACAAAAATCAGCAAGCTTAATTTCTCATGAAACTCATCTTTTATCCCAAAATTTTTACATAAAATCATACATGTCCAAAATCTCATCATACTCTTATTATATACATGATTCTGATATTACTAACATATTCACATGAAATCTTATAAAACCATCTTTTTCTATTCCATTGAATCTACACATGAAATCCAACAACAATAACCATAACGGTAACATACATTAATTCATAAGCACCATATTCACATATGCCTTTATATTAACTTAACATGTTTCTATCATTATTTTCATGCATCTTATAATTTATTCATTCACAATATAACATGCATCCTATTAAAATTTCATGGATCCAAATATCAAGATTGCCAATTATCATCTTACCCATATTACATAGGTTCTAAAACATGGATCTAATATATTGAAAATCATACAACATCAAACAAAATATCAAGATAATCCTTAGGTATGCCTAGGCCGAAACCCCATATTTGCATTCATAAATTACCACTAATCATTATACATAGAAAAATCAACATCATAACCCTTTTATACATTAAACCATGATACCCTTCATGCAAATCAAACAACTTATTATCAACAAGATATCAAGAACACAAAGTACCCATTTTTTTTCTACCCAAAACATGAATCCCCTTTTAACCATAATCCCTCTAATAATCTATTCATCAAAACCATCACAAAATTTAGGGAGGGATTTCAATACCTCTTCTTGATAGAAAATCAAGAATCAAATACAACCAAGAGTCCAATAATCCTCCTTGCTCAAACCCTAGGGGTTGTATATTTTGAATAATCAAGGTGGAGAAGAAGATGAACAAGGTTAGAGACAACCCAATCATAATACTAAATTAATCATAAGGAAAACAACCAAAAACCTTACCCTAGCTTGAACCCTTTATTCTTCTTCTTCTTCCTTTCTTTCTTCTTCTCCTTCTCTCTCTAGGTCACGTCCTCTCTCTCTCTCTCTTCTCTCTATAATTCGGCAGCCCCAAGAGCATAATGCTCTTCCATTTTTCCCATTCCCTCTTTATCCTAATTTTCCCATAATGACTCAATAAAAGAAAAAAGGTAACGTTCCTATTCTCTTCCAAGATTTGTCTTAATTCATATTTATCTAATTATATCACAATAGGTGGAAAAATAAAGATGATCACTTCCTTTCCTAAAATAACATTATCACCTTATCTTTTTTTTTTTAATTTATTTTATCTAAAAAAAATTATGGAAATAAGATGATAACTATAATTGACCCAAATACAATAAAAATCTCAATCTTCCTTTCCCATTTAGGTTCACACGTCCAAACCTCTCCATTTCCCTTTTCTTTTTTTCTTTTTTTTTTATAAATTAATTCAAATAAAATCTAAAATAAGGAAATATAAAGTGTGTAGAAAATCTACACATGTGTACCATGCTACCATGCACTAGCACACACTAAATCACTAGGGTGCATCACTATCTACCATGCACCTTAGTGCATTCAACCAAATCTCACATAATTACCTCAATTGTCACACTTATCTAAAATGTAACACTAATAGTAAAATAAACATGTTACACAATTATTCACTTATTAAATTAATTAACCAAACAAACAATTAACAAATTTAAATTCAAAAGATTATACCAAACAATTCTAACAATTAAATAAAATAATAAACAATCAAATAAAACAAATAATCAACTAAATAAAATAACAACACTTAAATAAAACAATTCATCACACTTAACATTTAAATAAAATAAATCACAAAAATTTAAATAATCTAAAAAAAAAAATTTGTGCACTACAGGAAGATTGGTAAAAATTCTATTATTTTGTTCTTGTGTGAATTGGAATTCCATCTTAGATGTAAACCTTATTATGAGAAAATAATATTTCATAGCCGGTGGTACTTCATCCTCAACATCTATTGTCTCCCATATTTCTTCCAAAGCAGCAATTACAACAGGAAAAATCTCTAAAAAACCTAATTACTAAAATATATTGCTCCGTAGCTCTCATCATTATTTGCTTAGTTGTTTGGAGATGAACTATTTGATTATGGAATAAAAGAAATCTCCGAGTGATTCTCTCCAATATTCCTATCGTATTTCTTGGTTCTCTAATCCTTTTTAAGGCTTTAATGGCTCGGATATCGTTATATGATAAAGCTCCATCCATATCTTAACTGAAAACATAAAACTAAAATGTCAGCTAAAACACATAAACCTAATAACTAAAACATAAATACTTACATTGACGGTTAGATTCGGAGCTTGAGCGTGTGTATCAAGGAGAATTTCATGTAAATGGACCGTTTGTTCTGATACCAACTGTAACAACCTTTTAAAGTTTTCAATAAAGTTATGAATTTTCTTATGTATATTTTCTTCAAAGTTGTAGTTATGTCTTGTAGGTTTAATGACCTAAGTCTTAGAATAATTGGGTTGTTTCACCTAAATAATTCAAGTGTTAAATATTATAAGTGAAAATAGATTTTCTACACTTTAAATTATAAATTCTCACATTTAATCATATAATTTTGAAAAAAATTATTTTTTAAAGGAAACAAGAAATTTATTAAGTATTTCTAAATGACTATAAGTTTTGTTATTTTCTATGCTATTTAAAATGTTAAATGAGTTATTTTTATGAAATAAAAATAATTTTTAAGAGGTTTAATCAACTTAGTGATTTTAAAGAGATAAATAATGGTAAGAAAGTATATTGCTAAATCCTTATTTTGAAAATGATAGAAATAAGCGCGTATGAATTATCGTTTTTAACGTCACTTTTTAACAATGTTCCCACGTATGCATGTCGCATGCAATTGTACTTTTACGTTAAAAAATATGTCTACTATTCAACCGTGTGATTTTTACTTAAAAACCATGCATGTAAAATAGGTATAAGTTGCATTATTCTTATGGTGATTTTATGTCTAAATATGCATGTGTTTGAAAATATGTTTAGTTTTCACCATGTGTGCATTGGCCCATGCACACATGGAATTTATGAGTTGGGCACGAGAAAGTCTTTTGTGATGCTAAAGAATGCTATTTGATTATAATTATAGGCTCGTTATGAAGTTTCTCAATTTTTGCTTTGCTTGGACCTGAGGTAAGGAAGTTAGATAGAATTTTGTTTATTAATGTTGTGAACGGTAAGATTGGCTTGTATGAATAGAATGCTATGTACGATGATACATTTTGCAATATGAAGTATGAAATGCTATTTTGTGTCGATGTAATGTTGTTGATGAATCATGAAATTTCTTTTGTATTGATATGACTGGATTGTATGAGATTTGTATGTTGTATGATATGTAATGGTTCTTAGCGTGATGAATGCGACACAACAAAGGGGTTGCTAAGAATATGAAGACGTAACCCGAGTTACGAAGGATGTAAAGAGGTAACTCATAGGGCGGACGTGCCGAGGTTATTCAAGACCAGAGATCCTGTTTACCTCAAGATGTGACATGGACAAGATAGCGGGCCATGTTCACAAAGATATGATGATGATGCTTATGATGATAATGTTTATGATGATGATGATGATGTTTATGATGATAATGTTTATGATGATGATGTTTATGATGAAGTTAAGTATGATGTCACTTCAACAAAAATGGGTTTTAGGGGCGACCCATGTCGCCCCTAATAATCCTAAAAGTCGCCCCGGATAAAATGTGCCTAATAGGGTACAGCAGGGACGACTCAATGGGTCGCACTAACGTCGCCCCAAAATTTTGAACATTTTGCATAACTTCTATCGATATGTCGCCCCTGATATCCAAATAATCGCCCATAATACTTGATTATTAGGGTTGTGTCATTCCAGTACTTTCCACTATGAAGTCTGCCAAAGCCTACCCTTTTATGGTTGTTCTCGGATGGTAAGTGATCTCGAATTGTCCGAGCTCGACAACCCATTTTAATAATCGGCCTGAGGCTTCTGGCTTCGACAAGACTTGTCCTAGTGGTTGGTCAGTCAGCATGTGGATGAGGTGTGATTGGAAGTAAGGTCGGTGCTTTCGAGATGAGTGGAGTAGGCTGAGAGCCAACTTCTCCATTAAGGGGTATCTCGATTCTGCCCCCAGTAACCTTTTGTTGACATAGTATACTGGCTTTTGTACCGTCTGGTCTTCTCGGACGAGTACAACGCTAATGGCGTGCTCCGTTGTGGCGAGATATAGGTACAAAATTTCTCCTGTGATAGGCTTCGACAAGATGGGAGGTTCCGCGAGATAATTCTTGAGCTACTGAAATGCCAACTTCCATTCCCCTGTCCACTTGAATTTTTTGCCCTCTCTTAGAAGGTTGAAAAATGGAAGATAGCGATCTGTAGATTTTGAGATAAACCTACTTAATGTCGCCATACGTCCAGTCAAACTCTGGACATCTTTATGTTTTTGAGGTGAGGGCATGTCAATTAACGCCTGGATCATGTCAGGATTAACCTCTATTCCTCTCGCGTTCACAATGATGCCTAGAAACTTCCCCGACGATACTCCGAAGGAGCATTTCTGAGGGTTAAGCTTCATGTTGAACTTTCGTAGCATGGCGAAGCATTCTTTGAGGTCTTCCACATGGTTATTGTTATGTTTAGATTTGACCAACATATCATCAACATACACTTCCATGTTATTACCTATTTGCTCGGGGAACATCATGTTTACGAGCCTTTGGTAGGTGGCTCTAGCATTCTTAAGCCCCAAAGGCATGATATTGTAACAGTACAACCCTTTATCTGTCACAAAACTCGTATGCTCTTGGTCATGGGCATGCATGACAATCCAGAATAAGCGTCCATGAATGACATAAGTCCGTGCCCGGCTGTGGCATCTACGAGCTGGTCGATCCGAGGTAACGGAAAGCAGTACTTTGGACATGCCTTATTGAGGTTAGAGTAATCAATACAAGTTCGCCATGTTCCGTTAGGTTTTGGAACTAGTACCGAGTTAGCGACCCAATCAGGGTAGAAGGCATCTCGTATGAATCAATTCGCCTTCAACCTGTCGACCTCTTCCTTCAGTGCCTTCTTCCTGTCATCATTCAGGAGTCTTCATTTTTGTTGCTTCGGGGGGAAGCTCTTATCAATGTTAAGGGCGTGGCTCATCACATTCAGACTTATCCCTACCACGTCCGAATATGACCATGCAAAAACATTTTGGTTCTTCCTCAAGAAGCAAATTAATTGCTACTTTGTTTCTTCTTTAAGGTTTTTCCCTACCTTCACAGTTTTCGAGGGGTCAACCTCTTCGATCTTGACTTCTTCGAGCTCTTCTAGAGGCTCGAGGTCAGCCCTTTCTTCTATTCTTGGATCGATCTCTTCGTTTATCTCGAAGACTGATCCATCCTTACTCTGAATTACTACAAGCGTTTGTGCACTTTTCTGCTTCTTCCCTCTCACGGAAATGTTGTAACATTCCCTTCCCATGAGCTGGTCTCCTTTCAGCGTCCCGATGCCACTAGAAGTCGAGAACTTGATGGCCAGGTGCCTAACGAACGAAACTGCCCCCAACCCTACTAGGGCGGGTCTCCCGAGCAGTACGTTGTAGGCCGATGGAAGATCCACCACTACGAATTCTATCATCTTGGTTGTCGAGACTGGGAAGTCTCCCAAGGTTACGGGGAGTTCGATGGATGCCATACAGGCAATGCCTTCTCCTGAAAAGTCGTACAACGTCGTTGCACAGGCCTATAGGTCGCGAAGCACGATTCCCATCTTTTTTAAAGTGACCTTGTAGAGGATATTTACTGAGCTCCCATTATCAATTAGGACTCGGTGTACCCTTTTGTTCGCGAGCTGAAGGGTTATGACCAATGAGTCATTATAAGGGAAGTCCACATGGGATGTGTCGTCTTCAGTAAAAATTATGGGTTGAGATTCAACCCTTTGCTGTTTCGGAGCTCTGGGTCCGGGTTCGTAAGGAGATCCGTCACCAGTTTTCAGCTTATTCACATATGTTTTCTAGACGTTCTTGCCTGATCCTGCAATATGTGGTCCCCCCGAGATGGTTATGACATCTTCTCCATCAATCGGAGGGGGTCGTTCGTCCTCCCTTGCTCGGGAGTTGCTGTTCTGGGCAAGTGGCGCTGCTGCTGCCCTCTGGTTGGTGGAAGCCTGATTGGGGTTTTGATTCCTAACATATTGCCTGAAATATCCCCTCGAGATCAGGCCTTCGATCTCATCTTTTAATTGCCTGCATTCATCGGTTGTATGTCCGATATCTCTATGGAATCTGAAGTACTTGTTGGAGTCTCTTTTCGCCTTTTGGTCTCTCATGGGGTCAGGCCGTCTAAAAGGGCCCTGGTTTTCATTAGCCAGGTAGATATTCTCCCAAGACTCATTGAGCTTGGTATACAGCTTGTATACAGAGAAATATCTTTCCCCTTTCTTCTTCTTTCCCCCTTCCGCATTGGGATTATGCCCTTCATTTTTCTTTCTTTTAGAGGGGTTGTCCCCTGAAGGTTTTGAGGTCATAGGATCCGCCGAGGTCGAGGCAGAGTTTGTGTTTGTTGTTGTAGTTATGGGCTGAGAGGTCATATTCAATGTTGACCTCACCTCTTCTACATTAACAAACCTCTGATCTCGTCGATTGAACTCGGTTAAGGACCTTACGGGCTTCCTTTGCATATCTTCCCAGAGAGGACTTCCAAGCATTACTCCAGCTCGGACAGCCATTAAATGGCCACTCTCATCAACATCACGAGCTCGAGCCACTTCCAAATTGAATTTTGTGAGATAAATCTTTAGTGTTTCATTTGGCTGCTGTCGGACATTGGTCAAGGCAGATGCCTCGGGCCTAATGCTGACCATGGCCTTGAACTGTTTCTTGAAATCTCTTGATAATTGATCCTATGAAGCAATCAAGTGTCTCTTATATTTTTCAAACCAGTTCTTCGTTGGTCCCATGAGAGAGGCTAGGAACACCATGCACCTGAGCTCGTAGCCCACATTACAGGCTCGCATGATTGTGTTGAACGTACTTAAATGACTGTACGGGTCTGAATTCCCATCAAATGGTGGGACATGAGGACTTCTGAATCCTTGAGGAAATGGGGTGCTAGAGATGTGCGGGGAAAAAGGCTCGAGCTCTTCGTAGAACGCTTCATCCCTTTCCTGACTTCATTCGTTTTGTAAGAGCCTGAATGCTATTTCCAACTGCTCAATCCTTTCTTGGACTGAATCTACGGGAGGTCTGACTTGAATCAGTGGGAACTGGTTATTGTTGATTACAACTCTAGTTTTGAGCCTCGGCTCAGGGTTCTTACGCCCATTGAGATGATCCCTCAGATCTGGATTCGATGGATTATCATTCCCCCGATTATGGTTCAGATGTTCTCGTAAATCTGGGTGATTTCTTCAATTTCCAGTATTTCTACATTTCTGGTCATATATACTAACTGATCTAGTGTCACCCGAGCCTTCACTGACATGGCTTGTTGCATGGTTGTTTCGAGATGAGTTTCTTGCGGGTTGCTTCATCTCAGTAGTGTGAGACCGAGACATTTGTCTTCTCATGCGTTGGGGACCCATATGCTCCCTAGCAGTTTCCCCATTTCCACTCCTTCGCCCTGCTCACCTTTCCTTATCACCATGGGTTGGTTGTGCATTCCTCCAAGTTGGCGAGGGATGCCTTATTGGCGATGTAGGGTGTCTTATTGGCGATGGTGGCTACCATCCATTACGGGGCCTAGAAGGCCCTAAGTTTACTCGATCAGGTTCTGCAACGTTCTTCGTGGTACCAGGATTTCGAGTCCGAGCCTCCGAGGGGGCTCAGTTATTCCCTACTTCGGCAGGTGCCTCTGCAGTTGGGTTGAAAGGACTTTCAGCCCGGTTACTTCTCTGGGTTCTCGGCGGAGCAGGTTGTTCTGCTGGCGGCGGAGGTTGCTCCGCTCTTCGAGTGGCAGCGTTTTTGCATGGGCGTCCTCGAGGCCTACATGGTGGAACATGAACGTCCCGCAGAGGTGGAGCCTGGGCATCTGGCGGAGGTGGGGCCTGAGCCGCCTGCGCTTCAGCAACTAGTCTGGCTAGCTCTTCGTTGCATTTCTTAGGCTCTGCCAACTGCTTTCGCAGTTGTCGATTTTTGAGCTCCACTATCGGGACATATCGTTCAGGATTGTAGTACATGTCCTCATCGTCCCTGGGGGATGGTAGTCCCCAAGAGTCGAATGAACCACTCTTCTCATCAGGATCTGAATTCACCATAGACTGTTTTCCAGAGCGTCAGGGTAGTCAGCTTCATCTAAAATTTCCTCAGGACCATTGAGATCATTTGCTGCCATTGTTGATTCAGGAGGCACTCTAACTGAACAAAATCACGCAAGTACTATTTAATGGCTCTCAATAAAAGCACCAAAATGTTGACGCCATTTTTTGCCAACTTAAATAGTAGAGCAATTAAACCATAAAATATTGGTGCAAAAGAATAAAGAGGAAAACTAGATGATTTTTACGTGGTTCAGCAGTTAACTCTGCCTAGTCCACGAGTCTATATTATTAAGACTTTGGAGTTCTCTGGAACTTTTCAGAGAAGAGTTGCCTAGAGTTTCTTCTCCAGAAATCGGAAAATCGATCCTCTACAATTGGTGTTTCCTTCTCTATTTATAGAGAAGGTTGCAGAATTCATTCCCACATATTTTGGGAAGATATTTTGTAAATCAATTAATATAATGCTATTTAATGCATTATTTCCTACATGCACGGAAACATCCCATGAAGATCAAGAACGGATAACAGATTAAATGATATCCCTTAAATATTGGGATTGTACAGCAATAAACATGTTCACACGTAACTGATTATCCCAGATGATTCTTCAAGATCAGCAATTGGCATTGAGTTTGCCGAGACCATGAATCATTCACGAGCTCACCGCCCAGCTTCACTTAAGCTCGGAACAAGTAGATGCAGACGATGTTGTCACATTCGAGCTTGCACTTCCCAAGCTCGAACCATCTTGCTTGAAGGCAATTAGTGAAAAATATATTCAAGTGTCATACCATGCCATTGTGAGTTCAAAGAATATTCGAGGCTACACATCCTCGAGGTCATTTTTTACTTCAAAGAGGTTCGATGGTTGGATCATATGATGACCACATATATTTCGAGCTCACACCTAACAATGTATATATTTATACATACACATGGTTACTAAATAAATTATATTATATTATATATATAAATTTAAATAAATAAAAAACTTAATATATATATACATATAAACAGATTTATAATATATATACATATATAAGCAGATTTAAAAACTTAATATATATATACTTACTCTAGTAGGAGGTCCTCGGCTCCATGCGGTGGTGAACTCGTGGCGACGGCGGTTCCGTGTGCCGGTTATGCAGCAGCGGGGCGAGTCTGTGCGACGGAAAGGAGAGAGGGGGGAAGAGTGAGGGAGAGAGAGAGGGGAAGAGTGAAGGATAGAGAGAGGGGACGAGTGAGGGAGAGAGAGAGGGGGAAGAGTGAGGGAGAGAGAGAGAGAGGGGGCGGGAGGGAAGTGTGAGGAGGGAGAGAGAGAGATCGTAAGGGAAGGGCTAGATTTTTTAGCTGAGGGAATCGTAAGGGAGAGTCTTTTTTGTATAAGTGATAAGGGGTATTAGGGGCAACATGTCGCCCCTAATAGTTTTCACAAATTTTTCATACAACCTGTAATTATAACACTATCAGGGGCGACTGGACCTAATATTAGGGGCGAGTCCTTTTTTTTTAAGTGATAAGGGGTATTAGGGGCTACATGTCACCCCTAATAGTTTTCACAAAATTTTCATACAACCTGTAATTATAACACTATCAGGGGCGACTGGACCTAATATCGCCCCTAATACTTTTCACAAAAATTTGACAAACCGCCTAAATTTTCCTCGTGAATTTGGAAAAATTCCTCAATATTAGGGGCGACATGTCGCCCCTAATACTATTCCTAGATATTAGAGGCGACTTTTCATGTGTTGTCTATAATATTGTGTATATTAGAGGCGACATGGTGTCGCCCCTAATAATGTCGCCTCTAAAATTGATTTTTCTTGTAGTGTGTGTAACGATGTATGAATGTGAATATGTTTTGTTGTGTTTACTCGTGTGTTGTTTTTACTTTCTTAGTGGGCTTTTAGCTCACCCCCTTACTTTCCCTTCCAGGTAGCAAATAAGATTTCTCTTCAGCATGTGTGGTGATGTGGAGAGTTCCGACATCAGGGTGTGTATGGCTTGGGGTACCCTACGGGCGAGAAAACGATCAGCTTAACGCCACTTTCTAAAGAATAATGTTATGTTTATTTTTAACTTTTCAAAACTTATCAGTGGGACTTGAACTTTATTAATTTTTAAAACGTTGCATGAAAACTATTATTTTTATTTTTTAAACTATTGGGCCCAACTTGCATGTTTTAGCAAGGTCCCACTGGGATTTTTCATATAATAAGTGGCTTTCTTCTATAAGTTTACGAGCATGTAAAAGTTTTACAAAGTATTAGATTAGAGCGTTTTACACCCTTTCTACCTCTCGTTTTCTTTCTTCCCTTCCCCTTCCTACTAGTTATTAATTTTTTAGCAAGTATTTTTATCATTTTAGTTTTATATATGGTATGGAGTGTGGATATATTGCATTAGTTTTGTATTTTGAATATGATATATTGATTATGTTATACATATAAATAGTGGTTAAATTGGGACTATACAATCGAATTAGTAAATTTCATACTTGTGTGATATATAGTGTAGTTAAGGTGATATACAGAATATATATATATATATATTTAGAGCTTTGTTGTCTTTGTTATGTTTTTCTTTATCTGCCCATTGTCATGTATTTTTTTTTTTTATGTATATCAACTTGTTCATTTTATTTATAATCTGCCATGTAAGTCAATTTTCCATTGATGTAGAGATTGTAGTTGGAGAAGTTTGAGTAGAACTTTAAAGTTAGGATGAGTGGGGGTGTATTTATAAAAGTTAAATTTTATAAATAGAGAATTTATATTTATAAATGTACATTTCACTACAAAAAAATGTTGTTTTTAGCGAGAACCTTTCCTGGTAGAAACATTTTAGAACCGCGCTAAGGATATGCGGTATTTTTTCATTTTAGTTGGTATACCAAGAACATGTTCTCGGTAAAAGTCCTTTATATGTTGTCTTCTTCCCCGAACAAAGGTCATTTTCTCTATAAAAAATACCCCAAAACCCATTTTTCCTCTGATTTCTCTCTCAAAAAACCCCCACTCTCTCACTATAAAACTCATTTATCCCCAATTTTGGCTCTCCTATGGTTAGATTTTGAGTTTCATTCCAAGATTTGAAGGTATGTTTGAGTTTTTTTATGATGTTTTTTTTTGTTATTGTATTATTTTGAATCCGAGATTTATGTGTATTTCTTTGTTTTTATGAAGTGTTTTTTGTTGATTTGGTGTCTACAAACACATTCCAAGATTGACCAGCCTCATTTTGCTAAGATTTCTATTTTTTTTTCACCATTTTTGTTATTGTGTATAGGTGTATATATGAATATATTTGTTATTTAAATAATTAAATTTTAAAAAAATCAAATTTGAGTTTAGTTAACATGTATGAAAATGTGTTGTATAATTATAAATGAAAATATAATATTTGAGTGTTAGGGATAATTAATTTGAGTGTTAATTTTTTAGTTTGGGATAATTAATTTGAGTGTTACATTATTATAGAGATTTGGTTAATAAAGTTCGATTAATAGATTGAGTTGATAAAGCTATATTGTTAGATTAGTTTTTTTATTTTGTTAAAATTAGTATTTTTTGTTATTGTTAATTTTTTTAATCTTAGTTTTGATGAATATTGATACTTTGTTTTTGTTTTTGGTGTTGTTGTTTTTTTAGTAAAATTACGATATTTTGCTTAATTAATAAAATTAAGACTAATAGTTGTATGTGTACTATTATGTGTATGTTCTGGGTCTGGATATATTTTTTACGTGTTATTTGCAGGATTTTAATTTTTGGGATAGATGAAAATATAGTCGTTATGCTGCCGAATTTTTTATAGAATTGTAAAATTTAGAGATATTGTGAATATTAGTAGAAGTACTCAATAAAATTTCTAATTTAATAAATAGTGAATTGATAAGTAAAATAATATATTTTTTTTAATTATGATTAAATAAAATTAACAATAACATTATGCAACCAAATTTTAATAAAAATAAACATTAATCTTGAATATAAATTAAATAATTTAAGTAATAAATCCTAAATTAATTAAATAATTTTTAACCTAATCTTAGAAATTTTGTGTAAATTAATAAAACTATTCAATAAAGCATAAGTAAAATATGTAATTTAATAAATAGTGAATTAATATGTAAAATAATGATATTTGTTAGTTCTAATTAAATAAAATTAACAAATATATTATTAGAAAACCAATTTTAAACATAATCTTAATAATTATTAAAATTAATTTAATTGTAAAAGAATAACCATTAATTGTAATTAAAATTAAAATTAATATTTGAAGTTAGAAAAATATATGTCAAATTTATATAATTTTAATAATATTTACACTCAAATATATTACAGTTAGATATCATAAAACAACATAATTAACTTCAAAGAGCATAAGACATTATAAAAAACAATATTTAATAAAACTTGTTTTTCTTTGGTAATAAGAAATTATTACCAAAGATATAATAATAGTGTGTTATTATCACCTAGTGATAATTTTTTATTAGTGTTCATCACAAGAAGTTTTAGACCCGTTCGGAGAGGGTGAGTCATTGAAAACTCTTAAATTTGCCTCTCTCTGAATTAGGACACACACACAAATTCATTGTAAGTTTGATGATAAGTGTTCCATGCAGTGGTACACTCATACAATGTCGATCGACAAGAGCTGGATTAATTTGACAGATCGATTATCTGATGAGTATGAAGCTGGTGTGATGGATTTTCTTCAGAGAGCTAGGCAGTGCGTTGACTCAAGGGGATTGGTGAAATGTCCGTGTAGGAGGTATCTCAATGTTGAATTTCAGACGATTGATGTATGAGAAAATCATCTCTTTGTAAATGGTTTTCTACGAAAATATACCAATTGGCATTGGCATGGAGCAGATGAAATAATACCAATGAGGAAAGTGATAGATCAAAATGATGAAGACGAAATGATTTATGTTCTCAGTGATGTTATGTAAAATGACAATGACGGATATGAAGAAAATGAGCACGATCAAGAGATACCTGCAGCAGACTACAAGGCTGAGCAACATTATAATGATTTGTTTGCTGAGATCGAGGCTCCATTATTCCCTAGGTGTCAAAATTACACATCATTGAATTTCCTAGTGAAGTTGACGCATTTCAAAGTGTTGGGAAAAATTCCCAACAAAATATTTGATGGGATGCTTGAGTTGTTACATGATGCATTTCCAACCCCAAATAAGCTTTCAAAATCGCATTATGCAGCGAAAATGTTGTTGCGTAAACTTGGATTGGGCTACGAGTCAATCCATGTCTGCAAGCCTGATTGCGCACTGTTTTGGAAAGAACATGCTGGAAAAAGCAAATGTCCTATTTGTGGGGAGGATTGGAGGGTGGACAAGAACACCAAGGGAAAGTGCCTCATAAAGTGATGCATTATTTTCCTTTTAACCCCTAGGTTAATGCAAAAATATACATCAAGGCACATTGCTCAACATATGAGATGGCATCACAAGCAACGTATAAAAGAAGTTGGTGTATTGCGTCATCCTGTTGATGGGAAAGCTTGGAAGGACTTTAACCGAAATAATCCAATGTTTGCAATGGAACCCAGGAATGTGCACCTTGGATTGGCTACAGATGGATTCAATCCCTTTGGTAATATGAGTCTTTCTTATAGTATGTGGCCGGATGTGTTGACGACATATAACTTGCCACCATGGTTGTGCATGAGAGAAACTAATTTCATGTTGAGCTTATTAATTCTGGGACCTCATTCGCCAGGAAAATATTTTGATGTTTTCTTAAGACCATTGATTGATGAGTTAAAATAATTATTGGTGAGCAGTGTACAGACTCGAGATGTAGTCGATGATAGTTTCTTCACTCTTCAAGCAACTTTGATGTGGACTATAAACGATTACCCAACAAGGAGTAGCCTTTCTGGATGGACTGGCCAAGGTTATCATGCTTGCTCTACTTGCAATGTGGCAGCACCGTTTATTCATTTACAAAAGAAGGTTACTTTCTATGCCCATAGACATTTTTTACCAATCAAACATGTTATTAGAAGGGACAAGAAGACATATGGTGTTGTTGAAAAAAGACTACCACCAATGCCATTAATCATGCAAGATATGTTCCACAAATGAGTTTTATACCCAATTCTCTTCCTAGTAAGCATGTAAGATATGGTGGCCAAAAAAGAAAGCATACCAAAGAGCAAATAGGTTGGCGGAAAAAAAATATATATTTTGAGCTCCCATATTGGACCGACATAATCTTGCATCACAATCTAGATGTTATGCATGTTGTGAAAAATGTGTGTGACAGTTTAGTAGGCACAATAAATGGGCTGGAGAATAAGACCAAAGATACAGTTAGTGCTAGAGTAGACTTGGAGAAGATGAAGATGAGACTAGAGTTACAGTTGAAGAAGATGAATGGTCGGATACAAAAGCCTGCGGCCAAATTCACTTTCACTATTGAAGATTGCCAAAAGTTTTGTCGATTTCTTAAATCAATGAAGTTTCCAGATGGTTTTAGATCTAACCTAAGGAAGAATGTGATTAATAATGACAATAAGATCACCGGTTTGAAATCGCATGATTGTCAAATCATTATGCAACGCGTTTTGCCAGTTAGTGTACATGCATTCCTAGTGAAATCGATTAGTACAACTATTATTGAGTTCTGCACTTTCTTTAAGCTCATTTGTGCGAGAATTTTAAAAGTCTCGGATTTAGAATAAGTCAAAACTTCAATTGTTGAGATTGTTTGCAAGTTAGAAAACATTTCCCCCCCTGCTTTTTTCGATATCAAGGTCCATCTACTAATACATTTATCGGAAGAAGCAATACTTGGAGGACTGGTTCACATTAAGTGGACATATCCTTTTGAAAGATA
This sequence comes from Humulus lupulus, assembly GCF_963169125.1. Taxonomy (NCBI): domain Eukaryota; kingdom Viridiplantae; phylum Streptophyta; class Magnoliopsida; order Rosales; family Cannabaceae; genus Humulus; species Humulus lupulus. The sequence goes on along the minus strand of NC_084801.1, from coordinate 23,574,066 downwards.
TATGAAAAAGTTGAAGAATTATGTCCGTAATAAAGCACGTCCATATGGGTCAATAACAGAAGGATATGTGGTTGATGAGGCATTAACATTTTGCTCCATGTACTTAAAAGGAGTTGAAACAAAGTTCAATCGTCCAAACTGAAATGCAGGACTTGGTCCATCACTTAAAAATATGTCGGTCTTTCGATCTCAGGGTCGCCCAATTGGTAAGAAATCCTTGACAATTTTGGATGATGAAAGGAAGAAAACTACGGATTGGTATATTCTAAATAACTTCAATGAGATCTTGCCATATCTTCAGTAAGTAATTAAAGTAGTTCATCCTTTCATTGCATGTTTATTATAATACTTATTAGTAACTCTTAAATTGATTGTTTTTGTTCGTTGTAAAGAGCATATGGAAATTCTTCAGACTCGAGGTGTTGAAAACCTAGACCAATTACATAGAAAGGAATTTCTTAATTGGTTTTATAATAAGATTTATCATCTTCGGCAACTGGGTTCCTCGGAAGTACATGAAGAATTAATCTCTTTAGCAAACGGTTCTTCAAATCGTGTTGCTTCGTACCCTGCTTATGACAGGGACAAGAATCACCAAACTCAAAACAATGAAGTCTTTGTAGCAGGTGTTGAAAATAATACTTATTACGGCCAGTTGGAAGAAGTTTTAGTGATGTCATATCTTTCTGGTTGTTCTGTTGTATTATTTAAGTGCAAATGGTTTGACACTAATCAGTCTTCAAAATTAAAGTTTGAGCAGAACATAACGAGTATTAAAACTAGTTCGGAGGCCTTCAAAGATGATAAATTAATCTTAGTAACTCAGGCTAACCAAGTTTTCTACATTTATGACCTTAAAAATAAATCTCACTGGAAAGTCGTCCAAGCAGTGCATCACAGAAATGTGTGGGACATCCCACTAGTTGAAGAACAAGTGGAGGATGTAGAAGTAGATGTTATGCACGACACTAGTTCCTCTGATTTCCAATTATTCGTTGACCTTGGTCCGTTGCCACAAATCAGCTTTGAACGTATAGGGGCTCCATTACAATTTGTTGAGATAGATAATGTTACAATTGATGAGGAGAGGGAGGAGGAGGAGGAAGAGGAAGTTGAATTCATAGAAAAAGATGATGAAGAGGAAGATGAACACATAGAAACTGATGGTAATAGTGAAGATTATTATACTGATGATTAAATGGTAATTTTATAATATGTTGAAGTAATTATGTTGTACAATAATTGATTATTATAGGTATTATGTTTAGTATAAATGTAATTTTAATATCGATTAATTTGACAGATATGACTGATGTTATTGCTTGATCTCATGGGGGTGATGGTGGAGGATGCGATCCTCCCCGTGGACCGTCAAATATTCCAGCTGAATGTGAACGAGGTAATACATTACACATTGATACACTCCTTAAATTTTAACAGTTAATACATATTAATTTTAAAATACTAAATTTGCATACAATAATGCCTCCAAACAAGTGTAGACGCCACAGAGGATTGAACACGTGAGAAAAAAGGGAAGAGTTGGGGTGTCCTCTCCCTCTCGAGTAGGACATGCGATGGAGAACATATAAAGAGATCGGAGATTACAGCTCAAATTTCTCAAGAGAGCTGAGATTACTTGTTTGACAGTACACAGATCCAGATTGTCCTCAATGGTCAAAAGTACCAAATGCCTTGAAACAAAGAATACTTGCACATCTGGAGGTAAGTAATTTCTGTATTATGTGAATTCTATTTAATTATATATCATATTTACTAATAAATATTTGTAATTTATGATGATTTGTTTGATATCGGACATACCAGATATGGACAAGGGCACATGCCTGGGATCTTGAGAGGCATTGATACATCATGTGCTAAAAATTATTCTGATTGGAAGTATGATATTAAAGAACATTTAACGATTAATAGGCCAGAAAATCATTATGGTGGTTGCACAGATATGCAGTGGCAAAAAACCATTGAATTTTTTCGACACACAGAAATTATGGTAATAATTTCTTGCTAAACTTAACTCGCTTAATTAAATATATTACTAACATAAACTTTTTGCAGAAACGTTCTGGGGTCAACAAGGAAAATAGGAAGAAACTAAAAGAGCTTAGCTACAGAGGTTCTTAGTCAATCCTAGCGCTTCGCTATAAAAAAGTTAGTTAATCAATGCTTTTTAAGTTTGTTTTTCTTATTAATGTTTAATTATTTTTAAATATATATATATGTACGTGACAACGCAATTTAGAAACTGGGAAACTTGAGCCGATCCTAAATAGCTGGATGGATACTCACCATAAATCAGGCACAGGGTGGGTGACAGAAACAGCAAAAAAAACTTGGGTACGTTAAGTTTTTTTAAACATTTTTCAAAATTTTAATTGTTTGTTTACAATACATAATTAGATTTTATATTGTATCATTGGAGGAATTGCGGACATATCGCGACACACAGCAGACACAGAAAGTTAGAACCAACCAGTGCTAATCAGGCTTTCATAGCTCAGTTGGTTAGAGCACCCGTTTAGTAAGCAGGAGGTCTTGAGTTCAACTCTCAATGAAAGCAATAATAGAATGTGTTTTATTTTAATTTGGTGTTTTTTCATAAATCTATTTTTTTTAACTTTCTTAAGTTATCTGATTTTTTTTTTTTTAAAATACTACCTTAAGTTTTCAAAAATATGATTTTCAAAGTTTTTATTAATAAAAATACGGTGTTAAAAAAGCAACTATAAAACAACAATTGGACAACAAGACATCAACCCATTACATACTAACACATTAAAAAACAACAATTGGACAACAACTAGAAGTCAATCCATTGCATACTAACACGTTTTAAAAAAATTCAAAATATATCTGAAAACAACTAAACACCAAGTAGACATTAACACAACAACAGAACAATTATATATAAACTTAAACAACTAAAAACAACATGAAAATAACTATACATAAACATAAATAACTAAAAAATAACACAAAAACAACATAAAAGATGAAAAACAGGCAAAATTGTATAAATATAAAAATTTCCTTAAAATCATAAAATTGAAAAGAAAAAAAACTTTGTCAATCCGTAAAAATATAATTTTTTTAGCGAAATTAAGTGTATTATGTAAATTTCCCTTTTAATTTTATATTGTCTGTGATATAATAATTTAAAGGTTTGGACCTTGTGTTTTTTTCGATTACATGTTTGGACCCTATGTTTTAAAAAATTTATTTTTGGACCCTATATTTTGTAAAATGGTTCAAATAGACCCCTAAACTCAATTTTGATGAAGAAAAAAATTGAATATAACAACACAATTTTTAAGCAGAATGATTTTATTTTTGTTCTGAATTGTTAGTTTGGTGAATTATTTGTGATTTCATTTGAGAAAAGTTTGACCAAAATCAGGTTTAGGGTTCTATTTGAACCATTTTACAAAACATAGGGTCCCAAAAATAATTTATCAAAACACAAGGTACAAACAGGTAATGGGACAAAATACAAGGTCTAAAAATGTATAAACCCTAATTTAAATTTGGACAAATAATAAGAAATGTGAGTATGTTAAATATTAAGATCCCAAAAGGTAAATATATATATATACACTACACAAAAAAAGGTCTTTTACGACGAAACTATTTGCAGCGACCTATTTTCGCCACAACTAAAGGCATTATTTATGGTGAAACTGAAATTTTGCCGCTAATAATCTTCAAAAATATTTTTATAGATTTATAGAACTATTTGTGGCGAAAGAGAATTATTTGCGGCGAGTAGATCGTCGCAAAAAGGGTTCACATTTTTTAGGAAAAACTCCCGCCAATCTGATTCATTTACATGGGGTATTTGCATTATTTGCAACGAAATTTAGGATTATTTGCTACAAAATTGGTCGTCGCTAATGACGTCAAAAAATTGGAGGGAAATGTTCACAGTTTTCATGGGATTATTTGCGGCAAAATACTAATATTTGCGACAACATGTTCGCCGCAAATACTTTTTATTTGCGGCGACGGCAGTCGAGGTCGATTTGTGTATTTTCAACACTAAAGTCAACAAGAACACTCTTGATTAGCACGATTATTATTCTTAGAACACCCCAAATAGCGAACCGGCCGTTGATTAGGTCCAAAATAGCCCATAATCACTCAAGGATGCCTTAGAATACAACATATAGGTGAGATTGACGGTGATGGAGACTGATTTGTGCATTTTGAACACTAAAGTCATCAGGAACACTCTTGACTAGTGCAATTATTATTCTTAGAACACCTCGAATAACAATCTAATTGCTAATTAGGTCCGGAATAGTCCATAATGACTCAAAAATGCTTTAGAATACCACGTATAGGTGAGGTTGACAACGATTAAGACCAATCTGTGCATTTTGAATACTAAAGTCAACAAGAACACTCTTGATTAGTGCGATTATTATTCTTAGAACACCACGAATAACGATTTGAGCGTTGAATAGGCCTGGAATAGTTCTGAATCATTCAATTATGTCTTAGAATACCACATATGGGTGATCGACGACAATCGAGATCGATTTCTGCATTTTGAACACTAAAGTCAACTTTTTATGCAGGGTTTTTGTGGCGATTGTGAGAGTATTTGCGATGAAACTTTCACCACAAATAGTTCTACAATTAAATTTTCATAAAAAAAAATTGATGGGAAAAGTTCGCAGGCATTATTTCTATTAATGTTAGCGGCGACTTTTTTGGGTATTTGCGGCGAAAATTTTCTCCGCAAATAAGTATCTCGATATATCCTCCAGAGCCCTTTCTCCTTCCTCATTTTTGCGCCTCTCTCACTCTCTCGTCTTCGGTTCTCTGCAACTCCGACCTCCTGACCCCCAGTCGCGGCTCCTCCGACCCCATTTTCTCTGTATCTCTCTAAATAATTCTTAAAAACCCATTTTCTGAAAAATGCCACTTTTACTTCTGATCCACTTTCGACCCATCGACTTCTAGCCATGACTTTCTGCTCCTCCGTGTCTATAAAATTAGATATATTCACGTCCTCAATTTTTTATATATATATTTTCTAACTCATTTTCGTTGTTGCCACCACCACCACGACGTCGCCGGAGTAGTGCCACCGCTATGAGAAATCGCCACCACCACCTCGTTGTTGCCTATACAGCCCAGCCGAGGTATATATAGGTTTATATTTTTTTTTCTTAAGTTAATATTTTGTAAAGAAAATAATTAAGCTAGTATTTATAAAAATGATATGTTGTTTGGATTATTCATTTTATATTAAGTTATATTTATTTAATTAGTTAAAATTGATATTGAAAGTTTTATGGTATTCAATTTATAAGTTTGTATTTTTAGGATTAAAGTTTGATGTTAATTTTACTTAAGTTTGATGTTAGCAATATGTTAGTAAAATTATAATGTTGGTTTGAATTATTTGAATAATTTATTGTATTAAATATGTTGTATGTTCTAGGACTAGATTTAAGTCTTTTTTGTAGGGTCTAAATTTTGGGGATGGTATATAGATGTTATGTTGCTGAAATTTATATTAATTTTTAATTAATTTAATTATAGAATAAATTAAACTTGTTAATAATAAAATTATCAAATAATTACTATAAAATAAAAGTTTAAATTAGTGTAAGACTAATTTAATTAAATAATTTATTAAAATTACACTTTTATAATAAAATTAAATTTTAACATTTAAAGAAATAAAATAAAAATAATATTTAATTATAAATAATTAACAAATAAAATAAATAATAAAATTAGATTTTAGTAATTATAAAAGTGAAAAAATTAATAAGTAAAAAAACTAAGAAAATTCATATTTAATAAAAGTATATTATGAACCATGAACAAATAAAATAAAATATTAACAACTAAAATGTTCAGAGATGACACGCCCACTCATGTTCCCATGCGAGTCACGCCTCAATCTAGATTTAGCAATGACGTGTCTTCACCTCCGCCACGATCTCCACCGCTCCCAGTCATTCAGTTTCCAGATGACAGTGATGATAATGATGCGATCAACTTAACATAGATTATATAGTTATATATATAGTAGTATTTATTTTTTTCAATACTAGTAAGACAATTATTAATATTAGATTGTAAGGTCTATTTTCTTATCAATTAATGGATACTACAATTCTGATTTTAAATTTTATTATATATTAAATTTGAATTTTTTTAATTTTTTTTATTTCTTTTACACTATTTGTGTAGAGTTCCAGAATATTTACTTAGCTAGCTAGATAGTAGTAGTAGCAGTAGTTAGTGTTAGTTAGTAGTATACCGTGGGTTTTGGTTCAAGTCGGGACTTAGTTGGAAACTCATAGGAACAGTTGTGGATTTTGTAAGTTTAACCTATAGTTTAAGAATATTAATTATAACATAAGGTTTGATTAATATTGTTGGTCATAGATATATATTTATTATAACCTATGGTTTGGATAGAGCTAATAAGAGTGTGACACTTGTCATAATTATGATTATTAAGGAATTAAGTATTTTTTATGGATAGTTTTAATAAAAGAAAGATGTAGAAGCTCTAGAACCTTCTAGTAGTTGTTAGGATCGTATTATGACTCAGTCAAAGCTGTTTATCCAATTCAAATTATCTTGAAAATGTGCAAATACATGTTTGATATATCAACGTCTGCCGATATATCGCAGTATAGGGGTCGATATATCACCTACGGAAGATGCGGAAAACACGTCGACCTTGCACAAACGATCGAACAAGCCTCGGGAATATAGGGTGAGGTGATATATCACCTATGGGGGGCGATATATCGGCTCCATGTATGTACTTTTGAAAGTTTGATTTTTGAATTTTAAAAATACCCTTAACCACTTAGACTGCCTTTGATTTTTGTATGTATGGGGGGCGATTTTGACCGAGTTCTGGGCGTTAGTTGAACGAAAATTCAAATCTTTTTCATTTTATAATCATTTATTTATTCAAATTAAAAGGGGTTAGTTTCACTCCTTGAACTCTATAAATAGGACCTAGTGTTCAGTCATTTTCTTCATTCTTCAAGCATTTGATCAAAGCCTCCAAGGTGCTAGTATTACTATAGAGAGACACACTTGGATTTTGGGTTAAAGCTTTATCATTCTAAGCTTTTATAAACAATTGGGAAGTGAGAAATAGTGTGATTTCGGTATTGAGGTTTAGACCAATCCATATGGTCATTCAAGGTATTCATATTCCTAAGTTCAGTTCTATATGGTTCTTTAGTTTTCTTTATTCAGATCCTAACTCCTGTTTATGATTCTTGATTAAATATTTAAGTTCTTGAAACTTAAGGTTCTTCTTGGTAAGTTTCTTCTTGGATAGTTTAGTATTCTTTTACATCTATTTTCTTTAGATTCTCACCATTTTACTGTTGGTTTATAGGAGTTTCTAAATCTTATTCTTGTTCCCAAATATCCCGGATTTTGGTAAGGAAAATACGAAATATTTTATGTGTTTATATGTTATGATCTGTTTATGTTATGATATGTTTACGTTATGATATGTTTATGCTATGGTATGTTTATGTATGATATGTTTTTAGTCGCTTGGGCATATGACTTGCTTAGATAGCAAGCCCCAAGATTATTTATCATTTCATGGGTTAGAGTTATGATTTACCCTACCTCGACTGGTAGAGGACCTAGATGGGTTATCATATACTACCATGTGATCTACCTACCTCGATTAGTAGACACAGGACCTACATGGTTTATCACGTGCCGTGTTAATGAGTTAATGACTATTAATATTGTAGTCATATGTTTTCTAGTATATGTTTATGATATAGTTTTATGCTTATATGTGTTAGTAGATTTTCCTTGCTGAGCATTAGGCTCACTCCGTTATTTTTAGTGTGATGCAGGAAAATGATTATGGAAGGCAGAAGGATTCTTGGCAGCTTGGCTTGTGTGTTAAAGATAAATGGATTCAATGGACTGCATGTTGATCGAGGGCGACGTTATTTATTTTATGTCTTTTAAATTATTTTTTGTTTTAATTCCGCAATTAGTATTTAAAGTTATGTTTTATGTTTTATTAAACAATTGGTACCCATACCATATTTTACATCTTATTTTGTAATTTGCACAATATTTATTTTGGAGTTTTAATAAAGTTATGATTATTTCTTATGTATGTTTTCTCCAAAAGTAGTAGCTATGTCTAGTGGTTTTAATGGTCAAAGTTCTTAGAAATAGTTGGGTTGTTACAATTTGTAGCGAATATATATTGTATTTGCAGCGAATTATTCGCCGCAAATAAGAGTCAAATAAGACTAATCATTCATTATTTGTAGCGAATTATTTTAAATTTGTTGCTGCGAATTTATTGATATTTGAAGCGAGCATTTTTTTCGTCGCAAATATTTATTGCGGGCATTTTACAATGAAATATTTGTGGTGAATTTTCACCGCAAATACTATTTGCGGCGAATTATGGGGGTATGCGGCGAAATTGATCGCCACAAAAACCTTAATTTCTTGTAGTGATATGTATATATACATTTTGTCTAACCTACATTCTAAGGGTTTATATATATCAACAGAAGTCTCCAATCTTTCTGAAAAATGTCACTTAGGTCCCTAAACTTAATAAATGTGTATGACATAGGTCATTTTTGTTGGAAAATAATTTATAGAATTCATATCAGAAAGCGATTTATGACCCAAGTAATCACAGAAAAAGTAATTGGTTTATAAATTACTCTCCGCTAGATCATAAATTATTTTCTGAAGTGCATTCTGAAAATTATTTTCCAATAAAAAATGACGTATATGATACACATTTTATAAGTTTGGGGAGCTAAGTGTACAAAATAAAATTTAGAAAAATACTTTTATGAAAGATTGGGGAGCTCTGCTTATATAAACCCACATTCTAATTCATAATGATTAGAATGAGCTATATATAGGTGGCCGTCTTAACAAAAACGAGTTGTATATACCGTCTTTTGTGTTGTCCATGAGTTGTATATAGGTGTCCATGATTGATATATGAAAAATGTACGAACTTGAAATGTATTAGCCAAAAAAATATATATATAACATTATATTAAGCTCAACTTAATTAACTTGCCAGCTGGTCGATAGTAAGTCCATAATAGTATATGGGAAACAATATTTAAGTAATATTATACATGTATAATAAGTGTAGTTATCCACTTTGACTTGGCATTATCTTGTACCTAAGGACTATATTCACTTAATTATGCATGGCCGGCGAGCAACCTACCGAGGAAAAATCTCAAACTTTTGTGTTGCACTCGTACACTGTTCGATGTCTTAATTTGATGAAGACTAGACTACTTATTCAACTCTTAATCTTCATTGTGTCTCTCATATTCTCTCTATAAAACCAGCTCGATTTGGTTCTCATTCACACCTCAAAAACAATTTACATATACATTTAGTTCTCTACTCTACCAAGATTAGTGACAAAAATATATATATATATATATATACAATTGAAATATCTCACCAAATGGGCTCTCAAGTGTTGCTATTGTTAGCATTGTTCGCCATTGTTTCTTCCATTGCCTTGGCATCTGACCCTAGTTCTCTTCAGGATTTCTGCGTTGCGGACTCTAACTCTCCAGGTACATATCTAATTAAAGCATTTGAAATTCCGTACCAAATTTTGGTGTCTCAACTAATAATAAAAAGGCAATTAATATATTGTAAATATATTTAAGTTTTTCTTGTATCCTGTATTGTCATCGTGATATAAAGAATCTACGTCCTCCTTTCATTTTTCTTGCGTTTATTCACTAATAAATCAATCATGGCAGTTCCAGTGAATGGGTTTGCATGCAAGGATCCAAAGGTGGTCCAGGCCCAAGACTTCTTCTTCAGTGGGCTTCAGAAACCAGGAAACACATCAAACGCAGTTGGTTCTAGAGTGACTCCAGTTGGTGTAACCCAAATTCCAGGCCTCAACACACTTGGAATTTCCCTAGCTCGAATTGACTATGCCCCAATGGGAATTAACCCACCACACACACATCCTAGAGGTAGTGAGATTTTGACTGTAATAGAAGGCAGCCTAGAAGTGGGCTTTGTCACATCTAACCCGGACAACCGTCTCATTACAAAAATTCTTCAAAAGGGTGATGTGTTTGTGTTCCCAGTTGGGCTCATTCATTTCCAGAGAAACGTTGCTTATGGCAATACAATAGCCATTGCAGCTCTGAGTAGCCAAAATGCTGGGGTTATTACCATTGCCAATGCAGTGTTTGGATCCAAGCCTGACATCCCGGCTGATATTCTTGCCAAGGCTTTCCAACTGGACAAGAGCGTGGTTTTAAATCTTCAATCTAAGTTTTAAATGGAACATAGCCACATAGGGCTCGTTTGGCATCATCACTTTTAGATTCTAAGAGGTTGAAATCAGTACTTAGAAAAATTATTGTGTATCCGTTTGATGTTTAAGATGCTCGAGATCATGTGTGTTTTCTTTTAATTTAACATAGCCATCAATTTGCTATTGCATTTCCTCTTGTTAAGGTTTGGTTTATTTCTTGTGAAAGATGGCAAATTTTATGTTGTTTCTTTTGTATTTTAGACTCAGAATCCGTAAATGCATATTACTTGCCAAAATAGCCTATTTTTTGAAGTGATTTTGTATTCTGACTTAGTTTTGATAATTTTTTGCAAAATGGCTCTCGATATTCCAGATAGCTGGTCGAAATTTTTCATACAACTGCTCGAAATTTTTTAAACAGCGGGTTGAAATTTTAGACATATGTTATTTTGCAAAAAATTATCAAAACTAGGCCAGAGTCTAAAATAACTTAAAAATAGTTCATTTTCATCAATTGTTCTTTTTATATAAACAAAAAAATTAAATTTGATCAAGACCTAATGATGAGGTTGACTTTGACAAAATATAAGTTTTGGGTCCTTAATTTTATAAATGTTAGGGAAATTTACAAAAATACACTAAAATTTAAAAATATATATGAAAAATATGCTTCATTACAAAAATATTGAGTTTTTGTACAAAAGCACAAAGGGAAAAAAATGTTACATGCGAAGTGGCAAAACCGTCAATAAAAACTGGTAAAATGTAGTGTTTTTGTGAACAACATTTACAAACTTGTAAACATCTGTTACAAATTTGTAAATATATGTTACATTTTTGTAAACATTTGTTCCAAAATTCAATTATAAAAATACATTTTTATAAACATATGTTACAAAAATCAGTTATAAAAATGTTTTTTTGTAAACAAAAGTTATAGACAAATTCTTAACTAAGTAAATTTATTTTTCTGACAAATTTACAAAACTAGTTTTATAACTAAAAAGTATATTTCTATAACTAACATTTACAAAAATCATTTATTATTTTAACATCAAAATAATTGTAACAAAGAGTTACAAATCAAATCTAAGAATACTCAAATAATAATATTGTGACTATCAACAACTACATTGTAACACACAATTATTAAACCAATAACTAATGCTATTATATTATAAATCACAGTTACCAAATTTGACCACAACAGTAAACATATGTTATATTTTAGTAAATAATTATTACGTTTTTGTGAACAATTTATGAAAAAAGTCAGTAAGGAAAAATGTGTTTTGTCAACAAAATAAATTATAGACTACTTTGTAACTAAAAAAATCATTTTCGTAACAAAAGTTTCTAAAACTAGAAATTAAGAAATATATTTTGTAACTAACATTTTAAAAAAATATAATTTCAATTAACATAACTGTAATAAAGATTTATAAATTTAATATAAAAATATTCAAAGAATAATAATATTGTGATTATCTTTAATTGTATATTGTAATATATAATTATTAATATATATTAATTTAAATTAACTGCATATTTCAACGCATATAATTTGTATAAATATTTATTTTAATATTAATAAATACATTTATTTTAAATAAAAATAAATTAATCTACTTTATTGAAGATAATAACTGTAATTATTGTTAATTTTATTATTATATTATTTACTACGTCTAAATCCTAATTAAGAATTGAGAGAAAAAGACAAAACAAAAAAACTAAAGAGTAGAAAATAGAAAATAGAAAGACAACAGTGAGACAGAATCATTTATATATATATAGGGAAATTTGATAAATCATGCTTACATTAGCTTAATAATTAAAATTTGAACCAAAGTTAACCACCATATGATACAAATGTTCATCTTTCATTTAATACCAAAAATACCCCTCTCATAACAAAATCACATACATTTCCTCTCTAAAATCTTGCAAGAAAGATACACATGGGTAAGTGATTTTCTTTGATTCTTGTTGTTTTTGGTTGTTTTTATGATTTAGAATTCTGTTTATATGTTGGATCTGTAGTTTGTTGGTATTTTTTGCTGTTTTTTGGGTGAAAATCGTGTTTTGTGAAAATCTGCGTATTTTTTTTGTTCCTTGAGTTTTTTTCGAAATGTCCGATAGTGTCTGATAGAGGCCCGATTCGGGCATGATAGTTGTTGAGTTTCAAGGTTAGGGATGAAGGTCCGATGGCAACCCGATGGTGGCCCGATAGTTTTGGTTACCCGATGGTCATAAAGGTCCGATGGCTACCCGATGGTTGCCCGATTATTATTTTGAATCTATACGCCCTTTAAGTACGATAATGGATCGATAATAGTCCGATATATGCCCGATTTTTGTTTTTAAGCTACTGCGGACCTAATAGTACGATGGTGCACGATGGTACCTTATACTTGCCCGATATTAGTTGTTTTAAGTGATCAAAAACATAAATAATCTGAACTGTTACATTTCCCCTGCCATTTCCCTTTCCCTCTCTCTGCCCAAACTCCTCACTCCCACAAAACCATTGAGCAACCCATTCTCACCCTTACCCGACGCATCTGTCTCCCTCACCCACCCTCACCCACGCAAAATGTTATAGTATGTATTGTTTGAATTTGACTGTGTGAAATCTGACTGTGTGAAATCTGAGAAATCGTAAAATTTTGAATTTTTTTTTTGTTTTTTGAGAGGTACGATAGGGTACGATAGTGGGTCGATAGGGGCACGATAGTGTTTGTGTTTTCTCATAACTTCAGGTTGAAAATGACTGTACGATAGGGGTACGATAATGGTTCGACGTTGGTACGACAGTTTTGTGTTTTCTGATAACTTGAGGTTGAAGATGAATGTACGATAGGGTACGATATTGGGTATGATGTGTGCCCGATATTGGGAACAAATTGTTTGGGTTGCTGTAGAGGTACGATAGGGTACGAAAGTAGGTCGACATTGGTACGATAGTTTATGTATTTTTTGATAAATTGTGATTGAAGATGAATGTACGATAGGGTACGATATTGGGTATGATTCGTGCCCAATGTTTTTTTTTTTTAATTTCCGATGGTGTACGATGGTGCATGATAATGTTATAGTTGTTCCTATTTTTATTTTTTTCAGTAGTGTCCGATATGGTGCGATAGTGTCCAATAGTTGCTCGATAGTAGATTGCATAATATAAAATTTGATGTTTTTTTTGTTATTCTATTTAATTGGGTATTTATTTGTTTTATGCAGAATTTAAGACCTCCACAACTGATAGTTCCAGTAGAAGAACATTTTACTGGACATATCACATGGCGCGGCAGTTGGTACTTTCCAAAGATTAAAGCAAAATTTACTGAGTGTGGTTTATTGGATAGGGTGAAGGAATCCCCTTTCAAACAGTTCTTCATGGCGGAACCATTAAATTTTTCTGGTGCCTTAGTCCATCAGTTGTTGTTGCACAAATTCAGAGGGGAGAAGACTGACGAAGTCTAGTTTTATATTGGGAAAAAACGATGTAGATTTAGCCAATTGGAGTTCGCTTTAGTTACTGGTTTAAATTTCAAGGCCGGACCGTTTGAAGCTGAGATTAAAGCGAATACCACTTCGGATCGGTTGATTTTTGAGTACTTCAATGGTCATTCCCCAGTGACCATAGGGCAACTGCGCAAAACTTTTGAGAGTTGTCAAATAGTTGATGATGTGTACAAGATGGGTTTGTGTTTATTAGTAGAGGGTGTTTTGAAAGGTCGTGAGGAGAAGTTGATGGTTTGGACTGACATGCTGAAGATGGTAGATGACGTTGACTTCTTTTTCCAGTACCCGTAGGGGAAGATGTCATACCAGAAGTTGTTACAAACTTGTCAAAAAGACTTTGTAGAAATGAAGAAGCATTTACAGAAGAAGATTGAGAAAGGAAAGACTCAAAAGGAGGCCAAGTACTCTATTTATGGGTATGCTGCAGCATTGCAGTATTGGGCTTTTGAGTCCATCATTGAGTTGGGTCAGGATTATGCTGTGAGATTGGGCCAGGGCATTCCAAGAATGATCAACTGGCAGAGCAAGGAGAAAGTAGAGATACACAAAGAGCAACTTATTAAATTGTTTGCCAAAAAGGTGAGCTTTCACTTTACTTTTTAAATATTTTGAATGTTCTATATTTTTTTCTAGATATGCAATTCTATGGGTACTGCACGATAGGAATACGATAGGGTACGATTTGAGTACGATTGTGGGGTTATTTTGTGGTTTCTTGTCAATTGTTTGAAAACTGGCTAAGGGTACGATTTGGTACGATGATGGTCCGATGGGGGTACGATATGTATTCTTTTTTAATGTAGTTGTAGAGGTACGATATTGGTACAATGTTGTACGATGATGGTACGATAGTTAGCAAGTAATTCTCCCTTACGTTAGGGGTATGATTTGGGCACGATAGTAGTACGATATTGGTTCAATATGGGTACGATATTGTTATGTTATGGGTACGATATGGGTATGATATGGGTACGATAATTGCATGATATGGGTACGATATGGGTACGATTGAGGTACGATTTTGGTACGATTGGGGTACGATAGGTTACCATTGTTCACCGATGACAATTACTTATTTTTTATATTGTTTTACTTTCCAATCTAAATATTCATTGTTTTTTGTGGTAGTTGACAGTATACCCCTACCTGTGTGCCCGACCTGCTGAAGAACAGTATGTGAGGACCCTTACAGACAATGAAGCCCCATTGTATGTGGACATGGGGTTAGAGGAACTAGAGGTGGGTGCTGATGGACAGCCTACACAGGAAGCCTTACAGAGCCAGGCTGAAAAGCTTGCTGAAAAGTTAGTTGAGCAAGCGGAAGTAGCAAATATTTTTAAGGAGGTTCCACCACCTCCAGCGCCTGAGGCACCTGAGGTTCCCCCATCAGCACCTCATGCCAGCACCTCCTCCCAAGCTGAGCAACCAGGCTACTCTATGATTTTGGCCAGGTTGGAAAAGGTTGAAGGGCAACAAAGTGCCCTTATTAAAGGTCAGTTCGAGATCTTGGGTCAATTGCAGAAGCTGATGACAATGATGGAAGATCTTAGTAGGCCAGCTCCAGATCCACACCCTCAGTCCACTGAAGAAGGCCCTCAGTCTCCTGTAGATGAAGACATTCTCCCTAACGATTACAAACCTGACGATGTAGATGATCACATTTTTTGCACACCAGAGGATATGCAAATTACTGTAATCGGAGATACTGAAGATTCTGAAGTACTATTCTTAGACATAGCTCCACCAGCACCGGAGAAGAGGAGAGAAAGAAAGAGGCCTAGGTGGTTCGATGAGTACACTGCAATGAAGAAAAGGAATAAGAAATCGAAGATAGCAGTGAATGTGGATCCATTGAGGGTTGTTGATGGTAAATTACTTATGACCTTTCACAAGTGGTTGCTTGGCACCATTAGGAATAAATATCCGAGGGAATGCTTCTCAGGGACACACGATGCTGCTTGGTTCCTGAAACTACATACTCCGAGGATATGGCTTTCTGACTCTGTAAGTTTTCTATAACTTCATAATTAAAGAATGTTGAAAATTTATTTAAATGTTTCTATATGTAGTGGTACGATATAGGTACGATTGGTGTACGATGGTAGTACGATAATTATAAGTGTCAAATTATAAAATGTTTATATTGTCAATGGTACGATGGTGGTACGATGGTATTACGATAGTGTGCAATACTGTAGTTATTTCCATAATGGGTACAATGATGGTACGACATTAGCACGATAGGGGTACAATATAATTTGTTAAGTAGTTACTATTAACATCGTAATTTTAGAATTTATAGTGGAACGATATAGGTATGATGGTAGTACGATAATAGTTAGTTTCAAATTGTTAACTTACTTTATCAATGGTACGATGATGCTACGACAGTGAGACGCTAGTGGGTACGATGGTGTATAATACTGTAGTTTTTTCCATAAAGTTACGATGATGGTATGACATTAGCACGATAGGGGTACGATAGAAGGTTTTATTGTTATTATTTAGTTACTATATTTATGTACGATTGTGGTACGATTGGGGTACGATAGTTACTATATTCATGTCTGATAGTTTTTTGTTTATTTATTTTGGTACGATAATGTGGTTACTGACTTAATTTTCCTTTAATGTAGCATTTAGATGCAGCATTCCATCTCATGAGGAGGCGTCTACAATTTTATCCTGACGTGTACCCTCAGAACTGTGTTGTTATGCCTACAATTTTTCCCGAATCATTGAAGGCTCGGTGGGATGCTTTTCTAGGTTCTGACTACTCTAGCTTTAGTTGGGATGACAGTATATTGGACCTGGTTAGGGCTGATGCAGTCTAGTTCTTACTGAGTTGGCAGAACAAGGAGTTCATTTATTTTTCCCTCTTCTTGAAAGACCAATTGCATTGGGTAGCTGTAGAGGCAGACCTGAATGGGTGGATGTTCAACATCTTTGACTCCAGTATTGGATCAATTTCCGAAAACGATTTGATCAGTTTGATGGTTGACTGGTGTACCATTTTCCCGTCGGTCTTGCGACAGTCCGGTTTATTTGAGAACCATGACGTTATACTCACGCCTCAGTTGACAGCATCAGAGAGCCAGGTCAGACCCTTCGATTGGAAACTCAGTCCACGTGAATTCGTACCGCAAACAAAATCCAGGTGAACTTTATTAAATATCACATATTAATTATTATTTCTTAATTACAAAACTTTATTAAATTATTGTTTATTTTCTAATGCAGTGGCGATTGCGGATGTTACGTAATTGAGCATATTGAACTTAAGCTTCTACAACTACCATTTGATAATGTAACTGACAATAATATGAAAATTTTTAGGCAAAGGAGGTGTGTAGACTTATTCTACCAAAACTTATGTTGAACGATCTTAATTTTTTTGAATTGTATAATTTTTTTTATTGCTCTTTTTGTAATTACTACATTTTAATGTGTTTAATCTTTGCAATCGTACTATCATCGATCATTATCGTACTCTATCATACCCTCACATGTCTTACAAATTTCACGAAACTGTACTGAAACCATACCATCGTACCACTATCGGACACTATCATACTAAATCAAAAAAGTTCATTGTCATGACACAATCGGACCAATATCGTTCATTATCGTACCCTAATGTCGTACATTAACTATCGTACTACATCGAGCAACGTCGTACCATATCGTATGATATATTTAAATAATCATACAACAAACAATATCGTACATTGTCGTACCGGCATCGTGCACTATCAGACCAACACTGGATTATTACATATTTAAGAGTTTCATAATGGAGAAAAAAACAGAAAAAAACCTGCAAAATCCAGCACATAACAAATATTACTAGTTCAAGCAGAAATAAAACATAATAAGTCAACTAGAATACAAACAAAACAATTTAACCTCGATACTTGCAAGACGCTTTGTTGTGCCCTTTACCACCACACTTGCTACAACATCGTTGTATCACAACCTTATCTCCATTAGAAGGATATCGATTTTTCCTAATTCGTCCGACCTTTTGCTTCTTCGGTCGGCCTACAGGTTTCTTCTTAATCGGTACTCCAACTTGGATGTTCTTAATGTCTTCAGGAAATTCCCACTCATCCTCATCACCAACTGGCATAATTGTCCCCTCATATGTGCTCTTCCAACACTCTCTTGTGTAATATTGAGAGCACAATGCGTACATGCTAATATTTCGTTCTTGAGCAGCAGCACATGCATGTGGACAAGGAATCTTCATGATTTGGAATAGGCCGCAACTGCATGTTCGTGCCTCCAAATCAACTATACCGCCGCTCTGAACTGTTCCTCCGGGGTGGACATTAAATGTATAAGGTCCAGCTCTGTCGACGCTTAAGAACCGAGATTTCTCAAATTGACATGACAAGTCCCCCTCCATAACTGGTGATAGAGTCGTGCTACACTTTTCAGCGTTTTCCTTTCGAGTAGCTAACCATGTTTGAATAGTAAACCTGATGAATTCAACAAAAGCAGTGATCGGGAATGCTCTTGCGTCCTTAGTTTTGCTGTTGAAACTTTCAGCCCAATTACCTGTCATTACATTGTAACGGTCCCGTGGAAAGTACGCACAAACCCATCTTTCAAATCCAATGCCCTCAAGATATAGTGCAACAACAACATCCATTGCTTTTATCTTCTCAAATTCTCTTTCAAAATCTGTCTTCTTTATTGAGTATGCACAACTATAAATATGATTCGTGAAGCAATCAGTCTTGAACTTGCTAGCCACGTTCATAATAATGTGGTGGTAGCATGCGCCGTGGGGTGCATCAGGGAACACAAGTTCCAAAGCATGAACAATGCTTTGATGCCTATCCGATACGAATGCTAAGTTCTCAACATCACCAATCGCTTGTTTCAACTTCCTCATGAAATAGGACCAAGAGTCGTGGTTCTCACTATCAACTATTGCGAAAGCAATCGGAAATATGTGGCTGTCTGAATCCAATGCCACGGCACACAACATTTGGCCACCATACCTAGTTTTCAAGAATTACCCATCAATACATATAACAGGTCGACAAAACTTGAATCCCCGCCTACAAGCACCCAGAGAAAAAAAATCAATACTTGAAGCGACCCTTGTCTACCTTGAAATCAGTAATGGAATCGGGATTGTTCAACTGCAGCATGTGCAAGTATCCAGGTAACTTCGAATATGAAGCTTCAGGCGTACCCCAAACTATGTGGAGTGCCTTCTCTCTGCATCTCCAAGCCTTCTCATAACTCATTTCGATCCCGAAAGAATTCTTCATATCTTCTCTTATTTTGGAGGCTAAATAATCTGACCCGTTAACTGAGAATTTATCCTTGATCAGTTCGGCAACTACCAAAGGTGATGCTTGACGGTTATCTTTTTTTCGAACATCGAGGGAACATGTGTGTACATTTTCAAATGATGTCACCTCGAATATGTTAGAAAGTTTATTCTTCTTCCCTCTTAACCTCCACCCACAATCAGGATCCTTGCATGTAATGTACCAAACATCAGTACCAGACTTCTTAACTATAAAGTCGAATCCCTTCTTCATTGCAAACAAGCCAGCAACCTTCTTTAAATGTTCATTGTCTTTGAAAAAATTTCCTAAATGAATCTCCCCGCCTATTATCGATCAATTATCGTACTTAAAGGGTGTATAGATTCAACATAATAATCGGGCAACCATCGAGTAGCCATCGGACCTTTATGACCAACGGGTAACCAAAACTATCGGGCAACCATCGGGTTGCCATCGGACCTTCATCCCTAACCTTGAAACTCAACAACTATCATGCCCGAATCGGGCCTCTATCGGGCATTTCGAAAAAAACTCAAGGAACCCAAAAAAAGTGCAGATTTTTACAGAACACGATTTTCACCCAAAAAACAGCAAAAAATACAAACAAATTACAGATCCAACATCTAAACAGCATTCTAAATCATAAAAACAACCAACAACAACAAGAATCAAAGAAAATCACTTACCCATTTAATCTCTTCACTATGAGCAAAAATAACACAAAGCTTGGTGTTTCTCCTCCAACAATCCACAATGTCCGAATGTGTATCTTTCTTGCAAGATTTTAGTATGAAAATCTTGTGTAATACGTATGGTGAAGAGAGAGTGAGAGAGAATGTATGGTGAAGAGAGGTAGAGAGGAAGAGGGAGAATAGAGAGGAAATGTGTTATGAGAGGGGTATTTTTGGTATTAAATGAAAGATGAGCATTTGTATCATATGGTGGTTAACTTTGGTTCAAATTTTAATTATTAAGCTAATGTAAGTATGATTTATCAAATTTTCCTATATATATATATTGTGGTGAAGCGTATAAATATGAATATATAATTATAATTTGGTTTGAAATTATACATCAACCATGCATAGAAGAAAAGGGTTAGCATAAATACGGTTAGAAAGAACCGTATTCGTAATTAATTTAATATGTCGTTTAAAAGATATATACACAATAAACTAAAAAATAATATTGAAAATATTATCACTGCATTTTAAAATGTGTCCAGAAAAACTATACAACTAAAATACAACCCAAAATATATTAAATATAAACTAAAATTATAAATATACTTAAAAAAACTTGCATTCGTTGAATTGATAACAAATATGCTAAAACTTAAAAAAAAAAAGGCTTGATAATATGTATATATAAACTGAGATCATTATAAATATACTAAAAACTAAAATTACAACAGCAAATGACCTAAAATAATAACCAAAATTGTAGATATCTAATATTGTATCACTTGTGGATAAATTAAAGTATATATACCTATATAGATATATAATATGTGTAAAATTATAGACAGGTAAATTTTTACATCATATATATATAAATACATGTATATATAAGCCACCTTTTAAGATAATAACTAGTCACATTTTTTTTAAGGAATAATTATTCACCTTTCAAGATAATAACAAACCACCTAAATATGGCACACGTGTAGAAAAAGTTTACAGTATATTAACTTTATTAAGTTTGAATAATTGACCAAAAACTTAATATTAACAAAAATTGATATATGCATATACACGTGTCACTGACACTAAAGTTGTACCACATTGAGAACACAACACTTCCATCATATATACAAATATATATATATATACACACAACATTGTAAGAGTTCTAAGGATGAAAACTAAAGCAGTTTGCAGGAGCTTCTTCAACTTCGGTAGCTGCAAAAAAGTAGAGATTCTTCAACTCTATAGCTTTAAAAAAAAAAAAAATCAAAGTCTCAACGAACTGATTGTCGCGAGGAAAAGGAGGATCTTCCTGCCATAGTTGTACATAAACTTGATATTGTAATTTTGATGGTGTGGCGGCAGTTGATCGTCCTATGCAACGGAATCTTAAAGTTGAGCTCTCTTGAGCGAGGCCACATTTTCCATGGGCAAAATCGATAGGTGCACACTGTAAAAAAAAAATTGTTCACTGAAAAAAAAAAGAAAAAATCACTGCCAAACTATATAAATGTAATTTTTGAGCTTAATATAGCATTTTATGTATATTTCCCTTTATATTATATGAAAGTTTTGTTGAAGTAAGACAGAAGTTATTATACGGATTGGGTAAGGAAGTAAGAGAGGGAAAAGTTTATGCCCTATATTTGTCATTAATTTATGTAACCATTAATTTAGATTTTTTTAACCAAATGCCGTGCCATTTGTAATTTTAGTGATTTTTTTTTAATTTGGGGGCTTAGACTTGTGATGGCCCTAATTGTGGGTCTAGCCTTAGTCTAAGACCCTACAATGGTCCTTCTTCCATAATCAAATAAGAGGAAATTACGGGATTTTTAATAGAGTGTGCAAAAATATGGCTTTTTTCAAAAAATATAATATATGACTTTTTTTTAAGAATTTTCACTTTTATGGGTTTATTTTATCATATTTTTGTATAAAAGTTGGTTTATGACATAGTTTTAACTTTAATCAAGTTTTATTAATTTGGAAGAGTATCTCGTAATTTTTTTATTATTTTTTTATATTGTTTTTATATTAAATTTTTCTTTGGTTGTTTTGCAATTTTTTATTGTAACATGAATTGTTTTTAAAATTATTTTTTATTTATTATAAACATTTTTTTTAGATTGTACATTTCTTTTTTCAAATTCTGAGTAAGGTAACCAGTTACTTGATTGATCTTTGACAGTTATGTAAAAAAATTCATAGAGCTAAGTTAAATAACATGCACCATGAGAGGTAAATAGTTATCCTGAGATTGGTAACTTTTTGCCATAAGAGGGGTAACCAGTTTCCTAAAAAGGGTGACGAGTTACTCATATTAAATATGAAAAGAAACATCAAATTGGAAGGAAAAAGTGGAAGAACACTTCATTAAAAAAGGAAGAAAAAATAACTATGATTTTAGTAACATAGGTAACTAGTTGCCATAAAGAAATCATAAATATACACACACCAGAACGTGAAGGTAACCAGTTACCCCCATAAATATACGCACAAAGAACGTGAAGGTAACCAGTTACCCATTCACGTTTTCATATTTTTATTAGTTCTCTTTCCAAAATTTTGGTATTCCTATAGGTGTTACAGTAAAAAGAAAATGCTGAAAAGATTGATTTGAATTTTTTTACATATAGTGGAAAAAACTTTAAAAATATTACAATAACAAAAGATAAAAAAATAGTAAAATAATTATGTAATGTTAAAATATGTGTGAAAAAAATGGAAAAAAAAATGGAATGAGAAAAGAATAAGTACAAAAATGAAAAGAAGAAGAAAAATAATGGAAAAATGAAAAGAAAAAAAAATATGAATGAATAATTGGTAGAAAAAAAATGAAAAAATGGAAGAAGAAAAAAAACTCATATGTGTGAAAAAAGAAAAAAATGAAAGGAGAAAATAATAAATACAAAAATGAAGAAAAAATAGATTGAAAAAAAAAACTAAAAAAATATGAACAAAAAAACAATACAAATGAAAGCAAAAAATAGATAAATGAATAAAAATGAAAAGAAGAAGAAGAATGAAAAAAATGGAAAGAAAAAAAGGATGAAGGAAAAAATTAGTAGGAAAAAAAAAACATGAAAAAATGGAAGAAAAAATAAGTAAAGAAAAAAGGAAAGAAAAAATAATAAAAAAATAAAGGAAAAAATTAAAAAATAAAAAATAAAATAAAATTACCTTCAAAATAAAAATAAAAAACATAACTATGATAAAAAAATGTAGCATTTTCATACTTTAGTTAGCTACTAATTGTGTTTCCATACTTTAACTTTTTCTTTAATAAATTTTCCCATACAAATTAAAAAAAGTATAATTCCCATATTTTTGCACATTAATAGTATAAAATCCATATTTTTGAAAAATTCCCATAAAATAACCCACAAAATTCCTTCTTTTTGGTAGATGACCTCCACCCATCATTTTGTATTTTTCAAAGCCATTGAGATATAATTATGATTACCTAAACTCTTACAAAGGTTAGCAAATTTTTGTCCAGCAGTTTCTTAAGCCATCATAGTTTATCAATGAAAAATTAATATTATTTTACTAGTCCATATGTTAACCTAAAATGTAAACAAACTATATTCCAAACAATTCTTACATCAATTGAATTCCCATAAACCCTTCAAACTCTAGCAAATTTATCATAAAAAATCATTGACTTTTAACAAAATCCAGATTCCAGTTTAATTAGATTTTTTTGAACAAAATCATCACAAAACATTAAATAGAATAGTTCAATTGATAGGTATTTATGTTTTAATGATATACCCATAAATATATTAAGTCGAAAGGTACTTACTCAAGATTCATCTTTGTCAGTAACTTGAAATGGTTGTAGTTTGAAGAAAGGTAATCAAACAATCTGCTTGGTAGGAAACATTATTGAATCTTTGCATTATTTGGCCATTAAATAACAAATATATGGAGTGTTACGAAATAGAGAGACCTTGCGAGAAAGATTTTAGGATAAAGAAATAAGGAGTTTGTAAGAGAGAATGAAAGAGAAAATGAAAGAGAAAATTATGGCTGGGGTATTTTGGTTTAAAGATGAGTTTGAACATATGTTTAATTAGTGTTTGGAAAGGAAACTTGGATAAATTATACTTCAAGTGGCACCTTAAATTTTTACTATACTAGCTTTGTTAATTAAAATATGTTAATGACTACAATTGACATTAAAATACCTCTCATTCACTTCTTCTTCCTCTTCTTTCTCCTTCCTCTCCTTACAAAACAAATTAAAGATTACTGCGAGAGGTCGCAAAATTACAAGAAATTAAAGCCCCTTCTGTTTCACACTTATTTTTTTGCCTAATGACTCTGTGCTGTTATGTGAAGCTTGATCTATGACCTGTACCAATTTAAAAGATATCCTCACTATTATGAAGCGGCATTGAGGCAACAGATTAACTTTGACAAGTCTTCCCTCATTGGAGAGTGCCATGACAACTGTCTTGGGCTTTCTAGCTTCGTCAAATGATAAAAAATTAATTACATCAAAGGATAGATTTTGGTATCATTTATGTCATTGGCAAGAGAAGTTCTTATCATTTGGGGGCAAAGAGAAATACTATTGAAGGCAGTGACTCTGTTCATGCCTACGTACACTATGAGTTGCTTCTAAATTCCAACTTCTCTTTGTCATCAATTAGATAAGTCAAATTTTGTAAGTTTGAATAAGTTAGCATAAGAATTTGAAAATATTTCGGTAACTATCTAATTATTAATTGTATTATAAATATGTCACATGCATGGAGTTTATAAGAATTAGTGAAAGGTGTGAAAGTAGATTATATCAAGGATATTATAGAGTTGGTTGAGAATGATAAATGAGGGATCATTAGTGTTATGAGAATGATATATTTTATACGTTAATTTTGACATGGGACCCTTGTATTAACTGTCTTGTCTCTTCAGTTAAAAGCTAAAAATAGTAAGCAAGTAAATAAAATAAATAATATATAACCAACCGGTGTTGAGAGAGGGAGAACCAGAGAAGAGGTTTCGATCTTACTCTTCAAAGGGGTGCGACGTGCAGACGAAGAATGAACAAAGGATTATGTGTAGGAAGAGACAGCTGATGGTTATTATTGGAGTATAATGTGATTGAGAGAGGGCTTACCGCCGGGGAGAGAAGAGAGATTGGGTGACTGAAAAAAATAAAAAGTCTCATTGCTACAAATATAGATTTCCTCTATGTTTTTTTTTTCTAGCATTAATTAAAACGCTAAGAAGATATTCAAATGAGTCTGAAACACGAAGTAGGAAAAAAATAGACTTTTCTCCACGGTCTCATAAAGAAAACCGCGGAGAAAATGGTACCTTACCCTACATAAAACCATCCACCCACAACTTTACTCATTCTTCTAATTTCATCAACTTTGGCAGACCCAAGAGGAACGGCGCAACCCTTCTTCCATATTTAGGCTACAACTCATGTAAGTATACATATATATTGATTTGTTTTGAAGTTTTAGGGTAAAAATGAAGATATATTGATTGAGTATAATGTGTTTTGAATGTATGTTTATAGGGTGATTTTCAAGCTTTTTTCCAACGTTTTTGAACATTTGTGAATGATTAAAAGGCGTTTTTATTGTTCAAATCAGGTCTTGATTACTAAAACTTGACTTTTTTGTTTTTTTTTTCATTATTTCAGTTTTTTGTTATTTTTATATTACTTATCTAGTTTATGTTTATTTTGATAATGTTAATATTAATTATGTTTACTTCTTAAAATGTATTGTATTTGGCATAATTTTTTATATTTTAATATTAATTTTTACATAATTTTTTTTATTATTTACATAATTAATTTTTTAAAAAAGTTTATTTTTGTTAATTATATTAATTTATGTTTAATTCAATCATCATATTTACTATTTTTTTTGTAGTACCATATTTACTAATATTTGTTTAAATTTTTATTATAGGAAACATTTGTTTGACTTTGAGTTGTGTTGATATTGTTAAAGATTAATTTTGAAGGTGAGTAATAATTACTACTTAATATTTTCTTTTTCTTTTTTATATTTACAAACTATTGTTAGAAGAGTTTAAATATATTAGATATTATTCATCCGTAGTGAAGTAGGTTATGAGATTAAATTTTGTGCTGTGAAGATAACGAAAGATTGAGAACATGTGTGTCTTAGTGAAGTAGATTCTGCGAAATTATGTGTGTTGCAGTGGCTTATGGTTAAGAACATGCATATTGTTTGTTGTATGTTTTGTTTAATTTGAATTTATATGTTGTAGTAACTTGAGATATGCTATAGAAACAGAGGAAACTCTGCCAAATTTATTTTGAGATTAAATTTTGAATTTCTACCAATTTTATTTCAAGAACAAAAAGCACATGCATTACAAATGAAGTCATGGCATCGAATATCTCGTAGAGGAATGGCTAATATAAGAAAAGATTTGGTAAGTATAATTAATATTAAAGTTTAAATAATGGTTGATATTATCGCTATATATAACTTTAATTATCTTGTACGTTGTAGAAAAAAAGATGAGGTATTCAAAAACCAGAGCGGTATGAAGTTCGGTTTAGATTGCGTGAAAATAATAAAGTTCTTGTGACATAGCTTAACCGAACGATTGCCAATAAAATAGTAAGTATTTTATGTTATTATAATTAACATATTGGTTTTATTTATATAAAGTAATTTGTAGTAGCGATATCTTGAATAGGAAGAGCTCAAAGAACAATTGAGTTGGGGTGAAATTACAGCTCAGGGTCGAGATGATATCTTGACTCAAGCAGTATGGACACTGGAACACCCAGGTCGTGTTCGAGTTGGCGGGTATGATACTTTATAATAGTTGTTTTCTTTTAAGAATGATTTAGCTTAATTTATTGATTGATTTAATTGATTATTTTGTAGGTTTACCATGAACGTGTCTAAAGTGTTTGGAAAAAAACCAAAAAAAATGACAGCGAAGCAGAAGATTGCTTGCCTAAAAGCTGAGATTGAAGAACTAAAGAGACATAAAACGATTGATTAGCTAGATTAATGCCATTTATTTATGAAGTTCAATTTTTTATATGTGTAACTTGCTAACTTGACTTAGGTGTTAAATGATACTTATGTAAAATGCTATATTTTAATTAGTAATGAAATTTGAATTTATATATATGTTATTTTGTATTAGTTATGAAATGTATATATATATATAATATTGAAAATTAGTTATCAAATTATGTTATAATATTGAAAATATATATGAATAATCGGAATTGAAAATAATTATATATAATCGAAATTGAAAATTAATTTTTTTTATTAAAATGGCTTTCTCTGCGGTTGTGTTGAATAAACCGCAGAGAAAGAACATTTTTCTCTGCGGTTTTTTCAACACAACCGCAGAGAAAGATGTGGCTTTTCTCCACGGTTTTCATACCACTTTTCTCTGCGGTCGAATACACTGTGATTTTCAATACTCTCGAAAAATGCAGTGTATTAAGTAAAAAAGCCGCAGAGAAATACATTTTTTGTAGTAGTGTCTCATACACAAGAGAAGATTTTGTTTTACTCTACAATTGAGAGGAAAGTGAATATAAAATAGTAAAGATGGGATAAAGGTGTTTATATACCCCAAATTTAAACTTACCTTATTTTATTTTTTAAAAAACATTTTTTGAAATTAGGTCTAATTTGAAAAGTATTATGCCCCAAATTTCTTAAACATTAATATTTCTTTATTATAAAAAAATTAAAAATTAAAACATTAACATTTCTTCTCCTAAAAAAATTAATATTTAGGAAACAGCTTTACTCCTCTCGCAGTCACTGTCAACGATCATTGTCCCCCTGTAGCGCACCAAGTTTTTTTTTTTTATTAATTTTGTGCTTTGTTTTATTTAATTGTTAAGTGTTATGAATTTTTTTTATTGTTAGAATTGTTTGGTAGAAATTGTGTGAATTTAATTGTTAATCGTTTTATTTATTTATTAATTAAATTTGTGAATAAAATGAGTTTTGATTGAATGCACCAATGTGCATGGTAAGTAGAGATGCACCTTAGTAGTTGAGTGTGTGCATGTGCATGGTTGCATGGTATGCATGCAATAGTTTTCTACACATTAATTTCATTTTATTGGTTTATTTTTTTATTTAATTAAGGGATTTAAAAACAAAATAAAAAGAAAGGGAAATAAAGAGAGAAGACTCTAGAAGGCTTGTGTTCACACAAATCAGAATTGGGAAACAAGTGTAGAAAAATGAGTTGCCTTTTTCTGATTTCCAGTAATCATGGACCTAACCTCAGTGAAATGGGCATAATTTAGGCTGTGGATATCCGATTTAGACAAAATTAGTACCGTTAGGAAGATAATGAAATTACCTACAGTTTCTGTGAAATATAAGTTTTCCTAAAACGCAATGTAAATACGTCAAAACCCATCCCTAAGTCGCATGACTCTAGAAATACGAGAAATACATAATTTCTTTTATTAGTCATGGACAGCGAGGAAGGAAATAGAGGAATTAGTGTGCTGCCAATTATCAAATGGATTGATTAGCTGAGTATAATTATTAATTGATTTTATTTTTTATTTATGGAAAATGTTTACCCAAAAAAGGACTACTTGATGACGTGGCAGAATTAGCTTACATGTGGCAGTTTAAGTAAGTATGGTCTGTTCGATCATCGACCAGATGAGAATTGACTCATCAGACATCATAATTATGGGCGACCAGTTTGGTCGCATATTTTCATTTATTTTCTTCAGATATGTAATCTTATAATTATGTATGAATTGTAAGATTCATTATTACTATTTAGATACGTCTATATTAAATGTAATTAAGGTCCATTGGCCCACGTAGATCTCCTTGAGCCTATAAATAAGAATCAAAAGGCTCAAGAGAGGTGACTTTTTGAACTTAAGAATTCTAAGAGAGAAATAGAGTGTTTTTATCCACCATATTTGTACTCATCCTGAAACTCGTGAACCCTGAGTTCATTGATCACAGTTCTTGGGATTTTATATCAATTAGAACACTAAATGGACGTAGGTCATTACTATTTTTGGGGCCGAAACACCATAAATATTTTGTGTCGTTTATCTTTTCGTCTTGATTTCATCTCATTTTCTATCGTTTTACTTGACTCCGCGGCGTTGACCATTTCGAGGGTCAACAGAAAATAAAGGGAAATGATAATTATCTTTTCCTTAGCTAGATTTTAGTGAATGGGGCATTTAAATAGAAAATAAGAAAGAGCTTGAAGGCTCATTTGGGTCTCTTGGCTGCTGACTATAGAAAGAGAAAGCACATGAGCTCGTGGGAGAGGGGAGAAAGAGGAAGAGAAGGAGAAGAGAAAGAAGAAGCCAAGGCTAGGGATCCTAAGATATGGGTTAAGCATTTCATTTTTTTTCTCTACATCTTGATTCTAAGCAACACAAAATGATGGTAATGATAGGTTTGGATTTTGTTGCAAGAGGATTAGAGGCTAGAGTTCGAAATCCCCAAGGTAAGTATTTGGGTTCATAGTGATGTCGTTAGTTTTTACCTCTTATTGAATCTAAGATCGTTTTTTTTTCTTTGCTTTTGTGTGGTGTATTCGAAATCCCTAGGGGGATTTGATCAACGTGGTGGCCATATTTGGGTTCTTGAATACCTTCAAGAGAGGTATTGGATTCCTCCCTCAACCTATGCTTTGTTTTGATTTCTTGGCAAGGTTATGGTTTGGTAATTGGCAATGATATTTTGTTTTGTTTTCCATTGATTTGTTGGTTGATTGTTATTTTTGATTTTGGGTTGAAGGGTTATTTTTGTTTAATGCATGAGGGGTTTCAGCCTAGGGTGATTAAAAAGGGTTGTGTGAATAGTTGATTTTAATTGTTGATTCTTTTATATTCATATTGATATTAGACACATGATCCTTGTAGGGATCCTATGTTATGTTACCATGGTATTCTGATTTTTATGATCTATTGGAAATATGCAAGAATGCTATTAGACACATGCTAGGGCATAAGTTTGGCTTGGTGTTATGATAATGTTGTCTTATAAATATTCTTGTAAAAAAAAATGCAAAAGAAACATGAAATGTTGATCATGAGGGTTTTGCATATAAGGTCTTATTTGGTATTTGATTATATGTTGATTAAATTTCATGCTAGATGTAATAATGTGGTGCTCAAGTGTAGGTGAATGTAGGGCCACTACAAAAAATGTTAGTTTTAGTCCCAATAAATTTTGTGACTACAAGTAAAATAATTGCGACTAAAGAAAATTATTTTACTTTTGTCATCACTAAAAAGTCTGTGGCTAAAAGTATTAGTCACAAAAATCACAATTTATTTTCACTAAATGTATTTTTAGTCACAACAAATTTTATCACTAAAAATAATAGGTTGTAACTAAAACTACATTACTGACAACTTGTGATTAAGTATGACTTTTTAGTCACAGGCAATTTTTTGTTGTGACTAAAAAATTATCACTAAAGGGAACATTTATTTGTAGTTATTGTTAAATTGATAAGAGCATTTTATTGACATTGTTTAAACATGATTTGGTGAAATAATACTTGTTGTTTTTATATATATATATATAATTTGTGAGCATATTAGTGAAACAATGTTTTGAAATGCACATGTGATGCCTCAAGTGATATTTAATTTTTAAGTAAATAAAAAGACATTCTATCTCACATTTAAATGATGTTTTTACTCAATTAATACATGCAGACTTTTTTGTATATATTTTATGAAGAAAATATGGTTTTTAATCCAAGTTGTGATTTTTGAATGAATTAATAGTTTCTGAAATTTTTGATTAAAAATAAGAAAGATCTTTTAAATGAGATAAATAATGTGAGTGCATCAAATAGATTATACCCTAAGTTATGTATATGTAAAAGTGATATTTTCTAAAATGTAAATATAAAGTTTCACATTTTTATTTAGGTGTAGTTTTTTTTTTTTATTTGAATGAGAAAATATTTTGGTTTTAAATTCACTTATAATTTTAGACAAAATAAATAGTTGTTGAAAGTTTGTGTTAATAAGCTAAAATAATTGTTTTGTTTAAAATTTAAGAGTCTTACACCTAAATAATTCAAGTCATAAATATTATAAGTGAAAATACTTCCACAGTTTAAATTATAAATTCTCACATTTTTAATCATATAATTTTTATTAATTTTGAAAAAAAATTATTTTCTAAAAGAAATGTTATCCCAAAAATCAGAAGTGAATGACATGGCAGGAATTAATCGCACATGGCTGACACTTGGCAAAACCTGTGTTCGACTATCGACTAGGAAGGCGTTCGGCCTTATGTGATCGGTTTCTTCATACGACTAGTCTGGTCGTAGGCATGTAACACGCGGAGGAAATCTTAGACAGTTATGATGGAATCCGAGATTCTCTCCCATGATTTCCTGAGTATTCGATTATTTAGGAAATAATATCTGCAACAAATCAATGTAATCAATGTAAATCTTCCCTGAGCTTATAAATAGAAGAGGAGAGCTCAGGGAAAGGGGATCTTGATCTTTTTCTCTTTTTCTGACTTCTAAATCACGAGAGTTTAGAGTTATAATATCAATCATACTGTATTGTTCTTGAGAGGTTAGTGAAACTCATTGAACCCTAGTTCTTTGATCACTCCTTCGAATCTCACATCAATAACAATCTAAGTAGACGTAGGTTATTACCAGATCCTGGGGCCGAACCACTATGAAATATCGTGTTCTTATTTCTTTTCGTCATTACATTCTTTTCAACGCATTCATCCACGTCAAGCGTATTTTGACTCCGTGTCAGTTGCCCAAAATCAGGGTCAACATTCTGGTGCTTTCATTGAGAGATTGATCTATCACCGTTGGGAAAGACAATGGTGAAAACTGCAAAGAAAACTGGACAGGCGGCCGCCGCTGCACAGTCAAACCCGCCTCCTCCTCCTCCTGCAAGCGTGGTTGAAGATGAGCCACATTTGGACTTTGAGGAGGAAGAAATGGATGACGCGACGCTGAAGAGTACTCTGGGAGCGTTGCATGAAGAGCTGGCTAGTCTGAGGGCCGGACAAGAAAGTGCTGCCGAAATCATGGCGCAGCAGCAGCAAGAAATCGAACGACAGCGCCTGGAGTTAAGCAAGAGGCAGGCGGAGATGGACTGCCGCCAGAGCGAAGCCATGGTAGCCCTCGAGGCAGCCTTACAACTGGCTAGGAATCAGGCTGCACCTGCCTCGCAGCCTGATCAACCAGCAAATGGGCCACCCCACAGGGGTCCCAATCCTAGCCCGCCTATCCAACCCTTGAGCCCGCAAAGGCCCGAGCAGTCTCAGGTGCCCTATGACGATGTCCCACTGGACCCTGAGGCACAGCCCCCATCCCAGGCTGGTCGCGGCAATCCCCCGCAGCAGAGGCAGAATAGGATCGAGCATCAGCCTCGCAGTCCTAGACGCCATAAGGGCGACGAGCCGAATCTACCGAACAGAGGTCAGTATCCTCCTGGTAACAGGAGGAACTCGGAGTTAGGCTCTGCGGTCTGGGGTCCCCCATGGCATGATAATGCACGGGGACACAACGACCAACGCAGGCCACCCTCTAACGCTCGGGACGCTTCAGCCAGGGATGGAAATCGAGGGAACTGTCGATCTCACCATAGCCAATCAAGATTCAGAGATGGCCATGGATATAATGAGGCCGAATCATGCAAGGGAAATGCCGGTCGGAGGAATGAAGAAAGATGTGGAGGCAGGAGCCAGATACCTCAAGATGACCAACCCAATAGACGGGACGCTTGGGGGAAACCCAGGCAAAATAACGTCTTCAACCGGCTCGGGGGTAGCGAGCAGCGGAGAAGAGACGAGGATTTGAGAGATGTACTCAACGATCGCCGCGAGCATCATGGCGAGAACGTCCCCCCAGCAACAGAGGCCACAACGATTCCTATCGCTGTACAAGCCCAAATAGATGCCCTCAACCAGGCAATACAACAGCTGATCGGGGGAAGAACATCTTACATCGACCACGATAGGAGGAAAGGCACTCCTTTCGTCCAGAGGATAGCTATGGCAGAGACTCCTAGCAAGTTTAAAATGCCTACGCTTCCGAACTTTGATGGATACGGAGACCCGGTATCTCACGTCAATAAGTTTGAGATACAAATGGATATTCAGAAAGTGTCCGAAGACGCTCGGTGCAGGATCTTCCCTGCAACACTTTCTGAGGCCGTGCAGGAGTGGTTTTTTAAGTTCCCTCCTGCAAGCATAGTTTCCTGGGAGATGTTCGTAAGGGAGTTTTACGGACATTTCTATGCAGGTCGTGTGCACCCGACCGAGGCGAACCAGCTGGTGGAAATTCGCTAGCAGGATGGAGAATCGC
This sequence comes from Humulus lupulus, assembly GCF_963169125.1. NCBI lineage: Eukaryota > Viridiplantae > Streptophyta > Magnoliopsida > Rosales > Cannabaceae > Humulus > Humulus lupulus. The sequence goes on along the minus strand of NC_084801.1, from coordinate 23,540,869 downwards.
TGAAGGACTACATCCAGCGCTTTATGCGAGCAGCAGCTGAAGCTAAAACAGTGGGGGACGAGGGAAAAATGATGGCCATAACCGCAGGGTTAGGCGTCGTTCCCCCCTCTGGAAGAGCCTCCGCAAAGATGGAGTTAGAACCACCCAGGAATTCTTAGACCGGGCTGATCGTTACATTAAGCTCGAAGATGCCATTGCCGATAATGGAAAGCCTTCAGGCAAGGATAAGAAAGCAGCCGAGCCTGCCAAAGCCGCCAATGGGTCCAAACCTAACGGAAAAGGCAACGGGAACGGTAACGGCAATGGCAAGAATGGTGGAAAACGGCCACACAATGAGCCTTCCACCTCCGACAATAAACGAGCCAAGGGTAATCGTTATGAACCTCGGTTCACTAACTACACTGCCCTTGTCTAGTCTCGGGGAGAGGTTTATCAGGCCACGAGTTCCAGTGTGCCTTATAAGAAGCCTGCCCCCATTCGAAAGGATATTTCGAAAAGAGACACTACCAAGTTTTGTCGTTATCACAACGACTACGGACATGACACCAATGAATGCAACCAGTTGAAAGATGAAATTGAGTTCCTTATTAGACAAGGACACTTGAGAAGATACGTGCGGGCCTCGGGAAATTCCCAACGAGAAGCTCTAGGTAGCAACGAGCAAGCGTCCACACGCCAACGCTCGCCACCTTTGCAGCCTGCCCCCGTGACTGGCACACTATTAACCATTTGTGGAGGCCCGCACCTCGCAGGAAATAGCGAAAAGGCCAAGGAACGATACGCTCGGACTTTGCACCACGACCAGGACATCGAGATGATGACTGTGGAGGACCGCGCGCCAAAAAAGGCTTGGTCAGAAGAGGGAGAAATAACCTTCTCTGATAGCGATGCCCAACATGTCCGGTTCCCACATTCCGATCCGCTGGTCGTGGATATCCAAATGGCTAACATGATGGTAAAGAGAGTGTTGGTCGATACAGGAAGTTCGGTGAATATCCTGTATAAGTCTTCGCTGGAGCGCATGAAATTGTCCGTTAAGGACCTGGAGCCCTGCAACCAAACGATATACGGCTTCTCTGGAGAGGGACTCACCCCCACTGGATCGATCAGACTACCAGTGACAACAGGTACAATGCCTGCTACCAGGACATTACTCGCCACTTTTGTAGTGGTTGATTGTCCTTCGGCGTACAATGCCGTCATTGGGAGGCCTATACTAGTTGATCTACGGGCTGTCATCTCTATGTGGCACTTAGCCATGAAGTTCCCAACAGACGCAGGAGTAGGACGCGTGTTGGGAAACCAGAGGGAGGCCAGAGAGTGCTATAACGCATAAGTTACAAAGGCGAAGAAAGGAACATCAAAGAGCACTACCTCAGATAGGTTGCAGATGGAAATTGATGCACAAGCCCAATCCGGCGATGAAGTCACCAAATAAGGCGTTGCCCAAAGTGAGGATGGAGATCTAGATCCTCGCTTTGGGGATTTTGAAGAGAACGTTGGACCTGTCGAGGACCTGGAAGAGGTCCAACTCGACGAAAAAGACCCGACTAGAGTTGTAAATGTCGGGAAAAACCTGGAACCAACCACGAAGCACGCACTGGTGGAATTTTTGCGAATGAACCAGGAGGTCTTTGCCTGGTCGCACAAAGACAAGGCTGGAATAGAACCTGCAGTTATCAGCCATGTTCTGAACATAGACAAGACTTTTCCACCCGTGCAACAAAAAAGAAGGCTGCTCGATAAAGATCGGTTGAGAGCCTTAAAAGAAGAAGTCGAAAGATTGAAGGAGAATGGGTTCATCAGGGTAGCATATTATCCATCGTGGGTCTCCAATCCAGTGCTGGTTCCAAAGCCTAACGGAAAATGGCGAACCTGTGTGGATTTTACAGACCTCAATAAAGCCTGCCCAAAAGACTGCTTCCCATTCCCACAGATTGACCAGTTGGTCGATGCTACTGCAGGACACGAGATCCTCTCGTTCATGGATGCATATTCAGGCTACAATCAGATTAGCATGCATCCCCTTGACGAGGATCACACCAGCTTCCAGACCGATACAGGCTTATACTATTATAAAGTAATGCCCTTCGGACTGAAAAACGCAGGTGTGACTTACCAGCGGCTAGTCAACCACATGTTTAAAGAGCTGATCGGAGTAAACATGGAGGTATACGTGGGCGACATGCTAGTAAAGTCTAAGAAGGCAGAGGGATATGTGAAGGATTTACAAGAGTGCTTTGATGTATTGAACAAATACCATATGAAGTTAAATCCCCTCAAATGTTCCTTCGGAGTTGGATCAGGGAAGTTTTTGGGGTTCATTGTAAATTCAAGAGGAATCGAGGCCAACCCCGACAAAAGAAAAGCCCTGATCGACATGAAATCGCCAGAAAGGATCAAAGATGTACAAAGTTTAACCGGGAGAATCGCAGCCCTAAGTAGATTTATTTCAAAATCAACAGACAAATGCATCCCTTTCTTCAATCTACTTAGGGGCAATAAGAAGTTTGAATGGACAGGAGACTGCGAGCAAGCTTTCCAGGCCTTGAAAGCCCATATGGCGCAACCTCCCATTTTATCAAAGCCAATCGAAGGAGAAACTTTGTTTATTTACCTGGCGATCACTAAAGTTGCTTTTAGCGCGGTACTGGTACGAGAGGAGGAAGGCGTACAAAAAGCGGTTTACTATGTTAGCAAGAGGCTGATCGGGGAAGAACTGAGATATCCACCCATTGAAAGGTTAGCATATTGCTTAATCTTGGCCTCGAGGAAGCTGCGCCCTTACTTCCAAGCCCATCCTATCACAGTTTTAACTAACCAGCCACTTCGGAAAGTCCTCCAAAAACCGGAGGCTGCCGGGCGATTATTAAAATGGGCAGTCGAACTAGGGCAGTTCGATATAACTTATTCACCGCGAGCAGCAGTAAAGGGACAAGTCTTGGCTGATCTTATTGTAGAGTTCACAAAACTCCCAGACAGCGAACAGTGCAAACTGCCTAGTGCGCCTGAGCCTCAAGAGAAAGGTCCTTCGTGGAAGGTATTCACGGATGGGTCGTCCAACGAATCCCACATAGGAGCGGGAGTGATATTGATAACGCCGGAAGAGCATCTATTTCACTGCACCATCAGGTTCGACTTCACCGCGTCGAATAATGAAGCCGAGTACGAAGCGCTCCTCGCTGGATTGAGAATGGCCAAAGATATGGGCATAAAGACGCTTGATGTTTACAGTGATTCACAGCTGGTAGTGAACCAAGTTCTAGGGGAATATCAAGCGCGAGGCCTGAAAATGGTGGCCTAGTTGAATAAAACAAAAGACCTGCTAGCCCAGTTCACGAAGTACACCCTCCAGCAAATACCGCGGGATCAGAATTCGAATGCAGATGCCTTAGCCAAACTCGCGAGCACGAAAGATGCTGACACTTTGAACATTGTGCCAGTAGAAAGATTGAGTGAGCCAAGCATACGAACAATCGAAGTCAGTATCGAAATTCGAATGGAGGATACATGGATGGCACCTTACTTGGAGTATCTGACAAAAGGTATACTGCCAACAGATAGAAACAAGGCCAGAACTTTGCAAAGGCAAGCCGCTAGATACATACTAGTCGATAATGTTATGTACCGAAGAGGATATTCCATGCCACTACTCAGGTGCATAACACCAGAAAAAGCTAAGGAACTAATGAAAGAGGTGCATGAAGGCTTCTGCGGGGATCATGCTGGGGGGCAGAGTTTGGCAAAAAAGATTCTAAGGCAAGGTTACTTTTGGCCAACCATGAACGAGGATTCGATGGAGTTTGTACGAAGATGCGATAAATGTCAAAGGTTCTCCAAGATTCCACGAGCAGCTCCAAACGAGTTGAAACAGATGCAAAGTCCGTGGCCTTTTGCGGTATGGGGGATAGATTTGATTGGATCCCTGCCAACGGGAAAAGGCGCAGTAAAGTACGCAGTCGTGGCAGTTGATTACTTCACCAAATGGGTCGAAGCTGAACCACTCGCTACCATAACGACCAAGAAAGTTCTTGACTTTGTCATCAAGAACATTGTTTGCCGGTATGGTTTTCCCCGAAAGATAGTTTCAGACAACGGAACCCAATTTGACAGCGACTTATTCACCGACTTCTGCGAAAGGCATGGAGTTATTAAAAGCTTTTCTTCAGTTGCGCATCCCCAAGCAAACGGGCAAGTCGAGGCCGTGAATAAAACTCTTAAGGACACCCTGAAGAAGAGGCTTGAAGACGCTAAAGGAGCATGGCCAGAACAGTTGCCTGAAGTCCTCTGGTCGTATAGAACATCTCACCGAACAGCGACAGGTCATACCCCATTTTCCTTAGCCTACGGATATGAGGCTATGTTACCTATCGAGTTAGATCCCCCCTCATACCGACGCATAACATACGACCAGGACCAGAACATCCAACTGATGATGGAGTCCCTAGACTCAATTGATGAAATACGAGAAAGAGCCCAACTCCGAGTAGCTACATATCAGCAAAAGGTCGCCCGGTACTTTAATTCAAAAGTAAAAGAAAGAAAATTCAACGTCGGTGACTTAGTGCTACGACGAGTTTTCTTAAATACCCGCGACCCCACTGCTGGAGTGCTCGGACCAAATTGGGAAGGACCGTACCAGATTGAAGAAGTCCTTCACCCGGGCACCTATAAACTTGCACGCTTAAACGAAGATCTCGTTCCACGCTATTGGAATGGAGAACACCTGCGCAAGTATTATCAATGAACAGTCCTTTTTAAAGGGCTGGCTTGTATTAAATTTTTACTTTTTACAAGTTTAGCAAAAAGGGTTAGCCACGTTGTATGGCTAATCGCTTACAAATGTAAGATCTTTTTTAAGATCACTCATAAAGACATGTTTAGTCCATTTTTAATATGAGATTATAAGGGACTGTGCACAGCCAGTCATTCTTGCCAACTTTTGTAAAATTATTTTTACAAGTATTTGTTCATTACGTGTGTTGTTTTGCTGTATTACAAGTGTCAAATTTTGCATCGAGCAGTAATGTTTGCACAGGTCGTGGTCAAGGCAAGTGACCAAGGACCTAAATCTCCTCGATCACTTGGGGGGCATATAAGGTACATCGATAGCAAAGCATACCACGAGGTATGTAAACACATGAACAAAATGAGTGAAAGCATGCTATGGTACTTAGAGTATTTTTCAAAATTTATGATTTTGTTAAATCAAACCAAAGTACTATGCTAAGTTCGGTCATGCGAACAGGTATTATAATAAAAATGATAATATAAAAGGCAAATGTTTACACCGCGAGCACTAGTGCTCGGATGTAAATATTAAATTAAAAGGAAAAAACCTTTACACCGCGAGCAGTACTGCTCGGATGTAATTGTTCAAGCATAATCAAAAGAACTGCCCTTGCAGCAATAAAATAAAAAAGATTGTCTTTACAAAAAGTCCCGTGGGCCATAAAAGCTGAAAAAAATAAAAATAAAAATTAATTTTGCTGGGGGGCAGGAGAGTCTTCTGGATTAGGAGTGTTTTGATCAGCCGGAGGTTTAGCCACAGCAGCAGCAGCAGGAGTTTGGGCCTTGGCTTTTTCTTCTGCCTCTAGCCGCGCAACACACTGCACCATCAGCGTCTTTTGCAGCTGCTCGAAGAGATAGCTAATGTCTGCCTCCCGATTGCGTTTCCAGAAGTCGTAGAAGCAGAGGAAGGTGGCTTCCTTATACTTCTTCAGAGTTTTAACTTTGTCCTCCTCGAGCTCGCGCACCCGTTCCTCAAGCTTCTTTACCTCCTCCCTGCTGGCAGTCAGATCGAGCATGAGCTGTTTACACTCTTGAGTGTTGAGTCTGCATTTCTCCTTCCATTTGTGCCGCTCGTCGATGGCTTTATTCCGGGCCGCTTCGCTCTCCTGAAGCTCTCGGGTCAGAGTGGATTGGTCCTCGCATAGCTGCTCGTTCAGCTTAGCCAGCTCCTTGTTCTCCTCGAGCAGCTTGGCCTTCTCATCCTCAAGCGCTTGCGTAGCCAGGGCAAGCCTGGAGTCAAAGTTCCTCTCTCAAGAGACCATTGCCCCATCTTGGCGCCAGCTAGCAGTCAAGGACAAAAACCCCTGAAGAAAAAATGAGTTAAGAAAGGAAGTTCAGCATAAATGACAAAGCAGCAAAAGACGACTTACACTGGCTATCTTGTTCAACCCCCTGTTAATGATTTCGTTGATGTCCATTGCGGCAGTGTCAGTGATGGCGACCTGGGAGTGCTTGTGCTTGGAGAGCCGGTATAATCTCTCCCTGGCCATGCCAACTATGTGGCTGGGCAGGGAGCCTTCTGACAAGTGGTCCGTGGTCTCTTTGTCTACGGCCTTTGTGGAAGACCTAGGATCGACTGGCGTGGGAGTTTGTTGCTCAGGGATTGGCGGATGTGTTAAGTCCTCTTTGGAGGGGGCGTCGGCGGGGGCATCTTCTGTTCGGGCCTTCTTCGCAGGGGTCTTGCTACTTTCCCCACGAGCTCTTTTGCTGTCCTTCTTCGGGACAGATGCTTAGGCAGCAGCTTGGTAGTGTGCAAAGAAGTCCCCGGGGTCCATGCCTGCACAAGGAATGACATTTCAAACGATGAGATTAGAGGGTCGCAGAGAAACAAAGGTTGGAGTATAAAAGTTGCAAAAGTAAGGTACCCGGGCTACACCTACTGGTCGTAACATTATCTACTGAACTATCTAGTTCTTGGAAGAAATATGAATTTAATGAAGGAGCATTCCTAAAGTTGCCATCCCCATCAAATAGATGGATTGGAATTGGCAAGTTATTTAAAAACGAGAATGGTGTACCGTATACATCCGACGAGTCATCAGATTGTTCGGCAGACTCAGTAGCCTTTTGTTTCCCCTTGCCCTCGGGGACCGACGGTTTTGCTGCTCGCTGTGAAACAGCAGGCTCCCTGATTGTAACCCTAGTTGGCCTCCTCCTAGGAGGAGGTGCCTGAGGTTGCTGCTCGGGACCCTGCTCACATCCCACACCAGCATGGACACCACCCGTCGCAGGTTCGCTAGGCGTAGGAGGAGAGCCCTTAAGGCCGGCCAACCTAAGGTTAGCCTCAGTGATCAAGTTTTTCACACTCTTAGCAGCATTGGACATACTAGCTAAGAGTGCTGCCCTCGACTCCATTCCTGGAGTAAGGATCGGGCGTAACCATGGATCTGGAGTACAGTGGAACAGTAGAGCATTATGACAAGGAAGATTTAAAGGACAAGAACTACTGGTGTAAGGCTCGTTGTTTCCCTTACCTCCTCGGGTGAAAGCCAGATTGTCCGCAGCGATGTCAGGCATGAGAAAGTACTCCAGATGATACTTCCCCACATTGGAGATATGGGTGGTCTCGGACAGAAACGTGCGTCCGGTCTCCTGATGGAAAAAATGGAAGAACCCCGTACCGTCTTGGTTGGGGTTGGACTTAAGGTCAAATAGATAATTGACCTCATGACGGGAGGGGGCTGGCCATTTCTTGAGTTTGTAAAGGATATAGAGCGCGGTCAGCATCCTATATCAGTTCGGGGTAATCTGAAAAGGGGCCATCTCGAAGTAATTAGCCACCCCTTGGAAAAATGAATGCAGAGGCAAGGTGGCACCCGCCTCAATGTGATATCTCGACTAGGCGCTATAAGCCCCCCTTGGTAGGTTGGCTCGCTGGTCGATGGAAGGTTTGACTAGTGTTATCCCCGTCAGATTGTACTTATTTAAATAATTGGAGACCATGCAGATGGTTACCGTGCTCGGAGACACCACGTGCCACTCGACAGCCGGCTGGTCAGCATGACAAGGACGGGCACGTGCCTGAACTTCGGTCTCAGGCGGGAATTCTCCTCAACCACTGGTCGAGGGGGCATCAGCAGGAGGCTGACTTGGGGAAGGGTTGTGTCTTTTTCTGGCCTTGGTTTTTGTTCTGGCCATTTTCTGGGTAGGTGCTGGTGGAGGATTTGGGTTAGAACGTGAGAATAGAATTTCTGGAATCAACGTGGATGGATTCTCTTCGCCTTCGAGCAGTTGGGCTAAGAGATCGTCTTCGATAGGTCTTTCTCCCCCCCAAGGGTCTTGCATATGAACTGCAAATAGACAATGGATGAGATAAGACACAATCCGAGTAGTGTGGGGGAGCTGGGATAATGTTGCTCGTGCCTAAATAGCCAGCAGCATCCTAATCCTACGCTAACTTCAACGTGAGTGAATAAAAAGGAAAGAAGAACGTTTTCTGAAAAGAACTTTTTTCGACTCCTAAAGGGCGGAAAAAAAGATTTCAGTTTTTTTCGTCTAGCTTAAAGGTTGAATTTTTCGACAACCTAACGCCCCAAATCAGAAACTCTATCTATCAAAATGATGATCTAACCCATACAAGGTATACAGGCGCGCTTATACAGAATATTAGGCGGTATATAGCAAAAACCCTAAAAACCCTATTCAATAGCACAAAAATAGCATGCATGGCGTAGTACAGAGCTTAAAGGATGGAATCCTTACCTGAGAGAAGGAGGAGATTCAGAGGAAATTGAAAACTTGAGGCAGAAGTCCTGTGGCACGACGTTGGACTGGTTTTTGAAGCTCTGAACACCGGTGCAAGTTCTTGAAAATTTTAGCAAAAATGACGGGTAAAGGTTTCTTGAAAAAGAAGAAAGGCTACTTATAAAGATCAAAGGGGTAGCCAAGAGACGGTAATCATCACTTCCCACTTTCGAAACGTGGGGAAGTGGACAAGCTGTCAGATTGCCTTTTTGAAAACCGAAAAGACTTGATTAGACATAATTATGTCACAGTTTTCGAAATTGCACGGGGATTCTGACAGATGTGGGAAGACGAACGGTTGTTCCCTTAAGTTTCTTTATTACTGGTCGCACTAAAAAAACTTGGGGGGCAAATGTTATCCCAAAAATCAGAAGTGAGTGACATGGCAGGAATTAATCGCACGTGGCTGACACCAGGCAAAACCTGTGTTCGACTATCGACCAGGAAGGCGTTCGGCCTTATGTGATCGGTTTCTTCATACGACCAGTCTGGTCGTAGGCACATAACACGCAGGGGAAATCTTAGACAGTTATGATGGAATCCGAGATTCTCTCCCATGATTTCCTGAGTATCCGATTATTTAGGAAATAATATCTGTAACAAATCAATGTAAATCTTCCCTGAGCTTATAAATAGAAGAGTTGAGCTCAGGGAAAGGGGATCTTGATCTTTTTCTCTTTTTCTGACTTCTAAATCATGAGAGTTTAGAGTTATAGTATCAATCATACTGTATTGTTCTTGAGAGGTTAGTGAAACTCATTGAACCCTAGTTCTTTGATCACTCCTTTGAATCTCACATCAATAACAATCTAAGTGGACGTAGGTTATTACCAGATCCTGGGGCCGAACCACTATAAAATATCGTATTCTTATTTCTTTTCGTCATTACGTTCTTTTCAACGCATTCATCCACGTCCAGGGTATTTTGACTTTGTGTCAGTTGCCCAAAATCAGGGTCAACAGGAAACAAGAAATTTATTTAGTATTTCTAAATGAGACAAGTTTTGTTATCTTCTATGTTATTTAAAATAATAAATAGAATTATTATTTTATGAGAAACTAAGAAAAATATTAAATGAATTATTTTTATGAAATAAAAATAATGTTTAAGAGGTTTAATCAACTTAATGATTTTAAAGAGATAAATAATAGTAAGAAAGTATGTTGCTAAATCCTTATTTTGAAAATGATAGAAATAAGCGCGTAGGAATTATTGTTTTTAACATAACTTTTTAACAACGTTCCCACGTATGCATGTCGTATGCAAATACACTTTTACGTTAAAAAATATGTCTAATATTCAACCATGTGATTTTTACTTAAAAACCATGCATGTAAAATAGGTATAAGTTGTATTATTCTTTTGGTGATTTTATGTCTAAGTATGCATGTTTTGAAAATATGTTTAGTTTTCACCATGTGTGCATGACCCATGCACACATGAAATTTATGAGTTGGGCATAAGAAAGTCTTTTGTGATGCTATAGAATGCTATTTGATTATGATTATAGGCTCGTTGTGAAGTTTGTCAATTTTTGTTTTGCTTGAACCTGAGGTAAGGAAGTTAGATAGAATTTTGTTTATTTATATTATGAGGGCTTGTATGAATAGAATGCTATGTACGATGATACATTTTGCGATATGAAGTATGAAATTTTATTTTTGTGATGATGTTGATGAATCATGAATTTTTTTTTTGTATTGATATGATTGGATTGTATGTGATTTATATGTTGTATGATATGTAATGGTTGTTAGCGTGATGAACGCGACACAACAAATGGGATGCTAAGGATATGAAGACGTAACCCGAGTTACTAAGGATGTGAAGACGTAACTCATAGGGCGAACGCGCCAAGGTTATTCAAAGACCAGAGTTCCTATTTACCTCAAGATGTGACATGGACAAGATAGCAGGCCATGTTTACAAAGATATGATGATGATGCTTATGATGATAATGTTTATGATGATGATGTTTATGATAATGGTGTTTATGATGATGACGTATGATGTGTAACGATGTATGAATGTGAATATGTTTTGTTGTGTTTACTCGTGTGTTGTTTGTACTTTCTTACTGGGCTTTTAGCTCAGCCCCTTACTTTCCCTTCCAGGTAGCAAATAGGATTTCTCTTTGGCACGCGTGGTGATGTGGGGAGTTCCGACGTCAGGGTGTGTATCGCGTGGGGGTACCCTATGGGCGAGAAAACAATCAGCTTAATGCCAATTTCCAAAGAATAAGGTTATTTTTCTTTTTAACTTTTCAGAACTTATCAGTAGGACTTGAACTTTATTTATTTTTAAAACGTTGCATGAAAACTACTATTTTTATTTTTTAAACTATTGGGCACAACTTGCATGTTTTAGCAAGGCTCCACTGTGATTTTTCATATAATAAGTGACTTTCTTCTATAAGTTTATGAGCATGTAAAAGTTTTACAAAGTATTAGATTAAGGGGTTTTCCTGTAATGACCCAACTATTTCTAAAATCTTGGACCATTAAAACTACTAGACATAGCTACTATTTCGATACAAACATAAGAAATAACACGCCTTTATTGAAAACCCAAAATATACGAAATATCATGTCTTTATTAAAAATGTAAAATAAAATGTGATATGGTATGTGATCCCATTGTTTACAAAACAAAAAACATAGCTTTAAAAACAAGTTAAAAAAAAAGTTGAATGCGGAATTACAAAAGAGACATATTTCAAAAGACTAAAGTAAATGTCATCCTCGATCGACACGCAGCCCATCCATTCCATTCATCCTCAACACACATGCCATTCTACCAAGAGTCCTTCCGTCTCCATAATCATTTTCCTGCATCACACTAAAATAAAAGAATGAGTCTAATGCCCAGTAAGGAAAATCTACTAAAAACAAAACATACATCGTAAACATAAGCATAAGACTGTATCAAATACTATAAAAGAACACAAGACTATCTAAAACATATATCAGATATCATAAGCATACACTATAAAACATATGGCTACAAAAACATCTATTACAATGGCCATCATACATCTTGGGGCTTGCTAGCTAGGCAATCATATGCCCATAATTCTACAGGGCTAGTTATCTAAACAAGTCATATAAATTTATGGGGCTTGTTATCTAAACAAATCATATGCCCAAGGAATATACTATTGGGACTTGTTATCTAAACAAGTTATTTGTTATCTAAACAAATTATATGCTTGTTATCTAAACAAAACATATACATAAGAACTAAAACATATCATACATATACATATCATAGCATAAACATATAACATAACATAACATAACATAACATAACATATAAGCACATAAAATCTATCCTATTTTCCTTACCAACACCGGGATATGAGAACAAGGACGGGATTTGGAACACTCCTAAAACCAACAATACAAATGGTGAGTATTTCTAAAGAATAAATAATGAATGTGGAAACTAAACCATCAAGAAGAAACTTACTAAGAAAGAACTTAAGTTTCAAGAACCTAATCAAGAACCAATAACGAAAGTTAGGATCTGAATAAAAGGAACTAAATAAAACTAAAGAATTGGACTTAAAGAATAAGAGTACCTTAGTTCACTTTGTGGATTGGTCTAACTCCAATACCGAAATACAGTAAACCTCACTTCCTAAGTATTTTATAAAGCTTAAGAATGGCAAAGCTTTTTCCCAACCCAAGTGTTTATCACTCTATGGTAGTACTAGCACCTTGGATTCTGATCATAGTTGAAGAGTGAGGAGAAGGGCTGGGTTCTAAGTCCTATTTATAGAGTTCTAGGAATAAAAATCTTCTTTTTGGATTTGAATAAAAATAATGAATTTAATTGAAAATATTTGAATATTCTTGAGTCAAAGGCTTAGGACTCAGTGAAATCATTCAGAGGTAGGTGTAAGTATTCAAAGCTTGTTTAAAAAAAAAAAAAATAGAATCCTAACTTCTAACTTCCTAAATCTCGTAACTCTAAACTCACCTATAGTAAAATCAATATAACTGGAGCTTGGGACTCTGATTTAGACCATCTTTATACTGTTAGAAATCTAATTCAATTATCTACAACTTTCTAGAAATACTATTTTTCTAAATTCATAATATTACTGGGTCAAAAATAGGTCAGAAGTTACAGTACCCTAAAGTTACAGAAAAATATATTAAATTATCTAAATAACAGCCTAATCCACAAATTTCTTAACTAACCATAAAATAACAAACTCTAATTCCCTAATAATCATGCTTATGACAAGTATCATATTCTTATTGGCTCTATCTAAACCATAGGTTATAATAAATAATACACCTAGGACCAACAATATTAATCAAACCTTATGTTACAATTAATATTCTTAAACTTTAGGTTAAAATTATAAAATTCATAACTATTGCTTTGAGTTTCCAACTAAGTCCCGACTTGAACCAAAATCCACGGAATCTAACATACTACTACTGCTGCTGCTGCTGCTGCTAGTTAAGTAAATATTCTGCGACTCTACAATTCTCCCCCACTAAAAAGAATTTCGTCCCCGAAATTTACTTATCAAAAAATTCCGGATACCGGGTTAACTTGTCTTCATCCATCTCCCACGTTGCCTCCCGTTCAGAACTATTACTCCATAAGACCTTGACTATTGGAAAACTCTTAGAGCGTAATTCTTTCATCATTCTATCTAGGATGCTAGTCGGTCGTTCCTCGTAACTCAAGTCTTTCTGGAGTGCTATCATATCATATTTGAGGACGTGAGATGAGTCTGACACATATCTACGCAGCTTCGAGATGTGGAACACATTGTGACTATCTCCTAGAGCTGGCAGTAGGGCTAATCTATATGCAAGTGCTCCCACTTTGTCCAATATCTCAAAAGGACCTATAAACCTGGGACTAAGCTTGCCTTTCTTCCCGAATCGCTTTACACCTTTCATAGGAGATATGCTTAAGAAGACTTGATCTCCGACTTTGAATTCCACATCACACCGCTTGGCATCCGCATAACTTTTCTAACGTCTTTGAGCAGCAAGCATACGCTTTCTAATCAGCGCTACTACATCCCACTACTACAAAATCATCTTTTAGGACACTTTTTTAGGGCACTCACCTAGATGCGAGTCCTAAAAACTCATGCGTGTCCTAAAATTTTGATTTGTTTTTTTGATAATATACACATCTTGGACATTTTAGGACTCGCGTTGTGAGTCCTAAAAACATTCGCGAGTCCTAAAAATTGATGCGTGTCTTAAAAGATTTATTTTGTTTTTTTAATAAACACCTCTTGGACTTTTTAGGACTCGCAATCACCTCTTGGACTTAAAAGAATTATTTGTAATAATAAAATTTTAATTAGTACTTTCATATCATTAAATATAGTTTGGTGCATGTGGTGGTTTGCTACCCATTTAACTTACTATAGGTCCAAGGTTCTAATCTCATCCTTATAATTTTTATTTTTAAAAAAAAAACAATATATATGGTGTTGCCAAGTTTCAAACCCCCACTCTATAAGTTAAGGGTTTACCATTACACCAACATATCCCATTGATAAATAAATGACTATACAAATATTTTTATCATATGCACACTTAATTAATAGTTAGAAATAAGTAGAGTTTAGGGTTTATTTTTTCAAATCTAACCTAAAAAAAAAAAGAAGAGAAGGCCCGGGGGTTGGGTGGGTGGCGACGAGGGTGGCTAGGGGGCTCGGGTCGACGGTGCAGGGAGGGGCTCGGCAGGGACAATGACTGGGCTGAGCTGGCTAGTGGTCGAAGGCGCAGGGAGGGGTTCAGGTTGGGCTGGGTTGGGTCTGGGTCGACGGGGTCCGGGTTGACGGTGCAGGGAGGGGCTCGGCAGGGACAACGGCTGGGCTGGGCTGGCTGGTGGCCGACGGCACAAGGAGGGGTTCGGGTTGGGCTGAGCTGGGTCTGGGTAGACGAGGCTCGAGTTGACGGTGCAGGGAGGGGCTCGGTATGGATGACGGCTGGGCTGGTGGTCGACGGCGCAGGGAGGGGTTCGGGTTAGGCTGGGCTGGGTCTGGGTCGACGATGCAGGGAGGGGCTCGGCAGGGACGGTGGCTGGGCGCGGGGCTGGCTGGTGTGGTTCTCAACTTCACGGTGGCAACATGTATTTCTTTCTGTGGTGTTGAACTTTAGTTTGGTGATGTTCTGGTCTTAGATTTTCTTGATAGCTCTCTTATTTTATTGTTCATCTGTAAATTTCTTAGCTCTTTCTTGATAGCTCTCTTATTTTATTGAACTAAAACAGATAATTGCCAAGTTTCCACCATGAAATAAATCACTCATTTATTTTATTGTTCAGGGAAATGTTTTTCAAATAAATGAGGTGTTGCTTTCTATTAGACAATTTTTTCCATTAAGGATTTTTGAAATCATTTCAATAAAAATTGACCCCTAGTCTAGTTCATCATCCATGATTTATGAGTTACATGGCATTATATCAAAATATTTATTTAAATCTAACGTAGCTCTTGATATCTATTTTTAAACTTAGAGTGGATAATGTCTTATTCTGAGTTTGTCTCTTAACAATAGAACTAGTAATTGATTTGGTAATTATGTTTTCCTTTGATCAAATGAAGGAATGTGTATGTGTTTATTCTCTAATTTCTTTAGTATTGCACTTTAGTCGAGTTTGAATATCTTAGATATTCATCCGTAGTGAAGTAGGTTCTGGGAATTCTATGTGCTGCGGTGATAACTGAAGATTGAGAACTTGCATGTCTTAGTGAAGTAGGTTCTAAGAATTTTGTGTGCTCCAGTGATATATGGATGAAAACCTGTGTGTTGTTTGATTTATTTGACATGTTGGTGTTGATTGTGACAGATGGCTAGGATAGTAAATTAGGGGATATGCTGTCCGATTTTCTATAGATTTGTTTGTACTTAGTTTTGTTAATGATTTTGGTGTAGTTTGCTACTGTTATGAAATACCTCTATGTACTGGATGAATAACATTTTATGAAATAGTACTATCTAACAAGAAATTGTTTGCTCCTTGACTATATGAATACCTATAATGATAATGATAGTTTAATTCTCGCATTTATTATATATATATTTATAATTGTTGTGTGTGTCTACTTATTTATAAGTTTGAATTATAATATATTTATAATTAAAGATTTTTTTTATAATGTGCAAGTCTATATTGAGATGCATTTCTTTGGCGCAATACTAGACAACATTGACAGTTGAAGTTTTTAGAATAAAAAATATATTTCACTAACATTGGATACATTTCTTGTTTAATATTTGGTGATGATAAAATTTTATTGTAGTATAAACTATCATGTAATATGATTTTGTAAGCCGAGTAGATTAAATACTGAAATTATATTTTTGAGTAATTAATAAAAAATTATTTTGTTGTATTTTCTTTTGAAATTTTAGAAATCTAACATATATAATACATTTTGGACACTCAAAGGGATATATTTTTTCTAAATCAAAATAAAAATTGTAGTTGCATTTTTTTTTTAAAAAAATTACTTTTAAGGGCATGCAAAGCGAGTCCTAAAAAATTACTTAAAGGTACTCAACCAGATTTTTTAGGACTCGCAATGCGAGTTCTAAAAACTTAATTAAAGGCACTCAACCAGATTTTTTAGGACTCACAACGGGAGTCCTAAAAAACTTCAATTTTTAAGGTTCTCAAATAGAGGACTCGTGCCCCGCGAGTCCTAAAAACTTTTTTAGGACTCGCAATGCTAGTCCTAAAAATCCATTTTTGTAGTAGTGTCCTGAGCTCCTCTAACAGCTTCAGGTCCAAGTAGTTGCCTTTCTCCTACCTCATCCTAATGCAACGGCGATCGACCCTTCTTCCATAAAGTAGCTTGTAGGGTGCGATCCTGATTGTTGACTGGTAGCTATTGTTGTAGGAGAATTCTTTCAGCGGCAAATACATACTCCAAGAACTCGATGTAAACACCGACCCTCTATCGAATACTATTGTCTTAGAGATTCTATGCAGTCGTACTATTTCTTGGATTTAAATGTCTGTGTATTGATCTGTTGTGTACAAAGTCTTAACAGACAGGAAATGAACTGACTTGGTTAATCTATCTATTACTATCCAAGCCGAATCATGCTGCTTACTTGTTCGTGGCAAACCTGTCAGGAAATCTATGGTTATATCATCTCATTTCCATTCTAGAATGCTAAGTGGTTGCAATAAGCCTGCAGGCCGCTGATGTTTTGCTTTCACTTGCTGGCATACCAAGCATTTAGACACATACTCCGCTATATCTTTCTTCATTCCTGGCCACCAATATAACATTTTAAGGTTGTGAGTCATCTTGGTCGACCCTGGGTGAACTAAGTATAGGGTACTGTGCGCTTCTTCTAAAGTCTTCATCTTAATCCCTTGATCATTTGGCATGCATACCCAATCCTTGTATCTTAATAACCCTTAACTAGATATTGGGAAATCTGTGGCCTTCCTTTCTCTAACTGCATCCATATGTGCTACTAAGGTGTCATCATGTCCTTGCCCAATCCATATGTTTTCTAACAGGCTTGACTGGATGGACAAGTTAGTCAGGTTACCAATTACTACTTCTATTCCAGCATTGATCAGCTCCTGCTGTAGCAACTTTTCTATTCCAGCTAATGATGCTAGACTTCCGTAATTCTTCCTACTTAGCACATCAGCAACTACGTTTGCCTTGAGGCGTAGGCTATCACCTTATCATTCTGCATCAGCACACAACCCAATCCTTGCTTCAACGCATCACAATAGACTACAAACTTATCATTTGGTGTCGGTACATAAGGTGTTGAGCATATCCTTAAGCAACTGGAAACTCTCTTCACACTTATCAGTCCAGTTGAACCTTTGCTGTTTCCAGGTTAGGTTGGTAAACGGAGTGGCTATCTTAGAAAAGCCTTCTACAAACCTCCAATAATAACCTGCTAGTTCCAGAAAACTTCTTACCTTTGACGCGTTCTTTGGTCTTGGCCAATCTTTATAGCCTCTACCTTAGATGGGTCTACTGCAACTCCTTCCTTGGATACTATGTGCCCGAGGAACGTTACTTGCGAAAGCCAAAATTTTCACTTTTTGAACTTGGTGTAAAGTTGATGCTCCTTTAGTCATAACAATATCAACCTTAAATGTTCCTCATGTTCGACTTCGACCTTTGAGTACACCAAGATATCGTCGATGAACACTACGACGAATTCGTCCAAATAATCCATAAAGACCCTATTCATTAAATCCATAAAATCGGCTGGAGCATTGGTAAGACTAAAAGACAAAACTAGAAACTCGTGATGTCCATCAAGATTTCTAAAAGCCGTCTTGGGATTATCCTCTTCCCGTACCTTGATCTGTGATACCCGATCCGTAGATCAATCTTTGAAAACACTGTTGCCCCTTGGAGTTGATCAAACAAGTCTTCAAGTCAGGGTAGCGGGTACTTATTGTTAATTGTCACCTTATTCAGCTCGCGATAATCTATACACATATACAAATAGAACTAGTGCTCCTCATAGCGAATGGCTCGGTGCTCGGTACTAGTTCGATTGTGAAGTCTATCTCCCGTGTCGGCGGCAATCCTGCTAGTTGCCAGGAAATACCTCTGGGAATTCCTTTACAATGTGGAAGTCTCCAACTTTTAGTGGTGTTTCCTTTACCACATACGTAACGTTGGCTAAGAATGTGTGACATCCTTTTTCTATCATCCTCTGAGCTTTGAGAGATGAAATAAGCAACGTATGTAGTCCTAGAACCTTTCCCATATAGCATCGTTTTTTACCATCAGGAGTCCCGAACATCACTTGCTTATGTCTGCTATCGATGGTTGTGCCATGCCTTGCTAGCCCGTCCATGCCTAATATCATGTCGAAGTCTTTGATTTCCAGCTCTATCAAGTCTCCTTCTAGTTCTACGTCCTCGATTTTGATTTGTACGCCTCGTACTATCCGTAATGATAGGACTATGTTACCCGAAGGCAACTATGTCACAAACCTAGTTCTACAAGGTTTGTCTAATTTCTCTATCATTCCTAACGAGATATACGAGTATACTGCTCCCGAATCAAATAATACAAAACATACATTATTGAGGATAAAAATCTAACCTGTAACCAATTTATTGCTAGCATCAGCTTCTCCTCGGGTTAAAGGAAATACCCTGGCAGGAGCCATTGTATTGTCCATTTTCTCCTCTTGTTTGAGCTATGGACATTGCCTCCTTTGGTGACCCTCCTGACCACAGTTGAAGCATCCCTTGATGTTTGCATGACATTCCCCAAGATGTTTCTTTTGGAACTTAGAGCATTGTGGGTATTCTACATAACCCGACTTATTGCCTCCATTGTTTGTTCGTGCTCTTTTATCACCATTGGCCTGCTTATCATCTGGATGCCTTTTCTTCTGACCATTACTATTAATATTGATATGCTGACGGCTGTTGTTGTGGTTGTTCCGGCCATTCTGAGGTTGACCCTGTTGTTTAGGCTAAAGCTTACTAGCCTTCTCCTTACTAACATTCGCCTGAAGCCTTTCTACTTCTATTGCCATTTCTAGAACATCAACATAGTTAGTATTTCCCGAGTTCGCTAGCTTAATTCCTAGCTCAATCTTTGGTCTAAGTCCTCTAACAAACTTGGTCACCCTCAGAAAGTTAGTTGGAACCATCTCTGGTGCAAACTTGGCTAATCTGTCGAACTGTCGAGCATATTCTACTATCGTCAAGTTGCCCTACTTCAAACTAGCGAACTCCTCGACCCTTGTAGCGATGACTGCCGAGTTGTAATACTTCTTGTGTAACATCTCCACAAATCTTGTCCATGTCATGGTTGCGACATCGTTAGTCTGCTGAACTAAGTCCCACCATATTCTAGCATCCTTCTGAAGCAGAAACGAAACGCATGATATGCGGTTCGTGTTGCCGAGATTCATATGCGCTAGGATCGGCTCTACATTTCTGAGCCATTCTTCAGCCTCAAAGGGGTCTGTTGTCCCTTCAAATTTTGGAGCGTGTTGCTCACGAAATCGCTCATAGATTGGCTCCATGTGTTGAGCTGGGTATGGCGCATGGTTCGCCATTGGCCATACCCTATAAGGACCTACTTGATGGGGTACTTGATCCATTTGCTAAGGTTGTGGTTGCGGTGAAGGCGGAGGCTGAGTCTGTTGTCGTTGTTGCTGTAGTAATTCCTCCACTTGTTGTCGTAGTCTTGCAATTTATGCGGTGTTGTCAATCGGCGGTGGCTGCGGTGCGCTTCGGTTGGCGGTAGAACGCACTACCCTTCTGCAAACTGGAGGGGCTTCATTGCTCTCAGGAGCGGCGTTGGAGGCATTAGCGTTTGTGAGTGCAAACCTTCTGAGCGACATCCTCAACAAAATTCTAATAGTCGAGAAAGCATATTAGAACTTACCTTAATAGGCTCTAAGACAAAAACTTAATCTAAGCAAGCATAACTCGGACCTATTAATTATGACTTCTTATGAAAAAATTTATAAGCCTTCTTTTAATTAGGGTGTGTTTCTATACTTAGAAAAAAAATAAGTCATCTTTATTATTTTATAAGTCTGTTTCTAATCATCCTATATGGCTTAATTCTCAGGCTCGAAACTCATCGTTGTTCCAAAGTTAACCATATTGAGGGAGGGCTGGGATCAGTAAAATCGTTCCCACTACTATGGCCCCCTAACTCTCAATTTAGAACCCGGTTCATTGATTCGTATCCACCCTCACCGAACTTGGTCATTATTTATTAAATTTATTATTTTTTATGACTGTAAAAGAAAATCAAACTCATACATGTCATTAAAAAATAACAATGATATTTATTTGGAAAAAAGGTTTTCACTATATACAATCATAAATGCAAAGATAATAAATAAAATAAATAACGAAAAAAATAAACTAATTTATAAATATTTTTAACTGAAAACATAAAGGCTAATACACATAATCATAACAACTATAACATAAACACTCACATTGGCGGTTTGATTCGGAGCTTGAGCATGTGTATAAAAGAGAACTTCGTGTAAATGGACCGTTGCTCTAATACCAACTGTAATGACCCAACTATTTCTAAAACCTTGGACCATTAAAACTACTAGACATAGCTACTATTTCAATACAAACATAAGAAATAACATGCCTTTATTGAAAACCCAAAATATAAGAAATAGCATGTCTTTATTAAAAATGTAAAATAAAATGTGATATGGTATGGGATCCACTTGTTTACAAAACATAAAACATAGCTTTTAAAACAAGTTAAAAAAAAAGTTGAATGCAGAATTACAAAAGAGACATATTTCAAAAGACTAAAATAAACGTCATCCTCGATCGACACACAGCCCATCCATTCCATTCATCCTCAACACACATGCCATGCTACCAAGAATAATTTCGCCTCCATAATCATTTTCCTGCATCACACTAAAATAAACGAATGAGCCTAATGCCCAGTAAGGAAAATCTACTAAAAACAAAACATACATCGTAAACATAAGAATAAGACTACATCAAATACTATAAAAGAACACAAGACTATCTAAAACATATATCATATATCATAAGCATACACTATAAAACATATGGCTACAAAAACATCTATTACAATGGCCATCATACATCTTGGGGCTTGCTAGCTAGGCTGTAACGCCCTGGTTACCCCAGAATAGTTACAGTGAACGGTGAACAGGAAATTTTACTCGCTACTCGAGTCCTTTGGTTAAAAACGTGCATCTAAGTGTTATTAACAGGATAAGGTGGAAAACCAATGAAAAAGAAAGGATATATTTTATTAAGTACATAAAACTATTCATGGGCCCATCAAAACATTTACAAGTTATTTACAACTCAAAATGGTCACTACTATTTCAAATTTACAAACTTGCCGACCTAAGCGGAAAAAATAGGGTAAACCCCCTAGTTCCTCTGTGAACTCCTTGGCCGTGGTGGTCAAGCAGCCGCATATGTACACATCACCACCTAAGCTCTCCACTCAAGGCTGGGTGAGCTTTTCTTTCCCTTTACCTGCACCACATAGCACCCATGAGCCAAGGCCAGCAAGAAAACACAATAATGCATATAGATATTAACAACTGATTATTATTATAATCACACAGAGCTTATAGCTCTTAAACAGATGAGTGAATATCACTTGAGGTTCTGGTAAACCATAATGAGTGACTGACAAGCAAGTCACTAATTTAAACAGATGAGTGACTGCTGGGTAAGTCACTAACTTAAACAGATGAGTGAATGCTGGGTAAGTCACTAGCTTAAACAGATGAGAGACTGATGGGTAAGTCTCTAACTTAACTGATGAGTGACTGCTGGGTAAGTCACACAAGCGCTTTTAGTTTTCATCGAACTTCAGGTCGGTCCGGCATTAACGCTCTTTTGAGTCATTTAATGCAGATGTCGATTAGATCTAATCTTTATTGGCTTGCGTTGAAAATGCTAAGGCCGTCCTGACTTATGAGTCAGCACTATGTGACCAGTGCCCAGTACCACTGCCGAACTTGACTAATATGTCCCAGCTTCACAGTTGATACTGACACCTTTGCCAATTCTGACTAATTAGTCAGTACCATGCACAAGTGAGCAAGATTTGCTAAGCATTCAATAATCAATTCATGTCCACATTTACACAATCAACATGCCTCAAGAATAACCATGCATGTCACATATGGGGTGCAGTTTTCTTACCTCTGATTCGAGCAAGAATGAATAAAAGAATGACCCTTGAGAACGATCTGACTTTAGTCCTTTAGCGGTCACCTAATCATAACCAAATATAGGACACCATCAATAAAATGAATATCAAAGGTTCCCAAACCAAGATCTAGCCTCTGGGACATTAATCCCCACTAATCCGGGCAATGGGAACCATCCTGAGGCCTAAAACCAAGTTCCCGGGGCCAAAACACTCAAACGGGCTCAAATCTGTCCAAGGGTTGCGGCCCTAACACCTTGGGCTGCGGTCCCCAGCCACTCCAGGAGCAAGGGCCGTGGCACCCAACACCTAGGGCCACGACGCCCAACAAAGGCAAAATCGCTCCACCTGCTTCTTCGAGCTAGGCAAACTTCTAACCTCAAAAGCATTCTTTGTCCTTGGCCAATCTCTGACCGCTTCAATCTTTGCTGGATCTACCTTAATCCCCTCCTTACTGACAATATGCCCGAGAAAGAATACTTGAGACAACTAGAACTCACACTTCTTGAACTTTGCAAACAGTCTGTGTTCCCTTAGTCTCTGTAGAACTAACCTCAGATGCTGCTCATGCTTTGACTCAGAATGAAAATATACTAGAATATCATCGATGAAGATGATCACAAACTAGTCCAGATAATCCTTGAACACTCTTTTCATCAGATCCATAAAAGCAGCAGGGGCATTAGTCAATCCAAAAGACATAACTAAGAACTCGTAATGCCCGTACCTGGTACGAAAAGCAGTCTTTGGTATATCTCCTTCCTTGATCCTCAACTGATGATAACCAGAACGAAGGTCGATCTTTGAGAATACCTTCGTACCTTGCAACTGATCAACACATATCATCTATCCTTGGCAAAGGATACTTATTCTTAATTGTCATCTTATTCAGTTCTCTATAATCAATACACATTCTCAAATAACCATCCTTCTTCTTTACAAACAAAACTGGCGCACCCTAAGGTGAGAAACTAGGTCTAATAAAACCCAAATCTAACCGTTCTTGCAACTGTACCTTTAATTATTTCAACTCAGCTGGGGCCATTATGTAAAGTGCTCTAGACACTGGCTCCGTCCCTGGTGTCAGTTCTATTACGAACTCAATTTCTCTGTGCGGTGGCAACCCTGGCAAATCTTCTGGAAACACATCCAGAAATTCACAAACAAGTCTGGTCTCTTCCGGCCTCACTGGCACAACCTGAGTGGTATCAACCACACTGGCTAAGAATCCAATACAACCTCCTTACAATAGATCCCTAGCCCTCAATACAGAAATCATAGGTATGCGAGGTCCATGCACAGTACCAACAAAGACAAAAGGATCCTCACCTTCAGGCTAAAATGTGACCATCTTCCTTCTGCAATCAATGGTTGCCCCATACTTCGCTAACCAATCCATACCCAATATCATGTCGAAGTCAGTCATAACCAACTCTATCAAATCCACTGATAACTCTCTGCCCTTCACTGTCACTGGCAAAGATCTAACCCATCTCCTGGATACCACTAACTCTCTAGTGGGTAACAAAGCTCCAAACCCCACAACATAAAAATCACAAGGTCTACACAGTCTATCAATAATACTACTAGCAACAAAAGAATGTGTAGCACCAGAATCAATCAATACATTATAAGGGGTTCCAGCACTAAGAAGCTAACCTGTAACAACTGAGGGAGAAGCCTCAGCTTCTGCTTGTGTCAATGCGAACACTCGAGCTAGGGCCGAGCTGTCCGCTTTCCTGGGTTCTTCTTTTCTTACCTGAGGGCAATCCTTCTTAAAATGACCCACTGCTCCACACAAGTAGCAGGCCTTTGCCCTACACTCTCCCAAATGACGCCTCTTGCACCTAGGGCATTTAGGACAAGTCTTCCAGGCTTCACTACCCCCTGGATGACCCATTGTAATACCATGGGGCCGCCTATCAGGACCTGGAACTGGGAAGGTGTCAGGAACCTTCCTCTTCTGGTCAATGGGGCCTACACCCCTACTAGAATCCACAAATGGAGGACATGTCCTTCTAAAATCCTTCCTGGCTGCACTGTTTCACCAGATCTTATTCTCTGCACTCTCAGTTGTGAGTGCCTTCTCAACCACCTATGCATAGGTAGTAACCCCAGCCATAGTGGTAATATGTACATCACGGGCTAATATGGGCTGTAGCCCCTGAAGAAATCTCTCTCTTCTGGTCCCATCAGTGGGCACCAGCTCCATGGCAAATTTCGCCAACCGATCATACTTTAAGGCATACTCAGTGTCTGACAAACTTCCCTGAAGTATCCTGATGAACTCCTCGGCCTTCGCCGCCCCGATAGCATCATTATAATATGTTTCATTAAACAGAGTTTGAAACTCCTCCCAGCTCAGGGCATTAACATTCTTGGTATGGGTAATCACCTCCAACCGAATTCGGGCATCCTCCCGAAACATATAAGTGGCACAGGCCACCCTCTCATTACCAGATACCCTCATCAAATCAAGGATAGTGGTAATCATACTCATCCATTGCTCCGCCTTGGCAGGATCTGCACTACCCTAAAAAACTGGAGGTTGCTGCTTCCTGAACCTTTCGTAGAGAGGTTCCCATGTATTTCCAACCTTAGGCAGCTGCTCTGCTGCTGGCAGCGACACAGGGGGTGCCTCTGATACACTAGCCACTGCAGGTGCTTGCTGTTGTCTCAGGAGATGAAGCTCTTCTCCTTATCTCAACACTGTTGCCTGCACATCACTGATTATCTGCTGCCAGTTTACAGGAGCTAGTTGTGGAATCTGTGACTGATCATTTTCTTGACCCTGACTGTTATTATTCTGGCCCTAATCACTTTGGCCAGCTTACGTATCTGTCTGCCCTGGATTCATTCTTATCTGTTATACCTTGCTGAAACATTGATCAATACGGCTAGTCAGGTAGTAATAACTAAACCTCTTGCTGCCTTACGGTCCAAGAACAAGCAGACAATTATCATAATCCACAGTCATACAATTATACAAGCAGATACATGTTTATAGCATTTAGCACTCAGCATATATCACATAATAGTTCACAAACAACCATACTGATAAGTATGTTCCAGAAATCTCAGTACTAATTAGCATACATTTGCTGAGGATATAGTATCTCATGTCATAGGTTTAACATGGCGCCACATGCATACAGGTAAAGCATATATACTATATTTAAGCAGTTATACATATAACTACATAAATAGTTACCAAACCGTGAGTCAAGCTCGACTTCAGTGATGTGTGTACATGCCCAACCAGTCTATAGGAACCTTAACCTTGGCACGCTCTGATACCAAGTTGTAACGCACTGGTTACCCCATAACAGTTACGGTGAACGGTGAACCAGAAATTTGACTCGCTACCCGAGTCCTTTGGTTAAAAGCGTGCATCTAAGTGTTATTAACAGGCAAAGGTTGAAAACCAATGAAAAGGAAAGGATATGTTTTATTAAGTACATAAAACTGTTCATGGGCCCATCAAAACATTTATAAGTTATTTATAACTCAAAATGGTCACTACTATTTCAAATTTACAAACCCGCCGACCTAAGCGGCAAAAATAGGGTAAACCCCCTAGTTCCTCTTAGAACTCCTTGGCTGTGGTGGTCAAGCAGCCGCATATGTACATATCACCACCTAAGCTCTCCACTCAAGGCTGGGTGAGCTTTTCTTTCCCTTTACCTGCACCACATAGCACCCATGAGCCAAGGCCCAGCAAGAAAACACAATAATGCATATAGATATTAACAACTGATTATTATTATAATCACATAGAGCTTATAGCTCTTAAATAGATGAGTGAATATCACTTGAGGTTCTGGTAAACCATAATGAGTGACTGACAAGAAAGTCACTAATTTAAACAGATGAGTGACTGCTGGGTAAGTCACTAACTTAAACAGATGAGTGACTGCTGGGTAAGTCACTAGCTTAAACAGATGAGAGACTGATGGGTAAGTCTCTAACTTAACCAATGAGTGACTGCTGGGTAAGTCACACAAGCACTTTTAGTTTTCATCGAACTTCAGGTCGGTCCGGCATTAATGTTCTTTTGAGTCATTTAATGCAGATGTCGATTAGATCTAATCTTTATTGGCTTGCGTTGAACACACTAAGGCCGTCCTGACTTATGAGTCAACACAATGTGACCAGTGCCCAGTACCACTGCCGAACTTGACTAATAAGTCCCAGCTTCACATTTGATACTGACACCTTTGCCAATTCTGACTAATTAGTCAGTACCATGCACAAGTGAGCAAGATTTTCTAAGCATTCAATAATCAATTCATGTCCACATTTACACAATCAACATGCCTCAAGAATAACCATGCATGTCACATATGGGGTGCAGTTTTCTTACCTCTGATTCGAGCGAGAATGAATAAAAGAACGACCCTTGAGAACGATCTGATTTTAGTCCTTTAGCGGTCACCTAGTCATAACCAAATATAGGACACCATCCATAAAATGAATATCAAAGGTTCCCAAACCAAGATCTAGCCTCCGGGACATCAATCCCCACTAATCCGGGTAGTGGGAACCATCGCGAGGCCTAAAACCAAGTTCCCGGGGCCAAAACACTCAAATGGGCTCAAACCTATCCAAGGGCTACGACCCTAATACCTTGGGCCGCAGCCCCCAGCCACTCCAGGAGCAAGGGTCGCGATGCCCAGCAAAGGCTAAATCGCTCCACCTGCTTCTTCGAGCTAGGGCCGCGGCCCCCAACCCAGAGCCATCCCCAAACACGTTCTCCTTCATCCCAAACCTCCCAAAAACATGCCTAAACACTTCCAAATCATCAAATCAAAGTTCCCAAGCTTTCCAATGATCCAAAACCATCAAATCCCAAGGCTCAAACGAACCAAAAACTCAACGATTCACAAAATCCAATTCTAAGCTTAGAAACTCTAAAAGCTCAAAACTTACAACTTAGATTACCTTTGATTTGGTTGTTTCTCGTAAAATCCTTCGGTCAATAAGCTTCTAATCTTTCCTAGGATCTCTATGCCTCTATCCTCACTTGATTCCGACTCCTAGAACTCGAGATATCTTCAAAAATGCTTCGAACGGTAAAAATGAACTAACGGGAAGAACGAGAGGTTTTTTAACGTATGCTCTATCTGACAAGCCACTTCAAGCTTAAGTAACCTCAAATAAAACCTAGTGCTTGGGGTCCCGAAAACACCCCTGGGAACATTATAGTCAAAACCTCCAGAATTTCATTTTGATCTCAATAACTCACAATTTATCATCAAATAACATTCTCATAACTCAATATCCCAATAAAAGACTCCCGTTATGACAAAACCGTTAATTCATAATATAAGATCGTCTCATGCCGAATAGCTCGAATATATCTCCATAATAATGGGATCTCATTCACAACTCACAATATGCACCCAAATATACAAATATGCCCTCAACAGGCCAAATTACCAGAATATCATAATAATCAAATGTGGACCCACATGGATGCATATAACATCATATTATAATATAATTCACATAAACATGCATATAATCATTTAATGGCATAATTAAAAAATTATGGCCCTCCTGGCCTACTAATCTAGCCATTAAACCGCATTAGGGATTTCAGGGCATTACATAGGCAATCATATGCCTATAATTCTACAGGGCTAGTTATCTAAAACAAGTCATATAAATTTATGGGCTTGTTATCTAAACAAATCATATGCCCAATGAATATACTATTGGGACTTGTTATCTAAACAAAACATATACCCAAGAACTAAAACATATCATACATATACATATCATAGCATAAACATATAACATATAACATAACATATCATAACATAAATTTAACATAACATATAAGCACATAAAATATATCCTATTTTCCTTACCAACACCGAGATAAGAGAACAAGGACGGGATTTGGAACACTCCTAAAACCAACAATACAAATGGTGAGTATTTCTAAAGAATAAAGAATGAATGTGGAAACTAAACCATCAAGAAGAAACTTACCAAGAAAGAACTTAAGTTTCAAGAACCTAATAAAAAACCAATAACGAAAGTTAGGATCTGAATAAAATGAACTAAAGAAAACTAAAGAGTTTTAAAGAATTGGACTTAAAGAATAGGAGTACGTTAGTTGACTTTATGGATTGGTCTAACTCCAATACCGAAATACATTAAACCTCACTTCCCAAGTATTTTATAAAGCATAAGAATGGAAAAGCTTTTTCCCAACCCAAGTGTTTATCGCTCTATGATAGTACAAACACCTTGGAGTCTAATCACAGCTGAAGAGTGAGGAGAAGGGTTGGGTTCTAAGTCCTATTTATAGAGTTCTAGGAATAAAAATCTTCTTTTTGGCTTTGAATAAAAATAATGAATTTAATTGAAAATATTTGAATATACTTCAGTCAAAGGCTTAGGAATCGGTCAAATCGTTCAGAGGTAGGTCTAAGGAGTCAAAGCTTGTTTTAAAAATAAAAAATAAATAAAAAAAATAGAATCCTAACTTCTAACTTCCTAAATCTCGTAACTCTAAACTAACATGTATTAAAATAAACATAACTGGAGCTTTATGACTCCAATTTAGACCATATTTATACTGTTAGAAAGCTAATTCAATTATCTAAAACTTTCTAGAAATACTATTTTTCGAAATTCATAATATTACTGGGTCAAAAATAGGTCAGAAGTTACAGTACACTAAAGTTACGGGAAAATCTATTTAATTATCTAAATAACAACCTAATCCACAAATTTCTTAACTAACCATAAAATAACAAACTCTAATTCCCTAATAATCATGCTTAAGATAAGTGTCATATTCTTATTGACTCTATCTAAACTTTAGGTATAATACACATAGGACCAGCAATATTAATCAAACTTTATGTTATAATTAATATTATTAAAATATAAGTTAAACTTATAAAATTCATAACTATTGCTATGAGTTTCCAACTAAGTCCTAACTTGAACCAAAATATTTTCTTCTTATATGTTGCTATACTGAGAACATGTTCGCGGTAGAAGTCCCTTATATGTTGTCTTTTTCCCCGTATAGAGGTCATTTTCTCTGAAACAAAAGAACCCCCCAAAACTCATTTTTCCTTCGATTTCTCTCTCAAAAAACCCCCACTCTCTCACTATAAAACCTATTTATCCTCAATTTCGGCTCTCCCATGGTTAGATTTTGAGTTTCATTCCAAGATTTGAAGGTATTTTTGTGTTTTTCTTTGATTTTTTTTGTTATTGTATTGTTTTGAATATGGGATTTATGTGTATTTTTTTGTTTTTATGAAGTGTTTTTGGTTGATTTGGTGTCTACAAACACATTCCAAGATTGACCTGGCTCATTTTGCGAAGATTTCGATTTTTTTTCACCATTTTTGTTATTGTGTATAGGTGTATATATAAATATATTTGTTATTTAAATAATTAAATTAAAAAAATAAGATTTGTGTTTAATTAATATGTATGAAAATGTGTTGTACAATTATAAATGAAAATATAATATTTGAGTGTTAATTTTTTAGTTTGGGATAATTAATTTGAGTGTTACATTAATATAGAGATTGGGTTAATAAAGTTAGATTAATAGATTGAGTTGATAAAGCTATATTATTAGATTGGTTTTTTTTATTTTGTTAAAATTGGTATTTGTTGTTGTTGTTAATTTTTTTAATCGTAGTGTTGATGAATATTGATACTTTGTTTTTGTTTTTGGTGTTGTTGTTTTTTAGTGAAATTACGATATTTTGCATAATTAATAAAATTAAGACTAATAGTTGTATGTGTACTATTATGTGTATGTTCTAGGTCTGGATATATTTTTTATGTTTTATTTGCAGGGTTTTAAATTTTGGGACGGTTGAAAATATAGTCGTTATGTTGCCGAAGTTTTTATAGAATTGTAAAATTTAGAGATATTGTGAATATTAGTAGAGGTACTCAATAAAATTTCTAATTTAATAAATAGTGAATTGATAAGTAAAATAATATATTTTTTAATTATGATTAAATAAAATTAACAATAACATTATGCAACCAAATTTTAATAAAAATAAACATTAATCTTGAATATTAATTAAATAATTTAAGTAATAAATCCTAAAAACGTAATCTTAGAAATTTTGTGTAAATTAATAAAACTATTCAATAAAGCATACGTAAAATATGTGATTTACTATATAGTGAATTAATATGTAAAATAATAATATTTGTTAGTTCTAATTAAATAAAATTAACAAATATATTATTAGAAAACTAATTTTAAACATAATCTTAATAATTATTAAAATTAATTTAATTATAAAAAATTAATCATTAATTGTAATTAAAATTAAAATTAATATTTGAAGTTAGAAAAAAAAAATATGTCAAATTTATATAATTTTAATAATATTTACACTCAAATATATTACAGTTAGATATCATAAAACAACATAATTAACTTCAAAGAGCATAAGACATTATAAAAATAATATTTAATAAAATTTGTTTTTCTTTGGTAATAAGAAATTATTACCAAAGATATGATAGTGTTTTATTATCACCTAGTGATAATTTTTTATTAGTGTTCATCACAAGAAGCCTTAGACTCGTTCGGAAATGGTGAGTCATTGAAGACTCTTAAATTTGCCTCTCTCTGAATTAGGACACACACACAAATTGATTGTAAGTTTGATGGTAAATGTTCCATGCAATGCTACACTCATACAATGTCGATCGACAAGAGCTAGATTAATTTGACAGATCGATTATCTGATGAGTATGAAGTTGGTGTGATGTATTTTCTTCAGAGAACTAGGCAGTGCGTTGACTCAAGGGGATTGGTGAAATGTCCGTGTAGGAGGTGTGTCAATGTTGAATTTCAGACGATTGATGTATTAGAAAATCATCTCTTTGTAAATGGTTTTCTATAGAAATATACCAATTGGCATTGGCATGGAGAGGATGAAATAATACCAATGAGGAAAGTGATAGATCAAAATGATGGATGTTCTCAATGATGTTATGCAAAATGACAATGACTAATATGAAGAGAATGAGCGCGATCAAGAGATACCTACAACAGACTACAGGGGTGGGCAACATTATAACGATTTGTTTGCTGAGATCGAGGCTCCATTATTCCCTGGGTGTCAAAATTACACATCATTGAATTTCCTAGTGAAGTTGATGCATTTCAAATTGTTGGGAAAAATTCCCAACAAAATATTTGATGGAATGTTGGAATTGTTACATGATGCATTTCTAGCCCTAAATAAGCTTCCAAAACCGCATTATGCAGCGAAAAGGTTGTTGCGTAAACTTGGATTGGGCTACGAGTCAATCCATGACTGCAAGCATGATTGCGCACTGTTTTGGAAAGAACATGTTGGAAAAAACAAATGTCCTGTTTGTGGGGAGGATCGATGGGTGGACAAGAACACCAAGGGCGAGAAAGTGCCTCATAAAGTGATGCGTTATTTTCCTTTAACCCCTAGGTTAATGCGAAAATCTGCATCGAGGCATATTGCTCAACATATGAGATGGCATCACGAGCAACATATAAAAGAAGATGGTGTATTGCGTCATCCTGCTGATGGGAAAGCTTGCAAGGACTTTGACCGAAATAATGCAACGTTTGCAATGGAACTCAGGAATGTGCACCTTGGATTGGTTGCAGATGGATTCAATCCCTTTGGTAATATGAGTCTTTCTTATAGTATGTGGTCGGTTGTGTTGACGACATAATACTTGCCACCATGGTTGTGCATGAGAGAAACTAATTTCATGTTGAGCTTATTTATTCTTGGACCTCATTCGCCAGGAAAAGATTTTGATGTTTTCTTAAGACCATTGATTGATGAGTTAAAATAATTATGGGTGGCCAGTGTACAGACTCGAGATGCAGTCGATGGTAGTTTCTTCACTCTCCGAGCAACTTTGATGTGGACTATAAACTATTACCCAGCAAGGAGTAGCTTTTCTGGATGGACTGGCCAAGGTTATCATGCTTTCTCTACTTGCAATGTGGCAACACCATCTATTCGTTTACAAAAGAAGGTTGCTTTTTATGGCCATAGACATTTTTTTACCAATCAAACATGCTATTAGAAGGGACAATAAGACATATGGTGTTTTCGAAAAAAGACTACCACCAAAGCCATTAATCATGCAAAATATGTTCAAACAAATGAGTTTTATACCCGATTCTCTTCCCAGTAGGCATGTAAGATATGGTGGCCAAAAAAGAAAGCGTACAAAAGAGCAAATAGGTTGGCGGAAAAAAAGTATATTTTTTGAGCTCCCATATTGGGCCAACATAATGTTGTGTCACAATCTAGATGTTATGCATATTGAGAAAATTGTGTACGACAGTTTAGTAGGCACAATAGTTGGGCTGGAGAATAAGACCAAAGATACAGTTAGTGCCATAGTAGACTTGGAGAATATGAAGATGAGACTAGAGTTACAGTTAAAGAAGTTGAATGGTCGGATTTCACTGTTGAAGATCGCCAAAATTTTTGTCGATTTCTTAAATCAATGAAGTTTCCAGATGGTTTTGGATCTGACCTAAGGAAGAATGTGATTGATAATGACAATAAGATCACCGGTTTGAAATCGCATGATTATCACATCATTATGCAATGCCTTTTGCCAATTGGTGTGCAAGCATTCCTAGAGAAATCGACTAGTACAACTATTATTGAGTTATGCACTTTCTTTAAGCTCATTTGTGCAAGAATTTTAAAAGTCTTAGATTTAGAAAAAGTCAAAAATTCAATTTTTGAGATTGTTTGCAAGTTAGAAAACATTTTCCCCCCTTCTTTTTTCGATATCATGGTCCATCTACTAATACATTTACTGGAAGAAGCAATACTTGGAGGACCGGTTCACATGAGGTGGATGTATCCTTTTGAAAGGTAAATGAAAAAGTTGAAGAATTATGTCCGTAATAAAGCACGTCCAGAGGGGTCAATAACAGAAGGATATGTGGTTGATGAGGCATTAACATTTTGCATCATGTACTTGAAAGGAGTTGAAACAAAGTTCAATCGTCCAAACTGAAATGCAGATGTTGGTCCATCACTTAAAAATATGTCAGTCTTTTGATCTCAGGGTCGTCCAATTGGTAAGAAATCTTTGACAATTTTGGATGATGAAGTGAAGAAAACTGCAGATTGGTATATTCTAAATAACTGCAATGAGATCTTGCCATATCTTCAGTAAGTAATTAATGTAGTTCATCCTTTCATTGGATGTTTATTATAATACTTATTAGTAACTCTTAAATTGATTGTTTTTGTCCGTTGTAGAGAGCATATGGAAATTCTTCAAACTCGAGGTGTTGAAAACCTAGACCAATTACATAGAAAGGAATTTCCTAATTTGTTTTATAATAAGATTTATCATCTTCGAAAAATGGGTTCCTCGGAAGTACATGAAGAATTAATCTCTTTAGCAAATGCTTCTTCAACTCGTGTTGCTTCGTACCCTGGGTGTGTTGTAAATGGAGTTAGATTTTTGTGTTATGATAGGGACAAGAATCACAAAACTCAAAATAGTGGAGTCTCTGTAGCAGGAGTTGAAAATAATACTTATTATGGCCAGTTGGAAGAAGTTTTAGTGACGCCATATCTTTCTGGTTGTTCTGTTGTATTATTTAAGTGCAAATGGTTTGACATTAATCGGTCTTCAGGATTAAAGTCTGAGCGAAACATAACGAGTATTAAAACTAGTTGGGAGGCCTTCAAAGATGATAAATTTATCTTTGCAACTCAGGCTAACCAAGTTTTCTACATTGATGACCTTAAAAATAAATCTCACTGGAAAGTCGTCCACGTAGTGCATCCCAGAAATGTGTGGAGGATGTAGAAGTAGATGTTATGCATGACACTAGTTCCTCTGATTTCTAGTTATTCATTGATCTTGGTCCGTTGCCACAAATCAACTTTGAACGTACGGGGGTTCCATTACAATTTGTTGTGATAGATAATGTCGCAATTGAGGAGGAGAGGGAGGAGGAAGAGGAAGAGGATGAAGAGGAGGAAGAGGAAGAGGAAGATGAATTCATAGAAGAAGATGATGAAGAGGAAGATGAACACATAAAAATTGATGGTGATAGTGAAGATTATTATAGTGATAATTAAGTGGTAATTTTATAATATGTTGAATTAATTATGTTTTACAATAATTGATTATTATAGTTATTATGTTTAGTATAAATGTAATTTTAATATCGATTAATTTGACAGATATGG
The DNA here is from genome assembly GCF_963169125.1 of Humulus lupulus. Lineage (NCBI taxonomy): Eukaryota > Viridiplantae > Streptophyta > Magnoliopsida > Rosales > Cannabaceae > Humulus > Humulus lupulus. Next base: position 23,506,398 of record NC_084801.1, on the reverse strand, counting down.
TTGATGTTATTGTTCGATCTCACAGGGGTAATGGTGGAGGATGCGGTCCTCCATGTGGACCGTCAGATATTCCAGCTGATTGTGAACGAGGTAATACATTACACATTGATACACTCCTTAAATTTTAACAGTTAATACATATTAATTTTAAAATACTAAATTTGCATACAATAGCACCTCCAAACAAGCATGGACGCCACAAAGGATTGAACACGTGGGAAAAAAAGGAAGAGTTGGGGTGTCCTCTCCCTCTCGAGTGGGACATGCGAGGGAGAACATATAAAGAGATCGGAGATTACAACACAAAATTTTCAAGAGAGCTGGGATTACTTGTTTGACAGTACACAGATCCAGACTGTCCTCAATGGTCAAAAGTACCAAATGCCTCGAAACAAAGAATACTTGTACATCTGGAGGTAAGTAATTTATGTATTTATGTCAATTCTATTTAATTATATATCATATTTAGTAATAAATGTTTATAATTTAGGATGATTTATTTGATATCGGGCGTACCAGATATGGACAAGGGCACATGCTTGGGATCTTGAGAGGCATGGATACATCACGTGCTAAAAAGTATTACGATTGGAAGTACGATATTAAAGAACATTTAACGATTAATGGGCCAGAAAATTGTTATGGTGGTTGCACAGATACGCAGTGGCAAAAAACCATTGAATTTTTCCGACGCCCATAAATTATGGTAATAATTTCTTGCTAAACTTAACTCTCTTAATTAAATATATTACTAACAGAAAATTTTTGCAGAAGCATTCTGGGGTCAACAAGGAAAATAGGAAGAAACTAAAAGAGCTTAGTTGCGGAGGTTATTAGTCAATACCAGCACTGTGCGATAAAAAAGTTAGTTAATTAGTTCTTTTTAAGTTTGTTTTTCTTATTAACATTTAATTATTATTTTTAATATATATATATATGTACATGACAATGCAATTTAGATACTGGGCAACTTGAGCCGATCCCGGATAGCTGGATGGATACTCACCATAAATCAGGCACAGGGTGGGTGACAGAAACAGCAAAAAAAAAAACTTGGTTCGTTAAGTTTTTTTAAACATTTTTCAAAATTTTAATTATTTGTTTACAATAAATAATTACATTATATATTGTATCATAGGAGGAATTGCTTGCATATCGCGACACACAGCAGACACAGACAATTGATACTGAAAGTTCCACACCAGTTTCAAGTGCACCTGAAGATGACGACTTATCTTTGGTACAAACTGTCTTCGGAAAAAGACGTGGCCACCAGAAAGGATATGGACATATCCTTAACATAAGGGACTAAACTCCATTTACCATTGATCACCCACAAACTAGAGATGAAGAGATAACTGAGAAGAGAGAGCGTGTTCGACAATTAGAGGAGCACTTCTGGACTCATTGTATCACCCCGGGATCTCAATGTGCCCCACCACCACCTAATGATCCCAATGTTGGAGCACCGAACCAGTAGGATTTATGTATGAGTTTTATTACTATTGACTATTACATTTTCATGTTTAGGACAACTCTTTATTTTGATTGAGCAAACATACTCTTATGTTTTTATTTATATGTTTGATATAAGTGTTTTAATTTTAATCTATTTTTTTATTTAATTCAAATTAAATCAATAAATAAATATATGAATAAACATTGCACGTTAAAAAAAATCTCAGTTAAGTCTATACCTGGGACATCCAGATGACAAAATTGGACAGGTTTCACCGATGATATTGTCAACTCTATGCCGAGAACAATTATCCTTGGTATAGGATGTACCGAGAATATATTCAATTTCATCGGTAGAAGTTTTCCTCTACCGACAAGGTTGTACCGAGAACTTTCTACCGAGAACATGTTGTCGGTAGAACCTTTGCTGAGAACATTCAGGCTTATACCGTCGACTTTTGTTCTCGGTATAACCCTTGTTTTTGTAGTCTTTTAATAAAAAAATTTTAAGGAAACTTGGCCTTATTAAAACCCTCAAGAGCAAATCCAATAAGAAAATCTCAAGAGGAAAAAAGAATACCAAGGTGATATCATTGAACAAAGGCATAAGCCTCAATAAGAGAGTTCATATAATAAGGATGCCCAGTCCACCAATTCATCTGGTTATCCATCGATAAAGATAACTTGGCTAGAGAGTGAGCTACACTATTAGCTAGTCTAGCGCAAAATCTAAAAGAGATGACAACAAAATGGTCACTCATTACAATGATATCCCTAATAATTGAGCTAAAATAAGACTTATAAATTCTCTTATTATTGATGGCTTGAATAACTTGTAGGCAATCAGATTCCAAAGCAATATGAGACAGGTTCAAGCTTTGGCAAAGTTACAAACTCTTAAGCACTCCCAAGGCTTCAGCAACTGATGTAGTGAAAGTTGCATGAAGCATCCATGTGGTTGAATGCTTGGAATCCCCCTCATGGTCCATAATTATCATTCCCAATCCAACTTTCCCATTGCTCAAGTTGATACCAGCATCAGTGTTAATTTTTAGGACCAAGTGGAGGAGCTTGCCAGTGAGGGGTCTCTCTTCTGTGTTGCCGTCTAGTAGAAGACTCCTCATTTGAGTTGGAAATATTGGCTTTAGTGTAGCAATCAACATATTCTAAATCCCAAGGGACAATTAAGTCCTTATGTGTCTAACTGCCTACAATAACAAGTTTGTTCCTATATAACCATATACGCCACAATATTGTAAGCATTTGTTGAAGCGCCTCATCTGGTAAAGTGTTTCAAATAGCTTGGAAAAATTCATAGATGCACATGTGTCAGAATTTAGGGATTTTGATGTAGAGAGCATTGAGGTTATCGAAGTGTTGGAGACCTAAGCACCCCTATAAGGCATGGAAACTGGTTTTGTGACTTTTATGACATATTTGGCAAGCTTCATTTACCTATGCCACGAGATTGCAAGTTATGCATTGTAGGCAGCCAGTTTTGGGAAGTTTTCCAAGCAAATAATTTGATCTTTGGAGGAAGGTAGATGCTCCATAATCTTTTCCACCATTTTGAAGGTCCTTGAGAAGACTCCGCTTGACCCGATCCCCTATTCATGTTTCGTCCAGGCAACCCAATATTTTTCTTGTTTATAGTAGAGGATATCAAGTTCATTTTCCAACTTACTATAATTCCTCCAAGAATCGAGATTGAGTGAGATATTAGTAGCCTGCAACTTCTTTTCTTTTTCTTATTAGTAGCATTTTGATGCCTACAGTATTGGATATGATTCCAAGAGCCAAGAGCCTCAGTAACATCTTTGATGTTTTGCTGGAAAATATTGGAAGAGAAAGTTGACATCTTAGTCCAACCCGATTAACTAGAGCATGGAAATATTTTTCTTCGGCCCAAGCATTCTAAAAATGGAACCGCCTCTTGTTTAAGCGTCCTCTATCCGACAGAAATAATATTCCAGAATAAATGGTAGTGTGAAGAGCACGATGATCACTGCCTCTAAATCCCAAGTGGCATACAATAATCCCTAGGAAGAGACCCAACCAATCCGCATTGCAAAGCATACAGTCAAGTCAGCATCTAGTGAAGGATGTCGATGGATGGTTATTGCACTAAGTAAAATTAGGTCCAATGAACCCAAAATGCACTGAACTGCAATCTTGAAGGGCATTTTTGAAGTTGTTCATGAGATAATTTTGTCTAGAACCACCCCCATCCTATTCATGGCTATATATTATCTCATATAGATCACCTCCACATAACCAAGGAGCTGAACTTTCTTTGGACAAGATAACTAGTAATTCCCAAAAAAAATGTGTTGGCTTGCATATGGCTGACTATATAGACCCGTGAATCTCCAAGGGACATCACCAACATTAGAACTGAGGACATCAATTTGGGCACGAGTGTAACCAATGGGGTCTTTCCACATAAGACAAAGACCCCCACTATGTCCAATGTTGTCAATCACCAATTTAGCATTAAAACCCAAGCGAATACGGAGAGCTTCAAGTTTAACATGAGAGCTGAGTGTTTTTTATAAGAAAATAATGTCTGGGTCGATATCCTGAATGTGGGAATGAAGTTTTCAGAACGTCATGTCACTACCGAAACCTTGGACGTTCTATGCTAGTATATTCATGGCGACCAGAGGACCTGCTCCGTAGGCTCCGCTGATAAGACCGAGATGGTTGATTCATTGCCAATAAGGACTTGTACAGCATCTGAAGTAGAAAAATGTAACAGAATCTCCTCAAGAATGAGAGGAGAAGAGTGGTGAGGCTCCACTATCTCCTTACCAACTAAAGGTAACTGACGGACAATCATTTTAGCTTTGCCAATTTTACAGGAAGGATCTTTGAGATTACGTTTGGTTGAACCCCTTCCACGACCACTAGCTTTGTTGAGTCTTAGCAAAATAGCAAGGAAAGTACGTATTTAAATACCTAGTTTGAAGTTTTTCATGCTTTCAGCATTATCATCATTTGGTTTCACTAAAAGAGTTTGGACATTAACAAGAAGCAAGGCATGTGAAGTATCTGATAGGATTAATGCCCTAAAAGTATGTAAAGACATTTTTATTGATTTTAAATAAAAGTACAATTTTATTATATTTGAATGTTATAATTATTGTTTAAATTAATTATATAATAATATCAAGAAAATTTCTTATTCATTCATGAGAATATGATCTTATATTAGTACAAGATAATTAAGATCATATATAATGAATAAAATATTCAATAACATATTAAAGTAAGGAATCTTTATTGAATGGTTACTAGAACGGTTTGCTAAGCATACGAGATGCAAGTAATCTAGATTCAAATTACTGATGTGGATAGACATCTTAGTAAAGGTGTTGTATATAATAGAGATTATATATGACAAGATCGATGAGAATTAATTATTTTTATAAACATGGTGTTTGACGTAAAGATTTAATTCTCATCATAATAGATGATCATTTGTAGATCAGTCTAAATCCTGAGTATTCATGAACTCCTGTTTATGTTTATTGGATCTTTTGATTCACTCGTTAAGGTCTCTTGGAATAATGAGGCTAATGACTTTGTTTTGGAGATTTAATATCATGGATGGCTGGGAACATGAATTACAATATTTGAATCCATGCTTTCATAACGGATCGAATATTGGTTCCCTTAAGGGTTGATTCTGGAACGGAATATTTATTGAACTCAAATCTATAATTGGATTATAGATTAATTATCCGCTGGTGAATTAGTGGTTCTTATGTTGGAAAACTATTCAGAGCACGCAGCGAAAACTGGCGTGGTGGGCCCATTGTTGTTTATGAACAACACAACAACAACAATAAAAAAAAATTCATTAATCATATATACAGTTTATATGACCACGAAAACAATCCAGAAACATTATCATACAATACTATTAATCATGCAACAAATATGTATATAAATATACAATATATTTATATAGAATATATAAACACAAAAAAAAAATCAAGAACATAAACTTTTACCTCTTGAAGTCTTTTAAGAGTCCTTGAGTCTTTTTGTATTATTAACGATCTTCCTATCCAAAGCAGTGAGCGCTCAAACCATGATCTTCCGTAGTGTTCTCTACACCTCAAGATTTGTGTGAGCACGTAGAGAACATGGGTTTGTATTTTAGGAATCACAAGTATTTCTCAACACATGAGAACTTGCATTATGGTGTGAGAATGGCTAGAATATAGAAGAAGAAAGAGAGAGATTTTGTCTAACAAAAATCTCTGATAACTATTTTGAATTGTGTATTGTGTTGTGTCTGATATATTGTCTTCTCTACATCTCTTCTTCTTCAATATCATATATATAGAGATTTATATTACCTTATTATTCCAAATAATAATAATATAATATAATAATGATAATAGGATTTGATTTTAGGTAAATATTTAACTTTCCATATTTGAAAAACCAATTTCAAATTATTAATAATTAAATAAATAAAATAAAAACTACACAGATACAATATCTGTATAGTGGTACACACATGGCACAACCCTTGGACCGTGCATGCGTGTACTACTATTCCCTTTTCAGGGATTTTGTATTTTTTTTATTTAATTAATTAATTAAAATCAATCTCCCACAAAACAAGATGTTAATCTTTTTAAGGAAATGATGACAACCATATTTCAAAATTTAAATTCAAAATTCAAATTGATGATCACCATTATCATTATCTTTTAAAATTAAATAAATCAAAAACTATTTTTGACTTACCAATTTTATTTTCTCCCACTCAAATAAAATAATTCATTTCAAAATTTTATTTATATATATGAAATTCGAAAATTTATATATTTAAATTAACAAATATATTTTAGAAATTAATAATTAATTCTAAATTAATTATTCAACCTCAAATATCATATAATTCCATACTTGACTCGAAGAATAAAATTCTTCTCAAATTCTGAAATTACAGTTACACCCTTGTATCAACTCTTACATTGATATGGTGTTGATAGAGCCACTCTGGGGACCTATGGACCTATAATATCAAGCTCATATAAATATTACATTATTAATCAAAGATATTTGATTAAATAATCATATTTATTAATCTCATGATTACTCCACTAAAAATATGAGATTGAACTCTTGATAATTATAAACATATATTTACTAAGTACTTTATTAAGAATAAAGTGACATTGATATAATCATTACATACATCATTAATCCTCTATTCATGGTTCATAATTAAAATGGAATAAAATTATCATTTTACCCTTTTAGCTATATCTTGTTCCTAGAGTACCATTGACTTTACTAGTGAAGGTTGTGTCAAGTTTGCGACGTGAGCGCTCATAACCTTTTTAGTTCCAAAAGCCAACCCAATAGGGAACCATTATTCAATATATAAGAAGGTATAGATTTCATATTTGTTAAATTACGTCCCTAACCATATACATCATTGAGTCCCCAAAACAATTGTTCTTAGCCTGATCATTCTGACAAACATTAACACGTGAATCAAATGATCATATGACATATATAGGAGTTCATAGTAACTTCAGGATTAAGATCATCGAGTATATGATCATCGTTTGATGTGTTTGATTAATACTATGAAACGATGTTTAAACAAGTATTAACAAATCACATCTAGTCCAGTCCTACATACTCTCAGCATGCAAAGTACCTCCACTAAAGTGTCCTACTACACTAGTAACCTAGATCTTGGTCACATGTATTCATAATACTAGTGGACCGTACTAGCAGTAATTAATTCAAAGATTCCATGACTTTATTTTACTGCGAACTATTTTAGTTTATTATCTTAATCTCGATCCTCCCATACCAATATAAGATTAAGACCACATAGATAAACTTTGGAATTTTCTAATATTCACTTAATATTATCATATAATATCGGACATAGTCTATATATATATAATAATTCAATTCAATTATTTATTTCATTTAAAATATTTGTCAACTACAATTTCTTTAAGGACACTATTCCCAACAACTTAAGGATCAAGAGGTAATTAGAAAGGTAAAACGGTAATTTTGACCAGCTCTAATTAATGAACCAATAATGGAGGACAGAACTACATATATTGATTATATCAATGGACTACTAGAGAAAACTCTGTAAATATAATTCTATAAATACTTAGAGTGCAACTCAATATTTATAGTGGAGTAATCATAGAATTAATAAATAAGATTATTAGATTAAAGAGTTTAATTAATATTCTGGTTTATTAGACCTTTGTATTATAGGTCCATGGTCCCTAGATCACCTCTGTCCCTAGAAATATTTGTAAAGAGAAATGATTAAATTGCAAAGAATTAATTTTCTAGGGCAATGAAATAATTATGTGATAATTAGGGGTAATTGATTAATTATGAATTAATTATTTATTTAACTATATAGTTTTTATTTTGAAAAACTATAGGTTAAAATTAATATTAATCTTGTTTGGATTAATATAAAAGAGAGAGAATAATAAATATCTTATTTATAATATGGTATTTATTTATTTAATTTAAAACTAATATTTTAAGATAAAGTTAATTTTGAATTAACTCATATTTATGTTGAGATAAATATTTCATCTTAAAAGTTGATTAAATAAACAAATGAGAAGATTAGGGGAACCCTAATAGGGCTAGCCGACACACACTGTACAATTTTTATCCCTGTGATTTGAATTTTGAATTTCAAATAAATTTGTTTAATCAATTATTTAATTATTCCTTTTAAATATGATTTAAATAAATAATTAAATGAAAATATCTAATCAGTTTTAATTTGAATTATATTTTAATTAAATAAATATTATTTAAATATATTAAATATCTTTATAAATCTGATATACGTGATTTTTTCAGATGTGTTCTTAATGATCAAACTCTCTTTCTAAAGCAATAGTTTTCTCTAAAACTGAAAACTATTCTAAACCTTCTCTCTGTCAAATCTCTCTAGATCTCATGTGTTGAGTATATCTAGGGAGTCACATAAATCAACCTTTTGAATCCTACGTGCCCACACATGTCCTTGTGTGTTTGAGGATTGGTCTGGAAGATCAGGGTGTGAGATCTAAAACCACTGGATAGGAAGATCGATGATTTATACAAAAAGACTGCAATGACCCGACTAACTTAAAGACATTGAACCATTAAAACTACTAAGACATAGCTATTATTTTCGAATACATATATAAAATAATAGAACTTTATTAGAAAATCCAAAATACGGGATCCTATTATTATTACATAAAATCATACAGAAAACAAAACCTTTAATTAATTGTTCAAATACTAAATGCGGAAAAACATAAATACATAATTGAAAAGACTTGAAACAAAACGTCATCCTCGATCTTTCCCATTAGTCCATTCATTCAGTTCTCGCCCAATACACATGACAAAGCTATCATGAATCCATCCTGCCTTCCAAGCTTATTTTCCTGCACCATCTAAAATAAAAAGGAATGAGCCTAATGCCCAATATGGAAAAACTACTCAAACATATCATAAAACATAAATCATAAAATGTATGACGTAAAAACGTAAATAATATAGGACTACAATATTAATGGTCATTAACTCATTATCGTAGTATGTGACAGAAACCATCTAGGTACTCTTGCTACTATTCGAGGTAGGTTTAAACACAATATAGTATATGATAAACCATTTAGGTCATCTTGCTACTATTCGAGGTAGGTTAAATCATACTATAGTCTACGGTAATGATAAAAATCTTGGGATTTGCTTATTTGCTGTCTAAGCAATACTATATTTCCCAAGTGACTACAACATAAAACATATACATATATATACATATTGTTATATTATTTTATAATATAATGTAATATTATATTATATTATCATATAATGTTTTAGATTAAATAAATATGATAAAGAGTGTCACATATTGTAACATATAATAGAGAGTTACAATATTTAGATATATGAGATATATCCAAATAATGTAACATATTTGGTGTTACAAATTTGTAACTTCCAAATATTACCCTTTATTGTGTAAATTTGGTGTTACACAATATTGAGATGAATTTCATAAAGCCATATGTGAAATGACTGTTAGAGATATGATTTTAACCCCAATAATGTGATTTGGGAGTTACAAAATCATTTGGGAGGGTTTGGAACCGTTTGGAAAAACAGCACATTTTCAAGTGCTGAAACTGGGCTGTGGCCGCGGCCACTGAATGATGGTGGCCGCGGCCTGGGGGATAGAGAGTAGTGGCCGCGGCCACTGATGTCCCTGGGCGTGGCCACAATTGCATTTCAGGCAAATTTTTCAGTTTTTTCCAAATGTGTTGAACTATTCCAAAAACCCAAATAACTCCCAAATATCATTTTTAATTCTATATTAATCCAATTAAACATTGGTAACAGCCATGGGGGTTGGTGGAATTTGAAATTCAAATGGTGTCTCTAAACTCTATAAATAGGAGCCTATAGCTCACTTGAAAGACACAACATTTCTATCCATTAGAGCACTTGGCTAGAAACACGTTGAGGCTTGATAATTCCAGAAATCATTTCCTATAATCTGTGAGAGATCCCTTAGTGCTTGAGTTAGGGGGAAATAAGCTTTTGGAAAAATGTTTCAAACCTTGTTCAAGTTGGTGATCCCCAACACTCTTCACTTTGGTAGTGTGAGTGAGAGTTGTTTCTATTTAGTTTGTTTGTTCTTTTTTCTATTCTATTTATCTTCATCTTCATATTCTTCTTTTTTGTTTATTTGTATTTCTTTTTTTGAATCTTCTTGTCTTTATTACATACACTTTTATTTTAATTGTAATATTTTGCTTTGAGTTGTTGTACGCCCTGGTTTTCCCACGGGCTGATTAGCAGGTCGAGCCTCGGACAAATCATGGTTTAGTCGAAGGACTCCCCCAGGCCGGAGATCCTGTTTCCAGATCGTACCTTCTTAGCTCGAGGGATCCTCAAAGGCTCGCCAAGGGCCTTCAAGACTGGAGGAAGGCATCAGAAGGCCTGAAGGTTGAAGGTCGGTTCAGGGAAGCAGCTCGTGGTACAAGCTGGCCATGGATCTCTGACCCTTTGTAAAGTCAACACACGCAAGATAAACGTGCATATATCTGACATCACGTGTCCGATATCCCCTTGAATTCTCGGATACGCAGCAGGAACGTGCGCATTCAGACACCCACGGCTGGGTTGGGCCGTGCGGCCCATTATCTCCTTACATACTGATTAGACCACACTTATGTGTCAGGTTTAGGAATTAATCATAAATGTCACAGAGTTGATATGACAAATGGTAAGGTCACGGGATGACCTCCCTACCAACTTCCAGGTGCCTTCTCCTATAAATATGGGGACCCTGGGAGTTGATAGGGGTTGGAAAAAATAGTCTCTGAAGAGCCATATACTTTGTAAACCAAATACCCAGAATATATGAATAATATTGACTAGTGGAGTAGAAGGATTTTAACCTTTGAACCACTTAAAAAAACGTGTCTTGAGTCACCTAGTTCATTCTCTAAGATTTCATATCTGTGACGATTCTACTTTCAGTACTAATCCCTTTCTCTTCTTCTCTTAATTACCTGTTGGCGAAGAACCGCGTCAACAGTTTGGTGCTTTCATTGAGAGCAAGTTCGATTAGTACTACCACAAACATCCAACTATGGTGACCACTCGATCCAGACATGGCAACGAAACAGAACAGAATGATGGGCAGGAGGCCCACCATGTTACCATCCTTGATGAGCAAATTCCTGAAGTCCAGCAGAGGCCAGGAAAGCAGCTGGCGGGCCAAGACGACACTGGAAGTTTAGCGCCCCGGCCACCTAATCCGAATCTGTGTTATTATACTGCGGTGGAGATGGAGAATGCTCAGCTGAGGAGCAAGTTAGCAGCAGCTGGTCAGCAAATCCAGGATATTCTAGACCGACTACCCCCTCTCACAACCAACATTAATGTTGGAGAGAGGCAAGGTGAGGCTCCTAAGTCTCGCCGGGGTAATCGGTCCAGACATAGCCGTTCGGATAGACTTCCTGCAGCCAACTCTACCCCTTCATCACACCACCAAGAAGCAAACTTCAGGGAAATGCCTAGAATCGGACAACAGCAATACAGCTGTTCGGTTAGGACATCAACCCCTAGCTCTCAACCTTCCTCGAGGGCGCCCAGGAGAGATCGAGGAAATTCCCAAAGAAGATCCGGGGAGGGCCAGAGACGTCAGCCCGTCCCCGAAGACCGTCCTGCGCCTCGTCCAGCTCGCCCAGCACGGGACCAGCAGGCTGGTAGGGCCGAAAGGCCCCCACCGAATTTGATCCGTCCGGACGGAACTAGGATCGCCTCCCCAGTCAGGCATCCTCCTTCTCCAATCAGATACCCGTCTCCTCAGCCCGTCCGAGACATCCCGGCCTACGGGAGTAGTAGGAGAGACCCGCTGTCTGCTGGGCCTTCCTGGCGCAGCAGGGTGCCAGGGGAAGGATCAGATCGTAACCGCCAAAGACGCACTCCAAGCCTATCCAGCAGGAGCCACTGGACCGGTAGTCGCCGGAGTGATCTCTCGGGAGGAGACCTGCGTCAGCGACTAAGTTCGGCACAAAGTCACCAAACTACACAGGGAGGCGACCTCTGAGATCACCTCAACTCTCACAGAGACGATCGAACCGGAGATGGTAGCCAGGCCCGTTCAGTGGGAGTCCGATCTGAAGTACGTAACGGAGGGAATGTCCCAAATAACCTATCTCAAGATAGGGGGGGCAACAACCCACCTAATATGTACAACGGGTCCGGAGCTGTTGAACAGCCTCGGAATAACCCAGGATCTCAGGACAAAACCCTCGAGCGCCTAACTCAAATGGAGGAACTGATGAGAAAGCTCCTATCAGAAAAAGAAAAAGACGAATATGATTCGGGTGATGAAATGGAGCTCTTCGCCCCCAACATAGCAGCGACGGCATACCCGTCTGGCTTCCGTATGCCTCACTTGTCGAAGTTCAACGGGGACGGAGACCCGTCGGACCATTTAGGGATGTTCAACACCCTAATGATGGCCCATAACATCGGCCCAGAGCTGCGTTGCTTGATCTTTCCTTCCACACTGACTGGACCTGCCAGGCAGTGGTTCAAGCAGAGTAAAAGGCAGTCAATTAGCTCCTGGAAGACCTTTTCGGCTGACTTCAAAAGGGCATTCCGCGCCTCCCAGGCCGCCCGAGTCCAGGCCGACTCCCTAGCTAACGTGAGACAGCAGCCCGGTGAGACGCTGAAAGCCTACTTGAGCAGATTCGCGAATGTCGCTGCTCGAGCCAGAGACGCTGACGATAGCTCCAAGCTCATGGCCATGAGGACCGGAATCCTTGTCGGTGGAGACCTATGGAAAGATATTCAAAGGAGGGGAGTCAGCTCGGTTAGCGAATTCCTTAACAGAGCCCAAGAGTGGATAAACTTAGAAGAAGCTGAAGCTTCCGCCGCGGGGACCAGCCAGATTCCCGAGAAGCCCGCTGGAACGGAGACAGAGATCGTAGTGGCGATTCCCGACGTCGCGCAGAACAACCAGCCCGGTGGTGGCAAAAGAAAGGGGAATGGTGAAAACAGCCATCACGGTCAAAAGAAGAATAAGTCTGTGGATAAATTCAAGCCCGTGTTCACAACATATACCGAGCTCACCCAGTCCAGGGAAAATATTTTCCTGGCCAACGCTGCTCGGGTCCCTTGGAAAAGGCCGGAGCCATTAAAGCACCACAAGGGAAAGAGAGATACTTCAAAATTCTGCCGTTTCCATAACGACGTCGGCCACAATACCGACAACTGCAGGCATCTCAAAGATGAAATCGAAACTCTCATCCGAGCAGGCCCATTGGCGCAATACTCGCGAAACAGGGTCCCAGCAAGTCGACCCGTTCCAAAGGTCCCAGCCAGCCAGCCCGGGCCTCGGATAGATCAGGACGTCCTTCCCCCCGTGGTCGAGGGAGAGATATCCACCATCTCTGGAGGACCGCATATGGCTGGCACGAGTAGAGGCGCCCAGAAGAGATATGTGAATGAATTAAAGGCTCACAACGGAGCGAAGGCTTCCCGGAGCAACGTCAGTCAAAACAGCAACGGTTAGAGAAACAACCGATAACTTTCACGGAGGAAGACGCAGGCCATGTCCAATTCCCTCATAACGATCCCTTGGTCGTAGCAGTCCAGCTCGCCAATCAGAAAGTAAGGAGAGTGTTGGTGGACAATGGGAGCTCGGTGAACCTTCTATTCCGATCCACCTTAGAAAAGATGGGTCTGACTGTCGCCGAGCTAAAGGCAACCTCAATGATGCTATATGGATTTTCGGGAGAAGGATCAACAGCAATAGGGACGATCGAGCTGGTGATCACCCTAGGAGAAGAATCTCGGACAGTATCCAAACTACTCGAGTTCGTGGTCATTGACTGCTCCGCTGCCTACAATGCCATTTTGGGTCGACCTACGCTCATAGCTTTCGAGGCTATCACTTCCATCCGACACCTCGCCATGAAGTTCCCTACTTCAACAGGAGTCTGTACTATCAAGGGTGACCAGCTCGCTGCCAGGAAATGCTACAACATTTCCACGAAGGGAAAATCTAAACCCGGGCAGCTGACAATGGCCATTCAGGGCGAAGAGGAATCTCAGGGACCCAAGGCGGCTCCTGAGATTGATAAACCTCAGATTTCCGAAGAGGAAAAGCTCGCCTTAAGTGAGGACATTGACCCCCGTGTAGGTGAGGACAGATCCGAGCTCCAGGCTATTGAAGAGCTCGAGGAGGTGAACATTGATAAACAAAACCCATCATGGACGGTTAAGCTTGGGAAGAACCTCTGTGACCAAAGAAAAGTGGAGCTGACCATGTTTCTGCAGAAAAACCTGGACGCGTTCGCATGGTCGCACGAGGACATGATAGGGATCAGCCCGAGTGTCATCATGCACACACTCCACCTAGATAAAAGTGTTCCTGCCAAATCCCAAAAGCAGAGGCGTTTAGGAACGACCCGAGCCGAAGCCCTTGAAGAAGAAGTGGCCCGGCTCAAAAAGTGTGGCTTTATCCGTGAAGCCAAATTTCCAATTTGGGTCGCTAATCCCGTGCTGGTTCCAAAGCCCAACGGGAAGTGGCGGACCTGTATTGACTTCTCCGACCTGAATAAAGCCCGCCCCAAGGATTGCTTTCCATTGCCAAGGATCGATCAGCTGGTGGATGCCACGGCGGGGCACGAGCTCATGTCCTTCATGGACGCGTACTCAGGCTACAATCAGATCGCGATGAATCCGGCAGACCAGGAACATACCAGCTTCATGACCCCGACTAATGTCTATTGCTATAAGGTCATGCCATTTGGCCTGAAGAATGCTGGAGCTACCTGCCAAAGGCTTGTAAACAGAATGTTCAAGGACCAGATCGACAAAAACATGGAAGTGTACGTCGATGACATGCTGGTCAAGTCAAAGACTGCCGACAACCACGTTTCCGACCTGGAAGAGTGTTTTAACATACTGTGAGAGTATGGCATGAGGCTCAATCCTCAGAAGTGCACTTTCGGTGTCGCATCGGGGAAATTCCTGGGTTTCATAGTCAATACCCGAGGAATCGAGGCAAACCCCGACAAGATCAGGTCACTACTCGAGCTTCCTTCCCCTAGGTCGCGAAAGGATGTCCAAGGCCTCACAGGAAGGGTGGCAGCGCTCAACCGGTTCATTTCCAAATCAACCGACAAGTGTTTGCCCTTCTACAACCTGCTCCAGGGAAACAAGAAGTTTGAGTGGACAGTAGAATGCGAAAGCGCATTCCTCGACCTGAAGGCGCATCTGGCTGAACCGCCTGTGCTATCCAAGCCCAAGGCGAGAGAACCTCTTTTCCTCTACATGGCCGTCACTGAGGATGCAGCTAGCGCCGTGCTAGTACGAGAAGAGGACCAAGTTCAAAAGTCAGTCTACTACATCAGCAAGAGACTCCTCGGAGCAGAATCAAGATACCCAATGATGGAAAAACTGGCGTTCTGCCTAATCACGGCCTCGCGAAAGCTCAGGCCGTACTTCCAGTCCCACTCTGTACACGTCATGATCGATCAGCCTTTACGGCAGGTTTTGCAAAAGCCTAAAGCATCAGGACGTTTGTTAAAATGGGCAGTCGAACTCAGTCAGTTCGAGATTTTCTATACTCCACGAACTGCCATAAAAAGTCAGGCCTTGGCCGACTTCGTGGCGGAGTGCACGAGATTCCAGGAGAATCCATCAGAAGGCTTGCCTCAGGTCGCCTCCCCACATTTGTCGTGGAAGATCTTCGTTGATGGTTCATCTAACGAGAACGGCTCTGGGGCCGGAATCATCCTGATATCCCCCGAGGGACATAGATTCCACTCGGCGCTAAGGTTCGGGTTCAAGGCGTCTAACAACGAGGCAGAGTATGAGGCTTTGTTGGCTGGGCTGAGGGTAACTAGTGAGCTAAAGGCGAGCTCCGTCCAGTGCTTCAGTGACTCCCAGCTCGTGGTTAACTAGGTTCTGGGAGAATATCAGGCACGGGGACCCAAAATGGCTGCCTATTTGGCAAAAGTAAAAGCCGAGCTGTCTGCGTTTGGGCGGGGGTCGATCGAACAGATACCTCGGGAGCAGAACGCCAATGCAGATGCTCTCGCCAAACTCGCCACCTCGGGAGAGACAGAAACCCTGGGGTTGGTGCCAATAGAATTCTTGGAAAAACCAAGTATAGAAGGAGATCGGACAGAGATCGAGATGATTGATATTAGGCCGACCTGGATGACTCCCATTCTTGAGTATCTCGTCGAGGGCAGGTTACCCGAAGAACGTAACGACGCACGGCGAGTCCTTTATCAAGCTCCTAGATATACGCTAGTCGAAGGAGTGTTATACCGACGTGGGCACTCCCTACCTCTCCTCCGGTGCGTTCTTCCAAGTGAAGCGAAGGCCATCCTGCAGGAAGTTCACGAAGGATTCTGCGGAGACCACACTAGGGGGCAAAGCCTGGCCTTAAAGGTTCTCAGGCAAGGTTATTATTGGCCGACTCTGTCCAAAGACTCGATCTCGTATGTGAAAAGGTGCGACAAGTGTCAGCGATTCGCTGTGGTTGCCCGAGCTCCTCCGGTCGAGCTAAAAATGATCTCGGCTCCTTGGCCATTTGACGTTTGGGGAATAGATCTAGTGGGCGCCCTGCCCACCGGAAAGGGCGGGGTCCGTTACGCCGTGGTAGCCATTGACTACTTCACCAAGTGGGCCGAAGCAGAGCCGTTGGCGACAATAACATCAAAGAAGGTACTCGACTTTGTGGTGAAAAGCATCATCTGTCGATTTGGCCTACCTAAGAAGATCGTCTTCGACAACGGCACTCAATTTGACAGCGATCTATTCACCGAATTTTGTGAAAGGCACGGAATTGTGAAAAGCTTCTCGTCCTTGGCCTATCCCCAGGCGAACGGCCAGGTCAAGGCTGTGAACAAAACTCTAAAGGCAAGCCTCAAGAAGAGGCTAGATGAGGCAAAGGGGGTCTGGCCAGAACAGCTCCCCCAGGTCCTGTAGGCATACCGGACCTCACATCGGACTCCCACGGGTCACACTCCTTTCTCCCTAACCTTTGGGAGTGAAGCAGTCCTCCCCGTGGAGGTTAAAGTTCTGTCACATAGAGTCCAGTCCTACGACCAAGATCGGAACCACGAACTCCTATGCCATTCCCTAGACCTAGTTGATGAAAGGCGGGAGGATTCGCAACTCCAGCTCGCCCATTATCAGCAAAAGATCACTCGCTACTTCAACACTAAGGTCAAAAAACGTGCCTTTAGCGTTGGCGATTTGGTCCTAAGGAGAGTTTTCCTGGCCGGAAAAAATCCCAAAGATGGGGTTTTGGGACCAAACTGGGAAGGACCATACCAGGTCATTGAAGTCATCAAGGAGGGAACTTATAGGTTAGCTCGACTTGATGGAGGGGCGATCCCGCGGACTTGGAATGCCATCCACTTAAAGAAATACTATCAATGATCCACTTGTAAGGCCTGGAAGGCCACTTTCTATGTATAAATAAAAATCAAATGTTTCTTTTTATTTGTAAGTGTGATTTCAAAGTAACCACGAAAGACCCTTTCCCAGTTACTTGGGGGGCATATGGTACCTGGATATAACCAGGTCTCCTTAACGACTTAGATGTTGACTCTTATCTATGGATAAGGGTTAACGCGAACTAAGTCCTATCCTGGTTTTAACCGGGTCACAAAACTTAGAAGTTAACTTAAATTTATTGATCGTGGTTCTTAAAGAGCTCGGGATATGGATAAAAGTTAACACGAACTAAGTTTTCAAAATAAGTTCCTGGTTTTAACCGGGTCATAAAACTTAGAAGTTAACTTAAATTTATTGATCGTGGTTCTTCTTAAAGAGCTCGGGATATGGATAAAAGTTAACACGAACTAAGTTTTCAAAATAAGTTCCTAGTTTTAACCGGTTCATAAAACTTAGAAGTTAACTTAAATTTATTGATCGTGGTTCTTCTTAAAGAGCTCGGGATATGGATAAAAGTTAACACGAACTAAGTTTTCAAAATAAGTTCCTGGTTTTAACCGGGTCATAAAACTTAGAAGTTAACTTAAATTTATTGATCGTGGTTCTTCTTAAAGAGCTCGGGATATGGATAAAAGTTAACACGAACTAAGTTTTCAAAATAAGTTCCTGGTTTTAACCGGGTCATAAAACTTGGAAGTTAACTTAAGTTTATTGGTCGTGGCTCTTTCTTAAAAAGCTCAGGATATAAATAACGGTTAGCATGAACTAAGCTTATATATAAAAATATATATATATAAGTTAAGATTGCCAAGTAAATCGTCTCGAGGTGAAAACACCTCATGAAAAGGTTACAAAGACAAAATAAAAATAATTAAAAATGCATAAGGAGAAGTGCCCTAAGCCCCATCAGCTGGTCCTTTGGAGGTCGCGGTCTCGCCCTGCTCTGCCGCGCCAGAGGCTTCCCCAGTCTCCGAGGGCGGTACCTCTTTGTTTAGGCAGGCTTGGAGCTTCGGCAGCAAAAAAGCCCAGAGGTCCGGCGGCATAAAAGAGAAGTCAGCATCCGGGTTATGGGCCCAGCAGTGATAGAACAGGTCCTGCATGGACTGCTCCGAGATGGCCCGCTCGGCTTCCAAGGCGGCCTGGGCCTCGTTCTTCGCTGCCTCGAGATTTGTTCGCGAAGTGGCAAGGGAGGTTTCAAGTTCTCGGTTCTTTGAGCAGCTTCTCTCTAGCTCGGCCTTTGAAGCCGCCAGCGCATCTTTCGCCGCCTGAGCTTCCTGAAGGGCAGCCTGGCGCTCAGCCTCCATCTGCTCGAGCTGAGCCTTGGTCCTGGCGATACCTCGATGTACGGCAGCAATGCCCTACAAGAAAGGAAGGATAAGTTGGCTAAGTGGAAAAACAAGGCATTGTGTAAGTGTTAAAGCTTTAAAAGAGTGGGGCAGATTACCGTTAGGGTCATGTCCATCGAAGACTCTATGACTCGGACCGGGCTCGTTGTTTCGATAGCCCGGAGATCCCTCTCTTTGAGCTTGTAGAAGCGGCCGACGGCATAGCTCGCCCACTCATACACCGTCCCCCGGAATGCTTCTGGGATCTTTTCCAGATCCTGGGGGTCGACCGGGATGCGTACGCCCGGAGTCCCGACCTCCAGTACCACGTCCTGGGTGGCTAATGGAGATCGCTGGGGCGGCGGGGGCATGTGTCCTGCTCCGGCAGCAGGAAGGATTTCCCCCTCGACCTGGGATGGCGGGGTTTTTTCCTTCTCCTTAGCCGAGGATTTGGTGGAGGCCCCGGCCGCGCTCTTGGACTCTCGGAGCCTTTTCAACCTTGGCCCTGCTGGGGGATTCCCACCGAAGACTACACCCCGCAGATTACCCCCGGGCTGAGACATCTCTTCTGCCAAAAACAAAAACATGGTTATTACAAGTTAGCAATCATGCAGAGGTTAAAAGAAAAAAGTATACGAATATTAAGGGAGCCCTACCCCCCGAGCTGGAAGAGCCTAGGACAATTATCTCACGAACTGGCGCGGGTTCTAGGTCCGGTTCTGACTCGGGGCTGGACTCTTCTACATACTGTCTAAACCCTAGAGGATAGACACCCCTTTGAAGTGATGGCCATGTGCGTAAGTTGGTCCCATACTCCTCAAAAAGGATCGACCTAAAAGCTAGGGTGTTATCTACTACTACGGTACCCCTAGGCCGGCTCTCTTGGTGATCCAGCACGAGCCGGTCAACACAATGGAGCAGGAGTGTATTCAGGTCCGGGTCCCTCCCATGACGATGGACGATCTGCCTAGGATTGAACCTAACCAGCCGGGGGTCTGCAGTGGCCCTATCTACATTCTTAAACAAATAAGGGTTACCTTGGCTGGAAGGACCTGCGGCTGCTCCGATTTGGATCCTCTCCTCGTCCATCCCCTGAGCGACCTCCAAGGTCCTCTTTCTATTCCTCACGAGCGGAACTTCAGCCGCCTCGTCCTCCTCGTCTTCCTCTGCCGTGACCTCCTCCACGGTGATAGGCCTGTTGTCGCGGGCTGGGGGCGGCCCCCGAGGCCTCTTCAGGTTTAGAGTCTGGTTTGGGAAGATCAATTTGCAGAACACCATCGTCTCGTCCGTCACGAGCACGCGGTAGTCCTTTTCGCTGGGGGGCAGGCCCGCCAATGTGTCATACTGACCCCCGACGGTCGCAGACTTTTCGGTCCTTGCGTAGATGGCTGCAAGATTGGCTGGAGTCAGGGTGGAATACGGGAGGAGCTAAAATAAAAAAAATAAAAAAAACACTTAAAAGGCGAGCTAAGGTTAGGGATCACTTACGAGGGCGATTCAAATAATGGTGCTCGCAATTCTGGAACCCAGTTGACATGAAGAACTGGTCCTTGAAGTCATTTGGATGGCTTGGAAGCTCGATGACCGCCGCCGTATTAGGGAAACGGGTTAAGTAGTAGAACCCATCACCTCGCCCCTCTGGTCTGGGCTGGCTTTGAGGCAGAAGAAATATAGAATATCCGCAGGAGTGGAGACCTCCCACTCCTGCTTCTTGAATAAATACCTCAAGCCCGCCAGCAGACGGTAGGAGTTGGGGGGGAGCTGAAATGGGGCCAACCCCACATAATTCAGGAAATCAGTGAAGTACTGATCCAGGGGAAGGAAGGCCCCTGCCTTGAAGTGTTCGCCGCTCCAGGCCGCGAACGATTCGTCGAGCGGCATGCAGCTCCGCTCGCCCTCCGCAGCAGGTCGGGCAATCACGGAGGCTTTCCCCAGTGGAATGTTGTGGGTGAGGAAGAGTTTGTTGATCTTTGCCTGGTTGGTTACCTTTGATACAATTCTCTCCGCCTCAAAGAATGCGTCGGGGGCCACCTCGACCTGCTTCTCAACGGCCAGCCCGAAGTGGGGGATCGGCGAACTTGACATCACCGCCTTTCCTTTCTCTTGCTGGGAGACCGAGCTTCCCACGTTCTTCTGAGGCAGATTCCTTTTTGGAGTCATCTGGTCGCCTATCGAACAAAAGAAAACACTTTAGAAAAGGCGACCCAAGCAGAAGGACGAAGCAATTATTATTTACACGAGCTGAGGTAAGCCCAGCCCATGGAGAGTGGAACCACGCGGTTCAATGAACACGCGCATATGCTCCCAACAGATCCCAGATTACTCGGAATTCGTGTGTCAGGGGGTTCAGAGTAAAAATTTTCCTTGGGGGGGAAGTTTCAACAGGCAGAACGTTGCAAAACCGCTTTTGTGGCGTATCCCCTAAGCTACCCGGTTTTGCACCCAAAATTCCTAAAGATCCTAACCAGAAATTGTTTCTGAAGAAGCATCTTGAAACCCATACTCTAAGGCGATTTCCTACAACAAGTGTGTCCTAGCCTAAAAGGGGCTGTCGCCCTCCTACCCACGCAACCCAGAAAACCCTTGCATGCGGCTACAGTAATTTTTTTTACCTAAGCTACAGTGGCATGTTTTCAAAATGAACAGGGTCAGAAAACTTACAGTATATGGCTGGATGGTAAACGAGAGTCTTGCGTTGGTAGGAGCCTCGTCGGTGCAGTAGCTTCCAAAGCTTTGGAGAAACTCGTGCGCCTAAGCTTATTGAACAAGGAAAATGATGGCAGTAGAGTCGAGGGATTCGTTCTTCTGAAAGTCAGAGAAGGAAGAAGGAGAGAGATTTGGGAAATTTTTGAATGAGGGGATGGCCCATGCGTAGGGTGGCCACCCCCTTTTTATATAAGGGAAGGATCACGTGAAGAAGGCTCTTGGATGGCCCTAGTGAGGGATCCGAGGCCTTCCACTCGAAATATGAAACGACGGCTAGGCAATAGGCTAGGCCATTAAATTCGGTTCTCGTAAAACGTACCGTCACCACCCACGACGTTCCACGTCTGCACAAAGAATGGAATGTGAAGGGTTGTGGGGAAGTCTAAAAGCCCATACTGTGGTCTTCTATATATGACGTCATATACCACGAGCAGGAGCTTGGGGGGCAGGTGTACGCCCTGGTTTTCCCACAGGCTGATTAGCAGGTCGAGCCTCGGACTAATCATGGTTTAGTCGGAGGACTCCCCCAGGCCGGAGATCCTGTTTCCAGATCGTACCTTCTTAGCTCGAGGGATCCTCAAAGGCTCGCCAAGGGCCCCCAAGACTGGAGGAAGGCATCAGAAGGCCTGAAGGTTGAAGGTCGGTTCAGGGAAGCAGCTCGTGGTACGAGCTGGCCATGGATCTCTGACCCTTTGTAAAGTCAACACGCGCAAGATAAACGTGCATATATCTGACATCACGTGTCTGATATCCCCCTGACTTCTCGGATATGCAGCAGGAACGTGCGCATTCAAACACCCACGGCTGGGTTGGGCCGTGCGGCCCATTATCTCCTTACATACTGATTAGACCACACTTATGTGTCAGGTTTAGGAATTAATCATAAATGTCACATAGTTTATATGAAAAATGGTAAGGTCACGGGATGACCTCCCTACCAACTTCCAAGTGCCTTCTCCTATAAATATGGGGACGCTGGGAGTTGATAGGGGTTGGAAAAAATAGTCTCTGAAGAGCCATATACTTTGTAAACCAAATACCCAGAATATATGAATAATATTGACTAGTGGAGTAGAAGGATTTTAACCTTTGAACCACTTAAAAAAACGTGTCTTGAGTCACCTAGTTCATTCTCTAAGATTTCATATCTGTGACGGTTCTACTTTCAGTACTAATCCATTTCTCTTCTTCTCTTAATTACCTGTTGGCGAAGAACCACGTCAACAGTTGTATTTTTCACTATTCTATTCTTCTTCTCTTCTTCTTGTTCCTTAGTTTATTTGTATTTTCAGTTATAGAGTTGTAATCTTATTCAATCAATCAATATTTATTTGTAATACTATTGCATAGAGTTGTAATATTCTTACCTATTTCCATTGAGGTAATCTATTTTTTCCTAACATTCAAAAGCTTAACCCTTTGTTTATTTAAATGGAAGGCGAGACCATCAAAATCATGAATCAAGACCTAGTGAGGTTGGATAGGTTTGATGGGTCCAATTTCACTAGGTGGCAAGACAAGGTGAGATTCCTTTTGACCACTCTCAAAATCGCCTACATCCTAGAATCCACTCTAGAACCTCTCCCAACACCATCCGACAAGGACACTCCCGAGGAGGTGGAGAAAAGAAAGAAGAGGGAGGAGGAAAATCTCCTTTGTAGGGGTCATATCCTTAATGCCATATCCGATAGGCTCTATGACCTCTACACCGAGACCAAATCGGCCAAGGAGATATGGGATGCACTTGAGAAAAAGTTCAAGGCGAAAGAGGAAGGTACCAAAAGGATTTTGATATCTCAATACTTCGATTTAAAATTTGTTGGTGATAAACCTATTCTTCCTCAAATTCATGAATTGCAAATAATTGTTAACAAACTAAAAGTTTTAAAGATTGAGCTTCCCGAGGCCTTTCAAGTTGGTGCTATAGTGGCTAAATTACCACCAACTTGGAAGAGCTATAGGAAAAGAATCCTTCATAAAAATGAGGATTATTCTTTGGAGGAAATCCAAAAGCATATTCGAATCGAAGAGGAATCGATATGTAGAGATAAACTAGTGGAGGGGTCTAATGGAGAGACTTCCAAAGCAAATGTAGTGTCACAACCAAAACATCCCAAAAACAAGGGAAAAAGGGTAACGAGAAACCTTTGGGTCCAAAAACCAACCCAAACAAGTTTAAGGGCGAGAAATGTCATTGCTTTGTGTGTGGGAAAAAGGGTCACTATGCTAGAGAGTGTAGGCATAGAAAAGATCAACAAGGACCTAAGGTGAACGCAACTTGATAACTCTACAAAATAGAGTTATTTTACCACTTTTTATGTGCTAATTGTTGCTTAATTCTTGAGTTTTTAAGTAATTTTGAATTTATTAGGTTTATTTTAATTTTATAGATTTTTGTGTGTTTTTATAGTTATTTTGTTGTAAAATGTTGTAGTTAATTATTTGAATTATTATTGTTTAGTTTGAGGTAGAAAATGTTGTATTCTTGAATTTAAATGTTAAATATAAATTAAGTTATAATTAATATTTTCAAATAATTAACTTGATTTATTTTATGGTGGAAATGTTTTATTATGATTTAGTTTATGTTTATTTTGTTAGGGAATTTGGTGTATTTTTGCTATTGAAAAGTAAGAAAAATGAAGGAGAAGAAGTGGCATTTTTGAGAAAAAAGAAATGAAAACTGGCATTTTTGGAAGACCATCACACCCAGTCCGAAGGCCCATCTGCCAGGCCCAATCCGTCACTTCAACAGCTGCCTTCCCAAAATTATACATATGTAAAAGACACGTACATGCCGAAGTCCCACCCGAGCATTTCTCTCCACGCAGTCACCTGTCACACGCCTGGCGCGCCACCTGTCCCTGCCACCACTTCATCAACCAGGCTAATCACTGAAGCCTCCAACCAAATAACTCTAGCATCCTGAAGACTTCCCAACGCCCCTGCCTTCTCTCATTCCAGCAGGCCCGCAAGCCCAACTCAGCTCCAGCAGCATCAGCTGCCATTCAGCCCAATTTGCCAGCAGCTGCTCCAAATACCACATTGCCGCCTGGCCCAATCACACACCAACTGCCCCCAAGTCAACCCAGCCACAAAAATAAGACCAAAATTCACATTTTTATTCCCAATATTTTTCACTCAAATATCAATTCACTCTTCCCTATTTTTCTTACCTAAATAAACATTCCTAATTCATTTTTTTACCCTAGCTTTTCACTAATCTTTTACCCAACCAAACATTTCATCTTTCCAATACCCTTACACTTACTCTATTTATCCTACCACTTCCCAACACAATTAAATTAATCAATTTATTTATTTTAATTTGATTAATTTAATCTCCATATT
This sequence comes from Humulus lupulus, assembly GCF_963169125.1. NCBI lineage: Eukaryota > Viridiplantae > Streptophyta > Magnoliopsida > Rosales > Cannabaceae > Humulus > Humulus lupulus. The sequence goes on along the minus strand of NC_084801.1, from coordinate 23,481,532 downwards.
TTGCCTATAAATAGAGTCTTGTAAGACCATTTGGGGGGGGCTCTTCTTCTTCATCTTTTCAACCTCTTCCACACTTCATATTTTTCTCTCTTCTTTTCATTATTTTCTCTCTACCATTTTCATCTTTTGAAGAGCATGTCAAGTATGTTAATTTGTAATTTTTATTTCAATCTAGTTATGAGCATCTAATCTTTTTCAAAGATTATTAAGATGATGATGAAGCAAAATGTAACTAGATAGTATTTTTTTTGTTGTATGTTGATTTCCCATTTATGCAACATTGTTTATGGATTTTTCTATCAAAGATATGCATTTTTCATCTATTATTGATTGTTAAAGCATATTACACTTAGTTCTTCATTATGCAAAAATATGATATTCTTTGATTAAATGTTTTTCATTAAATTGTTCACATCTAATTCTTAGAGCATAAGTATCATATTTTGCCTAAACATAATCTCTTTGATTTTTTGTAGTTTCATTAGGTTGTAACACAACTAATGCTTAGAAATTATATCTTATATAAGTGAAGAAAAATCCTACATTTTTGAAAGAGTAACTTGTGCTTGAATAGAAAATATATTTTGACAAAATATATAGTGTGATTTATTTCAACTATATCAAAACTTGGGAATCAATATACTTATAAATACTATTGAACTTGCATTTTGTGGATTCTAAAATCTTAATAATCTTATTTTACATATCTCATTTGAAAACCATTTTTATCATTAATATTTTTATTACTTGTCTTTTATTTTTCTAAAACAAAATCTCATCAAATATTTGGAACTAGGTTAGAATATTCTTGCTTTGTTTGAAATAGTTTCTTTTGATGTTAGTCAACTCCCATGGGTTCGACCTCGTACTTACATGAACATTATATTCTGAAACGATTCGTGCACTTGTGAGTTTAAATTTTAAAACACCCTCTTTTGGGATACAACACAACTCAAGAGGAAAACATAGTTGCTACCCTTAGTGAGGTGAATGTGGTCCAAGGCAAGGTGAAAGGGTGGTGGTATGATACATGTGCCACCGTCCATGTCACCTATGAAAAATCATTGTTTGAGACCTTTGAAGAGTCTAAGGGCAACCATGAGATTCAAATGGGCAATGAGGGAAAATCCAAGGTACTTGGCAAAGGTACTATTGAAGTCTACTTCACCTCCGGCAAGAAAGTTGCATTAGTGAATGTACTTTATGTTCCCGAAATGAGTAGAAACTTGGTAAGTGGTGATTTGCTTGGCATGCCCGGCATTAAAGCCGTTTTTGAGTCCGGTAAACTTATACTTACCAAATCAAATGTATTTTTGGGAAAGGGGTACTCTTGTGAGGGTATGGTTAAATTGTGCACCAATGATGTAACTTTCAATGTTATCAATAAAAATGCTAATTCCGCCTATATTGTTGAGTATGATTCTTTATTTTTGTGGCATCTTAGACTATCGCATATAGGTTTTTCAACCATGAAAAGAGTAGTAAAATGTGGTGTGATTGCATGCTATATTAAAAACTATGGTAAATATGAAACGTGTGTTAAGACAAAAATGATTAAGAAACCATTTCCTAGTGTAGAAAGATCATCTAATTTACTAGATTTAATCCATAGTGATCTTTGTGAATTAAATGGTGTTTTAACTAGAGGTGGTAAAATGTATTTTCTTACTTTTATAGATGATTTTAGTAGATATAACTATGTGTGTTCTTTTAAAGCATAAAGATGAAACTTTTGATGCTTTTAAGTTGTATAAATTAGAAGTTGAAAATCAACTAAATAAAAAGATTAAGGTGCTAAGAAGTGATAGAGGAGGAGAGTACTTCTCTAATGAATTCAATACATTTTGTGAAGAAAATTGTATAATTCATGAGTGTACTGTACCTTATACACCACAACACAAGGGTGTTGCCGAAAGGAAAAATAGGACTTATCTAGAGATGATAAATTCTATGTTGGTGTTTTCTAAGTTGAACTTCAACTTAAGGGGTGAAGCGCTTTTAACCGCTTGTCACATTCTTAATCGAATACCGATAAAGAAAAATGATATATCTCCATATGAGTTATGGAAAGGAAGAAAACCCAACATAGGGTACTTCAAAGTGTGGGGGTGTCTTGCATATTGTAAGAAAAACGAACCTAATAGAACAAAGTTAGGTTCAAGAGTTATAAAGTGTGCTTTTGTTTGTTATGCCAACAAGAGTAAAGCTTATAGGCTATTAGACTTAGAGTCTAATATTGTGATTGAATCTAGAAAAGTTGAATTTTTTGAGAATATGTTATGTGACAAAAATTCTCAAGCTTCAACATCTCTAAAGGAGAATTTGTTATATGAGAACAATTCTCAAGCTTCTACTTCCAAAGTTGATTCTCAATAGGAGAATTCTCAAAAGGATGTAAAGCAACCCTTTCAACCTAGAAGAAGTCAAAGGCTTAAAAATCATAAAAGTCTAGTAGTGGATGAGATAGATTCTCAACGAATTTTGTTCTACATGGTAGAAGGAAATAGAGAGGAAGTTATTAGGAAAATTCCTATTGTACTTCTCATTAAGGATGATCCTAAGACTTATAGAGAAGCTATGCAATCAAGAGATAGTGCATTTTGGAAAGAAGCCATCAATGATGAGATGGATTCCATTCTTTCCAATAACACTTGGGAATTTGTAGACCTCCCACCGCGGTCTAAACCAATTGGGTGTAAGTTGGTATTTAGGAGAAAATACCACACTGACAGCACTATCCAAACCTTTAAAGCTAGATTAGTAGCTAAAGGGTTTAGGCAAAAAGAGGGTATCGATTATTTCAATACCTATACGCCTGTTGCAAGAACAACTTCTATAAGAATTTTGTTCACTTTAGCTTCTATACACAACTTGTATGTTCATCAAATGGATGTCAAAACGACATTCCTTAATGGTGACCTCAATGAAGAGGTCTATATGGAACAACCCGAAGGGTTTGTCCTACCAAAATATGAACATAAAGTTTGTAGACTTGTAAAATCCTTATATGGATTTAAACAAGCTCCTAAGAAATGGCATGAGAAACTTGATCAATGTCTAATGGTTTTAGACATAACAATGGAGACAAGTGTTTGTATTCCAAAACTTGTAAGGGATATGTGATCATTGTTTTCTTATATGTGGATGACATGCTTTTTCTAAGTAATAGCATGAAAGGGATAGAAGAAACGAAGAGGTTTCTATCATCAACCTTCAAGATGAAAGATCTTGGAGAAGTTGATACCATACTCAGTATCATAGTAAAGAAACATAGTGGGGGTTTTGTGTTAGGGCAAGCCCACTATGTTGAGAAAGTATTGAACAAATTTAACCATCTCAAGGTTAAATATGCCACTACTCCATTCGATCATAGTGTAAAACTAGAAAAGAATGAAGGAAGAGCGGTGGCTCAATTGGAGTACGCTAGTGCTATAGGGAGTCTAATGTACGTTGCCCAATGTACTAGACCGGATATAGAATTTGCAGTAAGTAAACTTAGTAGGTTTACAAGTAATCCAAGTGTGGATCACTGGAAGGCAATTGGAAGAGTCCTAGGTTATCTCAAGAAAACCAAAGGACTAAGCCTTCACTACTCCAAATTTCCTTCAATTTTAGAAGGATATACAAATGCAAGTTGGATATCCAACCTTGGGGACAACTTGTCCACAACTGGTTGGGTATTTACACTTGGTGGAGGTGCAATTTCTTGGGGTTCCAAGAAACAAACAATTATATCTCATTCCACTATGGAAGCAGAGTTTATAACTCTAGTTGCTACCGGCAAAGAGGCCGAATGGTTAAGGGATCTAATGATAGAGATTCCCCTAATCAAAGAGAATGTATCTACTATATCGATACATTGTGATAGCCAAGCGACATTGGCTAGAGCATACAGCGGAGTTTAAAATGGGAAGTCTAGACATATTAGTCTAAGACATGGATATGTAAGAGAATTGATTCAAAGAGGAGTCATCTCAATATCCTATGTGAGAACAAGTGAAAATCTGGCGGATCCTTTCACTAAGCCACTAACGAGGGATTTAGTGGCTGCATCATCTCGAGGGATGGGACTTAAACTCCCTAAAGAGATTCACGATTGATGGTAACCTATCTTAACACTAGTTATTCAACTAGTGTTAGGTTCAATAGGTAACAACAAGGCAATCAAGGGAATATTAGTTGTACTCAAAACAAGTCCCATCTGAGATATTGAGTACTTGTGTGTTACCAAGTTGAGGGTTAAAACCTAAAGGTTTTTTTAATAGAATTCAGTCTTGTGAAGACAAGTATTTTTTGTAACAAAATAGTGTAAGAATTCTACTTATATGGACCTAGGGGTGGTGCCGCCTCTCATGAGAATTGGGAGTATTCTCAAGAACATCCATGAATGGAAAGTGCACATGGCCATTAATAGTGCAAAGCGAGACATGGAGGTCTCAAGTGAACATCGCAAAGGTGTGTGTTTTATCATCGATTTGTTGTCATGAAAAGATGGTTCAATGCCTAGTGCAACCAAATTTTTGACAAATTTTGTGATAATTACACTATAGTAAAGTTCAAGTTGAAAAACACTTTGCTTTATGCACTAATGCAATGACTCCTACAAGAGAGAGTTCTTATTTAATCAAGTGGGGGATAATGTTATATTTCAAAATATAATGATTGATTAAATAAGTGTTACAATAGATAACTATTTAATCTAGTGGGGGAATGTTATATTATTTTATAATATAATGTTTTAGATTAAATAAATGTGACAAAGAGTGTCACATATTGTAACATATAATAGAGAGTTACAATATTTAGATATATGAGACATATCCAAATAATGTAACATATTTGGTGTTACAAATTTGTAACTTCCAAATATTACCCTTTATTGTGTAAATTTGGTGTTACATAATATTGAGATGAATTTCATAAAGCCATATGTGAAATGGCTGGTATAAATATGATTTTAACCCCAATAATGTGCTTTGGGAGTTACAAAATCATTTGGGAGGGTTTGGAACCATTTGGAAAAATAGCACATTTTCAAGTGCTGAAATCGGGCTATGGCCGCGGCCTGGGGGAAAGAGAGCAGTGGTCGCGGCCACTGATGTCGCTGGCCGCGACCACATGTGCATTTCAGGCCAATTTTTTAGTTTTTTCCAAATGTGTTGAACGGTTCCAAAATCCCAAAAAACTCCCAAATCTCATTTTTAATTCCATATTAATCCAATTAAACATTGAAACCTTTTAATTTTCCATGATGATGTTTAGAAGCTCAGATTACAGAACCTGTCTTGTTTAGAGATGCATTAAATCTATTCCCTTTAGTTGATGGGCAGTAATACCATGAAAACTCTGTTTAGCTTAAATGCATTAAATTAGAAAGGTTCTTTGGCTCAAATTTCTTCCTGGTCAAGTGTTAACAATGATATATACTAAATTGACAGACACCTTAATTGAAGAAAGTTGTTTTTTCTTTTCTTAAATAAGTAATATGGATAGATATGATGATATGATATATGTTGGTTATGTACTTTCTATTTATGTAGATAAAAAGAATAAGACTTATAAAACCTTCTTTGTGTTCTTTAAGAGTTGTGTTACAATAATATGTTTGTCCTCTTTTCTTTCCTCATACGTGTGCATGTGTTTCAGTTGGATCTTTGCCAGAAAATGGCCGAACATCTTGCAAGGACCATAGTTAAATATATTATGTGGCTGTAATAATGGCTGGAACTGCTCTATTGTTGGCTTTTTATTCAATAATGCTTTGGTGGTGAACACAAAGGCAAAGCTCAAGTACATATTTCATTGAAATTTATTTATATTTCTCTATGTGACAACCTTACTATTTCAACATCATTAATAAAGGCTAAGATTTTGTTTTTAAAAAAAAGTATCTAACCATTAGTTTATTGTCCTGTGCCTAGAAATAAGTTGGTCTTAATCATTTGACTTCATAATTATAGTTTGTAGGCATTTATATTTGGTTCTTCTACAAAACATTTTGCTTGCTATTAACAATGCTTTCTTGAAATTTTGGTATGTTATGACAATAAGTATCCCAATTGTGCAAGCATGAATGTCAATGTGTTCATGTAACTTTGAGGGGTGTAAAGAAATATAAGAAGTTTTCAGATGTGAGGGGTTGCAGTTAGCCTTAGCATGGAAAAGCAGAGAATACATTTTTTTTTATCTGATATCTGAACCTAAGAACAAGTATGTTTTGTCCAGTAGTGTAATTTTGTAGTCAGCTTAAATAGACTGAACTTAATATGTTTTCGATCATCCTCTCCTCTAATTGCGTGAACTGAGAGAGTAGGTGCTGTATTTGATTTGACCTTTCAATTAATGTGCAAATCATTTTCCTACAAGTTTCATTGGGTAGCCCTTTGGCTGGTTTCCTTCTCTTATTTGTTAAGAGAATGGATATCTTTATTGCATTGGTGGAGTGTGCTTGTCCTCTCTTCTAGTCAATACTAGTCTTTGATTCATCATCATGCAACAAAAAATAAAATTGACATCATATTTATGTTGTAGCCTTGTTTGAGCTTTGGGAGCTTAGTACTATATTTGTTATCTCCTGGATGCTAGAGGGCTAGTTAGATTCAAAAGAAATCAGTTGGTAGTTTTAGCTTTCTAGCTAATAGGACTATTTTCACTTCTTTTTTTTTTTTTCCTTTTGTCATTTTATGCACTGTCTGGAAATTCGAGGTTATGATTTTTCAACAGATAATGAAACATGCTACAAGCTTAGGTTGACAAAAGATGAAACCAGTTACTCCGAAATAGGCTAAATATTATATTATTCTGCTCTAATTCTTGAAATGAAATTTTTGAATTCATTTAGACTCCAGTTCCTTCTATTCTTGTTCCTTTTCAGTCTTGTATGGTTTAGCAGAAGGGCTTAAAGGAGCTTATCCTTAATTAGACCCGTTCAGAAACTTATTTTTTTAAAAAAAGATCCTTTCATAAACTTCAATAGTTTTTCAAATGGCAAGTCTTAAGTGTAAGAGGAATAGAAGAGAGGGTGGGGAGTCTGTAGTGCATTTAGAATTATTTCATTGGGTAAATTTTTGTTTAGATTGGATTTAAGGTTGAGCACAGCTGTACTGTAGCTGTGTATTCTCTTTCTTGATTAATACAAATATCTTCTTATTAGTGAAAATAAAAAGAAGGTTAATTATGGATTCTTAGCTCACTAGTTGCCCCTGCTATTGGGGCTGCTATTTTGTATTATAGATATTCAAGAATGACTGCTGAGCTGTTGCCAACAGTTATAGCATCCATACAAAAAAGGATTGAAGTCGGTTTCCCTTTCAGAAATTACCAGACAGGTCTACTGGTATGGTTCCCTCTCTGATTATAACAATTACATAATTTTATTCACTTCATTGCACGCCTCAGTGATACTTTTCTTTTCAACAGACTGCTTCTTTTAGTTGTTTGACAGCAACTTTCATTATCTCACCATCCTCAACGCAAGTTAAAGAAGTGCTTCTTAAAGAGATGAATGAAGGTGAGTATTATTTCAATCCATGAGGATGGTCAAGTGTTGATATTTCATATTTTCAGAAGTATGCTCAAGAATTTTACACAAAACTCCTTGTTTCATTTAATATTATAAATTCATTATTGGCTTTCTAACAGGTTTTATTGAGGCTGAAAAGAAGCCAGGTGTTCTTCTTACTTTGTTTCATTACTTGGAAATTATTCTCTTGTCAAGAATCTAGGCATTGCTTGAAGTACTCTGTATTTGGAATCTTGGATTTACTATTTGTATGCCTATGTGGATGTATCAGGTTTTCAATGGTGGAATTAGCTATTTTTTGCAATAGATATTATATAATTCTGAATACATTTTCCTGTTAGAATTGTAGTTATTTATCTCGTGTGAAGTGAGGGCATGAGTGTGTATTAGGGTATGTGTTTTCATTAGTTAGCTGTAATTGAGAAAGTGGCTATCTGTCATTGTAATTGGATCTAGTTATACAGTTTATGAAAGATAAAATAGAAGCGAATAGAAGATCTGAGTAGTATCTGCTCAAGCATTTTCCATTGATTCTGCGACATGCTTCTGCAATGGTTGATTAACATTGACCTGATATCATTAAGTATAAAGTAACTAAGAAAAGACAATTCATTATCATTCTTTTTTCTTTCTCTGCAAAGTGTTAATCTGTTTAACAACCCTTGTAATATTAATTATCAAGAATTGACAGAAGTTTAGGTTTATTAATTTAGGTAGGATTTTTAAAGATTGATTATAAGCCCCTGAAGTTTCGGTTTATTAATTTAGCTTGGACTTTTAAGTGTCTGTAGTTACTTTTGAACCACCTCTATGTGTTCTGCAAGGTGAGAGCTGCATCAGTAACATGTTTTGCGGGCATAACTTCCTCTGTATTCTTCTCTCTTGCGAAGGAGAAACAGGATTTCATTCTTTCTGCTGCGGTAAGCATTGATTATGTGTTTTTGACTTGTTTCTCTTGGAAATTAATTATTTGCAGACAAGTTTATGCATTATAACTAAGAGACTTTGCAGATTAATGCAGCCAAACAAGACGAGGTGCCTTCAGTTAGATCAGCTTCTTGTCGAGCCATTGGTGTCATTTCATGTTTTCCTGAAGTTTTCCAGAGGTGATTTAAATTTATTTTTTTCATTCTTTCATGTTTCTTTGAGCTCGAAATATAGACAGAAGAATTACAAGAAACTTAAATGGTGTCAGAGGTTGAGCCATTGGTGTCATTTCAAGTAGAAAAGGATACTTAAGACTCCTTGAAAGTAGTAACTTTGTTTATTTCTTTGTGTTGAAAGTAGTAACTTTTAGACTCCTTGAATACTTAAAGAACATTTTGTTGTTGATGACAGTATTGAATGTTTTAAACTAATTTGTGGATTGTTAATACAATGTTGAATGTTCTTACTTTTTGTTATTTGAAAATCTAGTTCATTTGATGATGCTAGTATATATTAGACAGATAATTTTAATTATATAAAAAATTAAAATATAATAGAATAAATTAGTGTTATATAAATAAAATATATAATGAGAATTTAAACATATCTAAATATAACAATAATACAAAAATTGTGTTATAATATCTATTACAATAACACTTTTTATGCAAAGAATTGTGTTATGCAAACTTCATTATATAACACAAATAATGTGTTATACTAAAGTGTACTATAACACAAAAAATGTGTTATACTAAAGTGTAGTATAACACAAATTTATAAGTATTGAAATGTGTTATATAATCGACTATAAATAACATAATTAAACACTTATCTATATATTAAAATAACACAGAAAGTGTGTTATCGTTGACAGTATAATAACACATTTGTATAACAATGATAAAGTGTTATGTAAAGTACACTGACCTACGATAACATAGTTGGTCTTAACACATCAAAAAGTGTTATGGTATGTTTTGATAACACATTTTCGGTGTTATTAAAAGCATTTTTTCTTGTAGTGGAAGTCGACGTGTTTTCCGTATCACCCATAGGTCATATATCGGCCCCTATAGCTGTGATATATCGGCATACGCTAATATTTTAAACATGTTTTTGCACACTTGAAGTTTGTTAAAACAGATTTGACTAAATCAAACTGTGATCCTAACAGCTGCGGGAAGGTTCTAGACTTTCTATATCTATCCTTTATTAAATTATTCATCTAAAATCCTTAAATCCTTAATAAACATGCACGTGACAAGTGTCACATTCTTAATTATTCTATCTAAACCTTAGGTTATAATAAATATCATTTCTAGGACCAACTATATTAATCAAACCTTATGTTAAAATTAATATTTCTAAACTATAAGTTAAACTTATAAAATAATACAAGCTACTACTACTACTACTACTACTGTTACTACAGTATAGCTAAGTAAAATTCTGAGATGCTACAAAGACTCAAGGACACTTGATAGGCTTCAAGAGGTAATCCCTGATCTATTTGTATATGATTTAATATTTTTATATGTGTATGATCCTGGCTGGTATTAATATTTATTAAAATGGGTTCATATATTCTGCTGCATACCTTTGATTTGATGATTTAATACACATGAGCTTCCTTATGAGAAAGTGCATGGGCCTTGAGATTCCAATCTAAAATGGGCCTACAGTTTCTCCTCATTGACTAGGCCTTCATTTAGCATATTAGAATTAACAGTGGGGCCCATTTTATCCAAGGTCACGTGGCCTTTTTGGTGATGGTCCTCATTGACTTTCTGATTCTATGTACATTGTGTACCTAAATTCCCATGACTTGGGAATGACTCACCCGATGTCAAAGGTTTACTTGAAACAAGGAAAGTTGTAGAGGATGTTGATTTAATACCAGATTTGTCACTTTTCCCACTATAGCAATCAAGCAAATATGTATAAAAGTTATGAGTTTTAATAAGAGGATTTGCTCCATATTCAGTGGCTGACTTATTTCTCACATTAATGGACTTTATTCCATCATCAATGACCTTTCCTTTTACAGACGCGGAAGAAGCACCGCCTTCAATCTGGAGCGGTTTCTTTTCCCAAGATGTTACCGGCGGTGAGACTGTAGGTGTTGGGTTTTTCAGAGGCTTGTCGCTTGAAGTTGGCAGGGCTACGGTTGTGCGACTACGTTTAGACGGAGCTGTTTGTTTGATTGGGATAGTGGCTTTGACCCAATCCCCATACTTGAATTGGATTTTTCCATTGCTCAGGATATTCCTTGTTCTTCATTCACGTAATGGATGCCCAAGTATGCCACAGTTGTAGCATAGTTCAGGATGACGTTCAAATTTGAATGCAACAAGCGTTTTTTGTTCTCCATCAATCAGTCTGACTTTGACAGCTCTAGGAAGGGGTTTAGAGATGTTAATGGAGACCCGAACTCTGATGGTTCTTCCCTGGTAGTCACCAGAGATGTTGGGATCTACTTCAATAACATCACCAATGAGGTTGCCTATTTCTTTTACCAAGGTTTGACCAATCTCGGCCGATAGGCAACAGATAGGGAGGTTATGCAATTGAATCCAGAAATACACTCTCTCAAACTTCATTGTGGTGTAGTCCACAGTACCCTTAGGTTCTTCCAATACCAAGAGAGAATTTTCCAAGATCCATGGCCCTCCCATAAGGACATGAATCTTATCTGTTTCCACTACAAATCGAAAAAAGAATGTATTGGCCTTTAGTGATTCAACCTTGAAAGGTCCTTTTAGTTTCCAGAATATATTAGATGCATGAACCAGTGGTATCATTTGGGTCGATTGAACACATCCCACTAGCGATTTAGCCACACTGTCCACTTTTTTTTTATGATTGAGGCATCCAAGTCAGCCAGGATAATGTCTTCATCATCTTCATCGATTTCTAGAGCATTACATAGGGCAGCTAAGTCATCATCATTCATGATTGCCGGCGATGTAGTGATGAACCTAAAATTGGTATGTTTTTAATATTTATATCTCGCAAGCACACGAATCGTATATGAAGTATAGTGTTCATGTAAGCACGAGGCCGAACCCAAAGGAGTTGTCTAAGATCAAAAAGAAACTATTTTAGACCAAAAATAAATAAATTATAACATAGCTTCAAAGATTGATAAGATTTAATGTCAAGAAAATAAAATAAAAGATTGAAAATAAAGATATTTTAAGAGAAGAAAAATAAACAAGGTAGAATTGTAATCAAGTTGTAATAGGAAAATTATTAAGATAATAGAATCCACAAAATATAAGATTAATAATATTTATAATTATATTGATTCCCAAGTTTTATTGATAGCAAAAATTATTCAAACTATCATTTCTTCAAACTAGATTTTTTATATTTAAGCTCAAGTTTTCATATAAATATAGGAGTTATCTTCACTTTCAAAACTATAATTTCAAAGTATTTAGTGTGAATCAATCTAATGAAACAACACAAAAATTCAAAGCACATTACTTATAAGGCAAAACATAATATTTTTTTCTAAGCTTGTATGTGCTCAATTTAAGGGCACGCCTTAATCAAAGAATATTATTGTAACACCCACGTCACTATGGCTGCTTCCTAGAATGACGACTAGCCCTGCAAACCAACACAAGTCTTTCTAGCGTGCTTTGTCCTCACTCGCATGCTTCCTGGGAAAACTTCCCAGGAGGTCACGCATCATGAGACTACTCCAAGTCAAGCATGCTTAACTTTGGAGTTCTCAAGTGATGGGCTACCGAAAAGAAAATGCATCTTGTTGGCATAGGTAGTACCCATCAATCCATTTAAACCATCTTCAACTATGTAGTCTCATACCTACACAGTCTCAGAATCATCACACTGGACCTTCCCCAGGAGATGTGAGATTGCACAACTTTTACCCGGTCTTTCCCCCTGCAGATCACGGGATTCTGAATGTCACAATGACCCCCCTTAGGGGTCCGAAGTCCCCATTGGCCACACTTCCAGCTGGCTCAAGACTCTGATACCATTTGTAACGCCCCACGTCACTATGGCTGCTTCCTGGAATGATGACTGGCCCTGCAAACCAACACGAGTCTTTCCAGCGTGCTTTGTCCTCACTCGCACGCTTCCTGGGAAAACTTCCCAGGAGGCCATCCATCATGAGACTACTCCAGGTCAAGCACGCTTAACTTTCGAGTTCTCAAGTGATGGGCTACTGAAAAGAAGATGCATCTTGTTGGCATAGGTAGTACCCATCAATCCACTTAAGCCCCCTTCAACTATGTAGTCCCATACCTACACAGTCTTAGAATCATCACACTTGACCTTCCCCCAGGCGATTTGAGATTGCACAACTTTTACTCGGTCTTTCCCCCTACGGATCACGGGATTCTGACTGTCACAATTATGATTTTGTACTAATGAAGAACAAAGTGTAAATATGTGTTAAAAATAAAAAATACATGATATTTAAGATGAAAGAAGATATTTGAAGAAGAAAAATCCATAAACTTTGTTGCACAAATGAGAAATCAACATACAAAATAAATACTATCTAGTTACATATTGTTTCATCATCACCTTAATAATCTTAAAAAGATTCGAAACTCATAACTAGAATAGAAATTACATAACAAAGAGAATACATACTTGAAAAATGCTCTTGAAAAACACTAAAATTGGAGGAGAGAATGGTAGAGAGAAATGACAGAAAAGATGATGAAGAAATTACATTTTATATGGGTCTTTTTAAAAAAAGTTTGCAAAAATATGGCTTTTTTTCAAAAAAATGTTATTCTATGGCTTTTTCTAAAAAAATTCACTTTTATGGGTTTAGTTTCCCATATTTTTGTATAAAAGTTGGTTTATGCCATAGTTTTACTCTTAATCTAGTTATTTAGCAATTGTGTTTCCCATACTTTAGTTTTCTCTTCAAGTATAATCCTCATATTTTTGCACAGTAATGACATAAAATTCATATTTATAAAAAATCCTCAAAGATGATAGTAACAAAAAATTAAATACTCTAAAAATGGTCTTGAAATTTCATATTTATAGCCAAAATGAGAGTATTAAAATAATCAACTTAAATTAATTAAATAAAGTAAATATGACATGTAGAGGTAAATTATAGATATAATGATAATTTTGTGGTGAAATATGTAGGAAAGTTGGGTAAAAAAATTGGCATTTTTGGACAAAGGGACAAAAGGACAATTGATGGGCTCAAGAGAGGAGGGGCATTTGGGTTTTGTGGCTGATGGGTGCTAGTAAGTGGGCTTCAGGCCTAGTGGAGTGGGATGCGGCTGTAAGCTTGGACCTGGGAATGGCTTGGGCCTCACTGGCTTTCTTTTCCTTTTCTCTAAAAAATATCACTTTTCTTTTCTTTTCTCTTCTTTATTTTCAAGCATAACAAAAAAAAATTCCACATACATCCTACAAAATAAATAAACATTAAATTATATTAAAATATTTTCAATTAAAAAACAAATCTTATGACGTTCATGAAAATTTTAATTAAAATTTAATTTACTTTGGCAATTAAGTTCAATAAAATCACATTTTAACTTTTAATCTAAAAACATTAATTTCAAATAATTAAACAACAACATATTATAATAAAATATCTATAAAAACACACAAAAATCTATAAAATCATGATAAAACTAATAAATTCAAAATTACTTAAAAAACTTAATAAATTAATTAAAAACTCAAGAACTAAGCAACAATTGGCTTACAAAATGTGGTAAAATAACTCTATTTGTAGAGTTATCACACCCCCCAAACTTAATGTTTTGCTAGTCCTCAAGCAAAATAAAATTAAAACACACATTTTTTATTGGTGATATAAAAAAGATTTTCTCAAAAATTGCACAATGAAAATAGTTCTAAAAAATAATTATGAATAAAAGTTAAACTTATGTAATTAATTAAATTGTCAATTTTTCTTTCTAAAAAAATAGGTTTTCAAAAATTATTTTTCACTTAAACTTATAGGAAGCAAAAGTGTTCTTGCTATGAAAAATGTAATTTTTGTTATAAGCAAAATTGACCCTATAATTAAAAACAAAGCTTAAAAATTATTCATATTTTTAAGAGAATTAAACTCAAACTCAATCAAGATTTTTATAATTGAAAATGAAAAATATCACTATTTTTTTTTTTTTTTGAAGAAAAAAAACACAAAACAAAAATAATAAATTTTTCTTTTTCAAACAAACAACAAAAATAATAAAAATTTTCTTTGTCAAACAAACCACACAAAACACAACAAAACAAAAATTAACACAAAACATAAACACAATAAAACACATACTCTCCTAATGATAATAACCATATAAACTCAATACCCCAAACTTAATTTAAACATTGTCCTCAATGTGTTAAAACACAATTATACTTTGAAAAGTAAAAGAGGTTAGAATTTAGAATAGTCATACCTTGATACGGTGCATCGCCAAGATAGTAAAAGATACAAAAAAAAAAAATTAAATCACACATAAAACAAACAAAACAAATAAAACACAAGTTATCAAGATCAATAGGAATCAAAGAGCTTGGTAAACAGGATCCTCAAGGAGGATCTCATCCACTTCATCAGTTTTTAATTCTAAAAGTGGTTTTAATTTTTATCCATTTACTTTAAAAAATATCACCATTGTTAGGATTTTCAATTTCAATAACTCCAAGTGGGAAAATAACTCAAACAATATAAGGATCGATCCACTTACAACGTAAATTTCCTAGGAATAGATGCAAATGAGAGTTGTATAGAATGACTTTTTGACAGGGAGAAAAATATTTTCTCAAAATTTTTTTGTCATGGTAATATTTTTCACAAAATAGAAGGATCATTCAATTGAAGCTTTCTTTTCTCACCTGCCTTGTCTGAAGAAAAGTTTAACTACTTAATTGCCCAATAGGCTTTATGTTCTAATTCAACAGGTAAGTGGCATGTCTTCCCATACACAATTCTGTAGGATGACATGCCAGTGGGAGTTTTGTATGCAGTACGATATGCCCATAATGCATTAGTCAGTCTTAAGGACCAATATTTTCTAGTTGGATTCACAGTTTTTTCTAAAATGTGCTTAACTTCCCTATTAGACACTTCAACTTGACCACTAGTTTGTTGGTGATATGGTATTGAGACTTTATGTGTAATGTCATATTATTTCATAAAATGTTCAAATGGCTTATTACAAACGTGTGTACCATTATCACTAATGATAGTGTGTGGTGAACGAAAATGGGAAAATATATTTTCTTTCAAAAATCGAAGCACAACTTTGTGGTCATTAGTGTGGCATGCAATAGCCTCAACCCATTTAGACACATAATCAACTCCAACAAGAATATAAAGATTACCAAAAGACTTAGGAAATTGTCTCATAAAATCAATGCCCCAAACATCAAATATGTCAATTATAAGAATAGGATTCTATTGATCCTCGATTTGGCCAACGACACGGAGTCAAGAATACGACAAAAATGAGATAATAATAAAAAAAAATGTAATCTAATGGTAAAGGACAGACACAAACGATTTATAGTGGTTCGGTCCCAATGAATGGTAATGACCTACGTCCACTTAGTGCTATTATTAATATTGAATCTGTTATCCAAAAAAACAGGTGTGGATGACGTGGCAAACATTTTTAACACGTGGCTGACACCTGGCAGAGGTTCTGTTCGACCATCGACCAGGAAGATTCCCCTGACATAGCATTTGGGTTTTATATACGACCAGTTTGGTCGTGTACTCCGTATATTATGAGATAATCTTGTACAATTGTAATCATATCTGAGATTATCTCCCATGATATCTGATTATTTGATTAGTTAGGAAATAATATCTGTAACTAATTCATGTAATTCTCCTTGAGCCTATAAATAGAGAGAAATAGCTCAAGGGAAGGACTTTTGGCTGATTTTGGTTTATGGTTTAGAAGAGAATTTTAGCTATTATCTTTCGGTTGTATTACTCATCCCTCTAAGGCTTGTGAAACTTGAAGAACCCTAGTTCTTTGATCACTCCTTTGAGAATCAATATCAATAATAGCTTAAGTGGACGTAGGTCATTACTAATTCGTGGGGCCGAACCACTATAATTTGTTGTGTCGTTTACTTTTCTTTCCATTAGATCTATTTCAATACTTTCTGTCACATCAAGCATTTGACTCCGTATCAGTTGACCGAAATGAGGGTCAACATTCTGGTGCTTTCATTGAGAGCTTGAGACGACTTGGTTGAAGTACTAATGGCAAAAACATCCAGGAAGACTGGGCAGGCTGCTGACGCTGCACCATCTCAACCTCCTCCTCCGTACATGGCTGAGAATGAGCCACACTTGGAGTTTGATGAGGAGGAACTGGACTCTGAAACGCTGAGAACTACTCTGGGAGTATTGCAAGATGAATTGGCCAATCTAAGGGCCAGTCAAGAAAGTGCTGCGGAGACCATGGTGCGACAGCAACAAGAAATAGAGCGCCAGCGCCAAGAGTTGAGTGAAAGACAGGCGTACATGGACCGTCGTCAGAGGGATGCCATGGCAGCCCTCTAAGCAGCCCTCCAATTGGAAAGGAATCAGGTTGCGCCTGCCTCGCAGCCTGACCAACCCCCAAATGGGCCAACTCAAAGAGGTCCCAATCCTAGCCCTCCGCTCCAACCAACAAGCCCTCAAAGTCCAGAGCAGCCGCCAATGCCTCAAGATGATGTCCCACCTAGGGACCCTGAGATGCAGCCTCCATCCCAGGATGGTCGAGGCAATCCCCCACATCCAAGGCAGAATAGGGCTGGGCAGCAGCCCCGCAGCCTTAGACACCCGAGGGGTGAAGAGCTGCACCCACCGAGCAGGGGGCAGCGTCCTTCTGGCAACAGAAGGAACTCAGAGATAGGCTCTGCGGTCAGGGACCCCCCACGGCATGATAATGCATGGGGACCTACCGACCAGTGCAGGCCTCCCCCTAACGCTCGGGAAGATCCAGCCCAAGGAGGCAACCGAGAAAACAGTCGGTCCCACCATAGCCAATCGAGGTTCAGAGATGGCCACGGCTACAATGAGGCCGACTCAGGCATAAGGAATGCTAGTCGGAGGAACGAGGAGAGAGGTGGAGGCAAAAGCCCCCCCCCCCCCCCCCCCCCCCCCCACCTAGAGAAAATCATCATGAAGGACATAATGCTGGGGGCAGCCCAGACAAAACAACGTCTTTAGCCGGCTCGGAGCCAGCGAGCAGTGGCGAAGAGATGACGATCTAAGGGATGTACTCAACGACCGCCGAGAATGGCACGATGAGTACATTCCCCCGGAACCAGAACCCCCGACAATTCCTAAGGCCGTTCAGGCCCAAATATATGCCCTGAACCAAGCAGTGCAACAGCTGGTCAGGGGAAGAACGTCTCATATCGAGTACGGCAGGAGAAGGGGCACTCCTTTTGTACAAAGAATCGCAATGGCTGAAACCCCCAGTAAGTTTAAAATTCCCACACTTCTGAACTTTGACGGGTATGGTGACCTAGTATCTCATGTTAACAAATTTGAGATACAAATGGACATTCAGAAGGTGTCCGAAGACACTCGATGCAAGATCTTCCCTGCAACACTTTCTGATGGGGCACAGAATTGGTTCTTTAAGTTCCCTCCTGCAAGTATTGTATCATGGGAGATGTTCGTAAACGAGTTTTATGGACAATTCTACACGAGTCGTGTGCACCCAACTGAGGCAAACCAGCTGGTCGAAATACGCCAGCAAGAAGGAGAACCACTGAAAGACTATATCCAGCGTTTCATGCGAGCAGCGACTGGGGCCAAAATAGTGGGAGACGAAGGAAAAATGATGGCCCTAACTGCAGGATTTAGGCATCGTACGCCTCTTTGGAGTAGCCTCAGGAAGCATGGGGTTAAAACCACCCAAGAATTTTTGGATCGAGCTGATCGATACATCAAGCTCGAGGATGCAATTGCCAGCAAGGGAAAGACTCCAAATAAAGATAAGGGGACTGAAGACCCCGCCAAAGCCGCCAATGGGTCAAACCCCAACGACAACGGCAAAGGCAATGGGAATGGGAATGGCAAGAATGGGGGGAAAAGGCCCCATAACGAACCCTCTACCTCCGAGAGTAAGCGCGCTAAGGGCAATGGTTATGAGCCAAGGTTCACCAACTACACCGCCCTTGTCGAGTCTCGAGCAGAGGTGTATCAGGCCACAAGTTTCAGTGTGCCTTACAAGAGACCCGCTCCCATTCGAAAGGATATTTCAAAAAGGGATACGACCAAGTTCTGTCATTTTTACAACGATTACGGACACGATACGAACGAGTGTAACCAGCTGAAGGATGAAATCGAGTTCCTTATTAGACAAGGACACTTGAGGAGATACGTGCGAGCCGCGGGAGCTTCCCAACAAGAGGGTCCAGGTGGCAACTAGCAGGCGCCCACACGCCAATGCTCGCCACCTTTACAGCCTGATTCTGTGGCTGGCACCTTGCTCACCATCTGCGGAGGCCCGCACCTTGCGGGAAACAGCGGAAAAGCAAGGGAACGATACGCTCGGACCCTACGTCACGACCAGGACATCAAGATGATGACTGTGGAGGATCGGGCATCAAAGAAGGCTCAAACAGAGGACGATGCAATAACTTTCTCTGATTATGATGCCCAGCATGTCCGGTTCCCACATTCCGATCCACTGGTCGTGGATGTTTAGATTGCCAACATGATGGTGAAAAGAGTATTGGTCGATACAGGAAGTTCAACTAACATCCTGTATAAATCTTCGCTAGAATGGATGAAGTTGTTCGTCAAGGACTTGGAGCCCTGCAACCAAACAATTTATGGTTTCTCTGGTGAGGGACTCGCTCCAACAGGGTCAATCAAGCTTCCAGTAACAACAGGCACTGCGCCTGCCACCAGGACATTACTCACTACTTTTATAGTAGTTGATTTTCCTTCGGCCTACAATGCAGTAATTGGAAGGCCAATACTGGTCGACCTTCGGGTAGTCACCTCTATATGGCACTTAGCCATGAAATTCCCAACAGGGGCAGGGGTAGAACGCGTATTGGGAAACCAAAGGGAAGCAAGGGAGTGCTACAATGCCTCAATCACTAAGGCCAAGAAGGGTATGTCGAGGAGTGCTCCCCCAGAAAAGTTGCAGATGGCCATTGATGTACAAGCCCAATCAGGTGATGAAGTCACCAAATAGGGTGTTGCCCAAAGTGAGGATAGAGACTTAGATCCTCGCTTTGGAGATTTTGAAGAAGATATAGGACCTGTCGAGGACCTTGAAGAGGTCCAACTCGACGAAGAACATCCGACCAGAGTTGTAAAGGTCGGCAAAAATTTAGAAACAACAACCAAATACGCACTGGTGGAATTTTTGAGGAAGAACCAGGAAGTTTTCGCCTGGTCACATAAAGACATGGTTGGGATAGATCTTGCAATCATCAGCCATGTCCTGAACCTTGACAAAAGCTTTCCACCCATGCAACATAAAAGGCGCCTGCTCGATAAAGACAGATCAAAGGCCTTAAAGGAAGAAGTTGAAAGATTGAAGGAGAATGGGTTCATCAGGGTGGTGTTTTATCCATCATGGGTCTCTAATCCAGTATTGGTTCCCAAGCCGAATGGAAAATGGCGGACCTGTGTGGATTTCACAGACCTTAATAAAGCCTGCCCTAAAGATTGCTTCCCTCTCCCAAGGATCGACCAGCTGGTCGATGCAACTACAGGCCATGAGATCCTCTCCTTCATGGATGCATACTCAAGGTACAATCAGATTAGTATGCATCCCCCTGACGAGGATCACACTAGCTTTCGGACCGATACAGGGCTATACTGTTACAAAGTAATGCCCTTCGGATTGAAAAACGCTGGTGCGACTTACCAGCGACTAGTTAACTACATGTTTAAGGAGTTGATCGGGGTAAACATGGAGTTGTACGTTGATGACATCCTGGTAATGTCAAAAAAGGCAGAAGGACATGTGAAGGATTTGTAAGAGTGTTTCAATGTTCTGAACAAATATCAAATGAAGCTAAATCCTCTCAAATGTTCCTTCGGAGTAGGATCAGGGAAGTTCTTGGGGTTCATCATTAATTCGAGAGGAATCGAGGCTAATCCCGAAAAGATCAAGGCCCTGATCGATATGAAATCGCCAGTAAAAATCAAAGATGTGCAAAGTTTGACTGGAAGGATTGTTGCGCTCAGTAGATTTATTTCAAAATCAACAGATAAGTGCGTCCCTTTCATTAATCTACTTAGGGGCAACAAGAAGTTCGAGTGGACTGAAGACAGCGAACAAGCTTTCCAAGCCTTAAAAGCCCACATGGCGCAGCCTCCCATCTTATCAAAGCATGTAGATGGGGAAACTTTGTTCATATACCTGGCGATCACCGAATACGCTACTAGTGTGGTATTAGTGAGAGAAGAAGAAGGCGTACAAAAGGCGGTGTATTATGTGAGCAAGAGGTTAATCGAAGCTGAATTGAGATATCCTCCCATTGAAAGATTAGCCTATTGCCTAATTTTGGCCCCAAGGAAGTTACGTCCTTACTTCCAAGCCCATCCAATCACAGTCTTGACTGACCAGCCCCTTTGGCAAGTTTTGCAAAAGCCAGAGGCTGCTGGTCATTTGTTGAAATGGGCAGTCGAACTCGGGCAGTTCGATATAACATACTCACCGCGAGCAGCAATAAAAGGACAAGTCTTGGCTGATTTTATTGCTGAATTCACTGAACTCTCAGACAGCGAGCAGGGTGAAAAGCCTAGTGCGCCTGAGCCTCAAGTTCCTTCGTGGAAACTATTCACAGACAGATCATCCAACGAATCTCACGCAGGAGCAAGAGTGATATTGATAACGCCATAAGGGCATCGATTTCACTGCGCAATTAGGTTTGATTTCACCGCTTCGAACAATGAAGCTGAGTATGAAGCCCTACTCGCTGGGTTAAGGTTAGCCAAAGACATGAACATAAAAGTGCTGGATATTTACAGTGATTCACAGCTGGTAGTGAATCAGGTCTTAGGGGAGTATCAAGCACGAGGCCTAAAATGGTGGCCTATCTGAACAAAACAAAAGATCTGTTGGCACAATTTGAAAAATATACCCTCCAAAAAATACCTTGAGATCAGAATTCAAACGTAGATGCCTTAGCCAAACTCGCGAGTGCAAAGGATGTTGACACTTTAAATATAGTGCTAGTTGAGCGGCTACACGCGCCAAGTATACGAGCAGACGAAAACAATATGGAGGTATGGTTAGCAGATACATGGATGGCACCATACTTGGAGTATCTCACGAGCGGTATACTACCAGCAGATAGAAACAAAGCCAGGACCCTTCAGAGACGGGCTGTTAGGTATATCTTGGTCGATGGTGTTCTATACCGAAGAGGATACTCAATGCCACTGCTCAGGTGTGTTACACCAGAAAAGGCTAAAGAGCTGATGAAGGAAGTACATGAAGGCTTCTGTGGAGACCACGCTGGGGAAAAGAGCTTGTCAAAGAAGAATCTAAGGCAGGGTTATTTCTGGCCGACAATGAATGAAGACTCGATGGAGTTTGTGCAAAAATGTGATAAGTGTCAGAGGTTTTCCAAGATCCCATGGGCAGCTCCTAATGAGTTAAAGCAAATGCAAAGTCCATGGCCCTTCGCAGTATGGGGTATTGATTTAATCGGGTCCTTGCCAACAGGAAAAGGTGGGGTGAAATACGCAGTGGTGGCTGTCGAATACTTCACCAAATGGGCCAAGGCTGAGCCAGTCGCAACCATAACGATGAAGAAAGTACTTGATTTTGTTATCAAAAACATTGTTTGTCGAGATGGATTGCCAAGGAAGATTGTCTCGGACAATGGCACCCAGTTTAATAGTGACATGTTCACAGACTTCTGCAAAAGGCCTGGCATCATCAAGAGCTTTTCTTCAGTTGCTCTTCCGCAAGAAAATGGGCAAGTTGAAGCAGTAAATAAGACATTGAAAGATACCCTGAAGAAAAGGCTCGAGGAAGCTAAAGGAGCATGGCCAGAGCAGCTGCCTGAAGTCCTTTGGTCGTATAGAACTTCTCACCAAACAGCAACAGGTCATACCCCATTTTCCTTAGCATACAAGTATGAAGCTATGTTTCTTGTCGAGTTAGATCCACCCTTGCATCGCAGAATCACATACGACCAAGACCAAAATAGCCAACTGTTGATGGAGTCCCTAGACCTGATCGAGGAGAAACGAGAAAAAGCCCAACTCCGAGTAGTTGCGTACCAGCAAAAAGTCGCTCGATATTTTAACTCCAAAGTAAAAGAAAGAAAGTTCAACGTCGGAAATTTAGTACTTCGAAGAGTTTTCTTAAACACCCGCGACCAAGCTACTGGAGTACTCGGACCAAATTGAGAAGGACCTTACCAGATTGAAGAAGTCCTTCATCCAGGAACTTACAAACTTGCATGCTTAAATGGAGATCTCGTTCTACGTTATTGGAATGGAGAACACTTGCGCAAGTACTATCAGTAAATAGTCCTTCTTAAAGGACTGGCTTGTATTAATTTTTACTTTTTACAAGTTTTGAAAAAGGGTTAGTCATGTTATATGGCTAATCGCTTATAAGTGTAAGATCATTCGTAAAGACATGTTTAGTCCATTTAAATACGAGAATTATAAGGGACTGTGCGCAGCCAGTCATTCTTGCTAAACTTTGTAATTTTTTACAAGTATTTGTTCATTACGTGTGTTGTTTTACTGTATTATAAGTTTTACCTTTTATATCATCGTACAGGTTATGGTCAAGGCAAGTGACCAAGGACCTAAAGCTCCTCGATCACTTGGATGGTATATAAGGTACATAGAAAGCAAAGCATACCAAGAGGTATGTAAACACATGAGCAAAATAAGTGAAAGCATGCTACGGTACTTAGCGTATTTTTCAAATTTTATATTTTGTTAAATCAAGCCAAAGTACTATGCTAAGTTCGGTCATGCGAACAGATGTTATAATAAAGCAAAAAAAATTATATCAAAGGAATCCTTTTACACCCCGAACAGTACTGCTCGGATGTAAATGTTAAGTTAAAAGGAAAAGCTGCCCATGCTGCAATAATAAAATAAATATTGTCTTAACATCGTGACCGATGGGTCATTTAAGAAAAAGAAAATAAAACAAGTAAAAAAGAAAACAAGCTAAGGAGCAGTGGGAGGATCTTGGGGAGCATCTTGGTTAACTGCATCTTCTACGGCTTCCCCTCCATCCATCCCCGTGGCCAGTGAAATCTCGGGGTAGGCAGGAACTCTGGCCCTTTCTTCAGCAGCCAGTCGAGCAGCACAACAAGCCAACTCGACTTTCCTAGCATCCTCTGGAAGGTAGCTGAAGTTGGCACTTTGATTATGCTTCCAGAAGTCGTAGAAACATCGAAGTGTCGCATTCTTGTACCTCTCCAGGTCCTTGGCATTCGTGAGATTGAGTTGCTCCACTTTGCTCTTGAGGATGGCGATGCTCCTGTCCTTCGCAAGATTTTCCTCCTGGAGCTTTTTGACTTTGCGCCAGTGGATTCGGCTGGCCTCCTGGTATTCATCTCTCTGTTTTCTAGCATTTTCCAAAGAGGCCTGTTTCTCCACCAGATCCGCAGCCAAGAAATCCTTCTGCTAGGTCACCACCTCCAGCTCTCCCGCGTGCCTTGCCTCTGTGGCTTGAAGCTCCTCCATTAGCTTCGACTCCCTAGCACGGGACTGCTCGATGCTTGCACCCGCGCGGGCACGAGCAGCCGTCATGGTCAGCATTGCCTACAATCAAAGAATAAGAGTTAGATTGACTTTAAAAAGGAAAATCAAGACCATGAGCACAAAAGAGAAGGAAGATTACTTACACTGGCCACTTCATTGAGGACTCTATTGAGGATCTAGTCGACCCCCATTGTTTCTGCTTCAGCCATGGCCTCTTTGCAGCAGTCATGCTTAAGAATGTGAGCAAGGCGATCCTTGGCCGACCTTAGGGAGCGGCCCGATAGTTTAGCCCCAGGGGGAACACCCTCGACTTGTTGAGCCTGTTCAGCAGGGGCCGGAGGTGAAGGAGTCGTGGCAGCAGGAGCAGGTGGAGGCAGAATTTCCTTCTCGAGAGGAGCAGGAGGCTGGGCAGATGTTTAACCAAAGGGCCCATCCTTCGAAGGATCGGTGGCTTGGTTCTTCTTGGCCGAAGGCATCTAACTGGGCTCCCCGTCATGTTTCCTGGTCAATTTCTTCTTTCGGACCAAGGGAACTTCTTCTTCCTCCTGAGTGATGTAGAGATCAAAGACGTTTGCAGAAGCCATTTCTGCAAAAGAGGTAAACATGCAGACAATAAGCCAAAAATAGATGACAAGTTATGTTGTATCAGAAAAGAAATAAAGAAAATTACAAAGTCAAATACCCGAGCTATTACTACTGGTCACTATACTATTGACTCTACTAGTCATACACTCACTCTCTGGAATGAAGAAGTTTGGCCCTAGGTTTGGAGCATATGTAAAATTGTCGTCCCTATCGAATAAATGACAGGGAATTGGCAAGTTATCTAAAAGTGAAATAACTATACCGTTTTCGTCAGAGGACTCGTCTAAGTCTATGACAGGCTCGACTGCCTTTTGTTTTCCCTTTCCTTGGGGGGCAGAAGACCTTTCTGCTGGGGGAGTGGCAACGGGTTCCCTAATTGTAACCCCAGTCGGTCTCCATCGAGGAGGAGACGCTGGTGGTTGCTACTCGGGATTTTCCTCGGCAGTGGCACTTCCTGTCACGGGTTCCCTCACATCCTGGTGAGGGTCCAGGAGGCCAACTAGCCTTAAGTTGGCCTCGGTGACCAGGGATTTGCGCTCTTCTCAACATCCATCATGCTGGCCAACATGGCAGACCTCAAAACCATGTCTGGTGTTGGGTCTGATCGCAACCATGGGCCTGAAAAACACAAGTTTCAAAAAAATGCAAGGAAAATTGCTAAGTAAAAATAGCGACTAGTGGAAAAAGACTTTTACCTCCTCGAGTGAAGGCCAGGTTATTCGCGACCATGTCGGCATGAGGAAATACTCCTGACTGTATTTCCCCACATTGGAATTGTGGGTTGTGTCACTCAGGAAGGTTCGGTTGGTCTCCTGGTGACAAAAATGAAAGAATCCCGTACCATATTGTTGGGGGTTGGACTTAAGGTCAAAAAGGTAGTTGACCTCGTGGGGGGTAGGCTCTGGCCATTTCTTGTGGTTATAAAGGATATAGAGTGCAGCAAGCATTCTATATCCATTTGGTGTAATTTAGAAGGGGGCAACTCCAAAATAGTTCGCCACTCCCTGGAAGAATGGATGGAGAGGGAGGGTAGCCCCAGCCTCTATGTGATATCTCGACCAGGCGCTGTAAACGCCTCCAGGAAAATTCGCCCGCTCATCTGCAGTAGGATGTTTGAGGGTTACCCTAGAAAGGCCATACTTTCTGAGGTAGTTGGCTAGAATCCTAGGGGTTACTTGGCTGAGT
This sequence comes from Humulus lupulus, assembly GCF_963169125.1. Lineage (NCBI taxonomy): Eukaryota > Viridiplantae > Streptophyta > Magnoliopsida > Rosales > Cannabaceae > Humulus > Humulus lupulus. The sequence goes on along the minus strand of NC_084801.1, from coordinate 23,455,616 downwards.
GGGGAAAGATACCACTCAACGTCAGGAAGAACTGAATACCGAGGACGGGCCCTAACTTGGATGTGAGGGTCAGGAACAATATTTTCTCGACCACTGGTCGATGGAACCCCGGCCTACGAGTCAGGCCGGGCTGGAGGATTTGAAGGGTTTTCAGGATTTTTCTTCTTTAGGGTGGTGGACTTAACACGACCCATTCTAACTGGAGTTGGTTGAGGTCTGGGAGGAGAAATTCTTGAGAAAGGAATCTCGTGGATGCACTGAGCTAGCTGTTCTTCGCCTTCGAGCAGTTGCGCAAGTAGATCGTCGTCTAGCGGCCTCTCACGTCCCCACAAATCTGGCAAAGCTGCGAACAGAAAAAGGGGGAGGTGAGGATGAAGAGCCTAAAAAGTTGGTTAAAATAACGTTGCTCGTGTATAAAAGTCTAACTTTTATACAGCAGCATTCTAACGAAAACTAAATTTTTCATACGAACAGTTTGAAAAATAGATCAAAAAGTGAAAGTAAAAAGTTTTTTTTTTCTGAAAAAGCATTTTCAACTTCAGTAAGGGCGAGAAAAACCCAGTTTTTCAACTAGCCTAAAAATCGAATTTTTACTTCAATTTTATGTCCTAAATTTATGATCTCGACTATAAAACTGATTCATAACCCTTAAAAGGAAAATACGCACTACTATATCTAGCATCACTCGACAAATGCCCTATTTTCATGCATCTCTACCCAAGAACACGGAGCAGTATCAGAACCTAAAAAGCTAGCTTAAATTGGCATGCACACCAAAGTAAAGGGTGCAAAAGTTCTGAAGCTTACCTATATGAAGATTATGAAGTCCTGGAGAAATTTCAATTGTAGGTGTGCGAACAGCCGATTCCTGGAATGACAAAGGATGATCTTCAAAGAAATTCTGGGTTCTGACTTGGGGGTTCTTGGAAGAGTTCTTGACAGAAAAATAGCTTGTAAAAAAGTGAAAAGGAAATTCTGGAAGCTATATATATTGTCTGAGATATGGAAAGAAATAGGTAATCATAAGTCCCTTTTTTTGAAGCGTAGGGAAGAGTGATAGTCATCATAGGTTTGCTTGGGAACCAAAAAGGCATGATTGGACGTGGGTAGGTCACTTTTTCCGAGGAGGCACGAACTACTCTGACAGATTTGGTGGGGTAATCGATGGGTCATTTTCCTAAAAGTTTATTTATTGCTGGTCGTAATAAATAAACTTGGGGGGCAAATGTTATCCAAAAAGCAGGTTGGATGACGTGGCAAACATTTTTAACACATGGCTGACACCTGGCAGAGGTTCTGTTCGACCATCGACCAGGAAGATTCCCCTGACATAGCATTTGGGTTTTATATACGACCAGTTTGGTCGTGTACTCCGTATATTATGAGATAATCTTGTACAATTGTAATCATATCCGAGATTATCTCCCATGATATTTGATTATTCGATTAGTTAGGAAATAATATCTGTAACTAATTCATGTAATCCTCCTTGAGCCTATAAATAGAGAGAAATAGCTCAAGGGAAGGACTTTTGGCTGATTTTGGTTTATGCTTTAGAAGAGAATTTTAGCTATTATCTTTCGGTTGTATTACTCATCCCTCTAAGGCTTGTGAAACTTGAAGAACCCTAGTTCTTTGATCACTCCTTTGAGAATCAATATCAATAATAGCTTAAGTGGACGTACGTCATTACCAATTCGTGGGGCCGAACCACTATAATTTGTTGTGTCGTTTACTTTTCTTTCCATTAGATCTATTTCAATACTTTCTGTCACATCAAGCATTTGACTCCGTGTCAGTTGACCAAAACGAGGGTCAACAGAATCCCAATGCCATGATCAAAGAACTAGGGTTCTTGAGTTTTACCGACCTTGGGAGAATTACAATTGTTTGGAGGATAATTGCACTGTATCTTTTTTCTCTCAGTCTTCAGAAGAAAGATTCAAAAACCAAAAGTCCCCTCCTTGAGCCTTCTCATGCATATTTATAGGCTCAAGGGGGGTTACATGGGCCAAGGGGCCTTAACTTTCCTTAATATCCGTGTATCAAGGTAATAAAGAGGAAATAATCAACGTAATTATTATAAGATTACAATCTTTTAAGGAAATAAACGGAATCATACGATCAAACTAGTCGTATCTAATTATGAGGTATGGCGAAGCAATGTGTAGCTGGTCGATCCTCGAACAGCACCTCCTTATTCTGACTCTGCCACGCGTCAAGCACGTGTGAGAAATTCTTGCCACGTCATCAGCAGTCGTTTTTGGGTAAACATTTGCCCCCCAAGTTTACTTTACTGTGACCAGCATAAAGTAAACTTAGGAAACTGACCCTTCACTTACCCCACCAAATTTGTCAGAGCCGCCCATGCCCTCTCGAAAAGGGTAACTAATTATGTCCAATCAAGTCTTTTTGGTTTCCTAAAAAAATTTCTGACGGCTATTGCACTTCCCCATACTTTGACAGAAGTAATTCCATGATTACCTCTTTTACAGTGCCACGACCGCTATAAATAATACCCCAAAATCACATTTTTACTTTTTACCTTTCACTCGCCTTCTATTCTTCAAGAATTTTAAAGAACTTCGACCTTCAGAGCTCAGAATACCCATAAGCTTTCATCGCGGATCTAAGGAATTTTCGCTCAGACGTTCAAAATATTCATGTTCATACTCTAACTCTCATCCAAGTAAGTTTCCCGAATCTTTCTGTCGTTTGAAATGCCATGCAAAACCATCTTATATCTGTTTTATCTCTGAGCTTTTGAATGTTCTTGGTTGAAGTTGTTTTGGGGTAAGTATTGATCGATGCTTGATAGGGTAGTGAAATAATGTTTTATAGGTGATATGAGTCAGTTTGGTAGTTTAAGATTATAGATTTAGGGCGTAAAATCGAAGTAAAAATTCGATTTTTAAGCTAGATGAAAAATTGGGTTTTTCCTGCCCTTTCAGAGCCGAAAAGTTTTTCCTGAAAAACTTTTCACTTCTGCTTTTTAATCCGTTTATCAAACTACTCGTACAAAACTTAGTGTTTTTGCTAGAATGATGCTGGCCGTATAAAAGCTTAACTTCTATACGCAAGCAACGTTATTTCAACTCTCAACACAAGTTTTTAGGCTTTAAGTTCTTATCTCCCCTTTTTCTGTTCGCAGCTTTTCATGCAAGATCCGTGGGGAGGTGAGAGGCCTATCGACGACGACTTGCTGGCCCAATTACTTGAGGACGAGGAGCAACCATCGTTGTTGATACCATAAATTCCTTTTTCTCGCGTCACCCCAAACATTCCATCGCCCCCACTTCAAAATATGGGTCGAGTAAAGTCCAAAGCCCAGAAAAAGAAGCCTTCCAATCCTTCACATCAGCCTGCTCCTCAAGCTGAAATTTCCTCGACCAATGGTAGAGAAAGAAATACCCCCGACCCTGGGATCCAAATTCAAGCCCAACTCCGAAACATCGTTCAACCAGATATTGAATGGTACATTTCCCCTCCTAGCTGAGTAACGGTTAGGATGATTGCAAATTACAATAAGAAATACGGACTTCCTGGGGTGACCCTAGTCCAACCCACCAGAGACCAATGGGCGAATTTCCCTGGAGGCGCCTTCAGTGCCTGGTCGAGGTATCACATCGAGGCAGGAGCGATCCTGCCTCTCCATCCTTTCTTCCAAGGAGTGTCCAACTATTTCGAGGTCGCTCCTTTTCAAATAACCCCTAATGGGTATAGAATTCTCTCTGCACTCTATATCCTTTATAGCCATAAGAAATGGCCTGTCCCCACACCACACGAGGTCAAGTATCTGTTCGACCTAAAATCCAATCCCAATCATTAAAACATAGGGTTCTTCCACTTCTGTCACCAGGAAACATCCTGCATTTTCCTCAGTGATACAACCTTTATTTCCAATGTGGGGAAGTACCACCTAGAGTACTTTCTGACTACAGACATGGTTGCCAACAACCTAGCCTTCACCCAAGGAGGTAATACTTTTACTCCCCTGGTCGTTTATTTTTCTTTAATTCTTCCTTCATTTCCCTTAGATTTTTAGTGCCTTTCAGGCCCATGGCTGCGACTGGCTCCCACTCCAGACATGGAAGTCCGATCAACACTCTTGGCCAGCATGACTGACGTAGAGAAAAGCGTCAAGCATCTGGTCACTGAGGCTAGTCGAGCTTTTGACATCTCATCAGGATGTGAGGGAGTCAACAGCGGGAAGTGCCACCGGCGAGGAGATTCCCGAGTAGCACCCAGACGTGTCGCAATCTCAAAGGAGGAGGACGACTGGAGTGACAATCAGGGAACCCTCCAGCACCCCATGAGCTGCTACTCCCCCAGCTCCACTGGGAAAAGGAAAAACGAAAGCTACTGAACCCTCTGCCCCCATCGACGAGTCCTCGGATGAGAACGGTACTGTTTTCTCATTCTTAGATAGTTTGCCAATTCTCTGTCACTTATTAGACGGGGACGGCAACTTTAAGTATACTCCACACTTAGATTCAGATTTCTTCCAGGTAGTAAATAATTCAGTAAGTAATGTAACAACCAGTAGTTGTAGCACGGGTACTTTACTTATAATCTCCTTACTTTCTTTTTTAGTTCCATCTATATATCTTGTCTCACTGCTCGTATTATTTCCTTTTGTGTAGAAATTTCATCTGAAGACGTGTTTGAACATTACAAGGCCGTTGCTGCTTCCTCAGGCAGGAAGAGAGACAGCAAGAGGACTCGGGGAGAGAGAGCAGCAAAACCGCCTCAAAGAAGGCCCAGACTGAGGGTCCTTCAACAGCTGTTCCTTCGAAGGAAAACACGCCACCTCCATCTCCACTCAACCAGTCAGCCTCAATACCATCGGCCGACCAGCATTCCACTCCTTCAGCACCAGTCGATCAGCATCCCACTCCTCCGGCACCTTCTAACCAGACACATCGCACTCAGCCCGAAGGCTCCTTGTCCAGCACTGTGGTCAGTTCAGCCAGGGATAGAATATACAAGCTCTCCAAACACAAACGCAATCAAGAGGCCATCGATGGCACCATCTCCATGGAGACCGACCAAATACTATATCGAGGGCTGAATGAGATAGTCAGTGTAAGTTGCTTTCTGATGCTGAGTAATTTACTTTTGATTTTTTTTTATCACCTTATTATTTTCATCTGGTTGCAGGGATTGCTGACCATGACTACTGGCTAGCACCGTGCGAGTGCAATGGTGTCCCAGACCAAAAACGTTGACATCAGGCTCGCTGAGGCCATGAAAGCGCTCGAGGGGAAAAATGTTGACCTGCTCGAGAAGAACACTGAGCTGCCCAAGCAGAACGGTGAACTGCTCGAGAAAAACGCAGAGCTGACTAAGCTGAATGATGAACTGCTCAAGCAAAAAGCCACGCTGACCGAGGAGTTGTTGGAAAACTGGGCCACCCTGAAGAAATCCAATGAAGATAAAGAAAAATTCAAGGAGAGTGCCAAGCTCAATTACCAACAAGCCAAACAGCTTGAGCTTGATCTGATTGCGAGCAGGCAGGAGACGGAGGAGCTGGAAAGGCGCATGAAGGAGCTTGAGGAAACTGAAGCCAAAAACTTGGAGAAGTACAAGGAAGCCACCCACCTTTGCTTCTACGAGTTTTTGAAGCACAACCGGAAGGCCAACTTCAGCTACCTGTCTGAGCGCTTGAGACAGACTCTAATGTCTCAGTGCGCCATTCGTCTGGAGGAAGAAGAAAGGGCTAGAATTCCTGCTTCCTCAGAGATTTCCCTGGCAACGAGGATAGATGGCGCAGACAATGAAGCTAGCGCTGCTGTCGACCAAGACGCTCCTCAAGACTCTCCAGCCTCGTAGTCTTTTTCCTTTTTTCTTTCTATCTTTTGACTACACGACCTACGGGTCATGATGTAAAGACAATTACTATTTTAATTATAAAATTTTATTGCTGCATGGGTAGCTTTTACTTTTAACAAACAATTACATCCGAGCAGCGACTGCTTGCGGTGTAAAGGAATTCCTCTAGATATTATAATATTTGTATTTTATCATAACATCTGTTCGCATGACCGAACCTAGCATAGTACTTTGGTTTGATTTAACAAAATACAAAATTTTGAAAAATACTCTAAGTACCTTAGCATGCTTTCTCTTATTTTGCTCATGTGTTTACATACCTTTCAATATGCTTTGCTTACTAGATGCCTTATATGCCCCCCAAGTGATTGAGGAGCTTTAGGTCCTTGGTCACTTACCTTGACCAAAACTTGTTCGAACATTACTGCTTGGAGCAAAGGAATTAAAACGATAATATATCATAAAAACACACGTAATGAGCAAATACATGTAATAAATACAATAATTGGCAAGAATGACTGGCTGCACACAGTCCCTTATATTTCTCGTAATAAATGGACAAAACGTGTCTGTATGAGTGATCAATAAGATCTTACACTTATAAGCGATTAGTCACGTAAAATGACCAACCCTTTTTCACAACTTGTACAAAGTAAAATTAATACAAGCCAATTCTTTAAGAAGAATTGTTTATTGATAGTACTTGCGCAGGTGCTCTCCATTCCAATAGCGAGGAATGAGATCTCCATTTAAGCGAGCAAGTTTATAGGTGCCTGGATGGAGGACTTCTTCAATCTGGTATGGTCCTTCCCAATTAGGTCTGAGTACTCCAGCAGCCTGGTCGCGGATGTTTAGGAAAACCCTTCGAAGTACTAGATCTCTGACATTGAATTTCCTTTCATGCACTTTAGAATTGAAATATCGAGCAACTTTTTGCTGGTAAGCTGCTACTCGAAGTTAGGCTTGCTCACGCTTTTCATCGATCAAATCCAGGGACTCCATCAATAGCTGGTTATTATAACTTTGATCGTACGTTATTCTGTGATGCGACGGCGGATCTAACTCAACAGACAACATAGCCTCATACCCGTAAGCCAAGGAAAATGGGGTATGGCCTGTTGCTGTTCAGTGGGAAGTTCTGTACGACCAAAGTACTTCAAACAATTGTTCTGGCCATGCCCCCTTAGCTTCTTCAAGTATTTTCTTTAGAGTATCCTTTAGCGTTTAATTGACTGCTTTGACTTGTCCATTTCCTTGGGGATGAGCGACTGAAGAAAAGCTCTTGATAATTCCATGTCGTTCACAAAAATCTGTGAACAGATCATTATCAAACTGCGTGCCATTGTCTGAGACGATTTTCCTCGGCAATCCATAGCGACACATGATTTTTTTACCACAAAATCCAGCACTTTCTTGGTCGTTATGGTTGCGAGTGGCTCGGCTTCGGCCCATTTAGTGAAGTAATCAACGACAACAACAACATACTTAACGCTGCCTTTTCCTGCGGGCAGAGATCCGATTAAATCTATACCCCAGACTGCGAATGGCCATGGGCTTTGCATCTGTTTCAGCTCATTAAGGGCTGCTCGTGGAATTTTGGAGAACCTCTGGCACTGGTCGCATCTCCGCAAAAATCCTATCGAGTCTTCATTCATTGTTGGTCAGAAGTACCCTTGCCTCAGGATCTTTTTTGATAAGCTTTGCCCCCCAGCGTGGTCCCCACAAAATCCTTCGTGTACCTCTTCCATCAATTCTTTGGCCTTCTCTTTCGAAATACATTTGAGGAGCGGCATTGAGTATCCCCTTCAGTACAAGATTCCATCGACCAGGATATACCTAGTAGCCTACCATTGAAGGGTCCTGGCTTTGTTTCTGTCCGTTGGTAACACGCCTTGATTCAAATACTCTATGTAAGGTGCCATCCATGTATCCGCCACCTGAATCACCAAAGTGGTCTCTTTTGCTTGGATGCTTGGCACAAACAGTCGTTCGACTAGCACTATGTTCAGAGTGTCAGCATCCTTCACACTTGCTAATTTGGCCAAAGCATCAGCGTTTGAATTCTGGTCGCGAGGGACTTGCTGAAGGGTGTATTTGTCAAACTGTGCTAATAGATCCTTTGTTTTGTTTAAGTAAGCAACCATCTTTAAACCTCGGGTCTGGTACTCTCCTATGATCTGATTTAATACCATCTGAGAGTCGCTGTAAATGTCAAGTGTCTTTATATGCATGTCTCTGGCTAGCCGCAATCCTGCGAGCAGTGCTTCATACTCGGCTTCGTTGTTAGAAGTAATAAAGTCAAACTTGATTGCGCAGTGAAATCGATGCCCTTCAGGCATTATCAAAATCACCCCTGCTCCTGCGTGGCGCTCGTTAGAAGAACCATCTGTAAATAACTTCCATGAGGGAGCTCGGTTTTGAGGCTATGGCTCTTCAGGTGTTTCTGACTTCTCGTTATCTGGAAGCCCAGTGAACTCTGCGATGAAGTCAACTAGGGCTTTCCCTTTTATCGCTGCTCGTGGCAAGTAAGAGATATCAAATTGCCCAAGTTCGACCGCCCATTTCAATAATCTTCATGCGGCTTCCGGCTTTTGAAGAACTTGCTGTAGAGGCTGGTCGGTCAGAACCGTGATTGGGTGAGCTTGAAAGTAGGGTCGCAGCTTCCTAGAGGCTAAAATTAAGCAATAGGCTAATTTTTCAATAGGCAGGTATCGCAGCTCCGCTCCAATTAGCCTCTTGCTTACATAATAAACAGTCTTTTGCACACCTTCTTCTTCTCTTACTAAGACAGTGCTAGCAACATATTTTGTGATCGCCAAGTAGATGAACAAAGTTTCTTTATCGACCGGTTTCGATAGAATTGGTGGTTACGCCATGTGAGTCTTCAAGGCTTGAAATGCCTGCTCGTACTCCTCCGTCCATTCGAATTTCTTGTTTCCTCTGAGTAGATTAAAAAATGGGACGCACTTGTCCGTTGATTTGGAAATGAATCTACTGAGAGCAGCAATCCTCTTGGTTAAACTTTGAACATCTTTGATCTTTGCTGGCGATTTCATATCGACCAGGGCCTTAATCTTCTCGGGATTGGCTTCGATTCCTCGTGAGTTCACTATGAATCCTAAGAACTTCCCTGATCCTACTCCGAAGGAGCATTTGAGGGGATTCAGCTTCATCTGATATTTTTTCAAGACGTTGACAAGTCCCCTATATGCCCTTCTGCCTTCCTTGACTTAACCAGCATGTTGTCAACATAAACCTCCATGTTTGTGCCAATCAGCTTCCTAAACATGTGGTTGACCCATCGTTGGTAAATCGCACCAGCATTTTTCAAACCGAAGGGCATTACTTTGTAACAGTAAAGCCCTATGTCAGTCTGAAAGCTAGTGTGATCCTCATTAGGAGGATGCATACTAATCTGATTATACCCAGAGTATGCATCCATGAATGAGAGAATCTCGTGCCCTGCAGTGGCATCGACCAGTTGGTCGATCTTGGGGAGTGGGAAACAATCTTTAGGGCAGGCTTTATTAAGGTCTGTGAAATCCACGCATGTTCGCCATTTTCCATTCGGCTTGGGAACTAGCACGGGATTAGAGACCCATGATAAATAAAATGCTACCCTGATGAATCCATTCTCCTTTCGCTTCTCGACTTCTTCTTTCAAGGCCTTTGATCTATCTTTGTCGAGCAGCCTCCTTTTTTGTTGTACCGGTGAAAAACTTTTGTCTAAATTAAGGACATGACTAATGATTGCAGGGTCTACTCCAACCATGTCTTTATGAGACCAGGCAAAGACCCCCTGGTTTTCCTTCAAAAATTCCACCAGTTCTTGTTTTGTTATTGTCTCTAAGTTTTTACCGACTTTCACAACCCTGGTCAGATTTTCTTCATCGAGTTGGACCTCTTCAAGGTCCTCGATGGGTCCTATCTCTTCATCATAATCCCCAAAGCGAGGATCTAAATCTCTGTCCTCACTTTGGGCAACACCCTATTTGGTGACATCATCACCTAATTGGGCTTCTACATCAGTCGCCATTTGTAACTCTTTTCCAGCAACTTCCCTCGATACACCTTTCTTCGCCTTAGTTATCGAGGCATTGTAGCATTCCCTCGCTTCCCGCTGATTTCCCAACACGCTTCCTATCCCTACGTCAGTTGGGAATTTCATGACCAGGTGCCATAATGAGGTAATGGCTCGTAGGTCGACCAAAATCGATCTCTCAATTACAACATTATATGCCGAAGGACAATCAACTACTATGAAAGTAGTGAGTAATGTCCTGTTAGTAGGTACAGTACCTACTGCAACTAGAATCCTAAACGACCCAGTTGGGGCGAGCCCTTCGCCGGAAAAACCATAGATGGTTTAGTTGCATGGCTCCAGGTCCTTGACGGACAACTTCATTCTCTCCAGTGAAGACTTGTATAGGATGTTGGTTGAGCTTCCTGTGTCAACCAACACCCTCTTCGCCATCATGTTGGCAATTTGTACGTCCACGATCAGCGGATCGGAGTGTGGGAATCGTATGTGCTGGGCATCGTCTTCAGAGAAGGTTATTAATTCCTCATGTTCTAGCCTTCTTTGGTGCTCGATCCTCCACACTCATCATCTCGATGTCCTGGTCGTGGCGTAGGGTTCGAGCGTATCGTTCCCTTGCCTCCCACTGTCCCCTGCAAGGTGTGGGCCACCACAGATGGTGAGTAAACTGCATGCCACAGGAGCTGGCTGTAAAGGTGGCGAGCGCTAGCGTGCAAGCGCCTGCTTGTTGCCACCTTGAGCCTCTCACTGAGACCCTCTTGCGGCTCGCACATATCTCCTTAGATGTCCCTGCCTAATCAAGAACTCAATTTTTTCTTTCAACTGGTTGCATTCATTAGTGTCATGCCCGTAGTCGTTGTGAAAATGACAGAATTTTGTCGTATCTCTCTTAGAGATATCCTTCCTTATAGGCGCGGGTTGCTTATAAGGCACGTTTGAGCTAGTCGCCTGGTAGACTTCCGCTCGAATTTCGACAAGGGTCGTGTAGTTGGTGAATCTTGGCTCATATCGATTGCCTTTGGGGCGTTTATTTTCAGAGGACGATGACTCATTGTTCGCCCGTTTTCCACCATTCCTGCCATTGCCATTCCCGTTGCCCTTGTCGTTGCCATTAGGTTTCTCCAACCCGTTGGCGGCCTTGGCGAGTTCTTCCTTTGGCCCCTTGTCCTTCGTTGGCGATTTCCCCTCATTGGCAATCGCATCCTCGAGCTTGATATACCGATCAGCTCGATCCAAAATCTCCTGGGTACTTCTTACCCCATTCTTTCTTAGGCTACTCCAGAGGGGTGAATGGCGTCTAACCCCAGCAGTTAGGGCCATCATCTTGCCTTCATCATCCACTGTCTTAGCTCCAGCCACTGCTCGCATAAAGTACTGGACATGCTCCTTCAAGGGCTCTCCCTCTTTCTGGAGTATCTCAACCAACTGGTTGGCCTCTGTGGGGTGTACGCGATCCGCATAGAATTGTTTGTAAAATTCCTTCACGAACATCTCCCAGGATACTATGCTAGCAGGAGGGAACTTAAAGAACCACTCCTGCACAGTATCAGACAGTGTTACGGGGAAGATCCTGCAACGGGCATCGTTTGACACCTTCTGTATGTCCATATGTATCTCAAATTTGTTGACATGAGATACTGGGTCTCCATACCCATAAAAGTTTGGCAGTACAGGCATTTTGAATTTGCTGGGGGTTTCTTCCACAACAATTCTCTACACAAACGGAGTGCCTCTCCTCCGATTGTACTCTATGTGGGACGTTCGGCCCCCGACTAGCTGTTGTACTGCCTGGTTCAGAGTAGGGCTGAGCATTGGGCGGGTTGGTCGGGTTACAAGGCATTTTTACCCGTCCAATGTCATAATCGGGTTAGCAAAAGTGACCCGTAACTTGCCCAATTAAGAAAAAAAAAATTTTAACCCGTCCAATAATTTGGGCGGGTTGGTCGGGTTAACCCACCCAAACCGAAATTGTATTTTTTTTGGGCGGGTTGGTCGGGTCAACCCGCCCAAACAAAAGTGGTATTTTTTTTTTAACATTTTTGTAATTTTTTTCTTTTAAATACTAGTACTAATAGTGTGAAGTTTATATCATTAAGCTTAAAACAATATTTTAAATTTATAGTAAAAAAATTAAAACAAAACTTAATTAATTTATATATTTATTTGAATATATTAAAAATAATAAATTCTTAATTGGGCGGGTTGGGTTATATTGGGCGGGTTGATAATTATTTTCAACCCGCCCAATGTAACAATTGCGCGGTTTAAATTTTGGTCGGTTTATTCGGGTTGCGTTTTTTGGCGATTTTTTCAGGTTGGTTTGGGCAGTTTATTCGGGTTGGGCGGGTTGTAAAAAATTTTGCACAGCCCTAGTTCAAAGCATCAATTTGAGCCTGAACCGCTTCTAGGATCACTGGGGCTGCTGGTTCCGGAGGAGCGCATTCATCGTGCCTCTCACGACGGTCGTTGAGTACGTCCCTTAAATCATCATCCCTGCGTCTCTGGTCGTTGAGTACGTTCGTTCATGCTGGGAGAATGCCGGTTTTGAGGTAATCACTAATTGGGGTCATCCAGGTTGGTTCAGAGTCAACCATGCGTATGTCTTCCTCCTTAAGCTCGCTGATACTGGGGGTCGACAGGAACTCTATTGGGACTACGGTTAGCGTGTCGGCCTCGTTGGATGTAGCGAGCCTAGCTAAGGCGTCCGCATTTGAGTTTTGTTCTCGGGGAACCTACTCTATGGCATAGAACTCGAATTGTTCGATTGCAGCCTTGGATTTTTCTAAATAAGCAACCATCCTTATGCCGCGAGCTTGATATTCCCCTAAATTTGGTTAACCACCAACTGCGAATCACGGTAGCAGTGTATTTCCTTTGCCTTGAGTTCCTTGGATATTCAGAGTCCTACCAATAAAGCTTCGTACTTAGCCTCGTTATTAGATGCTTCGAAGCTAAACCTCAAGGCGGAATGAAATCGATTTCTTACTGGAGTGATTAGTATGATTCCTGCCCCTGATCCATTTTCGTTGGAAGATCCGTCGACATAAAGTTTCCACAGCTCGCGGGCTAGGGTTATAACTTCGTCGTTGGATACTCCAGTACATTCTACGATGAAATCTTCCAGGGCTTGCCCCTTTATGGTTGTCCTCGGGTGATAAGTGATCTCGAACTATCCGTGTTCAACTGCCCATTTTAACAATCTGCCCGAGGCCTCTGGTTTGGACAAAACTTGTCACAGTGGTTGGTCAGTCAACACATGGATAGGGTGTGCTTGGAAATAAGGTCAAAGCTTTCGAGATGAGTGGATCAAGCTGAGAGCCAGTTTTTCCATTAAAGGGTATCTCGATTCTGCCCCCAGTAACCTTTTGCTGACATAGTATACTGGTTTTTGTACCTTTTTGTCTTATCGGACAGGCACAACACTAATGGTGCGCTCGATAGTAGCGAGATACAAGTTTAAGACTTCTCCTGTGAAAGGTTTTGACAAGATCGGAGGTTCCGCGAGGTGCTTCTTTAAATCTTGGAATGCGAGCTCGCATTCATCTGTCCACTCGAAATTTTTTCCTCCTCTCAAAAGGTTGAAGAATGGAAGACAACTGTCTGTAGATTTAGAAATAAACCTACTTAATGCTGCCATCTGTCCAGTTAAACTCTGGACATCTTTATGCTTTCATGGCGAGGGCATATCAATTAATGCCTGGATCTTGTCAAGATTAACCTCTATTCCTCGCGTGCTTACTATAAAGCCTAGAAACTTCCCCAAAGATACTCTGAAAGAGCATTTTTGGGGGTTGAGTTTCATGTTGTACTTCTGTAATACAACAAAGCATTCTTTGAGGTCATCTACATGGTTATCGTTATGTTTAGACTTGACTAACATATCATCCACATAAACTTCCATGTTATTACCTATCTGCTCGGAGAACATTCTGTTCAGGAGTCTTTGGTATGTTGCTCCAACATTTTTAAGCCTAAAAGACATGACATTATAACAGTATAGCATTTTATCGGTTACAAAGCTCGTATGCTCTTGGTTCAATGCATGCATGGCGATCTGGTTATATCCAGAATAAGCGTCAATGAACGACATAAGGTTGTGCCTAGCTGTGGCATCTACGAGCTGATCGATCTGAGGTAAGGGAAAACAATCCTTGGGGCATGCCTAGTTGAGATCGAAGTAGTCGATGCATGTTCACCACGTTAAACTGTTGACGCCGTTTTTCGTCAATTTAAGAAAGAAGAGCAATTAAACAAAAATATACGATAGGAAATGAATAAAAAGGATGAAAACAAGATCTTTTTACGTGGTTCAGCAATTAAAAATCTACCTAGTCCACGAGTCTATGTTATTAGCACTTGGGAGTCTTCTGGAAACTTTCAGAGAATAGTTGCCTAGAGTTTTCTCCAAAGCTCAATGTATTGGTCCCTTACAAATGAAATTTACTTCTCTATTTATAAAGAAGGTTTCAGAATTCGTTCCCACATATTTCAGGGAGATATTCTGTAAATCAAATAATATAATGCCAATTAATGCATTATTTGCTACGTGCATGATAATATCTCATAGAATGTGGGATTGGATTACTAATTACCTCATATCCCTTAAACATAGGGATCTCACAACAATAAGTACGTTCACACATAATCGACTATCTTAGACACAGGGTCCATTACGCCTTCAAGACTATTTGTCTATCACGAGCTCGTCATCTTACTTCGCCTATGCTCCCAACAAGTAACCATTGATGAAGCCATCACCTTCGAGCTTACACTTCTCGAGCTCGAACCATCTTGTTTGAGGGCAAGAGATACATCAAATAACTTGTACAAGTGTTGAACCCTTGATATCGTGATTTGCGAGTCCAACTTATAAGCTCGGAGCATTTTCGAGGTTACATATTCCTCGAGCTCAAGAGGTCGTTATTCACAATGAAACCGTCTCTGAATAATGGATCAAATGATGGCCGTGTTCATTTCGAGCTTACGTTCGAGATCATGATTCCCATGTTTGAAATCTGGGTGTAACACATGCCATCAACCATAAAGAAAATAAAGCAAACTAGGAGGCAAAAATTTCCATCAACTAGTAAATGTGCACAAAAATATAACAACAAAAATAAATAAAGTAAATTACAAAAAAAGTTAGGAGGCACAAGTGTCGTCGGCTAAAAAAAATAGAAAGCATAAGTATAAATAGATATATATATATATATGTAAAAAAATAATATGAGTGGTAGAATCGTCCCAAATTTTCTTCTTATCTTTTTTTTTTCTTTAGTGATATATATTTTATATATTTAGTAGAAGAATTCACTAACCTTGAGATAAATTTTGTTTCTTTTGTTGCAGCTCCCCGGCAATGGCACCAAAAACTTGATGGACCCAAAATGAGTATGTTTTAAATATTTATAACTCGCAAGCGCATGAATCGTATAGAAAGTATAATGTTCGTGTAAGCACGAGGACGAACCCAAATGAGTTGTCTAAAATAAAAAAGAAACTATTTTAGACCAAAATTAAATAAATTATAGCCTAGCTCCAAAGATTGATAAGATTCAATGTGAAGAAAATAAAATAAAAGAGTGAAAATAAATATATTTTAAGAGAAGAAAAATAAACAAGATAGAATTGTGAACAAGTTGCAATAGGAAGATTATTAAGACAATAGAATCCACAAAATAGAAGCTTAATAATATTATATTGATTCCCACGTTTTATTGATAGTAAAAATTAATCAAACTATCATTTCTTCAAACTAGGTTTTCTATTTAAGCTCAAGTTCTCATATAAATATATGATTTATCTTCACTTTCAAAATTATAATTTCAAAGTATTTAGTGTGAATCAATCTAATGAAACAACAACAAAAATCAAATAACATTACTCATAAGGCAAAACATAATATTTTTGTTCTAAGCTTGGATGTGCTCAATTTAATGGCACACCCTAATAAAAGAATATTATGATTTTGCACTAATGAGGAACAAAGTGTAAATATGTGCTAGCAATAAAAAATACATGATATTTAAGATGAAAATGATATTTGAAGAAGAAAAATCCATAAACTTTGTTGCACAAATGAGAAATCAACATATAAAATAAATAATATCTAGTTACATATTGTTTCATCATCACCTAAATAATCTTAAAAAGATTAGAAACTCATAACTAGAATAGAAATTACATAACAAAGAGAATACATACTTGAAAAATGCTCTTGAAAAACACTAAATTTGGAGGAGTGAATGGTAGAAAAGATGATAGTAACAAAAAAATTAAGCACCCTAAAAATAGTCTTGAAATTCTATATTTATAGCCAAAATGAGAGTATTAAAATAATCAACTTAAATTAATTAAATAAAGTAAATATGACATGTAGAGGTAAATTATAGGTGTAATGATGATTTTGTGGTGAAATATGTAGGAAAGTTCGGTAAAAAAAATTGGCATTTTAGGACAAAGGGAGAAAATGACAATTGATGGGCTCAAGAGAGGAGGAGCCAACTAGGTTTGGTGGCTGGTGGAGTGGGTTGCGGCTGTAGGCTTGGGCCTGGAATGACGTGAGCCTAACTGGCTTTCTTTTTCTTTTCTCTCAAAAATATCACTTTTCTTTTCTTTTCTCCTCTTTATTTTCAAACATAACAAAAAAAATGCAAAGTACATCCTACAAAATAAATAAAAATTAAATTATAATAAAATATTTTCAATTATAAAATAAATCATATTAAGTCCATGAAAATATTAATTAAATTTTAATTTACTTTGTCAATTAAGTTCGATAAAATCATATTTTTAAATTTTAATCTAACAACACTAATTTCAAATAATTAAACAATAACATATTATAATAAAATATCTATAAAAACACACAAAAATCTATAAAATCATGATAAGACTAATAAATTCAAGATTACTTAAAAAAACTTAATAAATTAATTAAAAACTCAAAAACTAAACAACAATTGACTTACAAAATGTGGTAAAATAACTCTATTTTGTAGAGTTATCATGTAGCACTGAGACTGGTACACTTCCAAGTCTCCTAACTAGATTTCGCTCAATTCAAAAAAGAAAGAGGGATTTCCGAGAGAGAGAGAGCGAAAAATATTTCCTTATTGACATTTTAATTTTTTTGTATATTTTAATCATTCGATATTGGGATAAATTTGTAATTAACTTTTTTTAAAAAAAAAAATGGATGTGCTTTTATAAAATTTGGGAGTGCAAAAATAACTCCTCAATAGTAAAAGTATGTTAATTTATTAAATAACCTTTGTTTAAAACAAAATTAAATTTGCCAAAAATAAAATTAATAATGTAGGTAAAATAATAAAAATCAAAATATATAACTTTCTTTATTTTAATTTTTCATCTTATTGACTAAAGAACAAAATTGAATTTTTGATGTTTTCTCTTTTTTAAACTTTTTTACTCTCTATCATAGTTAGAATTAGATCTTTGCTACTTAGGACACGTTAGAATTAGTTGTATGCAGTCCCGTACTTAGATACTCTTTTAAAATCGAAATCTTTTGTCCACTTCTCAAAATAGCCATAAACTATAGGCCTATTTTAACCTATTTGGTGAGTTAAAATAGTCTTTAACTTTTAGGTTTTTTTGGTAGGTAATCATTTGTTACTTTGTGTATTTATAAAATATCGTTTTGGTACCATATGTTTACAATAATACTATTTTGGTATAATTACAAAAAATCTTAGTTTTAGTCACAATAAGTTTTGTGACTATAAGTAAAAAATTTGTAACTAAAGAAAAATCATCTTACCTATGTCATCATTAAAAAGTCCGTGGCTAAAAGTATTAGTCACAAAAATCACAATTTGTTGTCACTAAATGTATTTTTAGTCACAACAAACTTTATCACTAAAGTTAATAGGTTGTGACTAAAACTACATTAGTGACAACTTGTGATTAAGTATGAATTCTTAGTTACATGTAAGTTTTTGTTGTGACTAAAAGTGACATTTAGTCACACAAAATATATGTTGTGACTAAAAAGTTGTCACTAAAAAGTACTTTTATTTGTAGTATACCCCTATATTTTGAAATTGTACATATTTAGTTCTTTAAACTCAAATTTAATTAATAAAATTTTACCAATTTAATCAAACTGTTATCAATTATATAAGTTCTAAATTAAAGTTTAATTACTTAATTATATAAAACTTATGACAGTTTGATCATTTTGATAAAATTTTATTTATCAAATCGCAGTCTAGGGTATCAAATATGTATGATTTTAAAATATAGGGTACCATATGAGCATTATTGGAAAAAAAAAAAAGAGTACAAAAACGATATTTTGCAAAAACAGAGTACCAAATGAGTAAATTTTTTTTTTTTTTAAACTTCAATAAAATATATATATATGTATATATTTTTATATTTTAATAAAATATGTACTATATTTTAACACATATAGGAGGATTCTATGATAGGGGGTTCAAAAAGAGCTCCACCGGTGGGACTTTTTTGTATTTCCGACATGTGAACGGTTTTTGGCCTTATTTTTTTTTTATGACCGTATTAGAGTATCCTGCAAATTTCAAAAAAAATTTGAATAACATACATTCGCACATAAAAAAATTAGTTAAACGTGCAACAACATGTTTTTAAACTAGTTTGCGATACTATAAATTATTTGGAATTTTCTAAAAATTTACAGAATGTTCTAAATAACTACAATATATACGGTCATAAAAAAATCGCACTAAAAAATGTTCACGATTTGAGAACACAAAAGAATCTCACTGCTAGGGCTCTTTTTGAAACTCCTACCATAGAAATTTCAATTTGTTTTATATATTTTAATATAATAAAATGCATTGAAATATTAATGTAAATTATTTTTTAAAAAATATAATATTAAGATTATTTAAAATTGTAAAAATTAAAAGAATGGTTATAAAAACAAGTCATTGCATAGTCAACATCTTCGTTATATGTAAAAGTTATCATAAATTAGGGAGCAATATATGAATGAACTGTGAGTTTGTGATCATATGCATGATTAACAAGTTTCCTCCATTTCTTTAATATAACATTCTTTGCCATTAGGTGTCATTGAACCTAATGAACTATATACAAAGCCTATCATCTACAACAATTTTTCTCTTTTTGTACAAAGATGCTAAGATTGGTCTTCCTCGTCCACCGTAGTTGACGTTAAAGAGCTCAATATACAAGAAAGAAACATCAAAAACGCAACTAACACAAAAATATAAATAAACCCATAAAAACCCCCGAACATCATAAAGTTGGCCTACTTAATTGATTAGTCTAAACAAAGATGTAAATATAATATAATTAGCTGGTATATCTAATCTATATCTGCATGTGTTTGACTTTGACCACTAATAAAAACTATACATTTCCTACCAATCGCCAAACTCTACACGAAACGTGCCTTTTTACTAGCGTTGGGTCAACGTTGGTGACTGATGCTTTTGAACCGAACTCCTCAAATTGAAACGTTTTGCATTATCTCCTCAATCAAAATCAGATATCAATACAACTCTGAAAAACACCCTAAGCTTTGGCGGCAGCAATGGACAAGTCCCTCCTATTGCTTTCTTTACTCTTCTTTCAATTATTTCTCTCAGCTTCTTCCTCTCAATGCCCCATAGATCTCACTTACGTCAATACTTTTCCATGGGACACGTCGCTATGCCGAGAACCCGTTCACAAGGATTGCTGTCAAACTCTTTTGAGTCTCTTTGGCATGGGAATGGCACAACATCTTAGAGACACCTCCAATTTCCAACTTTCAGACGCAAACACTTCATCTTCTTGCTTGTCAGATTTTGAGTCTCGGCTCTCTGCTATGTCGGTTAGCCCATCTTTAGTTTCTCAATGCTTCAAGAACTCGACCCAGTTCGTGGTCAACCCTTTGGGCTGCGCAGGAATCACCACCGCCAAAGATTGGATCGAGAAGGCCGGTGAAACGACGCCGTTGGACCAATCTTGCAAAAGGGACCTGACGGGGTTAACTAAATGCAGCTCCTGTGTTGACGCCGGAATGAAGGTGAATTCAAAGTTGACAGCTTTGGACCCAAATGGAACAAAGTGCTTTTACTTGACTGTGTTATATGCAGCTGGAATCGTTAGTGAGTTGGGTCCAAAAGATCCCAGTACAGCTACTTGTATTCTGGGCTTGCCCTTATCAAGCTCAGCAACTACGGACGAGATAAGCAAGAAAAGCTTATCCAAAATCGTTGGAGGGTGTTTGGGGGCTATCATTGGCGTGTTACTTGCTGGTGTATTGATCATCATGTACAGGAGATGGGATGGGAAGAGAAGGAAAAATGCCCATCATGAAGAATTCGTCAGCAGTTTCAGGGAAACTGTTTTGCCCAACTCGGGAGCTAAATGGTTTCGGCTATCGGAGCTTGAAAAGGCCACAAATGGGTTTTCTCAGCGGAATATGATCGGCCAAGGTTCGTACGGTGTTGTATACAAAGGAACAATATCAGACAACACTCCAGTTGCGGTGAAGCAAATTTTGGATTTGGAGTCCAAAGGTGACGAAGAGTTCTGTAATGAAGTAGAGATCATTAGCAAAATACGACACAGAAATCTGCTTTCACTACGAGGTTGTTGCGTCACAAGTGATAATGTAAATGGTAGAAGAAGATACTTGGTTTACGACTTCATGTCGAATGGTAGTCTCAGCGACCATTTATCGAACACATGGGGATCAGCAGACCGAAAGAAAGAAAACCAACTAACTTGGCCTCAGCGAAAGAATATAATCCTGGACGTGGCTAAAGGGCTTGCTTACTTGCATTACGGAGTCAAACCAGCAATTTATCACCGAGACATAAAGGCAACAAACATACTTTTGGACTCGGAAATGAAAGCAAAAGTTGCAGATTTTGGGTTAGCGAAACAAAACAAAGAAGGCCAATCTCACCTCACCACAAGGGTCGCTGGCACACATGGCTACTTAGCCCCAGAATACGCTCTCTACGGCCAATTAACAGAGAAAAGCGACGTTTACAGCTTCGGGATAGTGATTCTTGAAGTCATGACCGGAAAGAAAGCGATTGACACATCAATCGAGTCAAACCCATCAGTGATTTTGATTACAGATTGGGCTTGGTCGATTTTAAAATCAGGGAATGTGGAAGAAGTGTTCGAGGAATCGATAAGGAAGAATGGCCCCAAAGGGATCATGGAGAGGTTTGTACGTGTTGGAATTCTATGTGCTCATGTTATGGTGGCTCTCAGGCCCACAATCAACGAGGCTCTGAGGATGTTGGAAGGTGATATTGATATTCCTAAATTACCAGACAGGCCATTGCCACTCAGTCACGAGTCGTTCAGATCTTCTTTTGGGTTCGCTTCTACAACGTCAATTGGTTCAAGCACCAGATCGGCTATGTAAAAATTTAGGTTCTGGTCGAGAAAGCTCTTTCGAGCTTCTGATACGTTGCCAATTATTTTTTTGTACATGCACTTAAACCTCGATTGAAATTTTGCAAAGAGCGAGAAATCGATTACATATAGGTCAATTCTTTGTCTGCTTTCTATAAACCAATTAATAATCTAGTATCATCTTCTAAGCATGTTGCATGCTTGGCAACCATCTGATTCAATCTCAAAATAGAACTTTTCAAGTGAACTTAGTCTACATAGAAACAACAAATACAACCCCGCATAACATATCTAACAAAATCGTAAAAAAAGCCCACTCAGTGCCTTTTTGCTTTGGATTCACTTTTGGAAAGCACCATCCCTGAAAGCTTGTTAATTTCGTAGAGTAATCCAACTGAAAACAAGAAGCTGCATTGAAAAAAGGTTCATCATTAAATTGTTATATTCATACCTCTCTACATAGATAAAAACACATGCGGCAAACTGTTAAAAGTGGATTAGAGTAGGATAACATTCATGAAATGTGGAAGTGGCGTGAGAAAAGGGCATGAAATGTGGAAGTGGCGTGAGAAAAATGTGAGTTAATTGTGGTGAGCTTTCATCTCCTGTGAGGACTCCAGGACCCTCGAAGAACCTGGGTTATCACTTTCTGTATATTTCTACTATTCATTTCAATTTCAGCAATAGAATCCTATCTTTGGTCTATTATTTTCCTGTTTTGGTGTTTACCTGGTTTTGTTCCTATCACTAATACTCGGAAACATATATACACGTAAGAAAGTATGATTGTATGAATACCAGGCTATAAACATTACCATGTTGTGATACAAACCCGATGGACAGTGCCAGCAGCAATAAGAGCAATGACTTCAGCTACAATTACTGCAGAAGGGAAGAAAAATAATTATTTGCTCAAGTCCCACATCATACATAATAAAATATAAAATTTATCCACTTAATATAAAAAATAAGAAATCTAGATGTTTTCCAAGTAATTAATATACATATCAGTTACAGCAAGTTTGATGGAAATTTTTCACGAGTAGATTTTCATGTGATTGTCAAAGAAACACCAAGTATCAAAGATTATCACGAACATTAAAAAATATATTGCTAACAGTTTAACATTTAACTAACTCCTGTTATTCCTATTAAAAGTGAATTTGCAATGAACTGCAAAAAACCATGGAGATTAAGACAGCCTACAATTCCCAGAAGAAAACCACATTCAACAGACTAGCAACAATAATTCCTGAATGTTAAAGGGGATAAAGTCCATTGTATGTTTAAAGCTTTTACACCTGGTCTTGTCGTTTGATAAGAGTATATCATCAATACTAATAGGGAGTAGAAAAAATAGATAAATTAATACTCACCAGCACCCCACCCAGTTTTTACGCCACAAGCTTCTTGAAAATTGCCAATGAACTGCAAAAACAACAACCACGTAAATGTAAAATACCATATTGGTTCATAATACTAATAACAATTAATTACATTTACAGCCTACAGGTCACCTTGTGGTATAAATGAAAACTAATATCCAACAACAGAGGTCTTGAAAAGAGACTAGGGAAACATTTATGTCCAATTTCACATCTGAGAACTATTTATTTGTATCCATTGTAAATTTCACACCTTCCCCTAGCCTCCTGCCTACCAATTAGTTTCTTTCATCATGGAAAATAGCATACATGTTTAAAATTAAGAATGTTGCTTAAATAAAATAGGGAAAAAAAGGCTCAAAGCAATATAACACCAAATTTTGTCCAGCCTAAGCTCTGAAAGTATAGCTCTTAGACAACTACAAATCCCCAAAAGAAAAATAAACAAAAATAGTTGTCATTTATGGTTTGATTTGTGATCATTAAATAATAGTTCAAGTATAAGAACAACATGAGCAACGATAACACAATTATCAAAAACAAGAAAGAAAGAAAAAATGAAAGTGGAACATACCGTCAGCAAAGAAAGGAACAGCAGAGAGCTAGTAAAACCCCCCAGAATGGTATATAACTCTGTTGATGCTAATTTCCCTCTATACATTTCTTGAAGCGAGAGAATGACAGTAAACAGAAGAAAAGAATAGAGCATGGAATTCCCAGGTGTAGCCATGGACTTCTTGAAATATCTTTTTTAAGAACAATAAAAGCTTCATTAGAAATGGTGCCAAGAACCAAAATACAGTAAAACCTCTCTATAGTAGTAATAATGTTGGGACCAACTTATTTTATTATAATAAAGAGGTTATAATTAAATAGAATTATGTCTACAAAATATTTTAAATATGCTTATTTAAATTTTAAATTAAATAATAATTAATAAAACATGTCAAATTCAATGTATAATCATTGATAAACGAAAATGATTAAAGATATAATTACAATATACATATTCATATAATGTTGAAAATATACAAAGTTATTTTAGAAATTTAAATTAATAATTAATTTTATCATGAATTGTTAGCATGTTTACCATATGGAGACATTTTCTAAAGGCAAGAAATATCATAACTTATTACAATATGGAGTTTATTCCTAATTATAACTGGTTTCAAGTTTTGGCTAAAACTTTCTATGACTATATGAGAGTTATTCCAATATAGAGTAACACTTTATGGAGGTTTTACTATAAGTAGAAATATAAACTATTGGGATGGAGCATTTAATAGCATGAGCATTGACTATCAAACCCAGTAGATTAGCAAAAAAAATATTAGGCTAATATTTCATTCTCCAATCATAAGACAGCAAACCCAGCAAAAAGAAGGATAAATTATGTACAAATTCATGAACATTCTTTTAAGTTAAGTTGAATTTGATTAGAACTTAGAAACCCATAAATAAATGACAAGAATATAAAATTGTGAGCTTTTAAATCAAACAACAAAGTGATAGCGAAGTTCAATAACAATACACCTTCTGGTTAAGAGTGGTTTCATGCCGATTATTGGGCGGGTTAGTAAACTGAAAATTAATAATTAACAACATAATCAAGATGTATTTTTTTTAATCCATAACCTCAATACTATTTTACTCAGATATGCTAGTACATTTTAAACTTGAAGTAAAAATAGAAAACATAAGAAAATCCATAAAAAAATATCATGTGAATAGGTCCACAAATTTAAAATCCAAAACTCCCATAAAAGAATTTCAAAAAAAATTCTATAAAAAAGTTCATACAAAGTCTAAAAGTCCCACAAACTTGTACTAGAGCTTCAAATTGATTACAAACCAAATTGGAAGTTCCAAAAATATATTCCAAGCCTAGGAATTTTGTGCTCTATTAAAATCATTTATTTTTAACCCTCTTTCTTTCCTCTACTACATCATCCATTTTATATCATTATCATCAACAGTCTCACCTCTAGTTCCATAATTTCACCTGAACACTAAATCAATTTCACTCAATATTTATATTCATTTTATAATAAGAACCGCTGCAAAAATCTAAGACTAAGAACCTATCATATTATCATCAAAACACCACGAAAAAATATGAAATTCTATGACCAAAACTAACCAGATCCAGAGCAGAACTCATGATTTTAAAAACTTAAATCAAAGATTTCAAATTTAACAGAAATATTGTGAGATAACAACAATTTAACAGAGAAAAATCAGTAAAAGTCAAAGCAAAAATACCGTGACCCCAAGATATCGAAAACGGAAATGTAAGAAATTTGAGAGTAAGAGATTTCAAAAGATCCTCAAAAAAGATTAGGACGTCGTAATTACCGTGGTCCGTGTGCGTGGTCGAGGATGGGGCGAAGGACCGTCGCCGATGAGAGCTGATGAGAGGTGACCAAAGAATCCGCGCCGTCGACTTAGAAAGAGAGGGGTCAAGATGAGATCGGAGATTGGAGAGATCAGCGGTAATTTCACTGCTTTATGAGCTCCTCTCAGTAATAAGCGGCTCCTTTCACCAAATGGAAGCAGGCATAAAATGGTGAGAGGAGAGAGATTTTTTTATTTTAGAAGAAACGAAACTGAATTTGCTAAATTAATTATTTTCTTTCCATATTCCAAATAAAGAATAAACATTTTAACACCCAAAATATGATCAAGATTTAATATAAAATATATCTTTTTTTATTAATTTATGCTCATTTTAAAAAAAATTCCTTCTATATCATATTCTAAAAAATTAATTCATAAAAATATTACTTTAATGTTTTAATTGGATTATATATTTTGCAAGAGATATTAGGTCTCTCACTCTCATTTCTATACGATCTCCATATCTCTCATCTACACAAACTCCACCTCTCCCATCTACACGGTTTCAACTTTTATTCTCTTCCTAGCTCCGGTGACAGCCATTATTAGAGCTCTAAACCTTCAAAATCAACAAGAAATCTACTCCCGTCAAATCCAAATCTACTCTTGTGACAACCATGGCCATCTCTGCTGCAATTAGGTTGAAATCCTATTGAATTTTGACTTCAAAATCAAACCCAACCACTCAAATCTTTACAACTTTCAGGTAAGTTCAAAGTTTATTCACTTATAATCTGATTTAAATCAACTAAGTTAGATTCTACCACCCAAAATTGCAATAAAATTATGCCACCCACTAGTGAAATTAGGTTTCTTAAAAAAACAAAACAAAATTAATTGGTTCATTTGGTTGAATCTGAATGGGTCGCTCTAAATGCTTAGGTTGCTACAATAATATTCATAAAACAAGCTAATGGAAGTGAGTGGGATAATAAGCAATTGCCCATTTCTTGAAAGGAGGTAAATCTAATTTTCTGGGTTGTTGGCTAGGTTGCTGACTAGTTCCTTAAGGAGTTATAAAGTTTGTTGAAAAGCTTGCTTAAGAGTTTCTCTATTTTCTGTATATTTTGTTAATTGATTTGGTTGAATCTGAATGGGTTGCTCTAAATGCTAAATGCTTAGTGTAGAGTCTCATAATATTTACTTAGCTAGCAAGATAGTTAGTAGTAGTTATAGTATATTTATTACTGTGGATTTTGGTTCAAGCTGGGACTTAGTTGAACACACGTAGCAACACTTATAGATTTTATAAGTTTAACCTATAGTTTATGAATATTAATTATAACATAAGGTTTGATTAATATAGCTGATTATGAAGATGTCATTTATTATACTATAAAGTTTAGATAGAATTAATAAGATCATGACACTTGTCGTGTGCATGTTTATTTAAGGATTTAACTATAGTTTAAATAAAAGAAAGTTCTAGAAAACTATAGAACCTTCCAAGACCATTAAGAGCATGACATTTGTCACAATCTTGTTTATTTGAGGATTTAAGCATTTAATTCAAAAATAGAGGTTTCTAGAAGCTTTAGACCCTTCCAGAACTTGCTGGAATCTCGTATTACTTAGTCAAACCTGATTAATCAATTCAATTATGCTGAAAATGTGCAATTACGTGTTTAGTATATTCATGTATGCCGATATATCGTAGCCTAGGAGCCGATGTATCGCCACACGGAGAATACGAAAAACGCGTGAACTTCGCACAAACAAAACGACGAGCACTCGGGGCATAAGCCCAGGCGATATATCGCCTATAATGGGCGATATATTGGCCCTAGAGCCATATTTTTAAATGTCGTTGAAACCGAGCTTGTTTCAACACTTAACCTCTGAACTAGCCTCTGAACGTTTTGACCAAGTCTTCAGCACCTGTTGAACGAATATTCAAATCTTTTTCAATTAATACTCATTATTTTTTATTCAAGCTAAAAGGAGGTAGTTCACTCCTTGAAGTCTATAAAAAGGACCTAGTACCTAGCCATTTCTCTCATTCTTCAAGTTGTGTTCAGAGCCTTCAAGCTGCTAGGGTTACTATAGAGTGTTAAACACTTGGGTTGGGGTATAAGCTTTATCATTTTAAGCTTTATAAACACTTGGGAAGTGAGATAAATAGTGTATTTTCAATATCAAGGTGTAGTTCGGTTCTAGTACATTCAAAGGTATTCCTAATCTTAAGTTCATTTATGTATGGTTCTTCAGTTTCCTTTAGTTTTCTTTACTCAAATCCTAACTCGTTGTTTTCCATTCGTGCTTAGGTATATAAGTTCTTTGAACTTAAGGTTTCTTTTCGGTAAGCTTCTTCTTGATGGGTTAGTTCTTTTCTTTATCATCTCTTTCTTTAGAAATACTCACATTCTTATTGTTGGTTTTAGGAGTGTTCCAAATCTCGTCCTTGTTCTCATATCCCGGTATTGGTAAGGAAAAATAGGATAGAATTTTATATGTTTATATGATATGTTATGCTTATGTTATGTTATGTTTACATTATGTATAGTATATAGTCCTTGGGAATATGACTTGTCTAGCTAGCAAGCCCCAATAATTTATGGGCATATGACTTGCTTGGCTAGCAAGCCCCACAAATCTATGGGCATATGACTTGCTTAGTTAACAAGCCCCAAGAGGTATGATGGCAATTGTAGTTTATAGAATATATGTTTTATAGTATATGTTTATGATATAGTTTTATGAATATGCTTATATGTGTTGGTAGATTTTTCCTTGCTAGGCATTAGGCTCATTTCTTTAATTTTATGTATGCAGGAAAATAGTTATGGCGGCGGAAGGATTCGTGGTAGCTTGGTTTATGTATTAAGGATGAAGGGATTCGATGGACTGTGTGAACAATTCAAGAACGACGTTATTTTAGTCTCTTTAATTTATGTTTCTTTATGTATTTTCCGCATTTAGCTTTGTAAACAATTTCTTTTAGTTTAAAGTTATGTTTTATTTTATAAACAATGGGATCCCATGCCCCACATCTATGTATTTCAACTTTTACTTTAGAGTTTTTAATAAAGTTGTGAATGTTTCTTATGTATGTTTTCTCGAAAATAATGTCTATGCATAGTAGTTTTAATGGTCCAAAGTCTTAGAATTAGTTGGGTCATTACAGTTGGTATCAGAGAAATGGTACATCCGCATGAAGTTCTCCTTGATATACATACTCAAGCTCCGAATCTAATCGCCATGTAAGTGTTTATGATTATGTTTATATGCATAGTTAACGAATTAGCCTTATGTTTTCAGTTAAGAATGAATGGAGCATTAACTTATGGGGATATCCGAGCCATTAAGACCTTGAAAAGAATTAGAGAACCAAGGAACACCGTAGGAGCACTAGAAAGGATCACTCGGAGATTACTTTTATTCCACGGGGAGATAGGTCACCTCCAAGAAACTAAGCAAATCATGATGAGAGATGCGGAGCAATATGTTTTAGTAATTAGACTTTTTAAAGATTATCCTACTGTAATTGCAACTTTAGAAGATATATGGGAAACTATAGATGATGAAGATGAATTACCGGTAGCTATGAGATATTATTTTCTCATACTTAGGTTCACTCCTAAAATGGAAATCCAATTCACAAATGAGCAAAAACATAGAATTTTTACGAATCTTCCTTGAGGGCATTTTGAGGCTCAAGATAATGATGACTATGAGGAGATAGATGATGATATGTTAGATGAAAGATCAGATGTAGAAGATCCCGATTTTTAGAATAGATTAGTTTCTTTATTTATTTGCATATGTGATTGTAAATAGTGAAAAACATTTTTTCCAAATAAATATCATTGTTATTTTGATGACATGTATGAGTTTGATTTTTTCTTTTGCAATCATAATAAATAATAAATTTAATAAATAATGACCAAGTTCGGTGAGGGTGGATACAAATCAATGGACTAGGTTCTATATTGAGAGTTAGGGGGTCATAGTAGTGGGAACGATTTTACTGATCTCAGCCCTCCCTCAATATGGTTAACTTTGGAACAACGATGAGTTTCGAGCTTGAGAATTAAGTCATATAGGACGATTAGAAACAGACTTAGAAAATAATAAAGATGGCTTATTTTTCTAAGTATATAAATGCACCCTAACTAAAAAGAAGGCTTAAATAATTCTTTTCATAAGAAATCATAATTAATAGGTCCGAGTTATGTTTGTTTAGATTAAGTTTTTGCCTTAGAGCCTATTAGGGTAAAGTTTTAACATATTTTTCTCAACTGTTAGAACTCTTCTGAAGATGTCGCTCCAAAGGTCTGCTCGCACCAATGTCAGTGCCTCCAACGCCGCTCCTGAGAGAAATGAAGCCCCTCCAGTTCGCAGAAGGGGAGTGCGTGCTATTGCTATCCGAAATGCGCCGCCGTTGCTGGTGGAAAACACTGCGGAAATTGCCAGACTACGACAGCAAGTTGAGGAATTACTGCAGCAACAACAATAGTAGACTCAGCCTCTGCCTCCGCCGCAACCATAGCCTCAGCAAATGGCCCCAACACCCCAACAAGTTGGTCCATTTGGGGGATGGCCAATGGCGAACTATGCGCCATACCCAACTCAGCACATGGAGCCAATTTATGAGCGGTTTTGTAAGCAACACGCTCCAAACTTTGAAGGGACAACAGACCCCTTCGAGGCGGAAGAATGGCTCAGAAATGTGGAGCCAATCCTAGCACACATGAATCTCGGCAACGCGGACTGCATATCCTGCGTTTCATCTCTGCTCAAGAAAGATGCTAGAATATGGTGGGACTTAGTTCAGTAGACTCACGATGTTGCCACCATGACTTCTACCAAATTTGTGGAGCTGTTCCACAAAAAGTACTACAATACAGCAGTCATTGCTTCAAGTGTCGAGGAGTTCGCTAGTCTGAAATAAGGGAGTTTATCAGTAGTAGAATATGCTCGGCAGTTCGACCGATTAGCCAAATTTACACCAGAAATGGTTCCAACTGACTTTCTAAGGGTGACCAAGTTTATTAGAGGACTACGACCAAAGATTGAGCTAGGGGTTAAGCTAGCCAACCCAGGAAATACTACCTATGCCGATGTTCTAGAAATGACAATTGAAGTAGAAAGGCTGCAGGCAAATGTTAGTAAAGAGGAGGCCAATAAGCTTGAGCCTAAAAAGCCAAGTCAACCTCAGAATGGTCGGAACAACCACAATAACAACAACAATCAGTCGAACAACAATAATGGACAGAAAAGAAAGCATCCTAACAACAAGCAGTTTGACAACGATAAAAGGGCATGAACGAACAATGGAAGTAATAGGTCGGGTTATGTGGAATACCCGCAACGTCATGCAAAAAGGAGTATCTAGTTGCTTGCCTTGATAAAATTGCAAGTGGATGTTACGAGCATTAAGGAATGGAAACACAAATCAATTCATAATTAGAAAGTTCAACCACATTCACACTTGTGCTTTGGAGATAAGATTAAAAGAATAACGTCAAGCAATCTAGACAACCATTGCAGATATGATCAAGCACAAGTTCACAAACATCAAAACAAAGTACACATCTGTTGTTATAGTTAGGGACTTGAAACATGATCATGAAGTGCAAGTCAAATACAACAAAGCTTGGAGATATAGAGAAAAAGCTATTGAAAAAGTGAGAGGAAAAGCATTTAAAACTTATGCAGAATTGCCTAGATATCTATATTTTGGGAATACGTTTTGCAAGATCATAAATATTTTCATGTATGTTTCATATATTAGATAAAGTAACATATAAAACAACCTAGAAACATGTTTCTAATGAATTTCATTAAGTAAATCAAATAACAAAGTTTAAGAATCTTACATTTACGAAGCGAATATTGAGACTCATTCCTTCACTCTCTCTAACCCTTGTTCATTTTTGTCGCGGAGTAATGACAAGAGAGTGAACTGGATCTTCAAACTACACAATCTTCCACAATTTCCTTTGATCACCTAGACTAGAGTGGACAATTCTCAACACATGAGATGTGAAAATTATAGAGAAGAAGATAAAGGATATACGGGGCTACAATAGGTCTCTTGAGTCTATGTTTTTGCTTTTTTTTTTTTATCACTTCACTACACTACTTTCAGATTACAAAACCCTAGACTTAAGTACCTATTTGTAGCAACACTTTAGGGTTAATTCAATTTAATTAAATAATAAAAATAAAACCCTGATTAATTAATTAAATAAATATAATATATCTTATATATGTATATTACGAAATCTTTACGGTTTTATTAAAACTTTATATATATATAATTATAAATATATTTAAACAATAATTAAATAATTAAATAATTTATTCAAATCAACTAAATTTAATTTGAATATTGATTTAATACTATTTATCAATGCGACACCAATTTGTCATAATTAATAAATTTGTCCAAATTTCTCATTTCTTCTCTAAATTCCACATCTTAGTAAAACTGTCCAAAATTGACACAAAATAATTTTGACAATCCTAATTGATAATTAAATCAATTAATCGAGACTATCCAGATGATTTATTCAAATGCATTGTGGGGACCATGGACCCATGAATTCAAGCTCCAATAAGTTACCATAAAATTATTTTCGAATAGTTTCACTACTTTATTAATTCATCTTGACTCCATTAAAGACTCGGAATTGCACTCTTGAACTCATAGAACACTTTGCACTTAAATTAAATATGTTATCCATTGTTACAACCATAATTTGTCATCCAATCCTCTATAGATGATCTACAACTGACTCAGGTAAAAATTACCGTTTTACCCCTTGTTGTATTTTATTCTCAAATACCACTAAGTTCCTTGTAAATGATATTTCCTTGAACTTTAATAATGCGTACTCAATCATTTAACTCATTGAACAAGGCAATAAGGTGATCATCATTTCACTTATTGCTAGAAGTTATAGATTTTCATATCTATGATTAACACTCCCACTCAATAATACTACCAAGTCCTCAATATGTAAGTATGGGCTAGTCCGTAGGGTAAGCTAGTAACGAACAAATCAAATGACTTGAATAATAGAATCAGTTAGAATACTAACCACTCAGAATTGAGATTGGATTAACCTATGGTCGACTTTATTATATGAATATATTAAATAATAAATGTACATTTACTTATCTATCTAAAGTCAATTAGTAAATATCTACTTTGCTAATGTTCTGGAAAGAAAATAACACTACAATGTGTAAGTAGACCATATCGTAGATTTGCAAGACAGTGTAAATCCTGTGCACTGACTAATCTTAGGGCTAACTTATTTTTGAAGATATAATCATATTTATATTCCACTGTGATTACGTCACTATAAATATGATTAGCTATATGATTGAGATTTAATAGAAGTTTATATTAAACAAATAATCATGACCATAAAACATGTGAGCAAAGTGACTGACCAAGCAAAAAAAAAAATGATTTCTATTCTCTTATTGATAGTAAAATGAGATTATAATGAAATTGGGTTTTAATTAGGGCATAAAACTGTAGAGTCCAAGAATTTTACTTAGCTAGTTAGATAGTAGTAGTAGTAGTAGTAGTAGTAGTAGTAATAGCTAGTAGTAGTTATAGTATGTGTATTACTGTGGATTTTGGTTCAAGCCGGGACTTAGTTGGACACTCGTAGCAACACTTATGGATTTTATAAGTTTAACCTATAGTTTAAGAATATTAATTATAACATAAGGTTTGATTAATATAGCTGATTATGAAGATGATATTTATTATACAATAAGGTTTAGATAGAACCAATAAGATCATGACACTTTTCATGTGCATGTTTATTAAGAAATTAAGTATTTTTGAGGAATAGATTATTAAGAGTAATATTTGAAAACCCCAGAGTCTGCCAGCAGCTTTGAAATCATTATAGGACTCAGTCTAAGATATTTACTCAATTCCAATTAGGCTGAAAAAGTGCAATTACGTGTATAATATTTCAGCGTATGCTGATATATCGCAGCTCTAGGGGGTGATGTATCGCCAATCGGGGAATACGAAAAACACGTAACTTCACCCGAACACTTCGATGAGCCTCGGGAATATGAGCCCAGGTGATATATCACCTACCATGGATGATATATCGGCTCTAGGGCAAAGTTTTTGAATAATTTTGAAACCGAGCTCATTTTATTCCATAACCTCTTGATAAGTCTCATAATCTTTTGACCGAGTCTTAACCCTCTGCTGAATGATTATTCAAATATTTTGCAATTAAATGGCCATTATTTTTATTCAACCTAAAAGAAGATCTTTTCATTCTTGAACTCTATAAATAGGACCTAGTACCCAGCCATTTCTTTCATTCTTCAAGTTGAGTTCAGAGCCTTCAAACAGCTAGGTTTACTTTAGAGTGTTAAACACTTGGGTTGGGGTTATAAGCTTTATCATCTTAAGCTTATTAAACACTTGGGCAGTAAGGTTAATAGTGTGTATTTCGATATCGAGGTGTAGTTCGGTTATAGTGCATTCAAAGGTATTCCTATCCCTAGTTCATTTCTGTATGTTTCATTAGTTTTTATAGTTTTTCTCTACTCAAATCCTAACTCAATATTTTCAATTCTTGGTTGGGCATCTAAGTTCTTGAACTTGAGGTTTCTTGTTGGTAAGTATCTTCTCAGTGGTTTTAGTTCATTTTTTTTCATCTTTTCTCTTAGGAAATACTCACTTTTCTATTATTGGTTTTAGGAGTGTTCCAAAATCCCATCCTTGTTCTCACATCCCGGTATTTGGTAAGGAAAATATGATAGTTTCTATATGTTATGTGTTATGTATAATGTATGATATGTTTTTATATGTTATGATATATATGTTTTGGGGCTTATAGTTGCTTAAATAGCAAACCCCAACACTTTTATGTTCTTGGGGCTTATAGTTTCTTAGCTAGCAAACCTCATTGTATTTTGAGGCTTATAGTTGCTTAGTTAGCAAACCCCGATTACCATATACATGGATTAGAATTGTGATGTATGTTATAGTATATGTTATAGTTTATGTTTATGTTTATGTTTCATGCTTTTAGTAGATTTTCCTTGCTGGGCATTAGGCTCATTCCTCTATTTTATATGTGCAGGAAAATAGTTATTGCGGCGGGAAGATTCTTGGCGGCTTGGGCTTGTGTATTGAGGAAGAATGGATTCGGTGGACTGCGTGAACGATTCGAGGTCGAAGTTGTTTTTAGTCATTTCAATTAGGCTTTATATGTATTTTTCCGCACCTGATTTTGTAACGAAATTGTTTAAGATTTAAGATATGTTTTATTTAAAACAATGGGATCCTATATCCTACACCAAATTTTTATATTTTAACCTTTGCTTTACAGTTTTTAATAAAGTTATGACTATTTCGTATGTATATTTTCTTAAGATTAGTGTCTATGTACAATAGTTATTAATGGTCCAAAGTCTAGAATTATTTGGGTCATTACAAAAACCCCAACAAACTTCTACTTGCACTAATTGAAACTAATGTCTTAATCGTACTAATCTCATTTCCTTGTTATGCTTATCAAATGTTGCTTCTGGTAGTGTCTTTGTAAACGGATCCGCAAGATTGTCTTCAGATGCAATCTTCATAACCTTATCTGCCCTGCCCACATATTATCGAATTATGTGATACTTCCTTTCTATATATGTTTACTCCTCTTATGACTTTGAGATTTTTTTGAGTTGGCTATCGCTCATATGTTGTCACAAAACAACACAAGCAGTTTATCCATAATTGGAATAACACCAAGGTCTGAATAGAACTTCTTTAGCTAGACTATTTCCTTAGCTGCTTCAAATGCAGCTATGTACTCAACCTCCATGATGGAATATGATATTGCAGACTATTTCAGCTCCACCCCCAAGAATAAACATCATTTCAAAGTAGTAGATTTCCTATCATCAACATCAATCTGGAAATCTGCATCGGTGTAGCTTATAGGGTTCAGAACACCGCCCTTGTAGAAAAACATATAATCCCTAGTCCGTCTTAAATATTTCAAGATATGCTTAACTGCTATCCAATGTTCGGGTCCTGGGTTTGTCTGATACCTTCTCACGACTCCCACTGCATAACAGATATCTGGTCTAGTACACAACATAACATACATAAGGCTTCCAACTACAAATGCCTAAGTAGCTTTACTCACTACATCTTCCTCTTCAGGAGTCTGCTTCTTTGAAAGATGAATTCCATGGCGGGACGGTAGACGTTCTTTCTAGGAATTTGACATTGAGAAACGTTCAAAAACTTTATCAATGTAAGTTGCTTGAGATAGAGCTAAGAGTTTGTTCTTTCTATCCCTAATGACCTGGATACCTAGAACATAACTTGCTTCACCCAAATCATTCATCTGGAATTGAGTGCTCAACCAATTCTTCACATCTGATAATTTCTTAACATTGTTTCCAATGAGTAAGATATCATCTACATAAAGAACCAGGAATACCACTATTTGATTTGCTCTTAGTTGGTAAACACAAGGCTCATCAATATTTTGTTCAAAGCCATAGGTTTTGATTATCTCATCAAACCTAAGATTCCAGGAACAAAAAACTTGCTTAAGTCCATAAATGGACCTATTCAACTTGCAAACTTTTCCTTCTTGTCCAACTACTTTAAATCTTTCTGGCTGATCCATATAAATGACTTCATCAAGCTTCCCATTAAGAAAAGTTTTCTTGACGTCCATTTGCAAGATCGCATAATCGAGAGAGGCTGCTATGGATAAGAGGATGTGAATGGACTTGAGCATGGCTACCAGACTAAAAGTTTTCTCATATTCCACGTCTTCTCTTTGGGTATAACCGTTTGCCACTAATCGAGCTTTGTAAGTTTCGATCTTTCCATCAACACCCCGTTTCTTCTTGTAGATCCACTTGCACCCAATGACCTTAAAGTCACTAGGTGCTTCCACAAGATCCCAGATGGAATTTGAGTACATGGACTCCATTTCCTATTTCATGGCTTCGAGCCATCATTCCTTTTCAGAGCTAGCCATTGCCTATTTGAAAGACAATGTATCATCGTCACCAGTGTCACCAATAACCATATTGGTTTCACCATCCAAACCATAGCTAATTGGGTTCCTAGAAACCCTCCCACTACGACGTTGCTCTGTGATAGTTTGCTTAGGAATAGTAGTACTTTCTTCATTTAAATCGAATTGCGCCGGTTGGACATGAAGAGTGGGAATTTCATCATCAACTTGCTTTGATGATGACGGAACATTGGTTGGAGTCAATTCTCCAACCATCTCCTCTAAAACTACTTTGCTGCGCGGTTTGAAGTTTTGGACATAGTCATTTTCCAAAAATTAGCATTCGTAGAAGTAAACACTTTCTTTTCTGAATGACTATAGAAAAGTCCACCTCAAGTTCCTTTAGGATAGCCAACAAACATGCAAACTTCAGTTTGCAGTTCTAGCTTTCCTTCCTTTTTCCTCAGGATGTGAGCGTAACACCCCCAAATTCTATAATGGCGATTTATGACCATTCCAGCATTCTAAAGGTGTTTTGGGTATTGATTTGGACAACACAACATTTTGAATGTTGTTCACAATTTCAATTGCATGTGCCCAATATTAAGTTGGCAGAGTTGAGTAACTAAGCATGCATCTAACCATTTCTAATCAAGTTATGTTCCGATGTTCCGCTACACCATTTTGTAGCGGAGTACCCAGGATAGTAAGTTGAGAAAAAATCTCAAATTCAGTTAAATAATCTTGGAACTACATATCCAAATATTCTCCACCCCTATCAGATCGCAAGATCTTTGAAAATGTTTCTGATTTCCTATGCATTAGGTAAAGACATGAGTATCTAGAGTAATCATCAATAAAAGTGATGAAATACTCAAAACCACCATTGGCTTTCACATTTAGAGGTCCACAGACATCTAGATTTACTATTCCAAGTGGTTCTTTGGCCCTATCACCCTTTGTAGAGAATGGATGCTTGGTCAGTCTGCCTTCTAGACATGATTCACAGACAAGTAATTCACCTAAGGTGAGTTCCCTCAAAGGCCTGTCTTTTGTAAGTCTTTGAATCTATCATAGCCAATGTGACCTAGTCTTAAATGCCATAAATATGTCATGTTATCGTTATTGATCTTTTGATATTTATTGGTCCTAGCTTTAGCTACTTTGAATAATTCATTGTTAAACGTGAGGGGTTTTGTTAAGTCACAGAATATAAAGCCTGTTTTCCAAACATGCAATACACAATTGTGATGCATTGAAAGAAATATATATATTCGAAATTGTAAAAGTCATAACAAATTGTTTTGATTGCAACATGAAAATTGAAATTAAATTTCTATTAAAATCCAGAATAAAAAATACATAATTTTAAATTAAATATATATTTTCAAACTTCAGGTGAGCTCTTCCTCTAGCTTGGATTGCAACGTACGCTCCGTTCCCAACTCTAAGCTTTAAGCCCCATTCGTCCACCTCCTCCCACGATTTAAGAAGCTGAAAAAATTACAAACATGGTTAGTAGATGGAGAATCGATAATCCAAACAAATTTATCATTCTCTAAACACACATGTGTTCTAAGATAAATGAACTATAATCATTACCTTTGTTTTTCACTGCTAGAAACTGTTGGGAAAACTTATACAGGATCTTTATTTATTTTCATGTAGATCTAATATTAAACAAGTTAATATGAGACTACCTAGAACATGTTTCTAAAATTAAATTCAAAGAGAAATAATGATAGAATACTTACATTATACGCAACAGAATAATAGAGTCATTCCTTTAGTTTCTCTAACCCTTGTATCCTTTCTGTCCCAGAGTATTATCAAGAAACTAAATTGATCTTCAATTTTCTTCACAACCTTCCAAAGTATCCTTAGAATCACCTATACTAGAGTGGGCAATTCTCAACACATGAGATAGATACAGAGAGAGAAGAAGAAAAAAAGAACAATGAGGCTTGGAAAATGACTTATGTTTAGAGAGAATCTAAAACCAATCAGAAACTTGTGATTCAACTTATGTTTTGACTTGTGTTTTCATCTCTCTCTTAGCATTCTTTTTACAGACTCAATCAGGTCATTTATTTAATTAAAAATTCAATAAAATAATAGTCAATTAATAGCCCTAGGTCGAAATTATCATGGGCTTTAGGCCCATGAAATTTCCCATTTAATTATAAGCTCGTTGGACATAAAATCAAGGCATGTATTATTTTCTATTGATTTAATCAATTAAATACTTTATCAAATTAACATTGATTTAAACTTATTTATTAATTTAGATACCAATTTATCTTAATTAATAAATCTTTCATAATTTCTGTTTTCTTCTCTAAATTGCATAACTCTGTGAAACCATCCAAAATTGACCTGTGCAACTTTGATAATTCTAATTGATAATTAAATCAATTAATTGAGACTATCTAGATGATTTCATCCAAAGTTTAGTGGGGACCATGGGCCTATGAAATCAAGCTCCAATAAGTTATCATAAATCTAACAAATAAATATACTAACTTATTAATTCCTCGCGACTCCACTAAAGACTCAGAATTACACTCTTGAATTCATAGAATGCTCTATAAGCAATATAGATACGTTATTAATTATCCATTATTACAACCATAATTGTCACTCAATCCTCTATAGACGGTCTACAATGAGATGGGACTAAAATACCATTTTACCCCTCATTGTATTTTATCCTTAAAACACTTAGTTCCTTGTAAATGATATTTCAGTAAACTAATATTAATTATTGAAATGAGATCTCTATCATTTAGCACCTTGAACCAAACTAAAAGGAAACAATCATTTCACTTCTTCATCAGAAGCTATAGATGTTCATATCTATGATTAACACTCCCACTCAATTATACTACCGAGTTCCCAAGATGTAAGTATGGGCAAGTCCGTAGGGTAAGCTGGTAATGAACAAGTCAAAGAACTCAAATAATACAATCAGTTAGAATACTAACCACTCAAAATTGAGATTGAATTGACCTATGTTCAACAATATGATATGACTAGAATAGATAATAACGGTATGATTACTTTTCCTATCAACTGTCAATATCGGTCTAGTCCGATGTAATAAATACATCTGATCTTATCTACTTTGCTAATGTTCTGAAAAGAACATAGCACTGTAATGTGTAAGTAGATCATATTGTAGATTGGCAAGTCAGTGTAAATCTTGTGCACTGACTAATCCTAGGACTAACATAATTTGAACATATAATTATATTTATATTCCACTATGATCATGTCACTATAAATACAATTATCTATATGCTCAGGATTTAATAGAAGTTTAAATTAAACAAATAATCATGAAAACAAAACATGTGAGCAAAGCGATTGACCAAGTCAAAAAATGATTTATATTCTTTTATTGATAATAAAATGAGATTACACAGAAATTGAGCTTTAATTAAGGCATAAAACCCCAACAAACTCCCACTTGCACTAATTGAAACTAATGCCTTAATTCTACTAATCCCATTTCTTTGATATGCTTATCAAATGTAGCTTCTGGTAGTATCTTTGTAAACAGATTTGCAAGATTGTCTTCAGATGCAATCTTCATAACCTTCACATCTCCCCTGGCCACATATTCTCGAATAATGTGATACTTCCTTTCTATATGCTTGTGACTATGAGGTTCTTTCAAGTTGGTTATCGCTCCTGTATTGTCACAAAACAACACAAGCGGTTTATCCATTTCTTGAATAACATGACTATTTTCTTAGCTACTTCTGACGTGACTATGTACTCAACCTCCATGGTGGAATCTGAGATTGTAGACTGCTTTACGCTTCTCCATATCACAGCTCCACTCCTAAGAGTAAACACCATTCCAGAAGTAGACTTCCTGTCATTGACATCAGTCTGAAAATCTTAATTGTTGTAGCCTACAGGGTTCAGAACACCCCCCTTATAGACTAACATATAATCCTTAGTTCGCCTTAAATACTTCAGGATATGCTTAACTGCTATCCAATGTTCCGGTCCTAGGTTTGACTGATGCATGCTCACTACTCCCACTGCACAGTAGACATCTGGTCTAGTACAAAACATAGCATACATAAGACTTCCAACTACAGATGCGTAAGGAAATTTTCTCATTGCATCTTCCTCTTCAGGAGTGTGGGAGATTGCTTCTTTAAAAGATGAATTCCACGGCGGGACGGTAAACATCCTTTCTTGGAATTTGTCATTGAGAAACGTTCAAGAACTTTATCTATGTAAGCTGCTTGAGATAGAGCTAACAGTATGTTCTTTCTATCCCTAATGATCTGGATACCTAGAACATAACTTGCTTCACCCAAATCCTTCATCTAGAATTGAGTGCTCAACCAATTCTTCACATCTGACAATTTCTTAACATTGTTTCCAACGAGTAAGATATCATCTATATAAAGAACCAGTAATACCACTATTTGATTTGCCTTCAATTGGTAAACACAAGGCTCATCAATATTTTGTTCAAAGCCATAGGTTTTGATTATTTCATCAAACCTAAGATTCCAGGAATGAGAAGCTTGCTTAAGTCCATAGATGGACCTATTCAACTTGCAAACTTTTCCTTCTTGTCCAGCTAATTTAAACCCTTTTGGCTG
Organism: Humulus lupulus; assembly: GCF_963169125.1. Taxonomy (NCBI): domain Eukaryota; kingdom Viridiplantae; phylum Streptophyta; class Magnoliopsida; order Rosales; family Cannabaceae; genus Humulus; species Humulus lupulus. The sequence continues at coordinate 23,414,968 of NC_084801.1, read as the reverse complement.
ATCCATATAAATGACTTCACCAAGCTTTCCATTAAGAAAAGTTGTCTCGACATCCATTTGCCAGATCTCATAGTTGAGAGTAGCTGCTATGGATAGGAGGATGCGAATGGACTTGAGCATGGCTATCAGACTAAAAGCTTCCTCATAGTCCACGCCTTCTCTTTGGGTATAACCCTTTGCCACTAATCGAGCTTTATAAGTCTCGATATTTCCATCAACACCTCATTTCTTCTTGTAGATCCATTTGCACCCAATGGCCCTAAAGTCACTAGGTGCTTCCACAAGATCCCAGACGAAATTTGAGTACATGGACTCCATTTCCTATTTCATGGCTTCGAGCCATAGTTCCTTTTCAGGGCTAGCCATTTCCTATTTGAAAGACAACGAATCATCATCACTAGTGTAACCAAAAACCATATTAGTTTCACCATCCAAACCATAGCGATATGGGTTCCTAGAAACCCTCTCACTACGACGAGGCTCCGTGATTGTTTGCTCAAGAAGAGTGGTACTTTCTTCATTTAAATCGACTTGCGTCGGTTGGACATGAAGAGTGGGAATTTCATCATCTACTCGCATTGATGACGATGGAACATTGGTTGGAGTTAATTCTTTAACCATCTCCTCTAAAACTACTTTGCTGCGTGGTTTGAAGTTTTGGACATAGTCATTTTCCAAAAAATTAGCATTCGTAGAAGTAACTATAGAAAATTCCACCATGAGTACCTTTAGGATAGACAATAAACATGCAAACTTCAGTTCACGGTTCAATCTTTCCTTCCTTTTTCCTCAAGACGCGAACGGGATACCCCCAGAATCTATAATGGCGTAAACTAGGTTCACTACCATTCCAACATTCTAAAGGTGTTTTGGGGATTGATTTAGATGGCATGACATTGAAAATTTCATTTGCAGTTTCAATTGCATGTCCCCAGAATAAAGTTGGTAGAGTTGAGTAACTAAGCATGCATTTAACCATTTCCAATAAAGTTCTGTTCCAGCGTTCCGCTACACCATTTTGTTGCGGAGTACCTGGGGTAGTAAGTTGTGATAAAATCCCATGTTCAGTTAAACGATCTTGGAACTGCATATCCAAATATTCTCCACCCCTATCAGATCGCAACTTCTTTAACGTTTTACCTAATTGGTTCTGAGCCATTGCTAGGAATTTCTGAAACTTTGAAAATGTTTATGATTTCCTATGCATTAGGTAAAGACACGAGTATCTAGAGTAATCGTCAATGAAAGTGACGAAATACTCAAAACCACCCCTGGCTTGTACATTCAAAGGCCACAAACATCTGAATGCACAAGTCCAAGTGGTTCTTTGGCCTTATCACCCTTTGCAAAAAATGGACGCTTGGTCAGTTTGCCTTCTAGACAAGATTCACAGACAGGTAATTCACCTAAGGTGAGTTCCCTCAAAGGCCCGTCCTTTGTAGTTCTTTGAATTCTATCATAGTCAATGTGACCTAGTCTCAAATGACATAAATACGCCATTTTGTCGTTATCGGTCTTTTGATGTTTATTGATCCTAGGTTTAGCTACTTTGAATAAATCATTGTTAAGAGCGAGGGGTTCATTTCCTTTATGTTTTACTTCAAAATTACTAATAATTTTTTTTGATATACAAAGGTTAATTACTCTATAGCTTTATTGTTAATTATTTTCCTTAACATGTTGCTTAGGCTGCTGTACATGTAGGCATATAGAGTTGTTCACAAGGAAGCATTATATGTTACTTTTGGGAATTATGGGTTTTCTTAAGGGTTGCTAATTTTTTTGTTTTAATATAGATTGTGGGTTGCTGAATAAGTTCCTTAATGATTGCTTAAATAATTGTAAAAGTTGTTGTATATGTTGATATAAAGAATGTGGGTTGCTTAATGCTTAATGGTTGCTTAAAAATGTTGATTTATATGTTGTTTTTGGGGATTATAGGCTGTACGTTACTGGATAGGCTGATTAGGAGTTGCTTAAAATTTTTGCTTTATATGTTGTCATATTAGGTTGCTTAGGAATTTTAAGGGTTGCATATAATGTTATTTTATGGGTTGCAAGAGTTTTTCAAATTGTTTGACAGGTTGTTTATGATAATTGTGGGTTGCTTATGGGTTGTTTATGGGTTGTTGAGTAGGTTAATTAAGGGTTGTTTTATATGTTGTTTTTAATTTTTTTTTGGAAATTATTAAATAAAGGCATTAAACTATAAAAAAATTACAACAAAAACTAATAATAAATAAATAAAAAATAATAAAATGAATAACTATATGAAAACTAACATGGTCAACAACAAACTTAATAAATTGGGTATGAAAATAACTCTTAAGTACAACCAATAAGCGTTTTGTCTTGACAACAACAACTACATTAATAAACACTTCTAATTGTCTTATTGGTTGTATCTTGCTAGCTACCTAATCACAACAAGCATACCTCTCGTGCACTCTCATGTCCACATTCTTGCTTTCCCATTGCATATGAGTACAATAAATAACCAAGCCTAGATCTATGACATTCAACATCAAAATAAGATCTTGGAATCTCTTTCCCACCAATGAAATACTCAGCAAAAGAGGACATCTTTATCACACTATCTCCACAAAAAAAAAAAAAAACATAAGTTACATCCTGTCAACAACATATTGATGTATAATAAAATATTTAAGATTTCTAAAAATTATAAAGAAAGAAAAACTCACATAGACGACCCAAAAGGAATGTCATTGTCCATAACTACGTTAAAAGAAGCAACTTGAGGTCTCCCAACATAAGACTCTGAAGTGAAGTCTATATCGGTATGCGCAAAAAATCCAATGATAGACAAATAAATAGGCAACAACACATGATATTGTTCTATAGCTAGCAAGGCAACAAGATCCTTACGATCACAACTCAAAGTATTATAAACATGAATCAACCTATCTTTGAAAGACAATATAACAAGGAGCCAATGCTTTTCACTCTTAACTAAAATAGGAAAAGCACATGATCTACTTGTAGCCAAGAAATGTTGCAACTCAATGCAAAGCCCATCATAACCTCAACAACAACATGGTTGCGATTCATTACCCCATGATCGCAATTATTCTTTAAAAAAGAATCATAAATGGCTTAAATCCTCTTTTGAACGGTAGTATCAGTTGTAGTGAACTTCAAAACAGTCGAGTCACAATACATACATTTTTTCCTCAAATAATGAAAGACTACATCAACATGCTGCAAAGAAAATCAAAATTTTTAAAATACATTTTAGCAACTAAATAAAGAAAGTAAACTAAAAAAATTATATTAAATAGCACAATATAAACAAAAAATAAAATAAAAACAAGAACACTTACTGATTTTGAAATAGGTTGTCCACTATATTGAAGTGCATGAAACTACATCTTTTTAGTAATAACATCAACACCAAGTTGCAACCCAGGAATGATAAGGTTGTCCTCCTTAGAGTACAATATCGATTTATTAAAAATCAAATAAACAAGATACAATTATAAAACTTAAAGAATCAATACAGAGATAAGAAGAAACTAAATCAAACACATCACTTACTTGTTATTACTTTTCATTCCTTTATCAAGCCATATATGTAGAATTCTTGAACGACGATAAAGTTAGGCAATTCACTATTTTTGTCATCTAATGGGCAATGTCCTTTGACAACCTTGATCCTTTCTGTAGATTAAATCACACTACTTTGCCCAGAAGAAGAACAAAAAGTTTGCAAAATAGGTGATTGCAAGCATGGTGGAAGCTTAATTGTCCTTTTTGGTAGAGCATGAGTAACATATCCCAAGTTACTCTCGTTACTACCAACATAAGGGACAATAGTTGTGCAAGGAATATGAGATACCTATAAAGGAACATAATTGTAAAGAAAGTAAACATAAGAAACAAAAAATAAAATTGAATAAAAAAAAGTGTAGCTTGAACAAAATCCCATAAAAATGCATCATTACAGCAACCAAAACAACCATATAAACAACTACAACAACCATAAGTCATAACAACATAATTCATTTACATAACCCAAAAGACCATAAACTATGTAATAAAAAATAACTTTAAATGAAAACAAATAAATAAAGAAACAATGACTAAATCTATATGCCAGTTGCCTTTATCGTATCTACAACTTTATAGGAATTTCACATAGCCTCCTCCAATTCAATGTCTGATAAAGAATCCAAAATAGACACATTTGGATCTTCAGCAACTACTGATGCAACCTCACAAACCTCACCAGCAACCTGCATTGCAACTCCAGCAACTTCTGGATCTTCAACAACTTGAAAAGCAACTTCAGAATCCTCAGAAACTGGGGTCGCAACTTCAACAACCTCACCAATAGCCTTTAACACAACATCAACAACCTCACTAGCAGCCTGAGTTGCAACTCCATCAACTTCAGCAATCTAGGCAACTTAAGATGGAACTTTACAAATATCATGACATACAGCGTCTCAGAATTTTACTTAGCTAGATAGTAGTAGTAGTAGTAGTAGTAGTAGTAGTTAGTAGTAGCTTGTAGTATTTTAGTTTTAGTGGTTATTGGTTCAAGCCGGGATTTAGTGGGAAACTCATAGAAATAGTTATGGATTTTATAAGTTTAACCTATAGTTTAGAAATATTAATTATAACATAAGGTTTGATTAATATAGCTGGTCCTGGAAATATTATTTATTATAACCTAAGGTTTAGATAGAACTAATAAGAATGTGACACTTGTCACAAGCATGTTTATTGATGATTTAAGCATTTTAAATGAATAAATTAATAAAAGATAGATCTAGAAGCTCTAGATCTTCCAACAATTGTTAGGATTATGTTTTACTCAGTCAAAATTGTTTTAACAAACTTCAAATATGCTGAAAGTATGCAAAAATGTGTTTAAAATATCATCGTATGCCGATATATCGCAGCTATAGGGCCGATACATCGCCTATGAAAGATACAAAAAACACGTCGATTTTGCATAAATGAAACCACGAAAGCTCGAGGCATGGGTAGGGGCAATATATCGCCTAGGGTAGGTGATATATCGACTCTTGGAGCAATTTTTCAAACTTTGTGGATTTAAATTAGAAATAGCCCTCAACCACTTGGACTTGCTCTTGAACATTTTTGACCGAGTTTTGGGCATCTGTTGAACCAAAAATTCCAATATATTCAATTATTATTCATTTTAAAAGGGGTTAGTTTCACTCCTTAAACTCTATAAATAGGACCTAGTACTCGGCCATTTCATTCATTATTCAAGCATTCTTTAGATGCTCCAAGCTGCTAAGTTTACTCTATAGAGAAAACACTAGGGTTTGGGATTTAAAAGCTTTTCAATCTAAGCTTTATAAACACTTGGGAAGTAAGATAGAGTGACATTTTGGTATTGAGGTGTAGATCGAAGTCCTAGACTATCTAAGGTATTCTTATCCTCAGATAAAGTTCATCATATTTCTTTTAAGTTCTTTCATTTTCTTTTAGATCCTAACTCATTATTTTGGCTTTTGGTTAGGTGTTTAAGTTCTTGAAACTTAAGGTTTTTTGGTAAGTTTCTATCTTGATGGTTTAGATCTCTTTTTCATCTCCATTTCCTTAGAAACTCATGGTTCTTATTGTTGATTTTAGGAGTTTTCCAATCCCGTTCTTGTCTCCAATATCCCAGTTTTTAGTAAGGAAAATAGGTTAGATTATATGTGTTATGATATGTTTATATGTTATGTGCTATTTGTACATGTATGAATATGTTTTTAGTCGCTTGTGGCTTATAGTTGCTTAGATAGCAAACCCCAAGATTTTTATCATTATCGTGGTTTAGAGTTATGATATACCCTACCTCGATCAGTAGACTGAGGACCTAGATGGGTTATCATATACTACCTTGTGATCTAACCTACCTCGATTAGCAGACTGAGGACCTAGATGGTTTTATCACATGCTATGATAATGAGTTAATGGCCATTAATATTGTAGTCCTATATGATATACGTATGTTTTATAGTATATGTTTCATGATATAGTTTTATGATTTATGATATATGTTTTTAGTAGATTTTCCTTGCTGGGCATTAGGCTCATTCCTTTTATTTTAGATGGTGCAGGAAAATGAGCTTGGAAGGCAGGTTGGATTCTTGGCAACTTTGGCATGTGTATTGGGAGAGGACTGATTGAATGGACTACTGGAAGATCAAGGATGAAGTTATTTCAAGTCTTTTAATTTATGATTTTATGTATTTCCGCAATTAGTATTTGAAATATTGATTAAATTTTATGTTTATGTTTTTTTTTACAACAATGGGATCCCATACCATAATTTGTATTCCGCTGGATTTTGGATTTTTAATAAATTTCTAATATTTTATGTATATATGTATTCCAAAATAGTAGCTATGTCTTAGTATTTTTTAATGGTCCGAGGTCTAGAATTAGTCGGATCATTACAGTTGGTACCAGAGCCCACAATTCATATGCATGAAGTTCTCCTTGATACACATGCACAAGCTCTGGATCTAACAACCAATGTAAGTGTTTATGTTATGATTGTTATGTTTATGCTTATAGATAACATTTTAGTCATTATGTTTTCAGTTAAAAATGAATGGAGCTTTGACCTATCAAGATATCCAAGCCATTAAGGCATTGAAAAGGATTAGAGAAGCAAGGAATACAGTTGGAGTGCTAAAAAGAATCACTCAAAGATTGATATTGTTTCACGAAGAGATAGTTCACCTTCAAATAAATAGGCAAATTATGATGAGAGCCACAGAACAATATGTCGTAGTAATTAGGCTTTTTAAAGATTTTCCTTTTGGAGTTTCAACATTAGAAGAATTACGGGAGACTATAGATGATGAAGATGATTTACTGGTAGCCATGACATATTATTTCCTTATACTAAGGTTCACCTCTAAGTTTGAATTTCAATTCACTAACGAACAAAAACATAATATCTTAATGAAAATTCCCTGAGATAGTTTCGAGGCTCATAGTAATGATGATTATGAAGAAATAGATGATGATATGTTAGATGAAGGGTCAGATGTAGAGGATCCTGTTTTTTAGATTTACCTTAGTTATTTTTTTACTTTAGTTTATTCATTTCTTTCTTTCTTTATTTATCTTTGAAATAATATTGTACTTAGTGAAAATCTTTTTCTAAATGAATAAATTTGTTATTTTTGAATGACATGTATGAGTTTGATTTTTTTTTTCTACAATCATAATAAATTTGGAATAAATAAATAATGACTGAGTTCAGTGAGGGTGGATACAACTCAATGGACCGGGTTCTGTATTGAGAGTTTAGGAGGCCATAGTAGTGGGAACGATTTTACTGATCCCAGCCCTCCCTCAACATGGTTAACTTTGGAACAACGATGAGTTTTGAGCCTAAGAATTAAGTCATATAGGATAATTAGAAATAGACTTAGAAAATAATAAAGATGGCTTATTTTTCTAAGTATAGAAACACACCTTAATTATAAAGAAAGACTTACATAATTTTTCATAAGAAATCATAACTGATAGGTCCGAGTTATGTTTGCTTAGACTAAGCTTTTTCCATTAGAACCTATTAGGGTAAGTTCTAACATGTTTTCTCAACTGTTAGAACTTTGTTGAAGATGTCGCTATGAAGGTCTGCACGCATGAATTCCAATGCCCCCAACACCGCAAATGAGACTAACGTAGCCCTTCCAGTCCGATGAAGGGGAATGCGTGCTACTACTACTGCTGCAGCCAATTGAAATGCACCACCTATGGATAACACCGCTGAGATTATCCAGATACATCAACAAGTGGAAGAACTGTTGCAGCAACAATGACAACAGACTCAGATGCAGCCTCAGACTCAGACTTAGCCCTAGCCTTAGTCGCAACGGTAGCCTCAGCCAACAGCTCAAGCACCCCAGCAAGTAGGTCCATATGGGGGATGGCCGATGGTGAACTATGCACCTTATATAGCTCAGTATATAGAGCCAATTTATGAGTGTTTCTGTAAGCAGCATGCTCCAAACTTTGAAGGGACAACCAACCCCTTTGAGGCTGAAGAATGGCTAAGGAAGGTAGAGTCGATTCTAGCACACATGAACCTCAGCAACACGGATCACATATCCTGCGTTTCTTCTCTTCTAAAAAAGGATGCTAGATTCTGGTGGGATTTTGTACATTAGACTCATGATGTCGCCACCATGACTTGGACTAGATTTGTGGAGCTGTTTCACAAAAAGTATTACAACTCGGTAGTCATCGCTACAAGGGTGGAAGAATTTTCCAGTCTGAAGCAGGGCAATTGGACAGTAGTCGAGTACGCTCGACAATTTGATCGTCTAGCCAAGTTTGCACCAGAGTTGGTCCCAACTAATTTCTTGACGGTTACCAAGTTCACTAGGGGACTCAGACCCAAGATTGAGCTAGGAGTCAAGCTTGCAAATCCTGGAACCACTTCTTACGCCGATGCTCTAGAAATGGCTATAGACGTGGAAAGGCTCCAAACAAATGTTAGTAAGAAGGAGGCCAGCGAGTCTGAGCCCAGGCAGCAGAATCAGACTCAAAATGGTAGAAACAACAACAACCACCAACACAACAATAATGGGAAGAAGAGAAAGCATCCTAATAATAAGCAAGCTGATGGTGACAAAAGAGCACAGACAAATAATGGAAGTAATAGGTCGGGTTATGTAGAATACCTGCAGTGCTTCAAGTGCTAGAAGAGACATCCTGGGGAGTGTCGTCCAAACACCAACGGTTGTTACAACTATGCCCAGGAAGGTCATCGAAAGAAGGAATGTCCATAACTCAAACAAGAAGAAAAGAGGGACAAGAAGATGGTTCCAGGCAGAGTCTTTGCCTTGACTGAGGGAGAAGCCGAAGCTAGTAACAAAGTGGTCACAGGTCAGATTCCTATCCTCGATAATATATGTTCAATATTATTTGATTCAGTAGCAACACACTCGTATATCTCGTTAGGAATGATAGAGAAATTAGACAAACCTTGTGAAAGATTTAGAACTAGGTTTGTGACAGAATTGCCTTCAGGCGAAGTAGTCCTATCATTACAAATAGTACGAGGAGTACCGATCAAAATCAAGGGCACACAATTAGAAGGAGACCTGATAGAGCTAGAGATCAAAGACTTCGAGGTAATACTGGGCATGGATTGGCTAGCAAGGCATGGCGCAACCATCGACTGTAGACGTAAGCAAGTGACGTTCGAAACTCCTTACTGTTAGAAACTATGTTTTATGGGAAAGGTTTCAGGATTATGGACACCTCTTATCTCATCTCTCAAAGCTCAGAGGATGATAGAGAAAGGATGTCACACATTCTTAGCAAGCGTCATAGATGTGGCAAAAGAAACACCACTAAAGGTTGGAGACGTTCGCGTTATAAAGGAATTTCCAGAGATATTTCCTGACGACTGACCAGGGTTACCACCTACTCGAGAAATTGACTTCACAATCAAACTAATACTGGGAACCGAGCTTATCTCCAAGGCACCATACCGGAAGGCACTTACTGAACTCAAGGAGTTGAAAAAGCAGTTGCAAGAACTGTTAGACTTGGGTTTCGTCAGACCAAGCCATTCGCCATGGGGAGCACTGGTTCTATTTGTGAAAAAGAAGGATGGAAGCATGCGAATGTGTATAGATTACCGTGAGCTGAACAAGGTGAAAATTAAGAATAAGTACCCACTGCCCCAGATGGAAGACTTATTTGATCAACTCCGAGGAACAACTATGTTTTCTAAGATTGATTTTGGTCCGATTATCACCAGCTCAAGGTACAGGAAGAGGATATACCAAAGACAGCTTTTAGAACTCGATATGGACATTATGAGTTTCTAGTTATGTCTTTTGGTCTTACTAATGCTCCAGCTGCATTTATGGACTTAATGAATTGGGTCTTCAAGGATTACTTGGAAAAATTCATCGTAGTGTTCATTGACGATATTTTGGTGTACTCCAAGGACGAAGTTGACCACGAGGAACATTTAAGATTGACTATGCTACGACTGAAGGAGCATAACCTTTATGCCAAGTTTAAGAAGTGCAAATTTTGGCTTTCGAAAGTAGCGTTCCTCGACCATATAGTCTCCAAAGATGGAGTCGCAGTAGACCCAACTAAGATAAAGGCTGTGAAGGATTGGCCAAGACCTAATAATGCATCGGAAGTTAGAAGTTTTCTTGGGCTAGCAGGCTATTATCGGAGATCGTAGAAGGCTTTTCTAAGATAGCCACTCCGCTTACTAACCTGACCCGGAAACAACAAAAGTTCAACTGGATGGATAGATGTCAAGAGAGCTTCCAGTTGCTCAAGGATAAGTTATGCTCAGCACCAGTAATTTGTGTACCAACACCCAACGACAAGTTTGTAATATATTGTGATGCGTCGAAGCGACGTTTGGGTTATGCACTGATGCAGAATGACAAAGTAATAGCCTACTCCTCAAAGCAGCTAAAGCAATACGAGCAACGCTATCCAACACATGATATGGAGTTGGCAGCGGTGGTCTTCGCATTGAAAATCTGGCACCATTATCTTTCTGGAGAACGTTGTGAGATTTATACGAACCACAAGAGCTTAAAGTATTTCTTCACTTAGAAGGAGCTCAACATGAGGCAGCGCAGATGGTTAGAATTAGTAAAGGATTATGACTACGAAATCCTATACCACTCAGGGAAAGCAAACGTAGTTGCAGATGTGCTAAGCTGGAAGAGTTATAGAAATTTAGCAGCATTATCCGGAATAGAAAAAATACTTCAGCAAGAGCTGATTAGTGTTGGAATAGAACTAGTCATTGGTCAACTGGCTAACTTGTCCATCCAGTCAAGTCAATTTGAAAATATACAGATTGGGCAAGGGCATGATGACACATTAGTATCACACATGGCTGTAGTCAAAGAAGGCAAGACTATAGATTTCTCTATATCAGGACAGGGGTTCTTGAGATATAAAGGACGGGTGTGCATGCCAAATGATTATGTAATTAAGATGAAGATTTTAGAAGAGGCACACACTACCCCATACTCAGTTCACCTGGGGTCGACCAAGATGACTCACGACCTTAAGGCACTATATTGGTGGCCGGGAATGAAGAAAGATGTAGTAGAGTATGTGTCCAAATGCCTTATATGCCAGCAAGTGAAAGCAGAACATCAGCGACCTGCATGCTTATTGCAACCGCTTAGTATTTCAGAATGGAAGTGGGAAGACATAGCCATGGACTCCGTGACAGGATTACCACGAACAAATAAGCAACACGACTCGGCTTGGGTTGTGGTAGATACACTCACCAAGTCAGCTCACTCCATGCCTATTAAGACTATGTACATTGCAGATCAGTACGCAGACATTTATGTTTGAGAAATAGTACGACTGCATGGAATCCCTAAGACTATAGTATCAGATAGAGGATCGGTGTTTACATTAAGATTTCGGGGAAGCTTGCAGCAAGCCATGGGTACCAAGCTAAGTCTTAGCATGACATTTCATCCTCAGACCAACGGTCAGTCCGAGCGTACCATACATATTTTAGAAGATATGTTGTGCGCTTATGTACTGGACTTTGGAGGATCATGGAGTAAGTATTTGCTACTTATAGAATTCTCCTACAATAATAGCTACCAGGCAATGATCGATATGGCACCCTATGAGTTAATTTATGGAAGGAAGTGTCGATCGCCGTTACATTGGAACGAGGTAGGAGAAAGACAACTTCTTGGACTCGAAGCTGTTAGAGAGGCTCAGGATGCAGTGGAACTGATTAGAAAGCGTATGCTCACTGCTCAGAGTCAACAGGAGAGTTATGCGGATGCCAAGCGACGAGATGTGGAATTAAAAGTCAGAGATCAAGTCTTCTTAAAGATATCTCCTATGAAATGAGTGAAGCGGTTTGGTAAGAAAGGTAAACTTAGTCCCTAGTTTATAGGTCCTATTGAGATATTGGACAAGGTGGGAACAATTGCATATAGATTAGCCCTACCACTAGCTCTAGCAGATAGCCACAATGTGTTTCACATCTCAATGCTGCGTAGATATGTGTCAAACCCATCTCACTTCCTCAATTACGATACAATATCACTCCAGAAAGACCTGAGTTACGAGGAATGGTTGGTTAGAAACCTAGAGAAAGGGATGAAGGAATTATGGTCTAAGAGTATTCTGATAGTCAAGGTCCTATGGAGTAATATTTCAGAACGAGAGGGAACGTGGGAGTTGGAGGAAGACATCCTAGCACGGTTTCCAAAATTGTTTGGTAAGTAAATTTCGGGGACGAAATTCTTTTAAGTGGGGGATAATTGTAGCGTCTCGAAATTTTACTTAGCTAGATAGTAGTAGTTGTAGTTAATAGTATCTTGTAGTATTTTAGTTTTAGTGGTTATTGGTTCAAGCTGGGATTTAGTGGGAAACTCATAGAAATAGTTATGGATTTTATAAGTTTAACCAATAGTTTAGAAATATTAATTATAACATAAGGTTTGATTAATATAGTTGGTCCTAGAAATATTATTTATTATAACCTAAAGTTTAGATAGAACTTATAAGAACGTGACACTTGTCACAAGCATGTTTATTGGGGATTTAAACATTTTAAATGAATAAACTAATAAAAGATAGATCTAGAAGCTCTAGAACCTTCCAGCAACAGTTAGGATTACGTTTTACTCAGTCAAAGTTGTTTTAACAAACTTCAAATATGTTGGAAGTGTACAAAAATGTGTTGAAATATCATCATATGTCGATATATCGCAGCTATAGGGCCGATACATCGCCTACAGAAGATATGAAAAATACGTCGATTTCGCACGAATGAAACCACGTAAGCTTGGGGCATGGGTAGGGGCGATATATCGACTCTTTAAGCCATTTTTGAAACTTTGTGGATTTCAATTAGAAACAACCCTCAACCACTTGGACTTGCTCTTGAACGTTTTTTATCGAGTTCTGGGCATCTATTGAACCAAAAATTCGAATATATTCATTTATATATTCATTTTAAAAGGGGTTAGTTTCACTCCGTAAACTCTATAAATAGGACCTAGTACTCACCCATTTCATTCATTATTTAAGAATTCTTCAGAGGCTCCAAGCTGCTAAGTTTACTCTATAGAGAAAGCACTAGGGTTTGAAATTTAAAAGCTTTTCAATCTAAGCTTTATAAACACTTGGGAAGTAAGATAGTAGACTAGATGGGTAGACTGAGGACCTAGATGGGTTATCATATACTACCTTGTGATCTAACCTACCTCGATTAGTAGACTGAGGACCTAGATGGTTTTATCACATGCTACTGTAATGAGTTAATGGCCATTAATATTGTAGTCCTATACGGTATATGATTTTGCGTCATATGTTTTATAGTATATGTTTCATGATATAGTTTTATGATTTATGATATATGTTTTTAGTTGATTTTCCTTGCCGGGCATTAGGCTCATTCCTTTTATTTTAGATGGTGCAGAAAAATGAGCTTGGAAGGCGAGCTGGATTCAGCTTCAACATGTGTATTGGGAGAGGACTGATTGAATGTGCTGCTGGAAGATCGAGGATGAAGTTGTTTCAAGTCTTTTAATTTATGATTTTATGTATTTCCGCACTTAGTATTTGAACAATTAATTAAAGTTTATGTTTATGTTTTTCTTACAACAATGGGATCCCATACAATAATTTGTATTCCGTACCGTATTTTGGATTTTTAATAAAGTTATAATATTTTATGTATATATGTATTCCACAATAGTAGCTATGTCTTAGTAGTTTTTAATGGTCCGAGGTCTAGAATTAGTCGGGTCATTACGTGACAATCATCAACCTACATAATAAACACACAAATAAGCAAGCAAAAACACATAAATGATATAGATATATTTATAATTTTTTATGCAAAATAAAATAAACTCAACCTTAGAATATTGATCATTTTTTCCTCCACTATATTTTTCATCATTATCATCTTTCTCTTATTCTTTACCATCATTGTCTTCTCCAACACACTTTTCATTGTCTTCATCATCATCATCATCATCGACACCCTCACTTTGATCCTTATCTTCATCAAACTCGTCCTCCTCTTTTTCATCTTCTTTTTTCGAATTATTTTCAAACATTTTATCATCAACAATTTTGTTATTGCCCTCCTCCTCAATATCATTTTTTCAACAGTGTTCAACTCAACAATCTTTTCTTCATGTCGTTTCTTGGTTCTTATCTCATTAAGATGACTATCATCACTACAATGAGAATCCTATTAAACAATAAAAATACAAAACAAAAATAAGAAAATAAAGAACAAATAATAATGACAACGCACAAAAAGTTCAAAAAATATCCATAAAATAATACATAGTTGTTTCCCAAAAAAATGGGAACTAAATAGATTATGAAGCTTCAAAAAGTCTTCCTGAACATGACTCTTCAATGAAGACAACTAATGAATGACAACCTTGTGGCTTTCTTCTAATTTCTTGTTGCTTGCTTCTAATCTTATGTTGCTTTCTTCTAATCTCTTGTTGCGTGCTTCTAAAGCTCGCAATTGTGCATGCATAATGCTTAGCAAAACCTAAGGCATATCAGACATAGGAGATGAACAACCGCCAGCAGCAGACGGAGGATGAATAGGAGGCAAAGAAGGTGAAGAAAAATAGCAGCAAACCGAGGAGGAGTCTCGACAAAGTCATCATCTCCTAATGCAACTACTCTAGAATTAGTTGATGAAATTCCATGAGCAACTCTAGCCTTTTCAAGAACACCACTGTCAACCTCAATAGCATCCTTTTCTTTTGGAATCAAAGTCTTCATTTCTGAGTTTTTTCTCTCCTCAGAAGTAGGATATAGATTCCTCAATTTGAACTGCAAAAAAAAAAAGTCAAATATACATAGAAAAAAGTATAACATTAAAATCATATTATTCAAAATAAAAATACCTCTGCAACATTCAAAGATAACCCCTTGGTCACCTCTGAGAATGAAGGCTGGATGTTGCTCGACCATTTGACAATGCGTGGGATAGATCCATGAGAGAGATGATGATATCTCCCATTGAAGGATGGGCAACACTCAAAAAACTATACTTGAAAGGTATATGGAAACCCAAGCAACATATAAAAAGGCTTGTCTTTTTTCTTTTCATCTTTGTTGTTCTCTCTTTTACTTTTCTTTCCAACAATCTGTTTCTTCAAAGATTCAATAGTGGCCTTGAAAACTTCCTTACTGTAAAGCGCGCCCTAATTCTATTACATTATAAAAATGTCACTCAACTCAAAATTATTAGAAAAATATCATGTTGTCCCCTAATATTAGCACGAGTTCATTCGTTCAGCTCGGGTACAACTGGCAGATGGATACACGGAGTGATAACCGAGGGGAATATTATCTACTTATTATAGTGGGCATACGTGAATATAGTCATCCTGAGTTTATCCCGAACTTAGGATGCAATGGCTGTCGAAGCACGAGCTTGGAGGAGATATTCAAATCATGGTAATTCTAGTATATTGCATACTCAAGGATCCCCAGAGACTCGGGATCCCTTTATACATTTATTTATGACCAGGCTATCATAGTTATAATCCGAGATAGCAGGAACCTATTATCCAATTATCAAATCATATCCCAATATAAATGGGAATTATTTGTATTAAATGTAATTTTATGTAAATATGTGATTGACTCACGCGGTTACCCAAACCTGTCCATGGAACCCCCCTATAAATACTGGGGATATTGAACAGGAAAGGGGACCATGATTCTGTAATACCAGAACTCTGTCAAAATAGGGAAAGAAACAACAATAATATTGACTCATGGACTAGGTGGATTTTAACCATTGAACCACGTAAAAGTTTTGCGTTCTTGAGTGAATTTTTTTGATTGTTCATTACAGTTGATCATTAAGCACTAATATGCCTTATTCTTTCTTAATACACTGTTGGCGAAAAACTGCGTCAATAGTTTGGTACTTTCTGTTTACCCAAAAACGACTCCTGCTGACGTGGCAGGATTGATCTACACGTGGCAGGCACATGACAACTTTAAGGGGTTGTTTGGTATGCAGGAATGTGGACATGGGAATGAGAATCTGAACACTTTCCCATGTTTGGTACTGGGTTTGAGTTTTTCTAACCTGGGAATCTGTACTCTAGGGGTTTTAACTTGTCCTAATTCTAGGTTCAAGTGAAACCCATCTGACAAGTGGTTTTCAGATACCCAAGAATGTGAAATAATTCAAAATTATTATTATTATTTTTATAAAAAAATCTTAAACCAATAATTTTTTAGTTAATGACTTATTTTATTTTTGAAGCTTATAATATAAAAACAAATATACATATATCAAACTATAAAATGATAAATAATATTTTTTTATTTAAAGAAATTGATTTGTAAAGCCTTTATATCATTACTTTAGTTTAAAATAACAAATGAAATGTTATCAAAAATAAAATAAGGGTATTTTTGTAATTTTAAAAATGATACTTGATTCTAGTATTCAATATATGTATTTTTTTAATTCTGTTAAAAAAATATTTCATGACTAAAATTGTTTGTAAATTATTTTGATGAAATATATTATTATATTAATTTTATGAAAATATGAAAACTTAACAGATTCCTATGCACAATCAAACACAGAAAGTGATATTCCCAGGAATCATAGATAAGATTACAGTGCACAACCAAACATAATGATGTAAGTTTCCAGACTATCATATTACCCTCTTCAACTTTCCCAGTAATATGAAAACTGTGAACTCCTCATACCAAACGACCCCTAAGTGGATAAATCCTGTTCGACCATCGACCAGAAAGTTATTGATTCATTATGCCTCGTGCTTAGGTGCGACCAGTCTGGTCGCATATTTTCATTTACTTCCTTTTGGATATGCAATCTTGTAATATTTGCATTAATTGTATTTTCTTTTATTACCTTAATACGCAAGTCTTAATTGGAATTAAGGCCCATGAGCCCATGTAATCTTCTTGAGCCTATAAATAAGAACTAAAGGGCTCAAGGAAGGGACTTTTGAACCTTTGATCTTTGTATTATGAGAGAAGAACATAGTGTTTTTATCCACCAAAATTGTATTCAACCCAAAGCTTGTGAAATTCATGAACCCTAGTTCATTGATCACAGTTTTTGGGATTCTAGATCAATAAGAACACTAAGTGGACATAGGTCATTACCATCCAATTGAGGCCGAACCACTATAAATCGTTTGTGTCGTTTGCTTTTCATTTGATTTTTCTTCTTGTTTTCATCTCATTTTCTATTGTTTATCTGACTCCGTGTCGTTGACCGATTTGAGGGTCAACATTTTGGTGCTTTCATTGAGAGTTGAACTCAAGACTTCAAGAAGATCAGATGGATAAAACATCCACGAGGACGGGGCAAACTTCAGGCACTGCATCCACCCAACCTCCTCCGCTAAATGTGACTGAAGATGAACCATAATTGGACTTTGAAGAGGAGGAAATGGATTCTGAAACCTTGAGGACAACACTGAGTGTGTTGAAAGAGGAGTTGGCCAATCTGAGGGCCAATCAAGAGAATGCGACTGAGACGTTGGCATTGCAACAGAGAGAAATCGCATGCCAATGCCAAGAACTGAGTGAACGGCAGGCATACATGAATCGCTAGCAGAGAGATGCCACTGCTGCCCTAGAAGCAGCCATTCAGTTGGCCCGAGGGCAAGCTGCGCCGACTTCTCAACCAGATCAGCCACCAAATGCACCACCACAACGAGCCCCAAACCCGAGTCCTCCACTCCAGCCGCGCGAGCCCTCAAAGGCTAGAGCAACCACCTGTTGCCCAACAGGATGTCCTAATTTAGGATCCTGAGTAGTAGCCACCTTCTCGCACTGGTTGGGATAATCCCTAGCGTCAAAGGTAGAATAGGGCCGGGCAGCCTCCCCGAAGCCCTAGACGCCCAATGGCTAATGAGAAAAATCCACTGAGCAGGGGGCAACATCCTTTTGCTAACAGATGGTACGTCGAATCAGGCTCTGCGGTTAGGGGACCCCCACTACATGATAATGCCCAGGGACCTTCCGATCAACGCATGCCTCCCCCTAACGCTCGGGAGGTGCCAGCTGTGACGTTCTGCGTTATGACACATCTCCAGGAGGCCATTTTGTATGTATGAGCATGCCTTGGTGCTTGATCATTAGTTAAGTCTTGCACCAAGTAACCTCGGGGGTAAGGAATGGCACTTTTGTAATTATGCATATGTCTCCCAGATAAAAATCATATATGTTCCTGGGAAGACTTCATTTCCTTAGAATACTCCTTAGGGGGGGGGTGACCTGGTGACTTAAGGAAGCACCATGGCCACCAGCAGATAGGGGCTTAAGCTGTGTACTCCCTTGCCCTATCAAGGCCTTATATGAATAAAACGATGCTTTGCCATGTCCCTTTGTGTATGCTTTCTTTACGGTCTACGTGTTGCTTGTTTGTTACCTTCGTTGGGCCATTGTATGCCACTTGACTGTGTTGTATGCTCTGATGTTGTCTCTGGAATGCTTGCCTCGTGCTTGCTCCCGCTTCATAATTGCCCTTACTTGTATGAGACTTGTAACGTGGCTAACCATTGAGTTTGCTTGGCGCAGGTGTGAATTCTAGGCTGACTTGCTAGCTAAGAGCGCTAACAAGTGCCGCACGTTTTGTCAATTTGAGTATTGAAGTTGGCGGCCCGTGACAGTTGGTATCAGAGCTAAGTTTGAGAAAGCTTGGTGACCCTGTAGGATGGTGAGCAACACTTAAAGGATTGAAGCACTGGAGAGGCGCGTTGGAGAGCTAGATGGCCTGGACGAAAGATTCAGGGATCTTGGCTCTGTCAAGCTAGAACCGGAGACGACTAACGCACTAAACCGCGTGGCAGTGTTGGAGCAGGATACGACCAATCTACTAACCCGCATAACGGCAATCGAGTGGAGAGAAAACCTTTCAAGCACATCCAATACTCCTCCGAGGGAGGAACGTATTGAGGTAGTGGAACGAGCGGTGAAGGACCTACAAGAAGCATTAAATGACCTCGTAGAGAATTGTAACGCCCTAAACTCCAAGGACCGTTGCGGTGTGCCTTCTAAATAGTGTTAAACTCGCTAATCGAGTCATTTGGCCAAAATCGTGTACTAAGTATGATTAGCGGTTTAGGGATTAAATTTTTTGATAAGATATAATGTTTCATTAGAACGTATAATATATATGTTGGGATCCCAAAATTATAATTTCAGAGTCTACTACAAGAAAATATTTACAATGGGCCATTCTACGCAGCAAAACAGGGTTTAACCCTAGTTCCTCTTTAAACCTTGGTTGTGGTGGTAGAGCAGCTGCATATGTACACCTCATCACCTAAGCTCTCCAACTCAAGGATGGTCCAGCTTTCTTTTGCCTTTACCTGCACCACATAGCACCCGTGAGCCGAAGCCCAGCAAGAAAACACAATAGAGCATGATATAATATCAACAATGATCGTAATAATAATCCAAGACTCTCAGTCCCAATATAGAAATGCAATGTTGAGTATAATACACCAACCAATGATCATAATAATTATCCAGGACTCTTAGTCCCAAAAAATAGGTGACAGTTGCAAAAGTCACAAAAGCGGGTACAACCCCTTATAGCCATGTGACGATAGGGTCACTCGGGCTTAACTGATAAGTGAACCTTTCATAAGTTTGACCAGGATAGGTGTATGGTGAATAGTCACCAACATAACCCTCCTCATGACCATAGAGTCATAACCCTGGAACAGCGTTCCCTAGCCATGTGACAAATAGTCACCGGGGCCATATGCCCTGGCTCTGAATAACTAGTCTTAGACTAGCCAAGCGCTTATAAGTTCATCGACCTTAGGGTCGGTCCAACATTAATGCCATAGAGCCATTCAACGCTGATATCGATTAGATCTAATCTTCATTTGGCTCGACGTTCATGACGCTATGCCATTTCTGACTCTTAGGTCAGTATCCCTGACTAGTTAGTGCCATATACAAGTAAGCAATGCCACCAAACATATATCACATATCCAATATCCGAATACAAGGCACTCAACATGCTTACTTAACAAGTACTAGTACAATTAGGACCATGCATAAACACAGAGGCTCAAGCTCTGAACATTCTCATACTCAGTATATAAAGCATGTCCTAATCACATGTTTCTCATGCATTACATGCATCACATATAAACATCCAACATGCATCAAGTACCACCATGCATGTCATATATACACAGGGTGCAGTTTTCTTACCTCTGGTTCGAGTGAGAGTTAGAACAAGAATGACCCTTGAGAACGATCGATCCTTAATCCTTTATCGGTCACCTAGTCATAACCAAAACAACCTCCAATTAATGAAAATTACCAAAGATAGGGTCTTAACCTAAACCCCACTCTCGGGACCTCGAAACATGCCCACACAGTGAGTATATTTGATCCCATGCCTTAAGGATTGAAACCCCGAGCCAAAAACCCTTAAAAAAAACCCAAAACAGGGTTATGAAGGAACAGGGTAGCACCACAGCGCTGCCCTTCTAGCGCCCCAGCACTTAAGATAGAACCACAACCGCCCTTCACTCCCTACAGGTAGCGCTGTAGCGCCCTACACTGGGCACTGTAGCGCTACCTTTGGCTAGCAAATTCCCAGAATTCTCATCCTTCGATTCCACAATTTCTAACCCAATCCAAAAGCTTCCAAACATCAAATTAACTCCCAAATGAACCCAAATACCACCTCCACATGTCCTAGGGACCACAACCCCAAGAACCCTAGCCAAAACTCCAACCAATTCCCAAGTTTCCAACCCAAAACTGGCTGAAGCTGAACTAAGAAAACAGAGAAAAATCAAGAGTTCTAGTGGCTAGAAACTCACCGCAATCTCAGCAACACACCATCTTAAATGGTGGAGCATAACCCTAGCTTATCCCAACTTGGTTCCTTGGCTTGATTCCTCAAACAAAGCTTGAAAAACCAAAGAGAAAATGGAGAAGAAAACTATCGGGAGAGAAGAAAAAGAGAGACTCTGTTTTTGTTATTCTTCTACAGTCTTAATGGCTGATATAAATCTCTTAAGGTGAAAATACCTAAATGCCCTTAGGTCTAAAATAAAACCTTAACAGCCACTAAGGGCAAAACCATCCTTTCGCACCTATTTCGTTAATCACAATTAACACCCTCCAATTCCCGTTATTCTCAATAACCTCAAACACCAATAATCCATATCCCATTACCCTTTAATTCCCGGTAATGCTCTAATCATTAAATTCACCCCGAGACTTACCCCGAGCCTCGAACTTAAACCTGTTATGACTAGACCGAACACTTACATTTCATGATCATCTCATTTCGAATAGCTCGAACCAATCCACCTTATAATGTGGCTATTTTAATTAATCACAAACATGCACCAGAATACGCAATTACGCCCACAGCGGCCAAATTACCAAAATGCCCTCATAATTATAAATACTCCCATATGCATGCATTTACCATCATATAATAATATAATTCACGTAAACGTGCATATGATTATTAAATAGTATCATAATTCAATTATGGCCCTCCCGACCTCCTAATCAAGGTCCTAACCCTTATTAGGAAATTCGGGGCATTACAAGAATTGTAGGGAGTCAGTTGAGGCAATGAAGGATGAAATGTTGGAGATGAACACCAAGCTGAACCTCACCATGAGGGCAGTTGGGAATCAGCCTGCAACTGGACCCATGGGCATGGAATATGGGAGAGTAAAAGTCCCTGAGCCGAGGCCCTATGGGGGGGCTAGAAACGCGAAAGACTTAGAGAACTTCCTCTTTGATATGGAGCATTACTTTAGAGCCGTGAGAGTTGAATCAAAGGATGGAAAGGTCGCCATGGCAACGATGTACTTATCTGCAGATGCCAAACTGTGGTGGAGGACGAAGTACGATGATATTCAGAATTGCAGATGCACCATAACAACATGGGAAGATCTCAAGAGAGAGTTGAAGACACAGTTTCTCCCTGAGAATGTTGCCTACATAGCTCGACGCCATTTGAGAGAGCTGAAGCACACCGGAACAATCCGAGAATACGTGAAGAAATTCTCTGGGTTGATGTTGGATATCAAGGACATGTCCGAAGTGGACAAACTCTTCGCGTTCTTAGAAGGTCTGAAGCCTTGGGCAAAGCAAGAGCTCGAGAGACAACGAGTGGCTGACCTAGCCACTGCTCAAGCTGCTATCGAACGACTGACTAATTACTCATCAGGGAACATTCAATCCAAGAAGACCAATCCGTCGACTAGTGGAAGTAATGTTGGGAGTAAAATTTTGGGAAGTCTTGGCAAAGCAAGAGTGGGGGAGGAGAGAAAAGGAGTGTGGAGTCTAACTCTCCTAGAAAAGGTAGTAACCCCCCGTTCAAGAAGCCTCTTACATGTTGGATCTGTACCAAACCTCATAAGTCGACAGAGTGTCCTCACAGATCCAAGATGAGTGCCCTCCAGGCGAAATTTTCTCAAGGAGAACAAACCAACGAAGAGGAAGAGGAGGAGTATATGCACATGGGTGCCCTTCGGATGCTGAATGCTCTCAAGAAACACGGTGCGAAAGTGAAGAAGACCCCCGGAAAAGGGACTAATGTATGTGGACGTCGCTGTAAACGGTAAGATGGCCGGAAGTGTGATGATCGACACGGGCGCCACTCACAAATTCATTTTGGAGATCAAAGCTAAACGTCTGGGAATGAAATGGGAGAAGGATTATGGCCGCATGAAAGCGGTTAACTCGGAAGCCTTGGCCACAACCGGCGTGGCTAAAAAGGTGAACATGAAGATCGGCTTGTGGGAGGGGCAGACTGGCTTGGTGGTCGTGCGAATGGACGACTTTGATGTGATATTGGGGATGGACTACCTTACGAAAAAGGGAGCCATTCCCATCCCAGCTACGGGAAGCTTACTCATAATGGGGGAGACACCTGCCGTGGTGCTTGCTAAAGTAGAACAGCCCCCAGAAACCAAGCTGCTGTCAGCCTTACAATTGAAGAAGGGTGTGAGAAGACAAGAGCCCATGTATATTATCCTAACCACAATATACGAGGATAAGGTGGATGAAGTCATCCCACCAGAAATTCGAATGGTTTTGAAGAAGTATGGGGATGTTATGCCGGACCAACTCCCCAGAGCCTTACCACCTAGAAGAGGGATTAATCACCAAGTTGAGCTGGTGCCGGGAGCCAAACCACCTGGAAAGTCGGCCTATAGGATGGCACCCCCTGAACTAGCAGAACTGAGGAAGCAGTTGAAGGATTTACTAGAGGCAGGCTTCATCAGACCATCGAAGGCACCATATGGTGCACCCGTGCTATTTCAGAAAAAGCACGACAAGAGCTTGAGACTATGTATTGATTATCGGGCTCTCAATAAGGTGACAGTGCGTAATACGTACCCCATCCCCTTGATCGCCGACTTATTCGACCAGTTGAGTGGAGCAAAATTCTTTACGAAACTGGACTTGAGATCAGGCTACTATCAAGTGCCTGGACCAGTTGGTTTTTAATGGATTAGGTTGGGTGTAAATGCAGGGAAAAACCTAGGGATTTCTGGGTTCACGGGTGTAATGCCCTACTAATTAGGGCCTATTACCAGGTGTGTTTAGAAACCAATGCTGGACTTACTAACAAGTCATTTGGACTAAACATGTGATTAAGCCACTAAGGTTAGGTATTAAAAACTTTTGATCATCTCATAAACATTCCCATTAAGTTAATAACCAATTCTTTACATGAGATCCCAAAATCATTAGCTTAAAAGCCTGTTACAAAACTCAGGTTACACATTAAGCCGTCCTAAGCGGCAAAAAGTTGGGTTTAACCCTAGTTCCTCTGAGCATCTCGGCCGTGGTGGTCGAGCGGACTGCATATGTACATACCACCGCTAATGCCCTCCGACTCATGGCTGGTTGAGCTACTCTTTACCTTTACCTGCACCACAAAGCATCTGTGAGCCAGAAGACTCAGCAAGAAAACATAATCAACAATTCAGTGAATAAAACAACCATCAAACAGTAATAACTGAATCCAGTGCATTCATTAAACCCAATTGGAGACCATAGAGTCACACAAGTGCATGTCGCACTTCCTTTCATGTTGTTGGCATCCAAGCCAGTCAAGTGCATGTTGCACTCCCAGGGTGGCCCAGCCATGGTGGCCTGCACTCCACGTGCATTATGCCAATCTTAGCTTATAAACTAAGTCCCTTATGCCCTTGACTTATAAGTCAAGCCACCACGTGCCTCCAACTTATAAGTTGAAGCCTTGGGATTTTCAACCATTAAGAATCTCCCATAGCCCATCATACTCTCAACTAATAAGTTGATCCCCATTTAACATTCTAATGATACCCTAGTTTATAAACTAAGCCTCACAGTCATAACAGTCAGCCACATGTTTCATATAGCATACCTAACAGATAATCACACAATGCATTATAATACATTCACTCAACAGTCATAAGCATAATCATAATTATGCACATTACAGCATACCTAATCAGACATTCGCAATATAATTATAATCATGTTCATCACCTTAACTAAGCTCTAATCATGCATTCACATAACAGGTGCAGTTTTCTTACCTTTGGTCCGTATGCAGGTTACTAACGACAATCCTCCAAGTACGATCCCCGATTCAAGCCCTTAGCGAAAACCTCAGTTGGAATGAATCACTAGGACCTAGCTTCTGTTTTCCCCCAAGCCTAACACCTTGATTACCCAAGCTTTACTCCTCAATTTTCCAAAAACCTCCTCAAGCTTCTATGGCACCTAGAGAACGTGAAATAGAGAAAGGGAGCTGCTGAATTCTTTTTCATGTAACTTCTCAAACTTTCTGAGTATATCCCAGCCATCTAAGTCTTAAACCGTAGTGGAAATGACTAAGTTTCCCCCTTGCCCTTATCTCATTCCTAAAGTGTTCACAAGGGCAATTTTGTCCTTTGCCTTAAATCCCGCTATCCACAATTTGCATTCTATAATTCCCGCTACTCTCGATATTCTCACACAATTACCAATAAATTCCCATTACCCACTAATTCCTGGTAATGTACTAAATTACTAAAATACCTCGAACCGGGTATCTAGACCCTGTTGTGACTTTTTCGCTAACTTGCTCATCGGGACCGCCTCTCGTCAAGTAACCCAAATATATCCACA
The DNA here is from genome assembly GCF_963169125.1 of Humulus lupulus. Lineage (NCBI taxonomy): Eukaryota > Viridiplantae > Streptophyta > Magnoliopsida > Rosales > Cannabaceae > Humulus > Humulus lupulus. Next base: position 23,389,777 of record NC_084801.1, on the reverse strand, counting down.
TAATAATGTGGTCTCAATCACACAAGCACATATTCGCATTTATACCCCTAACGGGTCAATTTACCAATATACCCTTCTTATAAGAAACGGGCCCACATGCAAATATTTAATATCCTTAAAATACAAGCATAATTATATTATAATATAATTCACATAATAATTCAATTATTGCCTCCCGGACCCCTAATCCAGGCACTAAGCCCAATTAGGAAATTTGGGATGTTACAACGGGGGCGTGCCGCGACCCAGTTCGTGGGTGCCGTGGCCCGTGTACTCCAAAAGGCCCTGGGGGGCTTGCTGATTCCTGGGCGCGCCACGACCCTAAGGGGCAAGTCGCGGCCCACCTCCCACCTGGAAAAAGAGGCTGACGCCTCTTATTTGAGGTGTGCCACGACCCTTAGGTCCAAGTCACTGCCCGCTTAGGCATCCATAGCCAAGATTGGTTTTTAGGCTCGAGGACTTAAACCTTAGCGCTCAGGACGAACTCTACTACCCGGTTTAGTAGAATTCGAGGTCCCGGAGGTTATCATTTAATTCCAAAGCATTTAATTGGATTATATTTTTGATAGTTATCCATTGTCGATTGTGTCTAGGGTTACCGTTAAGGCTCGAGATTGAAGATCATGCTCGGGACCGCTCCACATCCTCCGTTCAAGACTTGAGGTAAGAAAACTGCACCTAAGTTGTGAATGGGACTGAGATCCCATGCAATTAAACAAATGTGTTCTGTAACTTATGTATATGTTATGTGTGATGTAAAAGTACGACGTAAGGGAGTGAGGGCTGATGTTAAGCGTACTGAACACAGCTTGACCTAAGTGAGTCGAGATCAGCTAAATAACCAGAGGGCTCGGCCTAAGGGCTGACACCTAAATATTTGTATTAAAGATTGAATTATATGTTTGGAAGTATATGTTTACTGTTGCCTAATATATTGCTTGTACTTTGTTTTTGGTTGTACTAGTTGATCTAAAGTTTACTATGCACTTTCTGTTACTATCTATGCTTGTTGATTATGGTTTTCTTGCTGAGCCTCGGCTCATGGGTGCTACGTGGTGCAGTTAAGGCAAAGGAAAGTTGGATCAGCATTGAGTTGGAGATCTTTGGGGGCAGTGTGTACATCGGTAGCTGCTCAACCGCCACGGCCAAGGTAGTTACAGGGACTAGAGCCAAAATTTGTATTTTGCCATTTAGGCTACCTACTGTTGTATTTATTTTGAGGGTTGTAACAACCATGTAAACTTTAGTTTTAGGATCCCATGTGTCAAACTCTTATTTTAATGAAATTCAACCGTTTTACGATCAAAATCTTTTAACCCTAACCTGTCAGTTGACTTTAGAAACACATTTATGTAAAAACGACTTGATTAGGAAGTCTTGCACTATCTTAAACACACAGTGTAACTGTCTTGGTTATCCAGGGCGTTACAACATAGGTCCATGGAGTTTACATTTGTTTAAGCTCATTAGGAGTTGCTTGAGCTATCTTAAAAAATATGTGGCACTTGTCACATTTTCACACATATTCCATTGCATCTTCATTCATTGTTGGCCAAAAATACCCTTGCCTTAGTATTTTATTTGCTAGGATCTGCCCCATGTGTGATTACCACATAATCCTTCATGTACTTCTATCATCAACAACTCATCTTCTGTTCTGTTGACACACCGGAGGAAAGGCATTGAGTACCCTTGCTTGTACATTATTCCATCAATGATTACATATCTAGCAGCTTGCCTTGATATTTTTCATGCTTCCTTTCTGTCTATGGAAAAAATTATGCACTTTAGGTAAGAAGCAATTGGAGTCATCCAGGACTAGGAATTATCCAGCATAAGTGTTGTCTCTGTTGGGAATATATGACTTTACTCTTTTCAAATCAACAATGAATAATGATAATAATGCAATATTCCAAACCCTAGATTTTGATCAAGATTCAAATTCAAAGTATGAATGACATTCTTGATAATCAATGAAACATGTTCATGATATAAATGTTAATCTTGAATATAAAGAACTAAATGATTAAATGATGATAAGATGAAATAAGACACATTCAATCATCAATACTAACAATGAAAACATAAAATAATTACAAAATACAAGAATAGGGTTAGAGAGATAACACCTTTGTATTGAGCAACTTGAATCTTCAAACTTGGGGAATTTCTAAGGCTTATACACAATAATGATATTGTTGTCCAAAATCTCTATTCCAAGCCTTCCCAATTGCTTGAAGCTTCAACTAAGTAGAATGAGATTTGGGATTGAACAAGCCTTAAAACTCATGCAAGTCAAGCAATGCGTAAGGATTTTCTTGGAGAAAACCATGGTCTTAGAAAGCTAGAGAGAGAGTTGGAAAGTGCGATCAAAACTTTTCAACTCTAATAAACCATATATATAGTATAGGCATCATCATTAGTGTAACCAATAGGATTAGAGCATTTAAAACACATCATTTGGATCATTTTACGTAAACTATACGACCCTAAAAGACCGCCCAAGCAATGTATCGCCTGCATGTATGCGATGTATCGCCTGGCCTACTAGCAGGCGATGCATCGAATGCTAGGGATTTTGAAGCCCTTCGCATTTTGGTGATGCAACGCCACTTAGGGGGCGACGCATCGCCACCCTCTCTGACTTTGGACCCTACCAATGGTCCTAAAATTTTTCCCAATGCTACCAAAATTTTTGGGAATGTTTGGATACGTCATTGTATCACTTTAGACCCACAAAAGTCACTCTTAGATGCCTTCTACAGAATCTCATGCTTTCACTTCCCTTTAAGTGAAAACTGTAATGCCCTGAATTCTCCGTTATCGTTTAATGGCAGGAATAGTAGGCCGGGAGGGCCATACTTGTTTAATTATGCCATTAAATGATAAAATGCATGTATATGTGGATTATATTATAATATGATGTTAAATGCATGCATGTGTGTCCATATTTCTAATTACAGGGGTGTGATGGTAATTTGGCCCGTTGAGGGTAAATTGTTTATTTGTATGCATGTCGGTGATATATTTTGAGACAACATTATAATGTGGGTTTTTTCGAGCCATTCGGCATGAGACGATCATGGTATGTTAATTATCGGTTTGGTCATAACAGGCTTAAGCCCAGGCTTAAGCCCGAGGCTCGGGGTGAGTCTCGGGGTGTTTTAATGATTAGAGCGTTACCGGGAGTTATAGGGTAACGGGGTATGAATTATTGGCGTTTGAGATTATTGGGATTAGTAGGAATTGGAGAGCGTTAATTATGATTGACGAGATAGGCGAAAAGTACTGATTTTACCCTTGGAATGACTTTAGAAGCCTTTAATGACCTAGGGGCATTTAGGTCATTTGGTTTGGATGTATATGAGACTTTAGATGGCTGTAGAAAACAGAACAAAAATAGAGCAAGAGTTTCCCTTCCCGTACATCATTTTCCCTCATTTATTCTTTGGAGTTTTGAGCTCAAAGTGAGGAATCAAGCTAGGAAATCAAGGAGCTGAGTTTATAGGGTTGGTTCATCCATTGAAGGGGGTTTAATTCCAAGTTTGAGGTGAGTTTCAGCCATTAACTTTCTGGTTTTACTCTGTTTTGGTTTAAGATTTCAGCTTGTAATTCTTTGGTGGATAGTTAGAATTAATGGAAGTTAGGTTGATGTTTAACTTGGGTTTTGATGAGGGTGAGTTGTAGATGAAGTTTAGGGGTTAAATTAGGTGTTAGGTCGATGTTTGGAACTAGTTTGAAGGATTGGTTTTGAGGGAAAACGCAGGGGAAGTCGAGCTGGTGTTTGTTGATTTGGGTAAAGGGCCACGGCATGGCAATGGTGAGCCACGACCTACGTGTGTTTTTGTGAGGGAAATGGCTCTGTTAGGAGGGTGAGCCGCGTCATGGCTCTGGTGAGCTGCGGCCCATAAGGGCATTTTTGGCCAAAAATGTGTTTTTAGCTTGGGGATTCAAGCCTTAGGCCTCGAGGTCGATCTTACTACCCGGTTTAGTAGTGTTTGATGTCTCGGAGGATAGGTTTTGGTTTGGGAACCTTTCGTTATTCATTTTATTGATGGAATCCCATAATTGGCTATGACCAGGTAACCGCTAAAGGACCAAAAGGTCGATCGTTCTCAAGGGTCATTCTTTTATTCATTCTAGCTCGAACCAGAGGTAAGAAAAATGCACCCCAAATGTGACATGCATGGTTATTCATGAGGCATGTTGGTTGTATAAATGTGGACATGAATTGATTGTGGAATACTTAGCAAATGTTGCTCACTTATGCATGGTACTGACTCATTAGTCAGATTTGGCAAAGGTGCTAGTATCAACTGTGAAGTTGTGACTTATTCGTCAGGTTTGGCAGTGGTACTGGGCACTGGTCACATAGTGCTGACTCATTAGTCAGGACGGCCTTAGCGTGCTCAACCCAAGCCAATAAAGATTATATCTAATTGACTTTCTGCATTGAATGACTCAAAGAGCATTAATGCCAGACCGATCTCAAGTTCGATGAATATTATAAGCGCTTGAAGGCTAGGGGCTTACCTAGCAGCCAGTCTTCCATTTGAATTAGTGACTTGCTTGTCAGTCACTCAGTATGGTTTACCAGAACCTGTTGAAGGCTAGTAGCTTACCTAGCAGCCACTCTTCCATTTGAATTAGTGACCTGCTTGTCAGTCACTCAGTATGGTTTATCAGGACCTCAAGTGATATTCACTCATTTGTTTGAAAGCTATGAGCTCAGTGTGATTATAATGATAATCATTTGATGATGTTTACATATAATGTTATGTTTTCTTGCTGGGCTTTGGCTCATGGGTGCTATGTGGTGCAGGTAAAGGAAAAGAAAAGCTCACCCAGCCTTGAGTGGAGAGCTTAGGTGGTGATGTGTACATATGATGCCGCTTGACCACCACGGCCAAGGAGTTCTCAGAGGAACTAGGGGGTTTACCCTATTTTTGCCGCTTAGGTCGGCGGGGGGGTTGAAATTTTGGAATAGTAGTGACCATTTTGAGTTGTAAATAATTTGTAAATGTTCTTGTGGGCCCATGAACAGTTTTATGTATCAATAAAACATATCCTTTCCTTCTTATTGGTTTTCACCTTAACCTGTTAATAACACTTAGAACACGTTTTTAACCAAAGGACTCAGGCAATGAGTCAAATTTCCGGTTCACTGTTCACCGTAACTGTTCTGGGGTAACCAGGGCGTTACAAAAACCGTTAAGTGTTTTGCACCTCAACGTGTAAACATCTTAACCATTATATTTAACCAATCTCAACATTCCCCCACTTGGTTAAATATAATCCTCTCTTCTTAGCTTAACAATTTTGGTGCATAAAATAAAGTATCTTTCGATTTGAACTTTATCTTAGTGAAAGTATTACAAAGCCTTATCAAAGTCATTGGTGTCTTAAAGATTGAACCAAGTACTCCTTAATGATAAAACCGATAACACCACACACACATCCACTTGACCATTCATTTTCCCGCTTAGTACTCATTTGGCCATGTGCTCATCCATTTCATAAACTTTGCGGGGAGAAACTCCAACTCCCATGAGAGACGACACCACTTCTAAGTTCACATAGGTGAATTATTAATAGCATCTTTGCTACCTTTAGAGATGCTTGTTGCACACAACTGAACTTCATTAAAAGTCTTAGGCCTATCCTTGACTCGGTAGCAACCAACACTAACAATCCTTGGATGGAACTCATGATTTTGTTAGTGATGAAACAATTCACCCAATAACTTGTTCTTAACCTGAACTCTTTACCTTGATGTTCACAAGTTTGGAGTTGGGTTGCCATCATTGGTGAATATATTATTCTAGGAGTTTTAGTCCCATCCTTTTTGAAGTAGAACTTACTAACCTCTTTGCAAGAGGTTTTGTAAATGGATCCACTAAGTTCGCACTTTTCTTAACATATGAGATAGATATGATTCCTCCACAAATCAATTGTCTCACATACTCATGTCTTAGACTTATATGTCTAGACTTCCCATTATATACGCATTATATGCTCTAGCCAATGTGGATTGACTATCACAAAGTATCGAGATTGTCAATAGCTCATCATTAGAAAGTGGGATCTCCAACATGAGATCCCTAAGCCACTCAGCCTCTTTGCTGGTTGCCGCTAGAGCTATAAATTCGGCCTCCATGGTTAATTGTTAAATACATGTTTTTTTCTTAGAACACCAAGAAATTGCTCCTCCTCCGAGCATAAACACCCAACAACTTGTGAAGAGATTATCTCCTACACTTGATATCCAACTCGCATCGAAATATCCTTCAAGTATCTTCGAGAACTTTGAATATTGGAGGCCTGGTTAGTAAACTAAGTAGGTTTACTAACTGCATATGCAATATCTGCTCTTATACAATGAGCGGCATACATTAGACTCCCCACTGCACTTGCATCTCAGGTTTAGCCACTGCTCTACCATTACACCCATTCCTAACCAATTCCGAAAAGGTTCGCTCATGCTGGAGGGAGCATCCCCACTTAGTGATCGATCCGCTAGTTCACGCAAATCCGAAGAAGTTATCACAGGTGAACCATATGCAGGGAAACTTGCACTTGTGGTTCTGGCCGGGCTTTCCTGAGGTATCTAATAACCTTGCTTCTGCTTGCCGTTGGCGCACCTCTCCTAACTATTGCCCATTTATTCCAGAATAATCTTTTTAGGAGGGACAATTTTACATATTTCTGCCAAATCCTTCTATTATTAAGTACGACTGGTACCATTTCGATGTGTTTTGATTCTTTCGAACAAGAGAGGTTTGGTGTTTTTGAATTCATTGTATTAATTCCACTTCTTACTCGCAGTATGCTCTTTATGATCTCGGCTCGTGATTCAATTTCCATGTATTTAGCTATTGAACCTCAAAGTTTATGTTTTTATGTGATCGCAGCATCAAAAAGAAAGTCTGAATTTTCCACGGAAGCCGGCTCGAAATATTTGATCTTAGGTGCATTTACCTCTGGAATATTACTGTTTGGGTACAACCGGACAACTACTGATATCTAAAAATATCCTTTCTTATAATGTTGTTGTTAAATATATATCTATATAGTCAACTATCGGGTATTACTTAGATGTGAAACTTGCAGACCTCATTGGTTGTGATATTGATCTTACAGGGGGAACGAAATCAAAGAATATATAGACTTGTAGAGACCCTCTATGTAGTTGTCTAGCTAGGGCGTCTACATCTTTCCCCATAGCCCTGGGGCTGTGTCTCGATCTCCTACATGCAAAATCTGAGGTCTGCAAGCCTATGGAGATAATTCCATGCCTTATGACGAAAGGGGAGTCGGCGTGGCGTAAAGTGAAGATTGAGGGAAGTAGAGCAAAATTTCCTTCTGGGGTATTCCGAAGGTGTAACCTAGGAAAGAAAAAAGGGGCCCGATACTTCAACTAGAGGAGCGACCAGTTGGTTCACCAAACCCCAACCCAGCGTTACACGTTCTCCAGGTCCGAAGGGATCCAGTACCCAACTATCGACTCCTCCCGGAATTGTGTCATCGGAGCCGAGCCAGGAATGGTCGTTAGTGGACGCCCACCACTTTTCACCGGTTAGAGAGGCCCTCTTTAATACATTAAGAAAAGATGTTCACAGGGTCCAGAAAGACTCGGTCATAGGAACTTAGACCACCTACGTGCTGGTAAACGAAAACCACCTCGACCGGATCAGAGTAAAAAATAATGTCGAATCAAGCCGGCCCTTGCCTTGAAAGAATTCACACGCGGCCACCAGCTTTCCCAAAATCAGGGGAGATCTGCTGCTTACTGCTCACAAAAACATCCGACCTATACTATAGTCAAGTCGTCCGCGTATCTTTTTGATCTCCTTTCCTTCTATTTCTCAGATTTTTGGCTTTGACTAATTCAAGGTGAAAAATGGGGTTGGACAAAAAAAGGGGGAGAGAGGAGTTGGGAACGCTCACTTCTGCATTTTTGTTTAGGTTATCGAGATTATCAATCGCTCTTTTTAGTGGGGAGGAATAGTGCGTGAATGGCGGTTCTCAGACGAGGGAATCCTTCCTCTCTAACTAAATAATAGGCTAGAATGCTTCTATCAATAGAGCTTTCACGTCTGCGCATAGAATCATTTTTTTGCCTTTCCATTTCATTTTTACCATATCATGGGCAGTTGGATCGGAATTCATGTGATGGTTCGAGAGTGGTTTCAAATATTCTTCGGATCCATCTTCGACCTTTCCTATTGTTGGAGAATAGGTCTACTAGCTCCCGATTCCATGTTAATGTATCTATATGAACCTAATCTCTCTGTTCATTCTTCTTGAGTTGTCCCCGCTTAGAGGAGCGGGACCCCTAGAGTTGAGAGACGCAATGAACCAGCAAAAAAAAACTTGGAGTCCCCTTTTGGGCTTTCATAACTAAGAAGGCATAAAAGAAAGGAGTCTCGGTATTCATTCTGACTTTCGCTCGCAAAGGAACAAGATCTGGATTTGACTAGGGCGAGTGCAGTTTACTATGAAAGTGGACTTTGCCCCCCCCCCCCCCCCTTTCTTTATACTTGCAGTAAAGGTGTTCAGGTGGGCATAGAGGTTTTGTAGTCGTTACCGGTAGGAGTGAGTTACACTTCTCTAAGGTGGGTGGGCAATGAGTAACGAAATCAGATCCCCTGTCAAGTAGGTTTCATAATCGCTAACGTATAGTGTTGTTATTCGCTCAGTGAAGTAGAAAGCAACGGGATAATGGTTCGCATTGAATTCATTTAGTAGGTCACCTTCTTGTTCAAGCCAGAAGGTTAGGTATAGAAGCTTATGTTCAGTGTTAAGAAAGGTGGGCGGCGGATGTGTGGGTAGTTAGCTTGAACTATCCGCCTTCCAACAATAAGTCAAAAAGGTGTTCACCTCCTCTGCACGTATAAGAGAAAGGCGCTAGTACACAGTTGTTGTTCTAACAACTACAAGTTAGTGCAGCATTATAGGGAGGGGTGCGAAAGCACAAAAAGGAAGTGAAGTACAGAAGACCAGGAAATTGAATATTTTGAATAATAAACTTAAGATGTTCATCCCCAAGCCTAGACTACTCTACATTATCATATGGTTTCGTGGGCACGTCCAACCGTACCTTGCCACTTGCCAGTTCAAAGTCTAAAAGCCGATCAATAAGATAAATCTGGATCCTAGTGCTTTCAAGATGGTTCGATCGCTAACAAAGACAACCATAGGAAATAGCAAACTCCCAACAAGCAACTCCAAGAGCTCAAGCCTAAAGCCTTAGTAACGCGGATCCTCATTGCTCGCGTAAAGCAAGCGTAGGCTCGAAGGCCGAAGCATGCTAGTGCTTGTTGCATTTCCCTCCTACTCGAGTAAAGTATTCCGCTCGTTTGCTTTTAGGAATTCAGTAGAGTGGCCGGTCGTTGAAAGAAGAAAATAGTGTATTTGCCTATTTTATTTTAAGATGCCTAAACTTGTAAAGCACTTTCTCAACATAGTGTTCTTGAATTAAGGCATAACCCCCTCTATTTCTTCTTGCTTTTATACACAAGGTGGTATCAACCTCTCCAAGGTCTTTCTTCTTAAAAGTGGAAGATAGAAACCTCTTCATTTCCATTATTCATTTCATATCATTACTCAAACTTAACATATCATCAACATATAGACACACTATGATGACATAGTCATCACAAGTCTTAGAATATAAGCACTTATCCACATTATTGTGTTTAAACCCATTCGAAATTATGGCTTTATCAAATTTCTCATGCCATTTTTTCAGTGCTTGCTTTAAACCATATAATGATTTAACATGCCTACACATTTTATGTTCATTTCCCCTTAGAACAAAACCCTATGGTTGTTCCATATAAATCTCCTTATCGAGATCTCCATTTAGGAATGTTGTTTTGACATCCATTTGATGAACATAAAGGTTATATGTTGATGACAAGGAAAATAATTGTAACACCCCACGTCACTATGGTTGCTTCTTGGAATGACAAGTGGCCCTGCAAACCAACACGAGTCTTTCCAGCATGCTTTGTCCTCACTCGCATGCTTCCTATAAAAACTTCCCAAGAGGTCACCCATCATGAGACTACTCCAGGTCAAGCACGCTTAACTTTGGAGTTCTCAAGTGATGGGCTACTGAATAGAAAATGCATCTTGTTGGCATAGGTAGTACCCATCAATAAATTTAAGCCCTCTTCCACACTATGTATTCCCACACCTACATAGTCTTAGAATCATCTTACTTGACCTTCCCCAAGCGATGTGGGATTGCACAGATTTTACTCGGTCTTTCCCCTGCGAATCATGCGATTCTGACTGTCACCATCTCCCCCCTTTAGGGGTCCAACATCCCCGTTGGCCACACTTTCGGCTGGGTCAAAGCTCTGATACCATTTGTAATGCCCCATGTCACTAAGACTGCTTCCTAGAATGACGACTGACTCTGCTAACCAACACAAGTCTTTCCAGTGTGCTTTGTCCTCACTCACATGACCTTCTGGGAAGTTTTCCAAGGAAGCGTGCGAGTGGGAACAAAGCATGCTAGAAATACTCGTATTGGTTTGCAGGGCTAGTCGTCATTCCAAGAAGCAGCCATAGTGATGTGAGGTGTTACAATAGTACTCTTATAGTGGTTTTCCTACCAATTGGTGCATACGTGTAAAAATAATCGACTCCTTCATTTTATTTAAACCATTTGGCTATTAGTCTTTCCTTGAAGGTTTGTAATGTGCCATTGGTGTGATATTTCCTCTCAAATACCCACTTGCACCCAATTGGTTTTGAACCTTGTGGAAGTTCTACCGATTCCCATGTGTGGTTTGAAATAATTGAATCTATCTCATCATTTATTGACTCCTTCCAAAAGGCAGAGTCTCTTGAAGACATTGCTTCTTGGAATGTTTTTGGATCATCCTCAACTTGAAGAGCCATAGGAACTTTCCATCTGACTTCTTCAAGGTTTCCCTCTACTAGGTAGAGTGTCTCCACTTGAGAACACGTCTCATTTTATCCCAATTCTTTAAGCCTTTGGCTTATCCGAGGCAATATAGGTTGCTCATCAACCTTTGGATTTTCTCTTTAAGAGATTGTCCAACACTTGTGGGTTCTTGAGAATTGCTATCACAATATAACATATTCTCAAAGAACTCCACTTCTCTTGATTCAATTATCACATTAGACTCCAAGTCTAATAGCCTATAGGCCTTGCTATTTGAGGCATATCCAATAAATGCACACTTTACAGCATTTGGACCCAAATTGGTCATTTTAGGCTTCGTGCTATTGCAATAAGCAAAGTACCCCCACACTTCAAGATACCCTAAATTGGGCTTCTTTCCTCTCCATAACTCATATGGAGAGACATTGTTCTCTTTCATATGAATTCGATTCAATATATGACAAGAAGCAAGCAAGGCTTCACCCCACAAATTATAACACAATTTACCATGTAAAAGCATAGAGTTAATCATCTCAAGATAAGTCCTATTCTTTCTTTCAGCTTTCCATTTTGTTGTGGAGTGTATGGTGCAGTGCATTCATGTATAATGTCATGTTGTTCACAAAACACATTGAAATAATTTGAAAATTATTCACCACCTCTATCACTTCTAAGAGTCTTTATTTTCCTTTCCAAATGATTTTATACTTTAGATTTATAGATTTTAAATGCATTTAATGTCTCATCCTTACTCTTAAGTAAATACACATAAGTATACCTAGAGCAATCATCTATAAAAGTCATGAAGTATCTATTTCCTCCTCTAGTCAACATGCCATTTATTTCACATAAATCACTATGTATTAAATCTAGCAAGTTTGAACATCTATCAACACTTAAAAAAGGTATATTTATCATTTTAGATTTAACACATAATTATCATTTATCATTCTCATTCACATCACAATTAGTCAATCCACATTTAACAACTCTTTTAATTGTGCTTTAACCTATATGAGCAAGTCTATTATGCCACAAAGTAATAGAATTAGAATTAATCACATTGCAAGATTTAGATGCCATATTATTATTGTCACTATCAAAAGCAAAAAGTTTGATCATTCCATCATATGTATAACCTTTTCCCACAAAAGTGCCCAATTTAGTCAAAGTGAGTTTACCGAATTCAAACTCCATTTTCATACCAGATTTACTCAATAAACTTCCACTCATAATGTTTCTAATCATCATGAACATAGAAAAGATTAATTAGGGTCACTTTCTTTCCATTAGAAAAGAACACATCAATGCACCCCCTTCCAAGTACCTTGGATCTCTTTTCATTTTCCATTTGGACTTCAAGTTCCACCTTTGCACTTTCAAAGGTTTTGAAAAAAGTTTTATCATAGGTTGCATGAATGGTGACACAAGTATCATACAACCATCTTTGCACCTTTTCTTGGGTTGCATTAACTTCACTCAAGGTTGCAATGATCTCAACATCAAATGCATTGGCCTTGGTATCTTTACTTAGGTTTGCAATGATCTTAACATCAAATGCATTGACCTTAGTATCTTCACTTTCTTTTGCAATGATCTCGTCATCATTTGCATTGACATTTTTACCTTCACTTAAGGTTGCTTTAGTCTCATCACTACATGCATGAACCATGTCAATTCTCTTTAGGGTTATCATACATCCCTCATTGTATTGACCCCAATCTCATTATGGTTAATTTTACAATTACGATATCTCACATGTTAATCAATAACTTTACAAACAAAACAAGTACAACAATAAACCTTGAATTACTTATTAACATTCACTATTGTACTCTTAATATAAACAATGATCTCAAACTCACAAAAATATGGCAGCAAACACATTTCATTCAAATTCTTGAAATCTACACATTTAGAAATAAAGAAATCGATGATATCAATTTGCTTAAGCATGTAATCCCATTGAGTTGTCTCATCCTTTGTTGATGAAGACTTTGAATCCATATCCACATTCATGTAGAGCATTTTAAAATAAAACTTTCTTTGATCTTTCATTGCTATGTGTCCAACACAAACCAAATCTTGAAACAAGGATTTGAAGGTTGTAGAAGATGAACCAATTTCCCTCATTGTTGATAATACAAGACATAAAATTGAAAGTAATTAGAAATAGAGATTTTGATTGTTGGGAATATATGGCTTTACTCTTTGCTAATCAACAATGAGTAATGATAATAATGCAATATTCCAAACCCTAGATGTTGATCAAGATTCAAATTCAAAGTATGAATGCAATTCTTGACAATCAAATAAACATGTTCACGATAAGAATGTTAATCATGAATATAAAGAACTAAATGATTAAATGATGATAAGATGAAATTAGATACATTCAATCATCATTACTAACAATGAAAAACATAATAGAATTAAAAAATAAAATATTAGGGTTAGAGAGAAACAACCTTTGTATTGAGTAACTTGAATCTTCAAACTGTTGGAAATGTGCCCTGAAAGCATATGTAGTAGACATTGTTTTATGAAATAAATAAATAAATTGAATTTGTTATGCATATATTTTATGGACTATATTATTTTGTGATAATATTATGTAAATATCAGGAAAATTCCTAAGTTCATATATGTGATCTCTAACACGTATTGGTACGGGAGGATTGTGTTTGAGATAAATGAACTTGAATAGTTCGCAATAAAATAAAGTTATGGAATCTTTAGATTAATTACTTCAAGTACGGTCCACTAGTATTATGAATACATGTGATCTAGATCCGGATCACTAGTGTGGTAGGACACTTTAGTGGATGTGCTTTATATATTAGAGAATATATAGAACTGGACCAGATATGTTTATTAATACTTAGTTAAATACGATTTCGAAGTATTAATTAAATATATCAACTGATGATCATATACAAATAGATCTTAATCCTGAAGTTACTATGAACTCCTGTTTATGTTATATGAGTTCTTTTATTCACTTGTTAGGGTCTGTCAGGATGATCAGGCTAGAAACTTTTGTTTTGGGAACTCATTAATGTAGATGGCTGGGGACATAGTATACAGATATGGAATTTGTGCCTTCTCACAAGAGATTGAATGATGGTTCTCTTAAGGGTTGACTTTTGGGACTGAAAGGTTATTGAGCTCAAATTCATAATTTAGTTATGAATTAACCTTCACTAGTATAGTCAATGGTACTTAAGGAAACAAGAGATAATTAAAAGGGTAAAACGGTAATTTTATTCCCGATTAATTATGAACCATTATCAGAGGGTAAAGTTGTATGCAATGATTATATCAATGGACGCTTTATGATTATAAAGTACTCAGTAAATGAAATGTCTATAATTACAAGAGTGCAGTCTCATATTTATAGTGGAATAATCATGAGATTAATAAATTAAGATTATTCAATTAAAGAGTTTAATTAATAATCTCAAATTTATTGGAGCTTGGAATTATAGGTCCATAGGTCCCCATAGCGGCTCTATCAACACTGTTCAAGGTAAGAGTTGATATGAAGGGAAAATAGTTTAAAGACATATTTAAGAAGAAATTTGTTCTTTAGGCCAAATATGCAATTATATGATAATAGTGATTAATTAATTAATTACAAATTAGCTGTAGTTAATAAAATTAATTAATGTTTAATTATTGTATAATTTTTGAAATTATATTAAATAATTAAATTAATTTCAAAATTTTCGAAATTATAATAAATTAAATATTTATTTTCGAAAATTTTGATTTAATTCATTGTTAGAATTAATTAAATATCTTTATTTGAGTGGGAGATAATAATCTGATAAGTTCAAATTGGATTTGAATTTAAAAGATTAATATTTATTCAAATAATTAATTATATTTGATAATTAATTAAAAAGATATTTAATTTGAATTCAAATTTGAATTAGTTATCAGGTTGTTAGATCTTATCTGACAAAGTAGTTTGAATAAATAATTAAATAAAAAATTAAAAAACCAGCATCCCTAAAAATTAGGAAGGCTACACGTTCACACACAGTCCATGGACTGTGTGTGGCGTGTAGGGCATTTTCAGGGATGAGATTTTCATTTTTATTTATTTAATTAATTAATTAATGGATAATTCAAAAATTGGTTTTTAGATTTTTTCATTAATAGAATAATTAATTAATTAAAAAGTTACAGATTTGTTTTTTAAAATTTGAATATTTTCTTTTAAGTATGACTAATCAGAAAAATATTCAGATATGTGTGTGTGAAACAACTCTGAACATTCGCTCTGTGAAAAATAGAACGATAGTTTTCTCTCCCTGAAAATAAAGAGCCAATTCTCAAGCCTATTCTCTTGATCTCATGAGTTGAGTACATCAAGTAGAATCACAAATAAACTATCCTTCATTCTCTAAGTGCCCACACATTTCTTGAGGTGTAGAGAACGCTTTGGAATATCTTGGTGTGAGTACGTGGGAGCGGCTTGGATAGGAAGATCGTTCTAAATACGAAAAGATAGCAAGTACACTTGATAGGCTTCAAGAGGTATGATTTCTATTATTATCTAGCTTATGATTAATGTATGTATATTAATGGATCCGCATATTTAAAGGTAGTTTAAATATGTTACAAAATTTTTGTTGTACACTGGGCCAACCACACCACCATTCCGCTGCGTATTAGGAAACTCGTTCCTAACACAAACTTGGGGAACTTCTAAGGCTTATACACAATAATAAGATAATGTTGTCCAAAATCTCTATTCCAAGCCTTCCCAATTGCTTGAAGCTTCAACTAAGTAGAATGATATTTGGGATTGAACAAGCCTTAAAACTCATGCAAGTCGAGCAATGCTTGATGAGTTTCTTGGAGAAAACCTTGGTTGTAACGCCCTACTTCCTTAGAGTCGTTACTAAGTGAGTTTAAAATGTGCATTCAACTCGCTAATAGAGATTTTAGGTCAAAAAGTGTAATTAAATCACAAACAGGGTTATAAACTTTGAAAATAATTCCATTTACTGAAAACCATAACGTATCTTACATTTGGGATCCCAAAATACTGTTTAGAAATATCTACAACATAAAAGTACAACTCAAGTCGACTAGACGACAAAATCTAGGTTTTAATACAACCATCTCCCAAAATCACTGGCTGTGGCAGCCAGGCAGGCCAAACATGTACACGCCGCTTCACGCTCTCCGTACTCATGGTTGGTCGACTTTTTCCTTGCCCTTACCTACACCACAGAGCACCTGTAAGCCGAAGCCTAGCAAAAAAACCCTCACAAGCAGAAACGTATGCATAACAAACACATCGCATATAAACAGGCCATCAATAGGCTAAACACATCCGGCCAAGCCGTCCCAGGCGCTTTACCAGGCCCTGGGTTTGCAGTCCACACCGTGAGGATATCCCAGGTATCCTTTAGGGTCTCCCCCGGTAACTCGCACTCCACGTGCTCAACGCTGCTCCCGACCCCTTGCTGTATTCGGCCTCGCACTCAACGTGCCCAACATTGTTCCCGACCATTTGCCGTTCCCGGCCCGTGCCGACCTTGGCCTGTGCCGTTCCCGGCTCTTGCCGAAAACTTACACATTTGCATTCTTAGCATAATAAACATACACTTAACATTAACAAACTCAAACAAAGGGCTACGCCCTACAATTCAAACATATTGGGCTCAACCCTGCATACAAGCTCTTTGGGAACAGGGGTTTTCTTACCTGCGTCCCGAGCTCTCCGAGCACCGATATCCCGAGCACAGTCCTCTAACTTGAGCCTCGCCAAAACCCTAGTCACAACACATTAACAATATTCATCCATCAAGTTCTAATCCATTAAATAACTTTGAGCCAATTCTCTAGTCTCCGGGACCTTGAATTCTATCAATCCGGGTGATAAAATCCATCCCGAGCTTTAACCTTTGAGTTCCCAAGCCTAAACACACTTAAAAACACAAAATGGCACTAAGAGCCGCGACCCTATAAGACCATGCCGCGACTAGCCTCGAAATAGAGGCTAACATCTCCCTGAAGCACGCACGGGTCGTGGCTCACTTGATCAAGCGCCGCGGCACGCCTGAAGCACCATGGCCTCCCAAGGCCGCGCACGCACACGGGCCGTGACATGCCCCTCCTAGGACCGCGACCCTCGCCTCCAAACCCAGAAATTTCCATCCTTTCCTGCATTTTCTTCAAATCAACTCACCCAAAACCAAACTAGCAATTCCAGATAATCATCACAAAGGTTCTAGCCCAGTTTTAACATCAAAACCTATCAAAAACCTGCTCCAATAACTCAGCTAAACACCCTAGAACAGATCAAATCCTACTCACATGCATTTCCTAAGAAAACAGTAGAAATCAACCATAAATCTCAGAGTTAGAACTTACCCTTGCTGTGTTTTGATTCAGAGTTGATCCCCTAAATTCCGAACTTCAATTCCTCAAGCTCCAAGCCTTGATTTACTAATTAGAATCTCCCAAGCTCTGCCCCAATTCTAGTTCTTGACTGATTTCTTTCCCTTGCTTGTTTCCTTGAGTTCATCTTAGAGAGTAAAGATGAGAGAGATTAGAAACTATCTTCAGCTGGGAAGGGAAAGTGAATGTCGGTTTCTAAGTCTCCAAAAGCTTCCTAGACTTTGTTTTATTTAACTTAAGCTTTAAGGTTACCTCAAGGCTCGGGGTGCCAAAAACGTCCCCGAGGGAAAAATGGTAAATTTCCCCAATATCCCCTCCTAGACATTCTAACCTCAAATATATCTCCAAATATTTATTTCCATAACTCGATAACCCCATAATACATCTAACACCCAAAAATACCCTCGACTCGCCCTGAGTCAGATTCTCAACCCCGTTGTGACTTTCTGGCTAACTGCTCTCTAGAACTGTCTCGAATCGTGCTACATAGATATATAACACACACATATCATATTTATCACATTTATGCCCCTAATATCCAAACAGGGCCCACATGCATATTTAATTCAACTAAACATGCATCTCTATCACATATTCACATATTAGCATATTAAATCATTTATTGCCCTCCAGGCACACTAGCCAAGGCCCTAAGCCCTATTAGCAAATTTGGGTCGTTACAATTATCCCCTCCTTATAGAAATTTCGTCCTCGAAATTACCTGAACAACTCGGGATACCGCTCCCTCATCTCTGACTCAAGTTCCCATGTCGCCTCCTCAACCTTGCTGTTCCTCCACAGCACTTTTACCAAGGCAATGGTCTTGCTCTAAAGACTTTTTCTTTCCGGTCAAGAACCTGAACCGGCTTCTCCTCATTGGAAAAATCCTAATCAAGCTCTAGATTCTCATAACTTAAAACGTGCGTTGAATCTGACACATACTTCCGGAGCATGGACACATGAAAAACATCATGAACCCCTGATAAAGCTGGAGGCATTGCTAGTCTGTAAGCTACCTCTCCAACCCTTTCCAGAATCTCGAAGGGGCCAACAAACCTAGGGCTCAACTTTCCCCAAACACCAAACCGTTTTACACCCCTCAAAGGTGAAACCCTCAAAAACACATGATCTCCAACCTGAAATTCCACACCCCTGCATTTCAAGTCAGAATAACTCTTCTGATGACTCTGGGAGGCGAGCATTCGCGCTCTAATCTTCTCATTCGCCTCATTGGTCCTCTCAACCATCTCTGGACCCAGATATCTCCTCTCACCTGTCTCATCCCAATGGATAGGTGATCTACACTTCCTTCCATAAAGCATTTCATACGAGGCCACTCCGATGGTCGCCTGATAACTGTTGTTGTACGAGAACTCGATCAAAGGGAGATACTTACTCCATGATCCCCCAAAATCTAGCACACAGACTCGCAACATGTCCTCCAATATCTAAATCGTCCTCTCAGACTGCCCATCTGTCTGAGGATGATAAGCGGTACTAAATTGCAACTGCGTGCCCATAGCCTTCTGCAGACTCTCCCAAAACTTGGAAGTGAAGGTGGGGTCTCTGTCGGATACTATCGACCTCGGAGCCCCATGAAGTCGAACAATCTCCTTCACGTATAACTTGGCATATTGCTCCACAGTATAAGTTGTCCTAACAGGCAAAAAGTGGGCGGACTTGGTATACCTATCCACAATCACCCACACCGATCCATGCTGTCCCACGGTCCTCGGAAAACCAACCACAAAGTCCATGGTAATATCTTCCCACTTCCATTCCAGGGTCCCTAGAGGCTGCAGCAACCCCGCTGGCCTCTAATGCTCAGCCTTAACCTGCTGACAAGTTAAGCACTTGGCCACATAATCCACCACATCCCTCTTCATGCCCGACCGCCAATATAAAGCTCTCAAATCCTAGTACATCTTCGTTGTACCTGGATGCAAAGAATAGGGAGTGGTATGCGATTCATCTAAGATCTCCCACCGGATATCAGAATCTATCGGAACGCAGATCCGACCCTTATACTTCAGTAATCCCATCTCTGAAATAGAAAAGTCCTTATTCACTCCGACTAGGACTTTCTCTCTGTGACCTCTCAACTGGGAATCTTTCCCCTGCACCTCCTTGATCCTCTCAAGGAGTGTAGACTGAAGAGTGATGTTGGCCAACTGTCCAACCACTAACTCTATACCTGATCTGGTCATCTCCTAGGCTAGCTTATCAGATATCTGTCTCAAACTAAACAACTGTCCTGGGCCTTTCCGACTCATTGCATCAGCTACCACATTAGCCTTCCCAGGATGGTATAGGATATCACAATCGTAATCCTTAACCAACTCCAGCCACTACCTCTGGCGCATATTCAGGTCCTTCTGAGTAAAGAAATACTTTAGGTTCTTATGGTCGGTGTATATCTCGCACTCCTCACTATAGAGATAATGTCTCCAAATCTTAAGTGCGAACACCACCGCTGCCAACTCCGAATCATGCATTGGATATCTCTACTCATACTCCTTTAACTGTCTCGATGCATAGGCTATCACCTTACTAGCTTGCATCAACACACACCCCAAACCCTGTCTGGACGCATCACAATAAACCACAAACTTTTCATTGTCTGTTGGCAAACTTAGCACTGGCGCGGTGATCAATCGCCACTTCAACTCCTTAAAACTATTCTCACATTTATCCATCCAAACATACCTTGTCTTCTTCTTTGTCAGATCTGTCAAAGGTGTAGCTATTCTGGAGAACCCCTCTATGACTCGCCGATAGTACCTCGCTAAGCCCAAAAAGCTTCTCACTTCAGGAACATTGCTCGGTCTAGGCCAATCTCTGACCGCCTCAATCTTACTTGGGTCAACCAGAATCCCCTCCTTATTGACAATATGGCCCAGAAATGTAACTTGTGGTAACCAGAACTCACACTTACTAAACTTAGCATATAACTTATGCTCCCTCAACCGCTGTAGAACCAGCCACAAATGCTGCTCGTGCTCTGTCTCTGACTGAGAGTACACCAGGATGTTATCGATGAACACAATCACAAAATTATCCAAATAATCCTTGAAAACCCTATTCATCATGTCCATAAAGGTTGTTGGGGCATTGGTTAATCCAAAGGACATAACCAGGAATTCATAGTGTTCCATACCTCGTTCGGAAAGCGGTCTTTGGTATGTCCTCCTCTTTAATCCTCAACTGATGGTAACCTAATCGGAGGTCTATCTTGGAAAACATTGTTCTTCCCTGTAACTGATCAAATAAATCATCGATCCTAGGCAGGGGATACTTGTTCTTAATGGTTAACTTGTTCAGCTCCCTATAATCAATGCACATCCTAAGAGATCCATCTTTCTTCTTGACAAACAATACTGGAGCACCCCATGGCGAGAAACTTGGTCTGATGAACCCCAAATCAAGTAACTCTTGCAACTGAATCTTCAACTCCTTTAACTCCGCTGGAGCCATTCTATAAGGTGTCCTAGATACTGGCTCTGCCCCTGGCACCAATTCTATAACAAAATCAATCTCCCACTACAGCGGTAACCCTGGCAAATCTGTCGGAAACAAATCCAGAAACTCACATACCAATCTAGTCTCACCCGGTCCAACCGACACCACCCTAGAGGTATCCACAACGCTCGCTAGAAATCCCATGCAACCTTCCTGCATCAGGTCTCTAGCCTTTAATGATGAAATCACTGGTACTCGCGGTCCACTAACCGTCCCCACAAACACAAAGGGTACCTCCCCTTCCGGTTCGAAAGTCACCATTCTGAGCTTGCAGTCAATCGTTGCCCCATACTTTGATAACCAATCCATCCCTAGAATCATATCAAATTCATCCATCTCTAACTCAATCAAATCAACAGACAGTTCCCTACCATCTACCTCTACTGGCAATGCTCTAATCCATTTCCTAGAGATTACCAGTTCTCCTGTTGGCAACAAAGTCTGAAATCCCCTAGCATACAAACCACTAGGTCTACAAAGCTGATCTATCACTCTAGCAGATACAAATGAATGGGTAGCCCCTGAATCAAACAATACAGTATACAAAGAATCAGCGCTAGAGATCTGACCTATCACAACTGAGGGGCTAGCCTCCGCCTCAGTCTGTGTCAAAGTAAATACCCTGGCAGGAGCAAGACTGTCACTCTACTTCAGCTCCTCTTTCTTGACTTGAGGGCAGTCCCTCTTCAGATGACTAGCACTTCCATAGACAAAGCAGGCCCTGATCCTGCACTCACCCTGGTGTCGTAGTCTGCACCGCGGACACACTGGAAAGCTCCTCCAGTTGTCACTTCCATCCTGACGGCCAATAGAAGCTCCCCGTATCCTCCTATCTGAACTGGGAGGAACAAAAGAATTGGGGGCCTTCCTCTTCTGCTCACTAGAGCCACCACCATGACTGGATCCAATAAAAGGAGGCACTATCCTCCTGGCATCGCGCCTAACAGCGCTTTCCTTCCAGATCTGATCATCGGCCCTCTTAGCTGTAAGGGCCTTGTCCACTACCTGAGCATAAGTAGTAGTCTCTGGATCCAAAGTAATATTCACATTGCGGGCGATCATAACATTCAACCCCCTCACAAACCTGTCCCTTCTTGCCGCATCAGTCGGCATTAAATCTGGCGCAAACTTTGCCAATCTGTCAAACTTCAAAGCATACTCTGTCACTGTCAATCGGTTCTGAGTCAGGTTCACATCGCAGCTCGAATTGCCACACTGTAATACTTCTCATTAAATAAATTTCTGAACTCTTCCCAAGTCATAACTGTTATGTTCCTTCTCTGAACTACCACGTCCCACCAGATGCGGGCATCCTCTCTAAACATGTAGCTAGCATAAGCTACCCTCTCATTTCCCTGAACCCTCATAAAATCCAGAATTGAGGAAATCATATTCATCCATTGCTCTTCCCACAGTGGTTCTGGTCCACCCTCGAAGGTGGGAGGATGTTGTTTCCTGAACCTCTCATACAAAGGTTCCCACTTATTCTCCATAGTAGATTGAACTAGCACTGACGCCACAACCTGCTGAACTGGCAGCCCAGTGACCTGAGGTGAGGCCTGCTGCCTCAACCATCGCAGCTCTTCCTTTGTTCGCTGCAGTCTCGCTTCCATCTCGGAAAATATCTCTTGCCAATTCTGTGGGGCAGGTGGAGGGTCCTGACCCTGGTTGTCATCTTCGGCCCTACTACCGCGGAGTCTAGATGATTGTCGAGGTATCTCAACAAATATGCCTGCAACCAACGAACCCGCTCATCAGGCATGATAAAAACATCCAAAACCACCTCCCAAACACATTAACCATCCATAAACAGTAATTCACATAACATACAGATAACATATAACACACAACGGGCCATGCCCTAACATCATGCATATGTTAACTCATTCGTCATGCTCTATATGAAATAAGTAGGAAAACAGGGCATTCAAGCACATATTCAAGCATATTAGTCAATCATACCAACAAACCCTAAGTCGAGCTTGTCACTGACAGCGAGCGTACATGTTCGGTCAATCTCCAGAACCATAAACCTTGGCTCGCTCTGATACCAAGTTGTAACGCCCTACTTCCTTAGAGCCATTACTAAGTGAGTTTAAAATGTGCATTCAACTTGCTAATCGGGATTTTAGGTCAAAAAGTGTAATTAAATCACAAACAAGGTTATAAACTTTGAAAATAATTCCATTTACTGAAAACCATAAAGTATCTGACATTTGGGATCCCAAAATACTATTTAGAAATATCTACAACATAAAAGTACAACTCAAGTCGACTAGACGACAAAATCTAGGTTTTAATACAACCATCTCCCAAAATCACTGGCTGTGGCAGCTAGGCAGGCCAAACATGTACGCGCCGCTTCACGCTCTCCGTACTCATGGTTGGTCGACTTTTTCCTTGCCCTTACCTGCACCACAGAGCACCCGTGAGCCGAAGCCCAGCAAGAAAACCCACACAAGCAGAAACGTATGCATAACAAACACATAGCATACAAATAGGCCATCAATAGGCTAAACACATACGGCCACGCCGTCCCAGGCGCTTTACCAGGCCCTGGGTTTGCGGTCCACACCGTCAGGATATCCCAGGTATCCTTTAGGGTCTCACTCTGGCAACTCGCACTCCACGTGCTCAACGCTGCTCTCGACCCCTTGCTGTATTCGGCCTCACACTCAACGTGCCCAACAATGTTCCTAGCCCTTTGTCGTTCCCGGCCCCTGCCGACCTTGGCTTGCGCCGTTCCCAGCTCTTGCCGAACACTTACACATTTGCATTCTTAACATAATAAACATACACTTAACATTAACAAACTCAAATAAAGGGCTACGCCCTGCAATTCAAACATATTGGGCTCAGCTCTGCATACAAGCTCTATGGGAACAAGGGTTTTCTTACCTGCGTCCCGAGCTCTCCGAGCACCGATATCCCGAGCACAATCCTCTAACTTGAGCCTCGCCAAAACCCTAGTCACAACACATTAACAATATTCATCCATCAAGTTCTAATCCATTAAATAACTTTGAGCCATATCTCTAATCTCTGGGACCTTGAATTCTATCAATCCAGGTGATAAAAACACAAAATGGCACTAAGAGTCGTGACCCTATAAGACCATGTCGCGGCTAACCTTGAAACAGACGCTAACACCTCCCTGAAGCACGCACGGGCAACGACGCACTTAACCAAGCGCCACACCGCGCCTCAAGCACCATGGCCTCCCAAGGTCGCGCGTGCACACGGGCCGCGGCATGCCCCTCCTAGGGTCGGGGCCCTCGCCTCCAAACCCAGAAATCTCCATCTTTTCTTGCATTTTCTTCAAACCAACTCACCCAAAACCAAGCTAGCAATTCCATATAATCATCAACAAGGTTCTAGCCCAGTTTTAACATCAAAACCTATCAAAAACCTGCTCCAAAAACTCAGCTAAACACCCTAGAACGGATCAAATCCTACTCACATGCATTTCCTAAGAAGACAGTAGAAATCAACCATAATTCTCAGAGTTATAACTTACCCTTGCTGAGTTTTGATTTAGAGTTGATCCCTTAAATTCTCAACTTCAATTCCTCAACCTCCAAGCCCTGATTTACTGGTTAGAATCTCCCAAGCTCTGGAGGGCAATAATTGTAACACCCCAAGTTGCTAATAAGGTTTAGGACCTTGATTAGCGTGCCTGGAGGGCAATAAGTGAATTAACATGATAATATATAAATTTGAATGAATATGTGATTAGAATGCATGTTTAGGTGGTATAAATATGCATGTGGGCCCCGTTTGTATGTTAGGGGTAAATTGGTAATTTTAGCCCGCTGAGGGCATAAATGTGATAATTGTATTATGTGATTTGTACCACGTGAGTGTGGTGATATTAATGTGATGCACGTGCCGAGACGGTCCTAGGGAGCTAGTTAACTTAAAAGTCACAACGGGATTTTATACCCGGCTCGGGAGAAGCCTAGGGGTACTTTGGGAATTTCGTAAGTTGAGGTGAGAATTAGTGGTTAATGGTTATTGGTGATTGAGTAACCTGAGTAACCATTAGTAACTGCTGGGAGTAACAAGTTGTGATGGGAAAAATGGTAGAATAGTAATAGAGATGAAATGACAAAAGTTCCCTTGAGGTTAGTTAGGAAAGAATTTTTATGAAAGGGTAGAATGGTCATTTGGCTAAGGGTAGATAAGCTTCAGCTGAAGGAAAAGGGAATTATGTATTACACATGGTCATAGATGGTTTATGCTGGAATTTGGAAGTGAAAGCTAGAAGAAAAGAAAAGAAAAAGAAGAAAGCTGAATTTGAAACCTAGGAGGAGGAATCAAGGTGGTTTGAAGCAATTAAAGCCAAGCAGAGGTCAAGATTGGTCAGAGGTAAGTTGTATCTCTGAAATTTCTGTGTTTTAGAAAGTTTCTATAGAATTTAGGTTGGAATTGAAAGATGGTTTGTGGCTGGTTTGCTTGGGAATTCAGCTTGTGAAATTAGAGGGCTTAGCTTGGAGCTAGAATCAAGGGAGCTTAAGGTTGAATTCTCCACTTGAGGTAAGGATTCTGTGCAATTATGGGGTTTATTTCTGTTGTGGTTTAAGGAATTTGAAGTATGGTTTAGGTTTTTGTAGGCTTTGGTCTAAGTTTCTAACTTACTGGTTTGAACCACTAAGATTTGGAATCAAAGTGTGATTTATGGAAGTGACTATGTATCTATACTTGTGGATGGTGTTTAAAGGTTGTTTGATGGTTTATTTGGGCTTTTAAATTGGTTATGGGGTTTAGGTATGTGTTTGGGTTGAGTTGGAGGTTTTTTGGCTTGGGAAAAGCGCAGGGGAAAACCCAGATTTCTAGGTTCGTGAAGGGGCGCCGCGACCCTGTTCTTTGGAGCCACGACGCGAGGTTGCTTCAGGGCTGGGGGATACTCTCTGACTTGCTGGGCGCCGCGACGCTAGGCTAATTTTAGAACAAGGAATTTTGCATTTTTGGGCTTTTGCTCCGGGGGTTCGGGGGATGTTTCCGATGCATTGTTTTAAGAATTTGTGGATTCTGAGAGTGTGGGATTGGTCCCGGGAAGTGGTTTTGGATTGGTTAGTATTAAAGGATGTTTTATATGTGTTGTGACTAGGTCTTCGGAGAGGCTCGGGATAGAGGACCGTGCTCGTGACTTTGGTGCATTGTGAAGCTCGGGATACAGGTAAGAAAACTGTAGTACCCGTAGAGCAGGGCTTGAGCCCATAGTGTTGTTGCAGGGCACGGTCCTAGATTGCATTATTGTTCGGGTGTATCTTGATTGAATTAATATATGCTTGAATGCTGTTTAAGTATGCTACATGTGTGGATATAGTAGAATGAACGGTGAAGGAGCCGAGAACGGCGAGGGGCCGAGAACGGCAGTGGGGCCGGGAATTCCACTTAGCACATGGACTGCTTATGGTTAGGGTGAGACCCCAATGGATACATGGGATATCCTTACGGTGTGGACCGTGAACCCAGGCTTTGGTAACGCTTCTGGGACGGCATGGCTGTACAGGTGTTTAAATCTTATGGACAGTCTAGTTATCTGTTATAGTGATTGTATGATATGCATATGTTATGTGCTTTTTAAGTTTTCTTGCTGGGCTTCGGCTCACGGGTGCTCTGTGTTGCAGGTAAGGGCAAGGAGAAAGTCAACCAGCCATGAGTACGGAGAGCGTGGGGGTGGCGCGTACATGTTTGGCCTGCCCGACTGCTTTGGTTGGGGGCATTTTAAGAAATGGCTGTATTAAACTATGTTTTTGATAATTAGTAATTTGTGAACCTAGTTTGAATTGTAAATATTTTACAAACCTCATTTTGGGATCCCGAATGTTAAACTCTTAAACTTTTAATGAAATAGAGTGCTTTTAAAGATTACAGCCTTGACTTTTTGTTTAATCACACTATTGTTCTAAAAACCTTGCTTAGCGAGTTAGTTGCACGTTTTAAACTCATTTAGTAACGACTCTAAGGAAGTAGGGCGTTAGAACTTGGTATCAGAGCGAGCCAAGGTTTATTGGTTCTGGAGATTGACCGAACATGTACGCACGCTACCATTGAAAAGCTCGACTCAGGGTTGATTGGTATGGTTGATTAATGTATTTGAATATGTGTTTGAATGCCTTGTTTTCCTGCTTAGTTTATAAAGAGCATGATGAGTGAAATAACATATGCATGATGTCAAGGCAAGGCCCGTTGTGTGCTATATGCTATATGTATGTTATTTGGGTTGTTGATCTTGGTTTGTTGTTGAGATTGAGAGGTGGAATTGGATCTTGTTATCATGCCTGATGAGCGGTGTCACTGATTGCAGGCATATAGTTGTAATGCCTCGGCAATCATCTAGACTCCGCGGCAGTTGGGCCGAGGATGACAATCAGGGTCAGGACCCTCCACCTGCCCCACAAAACTAGCAACAGATATTAGCCGAGATGGAGGCTAGGTTGCAGAGAATAGAGGAAGAACTTCGTCAGATGAGGCAACAGGCCCCTCCACAGGTTACAGGGTTACCAATTCAGCAGAATGTGGCGCTAGTGCCGGTTCAACTTGTGATTGAGAACAGGTGGGAACCCTTGTACGAAAGATTCAGGAAGCAACAACCTCCTACCTTTAAGGGTGGATCGGACCCACTGCGGGCAGAGCAGTGGATGAATATGATTTCCTTGATCTTAGACTTTATGAGGGTCGAAGGAAATGAAAGGGTGGCTTGTGCTAGCTACATGCTTAGGGAGGATGCCCGCATCTGGTGGGATGTAGTGAGTCAGCGGAGGAATGTTACAGTCATGACATGGGAAGAATTTAAGAGTATCTTTAATGAGAAATACTACAACATAGCAGTTCGAGCTATGAAGGTTGATGAGTTTATCAAATTGACTAAGAACAGGTTGTCAGTTACTGAGTATGCCCTGAGATTCGACAGACTGGTGAAGTTTGCGCCAGACTTAGAGCCGACGGATGCGGCCAGGAGAGATAGATTCATACGGGGGTTGAATGTGATGATTGCCCGTGATGTGAATATTACGTTGATTCCATAGACTACTACTTATGCTCAAGCAGTGGATAAGGCCCTTACTGCAGAGAGGGCTGAGGATCCGATATGGAAGGACAGTGCTGTTAGGCGCGTTGCTAGGAGGATGGTGCCTCCTTTTGTTGGGTCTATTATGGGCAGTGGCCCCAGTGAGCAGAAAAGAAGGGTTCCAGATTCATTTGTTCCTCCTAGTTCTGATAGAAGGGTGTGAGGTTCTATTGGTGGCTGTCAGGGCGGAGGTGACAACTGGAGGAGTTTTCTAGTGTGTCCTCGGTGCCGGCGATGACATCAGGGTAAGTGCTGGATTAGGGCATGTTTTATCTGTGGGAGTGTCAACCATCTGAAGAAAGACTGCCCACAAGCTAAGAAGGAAGAGCCAAAGCAGGGAGACAGTCTCGCTCCCGCCAGGGTATTAGCTTTGACTCAGACTGAGGCGGAAGCTAGTCCCTCAGTTGTGATAGGTCAGATCTCTAGCGCTGGTTCTTTGTATACTGCATTGATTGATTCGGGGGCTACCCACTCATTTGTATCTGCTAGGGTGATAGACCAGCTTTGTAGACCTAGTATTGTGTATGCTAGGGGTTTTCAGACTTTGTTGCCAACAGGAGAACTGGTAGTCTCTAGGCGATGGGTTAAAGCATTACTAGTAGAGATAGATGGTAGAGAATTGTTTGTTGATCTGGTTGAGCTAGACATGGATGATTTTGATATGATATTAGGGATGGATTGGTTAACGAGGAATGGAGCAATGATTGATTGCAAGCGGCGTATGGTGACTTTTGAACCAGAAGGTGAGGTACCTTTCGTGTTTGTGGGGATGGTGAATGGACCGCGAGTGCCTATGATCTCAGCACTGAAGGCTAGAGACCTGATGCAGGAGGGTTGTATAGGATTCCTAGCGAGTGTTGTAGATACCTCTAAGTGGTGACAGTGGAACCGAATGAAACCAGATTGGTATGTGAGTTTCCAGACTTATTTCCAGCGGACTTGCCAGGGTTGCCGCCACAGCGAGAGATTGAGTTCGTCATAGAGTTGGCACTAGGGGTGGAGCCAGTTTCTAGGGCACCCTATAGAATGGCTCCGGCAGAGTTAAAAGAGTTGAAGATTCAGTTACAGGAGTTATTGGATTTGGGGTTCATTAGACCGAGTTTCTCACCATGGGGTGCTCTAGTGCTATTTGTTAAAAATAAGGATGGGTCGCTTAGGATGTGCATTGATTACAGGGATTTGAATAAGCTGACCATTAAGAATAAGTATCCACTGCCTAGGATTGATGGTTTATTTGATCAGCTACAGGGGAGTACGGTGTTTTCAAAGATCGATCTTCGATCAGGCTATCATCAGTTGAGGATTAAAGAGGAGGACATACCGAAGACTGCTTTTCGGACAAGGTACAGGCATTATGAATTTCTGGTTATGTCATTTGGATTAACCAATGCCCCAGCAACTTTCATGGATATGATGAATAGAATTTTCAAGGACTACCTGGATAAGTTCGTGATTGTATTTATCGATGATATACTAGTGTACTCCTAGTCAGAGACAGAGCATGAGCATCATCTGCGCGTGGTGTTGCAGCGGCTGAGAGAGCATAAGTTATATGCTAAGTTTAGCAAGTGCGAGTTCTGGTTACCGCAAGTTACATTTCTGGGCCATATCATTAGTAAGGAGGGGATACTAGTTGACGCAAGTAAGATAGAGGCAGTGAGAGATTAGCCTAGATCGAGTAGTGTTCCTGAAGTCAGACGTTTTCTCGGATTAGCAGGGTACTACCGGCGATTTGTAGAGGGGTTCTCCAGAATTTCTACTCCATTGACAGAGTTGACAAGAAAGAAAACCAAGTATGTGTGGATAGATCGGTGTGAGAACAGTTTCAAGGAGTTGAAGCGACGGTTGATTACTGCACCAGTGTTGAGCCTGCCGACAGACAATGAGAAGTTCTTGGTTTATTGTGACGCTTCTAGACAGGGTTTGGGATGTGTGTTGATGCAAGCTGGGAAGGTAATAGCTTATGCATCAAGGAAATTAAAGGAGTACGAGCAGAGATATCCCACGCATGATCTGGAGTTGGCTGCAGTGGTATTCGCACATAAGGTTTGGAGACATTACCTGTATGGTGAAAGGTCCGAGATATACACTGATCACAAGAGTTTAAAGTACTTATTTACTCAGAAAGATCTGAACATGCGTCAAAGATGATGGTTGGAGTTGGTAAAGGATTACGATTGTGATATCCTATACCATCCTGGGAAGGCTAATGTGGTGGCTGATGCATTGAGCCGGAAGGGTCCAGGACAGTTGTTTAGTTCGAGGCAGGTATCAGACAGACTAGCAGAGGAGATGGCCAGAGCAGGTATAGAGTTAGTGATTGGTAGGTTAGCCAACATTACTCTTCAGTCCACGCTCCTTGAAAGGATTAAGGAAGCACAGGGAAAGGATCCCTAGTTAGTTGAATGTAGAGAGAATGTCCTAGCTGGAACGACCAAGGATTTCTCTATCTCAGAGATAGGCTTATTGAGGTACAAGGGACGGATGTGTGTTCCGAATGATCTAGATATGTGATGAGAGATTCTAGATGAGTCTCATACCACTCCCTACTCTTTACACCCAGGTACTACGAAGATGTACCAAGACCTGAAAGTTTTGTACTGGTGGTCAGGCATGAAGAGGGATGTGGTGGACTATGTGGCTATGTGCTTGACTTGTCAGCAGATCAAGGCTGAACATCAGAGGCTAGCAGGGTTATTGCAGCCTCTAGGGATTCCCAAGTGGAAATGGGAGGATATTACCATGGATTTTGTGGTTGGATTGCCGAAGACCATGGGTCAGCATGATTCGGTGTGGGTGATTGTAGACAGGTATACTAAGTCCGCCCACTTTTACATGTTAGAACAACTTATACTGTGGAGCAGTATGCTGAGCTTTATGTGAAGGAAATTTTCCGAATTCATGGGGCTCCGAGGTCGATAGTATTCGACAGAGACCCCACCTTCACCTCCAAGTTTTGGGAGAGCCTGCAGAAGTCAATGGGCACACAGCTACGGTTCAGTACCGCTTATCATCCTCAGACAGATGGGCAGTCTGAGAGGATGATTCAGATACTGGAAGATATGCTACGAGCCTGTGTGTTGGACTTTGGGAGATCTTGGAGTAAGTATCTCCCATTGATTGAGTTCTTGTACAATAATAGCTATCAGGCGACTATCGGAGTAGCTCTGTATGAGATGCTGTATGGAAGAAGGTGCAGATCACCGATACACTGGGATGAGACCGGTGAGAGAAGATATTTAGGTCCTGAGATGGTCCAGAGGACCAATGAGGCAATTGAGAAGATTATAGCTTGTATGCTCGCCTCCCAGAGTCGTCAGAAGAGTTACTCAAATTTGAGACGCAGGAGTGTAGAGTTTCAGGTCGGAGATCATGTATTCTTCAGGGTTTCACCCTTGAGAGGAGTGAAGCGATTCGGTGTTCGGGGCAAGTTGAGCCCCAGGTTTGTTGGCCCCTTTGAGGTTCTGGAACGAGATTGAGAGGTAGCTTATAGATTAGCGATGCCTCCAGCTCTATCAGGGGTTCATGATGTATTTCATGTATCCATGCTCTAGAAATATGTATCAGATACTACTCATGTGCTGAGTTATGAGAACTTAGAGTTGGATCAGGATTTATCATACGAGGAAAAACCTGTTCAGATCCTTGACAGAAAATATAAAGTCTTGCGGAGCAAGACCATCGCCTTGGTTAAAGTGCTGTGGAGAAACAACAAGGTTGAAGAGGCGACGTGGGAGCTTAAGTCTGATATGCGGGAGCGGCATCTCGAGTTGTTTAGGTAATTTCGAGTACGAAATTCTTGTAAGGAGGGGATAATTGTAACACCCCAAGTTGCTAATAAGGTTTAGGACCTTGATTAGAGTGCCTGAAGGGAAATAAGTGAATTAACATGATAATATATGAATTTGAATGAATATGTGATTAGAATGCATGTTTAGGTGGTATAAATATGCATGTGGGCCCAGTTTGTATGTTAGGGGTAAATTGGTAATTTTAGCCCGCTGAGGGCATAAATGTGATAATTGTATTATGTGATTTGTACCACGTGAGTGTGGTGCTATTAATGTGATGCACGTGCCGAGACGGTCCTAGGGAGTTAGTTAACTTATAAGTCACAACATGATTTTATACCCAGCTTGGGAGGAGCCTAGGGTACTTTGGGAATTTCGTAAGTTGAGGTGAGAATTAATGGTTAATGGTTATTGGTGATTGAGTAACCTGAGTAACCATTAGTAAATGCTGGGAGTAACAAGTTGTGATGGGAAAAATGGTAGAATAGTAATAAAGATGAAATGACAAAAGTGCCCTTGAGGTTAGTTAGGAAAGAATTTTTATGAAAGGGTAGAATGGTCATTTGGCTAAGGGTAGATAAGCTTCAGCTAAAGGAAAAGGGAATTATGTATTACACTTGGTCATAGATGGTTTATGCTGGAATTTGGAAGTGAAAGTTAAAAGAAAAGAAAAGAAAAAGAAGAAAGCTGAATTTGAAACCTAGGAGGAGGAATCAAGGTGGTTTGAAGCAATTAAAGCCAAGCAGAAGTAAAGATTGGTCAGAGGTAAGTTGTATCTCTGAAATTTCTGTGTTTTAGCAAATTTCTATAGAATTTAGGTTGGAATTGAAAGATGGTTTGTGGCTGGTTTGCTTAGGAATTCAGCTTGTGAAATCAGAGGGCTTAGCTTGGAGCTAGAATCAAGGGAGCTTAAGGTTGAATTCTCCACTTGAGGTGAGGATTCTTTGCAATTATGGGGTTTATTTCTGTTGTGGTTTAAGGAATTTGAAGTATGGTTTAGGTTTTTGTAGGCTTTGGTCTAAGTTTCTAACTTACTGGTTTGAACCACTAAGATTTGGAATCAAAGTGTGATTTATGGAAGTGATTATGTATCTATACTTGTGGATGGTGTTTAAAGGTTGTTAGATGGTTTATTTGGGGTTTTAAATTGGTTTTGTGGTTTAGGTATGTGTTTGGGTTGAGTTGGAGGTGTTTTGGCTCGGGAAAAACGCAGGGGAAAACCTAGATTTTTGGGTTCGCGAAGGGGCGCCGTGGCCCTGTTCTTTGGAGTCACGGCGCGAGGCTGCTTCAGGGCTGGGGGATACTCTCTGACTTGCTGGGCACTGCGGCCCTCAAGGGCAACGCCGCGGTGCTAGGCTATTTTCAAAACAAGGAATTTTGCATTTTTGGGCTTTTGCTCCTGGGGTTCGGGGGATGTTTCCGATGCATTGTTTTAGGAATTTGGGGATTCCGAGAGTGTGGGATTGGTCCCGAGAAGTGGTTTTGGATTCGTTAGTATTAAAGGATGTTTTATATGTGTTGTGACTAGGTCTTCGGAGAGGCTCGGGATAGAGGAAAGTGCTCGTGACTTTGGTGCATTGTGAAGCTCGAGATACAGGTAAGAAAACTGTAGTACCCGTAGAGCAGGGCTTGGGCCCATAGTGTGGTTGCAGGGCACGACCCTAGATTGCATTATTATTAGGGTGTATCTTGATTGAATTATTATATGCTTGAATGTTGTTTAAGTATGCTATATGTGTGGATATAGTAGAATGAATGGCGAAGGAGCCGAGAACGGTGAAGGGCCGAGAACGGCGAGGGGCCGAGAACGGCTGTGGGGCCGGGAATACCACTTAGCATATGGACTGCTTATGGTTAGGGTGAGACCCCAATGGATACATGGGACATCCTTACGGTGTGGACCGTGAACCCAGGCTTTGGTAACGCTTCTGGGACGGCATGGTCGTACAGGTGTTTAAATCTTTTGGACTGTCTGTTTATCTGTGAGTTATCTGTTATAGTGATTGTATGATATGCATATGTTATGTGCTGTTTAAGTTTTCTTGCTAGGCTTCGGCTCACGGGTGCTCTGTGTTGCAGGTAAGGGCAAGGAGAAAGTCAACCAGCCATGAGTACGGAGAGCGTGGGGGCGACGTGTACATATGCCTTCTATACAATCTCATGTTTTCACTTCTCCTAAAGTGAAAATCGTTAAGTGTTTTGCTCCTCAACGTGTAAACACATCTTAACCATTATATTTAATTATTCTCAAGAGTCTCTGTTTCACTAATACAGGGTTGGGCAAGGTGCTCGACTAGTATTATGTTTAGAATGTCTGGCCTTTTAGCGCTTGCTAGCTTGGCTAAAGCATCAACATTTAAATTATGGTAGTGAGGTACCTGTTGTACAGTATATTTCTTAAATTGCGACAGAAGATCTTTAGCTTTGCTTAGATAGAAAGCCATCTTTATACCTCGAGCTTTGTATTCTCATATTATTTGGTTTACGACTAGCTGTGAATCACTATAAATGTCCACTGATAAAGCTTTAACATCTCTGGAAAGTCATAATCTGGCGTGGAAGGCCTCATATTCTACTTCATTGTTTGAGGCATTAAACCCAAACCGTAATGCACAATGAATGCGATGCCCCTCAGGTGTGGCTAAAATTATACCAGCTCCAGAGTTGTGCTCATTCAAGGAACCATTTACGTATAGTTTCCACGTTTGCCAAGTTTCTTCGTTTACTGCTAGTGCTACACCATGCTCGTTTTCAACTTATACTCTTGTGCATTCAACAATAAAGTATGCTAATGCTTTTCCTCTGACAGCAGTCCATGGCTGATACGTGATTTAATACTGCTCATGCTCTATAGTCTATTTAAGTAATCATCCTGATGCCACCTGTTTCTATAAAACTTTCTCGAGGGGTTGGTCTATTAATAATTTAATTGAATGAGCTTAGAAATATGGTCTTAGTTTTCTTGTGCTAAACAGTAGGCAGTATGCTAATTTTTCAATCAGTTGGTATCTTGTTTCAGCTCCTACCAGCCTCTTACTATACACTAGATGTTGAATTTTTTCTGCTTCCCTAATCCACTACTACAAAAAGGGCATTTGCGTCAGTTTCTAACTGCCACAATTGAGTTTTTGCGTCAGTTTTATATGTGACGCAGAATCACATGACGCAAACCAGGCTTGTATTTGCGTCAATGGGGAACTGCAACAAATCTAGCATTTGTGACAGTTAGGCACTGACACAAATGCTACATTAAAAAAAAATAATAATAAATGCTCGCAAATACTGACGCAGCTCCCAGCTAGCCACCCTATGAGACCCTTGCCCCCAGCCACCCTCTCGACCCCCGTGACCCTAGCCACCCCCCACGACCTAGACGACCACCACAACCACCACCAAGCGCCTCCTGCAAAACGAAACCCAAGTAGGGAAAAAAAAAGAAACAAACCCCAACCCCCATCTAGAATAAAAAATATACAAAAAAAAAAAACCATGTATAAGGTTCATAAACATATTATATTCATCAATTTAACCTTAAATATGAAAAAAAAAATGAAAAAAACTCACCAAAATGGGTCAAGAAAGTCGGAGGCGTCGTTGGTGTGGAGAGTTTTCGCATAGAGAATTCTTTTAGAAGTTTTTATGTCAAATGGAAATTGTGGACGAAGTTGTGTATTATTGGGGTCTAACAGTGTTTGTGTCAGTGCCTAACTGACGCTAACGGAACATTTGCGTCAGTGGGATACTAACGCAAACGTCTAAGTAAAACACGTGAGACATTTGTGTCAGTACCCCAGTGACGCAAACCTTCCGTTAGCGTCAGTTAGGCACTGATGCTAATGTCCTCGCTAACAACGTCATATTGCCACTGACACAAATTTTCCCCATTAATGATGTCAGTGTTAGTACTGACGCAAATGCCCTTGCATTTGTGGCAGTGCCCAACTGACACAAATGTTAATTCTCAATCAACGGCGTCAGTCAACTGTGTTGACTAACGCGTTTGACTGAAACAAAAGGGGCATTTTGGTGTAGTGATCAGTGCTACACTAACAACATGTTTAGCGACTTCTAGATATAAATAAAGGGTTTCACCATCAACATGTTTCGACAAGATTGGTGGCTATGTTAGGTTCTCTTTTACTGCTTGGAAGGCTTTCTCACATTCTTCCGTCCATTCAAACTTTGCTATTTCCTCTTAACAGATTGAATAATGGAACACATTTATCTGTTGACTTTGAGACGACCCTGCTAAGGGCTACGATTCTTCTAGTGAGACTTTGTACGTCTTTTATCTTGGTTGGGTCATGTCAATTAGAGCTTTGATTTTCTATGGAATAACTTCTATGCCTCTTGAATTGACGATGAAACCAAGAAATTTTTCAGAGCCTACCCCAAACGATCACTTTAAGGGGTTATTGTAATGCTTCCAAATACTGAAGCATTCTGCTAGATCCTCGACATGCCCCCAGCCATTTTTGACTTGACCAATATATCATCAACATAAACTTCCATGTGTATTTCCTATCTGGTGCTTGAACATCATGTAAACCAACCAATGGTACATCACGCCAGCGGTTTTGAGTCCAAAAGGCATTACTTTGTAACAATATAGCCTATGTCAGTTTTAAACCTTCTATGTTCCTCATCGGGAGGGTGCATGCTGATTTGATTGTACGCTGAGTAAGCATCCATAAATGTAAGGACCTCATGCCCTGCAGTAGCGTCAACTAGCTTGTTGATCCTTGGTAAAGGAAAGAAATCCTTGGGGCAAGCTTTGTTCAAATCTATGAAGTCAACACAAGTCCTCAATTTTCCATTAGGTTTTGGCACTAGAACATGGTTTGCAACCCATTCGGGGTAAAAGGCTTCTCTTATAAACCCATTATCCTTCAGCCTTTCGACCTCTTCTTTTAAGGCCTTAGACCTTTCTTTGTTGAACAACCTCTTTTTCGGCTGTACGGGCTTGAAATTTCCCTTATTGATATTCAAGGCATGACTAATTATAGCAGGGATGATGCCCACCATGTCCTTGTGTGACTAGGTGAACACGTCTTGGTTGTTACTTAAAAATCTTATAACGTCAGACTTGAGCTCCTCCACTAAGTTTTTTCCGATCTTCACCAATCTAGCCGACTCTTCTTGGTCGAGTGGAACCTCTTCAATGCCCTCAATTGGTTGCACTCTAGTATCATAATCCCCAAAGCACTGATCAAAGTCTACTTCCTCACTTTGGGTAGCTACCTATTTGATGGTGTTCTACTCGTTCGGGGAAGCTTGCTTTTGCTCCTCTGATGTGCTCATCTCCATTACTATTGTTGGCTTGCTTTTTGCTAGTCTAGCAAAATTCATGCTGGTCGTCGCCAAGCCTTTCTTAGCAGTTGTAATGGAAGAGTTGTAACATTCTCAAGCTTCCCGATGATTCCCTTTAACACATCAAATTCTAGTATTAGTTGGGAATCTCATTATTAAGTGGAATATGGATGTGAAAGCTCTCAAATCATTGAGTATTGGACTTCCAAGCAAGGCATTGAAAGCTGAGGAAAGTTTGACCACAACAAAAGTGGTCATAATTGTACTGTTCGTTGGTGAAGCTCCAACGATTACTGCTCGTCTGATTGTTCCTGCTGGAGTCATTCCTTCTCTATTAAAACCATAAAAGGTCTGTGTGCAAGGCTCAAGGTCTCGAATAGAGACTTTCATCCTTTCAAGAGTGGTTTTGAAAATGATGTTAACTGAAGAACCATGATCCACCAAAGTTCGTGCAACGATCATATTGGCAATTCGGGCTTCATATTGACATTGGATCTTCCTTGCCAATGTACAACTTCCAAGTTAGCATCTTGAACTTTGGAGGAATGGCAAGTGCATTGATTCGGTCAGAGAAGGAAGAGCCTTTCCTTATTTCTAAATTGATGTTAGTTAGTTTCGGGGCTGTCATTTTTTTTAACCAACTGTTTAATGGCATCAAGTTGTGCTTGGATACCTGGAGCAACTAGTGGCACAACTACTGGGGTAGCGACTGGGAGTGCTGCAACTTCATTTCGTGGTGCTGGAGGGATTACGAGTGCAATGGATCCCACATCATTAGACCCATTTCCTTCCTGAAGCTGGACAAGGACATCTTGCAAGTCACATCCTCTTTTTCCAAGTCTGTCAAAGACATTACTTCCTCTAGGCTGCCCCTCAACAATTTGACTATTTGCTCGAGGACCACCACGAGGTGGTCTAGCTGGAAAATTTGCTAGCTCTTGTTGCCTTGGTGGGATAAATAGTCCTTCAAGCTGCACATTTTTCTAGCAGGGATGTTTTGAGGCCCAAGTGGCTTGGCGGAACAAATTTTCCTCTCGGGTGCCCATCATTATGATAGTTGTCATAGTATTGATTGTCGTGGGGTTGGTAGTATCGACTATCCACTTCATCATCATCATCATCATCATCAGCACCATCATCATCATAACCATCCCGGTAGGATGTTTAATAGCTGCTACTTGCTTCTTGGTCATTTCTTCGTATGTTTCTTCTAGGACGGTGACCATGATTGCACCCAACTGAATGATAATGTTGAGGCTGCTGGCCTTGATTTTAACTTGTTGGTTGCTTGTTCCTTTGTTGTTGGAACTGATGACCAAGTCCTAGGTTTTGTGGATTAGGATGTTGCCCCCCTCTTGAGGTTGATTGCCTCAGTTTCCCCTCATCAGGCCTTTCAACTCCAGAAAATTGTCAACCACAATCTTGACCTTGGTCACGATTGGGTAACATTTGTTCATCTTAGTGGAGTTGACACGGTACTCCTGGTTGAGCTCCCCTGTTGGAGTGGTGACTTCGAGTTTGTCCAGGAGGAACTATTTGGTCTTGGGACCTTTTTGATTGGGCAGGTCCTAAGGCCTGACCAGCTGACCTTTGTGCCTCAACATTTGCTCAACCAACATTCTCAGGTTGAGGGTTCATTGGTTGAGGTATTGCAGCTTGAGTCTGCTACAAGAGGGATTCTAGCAGCCTTGCTGCTTCAATGTTACGATGATTAGCATCTTCTTGATGAGCTTCAAAGGCTTGTTGTTGTTGATCCATCCAAGATTGAAAGCCTTGTCTCTGCTTGTTCTGGGATTCAGATACAACTTCTTGGGTTGCCGCCGGATTTTCATGCATGGCAACAAACTGCTCTTGTATTTCTCCCACAACTTCCTTCAGTTGTTCAATATCAGGGTAAAGGTCTTCCCTCGAATCCACGTGGGCTCATCTCACCCAAATTCTCCTCGTGGAAGCAAGTCTCCAGGTGGAGGAACTTGCTGACTAGGGTGCAAATGAGGAATCTGAATGCTTGAAGGGCGGTCATACTGTCCAGTGGTAGGGTTCCTTTATTGTGGTTCCTGGTTTTGGCTTCTAGTGGTGATAGTCATTGATTCAGATGGATCTGATAAACTATGATCTTAGATTTCAACTCTCAATGAAAGCACCAAAATGTTTACCAGAACTAAGTCAATTTGAACGACAATAATTAATTTAATGAACTGAAATAAAGTAAAATGATACAAGGAATTTATAGTGGTTTGGCTCCAAGAGTTGGTAATGAACTATGTCCACGTGCACTTATATTATTCAAGAATATCTCAGAATCCAGATCAAGAAGGACAAGGTTCAACTAAGTTTCCCAAGCTTGAGAGAAAATACAATTCATTAGGGTTTTGTATGTAAAGTTCGCTCTAGAAAATAATGACTGTGATAGATCCTTATTTATAGAGTCTCTTAGAAGGCTATGATCCCTACAAAATAATCTAGGCCATACACGTGTAGTGTGGGAATTTTACAGCTTATTACATATTCAAAATATAATAGAAAGATACATTCAAATATCAATTACATAAATATCTTGTGATATTTCATAATATCTCATGAAATCCAAATCATTATGAGTGAATGACCTGTTCTTCGAGCAGACCTCCAATCAAGCAGCTTCATAAGGTGGCACCAACTTCCTTCCCTTTGATCAGTCTCCTTACCTTCAAGCAATAAATATCATGGATCTTTAATCTCCTACAAAGTAGACTTCTGCCTTCATGCTAATGAAGCCTACTCGAGTAGCTGATTTTTTTCAACCAACTCTCGGGAGTTTTGATGTCGTTTAATGTCATGTGTCCATTTCAATCGCCACAGCACCATGTCTAATTTTGGGTTAAACAATTTATTTTGTTAGTTTAAACTAAATTATAATGATATAAAATCTGTACATATCAATTTCTTTAATAAACAAACATTATTTATCATTTTATAGACTGCATATATTTGTTTTTATAATATGGGGAAGTTCTTAGGTAGGGGTATTACTTTTGCTCTCACTATAGGGGAGTTTTTTTTTGTTTTAATTTTCGGCACTTAGAAAATTTATAACTGAATTTATTTTTGTATGATGGCATCCACTAGAGTTATACTAGGCATACCGCCAATTTTCAGGAAATTCTAAATAATTTACTGTGCCAAAATCAGAGTTCAAATAGTTGGTTTTCTATACGCATAAAAAAATCAGGCGCACATGCAACTGATTGTTTGAACTTTGATTTCGGCACCGTAAATTATTCAGAACTTCTCAAAAATTAGCAAAATGTCTGATATAACTATACTATACGTCATCATAAAAATGAAATTGAGTTATAATTTCACGAAATGTCAAAAATAGAAAATGCCCCTATAGTAGGAGAAAAAGTGATGTCACTACCTAAAAATTTCCCTATAATATTAGTTTCAAAAATAAATTAGCCATTTTCTACAAAAAACTATTTGATGACTGCCTTTTTCGCTATCAACTTGATAACAAAATGTAAATAAAACAAAGAAGATTAATAACGAGATTTTACGTGGTTCATGTTATAAAACAACCCTAGTCCACGAGTCTTTAGTATTAGTGTTCTTGAAGCTTGAGATGGCAAGCTCTAATGGAGATTTTCTCAGGCAGCGTATAGAGCGCTCTGAGTAGAAGAAGTTGTTAACCCTTTTACAATGGTGCCCTAGGCCTATTTATAGAAGTTGAGGGCCATTAACTCTCTTAATGAGGAGTTATTACAAGAATATTCCCACATAAGTGAGATTAAAAGCCTAATTAAAACACATTTCTATGACAAAGGTGACGGTAGGCCCATGCGGATCGCACGAGGCCCAATTCGCAGGTTGCAGCCCACTCTTTCAAAGAAGGCATGTCTCTGACACTATCAGAATGCAGCTGCACGTTTTTCTGTGGCAGGCGACATTGTAGGAAATATCAATTGCCGAGTGTACGAACTCGACACCACTACTCGAGGCAACCAAAAAGCTGGTAGACGATCTTGTGGTGGCCTAAGGCTACAGTGAATGAATCCTGGTGCTCTCTCCAGGCCCCAAGGACAAATTCCTAGACCTGGAAGACTATCAGATCAAGAAGGCGAGACGACCGCTAGGGTGGTCCTCGAGACGTGCCCTCACTTGGAGACATCCACGTCTGAAAAGGGATAACGACTTGCTGGGAGGAGACTACACTCTGAGGAGCTCTGAGTGAGGTTTACAAAAGTTTACTATCTCCCGAGGAGCTTATTTACTTCTCTAATGACTGCCACATGTCCAATGATAAAATTACGGACAATACTATTGATTTCAGAATTTTTGTTAAAACAATAATAACAATAATATTGGAGTGTTTTATATTAATGGGCTTCTGAAAACTATATGTACATGTGGGTTCCTTGAAACCAGAATTAAGAAAAGTTGAACCCTTAATTTCAATTTATAGGATTGAGAAAAGTCAAGTCTAATACCAA
This sequence comes from Humulus lupulus, assembly GCF_963169125.1. Lineage (NCBI taxonomy): Eukaryota > Viridiplantae > Streptophyta > Magnoliopsida > Rosales > Cannabaceae > Humulus > Humulus lupulus. The sequence continues at coordinate 23,348,269 of NC_084801.1, read as the reverse complement.
ACATTAGAAAGTGTTCAGAATTCTATTTCCGTCTCCAAATTCTAGTTATTGCTATGCGCCTGTAATGCATGTACTCGCTGTATCATATATGAATTACATTCTCTCAATTGTTCGTTTCTTTTCTTTCTACGTCGCAAATGTGTCCAACATTATAGAAAAATTGAGCACCTAAATACTACGAACAAAATAATTTCCCAAAACATTCATGAATAATTTAAAAAGTTTAATTGGTGAATCAGGGAAATAATTTTAAAAACAAATAAAAAAGTTTAGTAATACTAGTATAAAGGACCATGTCGTCAATAAGTTACTTGTAGGGGTAATTAAACAATTATTTTCATCATTACAGCGAGACAAGACGGTAAACGAAGCAAGAGCAAAATCACAGTAATAATTAGACCACATTCATATCAAGCATTCAATCCAAAAAAAATAAAAAATTACAAGCGCATGCATTGCTTCAATTAATTATTAAAAAAAAAAACAAAAATACACATGCACATGCACATACATACTATCATGCCCAATGCTATAAATTATTTATTTCCTCTACATATCTAAGACATCATCGGGTGCGGTAGCAGAAAAAATAAGAATAATAATAAACTTTAAAGGATAAATGATATTTTATTTTATTTTATTGAATATAAAGTGAAAATAACAATTATTTAAGATGTAAATTTTGGATAAATATTTTAAGATGGTCCACACTCCCTCTGCCAACATGCCTTAACAAATCCGTGTACAATAGAAGTACAAGTATAAATATAATCTTTTTAAAGAAAAAAAACTATCATTACTCTATTATTATATACGTACCAAAATCTATAAGAACTTAGTTTTTAAATTTTGTTTAGTACATACATAATAATGTAGAGTCTAAGCAAAGTAAGACATCCCCAACTTCGAATTATGAACATATAAGCAAAGTAGAAAAGGAAGCAGATAATGTCACATATAAATATATATTCCATTTGAAAATGGACGTTAAGGAATGAGCCATGTCATTATTTTTGGTAAATGTCCTCTATATATAAATAATAGCTTGAAGTATATAAGTTTAATTTATATACAGCATCATCTAAAATTGGGTGAAAGCTCAAAATTATGTAACCATCAGGTGCCTATATGTACAAGTATAATAAACCATTGGGAGTTTTCTGGTCAACGGCGAGGTAGATTTGTGGGAAGAATTATATTGTTATTCCATCAAATAATAGTGTGTGTATCGATAACCAAATATTTTTCCAAATAAAATGTGGTAATTAATTTTGTAAAAGATTTGCACTGTATCCGTATGAGAACACATAATATATATATATGTGTGTGTGTGTGTGTGTGAAAATGTAATATAAATAAATTGGAAGAGTCCGCATGAAGGAAGGCATAAGTAGTGTGTTCCCTAATATTTGAACATATTTGCGTTGGCCAAATATAAGAAAATGATCATAGCAGTGGCCACTCCCACTCTCCAAATCACTACTCACGTTTCTCAAGCACGCGGTCGTAGGCCAAGCAAATCTTTTGCCTTCCATTTAACGCCAGGCGTATCTTAATTAATTCTACACATTTTCCAAATTTGTTTTTTTTTTTTTTTTTGTATATAAGTAAGTCCCAAGTCCTTCCTCCACTTCAGAACTTAATTAACCATTTCCACATACTAATTACATATATATATAAATCTTGTTTTCTTCTGCTAATATCGACAAATGGCGAGTTGGATAGTTTTCTCAGGCTTTGGCGCTTGTTCCTTGTTAGTAATGCTAGCCGTAGCATTTGATCCTAGTCCTCTTCAAGATTTTTGTGTTGCAGATACATCAAGACCAGGTATGGCTATCTTTATATATTCTCCCTAGCTACAAAATTTGAACATATGCTAATTACCATCTTCATAATTAATTGACTATTTTTATAAGTCAAAATGAAAAAGAAAAAAACGTGTATTAATTGGGAATGTAAAAAATCTTTATTTATGTTATCTAGGAAAGAGAGAGGCTTAATAAATTTCTTCTGTAGAAATTTTCTTAACGTGTAAATCAAAGAAAATGAAGAGACAAAGAAAACTATGTAATTGTTATAAGAGAATTACTTTTGAACAATTGTTTGGACAGCGTTCGTGAATGGTCTGGCCTGCAAGGATCCAAAAAAGGTTACAGCCGATGATTTTCTGTTGAGCGGGTTTCACATATCAGGCAACACTTCGAACCCAATAGGGTCAGCAGTGAAGGCAGTTACGGCATCAGAATTGCCAGGACTCAATACTCTTGGAATTTCACTTGTTCGCGTTGACTATGCCCCGAGAGGAGTCAACCCTCTTCACACTCACCCTCGTGCCTCGGAGATCTTGACCGTTCTTGAAGGAAGTCTCGAAGTCGGTTTCATCACGTCAAGCCCCGAGAACCGTCGGATCACAAAGGTTCTTGAAAAGGGTGATGTGTTCGTCTTTCCTGTTGGTCTTGTCCATTACCAGAAGAATGTTGGCCATGGAAATGCTGTGGCCATTGCAGCCCTCAGCAGCCAAAATCCCGGCGTGATTATAATCGCTGGCGCTGTGTTTGGCTCAAATCCTGAAATGTCCGAAGACGTTTTGGCTAGGTCTTTCCAACTTGATAAAAATGTTATCAATTATCTGCAGACCAAGTTCTAGATCAACCACACAGTAACAGTAGAAATTAAACAGAGGATTGTGTGATACAAAAATTAAATCGTTACACTACACTAGCTTTTGGTCTAATCATTCATGTGTACTCTTACATCGTGATTCGGTCAAAAGCAAATACCAATGAAAACATTGGGAAAATGCAGGAATTGTGTCTTTTAAGATATGTTGAATCATCTGATAAAAAAAAAGAAAGATATTCTCACTATCACATGTCCAAATGTTGAATTTGACAATTTGTTCTTGCATGTTTCCTGGGAAATTCACTTGTTTGGGCTTAGGTGAAGTGGCAGAGATCAGTGGGTTAGTGACAAATTTCCGTTTATGTGAACATTACAATAACTATCATAATAACAAATAGGGGAAATTACATTTTTAATAGAGTGGGCAAAAATATGGGTTTTTAAAAAAAAAAGTTAATCTATGTCTTTTTTTTTTTAAGAATTTTCACTTTTATGAGTTGGTTTATGCCATAGTTTTACTCTTAATCAAATTTGGAAGGGTATGTTTGTAATTTGATTATTATTTTTTCAGGTTATTTATTTTTTTATATTGTTTTTATATGACTAATTTTATAGTAAATTTTTCTTTGGTTGTTTTGCGAATTTTATTTTGCAATATGAGTTGTTTTTAAAATTATTATTTATTTATTATAAACATGTTTTTTTTAAGATTGTATATATTTTTTTTCAAATCCTGAGTAGGGTAACCAGTTACTTGATTGATCTTAAAAAAAATCCCTAGAGCTAGGTTAAATAATATGCACTAGGAGGGGTAACTAGTTATCTTGAGATGAGTAACTTTCTGCCATAAGAGGGGTAACCAGTTACCTAAGAGGGGTGACGAGTTACTCATATTAAGTATGAAAATAAACATCAAATTTGAAGGAAAAAATGGAAGAACACTTCATTAAAAAAGGATGAAGAAGTAACTATGATTTTAGTAACATAAGTAACTAGTTACCATAAGAAACCATAAATACACACATACCAGAACGTGGAAGTAACCAGTTACCCTCAGAAATATACATACAAAGAATGTGAAGGTAACCAGTTACCCATTCACGTTTTCATATTTTTATTAGTTTTCTTTCCAAATTTTGGTATTCCTTTAAGTGTTGCAATAAAAAAAAAATGCTGAAAAATTGATTTGAATTTTTTTTAAATATAGTGGAAAAAACTATAAAAAAAATTATAATAATAAAAATTAATAAATAAAAAAATAGTAGAATAATTATGTAATGTTAAAATATATGTGTGAAAAAAATAAAAATAAAAGAATGAGAATGAGAATGAGAAAAGAATAAGAACAAAAATGAAAAAAAAAAACAAAAGAAATGATGAATGAAAAAAAATAGATGAATAAATAAGAATGAAAAGAAGAAGAAGAAGAAAAATAATGGAAAAATGAAAAGAAAAAAAAATATGAATGAAAAAATTGGTAGAAAAAAAAAGAAAAAAAATGGAAGAAGAAAAAAAAAAGAAAAAAAAAGTTCATATGTGTGAAAAAAGAAAAAAAATAGAAGGAGAAAATAATAAATACAAGAATGAATAAAAAATAGAATGAAAAAAAACTGAAAAAATATGAAGAGAAAAAACAAAATAATACACATGAAAGAAAAAAAATAGATAAATAAATAAAAATGAAAAAAAAAAAGAAGAATGAAGAAATGGAAAGAAAAAAAGGTGAAGGAAAAAATTGGTAGAAAAAAAAAAGAAAAAGGAAGAAATGGAAGAAAAAACAAGTAAGGAAAAAAAGAAAAAATAATAAAAAAATGATGAAAAAAATTAAAAAAAAAACAAAAAATTACCTTCAAAATCAAAGAAAACATAACTATGATAAAAAAATGTGACATTTCCATATTTTAGTTAGCTACTAATTGTGTTTTCCATACTTTAACTTTTTCTTTAATAAATTTTTCATACAAATTAAGAAAAGTATAACTCCCATATTTTTGTACATTAATAGTATAAAAGCCATATTTTTTTAAAATTCCCAATAAATAATAATTACAAAAATCACCAACCCAAATAATTCTCTTTGCACAAGCCCAATTTTTCAGAAAAAAAAACTTAAAATTTTGGTATAATTCCACAAAAGGTGGGATTTGCTTACTCGGCCCAAAGAAAAAAGGATAGCAACGTCGCAGTCTTAGGGCATGTTTGGCTCATTAACTCAAAAACAGTTTTCTGTTCTAAAAAACAGAAAATTGTTTTTGGAAAACAAATGATGTATTTGGCTTTGTTTTTTTAGAACAGTTTTTAAAAAACTGAGTTAAAAAAGACAAGAATTTAGAAAACACCTTATCTATGTTTTCAAAAGTTGTTCTCAGTTCTCAGTTCTCCCCTTTTTCTCTCTCAACGAAAATAGAAGAAGCAGTAATGGAGCTCTGAGCTCCTTCTCCTCCATCTCTCCGCCTCTGAGGACATTCTCCAATTGTTCTCAGCTGATTGAAACTTCTCTCAACATTTTAATTGTGTGTTCTTCTTATCTTACACACTTTTGTGCCCTAATTTTTTTTCTCTTCTAATTTAACATCTCCTCACATAGAAAGGTCTTTGATCCTCTCTTGCAGATCATAATGTTGCAGCTAGACCTTCACACTGCCATTAGCCTGATTTTTTAAGGTATCTCCTTCTATATATTTATATATACATAAATATAGAGTTCTTCCTTTGCGTTTTGCCATTTAACAGCTGGGTATGAGTGTCTGATATGTATAGTCATGGATTTCATGTTTTTTGAGCTTGACCAAGTTTTGAATATTCACACATTAGCTGGTTTGTGATTAATATATCAAATAATAACATATATCTTTGTGATTGTGGCTATATATAGCTAGCTACTCTATAAATATATATACATATATATATGGTCAAATCCTTAACAGTGATGATTGATGAAAGACCCTTTGAGTGTGTTTATGGGTATTGTTGTATTTGGATGATTACATGTAGAAGTTTGTTATATAGATCGTGTATAGATTGTTTTGGTACTACAACTCTTGCATATATATATATATATGTTTCATATATATGGATCCGTACCCAGCAGCCCTGTTTCATATTTATATATATATATCTGTTTTAAGAGGAGCAGAACTCAAGATCAGCAGATGAGATTGCCTCCATTGAATCGTTTTTCTGTTGATGTGCTTAGCAGCCCTCGTTAAAATCTTTTGTCCTATTGTATTCTATCAAATATGGTACTAAATACTATCTCTCTTTTGCAATTTTATTGCACCACTTGTTTCTAATGTGCAAAAACATTGTGCTCTGCTCCATGTTCTTTCAATTCTAGAATAATTGGAAGTGATCTGAGGTTTATTTACGAATTCATGGTGTTTCTTTTTTCAACTTAACATTCTGTTTTAAACACCGACAACTTTTAAAAAGTATACTTAAACTCATAGTATTCCAAATCTGTCAACCCAACAAAGTATAATAATATTATCATAATGCCCATCTGATTGTGGTTAATACAATGATATCTCATAAAAAAAATTCAAATATTAGTGTCTTATCATCAAAGAGAAAACTTTGGATTCTCTATTATACATCTCTGGAATATCTGTGTGGTGTGTCCCCAGAGAAGAAGGGGGGCTTCATCTGAGGGATTATGTGATCTAGTAAGGGAGCCACCTGCATGGTTTAAGTTAGACAAACACACTGTATTTGTAGCTTTAAGTAGTATGGTGCATCCATAGTTAAGCTTAAAAAATCCTTAGCATAAAAGATAATTTTTCTCAAATACAAGTATGATATATACTGATTTATGTGATATTTGCACATTTTATAAAAATATTGAAGATAGACCAGCTTAGATCAATCAAAAGAATACATAGTTACCTATTGTGGGAATGGTAGTAACAACCTCTCCAAGTTTAAGCTTGTATAAGATGGTTGTTTTTCCAGCTGCATCAAGTCCCACCATCAGAATTCTCATTTCTTTCCTGGCGAAAAATGATCTCATGAGCCGAGAAATCGACAAACCCATCTTTGAATCTGGTTCAACAAAAGGCACAGATTATATCAAGATCAAATCTTCTATATAAGAATGATGAAAACAAATAAAGGGTAGAGCTTTTTGACCTTGTTTCAAGGATTGAACACAGGGGAGCAAAGTAGTAGAGTTTTGCTCTTTTTTTATGTATTGAATGTTTAGATAGGGAAATTGTTCTTCTAAGGCATAAAAGTTTTTATGTGTTCATTTTCATTGGCTAACATTTTATAGCAATGGCTGTCAAAAGAAAAAGAATAAGAGAATATAAATATTTTCTCTCTGATCTTTGCTAGTTTAAAGATAAAGCTACAGACTTTCCCATTATAGGGTTACTATTTCACTATCAAAGAGATCCCTTCAAAGTTTCAAACAATAATTCAAAGATCACAACTCCTTAATGATCACGTGAGTCAATGCTGAAAAAATATATATGCAATAAACATAAACATATTCATATCATATCATATACTGTCTGAATTCTCTACTACAAATTCAAATCTAAAACTTTATGACAACATTAGATATTAGTCACAAGAAAACTCATTAAAGTCTGTCTTATTTTCTAGACAAGGCATCTTTGGCAGACTGAATTGAAACTGCAGCAGCAGCAACATCACCAGCCAATAAACCTCTGCAACTTCAAGTTCCTTATGTTACTAATCATTGTTTTGTTGTCGTGTTTCAGATTCACTTCCAGTTCTAAGTTCAGGATGCAACCCCCGAAAGTACTTGTCTGGCAAATGTGGAACATTGAGTAAAGTGGGTGTTCTTATTGCAGGTAAAATTTGTAATTATTGCATTATTTTTCTCTATTTTTTCAATTGAATTGATTATTATATCAATGTATTGCTTGACAATCTTATTTTAATTTATGTTATTCTTTTGGTATTGCTATGTGTTTGTCTCAACTTGAAGTTCATAAGTTCATTGTTATACTAAAATATAAACTACTTTGATCACATTTAAATAATCATATGTTACATAAAATTTTACTGTGATATATATTAGGGTATATATATGCAATGGATTTTCTTGGAATAGATTTTGGAAAGAGAAGACATAACAATGTTGATTTTCTGGGTTGACATGCTAGATTGCTCTTCTATATGGCATTAGGCATTGGGCAATGTGCAATGGCCAAAGTTGAAGTGTTTTGTTTGACTATTGCCTCATTAGAGACCTTTCCTTTATCATATAATTGTGTAGGCAATGACAGGGTTGATCTCAAGGAGTGGGGTTATAAGCTAATAGGAAATAAATAGGATTTATTGATTATAATATTTGTGTTTAGTGTCTTATATTGGCTATGCTCTAAGATAATATTTTTAGTAAGTCAACTGCCACTGGTCAGTTCCATCGTTCTGCTGCTTCAGGTCCGCCCAACACTGATGATGAAAAGGAAATGGAGAATGAATTTGATCGCATAGACGCCCATGATATTGATGAGAATGATTCTACTAGTTGCTCTCGGCTTGTTGATGATGTTTTTAAACGTTCAACAAAAAATTCAACAACTACAAGTACAGAGCGAAGAGCTAAGAGACAAAGATCACAACAAATGAGTGATGCAATTGTTGCATGGACTGAGGTAGCTAAAGTAAGAGCAGAGGCCACTTTAGCTAAAGCTAAAAAATACAAGAGTACAACCGAAGGAGGAGGAAGCAAAAATCATGAGTTTTCTCTCACAAATTGTATGCAAATCCTCGAAGGAATGGAAGAAGTCAGTGATGATGCCTACATGAAAGCTGTTGAGAAATTTAAGGATCCAGATTGGAGAGAGATTTTTATTAATATGTCTAGTATTAGAAAGAGAGCTTGGTTAGATAGGCTTTGACTATACTGTGATATGTTTGACTGTGTAGGCTTTGAGTTTTACTTTATGTGTGCTTGACATTATTATAGTATGTTATGTTAAGATAATCTAGTGGAGACTTTGTTATTGGTTTCAAATACGTATTGTTTTTTTTCTAAGTTTATTATGCATGTCAAATAATTTGCAGGATTCAGAGTAATCAAATGAATGATTCTAGTTCATCTTCTGCAGATAGTGATTTTGATGATTTTTCATATTTTTTTATGCTAAACTTTTTAAGTGATTACAATGAAAAGTTTATCGAGAAAATCCCTCAAAGAACATCTTCATTATGTGGAGAAGATTTTGTGAGAGAGTTATTAGGTGGTCATGAGAGAACATGCTATGAATTATTGCGAATGGATAAAATGTATTCATCGAGCTATGTACTTGTTTAAAACAAAAGGAATACATTAAGGACACACGAGAGATTAAAGTTGAAGAAGCAGTTGCCATTTTCCTTATAATTGTTGGTCAAAATGTGGGAATGAGACTTATAGATGACCGATTTCAACATTCGCTTGAAACTATTGATAGGCACTTCCAATTAACATTAAAGACAATATGTAAATTAGGACAGGATATCATTCGACCAACTCAATCTTCGTTACCTTCTCATATTGTCAACTCCTCAAAATACTACCCATGGTTTCAGGTACTTAATATACATCCAATGTATTATAACTTTATATATAAATTATATTTTTACATATTTTTAGTTTAAATTTTCCTTCGATAAATGTTTACAATGGTTTTGGATTTTTGTACTATCAGAATTGCATTGGTGCCATTGATGGAACACATGCACCATTGATGGAACACATGTGAGTGCATGTGTCCCTACAGATAAGCAAGTCAGTTACAGAGGCTGAAAAAACGTGGTAACACAAAATGTCTTGTATGCTTGTAACTTTGAAATGTTCTTTACTTTTGTATCTGCTGGTTGGGAGGGCACCGTAAATGATTCCAGGGTGTTTATAGATGCAATTACACAACCTAAATATAAGTTTCCATTGCCTAAAGAAGGTATTGAAAGCCTAGGATTGAATTATTATTTTATAATTTATGTGATGGTGCATATAGAAAACTAACTTTTCTTTTTGACATGTTTTATTATGTAGGTGAATACTATGTTTTGGATTCTGGGTTTCCATGCACAAAAGGTTTTCTCCCACCATATCGTGGTGAAAGATATCATTTGCAAGAATACAATAGTGGACGTAATCGACCACGTGGTATGAAAGAACTATTCAATTATAGGCATTCTTCTCTTAGGAATGTCATTGAACGGTGCTTTGGTGTACTAAAAGCACGTTTTCCTATATTGAAGATGATGCCACCTTACAAATTGAGTAGACAACCTTTGATAGTTATTGCTTGCTGCACTCTTCATAATTTTATTCGTCAACGCACACAGTATGATCATATGTTTATAGAATGGGAAGAGAAAGAACTTGAGGGTGAAGACAACTTAGAGGAAGCAAACACTAGTGTGTCAAGATGTGAAGTCAATTTATCTAATGAATCTGCTGCAGCAATGGCAAGATGTCGAGATCGTATTGCTCAAGCTATGTGGACAGCTTATAATAATATGAATTAGTCAAAATATTTTCAAATTCCATTTTTAAATGGAAATCGTGACATAAAAAAAAAATAAAGGCTTTGCCCAACAAAACGATCTATTAAAAAATTGAAAGAGTTTTATTCCTAAACTCAATTAGTAGTACTTCTAGAGTCCACTTCTTCCCCATACTACGAGTGAAAGGGAAAATGTAAAGACTACCATTAAAGCAGCCCAAGCGAGACTTACTATATCCATGGGAATTATGTCCTCGATTTCTATGAAGGAATTATTCAATTATTGTTCACTAATAATAGTAGAATCACCGGCGCAGAGTCAAAAGGGGTTTTTGTTTTGATCCAAGACCATTGATAAAACAATAAATCCAATTAAGTTCTTAATAATTAGAAGATTTCAAGTATAATCGGAAAATATTAAGCACAAGCAAAATACGCAGAGACTGCCTTGGAAGTATCAGAAGTCTCAAAGGAATGTTAAGTTAATAATAAGACCCATTTTTTGTCGCCCTTCTTTTCATTAAGATAAAGTATAAAAATATAGACTCAAGATAGATCATTATCTACCGCATACCCCTATTTCTTTTTCATTTTTCCCATTTATTTGATCTAAATCTTACCAGTGCCAATTTTATTACTATAAAATAATTTTATTATTCAAATTGTGTTTATGAGGACATATTGTAGATTAATGGTGATTTTCTATATACTTTATATTATATATTTTATTTAAAATTTAAAAATTTTCATATTTTTTATGCATTATAATATTTTATTGATATTTTACTTGTAAAAATTATTTAGATCTTTTTTAGATTCTATATTTTTTCAAACAATATGATATATTGTTAATTTATATGAAAATTAGCAATATTATAACTAAGTTAGATTAAATATGTATGTGACATATTGCATTTTTATTAAAAAAAATCATAATAATAAGGATTAAAATAATTATTGTAAACAAAATATGTTTTCTAAAAACTGTTTTTAGAAAACAATAGCCAAACACCATTATATTTTGAAAACTACAAAAACTGTTTTCTATTCTCATTTTTGAGAATACAATTTTGAAAACAGAAAACATAAAACAATGTCAAACACTCTCTTAGTTTTTTATTTTATTTTTTGGGCTTGTCAAAAGCTACCTTTAGAGGAGTCCCAGTAAATGCTGGAAAATGTCTTATTCTTCAAATTGTGAAGAAGTTGAGAAAAAATTATCACTCTAATGATTGATGTATAATATTTCTCCATTTTTACATATGCTACAGGACATCGCGAGATTTATATGATACCTACAAATATTTTTTAATTGATATTTTACTCATTCTCACTTTCTCTTATTCTCTGTTGTTAAATATAATAATGAAAATAAGTACACACTAATGAGGAATTTTGGATAAGTGAAGTGAAAGAATTATAGATAAATGTAGTTGGACGGTTTTAAAAATCTTTTTTATTTTTTATTTTTATGGGAAATGAGTGTTTTCAAAAGCTTGTAAATTAGAACCCAACTTTTTTATTTTGTGAGAAAAGTACTCGGTGTCTATTTTAATCGGGCTTAGTTGGTACCCACTCTAACAAAGTTGTTAGATGTCGACTATGTGTCACATGTCAGCTCCTTAAAGATTCATCTTATAATTTGTTTTTATAAATAAATATTTTAAATGATTTTAAAATAAAAAATTAATATAAAATAATTAGAAAATAGAAAAAAAAATAAGGGTGTACTTGTGTCAGCTCCTCATTGGTCTATCTTGTTTTTTTTTATAAAAAATTATTTAAAATGATTTCAAAATAAAAAATTAATAAAAATGTTAAAAAAATTTAAAATAAAAAAAAAGTTGCACACACATCAGCTCCTCATTGGTTCATCTTGTAATTTTTTTATAAAAAATATTTAAAATGATTTTAAAATAAAAAAATTAAGAAAAATGTGTATTAATTATTAAAAAATATAATTTTATATAAAAATAACTAGAAAATAGAAAAAAAAAAACAAAATAAAAGTGTACACATGTTATCTCTTTATTGGTCCACCTTACAATATTTTATTTATAATAATATTATAAAAAATATTTAAAATGATTTTAAAATTAATAAATAAATATATTTATTTTAAATATTTTTTTATAAAAAAACTATAAGGTGGACCAATAAGGAGTTGATATACACCCTTATTTGTTTTTTTTTCGATTTTTCTAACTATTTTTATATAAATTTATATTTCTATTATTTTTTTTATTTTAAAATAATTTTAAATAATATTTTTTATAAAAAAGTATAAGTTGAACAAATGAGGAGCTGAGACGTGTACATCCAGTTAACATCTAATAACTTTATTAGTCTAGTTACCAATGGAGCCCAACGAAAATGGACATTATGTACTTTTCTCACAAAAAGAGATTGGGTACTAATTTACAAGATTTTAAAAATATTAAGTACTTTTGATGCTAATTCCCCTACTTTTAATTATAAACATTGAAATGTCTATTAATTGGATGGATAAAGTGAGTTGAATTATATATGAATATATATTTCTTTAAAAATATGGGCTTGGGGCAAAATGAGCCTTAATGGTGTGTAATATGTAAATAGATGTTCAATTTTGTAGTAAAATAGCCTAGTCACATTTTTAATATTATATAGGGTTTATGCATTTTTAGATCTTGTGTTTTGCCTCATTACCTATTAGACCTTGTGTTTTAAAAAATTACTTTTTTGACCCTGTATCTTTTAAAATAGTTCAAATAGACCTCTAAACCCGATTTTGATCAAAGTTTTTTAAACTAAAATCACAAATAATTCATCAAACTAACAACTCAGAACAAAAATACAGTCATTCTGCCTAAGAACTGTGTTGTTATATTCAATTTTTTATTCATCAAAATCATGTTTAGGGGCCTATTTGAACCATTTTACAAAACACAGGGTCCAAAAACTAATTTGTCAAAACACAGGGTCCAAACAGGGAATGAGGCAAAACACAGGGTCTAAAAAAGTATAAATCCTATTATATATTACCAAATATGTCTTATAGCAAAATACTATTTTATTCTAAATATTTTAATATTATGGTATATATATTAGTTTTGTTTAATTAGTTTTTATTTCAAAGTTATTTTGATTTTTTTTCGTTTTTTATGGGTTGTTTAATAATATAACATACTACAAAATACATATACTGAGTTGAAAAATAATATACCAAAACCTACCAAAAAGCACTGTCTCCGAAAGACTATGTTTTTTTTAGAAGGAGACAATAAATGATGAGATGGATTCGATTATGTCAAACCAAACATGGAAATCGGTAGATCTTTCACAAGGTTCAAAACCAATTGGGTGCATGTGGATATTTCGCAGGAAATATCACACCAATGGCACATACAATCCTTCAAAACTAGATGAGTAGCTAAATGGTTTAAACAAAAGGAATGAATCGATTATTTTGACACGTATGCATCAGTTGCTTGCACTACAACAATTTTGACATTCAATGACTCCTTACAATGTCTTACATCAATGGTGTAAGACATTAAAAATTATGAGGGATTTTAAATGTCTTATGTTGGGAGACAATGAAATTTTTTATTAATTACTAATATTGTAAGACATTAAAAGTGCAGGGAGACGTTGAAAATTTGGGGTCTAAACACGTGTCTGTGGGGACATCCAATGTCTCCCATTGGAAGACGTGCCACGTGTCCGACGTCTTCTAGTAGGAGACATTGGATGTATATGACTTCCAACGTCTCCCACTGGAAAACGTGGGACACATGGCACGTCTTCCCGTGGGAGACGTTAAATGTCTATGACTTCCAACGTCTCCCACTTGAAGACGTGCCACATGCCACATCTTCCAATGGGAAACGTTGGAAGTCATATACATCCAACGTCTCTCACTGGAAGATGTGGGACACGTGGCACACCTTCCAGTAGGAGACGTTGGAAGTCCCCACTAGTATAAACCCCCTATTTCCTTCCCTCTCAGACACACACACACAAACCAGAGGTTCAAGACGATTTCTACGATTTCTAGGGCACAAAATGTAAGGTTTTCTCTCTATTTTCATGGTTTTACTTAGTTTTTTTTTTTGAAAAAAATCATAGGTTATAATGAATAGTAAATGCTATTCTTGTTTATTTTACATTATTATGAACTTTTACCATAGATTGTAGGATTTTCTTAGATTTTCCATAATTAATTTCTAAGAAAATTTATAATTTGTTGACAATGTAGAAATTATTTTAAATTTACATATAACATTGTGTAGATATCATTGAATATATATTTATGATTATTTTTAATTATTATTATTATTATTTATTTCGAAATTTAGCTTTATTTGTTTATATATCTAATTTTTATTTATTTAAATTATAGCTATTTTGATTATATATAGTTATGTTAAAATAAATTTATTAAATAATTTTAAAGTATAAATATATGAAAAGTTTTATGTTTTTGTTGATTATTGAGTTTTTAAGTTATGAAAAGTTTTATTGATTTTTTGTTTAGGTTAATTAATGGCTCATTGGAGTTTTTTTTATTTTTTTAGCAATCGTTTACTTATTAGATATTTAGTGATATTTATTTAGTAATCTTTTACATATTAATTAATTTAATTTCCTAGGTTGTGATTTTGTTGGTGAGATTTTAGAGATTATTTTTTGCATCAAAATTTCTATATCAATCATACATTTGAGGTAATTAAGTTTCTAAAATTACAATAATAAGTTATATATTGCTAGATATTTAGTGATATTTTATTTATTATTTATTAATTGATTTTTATTTGTTTGTGGATTTAATAACAAATTTGATTACTAAGTGAAGTAAGTTTGCTAGCTTTTGGATTATTAATTGAAGAGGTACATATATATTATCTTACTTCTACTTTTAATATTATTAAACAAATGTTAGAGGAGTTTTAATATCTTAAATATTCATCCATAGTGAAGTATGATCTGAGATTAAAATTGTGTGCTGTGGTGATAACAGAAGGTTGAGAACTTGTGTGTTTTAGTGAAGTAGATTCTGAGAAATTTGGTTATGTGCTACTGAGCTATAAGGAAGAAACTTATTGTATGTTGTTTGAATTGTTTGTTTTGTTATTCACATGCATATGGTTAGGTCACTATAATAGTGGAAATGCTGCTCGATTTTATCTAGGATAATAAACAATTAGCTTTATATAGACATCAAACTTTATCACGTGCTTATTTAGTGTTGTTTCTTTTATTTTTCATAGACATAGGAGAAGATATGGATAGACAGTGAATTTCATGTGGCATGTGGATACTACATAATGAGTATGTTGAAGGATTTGATTGAACATGCGAGTTCCGGACATTACTTGAGAACGGTATTATTAATTAAAATTTAAAAATTATTTTTGAAACCATATATATAAATGTAATCAAATAATTAATTAATATATTTTACTTTATATTTTTTGCAGCTAACAAGTACGTCATATACAGAGGCACAAATTGATGAGTTGCGACAAAAATGGGGGACATATATGTTACCGATAATCCAAAGTTACCGACCTCGTTGTTAGATTTTCTTACTTTTTACCTCTTTCTTCATACACAGTGCAATATTTGTTAATTTTGTATATGTCTAACAAATATTGTGTTTCTTGTATATGTCTAACAAATATTATGTTTCTTGCATATTTTCATTTTATTAATTATGTCAATTTCAATTTAAATTAATATTAAACTGATTTAAATTTAATTAATTATTAAATCAATTTAAATTAATATTAAAATAATTTAAATTTAATTAATTATTAAATCAATTTAAATTTAAATTATTAATTATTTATTAAACCAAATTCAAATAATATTAATTATAAATTAATTTAATTTATTTTTTTTAAACCTGGGAGATTTTCAATGTCTCCCATTCGGAGAGGTGAGAGACATCCCACGTCTCCCAGTGGGAGAGGTTGAAAGTCCACGCTTTTGGACACCTTCAACCTCTCCCCTAGGAGATGTGAGATATACACTTATAATGAATCCACCTACAACGTCTCCCCCTATGGGAGACATTGTAGACTTTCAATGTCTCTCAAATAAAGTCATAAAACTCCTATTTTGTTGTAGTGTTGGACAACCACAAAAGGAGTTTTGTTTTCCTTATCATCAATATATAACATTTATGTTCATCAAATAGATGTCAAAATGACATTACTAAATGGAGATCTCGCTAAGGTGATCTATATGGAACAACCAGAAGGTTTTGTTCTAAGGTTAAATGAACATAAAGTGTGTAGGCTTGTTAAAACTTTATATGGTTTAAAACAAGCACCAAAACAATGGCAAGAGAAGTCATTGTAAATGGAAAGAGAAGTCGTAGTTTCAGATGGGTATAAACATAATAATGCAAACAAGTACTTATACTCTATGACTTGTATTGGCTATGTCATGTTGGTGTGTTTGTATATTGATGATTGTTGATTTTGAGTAATGAGATGAGAGGCATAATAGAAACGAAGATGTTTCTATCTTCCACTTTCTAGATAAAAGACCTTTAAGAGGTCGATACCTTCTTTGGTATAAAGGTGAGAAGAAATAGTGT
This sequence comes from Humulus lupulus, assembly GCF_963169125.1. Classification (NCBI taxonomy): domain Eukaryota; kingdom Viridiplantae; phylum Streptophyta; class Magnoliopsida; order Rosales; family Cannabaceae; genus Humulus; species Humulus lupulus. Next base: position 23,331,589 of record NC_084801.1, on the reverse strand, counting down.
TGAGAAAGTGCCTAAAAAATTTAGTAATCTCAAAATCAACGAGGCAAATACACCATTTGATTAAAGCATAAAGCTTGAAAAGAATAATGGTAGAGCGGTGGCTTAACTTGAGAGTATGTAAGTGCATTAGGGAGTCTAATGTATGCCGCTCATTATCAAGAGAGGATATTGCATATGCAGTTAGTAAACTAAGTAGGTTTACTATCATTCCCAGTATGGAACATTGGAAAGACATTGAGAGAGTTCTAGGGTACCTAGAGAGGACCAAGAAGCTAGATCTTCAATGTTTTCTAAGATACTGGAGAGATACTCTGATGCAAGTTAGATATTGAGTGTGGGAGACAATCTCTCCACCATCGGCTGAATGTTATGCTCAAAAGAGGAGTGTTTTCTTAGGGACCAAAGAAACAAATATATATTTCACTTAACCATGGATAATGAGTCTATAGCTCTAGCGGCAAATTGCAAAGAGGCCAAGTGGCTTAGGGATTTCATGAGGAATACCCCAATTGTGATAAACAAGCAACATTAGCTAAAGCCTATAGTGCCATATTTATAATGGGAAGTCTAGACATATAAGTAAAAGTCATGATTATGTGAGACAACTGATTCGAGGATGAATCATATAAATCTCATATATAAAGACAAGTGAGAACTTAGCGGATCCATTTACAAAATCCTCTAGCAAAGAGGTTATTATGTTTCACTTCAAAATGGATGAGACTAAAACTCCTTGTCATAGATTCCCCAATAACGACAACCCAAATCAAAACATATTTACATCAAGTGAAAATTTCAATGGGTAAGAACAAGTCATTTGATAAGGGAATAATTTCAACATTAACAACTTAAAGTCTCATCAAGAGTGAGTTAATTTTGGTTGCTACCGAAGTGAGAGTTAAGCCTAGGGCTTTTAATGAAATTCAGTTGAAGAGCAACAAGCATCTCTAAAGGTGGCAAAGATGCTGTAAGAAGTTCAACTATGTGAACCTGGAGGTGGGCCACCTCTTAAGAGAGTAGGAGTTTTCTATCTAGATGGTTCATGAATGGATCAAGCACAAGGCAATTAATAGTGCTAGGCGCAAATAGTGGGAAATACATAAGTAATCAGAAAGAGGTGTGTGAGACATTACTGGTTTTCATCACTAGGAATGTTGGGTTCAACCTTTTAAGAATACCTTAGCATTTTGATTTAAGCTTTGAAGAGTTTTCACTAAGGTAAAGCTCAAACCCAAAAGGTAATTTACTTTATACACTTATATTGTTGGCTAGAGAAGTGAGGATGTATTTAACCAAGTGGGGGAATGTTGAGATTGGTTAAATACATGGTGAAATTTTTCAGGCACGAAGATGTATTAAAATAATAATGATTTCACAAAAGTCAATATGTGAAAGTTGACTTTCGATAGGCATTTATAAATCAAATTTTTGGGTCCAAAATGTTTATTTTTATATATAAGAGTACCCAAGAAGTTTGGGAGCATTTGGAGGTGTTTTGAGACAAGTGTTGAAGTGCCAAAATAGAGGCGTCGGTGATGCGTCGCCCCTAGGGGCGACGCGTCGCCTAAGCTTTGAAACCCTAGACAATAAAAACTAGACAATGTATTTCCTTGCCATAGGCGATGCATGCCAGACGATACATTGCCTGGGCCGTTACAAAGTATTCATAGGGTTACGTAATTTAGCTCCAATACTTAAAATTTAAATGCTCTAATCTCATTGGGTGTGTCTACTGAGGCTCCTATACTATTTAAGGGATTCATATGAGTTAACTGGTGAATCGATCACTCACCTCTCTCTTTTTCTCTAAAAAATAAGAACTTTCTCTCTCTCTCTTGCTCCATGATTACTAGTTTTCTCCAAGATCTTCATCATGAAAGCTTGGCTACTATTAAGAATCAAGGCTTGTGTATCTCAATCTCATTCCAATGTTGTAGCTTCAAGCATTCCCATAGAGAAGTCTATGAATAGAGATTTTTGGACAACAAATCTTCATTTGTGTCAAGCCTTGCAACTTTTGTGTTTCACATAAAATCATTGCTTTTGATTTTCTGTTCCTAGGGGTTGTTCTTCAAGGAAGATCCGCTCTAAATTCTTATCTCATTGTGTTTAACTATTCTCAAATATTGATTTACTTGTATCTTTTGTCTTGAAGTGTATCACAAACCAAAGGTTATCTATAGCCTAATCCCCAACAATATTAAAAACATGTATTTTCACTAAGTGTCATGTATTTTGATAGCTTAGCTTGGCATATAGGTAGTGTTTGACTGACTAGGTAAGGTGATTGATTAATTAATCTAACTCTAGTAAAAACATGTACTTTCATTGATTATCATGTATTATGATAGCTTAGCTTGGTGTATAGGTAGTGTCTGACTGACTAGGTAGGCTCATTGACTAGTTAGTCTGACTCTTTAGTTCTTAAGATGTTTAGCCTTGATGACATTCAGTAACTATTAATTTATGTAAATTCCTTACTACCTGGTAGGAAAATGATGCTCTTCTTTATATTTCGCGTCTACCCAATCTTAGATAGCGCCTTTGTTCTAGGTGGTTTGTCGAGCATGTCTTTCAGTAATTGAGGCAGTTGTGCTGGGTCCTCTGGTAGGATTACTTGTTCGTCTAGTGACGATGGTAGCTCCACCCTTGCTGATATTCTTGCTGGTTTGGTCAGAATTTGTGTGGATAGTGACAAGCCTATTACTGGTGGTCTACCTGGCTGCATGTGTCTGGGTCGTGACCCAAAGTCCAAAATTACTGTAAAGGACTTGCCTCGGCTTCGTCAGAACTATGATATACCTAGTTATATTAGTCTGCATGCTCTATTTTCCTAGGTTAGTGATGGAAGTACGTGAGTACCACCTTATATCACCTAGCCAGCTAATGCTAAATGTCTGGTGCACTTTCATGGCTATAGAGGCCTTTAGTGAGAAACATGATATTGAGTTTACTATTTCGGTGGCATTGCATACTTACTCTTTGATGGAGCATCATTCTGATAAGGGTAGATACCAGTTCTTATCTAGGTCGAAGAGTTCCCTTATTTTCGATCTAAAAGATTGTGACAAACATTGGAAGGATCAATATATTTTTGTTCCTTATAATGTGTTGGGATTGTCGGCTGGTTGTAAGATTCCTCATGCATGGTCTCCAACTAGTGAGTGTTTATGCGTTATGAAATTTTTAATTCCTTTTTATAGTTTTATTGCTATTTTTCTGACTGGTTACCTTGCTTCCTTTGTAGGCAGGGTCAATTAACTATTTGCGTGGGTGTGTCGAGGAGCTCAAGGAAGGGTGAATTGATTTGCCGATTTCTCGTAAGATTACTGTAGTTATCAAGTTATCTTGTATGGTCCAAACCTTCGAAGTAGCTCTTTGTGGAGTCAAGTTCCTCGTCATCTCGAAGGTATTTCTCTTCTTATGTGTAACGTCCCAAAAATGCTAATAAGGTTTAATACCTTGATTAGCGTGCTGGGAGGGCATAATTGGATGTATGTGTGATTAGTTGGTTAAATGCTTGACTATGTGGCATGCATGATATATATGAAGAAATGAATATATTTAAATGCATGTTTATTTATATTAAATATGCATGTGGGCTCATTCTTGATAGTTGGGGCATATTTGTAATATTGGACTTTTGCGGGCATAAATGTTATTGTATGTGAGTAAATGATTGAGACCACATTATTATGTGGATATATTTGCAGTATACGACTCAAGACGATCCTAGTGAGCGGATTAGCAGAATAGTCACAACAAAGTTTAATACCCGGCTCGGGGCGAGTCTAAGGGTATTTTGGGAAGTTTAATGTATATTTGGGGTTTACTGAGTAACGAGTAGGTATTTGGTAATTATTTGGACATGGCGGGATTAGTTGGGAATTGGTAGGATGACTTGAGGAATTAGCGGGAATCAGGATTAATGGCTGTTTTACCCTTATGTAAAATGAGAGGACTAAATTGGTTTTAGGGGGCATTTCGGTCTTTTCTTAGCTAAGGGAACACTCTTAGCTGATTCTAGGAATGGATAGAAGTCACTAGATTTCTCTCAACTCACATAACACTCACTCCCTGTCACTCACGTTCTTGCTCTCCATCTCTAGAACTAAGGGAAACTTTGAAGCTTGAAAGAGTAATAGCTAGGGAATTAAGATGGGTTTGAGCTGGGTAAAGCTAGGTAATTAAAGCTAGGACTAGCCAAAGAAATATTTGAGGATCAAGCCACAAATTGAGGTAAGAATCTTGTTCTGTTCTGCTGGGAATTTAGATTGTTAGGTTGAGTTTGTCTAGGATTTTGAGTGAAGAACTATTGCTGATTGGGATGGTAGTTTCAGTAGAATTTTTGGTGGTTTATGCTTAAACTATGTAATTAAGAGTCCTAGACTCATTTCTGGATTTGGTTTGGGTTCAGGAGTATAATTGAGGTTGAATTTAGAGGATATAGCTAGGGAAAAATGCTGGAAACCCAAGGAATTCTGGGTTTGCGAGGGGGCGCCGCGACCTAGTTCATGGGCATCACAGTCCGCGTGCACAGAATGCCCTGGGAGGGCTTGCTGACTTGAGGGCGCGCCGTGACCCTAGGGGGCAAGTCGCGCCCCGCCTTCCTCCAAATGTAAGAGGCTGCACATCTGACTTTAGGCGTATCGTGACCCTCAGGGCTAGGTCATGACCCGCCTAGACAGTTTTAGCCTAGGATTATCTTAAGGCTCGGGGATTAAAACTTAAGTGCTCAGGACGAATTCTACTACCAATTTTAGTAGGATTCGAGGTCCCGGAGGCTAGTATTTGATTCCAACGCTTTTAAATGGTTTAGGATCTTATGGTTATCCATTATCGCATTGTGACTAGGTTATACCGCAAGGGTTCAAGGATTAGGGATCGTGCTCGGGGCTGCCATATGCTAGCTGCTCGGGACCTGAGGTAAGAAAACTGCATCTGAGTTGTGAGATTGATTTATACGTTTGATTAAGCAGAGTACTTCTATTGAGTTGTTGCATATAATCTATTGTTAGTTGAATCTGGTGAATTATATTTACTACTTTTATAATGTTGCCTAGTTGTGCATGTTGTTTTAAGTTTTCTTGCTAGGCCTTTGCTCACGGGTGCTACGTGGTATAGGTAAGGGAGTTGATAGCTAGACCAGCCATGAGTTGGAGAGCTTCAGAGGCAATGTGTACATATGCAGCTAGCCCGATCGCCACTGTAATCACCCAAATTTCCTAATAAGGCTTAGGGCTTTGATTAGGGGGCAAGGATGGAAAATTATGGAATTATGTGAATATATGATATATATATATATGTTTATCATTATGTGAATATGTGAATAACATTATAATATGACTAGATATGCATTTGTTAGGTGTATTAAATATGCATGTGGGCCCATTTCTGTTTAATTGAGCAATTTTCATATTTTGGCCATTCTAGGTATATTTGGCATATATGTGGTATGTGTGTGGTGCTTCATTATTATTTGGTTATGCTTGGGTTACTCAACACGAGACGATCCTAGGAGACAAGCTAGTGGGAAAGTCACAACAAGATTCATACTTGACTCGGAGTGAGTCAAGGGGTAATTTGGGTATTTAGCACATTACCGGGCTATTGGGTAATAGGAATAAATATTTGATGATAAATTGGGAGTTGGTGAGATCAAAGGGAAATTCTGAGAATTTTGACTATTTTACCCCTAGGGGCGTTTTTGGGGCCCCGCGCATTAGGATTTGCTTGAGGTTAGTTAAGCTCGAAGTAACCTGTTAGAATCACAAAAGAATGTTCATAACATTCTCTCTCCCTCCCGTTCCATTTTTGACACCCGATCACATTTTCGAAGGAAACTTGAGTTTTAGGACTCGGATTCAAGCAAGGATCGAGGCACATCAATTCTAGGGAAGATTAGTGTTAGAGAATATATTATATTGCTCAATGGAAATGGTAAAACCAAAATACAACTCTATACAAAAAATACAATTGACAATGTAATATTTAAACAAGTGCTACAACTCTATTGCTCAAAATACAAATAAATAGAAAGATTTAGAAGAGGAAGATCACAAACTCAAAACTATAATAATACAAGTAAATAAGAACAACAAGATCAAAAGAATGTATAACGACCCAACTATTCTAGACTTTGGACCATTAATAAGTACTATACTAATCTTAAGAAAACGTACATATGAAATAACCATAACTTTATTTAAAAACTGTAAAGTAAAGTTTAAATACATAAAAATTCATTTAGGATATGGGATCCCATTATTTTGAAAATAAAACAAAACATAACTTAAATAAATTGGTTACAAAATTAAGTGCAGAAAAATAATACATAGAAATCATAACTAAAAGACTAAAAAAAAAACTTCATCCTCAAATCGTACGCACAGTCCACCGATTCCATCCTGCCTCAATACACATCCCCAAGCTGCCAAGAACCTTCCCGCCACCAAATCTATTTTCATGCACATATAAAACATAAAGGAATGAGCCTAATGCCTAGTAAGGAAAATCTACTACAAGCATGAAACATATACATACACGTAAACTATAAACTATAATCATATGACTATATAAATACAACATCTATTACAATGGCCATCATACTTCTTGGGACTTGCTAGCTAAGCAATCATATGCCCATAAATTTACGAGGCTAGTTATCTAAACATGTCACATAAATTCATGGGGCTCGTTATCTAAACAATCATATGCCCAAGGAATCTACTACTGAGATTTCTTATCTAAACAAGTTATTTATTTGTTATCTAAACAAATTATGTGATTGTTATCTAAACAATCCGGTAACTAAAAACATATCATACGTACAACATAAACATATATCAACAACATAAAAGCATACAAATCTACCCTATTTTCCTTACCAAAAACCAGGATGTGAGAACAAGATCGGGACTTTGGAACACTCCTAAAAACCATAATAGAGAGGTGAGTATACTAAGGAAAAGAGATGAAAAGAATGAACTCAACCATCGAAAAGATACTTACCAACAAGAACCTCAAGTTCAAGAACTTAGATGCCTAGCCAAGAATAGAATAGACTGAGTTAGGATTTGAGTAGAGAATAACTATAAGAATCAATACAGAAAGGAACTAGAATTAGGAGTACCTTGAATGCTTCTATGACCGAACTATACCTCGAAATCGAAATACACTATAACCTTACTTCCCAAGTGTTTATTAAGCTTATAACCCCAACCCAAGTGTTTATCACTCTATAGTCTCCCTAGCACCTAGAAGGCTCTGATCAATGCCTGAAGAATGAATGAAAAAGCTTGGTGCTAGGTCCTATTTATAGAGTTCTATGAATAAAAATCTTCTTGTTGGCTTTGAATAAAAATAATGAATTTAATTGAAAATATTTGAATATTCTTCAGTCAAAGGTTTAGGACTTGGTCAAATTCTTCAGAGAGAGGTTTAAGGAGTCAAAGCTTGATTTTTAAAACAAAAATAATAAAAACAAATAGAATCCTAACTTCTACCTCCCTAAATCTCGTAACTCTAAACTCACCTGCAGTAAAATCAACATAACTGAATATGTAGGACGCCAATTTAGACCATCTTTATACTGTTAGAAAGCTAATTCAATTATCTACAACTTTCTAGAAATACTATTTTTCTAAATTCATAACGTAACTGACTCAAAAATAGGTTGGAAGTTACAGTACTCTAAAGTTACGAAAAATCTATTTAATTATCTAAATAACAACCTAATCCACAAATAAATAAAATTGTGACAAATGTCATGCTCCTAATAGATTCTGGTGAAGACTAAGTCTTATATTTCCCTTATTTTATCATTAAAATAATAATTCCTTAATAATCATGCATATGACAAGTGTCATAATCCTATTGGCTCTATCTAAACCTTAGGAATAACCATGCTCATGACAAGTGTCATATTCTTATTGACTCTATCTAAACCTTATGTTATAATAATTATCATATTAATAACCAGCAATATTAATCAAACCTTATGTTATAATTAATATTCTTAAACTATAGGTTAAATTTATAAAATCCATAACTATTGCTAGGAGTTTCCAACTAAGTCCCGGTTTGAACCAAAATCCACAGTAATAAACATACTATAACTACTACCAGCTATTACTATTACTACTACTATCTAACTAGCTAAGTAAAGTTCTTGGACTCTACAGAATGAAAAGAAATCAATAAAAAGAACAAACTCTCACACAACCAAAGTGTAGAGTAGTGGGGATCACCAACTTGAACAAGGTTCAAAACCTTTGTCCAAAAGCTTATTTTCCCCTATTCTCTGAGCACTAAGGGATCTCTCTAGGAAATAGCTCTGGAATTATCAAGTCTCTATGGTGTATTTTCCAGCCAAGTGCTTTGTGGATGGAAAATGATGTGTCTTACAAGTGAGCATTAGGCTCCTATTTATAGAGTTTTGAGACACCCTTTGAATTTCAAATTCCACGAACCCCCATGGCTGTTACCAATGATTAATTGGATGTTTATGAAATTAAAATAGAGATTTGGGAGTTACTTGGCTGTTGGAAATGCTCAAAATTAGATAAAACTGAAGTTTGGAAAATGTTGTTAGTCGCTCAGGTCGCGGCCTGAAAAACATGGGCCGTGGCCCACGATGTTTTATGCCTCTGGGGTCGCGGCCTGAAAAACATAGGCAGCGGCCCAAGTCGTTTTTTCAGCAACCAATTTTCCAAATTTGCCAAAACGTTCCAAATTCATTCCCACTTGATTTTGTAACTTCCATACATATTATGAGAGTTAAAATCACATATCTAACAGCCATATTTCACATATGGCTTTAAGAAATTCAAATCAAAATGTGTAATATCAAATCTACACATTATTGGGTAATATTTGGGAGTTACAAGTTTGTAATTGGTTTTGTAACTCCAAAATATGTCACATTTGCCACACACGTGTCTAAAGTTTGTGACTCTCAATAATATGTTACAAGGTGTGACAAATCACATTTTTTCACATGATTTAATATAACATTATATTATTTAAAATAATATAACATTCCCCCACTTAGATTAAATAATCACCTTTTGTAACACTTATTTAATCAAACATTATATTAAAATATAATATTCCCCCACTTGATTAAATAATCACACTCTATATAAACATTTGCATTGGTCCATAAAGTAAAATGTCTTTTGACTTGAATTTTACCTTAGTGTAATTACCACAAAGTATGTTGAAATTTTGGTTGCTGAAGCATTGAACCACTATCCCTTGATAACAAACCGGTGATAACACACACATTTGTTATGTTCACTTGAGACCTCAATGTCTCGCTTTTGTACTGTTAATGGCCATGTGCACATTCCATTCATAGACTTTTCTTGAGAATGATTCCCAATTCTCATGAGGGGCGGCACCACCCCTAGGTCTATATAGGTAGAACTTTTACAGTATTTTGTTACCCTAAAATACTTGTCTTTTCAAGACTGAGTTCTATTAAAAACCTTTCAGTTTTAACCCTCATTTTGGCAACACTCTAGTACTCATATCTCAGATGGGACAAGATTTTTAGTACTACTACTATTCACTTGATTGACTTGTTATTACCTATTGAACCTAATATTAGTTTGGTTACTAGTATTAAGATAGGTTACCATCAACCGTGAATCTCTTTAGGGAGTCTAAGTCCCATCCCTTGAGATGTAGAAATGATTCTATTTGAGTCATTTCTTTTCTCATGCATGCATACTTTAAACACTCTCTTTATTTTATTCAAACTTTGTTGCTAGCCATAGTTTGATTAAATTAGTTATCTCTTTAAAATAGTGATTTTGACCATAGTCAACACCCTCACTATTTTATAGTTTAATATCCAAGATAAACATTTGAATATTAATTCTAGAAACCTCTTTCTAAAATTATTCTTTATGTTTTAAATTGATTCCTTCTTGAATCAAAATATTACAAACAGTAACTTTAGACACCAAGCATGTATAGATTTATCCATTCTATACACATATAGCAAGTGTGATTAAGAATGTGGAATTTCAAATCACCTATTGGATAGGATGACCAAATTAATCAATTATTATCAACAAAATAAATTGATTAACTTTGGAGCATCACCCCCACATTTCTTTCATAGTGATAATCACTGTAAATTAGAAATTTCTTCATTTCTATTAAGTCCTTTATCCTCCAAGATAAATCTAGACTTATAATTCTCAAAATTCATCGTGAGTCCTCTAAGACACATGATAAACTCTCAATAGATCAAGATAAAAACCTCAATGTTTATCTTGATTTATTTACTTGCTAAACCAAGACACATTTCTTTCAAAGCATCTTTCACTTAGTTTCTTTCTTTTATATATTTCACAAAATAAAATATGTGAATACATATGTCATGTGAAAATTTCTCAAACAAATAATCACTAATTTTCACTTTTAGTTGTCTAAATAATCTCAAAATTACTTAAACAACTGTTGTGTATTTCTTAAGAGTCTCTTTGAGATTCTTTTGAAAACACCAATTTTACATCCATTGATTTTCTCATAAAAATCAATTTGAAGATATCAATTTTTTAAACACTTTAAATCAAAGAAAATAAATCCTCATTGATTTATTAAAACACTTTATGTAACGACCCAAATTTCCTAGTAAGGTTTAGGACCTTGATTAGGAGGCCGGGAGGGCCATAATTGATTTACGGTGCTATTATATGATTATATGCATGATTATGTGGGTCATATTATTATATGATGATAAAGGCATGCATGGGGCTATACACTCTGCTGTGAGGGTATTTTGGTAATTTGGCTCATTGAGAGCGTAATTGTGTACTTGTGTGTATATTGGTAGGCTAATGTTGAGACCACATTATTATGTGGATATATCTGTGATCTGTGACTTGAGACGATCCTAGTGAGCAGATTAGCGAAAAAAGTCATGGCGGGGATTTATACCTGGCTCGGGGTGAGCCTAGGGGTATAAATGGGACTTTGGAGAATGTATTGGAGATGATTTGGTATTGAGAAATATAATTGGTGACTAATTAGATGACGGGAATTAAGTGGTAAATATTTAAGACACTTGAGGAATTAGTGGGAATTGGGAGCAATGACTAAAATGCCCTTAGAATGTTTAAGGTTTAGTTATTATTGGGAGGGCAAGGTGGTCATTTGACTTATTTAAGGTTAGGTTATATTCTGCTTTATGATGTTAGTGGAGGTTGTAGATAAACTTAGAAACTTAAGGAAAAGAAAAGAAGAAGGAAAGAAAGAAAAACAGAATACTTAGAGTTATCTCACTCTATCTCATTCGGCTGGGTCATCTCTTCACCATTCCTTGTGGGTTTTGGAGCTGGAATTCTAGAGCAAGCTCAGGATGGAGCTTAGGGCTAGGGACTTTGGTGAAGCTTGAAGAACTAGCAGAGTTAAGCCAGTCAATTGAGGTAAGTTTTAAGGTTTTCTGATGTGAATTTATGAGTTTTAATGAGATAGTTTTTAAGTTTGAGTTTTGGATGGAATAAAGGGATATGGACCTGAGGAGTTGAAGGGCTTGAAGCTGGTTGGATGCTAGAACGATTCTACAGCTGAGGTAAGGATTAATTTGAAGTTTGATGGTTGAATTTGAGAGTTTTCATGGCTGGTTTTGAGTTTGTGGGTTTGAAATTTCAGAAGTTGGAATTGGGATTTTGGTGAGTCTTAGGCTGGATTTTTGGTTGGGTTGTGTTGTCTAAATCATTCTAATGTTTTTATTATTAATTGGTTTTGAGTTGGGGGCTTTAGGATGGCTTTAGGTGAGGTTTAGAGATTGAAAATGGTGGTTTTTTTTCTGGGTTCGAAGGGTCGGGTCGCGGCATGGTTCTTGGTGAGCCGCGACCCTTCGATGTTGTGGCATGCTGAGGAAGGATGGCGGGCCGCGGCATGGTCCAAGCAATGCCGCGACCCTTACCTGTTTTTGTGCCCATGGAGGGTTCTGTCAGGGGCCATGCCGCGGCATGGATGGCCCATGCCGCGGCGCTTAAGGGATTTTGGGATTTTGAGATTTTAGGCTTGGGAATTTAACCTAGGGTGCTCGGGTTTGAGTCTTTTACCATATCTGGTGAAGTTCAATGTTTCGAGGACCAGAACTTGGTTTAGAAGCTCATTTAAGATTGTTAATGGTATCCTTTATCTTGGTTGTGACTAGGTGCTAAGCTAGGGCTCATGGATCGCGCTCAAGGAGCATCGCTTGTAGCTAGCTCGTTTGAAAGCCAAAGGTAAGAAAGCTGCACCTGATTATGTGGCTAGGTTGGGACTAAGTGTTCCCTATGTTTGTATGCATTGTTATGTGAATGTGTTTAACCATGTGGACACGACGGGGCTAAGAGCTCCCTACACTTGTATATCATGTCACGAGATGGCATTATTATGCCATGGGACATGCGGTAACCGGCCTAAGAGTGTCGGAATCAATATTTGCGCACAGGGCGCGGCTCGGCCACTGGTAGCTGAGGAAGCTTATTTATCACTGAGCTCGGTTAATCTGGCCGAAGTCAATGAGTATTACACTGGGGGCGGCTCAAGTGAGCCGAAGACAGTGTGTTAAATAGAGGGTGCGACTAAGGGCGCCAACCCTGAATGTTATTTGATTGATATGATAATGTATTGGTTATGAACGTGAATATTGTGCTATGAATATAGTTGGTTGACTGTCTGGATGACAAACCGTTAATTTGCTGAGTGTTATCACTGATTGGATAAATGTCATGAATTGCTGAATTCCTGGTTATGCATTGTGGAGTATTTAATTATTGATGTTGATCTTGCCATGATATTATGCTTTCTTGCTGGGCCTCGGCTCACGGGTGCTACGTGGTGCAGGTAAAGGCAAGGGTAGGCTGAATCAACCATGAGTTGGAGAGCTATGGGGGCGGGGTGTACATTGTCAGCTGCTCGGCCGCCACGGTCGAGGAATTGTACAGGAACGGAAACCTAAAATGTATATTTTGCCATTAGAGTGGCTTAAATTGTTTGTAACTCTTGGAGTTTGCTGCAACTAAGTCGTCTAAACCCTGTTTTGAGTTTTCATGTATTAAACTGTCATTTTAAATGAAAATAGCCTGTTTATGACCAAAATCTTTTATTCCTAACTTGTTGATGACATTGAATTCACATTTCGTTTAAATGACTTGATTAGTAAGTCTCGCACTATTTTAAACACACAGTGTAGCGGTCTTGTTTTAGTTTAAAATTATCTCCTCATTGAGATTAATTTAAACATATCTCCATCTTTAACTAAAATGAATAAAGTTCTCTTTTATTCACCATGGGTGTAAAGATTCAAAATTGCTTCTCCAATTTTGAAATGTCTCCTCATTGATATATTGAATATTTAAGAATTATCGTCACTAAATAATTCTCAAATATATTTCATTTGACCACACTCTAAACTTCATGTTTATTGAGTCAATATGTCATCCCACAATTTTTGAATCCACCTTGATCCATTTTTATTGCAATAGCAAGACACAACCATGAAAAGATGTAACCCCTTAGGTTCATATTTTCTCACTACAACAAAATAGACATTTAATGGTTATATGAGGGAGACATTGTAGACATTTAATGTCTCCCCCTAGGGGAGACGTTGTTGCAGGAGCTATCTAAAGTGGCCCTATGACGTCTCCCCGTGGGAGATTTCATAGGTACCTACAATGAGATGCTCATCTTTTAAATGAGAAAATTTTAAATTATCAAATTATTCTTTTATTCACAAATCACATACAAACAATAATATATGATAAAACCTATTAACATCTCACAAATATTTGCATGATTATGTTTCAATATAATTTCACATAATTGACAACACATATGACTTATATCATACTAACATGGCTCTTTATAAATATGTAAACATAAATTACAAATACACACACATATGATTTCATATTTTTATTGATTCACAAAATCAATATATTTATGCATGTCATAAAAAACTCATAAAATTGTCATTCTAATAATTTCCCATTATCACAAAAATAAGACAAATATATAACATGATAGCATATTACCCAATAATCTACTATATTATTTACACAATATGTTAATTAATCACATATAGCAACAAATCAAGATGTTGAATTATCTTCTAATCTATAATGACCCAACTATTCTAGACCTTGAACCATTAATAACTACTATACTTAATCATAAGAAAACGTACATTTGAAAACATCATAACTTTATTAGATAAAGAAAAAGGTTTGAATACATAAAAATGCATTTAGGATATGAGATCCCATTGTTTTAAAAAATAAAAACATAACATGATCTAAATAAATCAATTACAAAACTAAGCGCGGAAAAATACATAGAAAATATGATTTAAAGACTTAAAGACGAACGCTCAGTCCATCGATTCCATCCGGCCTCAATGCACATCCCCAAGCTGCCAAGAACCTTTCCCGCCGCCATAGCTAATTTCCTGCACATATAAACATAAAGGAATGAGTCTAATGCCCAGCAAGGAAAATCTAACAACATAAATCATATTACATAAAATTCATATCATATGCTAAAAACATATCGTAAACATATGTCATATATACTACAATGGCCATTATACTACTTGGGGCTTGTTAACTAATCAAGTCATATGCCCATTAGATTTGTGGGGCTTGCTAGCTAAGAAAGTCATATTCCCATAAATTTATTGGGGCTTGTTAGCTATACAAGTCATATGCCTAAGTCTACCAACATAAATAATATAACATTTCATAACACATAAATCATAAGACAACATATAACATATAAAATCCTATCCTATTTTCCTTACCAATATACTGGGATATGAGAACAGAATCCGGACTTTGGAACACTCCTAAAAACCATAATAGAAAGGTGAGTATACTAACGAAAAGAGATGAAATGAACGAACTATACCATCAAAAAGATACTTACCAAGAATCTTACGTTCAAGATCTTAGATTGCCTAACCAAAATAGAGAATAGAGTTAGGATTTTGAGTAGAAAAACTATAAGAATAACACAGAAAGGAACTAGAAGAAGGAATACCTCGAATGCTTCTATAACCGAACTACACCTCGAACCGAAATATACTATGATTCTTACTTCCCGAGTGTTTATCACTCTAAAATAACCTAGCAGCTTGCAGACTCTTAACATAGCTTGATGAATGAATAAATGGCTGGGTACTAGGTCCTATTTATAGAGTTCAAGAATCAAAAGATCTTTATTTAGCTTGAATAAAATAATGGCTTTTTAATTGAAAAATCTTTGAATAATCGTTCAGCAGAGGCTGAAGACTTGGTCAAAAAGATTATGGACTTATCAAGAGGTTAAGGAATAAAATGAGCTCGGTTTAAAAAACGTTCAAAAATCATGCACATGAGCCGATATATCGCCCCTAGTAGGTGATATATCGCCTGGGCTAATATACCCGAGGCTCGTCGAGGTGACCGTGCGAAGTTACATGTTTTTCGTATCCCTGTATGCCGATATATCGCCCCTAGTGCTGCGATATATCTAACTATTACTATTGCTACTACTATCTAACTAGCTAAGTAAAGTTCTTGGACTCTACAATTCTCCCTTACTAAAAAGAATTTCGTCCTCAAAATTTACTTACCAAATAACTCCGGATACCGGCCTTGCATGTCCTCCTCTAACTCGCATGTTGCCTCTCGTTTAGAACTATTACTCCATAGGACTTTGACTATAGGAATGCTCCAGGATGCTAACCGGTCGTTCCTCGTAACTCAAGTCTTTCTGGAGTGCTATTGTATCGTACTTGAGGACATGAGATGGGTCTGACACATACTTGCGTAGCATCGAGATGTGGAACACGTTGTGACTATCTGCTAGAGCTATTGGTAGGGCTAGTCTATACGCAACTGCTCCCACTTTGTCCAATATCTTAAAAGGACCTATAAATTGGGGACTAAGTTTTCCTTTCTTCCCAAACCGCTTTACACCTTTCATAGGAGATATCTTCAAGAAGACTTGATCTCCGACCTTGAATTCCACATCACGTCGCTTGGTGTCACGGGCCGCCAACTTCGATACTTGAATTGACGGAACGTGCGACACTTGTTAGCGCTCTTAGCTAGCAAGTCAGCCTAGAATTCACACCTACGACAAGCAAACTCAATGGTTAGCCACGTTAGAAGGCTCACACAAGTAAGGGAAATTATGAAGCGGGAGCAAGCACGAGGCAAGTTAATCAGAGACAACATCCCACACAACAACCAGAGCATACAACATAGTCAAGTGGCATGCAATGGCCCAACGAATGTAACAAACAAGCAACACATAGACCGTAAAGAAAGCATACACAAAGGGACATGGCAAAGCATCGTTTTATTCATATAACGCCTTGATAGGGCAAGGGAGTGCACAACTTAAGCCCCTATCTGCTGGTGGCCATGGTGCTTCCTTAAGTCACCAGGTCACCTCCCCCTAAGGAGCTCTCTAAGGAAATGAAGTCTTCCCAGGAACATATATAATTTTTGTCTGGGAGACATATGCATAATTACAAAAGTGCCATCCCCTACCCATGAGGTTACTTGGTGCAAGACTTGAATAATGATCAAGCACCAAGGCATGCTCATATATACAAAATGGCCCTCTTGAGGTGTGTCATGACACAGCACGTCACACTCTCCCCCACTTAAATCTTCCGTGTCCTCAACGAACCTGCCCCTTGCTGATCTTCAATCTTTTGCGTATGCTTGTGCAAGTCCTCCGCCCTTTCCCAGCAAATTTCTTCATCTCCGAACCCTTTCCACTTCACCAGAAACTCTTTCTTCTTCTTTCTGTCCACGACCACGGTCCTCTCTGCTAGGATTTCTTTAGGTTGTCTGTTGCTTCGTGGCTTGATGCTGACTCCTTCTCTGGTAGAATGGTTGTGCGCTGGATCTTCTGGATCTTCGTGATACGGCTTGAGGTTGCTGACGTGCAAGACCAGGTGTATCTTCATCCATTCTGGTAAGCTGACTTTGTAGGAGGTCAGGCCCACTTTCGAGATGACTAGAACAGGACCCTCGTATTTGCGGACGAGTCTGATGTCCTTATTCCCTCAGAATCTCAGTTGTTCGAGCCTCAACTTGATCATCACTAAGTCACCTTCTTTGAATTCCAGCGATCGTCTCTTTTGATCTGCCCACTTCTTCATTCTCTTTGATGCCTTCTCCAGATAGGCTCGGGAAATCTCGGTGGTTTTCTTCCAGTCTTTCGTGAAATTAAAGGCTCTCCGATTTCTTCCTCGATACTCATCCACTATGTGGGGGTAACAGTGGTTGTTGATCGTTAACAACTTCAAAAGCGCTCTTGTTTGATGAAGAACTCTTATGAGAGTTGAAACAAAATTGAGCTACGTCTAGTAGTTGCAGCCAATTCTTTTGGTTGGCACTGACGAAATGCCGCAAGTACTCTTCTAGCATCCCATTGAATCTTTCAGTCTGTCCGTTTGTTTGAGGATGGTAGCTCGAGGAAATATTTAGTTGTGACCCCAAAAGGTTGAATAACTCGGACCAAAAGGTCCCTGTGAATCTTCCATCACGGTCACTAACTATATTTTGGGGTACTCCCCAATACTTAACTACATACTTGAAGAAAAGTCTCGTTGTCTCTTCTGCCGAGCAATATTTCGACACTGGTATGAAGGTTGCATTCTTTGAAAATCTGCCCACGATCACTAAGATTGCACTCAAGTCTCCTGTCTTCGGTAAACTGGTAATGAAGTCAAGCGACACACTCTTCCATGGTCGGCTTGGGACTAACAAAGGTTCCAACAACCCTGGTGTCTTATGTCTCTCCACTTTTCCTTGCTGGCAGGTGAGATAGGTCTTGGTATACACCATGATATCGTCGTGCATTTATGTCCAGTAGTACCCCTGCTTCAATAGGGCATGAGTCCTCTGCCACCTGCGCTGCCTCATGTTGAGCTCCTTCTGAGTAAATAAGTACTCTAAACTTTTGTGGTCCGTATAAATCTCACACCTTTCTCCGTAAAGATAATGGCACCAGATTTTCAATGCAAAGACCACCACTGCCAACACCATATCATGTGTTGGATAGCGTTGCTCGTACTCCTTCAACTGCTGTGAGGTGTAGGCTATCACCTTGTCATTCTGCATCAGCACGCAACCCAACCCTTGCTTTGATGCATCGCAGTAGACTACGAACTTATCGTTGGGTGTCGGTACACAGAGTACTGGTGCTGAGCAAAGGTTATCCTTAATCAACTGGAAGCTTTCTTCACATCTATCATTCCAGTTGAATCTTTGTTGTTTCCAGGTGAGGTTGGTGAGCGGAGTGGCTATCTTAGAAAAGCCCTCTACGAACCTCCTATAATAACTTGCTAACCCTAGAAAGCTTCTTACTTCAGATGCATTCTTTGGTCTTGGCCACTCCTTCACGGCCTCTACCTTTGATGGGTCTACTGCAACTCCGTCTTTTGATATAATGTGCCCGAGGAACGCCACTTGTGAAAGCCAAAACTCACATTTCTTGAACTTGGTGTAGAGTTGATGCTCCTTCAGTTGTGACAAAATCAACCTCAAATGTTCCTCATGCTCTACTTCATCCTTAGAGTATACTAAGATGTCATCGATGAACACTACGACGAATTTATCTAAGTAGTCCTTGAAGACCTTATTCATCAAGTCCATAAATGCGGCTGGTGCGTTGGTAAGACCAAAAGACATAACAAAGAACTCGTAATGTCCATAACGAGTTCTAAAGGCTGTCTTAGGAATATCTTCTCCCTTTACCTTGAGCTGATGATACCTGGACCGTATATCAGTCTTTGAAAATATAGTCGCGCCCCAGAGTTGATCAAACAAGTCGTCGATCCGGGGTAGCGGGTACTTACTCTTAATCTTTACCTTGTTCAGCTCGCGATAGTCTATACACATCTGCATGCTTCCGTCCTTTTTCTTCACTAATAGCACCGGTGCTCCCCATGGTGACTGGCTCGGCCTAATAAAACCCAAGTCTAGGAGCTCTTGTAGCTGCGTCTTTAACTCCTTGAGTTCCGTAGATGCCATCCGTTATGGTGCCTTGGAAATAGGCTCGGTGCCCGGTACTAATTCTATCGTGAAGTCAATTTCCCAAGTCGGCGGCAACCCTGGCAAGTCATCGGGAAATACCTCTGGGAATTCTCTTACAATACGAACGTCTCCAACCTTAAGTGGTGTCTCCTTTACCACATCTGTGATGCTGGCTAAGAATGCTTGACATCCTTTCCCATAATTCTTTGAGCTTTGAGTGATGATACTAACGGAGTGCATAATCCTGAAACTTGTCCCATGAAGCATAGTTTCTAGCCGTCAGGAGTCTCGAACATCACCTTCTTGCGTTTGCAGTCGATGGTTGCGCCATGCCGTGCTAGCCAGTCCATGCCTAGTATCATGTCAAAGTCCTTGATCTCCAATTCTATCAGGTCTCCTTCTAATTCTATGTCCTCAATCTTGATCGGTACGCCTCGTACTATCTGTGATGATAGAACTACTTTGCCCGAAGGAAACTCGGTTACAAACCTAGTTCTAAATCTTTCACAAGGTTTGTCTCATTTTTCTATCATTCCTAACGAGATATACGAATGAGTGGCTCCCAAATCAAATAATACAGAGCATAAGTTATTGAGGATAGAAACCTGACCTGTGACCACCTTATTGCTAGCATCAGCCTCTCCTTTGGTTAAGGCAAAAACCTTAGCAGGAACCATCTTGTTGTCTTTCTTCCCTTCTAGCTTGCGTTGGGGAAAATCTCTTTTCCGGTGTCCTTCTTGACCACAGTTATAACATTCCTTGGTGTTTGCGCGACATTCACCAGGATGTTTCTTCTTACACTTAGCACATGGCGGGTATTCCACATAACCCGACTTATTTCCCCCATTATTTGTCTGTGCCCTCTTATCGCTGCCAGATTGCTTATTACCAGGATGCCTTCTTTTCTGACCGTTACTGTTGCTGTCGGACTGATTGTTGCTATTATGGTTGTTGTTCTGACTGGTCTGAGGTTGACCCTGCTATCTAGGCTCCGGCTTACTGGCTTCTTCTTTACTTACATTAGCCTGCAGCCTCTCTACTTCTATTGTCGTCTCTAGAACGTCGGCATACATAGTATTCCCCGTATTTGCTAGCTTAACCCCCTGCTCGATCTTTGGTCGAAGTCCTCTAAAGAACTTAGACACCCTTAGATAGTCGGTTGGAACCATTTTCGGTGCGAACTTAGCTAGGCGGTCGAACTGACGAGCATACTCTGCCATTGATAAACTACCTTGCTTCAAGTTGGAGAACTCCTCAACTCTCGAAGCGAGTACAGCTGAAATATAATACTTCTTGTGGAGCAACTCCACAAATCGAGTCCATGTCATGGTGGCAACATCATGCGATTGCTGGACCAAGTCCCACCATATTCTGGCATCCTTTGTGAACAAAGATGAGACGCAAGATATACGGTCTGCGTTACTGAGATTCATGTGCGTCAGAATTGGCTCCACATTCCTTAGCCACTCTTCTGCCTCAAAGGGGTCTATAGTCCCTTCAAAGTTTGGAGTGTGCTGCTTACGGAACCTCTTATAAATAGGCTCCATGTGTTGTACTGGATACGACGCATAATTCGCCACTGGCCATCCCCCATATGGACCAACTTGTTGGGGGTGCTATGGCCATTTGCTGTGGCTGCGGCTGCGGTGGAGGCAGAGGCTGAGTGTGAGGCTGAGCCTATTGTCGATGTTGCTGTAAAATTTCCTCGACTTGTTGTCGCAGTCTGGCGATCTCCGCAGTGTTGTCAGCTGGCGGTGCCGGCGCGTTGCAGCTGGCAATAGAATGCACTCCCCTTCTGCGAACTGGAGGGGCTTCATTGTTTACTGGAGTAGCGTTGGAGGCATTTCCGTTGGTGCGTGCAGATCTTCAGAGCGACATCACATCAGAGTTCTAAAAGTTGATAAAAACATGCTAGAACTTACCTAATAGGCTCTAAGGCAAAAACTTATTCTAAAACAAACATATCTCGGACCTATTGATTATGACATTTTATGAAAATTTTATAAGTCTTCTTATTTATTAGAGTGGGTTTCTATACTTAGAAAAACAAGCCATCTTTATTATTTCTAAGTCTGTTTCTAATCATCCTATATGAATTAATTATCAGGCTCGAAACTCATCTTTGTTCCAAAGTTAACCATATTGAGGGAGGGCTAGGGTTAGTAAAATCGTTCCCAGTACTATGGCCCCCTAACTCTAAATATAGAAACATGGTTCATTGATTTGTATCCACCCTCACCGAACTTAGTCATTATTTATTTTATTTATTATTTATTATGATTGTGAAATAAAAATCAAACTCATACATGATAACAAAATAACATGATATTAATTTGGAAAAGAGTTTTCACTAATTACAACCATAAAACAAACAATGAAACTAACTATTCTAAAAATTGGGATCTTCTATATCCGATCTTTCATCTAGCATATCATCATCTAACTCTTCATAGTCTTCATTATCATGTGCCTCAAAATGCCCTCGAGGAAGGTTCGTAAAAATCCTATGCTTTTGCTCATTTGCAAACTGAAATGCTGATTTTGAAGTGAACCTAATTAAGAGAAAATAATATCGCATTGCTACTGGAAGTTCATCTTCATCATCCATTATTTCCCATATTTCCTCTAAGGCTGCAATTACGGGATAAAAATCTCTAAATAGTCTAATTACTACAACGTATTGCTTCGTTGCTCTCATCATGATCTGCTTAGATTCTTGAAGGTGACCTATTTTTCTGTGGAACAAAAGCAGCCTTCAAGTGATTCTCTCTAGTGCTCCTACAATGTTTCTCGGTTCTCTTATTCTCTTTAAAGTCTTAATGGCTTGGATATCCTCATAGGTTAATGCTCCATTCATTCTTAACTGAAAACATAAATGCTAAAATCATTAGCTATACATATAAACATAATAACTATAACTTAAACACTTACTTGGCGGTCAGATTCAGAGCTTTGAGTGTGTGTATTGAGGAGAACTTCATGCGAATGAACTGTTGCTCTGATACCAACTGTAATGACCCAACTATTCTAGACCTTGGACCATTAATAACTAATATACTTAATCATAAGAATACGTACAAACGGAAACATCATAACTTTATAAGATAAAGAAAAAGGTTTGAATACATAAAAATGCGTTTAGGATATGGGATCCCATTGTTTTAAAAATAAAAACATAACATGATCTAAATAATCAATTACAAAACTAAGCGCGGAAAATTACATAGAAAATATGATTTAAAGACTTAAAGACTTCATCCTCTAATCGAACGCTCAGACCATCGATTCCATCCGGCCTCAATACACATCCCCAAGCTGCCAAGAACCTTTCCCGCCGCCATAGCTAATTTCCTGCACATATAAACATAAAGGAATGAGCCTAATGCCCAGCAAGGAAAATCTAACAACATAAATCATATTACATAAAATTCATATCATATGCTAAAAACATATCGTAAACATACGTCATATATACTACAATGGCCATTATACTACTTGGGGCTTGTTATCTAATCAAGTCATATGCCCATTAGATTTGTGGGGCTTGCTAGCTAAGCAAGTCATATTCCCATAAATTTATTGGGGCTTGTTAGCTATACAAGTCATATGCCCAAGTCTACCAACATACATAATATAACATTTCATAACACATAAATCATAAGATAACATAAAACATATAAAATCCTATCCTATTTTTCTTACCAATATACCGGGATATGAGAATAGAATCCGGACTATGGAACACTCCTAAAAACCATAATAGAAAGGTGAGTATACTAATGAAAAGAGATGAAGTGAACGAACTATACCATCGAAAAGATACTTACCAAGAATTTTACGTTCAAGATCTTAGATTGCCTAACCAAAATAGAGAATAGATTTAGGATTTTGAGTAGAAAAACTATAAGAATAACATAGAAATGAGCTAGAAGAAGGAATACCTCGAATGCTTCTATAACCGAACTACACCTCGAACCGAAATATACTATGACCCTTACTTCCCGAGTGTTTATTAAGCTTATAAGGATAAAGCTTATAACCCCAACCCAAGTGTTTATCACTCTAAAATAACCTAGCAGCTTGCAGACTCTGAACTTAGCTTGATGAATGAATAAATGGCTGGTACTAGGTCCTATTTATAGAGTTCAAGAATGAAAATATCTTTATTTAGCTTGAATAAAATAATGGCTTTTTAATTGAAAAATCTTTGAATAATCATTCAGCAGAGGCTGAAGACTCAGTCAAAAAGATTCTGGACTTATCAAGAGGTTAAGGAATAAAATGAGCTCGGTTTCAAAAACGTTCAAAAATCATGCACATGAGCCAATATATCACCCCTAGTAGGCGATATATCACCTGGGCTAATATACCCGAGGCTCGTCGAGGTGACCATGCGAAGTTACGTGTTTTTCGTATCCCCGTATGGCGATATATCGCCCCCTAGTGCTGCGATATATCGACATACGCTGAACTATTGTACACGTAATTGCACATTTTCAGCCTAATTTGAATTGAGTAAACAACCTTGACTAAGTCCTCTAACGATTTCAAAGCTGCTGGCAGACCCTAGGATATTCAAATATTACTCTTATTAAATTTATTCCTCAAAATACTTAATTATTCATTAAACATACATATGACAAGTGTCATTTCCTTATTGGGTTTATCTAAACCTTATATTATAATAAATATCACCTTCATAATCAGTCATATTAATTAAACCTTAGGTTATAATTAATATTCTTAAACTATAGGTTAAACTTATAAAATCTACAAATGTTACTACGAGTGTCCAACTAAATCCCTGTCTGAACCAAAAATCCACAGTCATAAAAATACTACAACTATTACTATTGCTACTACTATCTAACTAGCTAAGTAATGTTTTTGGACTCTACATAATCTAACCACTATATTTGAAAAAACAAAGGAGATTAGAAAACAATGAACCTCATTTATAAAATTTTCTTCTTCTCATTTCTATCACTATATGAAAACCATTAGATCTTCTAAGAAAACTAAAGAAGAACATTACCTTATCTTACCATCTTTTCAAAGTTGAATCCTCACAAGATCTCTATGGTTTCTCCTTCCATTGAAAAGGAAAAATAAGCTTTTGATTGTTTAATAATATATTATATTGCTCAATGGAAACGGTAAAACCAAAATACAACTCTATGCAAAAAATACAATTAACAAGGTAATATTTAAACAAGTGCTACAACTTTATTGCTCAAAATACAAATAAATAGAAAGATTTAGAAGAGGAAGATCACAAACTCAAAACTATAATAATACAAGTAAATAAGAACAACAAGATCAAAAGAATGAAAAGAAATCAATAAAAAGAACACACTCTAACACAACCAAAGTGTAGAGTAGTGGGGATCACCAACTTGAACAAGGTTCAAAACCTTTGTCCAAAAGCTTATTTCCCCTATTCTCTAAGCACTAAGGGATCTCTCTAGGAAATAGCTCTCTAGAATTATCAAGCCTCTATGGTGTATTTTTCAGCCAAGTGCTTTGTGGATGGAAAATGATGTGTCTTATAAGTGAGCATTAGGCTCCTATTTATAGAGTTTTGAGACACCCTTTGAATTTCAAATTCCAATAACCCCCATGGTTGTTACCAATGATTAATTGGATGTTTATGGAATTAAAATAGAGATTTGGGAGTTACTTGGCTATTGGAAACATACAAAATTAGATAAAACCAAAGTTTGGAAAATGTTGTCAGCTGCCTAGGTCGCGGCCTGAAAAACATGGGCCGCGGCCCACGATGTTTTATGCCTCTAGGGCCGCGACCAGAAAAATATAGGCAGCGGCCCAAGTCGTTTTTTCAGCAACCAATTTTCCAAATTTGCCAAAATGTTCCAAATTCATTCCCACTTGATTTTGTAACTTCCATACACATTATGGGAGTGAAAATCACATCTCTAACAGCCATATTTCACATATGGCTTAAAGAAATTCAAATCAAAATGTGTAATATCAAATCTACACATTATTGGGTAATATCTGGGAGTTACAAGTTTGTAATTGTTTTTGTAACTCCAAAATATTTCACATATGGCTTAAAGAAATTCAAATCAAAATGTGTAATATCAAATCTACACATTATTGGGTAATATGTGGGAGTTACAAGTTTGTAATTGTTTTTGTAACTCCAAAATATGTCACATTTGACACACACATGTCTAAATTTTGTGACTCTCAATAATATGTTACAAGGTATGACAAATCACATTTTGTCACATTATTTAATCTAAAATTATATTATTTAAAATAATATAACATTCCCCAACTTAGATTAAATAATCACCTTTTGTAACACTTATTTAATCAAACATTATATTAAAATATAATAATTAGAATCTTATTAGCCAAAGGATTTAGTTGGGAAATGACTCAATTGGAGGTAATCCAAGTTTTAAGTTTTCAAGTTTTTAAGCTTTGATTGGATTTTATGTTTTGATGAGTTTTTGGATGGATTGAGACTTGGGTTTTGTTGGTTTTGGATCATGGGGATGTTTGGGAACTTTGTTTTTGGGATTTGGAGATGTTTGGATAGTTTTATGGAGGATTTAAAATGAGAAAATGGAGGTTTTATGGCTGGGTTCGAGGTCGAGTTGTGGCTCTATTCTTGGGCATCACAGCTCAAGCTTGAAGAAGCAGGTGAATGGGGCTGCTGGGCTATTTGAGCTGCGGCTCTGTTGGGGAGAGTTGCGGCTCTAATGCAGTCAGAGAAGGGTTTTTGGGCTTGACTTGAGTGGAGCAGCGACTCTAATGTTTGGGGTCGCAGCTCAAAAGGGGAAAAATGGCCAAAGTGGGTTTTTAGTCATGGGAACTTAAACTTAAGGGCTCGGGATCGATCTTACTACCTAGTTTGGTAGGATTCCATGTCTTGGAGGCTAGGACTTGGTCCGGAAGTATTTATTTACCCTTTTTGATGGAATTCTGTATTATGGTTGTGACAAGGTTATCGCTAGGGGCTTGGAAACAGGATCATGCTTGTGGCTCGTTTATTGGTAACGTGTGATTGGACTAAATGTAAGAAAAATGCACCTAGTATGTTATGGATGAGATTCATATGATACATATGGTTATGGCATTGGATGAATGTTTAATATGGAATTGATCAAAGCTCGAGTCTCTGTAATTGTGCATGATTATGATTATGCTTGTGATTATCGATTAAGCATGTTGAATGCCTTATATCTGGATGTTTGAATGTGCGTGGTTATAATTATGCTGGTAATTGTTGATGAGGCATGTTGAGTGCTCTATATATGGACATTTATTGCATAGTAAATGCATAGAAGCTTTTCTTATCTATGTATGGTACTGACTTATTAGTCAGCAACGGCAATGGTGTCAGTATTGATTGTGAAGATATGACTTATTAGTCAAGTTCGGCATTGGGCACTGGGCACTGGTAGTATGGTATTGGCTTATGAGTCAAGAACGGTATTAGCGTGTTTAACGCAAGCCGAAAAGATTAGATCTAATCGACTTAAGCATTATCAACATAAGCATGAAATGCTTGACCGACCCTAAGTTCGATGAAAACAAAAGTGCTTGTCTAGTCTAAAGGCTAGTTATTTAGAGTCAGGGCTATAAGCTCAGGTGACTGAAATGTAACATGGCTAGGAGGGTGTAAAATGCCCTAATCTAATACTTTGTAAAACATTTGCATACTCATGAATTTATAGGAGAGAAAACCACTTATTATAAAATCTCAGTGGGGCCTTGCTGAAACATGCAAGTTGGGCCCAATAGTTTAAAACGAAAAATAGTAGTTTTCATGCAATGTTCTTAAAAATAACCAAAGTTCAAGTCCCACTGATAAGTTCTGAATGTCAAAATAAACATAACATTATTTTTAGAAAAATGGCGTTTAAACTAATCATTTCTAGTCCATAGGATGCCCCCACGCCATACACAACCTAATGATAGAACTCCCCACATCACCACACGTGCCAAAGAGAAAACCTATTTGCTACCTGGAAGAGAAAGTAAGGGGGTGAGCTAAAACCCTAGAAAGGAAGTACAAATAACACACAAGTAAATCACAACAAAACATATTCACATTGATACATCGTCATACATCATAGCATCATTATCGTAATAGCATCTTCATCGTAAACATAAACATAATCATCACAACATTGGCATCATGCACAAGGTCATCATTATCATCATAACATAAATATCTTTGTGAAAATGGCTCGCTAACTTGTCCATGTCACGTCTTGAGGTAAATAGGATCTCTGGTCCTTGAATAACCTCGGCGTGTCCGCCTTTTGAGTTACGTCTTCATATCCTTAGTAACTCGGGTTACGTCTTCACATCCTTAGCAACCCCTTTATTGTTGAGTCGCGTTCATCATGCTAACAACCATTCATAACATACAACATTCAAATGACATGCAATCCATTCATATCATCACAATATAGCATTTCATAATTCATATTGCAAAAGTATCATCAATCATTCTTATTCATACAAGCCGACCTTACCATTCACAGCATAAACAACTAACATTTGTATCTAACTTCTTTACCTCAGGTCCAAGCAAAACACAACTGAAAAACTTCACAACGAGCCTATACCATAACTAAACAACATACTTTAGCATCACATAAGACTCTATTGTGCCCACTCATAAGCCCATGTGTGCATGGGCCATGCACACATGGTGAATTCTACTCATCATTCTCAAAATAGACAATTACACATAAAATCACCAAAAGAATAATGCAACTTATACCTATGTTACATGCATGTTTTTTTAAATAAAAATCACATGGTTAAATATTAGACATGTTTTTTAACGTAAAAGTGCATTTGCATGCGACATGCATACGTTGGAACGTTGTTAAAAAATGTCGTTAAATACGATAATTCCTACGCGCTTATTTCTATCGTTTTAAAAATAATGAATTAGTAACATGCTTTGATCACCATTAAATCTTTAAGTTGATTAAACCTCCAAATCATAATTTCTACTTCATAAAATAATTTATTTAACCAATTTAAAAATATAATAATTCCATTATTTACTTTTAAACTCCATAAAATAATAAGGGCTAAAAATGATGTAAAAATACTTATAATTTAACATATTTCCTTAGAAAATAACACTATAATCCAATTAACAAATTTACAAACTGAATGTGAGAAAAATTACAATTTTTAGGTATGAGAAAAATACATTTTTACTTGTATTATTTTTAAAACTTAATTTTAATTAGAATAAATTCATAAATGATAATCCAATAATTATTTTAAAATGTCTTAATAAACATTCAGCTACTATTTGCTTTACTTTAAAAATCACAAGTAATTTAAATTCAACATTTTTCTTAATTAAAATAAAAAAATCATAACTATTAAAATGAGCACTCATAGTTAGAATAAAATACCACTTTTAATATTCTAATTGTTTAGGGTTTGAATTTATTTCAACATACACATCAAATTCCTTTTATTTAAAAATACAACTTCACATTTTTACTAAAATTCCAGGAACCAAATATATCCTTAAAATAACCATTTTTTATTTTTAAAAACTCATATTTTCTCAAAAATATAAAAAAATCTGTAGGTTATTATTTGTGCAAAAATATCATTTCAAGGCATCTTAAAATTTTCCATTTAATTTCTTAAAACATCATAGCACTTGCAAAGTTTAATTAAGCACTCAAAACATTATTTTCATCATATACAACATCATTTTTACACAAAATCAGCAATTACAATAAATCATGAAATTCCTTCTTTTCATCATACTCCACAAAAATTCATACATATT
This sequence comes from Humulus lupulus, assembly GCF_963169125.1. Classification (NCBI taxonomy): domain Eukaryota; kingdom Viridiplantae; phylum Streptophyta; class Magnoliopsida; order Rosales; family Cannabaceae; genus Humulus; species Humulus lupulus. Next base: position 23,302,726 of record NC_084801.1, on the reverse strand, counting down.
TAATAACAATGTTCCAAATCAAACCCTAGCATGTTTCTACACCCCTTTTAATGATTTTAATGTTACTATTAGCATACAATAATTCATCAACCACCTTGAAACATACTCACAAGTCATAAACAAATAATCATCTTTGATCTTGTCTTAAATATACTCTTGACATATTACTATCATGCAAGTATTCCAAGAGAAACAAAACCAACATATATCTATTTAAAATCTTACAATAACCTATCATGTTTCTAAGATTTTTAATTGACCTAAAACATAAAAAATAAAATAAAAAAATAGCCATCATGCTTTGAATATCACCCTTAGGCCAAAATCCCCATAGCAAAAAATAATCAAATCCTTTCATGTTATTTTTTTTTTTGGTCAAGAAGAAATAACCTTCATTGAACAAACAAGCAAGTACAATCAAGAGCAATCTGCCCAAAAAACCAAAGAACACCAACCAGCTACAACCTCAATTTACATACAAGAAAGCTTCCTTAATAAAAGCTTGATATGAGGAAGAGCCTTCCTACTATTAACATTGACTAATCTGACTTGAACTAAGGAAATTATATCGGTAGCTATACAGTTTGCTATTAGAGAATAACCATCATAAATGCATCTGTTTCTATTTCTCCAAATTTGGTAAACCACAGCTGCAAGGATCATATTAATAACCATGCTAATACTATCATTCTGCCCAGAATTGAGTCTCAAAGTCCAGTCCGAGAATCTGGTGGCCCAGGCGCGAAAACCAAGCCAAGAAAAAATGCAGGACAAGATTTTCTTGGAAAAGCAGCAATCAAAAAACAAATGGTCATGGCTCTCCCACTGGTCTTCACAAACCGGGCAGAGAGAGCTCTCAAGAGGAATGGTACACTTGGCCAAGTTGTCTCTAGTTAGGAGGAAAGAGTTAACCACCATCAATAATAGAAACCTGTGTTTAGGGAGAGTAGTACGACACCAGACCACATTTTTATAGGCTACAAGATGCTGGTTTAGGGAGCTGCTATACATCTTAGATGGCTTAAAAGTCCCAGAATTACCAGCAGCCAAGACTTCTCCTTCACTGAATCTCTTCCTGAGATGGCAGAGTTTACGCCAATACCAGCTACTGTTTTGCTTCATAACACAGTACCAAAAATTAGCCCCCTTTAGATACACATGTTGAATTCATTTAACCAAAGAGAGTCTTGTTTAGTTGAGACAGCCCAAACATACTTGGCCAGAAGTGCTCTATTCAAGCTAGCTCCATCCCTTAGCCCAAGCCCTCCATATGCCTTAGGCATGCAAATTTGATGCCAAGAAGCTAAATGCAGCTTACTACGAGTTCCAGAGGCCCCCCATAGAAACTGTCTACACAACTTCTCAACCTCCTTTATTATGCTTTGAGGTAAAATGAACACTGACATCTAGTAGTTTCTCAAACCAAACAGAACAGATTGTATGAGCAGTAAACGACCATCATAAGATAGGTGTTTACTAGACCAGGAAAAAAGCTTAGTTCTCATCTTTTGGATTATAATTTCACAGTCCACATGCTTCCATTTGGTAGGCCTCAAAGGCACCCCAAGATAATGAAGAGGAAATGACCCTACTGGAAGTTGAAGCACCTGCAATATCTCAGTCTTAACATCTGCAGTAACCCCTCCAAAATAGATCTGAGACTTCTTGGTATTAATAGACAGCCCAGTTGCTTTACTAAAATTCCTAAGAGAGTCCTTAAGAATATTAACAGCCTCACTTGAGCCTTTGCAAAAAAAAATTACATCATCTGCAAAACACAAGTTTATGAGTTTCAGGCTCTTACACATGGGATGAAACCGAAATGATGGAGATCTGGCATCCAGTTGCAAACATCTGGTCATGTATTCCATAATGAGAACAAAGAGAAGAGGGGACATCGGATCCCCTTGACGCATACCTTTTTCCCCCTTGAAACTACTTTGAACCCGACCATTAATCAATAAAGAATACGAAGTACTCCTGATGCAATTCATAACCCAGCCAATAAACTTCATTGGAAAACAGTAGGCCTTCAAGAGATTTTCCAAAAAAACCAATCTATCGTATCATATGCCTTGCTAAGATCAATTTTGATCGCACAGCGAGGAGAAGTAAGAGCTCTACCATAATTCTTAATTAAGTCCTGAAGAATCATGATATTGTGAGCAATAGATCTACCTCAAACAAACGCTCCTTGGTTAGATTGAATGAGATAGGGAAGCACCACTGCCAACCGAGAACATAACAGTTTAGCCATGACCTTATACAAGGTCGAGCAACACGCAATAGGTCTGTAATCGGAAGCCCTAGCTGGATTAGAGACTTTAGGAATCAGGGATAAAGTTGTTTCATGAAGCTCCTTAGGAAACTGACCAGTAGAAAAGCCATGAATAATTGCTGAGCAAATATCCTGACCAATATCCTTCCACATAGACTTAAAGAAGCCGGAACCATAACCATCAGGACCAGGTGATTTAGTACTTGGGATACTAAACATAGCAGCTCTTATTTCCTTAACAGAGAAAGGTTTAAGGAGATAGAGTTGCTGCTCCACTGAAAGCTTAGTGCCTGAAGCTATACAGTTCAGGTTCACTGTCCCTGCAGCCGTGCTTAAACTGCCTAGATGGTTCTTGAAATGCTCAACAAAATGGTCCACCACCTCCTTAATATCATCTATCAGCATATCATGCTCATTTATATAAGATACTATGGAATTATCAACTTTCCTCTTCTTCAGGAAGGCATGAAAGAAAGATGAATTCACATCTCCTTTCCTAATCCAGTTGATTTTACTTCGCTGGACAAGGAAGCTATGATAAATATGTTCTTGATAGTGAAACTCGGAAGCTCTATCCTTGGCCACCTCTTGCAACTGAAAGTCTTGAGGATTCTCTTGAGCTTTTAGCTGGGCTGTTTGAAAAGCTTCCAGAGCCAACTGGTAACCAGAACCAACATCTCCAAAACAGTCCCTATTAAGCTTCTTAAGCTGGTGCTTCAGCCGAATTAACTTGGTAAAGATTGCCCTTAAACCAGCAGCATTAACAGGGGCTCTCCAGCTCTTCAAAACCAATTGGTTGAAATTAGGGTGATTAGACCAGAAATTAAAAAATCTGAACAACTTAGTCCCCATAATCTTCAAAGGGAAGTTAGAAACTAAACAGGAGCAATGATCTGACACCACCTCCCATTGAAACACAGCCAAACACTGAGGGAACATGTCCAGCCACTCCTCATTAATTAAAGCATGATCAATTTTAGAATAGATCCTTGCTAAGCCTGCTTGGTTATTTGTCCAAGTGAAAAAAGATCCCATGCTCTTAATAGCTTCAGTTTTAGCATTAGTCTTCCATTCAATAGGATCAACCAATTCAGAACTAGTTATAGGACTTCCTCCAGACCTATCTCCTCCTGAAAAAGGAGCATTAAAATCCCTTAGAACCATCCAAGCTTTCACTGAAAGCAAAATGCGAGTTAAGTCTCGCCAAAGGCTCCTCCTATTTTCCACTGAATTGAACCCATACACAAAAGTGACATAGAAAACATCCTGGTGACCAACCCAATTAATCTGGCAATGAACCAGCTGAGGAGAGTCTTCCAAAATACTCAAGTTAGCTATCCCCTTCCGCCAGAGAATTAACAGTCTACCCTCAGTTATAGGACTAGAGTAATAATCCTAGTTAGGGAATTTATGTTCCATAAGTTCCTCAAGTTTATTCCCACGTAACTTAGTTTCCATTAAACCACTAATACCAATCTTATTCTTCCTAAAAACTTCTTGAACTGAACACTGTTTATTCACCCTATTCAGCCCCCTAACATTCCAACTCAAAATAGAGCACTTATCCATTAGAGGAATTGCCATCAGGATGTCCAAACTTACTACCCCTTTCCTGCTCCTGCAAAACACCAAATTGATTTTTCTGTTTTTGAACCGCAGTAGCCACATTAGAGGTACTACCAGCAACGTGACCCTGTCTCTGAGAGATAACACGCCTAGGAATTTGCCAATTCACTTCCTTGTTCAGCTCCATAACCAGCCCAGAATTAGTCTCCACTAATAGAGTCATATCACCCTCGCCTGTCTCTAGATCTTCAGTATGTTTAGACCCCTCCGTTGCCTCACCAGTAATCCCTTCCTTAGCTCCCTCTGAACTATCTTGTTTATCCAGAGGTTTCTCAACATTAGAATGAACTATTTTCTCCACCCAAACTGCCTTATGGTCCTTTCGACACTCTGCCATGGTATGCCCAAAACTAGAGCAGCTCTTACACTTTGTGGGTAACCACTCATACTCTATTCCTTGTTCAACCACCTGACCATGTTCATTGATAAATCGAAAGCTACGGGGAGGATTATCTGTAATTTCCATCTCTACCAACACCCTCGCAAACTGAACACGAGAACGCTCCTTGGTAAATTTATCTACTAAAAGAGGTTTGCCAATCGTGCTAACCAAAGCACTGATACACTTACTCCCCAAATATTGCAAACCAAGGTCATGAAGATGAATCCACAGTGGAATCGAACGAATCACGCAAATCGCACTAAGATCTGCTGTCCATGGCCTCACAATGACGGGTTTCCTATCAAATTGAAGAACGCCACTCTCAAGAACATGGTATCTTGTTGCTTCATCATTGAACTTCACCAAAGTAAGCCCCAAAGTCATCCTAGAGATTTGGGCTATCCCTAGATGACCCCAAACCCTCTTGATGAAGCCTTCAAACACTGCCATTGGAGGATTTGCTCCAAGAACCATACAAACCACAGCAGAGCTCCAATTCGCGGACTGAATCCTCACCTCTTCAACATCTACTTGAGCCAGTTTCTGCCCATTCCTATAGAGAGGTTAAGTGTATTCTAGCTTCGGCTCAGAAAAAGAAAGCGTGTTCGAACGGAATTGTTGCCAGTGAAGCTGTGATTCAGACTGGAAATCCCCTTCCGTGACCCTGTCATTTTCTTCACTCTTATCTGCTCAACTGACATTGCCCTTCTTGGCACCCAATCCATCATCCACCACCTCAGAAGGCTGGGAGTCCTTACCCCGTCGATCCATCGAACCATCCTGCACAAACCCAGACCTAGGCACTTCCTTACCCTGCTTGAGATTGGCAACAACATCTCCCTTGGGTCCGAGCCCAACCTTCTGTTGAACTATCTCAGGCCGATCATCAGTGAGAATATTAGGCTTACGAATCAGCTTCTTCCTCTTCGCCATGGAAGGGAGCACCCCGACCCCTCAGCTTTTTTTATTAACTACAATATTCATGTTATTTTTAGAAGAAAATATTCATCATCATTTTTATAGATCACAATTTAAAACCTTTGCATATTTTCACATACAGTCTTTAAGCCAAAACATACCCATCATCAAATCATAGAAGATCTTAAACAACATATCATCAACACCACATATCAATAATCAACTCCATGCACATACTATGGATATACATATAAGAATTACAACCATAAGAACCAAACCAAAACAACATGAATACCCATTCCAACACCTAGGTCAATTCCCTCATGCATCAACATTAAAAAAAATAACCATCAATCCATGAACCTAAGAAAACATAAAAACATTAGGGTTAAAGATACATTACCTCTCTTGATTGTAAAATCAAGAACACCCAAAGTGACCAAAACTCAAACTATATCACCCCTTTGTCCAAGCCTAGGATTTTCGAAAACCCACATGAGGAGAAGGAGAAAATCAACAACAACACAACAAAACTCTAGTCAAAATACTAGAATCAAAGGAGAGAAATTACAAACATGAACATCAAGAAGCATACCCTAGAGTTGATCCCTTTTTCTTCTCTCTAGAAAATGGCTGCCCCTCTATCCCTTTCTCTCTCTAGCTCGCCACTCTCTCTCTCCTCTTTTCTCTAGTTTCGGCAGCCCAAATGAGAAAAATGCTCTTCTCTTCTTTCCTTCCCTCTTTATTCTAATCTACTCATAATATAGCTTAATAAAATAAAAGGGTAAGTTTCCTATTCCTAATTATTTTCTGTTAATTCTTATATAATTGATTTTATTTTAGATGGTATGGAATAAAGATGACAACATCTCTTCCATTTTTAGATAGAATTGACCCAAATAAAATAGGAATTGAAATCCTCCTTTCCCACTTTAGCTCACACGTCCAAGCCCTTGTTTCCCTTTTCTTTTGTCTATTTTTTTTTCAAATAAATAATTAAATCTAATAAAAAGGAAACTACAAGTGTGTAGAAAATTCTACACATGTGCCCCATGCAACCATGCACATGCACACACTCAATAACTAGGGTGCATCACTACCTACCATGCACCTTAGTGCATTCAACAAAAACTCAAATATTCACATTTTTAAAATAAATAAATAAATAACAATTAACAATTAAATTCACAAAATTCTACCAAACAATTCTAAAAATTAATTTAAAATAAACAAACAAATAAATAAAATAATTCACATCACTTAACAATTAAATAAAATAAAGCACAAAATTTAATAACTAAAAAACAATTTGGTGCACTACAGAAGGCATGGAACCTAAGAGATAGACTTATCAGTCTTCTATACGGAGATAGACTTATCAGTCATCTAAACAGAGATAGACTTATCAGTCATCTACACAGAGATAGACTTATCAGTCATCTAGATAAGGATAGACTTATTAGTCATCTATACAGAGTATGACATATTAGTCATCTATTAAGAGTGAGACTTATTAGTCGTCTACCTCAGAGAGACTTATTAGTCATCTACCTCAGAGCGAGAGACTTATTAGTCATCTACCTCAGAGCGAGAGACTTATTAATCATCTACTCAGAGTGCAGGACTCCATAAACATTTATTTGTACCTGCTTGCATGCATGAGTAGGGTTATTACTGCTAGGCATGCTATCATGATTCAGTGACATGTTATTACCTGTTCATGAGCATATAGAGTATTCTTGCTGAGCCTCAGCTCACGGGTGCTATGTGGTGCACGTAAAGGCAAAAGGAAGTTGTACCATCCTTTAGTTGGAGAGCTTAGGTGATGATGTGTAATATGCCACTACAACAGAATAGGCTTATTACAACACTAGAATATAATACTATTAAAAAAGTATTATGTTATGTGGGAATGAAATTATGGGCGGGACACTAAAATTTTGGGAGTTGGTGCTTTTTTTTTCTTTCTATTTTTCCCTCTTTACGCTACTGATAAGCTTTACTTTTTCTTTTCTTTACCCAACTTTATGTCTCTCTAAAAATTTCCAATCTCTCTCTACAGCCCTAGAAATGTTGTATGCCTTCGTTCTCCCACCACTACCCCTTAACAAAAATAGAATCTCCATTTCTAGTACTGGTAAACATAGATTCCAGGAAGGGTGATGAGTTGACGATAAAGGGACCAAACCCAAAAAAATATCTTGTTTCATAAGATTATTTGTGTACTGCTCAGTTTGTCTATATATCACACCTTAATACCAGTTCAGCCACGTAGACCCTTTTCTTCTCCCCTCCTTCCCTAAGGCTTGCACCGATCCCCTCCCAGGGAAGACCTGTAAAAACCCAGCTCGGCTTCTGCACCATCGAGTTTCTCCATCACCATTGCTCAGCTCAAGCCATCTCTGCTTCTCGGTCCAGTGAGGTACTGTTGTTTGTATTTTAGTAGTTCTTGTAGCATGTATTTTATAATACGGATGGATATAGCAATATTTGTGTCTGATCCCTCAAATATCCCACCTTGCTTTCATATCTTTTTCCCCCAATAACCCAAAAAAAAAAAAGTTCTAAAATGGTTTTTGTTCAGTAGCAGTATTACAAGTGTTGTTTCTTCTTACCCGAATTTCTTATTTTTTAACAATACAGTGATATTGAACCCAAGGTACTCGAACGATTGTTGAAGCTGCACGCCGCTGCTAATCTGCCGTCGGTCACCTCTGCTCTGGTTCCAGAGGTAGGTTTTCTTGCCTTATATCTATTGTCCTTTGCTTCTTTGAAAAAGTTCTGGGTTAGTTTTTGGAATGTTTGTTTGTATTGAGGTTCAAGGTAGTTTAAGGTAACTGTGCTCTATGTTACTCTTGAACTAATGGTCAATGCCCCACAAGTGTATGACAAAATGATCCAAAGAAACTGTATATACATTATGAGCTTGGACAGATAGAATATGTTGTATGAGCCCTTTGGTTTAATGAAGTATTCAAGATAGTTTTAGAGGGTGATCTATATATTTCTAGGCTAATAATATAAGTCTTGAGACAGAGAATAGGTAGAGGAGATAGAAAAGATGCATAGTCTCAGTGAACAATTTACGTTTAAAAATAGTAGTTAACAATGTTGCTTTGTTTAATTTTTATTTCGTAGAAAAAAATTAAAGCTCCCATGATCAAGGATATGATCAAATCCTTTTGTCTCTTAGTCTAATTGCTCTGTTTTTATGGTAATCAATTAGTTCCTAAAATACACATTATCTAAAACATACCTCTGTTATTTGGAATAGAGTAAAGGAGATTCATTATTTTGAGCTTTTCTTTTCAAGTCTACTTGATTTAGTAATGGGTGAACATGATTTAGCTCTGAGCCTTCTATTGCTAATCCCATGGTTTTCTTCTCATCTTCAAGTTCAGTTAATATAAAAAAAAAACTCCTACATTTGGTCTTGCAATTCTGTTGAGATTTAGGAATTTTCCTTGTCTTTAACAAGTCCTGGTTTATTTGGTTGGGTGCACAGACAAAAGCAGTATGGGTGTTCTTTGCCTAGAGTTCTCTTTATTTTTTCTTTTTTCTTTTTTGAGAGAGAGAGATGAAGACAGATTTGAAAATGAAGAAGGAAAAAAATGAGAGCAGTGAAAATTTTGTGGGATTTCAGATAATTTTTAAACAAAACAAACACAAATGCCCAAAGCTTTTTTAATCCAAAGTGTTTTTTTTTAATCCAAAGCATGTTTGTGAGTATGCTAAAAAAAGTGGTATTTTCTGGTTCAGTGAATTAGGACAATAATAATGTCAATGATTACAATGCTTAGTCTATTCTGGTAGTAGTTGTTTCTCTGTCATTTCCTGTGTTTTTTAGTTTATGAATTGTAGTTTGTGTTGTTGGTTTCTAGTGCAGGTGTTCTAGTAATTTGTAAGTTGTCTTTTTTAATGTACATAATAAAGAAGCCTCTACATTTCTCAAACAAACAAAAATAAAACAAAAGAAGCCACTACACGCACATTATTTAATTTGCATATAATATATATTTTTTGTTGATTCAATTATTCTCTGTAGTTAATTTTTATAAAGTCTCACCACATTAATTAAAAAGTTGATTAATTATGTACTCAATTATTACAATTGTCCTGCTGCTCTAATTATATACTCAATTGTTTGTGCATCAAGTAATTAAATTTTAAATACAATAGCTAATAAGTAAGTAGTTGTTCTAGTTAACTTCTTAACAAAATTCTATGTTTTTTATTGGATAATTTTTGTACCTATTACACCTCTAAAAAAACTCACACATCACAGAAGGAAGTATTAGTTTCATTTTTTATTCAAAATTAATGAACTAATTAGAAACAAAATGACAAAAAGTCACTGGGAAGGGAAAGTCACTAAGAAACTTTATATAAATAATTTTATAGTTCTCCAACAAAGTATGGATATTTTATAATTTGAGACTAACTTGGTTTGCTTTTAACTACAAGAAAGTCTACTTTCCATAGCATAGTAAAATAACTCTATTAAAAATGTATTATTGTATTCATTCTTGGTTGCTTTTGCTGATTTACTTCAAGTCACATTTTGCCTAATATTTTCTCTTATATTTTTGCTCTTATTCATATATAGTTGATTTAAGATGATGCTTATCAACAAATGGCTTATTTAGTATAAAATAAAAGTGCATTAGTGGTACTTTTAGATTTTCTTATAGTTGAAATTTCTTCGATGCAAGTATGCATCAGTTGTGAGTGCTATGAATGAGTTGAAGTATATTTCTCTTCGAAAACCACCTAAAAGAAATGTTAGAAATGAAATCACCTGCAAAAATTTCAGTTGTTTAATCATTTGGATATATTAATTCCTTGCAATATGAGTTACAAGACATGATTTTGAAACTCTAAACGAGAACTTAAACCTCTTAATGTTCCAATGTGGTTTGGTATATGAATGATCCATTGAATTAAAGCATTTAATCTTCTTACCAATGCCCCTATCTCCCTTTTGAATTCAGATGTGTGAAAAGTATTCAATTAGTTTGTCTTGACATGGTAATCATTGTTTTAAGTTCTACATTGGCACTCTTATGGATGGCTTTTATATATATTTTTTCTTTTTGATTTTGTGTTCTTGCTTGACAGTCTCAGTAAATGAAATTTCATTATGTACAGAAAAAGTGACTGATAAATTATATTTTGATTCTCCTTTCAACAAAATAGCTTAACTCAAAACTGTACAAGTTACAAAACTTAAATTTTTTTGAAAGAAAGGCCAATCAATAGTTCAAAATTTTTAAATTTTTTGCTATTGTGGATATACTCGGGTCTCCATTGCCCCTGTTTTTTTATGCACTACCATTCTAACTTTGGCCCTTTTAACTTTCAAGTGTCTCATTTTATCATTCTAATCATGTTTTGGCCTCTTATTTTATTGTTGACAAAAAAAATTAGGTCTGGGGTAGTAAAACCATACCAATATTTTATTGTCTTTTTATCCTATTAGATATTGATCTATAATATGATCAAATTAGTGCAGTTGCAGCTAACTATTTACCTAGTGTGTAATCCTATTTGCTTCAAGTGTTCTAGAAAAATTTAATTAATAATAACCTCTCACTTTCAATCTATCTATTTATATATATATATATAGATATAGCATTGTATCTAACATTGTTCCCTTTAGTTTATTCTTTTGTATATATATGGTTTTTATGCTGAGAATTAATTTTCGAAAGTTTAAATAGGATTGAATTTGGATACTAATCTGAATTTTGAGATTTTAATTCATTTTATATATATGTATATATATTCAGAAAGTGATCCAAATATAGTCAAACATATTACTCTTCTTTAATTAGGTCCTACCAAATGTTAGTCTCTACCTCTTTAGTAAATTTTTCTTACCAAACATTGGTCAAATACATTACTCTTTCTCTTGGTTATTTTGTTGGAACTTTTCTGCCTCTTTAGTAAATTTTCCATTTTGATAGGCTTTACTACTCCAAAGGGTTATAATAATTATTGCCTTATGAATATTTTTATTAGATCATCCATTTTTTTGTTCATAGTTTTTCTAGTGGGTTTACCTAATGCATCTCTGTTTTAAATTGGGCAGAAAGAGGGGAAAGGTTGCTGTCTTGGAACTGGTAGTTGATGTGTACGCTACTGAGTTTGTAAGATTCATCACATTTATTAGGTATTGTTCCTTTTTTCTGTATCTGTTATAGTATGTAGCTTTATTGACGAGTTCAAATCTTCATAATTTTGTTATGTTATGACACGAGTGTTAATTTAAGTACTCACATTCACAATGTAAATCACCAATGCCTTTTTTTTTAAGAAAAAAACATTTATTTTTAGCATGAGTTATATATGATTATGAAACTATATATATTCCTTGTTCTGATGTTTCGCTAGTAGTTGAGCGATATAGGACATGGTGGGGAAGGAGAATAAAGAAGATGATTAGAGAGAAGAATAGTAGAAAAAGAGGAATTTATAAAGAAATAACAGAATCAGTAGAAAATATAGATGAAAGAAGAATTAGAGTGGTAGAAGAGAATGAAGAGAGGAAATCTGAATAATTTGTACTGCATATATTTACACGCACTACAAATTTATATTCTCTTTCAGGTCTTGAGAATAAAATTAATAACTGTAGAGTCCAAGAACTTTACTTAGCTAATTGTTTAGTAGTATTATAGTATGTTTAGTATTATCTTTGTAACTGTGGATTTTTGGTTCAGACCGGGAATTATTTGGACACTCATAGTAGTACTTATAGAATTTCTAAGTTTAACCTATAGTTTAAGAATATTAAGTATAACCTAAGGTTTGATTATATGACTGATATTAAGGATAATATTTGTTATATTATAAGGTTTAGATATCAACCAATAGGATTTTAAGCACATGTTATGAATGGGTAATTAAGGATTAAGTATTTTTGAGGATTAAATTAAATAAGGGTAAAATTTGAATGCTTTAATGTCAGTCAGCAGCTTTGAATACGTTGAGGGCTTAGTCAAGGCTGTTTACCCCATTCAAACTTAGCTAAAAATGTGTAATTTCGTGTTTAAATATTCAGCGTGTGTCGATATATCGCAGCTATAGGGGGCGATATATCGCAGCACGTAGATACAGAAAACACGAGACGATGCACGGTCGCCTCGGGCATACTGGCCCAGGCGATATATCGCCTACAGGGGGCGATATATCGCCTCCTCCAGCATGTTTTCAAACATTTTTGAATTCTTTTCCTTTCAGCCATTCAAACTCCTTCATAAGACCAGCATCTTTTGAACGAGTTTTCAGCCTCTGCTGAACGATTATTCAAATTATTTTCACCTAAAAAGACATTATTTTTATTCAAGTAAAATCAAGATACTTTCATTCCCAAACTCTATAAATAGGACCTAGTACCCAGCCATTATTCACCTTTTCCTCTAAGTTCAGAAGCTGCTAGTGTTAAGTGAGTGTGAGAGTGTAAACACCTGGTTTGGGAAAATCATAAGCTTAAACATCATAAGCTTATCAAACACTTTGGGAAGTGAGGTTCTATAGTATTTCGGTTGTGGTGTAGATTGGTCTTTCAAGTCTTTAAGGTAAACCAAAACTCTAGCTCATTGTTTTATGTTATTTTCTTTCTCATAGCCTTCTATTCAGTTCCCTAACCTCATTCTTATTTTGGTTAGGAAAACTAAGTTCTTGAGCACATAAGTTTCGGTAAGCATGCTTTTCAAATGGTTTAGTCTTTCCATCCCTTTCATTTCATCTCTTTTCTTCTTTAGACTCACTCTTTCTAATGGTTATTAGGAGTGTTCCAAAAAGTCCCAACTCAGTCCACATATCCCGGTAACTTTGGTAAGGAAAATAGGCTAGAATCTATATGTTTTATGCTTATGTGTTATGTTATAAATATGTTATGATATGTATGTATGTATGTTTGTAGGCTTGGGCATATGACCCATATGGCTAACAAGACCCCAAATGGGTTATGGGCATATGACCTACTTAGCTAGTAGGACCCCACTAATCCCATGGGCATATGCTTGTTTTGTCTATGGGACCCCAAGTAATAATGGCCATTATAATAAGTGTATGCTATAAGTATTATGTTAAGTCTTTATGTTACTTATGAAATTATGTTTATGACTATGTGTTAGATTTTCCTTGCTGGGCATTAGGCTCATTCCTTTTTGTTTTATGTGCAGGAAAATAGCTTTAAGAGGCGGTAAGATTCGTGGATGCTTAGAGGATGTGTATCGATGGTGAATGGAGTCAAGGAGCCGAGCGTTATTCGATTCGAGGATGTAGTCTCGTTTTACCTTTTTATGGTTTTACATGTATTTTCCGCATTTCTTATGTAATGTTTTTATTTTTATTTTAAATCATGTTTTGTTTTAAAGACAATGGGATCCCATATCCTTCTTAGTATTTTATTTTGTAAGTAACTCTTATTTTTACAAGTTACTTAATAAAATTATGGTATTTTCGCAAATGTAAGTTCTATTTAGGATTTTATGTATAGTTTCGTTAATGGTCCAAAAGTCTAGATTAGCGGGTCATTACAATAACTTAAGATTATTTTTTATGAGAGAAAATGAGTGTTGGAAAGATAAATAGAGATTGAATGTGTAAATCACATGCTAGAACAGTTACATTTTATATATATAAATTTAGGATGTAACTCTATATTTACCTCTCTCTAGCTAGTAGTTAAGGTCACGAAGAGCATCATAGTTATGTCATTTGCTTTTGACTAAAAAAATTTGTGTATAAAGATATCGTTATACTTTTCCACCAGCACGTTTCTTATGTGAAGATTTATTAATGCAATTGTTTCAATAAGGCATTTAAGTGCTTGAATGCTACAAACCCCAGAACTTCACAGTGTTAAAATGTTTTGTGGGCCTCTTGGCATATACTTAAATTGTTTGCTTGCCTGAAGCCTTACTTCTGATTATGATGACTTTTACATTGTTTTTTTTTTTTTGGTCAGTTGCCCTTCATATGTTTCTGTAGCAGCTGTTAAGGCAAATTTATTTGATGTGGCTTTAAATACAAATATTCTTGATACTGTCTCTAATGGTTCCTTGAGGTAAGGCCTTTAGTTTGATTTGCCAAGTTTAATATAGTTCTACACATCAGAGGTCAATATTTTAAAGACTGGTTGTTCTTTACAGGCCAGTCTGATTTTCTTTCTTTTTAAAAAAATCTATTTTAGGTGCTTAAACTGATTAAAAAAGGTATCGTGTTGACATCATACGCTGGAAAGCTGGTTGGGGTCATCTGGAACATGTTACTTCTGATTCTTCAATCCATAGTGCTCTTTTTCGGATTGTTTGCAGGACTTCACATGCATTGGAGGTCTGAATGCTCTGATTCTGTTTGGTTAGAATTTGCTATTTAATTTTGTTTCTTCATTGATTTGAGCATTTTTCTTCCTATAATCTTTTTCTTCTTTTGTCTTGTTTTTTTCCATTTATATTGCAGAAACTTCATGTTAGCCGTCTCTTTGATGTCATGGAAATTGAATGTTTATCACTTGCTATATCATCTGTTTTGGATATTCTATACAATGTGCTTGCCAAATTTCCTAAGGTACATTGTCCATTAAACAGATGGCTACTTTTTTATTCTTGGCCCAAGTTGGAATTAGTAACATAGATGTTGGCAATTCTTGGTGCTATGGTTATTAGATGTAGTTAAATCTGAACATTGTTCTCATAGCAAAAATATTTTATACCCAGAAATCCCATAGACCTGCTTAGCGAGCCCAAGTTCGAAACTGGGGTTCCCCCCTAACTTTACAATATTTAGGGTGTGGGAAACTATAACAGTTGCTATGAGAAGTGCTTGTGTGGGGACTACCTCAGGCCTTCTGGAAGCAAACTACATGCTAACTTTGAGAGCTACTCCTTTTGAGGATTGCAAATTATTAACCTTCTATGCTGCAAAGAAGAGTAATTATATTATGATCTTTTGACTAACTATTTTTTAGGCCAGAATTCAAAAAATTTGTTTGTCTAAAGCTGCAAAATATACCTTTGTTAATAGAATTCTCTCTTTATGATTTTTGTTGATTCTGTGATTAGTACTTTTTAATTACAAGAGATGATGTTTTGTTATTTAAAATTTTCAGGATACATCTTCCAGCCTCCCCATCTTTCTTCAATCAGTTTTGTCATCTGCAACAAAACCAATATCTGTAGTTGCTGCTGTTGTCTCCTTGGTATCTTATTTTCGCAATCCGGTAAGGATTCTCTCGATGCTTGAACTGAAAACCTTTTTCATATTATGTTGTTTCCTCTTATTGAGGGGAACTTCTCTGCCTGTTATGCATTCAACAACAACACTTAAAGATTCTTTTACTTTGTTGGTGTTCTTTTTCCTTTTTGGTCTTCTGATTTTCTCAGTTTAGACTCACACATTCGTTCATCACCAACATTTTGTGGATTTTGCATGTAAATTGTATAAGTGTATATGTATATATTAATATATATTGAAGCACACTATCCAATAATGGTAGATACAAAAAGAAGGGGCAGTCCCTAAATTCTTTGGTTGATGAAACCCAAAGAGACACGATGAAGTGATTTCTTCCACAGGAAACATTTATATTGGGCCTTGGCATATCTTTAGTGTGTATCTATTTTGTTGGTATCAATCATGGCTTTTAATACTAATGAAACTCATAGTTTCATATCATAAGTAAACTTCATTGTTTGATATTGACGGGATGGATACATCATAGTTTTACTTGCATTTGTTTCGTCATGCTTGACTTCAATTGGTGTATCCCCATGCTAAAACATGAAATTATATTAATGTAAAATGGATCTAATTATAGATTGACTATGGAATTAAGTGCAAGGTTTCCATCATTATTAATGAGAAATTGTCCTGAGCACACAGCCTGGGTCAAAACTTGTCTGTATCCTTTATATGCTTTGGACCCCTTTTATGGTTTAATGGTTGTATGTAGACTGGCTATTACTAAGGAGTTTTAACTTATCCATGCAGGCCATACAGATTGGTGCCACTAAAGTACTGTCAATGCTGTTGATGACAGCAGATTTCTTGCCACCATATTTTTCTACAAGCAATTTTGGTCTAGATGATAAACAGGTTTAGCGTGTTCGAGTTAATGCATTTTCTTTCTTGATCATTAATTTTTTTATTTGAACAACTGACCCATTGTTTCTCATTTAATATATTTTAATTAATACACCGTCTAGGTTGCTGATTTTAAATATTCTGTAAGCTTTATTCTACTAGAGCAATCTGAAGAAAATGAAGACTTATTTGTTGCTACCATCAATCTTTTCACTGCTGGTGCTCGTTATCAGGTGTGCTACTTTTTGACATTTGTATATGTTTTCTGGTGTCAATAAGTGTATCACTCTTAGGTAATTTTTCGTTGTTTCATTTTGGGATTTCTCATTAACTGTTTATATTGAACTTTGTGTTCTATACAGCCTGCTTTTTTTATTGCTGTATTTTCCACCAAAGAGTTTATGGACGTCCAACTAGGCAATGCTGGTGATGGGAAGCTGCCAGTAATTGAGGTTTCCTCTGGGCCAGTAGAGTCTAAAAGTTCAAGCCTTGTAGATGCAGTACTTTGTTATGTTGTAAATTCTGACAGTCATATCAATAAGAATATTTTGTGTTGAAAGTAGTAACTTTTAACTATGTTGAATATTTAAGACTCCTTGAATGCTTAAAGAACATTTTGTTGTTGATGACAGTGTTGAATGTTTTAAACTAATTTGTGGATTGTTAATACAATGTTGAATGTTCTTACTTTTTGTTATTTGAAAATCAAGTTCATTTGATGATACTAGTATATATTAGAAAGCTAATTTTAATTATATAAAAAAATTAAAATATAATAGAATAAATTAGTGTTATATAAATAAAATATATAATGAGAATTTAAACATATCTAAATATAACAATAATACGAAAATTGTGTTATAATATCTATTACAATAACACTTTTTATGCAAAGAATTGTGTTATGCAAACTTCATTATATAACACAAATAATGTGTTATACTAAAGTGTAGTATAACACAAAAAATGTGTTATACTAAAGTGTAGTATAACACAAAAAATGTGTTATACTAAAGTGTAGTATAACACAAATTTATAAGTATTGAAATGTGTTATATAATCGACTATAAATAACATAATTAAACACTTATCTATATATTAAAATAACACAGAAAGTGTGTTATCGTTGACAGTATAATAACACCTCTGTATAACAATTATAAAGTGTTATGTAAAGTACCCTGACCTACAATAACATAGTCGGTCTTAACACATCAAAAAGTGTTATGGTATGTTTTGATAACACATTTGCAGCTGCTTGACTAACACGGCCGAGGGTTTAAAGAGGAACTAGGGTTAAACCCTATTTTGCTGCTTAGGTCGGCTGGTTGTAAATATTTTACTGTAATTAACCTTTAAATTATATTTTGGGATCCTAATGTATACAGTAAACATTTTAGTGAAACGTTGTATCTTTGACCAAAATTTTTAACCCTAAACCGTTAATCATACTTAGTTACACAATTATAGCCAAATGACTCGGTTAGCGAGTTTAGCACTGTTTAAAATGCACAACGCACTACGAGAAAAAATGCTTTTAATAAGACCAAAAATGTGTTATCAAAACATACCATAACACTGAAAATGAAAATGAAGAGGCAGTAGCATTGAAAATGAGAAATAAATAATGCATGTTCATTAAAAATTACTTGTGTAGGAGTTCAAAATACCAATTGTTAATGAGCATAACAAGTACCCACCTTCTAAATGAAGCAAAGTTGATAAAGACATCAACAGTAGGGTGTGCGACACAAGCTGCTTCAATGCTACATTTATTCAATTTATGATTGTCTAAGAATCAAATCAAAGCAAATAAAGATGTATGAAACATGAAACATAATATGAGAAAAAAAAGGCATACGATGAATGGACTGGGATGGCTATTTCTTCTTGACCAAAAAAGAGTTTCTGAAATCCCTCAGCATCTGGGTTAATGATTCCAGCAACTGATGGTGTCTCCCTCCCTACGTACACAAGAATATAAAAAAAAATATTACTACTAGAGCTAAAACATAATTAATTCTAAGAAAACAAACTAGCACAATTATCGTGTACATGTTATTTTCAAAAATAGGTTGTCAATTTGTTCCAATGCATGTTGGTTTGTTCTGCAACCAATTCAAAAAACCCAAATTTGAGACTAAGTGGCATGGAAGAGTAGATGTAGAAAGATCATGTAAAATCTTGCTATAGAACTAGTGAAGTTCTTTTATTTTCTGAGTTCAATATAAGGCAAGCATTTATAATCAAATAATAAAACTAAACACAATAAATGAGGGAAAATATGGCCTAATATAAGACAAGCACTTTCAACTTACAAGCATCTTAAATCTAGGCTTCCTTGGCAATATTTAAATCATATAAAGTATATTTCAGCCACTAGTTAAACCTCTGTTTCGAAAACAAAAATATTGAGCATAACAATACATTTTGGATATTTTGATTAACAAACAATCACTTTTTCACAGAATAGTTGCAGCTGTGAAATTTGAATTTTTTTTGCATGAACCCAACAAATGTAACCAGTCCAGGACAGAGAAAAAAGATCTAAACTGAGTGTAATGGGATGAGACAAAAACACACTAAAACAAAAACTAATGAGAAAAAACACTTGCCCAAAAAGGAGCAATTCAAACCATATTTTAAACAATTCAAATATTAAGAAATAAAAACTGAGAATAAGAAACTAGTATGGAGGCACCACATTACTTCAAAAACATAAAGCATGCATAAAGTACAACATAGTATTACTGTCTCATGAGCAGTCTCCTGAAAGAAACCATCAAAATAACTTATAGGGGCAAAGGATATAGAAAAACTGTTGACAACATATCTGTCTCTAATTCTCTACTCATAGAGTAATAAGAAAGGAAAAAGAAAACCTTTTGGATAGCTAAATTATTTCATCATTGATGTTACATAAGATTATATTTAAAACAATTGATAATTTTTCTAATGGGGAAAAAAGAAATGAGTCATTTCTAACCTGAGGAATATATTTGATGACTGTCATAAAGACTTGGATTGAGCTAAAAACGGAAAGAATCAGTTCCAAGTCAGAAAGTGAATCAATAATATATTTCATAGCAAATGGAATTTAGAAACCTAAAGCTAATTATGATAAAGTGATTAAGCCAATAAATCGAAGCAAACAAATGCATTTATCATCTAGCTTTCCAATGTTTTTTAATCGAATTGAATTGTTTGAAACTCAAAATTCAGAACAAAAGAAAAGGAAAGGTAACTAAAGAATGAATCTTACTTAAAAATGTTAATCAACCAAAGCCAGGAATGGTTTGGCAAAGCAATGAAAAAGCAAACTCCAGCAGCTAACCAAACAATAGAGACAATTGCTAGAGTAATCTTAGAGACAGTCTGACCTCCATGCTGTATAAATACAAAGCCATCATCACCAACAAAAGGTAAAATTCAAAAATAGCAATGCATAATAACATAATTACCACACAAAAACAATAAGGCTCCTCAATCAAGAAGAAGAATCTTACTTCATAGATTGCAATTTGTACTATGGATCAAAATTGAAAACAGCAGCTAAAAGATTCATCTTTTTTTTCCAAATAAATTTCATTAAAGTTACAGTTGAGAACTCTAAGTATTGATTTAATTCTGCATAAAACTCCCCATTTTGTATATCACAGTCAGCATGACTAGAGTGCAAATATTTAATCAAATGTACTTTGTACTTTTCACACTTGTGTTTATTTAGACATCACACGAACAAAGACAGCCAGAAATTGAATACTTTGTCACCCCATGATTCAAGAAACTCTGTATGTCTCAATGTCTTCAGTTAGGTAAAATCAAGAAAATTAAAGGAGAAACTATATAATTAGAAGTAAAATCATGTTAATTTCAAGGAGAAACTATACATGACCCTGAAATTTTCATAGAATTAAAACAAAAGTGACCTTCCAATTTGAAATTCAAGTTATAAATGCTAATCAATATGCTGAAAAACAAAATCATATTTACAAATTAAAAAAATAAGGCTTGCTCTCTAATAAAAAATCAGTTCTATTCATACTAGTCTCAAGAATTACATGCTATAAAGTCTATTGTTTAGTTGGTAAATTATTTTATTTTGAAAAATAGACCAATCATAAACCAAGCAAAGTGATAGAAGTCAAAGATAAATTAAAGCACAGTATTTACATAAAGTAATATTTGATAGAAATTGTTCTTTTGTGTTGTTTATATCAGAAAGCTAATAGCCCAAAAGATAGCATTGTGTTAAACCATCAAAAAACACAAAAGAGAAACAATAAGCTAAGAGATGAATGAAGAGAAAATTCCACTGCCAAACAGAGTATCTGCTATCACTGAATTCCAAGACCAGTAACAATAGAGGTACAAAACTAAAAATTAGCTTATAAGAAAAAAAAAACAAAAATAGAATAGAGCTTCTTCTATTTTTGTAAGCAATTAGTAGATTGAAGCAAACAAGGTTCAAAAATAGATCCCCACTTTTTAATTATCTTTCATTCCAATACAAAATAGCAAATCAAACTCATAGACACACTTCAACCATTATCAAATATAACCATTATAAATAAGTAAGAAATCCAATTCACCAACATGTATTACAGTAGTCATTATGCTAAGTCAAGCTAATTTCAGCAGCCATGCTAAGTAAAGGTAAGACAATTTTTGAACTATTGATTGGCCTTTCTTTCAAAAAATTTAAGTTTTGTAACTTTGTACAGTTTTGAGTTAAGCTATTTTGTTGAAAGGAGAATCAAAATATAATTTATCAGTCACTTTTTCTGTACAGAATGAAATTTCATTTACTGAGACTGTCAAGCAAGAACACAAAATCAAAAAGAAAAAAAAATATATAAAAGCCATCCATAAGAGTGCCAATGTAGAACTTAAAACAATGATTACCATGTCAAGACAAACTAATTGAATACTTTTCACACATCTAAATTCAAAAGGGAGACAAGGGCATTGGTAAGAAGATTAAATGCTTTAATTCAATGGACCATTCATATACCAAACCACATTGGAACATTAAGAGGTTTAAGTTCTGGTTTAGAGTTTCAAAATCATGTCTTGTAACTCATCTTGCAAGGAATTAATATATCCAAATGATTAAACAACTGAACTTTTTGCAGGTGATTTCATTTCTAACATTTCTTTTAGGTGGTTTTCGAAGAGAAACATACTTCAACTCCTTCATTCATAGCACTCAGAACTGATGCATACTTGCATCGAAGAAATTTCAACTATAAGAAAATCCAAAAGTACCACTAATGCACTTTTATTTTATACTAAATAAGCCATTTGTTAATAAGCATCATCTTAAATCGATTATATATGAATAAGATAAAAAATATAAGAGAAAATATTAGGCCAAATGTGACTTGAAGTAAATCAGCAAAAGCAACCAAGAATGAATACAATAATACATTTTTAATAGAGTTATTTTACTGTGTTATGGAAATTAGATTTTATTGTAGTAAAAACAAACCAAGTTAGTCTCAAATTATAAAATATCCATGCTTTGTTGGAGAACTATAAAATTATTTATATGAAGTTTCTTAGTGACTTTCCCTTCCCAATGACTTTTTGTTATTTTGTTTCTAATTAGTTCATTTATTTTGAATAAAAAATGAAACTAACACTTCCTTATGGGATGTGTGAGTTTTTTTGGAGGTGTAATAGGTACCAAAATTATCCAATAAAAAACGTAAAATTTTGTTAAGTAGTTAACTAGAACAACTACTTACTTATTAGCTACTGTATTTGAAATTTAATTACTTGATGCTCAAACAATTGAGTACATAATTAGAGAAGAAGGACAATTGTAATAATTGAGTACATAATTAATCAACTTTTTAATTAATGTGGTGAGACTTTATAAAAATTAATTACAGAGAATAATTGAATCAACAAAAAATATATATTATATGCAAATTAAATAATGTCCGTGTAGTGGCTTCTTTTATTTTATTTTTGTTTGTTTGAGAAATGTAGTGGCTTATTTATTATGTACATTAAAAAAGACAACTTGCAAATTACTAAAACACCTACACTAGAAACCAACAACACAAACTACAATTCATAAACTAAAAAACACAGGAAATGACAGAGAAACAACTACTTCCAGAATAGACTAAGCACTGTAATCATTGACGTTATTATTGTCCCAATCCACTGAACCAGAAAATACCACTTTTTTTAGCATACTCACAAACATGCTTTGGATTAAAAAAAACATTTTGGATTAAAAAAGCTTTGGGCATTTATGTTTGTTTTGTTTAAAAATTATCTGAAATCCCACAAAATTTTCACTGCTCTCATTTTTTTCCTTCTTCATTTTCAAATCTGTCTTCATCTCTCTCTCTCAAAAAAGAAAAAAAAAAGGGAACTCTAGGCAAAGAACACCCATACTGCTTTTGTCTGTGCACCCAACCAAATCAACCAGGACTTGTTAAAGACAAGGAAAATTCCTAAATCTCAACAGAATTACAAGACCAAATGTAGGAGTTTTTTTTTTATATTAACTAAACTTGAAGATGAGAAGAAAACCGTGGGATTAGCAATAGAAGGATCAGAGCTAAATCATGTTCACTCATTACTAAATCAAGTAGACTTGAAAAGAAAAGCTCAAAGTAATGAATCTCCTTTACTCTATTCCAAATAATAGAGGTATGTTTTAGATAATGTGTATTTTAGGAACTAATTGATTACCATAAAAAAAGAGCAATTAGACTAAGAGACAAAAGGATTTGAATCATATCCTTGATCATGGGAGCTTTAATTTTTTTTCTACGAAATAACAATTAAACAAAGCAACATTGTTAACTACTATTTTTAAACGTATATTGTTCACTGAGACTATGCATCTTTTCTATCTCTTCTACCTTTTCTCTTTCTCAAGACTTATATTATTAGCCTAGAAATATATAGCTCACCCTCTAAAACTATCTTGAATACTTCATTAAACCAAAGGGCTCATACATCATATTCTATCTGTCTAAGCTCATAATGTATATACAATTCCTTTGCAATATTTTGTCATACACTTGTGGGGCATTGACCATTACTTCAAGAGTAACATAGACCACAGTTACCTTACACTACCTTGAACCTCAATACAAACAAACATTCCAAAAACTAACCCAGAAATTTTTCAAAGAAGCAAAGGACAATAGATATAAGGCAAGAAAACCTACCTCTGGAACTAGAGCAGAGGAGATCGACGGCAGATCAGCGGTGGCGTGCATCTTCAAAAATCGTTCAGGTGCCTTGGGGTTCAATATCACTATATTGTTAAAATATAAGAAATTCTGTTAAGAAGAAACAACACTTGTAATACTGCTACTGAACAAAAACCATTTTAGATTTTTCTGTTTTTTTTGTTGGGTTATTGGGGGAAAAAGATATGAAAGCAAGGTGGGATATTTGAGGGATCAGACACAAATATTGATATATCCATCCGTATTATAAAATACATGCTTCAAGAACAACTAATATACAAACAACAATACCTCGCTGGACCGAGAAGCAGAGATGGCTTGAGCTGAGCAATGGCGATGGAGAAACTCGATGGTGCAGAAGCTGAGCTAGGGTTTTACAGGTCTTCCATGGGAGGGGATCAGTGCAAGGCTTAGGGAAGGAGAGGAGAAGAAAAGGGTCTACATGGCTGAACTGGTATTAAGGTGTGATATATAGACAAACTGGGCAGTACACCAATACTCTCATGAAACAAGATATTTGTTTGGGTTTGGTTCCTTTATCGTCATCTCATCACCCTTCCTGGAATCTATGTTTACCAGTACTAGAAATGGAGATTCTATTTTTGTTAAGGGGTAGTGGTGAAAGAACGAATGCATACAAGATTTCTAGGGCTTCAGAGAGAGATTGGAAATTTTTAGAGATACATAAAATTGGGTAAAGAAAAAAAATTAAAGCTTATCAGTAGCGTAAAGAGGGAAAAATAGAAGAAAAAAAAGTACCAACTCCCAAAATTTTAAGTGTCCCGCCCATAATTCCATTCCCACATAACATAATACTTTTTTAATAGTATTATATTTTAGTGTTGTAGTAAGGCTATTCTGTTGTAGTGACGTAACGTTCCCTGGGTAGTAGGGTGTTACATCCACGGTCGGGATAGCTTGGGAGGAACTAGGGTTATACCCTATTTTGCCGCTTAGGATGGCTAAGTTGTAATCTATTTGTATTTTACAAGTCTGTAAACTGATTTTTGGGATTGTGTGTACAAACCTAATATTTTAATGAAAAATAAACATTTTGTTGACCAAATCTTTTATTACTTGACCTTGAATTAGTATTCAATTACACATTTAAGTTCAAACAACTTGCTTAGTAGGTTAAGCACTATTTTAAATACACAGTGTAACAGTCTTGGTTTTCCATGACATTACAATTTGGTATCAGAGCCTTGACCCAAACAGTAGTGTGGCCGACGGGGACATCGGACCCCTAAGGGGGGCTCATTGTGACAGTCAGAATCCCATGATCCGTAGGGGCAAAGGCTGGGTAAAAGCTGTGCAATCCCACATCGCCTGGGGAAGGTCAAGTGTGATGATTCTAAAACTGTGTAAGTGTGGGACTACACAGTTTAAGATGGCTTAAATGGATTGGTGGGTATTGCCTATGCCAATAAGATGAATCTTCTTTTTAGTAGTCCATAACTTGAGAACTCAAAAGTTAAGCGTGCTTGATCTAGAGTAGTCTCATGATAGGTGACCTCCTGGGAAGTTTTCCCAAGAAACGTGTGAGTGAGGACAAAACACGTTGGAAAGACTCGTGTTGGTTTGTAGGGCCAGTCGCTATTCTAGGAAGCAGCCATAGTGACGTGGGGCATTACAATTTGGTATCAGAGAGGTCTAGGTTTAAGGGTTCTTGAAGACTGGCAGGGTGTGTACACTCGCTGCTAAAGATAAGCTCGACTCATGATTTGGTACTTAATGAAATGATTATGTGGTTAATTCTTTAAATTGAACCTATATGCCATATATGCGTGTTAGTATAGAGAAAGCATGATGTGTATGAATGTATTATGTAATAATGGAATTTGATAATTAATGCATGAGTAATGTAGATTGGTGTTTTGATATGTATATTGTGTGTGTAATCATTGTGATTGCTTGGACTTGCCCGTGGGATGATTATGGATATGAATATCAGGGCTGAGAGGATAAGTCAGTGTTGGGGAACTGAATAAGAATGTATGTATCCAAGATAGTTAATTGCATCTAGTATCATTAGAATGGGGGATGCAGGTGATAGTTAGGGATGGAACCCTCCATCTGCCCCTAGAATTCGTAGCAAATGTTTGCTGATATACAAGTAAGGCTACTAGATCAGGATGAGGAGATTAGATGGTTGAGTTCCATTGGGGAAATGATGCTTCATATATCTTGAAAGTAAGGGCACCAGTGTTGGTTCAACCTGAGGATGGAAAAAGATAAGAGTTATCGTATGAAAGACTTTAGAAGCATTATCCTCCAATTTCTGAGGGAGGTTTGAGTTTGCTAAAAAACTGATCAATAGATGGGCATGATTAACTTCGTCCTTGATTGTATGAGAATGGTAGGCCATGATTGAGTAGTTGCTGTAGAGTCCAAGAAATTTAGTTAGCTAGTTAGATAGTAGTAATAATAGCAATAGTAGTAGTAGTTTTATGACTGTGGATTTTGGTTCAGACCAGGATTTAATTGGACACTCGTAGTAACACTTGTAGATTTTCTAAGTTTAGCCTATAGTTTAAGAATATTAATTTTAACTTAAGTTTTGATTAATATGATTGATATTGATGGTAATATTTATTATATTATAAGGTTTAGTTAGACCCAATAAGAAAGTAACACTTGTCATGTGTATGTTTAATGATAATTAAGTATTTTTGAGGAATAAGTTTATTAAGAGTAATATTTGAATATCCTAGGGTCTGTCAGCAGCTTTGAAAATGTTAGAGGACTTAGTCAAGGCTGTTTACTCAATTCAAATTAAGCTTAAAATGTGCAATTTCATGTTTAAATATTCAGCGTATGCCGATATATCGCAGCTATAGGGGCGATATATCGCTGTACGGGGATACGAAAACACGTAACTTCGCACGAGCACCTCGACGAGCCTCGGGCATGCTGGCCCAGGCGATATATCGCCTACAAGGGGCGATATATCGACTCCTTTGATATACTTTTGAATGTTTTTGAAAATGTTCCCATTTTAATCTTTAACCTCTTGATAAGTCCAGCATCTTTCTGACCGAGTCTTCAGCCTCTGCTGAACGAAAATTCAATTATTTTTCACTTAAAAAGCCATTATTTTATTCTAGTTAAATGAAGATCTTTTCATTCTTGAAATCTATAAATAGGACCTAGTACCCAGCCATTTATTCATTCATCAAGCTAAGTTCAGAGGCTGCAAGGTGCTAGGATATTTTTGAGAGTGTAAACACTTAGGTTGGGTATTATAAGTTTAATCATTATAAGCTTACCAAACAATTGGGAAGTAAGGTTTATAGCGCATTTTGGATCAAGGTTTAGATTGGTCATAGAAGCATTCAAGGTATTCCAAAATAAGAGAACCAAGAAACACCGTAGGAGCACTAGAGAGAATCACTCGAAGACTGCTTTTGTTCCACAAAGAAATAGGTCACCTTCAAGAGTCTAAGCAAATCATGATGAGAGCAACAGAACAATATGTATTAGTAATTAGACTGTTTAGAGATTTTCATCCTGTAATAGCAGCCTTAGAGGAAATATGGGAAACAATGGATGATGAAGACGAACTGCCAGTAGCAATGCGATATTACTTTCTCTTAGTTAGTTTCACATGCAAAATCAGAATTTCAGTTTACAAATGAGCAAAAACATAGGATTTTTACGAACCTTCCTAGAGGACATTTTGAGGCACATGATAATGAAGATTATGAAGAGCTAGATGATGATATGCTAGATGAAGGATTGGATGTAGAAGATCCTAATTTTTAGAATAGTTAGTTTTCATTGTTTGTTTTATTTATTTTTGTTTTATGGTTGTAATAAGTGAAAAAACTCTTTTCCAAATTAATATCATGTTATTTTGTTATCATTTATGAGTTTGATTTTTATTTTCGCAATCATAATAAATAATAAGTAAAATAAATAATGACTAAGTTCGGTGAGGGTGGATACAAATCAATGAACCAAGTTTCTATATTGAGAGTTAGGGGGCCATAGTAGTGGGAACGATTTTACTAATCCCAGCCCTCCCTCAATATGGTTAACATTGGAACAAAGATGAGTTTCGAGCCTGAGAATTAAGTCATATAGGATGATTAGAAACAAACTTAGAAAATAAAGATGGCTTGTTTTTCTAAGTATAGAAACCCACTCAAAATAATAAAGAAGACTTATATAATTTTCATAAGAAGTCATAATAAATAGGTCCGAGATATGTTTGTCTTAGAATAAGTTTTGCCTTAGAGCCTATTAGGTAAAGTTCTAACATGTTTCTTTCAATTGTTAGAACTCTGCTACAATGTCGCTCCGAAGATCTGCACGCACCAACGGAAACGCCTCCAACGCTGTTCCAGCGAACAATGAAGCCCCTCCAGTTCGCAGAAGAGGAGTGCGTGCTACTGCTAGCCGCAATGCGCTGGCACCGCCAACTGACAACACTGCGGAGATCGCCAGACTGCGACAACAGGCTCAATCTCAGACTCAGCCGCAGCTGCAGCCACAGCAAATGGCCTCTGCACCCCAACAAGTTATTCCATATGGGGGATGGCCAGTGGCGAACTACGCACCGTATCCAGTACAGAATATGAAGCCAGTGTATGAGAGGTTCTGCAAACAGCACGCTCCAAACTTCGAAGGGACTACAGACCCCTTTGAGGCAGAAGAGTGGCTAAGGAATGTGGAGCCAATTATGACGCACATGAATCTCAATAATGCGGACTATATATCTTGTGTCTCATCATTACTCAAGAAGGATGCCAGGATATGGTGGGACTTGGTCCAGCAATCGCATGATGTTGCCACCATGACATGGACTTGATTTGTGGAGTTGTTCCACAAGAAGTATTACAATTCGGCTATACTCGCTTCAAGAGTTGAGGAGTTCGCCAAGTTGAAGCAAGGAAATTTAGCAGTGGCAGAATATGCTCGTCAGTTCGACCGCCTAGCAAAGTTCACATCTGAGATGGTTCCAACTGATTTTCTGAGGGTGAACAAGTTTGTTAGAGGACTTCGACCGAAGATTGAGATGGGGGTTAAGCTAGCAAACCTGGGAAATACTATGTATGCCGACATTCTTGAGATGGCAATAGACGTAGAGAGGTTACAGGCTAATGTAAGTAAAGAGGAAGCCAGTAAGCCTAAACCTAGACAGCAGAGTCAACCTCAGACCAGTCGGAACAACAACTATAATAGCCACAATCAGTCTGGCAACAATAGTAACGGTCATAAAAGAAGGCATCCTGATAACAAGCAATCTGACAGCGATAAGAGGGCACAGACAAATAATGAGGGAAATAGGCCAGGTTATGTGGAATACCCGCCATGTGCTAAGTGTCAGAAGAAACATCCTGGAGAATGCCGCACAAACACCAAGGAATGTTTTAACTATGGTCAGGAAGGACACCGGAAAAGATATTGTCCTCAGCGCAAGCCAAAAGGAAAGAAAGACGACAAGATTGTTCCTGCTAGGGTTTTTGCCTTAACCCAAGGAGAGGCTAATGCTAGCAATAAGGTGGTCACAGGTCAGGTTTCTATCCTTAATAACTTATGCTCTGTATTATTTGATTCGGGAGCCACTCATTCATATATCTCGTTAGGAATGATAGAAAAACTAGACAAACCTTGTGAAAGATTTAGAACTAGGTTTGTAACCGAGTTGCCTTCGGGCAAAGTAGTTCTATCATCGCGGATAGTACGAGGCATACCGATCAAGATTGAGGACGCAGAACTAGAAGGAGACCTGATAGAACTGGTGATCAAAGACTTTGACGCAATACTAGGCATGGACTGGCTAGCATGGCATGGCGCAACCATTGACTGCAAATGCAAGAAGGTGATGTTCGAGACTCCTGACGGCCAGAAACTATGCTTCATGGGACAAGCTTCAGGATTACGCACCCCGTTAGTATCATCTCTCAAAGCTCAAAGATTGATGGCAAAAGGATGTCAAGCGTTCTTAGCCAGCATCACAGATGTGGTAAAGGAGACACCACTTAAGGTTGGAGACGTCCGTATTGTACGAGAGTTCCCAGAGGTATTTCCCAATGACTTGCCAGGATTACCGACAACTCGGGAAATTGACTTCACAATAGAATTAGTACCAGGCACCGAGCCAATCTCTAAGGAATCATACCGGATGGCACCTACGGAACTCAAGGAGTTAAAGACGTAGCTACAAGAACTCCTAGACTTGGGTTTTATTAGGCCGAGCCATTCGCCATGGGGAGCTCCGGTGCTATTCGTGAAGAAGAAGGACGGAAGTATGCGGATGTGTATAGACTATCGCGAGATGAACAAGGTAACGATTAAGAACAAGTACCCGCTACCCCAGATCAATGACTTGTTTGATCAACTCCGAGGCGCGACTGTAATTTCAAAGATTGATTTACGGTTTGGGTATCATCAGCTCAAGGTAAAGGGAGAATATATTCCTAAGACAGCCTTTAGAACTCGTTATGGACATTACGAGTTCTTGGTTATGTCCTTTGGTCTTACTAACGCACCAGCCGCGTTTATGGACTTAATGAATAAGGTCTTCAAGGACTACTTAGATAAATTCATCATTGTGTTCATCGACAACATCATAGTATACTCTATGGATGAAGTAGAGCACAAGGAACATTTGAGGTTGATTTTGTCGCGACTGAAGGAGCATCAACTCTACGCCAAGTTCAAGAAATAAGAGTTTTGGCTTTCTCAAGTGGCGTTCCTCGGGCACATTATATCAAAAGACAGAGTTGCAGTAGACCCATCAAAGGTAGAGGCCGTGAAGGATTGGCTAAGACCAAAGAACGCATCTGAAGTAAGAAGCTTTCTAGGGTTAGCAGGTTATTATAGGAGGTTTGTAGAGGGCTTTTATAAGATAGCCACTCCGCTCACCAACCTGACCCAGAAACAACAAAGATTCAACTGGAATGATAGATGTGAAGAAAGCTTCCAGTTGCTTAAGGATAAGCTTTGCTCAGCACCAGTACTCTGTGTACTGACACCCAACGATAAGTTCGTAGTATACTGTGATGCATCAAAGTAAGGGTTGGGTTACGTGCTGATGAAAAATGATAAGGTGATAGCCTACGCCTCACGACAGTTGAAGGAGTACGAGCAGCGCTATCCAATTCACGATATGGAGTTGGCAGCGGTGGTCTTTGCGTTAAAATCTGGCGCCATTATCTTTACGGAGAACGGTGCGAGATTTATACAGACCACAAGAGTTTAAAGTACTTCTTTACTCAGAAGGAGCTCAACATGAGGCAGCGCAGGTGGTTAGAATTAGTAAAGGATTACGACTGCGAAATCTTATACCACCCGGGGAAGGCAAACGTAGTTGCCGATGCGCTTAGTAGGAAAAGTTATGGAAATTTAGCAGCTTTAGCCAGAATAGAAAAGCCGCTACAGCAGGAGCTTATCAGTGTCGGAATAGAAGTAATTGTTGGCAAGCTAGCTAACTTGTCTATCCAGTTGAATCTGCTAGAAGACATACAGATTGGTCAGGGACATGAGGACGCACTAGCAGCACATATGGATGCAGTCCGAGAAGGCAAGACCACAGATTTCTCAATATCTAGTCAAGGTTTATTAAGTTATAAGGATCGGGTATGCGTGCCAAATGATCAAAGTATTAAGAAGACGATTCTAGAAGAAGCGCACAGTACCCCGTACTCAGTTCACCCAGGGTCTACCAAGATGACTCATGACATCAAGGTAATCTATTGGTGGCCAGGGATGAAGAAAGACGTAGTAGAGTTTGTGTCTAAGTGTCTTGTATGCCAGCAAGTGAAAGCAGAGCATCAGTGGCCTGCAGGCTTATTGCAACCTCTTAGCGTACCAGAATGGAAGTGGGACGATATAACTGTGGACTTCGTGACAGGTTTGCCAAGGACGAATTAGCAGCATGATTCCGCTTGGGTAGTAATAGATAGACTAACCAAGTCGGCTCATTTCCTGCCTATTAAGACTTCCTACACGGCAGACCAATATGCAGACATCTACGTCCAAGAGATAGTACGGTTGCATGCAATCCCCAAGACAATAGTGTCAGATAGAGGATCGGTGTTTACATTGAGATTTTGGGGAAGTTTACAGCAAGCTATGGGTACTAAGTTAAGTCTTAGTATAGCTTTTCATCCTCAGACAGACAGGCAGTCCGAGCGTACGATTCAGATTTTAGAAGATATGCTACGCGCATGTGTACTTGATTTCGGAGGATCATGGAATAAGTACTTGCCGCTGATAGAGTTCTCCTACAACAATAACTACCAGTCAATGATCGGGATGGCACCTTATGAATTGCTTTATGGAAGAAGGTGTCGATCACCATTGCACTGGGACAAGGTAGGAGAAAGGCAGCTTCTAGGTCCCGAAGCTGTTAGACAAGCTCAAGAAGCAGTTGCGCTTATTAGACAGTGTATGCTTGCTGTTCAAAGCCGTCAGAAAAGCTATGCGGATGCCAAGCGACGTGATGTGGAATTCAAAGTCGGAGATCAAGTCTTCTTGAAGATATCTCCTATGAAAGGTGTAAAGCGGTTTGGGAAGAAAGGCAAGCTTAGTCCCCGATTTATAGGTCCTTTTGAGATATTGGACAAAGAGGGAGCAGTTGCGTATAGACTAGCCCTACCACCAGCACTAGCAGATAGTCACAACGTGTTCCACATCTCGATGCTACGCAAGTATGTGTCAGACCCATCTCACGTCCTCAAGTACGATACGATAGCTCTCCAGAAAGACTTGAGTTACTAGGAACGACTGGTTAGCATCCTGGATAGGGGGTGAAGCAGTTACGGTCCAAGAGCATTCCTATAGTCAAAGTCCTATGGAGTAATAGTTCTGAACAAGAGGCAATGTGGGAGTTGGAGGAGGACATGCAAGGCCGGTATCCGTAGTTATTTGGTAAGTAAATTTCGAGGACGAAATTCTTCTTAGTAGGGGAGAATTGTAGAGTCCAAGAACATTACTTAGCTAGTTATATAGTTGTAATAATAGCAATAGTAGTAGTAGTTTTATGACTGTGGATTTTGGTTCAGACCGGGATTTAATTGGACACTCGTAGTAACACTTGTAGATTTTCTAAGTTTAGCCTATAGTTTAAGAATATTAATTTTAACTTAAGTTTTGATTAATATGACTGATATTGATGGTAATATTTATTATATTATAAGGTTTAGTTAGACCCAATAAGAAAGTAACACTTGTCTTGTGTATGTTTAATGATAATTAAGTATTTTTGAGGAATAAGTTTATTAAGAGTAATATTTGAATATCCTAGGGTCTGTCAGCAGCTTTGAAAACGTTAGAAGACTTAGTCAAGGCTGTTTACTCAATTCAAATTAAGCTTAAAATGTGCAATTTCGGGTTTAATATTCAGTGTATGCCGATATATCGTAGCTATAGGGGGCGATATATCGCAGTACGGGGATACAAAAAACACGTAACTTCGCACGAGCACCTAGACGAGCCTCGAGCATGCTGGCCCAGGCGATATATCGGCTCCTTTGATATACTTTTGAATGTTTTTGAAAACGTTCCCATTTTAATCTTTAACCTCTTGATAAGTCCAGCATCTTTCTGACCGAGTCTTCAGCCTTTGCTGAACGAAAATTCAATTATTTTTCACTTAAAAAGCCATTATTTTATTCTAGTTAAATGAAGATCTTTTCATTCTTGAACTCTATAAATAGGACCTAGTACCCAGCCATTTATTCATTCATCAAGCTAAGTTCAGAGGCTCCAAGCTGCTAGGTTATTTTTGAGAGTGTAAACACTTGGGTTGGGGATTATAAGCTTAATCATTATAAGCTTACCAAACACTTGGGAAGTAAGGTTTATAGCTCATTTTGGTTCAAGGTTTAGATTGGTCATAGAAGCATTCAAGGTATTCCAAACTCTAGTTCATTTTGGTATCGTTTTCTTTAAGTTCTTATAATTTTCTACGCAGCACCCTAACTTTATTCTTTATTCTTGGATAGGAAATCTAAAATCTTGAACATAAGATTCTTGGTTAGTATATTTTGATGGTATAGTTCTTTCATCACTTTCATCCATTTTTCTTTAGTATACTCACCCTTTCATTTATGGTTTATAGGAGTGTTCCAAAGTCCCAAACCTGTTCTCATATCCCGGTACTTTTGGTAAGGAAAATAGGATAGGATATTATGTGTTATGCCATATGTTATCTTATGATTTATGTGTTATGTTAACTTATGATTTGTGTATGTTTGTAGACTTGGGCATATTACCTGTACAACTAACAAGCCCCAATAAATTTATGGGCATATGACTTGTTTTGTTTATGGGACCCCAAGTAATAATGGTCATTATAGTATGTGTGACATATGTTTATGAGATGTTTTATGTTGCATTATGAATTTTATGTATATGATTTATGTGTTAGATTTTCCTTGATGGGCATTAGGCTCACCCCTTTATGTTTTTATGTGTAGGAAAATAGTTTTGATGGTGGGAAAGGTTCTTGGAAGCTTGGGGATGTGTATTGAGGCAGAATGGAGTCAAAGGACCGAGTGTTCGATTCGAGGATGAAGTCTCTTTAATTATGGTTTTATATGTATTTTCCGCACTTTATTATGTAATTCATTTATTTATAATTATGTTATGTTTTTTCTTTTAAAACAATGGGATCCCATATCCTACTTTAAATTTGATGTAGTTTAACATTTGTTTTACAAGTTTTAATGAAGAAATGATTATTTCACTTGTAAGTTTTATTAAAAATTAGTGTCTATGTATAGTTTTCGTTAATGGCCCAAAGTCTAGAGTAGTTGGGTCATTACAGTTGCGCCATGTGCACGCAACATGAGGATGCCTAGACGTAGTGGGAAGTAGTACCCTAGACCCAGAATGTTGTCATGATGGGTTGGGAGGAATTCAGATAGTGATTTGATAAAAGAGACTACTATGATGTAGATTGAACTGTGAAGACTAATGAGTTAATGAACTCGGTTCATAATGGTAGGAAAATGATATAGTATGTCAATAATTTGATGGGTTGGTCAATCCGCTTTTGATTTGATACAAGCGGATGTGGCCTGGAAAGAACGATTTATTTAAGGACCAAACTTTGGGATGGCCCAGAGCGTTAAGGTCGCTCCAATGCATGAGATTTTCATCTATGCTCGGGCAGTATGGAGGGCCTCGTTATTAAAGACATAAGGGATGAGATATGGAGTGAGAATGTCGTAGGGCAAGAAGCGCAGGCAATGGTATTCCCATTTGCGGGATTAAGTAAGGCAGATGCCCAGTAACCAAAAAGGAAGGACCCCTGATAGTTCCACTACTCCTTATTTTGACAGGAAGGGTTATAGTTTACATGATAGCCACCGGGGTGACAAGGAGGCCTGGTGAAGTTACTTAGTATGTACTAGATGTGGGAGACGTCATCTGGGAGGACACCATGTGAAGGCCCATTTTCTATATGGAATGGTTAAGCACGTTAGGGCAGATTTCCCGAGATTAGAGAAGGGAGAACTGGTCTGCCTTGATACAGTTAGAGCTCAAGGCTAGTCTCTCGGAGGCGACCGGTTGGATTTCTAGTCCTTGTACCTTGTTGTACATTTGGCTGATTGAGTTCGGTGCTACTTATCTCTTAGAAGAGACGCATATATGGAGTACACACTTCAAGGTTGCTATATGATGGGGCTTGAGATATTAATGCCTGCTGGGAAAAAGTTGGTAACTTCCAAGAGGAATGTTAAAGTATTATTGGTAAAAGGTTTATAGTAAAAGTGATTGAGTTCATCATATGAGAGTTTTGATATGATCCTGAGTAAGAGCTAATCTGTTAAATAAGGGATAACAATGGATTGCAGGAGATGGTAATAATGTCCGGATTTGAAAGGGAATGAGCCAGTTGCGTCTATGGGATGGCTAGATATTGTTGTAGGTACCACTTGGAATATATCAGTTAGACCAGATGGAGATTGGATTGGCCAGTAAGGTTCCAAATGGGTGCACAAGGAATTGTTGCATACGCTACGAGCTTTAGTATGGATAGACATGGTATCAGAGACATTATGAAGAATGATATTAGCTTAACAGAAAGAATTAATGGTTCAGTTGAAGTATTTGATTTGAGGATGGATTAGACGGAGCATCGCATCATGGGACATGTCGACATCGCCTATTAAGGATGAAGGGTTCAATTCCCCAGTTGCAAGATAGGACATTTTTCTTAGGAATTGATCTTCGATCTAGTTATCACCAGCTGAGGATCAAGGAAAGAGGTATTCTAGGAATTACTTCTTGCACCGAGTAAGATGTGATGGATTATCAGTGAAGGTTCTTAACTTACCAATGCTTCAACGACACAAGTAAGTTCGAAAAATAGAGAGTACAAGAACGAAATGGATGAGTCATATCCAAATTTGTTAGGAATGTGATGGTATACTCCCAGTTAGAAGCAAAACGCGAATGACTACTACGTTGATAATACTAAGACTGATGAAGCAGGGTTCAGGTAAGGCTCTAGAAAGTGTAAGCTTTGATTTCTCCAAAGGTATTCAAGGTCACTTTATAGGAAGTGATGGGATCATGTATGAAGGAATTCAGTCAGAAGCCATAAATAAATTACTGAAGAACGCCTGAGAGGTGAGAAGTATAGTGAAACCGGTAAGACACGTCAACTACTACTTGAAGCATCTTCTAAGATAACTATACCCAAGATTGAGATAACACAAGAAACTAAAGTTTGTATGAATGGATAGTTTCGTACTGGGTTTTCAAAAAATAGAATAAGGATTGTTTAGCACCCTATGGTATTAGAATCTGTATGTTATGGATGGATACGGGAGGACAACATGATGGATATTGTCTTTGCTTAAGACATGAAACTATAAGGTGGTGCATCAAAGACTAAGACACACCCATGTATAGACTGAAATGATGGTTGTTCATGCTTCACGCTAGATGAAAGAATAAGAACACAAATGTTATACATGGAGCATTAAGTTGATTGTAATACTAGACAGCCACGGTTAGGGTGTAGTGGCGGCACCTATGGAATAGAAGTGAATGTATTAGCACAAAGGATTTAAGCGTTTGGTCATCTGTAGAG
Organism: Humulus lupulus; assembly: GCF_963169125.1. Taxonomy (NCBI): domain Eukaryota; kingdom Viridiplantae; phylum Streptophyta; class Magnoliopsida; order Rosales; family Cannabaceae; genus Humulus; species Humulus lupulus. The sequence continues at coordinate 23,266,148 of NC_084801.1, read as the reverse complement.
GAATAACCTTGAGACCAAGGCCTAATGGGAATTAATGGGTGGTTCACATTGGAACCCTCAATTGAATAGAGAAAATTAATAAGGAAGCTAATGTTTTGAGCTGGAAAGTTTTGCGCCAATGGGGAAGATGCCACGATTACAGTAAAGTTAGATGGGGTAACGATCAAGATTGGTATAGTATTTGCAGTTGATAGTCGGCAGATGTAACTCTATGGACAATGAAACTCAGGGAGGAGGTCTAGTGGGAATGGCTAAGAATCCTACTATTTTGGTATGAATGGATTAAGATATGAAGATCGGATGAGTGAACCGATGGAACTTGGTGTTGAGTTGGAGATTCTAGATAAGTATTATACTACCTCCTTATGAATATTGTAACCAGGAAGTTTAAATGGATTTTAAGATCTAAAATTCCTATATTGGAAGGTAAAAAGGTATAGTAGAGGACCGTATGGGTGGATCACATTAGATTGCAAGTAAAAAGGGTGGACATGAAAGGTTGTGACTCAACATATTGAGTTAATACACCATGATTTGTGTGAACAAGTATCACGATAATGTGTATGAGCAATGGGAGACCATATGTCTCCGCGGGACACCAAAGTTGATGGTGTCAGATTGAGACCCTTTATTTTCCAAGTTCTGGAAAAGGATGTAGAAGACAAAGAGTATAAGATCGAGACTTAGAATTAAGGGTTACCTTTAGATAAGTTGACAATCTGAAGAAGCGACTTAGATTTTGAAAATTATACATCGAATGTGTAATTGTTTGGGGAATTGAGATAAGTATGGTCCCTTGATTGAATAGTCACAGTGGTTAATGCTGGTCAAAGACTAGGGTGACTCTGAATAAGGTACAGTAAGGTAGAGAGCATGAAGTGTTTGTTCCAAGTAATGAAATGAAAGACAACGAATATTGTGGTTCAGTATTGGTTCGGGGAAACCAATGAAGTTATTAGGATTGTTAGGGCGGAAGTGTTTGCCTATCTGAAAGGACATAAGAGTTTGTAAATTTCAAATATGGGAACATGAAGTTCCAGGACGAAAGACTTTATATATCTCTGAATATTGTTGTAAAGAACGCCCTAGAATAATACTTACAAAACATTCGCATAACATAGTTTATAAAAGAATACCACTCATTATCAAAGTCTCAGTGAGGACTTGCTTAAAACCATGCAAGTTGGTGCCATTAGTTTTAAAAAAAAACATAGATTTTGTTTTATGCAAAGTTCAAAGAAACAAAAATTAAATAACTGAGTCCCACTGATAATTTAAAAACAAAACATAATTTAAATGGCGTTCTACGATGATCGTTTTTTCGTCCATAGGATTACCCCACGCCATACACCCCATGATGATAGAACTCCTCACATCACCACGCGTGCCATAAAGAAATCCTATTTGCTACCTGGAAGAAAAGTAAGGGGGTGAGCTAAAAGCCCAATAAGGAAGTACAAACAATAAGCAAGTAAGAATATAACAATACAAACACTAACGTTCATCTAAAACATCATGGCATTTCATAACATAATTGTAACATATCATCATTGCATATCATAACGTAATCATATCATATCATCATATCACAATCATACAACATACATGATGAGCATGGCTCGCTAGTTGTCCATGTCACCCTATGAGGTAAACATGAGTCTCTGGTCCTTGAATAACATCAGCGCGTCCGCCCTAGGAGTTACGTCTTTAGCTATAGTAACTCGTTCGATGTATCTAACATCGTAATTTGTTTGATGTATCTAACATCGTAACTTGTTTGATGTATCTAACATCCATACACATATCATATTCAACATATCATCACATTATAGCATTCATATTTCATAACAATTCATTCATACAACAGTCTTACCATTCATAGCATAAAATCATAGAATCTATCTAACTTCCTTGCCTCAGGTCCAAGCTAAAAAAATTTCACAATCTTTCAACGAGCCTATATCATAATCAAAACAGCATTTCTTAGGTTCATAAAATTACTGTTTTGCCCTTCCATACAACTCATGTGTGCATGTGCCTTGCACACATAATAACAGTTACACATAACACACAATTATTCTTAACTACACATAAAGCTATAAAGAATAATGCTCATTTTATCTATTTTATATGCATGATCTTTTTATAAAAACCACATAGTTGAATAAACATAATTTTGGACGTAAAAGTGAAGTTGCATGTAACATGCATACGTGGGAACATTACGTAATTGTGACATTTTTTTTTTAAAACGATAATTCTACATTTCTTACTTTTATTGTTTAAAAATAATAGACATATAACATGCTTTATTTTTCTTAAAATTTATAAGTTGATTAAATTTCTCAAAACATTATTTTATTTTATAAAATAATTTGATATAGCTTAAAAATAAAATATGTGACAATTTCATTTCTTAATCTCATATTACAAAGAATTAACCAAAAACTTGGAATTAATTAAAATACCTATTTTTAATATGTTTCTTTAGAAAAATAAATTTTATCATTGTGTTACATAAATGATGTGAGAAAATATATTTTTATTTAAATTAATTAAGACTTAGTTTTATGTAACATAAATCCATATGTGACAATTAAATAACCATTTTTAACCTTTTTAAACCAAACTTTCAGCCACTATTTATTTTCTTCAAAAATCACAAATAAATAGAATCTAAATATTTTTCTCAATCAAAATAAAGGAAAATCATATCTTATCAAAATATGCATTCATACCATTTTAAAATACCATTTTCAATATTACCATAACTTAGGATAATAATTTGTTCCAAAAACTCATCAAATTTATTTTAGTGAAACTCACTTCACATTTTCTTACAAAAAAATTCCAACAACTATTTCTATCTTTAAAAATCACCACATTCAATTTAAAAACTCATATTTTCTCAAAAATTCAATAAAAATTATGTAGGTAGTTATTTGAGTAAAATATCATTTTAATGCAACTTAAAATACCCTTTTTAATTTCATAAAATTAACATAACATCAAGGACATTACTTATGCATGCAAATCATTTTTTTTATCAAACTTTTACCCAATTATTTACAAAAATCAACAAGCTTAATTTCTCATGAAATTCATCTTTTATCCCAAAAATTTCACATAAAATCATACATGTCCAAAATCTCATCATACTCTTATTATATACATAATTCTAAGAATATTACTAACATATTCACATGAAATCTTATAAAACCAATTTTTCTATTCTATTGAATCTACACATGAAATCCAACAACAATAACAATGGCAATAACATACATAAATTCATAAACACCATATTTCATATACATGCCTTTATAATAACCCTAACATATTTCTATCATTCCTCCTTTTATGCATATCAAGATTCATTAGTACAAAAATCAGATACTTCTTATCATATTTCTAAAATCATCATTTGCCATTTTACATAAATCAAAGATTAAAAAAAAATAACCATAGCAATATAAACATAAAATATAATCCTCATTATAAACCCTATCAAATCCATTTTCTCAATCATACCCATGAGCCCTTTTTAAACAAAACATATTCTCTTCAAAAAATACAAATCATAATCATCAATCCTACAATAATCAAACCATTAACATCACCATCAACAACCTCAAAGACAAACCCATCAAAACCAATATATAGGCTAAGAAAGACCATTACCTCTCTTGATTGTAAAATCAAGAATACAATATGATCAACACCCAAACTTCACACCCCTTGTTCAAGCCTGTGGTTTTATTTGAAAACCACCATGAGGAGGAGAAAGAATCCAATCACACACAACAAATAAACAAAGTCAATATCATATAATCAAGAAAAAGAGATTAGACAAACAAAAATACAAGAAAACATACTCTAGACTTGGTTCCTCTTCACCTTCTTCTTCTTTCTTCCTTTCTTTCTTCTTCTCCCTCTCTCTCTACATGCCACACTCTCTCTCTCTATCTCTCTCTCTAGGTCACGGCAGCCACACAAAATTCCCTCCTCTTCCTTTCCTTTCCCCTTTATTCAACTCTCTCAATAAAGCCTCACCAACACAAAATGGTAAGTTTCCTATTTCTATTTTATTTTCTCTTAATTTTCTTATTATTTTCTTTTATGATAATAGATATAAGGAATAAAGGGTGATCACATCCTATCCTAAAATAGATAGTTTCTTCCAATATTTGATTTTATTGCCTTAGAAAAATTAATGGAAAAATCAATCCCTTTCCCACTACACACTACACACTACACGTCCAAGCACCTTCCTTTCCCTTTTCTTTTTATTTTTTTTATTTAACTAAAATAAATCCAGTAAAAGAAAGAGTGTATAGAAAATCTACACATGTGTACCATGCTACCATGCACTAGCACATACTAAATCACTAGGGTGCATCTCTATCTACCATGCACCATAGTGCATTCAACCAAAACTCACATAATTACCTCAATTGTCACACTTATTTAAAATGTAACACTAATAGTAAGATAAACATGTTACACAATTATTCACTTATTAAATTAATTAACCAAACAAACAATTAACAAATTTAAATTCAAAAGATTATACCAAACAATTCTAACAATTAAACAAACAATCAAATAAAACAAACAACAACTAAATAAAATAAACAACATTTAAATAAAACAATTCATCACACTTAACATTTAAATAAAATAAATCCCAAAATTTAAATAATCTAAAAAAAAAATTTTGGTGCACTACAATTGTAGACAAGAAAGGAAAATATATTTTGGGAAAGAAAGAGGAGTTTTGACTCCCGATTTAATAAGACTTCTGAGATCTTATCAAGGACTAGGATAGGGGCCTATAGATTAGCCTTACCCCAGTATGGGTGGTGGCTTATGAATGTTACTGGTGCCAATATCAAGGAAAGAAATGTATGATATCACCGCTGATGTGGTGAGGAGACCCTAGGATTTCAGCGAGAGTTATTGCGCAAGGAAAGCTAATGTAATTATGATAAATGAGATAAGGTCTTATGGAATAATACTATCACTATAATGATTTACGGGATTTGTATCCCAAAGTGTTTGAATAAATTTCGAGGACAAAATTTAAATAAGGAGGGGATAGTTGTATCGTCCCAAAAATGCTAATAAGGTTTAATGCCTTGATTAGCGTGCCTTGCTTAGCAAGTTAAGCACTATTTTAAACACATAGTGTAACAGTCTTGGTTATCCAGGGCGTTACATTGCGAGTCATGTTCAATCTTGAATTATACTTATCACAAGAAGTCTTGAGATTTTGGGATATGAGTCTTCTTTACTGACTTAACTGACGCCAGCCGAACAAAATTTTGCAGACCTACTTATGGCTCAACGAATGTTTCGTCTAGATCTGGCTGGCTCGGGAGCTATGGAAATGCCTCCGAGCACGTAAGAAGCACACATGTGTAACTTCAAGTGCTGAAAATGAGGTTGTTAATGATGTTCCACCTCTTCCTCCTCCTGTTCCAACTCAAAAGAATAAGAAATGGACTCTCCAACTGACTCAACCGACTAGTTTGGTGAGAAAGATAGAATTTTCCTTCCCGTCAACTGCCTCAACAAATTCTGAGTTCAGCTCACACACTGGAGAGGTGAATAAGCTATTATGGCCTGAGGATAAAGACCGGTTTGATTAATTTGGGGCAGAATCATCTCTTTCCACGTCCATTTTCCATGCCTTTCAACTATGTCCAACTCATCAGATAATTTATTGTTTAAGGCTAGATGGTCAGACTGACTGATTTATTTTTTTATTTTGACAGGGTATGCAGGGCTTTTTATGAGAAAAATGAGAAGATTCAAGCTTTAAAAAGAATAAGTGAAAGAGTTGAAAACTCAGGGGGTTCAAAACATGAGAAGCTTGATGGGGAACTTGAGACCTAGTTGAATGCTAGGGAGAATGATGCCAGTCGTTTGCAATCTACTTTGGCTATCCTTCTCTCTTTGCAATCCAAGGTTCATATGCTGGAGGACTGTCGTATTGACATCGGCTTGGAGGTTAAGGTCCAATGTCGCAGTCAGATGGAAATTGACTACGCGATGGGAAGGATGAGTCTTGGGATATAACTCAGTATGTAGCTGATTATGAAGCGCTGCAACGAATGAAGGCTCAGGAGGCTGCCCAAGCTGACAATCTGGCTGACTCTTTCAGAGATATGACCATAGGCGACCTTGGTCGGGATGACTGATTCCTAACCTTTGTTTAATTGATTATGACTTTGTTGTAAGAAATTTTTGTTGGATGATTGTATGAACTCTTTGTATCATCCTTATTTTTCTCATAAATATAATACCAAGAACCAGCATTGGATCATAAAACATAAACGTTGCTCTTTTATTTAAAAATAACACAATGTAGAGGGGATCCCAGTTATACAATAAAAAGATGTCTTTAAACTAAAATCCACTAATACTAAAACATGCTTTTAGGACACATTTTTTAGAGCATTCACCTAGATGCGAGCCCTAAAAACATCTCCTAGACTTTTTAGGACACTCATTGAGAGTCCTTAAATAATTTATTTTAGGACACGCGGTGCGAGTCCTAAAACTGACGTGTGTCCTAAAAGTTTGATTTTTTATTTAACAAAAGTTCCTGGACATTTTAGGACACTCATTGAGAGTCCTTAAAGAATTTCTTTTGGATACGCGATGCGAGCCCTAAAAACTGATGTGTGTCCTAAAAGTTTGATTTTTTTTTTAACAAAAGTTTTTGGACTTTTTAGGACACTCATTGAGAGTCCTTAAATAATTTCTTTTAGGACACGCAGTGCAAGCCCTAAAAAATTATGTGTGTCCTAAAAATTTGAATATTTTTTTAACTAAAGTTTTATTATATATTAAATAACAAAGAAAAAAACAACAAGCCATTTCTCTCTCTCTCTCTCTCTCTCTCTCTCTCTCTCTTTCCTGGGATTTCCTTTCTCTTCCCCCATTACTATTTCTCTCTCTCTCTCTCTCATGCAAGCCCGCTGCCCAGCGATGAAAGGTGGCTCTCTGGCGACCCCCCACCTACACGTACCGACCCACCGTGTTCCCTGGCCCCCGAAACCCCCAGCCCCACAAGCCCCAATCCTCATGCGCCCCCTACCCCTCTCGGCGGAGCCTCCAAAGTTCTGTGACCATGTGGGTTTCCAAAAAATTTTGGGCATTTTCCGACCACCTCGAGCCACCCCGAGCCAAATGACCACCTCCACTGAATTCCTTGTGCTTTGGGCTTCAAACCCCACTAAAGGATCATACTGAACCACCACCATGGGGTGGTAGCGTCGCCATCATCGTCGGAGCTCCGACAGGAGATTTGGCTACCAATAAATTTTTAAAAAATTAAAAATAAATTTTTTTCAGGACTCGCAATGCGAACCCTAAAAACATTCTTTGCAAGCCCTAAAAAACCTCAGTTATTAATGCTCTCAAATAGAGGACATGCGCCCCGCGAGTCCTAAAAGGCCTTTTTTGTAGTAGTGATACAACAACATTTAATTGAAGGAAATAAAAATGCTAATCAATAAACAAAAACGTAAGCCTTAGATTCTTTCCAGCAAGCTGTATGGCCTTCACGAATACATCAACAACTATCAAGGTCCAACTCACCACCGACCATTCTATCTCTTTAATTACCTTGATCTGCACAAGTATACTATAAGGAGTGAGCTTCTAAGCCCAGTTAGGAAAATACTTTCATAATAAATATACAATCAATATCAAACATATCACAAATAGTTCATAAAATCATAAAACCATATATTTATATAATAACACTAATTTTATCAAAGTGAACTATATCATATAAACCATAAAATTATAGAACATGATCATAAACTAATATTTGTCATAATCATATGGGTCATAATCATAATAACTAAAAACAGATCAAGCAAGTGTAGATAAAATGCTTATAAAAGGCTTTGGCATCCGAGCCCCAGACATCACTTAGGTCTGTCATACAATTTTGGACATCACTTAGGTTTAGCCACACTTATCTTCTTGTACCTGAAATGTTAGGGTCATATATTTACTTAATATCATAATCTAAATCTATCTATTTTTCCTTACCTTGAGTGTGGAGAAAGAGAAAAGAGAGATTGCTTGAAAGAGCTAATGGACTGCGTCCAAACCTTATACATAAAATAAGAGACTAAATTAGAATCTATAATAGTAACTAAATTCCAAAATCTAAAACCTCATAGAAGCCATACCTTCACCCCATAAACAAGATACCACGATCTTAATATCCCGAACCTCCAAAGACAACGACTATCCTCCAAACAACTACAATTTGATCTTTAGTAAACTTATGGTATTTCTGGCTATATGAATGGTTATTTGGCTTGGTTTGTTTCGGCTACGTGGGGGATTTATAGTGGTAATGGTGTCAATGCTAGGTTTCAACTTATAAGAAAATAGAAGAAAAATAGTTTGAACACCACTAGTGCTCCTTGGGGATTTCAGCTATATGGGAAATGATGTGCATAAATGGTAGAACTTTTGAGTGAAAACTTTCGAGAATGAAGAGTGTTTGAAGCTTTGTTTGTGTTTGAAAATGAAGAGGTTTATGGCTCTATTTATAGACTCTAAACCTCAACTTCCTTCCTTAATCTTCTCCACCATCCTTCAACAAATTTTTAAAATTTCAAACTTCCCTCCCTAATGTAGTTTTGATCTGTCCAGTCTTCTCCTTATTCAAATGCTACAACTACTCTCTAGATGCCACATAGCCTATAATGAATCAAAATTAAGTCAAGGTCCAAGTCTTTGCTCCTTCTTAATCTCCACGCCTATGACTACTCCATTAAAATTCAAATATTGGTCATTTTAAGTGCAACCAACACATTTCTTTCTCCACTTTACTAGTTATTTTTAACACATAGTTCCCTTAATTTAAACAAGTCTAACCTTGCCTATTTCTAAGCTTTCCACGCCACCTTGCTTGGTCTTCAATCAAGTAAAACTTGGTTCCTCAATGTAAGCTTTGCATGCCACCTATATAATTATTTTTATGCAAATTCCAAGTAGCTAAACTACAGATAATTTCAACCAAACTTAATAATTCAAATAATTGGGATTTAAATTAATACCACATGCACAAAACATCTATCACCAAATAACACGTGTACATATTTTATAAATTCTAGTTTCCTTACAGAAAACTATATACTAATTTAATTATATACTTCTAAGCTCAATAAAATTAATAAACCTCCATAAATGCTAACCATGATACTTATAATTACCCAAATCATAATTATTTCATGAAATCATATTTTATAATAAAATTCTCAAGAAATCTTTCTAATTTCCACCACTCAAGTTTAAACTAATATATATACAGAATACAATAAATAAATTTACTAACTTATTAATTTCTCGTAACTCCACTAAAGACTCAGAATTGCACTCTTGAATTCATAGAATGCTCTATAAGCAATATAGATGAATTATTAGTTATCCATTGTTACAACCACAATTGTCACTCAATCATCTATAGACAGTCTATAATGAGATGGGACTAAAATACTGTTTTACCCCTCATTGTATTTTATCCTTAAAACACTTAGTTCCTCGTAAATGATATTCTAGTAAACTAATATTATTTACTTAAATGAGATCTCTACCATTTAGCACCTCGAACCAAAATAAAAGGAAACCATCGTTTTCCTTCATCATCAGAAGCTATAGATGTTAATATCAGAAGCTACCGAGTTCCCAAGATGTAAGTATGGGCTAGTCCGTAGGGTAAGCTGGTAATGAACAAGTCAAATAACTCAAATAATACAATCAGTTAGAATACTAATCACTCAAAATTAAGATTGAATTGACCTATGGTCAACTATATGATATGAATAGAATAGATAATGACGGTATGTTTACTTATCTTATATTTTATTAATATCGGTCATGTCCAATGTATCAAATACATCCGATCTTATCTACTTTGCTAATGTTCTGGAAAGAACATAACACTACAATGTGTAACTAGATCATATCGTAGATTGGCAAGTCAGTGTAAATCCTGTGCACTGAATAATCTTACGACTAACTTATTTTTTAACATATAATCATATTTATTTTCCACTGTGATTCTGTCACTATAAATATGATTAGTTGTATGCTCTGGATTTAGTAGAGGTTTATATTAAACAAATAATCATGAAAATAAAACATGTGAGCAAAGTGATTGACCAAGTCAAAAATAATTTCTATTCTTTTATTGATAATACAATGAGATTACAAATAAATTGGGTTTTAATAAGGCATAAAACCCCAACAAACTCCCACTTTCACTAACTGAAACTGACGCCTTAATTCTACTAATCCCATTTCCTTGATATGCTTATCAGATGTAGCTTCTTGTAGTGTCTTTGTAAACGGATCCGCAAGATTGTCTTCAGATGCAATCTTCATAACCTTCACATCTCCCCTAGTCACATATTCTCAAATTATGTGATACTTCATTTCTATATGCTTACTCCTCTTGTGACTTCGAGGTTCTTTTGAGGTTGCTATCGCTCATGTGTTGTCACAAAACAACACAAGTGGTTTATCCATAACTGGAATAACACCAAGATCTTGAATAAAACTTCTTTAGTCAGACTATTTCCTTAGCTGCTTCAGACACAGCTATGTACTCAACCTCATGGTGGAATCTGAGATCGCAGACTGCTTTTTGCTTCTCTATATCACAGCTCCACCTCCAAGAGTAAACACCATTCCTGAAGTACACTTCCTCCCATCGACATCAGTTTAAAAATCTGAATCGGTGTAGCCGACAGGTTTTGGAACACCACCCTTGTAGACTAACATATAATTTTTAGCCCGTCTTAAATACTTAAGAATATGCTTAATTGCTATCCAATGTTCCAGTCTTGGGTTTGATTGATACGTTCTCACTACTCCCACCGCATAGCAGATATATGGTCTAGTACACAACATAGCATACATCGGACTTCCAACTGGAGATGTGTAAGGAACTTTTCTCATTGCATCTTTTTCTTCAGGAGTCTAGGGAGACATCCTATAACATCCCAAAAATGCTAATAAGGTTTAGTGCTTTTATTAGCATGTCAAGAGGGCATACTTGGATATATGTGTTATTAATTGAATAAGATGAGTGACTACGTGGCATGCATAATTTATATGAAGATATGAATATATTTACATGCATGTTTATGAGTATTAAATATGCATGTGGGCCCATTCTTGTCTATAAGGGCATGTTTGTAATTTTTGCCCGTTAAAGGCATAAATGTGACGATATGTGTTAAATGGTTGGGACCACATTATTATGTGGATATATTCGCAGTATACTGCTCGAGGTGATCCTAGTGAGCAGATTAGTGGAATAGTCACAGCAGGGTTTAATACCCGACTTGGGGTGAGCCTAGGGGTATTATGGGAAGTTTAATGTATATTTGGGATTTATTGAGTAATCAGTAAGTATTTTGTAGTTAGTTAGGCATAGTGGGATTAATTAGCAATTGGTAGGACGACTCGAGGAATTAGCGGGAAACGGGAAAAATGACCATTTTGTCCTTACGGGCAATAAAGGAGGCTGAGTTAATTTAATGGGTATTTTGGTCTTTTGGTTAAGCATGTACACATATGACTTTAGGAAATAACCAAAACCATTAGAATTATTCTCAAACACTCTCTCGCTCTCTCTTACACATTCTCTCTCTCCCCTCTCTTGGGCTTGAAGGTTTTGGAGTGTTGAAGGATAAGCCTAGGAATTAAATCTTGGGGATTGAAGAATTGAAGCTAGGACTAGAGAAGGAACAACTGAGGATTAAGTTGTCACTGAGGTAAGTTTCTAAGCTCTATCATGTTGAATTCTAGTTGGGTTTGGATATGTTTAGAGATGCTTGGGTTAGCTTCTGAATTTGGGATTTAGGGAAATTTGAACTAGTGTTATAGGCTATATGTGTTGTTTCAAAGGTGATATTGGGAATTTTGGACCTGGTTTTGGCTTGGGTATATATCTAGGTTGAATTTTGAGGCTGTGAGTTGGGGATTAATGCTGATAACCAAGGGATTTTTGGAATCATGGGGGCGCGCCCCGACCCAGTTTATGGGCATCGTGGCCTGCGTGCCCCAAAAGGCTTTAGGGGGCTTGTCGATTGGTGGGCACGTCGCGACCCGCCTCCCCCCTAGAGCAAGAGGCTGGCGCCTCTGACTTGGGGCGCGCTGTGACCCTTAGGGCCATGTCACAGCGCGCCTAGGCAGTCATATTCAAGATTGGTTTTTAGGCTCGAGGAGGCTCAGGGACTTAAACCTAAGCTCTCGGGACGAATTCTAGTACCTAGTTTAGTAGAATTTGAGGTCCGGAGGCTAGTATTTGATTTCAAAAAATTTAATTGAATTAGATTATATTTTGATAGTTATCCATTGTCGTTTGTGACTAGGGTTACCGTTAAGGCTCGGGAGTAAGGATCGTGCTCAGGACTGCTCCACATCTTCCACTCAGGACACGAGGTAAGAAAAAACTGCACCCCAATTGTGAATGGGACTGAGATATCCTGTAAATGAACATTTGTGTTCTGCAACTTGTATATCTATTATGTGTGATGTGAAAATACTGCCTAAGGGAGTCGGGGCTGATATTGAGCGCACTGAATTCCACTCAGCCTAAGCGAGTCGGGACCAACTAAATAACCAGAGGGCTCGGCCTAAGGGCGCCAACACCTAAATATATGTATTAAGATTGAATTATATGTTTGAAAGTGTATGTTTACTGTTGCCTAATTTATTGCTCGTACTCTGTTGTTGATTGAACTAGTTGATCTAAAGTTCACTATGCACATTCTGTTGTTATCTATGCTTGTTGAATTTGGTTTTCTTACTGAGCCTTGGCTCACGGGTGCTACATGGTGTTGGTAAAGGCAAAGAAAAGTTGGACCAGGCATCAGTTGGAGAGCTTTCGGGGTGGTGTGTACATTGGCAGCTGCTCGACTGCCACAACCGAGGGATTTATAGGGATTAGAGCCAAAAAATTGTATTTTGCCATTTAGGCTGGCTACTATTTTATTTATTTTGACTGGTGTAACTGCCATTTAAGCATTATTTTTGGGATCCCGTGTATCAAACTCTTATTTTAATGAAAGTCATCTGTTTTACGATCAAAATCTTTTAACCCTAACCTGTCAGTTGACTTTAGCAATATATTTATGTTCAAACGACTTGCATAGCAAGTCTTGAACTATCTTAAACACCTAGTGTAATGATCTTGGTTATTCAGGGCATTACACATCCTTTCTTGGAATTTGTCATTGAAAAATGGTCAAGCACTTTATCAATGTAAGTTGCTTGAGATAGAGCTAAGAGTTTGTTCTTTCTATTCCTAATGATCTGGATACCTAGAACATAACTTGCTTCACCCATATCCTTCATCTGGAATTGAGTGCTTAGCCAATTCTTCACATCTGATAATTTCTGAACATTGTTTCCAATGAGTAAGATATCATCTACAGAAAGAATTAGTAATACAACTATTTGATTTTCCTTCAGTTGGTGAACACAAGGCTCATCAATATTTTGTTCAAAGCCATAGGTTTTTATTATTTCATCAAACCTAAGGTTCCAGGAACTAGAAGCTTTCTTATGTCCATAAGTGGACCTATTCAACTTGGAAACTTTTCCTTCTTGTCTAGCTACTTTAAATCCTTCTCACTTATCCATATAAATGACTTTGTCAAGCTTTCCGTTAAGAAAAGTTGTCTTGACGTCAATTTGCCAGATCTCATAGTCGAGAGTGGCTACTATGGATCAAAGGATGTGAATGGAGATGAGCATGGCTTCTGGACTAAAGGTTTCCTTATAGTCCATGCCTTCTCTTTGGGTATAACCCTTTTCCACTAATTGAGCTTTATAAGTTTCGATATTTCCATCAACACCTCATTTCTTCTGTAAATCCACTTGCACCCAAGGTGCTTCCACAAGATCCTAGATGGAATTTGAGTACGTGGACTCCATTTCCTGTTTCATGGCTTCGAGCCATAGTTCCTTTTTAGGGCTAGCCATTTCCTGTTTGAAAGACAACAAATCATCGTCACCAATGTCACCAACAACCATATTGGCTTCACCTTTCAAACCATAGCGAATTGGGTTCCTAGAAACCCTCCCACTACGACGAGGCTTTGTGACTGTTTGCTCAGGAACTGTCATACTTTCTTAATTTAAATCGACTTGCATCGGTTGGACATGAAGAGTGGAAAATTCATCATCAACTAACGTTGATGACGATGGAAAATTGGTTGGAGTCAATTCTTCAACCATCTCCTCTAAAACTACTTTGTTGCGCGGTTTGATGTTTTGGACATAGTCATTTTTCAGAAAAGTAGCATTCGTAGAAGTAAACAATTTATTTTCTCAATGACTATAGAAAAGTCCACTTCGAGTGCCTTTAGGATAGCCAACAAACCTGCAAACTTTGGTTTGAAGTTCTAGCTTTCCTTCCTTTTTCCTCAGGATGTGGGCGGGACACCCTTAAATTCTATAATGACATAAACTAGGTTCACAACCATTCCAGCGTTCTAAAGGTGTTTTGGAGATTGATTTGGACGGTACAACATTTAGAATGGCGTTCGTAGTTTCAATTGCATGTCCCCAGAATGTAGCTGGCAGAGTTGAGTAACTAAGCATGCATCTAACCATTTCCAATAAAGTTCTATTCAGGCGTTCCACTGCACCATTTTGTTGCTGAGTACCCTGGGCAGTAAGTTGTTATAAAATCCTAAGTTTAGTTCAATGATCTTGGAACTGCATATCTAAATATTCTCCACCCCTATCAGATCGCAAAATCTTTAACGTTTTTCCTAATTTGTTCTGAGCCATAGCTAGGAATTCCTCAAACTTTGAAAATGTTTCTGATTTCCTATGCATTAGGTAAAGATGTGAGTATCTAGAGCAATCGTCAACGAAAGTGACGAAATACTCAAAACCACCCCTGGCTTGTACATTCAAAGGTCCACAAACATCTTAATGAACAAGTCCAAGTGATTCTTTGGCCTTATCACCCTTTGCAGAGAATGGACGCTTGGTCAGTATGCCTTCTAGAAAAGATTCACAAACAGGTAATTCACCTAAGGTGAGTTCCCTCGAAGGCCCATCCTTTGTAAGTCTTTGAATTCTATCATAGCCAATGTGACCTACTCTCAAGTGCCATAAATACATCATGTTATCGTTATCGGTCTTTTGACGTTTATTGGCCCTAGATTTAGCTACTTAGAATAAATCATTATTAAGCGCGAGGGGTTCATTATGTCACATAATATAATGCATGTTTTCCAAATATGCAATACACAATTATGATCCATTGAAAGAGATAAATATATTAGAACTTGTGAAAGTCACAACAAATCGTTCTAATTGCAACATGGAAATTGAAATTAAATTTCTACTAAAATCCAGAATAAAAAATACATCTTTTAAAATTAAATATTTATTTCCAAACTTTGAGCGAGCTCTTCCTCTAGCTTGGATCACAATGAACGCTCCCTTTCCAACTCTAAGCTTTAAGTCGCCTTCGTCCACTTCCTCCCATGATTCAAGAAGCTGTAAAGAGTTACAAACATGGTCACAAATAACGATCGACGACCAGAGGCTATGGATGGAGACCAACGACCATGGGAAGACTTTTGGCAAGTCTATGTGGATGGTGCCTCCAACAAACACAATGTCGGGGCAGGCCTAATCTTAGTTACCCCAGAAGGCCACCGTTTCCATTAAGCATTAAGGTTTGGTTTTGCTGCAACAAATAATGAAGCCAACTATAAGGCCTCACTAGCGGGATTTTGCATGGCGATGGAATTGAAAGCTAAGTGCTTAATGTTTGAAAGTGACTCACTGTTGGTGGTCAACCAAATCCTTGGCGAGTACCAGGCCCGCGAACTTTGTAAGACCGCCTACCTCAATAAAGCCAAAGACATGTTTGCTTACTTTGATCGCTACATAATCGAACAGGTCCCTAGAGAACAAAACTCAAATGTCGATTCATTAGCGAAGTTATCAAGTGCAATAGATGCGAAGACCCTCAATGTTGTTCCAATCGAGTTCCTAGCGGCGCCCAGCATCAGCCCCACTGCTGTTGGTGAGCATGCCATTAGTGACCGCACCATTTGCGATTGTGCCTTTGGCAGTCTTTCCATTGGTGACCACGTCACTGGCGACCGTACTGTTAGCGATGCCCCCGGTGGCGACCACGACTTCTCGATTCTCATTACTGAGAAAGAGACATGGATGACCCCCATCCTCAAATATCTAAGTGAAGGTGTTCTCTAATCATAACGTAACTTGACAATAAAGATGCTTTACAAAGCGTCCTGCTATGTCTTACAGGACGGTCGCCTATACTGAAGAGGACATTCAATACCCCTACTCATTCAATACATGCATACCCCCTCTGAATGAATTGAAATAGATGCAAAGACCATGGACTTTCATAGTGTGTGGGTTCAACTTTATAGGCCAACTTCCTAACGGTCGAGGCGAAGTCAAGTACACCGATTTCCATCAACTATTTCACTACGTGGTGTGAGGTAGAGCCATTAGCGACCATCACTTCCTAGAAAATACTAGAATTTTTCTTGAAGAATATCATTTCCCGTTATGGGTTTCCGTACAAGATCTTGTACAAAAATGGATCTCAATTCGACAACGAACACTTCACAAACTTTTGTGTTCGATATGGAATTGTGAAGAGCTTCTCAGTAGTTGCACACCCCTAGGAAAATGGACAAGTGAAGGCCGTCAACAAGACCCTCAAAGATACTTTGAAGAAGCACCTAGAGGAAGCGAAATGAGCTTGGTCCCACAAACTTCCAGAGGTGCTATAGTCCTATAGGAACACAACCTAAAATTCTATCGGGCACACACCCTTTGCACTCTCCTATGGCTGCGAGGCCATGCTACCTGTCGAAGTAGACATCACGTTGCATAGAAGAATAAACTACGGTCAAGAGAAGAATGAGGCATTGCTTGTCGAGTACCTAGATCTCATTGAAGAAAGGAAGAAGCAACCTAACGTGTGGATGGCAGCCTAGGAACAAAGGGTGGCTCCATACTACAATGCTCACAATAAGGATAGAACATTCTCCATTTGTGACCTCATCCTATCGCGGGTGTTCCTCAACACGCAAGACCCGTCTGCCGAGGTCCTAGGTTCAAACTGGGAAGGGCCCTAGTTGGTAGAGGGAGTTATGAAACCAAGAACATAAAAGCTAGGGAGGCTCAATGGTGAAGCGGTCTCGAGGCATTGGAACAAAGAACGCCAAAAAAAGTACTACCAGTACTAGAGTCGATGCCCCACTTTTGTAATCAAAGACTAGCCTCCACACGATCACTCTTAATATTATTATTTTGAATTTTTTTCTTCACCCTAAGGTAACCTCCATGTAATGTCCCATAAGCCACAATTTATGGAAATCAAACTAGAAATCCTCATGAAAGACTTGATTTCTCTAAATAAAACAAAATCGATAAAGATAGCGATGTGACGAATGGCGAGTCTGTAAACCAAAGTATGACGGGGCCACGATTGGCAAGGCCATGATTGGTGGGGCCACTGACAGTGAGGCCATGATTATCAAGGCCACCGTCAAGGGAAATCAAAATATACATCCTCATGACAGTCTTGATTTCTCTAAGCAACCTATAAGGTCTAATATAGAATGGCGAAACCCATTAGGTCAGGCCAAACGATCATGATGTAGTGTCTCAGAATTTTACTTAGCTAGATAGTAGTAACTAGTAGTATTTTATTTTTCGTGATTATTGGTTCAAGCTGGGATTTAGTTGGAAACTCAAAGAAGTAGTTATGGATTTTACAAGTTTAACTAGTTTAGAAATATTAATTTTAATATAAGGTTTGATTAATATAGACAGTCCTAGAAATAATATTTATTACAACCTACACTTTTAATAGAATAATTAAGAGCCTGACACTTGTCACATGCATGTTTATTAAGGATTTAAGGATTTTAGATGAATAAATTAATAAAAGATAGATCCAGAAGCTCTAGAACCTTCCAGCAGCTGTTAGGATCACGTTTTACTCAGTCAAAGTTATTTTAACAAACTTCAAGTGTGATGAAAATGTGCAAAAACGTGTTTAAAATATTAGCATATGCCAATATATCAAAACTATATGGGCCGAAATGTCGCCTAAGGTTGATACGGAAAACACGTCGATTTCACACGAACGACACCATGAAGGCTTGGGGAATAAGGGTAGGAGATATATTGGTTAAGGAAGGGAAATATATCGGCTCTTCGAGTCACTTTTTAAACTTCGTGGAATCCGAGGTTAAAACATCCCTCGACAACCTGGACTAGCTCTTGAACGTTTTTGACCGAGTTCTGGGCATCTATTGAACCGAAAATTCAAATTTATTAAATTTATATTCATTTATTTATTCTTTTTAAAAAGGGCTAGTTTCACTCCCTGAACTCTATAAATAGGACCTAGTACTCAGTCATTGCATTCATCATTCAAGAATTCTTTAGAGCCTCCAAGCTGCTAAGTTTATTCTAGAGAGAAAACACTAGGGTTTTGGGATTTAAAAGCTTTCCAATCTAAGATTTTCTAAACAATTAGGAAGTAAGACAGAGTGATATTTCGGTATTGAGGTGTAGATCAAAGTTCTAGTCTATCTACGGTATTCTTATCCTCATATTTAGTTCATTATAGTTCCTTTATTTCCTTTTATTTTCTTTTAGATCCTAACTTGATTTTATGACTTTCAGTTAGGTGTTTAAGCTTCTTGAAACTTAAGGTTTTTGGTAAGTTTCTATCTTGATGGTTTAGATCTCTTTTTCATCTCCATTTCTTTAGAAACTCATGATTTTTACAATTGGTTTTAGGAGTTTTCCAATCCCGTTCTTGCTCCAATATCCTTGTTTTTGGTAAGGAAAATAGGTTAGATTATATGTGTTATGATATGTTATGTTGTGTTGATATGTTATTTATGTATATGAATATGTTTTATGTTATAGTCACTTGGGTATTATAGTTGCTTAGATAGCAAATCAAATCCCAAGATTTTTTTATTATCGTAGATTAGAGTTATGATTTACCCTACCTCGATTAGTAGACAGAGGACCTAGATGGTTTATCATATACTATTTTGTGATCTAACCTACCTCGATTAGTAGACTGGGGACCTAGATGGATTTATCACATACTACGGTAATGAGTTAATGACCATTAATATTGTAATCTATGTTTTTATGATTTATGTATTTACATCATATGCTTTACAATATATGTTTTATAATATAGTCTTGGAAGGCGGGATGGATTCATGGCAGCTTTGACATGTGTATTGGGGATGAACTGAATGGATGGACTGTTGGAAGATCGAGGATGAAGTTTATATGTTTTAGTCTTTTCAATTTATGTATTTATTTTTCCGCAATTAGTTTTTGAACAATTAATTAAAGGTTATGTTTTCTTTAATGTTTTTATGTAAATAACAATGGGATCTCGTATTTTGGATTTTTATAATAATGTTCTATTATTTTATGTATGTATTCAAAAATAGTAGCTATGACTTAGTAGTTTTTAATGGTCCGAGGTCTTAGAATTATTCGAGGCTTTACAGTCGGTATTAGAGCCCATAGTTCATATGCATGAAGTTCTCCTTGAAACACATGCAAAAGCTCTGAATCTACCGCCAATGTAAGTGTTTATGTTATGATTATTATGTTTATGTTTATAGCTAACATTTTAGTCAAAATGAATGGAGCATTGACCTATCAAGATATCTGAGCCATTAAGGCATTGAAAAGGATTAGAGAGCCAAGGAATGCAATAGGAGTGCTAGAAAGAATCACTCAAAGATTGATCCTATTTCATAAGGGGATAGTTCACCTTTAAACCACTAAGAAAATTATGATGAGAGCCATGGAACAATATGTCTTAGTAATTAGTCTTTTTAAGGATTTTCCTTTTGTAGTTTCAAAATTAGAAGAATTATGGGAGACTATGGATGATGAAGATGATTTACCAGTAGACATGAGATATCATTTTCTTATACTTAGGGTTACCTCTAAGTTTGAATTTCAATTCACTAATGAACAAAAGCATAATATCTTAATGAATACTCCAAGAGGTAGTTTCGAGGCTCATAGTAATGATGATTATGAAGAAATAGATGATGATATGTTAGATGAAGAGTTAGATGTAGAAGATTCTGATTTTTAGAGATTTACCCTAGTTATTATTAGTACAGTTTCTTTATTTTATTTTGTGATTGTAATTAGTGAAAATATTTTTCCAAATGAACAAAGTTGTTATTTTTTAATGACATGTATGAGTTTGATTTTTTTTGCAATCATTATAAATTTAGAATAAATAAATAATGAATGAGTTCAGTGAGGGTGGATACAAATCAATGGATTGGGTTCTGTATTGAGAGGTTAGGGGGCCATAGTAGTGGGAACGATTTTACTAATCCCAGCCCTCCCTCAATATGATTAACTTTGGAACACCGACGAGTTTCAAGCCTGAGAATTTAGTCATATAGGATGATTAGAATCAGACTTAGAAAATAATAAAGGTGGCTTAATATTCTAAGTATAGAAACAAACCCTAATTTATAAAGAAGGCTTACATAATTTTTTTCATAAGAAATCATAATTGATAGGTCTAAGTTATGTTTGCATAAACTAAGTTTTTGCCTTAGAACCTATTAGGGTAAGTTCTAACGTATTTTTTCAACTGTTAGAACTTTGTTGAAGATGTTGCTACGAAGGCCTGCACGCATGAACGGCAACGCCCCCAGCACCACCAACGAAGCCCCTCTAGTCCGAAGAAGGGGAACACGTCCGACTGCTGTTGCCAATAGAAATGCACCACCTCCAATGGAAAACACCGCAGAGATTATCTGACTACGTCGACAAGTGGAAGAGCTAATGCAACAACAACGACAACCGCCTCAGCCCTAGCCCCAGCCGCAGCCTCAGCCAGCAGCTCAAGCACCCCAACAAGTAGGATATCAGTATGAGGGATGGCCGGTGGAAAACTATGCACATTATCCAGCTCAATACATAGAGCCAATCTATAAGAATTTTCGTAAGAAACATGGTCCAAACTTTGAAGGGACAACCGACCCCTTTGAGGTGGAAGAATGGCTCAGGAACGTAGAGCCTATTATGTAGAGTACAAGAACTTTACTTAGCTAGTTAGATAGTAGTATAATAGTAATAGTAGTATTATTGTTATGACTGTGGATTTTTGGTTCAGACCGGGATTTATTTGGACACTCATAGTAATACTTGTAGATTTTCTAAGTTTAACCTATAGTTTAAGAATATTAATTTTAACCTAAGGTTTGATTAATATGACTGATATTGAGGGTAATATTTATTATATTATAAGGTTTAGATAAGACCCAATAAGATAATAGCACATGTCATGTGTATGTTTAATGATAATTAAGTATTTTTGAGGAATAAATTTATTAAGGTTAAAATTTGAATATCCTAAGGTCAGTTAGCAGCTTTAAAAACGTCAGAGGGCTTAGTCAAGGTTGTTTACTCAATTCAGATCAAGCTAAAAATGTGTAATTTCGTGTTTAAATAATCAGCGTGTGCCGATATATCGCAGCTATAGGGGGCGATATATCGTAGCACGAAAAAAAAAAACGCCGCACGATTGCCTCGGGCATACTGGCCCAGGCGATATATCGCCTACAGGGTGCGATATATCGCCTCCTTCAGTGAATTTTTGAAAGTTTTCAAAAACGTTCTCATTCAAATCCTTAACCTCTTGATAAGTCCAGCACCTTTCTGAACGAGTCTTCAGCTTCTGCTGAACGATAATTAAAATGTTTTTCACTTAAAAAGCCATTATTTTTATTCAAGTTAAACGAAGATCTTTTCATTCCTAAACTCTATAAATAGGACCTAGTGCCCAGCCATTTATTCATTCTTCAAGCTAAGTTCAGAGGCTGCAAGTTGCTAGGTTATTGTGAGAGTGTAAACACTTGGGTTGGGGATCATAAGCTTAATCACTATAAGCTTACCAAACACTTGGGAAGTAAGGTTTATTCACATTTCGATTCAAGGTTTAGATTGGTCATATAAGTCTTCAAGGTATATCCAAACTCTAGTTCAATTGGTATTATTTTCTTTAAGTTCTCATAGTCTTCTACTCAGCATTCTAACCTTATTCTTTATTCTTGGTTAGGAAATCTAAGTTCTTGAGCATAAGATTCTTGGTAAGTGTATTTTGATGGTATAGTTCCTTCATCACTTTCATCCCTTTTCTTCAATATACTCACCCTGTTATAAATGGTTTTTAGGAGTGTTCCAAAGTCCCAACTCTGTCCTCATATCCCGGTATTTTGGTAAGGAAAATAGGATAGGATTTATGTGTTATATGATTTTATATATTATCTTATGATTTTATGTTATGTAATATGCCATGTTAAGTATGTTTGTAGACTTGGGCATATGACCTATACAACTATCAAGCCCCAAATAGATTATGGGCATATGACTTGCTTAGCTAGCAAGCCCCACTAATCAAATGGGCATATGACTTGTTTAGTATATGGGACCCCAAGTAATAATGGCCATTATAGTATGTATGTGACATAAGTATTATGATATGTTTTATGTTTCTTTATGAAATTTATGTATATGGTTTACGTGTTAGATTTTCCTTGTTGGGCATTAGGCTCACTCCTTTTATGTTTATATGTGCAGGAAAATAACTTTAGTGGCGGGAAAGGTTCTTGGAAGCTTGGAGAATGTGTATTGAGGCGGAATGGATTCAAAGAGCCGAGAGTTTCGATTCGAGGATGAAGTCTTTACTTATGGTTTTATGTGTATTTTTCCGCACTTATTTATGTAATCTCTTTTTAATTATCATTATGTTATGTTTTGTTTTTAAAACAATGGGATCCCATAGCCTACTTGAGATTTTATGTAAGTTTAACATTTGTTTTTACAAGTTTTAATAAAGTTATGATCTTTTCACTTGTAAGTTATGTTAAGGATTAGGGTCTATGTGTAGTTTTCATTAATGGTCCAAAGTCTAGAGTAGTTGGGTCATTACAGTTGGTATCAGAGCAACGGTTCCTTTGCATGAAGTTCTCCTCGATACACACACTCAAAAGCTCTGAATCTGACTTCCAAGTAAGTATTTAAGTTATAGTTACTTTGCTTATGTGTATAGCTAACGATTTTTAGTATTTATGTTTTCAGTTAAGTATGAACGGAGCATTGACTTATGAGGAGATCCGAGCCATTAAGGCTTTAAAGAGAATAAGAGAACCAAGAAACACCATAGGAACACTAGAAAGAATCACTCGGAGATTGCTTTTGTTCCACCGAAAGATAGGTCACCTCCAAGAGTCTAAGCAAATCATGATGAGAGCAATGGAGCAGTATGTTTTAATAATTAGACTATTTAGAGATTTCCATCCCATAATTGAAGCCTTAGAGGAAATATAGGAAACAATGGTTGATGAGGATGAACTACCAGCAGCAATGCGATATTACTTTCTTCTAATTAGGTTCACTTCAAAATCCGAATTTCAGTTTACCAATGAACAAAAACATAGGATTTTCACAAACCTTCCTAGAAGACATTTTGATGCACATGACAATGAGGATTATGAAGAATTGGATGATGATATGCTAGATGAAGGATCAGATGTAGAAGATCTGGATTTTTAGAATAGTAGCTTTCATTGTTTGTTTTATTTACTTCTTTATTTTATGATTGTAATAAGTGAAAATTTTTCCAAATGAATAACATGCTATTTTATTATCATGTATGAGTTTGATTTTTTTTTTTTGCAATCATAATAAATACAAAATAAAATGAATAATGACTAAGTTCGGTGAGGGTGGATACAAATCAATGAACCAAGTTTCCTTATTGAGAGTTAGGGGGCCTTAGTAGTGGGAACGATTTTACTAATCCCAGCCCTCCCTCAATATGGTTAACTTTGGAAAAAAGATAAGTTTCGAGCCTGAGAATTAAGTCATATAGGATGATTAGAAACACACTTAGAAAATAAAGATGACTTGTTTTTCTATGTATGGAAACCCACTCTAAATAATAAATAAAGACTTATATAATTTTTCATAAGAAGTCATAATAAATAGGCCAGAGATATGTTTGTTTTAGAATAAGTTTTTGCCTTAGAGCCTATTAGGTAAAGTTCTAACATATTTCTTTCAACTGTTAGAACTCTGCTACGATGTCGCTCCGAAGATCTGCACGCACCAACGGAAACGCCTCCAACATTATTCCAGCGACCAATGAAGCCCCTCCAGTTCACAGAAGAGGAGTGCGTGCTACCGCCAACCGCAACGCGCCGGCACCGCTAGCTGACAACATTGCGAAGATCGTCAGACTGCGACAACAAGTCCAGGAACTTTTGCAACAACAACGCCAACAGACTCAAACTCAGCCTCAGCCTCCGCCGCAGCCACAAAAAATGGCCCCAGCACCCCAACAAGTTGGTCCATATGGGGGATGGCCAGTGGCGAACTACGCACCATATCCAATATCGAACATGGAGCTAGTGTATGAGAGGTTCCGCAAGCAGCACGCTCCAAACTTCGAAGGGACTACAGACCCCTTTGAGGCAGAAGAGTGGCTAAGGAATGTGGAGCCGATTCTGACGCACATGAATCTCAATAATGCGGACCGCATATCCTGCGTCTCATCTTTGCTAAAGAAGGATGCCAGGATATGGTGGGACTTGGTCCAGGAATCGCATGATGTTGCCACCATGACATGGATACAATTCGGCTGTACTCGCTACGAGAGTTGAGGAGTTCGCCAACTTGAAGCAGGGTACTTTATCAGTGGCAGAGTATGCTCATCAATTCGACCGATTAGCTAAATTCTCATCTGAGATGGTTCCAACTGATTTTCTGAGGGTGAAAAAATTTGTTAGAGGACTTCGACCAAAAATCGAGATGGGGGTTAAGTTAGCAAAACCCAGGGAATACTACATATGCCGACGTTCTTGAGACGGCAATAGAAGTAGAGAGGTTGCAGGCTAATGTAAGTAAAGAGGAAGCCAGTAAGCCTGAACCTAGACAGCAGAGTCAACCTTAGACCAGTCGGAACAACAACCATAATGGCAACAATCATTCCGGCAACAACGATAATAGCCAGAAAAGACGGCATCCGGATAACAAGCAATTCGACAGCAATAAGAGGGCACGGACGAATAATGGGGGAAATAGGTCGGGTTACGTGGAATACCCGCCATGTGCTAAGTGTTAGAAGAAACATCCTGGAGAATGTCGTGCAAACACCAAGGAATGTTTTAACTGTGGTCAGGAAGGGCATCGGAAAAGAGATTGTCCCCAGTGCAAGCCAGAAGGGAAGAAAGACAACAAAATGGTTTCTGCTAGGGTTTTTACCTTAACCCAAGGAGAGGCTGATGCTAGCAATAAGGTGGTCACAGGTCAGGTTTCTATCCTCAATAACTTATGCTCTGTATTATTTGATTCGGGAGCCACTCATTCCTATATCTCATTAGGGATGATAGAAAAGCTAGACAAATCTTGTGAAAGATTTAGAACTAGGTTTGTAACCGAGTTGCCTTCGAGCGAAGTAGTTCTATCATCACGGATAGTACAAGGCGTACCGATCAAGATTGAGGACATAGAACTACAAGGAGACCTGATAGAACTAGTGATCAAGGAATTCGACGTAATGACGTAATACTAGGCATGGACTGGCTATCACGGCATGGCGCAACCATCGACTGTAAACACAAGAAGGTGATGTTCGAGACCCCTGACAGCCAAAGACTATGGTTCGTGGGACAAGCTTCAGGATTACGCACCCCGTTAGTATCATCTCTCAAAGCTCAGAGAATGATGGAGAAAGGATGTCAAGCGTTCTTAGCCAGCATCACAAATGTGGAAAGGGAGACACCACTTAAGGTTGGAGATGTCCGTGTTATACGAGAATTTCCAGAGGTATTTCCCGATGACTTGCCAGGATTGCCGCCAACTCGAGAAATAGACTTCACGATAGAATTAGTACCGGGCACCGAGCCTATCTCTAAGGTACCATACCGGATGGCACCCACAGAACTCAAGGAGTTAAAGACGCAGCTACAAGAACTCCTAAACTTGGGTTTTATTAGGCCAAGCCATTTTCCATGGGGAGCTCCGGTGCTATTCGTGAAAAAGAAGGACGGAAGTATGCAGATGTGTATAGACTATCGCGAGCTGAACAAGGTAACAATTAAGAACAAGTACCCGCTACCTCGGATCGACGACTTGTTTGATCAACTTCGAGGCACGACTGTATTTTCAAAGATCGTTTTACGGTCCAGGTATCATCAGCTCAAAGTAAAGGGAGAAGATATTCCTAAGACAGCCTTTAGAACTCGTTATGGACATTACGAGTTCTTGGTTATGTCCTTGGAAGCATGCAGATGTGTATCGATTACCGCGAGATGAACAAGGTGACAATTAAGAACAAGTACCCGTTATCCTGGATGGATGAATTATTTGATCAACTCCAAGGAACAACCGTATTTTCAAGGAATTATCTACGGTCCAGTTATCACCATCTCAAGGTACGGGAAGATGATATACCAAAGATAGCTTTTAGAACTAGATATAGACATTACAAGTTTCTAGTTATGTTATTTGGTCTTACCAATGCTCCAGCCGCATTTATGGACTTAATGAATAGGGTCTTCAAGGATTACTTGGACAAATTCGTCGTAGTGTTCATTGATGATATTTTGGTGTGCTCCAAGGATGAAGTCGAGCACAAGGAACATTTAAGATTGACCATGTTGCGACTAAAGGAGCATCAACTTTATGCCAAGTTCAAGAAATGCGAATTTTGGCTATTGCAAGTAGGGTTCCTTGACCATATAGTATCCCAGGGCAGAGTTGATGTAGATCCAACTAAAATAGAAGTTATGAAGGATTGGCCAAGACCTAAGAATGCGTCAGAGGTTAGAAGTTTTCTTGGGCTAGCACTTCGAAAAGACTTGAGTTATGAGGAATGACCGGTTAACATCCTAGAGAGGCGGATGAAGAAATAACGGCTAAGAGTTTTCCAATAGTGAAGGTCCTATGGAGTAATAGTTCAAATTGCGAGGCAACGTGAGTGAATTGTTTGGTAAGTGAATTTCGGGGACAAAATTCTTTTAAGTAGGGGAGAATTGTAGTGTCTTGGGATTTAACTTAGCTAGATAGTAGTATCTATTAGTATCTTGCATTATTTTAGTTTTCGTGATTATTGGTTCAAGCTGGGATTTAGTTGGAAACTCATAGAAATTGTTATGGATTTTACAAGTTTAACGTATAGTTTAGAAATATTAATTTTTACATAAGGTTTGAATAATATAGCTAATCCTAGAAATAATATATATTATAACCTAAGGTTTACATAGAATAATTAAGAGTGTGACACTTGTCATATGCATGTTTATTAAGGATTTAAGGATTTTAGATGAATAAATTAATAAAAGATAGATCTAGAAGCTCTAGAACCTTCTAGCAGCTATTAGGATCACATTTTACTCAGTCAAAGTTTTTTTAACAAACTTCAAGTATGTTGAAAATGTGCAAAAATGTGTTTAAAAAATATAAGTGTATGCCGATATACCTCAGCTATAGGGGTTGATATGTCGCCTAAGGTTGATACGAAAAACACATCGACTTTGCATGAACGAAACCACGAAGGCTCGGGACATAAGGATAGGCGATATATCGCCTAAGGTAGGGCGATATATTGGCTCTTGGAGTCATTTTTGAAACTTCATGGAATTTGAGCTAAAAACAGCCCTAAAAAACCTGGACTTGCTCTTGAACGTTTTTTACCGAGTTCTGGGCATCTGTTGAATCGAAAATTCAAATTTATTAAATTTATATTAATTTATTTATTCTTTTTAAAAAGGGTTAGTTTCACTCCTTGAACTCTATAAATAGGACCTAGTACTTAGCCATTTCATTCATCATTCAAGCGTTCTTCAGAGGCTCCAAGATGCTAAGTTTATTCTAGAGAGAAAACTCTAGGGTTTTGGGATTTAAAAAATTTCCAATCTAAGCTTTTCTACACACTTGGGAAGTAAGATAGAGTGATATTTTGGTATTAAGGTGTAGTCAAAGTTCTAGTCTATCCAAGGTATTCTTATCCTCAGATTTAGTTCATTATAGTTCCTTTATTTTCTTTCATTTTATTTTAGATCCTAACTTGATTTTATGGCTTTTGGTTAGGTGTTTAAGTTTCTTGAAACTTAAAGTTTTCTGTAAGTTTCTATCTTGATGGTTTGGATCTCTTTTTCATCTCCATTTCTTTAGAAATTCATGATTTTTACTATTGGTTTTAGGAGTTTTCCAATCCCGTTCTTGTCTCCAATATCCTTGTTTTTTGTAAGGAAAATAGGTTAGATTATATGTGTTATGATATGTTATGTATGTATATGAATATGTTTTATGTTATAGTCACTTGAGTATTATAGTTGCTTAGATAGCAAATCAAATCCCAAGATTTTTATCATTATCGTAGATTAGAGTTATGATTTACCCTACCTCGATTAGTAGACAAAGGACCTAGATGGGTTATCATATACTATTTCGTGATCTAACCTATCTCGATTAGTAGAATGAGGACCTAGATGGTTTTATCACATATTGCGGTAATGAGTTAATGGCCATTAATTATTTTTTCCTATGTTTTTTATGATTTACGTATTTACGTCATATGCTTTACAGTATATGTTTTGTGATATAGTCTTATGATTTATGTTATGTTTTAGTAGATTTTATTTGTTGGGCATTAGGCTAATTCCTTTTATTTTAGATGGTTCAGGAAAATAAGCTTGGAAGGCAGGATGGATTCATGAAAGCTTTGGCATGTGTATTGGGGATGAACTTAATGGATGGACTGCTGAAAGATCGAGGATGAAGTTTATATTTTTTAGTCTTTTCAATTTATGTATTTATTTTTCCGCAATTAGTTTTTGAACAATTAATAAAGGTTATGTTTTCTTTAATGTTTTTATGTAAATAACAATGGGATCCCATATTTTGGATTTTTATAATAAAGTTATATTATTTTATGTATGTATTCCAAAATAGTAGCTATGACTTAGTAGTTTTTAATGGTCCGAGGTCTTAGAATTAGTCGGGGCATTACACATGAGAAAGTGACATTTTACAAAGAACCTAAGGGGCTGCGAACTGATCTCAGGTCCGATCGTGATCACAAGAGCCAATTGCAGGCGACTGGAGAAGAACAACAAAGCAACTTGCCCTTTCAGGCTAGCCAATTTCATTTGATTGGGAAAAATAAGTAGTTTGCCCTATTTTCACGAGAGTCGTCACAGTTGTAGGAGGAGCCCCTCCCAGGTCCCCTCGTATTTCAAAAGGTTAGTCAGAACACAAGTGACCAGGCTCCCGCACTCTCCTGGTCACTTGGGGGCATAAGGGGTACCATGCGCATGGAACAAAGCAGCACTAGTAAGATGTTCAGGGTAGTGCGTATAGAGCAAAGCAACATGCGAATAGAACAAAGAAACGAAAATACAAAGTTCATGTAAGTGCGTATGGAGCAAAGCAAGGAAAAATGCAAAGCTCGTGTAAAGTGCATACAGAATGAAGCATGCAAGCAAACAATAGCGGAAAAGAAAAAATTCATAAACTTTTACATAGCAGCATCAACCATGG
The DNA here is from genome assembly GCF_963169125.1 of Humulus lupulus. Classification (NCBI taxonomy): domain Eukaryota; kingdom Viridiplantae; phylum Streptophyta; class Magnoliopsida; order Rosales; family Cannabaceae; genus Humulus; species Humulus lupulus. The sequence continues at coordinate 23,236,463 of NC_084801.1, read as the reverse complement.
ATGCAAATATTAAGCAGAAGCCATCATCAATATACAACAAAAAACAGCCAAGTCAAGGCCAATGTTCATACAGACAGGAAAATATCTCAATGTAAAGAACAATAAAAGTAAAGATAAATAGAGATGAGAAGCCTATGTAAGGTCGGTGGAGCGATTGCCCTTGCCAGCAGCATCTTTGTCGATGGCCACCTCGTCGACAGAAGCCTTAGCAAGTGCAACTCCCTCAACATCACCTTGCACTAGGGAAACCTGATCAGAGCCATCCTCATCAGCGACCTCAATAACAACATTTCCCGAATCCTCGGCAATGCCGTCATCAATCTCCTCCTCACCAGTCTCCTCGGCTAGGCGAGCCTGACAGTATGACAAAAATTTTGTAGCAGCTAGCTCATCCATGAAACTAAAATTGAGAATGTTGTTGATGTGCCAAAGAGAAAACAACATATTCTTAGTCTTCTCGCTGCAACCTCTACGAGCCACCTCAACCTCACGATGAGATATGTCACACTCAACCATGCGAAGCATGTTGATGGCGTCATGTTGAATTTTCCATGCCTAGACTTCATGCCGAGTGCATGCTGCAAATCCGATGGCATCCTCACAGGCAGAATAAGCCTTCGCGAGCTCCTACTCTGAGGAGGCAAGGGCAGTACAGGAGCTCTCAAGGTCAGAAAGGGCACTCTCAAGATCTGAGTAAATCTTCTGGAGATCCTCAGTCTTCCGCTCAAGTTGTCGATGAAGATTCACCACTTTCAGTGCTGGTTGAAAATTAAAGTAAGAAAATTATGAGGACTCACTCATATGTAATGACCCAACTATTTCTAAGACCTTGGACCATAAAACTACTAAACATAAATACTACTTTGAATAGAACATACATAAGAAATATTCATAACTTTATTAAAAACTTCAAAGTAAATATTTGAAATACATAAATGTGCGGTATGGGATCCCATTGTTTTAAAAATAAAACATAACTTTAAAGGAAATTGTTTACAATGCTAAATGCGAAAAATACATAAAAACGTAATTTAAAGAGACTAAAAATAACGATGTCCTTGAATCGACACGCAGCCCATCCATTCCATTCATCCTCAACACACATGCCATTCCAAGAATCCTTCTGCCTCCGTATCTATTTTCCTGCATCACACTAAAAATAAAGGAGTGAGCCTAATGCCCAGCAAGGAAAATCTACAAACATATAACATAAAACATAAACATAAGTCTATATCAGAACACATACTATAAAGCATATATCGTAACTCTAACCCATGTACATGGTAACATTAGGGTTTGCTAGCTAAGCAACTATGAGCCTCAAATTACATTGAGGTTTGCTAGCTAAGCAACTATGAGCCCTAGATAACATAAAAATATTGGGGTTTACTAGCTAAGCAACTATGAGCCTCAAAATAACTTGAGGTTTGCTAGCTAAGAACCTATGAGCCCCTAGCAACATAAAAACATATTCATATATAACATATCATAACATAACATATTAGAACATAAACATATTATAACATATTGGAACATAAACATATCATAACATATAAGCTTATACAAACTATCCTATTTTCCTTACCAACACCGGGATATTTGAGAACAAGGATGGGACTTGGAACACTCCTAAAACCAACAATAAGAATGGTGAGTATTTCTAAAGAAAAGAGATGAAAAGAATAGAACTAAACCACCAAGAAGAAACTTACCGAAAAGACACCTTAAGTTCAAAGAACTTAGATACCTAACCAAGAGTTGAAACAACGAGTTAGGATCTGAATGTAAACTAAAGAAAACTAAAGAATCACATGGAAATGAACTTAAGAATACGGATACCTTTGAATGTACTAGAATCGATCTACACCTCGATATTGAAAGCACACTATATCTCACTTCCCTAAGTGTTTATAAAGCTTAAGATAATAAAGCTTATATCTCAAACCCAAGTGTATCACTTAAATAGTCAGTGAAGGTAGAAACAAAATCCTCACATCATATGAATAAGCTCAAATAAATTGCTTTAACAACATGTAGGAACTAAATACAGAATGAGTCTTTGAAAGGAGGCCTACTAGCAAGCGCCCCTCTACTCAGTTGAGGATCAATAGAACTCAAATTGGCCTAGTTCCCCAAAAGGGACCCCACTAACGCCTCGTCATCTGTATTAAGCTCATGGCCACTCGGGTCAATGGAGAAGAAAGGCATCAACAAAAGCTCTATTGCGGTGGGAGCCGAAAAGTTATCCCACGTTGAAGGTAAAGACTAATGTAGTGAGGATCGTGAAGACTCCCACTGCGCCTGAGACAGTCTCGAAGCGTCGAACTCTAGAGGCGAAAAAATTTCACAAAAATCTATGTACGATGAGTGGGATGGGCGAAGAGCCGAAGGACCTCCCTCCTTGGGGTCCTTGACAGCCCAAGAGAGCCACCCCGCCACCAATGACCTTGAGGTCAACAACTATGGCCGAATTCGGGCTAAAAATCACCCCAATGATGAAATTGTACAACCCATATTACAATTTCAACAAGAATTTTCCTAATTCTACCCAGACCACTCAATTTCTTCCATCAATTTCATGGGTCAAGCAGGAAATAAAGAAACCACTCAAGAACACATGCATTAAACAAGAACAAAGTGGATTTCTAACAATGTGCAAAATTAATGGGCAAAAGAGCTTACCACAATGAAGAGGGCACTTGTTGAAGATGGCCCAATGGCGAGAAATGTGACCCAATGCTAGGAGAAGACCCGATGTCAAACGACAAGCTTGTGAGGGAAAATGGCAAGTTCCTTGGAGCAAATTTTCAATGAGTTTGGCAAGGCACCACCCTTATAGGCCCTTTTGGCTAAGCATTTTACCACAACTCTCCTCCAATCGAGTCTTTCCCCATGATGGAGCAAGAAGCAAAGGAGGTGGATCAGTTTTTCTTGAAGCAAGTGAGGGTGCATGGCCTCTCCCCCATGGCTGCCTTATAAAAGGGAGGGCCTAGGAGGCGCCTTGCCACTGCCTACGGATGAACGGTAAAGGCGGGACCCACTTATTTTCGATGGGAAAGGGAAATAATAGATGCTCAAAATGACTCCCCAAAATGGAAAAGTCGCGAATGACATAAATCATAAGGCAATGCATGAGACCCCATTGTCGATCGTCATTTTGCACCTCGCCAACAACGACCTTGGTCATCAATAGTGGAAAAAGACGCAAATAAAATCCATTGAGCATGATCAAATCACGCGAGTACGAGCTGAGCATCCGTCCCATCAACCATCCCAGGCATCATGACACCCATCTTTCATTGAGTTCTTGCACAGTAAAGGCAATACTCATCTATAGTGAACAAGGATTTGCGGTCTATAAATACGAGTTGTTTGTGCACCATCAAGAGAACAACTCAACAGCAATCAGAACCCACCCTCAGCTGTGTAAGTTAGCCCCACACCACCATGGAGCCTAACTTGGGGATCAAATGTTATACACAAAATTTAGTACTTCCACGTGTCGGCCAACGAAGCGATGACGTGTCAAGGAAAAGTGTCGGGAAACAGCAGTCACCACCAGGCACCATACGGAGTGGCCCTCACCACTTCCGCAATACTCAAGAAGAGGCAGGACTCGCCAAAGCTAGCCCACTTCTCCCTTCATGAGAATCCAAATGATCCCCAAATGGCCACGCCAGCTTTAATCATAAGAAGAGCCCTAGCCAGACGCACAAGTCAGACAAACACACACCGCAATGAGCTGCTAAAGTCGCTAAAGGTCATAGTTGATCCTCAAGGACCTTTCCGATCGTCGAGGCCCCTCACTGCTCGCCGGTGGCCCTCTCCATCCAAACCTCATTTCGCTCCACAGTGCGCCTTCAACCATTAAATGAATAGGAAACGTTGGACTACCATTTTTGGTGAGACACAAACATGTCTCCAGCCAAGTGTGCCTAGATTTAGCTTGATTGGGATAACGTGCAAACGTCAACCATACCCATCTCTGCGCCTATAAATATTGCAACCCGCACTGATGAAAATAGATCAAAAAGAGAGAGAAAAACAAGTGAGTACCTATTCATTTCTGGAGAGAGCTTCTACTCTCCATTACTGCAACTGCCCCAAGGGCAAGATCAAGCTCAGCTTGCTCTTGAGAGTTCAAAGTTCATAGATTATACTGACTAAAGTGGACGTAGGTCATCTTTTTTGGGCCGAACCACTATAAATCTTTGTCTCATTCATTTATTGTTGCATTCATTTTTCTTTTCTTTAACTCACTGATCATCATTAAGACCACTCTAAGGTATTACACACAAAACAACTCTTCATTTAACACTCCGTGTGAGGTTATGAAAAAATGAGTCAACAAACATGTATTGGGGAATGTAATAGTCCATTTTTGGTAACCGTACCGCCATTTTTGGGGAAATGTGTGGTAGATGTCAAATATGTTTATTAGACTTACTCTCATGTTACAAATAGGATAGGCCCAACCAAAAAGCCCATAATCCTTCTCATCTGACAACCTCGATGTTCTTTAAAGCCTTCCCTATGCTCCTTGAATTATTTATTTGCAATCCCATTTTGTTTCCCATAAATTCGTCTCAATAATTTTGCTCGACCATTCTTATTATTTTCGAGTTGACATTCTCATGTGTGAGGGCCCTCAACTTTGTATTTCCCTTAGTAGATGTTGCAATCCAATTATGAGAAGAACTAATGAGGGTTCTCAGCTCGCTCTATCCTTTATAAAAAACCTTCCCCCTCGAGCAAAATTGATCGTTTCCTAAAACCAAAGGGCTTTTCCGAGAGTACAATGAAGGGATAGAGAGACAAAACATAAGCATCTTGTATAAATGTCAGATTATAGAAATTCAAGAAGGAAAAACGAAAATACTTCGACTTACTGCTTGTCCCGAGCCTACTTTTATTAGCCAAATACCTCTAGCTTGACCACCAGATCAAAATCTAATAGTATCTATTGCCTTTCCCTCAGGTGAACTCAGTTTCGAGATCATGGACGAGTCTTTGAGAAAACTGCCTCCTTAGCAAAAAACAAACAATCCCATAACGAATCACCTATTCTCGAATTCGGACCTATAGTTATTACAACTATTGTAGTGCCTAACATATTGTCAAGCCATGGACTCAAGATTTCTGGGAAACTATTATGGCGAGCTCCTTCGTCAGATGAGCACATGAAAGTCGGAGCTTTCCTCCATGTTCATCAATACTTCAAAAGCTTTACTGACTGGATCGGGATTGCACCATTTCAACTCCAAACTAATTCCTACCATGTCCTCACATCCCTCAAGTCCTTATACCACGAGTTGAATTTGGTTGAACCTTACCCTAAGTAGATTTTATATATTTATTGTATAAAAATGTAGAGTCCAAGAACTTTACTTAGCTAGTTAGATAGTAGTATTATAGTAATTATAGTATTATCTTTAAGACTGTGGATTTTTTGTTCAGACCGGGATTTATTTGGACACTCATAGTAGTACTTGTAGATTTTCTAAGTTTAACCTATAGGTTAAGAATATTAATTTTAACCTAAGGTTTGATTAATATGACTGATATTGAGGATAATATTTATTATACTATAAGGTTTAGATAAGAACCAATAGGATTTTAAGCACATGTTATGTATGGGTGATTAATGATTAAGTATTTTGAGGATTAAATTTATTAAGGGTAAAGTTTGAATACCCTAAGGTCAGTCAGCAGCTTTGAAAACGTTTAAGGGCTTAGTCAAGGCTATTTACTCAATTTGAATTAAGCTAAAAATGTGTAATTTCGTGTTTAAATAATAAGCGTATGCCGATATATCGCAGCTATAGGGGGCGATATATCGCAGCACGTAGATACGAAAAACACGAAACGATGCACGTTTGCCTCGGGCATAATAGTCCATGCGATATATTGCCTATAGGGGGCGATATATCGCCTCCTTCAGCATATTTTGAATGTTTTCAAAATCGTTTTCCATTCAACCCTTCAACCTCTTGATAAGTCCAGCACCTTTTTGAACGAGTCTTCAGCCTCTGCTGAACGATAATTCTAATTATTTTCACTCAAAAAGCCATTATTTTTATTCAAGTTAAATTGAGATCTTTTCATTCCTAAACTCTATAAATAGGACCTAGTACCCAGCCATTATTCATCTTTTACTCTAAGTTTAGAGGCTGCAAGTTGCTAGGTGAGTGTGAGAGTGTAAACACTTGGGTTGGGAATCATAAGCTTGATCATCATAAGCTTATCAAACACTTGGGAACTAAGATTTTATAGCATTTCGGTTCAAGGATTAGATCGGTCTTATAAGTCTTCAAGGTATCCCAAACTCTAGTTCGTTTCTGTACTTTTCTTTAAAAGTTCTCATAGTCTTCTACTCATTCTAACCTTATTCTTATTTTGGTTAGGAAATCTAAGTTCTTGAGCAAAAGGTTTTGGTAAGTATATTTTTAAAAGTATAGTTCCTTCATCTCTTTCATCTCCTTTTCTTCAATAGACTCACCCTTTCATAAATGGTTTTTAGGAGTGTTCCAAAGTCCCAACTCTGTCCTCTTATCCCGGTATTTTTTTGGTAAGGAAAATAGGATAGAATTTATATGTTATATGTTTGTATGTGTTATCTTATGATTCTTATGTTATGCAATATGTTATGATATGTATGTTTGTAGGCTTGGGCATATGACCCATATGACTAACAAGCCCCAAATAAATTATGGGCATATGATCTGCTTAGCTAGTAGGACCCCACTAATCTAATGGGCATATGACTTGTTTTGTCTATGGGACCCCAAGTAATAATGGCCATTATAGTATGTGTCTGATAAAAGTGTTATGTTATGTTTTTATGAAATTTATGTATATGAACTATGTGTTAGATTTTCCTTGCTGGGCATTAGGCTCATTCCTTTTTGTTTATATGTGCAGGAAAATAGACTTAGTGGCGGGAAAGGTTCTTGGAAGCTTGGAGAATGTGTATTGAGGTCGAATGGATTCAAGAGCCGAGCGTTACGATTCGAGGATGTAGTTTTGTTTTTTATGGTTTTACATGTATTTTCCGCACTTGTTATGTAATCCCTTTATATTTTAAATTATGTTTTGTTTTGTTTTTAAAACAATGGGATCCCATATCCTAACCTAAATTTTATGTAAGATAAACTCTTATTCTTACAAGTTTCTTAATAAAGTTATGGTATTTTCACTTGTAAGTTTTATTAAGGATTAGTATGTATAGTTTTCCTTAATGGTCCAAAAGTCTAGAGTAGTTGGGTCATTACAAAAAAGCACCCCGTCAAGGAAGCAAGGAGGAGATGGGTTTTACTACTTTTCGAGCTACCTAGAAGATAGATAGCTTCAAGAAGACATCCTTAACCATCCTCCAAACATCAAGATGCAATTTTTCTTGACAAGTGGGCTCTAAACATCCAAATATCATTCATTCCAAAGAATTCATAAATATTCATATCCATGTATTTAGTTATGTATTTTTTAATTTATAAATATTTATTTTAATTTGATTTATTTGGTTTTATAGGGAAAGTATGGTATTTTTATAAAGAAAAAAAAAGTTACAGCCTAAACTCAAGCTAGATTTTGAGCTAAAACTTCATGCACGATTATGACATTGTTGCAGCCATATTTTGGGAATTTTAGTAGAAATAAAAGTTATAAATATTTTTCATAGCCATATCATGTTGAATTGTCCAAATCCAAGTTATATAGAAAAATTTATGACCAAAATACGATTATTTGGCCCTGGAATAATCAATTTCTTTGGGACCATAAAAATACTAGATTTGAAATCCAATTCTCTAACAAATTGCTATATATTTTTATACGAAAAAGTTATCACATAAATACTAAAAGCAAATTAATATCTAATCTATTAGTTTAAGTTTTAGATTTTAAATTTTATTCTAATTAGTTCTAGTTATTATGAAACTATTATAAATAGAGGTATGTCACTATTTGAAAACACTCTACACTCTCTCTTAGAGAGACATTCTTTTATACTATTTTCTCTTGTAAAAGTTAGTTTTATTTTTATCTTTATGATTATTTTAAAAGGTGATTTCAATGCCTTAAATATTTTTTTTTGTTATTAATAATTTTCATTGTTCTTCTATTCCCAATTAACAATTATTTTCATTGTTATTAAATTTAATCAAAACTACATCTATTTTAATACTATTAAATGTCAATTTTAACTATCAAAGAATTTTTTATACCCTAAAAAACTCAAAAAATAAATTAAAACCATTAAAATAAATAAAAACCAACAATTACTAAGCCTAATAAAATTTAAAATATATGATCAAAATTTCACATATCAAATTGATTATATTCTTCTATCCTTAATTTCATGATTATTATTTTAATCTTGTTTAGAAGACCTAAATCTAATTTTTCTTTAGTCTACTATCATCTTAGGGTTTCTATTCACCAAATCGTTTAGAACCTTGGGTTATTGGTGATAAATTATAAAGTAGATTAATGTCGAAGTTGGTTTTATTTATGATAAGGAATATAACCTAGGTTAAATAGATCACATGATTATAGATTTATTGCTTATACTAACCTATCTCTATAGAACTTAATGCTTTCATTAAATTAAATCTTTGAGGTTCTCCTTTATGTTGTTTAATGAATAGAATTAACTAAGAATATTTTCTTTAATTAATTATATTGGGAGAATCGGGTAGTCACGATTTCGTATTATCTACGATTGGTAATTTGGTAGGGAATAGAGTTTAATGATGTATTGATTGCTTGAATGATTATTTAGTGGTGGAGAATGAGTCCTTAACTATCTTTTATTATTGAATTCCTTTTTAAGTTTTCCTTATTTCTTTTTAATTCTTAAATTTTAAAAACCCATTCTCATTAACTTCTTGATTATTGAATGATAAATTGAATTAGTAGTCACCGTGGGATCAAATCTTGCTACAGTTCTAATTAAGTAGTGTAGAGTCCAAGAACTTTACTTAGCTAGTTAGATAGTAGTATTATAGTATTTATAGCAATATCTTTGTAACTGTGGATTTTTGGTTCAGACCGGGATTTATTTGGACACTCATAGTAGTACTTGTAGATTTTCTAAGTTTAACCTATAGTTTAAGAATATTAATTTTAACCTAAGGTTTGATTAATATGACTGATATTAAGGATAGTATTTATTATATTATAAGGTTTAGATAAGAACCAATAGGATTTAAGCACATGTTATGTATGGGTGATTAAGGATTAAGTATTTTGAGGATTAAATTTAATAAGGGTAAAGTTTGAATGCTCTAAGGTCAGTCAGCAGCTTTGAATACGTTAGAGGGCTTAGTCAAGGCTGTTTACTCCATTCAAACTTAGCTAAAAATGTGTAATTTCGTGTTTAAATAATCAGCGTGTGCCGATATATCGCAGCTATAGGGGGCGATATATCGCAGCACGTAGATACGGAAAACACGAAACGATGCACGACTGCCTCGGGCATACTGGCCCAGGCGATATATCGCCTACAGGGGGCGATATATCACCCCTCTCAGCTTATTTTGAAAGTTTTTGAATTCTTTTTCCATTCAGCCATTCAACCTCTTGATAAGTCCAGCACCTTTTAGAACGAGTCTTCAGCCTCTGCTGAACAACAATTCAAATTATTTTCACCTAAAAAGCTATTATTTTTATTCAAGTAAAATTAAGATCCTTCCATTCCTAAACTCTATAAATAGGACCTACTACCCAGCCATTATTCACCCTTTACTCTAAGTTCAGAGGCTGCAAGATTGCTAGGAGAGTGTGAGAGTTAAACACTTGGGTGGGGAAATCATAAGCTTGATCATCATAAGCTTATCAAACACTTTGGGAAGTAAGGTTTCATAGTATTTCGGTTCGAGGTTTAGATTGGTCTACAAGTCTTCAAGGTATTTCTACACCTTAGTTCATTGGTATTATTTTATTTTAAGTTCTCATAGTCTTCTACTCAGCCTCTAACCTTAATCTTTATTTTGGTTAGGAAATCTAAGTTCTTGAGCAAAAAGGTTTTGGTAAGTATGTTTCTCCAAGGTTTAGTCCTTCCATTCCTTTCATTTCTTTTTCTTCAAATCTACTCACCCTGTTATATATGGTTTTAGGAGTGTTCCAAAAGTCCCAACTCTGTCCTCATATCCCGGTAACTTTGGTACGAAAAATAGGATAGATTCTATATGTTATATGCTTATGGTATCTTATGTTTTATGTTATTAAATGTGTTATGATATGTATGTATGTATGTAGGCTTGGGCATATGACCCATATGACTAACAAGACCCCAAACAGATTATGGGCATATGACCTACTTAGCCAGTAGGACCCCACTAATCTAATGGGCATATGACTTGTTTAGTCTATGGGACCCCAAGTGATAATGGCCATTATAGTATGTGTATGATAAAGTGTTATGTTATGTTTTTATGTTTCTTATGGAATTTATGTATATGAACTATGTGGTAGATTTTCCTTGCTGGGCATTAGGCTCATTCCTTTTTGTTTATATGTGCAGGAAAATAGCTATAGTGGCGGTAAGGTTCGTGGATGCTTGGGGAATGTGTATCGGTGGTGAACGGATTCAAGGAGTCGAGAGTTTGATTTTCAAGGATGTAGTCTTGTTTTATGGTTTTACATGTATTTTTCCGCATTTTCTATGTAACTCCTTTCTATTTTAAATTATGTTTTGTTTAACACAATGGGATCCCATATCCTACTTGGTATTTTATGTAAGTAACTCTTATATCTACAAGTTTTCTAATAAAGTTATGGTATTTTCGCAATGTAAGTTTTATTAAGGATTTGTATGTATAGTTTCGTTAATGGTCCAAAAGTCTAGAGTGGTCGGATCATTACAGTTGGTATCAGAGCGACGGTTCCTTCGCATGAAGTTCTCCTCGATACACACACTCAAAAGCTCTGAATCTGACCGCCAAGTAAGTATTTAAGTTTTAGTTATTTTGCTTATGTGTATAGCTAACAACTTTAGTGTTTATATTTTCAGTTAAGAATGAACGGAGATTTAACCTATCAAGATATCCGAGCCATTAAGGCTTTAAAAAGAATAAGGGAGAACTGTAGGAGCACTAGAAAGGATCACCCGAAGATTGCTCTTGTTCCACCAAGAGATAGGTCACCTTCAAGAGTCTAAGCAAATAATGTTGAGATCAACGGAACAATATGTATTAGTAATTAGGTTATTTAAAGATTTCCATCCTGTAATAACAACCTTAGAAGAAATATGGGAAACTATGAATGATGAGGATGAACTGCCATTAGCAATGCGTTACTACTTCCTCTTAGTTAGGTTCACTGCAAAATTAGAGTTTCAGTTCACAAATGAGCAAAAACATAGGATTCTCACCAACCTTCCTAGAGGACATTTTGATGCACATGACAATGATGATTATGAGGAGATAGATGACGATATGCTAGATGAAGGGTCGAATGTAGAAGATCCCGATTTTTAGAATAGTAGTTTTCATTGTTTGTTTTATTTACTTCTTTATTTTATGATTGTAATAAGTGAAAATTTTTCCAAATGAATAACATGCTATTTTATTATCATGTATGAGTTTGATTATTTTTTTTGCAATCATAATAAATACAAAATAAAATGAATAATGACTAAGTTCGGTGAGGGTGGATACAAATCAATGAACCAAGTTTCCTTATTGAGAGTTAGGGGGCCTTAGTAGTGGGAACGATTTTAGTGATCCCAGCCCTCCCTCAATATGGTTAACTTTGGAACAAAGATAAGTTTCGAGCCTGAGAATTAAGTCATATATGATGATTAGAAACACACTTAGAAAATAAAGATGACTTGTTTTTCTAAGTATAGAAACCCACTCTAAATAAATAAAGACTTATATAACTTTTCATAAGAAGTCATAATAAATAGGTCCGAGATATGTTTGCTTAGAATAAGATTTTGCCTTAGAGCCTATTAGGTATAGTTCTAACATGTTTCTTTCAACTGTTAGAACTCTGCTATGATGTCGCTCCGAAGATCTGCACGCACTAACGGAAACGCCTCCAACGCCGTCCCAGCAACCAATGAAGCCCCTCCAGTTCGCCAAAGGGGAGTGCGTGTTACTGCCCACCGCAACGCGCCGGCACCACCAGCTAACAACACTGCAGAGATTGCTAGACTGCGACAGCAAGTCGAGGAACTTCTGCAGCAACAACGCCATCAGGCTCAAACCCAGCCTCAGCCTCCGCCGCAGCCGCAGCCACAGCCACAACAAATGGCCCCTGCACCCCAACAAGTTGGTCCATATGGGGGATGGCCTATGACGAACTACGCACCATATCCAGTACCGAACATGGAGCCAATGTATGAGAGGTTCTGCAAGCAGCACGCTCCAAACTTCGAAGGGACTACAGACCCCTTTGAGGCAGAAGAGTGGCTAAGGAATGTGGAGTCGATTCTGACGCACATGAATCTCAGTAATGCGGACCGCATATCCTGCGTCTTGTCTTTACTCAAGAAAGATGCCAGGATATAGTGGGATTTGGTCCAGCAATCCCATGATGCTGCCACCATGACATGGACTCGATTTGTGGAGCTGTTCCACAAAAAGTACTACAACTCAGCTGTACTCGCTTCAAGAGTTGAGGAGTTTGCCAACTTGAAGCAAGGAAATTTATCAATGGCGGAGTATGCTCGTCAGTTCGACCGCTTAGGAAAGTTCGCAGCGGAGATGGTTCCAACCAATTTTCTGAGGGTGAACAAGTTTGTTAGAGGACTTCGACCGAAGATCGAGATGGGGGTTAAGCTAGCGAACCCGGGAAACACTACTTATGCCGATGTTCTTGAGACAGCAATAGAAGTAGAGAGGTGGCAGGCTAATGTAAGTAAAGAGGAAGCTAGTAAGCCTGAACCAAGACAGCATAATCAACCTCAGACCAGTCGGAGCAACAACCATAACGACAACAATCAGTCCAACAATTATAATGGCAACAATCAATCAGGCAACAACGGTAACGGCCAGAAAAGACGGCATCCTGATAACAAGAAAGTCGATAGCGATAAAAGGGCACGTACGAATAATGGAGGAAATAGGCCGGGCTACGTGGAATACTCGCCACGTGCTAAGTGTCAGAAGAAGCATCCTGGAGAGTGTCGCGCCAACACCAAGGAGTGTTTCAACTGTGGTCAAGAAGGGCATCGTAAAAGAGATTGTCCTCAGCAAAAGCCAGAAGGGAAGAAGGATGAAAAGATGGTTCCTGCTAGGGTTTTTGCTTTAACCCAAGGAGAGGCCGATGCTAGCAACAAGATGGTCACAGGTCAGGTTTCTATCCTCAATAACTTATGTCATGTATTATTTGATTCGGGAGCCACTCACTCGTTTATCTCGTTAGGAATGATAGAAAAACTAGGCAAACCTAGTGAAAGATTTAGTACTAGGTTTGTAACCGAGTTGCCTTTGGGCAAAGTAGTTCTATCATCACGGATAGTAAGAGGCGTACCAATAAAGATTGAGGACATAGAACTAGAAGGAGACCTGATAGAACTTATGATCAAAGACTTCGACGTAATACTAGGCATGGACTGGCTAGCACGGCATGGCGCAACGATCGACTGCAAATGCAAGAAGGTGATGTTCGAGACTCCTTACGGTCAGAGACTATGCTTCATGGGACAAGCTTCAGGATTGCGCACCCCGTTAGTATCATCTCTCAAAGCTCAAAGAATGATGGAGAAGGGATGTCAAGCGTTCTTAGCCAGCATCACGAATGTGGAGAGGGAGACACCACTTAAGATTGGAGATGTCCGTGTTATACAAGAATTTCCAGAGGTATTTCCCGATGACTTGCCAGGATTGCCATCAACTCGAGAAATAGACTTCACGATAGAATTATTACCAGGCACCATACCGGATGGCACCTACAGAACTCAAGGAGTTAAAGACGCAGCTACAAGAACTCCTAGACTTGGGTTTTATTAGGCCAAGCCATTCACCATGGGGAGCTCCGTTACTATTCGTGAAGAAGAAGGACGAAAGTATGCGGATGTGCATAGACTATCGTGAGCTAAACAAAGTAACGATTGAGAACAAGTATCCGCTACCTCGGATTGACGATTTGTTTGATCAACTCCGAGGCGCGACTTTATTTTCAAAGACCGATTTACGGTCCGGGTATCATCAGCTCAAGGTAAAGGGAGAAGATATTCCTAAGACAGCCTTTAGGACTCGTTATGGACATTACGAGTTCTTGGTTATATCTTTTGGTCTTACTAACGCACCAGCTGCGTTTATGGACTTAATGAATAGGGTCTTCAAAGACTACTTGGATAAATTCGTCATTGTGTTTATTGACGACATTTTAATATACTCCAAGGATGAAGTAGAGCACGAGGAACATTTGAGGTTGATTTTGACGCAATTGAAGGAGCATAAACTCTACGCAAAGTTCAAGAAATTGGAGTTTTGGCTTTCGCAAGTGGCATTCCTCGGGCACATTATATCGAAAGATGGAGTTGTAGTAGACCCATCAAAGGTAGAAGCCGTGAAGGATTGGCCCAGACCAAAGAACGCATCTGAAGTAAGAAGCTTTCTAGGGTTAGCAAGTTATTATAGGAAGTTTGTAGAGGGCTTTCCTAAGATAGCCACTCCGCTTACCAACCTGACCTGGAAACAACAAAAGTTTAACTGGAATGATAAGTGTGAAGAAAGCTTCTAGTTTCTTAAGGATAAGCTTTGCTCAACACCAGTACTCAGTGTATCGACACCCAACGATAAGTTCGTTGTCTACTGCGATGCATCAAAGCTAGGATTGGGATGCGTGCTGATGCAAAATGACAAGGTGATAGCCTACGCCTCACGTCAGTTGAAGGAGTATGAGCAACGCTATCCAACTCACGATATGGAGTTGGCAGCGGTGGTCTTTGCATTAAAAATCTGGCGCCATTATCTTTACAGAGAACGGTGCGAGATTTATACGGACTACAAGAGTTTAAAATACTTCTTTACGCAGAAGGAGCTCAACATGAGGCAGCGTAGGTGGTTAGAGTTAGTAAAAGATTACGACTATGAAATCCTATACCACCCAGGAAAGGCGAACGTGGTTGCCGATGCGCTTAGTAGGAAAAGCTATGGGAATTTAGCAGCCTTATCCTGAATAGAAAAGTCGCTACAGTAGGAGCTTATCAGTGCCGGAATAGAAGTGGTTGTAGGCAAGCTGGCTAACTTGTCTATCCAATCGAATCTGCTAGAGGACATACGGATTGGTCAGAGACATGATGACACGCTAGCAGCACATATGGATGCAGTCAGAGAAGGCAAGACTACAGATTTCTCAATATCTAGCCAAGGCTTATTGAGATATAAGGATCAGGTATGCGTGCCAAATGATCAAAGTATTAAGAAGAAGGTCCTAGAAGAAGCGCACAGTACTCCGTACTCAGTTCACCCAGGGTCAACCAAGATGACTCATGACATCAAGGCAATCTATTGGTGGCCAGGGATGAAGAAGGACATAGCGGAGTATGTATCTAAGTGTCTTATATGCCAGCAAGTGAAAGCGGAGCATCAGCGACCTACAGGTTTATTGCAACCACTTAGCGTGCCAGAATGGAACTGGGACGATATAGCCATGGACTTCGTGATGGGTCTGCCAAAGACAAATAAGCAGCATGATTCTGCTTGGATAGTAATAGATAGACTAACCAAGTCGGCTCATTTCCTGCCTGTTAAGACTTCATACACGGCAGACCAATATGCAGACATTTACATCCAAGAGATAGTACGATTGCGTGGAGTCCCCAAGACGATAGTGTCGGATAGAGGATCGATGTTTACATCAAGATTTTGGAGGAGTTTACAGCAAGCTATGGGTACTAAGTTAAGTCTTAGTACAACTTTTCATCCTCAGACAGATGGGCAGTCCGAGCGTACGATTCAGATTTTAGAGGATATGCTATGCGCGTGTATACTTGATTTCGGAGGATCGTGGAACAAGTACTTACCGCTGATCGAGTTCTCATACAACAACAGCTACCAGTCAACAATCAGGATGGCACCTTATGAGTTGTTGTATGGAAGAAGGTGCCAATCACCGTTGCACTGGGACGAGGTAGGGGAAAGGCAGCTTCTAGGGCCCGAAGCTGTTAGACAAGCTCAAGAAGCAGTAGCGCTTATTAGACCGCGTATGCTTGCTGCTCAAAGTCGTCAGAAAAGCTATGCGGATGCCAAGCAACGCGATGTGGAGTTCCAAGTTGGAGATCAAGTCTTCTTGAAGATATCACCTATGAAAGTTGTCAAGCGGTTCGGGAAGAAAGGCAAGCTTAGTCCCCGATTCATAGGTCCTTTTGAGATATTGGACAAAGTGGGACAAGTTGCGTATAGACTAGCCCTACCGCCAGCACTAGCCGATAGTCACAACGTGTTCCACATCTCGATGCTACGCAAATATGTGTCAGACCCATCTCACGTCCTCAAGTACGATACGATAGCTCTCCAGAAAGACTTAAGTTACGAGGAACGACCGGTTAGCATCCTAGATAAGGGATGAAGCAGTTACGGTCCAAGAGCTTTCCTATAGTCAAAGTCCTATGGAGTAACAGTTCTGAACGAGAGGCAACGTGGGAGTTGGAGGAGGACATGCAAGGCCGGTATCCAGAATTATTTGGTAAGTAAATTTCGAGGACGAAATTCTTTTTAGTTGGGGAGAATTGTAGAGTCCAAGAACTTTACTTAGCTAGTTAGATAGTAGTATTATAGTATTTATAGCATTATCTTTGTAACTGTGGATTTTTGGTTCAGACCGGGATTTATTTGGACACTCATAGTAGTACTTGTAGATTTTCTAAGTTTAACCTATAGTTTAAGAATATTAATTTTAACCTAAGGTTTGATTAATATGACTGATATTAAGGATAGTATTTATTATATTATAAGGTTTAGATAAGAACCAATAGGATTTAAGCACATGTTATGTATGGGTGATTAAGGATTAAGTATTTTGAGGATTAAATTTAATAAGGGTAAAGTTTGAATGCTCTAAGGTCAGTCAGCAGCTTTGAATACGTTAGAGGGCTTAGTCAAGGCTGTTTACTCCATTCAAACTTAGCTAAAAATGTGTAATTTCGTGTTTAAATAATCAGCGTGTGCCGATATATCGCAGCTATAGGGGGCGATATATCGCAGCACGTAGATACGGAAAACACGAAACGATGCACGACTGCCTCGGGCATACTGGCCCAGGCGATATATCGCCTACAGGGGGCGATATATCACCCCTCTCAGCTTATTTTGAAAGTTTTTGAATTCTTTTTCCATTCATCCATTCAACCTCTTGATAAGTCCAGCACCTTTTAGAACGAGTCTTAAGCCTCTGCTGAACAACAATTCAAATTATTTTCACCAAAAAAGCTATTATTTTTATTCAAGTAAAATTAAGATCCTTCCATTCCTAAACTCTATAAATAGGACCTACTACCCAGCCATTATTCACCTTTTACTCTAAGTTTAGAGGCTGCAAGATTGCTAGGAGAGTGTGAGAGTTAAACACTTGGGTGGGGAAATCATAAGCTTGATCATCATAAGCTTATCAAACACTTTGGGAAGTAAGGTTTCATAGTATTTCGGTTCGAGGTTTAGATTGGTCTACAAGTCTTCAAGGTATTTCTACACCTTAGTTCATTGGTATTATTTTATTTTAAGTTCTCATAGTCTTCTACTCAGCCTCTAACCTTAATCTTTATTTTGGTTAGGAAATCTAAGTTCTTGAGCAAAAAGGTTTTGGTAAGTATGTTTCTCCGAGGTTTAGTCCTTCCATTCCTTTCATTTCTTTTTCTTCAAATCTACTCACCCTGTTATATATGGTTTTAGGAGTGTTCCAAAAGTCCCAACTCTGTCCTCATATCCCGGTAACTTTGGTAAGGAAATAGGATAGATTCTATATGTTATATGCTTATGGTATCTTATGTTTTATGTTATTAAATGTGTTATGATATGTATGTATGTATGTAGGCTTGGGCATATGACCCATATGACTAACAAGACCCCAAACAGATTATGGGCATATGACCTACTTAGCCAGTAGGACCCCACTAATCTAATGGGCAAATGACTTGTTTAGTCTATGGGACCCCAAGTGATAATGGCCATTATAGTATGTGTATGATAAAGTGTTATGTTATGTTTTTATGTTTCTTATGGAATTTATGTATATGAACTATGTGGTAGATTTTCCTTGCTGGGAATTAGGCTCATTCCTTTTTGTTTATATGTGCAGGAAAATAGCTATAGTGGTGGTAAGGTTCGTGGATGCTTGGGGAATGTGTATCGGTGGTGAACAGATTCAAGGAGTCGAGAGTTCGATTTTCGAGGATGTAGTCTTGTTTTACGGTTTTACATGTATTTTTCCGCATTTGCTATGTAACTCCTTTCTATTTTAAATTATGTTTTGTTTTTAACACAATGGGATCCCATATCCTACTTCGTATTTTATGTAAGTAACTCTTATTTCTACAAGTTTTCTAATAAAGTTATGGTATTTTCGCAATGTAAGTTTTATTAAGGATTTGTATGTATAGTTTCGTTAATGGTCCAAAAGTCTAGAGTAGTCGGATCATTACAAGTAGTTGGTTTAGTTTGAAATAAATAATTGTTAATTTGGTACCCCTTACGACACACACCGATCATATACTCTCCAATAGTTACCGGAAGCTCTATTGAACTTGTACTTGTGATTCCTTCTCACGAGAATCCATAAACAATAGTAGTGAGGGCTTTTAGGTCTCAGACAAAGAGACCCATTTTCTCGAGCATTGTCCTATATAAGATATTTACCGAGCTCCCATCATCAATAAGTACCATTCTTACCCTTTTGTTGGCGAGCTGAAGGGTTATTACTAATGGGTCATTATGTTGGAATTGGACATGAGAGGCATCCTCCTCGGTAAATGTAATTGGTTGAGACTCGATCCTTTGTTGTTTTGGAGTTCGAGGTTTTGGAATGTAAGGGGAATTGTCCCCTATTTTTAGTACCTGTATGCATCTTTTATAACATCTTCTACTTGTTCTGGCAACGTGAGGTCCTCCAGAGATGGTTATAACATCTTCTCCTTCAACTAAAGGTGGCCAATTAATTTCTCTAGCTAGTGGTGCTGATGATTCAGGTTATGTTTGAGCAGCTCCTTTGTTGTTTTCGGTCTGCCCTTGTTGATTATTTGCTACCTTATTTCAGACATACTGTCCGAGATTCCAATGTGAGATTAAGTTCTCAATCATGTCTTTTTGCTGCCAACACTTGGTGAGATTTCCCACATCTTTATGGATTCGACATTATTTATTTTGATCACTTTTCACGCGTTGGTTGCGCATGGGCTCAAGCCGCCTAAATGTGACTCGATTTTCATTTGTTAAAATATTCTCCCAAGATTTTGTCAACTTAGTGTAGACTGTATATATAGATATGTAATTGTCGACCTTCTTTTTCCTATTTCCATCTGTATTAGGAGCATTTCCTTCATTCTTTTTTTCTCTTTCAAGCATTATCATTGGAAGTAGGAGTTGTAGTAGGAGTGATTAAGCTCATGATTTTTTTAGTTGTAATGAGTTTGGGTGTGGTTATGGAAGCTGGTGATGTTAGTTGTAATGTCGACCTAGATTCCTACACATTTATGAACCTTTGAGCTTGTTCAACGAACTCTAGTACAGTTCGAACTAGATTTTACTATAGATCATCCCATAAAGGACTACCCGATATTATTCTAGCTCAGATAGCCATTATATGGCTACTATCATCTACATCTCGAGCCATGGAAGCCTCAATATTGAATATTCCAATATATTTTTTCAGAGATTCTCATGGTTGTTGCTTTATATTTGCAAGAGAAGAGGTCTTAGGTTTTATGCTCCTTGAAGCTTAGAATTGCTTCTTGAATTCTTTGGATAACTTCTCCTATGAGGAAATTGAGTGTTTACAAAATTTGTCGTACTAACTTGTCATGACCCCAGTCAACGTTATGGGAAAAAGCATATGGAGCTTGAACCCCACATTGCTTGGCCTCATAATGGAGTTGAATGTACTTAGGTGTTTCCCCAGGTCGATACTGCCATTATAAGGTGCCACATGGGATATATTAAATCCTGGGAAAATGGTGTGCTCAAAATGTGTGGAGCAAACGATTTGATCTCTTCATTCGAGTCATAAGCTTTTACACTATTATAATTTTCTCAGAGGACCCTAAACTGTTCTTTAAGAAGGTTAATCCTATCCTTAACAAGATCATTAAATGGAGTCACATGTACCCTTGGGAGTTGATTGTTGTTTTGGGAATTCTAGCACCCTGTTGTAGTATCGTGTTGTAATTATTCCCGTATACTTACGGTATTGGATCTCTTCATTGGGCATATAGATGTGTCCTCAGGTTTGGGTTAGGCTTGTTGAATTGCCCCTGGTTCTGATTCAGATGGTCTTGGAGGTCGGGTCCATTGTTAAGGTAATGGTCATAATAGCGTAGTTCAGTATTGCACATGATCATTGACCCACTCATATCCTGGCTATTAGTTTGATAACTCTCTTCAGAAAAACTTACGTGTAACGTCCCAAATTCCCTAATGTGGCTTAGTGCTTGGATTAGGGGGCCACGAGGGCCATAATTGATTTAATGCATTATTATGTTATTATATGCGTGATTATGTGCATTGTATTAGTATATGGCTATATTTGTATATTTATGTGCATGTATGTGATATATGGGTGAGACCACATTATTATGTGGATATGTTTGAGCTATTTGGCATGAGACGATCCTAGGATGCAAGTTAGTTGTTTGGTCATAACGGGGTTAATTACTAGGCTCGGGGTGAGCTTAGGGGTAATTTGGTGCTTAGTATATTACCGGGATTGAGCGGGTAATGAGATATGATTTGGTAATTATTTGAGGATATTGGGAGTAACGGGAGTTGGAGGATGTTAATTATAATTAATATGGTAGGGGAAAATGTCCTTGGATGGCTTTGAGGGATTAGTTTGGCCCTAGGGGCAATTCTATTATTTTAGGCTTTAGATAGGCTTGACTAAGGGAGGATGGCTGTAGAAGGAACCAAGCAATAAAAAACAGACTCTCTCTCTCTCTCTTCTCTCTCTTGATCATTTTCTTTCTCTCACTCGGTTGGATTTTGAGGCAAATTAGCATAATTGAAGGTTGAGGTTCTTGAGGCTTGAGGTTTAGAAGTGTGTTACAATAACTCAGGGGATTCAAATCATATCTGAGGTAAGGATTCTAAGCTTAATCTTTGAAGTTCTACTTTGTTTTAAGGTTGTTTATAAGCTTGATAGGTTGATCTTGGAACTGAATATTTGGTGGTGTTTTGAGTGTTTCTAAGCTTGGGTTTTACTGTTAGATTGGTGATATTGTTGTTTTGGGGTTTGGTTTTCATATTGGGATTGTTTGGTTGTGTTTTGGTTGAGTTTGGATTGAAGGAAATGCAGGGGAGCTGGGTTCACGGGGTCAAGTCGCGACCGAGTTCATGGGTTCCGCGACTTGAGTGAACCCCAGAGCCTTCACTAGGCTTTGTCTGGTAGGCACGCCGCGACCCTCAAGGGCAAGTCGCGATCCACCCCTGTCACCGAGAGAAGGGGTTGTCTGTTTGGGAGGCACGCCGCGACCCTTGGGGGGCAGGTGCCCGCCTGTCTCTTATTGGCCAAGCTTAGTTTTGTTTGGTTTTAAGGGCGGTTTTTCGAACCTTATGACTTGGGATCGAATCTACTTTTTCGTAGGATTCGAGGTCCCAGGGGCTAGGTTTTGGTCCAGGAACCTTTAATTACTCATTTTATTGATGGTATTTCATATTTGGCTATGATTAGGTGACCGCTAAGATCCTAAGTTCAGGATGGTTCTCAAGGGTCTTTCTTAAGTTATTTTACACTCGAACCTGAGGTAAGAAAACTGCCCCCATTATGTAACATACACAATTATTGTTGAAGCATGTTGATTGCTCTATATTTGGATATTTGTTGCATTATGAATGCTGGAATACATTGTTTATCTAAGCAACGCTCTGACTTATTAGTAAAAAATGGCAATGGTGTTCAGTATTTGTCGTGAAGCTCTGACTTATCAATCAAGATCGGCAATAGTACTGAGTGATGGTCATATGGAATTGACTTATGAGTCAAAAGCGAAAATAGCGCATTGAGCGCTGGTCGATATGATTAGATCTAATCAACAAGAGCATTATATGCCCGTCCGACCTATTGCTAGAAGAAAAAATAAAGCGCTTGCCTAGTCTAAGGTTAGTTACTTAGAGCCAAGGCTAAAAGGCTTAGGTAACTTGATAGCCACATGGCTCAGGGCACAGGACCCCAGGATGTTTTAGTAGTCATCTATTTTGGGCCCAGGACCCCAGGATGTCTCATTAGTCATCTTTTCAGGGTAGAACCCCAAAATGACTTAATAGTCATACATCCAGGGCGCAGGACTCCACATTGACTTAATAGTCATCATCTGTTTAGGGCTACAAGCCTCAGAATGATTTAATGATAATTTATTAATATTTGTATACATGCAGTAATAAGTTTTCTTGCTGTTTTCTTGCTGAGGCTTGGCTCACGGGTGCTATGTGGTGCAAGTAAAGTGAAAGAAAAGCTTACCCAACCTTGAGTGGAAAGCTTAGGTGGCTTTGTGTACATAAGTGGCCGCTTGACAACCACGACCAAGGTGTTTCTCAGGGAACTAGGGCTTAACCCTATTTCTGCCGCTTAGGTCGGCAGATTGTAACTTTTGAACTGTAATGACCATTTTAAATTGTAAACAACTTTGTAAACACTTTTATGCAATCCCATGCATAGTTTAATGTTTTGAAACAAAATATATCCATTCCTTTTGACCAAGATTTTAACCCTGGCCCATTAATAACACTTAGATGCGTGTTTATGGCCTAATGACTCATTTACCAAGTTAAGAACTAATTAAAGTACACAGTGTGACGGTCCTGGCTACCCAGGACATTACATTACAGTTCGCTATTGTTGACGTCGAGGATTTTGAGGGGGATTCTCGATGTGAATCCAAAGTACCTGGTGATAACTTCATTTTAGTGTCATTTTAGAATGTGTTTTTGTGGTAATCTTGAGTCTTTATGTTTGTTTTGTGCAAGATTACACTTTTGTTTGTCTTTGTTGTAGGTTGGTGTGTTGAATCATGAAACAAATGTAGAAAAGAAGAGAAAATGGTGGAAAATGAAGCTTTTGGTGGTTGTTCGACTCAAAACAGTGCTAAGGACGAGTTAAAGTCTGTTTTTGATGAAGGAATTAGGTTGTGATATATTGTTGTACGAGGTGGAGGAGAAGGAACGGGGTCAGACGAGGGCTGAGGGGGTGAAGAGGAAGACCCAGCAAGATTAATGGAGGCGCGAGTTACTCGTCTAGACGCCTGAGCAGACGGACGAGAGGATTTTTTCTTGTGGGCAACAGACTTGACCCGAGTCCCACGGAACGAACTAGATGGAACAACAGAAGGTGAAGAGGGAATACCTGGCGAGGAAGAGACGAACGGAGGAGGAGACACAGACGACTGAGCTGGAGGACCAGACGAAGAGACGAGAAGAGCCTCGGCCATTATGCTTGAAGAAACTTGGGATTGAGCTGAGACACACAAAAAAGAGATTAGACACAATGTGATAAACAAACTAGGGCAGAATAGGGAACAAACCGGATGAACATTGTATATAAAGGAAAATCCCCAAGACCATGTTTGGCAACAAAAATAAAGGAAGCCTGTACAACAATATATCACAAAACAAATATTTAACACGTAAACAAAACAAGACAAAAATCCAAAAGAGAAAAAAAATCCACAGAGCCAAAAAAGATAAAGCCACACACAGAAAAAAAAATAGAAAAAGCAGGAGAAGAAAAAAAATAGAAAAGACCAGAGAGAATAAAAAAAATGAGTGGCAACAAACAACTTCAAACGAAGCAAGATGATTTTAAAAAAGAGATTTCAACAGAATGTTGAGCTAGAATTCTTCCTTAGTGTGTGCATGTGTTCTCATGTGAGCTAAAAAGCTCACTCCCTCAAAAGAATTTGAATCATCATTTTTTTGATTTTTTTTTTTTTTTGCAAATTTTTTTTAAAGCAAGACCCCCTTTTTTTTTTAAACACTCTGGGTTTTTCTGAAGAGAACCAGCAGTGGCTTTCACTCTTTGTCAGAGATGTAGCCGTCATCTTAAGCCAGAAAAGCCAAATGAGAAGGAGCAAACTACTAAATGACTAAAGGACCATAAGATAGCTCTTCCTATTGCATCCAACAAAGGTAGCCTTTTCTGCTGAGAAGAATGAAGAGCTCAACTAAACAAACTGGAAATCAAACAAGAGAAAACAACCTTGCTTCAGAAGACAATGTAACCACTAAACGAAGAACAAAAACTACTCTGGACAAAACTATCTCAAATCATACAAACTCCAATGCATTTTCTAAGATGAGCAAAAGTCTGTGAACTCAGTGGCTTAGTAAATAAATCACCTAATTGGGCCTCTGTGGAAACATGGGAGAAAATAAGAATTTTGGATTCAACCAAGTCTCGAATAAAATGATAACGAATATCAATATGTTTTGTTCTGGAATGTTGCACAGGATTCTTAGAAATATTGATTGCACTTGTACTATCACAATAGATAGTCAAAGTTTCTTGGGGAAAGCCATAGTCACTAAGCATTTTGTTCATCCAAATTAGTTGAGTACAGCAACTACCAGCAGCTATATATTCTGCCTCAGCAGTAGATAATGAAATGGAGTTTTGTTTTTTACTCAACCAAGACACAAGATTGTTCCCAAGATAAAAGCACCCATCAGATGTGCTCTTTCTATCATCTAGACTCCCTGCCCAATCAGAATCACTATAACCAACTAGAGACATATTAGTGTCACACGTATACCAAAGGCCAAACTCTAAGGTACCAGCAACATATTTCATGATTCGTTTAACAGCAGTAAAATGAGACTCAGTGGGATTAGACTGATATCTAGCACACAGACCAACACTGAAACAGATATCTGGGCGACTAGCAGTAAGATAGAGTAGGCTACCTATCATACTACGGAACAGAGTTGGATCAATAGGTTTCCCAGATTCATCACGGGAGAGCTTTGTTGAGGTACCTATGGGTGTCTTAGCATGTTTAGAATTGTCCAACCCAAATTTTTTCAACATGTTTAGAGCATACTTGCTCTGGGAAAGGAAAATGCCATTATCTAACTGACGAATCTGTAATCCTAGAAAGAAACTTAAATCTCCAATCATACTCATTTCAAACTCATATTTCATAATGTCATCAAATTTAGGGATTTCAGTAGGACAGGTAGAACCAAAAATGATATCATCCACGTAAATTTGAGCAATGAATATACCTTTGGAAAGATGTTTGATGAAAAGAGTTTGATCAGCATTGCCCCTGATAAAACCATGTGTGAGAAGATAAGAGGTAAGTTTTTCATACCAGGCCCTTGGAGCTTGTTTGAGACCATACAAGGCCTTCTTAAGTTTGTAAACATGTTGTGGAAAATGAGGATCAATGAATCCTTGAGGTTGCTCAACATAGACTTCCTCTTGAAGTAATCCATTCAGAAAGGCACTCTTCACGTCCATTTGATGAAGTTTGATCTGTAACTGACAGGCTATAGCAAGAAGTAACCGAATTGATTCTAGGCGAGCAACAGGAGCAAAAGTTTCTTCAAAATCAATTCCTTCAACCTGTTTGTATCCTTGAGCCACAAGACGAGCCTTGTTTCTTGTAACAGTTCCAAACTCATCCGATTTGTTCTTGAAAATCCATTTGGTCCTAACAATATTCTTCCCTTCTGGTCTGTCCACCAAATCCCATACCTCATTTCTCTGAAACTGTAAAAGTTCTTCTTGCATTGCTGCAACCCAATGCTCATCAGAAAGAGCCTGTTTGACATTCTTTGGCTCAATGTTAGACAGATAACACATATGAGAGATTTCATTCGCAACCTTTCTTCTGGTAACCATAGAAGCTGAAGGATCACCAATGACAACAGTAGGAGGGTGTGCTTTTTGAATCCAGGATGGAGGTCCCTTTTTGTACAGCCTGGCTGGTGAAATTTGATGAGAAGATTCAACTGACTGTTCAGACGCTGGACTATCAAGAACCACATCTTCAGAGTCTCCAGATGGCTCAGTATGATCAGTAGAGGAAGGCGATGAGGGTGAACTGGAAATGTTAGGCATGGGAACTTGTGAATGAGGAAGCAAGGCAGATATTGAACCATCCTCATCATTGTCAAGATCATCAGACAAATCCTCTGTGTCATCAAAACGAACATTGACAGACTCCATGACAGTGTTAGTTCGTTTATTAAACACACGATAAGCACGACTATTAGGAGAATATCCAAGAAACATACCTTTGTCACTCTTGGAGTCAAATTTTTCAAGATAGTCTCTATCATTCAAAATATAGCAGGTACAGCCAAAAATCTTCAAGTAATTCAGATTAGGAGTTTTACCTTTCCACAATTCATAAGCTGTTTGAGTAGTTCCAGTTCTGAGATGCACACGATTACTTATGTAGCATGCAGTGTTAACAGCTTCTGCCCAAAATCTTTGAGAAATCCCTTTGGCATTCAGCATAACTCTTGCCATTTCTTGAAGAGTTCTGTTCTTGCTTTCTACAACGCCATTTTTCTGTGGAGTTTTTGGAGCAGAAAATTCATGAGCAATGCCCATGTGATCACAAAATTCAGCGAATAAAGCATTTTCAAATTCTTTGCCATGGTCGCTCCTGAGTCTAAACACTTTAGCTATCTTTAAGACTTTTTCATTCTGAAGCCTTAAGCACAAGGCAGAAAACACTCCGAAGGTATCTG
Organism: Humulus lupulus; assembly: GCF_963169125.1. Lineage (NCBI taxonomy): Eukaryota > Viridiplantae > Streptophyta > Magnoliopsida > Rosales > Cannabaceae > Humulus > Humulus lupulus. Next base: position 23,209,608 of record NC_084801.1, on the reverse strand, counting down.
ACTTCTCTCGAATGAACTGAACCCAAGTATATCTAGTGAAGTCATCAACACACACCATCACATACCTTTTTCCATTGAGACTCTCTGTCTGCATAGGACCCATCAAATCAATGTGTAACAACTCAAGAGCTCTATTTGTGAGAAGCATCTTAATAGGAGGATGAGAAGATCTCACTTGTTTGCCTTGCTGGCAAGGACCACACACACGTTCTCTGCTAACTTTGAAATCAGGAACTCCTCTCACTGCTTTAAGTTTGACCAACTTCCTTAAATCTCTGTAGTTCAGATGACCAAGTCTATAATGCCATAAGTCAGACTTATCTAATGTAACTCTAGAGCACACTTCAGTATTTTCCAGCATGTAGCAGTTATCATTAGACCTTGTTCCAGACAAGACAGAACACCCATCAGTAGACTTTACAAGACATGTGGACTTGGAAAAATTCACTGTATAGTGATCATCACACAGCTGACTTATGCTCAACAGATTTTCTTTCAGTCCCTTAACATAAAGCACATCTTTGACCACAGGAAGATTTTTAAGCACAAGATCTCCTCTCCCAAGAATTGCTCCCTTGTTCCTATCACCAAACGTGACCTGACCTTCCGTACCTTCTTTGTAGTTATTCAGCAGCAGTTTGTTGCCAGTCATGTGCTTGGAACACCCGCTATCAAAGTACCACTGATCATCCTTAAAAGCAGAAAGAGATGTATGAGCTACAAGAACAGAAATACCTTTATCTTCCTAAGAGCTTCCCGTTGGCTTTGGTCTCCAAATCTCCTTATACTCTTTTCTTTCAGCAAGAGATGATCTAGATGAACTAACTTGACTCCCAACCAAGTTCCTAAGGTAAGATTGAAGCAGATAACATCTTGGCCTAATATGTCCTCGACGATTACAGAAATGAAAAATAGGAATGAACTTCTGCTTCTGTTCATTAGGAGATTTTGTGATGTTAGATCTATTCCTCTGACTGCCAGAATCATCAAGAACAGTGTGAGTTTTGTCTGCAGCAGTTGAGCCAAGAGAATCACCAATGATAAGGTTGTCCCCCTTTTTGTATAACAGCTTATAACCAATAGATGTCCTGTCTCCATAGGGTTTCTGTAGATGAAGCTAATGATTTAAGGCTGCTGTTCCTGGAGGAATTGATTCCAATGATTGTTTGGCTCGAATGAGATCAGCTTGAACAGCATACAACTTCTCTTCCTTCTTTTCTAGTTCTTCGGTCAAGTGTTTTATCTCAGCTTCAAGCTTGGAGTTGGTCATATTAAGAGAGGAATTTCTTTCTTCAAGGAGTTTAACTTTTTGAACCATAGTCAGCCACTGTTGATACATTTGCTCATAAGCAGTTTGCTCATCAAGACTATCAGCTTCAGAGCAGCTGCTCTCATTATCCCCTGCTTCATTTTCAACTTCCTCTTCTTTAGCCAGAAAAGCAATGACATTTTTCTCATGATCTGAAAACTCACTACAACTCCCGTCTTTCTCTTCTTCACTGTCACTCCACGTAGTAACAAGGGCCTTTTTCTTCCTTTTCTGAGTGTTAGCACATTCAGCCTGTATGTGCCCATACCCATCACATTCTCTACACTGAATCCCCCTATTCTTGTTGTCTTGAGTCTGACTAGTCTTCTGATTCGTAGAAAAATTCTTCTTGAAGATATTCTCTTTGTTGTTAAAAGAATTCTTCCTCATATTCTTTCTTAAAAACTTTGCATAATTCCTGGTAAGGAGAGCAACTTTCTCTTCTGTTAAAGTATCAAACATTTCTCCTTGTTGGTCACAAGTTTCCTTTAACACAAAGGCCAGGCTACCTCCAGTCTCTCAGTCTCCTTGTCTTTTCCTTTCTTACCTTTACTCCATCTCTTTAGGGTTAATTCATAATTCTGCAGGGAACCAATCAGTTCATCCAGGTCCATATCTTCAACATCATGCACTTCCTCAATAGATGTGAGTTTGGCTTTGAATCTTCTTGGAAGAGACCCAAGAACCTTCCTTGCAAGCTTATCGTTTGAGTAGGTCTCTCCCAGAGCATAGGACTCATTCGAAATATCACACAACTTAGCATGAAAATCAGCAATCGAATCTTCTTCATCCATGGTAAGATTTTTCGAATTCTCTGGCTAAAGATCTCAGTCTCGACTTCTTGACAGCTGAAGTACCCTCATTCTTGATCTTCAACTTATCCCATGCTTCCTTAGCAATCTCACAATTGGCAACCACTTTCATCTGATTAGTGGAAACAGCATTGAAAATAGCATTGAGAGCTTTAGAGTTAAAATTGGCCTTCTCAATTTCTTCCGTCGTCCACTTGCTGGTAGCCTTAGCTATGTCAACATCTCCCACTTTCTCAGTTGGGGGAGTCCATCCCTCAGAAACAGTCATCCAAACTCGTTCGTCAACAGACTTAAGGTAAGCTCTCATCTTTGTTTTCCAATAAGGATAGTTAGCCCCTTCAAGCATGGGAGGTCTGGTGGTAGATCCGCCTTCTCTAAACATATCCATGACTGTGAACACAACAAGAAAAAGAAACAGAAACTCTCGAAGAAGACACTAAGAGAGGGTAAGAGGATCAGCAGAACACAAAGAATCAAAGGCAAACAAATCACCCAACCTAAAACACCCAGGAAACAGTAATCAAGAATTATGAAAGCTCTGATACCAAAATGATGGTGATATACTACCTAAGAATCTATAATCTTGACAAATTAAAAACAAGATTTAAAGAAATAACCAAGAACAAGTAAAAATTCACACCAAGAAATTTTTACAAGGTTCACCACTACACAAAGTAATGGCTAATCCTTGGGACCTAGTCCAGAAAGAAATCCACTTAGATATGAAATGCAAGTTTTACAGAGTATCTCTCAATTTACAATCAACACAGTAAATCATCTATACTTGTCTCTCTTGCAACAATCCTTAGCTTGAACTAGTTGAATCTTCACACTTGAACTCTTGCAGATCCAGCTTTCTTCCAATACTCAGCTTGATGAACAATCACAGCTAGCCATGGATGAACAACCTCTCAAGATTCAGTTCTTCAACCTGTAAAAGAAAGATAACCAAAAACAAACTATACGAAAAACATATACCACATGATCCACAACTGAGAAAATCAATTAACCCATATATTTATAGACCTAAGATCTAACTAACTCAAAAACCCAGCCATGCTCTCAAACAGAAAATCGTTAGAGAAACTAATTAATTCAGCTACCACTAAAAAAACCTGAAACCTAATGATACAGTCATATTCAGACAAAGCCACGTAAGCAAGCAGTCAATTAAAACAATGTCCAACAGCCAGATGCAATTGGAAAAACAGAAGATAAACCAAAATTCTGTCAAGATCCACAAAACAGATAGAACTAAGAAACTAACAGATGAATCATGAAATTGCCAAAATACAGAAAACACAAAGTAAGACACTTACAGGTTGAAATGCTTAAATTGAGAATTAATGGAATTAGTGTCGCGACTGGGAGTTTAGAGTCGTGACTCTAGTCAAGTCAGAAACATAAAGGTGCTAAAGGGAATTAGTGTCGTGACTTTCCCTTATGAGTTGTGGCGCTAGTGGAAGTCAGAGGCTAACTCAGGGCATCAAAGATACGAGCTGCGACTTGATATTGCTTGAGTCGTGGCACCTGAAGACATATGAAGACTTGGAAGGCCTTTTTAACAGAAACGGGCCGCAACCTAGGGAAGGCCAAGTCACGGCACGCCTATGGAAAATAAGGGATTCTTGATTTTTTTTTAGTATAAATTCAGATTTAATGTTTCATTAGGGTTAGGTTAGATTTTAATTACGAGTTTAGAGATTAATTTTGATTCTGAGATTAGTTTTTCTACACTTTTATATTTTTATTTCTTCTTCAAGTCTTTGAATCTTATGTTTCTGAATTATTATTTTGTTGATTTAGTCATGTCTGATATGAACTAAACACTTTTATCTAGGGTTTAATGTGGTCAATTGGATTTCTATTTAATTTAATTATGATGTTCTATTGATTTTTCTTCTTTATTCTAATCTATATAATATTTGCTTAATGCTAGTAAATACCTAATGTTGACCACACTACACCAAACACCCATTACCATAACACATCATTATAATACTATTTAAAAAGAGTTATTGTATATATAAAGTTAATGATTAAAGTCACACGCAGCAAGTTAAAAAAAAGCGGCAAGTGAAAACAAAAGAGGCAAATTTTCCTTCTTCTTTTCCCTATCTCAGACCGAAGTCTTCATCTCTTTCTCTCTCTGTCTCAGTCTTCATCTCTTTCTCATTTTCCCTATCTCGGGCCGAAGTCTTCATCTCTTTCTCTCTGTCAACCATCTTTTTCTCTCTGTCTCATTTTCCCTAGCTCGGACCAAACCATCTCTTTCTATCTATCTCATTTTCCCTAGCTCGGACCGAACCATCTCTTTCTAGCTCGGACCGAACCAGCCTTCATCTCTTTCTCTCTCTGTCTCATTTTCCACCATATTTTCCTTCTCTCCTTTCTCTTTCTGCTATACCCATCACCTCCTCCTCCTCCTCTCTTGGACCGAACCACTGCCTCTCTCGGACCGAACCTCCTACTGGAGCCTTGACGAAGAAAAAAAAATGGAGCCAAAGTAAATCTCAAGATATTGTGGTCTCATCGTTCTTGGAGATCGCCGTTGGACAAACTGCCGAGACTGCTAAGCAAATCTTGCAGGTTTCTCTATCTCTCTCTCTCAATTTGTACTTGCCTCCATTGGTCTTCTGGTTTATTTAATTTTGGTTGTGTTGAAATCGGAAGATTTTGATTGAGAATTGGGCTTTTGGAGATAATTTATGGAATTTTGTTGGGAGAACAGGCCACAAGTTGGAAGCTTGAGGAGGCTATTCAGCTTTTTTATATAGGCAGTGAAGGCGGCACTGTAGTGGGAGGATCGTCTTCTCAATTTCCGCCTACAGAAAATATTGATGCTTTGGCCGAACAGACTGCTCGGTATGTTAGATGCATCGATTTCTTTATGTATTTATTTTTCTTTGTTTTATGTGTCTCGTTCTGCATTATTGTTTATGCTGGTTTAGAATGATTAGACTCAGTGAAGCCGAAAGGAATTTGGCACCGATTATTGGAGATGAAGTACGCCCTCCTTTACCTGTTATCAGGGAAGCCCTTTACGATGATGCCTTAATGTACGGGTATAATTTTTATCTATTCCCCTTTTGATTTATTATTTCATAGCAAATATCAGAAGCTCTTCTTTCAGTTGAACGAAAATAGTGTTTATTATGTTTATTCTTTGGTGTGTGTGTGTGTGTGTGTGTGTGTGTTTAATTGCTTAAGTCTATTGTTATTACTATTTTGTTTACATTTGTCATCCATTGTATAGCTGCATGATTGGCGTTTTTAGGAAATGCTATCTACTGGAGATGCAATTGCATATGAATTTTAGTTGTACATGAGGCATTGTTGAAATTTTAAGGAATCTATTGTTGGCAGGAACTGTGTCTTTATTCTTTTTCTTTTTATCCATTAACTGAACACCGTAGCACTTTTACGTATCTCGGGCGGATTGAAATTGGTTCAGTCACTAATTTGTGGTGTTTAGATATATACTTTAACCTTTGTTCGTTTACTGCCTTCTATGTTATCTCATGTTTTAGTAGGGATTTGTTTTTTTATTTTGATTTTGTGTTTCATAACTGAGATACTGCACATAAGCTTTTGTAAATGACTTGGACTAGTGTTTCATGTCAAATTATATCTGCTAATTTTTAGAGTTTGGCGAGTCTTTTAATTGGATATGCATTGTACATTAGTTATTTCTGTACCTTTGTCTGGTGCCTTCAGTAACCTCAACCACTTGTAGATGTGCCTAGTTATTGGCAATGCTCATTTTATGCACAACTTCAATTTATAACTGCAAATCACTTTTACTTATGGAATATGTCCTTTTGATTTAGGGCATCAAGAATGAGAAATCCATCCTCTGAATCAAACTCATTAATTGCTTTCCGTAATTTTGATGAAGAAATGAAATGCCCTGGGGTTTGGGAATCAGAGCAAGGTGTTGCATCAACAGCAGATAATGCTCGGGATAATCTGGCCTCCTTATATCGACCTCCCTTTCATATAATGTTTCAGGGATCATTTGAAAAGGTAATTGGTTGTTTTTGTTGGTTTTATTGCTTCATAGTGTGCAATGTGTAGAAATTGGATAGTTGGATTCAAATGTTTTTGACAGTTGACTAGTTGAATGACACTAAGGATACAGTAAGTTGTACTGGAATAGTCTCAGTACTCTTACTAACCTTAATTTGCAGAAAATTTGTGGTACTTTGACTGTTTTTTGACAGATGATTTTGATGATTGCCTTTTTTACTATCTTTGGAAAACTGCTGTTGGTCCTAATCATAATGTAAATTTATTTGGGTGCCTGAGCCTTTAAATCTGTTACGATAGTGTTGTTCTCTGCAATCTTTAACGGTTGCAGCATATTACATAAAGATATATAAAATGAAGAAGGGTCAATACAAAAATACTAATAGGGCTTTGCATGATGGTGCGTAGTAGTCAGTGAGTAGGTAGGACTTTTGTGCCTTTCACTAGTGCCTGCAATTAGCTTTTTTGCCTTTTGAAATTTTTGGTATTTAAAAGAAAGTGGAGACTCAACTTCATTTGTATCCCAGTCCTTGTCCTTTTTAATTCCATCTCAAACAAGTGTTTAGTTGAAAATAATATTGTACTGATATGATGATATTTTATACATGCTAGAAATATCTTTTATCCAAATATAAAAGGGAGAGACCTTTTGTACAAATGAATTATCCTCTTGGTTTATTAACAAATGAAGAAAATATAGGTCTTAGATTTTCAATAAAGAAAGTATGTATTGTATTATTTAGCTTTCTTTGAAGTCCTGAACTTGAGTTACAGTTTATTGAATGGAGATAGTATATCATGGGTTATCCTTTCAACGTGCAATCCTTATCTTATTACGAGACTTGTGTTTTATACGAGTGATTGAGGCATAAATTAAGCTAGTTGTTTTGAGGAAGTGAGATCTTTGCATTTCTCTTCAGGTTCTATGGTTGAAAGGTATATGAGAATATTTAAAGACTGGTCTGACTCTTGATAATAGTTTTGTATGCTAGAGTTTAGTTTTGGGCTTCTCTTTGGGTTTATACTTGAAATTTGTTTTAACAGTATTGCCTTCATCAGCCACGAGTTACTGGGACTTTTATGCATTTGGAGAATTCCTAGTACTCTTTATCCATTTATTTATTTTTAATGGTTTTTTTAGTTTTACTGTAATTTTCTTTTTCTTATAAACGATATTATTCAAATCCGGCTGGAAATGGTGCTGGTGTTAGTTTTTGAGGATAAGAATGTCAAGTGTTTATGTTATGTTTCTTCACGTAAAACTTTGTTTGTGCTACTGTAGGCAAAGGGAACTGCCTCTTCTCAGGACAAATGGCTCTTGGTAATCTATTGATAAATGTTTGATTGGCATGCTTAATAATATTAATCATGAAGAGAAGAGTGACTAGTAGCAGTAGTTTAAAATAAGTCCTTTATTGGGAAGTTTTTAATTTAGTCACCTTTCCGTATAACTAGTTACGCTGTACAGAATAACGATAATATTTTATGGATCTTTAATTATGATTGTTATATAAAATATGAGTTTCTTAGTTCACTAGGATTTTTCTTATTTTCAGGGAAGGGCATTGGGATAAAATGGTCTAGATGGAGTTAGATCTCAAGGGTGATTGTACATGTAAAGAGAATGAATAGAAGAGAGCTTGAGTGGTTTTTGCTTGGTTCTTTGTAAAAGAATTAGCATAAAACATGTGAACTATTTTATGTCTGGTTTATGCTAGAGTTTCAAGGGGTATTCAGTTGAATCCTGTATGTTGTTTTCTGACATAAATCCTCAGTATTTTAGAATAGCTTCCTTCATTTTTGCTCTTATTTGTACTGCACTTAATAAAGAGAAGGGTATGCCCCTAAACATTTGTTTTTTATTTATAAATGTGTCAAATGCATTAGAGAAAACATTTGTTTCTTTTCTCTAAAAAATAATAAAGTTGATTAGAGGAAAATAGAGGGCTAATGTTTGTTGTTTGTATATGTGTCAATGTAGAATTATTGGTCAAACTGCTTTAAATGGGAAGTACCAATGGATTCAAGCTGATGGGCCAAGTGGGGAATGGAATTCTTTCAGATCTACTGAAAATAAACACACATTTCAAGTATTTCTTCTTTCTTTTTCAGTTTTTAGAGTTGAAATCACATACATATGTTGAATTTTTTGAAGGTAGAATTCTTGTTATGTTTGCTTATTTTGTGAATTTTCTTTCACTCTACAGGATGATTATGAGGTTTGCTATCAGTTTTCCTCTGGAATAATGGTACAATTTTTTTCTTTTTGAGTACTTTAATTGAGATTAGTATGGTAGAAACTTGTGTTATAAATTTTATGGTTTCTTCTCATATGTTGTCAAAGTTTTTCAATTCTAGCTCACAACTCAGAATTATTAACAATCAAACTCACTTTGCAGACCATTGTGGTAGTACCGGTTGAACCACGAGGACTAGTACAGTTTGGATCTACTGAGAAGGTTAGATCACTTCTATGAATATTTATGCTTAACCGTTCGATTAGTGTTCTGTGATTGAACTGTTAATTGATTAATGTTCTGCCATTGTTGTTACTGCTGCAGATATCTGAAAGATTGGACTTTGTGGATCAAACAATGAGGCTCTTTCAGGAAACCGAAAATCTTGATGTGTTTAGCACATTGGAAAATGCTAATTCAAATGAAAAAGTAGAAACCTATGACATAAATGGATTGTTTTCTTCCTTAATCTCATCTCAAAATTCGAGTAACGAGTTCACTCCAGTTTTTGGTGATGACAATTACAAACAGTTGGGGGAAAACAATTGCTCTGCATTGAACTCTAATCAATGCTCACCTTCTGTATCTGATATTCATTGCAAAAAATGAAGTTATTAGTCTGTTTTTCTGTTTGAGTTCAAATTATATTTTCTGTTTTTGTCATACAGTTATTAGTTAACTCCTGATATATTCTTTCCACTGCCTATGCCTGTTTTCATTCACTGTTACTGGCTTCGAATTCAGGTATGTTAGCAGCGAAGTTATAACGATCAGGTTGCGTTCTGGGCCTAATATCTGTGTTGTTGCTCTGCTATGAAATATTAGGTTCTCATATTGTTCAAGCCTCACAAAAGTTTTTTTTTAAGTAAGAATAATCAGTGAGAAGGTGGACTATATAGCATTATAGCATATAATCTATTGCTCTGCTCTGGATTGTGTATAATGCTAGATGTGACATTAGGCAATTTCTTGTGCATCACTCTTTTGAATCTTATAATTCATGCAGAAAAATAAAATTGTAGAGGCTAGTTGATGGGATTTTTGAAGTTTTGATGTAATTAATTGTGTTTTTTTCCTGTTTTCATTCTAGTGGTTGTATCTAGAGAGATTTATTCTAATCGTCAAGATATATAAAACAATATAAACATGGAAAATTTAACTTTTTTTAAAGCTATTTTTTTAATTGCTTGTAAGAAAATGAACTTTGTTTTGAAATCTTTGATGTGCTGCATATTAAACTTAGAATATGTTTTGTGTTAGTCTTTGTAAAATGTGAAGTATTAAATTTATTTATTTTCATGTGAACAAATTAACCTAAATAGGTGAAATGTATTTAAATGCAGGGGTTGGAGATTGAAGGGGAGTTGCCTGAGAAAAAGACTTGTTATGAAGGAGTATTTTATAATTACTTTAGCATAGGTATGTTTGTGTGATTTTTGACTTGTCTAAGAGCTGATAATTATTCTGTATTAGTATATGTGTGTGTGTGTGGTTCGCTCCCTCTTAGTTTCATATGAAGCAGACCAGGGCTGTATTTTTTATCATTCTACACAAGCCTCCTTATTTTTTGGATCTATATTACAGGAATGGATGCTCAGGTGGCTTAAGACTTTCATCATTTATGTAATGAGAAACCTTACCTGGCACAAGGACTAATTTCTACTAAGGTCTGGTTTGTTATCTTATTATGTGAAAAGTCTTGTGATTACGGACTATTACCAATGAATTTTTAGAACTAAAATTGTTATTCGGATATTTGTATCTTGATGTAAATGTACCCTGCTGGAAAAAAGGCACAATGCTTATTTATTTTACCAGCTAAACTCTTCTAATTGATCGTCACAGCTGATCTATTCTGGTTATAGTTGCGGTCAAGGTTGGTTCTTTACACCTTGTACAAGTGATCCACGATTAAGGTGAAATATCTTTAAGTTTAAGCAGTTTGTTTTGTTAAAAGGGTTGTTCTGCTTTATGATTTGTTGTTTGCTGATGGAAATAATTTATCAGCAAGTAGGATTCCACTTTGATTTAATTTTATTCTCTTGTGTTTTTCTCCTTCTAAAATTACTGGGGCTCAAGGGGTGAAAGCACAAAGCATATTTTTAAATGATTCTCTCCTGTTGTGGTTGATAATTTGTTCAAAGTTGTAGTCATTAAGAGTAACAATATTCTGCCTTGATCATAATCTGTTTTTGCTTACACGTCTTAATACTTTTTTGGCTCAGGGGACTAACAAATATTTTAAGGCTGCATGTCAAAAAGGTCAATTGCTCAAAATGGGAGCAAATTACTGTTCCGTCAAGGTACGTTTGTGAGTTTGTTTTATTTGCAATATAATTTTATCTGGCAATGTGTTTCTTCTTATTCTTCTTAGATAAGTACCATCTCTGTCGCTAAGTATTATCATCATTTATACATTTTTCATTGATATTCTTATTCTATAAATCTCATTTTGTAATTATGTGTTCCTCTAGTATAAGAGCTATTGTTGCTTTAAATCTTCATAACTATGGAAGTGGACGACATCCCTGGGGTAATCTGAAGCCAGATTATTTGGAAAAGGTATATATCTCTCCTCGAGATAATGTTAATTTTCATTGGGCTTGTTAGCTCTATGTTCTTCTATGCTCTATGTTGGTTATGCAGATGTGAGCATGAAAATGCTCGAGTACTTACGAAGTTATTCTTTTTCCCTGATTCATCAATAATACTCAATTACTGTGGAGTTATTGTGTTTCAAACTTTCACCTCACTCATCATAATTTGCCCCTTACCATATTTGATCTCATGTACCATATGGTCCCTTCAGACTTTACATGATGATAACATCCCCTGTTATTGAAGGGACTTAAGTTTCAGGTCAATAATGCTTATCTTGACATTTATTGTTCTCACAGAAAAAGTTTGTTGAGGCCCATGATGATGATGGTCTTCTAGAAATTTTTGGCCTTAAGCACGGATGGCATGCATCATTTGTTATGCTCGAACTCATCTCTGCCAAGCACATTGCTCAGGTACTGCTCTTTATTTTTGATCTTATATTCATTCTATCATATGTGTTAAAACTCTGCGTAGAAAGTGCACTTGCACCATTTTATTTCATGCAATCAAAGTGAGTTCAGTGTTAGAATCCAAAGACTTGTTGAATTATCATATATGTATAAAATTTCTGCTGGGTATTTAGTAGGGGCATCTATTTTTCGGAGATCTTGATAAATGTACAAATTTTATTGATATGCTTCTGACCTTTTCAAGCTCTTTTCTTCAGGGATTTCGTATATTCCCCTGTAGTAAGGACATCGATTTTTTCACAATTGCAGCAATGCAATTTTTTCTCCTCTTTTTTTTTTTTTTTTTTTTTTAATTCTGGGGAAAACAAATGACAAACTGATTAGTATCCAAAGACCAGGTTATAACTTATAAGAAATTGAATTTGCAGAAGCCATACAAGATTAGGCCCAGAACGCAACCTGATCTACAGTTTGTTATGAAATTTATTTATGATAGACATTCTACTGTAAATAAGAGTTAGAGTTGAGGTAACATTGTAAAAGTTAGCTTAGCTTTGTTTGAGTTCTTTTCTAAGTTTCTTGTAGTAAATTCTTATGCATAAACCTCATGTTAGTGCTGTTTATACTTTCATCTTGATTCTTGTATTTTTGACATTTGTACTCGTTGCTTGTTTCATTTAGTTTGCAACATGAATTGCCTAACATTAAGTTTTCTTCATTGTTCCTGAGTGTTATCCTGGTTTCTTCTTTGAAAAATTGTTGTCTGGAAATGAATTTAGATGGTGAACCATAAATGATTGCATTAATCTGGTTTGTTAGTCCTATACTCCTATCATTTAAGAGCTAAGGTTATGGTTGGAATAGTAGCTTGTTTCTGACTCTTGAGCCAGTATTTATTAATGTAAATTAACAAACAGTAGCTTAAGTCTTATGTTCTTAATAATAAAAGGATTTTTTTTTTTACAATGTGCAGGTATATTGAGATGATTTCTTTGGAGAAATTCTTGACAACATTTGTAGTTGAGGCCTTTAGAATGGAAGAATATATTTCACTAATTTTTGTATACATTTCTTGTTTTGTATTTAGTGATAAAGGAATCAGAATTGGGCATAAATTATGTTGTAATATGATTTCTTAAGCCTAGACTAGTAGACTAAATATTTTAATTACATTTGAGTAATTAATAAAAATCTATTTATGTTACCTTATTTGGTTTCAACTTTCATATTTGTTTTCCTAGTTTTGTGTAAGTAAAAAAAGATTATGTTTCTCTAAGCTAATATAACACATGTGTTATACTAAAGTGTAGTATAACACAAAAAATGTGTTATGCCAAAGTGTAGTATAACACAAAAAATGTGTTATGCCAAAGTGTAGTATAACACAAAAAAAGTGTTATACTAAAGTCCAGTATAACACAAAAAAAGTGTTATATAATCGACTATAAATAACATAATTAAACACTTATCTATATATTAAAATAACACAGAAATTGTGTTATCGTTGACAGTACAATAACACATCTGTATAACACTGATAAAGTGTTATGTAAAGTACCCTGACCTACGATAACATAGTCAGTCTTAACACATCAGAAAGTGTTATCATATGTTTTGATAACACATTTTCGGTGTTATTAAAAGCATTTTTTCTTGTAGTGCCACGATTTTGGCCAACGATGAGTAGACGTCAAAACCACAATAAACCTTCAAGAGAAAAATACGTCACTGATAATTTTATAGTGGTTCAGCCCCAATTTATTGGTAATAGCCTAATCCACTTGGAGTTGTGATATATATCCTACACTTAAGATCAGATGAACTTGAGCCAACTAAGTTTCTTAAGTGTAAGTAGAAAAATACATAGTTTCTCTGTCTAAACTCTCTCACAAAATGCCCCAAGAATACCCCAAGTAACAGTTTTAAAGTCTCCAAACTAGAGAGTTTTTCTCAGTCTAAAAAGATCAGATCCCCTCAAATGATTCCATGAGCCAATTATTTATAGGCTCATGGATCGTACATCAGATATCTCCCTTTGACCGGGTCCTTGATTCTTCCAACAGACTTTAATTAATAAAATATAAATGAATTTAAATTACAATAATATAGCTATTATTCCGGGATATCTGAGAGATTCTCACGGCAATTGAGAATGATTCAGGTTGAAGCTGTTACTGAGGACATAGGCAAGCACCTCTGATCGGCAAAGCACACCTCTAGCACACCTCTGGTCGGTATAGGCAAAGCACTCCTCTAGCACACCTGTGTTCTAGCATGACACATCTCTGGTCTAGCAAAACACTTTACTGGTCGGGCAAAACAAATGACTAGTGGGCTAAAACAAATGACTGGTCGACCAAAAAAAATGACTGGTCGGTCAAAACGACTGACTGGTCGACCAAAACAGATGACTGGTCGGTCAAAACAAATGACTGGTCGGCCAAAACGACTGGCTGGTTGGCCAAAACAAATGACTGGTCGGTCAAAACAACTGACTGGTCGGCCAAAGCAGATGACTGGTCGGTCAAAACGACTGACTGGTCGGCCAAACTCCTAACTAGTTAGTCAAAATTCTTTACCGGTCGGACATAAATTCTATCTGGTCGGTCCGATCACTTTATCACGACTCTAAAGAGCCAACACATTTATTGACTATTAATGTGCCATTTACTGACCATGCATTGCCACTTGTCACTTCTGATTGCCACGTCATCGAACTAAAATTTTGGCGATAACATTTGCCCCCCAAGTTTATTATATGATTTACTCGTATGATAAAAATTTTCTCCAGCAAAATGTTTTTGAGGTCATCCAAAATCTTCCATCCAATCAGTAACTTTCACTTTTGAATTAAACCCACGATCAAACGTTTCCTTTAGCCCATCAAACTTGTTTCTTTTACCATTCCTAACCAATCAAATTTCTTTTGTCCCTCGGAACCCTTGTGCCTCGGAATCCAAACAGCTTCTTGGCAATGCGACTCCTCGGACATGCTGCTCCTCGGACGCACCCCAGCTGCTCGGACACCACCCCAGCCGCTCAGATTCCACCCCAGCTACTTGGACATCTCCCCAGCCCCTTGGACACCCATGCCTAATCGGACATGCTGCTCCTCGGATGCCCCCAACCGCTCGAACACTTTCCACAATCCACTCGGACGCAGCCCCAACTGCTCGGACACGCAGCCAACATCCGCTCGGACCTAGCCCCAGCTGCTCGGACACCAGCCTTCGGACGCGAGCGCGGGCCTGCTTGGGCACACTCGGCATCCGCTCATCCATCACCCAACCGATCGGGCGTATGGCATAGCTACTTAAGACTATGCCTAAAACTTATCCCTCCAAACACCATCAAAACACCTTGTTCGAATCCCTCAAAAGTATTTTGAGAGATTGATTTCTCTCAATCAATCTTGGGGAAAATTGACTTCTCTTCTCAAAGACATTTTTTCACTATGTAGTATTTACTTTGCATTCATTTGTTCGTGCTTGTTTGATTCACTCCAGGGACTCATCACTGTTAGTCATGCTCAACAACAGAGTTTCCTACTCAACCAATGATATATGCTCATCTGACCAGGGAAGTTGTATCTGCTCTCCCGACCAGAAAATCTTTGCACCTGATCAGCTAAACTTTTTACCTGGACAGTAGTTCACTCTTTTTTTCTTATGAAGACAATTGTTGCTTAGTAGCTTTGATATTTTTCTCGTATAGCCGAGCTGTTGACATTTATACTTTACTTTTCTTTGCTAACTTGAAACATTCTAAGTCTTTTTAGACATAAAAAGTTATAAGTTTTTTGTGAATAGTAAAGTCACTCTGATGTATACCTTATATTTTCGCATGAGTACTTAGTTTTCTAACTTAGTAATTCTAGACATTTCATAAGTCCCTGCTAAGTATACTTTCTCACACTCTTATTGCTCTAACATTTTATGAGCATAATGTTATCTACTTCTAACTTGATTTTTTTTTTTTAAATTCCAAGTTACTTAAGCTTTGCCAAACAAGTTAGCTTAATGGCCTTTTTGGACTTCGAAAATTTACAAGTCAGCCTAAAAATAGATATCTTAACTCGTGCTCTCATTGCCTGTGTTAAATTATATACTAGTATACCTCATGTGCCCCCCAAGTGATCGAGGGTTGAAAGATCCTTAGTCACTTGCTACTTGACCAAATCTGTTCGAGCAGTTAATTACTCATGAAACACATATAATATATGGAAAATATTTGAGCAGTTGAACACTTCTTGAATGTATCGACCAGTTGAACATTGTCCGATTTTACCGACCAGTTGAAAATTGTTCGAATAATTAACACACATGCACATTTGTAGCAAGAATCGACCATGCTGGGCGTAGTCTCTTTTATTACTCGTAAATTAAAAAGGACAAAACGTGTCTAATAATGAGTCTTAAACAACAAAAAATGTTCAAAAATAGATGACTGGTCAGCAAATAACCATCTCATAAACAAAACTTAAATAACAAGTCAAACAACTTGAAATCAAGCTACCACTCTGAAAGCGATATTAAGAAATAATATATCCACAGACGCTCGCTGCTCCAGTGATTTCTGATCCTAGCACTCTCGCTAATGTCGAAGTGTCTCGGCATACCTCTCCCTTGCTTTGTTGTTATCCTCAGCTATGTGTGGACCTCCACATATAGTGTCTAAGGTAAAGTCCACAAGCCCTGGTTGCAAGGGTGGAGATCTCTGTCATTTGAACCCAGGATTGCTACTGCCTCCTTCTCCTTGGGGTGTCTCTACCCGGTACTTCCTCAACTTGCCCGACCGGAGAAGAAATTCTATCTCATCCTTGAGGTGGTTGCATTCATTCATGTTGTGACCATAATCTCCATGGAAACGACAAAACTTATTCATGTCTCTCTTCCTCATCTCTTTCTTGATGGGTGGAGGTTTCTTGTAGGAAACCTCTTCATGACTAGCAAGATATATTGTCGCTCGGCTGGCTGAGAGAGTGGTGTAATTAGTGAACTGAGGCTCATACTTGGTTGGCTTTTCATTTGAACTCAACTTTGCTTTCTTTTCCTCATGGTGTTCAGACCCGTTATTTCATCGTTTCTTTCCACCATTCTTAGGAAGGTCAGTTGATCCGCCCGGATTGTTTATGCCATTCTCCTCTTTCTCGCTTTCTCGATTGCATCATCCAATTTCATATACTTGTCTACTCGGTCAAGAAATTGTTGAAGTGTTGAAATTGGATTTCTATGTATACACTCCCACAAAGGGCTCCGATAAGTTATCCCAGCGAATATGGCAACCATCTTCCCCTCGTCTCCTACAGCAGTTGCTCTATTGGCTTCTCTCATGAATCTTTGTATATAATTCTTTAAAGACTCATTTTTTCCTTGTTTGATATCTGCCAAGTGGTTGGCATAAACTGGTGGAGTCCGGGCAGTGTTGAATTGTCTACAAAACTCCTTCCTGAATGCTTCCCAAGAGGTAATGGAGTTTGACTTAAAATTCCAATACCATTCCTGGGCAGTATCTGACAAAGTAGTCAGGAAAACTCTACATCGATAATCGTCACTTACCCCGAGCAGTTCCATCTGGTCCTCGAATTTCCCAACATGTCTAATGGGATCTGCCTTTTCTGTAAATACTGGCAGAACCGATGCTTTATATTTTGCTGGCGGCTGGGCTGCTCTAATCCGGGCACAAAATGGGCTGCCACTCCGGTGATCTATCACATCCATCCCGGAAGGTCGTTTTGACAAACCTTGCACTACAGCTGTTAGCACGTCAAACTGGGCTTCGATGGCTGGTGCAACTGACAAAGTTCCAAGGTCTTGACCGCCTGGTCAGGCATTACCATCTGGTGCACTATCATCAAGTGTTTCTACTTGACTGGCAGGGCAGTTCAGATTTTGCCCTTCGATTGGGACGGGCCTTCTCTTGTTGGTGATAACTTCCCTTAGATCCTTCCGGGAAGCATGCTCTCCTGCTCGATTGAACACCTTACTCTTTGATTTTTCAAAGGGCTTACTACACGGTACTTACTCTCTCCTACTACGCTGCTAGCCGGGGTGCAGTGGAGGCTTTTCGGTACGTCCCGGGCAGTCTTTCCCTCCTTGTGGGTTGTTCTCTTCTTTATCCTTTGGCTGTTCGGTGTGATGACTATCAGCATCATCACCACCATGCCCATTTTTGAACTGTGAAGTCCTCTTATCTCGAGGAGTCCTGGTCTGATCCTGCCTCAGTTGAGTCCTTTTACTGCCCAATCGTTGACTCCCTGATCTAGAAGTTTCTGATCGGTGGCTCCTGAAGGGGGTTCTAGAGTTCTCCCTTTGCGCTGAGGCAGTTCCGGATCGGACCCCATCCTCTTCCTGACCAGGGGGGTTACTCCTGCTTCTGTTCGGTCCCCGAGAATCAGCTCTGTCAGTGGTCCTCTGACCAGCATTATTATTTCTTGCTCCCTGGGTGGCTGCTTGTGCTGCGACTTGAGCATTGGCTTGGGCCAATTAGGTAGCCGCTTCTAGAGCAAGTGCTGCTTCATGATGTCTCCGATCGACTTCCTCCTGTCGTTGTCTGAGCTCTTCACTTCTAGCCTCCATATCGCACCTTTGTTGCTCTAACGCCACTCTCTGCCTGGCCATCTCTTTAGTGAAAGACTCCTATCGAGAATTGAATTGCATCATCTCCTCATAGAAAGTGCCTATTGCTTCCTGGAGTTGTTCAACTTCTGGAGTGGTCTCCTCGAGAGACACCCTGGGCTCAGTCTCTGGGTTCTGCAGTCCAGGACCTTCTGATCTAGCAGGATCTTTTGACGTGCCTGACTTTTTGGATGCCACATTGGTCTTCTTGGGTGCCATCTTGATATGATAGTCGTGTGTTTTTCTCTTCAGGCTCTCAATGAAAGCACCAAAATGTTGACCACGATTTTGGCCAACGACGAGTAGACGTTAAAACTACAATAAACCTTGAAGAGAAAAATACGACACTGATAATTTTATAGTGGTTCATCCCCAATTTATTGGTAATAGCCTAATCCACTTGGAGTTGTGATATATATCCTACACTTAAGATCAGATGAACTTGAGCCAACTGAGTTTCTTAAGTGTAAGTAGAAAAATACATAGTTTCTCTCTCTGAACTCTCTCAGAAAATGCCCCAAGAATACCCCAAGTAACAGTCCGAAAGTCTCCAAACTAGAGAGTTTTTCTCAGTCTACAAAGATCAGATCCCCACAAATGATGCCATGAGCCAATTATTTATAGGCTCATGGAACGTACATCAGATATCTCCCTTTGACCGAGTCCTTCATTCTTCCAACAGACTTTAATTAATAAAATATAAATGAATTTAAATTACAATAATATAGCTATTATTCCTGGATATCTGAGAGATTCCCGCGATAGCTGAGAATGTTTCGGGTTGAAGTTGTTACTGAGGACATAGGCAAGCACCTCTCATCGGCAAAGCACACCTCTAGCACACCTCTGGTCGGTATAGGCAAAGCACTCCTCTAGCACACCTCTGGTCTTGCATGACACATTTCTGGTCTAGCAAAACACTTTACTAGTCGGGCAAAACAAATGACTGGTCGGCCAAAACAAATGACTAGTCGGCCAAAACGAATGACTGGCCGGCCAAAACAGATGACTGGTCGGTCAAAATGACTGGTCAGTCAAATTGACTGACTGGTCGGCCAAAACAGATCACTGGTCGGTCAAAATGACTGACTGGTCGGCCAAACTCCTAACTGGTCAGTCAAAAATCTTTACTGGTCGGATAGAAATTCTATCAAGTCGGTCTAATCACTTTATCACAACTCTGAAGAGCCAACACATTTATTGACTATTAATGTGCCATTTACTGACCATGCATTACCACTTGTCACTTCTGATTGCCATTTTATCGAACTGAAATTTTAGGGATAACACCTAATCAATATGTTCTTGATTTATGATTTTGATTCAAAATTCGAAAG
Source organism: Humulus lupulus (assembly GCF_963169125.1). Taxonomy (NCBI): domain Eukaryota; kingdom Viridiplantae; phylum Streptophyta; class Magnoliopsida; order Rosales; family Cannabaceae; genus Humulus; species Humulus lupulus. Next base: position 23,190,256 of record NC_084801.1, on the reverse strand, counting down.
ATGAGAATTGAATATGCTATCATTATATAGACATAGGCTACATATTGGAAGAAAATATATGTATGGCTTGTGTAGTAATTAGGTTTCTATGCTTAATGCCTGCTATATGTTTAAGTTTATCACAGAGATGTAGAAAACATTCATATAGGATGAGATCTTATATCTTGAAAAAGAATATGAATCAATTTATGTTAACCTGCTATTAGAAGAGGGAGAAAGAAATTTAAAACTGATTAATAAATTAGTAGAATGAAAATTTGATGAAGTTAATACTCTAGGTCTTTTTATCATTGATTTTCATCTTTTGAATAGTTATTTTTGTTCATAGTTATTTAAAATTTTATAATTAGATTTATACATCTAAAATTTGTTTGCCAAATAGAAATTAAAGAACAATTATATTGGTAATTGGTTAATAGTCTTTGTGGGAACGATACTCTATTTACTATCTATATTACTTGTATCAATTACGTGCACTTGCGTATCATATTTTTACGATCATCTGGACTTATGATTGGCCGCTTATTGCTAGGAATGTCTTGCTTGTTGGCCAGTTACGTGATTTTCCCCTTGGGGAGCATTGTTGTTGGACCTTTGTCTTTGTCCCACTCAAGGATTCCCAGGCACTTCTCACACTTCAAGCAAACCTTTATGGTAGTCCATCATTTGCTCTCCTTCCGCCTTAGGTTGGTCTTGTACTCGACGAGATATCCAGAGCAGGAGAAGGGTGCCTTATAGAAGATGGAGGATGCCTAATAGTTAATGGTGGTTGTCTTTATTGTTTCGAGCAAGCTCTGGGTTATTTGGCCAAGCTTCTCCTTGAGGGGCTTGATTATTCACAGTGTCTACTTGAACTTCCCTAGTTTAGTTGGCAATCCTTGTGGGGTTTCTTTGTTGCTTTACCCTAGCATTATTTGTAGTTTTCCCCCTGCTTGAGCTTGGCAATCTCTCTCGTCCGCCATTCGAGCTGCGATGCTTCTGCGAGGTTGTCTTCTTACTCCCTGGGGCTACCTCGGTGGTGACGACTCATCTTTAGCCATTTCTTTGTTGTGCCACTTTGCTTCATTGAGCTCCCCTCTGAGTTGGCAACTTTTAACTTCCACAATAGGAACATATCTTGTCAGCTTGTAATATTCTTGCTATAATTGTCAGGAAGACTGCCCCGGTCTCGAGGGGTTGTTAAGGAGCTCCCTTCATCATTGCCTAGCCCTACATTGATTGGCCGCATACTGGCTCATCGACGATGTTCCTCTGTTCGATGCATTGTTTCAAGTTCTTTTGGTATACTAGGAAGAGGATTACCACTTCCAGGGAGTGGAACGTTTCCAGTATGGGCAACCATAATAGAAACAAATGAAGCTTTGTAGGGAGGAAGACTTGAATCGTTTTATGCTCTCAATGACAGCACCAAACTGTTGACACGATTTTTCATCAACTAAAAGATTAGAGAGAATTTGATGATATAAAAAATACTCATAGATTTTTACGTGGTTTAGTAGTTAAAATCTACCTACATCCACTATTAACTTTTGCTAACATGGAAGGAAAATTTGTAGTAAAACTAGCTAAGATTTTTGGTTTGCTACAATTAACTACTCAACATTTTTTTATGGTAAAACTACCAAGGTCACTAAAACATAATTTACATAGATACATACTCTTAATATCGTTAACTTTTGTTGACGTGGCACTGTGTTACATGATTATTGGTTCATGTGATAATTATTTTTAAAAATCAATTTAAAATACATTAATAATATATAAAAAATAAATAATTTAATTGATATTTAATTATTGAAACTAAACCTAACAAAATCAAAATGTGTGTGAAAAGAAATTTTAAGAATTTATTATGGTTTTATTGAGAAATGTATGGGGATCGAAAACAAAATTGGTGTTATATAAAAGTATCCTTTACATATTCCTATCAAGAAATGAGGTTATACATACAATAATATAACATTTCATTAAAATATATAAAGAAAATATTGAATTAATGTATAAAGTCTTTGAAAATAATAATAAAATGTTTTCATAATGTATATTTTTTTTTGTAGGGTGTGTTTTCATAATATTGATATCAGATAATTTTATAAGTGGTACATTTATTATTGTGCCATCTTTATAAATTAATATTATATTAAAGATGTAGAGATTTTCAAAAAAATATAATATATAAAAATTACACTTGATCAATATACAACCAGGATAACCATGTACCAATTAATAATAACAATTACGCAAGAGAATGAAAAAAAGTTAGCAGTCCATTTACAGAGTTCAATTACAATAATTAATGATGATATTCAAATTGAGTTTAAATTTGGAACAATTTCATTTTCTAAAAGAGGGGCGTACGTAACTTGTACGCAACTGACTCAATTAAAAGTTAAATATATATATGGCGACTTACAAAATTTCCAGTATATTTTATAATAATGTTCATATATATATATTTATTTATAATATAAGTATCCTATATTTATATTATAAATATATATATATATATATATTTGTATAATTGAACAATTTAAAAGGATTTCAGCTTCGCTCTTTCGATAGCGTACGTGTCTTTCTAAATTATGCCTTGTGAACAGAAGAGATCCATTTAAAAATAAATCCAACCATTTATTAAGAACTTTTAATATATTAGAAGCGCGAGTTCAATGTTCAAACTGTCTAGTATATATAGATAATTGACTCTTTTACCAATTCGCCATAATTCAAATTAACAAATATTCTCACTCATTTTTAATTGACCAATTCATTTTGTTTAGCCACACTATATTCACCTACACACACTTACATGAAGAAAAAGGTACATAAAAGTATGGTTAAAATAAAAAATATAAGATTAATCCACGACATATTCAAGAGATAAAGAAATGTATATCTTCCAGTAATACACACACTTAAAGTAATTATTTATAATTGTTGAACTAGTATCATCCTAGTAAGCAACTAGCTCAAATAATTTGGTAACCTTACGCGTTGAAATTCCATGGATATATATTAGCATTCAATAAACTCCATGAATATATTTATTAGTATTCAATATCATAAATTACTCAGTCAAATACATTGACTAAGTACGTATGTAGAAATTTCAAGCATAACACTTAATATAAATATGGCTACTCATATCATGTTGTACACATAAAAATTTTACGAAGAAAAATGAAGTACTTGGCTTTCTTTTCATTGTTATCCTTTTCCATCATCGTTACTCATGCTGCTCAATCACGTGGTTATGAGGACTTCCTTCAATGTCTGTCCCACCATATCTCAAACTCAACCACCTTCGCTGAGATCATATACACTCGAAACGACTCGTCGTTTATCTCTGTCATGAGCTCCAACATACAAAACCCTCGATTCTCTTCTCCGTCGATTCCAAAACCCCTCGTTATCGTTACACCTTCAAATGCCTCCCATGTCCAAGCCTCTGTCTACTGCTCGCAGAAACATGGCTTGCATATTCGAACACGAAGCGGTGGCCATGATTTTGAGGGTCTCTCTTACGTGTCCGAAGTCCCATTCGTCGTAATAGACTTGAGAAACCTAAGTTCGATCAGTGTAGACGCAGAAGAAAAAACTGCATGGGTTGAAGCCGGAGCTACCATTGGAGAACTTTACTATAGGATTTCCGAGAAAAGTAGAAATCTTGGCTTTCCTGCTGGATTTTGCCCCACGGTAGGCGTCGGTGGTCACTTTAGTGGCGGTGGCTATGGACCTTTGGTGCGAAAATATGGCCTTGCAGCTGATAATATCATTGACGCTTATGTAGTCAATGTTGATGGGAAAATTCTTGACAGAGATTCTATGGGGGAAGATTTGTTCTGGGCCATACGTGGTGGTGGAGCAGCAAGTTTTGGAATCGTTCTTGCTTGGAAAATCCGATTGGTTCCGGTCCCATCAACGGTGACTACATTCGTTGTTAATAGGAACTTGGACCAGAATGAGACCATGAAGCTTGTGAACCGGTGGCAATACATTGCTGACAAGTTAGATGAAGATTTGGTTATCTTGCTTAGGTTCATGACTGTGAATTCTACAGAAGATAATAAGGTAATAATCCAAGCTCAATTCATGTCCTTGTTTCTTGGTGGAGTGAATAGTCTCCTTCCATTGATGGAAAAGAGTTTCCCTGAGTTTGGTTTGAAAAGAGAAGATTGCATTGAAATGAGCTGGATTGAATCCGTTTCTTATTTGGCCGGATTCCCAATTGGAGCTGAGATGGAAAATTTGCTCAATAGAACTCAACAATGGCTGTTCTCATTCAAAGGGAAACTTGACTACGTGAAGAAGACTATACCGGAGAACATATTGAAAACAATGCTGGAGAAGTTATATAAAGAAGACGTGGGAGTGGGATTCTTCCAGTTGTTTCCTTATGGTGGGAAAATGAATGAGATTTCTGAATCAGAGATTCCATTCTCTCACCGAGCCGGAAACCTTTACAAAATTCTCTACTACTCCCAATGGGTTCAAAAGCCAGGAGAAGATGGTGAAGCCGCTGATATTATTAGGCATATAAATTGGCCGAGAAATGTTTACAAGTACATGACTCCTTATGTGTCCAAAAATCCAAGAGGTGCATACGTAAACTATAGAGACCTTGATTTAGGTAAAAATAACGACGAGGGTCCCACGAGTTACACTCAAGCAAGTATTTGGGGTAAAAAATACTTTGGGAAAGACAACTTCAAAAGGTTAGTTCATGTGAAGACTAAAGTTGATCCTAAAAATTTTTACAGGAATGAACAAAGCATCCCACCTCTTCCACAGCCACGGCCGGGTCAATAAGAAGGAAAACCATCGATCTTGACAAAAATATTCTTGCCACCTTTGTTTATATATATATATATATAACTAATATTGTGTTTCATTGTTTATTATAAATCATCTTCACGTGGACTATTTCATATATATGTTGTACTAAATAATTAATAGCTTTTTCTTCAATGTAGATAGATGGCTTCGTGTATTATTTAATTAAGTAATACTAGCTAATATATTTACATCATAAATGATAAGTAAAACATTTACTGTTATATTTGCAATTCAATATCGAGGGTCGGTTGTTTGATACATTAATGTGTCAAATAATAACACCTTATATATATGCATGCATCGTGGATGTCGTAATTATTAAGAGAATTGTTAAGGGGCACCACTGGTGCCTAAGACTACAACTATGTGACATTTCCCTATTGGTATAATTCAATATCGGGTCCCACTTATTTGAATTTAATAAGTATTATGGAGAATCGCTAACCAATCATAGGGTGACACCTCATGTGATCTTGGACACCACCTTAAGGTACTAAATAACAATACTCAATTATTAATTGTTTTCATGATATTTTTCTATTCTTCTTGTGCTCTAAATTGTTTTCCTACTTTAACTTCTTTATAAGAAAAGATAATTATACATTGGAATCTTTATATTTGTCAAATTGAATCTATTGCTCAAGATATGTGAAATTTCTTTTAGTTCGATTAGTTTTTTAAACACACATAATACTGTTTGATCTACTAATTGATCGTTTTTTCCTGGTTCAAAATCACATATTCTTAAATGTTCCAAATTAAAGAACGAATTTGATTTTGTAAATTTTAAATGACAATAAATAAATGGTACGAAACAATATAGGCTCGTGATATGACCAATTAATTTTTTGTTTTTATTTTGGTGTTGACGTGTTCTTTTCTAGCTAGAAATAAATTTGTATGACCCATTTTTTCGTTGGCAAACGTACGTATTATTCCACTTTTTTCACAATGAACATTGACATTTACATATCTTTAGTGCTCAATGTATAAATATATATATATATATATATATATATGTATATATCATTAATAACTTATGAAGAATTTTAATGCAGGTTTAGTTTTATATAGAAAAATTTATTAATTTTTTATGATTATCATATAAAATTTAAATAAATAAATAATATTATATAAAAAATGACATAAACATTTTAAAAGAAAAAGGAAAACATTGGTTGTGTTTGGTAAAATTTTTATTTTTTATTTTTTTAAACATGAAAATAGAAATATTGTTTTCATTTTTGTTTTTTGATTTTTTAAAAATAAAAATGTGTTTGGTAACTACTTTTGTTTTTTATTTTTAAAAACAAAAACATAAAAAATGTATTTGCTAACTTATATATTTGGTAAATAGTTTTGAAAGTCATCAATGCCGGAGGAGGAAAGAAGCCCAATGTTACCCGGGTGAAGAGGAAAAGAAATGAGAAACTGTTTAAAAAATAATTAAAAGTGAGAAAAATGTATTTTCAAAATTTGATAAAATTTAATGAAAATTTTAAAAAGGTAAAAAATGAAAATAGACTTACCAAACAAACTTTCCAATTTTATTGTCAAATTTTTAATTAAATAAATAAAAAAACTGTTTAAATAATGGTTACCGAACAATCCCATTGTTTATGATATTTTTTAATTTGTTTATATAATATGATAATCTTTTTAATCGCAAACTACCATATTTAAGGTACAAAACATCTATTATATTATTCAAATTACATCTTAATGATTGAAAACACATTGATGATTGGAGAAGAAGCTTGCTTATTCTTTATAGATGATAAGTGTTATTCTAATTTCTTATATATTTACACAATCATACTATATTTATATACACACGATATATATATATAATATTTATAATGGCTATTGTTATTCAATATGAATATATATATATAAGTTCAAATAAAAAAATAATATGTTTTATTTTTAAATATAAATCATAAAAATTAAGATTATGTATTATGTATTATATTTAATATAATGATATTTTATAATATTTAAATTCATATTAATATAATTAATAGATATTTTTTCCACTGAAATATTATAAAAATTAGGATTATATATTATATATCATTATTATAAAAACAATATATTATAATATTTGAATTTATATTAATTCAATTATTAAAAATTTTATATTGTATTATATATTATTATAATAATAATGTTTTATAACATTTGAATTTTAATTTATATTAATATAATTATTAAATATGTAATCTTATATTAAATATTATTATATTAATAATATTCTATAATATTTTAATTTATATTAATATAATTAATAAATATCTATTTTTAATTGATTTTAAATGTATATTCTGATAAATATTTATAATATTCTGTTAAAGTTACCAAAATAAACCGTTAAAACCAAGAATTTCACTTATCTATACATTTTTTTTATATAGAAAAGATATATACTAGATACAAACAACGTGCAATATACGTTTGCTTAGTTTTATTTATAGAATTTGTTAATTATTTTTATTAAATTTGTGTCATTGTTATATAAATTTCAAATAAATAAACAATATTATATATAAGCAGATGACATTAACGTATTAAAATAAAAATTAAACCAAAACATTATTTATGGATTTTAAAAAATATATAATATGATATTAACTTTTTTAAATAAGAATGATAATTTTTTTTAACTGTTTCTTTTGTCGAGGAAAGTTTGACTTGTTATCACCAGGTTATGCTTATTCTTTAAATCTCTTTGTTGTAAAGTTGTAGATGTGACCAAATTTGACAATCTTCGATTTGAAATCGCAGAGATCTTGCGTTACTTGAAGCAGTATTTTCAACCTTTGTTTTTTGACATAATAATTCACCTAACTGTCTATTTGGTGAGAGAGGTCCACTTCTGTGGACTTGTGTACTTGAGATGGATGTACCCATTTGAACGATACATGAAGATTTTGAAAAATTATGTTAGAAATAGAAGTATGCCTGAGGGTTGTATTGTTGAATCCTACATAGTTGAACAAGCAGTTGAATTCTTTTTAGAATACTTGTCATATGTTACGAGCGTTAGAGCGTTTCTTGCTCAAAATCAGGTGGAAAAAAGTAAATGGTGTAAGGGTGATGTTGTTTGTGAAGTAAGTCGAGTTGATCGAGATGAAGCACATCACCTTTTTTTACAAAATATCGATGAGGTTCAACCCTACATTGAGTAAGTATTTGATTTAAATTTCAAGATTCATTAAGCTTGTCTTGTTTCTTCATACTTTTTATGTGGAATAAGTTGCTTATTTGTATTTTCAAGAGATCATTTCAAATGGATCAAGACCACTTATCCGATTAAGTCAAAGAATAAAAAATGGGTACAAGATGAACATTATCGTAATTTTAGTACTTGGTTGGAAAAACAAGCATTATGCTTGTATGTGTTTATTTTTTGATTTAATTACATGAATTCTTTTTAACATAAGTTTTTTTTTTTTTTAGGTTATACTTGATTTGAGTATGAGCACCAACCAAGTGTCTGAATTACTGAAATGGCAATCACGATTTCCTTTATTGAGTGTCACTACTAAAAAAATAGGGGTTTAGCGTCGGTTACAGATTGACGCTTTTGCCAATTGCGTCATATTTTGAATAGACGTTGTTGCTGGCAACACAATTGACCGGCGCAGAAGCATCAGTCTATACCCGACGTTATTGCCACGTCAGCATCGGTTTGTAACCGACACTATTAGTAAGCAGATGCGTTAGTCTATAATCGATCGATGCTTCTGAGACTCTGATGTGTGGGTCTGTAACCGACACATACGTTTGCATTTGTGTAGAACTGACGCTATATATTTTAAAATTGTATAATGAAATCTTTTTATGCAATTTTCCCCATGCAGGAAAACACACTACTACAATTTTGACATCAGTCATCGCCCATGAGAGGTCGGTTCTACTTAAACCGACTTAACACATATTCATAAGTCGGTTTATACAGAACCGACTTATCATGTATATTAAAGGTAAGCATGAGACGTCGGTTGCGTGAGACCCAACCTCCCATATGGACATGGTAGGTCGGTTCTGTGTGAACCGACCTCCCATGCCTGTAGAAGACATAATAGGTTGGTTCATGCAAAACCGACCTACCATGTTGTCATGGTAGGTCAGTTCTATGTGAACCGACCTACCATGTCCTACCTTGCTGATATGGTAGGTCGCTACTATGTGAACCGACTTATCATGTCACATTATAAGAATTTTAAAATATATTAATTTATTTAAACTATAAATATATATATATATATATATGTAAGCTATTAGTGTATGAAATAAATGTAAGAAAATTATATTTATTAATATTACATTATAATGTTTTTACGTATAAATAAATAAATTAATTAATTAAATTAATATATTTTAAAATTTTAATAATGTAAAAACAAATTAGAGTATTATTAACACAGAATGTAAAATTTTAATAATGTAAAAACAAATTAATATAATGTAAAACAATTTTAACAATATATTTGTATAATGACACAGAATTGAACTAACATGTCCTTTAAAAATACTCTAATTTGTTTTATATTATTGAAATTTTAAAATATATTAATTTATTTAAACAATACATATATATATATGTAATTTATTTGGGTATGAAATAAGTATAAAAATATATATACTTATTAATATTAAATAATTTTTTAGATAATATGGTAGGTCGGTTGTGTGGGAAATGACTTCTCATGTGACATGGTAGGTCGGTTCTGTAGAACCGACCTACCATGTCATTATAAAAATACATTATTAAATATGCTCTAATTTGTTTTATATTATTGAAATTTTAAAATATATTAATTTATTTAAACAATACATATATATGATTTATTTGGGTATGAAATAACTTATTAATATTACATATATTATAATTTTTGAAATATAAATAAATTAACAAATTATTTGTAATTAAAATAATTAATTTCATTTTTATAAACAACAAAATAATTTAATTTAATAATATTTAGAATTTAAAATAAAAAACTTTATAAAATAATTTAGGGTATCTCTTTAATAATTTTTTAGATGACATAGTAAGTCGGTTGTGTGGAAAATGACTTCTCATGTGGCAAGGTAGATCGGTTGTGTAGAGCCGACCTACCATGTCATTATAAAAATTTATTATTAAAGATACTCTAATTTGTTTTATATTATTGAAATTTTAAAATATATTAATTTATTTAAACTATACATATATATATAATTTATTTGAATATGAAATAACTTATTAATATTACAAATATTATAATTTTTGAAATATAAATAAATTAATAAATTATTTGTAATTAAAAAAAATTAATTTCATTTTTATAAACTAGAAAATATTTTAATTTAATAATATTTACAATTTAAAATAAAAAACTTTATAAAATAATTTAGGGTATCTCTTTAATAATTTTTTAGATGGCATGGTAGGTTGATTGTGTGGGAAATGACTTCTCATGTGACATGGTAGGTCGGTTCTACAGAACCGACCTACCATGTCATTATAAAAATACATTATTAAAGATAATCTAATTTGTTTTATATTATTGAAATTTTAAAATATATTAATTTATTTAAACAATACATATATATAATTTATTTGGGTATGAAATAACTTATTAATATTACAAATATTATAATTTTTGAAATATAAATAAATTAATAAATTATTTGTAATTAAAAAAATAAATTTCATTTTTATAAACAAGAAAATATTTTAATTTAATAATATATATAATTTAAAATAAAAATAATTTATAAAATAATTTAGAGTATTTCTTTAATAATTTTTTAGATAACATGGTAGGTCGGTTGTGTGGGAAATGACTTCTCATAGGACATGGTAGTTCGGTTGTGTAGAACCGACCTACCATGTCATTATAAAAATACATTATTAAAAATGCTCTAATTTGTTTTATATTATTGAAATTTTAAAATATATTAATTTATTTAAACAATACATATATATATAATTTATTTCATTATGAAATAAGTATAAAAATATATATATACTCATTAATATTATTTATACTTTAATTTTTGAAATATAATAAATTAATAAATTATTTATAAAATCTAATGTAAAAAAGCAGCGGGAGACTTGAAATTTTTTTTGGGCGGGCACTACAAATATTAGTCAATGCTCATTATTTGTTTATGTTGTAGTCAATACATAAATTATATTGCATTTATCCTATAAGAATATTGCTTTTATTATAATATTTTTTTGTACCTTTACTTGCTTACATTATATGAGCATTGCTTTTATTATATTATTCATATAGTTAATCCATTATTATGCTAATAGTAACCAAAACTATAAGATAACATGAACATAACATGTGATTCTTGTAGGCATTTACTTTTACGTGCTAGGTGTAGACTTTAGGCCTTTATTAGTTTCTTTTCTAGTGACCATATTGCTTTTATCTTATATGAACATCACATTTATTATAAAAAAAATTTTGTTCCTACTTGATTGCTTGCTTTAATTAGAAAAATATGAAGAGTTGCTTTTTTTAATTGATGGGAAACTTGTGAAGACCCTCAAAATCAAGAATTGTCATAGACATTATTGATGCTAAAACAGATACTAGTAAACAATAAGAACTAAGGCCAAATTCCATAAAGAGTGATGTAGAATGGAGAGGTTTGGTTAAACAAAATTATATCAAAGAACATATGATACATTTTATAACTAGTTGATTTAATGTTTATATATGTAACTAGTTTATATAATATTAGTTGCCACTAATAAGTTTTTGTACTGTCATTTTTTATGATTGTACTCCAGGAGGATGGTCCAATATTCTTCATCTTTCAAAGCTTGCTATTGATTGTAAGAGGTATATTCTTTTATTCTTTTTTATATTATACATGTGTATGTTAGATTAGTTTGAATATCTTAAATATTCATCTATAGTGAAGTAGGTTCTGGGATTATAATTGTGTGTTGCGGTGATAAGGGAAGGTTGAAAACTTGCATGTATTAGTGAAGTAGGTTTTGAGAATTTTGTGTGCTGCTGTGATATATGGATGAAAACCTGTGTGTTGTTTGATTTGTTTATGATAGATGGATAGACTAGTAAATTAGGGGATATGTACTTTTATACTCCAATGTTTTCTCTTCAAAATTTTAATGACAATACTCCTATATATGATATTGCAATGAATATGTTGTCACACTTGGACTTAGACATTGGTAGCAAAAGAGTTTGTGTAACAATTGTGAGTAAATTTATTTATTTACACTATAATAAAAAATCTAGTTATAATTTTTCATGTTTGTTGTATTATAATGTGATTTTTCATTTTTTAGGGATGATTTTAGAAAGAAATTCATGGCAGCCAATCCTTACTTTGGAAAGACTATTGGTGACGAGCGTGAGTACAAGGACAAGAAGAAGAAAGATATGTTGTTTGACAATGAATTTATTGTTTTATTTTATTTGTAATTTTTATTAGAGTAAAGGATTCTTGTTTGAGTGTTTAATTATTTACTTTGTAAATCTAGTTATATATTTTTTAAGGTTAAGACGATTATGTTTATAGACAAAGTTATATGATTTTTGAGTTAAGTAGTAGTTTTATATTTGTTCCAAAATTTGTTTGATTAGATTTGTAAATACTTTGTATAAGTTATGTTATTTTAATCTATAATTTTTTAGATTAATTTGCATATATATGTTTCATTTAAATCATAGTTTTTAATTTAAAATAATAATAAATAATTTTTTTAAAAATTAAAAATATAACTTTTAAAGGCACCTAAAGAGAGCCCTAAAAACCTTACTTAAAGGCATCCAACAGGATCTTTTAGAACACGTGGACATTCTTTTAGGACTCGCGCCTCGCAAGTCCTAAAAAGCATTTTTTGTAGTAGTGATATGAAGAAAAAAAAACATAATACCACAAGTCGGTTGGACAACTGACCTACCATGTTGTTCACCATAGGTCAGTTGTACAACTGACCTACCATGTTGTACACCATAGGTCGGTTTGGCACCAACCGACCTACCATGTGTTTATATGGTAAGTCATTGCATGGGAGGTCAGTTCCAAATTGACTTATGAACGTTTATAGGTCAGTTTTTAACCAACTTCTCATGCAATTTTTGTAGTAGTGACAGACGCAAAAACAGAAGCAGAAACACAAAAACATATCAAAGGTATATATTTATATGAAACTATATATATACAATAGTCAAGATATATGATTCAAAAAATAATATTCATGTAATGAAGAGGGAAAACAATGAATAACTTAATTTCTAATCAAAATTTACTAACTTAACCATTGTTTAGATTCAAAAAATAAGTTAGCAAAACTAATCTAAGCCCATGTATTAGAGACAAAAAATAAGTTAGCTAGTAAACTAATCTAAGTCAAGATCGACATATGACTCAAAAAACAATATTCATACTTGATCAATATATGCAGAAGGTACATACTAGCTAGCTCTAGTTCATAGCAAACACTGAGAAGAGGTAGAATTGACTCTGCCCATTCATCTTGTACGACGTTCACTTCTTCAAGCGGGCATACCATTTTGATTTTGAACTACAACTGAATTCAAAAAATTAGTTAGACTTGAATTATATATGGTTTTACAATAAAAGTTAAATTAAACTATGTAACCCCACAAAAATTGTATCCCCCTCTTTACACTCACCATGTCGTAGTTCCACTATCACTCCTCTCCAACCTCAGTCATTTGCTCTTCCTCAACAAAACTCATCTGTCACTTCTCCTTCAAATCTATCTATATCTTCCATACTGTCACAATGGACATACCAACATCATCTTTAAATATAGGCCCAAACATCACTCACAAGATGGTTACTCATCTAAAGTAGGGACCAACAAGCCTAAATTTTATATAGCTTCAAAAGAGCCACTAACTATTATAGATGCTTTAATTAGTCCTTTGTGGAAGATTTATTTGAATGAAGAATATCTTGCTTGGAAAAGGAATACGACGTGGTCCCTTGTTCATTTACCACAAGATAAGAAGGCTATTGGACGTAGGTGGTTGATTAAGCTTAATGAAAATCTAGATGGGACTGAGTTAAGGCATAAAGCTAGGCTTATTGCTAAAGGGTTTCATCAAAGTTATCATTTTGATGTCAATAAAATCTTCAACTCAGTTGTAAAACCTACAACAGTAAGGATGATCTTCACTATTGCTTTATCTCAACATTGGATTATTATGCAACTTGATGTAACAATGCTTTCTTAAATGGAGTGCTTCAAGAAGAGGTTTATATGTTACAACCCTTGGTTTTGAGAATCAAAAAGCTCAAAATATGGTGTGAACACTCCACAAAGCCCTCTATGGGCTAAAACAAGCTCCTACAACCTTGTTTGAGAGGCTGAGAAATGTTTTACAAGACTTTTGTTGCAGTGATTCAAAGGTTGATCGGTCCCTCTTTGTTCGAACCTTACCATCCCATACAACCTTTATTTTGGTTTATGTCGTTGATATCTTAATCACAGAAAGCTCCTCTAAAGAGGTGGACACACTTATTTCAAACCTGGACAATGCCTTTGCGTTAAAAGATCTTGGATAGATTCATTACTTTCTTGGGATTCAGGTTTCAAACACAACTGAAAGACTGCATCATTCTCAAACCATGTACATTACTTATTTATTGTTTAGAGCAAAGTTGCAGTTTGTTAATGATTTGGACACACCAATGAGTGGAGGGGTGTAACGACTCGACTACCTCTAAGACCTCAGACCATTAAAAACTACTAAGACATACCACTTGCTTTTGAATACATGCATAAAATAATAGACTTTATTATAAAAATTCAAAATACGAGATCCCATCGTTATTGCATAAAAACCATAGAGAAAACTTAAACCTTAATTGTAATCGTTCAAATACTAAATGCGGAAAACTCAAATACATAAATTAAAAGACTTGAAACAAAATGTCATCCTCGTTCTTTCCCATTAGTCCATTCATTCAGTCCTCTCCTAATACACATGCCAAAGCTGCCATGAATCCATCTCGCCTTCCAAGCTTATTTTCATGCACCATCAAAAATAAAAAGGAATGAGCCTAATGCCCAGTAAGGAAAATCTACTAAAACATAAGACTAAAATCATTTATCATAAAACGTATGACGTAAAAACGTAAATCATAAAACATAGGACTACAATATTAATGGCCATTAACTCATTACCGTCGTATGTCATAGAACCATCCAAGTCCTCTTGCTACTATTCGAGGTAGGTTTAAACACAATATAGTATATGATAAACCATCTAGGTCATCTTGCTACTATTCGAGGTAGGTTTAAACATAACTATAGTCTACGATAATGATAAAAATCTTGGAATTTGTTTATTTTCTATCTAAGCAACTATATTTCCCAAGCGACTACAGCATAAAACATATACATATATACACACATTCCCATAACATATAAACATAATCATAACACATAAAATCTAACCTTTTCCTTACCAAAAATTGGGATATTGGAGACAAGAGCGGGATTGGAAACTCCTAAAAACAAACAGTAAGATTCATAAGTTTTCTAAAGAAATAGAGATGAAAAGAAGATCTAAACCATCAAGATAGAAACTTACCGAAAATCTTAAGTTTCAGGAAACTCAAACAACTAACCAAAAGCCATTATAACATGTTAGGTTTTGAAGAAAATGAAAGAATAAGAGGAACTATAATAAACTAAACCTGAGGATAAATAATAACTTGGACAGATTAGAACTTCGATCTACACCTCAATACCGAAATATCACTCTATCTTACTTCCCAAGTATTTAGAAAAGCTTAGATTGGAAAGCTTTTAACGCCAAAACCCTAATGTTTCTCTCTAGAAAGAACTTTGCAGCTTGGAGGCTTTGAAGAATGCTTGAATGATGAAGCAAATGGTTGAGTGAAATGTCCCATTTATAGAGTTCAAGGAGTAAAACTAACTCATTTTAAAATGAATAAATAATTTAATAAAATTTGAATTTTTTGTTCAACAGATTGCCAGAACTCGGTCAAAAACGTTCATGAGCAAGTTCAAGTTGTTGAGGGCTGTTTCTAACTTAGATTCCATGGATTTTAAAAAATATGCTAAGGAAGCCGATATATCGCCCCCTATAGGCGATATATCGCCTACCCCATAATCTCGAGCCTCCGTGGTCTCGTTCGTGTGAAGTCAACATGTTCTCTGTATCACTTGAAGTTTGTTTTCCATAGGTGATATATCGCCCCTTATAGCTGCGATATATCAGCATACCACTACTAGAAATATAGACTTTGACTTCGTTTTTTACATATAGAATATAAAAAAACTGAATTAAAAGCCTTTCAATGGGTTTTTACTTCTCTTTTGGGAATGATAGAACATAAAAATAGGCTATTACTTCGGTTTCTTAAAAAAATTAAGTTAAAATAGAAAATGAGCAAGGGTCATGTTTGGTTTGCACATTATATTGGGGCTTTTCACTTCGGTTTTTATGAAAAAACCGAAGTGAAAAGTGGAGCAAACCAAACGCAGCCCTGAAGGCTTTTACTTCGGTTCTTATATAAAAACCGAAGTAGAAAGGGTACTGTTGACGCCGTTTTTCGTCAATAGTGAAAGAAGAGCACGTAAACAATAAACAGTGATGACCAATAAAAGGACGATAATACAAAACACGATTTTTTACGTGGTTCAGCAGTTAAATCTGCCTAGTCCACGAGTCTTTGTTATTAAACTCAAGATGATCTCCGAAAATTCTTCAAGGGTGAATTCTTCAGAGTTTTCTCTCAAGATCACAAAAATTCGGTCCTTTACAATGGTGCATGACCTCTCTATTTATAGAGAAGATTTCAGAATACTATCCCACATATTTTTGGTAGTTACTATTTTTATGCAAATAAATTAAATGGCCTTAAATTCCTGTAATCCGATATAAAAGGAAACGTCCCCTGAAGACCAGGGGGCGTATAACTGATCAAATAATATCTCATGATTGTAGGGGATTTACAGTAATAAATGTAGACCGTGTCTCTTATAGATGACTCATTAGGATATTCAAGGTTATTATCCTATATCACCAAGACCTTATTCTCCCAGGTCTCTTATCAACTTTCAAGCTAAAAACATCTCCCGAGGCCACATGACTTCGAGATCGTACGCCCGTCAGGCTCGGAGCCCATGATCCGAGGTCACCCTTGAGAACAGATGCACCTCGGGGCCTACCTTTCGAGCTCGTGGGGATTTCGAGGCCACCATCTTCAAAGTCGTCTCAGCTTTGCAGGCCCGATGTTTAGACTTCGAACATATTCTAGACTTTACAAGTTCATTCACTATGCATCCAGCTTTCGAGGTCACACTGCTCATGGCTTGAAATATGGGTATAACATCTTGCCCCCTCAAAAGTATTTGTTCGAATCCTAAGAGAAGGAAACTTTTGAACTACTTTCTTCGGGAACCGTACCGTCACATACTTAAGAATGGACACGCATCAGTTGGGTATTGCTCATTCATGGTACTCGAGTACCTTGGAAATCGGCCCACGATCATTCGTCTGCCACCTTTTCGGTACCATCATGTCATCGATCCCTGATCGTTGGATTTTATGAAGATTCTGGCCAACGGCTCAGATTAATCCTCTTTATCACTTTTCTCCCTCTATATATACAAGGTCTTCCTCTTCCTCTTATTTTACACCCATCAGAAACAAAAGAGAAGGGACGAAACCAGAGGCCATCCCAGAGAACTTCTTGCTTGTGCATGTTCTCTCAACCGAAAAAACAAAGGACCTCCAGTTTGTTCGAAACCGTGAGCTCATATGTGCAGCCTCTCCTTCAGTCAACGATTTCTCTGCAATCGCCATTATTGTGTAAGTGTCCAATCTTTATTTTCCCTTATGCCAGTTTCTGTTCATATCATTCTTGTTATTTCTGTGAATGTACTAGTTTATTTTCTTAGTACGATACGTTAGGAAATTTTTGACCGATAGGCTTTCACATTTATGTCTCCATACTGGGTTTACATCACTAGTTCCATACCCAGTTTTGGTGTTTGAGCAAGATCTCTTTTTTCTGGGTTTTAAAATTTTAAAGGACATTTCTTGTACACCAAGATATCGGGTATAAAACCTTGGCCTTGAAGAATGCACGATACCCAAGATTACCTTTTCTGGTTATCCGCCACTCTTTTTCCCATGACTTTCGGGATTTTAAAAAAAAATTGTCCACTCTCCTCCTTTTTCTCGTGGAATACACGTTTTGACTCTTTAATAAGGGTCTTAGTATCGAGCTTGTTTTGTTCCTAAACTCCAAGCTTGTCCTGTCAAGCTCGTAATTCTTGCATGCATGGCCTTCACCATTTTTTCTTTCTCGCTAGATGTCACAGAAACTGGAAAGACGGTGGGGGTCGTTGCTGGCAATCCCTTATTCGCCCAAAACCCCGAGCCCGGAATCGCTGTTTGCTCGGAATCAACGTCGAATTTGCGAGTACGATCTCACACGCGAACAGGAGGATATTCGAGCTCATTACCGCCGCCAAATTGATGAGTTCATAGAGAAGAAAAGGAGGACCCTTTGAGAGGCTATTTACCCAGAATCCAATTCAGGGCCCAGGCCGATCCCACTCGACCCTAAACTGACAGTGACTGTTGCGTACAGCCCGGGAGAGCTCCAATTTTCACTTATGGGGGAGCCTTCTACCTCGCAACCGAGGAGAGAAATCTTAGAGGCCGAGAACTATTGGAGCTCGGTTACCTCGACATGTTAGATAACTGATATTCTGGCCCTCCATGGCCTCAGGTTGTCAAGTTCCTTGAGGTGTCGAGCTCCGGCCGCTCACGAACGAAGCTGCTACTTCCCTGGGAACCTTGACAACAGGCTGAGGTACGCGGCATGGAGTCAGGAACACATGAAGGCAGGGGCGCTATTTCCTTTGAATTCTTTTTTCAACGACTTCACGGATTTTTTTGGGTTGGCTCCGTTCCAGCTCAAAACCAATTCTTACAGGGTTCTGTCTGCCCTGAGGTTGCTATACCATGAGCTGAAGTGGAAGGGGCCTTCACCGCAGGAGATTTTATATCTCTTTTGTCTGAAAATCAATCCCTCCCGAGCTCGGGGAGGAGATGGCTTTTACTACCTTTCGAGCTATCCCAAGGAAAAAAAGGTGTTTGAGGATCTCCCTAATCATCCACCTGATTTTAAGAAAGCCTTCTTCTGGACAGATGGCTTGTCTCCGTCTCGATGCTACTCATTCAGACGGATTCGTAAGTATTCCAACCTTCTTTATCTCTGTGCTCGGGATTTTAACTGTAAGATCCGTACTTAGTTGAAATGTGTCTTGATTTCCAGCCAATTTTCAGCGTCCTACTCCCGACGAGGCAATGAAGGGGCATAGAGAGACCCTGCTCCAACTCCCTCATGGCAGGAGGTCTCTCTTGTACCTTTTGCATGAGGATAAGCTCCGAGATTGCGGGATTTTGGGAGAGGGCCAGTCCACCTTTGACTGGTCCAATAAAAAGTATGAACATTGGGAGCAGGTGCCTTTGCCCACAGGCATCCTCCCTCCGAGGAGAGAGGTAAGGCCCCCACCTCCAGTTTGCAGAAGGAGTCCGCCATCGGGGAATGAGGCTAATGATGAAGCCTCGAGCTCAGACTCGAATGAAGAAGGTAAAGTCATCCTTAGCTCGAGAATGTGGTCCCCCACCTTATTAAAATACAAACCCGATAGGCTAGTCTTGTGCCCAGACGATAGGGACCACTTCTATATTTGGACTTGGGTAGATGACTGAGTTCATAGGTTTGATAGTTGGCTCGGGAAGTATGACTCCATGTATAGTCTGAATGAAGTGTGGGACGGGATGGCCATCCAATATGGGACAAACGACTATAGGGACCTTTCGAGGTTGACGTCCACCTATAGGGAAGGTACTCCCCCCACCTCTTCTGAAGATGGGGGAATTTCATCCCGAGCTCTAGTTCGGGGGAGAGTTCCAGTTAGGTCTTTCTTTACTTGGTTTTTTCTTTTTTATTTTCCAAGCTTATTATCATTATGTCTAACTTCGATTGGAACTGTGCAGGTGCCATGGATCCCGATCTCGACGCTGTTCTTTTTAGTGATGAGGGAGCTGGAGCTCAGAAGAGTAAACGCCCGAGAGCCTCGCGGAGGTCCGACCGACCATCCAAGGTCCCCAGACGCTTCGAGAAGACCCCAATGGCTCAGGCTACTATGAGCACAACCGAGGAGCCGATTGTCCAGGTTGATGCATCTGGTTCAACCGCGCCCATCTCGCTTCCTCCGACCGACGCTCAAATAAAAGTCGGCCGGCCCCCGAAGAAACCTTTCGTCTCCAAGGTTCAACTGCCGACGGCTCGACCTCATGTTGAGGAGTTCGTGCTTGACGGTGCCGCTGGGACCCAAGGGGCTGTGCTTAGCTCCGACGTCCTCTCTCGAGTAGGTCAGAGTTTTTCAGGCTTCGGCGCCGACCATTGGGACCTTGTGCACAAGGCCTCGGACTGTAATACTCTTTATGATAAGAGTATTGAACTCACTGCCGCAGTAACCTTCAGAACTCTCCTTTAACTATTTGTGTCTCAGCTCACGATCTAATTCGTTCTTTGTATTTCAGGCCCTTGTCGTTTCAGCACAGCTTAATTATAAGCTGACCAACGAGGTGCACACGAGTATGTCTCTGGCCCAAGAGTCGAGGGATCTCCAGATTAAGATGGCTGATGAACTCAAGGACTCGAAGACCGAACTTGAGAAAGTGAAGACCCGTCTCGCGGAGCTAGAGAAGACGAAAGCTGAGCTTGAACAGGCGAAGACTCATCTTGCCGAGCTGGAGAAGGCTAATGCTAAGCTCGAAGAGGAGAAAGCTACTACTTTCGACATTATGGAAGGCGAGAAGGCCCGCCTCCTGAACGAGTTCAAAGAGTAGAAGGAGAAGGCGGTTGATCAGGCCATGTACAAAATTTGGGTTGACAATGCCGACCTCGATACCAGCTTCCTGGGTCCTCTAGAGGCCAAGTATGTAGAGCGGTGGAGTGCCCGTCTTGAGGCGAGTGAAGCTGCTCGAGAGGCTGCTCAGAAGGATAGTCATGCTATTCGTCCTAGGGGGTCTAGTGTCGTTGACGCTGGAAAAGCCAAGGGAACTGCTCCTTCTTTATTCTTACCTCGGGGTTGCGTCCCTCTATTGTTTGTAACTATTTTTATTTATGCCTGTAGGGCTGATACAATTTTTTTTTTATTTTTATAAACTTACATATGCTTTACATTTCTTGGCTCGAAATATTTTGCATATTTTATATGAATGAGTTTTTTATATTTATTTCTTCATACAAACATAGTTGGAATTTAGGCTCGAAACTCGATGCATCCACGCATTGTTTGTTCGAATTATCTGCTTCCGATCTCGTTATTCATCAAGGTCGGATATTACTTTAACCATGAACTCGAAAGTACTTGTATGGTATGTAATGTGAATAGTTTAGTTATATCTTATTGCTTAGTTACTTTTCCTCATCCTCGATTATCTCCCCGAGGTTATGAGTTTGAAACTATTTTTCTTTAAGATATTCCAGCCTCGATCTCGACTTATTTCGAAGTAGGTTTAAATTCCAACTCGTCGATTAGTTTTAGCTGGTTTGTTCCAAACCTATTAAGTTTGCACATCTGGTTAAATCCAAACGTTATTATCTTTTGATAATTTGGTTGTCCAAACTATCTAAGCTCGCGTATCTGGTTACATCCAAATACTTTTATGTTTTTGATAATTCGGTTATGTCCAAACTATCTAAGCTCACGTAACTGGTTATATCCAAATACTTTTATGTTTTTTTTCTTTTTAAATCAATGGTATATATACCAATGATGCCCCCTTAATATCCTATGAGTGTGACCATAGGTTATTAAATTAAGAGAGATTGCAAAAATAAAAAGAGATAACATATTGAACGAAATAGATCTTTATTTGATGGAATTCAAAAGCAGACAAACTACTACAGATAATCAATCATGGTTACAAGCAACACACTTCCTACACTACTAATAGTAAGGTCTAAGGTGTTCGCCATTCCATGCTCGCGGTACCAGGCTCCCGTCTAATCTCGCAAGTTTGTACACACCGGGCCGGATGACTGACTCTATCTGGTAAGGTCCTTCCCAATTCGGCCCGAGCACTCCAGCTGCCGGATCTCGTGTTGCCAAAAATACGCGTCTCAACACCAGATCTCCCGTTCCGAGCTTTCAATCTCGAACCTTCTTGTTGAAATACCTGGTAGCTCGTTGCTGGTAGGCAGCGTTTCTCAGCTGAGCCTCTTCTCTCTTTTCTTCAATCAAGTCTAAGGTTTGCTCGAGCTGAGTATGGTTTGAATTTTGGTCGTAAATCTGAGTTCGGATCGTTGGGATTTCGACCTCGATGGGCAACATTGCCTCGCATCCGTATGCTAGAGAGAACGGGGTATGCCCCGTTGATGTTCGAGCTGTGGTCCTATATCCCCATAGGACTTGGGGCAATTCTTCAGGCCATCGTCCCTTCGCCTCCTCCAACTTTTTCTTCCGAGAACTCTTGAGAGTTTTGTTCACAGCCTCAACCTGGCCATTCGCTTGAGGATGAGCTACTGATGAAAAACTCTTTATTATGCCGTTCTCTCCACAAAAGTTGGTGAACAAGTCGCAATCGAACTGGGTTCCGTTGTCGGATACAATCTTCCTCAGCACCCCATACCGGCACACGATGTTTTTTACCACGAAATCAAGGATCTTTTTTGAAGTTATCGTTGCCAATGGTTCAGCCTCCGTCCACTTCGTGAAGTAATCCACGGAGACTACAGCATATTTTACTCCGCCTTTGCCGGTCGGGAGAGAGCCTATGAGGTCGATGCCCCATACCGCGAAAGGCCATGGGGAAGTCAACTCGGATGGTGGAGCTCGAGGAATCGTGGCGAATCTCTGGCATTTGTCGCATTTCTTCACGTACTCGAAAGAATCTGTTTTAATAGTTGGCCAGAAATATCCTTGGCGTATGATCTTCTTGGATAGGCTATGCCCCCCGGTGTGATCTCCGCAGAACCCTTCATGAATTTCTTCAATGATCTTCTTAGCTTCGGGTGGGGTTATGCACCGAAGTAACGGCATGGAATATCCCCTTCTGTATAGCTTTCCATCCAAAATGGTGTAACGAGGAAGTTGATACATCAACTTTCGAGCCTGGTTCCAATCTCTTGGAAGGACTCCGTTCTCGAGATATTCAACTATTGGAGTCATCCAGGTAGGCTCTGTTTCGATCATACACACATCTTCCTCCTCTGGCTCATTAATGCTAGGTGCCGATAGGTGTTCTATGGGCACAACGTTCAGTTCTTCATTTTCAGCGGATGTGGCGAGCCGAGCTAAGGCATCTGCATTTGAGTTTCGCTCTCGGGGAACCTGTTCGATTGTATAAAATTCGAAACACTCCAATGCGGATTTTGCCTTCTCCAAATAAGCTGCCATTCTCGTGCCGCGAGCCTGGTATTCTCCCAAGATTTGATTAACCACGAGCTGGGAGTCACTGTAGCAATGTATAGCTCTAGGTTTGAGCTCTTTTGCTATACGAAGTCCCGCGAGTAAAGCCTCATATTCGACCTCATTATTCGACACCTTGAAGCCAAATCTTAAGGTAGAATGAAATCTGCTCCCTGCGGGGGTAACCAAAATGACCCCTGCCCCCGCTCCATTTTCATTCAATGAGTCGTCGACGTAAAGTTTCCACAGCTCGTGGGCTGGGGTTATCACCTCGTCATCGGCTATGCTAGTACATTCCACTTTAAAGTCAGTCAAAGCCTGAGCCCTAATTTTCGTCCTCGGGTGGTAGGTGATCTCGAACTGTCCGAGCTCAACTGCCCATTTAAGAAGTCAACCTAAAGCTTCTGGTTTAGACAAGACTTGCCTAAGTGGTTGATCAGTCAGCACATGGATGGGATGCGCGTGAATGTAGGGGCGGAGTTTATGGGACGAATGAATTAGACTAAGCGCCAGCTTCTCCATCAAGGGGTATCTTGCTTCTGCCCCCAGTAATCTTTTACTAATGTAGTAAACGGGTCTTTGCACCTTCTCTTCTTCTTGAACGAGCAATGCGCTTATTGCGTGTTCGGTGGTTGAAAGGTATAGGTACAGTATTTCTCCCGTTTCAGGTTTTGACAGGATGGGTGGTTCCGCAAGGTGCTTTTTGAGCTCCTGAAAGGCCAGCTCGCACTCCTCCGTCCATTCAAATTTCTTACCTCCTCTCAACAGGTTGAAAAATGGAAGACCACAGTCCGTAGATTTCGAGATGAATCTGCTTAGGGCTGTCATCCTACCAGTCAAACTTTGGACATCTTTGTGCCTTCGAGGTGAGGGCATGTCAATCAGGGCCTTGATCTTGTCGGGGTTGGCCTCGATTCCACGAGAGTTCACGATAAAGCCCATAAATTTTCCTGAAGATACCCCAAAAGTGCACTTCTGAGGATTTAGCTTCATGTTATACTTTCGAAGCACGCCGAAGCACTCTTCAAGGTCATCAACATGGTTCTTGTTGAGTTGAGACTTGACAAGCATGTCATCAACATAAACCTCCATGTTGTTCCCTATTTTTTCTGAAAACATCATGTTCACGAGCCGCTGGTATGTGGCCCCAGCATTCTTGAGCCCGAATGGCATGACATTATAGCAGTATAGCCCCTTATCCGTTATGAAGCTTGTATGTTCTTGGTCAGGGGCATGCATGGGAATCTGGTTATATCCGAAATAGGCATCCATGAACGACATCAGGCCATGCCCCGCCGTGGCATCCACGAGCTGGTCAATCCTTGGTAACGGAAAACAGTCTTTCGGGCAAGCTTTGTTGAGATCTGAGTAGTCAATACAGGTTCGCCACATCCCATTGGGTTTTGGGACCAACACC
This sequence comes from Humulus lupulus, assembly GCF_963169125.1. Lineage (NCBI taxonomy): Eukaryota > Viridiplantae > Streptophyta > Magnoliopsida > Rosales > Cannabaceae > Humulus > Humulus lupulus. The sequence continues at coordinate 23,165,516 of NC_084801.1, read as the reverse complement.
GGATTGGCTACCCAGTCAGGGTAAAAGGCATCCTTAATGAATCGGTTTGCCTTTAACCTGTCAACCTCCTCCTTTAGTGCCTTTTTTCTGTCTTCGTCCAGCTGTCTTCACTTTTGTTGCTTCGAAGGGAAGCTTTTATCTATATTCAGTGCGTGGCTTCCTATATTTGGACTTATTCCCACCATGTCCGAGTGCGACCACGCGAAGACATCCTGGTTTTTCTTCAAAAAGCAAATTAATTGCTATTTTGTCTTATCTTGGAGGTGTTTTCCAACCTTCACCTTTTTCGAGGAATCGACTTCCTCGAGCTGAATTTCTTCGAGCTCCTCTAAGGGTTCGAGGTTAACTTTCTCCTCAATCCTTGGATCGATATCTTCGTCAATTTCTAAGACTATTCCGTCTTTATTTTGAACGATCACAAGTGTTTGTGCGCTCGTCTGTTTCTTTCCTCTCAAGGAAATACTGTAGCATTCCCTCCCTGCTAATTGATCTCCCTTTAATGTTCCGACTCCACTAGGGGTTGGGAACTTAAGGGCCAGATGCCTTACTGATGAAACTGCCCCCAGCCCGACCAGGGCGGGTCTCCCGAGTAGCACATTGTAGGCTGATGGTAGATCCATTACCACGAACTCCATCATCTTGGTTGTCGAGACTGGGTAGTCTCCCAAGGTCATGGGGAGCTCGATGGATCCCATGCAGGCGGTCCCTTCTCCCGAAAAGCCGTATAAAGTAGTTGCACACGCTTTCAGGTCACAAAGGGAGAGTCTCATCTTCTCGAGGGTTGCTTTATAGAGAATGTTGAATGAGCTCCCATTGTCTATGAGAACTCGGTGGACCCTTTTATTGGCCAGCTGGAGAGTGATGACCAGCGGATCATGGTGAGGAAACTGGACATGGGACGCGTCTTCCTTAGTGAAGGTTATTGGTTGTGTTTCAATCCTCTGGCTTTTTGGAGCCCTAGGTTCGGGTTCATAAGGAGACCCATCCCCAGTTTTTAGCTCATTAACGTATCTCTTTTGGGCATTCCTGCCCACTCCTGCGGGATGAGGCCCTCCCGAGATGGTTATTACATCCTCTCCATCTATCGGCGGGGGCCTATCTTCTTCCCGAGCTCGAGAATTATCGTTTTGTGCGGTCGGAGGCGCGGCTACTCTCTGGCTCGCGGCCGCCTGAATAGTACTCTGGTTTTTGACATATTGTATGAAGTAACCTCTCGAGATCAATCCTTCGATCTCATCCTTCAGTTGTCGACATTCATCGGTTGTATGCTCGGTGTCTCTATGAAATCGACAATACTTACTGGAGTCCCTCTTGGACTTTTGATTTCTCATCGGGTCCGGACGCCTAAAGGGGACCTGGTTTTCATTAGCCAAGTATATGTTCTCCCAAGACTCGTTGAGCTCGGTGTATACTCTATACATGGAGAAATATCTCTCCCCTTTATTTTTTTTTCCTCCCTCGGCCTCGGGGTTACTCCCTTTGTTCTTTTTCCTCTTGGAAGGGTTTTCCGCCATAGGCTTTGGAGCTGCCGGGTCTGCCGAGGTTGAGGCAGAGTTCACGTTTATCGTTGTAGTTTCGGGTTGGGAAGTCACATTAAGTGTTGACCTCGCTTCCTCTACATTGACAAACCTCTGCGCTCGTTTGTTAAACTCGGTTATGGACCTCACCGGTTTTCTTTGCATGTCGTCCTAGAGGGCACTCCCTGGCATTACGCCGGCTTGGACAGCCATTAGGTTTCCACTGTCATCTACGTTCTGAGCTCGGGCGACTTCCAGATTAAACCTTGTTAGGTAACTTTTTAATGTTTCGCCCGGTTGTTGTCGAACGTTAGTTAGGGTTGATGCCTCTGGTCTGACCGCCATCATGGCTCTGAATTGCTTCTTAAAGTCTTTGGACAGCTGCTCCCAAGAAGTTATTGAGTGTATCTTATATTTTTCGAACCAGCTTTTGGCTGGTCCTGTCAACGATGCTGGAAACAACATGCATCTGAGCTCGTAACCCACGTTACTGGCTCTCATTATGGTGTTGAACGTGCTCAGATGACTATGCGGGTCAGTCTTTCCTTCGAACGTTGGGACGTGAGGGATCCGAAACCCTTGAGGAAATGGAGTGTTGGAAATATGGGGAGCAAACGACTCGAGCTCCTCGTCAGAGTCTTCATATCGATCAATCTCTTGCTCGTTTTTCAAAAGCCTAAAAGCCTTTTCAAGCTGATCGATTCTTTCTTGGACTGGGTTCGCAAGAGGTACTGTCTGGAATCGATTGTCATCGATCATAATTCCAGGCTCGCGCCTCCGCAAGGGATCTCTACGCCTATTCAAGCGATCCCTCAGGTCTGGATTTATCGGGTCAACATTACCCCGACTTGGATTCAGGTGTTCTCGCAGGTCGGGGCGATCTCTGCGGCTTCCAGTTTTCTTACGACCTCGGTCATGCTTGCTGACCGACCTGGTATCTCCAGAGTCGTCACTGGTAAAACTTGTCGCATAGTTATTTCGAGATGGATTCTTTCCATGCCGCCTCATCTCCGCCGTGCGAGACCGAGATGTTTGACTTTTTTCAGATGGGGCGCCTCTCCACTCCTGGAAAGCTTCCCTGTTTCCTTGTCTCCCTCCTGCACGCCTTTCGCCCTAATCTCGAACTGGATGAGCATTCCTGCGAGGGGGCGAAGGATATCTTATAGGTGATGGAGGGAACCGTATGGGTGACGGTGGCTGCCATCCATTTTGCGGCCTAGACGGTCCGGAGTTTGCCCGAGATGGGTTGGTCGCATTTGGTGCGCTCTCAGGGATTTGAGTCCGAGCCTCTGCAGGGGTTCGGTTGTTCTCAGTTCCCGCAGGTACTTCCACAGGTGGATTAACCGGGGCCCTAGCCCGAGTACTTCTCTGAGGCCTAGGGGGAGCGGATGGCTCTGCTGGTGGCGGAGGTTAAGCTGGTCTTCTTGTGGCAGCATCTTTCCGTGGACGCCCACGGGGCCTACGGGGAGGAACGTGTACGTCCCTTGGAGGCGGGGGCTGAGCCACCTGCGCCTCTGCGACTTTCCTTGCCAACTCCTCATTCTGTTTGTTGGCCTCTGCCAACTGCTGTTTCAGCTGTCGGTTTTCAAGTTCCACAATGGGAACATACCGCTCAGGATTGTAATACATATCCTCATCCCTTGGTGGAGCAGGTGGTCCCCGGGAATCGGAAGATCCACTTCTTTCTTCGACATCTGGGTTTTCCATTGGTTGTTTCCCAGGATGTCTTGGGTAATTTTCTTCAGGAGCGTTCTGATTATTAGTGGCCATGACTTACTCAGGGACTGAATGCTTAAGGCTCTCAATGAAAGCACCAAACTTTTGACGCTGTTTTTCGTCAACAGTGAAAGAAGAGCACGTAAACAATAAACAGTGATGGCCAATAAAAGGACGATAATACAAAACACGATTTTTACGTGGTTCAGCAGTTAAATCAGCCTAGTCCATGAGTCTTTGTTATTAAACTCAAGATGATCTCTGAAAATTCTTCAAGGATGAATTCTTCAGAGTTTTCTCTCAAGATCACAAAAATTTGGTCCTTTACAATGGTGCATGACCTCTCTATTTATAGAGAAGATTTCAGAATACTATCCCACATATTTTTGGTAGTTACTCTTTTTATGCAAATAAATTAAATGGCCTTAAATGCCTGTAATCCGATATAAAAGGAAACTTCTCCTGAAGACCAGAGGGCGTATAACTGATCAAATAATATCCCATGATTGTAGGGGATTTACAGTAATAAATGTAGATCGTGTCTCTTATAGATGACTCATTAGGATATTCAAGGTAATTATCCTATATCACCAAGACCTTATTCTCCTAGGTCTCTTATCAACTTGCGAGCTAAAAACATCTCCCGAGGCCACATGACTTCGAGATCGTATGCGCGTCAGGCTCGGAGCCCATGATCCGAGGTCACCCTTGAGAACAGATGCACCTCGGGGCCTACCTTTCGAGCTCGTGGGGATTTCGAGGCCACCATCTTCGAAGTCTTCTCAACTTTGCAGGCCCGATGTTTAGACTTCGAACATATTCTAGACTTTACAAGTTCATTCACTATGCATCCAGCTTTCGAGGTCACACTGCTCATGGCTCGAAATCTGGGTATAACAGGTACTTTCTACTTCGGTTCTTATATAAAAACTGAAGTAAAAAGGGTACTTTCTACTTCAATTTTTATATAAGAACCGAAGTAAAAGAGTTTTAATACCCTTAATATATAGCTCTCGCCTCATTCGTCTCTCTGAAGCAAAAATCCCAAACGCCAAACCCAGAAAACCTCCATTGTTGTCGTACTCCCACGAGGGTTTCACTAAATATACCTTTTTTTTATATATTTTTTTACCATTTGAAACCATTTTTCTTACTTAAAAACAAAAATATTAGTTCCATTTTTATTTTTGAGGAGAAAATAAAGACTTTGGGTGTGGGTAATTTAGGGTTTGAAAATGGGTATTGTTATTGGACTTTGATTGGTTTTCTTACATTAAAATGCGTTCTTGAGCTTCAAAAAATGTATGAATCACTAAATCTTTGTTTGTATGATTTTTTTTTATTTTCTATATTATTTTCAGATTTTTTTTCTTATAGATATAACGTGTTTATTATATATAGGTTTTAGAGTTGCTAATATTGATTTAGAGGTTATTTTGAGCATCAAAAAATGTTTGTTACCTTAAAACTTTGTTTGTGTTAATTTTTTTTTATATTATTCTGAATTTAATACTTATTTTTTTAGTATATTTGTCTTATATTATTTTTATTTTGTTATTTTATATAATGTTATTAATTATATATATATTAGTAAAATTTAAAAATTGTTGTGACTTGCTATTTAATTTCTAAGCATAGCTTCAATATGTAATATTGTTGTCAATGTTAGAACTTGAAATGTTTGGATTATTAGTGACATTTGTTTTTTATTTTCTGTAACTAGCTAGCTTGATATGTTGTTTGATAATTATGTAACTAGTTTAATTAATTATGTAATTGATTTTTTTTTTTTGTTTAAGCTTTTTAGTAGGGTTGTTGATTTAGTTGCCAATTTGGTATTGATTTTGGGTGACTTCAAAAGCAATATTGGAGGTGAGTGATCTTTAAATTTTATTTATTACTATTGCAATATTTATATATAAAATTAAAGTTAAATCATGCATGTGTTTACTTTAGTGAAGTAGGTTCTGGGAAATTTGTTGTTGGCTATGATATAAGGATGGAATTATATGTGTTGATTTTGTGTTTGTTTGTGTTGAATTTATATATAATTATAAAATTGGGATATGCTACAAAAACAAAGGAAACTCTGCCAATTTTTTATAGATTTTATTAATTGTTTTCCTTTTTCAATTCGCACACTATGTCAAGATATTTTGTGTGTTATTTACAGATTTTTAAATTTTTGGAGATGTTAAAATGCAGTTGTTATGTTGCCAAAATTTCGTTAGACTTAGGAAAATTTAATAAGTAAACTTCAATTATGTTGGATGTCCTAGAAAAAAGAACTAGGAATGGAAGATGTAGAGGGATATGAAATTTGGATAAGAGCGCGAGAAACTAAGAAGACTCTCGTCGAAGATAATTTGGACAAAAAAATTGAAGAAAGAGTTGTAAGTGTTTTAAAGCAAAGTAGGAATTTTTTTTAAGTGTTGTTACAAGTTACTAATTTAATCTATCATTGGTTTGTTTCGTAGAATGAACTAAATGACAAAGTTACTAGTAGCCAAATTGTCGCCAAGGGTTGGGAGGACATCTTGTCAATCCAACAAGAATAGTTTAAGCCGATTGATGACTTAAATTTATTAGTAAGGCTATTTTGTTTATACATACCTTTAGTTTTATGTGAATTTATATATAAATGTTTAGGCTATTTTACTTAATCACAATTATGTGAATGTATATATAAATGATTATGTTATTCTACTTAACAAATATGTGAATGTATAAATATTTTATTTTATAAGAATTTTAATTCTAAGTGTATAAATTTTGTGATTTTTATTTCTGTTATAAATTAAATGAAAATAAACAAATTCCAATTGTAAAAATATATATAACTATAAATTCATATAATTAGACTATTTAAAAAAATTAGGGCAAAAAAAAATTATAAAAATAGAATAGGACCATTTAAATATAATAATAAATAATTATTAAAAAAATGGGGGGGGGGGGTGTTAAGAACGCCCTAAACTAATACTTACAAAACATTCGCATAACATAGTTTATAAAAGAATACCATCCATTATTAAAGTCTCAGGGGGACTTATTTAAAACCATGCAAGTTGGCGCCACAAGTTTAAAATAAAACATAGGTTTTTATGCAAAGTTCAAAGAAAACCAAATAATTTAAATAACAGAGTCCCACTGATAATTTAGGAAAGTCTCTCAAAAACAAAACATAATTTAAATGGCGTTCTACGTTGATCGTTTTATCGTCCATAGGATTACCCCACGCCATACACCCCATGATGAAAGAACTCCTCACGTCACCACGCGTGCCATAGAGAAATCATATTTGCTACCTGGAAGGAAAGTAAGGGGGGTGAGCTAAAAGCCCAGTAAGGAAGTACAAACAAATAAGTAAGTAAGAAAACAACAAAAACCAAACACTAACGTTCATCTAAGACATCATGGTACGTCATAACGTAATCGTAACATATCATCATATCATAACATAATCGTACATATCATCATATCATAACATAAACGTAACATATCATCATATCATAACATCAATGTGACATATCATCATATCACAAACATACAGCATACATGATGATCATGGAACGCTAGTTGTCCATGTCACCCTATGAGGTAAACAGGAGATCACTGGTCCTTGAATAACCTCGGTGCGTCCGCCCTATGAGTCACGTCTCAATGTCCTTAGTAACTCGTTCGATGTATCTGACATCGAAATCTGTTTGATGTATCTAACATCGTATTCTGTTTGATGTATCTAACATCGTATTCTGTTTGATGTATCTAACATCCATACACATATCACATTCAACATATCATCACATTATGGCATTCATAATTTCATAACAATTCATTCATATAACAGCCTTACCATTCATAGCATAAAATCATAGAATCTATCTAACTTCCTTACCTCAGGTCCAAGCTAAGAATTTCACAATCTTTCAACGAGCCTATATCATAATCAAAATAACATTTCTTAGGTTCATAAAATTACTATTTTGCCCTTCCATACAACTCATGTGTGCATGGGCCATGCACTCATGATAACAGTTACACTAAACATGCAATTATCGCCAAAAAGAATAATGCTCGTTCTACCCATTTTACTAGCATGATTGTTTTATAAAAATCACATAGTTGAATAATAATCATGATTTTGGACGTAAAAGTTGATTTGCATGTAACATGCATACGTGGGAACGTTGCGTAATAAAGACGTTTTCAAAAACGATAATTCTACATTTCTTATTTTTATTATTTTAAAATCAATAGACATATTACATGCTTTATTTTTCTTAAAATTTCTAAGTTCATTAAATTTCTCAAAACTTTATTTTATTTTAGCTCAAAAATAAAATATGTGACATCTCCATTAATTTATCTCAAATTACAAAGAATTAACCAAAACACTTGGATTTAATTAAAATGCCTATTTTTAATATGTCTCTTTAGAAAAATAAATTTTATCATTGTGTTACTTAAATGAGGTGAGAAAATATATTTTTAAGTGTGGAAAAATATATTTTTTATTCAAATTATTTAAGACTTAGTTTTATGTAACAAAATCCATATGTGACAATTAAATAACAATTTTTAACCTTTTTAAAACAAACTTTCAGCCACCATTTATTTTCTTCAAAAATCACAAATAAATAGAATCTAAATATTTTTTCTCAATCAAAATAAAGAAAAATCATTACTTATCAAAATATGCATTCATACCATTAAAAATATCATTTTTCAATATTACCATAACTTAGGAAAAATAATTTATTCCAAAAATTAATCAAATCCATTTTAGTGAAACTTACTTCATATTTTATTACAAAAATTCCAGCAACTATTTCTAACATTAAAAATCACCATATTCAATTTAAAAACTCATATTTTCTCAAAATTCAATAAAAATTCTGTAGGTAATTATTTGAGTAAAATATCATTTTAATGGGACTTAAAATCCCCTTTTAATTTCATAAAATTTAACATAACATCAAGGACATTACTAATGCATGCAAATCATCTTTTTATCAATTTTTACCCAATTATTTACAAAAAAACAGCAAGCTTAATTCCTCATGAAACTCAACTTTTGTCCCAAAAATTACATAAAATCATACATGATTAAAATCTCATCATACTCTTATAATATGCATGATTCTAATATCACTAACATATTCACATGAATTCTTTTAAAACCATTTTTTTCTATTCCATTGAAAACCAACAAAACACTAACCATAACAATAACATATATTAGTTCATAAGCACCATATTCATATATGCCTTATATTAACCTAACATGTTTCTATCATTATTTTCATGCATCTTATAATTTAATCATTCACAATATAACATGCATCCTATCAAAATTTCATGGATCCAAATATCAAGATTTGCCAATTATCATCTTACCCATATCACATAGGTCCTAAAACATGGATCTAAGATATTGAAAATCATACAACATTAACAAAAATATCAAGAACATACTTAGGTATGCCTAGGCCGAAATCTCCATACATGCATTCATAGATTATCACCAATTTTTGTGCATAGCAAAATCAACTTCACAACCCTTTTAAAACAAATCATACTCTCAAAATATACAAATCATATTCACCAATCCTACCAAAATCAACCATTAGCATCATCATCAAAACCTCATAGAAAACCCACCAAAAACAATATAAAGGCTAAGAAAAGACCATTACCTCTCTTGATTGTAAAATCAAGAACACAATAAGATCAATACCCAAACTCCACACCCTTGTTCAAGCCTAGGGTTTTTATTGGAAAACCACCATGAGGAGAAGAAAGAACCCAAACACACACAACAATAAAACAAGTCAATAACATATTATCAATAAAAAGAGATTATACAAATAAGAAAAACAAGAGGACATACTCTAAGATGGGTTCCTCTTCACCTTCTCCTTCTTTCTTTCTTTCTTTCTTTCTTTCTTCCTCTCTCTCTCTCTCTCTCTCTCTCTCTCTACACGCCACTCTCTCTCTCTCTCTCTCTCTCTCTCTAGGTCACGGCAGCCACAAGAGCAAATGGCTCTTCTCCTCTTTCCTTTCCCCTTTATCATTATCCTCTCATAAAGCCTCACCAACACAAAATGGTAAGTTTCCTTTTTCCATTTATTTTCTCTTATTTTCTCTTTATTTGAATAGATATAAAGGAATTAAAAAAATGATCACATGCCTATCCCCAAAATAACTATTGTCTTCAATTTTTTATTCTTATTGCTTAGAGAAATAATTCCTTTCCCACTAGGTCACACGCCCAAACACTCTTCTTCCCTTTCTTTTCTTTTTTTTTTTTATAAATAAATTAACTCAAATAAAATCTAAAATAAGGAAATATATAATGTGTAGAAAATCTACACATGTGCACCATGCTACCATGCACTAGCACACACTAAATCACTAGGGTGCATTACTATCTATCATGCACCTTAGTGCATTCCACCTTAGTGCATTCCACCATAGCTCACATAATTACCTCAATTGTCACACTTAATTAAAATGTAACCCTAATAGTAAAATAACATGTTACACAATTATTCACTTATTAAATTAATTAACCAAACAATTCTAACAATTAAATAAAATAATAAACAATCAAATAAAACAAATAATCAACCAAATAAAATAACAACACTTAAACAAAACAATTCATCACACTTAACATTTAAATCAAATAAATCACAAAAATTTAAATAATCTAAAAAAAAAAATTTGGTGCACTACAGGGGGGGCTTTCTACTTCGGTTATTATGTAAAAACTGAAGTAGAAAGTGGGGATTCTACTTTGGTTTTTACATAATAACTGAAATAGAAAGTGCCCACCAAGGAAGCGTACCCCACTTTCTACTTCGGTTGTTATGTAAAAACCGAAGTAGAATCCCCACTTTCTACTTCGGTTTTTACATAATAACCGAAGTAGAAAGCCTATTTTTCACTTCGGTTTTTAACTACTTTTTACTTCGCTCCGGACTACTACGGTTGCAAATTTTAGCGAAAACCGAAGTAAATCCAGCTTAAAAACCGAAGTAAAAGCTATTTTTTCTTGTTGTGTACACTGATATATCAAACACAGTTTTGCACACTTTCAACACACTTGAAGTTTGTTTAAACAACTTTGACTGAGTAAAACGTGATCGTAACAATTGAGGGAAGGTTCTAGACTTCCTAATTTATCCTTTATTAAATTATTCATCTAAAATCCTTAAATCCTTAATAAACATGCATGTGACAAGTGTCACGTTCTTAATTATTCTATCTAAACCTTAGGTTATAATAAATATTATTTCTAGGACCAGCTATGCTAATCAAACATTATGTTAAAATTAATATTTCTAAACTATAGGCTAAACTTATAAAATCCATAACTATTTCTATTAGTTTCCATCTAAATCCCGGCTTGAACCAATAACCATGAAAACTAGAATGCTAAACTACTACTACTACTATCTAGCTAAGTAAAATTCTGAGACACTACAAGGGGAGAAACCTTCAGGTTATGGTAGTGACCCTGTTCAAGACCGTCACCTATACAGAAGCTTATTTGAAGCTTTACAATATGCTACCATAACTAGACTTGAGATATCCTACGCAATGAATAGATTTTATCAATTTATGCAAAATCTTCTTAAGTCGCATTGGATGATTGTTAAGAGAAACCCCATGTACCTTAAAGGAACTCTCAACTATAGTTTACACATAGGAAATGCACTATCCTTGAATTGGTTGCCTTCTGTGATGTAGATTGGGTGTTGGACCCCGATGACAGACAGTCAACTTCAGGTTTTTGTGCTTATCTAGGCTTTAACTTGATGTCTTGGTCATCAAAGAAGCATAACACTATATCACACTCAAGCACATAAGCAGGATATAGAAGCCTTGGGAACCTAACAGTTAAATTAACTTGGGTACCATTGTTGTTGTCTGAAATCAGAGTACCTTTGTCTAAACAACTTGTTGTGTATTGTGACAATTTTACTACAGTATTGATGTCGACGAATCTCATGCTTCATGCTCGGACCAAGAACAATAAGGTTGATCTATATTTTGTTAGAGAAAACGTAGTCAACGAGCAGCTGATAGTTAAACGCATGCCTACTAATGATCAAATTGCTGACATTTTTACTAAGGCATTATCTAGTGCGTAGTTTCTTCTCTTGAGAGCCAAACATAGAGTAGAAGAACTACCTAATCTATGTTTGAGAAGAGAAGTAAGATAATAGTTAGCTTTCTATTATTAGTTAGTTGTAACTATTAGAATTCTATTACTTAGTTTGTTAAGATAGTTTTACATAGTGTGGATGCCAAGAATTCGACACACATCAAGGCGACCTCCTTGTCACCAATACATCACAAGGTCAAAAAGTGAGACTCTCACCTGCTGCGACTTTGGATACTTTGTTGCGAAGTCCCAGACGAGACTGTGTTGCAAGGTCCCTCGCGAGACCCCTATCTCGCACCAAGGAAGGTGCCTCGCGAAGTCACCTTGTCGAAAGATAGGGCTATACCTCGCAGGACTGCTGACTAGCGTGAAGGCTAGAACCTTGCGAGATTGACGTATCGCAGCAAGGGAGGCACCTTGCGAAAGAAGGTACATCGTGCCAAGAAAGAGTATTGCCTCTTGGATTACTACCTCAATTCGAGGATTATGCGTGAGGCAATGCACCTCGCACCGATGTAGGGTGATGCCTCAAGGGATTGTTGTCTCGTACTTAAGCATCTGTGACACGGCCTCTTGCCCAAGTAGCCGCCACACGACCTCACACTCAAGAAACCGCGACACAGACTCACGCCTAAACACCCTGTAAGACCTCTCACATCTTGCCCCTATTAACCAACTAGTAAGGCCATCATTTCTCAAGCCTCTTTGGAATATGTGCCTCGTTGATGAGGCCTGCCCTATTTTCTAGGGTAAGTGTCACCAGCGAGACACGCCCCACATATGTACCCAACAAACGCCATAAGTGTCCATACTTAGCATAATACAAAGAGGCTTACCCATATACTATCTGGTCCCCCGGGGCCACTATGTATCGGGAGTCATTAAAGCTCCACTATAAATAGATCCTCACCCCTTAAACAAAGGGGTAGGAAAATTCTTAACACCAGACTAATCTAAGATCAATATACAACATTTCTTCCATTGTTGTCCTGCAAAGTCTCTCTAAGTTTTTCTAAGTCATAAGTTTCTTATTAAGTCTTTGAGTTTTCCGACCTTCATTCATTGATGAGTTCTTACCTTCAACACATAGTAAGTTAGATGCTTAATTTGTTTCTTAGGTCAATGATTCTATTTATACCTTTGTAACAGTTATTTTCCTAATTAATGAAATGCGGGTATTTCTCTCAATTCTAAACATTCTCAATAACAACATCTATAATTCGTGATCGTATAACTTCACAGTGACACAGTTCTCACATACATGTCACCGCCTCCTTCTAACATATATATATATATATATATTATTTATTTCACATACTTTTCAAATAAAAAACCTACTACAATTCTTGGACAATCATAGTACTTGAGTTGATCGTATCTCCGAATGGTTTTAAGTCACCGAAGCTCACTATGTTTTGGCAAAGCAAGAGTGCTTTGTCGGAAATCACCGGCCAGCCACCAGAAATCATCTCCTGCAACTTGAAGACGACGCTGGTGCCTAAGACTGTAATGTTGGGCTATATATGTAGAAGAAGCCGTCAAAATAAAAGAAAAAAAAATGTAAAATAAATTTTTACTACATGACCGTAAATGTAATTTTTTGATAATTCTAGCATTTTGTGTAAAAATCTCATTTTTTAAACAAAATGATAGAATTGTAATTTTAGAAAAATAAAGTAGTATTTTTAAAAAATAGCAACCATAAAAAAAAGTTGGAATAAAAACTGGAGGAAAATACATTTTATATGAGATTTTTAATAGTGTGCAAAAATATGGATTTTTTTCAAAAAAAGTTAATCTATAGCCTTTTTTAAGAATTTTTACTTTTATAGGTTTATTTTCTCATATTTTTTGTAAAAAAGTTGGTTTATACCATAGTTTTACTCTTAATCAAGTTTTATTAATTTGGAAATGTATGTTTGTAATTTGATTATTATTTTCTTAGCTTATTTGTTTTTTTTATATTGTTTTTATATTACTAATTTTATATTAAATTTTTCTTTGGTTGTTTTGCAAATTTTTTTTTTGTAATATGAATTGTTTTTAAAATTAATTTTTTATTTATTATAAACATGTTTTTTTTTAGATTGTATGTTTTTTTTTTCAAATCCTGGGTAAGGTAGCTATTTACTTGATTGATCTTAGACAGTTATATGTAAAAAAAACAAAATCTTGGAGCTAGGTTAAATAACATGCATAAGGAGGGGTAACCAGTTGTCCTCAAATGAGTAACTTTCTACCATAAGAGGGGTAACCAGTTACCTAAGAGGGGTGATGAATTACTCATATTAAATATGAAAAGAAACATCAAATTTGAAGAAAAAAGTAGAAAAACACTTCATTAAAAAAGGAATAAGAAGTAACTATGATTTTAGTAACATAGGTAATCAGTTACCATAAAGAAACCATAAATATACACACACCAGAACGTGAAGGTAACCAGTTACCCCCATAAATATACACACAAAGAATGTGAAGGTAACCAATTACCCATTCACGTTTTCATATTTTTATTAGTTTTCTTTCCAAATTTTGGTATTCCTGTAAGTGTTACAGTAAAAAGAATTTGCTGAAAAAATTGATTTGATTTTTTTTTACATAGTGGAAAAAACTATAAAAAAAAATACAATAATCAAAGATAATAATAAAAAAATAGTAAAATAACTATGTAATGTTAAAATATATGTGTGAAAAAAAAGAAAAAAAAAAGAAATGTAATGAGAAAAGAATAAGTACAAAAATGAAGAAAAAAAAACAAAAGAAATGATGAATGAAAAAAATTAGATGAATAAATAAGAATGAAAAGAAGAAGAACAAAAATAATGGAAAAATGAAAAGAAAAAAAATATGAAAGAAAAAATTGAAAAAAAAAGAGAAAAAATGGAAGAAAAAAAAAAGCTCATATGTGTGAAAAAAGAAAAAAAATGGAAGGAGAAAATAATAAATACAAAAATGAAGAAAATATAGAATGAAAAAAAAAATATGAACAAAAAAAACAAAATAATACAAATGAAAGAAAAAAAAATAAATGAAAAAAAAAAAAGAATGGAAAAATGCAAAGAAAAAAATGATTAGGAAAAAATTGGTAGAAAGAAAAAGGAAAAAGGAAAAAATAGAAGGAAAATTAAGTAAGGGAAAAAAATAAAAAATAACTGAAAAAAAAAATAAAAAGATAAAGGAAAAAAATTTAAAAATAAAATAAAATTACTTTCAAAATCAAAGAAAATATAAATTTGATAAATTACCTCAATGTATCATTTTTATATTTTAATTAGCTACTAATTGAATTTTCTATACTTTAACTTTTTCTTTAATAACTTTTTCCATATAAATTAAAAAAAAGTATAATTCTCGTAATAAAATTCATATTTTTTAAAAATTCCTTAACCTACGTACAATAATAACTAATAAGGCGCGGCCATCCATCAACAGTTTCCCAAAAAAATTGAGTCAACAATTCATTGCAGAAACATGCCTCGCCTGATAAAGAAATTTAAATATGCAAAACCAACCATGTGAGGAAATATATTAATGTAAACACCTAACATGCTTGTAGCTAATAATTATCTACACATGGCTTGCCTTATTACCTTGCCACCTTAGAATTCATAAAAAGTTAGGCTAGTATTATTATTATTATTATTATTCGAGGGGGACAAAATGTTAGGATTAGTAGCAGTACAAAAATATATATGATGATCAATATGTGCAATCAAGAGTATGAATTCAGTGAGAGAGAAGATTGACATTGACTTAAGTCGCTGATGATCATTACTGCTAAGTCATATGCCTGTAAAAGGGACTATCAACTGTTAACATTTCACAAACAAAGTTTATAAAACCATTATCAAAAGGTGCTATTGTAATCATGGCGTTTTATTTTCAATTCCAGATGCATCTCAATTTGTGGTTGATAGTGCTGATGATTGGCTTAATAAACACAATGAAATTGGCAGCCGCATCCTTGCCTCGTGGCTGCCCCGATAGCAGTACATGCGGCCATCTAAATGTTCCGTATCCCTGCAGCACAATAGAAAATTGTACTACCCTGCTTGGAGACAAGTTTTTAATTAATTGTTTGAAATCCTCCGACTCTGATCATCCCATACCACTACTGTGGAATTCTAATATTGTTGTTGCTAACATATCCCTAGACGGTGAATTGGAGGTCATGCAGTATGTAGCAAAAGAATGCTATGATATTACAGCGAAAACACTGATAATTTATAAGCAATCGGTGGCCGATTTCAGTATCTCTGAAACCAAAAACAAGTTCGTTGCCGTCGGCTGCGACACACAAGCAACTATCAATGGACAGCGGGGCAACAGCAATTACACGACCGGCTGCATCTCCTCATGTCAAGAGAGTGATTTGGACAGCTTAGGTGAGGCTTGCTCTGGCGTTGGATGTTGTCAAATCTCGATTCCAAAGGGACTTAATAAAAATATCGAAATTCAGTTGACCAGTTTTTACAACCGCGAATACGTAGCCAAGTTCAATCCGTGCAGCAGTGCCTTCATTGTGGATAAAGACAAGTTCAAGTTCAACAGCACAATCGTCAGATCAAGACAATTAGCTGAGATTGAGAAACTTCCCATGGTCATCGATTGGTCAATTGAGAACGTGTCCTGCGATGAAGCACCAAAGTTGGAGAATTACTCGTGCAAGGCAAATAGCAAGTGTGTTAACTCCACCACTGGATCTGGCTACATTTGCCAGTGGTCTGAGGGTTATAAAGGGAATCCATACCTTCCACATGGTTGTCAAGGTTATATAAATTATTTTAACAAAATTAAGACAATATATATATAGTACATATGCACTATACTCATGGTTAAGACCAGTTATGACGTTATTTACTTAATTTTGTTTCAGATATTGATGAGTGCGAAAAACATAACCCCTGCATCAATGGCACATGCAGAAACACACCTGGGAGTTTCAATTGCTCGTGTGGAGTGGGCTATACGCCTATCAATAGAACTACATGTAGTGTGGTAAATACACCCAGCAATAGCGGCCGATCAACAGAACATCTAATCCTCGACGTTTCCTTGAGTACGTATTCACTTAATCAACACTATTCTAAATTAATTAATATTACCATTTTTTTTGTTTTCTTCTTCATCTTTTTTGTATTATAGTTCATGTGGAGAGAGTTACACACTAAATAATATTGAACTATCCGCAGTAAAATAAATGGCCCCTCGACACGTTCTCTCTTCCTCTATATTTTGTTGAGTATGTAATTATTTCGATGCTAGCAAGCATATTATCCGAAAATTATTTTTAATTTTTTTCTTTGACATTGAAAAATTTCTCGAATTTGGCCAGTATTTATACCTGTTTTTGGAAATTACAAAATTTTCAAAGCTTGTAATTATAGAAATATAAACATAATTACGACCACAAAATGAAAATGTAATTTGTAGAATTTTTTCTTTTATAAATTACATTATAAAGTATAATTATTTATTTTTATAAATATATATATATTACATATTTTATGTAGATGTATAAAATTATTATACGTTAATTAAACTAAAATCTCAACCTACAAACATTAAGCTGGATAGCTGGCGTATGAGAAACAGAGCCATGTCAGTCAAGTTCAGCAAGTTACACCATATATATTCGGGAGATAGAGTTTCTTGTTATTTAAATGCAAATGAAGGAAACTACAATTATAAGTGGTCATAGGCTATGCGTAGTTGTAATTAATACATCTTCAAATCCCCATCTCCCAAATAAATAAATAAATAAAACCTACCATTATACGAAGCACTGTATATTAACTAAAGTGTAAGTTAGGTTATTATAATTAACAAAACTATAAATACTTAATGATTACATTTAAGCTGTCCTGACAATACATATATATATATGTATATGTTTATGCTGTAGGTGTATGCATGGGAGTCATAGTCTTTACAGCTTCAAGTATAATGATTTTTTGGATATTGAAAAAAAGAAAGTTAATCAAGATCAAAGAAAAATTCTTCCAACAAAACGGAGGCAAAATGTTGCAACAGAAACTGTCAAGCCATGGAGGATCACTAGATACAACTAAAATATTTAGTATAGAAGAACTTAAGAAGGCAACAAACAATTTCCATGAAAGCAGAATCCTTGGAGAGGGAGGTTATGGAACAGTCTATAAAGGAGAATTGGATAACAAACTTGTTGCAATCAAGAAGTCAAAAGTGGGTGTTCAACCACAATCTGAAAAGTTTATCAACGAGGTGGTTGTGCTTATGCAAATCAACCACAAAAATGTGGTTAAACTCTTTGGATGTTGTTTAGAGACAGAGGTGCCTTTGTTAGTATATGAATTCATTTCAAATGGCACTCTTTTTGATCGTATCCATTGCACAAGCCAAGAAGTTCCCCCACTTTCTTGGAACTTGAGATTGAAGCTAGCTTTAGAAACTGCGGGAGCTCTTGCTTATCTGCACTGCCAGACTATCACACAAATCATACACAGAGATGTGAAGACAGCGAATATACTATTGGACGATAATTATACAGCAAAAGTCTCAGATTTTGGAGCTTCTCGATTAAATCCACTTGATCAAAATCAACTACAAACGATTGTGCAAGGAACATTTGGATACTTGGATCCAGAATACATGCATTCAAGCAAATTAACGGACAAAAGCGATGTGTATAGTTTTGGAGTTGTATTAGCAGAAATACTAACAAGGAAGAAAGCACTTGCTTTTGACAGACCTGAGAAAGACAGAAATCTCGCAAAATATTTTGTCTCTGCTTTAAAAGATGGCACAATACTTGATATTTTGGACGTTGACATTGTGAAAGAAGAAAATGTTAAAGTTCTAATGGAAGTGGCGAATCTTGCTGGTAGATGTTTGAGGTTAAAAGGTGAGAAAAGGCCAAGCATGAAAGAAGTGGCAATGGAATTAGAGGGATTGAGAACTATCAAAAAGCATCCACAGAACGAAGACTACTGGTTATCTGAAGAGGAGTACTTGCTGGAACCTTTAGTTTCGAACTCTATTGACATCATAAATGGGGAATCAAGCAGTAGTACTATAGTCAGTCATGTCGACATGCAAAACAAAATGTTAACTTCGTACGGAGATGGATGACATATAGGTGGGGTTATTGTTGATTACAATTTTTTAGTCTTCCAATAATTGTCTTCAAAATTTGTTTTGTGTGTTTTAGACTTTAAGAGTACTTAGTATATGTATAATGATCATTAAAGTTTGGATAATGTTTCCATCTTTAGTATTTTGTTGATCTTTTAGCCGCTTATTAAACTATATGAGAAATTCTTGGCTTTCTTAACCAATTACTTTAATAAATAAAAGACTTGGGAGCCGCTGTAATAGAGGAGTCCTTGTGCTAAATGGGTACAGCACGCCACAAAAAATGTCAGTTGGGAGTATTTTTATTCAATATGTTGTAGTTATTGTTAGTATCCTCCAAATTTAAAAAAAAATAAGAATAGTTTACTATGCTGTAAACAGAGGTCAAACAATTTATTGCACGCTTACTTTTTTTTTTTATACGCGTGTAAAATTAATTAGTTTGAACTATGCTTTTAGTAATGTAAACTATTCAAAAAAAATTTGAAAATTCGTAGAATTTTCACTATAAATAAAATAAATATCGTCATAAAAAATAATTAGTATTCAAATACCTCAAATGATATTTTAGAGGGTGTGCAGTAACGATACAACATTTTGGGTTCCTGTATCACAGACACCCCTAAAACACTTATTCATATAAATTGTTTTTGGCTAGATTTATAAATAAATCATTTTCTCATGTGAAAGGAATCATAAATATGTTATTTAACTCTCTCGCTGTATTATTTGTCGAGAGGATTACTAATTTTTTCCCTACTTAATATTTAGTAATTCATTTTTTGTCAAAGAAAAAACTTTTGAAAAACAATGACAATTGTTTTTTTTCCACACACTACAAAAAATAATGGTGTTTACATTTCTTTTAAAATAAAATTGTCAATTAGAGCTATATTGTGGCAAAGCAAACTTAAAATATCATTGTAATTGATCGAATATGAGTTTTTACGTAAGGTCAGGTGTAGAACGACGTAAAAACCCTTTCCTTTGTATGGTTTTTAGGATGGTTTTGCCAATAGATAATGTGTTTTGATCAATATTGGTTTTGCATATGTGAAGTCACCCCATCACACTCAACCGTTGAAGCATAAATGTTTTTTGGGCAATGTAAAACCAAGGCAATCATGACGGCGAGGTCCCGAGGTGACCGTAACGTCCTGGATAACCCAAGACCGTTACTATATGTACATTAAACAGTGCTTAACTCATAAGCAAGTTATTAGATTATAAACGTGCATCTAGGTGTTATTAATAGGCCAGGGTAAAAATCTGGTCAAAAGGAATTGATATATTTTATTAAAAACATTAAACCCGCTGACTTAAAAGTGTTTACAAAATTATTTACAATCCAAAATGGTCATTACAGTATAAAAGTTACAACTCGCCGACCTAAACGGCAAAAATAGGGTTAAACCCTAGTTCCCTTGAGAAGCACCTTGGTCGTGGAAGTCAAGCGGCCGCAAATGTACACATCGCCACTTAAGCTCTCCACTCAAGACTGGGTGAGCTTTTTTTTCCCTTTACCTGCACCACATAGCACCTGTGAGCCAAGACTCAGCAAGAAAACTTATTATTGCACGTATACATTATAAATAATTGAATCAGGGGCTTGGAGCCCTAATGAGATGAAATATAACTAATAAGTCATTCTGGATAAATGACTAATAAGTCTCTCTAGGTAGATGACTAATGAGTCATTCTGTAGATAGGTGACTAATGAGTCACTCTCTAGATAGGTGACTAATGAGTCACTTACTGGATAAGTGACTAATGAGTCATCTGAGCCTTTTGGCTCTGGCTCTAAGTAACTAGCCTTTAGACTAGACTACCGCTTTACTTTTCTTCGACCAATAGGACGGTCAAGCATTTAATGCTCATGTTGATTAGATCTAAACATTTTGGCCCGTGTTAAACACATTAATGTCGCTCTTGACTTATAAGCCAATGCCATACGACCAGTGCTTAGTACTACAGCCAATCATGACTGATAAGTCAAGACTTCACGAACAGTACTAACACCAATGCCGTTTCTGACTAATAAGTCAGTGCCATTCACAAATAAGAGAATTTGCTAGGCATTTACAATGCAATCAATGTCCATATATAGAGCACTCAACATGCCTCATCAATAACCATGCATGTCACATACTGGGTGAATTTTTCTTACCTCTGATACGAGCGTGAAATAATAAAAGAACGACCCTTGCGAACGATTGGTCCTTAAGTCACTTAGAGGTCACCTAGTCATAACTAATATGAAATCCCATCAATAAAATAATTAATGAAAGGTTTATGGTCTAAAACTCCAATTCCGGAACCTCGAATCGTACTAAAACGATTAGAAGATTTGATCCCAAGCCTTAAGAAATGAAAACCAGCGCTTGAAACTCTTAAAAACCCATCCTGGCATAAAAAAGAGGGGAGGGCCGTGACCTGCCCCCTAGGGGCCGCGGCATGGCCCCAAGATAGAGAGTCCCTGTTTGGGGTGCTAGGGGCAAGTCGTGACTTGACCTTGTGGGTCGTGGCACGCCTACTAGACAGAGCCCAGGGGAGGCCCTGGAATGGGTCAAGTCGCACTTGCATGAACTCGGTCGCGACTTGACCCTGCGAACTCTCCTGCATATTTCCCAATTTAAACCTCAGCCAAACAATACCAAAATCACCACCAATCATCACCAAAACATTACCACCAACAAACCCAAGCCATAAACCACTTGAAACATCACCAATTACCTAATTCTACAACCAAGACATCAAGCATATAAATAACTTCAAAACAGAGTAAAACCATAAACTAAGACTTATAATTCTTACTAACACGATCCTAAGTACCCACATCTTAATCCTCTAGCTTGAATCCTCAAGTTCCCTTCAAAAAATCCAACCCAAAAGAGAGAGAATAGATGGTCGGGAGAGAAAAGAGATAAGCTGCTCTATTTTACCTTAGACCCTCCCACAACCAACCAAGCTTAAGCATATCTTATGGATAGAAGACTAAAACAGCCCCAGGGTCCTTTAAAACCTTCATAACCACTCAAGGGAAAAACTGATATTTCTCACTTATCCCGTTAATTATAATTAACGTTGTTGACGCGGTTCTTCGCCAACAGGTAATTAAGAGAAAGAGAGAAAAGGATTAGTGCTGAAAATAGAACCGTCACAGATATGAAATCTTAGAGGATGAACTAGGTGACTCAAGAGACGTTTTTAAGTGGTTCAAAGGATAAAATCCTTCTACTCCACTAGTCAATATTATTGATATATTCTGGGTATTTGGTTACAAAGTGTATATCTCTTTGGAGACTATTGTTTTTCCCACCCTTATCAACTCCCAAGGTCTCCATATTTACAGGAGAAGGCACCTGGAAGTTGGTAAGGAGGTCATCCCGTGACCTTCTTATTTGCCATATCAACTCTGTGACATTCATGATTAATTCCTAAACCTGACACATAAGTATGGTCAAGTCAATAGATAAGAAGATAATGGGCCGCACGGCCCAACCCAGCCGTGGGTGTCTGAATCCGCATGTTCCTGCTGCATGTCCAAGAAGTCAGGGAGATATCGGACACGTGATGTCAGATATAGGCACGTTTATCTTGCGTGTGTTGACTTTACAAAGGGTCAGAGATCCATGAGAAGCTCGTACCACGAGCTTCTTCCCTGACCCGACCTTCGGCCTTCAGACTCCTTCCCCCAGTCTTGGGCAGTCCTGGGCGAGTCCTTGAGGATACCTCGAGCTAAAGGGGGTACGACCTTGAAAACAGGATCTCCGACCTGGGGAAATTCACTGGCTAATCAGCCCGTGGGAAACCCAGGGCGTACATCTGCCCCCCAAGCTCCTGCTCGTGGTATATGACGTCATATATAGAAGACCACAGTAGGGGCTTTTAGACTTCCCCACAACCCTTCACATTCCACTTTTTGTGCAGGTGTCTGATACGTGGAACGCCGTGGGTGGTGACGGTACGTTTTACGAGAGCCGCATTTAATGGCCTAGTCTAAGCCCAGCCGTCGTTTCGTATTTCGAGTTGAAGGCCTCGGATCCCTCACTAGGGTCATCCAAGAGCCTTCTACACGTGATCCTTCACGTATATAAAAAGGGGGTGGCCACCCTACGCACGGGCCACCCCTTCATTCAAAATTTCCCAAATTCCTTTCCTTCTTCCCTCTCTAACTTTCAGAAAAACGAATCCCGCGCCTCTGTTGCTGCCATTTTCATTGTTCAAGAAGCTTAGGCGCACGAGTTTCTCCGAAGCTTTGGAAGCTATTTCACCGACGAAGCTCCTATCAACGCAGCACTCTCTTCGACCTTCCAGCCATATACTGTAAGTTTCTTGACCCTGTTCATTTTGAAAACATGCTACTGTAGCTTAGGTAAAAAAAACTTTACTATAGCCGCATGCAAGGGTTTTCTGGGTTGCGTGGACATGGAGGGTGACAGCCCTTTTTAGGTTAGGACATACTTATTGTAGGAAATCGCCTTAGAGCATGGGTTTCAGGATGCTTTTCTGGAACAATTTCTGGGTAGGAGTTTTGGGAATTTTGGGTGCAAAACTGGGTAGATTAGGGAACACGCCTCATGGGCGGTTTTGCAATTCCTGCCTACTGAAACTTTCCTCCCAAGGAAAATTTTACTCTGAACCTCCTGACACGCGAATTCCGAGTAATCTGGGATCTGTTGGGAGTACGCGCGCGTGTTCACTGAACCGCGTGGTTCCGCCTCCCACGAGCTGGGCTTACCTCAGCTCATGCCACTAATAATTATTCTTCCTCTTGCTTGGGTCGCCCTTTCTAAAATGTTTTCTTAGGTTCACTAGGTGACCAGATGGCTCCAAAAAAGAACCTCCCTCAGAAGAACGTTGGAAGCTCGGCCTCCCGGCAGGAGAAGGGAAAGGCGGTGATGCCCAGCTCGCCGATCCCCAACTTTGGGTCGGCCGTGGAGAAACAAGTCGAGGTGGCCCCCGACGCATTCTTTGAGGCGGAGAGAATCGTCTCAAAGGTGACCGATCAGGTGAAGATCAACAAACTCTTCCTCACCCACAAGATCCCACTGGGGAAAGCCTCAGTTATAGCCCGACCTGCTGCGGAGGGCGAGCTGAGCTGCACGCCGCTAGACGAATCGTTTGCGGCCTAGAGTGGTGAACACTTCAAGGCAGGGGCCTTCCTCCCCCTGGATCAGTACTTCGCTGATTTCCTGAACTACGTGGGGTTGGCCCCTTTTCAGCTCCCCCCCAACTCCTACCGTCTGCTGGCAGGGTTGAGGTACTTATTCAAGAAGTAGGAGTGGGAGGTCCCTACTCCTGCTGATATTTTATATTTCTTTTGCCTCAAAGCCAGCCCGGATCAGCGGGGGCGAGGTGACATGTTTTACTATTTAACCTGTTTCCCTAATACGGCGGCGGTCATCGAGCTGCCAAGCCATCCAAATGACTTCAAGGACCAGTTCTTCATGTCAACTGGGTTCCGGAACTGTGAGCACCACTACTTCAACCGTCCTCGTAAGTGAACCCTGACCTTAGCTCGCCTTTTAAGTGTTGTTTAATTTTAGCTCGTCCCGTATTCCATTCTGATTCCAGCCCAATTTTTCATCCATCTACGCGAGGACCGAAAAGTCTGTGACCCTCGAGGGTCAATATGAAACACTGGCGGGCTTGCCCCCCAGTGAAAAGGACTATCGCGTGCTCATGACGGACGAGACGATGTTGTTCTGCAAACTGATTTTCCCGAATCAGACTTTGAACCTGAAGAGGCCCCAGGGGCCGCCCCCAGCTCGCGTAAACAGACCTATCACCGTGGAGGAGGTCGCGGAAGAGGAGGACGAGGAGGACGAGGCAGCTAAAGTTCCACTTGTGAGGAATAGGAAGAGGAACTTGGAGGTCGCCCAGGGGATGGACGAGGAGAGGATCCAATCTGGAGCAGCCGCGGGTCCTTCCGGCCAAGGTAACCCTTTCTTGCTTAGGAATGTAGATAGAGCCACTGCGGACCCCTGGCTGGTTAGGTTCAACCCTAGGCAGATCGTCCATCGTCACCGAAGGAACCCGGACCTGAACACACTCCTGCTCCATTGTGTTGACCGGCTCGTGCTGGATCACCAAGATAGCCGGCCTAGGGGTACCATAGTAGTAGATAACACCCTAGCTTTTAGGTCGATCATTTTTTAGGAGTATGGGACCGATTTGCGCACATGGCCATCACTCCAGAGAGGTATCTATGCTCCGGGGCTTAGTCAGTATGTAGAAGAGTCTAGTCCCGAGTCAGAACCGGACCCGGAACTTGCGCCTTTTCGGGAAATAATCGTCTTAGGTTCTTCTAGCTCGGGGGGTAGGGCTCCTTTAATATCCGTATACTTTTTGCCTTTAACCTTTTGCTTTTATTTCTGCCTGATTGCTAACTTGTAATAACCATGTTTTTTGTTTTCGCAGAAGAGATGTCTCAGCCCGAGGATAGTCTACGGGACATAGACTTCGGGGGGAGTCCCCCGGCAGGGCCAAGATTGAAAAGGCTCCGAGGGTCCAAGAGCACGGCTGGGGGCTCCACCAAATCTCCGGCAAAGGAGAAGGAGAAAACCCCACCATCACAGGTCGGGGGGGCAATTCTTCTTGCTGGCGGAACAAGACACATGCCCCCGCCGACCCAGCGATCTCCATCAGCCGCCCAGGACGTAGGAACGGAGGTTGTGACGCCGGCTGCAGTGGCCCCTGGCGTACGCATCACGGTCAACGCCCAGGATCTGGAGAAGATCCCAGAAGCCTTTCGGGGGACGGTGTATGAATCGGCGAGCTATGCCATCAAACATTTCTACAAGTTCAAAGAGAAGGAGCTCCGGGCTATTGAGACACTGAGCCCGGTCCACGTAATAGAGTCATCGATGGACATGACCCTAACGGTAAGCTGCCCCATTCTTTTAAGGCTTTACCCGTCACACACTGCCTTATTTTTCCACTAAGCCAATTTATCTCCCATTTCTCGCAGGGCATCGCTGCCGTACACCGAGGCATCGCCAGGACCAGAGCTCAGCTCGAGGAGATGAGGGCTGGTCGCCAAGCCGCCCTTCAGGAGGCTCAGGTGGCGAAAGATGCACTGGCGACCTCGAAGGCCAAGTTAGAGAGGACCCGCTCGAAGGTCAAAGAGCTTGAGACATCCCTTGCCACCTCGCGAACTGACCTCGAGGCAGCGAAGACCGAGGCCCAGGCCGCCCTTGAAGCTGAACGGGCCACCTCGGAACAGTCCATGCAGGAACTGTTCTATCGCTGCTGGGCCCACAACCCGGAGGCTGACTTCTCCTTCATGCTGTCGGGTCTCTGGGCGCACTTGTTGGTGAAGTTCCAAGCCCGCTTTGACAAAGAGGTGCCGCCTTCGGAGACTGGGGAAGCCTCTGGTGCGGCGGAGCAGGATGAGACCGCGACCTCCAAGGGGCCGACCGACGGGGCTTAGGGCATTTTTTCTTCTCTTTATTTTGAAGTATTTTATGTAATCTCTAGGACGAGGTATTTTTTCCTCGAGACAATTTGCCTTGCAATTTTAACTTGTGTATTTCTTCATGCTTTCGGCTATAATACACATATTTTGTTGTTTGATAAACTTAGTTCGTGTTAACCGTTATTTATATCCCGAGCCCTTTAAGAAGAACCACGATCAATAAATTTAAGTTAACTTCTAAGTTTTATGACCCGGTTAAAACCAGGAGCTTATTTTGAAAACTTAGTTCGCGTCAACTTTTTATCTGTATCTCGTGCTCTTTAAGAAGAACCACGATCAATAAATTTAAGTTAACTTCTAAGTTTTATGATCCAGTTAAAACTAGGAGCTTATTTTGAAAACTTAGTTCGCGTCAACTTTTTATCCATATCTCGTGCTCTTTAAGAAGAACCACGATCAATAAATTTAAGTTAACTTCTAAGTTTTATGACCCGGTTAAAACCAGGAGCTTATTTTGAAAACTTAGTTCGCGTCAACTTTTTATCCATATCTCGTGCTCTTTAATAAGAACCACGATCAATAAATTTAAGTTAACTTCTAAGTTTTATGACCTGGTTAAAACCAGGATAGGACTTAGTTCGCGTTAACCCTTATACATTGATAAGAATCAACACCTAAGTCGTTAAGGAGACCTGGTTATATCCAGGTACCATATGCCCCCCAAGTAACTGGGAAAGGGTCTTTTCTGGTTACTTTAAGATTACACTTGCAAAAAAAGGAAAAACTTGATTTTTATTAATACATAAAAAGTGGCCTTACAAGTGGATCATTGATAATATTTCTTCAAGTGGATGGCGTTCCAAGTCCGTGGGACTGCCCCTCCATCAAGTCGAGCTAACTTACAAGCTCCTTCCTTGATGACTTCAATGACCTAGTATGGTCCTTCCCAGTTCGGTCCTAAGACTCTATCCTTGGGATCTTTTCCGGCCAGGAAAACTCTTCTTAGGACCAAGTCGCCAACGCTAAAGGTACGTTTTTTGACTTTAGCGTTGAAGTAGTGAGCGATCTTTTGCTGGTAATGGGCGAGCTGGAGTTGCGAATCCTCTTGCCTTTCATCGATAAGGTCTAGGGAATGGCATAGGAGCTCGTGGTTCCTATCTTGGTCGTAGGACTGAACTCTATGCGACAGAACTTTAATTTCCACGGGGAGGACTACTTCATTCCCAAAGGTTAGGGAGAAAGGAGTGTGACCCGTAGGAGTTCGATGCGAGGTCCGGTATGCCCAAAGGACCTGGGGGAGCTGTTCTGTCCAGACCCCCTTTGCCTCATCTAGCCTCTTCTTGAGGCTCGCCTTGAGAGTTTTGTTGACAGCCTCGACCTGGCCGTTTGCTTGAGGATAGGCCACAGAGGAGAAGCTTTTCACAATCCCGTGCCTTTCACAAAACTCAGTGAACAGGTCGCTGTCGAACTGAGTGCCGTTGTCGGAGACAATCTTCTTCGGCAGGCCGAATCGACAAATGATGCTTTTAACCACAAAGTTGAGTACCTTCTTTGATGTTATTGTTGCCAACGGCTCTGCCTCGGCCCACTTAGTAAAGTAGTCGATGGCTACCACAGCGTAGCGGACCCCGCCCTTTCTGGTAGGCAGGGCGCCTACTAAATCTATCCCCCAAACGGCGAATGGCCAAGGGGCCGAGATCATTTTCAGTTCGACTGGAGGAGCTCGTGCAACCACAGTGAAGCGCTGACACTTGTCGCACTTTTTCACATATGAAATCGAGTCTTTGGACAGAGTTGGCCAGTAATACCCTCGCCTGAGAACCTTTAAGGCCAGGCTTTGCCCCCCAGCATGGTCTCCACAGAATCCTTCGTGAATGTCCTGCAAGATGGCCTGTGCCTCACCTGGATGAACGCACCGGAGGAGAGGTAGGGAGTGTCCACGTCGGTATAGCACACCATCGACCAGCGTGTACCTCGGAGCTTGATACAAGATTCGCCGTGCATCGTTACGCTCTTCAGGCAGCTTGCCCTCGACGAGATACTCAAGAATGGGGGTCATCCAGGTCGGTCTGGCATCAATCATCTCGACCTCTGCTCGATCTCCTTCTATACTTGGTTCTTTCAAAAATTCTATTGGAACCAATCCCAGGGTTTCTATCTCTCCCGAGGTGGCGAGTTTGGCGAGAGCATCTGCGTTGGCATTCTGTTCCAGAGGCATCTGTTCGATCGATCCTCGCTCAAATGCGGACAGCTCAGTTTTTACCTTCGCCAAATAGGCGGCCATCTTGGGTCCCCGCGCCTGATATTCGCCCAGAACCTGGTTTACCACGAGTTGGGAGTCACTGAAGCACTGGACGGAGCTCGCCTTTAACTCCTGAGCTACTCTTAGCCCAGCTACAAAGCTTCGTACTCTGCCTCATTGTTGGATGCCTTGAACCCGAACCTTAGCTCCGAGTGGAACCTATGTCCCTCGGGGGATATTAGAATGATTCCAGCCCCGGAGCCGCTCTCGTTAGATGAACCATCAACGAAGATCTTCCACGACGAACGCGGCGAGGCGACTTGAGGTAGGCCTTCTGATGGATCCTCCTGGAATCCCGTGCACTCCGCCACGAAGTCAGCCAACGCCTGACTTTTTATGGCAGTTCGTGGAGTATAAAAAATCTCGAACTAACTGAGCTCGACCGCCCATTTTAACAAACGTCCTGATGCTTCAGGCTTTTGCAAAACCTGCCTTAGAGGCTGATCGGTCATGACGTGTATCGAGTGGGACTGGAAATACGGTCTGAGCTTTCGCGAGGCTGTGATTAGGCAAAACGCCAGTTTTTCCATCAGTGGGTACCGTGATTCTGCTTCGAGGAGTCTCTTGCTGATGTAGTAAACTGGCTTTTGAACTTGGTCCTCTTCTCGTACCAGCACGGCGCTAGCTGCATCCCCAGTGACTGCCAGGTAGAGGAAAAGAGACTATCTTGCCCTGGGCTTGGACAGCACGGGCGGTTCAGCCAGATGCGCCTTCAGATCGAGGAATGCGCTTTCGCACTCTACTGTCCACTCAAATTTCTTGCTTCCCCGGAGCAGGTTGTAGAAGGGCAAACACTTGTCGGTTGACTTGGAAATTAACCGGTTGAGTGCTGCTACTCTTCCTGTGAGGCCTTGGACATCTTTCTGCGACCTGGGGGAAGGAAGCTCGAGCAGTGACCTGATTTTTTCGGGGTTTGCCTCGATTCCATGGGTATTGACTATGAACCCCAGGAATTTCCCTGATGCGACACCGAACGTGCATTTCTGAGGATTGAGCCTCATGCCGTATTCCCGTAGTATTTTAAAACATTCTTCTAGGTCGGAAACATGGTTGTCGGCAGTTTTTTACTTGACGAGCATGTCATCAACATACACCTCCATGTTCTTTCCGATCTGGTACGCGAACATTCTGTTTACTAGCCTCTGGTAGGTAGTTCCGGCATTCTTCAGACCAAACGGCATGACCTTATAGCAATAGACATTCGTTGGGGTCATGAAGCTGGTGTGTTCCTGGTCTGCCGGATTCATCGCGATCTGATTGTAGCCTGAGTACGCATCCATGAAGGACATGAGCTCGTGCCCCGCCGTAGCATCCACCAACTGATCGATCCTAGGCAATGGAAAGCAATCCTTGGGGCAGGCTTTATTCAGGTCGGAGAAGTCAATGCAGGTCCGCCATTTTCCGTTGGGCTTTGGAACTAGCACGGGGTTGGCGACCCAAACTGGAAATTTGGCTTCGCGGATGAAGCCACACTTTTTGAGCCGGGCCACCTCTTCTTCTAGGGCTTCAGCTCGGGTTGTTCCTAAACGCCTTTGCTTTTGAGACTTGGCAGGAACGCTTTTATCCAGATGGAGCGTGTGCATGATGACACTCAGACTGATCCCCACCATGTCCTCGTGGGACCATGCGAATACGTCCAAGATATTCTTCTGAAACGTAATCAGCTCTGCCTTTCTCTTGTCGCAGAGGTTCTTCCCAAGCTTAACCGTCCGTGACGAATTTTGTTTATCAATGTTCACCTCCTCGAGCTCCTCAAAAGCCTGGAGCTCAGATCTGTCCTCGCCTTCTCGGGGGTCAATGTCCTCACTAAGGGCGACACTTTCCCCTTGGGCGTTTTGAGGTTTTTCAATCTCAAGAGCCACTAAGGGCTCCTGGGATTCCTCTTCACTCGAAATGGGCATAGCCAGCTGCCCGGGTTTGGACTTTCCCTTCATGGAAATACTGTAGCATTCCCTGGCAGCGAGTTGATCGCCCTTGATGGTGCAGATCCCTGTTGAAGTAGGGAATTTCATGGCGAGGTGTCGAATGGAAGTGATGGCCTCGAAAGCTATGAGCGTAGGTCGGCCCAAAATGGCGTTGTAGGCAGCGGAGCAGTCAATGACCACGAACTCAAGTAGCTTGGAGACTGTCCGAGACTCTTCTCCTAGGGTGATCACCAGCTCGATCGTCCCTATCGCTGCCGATCCTTCTCCTGAAAAACCATACAGCATCATGGAGGTCGCCTTTAGCTCGGCGACTGTTAGACCCATCTTTTCTAATGTGGATCGGAAGAGGAGGTTCACCGAGCTTCCGTTGTCCACCAACACTCTCCTCACTTTCCGGTTGGCGAGCTGGACTGCTACGACCAAGGGATCATTATGGAGGAATTGGACATGGCCTGCGTCTTCCTCTGTAAAAGTAATCGGTTGCTTCTCTAACCACTGTTGTTTTGAATGACGCTGCTCCGGGATGAACTCCGCTCCGTTGTGGGCCTTTAACTCATTCACATACCTCTTCTGGGTGCCTCTGCTCGTGCCAGCCATGTGCGGTCCTCCAGAGATGGTGGATATCTCCCCTTCGACCACAAGAGGAGGGATGTCCTGATCTACCCGAGGCCCAGGCTGACTGGCTGGGACTTCTGGAGCAGGTTGACCCGCTGGGACCATGTTTTGCAAATATTGCGCCAAGGGGCCTGCTCGGATGAGAGTCTCGATTTCATCTTTTAGATGCCTGCAATCGTCGGTATTGTGGCCGACGTCGTTATGGAAACGGCAGAACTTTGAAGTATCTCTCTTTCCCTTGTGGTGTTTCAATGGTTCCGGCCTCTTCTAGGGGACCCGAGTAGAGTTGGCCAGGAAGATGCTTTCCCTGGACTGGGTGAGCTCGGTATATGCTGTAAACACGGGCTTGAACTTATCTACGGACTTATTCTTCTTTTGACCGTGCTGGCTGTTTTCACCATTCCCCTTTCTTTTGCCACCACCGGGCTGGTTGTTCTGCACGACGTCGGGGATCGCCACCACGATCTCTGTCCTTGCTCCCGCAGGCTTCTCGGGAACCTGGCTGGTCCCCACGGCTGAAGCCTCAGCTTCTTCTAAGTTTATCCACTCTTGGGCTCTGTTAAGGAATTCATAAACCGAGCTGACTCCCTTTCTCTGAATATCTTTCCACAGGTCTCCCCAGACCAAGATTCTGGTTCTCATGGCCATGAGCTTAGAGCTATCGTCAGCGTCTCGGGCTCGAGCAGCGACATTCACGAATCTGCTCAAGTAGGCTTTCAGCGTTTCCCCGGGCTGCTGTCTCACGTTAGCTAGGGAATCGGCTTGGACTCGGGCGGCCTGGGAGGCGCGGAATGCCCTTTTGAAGTCAGCTGAGAAAGTCTTCCAGGAGCTGATTGACTGTCTTTTACTCTGCTTGAACCATTGCCTGGCAGGTCCGATCAGTGTGGAAGGGAAGATCAAGCAACGCAGCTCCGGGCCAATGTTATGGGCCATCATTAGGGTGTTGAACATCCCCAAATGGTCCGACGGGTCCCCGTCCCCCTCCCCGTTGAACTTTGACAAGTGGGGCATACAGAAACCAGATGGGTATGCCGTCGCTGCTATATTGGGGGAGAAGAGTTCCATTTCGTCGCCCGAATCATACTCGTCTTTTTCTTTTTCTGTTAGGAGCTTCCGCATCAGTTCCTCCATCTGAGTTAGGCGCTCGAGGGTTTGGTCCTGAGATCCTGGGTTATTCCAGGGCTGTTCTACAACTCCGGACCCATTGTACATATTAGGTGGGTTGTTGCCCCTCCTATCTTGAGATAGGTTATTTGGGACATTCCCTCCGTTACGTACTTCGGATCGGACTCCCGCCGAGCGAGCCTGACTACCATCCCTAGCCCTGTCCTCTCTGTGAGAGTTGAGGCGATCTCGAAGGTCACCTCCCTGGGTGGTCTTGTGGCTCTGTGCCAAACTCAGTCGCTGACGCAGGTCTCCTCCGGAGAGATCACTCCGGCGGCTGCCGGTCCAATGACTCCTGCTGGACAGGCTCGGAGTGCGTCTGTGGTGGTGAGGACCTGAGCTTTCTCCAGGCGCCCTACTATGCTGGGAAGGTCCCGCTGACGGTGGGTTTCTCCTACTACTCCCGTAAGTTGGGATGTCTCGGACGGGCTGAGGAGACGGATATCTGATTGGAGAAGGAGGATGCCTGACTGGGGAGGCGATCCTAGTTCCGTCTGGACGGATCAAATTTGGTGGGGGCCTTTTGGCCCTGCCAGCTTGCTGGTCCCGCTCTGGGCGAGCTGGACGAGGCGCAGGACGGTCTCCTGGGACGGGCTGACGTCGTTGGCCCTCCCCGGATCTCCTTCGGGAATTTCCTCGAGCTCTCCTGGGCGTTCTCGAGGAAGGTTGAGAACTAGGAGTTGATGTCCTGACCATACGGCTGTATTGCTGTTGTCCGACCCCAGGCATTTCCCTGAAGTTTGCCTCTTGATGGTGTGATGAAGGGGTGGAGTTAGCTGCATGAGGCCTACCCGACCAGCTATGCCTAGGCCGATTACCCCGGTGAGACTTAGGAGCCTCACCTTGCCTCTCTCCAACGTTAACGTTGGTTGTGAGAGGGGGTAGCCGGGCCAGAATATCCTGGATTTGCCGACCGGCTGTTGCTAACTGGCTCCTCAGTTGAGCATTCTCCATCTCCACCGCAGTATAATAACACGGGTTCAGATTAGGTGGCCAGGGTGCCGAACTACCAGTATCGTCTTGGCCTGCCGGCTGCTTTCCTGGCCTCTGTTGGACTTCAGGAATTTGTTCATCAGGGATGGCAATATGGTGGGCCTCCTGCCCATCCTGCTGCTCTGTTTCGTTGCCATGCCTGGATCGAGTGGTCACCATAGTTGGATGTTTGTGGTAGCACTAATTGAACTTGCTCTCAATGAAAGCACCCAACTGTTGACGCGGTTCTTCGCCAACAGGTAATTAAGAGAAAGAGAGAAAAGGATTAGTGCTGAAAATAGAACCGTCACAGATATGAAATCTTAGAGGATGAACTAGGTGACTCAAGACACGTTTTTAAGTGGTTCAAAGGTTAAAATCCTTCTACTCCACTAGTCAATATTATTGATATATTCTGGGTATTTGGTTACAAAGTGTATATCTCTTTGGAGACTATTGTTTTTCCCACCCTTATCAACTCCCAGGGTCTCCATATTTACAGGAGAAGGCACCTGGAAGTTGGTAAGGAGGTCATCCCGTGACCTTCTTATTTGCCATATCAACTCTGTGACATTCATGATTAATTCCTAAACCTGACACATAAGTATGGTCAAGTCAATAGATAAGGAGATAATGGGCCGCACGGCCCAACCCAGCCGTGGGTGTCTGAATCCGCACGTTCCTGCTGCGTGTCCGAGAAGTCAGGGAGATATTGGACACGTAATGTCAGATATAGGCACGTTTATCTTGCGTGTGTTGACTTTACAAAGGGTCAGAG
Organism: Humulus lupulus; assembly: GCF_963169125.1. Taxonomy (NCBI): domain Eukaryota; kingdom Viridiplantae; phylum Streptophyta; class Magnoliopsida; order Rosales; family Cannabaceae; genus Humulus; species Humulus lupulus. The sequence goes on along the minus strand of NC_084801.1, from coordinate 23,131,818 downwards.
ATCCATGAGAAGCTCGTACCACGAGCTTCTTCCCTGACCCGACCTTCGGCCTTCAGACTCCTTCCCCCAGTCTTGGGCAGTCCTGGGCGAGTCCTTGAGGATACCTCGAGCTAAAGGGGGTACGACCTTGAAAACAGGATCTCTGACCTGGGGAAATTCACTGGCTAATCAGCCCGTGGGAAACCCAGGGCGTACAAACGTCCTCCAATTCCTGTTATTCCCAATTTCCTCAAATAATAATTAAATCATATCCCATTACCCATTCATTCCTGGTAATGTACTAATTACCAAATTCCCCAAACTCACCCCGAGCCCAGTAATTAATCCCGTTATGGCCAAATCGCTAACTTGCACTCTAGGATCGTCTCATGCCGAATATGGGTATTTAGCCAACTCATCTTGCAACACTCCTAGTGTTGCCATAGTGTTTCGATCAGAATCTAATTCCTCCTCATCGAATTCCAAATGTGGTTCATTCTCAGCCACATTTGGGGGAGGAGGTTGGGATGGTGCAGCACCAACAGCCTGTCTAGTCTTCTTGGATTTTTTCGCCATTAGATTTTTTCATAGTTTTTTGTCAAACTCTCAATGAAAGCACCAGAATGTTGACCCTTGATTTGGCCAACGACACGAAGTCAAATCTACGACAAAAGATAAAACGACAATTAAGAAAGATAATCCAATGGAAAAGAAGAAAACACCAAGGATTTATAGTGGTTCAACCCCAAAGGATGGTAATGACCTACGTCCACTTAGTGCTATTATTAAGATTGAATCTCAAAGCAGTGATCAAAGAACTAGGGTTCTTTGAGTTTCACAAACCTTGGAAGAAATACAATGAAACGATGGATAATTGCACTATAGCTCTCTATCTCTCTCTATCTTAGTAAAAGGTTCTGGGATCAAAAGTCCCTTCCTTGAGCTATTTCATGCATATTTATAGGCTCAAGGAGGGATACATGGGCCAACGGGCTATATCTTTCTTTAATAATCGCGTATTAAGGTAATAATGAGGAAACATTCAATGCAATTATTATAAGATTACAATCTTAGAAGGAAACAAATCAAGTTATACAACCAGCCTAGTCGTATCTAAAAGTTAAGCCCTGACGAAGCGATGTGCCTCTGGTCGATAGTCGAGCAGCACTTCTGCCACGTGTCAACCGTGTGTGAGAAATCCCTATCACGTCATCAGCAGCCGTTTTTAGGGTAAACAATGAGCATATCCTTTAGCTACAAGATGCGCTTAATACCTCTCCACGCTACCATTTGCATCCCTCTTAGTTTTAAATATCCATTTACAACCAATTGGTTTTGCACCTTCTTGTAATGGGACAAGTTCCCAAACATTATTGTCTTGCATAGACTTATACTCTTCTTTCATGGCATCAATCCACTTTTGCGAGTTAGAACTTTAAATGGCCTAATGAAAGTTGATTGGATCATCTTCCATCATTCCATTGTCATCCTCATGTTCATGAAGAAATACAACATAATCCTATGAAATAGCATTTCTTTTTTCTCTTGTGGACCTATGTAATGGCTCTGGTTCTTAAGGCTGTTTAGTTTGTTCTTTTGGAACAATTACCTCATCTAGAATTAGGGGTTGTTCAACATTGTCTTGTTGAGATTTTGGATTCATTTCTTGAGCAATGACATGTGTAGAAGTCCGAACATTGTCAAAAATTATAGTAGGAACTAAATTTGAATTCAATTCCTCCTCAAAAGCAATGTCTCTAACCTTATTTCTCCCCCCATAACTCAATATCCTCAAAAATTGTTGTAGTTCTCATCTCAAAAATATTTCTAATTCTAAGATCATAAAAGTTATAGCCCATAGATCGCTCAGAATAAGTAATAAAGTAGATGCTCACTGTTTTGGAGTCCAATTTCTTTTCATGTGGCTTATAAGGCCTTGCCTAAGTTGAACATCCCCAAATGTGAAAGTGCTTTAGACTAGGCTTTCGACCTAGCCAAAGCTCATAAGGTGTTTTTGCAACTACTTTAGTTGGTACTTTATTCAGAATTTAAGTTGTTGTCTTTAATGTTTCTCCCTAGAGGGACTCATGAAAGGCAGAATGAGTAATCATGCTCCTTTCCATATCCTTAAGAGTCCTATTTCTTCTTTCAGCAATACCATTCATGCTAGGTGATCCTGTCATGGTGTACTGTAGGACAATACAACATTCCTCTAGGAATTTAGCAAACAGTCATGGATGTTATTTACCTTAGCCATCATATCTACCGTAGTACTCACCGCCACGATTAGATTTGACTTTCTTAATCCTTTTGTTGAGTTGATTCTCAATGCCAGCTTTATAAGCTTTGAACACATCCATAGACTAAGATTTTTCATGAATAAGGTATAGGTACCCATAACAATAGTAATCGTCTAAGAATGATATAAAATATTGTTGACCATTCCAAGATGCAGTAGGGAATGCCAACAAATATCTGTATGAATCAATTCTAAGACATCTCAAGCTCTATAGACACATAATCTCTTGGTTTTCATATGTTTTCCCTTGATGTAATCTACATAGACATCCAAATTTGTGAAGTCAAGAGACTTTAAAATGTCATCAGACACTAGACACTCAGTTCTACCTTTTGAGATATGACCTAAGTGTTTATGCCATAGTGACACTGAATTTAATTTATTTAATTTTCATTTAGTACCTCGTGATTCCACATGCAAAGTTTTGTTATAGGATGCAATTGTTTCCAGCAAAAAAAGATTGGCATAAGCATTCAAGTAATCGATTCAAACAACATTTGAATTTAAAGACAAACTAAACTGATCGTTTCCAAATGAACAACAATATCCAATTTTGTCCAACAAAGAAAGAAAAACTAAATTCTGTCTAAAGGACAATACAACAAAAGTGTCTTTCAAATCCAAATAAAAACCAATCCTTAATAACAATCTAAAATGCCCAATTGCTTCCACTTCCACCGATTTTCCATCACCCACAAAGATGTGTCTTTCACCATCACTTGACTTTTGGTAGATCAGGCAACCCTGCATTGAAACACTTATGTGAGTAGTAGCACTAGAATCACCAAGTGTTCCTAGGTACTGAAGCTAAATTAACCTCAGAACAGGCCAAAGTAAGAATCATCCCTTTCTTTGCACGCCATGTGTCATACTTGGCACAATCTTTCTTCACATGTCCAGGCTTGTTGCAAAAGAAACAACCCTCTGAATACTTCTGTTGTTTATTTTGGGTTGGTCCCTTAGCAGCTTCATTATCATATTTCCTTTGCTTGCCCTTATCGTTAAAGCCAGTGGCCAAGTGAACACTTAGAGTTTTGTCCTTTTTCAACCTTTATTCATCTTGCACACAGTGAAAAATGAGCTCATTGAGAGTCCATTTCTCCTATTGACAGTTGTACCTAATTTTAAATTGGTTTAACTGTGTAGGAAGCATTAACAAAAAATAAGCACAAGCACACACTACAACAAATTTGATATACAATGACTCCCTACAATGTCTTACACCAATGGTGTAAGACATTAAAACTTATCAGGGGTTTTAAATGTCTAATGGTGTAAGACATTGAAAGTTTATATTAATGACTACAATTGGAAGACATTAAAATTGGTGGAAGACGTTGGAAATAGGCTGGGGAAGTGTTCATGGGTACATCCAACGTCTCCCACCACGTCTCCCAGTGGGAGACGTTGGATGTCTCCACTTATAAAACCCACATATCAGCCTTCTTCTTCCTCATACACGAACCCGAGAGCAAACCAGAGAGGAGTTGGGCGAATTGGGGCTGCGTTTTTAGGGTTCTAAGGTAAGTTTTTTTTTTAATTTTCTTGATTTTTTGTTAATTATTTTGCAAATAAATCATAGGTTTTGCATTAGGATGAGTAATATACATGATTTTGTGTTAGTTTTACATTTTTATGCATTTTTTCATATACATTGTAGGATTTTGTGGTTTTTTCATGGAAGTTTTTTAGGGATTTATGATTTTTTAGTTTTTTTTTAATTTAACCTATCACATTGTATAGATTTCATTAGAGTATATATGTTCATGATTTTTTAAAAAATTTATCATTTTTTATTACGAAATTTAGATATATTTTTGTATATTTGAATTTTTTTTTTAAATTGTAACTATTTTGTTATATGTATAGTTATGTTAAAATAAATTTATTAAATAATTTATAAAATATAAATATATGAAATTTTTTTATGTTTTTGTTGATTATTAAGTTTTTAAGTTATGAAATTTTATATTGATTTTTTGTTGAGGTTATAATTAGTGGCACATTGAGATTTTTTTATTTGTTTACCAATATCATTTGCTATTATTAGATATTTAGTGATATTTGTTTAGTAATGTTTAACATATTAATTAATTTAATTTCATAGGTTGTAATTTTTGTGGTGAGATTTTAGAGAGTATTTTGCATCAAAATTCCTATATCAATCACACATTTGAGGTAATTAAGTTTCTAAAATTACAATAATACGTTATATATTGCTAGATATTTAGTGATGTTTTATTTATTATTTATTAATTTAATTTTATTGGTTTGCGGATTTAATAGCGAATTTGATTACTAAGTGAGGTAATTTTGCTAGCTTTTGGATTATTGACTGCAAGAGGTACATATATATTCTCTTACTTCTACTTTTAATATTATTAAACAAATGTTAGAGGAGTTTGAATATCTTAAATATTCATCCATAGTGAAGTAGGTTCTGAGATTAAAACGGTGTGCTACGATGATAACGGAAGGTTGAGAACTTGTGTATTTTAGTGAAGCAGGTTCTGAGAAATTTGGTTGTGTGCTGCGGAGCTATAAGGAAGAAACTTATTGTATGCTGTTTGAATTGTTTGTTTTGCTATTCACATGCAGATGGTTAGGTTACTATTATTGTAACGACCCACTACTCTAGACTATTTGGACCATTAACGAATCTATACATAAAACTTACATTTTTGCGAAAATACCATAATTTTATTGAAACTTGTGAAAACAAAGGTTACTTTCATAAAAATAAGTAGGATATGGGTACCCATTGTCTTTAAAACAAAAATAACTTAAAAACTAAAAAGAGTTACATAGAAAATGCGGAAAATACATTTAAAACCATAAAAACATAAACAAGACTACATCCTCGAATCGAATAACGCTCGGCCCCTTGACTCCATTCACCATCGATACACATCCTCCAAGCATCACGAATCTTACCGCCTCTAAGCTTATTTTCCTGCACATAAACAGAAAAGAGTGAGCCTAATGCCCAGCAAGGAAAAATCTAACACATAGTCATACACATCAATTTCATAATAACGTAAAGTCATATCATAACACATAATACACTTATTATAATGGCCATTATTACTTGGGGTCCCATAGACTAAACAAGCATATGCCCATGGGATTAGTGGGGTCCTACTAGCTAAGTAGGTCATATGCCCATAACCCATTTGGGGTCTTGTTAGTCATATGGGTCATATGCCCAAGCCTACAAACATATATACATATCATAACACATTTAATAACATAAAACATATAGATAACATAAGCACATAACATATTGATTCTAGCCTATTTTCCTTACCAAAGTTACCGGGATATAATGGACTGATTTGGGACTTTTTGGAACACTCCTAAAACCATAATGAACAAGTGTGAGTTGAAAGAAGGAAAGAGATGAAAATGAATAGGAAGACTAAACCATTGAGAATTATGCTTACCACAACTTATGTGCTTAAGAACTTGGATTCCCTAACCAATATAAGAATGAGGTTAGGGGACTGAGTAGAAGGTTTTGAGAAAGGAAATAACATGAAATAAATGAAATAGAGTTTCGGGTTTACCTCAAAGATTTGCAAGATCAATCTAACCTCTACCGAAATACTATAGAACTCACTTCCCAAAGTGTTTGATAAGCTTATGATGTTTAAGCTTATAGTTTTTCCCAAACCAAGTGTTTACACTCTCACACTCACTTAACACTAGCAGCTTCTGAACTTAGAGCAAAAGGTGAATAATGGCTGGGTACTAGGTCCTATTTATAGAGTTTTGGAATGAAAGTATCTTGATTTTACTTGAATAAAAATAATGGCTTTTTAAGTGAAAATCATTTGAATAATCGTTCAGCAGAGGCTGAAGACTCGTTCAAAAGATGCTGGACTTATGAAGAAGTTTGAATGGCTGAAAGGAAAAGAATTCAAAAACAATTGAACATATGCTGAAGGAGGCGATATATCGCCCCCTGTAGGCGATATATCGCCTGGGCCAGTATGCCCGAGGCGACCGTGCATCGTTTCGTGTTTTCCGTATCTACGTGCTGCGACATATCGCCCCCTATAGCTGCGATATATCGGCACTCGCTGAATATTTAAACACGAAATTACACATTTTTAGCTAATTTTGAATGGAGTAAACAGCCTTGACTAAGCCCTCAACGTATTCAAAGCTGCTGACTGACCCTATAACATTCAAACTTTACTCCTTATTAAATTTAATCCTCAAAAATACTTAATCCTTAATTACCATTCATAACATGTGCTTAAAATCCTATTGGTTGATATCTAAACCTTATAGTATAATAAATATAATCCTTAATATCAGTCACATTAATCAAACCTTAGGTTAAACTTAATATTCTTAAACTATAGATTAAACTTAGAAAATCTATAAGTACTACTATGAGCGTCCAAATAATTCCCGGTCTGAACCAAAAGTCCATAGTAACAAAGATAATGCTATAAATACTATCATACTATTATCTATCTTAGCTAAGTAAAGTTCTTGGACTCTACAATTATAGGGGAAATGCTGCCCGATTTTATCTAGGATAATAAATAATTAGTTTAATATAGACATCCTATAAGGAAGAAACTTATTTTATGTTGTTTGAATTGTTTGTTTTGTTATACACATGCAGATGGTTAGGTCACTATTATAGGGGAAATGCTGCCCGATTTTATTTAGGATAATAAAAAATTAGTTTTATATAGACATACAACTTTATCACGTGCTTAGTTAGTGTTGTTTCTTTTCTTTTCCATAGACATAGGAGAATATATGGATAAACAGTGGATGTCAGCGAATAGGTTATCTGCGGAATATAGGAACGGGGTCGATTTGTTCTTAAGGTTTTGTTCGGAAAATGTGAAAGACCCAAATTTTACTTATTGTCCATGTCTTAAGTGTGGAAATGTTAAAAAGATGGATCTTAAAAAGATTAAAGAACACTTATATTTCAATGGGATCGACAAGAGTTACACAATTTGGTATTACCATGGGGAGATAGCTCCGATTGCTCCAACTCTGCCAAGTAGACCAAAAGGAGTGAGGAGGAATATAGTGGAGGAGAACTGGGATCCATTAGATGAAATGATTGACGACGCACATTATGGATCAGGAGTAGACCCAAATAAGTTTGAGACACTTCTTAATGATGCCGAGAAACCAATTTACCCTGGTTGTACAAGATTTACAAAATTATCTGCGCTTCTTAGGTTGTACAATCTAAAAGCTAAACATGGCTGGAGTGATAAAAGCATTACTGAATTATTTGGTTTTCTGAAGGAGTTATTGCCTGAAGATAATGAAATTCCTATTTCATTTTATGAGGCAAAGAAGACGTTATGCTCATTAGGCATGCAGTACGAAAAAATTCATGCATGTCCTAATGATTGCATATTATATCGAAATAGTTTTGCAGACGCAAAATTGTGTCCTACTTGTGGTGAGACACGATGGCAAAAGAAAAGAAATGGTGATGATGTCAAGGAAGGAGTACCTGCCAAAGTTTTGTGGTACCTTCCGCCAATTCCTCGTTTCATCCGATTGTTTAGAAATGCCAAACATGCTAAAAGTTTGTCGTGGCATGCTAATGAAAGAATAAAGGATGGTAAATTAAGACATTCAGCTGACACCCTTGCTTGGAAGAGAGTTGATTTGAAGTGGCCTTCTTTTGGAAATGAATCTTGTAATATTCGTCTAGGTCTTTCGACTGACGGGTTTAATCCACACGCATCCCTTAGCAGCAAGTACAGTTGTTGGCCTGTTATCACTACAAGAAAAAACAGTATTCATAACACTTAAAAACTGCTAACCGGGACTATTGATAGCACTTCTGAAAATGCTAACATAGCCCCTGTTATTAAAAGTCCAGTCTTTTCTATAATAGTTTTTGAATGTTATGTTCGGTGTTATCTTAAACTATTCAATAACACATTTTTAGGTGCTATAATATTCAAATAATAACATTTAGATAGAGTTTTTAGTTATAAATTTGAAGTTTAATCTTGTACTTTTTTCATAACACTTTTCAACTATTACATTTGATTATTTTGATAACATTTTTAGTTTGTTATATTATATAAACCATAACGATATTTTACGCTTATAATATGTTTTTAAATCATAACATATAGTAATAAAATTTTAAATTTTATTTTGATAAGTATACTTATATGGTTTTTTTTTTAATTAAAAGATTTTCATTATTGTATTTTGATAAAAAAAAATTCAAAATTAATCATATAATGTCATTCTCAATATATTGATAAATCATAAGTATTACATTAAACAATAACTAATTCAAACTATAAATGTGTCTACTTCATGAGATCTTAGTTCTAACTTAAGTTTGAAAGCATAACATAATAAAGTTTCTTGAACATTTTTTACTTCAAAAATGAAAAACAAAAACATTACAAGATACACAAAAGTAAACCATGCATGAAACTTGCTCCATCCTTCAATTCATCATCCTTTGGGCACTTGTCCGGAAGACAAAATTCTCACATTCTATGATATCCCTTTGGGTCTGGTTGACAAGTCCTGGAAGTGATCTGAACCTAAAACAGGACATATGGACATTAGCAACTAAGACTGTAACAAACCCATGGACAAGGCAGAGTTATTGCATGAGCTTCACTAGCAACTAAGACTGTAACAAACCCATAGACAAGGCAAGCCAAGATGACAACCTAAGCAGTAACAAGTTCCTAAAATGCCAGAAAATCAACTAGCAAAGAAATATCAAAATATAAATAAGCATAATAGAAAACAAAATGAAGATTCAAACAAAGCTTGGGAACATCTGCAAGATGAAAACTAAAATAAATAAATAATATAACAAGTGAATGCAAATCCAATCCCATAACTATCATATAAACTATAACTTACCAAAGCTATAAATAAGAAAAGAGAATACAGTACAAATAAAATCAAACTTGTCAAACAACTTGCTGCCATTAAGACATTATAGTTTTTCAGACAGTAGGGAGCAATGAAGACATAAAGTGTTTCATAACTTTCTTCATAAAGCAAGGCAAAGGCTTGATACATTACAAACATAATCAAGCAAAGTTTTTTTTTTCAAATAATAAAAAAAACAGCTATATGTCCTTTACTGATATTAAAACAAGGAAATACAAATCAATGCAACTTAATCTTAACTAGAGTTTATAAGAGCAAGCATATTCCTCTATTGTTGCTCTTTGCAACTAATAATTCCCTTATATTGCTCTCTAAACAACTTCAGAATAAAGGAAAAGCTAGAAACAAAATAAAATAACTCAAAAAATATACCAATTCAAAGAAATAAACAAGAGATAACCACTATAAATTCCAGCTACCTGAGTTAGCAAATAGACATATATACACAATCATCAAATTAAACTACAGCAATCATAAAAAGCACAACCTTTTATTTACTCTCTTGCTAACTAAACTATGAAAAAGAAACAACAAGGTTTGTACATGAAACAAAGAAAGTTCAAAGAAAAGTCCAGAAAAAAGAGTTAACAGTATGAATGCAGTCCCAATGGAGTGACTAATAAACCTCTTTTAATATGTGGACGGAAAGAGAGGCATACTTGGTTTCAAATATGTATCCAAAGAAAAAGAGTCCATTCCAGAGTTGTCTGATTATTTTGTAGGCAACCTTGTATTAACACAAGTAATTAAGTCAAAGATAAACAATCCGTATAAGCCCATGACAAAGATCAACATGACAGTCCCAGCAAGATAAACATCTGTGTCATTGGATTACATTATTAGCAAAAGAAGCTCGTAATGAGAAAAAGATAAGACCAGAAAACAAGGGAATGAGACAGTTTTCTGTTCAAATATCAGTCCTCAAATAAACCATTTGGATCAATAGAGTGGCACAATTACATTGTTTTTTAGCTCTGTAATAATCAGTTGTAACAAGTCTTGGGAGTTGTAATAGTGTGTGTGTTTTAGTACATAATTGCATACACATTGAGAGAAGGAAAGAACTGTTGAAAAGTTATCAATTGCTTCAACTAGCCGCAGAACCATTTGTCCAGCGTGAATCCCTTTAACACAGCCACTCCAGTAAACTTTATATGCATCAACAATATAAATGCAACCCTACAAAGATTGAATTTAGTCTGAGTATTCATGTACTATATATAGTACCAAATACACTTATGTTCATCACTATAACTTATACTTAAATATAACTAAAATGAATTGAATAATGGCTATGGTATTTCAATAATTTTGTAGAGAAGAGAAATTACATTGAGAAATCACAAGAGGGAACCAGCCAATGAACCTGCATCTACAAAAAGTGCCAAAAATTAGAAGTCAAAAATCACTTGCCCAACAGCAAAAGAGTCAGAAATTATTTTCATTTTCAACATGGTTCATAACCCATTTGAGTATACTATTTTCTAGTTTTATTTCCAAAGATTCAAGCTTTAATTATCATGACAATGGACTAAAATTTAAACAATTTCATAATTGCCAAACCCAAATCTCATAATTTCATTTAGTTCATCTGTCTCAGAACCACCAGTAAAGTTGATACACCTTTCTACAGCTGTCTCAAGAAGTACAATGATATGGGGAATAGATTCCTCCATTCTGCGAACTGTTTCACTGAGTTCAATCCCCTGGGCACCCACACCACGAGTAACAGCTCCCCTGAGATCCACCCCAGCAATTTCAGAAGAAAGGATGGCCCGCTCCATCTGTCCATACCTTATATACATATTCAATCATTAATCAAAAAATGAACATAGCATTTACAGAATCTAGTATATAACGAAGAAAAAATAACAGAAAAAAGTTTTCAAAAAAAAAAACCTAGATATTTTAGAAGAATGTGGAAGTGCAAAAAAGTTTATGATTGCTTACCTTTGTTTAAATGATTCAAAGGGAGAGTACACCGCCTTCAGTGTATCCATTAGAACTCGAAGATCAGAATCTGAAAAGGAATGCTGAATATTTCTAGCAAAAGTCTGTGTCACGTTGTGTAACTCAAAAGGAATGCTGAAGATCAGATCAGATGTAAGTTATTCAAGTTGCGTATGGTATGTAATAAAAGGAATTAATAAGAGATAAATTGAACAGAAAGCAATCCATAGGCAAAACAAGTGCTGTAAGAAATTTGGTGACCTTCCGGCTGGATAATGCATCTGTTAAACGTGGCTGCACCATTGCATCTAGCCTATTCTCTAGGACCTCGAGTTGCTTTCTCACATTAGCAAATTCAGCAACCTAAAATGAGCAAAACGAAAAAAAAAATATCAAGTTAAAATCATCAAAATTTATAAATATCAAATGTAGAGTATAATGTTAAAACAATTTATAGAAAAATATTACCTCCCCAACAGCAGACTCATGTTAGCTAAGGTTTCTGCAGCCCTTGGAAGATCACCACTGGCAAAAACATCTTCCACAGTTGAACTTAATTGAGTTAACCCAGCAGCATCCTGTTGATCCATCAATGAGTAAATCAAATGCAACATCAACATTTTCCAATACTTCATTGATTATAACTTCTATGATCAAATACCCACCTGCAATGTCTCATAAGCAGCTTCCATTCTCTGCTTAACAGTATCAACTTTGGCCAGAGCAGCTATCGATTCAGTTGATGATCCTTCAGCCTGCATATTAAAACCAATTGTTTGAAGAGAAAAGTATTGTTATACATATGTATCAAGTGAGAAGCTAAAATCTCCAACCATACAAACAAAGCTAAGCCGGCAACAGCTGTCTACCCATGAAAATTATATAAACCAATTACATTAGTAAATGTACTGAAACGTGGGTATATCAATGTGAACCTGCTACTATAATTTATAGTAATGCTCTACAACATATTGCAAAGCAGAATATATATATATATATATTTAGGCAACTATTTCAGTTATGTGTGTGTATATCCATGCATATAACTCAACGTAATTCCATTGTTCACATTAGCAATAATCTATTCATAATATCTACATTTATTTTTAAGCAGAAAAGGTAAAAGCGAGACGTTTTAACCAAAAGGGTGCCCTGCCTTCTTGTAATTTATTCCAAAAGGGTAGTCAGAATACTATAGGCTGCAAATACACAATAATAAGTTTACAATATTTTGCACAATACATTAATACGGAAAGCTAATTCCCATACCAGAACAGAAAAGTATGCGACAATCATGACACCAGTTTGAATTGAATATTCCCCTGACGCCAACGGAAGATATGGCTTGTTAACCTGTGATGAAATACGCCATAGATATCTAGAGTTAGACAATCCTTGATGTATCCCATGTAACCATGTAGAATTGTAGATAGTCTCTCTAGAAGAAAAAAAAAATATTAAGGCAAAGAACTAGGAACTGGTGTAGTGACCTTATGCTCAAATGTAAGAATAAAATATATGCATTTTCTTCATTCAAAATTAAGAGAATGTAAGACAGTAAGAGCTAAGAGCTACCTTGTCTATATCAATACCATACAACTGATTCAAACCAACAATGTAAATGTTCATTAAGAGGGCAGCTGCAACAGCCTGAATTGAAAAGATCAAATTCATAAGAACGAAATTCATGGTGTGAATTAAAAAGAAGCAGTTCAAAGTATTTTAAGCTTCACCTCCAACATCCCAGCAAAAAATAATGGTGAAAAGTCTGTAAACTTCTCGACTGCAAGTGGGGAACCTGCATTCTCAAAAAAATAAAAAAAGACATAAAAAAAATCTCATAATTAGCATATTGGAAACTGTTAACTAATTATTCCCATGAACAGAACTTTTTTTTCAAAACCAAAGACAAACATATATCAAAAGCAAAACCTTTTGGAAAAAGTTCATGTTTTCAATCAAGGATAACAGAGGACCTGTTCTATTTGACCTGGTTATAGAAAATAACATCATTGAACTTATGTCCCAGCAGTGGGTTATGTCAAAAATCTAATGATTCTAATCAAAGTTTTTAACCAACTAGAAATCCAGTTGATGCAACACAAGCACAAATGCCAATGCCCTATAATCAGAGAGAGCAACAAAGCTTACAATAAAGCAAGTTTATACGACCCCTTTTACATTGCAGTGAGGTTGTCCATTAGTTACATTTCAGCATCAACCATTTTTCAACCCCTTTATTAAAGAATATATATGAACAGTAAACAGAGGAACTAATCCAATTTTATAGCATTTTGGCTAAGTAAGATGTGTGAAGGGAGAAACTTAAGTGATTTCTGTTATACAAGAAAAAGAAAACATAAAAGTGTGTGAAACGATTCAACCACTGAATTAGAACCAAAAATTATAAAACAAGATAAACTAATAAGAGGGCCTTTCTAATCACATGAAACTAGAACCAAAAATTAGAGAGTTGCACTTAAAATTTACGAACAACGGGGATTTAAAAAGAAACAACACTACTTGTATTCACTTGTACTATTTATATAAAGAAAAAATACAAGGAGTAAAATTGGAATACAGAAAACGTACTTCCCAAACTCACAAAAACAGGAAAATAGTACCTGTTTTTATAAAAAATTTGAATTGGCTTGTGTGTATATATATATTTAATTAAAAAGGCAGCCAAGTGAAATGTTGGCATGGGTGAATCATAAATCCTAGTACCTGAAAAGTTAAATTTCTTGAGATTGCACCTTCTCCAGTTATTCCCACCTGTGAGTATACACTGAGCATTAGACTAACTAAACATACCAAAAAAGCAGGTTCCATCTACAGAAACTATGAAGTCATAAATTGAAAAGCCCAAATTTGTGCATTAACAGACTAAACTTAGTGTCCCTCAGCCTAGTCAAATGCACACAAATAGAAGAAAGGGTGAAAATAAATACAGTACAACAAAAGACATAAGAGACCTAATATGAAATAACTCAAGTTTTTACTTTTTGACATTAAATATATATATATAAAAAAGAAACAAATTTTGAGTAAAGTTACAAATACATAGTCACAAAGCTAATAAACGATTCTACCCAAAATCCACAAACAAAAATAATAGAAATATATCAGTCCAAAATAACCCCTTTTTTTCTTTCAAAATAGAGGTTAAACCCAAATGAAGTAGTGCATCAACAAAGAGAGAGAAGTGAGAAAAATAAACCTTTTGCCAGTATAGAAGGAGTGGAAAAGGAGCCCAGAAGCAAAGAATCCATTGGCATTTTGCTTGAACCAGAAAACTTCCTCAGTTCATTTACACCCAAAAAGGAAAAGGATGGCGATGGCGATGGCGATGATGATTCTAAGACTCCTTTGGTGAATCTGAGTTCTGGGTTTTTTCAAAGATTGAACTTTGGAACAGGTGGAGCAGAGTTATAAGAGTAACTAACTGGCTTCTCTCCTGAACGATTGAGCCTCTCTGTGTGCAGACAGAGTTCACTGACCCCAATTTTGTTTGTTTATACTCGCTTTAAATATTCACTTCCATTATATTTTAATGTTTAATAAATAAATAAAACTAAATACAAGGGGTGAGATTGAACGACAGAAAATGAAACATTTGAAGTTCAATATTTTATTTTCTTTCGTTATAGTTCCGTGTACGTCCAAAAAATTCAGTCTTTTTGGCATTTTGTTATCTCATTTTCATGAATATGGAAAAGGTGTAAATCACAACCAAACTAACAATGAAAGAAATAGAGTTACCAATCCTAATAACCCAATACCCAACATCAAATTATGTAGTAAACACTCTGAAATAACTATCCGAGCAAACAGTTTCAAATTTTCAATCTCCCCCAAATATAAATAAAGTCCCAAAGCTTTCATTTTTAGCAATACAACAGAGCAAAATCCAGAAGAAACGAAAACCCAGCAAATCAAATGAAAGTACCTGATGGAAGTTGCAAACAGGAACTTTCTCAGTTGTTCTCTTGCCCGGAGAGCAATCAATATCAACTGCTGTATTAATAATACATTACTAAAATACAGTAAAATATTATGAAAAAGAAAGTAATGGTATCGTACCTTAAAAAGACGTAAGTAGAGGAGAATACGAGTCGTGGTAAGTTGAAGAACTTCAGATAGTCGGCGTGATGTACAGCCGTTGTGTGCTCTGGAAGCTCGTACCGACATCGTGAGGTAGAGATAGATGAGACGAGATGAGAGTGAGAGAGGATAAGTGTGTGAGAGAGTGTGAATGGAGGAGAATATAGAGTGCAAGAAAGAGAGGCGGCAATGGAGGCTGAGAGAAATTGTTTGGGTGTCTTAGGTTTAGGGATTAAATTATGGCTGAGAGAAATTAGACCCAATTTTTTCATTTGGCGCCTGGGTATATTTCATATGGCGCCAAAATATTTGTTCCGTGTTTTTTTTTTAATCATCTATCCATAGCACTTTTAAATATATGTTATTTTTTAATGTAATATATACCAAAAATTGTTGTAGTGTATGCTTGTTATTTACAATCTACCCCCATGGTTGTGTATGAAGAGAAATTTTACGATTTTGACCTTGTTGATATCAGGACCTAAACAACCTGGTAATGATATTGACGTCTATCTAGCTCCTCTTATAGATGACTTGAAAACTTTGTGGGATGAAGGGGTTAAGGTTTATGATGCGTATAGGCAGGAAGAATTTAATCTTAGAACGGTCTTATTGTGGACAATTAATGACTTTCCTGCTTATGGAAATTTATTTGGGTTTTAGTGTGAAAGGATATAAAGCTTGCCCCGTTTGTCAAGAAAAAAAATGTTCTGAATACTTGAAACACTCTTGGAAAATATGTTATATGGGACATAGGAAGTTCTTGCCTAATACGCATAAACTTCGGACTTGGAAGAAGGCATTCAATGGTAAACAAGAGTTTGAGGAGGCTCCTGAGCCATTGAATGGGATCCAAGTACTTGAGAAGATGTCTAAAATTGTGTTCAAGTTAGGGAAGCCCAAAGTTCGTACACCTACAAAGATGAAACGTAGTCGCAAGGCCAAGGTTGTGGAGGAGCCAAAAGGGTGTTATAAAAAGAAATTTGTTTTCTTTGAACTTGAATATTGGCCTTTCTTACTTATACGTCATAATTTAGATGTTATGCACATAGAGAAAAATGTATGTGATAGTTTGATTGGCACTTTGTTGAATATTCCTGGGAAAACTAAGGATGGAATTAAGGCTAGACAAGACTTGGTTGCAATGGGTATAAGGGATGAATTAACTCTAAAACCAGATAAGAGACGAACATATTTACCTCCTGCAGCTTACACTCTTACTAAAGAGGAAAGAATGGAAATTCGCAGATGTTTATTTAATATAAAAGTTCCAGACGGATATTCCTCAAATATAAGGTCATTGGTAGACATGAAAAGTTGTATTCTGACTGGCATGAAATCTCACGATTGTCATATTCTAATGCAACATTTGCTACCAGTGGCCATTCGATCTGTGTTGCCTAGGAGAGTTCGAGATGTAATCACAAGGTTATGCTTGTTTTTCAAGTCACTGTGTTGTAAGGTGATTGATCCGCTAAAGTTACCTAAGTTAAGAGATGAGATTGTTGAGGTATTGTGTGAGTTGGAGAAATATTTCCCGCCAACATTTTTTGATATAATGATCCATTTAACAGTTCACTTGGTTAGAGAACTAAGATATTGTGGTCTAGTTTATTTAAGATGGATGTATCCATTTGAGCGATATATGAAGATTCTTAAGGGGTATGTTAGGAATAAAAGTCGGTCGGAAGGATGCATCGTCGAATGCTATATTGCAGAAGAGGCAGTTGAATTTTGTTCTGAATACATGACTGGTGTACAGAAAATTGGGTTAAATGATGTTGAAAATGTTGAGATTCAGAGTCGTCGTGGTAGCGTTGTATGCATAGTAAGTCGAGATCTTCTAGATGAAGTGCATCGTCTTGTGTTACAGAATATAAATGAAATTCAACCTTATATCGAGTGAGTTATATTCATATAATACATTAAGTTTAAGTTGTGTAATTTCGTATATTCAATTGTTTAACAACATATTTATAATTGAAGGAAACATTTTAATTGGATAAAGACCAAATTTCCATCCAAGTCAAGGAACTCAAAATGGTTACAAGACGAACATTATCGAACTTTTAGTAGTTGGATAGAACAAAAGATAAATTGTGTTGATTATTGAAAGTTGTCATTAATTAGTACTTAATTACAAGATGACATTTTTGGTTGTTTTTGGTATGTTGATTTGATAGGTTGTGTCAGAATTACAAAACACATCAAATAAGGTTTCAGACATTGTTAAGTGGATTTCTCGAGGACCTTCGGTTAATGTCATCAAGTTTTCATCATACATGATTAACGGTTTTCTATTTAACACTAGGGAGCGCGATAAGAACAGAAACACACAAAACAGTGGTGTTAGCCTTGTTGCTAAAACTGTGCAAGTCTCTAGTGCAAAAGATAAAAATCCAGTTGAATGTGCTATGACTTTTTATGGAGTAGATAATGAAATTTGAGAGTTAGATTATATCACAGCTCGAGTACCTGTTTTCTTTTGTGATTTCGTGAAAAGTGACAGCGGCATAATATATGAAGATTTTGGTTTCACATTAGTTAATCTAAATCGAATTGGGCATAAATCTGATCGATTTATATTAGCTTCACAAGCGAAACAAGTATTTTATGTGAATGATCCTTCAGACAACCAATGGTCAATTGTTCTTCCAACGCAAACAAGAGAATGGAACATTAAAGATGGTGATTTACATGATATACCTCTCGAAGAAGAACTTGTCACATTCACCGCAATGGAAGATAATGACGAAGCTGATGATGATTGTATTTGTTTCCGTGAAAATGGTGAAGGATTGTGGGTTGATGATAATGGGTCTTGAGGTACCATTTAATAGGTTCCATATGTTTATGATATGTGAAATTCTTAGTTTCATCTTTTGGTTTCGTCAATTTGTTTCATCTTTTGATTATGAGTGTCCAAAATTGTTATAATAATGATATTTATGTTTCACAGATGGAGGCTGATCCTTTTGGTGGTAGTTCTGATGAGGGGGAGCAACGCCCTCATTCTCAGTCAGTGGAACAAGAAAATAAATCTGTGAGAGGACGTACATGGATGTCTAGAAACACCAAAAAAATGAGTGAAGGACATCTTACTCCTGTTGAATACAAAGAGTATGGTCAACTAGTGGGTGAATCTAGAAGTAATGTTTCATCACAGCTTGGATCAGTTGTTCGAGCAACTGTGTCCATCAACATTAACAGTTGGAAAGATGTTAGTGTGGTGGATAAAAATAAAATATGGGGCACAATGAAGGTATATTTTTATTAATTATATTTCATTTAATGTTTTTAAAATATATATTGTTTTGATAATATGCTTCTTATTACTTTCAAACTTGCAGAAAACTTATGATTTGGACCCCAAACAAAAGCAACAGATGTTGAAGGATGCAGGAAAGTACTTTCGAAATTGGAAGACTAATCTTACAAGGGTACACGTTTACGACGCTTTGAAAAAATACCCAAATGAGTTCCCGCCAGCTTTGCCATTTGGATTTGAGAATGTCATAACTCCGGATGAATGGTTAAAGTTTGTGAACTCAAGATTAACTCCCGAGTGGCAAAGAAAGAGAGAGGAGATGCAAAATTATCGAGCACTGAATAAATACAATCACAAGCTCTCTAGAGGAGGCAGTGTGCGTATTGAAGATATGTTAATGGAACAAAGTAGGAAAAGTCTGACTGAACTTGATAGGGCAGACTTATGGAGCATGGGTCGTCGGAATGCAAAAGGAGAGCTCATTGGAGAGGCCTCTGAGATTCAAAAAAATATTGTAAGTGCTCATATTTAATAATGTTGATATATCAAATTATTAGCTTATATATATATATAACTTTCTATGAATATTGTTTCACAGGATCATTACCGGCAACTCCAAGCTGAGGGTAAATGGGCACCTGATGGCCCTGATGATGTGCTGACGAGGGCGTTGGGCACTCCTGAGCCTTGAGGACGTGTTAGGGTTGGAGGACACAGTGTGTCCCGCTCAGTATACTAGAATACTCCAACACCTACCTCAACGAAAAATAAATCAAAAGCCTCTTCTTCGAATGACGACATTAGAAAGGAATTTGAAGAAAGATTTCGAAAACAAGAAGAAGAGCATCGTCAACAAGCACAACGCCTAGAAGAGCGCCTTCAGCAACAAGATGAGCTCTTGAGAAAATTATTGGCCCAACAGAGCGGGTCAGGATCTAACTTTGGAGTCCCACCAGCGCCATCATCATACTATGTGCCCGACCCACCAGTGCCACCAGCGCAGGCGTCCTACTATACTCCAGACCCAGTAGTGCCTCAAGCAGAAATCCACATTATTGCACTACAACCGCTTTTGCAAGAGGTAATTAAACTTTCTTGAATATTCTGAAACCAAATAAATTTCTTTACTGCTTCAACATGATTATTTGTATATAATATGTTTCTTACGCAGGGCCGAGCATGCCAATTAGCAATTGGTTCGGTTTCAAACATTGTTGCATCAGGTACACTCATTGAAAGAGAGGCAGGCAACAACTTCCAAGTTATGATTACAAGTGTTCTTAAGCCAACTTGTCCTCTCCCTTATGCATATCCTGATTTGGACATGTACATATTTGCTCAGGCCATTGGGACGCTAATAGCGTGGCCTAAAGATTTTGTCATTATATCTGAAGATGTAACTCATGAGGTGATGCCATATTTTACATAATTATCTTTACAATTCTATATTTGTTTGCAATTTTTTTAATTGTTGATATAATTTTATACAGACTCCCTCTACAAGTAGGACCAAATCACAACGACCAAGAGCTCCATCAACACAACAACCTCGAGAAAGAAGACGACAACAAACTCCTCCAACACAATTGGCCCACACTCCATTGGAACGATTACAGAATATCGTATCTCATTGGGATGATGGCGAGTGTGTCAATCTAGGCATAGAGTCTGGAGTTTTTTATCAGGATATGTCTCACTGTTATATATATTTAAAGATGACATACTTCAGTTTGCTCGAAAGGAGAAGATTGGACAAGCAGTAGTCGTCAGCTACATGAGGTATTTATCTCACAAATAAGTTTGTTATTTTAATTTTCTAATTTGATTTATTCATTCATATAAAAATTTTTCATATTTTTGTATTAGGTTCATTTACGAATATGTGGTACAACAAGGTCGCCAAAATAAGTTTTTATTTGTCAATCCTAATATCGTCGCCACTCAAGGGAGTTCATTCGACGATCGTGTTCAGAATCTGTTCAGACGTTGCAATGACGTAAAATCAAAAGAACAAGTTATGCTTGTCCCTTGGAACCATGGGTAAGTTTAAAAAGTTGTCATTTTTCCGACCCATATCAATAATTTCTTTGTTTAACATTTGAGCTATAAATTTTTTGTTTTTCTTATACAGTGAACATTGGATGTTGCTTATTTTGGCACCATATGCATATCATGTATATTGTTGTGATCCGGTGAATTCAGAGCTAAATAACCGTAAGGAGATTGTATCAGTGATCGTCAGCGCTTTCAATCTTTTTTTCTCTATGAATCTTCCTGATGTCGAGATCCCTGATACTCTACGCATTAAGCAACCTCAGGTAAGTAACTTCAGCAGACATTTTTGAACATTTATAATAATTAAGTAGAATAATATGTATGCATTTTTTTAAAAAGTTTCAATTTAATAATAAATTACTCATATTTTTAAATAATTAGTGTCCACACCAACCGGACAATGTGGCATGTGGATACTACTTAATGAGGATGTTGAAGGATTTGATTGAACATGCGAGTCCCGGGCATTACTTGAGAACGGTATTATTAATTAAAATTTACAAATTATTTTTGAAACTATAAATGTAATCAAATAATTAATTAATATATTTTACTTTATATTTCTTGCAGCTAACAAACACATCATATACAGAGACACAAATTGATGAGTTGCGACAAGAATGGGCGACATATATGTTGCTGATAATCCAAAGTTACCGACCTAGTTGATAGGTTTTTTTTTTTTTTTTTTAACTCTTTCTTCATACACAATGCAATATTTGTTCATTTTGAATATGTCTAACAAATATTGTATTTCTTGTATATGTCTAACAAATATATTTTTTTCTTTCAATTTAATTGATTATTAAATCAATTTAAATTTAGATTAAAATCATTTCAATTTAAATTAAAAAAATTTCAATTTAAATTAATATTATTTCAATTTAATTAATTATTAAATCAAATTAAAATAATATTAATTATAAATTATAAATTTATTTAATTTATTTTTTTTAAATGTGGGAGACTTTCAATATCTCCCACTGGGAGAGGTGGGAGACTTCCTGTTGGGGTTTTATGCCCTAATTAAAACCCAAATTCTTTGTAATCTCATTTTTATTATCAATAAAAGAATAGAAATCATTTTTTGACTTGGTCAATCACTTTGCTCACATGTTTTATTTTCATGATTATTTATTTAATATAAACTTCTATTAAATCCCGAGCATATAGCTAATCTTATTTATAGTGATGTAATCACAGTGGAATATAAATATGATTATATGTTCAAAAATAAGTTAGTCCTAAGATTAGTCAGTGCACCGGATTTACACTGACTTGCCAATCTACGATATGATCTACTTACACATTACAGTGTTATGTTATTTCCAGAACATTAGCAAAGTAGATAAGATCGGATGTATTTGTTACATCGGACAGGACCGATATTGACAGTTGATAAGATAAGTAAACATACCGTTATTATCTATTCTAGTCATATCATATAGTTGACCATAGGTCAATTCAATCTCAATTCTGAGTGGTTAGTATTCTAACTGATTGTATTATTTGAGTTCTTTGACTTGTTCATTACCAGCTTACCCTACGGACTAGCCCATACTTACATCTTGGGAACACGGTAGTATAATTGAGTGGGAGTGTTAATCATAGATATGAACATCTATAGCTTCTGATGAAGAAGTGAAACGATGGTTTCCTTTTAGTTTGGTTCAAGGTGTTAAATGATAGAGATCTCATTTCAGTAATTAAATTAGTTTACTGAAATATCATTTACAAGGAACTAAGTGTTTTAAGGATAAAATACAATGAGGGGTAAAACGGTATTTTAGTCCTATCTCATTGTAGACCGTCTATAGAGGATTGAGTGACAATTATGGATGTAACAATGGATAATTAATAGCGTATCTATATTTGTTATAGAGCGTTCTATGAATTCAAGAGTGCAATTCCAAGTCTATAGTGGAGTCACGAGGAATTAATAAGTTAGTAAATTTATTTGTTAGATTTATGATAACTTATTGGAGCTTGATTTCATAGGCCCATGGTCCCCATTGTACCTTGGCTAAAATCATCTAGATAGTCTCAATTAATTGATTTAATCATCAATTAGAATTATCAAAGTTGACCAGGTCAATTTTGGATAGTTTCACAGAGTTGTGTAATTTTGAGAAGAAAAGAGAAATTATGGCAGATTTATTAATTAAGATAAATTGGTATCTAAATTAATAAATAAATTTAAATCAAGGTTCAAATTATAAATAATTAATTTGATAAAGGATTTAAATAATTATTTAATTAATTAAATCAATAGAAAATAACACAGGCCTTGATTTTAAGTCCAATGGGCTTATAATCAAATGGGAAATTTCACGGGCCTATAGCCCATGATAATTTCGACATAGGGCTTCAAAATGGCTGCTATTTTATTGATTTTTTAATTATATTAAATGGCCTAATTGAGTCTATAAAAGGAGTGCTTATAGAGAAGTCAAAAGAAGGGTTTTTGATAAGTCAGATTTTCTGATAGTTTTATATTCTCTCTAAACACAAGTCCTTTTCTAAGCCTCTTTGTATTTTCTCTTCTTCTCTCTATATCTATCTCATGTGTTGAGAATTGCCCACACTAGTCTAGGTGGTTCTAAGGATACATTGGAAGATCGTGAAGAAAATAGAAGATCGGTTCAGTTTCTTGATAATACTCTGCGACAGAGAGGATACAAGAGTTAGAGAAACTGAAGGAAGGACTCTTAATTCCGCTGCGTATACTGTAAGTATTATATTGTTTGTTTCTCTTTGAATTCAATTTAGAAACATGTTTTAGGCTATCTCGTATTAATTTGTTTAATATCAGATATACATGAAAATAAATAAAGATCCTGTATAAGTTTATCCAACAACTGGCCTCAGAGCCTTTGCTAATCTTTATTTTCATGCATGAACATGTTTAAAATTGGATTATATGATATGTTTGAATAATTGGATGGTTTTTCATGTTTTTATGAACATATTGATTTTATGTGAATTTTAGCAATTTTTAGGTTATTTTGTTGTGTTTTCTATGCTCTTAATTTTTATATATGATTTATTTTGTGTAAAACATGGTAAAAATTAATTAGAAAATGGTTTTGGTTTGAAAAATTGCTTAAAAAAAATTTTGGAAAATTTTTGGCTTGGCTGCCCATGCGCGCGCGCACGCCCGCGCGCCTCCGCACGCCACCCGCGCGCACGCCCGCACGCGCGCACACCAGCCACCATCGATGAACAGTACCCCGTGAACAGTGCCACGGGTACTATTCATCAATTTTTAATTTTTTTTGAAAAATAAATAAAATTAAAATTGTGAAAATTTATTATGTATAATCAAAACTAAAAATATCTTTTTTGTTTTATCATTTAAATTTTTTAAAATAAAGATATTTTTGTTAGTTGATTTTAATAATTAGATATTTTCTACAAAGAATCAAATTCAAATTTAAAATTAGACTAACAACTTAATTTTAAATCTTTTAATATATTAAAATATTAGAATTATGATATCAGATATTTAAGATATTTTCATTTAAATTCTTGATATTTTTATTAAATCTTTATTTGAAAATATAAATATCTTTTTATTCTATAGTTTTTAATATTTAAATTATTTAAAATTTAATATTGTTAGTTAGATATTTTTATGGATATTTGAATTTGTTTAACTATTTGAGATATTTTAGGCTTGTTATAACTATTTGTATTTTTTTTTTTAAATGGTTAAAATATTAGATAATAGTTGTAACAACACAAGATATTTTTGGAAAATAGTTTAGATATTGATTTTAAAATTTAAAATTGGTTAAATTTTGAAAAATATCATGTTTTTCAGCCAATTAATAAAATATTTTTTTTAATAAATGGGATTTAAATTAACTTTGGTTAATTGTTGATAAATCCTATTTAAATTAAATTAATATTTTTTTTTTCAAATTAACCTAAAACCAAGTTGATTGTTGATAAATGAAATTTAAATTAACTATTGTTAATTGTTGATAAATTTCATTTAAATTGACTTATTTTTTGTAAAAATTTAATTAATTTGAATTTTTTTTGATAAATTCTAGATAATTAATTGTGGTATTTTTGCAAATGAAATAAATTGTGGTATTTTTGCATAAATTCATAGAATTGCTCATATAGTAACATGATTAGGCCCATCCAATTATAACATGTCTGTTTGCACTATATGTGGTATTTTTTGCAATTGGGCTTAGATGCATATAGTGGCCCATATGTTTGTTAGATATATGGTATTTTGCCAAATAAAATATTCATAAAATGATAGGTTTTATTTGGGCCCATTAGAAAATGTAAAGTTTAAATTCCTCTCTTGTGGGTGATTCCACTTGTGAAGGCCCATTTGCTTTGCATGACTATAGTGGGCCTAATCAATTAATAACAATTAATGAAATGAAGGTTTAAATTCCTGTCTTTTGGACCTTGTATGGAAGATAGGGGGCCTTTGTAGTGGGAACGACATACTGGACCCAGCCCTCCTCCATACAAGCCCAATTGTTAAGGCCCATTTACCTGAGTTGGACTTAATTGTATAGGTTCATTATATTAGTTAAACCTAAATATTGATTAGCAACAAATTAATTCTAAATTAATTGAATTTGTTTCAATGTGACACTTTAGAATTAATAAGAAATTATAGGACTTTGGTTTTAAAAATTTTAATCTGTTTAATTTTTTTTTTGGAAAACCATAGTCATTAATTTTCTAAAAATAAATAATAAAAATACTATTTTTAATTTTATAATGAGCTTATTTTAAGAATTTTATTCGATCTCCACCGTTGGTTTAACATAGTCAATAGCTTAATGGGGCCTCGAGGCGCTTTGATTCGTCCCCCTACGGAAGGTGTTCATTAGTTATTTTGACAAGGTTAGATTTCGAAAGATAGATAATTATAGGTCAAATTCTACTAGACTCACCCCTATGGTGACTACTAGGACTAAATCTATGATTATTGAAACCGTGGGTCTAGCTCATAAAATAAGAAATTTTGTTTTCTTATTTTGATCGAATAGTAGGTTGTTAATAATGGTGTCCATTATTAAATGAGTTTACAACTCTATTTAACTAGTGGTATTTTTGACTCTCGCCAACCGGGACAAGGACATCATAGATTAGTTAAAAACCTAAAGAAATAGAGATATGATTGTTTTTGGTATTTTTTCTCATATCTTCATATTTTTGGTATATGTTGTGCTATTTCTTGAAATTTGTGTGATTAGAAGTTTTATTGAGCAAATGTGATTGATTTCTACTTTATTGATAATTTGTAGTTTTAAGTTAAGTAGTGTCTACTCCCATCCTTTCTCAACTTTCGATGGAGAAACTCACCGAAGAAAACTTCCATAATTGGAAGCAAAATATCAACATAAAGTTGATTGGTGACAACTCTGAGTTCGTCATGATTGAGGAATCCCTAGAACGAGCATCGTCTCCGCACGTTCTTGATAGCATTGTAAATGCTTGGATAACACCGTCTCCACACGAACGTGATGGAACCGTGAATTCTCGGATGGCACCGTGTCTGCACGTTCATGATCAACTCAACTATGGTCTGACGCAACTCATGAACGAGCTTCAGATTATTGAACCTATCATGGGTGGACCTAGTAAAGGAGGTGAAAATAAGACCACTGATGTTGCTGCTCATCTAGCTAAGGCTGAAGCTAACCAAGCTTCGTCTTCGAAAGCTGGAAACAAGAGGAAAGGTGGACAAATAAACAACCCCAAGCCTGCAAAGGCTGCAAAGACGAGTGCACAACCACGTGCACAGACGCCTAAGGGGAAGAACATGAAAAACAAGAAAGGTAAAGATAAATGTTTTCACTGCAAAGAGAAGGGGCATTGGAAACGAGATTGCCCCAAGTTTCTAGCAGCTAAAAACAAAGGTAATGATTATAGTTCATTTATCTTGGAAACATGTGTTTTAGAGAATGATAA
The DNA here is from genome assembly GCF_963169125.1 of Humulus lupulus. NCBI lineage: Eukaryota > Viridiplantae > Streptophyta > Magnoliopsida > Rosales > Cannabaceae > Humulus > Humulus lupulus. The sequence goes on along the minus strand of NC_084801.1, from coordinate 23,105,284 downwards.
CTCCGTTTGGATTATTGATTCTGGATCTACTAACCATGTTTGTAACTCTTTACAACTTCTTGAATCGTGGGAGAAAGTGAACGAAGGCGGCTTAAAGCTTAGAGTTGGGAACGGAGCGTTCATTGCGGTCCAAGCTAGAGGAAGAGCTCGTCTGAAGTTCGGAAATAAATTTTTAATTTTAAAAGATGTATTTTTTATTCCGGATTTTAGTAGAAATTTAATTTCTGTTTCCATGTTGCAATTAGAACGATTTGTTATGACTTTCACAAGTTTTAATATATCTATTTCTTTCAATGGATCACAATTGTGTATTGCATGTTTGGAAAACGGGCTTTATATTCTGCGACCTAACGAACCCATCGCTCTTAACAATGATTTATTCAAAGTAGCTAAACCTAGGACCAATAAACGTCAAAAGACCGATAACAATAATATGACGTATTTATGGCACTTGAGACTAGGTCACATTGGCTATGATAGGATTCAAAGACTTACAAAGGACGGACCTTTGAGGGAACTCACCTTAGGTGAATTACCTGTCTGTGAATCTTGTCTAGAAGGCAAACTGACCAAGCGTCCATTCTCTGCAAAGGGTGATAGGGCCAAAGAACCACTTGGTCTTGTGCATTCAGATGTTTGTGGACCTTTGAATATACAAGCCAGGGGTGGTTTTGAGTATTTCTTCACTTTCATTGATGATTACTCTAGATACTCATGTCTTTACCTAATGCATAGGAAATCAGAAACATTTTCAAAGTTTCAGGAATTCCTAGCAATGGCTCAGAACCAATTAGGTAAAAGGTTAAAGATCTTGCGATCTGATAGGGGTGGAGAATATTTGGATATGCAGTTCCAAGATCATTTAACTGAACTTGGGATTTTATCACAACTTACTGCCCCAGGTACTCCGCAACAAAATGGTGTAGCGGAACGCCGAAACAGAACTTTATTGGAAATGGTTAGATGCATGCTTAGTTACTCAACTCTACCAACTTCGTTCTGGGGACATGCAATTGAAACCACAAATGACATTCTCAATGTTGTGCCATCAAAATCAATCCCCAAAACACCTTTAGAACGCTGGAATGGTCGTGAACCTAGTTTACGCCATTATAGAATCTGGGGGTGTCCCGCTCACGTCCTGAGGAAAAAGGAGGGAAAGCTAGAACCGCGAACTGAAGTTTGCATGTTTGTTGGCTATCCTAAAGGTACTCGGGGTGGACTTTTCTACAGTCATTCAGAAAAGAAAGTGTTTACTTCTACAAATGCTACTTTTCTGGAAAATGACTATGTCCAGAACTTTAAACCTCGCAGCAAAGTAGTTTTAGAGGAGATGGTTAAAGAATTGACTCCAACCAATGTTCCATCGTCATCAACGCGTGTTGATGATGAAATTCCCACTCTTCATGTACAACCGACGCAAGTCGATTTAAATGAAGAAAGTACCACTGTTCCTGAGCAAACAGTCACGGAGCCTCGTCGTAGTGGGAGGGTTTCTAGAAACCCAGTTCGCTATGGTTTGGATGGTGAAACCAATATGGTTGTTGGTGACACTAGTGATGATGATCCATTGTCTTTCAAACAGGCAATGGCTAGCCCTGAAAAGGAACTATGGCTTGAAGCCATGAAACAGGAAATGGAGTCTATGTACTCAAATTCCGTCTGGGATCTTGTGGAAGCACCTAGTGACTTTAGGGCCATTGGGTGCAAGTGGATCTACAAGAAGAAACGAGGTGTTGATGGAAATATCGAGACTTATAAAGCTCGATTAGTGGCAAAGGGTTATACCCAAAGAGAAGGCGTGGACTATGAGGAAACTTTTAGTCCGGTAGCCATGCTCAAATCCATTCGCATCCTCCTATCCATAGCAGCCGCTCTCGACTATGAGATTTGGCAAATGGACGTCAAGACAGCTTTTCTTAATGGAAAGCTTGACGAGGTCATTTATATGGATCAACCAGAAGGATTTAAAGTATCTGGACAAGAAGGAAAAGTTTGTAAGTTAAATAGGTCCATCTATGGACTTAAGCAAGCTTCTCGTTCCTGGAATCTTAGGTTTGATGAAATAATCAAAACCTATGGCTTTGAACAAAATATTGATGAGCCCTGTGTTTACCAACTAAAGGCAAATCAAATAGTGGTATTCCTGGTTCTTTATGTAGATGATATCTTACTCATTGGAAACAATGTTAAGAAATTATCAGATGTGAAGAATTGGCTGAGCACTCAATTCCAAATGAAGGATTTGGGTGAAGCAAGTTATGTTCTAGGTATCCAGTTCATCAGGGATAGAAAGAACAAACTTTTAGCTCTATCTCAAGCAGCTTACATTGATAAAGTGCTTGAACGTTTCTCAATGACAAATTCCAAGAAAGGGCGTCTACCGTCCCGCCATGGAATTCATCTTTCAAAGAAGCAGTCTCCCCAGACTCCTGAAGAGGAAGATGCAATGAGAAAAGTTCCTTACGCATCTGCAGTTGGAAGTCTGATGTATGCCATGTTGTGTACTAGACCAGATATCTGCTATGCAGTGGGAGTAGTGAGCAGGTATCAGTCAAACCCAGGACCGGAACATTGGATAGCAGTTAAGCATATCCTGAAGTATTTGAGACGGACTAGGGATTATATGTTAGTCTACAAGGGTGGTGTTCTAAACCCTGTAGGCTACACCGATTCAGATTTTCAGACTGATGTCGATGACAGAAAGTCTACTTCTGGAATGGTGTTTACTCTTGGGGGTGGAGCTGTGATTTGGAGAAGCGTAAAGCAGTCTGCAATCTCAGATTCCACCATGGAGGCTGAATACATAGCCGCGTCAGAAGCAGCTAAGGAAATAGTCTGGCTAAAGAAGTTCTATTCGGATCTTGGTGTTATTCCAGAAACGGATAAACCGCTTGTGTTGTTTTGTGACAATACAGGAGCGATAGCCAACTCAAAAGAACCTCGAAGTCACAAGAGGAGTAAGCATATAGAAAGGAAGTATCACATTATTCGAGAATATGTGGCCAGGGGAGATGTGAAGGTTATGAAGATTGCAACTGAAGACAATCTTGCGGATCCGTTTACAAAGACACTACCAGAAGCTACATTTGATAAGCATATCAAGGAGATGGGATTAGTAGAATTAAGGCATTAGTTTCAATTAGTGCAAGTGGGAGTTTTTTGGGGTTTTATGCCCTAATTAAAACCCAAATTCTTTGTAATCTCATTTTTATTATCAATAAAAGAATAGAAATCATTTTTTGACTTGGTCAATCACTTTGCTCACATGTTTTATTTTCATGATTATTTATTTAATATAAACTTCTATTAAATCCCGAGCATATAGCTAATCTTATTTATAGTGACGTAATCACAGTGGAATATAAATATGATTATATGTTCAAAAATAAGTTAGTCCTAAGATTAGTCAGTGCACCGGATTTACACTGACTTGCCAATCTACGATATGATCTACTTACACATTACAGTGTTATGTTATTTCCAGAACATTAGCAAAGTAGATAAGATCGGATGTATTTGTTACATCGGACAGGACCGATATTGACAGTTGATAAGATAAGTAAACATACCGTTATTATCTATTCTAGTCATATCATATAGTTGACCATAGGTCAATTCAATCTCAATTCTGAGTGGTTAGTATTCTAACTGATTGTATTATTTGAGTTCTTTGACTTGTTCGTTACCAGCTTACCCTACGGACTAGCCCATACTTACATCTTGGGAATTCGGTAGTATAATTGAGTGGGAGTGTTAATCATAGATATGAACATCTATAGCTTCTGATGAAGAAGTGAAACGATGGTTTCCTTTTAGTTTGGTTCAAGGTGTTAAATGATAGAGATCTCATTTCAGTAATTAAATTAGTTTACTGAAATATCATTTACAAGGAACTAAGTGTTTTAAGGATAAAATACAATGAGGGGTAAAACGGTATTTTAGTCCTATCTCATTGTAGACCGTCTATAGAGGATTGAGTGACAATTATGGTTGTAACAATGGATAATTAATAGCGTATCTATATTTGTTATAGAGCGTTCTATGAATTCAAGAGTGCAATTCCAAGTCTATAGTGGAGTCACGAGGAATTAATAAGTTAGTAAATTTATTTGTTAGATTTATGATAACTTATTGGAGCTTGATTTCATAGGCCCATGGTCCCCATTGTACCTTGGATAAAATCATCTAGATAGTCTCAATTAATTGATTTAATCATCAATTAGAATTATCAAAGTTGACCAGGTCAATTTTGGATAGTTTCACAGAGTTGTGTAATTTTGAGAAGAAAAGAGAAATTATGGCAGATTTATTAATTAAGATAAATTGGTATCTAAATTAATAAATAAATTTAAATCAAGGTTCAAATTATAAATAATTAATTTGATAAAGGATTTAAATAATTATTTAATTAATTAAATCAATAGAAAATAACACAGGCCTTGATTTTAAGTCCAATGGGCTTATAATCAAATGGGAAATTTCACGGGCCTATAGCCCATGATAATTTCGACCTAGGGCTTCAAAATGGCTGCTATTTTATTGATTTTTTAATTAAATTAAATGGCCTAATTGAGTCTATAAAAGGAGTGCTTATAGAGAAGTCAAAAGAAGGGTTTTTGATAAGTCAGATTTTCTGATAGTTTTATATTCTCTCTAAACACAAGTCCTTTTCTAAGCCTCTTTGTATTTTCTCTTCTTCTCTCTATATCTATCTCATGTGTTGAGAATTGCCCACACTAGTCTAGGTGGTTCTAAGGATACATTGGAAGATCGTGAAGAAAATAGAAGATCGGTTCAGTTTCTTGATAATACTCTGCGACAGAGAGGATACAAGAGTTAGAGAAACTGAAGGAAGGACTCTTAATTCCGCTGCGTATACTGTAAGTATTATATTGTTTGTTTCTCTTTGAATTCAATTTAGAAACATGTTTTAGGCTATCTCGTATTAATTTGTTTAATATCAGATATACATGAAAATAAATAAAGATCATGTATAAGTTTATCCAACACTTCCCACCTCTCCCATTGGGAGACGTGGGAAGTGACTCACCTCTCCCAGTGGGAGACGTTGGATGTCTCCTAGGGACTTCCCACGTCTCCCATTGGGAGAGGTGAGTCATTTCCCACGTCTCCCAATGGGAGAGGTGGAAAGTCAACGTTTGACTTTCAACCTCTCCCAATGGGAGACGTGGGAAGTGAGGCACGTCTCCCAATGGGAGACGTGGGATATATACCTACAATGACCCTAGCAGCAACGTCTCCCCAATTGGGAGACATTGTAGACTTCCAATGCCTCCCAATTAAAGTCATAAAACCTTTATTTTGTTGTAGTGACATCATCAGAAAACTCAATCTTAAGTGTCCTAAGTCTTGAGACCAATATGATACATTTCCATATTGTACTCCCTTATATTTCCTTGACCATTATACTTCATGGTCATCAAATAACCAAGAAGTGTTGTCATTTCAACCTTATCGTTTTTAGCAAAACGTTCCTCAATTTGTTCACGAAAATTCTTGGCCTTAGTAATCTTGTTGCATTCTGTGCCCCAAAAGACTTCTCGAATGTTGTGTTTCATAATCATTAGACTCATGCGATTTGAACAATCCCACCTCTCAAATTCTGTTTTATCATCACGAGTTCTTTCCTTAGTGAGAGGTGTAGGTTGTTCATCCCTTAATGCATGGTCTAAATCCATACATCCCAGAACTATAAATAAGTTTCTTTTCCAATCCTTGAAATTTGTCCCATTAAGCATAGGAATAGAATTAATATCAGTAAATATTGAGGCAGCAGAAGATAAACTAGCTTAATGTAGAACAAAACAAACAAAACAAGCTCACATCAATATGCACAATGAAACAATAAATTCAAAAATTGGTTAATCTCATCTCAAGATACCAAGCACAACAATAATATTATGTCATTGGACACTAATATTAACTATAAGTGGTACTCTTGTTGTGGCAATCAAATATTGACAATAAATTATGTCAAACAATAAGTCATTATTTGGAATAATATATTGCTCAAACAAAATACCTTATAATTGTCACACATTTATCACCATGGGTGTACATGAGAGTCAATGAAATATTCACTTACATTTGTGTCAGTTAATATATGTATAAATTACAAACACGCAAGCATGTTAATATTTTAAATAAATTAATCTATATAGAACATGTCACTTTGGAAACATACTGTTTCAATTAATCTATTCAAAATATTAGACCTCTTTAATAAAATTCCGAAACCAAAATTTGAATTTTATTAAAAAAAAATTTACTCGAAATCATATATAATCATTCAAACCAAATACATGATCATTCAAAAGTACAAGAAAAGCTTCAAATTTATAGATCTATGGGATGCATATAAACATCATATATTGAATCACACAAACAATACTTTAATGATTCCAGAGAAAACATACCAATAATAATTATATATCTATTGAGCCAAAAGGTTATATACGTCATATTCACGGGGACAATAAAAGTCACAGAATTGATCAATATATATCATACAATTACACAAGAACCAGAAATATAAATATATATAATATCGTGGAACCAAAAGTGCATCCGAAGTATATATATATATATCAAAACCTTAATTTTAGAAAATCCCAAATTTTCTTGAACAAAATCATCAAAACTTTAATAAATCCAGTAGCTCTGGTACCACTTGTTAGGATTTATAAAACACTCAAGCAATATACTTAATCCCAAAATTTAATCATGTTACTAAAAGTTCTTTTATATAAAAAAAAATTCTAAATTATGTTTTTCTAGATGATTTGCTAAATCAAAGAAGAAAATGAATACGAAAACGGAAGCACTAACGTGAAGTCATTGACGGAGATTGCCACTACAGGAAAACAAGTTATTACCGGCGGAGAAAACCGCCGGCAATAGTCAGGAAAACCGCCGGTAATACTTTTACCGGCGGTCTCCGCCGGCAAAAATCCGCCGGTAAAAACCGGTCGGTAAAAGCCGTTATTACCGGCGGATAATTACCAGCGGATCCCGCCGGCAATAATTTGGTCAGAATTCACGTCTGACACATTATTACCGGCGGTTTCCGCCGGTAATAATCCGCCGGTAATTGTAAAATATATTTTTAAAAAATAATTAATTTTTATAAATTATAATATAATTAATATTAAATAACTAAATTTATAATTAAAAAAATTTAGAAACAAAATCAATATTATTTAAATTAATATCCAAATTAAAAATACAACTTTAAAATACTAAAATTGTCTTTTCAAAATAAAAAAACATACACTTAAATTTAATAATAAATAATAAAACCTAAACTAATTATTATTGTCTTCATCAAAAGTTTCATTTAGAAAATTTTCAACATTCGTGCTTCGACTCAAACCTTCATGAGACTGTGGTGCTGGTGGCGAAGGATAATATGGCCGAGGCTGTGGGCGAATCAAAGGAGACTGCTGCTGTTGTTGATTCAGAGAAGTGTAGTACTGCTGATTATAAATGGCTGTGCTGTGTCGATCCTCCATAATGAGGATATACCGGCTGCTGCTGCATGAACGGCCCAAATTGACCATACATAGGTTGTTGTTGTTGTTGTTGCTGCTGGGGTAATCCTCCAAACTGACTTCCCATAGGTTGTGTCTGAGGAAACTGGGAAGAAAGTCCAAAAATATAATTAAAAAGTGGCGACTGAGAGGAACCACCAGATATGTTTGGAGAATTTTGTTGTGGTTGCTGTGGCATCGACGACGTCCCCGGGCTTTGATTAGATGTACTACCTTGTTGTTGAGAAGGTAAGAACTGCTGCAATAAACTTTCATAGCGTGGGTCATGGAGGGAAGAATCAGTCTGCAAATTTCCTGACTCGACCTTATCACGCATCGTAACCCACATCTCAGCCAAAACTCCCATCATCTCTGGAGTCACATTAGTAGGAACTTGTGACTGAGTTTGGCTTGAACTTTGACTTGTGGAGCTAGATGCTGATTTCTTCCCTTTGCCTCTAGGCCTGTATCCCACTCCTATTTGATAATCAGACCTCGAGCCAAGGACTTTATCCATAACCTGATATTGTATTGATTTAGCAGTAGAACCTTCACTAGAAGCAGATTCCGAACCTGACTGACTACTTTGAATATTTTGCCTCTCCATCTCTTGGGTCATTTGTTCCTGCCAAAAGAAAATGTTAAAAAACCAATATTACTATAATTTAAGATCAATAAAGAAAGAAAAAACTTTAACTTACATGTAGTTCTTTGCAAGTTTCGCTAACCCAAGTCTTCGTAGATTTTTTTATATGAGTATCTCTCCAAGCATCAATAGCATGATCATCAGGTTCATCCTACAAAATAATAGTGTTAGTTTAATTAATAATATAATAATATCAAATAAAGTTAAGTATTTTACTTACATATTCGTTACGGATCGCTGCCATTGATTTAGAGCCTTGCGTCGACAAATACTTCATTTCCTTTCTATTTTTCTTGTTCTGCGTGGATCGCGCTACAAACTTTGGGCTCAGAAACAAATCGACGATTTCTTTCTAGCTCTCCTTCGAGCACAAGTCAGGAATAGCATTGAGAGCACTATCCAAATCATTCGGATTTCCAGAATAATATTTTTGGAAATGAGAATGCCTAATATTCTTTCTCTCTGAATATCTTTTGCGCATCTCCATATACAGAGTTCCCATAACTCTTTCAGGTTCTGGATGCCCATCGATATTATAGTAATACTAAAAAAAAAAATTGTTAGTTTAAATTTTTATAGACTAAAATGTATAATATAAAAAAATTATATATTTTTTTTACCTTCATCTTTTGAACGACCTGGTCTTTATATTGCTGAGGAACATCTTTAAAATCTAAATAATGTCCCGACAATAGTAATGTAACTTCAGTACTCAATTGACGAACAAAAGCTTGGTGCTCAGTACCAACCACTTTGTCTGTCGCCGGATCAAGTTGCAATTCAAGTGGTTTGCCAGCATCCTGCCTTCGTTTTTCAATATTAACATTACTGGCAGGGCCACGTCCCCTCCTTCTTGCAGGACGATCTATTAATTTGTTTAATACATAAAAATAAAAATATTAGTAAATCTTAAACATTTAAACATATTGCGATTATAATATATCACATAACTAAAATTTAGATATTAACCTAACTCGCAAGTTGAGGGTATCCTGCTAGGATCTGTGGGGTCTTGACCACCACCATCTCCACCGTGATGGGATACTATATCAGCTGACATGTCTCTTGTATTCATAAATATTTAAGATTTAATAATAAGAATAGAAATCAAATTTAAGATTTAATATCATCAAATTTAATTAAGTAATGAAATAACATTAAACAAAATCAATATCAACATAAATTGGAAAATACAAATCAAATTCAAATTTTTGTGTTTGTTACAAAGGTAATCATTACATAAAACTAATAATCACTATCGCTTCCATCATTAACTAAATTAGCATTAACATCATCTTCACAAAAATAAATTAATAAATCATCTTCTTCATCTAATTCTTCATCTGCTTCTTCATCGCCTAACTCGTGATCCTCTTGACTAACATTTAAATTTTGTACTGTACTAATGTCAATCGAATTTTGAGTAGGTAGCATAACCAACTCGCTGAGATCCACAGTCAACACAAAATTTGATGAGCTAATATCATGTACCACATCAATGTCTGAATTAGCTTCACAGTTCTCGACGTCCCAAATTTGTCGATGGTTTACACCCTCAACAACTTTCCACTGATTTCCTCTAAGTAAATCATCGAGATAAAATACTTGCTTCGCTTGATTTGCAAGTATATATGGGTCATCCTTGTACCATTCCCCGCTAGTGTTTATACTAGTAATATTATTCTCTATAATTATTTTCTTCCTTCTTGGATCTGTATTAAACCACTTACACTTGAACAATGTCACAGAATATGTGCCAGTAAATGTTAACTTTAATACTTCTTCAAGTATTCCATAATAGTTAAAATCTTCTGTTCCAGCAACAAATACTCCACTGTTTTGAGTGCTCCTCTTTAAATCTCGTTTGGTTGACATAAATCGAACACCATTCACTATACAACCTTCGTAATAAGCTCCTAAATGATCTGATCCAGATGCTAAAGCTAGCAACTCGTCACCATTATCTAACGATCCAAGCTTTTGTAAGTCGTATATCTAAAAGAATAAATAAAATTATTATAAAATTGAAAACAATACTTAAAAGGATGAAAGAATATAGGGTAGGTTTTTTTTTCACCTTCTTGTGAAACCATCGCTGAAAATATTTCTTATGTAAAATGTTATGATCTCCATCCTGATATTTGTGTTTGATTTCTTCTAAGTGTTCACTATAAATAAGAACAAAAATTTTGAATCAGTTGAAAGCATTTTCAATGCAATAAAAGCAACTTTTGGGAAGAAACTTACTCCAAATATTTCTGAATTTCAGGTGAATTGTTGTATATGTACCACTCTGCTTGTTCACGAGTCGCACGATCAAGAGGCTTTAGAGTTTCTTTTGCTATAGGTCGACATTGCGATTGAAATACAAAAAGATTTCTTGGTGTCACCTCATCTTCATTGCGATCAAGACGATTAAATCTTGTTTCAACACCTTTGAAATACATCGAACAAAATGTCAAAGCCTCATCTACAACATAACCCTCGGCTATCGACCCTTCAGGACGAGCTTTATTTCCAACGTAATTCTTTAATTTTTTCATGTATCTTTCAAAAGGATACATCCAACGCATAAATACCGGTCCACCCAGAATTGCTTCTTCAGGCAAATGTAAAATCAAATGCACCATTATATCAAAAAAGGCTGGAGGAAATATGAGTTCCATTTTACATAATATTAGAATAAGATCTTTTTGTGCTTCCTCCATATCGCTAACCTTTATAGTTCTTGCACAAATTTGCCTGAAAAAGTTACATAACTCAGAAATGGTAGTCGATATACTCTTTGAAAGAACCTTGCGAACACCCACTGATAGTAATCGTTGCATTATTACATGACTGTCGTGGGACTTTAAACCGCTGATATTTGTTAAATCAGCATTTACTTTCTTCTTTAAATTGGAACAAAAATTATCTGGAAATTTCACATCTCGAATAAATTTACAAAACTGCATTCTTTGATCAGATGTGAGAACATTTGGGGCATGAGGCTTCATTAACTTTCCGTTGTCATCTTCATATATCCACAACGATTCCCTTACTCCAAACTTTTTTCAAATCATGTCTTGCATTAGTGGTGTCCTTGGATTTATCATTATCCAAGATTGTGCCTAACAAACTATCACACACATTCTTCTCCACATGCATGACATCAATGTTGTGTTTTAAAGTGTTCGAAGACCAATAATCAAGCTCATAAAATATGCTTTTCTTCCTCCAATTTTGATCTTCTGCAATACGCCTACGTTTGACACCTCCAAACATCTCGTGTTTTCCAGGAACTTGTGGTACAAGTTTGTTTACTTGTTCTAATATTTCCTCACAAGTAAAACGTCTTGGTGGACGTCTTCTCTCGATTTGTCTGTCAAACTAAGTGTCTCTTCTCATTCGATGGTTACTTGGAAGGAATCTTCTGTGACCAATGTAGGATGTCTTACCGATCACTCGAACAGAAGTTGTGTCTTCATTACACATCGGACAAGCTTTGTATCCATGACCACTCCATCCAGATAAATAGCTACGAGCAGGAAAATCGTTAACTGTCCACAATAAGGCTGCACGCAACTTGAACATAGTGTTGGTTATACTATCTCTTGTATCGACACCATTAACCCACAACTCCTTTAACTCATCCACCAATGGTCTCAAGAATATATCCATGTCCTTTCCCGGTGATTTTGGTCCAGGAATAAGAATGGATAATAAGAAATTATTATCTTTCATACACATCCAAGGTGGAAGATTGTAGTTAGCCAACACCACAGGCCACATACTATATGCTTGACTCATGTTGCCAAACGGATTGAAACCATCTGCAGCTAAACCTAAACGAACATTCCGAGGTTCACTAGCAAAATCAGGATGTTTGGCATCGAAATCCTTCCACGCTAACCCATCCACTGGGTGTCTCATTATCCCATCGTCTTTTGATTTCCCAGTATAGTGCCATAACATTTACTTCGCTATAAGTCTTGAACTGTACAGTCTTTTTAATCGAGGAGTCAATGGAAAGTAACGCATCACCTTATGTGGTACCTTTTTTCCATCAGTTTTTTCAGGAGAAATCCATCTACTACTTCCGCAAATTGGACAAGTCTCTTTAGTTGAATGCTCTTTGTAAAACAAACAACAGTCATGTTCACATACATGAATTGACTCGTACCCTAACCCTAATTTCTGTAATCTTTTTTTAGCCTCGTAGTAGGTTGATGGAATTTTATTTCCCTTCGGAAATGCAAGCTTTAGTAATTTCAGTAATTCATCGAAGATTTTATTCGGAATCTTGCCTCTAACTTTCAAATGCAATAATTTTGCTAAAAAGTTAAGAGAAGATATCCAATTACAACCAGGATATAACTCAGCCTCTATCTCGTCAAACAGATCGTCATAAAATTGTCCCGCCGCAGGATTATTTTCAACTTCTTCGGTTGTAGGTAGAAGGAAGTCTTCGACCATTGGAATCATCTCATCAACATCATCATCGTTGGCGTCCACCACATTGGCAACATTTGCTTTCGCTTCACCGTGATATATCCACTTCTCGTAACCTTGATGAAAACCCCAATCGAATACGTGTGCTTTCACCATAGGTAAAGTTTCAAGCCTATTATTTATGCATCTAACACACAGACACCTAATTCTACCAGAGGAATCCTTATATTCCGACGCCATCGTCAAAAAATCTTGTAGAACGTTCCAATATTCTCGACAAGCACGATTTCTTAATGTCGTCCAAATCTTGTCAATCGCCATCTAAAGTGTTATAAAAGTATATAAGTTTACGATATGTGAATAGTCTTATATTTTTAAAGTGTTATAAAATGTTTATAATAGTCTACTATAAACATTTAATAGTTTTAAACAACTTAAAAATGTTTTATAATATAAACAATTATAATTGTTATATTATATTATAAAACATTTAATAGTTTTATGCTACTTTATAATGCTTTTATAATATAATTGTTATATTATATTATAAAAACATTTAATAATTTTATATTATATTATAACACATTTAATAATTTTATGCTATTTTATGTTTAATCATAATATTTTATGGTATTTTATGCTATTTTATCTAATTTATCCTAAAATTATTTATTTACTTATTTAATTAGTAAATAATTAATTATTTAATTAATTAGTTATCTATCATCTAATTTTTCCTTTACTAAAAAATTAATTATTTAATTATTACTTCATTATTTATTTATTTATTTATCAATTTATTAATCATATTATTAATTTAAATGTTTACTTATTATTTAATTAATTAGTTAATTATTATCTATTTTTTCCTTTATTTAATTAAATTATTATTATCTAATGTTTACTTATTATTTAATTTATTCTTAATTAATTAATTATTTATTTATTTTAATTAATTAATTATTTATTTATTTATTTAATTAGTTATCTATTTTCTAATTTTTCCTTCACTAAAAAATTAATTATTTCATTAATACTTCATTATTTATTTATTAATCATATTTTTAATTAAAATGTTTACTTATTATTTAATTTATTCTTAATTAATTATTTATTTATTTATTTTAATTATTTATTTATTTAGTTATCTATTATCTAATTTTTCCTTCACTAAAAAATTAATTATTTAATTAATACTTCATTATTTATTTATTTATTAATCATATTATTAATTAAAATGTTTACTTATTATTTAATAAATTAGTTAATTATTATCTAATTTTTCCTTTATCTAAATAAATTATTATTATCTAATGTTTACTAATTATTTAATTAAGTATTTAATTAATTAATTAATTATTTATTTAATTAGTTATCTATTATCTAATTTTTCCTTTACTAAAAAATTAATTATTTAATTAATACTTCATTATTTATTTATTTATTAATCATATTATTAATTTAAATGTTTACTTATTATTTAATAAATTAGTTAATTATTATCTAATTTTTCCTTTATTTAAATAAATTATTATTATCTAATGTTTACTAATTATTTAATTTATACTTATTTATTTATTTATTTAATTAGTTATCTATTATCTAATTTTTCTTTTACTAAAAAAATAATTATTTAATTAATACTTCATTATTTATTTATTTATTTATTAATCATATTATTAATTTAAATGTTTACTTATTATTTAATTAATTAGATAATTATTATCTAATTTTTCCTTTATTTATATAAATTATTATTATCTAATGTTTACTAATTATTTAATTAATTATTTAATTTATACTTAATTATTTATTTATTTATTTAATATAATATTTTTCCTTTACTAAAAAAATAATTATTTAATTAATACTTAATTATTTATTTAATATTCATTTAATTATTTATTTATCATATTATTAATTTAAATCTTTCCTAATTATATAATCAATTAATTACTTAATTAATTAATAAATTATTTATTTGGTTATTTAACATATTTAATTATAACTATTCTAAAAACTTAATAATTAATATGTAATTAATTGAAATTATTTTTATTTAATTAATCATATAACTACTCTTTTATATAATTACTTAATTAATAATTGTTTATATATATATATTATTTAATACTTACTTTTTAATAAATAAATTTTTAATTATTTAATTTTTATTATTCTGATATCAATTACTATCTAAGTTATTAAAATAACTTTTTTCTATAATTTAATATTTATTATATTATTTATTAATATTTTATTTCTCTACCATTAAACTATTTTTTTAATAATTAATAACAAATTTATTAAAATCTAAACTTCACAATATTAAAATAATTTTAATTAAACTATAACAAAAATACATTATAACATTCTAACAATATAATAACAATTTAACAATAATAAAAAATTATACATTAATAATATCCAAAAATAATTATTTAATATTCTTTAAAACTAAATGAACAAAATAAAAATGTATGAAATAGAAAATTAATTACCAGTGTACAACAATAGCAAGATTCAGTATTCCCAATAAAGCCCTGAAATATATATATATATATATTAGATATAAATTAATGGAGTAATTAAATTCAATATATATAATTAACAAAATAAATTTTACCTTGACTAGCACCAGAAGTTTGGTCGAAAATATGGATGCCAAAGCGAAAGGGATACTGTAAGTAACCTATACATAAAAAGATAAATGGTTTATAACCAAAGATTATAACTGTTAGCAAAGAAATTATTAATTGAAATACATGAATATGATGAAAAATACTATCAGCAAAGAAATTATTAAAAGAAATACATACCCAAAGCTGCCCACTGTTGACGCCGTTTTTCGTCAACAGATAAAAGAAGAGAGCACACAAACAATTAAAGACAATGGCTAAAACAAACAAACGAATCAGACACACGGTTTTTACGTGGTTCAGCAGTTAAATCTGCCTAGTCCACGAGTCTCTGTTATTAATCTCAAGATTATCTCTGAACAATTCTTTAACATGAATTCTCCAGAGTTTTCTCTCAAGGATCAGAAATTCGGTCCCTTACAATGGTGTATGACTTCTCTATTTATAGAGAAGGATGCAGAATACTATCCCACATATTTTGGGTAGTTACTCTTTCGTGAATAAAAATAAATGGCCTTAAATGCCAATAATCAGATATACAAGGAAACGTTTCCCAAAGATCAGGAAACGCACAACTGACTAAACAATATCCCACGATTCTTGGGGATTTACATCAATAAATGAGGATTACATCCTATATCTACAATACTTGTAGATATTCAAAATGATCATAGCGTATCTCCAAGGCTTCAGCATTTAAGGTTTCATGTCATTGTGCGAGCCACTGACATTTCCCGAGCTAACATCGCTTTCGAGATAGCATATCTAGCTCGAGACCCCTGCTCCGAAGTTGTTCCTGAAGATGAGGGGCTCTCAGAGCTATCTTTCGAGATCGAGTTCATTTCGAGGTCAGTACATTCTTTGCAGGCTCCAATTTACAATCGTAGAGCATACCCTAACCCTCACGAGACCATTTAATGCGAACTCAGCTTTCGAGGTCATATTTGCTATGGCTCGAAATCTGGGTATAACACCCACGAAGAAATTTGATGAACCAAAGCTGCCCACGAACAAAGAGAGCGTTTGAAAACGAATGGTTTTCTCTGGTTTTTTTTTAGGGAGAGTTGGAGGAGCGGCCGTGAAGAAGACGGATGAGTTTTATTTATAGATTATTATTACCGGCAGAGGTCCGCCGACAATAATAACTCCGCCGGTAATACATAAATAACGGTAATATTTTAATAATTATTACCGGCGGAGCCCGCCGGCAATAATCGAAATATTATTACCGGCGGAGCCCGCCGACAATAATCCGCCGGTAATAATTGAAATATTGAATGGGCGGTAAATTTCCCGCGGTTATAAATTTTTCTTATTACCGGCGGGATTTCCGCTGGTAATTATAAATTTTCCGCCGGTAATAATTAAATAATTTTAAAAAATAAAAATAAAAATAAGATTAATACCGGCGGAAAACGAATTCCGCCGGTAAAAATGGTATTATTACCGGCGGACTACCTCCGCCGGTAATATTTCCGTCGGTAATCACCATTTTTGTTGTAGTGTGCATAGAAGGTTTTGATCTTCCAATAATACACTTTTCTCTAGTGATATTTCTCTATGGGGATGAGAGAATATGAGATGTTGTGTTTTTTGGGAATCACTACCTCTTTATATAAATTGATTATAATTTTTTTTTTAGATATTTACAATTTGACCCCTTGTCAAATTATAGATACAACTTATGGTATCTACACATTATTTCTATAATATTTTAATAGCCTATGATATACTTCTAACATAATTAGTCACTTAAATTTATATTATACTTCATAATAACATTATACATTACACATATGTGCCGATAAAATAAGATTTTAATCAACCTCTATGTAATAATTATTGTGTATAATATTTATACAATTTCAGATATATAGCTAGTGATGAAATTAAGCACTAATGCATAATTGTAACATAATGATTCTAAGTCTTTCATAAGTAAATAATGCACACGTGTGTTATATAAAATAAAATATTAAAAAATAATGCCAATCATTATGTGTGTAATAACTGTTTAAAAAGAAAATATGACCACGTAATGATTTATGACAAAGTGACGAATAAAATATGACCAGAACAAATTAAGAATAATGGAGATATAGCTAGGTTGTTAATCATATATATGTGTGTAATAACTGTTTAAAAAGAAAATATATTATTTATTTAATAATTAAATGTACTCATGCCAACATGACAAACTTACGTACACGAGGAAGAGTAGTTTTGACAAAAAATTGTTGAACAAAAATAATAATAATAATAACAACAATAATGATAATCGAATCACTACATCATATTTAATGATATAATAAAATAATAATAAGTTTGATGATCACAATATGGTCGGAGTGGTCGTCTCTGATTTTCAGGGGCTGTGGGAAAAAGCAGGCTCGAACTAGTCATGAATAGTAGGGTCTACTATTTCCAGGGAAAGCAACTTTTAGGGTCGCCTAAACGACTACATGGTCCATTATCAAAGATATACCATGAGCATCCATTTGGCATTGCACACGAGGGACTCTGTGGCGTGAATACATCAAACTCGCGATCCCGCCTGTGCTCATCTAATCCATATTGAAACTTACAAGAAATAAGAATTACACCAAAGCGATCGAAAGGAAAACCGCCAGCCTTACCAGCTTTTATCGGGACTTTCGTCCACTCAATAATGAACGCTGGAATATTTACTTCGGTGGTAGACCTGCAAGTAAAGGTCAGGTCCCATTTTCCTTCCAAAGTATTTTTTATCTCAATTCTTTCTCTTGCATAACATACACAATAAGAAAACAATGTCACCATAACAAATGTAATAATTATCATCATTAGGCTAATATTAGGCCTCATTTTGTCCAATAATATTTATCTTTTGCTCAATATACTATCTATCTAACACCATCTCCTTTATTTTATAGGCTTCTGAACACATAATTGACATATGCTTTTGAAAACTAATATAGGAAAACGATGACTACCCCAACTTCATCAAAACTAAAGTTAGATATATATGAGTTAATAGTAATGAGAAATTTATGGTCTTTATTTTAGTGAAGTAATTCTTAAACAAAGTAATGATAATTATATGTAGAAAAATAAAAATCAAAAGAATAAATGCTTATTATAGACAGTTCCCATATTAATCAGTTCTATGAAGGGGTTCCGGTTTACCATCTCTCTCCACGTCCATCGGTATATTACTAATGCAAAAACAAAAACTAAAATATAAAAAAAGACAAAGTCAAAATATATATTTCAAGAAAAACAACACATTAAACATCCATCGGTAGGTTGTATTGTTAAGAGTTAGAACGATTGATTTAGTATTTAAAATAGATTTTACAAACTAAAACACATTAAACATATGGGAGCATTAAACTGTTTATTCGTTGTCTGTTATATAAGTAATACTAAGAACTTATTTGCAAAAGCACACACACTCAATTCCTTCACAAAAATTTGCTGAAGAAAAAAATTCGTTAACAAAATTTGAAAAATTGATTTTATTATTTTATTATTCAATATTTTCTTTTAATTTTAACAAGTTTAAAAATTGATAATCAAAATTCACAACTACAAAAAGGGGTATTTATGCACCCTTCGCATGACATTTTAAAAAATTGATTTATGTGAATACAATTTTATAAAATAACCAATCACATCATTATTTATATAATTATGTAATCACATAATTAATATGTTTATAAATAATTAATTCAATTTTATATATTCCAAAATAAAAACTTAATTGTAAAATTTAAAATATAATCATGTAATGTTAATAACTTGCTCAAACCATCTACAACATGTCCTTAACAAAAAATATGACCATAATGTATAAACTTTTGGGAACTTCTCCAGTACACTCCCCAAAAAAGAGTGCACCGGTGTATCTCTATATTTTTAGTACATGTAAGATTTTTGACCTAACCAGCAAATTTTAAGAAATTCTGAAATATTTATAGAGACGAAAATCATGTTTAAATAGGCTATTTCTCACAAGTATATCAAAGAACAAAAAAGACACGTGCAACAAATATTTTATCAATGTTCTTAACAATTAGTAGGATGTTCTAAATAACAACTGCAATATACACGATAATAAAAAAATTGTTCAAAAAATAAACCAAGTATTGAAAATAGAAGTGGTATACTGGTCCTTTCTGGGAGTGTAACTGAGTTGGAGGAAACATTTGATATATGTAGGATAATTCTCGTATAGGGGCTTCACTTTAAGCTTTATCGGTGGGGATCTTCAGTGTTCTTGACCCGTGAACAGTTTTCGGTACAATTTTTTTTATGACCGTGTATATTATATTTGTTTAGAGCATTCTGCAAATTTTTAGAAAATTCTGAATTGTTTACAATACTGAAAACTAAGTTGAAATATGTTGCTTTCCACGCGCATAAAAAAAATTAGTCGCACGTGCAACATGTTTGAACTTAGTTTTCGATAATATAAACCATTCGAAATTTCTTAAAAATTTGCAGGATGCTCTAAACAAGTACAATATACACGGTCATAAAAAAAATCACGCCGAAAACTGTTTACGAGTCAAGAACAATGAAAAGCCCCACCAATAAAACTTAAAGTGAAGCTCATAAAAAAAAATTGTCTTATAAATATATGCATATATTAACTGTCAGGAATGCGATTCCAACAAGCTTGGGACGGGATGACTCCCGCTGGGAGTTTCCTATTAAAAAACATATATAAAGTGTAAACTACTGAATATTTCATACACATGATTGCCATTGTTAGTACGGACCCACCATAAGTTAAAAAATATCGTAATACCTAAAGTGGTCGGTTTGCCTTACCGGTTTTACTTTTTCTCTGTTTAAAATAGTTTTTGGTCAGGGATATAATTGTCAATGCAGTGGATCATTAATATTTTATTGAATATTTATGGTGTTTTGTGTAATTTCAGCTCTGGACCAGATATGCATATTACAGGCAAGGCACATTAAAGACGACTAAAATGGCAATGTTTTTAATTACTTTACACAATAGTTGAGCAAGGATTCACACTATTGTTTTCTTGTTAATTTTTATTTCTTTGGTTTCGAGGTATGAAGGTTTGGGTAAATATTTAGATAAGATTGCTTTTGCTTTTGTTTTACGCTTGCTCTTATTAGCATTAAGATTCTTTGTTGTTTTGCTTGATAGTAACAAATATGAGAATGGCATATTATGTGTTTTGAGTTGGAAGGTTAGAGTGACGGGATGGGATGGGATGTATGGAGCCGTTTTGTTTTGATTCATCCAATTTTTATGTGGGTGTCATCTTCTTCTTTTTTTTTATATATATATATACTATATACAAACATCATGTAATACACATTTAAATAGTTTTATTTATATAATTTATTAAATTTGTATTATTATGATATAAATTTAAAATAGATAAATAATTATATATAAAAGAATAACATAAACATATTAAATGAAAAATTAAATAAAAACACTATTTATGTTTTTTTTTAAATGTATAATAGGATAATTTTTTTAAACGTAAATGATAATTTTTTTAATAAAAATTAATATTATGTATTATATATTATTATTATAATGATATTTTATAATATTTAAATTTATATTAATATAAGTATTAAATATCTAATCTTGTATTATAAATATTATTATAATAATAATATTTTATAATATTTGAATTTATATTAATATAATTAGTAAAAAAATAGAATTATATATTACTATCGTGATAATATTTTATAACATTTAAATTTATATTAATATAGTTATTAAATATCTATTCTTTTATTATATATTATTATAATAATGATATTTTATAACATGTGAAATTAAATTTGAAGTTATATTAATATAATTATTACATATGTAGTCTTATATTAAATATTATAATAATAATATTATTTTATAATATTTAAATTTATATCAATATAATTAATGAATATCTATTTTTAAGTTAGTTTTAAAGATATATTCCATTAAATATTTAGAATATTCCGTTAAAATTAAAAAAATAAACAGTTAAAACCAAGAATTTCCGTTATCTACATACTTATTATATAGAAGATATATATATATATGTATGTATAATGTTCTATATGTTGTTGGGGACTTTTTATATTATCTTAAAAGTATTTATTTTTTTGGTCATCTGCAATATATACTGGACTTGTCATTTTTTTTGTCAGCGATTAATTTGCCATTTGTAGCCAATGTAAAATTGGTAATTTGCTAATGTTTTATTTTCTTTGTTATGTTTTTGTAGCACCTAAGAATTGGACTTAGTTATATAGTAGTAGCTTACGCAGTAGTATTTTAGTTTTCGTGGATATTGGTTCAAGCCGGGAATTATTTGGAAACTCATAGAGATAATTATGAATTTTCTAAGTTTAGCCTATAGTTTAGAAATATTAATTTTATCATAAGGTTTGATTATTGAAGTTGGTCCTAGAAGTATTAGTTATTATAACCTAAGGTTTAATCCAGAATAATTAAGAATGTGACATTTGTCACATGTATGTATATTAAGGATTTAAGGATTTTAGATGAATAAAATAATCTAGGATAAACCTAGGAAGTCTAGAACCTTCCCTCAGATGCTAGGATTTCGTATTACTCAGTCAAAGTGGTTTAAACAGCTTTAAGTATGCTTAAAATGTGCATAAACGTGCTTTAGTATTTATGTGTAAGCCGATACATCGTAGTTGTAGGGGGCGATATATCGCCTATGCTAATACGGGAAAAACATCAACTTTGCATTAACGAAACCACGCAGCCTCGGGAAAACAGGGGAGGCGATATATCGCCTATGGGGGGCGATATATTAGCTCCAATGGTTTAGTTTGAAACTCTGTGGAATCTGAAGCTAGAAACAGCCCTCAACAGCTTGTACTTTTTCTTGAACATTTTTTATCGAGTTATGGGCATTTATTGAGCAGAAAATCCCATTTTTATTCATTTATTTATTCATTCTAATTGGAGTTGATTTCATTCCTTGAACCCTATAAATATGACCCTTCACTCAACCTTTTTCATCATCTTTCAAACACATTTCAGAGCCTCCAAGCTGCTATTTTCGTTCTAGAGAGAAACACTAGGGTTTTGGGGTTAAAGCTTTCAAATCATGGCTTTTCTAAAAACTTGGGAAGTAAACTATAGTGGTATTTCGGTGTTTGAGGTATAGATCGAAACTCTAAGTTATCTAAGGTACTCTTAATCCTTAGGTCTAATCTATTCTATTCTTCTTATTCTTTCTTTCTACTTCAATCCTAACTCATTATAATGGTTTTTGGTTAGGAATTCGATTTCCTTAAAACTTAAGGTTTTCGGTAAGTCCTTATTTCGATGGTTTATATCTTCTTTTCATCTTCTTATCTTTAGAAAACTTCTGATTTTATTGTTTGTTTTTTGGATTTTCCGATCCTACACTTGTCTCCAATACTTCAATTTTGGTAAGAAAAATAAGTTAGATTTTATGTGCTATGTGTGTTTGTATGTATGTTTTTTTTTGTCTTTTAGTCACTTGGGAAATATGATTGATTAGATAGAAAATCCTGAGATTTTTATCATTATCGTAGACTATAGTTGTGTCTAAACCTAGTTAAGAGAAATATAGCCGTTTCTATCACATATTACGGTAATGAGTTAATGGCCATTAATATTGTAGTCAATTTTTATGTTTTATGTTTTAGTAATTTTTCCTTACTGGGCATTAGGCTCATTACTTTTTATTTAGATTGTGCTTGTAAATGAACATGGAAGGTAGGACGGATCCGAGGTAGCTTTGGCCTGTGTTTTGGGCGAGGAACTTAAGGAATGAACCGATGGGATCGATAAAGGATGACACTGACATTTGAGTCTTTTAATTATGTATTTATGGTTTTTGCATTTAGTAATTGAATATTTAAATAATGGTTTTTTTTTTCTTTATGATTTTTATGTATAAACAATAGGATCTCGTACTTTTGAATTTTCTTTATAATAAAGTCTTTATTAATTTATGTATGTATCCAAAAGATAGTAGTACGTCTTAGTAGTTTTAAAGGTCTAGGGTCTTTTAAATTAGTCACGTGGTTACAATTAGTACCAGAGCCACGATTCATATGCATAATTTTTTCCTTGATACACACGCAAAAGCTCCGGATCTAACCACCAATGTATGTGTTTTTGTTATGAATCTTACGTTTAGTTAATATGTTTTCAGTCAAAATGAATAAAGCCATGACTTATCAAGATATCTGTGCCATTAAGGCATTGAAAAGGATTAGAGAGCCAAAGGATACAGTAGTTGTGCTAGAACGAATTACTCAAAGATTGGTTAGATTTTACAAGGAGATAGCTCACCTTCAAATCACTAGGCAAATTACGATGAGAGCCATGGAACAATATGTCCTAGTAATTAGGCTTTTTAAATATGTCTTTTGTAGTTTCAAATTTGGAATAATTATGGGAACTTTTAGATAATGAGGATGACTTACCGGTAGCCATTAAATATTTTTTTTACCTATAGGTTTGAGATTCAATTTACCAATGAACAAAAGAATAATATCCTAATGAATATTCCCCATGGTAGATTTAAGGCTTATGATATTGTTGATTATGAGAAAATAACTGATGATATTCTAGATGAAGGGTCAAATGTAGAAAATTCTGGTTTTTAGAAATTTTACCTTAGTTATTATTAGGATTTTTCACTATTATTGTAATAAGTGAAATTTTGCCAAATGAATAAAGTTATTATTTTTTTTTGGTATGTTTAAATTTGAATTTATTTTATTTTTGAAATCATGATTAATTTAGAATAAATTCAATAAATAATGGCTGAGTTGGGTGAGGGTGGATCAAATCAATGAACTAGGTTCTGTATTGAGAGTTTAGGAGGCTAGAGTGAGAATGATGTTACTGATCCCAGCCCTCCTTCAATATAGTTACTTCGGAATAACAACAAATTTTGACCCTGATAATTAAGTCATATAGGGTGGTTGGAAACAGGCTTAGAAAATAATAAAGATGTCCTAATAGTCTAAGTATAGAAACACACCCTAATTTATAAAGATGACTTACACAATTTTTCATAAGAAATCATAACTGATAGGTCCGAGTTATGTTTGCTTAGACTAAATTTTTGCCTTAGAAACTATTAGGGTAAGTTCTAACATGTTTCTCGACTGTTATAACTTTACCAAAGATGTTGCTCTGAAGGTCTGCACGCACTAATGACAATGCCCCCAGCACCACAAACGAGACACACGATGCCCCTCCAATCCGAAGAAGGGGAAGACCTGCTACCACTATCGCTTCTAATAAAAACACACCACCTCCAATTGAGGATGAAGTTATCCGGCTACGATGACAAGTAGAATAACTACTGCAACAACAACGACAACCTCAGCCATAGCCTCAGCCACAACCTCAGCCAACGGCTCAAGCACCCCAGCCAGAGCAAAACGGAGGATATCCAAATGGCAGCTATTCGAATGGAGGATATATGAACGGGGGATGGCCGATGACAAATTATGCACCCTATAAATGTGCCCAGAAAGGCCATCGGAAAGGAGAATGTCCACAGCTCAAACCATAATAGAAGAAAGATAACTAGATGGTTCCAGCCAGAGTCTTCGCTTTCACCTAGGGAGAAGCCGAAACCAGTGACAAGGTGGTCATTGGTCAGCTTCTTATCCTCAATAATTTATGTTCAGCATGGTTTGATTCGGGAGCAGCACACTCATATATCTCGTTGGGAATGATAGAGAAATAAGAAAAACCTTATGAAAGATATAGAAATAGGTTTGTTACGGAACTGCCTTTAGGCAAAATCGTTCAATCATCACGGATAGTACGAGGAGTACCGATCAAAGTCGAGGGCATGGAGCTAGAAGGAGACATGATAGAGCTAGAGATCACGGATAGAAGGAGACGTAATATTGGGCATGGACTGGCTAGCAAGGCATGGTGCAACCATCGACTATCGACGCAAGCAAGTGACGTTCGAAACCCTGAGGGTCAAAAACTATGTTTTATGGGAAAGGTTTCAGGACCACGGACACCGCTTATCTCATCTCTCAAGGCACAGAGGATGATAGGGAAAGGATGTCACGCATTCTTAGCAAGCATCACGGATGTGGCACAGGAAACACCATCAAAGGTTTGAGAAGTCCGTATTATAAATGAATTTCCAGAGGTATTTCCTAATTACATACCATGGTTACCCCCTAAATGGGAAATTTACTTCACAATCGAACTAGTACCAAGAACTGAGCCTGTCTCAAAGGCACCATACCGGATGGCACCTACTGAACATAAGAAGTTGAAAATGCAGTTACAAGAGCTCTTAGACTTGGGATTCATCAAATCAAGCCATTCTCCATGGGGGGAATCAATTCTAATTGTGAAGAAGAAGGATGGAAGCATGCAAATGTGTATCGATTACCGTGAGTTGAACAAGGTGACAATTAAGAACAAGAACCCGCTACTCCGGATTGATGACTTATTTGATTAACTCCGAGGAGCGATTGTATTTTCAAAGACTGATCTACGGTCCAGTTATCACTAGCTCAAGGTAAGGGAAGAGGATATACAAAAGACGACTTTAAGAATTAATACAAACATTACGAGTTCCTAGTTATGTCTTTTGGTCTTACCAACGCTCCAGCCGCATTTATGGGCTTAATGAACCGGGCCTTCAAGGATTATATAGACAAATTAGTCGTGGTATTCATTGACGATATATTGATGTACTCCAAGGATGAAGTCGAGCATGAGGAACACTTAAGACTGACCAAGCTGTGACTAAAGGAGCACAAACTTTACGGCAAGTTCAAGAAATGCAATTTTTGGCTATCACAAGTAGTGTTCCTCGTACACATAGTATCCAAGGATGGAGTAGCAGTAGACCCAACTAAAGTAGAGGCTGTGAAGGATTGGCGAAGACCTAAGAATGTGTTATAGGTTAGAAGTTTTCTTGGGCTAGCAGGCTAATACCAATGATTTGTAGAAGGCTTTTCTAAGATAGCCACTCCGCTTACCAATCTGACCCAGAAACAACAGAAGTTCAACTAGATGGATAAATGTCAAGAAAGCATCCAATTGCTCAAAGGAAAATTGTGTACTTTGCGTACCGACACCCAACAACAAGTTTGTGGAATTGTGTGATGCATCCAAGCAAGGGTTGGACTGTGTGCTGATGCAAAATGAAAAGGAGATGCCCTACGCCTCAAGACAACTGAAGCAATACGAGCAACGCTATCCAACACATGATATGGAGTCGGTAATGGTGGTCTTCGCACTGAAAACCTAGCGCCACTATCTATATGGAGAACGGTGTGAGATTTATACGCAGCATAAAAGCTTAAAATATTTCTTTACGCAAAAGGAGCTCAACGTTAGGCGAAGCAAGTGGTTGGAACTAGTAAAGGAATATGACTGCGAAATCTTATGCCACCAAGGAAAGGAAAATGTCGTTGGAAATGCATTAAGCCAGAAGAATTATGAAAGTTTGACAACATTATCCAGAATTGAGAAGCCGCCACACCAAGAGCTGATTAATGTCGCGATAGAAATAGTCATGGGTCAACTGGCTAACTTGTCCATTTGATCAAGTTTACTAGAGGATATATGGATTGGGCAAGGGCATGATGACGTGCTACTACCGCATAAGGTTGTAGTCAAAGATGACAAGACTACTAAGTTCTCTATATCAGGACAGGAATTCTTGAAATATAAAGGTCGGGTATGCGTGCCAAATGACCATGGGATTAAGAGGAAGATATTAGAAGACGCACACACTACCCCATACTCATTTCACCCGGGGTATACCAAGAAGACACATGACCTTAAGGCACTATATTGGTGGCCGGGAATGAAGAAAGACGTAGCAGAGTATGTGTCCAAATGCCTAACATGTAAGGAAGTAAAGGCAAAACATTAGCGACCTGTAGATTTATTACAACCGCGTAGCATTTCAGAATGGAAGTGGGAAGGCATAGCCATGATCTTTGTGACATGACTACCATGAACTAGCAGGCAGCACAACTAGGCCTGGGTCGTGGTGGATAAACTCACTAAGTCAGCTCACTTCCAGCTTGTTAAGACTACGAACACTACGGAACAGTACGCAGACATCTATGTTCGAGAAATAGTATCACTCCATCGAATCCCTAAGACCATATTATCCAACAGAGGTTTGGTGTTCACATCTAGATTTTTGGGGAAGCTTGCAGCAAGCCAAGGGTACCAAGCTAAGTCTCAATACGACATTTCATCTTCAGACCGACGGACAGTCTGAGCGTACAATACAAATTTTAGAAGATAAGTTGCGTGCTTGAGTACTAGACTTCGGAGGATCATGGACTAAGCATTTACCACTTATATAGTTCTCCAACAATAATAGCTACCGTGCAATGATCGGTATGGGGCCCTATGTGCTACTTTACGAAAAGAAATGCTGGTCCCCGTTACATTGGGACAAGGTAGGGGAAAGACAACTTCTTCGACCCAAGGTTGTTAGAGAGGCTCAAGACATAATGGAGCTGTAAGAACACCCTAATCTATTACTTTGTAAAAAATTTACATGCTCATAAACTTATAGAAGAAAAGTCCCTTATTATATGAAAAATCTCAGTGGGGCCTTGCTAAAACATGCAAGTTGAGTCCAATAGTTTAAAAAGAAAATAATAGTTTCCATGCAACGTTTTAAAAATAATTAAAGTTTAAGTCCCACTGATAAGTTTTGAAAAGTTAAAAAATAAACATAACATTATTTTTTAGAAATTGGCGTTAAACTGGTCGTTTTCTCGTCCATAGGATGCCCCCATGCCATGCACACCTTGACGTTGGAACTCCCGACATCACCACAAGTGCCACAGAGAAATCTTATTTGCTACCTGGAAGGGAAAGTAAGGGGGTCACCTAAAAGCCTAGTAAGGAAGTACAAATAACAGACAAGTATACACACAAAACATATTCATATTCATACATCGTTACACATCCTAAACATCATTATCATAACCATCATCATCATAAATATAATCATTATAAGCATTATCATCATAAGCATCATCATCATATACATAATCATCTTGAACATTATCATCATAAGCATCATCATCATATCTTTGTGAACATGACCCGCTAACTTGTTCATGTCACATCTTGAGGTAAACAGGATCTCTGGTCCTTGAATAACCTCAACACGTCTGCCCTATGAGTTACGTCTTTATATCCTTAGTAACCCATTTGTTGTGTCACATTCGTCACGCTAACAACCATTACATATCATACAATATACAAAAATACATGCAGTTCAATCATATCAAAGCCAAGGAAAAAAATACATGATTTCTTACATTCATCATCAGACCATAACAACATTTCATACATCATATCACATGGTACATCATCATATATCATTTATCCTCATACAAGCCAATCTTACCATTCATAGCATAAACAAATCGAATTCTATCTAACTTCTTTACCTCAGGTCCAAGCAAAGCAAAAATTGGCAAACTTCACAACGATCCTATAACCATAATCAAATGGTATTCTTTAGCATCACATAAGACTTTCTTGTGCCCAACTCTTATACCCCATGTGTTCATGGGCCATGCACACATGGTAAAAATTACTAAAAATTTCCAAATAGGCATAATTACACACAAAATCACCAAAGAATAATGCAAATTATACCTATGTTACAAACATGGTTTTTAAATAAAAATTATATGGTTGAATATTAGACACATTTTTTAACGTAAAAATGGATTTGCATGCGACGTGCATACGTGGGAACGTTATTAAAAAGTGACGTAAAAAACGATAATTCTCACGCACTTATTTCTGTCACTTTAAAAATAATGAAATAGTAACATGCTTTGATTACCATTATTATTTCTTTTAAATTCCCTCAGTTGATTAAACCTCCAAAGCATTATTTTTATTTCATAAAAATAATTTCTTTAACTATTTAAAAATATAATAATTCTATTATT
The DNA here is from genome assembly GCF_963169125.1 of Humulus lupulus. Taxonomy (NCBI): domain Eukaryota; kingdom Viridiplantae; phylum Streptophyta; class Magnoliopsida; order Rosales; family Cannabaceae; genus Humulus; species Humulus lupulus. The sequence goes on along the minus strand of NC_084801.1, from coordinate 23,076,041 downwards.
TACTTTTAAATTCCACAAAATAATAAAGGCTAAAAATTATGTAAAATACTTTTAATTTAACATGTTTCCTTAGAAAATAACATTATAATCCAATTATCAAAATTACAAACTTGATGTGTGAAAAATATCATTTTTAAGTGTGGAAAAATACATTTTACTGGTATTATTTTTTAGACTTAATTTTTAAGTAAAATAAATTCATATGTGAAAATCCAATAATTATTTTTATGAATATTTAACTAAACTTTCAGCCATGGTTTAATTTATTTAAAAATCACAGGTGAATTACTCTCAACATTTTTCTAAAATTAGAAAAAATTCATATCTATTAAAATGAATACTCATGGTTATATTAAAAATAAAATTTTTAATATTTTTATAGTTTAGGGTATTAATTTATTTCAACTTACACTCAAAATTCCTTTTATTTTAAAATACAACTTCACATTTTTACTAAAATTTCTCCAACTAAATATATCTTCAAAATCACTATTTTTATTTTTAAAAACTCATATTTTCTAAAAAAATATACAAAAAAAATCTGTAGGTAAATATTTGAGCAAAAATATCATTTCAAGGCATCTTAAAATTCTCTATTTAATTTCTTAAAACATTATTTTCATCACATTGACACAATTTATACACAAAATCAGCAAGTACTCCATCATAAAATTCATTATTTTCATCATACTTCACAAAATTCATACTTATTTAATTAACAATGTGTAAACACAAACCCTAACATGTTTCTACACCTCTTTTAATTATTTTAATGTTGCCATTAGCATACAATAATTCATCAAACCACCTTAAAACATACTCACAAATCATAAACAAATAATCATCTTTAACCTTGTCTTGAATATAACTCTTGACATATTTCTATCATGCAAGTATTCCAAGGGAGAACAAAACTAATATATATATCCATTTAAAATCTTACAAACACCCTATCATGTTTCTAAGATTTTTAATTCACATAAAACAACCATCATGCTTTGAGCATCACCCTTAGGCCGAAATCCCCATAGCCCAAAATAATCAAATCCTTTCATGTTATATTTTTTTTTAAAAAAATATTCATCATCATTTTTTTGTAGATCCTAATTTAAAACCATTACATGCCTTCACATAGAATCCTTAAGCCAAATCATACCTATCATCAAATCATAGGAAAAACCTTAGACAACATATCATCAACACCACCATGCTTATGATTTTAAATTCAGAACAAATATTCCTAATAAGAGATTTACATAACACCACATATCAATAATCAACCCAATACACACATACTATGAATATACATATAAAAATTACAACCATAAGAACCAAATAAAAAATAGAGGTTCCATTACGTCCTTTGATAGAAATCAAAGAACCCAAATTTGGCCACCACCCTTGAAATACTTTCCTAGGGTTTCGAACATCAAGAAAAGAAAACCACCAATATTCTCTTAGATTCTTTCAAGAGGAAGGGAATTCAAGACTAAAGAAAATAAAACAACAACATGAACACATACATAGGGGTCTTTTAGAAACCCTACCCTTCTTCCTCTTCTCTTCTTCCTTTCTTTCTTCTTCTCCTCCTCTCTCTAGCTCACGTCTCTCTCTCTCTCTCTCATCATCTCAAGGCCGACGGTCCAAATGAGCAAAAATGCTCTTCACTTTATTCCTTCCCTCTTTATTCTATCTACCCATAATAGCCTAATGAAAATAATTGGTAAGCTTCCCCTTGTTGATTATTTTCTTTTAATTTTTATTTAATTGATTTTATTTTAATTGGTATGGAATAAAAATGACAACATCTCTTCCATTTTTAACAAAAATTCACCCAAATAAAATAGGAAAAGAAATCCTCCTTTCCCACTATGCTCACATGTCCAAGCCCCTTTCCCTTTCTTTCTTTTATTTTTTTTCTAATTAATTTAATAAATAAATCTAATAAAAAGGAAACTACAAAGTGTGTAGAAAATTCTACACGTGTGCACCATGCAACCATGCACATGCACACACTCAATAACTAGGGTGCATCACTACCTACCATGCACCTTAGTGCATCAACCAAAACTCAATAATTCACATTTTTAAAATAATAAATAAGTAAATAACAATTAACAATTAAATTCACAAAATTCTATCAAACAATTCTAACAATTAATTTAAACTAATAAATAAAATAATTCACAACACTTAACAATTTAATTAAACAAAGCACAAAATTTAAATATAATAAAAAAAATTGGCGCGCTACAATATACCCTCCTTAAAAGGAATTTCGTCCCGAAATTCTTTCTTACCAAATAATTCTGGGAATCTTTCTCTCATGTCTTCCTCCAACTTTTATGTTGCTTCTCGCACCAGTCTATTCTGCCACAGGACCTTAACTAGTGGAATCCTCTTGGATCCCAGTTCCTTGATTCCCTTTTCAATAACGCGCTCAGGATGTTCATCATAACTCAAGTCCTGATTCAACTGTAACGGCTCATAACTCAAATATGAGAGGGGTCTGACACATACTCACGCAACATTGAGATTTGAAAGATGTTATGCGTTTCAGCTGGTGTTGGGGGCAGTGCCAAACAGTAAGCAATCTGCCCTACTCTATCCAAAATCTCAAATGGACCTATATATCTAGGGCTTAACTTCCCTTTCTTCCCAAAACGCATAACACCCTTCAACGACGAGACTTTCAAGAAAACAAACTCGCCCACAGAAAACTCGATGTCCCTTCTCTTAAGGTCAGCGTAGCTCTTTTGTCAGCTTTGTGCAGTAAGGATCCTTTGGCAAATCTTCTCGATTGCCTCACTGATTTCCCTCACTGCCTTAAGTCCTAAAAAAAATTTCTCCCCAACTTCATCCCAGTGTAAAGGATATCTACACTTGCGCCCATAAAACATCTCATAAGGATCTATCTCAATAATAGATTGGTAACTGTTAATATAAGAGAACTCCATTAGGGGTAAGTATCGGTTCCAAGACTCTGAAAAGTCCAAAGCACACCACCTCAACATGTCCTCTAGAATTTGTATAGTTCTCTCTAACTGCCCATCGGTCTGAGGATAAAATGTGGTGCTAAACATTATCCTTGACCCTATAGCTCTCTGTAGTCCCTTCCAAATGTTCGATGTGAAAACTGACCCTCGATAAGAAATTATCGACTTTGGCACCCCATGAAGTCTCACTATCTCACTTACGTACAATTCTGCATATTAGTCCGCTTAGTATGTGGTCTTAACTGGCAGAAAATAGGCGGACTTAGTGAGCCTATCTACTATTACCCACACAGAATCATGATGCTTTGTGGTTCTGTGTAACTCTACCACAAAATCCATTGATATATCCTCCCATTTCCATTCAGGAACATAGAGCGGTTGAAGTAACCCTGCTGGCCTTTGGTGTTCTGCTTTGAATTGCCGGCATGTCAAACATCTAGCAACAAACTCCACAATATCCCTCTTCATTCCATGCCACCAATATAACGCCTTAAGGTCTTGGTACATCTTCGTGGACCCTGGGTGTAAGGAATAAGGTGTAGTGTGCACTTCATTCATAATACTTTCCTTAGTCTCAACATTATCGGGCACACAAATCCTATCCTTGTATCTTAGCAATCAACAATTGGATATTGTGAAATCACTGCTACCACCTTCTTGTATCAAAGCCTCTTGCTTCGTTAGAGCTTCATCCATTTTTTGTTCTTCTTGAATTTGTTCTAGTAGGGAGGATTGTAACGTGGGGTTCACTAGACTTCCTATCACAAGTTCGATGCTGAAATTTATGATCTCTTTTTGAAGAGGCATCTCTATTGTACATAGTGTTGAGGCATTCCCATGTCCCCGCCTACTTAATGCATCTGCAACCACATTGGCCTTGCCTGAGTGGTATAGAATCTCACAATCGTAGTCCTTCACTAATTCTAACCACCTTTGTTGCCTCATATTCAACTCCATTTGTGTGAAGAAGTATTTCAGACTTTTGTTGTTAGTGTATATCTCGCACTTGTCCCCATATAGGTGATGTCTCCATATTTTTTGTGCGAATACCACTGCTGCCAACTCAAGATTATGAGTGGGATATCGTTGCTCATAATCCTTAAGTTGTCTGGAAGCATAAGCTACCACCCTCCCATCTTGCATCAACACACATCCTATGTCGTTCTTTGATGCATCACAATACACCACAAATTTCCCGCCCTCTGTGGGAACACAAAGGATAGGCCCAGAAATTAACTTATCCTTCATGATCTGAAAGATTACCTCACATTTCTTAGTCCATGCAAACTTCTGATGTTTGCAGGTTAAGTTGGTTAAGAGTGTGGCGATCTTTGAAAAACCCTCTACGAACTTTCTGTAATAACCCGCCAATCCTAAGAAGCTTCGAACTTCTGAGGCATTCTTCGGCTGGGGCCAGTCTCTAATGACCTTGATCTTTGATGGATCCACTGCTATCCCATTTTCGGACACTATATGTCCTAGTAAAGTTACTTGTTATAGCCAAAACTCACACTTAGAGAACTTTGCGTATAACTGATGTTATTGTAGTCTTTTTAGGGTCAACCTTAAGTGTTTCTCATACTCCTCCTTGGTCTTTGAGGAGATAAGGATATTGTCTATGAACACTACTACAAACTTGTCAAAATAGTCCTTAAATACCATGTTCATCATGTCCATAAATGTTGATGGGGCGTTAGTGACTCTAAAAGACATCACTAGGAAATCATAGTGCCCGTAGCGAGTTCTAAAAGCCGTTTTCGGAATGTCTTCCTCTTTCACTTTCAATTGATGGTACTCGGATCGCAGATCAATCTTTGAGAATACTACTGCCCCTTGCAGTTGATCTAAAAGGTCATCTATCTCGATCGTTTACATCATCTATATGAACCATTGAGATCCCACTGATCACATCGAGAAGTTTCCTTCTAGAAGTCCTTATTACTAGAGCCATTATTCTACACAACAATTACAAATCTACAAAATTTAAAAGTAGGAAAAATATAGATAACATTTAGAGCAAGTACTTACGACGCGGTGAGGTGAGAATTTTCCATCTTTAGCGTGTATGGGAGGGTCCTTGGAAACATGGATGACCGTCTTGATACCATTTGTAAGAACGTCCTAATCTATTACTTTGTAAAACTTTTACATGCTCATAAACTTATAGAAGAAAATCCACTTATTATATGAAAAATTCCAGTAGGGCCTTGCTAAAACATGCAAGTTGGGCCCAATAGTTTAAAAACAAAATAATAGTTTTCATGCAACGTTTTAAAAATAATCAAAGTTCAAGTCCCACTGATAAGTTTTGAAAAGTTAAAAATAAACATAACTGTAATGCCCTGGATAGCAAAGATTGTTACACTTTGTGTTTATAAAGGTGCTGGACTTGCTGATCAAGTCATTTAATTAAAAACGTGTTACTAAAACTACAGTGGAACTAGGGTTAAGAGATTTTGGTCTCAAAAGTCGCATTTCTTATAAATAACATTTTATGTTTACACGGGATCCCAAAAATAATAAGATTAGAACTGTTTACAAAGACCCAAGATTTAAATACAGTAATTAGCCATTCTAAGGCAAAACAGACTGTTAGGTATTCCTTGTCCTGATCCACTCCTCGACATGGCGGTCGAACAGTTGGCTATGTACATTCAGCCCCGCAGTTCTCCTTCTCATGATTGGTCAAACTTTCCTTTGCCTTTACCTACACCACGTAGCACCCGTGACCCAAGGCCCAACAAGAAAACACAACAATAGAGCATAATCAATCAAGAGGCAATCCAATATCTCATATCACATACACATGTTCTCAACCGTCTAAGCATCCATGAAACATATCATTTCATATCAACAATCAATTCACAAATGATAACTAGGGTTATCGCCCTTAGGCCGCACCCTCTATTTATCCCACTGACTCCCGCCCGCTTAAACCGAGCTCAATGAATATTAAGTTATCCTCGGCTACCAGTGGCCAAGCCGCGCCCTGTTCGAAAATATTGTATACGGTACCCTTAGGTCGTTTATCACATGTCCCATGGAATAATACCATCTTTGACATTATACAGATATCGGGAGCACTTAGTCCCATCACAAACACATAACCGGGTGCAGTTTTCTTACCTTTCGATTCCCTAGCTTTGTTCACTTTGATCCTTGAGCACGATCCCTCTTGAGCCCTAGCGCACACCTAGTCACGACCATAGATCAGAATCATCACCAAACCTCAAGTCCAAAACCTAACCTCGGGACCAATCCCGAGCCCTCGAGAAGCCCCAATTCCACCAAACGGGGTGGTGGAATTGAACCTCGAACCCCCGGGCAAAAACCCTTGAAAATAACTCAAAAACCCCTTTCTAGAAATAGGGTAGCACTACAACGCTCTTTGGAGGGCGCTACAACACTACAAACAGAGCCCAAAATCATCCCAGGGTAAATGGCCTAGCGCTACAGCGCCCAAAGGCTAGCACTGCAGCGCAAGTCACAGAACAACAAATGATGTTTTTCCCTCCTTCGATTTTCCCCGAGCCAAACCTTACCAAAACTTCCCCAAACTTCAACCAAACTTAGAATCAAGCTTACTAACATGTCGAACTCATCCCAAGCATCCCAACAATACAAATCTTAAAAACATGCACCCCTAATCCATCATTTCACCATAGCTGAACCTAGAATACAAAAACTCAACAAAACAGCCACTGAAACCACAAAGTTCAAACTAGAATCCCTTACCTTTTGCTAGATAAATTTAGCCTAGGTTGTCCTCCTCACAAGCTTGGCCTTCACCTCCTCAAAGCTCAGCTCCAATTTCCCTAGAATTCCCCATCAAATTCAGCTTAGAAATCTTAGTTCAACATCAAAAACCAGAAACCAAAGAAAACCTCAAAGTCTTACCTCAACTGGATGGATTGCTCTACCGATTCCTCAAGCTAGTACAAGGAGCCTAGCCTCTAGCTCTTACCAAAACTCCTCCTGAGTTTCTGCTCCAAAGGAACCTAAGAAATGGTGAAGAAATCCCAAACCGACCTTGGAAATACCCTGTTTTTCTTTCCCTTTTCTTTCCCTTCTTTTTCTTTCTTTTATTTCCTTTAGCATTCCAGTCCATTCTAAAACTTCCACTAAGTATAAAGCCTAATAATACTTACCCTTTATGAGCCAAATAACCATATTACCCTCCCCTTTAATTCTAAATCTTTTAATCCACCTATGGGCATTTTGGTCATTTCACCCAATTCCCGCTAATACCTCGAGTGTCTCTATTATTTACCGCTTACTTCCCGAAACCTAACCAAACACCAACTATATTCTCCAATATCAAAATAGACCCCAATATATTCTCTAAATTCCCATTTATACCCCCAGGCTCGTGAGCCGGGTATAAATCTCTGCCTTGACTTTTTCGCTAAACCGCTCGCTAGGATAATCTCGAATCACAGATCACTAATATATCCACATAATAATGTGGTCTCGACAATTTATCACATATATATACAATTATGCCCTCAACGGGACCAAAATTACGATTATGCCCTTCTATCCTAATCAGGGCCTACATGCATACTAATACACATAGTCATGCATCTCAGATATTCAAATAGTCATATATCATACTTTTAATCATTAAATCGCATAAATTCCAATTATGCCCTCCCGGCACACTAATCAAGGCCCTTAAGCCTTATTAGTAAATTTGAGTCGTTACAACTCTCCCCTCCTAATGAGAATTTCGTCCTCGAAATTTATCTGAATAACTCGGGATATTGATCCTGCATCGCTGTCTCAAGCTCCCAGGTCGCCTCCTCGACCTTACTATTCCTCCACAACACTTTAACAAGAGGTATTGTCTTATTCCGCAATACTTTATCTTTCCGATCTAAGATCTGAGCCTTTTCTGGCATAACACATCTGAGCAGTGGCATTGAGTATCCTCTTCGGTACAAAATACCATCGACCACGATATACCTTGCAGACCGTCTCTGAAGGGTCCTGGCTTTGTTTCTATCTGCTGGTAGTGTGCCGTTCGTGAGATACTCTAAGTATGGTGTTATCCATGTATTTGCTAACTGGATCACCATACTGGTTTCGTCTGCACGTATGCTTGGTGCGCATAGCCGCTCATCTGGCACTATATTTAAAGTGTTAGCATCTTTTGCACTCGCGAGTTTGGCTAAGGCATCCGCGTTTGAATTCTAATCTCGAGGTATTTGCTGGAGCGTATATTTTTCAAATTGTGCCAACAGATCCTTTGTTTTGTTCAGGTAAGCCACCATTTTTAGGCCTCGTGCTTGGTACTCCCCTATGACCTAATTCACTACCAGCTGTGAATCACTGTAGATATCCAGCACTCTTATGTTCATATCTTTTGCTAACCTTAATCAAGCGAGTATCGCCTCATATTCAGCTTTGTTGTTTGAAGCGGTGAAATCAAACCTAATTGTGCAGTGAAATCGATGCCTTTCTGGCGTTATCAATATCACTCCTGCTCCTGCGTGGGATTCGTTGGATGATCTGTCTGTGAATAGTTTCCACGAAGGAGCTTCAACTTGAGGCTCATGCGCACTAGGCTCTTCACCCTGCTCGTTATTTAGGAGTTCAGTGAATTCAGCGATGAAGTCAGCCAAGACTTGTCCTTTTATTGCTGCTCGTGGCGAGTATGTTATGTCGAACTGCCCGAGTTCGACTGCCCATTTCAACAAATGATCAGCAGCCTCTGGCTTTTGCAAAACTTGCCGAAGGGGCTGGTCAATCAAGACTGTGATTGGATGGGCTTAGAAGTAAGGACATAACTTTCTTGAGGCCAAAATTATACAATAGGCTAATCTTTCAATGGGAGGATACCTCAATTCGACTCCGATTAACCTCTTGCTCACATAGTATACCGCCTTTTGTACGCCTTCTTCTTCTCTTACCAACACCGCACTAGCAACATATTCGGTGATCGCCAGGTATATGAACAAAGTTTCACCATCTACAGGCTTTGATAAGACGAGAGGCTGCGCCATGTGGGCTTTTAAGGCTTGGAAAGCCTGTTCGCAGTCTTCAGTCCACTCAAACTTCTTGTTGTCTCTAAGTAGATTAAAGAACAGAATGCACTTATCTGTTGATTTTGAAATGAATCTACTGAGCGCGGCAATCCTTCCAGTCAAACTTTGCACATCTTTGATCTTCATTGGTGATTTCATATCGATCAGGGCCTTGATCTTCTCGGGATTAGCCTCAATTCCTCTCGAATTGACAATGAACCCCAAGAACTTCTCTGACCCTACTCTGAAGGAACATTTGAGAGGATTTAGCTTCATCTAGTATTTGTTCATAAGATTGAAACACTCTTGTAAATCCTTCACATGCCCTTCTGCCTTTTTTGACTTCACCAGCATGTCATCAATGTACACCTCCATGTTTATCCCAATCAACTCCTTAAACATGTGGTTAACTAGTCGCTAGTAAGTCACACCAGCGTTTTTCAATCCGAAGGGCATTACTTTGTAACAGTGTAGTCCTGTATCGGTCCGAAAGCTAGTGTGATCCTCATCAGGGGGATGTGTACTAATCTGATTGTACCCTGAGTATGCATCCATAAAGGAGAGGATCTCATGGCCTGCAGTTGCATCGACCAGCTGGTCGATCCTTGGGAGTGGGAAGCAATCTTTATAGCATGCTTTGTTAAGGTCTGTGAAATCCACGCAGGTCCGCCATTTTCCATTCGGCTTGGGGACCAGCACTGGATTAGAGACCCATGACGGATAAAACACCACCCTGATGAACCCATTCTCCTTCAATTTTTCAACTTCTTCCGTTAAGGCTTTTGATCTGTCTTTATCGAGCAGGCTTCTTTTCTCTTGCATGGGTCGAAAGCTTTTGTCAACGTTCAGGACATGGCTGATAATTGTAGGATCTATCCCAACCATGTCTTTATCCGACCAGGCAAAAACTTCTTGGCTCTTCCTCAAAAATTCCACCAGTGCGTATTTGGTGGTTGTTTCTAAATTTTTGCCGACCTTCACAACTCTGGTCGGATACTCTTCGTTGAGTTGGACCTCTTCAAGGTCCTTGACAGGTCCTATATCTTCTTCAAAATCCCCAAAGCGAGGACACCCTATTTGGTGACCTCATCACCTGATTGAGCTTGTACATCAACAGCCATTTGCAACTCTTTCGGGGGTGCTCTCCTCGACATACCCTTCTTTGCCTTAGTGATTGGGGCATTGTAGCACTCCCTTGCTTCCCTCTAGTTCCCCAATACGCGTCCTACCCCTGCGTCTGTTGGGAATTTCATGGCTAAGTGCCATATAGAGGTGACGGCCCGAAGGTCGACCAGTATTGGCCTTCCAATCACTGCATTGTAGGCCGAAGGACAGTCAACTACTATAAAAGTAGTGAGTAATGTCCTGTTGGCGGGCGCAGTACCTGCTATCATTAAAAGCCTAATTGACCATGTTAGAGCGAGCCCTTCGCCAGAGAAACCATAAATTGTTTGGTTGCAAGGCTCCAAGTCCTTTGTGGACAACTTCATTCATTCCAGCGAAGAATTATACAGGATGTTAACCGAACTTCCTGTATCAACCAGTACTCTTTTCATCATCATATTGGCAATCTGAACATCCACGACCAGCAGATCGGAATGTGGGAACCGGACATGCTGGGCATCATTATCAGAGAAAGTTATTACATCGTCCTCTGTTCGGGCCTTTTTCGTTGCCCGATCCTCCACAGTCATCATCTTGATGTCCTGGTCATGGCGTAGGGTCCGAGCGTATCGTTCCCTTGCCTTTCCACTGTTTCCCGCGAGGTGCGGGCCTCTGCAGATTGTGAGTAAGGTGCCTGCCACGGGATCAGGCTGTAAAGGTGGCGAGCGTTGGCGTGCAGGCGCCTGCTCGTTGCCACCCAGAGCCTCTCGTTGGGAAACTCCCGCGGCTCGCACGTATTTCCTCAAGTGTCCTTGTTTAATAAGGAACTCGATTTCATCCTTCAGCTGGTTACACTAATTTGTATCGTGTCCGTAGTCGTTGTGAAAACGACAAAACTTGGTTGTATCCCTTTTCGAAATATCCTTTTGAATGGGAGCGGGTCTTTTGTAGGGTACATTAAAACTGGTGGCCTAATACACCTCTACTCGAGACTCAACGAGGGTGGTATAGTTAGTGAACCTCGGCTCATAATGGTTTCCCTTAGAGCGCTTACTTTCGGAGGTAGAGGGCTCGTTATGGGGTCGTTTCCCCCCGTTCTTGCCATTGCCATTCCCATTGCCTTTGCCGTTGCTGTTGGTCTTTGACCCATTGGCGGGGTCTTCAGTCCCTTTATCCTTATTTGGGGTCTTTCCCTCGCTAGCAATTGCATCCTCGAGCTTGATGTATCGATCAGCTCGATCCAAGAACTCTTGCGTAGTTTTAACCCCATTGTAATGCCCCAGATTTCCTAATATGGTTTAGTGGCCAGGTTAGTAGGCCGGGAGGGCCATAAATGTTTAATTATGCCATTAAATGTGTTTATACATGTATATGTGAATTATATTATGATATGATGTTATATGCGTGCATGTGGGTCCACATTTAAATAATTACGCTATTCTGATAATTTGGCCCATTGAGGGTGAATTTGTGTATTTAGGTGTATAACTTGATTTGTGAATGAGATCCCATTATTATGGAGATATATTCAAGCTATTCGGCATGAGACGGTCATATATGATGGATTAACGGTTTTGTCATAACGGGGTCAATTTTGGGGTAATAGAAATGCTTATTTGATGATAAATTGGGAATATTTGAGATCAGGGTGAAATTTCGGAGGTTTTGACTATAATGTCCCCGGGGGTATTTTTGGGACCCCGAACACTAGGTTTTATTTGAGGTTACTTAAGCTTGAAGTAGCTGTCAGATAGATCGTACGATAAGAAAACCTCTCGTTCTTCCTTTTGATAGCCAGTTTTACCGTTTGAGCATTTTCGAAGATATCTCGAGTTCTAGGAGTCGGAATCAAGCAAGGATTGAGGCATAGCAATCCTAGGAAAGATTAGAAGCTTCTTAACCGAAGGATTTGATGGAAAACAACCCAATTGAAGGTAATCGAGGTTTAAGTTTTGAGTTTTTCCGGGTTTCTAAGCTTTGAATTGATTTTGTGAATTGTTGAGTTTCCGATTCGTTTGAACCTTGGGTTTTTAGGGTTTTGATGCATGGGGAAGCTTGGGAACTTTGTTTTGAAGATTGGGGAATGTTTAGGTATGATTTTGGAGGCTTTGGAGTGATAAAATCACGTTTGGGAATGGCCCAGGATGGAGAGCCGCGGCCCTATTCTTGAGGCGCCGCGACCCTTCTTTGAAGAAGCAGGTGGAGGTTTTGTGCTTGCTGGGCACCGCGGCCCTTGCCTCTGGGAACCCTGGGGGCCGCGGCCCAAGGTGCTAGGGCTGCAGCCCTTGCCCTGTTTTTTCCCCGTTTGCTCGTTTTGACCCCGGGAACTTAGTTATAGGCCTCGGGAGTGTTCCTACTACTTGGATTAGTTGGGATTGATCTTCCGGAGGCTAGATATTGGTGTGGGAACCTATGTTGATCATTATTATTAATGATGTCTCATGTTTGGTTTTAATTAGGTGACCGCTAAAGGACTAAAGGTTGATTGTTCTCACGGGTCATTCTTTTAATCTTTCTAGCTCGATTCTGAGGTAAGAAAACAGTGTATGAATACAGTTGCACCCTGTATAGATGTATGACATGCATGGTTTGTTATTGAAGCATGTTGGTTGATATATGTGGACATGGATTGCATATTAAATGCCAGTGAACGCTGGTTACCTGTTTATGGCACTGACTAGTCAGGGACCGACTCTAAAGTCGATGACCACGCATTGAATAGCTCTATGGCATTAATGCGGGACCGAACCTAAGGTCGAAGAACTTATAAGCGCTTGCCTGGTCTAAGACCAGATGTTTATAGCCAAGGTATATGACCCCGGTGACTGTTTGTCACATGGCTAGGGGACGCTGTCCATAGTTACGACTCTAGAGTCGGAAGGAAGGTTATGTTGGTGACCAATCACCATGCACCTATCCTGATCAGACTTATGAAAGAACCACTTATCAATTAAGCTTTGGTGACCTTATCGTCACATGGCTAGAGGGAGTTGTACCCATCTTTTGTGACTTTTGCTACTGTCACCTATCTGTTATGGACTGATAGTCCTGAATGGTTATTATGATCATTGTTGATATTATGTCACGCTTCATTATGTTTTCTTGCTGGGCCTTGGCTCATGGGTGCTGTGTGGTGCAGGTAAAGGAAAGGAGAAGCTCACCCAACCCTGAGTGGAGAGCTTGGGCGATGTTGTGTACATACTGGGCCGCTTGACCACCACGGTCAGGGAATTCTCAGAGGGACTAGGGGTTTACCCTATTTTTGCCGCTTAGGCCGGCGGGGATTGTAAATTTGAAACAGTAGCGACCCTTTTGTATTATGAACAGCTTGCAAATATTTTGAAAGGCTCATGAGCAGTTTAATTACTTAATGAAATGTATCCTTTCATTGTTACTGGTTTTCACCTTAACCTAATAATAACACTTATATCACGTTTTTAACCAAAGGACTCGGGTAGCGAGCCAAATTTCTTGTTCACTGTTCACCGTAACTGTTCTGGGGTAGCCAGGGCGTTACACCCATGCTTCCTGAGGCTACTCCAAAGGGGCGTACGGCGCCTAACTCCTGTAGTTAGGGCCATCATTTTGCCTTCGTCTCCCACTGTTTTGGCCCCAGCTGTCGCTCGCATAAAACGATGGACATAATCTTTCAGTGGTTCTCCTTCTTGCTGGCGTATCTCGACCAGCTGGTTTACCTCAGTGGGGTGCACACGACCCGCGTAGAATTGTTCGTAAAACTCCTTTACGAACAACACCCAGGATACTATACTTGCTGGAGGGAACTTAAAGAACCACTCCTTTGCAGCATCAGAAAGTGTTGCAGGGAAGATCCTGCATCGAGCGTCTTCAGACACCTTCTGAATGTCCATTTGTATCTCAAACTTGTTGACATGAGATACCGGGTCACCATACCCGTCAAAGTTCGGAAGTGTGGGCATTTTAAAATTACTGGGGGTTTCATCCATGGCGATCCTTTGTATGAAAGGAGTGTCCCTTCTCTTGTCGTACTCGATATGAGACGTTCTTCCCCCGACCAGCTGTTGCACTGCTTGGTTCAGGGCATCTATTTAAGCCTGGACGGCCTCAAGAATTGCTAGGGCCTCTGGTGCCGGGGGAATGTACTCATCGTGCCTTTCTCGGCGGTCGTTGAGTACATCCCTTAGGTCATTGTCTCTTTGTCGTTGCTCGCTGGCTCTGAGCTGGCTAAAGACGTTGTTTTGTCTGGGCTGCCCCCCATCATTATGTCCTACATGTCGGTCTTCTCTAGGTGGGGGGCTTCTGCCTACACCTCTCTCTTCGTTTCTCCGACCAGCATTCCCTCTGCGTGAGTCGGACTCATTGTAGCTGTGGCCATCTCTGAACCTCGACTGGCTATGTTCGGACCGACTGTTTCCTCGGTTGCCTCCTTGGGATGGAACTTCTCGAGCATTAGGGGGAGGCCTGCGCTGGTCGGTGGGTCCCCATGCATTGTCATGCCGTGGAGGGCCCCTGACCACAGAGCCTGTCTCTGAGTTCCTTCTGTTGGCAGAAGGACGTTGTCCCCTGCTCGGTGGGTGCGGCTCTTCACCCCCGGGCGTCTAGGGCTGCGGGGCTATTGCCCAGCCCTATTCTGCCTTGGACGCGGGGGATTGCCTTGACCAGCCTGGGATGGAGGCTGCGTCTCTGGGTCCCTTGGTGGGACATCATCCTGAGGCATTGGTGGCTGCTTCAGCCTTTGAGGGCTTGTTGGCTGAAGCGGAGGGCTAGGATTGGGACCTCTTTGAGGTGGCCCACTCGGGGGTTGGTCAGGCTGCGAGGCAGGTGCAGATTGATTCCTAGCCAATTGGAGGGCTGCTTCGAGGGCTTCCATGGCATCCCTCTGATGACGGTCCATCTCCGCCTGTCTTTCGCTCAGCTCTTGGCACTGGCGCTCTATTTCCCTCTACTGTGATGCCATTATCTCGGCGGCACTCTCTTTATTGGCCCTCAGAGCGGCCAGTTCATCTTGCAACACCCCCAGTGTTGTCTTCAGGGCCTTAGAGTCTACTTCCTCCTCATCGAACTCCAAATGAGGCTCGTCTTTAGTCATATTTGGTGGAGGAGGCAGGGATGGAGCGGCAATAGCCTGTCCAGTTTTCTTGGATGTCTTAGCCATTAGTACCTTCAACAACTTCTTCTCAAGCTCTCAATGAAAGCACCAGAATGTTGACCCTCGTTTTGGTCAACTGACAC
Organism: Humulus lupulus; assembly: GCF_963169125.1. Lineage (NCBI taxonomy): Eukaryota > Viridiplantae > Streptophyta > Magnoliopsida > Rosales > Cannabaceae > Humulus > Humulus lupulus. Next base: position 23,060,704 of record NC_084801.1, on the reverse strand, counting down.
AGAGTCAAATGCTTGATGTGGTGGAAAGTATTGAATAAGATCTAATGGAAAGAAAAATAAACGACACAACAATTTATAGTGGTTCGGCCCCAAGAATTGGTAATGACCTACATCCACTTAAGCTATTATTGATCTTGATTCTCAAAGGAGTGATCAAAGAACTAGGGTTCTCCGAGTTTCACAAGCCTTAGAGGAATGAGTAATACAACTGAAAGATAATATCCAAAATTCTCTTCTAAAGCATAAACAAAAATTAGCCAAAAGTCCCTCCCTTGAGCTATTTATCTCTATTTATAGGCTCAAGGTGAGTTACATGAATCAATCAAAGATATTTTTGCCTAATTAATCGGATAATCAGGTATAAAGGGAAATAATCTCGGATATGATTACAACTCTACAAGTTTACTCATAAATATACGGATTATACGAGCAGTCTGGTCGTATATAAAAGTCACATGTTGTGTCAGGGGAACATTCCTGATCGATGGTCGAACAGAACCTCTGCCAGGTGTCAGCCACGTGTTGAAAATGTTTGCCACATCATCCACACCTGCTTTTTGGATAACAACCTACTACCCCCATAAAGTTCAGGATGGAGGTGGTCATACCCATCCACTTCTCAGCTCACAGTGGACCTGGCCCTCCCTTAAAGGTAGGAGGGTGTTGCATCCTGAACCGCTTATATAGAGGCTCCCACTTGTTCTCAGCCCCTGGTTGTTACTCTAAAACCAGTGTCACGACATGTGGCACAACTGTCCCAACGTTTCCTGCTGGAACCTGCTGCTGTCTCAACAAGCAGATCTCACCCTCTTGTCTTAGTAATCTGGCTTGCATGTAAGCAAGCACCTATTGCCAGTTCTCAGGAGCAGGCGGAGGGTTCTGACCCTGGTCATTATCTTTGCAATCAATTTGGGCACCAACTTTTTCATCTAATGTCCTTGGAAGCATACTTCCAAGTCTATCTTCAATCAATTACTTTGATGATTAAGCAATAGTCACGGTTTCCAACACCACCCCACGGTCGAAAAACCAAAAAAATACACACACACATGCAATAACAATGCTAATAAGCAGTTCAATAGCTTTCACATACAACAATCATGTTATTAAGCATGTCCATTCATATTCATGCTCACTCATAGTGCTAATAATATCATTCATAGCATTAACAAGAAAATAACAGTGCTATAACCATCTCCCTAGCTTTCAGAAACAGAAATAGTGCTAGTAAGCACGCACTTAATAGTTATGAGCAAATAACAGTGCTAGTGAGCACGCACTTAATAGTTATGAGCATTTCTTTAACATTCCTAGCAATAATAGTGTTAATAAGCACATTCTTTATTATTCACATATCATTCAAGGCCCAGGCCACATTATTATAGCTCATGCTTCCTATTCAATAATACAACCAAGTCCCTGAGATGTAAGTATGGGCTAGTTCGTAGGGTAAGCTGCTAACAAATAAATCAAAGGACTTGAATAATATAATCAGGTAGAATACTAACCACTCATAATTGAGATTGAATTGACCTATGGTCAACTTTATGATATGACTATATTAGATAATAACAACACTTTTACTTATCTATCTAAAGTCAATATCGGTCCAGTTCGATGTAAAAAATGCATCCAATCTTATCTACTTTGCTAATGTTCTGGAAGGAACATAACACTACAATGTGTAAATAGACCATATCGTAGAATGGCAGGTCAGTGTAAATCTTGTGCACTGACTAATCTTAGGACTAACTTATTTTTTAACATATAATCATATTTATATTCCACTGTGATTACATCACTATAAATATGATTAGCTATATGATCGGGATTTAATAGAGGTTTATATTAAACAAATAATCATGAAAATAAAACATGTGAGCAAAGTGATTGACCAAGTAAAAAATAATTTCTATTCTTTTATCCATATCTGGAATAACACCAAGGTCTAAATAGAACTTCTTTAGCCAGACTATTTCCTTAGCTACTTTAAATGCAGCTATGTACTCAGCCTCCATGGTGGAATATGAGATCGCAGACTATTTTACACTTCTCAATCATAGCACCACCCCCAAGAGTAAACACCATTCCAGAAGTAGACTTCCCATCATCGACATCAGTATGGAATTTTGAATTGGTGTAGCCTACAAGGTTTAGAACACCATGCTTGTAGACTAACATATAATCCCTAGTCCGTCTTAAATATTTCAGGATATGCTTAACTGCTATCCAATGTTCAGGTCCTGGGTTTGACTGATACCTACTCACTGCTCCCACTGCATAGCAGATATCTAGTCTATTACACATATCATACATTAGGCATCCAACTACAGATGCATAAGGAACTTTTCTCTTTGCATTTTCCTGTTCAGGAGTCATGGGAGACTGCTTCTTTGAAAGATGAATTCTATGGCGGGACGATAGACGTCCTTTCTTGGAATTTGACATTGAGAAACGTTCAAGCACTTTATTAATGTAGGTTTCTTGAGATATAGCTAAGAATTTGTTCTTTCTATCCCTAATGATCTTGATACCTAGAGCATAACTCACATCTGGTAATTTCTTAACATTGTTTCCAATGAGTAGGATATAATGTACATAAAAAACCAGGAAAACCACTATTTGATTTTCCATTAGTTGGTAAACACAAGGCTCATCAATATTTTTTTCAAAGCCATAGGTTTTGATTATCCCATCAAACCTAAAATTCCAAGAACGAGAAGCTTGTTTTAAGTCCATAAATGGACCTATTCAACTTGCAAACATTTTCTTCTTGTCCAGCTACTTTAAATCCTTTTGGTTGATCCATATAAATGACTTCATCAAGCTTCTTGTTAAGAAGAGTTATCTTGATGTTCATTTGCCAAATCTCATAGTCGAGAGCGCCTGCTATGGATAAGAGGATGTGAATGAACTTGAGCATGGCTACCGAACTAAAAATTTCCTCATAGTCCACACGTTCTCATTAGGTATAACCCTTTGCCACTAATCGAGCTTTATAAGTTTTGATCTTTCCATAAACACCTCGTTTCTTCTTGTATATCCACTTGCACCCACCCTAAAGTCACTAGGTGCTTCTACAAGATCCAAGACGGAATTTGAGTACATGGACTCCATTTCCTCTTTCATGGCTTTGAGCCATAGTTCATTTTTAGGGCTAGCCATTGCCTATTTGAAAGACAATGGATCATCTTCACCAGTGTCACCAACAACCATACTGATTTCACCATCTAAACCATAGCGAACTGGGTTCCTAGAAACCCTCCCACTACGATGAGGCTCCGTGACTGTTTGCTCAGGAACAGTGGTACTTTCTTCATTTAAATCGACTTGCATCAGTTGGACATGAAGAGTGGGAATTTCATCATCAACTCGCTTTGATGAAGATGGAACATTGGTTGGAGTCAATTCTTCAACCATCTCCTCTAAAAATACTTTGTTGCACAATTTGAAGTTTTGGACATAGCCATTTTCCAGAAAAGTAGAATTCGTAGAAGTAAATACTTTATTTTCTAAATTACTATAGAAAATTCCACCCTGATTTCGTTTAGGATAGCCAACAAACATGAAAACATCAGTTCACGGTTTTAGCTTTCCTTCCTTTTTCCTCAGGATGTGGGTGGGATACCCCCAGATTCTATAATGGCGTTAACTAGGTTCACGACCATTCCAGCATTCTAAAGGTGTTTTGGGGATTGATTTGAACAACACAACATTTAGAATGTCATCCGTAGTTTCAATTGCATGTCCCCAAAATGAAGTTGTCAGAGTTGAGTAACTAAGCATGCATCTAACAATTTCCAATAAAGTTTTGTTTTGGTGTTCCGTTACACAATTTTATTACGGAGTACCCGGGGCAGTAAGTTGAGCTAAAATCTCAAGTTCAGTTAAATGATCTTGGAACAGCATATCCAAATATTCTTCACCCCTATCAGATCGCAAGATCTTTAACGTTTTTTTCTAATTGGTTCTGAGCCATAGATAGGAATTCCTTAAACTTTGAAAATGTTTATGATTTCATATGCATTAGGTAAAGACATTAGTATCTAGAATAATATTCAATAAAAGTGGCGAAATACTCTAAACCACCCTTGCCTTTCACATTTAGAGGTCCACAGACATCTTAATGTACTATTTCAAGTGGTTCCTTGGCCTTATCACCATTTACAGAGAATAGACGTTTGGTCAGATTGCCTTCTAGACATGAATCACAAACAAGTAATTCACCAAAGGTGAGTTCCCTCAAAGGCCTAACCTTTGTATGTCTTTGAATCGTATCCTAGCCAATGCGACCTAGTCTTAAATACCATAAAATATGTCATGTTATTGTTATCAATCTTTTGACGTTTATTGGTCCTAGGTTTAGCTACTTTGATTATAGATCGTTAGGTCGCAGAATATAAAGCCCGTTTTCCGGACATGTAATACACAATTGTGATCCATTGAAAGAAATAGATATATTCGGACGTGTGAAAGTCATGACAAATCATTCTAATTGCAACATAGAAGTAGAAATTAAATTTCCACTAAATCCATAATAAAAATACATCATTTAAAATTAAATATTTATCTTTGAACTTCAGGGGAGCTCTTCCTCTAGTTTGGACCGCAACGAACGCTTCATTCCCAACTTTAAGCTTTAAGCCGCCTTCGTCCACCTCCTCCCACAATTCAAGAAGCTGTAAAGAAAACATTGTTAGTATATCTAGAATTAATAATCCAAAAAAAATTATCATTCTCTAAAATACATGTTTCTAAGATAAATGAACTATAATCATTACCTTTGTTTTTTGCTAATAGAAACTTGGGGCAATCTTGTTTCCAATGCCCATTTTCATTGCAATGAAAGCATTTACCTTTACCTTTCTTGTTCTTCTTTTTCTTCCCCTTAGGTGTTTGTGCATTTGGATGTGCACTCGTCTTTGTAGCCTTTGCAGGCTTGGGGTTGGTGTTATGTTCACTCTTCTTCTTGTTTCCAGCTCTCGAAGATGAAGCTAGGTTAGCTTTAACCTTAGTTATATCAGCAGCACCACCAGTAGTCTTCTTTTCTCCTCACTTACTCGGTCCACCCATGATAGACTCGAAAGTCTGAAGCTAATTCATGAGCTGCGTCAGACCATAATTGAGTTTATTAATCAGATAGTTTGTGGTTAACGGTAGGAAATTCGGAGAAAGACTATTGAGGATTAAGCCGACTTGAGTCTCATCATCTATTGTAGCACCATGTTGTTCAGCTTCATGAAAGTAGTTTGTCATCTAGATCAAGTGATCATGAACGTGCTGAGACAGTGGCATCAGAGCATTGGCATATTCCTTGGTGACCTCAAAACGAGTCTCCACAGCCTTTTCCCTAAACGTGTCTTGGAGCTGATCCATGATTTCGTAGGTCGTCTCGACATTCTCCATATTTTTCTTGAGAGTGTTGACCATACTAGTCAACATGTAGTATCGTTCCTTGTAATTAGTCGCCTGCCAACGCTTGTATTTTTCTCTTACAGACTTTGTAGCTCCTTCAACTGGAACTTTCAGGGATTCCTCAGTCATGACGAACTTGGAGTTGTCACCAATCAATATAATGTTGATGTTCTACTTCCACTTAAGGAAGTTTTCTCCAGTGAGTTTCTCTATCGAAAGTTAAGAAAGGATGGGAGCAGACACAACCATAATTAAAACTACAAATTATCAATAAAAAATAGAAAGCAATCATTTTTGCTCAATAAAACTTCTATTCACACAAATTTTAAGAAATAGCACAACATACACCAAATATATGTAAGATATGAAGAAAAATACCAAAAACAATCATATATCTATTTTTTTAGGTTTTTAACTAATCTATGATATCATTGTCCTGGTTGGCGAGAGTAAAAAAGATACCATTAGTGAAATAGATTTGCAAACTCATTTAATAATGGACACCATTATTAACAACCTACTATTCGATCAAAATAAGAAAACAAAGTATCTTATTTTATGAGTTAGACCCACAGTTTTGATAATCATAGATTTAGTCCTAGGAGTCACCGTTGGGGTGACGCTATTAGAATTTGATCTATAATTATCTATCTTTCGAAACTAACCTTGTCAAAATAACTAATGAACACCTTCCGTAGGGGGACAAATCAAAGTGTCTTGAGGCCCCATTAAGCTTTCGACTTTGTTAAACTAACGGTGGAGATAGAATACTTCTTACAACAAGCTCATTATATAATTAAGTTAAGTATTATTATTATTATTTTTAAAACCAAAGTCCTATAATTTTCTATTAATTCTAAAGTATCACATTGAAATAAATTCAATTAAATTAGAATAATCTGTTGCTAATCAATTATTAGGTTCAACTATCTAGAAAAATAAGCCTAAGATAATTAAGTCCAACTCAGGTAAATGGGCCTTAACAATTGAGTTTGCATAGAGAAGGGTTGGACTCAGTATGTCGTACCTTCTACTAAGGCTCCCAAACTTCCACACAAAGCCCAAAAGACAGAAATTTAAAACTTCGTTTTATTAATTGTTATCAATTGATTTGGCTCATTATAATCATGGAAAGCAAATAGGCTTTCACAAGTGGAATCACCCACAAGATATGAATTTAAACTTTACATTTTCTAATGGGCTCAAATAAAACCTATCACATTATGAATATTTTATTTGGAAACCAAAACCACATATATATCCTAAGATATGAGTCACTATATGCATCTAAGCTCAGTTGCAAAAATCACATATAGATCACATATAAGTCACATAATTGAATATCCTAATCATGTTACTAATGAGCAATATCTGTGTTTATGTAAAAATGTCACAATTTATCACATTTGCAAAAATACCATAATTAATTAATCTAGGATTTCTCTACACAAAATTCATAATTAATTATAGTTTTGCAAAAATAATTAAGTCAATTTAAATAAAATCCATCAACAATTAACTAAGTTGATTTAGATTTTATTTATCAACAATTAACTCAATTAAGATATTTTAGGAAATATATTAAATTAATAAATTAAATTTAATATATGTGGGATATTTAATTTTATAGAATAAGTGGACAAAATTTAATAAATATTAAGATATTAATAAAACTAATTTCTAATTTTATACATCGAAAGAGGATATGCTGCTGCAGTCATGGGTTAGAGTCGTACCAGTCTAGGTAAAAGGACACAAACTAACAGCCAACCTATTAGTTTTTGACTTACACGAATATAATGTCATATGTGGTATGGATTGGTTGACAAAATATAGGGTCGTTATCAACTGCAAGCGCAAGAAGGTGGTAATCACTCCGGTAGGCGAGCAGTCGTTCGAATCAATGGCACTTCTCGGGAAAAGAAGTGGCCAATGTTCTCGACACTGAAGGCGAGGAAAATGTTGAATGACAGATGCATTGGATACATAAAACTAGTAATACTAAAAAATTATACCCCTTCAAATATAAAAAAATTCTAAAATATATTATACAACATAATTTAAAATAATTAATGCCAGCCTTCAACAAGGGGAATCGAAGATAAATACCATACCAAGTAGGGGTGGACAAAATAATCGCTAATCCGCCCAGCCCATCAAAATCCGCCAGCTTTGAGCCCATCCATTAAAATATCCGCTGAAATTGGGTTGGGTTGAACCCAACCTGCCACTAGATGGGCTGAGAACGGGTTGCAATAATATAAGGTGGATCCAACCAGCACCCGCTACTTTATTAATTTTTTTTGTACATATAATTTTTAATAATAATCAAAACATAAAAATACAACCCATAAAGGGTTCATTGAAAATTAGAAAGTTTGTGACCATTTTAATATTAGATTTTGATATGTGAATCATTGTATTCTTTATGTGAATCATTGCATATTTATATTAGTCCAGATATTTAACTTTTTTTAATGAATGTTTTTCGTTGCTATGAGATTAATGGTAATAACTTAGGAATTGTATAATAAAACGTGTTTTGGAAAAATAAATAATTTTACTTGTATTGATAGCTTAAATATTAGTGAAAATTTTCATAATAAAACTTAAATGGTAGAAATTATCAATGTGTAGATTAATAAGTATCATATCATTTATAATTTGTATAATTTAGATGATTATTATACTAATTATTAGAATTTGTTTTATGAATTTTTAAATTCAAATTTAAGATATGATAATATTTTATCAAGTTATTATTCACGATGATATTGATGAGTAAAGAATGTATAAGTTTGAACTTTATTGTCTACAATATTTTGTTTTTTTAAATATCATAAGTCGATAATTTTGAACTTTAAATCAACCCAAACCACACACTTGTTGGACGGTTATGGGTTGTATTTTTCTAAAACCGTCAAATAAAAAAAACCACGCAAACTGCCCAAAACATGCCAACCCGCCCGTTGTGCACCTCTAATAGGAGTCCCTCAAATAATAAATAAATATTATTATGTCATATTATTTTAACAAGAGACATTTGTCGCATAAATAACCATTGTTTGTGTGTCTGTTATTGATATATACCCATTATTTTTTTTAACATGATAAATACTGAAAGTTCATAAAATAGTAATTTTGTCGGTACAAATATTTTAACCTTCGTTAGACGGTGACTAGACAGACACATGTCCCTTCATGATTTATCTAACTCATAAATATTTAAAAATATATATATTAATTAATTAATTTTAAAATAAAAAATATTTTAATGAATTAAAAATGAATACAAATATTCAAATATATTTCAAAATCAAAATTAAAACATAATTAAATAATATTAAAACAAAATTGGTTAAAAATGACAAACTAATAAGGGTTTATACTTTTTTAGACCATGTGTTTTGTCTCATTACCTGTTTAAACCATGTATTTTGACAAATTACTTTTTGGACCATGTGTTTTCTAAAATAGTTCAAATAGACCCCTAAACTCGATTTTGATCAATTTTTTTTTAACTAAAATCACAAATAATTCATCAAACTAACAACTCATAATAAAAATACAGTTATTCTGTCTAAGAACTGTATTGTTATACTCAATTTTTTGTTCATCAAAATCAAATTTAAAGGTCTATTTGAACTATTTTACAAAACACAAGGTCCAAAAAATAATTTGTCAAACCACAGAATCCAAACAGATAATGAAGCAAAACATGAGATCTAAAAAAATATAAACCCAACTAATAAATATGGAATAAACCCAAAAGACGTTATCACCTTCTTCGTTATACCCTTAAATTGAATAACAAATAATAGGACAAAGACATTTATAATTTTGTTGATGTTCATGTATACTCAACAAGAATAAAGATTCAATAACCAAAATCAAATGTAAGTTTCCATATCTAAAACTCATCGTATCGTCACTAAAAGTAAGTACATAACAGGTTTTTAAGTTCAATTTTAAATAATCAGTGACGAATTTTAAAGCTATATAACGACAATAATGTTGTCGTTACAAGTTTTGGCACAAAATAATTGATTTCGTCGCTATTCAAAACTAACAAGCAATCAAGTTTTATTAAAAAAAAAAAAACCAGCAATCAAGTTTCAGCGACAAATGTGTCACTGCGCTATATTCTTTAGCGACCCAAAACTAATTCTAGCGACGAAAATTATCATTGATATAACCTTTTATTTCTGTTTTGACATATCATATATATTATTAGTAATATTCACATAATTAAGGCAAATTCATTATTGCTACTTTTTTAACATGAACATATATAACAATATTTTTTTTAACAATTGAAAAAAGTTAATTCAATACTAAAAAGTACATTAAAAGTACGAGGATGTGACATGTGGCATCACAAATCATGAATAATAATAATAATATTATCGCTCAAAAATACGAGGATGACGTGTCGAATAAAAATGTGACATGTGACATCACAAATCAAGGAAAAACAACAAAGTATTGAGAAAAGACCGACGCGTAAAAAAGATAGGTCCAGGACCTACAGGAAAATCGACCAAGCTTGTACCCCCTAGCGGTGGTCGGCCCAAGCAGGCCCTATACCCCCTAAGGGTGGTCGGCCCAAGCAAGCCCTGTACCCCCTAAGGGTGGTCGGCCTAAACCGCCAAGTACACTTCACTGAGAAGTAATTACTCTCGTTCAAAATGAGATCAACAAGCTAGCACCCCGAAGATCAATAGGCCTAGCACCCAGAAGGTCACAGGTCCAGCACCCAAGCTTTAATCGTCGGGCCTAGCACCTAAGTCTGACGTACCAACAAAACTTAGAACTTCCCAGAGGTTTCTACCGTGCATTATCTACCACGATATATAGAAACAAGAGAAGACCCACAATCTCATAATCATGAGAAGGTGGATACTTATCTCCACTCACAACGATCGTGTACCAAACCACGATATCTAGTACGATGAATCGTGTAACAACTTCTGGGTACTATAAATAAAGGACTCAGGGCTTCATAAAGCGGACTTTTTGGAGACTCTCTTTTTTGGATGATGGACCCAAAACGGGTATGTTTTAAAAATTTATACTCGCAAGCGCACGAATCGTATATAGAATATATTGATCGTGTAAGTACGAGATCGAACCCAAAGGAGTTGTCTAAAATAAAAAAGAAAACTATTTTAAATCAAAAGTAATAAATTCTAACCTAGATCCAAAGATTGATGAGTTTTAATATTATGAACATAAAATAAAAAATTGAAAAATAAAGCTATTTAAGATAATAAAAATAAACCAATAATGATTTGAAAATAAGTGTTAAAAGAAAAGATTATTAAGATACTAGAATCCACAAAATGTAAGTTTAATAATATTTATTAGTATATTGATTCCCAAGTTTAGTGATAGTTAAAATAAATCAAACTATCATTTTCAAAATAGATTTATAATTTTAAGCACAAATTACTTCTAATAAGATATGATTTTTCTTCACTTTTCAAAATTATAATTTCAAAGCATTTAGTGTAAATCAATCTAATGAAATAACAAATAAATCAATGAACATTATTTATAAGGCAAAACATAATATTTTTGTTCTAAGCATGGATGTGTACAATTTAATGACACATCTTACACAAAGAATATTATGTTTTTGCAAAATGAACAACAAAGTGCATATTATCTAACAATCCAAAATATGAGATATTAAAGATGGAAGACATATATGAAGAAGAAAAATCCATAAACTTGTTGCATTACAAGGGAAATCAACATACAACATAAATATTACCTAGTTACAAGTTGCTTCATTATGATCTTAATAATCTTATGAAAAAGATTAGAAGCACATAACTAGAGTAGAAATTACAAAATAAATGACATACATACTTGCAAATGCTCTTGAAAACCCCAAAATGGAAGAGAGGATGGTAGAGAGAATATGGGAGAAAAGAAGATAGTAACCAAAAATTAAGCACCCTAAAATGGTCTTGAAACTCCATATTTATAGCCAAAATGAGATTATTAAAATAATCAATTTAAATTAATTAAATTGATTAAATTAATTAAATAAAATAAATATGGTATGTAGAGGTAAAATATAGGGTGTAATGATGATGTTGTGGTGAAAATTAATCAGTGTGTATGAGTCTTACAAAATTTTCCAACAGTATATCTTAAGCATTTGTGTGTGATTGTGAAAGCAGAGATCATTGTCCTGTATGACAATTTTAGCCTTTTCAGGGTCATTGCCCTATGTGGCAATTTTTCGCATTTTTCTCAAAGAGTACCCAAATTAGACGCTTTCACACTATACTGAAGGCTGCATTTATCAATGGTAGAGTATCTTCTACATAATTTTTAGTTACATAGCTCCAACTTACTCAAAGATAGCATTTTACACAACAGTGTAGGTAGCTCTATTCTAAGATGGAGCCTGAAAATACTTTCAAGGATCAAATGCTCATACACTACAAACACAGATTAATTTGGAAGAATATTAATTGGAAGGACTATTTATTTTGATTTTTTATTTAAAAAAAATGTGCATGATATATATTAACTATAAATTCTAATAAGTAGTAAAAATACATTTTGTCATAATGTTTGAGACTTTCTATTTGGACAAGAACAAGAAGACATCAAGCAACTCTTTCTAGCACAGGGATATGGCACAACACAAACAATATTTAATTAGTACAAACCCCCCAAGGATTTCCTGAGGAAATAAAACCTGACCGTTTCAAGGGCTTTTGTGAAAATATCAGCAATTTGTTTGTCACACTCAATATATTTTAAGACCAAAGTTTTATTTTCAACAAGATCCTTAGTGTGTCGAGACACATCATCAACACAAAAACATTTTTCATGAGAAATTTTCAAATGTTTTCCCAATCGACCTGGTTCACATTTACCAAAAGAATATTTACTTAAAATCGGTAAATCATGAACATGACTCATACTTCCAATTTTTCTCAAATTTTCACAATCCACATGATCATGTTTTTCATGACACAAATTAGTATCACTCCTTGTAATTCTGTGACAATTGTGTGATTGATATAATGTGTAACAATTATCGACAGATTTATAACCCTTCAAAACACAATTTCCATCTTGGTCAAGCACAAAACAATTATCAAGAGAAAAATTTACAAACAAGTCTTGGTCACAAATTTGACTTATACTAATTAGATTAGTATCAAGTCCATCAACCAAAAGAACAATTTGTAACTTTGGTAGTCCTTCAGAATTTAGAGTGCCACTACCAAGTACCTTACAAGACTTACCATCTCCAAATGTGACTTCCCCATTTTTCAAAGTCTTGAAGTCAGTGAGTATGCTTTTGTTACCTGTCATATGCCTAGAACAACCACTATCAAAAAACCAAGAGTTAGAAGCACATGTTGTAAGACAAGTAAAGGCAGCAAGACATTTGAATTTATTTTTCTTCACCCAAACTTTCTTAGGTGGAGTCCTTTTCTTCAATGGCATTTGTCTCAAATTACCATGATGATTAAAGTAATTTTTGTGAAGAAAATTCATCAAGGTAAAACATTTAGGTCGAATATGACCTTTCACTCCACAGAAATTGCAAATTGGAATAAAATGGCCAGATTTTTTATTCTCGAAATTTCTGGTCTGTTTCTCATGTGATGTGACAGATTGAAAAGACGATGCCACATGAGTTTGAGTTGTTCCTGCAGAAGGGTCAGTTGTCGAAACAACAGGAAGATTTCCACAAATATAAATTGTTTTCCCTTTAAGTTTAGATTCATTTGATCCTAACCTAGAAAAATCACAAGCTTTTTGACCTGCAAGCAGAACATCATCCAAAACAATAGATCTATGATTAAGCAATTTGACACCTTTCACAATTTTATCAACTTCATTAAACAAACGATTGATTTCAGAATCTTTAGCAACAATCTCAATTTCATATTTTTTAACAAGAGAGTCAAGTTCTTCATTTATCTTCTTGAGAACTTTGTTATTGTTTGCCATCAAACGATTATCTGAACATAATTTCAACCATTGATCATACATGTTTTTGTATAATTCTTTCAAAGAATCCTCATGCAAATCAGATTCATCCGAATCACCATGGGAACCCTCATCTGTTGAAATAGTATTATTTAAACAAACAAGGTTCTCATTCATCTGCACAGAAAGAGGTAAGCAAGAAAAAACAGAAGTCATCACTACTTTCAGAGTCCTGGCCACTCCAAGTGAATGCCATGACCTCCTTATTTTTCTTCAAGGTTAGGCACATTCAGCTTGAATATGTCCAAAACCTTCACACTCCCTGCATTGAATACTTTTTTTATTAGTAGATTCAAAAGAAAATTATTACCTTTGGAGGATTTAGACATGTTTTTCTTGGTACCAATCTTTTTCATAAACTTCTTAAATTTTTTCGATAACAAGATCATTTCATCATCATCTTCCTCATCTGAGCTTTCCATTTTCTCTTTGGAAGATTTCAAGGCAATCGATTTCTCCTTCACAGCAAGTGGTTTCTCTTGACGGATCTTTTGATTAAGTTCAAAAGTTCGAAGAGATCCCATCAATTCCTCAACTTTCAAGGTGTCAAGGTTCTTTACCTCCTCAATGGCTATGATCTTGGATTGAAACCTGTCAGGAAGAGATCTAACAATTTTCCTAACCAAAACAGAGTCAGACAACTTTTCTCCTAAAGCAAAATGTTCATTAGCAATGTTAGAAAATTCTTCATAAAACTCAGTGAGGGTTTCTTTTTCAGACATGCGAAGGTTTTCAAATCTTGTGGTCAACATTACAAGTCTAGATCGCTTAACATCAGTGGTTCCTTCAAATTGAGTTTGAAGGATTTCCCAAGCATCTTTGGCTAACTCACAAGATGAAATCAATTTTATATAACTCTCACCAACACCATTAAAAATTGCATGTAAAGCTTTATTATTATAAATTGACAATTTATCTTCTTCATTAGACCATTCAAGTTCAGATTTCACCTGTGTCTTACCGGATTTCAAATCTGTCTCGATAGGTGGTGTCCAACCGGTCAATATTGATCTCCAAGCCCTTTCATTAAGGGATTTGATAAAAGCTTTCATCCTTACTTTCCAGTATGGATAATTTGTATCATTCAGCAATGGAGGGCGAGTTATAGATCCACCTTCTGCAAAGATAGACATTTCACAAGGCACAAAACAAACGGAAAAATACAAGATCGCACTAAGAGTTTAGTGACCTTCTCTGATACCAATTGAAATTTTGTTTTTAGTAATTACCAAATTAATTAAACCATGTGAATTAATTAAAGTGCGGAATGGTAATCAACTGTTTACACAGATAGCAGTTCTGTCGGGACAGAATCCGAACTTGTCACGACAGAAACTGAACACAATAAATAGACAGTGCAAAACAATAAAGAACACATCGAATTTTTACAAGGTTCAGAAACCCTTTCGGATAACCTACTCCTTGGGGCCACACCAAGAGAATAAACTAATTAGTAAAGAAACAATGTGTACAAAAGCATTGACTTAAACAATGTAAGACTCCCTCTTAAACTATTGTCGCAATCTTGTTGTACTCTTCTCTATGAATCTGATTTGATGAAACGCTGATTCTCTTGAACTGCCTTCAAAGAATAGCGAGTGCACACTTCCTCCCGAAGTGAGACTTAGATAGAATCCTCTCCCGAAGATCCTTATGAACACGTTCACAATAGACATTACATGTTTACAATAGACTAGATAGATATCCACAAGTACAGTCAACACTCTCACAAAGACTAAGGTGAACAAAATTAATCTCTACAAATAAAGACACTCTTCAAAATAACATAATGTTTACAAATATTCAAAATGGAAGAGGTGAAAATTCCAAAGGCCTTGGCAAGATATTTATAGGCAATGAAATCGTCCAAGGCCATCATTTTCTGGTATCTTTGAAATCAATTTGCGAATTCCTTTGATTTAGGAAATCAGCCAGCCAGATGAATTCTGTGTCGACAGAAAATGAAACTGATGAGTCAGCAACGTAATCAGTTTTATCTGGCAGAACGAACATGGTCATTTCTTTTGACCATGTTCATTTTCGACACCTTCTTTATTCTAGAATAATCTTCTTTATTCCAGAATAATCATAATCCCTGAAAATAATCTCAAGATAATTGCAAAATATATTATTACCAAATATTGATTATTTGTGATAAATAAGGTAAAAAATATATTCACACTTACAGATATTTTCACACTAGAAAATCAGTTGAATGATTAGATCAAGAATCAATATGGATATGCTACTGATTTTCCTCAATAACTTTAAAATATTTTGTCTAAAATAAAATTAGCCAATAAAGGACTTTACAAATGATTTAAATGATATTATACAGGGTCCCCTACAAATGAACCCTACAATGTCAAGAAGTGCGTCCAAGAAGAAACACAAATCCATGCCTAGCCCACATGTGTTATCAGCTAGATCTCACATCAATGTAGGAGAAGCTGAAATAGAACCCCAACTATTCAATGATCATATAATGAATCGCATCCACATTAGTCTTAGATTTATTGTGAAGATATATTGTTCAATTAAAGGAACAACATGAGTCATAGTAATTCCCGTTGACCAATCATTTATGAGTTGCGAGTCCATCTTCATCACTTCAGAAGATGTAGAACAAGTTGCAACTTTGGGTAATATTGGAGGCTCAGCCATGCTTTTCAGCATGAGGTATCCCTTCAACTTCAGCTTAATCTTTAATTTAAGATAAACTTGACATGATTATGCTTAATAGATTTGGTAGTCCAATTTATAGGGGAAACTCTGCCGAAATTAAAAAAAAATATTTAATACTTGAGAATTTTTTACAAATTCATTTGGGAGAGCCTTTACGAGAATACATGTGTCTATTTCAAGTTTTCTAATATTGAGCTTCTCAGTACTAACAATGCACAAGATGTGGAGCATACAACTTCAATCATAGCCAATTTGTTGATGACAATGAATAGACCTGGAGAAATATACTTTATTCCTTGGAACGTGAGGTAAGAACTACCTAAAATTACTTTAACTACTCTTTTCAAATAATCATTTAATTAATTTAACTTAATTATTATTTTAGTAAAAATTGGATGCTAGTGATCACTATGCCACAAGGAAATGTTGTATTTGTGGACCCATTTAAAGTACATGAATGATCTCCACAAATTAATGCTTGGGAAGTTTACAAAGATCTTCAATATTCAGTGCACAAAACAACCAAAGAGTTATGAATGTGGTTTCTATGTATTAAAATACATATGGGTCTTGTAAGGGCAACAAATGCGGTGAGAGTCCAAAAAAATAAAGTAGGTTTGTTTATATTTCTATAATTTATTTCGGTTTATGATAAACTATAAAATAATTAGTATGCTTATTAATTTTTATTTTTCAATTCTACAATTTGATGGGAAAAATATGTACAGTGAGACTGATGACCTCCTCCACATACAACATGAATGGTTAGCAAGCTTGATAGCTTTTATTTATTGTTAAGTGAATTTAGTTTTATAGCTACTTATAATTCAATTGGTATGAATACTATGTTTTTTTAAAACAAAAGAATGAATGTTTAGTACAGGAATGTTTTTATAAGATTACAAACTTGATGAATTTTATTTATACAAATGATAAATTAAAACATAATAATGTTAGTAAAGGAAATAAAACATTAATTATATTAAACTAATTTGGATTTCGATCAAATATTAAATCTAAAATAAAAATTTGGTTATATAATATGAAACAAATATATATATATTTGGGTTATTACAAAACATATATATATAATTTGATTATTATAAAATAAAATAAATAATTTTTTAAGTAACCCTTTAATTTCGGTTATTACACAAAAATCGAAGTATATTCATATCATTCAACTTCAATTGTATGTAATAACTAAAGTTAAAGGGTTTAAATATTCACACTGGAATTATTTCACTTTAGTTATTACATAAAAATCGAAGTTAAATAGTATGAATAGACTTTGATTTTAATGTAATTACCGAAGTCTTTTCTTAATTTTTAACTTCAGTTATTATAAAATTTTTAACTTTGTATGGATAGATTTTGGTTCCTATTTCAGCAAGAATTGAAGTCTATTAGCCTAAAAACCTGAAATTAAAAGTTATTTTTGTAGTAGTGTTACTGCATTATTACTTCCAATCAGCGAAATTTGTGGAGTACAGAAACAGAAGAGAATTTCCAAACTAGGTTATTCTTCATCTTCATCATATATTAAATATGAAAAACAAATTGGTCAAACGACATTCTCAAATTCACAATGATCAATTCATGAACTTTACCTTTTTTATTTATTCAACTTAGTAAGAAAATACTATTTTCAAATTGCTATTTTTTAAAATACTACTCCTTTTAATGTATACATAGGAACACACTGTTAGAATAAATGATAAAAATAAAAATGCTGATGATGATGATGATGATATATTTTTTGGAAAAGAAAAAGAGAAAGATAAAAAGCACACCAAAAGAATAGTCAGCTGCAAAATGTTATAAGCAACAATTTTATGGTTGTTTTGAACTTTAATTATTTAAGCTGGGGGCACACAATTAATAAATATTGTTTTTAATTAATTTTGACAAAATTAAATTAGGGAAAAAATTATATATAGTATGAGCAAAAGTCCAATGAAATGACTATTTTGTCGCTATCATCTAGAGATTGGGTCTACATTTCTTCAAAGATTATTCATAGCATTGACCCAACATTATTCATAGTATTGCAAATTGAAGTCTTGGACTTTTTCGGGTTTACTCCGTCCCTTTGCGATCACTTTGCGAATTTTCTAAGTTGATATAGTGCATGATACGTCCTTTTAGTCGTAAGACAATTTCTTCTCAATTCATATTTAAATTAAATTATCCAATTATCTAATAAATAATCTAATTCCGAGCAAAGAATATATATCTAAATAATCCACGTGTAAAACTTAATTTAATTTTAGATTTACTGTTGGAATTATGATCTTCTTGTATATACGAGAAAAATAGTAATTATTTCAAAATATATAAATTTTGACAAAATAACTTTGTTAATATGTTATGTTGAAAATATGTACGCAATTTTATGTATCGTGAACAAATAATAAAGTTATAAATTACAAATAAATACACAAATATGAAATTGAACGGATTAAATTCATTTTAAATAGTCATGCACTTCCATACATGCCTGCTTTATTTTATACACGTGTAAAATAAGTTGTTTGAAGCTATATTTTTGATATATTAAATTTTTTATAATTTCTTACAAATTTATAAAATATCATAAATAATTACAATATATATCATTATATAATAAAAAACATTGGTTACAAGTGATTTAGATACCAGAAATAGAAAAAGAACACATCCAGTGATGGAGCCACTCATGGCCTAGAGTAGGCTCAAGCCCCTACACTGAATTTAAAAAAAAAATACAAAGTATATATAATAGATCTTGTACTAAAATGAGACATAAGATGTGTTGAACATATAACAATTCTCATTTCTCTACTACAATGAATACTTCTATAGAAGAGTATCATGTGAACTAAGCCCAAATACTAAAGCTTTTGAAAGGCCAATGACGAGCACTAATTCTACAGTTTTTCATTCTTACAAAAGTATTATTATTAATATTAAATCATCAAACTTGTGTCTCCTACTCTCTAATGCGAGCTAACATTCTCATGTCTTAGTTATTAGTTAAAATATTTATTTATTTCAAATAAAAAACAAAAAACAATTGCTTAAAATTGATCAAATTTTATATCTTAAAAGATATCGCTAACTTCACCTAACCCTTGCCATCTCTGAGTAAAATTTCTAGCTCCGTCACTGAACACAATGGTGTGTAAGAAAAAAGAGCATACTGCAACGGCTCCCTATAAATACATACATATATATTATATATTTTAATATCATTTTTTATGTCACCATTTTCTAACATAGATTATATTTTATTCTACTTATTATAGTAGTGTTATTTTAAAAAGTATTTCTAAGGGTAGCAATGGACACTACAAAATGGTGGCATATTATTTTTTGGTGCAGTATCAAATATCGGGTTTCACTCAATTTAATTTAATAATTATTATGAATTATCACTAACCAAATATGATGTGTCATGTGTTAAATACTTTAAAATGCAAGATAGCATCGCTATTTCAAATAAGTTGTCATTTCATTAGTGAGATACTATATGGAGATAAAAGTACGTAATGAATAAACAAAAATTTTAATCCACTAATTTCAAAGCTTTGTTTTCTTATATATATTGTAGTGATTTGTAATTTATAATAATATTAACGTGATAAAATTTATATTTTATATGAAATAAACATAAACTAATTCATAAATATGTTTTTTCTTTCCTGTCAGTTCTTACAATGAAAAATGGACATTAATTTTCCACGTATACGTCAAAGGAAAAATAGTATACAATATGTCTCGTTTGATATTTTATAATGAGAAAAGACTAGATGATATATTCAAGCTGCCGCGTTCAATAGGCAATTTTAGGAAATTTTAATTGTTACAGGGCCGGCAAAGAGGAAAAATTTGTATAAATACTTATATATATATATATATATATAGCTGTGTATACACCTACCAAAATAACAAAAATTACACATACAGAGTTTGCTCTCTTCAAGAGATCGATACAATAAAGTAGCCCGTGTGTTCAAGATGGCGTTAAACAAAGTAAGTATGTTGATTATGCAAGTCATGATAGGCACAATCTTCATAGATGTAGTCTTTTGCAGCAGTAGGAGCATAGCAACCCCCATAAGGGGCTGCAACAGTCAGTCATGCGGGGATTTAGCAATTCCGTTCCCATTCGGCCTTGACAAAGGCTGTTACAGGGAACCCCCAGTTCTATTCCAGATCCATTGTCTGAAATCAACGCCGTACCTGTTCAACTCCAGTTTCGAAGTCAAGGACATATCCGTTTTAAAAGGCGAGGTAACCATCATTCTGCCTATTGCCCAAGATTGTTACAGTGAAAATGGCACACAGTTAACTAACGGTACCAGAGACGTCACGCGAAGCTTGAATGAGTTTTTCAGTGTTTCCTACAACAAAAACAAGTTTTACTCCATAGGTTGCGACAATTCGGCAACCATCACTGGCTCCCGCCGCGATAAAAACTACACTACCGGTTGCATATCCTCCTGCAGTTACGCCGACGAAATCGACTTGAAGTCTTGCTCTGGCGTAGGCTGTTGCCGAACTTCTATCCCCAGAGAACTTGTCAACTACGGCTTGAAGTTGGGAAGCAACAATAATCATAGAAGCGTTTGGAGTTTTAACCAGTGTAGCTATGCTTTTGTTATGCAAGAAACTGCGTTCAAATTTTCAAGCTTCCAAGAATTCAACAATGACTCTATGTTTCCGGTGGTTCTTGACTGGGCTGTTGGGTTCAATTCCTGCCAAGTAGCGATAGAGAATATGACGACCGATTACGCTTGCAAGGAGAATAGTGTGTGTGTTAACTCCACTTCTAGACCTGGCTACCTATGCCGGTGCTCGGAGGGCTACCAAGGAAACCCATACCTCCCAAATGGTTGCATAGGTACGTAATACTAAACTCTCTCTCTAACACATACAAGTTCTCAAACTAGCGTACGTGGGCACTATATTTCCTTTACCATTAATTGGTATATTCCACAATTTTTTTTGTTGAAATTTAAATCAATTTAATGTCCACTACTAATTTAAAATCTGAAAGTAAACTGTTCTTGTATACTTGCATAAATTATGTTAAAAAAGTTATTGAGAAATAAGAATAAAAAAGAAATTTGAGCGAAACTTCCTAAATAGATTATTTTTTTGGTTGCGCTTACTTATTTAAAAAAATTTATGAAAAATAATACTTAAATAGTTTATTTTTTTCGTGTCATCTTTCCCATCGTTAAAACTAATTATTAGAAACCTAATAATTATCATGTGGGCACACTTTATTTTTTTAAATCTTTATAAATTTATTGTAAAATTCTAATATAATTAATAATTAAAGAAACTGTCAAATTTTAAAAAATATAACTATAATTAAATTAAAATTCATTTAATTCATTAAAACAAAATTAAAAATCATCAAAATTAAATTAAAAATGTATTAGCTAAAAATATAATTAAAATAAAACACCCAAAATCACTACAATAGAAGTCATGAGAAACCCAAAATTAATAAAAAAATAGAGATACAATAACTAATTATTCTTATTTTAATATTAGTGTTTTTAGTTTCATTTTAGGTGTGTTTTGATGTATTATTTTTCAGTTTTCTTTTATAATTATCTAAATATTTTTAGATTTTGAAAGTAGATTTTTAAATATTTTAAAACTAGAAATAATTTTGACGAATAAAGTGTGTACACGTGGCCAATATGTTTTATGTCCCTCCTAAATTTTAACAGTAGATATAGGATGCAACAAAACCAACTACTTAGATAATCATGTCAAAATATTAACTGAATATTTTTTTAAAAAAGTAAATGAAATATTCATTAATAGGCCAATAGACATAGTCTATTACAATAACATACTGTTCATAGAACAAAATCAACCAACATATACAATAATCAATATAATAAAATACTAACAAAAACTTCATCTAAGAGTCTAATTAGCCACAAACAATCCAACGTACATAAATGAAAAAAAGTATTCATTTATTAATTTAGTTTTATGGAAAATTATTTATTTTATGAGTGCTAATAGACTTATTATTTTAATAAATGTCATGTTTTGAATCAATTTAATTCAATAATAAGTATGAACATAAGTTAATTCATGTTTACATAATCAATTTCTAACTTTTTTTTAATAATATATGTGGTAGGGTAGAAAATAAACAATATTAATATTTTAAGTAATACTTGAATGATAAAAATAAAGACTGAAAAATAGATTCATAATAAAAGCTAAATTTAAGGGCAAAAAAGAAACAATTTCATTAATTTAGGTAATAAATGATTATCCTAAAAGCTTAGGAGCAATCTTACATGCATTAAGAGAACTAGTTAGGGACTAATAGAAAACTCATTGCCATTTAAGGGCATTTTGTTGAGGAATTGGGGTGTTCAACAATTTAAAGTTGAAATTGGAAATAATAAAGAAAATATTTCACTAGCTCAAAAGAAAAATACATTTCTCTGTTAAATGAAGAGAAGTGAACACACATAGAAGAGAAAATGAAGCTATCCTCTGAAAAGGGGGGATGAATTTGGAGAGAATACACAATATCCTAATTTATAGGTTTCTCTAATGTTAGCAATTAATAAAATATTTATATATCCTATAAATAATAATTAATATAAACCATCCTTTAATTTAGTAAAACTAAATAGAATTTTCTAAATATAGAATTATCTAAATATAACTTTACTTTTCTAATACATTTCAAGATAAATTAAATGTGAGAAGACAAAAGTATACTACATGCAAATATGAAAGGGCAAACTGAGTGTTTATTCGGCCGTAAAAATATAGAACACAGTGATTGTCTAACCTTGTTATTTTATTTTTTTCTTTTCATTTCCTTTTAAACAATTCTCTTTATTAAGCTTTCTAATTTTTTTAAAATTATTTTCACACTTTTTAAATTTTTATTTAAGTTGAAAATTATCTGTTAACCAAAAAATAAAAACTTCTTTCTATGTGTTAATACTTTTATTATTTGTTAAGAAAAAAATGATCTAATATATATATATATTTCATCTAAAAGAAATTACATACTCCTTGTTTATTTTTCATAGTTGAAATTATATATATTAGAAAAGGTGAATTAAAAAAATATAATTTTATATAATTAAAATAAAATTTTGTCAATTTACATGAAGATGTGTTTATCAATAAACAATTAATTAATCAAGCAAAAGAGAATGATAAATTTTCTTGTATTTTTTTTTTTTTAACTTTAGTAGTATTCTATATTCAAGTCTTCTATTTTTCTATTCTTGATCTGAGACAAAATTAATGAAGGTGAATGTGGGAATACGGGTTATCAGTCAATATTGATGAGTGTCAATAATTTTGATATTTTGTTTAATTGGGTACTATGGGTGAATATCCATTTTTCCTCACTAGAATTTGTCAAAAGAGTATATATTTACAGTACTAATAAGGCTATATATATGTAATTTTATTGTACATATGAATCTTTCAGATATTGATGAGTGCCAAATAAACTCAAACCGCTGCCAAAATGGAAAATGTGAAAACACACCTGGGAGTTTTAAGTGTTCATGTCAAAAGGGGTATAGGCTACTAAACCATACCATTTGCATACCAGTTCACATCAATGAGAATTCAATTATTATTTACTCCGTTTTAAGTAAGTATTATCTACTCTCTGGTTTCAGTTAATATTGAATATTTGTACATATGTTGCTTTACTTTTATGGAAACTAAACAATAAATAATGAAGAAAATTTGGATATAGTTTATAGAGAATATAATTTGATTTGTTACATGCTTATAAACTACATAAATAGACTTTGCAACAATTTACATGGAATTCTTAAAAATACATAACATGGCTACTACAACAAAAAGGGTCTTTAGGGGCGACGGATCTCGCCCCTAATAATATACCCAAAGTCGTCGCTGATAGTGATTAGGGGCGACATGTCGTCGCTAACCAATCGGCACTGATATTTCGACGCTCATGTTGATTATTAGTGGTGACAAAAAAATCATCCCTAATAATTAATATTAGTGGCCACAGCTTTGCCCCTATTAAATTGAACGTCGCCCTTAATAATTGCGACTGCTAGATCAAATTCCGTCCCTAATTATAAAAATTTACCCCTAATAATATAATATTAGCAGCTATTTTTATATTATAGCGGCAACAAATTCGTCCCTAATAGTTTTATATAATTAAAAAATATTTATTAAAATAAAACATTTAATTCATAATATCAAAAATTAAATATGCATACAATAATATATTAATTAAAAGTTATTGTTGAATAAAATAATATATAAAATATTTCAACCCTCAGCGGCCTCCATATCATCCCCTTCTTCTGGTGCCTGCAGTGGCTGCGATGTCTATGGTGTGTGCAGGGGCATCGACCATGGATACTGTGGAGGTAACGATGATCCTTTAGGTCCATACATGTATGGATAAGGATAGGGCAAAGGTTGAGACAATGGTCCACTCATATGAGGAGGCGATGGTTGTGACGTAGGTTCACTCATATGAGGAGGATAAGCCTGAGGGTACGGAGGCATTAGCCATTGATACATTTATGGTTGGGCCGGAGGTTGAGATGGGCATGATGGTGTAGGTATGTCAAGATGGTCTGGTGAAGGCTGAGAAGCTGAAGCTTGAGACATGTGATGTGTCTGGGGTTCAGAAGACGAACCTACATACTTATTGTAAAACCGCTGACTTGTATTCTGCATCTCCACGTTTGTTGCCTGACATTTTTAGGTGGAAGTTGTTGATACACGTACTAAAGCTGCTCATTCATGGTCTTCACCATATCAACCAATTTATGTATATCCTAAGTCGACAGGTGAGGTGGTGCCTGAGACCTTGACCCTATTCCGACCCCTAACCATGACCACAACCCTATTTCAACCCTTATCCCTATCCTCGACCCCTACCCACGATCATGACCCATGGCCCACGACTCTATTCCGGCCCTATCCCCAATCCCATTCTGACCCCCGACTCTATCCCGACCTAATCCCTGATAAATTAATACATAAATCTACAAAAAAAAAAAAAATTGACAACATCTCCCCTATACTAATTACCTAGCCATCTGTGAATAGTTAAAAATAATAATTCAAATAACATAATAAATTTCTTTCTTATATCTCCTCAGCACACAAAAATTTCCCAGACCCTACTTAATACACACAAGTTCATAACCTTTTGTTATCACCGCTTCACATTATATATATATATATATATCTCATAACTTACTTCACTATGGATGAATATTTAGGATATTCAAATTCCTCTAACAATTGTATTGTATAATAATATTAAAACAAGAAATAGGAAACATACCTCTTGCAATTAACAATCCAAGAAAAATAATCAAAATATTAATTTATAATATAACACTTCTATCATATTTTTGGTAATCAAATTTCAACAGATTTTTTTTTATAAAAATTATTTAATAACTTATGTAATTTTTAATTTAATAGTGAGTTATTATTAATAGTTTTATTTATTATTTAATTTAGTCCCCTAACACCCCAACAAGACTTAAGTTCGCATATTAAATACATCTATATAAAATTTCAAATGTCAAATACACATATACAAATCTTTTAACTAAAATGAATACACATAACGAGCCGAGAGAGACACTCCAATCGGTAGACACGGACCTAAATTTCTCATTTCACTGAAATTGATGAACACCAAAAAATATATAAAATCATGTACAAATTAAAACATATATACACATATATATATATTTATATATACACATGGACACACATATAAATTAATATACATATATATATACACGCACATACATATAGATATACATATATATACACACACATACATACACGGTATACACATATACACGGGGACACATATATATAAGTAAAAATTAAAAAATAAATTAAATAAAACAAAAAAATATAAATTGAAAAATATAACAAAAATCAAAGCAAAAAAAAAATACATATATATATATAGTTATAAATACTTCTATATAGAAGGATTGGTGGTAAAGGAGTTGGCGTGGTGGAGGAGGCGGCAGTAGCATGGTGTCATGGCGGACCCGACGCGAGAGGGAGGGAGAGAGAGAGAAAGAGACGGGGTGGAGGGGCGACGACTACGGGGAGGCTGGGTGGGCTCCGGGAGGGGACAGCTCGAGTTGGGAGGGTTTCAAATTTGGGGATTTTGGAGGAAAATGGTGAAAGGAGGGAGAAGAAGTCGAGGGAAGGGGCTGATATCGAGGCCACACATGTCGTCGTTGATATTGCTTTTAATTGACGTGGTGACTAATAGAAGCGACACGTGTCACCGCTAATAGTCTTATATATTCAGGTTGGTGGGAAATTTCCCACATTTTTCAGAGTATTTTGAATTTATTAGGGGCAACACTTGTCGCCGCTAATATTAGAAATTTCACCGCTAAAACTATTTTTAATTAAAAAAGATTATCCGAGGTGAAATCAGCGGCGAACATGCTTTGTTAATTATTAGCAGCGACTTCTAGTCCCCGCTAATATTGTCGCCTCTAAAAAGCATTTTCCAAGTAGTGGTTTAGTATTATTTATATAATTATTTAATTTATTTGATATTTTTTTCTAAATAAATTATGTACTAAAACACTACTACAAAAATAGGCTTTAACTTTGATTTTTTCGCTTGTTATTCTTCGGATCTTCCGGAAACATTAACCGAACTTAATCCAAGGGAAGTTAAAAGTATTTAAAAATTAACTATGTTTATTATGTAAAAAATGATGTTAAAGATGTTTTTTCCTAAAAAAATATATAGTTTTTATTTGTATTATTATTTTTGTTTTTTATAAAAATATTTTAATAATTATTTTTTTCATTCTAATTTATAATTATTTTAATATTAATAAATATATTTGAACATTCCAATAAACTTAAAATTAAATAAAATTCACAAACTATATAGACTTAATGTACATATATATACACATTCATACATAAATAAAACCTAAGTACCACATAATCATCTAAGTTGTTCATACAACTAAACATGTGAAGGTTCACTTAACTAATTATTTAAAATATTGAAATTTCTTAAGTATTAAATATTTTAAAAAAAATTTAGCAGAATTTCTCCTATAAATAAGACTACTCAAACATGTTGACATTCAATTTGCAACAGTTATAGAGCAGATAAGCATAATCATGTTAATCTCTAATTACAGTAGAACTCATGTTAATCAAATTTTCATCTTGAATGCTTGCTTTGAATTTTGACGGTATCCATAAGCCCTGTAATTCAAACTAACCTTATCCAGTTAAGAGGAATGATAAGGTTACTTCAAACTAGGGGCTTATGGTTATCACAGCAACACACAAATTCTCGATACCCTATTCAAAACCTACCGCGAAACCTAAAAAGTTTAAATTATAGCTCTATAAATATATATCACATATTAATTAATGAATCCTAAAAAAAAATGGGGCAGAGTTTCCTCTGTTTCTATAACATATCTCATTTTCATAAGTGCCTATTAATTCAATACAAAGAAACACAACAATCAACATGCTTAATTTCATCCTTATACCACCGCAACACACAAATTTTTCTGATCCCACTTCACTAATTTTCAAACTAAGTTTCCACTAAATTCAATATGATTTAACTATATATCTATAAATATGTGCAATAGTAATAAATAAAACTAAAATACTTACTTACCAAATTAATCTTCAACTTAGTAGTCGTCAATCCAAAACCAAAATACTGCCAAAAAAATAATCGTCCTAAAAAGTTTAAACAAAAATAAAATATTAAAATTATTGAGTTTATATATAACTAGTACCAAACACATTTAATATTTAATACAAACTAAACATTAAAACATATTTATAGAAATGTCTCTTTGAACAAAATTTTAACTTGATTTTTTTTACAATAACATATTAATTTTTTTTTCAACAACAAAATATTAACTTGATTAATACACCAAATAATTGTTATAAATAATAATATTTAAAAAAAAAAATTATAAATTTATTAATATAATAAAATTAAATTCAGATTAATAAAGAAAATTATCATAACAACATATTTTAAAAATTCATACCTTCTTAAATAGTCAAATGCAACTTCAAATCAAGATTATTAACCTTAAAAACTTATGTATTATCCATATATTATCGAAAAATATAATAAATTTGAAATAATAAGCAAAAAAAAAATATATACGAATAAATATTTAACAATCCATACCTATTTCAAAGCTAAAAAATGTGTTTGGATGTTGAAAATCCATTCCAAAACTCAAAACGATGGGTATTTTTGACCACCACCCATACCCATTATCAAGTGAATAGCTTTTTCCTCTCTAAACTAAATATATTCACTTTTCTATGATCTAGATGAGATTTTTTTAAGCAAAATTGATGGAAGAAATTTGAAGAAAACAAGAAAAATGATGGAAGATAGGTGAAACATTTTTCTCTCTCATAGTGGTAATGGAGGTTTTCAAGTCTATTTTGCATTTCAGAATGAGGAGGCATGCAAGTGGAAAAAGGTTTTAAAGACCTTTAACTTTGATTTTTTTTTAAAACTCAAGTTAAAAGGTACCCTTTAACTTCGGTTATTACGAAAAAACTGAAATTAAAGGATACCATTTAACTTTGGTTATTACGAAAAGACCAAAGTTAAGAGCTTCTTTCTACTTATATTCCATAAAACCGAAGTAGTAGCTAAAAGTCGAAGTTACCTATTTTTGTAGTAGTGAAAAACCAATAATATATAACAAGTCCATGATTTTTGTTATGAGTTTATATACATTATTTTCATGTTTAACTTTATTTTTTAATTATATAGGTTCGTCTCTTGGCGGAGTTTTTCTACTTATTGGTTTATGGCATTTGGTAAGAGTCATCAAAAAAAGAAACAACATTAAGCACAAAGAGAGGTTTTTTCAAAGAAATGGTGGTTTATTATTACAACAACAACAACTATCTACAGGGGAATTTATTGTTGAGAAAACAAAATTGTTTAACTCTGAGGAATTAGAGAAGGCAACCAACAACTTTGACATGGATAGAATCATTGGCCAAGGAGGTCATGGCACTGTTTACAAAGGTATGTTGACAGATGGAAAAATTGTTGCTATTAAGAAATCAAAAATAGAGGATGAAGGAAAAATTGCAGAGTTCATCAATGAAGTTGTCATCCTTTCACAAATGAATCATAGAAATGTGGTCAAATTATTGGGTTGTTGTTTAGAGACCGAAGTTCCTCTTCTAGTTTACGAGTTCATACCTAATGGTACTTTAGCTCATTACCTCCATGACCACGAAAAAGAGTTTCAGCTAACATGGCACATGCGCTTAAGAATTGCTTCAGAAGTTGCAGCAGCACTTTTTTACCTACACTCAGCAACTGCATCTCCAGTTTACCATAGAGATATCAAGTCCACAAATATATTGTTAGATGAAAAATACAGAGCCAAAGTTGCAGATTTTGGGACTTCGAAAACAGTTGATGTTGACCAAACTCATGTCACAACACTTATTTATGGAACATTTGGTTATTTGGATCCAGAGTATTTTCAAACAAGCCAATTTACTGCTAAAAGTGATGTTTATAGCTTTGGAGTCGTTCTAGTTGAGTTGTTGACAGGTGAGAAAGCAATTTCTATTACAAGGTCCAACGAAGGCAAGAGTCTAGTCACATATTTTCTCATTTCAATAGAAAATAATAATCTTTTTGAGATTCTTGATAGTCAAGTTATTAAAGAATCTCAAAATCATAATAATGATCAAATTTTGGCAGTTGCTCACTTAGCAAAGAAATGCTTGAATTTGCATGGAAAAATGAGACCAACGATGAAAGAAGTTTCAATTGAGATAGCAAGAATCCAAATGATCAACAATGGTGATGATTGTAATGCTCCACAAAATGCTGAAGAGATAGAATATGTAAGAACTGAACAAATTGAGCCTTGGGATTTTTCTTATACCACAACCAATTCTGCTAGTACGAGTTATGCTTCTCCTTCAACTTTCATTGAACTACCTCTGTTATCTTCAAAAACTCCGTGATGGAATGATGAAATTAATAAGTTTTTGGTTTCTTTATTTTTATTTATTTTTTAATTTATTTGTGGCAATGAACCTATTAATGAAAAAAATAATGTTTTTTTTTTTTTTTGAGGAAAAGAAGAACTTTATTAATCAACAAACACAAGACAGATACAATACCAGCAGTAGCTAACAGCTACAGCAAACAACAAGAAGCAAGAGTTACAGGGAGTTTATAAGGCCAATTACATCTCTTTCTCTTTTCTTAGCCTTAGAGAAATTAATTCCCTTAACTCTAGCTTTGATAGCTAATTTTATAGATGAACTAACTACCATTACTGAGCTACAACACAAATCAAACACACACCTATTTCTATTACACCAAACTGAATAAAAAACTGCTGAAAGAATAGCATTCCAAACCGAAGACAACAAGTCTGAACAGACATTGGTGCTCCAAATCTTCCAGGTTCCAATGGTATGAGGCCAGCTATTAAAACCGGACTAGGAACTAACTTCTTGCAGAATTTTCTTAGTGAAAGTGCAGTAAAAAAAGAGGTGTTGATGGGACTCAGTGACACTTTCACAAACAGGGCAGAAATAAGAGGCCAGCTCCATAATTTTCCCAAGATTATCTCGAGTAAGAAGGTGTTCATTCATCACTTGCCAGGAAATAAATCTGTGTTTCGGGACACATAAACGATGCCATATAGCAGAAGCATATTGAACCTCACTAGCTGTTATAAGAGAAAGATAAAAAGATTTCGCTTTGAATTTACCTCTTAACCCCGAAGAAGTTACAGCAGCACAGTCTATAACATTTCTCAGCTTCAAGAATTTCTGAAAGTACCAGCTTGTGTCATTTATTAAAGGGACAGACCAGAAACTTTGACCTTTGAGGTAGATCGAATCTATCCATTTGACCCACAGGCAATCCTTTTTGCTCGAAATAGCCCAAATGTGCTTGGCCATCATCGCAATATTCCATTTCCTACCTTCAAAGAAGCCAACTCCTCCATACTTTTTGGGAAGACAGACTTGCTCCCAAGAAGTGAGGTAAAGTTTGCTTTGGTTCCCTTTCAACCCCCAAAGAAAATCTCTGCAGCTTTTATCAATGGCAGCAACAACTTTCTGAGGAAGGATGAAGATATTCATCCAGAAATTCCTAATTCCAAGAAGGACTGAATGAATGAGTTGGGCTCGGCACACAAAAGAAAGATTCCTGCTTGCCCAGGAATGGAAATTCCGCTGATTTTTTTCAATGATTTCCCCACAGTCTGCAGCTCTCCATTTTGTTGGTCTTAGATGAACTCCAAGATACTTAAGCAGGAAAGAGCCTTCTTTCATTTGAGTAATCTCCAAAAGTTGAGCTTTACAATCGTCTCTTATGCCTCCAAAGTATATATGAGACTTAGTGTTGTTGATTGAGAGGCCTGTTGTAGCAGAAAAGCTATCAATAGCTGACTGAGCAAGTCTCATTGATTTCTCATTACCCTTACAAAAAATCACTAGATCATCTGCAAAACAGAGATTGACAAGTTTTAAATGTTTACATAAGGGATGGAAACCAAAACCTTTTTGTTCAGAAGTCTGAAGTAAAAGCCAAGTGAGATACTCCATAATCAAAACAAATAAAAGAGGAGATATCAGATCTCCTTGTCTAAGGCCCTTTTCCCCTCGAAAGGTGCCATGAAGCCGACCATTGAGTATCAACGAATATGAGGTTCCCTTTAAACAAACCAGCACCCAATGAATGAACCTCGAAGGGAAACAAAGACCCTTGAGAAGGTCAGCCACAAACTGCCAATCAACTGTATCGTAAGCTTTGCTAAGATTGATCTTCATAATACATCTAGCTGAAATGTTTTTCCTTGTATAACCCTTGAGCAATTCCTGAAAAATAAGAATATTATGCGCCAAGAGACGATTTTGATAAAAGCCCCATGATTACTGTGGATCAATGTAGGAAGGACTTCAGACAAACGAGAACAAATCATTTTAGAAATGCATTTATAGAGCGTATTGCAGCAAGCAATAGGTCTATAATCTGCTGCAGATTTTGGGAAATCAATCTTCGGAATGAGGGAGATAACAGTCTCATTAAGTTCGTTGGGAAGAACACCATCACGAATTTTTTTTAGCACAGCCATGCAAATATCATTTCCTATCTCATTCCAAAGGCCTTTGAAAAAACTCGCACCAAACCCATCCGGACCGGGGCTCTTAATTGAATGAATGCCAAACATAGCTTCTTTCACATCTTCCTTAGTGAAAGGCCTGATCAACTTGACTTGCTGCAGAACAGAAAGCTTTTCACCAAAACTCAGGCTATTGGTATCGATCTTTTTATTGGCCGAACTCTTCTTCCCCATGAAGTTCCTGAAGTGATTAAAGTAATGCTCTACTACCTTATCATAATCATCAATTACCTCCTCATTTACCACAAATGAAGTAATTCTATTCTCAGCCCTCCTCTTCTTCATGATTGCATGAAAGTAGTGGGAGTTTTCATCATTAAATTGCAGCCATGTTATTTTACTGGTTTGTTGGAGGAAACTAACATACCTCTTCCTTGCTTGAGTAAACTCTTGAAGCTTGATTTGTTCAGTTAACTGGTGCACTGTATTGAGAGGGTCATTAGCTAAGGCACCTTGGGCCAAATTGAAGCTTTCCTTAGCTACCTGATAGCTGTGAGGAATGTCTCCCAATTCCTTTTTGTGGAATTTCTTTAACACATGTTTCACCCTGTAGAGCTTTAGGATAATACCAGCAAGGCCTTCCTTAGTAGTAGCTTTGTTCCAACTATCAAGAACAATTTCTTTGAACATACTATGGAACATCCAGCAGTCAAAGAACCTAATAGGCTTGATTCCAATATTCCCTATAACATGGTTCTTGATTACATAGTAACTATGATCTGAAATACTGTCCCATTTACAAATTCCTTCTGTGTTAGGAAAGTGATCCAACCATTTTTCATTAGTAAAGACCCTATCAAACTTTGAGTAAATTCGATCCCCTATATCATGCTTATTAGACCAGGTGTAAGAGGAACCAGCACAGTGAAATTCATATAATTGGCCTACAGAAAGCAAATTTTGGGCATCATAAACCTCCTTAGCAGTTATAGGTCTACCTCCATTTCTGTCTTGATAGCTAAACATAGCATTGAAATCTCCTAAAACAATCCAAGGAAGGTTCAAGTATCCTAACCCAGCAAGCTTATCCCACAATACTTTCCTGTCCAAAATAGAGTTAGAGCCATAAACAACAGTAAAAAAGAACTCTGTTTTATGACCAGGAACTCTGATTTTACAATGCACAAACTGAGTGTCTTCGCCAAGAATTTGAACTTGCACAAACTTTGATTGCCAAATAATCAATATTCTGTAAGATATCACACTACTCGAGTAATAATCCCAGTTAGGAAAACTATTACTGATTATTCCTGCTGTTTTCTCATGACGGACTTTGGTCTCAAAGAGCGCCCCAAAACAAATACTATTCAATCGACACAAGTCACGAATATCTCTCTGTTTATTTCCTTTATTCATACCCCGAACATTCCAACTAAGGATATTGCACTTCTCCATATTGACTAGAGTTAGAAGTGGTAGCCAAATTCCCATCCCCTGGCTCTTGGAGCGCTGCATAGCCATTTCGAGTTATTGCTTTAGAAGGCAGGACATAATTGGTCTTGATTCCTCTCCTTCTTGGCATTATCCACTTCCCCCCGTTCCTATATCCTTTGCCACCCCTATTTTACTGACAGTAACTTGCTTTGCTGCTGTACCTACATTAGAATTAGCTGACTTGTTTACAGTAACAGCAGCTGTTTCGCATGAATGTGAGGCATCCTGAGAAGTAGCAGAAATTACAATAACAGCAGCTGATTTACTTGAGGCATCCTGAGAAGTAGTAGCTTGCTTATTATCAACATAAGGCTCAACCATAATCTTTTCAGCACCCATCTCTGGTTTCTTAGAATCTGGTTTGGACTTCTTAACCCAAATTTACCCCTTATCCTTCGAACAATTCACCACAGTATGTCCCAAACAGTCACAAGCTTTGCATTTAGAAGGAAGCCATTCGTACTCCACCAATTGTTCAACTAGCTGATCTCTTTCATTAACAAACGAGAGAGTCTTAGGGGGGGGGGGGGGGGGGGTCTCAGAGATTTCCATGTCAACAAGAACTCTCGCAAATTTGACCATCGATCTATCGCGAGTAACTTGATCAATCATAATGGGTTTGCCTATAGTGCTAACTAGAGCACTTAGACTATTACGACCCCAATATTGAAGCCCCAAGCCGTTTAAGCGAACCCAAACTGGAACCGATTTAACCATCTGCACTGTGTCCATATCAGGTGTCCAGGGACGAAGAACAACTGGTGTTTTGTCGAAGTGAATCACACCAGTTTCCAGGACTAGATCCCTAGTAGCAATATCACGAAAGCTTACCAAGGTAAATCCAGAATTCATACGGACTATCCAATCAATACTAAGGTTACCCCAGACTCTTTTCACAAATCCTTCAAATACTCGAAAGGGGGGATTAGCACCCAAAACTACACAAACAATCGATGAGCGCCAAAAAGAAGCTTCAACCTCAATTTCATCAATGTCTAGTTTAGCAATTATTTGATCCCCAACCTTCATAGGCTCTATGAAATCCAAGCTAGTAGATGGAGTTTTCACCTGGTTGGCTTTGAATTTGCTCCACACATCTTTGGCTGAGTTCTGATAATCATTTTTCTCCACCTCCTCGGCCCAACTAGCTGCTTTGGACAAACCAGGTATGCCCTCTGTACCCTCTGGCAAAAATTGCTCAGCATATGAATCAGCTTCCAAAACTTCACACGGGTCATGGTATTCCTCAACGCTATTCTCCAGTACGACATGTTCTTGAATTGAAGAGAGATCTGGTTTCGTCTGAATGAAATCCGTAGAAACGGCCACCGCCGCCGGCTTCGGTGCCTCCTTTTTCTTCCGACCCATGGGGAGAGAGAAGGAAGCTCCACACGCCTAATGATAAAAATAAGTAATTAACTGTTTTTCTTTCACACTGTTCTGAAAAAAATAATGTTATACAACCTAAAATGATTAAAAATCCAAAAGAAAGTCAAGAATAACATCGGTCCAAACAAATTGTCTAGTCATCCTAAGAGCATGCATAACTAATTCATGAGTAGCCACATTAACTGAACAACGAATATGGATTAGGGACACTCTTGGAAATCTGGATAACATACTTGTTATATGATTTAACAAGAACGCAAGGGTACTATTCCCAACAATCTCCCACTTTCCCTAAAGAAAATTGAGGCGTCTCTCTCAATGTGTCAATCACATTATCCTGAACGAATTTATCTAACAACGTCTTTCTTATCAGTTTTGTAAGAAACTATTTTTGAAGCTATCCTCAAGATCATTACATCAATTATGTTAAATTTTCTTGAATTAAATGATACTTCATTTCATATGCTTTACCCTTTCATGATTTCTAGTTCTTCTAGAATAGTTGTCCAATACATTTCAAGGTTAATGTGTTTCCTCCACAGTTATCGAAGTTTATTCTGATATCAGTCTTTGAAGATTTCTATCTGGTTTAAAATCAGTTCATCTTTTGGGATTTTAGGCCACTTCCTAAATACACAAACATACAATCTCCATTATATTCAAGATATTCAAAATTAAGTCCTTATAACTATTAAATGACTCAATACACAAATGACTATTCTCCCACTTACTATTTTGGATTAAATGTGTTTTATTAAACTAATAAATTAATTTCAAATTAATTACTAGTGTATTAATATCCCTGTGAATGTAATTAATTACAAAATACATTTATAATTATAAAAGAGCTTGTTTCTATAATTAATGTGATCTAGATAATAACACATTACATTCATCTAACTTTACTAAAACACTTTTTACATAAAGTTGGTCATCTTAAAGGCCTATAAAATATATTTCCTTTATTATGGTGTGAATTACCAAGTTTTAACTAATTTAATACTTAGTAGTTTACATGCAATTGGTTTCTCCAAAACAATTATGTTATCCCTCAAAAATCAAGGGATGATGTGGCAAATGAGAAAGCGGCATGTAGCATCACAAATTAGGGAAAAACGACGAAATATTGAAAAAAGACCGATGAGCAAAAAAGATAGGTATAGGACCTATAGAGAAGTCAACCAGGCCAAAACCCCCTTGGGGTGGTCGGCCTGGCCCTAACCCCTAGGGGTGGTCGACCCACCCTATCGTTCATAGGGTGGTCGGCCTACACTCCCAAAGACTGGTAAAACTTACGCTCGTTCAGACTGAGAGCAACAGGCCTAGCACCCATAAGATCAACAAGCCTAGTGTGGTGTGCTGCCCCTTTGGCACACCCACATGGAGTCATTTTGTAAGTGAGCATGCCTTGGTGCTTGATCATTAGTCAAGTCTTGCACCAAGCAACTCATGGGGTAGGGTAGTGGCAATTTTGTAATTATGCATATGTCTCCCAGACAAAAATCATATATGTCACTGGGAAGACCTTGTATCCCTAGAAGGCTCCTTAGGGGGAGGTGACCTGGTGACTTAGGGAAGCACCATGGCCACCAGCAGATAGGGGCCAAAGCTGTGTACTCCTTTGCCCTATCAAGGCTATATATTAATAAAATGATGTTTATCCATACTTGCCCTTGTATGCTTCCTTATTGCCTATGTGTTACTTGTTTGTCGTCTTCGTTGGGCCATCGCGTGCCACTTGCCTTGTTGTGTGCTTTGTGTTGTGTGGACGTTCCAAGGAATGACTTGCTTTGTGCTTGCTCATACTTCGTTATTGCCCGTTGCATGTCCAAGATGTGTTTATGGCTAACCACTGAGTTTGTTTGCCCCCAGGTGTGTGTTGCAGGCTGACTTGCTAACTTGGAGTGTCCGCAAGTGCTGCACATTCTGTCTACTTAGAGTACCCAAATAGTCGACCTGTGACAGTTGGTATTAGAGCCAGGTTAGAGAAAGCTTGGTAGAACACACAAATGGTGAGCAACACTAAGAGGATTGAAGCGCTTGAGAAGTGCGTGGGGGAACTAGATGGCTTGGATGAGAGGGTCATGAATCTTTCCACTACAAGTCGTAACTCTGGATCGTCAGATGCAAGCAATCGCATAGCTGTGCTAGAGAAGGAAAACGATGTTCTGCTATCCAGAATAATTGCATTGGAGCACAGAAACACTCCAACAAGTACTTCTGTTACCCCTCGGTGGGAAGAGCGCATTGCGGCGATGGAGCGCATGCTGAAGGAACAACAAGTCTCCATAAATGACACCATGGAAGACTGCAGGGAGGCAGTTGGTGTGCTCAGAGATGAAATGACTGAGCTAACTGCAAAAGTAAACCTAACCATGCGAGTGGTTGGGAATGCACCTGCAATGGGGCCGATAGGTATGGAATATGGCTGAGTTAAAGTGCCTGATCCAAGGCCCTATAGCGGGGATAGAGACGCAAAGGACTTGGAAAATTTTCTCTTCGACATGGAACACTATTTTAGAGTCGTGCGGGCCGATTCTGAAGTAGGAAAGGCCGCCATGGTTACCATGCACTTGTCTAGGGATGCCAAGGTGTGGTGGAGGACAAAGTATGACGACATTGAGAATGGTAGATCCACCATCACATCATGGGGAGACTTGAAGAGAGAACTGAAGACACAATTTCTGCCAAAAAATGTCGCCTACATGGCTCGATGCCAGTTGAGGGAGCTTCAACAAGTCGGGACAGTCCGAGAATATGTGAAGAAGTTTTCAGGACTGATGCTCGATATAAGGGACATGTCTGAAGTAGACATGCTCTTCTGCTTCCTCGAGGGATTGAAACCGTGGCCCAAACAAGAACTTTAGAGACAACGTGTGTCTGACCTAGCCACCGCTCAAGCTACAGCTGAACGCTTGACAGACTACACTCCAGAGAGCAGCCCGCCGAAGAGGGCTACCCCTCCAACCCGCTCAAGTAGCACTGGGAGTAAGAAGTATGGGAAGTCATGGCAGGGCAAGAGTGGGGGAGAGAAGAGGATAGTAGAGTCATGTTCTTCCAGCGGTACAAAGGACCACATAAGTTGGCAGTTTTCCCTTACATGGGTAAGTTGAATGCCCTCATTGTTCAAGAAGAACAGCACGAATGAGAAGAGGAGGATGAAGAGTACGTGCACATGGACGTTGTCCGCCTGTTGAATGCTCTCAAGAAGGATGGCGAAAAAGGGAAGAAGACCCTTGGGAAGGGGCTAATGTTCGTGGATGCCACCATCAACGACAAGCCGACCAAAAGCGTGATGATTGATACTGGCGCCACCCACAACTTCATCTCAGAACTTGAAGCCAAGCGACTGGGACTAAAACTGGAGAAAGATGCAGGCCACATGAAAGCGGTCAACTCAAAGGCCTTGGCCACTACTAGAGTGGCTAAGGGTGTAAAAGTTAAGATCGACACGTGGGAGGGGAAGACTGACTTAGTGGTGGTCCATATGGATGACTTTGATGTATTTTGGGGAATGGACTTCCTAACCGAGAAAGGTGCCATCCCGATTCCTAGTACTAGGAGTTTGCTCATAATGGGAGAGACTCCTTCAATGGTGACTGCAAAGGTGATACCACCCCCTGGTGTGAAGCTTTTATCAGCTTTACAGTTTCAGAAGGGTATGAAGAAACAGGAGCCCACTTATGTTGCGGTACCCACCGTGTTTGAAGAAACAGTGGAAGAGATTGTTCCACTTGAAATTACGAGGGTCTTGAAGATGTATGGGGATGTGATGCTAGATAAACTCCCCAAAGCCTTACCTCCAAGAAGGGGGATTGATCACCAGATAGAGCTGGTGCCATGAACGAAACCTCCAACAAAAGTGCCTTACAGAATGGCACCCCCTGAGCTAGAAGAGTTGAGGAATCAACTAAAAGAGTTATTGGAGGCAGGCTTCATCAGACTGTCAAAGGAGCCATTTGGCGCACCTGTGCTATTCTAGAAGAAGCACAATGGAAGCTTGAGACTGTGCATTGATTATAGGGCCCTCAACAAGGAGACAGTTCGCAACACCTACCCCATCCCTCTAATCGCTGATTTGTTCGACTAGCTAAGTGGAGCCAAATATTTCACAAAGTTGGACTTGAGATCGGGCTACTATCAGGTGAGGATCGCAGATGGGGATGAACCAAAGACAATGTGCATTACTTGATATGGAGCATTTGAGTTTCGAGTAATACCGTTTGGGTTGACGATTGCACCTACAACTTTCTGCACACTGATGAACCAAGTATTCAACGAGTATCTAGATAAGTTCGTGGAGGTGTACTTAGATGATATCATGGTTTATAGCGCCACGATTGAAGAGCATCGAGAACACTTGGCTCAAGTGTTTCAGAAGTTGAGAGAGAACCAGCTATATGTGAAGCGCGAGAAATGCCCGTTTGCACAGGAGAGCATCAAGCTCCTAGGCCACGTTGTCGAACGTGGCCGAATTTGTATGGACCTGGAGAAGGTGAGGGAAATCCAAGAATGGAAAGCCCCCACAAATGTGAAAGAACTACGCTCTTTCCTGGGGCTAGCCAACTACTATAGACGATTTGTGGATGGCTACTCAAGAAGAGTGACACCCTTGACCGAGCTGTTGAAAAAGGGTGTGACTTGGGCGTGGACTGACAAGTGTGCTGAAGCATTCAGGAGTTTGAAGGAAGCCATGATGAAGGATCCTGTTCTTGCCTTTCCAGATATTAGCAAGCCCTTCGAAGTACAGACGGATGCGTCAGATCGTGCTTTGGGAGGGATACTGGTATAAGAAGAGCACCTGGAAGCATATGAGAATCGCAAGCTGTCCGAAGCTGAAAGGCGGTATACTGCCCAGGAGAAGGAACTCCTCGCGGTTATCCATTGCTTGCGAGTGTGGAGACATTACTTGTTGGGGTCGAAGTTTGTGGTGAAGACAGATAATGTCGCGGTTAGTCATTTCCTTACCTAGTCGAAACTGATCCCTAAGCAGGCTCGATGGCAGGAGTTCATGGTAGAATTTGACTTCCGTTTTGAGCACAAGGTAGGACGCTTGAACCAAGCAGCTGATGCCTTGAGTTGCAAAGTAGAATTGGCAACTTTAAAGATCTTGGCTAGTTTGTCGTCTAGCATGGTGAACACTCCAATCAAGGAGCACATCAAAGAAAACCAGGAGAAAGACCCGGTTGTCAGAACCATCCTGAAGCTCGTGAAAGAAGGCAAGACTTGCCAGTTCTGGGTGGAGAATGATCTTCTGTGGGCCAAAGGGGGCCGCTTGTCATGACACCTTGTGGTCAGGTCATCCAGGGTGGTAGAGAACGCATGCCCTTTTGAAGCAAGGATACTACTGGCCACAGATGCGAGATGATGTAGTGGAGTACACAAAGACTTGTCTTATCTATCAGCAAGACAAGGTCGAAAGGAACAAGACACCTGGGTTGTTGGAGTCGTTGCGAGTCCCAAGCTGGCCATGGGCGAGTGTGTCACTTGACTTTATAACAAGCCTACCGAAGACAGGGGATTTAAGTGCGATCTTGGTGGTCATGGACAAATTCTCGAAGTACGCAACATTCATCCCTGTGTCGAAGTACTATTCGGCAGAGGAGACAGCACGACAATTCTTCAAGCATATTGTCAAATATTGGGGAGTTCCCCAGAACATTGTTAGTGACTGAGATGGGAGATTCACTGGGACCTTTTGTTAGGAAAATATAAATTTCTTCAATGGAAATGGTAAGAAAATATTACAACTCTATGCAAAATATTACAATAGACAAGGATTGATTAAATAAAGTATTCCAACTCTATAACTAAAAAATACAAATAAAAGGAGAAGGAGATGCAAGATGATAGAAATAGAAAGTACAACTCTATTACAAAAAGATACAAGTAAACTAGAAGTGTTTGAACAAAGGAAATAAAAGGATTACAACTTTTAAACAAAAGTACAAGTAAATAGAATAAGAAGAAAAGAAGAAAGAGCAATAGAAGAAAATAAGAACAAGAACAAAAACAATAAACTCACACTCACACAACCAAAGTGAAGAGTGTTGGAGATCACCAACTTGAACAAGGTTTGAAACCTTTGTCCAAAAGCTTATTTCCCCCTAACTCAAGCACTAAGGGATCTCTCACAGATTATAGGAAATGCTTTCTGGAATAATCAAGCCTCAAGGTGTTTCTAGCCAAGTGCTCTAGTGGATAGAAAAGTTGTGTCTTACAGAGTTTAGAGACACCCTTTGAATTTCAAATTCCACCAACCCCCATGGATGTTACCAATGATTAATTTGGTGTTTTATGGAATTAAAATAGAGATTTGGGAGTTACTTGGCTGTTGGAATTGTTCAAAATTGGATAAAAGCTGAAATTATATGAAGCTGTCAGCCACTAGGGCCGCGGCGCTTGTTCCAGGCGCCGCGGCCCTCAGTCAAGTTCAGCAACAAATTTTTCAGTTTTTTCCAAAACGTTCCAATTTATTCCCACTTGATTTTGTAACTTCCATACACAATATGGGAGTTAAAATCACATCTCTCTCAGCCATTTCTCATATGGCTTTAAGAAATTCATCTCAATATTGTGTAACAACAAATCTACACAATAATGGGTGATATTTTAGGAGTTACAAATTTGTGATGAATTTGTAACACCAAATATGTTACATGTTTGGATATTTCACATATATCCAAATAATGTAACTCTCTATTATATGTTACAATATGTGACACTCTATGTCATATTTATTTAATCTAAGACATTATATTATAAAATAATATAATATTACAT
This sequence comes from Humulus lupulus, assembly GCF_963169125.1. Taxonomy (NCBI): domain Eukaryota; kingdom Viridiplantae; phylum Streptophyta; class Magnoliopsida; order Rosales; family Cannabaceae; genus Humulus; species Humulus lupulus. The sequence continues at coordinate 23,018,729 of NC_084801.1, read as the reverse complement.
TATATTATAAAATAATATAACACCTTTTGGTCAGAACTACTCAGCCTCTTGGGGTCACAATTGAACATATCCTCGAGCTACCATCCACAGACAGATGGGCAGACAGAAAGATTCAACGGGATGTTGGAGGTGTACTAGCGCCACTTTGTCAATGCCAATCAGAAGAACTGGCCGCAACTACTCGACGTAGCTCAATTTTGCTTCAACTGTCATAAGAGTTCTTCATTGAGTAAGAGCCCTTTCGTAGTTGTTAATGGACAACAACCATTGTTGCCCCACACAGTGGACGAATACCGCGGTCGGAACCCGCGAGCCTTTCACTTCACAAAATATTGAAAGAAAACAATAGAGATTGGCCGAGCTTACTTAGAAAAATCATAAAAAAGAATGAAGAAGTGGGCAGATCAGAAATGCAGACCACTGGAGTTTAAAGTAGGTGACTTAGTGTTAATCAAGCTGAGGCCTGAACAATTGAGATTCCAAGGGGACAAAGACATCAGGCTCGTTCGCAAGTACGAGGGTCCGGTCTCAATCATCTCAAAAGTTGGCCTAACTTCCTACAAAGTCGACCTACCAGCATGGATGAAGATACACCCGATCCTTCACGTCAGCAACTTGAAGTCGTATCATGAAGATCCAGCAAATCCAGAGCGCAACCAGTCAACTAGAGGAGGAGTCATCATTTAGCCAAGGAGCAAGCGTCAACCTGAAGAAATCCTGGCAGAGAGGACGGTCACCACTGATCGTAAAAAGCATAAGGAATATCTGGTAAAATGGAAGGGACTCGTAGATGACGAGATAAGCTGGGAGAGGGCGGAAGACTTGAAGAAGCTCATACAAAAGATTGAAGATCTACAAGCTACTTCGTCAAGGACGCCGAAGAATTGAGTGGGGGAGAATGTGGTGTGCTGCCCCTTTAGCACACCCACATGGGGCCATTTTGTAAGTGAGCATGCCTTGGTGCTTGATCATTAGTCAAGTCTTGCACCAAGCAACCTCATGGGGTAGGGTAGTGGAAATCTTGTAATTATGCATATGTCTCTCAGACAAAAATCATATATGTTACTGGGAAGACCTTGTATCACTAGAAGGCTCCTTACGGGGAGGTGACCTGGTGACTTAGGGAAGCACCATGGCCACCAGCAGATAGGTGCCAAAGTTGTGTATTCCCTTGCCCTATCAAGGCTATATATTAATAAAATGATGTTTATCCATACTTGCCCTTGTATGCTTCCTTATTGCCTATGTGTTACTTGTTTGTTGTCTATGTTGGGCCATCACGTGCCACTTGCCTTGTTGTGTGCTTTGTGTTGTATGGACGTTCCAAGTAATGACTTGCTTTGTGCTTGCTCATACTTCGTTATTGCCCGTTTCATGTCCGAGATGTGTTTGTGGCTAACCACTTAGTTTGCTTGCCCGCATGTGTGTGTTGTAGGCAGAATTGCTAACTTGGAGTGTCCGCAAGTGCCGCACGTTCCGTCTACTTGAAGTACCCAAATAGCTGACCCGTGAGGCCTAGCACGTAAGCTCTAAAGGGTCGTCGAGCCTAGCACCTAAGCCTCATAGACTAATCTAGACTTAGCATTTTCTCGAAGGTCTAAATCGTACATTATCGACCACGATCTAGAGAAGACAACGGGAAGACCCACGTTCTCATAATCATGGGAAGGTGGACACATATCTCCACTTCCAATGATCATGTACCAAACCACGATCCCACTCTTACTGATCATGTAACAACCCCTGGGTACTATAAATAAAGGACCCATGGCTTCGTTGAAAGGGATTTGGCAAATATTTTGGGAGAAACTCTGGGCAAATTAGCAACGAGTGAATACTTCTATTTATCAATGTAATTGTCTATCGAGTAATTAAATACTAAAAACTAAGTGGATTAGATTATTACTGTTCATCAGAACATGGCTAAACCACTATAAATTCTTGTGTGTTTGTTTACGATATTTGTACTCTTTCGTATTTTATATTCATTCCGTTCAAAAGGTGTTGTATACTGTACATATGACCGTTAACCAATTTCATAAGTCAACAAATTCATATAAACAAATAGGACAATCCTAAATATTCATGTTTCTGAAAGATGCATGATTAATGAGTAACCGTGTGTGGTTTCATGAATGGCATATAATTGACTAATGCATGAGCATGTTATCAATTAAACATCAATGAGCATTTATTTAAATAAATGCAAGAAATAAATAAATAATAAATGATGAACCGAGTACTATTGGGTATTTCTAAAATTTACAACCATTGGAAAAATTAGAAATAAAATTGCAATCTAAGCCTATGTAGCTTTCAAGACTCTCCAAGAATGATTTTCTTCTTTTTAGAGTTTTTTGCTAATTTTTAGGAACTTTGTTTTGCCCATCCTATTAATTAGAAACAAACTTTCTAATTAATTTATTAAATTAAATAATCATTTTTGTCATCTTTTTAATTTAGTTGAATTTAAATAATTAAAGATTAAAATTCAAATAATTATTTAAACTTAAGGTAAAATCTTAACTAACCAAAAGATATTTTATTTTTCTAATAAAAATAAAATAAGGTAATTAAACTTTTAAATTCAAATAATTTAAAATTAATTAAATAAAATATATTGCACAAAAATTAGGATCTAGGGTTTGGGCACCAAGATTGGTGCCCTAGACCACTAGGGTGGGCGGAACATGGAGCCTCAAGGGCTCAGGATGGTGGCTGTCGCATGTAGCAGGGGCGTGCACAACAAGGGCTCGGGCAGGCAGGGGCTGTGGGGCTAGTGCGAGGTGCGGGAGCACAAGCTAGGGGCTCAATCAGGCAGGGGTGCATTCAGCTGGTGGCTGCCTGGGCTCGGGGGATCATGCGCAGGTGCACAAGCGCAGGGGCGCGAGCTAGGCGATGCGCGCGGCTGGCTGGGGAGGGCTCGGGCTGGTGGCTTGGCTGGTGGCTTGGGTCCTCATTTTCTCTTGTTGGCATATTTTTTTCTTTTTTAAAATTACATATTTCAAAAAATAAATTTTTCAAAAAATTCCTATGCCCTTTATGGCTTACACAAGATCTAGAAACTCAAATTCCTAACCCAATAGCACAATATAATTAATGATCCATTATTCAACCATACATTCAAAAAATATATCCATCCATTCAATATACATATCAACATACATATAAAAAATGCAAGAAACCCACACAATATTTAATATATATATAGACTGCTCATGTACCAATTATTGGTATTAAATTATCAAATCAAATATATGCAGCAGAATATATGGACCCATTTTAATAAATATTAATATAAGTCAGGATCATATACATATATAAATATTAAGTCACATACAAAATAGGTCAGAGATTACCTCTTGTAGCCTATCAAGTGTCTTTGAATCTTTTTTATAAAATCAACGATCTTCCTATCTAGTATTCTGAAAGCTCACACCTTGATCTTTCAAACCAATCCTCAAACATACAAGGACGTGTGTGGGCACGTAGGATTCAAAAGGTTGATTTATGTGGCTCTCTAGATGTACTCAACACATGAGATCTAGAGATGTTTGACTGAGATGAGAGGTTTAGAATAGTTTTCCGGTTTTTTGAAAATTATCGCTTTAGAAAGAGATAGTTTGTATTTTTAATCTCATAAAAATAATGAAAGCCCTTATTCTGAAAGTCACGCACTGTCAGACTTATATAAAATCGTTTAATCTAATTAAATAATCTTTATTTTATTAAAATAAAATTCAAATTAAAACTAATACGATATTTATATTTAATTATTTATTTAAATCATATTTAAAAAGAATAATTAAATAACTGATTAAACAAATTTATTTGAAATTCAAAATTCAAATTTCAGGGATAAAAAATCCCTGAGTTAGGCGCCACACACTGTGTTGTACAATGTGTGTTGCCCAACACTATTAGGGTTTCCTTAATTTTCTCATTTGTTTATTTAATCAACTTCTAAGACAATATATATATATATATATTCCAACATAAATATTAGTTAATTCAAAATTAACTTTATCTTAAAGTATCAGTTTTAAATTAAATTAAATAAATATCATATTCTAAATAAGATATTTATTTTTCTCTTTCTTTATATTAATCCAAACAAAGTTAATATTAATTTTAACTTATAGTTTTTCAAAATAAAAACTATATAGTTAAATAATTAATTAATTCACAATTAATCAATTGCCCATAATTATCACATAATTATTTCCTTGCACTCAAAAATTCATTCATTTGCAATTTAGTCCTTCTCTATACAAATCTTTCTTTTGACATCCTTACCCTTGGAAATGTAGGACAGAGGTGATCTAGAGACCATAGACTTATAATACGAAGCTCTCATAAACAAGATTATTAATCAAACTATTTAATCTAATAATCTTATTTATTAATTCCATGATTACTCCACTATAAGTATGGAATTGCACTCTAAGTATTTATAGAATTATATTTACAAAGTTTTCTATTGTAGTCCATTAATATAATCAATATATGTAGTTTTGTCCTCCATTATTGGTTCATTAATGAGAGCTGGTCAAAATTAGTGTTTTACCCTTCTAATTACCTCATCATCCTTAAGTACAATTAATTCACTAGCGAATAATTAATCTATAATCTAATTATAGAATTGAGCTCAATAACTATTCAGTTCCGGAATTAACCATTAAAGAAACCATTATTCGATCTGTTAGGAAAACATGGATTCCAATATTGTAATTCATGTTCCCAGCCATCCATGATATTGAATCTCCAAAACAAAAGTCATTAGCCTCATTATTCTAAGAGACATTAACGAGTGAATCAAAAGATTTAATAAACACAAACAGGAGTTCATGAATACTTATGATTTAGACTGATCTACAAGTGATCATCTATTATGATAAGAATTATATCTTTATGTCAAACGACAAGTTTATAAAGATAATTAACTCTCATCATTCTTGTCATATATAATCTCTAATATATACAACACATTTACTAAGATGTATATCCACATCAGTAATCTGAATCTAGATTACTTGCATCTCTTATGCTTAGCAAATCGTACTAGTAACCATTCATTAAAGATTTCATACTTTAATATGTTACTGACTATTTTATTCATTATATATGGTCTTAATTCTCTCATACTAATACAAGATCATATTCTCATGAATGAATAGGGAATTTTCTTGATATTATTAGATAATTAATTAAAATGATAATTATAACATCCAAATATAATAAAATTGTACTTTTATTTAAAACTAATAAAATGTCTTTACATGCTTTTAGGGCATTAATCCTAACACAATATACCATGCCTGGTACACCCGAGCAAAATGGTGTTGCAGAAAGGAGAAACAGAACATTGATGGATATGGAGTAGAGTATGCTTAGCAGCAACCCTAATATTTCTAAATCCTTGTGGACTGAAGCTCTAAAGACAACCGTGTACATATTAAACTGAGTTCCAACCAAGGCAGTCTCAAAAACTCCTTTTGAATTATTGAAAGGTTGGAAACTGAGTTTGCAACATGTACGCATTTGGGGATGCCCGTCTAAAGTTAAGATATAAAATCCACAAGAGAAGAAACTGGGCCCAATGACCATAAAAGGATACTTTATTGGATACACTGAAAGGTTTAAAAGTTACAAGTTTTATCGTCCATCTCATAGCACTAGGATTATTGAATCAAGGAATGCAAAATTTCTTGAAAATGCCTTGATTAGTGGGAGTGATCAATCAAAGGACTTCGGTTCTGAGAAAGATTTTTCAGAACCCTCCACCTCAAGAGCAAGATTGATTGTGGTTGATAAGACCCCTGAAGTCCAAATGCATGTTGAACCGCCACAACCAATTGTTGAAGATCCACAAGTGAATGATGAAGTTCAAATGGATCAAGCTGGTCAGGAGTTGCCTGTAATTGTTGAACAACAAGCTGAACCACCTGCTCCCCAAGAGCCTATTGGTGTAGCCTTAAGAAGATCTACTAGAACAACAAAATCAGCGATACCTAGTGACTACATTGTGTATTTGCAAGAGTCTGACTACAATATTGGAGCTGAAAATGATCTAGGAACGTTTTCACTAGCTATGAATAGCAAAGAATTGGAACTATGGTACAATGCCATGAATGAAGAAATGAATTCTATGAAGAGCAACGAAGTCTAGGATCTTGTTGAGTTGCCTAATGGGGCGTGGGCTATTGGGTGTAAATGGGTCTTCAAAACAATGAAAGACTCATTAGGCAACATTGAGAGACACAAAGCGAAACTCGTTGCTAAGGGATTCACTCAAAAAAAAAAAAGGAATTGACTACACAGAGACCTTTTTTCTTGTATCTAAGAAAGATTCCCTCAGAGTTATTCTGACATTAGCTGCTCATGTCGATTTAGAGCTGCAGTAGGTGGATGTGAAAACTGCCTTCCTAAATGGTGACCTAGAGGAGGAGGTATACATGAAACAGCTAGAAGGATTCTCCTCTAGTGATGGTGAGCACTTAGTGTGAATGCTTAAGAAGTCCATTTATGGTTTAAAACAAGCGTCCCACCAAGGGTATTTAAAACTCCATGATGTTATCTCTTCTTTTGGATTTGAAGAGAATGTCATGGATCAATGTATATACCAGAAGGTCAGTGGGAGTAAGATTTATTTTCTTGTTTTATATGTGGACAATATTCTTCTTGCAACCAATGATATGGGCATGCTATGTGAGGTGAAGCAATTTCTCTCAAATGACTATGAGATGAAGGATATGGGTGATGCGTCTTTAGTCATTGGCATTAAAATCCTTCGAGATAGATTCAAAAGTATCTTAGTCTATCTCAAGAAGCCTACATTAACAAAGTTTTAGAGAGATTTCAGATGAAATATTGTTCACCAAGTGTTGCTTCTATTGTTAAGGGTGATAAATTAACTTTGAGCCATTGTCCAAAGAATGACTTTGAAAAGGAAGAAATTAAGAACTTCCCATATGCTTCTACTATTGGAAGTTTAATGTATGCTCAGGTATGCACAAGACCCGACATTTCCTTTGTTGACGCAATGTTAGGAAGATTTCAGAGTAGCCCGATGTTAGACCACTGGAAAGCTGCAAAGAAAGTTATGAGGTACCTTTAGGGTATTAAGGATTACAAACTCATGTTCAGACGAACCGACAACCTAAGTAGTTGGCTACTCAAATTGAGACTTTGCTGGTTGTACTGATTCATGTAAATCAACCTCTAGTTACATGTTTATGTTTGCTGGTGGAGTTGTGTCATGGAGAAGTAACAAACAGACCTTGACTTGTACTTCTACTATGGAAGCTGAGTTTGTTTCATGTTTTGAGGCTACATCGCATGGTGTATGGCTAAAGAGTTTCATTTCAGGCCTTAGAGATGTAGACTCCATATCTAGGTCATTGAGAATGTTATGTGACAATTCAATTGTTGTATTCATGGCTAAGAACAACAAAAGTGGTAGTCGAAGCAAACACACCGACATAAAGTACTTAGCCATGAGAGATCGTGTTAAAGAAAATAAATTGGTCATTCAACACATTAGTACTTAATTGATGATTACTGATCCTATGACGAAAGACTTGCCACCTCATAAATTCAAGGATCATGTAGTGAACATGAGACTTGGTTCCCTTATGTAAATTTATTGTACAAACTGAAGTTATTATCAATGAAATTCATATTTTGATGTTTTCTCATATTTTTGTGCATCTTAATTTTATTTAAGAAAATTTTATCTTCATAGGACATTAATAAACATAGAGTTTATTTGTTTAAGCACATAGCCACATAAAGTACATTGTTATGTAATAAATATATTGTAATACATGAAAGATAATATTCACCATAAAAGAGGAACTATCGCCATGATTTGTGAGTTTATCTAACATGGATAATCATTGGGCTTAAGTTTTACTTTATTTTTATGCTGACCAAGTGAGAGAATGTTATACTATTTATTTATATGGTGTATAGAATCAATTATATTACAACTAATTGATTTAAATTCATTTAATATTTCAAAGTCAATATTTTATTTATTGAAAAATATTCTAATTAATGATGAACATTATTTGTTACCCGATTTTGCATATCCCAACTAATTGAGAGAATATCTCAATTTGTGGCAGAGAATTTGATGGAATGTATCTCCATATATATGGTACTAGTCCCTAAGCTCACTACTCATTTACTGTAACTCAATCTAAAAAGTTAGTGAGAGCTTAGAAGTCCGTATGCTTGTTCTAATTTCTTTTCTTTTTCTTTTATAGATCTAAAGCTTATGAATTAAGATTATCAATAGCAATAATTGGATGTATATATATTCGATTCTATTGATTATATATATAACAATCTATTTAATTGGTACTGAGATTACTATGTATTTAGATTAATTTTTAATCTAACATTTATTAATTGTCTTGCGCGTTTACATACTAATTATTTTACGCACCAGTAAGCATATATTTGTAGTGCCTGTTCCCAATGAAATATAATTAGACGTTGATCAACATTGATATAATCACATACGACAATATTTTTCTTTGACTAAATATTTCTCCATGTAATTTAACTTTTGGATATTTTCTACCCAACTTTAATCCAAGTATTTCTAAGAATCTGCTTCATGATATTTTTAGTTTATACTTGAAACGCTGTAAATAAAATGTTAGATTTTCTATTTCCATTAATCGATAAAAGTGATGTAATAATAATAACCACCGTCAAGTTTTTTTTTTTTTTTTTTTTAAGATTTTGATATTTCGAGTTTGATTATTCATGCGACCACAAAATGTCCTTATGAATTCTTGACTTCACTTTAAGACATCGATTTTGTGACCAATTTCAAATATGCATGGCCCATCATTTATTGTAATTATTAATTTTTTTTAAATATTAGCTAAGTAGAAACAATATCTCTTATAATATATATACAAACAACGTATAATATACGTTTTTTTAGTTTTATTTATAAAATTTATTAATTTTTTTTAAATTTGTATCATTATCATATAAATTTCAATTAGATAAACAATATTATATATAAAAGAATGACATAAACATATTAAATAAAAAATTAAACTAAAACATTGTTTATTATTTTTTAAAATATAGTATGTGTTTACCCAAAAACAGACTACCTGATTACGTGACAGGATTAATCTACACATGGGAGGCATGTGGCGGATTTAAGTGACTCTATCCTTCTTGGCCATGGACCAGGAGATTATTTCTTTATCAAGCATCATACTTATGGGCGACCAGTCTGGTCGCATATATTCATTTATTTCCTTCAGATGTGTAATCTTGTAATTATGCATTAATTGTAGTTTCCCATATTATTTAGAAACACAAGTATTAATTGTAATTAAGGCTCATTGACCGATGTAACCTTCTTAAGCCTATAAATAAGAATCAAAGGGCTTAAGGGAGGGGACTTTTTGACTTTGGAACATTTGGCTTGAGAATGCTTGAGCTGAGAGATTTGAAGAGATAAAAAGGGTGTTGTTATCCACCACAACTGTATCTATCTGAGAACTAGTGAAACTCGTGAACCCTAGTTCATTGATCAATGATCTTGGAATACTACATCAATAAGAACACCAAGTGGATGAAGGTTATTACCATCTCATTGGGGTCGAACCACTCTAAATTATTTGTGTCGTTTACCTTTTCATCTTAATTTCTTCTTGTTTCATATCACTTTATATTGTTTATTTGACTCCATGTCGTTAACTAATTTGAGAGTCAACAATATGATAACTTTTTTTTAAACATAAATTATAATTTTTTTAATAAAAATTAAGATTATACATTCTATATTATTACTATAATGATATTTTATATTATTTAAATTTATATTAATATAAGTATTAAATATCTAGTCTTGTATTAAATATTATTATAACAATAATATTTTATAATATTTGAATTCATATTAATATAATTAGTAAAAAATTATGATTATATATTATTATTATTATTATTATAATAATGTTGACTTGTGAAATTGACCAACGGTCGTATGTACAATATACGACACCTTTTGATCAAAATAAAAATAATATACGACGGAGTTCAATTATCTTAAATAAACACACATAAATGTTATAGTGGTTCAGCCTTGTTCTGATGAATAGTAATAACCTAATCCACTTAATCTTTGGTATTCAATCTCTCGATAGAAAATTACATGGACAAATTGAAGTATTCACTCGTTACTAATTTGCCTAGAATTTCTCTCCAGAAAATATCTCTCTCAAACTCGTTCCCAGAAAGATAAAAATATAAGCCTCTTTTAAAAAGACCTGGGTCCTTTATTTGTAGTACCCAGGGACTGTTACATAATCAGTAATACTGGGATCGTGGTTTGGTACACGATTATTGGGTAGTGGAGATACGTGTCCACCTCCCCATGATTATGAGATCGTGGGTCTTCTCGTTGTTTCTCTGGATCGTGGTTGACGATGCACGATTGAAACCTTTGGCAAAACTCTAAGTCTTGGTTGGTCTTTGAGACTTAGGTGCTAGGCCCAATGACCCTTTAGAGGTTGGGTGCTAGGCCAGATGACCTTCTAGGTACTAGGCCTGATGACCTTCTGGGTGCTAGACCTGTTGACTTCAGCTTGAACGAGCGTGAACTTTATCCAACAAAGTGTACTTGGGAGTTTAGGCTGACCACCCTAGGAAGAATAGGGTGGGCCAACCACCCATGTGGCTCTTGAGCAAGTTAGGCTGACCACCCCTAGGGGTTAGGGTCAGGCCGACCACCCCTAGGGGTTTTTGGCCTGATCGACTTCTCTATAGGTCTTGGACCTATCTTTTTTTCTCATTGGTCTTTTTTAAATACTTCGTCGTTTTTCCCTGATTTTTGATGCCATGTGCCGCTTTCTCATTCGCCACGTCATCCCTAGATTTTTGAGGATAACATTTTCCCCCCATGTTTATCGTAATGTGTTCAACATTACGGTAAACTTGATCTAGTCCGAGAAACATATTGTAGAAATGCTTTAACAGCAAAGTCCCTCAGAACATTACGTAGTACTTTTATTAACTATCGCTTTCAAGGATAATTGTAATTCCTAAAAATAATCATATTTTTCAAGGAAAATTAATTTCCTAAAAATCTAGTATATTTTTCAAGAAAATTTGAAGTCCTAAAAATATAATATATTTTCAAGGATATTAGTTCCTAAAAATACAAAATATTTTTCAAGGAATTTGAATTCCTAAGAATATGAGATATTTTCAAGGAATTTGAATTTTCAACCATATACTAGATACTTTTCAAGGATTTTGAATTCATGAAAATATGTGTTGATGCAGTTTTTCGCCAACAGTGTATTTAAGAAATAATAAGGTTGATTAGTGCTTAGTACACCTGTTGACCACAATTTTGGCCAACGACGAGTAGACATCAAAACTACAATAAACCTTCAAGATAAATTACAACACTCATAATTTTATAGTGGTTCAGCCCCAATTTATTGGTAATAGCCTAATCCACTTGGAGTTGTGATATATAGATCCTACACTTAAGATCAGATGAACTTGAGCCAACTGAGTTTCTTAAGTGTAAGTAGAAAAATACAGAGTTTCTCTCTTTAGAGAATACAAGCTTTATCTCTCTAAGCTCTCTCATAAAATGCCCCCAGAATGCCCCAAGTAACAGTCCCAAAGTCTAAAAACTAGAGAGTTCTTTCAGTCTCCCAAAAAAAATCAGATCCCCCTAAATGATGCCACGATCCCTCTATTTGTAGGCTCATGGATCGTACATCAGATATATTCCTTTGACCGGGTCCTTGGTTCTTCCAACAGACTTTAATTAATAAAATATAAATGAATTTAAATTACAATAATATAGCTATTATTCTGAGATATCTGAGAGATTCCCGCAGCAGTTAAGAATGATTCGGGTTGAAGCTGTTACTGAGGACATAGGCAAGCACCTCTCGTCGACAAAGCACACCTCTAGCACACCTCTGGTCAGTATAGGCAAAGCACTCCTCTAGCACACCTCTGGTCTAACAAGGCACATCTCTGGTCTAGCAAAACACTTTACTGGTCGGGCAAAACAAATGACTGGTCGGCCAAAATAAATGACTAGTCGGTCAAAATGACTGACTGGTCGGCCAAAACAGATGACTGGTCGGTCAAAACGACTGACTGGTCGGCCAAACTCCTAGCTGGTCAGTCAAAAATCTTTACCGGTCGGACAGAAATTCTATCAAGTCAGTCAGATCACTTTATCACAACTTCGAAGAACCAATACATTTATTGACTATTAATGTGCCATTTACTGACCATGCATTTCCACTTATCACTTCTGATTGCCACGTCATCGAACTGAAATTTTGGGGATAACATTTGCCCCCCAAGTTTATTATATGATTTACTCGTATGAGAAACTTTTTTTTTTCTAGCAAAATGTTTTTGAGGTCATCCAAAAGCTTCCATCCGGTCAATAACTTTCACTTTTGTAGTAAACCCACGATTAAAGTTTTCTTTTCAGTTCTTCAAATTCCATTTTTTGATCTTGTTGTATTACCCCATGAGTAGGAAAACATGTTTGCACCACGTTTTTTGAGTAAACTTGTGCTTGCTTAGCTGATTGGAAATGCCTATTTGGTCATCGGGATCCAAATAATTTCTTAACTGCTGACCCTTGGGTGCTTTTTTCCCTGCTGCTCGAACGCCTGCTTGGCTCCACGAACACCACTCCACATATATACTCAACCTCTCGGACATGTAGCCTCGGATGTGCCAAGCTCCTCGACAATGCTCCATCCACTCAGCATGCCTAGCCAGCAGCTCCTCGGACATGCACCCTAACACTCAAACACCACCCAGCCACTCAGACATGCACGTAGTCTCTTTTATTACTCGTAAAAAAAAGGACAAAGTGTGTCTAATAATGAGTCTTAAATAACAAAAATTGTTCAAAAATAGATGACTGGTCAGCAAATAACTAGCTCATAAACCAAATTTAAATAACAAGTTAAACAACTTGAAATTAAACTACCACTCTGAAAGTGGTATTTAGTGATAATATCTCCATAGACGCTCGCCATTCCAGTGGTTCCTGATCAAGCTCCGTTCACCCAATCTAATCCTAGCACTCCAGCTCATGTCAAAGTATCTGGGCATACCTCTCCCTTGCTTTGTTATTATCCTCAGCCAAGTAGTGTGGACCTCCACATATAGTATCTAAATTAAAGTCCACAAGCCCGGGTTGCAAGGGTGGAGATCTCTGTCGTTTGAAGCCAGGATTGCTGCTGACTCCTTCTCCTTGGGGTGTCTCTGCCCGGTACTTTTTCAACTTGCCCGACCGGAGAAGGAATTCTATCTCATCTTTGAGGTGATTGCATTCATTGTTATATTATTTCATATAATATAATATTAGATTAAATAATGTGACAAAATATGATTTGTCACACCTTGTAACATATTATTGAGAGTCACAAAATTGGACACATGTGTGTGCCCAAATGTGACATATTTTGGAGTTACAAAATCAGCTACAAATTTGTAACTCCCAAATATTACCCAAATAATGTGTATATTATATGTTACACATTTGAGATTGGATTTCATAAAGCCATCATGAAATATGGCTGTTGGAGACATGTTTTTAACTCCCAATAGGTGTTTGGAGGTTACAAAATCACGTGGGAAAGGATTTGGGACGTTTTGGAACGATTTGGAAAATGACAATTTTTTTGCTGAAACTAGGCTGTGGCCGCGGCCATTGTCTTTCCCTGGCCGCAGCCTGGAGGACAGAGGCCAGTGGCCGCAGCCACTGATGATCCTGGCCGCGGCCAGTGAGGCTGACAACCTATGTGAATTTTCAGTTTTTTCCAAATTGAACGGTTCTAACATCCCAAATCTCCATTTTAATTCCATAAACATCCAATTAAACATTGGTAACAACCATGGGGGTTGGTGGAATTTGAAATTCAAATGGGTATCTCATACTCTATAAATAGGAGTCTAATGCTCACTTGTAAGACACATCATTTTCCATCCACAAAGCACTTGGCTGGAAAATACACCTTGAGGCTTGATTATTCCAGAAAGCATTTCCAAAAATCTGTGAGAGATCCCTTAGTGCTTGAGTTAGGGGGAAATAAGCTTTTGGACAAAGGTTTTAAACCTTGTTCAAGTTGGTGATCCCTAACCCTCTTCACTTAGGTTGTGTAAGTGAGAGTTTACTATTGTTTTGTTCTTGCATTTTTTCTCTATTGCTTTTCTTCTTATTTTCATTTTCTATTTACTTGTAACTTTTGTTTAGAGTTGTAATCTTCTTTTCTTTTGTTTCAAACACCTTTCCTTTACTTTTAATCTTTTGTTTAGAGTTGTATCTTTCACCATTCTCTTCTTCTCTTTCTTCCTCTTCCTTTCTTTGTTTGTTTGTATTTTTCAGTTATAGAGTTGTAACACTCCTTTTAATCAATCATTATTTATTTGTAATATATTGCATAGAGATGTATTATCTTACCTTTTCCATTGAAATAAAATATATTCTCCAACATTCATTTGTATCGTGGCCATAATCTCCATTAAACCGACAAAATTTGTTCATGTCCCTCTTGGATATCTCTTTCCTCATGGGTGGGGGTTTCTTGCAGTGAACCTCCTCATGACTAGCAAGATATATTTCTATTCGGCTAGTCGAGAGAGTGGTGTAATTAGTGAACTAAGGCTCATACTTGGTTGGTTTTTCGTTTGAACTCAACTTAGCCTTCTTTTCTTCATGGTGGTCAGACCAGTTAATCCCACGTTTCTTTCCACCATTATGATTGTTCCCACCATTCTTAGGAGGGTTAGCTGATCTGCCCGGATTGTTTATGCCATTATCCTCTTTCTCGATTGCATCATCCAATTTCATATACTTGTCTGCTCGGTCAAGAAAGTGTTGAAGTGTTGAAATTGGATTTCTATGTATACTATCCAACAAAGGGCTCTGATAAGTTATCCCAGGAGATATGGCAACCATTTTCCCCTCGTCTCCTAAAGCAGTTGCTCTATTGGCTTCTCTCATGAATCTCTGTATATAATTCTTTAAAGACTCATCTTTCCTTGTTTGATATCTTCCATGTGGTTGGCATAAACTGGTGGAGTCCGGGAGTGTTGAATTGTCTACAAATTTTTTCCTGAAGGCTTCCCAAGAGGTAATGGAGTTCGACTTAAACTTCCAATACCATTCCTGGGCAAGATCTGACAAAGTAGTCGGGAAAACTCTACACCAATAATCGTCACTTACCCCGAGCAGTTGCATCTGGTCCTCGAATTTCCCAACATGTCTAATGGGATCTGCCTTTTCTGTATATACTGGCAGAATCAATGCTTTATATTTTGCCGGCGGCTGGGCTGCTCTAATCCGAGCACAAAATGGGCTGCCACTCCGGTGGTCTATCGCATCCATCCCAGAAGGTCGTTTTGACAAACCTTGAACTACAGCTGTTAGCACGTCAAGCTGGGCTTGATGGCTTGTGCAACTGACAAAGTTCCAAGGTCTTGACCGCTTGGTCGAGCATTACCATCTGGTACACTGTCGTCAAGTATTTCTACTTGACTGGCAGGGCGGTTCAGATTTTGCCCTTCGACCGGGACGGTCCTTCTCTTGTTGGTGATAATGTCCATTAGATCCTTCTAGGAAGCATGCTCTCCTGCCCGATCGAACACCGTACTCTTCGATTTTTCAGAGGGCTTACTACGCGAGACTTGCTCTCTCCTACTACGTTGCTGGCTGGGGTGCAATGGAAGCTTTTCGGTACGTCCTGGGCAGTCTTTTCCTCCTTGTGGGTTGTTGTCTTCTTTATCCTTTGACTGGTTGGTGTGATGACTATCAGCCTCATCACGACCATGCCCATCTTTGAACTGTGAAGTCCTCTTATCTCGAGGAGTCCTGGTCTGATCCTGCCTGGGTGGAGTCCTTTTACTGCCCAATCGTTGACTCCCTAATCTAGAAGTTTCTAATCGGTGGCTCTTGGAGGGGGTTCTAGAGTTCTCCCTTTGCGTTGAGGCAGTTCCGGATCGGACCCCATCATCTTCCCGACCAGGGGGGTTACTCCCACTTCTGTCCGGTCCCTGAGAATTGGCTCTGTCAGTGGTCCTTTGACCAGCATTATTATTTCTTGCTCCCTGGGTGGCTGCTTGTGCCGTGGCTTGAGCATTGGCTCGGGCCAATTGGGTAGCCGCTTCTAGAGCAAGTGCTGCTTCACGATGTCTCCGGTCAACTTCCTCTTGTCGTTGTCTAAGCTCTTCGCTTCTGGCCTCCATATCGTGCCTTTGCTGCTCTAACGCCGCTCTCTACCTGGCCATCTTTTCAGCGAAAGACTCCTACCGAGCATTGAATTGCATCATCTCCTCTTGGAAAGTGCCTATTGCTTCCTAGAGTTGTTCAACTTCTGGAGTGGTTTCCTCAAGAGAGACCCTGGGCTTAGTCTCTGGGTTCTGCGGTCCAGGACCTTCTGATCTAGCAGGCTCTTTTGACGTGCCTGACTTTTTGGATGCCACATTGGTATTCTTGGGCGCCATCTTGATATGATAGTCGTGTGTTTCTTCTCTTCAGGCTCTCAATGAAAGCACCAAAATGTTGACCACGATTTTGGCCAATGACGAGTAGACGTCAAAACTACAATAAACCTTCAAGAGAAAATACGACAATGATAATTTTATAGTGGTTCAACCCTAATTTATTGGTAATAGCCTAATCCACTTGGAGTTGTGATATATAGATCCTACACTTAAGATCAGATCAACTTGAGCTAACTGAGTTTCTTAAGTGTATGTAGAAAAATACAGAGTTTCTCTCTCTAGAGAATACAAGCTTTCTCTCTCTAAGCTCTATCATAAAATGCCCCCAGAATGCCTCAAGTAACTGTTGGGGTTTTATGCCCTAATTAAAACCCAAATTCTTTGTAATCTCATTTTATTATCAATAAAAGAATAGAAATCATTTTTTGACTTGGTCAATCACTTTGCTCACATGTTTTATTATCATGTTATTTGTTTAATTTAAAATTCTATTAAATCCCGAGCATATAGCTAATCTTATTTATAGTGACATAATCACAGTGGAATATAAATATGATTATATGTTCAAAATAAGTTAGTCCTAAGATTAGTCAGTGCACCGGATTTACACTGACTTGCCAATCTACGATATGATCTACTTACACATTATAGTGTTATGTTCTTTCCAGAACATGAGCAAAGTAGATAAGATCGGATGTATTTGTTACATCAGACAGGACCGATATTGACAGTTGATAAGATAAGTAAACATAACGTTATTATCTATTCTAGTCATATCATATAGTTGACCATAGGTCAATTCAATCTCAATTCTGAGTGGTTAGTATTCTAACTGATTGTATTATTTGAGTTCTTTGACTTGTTCGTTACCAGCTTACCCTACGGACTAGCCCATACTTACATCTTGGAAACTCGGTAGTATAATTGAGTGGGAATGTTAATCATAGATATGAACATCTATAGCTTCTGATGAAGAAGTGAAACAATGGTTTCCTTTTAGTTTGGTTCAAGGTGATAAATGATAGAGATCTCATTTCAGTAATTAAATTAGTTTACTGAAATATCATTTACAAGGAACTAAGTGTTTTAAGGATAAAATACAATGAGGGGTAAAACAGTATTTTAGTCTTATCTCATTGTAGACCGTCTATAGAGGATCGAGTGACAATTATGGTTGTAACAATGGATAATTAATAGCGTATCTATATTTTTTATAGAGCGTTCTATGAATTCAAGAGTGCAATTCCAAGTCTATAGTGGAGTCACGAGGAATTAATAAGTTAGTAAATTTATTTGTTAGATTTATGATAACTTATTGGAGCTTGATTTCATAGGCCCATGGTCCCCATTGTACCTTGGATAAAATCATCTAGATAGTCTCAATTAATTGATTTAATCATCAATTAGAATTATCAAAGTTGACCAGGTCAATTTTGGATAGTTTCACAGAGTTATGTAATTTTGAGAAGAAAAGAGAAATTATGGCAGATTTATTAATTAAGATAAATTGGTATCTAAATTAATAAATAAATTTAAATCAAGGTTCAAATTATAAATAATTAATTTGATAAAGGATTTAAATAATTATTTAATTAATTAAATCAATAGAAAATAATATAGGCCTTGATTTTAAGTCCAATGGGCTTATAATCAAATGGGAAATTTCACGGGCCTATAGCCCATGATAATTTCGACCTAGGGCTTCAAAATGGCTGTTATTTTATTGATTTTTTTAATTAAATTAAATGGCCTAATTGAGTCTATAAAAGGAGTGCTTAGAGAGAAGATTTCAGAGACGACAGATAAGTCACAAGTCAGATTTTCTGATAGTTTTATATTCTCTCTAAACACAAGTCATTTTCTAAGCCTCTTTGTTATTTTCTCTTCTTCTCTCTATATCTATCTCATGTGTTGAGAATTGCCTACACTAGTCTAGGTGGTTCTAAGGATACATTGGAAGATCGTGAAGAAAATAGAAGATCGGTTCAGTTTCTTGATAATACTCTCCAACAGAGAGGATACAAGAGTTAGAGAAACTGAAGGAATGACTCTTTAATTCCGCTGCGTATACTGTAAGTATTCTATTCTCTGTTTCTCTTTGAATTCAATTTTAGAAACATGTTTTAGGCTATCTCGTATTAATTTGTTTAATATTAGATATACTTGAAAATAAATAAAGATCCTGTATAAGTTTTTTCCAACAATAACAGTCCCAAAGTCTAAAAACTAGACAGTTCTTTTAGTCTCCCAAAAAAAAATCAGATCACCCTAAATGATGCCATGAGCCCTCTATTTATAGGCTCATGGATTGTACATCAGATATATTCCTTTGACCCGGTCCTTGGTTCTTCCAACAAACTTTAATTGAAAAAATATAAATGAATTTAAATTACAATAATATAGCTATTATTCCGGGATATCTGAGAGATTCCTGCGGCAGTTGAGAATGATTCAGGTTGAAGCTGTTACTGAGGACATAGGCAAGCACCTCTCGTCGGCAAAGCACACCTCTCGTCGGTATAGGCAAAGCACTCCTCTAGCACACCTCTGGTCTAGCATGACACATCTCTGGTCTAGCAAAACACTTTACTGGTCGGGCAAAACAAATGATTGGTCGGCCAAAATAAATGACTGGTTGGTCAAAACGACTGACTGGTCGGCCAAAACAGATGACTGGTCGGTCAAAACGACTGACTGGTCGGCCAAACTCCTAGCTGGTTAGTCAAAAATCTTTACCAGTCGGACAGAAATTCTATCAGGTCGATCAGATCACTTTATCACAACTCCGAAGAGACAATACATTTATTGACTATTAATGTGTCATTTACTAACCATGCATTGCCACTTGTCACTTTTGATTACCACGTCATCGAACTGAAATTTTGGGGATAACAACATCGTAATGAAAAATAAAATGAATTCACTCAAGAACACAGAACTTTTATGTGTTTAGTGGTTAAAATCCACCTAGTCCACGAGTCTATATTAATGATGTTTCTCTCTCTATTTTGGCAGAGTTTTTGTATTACAGAATAATCGTCCCCTTCCCTATCCAATATTTCCAGTATTTATAGAGAAATTCCATGGACAGGTTTGGGTAACTGCGTGAGTCAATCACAGATTTACATATTTATTACATTTAATATAAACTATTCCCATTTATACTAGGATATGATTTGATCATAAAGTAAATGGTCTCCTCATATCTGGGACATTAAATATGACAGACTGGTCATAAATAATCGTATAAAAGTACCCGAGTGTTTGGGGATCCGCAGGTATGCAATATTTATGAGTTACCACGAGCTGGATATTTCTCTGAGCTCGTACTTCGGCAGCCATTTGAATATCATGAGCTTGTGCTTCACAACCTTTGTATCCCTAGCTCATATGACCAATGTGCAAACTGAGCTGCCCACGTGGACAACAAATGGATTCCTTGGTTATTTTTTCCATACATTTATTTGCCAGTTGTACCCAAGCTGAGTGAAGGACTCGTGCTGAAATTAGGGTACAACATTTGCCCCCAAGTCCCTGCTCGTGGTTCATGTCTTCACCTTCTGACCTACACAGTAGGGACTTTTAGACTTCTGTTGCATTGAAGCATGCCTGCCCACTACTCGAGTACTGGACACGTGGTACACCACAATTGGAATCTGTTCAGGTTTCGAGGCCTACAATAATTGTCTTGTCACCTTTTTGCCGCTGTTTTGTCTTTTTAACCCTAGCCCTTAGATCTTGTTCTAACCAAATCGGATGGCCCAAATTAATTTATGTCGTTTACATATAAATAGAGTAGGAAATTTTAAGGTTTCACCACCTTTCATTTGAATTTTTTCTATATTTTCTCTCTTTTGTATTTTCGAATCCTTCTTCTTTCTCAGAAAAACCCAAAAATCGTTCGCTGCACCTAGTTACTCAGGAGTCTTCCAGGAACTTTCCCCTGCAAAGTCTACTTCTTTTTATCGAAGAACATACTATAAGTACCTCGTCTTTTGGTTTTGAAGAAAATTTTCTTTTACTGGTCTTTTTTTTTGTTCTTTAACATGTTGATCCACACTTCACCGTAGTCAATATTAGGCTATTTCCCAAATGTTTTTAGCCAATAGGCTTCAACTTGGATTCAATGAGTAAGTCCTAAAATATCTTTAGAACTATGAGATTCATAAAACTGGGTAATTTCTGGGTAAAGTTGGGTAATGCATGGCAAATTTAGAAAATACCCATTCGGGATATAGGAGATGAAAAGTGTTTTTTAGGGTTCAAACAAGGTTTCTTAGGGGTCATGCTTCTTGGGTGGTTTTGCACTAAACCGCCTCCCAAGGAAAGTAGTAGTCCGACATTTTGACACACGGATCCCTAAATGTTAGGGGTCTGTTAGGAAACCAAGGCGCATAACTTAGGGTAGCACGTGGCATCACGCGACATGGCTAAAGCCAACTCAACTCGAATATCAAAAATAAAACATTCCCCTTGTTTCTTCCGTGTTGAAACCTTTAAATCCTCCTAGGTCGCGTACTAATTAGGTCGTTCTGTTCATTAAGCGATCTGATGGCTCGCAAGAAGAAGGTATCCAACTCATCCTCTCAAAAAAATAATAAAGGGAAGGAGGTTTTCTCAGAATCCCCCATTCCCCACTTTGGTCCAGTGGTGGAGAAGGAGGTGGTGGTTGACTCTAACGCCTACTTCGAGGCAGAAAGAATTGCATCCAAGATTACGACCTAGGGGAGGGTAAACAAAATTATGCTAAGCCACAACATTGAGGTCGGGACCGGTGTTCTCATTGCCCGACCTGCTTTTGAAGGGGAATGGAGCTACTCCCCTATCCAGGACGATTTTGCAGCCTGGAGTGTCGAACACCTGAAGGCAGGAGCCTTCCTCCCCTTGGACCAATACTTCCCAGACTTTCTGAATTTT
This sequence comes from Humulus lupulus, assembly GCF_963169125.1. NCBI lineage: Eukaryota > Viridiplantae > Streptophyta > Magnoliopsida > Rosales > Cannabaceae > Humulus > Humulus lupulus. The sequence continues at coordinate 22,997,273 of NC_084801.1, read as the reverse complement.
GTAAAGTTGGCTCCATTTCAGCTCCCCCCAAATTATTATAGGCTTTTGGTGGGGTTAAAATACTTGTTTTTGAAGCACGAGTGGGAGGTCCCCACTCTAGCAGATATATTATATTTCTTCTACCTCAAACCTAGCTCGGAATAGAGAGGTCGAGGTAACGGGTTGTACTATCTCACCAGATTCCCCAACTTTGCTCCTGTCATCGAGCTCCTAAGCCACCCTAACGACTATAAAGACTTGTTCTTTATGTAGAACAGGTTCCGAAACTGTGAACACAGATACTTCAACTGTCCTTGTAAGTTCTTTTTGTCCCTGATCTCAACTCGTGAAATTTATTATTTCCAAGATATTTTCCTTGTACATGCATTAACTGAGTTTATTTCTCGCGCAACCATATTTGCGAGGACGGCGAAATCTGTGACCCTCGGGGGTCAATACAAGACGTTTTCTGGGCTTCCACCCTGCAATAAGGACTACCGCCAGATCATGAATGATGTCACGATGCTAGCGTGTCAGTTGATTGGCGAAGGCCAGATGTTGGCCTTAAGGACCCAGGCTACCCTCCCGGTAATCCACGAGCTCCCATCCTCTCAAGAAGAGGCCTTGTCGACCATCGAAAGTGAGGAAGAGGAAGAGGATGAGGTGCCTCTTGTGCAAAAGAGGTGGGTTCCTGAGGTTGTTCGGGAACTCAATTTAGACCGAGCTACGTTAGGGGCAGCAGCTGGCCCCTCCGGCCAAGGTAACTGATATCCTTATAGGGAACTAGATAGGGTTGTTGCCAATTTTAGGTCAGTTAGATATAACCCAAATCAGCTCGTTCACCGTCATCCTCACAACCCAGACTGTAATATCACCCTGCTCTAGTGTGTATACCACTTGGTGGTGCGTCATGACAGTAGTTACCCTAAGGGCACCATTGGTGTTGACAATACCTTAAATTCTAGGCCCGCCACCTTTGAGGAGTACGGGACCAACTGTAGGACCTAGCCTTCTCTGCTCCAGGGCACCTTTGCCCTTGGATTTAGGGAGTACGTAGATGAGTCCAGCCCCGAGGTAGAACTGGAGCTTGAACCTCCTAGGATCCAAGAAATGCTAATCGTAGACTCTCATTCTCCTCCAGTAGTCTTATGGTTGGAGGTCATGGTTATAGACTCCTCCCTCAGTCCAGAGGGTAGGATCTTTATTTATTTTGTTTGTGTGTTTTTTGATAACTTTAGTCGTGAACTAACGCCCTTTTGTTCTTTTCAGGTGAAGAGATGGAACAAACCAGAGCTCCTGACCTCCGTACGACCTTCCAAGCCAGGAAAACTAGCTCGGGCCCCGTTGTGAAGAGGGCCAGATTTACGAAGAAGGCCCCTCCGATAGCAGAAAATGCCTCAAAATCCCCTGCTACGGGGAAAGGCACGAGCTCGACAGCTCTGGTGTCTTTCGTTACTGATAGGAGGGTTCCTCATCCCCCTCCTCCGCCGTGATTCATGCCTGCCCAAGTGATGCAAAGAGATCCTCCAGCTCCCCCTGTCCCAGCTGCAACCGTTCGAATACCAGTAAACCCCCAGCATTTAGAGAAAATCCCTGAAGCCTTTCGGGGAATCATTTACGAGACAGAAAGCCATATGGTGGGGCACGCCTATAAGGCCAGCTCGAGGGGCCTGAGGACTATAGAGAAGCGGAGCCCGGAGAACGTCATGGAGTCTGCCATGGGAATGAGCCTCACTGTAAGTTTTCTTTCCTTGGTGAAAATCTTGTTCTCTTTCCTCTTTTTTTTTTTACCAAGGATATCTTTGACTTGTTCTTTTTTATGTTGCAGTCTGCCCTGGCTCAACATTGCAGTATAGCCCATGCAAGGGCTAGAAATGATGAGCCCAGGGCCGAGATAAATGTTGCCAACACAGCCCTGGCAGCCACTCAAGAAGTCAAGCAAGCCGCTCAGAAGATCGCACATGATGCCAAAGCGACCCTCACCTCGTCTCAAGAAAACGAGCAAGCTGCAAAGGCTGCCCTGACAGCCCTCCAGGATCAATTGGTGCAACTCCAGACCGAGGTGGGTGAGATCAAAGCTAAACTGCTTGAGAGAGAGGCCGCAATCAAAGAAGAGAGGGTGGCCACATTGTCGTCCATGGAGGATATGTTGTACCATTGCTGGGCTTTTAACCAGGATGGAAACATTTCTTTCATGGCTCCCGGGCTGTGGGATCCGTACCTTGAAAATCTCAAGGCTCAAATTTGGCAAGATCCATCTGAAATGGGGGAGACTTTTGCAGCAGGAGAACGGTATGGCGAGGAGGTTACATCCTCAGAGCGACCTAGAGGAGCTCAGTGACCTTTTTTTTCTATGGGTGTTATGGTTTTTTTCTTTTTATTTGTTTGTAAACAATTTCCTTTGGGCTTAATTTGAGGATTTTCTCCTCGGGATAATTTTATTTTCAATTTTTATATCTAACTCTTTATCTATTTATCTTTCCTTTTTTATCTCTCATGTTTATGACTCCTTATACTTGTACATTCAAGATTTTAGGAATCGATTTTTAGATCAGGATAGATGTTTTGAGCTCGGTTATATCTAAACTTTATGTGTTGATTTATATCATACTTGTTAAGAATCAGGCCTTGGACCCGGTTATATCCGGGATTTTTAATATTTTAAACTTAGTTCATGTTAGGTTTATTGATAACTCGAGCTTTAAAAGTCCTTAATTTTAAACAATTTTCCCAACTTTCCATGTTTTATACCTGGTTGTATCCAGGGTTTTAAATGATCAAAACTGAGTTTGAACAAGGTTTATTGACATCTCGAGCTCTTAAAAAGCCATCGAATATTCAATTTTCCAAGCTTCTAAGTTTTGGACCTGGTTGTATCTAGAGTTTCATGTAATTTAAACTTAGTTAGTGCTAGGTTTATTGACATCTCGAGCTCTTAAAAAGCCATCGAATAATCAATTTTCAAAGCTTCTAAGTTTTTGACCTGGTTGTATCCAAGGTTTCAAGTAAATTAAACTTATCCATTGATCTTATTCTGATCCACCTCAGGTTATATGCCCCCCAAACCAGGATGTAGAGACTTTCTTGGTTGCTTTTACAAACATCAATACATGAGCGACTACAACCTTAACAAGAAAAAAATATTTAAAACCACCTCAACAAGAAAAATCATTTAATAATCCATCTCTTATTTAATTAAATGGCTTTTATAATTAAGCCTTACATGGATGACTATACTACTGATAATACTTTTTTAAATGCATGGGGTTCCAGGTCCGTGGGACTATTTCTCCATTCAGTCGAGCTGTCTTGAAAGTTCCTTCACGCAAAACTTCCACGATCTGATATGGTCCTTCCCAGTTCGTGCCTAAATAGCCCTCCTTGGGATCCTTATTCGCAAGAAAGACTCTTTAGAGAAACAGGTCGCCCAATCCAAAACTACGTCTCTTGACTTTAGAATTAAAGTAACGAGTGATTTTTTGTTGATAATGGGCGAGCTGTAACTGTGAATCCTCTCGCTTCTCATCAATAAAGTCGAGAGATGCGTTAAGTATTTCATCATTCCGTTCCTGGCTAAATGTCATTTTCCTGTGAGTGGTTACCATTGCTTTGACTGGAAGGATGACCTTGCTTCCAAAAGTTAAGGAGAAATGAGTGTGTCCCGCGGAGGTCCTGTGAGAAGTTCGGTATGCCCAAAGTACTTGCGGGAGCTGTTCAGGCCATATTCCTTTGGCCTCATCTAACCTCTTCTTAAGGTTTGCCTTTAGGGTTTTATTCACGAACTCCTCCCTTGCCCATTGGTAGGGACCCTATTAGGTCGATTCCCCACACTGCAAATGGCCACGAGGATGAGATCATCGTTAGCTCGACAGGAGCAGCTCGGGCAACTGTGGTGAAGCGGTGGCATTTTTCGCATTTCTAGGAGCTTGATATAGTATTTTCCTTGCATCCTTTCTGTCCTCAGGTAGCCTTCCCGTTGGGTTGTGTCGATCATCTTGAGCTCTACCATTTTTTCTGTCACGTTCGGACTCTCCAAGAACTCTACTAGCACTACATTCAAGGTCTCGGCTTCCTTGGGGGTGGCAAGCCTTCCCAAAGCATCAGCATTGGAATTCTGCTTGCGAGGTATCTGTTCAACAGTACTATACTCAAATTCAAATAGCTCCCCCTTCACCTTAGCTAGGTAAGCCGCCATCTTGGTGCCTCGAGCTTGATACTCTCCCAACACCTGATTAACCACGAGCTGAGAATCGTTATAACACTGGACGACCTTTGCTTTGAGCTCCTTTGCCACTCTCAATCCATCTATCAAGGCCTCATATTCGGCTTCATTGTTAGACGCTTCGAATCCGAATCTTAGGGATGTATGGAATCGATGCCCTTCTGGGGAGATTAATATGATCCCAACTCCTAATCTGTTCTCGTTCGACGATCCATCTACGAATATTTTGCACAACTCTTGCACTGGTTCCCTTGAAATCCAGTGCATTCAGCCACAAAATCAGCAAGGGCCTGACCTTTGATTGAGGTCTGTGCCACGTACAATACCTCGAAGTGACTGAGTTCAACTGACCATTTTAAAAGACATCCCGACGTTTCAGGTTTTTGCAATACCTGCCTTAATGGTTGGTCGGTCATGACGTTGATTGAATGGGACTGGAAATATGGCTGGAGCTCTCTAGAAGCTAATATCAGACAGAATGCCATCTCCTCTATCAGTAGATACCGTGATTCAGCTCTGTGAAGTCTCTTGCTTATATAATACACCAGTTTTTGAGCACGGTCTTCTTCTCGAACTAACACGACGCTGACTGCATTTTCTGTCACGGCCAAATAAAGGAACAGAGGTTCTATAGACATAGGCTTAGACAATACTGGGGGCTCGACCAAGTGTGTTTTTAGGTCAAGGAATTCCTGCTCGCACTCCTCCGTCCATTCAAATTTCTTGTTTCCTCTGAGTAGGTTGTAGAATGGCAAGCACTTTTAAGTGGATTTTGAAATAAAGCGGTTCAGGGCTGCCACCTTTCCCATCAGGCTTTGAACTTCTTTACATGACCTAGGCAAGGGAATTTCTAACAATGATCTTATTTTATCAGGATTCTCCTTTACCCCCCCCCCCCTGTATTGACTATGAATCCTAGAAATTTTCCCGATGCTACTCCGAAAGTACACTTCTGGGGATTCAGCATCATATCATACCTCCTTAAGATCTCAAAACATTCTTTCAGATCGGATACATGGTTAATGGCAGTCTTGGATTTGACAAGAATATCATCGACATACACTTCCAAATTCTTCCCGATCTGATCAACAAACATTTTGTTGACTAATCGCTGATAGGTAGCTCCGACATTCTTCAGCCCGAAGGGCATGACTTTATAACAATATACGTTAGTTGGAGTCATGAAGCTAGTATGTTCTTGGTCCGCAGGATTCTTCACGATCTTGTTATATCCAGAATACGCATCCATAAAGGACATGACCTCGTGACCTGCCGTGGCATCTACCAACTGATCAATCCTTGACAGTGGGAATCAATCCTTGGGACAAGCTTTGTTCATGTCGGAGAAATCGATGCAGGTCCTCCATTTTCCATTTGGCTTTGGGACCAGCACAGGATTGGCAACCCAGATCAGGTATTTTGCTTCATGAATAAACCTGCATTTTAACAGTCGATCTACTTCTTCCTCCAGTGCTTCAGCTCGGACTGTTCCTAAACGCCTCTGTTTTTGGGATTTTACAGGCACGTTCTGGCCCAAGTTAAGAGTGTGAATGATTACACTCGGGCTTATTCCCACTATGTATTCATGTGACCAGGAGAAAACATCTGGATTCCCTTGTAATAAATTAATCAGCTCCTTCTTCCTTTCCTTATCAAGATTTTTTCCAATCTTAACAACTCTTGAAGCTTCTTTGGGATCTATGTTTACTTCCTCAAGCTCCTCAATAGCTTAGAGCTCTGACCTATCCTCGCCCATTCGTGGGTCAATGTCATCACATGGGGCGACGTCGCTATCCTTTGTTTCCTAAGGTTCTTCCATCTCGCAAGTAATTTCCACTTCCTAGGACTCATCTCCTCTGTTACTTATGGCCATAGCTTGTTACCTGGGTTGTGATTTTCCCTTCATAGAAATGCTATAGCATTCCCTGGAAGCGAGCTTATCACCTCTAATGGTGCATATTCCTGCAGCTGAGGGGAATTTGATTGTTAATTGGCGGATAGAAGTTATGGCCTCAAACCCTGTCAGCGTAGGCCGACCCAAAATTGCATTGTATCGATCACTACAAATTCAAGCAGCTTGGAGACAGTTCGTGAACCTTCTCCCAATGTCACCACTAATTCAATCGTTCTGATGGCAGTCGATCCTTCACCAGAAAACCCATATAGAATCATTGAGGTCGCCTTTAGCTCGGTTACAGATAATCCCATTTTTCCAAGGTAGACCTAAAAAGTAGATTAAAAAAAATCTCATTATCTCCTAGTGTCCTCCGTACTCTCCGATTGGCGAGCTGAACGGTTATGACCAAGGGATCGTTATGTGGGAACTGGACATGACTAACAACCTCTTTTGTAAATATGATTGGTCATTTTTCTAATAGTTGTTGTTTCGATAGCCGCTGCTCTGGGACGAACTCCACTCCATTATGGGATTTCAGTTCGTTAATGTACCTATTCTGGGCCCATCTTCTCGTGCATGCCAGATGAGTTCCACCCGAAATGGTGGCTATTTCTCCACCTATTACTGGAGGGGGATCAACCCGGGTATAGTTCACTTGACATCTCCTTGAATAAATTGTCATACTTGTCGCGATGTTGAACATCATCTTGGGGAGGATCATTATAGTTTCCAGCGGGAGCGTCATCTTCAGCGTAAACATCCTCCAAGATATCTGTTATCTCATCTCTATCTTGATCTCGTACCACATCTGGTAGCGGCGGCAACGCCTCTCCATGGTAATGACACACTTTGTAGGACTATATGATGTCATTGTTGAATAAATGCATCTAAATTGCATTTATTGGCTGGAACATAACATTCCCACATTTCTTGCATGGACAACGAGTCAAACCCCGATCATTCACTATATTTTGAGCGACCTCGAAGATCTCCTTAATACCATTTCTATACTCCAGAGACCAACGATTCCTCGCACTCATCCAGCTTATGTCGCTCGCCATCTTCAACTAAAATTATTAAGAGAAAAAATTATCACTAAGTGATAATAATATTTATAATGTATTACGATCTCTTATTTTCAAAACAACAAATTATGATGTATTATAGAAGAATCGTTCAATTATGTCTTATGCAATTATATTTTTTTGTAAATCATTTAATTAATTGATGGTTTTATTTATTCATTATTTAATTAAATATGAATTAATTAAAATATAATTTTAAATTTATTTAATTATATATTAATTTCATTTTGTAATTATTTTTAATTATTCCTCAAATTTATTTAATTATTTACTTAATTATTGTTTAATAACAATTATTATATTTGTATTTTATTTAATTAATTATTTTTTCAACATTACTTAAAATAAAAATTAAAGTTTACTTATAATTTAATTATTATTTTTTATAATTAATGTTAATTTTCCTAAGACTAACAAAATTTGGGCAGCATAACGACTATATTTTAAACTATCCGAAAATTTTATAAAACATGCAAACTACACACAAAAATATACAAAATATTCTCAGAGCATACACAACATAAACCAATATAATTACATATATCAAATCTTTTTTTACATTAAAATCAAAATAATTTATTTAATAAATATTTATAAAAAAAAATACAATAGAACATAATAATATAATATTTTTTTAAAAGAAAAACCTATACATATATAGCATTAAAATAAAACAAAAATACAAATTCTATTTTTTTATTTTACAAAAGCTATTGTTTTTTAATTACTGATAACATAAATTATAAAAATAACTAAATAACAAAGAGAAAAAAAAATTATAGTGGGATTGCTCGGGATTGGCAGCGGCTCGAGGTCGGCAGCACCAGTAGTGGGGTCGTCTCTACCAAAAATAAAAATAAAATAACCAAAAAATAATTTAAAAACTAAATAAATGAAAAAGAAAATAAAAAAAACAAACCGTGGGGAGACGCAGTTGATCCGCAGGCTAGGTTCGTGGGTTGGTCGAAGGTGTGGTGAGGGGCTAGGTGCGTGGTGGTCGGGGCGTCGGGTTGTGGTTGTGCAAAAGGTTTGGGCGAAGGCATGGGGCTGGACTCATGGTGAGCCGCGACACGTTCGTGGGTCTGGACGGAGGTGAGGCTAGTGGGTTGAGTTTTTGGTGAGGCGCGGGTTGGGTTTGTGGGGTGGGGTGGGGTGTCGACGGGTTGGGGTAGGGTGTTGAGGTGGTGGAGGGCAGTGAAGAGAGAGGGAGAGAGAGACTGTGTTGGCAGAATGGGGAAGAAGGAAGGGGGCGGGTGGTAAAATATCCTTAAACTTTTGCCGGCGTGTTTCGTTGCGCCGACAAAAGTAAAAAATTGTGCCAACAAAATTCATCCATGTTGCCCTAATACAAAATAGTGTCGTTCATTTAAGTGGACTTTTGCCGGCGCAACGAAACGCATCGAAAAAAGTTTTCACTTATCACGTGTGTTTTAAAATGCGAAGGCATGAATTTTCCCACTATTTTTTGTTTTATGATTAATATATCGCTTCTCGGTAACAAACCTAATGCCATTGATGATACACTCAGAATATGAATATGCTGAGGAATATTATCAATTTGCTATTGCATATATTTCATATGTCACCTCCTCCGATCCACTCCTACGTAGTTGATTGATCTAATAAAAGCAAAACAAAAATTATTGTCATCTTGTTCAATCCACTAGTTAATTAATATGAACTTAAAGAATAAGTTAGTTTTATAAATAGATACTTACTTGATTTCGAAACCACCGAGGAAACTCAATTTCTTGTAGTTGATTCAAATTTTGATTCCCTCAGACTATTAGTTGTTCCATGTGTTCACCAAGATACTTGCGAATTTCTAAGCAATTATTCAAGATGTACCATTCAGGATTTTTGCGTTCATTTGGTTTTAAAACTATAACCTTTTTTTCCTAAATCCACAACCCAGATGCTTAAAAATAGAGAGTTGTTGATATGATTGCTTTTCAACTCTGTCATGATTTCTATCTGGCCGATTGGACCGAGTCTCAATGCCACAAAAATACATGGAACAAAATGTTAGGGCTTCATTCACAATATAAGCTTTAGCTATAGAACCTTCAGGACGCGCTAGATTTCGTACATATTTCTTGTAAACAGACATAGCTCGTTTAAAGGGGTACATCCATCGCATATGCACAGGTCCACCGAGTATATCCTCTTGTGGCAAATGCAAAACCAAATGAACCATTATATCAAAGAAAGCTGGGGGAAATATATTTTCCAACTTGCAAAGAATGATTACTATGTTCTCTTGAAGCTTTTCAAGGTCACTAACATTCAAAGTTCTCGCACAAAGTTGTTGAAAAAAATTACAAAATTATGTTATCGTGTCACAAATCTATTTCTTCAAATATGGTCGAATTCCTGTAGATAACAATCTTTGAAATAACACATGACAATCGTGTGATTTAAGACCGGATATCTTACCCTCTGCTTCATTCACATTCTTAGACCAATTAGCAGCAAATCCATCTGGAAATCTAACTGATTTAACGAACTTCCAAAATTTACGCTTGTCATCAATACTTAGTGTATATTGGGCTCGAGGTTTCTTCCACTTGTTACCCACTTTATAAAGGTGCAACTCTTTTCGAATATTCATATATGAAAGATCAAGTCTCGCTTTATCTGTATCTTTAGATTTTCCAGCAATGCTTAATGAAGTCCCTAAAACACTATCACACACATTTTTTTCAATATGCATTACATCAAGGTTATATCTCATTGATAGATGTGACCAATAATCAATCTCAAAAAAGATACTTTTTTTAGTCCAATTAAGTTCAATGGGTGAACAAGTCTATTTAACACCTCCATACATCTTGTGCTTTCCAGGAAACTTGGTTTGTAATTGTTCTAACTGTCTCAAGATCATATCTACAGAATATAGTGTAGGTGGTAGCCTAAAATCAGCTTTTCCATCAAAGTGTGTACTCTGCCTTATTGGATCATCCATTTGGAGGAAACGTCTATGCCCAATATATGCAACTTTACTCCTTATTCCAACAGATGGGGTTTCTTTATTGCATGTTGGGAAAGCTTTATACCCTTTTGTACTCCATCCGGACATTAAAGCATATGCTGGATAATCATTAATAGTCCAAATTATTGTTGCACGCATTCGGAATACAAAGTCATGTATTACATTTCGAGTAAGTACACCATTTTTCCATAAGTCCTTCAACTCGTCTATAAGAGGCCTCAAAAAGACATCCATGTCTTTCCCAGGTGCATTAGGACCAGGTATTAAAAGAGACAACATCATTGACTCTGGTTTCATGCACTTCCAAGGTGGTAAGTTGTATGGAACTACAATAAATGGCCACATACTATATGAAAGACTCATGTTTCCAAATTGATTAAATTCATCTGTTGCCAAGCCCAATCTCACATTTCTTACTTTTGTTGCAAAGTCTGGGCATTGTTGATCAAAGTTTTTCCAAGCTTGAGCATCTGCTGGGTGTCACATTATAACATTTTCTTTTGGTCTCTCATCGGCATGCCACCTCATATCCTTGTCAGTATCTCTAGAACCACACAAACGTTTCAATCATAGAGTTAGTGGAAAATAGTGCAACACTTTATGAGGAACTTTTTTTCCATTTCCATGATTATCCACCCAACGACTTTCGCCACAAATTGGACAATTTTGCAGCTCAGAATTTTCTTTCTAAAATAGAGCACAATCATACTTGCAAACATAAATGCACTGGTATCCTAGCCCAAGACTATGTAACTTCCTCTTTGTTTCGTAATGAGATTCTGCCAAATTTGTCCCTTCTGGAAAAGCTTTCTTTAATAAAGAGAGAAGCTGATCAAATGACTTATCACTCCATTTATTAATCACCTTTACATGCATCAATTTCACTAAGAAATTAAGTGCCGAGAAATTTTGACAACCCAGTGACAACTCATTTTCCATTTCATTCAATAATTCATCAAGTTTGGCAATCTCTTCATTGACATCCATAGGACCCTCATTTGATGTCTCATCAAAATGACTTTGTTTCTCCAAATTCATTATGTCTGCCAATATCACGTAACACATCAACCATTTCATCATCATCATCATCATCCACCATGTCATTACTTTCAGATTGTTGAGAATGGAAAGACTCCCCAAGGTATGACCAAACAGTATCTGTTTGTTGAATACCATTTTGTACCAAATGATGCTCAACTATACATAAATCTTGGAAACTTCTATTCAAACAAAGCCCACATGGGTATCTAATTTGACCTTGCTCATTAACATAAGCTTTAGCTCTTTCAACAAATGCCTTTACACCTCATATATACTCAACAGATAAACGACTCCTCACAATCATCCAACTCTTCTTGTTAATTGACATTTATATTAAGAAAAAAAAACTCATTGTCATTACAATTAAAATATGTTTTTTATTTTAGTTAAATATATGTATATTTATATATTGGTATTAAAATTAATGCTGGTAATATATGTCTTTGCATAAATAAGAACTAATATTAATAAAGTCACACAACGTGTCCAGCCCAACAATCTTGTTCAAAACAGGGCAGGATAGAAGACAAATATGCCAATTGATTCTCACTTTGCTTTTAACTGAGAAAGACTTGTGGGGATAAGTGATTGACCCATTTAACATTACAAAAACAGGGCTTGGAAGAAGACACAAATCTTATATAAGAAATTTTAAGCTAAAAGAAAATTAAACTATTGCGGTCAAAACTTTACCTATGGAAAACTAAGAGGAGGACCAGAATGATCAAGGAAATCGATAAAATAATCAACAGCAATATCACGATTCCAACCTTCCACCTGATAAAAAACATCAAATTACATTGGAAAAAGTTACTTCTCTAGACAAGCAATTCAAACTCAATTAGATGAAGAAAACAATTCCCAAGAACCAACATATTATCATCAATTTTGGTAGGGGATCTGGTTTTAGCAAAGGATTTATTAATTCTCTGAATTACATTGGGAATGCCGAGTAGAACTGAAACCTTTGATCTTGTACATCGATAGAATTTTTATTTATACCCATTAAAATATATATATATAAATATATATGATAATTACATACTTAAAATGATAGCGTTCCCCTTCTGTTACTTGGTTTGGTTGATCAATGGTTTACTTTATCCTTTACTTTCTACTCTCTTGTTTCTGGTTAAACAATTGAATATTCTTATGTGAATTTGGAGCTACTCATCACGTGTTTTCTTGTGACGAAGCAATCACTGCATTTGAAGAGAAGAAGAATGTATAAACAACATACAATACATGCTCACCCTTTAAAAATAATTCTTATTCTATCATTGATTGTCACCAATTTTTTTTCCAATAATGGTCCCTAGTACTATATCCCTTGTTAAAGCATCTGCAAATTATGCCCTCCCTTACTTTCCCTCGTCTACCCAATTTTTCAGTTTGCAGTGCATTATTCTTGCTTTACTTGTCGTTTAGTTTCTATTACCATTAAAAAAAAAATGGCAATTTACTATCGCTGCTGCTTTGCATATTTCAGGTTTTTGATTCAAGCATAAAGAACATAAGCTATGGTTTTGGGAGGCCAGAATGCATTTTTTAATGTAGAAGAAATGCCTCAATTAATACATTGAGTTAAAAAGCCTTAACTAGAATGGAAACTCTAGACTCATAAAATATCTAACAACTAGGCAACCTAGTAAACTACTCATTTCACAACAATAGTAATTCCAAAATGAATTAAGGTATTTTTTTGGTTAAATAATGATGAATGAAGCACAGTTTATACTCCACATTAAACTAATAATAAAATGAAAAAAGAAACACTTTACAGATACCTAAAGTTAGGGGTGTGCAGAAAATATTCGATCCAATAAAAATCGACCGATCCAAAAAAAACCGACCGCCAAAAATTGGATGTAATTTTTAAAAATCCAAATTGGATCGGTCGGTTGTTGGATGACCATCCCACATCCAATAAAAACCGACCAAACCGGTCCAATTTCTATCCAATTACATCCAATACCTCACTGTAGCTTACTATAGGCTTGCACACATGGGATGATTAAAAAAACCCTAAACTAAACATTACAATTAAATATTTTTATTATTTGGATGAGTAATTAGTGTTTTTATAATTGAAATAATATATATTTTTTAAAAAAATCAGCCTAAATAAAGGTTTTAAAAGATCGGATGGATCCGATCTGATCCAACGGATAACCAATGGATGCATCCAATGGAAGGAACCGAACCGATCCAATCATCCATTGGATCGGATCGGATCGGTTGGTTCAAGATGATTGGATCGGATCGGTTCCAAAAATCCAACATCCAATTGGATGATTGGATCGGATCGGATGAGCTTAAAAACATTGGATGTCATCCAATGAACACCCCTACCTAAAGTCCATGTAAATATATATATATATATATATATATCTGAAGATATGAATATACTGTCAGAAAGTACTAATTAAAGGGTCTATCAGATAGTACTAATTATGCTTAGAATGTATAACACTACAAGTCTAGAGAAATCATTTGCAATCCTGAAGCATTTGCAATCCTGAAATTTATTTAGGGAGTTTATTACTATTTTTCTTAAAATTTAACTCTAACATATATTTAGTGTATTTAATATAATATAAACTATACAAAGAGGAAAAAAAATCAACTCCAAACACTAATTTTATCGAAAATTCTTGATATCTTATCTAAAACTTATTAAAAGAATAATATTTTGTAAAATAATATATAAAAATCATTCGTATAAATTATATAACATATAAAGGTTAATTGTCGGATTTAAAAGGCGTACCTGTTCAACTCCAGTTTCAAAGTCAAGGACATATCTGTCTTAAAAGGCGAGGTAACCATCATTCTGCCTATTGCCCAAGATTGTTACAGTGAAAATGGCACACCGTTAACTAACGGTACCAGAGACGTCACGCGAAGCTTGAATGAATTTTTCAGTGTTTCCTACACCGAAAACAAGTTTTACTCCATAGGTTATGACAATTCGGCAGCCATCAATGGCTCCTACCGCGATAAAAACTACACTACTGGTTGCATATCCTTCTGCAGTTACGTCGATGAAATCGACTTGAAGTCTTGCTGTGGCGTAGGCTGTTTCCGAACTTCTATCCCCAGAGGACTATTAGAGAATATATTTTTCACAACAAGAAAAAGTCTTTTACTTCGATTTTTAAGCTTGATTTACTTCAGTTTTCGCTAAAATTCGCAACCGCAGTAGTTCGGAGAGAAGTAAAAAGTAGTTAAAAACTGAAGCAGAATCTCCACTTTCTACTTCGGTTTTTACATAATAACTGAAGTAAAAAATGGGGTACGCTTCCTTGCTGGGCACTTTCTACTTCATTTATTATGTAAAAACCGAAGTAGAAACCCTACTTTCTATTTCAGTTTTTACATAATAACCGAAGTAGAAAACCCCCATTTTTTTAATAATTATTTCTGATTATTTTTAAATGGCCAAATTCTACTTATATTTTTTTTTGCCCTAATTTTTTTTAAATGGTATAATTATATGAATTTATAGTTATTCTAACTTTTGGGAGTCTGTAAACTTATTCTAACTTTGTTTTGTAAGGGATCCCATGTTTACTACAGTTTAAATATATGAAATGAGTCTTTTGAGACAAAAACCTTTTCAACCTTAGCTTCTACATGTTTAGTGACACGTTTTCAAAATAATGACTTGATTAGCAAGTCTTGCACCTTTATAAGTACACAGTGTAGCGGTCTTGGCTATCTAGGGCATTACAACCTGGTATCAGAGCGTCCTAGGTTTAAGGGTTCCTAAAGACAGCTTGGATATGTACATTCGCTGCTGGAGACAAGCTCAAGTCAGGGTTTGGGAATGTGTATATATGTGCTTATGTGCCTGGGATGAGCTATGTATGATGTTATTTACTGAATTGCTAGGAAGCATGAGATACTGATAGGGCATGGCCCTTGACTGCTGTGTGAAAATATTGAGGCATGTTTATTAACATTGTCGTGCATGTAAATGAGTATATCGATGATTAATTGTTTATGGTGCCTGGATGCTTATATGTGTTGGTTACTTGTGATTGATTATGTTCTAATGTTGAGTTTTGGAGAAGCTTTTACCCTGTCATTGTGGTCTGACTGCCGAGTCGATATTTGCAGATTGACTTGGATAGCTATGCATCCAAGGAAATCTTCACGACTAGCCGGCACTGGGTCCAGGACCAAGGGCAATGACCAGGGCCAGACACCTCCGCCAGTCCCTGAGAACTGGCAGCAGTTAATGGCTGAGATGCAGGCTCGATTACAGAGCCAAGATGAGCTGATTCGTATTCTGCAACAGCAGGCTCCATCAGGGAGTGCTGCCCCTTCTTTACCACCTGCAGTGGTACTAGTTGTGCAGCCTGGGGAGGTTGTTAACAAGTGGGAACCGCTATAGGAGCGGTTCAGGAAGCAGGAACCCCCAGTCTTTGAGGGAGGACTGGATCCGTTGAAAGCCGAGCAGTGGCTAACTATGATTACAGTAATTCTGGATTTCATGAGAATTGAGGGACAGGATAGAGTGGCCTGTGCCACTTATATGCTGAGGGAGGATGCTCGTATTTGGTGGGAGGTGGCATCGCAGACCAGAGATGTTGCCACTTTGACTTGGGAAGGTTTCAAGGATTTGTTTGGCCAGAAGTATTACAATGGCGTTGTAAGGGCAGCAAAAGTCAACGAGTTTGTGAGTTTGGTACAGGGCAGTATGACTGTTACTGAGTATGCCCTGAAATTTGATAGGCTTGCGAAGTTTGCACCAGATCTTGTGCCTACTGATGCTGCTAGGCAAGATCATTTTATTAGGGGGCTTAATGCTATGATAGCCCGGGATGTTAGGATCACAACGGTACCTGGAGGAACAACTTATGCCCAGGCCGTTAAGAGGGCTCTTACTGTAGAGGAAGCGGAGAACAAGATATGGAAGGAGAGCGCGGTAAGGCGTGAGGGTCGCAGGGCGGTGCCTCCTTATTCAGGGACAGGTAGAGGCGGAGGCCCCAGTGACTTCAAGAGGAAGACTCCTGACACGTCGGCCGCTCCTAGTTTTGATAGGAGGGGTCGGGGTGGTCAAGGATGCCGTCAGGGTGGCGGTGAGGCATGGCAGACCTATCTAGAGTGCCCGAGGTGTAGAAGACGCCATCTGGGCGAGTGTCGGGCCAAGGCGTGTTTTGTGTGTGGGGCAGTGGGGCATCTCAGGAAAGACTGCCCAACGATGAAGAAAGGTGAAGCAGGAAAGGTGGATAGCTTGACTCCAGCTCGAGTATTCACCTTGACTCAGGCAGAGGCTGAGGCTAGCCCCTCAGTAGTGACAGGTCAGCTTTCTAGTGCTGGCTTTCCTTTTACAGTATTGATTGATTCTGGTGCTACACATTCTTTTGTTTCTAGTAAAGTGATTGATAGACTATGTAGACCTAGTGAGTATCGGACTGCGGGGTTTGGGACTTTGTTACCTACAGGGGAGATGGTAGTCTCTAGGAGATGGATTAAGGCATTGCCAATGATGGTTGATGGTAGGGAACTTTTGGTGGATTTGATTGAATTAGATTTGGGAGACTTTGATATGATTCTAGGAATGGATTAGTTGGCTAGGTATGGGGCTACGATTGATTGTAGGAAGAAGATGGTTACTTTTGAGTTGGAGGGCGAGGACACTTTTGTCTTTGTAGGGGCGGTGTCTGGACCCCGTGTACCTATGATTTTAGCATTGAGAGTCAGAGACTTGCTGCAGGGGGGATGCATAGGCTTTCTGGCTAGTGTGGTAGATACCACCAGGGTTATGCCGGCAGGGCCGGGTGAGACCAGATTGGTATGCAAGTTCTTGGATGTCTTTCATGGGGATTTGCCAAGGTTTCCGCCGCGTAGGGAGATACAGTTTGAGATTGAGTTGGCACCAGGGACAGAACCAGTATCTAGGACACCATACAGGATGGCACCAGCAGAATTGAAAGAGTTGAAGATACAGTTGCAAGAACTTATGGATTTGGGTTTTATCAGGTCTAGCTACTCTCCATGGGGCGCTCCAGTGTTGTTTGTTAAGAAGAAGGACGGGACCTTGAGGATGTGCATCGATTACAGAGAATTGAACAAGTTGACTATTAAGAATAAGTACCCTTTACCAAGGATTGATGACTTGTTCGATCAGTTGCAAGGTAAGACGGTGTTTTCAAAGATTGATCTTCGATCTGTTTATCACCAGCTGAGGATCAAGGATGAGGATATACCAAAGACAGCTTTTCGAACGCGTTATGGGCATTATGAGTTCTTGGTCATGTCTTTTGGTCTGACCAATGCCCCAGCAACTTTCATGGATCTGATGAACAGGGTGTTCAAGGACTTTTTGGACCAGTTCGTCATTGTCTTCATCGACGACATCTTGGTATACTCCAGTTCAGAGGCAGAGCATGAGCAGCATCTCCGACAGGTTTTACAGAGGTTAAGGGAGCATCAGTTGTACGCCAAGTTTAGAAAGTGTGAGTTTTGGCTACCAGAGGTGACCTTTCTTGGACATATAGTTGGGGCAGAAGGGATTAAGGTGGATCCGTCCAAGGTAGAAGCAGTTAGAGATTGGGTGAGGCCGAGGAATACCTCTGAGGTGCGGAGTTTCCTTGGGTTGGCTGGTTACTACAGGCAGTTTGTAGAGGGGTTCTCGAAGATTTCCTCGCCGATGACAGAGTTGACAAGAAAGAATCAGAAGTTCGTCTAGTCAGAAAGGTGTGAGAACAGCTTTCAGGAGTTGAAGCGACGGTTTATCTCTGCGCCTGTGTTGAGTCTTCTTTCGGAGGAAGGGAAGTTCGTGGTTTATTGTGATGCATCGAGGTTGGGTTTAGGCTGTGTGCTGATGCAGAATGAGAAAGTTATAGCCTATGCGTCTCGACAGCTGAAGGAGTATGAGCAGAGGTACCTGACTCATGATTTGGAGTTAGCAGCAGTTGTGTTTGCACTGAAGGTGTGGCGTCATTATCTGTATGGAGAGAAGTGCGAGATCTACACTGATCATAAGAGTCTGAAGTATTTCTTCACGCAGAAGGATCTGGATATGAGACAGAGACGTTGGTTAGAATTGGTTAAGGATTATGATTGTGATATCCTTTACCACCCTGGGAAAGCCAACGTGGTGGTAGATGCGTTGAGCCGGAGGGGCCCAGGACAGTTGTGTAGTTCTACTCAGATCTCGAGAGAATTGGCTGATGAGATGGTCAGGGCAAAGATAGAACAGGTGGTGGGCCAGTTAGCTAATATCACTTTGCAGTCGACCCTACTAGAGTGGGTCAAGGAGGGTCAGTTGACAGATGTACAGTTCCAGGACAGTAGGCAGCAGGCCTTAGCGGGGACAGCTAAGGATTATTCAGTTTCAGAGACAGGTTTGCTCCGGTATCAGGGACGAATATGTGTTCTGGCAGATGAGGGGATTAGGTGTGAGATATTGGATGAGTCCCACACTACGCCATACTCACTTCATCCGGGTACCACGAAGATGTATCAGGATCTACAGACATTATACTGGTGGCCCGGGATGAAGAAGGATGTAGTTGAGTATGTATCTAGATGTTTGACATGTCAGCAGGTTAAGGCTGAGCATCAGCGGCCAACGAGATTACTGCAGCCTTTGGGTATCCCAGAGTGGAAGTGGGAGGACATTACGATGGACTTCATGGGAGGATTACCCAGGATAGTTGGACTTCATGACTCGGTGTGGGTGATAGTGGATAGATACACCAAGTCAGCTCATTTTCTACCAGTGAGGTCAACTTATACCGTGGAACAGTATGCAGAGCTGTATGTGAGGGAGATAGTTCGTCTCCATGGGGTTCCAAAGTCTATTGTATCTAATCGAGACACTATCTTTACATCTAAATTCTGGGGAGCTCTACAGAGAGCCATGGGGACTCAGTTGAAGTTTAGCACAGCTTTTCATCCTCAGATTGACGGACAGTCTGAGAGGACAATTCAGGTATTGGAGGACATGGTTAGAGCATGTGTGATTGACTTTGAGGGTTCATGGAGTAAGTACCTTCCATTGATTGAGTTTTCATATAACAATAGTTATCAGTCCACGATTGGAGTGGCTCCTTATGAAATGTTATATGGAAGGAAGTGTAGATCGCCTATTCACTGGGATGAGATGGGTGAGAGCAGATATTTGGGGCCAGATATGGTTCAGAAGACTAATGAGGCCATTGAAAAGATTCGAGCTAGGATGCTTGCCTCACAGAGTAGACAGAAGAGCTACACTGATCCTAAGCGTAGGAACGTGGAGTTCCAGGTTGGGGACCACGTGTTCCTGCGAGTTTCACCGTTGAGGGGTGTGAGGAGGTTTGGAGTGAAGGGCAAGCTGAGCCCTCAGTTCGTTGGACCCTTTGAGATTCTAAAGAGGGTTGGGCAGGTGGCTTATAGGCTGGCCTTGCCATCGTCCTTATCAGGAGTTCATAACGTGTTCCATGTCTCTATGTTGCGGAAGTATGTTTCTGATACAACACATGTGTTGAGGCATGAGGACTTGGAGTTGCAGGCAGATTTGTCCTATGAGGAGAGACCAGTTCAGATTTTGGATCGGAAAGAGAAGGTTCTGCGGAATAAGACGATTCCGTTAGTGAAAGTATTATGCAGAAATAGCAAGGTCGAATAAGCGACCTGGGAGTTAGAGACGGTGATGCAGGATCAGTATCCCGAGTTATTCAGGTAAATTTCGAGGACGAAATTCTCATTAGGAGGGGATAGTTGTAACGACCCAAATTCGCTAATAAGGCTTAAGGGCCTTGATTAGTGTGCCAGGAGGGCATTAATGGAATAATTGTGATTTAATGAGTAATTATATGTTTAATAATGTTTATATGAAAATTGATTATATTGTGTGGTAATATGATATGAAATAAATATGTGATATATGTGAGAACCACATTATTATGTGGACAGGTTCGCTGAGCACGACTTAAGATGATTCTAGGGTCAGATAGTGGGAAAAGTCACAACGGGGTTTAAGATATGACTTTGGAGAAGTCGGGGATACTTTTAGATAGCGGGTAGCGATTTGGACTATCGGGTCATGAAAATAAATATATGGAGATATATTTGAGGTTAGGATGTCTAGGCGGGAACATTGGGGGATTTTACAATGTTGGCCTCGGGGACGGTTCCGGCACACCGAGCCTCGGAATTAACTTAATGTATGAGATATACAAAAGGAAGCTTTTAGAAAACACAAACCGACTAAACACTCTTGTCTCGGCTTTCTCTCATGCTCAAGGAAAACAAAAGGGGAAGGAAAGAAACACAGAAAACTAAGGAGAACAAGCTGGAATTTCTGGGATTTGTGGTGAGAATTTGGAGGTTTAGCTCAGGAGAAAATCAAGGAACTAAAACAGGGATTAAGGTAAGCATCTAAACATCTTTTCTGTGGTTGAATTCTGAGTTTTAGCTGGGTTTTAGTTAAGTGTTGAGACAAAGTTGGTATTGATGTTTTAAGGCAGAATTAAAGAAGGGAACTTGGGGACTTAGTTTGGCTATGGCTTGGTGAGGTGATTCAGCAGCAAAGGTAAGTCTCAACTTCTGGTTTAGAGGTTTTAAATTGAGTTTGAGTGGCTGGTTTGGGTGTTTATAGCACTTGGGTTTCAGAAATTGAAAGGAGGAGATTAGAGTGTGTTAGGCTGTGTTTTCTTGGGAATTATGTTGTTTAGATCATGCTAAAGAAATTGGAAATTAATTGGTGAAGAGTTGGGAAGCTTTGGGATGGTTTAAAGTGAGGTTTCAGGCTTAGGAATGGTGTAAATTCTGGGTTCGAAGGGGAGGGTCGCGGCTCTGTTCTAGAGCGCTGCGGCCCTAGCATGCAAAGAAGCCAAGGAGGCTCGGCCAAGGGGGAGTGTCGTGGCGCCCAAGGCAAGGGTCGCAGCGCGTGTGTGGTTCAGCATGGGTGTTGGTTCTATTTTTGGGAAGGGCTGCGGCTAGGCTTTGGGGGCCGCAACCCTTGGTTGCACACATGAGTTTTTGAGGGTTTTAAGCACGGGAAAGTGGTCTAGTGTGCTCGGGTTTGGTTTCACCACCGTGCTTGGTGGAATTTGGAATCTCGGGAGTTAGTTTTGTAACTGGAAACCTATATTGGAGTATTAATGGAACCCTATACTTTGGTTGTGACTAGGTGATAAAGTCTTAGGCTCAGGAACGGATCGTGCTTGAGAGGCGTCGCTCGTAATTTTGTAATCGCACAAACTAAAGGTAAGAAAACTGCACCTGATTGATTATATGAGACGGGACTAAGGGCTCCCTAATGTAAATGCTTGAAAAGATGGTATTATGCCATGCAAGCCAATTAGTGAACCAACGGCCTAAGGGCGCCAAGGGTTTCACTTGCGCACAGGGCGCGGCTCGGCCACTGGTAGCCGAGGACAGCTTATTATGCACTGAGCTCGGTTTAAGCGGGCCAGAGTCAGTGGGTTAAACAGAGAGCGCGACCTAAGTCATCGGCCCTGAATATTATGTGACATGAGTATTATATGTGGTAGAATGTATCTTGAATTGGATTGTACATGCTGAATATATGTTGAGAATTATCTGATGGGAATACATGCATATTGAACTGCTTGTCTGTTATTACTGTTTGAGTTGTTTACGATGTTTTCTTGCTGGGCCTTGGCTCATGGGTGCTACGTGGTGCAGGTAAAGGCAAGGGCAAGTTGGATCAGCCCTGATTGGAGAACTCAGCGAGCAGAATGTACATAGCCAGGTGCTCGGCCGCCACGGTTGAGATCTAGGCAAGGACTTGGAACCTGAAGATTGTCTGTTTTGCCTTAGTATGGCTAGTGGATACACTTGTACTTTTGGGAGTCTGTAAACTTATTCTAACTTTGTTTTGTACGGGATCCCATGTTTACTACAGTTTAAATATATGAAATGAGTCTTTTGAGACCAAAACCTTTTTAACCTTAGCTTCTACATGTTTAGTGACACGTTTTCAAAATAATGACTTGATTAGCAAGTCCTTCACCTTTATAAGTACACAGTGTAACGGTCTTGGCTATCTAGGGTGTTACACAAGAAGTGTGAATTCTGGTTGTCTCAGGTATCCTTTCTTGGACACGTTGTCAGTAAGGAGGGGATTAAGGTAGTTCCAACAAAAATCGAAGTGGTCAAAGATTGGCCAAGGCCAAAGAATGCTTCTGAGGTTAGAAGTTTCCTTGGATTGGCAGGTTATTACAGGCGTTTCGTGGAAGGGTTCTCAAAGATTGCTAGTGTTTTTACTGAGCTGACACACAAAAGCCAGAAGTTTGTGTGGACAGATAAGTGTGAGAACAGCTTCCAGGAACTGAAACAGAGATTGATTACAGATCCAATTCTGAGTCTCCCGACAGATCAGGAGAAGTTTGTGATTTATTGTGATGCTTCTCATCAGGGTTTGGGCTGTGTTTTGATGCAATCAGAAAAGGTTATTGCTTATGCTTCTCGTCAGTTGAAGGAGTATGAGAAAATGTATCCTACTCATGATTTAGAGTTGGCGGCTGTGGTTTTTGCTTTAAAGATATGGAGGCACTATCTCTATGGAGAGAATTGTGAGATTTATACAGACCACAAGAGCCTGAAGTACTTCTTCACCCAGAAAGACTTGAATATGAGGCAAAGGCGTTGGCTGGAATTAGTATAAGATTGATTGTGAGATCCTGTATCATCCAGGGAAAGCCAACGTGGTAGCTGATGCTTTAAGCCGGAAGGGTCCGGGGCAGGTTCATGGTAGAGGCTGATAGCCAGGGAGTTAGCAGATGATATGACCAGAGCTGGTATAGAGTTGCTGGTGGGCCAGTTGGCTAACATTACGCTACAGTCTACGCTGTTAGATAGGATCAAAGAGGGTCAGCTGAGTGATCCATAGCTGATCAAGATTAGAGAAAATTTTCTGGCTGGAGTGTCTAGAGATTATTTAGTGTCTGAGTTAGGCTTGTTGAGATACAAGGGGCAGATATGTGTTCCGTTAGACACTGCATTGAGACGAGAGATTCTGGATGAATCTCATACTACACCTTACTCTTTGCATCCAGGCACCACGAAGATGTATCAGGATGTGAGATCATTGTATTGGTGGCCAGGGATGAAGAGAGATGTAGTAGAGTATGTGGCTAAGTGCTTAACATGCCAACAAGTCAAGGCTGAGCATCAGAGACCGGCAGGGCTACTGCAGCCCCTAGATATTCCAGAGTGGAAGTGGGAAGACATCACAATGGATTTTGTGGTAGGCTTACCCAGGACTGTTGGTCAGCATGATTCCATTTGGGTGATAATAGATCGCTACACCAAGTCAGCTCACTTTCTGCCGGTTAGGACTACTTATACAGTTGACCAGTATGCAGATCTCTATGTGAGAGAGATCGTGCGGCTCCATGGTGCGCCTAGGTCGATCGTGTCTGATCGGGACCCTACTTTTACTTCCAAGTTCTGGGGGAGTTTGCAGAAGGCCATGGGGACACAATTGAAGTTCAGTACCGCTTATCATCCTCAGACATATGGGAAATCTGAGAGGATGATCCAGATATTGGAAGACATGCTGAGAGCATGTGTGCTGGTCTTTGGTGGATCTTGGAGTAAGTATCTGCCTTTGATAGAGTTCTCCTACAATAATAGTTATCAGTCTACCATTGGAGTAGCACCTTATGAGATGTTGTATGGTAGGAAGTGCAGATCTCCCATTCATTGGGATGAGACAGGTGAAAGGAGATACTTAGGTCCTGAGGCAGTTCAGAGGACCAGTGAGGCTATTGAGAAGATTAGAGCTAGGATGCTTGCTTCTCAGAGTAGACAGAAGAGCTATGCAGATCCCAAGCGCAGTAACGTGGAGTTCTAGGTAGGAGACTATGTTTTTCTCAGAGTCTCACCATGGAAAGGGGTGAGAAGGTTTGGGAAGAAAGGCAAGCTGAACCCTAGATTTGTAGGTCCATTTGAGATCCTGGAGAGGATTGATCAGGTGGCTTACAGATTGGCTTTGCCTCCAGCATTGTGTTCCATGTATCAGCTTTTTGGAGGTATGTATCTGATGTGAGCCATATCTTGAGTTATGAAGATCTGGAGCTTGAACCAGATCTCTCCCTTGAGGAGCAGCCTGTTCAGATACTTGACAGAAAAGACAAGGTCCTCAGGAATAAGACGATACCTTTGGTTAAGGTATTGTGGAGGAATAGCAAGGTCGAGCAGGCGACCTGGGAGCTGGAGTCAGATATGCAGAGTCAGTATCCCGAGCTGTTCAGGTAAATTTCGAGGATGAAATTTCAGTAAGGAGGGGATAGTTGTAATGCCCCGAATTCTCCGATGTGGTTTAATGGCAGGAATAGTAGGCCGGGAGGACTATACTTGTTTAATTAAGCCATTAAATGATATTATGCATCTATATGTGAATTATATTATAATATGATGTTAAATGCATGCATGTGGGTCCACATGTTTATTTACAGGGGTGTGATGGTAATTTGGCCCGTTGAGGGTAAAATTGTATAATTGTATGCATGTCAATGTTAGGTGTTGAGACCACATTATAATGTGGGTTTCTTCGGGCTTTCTGGCATGAGACGACCATGGTATGTTAATTAGCGGTCTGGTCATAACAGGTTTAAGTTCGAGGCTCAGGAGGAGTCTCGGGGTGATTTTAATTATTAGAACGTTACCGGGAATTAAAGGGTAACGGGATGTGAATTATTGGTGTTTGGAGTTATTGAGAATAGCGGGAATTTGAGAGCGTTAATTATGATTAACGAGATAGGTTGGAAAGGAAAAATATTCCCTTGGGAGCCTTTAGTAACCCTTAAATGACCTAGGGGTATAATGGTCTTTTTACTCCTATGATAGATATAAACTGAGTTCAGCAGTAAGTTGGTGAGAAAAACAGAGCAAGTTCTTGAGCTTCCCGTACCTTCTCCTTCTTCCATTTTCTTTGTGATTTTTGGTGATCTTGTTGAGGATTCAAGCTTGGGAAGTAGACCTTGGGAGTTTGGGAGAGTGTTCCACCATTGAAGAGCATCACAACCTGAGTTTGAGGTAAGTTTCCAGCCATTAGTTTACTGGTATACTCTGTTTTGGTGTTAGTTTTCAGCTTGTGTTTTTGTGGTGGATTGTTGGAATTTATGGAAGTTTTGACTGTGGCTTATCTTGGGTTTTGCTAAAGGAGTGATATAGATCAATTTTAGGGGTTGTATTGGAGGTTTGAGTGGTGTTTAAACTTGGTTTGAAAGGTTGGTTCCAAGAGAAATCGCAAGGGAAGAAAAACAAGGGTTATGGCTGAACTGGAGGTTGGGCTGCGACATGGCTAGGGAGGGCCGCGGCCCTTGAAGGATGCTGAAGTTAGGCGCCTCTGTTTGAGGCGCGGGCTGTGGCATGGCCAGGGAGGGCCGCGACCCTTGAAGGATGCTGAAGTTAGGCACCTCTGTTTGAGGCGCGGGCTGCGGCATGGCCAAGGAGGGTCACAGCCCTTAGTGGCTTTTTGGCCAGAAGTGGATTTTTGGCTTGGGGATGCAAGCCTTAGGCCTCGGGGTCGATCCTACTACCCGGTTTAGTAGTGTTTGATGTCTCAGAGGCTAGGTTTTGGTTTGGGAACCCTTTGTTGATCATTTTATTGATGGAATCCCATAATTGGTTATGACCAGGTAACCGCTAAAGGACCAAAATGTTGATCGTTCTCAAGGGTCATTCTTTTATTCATTCTAGCTCGAACCAGAGGTAAGAAAACTGCACCCCAAATGTGACATGTGTGGTTATTCATGAGGCATGTTGGTTGTATAAATGTGGACATGAACTGTTTGTGGAATACTTAGCAAATCTTGCTCACTTATGCATGGTACTGACTCATTAGTCAGATTTGGAAAAGGTGCTAGTACTAACTGTGAAGCTGTGACTCATTAGTCAGGTTCGGCAGTGGTACTGGGCACTTGTCACGTAGTGTTGACTCATTAGTCAGGACGGCCTTAGCGTGTTCAACGCAAGACAATAAAGATTAGATCTAATCGACTTTCTGCATTGGATGACTCCAAGAGCATTAATGCCGGACCGACCTCAAGTTCGATGAATATTATAAGCGCTTGTGTGACTCACCCATCAGTCAGTCATTTGTTAAAATAGAGACTTACCCGTCAGTCTCTCATTTGTTGAAGGCTAGTGGCTTACCCACCACTCTTCCATTTGAATTAGTGACTTGCTTGTCAGTCACTCAGTATAGTTTACCAGAACCTCAAGTGATATTCACTCATCTGCTTGGAAGCTATGAGCTCTATGAGATTATAATGATAATCATTTGATGATGTTTACATATAATGTTATGTTTTCTTGTTGGGCTTTGGCTCGTGGGTGCTATGTGGTGTAGGTAAAGGAAAAGAAAAGCTCACCCAACCCTGAGTGGAGAGCTTAGGTGGTGATGTGTACATATGCGGCCGTTTGACCACCACGGCCAAGGAGTTCTTAGAGGAACTAGGGGGTTTACCCTATTTTTGCCGCTTAGGTCGGCGGGGTTTGAAATTTTTTAACATTAATGACCTTTTTGAGTTGTAAATAACTTGTAAATGTTCTTGTGGGCCCATGAACAGTTTTATGTGTCAATAAAACATAACATTTCCTTTTTACTGGTTTTCACCTTAACCTGTTAATAACACTTAGAACACGTTTTTAACCAAAGGACTCAGGCAATGAGTCAAATTTCCGGTTCACCGTTCATCGTAATTGTTCTGGGGTAACTAGGGCGTTACACTTGAGAACGATCAACCTTTAGATTCTTTAGCGGTTACCTAATCATAACCAATTAGAAACCATTAATAAAGTAAATCAATGAATGGTTCACAATCTAAACCACACTCCCGGGACCAATCCCCCACTCTCGGGACTCTCAAACCACTCAAAAGGGGCAAAGGAACCAACCCCCGAGCCTTAGAAACCATCCCGAGCCCTAAAAATAACTTCCCCTGAAACTGACCTAGCACCTAGGCGCTGCCCACTAGCGCTGGGGTGCTGCCCCAGAAACAGAGAGGGCTGCTCTCTGCCCTGCATAGCACTGGGGCGCTAGGACTGGCGCTGGGGCGCCAGCTTCAGACCAGCAGCTACACTGAATTTCCCTCCTTGCGATTCCTCTTGAAACTAACCTTCCAAACCAATCTCAAACCTTGCCAAAACATCCAATTCAACCCCTAAACCTCATCTACATCACCCCCTCACCAAAACCCAATCAAACATACACAAAAACTCCCCTTGATTCCAACTTTCCACATCAAAATCTAGAGTTGAAAACTAAAAGAAAAATAGAGTAACACCTAAAATTCATGGACAATTCCTTACCTCCAACTGGTTTTTAATCCTCCTTAGTAGAATAACTAAGTCCACAACCTCCAAGCTTTGATTTCCTAGCTTGCTACTTCAATTTGGGACCAAAACCTCAAAGAAACATAGGGAGAAAAATGATGTACGAGAAGGAGAAGACCTTGCTCTGTTTTTGTTCTATAACCTTCTACAGCAACTTAAAACATATATAACCCAAGCCAAATGACCTTAATTCCCCTAGGTCATTTAAAGCTTCTAAAGTCTCCCCAAGGGTAAAATCTTCATCTTTCACCTATTTCGTTAATCATAATTAACGCTCTCCAATTCCCGCTATTCTCAAAATTCCCAAACACCAATAATTCATATCCTGTTACCCTTTTACTCCCGGCAACGTTCTAATCATTAAAACATCCCGAGACTCACCCCGAGCCTCGAACTTAATCTCGTTATGACTAAACCGCTACTTAATATTCAAAGATCGTCTCATGCCAAATAGCTCAAACAAATCCACATTATAATGTGGTCTCAACACATATCATCGACATGCGTACAATTATACAATTATACCCTCAATGGGCCAAATTACCATCACTCCCCTATAATTAAAATGTGGACCCACATGCATGCATTTAACATCATATTATAATATAATTCACATATACATGCATAATATCATTTAATGGCATAATTAAACAAGTATGACCCTCTCGACCTACTAATCCTGCCATTAAACCACATCGGAGAATTCGGGGCATTACATGTACAGTTTTTAAAACTTGAGATAAAATTGACTTGGATGGATGACCAAGTCGTTGGTGCCAAAGTGAAAATTCTTTGACTTTATTTACATCACTCCTATTATTAACAGTACAAGACAAAACAAATGGTGTACAACCAGATGAGACACGAGCAGAAGAATCTTTAGTAGACACAAGTGAAGACCTGGAACAGGGAGACTTGGAAAAATCAAGATGATAGAGGCCATCTTTAAGAGTACCCTCCAGAAGTACTTGCCTCGTCCTCTTGTCCTTAACAAAATAAGACAAAGAATCAAACTCAAGGAGAACGTTGTATCAGTAGTAAACTTAGAAATACTCAGAAGATTTTTGGAGATGTTAGGAGCATGAAGAATATCTTTGAGCAAAAGAGGTGAAGAACAATTGGAAGAAAAAATGGTAGAAGAACCAATATGAAGAATAGGAGCAAAAGAGCCATTACCAACAACTACTTTAGATTTTCCTTTGTAGTCAGTCTTAGAGTCAAGATTGGAAGCCTTAGTAGCAATGTGATGTGTAGCACTAGTGTCAAGGTACCAATGACCAGCACCATCAGAATGATGTGTTGTAGTAGTAGTAAAAGCTTGAGGTTGAGAAGCTTGCGCACCAGAGGAGGTGGAGTCATTGCCTTGAATGCGAATTTCAAAACGATGAAATCATTTGAGAGCCGAGTGACCTGGTTTACCACAGACTTGACAAATAATTTTGTTGAATCGACCACCACTGCGACCAAAGACACCTCTGCCACCACGAGGTGTGCCTCGGTATCCTCGACCATTACCACGACCATTGCCGCGTCCTCCAAGTGATAAAGTGGCCATGTTTGCGTGGGCAGTATCAAGCGTATGAGTAGCAAGTTGTTCGAGGCGATATTCGTGATTGTGAGGCAGGTATTGAACATCCTGAAGAGTAAGACTATCAAAGCGAGAGGTAATATTAACGATGATAGATTCATATTCAGATCCAAGACCAGGAAGAATGTACATAATCAACTCATCATCAGAAATCTTGTGACCAGCAGCAACAAGAGAATCAGCATAGCTCTTCATTTTGAGAATGAAATCATCCATAGGAGTGGATCCTTTCTTGGTGAGTTGAAGAAGTCCACGAAGTTGTAGTTGTCTTGCTTTGGACTTACTAGCAAACAAATTTGTAAACACAAACCAGATCTCATGTGAAGAATGACAGTCAGTAATATAGCCAATCATCGGTTCGGTAAGAGAATTCATCATCCAACTCATTAGAAATTGGTCACATCTAAGCCAAGAAGCATGAAGATGATTGGGATTACCGTTCACCATTGGAGGTGGAGGAGGAACGGTACCAAGAAGAATGCCATCAAGGTCATGAGCTCTAACAGCGGGAAGCACCGAGGATCGCCAGTAAGAGTAATTAGTGCGATCGAGACGAATTTGCAAAGGAAACAAATGACTCAGATTGAACGGAAGAACATTATTCGGAGGAGCAGCGTTAGGCGGAGGAGAAGCATGCAGCGGAGGAGCATTAGTCGCCGGAGTAGTGGCATCAGAAGCATTGTGTTTTGTGGAGGATGATCCATCGGACGCCATGGCATCTGATACCAAGACAAGAATCATGAGACTCCATCTAAAAACCAATTGGTGATTAGTGGAGTTACACATGTTCTTATTAATGGTTCAATATTCTTACATTTTTTCCATGTGGGACACAATAGTCTAATATCCTCCCTCAAGAAGGTGGCGATTTTTCGCTCACTAATCTTGAATCACCTGATCACAAGTGGCGTATTTTTTTTTCAGCTTGCTTATTTTTTTTATCTCAAGTGTCTTTTTGCACTATGCGGATCTCGTGCATCTTGGCTCACTCTTTAGGATCGGTATGAATTGAATGCCCGCTAGAGAATTGGTTCTTGATACCAAGTTGAAGTGAACAAAATGAAGTAAACAGAGAAAAAATGAAAGAACAACTTTCACAGAGGAAAAGACAAACTGAGAGCTCAACCTCTGAAACGTTGAAGCTCATATATTATATATATTGTAGAATAGTACAAGAGAAGCTAAATGGTTACAATTGTTTACAGCTTTCAAAACTAATATACAGTTGTTATAACAAATACATGACAAATTGGTTGTAACAGAATGAGCTGGTCTAACCACTGAGGGAACTTCTCTAATACATACAAATACCAAGAACATTGACAAGTACATCTCCAATTATAAGACAAGTACCAAGAACATTGAGAAGCCTATGAACCCTGAAACTTGAGTACACCTCTCAATTTTCAACGAGACAAAGATGAAATAAGAAAAACACCATAAAAGTTTAGCTTAACAAAGGGAGCTGAAGCCATCATGCATATGACAGAAAATGGAACATGCTCCAATGAGCTAGAAGCATAAAAGGATGTTATTAAAATCAACAACTAATAATAACTAGATTGATTAATTCACAAACATGAGTTATAAGCAAAATACATAAATATTCAGATAAATAAATAAAAACTAAAATAGAAAGCATTAACAATGGTTATAAAGTATCTTGACTATATAAACAAATTACTCACACAATCATTTTATCAAACATCATCTAGGCCAACTACACTATATATAACATATTGCCAAAATATAGAACCGAAACCTACTTTCCCATATTAAAAAACATCAAAGGCCTATTTAATTTCATAATTGCACAGACCATGGATGATTATTATTTTCATGTGGAAATTGAAATAAGTTATATGTAATCTCAATACCAAGACAACACAATCCAAAGATCACATATATATATTTTTATATATATATATAATACAAAATCTGATGGAGAAGAAAAGGAGCACCAAATGCTCCATGAGAGAAAGGGAGGGAGGGAGAGAGTTGTCGTTAGTGAGCTGTGAGTGTGACATTAATGAAGGTGGTGAGAGAGGTGCCGAAGTGAGTATGAGAGGGAGGTGGGTTTACCTACAGTGGTGTCATCGTGGGTGTGGGTTTGGCGTGCAGTGGTGGATTGTCCATTGGTCAAGTGAAAGAGAAGAATGTGTTTTAGAACATCTACAATGGGAGTTGGCTTAAGTTGTCAAATTATAACTTTTTTAATAAACTTAACTAATCAAAAAAAAAAAGAAAAAAAAAAAAAGTAACGTTATTACTTCTGGGCAACGTTGTCAATTTTCTTTTAAAACAATCGTCTCCACCTTATTTACCTACTCCTACATCTGACAAGCATTTTCCTAAAACAACTCCCATTAAAGTTGCTCTTATAAGTTTTAGAGGTGTAGAATTTGAAATGTTAGAAAACGTTAAAAAAAATTATTTTTAGTGTTCTAGCGCAAAATTAGGATACACATTTGAAATTAATTTTTCAAGATAACCAATAAGTATTATTGTGGACCTACTATTTTATGTTTTCAAAATAATAAAATAGAATCTGGATTCCTTACCAATCAGCCGGTAAAATTTCTGATTAAATCCATTTTAGTTTGCTTTAATAAATTCTATATTCGGAGTGTTCACGATAATTAAGACAAAATTAATAAAAGTGAATATAGTATAGTGCAAACAGAGTTTATTTAAAGGGGGTCGGTTAATCATAAGACGTATTTGATTTTAGGACAATGCAAACAAAAATGATGTAGCTAGTATGAGGAATTGTCCAACTTATTTCCAAATCGCCTGATTGGCAGTTGGAGTCTCTTTAATTTGATATTACATTTATATATGTTTTTCAGATATACTAAATACCAATCTCTGCAAGAATGGATTATGTCAAAACACACTCGGGAGTTTCAAGTATTTATGTGAAAAGGGACATTTGTCACAAAACGAAACTAGTTGCAGCCCAGATGCGAATGACAATTCAAGAAATCGCATTATTGATTATATTATATTGAGTAAGTATTCAAACATTCTATCTACCCTCTATGAAAAATATTTATATTTATCAAGAAAATTAGATCAAAATTAAGTAAAAAAAAACAAACTAGCTAGGATATATTGTAGACGTTTAAGAGAGACAATTCACAGGAGAATATACTAATAGTGTGTGATTTCACATGGGAGAATAAATATTTTCAAAAGTTGATTTGGTAAAATCTTCCTTTTCTTGGTGCTTTATAAATGCGCTGGATAATTCATTTTCTGTCGTCTGTTAGAATTATTGTTATGGACTAATATAATCATAGACATTATTCCATAATCACAACCATTAATTAAAGTGATTACTAATTACCAATAACCATAATGGGATGATTTACACTTACTAATTGTATTAGAGGCACATGGTGGCACCCTAATAACTATGTGTTGGCCCATTAAACTATAGTTCACCACTTCATGAGCCCCAATTAGCCTACTAATACCTCTTAAGGTATAAGAGCATAATATATATATGTTGTATGGGTGGAAGTTGAGGGTAGTGTGGTATTGTGGTAAGAGTTTGTTGTCCATTAGGTTCCTCTTGCATTTTGTACTTGATTTTGTAGGTGAATTGGAAGATTTCTAAGGGAGGAAATGGCTCTAGAAGGAATTGGCAATATGGGAGGTATGTTCTCATATTCCCAATCAATACTCTAAATAAAATGTATTCTTGGATTGATTGTGAAATCTGTTTTGACACTATGTTTACAATCTAACATGATCTTCCTGGCTATTCTTTGATGGCAAAGTCTTATGCCCAAAAAAATAAAGTTTTACCGGCACTTTTTCATTCTCGTGCAAAATACTTTATTTTTATTATTATTATTATTATTATTATCATTGTAAAATTTTATGTTGTCTTATCTTATGGTTGCATATCATGAAATTCATTTTCTGATGCACATTCATTGATGAAAAAGTACTTATAGGTCATCAACAAGTTTTATGGGTAAATAGTCCCTACGGTTCCCAGTTTTATTAGTTGTATTACTTAATAGGATATCAACATTTTTTTCATAGTAATGAGATTCCAACCCAAACTTTTTATTTTGGTTCACGTAGGTCCTAATGCTATATTTTATTAAATAAAATGTAATTCATAAGGATAAAATGAGATTTTTAATCCAAAAAAACAAAAACAAAAATAACATTTTTTTTTCTTTTTAACTCTTTTTATTAATTAATTAATTATTTTTAATTATGTGATTTTAGTAAATTGACCCTAAATATTCTTATCAAATTTTAAAAAATAATACAAATTTATTTCAAATATACCTCTCAAAGATTGAATATATCACTTATATATTAATCAGTTTATCATTTTTAATAAAAAAAATTTACTTACTTTAAATTTTAGAAGCATGAAATTTATTAAAGGTGTTTCTATTTATATCATTATTTTTTCCTCATAAATTATTAAAATTTATTTCTACCTTTACAATTTATGGCTTAATTTTTTTATGTGTGGAAATAATTTTTAACAATTTATGAGGAGTTTAAATAGAAATGTGAGTAGTGAGAAAAAAATTAAGACATAGATAGAAGCACCCTTAATAAATTTCATGCTTTTGAAATTTAAAGTATTTCAATATTTCTATTAAAAATAACAAACTAATTAATATATTAAATATTTTAGAGGTATAATAGAAATTTGTTTTATTATTATTTCTTAATATTTCAAGAGAGTATATAGGTCAATTACCAAAAATAATATATTTTGTAATAATTAATTAATAAAGAAGAGTTTAAAGAGAAGAAAAAAAATGGTTTTTTTTAATTAAAATCCTATTTTACCATTTAAATCAGGATTTTTTTTTTTAAAAAATATAACTTTTGAGACCTATATGAGTCAAGAAATTAATGTTGAGATCTAATTGCTACAAAATAAAAATTAGGAACTAACTAATAAATCATGTAAAACTTGATCACCCTAAGCGCTATTTACCTTGATTTTTAATATCAATTGAAGACAACATCTTATCACTAGCAAAACAAATTATTTAGTACATGATAGAAAAAAAGACACAAAAGCATAACATAAAAGAGATCAGGAAGTTTGTATAAATCATTTTAAAGATACAAGCTGTCTCTCTTTCTCTCAACTTCCCTCTCTCCAAATCGACTCTCTAGATAGTCCCTTTCATAATCCTAAGAATGCCTATTAATTTATACTTTTCTACACATCTATGTCAAAAGAAAAAAGCAATGGCCTGTTTTGTATTATTTTTGTTTTTTTATTTGTAAAGTTGTGTTTTCAGAAATGAGAACATTTTTGTAGTTTTATAAAAACAAGAGATGTTTAGTTAATGTTATTTAAAAATATTTTTTTTAATTTATTTTAAATCCTAAATAAAAAATTAATAAATATATTTACAAAGAGAAAAATCTTTTAAAAGTTTGTAATAAATAATGAGATAAAGTAATGTGAAAGGAAAAATGATATAAAGAGTGAGAAAGTAAGGAGAAAAACTTTGAGGAAATAGAAAGTGATGAAAAAGAAATTGATAAGAGACAAATTGATACTAAAAAAAATAAAAAATAAAGTGATGAGAAAGAAAGTGATGAGAGAGAAAGTTAAGAGAGAGAAAATAATGTGAAAAAAAAGCGAGGAGAGAAAAAGTGATGTGAAAATAAATAATGTGAAATAATAATAATTAATAAAATGATGTGAGAAAATAAATAAAATTGACTAGAAATAAAAAATTGAAAACAACATAAAACAATTATTTATTGTTCTCAAAATTTTTATATTTTTTGTAACTTTGTTTTTAATTTTTTTTCTAAAAGCATTATCAAACATTTTTATTTTTTTTCAAAAAATAGTTTTCAACTTTTAAAAGCAAAAAACAATATTTTAATTAAGAAGTCAAATACCTTCAAGTTTCACTAATAATTGATTGGTTAGGGAAAATAAAAAATGGAATGAAAATAAATTCCTTTGTTTGCTTTGAACAAAGGAATAGAATTACATTCCAAATGAATGATATTATTTAGAATATGATTCTATTCCAAAAGTAATTCTAATGCATGATATTATTTATTTTTAAATTTTTTACTCATATTTAATTTTAATGCATTTCACCTCTATATTTACGTTTTCAATACTTTCAATTAAACAAAATCTTAGGTCGGTTACACAAGTCTTAATGCAATATTGTGACGCTTCTTTGAAGAGTGTCTCTATTATTCCTAGCATTGAAATGTTAATGATTTAGATTTTATTTTTGAGTGATTTTAGCTCTTTTGAACCGTTAATGTCCCAAGTCACAAGGCGTAACTGCTGGTCATGTAACCCCAAAATGCTTCTATATATACACATATATATATATATATATATATATATATTATCTAATTCATGCATTCAAGCTCCACTATTACGAACTTAAAAACTTCACGTGACCTCAAACAGCCTGAAAACACCACTATTTAACCTTGTCTTTAATTATTATACCACAACAAACAGATTGTAGGTAGGCCCTAATATTCGAAGCCCTTCCAGAAGGCATTGCTTCCTTCACCAATCATAACACCCGGTAAGATGGGCTTCCGCATATCTAATTCATTACATACTTGGCAAAAGAAACCACGGCAGATCTGTGAGTATCTCATGGGGGAGGTGTCAAGCTTGATTGCTCTCCCTTTCTCTTTTGCGTTATAATTGTATTAATACACTAAAGCAGACAAACATCTACTAAAAATCCTTAAAACCAACTAAATATTAATCTTAAGTGACAATTAATGAGTAAAGGTTACTCATCAATAATACACTTCTATTAATTAAGAAGGAAAAAGAGTATGGTTTTTTTAACATCAGTGACAGAAACAACCATTAAACCACATCTTTGGGAAGGGATGACTGTTCAACAGTCATGCTCTTTATTATGTAATTTTTATCTTATTATGAAAAATAAAAATATCTGAAATTCCCTTTTTAGTAATTGTCAAATTAATTAAACCAGGTGAATTAATTAAGATGTTGAATGATAATTAAATGTTGAAACAAATTTCAGATTTATCGGGACAAAATAAAGACTTGTAATGACGGAAACTGAACACAATAAAAAGAAAGTGCAAAAACAATAAAAAACACAACGAAATTTTATAAGTTTAGAAATCTTTTCGGATAACCTACTCCTTGGGTCACGCTCAGAGAATAAAACCAATTAATAAAGAATTAGACGTACAAAAAAATTGACTTAAACAAAACAAAACTCTCTCTTGAGATTTGCTGCAACTTTGTTGTACTTCTCTTCACTAATCTAATTTTGATTGAAATGCATAACCACTTGAACTCCCTTCAATGACCAGTGAGTGTTTGCATCCTCCCAAAGCAAGGCTTGTAAAAATCTTCTCCCGAAGACTATAAGAATTGTGTTCAAATTACAACTTGTATTCACTCATGAATGTGGTATAGACTCACCACAAAACTAAACACTCATTTTACTACAAGAACACTTGAATATAATGATCTTGAATACAAACTATGAACTCTCACAAATATTACAATTCACTCACAAAACTATACACCAAAGAGTTCATTTTTTCTCAAGGCCCTAGAAGCCTATTTATAGAAATTATTTCGTGCTTAGAAAGGTTGAGAAAGAATCTCCAATAAAAACAAGAATATTTGAAGATATTCTTCATTAATGAAGATTTGCCAATTTAGTTGACTCTCTTCCGACAGACACGATTTTTGCAGAGACAACTAATACCTGAGTCAGATCAAAGTTCTCAAGATAGAAGTAACAATTAATTTCTCAATGATTGTATTTCTTGTAGTTAATCATCTTGGAAAGCACGAAAATCAATAAAAAATAATTCAGAAATGAATTCAAATAAACATAGAATATTTTCTTTATAAAATAAAGATACAAATTCATTTTATAAACATATTTTGATAATATCAAATTAAATAAGAAATTATTTGCAAACCTTACCAACTAATACAAGACATTAATTCCAAAAATAACAATAATAAAAAGGAATTGAAAATCATCTTTTAAATAGAAGAATATCTCTATAAAATTTACCAATTTTAGATTTACAATATCTATACTAAATATACATTATGTATATATGTTGCAGGTGTAAGCATAGGATTTGTAGCCTTTGTGGCTACAATAGGTTTAATGTTTTGGGCAATGAAGAAAAGAAAGTTGATGAAGCTCAAAGAAAAATTCTTTAAACAAAATGGAGGCATAACGTTACAACAACGATTTTCAAGCCATGGAGGTTCTCAGGATACAACTAAAATTTTTACTTAGGAAGAACTTAAGAAAGCAACAAACAATTTCCATGAAAGCAGAATCCTAGGAGAGGGAGGTTATGGAATAGTCTATAAAGGAGAAATGATGGATAACAAACTTGTTGCAAATCAAAAAGTCAAAGGTGGACGTTCAAACACAAATTGAACAATTCACCAATGAGATGATTGTGCTTATGCAGATCAATCACAAGAATGTGGTCAAACTCTTTGGATGTTGTTTAGAGACTGAAGTTCCTTTATTAGTGTATGAATATATCACAAATGGCACTCTTTTTGAACGTATTCACAACATAAGCAACAAAATTTCCCCACTTTCATGGGACTTAAGATTAAAGATAGCTTCAGAAACTGCAGGAGCTCTTGCTTATTTACACTGCCAGACCATCACACAAATCATACATAGAGATGTGAAGACAGCGAATATACTTTTGGATGATAATTACAGAGCAAAAGTCTCGGATTTTGGAGCTTCTCGATTGAATCCTCTAGACCAAGATCAACTTCAAACACTTGTGCAAGGAACATTTGGATACTTGGATCCAGAATACATGCATTCAAGCCAACTAACGGACAAAAGTGATGTATATAGTTTTGGAGTTGTGTTAGCAGAATTATTAACAAGAAGTAAGGCACTTGATTTTAGAAGACTTGAGAAAGACAGAAATCTTGCCAATTTTTTTGTCTCTGCTTTAAAAGGTGATAGAATACTTGATATTCTTGACGTTGACATTGTCAGTGATGCAAACGTTAAGGCTTTGAAGGAAGTGGCAAATCTTGCTGGTAGATGTTTGAGATTAAAAGGTGAGGAAAGGCCTACCATGAAAGAAGTGGCAATGGAATTATAGGGGTTAAGAGCTCTGGAAAAGCATCAACAAAATGAAGTTAGTTTTCCCACTGAAGAGAGATAGAGTACTTACTCAGATCAGCTTTGGATCCCATCTGTATTCACGCGGATGGTGAGTCATCTAATAATACTTCTGTTGACTATGTAAACATCCAGAATGAACTCTTAACTTCATACAATAGTGGGCGATGTAAGGAATATGAATGTGTGATATGAAAATGATCTGATCTTATTTCATAAATGAGTAATTTACAGAGAATATATACTATACATTGTTAGGAGTTAGCTGTACAATTAGTTAGTGTAACAGTACAAATAACAGAATGTCAGTTAGACATAACAGACAACTAACTAATCCTAACATCCCCCCTCAAACTTAGAGGGGAAAGAAGTGAGACTCTAAGTTTGTGCCGAAGAAGATTGAATCTAGCAGCTGTCAATGGTTTGGTGAGTATATCGGCCACTTGGTCTGATGATGGAACATGCTTAACAATGAGCTGCCTGGAAGACACCTTTTCACGCACAAAATAAAGGTCAAGCTCTATGTGTTTGGTCCTTGCATGTTGCACAGGATTTGCTGCCATAAGAACCGTGCTCAAATTGTCACACCAAACAAGAGGTGTGGATGGAAGAGTAATCTGCAATTCAGATAGCAAGGACTGAAGCCAAAGAACTTCAGCTGTTAAGTGAGCAAGACTGCGGTACTCAGCCTCTGTGCTTGAGCGTGAAACTGTATGCTGCTTCTTAGATGACCATGAAACCAGATTATGTCCAAAGAAAACACAGTAGCCAGATGTTGATCGTCTATCATCCACATCTGATGCCCAGTCAGCATCATAGAAGCCAACTAGATCGAGAGAAGAGATGGGATGAAAAGTCAGACCATAATCCAATGTGCCTCTAATGTATCTAAGAATCTTGCGAAGAGCTTTCCAGTGAGACAACATGGGAGTTTGCATAAACTGTGAGATCTTGTTAACTGCAAAGGACAGCTTCGGTCTGGTAATTGTAGCATATTGCAGCGCCCCTACAAGACTCCGATAGGTGGAGACATCATCAATCAGTTCACTACCATGAGCAGATAATCGTTCACCAGAGGCCATAGGAGTTGGAAGTGAGTTAGCATGTTCCATTTTAGCCCGACAGAGAATATCAATGAGATATTTCCGTTGAGATAGGTGCAAACTCGTAGAAGTTTTGAGTAGCTCAATACCAAGGAAAAATTGAGCTTCACCAAGATCTTTAAGGGAGAAAGTAGCATTGAGCTCAGCAACAAGAGTATCAATCACCTTTATAGAGCTCCGAAGAAGTAGAGTTGAAGGGAGTAATATTGATAAACAGTGACTGATCAAACTTTGCACCAGAGAATCCAAGATTCAATAAGGCATGTTTGAGGCGTTCAAACCAGGCCCGCGGGGCCTACTTTAACCCATAAATGGCCTTGTTCAATTTACACACTTTTGAGGGGAACTCCTTGTCAGTAAATCTTGGTGGTTGGCTCATGTAAACCTCCTCTTTAAGCAATCCATTAAGGAAATCATTATTGACATCAAGTTGCCTAATATGCCAGCCTTTAGAGAGAGCAAGAGTAAGAAGCACGCGGATTGTAGTAGGCTTGACTACAGGGCTGAAAGTGTCTGTGAAATCAAAACCAAATCTCTGACTGAACCCCTTAGCAACAAGCCATGCTTTATGCTTCAAGACAGATCCATCAGGCTTCTCCTTGACCTTGAATAGCCAGCGACAGCCTACTGGTTTGCGATTTGCAGGTAGGTCCACTAACGTCCAGGTGCCATTTTTGATAAGAGCTGTGTATTCTTCATTCATGGCAGCTTTCCAAAGAGAATCCTGCAAAGCTTCCTTAACCGTTAGTGGTTCTTTGGACACAATATAGGCTTTAGGCTTATACACACCAACCTTGGATCGAGTAATCATGATGTGATTGTTAGTATTAGTGATGGTAGGTAATGTTGGTACTTCAGTAGATACAATCTCATTCATATGCGGTGGCACAGAGTTATTAGAGGGAAGGGTAGCAGAAGAAGGAAGAGTGGAAGGAGTGGAAAGGGAAATAGATGGAGAAGATGGAGAGGTGGATGGAAGAGAGGATGGAGTGGGAGAAGCAGTAATAGTAGGAGGAGATTGAGACATTGTCTCGGGTTGTAAACTAGATGAACGACTAGAGGAAGGAGGTGAAGATGCAGGAGGTTTTGGAATGGAAACAGATGGAAGTTTAGGTGAGATGGGATTTGGAGAAGAGATACTAGAAATACTGACCTTAGCAAAAGGAAAGAGATGTTCATTAAAAATGACATCTCTAGAAATGAAGATGCGGCCAATAGATGCAAGGCATTTGTATCCCTTGTGATTTAACGAATATCCCAGAAAAGTGCACTCCAGGGATCTGTATTGAAGCTTATGCGCATTATAAGGTCGAGTATTAGGAAAACAAGAGCAGCCAAAAACTTTCAGCTGATTATAATCTGGGAGTTTTTGAAAAAGAATCTGAAAAGGACTAATACCAGACAAAACATGAGATGGTAATCTATTGATGAGAAAGGCAGAAGTTCTTACTGCTTCATCCCAATATTTCAGGGGCATTGATGCATTGGCAAGAAGGGTCAAGGCTGTCTCCACTAGGTGTCGATGTTTCCTCTCTGCAACACCATTTTGTTGGTGTGTGGTAGGGCATGAAAGTCGATGACTAATGCCCTGCTGAGTTAGATAAGAGGAAAATGCACGAAATTCACCCCCCCAATCAGATTGAAAAGATTTTATTTTACATGAAAATTCATTTTCTACTTGAGTCTTAAAGTTGATAAATGTTTGCAAAGCCTCAGACTTAGCTTTAAGTAAATAGACCCAAGTATATCTTGAATATGCATCAATGAAATGCATGTAATATTTGTATCCATTTGAGGAGACAAGAGGGGCTGGACCCCAAAGCTCCGAATGGATAAGCTGTAAGGGTGAAGTGTATGTAGTCTCAGATATAGGAAACGGAAATTGATGTATTTTTCCTTGACAACATGCATTACAAAAATCAGAGGTAGTTTTATTAGGAATGGTCAGATTACACAATGAAAGTACATTTCTTACAGTCTTGGCTGCAGGGTGACCAAGCCTGCTATGCCACAATTGAAAACTAGAATGTGAAGCAACAAATGCAGAATTACATTTTGAAATACAAGACAGATTAGATTGCACAGATAAAGCAATAGACAACGAGGTAGCTGGAACAGTGTGAGTGGACAAATCAGAATGAGGGAAAGACAGTGAGGAGGTAGGAAAAACATAGAGACCATTACTGAGGTGGCCTTGCATCAACACCTCCTTGGAAACCTGATCTTTCACAAGGCAAAAATCAGGATGGAATTCGAAAAAGGCATTATTATCTCTAGTAAACTGAGAAACAGAAATGAGATTTTTAGGTATGTGTGGAACATGAAGGACATTGTTTAAGACAAAAAATTTAGAAGATGAGTGAGATTGTATAAACGTCTTACCAACATTGGATACCATCAAACCAGTACCATCACCCACATGCAGTTTGTCAGATCCAGTGTATTCTTGTTTCTGAATGAGATTCGAGTCATCACTAGTACAGTGATTTGTAGCTCCCGAATCTGGATACCAGCATGGGTCATTTACCATATCAGCAGTTTCCATCATTGCAGACATATGAGATTGTGGTTTTTCAACAGGCGCAGCTCCATAACCTGGAAACTCAGGATTGAATCGCATGTAGCACTTAGAGGCAAAATGACCCTGCTTGGAACACAGTTGATAGATTGGGCGTGGTGCACCTGAGTTGCTGAAACCTCCTCTATTAGAACCTCCAGATTGAGACGACATGACTGGGAACATTCCTCGACCGCCAGTGGCATACGGATTCCAGAAGCCACGGTTGTTATTGTTGAGAGTATGATTACGACCAGCACCAGAAGGAGGAGTCGAAGATTGAGCATTAGCAAATGGATTAGAGTATACTGACCGTTTCTTGAAGGCCTGGATATGAGTGAGATTTTCCATGGCTGGAGAGGAATCGAGTTCTTGATTGTGTTTTTCCAGCCTATTTTCTTGCGCAAGAAGCAGTGACTCGATTTCAGCAACTGTGTAAGCTTGGGTGCGAGATTGAATGGAGATGATAAAAACATCATAATCAGGGGGAAGACCATTAAAGATTGCGCTGATATGCTCTTTTGGTGAAACAGATTGTCCAACAGATTCAAGTTTGTCAACAAGATTTTTGATGCGAAGAAGATAATCATTCAGAGAAAGAGATCCTTTCTTGATATTTTTCAATTGAGTTTGATACTGATCTACCTTGGTTGTTGTCTGAGTAGTATAATATGTATCAAGAATCTCCCATACCTGAGCTGAGGTTTTGCCACCAATCACGCGAGTGAGAATCCCTTCAGTCATCGAAGAAAGGAGCCACGAGTATAACAGCTGATCCTGTTGCTCCCATTTGATGAAATCTGGATTAACCTTCTTCGCAAATCGATCTGCTTCAGTTAGGAATTTCTCAGGCGGCTGATAATCAGGATCAATAAAATCATGGAGTGAATGACCACGAATGGCA
Source organism: Humulus lupulus (assembly GCF_963169125.1). Classification (NCBI taxonomy): domain Eukaryota; kingdom Viridiplantae; phylum Streptophyta; class Magnoliopsida; order Rosales; family Cannabaceae; genus Humulus; species Humulus lupulus. The sequence continues at coordinate 22,954,430 of NC_084801.1, read as the reverse complement.
GCATACACTTGAGGACGCCACAGAAGAAAGTTGTGAAGATCAAGTTTAACGGAGAGATTGTGCGAGAACACCACCGGAGAAAACGACGGAGCTGACGAACCAGTCGGATTTGCCATGAATCAACGAATTGAAAGAATGATTGCAGTTGAAGACGAAGTGATCAGAGTAAGCGGAAACGATTTGGAAAAAAAATGGCTATGGAGGATCAGATCGGCTCTGATACCATGTAAGGAATATGAATGTGTGATATGAAAATGATCTGATCTTATTTCATAAATGAGTAATTTACAGAGAATATATACTATACATTGTTAGGAGTTAGCTGTACAATTAGTTAGTGTAACAGTACAAATAACAGAATGTCAGTTAGACATAACAGACAACTAACTAATCCTAACAGGCGATAAGTGCTGTGTTGCCCTTTCTAATATTTGGCATTTGAATTTACAGTTGAATATTCCGTATTGTATTTCTCAAAATTATATTTATGGATAACAAAATGTCTTTATAGCTCATATTTGAAAAGATTCATTAGGTTATGTATCATGTGTATTTGGCAGTGATCATTTATTTTTATTGAGAAATTTTGGATAATTTTATTATATATTTCTCATTAATTAAACCAATAATTTACAACAAAGCAATCTGTCTGCAGCCCCCAACGTTGAGTACTCCTAGACAGAATATATGCAACGATTTTCATAAAAAATAAATAAGTAAAGAAATGCAATGATTTGTAGACTATGAAAAGAGTAGAGAATTTCCAAATTAACCGCCTTTTCTTTATAAAATTTAATTAAAAAAGAATGTTAAACAACAGTTGCAAATTCACAATGATCAATTCATGAATTTTACTTATTTTTTTATTTGTTTATATCACTTGCTGAGAAAATACTAATTTTAAATGTCTATTTTTTTAAATACTATTTTTAATCTATTTCACTTAATTACCCATGTACGAATACATGTAATATGAGCAAAAAGTCCAATGAAATGACTATTTGTAACATTTAACTAGAACGGGTAAACATTTCTTAATTATAAAGATTATTCATGGCAATTGACCCAAGTCAAGTATTGGTTAAGGCACTGCAACATTCGAGTTCTCCACCTGACTGGTTGGCGTGGAAGAGTTTTTCAGAAACTCGAAATAGTATGTCTAAGTTTGATTATTGTTGTTTTAAATTTGTTAGTAGAAAGGACAATCAGTTAGCTGATGGAATGGTCAAGCGGGAATGTTATATATATATTGTGTCAATGGAAAATAAGATACAACTCTAACAAAAGAATACAAAAGATAAAATGATTGATTAAATAACTTACAACTCTATTGTAAAAATTACATGTAAATATAAAAAGATGTAGAAGAAGAGAGTAAATAAAAAATACAACTCTATAACAAAAGAATACAAAGAAACTAGAAGTAGTAGAGAAAATATGTAAAGGAGATTACAACTCTAAAAGCAAAAGATACAAGCAAAAGTGTAAATCTATATACTTATATAAATAAGAGCTTTAGAAAAGGGATGTGACTTCCTAGAATCATTTATATATGTTTTATCCATTTTATCATAACTTGTTATTTTTTTTCTAATTTTTTTATTTAACAAAAAAATTAATTAACAATTTAAAAAATCCATATAATCCAACATGGTTTACAAACCATCGTGATGTTATAATTTGAGGCTATATATAAAGTACAATTCATTCATTTTAATTTGTAATATTTCTATATATTAGTATATTTTTTCTTATATAGTTAATTGATTTAACTCAATCTTGCCAAATATTTTTTTAGTTAATTAAATTTATATTAATATTTAACATATTATTTATATTTGTATATTTATAAGTGAAAAAAAGTATTAGGAAATTGAAAAAAAAAATTGAATTTTTTAGATAGTTTAAGTGATGAGCTTATATCTATATCTATATACTTATATAAATGAGAGTCATAGGAAGGTGAAGTGACTTCTTAGAATCATTTATATATGTTTTATCTATTTTATCACAATTTGTAATTTTTTTATTTAACAAAAAAATTAATTAACAATTTTAAAAATCCATATAGTCCCACATGTTTTACAAACACTACTACATAAAAAACTTTTCGTTGTAGTTTTTTTCCTTAATACACTGCGGTTTTTGGGAGTACCAAGAATCGTAGTGTTTGAGACTGCAGAGAAAAGTAATAAACAAACCGTAGAGAAAAGTGTTCTTTTTCTCAGCAGTATTGTTAACAAAACCGCAGAGAAATCACTTGTTTTTTTTTTAATTTTTGGACGTGCTTCTTTATATATATTCTATTCCGTTTATATTACCTAATTTTATTAATTATTATTATATACCCAAATTTTCAATTCTGTTTATATTATCTTATTTTAGAAATTACCTAATTTTTAATTCCGTTTATATACCCAAATTTTATTTAATAATATGAAATACCTAATTTGATAAATTATTATCTAATTGAAAGATAACATATTATTATATACATTCACATATCATACAAGTAGTTTGTATATACATAATAAGAACATACAAATATAATTTAACATATAAGTCAATAAGTTAGCAAATTACATACATTTAAAAAATTAGACTTCGTAAATAAATGGTATTATAATCTTGCTAACCAATCACTTTGTAGTGGTAGTAGATCCTCTTTGACATTGTATTCTTTTTTGTCAGACCACTGCAAAATTGAAAAGTTAATATAGATTAGATGATTAAATATTATATATAGTTTTTCTTAAGCAAAAAATAGTATAAAAATATAGCATACTTTCTTCTTGATAACTTCCGCCAGATTCGATACATTTACAAGATCATAAATGTATCTTATTACATAAGAACCACATTCATGTCTTTCGAGTTGCTTTGGACAAGAGCCTCTCAGTAATTTTGTAAATGTGTCAATGTATTCATTTTCCGAACATTGTGCGTATACTCTACAAAAATTAAAATTAATTAAATACATATTATACTCTCAACTCTTAAAAATTAACAATGCATACATTAAAATTGAAGAACTTACTTTTCCATAACCTCCTTAATTATTGGTGGAGATTTGTGATTTTTCAAAGGATCCAAAATTATGGTCATCCCCCGCAACATCACGAGTACCAACATCCAATGTCGACTAAAACAATAATAAATTATAATCATTATAAGATTAAAATCCAACCATAGTAGTGATAATATTTAAGTAGTTCGTTCTTACTCAACAATCCAAGGAATGAAATATATTTGGCATCATCTATCCATAGTCATCATCCATTTGGCTATAAGATCCACCGTATAATTTTTACTTTAACCATTGCAAACACTATAAGAAAAAATTCTTTTAATAACACCGAAAATGTGTTATCAAAACATACGATAACACTTTCTGATGTGTTAAGACCGACTATGTTATCGTAGGTCAGGGTACTTTACATAACACTTTATCAGTGTTATACAGATGTGTTATTGTACTGTCAACGATAACACAATTTCTGTGTTATTTTAATATATAGATAAGTGTTTAATTATGTTATTTATAGTCGATTATATAACACTTTTTTTGTGTTATACTACACTTTAGTATAACACTTTTTTTGTGTTATACTGTACTTTAGCATAACACATTTTTTGTGTTATACTACACTTTAGTATACCACATTTTTTGTGTTATACTATACTTTAGTATAACACATTTTTTGTGTTATACTACACTTTAGTATAACACATTATTTGTGTTATACTACACTTTAGTATAACACAAGTGTTATATTAGCTTTGAGAAACATAATCTTTTTTTACTTACACAAAACTAAGAAAACAAATATGAAAGTTGAAGCCAAATAAGGTAACATAAATAGATTTTTATTAATTACTCAAATGTAATTACAATATTTAGTCTACTAGTCTAGGCTTAAGAAATCATATTACAACATAATTTATGCCCAATTCTGATTCCTTTATCACTAAATACAAAACAAGAAATGTATGCAAAAATTAGTGAAATACATTCTTCCATTCTAAAGGCTTCAACTACAAATGTTGTCAAGAATTGCTCCAAAGAAATCATCTCAATATACCTGCACATTGTAAAAAAAAAATCATTTTATTATTAAGAACATAAGACTTAAGCTAGTTTCCACCTGTAAGCATATAAAGTTTAAATTAAATTTGTAATAACTCCAAAACTTGACGAAACAGCAGGGTATAGCAAGATGTACTACCATGCAAAACGACTGAAGCAACAAAACATGCAACTTAAAACAATAAGCTAAGAGATGAACGAAGAGAAAATTCCACTGCCAAACAGAGTACTCTATCAATACCTAAAACTTAATGAAAATGAAAGAAACATTCAGCAGCATAATTCTAAAGCACAACAGAAGACTTTCTTCTTTATACCTTGACAAGGGCTAATGAAAGTCATCTTTTTGTTGGTAGTTCGTCTTCTAACATGGTCATATCAGCCTATTAAAAAAGAAAAATCTAAGCATATGAATTTCCCACAAAACAAACAGTTAAATTCAGAAATGAAAGTGAATGAGAAACTCAGAGAGGATAGAGAATGAATGAACTGAACTTTATTGAAATATATTGAAGTGTTAAATAGAAAAAGAGAATACATCACTTATAATGAGCTAAAAATTAGAGTAAGACTAACAGATTCATAGAAAACCATAACAAATCTAGCGGCTACCACTTAATAGATAAAATTTGTAGTAATAAAAGTAATAATAACCTCAAAGTAGTCACTATCACAAGATTTCATTCTATAGTTGCTAAAATCATAAATGATGTTAAAGTGGTTACAAGATACTCTACAAAGATTACTTACAAGAGTCTCTATCAATTATGTTTTCATATTAAAAAATATGATTTAAATTGTTTCTTTTGTGTTTTATTTGATCATTTCATGACAATCTGTTTTAATACTTATCTATATATATATACACATGTAAGACATGAATTATACTATGGAAAAAATAAAGATAAAGGTAATCTGGCTTCAGATTACCCCAGGGATGTCGTCCACTTCCATAGTTATGAAGATTTAAAGCAACAATAGCTCTTACACTAGAGAAACACATAATTACAAAATGAGATTTATAGAATAAGCATTGTGCCTTTTTTCCAGCAGGGTACATTTACATGAAGATACAAATATCCAAATAACAATTTTAGTTCTAAAAAATCATTGGTAATAGTCTGTAATCACAAGACTTTTCACATAATAAGATAACAAACCAGACCTTATTAGAAATTGGTCCTTGTGCCAGGTAAGGTTTCTCATTACGTAAATGATGAAAGCCGTAAACCACCTGAGCATCCATTCCTGTAATATAGATCCAAAAAATAAGGAGGCTTGTGTAGAATGATAAAAAATACAGCCCTGGTCTGCTTCATATAAAACTAAGAGGGAGCGAACCACACACACACACATATACTAATACAGAATAATTATCAGCTCTTAGACAAGTCAAAAATCACACAAACATACCTATGCTAAAGTAATTATAAAATACTCCTTCATAACAAGTCTTTTTCTCAGGCAACTCCCCTTCAATCTCCAACCCAAAACATATTCTAAGTTTAATATGCAGCACATCAAAGATTTCAAAACAAAGTTCATTTTCTTACAAGAAATTAAAAAAATAGCTTTAAAAAAGTTAAATTTTCCATGTTTATATTGTTTTATATATCTTGACAATTAGAATAAATCTCTCTAGATACAAACACTAGAATGAAAACAGGAAAAAAAAACAATTAATTACATCAAAACTTCAAAAATCCCATCAACTAGCCTCTACAATTTTATTTTTCTGCATGAATTATAAGATTCAAAAGAATGATGCACAAGAAATTGCCTAATGTCAAATCTAGCATTATACACAATCCAGAGCAGAGCAATAGATTATATGCTATAATGCTATATAGTCCACCTTCTCACTGATTATTCTTACATAAAAAAAAAAACTTTTGTGAGGCTTGAACAATATGAGAACCTAATATTTCATAGCAGAGCAACAGCACAGATATTAGGCCCAGAACGCAACCTGATCGTTATAACTTCGTTGCTAACATACCTGAATTCGAAACTAGTAACAGCGAATGAAAACAGGCATAGGCAGTGGAAAGAATATATCAGGAGTTAACTAATAATTGTATGACAAAAACAGAAAATATAATTTGAACTCAAACAATAAGAACTCCACTAATCCTATGTGTTGTTGTTACCGGAAGAACTTTATAGCAAGAATCGGACCCATCCCTGCTGCAACTATGAGCTGTAATAAAAAAAAAGTAAAAATAGTTTTTATTAGTATATAAAACTGCAATGCCAACAATGGCCTTGACTTTGACTTCTCTATAATAGAATTTTCAGGTTACCAACGATCAGATGTTGCATCAAGGAAGAGATTAAATGAACCATAACAACGACAATTTGAAAAACAAATATAGCTCCAGTCAACTTGTCAATCATAGCATCCATAGTTGTAAGCTTTGGTTCAGGTACGCCCTTACTCATACCCAACTTGGTTTCATTGCCTGAAAAAAAATAAGAATAATTCACTATGTAAACTCGTTGAGATAACACTAAGATACACATATATTATGATATTCTAACATTATAGCATCAATCCTCTGGAAACTTCCATAACTAAAATTGGTCAGATTGTAGAGAAGGTACAAAATTTGTAGGCACTGAAGCCATCAACCACATGACAGCCTTTAAAGAGAGACATATATATATATATAGATAGATAGATAGAGAAAGAGAGAGAGAAGAAGAAGAAGAAGAAGCATGACTCACTTAAATTTGTGCTATTCCCATCAATTAGAAATACAAGTTTTATCAATTATTATTTCTTAAGATACAGTAGCAAGTTTGGGAGGTACTAAGATATTTCCCTTGGCATATTGATGTTGATAATTAATATGAAAGTTGTCGACTTCACCAGTAGATGTCATGATTAAAGTACAAATTTTCATACTTTATTCATAATTTTTTTCATATACTGCATAAGGTCACTTACCATTTATGAGAACTTCCCTTTTCTTATTGCTTCAAAACAAAACAAATATGTGCATGCATGAACAGAGAGGTATGCATTAAAATATGGCCTTGACAACTAGAATAAACAAACTTGCCTGTATAAACAGCTACTCCACATGCCCATTCGGTATTCCGCAAGTAACATGACTGAAGAATTGTGTTTTTAATGGTTAATGGGCACAGATCGTTATCAATAAAAGGAGGAAACAACCGTAAATTTGCATCAAATCTTCTAATGTCCTTGTCAGGAACAGGGCACGCAATCACAGCAGAGAGAGAGAAATGCATCATCACTTATTAAAGTGAAATAAAACCCGATAGAAATCTTCATGGAAAGCTTACCTTGATTTTGTGCAAGACTTCTAGATCAATCCCCATGCAAGCTGAGGGAATAAACCTGGTCTTTAGATCAGTTTCACCATCTAGAGCAGAAGTCTGGAGGAAGTTACATTATCAAGTTCTTGACATGTTTAAGCAGTTGTAAAGGTCAAAAGGAAAATAGTTACAGGATTGCAGAAAAAGAAACACTGCCATTGCAATAATTCTACGATATAAGCATGATTATGAATGGAGATTTAATGTACTATAAATTTTTTGCCTCTTTAGAAATGAATAATCTTCTAAGCATGCAAGCAACACCAAACAATGTCAGAGAAAAGAAACCCCGAAAGTGCAGAGGTTTAGGTACCCCTTGCGAATCAGATGTCCCAATGAAAACCAGATCACATGGCACTTCATCATTCTCTCGGAGCCATACTATATTACCCACATGAATATCCTGTGCTTGAACCTACAAGTGAATATGACCAGTCAGTTTGTCACAATAAAAGAAATGCAACCAAAGAGGAGTAAAGAAAAGAAATTTCTATACATGTTTCTTTATACCCTGCCTCACAACCTAAACTTCTTTCTCATTCGCTTTCTTGTCTGAAAGAAATCTGTGGTAATCATCCCATGCCTCTTTTGTTGCAGAGACAACAAAAATGAAAATAAGTGGACCCCATGTACTGGCAGGATTTACTGGAGTAATAAGAGACCATAACTGAAGGCATGCTATTAGCAGAAAGTACTGGTTCATGAAGCGACTGAAAACATATTATTTGTTAGTGATACGCAGTACAAAAGAAAATAAGAATGTTTGTAGCAAAGTTATCACATAGAAGTACATGTCGTTGGATAGAGATAAAAATCAAGATTTTATTTGAAATGCAATACCAAGTATATGACTTTAACCCCTTTTTCTAATAATAAATAAAATAATAACAATTACGGTTTTGCTGCATAAAATCAACGGAAACAAAAACAAGGTCTAGGCTGCAGCATAAAATCAAAAGAAAATGTTCTCTAAAATTTTCCAAACTTCGAACCTATCAATCATGTCATGTTCCTGAATAATAAAAACTTAAAAACACTAACCAACACATAGATACATACTACAAGTTTAGCATAAATAAATTTCTTATAGTTAAGAAAAACAGGAATGCTATAAAGTAAATTATAATAACAATTCAAATCGACTAAATTACCACAACAAATACTATATCAAGCAATCGATAACATCAAATCATAAATAACCTAAATTGTTCCCATAAATTCTTCGGTAGGAAGTTCAACAAATTATATTTTGTGTTCGAAATGTGATTGGCACAATACAGATCATGTGAAGATTCATCATCATTGATGTAGACGTAATGCTTCATTGTTGAATTAGAAGCATGTGACCATGCTCAGCTACTTGTGCCAAGTTAGCAACAAGGATACTAACGGTGTATAGAATCCTGTTACAAAAAACACTGCATAAAGCTTCATCCCAAAAAAAAATATTCAAATATACAGCTATTTGCATCGAGTCTTGGACTAAACTGGCATTGCTTATAGGGAACACTAATGTCACAAAAGGAAGCGTACCATCATCTTCACAACAACTATATCAAGCACATTGACCAATCTAAACAGAACCCATAATGACACAAGTAGAAAATTCATAATATATATGGAACAATGCCCAATCTACAAAGAATTCAAATAAAGGAAACGCAACATATGTTTCAAAAACCATACAGATATATTAACAAAAAATCAGAACCGCCCAACCCAAAAGGAAATCAGGATAAATAAAATAACACTGAATTATACGAATTTTCCTCTGTAGTTCTAAGCAGCTTTCAAGTCAGGGCATTCTCAAAAGAATATTTGAATGTTGAAAGAATACCATTTCAGTGTTTGTTAGATTAAGCAGCAAGAAGGCTTTATGAAGAGTCAAATTTGAATCAACAAAGCATGCTTAATAGAAAGAAACTTACTTTGTTTCTAATATCATAACAAAAGCCTGCAACCAAATACATCCAGAGAGAGCAACCAATGAGATCTCCTCCATTTCACTTTTTTCATTAGCGTAGGCATGTATGCTGATTACAAATACAACATTTGCCTGGACATCAATCAAGCCAGGAATCAGTATCAGTGGATCAAAAGCAACAACCATCTCTATATTTTGAGCAACCAAAGTTTTGGTCAATGTAATGGTTCTCTAAGTAACATCTAAATTTAAGTTCAAGTTTTGTCGAAGTGCTTAAAACTAAATAATTCAGCAGGCTTGAATATAAAAGAACAAAAGAAGCAAAAATAGTTGTTTAGGAGTTCGACTATTTTAAAAAACACAACTCACATGAAAAAGAGATCTTCCAAACCATCCAGCGAATGTGCTAGGATTCATAAGTCTGTTCCCAAGAATAAAAAAACAAAGTGAAAATTAGCATTTTAGGTTAGACAGTAAATTCCCATTGGCAATTCTAATGGGAAAAATATCTCAAATAAACATTAAAAATCAAATGTGAGGTGAATTATCCTATAAAGAACCTTCCCGCTTGACAATAAAACAAAATTTGTGGATGCTGCATCACTGTTTCTTCACTAAGATCTTTGTCCAGGACATTGACTAGAACAGGAACACTAGTGTAGAAAACATTATAAGCCATCAAGCTAACAGAATTAAAAAGACTAGTCCCTGAGACACCTGAAACAAAAGAGAAGCTGAAAACGTGCCAAAGTTAGTACACCAGACATTTAAAAAAGAATAATATACAAGATCAGAAGGAATAATGTTTACATGTCAATTATAAAAGATATAATAATGAAATTATACTTATTAACACACAACAGAGTGAGCTTGAAAGAAACTTAAACTGTCTGATATAAGTATAACAATGAACTTTTTTCAACATTTTGATACAGCCTAGAATGTTAATAATGGCAAATATAATCTAAAGTTGATTTCTCACAACTAGGAGCTATATAAAATACCTTAGGTTCTGAAGTTGTAATCCTCATTGTAAGTAAAACTCTCTCTAAACTTCTGCCGACTTCATCTTCTGTTTTTCCATTAATTAATAGAAGTTGTCCTTTTGGCTCTGTCAAGTCAGAAAGCATAACATAAAGCAAATAATATTTAATGAAAATTGATAATATTAAAGAGAGGGAGGAAACATATCCCTTACAGAGCTATGGAAGGCAACAAACTCAAATCATTAAATTAAGCAATAGAGCCAGGTAGAACACACCATAGCAAGTTAAAGTCATCTCTCTATTTAAGCCACGCAAGTCAATCTTTAGCCCCAATACTTTTTTGTTATTTTACCAATTACATAAAAGGGAATTGCAGAAAGAACTAAAAATTATGAAAGAAAAAAAACAGACACCAAAATAAAAAAATCAATCAAGTGAAAAAATTGATAAAGTATTTGGAGCAAGGTAATTATCTGAAACAACTAGAGACATTAAGGCCAAGTGTCAATCTCATTTCAGATAATCCACTCCATTCTCCTTTGTTCTGCTTCTTCAGTCCAAGACACAAATTTTTCTGCTTAAATAATTAGGCTGCTTCAAACAATAAAACGAACAAAACACAAGTTAATAATCCAATTAGTTTGACTATCTGGTGAAACAAAATTGCAAGAAAGATCAATCTGTATTGCAGTATTCTGCTTGTCACCAGTAAGCATCCAGAAATTGATTCCTGCTTTTCTTAATGCCTCTATTGTTTCTGGTACTCCATCCTGACAATTACAGTTTAAAATATCACAACTATCAGTATCTAGTACAATCCAAGCAATAGTATCCCTAATCTAACTATGTTTCCCCTTCTACTGAGCACTCTGCAATTAGTAGAAAATATACACACATATATATGTTAGAAAAAAGTAATAAGTGCATTATGTCACCTGTAAACGGTCTTCTATTGCAGTAACCCCAAGGATCACAAGATCATGTTCTAATCTTTGACAGACCTCAGCTAGTCTCCACTGCACAGAGTAGTGAAGTAAAGGGAGTGGATAGATAGAAAACTCATGACATGTGAATGAGTTTGTGTGCTTTAAGTGTTTACCTCTCTATCAACCACTGTACTACTGGCCTCTTTAAACATCGAAGAACATTCCTGATACTCATCTTCCTCCAAAATACGCCAAGCAAGACAAAGTGTACAAAGACCTAATTGAGCATATTGTTCCACAGCTTCAATAAATGTCCTTGTCTGCTGCCCTGAGGTACATTAGAAACCATCAAACACCAATACGAGCAATATGCATTAACCATATATTTCTAGACATCTAGTAGCATATATAGCAGTAAATAATTGAGAACTAATATACATGAGCAGATAAAAAGAATCAAAACCTACTCTGTGGGGGCTTATATTAAAATGAATTATAAGAAATCTATTAGTGCGAAGGTTTCAACAAGAAATATATCAATCCACTGAGCCAAGAAACTCCAACATACTTCACCTTATAGGTGACTAAGAAAGGGAGGTCATTAAAAAGTACAATTTGATTTACCAAAACTTGCATACAGAAGAATTGCTTCATCTGCACCCTTTGATAAAAGAATAATATTCCCACTCTGGCAATCCTTCACCACAATTGACATTCTTTTCCTATCTGAAGTAAACTCCAGAGTTTCCAAAACCTCATATCGAAGTGTAAAAGCATTGAACTTGATCTCTGTAATATATTGATCAATATCAAATAGTCAAACCTAAGATCAAAACAGAATATCCAAATAGCAAAGAACAAACCAACGTACCAAGAATATTTCCACTTTTATTGAAGAAAACCATATGGAATTGAGCAGCATCTTGGACAAGTGCATCCTCATCCTGGGACTGCGCCTTGTACATGATAGCACCACTTTTGCTACAAAGAGCAAAAGAAATATGCAAAGATCACAATCCGTAAATAATTGCATTCATTTTTCTTTCATATCTCCTACATGCTATCACAATAAATGGTAGTCTTCTTAATCTATGGGAAAATCAAAAGATTGTAAAACCATCAAAAACAGAAAAAAAAAATACATATAGAAGCAAAATCACCTCTGTACTGGTATTACTATATTACATATTGCCATTATTGTAAGGAACCGTATAACATCAGGAGAACCGCTTGCAACAGCATTGAGCAACCTTGCATCTTTTTATCATAAAACAAAACTAATCAGAAAATAAAGTTAAATTATAATCCAAAACAGTCCTATAACTGTCAATGATATCAAATCAATGACAGAAATAAATTAGCCAATCACCAAGCCCATTTAAAACAAATACTACATTTTCTTTATTATTTGTCTTTGAACCTACATATTAACACATGAGCAATTGAACTATGAACATAACCACATAGCCCAACATTCATAGGTCTTAAACAAATCATTCAGAGGGCCTGTTTGACATGGCTTTGAAACTTTTCCAGAGCCTAAATGTTACTTTTATAAGTGTTTGGATGAATTTTGTTCTTTTTTTTTTTTTTTTTTTTGAGGAGTGCTTGGATGAATTTTCAAAAGTGTTTTATGAATTTTCAAACTCTACGAGGAAGTAAATGTCCATTAACTTCTTCATAAAGATCTTTTGAATAAAAAAGGGAAGTTGTTTTTCAGTTTTAATTTTTTTAGAAAAAAAAAAACTTAGATTACATATTTTATCCTTAGTCTAATTAATAAAATATAATAAAATATTTGTTGTGATTTAAAAAAAATAAAATAAAATAGACTATCCAAACCGTAATTGAAAAAAAAAAAAACTTTCCAGCAGAATAAACCGCTAGGGCATATACACAAGGGAATTATCCCCAAAATACATTTTTGATGTAAGGTCAACTTAACACCAATTTACAACCCCAAATTAAGTTAATAACTACATAAGTTTAACAGAAATATTTGTTCTGAAAAACACCATACCTTTTAAGGCATCTCCTGTCTCATTTCCATAGAAAATGCCACTGATACAGCACTTTCTAAAGATCATCTTATTTTCTATTAGAGTACCAGTTTTGTCAGTCAAAATGTACTCAACTTGGCCCAAGTCCTCGCTGATTGCTGTACTGCCACATATTATATAAACCTCATATGCATATATTCAAAAGGGGGGGGGAAGCATTGACAATTACTTACACTCACTTTGTTGCATGGGCTGGAGTAATAGTATCATGGTCAATCATTTTATCATCCTAATCAATAAAATTTGCATACAAGCTCTTCACAAGGTCAAGGGACACATGCCAAAGATATAACAGTTTACACTAGAGACTATCAACCGCTTTCAAACAGAGAAATTCTAACTTTTGTTAACAAAAGCATTGCTGTGTCTTTTATTCTTATAATGATTTATGTACCACAGTTTCTCACACATTTTTATACAGAAGGATACCTTAATTGATATGGGGATCATGATTGAACAAAGTAGCTCAAAACGAAGTGGAATGACCAACAGTTCATACCATGGACCTTCGTCGGGATACTCGACATACCATTGCTGCAAATTACATTTATCTAATATTTAGCCTATGTGCTTATAGTATATATACAGAGAGGAGGGGCGGACGGAGAAGGAAACCAATTTGCAAATTATTGAGGGACACTCTAAGAGAAAAAATTGTATTATATGTAAGGAAAATTGGACTGAAGAAAATTACATAGAAAAAATCAAACCACGCTTCAAAATTCACATCCATCTCAATTCGCTATGACCAGTTAATTCAGTCCAAGACACAAAGAAAGAAGAGAGCTGACAGAACCTGTTGGAGGAGTCCCTTCCTGCACCGTTGCTAGTCAGAGAGAGCGAGCCGAGAGCCTGTTGGAGAAGTTGTCGTCAGTGGGTGCTCTGCTTCCTCCGCTGCTTGGCTTGCTGGACTGTCCGTTGCCGAGAAATATGGAGAGAGAGTGTGAGAGCAGAGGTCGGGGGAGGCCGGAGGTAGAGGGAAACAGAAAATCAAACAACCCATTAGATTTATTCCCAAAGTAAGATCGATTAGCATAAAAAACCAATGACCCAGATCAATAACACCTAAAACTATATATCCTTACCTGGCTTGCCAAGACCGAAGAGGAGTGAAACAACCCAACGAATGGAACCCTACTGACAGAGAGATAGAGAAAGACGAGAGAGAGATGGACGAGATATGAGGGATGGAGACTGAGATTTGAGGGATGGAGGAGATGTGAGCTCAGATTTGAAGCAGGGATGATGAAACCGAAGATAGAGTTCGGACTTTGCTTAGCCGAAGAAGAAAATGGTGAGTCCGAAATTGGTGTGATTTTTTCTGAAAAAAAATGTATGAGTGGCGGGCTCCCAAAATATTACCGCCTTTTTATTTTGCTACATTCATAACATTTACCATAACTCTTTTTCATTTCTATTATATTCATGTGTTATGGAAATGGGTATTTGGTGTAGTGAAATAGAAAGATGTTCGGTGTCAAAAAATTTGTATAGATATCGTGAATTTGGGTGCATGCATTCTTAAATGCATCAGTAGAATCAATCATTCATTTTACATTTTCAATTAATAAATTAATATCATAAAAAAAATAGGCAGAGTTTCCTCTGTTTCTATAGCATATCCAAAATTATTAGTACCTATAAATTCAATTCAAATAAAACATACAACAAACAACATGCATGTTCTCAACCATAAGCCACCACATCACACAGATTTCGTAGAACCTACTTCACTAAGACACACATGTTCTCAACCTTCTGTTATCTTCGCAACACACAATTTCATCTCAGAACCTACTTCACTACGGATGAATATCTAATATATTCAAATTCCTCTAATAGTTTGTAATGACATAACAGATTGAGTTCAATTTGGATTGATACATACCTCATACCAAACAACAAAGCTAAGGATCCAATATAATCCATGGAGGCTGCTTGATAAACGTCTTCCGAAGTAATGAAGGTAGCCTCGCGATCTCCTATAAACTCCGGGTCAACGGGAACTTGTACAACCCCATCTATTCCGTTAATGGAATAATACTCATTCACTATCATTTAACCAATTTGAAGGTTTTGATTGAGCTATTTCAACGGGGATGACTACGAGAGATCCAGCTAATGATAAATGTGGGCTTGGTGATAGAGATTTGTGTTTAGATGTCGATGGACCCTACATAATATCATTTAACATATCAATATAGTGTACCCGTTTAAAAATAAAATTTAAATATTTGAGCAAATAATTTTATACTTGACAAGTCACGATTAAATTTTTTGGCCAAGGCAGGAATGTGTCTCGTGCGTCCCCGACATATCATATGTTACCAAAGGGAATAAGGATCTCAACTTCTTCTTATAAGACATTCATAAGCTAAACCCTCGCAACTAAATCATCAAGTACAATTCCATGGATGGTAATTTGACTACCCATGTTTGGTACAATGATTATACCCTTAGCCACTACATTGTCAATATTATCATAACAAAATCGCACTTCATAGCTCGACAATGGCGGGGACTCATAAATTGATGATCGATCATCTTCATCAAAAGGATTCGCTATGGTTTGGTAGAATTCACCAATAGGATAGTCTTCGGTTAGATGAAAATGATCATCTGCGTAGGAGGCAAATCGATAGATGTTGACGCCGTTTTTCGTCAACTTAAATTGTAGAGCAATTAAACAATAAAACAATGAAGCGAATGAATAGTGAAGAAAAGCAAGAGGATTTTTACGTGGTTCAGCAGTTGATTCTGCCTAGTCCACGAGTCTATGTTATTAAGACTTGAGAGTTTTTTGGAAATTCTTCAGAGATGAATTACCCAGAGTTTTCTTCTCAAGAAATAAAAAATTGGTCCTCTACAAGTGGTGAGTCCTTCTCTATTTATAGAGAAGGTTGCAGAATTCATTCCCACAGATTTCGGGAAGATACTCTGTAAATCAATTGAGATAATGATATTAAATGCATTATCTCCTATATACATGGAAACGTCCCATGAAGATCAGGAATGGATAACAGATTAAATGATATCCCTTAAATATTGGGATTGCACAGCAATAAACATGTTCACACGTAATGGGCTATCCTAGGTGATTCATCAGATCTTTGAGATCAGCAATTGTCATTGAGTCTGTCAAGACTTATGGGTCAATCATGAGCTCGCCACCCAACTTCGCGCTATGCTCGGGACAAGTAGATGCATACAAGGCTGTTGCATCCGAGCTTGCACTTCCCGAGCTTGAGCTATCTCGTCTGAAGACAATCGGTAAAAAATATATTCAAGTGTCGTGCCATTGCCCATCGCGAGCTCAGAAAATATTCGAGGTTACACATCCTTGAGGTCGTTGTTTTGCTTCAGAGAGATTCAACGGTTAAACCATATGATGTCTGCATATATTTCGAGCTCACACCTGATGAGCCCAATTTTCGAGGTCATAACTTCTAATCTCGAAATCTGGGTGTAACAATAGACTTCATCATTTGGATTTTCATAACATTGCCACTCATCATTTGGATTCTCATAATATTTTCCTTCATCATTTGGATTCTCAAATTGTCCTTCATCATTGTATCCCTTGTTGCGAATTTTTAAGCTATGCAAGTGCACACAGTCGCAATTTGTAATAATATGGTAAAAACCAAGTATCGTCCTCAAGGACTGAATTCTCAATTACCAGTCAATTAATTTCTCTTTCTATTTGATCAATTAGAATTCTTGATTCTTATAGACACAGCAAAAGAAACTATAATGTTCAAAAACAATAATTAAAAATTAAATAAAATAACAACTAATAGCAAAACCTTGGATTTAAACACTGAAGAAATAATTAGGATATTTAATCTCATCAACTATCTTCCCTATCATTTCCTAATGCAAAATACTAAATTCTTCTTCTTTATGCCTAATTCAATTAACAAGTTGATAAAGCAGCCTATAATCATACTATGAATTATAAACTTAACCTAGATGACAATTTCCTATATTTCTATGGTAAATTGAACCACAAAGGTAGCATTAATCTCGACAACTTAATAAACAGTTACACAATTAATATGGATACTTTCATTCCAAATTAAAATTATGTCCAATATAACCACAGCATATTCAAATCTCACTTCTCAGATTTTGATTTAAAAACATATATATAATGACTATAGATGGCCAATCGATAATCAATCAATAAGAACAGGTTATATGGAATTGAAGAAGAAGAAAATTGAAATTGCATTAGTTCATAATAGGGATTCAAGTGATTCAATTAAAAATCCTAAACAGATAATTAGTTCATAATCATAATGCTAATCACAAAGACAATTAAAGATAACATCAGAAAGTAGAAGAAAAACATGTAGACTAAATACTCCAAGCCTTCCAGCAATTTCCACCAAAAATTCGTACGTCCTCTTCTTCTTTCCTTCCCCTTATAAAAACCTAAAAATTCAGTTTTTAAAGAGGCGGGCCGCAGCTCTATATGCACCATGCCGCGGCCCGTGTCCAAATTCCTTCGCGATTTGTCCTTTCCATGCCGCGGCCCTACTCAGCCATGTCGCGGCCCGTGTCTACGATTTCTAGGTTGATGCCCTTCTATGCCGCGACCCTCTTTAGCCATGCCGCGGCCCGTAGTTCTCCTTCAAAACATTGGCTCTGTTTCACCAGCTAGCCGCGGCTCTACTTTGCTCATGCCGCGGCTCTTAAGAAATTTCTCAATTCTTCAAGATTTTATCCCAAAAAATTACCAACACCTCGAAATCATGTTGAGATTCATCCTTTCTCAAAATATGTTGTAAAACTTGGTTATTTCTTCCCTTTCTTTGACATTTTTCCTCCAAGTACTCAATTCTTCCTGATATTCACAAAGACAAACAAACACAGCATAAACCTGCACTAAATGAAAGAAAAAATGAGATAAAAGACTACTTAAAACACCACCTAAACATGAAAAAAACTAGACTCAACATCCCCACTCATCGTTTTCCTCATTGTATTCCTCATTTTGAGCTAATTCCTCTTCTGTTGTAGAATTGTGTCTTTTTAGCTCTTTAATATTAGCTTTTAGCCAAGCAATCTCCTCTTTTGCAGTCATTTTTTTTTGTTTTTTTCCAAACATTTTGGACACGGTCGCAGTGAACCTACAAAATAATCAACCAAGTCAAACAATAAATCAAGCTAAATAATTCTTAAAATAAAACAACTACTATAAAGTATCATACCCACCAGCTCAAACGCGACCTAGGTGTTCCGGTGTCCCTAATGCTTGAGTCAAGGTGTCATCTCGACTCTGAGCTATAATTTTACCATGACTCAATTTTTCTTTGACCTCCTCCTACTCAAGATATTGTTTGATCAAATTAGTTTATATAAATAAAATCAATATATTAATTATAAAACCATATAAAACTTACTATCTTATTGGCAATCTGTCGATCCAACTCTATCACAAGAACTTTATTTTTTTCCATGCGATCTAAGCCAAACTTGATACCTCTTTGGATTTTGAATATTTCGTTCTTTTTTTTTTTTACAATGTACAAGATAATTATAGTTATATGTTGCGATAATATCAACCATTATTTAAACTTTAATATCAATTATACTTACCAAATATTCTCTTATATTAGTCATTCCTCTACGAGATGTTCGATGCCTTGACTTCATTTGTAATGCACGTGCTTTTTGTTCTTGATGCACTTTTTGAAACTCTGGACTTAGACGGCTAGATACAAATTTTAACCATTCTCTTTCGTCAAGTATATCGCTATACATCTTCGGGAGAAATTTGAGTTCTTCCATCATACCTATTTTAGCCAAAGGTTTGATGTACTCGGTAGTGAGTTCACTTTTAAAATCCCTCATTATATGACCAACTTTTTTCAAAATCTCACATTTGAAGGTTTGAGGAATGTTGTGACCACCAAAGAGAATATAATCAAGAAAAGTAATTATTGAATTTGGATATCACACAAAAATAAATAAATATCATAATGATAATTTGTTACAATGATATCCTTCCATAGACTGTCTTTAAGTTCTTGTGGGACCTTCCTCCAATCACCTGAGTTGATAGAAATCGTGGCTCGTACTCTAGATCCAAGATATGATATCATATTTGTATACACATCACCTATTGGTTGTCTCAAATCGTTCCATTCAAGATCTTTCTTGATTCCTTTGGCTTTTTGTTGGGTCATGTAACTCATTCTTGTTTTACCACGACCTTGATGTTTCTCATTGTCATTTCTTTTATCTGCCATCTGCAACACATAAATCAATTAGTATTATTTTAAATTAATGCATTACACAAATAAATAATCACAAGTGGTAATGCATTATACAAATAAATAATCACAAGTATTAATGAATTACACAAATAAATATTCACAAGTGTTAATGCATTACACAAATAAATAATCACAAGTATTAATGAATTACACAAATAAATAAACACAAGTATTATATAAATTACTAAACATGTTTTTTCACTACTACAAAATACCCTTTACGGGACACTTTTTTAGGACACGTACATAAATGCAAGTCCTTAAAAATATTTATGGAGTTTTTAGGACACTCAAGTCCCGAGCAAACACAATTTAGGACTCGCAATGAGTGTCTTAAAAAAATATGTGAGTCCTAAAATAATCTGGACAAAAAAATGAGTGTTTTACTTAACAATTTTAAGGACTTGCTTTGGGAGTCCTTAATATTCTTTAAGGACTCGCTTTGCGAGTCCTAAAAACACCTGGGCTGAAAAATTAAGAATGGTGACTTTTAAAGACTCATTTTGCGAGTCCTAAAAGACTTTTAAAGACTCGTTTTGTGAGTCCTAATAATTTGTAATAAGTTAACAATAAGTTATTTAAATAATTTTCCTAAATTATTAATAATATATAATATTAGCTATTAATAAAATATCTATTATATCATATAATTAATTAAATATTTTTTTAACTGAAAAATCTATTAACCAATACAAAAATATATAATATATTTATTAAACTAATAAAAACTACTTATTCAAATAAAAAAAAACTACTTATTAATTTTTTAAAATATTTTTAAAGACAATTTTTATTTGTAAAATTAAAAACCCTAAAACTTTAACATACTCTCCCACTCTCTCTCAGCCGCTTCTTGTCTCTTCTCTCTCGGCCTCAACCTATCTCTCTTCTCTCTCAGCCTCAGCCTCAACGAACTCCCTCAGCCGCACTCTCTCTCATTGATCGACAAAGACTCGGGGATGCAAAGGGCTGGACGACGCGAAGGCTCGGGGGTTACGAGGGGCTGGATCTCTTCTTTTTGGTCGATTCACAATCGAGCCATATTCCTTCTTCGATGTCGTTTCTAAGATAATCACGATTATCGATATCGCTATCGCTATCATTATCATTGTCCTGAATATTCTCAACTTGTTCATGTATCGGTTGTCCAACAATGAAACAGTCATGATATAAATCATAATTTTCATCATCATCTTCTTTTTTTGAGAAATTCCTCTCGGGAACTGATAAAACGATGGATCATTTATCATTAACAGGATCAGTTATATAAAACACTTGTTTTGCTTGGGCAGCCATGATAAAAGGATAACTCTTGCTTCCCTTCTTACTTAAATCAACCAGAGTGAATCCAAGTTCATCAATTTTAACTCAAGTATTGTTGTCTACCCAAGAACATTTAAGAAGAGGAATATGAAATAATGAATAATCTAGCTCTCATATTTCTTCAACAAGCTCGTAGTATGTCATTGTGTTTGAAATTGGGTTATTATCTTTTGCACTAGAAAAATGTATAGCTTCTGCAACTATATTTACTCCATTATTTTGAACCAGTCGAGCATCATCTCTTGACTTAGTATGAAATCATTTCCCTCCGACAATGTAAGCTTGATGCTTTATTACATCAATGCTTGCTCCAAGAGATATGTGCTTCAACTCAGTCGACACTCCATGATTTTGTTCTCCCAACTTCATCAAAATTGTATTATTTAGCCACCGGAAAAACATTTTATTATGCTCATCTATAACCCATTTCAGTTTATTTTTAACCTTGTTTGGAATCATCGACTGCAATAACTCCATGTGATCATTAAAACATAAAAAAAGTACAAAAAAGTTTAAACAACCAAAAGAAAATCACTACTCTAATGCATATGATTGAAATATATTATCTACTTACATTAGATATGATTGAATCTCAGGATTATTTTGCATCACAACTAATTGAGCTAGATCTAATTCTGCCCTAGATACAGTGATCATTGTTATGTTCCCTCGTAGTCCTTTATCAACTCCATCTGAGTTATTTCGTAGTTTGTTAATTCCAATTGCCTCAACCCCACTCATGTATTCTGAGAAAAATTATACTCCCTCTTTTGATAAATAACATTCAACCATACTAGCTTCAGGACAATAATGATTACGTACATAAATTTTCAACACCTTCATACTCCTTTCAAATGGATACATCCATCTCGCCCAAACTGGTCCACATAACTTGGCTTCCCTTACTAGATGAACCATTAAATGTATCATAATGTCAAAGAAGGATGGTGGAAAAAACATTTCAAGATTGCATAGAGTTTCCACTACCTTACAATGCAATGCATTCAATTTTTTCATTTCTAATTCTTTTCTGCATAAATGATTGAAGAATATGCAAACATTCGTCAAACAATCTTGAACTTTTTTTGGTAAGACTGGTCGAATAGCAATCAGTAGTAATTGTTGCATTAACATATGACAATCATGTGATTTCATACCCATCAGCTTCAAATCCCCCATGGATACCAAGTTTCAAATGTTGGATGAATAGCCATCAGGCACTTCATCTCTACAAATGATTTACATATAACTTTTTTCTCTTCTCTCGACAACGTGAAATAAGCAGGAGGTAAATATGTGCATTTACCTTTCTGATCAGGTGCTAAATCAGTTCGTATACCCATTTCAACAAGATCTAAACGACTAGTTAAACCATCCTTAGTTTTACTAGGAATATCAAGTAATGTACCTATAATACGTTCGCATGTATTTTTTTCTATATGCATGACATCCCAACAATGCCGAATAAGTAAATCTTTCCAGTAAGGGAGACGAAAAAAAAATTGATTTCCTTTGGAAACATCCATTTACTTTCTTATTTTTCTTCATTTTTCCATACTTGAAATCAATTTTCTCTACTTCTTTAAGAATTTGTTGCCCCGAAAGTGGAAAAGGAGAAACACCTTGTTCTTTATCACCATCAAATGCTTTTTTTTCCCTATAATGATGATGTAGGGGCAAGTATCGTCTATGACCCATATAACAAATTTTGTGCCCATTCGACAGATGAAGAGCCCTTGTGTCAGTGCAACAAATTGGACATCCTTGGTAACCTTTTATGCTTAACCCTGATAGATTACCATAAGCCGAGAAATCATTAACAGTCCACAACAAAACAGCTTTTAAGTCAAAGACTTCTTTCATAAAACTGTCATATGCCTCAATACCATTTTCATATAAATCTTTCAAATCATCAATTAATGGTGCCAAATAAACATCTATATCGTGCCCCGGTTGTTTTGGGCCTGAAATCATTAACGTGAGCATCAAAATCTTTCTTCTCATCACTAACCACGGAGGAAGATTGTACATAACAAGGAAGACAAGTCACGAACTATGCCTACTACTTAGATATTTATGTGGATTTACACCATCGGCAGTTAGACCTAGACGAAGATGTCTTGCTTCAGTTTTAAATTATGGATTTAAGTTATTAACTTTTTTCCAAGCTTGCGAATCTGCAGGATGTCGAAGTTTACCATCTTTCATTCACCTAGTCTCATGCCACATTAAGTTTTCAAAGTGTTATGCACTTCGATATAATCACTTAAGCTGCGGAATCAAAGGAAAATACCACATCACTTTATGAGGAATAAGTTTCCTGATCTCCGTACTCTTGTTAGGTTTGTAGCGGGGTAAATCACATTCAGGGCAAGTGTATATGTATGCATACTCTTTATGATATAACACACAATCGTTCGGACATGCATGGATCTTCTCATACTTCAACCCTATGCAATTT
This sequence comes from Humulus lupulus, assembly GCF_963169125.1. Classification (NCBI taxonomy): domain Eukaryota; kingdom Viridiplantae; phylum Streptophyta; class Magnoliopsida; order Rosales; family Cannabaceae; genus Humulus; species Humulus lupulus. The sequence goes on along the minus strand of NC_084801.1, from coordinate 22,931,034 downwards.
AAAGTTTTCCTCACTTCATACATATACTCAGTGAAGCAATTGTCTGATGACAAAATCTCCTTATAAGCAGCTAAAAATTGACTAAAAAATTTATCGCTAACTCCATTTTCTTATTTTATGTTGTAAAATTTGACCATCGTTGGTAATGTTTGTTTCAAACAACCATTGAATAATGATTTATCTGCATCTCTAACCAATTTATCAAATTTTGAAGGATCATCAACAAACTCTTCTTGTGCTTCATCGAGCAATTCCATAGGATGATCGTCAAAATCACTATAGCCCAAATCATCAAACCCTCGCCTCCCAAATGGATATGGATTATTATTTTTGAATGATTCCCCATGCCAATGCCATGTACGATAACTTGTATCAAATCCCCGACAAAATACATGATTCTTTATCATGGTAATATTTCATTTTGATCCATTACCACAATCTATAAATGGACAATGAATTATTTCCGGATCACTACAATTTGTTTGGCAAAATTCTAAAAATTGGTTGAATCCATCTTGAAACTGTTGTGTTTCTCTATTCTCAAGAATCCGTGATTTATCCATAATGATGATATCTACCTAATTCCTAAGTCAATAATGAAAAGAAAATTAATATTGTAATTGAAAAAAATAATGTTCAATTAATAAATTATATAATGAAATGGGCAGAGTTTCCTCTGTTTCTATAACATATCCAAAATACATATGTATTTACAATTTCAACATAAACAAACATAATTAGTACATATATTAACCTATAAAACATGTTCAATTAATATATTAATCTTAAAAAAAATTGGGCATCGTTTCCTCTGTTTTTATAGCATATCCCAAGTTATCTACCTATAAATTCATATCAAACAAAACATATAACAAACAATATGCATGTTCTCAACCATAAGTCATCGTAGCACGCACAGAATTCACAGAACTTACTTCACTAAGACACATGTTTTCAACCTTCTGTTGTCTCCGCATCACACAATTTTATCTCAGAACCTACTTCACTACGGATTAATATCTAATATATTAAAACTCCTCTAACAATAGTTTGTAAATATCAAAAATAAAAAAAAATTAAGAAGTAATTATTACTCACCTTCAAAATTAATCTTCAACAATTTTAACACACCTCAAATTCAAACAAATATTATAATAAAAGCTTAAACATTAGTAAATATATGGTAATTGAATTGATCCTAAAATAATTAACAAAAATAAACTTAAAAAAAATTCATTACGTAAATAATATAAAAAATTATGTAAGAAATAATATTATAATATAAAAAATTATGTAAAGAATATTATTATAATATAACAATTATGTAAAATACTATACATTCTAAAGATTTAACATAATTAATATTAACTTTATTAAAAATCCAATAAATTAGGTAGATAATATAAAAAATACCCCAAAATATTAAAAAAAAAATCAAGTTTTAGTGATCAATACATGTTTTGAACAATGAAAATGTCTTTTAATCATATATAAACTTTCAAAAACGTTAGAAATTTTTTTTAAAAATCACCCTATAAACATACATTGAAACCCCATTAAACTCACTCAATATTTCTTCATTTTCCCCCTAAAACTTAAAAATAAATCAATATTAGGTATATTTACATTATTTAAAGCTTTAATATGCAAGAAAATGAAAAGAAAAAAAAAACTAACTAAAATTGTGAAAATGGGGCTTACCCGTGGTCGGGGACGATGGTGGAGTCGTTGCTTTGTCAAATAAGGGAAGTGATGGGAAGTTAGGGTCTCAGGTAGTTTTCGGAGGCGACAGGGCTTCAAACTTTACACTGCGTTTTTTTTCAAACCGCAATAAAATAGGGTACGGGTGTTAAATGTAGTATTATTTTAGACTCATTCAAATATTTTCTCTGTGATTTTTCTTTAAAGTTGGAAAAAACGCAGAGAAAGTTTATATTTGTAGTAGTGAAATCATTGTGATGTTATACTTTTAGGCTATATATAAAGCACCATTCATTCATTTTAATTTGTGATATGTCCAAATATTAGTATTTTTTTTCTTATATAGTTGATTGATATAACTCAATCTTGCCAAATATTTTTTTAGTTAATCAAATTTATATTAATATTTAATATATTATTTATATTTATATATTCAATTTTGTAGTATATATTTTTATATCATTTAAATTTGTAAATTATATATTGAAAAAAAACTATATTTTTTACTTATATAAAGGAGAGCTATACAAATGTGATTTATATGAGAATAAGTGAAAAAAATATTAGGAAATTGAAAAAAAATGAATTTTTTAGATAGTTTAAGTGATGAGCTAATATATATGTATGTCTATATATATATATGGAAGACTTCTCAATGGTTACTACCCATAGATGGGTACTAACAATTATAATGATGTGGCAACATAGTGACTTGGTATAGCAAGTCACCTACAGGTTAAATATTTTTTTTCTACATTAATTTCGAATTTAGTTTTTTTTTTTTTTGCCATAATTAATGTTGTTTTCAACCAATGAGAGACACTAGCTATATTTAGAAATTGACATGCACTTGAAAAATGAAAAGTTTACAATATTATATTTTCATAATACATACATTTTTTTTCATCAGGTAACCCTTTCAAAAAATTTGAAAAAATCAAATTTTATTTTTAGAAATATTAATTAACAACTATAAATATGGATCATTAATCTTAATCTAATGGTTAATATTAAAGTAACTATCCATGGGTAGTAACCATTAAAAATATATAGGTGAATTACACAAAAATAACTTTAAAAATAGAGAAATTACCAAATGTATACAAAAGAAATATAATTTTCTATCATTATAAAAATAATTATAATTTCCTTACTCAAGATTATATTCTACTTTTAGAAAAATTATAATTAACAAGATTAATATAAAAATTCTTTAAATATATTATAAAATCACGCGAAGTGCGGTTATATCTTCTAGTAGGAAAATAAAGAGAAGAAGATGAAAAATAATAGTAGAAAAGAAAAACAATAACAAAAAAAAAAATAAACATTCTCACTCACACAACCAAAGTGAAGATCATTGGGGATCACCAACTTGAACAAGGTTTACAACCTTTGTCCAAAAGCTTATTTCCCCATATCTCAAGCACTAAGGGAATCTCTGAAATGGAAATATCTCTTTGGATTAAACAAACCTCTAGGTAATTTTCTAGCCAAGTGCTCTAGTGAATAGAAAATAGTGTGTCAAACAAGTGAGCAATAGCCTCCTATTTATAGAGTTTTGAGACACCATTTGAAGTTCAAATTCCACCAACTCCCATGGTTGTTACTAATGTTTAATTAGATTTTTTATGGAATTAAAATAGAGATTTGGGAGTTACTTGGTTGTTTGAAACGTTCAAAATTGGATAAAACCAAAGTTGGAAAAAATGTTGTCAGCCTCTCTGGCCACGACCTGGGATATGCCTGGCCGTGGCCACTGGCTTCTGTTCCCCAAGCTACGGCCACAGAGCATTTTAGCCACCTAATTTTGCAAACTTTTCCAAAACGTTCCAAACTCATTCCCACTTGATTTTGTAACTTTCATACACATTATGGGAGTTAAAATCACATCTCCAACAACCATATATCACTTATGGCTTTGTGAACTAAAAAATGTGTAACATATAATCTACACATTATTGGGGTAATATTTGGGAGTTACAATTTTGTAACTAATTTTGTAACCCCAAATATGTTATACATTTGGATATTCACACTATCCAAAAAATGTAACTCTCATATATATTATGTTACAATATGTGACACTCTTTGTCACATTATTTAATCTAAACATTATATTAAAAATAATATAACATTCTCTCACTAGATTAAATATTTTACTATTGTAACACTTATTTAATCAATCAACATTAAATTAAAATATAACATTTCCTCCCACTGGATTAAATATTAACTCTATGATATAGAAGCCATTGCATTGGTTCATAAAGTAAAGTGTTCTCCAACTTCAACTTTAGTATAGTGTAATTATCACAAGGTTTGTTGAAAATTTGGTTGCACTAGGAATTGAACCAACTTTCCACAATAACAAACCAGTGATAACACACACACACACACATTTGATATGTTCACTTGAGACCTCTTTGTCTCGCTTTACACCATTAATGGCCATGTGAACTTTCCATTCATGGATGTTCTGGAGAATACTCCCAATTCTCATGAGAGGTGGCACCACCCCTAGGTCCATATAGGTAGAGCTCTTACAGTATTTTGTTACCATAAAATACTTGTCTTCTCAAGACTAAGTTCTATTAAAAAAACCTCTCGGTTTTAAACCTCAAATGGTAACTCACAGGTACTCATATCTCAGATGAGACTATTTTAAGTACAACTAATATTCACTTGATTGAATTGTTATTACCTATTGAACCTAATACTAGTTAAGTAACTAGTATTAAGATAGGTTACCATCAATCATAAATCTCTTTAGGGAGTTTAAGTCTCATCCCTCGAGATGAGGTAGCCATTAAATCTCTCGTTAGTGGCTTAGTAAAAGGATTTTCCAAGCTTTCACTTGTTCTCACATAGGATATTGAGATAACTCATCTTTGAATCAATTCTCTTACATATCCATGTCTTAGACTAATGTGTCTAGACTTCCCATTATACACTATGTTGTATGCTCTAGAAAATGTTGTTTGGCTATCACAATGTATCAATATAGGGGATACATTCTCTTTGATTAGGGGTATCTCAATCACAAGATCCCTTAACCATTCGGCCTTTTGTCGGTAGCAGCTAGAGCTATGAACTCTGCTTCCATAGTGGAGTGAGATATACATGTTTATTTCTTGGAACCCCAAGAAATTGCACCCCCACCAAGTGTACATACCCAACCAGTGGTGGAAAAATTGTCCCCGAGATTAGATATCCAACTTGCGTCCATATATCCTTCTAAGATTGACGGAAATATGGAGTAGTGAAGACTTAGTCATTTGGTTTTCTTAAGATAACTTAGGACTCTTAGCCTTCCAGTGATCCACATTTGGATTACTTGTAAACCTACTAAGTTTACTTGCCCCAAATGATAATATCAAGTCTAGCACATGATAACTCTAGGAATTAGAGTTATTTTTATGCGCTTAAACTTGTAATTTTATCAAGAAAGAGTGGGTTAGAGTGTTTTATAGAGTCTTTATCTTTGTTTTGTCAAATATTAAAATATAATAAAATAATATTATATACTAGTATTTTGCTGGGAAAATATGTCCTTAAGTGTGAAATTCTTATTTTGGCAGGTGGTGGTGGAATTTTGGTCATTTGGAAAGAGATTTAAGTGTTAAATGGTTTCAGCAGGAGGGAATGTTGCAGCATTTCAGCAGCATGACGTACTACCAGCCAGCCGATTTGGATGACCCACGTGGACAGTACTTACCAGCTCACTTTGGGAATTATTTAAACTAGGCTGCTTGGTAAAGAAATAAGTGCTTATTGGGCTTCATTTGGCCTTGGACCCATTTATGGTAAAGGGGACAAAAAGACAAAAAAAAAGGAATCAAAAGGAGGAGAAAAGGAGGCCCACGTGACATTAAGGAAGGGAAGTGTCCTAGACCAAGGGGTATCATCTTTTCCAATTAGGGATACACAGCTAAAGACAGTAGAGAAGCCCCAGCCGCCTGTGCAAGAAATACCTCCATTTTGGGCAGCCATTAAAGGAGGAAAGAAGGGAAGAGAGAGGATTGGAAGGAAGAAGACAAAAAGAGAAGGGTTATTAGAGGGACACTCCTTACTAATCTTGGCTTGTTTTTCTTTCCTTTCTATCTTGGAACTTAATTATTTCTTGCATTTATTTTGATTATGGATGATTACCAGCTGGGTTATTTTGTGTTTAGAGTTATGAACTAATTCTCTTAAAGTTAGGATAATTAAGGAACCTTGTTAAGCAATTGTGAACTTTGCTATTGATGCTTAATGCTAATTGAGGTTTATTCATTCAAGTAATTTTCATGCTTAATATTTACTATTGCTTTATCACATCTAGTAAATGATTGAAACAATTAAGATTGCTGAAAAGGATTTTAATTATTAGACAAAAGACTTGAATGGTGCATGATTAAGTTCTTCAATTTTAATTTTGTGAGGGTATAGACATATACCTTTGCCTTGCATAATCTAATAGAATTGGTGCTTGATAGGAATTCTCAAAATTAAATTAACTTAGACATAAGTAATTTAATTAGAGAGTTAACCCATTTGATTTCGACTGAAACTTATGGGCTTGATTAGAATTCTTGATTAGTAAACTGTCAGGAATGCCGCAGCATTTTTATAGCATTGCTTCCAGGAATTGTAAAAACAGGGGGAATTAATTATCCTAGCTTACCATTTTATTATCAACTGATTTTTCCTATTGCATCCCGTTAATTTAGACTTTAAATTCAGCTGTTAGTTAATTTTAATTGCATATGAAAAAAATCAACTTCCACTTCAATTTGAGTTTAGTTCTTTTACTTTTAATCATTTTGCTAAACTTTAATTTCACAATTTTAAGCTTAAAAACAATCCTTGTGGATACGATATTGGGTTCTTATCACCTTATTACTTGTTAACAGTGTACACTTGCACTCACATTAAATTTTGCACAACAGTACACTGAGTGGCGTACATAAGACTCCCTATAGCACTTGCATACTCAAATTGAGCCACTGCTCTTCCTTCATTCTTCTTTAGTTTTACACTATGGTCGAATGGAGTAGTGGCATCTTTAACCTTAAGATGGTTAAATTTGTTCAATACTTTCTCAATATAGTGGGCTTGCCCCAACGCAAAACCCCCACTATTTTTCTTCACTTTGATACCAAGTAGGGTATCAACTTCTTCAAGATATTTCATCTTGAAGGTTGATGATAGAATCATCTTCGTTTCTACTATCCCTTTTATGTTATCACTTAAGATAAGCATGTCATCAACATATAGACAAACAATGATCACATATCCCTTACAAGTCTTGGAATGCAAATACTTGTCTTCATTGTTATGTGTTGACCCTGATTTTGGTCAACTGACACAGAGTCAAAATGCTTGATGTGGACAGATATGTTAGAATGAATATAATGACAAAAACAGTAAAGCACACAAGAATTTATAGTGGTTCGGCCCCAGAATCAGGTAATAACCTACGTCCACTTGAGCTATTATTGATATAGGATTCAAAGGAGTGATCAAAGAACTAGGGTTCTATGAGTTTCACCACCCTCTGAAGAATAAACAATATATCATAATGTAGTAGCTCTAATTCTCTCATAAATCTATACTCTCAAGTCAGCAAAAAGCCAAAAGTCCCCTCCTTGAACTATCTTTCTCTATTTATAGGCTCAAGGAGGATTACATCAATTTGTTACAGATATTCTCTCCTAATTAATCGAATCATCAGGAATTATTGGAGACAATCTCGGGATTGACTTAGATCTTTACAAAATTATCTTGAGATATGCGGAGTGTACGACCAGGCTAGTCGTAAGAAAAACTCAACCATTATGTATGCAATTTCTTACTGGTCGATACTCTAACAGAGCTCTGCCAGGTGTCAGCCACGTGTTCAGGAATCACTTGCCATGTCATCCGTGCTTGTTTTTTGGATAACATTTTCCCCCAAGTTTATTTATTACGAGCAATAAATAAACTTTTAAGGAAACGACCCTTCGATTACCCCACCAGACCTGTCAAAGTAATTCGTGCAACCTAGGGAAAAGTAACCTACACTTGTCTAATCATGGCTTTTTGGTTCCCAAGTAACCTTTTGATGGCTATCACCCTTCCCCATGCTTCGAAAAAGAGGAAACTGATGATTACTCCCCTTTTATGCCACGGGCAAAAATATATATAGTCTCTCCAAAGTCTTCTTTTCCTTTTCACGCAAGCTATCACTCTTTCAAGAAACCCTAAAATCAGAGCTTCCATCTTCTTCTGAAGACCGTCCTCCAGCGTTTCAAGATTCAGTCCGTGAGTTCTCCGACGCTCGATAACTCTCTCAAATCTCCACGATCTTTTTCCTGGTAAGTCTCAGAACTTTTATGCTCTATATTTTTGCCGTGCATGCTTCTGTGGATTAACTGTTGAGTTCATTTGTTTCTGGGTTGAGATGCATGACAGTAAGGGGTTTAATGGGTGATACTGTATAGGATGATATTTCTCTACCATTAAGGAGTTACGAGTTAGTTTGATAGTTGAGATCACGACTTTAGGACGTAATACTGAAGTAAAAATTTGATTTTTATGCCAGTTGAAAAACCAAGTTTTTCCCGCCCTAAAAGGAGTTGAAAAAGCTTTTTTCAAAAAACTTTTTGCTTTCACTTTTTGATCTGTTTCTCAAACTGTTCGTGTGAAAAAATTAGTTTTTTGTTAGAATGCTGCTGTATAAAAGCTTAACTTTTATACTCGACCAGCGTTATTCTAAAAACTTTCAAAATTCTTCATCTTCACCTCCCCATTCTTCTATTCGCAGATTTTAATGCCAGATTTGTGGGGAGGTGAGTGGCCCATCGACGACGATCTTCTTGTGCAACTGCTTGAAGGCGAAGAACAACCGGCCGGCCGAGTTCACGAGATTCCATTTTCCTGAGTTTCTTCTTCCATACCTAAGCCATCAGCACCCCAAATGGCCCACTCTAAATCTCCAAGCAAGAAAAAACCAAACCCTGAAAACAATCTAAATTCACCTGCCCAGCCTGATTCGCAGGCTAGGATTCCCTCGACCAGTGGTCGAGAAAACATTGCCCCGGACCCCCGTATTCAAGTTAGGGCTCGCCCTCGGCATCAAAGCCTTCCTGATGTCGAGTGGTATCTCTCTCCCACCAGCCAAGTAACTCCACGAATGCTTGCCAATTACCTTAGGAAGTATCCTCTCACCGGGGTCAATCTTAGGATCCCAGCTGCTGACCAAAGAGCTAATTTTCCCGGGGGTGTCTATAGCGCTTGGTCCAGGTATCACATAGAGGCGGGGGCTATCCTCCCTCTACATCCATTCTACCAGGGGGTGGCCAACTACTTCGGTGTTGCCCCCTTCCAAATTACCCCAAACGGATATAGAATGCTGGCGAGAATAGTTTCCTGAAGTTCTTTGGTCGTACAAAACTTCCCACCGAACAACAACAGATCATACCCCATTTTCCCTGGCATACGGGTATGAAGCTATGTTGCCTGTCGAGTTAGATCCACCCTCGCATCGCAGATTGACATACGACCAAGACTCTAGTAGCCAGTTATTGATGGAATCCCTGGACTCAATTGATGAGAGGCATGAACAAGCCCAACTCCGAGTAGCTACGTACCAGCAGAAGGTCGCCCGGTATTTTAACTCTAAAGTGCAAGAAAGAAAATTCAATGTTAGAGACCTTGTACTCCGAAGAGTTTTCCTTAACACCCGCGACCAAGCTGCTGGAGTACTCGGGCCAAATTGGGAAGGGCCCTACCAGATTAATGAGGTCCTTCACCCAGGCACTTATAAACTTGCACGCTTAAATGGAGATCTTGTTCCTCGCTATTGGAATGGAGAACACCTGCGCAAGTATTATCAATGAACAATTCTCCTTAAAGAATTGGCTTGTATAAATTTTACTTTTTACAAGTTTCGAAAATGTGTAAGATCTTATTGATCACTCGTACAGACATGTTTAGTCCATTTATTATGAGAAATAAAAGGGATTGTGCTCTGCCAGCCATTTCTTGCCAACTATTGTATTTATTACAAGTATTTGCTCATTACGTGTGTTGTTTTGTTGTATTATAATTCTCATCATATTGCTACGAGCAGTAATGTTCGAGCAGGTTCTAGTCAAGGCAAGTGACCAAGGACCTAAAGTTCCTCGATCACTTGGGGGGCATATAAGGTACAAGTAAGCAAAGCATATCATTAAAAGGTATGTAAACACATGAGCCAAATAAGTGAAAGCATGCTAGGGCACTTAGAGTATTTTTCAAAATTTTCTTATTTTGTTAAATCAAACCAAAGTGTTATGCTAAGTTCGGTCATGCGAACAGATGTTATAATAATATGCAAATATATTATAATATCAAAACGAATCCTTTTACACCGCAAGCAGTCACTGCTCGGATGTAATTGTTGAAGTAAAAGTAAAAGCTACCCATGCAGCAACAAAAAATTATATTGTCTTTACATCACGACCTGTAGGTCGTGTAGTTAAAAAGATAAAATATAAGCAGAAAAGACTAAGGAGCTCAAGGATCCTGAGGAGCCAGAGGATCTTGGGGAAGGTTCTGATTGACAATGCTTGCAGTCTCGTTGTCTGCCCCATCCATCCCAGCGGCCAGCGAGATTTCAGGGGAAGCAGGAACCCTTGATCTTTTTTCCTCAGCCAGCTGAGCAGTGCAACGAGCAAGCTCGGTGTCTCTTGCATTCTCAGGAAGGTAGTCGAAGTTGGCACCTTGATTATGCTTCCAGAAATCATAGAAGCATCGAAGAGTGGCACTCTTGTACCTTTCCAAGTTGCTAGTGTTGGCTTTCTCCAACTCCTCAATCCGGCCCTCCAGGGTGGCAGTCTCCTGCCTGCTCGTGACCAAGTCCAACTTAAGTTGTTGGGCTGCACGGTAGTTGAACCAGTTGGACTTCTTAAATTGGTCCCTCTGCTCGCGAACTTTCCCCAAAGACCTTTGCTTCTCCTCCAACTCCTTAGCCAGATTAGCCTTTTCCTCAACCACCACTACCAGTTATTCGACATGTTTGGCCTCGGCAGCTTTAAGTTCATCCTCGTGTCATTGCTCTAAAGTTCTGGCCTGCTCAGTGACAACACCTGAGTGGATGCAGCCGGCAGTAAAGGTCAGCATGGCCTGCAGTCAGGGTAAAGGTTAGACAAACTATAAAATAAAGAAGACCTGTTTCCACAGAAAAAGATCACTTACACTGGTGAACTCATTCAGGGTGTGGTTCAGGATCAGGTCAACATCCATCGTCTCTATAGCAGCCATTGCCTCTCGGCAGCGGTCGTGCTTCACAATCTTGGTGATCCTCTCCTTGACCAATTTAAAGGCGCGACCAGCCATCTCGCCCCCGGTTGAAGCATGATCAATCTGCTGAGTTTGGTCAGTCGGGGCCGTGGGAGGAGGAGCCGATCCAGCCGGAGCAGAAGGATTTTGCTGCTTGCGGGGAGAGGATGGAGTTGTGGTAGCAGAGGGCATATCCTCCGAAGGGCCTGTATTTCGATCCTTCTTCGCCTGAGGCGCTTGGCTGCTCTCCCCGTGGTGTCTCTTACTGGTCTTCTTCTTGCTCGGGGGAGCTGCGGCAGCTTCAGGAGTGTTGTAGATGTCGAACACACTGACGGATTCCATGTCTGAAAAAGAAGAACAATGTTGAACAGTGAGATAGCATGAATGACCAAGTATATTACATCAGAAAAAGAAGTGAAGAAAGATTGCAAAGTCAAATACCCGAGCTATTATTACTGGTCGCTATCCTATAGACTCTACTAGTCTTATACTCACTCTTTGACATGAAGAAATCTAGACCTAAATGTGGAGCATATTTAAAATTTCCGTCCCCGTCGAATAGATGACAGGGAATTGGCAAATTGTCTAAAAGCGAAATAACTGTACCATTATCATCCGACGACTCATCAGAGAGTTCGACAGGCTTAGTGGCCTTCATTTTTCCTTTCCCCAAGGGGGCCGAGGGCCTCTCTGCTAGAGGAGTGCCAGTAGGTTCCCTGATCGTGACCCCAGTCGGTCTCCTTCCTGGAGGTGACACTGGAGGTTGCTGCTCGGGTTCCTCCTCGGCAATGGTACTCTCTGTCGACAACACCCTCGTGTCCGGATGAGGGGCCAAGAGGCCAACCAACCTAAGGTTATCCTCTGTAACCAGATGCTTGACACTATTTTCTGCGTCAGTCATGCTGGATAGGAGCGCCGATCTCAACTCCATGTCCGGGATTGGGTTTGGTCGCAGCCATGGGCCTGGAAGACATTAACAGTTTAAGAAAATGTGGAGGAAAGCACTAAGTGAAGAAGTAATAACCAGTGGTACGAAGTTTTACCTCCCTGGGCGAAAGCCAGGTTGTCTACGACCATGTTAGTTGTGAGGAAGTACTCCTGGTCGTACCTCCCCACATTTGATATGTGGGTCGTGTCAGTCAGGAAGGTGCGCCTGGTTTCTTGATGACAACGGTGAAAAAACCATGTGCCTTCTTGGTTTGGGTTAGATTTAAGGTCGAACAAATAGTTGACCTCATGAGGCGTTGGCATGGGCCATTTCTTATGGCTGTACAGGATATAGAGTGCAGCGAGCATCCTATATCCGTTTGGAGTTATTTGAAAGGGGGCAGCTCCGAAATAATTGGCCACCCCCTAAAAAATGAGTGAAGAGGCAAGGTAGCCCCTGCCTCAATATGAAACCTCGACCAGGCGCTGAAGGCGCCTCCATGCAGGTTCTCCCTTTGGTCTTGGTTGGGTCTGACTACGGTCACCCCCATGAGACCGTATTTCCTTATATAATTGGCAATTATTATGATCGTCATTATGCTTTCAGGAACTACATACCACTCAACATCTGGCTGAATGGCATGTCGGGGTCGAGCATGTCTTTGGATGTTGGGATCGAGAGCATTTTCGTCTCGACCACTGGTCGAGGGAGCATCAGTCGAAAGAGCAGGCTGATGAGAAGGATTGGAGGTTCTCCTTTTTTGGGCTTTGATTTTGGTGCGAGCCATATTTCGAGTCAAGACAGGTGAAGTGTTTGGATTGGCACGAGAAAATGGAATTTCGGGTATCAATGACGATGGTTGTTCTTCGTCCACGAGCAGTTGGGCCAACAGGTCAGTGTTGATGGGTCTTTCTCCTCCCCACGGGTCTTGCATGTAAACTACGAATAGAGAAAGGAGGAGATAAGACGTACAGCCTGGGAGCTTATGTTGAAAGTTGGAATAACGTTGCTCGCGTCTACGACCAGTAGCATTCTAACCGAAACATTAAGTTTTATGCGACCAGTTTGAAAAACGGATCAAAAAGTGAAAGTAAAAAGTTTTTCTGGAAAAAGCTTTTTCAACTCCAAGGGGGCGGGAAAAACCCAGTTTTTCAGCTAGCCTAAAAATCGAATTTTTACTTTGATTTTACGCCCTAAACCTATGATCGTGACTATCAAACTGGTTCCTAACTCCTACAGAGCGATACTACACTACCCTATCAAACATCAAACGATATACATAAAATCCTCATGAATTTCTACCCAAGAACACAAAAAGTTTCAGAACTCAAAACAGTCGTATAGCAGTACGCATGGCATCTCAAAGGGTTTAAAAGTTGAAGAAATTTACCTGGAGAAAGTTAGAGGTTCTAAAATGGAATGACTTTGGGCGTGCGAGCAAAGGATCCTTAGAACAACGACTGAAGACCTTCGAATTTTTGGGCTTTGAGATGGAGTTCTTGAGGGTTCTTGGCAAGAAAATGGCGAGTAAAAAGTGAAAAGGTAAATGTGAGGATTATTTATAAAGGCTAAGATATGTTGAAAGGGGGTAATCATGAGTTACCATTTTCAAGGCATGGGGGAATGTAATAGCCGTCAAAAAGGTTACTTGCAAACCGAAAAGGCGTGATTGGGTCACAGTTTTCAAGAACACACGAGGGGCTCTGACAGATTCTGTGGGGTATACGAAAGGTTAGTTTCCTAAGTTTACTTATTGTTGGTCACAATAAATAAACTTGGGGGCAAATGTTTACCCAAAAAATAGCTGTTGATGACGTGGCAAGAATTTTCGACACGTGGCCGAGACGTGGCAGAGATGCTGCTCGCCTATCGACCAGAAATATTTCCACATGCGGAGTTCAAGTTTTATATACAACCAGCCTGGTCGTATACTCCGTTTAATTATGTAAAGATATGTACAGTTGTAATGATATCCGAGAATATCTCTTCATTATGACATTGGTATTAGTTTATTAAGGAAAGATGTGACTGATTAATTCATGTAATCCTCCTTGAGCCTATAAATATACAAGATATAGCTGAAAGGAGGAGACTTTTGGGATCGGGAAATTTCTTTCTGAATTGCATTACTATTATCCACTGCTTGTATTTTTTTCTCCTTCTAAGGTCTGTGAAACTCAGGAACCCTAGTTCTTTGATCACGCCTTTGAAGCTCAATATTAATAATAGTATCAAGTGGATGTAGGTCATTACCAATCACTGGGGCCGAACCACTATAATTCCTTGTGTTCTTTATTTTCCATTAGATTATCTTTGTCAAGCTTTGTATTATTGTCTTGTCATTTATCTAACTCCGTGTCGTTGACCAAAACGAGGGTCAACAGCAGCCATATTAGAAATCAAGCTCCTGGCTGTAGCACGAGTCTTATCAACTAGTGCACCCCCACTGGCTGCATCAATCATACTTCTATCTAATGATTGTAATCCTTCATAAAAGTACTGGATGAGGAGTTGTTCACTTATCTGATGATGAGGGCAACTAGCACACAACCACTTAAATCTCTCCCAATATTCATACAAAGACTCCCCTGTATATTGCCTTATACCACAGATCTCTTTTCTTATTCTTTCAACTTTAGATGCTGGAAAATATCATTCCAGGAACATAGTCTTCATACCATTCCAAGTTTCAACAGTACTAGGTGGAAGATAGTACAACCACTTTTTGGCTGCATCCTTCAAGGAGAAAGGAAAAGCTCGCAACTTAATTTTTTCTTTAGTCACTGCAGCAGGTTTCATACTAGAACAGACAATATGAAACTCCTTAAAATGTTTATTCGGGTCCTCACCGTGCAGCCCATGGAAATAAGGAAATAAGTGGATGAGACCCGACTTCAACTCAAAGTCAACATCCAAAGGTGGATACTGAATGCAAAGCGGTTGTTGGTCAAGATCTGGCGCTGTCAACTCTTTCAACATCTTTTGCTGGGCCATTGTTCTATAGGATCGAACTGAATCATCATAATCAAATTCGTTGTTAGAAGGTAATGGCTCTTTAACAGACTTTGCACGTTGATAATGACACTGAAAGAGTGGATTATCAGTGATAGTTCTGGAAGAGTGTGACGCGGACAATTCCTCAAGATAATCTTTAATCTTTTGTAGTAGATCTTGTATATTGTCCTCACCAGACATATACACCTGACAATTCCATAGTAAAAACTAATTAGTCGCAAACAAATAAATTTGAATAATAAAGAGAATAACAATAGTCCCCGGCAACGGCGCCAAAAATTTGATGCGTGTCATATACCACAACAAATTTAACAATTATTTTTCTTTCAATACTTCAAATTATTTTAGTATAATAGCAAGCACAGGTCGAACCCACGAGGACTATCGTTCACTTTATTATTCAATAATTAGCACTAAGACTTAAAATGAGGATTTAGATTTTGAACTCAAAATTAAATCATATAAACTAGAAAGCAAATAAAGATTGATATTACGATATTAAGAAATAGTTAAAGGTTAATCTTCACCCTCAACAATCATTCACAATCACTAATAATAAATATTATTCCAATTTCTAAATTAAACTATTAACCCCGCAGATAACGCTGAAGCAGATAATTATCCCAGTCTCCCTATTATAAGTAATCAAGACGAAGCGCTTAATAATTAACTCTTTTAGCTAAGCAATAAATCTATGAAGCATACAATCTATTTAACTTAGATAAAGCATTAAATCCTATGGAGACAAGTTAATCTAGGCAATAAATTAATGAAGCATATAATTCATTTAACATATGTTCTATTTGTCATCACAATCAACAATTCTTTTGACATCACTATCAGTTGCAATTTATCACTTACACTTACAATCCTAAACTACTGGGTGAGTAGTAATTCTAAGCTGACAATTGAATAATGTAAAACCTTAATTAGTTGGCCACCTAACAAGAAATCACAAAATTCATAACATTCAATTGGAAAAATAGAAACAATTTAATATTGAGAGAAATTAAATAATAATACTCATTATCAACAATCAATAATTCATGTCTTGGGTTTTGAATTAACCCTTAACCTAAAAAGAACCTACTCCATAATAGTAATCATAATCACAAACATAATTATAATTAAGATTAAAGAGTTTAAGGGAAGAAAAGAAACTAAATTGATGAACAATAGTGTTGTAGTGTTGTAGTCTTCTCTTCAGCCCTTTCTGAGTCTTTTTCTCTAAAAAATCGTAATAAAAAACTTCTCTCAAATTAACCCTAATAAATCTTTTATAGTCTCCTTTAAATTCTAATTAAAATTTAAATAAAAATCTTGAAAGCAACGTCGCAAGCCGCAACCTGGAAAATGCATGTCACGGCCTAAAACAAAATATGTGCAGAAATTGGTCACGCAGGCCGCGGCCTGAGAAAACTGGGCAACGACCCAACTCAGTTTTCTTCCCAGTAGGCAGCGGCCTTCTCTGGAACAGAAAATCTGAAACATCAATTCCAATTAAAGTGTCGTGGCCTAAATTTTATGGGTCGTGGCCTATCTTCAATTTCTTCAATTCTCGACCTTAGATAGCTTGTACGCTGCCGCCACTTCAACATTTCAATCCTGAAAGCCTTGAATTCTCTTAAAACTTCATTTTAACCTCATCTTAGTGAGTATTTTTTTCAACCTATGATTTATAAACTACACTTGCCATCAAAATGTTAGATTTATCACATAAAATGCAATGTAGAAAATATGTTGTAGAATCATGAAACTAAGTTAAAACTACTAAAAATGCTATTATTACACCATCCAAGCATTGAAAAACTTATCAAATATTAATACAAAAAATGACCTTATCAGTAGTCGACCCTTGTGTTTAACAACTTAGGGAAAAAGACATTGTGGTATTCTTAATCCTTTATGTAGATGATATCTTACTCATTGGAATTAATTTCAAGAAATAATCAAACATAAAGAACTGGCAGGAAACGAAATTCTAGATTTCATTGTAAGCAAGTCAAGTTCTTTGTATCCAGAACATCAGGGATAGAAATTACTAAATTTTGGCTCTAACTCAAGCGACCTCCTTAGGTGAGGTGCTTGGTCATTACTCTGTAACAAATTCCAAGAAATGATGTTTAGCGTCTTGACATGGAATTTATTTTTCAAAGTAGCAATCTCCACAGACTCCTCAAGAGAAAGAAAAGATGTAATGAATTCCTTATGCATTTGCAATTAGAAGTCTAATGCATACTATGTTGTGTGTTGTGACTGGAGATCTGCTATGCAGTGGGAGTGGTGAGAAAATTTCAGTAAAACTTTGGAAATGAACAATAGAGGGGGTCGGTATCTTAGTCTTTTTAGGTGGGTCTTTGAACCTGTTAGGCTACACAAATTCAGATTTTAGACTGATGTTGATGATAGGAAGCCTACTTTTGAAGAGTTATGATTTGGAGAAGTGATAGGTTATCAGTAGCTATGATTTGGAGATGCGTTAGGCTATCTGCCATTTCAGAATCCACCTTGGAGGCTGAGTACATAGTTGCGTCTATGGCAGCTAAGGAAATAGTCTGGCTGAGGAAGTTCTATACGGATCTCGGTGTTATTCCAGAAATGGATAAACCACTCATTTTGTCTAGTGACAGTAATGAGGCAATAGCGAATTTGAAAGAACCTCGAAGCTACAAAAGAGCAAAACATATAGAGAGAAAGCACCACATCAAGCATATGTGGTGAAGGCGTGATGTGAAGGTGATGAAGATAGCATTGGAAGGCAATCTTTCATATCCCTTTACAAAGATATAAGCAGAGAGCATACTTGTGAAGCATGTAGAATGCATGGTTTTGAGAAACATGTCCCATTTGTTTTAAAAGGGCAAGTGGGAGTTTGTTGGGTTTTATGCCCTTATAAAACCATGTCAGACATGTACCACAATTTCATATAGTCAATAAAAGTAGTAGAAATCATTTAGTTTGACAACCGTGTTTCTTGCTTGTTTTATGACATGATTATTTAAATAATACAAACATTTATAAAATTCTGAACATATGGATAGCTACAATTATAGTGACTAGGTCACAGTTGATTATAGTTGTAATTATATGTTAAAAAAGAACGAGTCCTAAGATTATATCAGTGCATTGGATTTTCACTGATTAGGCAATCTACGATATGATCTACTTAAACATTCGGGGTGTGATGTCTTTTCCAATGCATTGACCAAGTAGATAAGATCGGATGTATTTAGTTACATCGGACTAGGACCGATATTGATTATTGATTGATAAATAAGTATCGTTGTTATCGAATCTAACCAATGTCACAACGTTGACCATAGGTTAAGTCAATCTTAATTCTGAGTGATAATATTCTGCTAATTATATTATTTAAATCTTTTGACTTGTTCGTTACCAGCTTACCCTACGGTCTAGCCCATACTTACATCTTAGAGATTTAGTAGTGTAATTGAGTGGGAGTATTATTCATAGATATGAAATCTATAACTTCTGTATGAGAAGTGAAAAGATGATTTCCTTAATTGCTTTGTTCAAAAAGTTAAATGATTGAGATCTCATTTCTGTGATTAAGTTCACGGAAATATCATTTATAAGGAACTTAGTGGTAGTTAAGGATAAAATACTGATGAAAGGCAAAACGGTTATTTTCACCTAGCTCATTAGTAAGTCATCAATAGAGGATTGATGACTGTAATGGTTATAACAATGGATAACGTATTTATGGTTTGAAAAATATGTTCTATGAATTCAAGAGTCCAATTCCGAGTCTATAGTGTAGTCATGAGAAATTAATAAGGTAGTGAAATTATTCGTAAATAAATTCACGGTAACTTATTGGAGCTTGATTTCATGGATCCATGGTCCTCACATCACATTTGAGTAAATCATCTAGAATGTCTCAATTAATTGATTTAATTATCAATTAAGATTTTTTAAAGTTGACTAGGTCAATTTTAGAAAATTTAGAGAGATATGAGATATAGAGAATAAAAGACAATATTTGGGTAAATTTATTAATATTGATAAATTTGTGTCAATATAAATAAATTAAATTAAATCAAGTTTCAAATTGTAATTAGTTAATTTGAATAAGAATTTAATTAATTAATTAAAAAATAAATAAAAGGTTTTGAATTTAAGCCCGATTGGGATTTAAATTCAAAATAAAGGTATTGGGCCCAAGTCCATTTGTGGGTGCCCAAGACTTTTATTTTATTTTTTTATTATTTTAATTAATTCAAATTTAAGTTTAAATTTAAATAAAACCCATTAAATTGTCTACATAAGGAATATGATATCTAGGGTTTTCAGAAGTCAGTCTCAGTTGATTCATTGGGTAAGTGAAAACCTAGAGACTTTAATCATTTCTTAGCCAATATCTCTTCTTCTCTTCTAGATCTCTATCTCATGTGTTGAGAACCAGCCCACACTAGTTCTAGGTTTATCAAAGGTTTGGTGAGGAAGACTGTGCTGCTGATCTAGTTCAATCTCTTGATAATACTCTGCTACATAAAGGAATCAATGGTTAGAGAGATTGAAGGAAAGAGTTGTTCCAGTTCTGCTGCGTATTCGTAAGTTTCTACATCTTTGTGTTTATGTTAATTTATGAATCTGATGTTCATATGTATGTCATGTTATTCTATGTTTCTATTATGTGTTTGGAAAAATAATAGGAAGCATGCATCTAGATTTAAATTCCTAGATCCTACAATTGGCCTCAGAGCCTAGGTTGCCTAGATCTAGATGTTTTTTAATGCATGATTATATGTATTTGTTGACATGTTTAATTTTAAAAGTTTAATTGGATGGTACATGTAATTTGATATGAATGTTTATGAATCATATTGCTAATTTAAGTTGTCATATTTTTCATGCATTTTGAGATCTTAATTGGTACTTGGTACAATGCTTGTTGAAAAATTGCACAATTTTTTTTTGTATTTTTAATTATGAATGAAATGATATATATATATATATATAAGTAAACCTAATTAGGTTTACGTAAAATATATATACACGGCTGTCCACATATATAAAAAAAAATTGATTAATCTTAATCTTATTTGTTTTATACGGGTACATTAAAAATTATATATATATATATGTTTTTAAAGAAACGTATATATGTTTATATATATAATATAAAAGTTAGATAAGATATTTTTTTTGTTTTTGTTGTGCTAAAGAAATATCTAAGTATCCAATTTTAAAAAAATGATATATTTTCTTTAATGACAATTAAATTAATTTTATGTTTGATTAATTATAAGGTAAGTTTTCAATTGGGAAAAACTTTATGGTAATTAATTAATAAATTAATTAATTTTGATAACTCAATTAATTGTTTTAGATATTGATTGATATATTTATTTTAGCAATTGATTTATTTATTTTGGAAATAAATGTAATGATGCATAAAGTTGTGTAACATATCATATAGGTTTTCATGTTAAGCCCATCCAATCAATAAGAAAATTAACATATCTAACATCATTATTAAGTTATTTTTTGTATTTGGCCTTTAAATATAAGTATAATGATGGCCCATTTTTTGTTTTGAAAAATGTGGGAAAACTCAAATAAAACTTTTATAAAATGTTAGGTTTTATTTGGGCCCAATTGAACATGTAAGGAATATGATGTCTACGGTTTTCAGAAGTCAGTCTCAATTGATTCATTGGGTAAGTGAAAACCTGGATACTCTAATCATTCCTTAGCCACTATCTCTTCTTCTCTTCTAGATCTCTATCTCATGTGTTGAGCACCAGCCCACACTAGTTCTAGGTTGATCAAAGGCTTGGTGAGGAAGGCTATGTTGCTGATCTAGTCCAATCTCTTGATAATACTCTGCTACGGAAAGGAATCAAGGGTTAGAGAGATTGAAGGAAGGAGTTGTTCCAATTCCGATGCGTATTCGTAAGTTTCTAAATCTTTGTATTTATGTTAATTTACGAATCTGATGTTCATATGTATGTCATATTATTCTATGTTTCTATTATGTGTTTGGAAAAATAAAAGGAAGCATGCATCTAGATTTAAATTCCTAGATCCTACACAAACTACTCAAAAGTAAATTCAACAAGAGAAAGCTCTTCCCATTGCACCTGACAAGGTAGCCTTTTTAGCTGAGGAAAATAAAGGTTCAGTCCAAAACAAAATTCTGGAAAATAATGAAATTAGAGATTCCTGGACAAATCAACAAATGAGACTGATTGAACTTGAAAAGGAAAAAAAATGTAAAAAAATTAAAAAATATATATATATTCTAAAATAGAGCAAACTCCAATACATTTCCTTAAATGAACAAAGGTCTGAGAATTAAGTGCTTAATCTGCATATTGAGCATCAGAAGACACGTGAGATAACATGATGGTTTTTATATTCAACCAAATCTCTAATAAAATGGTACCTAATGTCAATGTGCTTAGTCCTTGAATGTTGCACAGAGTTTTTAGAAATATTAATAGCAGTGGTGTTATCACAATAATGATCAGATATTTTTTAGGGAAACCATAATCAGAAAGCATCTTATTCGTCCAAATTAATTGAGTGCAACAACTCCCTGCTGCAATATATTCAGCTTCTACACTGAAAAGGGAAATAGAATTTTATTCCTTGCTGTGCCAGGTCACAAGATTATTTCCTAGATAAAAACAACCTTCAGATGTACTCTTTTTATCATCTAAATTTCCAGGCCAATCCGAGTCACTATACCCAACTAAAGACATATTAGTATCATTTGTATACCACAAACCAAACTCAACTGTGCTTGCCATATATTTCATTATTCTTTTAACAACAACCAGATGAGACTCAATAGGTGAGAATTGATTTCTAGCACATAATCCTACACTAAAACAGATGTCGGGTCTACTAGCTGTTAGATAAAGAAGACTCCCTATCATACTACGAAAGAGTGTTGGATATATGGATTTTCCTGACATGTCTTTAGTGAGCTTAGATGTAGTGCCTATAGGTGTCTTATCATGCTTTGAATTCTCAAGACCAATTTTTTTAAGCATGTTAAGAGTGTATTTCGATTGTGAAATAAAAATCCCATTTTCCATATGTTTAATTTGTAATCCTAAGAAAAGTTAAGATCACCTATCATGCTCATCTCAAATTCAGACTTCATTAATTCAACAAAACTATCTATTACATCAGGGCAAGTAGATCCGAAAATGATATCATCTACATAGATTTGAGCCACAAATATACATGTGTTCAGATGTTTTATAACGAGAGTTTGATATGCATTTCCCCTGATAAATCAATTATTGAGCAGAAAGGAGTTTAATCTGTCATACCAAACCCGCAATTCTTGCTTTAGTCCATATAGAGCATTTTTCAGCTTATACACATGATCAAACAAATGTGGATCCTTAAACCCAATTGGTTGCTCCATAAAAACTTCTTCTTGAAGAATTCCAATGAGAAATGCGCTTTTCATATCCATTTGATGAAGCTTCATTTTAAGTTGACAAGAAATGGCAAGAAGCATTCTATTAGATTTAAGCCTTGCTACTGGAGCAAACGTTTCTTCAACACAACGGAAATATGGAAAACAAAAATACAACGTATCTATGCAAAAATAGAATAGACAAGGTTTTGATAAAAGAAATGTTATAACTCAATGCACAAAATACAAGTAAATAGAAAGATGTAGAAAAAGAAGATCACAAACTCAAAACAAAAATAACAAGAAGAGCAAAAGAATGAAATAAGAACAATAGAAATAACACAAACTCTCACACAACCAAAGTGTAGAGTAGTGGGGATCACCAACTTGAACAAGGTTCAAGACCTTTGTCCAAAAGCTTATTTCCCTTATTCTTTAAGCACTAAGGGATTGTACTGACCCACTAATCTAGACTATTTGGACCATTAACGAAACTATACATAAAACTTACATTTTTACGAAAATACCATAATTTTATTGAGTAACTTGTAAAATAGGAGTTACTTACAAATAAATAGAATACTAAGAAGGATATGGGATCCCATTGTCTTTAAAAACAAAACATGATTTAAAATAAAAGACATTACATAAATGGTGCGGAAAATATATGTAAAAAGACATAAAACAGAAACTACATCCTCGAATCGAATAACGCTCGGCCCCTTGACTCCATTCACCATCGATACACATCCTCTAAGCGTCACGAATCTTACCGCCTCTAAAGCTTATTTTCCTGCACATAAAACAAAAAGGAATGAGCCTAATGCCCAGCAAGGAAAATCTAACACATAGTCATAAACATAACTTCATAAGAAACATAAAGACTTAACATAATACATATAACATACACTTATTATAATGGCCATTATTACTTGGGGTCTCATAGACTAAACAAGCATATGCCCATGGGATTAGTGGGGTCCTACTAGCTAAGTAGGTCATATGCCCATAACCCATTTGGGGTCTTGTTAGTCATATGGGTCATATGCCCAAGCCTACAAACATACATGCATACATATCATAACACATTTAACAACATAAAACATAAGATAACATAAGCATATAACATATTGATTCTAGCCTATTTTCCTTACCAAAGTTATCGGGATATGTGGACTGAGTTGGGACTTTTGGAACACTCCTAATAACCATAATGAACAAGAGTGAGTTGAAAGAAGAAAAGAGATGAAAAGGAAAATGGGAAGACTAAACCATTTGAAAGTCACACTTACCAAACTTATGTGCTCAAGAACTTAGATTCCCTAACCAAAATGAAGATTAAGGTTAGAGATTGAGTAGAAGACTATGAGAAAGAAAATAACATAATACCGAAATGAACTAGAGTTTTGGTTACCTCAAAGACTTGAAAGACCAATCTACACCTCAACCGAAATACTATAGAACCTCACTTCCCAAAGTGTTTGATAAGCTTATGATGTTTAAGCTTATGATTTTCCCAAACCAGGTGTTTACACTCTCACACTCACTTAACACTAGCAGCTTCTGAACTTAGAGCAAAAGGTGAATAATGGCTGGGTACTAGGTCCTATTTATAGAGTTTGGGAAAGAAAGTATCTTGATTTTACTTGAATAAAAATAATGGCTTTTTAGGTGAAAATCATTTAAATAATCGTTCAGCAGAGGTTGAAGACTCGTTCAAAAGATGCTGGACTTATGGAGGAGTTTGAATGGCTGAAAGGAAAAGAATTCAAAAGTATTTGAATTTATGCTGGAGGAGGCGATATATCGCCCCCTATAGGCGATATATCTCCTGGACCATTGTTCCCGAGGCGACCGTGCATCGATTCGTGTTTTCCGTATCTACGTGCTGCGATATATCACCCCCTATAGCTGCGATATATCGGCACACGCTGAATATTTAAACACGAAATTACACATTTTTAGCTAAGTTTGAATGGAGTAAACAGCCTTGACTAAGCCCTCAACGTACTCAAAGCTGCTGACTGACCCTATAACATTCAAACTTTACTCCTTATTAAATTTAATCCTCAAAAATACTTAATCCTTAATCACCATTCATAACATGTGCTTAAAATCCTATTGGTTGATATCTAAACCTTATAGTATAATAAATATAATCCTTAATATCAGTCACATTAATCAAACCTTAGGTTATACTTAATATTCTTAAACTATAGATTAAACTTAGAAAATCTATAAGTACTACTATGAGTGTCCAAATAATTCCCGGTCTGAACCAAAAATCCACAGTAACAAAGATAATACTATACATACTATAATACTACTAAACAATTAGCTAAGTAAAGTTCTTGGACTCTACAGGGATCTCACAAGGAAATAACTCTATGGAATTATCAAACCTCTATGGTGTATTTTCCAGCCAAGTATTTTGTGGATAGAAAATTGTGTCTTACAAGTGAGCATTAGGCTCCTATTTATAAAGTTTTGAGACACCCTTTGAATTTCAAATTCCACCAATGCCTATGTCTGTTACCAATGTTTAATTGGATGTTTATGGAATTAAAATGAAGATTTGGGAGTTACTTGGGTTGTTAAACCATTCAAATTGGAAAAAACTAAAAAATTGGACTTGGCTGTCAACACCCCAGGCCTCGGCCTAGGACGTGCCTGGCCGCAGCCTAGGAAGCTTGTGGTCGTGGCCACCAAGCTGTTTCAGCCTCCTAATTTTGCATTTTTCCAAAACGTCTTAAACCCTCTCACATGATTTTGTAACCTCCATACACCTAATAATGGGAGTTAAAACATATCTTCAACAACTATATTACATAATGGATCTATGAAATTCAAACACCAATGTGTAACTCTCAATCTACACATCATTATGTAATATTTGGGAGTTACAAATTTGTAATTGATTTTGTAACTCTTAAATATGTTACACTTGGACACACACATATGTCCAATTTTGTAACTCTCAATATTATGTTTCAAGGAGTGACAAATCATATTTTGTCACATTATTTAATCTAACATTATATTATATAAAATAATATATCAATAAGTATAGATATGTGTATATGTATCAATAATATAATGATAAATGTGTGTATATGTATCATTAATACTTATTATAATGAATCCTTTTTAGTTAACTTTTGACTATTAATATAATTCCCTTGTAAAGATGAATTGTTCATATATAATTGATGTATCAAGAACGTAAATTTGTGTTAAACTGCTTTTGTTTTTGCATGTTTATAAATTACGGTGATTTTCTTTGTGTTCATTATACATAATATTGTTTGTGATCATATATACTATTTATTTATGCTTTGTATTTCATTTAATGATTTGTTTTAGGATTTTAGATATGATATTAAATCGGATTTCTTATTTAGTTCACTCATTTTGCTTTGTAATTGACTCATAATTTGTTAATATTAAATCTGATTTTTTATTTGGTTCACTCATTTGTTTCATTTTCTTTGTATTTAGCTTACTAATTGATTTCGTATTTAGCAAATTGCTTAATGTATCAGTGTAGTTAATTTTGTATACTAGTTGATTTTGTATCTTAGTTAATTTTGTATATTCTTTGTTTTGTTATTTTTACAGGAGTGATGGAGAAGTATATTTCCCTTATTTCTACCCAAATAGGTGAAGTTCATGACAAGCCTAACACTACCACAATCTCTTTCCCTAGCATTACCCCAATCCCTACCCCAAACACCATCTCAAACACTATATCAACCCCAATTGAGCTTAAGTTACCAAAAAAAGAAGGCAATGATGACACATCCACTACCAAGAAAAAGTCAAGTAGATACTCTACTGTTTGTGATCACTTTACTAAAATTGTGGGTGGGAATCCAAAAGATCCTAGGTGCAAATGTAATTATTGTGGAAAAAATTATGCATGTCGTAGTACTAGAATGGGAACAAGTAGTTTATGTGTTCATTTGAAGAACCACTGTAAGAAATATCAATTTAGGGTATCTGATAAGAAACAAAAGTTATTGAGTTTTCAAGGTGGTAATGAGGGTGTGGAAATTTGTTGGCGGTTGCATTTAATAAGGAGATTTGTCAGAGAATCTCTAGCTAAGATGGTAGTCTTAGATGAACATGCACTTAGAGTTGTGGAAGGTGAAGGGTTTAGGCAGCTTATGCAAGTGGTGCAACCTAGATTTGTTCTTCCAAGTAGAATGACAGTTGCTAGGGATGAAAGAGTAAAATTGAAAAAGGAGTTAACCAAGGTTGGTCAAAGAGTGTGTTTACCAACTGATTGTTGGACATCTGTCCAACAAATTCCTTATATGTGTCTCATTACACACTACATTGATAGTGATTGGTGCTTACAAAAACAAATCATAAGTTTTTATCAAATTCTGAACCATAAGGGAGATACAATTGGTAAGATGATTGAATCTTGTTTGCTTGGTTGGGGAATAGAGAAGGTGTTTGTTGGGACTGTGGACAATGCATCAGCCAATGATGTAGATGTTAGTGTTGTTAAGATGAGAGTTAATGCATGGAAATGGTCTGTTATTGGTGGTGATTTCATACATTTTAGGTGTTATGCTCACATAGCGAATTTAATTGTGAATGAGGGGCTAAAATATTTGCACGATTCAATTGTTGCCATTCGTAATGTTGTGAGGTACATTCGGTTTTCTCCTGCAAGATTGGAGAAGTTCAAAGCTTGTGTTGAGAGGGAAAAGGTTGAACATAAGGGGTGTTTGGTTTTAGATGTGCCCACAAGGTATAACTCCACTTATTTGATGTTAGATGTGGCTATTATGTTTGAGAAAGTGTTTGCAGGGTATGAGGAAGAAGATGATAGGTTCTTGAGTTACTTCAATGAAAATGGAAGTGGAAAGAAGAGATTTGGACCACCTACTTTTACTGATTGGGAGAGTGCTAAAATATTTTTCAAGTTTCCACACACTTCTTATGAAGCCACACTAAAGTTTAGTGGTACATTGAATGTTACATCCAACACCTTTTATCATGAAATTTGTGAAATTCACACTCAATTGTCTGATTTGGCTTCAAGTGATGAACATTTGTTATCTGTTATGGCTACTAGTATAAAAAGAAAGAGTGAAAAATATTGGGGGATGTAAATAACATCAATGTTATGTTGTTTTTTGCTATTGTGCTAGATCCTAGGTATAAGTTGAAGTATCTTAAATATTGTTTTGAGAGTGTTTATGATGGTGAAATTGTTAAGAAGGTTGTGCTCAAGGTAGAGCAAACCCTTCATTGTTTGTATGCTTGTTATAGTATGGATAAAGAAAGTGAGATCGAGACTAAAAAAGATAATACTAGTATATCACCACCGAAGAATGAGACCAAGCAAACTCAAAAAAGAAAATTATTGACTTTATATTTGCAACAGCAAGAGATGAAGTGTTTAAGTGGGAAGATGAATGATATTGAGAGGTATTTGGGTGTGAGATTGTTAATCCGATGACTTCTTCATTTGATATCCTTATTTGGTGGAAGGTTAATGCTAAAAGGTGTAAGGTTTTGTCTTTGATTGCTAGAGATGTCCTTGTTGTTCCTACTTCTACTGTGGCATCGGAATCTGCTTTTAGTACTAGTGGTCTTATTTTAGACTCATTTAGAAGTTCTTTGAGTCCAAAAATGGTGGAGGCACTAGTTTGCATTCATAATTGGTTGAAGGCATCTAAGTTAGGGAATACTTGGATGAAATACAATCTTATGACTTTCTTGATGAAGGTAAATATATTACTTTGGTTCTTTCATTTAAGTTATTTATTTTCAATTATGCATTGATAAGTTTTTCATTTTTTATTTTAGACACCTCAAAGAAAGGAAATACAACACCAAATGATAAGAATAAAATTGAAATAGTGATTGTTAATTGAAGAATTGTGAGGTATTCAAAGTTATATTTTTAGTTGTAATCTAATTTATTTATTG
This sequence comes from Humulus lupulus, assembly GCF_963169125.1. Classification (NCBI taxonomy): domain Eukaryota; kingdom Viridiplantae; phylum Streptophyta; class Magnoliopsida; order Rosales; family Cannabaceae; genus Humulus; species Humulus lupulus. The sequence continues at coordinate 22,902,754 of NC_084801.1, read as the reverse complement.
TTTAAAAATTACTTATTTATCTGTTAAATTTGTATGCAGGTCATCTTTTGGAGTGGATTAAACTAGTTTTATCTATATTTTGAACTTCTTTTCAAATCTTTAGAACTTTAATTCTATTGTGGAGATCTTTAATATCCATCGTTTATTATTTTGGTTTATGTATGACTGTATATGAATATGTTTGGTTTTGGTTTAATTTGAATATGTTTATGTTTTCCTTGTTATGTCTATTATTAGGATGTATGAGTACTAATGATACTATCAATTTCATAGGTTTTTATCAAATATTATGTTCATGAATGTAATATTAGGTAGGATTACCCATGATTTAAATTTTTTAAAATTAAACTTTGTAACATTGAATTTTATCATTTTTTTTACATAAAAATCAAAGCCCAAAATTTTAGGCCCAACCCAACCCTTATATTGTTGTAGAAAGTAGGGTTGGGTTGTACTAAGTGAATGGTTCCTAGTTTCTCCAAACTGTAGTCATTGGGTTGGCCCACTAAAACACCCTCAACCCGACCAACCCAACCCAAGCACTTTTAATACTGGTTGGGTTTCTAATGCACTTTGGTTTTTATCTCTAAAAATCCATTTTAGAATAAGCTAGTCCTATTAGTTTTTTTGGAAATTTTTATTTGAGAAGCTAAAAGTTAATGCAAAAGCTCGGCCAACCATGCCCGAAATCCCCAACAAAACTCTGAAAAGAAACTAAGCAATATTCTCAATTTACAAAATGAAAAATTCTTATCTATAATATACAATGTCTCAACAAAATGAAATAAAAACATACATACAAAACCCAGATTTATAGATTATCAACATATATACAAAAACTTAACAAAATAATTAAAAATATATATATTAAAAATCCATAGAAAAATAAGAACAGTAGAGTATAAACAAAGAACCATAGATCTGAGAAAGGAAAAAAGTAAGAACAATATCCCATTATTCAAATTTAAGAACTGAAATACATCAACAAAATAACTAACCAATGAAGCAAAACTTACCTATGTTGTTGTGAGAAAAAGTAGTAATGAAACTTGAAGTCCATCTTGACATTGACTAACACAATGGTAGGGAAGCACTACAGCGATGGCTAGCGGCGACATCGACAGATGGGCGGTAAGATGAGAGAGGACAGTGGGTGGTGGGAGAGATAGGAGATGAAAGATGGATCATGAGAGAGAGAGAGAGAGATAGAGATAGGCAGCTGTATAAATTAGAGTAAAAAGACAGTAAGATGAAAGGAAGAAGGAGAAGTCTTATAGGGTTATGAGTTAAGGTTTATTTAAGAAATATGGTTGCTTAGATAGCAAATAAGCAAATCCTGAGATTTTTATCATTATCATAGACTATAGTTCTGTTTAAATCTGCCTTTAAATAGTAGCAAGAGGACCTAGACGGTTTCATCACATACTACGGTAATGAGTTAATGGCCATTAATTTGTGGTCTTATGTTTTATGCTTTATGTTTTTTTTACGTATTATTTTTTATGATATGCTTTAGTAGTTTTTCCTTAGTAGGCATTAGGTTCGTTTCTTTTTATTTAGATGGTGCAGGTGAATGAACATGGAAGGCGAGACAGAATCTAGGTGGCTTTGACATGTGTATTGGGAGAGGACTAACGAAATGGATCGATGGAATCGATCGAGGATGAGGTTGACATTTGAGTCTTTTATTTATGTATTTATGATTTTCGCTTTGAACATTTAATTAAAGGTTTTGTTTTTTTCTTTATGATTTTATGTAATAACAATGGGATCCAGTATTTTGGATTTTCAAAGTCTATTATTTTATGTATACATCCAAAAGATAGTAGTATGTCTTAGTAGTTTTTAAGATTTAAGGTCTATTAGTTAGTCGGGTCTTTACAGATTTAACTCGCCAAAAGCCAGTTTTGCCATTTTTTGGGCCCATCGGATGCTTTTTGAACAAGATATGCCAGTTTGTGGGGTTTTTTTGTCATATGTGCACTTCTACATGGTAGTGATAAAATAATTTTTTTTAATGGTGTTTCTTTTTATTTTTTATATAATTCTATAAGGGTAGTATTGTAAATTGCTTTTATTGTTGACATGTATCCACACTTAATAGATATGTATTTAGATTAAAGTAGATTGTATTGGTTTGGTATTGTGGACTTGAGATGATCCATCATAAAACATAACCCAATTCAACGCCCCAACCGTAAGCCATCCTACCGGACCCGATTCTAGTTCTGTTTTAATTTCTCCGACTAGAGACTAAGGGTGAACATTTGACCCACAAAACCCACCTGACCCACAACTCAAAAATCCAGTTTTTGACAAAACTTGTCGAATTCAGGTTAAATCTAGTCTGAACCTAAGATGGTTCGGGTCGGGTTCGGGTTTTGATTATTAGGTGTCACGGGTTTGGGTTAAGACCCGAAACCCGAACTGCATTTAAAAAAAAAAACGGATTCATTAGTCATTACTTCTAAAAAGAAAACCCTAAGAGCCCCCGACCCTTTCTCTCTCTGTCTGCTGCCTTGCCTTCCTCCCTTCCTTTTCTTTTCTTTTCAGACCCACCGACCACTACACCACCCTCCGCCCAGGCCCAGCCCTCCGCAGCTCTTCCTAGCTCTTCCTCGTTGTCATCCCTCTGCAGTCCACAACAGCAGTCCACAGCACCACACGGCCCATAGCCAGTCAGCTCTGCCTAACTCTTCCACGTCGATGTAACCACGCATAGTCACCGGCAGCCATCGACCCCGACCCCTCCCTCACAACTCACAACTAGTGTTTTTTTATTAATATATATTATATAGGTTATTAGGTTATATACAAGAAATATATATATTAGATAAATATATAGGTTAATAAATAATAAGTTAAGTTAATACTTAATATATTATATGTAATTATATTTCTAATAGTTATTACTTATTAGTTTGGGAAAATAAGAATTTTGGTTTTTTTGGTAAAAAATAAAATCACCCTATTGTTGTTTGATTGTGTATTGTGTATAGATGTATGTTTTTTGAATTTTTGAGAGTTAATTTCATTGAAATAAGTAATATCAAGATTGGTTAGTTTTAATGTTTGGGTCTATTTTTTAGAGTTAGATCTTAATTGTGTTAGAAATCTGCCTAAAAGTTTTTAAGAAATTGACAATTATTTATTTTGTGCATTTACAGATTGGAGCGGAATCAGACTAGTCTAAAGACAGTGTTTCTACTTTGAAGCTTGAGGTAAATATATTATCTTTGTTATATTGGATTATAATATATAGGCTTGTCTAAATGTGTACTCCTTATTGTAGTGCGTATTAGGTTTGTTCATTGTTGGGTGTTGCCTTGTTGTAGTGGATTATAGGCTTGTGTGCTGCTGTGTTGTAGTGGATTATAAGCTCGTGTGCTGCTTTGTTGATTAGTTTTTTCTTAAATATGTTGTATTAATAGGTAATGGATATTGATGAGGTAGATGAAACTCTTCCTCCGATATATGATTAAGATCAACCACCTCTCATTCTGTATTAATAGGTAATGGATATTGATGAGGTAGATGAAACTCTTCCTCTGATAGATGATCAAGATCAACCACCTTTCACTCAAACTGAAAACCCTACTCCTCCTACTGAAAAGGGTAGAAAAACTACGGCTAGAAAGAGGGGTAAACCTCCCATCCCTACTAGGAAAACTAAGGGAAAAGGGTCATCTATTTTGGATCATTTTACTAAGGAATATCCTCCTCCACCCCCGACAAAACCTAACAAAGAGCCTCCCCCCCCCCCCAAGTGTATATGTAATTATTATGGTTCTGACTTCTTGTGTGACACTAGAAAACATGGGACTATTCATTTGTGGAACCATTTTAAGAAAGTATGTGAGCTAAGTCTGTTTAATATTGATGAGCAGAATTGAAAGACTTTAAGCTTTTAGCATGTAAATGGAGGGAAAGAAGGGGAAACAAGCTTAGTAGTGGTAGCTTATAACAAATAAGCTTGTAGGGTAGCCCTCACACAATATATTGTATTGGATGAATTGCCATTTAGACATGTCGAGGGTGAAGGGTTCAAAAGATTTGTCAAAACACTCCAACCTAGGTTTGAGATCCCTTCTCGAATGACTGTTGCTAGGGATGTATTGAAGTCATATAAGGAGGAGAAGGTGACATTGAAAAATATTTTGAGCCGTGAGAGGATATTGATTACTAACGATACTTGGACTTCCATTCAAAATTTGAATTACATGGTCATCATTGCTCATTGGATTGATAATGCTTGGGAGTATCATAAAAGAATTATCATTTTTTGTCAAGTGGTAGATCATAAAGGGGAAACCATTGGAAAAGAGATCGAGCTATGCCTTTTAGAATGGGGCATCTCTAAGTTGTTTACCATTACGGTAGACAATGCTTCCTCTAATGATGTTGCCATTAGATACTTGAAGAGGAAGTTCAAAGAGAAAGAGAAGGGACTAATTTTGGATGGAAAGTTTTAACATATGAGGTGTTGCGCTCATATAGTGAACCTAATTTTTACTGAAGGGTTGAAGGAGAAACATGAGTCAATTGCAGCAATTAGAAATGTTGTGAAGTTTGTTAGGTATTCTCCTTCTAGGCTAAAAAAAATTTAGGAGCATGTGATGGAGGAAAGGATTGAATGCAAAGGGCTTCTGTGTTTAGATGTCCCAACAAGGTGGAACTCCACATATCTAATGCTCAATTGTGCAATGAAATTTCATAAGGCATTTGAGAGGATGGAATCAAATGCTAATTATATGAAATATTTTGGCGAGGTTGACAAAGATGGAAAGCCAAAGGAGGGACCCCCCAATGATGTTTATTGGGATAATGATTTAGTGTTTGTGAGGTTTTTGGTGACTTTTTACAAAATAACATTAAAGTTTAGTGGGTCTACTTATGTTACTGCTAATAAGTACTTCATTGAGATCTGCAATATACAACAAAAGTTGTATGACTTAGCACTTGATGATGATGAGAACGTGTTGTTGAGGACAAGTGAAACGCACATGAAACTAAAGTATGACAAGTATTGGGGGAAGCTCGATGATTGTAATGAGGCACTTCAAATTGCCTTGGTCCTTGACCCAAGATACAAGGTCGAGTATCTCAGTCATTGCTTTAGTGCTACTTATGATGAGATGACGTACAAAGAGATGGTGAAAAGGGTAGAGCAGACAATAATAGCAATGTTTGATCAATATAATGAGACAACATCAAGTCTTCATCCATCAACATCAATGACTCAGCCACAGTCTCAGTCTATTGTTAGTGGTTCCTCCACGTTCGTCATGCCTGTTCGTGGTCAACCTACTGTCAAGAAGTCACGTAATTTGCATGATGAGTTTGTGGTACGGAGATTGGAGAAGGATGATGGAATGACAAAAAATGAGGTCGATAAATATTTGGAAGAGGAACCTAAGCGACCAAGTGAGAATTTTAATGTTTTGGGATGGTGGGCTAGTAGTGGGTGCAAGTACAAGATCTTATCACTCATGACTCGTGATGTGTTAGCTATATCAGTTACCACTATTGCTTCTAAGGCGGCATTTTCTATTGAATGTTGAATTTTAGATCCTTTTATAAGCTCACTAAGCCCAAGGATGGTCGAAGCATTAATTTGTCTCAAAAACTGGTGGAGCAGATCACATCAACCCATCATTACTCGAGACTATATGGATGAAGAAGAAGTGCTTCAAACATCAGAGTATCTTCAGTCAAGTAATTTATTACATTTTATTTGGATTTTCATGGTCTAACTTGTAACTTATAAATAGTTATTTTAAGTGTGTGAATGTCTTATAATCTAATATGTATATTTTATATTAATACTATTTATAGAGATGACCGATGATGCGACTAGTGTTGGGCCCGCCTCATCCTCTGTCAATATTCAGTCTTCATCCTCATCAACTTCACAACAATCTACGAATTGAAAGCCTTATTTTACTTAGTGTGTTGTTATTTATTATCTTTGATTTCTTTTCTTTAATAATTTTTTTTATTTGTACATTTGAATTTTGAAAGGAATGAAGGAAAGGAAGGAAAGAGTGGTCATACCATACTACTAATCTCTTTCTTTGTATTGTAGATTTTCATAGACTTTATGTTTATGGTTGTAGTTAACTAGTTATGGACTTTATGTTTTATTTATGGTTGTATTTTGGGACTTTTGACATTTTTATGTTTGTAATTTGGACTTTGGACGTTAGATAATATATTATTAGATAATAGGTAAGAGATTAGACTTTGGACTTTATGTTTAAGTGTTTTAGTATATTGCTTTTGTAGTTTGTTTCTTGAAATGCATTAAAATCACATTTCTTTTCTAATTTCTAATTTTCTATAAACTTATGTTTTTTTTCAAAAAAAATTACCAAACAACACTTGGGAATTGGTAGACCCCCCACCGGGGTCTAAGCCAATTGGGTGTAAGTGGATATTTAGGAGAAAATACTACATTGACGGCGCTATCCAAACCTTTAAAGATAGATTAGTAGCTAAATGGTTTAGGCAAAAGGAGGGTATCGATTATTTTGTTCGCTTTGACTTCTATACACAATTTGTATGTCCATCAAATGGATGTCAAGACAACATTCCCTAATGGTGACCTCAATGAGGAGGTCTATATGGAACAACCCGAAGGGTTTGTCCTACCAAGATATGAACATAAAGTATGTAGACTTGTAAACTTCTTATATGGATTGAAACAAGCTCCTAAGAAATGACATGAGAAATTCAATCAAGCCATCATGTCTAATGGGTTTAGACATAATAATGGAGACAAATCTTTGTATTCCAAAACTTGTAAGAGATATGTGATCATTGTTTGTCTATATGTGGATGACATGCTTATTTTAAGTGATAGCATGAAAGGGATAGAAGAAACGAAGAGGTTTCTATACTCAACCTTCAAGATGAAATATCTTGGAGAAGTTACACCATACTTGGTATTAAAATGAAGAAACATGGTGGGGGTTTTGCGTTGCGGAAAGCCCACTATATTGAGAAAGTATTGAACAAAGTTAACCATCTTAAGGTTAAAGATGCCAATACTCCATTCGACCATAGTGTAAAACTATAGAAGAATGAAGGAAGAGCGGTGGCTCTATTGGAGTCGCAAGTGCTATAGGGAGTCTTATGTACACCGCCCAATGTACTAGACCTGATATAGCATTTGCGGTAAGTAAACTTAGTAGGTTTACAAGTAATCCAAGTGTGGATCATTGGGAGGCTATTGGGAGAGTCCTAGGTTATCTCAAGAAAACCAAAAGACTAAGCCTTTACTACTCCAATCTTGGGGACAACTTGTCCACCACTGTTTGGGTATTTACACTTGGTGGGGGGTGCAATATCTTGGGGTTCCAAGAAAAAAACCTGTATATCTCATTCCACTATGGAAGCAGAGTTCATAGCTCTAACAACTACCAGTAAAGAGGCCGAATGGTTAAGGGATCTTTTGATGGAGATACCCCTAATCAAAGAGAATGTATCCACTATATCGATACATTGTGATAGCCAAGAAACATTGGCTAGAGCATACAACAGAGTGTATAATGGAAAGTCTAGATACACTAGTCAAAGACATGATATATGTAAGAGAATTGATTCAATTAGGACTCATCTCAATATCCTATGTGAGAACAAGTGAAAACTTGACAGATCCTTTCACTAAGCCACTAATGAGAGATTTAGTGGCTACATCATCTCGAGGGATGGGACTTAAACTCCCTAAAGAGATTCACGATTGATGGTAACCTATCTTAGCACTAGTTACTTGACTAGTGTTAGGTTCTGTTGACCCTCGATTTGGCCAACGAAACAGAGTCAAGTAAAACGACAAGAGTGAGATGAAATCAAACCAGAAAGATAAATGACACAAAGATTTATATTGGTTCGGCCCCAGAGATGGTAATAGCCTACATCCACTTAGTGTTCTTATTAATGTAGAACTCTAAAACCTTCAATCAATGAACTAGGGTTCACAAGTTTCACAAGCTCCGAGATGAATACAAATTTGGCGGATAAAAACACTCCTTCTCTCTTTTCATCCAAACATCATCCAAACAAAAAAAGTCCCCTCTCTTGAGCCCTTTGAATGCTATTTATAGGCTCAAGGAGTTCCTCATGGGCCAATGGGCCTTAATTACATTTAATATAAGTGTATTTGAATAATAATGGACAAATAAAGGTTACATAAATGCAAGATCTACTATCTTTTGAAATAATTGAAAAGCTATGATCAGTCTTGGTCGCTTACGAAATATGCCTTCCACTATGTAAATTCTCTGCTGGTCGATGGCCGACCAGAGCATAGCCGCATAAATAGCCACGTGCATCCCTTGTGTGTACTAATCCTGCCACGTCATCATGCAAATATTTTTTTTTTTGGTAAACAGGTTCAATATGTAATAACTAATCAATCAAGTGAATATTAGTTGTACTCAAAACAGCCACATCTGAGACGTTGAGTACTTGTGAGTTACCAAATTGAGGGCTAAAACTGAGAGGTTTTTTAATAGAATTCAGTCTTGTGAAAACAAGTATTTTTGGTAACAAAATATTGTAAGAGTTCTACCTATATGGACCTAGGGATGGTGCCTCCTCTCACGAGAATTGGGAGTATTCTAAAGAACGTCCATGAATGGAAAGTGTACATGACCATTAACAGTGCAAAGCAAGACATAGAGGTCTCAAGTGAACATTGAAAAAGTGTGTGTGTTATCACCGATTTGTTATCATGGAAAGATGGTTCAATGCCTAGTGCAACCAAATTTTCAACAAGTTTTGTGATAATTACACTAGAGTAAAGTTCAAGTTGAATAACACTTTACTTTATGAACCAATGCAATGACTTCAATAAGAAAGAGTTACTATTTAATCAAGTGGGGGATATGTTATATTTTTAAAATATAATGTTGATTGATTAAATAAGTGTTACAATAGATAACTATTGAATCTAGTGGGGGAATTTTATATTACTTTATAATATAATGTTTTAGATTAAATAAATGTGACAAAGAGTGTCACATAATGTAACATACAAATGAGAGTTACAACATTTTGTATAGTGTGTAATACAAATGTGTAATATATTTGAGAGTTACAATTTCAGTAACAAATTTGTAACTCCCAAATATTTCCCATTATTGTGTAGATTTGTTGTTACACAATTTTGATTTGAATTTCTCAAAGCCATAAGTGAAATGACTATTGGAGATTTGGTTTTAACCCCAATAATGTGTTTGGGGGTTACAAAATCAATTGGGAATTGTTTGAAACCGTTTGGAAAAAATAGCACAAAGTTGTATGTTGAAAAAGGCCAATGGCCGCGGCAGGGGCATTGGTGGCCAATGGGTGACAGAGATTCATGGTTGCGGCCAAAAATGCCTGTGGCCACGGCCAAGAGTGCGGCTAACAATTTTTAGTTTTTCTAATTTGCTTGAATGGATCTAACAACTCAAATAACTCCCAAATCTCATTTTTAATTCCATAAACATCCAATTAATTATTAGTAACAACCATGGGGGTTGGTGGAATTTGAAATTCAAATGGGTGTCTCAAAACTCTATAAATAGAAGACTATTTCTCACTTGTAAGACACAATTTTTCTATCCACTTGAGCACTTAGCTAGAAAACTCCTAGAGACTTGATAATTCCACGGAGCTATTTCCAAATTGTGAGAGTTCCCTTAGTGCTTGAGTTAGGGGGAAATAAACTGTTGGCCAAAGGTTTCAAACCTTGTTCAAGTTGGTGATCCCCAATGCTCTTCACTTTGGTGGTGTGAGTGAGAGTATTCTTTCTTTTTGTTCTTGTTATTTCTTTTCTACAATTGTTTTTCATCTTCTTCTTCTTTTCTATTTACTTGTATTTCTTGTTTAGAATTGTAATCTTTTTTATTTCTTTTTGTTTCAAACACTATTACTTTATTTGTATCTTTTGTTTAGAGTTGTATTTCTCTATTCTCTTCTTCTACTTCTTCTCTTATTTTATTTGTAATCTCAGTCATAGAGTTGTAATCTTATTTAATAAATCTTTGTTTATTTGTTCTATTTTGTCTAGAGTTGTAATAGTTCACATATTTTCCATTGAGGCGACATATTATTTTCTAACAATGGATAGAATCCTTGGCCAAGGATGTTAGAGCAAAGGAAAACACAGAAATGAAAGAAGAAAAGCTTGAGAAAATGAAGTGTTTGAGAAAATGACTAGCTCTGCTATGAACAGCAGCAGAGACTTCATGTATTTATAAGCCACTTGAGTAACCCAATCAAGAATGGATTCTTACAAAACTATAACGACCAAAACAAGAAGTTATAATAGCCAAGAGTGTACATTTGATACAGATTGTTATAATAGTTACAATAGCTAACTATATTCTAACACCCCCTCCCCTCAAGTGACACAGGGGAACCTTAAGTGGCAACTTGAAATGTAAGTCCTGAAAAGGAGCAATTTGTAATGGTTTGGTGAGCAAATCTGATATCTGAAGGTGTGAAGGAATGTAGCAAATTAAGTGTTTTGGCCAAAATCTGATCATGAACAAAGTGCAAATCGATTTCGATATGTTTTTTGCGAGCATGGAAGACCGGATTGAAGGCTAAGGGATTGCACCATGATTATCACACCAAAGAACTGAACATGTTGGTGAAGAAATCTGAAGTTCTTTTAACAAAGACTGAATCCACATTATTTCAGCAGTAGCTAAAGCCAATGCACAGTATTCTGCTTTTGTGCTTGAATGAGCAATAACATGTTTCTTTTTAGAACATTAGTTGACCAGATTTCCTCCATAAAAAATACAATAAGTTGAGCACCTGTCATCAACTGAACTTGCCCAATTAGCATCACTGAACCCTTGAATGTCAAGAACTTGAGCTGGAATGAACCACAAACCATGATGTACCATGCCAAATAAGTACCGTAAAACTCTTTTTCAAGCACTCCACTAGTCAGTAGTTGGAGCTTTCAAGAATTGATTGAGCTTATTTACAGCAAAAGCTATGTCTGGCCAACTCAATGTGAGATACTGCAAAGCTCCAATAAAGCTTCTGTAAAGAAAATGATCAGCAAGAGGAACACCACTATCAATTGATAAATGAATGTTTGGACACATATGAGTTGGGACCGACTTTGCTTCTGCCATATTTGTTTTTTCAATTAAGTCTCTTGTGTATTTACTCTGAGTAAGATACAAGCCCGTACTATTTCTGAATACTTCAAATCCCAGAAAATAATGAACAGGACTAAGAACTTTTAGTGCAAATTGTAAATGCAAGTTAGATATAAGACGATGAATGGCAGCACTATCTTCTCCAGTAATGAGAATAACATCAACGTACACTAGAAGAATGAGAAGTTTATCATATTTTCTAGTGTAGAACAAAGAGTTATCTGACCTTGAATTAATGAAACCCCACTGCAACAGAGAAGTTTTAAGCTTGTCAAATCAGGCCCTTGGTGCTTGTTTGAGGCCATACAAAGCTTTATTTAATTTGCACACATGAGAGGGAAATTATGTACTTTGGAAGCCTTGTGGTTGTGCCATATGCACAAATTCTTGGAGCTCACCATTTAGAAATGCATTATTAATATCAACTTGCTAAATAGGCCAATTATATTGAACTGCAAGAGAGAATACAATTCTTATTGTGGAAGGTTTTACCACTGGACTATAAGTCTAAAAAAAATCGATACCTGGAGTTTGTTGAAAACCTCTTGCCACCAAGTGTGCTTTATAACAATCCACTGTGCCATCTGGTTTATATTTGACCCAAAATATCCATTTGTTGCTTACTATGGTCATATCAGGTGTAGGAGGAACAAGAGTCTATGTATGATTGTTGATGAGGTTGAGTATTCTTCTTGCATATCCTTGGTCCAGCTAGGACCTTGAAGAGCTTGTTTCACTGTCTTTGGTTCCAAAAAAATACCAATAAAAGAAATTATCAAATCTTTAGGTTTAAATATTCCTGCTTTAGATCGTGTGAACATTGGATGTGTGTTTGGGTTTGTAGTATTATTGGAGGGTATAGGAAGACTTAGAGGAAGGTCATTAACTTGGACCATTGGTGGGGATTGATTGGAAGGCATTGACTTGGTTTGGGTGGTTAAAGAATAGTTGCTTGAAAACAAATGAATTGGTGTTTGACTAATGGTCTGAGTTTACCGTGTATTGGATAAAGGACTTAGTGAAGAGGTGGTTGAGTTATGAGATAAATTTTAAGCTTGGGTAGGTGTGGTAGTAGACACAAGATGGATAGGAGTGGTAATAGATTGATGTTGTGTTTTCATTGTTTGGGTAGATGGGACCACGGGTTAGGGGGTTGGAGTGACATCTATAAATGATACTTTGAAGACCTTATGACACATTTGTTTTTACCTGGCTTGGTGTAGGCAGATTGTGATTCAAACAGGATAGAGTAAGCAAACTCTTTTTCATTGAAATTGCCACTACGAGAAACATAAACTTTGCCATTGGGGTGTAGACACCTATACCCTTTATGAGAGGGACTATAGCCTATAAAACCACATTTTGTGGTTCTAAAGGCAACTTTATGAGTGTTATATGGTCTAAGCAAAGGAAAACAAGAACACCCAAATACTTTCAAAAAATTATAATCTGGTATTTGTTTGAAAAGAAATTGAAATGGAGAAGCATTTTTCAAGTTTGGAGTGGGAAGCCTATTAATTATATAAGCAGCTGAAAGAAATGCTTCGCACCAGAATTTAAGTGGCATGGATGCTTAAGCAAGTAATGAGAGACCCATATCTACAACATGTTTATGTTTGCGTTCAGCTCTACCTTGTTGTTGATGAGTATGAGGACATGGATGACGAAAAGTAATGCCTAAGTTTTCAAGAATAGGAGCAAGCTTCCTATATTCACCCCCAATCTGTTTGTATGCATTTTATTTTTGTTTGAAACATTCTTTCAACATATGAATTAAAATGAGAAAAAATGGAAAGCACTTCAGATTTGGTTTGCATAGGAAAAACTCAAACATATTTTGTAAAGTCATCAATGAAACTCACATAGTATTTATACCCATCCATTGATGTATAAAAAGAAGGTCCGCACACATTAGAATGGACAAGTTCAAAACAAGAGGATGTTTCTAGAGTTTAGGAAATGAAAAACTGTGTAATTTTCCATATTGACAAGAATCACAAAATGGTAATTCATTACATTTGAGAGTAGGATTTATAGTAGATAAAATTTTGCTTAAAATTGGATTTGAGGTATGACCAAGTCTACAGTGCCAAAGAGATACATTGTTAGATTGTTTTGTACAAAGAAAACTTTTAGCTTGTATAGAAGAAAACTTTGACAGTTGTTGAGCTAAAGTGGACAATTTTGACTTTGAATTAGTTGACTGAGATGGGTCTTGAAAACTAGGGGTGTTCATTGGTCGGTTTGGGCGGGTTGGGTGGATTTTTGACAAATCCAAACTTATAATCGGGTTGGTACTTTTCAACCCATAACCCACCCAATTAAAAAAAATGAAGTTCAACCCGACCATCGATTTTTTCTAAAAAAAATAATTTTTCACTAATTTTTTTATTTTCTCTATTTTTAGATTGTATTTGTAACTAAAATAATTGTTACTTTAAAATATAGGGTTTTTTTTTATAAAAAAATAATAATAAATTGAATATGGTTTTATATATGTATAATTAATAATTAAATAAATATAAAAATTAAAAAAAGTAGACAAATCCTTAATTGGGCGGGTTGGATTACATTGGGCAGGTTGCCAAAAATTTCAACTCACTCAATATAATAATTGGGCGGTTTGAAATGAAGGTCGGGTCTTTCGAGTTGCATTTTTTGTCGGTTTTTTCGGGTTGGTTTGAGTGGGTTATTCGGGTTGCAAATTTTTTTGCACAACCCTATTGAAAACTGGTCTTGGAGACATCAAGTTTGTATAGGCCATCACTAAGGTATCCCTGACGAAGAACTTGCTTGGTGGTCTTGTCCTTAATAGAACATGAAAGAGAATCAAACTCTAGAATAATATTGTTATCTTTGGTAAATTGGGATATACTTAGCAAATTCTTTGTGATATTGAGGACATGAAGCACATTTTTAATTACTAAAGATTGAAAATTATTACTGGTAGATATAACATTTGAACCAACATAAGCAATAGGGAGGGAAGAACCATTACCAACAATTACTTTTGCTTTGCCTTTGTAGTCGGTTTTGGAGCTCAAATTATTGGCATCAGGTGTGAGATGGTGAGTGGCACCACTGTCAAGAAACCAAGCATCAGAATCTTCATCTGTGCTTTGAGCTGCAACAAGAGCTTGTGGAGAGTTGGTGGAGGAATTTGTAGAGGAAGATGGTGTGTTGTGATCAGGTCCATGAAAATTAATGTCAAATCTCTGGAAACATTTTTGGACAATGTGTCCAAGACGACCACACAATTGACAAAGGGGACGATTTCCACGACCATTAGCTTGTGGGTTGGATCGAAAAGAAGAACCAAATCGATTTCCTCTTGTGCTTTGACGATTTCATCTGCCATTATTATTGACGTTGTTTCCATGACCTCCACAAATAGAAAAATTGGAAAAGTTTGCTTGAACCAAATCAATATTTGGAGTGGTGTTTTGTTCAATCTTGAGTTCTTGGCTTTGAAGAAAGTACTGCACTTCTTGAAGAGACAAACAGTTGGTGCGAAAAGTGAGATGAGCAACAATAGACTCATACTCAGAATAAGATTTGAATCTTTGATGGGATCTCCAGCGGCAAACAATGTATCATCAATATTCTTCATTTTGAGAATGTATTCATCAATTGAAAAAGAGCCTTTTTTGGTGGTTTGCAGAGAGAATCGGAGCTGAAGCAGTCGGGCTTTTGATTGAATTGTGAAGAGCTTGGCAAAAGTGCTCGAGATCTCAACAGAGGTTGTGCAATTGATGATGTGACCAAGCATGTGTTCAATGATAGAGTTCATTAGCCAACTCATAAGAAACTTGTCATATCTAATCCACTGAGTATATTCTGGGTTAGGAACATTACCAGTAGTTAGAGAAGGTAGTTGTGGAGTTGTTCCAAGAAGATAACCCTCAAGGCCATGAGCCATGGAAACTGGAAGAACTAGAGATCTCCATAATTGGTAATTCGTGCGGTCCAGTTGGAGAACCAGTGGGAAAAGATTGTTGGTTGGAGCAAGGGGATTTTGAGCTTTCGGAACCGGAGTAGTAGAGAGATTGACAGTCGGAGCTGGTGGTGGTGGTGCAGGATTATCGATTGATTGTGGATCGGTGGCCATGGTTTTTGATACCATGTTAGAGTAAAGGAAAATAGAGAAATGAAAGAAGAAAAGCTTGAGAAAACGAAGTGTTTGAGAAAATGACAAGCTCTGCTATGAACAATAAAAGCTTCATGTATTTATAAGCCACTTGAGTAACCTAATCAAGAATGGGTTGTTACAAAACTATAACTACCAAAACAAGAATTTAGAACAGCCAAGATTACACATTTGATACAAATTGTTATTACAGTTACAATAGCTAACTATATTCTAACAAAGGAGGTCAAGGCACTATTCACAAAGGTATGTTAACAGATGGAAGAATTGTTGCTGTTAAGAAATCGAAAATAGACGACGAAGGAAAAATTGATGAATTCATTAATGAAGTGTCAACCATACTAGTCAACATGTTCTTTGTCTCCATCTTTGTCTTGACAGTGTCGACCATACTAGTCAACATGTAGTACCGCGCCTTATTGTTAGCTGCCTGCCAGCGCTCATACTTATCCCTCACAGACTTGGTAGCTCCTTTGGCTGGAACTTCCGGGGATTCCTCAGTCATGACGAACTTGAAGTTGTCACCAATCAACACAATGTTGATGTTTTTCTTCCATTTAAAAAAGTTTTCTCCATTGAGTTTCTCCATCGAAAGTTGAGAAAGGATGGGAGTAGACACAACCATAATTAAAACTACAAATTATCAATAAAATAGAAATCAATCACTTTAGCTCAATAAAACTTCTATTCACACAAAATTCAAGAAATAACACAACATATACCAAAAATATGTAAAATGTGAGAAAAAAAAATACCAAAAACTATCACATCTCTATTTCTTTAGGTTTTTAACTAATCTATGATATCCTTGTCCCGGTTGGTGAGAGTTAAAAATACAACTAGTTAAATAAAGTTGTAAATTTATTTAATAATGGACACTATTATTAACAACCTACTATTCGATCAAAATAAGATAACAAAATCTCTTATTTTATGAGCTAGACCCACGGTTTCGATAATCAATAGATTTAGTCCTAGTAGTCACCGTAGGGGTGAGTCTAGTAGAATTCGACCTATAATTATCTATCTTTTGAAATCTAACATTGTCAAAATAACTAATGAACACCTTCCATAGGGGGACGAATCAAAGCGTCTCGAGACCCCATTAACATATTGACTTTGTTAAACCAACGATGAAGATCGAATATAATTCTTAAAATAAGCTCATTATAAAATTAAAAAATAGTATTTTTATTATTTATTTTTGAAAATTAATGACTATGGTTCTAAAAAAAAATTGTCAGATTAGAATTTTTAAAACCAAAGTCCTATAATTTCCTATTAATTATAAAGTGTCACATTGAAATAAATTCAATTAAATTAGAATTAATTTATTGCTAATCAATATTTAGGTTTAACTATTGTGATGAACATATACAATTAAGTCCAACTCAGGCAAATGGGCCTTAACAATTGTGTTTGTATGAAAGAGGGCTAAATCCAATATGTCGTTCCCACTACAAAGGCCCCCAAACTTCCATATAAGGTCCAAAAGACAGGAATTCTAACATTCGTTTTATTAATTATTATTAATTGATTATGGTCACTATAGTCATGCAAAGCAAATAGGCCTTCACAAATGAGATCACCTACAAGAGAGGAATTTAAGCTTTACATTTTCTAATGGGTCAAATAAAACATATCATTTTATGAATATTTTATTTGGCGAAAACCATATATTAAGCAAACATATGAGACACTATATACATCTAAGCCCAATTACAAATATACCACATATAGTGCAAACATACATGTTATAATTGGATGGACCTAATCATATTACTATATGAGCAAGTCTATGCATTTATGCAAAAATACCACAATTTATTTCATTTGCCAAAATATCACAATTAATTATCTAGAATTTATCAAAAATTTGAATTAATTAAATTTTTACCAAAATAAGTCAATCTAAATAAAATTTACCAACAATTAACAAAAGTTAATTTAAATTTCATTTATCAACAATCAACTTGGTTTAGGTTAATTTGAGAAATATTAATTTAATTTAAATAGGATTTATCAACAATTAACAAAGTTAATTTAAATCTCATTTATTAAAAAAATATTTTATTAATTGGTTTGAAAAACATGATATTTTTAAAAATCTAACCAGTTATAAATTTTTAAAACAAATATCATCTCCTGTTTTTGAAAAAATATCTTAAACAGTTAAACAAATTTAAATATCTATAAAAATATATAGTCAACAAATTTTCAAATTTCAAATAGATTAAATATTAAAATCCATAGAATAATTAGATATTAACATCTTCAAATATCAGATTTCTTAAAAAAAATATCTTAAATATCTCATACCTTAATTATAATATTTTAATATATTAAAATATTTAAAATTAATTAATTAACCTATTTTAAGTTTGAATTTGAATCTTTGTAGAAAATATCTATTTTTAAAAGATCAAACAACAAAAATATCGTATTTCAAAAAAGATATTTTTAATAATAGAAAATATATGATATTTATGTATTAACCTATTAAAAATACATTCAAAAATCAAATTTTAAGAAAAAAATTAACGCAAGTTGCGGCCACAGGACAAAACTGGGCATTTTTCGCGTCCTGGCCACTACCACTGTTACCCAGGCCGCAGCCAGTAAAAACTTGTGGCCACGACCACTACCCGAGGAAATTATTTTTTAATAAAATTTGTATAATTTTTCAAGCCAAAAACATTTTCTAAATAATTTTTACCATGTTTTACACAGAATAAAACATATATAAAAATTAATGGCATAGAAAACACAACAAAATAACCTAAAATTGCTAATAATCTCCTAAAATTAAATATGCTTCATAAAAACATGAAATCCATCCAATTACTCAACACATCAAATACTTCAATTTTTAACATGTTCATGCATGGAAATAAAGATTATCAAATACTCTGAGACCAATTGTTAGGAAAACTTATACAAGATCTTGTTTATTTTCATGTAAATCTTATATCAAACAAATTAATATAAGAAAACCTAAAACATGTTTCTAAAACTGAATTCATACAAAGATAATGATAAGAACACTTACATTATTTAGCAGCAGAATGATTGAGTCATTCCTTCAGTTTCTCTAACCCTTGTATCCTTTCTATCGCAAAACATTACCAAGAAATTGAACCGTTCTTCAATTTTCTTCACAGTCTTCCAAAGTATCCTTAGAATCACCTAGACTAGGGTAGACAATTCTCAACACATGAGATAGATACAGAGAGAAGAATAATAGAAGAGAAAAATTTAGGCTTAGAAAATGACTTATGTAGTAGAGAGAATCTAAAACCAATCAGAAACTTGTGATTCAACTTAGTTTTCAACTCTCACTAAGCACTCATTTTATAGGCTCAATTAGGTCATTTAATTTAATTAAAAATAAATAAAATAATAGATAATATTAGTCTTAGGTTGAAATTATCATGAGATTTAGGCCCGTGAAATTTCTGATTTAATTATAAGCCCATTGGACTTAAAATCAAAACCTGTATTATTTTCTATTGATTTAATTAATTAAATAATTATTCAAATCCTTTATCAAATTAATTATTTATAATTTGAACCTTGATTTAAACTTATTTATTAATTTAGATACTAGTTTATCTTAATTAATAACTCTTCCCTAATTTCTCTTTTCTTCTATAAATTACATAACTTTGTGAAACTATCCAAAATTGACCTAGTCAACTTTGATAATTCTAATTGTGATAATTAAATCAATTAATTGAGACTATCTCGATGATTTTATCCAAAGTACAGTGGGGACCATTGGCTTATGAAATCAAGCTCCAATAAGTTATCATAAATCTAACAAATAAATTTACTAACTTCTAAATTCATCGTGACTCCACTAAAGACTCAGAATTGCATTCTTGAATTCATAGAACGCTCTATAATAAATATAAACACACTATTAATTATCTATTGTTACAACCATAATTGTCACTCAATCATCTATAGACGGTCTACAATGAGATGAGACTAAAATACTGTTTTACCACTCATTGTATTTTATCATTAAACACTTAGTTCCTTGTAAATGATATTTCAGTAAACTAATATTAATGACTGAAATGAGATATCTATCATTTAGCACCTTGAACCAAACTAAAAGGAAATCATCGTTTCACTTCTTCATCAGAAGCTATAGATATTCACATGTATGATCAATACTCCCACTCAATTATACTAACAAGTTTCCAAGATGTAAGTATGGGCTAGTCCGTAGGGTAAGCTAGTAACAAACAAGTCAAAGAACTCAAATAATATAATCAGTTAGAATACTAACCACTCATAATTAAGATTGAATTGACATGTGGTCAACTATACGATATGACTATAATAGATAATAACGGTATGTTTACTTATCCTATCTACTGTCAATATCACTCCAGTCTGATGTAACAAATACATCTGATCTTATCTGCTTTGCTAATATTCTAGAAAGAACATAACACTGTGATATGTAAGTAGAACATATTGTAGGTTGACAAGTTAGTGTAAATCCTGTGCACGGACTAATCTTAAAACTAACTTATTTTTAACATATAATCATATTTATATTTCACTGTGATTACGTCACTATAAATACGATTAGCTATATGCTCGGGATTTAATAGAAGTGTATATTAAACAAGTAATCATGAAAATAAAATATGTGAGCAAAGTGATTGACCAAGTCAAAAAAGATTTCTATTCTTTTATTGATAATAAAATGAGATTACAAAGAAATTGAGTTTTAATTAGGGCATAAAACCCCAACAATTCTATGTTTTACTTGGAGTGACATGAAATGTAGTGTAAGATGTTATATGTATTTTTTTTAATCGGCCTATTTTTTCAAGTCCCCCATTGAGAGACGTGAAATATTAATTTGAACTTACTCTTGTAGTTTCACTATTACCCAAAATCAAAACACACTAAAACATCACTTTAAGATGTCGATTTGTATACCGATATCACTTGGTTTCATTCTGTAGTTGCTGATATAGTTTTTGAACAAGGTCCTCATATTTGTAATCTTTTGGTATCAATTCTTCACTTATTTCGAAATCAACATAATTCTTTTTGTCATCCAAGTGTCATTTGCATTGTACCAAAGTTGCGATTGATTATATTTCTTGAAAGGTACATAATTACAATTTTTGTTTAATTTAGAATGTTAATAGTGCCAATTATTCATTTCATATTACGGGTTCATCGACTTGAGCACAACTACAGTGAAAAAGAAACACGAGAAAAATAGTTTTATAAATAAAATTCTAAAATGATCTTTCCATTTTGACTACATTTTGTAGAAATTCAAGAAAGTGTGTTCCTATCAAAATCAACCAGAAAGCAACCAATTATTTACAAAAATAAAAGTAAACTATGAGAATCAACCAGATAGCAACCAAATTTAATCGATAAATTAGAAAAATAATACCAATTATTTGTAGAGCAACACCACATACCTATGAATTAAAATTTGTTGAGATTTATTTTGTTGGATTTCAGTTGATTTTTCGCAACTTGATTTGTGCGATGGCAGATTCAGTTGTTGATCGATGGTTGATCTTCATGATTTTGATTTTGTATTGATGTATAGGTTGATTTCCTGTTGATTCCAGAAGCTTGATCACTGGCATTTATGGAGATCGGTTGTGGGTTTCTTCGTCGTTTACATTTTTTTCTATGATTTTTCCCCTCTTGATGAATTTTCTTTTGGATTGACGTAGGTTCGATTATTATTGATTTGTTATATCTTTGATCGACACTATTTATGGAGATCGATAGTGTGGCAGTGGTTGATCAAACGTATCCGTGAGAGGTAAGAAGATGAAGAACAAATGGCTTTTTTATAAAATATTGTCGTGTATCCGTATTTTGGAAAATAACTTTGGTGGGCCGTATAAATATTATGGAATTTTTAAAAAATATGGCCTTTATACCATTAATGTACAAAAATATAATAATTATACTTTTCTTAATTTCTATGAGAATTTTTTTAAAGAAAAAGTTAAAGTATGGGAAACACAATTAGTAGCTAACTAAAATATGGAAATGTCATTTTTTTTTATCATAGTTATGTTTTATTTGATTTTAAATGTAATTTTATTTTATTTTTTTAATTTTTAATTTTTTCCTTCATTTTTAATTATTTTTTAAGTTATTTTTTCTTTCTTTTTTTTCCATACTTATTTTTTCTACCAAATTTTTCCTTCATCATTTTTTTCTTTCCATTTTTCCATTCTTATTCTTCTCATTTTTATTCATTTATCTATTTTTTTTCTTTCATTTGTATTGTTTTGTTTTTTTTTCATATTTTTTCAGTTTTATTTTATTTTTTTAATTTTTTTCTTTCTATTTTTTCTTCATTTTTGTATTTAATATTTTCTCCTTCCATTTTTTTTTTACTTTTTTCACACATATGAGCTTTTTTTTCTTTCTTTTTTTCTTCTTCCATTTTTTCATTTTTTCTACCAATTTTTTCATTCATATTTTTTCTTTCTTTCTATTTTTCCATTATATTTCTTCTTCTTCTTTTCTTTTTTATTCATTCATCTGTATTTTTTTCCTTCATCATTTCTTTTGTTTTGTTGTTGTATTTTTTTTTTCATATTTTTTAGTTTTCTTTCCTAAGTTTTTTTTCTTCATTTTTTATACTTATTCTTTTCTCATTCCATATTTTTTTCACACATATATTTTAACATTACATAATTATTTTACTATTTTTTTATTTATTATCTTTTATTATTGTAATTTTTTTTGTAGTATTTTTCCACTATATGTAAAAGAAATCAAATCAATTTTTCAGCATTTTCTTTTTACTGTAACCCTTATAGGAACACCAAAATTTGGAAAGAAAACTAATAAAAATATGAAAATGTGAATGAGTAACCAGTTACCCTGATGAGAACATTCAAATCTAGAAAAAAAAATATATGAAGAAGATGGGAGAGAAGGGAAAGGGGGTGGATATAATTTTTTTTTTCTATCTTTAGATCTGTGGTAGCTGGTTATCTTCTCGTTCTTTGTGTGTATATTTCTGGGGGGTAATTGGTTACCTTCACGTTCTTTGTGTGTATATTTCTAGGGGTAACTGGTTACCTTCACGTTCTGATGTGTGTGTACATTAATGAGTTCTTTATGGTAACTGGTTACCTATGTTACTAAAGTCATATTCTTCTTCCTTTTTTAATGAACTGTCATTCCTCTTTTTCCATCAAATTTGATGTTTATTTTCATATTTAATATGAGTAATCTGTCACCCCTCTTATGGTAACTGGTTACTCCTCTTATGGCAGAAAGTTACTCATCTCACGATAACTGGTTACCTCTCCTAGTACATGTTATTTAACCTAGCTCTAGGGTTTTTTTTATATAACTGTCAAAGATCAATCAAGTAACTGGTTACCTTACCCAGAATTTGAAAAAAGAAACGTACAATCTAAAAACACACAAAAAAATGTTTATAATAAATAAAAAATAATTTTAAACACAATTCATATTACAAAAAAAGAAAAAAATGTGCAAAACAACCAAAGACAAATTTAATATAAAATTATTAATATAAAAAAACAAATAAGCTAAAAAAATAATAATAAAATTACAAACATACCCTTCCAAATTAATAAAACTTGATTAAGAGTAAAAATTATGGCATAAACCAACTTTTATACAAAAATATAGGAAAATAAACCCATAAAAGTGGAAATTCTTTAAAAAAGCCATAAATTAACTTTTAAAAAAAAAACTATATTTTTGCACACTTTATTAAAAATCCCATATAAAATGTAATTTCCTCTAAATATTATTTGTACCTATATTTTGTCTCTATATGGGAAAATCTCCTTTTTAGGGTCAGCCCGGCCCTATTTACGTGTAAAACAGGCTTAGTGGGACACGACCCGATTACAGTATGTTCCCGAAAACAATGGGCTGGAATGGGCCGTGCAGCCCATATTTACAGCCTTGACGGGGCCTATGTTAAGGATTTGGTTGTACATTGTCTTATGGTGAAAATTACACCTAGTATCCATATTAAGTTAACCTCTTTAATTTTTACCCTCATTTTAAAACTCTTAGATTAATACCCAAAATATTAATGAGTCTACCTATTATACCAAAAATACATGGTTCTTTTTTTCACATAACTATAAACTCTTCTACGTTAAAATTCATAGAGGCAAAGATTAAGATTTTTATATTGGACTTCTAGTAGTGTTTTAAGGGTAATATGAGAAATGTGCTTAAAAAAAGTGGGTAATATTCAACTAAATGTTATTAGTGGCTATTTTTAGTTAACTAATTCTAAAACTGTGTATTTTTCAAGCTATCCCTGTCTTATGTGTAGTGTTTGTTTTAAGCCTCTGTCGTGACTCCTGCTGCTCATTTTTAGTTGTCTTCTCAGTCGCAGGAGAGCCAACAATCAGTGGAACTATACCAACAGCAGTCCCCAAAATACAATCCTCAGCCCTCTCCTTCCCTCTCGCTTGCCTCCATCCAGGTAACTCTTAACATTCTTGTTATTCTCAACCACGAGTTATGATGATGATGTTTCTAGCTTCAACGAATTTGCTTTTCTTCCAAACTTCATTGTTTGTGTTTGAATGAATGAATGATTTTGATTGCTGGATTTAGGGTTTTATGCTTTTTGATTCTGATTGAAGGTGGTAATGGACAGCCAGCTTCTGCGTTTCAATCAGAGTAACTATCTGCTTAACTCCAAATCCAACTCTTCGCTGCGTTTTCGAGTTATTGGGCCTGCTCCTAAGGTCACATATCTTCAGTCTCATTGCTCTTCCCGAGGTAAAATCTGTTTCATTAGGTCATTTCTTATGGTTGATTTCCTTTAAGTATTCTGTATAAACTGAGTTTTGGGAAATTCAAAACATATCCGAAAAGTATCCCTTTTGACTTTCTTTTTAGAAATGCAAAACATGTCTTTTTTTTGCTAAACTTTGGTATTTCCCACAATGCCGTATTGGGTAGACGCTATATTTCGTTCAAACTTAAAATTCATGATATAGTTGTGATATTTTTTCTTTCCATCGCATATATGTTTTATTGCAATGAATATATATGTTTTATTGCAATGAATAGTTGGCTTACTTGATGAAAGAGAGTCGGAATTTATGCTGTGTTCAGGTGGGTTCGGGTCTAAGGGGATAAAGTGTGCAATGAAGTCTTATAAATTGTCAGAACTTTCTCTTTCAGAGGTTGAGAACCTCAAGGCTCGACCTCGAATTGATTTCTCTTCAATTTTCACTACGGTCAGCCTCTATTTTTGTTTTGAACTTGAAAATGTTTCTTTTGGATTTTTTATATCTTTTGGGTGGTTGGCATTTTTTTTCGTACCATATCAGGTCAACCCCATTGTCGATGATGTTCGCAAAAGAGGTGATTCTGCAGTTCGAGAGTAGGTGCAAAGTTCAATTTTGTTAAGTGATTTTATTAAGGCGTTTTTGATTTTACAATGCCATTAATTTATGGTTAAATTTTTTATTTGAATGTATATATATTTATTTAGTTAAGGTTTTTATTTCCTCTTGGCAGCTATACTGCAAAGTTTGACAAAGTTGATTTGGATAAGACGGTTGTAAGCGTTTCCGAGCTTCCAGATCCGGAGGTATGTCTATTTGCTCAGATTTGTTATGTACATGGGATTGCTAAAGTTTTTAATATCTTCTGATTAATTTTTTTTTCGTTGTAGCTTTACGTTTTGTTTGTATGAGCATCCATAATTGTTATTTATTTGCAGCTTGATCCTGTTGTAAAAGAAGCATTTGATGTTGCATATGACAACATCTATGCATTTCATTTTGCTCAGAAATCAGCTGAGAGAAGTATAGAGAACATGAAAGTGAGTCAATTTTGTGCCCTGTCATTTGCTCTAGTCTGTGATATCAGCCTTTTGAATATATTTTATCTATTATATCAGGGTGTGAGATGCAAACGAGTGGCAAGAAGTATTGCTTCTGTTGGTCTTTACGTTCCTGGGGGAACTGCAGTTTTACCTTCAACTGCTCTGATGCTTGCAATTGTAAGTTTGTCAAATGAATTGGATTGATTGATCTTAATAGATGGCAGTTTTATAATATTCACATAACAATCAATAACTAGGTCTCCAAGTTTTCATAGATATATACTTTTTCTCTGTCCAATAGCCTGCAAAGATTGCTGGATGTAAAACTGTTGTTCTAGCAACTCCCCCAAGTCATGATGGCAGCATATGCAAGGTACTTGGTTACTTGGATGTGATGTTTTATGTGATGTCATGTCATGCAATAAGTAGCTAATCACATTCCATTTCCGCAGGAAGTACTATACTGTGCTAAGAAGGCTGGTGTCACTCACATCCTTAAAGCTGGAGGAGCTCAGGTTTGAAAAGTTAAAATTTTTGGGTTGAGTAATTGTTTGTAATGTGTAGGGTTTCCCCCTTACTTAAGAGTCATTTTAAAGATAGTCTAACTATCCTCAAACTTGCAGGCTATATCTGCCATGGCATGGGGAACAGAATCATGCCCAAAGGTGCTAATTTAAACTTAGTTCATTCATATTTTGTTAATTTCAATAAATTTATTGAATGTACATATTTGTTATGAATTATGGAAGTATGCCTACTGCCTGGTCGTTGTGCTTGTTTTTCCCGTTCTAATGACTTGTATAGACAGCTTTCTTTTTATTGGTTGGAATCATTTTGACATTTTTGTTGTTGCATAGTAGTATTAGTTAAGTTATTCTTAGGTTATCTTTTACATATTAGACCATAGATTATAATGGTCAAAGATTATGAAATACCTTGCTAGAAAATAAAAAGAAAAGTTTTTGAAATGCAATCGTTAAATCTGACGTTTGGTATTCCAAATCTTATATATGACGCCTGAAACTAATGACTGTGTGCATGTGAAAATTTTCATTGCTATCAGCCTATCAGTGGTTGGACTGTGTAGTTGTTGTTGCTTCGAATAGCGTGCTTGTACATCAGGAGTGCTTAATAATATGGTTTTTTTAACATCTCTGCTTAGACCTAAAATTGTTGCAGTTTCATTTGAGCATATTCAGTACTTAGTTTCTAAAGCTATTTTCTTTTTTTAATTTTTCTTTTCAAATATATTTCAGGTTGAAAAGATATTTGGCCCTGGAAATCAGTATGTTACAGCTGCAAAAATGATTCTCCAAGTGGGTATTACTTCTTATTACAAGTATTTTGCATTAGAACAATCTGCAATATTTTGGATAGAAAATGGCATATGTGGTTTGTTTCAGGAATTTTACTTTGATTTTGTTTTTGTAATTTTGTGTCCTTAGTAGAACAGTGAAGCCATGGTGTCAATTGACATGCCTGCGGGACCTTCTGAAGTTCTTGTCATTGCTGACAAATATGCTAGCCCTGTTCATATAGCAGCTGACTTACTATCTCAGGTGGTTACTGCTCCTGATACAATCTTTTTACAAATTGATTGATCGAGTTTATAGTTGGTTCATTGTTTTCACTTATAGGAGCTTTCACACTCATAAGCTTCTGTTATGTTTGTGATTATGTTTTGTCAGTATGCATAATGCATAGTTGGTCCAATTCATAAAGCCAGTTCTACACGAATTTCTTCTTTTTTTTTTCACTTAACATTTTAAACATACACATGACATACTACTGCTATTTCTATGAAATTTCTCATAGAATCTGAAAGATGTTCGTGTCTGATGCTAATAATCTGAATAATATTGTGAAAGAATTTTTTTCACAAAGATCGAGATATACCTATTTGTAATGCTTAGCTGTACTAAAATCTAACAGATCTACAGCCAGAAATAGACACTGGTTTCATATTTTTAAAATTCAAAAGACCTTTTGCGAAATGCTTAGCTCTGAACTGAGGTCTAACAGATTAACATAATTTCAGGCTGAGCATGGCCCTGATAGTCAGGTAGTTCTTGTAGTCACGGGAGATGGTGTAGATTTTAAAGGTATAGAGGATGAATTAAAGAAGCAATGCAACGACCTACCTAGGGGAGAATTTGCTGCCAAAGCACTTGGCCACAGCTTCACCGTATTTGCTCGTGACATGGTCGAGGTTTGTGATTTGACATTTTATTATCTTTGTGTAGTATTGAGTTTGAGTTCTAAATTTCTGGTAGACAATTCAGGGTGGTGCTTTATTTTGTAGTACACTGTAGCATTTGCTGCATAAGATATTTTTAAGTATACTATGCATGTCTGATATTTTGAGGAAATGAAATGTAGAAGTGTGATCACACTGCTAACTCTTAATGCCTTTTTCTTGAGCTGTTAGTTTTTTTAAGCTGTGAAAACTCAATATTCGTGACATTTTCTTACTGGTATTGCTTCTTATGGAACTTTTCCTCAGTTATCAGCTAATACAACGCCCTCTACTCGCATGGAAATTTTATTTCCTTATGTACTTATAAAATTATTTGCATCACTGTTTGAGAATTTATTTACATCTCTTTTGATACTGAACTTTCTTTTGAGTCTCAGGCTGTCTCCTTTTCAAACTTGTACGCCCCAGAGCATCTAATTGTTAATGTTCAGGACGCAGAAAAATGGGAGGGTTTCATTGAGAATGCAGGTACATTGTTATGCTGTTTATTTTTTGTCAGATTTGTCTATTTTTGCTTAGCTCCTTTTGTTTAACAGATTACAATGTCCTTCTGGTGTATTCTTTGTATTGATTTTGAAAAAAATTGGTTCTCTGTTACTCATGTCATTTAAGTAATATAATTGATAACAACACTTGCAGTGAATTGCAATTTTAGGTTGTTAGCGTACTGGACACGAGTCAATGTTATATTGAATAATTTTGCAATTAAGACAGGAGTCACTTTGCTAAAAAAATTTAGGTTTTTAGCGTGTACTGGACAAGAGTCAATGTTCTATTGAATAATTTTGTGATTTAGACAGGAGTCACTTTGCTAAAAAGACAAGTCATAAGTATTTGCTAAAAGATGCAAGTAATGACTCATGAGTCAATTTTCTATTGATTTTTGGGTTATTACAAACGTTTAAATATATATCATGATTTTTTTAACTGTTGACTAATCATGAGTTCATTTGATTAAAAAACGTGAAATTCCATGATTATAACTAGCATCCACTAATGAAATACGCACAACATCTCCTTATGAGTTACTATATGCATACGGTAACTCAAAAGGAATATTATTCTTAAAGCATTTTGATCTCTTCCCTAATTGCATAATGAAATACCATCGATCTAATAATCTAGCCATTTCATTCATAATTCCTGCAGGGTCTGTGTTTCTGGGGCCGTGGACGCCAGAGAGTGTGGGAGATTATGCAAGCGGAACAAACCATGTTCTTCCCACATATGGTTATGCACGGATGTATGGTGGTGTATCTCTGGATTCCTTCCTAAAGTACATGACAGTGCAGTCTTTGACAGAAGAAGGTCTGAGAAAGCTTGGTCCACATGTGGCAACAATGGCTGAAGTTGAGGGCCTTGAGGCGCACAAGAGAGCCGTAACCCTTAGACTCAGGGACATTGAAGCCAAACAGGTCAGCATGAGATGATAATTTGGAACAGTTCACCATATATCATTTATGTTGTTGTATCTAAGGATTTTAAACCTATAGAAGATATTTTGTTTTTTGAACATTTAATTTAATAATTGATGACTGCGTGATGTAGAACATTTGCTTTCAGCGGGAGAAGCGAATATAAAGTGAATCCATCATTACGCATCAATCAGACGTAAAGATTTGGGAATATCTATTGATTTTATGATTATGCAATAATGGAATGTAGTGTATGAGAATATGATATGGTACAATAATATTAAAAGGTATGCCAAAACTACCGGTACCAATACTAGATAATAATAATAATAATAATAATAATAATAATAATTTAACTTCTTGATTAATGTTGTGTTTTATTATCTGTATTGATCATAATATTAATAATAATTTAAAGAGAGAATTTTTAAAAAATATGATTTTTATTCTATCAATGTGTAAAAATATGAGAATTATATATTTTTTAATTTGTATAAGAAAATTTATTAAAGAAAAAATTAAGTATAGGAAACACAATTAGTAGTTAACTAAAATATAAAAATGCTATATTTTTTTTATCATAGTTATGTTTTTGTTTTTTTAAGGTAGTTTTATTTTATTTTTTTAATTTTTTCTTTCATTTTTTCAGTTATTTTTTCTTTATTTTTTTTCCCTACTTATTTTTTTTTCCATTTTTTCATTTTTCATTTTTTTCTACCAATTTTTTCATTCATCCATTATTTCTTTTCATTTTTCCATTCTTTTTTTTTTCATTTATCATTTTTTTCCTTTCATTTGTATTATTTTGTTTTTTTTGTTCATCTTTTTTAGTTTTTTTTTTTCATTCTATTTTTTCTTCATTTTTGTATTTATTATTTTTTCATTCCATTTTTTTCTTGTTTCACACATATGGGCTTTTTTTCTTCATCCATTTTTTCTTTTTCTTTTTCAATTTTTTCTACCAATTTTTTCATACATATTTTTTTTTCTTTTCATTTTTCCATTATTTTTCTTCTTTTCATTCTTATTTATTCATCCATTTTTTTTTTCATTCATCATTTCTTTTGTTATTTTTTTCATATTTTTTTTTCATTTTTGTACTTATTCTTTTCTCATTCTTTTTTTTTTCATTTTTTTCACACATATTTTAATATAACATAATTATTTTACTATTTTTTTATTATTATCTTTTATTATTATAATTTTTTTTATAGTTTTTTTCCACTATATGTAAAAAAAATTCAAATCAAGTTTTTTAGCATTTTCTTTTTACTGTAACACTTGTAGGAATACCAAAATTTGGAAGGAAAACTAATAGAAATATGAAAACGTGAATGAGTAACTGATTACCTTCACGTTCTTTGTGTGTATATTTTTTGGTGTAACTGGTTACCTTCACGTTTTGGTGTGTGTATATTTATTGTTTCTTTATGGTAACTGGTTACCTATGTTACTAAAATCATAGTTAATTTTTTTTTTTAATGAAGTGTTCTTCCACTTTTTCCTTCAAATTTGATGTTTCTTTTTATATTCAATATGAATAACTCGTCACTCATCTTTTGGCAGAAAGTTACTCATCTTAGGATAACTAGTTATCCCTCCTGGTGCATGTTATTTAACATAGCTCTAAGATTTTTTTTACATAACTGTCAAAGATCAATCAAATAACTAGTTACCTTACCCAGGATTTGAAAAAAAAAAACATACAATCTAAAAGAAACATGTTTATAATAAATAAAAAATAATTTTAAAAACAATTCATATTAAAAAAAAATTACAAAACAACCAAAGAAAAATTTAATATAAAATTAGTAATATAAAAACAATATAAAAAAAATAAATAAGCTAAAAAATAATAATTAAATTACAAACATACCCTTCTAAATTAATAAAACTTGATTAAGAGTAAAACTATAATATAAACCAATTTTTATACAAAAATATGGGAAAATAAACCCATAAAAGTGAAAATTCTTAAAAAAAGCCATAGATTAACTTTTTTTTTTTTAAAAAGCCATATTTTTGCACACTATTTAAAATCCCATATAAAATATAATTTCCTCTAATTTAAATTCTTGATTTGTTTTTGGGTTTATACTTTTTTTGGACTCTGTATTTTGTTCCATTATCAATTTGGAACCTGTGTTTTAATAAATTATTTTTTAGACCATGTATTTTGTAAAATAATTCAAATAGATTTCTAAATTTGATTTTGATCAAAGGTTTTTGAATTAAAATCATAAATAATTTACTAAACTAACCGTTCAGAAAAAACACAACTATTCTTGCTAATAATTGTATTGTTTTATTCAATTTTATATTCATCAAAATCGAAATTAGGAGTCTATTTGAATCATTTTATAAACACACAATATTCAAAATGTAATTTGTCAAAATAGAGAGTAAAATCACATAATTAATCAAAAGACAAAGTCCATTTTTTTTATTATTGTAGACTTTATCATTAAATAAATTCTTCATTTATATTTTGATGAATATTTTATTATTTAAACAATATAATAAATATTAATTTGAATGACATCATTTTGTTAGTATGATATATTGACAAGTTCTAATATATTATTAATTGTAAGTGCATGCTTGGTTAGATTGTGAGAAGTATTATTATAAAAATGTAGTATATCCATTAGAGATATACTTAGAAATAGAATGAAAGATAATGAATCTAATATCTCTCACCATAAAACTTCATTGAAATGAGTGCAAGTGTTATGAAAGTACATAATTAATCATAACCTTAACATGGTTAATGGTCAGCAATCCAATCAAGGCTATAACTAAGAGTAAATATCTTTCGATAATTGCTATGGGTATTAGTACACCACATGATAGGATATAGTATATCATTATTGGTATAATTCAATATTAGATTTCACATATTTTAATTTAATTAGTATTATGAAGTATCACTAACTAATTATTAAATGTCATCTCATGTGACGTTGGACATCTTAAGATGCTAAATAACAACATTTGTGCCTTAATCTCATATGAGGTAAAAGAACTTGGGAATGTCTTTTGTGCTGTCGAAGAAAATGCCAATACAGTCATTTTCAGGGTACTGAAACATGTGTTGATAAGGGGTATAGTAGGACACATTTCTTTTTCACTTTTTTTTTTAAAGAATGTTGCTATTTGATATTTTAAGGTGTCCAATACCACATGAAGTTAATCTCCACGATTGATTAGTGATACTCCATATTAATTATAAATTAAAATTATGTGAGTCTCGATATTAGATTGTACCAATAACAATAATAGTGTACCAATTTTACGTGGTGTTGGTCATCACCATTGTCCCTTAGCATTTCTTTTTGAAAAGGTGCTCTCAATGCAACACGTGTCATCCATTATCTATCCCCATAAAGCTTTGTTTGTAGGAAAAATTCTCCATTCTTTTTTTCTTTGTTTTTCTGTTATTCATCTCTATAGAGCACACGTACATATACTTTGTATAAATTATAATTTTCTTTCCGGAAACGATAATTTACTTTTCTATGTTAATATTTTAATATAATAAAAACAATAGTGTCTATACATTTTATTATTTTGATATAATTTTTTTTTCTAAAAAAGTAGCTGGAGAATTTTTCCCAAAAGCAAATAACAGAAATAATAAAAAAAAAAAGACTTCCTGTAGAAAAAAAACAAAATTATTTGTTTTTTTTACAAAACGACGGTATGTATTGCCGTTTTTAACACCACTACATAATAAGACTTTTCATCATCTTTTAAGCAAGGCAAGTTAAAGAGAAACCATCTGAATATCGTCCAATAATTCCAATGACATTGTTTTATGTTAAGTGCAACATGTACATTAATTTTTGAATCATTTAAGCATGGAGGGAACCAAGTGACTAGTGCAACATGCTCAGTCTTCATGCGTTTGGGAGGTGGTTGTTACTGGGCAGCAACCATTGCGTATAGAAAGCAAAGTCCCAATCAATAAAGTGTTGAGGAGGAAAGGCACAGTACCATGTTTTGTTTTATTTTGTAAATGGTTACCATTCTTAAACTGAGAAAAGTGGTAACCGATAACTACTTTTTTTTCCTTTTCTTTGTTAATGATAATTAGTTAATGTGACATGATTTACAGTTTTCTCTTTTAAAAGAAAAAGAAGGGAAATTTTATATTCAAACTCAACTCAGAAATCAATTGTTAGTTTGGATTCTTTTACTAGAATTGTAGTTCAACCAATTATGATATGAGGTAAAATAAAATCGTTTGAACTCATTGATGAATCTTGTAGAATCAAAATTAGATCATATGCATTTTATTTATATAATGATGGATGGAGGCGATAGTTAGAAGAATTGAAGACGGTGGCTAGAGATGCAAGAGGCAATTGACTTTAGAGCTTCATATTGGTTGAGGACCTAAGGTGATCAGATATGGTTGCTTGAATTCAGTTTTGTGCATTTGAATGGGTTGTATGTTTAGAAAGTTAACAATATGAAAATATGAGAAAGTATATGACTTTTTGAAAATAATTGGAGCATTATCTAAATATATAGGAATCCCATTTATTAAAAAGTGATGCTAAAATCCAGTTTTCTTGGAAATTTCCAATTAAATAATGGGAAAGTATCATTTTGGCTATATTAGGCCAACTCGAATCAGACGGTAATACTGCATATATATATAGGCAATTTCTTATGTGGAGACGGTAAAAACGTCTGCACCGGTGGAGACGTTTTTTTTTTTACCATTTGATCAAATTAAGGGCTGTGATCTATCCAAATATTTGTTCTAACTCTCTCTCTTTCTCACAAGTCCGAATCCATTCACACACATTCAGATTTCTCTCTTCCGAAACAACCCATTCACACACATTGAGAACTATTCTCTGTCTCTCTCTTCCGAAACAGACTTCTCTGTTTCTTCTCCATCTCGGTTTCTCTTCTCTACCAGGCTTCTCTCCATCGTCGTCTCTCTCCATCTTCGTCTCTGGTTGTTCCGAAGCTCTCATCGACACATGGGTAAGTTATCATTTTCTTGCCATTAATTTAGCTTTCACCAGTCTATGAACCTGCCC
Organism: Humulus lupulus; assembly: GCF_963169125.1. NCBI lineage: Eukaryota > Viridiplantae > Streptophyta > Magnoliopsida > Rosales > Cannabaceae > Humulus > Humulus lupulus. The sequence continues at coordinate 22,868,854 of NC_084801.1, read as the reverse complement.
ATCTCTCTATGCTATCAGATAAGATGTTAAATATATATGGGTATTAATGAGAAAGATAATATCATGTATATATGGGTATTAATATAGAGAAAGATAAGATGTATATATGGGTATTAATATATGCTATCAGATGTTGAATATATAAGGGTATTAATGAGAAAGATAAGATTAATTTACACCATGTATGTGTATAAAGTATTATAGAAATTGCATTGTATGTGAGTTATAACACGAAAATGATGAACTTGATTTGGGTATATAGTTTAACCCTGTGTGCTTATATAGTTTGGAAGGTGGACATAACTCGTGTGTGTGCTTATATAGTTTGGAAGGTGGACATAACTCGTGTGCCCATAAACTGTTTGACATAATTCCTCACTTTGTATATATGTTGTAAGACCACATTAGCTAAAAAGTTTGGAGAGAATTCCAGAAATAACTATTAAGCCTCTTTCTCCATCTCTGTATTTGGGTATTAATGAGAAAGATCAGATGATGTATATAAAACTTTAGAGTTGCACTTGGATTTTAAATCAGAACAATATATATATATTTATTTATTTATTTATTTTTTATCAGAAGAAAAAATTTATTGATCAACTAACAATTACAAACAAACCACCCCCCCAGCCTAAACCAGAACACCAATCACAGATTCTTTACAAACTTAAGCATCTGCTTTTCTCGATCGATAAGTACACTTACTGCCTACTAAATTCAAAATTGTAGCTTTGATAGAGTATCTAATCATATGGTCAATCTTATACACTAGTAAGCAAAAATTATGAACTGGTTCCTATTCAACCATATATGATAAACAGCTGCTGCACATGTTGCATCAAGTATCAAGGAAAACCAGCCAGCCTGAGGCAAAGACAGCCACTGAGTCCAATTTCTAAACTGAACCGGCCATGATAAGCCTGTCAGCCAACCCTGGACAGCAAGGATAATTTTCCTGGAAAAGACACAATAAAAAAAAAAAAGAGTATGATTCTCATCCTCTTGACCACAAACTGGGCAGCAAACTGAAAGGAGATGGATATGACAGGACTGCAACCAGTCTTTGGTATTCAATTTCGGGTTGATTGCAAGCCAAAGAATGAACTGGTGCTTTGGAGCCGAAAGTCTACACCAGACCGCCTGCACATACTACACCAGCTCACCAGGAAACACAATCGAATACAGGGTGCCCAGATGGATTTTTCCATTCCTAACCGCAGCAATTAACTTAGAACCAGATCATAGATGGCTCAACTTAATGATTCTCCTCCAATACCAGCTAGTATCCTGCTTTAAACGATACTCCCATATTGAAACACCCTTTAGATAAACACCATAAACCCATTTAACCCATAACACATCCTGCATACATACATACATATATATATAAAACTTTTCAATATGGGTATTAATGAGAAAGATAAAATCATGTGTATACATTGTTTAGAGCTGCACTTGGACCACTTTAGAGGTGTGCTTTTCGTCTGGATTAAAAATGATGATGATGATATATATATATGTTTTGTACATAAATAAACTCATACCCCCTTCATGATTAAAAGAATGATTATGACAGTTTCTTCTTTCCAAAATGGTGTGAGTTGGCTTAGGCTAGCTATATATAACTTCACTAGTATTGAAAGTTGCAATAGTATTGAGTTTTGTTAATTTTATTGAGATCAGTTTTTTTGTTAATATTTTTTGTTAATGTTGCAAAAGGCTGATTTATTCTGTACTATTAGCTAGAGGAAAAATATTTGTGTTTATGTCATGTTTCTTTTTTCTAGAAGGAATGAAATTTGTAGTAAAATTATTATTGTATGGTTGTTAATATATTTCCCCATTTTATGTTACTGTTGATTTGGTGATTTAGGATGGAAGTTTTATTGCTGAATTCTATAATGGAATCAATACAGAGGCTGCGTAATGATTATGCTGGGTTGAAAGATGATTTGAGAGTAATTAAAGATGAATTACGTGCAATAACTGAACATGGGAAACATAGACATAGTGAGGCGAAAATCTTTGAGCGTAAAATGGTTGAAAAATTAATTGGGAGGAAGGAAGATGTTGCTTTTGTAAATCCTTTAGGTAAAGACAAAGCAAATGATTTTGATAGACAGAAAGATGGTGTCGTTAAATGTAGTGGGGTTGAAAGCAAAATGGACGATTTAAGTAACGGTGAGTTGAATAAGTGTGTAGGAGATATTCAGGGTTAGATGATAGCTCAACTAATATAGAATGCAAAAGGAAGACATGTGATGGTAATGGAGAGGATAAATGTTTGAGGGGAAACTTCGAGAACTTTGATGATACTGTTTTCAGGATTTCATCCCAATTTGGAGAAACATTATTGCAGCGTGAAATGTCGATGAAAGTAAGTAATGGTATCTTTTGGTAGGTTAAAAGTTGATTATTTATTTTTTTTGGTATTTTTTATTTTACTTGTTGAACCTAATTGGTTTTTAATTTTGAGATTGTAGAAGCCTAGAGTTTGTACGATTAACCAAAAATGTTCAAAGTTGTCGAATGTAAAAGTAGGAAGTCAGTCAGTGTCTAGTAGCATTGGTGGGCCTGTTGATCGGAGGAAAAAAACGGTAAATGTGTAATTGAGTACGTTTTATATTAATTGTTATTGTACCTTGTTTTATAATTTACTAGTTTATTTAATCAAGTGAAGACTAAATCGCAGACAACTCCACGTGGAGTTTATGTTTCTAATGTTACAACTGGGCAGAGCCAAAGCATAGGGCCCTTTAAAATTCGCACCCCCATAATGGACGATGATATAGGAAAATTAATAGAATACATATTTGATGATAGTTTGAATCATGAGTAAGTATATTTTTTCCATTAGTTAACAATAAAAATTTTCTATCCGATACCCAATATTATTATAAATTTGTTTTATAATTGTGGCACAGTGAGACACTGGTAGACACGGGGTTTAATCATCTCACGCGTGGTTTGGTTTGAACATTGTGTCCTGGGGTTTTTATTAATGGAGAGGTATGGATTGATAATGTTGGACTGTTTAGTTAGAAGTATTCACTTTATATATATTTCCCCATCTAAACTAATATTCATGGACGGTAAGGGTAGGTTTCCAATGTTTTTTTCTTGTTTTGACCGCAGGTGTTGAATGTAGTATGTGAGATGAACACACGTAGGGAGCAGCAAGTTTCAACAGAGAGTCGTTCGTCATGGTATTTGAATACTAGAATGACGGTGAGTACTGTTCCTGTAGCAAAATTCAACTAAATATAAGAGATATCGAATTAATTGTGAATATTTTTGAGTGACAGTGTACTGGAATTAGTATTCAGAACTTGTTTCCTCAAAGTGATCGATCTGATTCAGCTCGTAAACTATTTATTGGAGATTTGAATTTATGTGGGAAGGTATATTTATGTGTGGTATTTTTTTGTATTTTTGGGTTTATTTTATTAGTTGAATATTTTATTATTTTGCAGATTAAGATTCTAGTTCACAACGAGGAGATGCAACACTGGGTTCTCTTTATAGTTCATGTAGGTAATGGGGTTGTCGAAATATGTGATTCGATGCTACTAGGGCGCAATGAATCATTATCACAATCTCTTGTTCCAGTGGTGGTGAGTTTTTAAATTTTTTGGGGATGTTTTAACCTTTTTCATTGTTGGGAGTAAAACTGAGGTGGGTTATTAATTAACTAGAGAAGGTTTTCTATTTCTAAACTAAAGGTGTAGTATTTGACTATCATTACAGTTGATGTTATCTTGTTTTGTCCACACTGTAGTTGCAACAACTTGATTTAGTTCTCCGAGATGAGTTATCACGGTGGAAGGGACCTGTGAAGTCATTCACATGTTTCAAGGCTTTCACTAATAATGAAGTTGTCCAACAATCAAATGGATATGACTGTGGTATTCATGTGATAAATTGGATGGCACAACGCAACCCTTCTGACTTCAAACCGAAGGGTGTAAGTTTTTATGTTGTACTGTATTAATTTTTAAAACTATTGAGTTTCTTAGTAGTTGAATAATGTTTATATTAAGTAATGGAAATTTGTTTTTTTATTTCTTTCACAATTCACAATTTTTGTTAAAGTATAACTCGGATGATGAAAGGGCTCGTGTCGTTGTTGGTTTAGTGACATCAGTACACAACAAAGTTAGGGATCAAATAATGGCTTCAACGAGGACAAAGACGAATTCCACTCCATGTGTAGGGAAATAGGTTTGATGATTAGTAATTGTGAGTGAGGTGTTTCATGAAAAATATGTTTAATGGGGTGTGGGTCTATTGTCATGGGTGCTCCGCATATCCTTTTGAGCTAATTTATGTATTGCCATATACTTTTAATTTGATCTTGTTGCCCCTTTCTATATGTGAATGACAGGGTGTTTATTGTGTGGGGGTGATGAATTCTTTGTATATAGGTGTGATGTATTATTAAAATGAACAATGATGAATCAGCCCCTACTTGCATATATTGAAGACAAATAAAATATATTATAAAAACTACCATGGCATATTAAGCATTTTCTATTATAGAGCTTGATATATTTGTCCCACTTTAATTAAGAATAAACATTTATAAACACCACCCTGTCCTATTTCAAGTTTTTATACTGAAGACAAGAATCATGGTATAGCATAGCAGTGGCTGTTTGTACAGCAGTGGTGGTTGTTAGTTGTTATGAAAATTTTGGTATATGATGTCCCACTTTAATTACTAGTTGGAGTTGCCTTATAACACCTGTAACTATATGAAGGTAACGTCTTCAAAATAATGTATGTTTTTTTATTATTTTGGTGGAAACTATAGTTGTTCTACATACCATTAAAGGTACCAAATAGGAGCAAAGCAATTTTATAGATTGTGCTGAGACATAGCATATGAAAATTATAATTATTGAGCCTTCCCATAAGTAACAGAGAATATTGTTTTCATTGTACAAGATATATATAACTCATTTTCAGATATAACATGTGTTGTGACCTGACAAACCAATGCAGAAAGTACCATAATGATTTATTCATCTGAAACTTGTATCTTACATCATATAGAATATTCAAACAACCATGTATATAATAACAAGTATGGATGGAACCCATTAACAATGACCACAAACAAAGAGTCATGCCACTCCACAAGCCAGAGGCACGCGCAATTAATGAATCTGATGCAATGATATTCGAGCAAAGCTTTTATACACTAATGACCATTTTTGCGTAAATTTAAATTTATAAATTAATGGCATTACTCCCGATTCAGTAAGTGCAATTACAAGCATTCCCTCGTACATGATAACAATCCAAGACAAGATTCGAAAAATGAACTAGTCGTGTCATTAATCTTTGCCATTTTTTCATAACTTAGTTGGCAACCAAATGAGATAGAAGAGTACTTAATAAAGCTCCAGACAAAATATCATAACGAAATCAGAAAGGACTTTGCCACCAATTGTTTCCCTCCTCAACTTGTGTTCCCACTTTATTCACTTTATCATTATGTAGTTCATTGCCTAAATCGTCAACAACATCATTTTCTGTCTCATTCTCATGTTGTGTGTAGTCCATTGAGTTTTGCCCAGCCCATTCATCATTCAATCCCATTCCATAGCATTGGTCATCTTCTTCTGCATCTTCATATTCATCTGACTCTCCAATCCGGTGATCCTTCTTCCATTTTATCGGGCAAGTCAACTTGTTATGTCCACTTTTCTAGCAGATACTACACTTGCAGCGAGTACCTTTTTTCGAGCCAGGTACCTTTGCTGTACCCTTACTTTTTGTGAAGTATGGATCCAACACTGGGAATTGAAACTCCCTGTGTAGAGGCAGGTTATGGCTAATCTCCTTGTCTCCCATGTCCACAACTGCTTTAAGCTTACCGCATAATCTGTCAATCTCACTTTTTGCAATATGGTATGTCGACTGATTCCTCGATCCAAGATACGCAAGTTCACCCAACTGGCTACTAATTGCACCAAATCTTGCACTCTCCACCTCTCGTTTGTCTAAGGTAGCGTCCATATTGCCAACTTGAAAATTGTGAGTCTGTTTAGTCTCAACCATCCACCGAGATAGTATTAGTGCTCGAGGCATTGAAGTAATGTGTAGGCGTTTTATTGAAGAAAATATATGTCGGCATGGTATCCCATATGACAAAAAATATTGGCATTCACAAACAAAGAGAACACGCTCCGGTGTTACATATACATGCCTCTTCACTTGTTCAGCAGCATACTTGTGAAGCTTCAAAATTATTGCATCCTCTTCCTCCAATAGGGTTTTCACCATGTACCTACCTTCTTTCAACATCTGGTGTCGTACCTTGTAAAACATGTTCCGTGTGTAAAGATTTGCTAATTCATCCTCTATCTGTGGCAAATTTGTCTTCCCGAGCTGGGGACTAGTGTGAAGTGTAATGTACTCATCCTTTGCTTCACGTTGTCTAATTATAGATAAGGTCATGTTGACTGCCCTGACGAACTCGTACAACTTCAACTTTTGATTCACTTTTTTCTTCAACACCGCATTAATACCTTCACTTCGTTGAGTAGTTGTCATTCCACAGAAGAAATTCCCTCTCAGAAATGTTTCAGCCCACTTCTCCTTGTCTGCATAAAGCTTTGCAACATATTCAGTGCCTTGTATCCCAAAATCTTTCACTAAGTCGCACCATTTATCTTCAAACTCGTCCTTTGTGTAGTACCGGAATACCAATTTGGTAAACCTACTCGCAAAAGATGGATCTTTCACTTTTAAAACAGCTTTGTTGTGTAAATGCCAATAACACAATCGGTGGGGTACATCAGGCATCAACTCCTGTAGCGTGTTAGCAATAGCTTCGTCTCCATCTGTCACTACTGTTTTCGGTAGAACACCTCCCATGCATTCCAGGAAAGCCCTTGTCGCCCACTTGTAGCTGCTGGCAGACTCATTGTCAAGAATGGCAAAGCCCAAAATGCATGTGGTATAGTGGTTATTAATTCCTATCCATATCAGCAGCGGCTTCCCATAACTATTAGTCTTGTACGTCGAATCAAAAGCTACTACATGGCCATATGTTTCATAGTCTGATCTACATCTCCCATCTTCCCAAAATAGATTAAGAAGACGATTATCCTCATTGTACGAAAACTGTCCAAAAAAACCAGGGTCTTCATCAGCTTTATGCTCTAAATATCCGATTGCCCGCCCTGCATTGGAACCGATAAACTCAACTTTTGAAGCATGGGATATTCGATTGTAAAGATCTTTTGGTGTGAATGGAATCTTCTCATAACCACCCATTTTCTTTGCCATGTATGACATGATGTGGCAAGTTCTTATGCCTGACTCCTTCATTATTTGTGCAGTCGTCAAGGTTCCTTGTGTCATTACCCGATTGGACCGAAGGAATTGTTTATGGTTGTCTGCTACAATGTTGTGAGAATGAATTGGGATGAATTCTTTGCATATCCAATGCGTACTACCCTTCACCAAGTTCACTCGAAAGCAAACCTTGCATCCCACTCGACTAATTGGCTTAGGCTCCCTAGTTCTATCAAGCCTTCCCACATGCATTTCAGATCGCCAGCCCTCGCGGGAGCATACCCACTGACGTTGACGTACATCACCTGTAGTATTTTTTCGCATGATACTTTTACGTAGGCTGAACCCAATGAATCTTGCATATTCATGAATGAATTCTTCAGCCATGTCCAGTGATTGAAAAACATGGCCAACCATGCCATCTCTACTCAACAACAATGGGTTTTCGTTTAAATCATACTTAGAAAATTGGTTGGTATCCTTCATTTCGTCAGTTCCCATTTCTGTCTTTTCCAAACTTGATGTCCCACCTTCATCAACTGTATTCTCCATGGCATCTCCACCACCTTCATCAACCGTATTCCCCATGTCATCTCCCCCACCTTCTTCTTCCTCATATTCTTCACAAAAGCGTAAGCCAAACCAATCCAAATCATTCTCTTCGATAATGTCTGTTTCGGACCTTTGAAACATAAAATTCTCCAACAGTTAGAAATTAAATTGTATTTTTTAGCCAAATATTCATATGCAAATCTACATTAAAATCAAACTATCCCAGTCTTCACATTGCTCTTCATTAACTGTTAATTCCTATGATATTTTCTATTCCCCATAATCATAATTTGAGTCTCATTTTGACTCGAAAAGTTGAAAACGAATTCATAAAATAATTCACATATTAATTGAGCTAGAAATATTTAATATATAATATGTGTTCGTTACATTTGGTTATAATATTGTTTCAGTAACAGTGTTTCAATCAAGTGACCCTATTACTATACTACTGTAGAAGTGTAAGGTCTGCCATAAAATAAAATAGAACCACGGTACACCTTATGTGCTACTTCATTTGTATAGGCCTATCGTCGTACTGGGCCAAATAATGGACTGACACTTATAATTAATGCTACTCGGCCCAATATTACATTCAGTATCGTTTTTCTTCTAATAAGCTTGAGGACAGGGTCACCGTCTTGATCTGTGACAAACTTAAGGCCTCCATGAGGATTTCAGATAGGGCCAATCCAAAACTTTACAATTCTTATGAATCTGATGCATTTTTACACCCACTCAACATTTCACCAGATATAAAATTAGTTACTGTCTAACCCACCCTAAATATATAGCCATCACGTATTTGACATTACTCATGAAACCCTAACTAACTTTAACAACTACTTCATGTATAATAACATAACATATAGTATTTTTCATTTACCGGTACTCCATTGTGCATCATCAATTGTGACCTATAATTGAAATGAACGCCTCCTGTAGGCGTAGGCGATCTTGCAGTGCATACAAAACAGTCGCCGAATAAGCAACAAAGAAAACTCTCACTCCGCCTCCTCCAATCTAGTTTTAACCAACGGCGTTTTGTTATGTTATTCAATGGTTAAAAATCAATGGACCATTTTTAATAATATTTAGATTCTACTTTAAATATAATTATCCCATTGAGCCCATCAAAATATTTCATGAATCTTCCTCTCCAGCAATTAATTACCAGTAATTAATTATCATGCTTTGTAATGTTGGCTTCCTGACACAATGACAAACGCAGTCAATCCTGTCTCATCTTTCCACAAATTTGCTAGAGATAATTATGATTTTTTTAAAGATATGACAAAACAACATTGGTTTCGGTGCAGTTTATTGACCCACGTTTAATTTTCACATATAGATGGATAAGTTGTTTCATCATAATAGTTTTTTCTATTAATTTTCACAAATAAATAAATAATAGTAGATTTTTATTTTAAAATAAACTAGTATTTTTTATTGTTATAAATTTGTAGAACCCACCGAAAATAATAGCCACTTGGTTGTGAAATGCCCTGATTAAATGAATTTATATATTATTTTAATACTTTGTCAATCCCAAGCATCAATAATACGGTTTTAAATGTCACTTTCTTACAAAAAAAAAATTATGTGAATGTATACTATGGAAATAAGATACTACTTGGCCAAACTATACCAATATCAATGTCGTACTATTAAATTCAACGAATTCACCTCTGCTCCATGCCCTTTATTACTAGTTGATACATATTATAGGGATAAACATGATGTTCTTATTCAAGCAATCCATTCCCAAAAATGTGTCGAAATTGTAGGTGTAACATTTCTTATACCCAAATTGAAGAAATAATAATAAATTAAAATAAAGAGTAATTTTGATAAATTATTCATTATATAAAAATATGGTCACTGCATTCATCCCAACCCAACTTAAAGGTAAACATAACCTACACAACTGTAATGACCCACTATTCTAGACTTTTTGGACCATTAACGAAACGATACATAAAACTTACATTTTTGCGAAAATACCATAATTTATTAGAAACTTGTAGAAACAAAAGTTACTTTCATAAAATAAATAGGATATGGGTACCCATTGTCTTTAAAACAAAAATAACTTAAAGTAAAAAGAGTTACATAGAAAATGCGGAAAATACATTTAAAACCATAAAAACATAAACAAGACTACATCCTCGAATCGAATAACGCTCGGCCCCTTGACTCCATTCACCATCGATACACATCCTCTAAGCGTCACGAATCTTACCGCCTCTAAAGCTTATTTTCCTGCACATAAAACAGAAAGGAATGAGCCTGATGCCCAGCAAGGAAAATCTAACACATAGTCATACACATAAATTTCATAATAAACGTACAGACATATCATAACACTTAATACATACACTTATTATAATGGCCATTATTACTTGGGGTCCCATAGACTAAACAAGCTTATGCCCATGAGATTAGTGGGGTCCTACTAGCTAAGTAGGCATATGCCCATAATCTTTTTGGGGTCTTGTTAGTCAAATAGGGCATAAGCCCAAGCCTACAAACATACACATTCATAACATATTCATAACATATCATATTTCATAACATAACACATAAGATAACATAAGCAATGAACATATAGATTCTATCCTATTTTCCTTACCAAAGTTACCGGGATATGTGGACTGAGTTGGGACTTTTTGGAACACTCCTAAAACCATATGAGAAAGAGTGAGTCTTATGAAGAAGAAGAAATGAAAATGAATGGGAAGACTAAACCATTGAGAAACATGCTTACCGAAACTTATGTGCTTAAGAACTTGGATTCCCTAACCAAAATAAGAATGAGGTTAGGAAACTGAGTAGAAGACTAAGAGAAGGGAAACATAACATAAATCAAATGAACTAGAGTTTTGGGTTTACCTCAAAGACTTGCAAGACCAATCTACACCACAATCGAAATACTATAGAATCTCACTTCCCAAAGTGTTTGATAAGCTTATGATGTTTAAGCTTATGATTTCCCAAACCCAGGTGTTTAACTCTCACACTCTCCTAGCACTTGCAGCTTCTGAACTTAGAGTAAAAGGTGAATAATGGCTGGGTACTAGGTCCTATTTATAGAGTTTGGGAATGAAAGTATCTTGATTTTACTTGAATAAAAATAATGGCTTTTTAGGTGAAAATCATTTGAATAATTGTTCAGCAGAGGCTGAAGACTCGTTCAAAAGATGCTGGACTTATCAAGAAGTTGAATGGCTGAAAGGAAAAGAATTCAAAAACGTTTGAACATATGCTGAAGGAGGCGATATATCGCCCCCTGTAGGCGATATATCGCCTGGGCCAGTATGCCCGAGGCGACCGTGCATCGTCTCATGTTTTCCGTATCTACGTGCTGCGATATATCGCCCCCTATAGCTGCGATATATCGGCATACGCTGAATAATTAAACACGAAATTACACATTTTTAGCTAAGTTTGAATGGGGTAAACAGCCTTGACTAAGCCCTCAACGTATTCAAAGCTGCTGACTGACCTTAGGGGATTCAAACTTTACTCCTTATTAAATTAAATCCAAAAAAATACTTAATCCTTAATCACCATTCATAACATGTGCCTAAAATCCTATTGGTTGATGTCTAAACCTTATAGTATAATAAATATAATCCTTAATATCAGTCATATTAATCAATCTTAGGTTAAACTTAATATTCTTAAACTATAGGTTATACTTAGAAAATCTATAAGTACTACTATGAGTGTCCAAATAATTCCCGGTCTGAACCAAAGATCCACAGTTACAAAGATAATGCTATAAATACTATCATACTACTATCTATCTTAGCTAAGTAAAGTTCTTGGACTCTACAACAACATATCTTGAATCATTTAAATATATATTTATTTAGGGTTTATACCTCTTTGGAGCCTGTGTTTTTTCCCATTACCTGGTTGGACGCTGTGTTTTGAAAAATTACTTTTTGGACCCTATGTTTCGTAAAATGATTAAAATAGAACCCTAAACCCGATTTTGGTCAATGTTTTCTCAACTAAAATCACAAATAATTTACTAAACTAACAATTCAGAACAAAAATAAAATAATTCTGCTTAAAAACTGTGTTGTTATATTTAGGGTTCTATTTTAACAATTTTACAAAACATAGGGTCGAAAAAGTAATTTGTCAAAACACAGGGTCCAAACAGCTAATGAGATAAAAGACAGGGTCCAAACAAGTATAAACCCATTTATTTATGCATGCACATTTCATTTTAATTATAATAATATTTTTATAAAAAATTTATCTTGTTAGTAATGATACTTAAATATATCTCTATTAAATTAGTTAATTCTTTTTTCTACCATATACTTAAAGAATTGTGTCATTAGCTAACGAGGCCACAATTTGTAATTATAAACTTAAAGGAAAAAATAAGATTTTTTTATATTATTTGTGGTAAAATTTGTGATGGTATATTTAATGGCTACATTTTATTGTGTAGTGATTTTTTTCCCCTCATATAGTCAATAGGTTTTACAATTTTGAATAAATTAAAATAATTGTACATATATTTTTTATTTATCTTATCCACCTATTTTTATTATATATATTAGTAAGTGATTCCAATATATATTTTTAGGGCGTTTTAAATTTTTTTTTTTTAGGAAAATATGCGAAAAATAGAATTAACAATTTTTATATCTATTAGTAAATTAAAGTGAAGGCAATTGTTCAGCGCATTTTTGCCCAACGACGTGAGAACGTCAAAAACGATGAAACCTTCAAGAGAAATAAAACGACACAGCCGATTTTGAGCAGAAAGTAAATAGCACACGCAATTTTAATAGTGGTTCAGCCCCAATATGTTGGTAATAGCCTAATCCACTTAGAGTTGTGATTATAGATATGTACTAAAGATCAGATGAACTGAGCCAACTGAGTTTCTTCAGTACAGATTACAAGAATACAAGAATTCTTTCACATACAAGCACTTTCTCTCTCTAGAAAACTCAGACCCAAAATTTTCCCAAAAGTCTAAAAAGAAGCCCATTTTCTAATCCCATAAGCCATATATTTATAGGCTTAGGATCATACATCTGATATCCCCTAGAATCGGGATATTCCATTATATTTATTATATTTAAATTACAAAAATATTCAAAATGTAACAGAACACCCAATTTGTGGGAAGAATGAGATATTCCCGCGTATGCCAAGACCAATTCTTCTTGAAGCCATTTTTGGGAATCTTGACTTAGTCCTCCTCTATCTGGTCGACTCATATCTCCTTCAAGCTGGTTGGTGAGTATCACCTTCTGGTCTACCATGGCACTCTGGCCTAGCATGCCATGTTTCTGGTCTAACATGGCACACTGGTCTAACATGTCATATCTCGTCTAACATGGCACACTGGTCTAACATGGCACATCTCGTCTAACATGGAACTCTGGTCTAACATGCCACATCTCGTCTAACATGGGACACTGGTCTAACATGGCACATCTCGTCTACTGTACTTTACAAATATTTTACATAAATCTACAGTGTTAAGCCATATTTAGGGAGAATTATTCATGTAGCAAAAGAATATTTTATTAATTTGTATAACATTATAATATATAAGGATATTATTGATAATTAAAACATATATTTGAAATGAATAAAACATGTGTGAAAATATAATATTTAAATGATATAGAGAAAAAAAAAATCTGATGTATGGTAAAATGTAAAACTTAGAGGTAAAATAGAAAAATGTGTGTAGAGAGGTATTTTAAAGGGTGGAGTAGAGCACCGGATGGGAGTGCTCTTAGGGGTCGTTTGGTATGAGGAGTTTACAGATTTCATATTACTGGGAAAGTTGAAGAGGGTAATCTGTCACTTTTTGTGTTTGGTTGTGTATAGGAATCGGTTAAGTTTTCATATTCTCATAAAATTAATATAATAATATATTTCATCAAATAATTTATAAAAAATTTTGTTGACGCGGTTCTTCGCCAACAGGTAATTAAGAAAAGAAGATAAAGGGATTAGTGCTAATGTTGAACCGAAACAGATATATGATCTTAGAAATGAAAATGTGACTGAAGACACGTTTTTTAAGTGGTTCAAAGGTTAAAATCCTTCTACTCCACTAGTCAATATTATTGCTATATACTGGATATTTGATTACAGTGTATTTCTTACAAGAGAGAATCCAACCCCTATTTACTCCCAGGGTCTCCATATTTATAGGAGAAGGCACCTGGGAGTTGGTAAGAAGGTCACGGGATGACCTTCTTACCTATCGTATCAACTCTGTGACATTCATGATTAATTCCTAAACCTGACACATAAGTGTGGTCAAATCAATAGGTAAGGAGATAATGGGCCGCACGGCCGAACCCAGTCGTGGGTGTCTGAATACGCACGTTCCTGCTGCGTGTCCGAGAAGTCAGGGGCATATGAGACACATGATGTCTGATATATGCACGTTTACCTTGCGTGTGTTGACTTTACAAAGGGTCATAGCCTACAACTGTAGCTCGTACCATGAGCTGGATACTTAACTTGACCTTCGGCCTTCAGAGTCCGGACTCAGTTCTTAGGCAATCTTGGCGAACCCTTGGGTTACCTCGAGCTAAGGAGGTATGATCTTTTGATGGCAGCTCCGGTTTTGTAACAAAACTTGAAACTTGGACTACAATATGGTTTTGGTTTAACATTGAGTGTTGAGATTTGACTAGCTATGATTTAAAAAATATATATAATATTTTTATAAAGAATAATAATATTGTGATTATCATTAACTGTATATTGTAACTACTGGTGCGGTTGGTGGGGTTTTTCGCTAATTTTTTGGACCGCACCGCATATGCAGTTTGAATAATTTTCCAAACCGCAACTCGCACCGCATTGACCTCAAACCGCATGAGTGTGGACTTTTTAGTTAATTGAAGTATTTGATGAGGAGGTCCAGTCCAACTAGGTTAATATAAGCTAAGTCTCATCGCTATTCTGTAGTCTGATAATCTGATCCTAGGGAGGAATGCTTAATTGGTTAGTATTGCACTAACAATTCACCTTTTCTCTACAGGTGAATCAGGTATATTTTTTGTATTCTTTAAATTTTTATAGTGTTCTAAATTGTATGCAAAATTATTAATAAAATGTTGTATGAATATTTAACCGATCAAATAATGTATGGTGGGAGAAAACAGATGAAAGGATAAGGTTTTTCTCACAATTCTAAAAAATAAATATTAAAAAAATTACATAAATATTTTATAATAATTTTGAAATTAAATGTTGAATCCATTAACTCCCTATCGTCTAAATTTCCATTCTTCCAACCAAACATAGTATGAGAATTACAAATAAAAGGCTATATCTCACTCGATTAAACTCATTTAGAATAAAAATCTTAATTAAACTCAACACTAATTCATTTAGAATAAATACTAATTTAAAAAATATAATTAATACTAATTCATTTAGAATAAAAATGTTAATTAAAGCTTATTTTTTTGATTTAAAATAAAAATCTAAACATCGTATTTTGTTCAACTTAATAACAAAATTTATATAGCTTTAAAAAAACATTAAAAAAATAATAAGTAAAATTACATGATACCTGGTATTTTTTATATATATTAAAAAAAACTATGTAATTATTAATCTCATATAAATAAAAAAATAAGTCATAACTAGTGCATCAATTAAGTGATATTATTATAAGAGCATAATATTTATTTTACTCTTTTATGATTCATTTAATTTATATATAATTACATATTTGTGATATATTTTATGGAGATTTTCCGTAACCAAGCAAAAAAGGTCGGGTTTTTTATTATTAAAAAGAATAAGAAAATATGATGAATTTTTTTTGATTAGTAGTGACGATATATACACCTAGTCCACTAGTAAATCAGTTGATGCGTGAAGTAGCTATGAGATTAAGACTTTTATTAAAATATGTAACTGCAAGGTGACATCTTCACCTTTAATCTTTAATATGTAACTATTAAATTTTAGCTTTATATATTATAAAGGATAATAAAGGTCATCTTCACCTTTAACTATTGCCCTTACAGGTTCAACAGCAATTTTTTGACTACCGGAACAGAGAACCCCACTTTTGAGAAGGTAGATGACAGAACAGAGAAGGTAAAAAGCTAAAATACAAACATAGTTAAGGAGGTGTACAAGCTTACTGAAAAGAAAAATAAAATTGATGGAAGAAATAACTCTTTAAAGATAAGTGGATTTGTGGAGACCCTGTTCATTGACTACGGATGTCGGATGCGAAGGTTGGACATAGAACCGAGAAGGAAACCCACAGCGAAAGCTGAACTTACTTCATTTGCTGAGGTTTTTTCGTTCCCATCAAGTGAAGTTGAGGTTTCTTCGGCAGTTGCGTTTGGTCCATTTGTTTGATACTGAATTTTATTCTTGGTTTCTTCATCATTAGGGTTTACCTTGTGAGGTGTGACTGTGATACGACCAAAATATGACTCATATTCTTCTATAGCTTCTTCTATGGTGTTGTATCCTCTAAAACACCAGCCACTAAATCCAAGCACCTCTTTGCTGCAATCAGCCCATGACTCAAAAATACCAGTTGATCTGCCCACAAATACGACATAAATTTTTTTTCGACCCATTGCTTGGAAATAAGATGATGAGATACAAATTAAAAGATGGTCAACTCAAAATAGAGTGTGTTTGAGGAGGAACGAATGGAGTTATTTATTGGCATTATTTTTTTTATAGTTACTGTGACTTTTAGCCGACTGACACACGCTTATATATTGAGTAATCTTTAGATACCCTGTACAAAGTCAAACTGGGTTTTTATTTGTTTACTCTCGAATTATTGTCTCTGCCAAAAAAGTGTCGATAAACAGTAACCTCCTGTACATACCATCATGAATTTTTAGCTAAAGACATCCTTGAACAAATCACCTTATAATTAATTTTAGGGAAATATATATAAAATAAAAAACACTTGGATTTTTTGGATTTATTAAGTGTAGTATGGGAGAGTAGAATCGAGTAGAGTAGAATAGGGGCAGGTGGAGTGAAAAAGGAGATTTTGACAGAGAGGGTATATAATATTTGGTGAAATTGAAGTGACATTGCTGAAATTGGGAAGTTGTCATGCCTATTTGTATGTCCAATTTGGTGCTCTTTTGAGCAAAGGTGACGGTGTGTGCATTATTTTGTGTAGTTTTGGTTGGTGTGTAATAATGTCTACTATTAGAAAAAGAACAAAAAACGAATAAACAACAACCACCACCCCCACCCATTCAGAATGAAGAAAACTTAAATTTTGAGGATGTGCCTAGGTTTTCCAACCCAATAGCCAATTCTAGGTACATTCAAGATAAGGAGCGTAGCCTTATTAGGGAGAGAGGTTTTGCCACCAATTGGAAAGATGAGTTTATTGTGCCTGAAGAGTATAAGTCTGTGATTAGAGCCCATAAGTGGGAGTATTTTTGTGCTCCTCCAATTGCTGCCATCATCCCCGTAGTTCGAGAATTTTATGCCAATGCTTTTCACCACGACTATACATGGGAAACCACTGTTAGGGGAAAAACTATCAAATTTCACAGAAGTGATATCAACAATTTTTTCAAATTGCCTACCCTAGAAACTGATGAGTATAGGGAATTACATGACCAACTATGTGAGGAGAGCACTTGGGAGACTATCCTGCAAGCGTTAACCCAGCTTGGAACTGAATGGACCTTTAATGGCACACATAGAGTTGGGTTTCCCTTCAATTTGTTGACAAGGGAGAAAAGAGTGTGGCTGTATTTTATTTGTTCAAATTTGACACCCACTGAAGCTTTTACCATTGTCACCCCTAGTAAGGCGGTAATGCTCTATGCTGTCTTACAAGGGAAATCCATAGATGTAGGCAGTATTATTGCTTCTAATTTGAATGAGTGTTGTGTCACTGGATATGTGGGGCTGTATTTTCCTAGCCTTGTCACCAGTTTATGTCTGAAAGCAGGGGTCCCAATTAATGAACTAGAGGAGAAATTGCCCCCTCTAGTTTATGATTTGGTGAAGATTAACAATGTGAAATCTTTTTCAGCTGTGTCTAGCGCAGGTACCTCCAGACAGTCTGCTCGTCCACCGCAAAGAACGCAGAGCATAAGCGAAAGGATGGACACTTTGGTGTCTCAGTTCCAGCAGTACCACTTATGGAGTGTCAATGTGGCACAGAACCAATATGCTTACAACCAAGCCTTTGCTGCTCATTTTGGGATTGACACTAGTGGATTCCCACCATTTCCACAACAACCCAACTTTGGGTATCCTCCACCTGATGGGGATGACGAGGCAGGTCCATCATCGTGAGTCGAGTCAGGTAAGTCTCGTTTCCTTAGCTTTTCTTAAAACAGTGGGGACAATGTCGTTTGTAAGTTTGGGGAAGAGAGATTTAGTATAGTTATTTGTGTTAGGTTATATACAGAGTCTGTCGAATCAACATAACCATTAATTACTCCACGAGAATAAGTGAATGACTTGTAATATAAATCGAGCAAAATATATTTGATTTTATATATAAAAAAATCTGTGTGCTTGGTTTGACCACTTCTTCGGATTGCTTTATGAAACTGGTAAAACTGAATATTTCATCATGATTGGTAAATTCTTGCATTTAAATGTATGTACACTTGCTGAATTTTGAATGTGGAAAGACTGTATGGAAAATTCTAGAACTTGCTTGCTTGTTATTTGAGGCGAAACCATAGACAATGCATGTTTAGGAAAATGATTTAGGCATTTTTTTTTCAGAACGTTTGAACCTTTAAAGCCAACCTTCATTAATTTATCCCTAGTTACCGTTTTCCAGCCTAAAAGAATATATTTTTATGGTTTAAACACTTATTTTGAGCCTAAATGAACACTTTATTATTTTCCATTCCCATGATTTATACCGTAAGCATATATTATTTTGTAATGGATGTTATTTTGTGATTTGGTTGTGACCATAGAAAAATAAAAGAAAAAAATTGAGAGATAAATTAAAAAAAATATATATATATAAACTACACTTCTTATGTTTGCTCGCATTGAAAAACATAAGTTTGGGGAAGTGTAGTTAAAAAATAAAAAAAATGAATTATGGAGTGTCAGTTTTCCTCAATCTTGGAAAATGAAGAGAAATCTTCGGTTGTATTCGACTATCATGTGAATATGAAGGGTGGTTTGGTTGGGATTGTATGCTTGCCGTATAAATGACCCTAAATGACCATCTTATCCACCGTTACACAAGCCTTTCAATACAAGCTTCACAAGACCTTTTAATTCTTGAACATGCAGTGATTTATATTAGTGGAGAATAATAAGTTAGCAAGCATATGGAAATATGAGATTTGATAGATTCATGGTGAGAAATCAGCATGTGTAAATTATTTTAAATGTGTGTTAATTACTGTTCATGATTGAGTAGACATAAATTACCAATGAGTTAGGGCAAATTGAGGAAGTGGTTGAATTGAAAATCTGGATTAATTCTCAGTTATTTTGCAACGATTTTATATACTTCTCATTCATTAGTTTTTTAGGTTTAAAAATTGTGGTTATGTTTGGTGTATGTATTTATTTGTTAAGTTTGTCTTCTGTCTTCTCTGCACGAGGGTGAGCAAATGTTAAGTGAGTTTTATACTCATTTATCAATGTGTTTTTAGGTTAAGTGTTAGGGGTTTAGTTTTGTTTTGTTCTATTTTACTCTTGTTTTTATGTGTTTCAGGTGTCCAAGAGATTATGTGACTTAGGTGTGGAAGCATGATGGAAATAACGACAAATGAACAAAAGTTGAGGGAAATATGTGTTTCAGGCTACTTTCAGGTGTCCAAGAGATTATGTGACTTAGGCGTGTGCAGCAAAAGGATTTTGCGGCCTAGACTGAGAGAAAAGGAGGCACTTTTGCAGAGCTGGACTGACAAAAGAGATTGACTGACAGAAGAAGAGTGGGATCATATTTTGGAGAATAATTGGGATCAACATATTTTGGAGTGGGATTATATTTACTTTATGATTAATTTTTTGTTTATCGTTTATGGTTGGGTAAAATCTTGGTATTAGAAGAATTTTTTCAGTAGAAGTTAAAATTTTTTTTTATTATTTTTTATGAAAGGAGAAGGTTACCCTAAAACATATTAAATTTTAAATTTTAATTCATAAAGAAAAGTTTTTAATTGGTTTGAAACCATAAAATGTTGGTATAGACAGAATTGTTGAAGTAGACGGAAATGCAAGAGTTTTTACAGAAGCTTAATCTACTCTTGTTGTTTAGCTTCTTGAAACTAGAGTCCTTGGTGTTTGAGTCCAATAATAGTTCTTCTTTGAACCAATCAGTTTATTTTGATTTAGTTATCTTGATAAAATTATATACAACTTTTCTTAAAGAAAAATTATAAATATTTTTCGAAGGAAAACTACTACTGATCAATAAAGATTACACATGACTAAGGGGTTATAGTATAATTTTAAAACTTTTTAACACTTCATATTTTTTTTCGTAAATAATAAGAAAGATGTAAAGGCAAGAAAAATTGAGATGGTTAAACACCAAAATATATGCTCATATAAGTAGCACTCATACATACTTCTAGTTCCTATGTTTCATTTAACATCAAGTTTGTACCGTTTGCCTTTTTTTATATAAGATGTGTAAGACAAAAATGTAAAGAGCATCACGGGGCCAAATTCTGATAGAACAGGTCCACACACCACTTGGTCCTGAAATGCTGGATGTTCTCGTCGACAACAATATCGAGTGGTAGCCTGGATACTAGATGCTCGATATGTTTGATGGCAAACATACCACAATCCCCACTGCATAGAATCGATTTTGTGTCAATAGAAGATAAAAATAACTTTAATTTTCAGATTTCAATATGCACTAATTATATAGGGGAATACCTTGTCTTAGTCTGAGGACACTCCTCTGGAGAAATACGACAATATGAGAAAGGCTTTGCATTCTGCTCAGGTATGACCGGGAGGTCCTCATAGTCGTCAAACATGCCAGAACACCATAACAATGAAGGCAACAATAAGCACCAAGGCTTGATCACTTCGTCCAGGAGAGCGGGACTGAGCACGCTATGGCTGGAATCATAAACATTGATGCACCACGTTGGAATGCAGACTTCAATGGCGATCCAATGTGCGGCTTTCTCGACGTGCAAGGCAAAATATACTTCACTCACATTTTGCCATGATATAAGGTATTGATTATCATCGCCCTTCAACATTCTCAGCACATCGTCGTCCCGTGTATACTTAGTGCCCGTCTCTGTGAAATGATTCCAACGACCTAGGCACACCTGGGTTAAGGTGGTGTTCATGATCGCAGCATCCTGCCGAAATGCATCATGCTAAAAATGGCGTCGACGGCGTAGCATGTGCAAAGCGGCATCAATATGCTAAAAAAACATAAAAATTCGTTATTACCATCAAAATATTCTAAGATTGAAGTGAAAACATGAATGTAATTTACATACCGAATCCCAAAGCCAAGTCTGGACTGTGTGCAACTGTAAGAACCATGCCACACCGTGCGTCCCAGTATACACGTTGCGGTCTCTCTTATTGTCGATCTTCCCGACCATCCACCTATGGAAGGTCTTCTCCTGTCATGGGTCACACTTCCTCAGTGGTTCAGGAATTAGTCCCTGTTTATCTAGTCTGACCTTCTTTGTTGGGTCGGTGAAGTCATCAAAACGCTTGGGCCTGCGTTTCTTATTGACAACTTCAAGGCCAGCTGCCTCCTCGGGTTGCAGTACTCGGACACTGGGACTGTCAGCATCACTGTGAGCTACAGATGTCTGGGCCTATGGAGTGGAGGGTTGATCACCGCGCTCATAGTCTGTAGGCAAGATATCAGACTCTGTATCTGATTTTACGTCGGTTGATCGACCTGAGACCAGTGAGAGCACCTGCGCCAACTGAGCCATGATCGTGGTCTGATGAGCCATGATCGTGGTCTGATTTTGTAGTAAGGTTGCCTGGCCCTCCTCAACCCTCTTCAGCCTCTGCAAAAGTTGCTCATAATCAGGCTGGGCAACCTGACTAGATGAAGCTACACAGGCCTGTGAAGTGCGCTCATCAACCCTCTGGACATCCTCATCAAAAATGGAGGCTTCCTTTGCAACTTCTGCTAGCTTCGCTGCCTCCTTCTCAGGTACCACTACTTCATCCACTTCAGTCCCAGCCTCCAACTCAGGGAATAACCTAGAATCAACTTCTGGGAGGCTATTGTAGTAGATTACCTCATTGGGACGTGGCTTCAGCATGGAAAATACCACTAACTGCATAGTTGAATAACATGTGTCAGAAAAACTTTAATAAAATAAATTGTTAATCAATTAATTTGTGATATTTAACAAGATAAAATGGAACTTACTCGACGATTGGCGAATATAGGAGCCAACAGAGCTGTCGAAATAGTGATATCAGTCTTCGTAGCCCAGCTGAGCATCCTTGGAATCTGATTCCCACTGTTCTCACCGAACTTACTCCCAAAAGAAGGCATGGCCTCAAAAGCCCAGTAAAGAAGCGTGGGTGCATAGCAATTGAAAGTATACTTCGCCTCCTTCTGTTTTTTGCTTGACCCCTCTTTCTTTTTCTCCTCGTAGTGTTTCAATTGCTTCTTCATGTCCTTTTGAAGGCCTTTGATAACCTTCTTAAATGACAACATCCCCCAAGGATACTTGAAAAAGTAATCAATATCCTCAACCATCCTCAGGGAATCTCCCTATATCATTGTTGTCTTCTCTGGGGCATTTAGTACCCCCTCTATCAAATAGCACAAACCCAGCTTAAATGCATCTTCTGGGTTTGTGGAGGCCTTCAGTGCATCTTCCAATTGACCAAAACTAACCTTCGAATGACCATTAAAATATTCCTGCATAATCCGATCACTTGAAAGATGCTCTTTCAATTCATCCGAGGACGGCGATTTCCCAAAATTTAGCCCGGTAACTAGGGCAAACTCTGCAATACCAAATCTATAGAGAGTGTTGCCCAGGTAGAACTGACCCTCTTCAGGCTTCTTACTTGGTACCTTGCGCAACATTAGCTGATGCAGCAGAACCCCAGAAAAACTAAACTGTTTTGCCTTAAAGAATTGCCACAACGGGCATGCCTGTGCCCTTTCAATAAGACCATGCCTCTTAAACTACTCTACAAGGGTATCCAAGTAGGCACTACCCCTGTAAGTGACACGGCCAGGAAAGTGTTTCTCCAACGGCACAATAAGTTCAGGCATCTAAAAAAAAACAAAAAACATGTTAAAAAAAACAAAAAAAAATGTTATAAAAAACAAAAAAAAAATATGCTAAGGCAGTTACTATCGAGGCAGAAACTATCGAGTTCTATCGACTCTTATCGAGGCAAGCAAAAAACCAAAGTTTAGTCATATCGAGTCCTATTGATGTGGGTCCTAAAAATCCCAAAGCCATGTAAGCTCGAGTCTTATGAAGTCCCTATCGAGTCCTATCGAGGTGTGTTCTCAAATTAAAAAAGTCTTGTATCATCGAGTCCTATTGATTCCAATCGAGGTATGTTCTAAAATTCCCAAAGTGTCATCGAGTCCTATCGAATCATATCGAGGTGTGGTATAAAATTCCCAAAACCTTATGTCATCGAGTCCTATCGAGTCCAATCGATTCCAATCGAGGTATATCCTAAACTCCCCAGAGCCTGTATAATCGAGTCCCCCCCCCCCCCCCCCCCATCGATGATGTATGTTCTAAACTACCCAAAGCCAGTATCATCGAGTCCATCCTATCGAGGTATGCCCTAAACGTCCCAAATCCTGTACCATCGAGTCCCCCATCGAGTCCCATCGATTTCTATCAATGTATGTTCTAAACTACCCAAAGCCCGTATCATCGAGTCCCCCATCGATCTCTATTGATTCCTATCGAGGTATGTTATAAAATTCCCAGAGCTTGTGTCATCGAGTCCCCCCCCCCCCCCCCCCCCCCATCGATCTCTATCGATTCCTATCGAGGTATGCCCTAAACTTCCCAAAGCATGTGTCATCGAGGCCCCATCGATTCCTATCGATTGCTATCGAGGTATGTTCTAAACTACCCGAATCCCGTACCATCGAGTCCCCCCATCGATCTCTATCGATTCCTATCGAGTTCTATCGAGTTTCATGAAAAAATCGAAAAAACACACATTTCTCATTGCCAGCCTCGATCTATCCTATCAACAAAAACCAACAAAAATAACCAGGCACATACACTTATTGTAGATATAAAATGAAATCCCTCACCTTCTCGACGTTTGTCCTTCCCCTTCTCCGATCGTGAAGTTCGACCTTTCGGTGCCCTGGTTGGTGTTCGTGGAAGACAAAGAAGCTGGGTTTTGAGAAAAGCATGCATTAAAAATCAATAAAACACGGCTTTATATATATATTTTTTACAATTTATATTTTTTCATATAACCATTAATTAACCGCTTGATTTTGAAACCAATGTGTAAATAATTAATCATTGTCTATTAAAAAATAGTGTCACTTATAATTTTGTACAATAAATTTCATATTTTATTTGTACTAATACCATCATAATGAGACTTTAATTATACATAATATTATAATTAATTTTTAACATTTGATATATGGTATACGTATTAATACATTATTAAAACCAATTAAATTATTCACCAGAACATTTGATATATGTATACATATCGAGGTGTGTTATAAAATTCCCAAAACCTTATCTCATCGAGTCCTATCGAGTATCGAGGTGTGTTCTAAAATTCCCAAAACCTTATGTCATCGATTCCTATCGATGTATGTTCTAAACTTCCCAAAGCCCGTATCATCGAGTCCCCCATCGATCTCTATCGATTCCTATCGAGGTATGCTATAAAATTCCGAGAGCTTGTGTCATCGAGTCCCCCCATCGATCTCTATCGATTCCTATTGAGGTATGCCCTAAACTTCCCACAGCATGTGTCATCGAGGCCCCATCGATCTCTATCGATTCATATCGAGGTATGCCCTAAACTTCCCAAATCCTGTACCATCGAGTCCCCCCATCGAGTCCTATCGATTTCTATCGATGTATGTTCTAAACTTCCCACAGCCCGTATCATCGAGTCCCCCATCGATCTCTATCGATTCCTATCGAGGTATGCCCTAAACTTCCCACAGCATGTACCATCGAGTCCCCCCCATCGAGTCCTATCGATTTCTATCGATGTATGTTCTAAACTTCCCAAAGCCTGTATCATCGAGTCCCCCATCAATCTCTATCGATTCCTATCGAGGTATGCTATAAAATTCCAAGAGCTTGTGTCATCGAGTCCCCCCATCGATCTCTATCGATTCCTATCGAGGTATGCCCTAAACTTCCCACAGCATGTGTCATCGAGGCCCCATCGATCTCTATCGATTCATATCGAGGTATGCCCTAAACTTCCCAAATCCTGTACCATCGAGTCCCCCCATCAAGTCCTATCGATTTCTATCGATGTATGTTCTAAACTTCCCACAGCCCGTATCATCGAGTCCCCCATCGATCTCTATCGATTCCTATCGAGGTATGCCCTAAACTTCCCAAAGCATGTGTCATCGAGGCCCCATCGATCTCTATCGATTCATATCGAGGTATGCCCTAAACTTCCCAAAGCCCGTATCATCGAGTCCCCCATCGATCTCTATCGAGGTATGCTATAAAATTCCAGAGCTTGTGTCATCGAGTCCCCCCCCCCCCCCCCCCCTCTCCCATCGATCTCTATCAATTCCTATCGAGGTATGCCCTAAACTTCCCAAAGCATGTGTCATCGAGGCCCCATCGATTCCTATCGATTGCTATCGAGGTATGTTCTAAACTACCCGAATCCCATACCATCGAGTCCCCCCATCGTTCTCTATCGATTCCTATCGAGTTCTATCGAGTTTCATGAAAAAATCGAAAAAACACACATTTCTCATTGCCAGCCTCGATCTATCCTATCAACAAAAACCAACAAAAATAACCAGGCACATACACATATTGTAGATATAAAATGAAACCCCTCACCTTCTCGACGTTTCCTAAAAATGTGGTTGGCTTTCTCGACGTTTGTCCTTCCCCTTCTCCGATCGTGAAGTCCGACCTTTCGCTGCCCTGGTTGGTGTTCGTGGAAGACAAAGAAGTTGGGTTTTGAGAAAAGCATGCATTAAAAGTCAATAAAACACCCCTTTATATATATATTTTTTACAATTTATATTTTTGCGTATAACCATTAATTAACGGCTTGATTTTGAAACCAACGTGTAAATAATTAATAATTGTCTATTAAAAAATAGTGGCACTTATAATTTTGTACAATAAATTTCATATTTTATTTGTACTAATACCATCATAATGAGACTTTAATTATACATAATATTATAATTAATTTTTAACATTTGATATATGGTATACGTATTAATACATTATTAAAACCAATTAAATTATTCACTAGAACATTTGATATATGGTATACATATCGAGGTGTGTTATAAAATTCCCAAAACCTTATCTCATCGAGTCCTATCGATTCATATCGAGGTATGTTCTAAAATTCCCAAAACCTTATGTCATCGAGTCCCCCATCGATTCCCATTGATATATGCTCTAAAAATCCCAAAGGCTTGTGTCATTGAGTCCTATCACTTCTTATCGAGGTATGTTCTAAAATTCCCAAAGGCTTGTGTCATCGAGACCCCCATCGATTCCTATCGAGTGCTATCGAGGCATGCTCTAAAATTCCCAAAGGCTTGTGTCATCGAGTCCCCCATCGATTCCTATCGAGTGCTATCGATGTATGCTCTAAAATTCCCAAAGGCTAATGTCATCGAGTCACCCATCGATTCCTATCGAGTGCTATCGATGTATGCTCTAAAATTCCCAAAGGCTTGTGTCATCGAGTCCCCCATCGATTCCTATCGAGTGCTATCAATGTATGCTCTAAAATTCCCAAAGCCTGTGTCATCGAGTCCCCCATCGATGCCCATCGATTTCCATCGATGTATGCTCTAAAATTCCCAAAGCCTGTGTCATCAAGTCCCCCATCGATTCCCATTGATTTCCATCTATGTATGCTCTAAAATTCCCAAAGCCTGTGTCATCGAGTCCCCATTGATTCCCATCGCTTTCCATCGATGTATGCTCTAAAATTCCCAAAGCCTGTGTCATCGAGTCCCCCATCGATTCCTATCGATTTCCATCGATGTATGCTCTAAAATTCCCAAAGCCTGTGTCATCGAGTCCCCCATCGGATCCCATCGATTTATATCGATGTATGCTCTAAAATTCCCAAAGCCTGTGTCATCGAGTCCCCCATCAATTCCCATCGATTTCCATCAATGTATGCTCTAAAATTCCCAAAGCCTGTGTCATCGAGTCCCCCATAGATTCCCATCGATTTACAATTTATATTTTTGCGTATAACCATTAATTAACCGCTTGATTTTGAAACCAACGTGTCAATAATTAATCATTGTCTATTAAAAAATAGTGTCACTTATAATTTTGTACAATAAATTTCATATTTTATTTGTACTAATACCATCATAAATTTTGAGAAGTCGTTTTAGAGTAATTAACTGAAAGGCTTTAAATATACATAATATTATACTTAATTTTTACCATTTGATATATGGTATACTTATTAATACATTATTAAAACCAATTAAATTATTCACTACAACCCTTCAAGTAGGATAGTTTTATTATATAATAAAGGAAAAATATCATCATCTGGATCCAATGCATGGAAATCAAAGATTTTGCTGCATGTGAAAGGGAAATGTGTTTGAGAGAAAACAAAAAAACAAAAATCTAAGGATAAATAAGAGATATTGGTTGATTGACATATATATTAATAAATATCAAAGCCGTTCATCTAATGGTGAAAAAAAAAAGACTCTTGGAATGATGGCACTGCAAAAATAATAAATACCGTGTAGACACGGTTTGGATAGTCCCATCCGAACTGAAACCATCATTTTTTCATTTATTGCCTTGCGTGTGAATCTGTTAATATATATTTCATTTATTAATATTTGACCTTCTGTGTCTTTTAACATTTACGCTTCAGATTGTAGCTCAAACAAGAGAATAATGGCTTCCAAAAACAAAAATGGTAGGAAATCTTCACGTTCCAGAAGGGAGTTTGCTCAATCAAACAACTGGTCCGACTATTCTACAGGCAGCACTTCGTACTACTCTGACGACTTTGAAGTCAAGGTAAACCACGACCAAGGTTTTCACCCAAACCCTCCACCCACTATGTCGCCGTCCATTGAAATCCAAGAGAGGTCAGCCAATATTGTTTTGCATGAACTCTCTTCTGACACCAGCGATGCGAAGGAACAACAAAGAATGGGAGGCAAGAAAAAGCGCCAATGTGGGGACGGGGAGGAAGGTATTCATTTTCTACCCATTCTTAACTTTGTAATTTATAATTTTTGGTAATCAGCCCAACATAGTATGAGTTATATCTATTTTTAATTTAGTTTGTTGAACATAGTTTTTATTTCAAATCAGATGATGAATATAATCTATTAATGTTGTTATATACTAAAAAATGTTGTCCTAATTTATTAACCCTCGGCGTTATGAAGAATCTCTTTCAAGCCAATGGATATAAGAGCGATGGGTGCTTCTGTGCAGGCTACACCGACTTCGGTGCTTCCCCATATGCATCTGAGGAGGCACAACCATCGTCGCCGCCATTGATGGTGATAGATCCACAACTCTTCCAACACTATACCATGAGCAAACTCGATGACATTGAAATCAGGCAAATGGAGTGCAATAAGAAAATAGATCGCCTGTCTTCTCAGATGGCTGCCTACTTCAATGGTGCTGGTCCCAAACCTACTCCACCCACAACAGGTCCATCTACTGGAATCAACAACGGTAATGATAAATAGATATGTATTATCGTTGGGAGGTTTCTGCAGTTTTAAGGATTAAGTACTATATTTTCGTCGAGTTTGAACTTGTTTGGGGTTACGGAACAGACTCAATATTTTGTATGGTTTGTGTTAGTAAACACGACTTTTGCCTGGAACTATTTCACAATTTGTTTTGGACATGCCCCTTGTAGTACTAATTATGCGTTGGAAGCAAAAACCTGATTTTGCTATAGATAATGGCTTAAGTTTTTATTTTAGTATTGTGGTTCCTGTTTATTAAGGTTAATGTGCCTCTACATCAATTCTGAGTATGTTTGTTTTAGGGCTGTTTACACATGTGTAAAAATAATAACAACTTTGTTTGAAATTTTATACCCACAACATATTAATTAATTATTATTATATATAACCGATTTTATTTAATTTAATAAATAATTAAGGGTGTGATTGGTATAGAATTCCAATCAGATTTTATGTTTTTAAAATTTAAAAGTTGTGGACCTACACAAAAATCTTGTTTGGTTTATCATTTTTGAAAATAATTTTTAAAAACAAACTCTAATTTATCAAAGGATTTAGGAAATGATGTTTTCACGTTTTCTTACTTGTTTCTTATGTTCTTTTTATATATTAATAGACTTTTTACATTTTTTTTAAGGTGCTATGTTATGTACAATAATTTCTCTTTACTGACAATTTTTTTTTTCTTTCTACACTTCTGGTGTTAAAATATTTACTCTATTTTTTTTTTAATAAAAAGGGTATTTTTTTCAATTTAAAATTCTTATTCACCTTTATAACTATATTTGTTAAAATATTTAATTGTAAAATTATACAAAGGGATGCAATTGATTCTAATTTATAATATATTTTTTAAAATAAAATTAAGCTAATGATAAAATATTTTATAAAATAAAGATTACAAAAAAAAATTACTATTAATAAATACATATAAATTTATCATTTCAATTCTATACTAAAAGTTAAATATTATAAAATAAAAATAGCTAACAAAGTAAAATATTTTTCTAACTCCACAAATTGTAAATTGAGTTTTTTTTTAAAAAAAAATTTCTTCCTAATTTTCTTTAATTTTTCTTACAGTCTTGATTTTTTTTCTTCTGTCCTTTTTACAATTCAATCTACTTTTTAAAATTTTTATCTATATAAATTTAGTAAAATAATTAATTATAAAATCATATAACAATATAATTTAATTCTAATTTACAATTTATTTTCTAAAAAAATTCATTGATCAAATAAAAATTACAACAAATAAATAAAAAAAAAATATTTTCACTTCAATTATTATTATACCAAAAAAAAAATATATATTACATATTTAGATTTTCTTCCAAAAAATATAACTTTAATTTATAAAAAAAAATCAAAGTTAATGACAATGCAATATTGTTATATTGTTATGAATTTAATTAATGTAATATTATAAAATTTTAATTTATCAATATAATTAAATTTTATCCTCTCACACCATTTCAAAATAAACCTCTCTTAAAAAAGAATAATATTATGTATAGTCAATGACGATAAACAATAGTATTTTATCTTTTATCTGTACTTCTCATGCTTCAGTAATATTCTCCATAAAAGAATAATATTATTTTAATGATGTTAGTGTATGAGCGTAGTTATGTCAATTTACACATGGTTATCAGTGTAAATGGTTAGTTAAAAACCAGAGTTATAATTGAATGGTTTTGGCCTATTTTGGACCGTTACACCTATTTTAACAAAGGCCACGTGTACCTGTTAGGGTTGGGTAGGTTGTTAATTAATTTGTGGGATAAAATATACAGATTTCTCTTCATTCACGATGTTAACATTTTTTGACACTATACTCAACTATTGTGAATCTGATCTCAAAACTCCATCCCCAACCTTCACAAAGTCTGTGTAGAATACTTGTACTATCGAAGAGATTCGACAGCGGTGCTGGGTGGGTACAAAAATATTCTGTGGACAGCGGTGGTCGCCGAATACAAAATCGCAGCCGCCGATAAGCTTCGAATCCAATCGTCGGCAAGCAGAAATTCGAGATCCGTTAAAAGGTGTATGCTCTTTAAATAAATCACTTTCCATTTTAACTTCATCCATTTATTATTTACTTAATATCCATTCAACTTAGGGACGAAAAATTATGTCTAAAAATGTAGCTGGAGGAAAATTAGGGACCTGAGAAACCGACCAAAACCATCCGCTGTGATATATATATATTTATATATATATAAAGCATATATCTTCTCCAAACTAATGCAACAAAGTTTAGGAAAACATAGGGAGGGACACAAGGATGACATCCTCAAGTAAAAGCCATATGTCAAAAATGACAACTTTACTGCACTACTGAGGTGGGGGTTAGAAAATATGTTTAATTCGTTTTACATTGGGGAATACATATTTGGCCATGTACGAATCACAAATTTATTTGCACTCTTTGTTGTACCATTACCTTAATTTGCGTTTTGGATTAAAATTTTAACTGTCACTTCAATCTAGCTTAAATTTGGTAATCAAATTTACCAAAACACGGAACATGAAAAGAGGAATGACCATGTCCGATGAGGTGAAGATGAAAATGGCCTCCAAGCGTGTATGTAAGTCGGACACCCCCATCTCTTCCTCCTCCAGCTCTGGCACCAAGGAATTCATGGTGGGGAAGTCCGACCACAACTCAGACATCATTGTACACCAAGGACAGCATGGCATTCGTAGACCGAACAAATTAAGGAGAAGGAATTCAGTGGACACTATCAGATTAAATTCAATGGACCACCTTTCATTTGAGGTACTCAATTTAAGTATATATAGCTCCAATTTCATATAGGCATTTAGCTGTACAAACACTTATTCCAACGTATTATTAAAAGTCATTCCTAGTCCTTACACCTCTCGTTTGGTTTTACTTGTTTCTATTTTTATGCATACAACATAAAATTTGGCCATTTGTATTGGGAAGGTCGGTGTGGGTTATTTAAATTATCTTAAAATTGAAAATTTGTATTATTATGAGTACAAAATTAATTAATATACCATGTCAGGAGAAAGAGATTGATATTGACGGGGCAGGAGATTGTGAACTAATCATCGAATGGTATGCTAAGCTCCCAAATTCAGTAAAAGATAGAGTTAGAGTGACAGGATTACAACCTTTAGTGGACGACATAAACCAATCAGAAATGGATGTTGCACTATTACAAGTACTTGGGGAGAAGTGGTGGGATACAACACATACGTTCATATTTGAGAAATTAGGAGAGATGACATTGACCCCCAAGGATTTTAGTTCAATTTATGGAATACCAGTGCATGGTAACCCATTGAAAATGGATAGACGCATCCACAAAAAAATAGAACAACTAACAAAGTTAGTAGGATAACCATTAGCAACCATTGGCAGAAGAAGGGTGAAATTGAGTTGGCTATACACAGCTTATCGCAATATGCAACTAAGAAATATTGAAGACCATGATATTTTAACTAGGGTCTTCATACTCGCACTACTTGGGCGCACTTTGTTTGCACGTTCTAATAAGATGGTGCACTTGTACTACTTACCGTGTTTGGCTAGTATAGGAGATATAGGATCTTTCAATTGGGGGGGAGCTGCATTGGCTTTTATGTACCAGCAAATGGATGACTTATGTAGACACAACACACACTGCATGGGAGGCCTTTGGAAAGCATGGGAGGTAATACAAAATCTCTGTATGAGGCATGTTTGTGTTGCCATTTTCTAGTCATCATAGAATGTTGTATAAAACATTAATTTTTAATATATTATTGAAACTTAACAAACAATTTTCTTCTTATAACAAGTTTGGGCAAGGGAATACCTACCATGTGTACGTGTTACACCACAATCGATATCATCAAAAGTCTTTCCACGAAGCCTTCTGTGGAGTAATTGCCCTCCACCAACAATGGGGATTGCGGCCCTGTTGAAGTACTATAGGGAAAAACTAACAAATCTAACATTGGACGAGGTAAAATCAAATGTACGCTATGCTAGCGTATAGACTGTAATTATGAAACCAATTTCACTAAATTTCTAATATAACCAGGTTGAGCTCTGTCCATGGGGAGATGAAGAAATTCAACCTTACTATGTTGCCCTAAGTGAGGTAGCCAACTCCA
Organism: Humulus lupulus; assembly: GCF_963169125.1. NCBI lineage: Eukaryota > Viridiplantae > Streptophyta > Magnoliopsida > Rosales > Cannabaceae > Humulus > Humulus lupulus. Next base: position 22,835,952 of record NC_084801.1, on the reverse strand, counting down.
GTCGAATCTTACTAGTTGGCCCGAACGGAGCAGAGTGGTATTTGGGGGAGCGAGGTTCAATGCAAAGTTGTGGAATTGTTCCCAATCGAATACCACAACTACCACCCAAGTCAATGCTTGTTCAAGAAAAACTGGTCATAATTACAAGGCCGTGGTGTTTGTCTGGTAAATCGGCATCAGAATTCTGGGAAGAACAAACTAAGGAGAACTGTGAAAAGTACAAAAGAGAAGTTTTGTGTAAAATAACACACCACAAGGTATGTTATTCAATTTGATGATGAAAGTTAACTTCAATATTATAACTCACTTGGTATGTGTACTGTGTATTTTTGTATTAAAAAATTTTAATCTCACTTTATCTCGCTATGCCACGAACTCCAAACATTATTTATTTTAATTATAGTACAAAAAGACACATCTATGTCTCAGCTGCATCCTTCATTCCAGCATTCCATAAACTTTTTCTGAATACTTAGAGAAATCTTATATATTTTTTTCAAATTCAATATTAGGTAACACAGTCAACACCAAAAACACTTATACGAAAAATAGATGCGGTTCAAAGAGAGTTAATGCAGCAAATGATTACAACAACGACTACCTTGAATAATTACAAGTCCATACTTGAAAATGTCCACGAGGAAATGGTACCTTAAATCAAATAACAATCCACAATATAAGAATAGGAATTATATTTAAATCAAAACTAATTGAAATTAATCAAATTGCAGGTTCAATGGATAGGTGAAGACAGCGAAAGTGATTTCAAAAGGGACAACTAAGGAGATTAAAAGGACTCCATCAACAATTCATATACTGGGCCCGTGGGGCAGCAGCAACAATAAAATTAATACTTGTTCTTCCTTCACTTTTAGAACATAATTACAATAATCAGGTTGTTTTTTATTAATGGACATTTTATGTCTACTTTAAAAACAACTATTGTTTCCCAAATTTTCCAGTTCTGTATTATTAATTAATATGACCACTTGTGCTGAAGTTTTGTATAATAACCAGTTTTTGAATCCAAGTAACATCCAAAATTAGTGACTGCTTCCTATAGTTGTTTAACAGTTTCATGGTTGAAATATCAGCCAAGCGTGTGACTCATTGGTTAAGTTCAAACATCTTTAATTACATATTTTTCAACAATTTACACCCTGAACAACACCAAGCTTTTCCCTAATTTTGTCAATTGAAATCACTATTATTTCTAAAAAAAAAGCTACTCCAAAGATTGTAGACCGGACAAAGAAATCCAAAATAAGGTATATTAACTATAAAATCATTGATAAATTGCAATATATTACAAAACTTAAATCAACACATTCATTGATTCCAATACACTTCAATATCTTCTTTTTCTTCTTCCTTAGCGTAGCTTTCTAACTAATGCAATCTTTGCATTTGATAATTGTGTGCCTATCCACATTACTCACAAAATTACAAAACAAAGTTAACAAACGTAGGGCGCTTTCTCTATTATAAAATCTCTTCTTTTGTTCAGTGAAGATGTCAAAATTAGTGCCCCTATAACCTTCCAATCAAACTCCCGCGGTACCTAATACAATTGAAACATTAATTATTAGTAAAAGTATATTTTCACACAATGTTTTTTAAACATTCAGATACACTAACATATAATGGTCCTATTCGAATAGGTACTCCAGGAACATAGTCATCAACCACATCATCTGCTTCATCACCTAACACTCCCTTCACATATTCTTGTAGAAGCATTCTTGTGACATACACACTGCAATCATAATCAACACATTTGTATCGATGGGAAATAGGTTCACTTATACTAAATTGTGTAAAAGAAAAATCAGATCCGTAAACTTTTTTGAATTGTTCACTGAATGCATTTTCCATGGAGCATAGCTGTTAACAAAAGAGACAAAAAATATTCAAAATGTGTAAAAAAATGATAGTTCATAAATTTTGAAACATTTGTAAAAAATAAAATTATACTGTGAATCAAAAAACTACACAATATATACAAACCATCGACATAATTATGACACCACATAATAAATACGAAGGAATGCTGAAGTTATCGAACACATTAACTTTCTTCTCAAACATATTGATTACGGCTAGAAACCAATGGCTTTTAGCAAGCATAGACACGTAAACCTGCCAGATACTCATCAATAAGAATTACTAAAATCTCATAACAATAAAATACGAAAACATAAATTATATTCATAAAAGTAATCAATTTAACCTTTTCCAACTGATCAACCTCTCCACACCATTCAAACCATGTCTTTTTATTACTTATAGTACTATAGCATAAACTGTCTGGCCGCTACAAAAAGAAAATTAAAAAAACCAAACAATATTGTCATCAACATGGCATACAAAAAGAACAACAAAATTCTTTTAACTAATACAAACCGATAAAGCTGTCGGGATCCACCAGAATCTCATCTTTTTCCCATTCTTTTCCACTTCAACCGCTGATAAAATATCAATCATACAGTTGACAACCTTCAACATTAAAAAACTTGTCACATATTAGTTAATGTGAGTATAAGTCTTCATTAACCAACCTCAAAATTACAAATTTATTTAACATCCTCACTCTTGCGCTGCATAGTTGTTTATCTCCCAAACTCAAAAAATCAGACCTCCGTCCAACTACTTTGTCTCCCAAGAAAACTATCTCCCTTGTAAATGAAAAAAATTAGTTCAAATAATTATATCATCTGTTTAAATATAACATGACCAAATATTTAAATACAAAGCATTCAAAAGCTTACTCCGGAGGTAATTTCAAGTCCATCACATAGTTCAACAACTTTTCCTCAGAATCGTTCAACAACTCCAAATTTGACCACTTTGTTCGGCTTAAGAGGTCTCCACTAATGCAACAACGATCCAAAGTATACTAAATTCAAACACCACAAGTTAAGTAGATTCTAAGATCATTCCAACTACATGTATTTGTATTGGATTTAGTATACCAAAATCAAAAAAATATAATCAACAATACCTTCCCAACAATTTTATCAACTTTGATATCTTCAATGTCATACATATCACAATCAAAACAACTACCTCCAAATTTCAAAACCAATTTCCTTTCATCCTCAAAGTGCAATTTTTTTTTTTTTCAGTCATCGACAATGAAATCCTATCACAATGTTTGCTCTCACTAACAATATCTGTAAATTTTTCCAGTTGCATACATAAATCATTCCCTTCTACACAACTAGACCAAATATTAGTCAACAACACTTTCTCACTATGATTAGATACACCACTCTTCTCCCTACCCACTTCAGGATCAAATAAAATCTTATCATTCAAACTATTACCATCAACACCATCAACCTCTAAATCATTCATTTCTAGAGTAAAAGTACCAATATGGGAAGGCCCCTCTCCAATTTCTACACCCAACTCATCGCAACCAAGCACACTAGGCAACTTATCAACTTCGCTTATCTCATTTAAATCAACTAAACAAACCTCCTCCGACTCAAGTTGAACATTTTTAACCCCCCCATCAACGGGATCAAGTTTTCGCAACTCCAATTCCACTTGTAATGTTTTTGATTTAGATAACTCAACCTTTCCCAAATTCATCGACGGTGTTCCTACACTAAATTTATCTTCCAAACGACCCACCTCCACCATATCTACATTTGCACCATCCAATTTACTCAATTTCTCACTCACAATGTTACATTCACTCATTACCAAAGATGCCTTCTCCAAAAAAACTTCAAAAGAATTGCCCTCTTCTCCTTCTCTAACCTCAGACAAACGAAGCTGGGAAACACCATGTCTAAGAGATGCAATTTCCTGCTTCAATTCCTTCACTTCACTCTCATGTGAATTCAATGCCAACAAGATGTCCCCTAACTTTTCCCTATCCATAGTTGCCTACAATAACAAAGAATTTCTTTCTATAATTATAATTATTATATAATAATTTAAATTGGTTATCGACATTTACACATCATCAATGGTGTCACATTAAAATAATAATTGCTTCACCAAAATATCAGCTTCGCCTAACATATTGGAGAAACCCCCCAAAATTGGGTAATATATTAACAATAGTAAAAACACTAATTTTAAATGACTTTAATTCCCAATCAAAACGAATTGCAGTCTATTGTTAAACTTTAGTGACATATCATAACCCAGTAGTATTCGAATATGTTGTCCCTAGTTTTATATATAACAATATTATACATAGCTATAATCACCACAACCTTTTTCAATTCATGGGAATAGATTTCAAATAAGTTTTCACAGACTACTTCAGAAAAAACCAACAAACCAAAGGGAAGTCATGAAATCATGTGTATATATATATAAAATAATAGAAATGCTTTAATACTTAACAAATCCTTAGCAAAAGTTCAATCCACTCAACTACATAAACAGTACCTCTTCATCAACCTAATAGCATAAATGACACCTTCGATGCATAAACATCATTCTTCTTCAATTTAGCATTTTTTTCCTGCAAACCCCTCGCATTGAAACATAACAAGCAAACAGAATGCCAAACTAAAATCACTAAACACAGCAGGTCAGGGCTAAGTTAAGTTGTAAATCAACTATTATTACTGGTGATAATTTTACAAACCTGCTACAAATCTAACATCACTACGGACCACACAAAAATTACCCCAAAATAACAGAGTCGAACCTGCTTCGGTGCTTCGACAGAGAAACTTCACTCTCCAACTCCGGAGCCCCTAAATCCACAAATAAGAAACCACCAGTAGCCTTGATTTGAAACCCCGTCTGAAATCAACCACAGCCTAACGTCCCACTGCCAAACACATATATGGTTAATTTACATTCGTATAATAGGTGGAAACTGTGAATTTCTTCACTAGATTTTATCTTTATTTGTTGTTCAATTAACTATATATTTACTCCCTGCGTTACAAAGAGATATCAAAGCTTGGACAGAATCAATGAATTAGTAATGGGTTCAATTCATAAACAGGCAAAGATACTCTGATTCTTCATGAGGGCGGTATACTCAACTTGCATAGCCTCTAGCCATATTGGATTGCGAAGAGCTTCTTGACCAGAGTTGGGCTGAGTGGGACCAACTTCTACTCTCAAAGAATGTTTTGTAGTCACAAGAGCTTTTGGTTTTACAATACCTTTTCGTATTCTGGTCTACATGGTATCAGTGGAGGTATCAATGGGCATCGGCTGAAAGAGATTCGGAAGAGAGAGAGAGAGAGAGCGAATAGGTTCGTACTTGTGAGGGAAAGAGAGAGAGAGAATAGTTTTGAGAGATAGACCAAATATTTTTTAAAAAAGATCACAACCCTTTATTTGATCAAATGGTGCAAAAAAAACGTCTCCACCGGTGCAGACGTTTTTACCGTCTCCACTTGAGCAATCCCCATATATATATATATGTTTTGAATAGTGTATATATATCTCCAACCGAACCTCAAATAATATCCTATTTAGCCGTGTGAACAGTGCCACGACTTATATGCTATGCACTGTTCACATGGCAAAAACCTACTTTTTTTTCTTCTTCTATTTTTAATATATATATTATATCTCTTTTTAAAAAATAAATATATTTATATTCTATATATATAAGCATATGAATATTATTTGGGTCTATATTTTATGTTGGATTTTTAAATTATAAATACACATGTAGTTTAATTTTCTAAATAAAATTTTAAATATTTTATAATTAATTTTTTATATAATTAATTTTAATTTGTGTATGAAAATTTTTACTCTACAATATAAAGAAAATAAAATTAACATTGAAATTGATTAAAGATACAAAAGATAATTAAAATATTACAAACTTACATTCTAATATTAAAATCAAACACACCAAACATAAAATAGAAAACAACAATATATATATAAATATATATATATATGTATATATATATATATAGAACACAAGATAAACTAAGACATACTTCTAATAATTTTAAAAATTATTCCCGGTTCCGCCAAGATAGTCATACTATTGACTATAATCTTGTGAAATATTTTGAGATCGTTGATGTTCATCTTCAGCTCCTTCTCCTTGTTCTTCTTCATATTGAGATCCTTGGAACTGAGATGCTCGATATTGAGATCCCTGATATTGAGATCATTCTCCTTGTTCTCCATGTTCAGATGTTTGTGCTCTTGATTTGTAAATTTTTCTCTTTTCGCTTTGAATAAATTGGCGAAACTCTGGATTGGATATAGAATTCAAATTCGTAAATAAAATTTTATTCTCTTGTCTCATTCTAGCCACATCAACCTTTTGTCTTAGAAGTTAATTTCGTTCAAAGTTATTACCCTTTTCTATAACGTTAACAAGTTTTTGACTTTGATCCATTGATTTCTTAAATTTTTCATCACTTTTTTGTTTTCCTTTTGCTTTTTTCACATCGATAGGCCTTTCGGATAAATTAATAGGAACTTCCTCATCATTCATATTAAGATCAAATGAACTCATACCGGTGGGTGCCAATGTCAGTGATTCGAAGCCAGAAGAACAAGATTGGGGGGAATTGAAACTACGACCTTGTTATTGGAATCTAGCTGGTGAATTGGTGTTGTCATTTGTAAATTTCTCACAATCTTTAAGAATGGACCACACATGATCAAATTTGAACCCTCTTCTGTACTTTGGATCTTATGCTAATATAATCTTCGCTTGATTTAATTGTTGAATAATAAATAAATGTTGCCAATAAAATTAAAAAAAAGTTACTAACTAAAAATAAACAATAACAATATATACTCACAATATCTTCTTGTGAAGCACCACTTGGATTTTTATTTTCAATTTGGTTAACACATCCACTTAATTTTTACACTGTCGCAAGAATGGTCGTCATTCGAGTTTGCAAAGATCTTCTCGGCCGAGGTTGAACTAAATTGTCCAGAGTGATACGCTGATTCAACTCTTGCCCACAACTAATCTTTGGATTGGTTAATTCATATGATTGGATTTTGAGAAATGTCAAGATACACATGACACAAGTGCACATCTTCTTCAATTGAGTATGAAGAAGTTCGAATTGAAGTCATTTTGAAAGAGAAAGAAGTTGATTTAGAACTATGTTGAAGATGTGTGGTCATCTTATGTGAAAAATATGCCATTATATAGGGATGTAAAAATTAGATTTCTTATCTTCAATAATTTGAATTTTGAAGAAAAAATACGATGTGACAATACAACGCTACATGTATTGTTGACGGTGAGAACTCGTCAACTAAGTTAAGTAAGAAAAATCACAAAGTCAAGATTATCAAAAGAAAAGTTTTAGAAATCTAAGTGTAAACTCGAAGAACAATTTTCAAAGAGCAATGATGAACTCAATTTGCATTCAATATGGTGGCCTTGCTACAGTAAAATCTCTAACCCCTTTTCATGTGGAATTGGGATCTATTATATAGTGGGCTCTAATGGCCCTTGATACATTGTGGTCCAGGGGACCATGCAGCACATAGGTACACTGTCTGGAGAGTGGTTTCAGAGGTTGTGGTCGTGCAACCAGTACAGTGACGGGTGCCAGGAGGACGTCTCCACCACTTGTCCGTACCCATGTCAGAGGAGTGGTGCAGGTGGTAGTTGTGTCGACTCTGACATCTGATTGGCAGTATGCAGGCCATGTCCTTTCTTCAAGTGCTCCCACTACCTGATTAGCATGAGTGCCACGGTTAGACGTACGAGACCTTACAAGCCGTACCCCGTACGAGATTGTACCATCATGACCCTTCAGAATCATACTTGGACCTTCCCTTCTAGACGGTGGGGTTTCCATAGGTCTCCATGGGAGATCCCATCTCTAGATGAAGGGTGCGGGAAACTCTCTCACGAGGCCCTTATGGCACGGCCGTGGCGAGGCGAGACATGGCCATGTCTCGTGAGGCCCTTGGAGGCGTAGCTTCGGAGGTGCTTAGGTGCATGAGACGCGAGGTGAGTGCTTGATGCGTGAGGCGGAGGTGGCCTCGCGAGACGCTGGGCCTCGCCTGATGCTGGCACGCGCGAGGCGGAGGTGGCCTCGCCTGACGTTGGGCCTCGCCTGATGCTGGCATGCGCGAGGCGGAGGTGGCCTCGCCTGATGCTGGGCGCGCGAGGCGGAGGTGGCTTCGCCTGATGCTGGGCCTCGCTTGATGCTGGGAGCGCGCGAGGCAGAGGTGGCCTCGCCTGATGCTGGGCGCGCGAGGCGGAGGTGGCCTCACGAGACGCTGGGCCTCGCCTGATGCTGGCATGCGCGAGGCAGAGGTGGCCTCGCGAGACGCTGGGCGGCCTTGCCTGATGCTGGCACACGAAGGGGAAGGGCCTCGCGAGGCGCTTAGGGGCGCGAGGCCATCTGGGCTGCCGCATGTGAGGCAATGGTAGCTCGGGGTCACCCCAACTCAGCCATATTTTTGGGTGTTTATGGGACCTGAGCATACACTTTGAGTCTTTTAAGGGTGTGGAATATTGAGCATCCACAGGTATCTTTTCTTAAGGAAAAATAATTTAAAATCCGAAGACAAAATACGATGTGACAATACAATGCTATGAGTATCTTTTCTTAAGACAAAATAATTTAAAATCCGAAGACAAAATACGATGTGACAATACAATGCTACGGGTATCTTTTCTTAAGACAAAATAATTTGAAATCTGAAGACAAAATACAATGTGAAAATACAATGCTACGAGTATCTTTTCTTAAGATAAAATATGATGTGACAATACATTGCTATGGATATATTTTCTTAAGAAAAAATAATTTGAAATCCGAAGACAAAAATACGATGTGACAATACAATGCTATGAGTATCTTTTCTTATCTTCAATAATTTGAAATCGGAAGACAATGAATATCTACACTATAAAACATTGGCTTAATGTAGACCAACAACACATACAAATCAACGTGGATTAAAGATGAATTGTCATTATGGTAGTTCATCTTATTTGGCATCTTCTTCTTCTTCTTCTTCTTCTTCAGATGATGATGAAGATGATCTAGAAAAGCAAGTGGTATGTCAAATTACTGCTAACAACAATTTTTGCATCGCTCAACACCAAAATAACAAAGGGTCACACAGGGGCTCAATTCCTGGTCATATAGTAGTCAACCGTGACCGAGAAAATGCTGATCGCAATCTCTTCAACGACTATTTTGCAGAGAACCCTTGATTTTCTGCCTCGAAGTTCCGCCGAAGATTCTGAATGGGTCGTGCTTTATTCCTTCATATTTATGATGTTGTACAAAGGCATGACAATTACTTCATCCAACGAAGAGATGGACTCGGTAAGCTCGGGTTATCGGGTCTACAAAATGTAACAGTCGTATTTCGAATGTTGGAATATGGTGTACCGGAAGATGCTACTGACGAGTACATCAAAATAGGGGAATATACTGCTTTGGAAAGTTTGAAACAATTTTGCCTTGTTGTTATCGAGGTCTTTGGAACCTGCTATCTTCGATCACCTAACGCTGATGATGTTGCAAGGCTACTACACATTGGTGAAAGTTGAGGTTTTCCAAGAATGTTGGGTAGTTTAGATTGTATGCATTGGAAATGGAAAAATTAACCTATGGCTTGGGGAGGACAATGCGCTGGTCATAGTGGATCTTCGACTATTATTCTTGAAGTTGTAGTTGACTATGATCTTTGGATATGGCATGCATATTTTGGTCTACCTGGATCTAACAATGATATTAACGTGTTGGAGGTGTCCCATCTTTTTGTTGATCTTGCTGCGGGTATTTCTCCACCCGCTAATTATGTCATTAAAGGGAAAGAGTATAATATGGGTTATTATTTAGCCGACGGTATATATCCAAAAATGGTCCACTATTGTTCAAACCATTCGTGAGCCACTTGGCCTGAAGAAACAATTATTTGCTCGAAAACAAGAAGCATGTAGAAAGATGTAGAACGTGCGTTTGAAGTATTGCAATCAAAATTTGCCATTGTGGTAGGACCAGCGCATCTATGAAATAAGAGGATATTACATGATATAATGACTTCATGTATTATTATGTATAATATGATAATAGAAGATGAACATGACTTTAATGCACCCATTGAAGAACGACTCGAAATGGCAAATATAGAAGTTGAGATGGTGGGTAATGATGATGCTCGATTTGAAGAATTTCTGGCTCGACATAGAAAAATCAAAGACAAGGATGCTCACATTGCACTTCGAAATGCATTAATTGAACACTTGTGGGATGAAAATAGTATCAGAAAATTAGTTTAATTTAATTAACATTTCAAGGGTGTGTTATGTTTTAGAGTTAATTGAATGTATTTTATTGTAGTAGTGTAATATTTAAATAGGAAAATGTAATGTGTTATTATAATTTCTCAAGTTTTAATATTTATGAAATAAGTTTCATGTAATTAATAATAGCATTTTTACTTAATGGATTAATTAAATAAATAAATGATAAAATAATATAATAATAAAAAGAATATTCTATTTTATTAAAAAATAATATAATAATAAAGAATATATTTTTTGGTGTAATTTTTGGTGTTGTGGTTGGAATGAAAAAAAATATGGTGCTAAGATTTCTTAGTTTTGGTGTTGGTGCAACACTATATATGATGTTATGGGTTGGAGATGCCCTTAGTTAATCCTAATTACCAAGTTTAACATTTGGTTTTTTAAAAAAGCTAAAAATATTTATATGCTATGTTAAATAGTCAATGATGACCCCTTTACCGAGTTTAATCAATTTTTTTTTTCAGAAAGACAAAAATACCATCATATAAAATTTGTAAATATATTTATTTATTTTAATAAAATTAATTAACAAAACTTATAATCCCAAAATTATTTAAACCTTTCTCAAAAAAAAAAAAAAACCAAAATTGAAGAAAAAGAAAAAACTATATTTATTTTTAATACATTAATATATTTATAATATTTTGTAAAAACATTATGAAAGGGAAATTTGGGTATTTATGCATAGTGTAGGTTCATATATCCAAAAAAAATATCATCCTTTACCAACATTCCAAAATAATGCTACTATTTGCTTGATTTCCAAAAATAACTTAGCCTCCATCTCTCTTCTCTCTCTCGTGTCACCCTTTGATTCTTTGGAGAATCAGTTGTTGACGCGGTTTTTCGCCAACAGTGAATTAAGAAAATAACAATGTTGAATTAGCGCTTGATGATAAACCTGTTAGGAACGAGTTTCCTAATGCGCAACAGAATGGTAGTATGGTTGGCCCAGTGTACAACAATTTTTTTTTTGTAACATATTTAAACTACATTTAAATATGCGGATCCATTAATATACATACATTAATCATAAACAAGATAATGATAGAATTCATACCTCTTGAAGCCTATCAAGTATCATTGCTATCTCTTCGTATTTAGAACGATCTTCCTATCCAAGCCGCTCCCACGTACTTACACCAAGATCTTCCAAAGCGTTATCTACACCTCAAGAAATGTGTGGGCACTTAGAGAATGAAGGATGGCTTATTTGTGATTCTACTTGATGTACTCAACACATGAGATCAAGATAATAGGCCTGAGAATTGGTTCTTTATTTTCAGGGAGAGAAAACTATCGTTCTATTTTTCACAGAGCGAATGTTCAGAGTTGTCTCACACACACTTATCTGAATAATTTTCTGATTAGTCATACTTAAAAGAAAATATTCAAATTTTAAAAAATAAATCTGTAACCATTTTACAATTTACTTTTTAATTAATTAATTATTCTATTAATGAAAAAATCCAAAAACTAATTTTTTTGAATTATCCATTAATTAATTAATTAATTAAATAAAATTGAAAATCCCATCCCTGAAAATGATGGCCCTACACGCCACACACAGTCCATGGACTATGTGTGAATGTGTAGCTTCCTAATTTCTAGGGATATTGGTTTTGCAAATTTTATTTAATTATTTATTCAAATTATTTTGTCGGATAAGATCTAACAACCTGATGACTAATTCAAATTTGAATTCAAATTAATTATCTTTTTAATTAATTATCAAATATAATTAATTATTTGAATAAATATTAATCTTCTAAATTCAAATCCAATTTGAACTTATCAGATTATTATCTCCCACTCAAATAAAGATATTTTATTAACTATACCAATTAATTAAATCCAAATTTTTGAAAATAAATATTTAATTTATTATAAATTCGAAAATTATAATTAATTAATTATTTAATTAAATTTCGAAATTAATTTAATTATTTAATATAATTTCGAAAATTGTACAATAATTAAATATTAATTAATTTTAATAACTACAACTAATTTGTAATTAATTAATTAATCACTATTATCATATAATTGCATATTTGGCCTGAAGAACAAATTTCTTCTTAAATATGTCTTTAAACTATTTTCCCTTCATATCAACTCTTACCTTGAACAGTGTTGATAGAGCCGCTATGGGGACCTGTGGACCTATAATTCCAAGCTCCAATAAATTTGAGATTATTAATTAAACTCTTTAATTAAATAATCTTAATTTATTAATCTCATGATTATTCCACTATAAATATGATACTGCACTCTTATAATTATAGACATTTCATTTATTGAGTACTTTATAATCATAAACCGTCCATTGATATAATCATTGCATACAACTTGACCCTCTAATAATGGTTCATAATTAATCGGGAATAAAATTATCGTTTTACCCTTTTAATTATCTCTTGTTTCCTTAAGTACCATTGACTCTACTAGTGAAGGTTAATTCATAACTAAATTATGAATTTGAGCTCAATAACCTTTCAGTCCCAAAAGTCAACCCTTAAGAGAACCATCATTCAATCTTTTGCGAGAAGGCATAGATTCCATATCGGTATACTATGTCCCCAGCCATCTATATTAATGAGTTCCCAAAACAAAACTTTCTAGCCTGATCATTCTGACAGACCCTAACAAGTGAATCAAAGAACTCATATAACATAAATAGGAGTTCATAGTAACTTCAGGATTAAGATCTATTTGTATATGATCATCAGTTGATATATTTAATTAATACTTCAAAATGGTATTTACTAAGTATTAATAAACATATCTGGTCCAGTTCTATATATTCTCTAATATATAAAGCACCTCCACTAAAGTGTCCTACCACACTAGTGATCCGGATCTAGATCACACGTATTCACAATACTAGTGGACCGTACTTGCAGTAATTAATCTAAAGATTCATAACTTTATTTTACTGCGAACTATTCAAGTTCATTTATCTCAAACACAATCCTCTCGTACCAATACGTGTTTGAGATCACATATATGAACTTAGGAATTTTCCTGATATTTACATGATATTTACATAATATTATCATAGAATAATATAGTCCATAAAATATATACATAACAAATTCAGTTTATTTATTTATTTCATAAAACAATGTCTATTACATATGCTTTCAGGGCACATTTCCAACAAAACCGATATAAGAAAATAACTCTCAAGAACACTGATATTTTTAAGTGGTTCAGTGGTTAAAATCCACCTAGTCCACGAGTCTATATTATTTATGCTTTTCTCTCTCAATTTTGGCAGAGTTTCGGTAATGCAGAATAATCCTCCCTTTTCCTGTCCAACATTCTCAGTATTTATAGAGAAATTCCTTTGACAGGTTTGGGTAACCACGTAAGTCAATCACTGATTTACATATTTATTACATTTAATATGAAATATTCCCATTTATACTAGGATGTAATCTGATCACGAAATTAATAGTCTTCTAATATCTGGGACATTAAATATCACAGGCTGGCCATAAATGATCGTATAAAATATTCGGGTCTTCGGGGACCTGCGAAGCCGCCATATATCCAAGTTACCACAGGCTAGATATGCCTTCGAGCTCATACTATGGAGGTCGTGCCTTATAAATATTATAAGCTCATGCTTATCAAGTTATGCATCCATAGCTCGTAAAATCGTCATGAAAACCGTGCTGTCTACGTGGAAAATACATGGACTCCTTGGCTATTTCTTCCATGCATTTATTTTCCAGTTGTACACAAGGTGAGTGAAAGACTTGTGCTGAAATTAAGGTACACATGTTCCATCCAAGTCCCTGCTCGTAGTTTATGACGTCACATTCTAACCTACACAGTAGGGACTTTTAGACTTCTATTGCAATAAATCATGTCTGCCCACTACTTGAGTACTGGACACATGGAACACTACAATTGGCGTCTGTTCGGGTTTTGAGGAATGCAATAATTGTCTTGTCAACTTTTTGCCGCCGTTTTGTCCTTTGAAACATAGCCTTTGGATCTTGTACTGATCAAATCGGATGGCTCAAATTGATCTATGACATTTACATATAAATAGGGTAAATAGTTTCTACAGTTCACCACCTTTTATTCGAAATCTTTCTCCATCTTCTCTCTTCTGCGTTTTCAAACCCTTCTTTTTTCTCAGAGAAAACCCGAAAACCATTTGTGCAAAAACTCTCCGAAACCCAATTACTCAGGAGTCTTCCAGGAATTCTCTCTTGCAAAATCTACTTCTTCTATCAAGGAACACACTGTAAGTCTTTTTGCTTCAAAGAAACTTTTTCTTTACTTGTTTCTGTGTTTTATTTACCATGCTCACTCATGCTTCACTGTAGTCAATATTAAGTTGTTTTCTAAATGTTTTTGGCACATAGGCTTCGACTTAGGTTTACTGAGAAGGCCTTAGAATATCTCTTAAAACTATGATATTCATAGAATTGGGTAATTTCTGGGTAAATTTGGGTAGCTTATGGCGAATTTTAGGAAATACCCATTCTGGATATAGAAGATGAAAGGTTAGGGTTTGAAACCAGATTACTTAGGGAACACGCTTCGTGGGCGGTTTTGCTCTAAACCGCCCCCCAAGGACAGTAGTGGCCGGATTTTTTGACACACGGATCCCTAAACATCAGGGGTCTGTTGGGAAACCGAGGCGTGTAGCATAGGGTAGCGCGTGGGATCACGCAACGGGCTGAGACTAACTCAGATCGTATATCAGAGATATCATTCTCCCACGTACATTCGTGTCATAACCTTTACAAAATCTTAGGTCGCCTACTAAGCAACTCATCATTCTTGTTCGTTAGGCGATCTAATGGAACCCAAGAGGAATGCACCAAACAAGAATGCGTCTAGCTCATCTGCTCAACAAGAAAACAAGGGAAAAGAGATTGCCTCCGAATCTCCCCTTCCTCACTTCAGCCCAGTGGGGGAGAGGGACGTTGTGTTTGACCCCAATGCATTCTTCGAGGCAGAGACAATCGCCTCCAAGATTACGACCTAAGGAATGCTCAACAAAATTATGCTGAGCCATAATATAGAGGTCGGGTCCAGAGTCCTTATTGCCCGACCTCCGTTTGAAGGGGAACGGAGCTGCGTGCCTCTTCAGGACTACTTCGCAGCCTGGAGTGATGAGCACTTAAAGGCGGGGGCCTTCCTTCCCCTAGATCAGTACTTTGCCGACTTCCTGAACTATGTGAAGTTAACACCTTTTCAGCTCCCCCAAATTCATACAGACCTCTGGCGGGGCTGAAATATCTCTTTTTGAAGCATGAGTGGGAGGTCCCCAATTCGGCAGATATTCTATACTTCTGCCTTAAAGTGAGCCCAGAGAAAAAGGGGTGACGTGATGGATTTTACTACCTCATCAGATTCCCGAACTCCGCTTCAGTCATCGAGCTCCCAAGCCACCCCAACGACTACAAGGACCAGTTCTTTATGTCGAATGGGTTTCGAAACTGTGAGAATCGATACTTCAACCGTCCTCATAAGTTTTCTTTCTTTTCTCAGCTTATAAAATCATTTTTTTTTCAAGACATACTCCTTGTGCATATACTAATTGAGTTTTTTTTTTTGTGCAGCCATATTCGCGAGGACAGAGAATTCAGTGACCCTCGGGGGGTCAATATGAAAAACTGTCTAGGTTCCCACCCAGCGAGAAGGATTACCGCCAGCTCGTGAATGATGTCACGATGCTGGCGTGTAAATTGATCGGCAAAGGCCAGACATTGGCCTTAAGAAGGACTTGGGCTACCCTTCTGGTAGTTCACGAGCTCCCGCCTTCCCAGGAAGAAGACTCAACAGCTGCTGAAGGCGAGGAGCAAGAGGAAGACGAGGTGCCTCTTGTGCGGAAGAGACGGGTTCCTGAGGTTTCTCGGGAACCTGATTTAGAATGAGCTTCGGGGGCAGCAGCTGGCCCCTCTGGCCAAGGTAACCCATACCCTTATAGGGAATTAGATAGGGTTGTCGCCGACTTTAGGCTAGTTAGATTTAACCCAAACCAGCTCGTCCACCGTCACCCTAGAAATCTAGACCGTAACATTACCCTACTCCAGTGCATGGATCAGTTAGTGTTGTGCCATGATATGAGTTACCCTAAGGGCACTATTGTTGTAGATAACACCTCAACCTTTACGTCAGCCATTTTTGAGGAGTATGAGACCAATCGTAGGTCATGGCCTTCTTTGCTCCAGGGCGCCTTTGCCTCTGGATTTAGGCAATATGTAGATGAGTCTAGCCCCGAGGTAGAACCTGAGCCCGAACCTCCTATAATCCAAGAAATTTTAGACTTAGATTCCTCAAGGCCGGAGGTCATGATAATAGACTCCTCCCCCAGTCCGGAGGGTAGGACCTTTATTTATTTCCTTTGTGTATGTTTCCGACTTTACTTGTGAATTAATTCCCTTTTTGTTCTTTTAAGGTGAAGAGATGGAACAATCCGGAGCTCCTGACCTCCGTACAGCTTTCCAGGGTGGAAAGTCCGGCTCGGGTCCTGTCGTGAAGAGGCCCCAATTTATAAAGAAAACCCTTCCTGCGGCAGGAAACACCTCCAAATCCCCTGCTAAGGGGAAAT
Source organism: Humulus lupulus (assembly GCF_963169125.1). Taxonomy (NCBI): domain Eukaryota; kingdom Viridiplantae; phylum Streptophyta; class Magnoliopsida; order Rosales; family Cannabaceae; genus Humulus; species Humulus lupulus. Next base: position 22,819,108 of record NC_084801.1, on the reverse strand, counting down.
GCGCGAGCTCAACAACTCCAGCGTCTACCGTGACGAAGAAGAGGATTCCTCATCCTCCCCTTCCTCCTTGGTTCACGTCTGCTCGGGATCAGGTAATACAAGCTGATCCCCCAGCTCCTCCTGTCCCAATTGCCATTGTGTGCATCCCAGTTGATCCCCAGGATCTGGAGAAGATCCCCGATGCCTTTCGAGGAATCCTCTACGAGACAGTGAGCCACATGGTGGGGCATGCTTATAAAGCCAACCCGAGGGATCTGAGGACGATAGAAGAGCGGAGCCCGAAGAACGTTTTGGAGTCAGCCTTGGGGATGACCCTCACAGTAAGATGTCATTCCTTGGTGAAATTTTTCTCTTCATCTTGTCGAAGTATACATCTAACTTGCCTTTTAATTTTACAACCTGCCCTGGCTCAACACTGCAATATAGCCCGAGCTAAAGCTAGAAATGATGAACTCCAAGCTAAGTTCAATGCCGCCAAGACCGGCCTAATTGCTGCTCAAGAAGGTGAGCAAGCTGCCAAAGCTGCCTTTGCAGCTGCTCAAAAGAGTGAGTGCGATGCCAAGGCTGCCTTTGCATTGTCTCAAGAAAACGAGCAGGCCGCAAAGGTTGCCTTGGCTGCTCTCCAAGTTGAGGTTGTTGAGGCCAAAGCAAAACAGCTAGAGGCTGAGGCTGCAGTTAAGGAAGAGAAGGCGGCCTCATTGTCCTCCATGGAAGACATGTTGTACCATTGCTGGGCTTTTAACCAGGATGGCAACTTGTCTTTCATGGCTCCCGAGCTGTGGGATCCATACCTTGAAAAATTCAAGGCCCGGATCTTGGAAGAGCCGTCGGAAACAGGGGACACTTCTACAGTGGGCAAGCAGGAGATCGAGGAGGTGACGTCCTCAGAGCGTCCTAGAGGGGCTTAATGAAGTATTCGTTGTTTTGCTCTTTTTTTTATTTTTTTTTATTTGTTTGTAAACAATTTCCCTTGGGCATAGTTCGAGGGTTTTCTCCTTGAGACAACTTGAATTTCAATTCATATATCTAACTTTTAATCTATTTGTCTTTTCCATGATTATCTCTCATGTTTATGCTTTCTTAGACTTGCACATTTGAGATTTTAGGAATCGATTTTTAGATTGGGATAGATATTTTGAGTTTGGTTATATCCAAATTTAATGTCTTGATTTATATCATACCTGTTAAGTGTCAGGCCTTGGACCCGGTTATATCCAGGATTTTAAATATTTTAAGTTTAGTTCGTGTTAAGTATATTGACATCTCGAGCTTCTAGAAAAGCCATCGAATATTCAATTTTGCTAACTTCTAAGTTTTGGACCTGGTTGTATCCAGGGTTTTAAGTGATTTGAACTAAGTTCGTGCTAGGTTTATTGACACCTCGAGCTCTTAAAAAACCGTCCGATAATCAATTTTCCAAGTTTCTAAGTTTCTGACCTGGTTGTATCCAGGATAGTTTTGTACCTGGATGTATCCAGGATTTTAAGTAATTTAAAAATTTAAACTCAATCGGAAACCTTGTTCTGATCCACCTCGGGTTATATGCCCCCCGAGTAACCAGAATGTAAAGACTTTCTTGGTTGCTTTTACAAACATCAATACACGAGCTAATTTATACATAACCTTATAAAGAAAAATTACATAATAATCCCCCATTATTTAATTAAATGGCTTTTATAACTAAGCCTTACATAGATGATTGGTAATACTGCTGGTAATACTTCTTTAAGTGCATGGCGTTCCAAGTCCGTGGGACTGTTTCTCCACTAAGCCGAGCTAACTTGAAAGTTCCCTCATGCAAAACTTCCACGACTTGATAAGGTCCTTCCTAGTTCGGGCCTAATGCGTTGTACATAGGATCCTTGTTTGCCAAAAAGACCCTTCGGAGAACTAGGTCGCCCAATCCAAAACTATGTCTTTTGACCTTAGAATTAAAATAACGAGTGATTTTCTGTTGGTAATGCATGAGCTGTAACTGTGAATCTTCTCATTTTTCATCAATCAGGTCGAGAGACGCGTTAAGTAATTCATCATTCTGCTCCTGGCTGAATGTCCTTAGTCTGTGCGTGGCTACCTTTGCTTCGACGGGAAGGATGGCCTCACTTCCGAAGGTTAAGGAGAAAGGAGTGTGTCCTGTGGAGGTCCTGTGGGAAGTTCGGTATTCCCAAAGTACTTGCGGGAGCTGCTCGGGCCAGACTCCTTTGGCCTCATCTAACCTTTTCTTAAGGCTCGCCTTTAGGGTCTTATTCACAGCCTCGACCTGTCCATTGGCCTGTAGATATGCAACCAAAGAAAAACTTTTAATAACTCCGTGCTTTTCACAAAAATCGATGAAGATATCACTGTCAAACTGGGTTCCATTATCTGACACAATCTTTTTAGGAAGCCTAAATCAGCATACAATGTTTTTCACCACAAAGTACAGGACTCTCTTTGAAGTGATGGTTGCCAAAGGCTCGACCTCTACCCACTTCGTGAAATAATCAATTGCCACCACCGCATAACGAACTCCTCCCTTTCCCATAGGTAAGGATCCTATTAAGTCAATTCCCCATATTGCAAATGGCCACGGGGATGAGATCATCGTTAGCTCGACTGGAGCAGCTCAGCGACTATGGCGAAGCACTGGCATTTTTCGTATTTCTAAACATGGGAGAGGGAATCTTTTGTTAAAGTGGGCCAAAAATAACCTTGCATTAATATTTTTAAGGTTAGGTTTTTCCCCCCAGCATGATCTCCACAAAAGCCTTCATGCACCTCTTGTAGAATGGTTTTAGCCTCCTCAAGCAAAACACACCGTAGAAGAGGTAGTGAATGACCACGTCGATATAATGTTCCATCCACCATCACATACCTCGGAGCTTGGTAGAGTATTTTGACGCGGTTTTTTGCCAACAGTGAATTAAGAAAACAACAAGGTTGAATTAGTGCTTGATGATAAACCGATATAAGAAAATAACTCTCAAGAACACTGATCTTTTTACGTGGTTCAGTGGTTAAAATCCACCTAGTCCACGAGTCTATATTATTACTACTTTTCTCTCTCAATTTTGGCAGAGTTTCGGTATTACGGAATAATCCTCCCTTTTCCTGTTCAACATTCTCAATATTTATATAGAAATTCCTTGGACAGGTTTGGGTAATCGCGTAAGTCAATCACGGATTTATATATTTATTACATTTAATATGAAATATTCCCATTTATAATAGGATGTGATCTGATCACGAAATAAATAGTCTCCTAATATCTGGGACCTTAAATATCACAGGCTGGCCATAAATGATCGTATAAAATATCTGGGTCTTCGGGGACCTGCAAAGCCGCCATGTATCCAAGTTAGCACAGGCTGGATATGCGTTCGAGCTCGTACTATGGAGGCTGGGCCTTATAAATATTATAAGCTCACGCTTATCAATTTATGCATCCCTAGCTCATAAAATCGTCATGAAAAACCGTGCTGTCTATGTGGAAAATACATGGACTCCTTGGCTATTTCTTCCATGCTTTTATTTGTCAACTGTACACGAGCTGAGTGAATGAATCTTGCTAAAATTAGGGTACACAACTTTCACCACAAAATCATCATCACCACCAAATTTCTTTGAAAAAACGTCCCCGACATTGGCATCTTCCTCCCTTTTTTTCTTCTCTCTTTCTTCTTCTCTCTTAAAGTATCCACGAAGACTAAAATAAAATGCCCCATGATAGTTTTTGATGATATAAAACTTAAACCCACTAGAAATTCAATTAAGACTCTAATTTATGCATTTCGAATAAATCTGTGCATGATTTTTTTATTTTTTTTCACAAATTTTTAGATCTGAAACGTAAAAATTTGCAGAAAACTCGATATATACCTCGATACACCTCAATGTACCTCGATGCCCAACTTGATTGGCCCTTAAAAATCATGATTTTCATGAGAAAAAACCATCTACCTCGACACACCTCGATGGCACCTCGACATGCCTCGACACACCTCGATGCAACTCGATGCAATTCATAAAAAGTGCATAACCTTTTAACTTGGGTTTTCGTTTGGTTTTTTTTTTGTGTACGCACATATTTGGAAACTTGAAAGCTTGAAAACACCCCAAAGTTAAAAAAAATACCCCTATATTTTAAATTTGGGTATGTTTTCAAGATTTCAACTTCCTAAATGTGTGTGTTCGCATCTCGGATGTGTAGATTACTAAAAAATACACATATTTAAAAAAATCACCTCAAACGAACACCTAAGTCAAAATTTATGCACTTTCTATGAATTTCATCGAGGTGTGTCGAGGCAGATGATTTTTTTTTTTTCATGAAATGACTTTTAAGGGCCCATCGAGCTGGGTATCAAGGTGCATCGAAGTGTATCAAGTTTTCTGCAAATTTTTAATTTTGAGCTCTATAAAATTGTGAAAAAAATTGCAAAAACAAAAAATCATGCACAGATCTATTCGAAATGCATAAATGTTGCGAAATTTATACTATGCAAGTATACGTAATCACAACTGTGATAAAGTTCGGTAAATCTGAGTATCGTCCACAAGACTATATGCCAATTACCAAAAATTAATTTAAATTTCTATTTGATTGATCAATATTCAACATTTGTCAAAATAAATGAATAAGCAATTATAAAGAACTTTAAACTAAAGCTTAATTACTAACACAAGGAATTAATTCAAGAAATAAAACAAATTAGGGAATTTAATATCATCAACTATTCTTCCTATTATTATTCAATGCAGGGTTGTCAATTTTCCTTCTTCGTTAAGATGGCGAGTTTACCAAAATGTCTAATATTCAGATTATGAAATATTAAACTCAACATAAATGAGAAATTTCTATATTTATATGATAAATTCACATAAAGGAAGCATTAAGACTGAAAACTTAGAAACCACACAAATAATCATGATACTCTCGTTCAATATTATATTTATGTCCGATCAATTATAGCATATTCAAATTTCACTTTTCAGATTTTGATTCAAACTCATATAGATTATGTAAATAGTTGGCCAATTAATCACATATAAAACCACAAATTGAACAGATCTTAATAGAGAAGAAAAAAAATCATAAATTTTGCATTAACTCATAAAAGAAATTCAAGAGATTCAACTAAAAACCTTAAAACTGAAATTAGTTCATCAACATATCAAAGAAATCCATAATACTCAGATCTAACATAAAGAAAATTAAAGAAGAGAAAAAAAAACTAAAGAATTGATCTTTGAAATCGTTCTCCAGTTGTTCTCCTTGCCCCCTTTCATAAAAGCTGCACTAAAAATTGATATCTATATCTAAAACTTCTAAAAAAATGTTTTCATACAATTTATGAAATTGTTCAGCATAATAGGACAAAAATTCCCTTCATTTAGTCACATTCGCAACCAAGCCCCGCGACCTGCTAGTTCAAGCGTTGCGGCCCGCCTCAAATAACTCAATTTTTATAGTCTTTGACTTGTCAAAGCGTCGCGGCCCTCTCAGCTCCAGATTCGATCCACTTCTATGACTTGGACTGTGCCACGACCCCACTAACAAGCACCGCGACTCTATCACAAAATTCTTTCCCTCATTTTTTAAACTCCGTTGTGACTGCTGTGATCCTTCTAGACATCCTTGAAAATCACATTATCAAATTCCATGCAAAAATCTCCCAAATCTTCTTGTTTTCAACATATTTCTCACCACATCCGCACCATCCCTTGATATATTATCAAACCCTGAAAACACACACACACCAAACACAAGCATAATACCACACGAAACTGCTTTAAGGACTCAAACTGTAACGTCCCGAATTCCCTAATATGACTTAGTGCCTTGATTAGGGGTCAAGAGGGCAATACCTGGTTTATTGTATTATTATGTGATAATATGCATGATTATGTGAGTTGTATTATTATATGGCTGTATTTGCATGCATGTGGGCATGTTTCTTATTAGAAGGGTATTTTAGTAATTTTGGCCTTTTGAGGGCATATTTGTATATTTGTGTGTATATTGATGTAGACCACATTATAATATGGATATACTTGGGTTATTCGGCACGAGGCGATCCTAGGGAGCGAGTTAGCGATTTAGTCATAACGAGGTCAAATACCCGACTTAGGGTAAGCCTAGGGGAATTTTGATAATTTAGCACATTGCCGGGATTTATCGAGTAGCGGAGAATTATTTAGAGATTGTTTGAGGATATTGGAGATAACGAGAATTTGTGAGACGTTAATTATGATTAGTGGGAAAAAAGTTGCTAAAGAAGGTCTTGCCCTCGAGGGCATTAGAGAGTAGCTAAGGGGAAATTTGGTATTTTGCCAAGCTGGAGTGACTTAGTCACTAGGCTGATTCAGGGGAAGGAAAACAGAACATTAAGGAAAATCAGATACTCATCCCTCTTTCTCTCTCGTTACTCTCTCTCTCTCTCTCTCATACCATTGGAGGATTTTAGTTTTTTTTTAGAAGAAAGGCTTGGAAATTGAAGGTTTAAGCTGGGAATTCAAGTAGGAGGAAGATAAGGGGAGTGGTTCTTTAGTGAGGTATATTATGCTCTGTTTTTGCTGAATCATGGTTTGGTTTTGGAACTCTAAGTTTGAATTTTGTATTTGATGGGTAATTTGTTAAGTTTGAGGTTGGGTTCTGGTGTTTATGAGGTATTGAAAGTGTTTTGGGGATTCAATTGTGAGTTAGTACAACTTTGGGAGGAGATTTGGGAGTTTTGGCTAAGGGAAAAATGGTGGAAAACCCCAGTTTTTCTGGGTTCGCGACGCTAGGCCATTTTCATGGGCCTTCATTTTGCATTTTTAGGGCATAGGCTAAGGGCTTGGGGGACAATTTCACCACCTCGTATGGGGGAATTAGAGGTCCTAAGAGCACGGGATTAGTCCCAGGGTTGTATTATGAATCGAATAGTAATGAGAATGTTATTTGTGAGCTATGACTAGGTTACCGCTAGGGTTTGGGAGAGGATTGTTCTCGGGGGTCGTACTTGCATGCCTAATTACTTACACTTGGACCAAAGGTAGGAAAGTTGCACCCAATATGTGATGTACATGATTAGGGCTTGGCTCGAATGTTGAATATAGATTTGATTAGGGCTTAAGCCCCTGTAAATGTGCATGATTATGATTATATCTATGATTGTTTGATTAAGCATGCTAACTGCTCTGTATTTGGATATTTGGTATATAATGAATGCATGTTCGCATTATCTAATTGAAAAGACTTGACTTATATGTCAAGAACGACAATAGTGCGCTGAGTGTTGGTTGAAAGCATTGGCTTATAAGTCAAGCATGATAATAGTGCGCTGAGCACTGATCGATATGGTTAGGCCTAATTAGGAGTGCATCATACGCTTGTTCGACCCAATGGTCATGGAAAATTAGGCACCAAGTACGCTAGGCTAGCTCCTAGGCTAGTTATACAAAGGATATGGCATTGGGCCCCAGGGTGATTTATTAGTCTCTTATCCAAGGGCAGGTCCCCAGTATGATTCATTAATCATTTGTTTAGGGAAGCTGACCCCCATATGACGATGTAGTCATTTATATGAGTGGAATGCATGCATGAGTGGGTTATTACTGCTAGGCATGCCTAATATGATTCTATGATATATTAGTAACTGCTTATGAACATGTTTAAGTTTTCTTGCTGAGCCTTGGCTCATGGGTGCTATGTGGTGCAGGTAAGGGAAAAGGGAAGCTAGGCCAGCCATGAGTTGGAGAGCTTTGGTGGTGACATGTACATATGCGGCTGCTCGACCACCACGATCGGGGTTTCTCAGAGGAACTAGGGTCAAACCCTATTTTGCGGCCTAGGAAGACTGTTTGTAATTTTGGAGTTGTAATTATCCTTTCTAAACTGTAAAAGACCTTGTAAATGTTTATTTTGGGATCCCATGTACGTACTTAACGTTTTAAATGAAAAAACTACTCCTTTTAACCAAAAATTTTAACCCTAAACCATTAATCACGTTTAGTTGCATGTTTATGGCCATATGACTCGATTAGCAGCCTAACACTATTTAAAACACACAAGGTAACGATCTTGGCTATCCAGGGCGTTAGAACTTGGTATCAGAGTGTGCCAAGGTGAAGGGGTCCTAAAGTCAGGCTAGGCATGTAAAATCGCCACTAAAGACAAGCTCGACTTAGGGTTTGGTAACTATTTATGTGGTTATGTGCTTAACTGCTTAAATAGGATATAAATGTCTTATCTGCCTGCCTTATTAGGTAGCATGAGATATTCTGATAGGGCCTGGCCCTTGACTATTGCATGATTTATACGGACGTGCTTATCAACACTAACATTGCTTGTGAATGCAAAGGAAATGCTTATTAGCATTGTTATATGGACATGTAGGTTAGGACACGCTCATTAGTGCTGTCATAGATACATGTATGCTAGAAAATGTTTATTAACATTGTTATTTGGTTATGAATATTAGAAAGTGCTTATTAGCACCATGCTTGGATATGAATATGAATTGACATGCTTATTAGCATGATTATTGAATGTGAATGACTATTTTTTTGGTCTTGGACTGTGAGGCGGCAAGAGGTTTAGTTATTACTACCTAACTGGCCGAATTGATTATTACAACAAAGTATAAGCTTGGAAGTATGCTTCCAAGGCAGATAGAATCATCAGCTGGCGAGGAAGATCATGGAAATAACGATAATCAGGGTCAAACCCCTCCGCCAGCTCTTGAGAACTGGCAGCAAGTGCTTGCTGATATGCAAGCCAGATTACTGAGGCAGGAAGAAGAGATCCGCCTCTTGAGACAAAAACAAGTTCCTGTAGAGAACATTTTGCCATAGGTACCACCTGTGATGGTGCCAATAGTAGAATAGCCGCCAGAGGCTGGGAACATATGGGAACCTCTTTATGAAAGGTTCAGGAAGCAGCACCCTTTAATGTTTGAGAGCTAAGCAGATTTGGCTAAGGCCGAGCAATGGATGAGCATGGTTACCACTATCCTGGATTTTATGAGGGTAGTTGGTAATGAGAGGGTGGCATGTTCCACATATATGTTTCGGGAGGATGCCAGGATCTGGTGGGAAGTAATATCCCAAACCAAGAATGTTAATACCCTAGAGTGGGAAGAGTTTAGGACTTTGTTTAATGAAAGTATTACAATGATTCAATCAGTGCTTCAAAAACTAAAGAGTTTAGTAAACTGCTTCAAGGGAATATGTCAGTGACAAAGTATGCACTGAGATTTGATAGACTAGCCAAGTTCACGGCAGACTTGGTGCCCAATGATGGGACAAGGAGGGAAAGATTCCTTCAGGGGCTACAACCTATGATAGCCCGGGATGTTCGTATTACCACTGTGCCAGGGGTGACGACTTATGCACAGATGGTAAAGAAAGCTCCTACTATAGAGGGCGCAGAGAATAAAATCTGGCGCGAGAACGCAGCCAGGAGAGACACTAGGAGGGCAAGACCTCCATTTATGGGTTCTGGTAGGGGTGGCGGCCCCAATGATCATAAAAGAAAGGATCAAGATGCCTTTTCAGCTCCTGGCCCTGACATGAGATCGAGTGGTATTCAAATAGGCTGCCAGGGTGGCAATGAGGGGTGGAGGACCTTTCCAAAGTGCGCCAGATGTAGGAGGCACCATATAGGAGAGTGTTGGGCAAAGGCCTGATTTTTGTGTGGGATAGTGGGACACTTAAAGAAAGATTGCCCGAAAGAAAGAAAGGAAGAACCAAGGAAGGCAGGCAGCTCGACCCCAGCTCAAGTGTTAGCATTGACACAAGCAGAAGCTGAGGCTTGTCCCTTAGTAGTGACAGGTCAAGTTTCTAGTGCTGGAACCTCTTATGTTGTTTTGATTGATTATAGTGCTACACACTCTTTTGTTGCCAGTAGGATTATTGATAGACTGTGTAGACCGTGTGATTATTATGCTGTGGGGTTAGGGACCTTATTTCCCACTAGGGAGTTAGTATTATCCACAAGATGGGTCAGATGATTGCCAGTGACTGTGGATGGTAGAGAGTTGTCAGTTGATTTGATAGAGTTGGCTATGACCGACTTTGACATGATTCTGGGTATGGACTAGTTAGTGAAGTATGGGGCAACCATCAATTGCAAAAGGCAGATGGTAACCTTTGAGCCTGAGGGTAAGGATCCCTTTGTATTTGTTGGCATTATGCATGGACCCCACGTACCTACGATATCTGTATTGAGGGCTAGAGATCTATTGCAAGGCGGTTCCATAGGATTCCTAGCCAGTGTGGTAGATACCACTCAGGTCATGCCAGTGGGACCAGAGGAGACTAGATTAGTCTATGAGTTTCTGGATGTATTTCCAGAAGATTTGCCAGGTTGCCGCCACACAGAGAGATAGAGTTTGTTATTGAAATAGCACTACGGAGAGAGCCAGTGTCTAGGGCACAGTAAAGAATGGCCCCGTCAGAGTTGAAAGAACTAAATGTACAGCTGGAGGAGCTGTTAGACTTGGGTTTTATAAGACCCAGTTTCTCACCATGGGGTGCACCAGTCCTTTTTGTAAAGAAGAAGGATGGTTCTTTGAGGATGTGCATTGACTATAGGTGTAATGCCCTGGATAGCCAAGACCATTAAACTGTGTATTTTAAATAGTGCAAGACATGCTAATCAAGTCATTTGGACATAAAAGTGTTTGTAAAGTCAACTAACATGTTAGGGTTAAAAGATTTTGATCATAAAAATGGTTGACTTTCATTAAAATAAGAGTTTGATACCCAGGATCCCAAAAATAATGTTAAGCGGTTACAACCCTCAAATGTAAATATAGCTGCAGCCAGCCTAAGTGGCAAAATACAATTTTGGCTTTAGTCCCTGTAATCCCTCGGCCTTGGCAGTCGAGCAGCTGCCATTGTACACACCGCCCTAAAGCTCTCCAACTCATGCTGGTCCAAATTTCCCTTTCCTTTACCTGCACCACGTAGCACCCGTGAGCCAAGGCTTAGCAAGAAAACTAAATTAAACAAGCATAGATAACAATAGAATGTGCATAATAAACTTAGATCAACAAATTCAATCAATAGCAGAATAAAAGCAATAAGCTAGGAAATACTAAAAAGTTTATTCCAAAAATATAATTCAATCTTAATACAATTAGTTAGGTGTCGACGCCCTTAGGCCGAGCCCTTTAGTTATTTAGCTGATCCTGACTCACTCAGGCCGAGCTACATTTTGCATGCTTAACATCAGCCCCAACTCCCTTAGTCTGGACTTTCACATCAAATATAACAGATAAACAAATTGCGAAACACACAATTGAAAGCAGCACGAGCGAATATTCCTATACAAATATCTCCAATCACAAATACACTTATGATCCCACATATATTCATTTACAGGGAATCTCAGCCTCATTCACAATTCAGGTGCAGTTTTCTTACCTCGAGTCCCGAGCGAAGGATGTAGAGCGGTCCCGAGCACGATCCTCATCCTCGAGCCTTAACGGTATAACCTAGTCACAGCGCAATAATGGATAACCATCAAAACCTAAACCAATTAGTCGCCTCAGAATATTATACTAGACTTCGTGACCTCGAACTCTGCTAAGCCGGGTAGTTGAATCCCTCCCTAGCAGATATGTTTGAGTTCCCAAGCCTAAAAACTTAACTTGGCTATTTTGGTCAATTAGTGTTGTGGCTTGCCCCCTAGGACCGCGGCGTGCCATAAGTCAGAGTGCCCCGAGGCTCTCTTTTGAGAGACGTAGGCCGCGGTGTGCCTCTACTTGTGCCTGGCCAAAATTTCAGAGGCTCCCAGCCTCTCTGCACACACGGCCCGCGGCACCTGAAGAATAGGGCCGCGACTCAAGCCCAAAAACCCAGAAACCTACATATTTTCTATACATTTTTCCTCAGCCTAACTCATCAGATTTCATTGTAACCTTGCACTAAAACCAAAATTGAGTCTAGGACTCTTAACAACACAACCTAGACATTATAGTTACCCAAAAACTAATCACAATTACCATCCCAATTCAACAATTAAAGCAACATCCAAAACCCTGTCACAACCTATCATAACAATCATAATTTCCAGAAGAATTAAGACCTAAATCTTACCTTGATGATGGCTCTGCCCTTAAGTTGCACCTCAACCAGTCCTAGCTTTAGTTCTTCAGTCCCCAAGCTTAAATTCCTAGGCCCTCTCTTCCAAAACTCCAAAAATTTCCCCAAGGCACAAGAAAGGGAGAGAGAGAGAGTGTGCTGAGAAGTGTTTCTGATATATTCTAACTTATTCCTGATGCTTAATCCAACTATATCCTTTAACCTAAAGACCAAAATGCCCCTAAAGATAACTCAGCCCCTTTTTTGCCCTTAAGGGCAAAACAGTCATTTTCCTCGTTTCTCGCCAGTTCCTCGAGTCATCCTACAAATTCCCAATTAGCCCTGACATACCAACTAATCACCAAATACTTTACCGCTAAACGATAAATCCCAAATACACGTTAAATTCCCAAAATATCCCTAGGCTCACCCCGAACTAGGTATTAAACCTCGTTGTGAATATTCCGCTCCCCAGGATTGCCTCGAACTAACATTGCAAGCATATATACAAATAATAATGTGGTTCCAATCATTTAACACATATAATCACATTTATGCCCTTAACGAGCAAAAATTACAAATATGCCCTTATTAGTAAGAATGGGCCCACATGCATATTTAATACTCATAAACATGCATTTACAATCATACTATCATATAAATCATCCATGCCACGTAGTCACTGTAACACCCTCCTAATAAGGATCGTTACACTGTGTAGTTTAAATAGTGCTTAACTCGCTAAATGAGTCATTTGAGTTTAAACTGTGTAATTAAACTAACCACAGGTTTAGGTACTAAAAATTTCGATCAAAGTCAACAATTTTATTAAAAACATTTAACTTCCATGCATGGAATTCCATTGTAATTAAAAACGGTTACAAACCCAAAAATGAATACAATAGCCGACCTAGGCGGCAAAATCAGGGTCCAACGCTAGTTCCAATTGAGAACCTCGGCCATGGCGGACGAGCATGCCACATATGTACACTCCACCCCTGAAGCTCTCCAACTCATGGCTGGTCCAACCTTTCCTTTACTTTACCTGCACCAACTAGCAGCCGTGAGTTGAGGCTCAACAAGAAAACATAATCATACTTATAAGCAGTACATTTTCATATCGTAGATTTACAACTAACATGCCTAGTAATAATAATCCTACTAATGCATGCAATTAACTTAGTTGAGTGGCTACAAAGCCACACTAGAGCCCATCTCCATCTTTCATACAACCGGCCCTAGAGCTGGTCAAGAGGGTGTGATGCTAACATTTCGGGCGATCCCAGAAGCATTCAAACGTATATCTCGCTTCTGGATTGGCTTAACCCTATCGGTCAATGTTTGGCACGTTACTTCCGCCCTCGACTCCTAAGTTGAGCCTTTAAACTCTCGACTAATAAGCTGAGTCCATCATCCTTTGACTAGTAAGTCAAATCATTTGTAGTCCAACTGGTAAGTCGAGTCCTTTAACTTTCAACTGATAAGTTGAGTGATTTACCTTTGACTAATAAGTTAAGTCTTTGTTTTTTGTCTGGTAAGTCACATTTGTAACCTTCGACTGATGAGTTGGACCTGTAATCTTTGATTGATAAGTCGAGTCCTTTAACCTTCGACTGATAAGTCGAATCCTTTCATCCTTTGACTAATAAGTCAAGTCTTTCAATCTTCAACTGATAAGTCGAATCCTTTTAACCTTTGACTGATAAGTCAAGTTTATAGAACATGTTATAACCTTGACTATTAAGCCAGACCCTTTATTAGATAACACAGGCAAATCTTCAGCTTATAAGCTGAACTTTCCCAATCAGATATATAGATCAACAACCACAGGGTTACACAAGTGCGTATCGCACTCCCTTTTATTTGTATGGAATCTGAGCCAGTCAAGTGTGTGTCACACTCCCTTTCCATTTGTTTGGCATCCGAGCCACTCAAGTGCATGTCGCACTCCCAAGGTGGCCCAGCCATGGTGGCCTGCAATCCACGTGCACAATGCCAATCTCAGCTCATAAGCTGAGTCCTACAAGTCCTTGACTTATAAGTCAAGCCTCACATACCTCCGATTTGTAAATGGAAGCTTTAAGACCCTTGACTTATAAGTTGAGCTTCGGTGCCCCTCGACTTATAAGTCAAGTCCCTCGGGTCAGGTATGCCCTCGACTGTTAAGACGATCTCTAACTAGATATCAAAACAATTCCCTGGTTTATAAACCGAGCCTACTAGTCTCAGCAGACAATCACATATTCCACTTATTATACATTTAAACAGATACAATGTATTATAATATATTCAAACAACATACATAGGAATAATCATAATCATGCGCATTCCAATGTGCTTAACCAGACATTCACAAACATAATTATAATCATGTTCATTAACAGGGCCAAAGCCTTAATCATATCTATATTTAACCATCGGGCCAAGCTCTAATGACACATTCACATACTGGGTTCAGTTTCCTTACCTTCGGTCCAAGTGCAGGCTACTAATGACGACCCTTGAGTACGATACCTGATTCGAGCCCTTAGCATAGACCTAGTCACAACCATGATAAAGAATTCCATCAACAATAAGTGAATTGAAGCTCCCAGACCGAGTCCTAGCCTCCGAGACGTCGAATTCCACTCAACAAAGAAGTAGAATCGATCCCAAGCATAAAAGGTTGAGTTCCCGCACTCAAAACCTTCTCGGGGCCAAAAATCCCCTTAAGAGTTGCGGCCCCATGCACCCATGCCGCGGCCCACCTCTAACCAGAGGCTCAGCCTCCGCAGCCATCAGACACGTGCCGCGACCTAACATTGTGGCGCCGCGGCCCGCCCTTGCCACATAGCCCAACCTGACTCCTTTTTGCTCTAGAGGGCCGCAACACAGAAAGAACAGAGTCGCGGCCTAGCCCTTCGAACCCAGAATTCCAAGTTTTTCCCCTTAGCCGAACCCAATCATAAACACCCCAAATATAGCTTAAACCTTCAATTCAACTCCCATAATCAATATAACTTCTTTCCAGCAACAAAACCTAGCTAACTACTAGCTTAAGACTCATCAACACACCCAAAATTCATTCTCTAAACCAACAAACATGCAAACACTTAAGCCTTCAACCAAAGCGACAGAAACATCAAGAAGAAATCTAATTAAACTCTTACCTCAGAGATGAAAATGCCCTTGAACTAATCCCCAAGTTTTCCCTAAGCTCAATCCTCCAATTTTACAAGCTTAGTTCTTCAATTCCTCAATGTTTCTCAAACCACCAAGAGAAAGATAAAGAGAGTTACGAGAGAGAGAAGAAATTCTGTTTGTTTACTCTGTTCCTAGCTTACCCTCAGCTGAAGAAACACTTAACTTAAGTCTCTAATTTAGGCACAAATGACCCAAATTCCCCTAGGCCAATCCAAACTCTCCATAACCCTCCAAGGGAAATTCCGTCAATCGCCACTTCCCGTGAATCCCCGAGCGTTCCTCTAAATCCCCAACTATTCCAAAATAATAATCATTTACTCTCCCATTACCCGATAAACCCCGGTAATGTACTAAATTACTAAAGTACTCCTAAGCTCACCCTGAGACGGGTATTGTACCCCGTTGTGACTTTTATGCTAACTTGCTCACTAAGATCGCCTCACGTCGAGTAACCCAAATATATCTGCATAATAATGTGGTCTCAATCACACATACTCAAATTTACAATTATACCCTCAGCGGGTTAAATTACTAAAATGCCCTTCTTATAAGAAACGGGCCCACATACACATATTTAACATTTCTAACATGCAAGCATAATTATATTATAATATAATTCACATAATAACATGCTCATACTATATTAACACATAGTTAACTCAATTATTTCCTCCCGGCCCCCTAATCCAGGCACTAAGTCATATTAGGGAATTTGGGATGTTACAGTCACACATTTAATCAATTAATCACACACATATATCCAGTTATGCCCTCCCGGCACGCTAATCAAGATACTAAACCTTATTATCATTTTGGGACATTACAACTATCCCCTCCTACTAAAAATTTCGTCCTCAAAATTTACCTAAACAACTTAGGATATTGATCCCACATAGCCGACTCTAGCTCCCAGGTCGCTTCCTCGACCAAGCTATTCCTCCATAAGAATTTGACTAGAGGAATCGTCTTGTTCTTTGGGACCTTGTCCTTTGTCTAGGATCTGAACTGGTCGCTCCTCATACAAAAAACCTGTCTGTAGCTCTAGATCCTCATATCCCAATACATGGGTCATATCTGAGACTTACTTCCGAAGCATGGAGATGTGGAACACATCATGAACTCCTGATAATGATGGGGGTAGAGCCAATCTATAGGCTACCTACCCGACCCTTTCCAAGATCTGAGAAGGTCCTACTAATCTAGGGCTCATCTTGCCCTTTTTCCCAAATCTCCTTATCCCTCACAATGGTGAAACTCGCAGAAATAAGTGGTCCCCTACCTGGAACTCCACGTCCCTACTCTTAGGATCAGCGTAGCTTTTCTATCTACTCTGCGAGGCGAGCATTCAAGCTCAAATCTTCTAAATAGGTTCATTAGTCTTCATTAGTCCTCCAATATCAGAATTGTCCTCTCAGACTGTTCGTCTGTCTGAGGATGAAAGGTTGTACTGAACTTTAACTGAGTCCCCATAGCCTTCTGCAAACCACCCAAAAATTTGGAGGTGAATATGGGATCCCGGTCCGATACTATAAACTTTGGAACCCCATGGAGACGTACAATCTCCCTCACATATAACTTTGCATATTGATCCACAGTATAGGTTGTCCTAACTGGCATAAAGTGAGCTGACTTGGTGAACCTGTCTACTATCACCCACACCGAGTCATGTTGCCCCACCATCCTGGGCAAAACCCCTACAAAGTCCATGGTAATATCTTCCCACTTCCACTCGGGAATACCTAAAGGCTATAACAACCCCGCTGGTCGCTGGTGTTTAGCCTTTACCTACTAACAGATTAAACACTTTGCTACGTACTCATCCACATCCTTTTTAATCCCAGGCCACCAATACAACGTCCGCAGATCCTGATACATCTTTGTGGTGCCTGGATGGAGTGAGTATGGTGTAGTATGAGATTCAATGAGAATCTCCTATCTAATACCAATATTTATCGGAACACAGATCCTTATAACTCAGCAAACATGTCTATGAAATGGAATAATCCTTAGACACTCCAGCTAGGACATCCCCTCTAACCTCCTGCAACTGCATATCACCCATCAGGCCTTCTCTTATCCTCTCCAAGAGGGTAGAATGTAAAGTAATATTGGCCAAATGGCCCACTACCAATTCTATCCTTGCTCTGGTCATTTCCTTTGCTAATTCCTTCGATATCTGCTTCGAGCTAAACAACTATCCTGGGCCTCTTTGGCTTAAAGCATCAGCCACTACATTGGCTTTTCCTGGGTGATAAAGGATGTCACAGTCATAGTCCTTCACCAACTCCAGCCAATGTCTCTGTCTCATATTTAGGTCTTTTTGAGTGAAGAAATACTTCAAACTCTTATGATCAGTGTATATCTTTCACTTCTCTCCATACAAGTAATGTCACCATACCTTTAGTACGAACACCACCACTGCTAGTTCCAAATCATGGGCAGGGTACCACTGTTCATATTCCTTCAGCTACCACAATGTGTAGGCAATAACCTTCCCACTCTGCATCAGCACACATCCTAATCCCAGTCTCGATGTGTTGCAGTATACTACAAACTTGTCCCCATCTGAAGGGAGACTCAGCACCGGAGCAGTAATCAATCATCGCTTCAATTCCTAGAAACTTCCTTCACATTTGTCTGACCATGCGAATCTCAGATTCTTTTGTGTCAACTCAGTCAATGGTGTGCCAATCTTTGAAAACCCTTCCATGAACCGTCTATAATATCCTACTAACCCAAGGAAACTCCTGACCTCTGAGGCGTTCCTTGGCCTCAAGCAATCCCTAATTGCTTGTACCTTGGCCAGATCCACCTTAATCCCATCTCCACTGACAATATGTCAAAGGAATGTTACCTCTGGTAACCAAAACTCACACTTCTTAAAATTAGTGCACAACCGATGCTCCCTCAACCTCTGCAATACTAGTCGAGATGCTGCTCATGCTTTGCCTCTGAATGAGAGTAAACCAGGATGTTGTCAATGAAAATAACCACAAACTAATCTAAGAAATCCTTGAACACCCTGTTCATCAGATCCATAAACGATGCTGGGGCATTGGTCAACCCAAATGATATGACCAAGAACTCATAATACCCGTACCTCATACGAAAGGACATATTTGGAATATCCTAATCCTTGATCCTCAGCTGGTGATAACCAGATCAAATATCATTATTTGAGAATACCGTCTTACCCTGCAACTAATCGAACAGGTCGTCAATCCTCGGTAGTGGGTATTTTTTCTTGATAGTCAACTTGTTCTACTCCATGTAGTCTACACATCCTCCTTGTAATAGGTCTCTAGCCCTCAACGATGATATCATGGGAATATGAGGTCCGTGAACAATACCCAAAAAAATGAAGGGGTCCTCACCCTCAAGCTCAAAAGTCACCATCTTTTTCCTACAGTCTATAGTTGCCCTAAATCTGACCAATGAATCCATCCTCAAGATCATATCAAAATCATCCATACCTAACTCAATCAAATCTTGTAATAGTTCCCTGCTGTCCACCATCACTGGCAGTGCTATAATCCATCTCCTAGAAACTACCAGTTCCCCTGTAGGCAGTATAGTCTCAAACCCCGCAGTATAATACTCACTAGGCCTACACAATCTATCAATCTCTTTACTAGAAACAAATGAATGTGTAGCACCAGAGTCAATCAATACAGTATATGAACAACTAGCGCTAGAAAACTGACCTGTCACTATCGAGGGACTAGCCTCATCCTCTGCCTATGTCAAGGTGAACACTCGAGCTGAAGTCAAGCTATCTGCCTTCCCTGGCTCCTATTTAGTCAAAGTTAGGCAATCTTTCTTGAGGTGCCCAACCACCTTGCACAATTATCAAGCTTTCGCCCAATTTTCGCCCAGATGGCACTTCCTTCACCTACCACACTCTGGGTAGCTTCTCCATGTCTCACCACCACCCTAAACACCCCGGCCCCTCCTATCAGGACCAACAGTGGTTGAGGTGTTAGGGGTCTTCCTCTTATGATAATTTAGGCCTCTTCCCCTACCAGAACTTGTAAGTGGAGGCACTGCCCTGCAAACATCCCGTCACGCAGCGCTCTCGCTCCATATCTTGTTCTTTGCTTCCTCAGAAGTAAGGTCCTTCTTAACCGCCTGGGCATAAGTTCCACACATCTAGGGCTATCATAGCATTAAGCCCTCGAACAAACCTATCCTTCCTGGCTACATCTGTAGGCACTAGATCAGGTGCAAATTTTGCTGGTCTGTTAAACTTCAGGACATACTCAGTAAATGTCATACTGCCCTGTACCAGCCCAATGAACTCATTCACCTTTGCCGCTTTGAGGATAATACTATAGTATTTATGGTAGAACAAATCTCTGAACTTATCCCAACTTAGGGTAGAAACATCTTGAGTCCGGGATGCCACCTCCCACCGAATGCGGGTATCTTCTCTAAGCATATAGGTAGCACATGCCACCCTATCATTACCTTCCACCCTCATGAAGTATAGGATAGAGGTGATCAAACTCATCCACTGTTCAGCCTTAAGTGGTTATGGTCCTCCCTCAAAAGTTTGAGGATGCTGCTTCCTAAATCTTTCATAAAGCGGCTCCCACCTTTTCCCAATCTTAGGTAGCTGTAAAATTGGTGCCACAACAGGTTGAAAGTTAGGTGCAGCACTCCCTGGCAGAGCCTCCTGCCTCAGAAGGTGAATCTCTTCCTCTTGGCTCTGAAGTCTAGCTTCCATGTCAGCAAGCAACTGCTGCTAGTTCTCAGGGGCTGGCGGAGGGTTCTGGCTCTTCTCGTCATCTCTAGCCTCGACCCTAATGCCGGCTAGTCGAATTGATTGCCCTGGAGTCATAACCCTGCAAGTTTATCTTCAATCAACAACTCGGCTGGTCAGGAAATGATAACATGTTTATAATCACCCACAGTCTAGCGCCGAAACTCAACAAACATCACACAGTTATAATTCAAGCAAGCATTTAAATAATCATTCACATACAGTAGCAATGCTAATAAGCAAGCCTTATCATATTCACATAGCAGTCAAGGGTCAGGCCCTATCAGTATATCTCATGCTCCCTAATAAACATGCAGATAAAGCATTTATATTTCATTTAAACAATCAAACATGTAATCATATATATGGTTACAAAACCCTAAGTTGAGCTTGTCTTTAATGGAAAGTGTACATGCCCAGCCAGTCTTCAGGAACCCTTAAACCTAGACGGCTCTGATAACAAGTTGTAATGCCTTGGATAGCCAAGATCATTACACTGTGTATTTTAAATAGTGCAAGTCTTGCTAATCAAGTCGTTTGGACATAAAAGTGTTACTAAAGTCAACTGACAGATTAGGGTTAAAATATTTTGATCATAAAATGGTTTAGTTTCATTAAAATAAGAGATTGATACACGTGATCCCAAAAATAATGTTTACAAGGTGGTTACAACTCTCAAAAGTAAATACAATTGCAGCTAGCCTAAGTGGCAAAATACAATTTTGGCTCTAGTCCGTATAAATCCCTTGGCCTTGGCGGTCGAGCAGCTGCCAATGTACACACCGCCCCCAAAGCTCTCCAACTCATGGTTGGTCCAGCTTTCCATTGCCTTAAACTGAACCACGTAGCACACGTGAGCCAAGGCTCAACAAGAAAACTAAATTCAACAAGCATAGATAACAACAGAATGTGCATAGTAAACTTAGATCAACCAGTTCAATCAATAGCAGAATTCAAGCAATAAGCTAGGAAATAGTAAACAATTTAATCTAAACATATAATTCAATCTTAATTGTAACGACCCAAATTCGCTAATAAGGCTTAAGGGCCTTGATTAGTGTGCCTGGAGGGCATAATGGGAATTATGTGTGATTTTACTGAGTAAGATACGTGGTTATGACTTAAAGCATGTTGCATGACTATTTGAATATCTAAGATGCATGACTATGTGTATTAGTATGCATGTAGGCCCTGATCAGGTTTGAAGGGCATAATTGTAATTCTGGCTATTATGGGCATAACTGTATTGATATATGTGATAATTGTCGAGACTACATTATTATGTGGATGTATCTGTGATCTGTGACTCGAGACGATCCTAGTGAGCAAAGTAGCGAAAAAGTCAAGGTGGGGATTTATACCCGGCTCGGGGTGAGCCTAGGGGTATAAATGGGAATTTAGTGAGTATACTGGAGTCTATTTTGACATTGAGTAATATTATTGGTGATTAATTAGGTATCGGGAATTAAGCAGGAAATATTAGAGACACTCGAGGAGTTAGCGGGAATTGGGTAAAATGACTAAAATGCCCCTAAGTGGATTAAAGGGTTTAGAATTAATAGGGAGGGCATTAAGGTCATTTGTCTTGCAAGGGATAGATATGCTGAGGCTTTATGTTAGTGGGAATTGTAGAAAAGTATAGAAGTCTGAGGAAAGAAAGGAAGGAAAAGGAAGAAAAAGAAAGGGAGAAAACAAAGAGAGTTTTCTAAAGTCGGTTTATGCTTCCTTCATCAGTTTCTTGAGGATTTTTGGAGCAAAGCTCAGAGGAGAGCTGGGTTAGGCTGAGCATCAAGGATCCTAAGCTAGGTTTGAGGAATTGGCAGAGGTTTAGCAAGAACTCACCAACACTTGAGGTAACATTCTGTAAGTTCCTTCAGTTCTGGTTTTGGTTCTTAGATAAGATATCTAAGCTGTGTTGATGGGGAATTTTAGGAAAATTGGAGCCAAGGGTTGAGGAAGAGCAAGCCAAGGAGGTCTAGAGGCAACTTGAGGTCAAAATTCCACCAAAGGTATAAATTCTAAGCTTCTAACTTTGATGTTTAACTGGTTTTGCTGAGTTTCTGAGCTTAGGGATAGCTATGGTGAATTTTGGAATTAGAGATGCATGTGATTGGGTTTTGAGTATTTGGGGTACTTGGGATGAGTGGAGTATGTTCATAAGGTTGTTTTTGAGTTTGGTAAAGGTTTGGAGAAGTTTTGGTTGAGGTTGGTTCGAGGAAATCGCAGGAAGGGAAAACTGGTGTTTATCTGTCTGTGACTAGCGCTACAGCGCTAGCCTTTGGGCGCTGTAGTGCTTGGCCATGCATGTTGAGGGGATTTTTCTTCTGTTTGTAGCGCTGTAGCGCCCTCCCATGAGCGTTGTAGCGCTACCCTGTCTTCTGAAAGGGATTTTAGGGTTGTTTGCAAGGGTTTTTGACCAAGGGTTTGGGGTTTGGTTCCACCACCTTGTTTGGTGTAACTAGGAATTCTCGGGGGCTCGGGATTAGCCCCGAGGCTAGGTTTTGGACTTAAGGTTTGATGATGACTTTGGCCTATGGTTGTGTATAGGTGAGCGCTAGGGGTCGAAAGGGATCGTGCTCAGGAGTCAAGTGATCAAAGCTAGCAAATCGAAAGGTAAGAAAACTGCACCCGGTTATATGATTGTGATGGGACTAAGTGTTCCTGATACTTGTATTGTGTCAATGATGGTATCATGCCATGGGACATGTGATAGCGGCCTAAGAGTGCCGAACACAATATTTGCGCACAGGGCGCGGCTTGGCCACTGGTAGCCGAGGACAGCTTAATATTCACTGAGCTTGGTTTAAGCAGGTTGGAGTCAGTGGGATAACGAAGGGAGCGGCCTGAGGGTGCTAGCCCTAGTTATCATTTGTGAAATGTTATGTGATATGAGTTAATATGTTAGTATGTTGAATACTTAATTATACTGGATATTTATATGGTTGAGAATATGTGATGCAATATGAGATATTGATTTGTCTGTTGATTGCTTATGCTCTATTGCTGTGTTTTCTTACTGGGCCTTAGCTCACGGGTGCTACGTGGTGCAGCTAAAGGCAAAGGCAAGCTGGACCAACCCTGAGATGGAGAGCTGCGGGGTTAAATGTACATAGCTAGTTGTTCGATCACCATGGTCGAGGAGTGGATCAGGACATGGATTGCCTAACTGTTTGTTTTGCCTTAATATGGCTTATTATTGTATCTAAACCTTATGACTTTTGTAAACGGTCTTTAAACTTATTATTTTTGGGATCCCGTGTAAACAGATAATGTTTCTTAATGAAAATGCGACTTTTGAGACCAAAACATTTTAACCCTAGTTCCTCTATAGTTTCAGTAACACGCTTTTAATTAAATGACTTGATTAGCAAGTCTAGCACTTTATAAACACACAGTGTAACGGTCTTGGCTATCCAAGGCGTTACATTAATACAATTAGTTAGGTGTCGGTGCCCTTAGGTCGAGCTCTTTAGTTGTTTAGATGATCCTGGTTCACTTAGGCCGAGCTGCATTTCGTACACTTAACATCAGCCCCGACTCCCTTAGGCCAGGCTTTAACATCAAATATAATTGATAAAGAGATTGCAAAACATGCAATCGAAAGCAACACAAATAAACATGCCTATACAGATGTAGAGTCCAAGAACTTTACTTAGCTAGTTAGATAGTAATAGTAATAGTAATAGTAATAGTAATAGTAATAGTAATAGCTAGTAGTAGTTATAGTATGTTTATTACTGTGGATTTTGGTTCAAGCCGGGACTTAGTTGGACACTCGTAGCAACACTTGTAGATTTTATAAGTTTAACCTATAGTTTAAGAATATTAATTATAACATAAGGTTTGATTAATATAGTTGATTATGAAGATGATATCTATTATACTATAAGGTTTAGATAGACCCAATAAGATAATGACACTTGTCATGTGCATGTTTATTGAGAAATTAAGTATTTTTGAGGAATAGTTTATTAAGAGTAATATTTGAAAATCCCAGAGTGTACCAGTAGCTTTGAAATCATTATAGGACTCAGTCAAAGCTGTTTACTCAATTCAAATTAGGCTGAAAAAGTGCAATTACGTGTATAATATTTCAGCGTATGCCGATATATCGCAACTTTAGGGGTTGATATATCGCCACTCGGGGAATACAAAAGCACGTGAACTTCGCACAAAAACTTAGACGAGCCTCGGGAATATGAGCCCAGGCGATATATCACCTACCAGGGGCGATATATCAACTCTAGGGCATAATTTTTTAATATCTTTGAAACCGAGCTCATTTTATTCCATAACCTCTTGATTAGTCCAGAATCTTTTTGACCGAGTCTTAAGCCTCTGCTGAATGAATATTCAAATGATTTTCAATTAAAAAGTCATTATTTTTATTCAAACTAAATGAAGATCTTTTCATTCTTGAACTCTATAAATAGGACCTAGTACCCAACCATTTCTTTCATTCTTTAAGCTGAGTTCAGAGCCTTCAAGCAGCTAGGTTTACTTTAGAGTGTTAAACACTTGGGTTGGGGTTATAAGCTTTATCATCTTAAGCTTATTAAACACTTGAGAAGTAAGGTTCATAGTGTGTATTTCGATTTCGAGGTGTAGTACGGTCATAGTGCATTCAAAGGTATTCCTATTCCTAGTTCATTTCTGTTTGTTTCATTAGTTTTTATAGTTTTTCTCTACTCAAATCCTAACTTACTGTTTTCCATTCATGGTTAGGCAATTAAGTTCTTTGAACTTGAGGTTTCATTTCAGTAAGCTCTTCTTCTCGGTGGTTTAGATTTATTTCCTTTTTCATCTTCTTCTTTTAGAAATACTCACCTTCTCATTAATGGTTTTTAGGAGTGTTCCAAAAATCCCGTCCTTGTTCTCACATCCCAGTATTTGGTAAAGAAAATATGATAGTATTATATGCTTATATGATTATGCTATAGTATGTTTTTATATGTTATGATATATGTTTTGGGGCTTATAGTTGCTTAAATAAGCAAACCCCACCACTTTTATGTTTTTGGGGCTTATAGTTGCTTAGCTAGCAAACCTCATTGTATTTTGAGGTTTATAGTTGCTTAGTTAGCAAACCCCAATAGTTCCATGTACATGGGTTAGAATTATGATATATGTTTATAGTGAATGTTTATATGATTATAGTATATGTTTATGTTTATGTTGTATGCTTTTAGTAGATTTTCCTTACTGGGCATTAGGCTCATTCCTTTGTTTTATATGTGCAGGAAAATAGTTATGGCGGCGGTAATATTCTTGGAAGCTTGGGATTGTGTATTGAGGGAGAATGGATTCGGTGGACTGCGTGAACGATTCGAGGATGAAGTTGCTTTTAGTCATTTTACTATGTTTCTATGTATTTTCCGCACTTTGTTTTGTAATGAATTTTAAGATTTAAGTTATGATTTATTTTCAAACAATGGGATCCCATATCCTAACCGAATTTTTATGTATTTAACTTTTTCTTTACAATTTTTAATAAAGTTATGAATATTTCGTATGTAACTCAACCCTTTATTTCCTTTAAGGGCAAAAACGATCATTTGCAATGTTTCCCGCTAATTCCTCGAGTCATCCTGCAAATTCCCAATTAATAAAGATAACTCAACCCTTTATTTCCTTTAAGGGCAAAACGATCATTTGCAATGTTTCCCGCTAATTCCTCGAGTCATCCTACAAATTCCCAATTAATCCCAACATACCCAACTAATCACCAAATACTTACTTGCTAACCGATAAATCCCAAATACACATTAAATCCCAAAATATCCCTAGGCTCACCCCGAGTCAGTTATTAAACCCTGCTGTGACTATTTTGTTAATCTGCTCACCAGTATCGCCTTGAGCCGACGCTGCAAGTATATATCCACATAATAATGTGATTCCAATCATTTAAAACATATAATCACATTTATGCCCTTATTAGCAAGAATGGGCCCACATCCATATTTAATACTCATAAACATGCATTTACAATCATATTATCATATAAATCATGCATGCCACGTAGTCACACATTTAATCATGTAATCACACACATGTATCCAGTTACGCCATCCTGACACGCTAACCAAGGCACTAAACCTTATTAGAATTTTGGGACATTGCAACAGGGAACTAAAAAAATTAACCATTAAGAACAAGTATCCTCTGGCAATGATAGATGACCTGTTTTATCAGTTGCAGGGTAAGGCGGTATTCTCAAAGATAGATATTCGATCTGGTTATTACCAGCTGTGGATCAAGGAGGGACATACTTTTCGTACCAGGTATGGGCTTTATGAGTTCTTAGTCATGTCATTTGGGTTGAATAATTCCCAGTTGCTTTTATGGATCTGATTAATGTGGTGTTCAAAGATTATCTAGATCGGTTTTTGATCGTCTTCATCAACAATATTCGAGTTTATTCTCAGTCAGAGTCAGAACATGAGCAACATCTCGTGTTTGTTCTACAGAGGCTGAAGGAACACAGACTGTTGGCAAAGTTCAAGAAATGTGAGTTCTTGTTACCACAAGTGACTTTCCTTGGTTACATTGTCAGTAGGGATGGGATCAAGGTAGACCCAGCGAAGATTGAGGCAGTCAGAGATTGGCCAAGGCCAAGGAATGCCTTAAATATCATGAGTTTCCTTGGATTGACAGGTTATTACAAGTGTTTTGTGGAAATGTTGTCAAGGATTGCTACCTCATTGATTGAATTGAAATGCAAGAATCAGAAGTTTGTGTGGTCAGATAAGTGTGAGAACAACTTCCAGGAGTTGAAGTAGTGATTGATTACAGCTTCAGTTATAATTCTTCCAACAGATCAGGAGAAGTTTGTGGTATATTGTGATTCCTCACAACAAGGTCTGGGTTATGTTATTATGCAGTCACGGAAGGTGATTGCCTATGCATCACATCAACTAAAAGGGTATGAATAGATACCCCACTCATTATCTGGAGTTTGCAATAGTTGTATTTGCATTAAAGGTATGGAGGCATTACCTTTATGGGGATAAATGTGAGATTTACATTGACCACAAGAGCTTGAAATAGTTTTTCACAGAAAAAGACCTGAACATGAGATAGAGGTGTTGGCTGGAGTTGGTGAAGGATTATGATTGTGAAATCCTGTATCACCCAGGAAGGGCCAACATTGTGGCAAATGCCTTAAGCCGGAAGAGTTTGGGATAGTTATATAGTTCGAGACAACTATCAAGGAAGTTGGCAGAGGATAACAAGAGGTGGAATAGAGTTCCTGGTGGGCCAGTTGGCCAACATTATGTTAGAGTATACACTGTTGGAGAGAATAAAGGAAGGTCATTTGGGTGATCCACAACTGACGAGGATTAGAGGGGACATCCTAGCTGGAGTGGCTATGAACTATATAATTTCATGTATGGGCTTGCTGAGGTACAAGGGTCGAATCTGTGTTCTGATGGACATTATTATCAGATGGGAAATTCTGGTTGAATCTCATACTACCCCTTACTCTTTGCATCGAGGCACCACGAAGATGTATTAGGATGTGAGATTGCTATATTGGTAGCCTGGGATGAAGTGGGATGTGACAGAATATGTGGCTAAGTGCTTGACATGTCAACAGGTCAAGGCTGAGCATCAGAAACCAGTAGGGCTAATACAGCCTCTAGACATCCTAGAGTGGAAATCAGAGGATATCATGATGGATTTCGTGGTAGGATTACCCAGAACCGTGGGTCAACATGATTCGATATGGGTTATCGTGGAGGGATACACCAAATCAGTTCACTTCTTACCAGTGAGGACAACATACACAGTTGACCAGTACGCAGATCTCTATGTGAGAGAGACAGTGCACCTTCATGGGGCTCCGAGATCAATTGTGTTAGATCGGGACCCCACATTTACTTCCAAGTTTTGGGGAAGTTTGTAGAAGGCTATGGGTACACAACTAAATTTTAGTACTGCCTATCATCCTCAGACAGATGGACAATCTGAGAGGACAATACAAATATTAGAGTACATGCTGCGATCATGTGTGCTGGACTTTGAAGGGTCCTGAAGTAAATATTTTCCTTTGATAGAGTTTTCCTACAATAACAGCTATCAGTTGACTATTGGGGTGGCTCCTTATGAGATGTTGTATAGTAGGAAACATAGATTGCCCATTCATTGGGATGAAACATGAGAAAGGGAATACTTGGGTCCATAGGCAGTTTAGAGGACCAATGAAGCAATTGAGAAGATTAGAGCTCGGATGCTCATTTCTTAAAGCAGGCATAAAAGTTATGCTGGTCCGAAATGTAAGAACGTGGAGTTCCAAGTCGGAGACTATGTCTTCCTTAGAGTCTCACCATGGAAAGGGGTGAGGAGATTTAGGAAGAAGGGCAAGTTGAGCCCTAGATTTGTGGGACCATTTGAGATCTTGGAAAGGATTGGTTAGGTGACCTATAGATAGGCCTTACCTCCGGCACTGTTGGTCGTACACAATGTGTTCCATGTTTCAACACTTCAGTAGTATGTGTCAAATGTTACTCATGTATTGAGTTACGAGGATTTGAAGCTTCAGGAAGATCTCTCATATGAGGAACAACCAGTCCAGATACTAGACAATAAGGACAAGGTCCTAAGGAACAAGACTGTACCATTGGTTAAGTTATTATGGAGGAACAGCAAGGTCGAGGATTCGACCTGGGAGCTGGAGTCAGATATGAAAAATCAGTATCCCGAGCTGTTCAGGTAAAATTTTGAGGACAAAATTTCATTAAGGAGGGGATAGTTGTAACGCTCCAAATTCCCTAATATGACTTAGTGTCTTGATTAGGGGGCCAGACGGCAATAACTGGTTTATTATATCATTATGTAATAATATGCATGATTATGTGATTTTTATTATTATATGGCTGTATTTGCATGCATGTGAGCCCATTTCGTATTATAAGGGAATTTAGTAATTTTGGCCCGTTGAGGGAATATTTGTATATTTGTGTGTATATTGATTGAGACCACATTATTATGTGGATATACTTGGGTTATTCGGCATGAGGCGATCCTAGGGAGCGAGTTAGCAGTTTAGTCATAATAGAGTCAAATACCTGGCTCGGGGTGAGCCTATGGGTATTTTGGTAATTTAGCATATTACTGGGATTTATCGGGTAATGGGGAATTATTTAGTGATTATTTGAGGATATTGCAGATAATGAGAATTTTTTAGATGTTATGATTAGCAAGAAAAAAGTGGCTAAAGAAAGTCTTGCCCTCGAGGGCATTAGAGAGTAGTTAATGGGCTAAGTGGCAATTTGGTCTTTTGCCAAGTTGGAGTGACTTAGTCACTAGGCTGATTCAGGGGAAGGAAAACAATACATTTAGGAAAATTAGATACTCAGCTCTCTCTCTCTTTCTCGTTACTCTCTCTCTCTCTCTCTCTCTCATACCATTGGAGGATTTTGTTTTTTTGTTTTTATATAAGAAATGCTTGGAAATTGAAGGTTTAAGCTGGGAATTCAAGTAGGAGGAAGATAAGGGGCATGGTTCTTCAATGAGGTAAGATTATACTCCGTTTCTGCTGAATCTTGGTTTGGTTTTGGAGTGTTTTTGAGTTTTGGAACTCTAAGTTTGAATTTTGTATTTGATGGGAAATTTGTTAAGTTTGAGGTTGGGTTCTGGTGTTTAGGAGGTATATTGAAAGTGTTTTGGGGATTCAATAGTGGGTTGGTACAAATTTGGGAGGAGATTTGGAAGTTTTGGCTCATGGAAAAATGGTGGAAAAACCCAGTTTTTCTGGGTTTGCGTAGGGGTGTCGCAACACTATTCTTCCGGGCCACGACACTAGGATGGTCCAGGGCAGGGGGCCCTGGCTGTGTGTCGCGGCGTTAGGCCAATTTCAGGGGCCTTCATTTTTACATTTTTAGGGCATATGCCCAGGGGCTCGGGGGACGATTTCACCACCTCGTATGGGGGAATCGGAGGTCCCGAGAGCATGGGATTGGTCCTAGGGTTCTATTATGGAATTGAATAGTAATTAGAATGTTATTTGTGGGTTGTGACTAGGTTACTGCTAGGGCTCGGGAGAGGATCATTCTCGGGGGTCGTACTTTCTTGCCTAATTGCTTACACTCAGACCAAAGGTAAGAAAATTGCACCCAATACGTGATGTACATGATTAGGGCTTGGCCCTGTAAATGTGCACGATTATGATTATGCCTGTGATTGTTTTATTAAGCATGTTGAATGCTCTATATCTGGACATTTGGTATATAATGAATGCATGTTCGCATTATCTGATTAAAAAGACTTGACTTATAAGTCAAGAACAACAATAGTGCGCTGAGCGTTGGTCGAAAGCATTGGCTTATAAGTCAAGGGCAGCAACAGCGCGTTGAGCACTGGTCAATATGGTTAGGCCTAATCAAGAGCGCATCATACACTTGTCCGACCCAATGGTCATGGAAAATTAAGCGCCAGGTACGCTGGGCCAACTCCAAGGCTGGTTATACAGTGGATAGGGCAATGGTCCCCAGGGTGACTTATTAGTCCCATATCATAGAGTTGGCCCCAATATTATTCATTAATCATTTGTTTAGGGAGGATGGCCCCCATATGACGTTGTAGTCATTTATATCAGTGGAATGCATGCATGAGTAGAGTTATTACTGCTAGGCATGCCTAATATGATTCTATGATATATTATTCACTGCTTATGAACATGTTTAAGTTTTCTTGTTGAGCCTTGGCTCATGGGTGCTTAGTGGTGCAGATAAGGGAAAAGAGAAGCTAGACCAGCCATAAGCTGGAGATCTTCAGTGGCAACGTGTACATATGCGACTGCTCGACCACCACGTTTGGGGTTTCTCTGAGGAACTAGGGTCGAACCATATTTTGCCGCCTAAGACGACTGTTTGTAATTTTAGAGTTGTAATGATCCTTTTTAAATTGTAAACGACATTGTAAATGTTTATTTTGGGATCTCGTGTACACACTTAACATTTTAAATGAAAAGACTACTCCTTTTAACCAAAATTTTTAACCCTAAACCGTTAATCATATTTAATTGCACGTTTATGACCAAATGACTCGATTAGCGAGCCTAGTGCTATTTAAAAAGACACAACTAATGGTCTTGACTATCTAAGGCGTTACACAAACTCCCTCTAAACACATATTAAAAACTGTATTAAAAATAGACTCAACAATAAATTAGTGTTTTAATTGAACTTTTAGTGAGTTTAAGTTTTATAGCATCAAAAACTATCATGGAGTATTTTATTTTAGTCTACATAGATACTTTAAGAGAGAAGAAGAAAGATAGAAGAAAAAAAGGGAGGAGGATGCCAAAGTTAAGGACATTTTTTCAAAGAAATTTGGTGGTGGTGGTGGTTTTATGGTGATTGTCATGACTCTCCAAAGAATCAAAGGGTGACCTGAGAGAGATAGAGAATAGAGATGGATGCTAAAAAAAATGAAAATGATATTTTTGGAAACCAAGCAAATAATAGCAGTATTTTGGAATGTTGGTAAATGATGGTATTTTTTGGATATATGAATCTACACTATACATAAATACCCAAATTTCCCTTATAAAATTGATTACTAAAGCCTAAAATTAAATAAATAGAATAAAAAACTAAAAAAGAAGTATATTAATGAATTTTAAGTGAGGAATTTTTGTCATTTTAAAAAAATTTCGATTACAAATAGATAAAGAGGCAATTTTTGACTATTTAAAAAATAATATAGAGTTATTTTTAGTTTATTTATTTTTTAATAAAATTAATTAATAAAACTTAAAATTAAAAAATTATTCAAACCAAAATTTAAAAAATAAAAACTATATTAAATTTTTATGCATTAATATATTTATAATATTTTATAAAAAATTTATAAATTTAATTATTAAAGTCTAAACTTAAATAAATAAAATATTATAATTAAACAATATATTAATGTATTTTAAATGATGGTTTTTTGACATTTTAAAAATGTTTTGACTAAAAATAGATGGTGGGGTCATCATTTTCGACTATTAAAAAATTAGAATAGAGTTATTTTTTGTTTTCTTTTTGGAAACACATTGTAAAACTGTAATATGCTTAAATCAAAGCGCGAGATTAGCAATTTTTCTTAGTTAATTTACTGAGATTTTATAAAAACAAATCATAGACAGTTGGTGTTGGGATTTGTGTAATTAAATCTTATTTGAATGATTATAATTAATTAAATAAATTTAATATTTTGTACTCATATTTATATTTAATTATACATGTAGTTTATAATGTGATATTGAATTAAGTATATGTATAATAATTTATATATATATATACAAAAGGATTTAGTTCAAGATAATAATATAAAATTATCCATGATAGCCAAATAAAGTGGGAACTATATTTAATTAAGGTTGTGAGTACGATCTATTTTTTGTTTAAGATAGAGCAGTTTATCCGAACTGTTAAGTGTAGCAACACAAAGAAGTAGAGGTGATGTATACAATACATATTATATAGGACTGAGACACGATGAAATAAATAACTTTTGATGGACTCCGTTAAAATATAGAAGTTCAACATTCATCAATCGATGATCAATTGAGACTTGCTGCAATCCTAAAGTAAAATAATATTTAAAAATGCTATTTATGAAATAATATTTAATGGCAAATGAAATTATATTGATAATTTTGTTAAATTAATTTTTATAATTTTGTGGTATAATTGTATACTATATAAAATAATATGATAAATGTCCAACAAATATATCATTTTTTAAAGATAAAATACTACAAGGCCCAAAGCTCTGCAGTTGGCGTCAACCACAGTCCAAATGGACTGTGGCCGACACATAGGCCCAATGAGATTAAAACTCGGTCTTCTTTTGATTGTTCTATAATTAGAACATAACATCAAGGAGAGAAGACAAATGATGTTTTTCATATTATTTTTCCAAGAGAGAAAAATAGAGAACTTTGTTCTCTCTGTTTTGTGAGAAGAATATAATCTCTCCTGTGTTGAAAATCATAAGTGTGTTCTTATGTATCCTACTAAATACCATAGACAACCACTTGTCTCATTCTTTTTGTTCAAGTCATAGTATGGAAGATGGTTGGTTAGAAAACTTGAATGTTATTCGATCTACGCGTGTTCTACATCTACAAAAATGTATTTGTAATTTTCTATTTTATTCAGATTAATATCGCATGAGAAATATCTCATTCTAGTTATAGTTTCTAGAGTGATTTAATAATTGTTATTATCGCATTGAAATGTTATGTCATACTTTTGTTGCACTATCAATCACATGATCAATTGACTAGAAATTAATTTTATATTTATGTAAGATTTTTATTAGGTGCGTTTTATGAATGTAGCTAAATTGACTTTACTATTTTAACTTATAAAAAATAGCATTGTTACAAGGCACACAAGGGTGGCCAAGACATATCACTATAAGTGTAATTTAACACATATTTAAATTTAAACTTAATTTAATTAAAATATATAGGACCTGCTATTAACTTCCACTAATAACGGTATAAGGTGTTGTGCCCTTGGGGTGCTCTTTAACATTATAGAAAATAAATTTTAATAATTAAATAATTATTAATTTGAGAGTTTAGGGGAAAAAAATAATATAGTATTTTCAAGACCTCTACCTATACGAAATTTCCCATTCAAAGATCCTATATTTTGACATTATTGAGTCAACCATAAATAGCTATATATTAATTTACTAGTGGTAAGCGAATATATATATACTAATTGTAAAGCACATACACTGTGTGCTACTAATTTTTTTTTAATATTTTGAAATAGAATGTAATACAAGAATAGTAATAATAATAATAATTTTAGCAAATAATAATGTAATGGGTAAATAACACTTTTGCGTCCCAAGTTTTACCACTTGTATCACTTGGGTCCTCAATCTTTATTTTGTAGCAATTAGATCCACAACCTTTACTTTTAAGCTCACATGAGTCCCCAATATTATATTTTGTTAAATAAATTCTAATTTATAAGGGTAAGATAGGATTTTAACAAAAAAAAAAACATAACACCCGTTATTTTTCCTCTTTAAACCCTTCTTAATTAATTAATGTAAAATCATAAATTGACAAATTTATGGAAATATTTTTTTTATTTAAAAGATTATTTAAATTCCTTTTTATTATGATTTTTGGGTTTGATATTTTGGACTATTTGGTGGGATTTGCAAATATTCCTTATTTATATTTATAATATGTTTATAAAATGAATTTTTATCTTGGTTTTATGAGAAAAATATTTTGTGTCTTATTCTGTATCATTTCTACCTTGTTAATTTTCCTACCTCTAAGGATGGTTGACTGCATGAAAAAAAAAAATCCTAGAGAGGTTATTACTTATTTTCTTTTTTTAGAAATTTATAATCTGACTCAGGTATAAGTTGTCCCCACAATTCGTGTGGTTGTTGGAACAGAATCAATTGATTGGAAATTCTTCATAATATCATCAAATATTCTTGCTTTTATTGTGGATTCTTTCTCAGTCTTTTTGAGCATGAAATAGTTTCTATAAATATGCTATTAGGGCTTTGAGAAAAAAATGAACTCCTTACTGTATTGTTTTGTTGAGTGAATTGTAATATTTGTGAGAATTCATAGTTTGTATTCAAGATCACACTGTTCACATGATCTTGTAGTAAATTGAGTGTTTAGTTTTTATGGTGAGTCTATATCACATTCATGAGCATATATAATTTGTAATTTGAACACAATTCTTAAGGTTTTCGGGAGAAGATTTTTACAAGCTTTGCTTCGGGAGGATGCAAACACTTGTTGACCATTGAAAGGAGTTCAAGTGGTTAGGCGTTTCAATCAAAATCAGATTAGTAAAGATAAGTACAACAAAGTTGCGACAAATCTCAAGAGGGAGTCTTGTTTTTTTTAAGTTAATATTTTTGTACTTGTGATTATTTATTCATTGGTTTTATTCTCTGGGCATGGCCCCAAGGAGTAGGTTATCCAAAAGTGTTTCTAATCCTTGTAAAATTTCGTTGTGTTCTTTATTATTTTTGCACTATCTTTTTATTGTGTTCAATTTTTGTCACTACCAATCCTCATTCTGTCACGGCATCTCTGAAATATGTTTCAACATTCAATTACCATTCTCCATCTTAATTAAATTGTTTATTTTAATTAATTTGGTAATTACTAAAAATGGAATTTCAATTAATTATTACCAAATATATTATTTTGATAATTGACTTAAATATTCTCTTGAAATATTAAAAAAATAATAAAAAATATACATACTTTAAATTTTAGAAGCATAAAATTTATTAAAGATGCTTCTAACTATAACATCAATTTTTTCAAATAGTAATGTTATAGATAGAAGCACCCTCACCCTTAATAAATTTAAAGTATGTAAATATTTTTATTAAAAATAATGAACTAATTAATATATAAGTGATATTAAATATTTTATAGGTATAATACAAGTTTTTTTAATATTTGATAAGATTATTTAGGCGAATTTACCAAAATAATATACTTAGTAATAATTAATTAACTAATTTGGTTAAAAAGAAAAAAAAACAAATGAGCGCTACATTTTTTTTTGGTTAGAAATCTCATTTTACCCTTATAAATTAGGTTTTATTTAATAAAATATAACATTATGGACCTATGTGTAACGTCCCACGTCACTATGGCTGATTTCTGGACTGATGACTGGCCCTACAAACCAACACTAGTCTTTGCAGTGTGCTTTGTCCTCACTCGCACACTTCTTGGGAAAACTTCCCAGGAGGTCACCCATCCCTAGATTACCCCAGGTCAAGTACGCTTAACTTTGGAGTTCTCAAGTGATGGGCTACCGAAAAGAAGATGCATCTTGTTGGCATAGGTAGTACCCATCAATCCAGTTAAACCCTCTTCAACTATGTAGTCCCATGCCTACACAATCTTAGAATCATCACACTTGACCTTCCCCAGGCGGTGTGGGATTGCATAGCTTTACTTGGTCTTTCCTCTTACGGATCATAGGATTCTGATTGTCACAATCACCCCCCTTACGGGCCCGACGTCCCCGTCGGCCATACTTCTAGCTGGGTCAAGGCTCTGATACCATTTGTAATGCCCCACGTCACTATGGCTGCTTTTTGGAATGACGACTGGCCCTACAAACCAACACGAGTCTTTCCAGCGTGCTTTGTCCTCACTCACACACTTCCTGGCCATAAGTAGTAGTCTCTGGATCCAAGGTAATATTCACATCGTGGGCGATCATAACATTTAACCCCCGCACAAACCTGTCCCTTCTTGCCACATCAGTCGGCCGTACTGTAACACCCCACGTCACTATGGTTGCTTCCTGGAATGACGACTGGCCCTACAAACCAACACGAGTCTTTCCAGTGTGCTTTGTCCTCATCTTGAGATTACTCCAGGTCAAGCACGCTTAACTTTGGAGTTCTTAAGTGATGGGCTACCGAAAAGAAGACGCATCTTGTTGATATAGGTAGCACCCATCAATCCATTTAAGCCCTCTTCAACTGTGTAGTCCATACCTACACAGTCTTAGAATCATCACACTTGACCTTCCCCAGGCGGTGTGGGATTGCACAGCTTACCCGGTCTTTCCCCTTACGAATCACGAGATTCCGACTGTCACAATCACCCCCCCTTACGGGCCCGACGTCCCTGTCGGCCACACTTCCAGCTGGGTCAAGGCTCTGATACCATTTGTAATGCCCCACGTCACTATGACTGCTTCCTGGAATGACGATTGGCCCTACAAACCAACACGAATCTTTCCAACGTGCTTTGTCCTCACTCGCACGCTTCCTGGGAAAACTTCCCAGGAGGTCACCCATCTTGAGATTACTCTAGGTCAAGCACGCTTAACTTTGGAGTTCTTAAGTGATGGGCTACCAAAAACAAGATGCATCTTCTTTTCGGTAGCCCATCACTTAAGAACTCCAAAGTTAAGCGTGCTTGACCTGGGGTAATCTAGGGATGAGTGACCTCCTGGGAAGTTTTCCTAGGAAGCATGTGAGTGAGGACTAAGCACGCTGAAAAGACTCGTGTTGGTTTGTAGGGCCAGTCGTCATTCCAGAAAGTAGCCATAGTGACGTGGGGCGTCCCATACCTACACAGTCTTAGAATCATCACACTTGACCTTCCCCAGGCGGTGTGGGATTGCACAGCTTTACCCGGTCTTTCCTCTTACGGATCACAGGATTCTGACTGTCACACTATGTGAGCCAAAATATAAAATTTGGGGATCTAATTGCTACAAAAAATAATGTTTGAGACCTAAGTGATACAAATGGTAAATCTTAGGGACCCAAGTGCTATTTACCCGTAATATAATCAAAAACATATCTTTCTCAATTTTAACGAATTATGTATTATTTAAATTCTAATAGAAGTTTGATAGTTTTTTTTACTTAATTTATTATTTTCTAAAATAAAATTTTAAGGAGCAAGTGGTAAATCAATATTTAAAAATTGATTTGAAATATAAAATTCATAATTTACAATTTCATACATATTAGTTTGCATTAGAAATTAAAAAACATTAATATAATTTTTAAGAGTGAAAAAAAAAACATAATACTAATTGGTGTAGTCTATCATTTTATTAATGGTTAAAAATATATATATTTTTTTTTTTATATTTATAACATCAATAAGAATTTTTTTTTTTTGTGTATAATCTATTATATAAATATATATAGTAGTGGGAAAACCAATTACGTGGTAAAAGTGTAAGACAATATTATTAAACAAGGAAAGAAAAAAGATGGAGTTGTGTTAAGAAAAAGGATGGATAGCAATTAGTTAAAAGATAATAAAAAAATATGAATAATTAATATATATATATAGGGGAATTCTCTTATAGGGGCTTCACTTTAAGCCCTACCAGTAGGGCTCTCAGTGTTTACAACTCGTGAACAGTTTTCAGCGCGATTTTTTTTATGACCGTGTATATTCTAGCTATTTAGAGCATCCTGCAAATTTTCAAAAAATTCCGAATAGCTTACAGTACCAAAAACTAGGTTTAAACATGTTGTTGCACTCGTGACTAATTTTTTTTACGCGCGTGGAAAGCAACATGTTTGAACATAATTTTTGGTGCTATAAACTATTCGAAATTTTCTTAAACTTTGCAGGATGCTCTAAATAGCTACAATATACACGGTCATAAAAAAAATCATGCCGAAAATTGTTCACGAGTCGAGAAACACTAATTATTTATTTGATTTTATTTAAGTTTAAATTATGTTTACAATCTACAATTAAATATAAGAATATTCTGTTATGTATAGAAGATTCCCTTAGTTAATGGAAAAAAATAAAAAAAACTGTTAAAATTAGTTGATTCTGGAGCTACACATTCATCCACATTAGTGCATTTCGTTGGTAGATTGAATGGATTACCTGTAAAGATGGATAATATTTTTAGTGTAGCACTGCGCTCGGGGAAGTGCTATACTCAACACATGGAACTATATGTTAACCTGATCATTATTGATATGAAGGACTATGATGTCATTTTAGGAATGGATTTCCTAACAACGCATGACGCTAGAATCGACTGTAGTAAGACAGAGTTCATTTTTGCACCGATAGGAGAAGACAAATTTCATTTTCAAGGGAAATTATTAGTAAATTGATGCACCGGATTTCTAACAGCGATTTGTGATGTCTCAAAAGAGCAGCTTGCAAGACCTGAAGACGTTCATATTGTACGCGAATTTATGAAAGTATTTCCAGAAGATTTACCTAGAATTCCTCTCAATCGTGAAATTGAGTTTGAGATCGAGTTGTTAACTGGTACAGCTCCAATTTCAAAGGCCTCTTACCGTATGGCACCTGCTGAATGGAAGGAGCTAAAGTCTCAATTAGAGGAACTTTTGGACAAGAAGTTTATAAGACCCACTCATTCACCATGGGGAGCTCCAGTACTATTAGTGAAGAAGAAGGATGGCACAATGAGAATGTGTATTGATTCTAAGGAGCTCAACAAAGTGACAGTTAAAAATAACTACCCGCTACCCAGGATCGATGATTTATTTGACCAACTACAATGAGCGACAATATTTTCAAAGATAGACCTTCGTTCGAGATACCACCAGCTCAAGATAAAGGAACAAGATATTCCTAAAATGACATTTTGAACTCGTTATGGACATTATGAATTCCTAGTGATGCCATATGGACTAACTAATGTTCTTGCAGCTTTCACGGATCTCATGAATATAGTAGTTAAGGAGTTCTTGGATAAATATATCGTTGTTTTTATCGATGATATCCTTATATACTCAAAGTCAGAAAAAGAACATGAGGAGCATCTAAGATGGACGTTGGAAAGAAACAACTATATGCCAAATTCAATAAGTGTGAATTTTGGCTTGATAAAATAGACATTTTGGGACATGTTGTGTCAAAAAGTGGGATTTTGGTGAATCCAGATAAGGTAGAAGAAATAGTAAAAGGATGGTGTAATGCCCCAAATTTCATAATAAGGTTTAGGACCTTGATTAGGAGGTTGAGAGGGTCATAATTGATTTATTATGTTATTAAATGATTATATGCATGTTTATGCGAATTATATTATTATATGATGATAAATGCATGCATATGGGTTCATTTTTAATTATAAGGGCATTTTGGTAATTTGTCCCGTTGAGGCGTGATTGTGTATTTTCATGCATGGGGGTGAACTATTAATAATACCACATTATATGTGGATTTTTCGAGCCATTCGGCATGGGACGATCATGGAATGCAAGATATCGGTCTAGTCATAACGGGGTTAGTTTCGAGGCTCGGGGTGAGTTTCGAGGTGATTTGGTGATTAGAACGTTGCGGGGAATTAAAGAGTAACAGGATATGGATTATCAGTATTTGAGAATATCAAGAATAACGGGAATTGGAGGGTGTTATTTATAATTAACGAGATAGGCGGGAAATGACAGTTTTACCCTTGGAAGTCTTTAGAGGGATTTAATTGACCTAGGGGCAATATGGTCATTTGGCAAAGGATATGTATCATTCAAAGGCTGTAGAAAGTATAAGAAAAATAGAGCATCATTATCATCCTCATCTCTCTCTCCCGTACCTATTCTTCTCCTCTTCTTCCTTTGTTTTTTTTAAACTCCCTTTGACGATCCAAGCTAGGAGAGCAAGGCTTGAGGGCTTAGGACCTTAGTTCAACCATTGAAGGGGATATAAATCAAGCTTGAGGTGAGATTTTATCCATGAATTTAAGCTATACTTTATTTTTCTTATGGTTTTCAGTCAAAGGAATATAAGGTGGTTAGTTGAGAATTAATGGAAGTTTTTGTGTAAGATTGCATGGGTTTTGATGAGGGTGTGATGTAGATGGAGTTTAGGGATTGAATTTGATGTTTGGGTGAAGTTTGGGATGGGTTTGGATGCTTGGTTTTCAAGGGAGGTCGCAAGGGGGAAGACCAGAATTTTCTCTGGCCTGCTGATGGCGCCCCAACGCCATTCTTGGCGCCCCAACGCTATGCAAGGCAAGAACTGGGCTTCTCTGTTTTGGGGCAGCGCCCATGCGCTAGTGCATTTTCCAGTAAACCAATTTTGGGGTTTTTAATGACTTTGGGAGCCCAGGGAATGGTTCCATTACTGCGTTTGGGTAGATTGTGAGTCCCAAGAGTGTGGGATGGATCCCAGGAGTGAGGCTTTAGATTAGAAACCTTTTTATGATTTATTTTATTGATGGGATTCCAT
Source organism: Humulus lupulus (assembly GCF_963169125.1). Taxonomy (NCBI): domain Eukaryota; kingdom Viridiplantae; phylum Streptophyta; class Magnoliopsida; order Rosales; family Cannabaceae; genus Humulus; species Humulus lupulus. The sequence continues at coordinate 22,778,396 of NC_084801.1, read as the reverse complement.
ATTTGGTTATGACTAGGTGACCGCTAAAGGATCAAAGGATTGATCGTTCTCAAGGGTCGTTATTTTACTAATTCTTGCTCAACCCAAGGTAAGAAAATTGCATTCTGTGTATATGACATGCATGGTTATTCTTGATGCATGTTGGATGTTTAAATGTGACATGCATGGTTATTGGTGAGGCATGTCAATTGATGAAATGTTATGTATGTGTTGCACGAGAAAAATTCGATTAGGGCATGCTATGAATATTGAATATGAGATGGTTCAGAGCTTAAGTCTCTATGTTTATGCATGATCCTAATTATGCTAGCAATTGTTAAGTAAGCTTGATGAATGCCTTGTATTCGGATATTTGTCATATGATATATGTTTGGTAGCATTGCTTACTTGTGTATGGCACTGACTAGTCAGGGTCGGCATTGGTCGCGTATTACTGACCTAAGAGCCGGAAAATGGCATAAGCGTCGTGAACGCAGGGCTGATAAAAGATTAGATCTAATCGATATCAACGTTGAATGACTCTAGGAGCATTAATGGCGGACTGACCCTAAGGTCGATGAAAATTATAAGCCCTTGACTAGTCTAGGACTAGTTACTCAGAGCCAAGGCCAAAGGCCTAGGTGACTGTTTGTGTAATGCCCCAGATTCCCTATTATGGTTTAATGGCAGGATTAGTAGGCCGGGAGGGCCATAACTGTTTAATTACGCCATTAAATGTGTTTATGCATGTTTATGAGAATTATATTATAATATGATGTTAAATGCATGCATGTGAGTCCACGTTTGTTTACAGGGGTGTTTTGGTAATTTGGCCCGTTGAGGGTATAATTGAATATTTGTTTGCGTGTTAATGATATATTGTGAGACCACATTATAATGTGGATTGGCTCGAGTATTTCGACATGAGACGATCTCTAAACATGATTTATCGGTTTGGTCATAACAGGTTTGAGCTCGGGGTGAGTCTCGGGGTGATATTAATGGTTATAGCGTTACCGGGGATTTTAGGGTAATGGGATATGAATTATTGGAATTTGAGGATATTGAGATTAGCGGAATTGGGAAGTGTTAATTATGATTAACGGGATAAGCGAAAAGTACCAATTTTACCCTTGAAATGGTTTTAGAGGCTTTGGATGACTCAAGGGTATTTTGGTCATTTTAGGGTGGATATATATGATTTAAGTGGTTGTTGGCTGTAGAAAGTTGTAGACTAAAACAGAACAAAAACAGAGACTATCTTCTTCCCTTCCCGTACACTATCTTCCCTTCATTTTCCTTTGGTGTTCTTGAGCTCTAGGAGAGGTTTCAAGCTAGGAAACTCAAAGGCTGGGTTGGTGGACTTGGTTCAGCTAGTGAGGGAGGTTCAAAACAGGTTTCAAGGTGAGTTTTAGTCACTTGTTTTAGGTTATGCTCTGTTTTTATCTTTAAATTCTCAGCCTTTGATTCTTGATGAAAGTATGGATTTAAAGGGGTTTTGATTGATGGTTAGATTGGGTTTTGATGATGGGAGGTTATGGGTGATGTATGGAGGTTTAAATGAGTGTTTGGAGGAGGTTTTGAGTTGGTTTGTAGGACTGGTTTGAGAGGAAAACACAGGGGAAAGTTTGGTGGTGTGAGCTGTCAATTTGGCTGAACTGGAGGTTGCGCTGCGGCATGGCCAGGGAGAGCCGCGGCCCTTGGAGGAAGCTGATTTTGGGCGCCTCTGTTTGGGGGGCGGGCCGCGGCATGGCCAAGGAGGGCCGCGGCCCTTAAGGTCAATTTTGCCAAAAACATGTTTTTAGCTTGGGGATTCAAACCTTAGGCCTCGGGATTGAACCTAGTACTTGGTTGAGTTATGTTTGATGTCCCGGAGGCTAGATCTTGGTTTGGGAACCCTCGGTTATCATTTTTATTGATGAATCCTATATTTTGGTTATGACCAGGTGACCATTGAGGAATTTAAAGGTTGATCGTTCTTAGGGGTCGGGTCGTTCATATAATAATTCTCACTCGAACCAGAGGTAAGAAAACAGTGTATGAATACAATTGCACCCTGTATAGGTATATGACATGCATGGTTTGAAATTGGGGCATGTTGGTTGATATATGTGGACATGGATTGCATATTAAATGCTAGTGAACGCTGATTACCTGTTTGAGACACTGACTAGTCAGGGACCGACTCTAAAGTCGATGATCACGCATTGAATAGCTCTATGGCGATAGTGCGGGACCGACCCTAAGGTCGAAGAACTTATAAGCGCTTACCTGGTCTATGACCAAATGTTTATAGCCAAGGTATATGACCCCGGTGACCGTTTGTCATATGGCTAGGGGATGTTGTCCATAGCTTCGACTCTAGAGTCGAGAGGAAGGTTATGTTGGTGACCAATCACCATGCACCTGTCCTGATCAAACTCATGAAAGAATCACTTATCAGTTAAGCCCTGGTGACCCTATCGTTACATGGCTAGAGGGAGCTGTGCTCATTATTGTGACTTTTGGCTATTGTCACCTATTTGCTTGGACTGATAGTCCTGAATGGTTATTATGATCGTTGTTGACATTATATCATGCGTTATTATGTTTTCTTGCTGGGCCTTGGCTCATGGGTGCTTTGTGGTGCAAGTAAAGGAAAGGAGAAGCTTAACCAACCCTGAGTGGAGAGCTTGGGCGATGTGGTGTACATACAGGGCCGCTTGACCGCCACGGTCAAGGAGTTCTCAGAGGGACTAGGGGTTTACCCTATTTTTGCCGCTTAGGCCGGAGGGGACTGTAAATTTGAAACAATAGCGACTCTTTTGTATTACGAACTACTTGTAAACATTTTGAAAGGCTCATGAGCAGTTTATTTACTTAATGAAATATATCCTTTCCTTTTTACTGGGTTTTCACCTTAACCTGATAATAGCGCTTAGATCACGTTTTTAACCAAAGGACTCAGGTAGCGATCAAATTTCCGGTTCACTGTTCACCGTAACTGTTCTGGGGTAACCAGAGCGTTACAGTTTGTCATGTGGCTAGGGAGCAAAATCCCATGGTCGTGACTCTATGATCACGCGGTAGGTTATATTTGTGACTAGTTCATCGAACACCTATCTTGATAAGCTAGCGAAAGGATCACTTATTTGCAAAGCCCCTATCGTCACATGGCTAATGGGAACGGAACCCACCTTAGTGACTATTACAACTGTCACTCTTCTATTTTGGACTAAAAGTTCTGGATGATTATTATGATCATCGGTTGATGTTTTATATTCATCATTACGTGAACTTATTTTCCTGCTTGAATAGGGCTGTATTTGCTAGGCGTGTGCCTTATGATTTGATGACATGTCATTACTATTCATGAGCATATTGAGTTTTCTTGCTGGGCTTCAGCTCACGGGTGCTATGTGGTGCAGGTAAAGGCAAAAGAAAGCTGGGCCATCCTTGAGTTGGAGAGCTTAGGTGGCGATGTGTTCATATGCAGCTGCTCGACCGCCATGACCGAGGTTTGAAAGAGGAACTAGGGTTAAACCCTGTTTTGCCGCTTAGATCGGCTGTTTGTAAATATTTTCTTGTAATGACCCTTTAAATTATATTTTTGGGATCCCAATGTATATAATAAACGTTCTAATGAAACATTACATCTTAACCAAATTTTTTAATCCCTAAACCGCTAATCATACTTAGTTATACGATTTTGGCCAAATGACTCGATTAATGAGTTTAGCACTATTTATAAGGCACACCGTAATGGTCCATGGAGTTTAAGGCGTTACAACATGGTATCAAAGCGAGCCAAGATTTATGGTTCCTGAAGACAAGCTGGGCATGTACACTCCTCACTGAAGATAGCTTCACTCAGGGAATGGTAACTATTTATGTAGTTATGTGCTTAACTGCTTAAATAGAATGTAAATGCTTTACCTGCACATTGTATTAGGGATCATGAGATTCTGATAGAGCCTGGCTCTTGACTATATGATTATATGCTCCGTGAATATATATATATATATATGAATGTGATAATATGATTACCTGCTCCATGAATATATAATTGTGATATTTGCATGCTGGAGCTGGAGGCATGGTGTGAATGTTGGAAGAGCAGGGATTATGATTGATGTATGAATGCCATGGGCATGTTTTTAGCACTGCAGTGATTTATGAATGTGGTGTGGTAAGATTGATTCCATGGGGAAAGCTCTTGATATGCTTTTCATGTTTAATGGGTCAAGTTATTGACTGCAGATTCAATCAGAAGGTTTATATTTAAGGCAGATAATAAGGCCTGGTGGTGGTTATAATGAGGCTGAGAGTTACAGCTAGGGTATTAGTTCTTCATCTGCTCCTATGAACTTTCAGCAGATGTTCACAGATTTGCAATCAAGATTGCAGAGGCATGAGGAAGAGATTAGGTGTCTGGAGCAACAACGGAACCTGTCGGGAAACACTTCTTCCTTGGTTATGCCAGGAGTGGCATCAGCTTTGGCTCAGCCTAGGGTTGAGAGCTTCTCTGTGGAAGATTCCAGGAGTATTACCCTCCAATCTTTGAGGGAGGCCTAGATCCATTCAGAGCTGAGAAATGGATGGGCATGATTAGTTCCATTCTGGATAGCATGGGGCTGGTAAGTCACGATAGGGTGGCTTGTGCGACATTTGTAATGTGGGATGATGCCAGGACGTGGTGGGAAGTAGTATCCCAGACACGAGCCATAGCTGTGATGGATTGGAACGAATTTAAGCAGCTGTTCAATGAAAAATATTATTGTGACGCAGCCAAGACTGCTAAGATGAATGAGTTTCTGAATCTTGTTCAGGGAAAGACATCAATAACCGAGTATGTTATCAGATTTGATGGGTTGGCCAAGTTTGCTTCTGACATGGTACCCACAGATGTAGCTCGGAAGGAATGTTTATTCAAGGATTGAATCTTGGAATAGCTCGGGGCATTAGAGTTGCCCCAGTGCATGAAATCTCTACCTATGCTCTGGTGGTAGAGAAGGCTCTTGTTGTTGAGAGCATAAAAGATGAGAAGAAGAGTGCTAAGGAGCACGGAGCTCAGATAGTGGTACCTCCACTTATTGGAGCAAGCAAGAAGGAGAGCTGGAGGACTTATCCAATATGTGCTCAGTGCAAGAGACGTCATTTGAAGGGGTGTCGACCAAAGACAGGTTTCTTATGTGGAATGGTTGGGCATATCATAAGGGATTGCCCAAGTCAAGAGACGGATGAACCAAAGGGGATGGAAAACTCAACTCCAGCTCGAGTGTTCATTCCACGGCAATCAGAGACTGAGACTAGTTCCTTAGGGGTGGTAGGTCAGTTTTCTAGTTCTGATTTTTAACTTATGCTGACTGGTTTTGGTGCCATGTTGTTTCTTCGTTTGTTGCATATAGAGAAGCATCAAGTTATTATGCAGATCACATGGTTATGTTGTGATGGGAATGCAATACTGTACTGGTGATTTAAGAGATGAGGTGGATTATGATGAAAATAACTCATCAGTGATTTTGATAAAGCTGGTTATGACAGGCTTGGGTATGATATGGGATATGGATTAGTTAAATAATTATGGGGCAATGCTAAATGGCAAGGAAAGTATAGTAACTCTTGAGCTTGAGAGTGGAAAACCTAGTGACAGTTGGCACAGTGTATGGATTCTGTATGCTTATGACATCTGTATTGAGAGCTAGAGTTTTATGGCAGAGAGATGCATGGAACTCTTAGCTAGTGTGGTGGATACCACTTAGATTTTTCCAGTGGAGTCAGGACAGACTGGATTAGTCTGTGAGTTTTTGGATGTGCTTCCAGGGGATCTACCAGGGTTTCCTTTATGTGAAGCGATAGAATGGTGATTGGATTAGTGCCAGGAATGGAGTAGGATTTAGGGCCATGTTTTGAAGGGCTCAGTGGAGTTGTAAGAACTAAAGGCTCAGTTAGTGGGTAATATGGCATTCTCCAAGGTGGATCTTTGATCTGGTTATTACCAGCTAGAGATCAGGGAGAAGGGTATGTATAAGGCTAACTATTATATCGGATAAGGGCACTGGGAGTGCTGAGTTATGATTCGAGAGTTTGATTAATGTTGAGTTGTCTTGTTGAGTAAGATGGACAGAGCATTCAAAGGTTTATTTGAATGGGATTTGTGATCGTCTTGGACGATGTTATTGTGGTGTTTTCTCTGCGGAGATTTGCCAAGGTCAAGGATCGCCTCAGTAGGAAAGAGTTTCCTTGGATGGGCAGGATATTACATGTACCTTGGGAAGATTTCTGAGTCTTCTTGCAGAACAGAATCAGTTAGTATGTGGTTATGACACCTCAGTGATATAGAAAAGTGATTGCTTATGCAACATGTTGGTTAAAGGATCTGACCAGAACTAGACTAGAGTTTCTGATGGGCCAGGTGGCCAATTGTATGTTTGAAATTATTATCTCAGAGAAGATCAAAATGAGAGAAGATTAAGTGAACCACAGATAGGAAAGATTGAGTGGGAAGTCTTAGCTAGATTAGCTAAGGATCAAACGGTGTCAGGTATGAATTTATTATGGTATAAAGGTCGGATGTGGAATCCGATGGACACTGAGATTAATTGGGAGATTCTAGGTGAATCTCATGATACTATCTTATTCTCTTCATTCAGGCATCGTGACAGTGTATCGAAGTTTGAAAGCTTTATATTGATGGCCTGGGATAGAGAGGGACATAATGGAATATGTGGTAAAGTTCGTAACCTGTTAGCAGATCAAGATAGAGTATCCGAAATCAGTAGGGCCATTGTAGCCTTTGAGTATTCTATAATGTAAATAAGGAAACATCGCGATGGGTTTCGTGATGAGGCTGCCCAGGATAATGGGCCAGTATGAGTTGGCATTGGGTCATTATGGACCATTTTTCCAAGTGAGTTCACTTCTATTAGTAAGGATAAGTAATGCAACTAATCAGTATTCAGATCTCTATGTGAGAGAGACAGTACACCTTCAAGGAATTCTAGGTCTATCTTATCAGATGAGGACTCGGTTGTTACTTCCAGGTCATGGAAGGGTTAAGGAAGGCAATGAGTACATAGATGGAATTCAGTACAGTTTATTATTCTCATACTTATGGTAAATCAGAGAGAGAAAGAAAGAGTTATCCAGTATTGGAGGGGTACCTTATGAGATAAGGTATGACAGAGAATGTTTATCATGCGTTCATTGGAATGATATAGGAGAGATGTTAAATCTGGATCCTGAGATAGTTCAAAGGATCATCGAGATTATAGAGGTTAGAGCTTGGATGCTCACTTATCAGAATAAATGGAAAAGTGTTACTGAATTGAAAAGTAAGGACATGGAGTTCCAAGTAGAAGATTGTATCTTCCTAAAAGTATCACCATGGAAAGGGGGAGGAGTTAAGGGCAAGTTGAGCCCTAGATTGTTATGACAGTTTGAATCCTGGATAGGATCGGTTAGGTTGACTTTTGATCGGCCTTATCTTTGGCACTGTCAGTTGTATTCAGGGTATTATGTACTTCCATGCTAAGGACATGGGTTAAAGGAAACTCATGAGTTGAGTTATGAGAATCTGAAGTTTGAGGCTAAGTTATTCTGTAAGGAATAGCTAGTCTGGATATGAAACATAAAGAATAAGGTTAAAGTTATACCTTGAGTTAAGGTATGTCACAGAAACAGTGAGGTCGAGGAAGCGACCTGAATAACTGGAATCAGTTGTGTGGAATTCTTATTCCGGGCAAGTCAAATAAATTTCGAGGACGAAATTTCTGTAAGGAGGGGATAGTTGTAATGCCCCAAATTTCCTAATAAGGTTTAAAACCTTGATTAGGAGGTCGGGAGGGCCATAATTGATTTATTATTTTATTAAATGATTATATGCATGTTTATGTGAATTATATTATTATATGAGGATAAATGCATGCATATGGGTTAATTTTTAATTATAAGGGCATTTTGGTAATTTGGCATGTTGAGGGTGTGATTGTGTATTTTCATGCATGGGGGTGAATTATAAATAATACCACATTATATGTGGATTTGTTCGAGCCATTCGGCATGAGACGATCGTGGAATGCAAGTTATCGATCTAGTCATAACGGGGTTAGTTTCGAGGCTCGGGGTGAGTCTCGGGGTGATTTGGTGATTAGAATGTTGCCGGGAATTAAAGGGTAACGAGATATGAATTATTGGTATTTTAGAATATTGAGAATAATGAGAATTGGAGGGTGTTATTTATAATTAACGAGATAGGCGAAAAATGATGTTTTACCCTTGGAAGTCTTTAGAGGGATTTAATTGACCTAGGGGCAATATGGTCATTTGGCAAAGGATATGTATCATTCAAAGGCTATAGAAAGGATAAGAAAAACAGAGCATCATTATCATCCTTATCCCTCTCTCCCATACCTATTCTTCTCCTCTTCTTCCTTTGTTTTTTTTAAACTCTCTTTGACGATCCAAGCTAGGAGAGCAAGGCTTGAGGGCTTAGGACCTTGGTTCAACCATTGAAGGGGATCTAAATCAAGCTTGAGGTAAGATTTCATCCATGAATTTAAGCTATACTCTGTTTTTCTTATGGTTTTCAGTCAAAGGAATTTATGGTGGTTAGTTGAGAATTAATGGAAGTTTTTGTGTAAGATTGCTTAGGTTTTGATGAGGGTGTGATGTAGATGGAGTTTAGGGATTGAATTTGTTGTTTGGGTGAAGTTTGGGATTGGTTTGGATGCTTGGTTTTCAAGGGAGGTTGCAAGGGGGAAGACAAGAATTTTCTCTGCTCTGCTGATGGCACCCCAGCGCCATTCTTGGCACCCCAACGCTATGCAGGGCAGGAACTGGGCTTCTCTGTTTTGGGGCAGCGCCCCAGCGCTAGTGCATTTTCTAGCAAACAAATTTTGGGGTTTTTGATTACTTTGGGAGCCCGGGGAATGGTTTCTTTACCCCGTTTGGGTAGATTGTGAGTCCCAAGAGTGTGGGATGGATCCCGAGAGTGAGGTTTTAGATTATAAACCTTTTTATGATTTATTTTATTGATGGGATTCCATATTTGGTTATGACTAGGTGACCGCTAAAGGATCAAATGATTGATCGTTCTCAAGGGTCGTTCTTTTACTATTTCTTGCTCGAACCCGAGGTAATAAAATTGCACCTTGTGTATATGACATGCATTGATATTCTTGATGTATGTTGGATGTTTAAATGTGACATGCATGGTTATTGTTGAGGCATGTCAAGTGATTAAATATGATGTATGTGTTGCACGAGAAACATGTGATTGGGGCATGCTATGAATATTGAATATGAGATGGTTCAGAGCTTGAGTCTCTATGTTTATGCATGATCCTAATTATGATAGCAATTGTTAAGTAAGCTTGATGAATGCCTTGTATTCGGATATTTGACATATGATATATGTTTGGTATCATTGCTTACTTGTGTATGGCACTGACTAGTCAGGGTTGGCACTGGTCGCGTATTACTGACCTAAGAGCTGGAAAACGGCATAAGCGTCGTGAATGCAGGGCCGATAAAAGATTAGATCTAATTGATATTTGCGTTGAATGACTCTAGGAGCATTAATGCTGGACCGACCCTAAGGTCGATGAAAATTATAAGCACTTGACTAGTCTAGGACTAGTTACTCAGAGCCAGGGCTAAAGGCCTAGGTGACTCTTTGTCACGTGGCTAGGGAGCGGAATCCCATGGTTGTGACTCTGTGGTCATGCGGTAGGTTATATTGGTGACTAGTTCATAGAACACCTATCTTGATAAGCTAGTGAAAGGATCACTTATTTGCAAAGCTCGGTGACCTTATTGTCACATGGCTAATGGGAACGGAACTCACCTTAGTGACTATTACAACTGTCACTCTTCTATTTTGGACTAAAAGTCATGGATGATTATTATGATCATTGGTTGATGTTTTATATTCATCATTACATGAGCTTATTTTCCTGCTTGAATAGGGTTGTATTTGCTAGGCGTGTGCCTTATGATTTGATGACATGTTATTACTATTCATGAGCATATTGAGTTTTCTTGCTGGGCTTCGGCTCACGGGTGCTATGTGGTGCAGGTAAAGGCAAAAGAAAGCTGGACCATCCTTGAGTTGGAGAGCTTAGGTGGCGATGTGTACATATGCAGCTGCTCTACCGCCACGACCGAGGTTTGAAAGAGATACTAGGGTTAAACCCTGTTTTGCCGCTTAGATCGGCTGGTTGTAAATATTTTCTTGTAATGAACATTTAAATTATATTTTTGGGATCCCAATGTATATAATAAACTTTATAATGAAACGTTACATCTTAACCAAAATTTTTAATCCCTAAACCGCTAATCATACTTGGTTACACAATTTTGGCCAAATGACTCGATTAGCGAGTTTAGCAATGTTTATAAGGCACACCGTAACGGTCCCTGGAGTTTAGGGCGTTACAGATGGTCCCAGCCAAGGAATGCAACTTGTAGAAAATGATGAATGAATTGTATATTTTATTCATGTAAATAACATATATTTATACAAAATTAGAGAAACTAAACAAGGAAATTATGAGAGAAATTAGGAACCCTAATTTCTAGCTAATTTCTAGCTCATATATTCTAACACTCCCCTTCAAGCCGAAGCATAAATGTTAATCATGCCCAGCTTATTACAAAGATAATCAACCTGCACCCCATTCAAAGTCTTTGTGAAAATGTCCCCTAATTGTTCTCTTCACATATCCTGTGGAGATCAAGCCTTGAATTTTCTCACGAACAAATTGACAATCAAGCTCAATGTGCTTAGTTCGCTCATGGAACACATAATTTGAAGCAATATGAAGAACAACTTGATTATCACACCACAATTTTGCTGGTACTGAAGTCTTATATCCTACTTCAGTCAAAAGCAGATATATCCACATTATCTCACACACAGACTATGCCATAGCCCTATATTATGATCCTGCACTGGATCTAGACACAACATTCTGCTTCTTAATTTTCCAAGAGACCAAATTACCCCCAACAAAGACACAATACCCCAAAGTGGATCTTCTATCTACCTTAGAACCTTCCCAATCTGCATCTTAGAAACACTCAATCTGAGTGTGCCCATGATCCATGTAAACAATACCTCGTCCTAGTGCTCCTTTTAAGTAGCACAAAATTTGCTCTAATGCCGCCCAATGATGAATTGTTGGAGATGACATAAACTGACTGACAATACTAACTGAGAATGCAATGTCTGGACGAGTCACAGTAAGATAATTCAACTTTCCAACCAATCTGCGATATTTCTTAGGGTCTTCAAATGGTTCCCCATCACTCGTAAGGTGCACAACATGATTCATTGGAGTACTGCAAGGATTTGCTCCCAATTTTCCCGTCTCAGTTAACAAATCAAGTACATATTTCCTTTGAGATAGAAAAATACCTTGTTTACTCTGAGTGACTTCAACTCCCAAGAAATACTTGAGCACCCCCAAATCCTTTGTGTGAAACTTGGTATGAATAAAAGATTTAAGGGATGAGATGCCTCTAGTATCATTTCCAGTAATAACAATGCCATCTATATACACAACTAAATTTACAGAGTGGTCTGATTTACTTTTCAACATACCAAATTTCTCAACAGCCTGAATAAATTTACCAAACCAAGCACGATGACTTTTATTCAAGCCATATAAAGATTTGCAAAGACGATAGACTTGTCCTGACTCCCCCCGAGCAACAAACCCAGGAGGTTGCTCCATATACACCTCTTCCTGAAGATCTCCATGAAGAAAAGAATTTTGATATCAAATTTTAGTTTAGCTGTCATGGAAATAAACAGCCGAACAAATGTTAGTTTAGCAACAGGAGAAAAAGTATTACAATAGTCCACTTCATAGGTTTGAGCATAACCGTTAGCAACAAGATGGACCTTCAAATGAGAAATTGATCCATCTGGATTAACCTTAACCACGAATACCCATTTGCACCCTATGGCCTGTTTTCCTGAAGGTAAATCAACCAAGTCCCAAGTACCATTCGCATCTAAGGCATTCATCTCTTCTATCATTGCATCATGCCAACCAGGATGAGATATGGCTTCATGAACATTTTTAGGAATTGAGATAGAATCAAGAGAATCAAGAAAGGAGCAAGAAGAAGAAGAAAAATGATTATAAGAAATGAAAGAAGAAATAGGATAAGTGCACTGGCGTTTACCTTTACAAAGTGCAATGGAAAGATCATCATCGCTTAGATTCAGATCTGACGACGAAGAAGCAAGTTCTGGACATGAAACTAGAGGTGGACTCCTGTAGTACACTTTAATAGGTGGTGGAGGCATGTCAAGAGCTGTGACCGAGGCAGGTGGAGGATCAGGAGACTCGTCAGAACATGTGTCAGGGGTAGAAGATGTGATAGAATATACAAACAAATCATCATCCTCTCCCTGACTAGTAGGAGTAGATGAAGATGGAAAATAGGGTGTGTTTTCCACGAAAGCAACATCAATAGAAACAAGATATTTGTTAAAATCAGGACAATAACACCTATACCCTTTTTGAAGACGAGAATAACCAAGAAAGACACACTTTAATGATTTAGGATCTAATTTGGTGACATGTGGACGAACATCCCGAGCAAAGCAAACACTGCCAAATATCTGAGGAGCAACTGAAAACAATGACTTACTAGGAAAAATAATTTTATAAGGGATCTCACCATTAAGAATAGAGGATGGCATGCGATTGATAAGAAAACATGCTGTGGAAACATCATTGATCCAAAAATGTTTAGGAACGTGCATTTGGAACAAGAGGGCATGTGTAGTTTCAAGAAGGTGTTTAGTTTTATGTTCAACAACACCATTTTAGGATGCAGTATCAACACAAGAACTTTAATGAAGCATGCCACTAGAGATCATATAAGATTGAAATTGAGCACATGTATATTCCTTGGCATTATCACTTAGCAAAGTATGAACATAAACATTAAATTGATTTTTAATTTCAGCACAAAATATAGAAAACAACTCAGGATGATTTTCATTAAACACGAGAATAATCATCTACAAAAGTAAAAAAAATACCTAAATCCTAGTTTAGAAAAAATAGGAGAAGGACCCCAAACATCACAATGAACTAATTCAAAAGGAACACTAGCACGTGTATTGACTTGAGGACTCGAACTAAGACGATGATGTTTGCCAAACTGACACGACTCACAATCTAATGAAGACACTTTACTATATTGGGGACAAAGTTTCTTGAGCAAAGGAAGGGGTGGATGGCCCAAACGACAATGAGTGTCAAAAGCGGAAGCGACACTCAAACAAGCAATAAAGGTTGGTGGTAGTGAATCAAGAACATATAGGCCGCCAGATCCATGTCCTTTACCAATAATCTTCTTCATCATACGATCCTGAAATAAACAATGATCGGGAAAGAATGAGATGCAACGATTTAGATTACGAGTGAGTTGAATAATAGAAAGCAAATTTAAGGATAAATTAGGTAAGTGTAAGACTGATGACAAAGTATGCAAAGGTGTAGGAGCAATAGTGCCAGATCCAAGAACAGAAGATGATTATCCATCAGCTAAGGTAACCGTGGAGGTGGGACCATGAGACTGAAAAGTGGAAAGGAGACTAGAATTACCTGTCATGTGATCTGTGGCACCAGAATCAATGACCCATTTTGAGGATGTGGAAAGAAGGCATGCATTAGAGTTACCTGAATCAGCAATTGCAGTGATAGAAGGAGATGATGACTTAAGTGATTCCTGGTACCTTGAGAACTTGGCGAATTCATCAGCAGAAATAAGGACCGATTTGTCAGATGCATCACTTGTGCTTGCAATATTAGCAGAGTGTTTCGGTTGATTCTCGAACTGTAACTTCCTACACTCAAACTTGGTGTGGCCTGGTTTCTTTCAATAGTTGCACATAATGTTTTCGGAATCCGGTGTTCGATTGTCAGGTCCTTGTGAATTCCCTCCTCTGTATCCACTTAGAGTAGAGGTTTTCCATGGTGCAAAATTATTACGACTCATCAAAGCATTATTAAGAGGAACAGAAGAAGTAGTTTCTCTGCGAAGAACACAGGTAAACACATCTTGTAAAGAGGAGACATCAAAACCAGAAAGAACCTGTGACTTTGCATAGTAAAATTCAGATGAGAATCCTACTAGAAAGCTCATAACAACCATCTGCTCTCGTTCACTGTTGAACATTCACATAGGGACTAAATGTCAGCAACACATTAAGCTCTTCGTATGTTTTCTTAAATGCCATAAAGTAATTCATAAGAGACTGATCTTGTTTCTCCGCACGGTAAAAGGCTTTGCAAACATCATACATACAAGACAAATTGTCTTTTCCAGAATACAAAAACTCCAAGTAATCAATTAGTTCTTTAACCAATTCATAGTGATTAATCAAGCTAATTACCTCATTGTTAATAGAATTATGAATTTTGAGAAACAAACGAGCATCCTCCCGTAGCCACATCTTTCTTGAATCATCTTTTTCTGTTAAAGGATCATCACTCAAATGATCATCTTTGTCAATACTCCTTAGATAAAGTCGAATTGTCTTACTCCATTCTAAATAATTCGAACCAGTCAATTTATGGTCTGTGATTTTAGACATCACATGAACCACATCAGATACAACCGCTAATTTTCCTTCTGATTTATGCTTAGCCATAACACCTTAACAAAGAAACAAAGTAGCAACAAACTAAAACCAAGGTAGGATCACAAAAAAGAACCTAGACCAAACCTTGATAATCATAGGTACAGACAAGAGGTGACCAAAAACAAAGCACTGATCAGCAGGAACTCAGAGATGAACAACCGGAATGAAAACGACCACCAAAAAATTATCCATGCTCGCGCACATGCCGACGCATGTGGAAGTGGGCAAAGAGATATGACGATGCGTGTGGACCACGCGCAAGGAATCTGAACACTGGACTTTGGGGGTTTGAAGATCGGCGCCTGGGCAATCCTCCTATGCCAGTGGTGAGAGCTACAGATCACTCCAAAGAGGTTAAGAAAAGAAAAGAACAGACCCTAATTTTGTGAATAACCCAAATTTCAAATTTCAAATTTTTAATCCCTAATCTAAAACCGCTCTGATACCATGTAGAACATGATGAATGAATTGTATATTTTATTCATGTAAATAACATATATTTATACAATATCAGAGAAACTAAACTAGGAAAGTGGGAGAGAAACTAAGAAACTAAATAATTACAATTGACCCTAGTTCTAGCTAATTTACAGCTCATATATTCTAACACAACTAAAGTAAGAAGTTTTATGAGCTTAGCTAGATATTATCGACGATTCATAGAAGGATTTTCAAAAATTGCAATCCCACTTACGACGCTCACTATAATGAATAGTTGATTCATATGGATGGAAGCTTTTGATTAGAGCTTTATGGAATAAAAGAATCGACTAACTAATGCTCCAATCCTCACCATCCCGAATAGTACAGATGAGTTTGAAATTTTATGTGACGCTTCAAAGATGGGATTAGAAGCGGTGTTGATGCAATACTAAAATTTATACCGTTATAATGCCAAAATTTATATATAGATTATTTTAATATGTCGTTATAATACTAAAATTTACCTATAGATTATTTTACTATGTCGTTACAATACAAAATTAAAATATAAACTATTTTTAATGTGTCAATATAATACTAAAATTTATTATAGGCTATGGTCACACTTTGGACTATTATTATGGACTTTTTATACCGTCATGTGGACTATTATATGGACTTTTATTATATGACCTTGTTCCCTATTATTATGGACTGGTATTATGACTTGTACATTTCTGTATGACCATGACCATGACTATTAAACCAGGATCTTACCATGGACAATTATAGTATGACCACATGCTTGGACATAAAATCAATAATAAAATAGGGAAAAAAGGAATAATAACAATTATAAACTAAAATGATGTCATGTAGATTTTATGTAAGTTAATAGTTTGTATTTTTATCACGAAGCTAACAGTTTCGATTATTTTATCAGGACGCGAGGTATATAGAATCTTCATCTACAACACAAGTCTTTTATGTGTTTTATATGCATTTATATGCTTAACATGTTATTCTACCATATTGCTTTTATGCATAAGTTATTTTCAAGCATGTTATATTTATTATGCATAAGCATGCTTATTATTTACATATAAGTTATTGAAAGCGTTAAATTAGAGGTGCAGCTTGGAAGACTTATGTCCCAAAATGTAATAAGGGAGATATAATTCCCTAATTAATGAATCTTTATGAGGGAGAAAGCCTCTATTATCATGCTTATGTTTAGAAGGGAATGTGATTCCCTATATAATGCAGGTAGCAGCATCCTCTAAGGCCCAAAGAAAGGAAAGTGAAAAGATGAAAGTGAAAGAAAGAAAATACTTAACATGTTGCACATTTATTTTAATGCATATGAGATAGTTATTCGGTGTACTGAGATTTAGCTCATCAAATAATGTTTGTGTTCTAGGTAAGATGCCCAAAATATAAATTGCTGATGAGTATACGTGAAGCCAACATGATTGTACATATGGGGCTAACCTTTTTTGGACTGGAGTTCTGCTATGTTATATCATAAATAAACGAGAAACTTGATTTTATATGTATATTTCATTAAAAGTATTTTGTGAATTTTATAATTTACATTGCTTTAAAAGTATTTCATGAACTTTATAATTTACGTAAAACTTTTAAGTTTATCAGTTGGATACAACTACATTTATACGTTAAGGTGTAATAACGCCACATAAATTATTTCTAAAAGTATTAGGATTTGTTTGTAAAATAAAAATTTTATTTGGTTGTGAGTTCTATATGGTTTGAAGTTATGAACAATAATTTATGTATTTTTAATAATATTTTTTGTAAATTCAGAAATTCAGTATTTATGTATTCTAGTAAAAACTTTGTTATACACTATATTTGTGTGTGTTAAGTAAGGTGGTCGTTACACTCTAGAACAAAAATCTGAAATGCAATGAAAACCCAATCACTTTTTAAAATGTTTTTGAAACTTTAAAAGCCCAAACGTGGCTTTTAAATGCCGACCCAACCGACTTCTTAAATCTTTCATTATATAAAAATAAAGTATTCATCATAGAGAAAATTACATAGCGTACCTATTTAAGGGATCCTCTCTCATTTTAGGCATATTTTGAAACTATTATTTTTTATACCAAGTAATTTAGTTACTATTCCTCTTATACCATTTTTCCTGCTCAAATACTCACAACACAGTGTACTTTTTAAGTGGTACTATGAGAAATGTGCTTATAAAAATAGGAAATATTAAACTACATGTATTTAGTGGCTAATTTTGGTTAATTAATCTTAAAAGCAGGTACTTTTTAAGTAATCCCCTTATCATAAATTTTTTTTTATTATTATTTTGACAAATTTTTTTGAATAATTAATCGTATGAAACTTTGTTTTATTGTTTGTTTTTTAATATATTTAGTATTGATTTTATATTTTATATGCGGTGTTGTTAAAAGGTAAATTTAGTTTTTATTTAATTTTAATTGTTAAATATTATTATACATTTTTTACTATTTTTAAAAAATAATAATTGAAACATATAATAATTATTATTTATTGAATCAGTGTAAGTGTTTTATTCTGGAGAAGTTACAAAGACAATACATTTGAAAGAATACTAATTGATTTATTATATATATATATTGTGAATATGAGAAATTATCCCTTAAAGCATCCAAAGTCAAGTCCCAAGGTTCGACCTTGCGACATCCAAGGGGCTTGCCATATGAGGTTGGGTGCACAAGGCACCCTCGACTAAGGGACTCGCTATGCGAGGCAAGGTGCAATAAACCTTTCATTGAGGGCCTCGCTATGCGAGGCCAGGTGTGCATGACACCTGCGCCTGAATCCTGCCAAGGGACTATGGGCCTCGCTATGCGAGGGCGGGTGCGCAAGGCACCCCGCCTAGATGCTGCTGAGGAGCTATAGGGCTCACTCCGAGCGCTGAAGACACCATTATGTACAAGGGTCTGGTTATGCAAGGCCCGACACCCCTCTATGCATCAAGGAGACCCATGATACCCTGATGAAGAATCCATAAGTCATTCAAAACTTAGCCAAATATAACGAAACTTTGAGAAAAGGTATGTCTTGGACACGTGAGAACAACCATTAGGTATAAGGTACGTATATGGGTATGAGATGTACGACCATATGGAGGACAGAGGCATGACTCTGACATCTGTATCACACATGTAAGTGTAGTACAAATTAGTAAAAAGAGTGGAGGCACTACCTGCACACCCCTGGCCATAAACCAGGGCCGACACCACAACCTTCTGCACCACTACATCCTGTGCCACTACCCTAACAATGTATCAGGAGCCATTAGTGCTTCACTATAAATAGATCTTCACCCCTCCAGCAAAGGGGTTGGAAATTCATTGTAAACTTAGGCTATTAGTCAATATACGAGTTCTTGCTCCATTTTTGTTATGCATTTTTCTTCTTCAAGTTCTTTCTATGTTCCTTCTAAGTTATTTTCTTACTAAGCTTTGAGTTTTACGACCTAACATCGTTGACGAGTTCTTAGCATCGACAATTCGACGCTGTTTATGGGAAGAACAAACATCATTTAGCTATTCCTCATCTCATTTCATCCAAGTAACATGCCAATGAGTTCAAAACGCCTCAGTAACATAGAGGTCCATCTCTACGGAGACCAACTCCGGGTGTCTAGCTGAGACCCTTAGCCACCGAAGAAGGTAGGTACTCCTAGAGCACCAGGTCAGGGAAGAGAGAGGGAGGCAACCACTTCTGTGGAGACCCTTGTGGAAGACACTTATGTTCCACCAGTGGCCTCCGAGAGGACCACGGAACTACCTCTTACTAAGTCTCTGGCAACAACCACCGAACAACCTCCACCTAGACCTCCGGCAATGAACATGCATCTGCTTCTACCTAGACCTCCAGCGGCTGCACCCTCCTACCATGCTGACCCCAGGCCATCATTTCGTAGGCCCAACATGGCTCTACAGGTACACTCGGCGAGCTCAAGCTCCCGAACCCACCCACATGAGGAGGAGATGTGTGAGTTGTGCATGATGAATCAAAGGTTGGAGAAGACTGTGGAAAACATGCAAGAAGTTCTTAACTCTCTCCTACAAGGGAGGACGGACATCCCTCTCCCCTCTCACAAAGGGAGGGAACAAAGTAAGAAGGAAACAACCATCCTCGTAGACGATGGAGAGACATGGTTGTCCACAAACAAAACTCCCCTTTCTAGACACTTGGGGCGAGCCGCACCTACGATAAAATCTGCAAGCCGAGAACAAAGATTGGGAGCACACACCTCCAAGGGAGCTTAATCGGACCTACGAGAGAAGCTCAGTAAGAGGGCACATGCCGAAACCATGCTTCTTGAAGCTCCCTAAAAGGACAAGGAGAAAGTGAAAACTCGCCTTGCTAAACTTTGGGACTCCTTAGGAAAAAGGAAGCGGGAGTTGGATTTGAAGATGAGAACTCTCAGGAGCAAGATAGTTACAGCCTCAGGAGGAGGAGCGATGGACGATGATTTTGATAATGAGTCACCTTTCACGCGCGAGATCCAGGTTGAGAGAACCTAATATGACCCCTTACGAAGGTACTACAGATCCTAAATGTTTCCTCAATGCCTTTAATGACTTAATGAAGCTAAGATGGGTCAACAATAGGGCTAGATGCCATTGTTTCATGGTCACCTTGAAAAGAGCCACATACAAGTGGTTCAAGAGATTAAGATCCGGAAGCATTAGATCATGGCAATGGTTCTCAGATGAGTTCCTCCAACAACACCACATTGTACATAGCCAACGTGAAACAAGGAGAAAATGAAAATCCTGAAGATCTACATACACCATTTTAACATGGAGGTGGCTAAGGTAGGAACTCTATCTCGAGGCAGACACAAAATGGCCATCTTAGCTGCGGTACGCCCATGGAGCAAGATGTGGGACAATATGCTGAAGAGATCAATTGTGGATCTAGATGACTTCTATGAGAGATCCCTGAAGTACATACATGTGGAAGAGGACCATGGGAACTTACATGCTGGAGGAAGCAAACCTTCTTCCTATCCCCCTTCTACCAATACCTCTGGAGACTCCACAAAGAAGAGATCATTGTGAAAGAGAAGTCGTTGATCAAGTTGAAGATTGGAAGGGGTCTACAAGAAGACTTCAAGGAGAAGCTAGTGGAATTAATCAAGGATAACCTCTATGTATCTAAAAGCATAAAAAACAAAGTGCTTGGCAAGATATATCCCATAAACCACTTGGCAGGTATTATACCCAACCTCACTAGGCACCTAGCTTTGTGCAAAATAGGGGCCTAACCTTAAGATGTGCAAGAAATTTATAGGTGCCTAACCTTGTGTAAGATAGGTGCCTAGCCTCGTGAGCCTCAATAGGCTCCTGGCCATATGCAAAACACATGGCTAGCCTCATGAGATATATATATAAAAAATACTTATAACGTATATATGAGCAGTGAACCTTGTAAAACACCATTTTGATCTATAAGGACTAGCTACCCTTATAGATGCTAACCCTTATAGATGCTAAGAAAGTCAAAAGGTCTCTCAAAAGTGACTTCTTCACAAACACACCTACCCTACAAAGGGACCGCGTCATAGAAGACAAAAGGGGAGTCCAAGTAAATCCCTAAGTCTAGATTTACCAAGTCACCTAACCCAGGGAAAAAGGGCCCTAAAGGAGGTCCTTGCAAAAAAATCCATTGCAATTAATAAAGGGGCCTTGAAAAGAGGCGCTTGCGAGGCTTCACAAGTGTCATCTCCTTATAAAGGTACTAACCCAAGGGGAGATCACATCAAGGACCAAAAATGTTCCTCATAATAATCATAGGCCGAACAAAGTCACCTAGCCAAAAAAGGTCTCAAAGAAAATGCTTGCGAAAAGAGTCTCAAAGAAGACACTTGCAAAAAGGGTCTCAAAGAAGACGCTTGCAAAAATCGTACTATGCATAATAACAAGAATGACGCTTCTCGATCAAAAATAAAAATTCAAAAGCGCGTGTGTTGGCGGTGAGAACTCATCAACGAAGTTAGGTTAGAAAAATCAAAGGCTGATAAGAAAGTGATGAACTTAGGAAGAAAACTTGAAGTGAAATTTCATAGTAAAAAAGGAGAAAAACGTTTGTATTGCTCAATAATCTGAGTTTACAATGAATTTCTCAACCTCTTAGTCTGACGGGTGAGGATCTATTTATAGGGGAGCTCTAACGGCTCCTGATACATGGTGGTATCTGGGGATAAAATAGTACATAGGTACACTGCTGGGGTAGTGGAGCAGGCCGTTATGGTGTATAGGGCTGTAGTGGTCGGCTCTGGTACATGTCAGAGGCATGCACGTAATGCCACCACTCTTTGTACTAATTCGTACCACCACTACTTGATTGATATGGATGTCAAGGTCACGCCTTTGACCTCCTCAGGCTTGTACGTACCTAACCTGACGTACTCCGTATCCAAGCTTACACCTTACACATAACTGATCGAAGGTACCTTGGACATACTATTAGCCTCCTGCATACTAGCTTGGTTACCATTTTTCTAGGCTTGACTATAGCTCAATTAAACTATCTTGAAGGATATCAAGCAATGGTCCTGTATACTTATGATATTCCCGACCCCACATCTTGTAAGAGACCACCTTGATTGACTTATATATGGCAGAGAGTTGCCTCATCAACAAATGGGATGTTTCCAGAGGGGTCATTGCGAGGCAGCCTATAGGGGTGAGACGTGAGGGGTCTCCCATGGTCTCGTCCACAGGGACGAGACGTGAAGGGTCTCGCATGGTCTCATGAGGCAATAGTAGCATGTGAGGCGCTAGTATGTTGGCGAGGTGATATGATCTCGCAAGGTTGGGCGCGCGAGGCACGAGCATGTAGGGGACATGGAAACACGCAAGGCACGAATCTCATGGGAAGGCAATGCGCCTAGGCTTCGCGATATGGGAGTGCATCTAGGTCTTGCGAGATGGGCGGTGTGCCTAGGCCTCACGAGACGGAGCCTGGGCTTCATGAGACGACTTGCTGCCTCGGCCTCATGAGACGAGAGATGTTCCTAGACCTCGCAAGATGGGCATCATAAGGGGAGGCCTAGTGAGGGTCTTAAGCAGCAAGACCGACCTTTCTTGGTGTCTTCGTGAGGTGATGTAGACGCGCGAGAGGCCTTGCGACATGGGGTCATGACTATATAAGGCGTGGTCCTCGCAGGGCAGTCTTACGCAATGCGAGACAAGGTCTCGCGAAGGGAGTCCTAGTGAGGGTCTCACCTAGCAAGATCGACCCTTTGGGTGTCCTCAGCAGGTGAATTCATTTGCGGGTGACAAGCGTACTCGGGCCTTGCATTGCGAGACACCCTCTCATGCAAACCTCGTGAATGGAGGTCATCTTGCACAATGAGGCCCATCCTACAATGGAAATTAAGGCCTTTGTCTCTAGGCTAGCCTGAACTCCTTAACTTAGCTTGCGTTGCATGTCAGGTCAATTCTTTCATGTTCACAGACCCTTATTTATTTCAACAAGGGATTAGACATTTTTCCTTGGTGGATTTTTGGCATCCACAGTGCCCATGACGAAAATAAAAAATAAAGAGGATGGGAGATACCCAAATGCTCAACACATCCTTAAAATAAACCAATGTGCATACATAAGAGGAGCTCGAACGCTCCTTCAATGAGCATGAAGCAAAGACATATATAAAAAGGATAAATAGAAGCCCGAAGGCCAATATGTCATTGCAATAATAAAAAGTTCACATATGACTGGTGAATAAACTAGCAACATCCAAAGCACCTTACATAAAAGGACTTAAAAGGAAAAATACTCATGAAGTACACGAAAGTCCCTCCAAATTTCCTTAGCCAAGCCACCCACACAAAAAAACTTTTTCTTTAAAGTACCGGGGTTAGAAACAAAATTCCACATCGAAGCCAGGGTGGCATGAAGTTTTCGTATCATGGTCACTAGGTGGTGATGGAGGTTCCGGCGGTAATGAAGGTTCAGGATGAATATTCCCCTCCATGAGAGCTATTTGCACCTGTAACTCTAGGAGGATCATTTCAAGACGAGACACATAGACCTCAAGAATGACAACCATGTCCACTCCATCACCTTTCAAGACAGAGTCAAGTTCGCTCTTGATGACCCACACCCTCTGCCTAAGGGAACACACCATGAGATACATTAGGCAACCCCTCGAAGTCCATAGGCAAAGGTCTCGCGATTGGACGGAGGTTCAATATTCTACAAGGTACATACATGCTTGTTTAAGTTCGGCTACATATGCATGTGTAAAAACTAAGGAAACATTCTACATGCAAAGCCTATATAGGAGTCATGTTTTATGCCTACATTGCTAATTATCCTTCAAACGAGGTCCAAACTGCATGTGTGTGGCAGAAGTGCAATACCATGTAAAGCATAAAAATTCATGCCCAAATTTTCTCTATGCACATGCGTGTATAAAAAGAAGGCCATATATTAAGCCTAGGGGTCATGACCTATGGTTATGCTATAACATGTCTAAAGACATAGTATAAATAAAAAGAAAGGTTCAGAAGCCTACCTCCATATGAGAAATAGAGACCGGTAAGGATAGGAGCTGGACGCCTCCAAGGGACCTCCGAAAACCTACGAGAGCCTCTTCATATCTCTCCCCCAAGCACTTAAATGCAAAACAAGTTAAGAGATGCATTGGTCAGTGTTGATACCAAAAACTAAGGAAATGTGGACACATTCATTTGACCTCCCATGACACCCAATGCCAATAGCAAGGCTTGGTCTAGTGAATCTCATAGGGACCGTGGACAAGCCATCCCGCAAGCCCAAATGAGACTGCATCTCACAAAGACCACACACGTCCCACACGGTGCCTAACGTTACCCCTGGCCTCGCTTGAAAGGGCATCGCCTAGCATGGAACAAGGGTCAGTGCCTCATAACACCTCATGTCGCATGCAAGACACAGACCTTTCCCGAGACACCTCTCGCAAGGCGCTTCCTCATCACGAGGTGCACCCTCTACGTGATATGCTCTTCCTCTCCGCAAGCTACATCATATTCACGAGACACCCCACGTGAGGCCCATCGCCTCATGCATCTTTCGTTACCACTAGTAGGCTCGCAAGGTCCATGGCCTCATCTTTCGCGAGGTCATCTATGCGAGGCGTGTCGCGAGGCTTGATATCGCCCAATAAACTCCTAAAAGGTCGCAGTAGTAATCGAGCTATGTCGTATCCACAGAGAGGCAAACACAACTAAAGATTTGATTAGTAAATAAAAGATAAAAATAAAGTAGAATTGAAGAAATTGATTTTGTGAAATTAAAATGATAGATTAGATAAAGCGATCATATAAAGAGCATGGCAAGGTAGAGATGCAGTGTTGTAAAACCCATTCTAATATTGATATTAATTCAAAACACAGTTGCAATTCTACACCATTAATTGCAACTGGAAGATGTATATGTTAAAAGCACAAATTAGTTAATCTAGATTAAATTGAATCTAACTCCTAATTTCATAGTATACCATATTATATGTCCAAGAGCGACAAAATACCACTGGCAAAATGCAGTAAAAGACATACAATATAACAAATATACTAAAATAAATTAACAATCTAAGTTACATATGAAAAGCATGATGAACTTATGTAAAATATGCTAAATAATTTTAGAAAAGAAATTAGAAGATGAGAAACAAAATGATTAATGTCATATGGAAAAGAAGCATAAGAAGAATCAATATCACTATTGAGAATGAGAAGTACAACAACTACACTCTAACCTCACCAATATTTCTAAAATAGTTCACTCATTTTTGTCACCTAAAACAAGCAAAACTAAGCTAGAAATAAGAAAAGAAACAAAATAACAAAGTGTCTTTTTTCCACTCTCAAATCTGATGATTTTTTCCCTACATTTGGCTATCTATTTATAGTGAAAATAGGACCCAAAATGTGTAAAATCGTGTATAAAATAGTGGGGAGGCAGCTACAAAAACTGATGGAAGTGGAACAAGTGTGTTGGGTCGTGGGGGACAGTTGGGAGATGTGGCAGCAGCTGGTTGGCTCGGCAGGTAGGCATGGCAGGCGGTCAGGCGGTGATGTTAGGCGGCATGGGACAGTGTCATGAGGCATGGGACTGTGTCAGGAGGAAGTGGCAGCTGGTGGGACCCGCAGGGCAGGCGCGTCAGCAGCTCGACTTGGCTTTGTTGCTCGGCTGCGTCAGGATCTGGTGGGACGCGTGAGCCTGGGCAATTGGGCTCTAGGAAATTGGGCCATTTCATCTTCAAAAATGCCATTTTTTCATGATTTCTTCAATTAGAATTCTTTCTTTATTCATTCTTTTTTTTTTTGTATCAAAATACATTTTATTTCCTAAAAATTGAACACCAATTAAATTAAAATTAATATTTTCAAATATAAAATATATGAAAATAAATCTATGAAAATATTAATTAAAACTTAATTAATTTTAAACTTTAAGACTAATAAAATGATATTTTTTAGCACTAATCACAACCCCTAACTAGCTTATTGCTTGTCTCTAGCAATTCAAACGAAATGATAAATGTCAACATGATATATTTCAAGTCAAAAATTATAAAAGAACTTAAGTATTAACACAAAATGTTAGTAACAAGTCAATAAGAGTTATCAAAATTTGTTTGAATAAATCTTGATTTGTGAGTGTGTGTACCAGACTTGAACCTTCTTACCGCAAACCATAGCACATAAAGCCTTCGATATGATACCAAGTAAAAGTCTCAACTCCAATAACCTCTCATATAATTGAAAATATTTAAAGTTAAGGGTTTTGATCATGGAGTTGGAGATAAAGAAGTAAGCATTCATCAAATGGATATATATATTTAGGACAAACTATTTGGACAACCACCATAAAGAGTACCACAAAACCAAATTTTTCGTGATTTCTAAGTTAAATAGACAATCTTTACATTTATTCTAAGAGCCAAAAATAATACACACACATTTTTTTCTTCTTCTTAAACACAAGAGACATAATTGAAAATGATAGAACTATTGCTCTTGTGCTATTTCTTTTCTTTTTCATTTTTTTCTTCTTCTTTTTTTTTTCTTTCTTTTTGATGAAGAACATAAGAAAAATAACAAAAAAAAAAAGACTCTCTAATGAGATTTGTCTATAGAAATTATTATCCTTTAAACATCATCCTTTCATACCACAATACCTTGTCTAAATAATTATAATAATTTCTAAGAATCAATAAAAATTTAAAATTTGTTTTCTCAAGTCTCACCTCTCACAGAAAAGAATGAATTACTTAAACATGACAAATTTCTAAGTAAATATGTGCTAACAACCATCTTACCACAATGTTTGGCATGTGCATTAGGTAACTCTAGAGAAACTCTAAGTAATAAAAATAGCAAAAATTGACTCAAAAGTAACATTTTGCAAGAATAAATAAGTAGTTTATAAGAAATTTGGCCGTGAAAATATTAATATGACAAAAATCAACATGAACCTGGATGAATATGCTCACCACCCCCAACCAAATTAGACAATGTCCTCATTGTTTAAAAATATATACATGAGAAGCATGAAATGAGAACACGTAGAGAGTAAGCTAATGCAAAGTGATATGATATTGATTATTAGAAAAAGAAAAATAAATGACAAGACAGACTATCATAATAAAATAACAAAAAGGAAAAACAAAATAGATAACAAAAATAAAACATACCAGAAATAAAGAAAGCAAGGAAAGATAGAACCTGATTAGTCTTGGCAAACCGGAGAAAAGCCTCCTCAGGTTAGTTCACCAACTCAATATTCTTGACTATCTGGTATCAAAAATGAATTTTATTTTATCTTGTGTCTCAAAAATGGAAGTATTAGTAACATTCTCAGGATAAAGAAAATGTTCGTTTTCAATATCGTGGAGGAAATAGTGTGATTGATTCTTTGAGAAAAGTTTTTGAATTTCCTCCACAATAAGGTTTATCACATCAGTACGATAACACTTGTTTTCATTCTGAGTTGTTGGAAGAATTTCAGCATGAGAAATATTTTCACTCTGAATAGTAATGGCATCTTCCTCATCAAAATTGTAGGAAATCGGATTAGAGATTGGTGCAATTGTTTCCTCGTCTGATTGGAATTGGCTAAAATAATGTGAATTAACTTTGTCAGTCAATTCTGAAAATTGAGTTAGAATTTCCCTAAGTTCCTCCATGATGTGTTTAGTAATGTTTCTTATGTGTTCAGTAAAGTTTATTTGTTCCTCCATAATTGTGTATAATGTTTCCTCTAAGGAATTTGTATTAGACCAGACATTATGTGGAGGTGCATGGTAAGAGTTAGAAAAATCATGCTCAACATTACTACTAGATGGTGCCAATTCCAAATTAATCGATGCACAGTAGTTGTACTTAGACTTCCAACTTGAAGCAACGAGGTTTTTCCAGCTAAGATTACTGTTCTTGTAGTAAGAATAGTATTGAAAGGCTTCCTCACTTTCTCTAAGAGTTGAGTAATCTTGAGCAAAATGGTCGACTCTTTCACAGTCAAAATATGGTTCATCATACTCTACCCTTATGACCTCGTTACTTTCTCGACCATACTTAGCTTTCAAGTTTTCGAATTATCTAGTAAAAAAATCATACTTCAGATTTAAGGTACTCTCTTTCGCTAAGTTGGTGGGCACCTCTAAAATTACTAGTACCCGCAGTAGCACTAGATTTTGGATTGTGTTGAAGGGAAGAGAGATATATTGGATAATAGTACTCAAAACGTCGATAATCTTCTTCATTCATTTGTTATTTTTTTTTATTTTTTATTTTTGTAAGTATTATAAGCGCAAGTGTGTAATAGCGTAATAAATATACACCAAAAATGTTCCAAGGCCAACTGGGAAGGCTGCCAAGGTACCACTTTAGGCCCAAGAACTTTTCTAGAACTCCTCGAGGTTCTTAGAAAAAGGTTGGAGGGTAATACGAACACAGACCTTATTTAAGAACCAATTTTTCTAAGACAGAACAAGTTCGGTTTTTACTGATTTCCAAAATTACACAAATGTTCTCAATACTTTGTTTTTTTTATGCTTTAAAATTTTATGACTCAAAATTTTATAAAAATCTAAATCTAAGAAATAAAATTCTAAACCTAAAAGTAAAATAAATAAATAAAATAAAACAATAACAAAAAAAAATGAATAAATAAAAAAAGAAACTAAAAATAACAATTATTAAATGAAAAAAAAATTAAAAGAGAAATTGAAAAAAAATTATACTATTTTTTTAATAAAAAAAATTAATTTACTATACAAACCTTTAATTGTAGAATTCAACGGCGCCAAAAATGGATATCGCCCAATAAACTCCAAAGCGGTCGCAGTAGGAATCGAGCTATGTCGTATCCACAGATAGACAAACACAACTAAAGATTTGATTAGTAAATAAAAGCTAAAAAAAATTAGAATTGAAGAAATGGATTTTGTGAAATTAAAATGATAAATTAGAGAAAGCGATCATATAAAGAGCATTGCAAGGTAGAGATGCAGTGTTGTAAAACCTATTCTAATATTGATATTAATTCAAAACACAGTTGCAATTCTACACCATTAATTGCAACTGAAAGATGTATATGTTTAAAGTACAAATTAATTAATCTAGATTAAATTGAATCTAACTCCTAATTTCATAGCATATCATAATATATATCCAAGAGCGACAAAATACCACTAGCAAAATGCAGTAAAAGACATACAATATAACAAATATACTAAAATAAATTAACAATATAAGTCACATAAGAAAATCATGACTGAACTTATGTAAAAGATGCTAAATAATTTTGGAAAAGAAATTAGAAGATGAGAAACAAAATAATTAATGACATATGGAAATGAAGCATAAGAAGAATCAATATCACTATTGAGAATGAGAAGTACAACAACTACACTCTAACCTCACAAATATTTCTAAAATAATTCACTCATTTTTGTCACCTAAAACAAGCAAAACTAAGCTAGAAATAAGAAAAGAAACAAAATAACAAAGTGTCTTTTTTCCACTCTCAAATCTGATGATTTTTTCCCTACATTTGGTTCTCTATTTATAGTGAAAATAGGACCCAAAATGTGTAAAATCGTGTATAAAATAGTGGGAAAGTGGCTACAAAAATTGATGGAAGTTGGACAAGTGGTGTTGGGCCGTGGGGGACAGTTGGGAGACGTGGCAGTAGCTAGTTGGCTCGGCAGGTAGGCATGGAAGGCGGTCAGGCGGTGGTGTCAGGCGGCGTGGGACCGTGTCATGAAGCGTGGGACTGTGTCAGGAGGAAGTGGTAGCTGGTGGAACCCACGGGGCAGGCGCATCAGGTGGCAGGTGGCTCGCGTCAGTAGCTCGGCTGTGTCAGGCTCTGGTGGGACGCATGAGCCTGGGCAATTGGGCCATTTCATCTTCAAAAATGCCATTTTTTTTTCATGATTTCTTCCATTAGAATTCTTTCTTTCTTCTTTCTTTTTCTTTGTGTCAAAATACATTTTATTTCTTGAAGATTGAACACCAATTAAATTAAGATTAATATTTTTAAATAAAAAATATATGACAATAAATCCATGAAAATATTAATTTTAAACTTTAAGACTAATAAAATTATATTTTTGAGCACTAATCAAGGCTCCTCCGAGAACCAAGGGGAGGATAGCAACTACAGGTAGGGCATTCGCACACCCCCATTCGAAGAGTGCTTGTGGGTATCAGGTTTGGAGTAGGAGGATGACAACTCGATAGGTTCAACACCAGGAGGGACTTTAAAGGATCGTCCAAACTCCATGGGTGAACTAAGACTCGACAGACGTGTGTGCGTGAAAACAACCCTATATCTACAAAATGAAAAGGGTGAAATTAAGGTAAAATAAGACCCTACGCATACACGCCTAGCACACCTTGGTCATGGGAAATTCTTACAGAAAAGATAAATACGAACCTATGACGTCGACCCTCATATAAAAGTAAATAAAAACATACATGGTTTATCGGCAAAGAAAAGCATACCTAGATGTTCGTTAGTGGGTCCTTGGATATGCGAGGGCGGGCCTTTGGATGTGCAAAGATGAATTTTTGGATATGCGAGGGCGGACCTTTGGATGTGCAAAGATGAATACTTGGATATGCGAGGTCAGACCTTTGGATGTGCAAAGACGAATCCTTGGGTATGAAAGGGTGGAACATTCGAAGTGCAAAGACGACCTCTTAAGCAAAAAAAAAAAAAAAAACTCACGCTCCCTAAGAAACTCGCATGGGACAAAAAAAATATTTAAAAGGGTGAAAATTACCTCAAGAGTGCTTTTATGGAGGATAGAATCTTGGAGCCCTTGTAGATGACTTAGAAGGAATACCACTAGGCTAAGCAAGTTTTGGTGGAAAGAAATGGGTCAAAGCCTTGAGATATATATAGAGAGAGCCAAGACTTCCTAGCCATTGGATCATTCTAAAGTGAAGGGTTGAGATCAAAAGCATGGATTCATTATTGAAGGCCTTGGGATCTGTGCTTGAAAATGGCCACATTCAATTACAAGTAGGCACTTGGATCACCACCCTAGCTATTTGGGTTTTGTGTTTCTCTATACACTACAGAGTAACACACCACCCAAATGCATTTCGTGCTCTTCATACACCACAAGATAACACACCAATGTTGAGCCTTCAATGCCTCTTAAGGTAAGACGAATCACAAATGTCATAGATATCACACGAGGAACATATGAAGGAGTCTAGAAGAACACTTAGAAGTATACTTATAGACTCGGGGCAAGTGTGAATATGAGAAATTATCCCTTAAAGCATCCCAAGCCAAGTTGCGAGGTTTGAACTCGCGACGTCCAAGGGCCTCGCCATATGAGAGACCGGCACCCCCGACTAAGGGCCTTGCAATGCGAGGCCAAGTGCGCAAGACATCCGCACTTGGAAGTCGCCGAGGGACTATGGGCCTCGCGCCGAGATGCAAGGCACCCTTCATTGAGGGTCTCGCTATGCAAGGCCGGGTACGCAAGGCCCCCACACCTAGATGCTGCCAAGGAACTATGGGCTTCACGTCGAGATGCAAGGCACCCTTCATTGAGGGCCTTGCTATGCGAGGCCGGGTGCTCAAGGCACCTATGCCTAGATGC
This sequence comes from Humulus lupulus, assembly GCF_963169125.1. Taxonomy (NCBI): domain Eukaryota; kingdom Viridiplantae; phylum Streptophyta; class Magnoliopsida; order Rosales; family Cannabaceae; genus Humulus; species Humulus lupulus. Next base: position 22,747,197 of record NC_084801.1, on the reverse strand, counting down.
TATCGAGGAGCTACGAGGTTCACACTAAGTGCAGAAGACACCATTATGCGCAAGGGTCTGGCTATGCGCGAGGTTCATACCGAGTGCAGAAGACACCATTATGCTACCCTGTGGAAGAATCCATAAGTCATTCAACACTTAGCTAAATTTAACAAAACTTGGAGCAAAGGTGTATCTTGGACATGTGATAACAACCATCAGGTACAAGGTACGCGTACGGGATGTACAACCATATGGAGGACAGAGGTGTGACTCTGACATTCGTATTACACATGTAGTGGTGGTACGAATTAGTACAAAGAGTGGAGGCACTACCTGCACATCTCTGACCATATACCAGGGCCGACACCACAACCTTCTGCACCACTACATCCTACGCCACTACCCTAACAATGTACCTATGTACAATCTTGTCCCTTGGGACCACAATGTATTAGGAGCCATTAGAGCTCCACTATAAATAGATCTTCACCCCTTTAGCAAAATGGTTGGAAAATTCATTGTATACTCAGGCTATTAGGCAATATATGAGTTCTTGCTCCATTGTTGTTTTGCATTTTTCTTCGTCAAGTTCTTTCTAAGTTCCTTTTATGTTATTTTCTTATTAAGCTTTGGGTTTTCCGACCTAACATCATTGATGAGTTCCTACCATCAACATATCTAATGCACTTTGAATACTAATTATTCTTCACTTAAATATTATTTAATGATGATAATTGTCGTCGTTAACTACAATGTAAAAAGAACAAAAACTGTTCAACCAACAAAAAATTCTTACATAGACAAGTGTTAAAATTAATGTTTTAAATTTTGTCAATAATAATAATGGTTTAAACAATTTTATAGTCATAAAAATGCAATTAGCGGAGGACAGTATTAATATCATATATTTACACATGGGGTTCTAAGAAATGTCGACACACATCAAAGAAGAAGACTAGGTAAGTCACAACGTACTAAAAGTACTGCTCTAGAACTTATATATTAGTTCCATGAAATAACGCAGCAAGAACTTAGCAGTGAGCACCCATTGATCCAGGACCCCTCAAAAAAAAGAAAAAAAAACCTTGGTCTTCCCGCTATTCCATACCGTATTGTACCCCATTATTACACCAGATATATAAATATTATATACAACCTAAACTTATCTATATACTATCTCAAATTATTAGCTGATCACCAGTGATATTTATTCATAGATAGAGCACCAAAATGGGGTTATTACATGGTATATCACTCCTGCATTTGGCAGTGACCGCAGGGGTTATGATCAATCTGCGCCGCGCAGAAGCACAAACCATTAACGAGCACTGCCGCGGGCGCTGCGGAAACATGGACATTCCCTATCTGTTTGGCATTGGCGGCGGTTGCTACTTGAACAAGAAGTTCTTAACATTAATGATATTATTGACTAAAATTGAACTTATATTAGAGAATAAAGAAATATTTGAAAGTTAAATAAACATATATACCATATTAAATTTTAATGATAAAGTAATAAACGTTCTTATTAAATTAATTATTATTTTCATTTATCATAACGTTTAGATATTACATACAGGTGTAAGTATAGGCCTCCTGAGTCTCTTTGCAATGAGCCTGATGCTATGTTGGGGAATAAGAAAAAGAAAATTGATTATGCTTAAAGAGAAGTTCTTTGAACAAAATGGTGGGCTGATGTTACAACAAAGACTATCAAGTACTGAGAAAGGACCTTTTGAGACAACTAAAATCTTCACAGCGAAAGAGCTAGAAGTGGCAACAAACAATTACCATGAAAGTAGAGTCATTGGTGAAGGAGGTTATGGAATAGTTTATAAAGGAATATTGCCAAACAACAAGGTGGTCGCCATAAAAAAGTCCAAATTTGGGGCTCAAATAGTCCCAACTGAGCAAATTGAACAATTCATCAATGAGGTAATTCTGCTCATGCAAATTAACCATAGAAATGTGGTTAGGCTTTTAGGTTGTTGTCTGGAGACCGAAGTACCTCTCTTAGTTTATGAATTCATTACCAATGGAACTCTTTTTCAACATATCCACAATAAAGGCAATGAAGCATATACCTCACTTTCATGGGAATTGAGATTGAAGATTGCAACTGAAACTGCAGGAGCTTTAGCATACTTACACTATGAAACCAATACCCCAATTGTTCACAGAGATATAAAGACAATGAACATACTTTTGGATGAAAATTTCATAGCAAAGGTGTCAGATTTTGGAACGTCAAGGTTAATTCCTATAGATGAAGATCAGTTATCAACTTTGGTGCAAGGCACAGTTGGGTACTTAGACCCTGAATACTTGCAAACAAGCCAACTTACTGAAAAGAGTGACGTGTATAGCTTTGGAGTTGTTCTAGGGGAGCTATTAACAGGGCAGAAAGCCTTTTCTTTTGATAAATCAAACAATGTTAGTCAAGTCCTAGCAATGTCCCTCCTCTCTTTGAAAGATGATGATCAGTTTAACAAATTCATTGATGATGATATCCTCAATGATGGAAATATGGAGGTAATTAAAGAAGTTGCAAATCTTACAAAACGATGTTTGAGGATAAAAGGTGATGATAGACCTACCATGAAAGAAGTAGCTATGGAGCTAGAGGGATTACGAGCTATGTCAAAGCATCCATGGATGAACGTTGATCATCTAGACACTGAAGAATCTCAACATTTGCTTGGGGCAAAACTTCCAATTAATCCTTACAGTGGTTATGATCTTGAATGTGGTTCGAGTGGTGCTACAACTGCTATGTATGACAGCATGCAAACTCAACCAATATTGAATCCATTTGATGACGGGCGCTAGAGATTGCATCGTCAACACTCTAAATCTTTTAACTAGCAAATTACTTTTGTTGTCATCAGTTTTGTTTTCAATGCATGCAATGTAGATTATTTGATTTATTACTGGTTATTTGTTTCATAGATACAAATATAATAAGAATAAATTGATATAAGTTAGGTTAAATAATCATTTTGTATTTTGTGTTTTGTCCAAAAACAGACTTGGTACTCTATGTTCTTAATAATGTTTATTTAGTACTCTGTAATTTGAAATTTTACATATTTAGTATTTGGACTCAAATTTGATCAATTAAATTTTATAAATATGATGAAACTGTCCTTAGTAATATGTAATTAAATAATTAAATTTTTATTTGAATCTCATATAATTGATGGTGTTATCCCAAAAATTAGCATTGATGACGTGGCAAGTGATCCTTGGACACGGGGCTGACACCCGGAAAGGCTCTGCTAGAGTATCGACCAGAAGACGCATTAGAAGCAGTAAGCAGCCCAGTCTTACCTGCGACCAGTCTGGTCGATGGTTCCGCATACAAAGCAACATTATTGTGAAGATCTTAGTAAATCCCGAATTTAACTCACAATCTCCTGAGTATCCGATTATTCAGGAGAGAATATCTGTAACAATCTTTTGTAATCCCCCTTGAGCCTATAAATAGCAAAAGATAGCTCAAGGAAGGGACTTTTGGCTTTTGAATTATTTGATACTATAGTAATTCTCCTAGTGATATTATATTGTTCTTCAGAGGTTAGTGAAACTCATTGAACCCTTGTTCTTTGATCACTCCTTTGATTCTATATCAATAATAGTCTAAGTGGACGTAGGTTATTACCAGATCCTGGGGCCGAACCACTATAAAAATATCGTGTTGTTATTACTTTTTTTCATTACGTTCTTCTCTACACATTCATTCATATCAAGCATATTCTGACTCCGTGTCAGTTGGCCAAATCCCGGGTCAACATTCTGGTGCTTTTATTGAGAGCTTGATTAATCATTGCTGAGAAAACTAATGGCGAAAACTGGAAGGAAAGCTGGATAGGCGGCCGCTGCTGCGCCATCAAATCCACTTCCTCCTCCCCTGCAAGCGTGGCGGAGGATGGGCCACATCTGAACTTTGAGGAGGAAGAAATGGATGATGCAACGCTGAAGAGTACCCTGGGGGCGTTGCAGGAAGAGCTGGCTAGTCTGAAAGCCAGTCAAGAGACTGCTGCTGGAGTTGTGGCGCGGCAGCAGCAGGAGATTGAACGGCAGCGCGCGGAACTAAGCGAAAGGCAGGCGGAGATGGACCGCCGCCAAAGTGAAGCCATGGCAGCCCTCGAGGCGGCCTTGCAGCTGGCAAGGAATCAGGCCGCACCTGTTTCGCAACCTGACCAACCTGGCAATGGCCCACCCCAGAGGGGTCCTAATCCAAGCCCACCGATCCAGCCTTTAAGTCCACAAAGGCCTGAGCAGCCTCAAGCGCCCCATGACGACGTCCCGCTGGACCCTGAGGCGCAGCCACCATCCCAGGCTGGTCGCGGCAATCCCCCGCATCAAAGGCATAATAGGGCTGAGCATCAGCCTCGTAGTCCTAGACGCCGTAGGGGTGATGAGCCAAACCTACCGAGCAGAGGTCAATATCCCCCTGGTAACAGGAGGGACTCAGAGTTAGGCTCTGCGGTCCGGGGTCCCCCACGACACGATGATGCACGGGGACACCACGACCAGCGCAGGCCGCCCTCTAACGCTCGAGACGTTTCAGCCAGGAATGGAAATCGAGGGAACAGCCGATCCCACCATAGCCAGTCGAGGTTCAGAGATGGCCATGGATATAATGAGGCTGACTCAAGCAAGGGGAACGCTGGCCGAAGAAATGAAGAAAGAGGTAAAGGCAGGAGCCATGTACCTCATGATGATCAACCCAATAGATGGGATGCTGGGGGGCAGCCCAAACAAAATAATGTCTTCAACTGGCTCGGGGGTAGCGAGCAGCGGAGAAGAGACGAGGATTTGCGTGACGTACTCAACGATCGCCGCGAGCGACATGGCGAGAATGTCCCCCCGGCAACAGAGGCCACAACGATTCCTGCCGCTGTACAGGCCCAGATAGACGCCCTCAACCAGGCAGTGCAACAGCTGGTCGGGGGAAGGACATCTTACATCGACCACGATAGGAGGAAAGGCACTCCTTTCGTACAGAGGATAGCTAATGCCGAAACTCCAAGCAAGTTCAAAATGCCTACACTCCCAAACTTTGATAGGTATGGAGACCCAGTGTCTCATGTCAACAAGTTTGAAATTCAAATGGACATTCAGAAAGTGTCCGAAGATGCTCAGTGCAGGATCTTCCCTGCAACACTTTCTGAAGCTGCGCAGGAATGGTTTTTTAAGTTCCCTCCCGCAAGTATAGTTTCCTAGGAAATGTTCGTAAGGGAGTTTTACGGACAGTTCTATGCAGGTCGTGTGCATCCAACTGAAGCAAACCAGCTGGTTGAAATTCGCCAGCAGGATGGGGAGTCAGTAAAGGACTACATCCAGCGCTTTATGCGAGCGGTGGCTGGAGCAAAAACGGTGGGGGACGAAGGCAAAATGATGGCCATTACCGTAGGGGTTAAACGTCGTTCTCCCCTCTAGAAAAGTCTCCGAAAGGAAGGAGTGAGAACTACCCAAGAATTTTTAGACCGAGCTGATCGCTACATCAAGCTCGAAGAAGCCATTGTTGATGATGGAAAGCCATCAAGCAAGGATAAGAAGGCTTCCGAACCCGCCAAAGCCGCCAATGGTTCCAAACCTAATGGCAACGGCAAAGGCAACGAGAACGGCAACGGCAATGGCAAGAATGGTGGAAAACGGCCGTATAACGAGCCTTCCACCTCCGACAACAAACGAGCCAAGGGTAATCGTTATGAACCTCGGTTCACTAACTACACTGCCCTCGTTGAGTCTCGGGGAGAGGTTTATCAGGCCACAAGTTCTAGTGTGCCTTACAAAAAACCTGGCCCCATTCGAAAGGATATATCGAAAAGAGACACTACCAAGTTCTGTCGTTATCATAACAACTACGGACATGACACCAATGAATGCAACCAGTTGAAAGACGAAATCGAGTTCCTTATTAGACAAGGACACTTGAGAAGATACGTACGGGCCTCGGGAAATTCCCAACGAGAAGCTCCGGGTGGCAACGAGCAAGCGCCCATGCGCCAACGCTCGCCACCCTTACAGTCTGCCCCCGTGACTGGAACACTCTTAACCATCTGTGGAGGCCCGCACCTCACGGGAAATAGCGGAAAGGCCAGGGAACGATATGCTCGGACTCTGCGCCACGACCAAGACATCGAGATGATGACTGTGGAGGACCGTGCACCAAAAAAGGCTCGGTCAGAGGAAGGTGAGATAACCTTCTCTGATGGCGACGCTCAACACGTCAGGTTCCCACATTCCGATCCATTGGTCGTGGACATCCAGATGGCCAACATGATGGTGAAGAGAGTACTGGTCGATACAGGAAGTTCAGTGAATATCCTGTATAAATCAACACTGGAACGCATGAAATTGTCCGTTAAGGACTTGGAGCCCTGCAACCAAACGATATACGGCTTCTCTGGAGAAGGACTCGCCCTCGCCAGATTGATCAAACTCCCAGTAACGACGGGTACAGCGCCTGCAACAAAGACATTACTCGCCACTTTTGTAGTGGTTGATTGTCCCTCGGCGTACAATGCCGTTATTGGAAGGCCCATAATGGTTGATCTGCGGGCCGTCATCTCTATGTGGCACTTGGCCATGAAGTTCCCAACAGACGCGGGGGTAGGACGCCTATTAGGAAACCAGAGGGAGGCCAGGGAGTGCTACAACGCCTCAATCACAAAGGCGAATAACGGAACGCCGAAGAGCACTACCCCAGATAGGTTGCAGATGGCGGTTGATACACAAACCCAATCCGGTGATGGAGTCACCAAATAGGGTGTTGCCCAAAGTGAGGATAGAGATCTAGATCTTCGCTTTGGGGATTTTGAAGAAAATGTTGGACCCGTCGAGGACCTGGAGGAGGTCCAACTCGACAAAGAAGACCCGACCAGAGTCGTAAAGGTTGGGAAAAATTTAGAGCCTACCACGAAGAGCGCACTGGTGGAATTTTTGCAAAAGAACCAGAAGGTTTTCGCCTGGTCGCATAAAGACATGGCTGGGATAGATCCCGCAGTTATCAGCCATGTCCTGAATATAGACAAGACCTTTCCACCCGTACAACAAAAGAGAAGGCTGCTCGATAAAGATAGATCAAGAGCCTTAAAAGAAGAAGTCGAAAGACTAAAGGAGAATGGGTTCATCAGGGTGGCATTTTATCCATCATGGGTCTCAAATCCAGTGCTGGTTCCCAAGCCTAACGGCAAATGGCGGACCTGCGTGGATTTTACGGACCTCAATAAGGCCTGCCCAAAAGACTGCTTCCCACTCCCAAGAATCGACCAGCTGGTCGATGCAACTGCAGGGCACGAGATCCTCTCGTTCATGGATGCATATTCAGGCTACAACCAGATTAGCATGCACCCCCCTGACGAGGATCACACCAGCTTTCAGACGGGCTTATACTGTTACAAAGTAATGCCCTTCGGACTGAAAAACGCAGGTGCGACTTACCAACGGCTAGTCAACCACATGTTTAAGGAGCTAATCGGGGTAAACATGGAGGTATACGTGGACGACATGCTGGTAAAGTCTAAGAAGTCAGAAGGACATGTGAGGGATTTACAAAAGTGCTTTAGTGTATTGAACAAATACCAGATGAAGTTAAATCCCCTCAAATGTTCCTTCGGAGTTGGATCATGGAAGTTTTTGGGGTTCATTGTAAATTCAAGAGGAATCGAGGCCAACCCCGACAAGATAAAAGGCCTGATCGACATGAAGTCGCCAGAAAGAATCAAAGATGTACAAAGTTTAACCGGGAGAATCGCAGCCCTAAGTAGATTCATTTCGAAATCAACACACAAGTGTGTCCCTTTTTTCAATCTACTTAGAGGGAATAAGAAGTTTGAATGGACAGGAGATTGCGAGCAAGCATTCCAGGCCTTGAAAGCTCATATGGCACAGCCTCCCATCTTATCAAAACCTATCGAAAGAGAAACTTTGTTTATTTACCTGGCGATTACTGAAGTTGCTGCTGGCGCGGTACTAGTGCGAGAGGAGGAAGGCGTACAAAAGGCAGTCTACTATGTTAGCAAGAGGCTGATTGGGGCAGAATTGAGGTATCCACCAATCGAGAGGTTAGCATATTGCTTAATCCTGGCCTCTAGGAAGTTATGCCCCTACTTTCAAGCCCATCCAATTACAGTTCTAACTGACCAGCCCCTTTGGCAAGTCCTCCAAAAACTAGAGGCGGCTGGGTGATTACTAAAATGGGTAGTCGAATTAGGGCAGTTCGACATAACTTATTCACCGCGAGCAGCAGTCAAGGGACAAGTCTTGGCCGACCTTATTGCAGAGTTCACCGAACACCCAGACAACGAATAGTGCGAACAACCTAAAGTGCTTGAGCCTCGAGACAAAGCTCCTTCGTGGAAGTTATTCACGGATGGTTCATCCAACGAATCCCACGCTGGAGTGGGGGTGATATTGATAACGCCGGAGGGGCATCGATTTCACTGCGCCATCAGGTTCGACTTCACCGCGTCAAATAATGAAGCGGAATACGAAGCACTCCTCGCTGGGTTGAGGATGGCAAAGGATATGAGCATAAAAACGCTTGATATCTACAGTGATTCACAGCTGGTGGTGAATCAAGTCCTAGGAGAATATCAAGCGCGAGGCTTGAAAATGGTGGCCTACTTAAATAAAACAAAAGACCTGCTGGCCCAGTTCACGAAGTACACCCTCCAGCAAATCCCGCGAGATCAGAATTCAAACGCAGATGCCTTAGCCAAACTCGCGAGCGCGAAGGATGCTGACACTTTGAACATCGTGCCAGTAGAGAGACTGAGTAAACCAAGCATACAAGCGGTCGAGTCCAGTATGGAGATTCAGATGGAAGATACATGGATGGCACCTTATTTGGAGTATCTGACAAATGGTATGCTGCCAACAGATAGAAACAAAGCCAGAACTCTACAAAGGCGAGCTGCTAGGTACATACTGGTCGATGGTGTTATGTACCGAAGAGGATATTCCTTGCCACTACTCAGATGCGTTACACCAGAAAAAGCTAAGGAACTCATGAAAGAGGTGCATGAAGGCTTCTGTGGGGATCACGCTGGGGGGCAAAGTTTGGCAAAGAAGATTCTAAGGCAAGGCTACTTCTGGCCAACTATGAACGAGGATTTGATGGAGTTTGTACGAAGATGTGATAAATGTCAAAGATTCTCCAAGATTCCACGAGCAGCTCCAAACGAATTGAAACAGATGCAAAGTCCATGGACTTTTGTAGTATGGGGGATAGATTTGATTGGATCCCTACCTACAGGGAAAGGAGGAGTAAAGTACGCAGTCGTGGCAGTCGATTACTTCACTAAATGGGTCGAAGCTGAACCGCTCGCTACCATCACGACCAAGAAAGTCCTTGACTTTGTTATCAAAAACATTGTCTGTCGATATGGTTTGCCTAGAAAGATAGTTTCAGACAATGGAACCCAGTTTGACAGCGATTTATTCACCGATTTCTGCGAAAGACATGGAGTCATTAAAAGCTTTTCTTCAGTTGCACACCCTCAGGCGAATGGGCAGGTCGAAGCCGTGAATAAAACTCTTAAAGACACCCTGAAGAAGAGGCTCGAAGAAGCTAAGGGAGCGTGGCCAGATCAATTGCCTGAAGTCCTCTGGTCGTATCGAACGTCTCACCGAACAGCGACAGGACATACCCCATTTTCCTTGGCCTACGGATATGAGGCGATGTTACCTGTCGAATTAGATCCCCCCTCACATCGACGTCTAACATACAACCAGGACCAGAACAGCCAATTGATGATGGAATCCCTAGACTCGATTGACGAAATACGGGAGAAGGCCCAACTCCAAGTTGCTGCATACCAACAAAAAGTCGCCCGGTACTTTAACTCCAAAGTTAAAGAAAGAAAATTCAATATCGGAGACTTGGTGCTACGACGAGTTTTCTTAAATACCCGCGACCCCACTGCTAGAGTGCTCGGACTTAATTGGGAAGGACCTTACCAGATTGAAGAAGTCCTTCATCCAGGCACCTACAAACTTGCACGCTTAAACGAAGATCTCGTTCCACGTTATTGGAATGGAGAACACTGCGCAAGTATTATCAGTGAACAGTCCTTTTTAAAGAACTGGCTTATATTAATTTTTCTTTTTACAAGTTTAGCAAAGAGGGTTAGCCACTCTGTATGGCTAATCACTCGTATATGTAAGATTCTATTTCAGAATCACTCGTAAAGACATGTTTAGTCCATTTTTAATATGAGATTATAAGGGACTGTGCGCAGCCAGTCATTCTTGCCAACCTTTGTGAATTTATATTTACAAATATTTGTTCATTACGTGTGTTGTTTTGCTGTATTACAAGTATTATTCTTGCACACGAACAGGAATGTTCGAACAGGTCATGGTCAAGGCAAGTGACCAAGGACCTAAAGCTCCTCGATCACTTGGGGGACATATAAGGCACATCGATAGCAAAGCATACCATGAGGTATGTAAACACATGAACAAAATGAGTGAAAGCATGCTAAGGTACTTAGAGTATTTTTCAAATTTTATATTTTGTTAAATCATGCCAAAGTACTATGCTAAGTTCGGTCATACGAACAAATGTTATAAATGAAAATGTTATAGCATCATGCAATCTTTTACACCGCAAGCATCACTGCTTGGATGTAATTGTTCAAGTAAAAGAAAAAAGATTTACTGCCCGTGCAGCAAAGTTTAAAACGAAAATATTGTCTTTACATCATGACCCGTGGGTCGTGTAATCAAAAAGAAAGAAAAAATAATGGAAAAGCTCAAGAGGCATTTGGGGCCGGAGGGTCATTAGCAGCATTCTGGTTGACATCATCCTCAACAGCCCCTTCTTCTTCTTTAGCACCAACCAGGCTTGGGGAAGCAGGAATCCTCGCTCTTGCCTCCTCTTCTGCCAGTTGGGCAGTGCAACGAGCCAGCTCGGCAGCCCTGATATCCTCTGAAAGATAGCTGAAGTCGGCTCCCTAATTGTGTTTCCAGAAGTTGTAGAAACATCGGAGCGTCGTCCTCTTATACCTTTCCAGATTTTTGGAGTTGTCAAGCTCCAGCTGCTTTACTTTGCCCTCAAGAGTGGCGATGGCCTCGTCCTTGGGCTTAAGCACCTCTTCCAATCTCTTGACTTCGCGAAGATGGGTTCAGCTGGCATCTTGATACTCCTGCCTCGACTTTATCGCAGCTTCCTTTACAGCTTCAACCTCCGACAACTTTGTCATCGCAGCGTCCCTCTGTTGAACCATCGCCTCCAACTCCTTGGCGTGCCTGGCCTCTGCAGCCGAAAGCTCCTCGGCTGCCTTCACCTGATACCCCTCAATGGCCTTTGCCCTAGCCTGCTCGATGGTGGCTTGGGTGCGGGTGCGAGCAGTGGTGGCAGACAGCAAAGCCTGAATACAGAGGATAAGAGTTAGAACCTATGGCAAAGACTAAAAGACTAAGGCCAAAAGGATTAAAGAAGTACTTACGCTGGCTTTTTTGTTCAAGGTCCTGTTCAGGATTAGGTCGACCGTCATATTTTCTGCCTCAACCATTGCATCCTTTGCTACTCGTACGGCACGGCTAGAGAGTTTGGCCCCAAGGGTCTCTTCCCGCCTGTCTTGTTCCCTGCTGGGCGCAGCCGGAGGAGGGATCTTTGGAACGGGAGGAGTCTCTTTCTCGACAGGGGCCGGAGGATGAATAGAAGTTTGCCCAGCTGGCACGTCCCTGGGAGGGTCCTCTGTTCGACTTTTCTTGGCCGGTCTCTAGCTTGTTTCGCCGGTCTGTCTCCGCGATGACTTCCTTCGGAGCTGAGGAACTTCTTCTTCCTCCTCAGCAGTGTATAGATCGAAGACGTTGGGAGTGTCCATATCTGCACACAAGAAAAAACATGCAATGGGTAAAGATAAAAGCAGATGAAAATTCTTTATACAACAGAAAAGAGGTCACAAAGTGAATACCAGAGCTACAACTACTGGTCGCTATACTATTGACTCTATTAGTCATACACTCACTATCTGGCACGAAGAAGTCTGGCCCTAGATTTGGAGTATATGTAAAGTTGCCATCCCCGTCAAACAGATGACAGGGAATTGGCAAACTATTTAAAAGTAAAATAATTTTACCGTTCTCTTCAGAAGATTCCCCCAAGTCCACAACTGGCTCTTTGGCCTTTTGTTTCCCCTTGCCTTGGGGAGCAGAAGGCCTTTCTACGGAAGAATTGCACATGGGCTCCCTGATTGTAACCCCTGTTGGCCTCCTCCAAGGAGGGGACGCAGGAGGTTACTGCTCGGGAACCCCCTCGGCAGTGGCATCGTCTACCACGGACCCTCTTGTTTCATGGCGAGGAGCCAGGAGGCCAGACAGCCTCAAGTTTTCATCGGTAACCAGGGACTTGACGCTTTTTTCTGCGTCTGTCATCCTGGCCAGTCTATTGGACCTCAACACCATGTCTGGTGTTGGGGTCGGACGTAACCATGGGCCTGAAAGACAAAGTACAGTTTGAGAAAAATGAAAGGAGACTCTTTGGTTAAAAGTATCGATCAGTCAAAGACAAGCAATTACCTCCTCGAGCGAAGGCCAGGTTGTTGCTGGTTATGTCCGGTGTAAGGAAGTACTCCTTACTGTATTTCCCCACGTTCGATATATGCGTGGTGTCACTCAGGAACGTCTGGTTGGTCTCCTGATGATAGAAGTGGAAGAAACCCGTTCTATATTGTTGCGGGTTGGATTTAAGGTCAAAAAGATAATTGACCTCATGAGGGGTAGGTTCTGGCCATTTCTTGAGTTTGTACAGGATATAGAGTGCGGCCAACATTCTATATCCATTTGGAGTAATTTGGAAGGGGGCGACACCGAAATAATTGGTCACCCCCTCATAAAAAGGATGTAGAGGGAGGTAAGCCCCCGCCTCTAAGTGATACCGAGACCAGGCACTGTATATACCTACGGGGAGGTTAGCCCTTTGGTCTGCTGCAAGAATTGTAATGGAAACCCCTGTAAGAGGGTATTTCCTGAAGTAATTAGCAACCATCCGAAGGGTCACTAAGCTGGTCGGGGAAGTATACCACTCGACATCAGGCAGATTCTGATGGCGAGGGCGAGCCCTGGTTTGGATATTAGGGTCAGGAGCAGGATTTTCTCAACCACTGGTCGAGGGAGCCTTAGCCTGCGAATTAGGCTGGGCAGGAAGCTTTGGACTATTTTCGGACTCCGGCCTTTTCTTGCCTACGGATTTGGAACGTGCCATTTAAGGAGGAGAAGGAAAAAGTCTAGTAGAGGATCGTGAGAAGGGAATCTCGTGAACTCGGTCGACCGGTTGTTCTTCGCCCTCGAGCAGCTGGGCGAGAAGATCGTCGTCGATGGGTCGTTCACCTCCCCACAAATCTGGCATCAATGTCTGCAAACAGAAGAATGGGGAGGTGAGGATAAAGAATTTGCAAAGGCTTTTTAGAATAACGCTGGTCGAGTATAAAAGCCAAGCTTTTATACAATAGCATTCTAACAAAAAGCTAAGTGTTCCATACGAACAGTTTGAAAGACGGATCAGAGGGTGAAAGTAAAAAGTTTTTCAAAAAAGCTTTTTCAACTCCTCTTAGGGCGGGAAAAACCTATTTTCCAACTAGCCTAAAGGTCGAACTTTTACTTCGATTTTACGTCCTAAAAGTATGATCCTGACTATTAAACTAACTCGTAACCCTTTTTTGCCTACAAAACATTCTATTCACAAGCGTCTCAAACCAGAAACAGATAAGCTCAAACAGTCAACATACAGAAGCATGCACCACGAAAATTTGAAGCATAAGAATTCGAAAACTTACCAAGAAAATGATCGTGGAGATGGAAAAAGGGCCTTCAGAGATCAAGAAACTCTCGGTCTGAGTCTTGAAAATACAGAAGAAACGGTCTCCGGGGACAATTAAAGCTCTGGTTTTTAGGGTTTCTTGAGAAGGCAATGGCGTGCGTAAAAAGAAAAGGAAGATTTAGAAGGTATTATGTAAGTTTGTCTGTGGCATTAAAAATGTGTAATCATCAGTTTCCTTTTTTTGAAGTATGGGGAAGCGGAATGGCCGTCGAATTATTTCTGGGGAACCGAAAAGACGTGATTAGACAGAAATAGGTTACTTTTTCCAAGAACACACGAAGGGTTCTGATACGTAAGGCGGGGTTACCGAAGAGTCATTCGCTCAAAAGTTTATTTATTTCTCGTGATAAATAAACTTGGGGGAAAATGTTATCCAAAAAATTAGCATTGATGACGTGGCAAGTGATCCCTGGACACGTGGCTAACACCCGGAAAGGCTCTGCTAGAGCATCGACCAGAAGACGCATTAGAAGCAGTAAGCAGCCCAGTCTTACCTGCAACTAGTCTGGTCGATGGTTCCGCATACAAAGCAACATTATTGTGAAGATCTTAGTAAATTCTGAATTTAACTCACAATCTCCTGAGTATCCGATTATTCAGGAAAGAATATCTGTAACAATCTTTTGTAATCCCCCTTGAGCCTATAAATAGCAAAAGATAGCTCAAGGAAGGGACTTTTGGCTTTTGAATTATTTGAGACTATAGTAATTCTCCTAGTGATATTATATTTTTCTTCAGAGGTTAGTGAAACTCATTGAACCATTGTTCTTTGATCACTCCTTTGATTCTATATCAATAATAGTCTAAGTGGACGTAGGTTATTACCAGATCCTGGGGCCGAATCACTATAAAAATATCGTGTTGTTATTACTTTTTGTCATTACGTTCTTCTCTACACATTCATTCATATCAAGCATATTCTGACTCCGTGTCAGTTGGCCAAATCCCGGGTCAACAGATGGTAGTTTGGTCATACTGATAAAATTTTATTGATCAAATTTGAAGTCTGGGTGTCAAATGTACATATAATTTCAAATTATATGGTACCACATAAGTATTTTTAAAAATATAGGGTACCATGTTTGTATTTCGATAAAGCACAGGGTACCAAATAAATATTTACCCTATAAATTATTACTAAATTAAATATTTCTTCATGTAAAAATGCATATTACATGTAGATGTGATTATCAATTTATGGGAATCATAATTATATCAATAATTTATTTTTTCTACTTTTGGAATACATTGAACTCTTATTTTTTTAAAAGGGAAATTTAAAATAAAAAAATTACTTGATTTTGGCAAAAAAAAATTACTTTTTTACGTTTGAACAAAGTTTTTTTTTCAAATTTACTATTTTAGGCAAATTTTTATATTTTTACGGTTTTTCTTATTTGCATTGTTTTCAAGTTATTTTTTTAGTTATATTTTTTATGTTAAGTTGTTCTAATGTATATTGTTCTTTGTGTTGTTTTTTTAGTTTATTTTTTGTTGATGTAGTGAGTTGCTAGTGAGTTATTTTTTAGTTACTATTTTTTAAACCATAATTTTGTAATTGTGAAATTTTAAAATTGTATTTTTAAAATTTGAGTTAATAAAATTGAAAAAAAAGTTAGGGACGACATTAAAAATGTGTATTTATGAAAACAAAGTTTTTTTTTTTTAATCTATGAGTCATACTGTAAATAAAGCAAAGAATATAGAGAGTACAAATAATGTGAAGATAAAAGACTAATCTTGTTATATCTTTATTTATAAAAAGTGTGTATTTAACATAATTTTCTTAGTTTATTGAATTTTGTTATTTTTTAGTTAAAGTTAATAGTTATAATTAAAACCATTAAAATAATCAATTAATTATGTAGTAGCCAAATAACATTATAACGAAATATCTAAATTTATTGTTTATATTATACATATTTATGTATAAATGTTTGTTATATTTAAAATATTATAAACTCAAAATATTAAATTTATAATTTTATATTTATTTAATTGAAATTTATCAGAACTTTTTCAATATAAAACAAAATATTTAATTTAAAATTAAAATTAAAATATATCATATATGAATTATAATATAAAAAGTATCAAAAGTTATGCAAATAAAATTTAAACAAATAGAAGTAAATTGTTAGACATGCTTTGCATGTGCTTTACCCTAGTGTA
Organism: Humulus lupulus; assembly: GCF_963169125.1. Taxonomy (NCBI): domain Eukaryota; kingdom Viridiplantae; phylum Streptophyta; class Magnoliopsida; order Rosales; family Cannabaceae; genus Humulus; species Humulus lupulus. The sequence continues at coordinate 22,731,203 of NC_084801.1, read as the reverse complement.
CATATAAATATAAATATACACAATGTGAAAAGAAGCTAGGAGAAGCAACTGAAGCAAAAAGGGTTAGACATTGGCTATGGTTGGTAGAAAGGATGGATACTTGGATGGATGGAGATTTGGTTGAATAGAGAAGATAATATCTTTCTTGTAATATGAGAGTTACTGCAAGATAAATTGGTTATTGCATTAATAGAATATAGCAATTACATCCCTTGCGAAAGACATTTTAAACATAACCAATATCACAAGCAATGTTAACTTTGATCAAAGTTTAACATTTTAACCAACAAAATAATAAAGAACTCCCAAACACCCAAAATTACTTCCCATTTTTGTATCAATAAGCCAAAGGAGCAACAACAAAACACTATAAAACACCCAACACAAAAGAGAAGATAACTAAAGTGTTCTTTTACAATTTATTGAAAATGAAAACGATGCAAACGAAACATAAACAGGGAAATATGACATTATTTGGAAGGACCAACGACCAATTGATTTGGAATGGTGCCTTCGATCCACTTCCACAAGTCTTCACCATGGTTCTTGCAAAGAGACAAAAAGAAGAACACACGACAGAACCAACAAAGAGAAGAACGAAAAAGAAAGAAAAAAATCAGAAGAGAAAATGTTTCTCTCAGTTTTGGGCAAAAAGAGAGAAGTGAACTGATGGTGGCTGACTTGATGTGACCGACTATAAATGGGAATGACTTTGGTATCTTTCCCTTTTTAAAAAAAAATTGATATGCAATGAAGACAAAACCAAACAATTTCCTCCAAAATGCAAATCGGGTAACTACGCCCACAGTGCCACAAAAATAGGATAATGCAAATAATATATTAGGAAAACATATTCAATTGAAAAAGATACTCACTAGCCCCCACATGATGAGATATATATTTTTTATACATATTTTTTATTTTATGAAAATGTCAAAATATCGTTTTTTTTTTATTGAGCTCCAAAACTATAACCTATCCATTGGGAGAATAACAAACATTAATTTATAACAAGTATTTTTACTATAAGGTTAAAAAATATATTTAGCATATATCAATTTTTGAGATCAAGAAATCACCACAAAAATTTTAGTCCACTCACAAATAATATTTTAACCAAATCAACAGTGTGTATGAGACTTACAAAAAAAAAATCTTAACAGTAAATCTCAAGCATTTGTGTGATTGTGAAAGCAAGGGTCATTGTCTGTGGCAAATTTGTTTATTTTTTTATTAGTATTTTTCTCAAATAGCAAAAAGTACCCAAGTTAGACATTTTTACACTACATTGAAGGTAGCTCTTTTTATTGGCAGCGTATCATCTACATAATTTTAGTTACATAGTTTCAATTTACTCAAACATGACTTTCACACACCAGTACTGTAGGTAGCTTTATTCTAAAATGGAGCTTAAGAAATAAATTTTAAATATATATATATATATTTATATGCTCATACAAGATATGCACTATTGATTTTAAAAAAATATTAAATGGAGGGACTAAATATTTTGGGTTCATTCCTAATAACAAAATATAATATAAGCTAACTATACAATCTAATCAGTGGTAAAAATGCAATATAAAGTAATGTTCAAGATCAAGGAGATGATGGAGAAACTTTTCCTACAGGGATATGGCAAAAATAAACATAAGATAATTTAATTAGAACAAATCCCAAGGATTTCCCGAGAGAGTCAAATCTTATCGTATCAAGGGCTTTTGTTAAAATATCTGCAATTTGTTTGTTTGTCGCGAGAATGTTAGACATGTTTTTTTGTAATATTTATTGCACTAGTATTATCACAAAAAATAGTTAAAAGTATCCAAATCAAACCCATAGGCGGCCATCATTTATTTCATCCACAACAATTGAGTATAACAACTTTCTGCAGCTATGTACTCAGCCTCGACAGTTGACAAGGATGTTGAATTTTGTTTCTTGTTATGCCAAGAAACCGAATTGTTCCCTAGATAGAAGCATCCAGCACTTGTGATTTTCCTATCATTTGCACTGCCTGCCCAATCAGCATCACTAAAACAAACAATGTTAGAGTTAATTTACTTTGAGCATCAAATTCCATACTCAAGCGTACTATTCACATAATGAATGGTACGCTTCAGTGTTGTCACATGGGATTCCATGGGATCCGTTGATACTGAGCACATACCCCAACACCGTAGCTTATGTCAGGTCGACTAGCTGTGAGATACAGAAAACTTCCAATCATACTTCTATATAGTGTTGGATTTACCCTTACACCATTTTCATCATTTGTCAGTTTGGCCGTAGTCCCAATTGGTGTTTTGGCTTGTTTGGCAAACTCCAGACCAAACTTTTTCACCAAGTTCTTGACATACTTAACTTAAGATATGAAGGTTCCATCTTCTGACTATTTGATTTGCAAACCTAGAAAATAGTTTAACTCACCTACCATGCTCATTTCAATATCATCGACATAAATTTGAGCAATAGCAATGTCAGAATGAACATTTTTAACGAAAAGAGTTTTATCAACTATGCCTCTTCTATAACCATTCATCACAAGAAATTGAGTTAATCTATCATACCAGACTCTAGGAGCTTGTTTCAAACCATAAAGAGCCTTTTTGAGTTGAAAAACATGGTAAGGAAAATGAGGATCTTCGAACCCCTTTGGTTGTTCAACAAAAGCTTCTTCATTCAAATTTCATTTAAAAAGGGTGATTTGACATCCATTTGGTATAGTTTCAAACCAACAATGCAAGCAACAAATAATAACAATCTTATGGTTTCAAGTCTTGCAACAGAGGAAAAAGTTTCATCGAAATCCACACCTTCAATTTGAGTATACCCACTACTACAAAAACATGCTTATAGGAGACTTTTTTAGGGAACTCACCTAGATACGAGCCCTAAAACATATCCTAGACTTTTTAGGACACTCATTGAGAGTCCTTAATGAATTTCTTTTAGGACTCGCAACTCGAGCCCTAAAAACTGATGCGTGTCCTAAAAGTTTGAATTTTTTTTAACAAAAGTACCTGGACTTTTTAGGACACTCATTGAGAGTCCTTAAAAAATTTATTTTAGGACACGCAAAGCGAGCCCTAAAAACTTATGTGTGTCCTAAAAGTTTGAATTTTTTTTAACAAAAGTTCCTGAACTTTTTAGGACACTCATTGAGAGTCCTTAAAGAATTTCTTTTAGGACAAGCAAAGCAAGCCCTAAAAACTTATGTGTGTCCTAAAAGTTTGAATAATTTTTTTTTAACTAAAGTTTTATTATATATTAAATCACAAAGAAAAAAAATACACAACAACCCATTATCTCTCTCTCTTCTTGCTCTCTTCCCCCATTCCCCTTTCTCTCTCTCTCTCTCTCACGCATGCCCACTGCCCAGCCACGAATGGCGGCGCTCCGGCCACCCCCCATCTACACGCGCCAGCCCAGGGTGTTCTCCGGCTGTAACGACCCAAAATCGCTAATAAGGCTTAAGGGCCTTGATTAGTGTGCCTAGAGGGCATAATGGAATTTATGTGTGATTTTAATGAGTAAAATGCATGATTATGATTTAAAGCATGTTATATGACTATTTGAGATGCATGACTATGTGTATTAGTATGCATGTAGGCCCTGATTGTGTTAGAAGGGCATAATTGTAATTTTGGCCATTTTGGGCATAACTGTATTGTTATGTGATGATTGTTGAGACCACATTGTTATGTGGATGTATCTGTGATTTGTGACTTGAGACGATCCCAGAGAGTAGATTAGCGGAAAAGTCAAGGCGGGACTTTATACCCGGCTCGGAGCGAGCCTGGGGGTATAAACAGGAAATTTAGAGAATATATTGAGAATTGTTACACCCAGATTTCGAGCTATGTTAAATATGACCTCGAAAGTTGGATTCGCAAACAAGTGGACTCTTAAGGTTGGAAATATGCTCCAGGATTAAATATCGAGCCTGCGGGACATAGACGCCCTCGAGTATGGCGACCTCGAAGTATTCATGATCTCGAAAGACAACTCCGGGGACACTCTCATCTTCAGGGGTGACCTCGGATCAGGGGTCCCGAGATCGACGCACATACGATTTCGAAGGCCGTGTGGCCTCGGGAGATGTTTCTAGCTCGATAGATGACGAGAAACCTGGGAAGCTAAAGCCTTAGAGATACGTGATAACCACCTTGGATATCTACAAGTGATATAAATACGAGATGTAATCCTCATTTATTATTGTAAATCCCCTAGAATCGTGGGATATTATTTGGTCAGTTATACGTCCCCTGGTCTTCAGGGGTCGCTTCCTTTTATATCTGATTATAGGCATTTAAAGCCATTTATTTGATTTACACAAAAAGAGTAACTACCCAAAATATGTGGGATAGTATTCTACAGCCTTCTCTATAAATAGAGAGGCCATACACCATTGTAATGGACGGAAATTTTGATCCTTGAGAGAAAACTCTGAAGAATTCATGCTGAAGAATTTTCAGAGATAATCTTGAGCTTAATAACAGAGACTCATGGACTAGGCAGATTTAACTGCTGAACCACGTAAAAATCGTGTGTCTGTATTGTTTTATTTCAATTGGCCGTTATCAATTATTGTTTATGTGCTCTTCTTTCACTGTTTGACGAAAAACGGCGTCAACAAGAATAATTTTGATGATGAGGAATACATATTTGTGATTTATCAGGCATTGGGAAGGAAGCGGGAAAATGTTAGAGACACTTGAGGAATTAGCGGGAATTGGGTAAAATGACTAAAATGACCTTATGTGGACAAAAGGGTTTAGAATTGATAGGGAGGGCATTTTGGTCATTAGACTTCTTAGAGATAGATTAAATGAGGCTTTATATATTTAGTGGGATTGATAGAGAGAGTGAGAAATCTGAAGGAAAAGAAAGAAAAAGGAAGAAAAAGAAAAGAGAGAAAAACATAGGGTTTTCCAAAAAGGGCGGTTTGAGGATTCTAGCACCATTTCTCTTCAAATTTCTTAGAGCAAAGCTCAGAGGAGAGCTAGGATAGGCTGAGCATCAAGGATCCTAAGTTAGGCTTGAAGATTTTGCAAGGGATTAGCAAGATCATATCAACATTTGAGGTAAGTTTTAGAGTTTTCAGTTTTTGGGTTTTGACTAGTTTGGATTGTGTATTTAAGCTGAATGATGGGAACTTTAGGGGAATTTCTGGCCAAGGTTGAGGAGGAGCAAGCTAAGGAGGTCTAGGAATTGAATCAAGTCGAAATTGCATCAACGGTATGAATTCTAAGCCTTAACTTTAATGTTTGACTGAATTTCTGGGTTTAGGGTTATCTATGGTAGATTTTGAGATTTGGGATGTATGTGCTTGGGTTTTGAGATTTGGGGATGCTTGGGATGAGTGGAAAGTGTTTATAAGCTTGATTTTGAGTTTGGTGAAGATCTGGGGAAGTTTGGGTTGAGATTGGCTCAAAGAAATCGCAGAAAAAGAAAACTGATGTTGCCTGCCTGCAACTAGCGCTACAGCGCTAGGCCCTGTTTCTGGGGGGATTCCGGTTCTGCTTGTAGCGCTATAGTGCCCTCCTGAGAGTGTTGTAGCGCTACCCTATTCCCAAAAAGGGGTTTTTGGGCTATTTTTGAGGGATTTTGACCTAGGGTTCGGGGTTCGATTCCACCACCTTGTTTTGTGGATCTAGGTCTTTCCGGGGGTTCGGGATTGGTCCCGAGGCTAGGTTTTTGGACTTGAGGTTTGGTGATGACTTTGACCTATGGTTGTGTTTAGGTGTGCGCTAGGGCTCGAGTGGGATCGTGCTCAAGGAGTCAAGTGTTCAAAGCTATCAATTGACAGGTAAGAAAACTATAGCACCCATAGGATAGGGCATGGGCCCATAGTGTGATTGCAGGGCACGGCCCTATATTGCATTACATGTTAGGGTGCAGACTTAATTGAATTGATATATGTTTGAATGTTACTTGAGTTATACTATTTGTAATTATAGTAGAATGAACGGCAAAGGAGCCGAGAACGACAATGGAGCCGAGAACGGCGAAAGGCCGAGAACGGCAGCGGGGCCGGAAGTAACACTTAGCACATGGAGTGCTTATAGTCAGGGTGGGACCCAATGGATACATAAGTTATCCTTACGGTGAGGACCGAGACCCCAGGCTTTGGTAAGGCTTCTGGGGCGGCATGGCCGGGTTTGCTTAAGTCTGATGGTTGACCTGTTTATCTGTGGACTATCTGATATGATTAACTGTATAATTTGCATATGGTATGAACTGCATGAGTTTTCTTGCTGGGCTTCGGCTCACGGGTGCTCTGTGTTGCAGGTAAGGGCAAAGATTGAGTCAACCAGCCACAAGTACGGAGAGCATGAAGCGACACATACATGTTTGGCCTGCCCGACTGCTTTGGTTGGGGGTATTTACGAGAAATTGCTGTAATAATCTGTGATTTTATTAACTAATCAACTGTAAACTTATTTTAAGTTGTAAATAGTTTTCAAACCTTATTTTGGGATCCCAGATGTTAAATATTAGAAGTTTTCAATTAAACCACGCATTTTTAAAGATTACAGCCTTAACTTTTGTTTAGTCACACTTTTGTTTAAAAACCTTGGTTAGCGAGTTCATTGCACAAAGTTTCTTTTAAAACTCACTTAGTAACGGCTCTTAAGGGAGTAGGGTGTTACACCGGCCCTCGAAACTGTTGGAAAAACTCTTTGCATGATCTTTATTTATTTTCATGCAATTTACATATTATCAAACAAACATGCAAATTCCTAGAACATGCTCCTATGAAATTGATACAAATACAATGTAAAGTAAAAACTTACATTACGCAGCGGAACTGGAACAACTCCATCCTTTAATCTCTCTAACCATTGATTCCTTTCTGTAGCAGAGTATTATCAAGAGATTGAACAAGATCAGCAACACAGTCTTCCTCACCAAGCCTTTGATCAACCTAGAACTAGTGTAGGCTGGTTCTCAACACATGAGATAGAGATCTTGCAAAGAAGAAGAAGAGAGAGTGGCCAAGAAAGGTTAGACTGTCTAGGTATTCACTTACTAATCAACTGAAACTTACTTCCTTATGAAAACCCTAGATATCATATTCTTTATATAGGCAACTTAATGGGATTTATTTAAATTTAAATTAATTAAAAATAATAAACAAAAATAAAAGTCTTGGGCTGCCATAAATGGACTTGGGCCCAATCTCTTTCTTTTGAATTTAAATCCCAACTAGGCCTAAATTCAAAACATTTTATTTATTTATTTATTTTTAATTAATTAATTAAATCCTTATTCAAATTAACTAATTATAATTTGAAACTTGATTTAATATTATTTATTTATATTGATACCAATTTATCAATATTAATAAATTTACCCAAAGATTCTCTTTTATTCTCTAAATCTCATATCTCTGTAAATTTTCTAAAATTGACCTAGTCAACTTTAAAAATCCTAATTGATAATTAAATCAATTAATTGAGACATTCTAGATGATTTACTCAAAGGTGATGCGGGGACCATGGATCCATGAAATCAAGCTCCAACAAGTTACCGTGAATTTATTTACGAATAATTTCACTACCTTATTAATTCCTCGTGGCTCCACTATAGACTCGGAATTGAACTCTTGAATTCATAGAACGTATTTTCAAAACCATAAATACGTTATCCATTGTTATAACCATTACAATCCGTCAATCCTCTATCGATGACTTACTAATGAGCTAGGTGAAAATTACCATTTTACCCCTCATCAGTATTTTATCCTTAACTCCCACTAAGTTCCTTATAAATGATATTTCTGTGAACTTAATCACAGAAATGAGATCTCAATCATTTAACCTTTTGAACAAAGCAATTAAGGAAATCATCTTTTCATTTCTCATACAGAAGTTATAGATTTCGTATCTATGAATAATACTCCCACTCAATTACACTAATAAATCTTCAAGATGTAAGTATGGGCTAGACTGTAGGGTAAGCTGGTAACGAACAAGTCAAAAGATTTAAATAATATAATTAGCAGAATATTATCACTCAGAATTAAGATCGACTTAATATATGGTCAACGTTGTGACATTGATTAGATTTGATAACAACGATACTTATTTATCAATCAATAATCAATATCGGTCCTAGTCCGATGTAACTAAATACATCCGATCTTATTTACTTGGTCGAAGCCTTGGACAAGACATCACACCCTGAATGTGTAAGTAGATCATATCGCAGATTGCCTAATCAGTGAAAATCCAATGCACTGATCTAATCTTAGGACTCGTTCTTTTGAACATATAATTACAACTATTGTAACGCCCCAACTCCAGGGACCGCTACAGTGCACATTGCAAATAGTGCTAAACTCGCTAATCGAGTCATTTAGCCATAAATGTGTAACTAAGTATGATTAGCAGTTTAGGGATTAAACATTTCGGTTAAGGTATAACATTTTGGTTAAAACTTAGATTACCTTTGATTGGGTTGTTTCTCGTCAAATCCTTCGGTCAAGAAGCCTCTAATCTTTCCTAGGATCGCCATGCCTCGATCCTCGCTTGATTCCGACTCCTAGAACTCGAGATTTCTTCGAAAATGCCTCGAACGGTAAAATGAACTAACAGGAAGAGAGAAAGTGTTTTCTAACATACGGTTCTATTTGACAAGCTACTTCAAGCTTAAGTAACGTCAAATGAAACCTAGTGCTCGGGGTCCCGGAAACACCCCCGGGGACATTATAGTCAAAACTTCCAGAATTTCTTCATGATCTCAATAACTCCTAATTTATCATCAAATAACATTCTCATTACTCAATATCCCAATAAAAGACCCCGTTATGACAAAACCGCTAATTCACAATATAAGACCGTCTCATGCCGAATAGCTCGAATATATCTCCATAATAATGGGATCTTATCCATAACTCACATTATGCACCGAAATACACAAATATGCCATCAACAGACCAAATTACCAAAACACCATAATAATCAAATGTGGACCTACATGCATGCATATAATATCATATTATAATATAATTCACATAAACATGCATATAATCATTTAATGACATATTTAAACAATTATGGCCCTCCCGGCCTACTAATCCAGCCATTAAACCGCATTAGGGATTTCAGGGCATTACAGGCAAACACAACTAAAGATTTGATTAGTAAATAAAAGATAAAAATAAAGTAGAATTGAAGAAATAGATTTTGTGAAATTGAAATGATGGATTAGAGAAAGCGATCATATAAAGAGCATGGCAAGGTAGAGATGCAGTGTTGTAAAACCTATTCTAATATTGATATTAATTCAAAACACAGTTGCAATTCTACACCATTAATTGCCACTGAAAGATGTATATGTTAAAAGCACAAATTAATTAATTTAGATTAAATTGAATCTAACTCCTAATTTCATAGCATATCATATTATATATCCAAGAGAGACAAAATACCACTGGCAGAATGCAGTAAAAGACATACAATATAACAAATGTACTAAAATAAATTAACAATCTAAGTTACATAAGAAAAGCATGACTGAACTTATGTAAAATATGCTAAATAATTTTAGAAAAGAAATTAGAAGATGAGAAACAAAATAATTAATGACATATGGAAATGAAGCATAAGAAGAATCAATATCACTATTGAGAATGATAAGTACAACAACTGCACTCTAACCTCACCAATATTTCTAAAATAGTTCACTCATTTTTGTCACCTAAAACAAGCAAAACTAAGCTAGAAATAAGAAAAGAAACAAAATAACAAAGTGTTTTTTTTCCACTCTCAAATTTGATGATTTTTTCCCTACATTTGGCTCTCTATTTATAGTGAAAATCATACCCAAAATGTGTAAAATCGTGTATAGAATAGTGGGAAAGTGGCTACAAAAACTTATGGAAGTTGGACAAGTGGTGTTGGGCCGTGGGGGATAGTTGGGAGACGTGGCAGTAGCTGGTTGGATCGGCAGGTAGGCATGGAAGGCAGTCAGGCGGTGGTGTCAGGCGGCGTGGGACCATGTCATGAGGTCTGGGACCGTGTCAGGAGGAACTGGCAGCTGGTGGAACCCGCGGGGCAGGTGCATCAGGTGGCAGGTGGCTCGCGTGAGTAGCTCGGCTTGGCTCTGTTGCTCGGCTGCATCTGACTCTAGTGAGACGTGTGAGCTTGGGCAATTGGGCTCTAGGAAATTGGGTCATTTCATCTTCAAAAATGTCATTTTTTTATGATTTATTCAATTAGAATTATTTCTTTCTTTTTCTTTGTGTCAAAATACATTTTATTTCTTGAAAATTGAACACCAATTAAATTAAAATTAATATTTTCAAATATAAAATATATGAAAATAAATCCATGAAAATATTAATCACTAATAAAATGATATTTTTTAGCACTAACCAAGGCTCCTCTAAGAACCAAGGGGAGGATAGTAACTACAGGTAGGGCATTCGCACACCCACAATCAAAGAGTGCTTGTGGGTATCAAGTTTGGAGTACGAGGATGACAACTCGATAGGTTCAACACCAGGAGGGACTTTAAAGGATCGCCCAAACTCCATGGGCAGACTAAGACTCGACGAACGTGTGTGCGTGAAAACAACCCTATATCTACAAAATGAAAAGGGTGAAATTAAGGTAAAATAAGACCCTACGCATACACGCCTAGCACACCTTGGGCATGGGAAATTCTTACAGAAAAGATAAATACGAACCTATGAAGTCTACCCTCATATAAAAGTAAAGAAAAACATACATGGTTCATCGGCAAAGAAAAGCATACCTAGATGTTCGTTAATGGGTCCTTGGATATGCGAGGGCGGGCCTTTGAATGTGCAAAGATGAATTTTTGGATATGCGAGGGTGGACCTTTGGATGTGCAAAGATGAATACTTGGATATGTGAGGTCGGACCTTTGGATGTGCAAAGACGAATCCTTGGGTATGCAAGGGTGGAACATTCGAAGTGCAAAGACGACCTCTTAAGCAAAAAAAAAAAAAACTCACGCTCCCTACGAAAATCGCATGGGACAAAAAAAATATTTAAAAGGGAAAAAATTACCTCAAGAGTGCTTGTATGGAGGATAAAACCTTTGAGCCCTTGGAGATGACTTAGAAGGAATACCACTAGGCTAAGCAAGTTTTGGTGGAAAAAAATGGGTCAAAGCCTTCAGATATTTTTAGGGAGAGCCAAGCTTCCTAGCCATTGGATCATTCTAAAGTGAAGGGTTGAGATCAAAAGCATGGATTCATTATTGAAGGCCTTGGGATCTGCGCTTGAAAATGCCCACATTCAATTACAGGTAGGCACTTGGATCACCACCCTAGCTATTTGGTTTTTGTGTTTCTCTATACACTACAGAGTAACACACCACCCAAATGCATTTTGTGCTCTTCATACACCACAAGATAACACACCAATGTCGAGCCTTCAATGCCTCTTAAGGTAAGGCGAATCACGAATGTCATAGATATCACATGAGGAACATATGAAGGAGTCTACAAGAACACTTAGAAGTATACTTATAGACTCGGGGGCAAGTGTAAATATGAGAAATTATCCCTTAAAGCATCCCAAGCCAAGTTGCAAGGTTCGAACTCGTGACGTCCAAGGGCCTTTCCATATGAGAGACCGGGTGCACAAGGCACCCCCAACTAAGGGCCTTGCAATGCGAGGCCAAGTGCGCAAGACACCCGCACCTAGATGCCGCCGATGGACTATGGGCCTCGCGACGAGATGCAAGGCACCCTTCATTGAGGGCCTTGCTATGCAAGGCCCCCACACCTAGATGCTGCCAAGGGACTATGGGCCTCACGTTGAGATGCAAGGCACCCTTCATTGAGGGCCTTGCTATGCGAGGCCGGGTGCTCAAGGCACCTGTGCCTAGATGCTGTCGAGGAGCTACAAGGTTCACACCTAGTGCAGAAGACACCATTATGCGCAAGGGTCTGGCTATGCAAGGCCCAACACTCCTCTATGCATCAAGGAGACCCATGCTACCCCGTGGAAGAATCCATAAGTCATTCAACACTTAGCTAAATTTAACAAAACTTGGAGCAAAGGTGTATCTTGGACATGTGATAACAACCATCAAGTACAAGGTACATGTACGGGATGTACGACCATATGGAGAACAGAGGTGTGACCCTAACATTCGTATTACACATGTAGTGGTGGTACAAATTAGTACAAAGAGTGGAGGCACTACTTGCACATCTCTGACCATATACCAGGGCTGACACCACAACCTTCTGCACCACTACATCCTATGCCACTACCCTAACAATGTACCTATGTACAATCTTGTCCCTTGGGACCACAATGTATTAGGAGCCATTAGAGCTCCACTATAAATAGATCTTCACCCCTTTAGCAGAAGGGTTGGAAAATTCATTGTATACTCAGGCTATTAGGCAATATACGAGTTCTTGCTCCATTGTTGTTCTGCATTTTTCTTCGTCAGTTCTTTCTAAGTTCCTTTTATGTTATTTTCTTATTAAGTTTTGAGTTTTCCGACCTCGTTGACGAGTTCTTACCGTCAACATATCTAATGCACTTTGAATACTAATTATTCTTCACTTAAATATAATTTAACGATGATAATTTTCATCTTTAACTACAATCTAAAGAGAACAAAAACTGTTAAACCAACAAAATTTTCTTACATAGACACGGGTTAAAATTAATGTTTTAAATTTTGTCAATAATAATAATGGTTTAAACAATTTTATAGTCATAAAAATGCAATTAGCGGAGGATAGTATTAATATCATATATTTACACATGGGGTTCCAAGAAATGTCGACACACATCAAAGAAGAAGACTAGGTAAGTCACAACGTACTAAAAGTACTGCTCTAGAACTTATATATTAGTTCATGGTGATTATTCAGCCACTTAGGACACTAGTCTTTTGCTGACTTGGCAGCTGAGGTGGCCAACTCAATTGGTTAAGTTAGTTAAAGGCTATTGGCTATAAAAGGGAATCAAGGCTTTTGAATTCGGTTGAAGCTCATTTTGTAAAATCAGAGAGAAAATTAGAGAGAGTTCTGCTTGAGAGAAAGAAAAGAAAGAGGGTTGTAAAAGTGAAGTGATCTTCCATGAGAAGACTTTCACCATTGTGAGATTAGATTGTAACTAGGAGCATGACTCCAATTGCTTTGTAAAACTCTCTCATCTCTTGTAATTGGAGCTGTTTTAATCAAGATTCCCAGCCATCATATTGAGGCTGTTCAGACCCTTGGAGTAGATTGCTAAGCACATTGCTTAGACTTTCGAACCAAGTAAAATTCTTGTGTTGTTCTAGTGCATTTCTGGTTTTGTTCTTGTTAGTTTGATCTCAGTTTGGTTTGTTATTGTCATAACAGTTCCATGAAATAACGCAGCAAGAACTTAGCAGTGAGTACCCATTGACCCAGGACCCCTCAAAAAAAAGAAAAAAAACCTTGGTCTTCCCCCTATTCCATACCGTATATTGTACCCCATTATTACACCAGATATATAAATATTATATACAGCCTAAACTTATCTATATACTATCTCAAATTATTAGCTGATCACCAGTGATATTTATTCATAGATAGAGCACCAAAATGGGGTTATTACATGGTATATTACTCCTGCATTTGGCAGTGACCGCAGGGGTTATGATCAATCTGCGCCGCGCAGAAGCACAAACCATTAACGAGCACTGCCGCGGGCGCTGCGGAAACATGGACATTCCCTATCCGTTTGGCATTGGCGGCGGTTGCTACTTGAACAAGAAGTTCAACATCACATGTGACGAGTCCACAAACCCTCCGAAGGCATATCTAAGAAAAGGTAACATCCAAGTTACTAATATATCTATCAGCGATGGCGAACTTATAGTGTTGCAGCTCATAGCCAAAGACTGTTACGATAAGAACGGTTTGCAATATCAAGACGACACGCTCACGGCATCACTAGACTTGTCCAGCTTTACCATTTCATCAACCAAGAACAAGTTTACTGCCATCGGTTGTGATACTTACGCCATTATTCGAGGCTTCCGAGGCGAACAGAGGTACAGAACAGGTTGCTTATCGTTGTGTGATCGAGCTGGGGACATTAACTATGAGACTTGTTCTGGTGTGGGTTGTTGCCAAGTTATGTCTATACCTCCGAGACTAAACAATTTCACGGTTATTTTGCGTAGTTATTCAAATCATACAAAGGTATGGGATTTTAATCGATGTAGCTTTGGTGTCTTAGCTGAAGAATCTCAGTTCAAATTCTCTAACAGGAGTTTCAATGAATTTGAGAATAAAAAGTATTTTCCTTTGGTTGTTGATTGGTCAATTGGTGATTCGCCATGTGAGAAGGCTAGAGAGTTTAAGAATTCTATTTGTCATTTGGAAACAAGCGAGTGTGTAGATTCTAACTCCAGCTCTGGCTACCTTTGCCGCTGCTTGCCAGGCTTCACAGGGAATCCTTACCACCCAAATGGTTGCCAAAGGTACCATTATTAGTTTCATTAACTAGTAGCTAGTCATGGGTGCTTTATACAATTAAATGATATTTTTAATCTTATAACGTAGATCGACTATGTTAACTTGAAAGACAAATAATATTTAAAAAATGAATTATATATATTAATAGTATACTAGTATATTGTTTTTAGATTTTTTGTTCACTTTTATATATATATATATATATGTTCATGTGTAAATAACAGAAATTCTTGATTTTAACGATTTTTTATTATTTTAATATTAATTTTAACGAAATATTCTTATATTTAATAGAATATTCTTATATTTAACGATAGTTTGTAAATACTTAAACTTAAATGAAAAATGAAATAAAATAAATAATTTTTTAGATATTTTATAATGATAATTATTTAAAAATAATAAATAATTAAAAAATTAAAATATGATATTTTTTAGATATTTTACACTAATAATTATTTAAAATTAATAAAATTATACGTTTTATAACTTAAATAAAATTTAATTAAACTTAGACTCATTTATTAGAATAATATCATATTAAACATATAATATAATTTACTGTCAATTATTAGTAACAAATTGATTTTCTTAAAAAACTAGTAAGAAATTTTAATTTAAAATATACGTATAATATTTAATATTACATTAAACATATAGTATATAATATCTTATTGTCACTCCCAAATTCAAAAACTAAAACAAACATATACTTAAACAAAAATAAATTATTTAATTAAAATAGAATATTTATTTAAATTTTATATGACATTAATATAAATTTAATAAAAATAATTAATAAATTCTATAAATAAAACTAACAAAGGTGCATATTCCACATATATAATATACTACCTAATAAACTCCAATCCTCTATTATTGTTACTTTTGATGATTTGTTATTTGAAATCCATATTTACCGTAAAAAGATGTTAAAATTTGATATTGCTATTTTGACGAACTATTGTCTCATTATTCCTATCAATGATTAAATATAGTTATCAGTGAATCGTTTAATTAATAATGTTCTATGAATTTGCTCAAAAAAAAAATAATGTTCTATGAATAGATTACCTTACTTATATATCTCTTCTTTTTCTTTTCTTTCAGATATTGACGAGTGCAAGGATCGAAACCCATGCATCAACGGAAATTGTATAAATGTAAATGGGAGCTTTAATTGTTTATGTCTGAAGGGTTATAAGCGAGTTAATGAAACAACTTGTGATAGAGTCAGAAATGGACCACAGAAAGCTCTCTTCGTCTATATTCCTCTGGGTACGTATATAGATTTTAATTGAATTTTATGCTTTTTTTAATGTTATATTATATAAACTTACAGTTTATGGAATAATTAACTAGTTACATGTTTATTGACAATTAATAATGTGCACATTTTACTTAATCTCTATATATATAAATAATGGAGAATTCTTTTATAGGGGCTTCATTTTAAGCTCTACTGGTAAGACTCTCAGTGTTCTCAACTCTTGAATAGTTTTCGGCGCGAATTTTTTTATGACCATGTATATTATAACTATTTAGAGCATCCTGCAAATTTTCAGAAAATTTCGAATAGTTTACAATACCGAAAACTAGGTTCAAATATGTTGTTATACGCATGACTAATTTTTTTATGCGCGTGGAAAGAAACATGTTTGAACCTAGTTTTCGGTACTGTAAACTACTCAGAATTTTCTGAAAATTTGCAGATGCTCTAAATAGCTACAATATACACGGTCATAAAAAAAAAGTCGCGCCGAAAACTATTCACAAGTTGAGAAACACTGAGAGTCCTACCGATAAGACTTAAAGTGAAGTTCTATTGAAGAATTATACATAAAATAATATATATTTATGAATTAAATGACTTAGTAATATTTATGAATATATAAAAAATCCACACAACTTGACTTTTAAGAGAAGTTAGGTAGCAAGCTGTCTAAGTTTGTAAGATGGTAATCAAATAGGTTGACGCAGTCTCAGAGTAAGTCTTCGTAGCAAAAAAAAAAGTCTCTGAAGTAAGTCATACATGCATATAGCACATGTTTGGTAGGTTAGGCAGGAATATTGTTAGACTCCATTATTGTCCTTGATAAAAAATAATAATCAGTAATGTAGAAAAATTCATAAGATATATTCACAATTTGAAGAATCTGAAATAAAAAGTATATCTGAAAAGTAAGCATGGCCCTCACTTTATTGAGCATAAGAACAGAAAAAGTAAAGAGTAACATATTTAGACCCACATTTTATAAGATTTTGTTTTAATATGAGAAAAATAACCCTTATCGATCTTTCGCTTCTTAACTATATATAAAGGTGTTGGAATTCACAGTACAGTTTTAATTAATACCTTATTTAGTGTCACAAATTAACCACATGTGTGGGTTACACCAATTTTAAATTGGACGCTGATATTATTATACATACAAGACGTATATGTAATATGTTATGATTGGTCACCAAATGAGGCTCATAATAATTGCTAACAGTATAAACAAACTGTCTGTTATGACAGTTAGTTTATTGTTCCTGTATTATGTAAAGCTATATATATCTAGCTCATTAGTTTTCGGGTACCAGTTTTTAGAGAGAGAATCTTTTGAGTGATTTGTAAGTAAGAGAAAGAGAGAGAAGGAGGGTTGTATTGGCTTGGTGTGTATCTGATCACCATTGCCACAAGTGAGATCAACTGTAGCTAGAAGCAAAGCTTCTCTGTGTATGAGTCTGAGTACTCTTGTCCATACTCTTGTAACTCTGTTCTGATTAGCTCAATAAAGATTCTAAGCCATAGGGGTTGTTCTGGCCGAGGAGTAGGCAGGTGATGTGTTTTCATCATACTGTTCGAACCTCGTAATCTTTGTGCTCTGTTTTTATAGTTTTTTATTCCAGTTGGTTAATTTCAGTTCATCAATTGGTGTTATTAAACTTGTCATCTAATCATTGTTTCTGTCTTGTTTCTATTTCTGTTCTTGACTGAGGTTACATTCACAACAAGTGGCATCAAGAGCCAGGTTCGAGGGCCATCAAGAACAGATTCAAGACTTCAAGAAGATCAAGATTTGATCCGCAATGGCTTCCGCACATTTTGAAGTTGACAAATTTAATGGAGCAAATGATTTTGGTCTGTGGAGGATCAAAATGAAAGCATTCCTTGTGCATCAAGGGATATCAGAAGCAATAGATCGAGAAGAACTTAAAGCTCTTGGAGATGACAAGAAGAAACAGAAAGAGGTTCAGACAAAGGCACACAGTGCTATACTACTGAGCTTAGGAGATGAAGTTCTCAGGGAAGTTTCAGAGGAGGAAACAGCCGTAGGTTTGTGGGAGAAGTTGGCTTCAATCTATCTGAAAAAGTCCCTTGCCAACAAACTCTATCTGAAAAAGAAACTATACACGCTGAGAATGGATGAATCAAAGGATCTAAGAAAGCACCTTGATGAGTTCAACAAAATCATCTTGGATCTCAATAACATAGGGGTCAAGATTGAAGATGAAGACCAAGGTATCCTACTGCTGAGTTCTTTACCAAAGAGTTATGAACATTTTGTGGACACAATCTTGTATGGAAAAGAGACTTTGACCATGGCTGAGGTCAAAGCTGCGTTAAACTCTAAGGAAATTCAAAAGAAAAATGATGGAAAGTCAGATGGTTATGGAGAAGGTCTATTCGTGCGTGGTAGATCAGAAACAAGGGACAACAGAGGTGGAAATCACAAGACAAATCACAAAGGCAGTCAGTACAAGGGTTCAAGCAACACTCACAGATCAAGATCAAAATCAAGAACAGGCAAACAATGTTATTACTGTAAGAAAGAAGGACATTTCAGGGATGAATGTAGAGCTCTTAAGGCCAAGTTACTCAAAGACAAAGGAAAAGAAAAAGGTGATGCTGGTGTTGTTTCGGATGGTTTTGAATCAGCAGATGTACTAGTGGTTTCCAGTCAAGAATCAGGTGACTCTTGGATACTTGACTCATGGTGCTCATTCCATATGACACCAAGGAAGGAGCTGTTCAGTAGCTTCAAGAAAATGGATGGTGATGCAGTTCTACTAGGTGACAATAAAGCCTGCAAGGTTGATGGCATTGGAACTGTGATGATCAAAATGCATGATGATCAAGTCAGAATCATCCAAGAAGTCAGGTATGTTCCTGAACTAAAAAGGAATTTACTTTCACTTGGGAAACTTGCTGAAAAGGGTTGTACCATTAAGATTGATAGCTTACTAAAAGTTCTAAAGGGGTCTCTAGTTGTTATGAAGGGTGAACTAAGAAATGGTATTTACCATCTAAGAGGTAAAACCATTGTAGGAAACAGTGATATGGTGGTTAAGAAACCAGATATGGATAACACGAAATTGTGGCATTTGAGACTAGGACATGTCAGTGAAAGGGGCATGTATGAATTAGAGAAACAGGGGATACTCAAGGGAAAACTAGGTGACCAATTGGAATTTTGTGATGACTGTGTATATGGAAAATGCTGCAAAGTAAAATTTACTACAGGCAAACATACAACAGAAGGAAAATTAGACTACATACACTCTGATCTGTGGGGAGCTTCAAGAACAAAAACACTAGGAGGAGCCAGCTACTTTATGAGTATAGTAGATGACTATACAAGGAAGGTTTGAGTTTTCTTACTCAAGACAAAGAATCAGGCTTTTGATACTTTTGTTACATGGAAAAAGCTGATAGAAAACCATACATGCAGGAAGATTAAGAAGCTTAGGACTGATAATGGGTTAGAGTTCTGTTCAGATGAGTTCACCAAGTTTTGCCAAAATGAAGGGATTGATAGACACAAAACAGTAGTAAAGAATCCTCAACAAAATGGCCTTGCAGAAAGGATGAATAGAACCCTATTAGAGAGGGTAAGGTGCATGCTTAAAGGAGCAGGTCTTGAGAAGAAATTTTGGGGTGAAGCCCTAAAAATAGCATGCTATCTTATTAACAGGTGTCCATCTACTGCTCTAAACTTTAAAACACCACAAGAATGCTGGACAGGTCACACACCAATTGTTGAACATCTCAGGGTCTTCGGGTGCACAGCTTTTGCACATACTAGACAAGACAAACTTGAACCAAGGGCACTCAAGTGCTTATTCTTAGGATATCCTGAAGGGATTAAGGGGTACAAATTATGGTGTCTAGAAGATCGTTACAGAAAGTGTATCATTAGTAGAGATGTGGTCTTTAAGGAACATGAAATGGCCATGAAAACTACTGCTGCATGTGATAAACAAGAAACTCAAATTGAAAAGAGAGTCTAGCTACAACTAGACAACGAAGGTGAAGTAACTACTGATCAGGTGGATGCTCAGACCAGTACACAAGAAGGAAATGAAACAGAAAATGAAGAAGAGTCTACAACCACTAACATTCAAGACTATCAGCTTGTAAGGGACAGAGAAAGAAGAGAAATTAAACCCCCTGAAAGACTTGGTTTTGCTGACTGTACTGCTTTTGCATTAGCCTCAGCAGAAGAAGTGGTGAGTTCAGCTCCTAGAACTTACCAAGAAGCTGTTAACAGTAAGGACAGAAAGAAATGGCTTGCAGCCATTGATGAGGAGATGACATCACTCAAGAAAAACAAGACATGGGTAACTGTACCTAAACCACCTGGACAGAAATTAATTGGATGCAAATGGATCTTTAAGGAAAAGGAGGGTCTACCAGGTGAAGAGATTAGGTACAAGGCAAGGCTAGTAGCTAAGGGTTTCAGTCAAAGAGAGGGAATTGACTTCAATGACATATTCTCTCCAGTGGTAAAGCAGTCCTCAATCAGAATCATGATGGCAATGGTAGCAAAATTTGATTTGGAAATGGACCAAATGGATGTTAAAACAGCTTTCTTACATGGAAAGCTTGAAGAAGAAATCTATATGGCAGAACCAGATGGATTCAAGAGTAACAAGCCAAATCAAGCATGCCTATTACAAAAATCTCTTTATGGGCTAAAACAAGCTCCAAGGCAGTGGAATATGAGATTTCATGAGTTTATGACTGACATAGGTTTCACAAGAAGTGACTATGATCCTTGTGTGTATTATAATGATGAACCAATTTGGTTATTGTTATATGTGGATGATATTCTCATCATAGGGAAGAAAAGACAAGCTATAGACAGATTAAAGATGCAGCTAAGCTCAGAATTTGAGATGAAAAATCTTGGGGAAGCTAAGAGAATACTTGGGATAGACATTAAGAGGGAAAGACCAGAAAGAATATCTCTGTCACAAAGAGATTACATACAGAAAATTATTGACAAATTCTGTATGAGCGAAGCTAAACCAGTCACCACACCTTTGGCTCAACATTTCAAGCTATCTCAGACTCAAGCTCCGAAAACAGAGGAAGAGAAGAACTATATGGATACAGTACCTTATGCTTCTTGTGTTGGGAGCCTAATGTACTGTATGGTATGTACAAGGCCTGATTTAGCCTATGCCTTGAGCATGGTAAGCAGATTTATCTCTGACCCAGGAAAAGAACACTGGACTGCAGTAAAATGGATACTAAGGTATCTAAAGGGTACTATAGGTATGGGGCTTGTTTATAGCAACAAGATGGAAAATGAGACTGAAGTGAATGGCTATGTAGACTCAGACTACGCAGGGAGCATAGACACACGGAGATCAATAACAGGTTATGCTTTTACTGTTCTAGGTGGATGTGTTAGCTGGAAATCCAATCTTCAAAAGGTGGTTGCTCTATCATCAACAGAGGCAGAATATATGGCTGCTACAGAAGCCATAAAAGAAGCAATCTGGCTTAAAGGATTCACCAAGGAGTTGGGTTTCAAATCAGACAATATCACTATACATTGTGATAACCAAAGTGCTTTGCACTTAATGAGAAATCCAATATTTCATGAGAGATCAAAACACATAGACATCAAACTACACTTCATAAGAGAGGTTATTGCAAGGAAGGAAGTGAGTGTCAAAAAGATTGGAACTAAGGAGAACCCAGCTGACATGATGACCAAATATGTAAGTTTGGCCAAGTTTAGACTTTGTCTAAACTTGCTAAACATTCTCAGCTGCTGTTAAGGAGGTAAGACCAGTTCAGTCCCAGTTCATATGGCCTAGACCTCATTTCGATGACCAAGGTGGATGATTGTTATGATTGGTCACCAAATGAGGCTCATAATAATTGCTAACAGTATAAACAAACTGTCTGTTATGACAGTTAGTTTATTGTTCCCATATTATGTAAAGCTATATATATATCTAGCTCATTAGTTTTCGGGTACCAGTTTTTAGAGAGAGAATCTTTTGAGTGATTTGTAAGTAAGAGAAAGAGAGAGAAGGAGGGTTGTATTGGCTTGGTGTGTATCTGATCACCATTGCCACAAGTGAGATCAACTGTAGCTAGAAGCAAAGCTTCTCTGTGTATGAGTCTGAGTACTCTTGTCCATACTCTTGTAACTCTGTTCTGATTAGCTCAATAAAGATTCTAAGTCATAGGGGCTGTTCTGGCCGAGGAGTAGGCAGGTGATGTGTTTTCATCATACTGTTCGAACCTCGTAATCTTTGTGCTTTGTTTTTATAGTTTTTGATTCCAGTTGGTTAATTTCAGTTCATCAATTGGTGTTATTAAACTTGTCATCTAATCATTGTTTCTGTCTTGTTTCTATTACTGTTCTTGACTGAGGTTACATTCACAACATAATAAGAAATGCATCTCACGTTGTACGTGCATACAAAAAAAAAATTAAAATTAGTAGTAGCTAAAATAGAATTTGATAACATAAGCATCACATAGATATATATTATTTTATTAAAATTAAATTTTCAATTAGAGTAGCAAAAGATATTTGAAAATTAATTTGAGGTCTAGATATTTACCAAAATAATTAAATTTTAAATACCCTCATAGTAAAATTATCATTGTTATTTATTACCTTTCAATACATGCAGGCATAAGCATAGGCCTCATGACTCTATTTGCAATGAGCCTAATGCTATTTTGGGGGCTAAGAAAGAGAAAATTGATCAAACTTAAAGAGAAGTTCTTTGAACAAAATGGTGGATTAATGTTACAACAAAGACTATCAAGTATTGAGAAAGCACCTATAGAGACAGCTAAAGTCTTTACTGCAGAAGAGCTGGAAATGGCCACAAACAACTACCATGAAAGTAGAATCATTGGTGAAGGAGGTTATGGAACAGTTTATAGAGGAATATTTCCAAACAATAAGGTGGTTGCCATAAAAAAATCCAAATTCGGAGCTCAAATAGTGCAAACCGATCAAATTGAACAATTCATCAATGAGGTAATTGTGCTCATGCAAATTAACCATAGAAATGTGGTCAGGCTTTTGGGTTGTTGTCTAGAGACAGAAGTGCCTACATTAGTTTATGAGTTCATTACCAATGGAACTCTTTATCAACATCTCCATAATAAAGGCACTAAAACACCCTCACTACCGTGGGAATTGAGATTGAAGATCGCAACAGAAACTGCAGGAGCTCTAGCGTACTTGCATTATGAAACCAATACCCAAATTGTACACAGAGATGTAAAGACTATGAATATACTTTTGGATGAAAACTACATAGCCAAAGTGTCAGATTTTGGAACTTCTAGACTCATTATGCAAGATGAAGATCAGTTATCAACTTTGGTGCAAGGCACAGTTGGGTACTTAGACCCTGAATACTTGCAAACAAGCCAACTTACTGAAAAGAGTGATGTGTATAGCTTTGGAGTTGTTCTTGGGGAACTATTAACAGGGAAGAAAGCCTTTTCTTTTGATAAATCGAACAATGTTAGTCAAGTCCTAGCAATGTCCTTCCTCTCTTTGAAAGATGATGATCAGTTTAACAAATTCATTGATGATGATATCCTCAATGATGGAAATATGGAGGTAATTAAAGAAGTTGCAAATCTTACAAAACGATGTTTGAGGATAAAAGGGGATGAGAGACCTACCATGAAAGAAGTGGCTATGGAGCTAGAGGGATTACGAGCTATGTCAAAGCATCCATGGGTAAACGTTGATCATTTGGATATTGAAGAGACTGAACATTTGCTTGGGGAAATACCTTCAAATAATCTTTACGACATTCTTGATCTTGAATGTGGTTCAAGTGGTGCTACAACAACTGTGTATGATAGCATGCAAACTCAATCAATGCTGAGTCCATTTGATGATGGGCGATAGATGTGGAATGAGATCCTCTGCTACAAAACTCTATCCCACTCTCTGTCTCCTCACTAGTTTAATGACAATTGTCTTAGAGTTATATATTATTTAGACTATGTTTGCAGAGAAACTTAAATGAGAGATTTAAACTGTTATTTGATCTTTTGCATTTCATCTGAATCAAATGATTTATAACAAAAACATTCTGTTAAATAGTTTTTTTTTTCTTTCTGATATTTGTATTTTTATACGAAATCAAATTTTTTAAATACATAATATAAGCAACATACCATTAGATTTGTTTTGATACATAAAATAAAGCATATTTTGTAGATTAAAAAAGACGGGGTTTTTTCATTAATAACTATACTGCATAAAAAAATTATGTTTACTACTGATTTTTTTTTTACTTTTTTTTTTAAAATGTGTGACATTATTAAGTTTATATTTTCAATAATATGGTTTGCTAATTAATTTTATATTATATAAAAGTCCCTGGAAGAAAGTCCTCAAAACCCTTTCTGTAACACTGCTCTAATCTAGTGATCAATTTGTTTATGCAAAGGTACATGCAACAGAGGAGATGGGTGGCCATACCTTGCCATGCAACAGGTTGAAGTTTTCAATAGAAATGGAAAGAGAAAAATATAATTCAAATTATAATTTGTGTTTTATTTGATTTATTAACATGTGATTTGTATTTGTTGAATTTATATGTATTTATTTTAATTAAATTTAATTTTATAATTTTTTAGTGGATTTTTATTTATTGTATTTGCCTTTGTTTAATTTCTTTTTATGATTTTCTTAATTAATCTGTAATGCAAGTTTATATTTGCGATCAAAGTTTGCACTGGTTGAATTTTTATTTTTTTGTGAAAAGAGAAAGTATATTTTAATTTATAATTTTTTCTGGTTATATACTAACGAGAGTGCCAAAAAAATAATTTTAATTAATATTTTTTGGGAAAAAGATATTACGTTTTACTGTATGTGACATAATAAGTCTTTTGCCAAATTTTAGACTTATTATATCACGCATATTAAGACGTAAGTAGTTTCTTATGTCTCACAAAGCATGACACAATAAGTTTTGTAATTTTAAGTCATTGATTTTAACGTGTCATGCTATGAAGACGTAATAAGTATTTTATGTCATGCTTATAGGGAGTCTTAAATACTCCTATTTGTAGTATTAAGTATTAATCCATTGTGAAAGACTTCCTTGTTTACATATTTTGGAAAAAAAAATATGATATGAGAACTCATTAACAAAGTTGTTGTATCTCCATCATGCTTTATGTAATAAGTTGTTGTGTCTTTTTTTCGTTGAAAAAGTGCCCAATGTTAGTCAAACAATAATTTCGTGAGTGCTCCCTTGTTAAACTTCGTCAAGTGATTGGGCCGCCATGTGTCACAATCGGTTTAGTTTATCTAACAATTTTGTTTAAAATATAATTTAAATTGGTTTTAAAATAAAAAATTATATTAAAAGTCAATTTTGAAAACATTAAATTTAATTAAAAAAACAAATATCATTTAAAACGTTAAAATATGATTAATATTAGTTTTATTTAAAATAAAAATTATTATTCAAAGTTAAAGATTAACCTAAAAAACCATAAACCAAAAATAATCTAACTCAAAAATCTTCCCCAAATACCATAATAAACCTAAGAACACAAATTTATACAATGTCTAGATTCACACATTCAACACCCATATCATTTTGATTGAAAAAAAAAAAAACAGATTCAAAGTTTCAATAACCAAATGCAAAAGTGATAAAGGATTCCAATCTTCTTCTTTTGTCTCATTTTTCTTTCCCAATCTTTGCAAACCAAGAATGATTAAAGCCAAGCTAGATTCCCTATCTTCTGCTAAGAAAAAAAAAAATCCATAAACCCTTTAAGCTCTTCGAATTCAAAGTCGGTTAAGCTCTTGTTGGAATCCTCTAGCCAACTTTCTCTATCTCTTCACCTAGAATCTGACCCACAAGCCCAGATTTCGACCAAGTCGACGTGGTCTCCGTCGCATGACAAATCCAAGACCAAATCTGGCCATCCCCGTGTAGCTTCTCCGACGACTCGCCCTTGTTGTTGCTCCTTTGTTGCTGACCAGATCTAGAGACCAGTCCGACAATTGCAAGACTAGTACCCAAGTGTTAGGAGTGTGTCCTAAAAGCATGTAAAGACATTTTTTTTTCTGTGAATAAATAAATACAATGGTTTATTATTATTGTCATATTTAGATTGTTAAATTATTGTTTGAATAATTTTGTAAATATCAGAAAAATTCCATATTCATTATTGAGGATGTGATCTTGTATTAGTACGAGAGAATTAAGATCACATGAATGAGTAAAAATAGTCAACAACAACAAATTAAAGTTATAGAATTCTTTAATTGGAGTTGTAAATACGGTTTACTGAGTATCATAATGATACATATAATCTAGATTCGGATTATTGATGTGGAAAGACATCTCGGTAAATGTGCTTTATATAATATGATTATATATGACATGGACCGATATGAATTAAAGTATTTATCCAAAAACCATTTAATAATAAAGACTTGTAATTCATATCATAACTGATGATCATTTATAGATCAACCTAAATCATGAGTGTTCATGAACTCCTGTTCATGTTTATTAAATCTTTTGATTCATTCGTTAAGGTCTCTTCAAAGAATGAGACTAATGACTTTTGTTTTGGAGATTTAATATCATGAATGGCTGGGAACATGTATCAACAATACGGAATCTAATCTTTCCTAACGGATCGTATATTAGTTCCCTTAAGGATTAATTCTGGAACTGAATGATTTTGAGCTCAAATCTATAATTAGATTATAGATTAATTATTCACTAGTGAATTAATGATACTTAAGGAATAAGAAGTAAATTAGAAAGGTAAAATGATAATTCTTCCATTCTAATTTATGAACTAATTAATTAGAGGGTTGAACTATTGTAAGATGGATATATCAATGGACGACTTAAGAAAAATATCTCTGTAAAAGTATATCTATAACATAAAGAGTGCAAATCTGAATTTATAGTGGAGTAATATCATAATTAATAAATTAACTATTATAATTAAAGAGTTTAATTATTTAGTTTCAATTTATTGGAGCTTAATGTTATAGGTCCATGGTCCCCGAAATGGCTCAAACAAACATTGACAAAGGTAAATACAAAAATGGGCAAAAAGGACTTGTGTGATAAGTAAAATATTTTTCTATGTATCAAACATAATTATTACGTAATTATGTGTAATTAATTAATTAAGAATTAATTAATTATTTAATTTAACAAAAATATAATTAATTTTGAATTAATTTATTTTTGGGATTTTTGGTATTTAAATAATAATAAAAATTGGAAAAATCACATGCCATCACAGGCATGTGGTACACGTGTGGCACAGTGCACATGCACTGTCCTACACGCATAAGAGAGTGTACTCAGTCTCTTGATTCCACAATTTTAGTTATTTAAATATTAAATAAATAATGAGATATTTTAATATGATTAAAATATTATTATTTAAACAAAAATCTGATAACTGATCAGTTATTTTGAATTTGTTTAAAATAACAAATATTTTAATATATAGGATATCAGTTTTTCATAGAACGTAACTTTTCAATGATAGAAAAATATCTAGAAATCTCTCTCAGAGAAAGAGACAGTGACATAATCAAAAGTCATTGTACTTCACAAAACCTAGGTCCAAAACTTTATCAGATCTCATGTGTTGAGAACATCTGATAAATAGTTTATTGTCTATTATTTGTATAGCGAGCCCACACTCGTTCTTTGTGTGCCTGAGAACATTTTGGAAGATCTTAGTGTGAGATCTCGAGGATTTAGCCATACGAAAAGATAGCAGCAAGGAAGGACCTGAGGTCATTTTTCTATTCATGTCATTGATTCAATATATATATGCATGTGAAGAAGTAGATCTAGAAATCTTATGGAATTAATCTAACAATTTGATTGTTGTTCCGCTGTGTATAATCTCTGATTTGATCAATAAAAACCAAAAAATGGTACCAGAGCCATCTTCACATATATATGTATTGAATCTGTGTGGGTTTAATTTTATGCATTTATTTATTTTGATGAATGGATGGATGGCTTAATGTGATTGAATGCATGGGAATGTTGAATCGTTAATTGTATGATGTTTTTGGGTTAGGATTTGTTTATGATTAGATCATTGTGTAAGCCATTAAAGGGCATAGGATTTATGTAATATTACTTGGTTTTTGACACCATAAAATTGTAATTCCGATCACACAAAAGTCATAATGGAGCCCGGGATTCAAAATTCAGCCACCGATCCTCCGAGGCCGACCTCTGAGCCGATGCCGGGACGTCGTACGGACGTCGTACGGTTCCGTACAATCCAGCCCCGGCAGCCCCATTTGACGCCACGTGTCCCCGTCTGACTAGTCCATAATTTTTTTTCTTTTTCTAAAATTAATCTGTTATTTTTTTAAAATTTTAAAATGTTTAAATATCCTATTTTTGAAATTTGATATTTAAATAATGAGATATTTTTGTTATCTTAACAAACTTTTTTTAATATCTTATTTAAAATTTATTTTTTCAAAATAGCAGATTTTAATTTAAATTCATTTAAGTTTTGATTCAAAGTTGTTTTATTTAAAAAGAAAAATAAAAATAATGATTATTTAAAAGTTTTTTTTAATTAATCAAAATAATTTGATAATTATTTTCTTATTATTATTCTGGACCAACAATGTCACATATCCTACCGACAGTAAAGTAAAGAAGCTCGATGGAGATCAAGACAGTTTTATTTTATTTATTTTAATTTTATAAAGTGGTTGTAAAATTAGAAATACCCAAAAGCACCCGGTTCAACATTTATTGTTTATTTATTTAAATAATTATTTTCATGTGGTTAATGTGATTGATAACATGTTCATGCATTGTATGCCATACATAAAAACTCACACAGTCATAATCATGCATCTCATTAGTAGAAACATGATTATTAGGATTGTCCTATATGTTTATATGAATTGTTTTGTGAAATCAATTGCATGTAAATTACTTTGTTTTATTTTGAAAACTTGGTAAAATATCACACCAAATTTTAAGTCTTTATGACTTAATTTATTTAAACAAACTTTATTTTAAAAAGTTTTTTTTTTAGTAAAGTTTAGATGAACATGATTGGTAATTTAAAATTGAACATGGACCTAGAAACTCGTTTTCTTTCCAATTTTAATTATGTTCGTAAAGTTTAAAGAAACTGTAATTAATTTGGAATTAATTAGGTTAAAAACACTTATTTCAAAATAGTGAGTGGGAGAGGGTTGATATCTCAAACATAACTCATGGTCTCCATTATTAATATAACACCGTGAGATATGAATAGCGCCTCGCGATGGCTTTGTTTTCGTCCCCCTAAGGAAGGTGTCTGGACATATCAATAGCAAGGTTGTATTTCTTACATAGATAGGAACTAATGATGTATTTTAGGCTCGATCGACCCTAAGGCGGCATGTCCTAAGTTAAGTCATGAACTCCGAAATAATGGGTTACATTCACAAAGTTATGATTAAGCTCGTGCAGTGGATAATCATAACTTGACCAAACTAAGCAGTACTTTAATGTTTAAAAGAGAAAATAAATAGTTATTTTAAGTATTAAACAATAAAGATAAGAATGTCTTATAAATTCTCTAAAATTAATTTGACTGACCCTAAGGCGGCACTTTAATTGTTAGAAAATTTTATCGTGGAAATTATTCTTTATTTTATGTGTTTTAATTGTGCTCATGCATCACGTTTAATTTCCGAAAACTTTGATATTTATTTTTCTAAATATAATAATAATATTTGTATTTTTTATTTTATTCAGAATATGTCTATCTCTGGAAATCCCATCACTGCTTTGATAGTACAAGAAAAATTAACTGGTGATAACTTTATAAAATGGAAATCAAATATGAATCTATTGTTGGTTAGCGAAAACCACAAGTTTTTCCTAAATGAGGAATGTCCTGAAGAACCTAGCGCCAATGCCCCGAAACATGTTCGGGACAAATTTGATGCATGGATTCAATCCAATAACAAAGTCAAGTGCTATATGCTTGTAAGCATGAGTGATGTCTTACGAACAAAGCATGAATCCATGGAAACTGCCTTTGAGATACTGGAATCTCTTAAGGAAATGTTTGGGCGCCCATCTGATCAAAGTCGTCATGAGGCTACTAGAACCTACATGAATGCTACGATAAAGAAAGGTCAATCTGTGCGTGAGCATGTTTTGAACATGATTAGTGTACTTCATGAAGTTGAGACGCATGGAGCAGTCATGGATGAAAAGACACAAGTAAGCAATATACTTGAGTCTTTAACTCCTGCCTTTTCTGCATTCACAACAAATTATGTCATGAACAAATTAGATTTTAACATGACACAATTGCTGAATGAATTACAAACTTTTGAGTCTTTGAATAAGACCATCTCAAGTCAGGCTGAAGTAAATGTTGCTGAAGCAAAACCATCTTCTTCAAAGAAGAAAAGAAAAGGCAATAACAATGACAGCAAACCTAAAAAGGACAATTTGAAAAAGGCAAAGAAGTCATCCAAGGCGCCCGAGAACAAAAAGAACAATGACCCCAAACAAAAGGCACCCAAAGGAAAGTGTTTCCATTGTAATGTCGATGGTCATTGGAAGAGAAACTGTCCAAAGTATCTCGCTAAGCTAAAAGAGAAAAAGAAAGGTAAATCAGATTTACTTGTACTCGAAGCTTGTATGGTGGAACAAGATAAATTATCATGGATAGTTAATTCTGGTTCCACTAACCATGTTTGTTCTTGTTTGCAGATGCTTGAGTCCGCAAAGCAGTTAGAGCAAGGAGAGACGACTATGAGAGTGGGAAGTGGAGCGCTTGTTTCAGCTAAAGCATGTGGAACAGTCCGTTTAAATTTTAAGAACAATTTTCTAGTTTTGAATAATGTGTTATTTATTCCTGAAATTACTAGAAACAGTATTTCTTTATCTTTGTTACATGAACAAAATTTTAACATTTCTTTTAATAATAATATAATTTTTATTTCAAGGAATGGGAACAATATTTGTCATGCAAAACAAAAGAACGGACTGTACATGTTTAATCCAATAGAAAAATCGCTCAATAATTATGAATTGTTTAAAGTAGTTGTTCTGCAAAGTAACAAAAGACAAAAGGTTTCTAAAGAAAATGACACGTATCTATGGCACTTAAGATTAGGTCATATCAGTCCAGATAAGATAAACCGGTTAACTAAAAATGGACCTCTAAGGGAACTAACAGTTGGAACCCTACCGGTTTGTGAATCCTGTTTAGAAGGAAAATTGACTAAACGGCCTTTCACTTCGAAGGGAAATAGAGCCAAAGAACCACTAGAGCTAATACATAGTGATGTATGTGGTCCAATTAACATTGAAGCTCGAGGTGGTTATGAATATTTTGTCACATTTACTGACGACTATTCTAGATACGGTCATGTGTACCTAATGCTTAAGAAGTCAAAAACTTTTGATAGGTTTAAAGACTTCAAAGCTTTAGCTGAGAAACAATTAGGCAAATCTTTAAAAACACTCCGATCTGATCGTGGTGGTGAATATTTGGATTATGAATTCAAAGATTTCTTGCTGGAGCATGGAATTCTATCCCAACTCACAGCACCTGGAACGCCACAACAAAACGGAGTTTCAGAGAGAAGAAACCGGACTTTGTTGGACATGGTCAGGTCTATGTTAAGCTACTCTTCACTTCCCTTATCGTTTTGGGGATATGCACTTCAAACGGCTAACTACATTTTGAATGTAGTTCCGTCCAAAGCTATGAAAAAGACACCTCTGGAACTATGGAATGGAAATAAACCTAGTTTACGGCATTTCCGTATTTGGGGTTGTTCTGCTCATGTGCTAAGACCTAAATCTGGAAAACTGGATTCTAGGTCTAAAGTGTGTATATTCGTGGGCTATGCTCCAGAAACAAGAGGTGGATATTTCTATAGCCCAAGTGATCAAAAGGTATTTGTTTCGAAAAATGCAACCTTTTTAGAACACGGCTATATGAATGATTTTAAACCTCGGAGCAAAGTAGTTTTAGAGGAACTAATGACAGATAATATTCCATCTCCATTCTCTTCATCAGTTAATGATAAAACAACCAAAGAAACCACATTTCTTGAAAAGGAAAAACTGGTGCAACGTCGTAGTGGGAGGATTGTGAGACAACCTATTCATTACGAACATGAGGCACACGTTCTTGTATCAGATACTGAAAAGGACGATCCATTGACTTTTAAAGAAGCAATGGAAGACCCTGATGTTGATAAGTGGCAAGAAGCCATGAATCAAGAAATGGAATCAATGTATTCCAATTCAGTATGGGAACTTGTAGATCTGCCTGATAATGTTAATGCCATTGGATGCAAATGGATCTACAAGAAGAAAAGGGGTGCAGATGGAAAGGTAGAAACCTATAAAGCAAGGCTTGTGGCCAAAGGCTACACACAGAGAGAGGGTGTGGACTATGAAGAAACATTTTCTCCTGTGGCCATGCTTAAGTCCATTCGCATACTCTTATCCATAGCTGCCATCTATAATTATGAGCTATGGCAAATGGACGTCAAGACAGCTTTTCTGAATGGCCACCTTGATGAAACCATTTATATGGAACAACCAGAAGGGTTCATAAAGAAGGATCAAGATCAAAAGGTATGCAAATTGTTGAAATCCATATATGGATTGAAACAAGCATCAAGATCTTGGAACTTAACATTTGATGAAACTATTAAAACATATGGTTTCGAACAAAATGTTGATGAAGCATGTGTTTATAAATACATCAAAGGAAAAATTGTGGTTTTCTTAGTTCTTTACGTTGATGATTTCCTACTCATTGGGAATGATGTAGAGACATTATCAAATGTAAAGAAATGGTTGGCTGACAAATTCCAAATGAAAGATTTGGGAGAAGCGAGCTATGTTCTAGGCATTAAAATTCTAAGAGATAGAAAGAACAAGCTCCTAGCACTTTCACAAGCAAATTATATTGATAAAGTGCTTGAAAGATTCTTTATAGAGAATTCTAAAAATGGTCAATTGCCGACTAGACATGGAATTACTCTTTGCAAAGATCAGTGTCCAAAGACACCACAAGAGCATGAGGATATGAGAAAGTATCCCTATGCATCGGCTGTAGGGAGCCTAATGTATGCAATGTTATGTACTAGACCTGACATATGTTATGCAGTAGGGATTGTCAGTCGTTATCAATCAAATCCAGGTTTGGAACATTGGATTGCGGTGAAACATATTCTCAAGTATCTCAGGAGAACGAGAGACTATATGCTAGTATATTCAGGTAGTGACCTCAAACCTACTGGATACACTGACTCAGATTTTCAATCTGACAAGGATAGTAGAAAGTCTACTTTTGGGTCAGTATTCACTCTTGGTGGTGGAGTAGTTGTCTGGAGAAGCATTAAGCAATCCAGTATAGCTGATTCAACCATGGAAGCTGAATACATAGTAGCTTGTAAAGTAGCTAAGGAAGCAGTTTGGCTGAAAAAGTTCTACACAGATTTGGAAGTAGTTCCAGAAGTGGAGAAACCACTTGTTCTTTACTATGACAACAGTGGAGCAGTGGCCAATTCTAAAGAACCAAGAAGCCACAAGAGGGGAAAGCATATAGAGCGCAAATACCACTTAGTCAGAGAAATCGTACATAGAGGAGATGTGACCATTATGAAAATCGCATCAGAACACAACCTGGTGGACCCGTTCATGAAGACGCTTCCAGCAAAGAAATTTGAGGGTCATGTACATAATATGGGTTGAGAGAAATGCCTCACTTGCTTTAAGTACAAGTGGGAGATTGTTAGGAGTGTGTCCTAAAAGCATGTAAAGACATTTGTTTTTTCTGTGAATAAATAAATATAATGGTTTATTATTATTGTCATATTTAGATTGTTAAATTATTGTTTGAATAATTTTGTAAATATCAGAAAAATTCCATATTCATTATTGAGGATGTGATCTTGTATTAGTACGAGAGAATTAAGATCACATGAATGAATAAAAATAGTCAACAACAACAAATTAAAGTTATAGAATTCTTTAATTGGAGTTGTAAGTACGGTTTACTGAGTATCATAATGATACAAATAATCTAGATTCAGATTATTGATGTGGAAAGACATCTCGGTAAATGTGCTTTATATAATATGATTATATATGACATGGACCGATATGAATTAAAGTCTTTATCCAAAAACCATTTAATAATAAAGACTTGTAATTCATATCATAACTGATGATCATTTATAGATCAACCTAAATCCTGAGTGTTCATGAACTCCTGTTCATGTTTATTAAATCTTTTGATTCATTCGTTAAGGCATCTTCAAAGAATGAGGCTAATGACTTTTGTTTTGGAGATTTAATATCATGGATGGCTGGAAACATGTATCAACAATACGGAATCTAATCTTTCCTAACGGATCGTATATTAGTTCCCTTAAGGGTTAATTCTGGAACTGAATGATTTTGAGCTCAAATCTATAATTAGATTATAGATTAATTATTCACTAGTGAATTAATGGTACTTAAGGAATAAGAAGTAAATTAGAAAGGTAAAATGATAATTCTTCCATTCTAATTTATGAACTAATTAATTAGAGGGTTGAACTATTGTAAGATGGATATATCAATGGATGACTTAAGAAAAAGTTCTCTGTAAAAGTATATCTATAACATAAAGAGTGCAAATCTGAATTTATAGTTGAGTAATATCATAATTAATAAATTAACTATTATAATTAAAGAGTTTAATTATTTAGTTTTAATTTATTGGAGCTTAATGTTATAGGTCTATGGTCCCCGAAATAGCTCAAACAAACACTGACAAAGGTAAATACAAAAATGGGCAAAAAGGACTTATGTGATAAGTAAAATATTTTTCTATGTATCAAACATAATTATTGCTTAATTATGTGTAATTAATTAATTATTTGATTTAACAAAAATATAATTAATTTTGAATTAATTTATTTTTGGGATTTTTGGTATTTAAATAATAATAAAAATTAGAAAAATCACATGTCATCACAGGCATGTGGTACACGTGTGGCACAGTGCACAGGCACTGTGCTACACGCATAAGAGAGTGTACTCAGTCTCTTGATTCCACAATTTTAGTTATTTAAATATTAAATAAATAATGAGATATTTTAATATGATTAAAATATTGTTATTTAAACAAAAATCTGATAACTGATCAGTTATTTTGAATTTGTTTAAAATAACAAATATTTTAATATATAGGATATATTAAATATAGGATATCAGTTTTTCATAGAACGTAACTTTTCAGGGATAGAAAAATATCTAGAAATCTCTCTCAGAGAAAGAGAGCAGTGACATAATCAAAAGTCATTGTTCTTCACAGAACCTAGGTCCAAAACTTTATCAGATCTCATGTGTTGAGAACATCTGATAAATAGTTTATTGCATATTATTTGTATAGCGAGTCCACACTCGTTCTTTGTGTGCCTGAGAATATTTTGGAAGATCTTGGTGTGAGATCTCGAGGATTTAACCATACGAAAAGATAGCAGCAAGGAAGGACCTGAGGTAATTATTCTATTCATGTCCTTGATTCAATATATGTATATATATATATATGCATGTGAAGAAGTAGATCTAGAAATCTTATGGGATTAATCTAACAATTTGATTGTTGTTCCGTTGCGTATAATCTCTGATTTGATCAATAAAAACCAACACCAAGAATGCTTGGTTCCATCGCCTAGCCGCCCAGGCAATGTAAGCAAAATCGCCTCGTCGCCTCCCACCTTGCCCTTGAAGCTCTGGCCTTGAACTTGCAGTATAAGAGACAGAAGGGAAGATGAAGAAGAATGAAGCAGAAGAGAAAGATTTTGGTTTTATTTTTTTAATTTAAATTTTAATTTATAAACTTTAATAAGTATAGTTTAAAATAAACAAGTTTTTTTTTTGTTTTAAATCTGATTATTAACCTTTTTTTTAGTTAAAATCAACATTTTAAATTTAATGTACCATTACTACAAAATACCATTTACGGGTCACCTTTTTAGGGCATGCACCTAAATGTAAGTCCTAAAAAATGTCTCTGAATTTTTAAGGACTCTTAGAGTCCTTAAAAAAATACATTTTAAGACTCGCAGTGAGTGTTCTAAAAACTCCAGAGACTAGTCCTAAAAAATCAGAATAGAAAATTTCAGTGTACAATATGAGTGGTGATTTTTAAGGGCTCATTTTGAGTGTCCTAAAAGAGTATTAAAGGCACCCAAAGAGTGCCCTTATATATTAAGTAAAAAGGGGATAAAAAAAAATTAGGGATTCGAATT
The DNA here is from genome assembly GCF_963169125.1 of Humulus lupulus. Lineage (NCBI taxonomy): Eukaryota > Viridiplantae > Streptophyta > Magnoliopsida > Rosales > Cannabaceae > Humulus > Humulus lupulus. The sequence continues at coordinate 22,695,155 of NC_084801.1, read as the reverse complement.
GGGGCTTTAGGGTTCATTTCTGACCAGCCACAAAATTGACCAAGAAGAAAAGGAAGGAGAGAGAGGCGTGCGGCTGAAAAGCTCCCGTCGACGGTGAAGGATCCTGCTGACGACGACGAAGGCTCCTGCTGCAGACGGTGAAGTCGACTGGTGTGTTTTTGTCGACGTGTTAGGTTCCTGCTGCAGGTGTATGAAGACGGAGAAGAAGGCAGGCGTAGATGCACGACTCCTAGGTTCTCTCGGCTCAAACAACTGTAGCAGAGGGTCTCGACGGCAGCACCGTTGCAGATGATCTCGGCAATATATATATATTTTTTTTTTGCTTCATTTCTTTGATAGATAATGTTTTTAATTCATCCAGCAGTGACGCCGCGATGGGGGCTCGGGCTGAGCGACAAAGGTGGTTCAATGGTAGTCTTTGGCATGGTGTAGGTGATTTCTTCAATTGAGTTTTTGAGGTGAGTAATTTTGTTATGGGTTTTTATTTTTCACACATGTTCTGAGGTAGAGTTGCTATAAGAATATATATATATATATAATACACTAAAAGAAGTATGATATTCATATTGATTTCTAAGAGCTAGCTTTTTCTAATTTGCAGAGAACATTATTGTCTTTTCTTTTCTTTTGGTACCAAATCAACGCACGCTTCTCTAATGTTAAGCATATATATGCTTGATTTTTTCAATTTTGATTGTTGTTTTTAAGGCTTATAATATTGGTTTTGATTTTGTAGGATTGTGAAATACGTTAACCCACAAAACAAAAGTAAATCTATGAAGAATATATTACTTACTGGTGCACCTAAATAGCGGAATCAATTGGTGTCATTAAAATTTTAAAATTTTCATTTGATTTATTACTTTGTTTTTGTTATATGAGTATATATATGCACTCTTGTATTTATTGAGTTCTCTTTTTATGATGCAAACCAAGTGTTTGTGATATTGGGTTTTGAAGTGTGATGTGTGAAATTTATGCAAGTTTCCCTTACTGCAATAGTTAGTGACAGCTTGGGGAAGAATACATGACGGTGGCTTCCTGGGTTCTTAACTTCGACGAAAGCTCAAGGAAGACGATATAGCAAGTGGACTGGCGAGGGAACTTGAGGCGCCGGGGGCACACGATTACTTTTTTAGACCTCATAATTTTGGAGCTGAAATCATTATGGTAAAGTCTATATATTGATTTTGGAGTCGAATTTTATTGATTGGTGAAGCTTTATTTGACACAAATGATCATTGTGAAAATAAGTACTATTTGTGTGTCTTGAATTTGTTTGATGAAAGGTTCCTCTGAGATAAAATTATATTTAATTGATGATCTTATATAGTTTGAGATGTATTTAAGCATTATTATTTAATTTAATTATTGATCATCTTTTTAGTATAAAAGATCACACACAATCTGTTTGATAAAAATTCTCATATGTTTTTTGAATTTTATAGTATTGATTTTTATTGAATAAATGCCTATTTCTAGGACTTGAGATGGTGAGAAGTAATTATATGTGATAATTCAAGAAAGCAAGATCCAAAAAAAAAAATTATTAATTTTGATGTGAGTATAAGATGTGAATAGATTAAATGTCATATTTTGCTTGATTAAGTTTGTCATAGAAAGAATCAATTTTTCAGTATTCCTAGATCAATTGTCCTTATTTGTGCATATACATCAATATACTAAATGTTGTTTGTGTTTGAGCTTTAGATGATTGGCAATTGAAACTTCTGGAACTTACAAAAAGTATGAGACTAACTTTGTTGTATTGGCTATACAATAAACAGATGTTACTTATAATAGATTGGGATTTTGTTTTACTCCTTTGCCCTTTTTATTAATGTGAGAAAATGAAGAGAGTGAAAAGATTGTACTAGCAATTCTTGAGAGAAAATGATAATTTAGAATAGAGATTCAGCACAGTACAAGTACAGTACGTAAGCTCCTTTCTATTTTCCTTTTACCTTAGAAATTAAATTTTAAGGTATTATTCAATCAAATTCCATTGGCATAAAAATTTTCACAAACAAATTTTATTGCAGTGAAAAAGTTGAGTTATAGATAAATGTGGTGCTTTGGGTAGATGGTCTATAAGTGATTTCCTTGTTACAGTTAATATGAAAATGAGCAGTTTCCTTTTTCATTTTGTTCAAAAGTGATGGCATTCACTTTTTTTTATTTTTTTTGTTCTTTCTTTTATCATATACGGATTGGTGAGAGAGAGGGTGTTCAACTCTTCGTTAAGTACTTTTTGCTAGTTGTTAATTGTAATGAGTGATAGTCTTTATAATGTGTTTATGATTTATAAATGCTTTAGTGATTCTTTTAAATATATATATATATATATTGTGATTTGAAACACATGGTATAAGCTCTCTAGAAATCAATATGATTTACTATTTAAATTATATTTATGTAAAAAAATTAAAATTAAATGTCAACATCTAACTTTTTTTTTATAATGTTGATATTAATGTATATGTTCATATTTTGATAGGTCTTAAAGCATTGGATTGGTAGCTAATTGCAAGAGGTATGTTGTATTTGATTTTTTTTTTAATTTTCAATCTTTTATAATTTTGAATAGAATTTGTATAACTTTAGTGAAGTTTGAATATCTTAGATATTCATCCGTAGTGAAGTAGGTTTTGGAGTGAAGTAGGTTCTGAGAATTCTGTGTGCAACGGTAATATATGGATGAAAACCTGTGTGTTGTTTGATTTGTTTGAATTGTTGGTGTTGATTGTGAGAGAGGGCTAGACTAGTAAATTAGGGAATATGTTGTCCGATTTTTAGTAGATTTTTTTTGTACTTAGTTTTGTTTTGTATGTTTATTTTATTTTCATAATTTGTAAATTATGAAATAATACACAATATTGTTGTATCATGTATGATAAGTTATAAGTTGCCAATATGCATTTCTCATGAAATTTAGTTTTTATTGTCCCTATTCTCATATAACTTCGACCTGTGAAAGCAATTATTTTATTTTTGTTTGTATTTTTGCTATTGTTTTCACTTATCTTCTTACTCTTCTTAAGCATTTGCTAGTTGCATAAAGTGCTTGTGCTTTATTGAAGATTATCTACAATTTTAGGGATTATATGTTGCTATGATTTTCTTATTTGATTGATTATCATTGAAATCTTTTTTAGTTTTAGGAAAGTTATTGCTATATTGTGAAGAAATTTTATGCTGAAAATTTGACTTATTGATTTATGGTTGGGTCTTGTTGGGTGACTGTGTTTGATAATGCGTTACAATATTCAGAATTTGGAGTTAGTGTTTTGGCTTGCATTCTTGAGCATAATTTGGTTTGGATTGTGCTAATGGTGTATGCTAAAATGATTGCTGAATTTCATATTTGATAAGAGGTGGTAGTGTGAAATTTATTATTGTGTTTCATTGAAGATCAATTAAAATTTTGGGGAATATTCATATGAATAGTTTTATGATTATTGCTGAAATTTTGATGATTATTAGGATATTGATGGAGATATAGTTTTTTTTGCTTGACTCCTTAATAATATTGAGTGGAAATTGTTTGGCTTTTAATGATGGAATGTGCTAGAATTTTTTATGAAGTATGTGTTTTTCAAAATTTAATGGTTCCTTTTGTAATTGCACAAGAACCTTATATATTTATATGTATATATATTTTATTCTTGTTGTGAAAATGACATTATGCTAGCATTGGACCATGGGTAGAAACTAGAACGTTCGTGGTGATATTGATGAGGATGAGTTTTTGCAAAGGGAAGAAGAAGTTGTTTGAAGAATCTATTGTTAACTCAAGTTATTATTATTAGATTTCCTAGTTTTGTATTATAAATGTGATAAGATTGTTAATTTATATTTGTTCCCAAATTTGTTTTTTTAGATTTGTAACTATCTCATTGAATGTACAAGTTTTGTTACATTAATCTATAAGTTTTCACATTTGTAGATAATTGTTTCATTTAAATCGTAATTTTTATTTAAAATTAATATAATTTTTTTTTAAAAGTTCGTGTAATGCTACAACAAAGTTAGTAGTGACTACTTAAGAAATTGACGAAGTTCAAGAAGAATGGGTAATGTCATTTTTACAATTGGTTAGAGCAAAATGAAAGATGTTATAAGCTAGCTAGCATACAATACATGTTGAGAAATTTAAATTTCTTTTAAAAAAAATTGGCATTTTTTTAGTATTTTCTTTTTAAATTTTAGAAATCTAACATATATAATACATTTCGAACACTCAATGTGATATATTTTTAAATCAAAATGAAAAATGTAGCTGCATTTAAAAAAAAAAAACTTTTAATGGCATGCAAAGAGAGTCCTAAATACTTTATTTAAATACACTCAATGAGATCTTTTAGGACACACACTGCGAGTCCTAAAAATATTCTTTTATGGTACGCGAAGAGAGCCCTACAAACTTTACTCAAGGCACTCAACGGGATCTTTTAGGACTCGTATTGGGAGCCCTAAAAAAATTCTTTTACAAGTCCTAAAAAACATCACTTTTTAAGGCTTTCAAATAAAGAGTTCACGTTCTGCGAGTCCTAATTTTTTTTTGTTAGTCCTAAAAAGTCTCTTTTGTAGTAGTGTATATTATTTTAATATTTTAAAATATATTTTTAATTAATTTTAAAAATTATTTATGAGTTGACAAATCACGTGACACGTGTTGGTCTAGTCAACATCTAACAAAGTATAACAAATGAAAACTAACAAAATTACTGTTTTAGTGAGCTTGAATATTTTTTCCGCTAATATATTTTTTTTGTTGGATAAATGCCACTTACATACCTCAAATATTAAATCTGAGTGCACCAAAAAAGTGAAGGGAAAGACCATATTGCGAGTGACAAGAAAAGGACGCTTTACATGTCGCTTTTATAAGAAAGTGAAACATTATTGTTTAAATTAATATACTAAATTTATAAAATGACAAGAAAATCACATTTTGTAGTGGTAGGACCAAGTATATGTAATTTTTTTTTTTGACGAAGACCAAGCATATGTAATTAAATACGTATAAAACAAATCTTACTGACAATTAGTGTGCTAAAAAAACAATTTTATTAATTAGGCGCGTCGAGTAGCGTAGCAAAATAGAATTAATATTTTAATATACAGAATATATATTTTAGTAAATATTTTATTAATTTGATGAGGGTAGGAAAAATTATTAGTATTCTCTAGAAGACTTTCTATCATTAAAAAAAAAGATTCCCAATCAATTAATTTATTATAAAAGGTGGGTTACTTTGATTCATTGTAAAATGTTATTTTGGTTCTCAGTATTTATAATAATCTTTATTTGGTATTATATATTTTAAAATTGTATTCTCCAAATTTAAGTTTAATTAATAAAATTTGACTGATATAATCAAATTGTTTATATAAGTTTCAAATTCAAATTTAATTCTTTAATTATATATAATGGATAAAAATTAGTTCATAATGACAAAAATAAATATGTATCTACGGTATAATATATGATTTTAAAATATAAAATTACATATTAGCTTTATTGATAGAAAAAAAATAGCACAAAGCAAAAATGCAGAGTATCAATAATTTCTCTGTATTATAATGTACAAGAGGGTTAAAATCAATGTTTTTAGACAAATTTATTGTTATAAAAAAGTATGTATCCATTCATACCAATAATATTATATTTGCAGTGTGTTCCAAGAAATGTCCCAGACATCAAAGACGACTAGGTAACTCACAAAGTCATGTTCTAGAGCTTAAATATTAGTTCCACCAAATACAGTAGCAATCCATAAGTGGCCGCGCTAATCTGACTGGTCTTCCCCCTATTCAATATATATATTACACTAGCACTATTAACATTATACACAAACTAAACATAATTGAATATTATCTCAATTTATTGGCTGATCCCCAGTAATAACAATTCATAGAGCACCAAAAAATGGGGTTATTACATGGCATATTGCTCCTGCATTTGGTAGTAACCGCAGTGATTATGATCAATCTGCGCCGCGCAGAAGCACAAACCCCCGACGACCGCTGCCGCAGGCGCTGCGGAAACGTCGACATTCCCTATCCATTTGGCATCGGCGCCAGTTGCTACTTGAACAAGAAGTTCAACATCACATGTAACGAGTCCACCAGCCCTCCGAAGACATATCTAAGAACAGGTAACATCCAAGTTTCTAAGATATCTATTATAGATGGCGAACTCAAAGTGTTGCAGCACATAGCCAAAGACTGTTATGATAAGAACGGTTCGCAATCTCGAAATGACAAGCTCTGGGCAAGACTAAGCTTGTCCAGTTTCACCATTTCAACTACCAAGAACAAGTTCACTGCCATCGGTTGCGATACTCGCGCACTTATTCAAGGCTTCCAAGGCGAGCATAGGTACAGAACAGGTTGCATGTCGTTGTGTGATCGAGCTGGGGACATTAGCTACGAGACTTGCTCTGGCGTGGGTTGTTGCCAGGTTATGTCTATACCTCCGAGACTAAACAATTTCACGGTTAGATTGAGTAGCTATAATAAATATTTAAACACAACCGGTGGTATAGAGCGATGTAGCTATGGTATCTTAGCTGAGGAATCTCAGTTCAAATTCTCAAAGAAGAGTTTCCAAGAATTTGAGAAAAGAACGTTTTTTCCTTTGGTTGTCGATTGGTCAATTGGTGAGCTGCCATGTGAGAAGGCTCGAAAGTTGAAGAATTTTACATGTCATTTGGAAACAAGTGAGTGTCTAAATTCTAATTCCAGCAATGGGTACCTCTGCCGCTGCTTGCCAGGTTTCATAGGGAATCCATACCACCCAAACGGTTGCCAAGGTACTATTAAATGACATTTTTATACATATCCTATATTACGGGTGTTAAATATATTCACTTGAAAAGGGCTCAAATAATTAATATTAAAAAAGAAATTAAATTATACTATCATATTGGTGTTATCTTTTTTTACTCAATTATGTATATAAATATTGTGTATCAGCATTATTGTCAATATAAAAAATTGAAAAATGTCCACTAACTTCTTTTCTTTTTTCGTTTTGTGTTTTGCCCCTTTCCTATATGTCCATTTGTACATTCCCACTAATATAATTTTGTAATTTATTTGTCATTATGTCTCCAATAAAATAAAATTCTGAGTGGACCGAGTGGACTATAAATCCAATATATTGTATTATTGTTACTTTTAATTATTTGATATTCCGCAAAAATAAATAGATTAATATGATCTTTTTATTTTTAGTAACTAAATATAGTCTCGTTACGTTCACTATTTATATATATAGTTATTAGTAACAATTTATTAATATTCTATGAATAGATTACTTTACTATATCTCTCCTTTGAAGCGTATTGATCTTCTTTCTTTGATTCAGATATTAACGAGTGCAAGGGTCCAAACCCATGCATCAATGGAAAGTGTATTAATGTAAATGGGAGCTTTAACTGTACATGCCTAAAGGGATACGAACCAGTTAATCACACAACTTGCGGTAGAGTCAGAAATGGACCACATAGAGCTCTGATCGTCTACATTCCTTTGGGTACGTATATGTACTTTAATCAAATTGTATGCTTATTTTTTTTTCTTTTTAATGTTTTTTAAAGGGTAAAAATTCCACACGACTTGACTCTTAAAAGAAATTAGGAACCACAAAATAATATATAAAGAGTAGTAGCTGGCTAGCGATCGCAATTTTTTTAAATGGTAATTAAATAGGTAGCTAGATTAGCTAGACTATGATATATAAATATATATATATATATATATGATAATTCTTCTATACATGCTTCACTTTAAGCCTTACCGGTAGGGCTCTCAGTGTTTCTCGACCCGTGAATAGTTTTCGGCGCGACTTTTTTTATGACCGTGTATATTGTAGCTATTTAGAGCATCCTGCAAATTCTTAGAAAATTTCGAATAGTTTACCGTACCGAAAACTAGGTTCAAACATGTTGTTTTCCACGCACATAAAAAAAATTAGTCACGCGTGCAACAACATGTTTGAACCTAGTTTTCGGTACTGTAAACTATTCGGAATTTTGTGAAAATTTGCAGGATACTCTAAATAGCTACAATATACACGGTCATAAAAAAAATCGCGCCGAAAACTGTTCACGGATTGTAAACACTGAGAGCCATACTGATAGGGCTTAAAATGAAGCACCTAAAGGAGAATTCCCCTATATATATATATATTAGTAAATATAAATAACGTGTAAGCACCTTTACTTAATTTTATTTAAAATTTATTATATTTTTTAATTAAATTTTAAAAAAACAAAATATGTCATATATTATAAAAGAATGATACAAATAATATAAAAAATTAAGCCAAAATATTATCTATAATCTTAAAAGAAATAAATAATATCATAATTTTTATCTAAAAATATCGTTAAACCAAGATTCCGTTAGATACACACTTTTTACATATAAAAATATGGAGAACGACTATGGTGTAGACAAAAATTGATTTCAGCATGTGAATAGTTATAAATTCCAAATTTTCATTATGACAATGTATCTTATAGTCATTTAGAACATCCCACAAAGTTTCAAGAAATTTTGAATAATTTACGGTGCCAAAAACAAGATTCAAACAGCTTGTTGCTCGTGTGCACTAAAAAACAGAACACATGTGGAAAATTGTATTGTTTGAACCTTATTTTCGGTACTGTAAATTATTTGGAATTTCTTAAAAAATTTGTGAGATGTTCTAAATGACTACAATATACACTGTGATAGTGAAAAATTATAACTTATAACTATCCACATGCCGAAAGCAATTTAATTTTGTCAACACCGGTGTTGACAAAACACTGTCAATATCGTAGTCTTTTTCTAAAAATATGATGCATTCTAGTTTTAAAGTAAATTATTTGATTTATTAGTTTTAAATTTAGTGTTCATAATAATTTAAATTTTGGTATTTTTTATGTTTTGATTCATATATTATATATGGTAATTTTAATTTTAAATTAAAATACCTTTTTTCTAATTTTCTTGTGGAAAAAAATATTCAATATAATAAAATATTAAGAAATTCTAAATTAAAAGTATGAATTTAAAAAGTTTATTTGATCAAATTTTAAATTATTCAATAAAAAAAACTTAAAGTGAACAAAAATTTATATATAAATATATATTATTCAATTAATGGCTAGAACAATTAAAATAAGTAATTTCTCATTAAAAAACTAAAAGATAAAATAAGAAATATATATTTATGTTTTATGTCACTATTACATATATGTTTGGATAAACAAAATATATTAAGTGATAAAATAAATTATTAATAAAAGAAAGAAAAAAATAAAACACATAAATATTTTTTTGTTATAGTTTTTAAAACATAATTAATAGAGAATTTTAAATACTTTAATATGAAATTTTAAAATATGTGATGAGAAATTATTATAATTTATTTATTATTTATTATTTTTATTTTTAATTTATTTATCTTATTTAAATAACTTTTTTATATTTATTTATCTTATTTGGATGAATGTAACTGTATTAGAAAACAATATAAAAAATGTTAAGTTTAACCGAAACCAACAAATTTTCTTAAACTCATATTTATAATATATAAAGATATCCACATACAGGACGTTTGGTATGTATGACTAAACTATATAATCGTCTTTAATTGACTTAACTATAATAATCAATTTAAAATTCGTAAGGTTCACATTATTCGAAAATCTGAAATAAATAAAAAATTAATATAAGAAAAATAAGTGTGACCCACATTATTTTATCGAGCATAAGAAGAAGAAAAAAATGAAATTAAGATAAAATAGACCCACACATACGTTTATAAAAGGAGGGTTGAACTGCGCTTTTAATATCATTGAGTTAAAATAATCCATTTTGATGATCCATGACTTATTATTAATGTGGTATACACTAATTTTATTTAAATATATAGCAGCTATAATATCTGTGGATGATATGGTACGATTATAATTGCTGCAATTTGTAAAATGAATATTAGTAAAATTGATAGTTATAACAAATGGAAATAATCTAATTTTTGTTTTCGCAGCAGAAAATAATCTAATTATTTTTTATTTTAAACCAAATTACATATGCATGAAAAATCATGATGATAAGAATAAAAATTATAAAATAGAAGTAATATAACTAGGTTAATTTTTTTAATGATACTAGATAATCATGTGTTCTCGATAATAATTATTGGGTATCCTGTAATTTGAATATCGGTATAAAATGATACTTTGTTATTTATGAAAATATACTCATTTGGTACCTTGTTATTTGTGATTAAATTTAAGTTCAGGCTATCATTTTTTTTTATTTTGCAAATTTATGATTATGTATTAATATTATTCATAATAGAGGGCAACAAAGTTATACTTTGGTAAAATATATGGTACTAAATGAATAAATTCCCTATCTATTATTTAAAGAATATTGCGGTTCTGGATTAGGTGAATCATAAAACTTTTTCTACAAAATCTGCACTGAATAACACTTTGCAAATTTAATAATTTGTGAACCAAATATCTATATCTATATATATATATATCTATATAATAAGTGTGTAGATAATGGAAATTCTTAGTTTTAACAGGTTTTTATTTTTTTTATGTTAACTTTAACGAAATATTCTTACATTTAACAGAATATTCGTATATTTAACAGTAGTTTGTAAACACTTAAACTTAAATAAAATAAAATAAATAATTAAACAAATTAAAATTTGATATTTTTGAGATATTTTATACTGATAATTATTTAAAAATAATAAAATTATACGTTTTATAATTTAAATAAAATTTAATTAAACTTAAACTCACTTATTATAATAATATCATATTAAACATATAATATAATCTACTGTCAATTAACAACAAATTACTTTCTTAAAACATATAATATAAAATCTCTTGTTGTCACTCCTAAATTCAAAAACTAGAACAAATACAAACTCAAACAAAAATAAATAAATTATTTAATTAAAATAAGATATTTATTTGAAATTTATATGAGATTAATATAAATTTAATAAAAATAATTGTAAAATTCTATAAATAAAACTAAGCAAACGTATATATTGCACATTATTTGTATCTAATATATATATATTGATAGACTACAGTACGTCTCTTAAAATGGCATATTGATAGGCTCTTTTTTATTTATAGCACATGGATAAATTGTATTCCCAATATTTTTTTAAATAATGATGTGCATTATAGTTATAAGGGATTTAAAAAAATTATAGATAATTTAGCATGCTAAAATAATGATTCAGACAACCTAGCTAGCTATTGCATGCGCATATAAAAATCAAAATAGGCACAAGTATAACAAGCTATTTAAATCCTAATTTCAACACCCTAAACTATTTACAATTTTCTAAAAAATTGTGGGAGGTCTCTTATAACTATAATGTGCACTGTCATTTATATATATAATTAGAGTTATAACTTATCTATATGTTGTGGTATGTCATTTTTAGTTGGGTAAGTAACAATTTGGTACCCTGTGTTTTTGTAAAGTTTCATTTCGGTACCATGTGTTCACAATAATACTCATTTAGTACCCTATAATTTAAAATCATACATATTGGGTATCCTAGACTCAGATTTAATAAATAAAATTTTATCAATATGGCCAAAATGACATCAGTTATATTAAATTAAGTAATTATATTTGAATTTGGAACTCATATAATCGATAATAGTTTGATTAAATTTGAATTTAGGGTACTAAATATGTGCTATTTCTTGTTCAAATTTAAGTCTAGGGTACCAAATGTGTACGATTTCAAATTATAGAGTACCAAGTGAGCCTTATTGAAAATAAAATATACTAAGTTTGTATTTCGATAAAATACATAGTAACAAATAGTTATATACTCATATACAGTAGTTAGGATTTAGTTTGGTCATCCTCGTATTGCCTTATAAGCCTCATCATTCACAATATTATTCTTAACATTAATGATATTATTGACTAAAATTGAACTTATATTAGAGAATAAAGAAATATTTGAAAGTTAAATAAAAATATATACCATATTAAATTTTAATGATAAAGTAATAAAAACGTTCTTATTAAATTAATTATTATTTTCATTTATCATAACGTTTAGATATTACATACAGGTGTAAGTATAGGCCTCCTGAGTCTCTTTGCAATGAGCCTGATGCTATGTTGGGGAATAAGAAAAAGAAAATTGATTATGCTTAAAGAGAAGTTCTTTGAACAAAGTGGTGGGCTGATGTTACAACAAAGACTATCAAGTACTGAGAAAGGACCTTTTGAGACAACTAAAATCTTCACAGCGAAAGAGCTAGAAGTGGCAACAAACAATTACCATGAAAGTAGAGTCATTGGTGAAGGAGGTTATGGAATAGTTTATAAAGGAATATTGCCAAACAACAAGGTGGTCGCCATAAAAAAGTCCAAATTTGGGGCTCAAATAGTCCCAACTGAGCAAATTGAACAATTCATCAATGAGGTAATTCTGCTCATGCAAATTAACCATAGAAATGTGGTTAGGCTTTTAGGATGTTGTCTGGAGACCGAAGTACCTCTCTTAGTTTATGAATTCATTACCAATGGAACTCTTTTTCAACATATCCACAATAAAGGCAATGAAGCATATACCTCACTTTCATGGGAATTGAGATTGAAGATTGCAACTGAAACTGCAGGAGCTTTAGCATACTTACACTATGAAACCAATACCCCAATTGTTCACAGAGATATAAAGACAATGAACATACTTTTGGATGAAAATTTCATAGCAAAGGTGTCAGATTTTGGAACGTCAAGGTTAATTCCTATAGATGAAGATCAGTTATCAACTTTGGTGCAAGGCACAGTTGGGTACTTAGACCCTGAATACTTGCAAACAAGCCAACTTACTGAAAAGAGTGACGTGTATAGCTTTGGAGTTGTTCTAGGGGAGCTATTAACAGGGCAGAAAGCCTTTTCTTTTGATAAATCAAACAATGTTAGTCAAGTCCTAGCAATGTCCCTCCTCTCTTTGAAAGATGATGATCAGTTTAACAAATTCATTGATGATGATATCCTCAATGATGGAAATATGGAGGTAATTAAAGAAGTTGCAAATCTTACAAAACGATGTTTGAGGATAAAAGGTGATGATAGACCTACCATGAAAGAAGTAGCTATGGAGCTAGAGGGATTACGAGCTATGTCAAAGCATCCATGGATGAACGTTGATCATCTAGACACTGAAGAATCTCAACATTTGCTTGGGGCAAAACTTCCAATTAATCCTTACAGTGGTTATGATCTTGAATGTGGTTCGAGTGGTGCTACAACTGCTATGTATGACAGCATGCAAACTCAACCGATATTGAATCCATTTGATGACGGGCGCTAGAGATCGCATCGTCAACACTCTAAATCTTTTAGCTAGCAAATTACTTTTGTTGTCATCAGTTTTGTTTTCAATGCGTGCAGTGTAGATTATTTGATTTATTACTGGTTATTTGTTTCATAGATACAAATATAATAAGAATAAATTGATATAAGTTAGGTTAAATAATCATTTTGTATTTTGTGTTTTATCCAAAAACAAACTTGGTACTCTATGTTCTTAATAATGTTTATTTGGTACTCTGTAATTTGAAATTTTACATATTTAGTATTTGGACTCAAATTTGATCAATTAAATTTTATAAATATGACTAAACTGTCCTTAGTAATATGTAGTTAAATAATTAAATTTTTATTTGAATCTCATATAATTGATGGTAGTTTGGTCATACTGATAAAATTTTATTGATTAAATTTGAGGTACGGGTGTCAAATGTACATATAGTTTCAAATTACATGATACAACATGAGTATTATTAAAAATATAGAGTACCAAGTTTGTATTCACTACAACAAATTTGATATACAATGACTCCCTACAATGTCTTACACTATTGGTGTAAGACATTAAAACTTATCAGAGGTTTTAAATGTCTAATGGTGTAAGACATTAAAAGTTTATATTAATGACTACAATTGGAAGACATTAAAAATGGTGGAAGACGTTGGAAATAGGCTGGGGAAGTGGTCATGGGTACATCCAACGTCTCCCGTTGGGAGACGTGGGACACGTGGCACGTCTCCCAGTGAGAGACGTTGGATGTCTCCCTCTTATATTACTCTTTATTCCAGTCTTCTTCCTCACACACACGAACCAGAGAGCAAACCGAATTGGGGCTGCATTTTTAGGTAAGTTTTTTTTTTAATTTTCTTGATTTTTAGTTAATTATTTTGAAAAAAAAAATCATAGGTTTAGCATTAGGATGAGTAATATACATGATTTTGTGTTAGTTTTACATTTTTATGCATTTTTTTATATACATTGTAGGATTTTGTAGTTTTTTCATGGAAGTTTTTTAGGGATTTATGATTTTTTAGTTTTTTTTTTAATTTAACCTATCACATTGTATAGATTTCATTAGAGTATATATATTCATGATTTTTTTAAATTTTTATAATTTTTTATTTCGAAATTTAGATATATTTTTGTATATTTGAATTTTTTTTTAAAATTGTAACTATTTTGTTATATATATAGTTATATTAAAATACATTTATTAAATAATTTATAAAATATAAATATATGAAAATTTTTATGTTTTTGTTGATTATTAAGTTTTTAGGTTATGAAATTTTATATTGATTTTTTGTTGAGGTTATAATTAGTGGCACATAATGATTTTTTTTATTTGTTTACCAATATCATTTACTATTATTAGATATTTAGTGATATTTGTTTAGTAATGTTTAACATATTAATTAATTTAATTTCATAGGTTGTGATTTTTTTGGTGAGATTTTAGAGAGTATTTTGCATCAAAATTCCTATATCAATCACACATTTGAGGTAATTAAGTTTCTAAAATTACAATAATACGTTATATATTGCTAGATATTTAGTGATATTTTATTTATTATTTATTAATTTAATTTTATTGGTTTGTGGATTTAATAGCGAATTTGATTACTAAGTGAAGTAATTTTGCTAGCTTTTGGATTATTGATTGCAAGAGGTACATATATATTCTCTTACTTCTACTTTTAATATTATTAAACAAATGTTAAAGGAGTTTGAATATCTTAAATATTCATCCATAGTGAAGTATGTTCTGAGATTAAAATTGTGTGCTGCGATGATAACGGAAGGTTGAGAACTTGTGTGTTTTAGTGAAGTAGGTTCTGAGAAATTTGGTTGTGTGCTGCAGAGCTATAAGGAAGAAACTTATTGTATGCTGTTTGAATTGTTTGTTTTGCTATTCACATGCAGATAGTTAGGTTACTATTATAGGGGAAATGCTGGCCGATTTTATCTAGGATAATAAATAATTAGTTTAATATAGACATCTTATAAGGAAGAAACTTATTGTATATGTTGTTTGAATTGTTTGTTATGTTATACACATGCAGATGGTTAGGTCACTATTATAGGGGAAATGCTGCTCGATTTTATCTAGGATAATAAAAAATTAGTTTTATATAGACATACAACTTTATCACGTGCTTATTTAGTGTTGTTTCTTTTCTTTTCCATAGACATAGGAGAATATATGGATAAACAGTGGATGTCAGCGAATAGGTTATCTGCGAAATATAGGAACAGGGTCGATTTGTTCTTAAGGTTTTGTTCGGAAAATGTGAAAGACCCAAATTTTACTTATTGTCCATGTCTTAAGTGTGGAAATGTTAAAAAGATGGATCTTAAAAAGATTAAAGAACACTTATATTTCAATGGGATCGACAAGAGTTACACAATTTGGTATTACCATGGGGAGATAGCTCCGATTGCTCCAACTCTGCCAAGTAGACCAAAAGGAGTGAGGAGGAATATAGTGGAGGAGAACTGGGATCCATTAGATGAAATGATTGACGACGCACATTGTAATGCCCCGAATTCTCCGATATGGTTTAACGGTGGGAATAGTAGGTCGGGAGGGCCATATTTGTTTAATTATGCCATTAGTTGATAATATGCATGTATATGTGAATTATATTATGCTATGATGTTATATGCGTGCATGTGGGTCCACATTTGAATAACTATGTTGTTTTGATAATTTGGCCCATTGAGGGTGAATATGTGTATTTTGGTGCATAACTTGATTTGTGAATGAGATTCCATTATTATGGAGATATATTCGAGCTATTCGGCATGAGACGGTCATATAGAGTGGATTAGCAGTTTTGTCATAACGGGGTCAATTTTTGGGTAATAGAAATGTTTATTTGATGATAAATTGGGAATATTTGAGATCATGGTGAAATTTCTGAGGTTTTGACTATAATTTCCCCGGGGGTATTTTTGGGATCCCGAGCACTAGGTTTTATTTGAGGTTACTTAAGCTTGAAGTAGTTGTCAGATAGAACGTACGATCAGAAAACCATTCGTTCTCTCTCTTTAGTTCATTTTCGCCACCCGAAGCATTTTTGAGGAAATCGTGAGTTCTAGGAGTCGGAATCAAGCGAGGATCGAGGCATAGCGATCCTAGGAAAGATTAGAAGCTTCTTAACCGAAGGATTCGACGGAAAACAACCCAATCGTAGGTAATCGAATTTTAAGTTTTGAGTTTTTCCGAGTTTCTAAGCTTTGAATAGATTTTGTGAATCGTTGGGTTTTCGGTTCGTTTGAGGGTTTTGAAGTATTGGGAAGCTTGGGAACTTTGTTTTGATGATTGGGGAATGTTTAGGTATGATTTTGGAGGCTTTGGAGTGTTTAAAATACGTTTGGGAATGGCCCAGAGTTGAGGGCCGCGGCCCTGTTCTTGGGGTGTCGCGGCCCTGCTTCGAAGAAGCAGGTGGAAGTTTTTGTACTTGCTGGGCACCGCGGCCCTAGATGGAGGGCTCCACGGCCCTTGCTTCAGAAAACTCTGGGGGCCGCGGCCCAAGGTGCCAGGGCTGCAGCCCTTGCCCTGTTTTCGCCCCGTTTGCTCGTTTTGACCCCGGGAACTTAGTTATGGGCCTCGGGTGTGTCCCTACTACTTGGATTAGTTTGGATTGATCTCTCGGAGGTAAGATATTGGTGTGGAAACCTATGTTGATCATTATTATTAATGATATCCCGTGTTTGGTTATGATTAGGTGACCGCTAAAGGACTAAAGGTTGATCGCTCTCAAGGGTCGTTCTTTTTATCATTTTAACTCGAATCTGAGGTAAGAAAACAGTGTATGAATACAGCTGCACCATGTATATGTATATGACATGCGTGATTATTACTGAGGCATGTTGGTTGATAAATGTGGACATGGATTGTATATTATATGCTAGTGAATGTTGTATACTTGTACATGTACTGATTAGTCAAGGTTACTGACCTAAAAGTCAGGGATGGCATAGCGTTATGAACACAGGGCCAAGTAAAGATTAGATCTAATCGATATCGGCATTGAATGGCTCTATGGCATTAATGCTGGACCGACCCTAAGGTCGATGAAACTTATAAGCGCTTGGCTAGTCTATGACTAGTTACTCAAAGCCAGGGCACAGGGCCCCGGTGACTGCTTGTCACATGGCTAGGGAATGATGTTCCAAGGTTATGACTCTATGGTCATGAAGAAGGTTATGTTGGTGACTAATCACCATGCACCTATCCTGTTTAAGTTATGAAAGGTTCATTATCTGTTAAGCCCTGGTGATCTTATTGTCACATGGCTAGAGGGGGCTGTACCCATTTCAGTGACTTTTGTGTCTGTCACCTATCTGTTTTGGACTGATAGTCCTGAATGATTATTATGATCATTGTTGATATTATATCATGTTATATTGTGTTTTCTTGCTGGGCCTTGGCTCATGGGTGCTATGTGGTGCAGGTAAAGGGAAGGATAAGCTCACCCAGCCTTGAGTGGAGAGCTTAGGTGATGTTGTGTACATATGCGGCCGCTTGACCACCACGGCCAAGGTGTTCTCAGAGGAACTAGGGGGTTTACCCTATTTTGCCGCTTAGGTCGGCGAGATTGTAAATTTGAAACAGTAATGACCATTTTGTACTGAGAAACACTTATAAATGTTTTGATAGCTTTGCAGAGCAGTTTATAATGTTAAACATCCTTTCCTCTTATTGGTTTTCCACCTTAACTTGTTAATTACATTTAGATCACGTTTTTAACCAAAGGACTCGGGTAACGGGTCAAATTTCTGGTTCACCGTAACTGTTCTGGGGTAACCAGGGCGTTACACACATTATGGATCAGGAGTAGACCCAAATAAGTTTGAGACACTCCTTAATGATGCCGAGAAACCAATTTACCCTGGTTGTACAAGATTTATAAAATTATCTGCGCTTCTTAGGTTGTACAATCTAAAAGCTAAACATGGCTGGAGTGATAAAAGCATTACTGATTTATTTAGTTTTTTGAAGGAGTTATTGCCTGAAGATAATGAAATTCCAATTTCATTTTATGAGGCAAAGAAGACGTTATGCTCATTAGGCATGCAGTACGAAAAAATTCATGCATGTCCTAATGATTGAATATTATATCGAAATAGTTTTGCAGACGCAAAATCGTGTCCTACTTGTGGTAAGTCACGATGGCAAAAGAAAAGAAATGGTGATGATGTCAAGGAAGGAGTACCTGCCAAAGTTTTGTGGTGCCTTCCGCCAATTCCTCGTTTCATCCGATTGTTTAGAAATGCCGAACATGCTAAAAGTTTGTCGTGGCATGCTAATGAAAGAATAAAGGATGGTAAATTAGGACATCCAACTGACACCCTTGCTTGGAAGAGAGTTGATTTGAAGTGGCCTTCTTTTGGAAATGAATCTCGTAATATTCGTCTAGGTCTTTCGACTGAGGGGTTTAATCCACACGCATCCCTTAGCAGTAAGTATAGTTGTTGGCCTGTTATGCTTGTTATTTACAATCTACCCCCATGGTTGTGTATGAAGAGAAAGTTTACGCTTTTGACCTTGTTGATATCAGGACCTAAACAACATGGTAATGGTATTGACGTCTATCTAGCTCCTCTTATAGATGACTTGAAAACTTTGTGGGATGAAGGGGTTAAGGTTTATGATGCGTATAGGCAGGAAGAATTTAATGTTAGAGCGGTCTTATTGTGGACAATTAATGACTTTCCTTCTTATGGAAATTTATCTGGGTTTAGTGTGAAAGGATATAAAGCTTGCCCCGTTTATGAAGAAAAAACATGTTCTGAATACTTGAAACACTCTCGGAAAATATGTTATATGGGACATAGGAAGTTCTTGCCTAATACGCATAAACTTCGGACTTGGAAGAAGGCATTCAATGGTAAACAAGAGTTTGAGGAGGCTCCTGAGCCATTGAATGGGATCCAAGTACTTGAGAAGATGTCTAAAATTGTGTTCAAGTTAGGGAAGCCCAAAGTTCGTACACCTACAAAGATGAAACGTAGTCGCAAGGCCAAGGTTGTGGAGGAGCCAAAAGGGTGTTATAAAAAGAAATCTGTTTTCTTCGAACTTGAATATTGGCCTTTCTTACTTATACGTCATAATTTAGATGTTATGCACATAGAGAAAAATGTCTGTGATAGTTTGATTGGCACTTTGTTGAATATTCCTGGGAAAACTAAGGATGGAATTAAGGCTAGACAAGACTTGGTTGCAATGGGTATAAGGGATGAATTAACTCCAAAACCAGATAAGAGATGAACATATTTACCTCCTGCAGCTTACACTCTTACTAAAGAGGAAAGAATGGAAATTTGCAGATGTTTGTTTAATATAAAAGTTCCAGACGGATATTCCTCAAATATAAGGTCATTGGTAGACATGAAAAGTTGTATTCTGACTGGCATGAAATCTCATGATTGTCATATTCTAATGCAATATTTACTACCAGTGGCCATTCGATCTGTGTTGCCTAGGAGAGTTCGAGATGTAATCACAAGGTTATGCTTGTTTTTCAAGTCACTGTGTTGTAAGGTGATTGATCCGCTAAAGTTACCTAAGTTAAGAGATGAAATTGTTGAGGTATTGTGTGAGTTGGAGAAATATTTCTCGCCGACATTTTTTGATATAATGATCAATTTGACAGTTCACTTGGTTAGAGAACTAAGATATTGTGGTCCAGTTTATTTAAGATGGATGTATCCATTTGAGCGATATATGAAGATTCTTAAGGGGTATGTTAGGAATAGAAGTCGGCCGGAATGATGCATCATCGAATGCTATATTGCAGAAGAGGCAGTTGAATTTTGTTATGAATACATGACTGGTGTATAGAAAATTGGGTTAAATGATGTTGAAAATGTTGAGATTCAGAGTCGTCATGGTAGCGTTGTATGCACAATAAGTCGAGATCTTCTAGATGAAGCGCATCGTCTTGTGTTGCAGAATATAAATGAAATTCAACCTTATATCGAGTGAGTTATATTCATATAATACATTAAGTTTAAGTTGTGTAATTTCGTATATTCAATTGTTTAACAGCATATTTATAATTGAAGGGAACATTTTAATTGGATAAAGACCAAATTTCCATCCAAGTCAAGGAACTCAAAATGGTTACAAGACGAACATTATCAAACTTTTAGTAGTTGGATAGAACAAAAGGTAAATTGTGTTGATTATTTAAAGTTGTCATTAATTAGTAATTAATTACAAGATGACATTTTTGGTTGTTTTTGGTATGTTGATTTGATAGGTTGTGTCAGAATTACAAAACACATCAAATAAGGTTTCAGACATTGTTAAGTGGATTTCTCGAGGACCTTCGGTTAATGTCATCAAGTTTTCATCATACATGATTAACGGTACTCTATTTAACACTAGGGAGCGCGATAACAACAGAAACACACAAAACAGTGGTGTTAGCCTTGTTGCTAAAACTGTGCAAGTCTCTAGTGCAAAAGATAAAAATCCAGTTGAATGTGATATGACTTTTTATGGAGTAGTTAATGAAATTTGGGAGTTAGATTATATCACAACTCGAGTACATGTTTTCTTTTGTGATTGGGTGAAAAGTGACAGCGGCATAATATATGAAGATTTTGGTTTCACATTAGTTAATCTAAAACGAATTGGGCACAAATCTGATCGATTTATATTAGCTTCACAAGCGAAACAAGTATTTTATGTGAATGATCCTTCAGACAACCAATGGTCAATTGTTCTTCCAACGCAAACAAGAGAATGGAACATTAAAGATGGTGATTTACATGATATACCTCTCGAAGAAGAACTTGTCACATTCACCGCAATAGAAGATAATGACGAAGTTGATGATGATTGTATTTGTTTCCGTGAAAACGGTGAAGGATTATGGGTTGATGATAATGGGTCTTGAGGTACCATTTAATAGGTTTCATATGTTTATGATATGTGAAATTTTTAGTTTCATCTTTTGGTTTCATCATTTTGTTTCATCTTTTGATTATGTTTCACAGATGGAGGCTGATCCTTTTGGTGGTAGTTTTGATTAGGGGGAGCAACGCCCTCATCCTTAGCCAGTGGAACAAGAAAATAAATCTGTGAGAGGACGTACATGGATGTCTAGAAACACCAAAAAAAGGAGTGAAGGACATCTTACTACTGTTGAATACAATGAGTATGGTCAACTAGTGGGTGAATCTAGAAGTAATGTTTCATCACAGCTTGGATCAGTTGTTTGAGCAACTGTGTCCATCAACATTAACAGTTGGAAAGATGTTAGTGTTGTGGATAAAAATAAAATATGGGACACAATGAAGGTATACTTTTATTAATTATATTTCATTTAATGTTTTTAAAATATATATTGTTTTGATAATATGCTTCTTATTACTTTCAAACTTGCAGAAAACTTATGATTTGGACCCCAAACAAAAGCAACAGATGTTGAAGGATGCGGGAAAGTACTTCCGAAATTGGAAGACTAATCTTACAAGGGTACATGTTTACGACGCTTTGAAATGATACCCAAATGAGTTCCCGCCAGCTTTGCCATTTGGATTTGAGAATGTCATAACTCCAGATGAATGGTTAAAGTTTGTGAACTCAAGATTAACTCCCGAGTGGCAAAGAAAGAGAGAGGAGATGCAAAATTATCGAGCACTAAATAAATGCAATCACAACCTCTCTAGAGGAGGCTATGTGCGTATTGAAGAGATGTTAATGGAACAAAGTGGGAAAAGTCTGACTGAACTTGATAGGGCAGACTTATGGAGCATGGGTCGTCGGAATGCAAAAGGAGAGCTAATTGGAGAGGCCTCTGAGATTCAAAAAAATATTGTAAGTGCTCATATTTAATAATGTTGATATATCAAATTATTAGCTTATATATATAACTTTTTGTGAATATTGTTTCACAGGATCATTACCGGCAACTCCAAGCTGAGGGTAAATGGGCACCTAATGGCCATGATGATGTGCTGACGAGGGCGTTGGGCACTCCTGAGCCTCGAGGACGTGTTAGGGCTGGAGGACACGGTGTGTCCCGCTCAGTGTACTGGAATACTCCAACACCTACCTCAACGAAAAATAAATCAAAAGCCTCTTCTTCGAATGACGACATTAGAAAGGAATTTAAAGAAAGATTTCGAAAACAAGAAGAAAAGCATCGTCAACAAGCACAACGCCTAGAAGAGTGCCTTCAGCAACAAGATGAGCTCTTGAGAAAATTATTGGCCCAACAGAGCGGGTCAGGATCTAACGTTGGAGTCCCACCAGCGCCATCATCATACTATGTGCCCGACCCACCTGTGCCACCAGCGCAGGCGTCCTACTATACTCCAGACCCAGTAGTGCCTCAAGAAGAACACCACATTACTGCACTACAACCGCTTTTGCAAGAGGTAATTAAACTTTCTTGAATATTCTGAAACCAAATAAATTTCTTTACTGCTTCAACATGATTATTTGTATATAATATGTTTCTTACGCAAGGCCGAGCATGCCAATTAACAATTGGTTCGGTTTCAAACATTGTTGCATCAGGTACACTCATTGAAAGAGAGGCAGGCAACAACTTCCAAGTTATGATTACGAGTGTTCTTAAGCCAACCTTTCCTCTCCCTTTTGCATATCCTGATTTGGACATGTACATAGTTGCTCAAGCCATTGGGACGCCAATAGCGTGGCCTAAGGATTTTGTCATTATATCTGAAGATGTATATCATGAGGTGATGCCATATTTTTACATAATTATCTTTACAATTCTATATTTGTTTGCAATTTTTTTAATTATTGATATAATTGTATACAGACTCCCTCTACAAGTAGGACCAAATCACAACGACCAAGAGCTCCATCAACACAACAACCTCGAGAAAGAAGACGACAAAAAACTCCTCCAACACAATTGGCCCACACTCCATTGGAACGATTACAGAATATCGTATCTCATTGGGATGATGGTGAGTGTGTCAATCTAGGCATAGAGTCTGAAGTTTTTGATCAGGATATGTCTCACTGTTATATATTTAAGGATGACATACTACAGTTTGCTCGAAAGGAGAAGATTGGACAAGCAGTAGTCGTTAGCTACATGAGGTATATATCTCACAAATAAGTTTGTTCATTTAATTTTCTAATTTGATTTATTCATTCATATAACAATTTTTCATATTTTTGTATTAGGTTCATTTACAGATATGTGGTACAACAAGGTCGCCAAAATAAGTTTTTATTTGTCAATCCTAATATCTTCGCCACTCAAGGGAGTTCATTCGACGATCGTGTTCAGAATCTGTTCAGACGTTGCAATGACGTAAAATCAAAAGAACAAGTTATGCTTGTCCCTTGGAACCATGGGCAAGTTTAAAAAGTTGTCATTTTTCCGACCCATATCAATAATTTCTTTGTTTAACATTTGAGCTATAAATTGTTTGTTTTTCTTATACAATGAACATTGGATGTTGCTTATTTTGGCACCATATGCATATCATGTTTATTGTTGTGATCCGGTGAATTCAGAGCTAAATAACCGTGAGGAGATTGTATCAGTGATCATCAGCGCTTTCAATCTTTTTTTTTCTATGAATCTTCCTGATGTCGAGATCCCTGATACTCTACGCATTAAGCAACCTCAGGTAAGTAACTTCAGCATAAATTTTTGAACATTTATAATAATTAAGTAGAATAATATGTATGCATTTTTTTAAAAGTTTCAATTTAATAATAAATTACTCATATTTTTAAATAATTAGTGTCCACACCAACCGGACAATGTGGCATGTGGATACTACTTAATGAGGATGTTGAAGGATTTGATTGAACATGCGAGTCCCGGGCATTACTTGAGAACTATATTATTAATTAAAATTTACAAATTATTTTTGAAACTATAAATGTAATCAAATAATTAATTAATATATTTTACTTTATATTTATTGCAGCTAACAAGCACATCATATACAGAGGCACAAATTGATGAGTTGCGACAAGAATGAGCGACATATATGTTGCTGATAATCCAAAGTTACCGACCTCGTTGATAGGTTTTTTTTTTATTTTTTTACCTCTTTCTTCATACACAATGCAATATTTGTTCATTTTGAATATGTCTAACAAATATTGTATTTCTTGTATATGTCTAACAAATATATTTTTTTCTTTCAATTTAATTGATTATTAAATCAATTTAAATTTACATTAAAATCATTTCAATTTAAATTAAAATAATTTCAATTTAAATTAAAATAATTTCAATTTAATTAATTATTAAATCAAATTAAAATAAAATTAATTATAAATTTATTTAATTTAATTTTTTTTAAATGTGAAAGACTTTCAATGTCTCCCACTCAGAGAGGTAAGTCACTTCCCACGTCTCCCAGTGGGAGAGGTTGAAAGTCAAACATTGACTTTCAACCTCTCCCACTGGGAGACTGTAGAGTCCAAGAACTTTACTTAGCTAATTGTTTAGTAGTATTATAGTATGTTTAGTGTTATCATTGTTACTTTGGATTTTTGGTTCAGACCGGGAGTTATTTGGACACTCATAGTAGTACTTATAGATTTTCTAAGTTTAACCTATAGTTTAAGAATATTAAGTATAACCTAAGGTTTGATTAATGTGTCTGATATTAAGGAATATATTATTATATTATAAGGTTTAGACATCAACCAATAGGATTTTAAGCACATGTTTTGAATGGTAATTAAGGATTTAGTATTTTTGAGGATTAAATTAAATAAGGGTAAAAGTTTGAATGTATAGGGTCAGTCAGCAGCTTTGAGCACGTTGAGGGCTTAGTCAAGGCTGTTTACTCCATTCAAACTCAGCTAAAAATGTGTAAATTCGTGTTTAAATATTCAGCGTATGCCGATATATCGCAGCTATAGGGGGCGATATGTCGCAGCACGTAGATACGGAAAACACGAATCGATGCACGGTCGCCTCGGGAACAAAGGTCCAGGCGATATATCGCCTATAGGGGGCGATATATCGCCTCCACCAGCATGAATTCAAATACATTTGAATTCTTTTCCCTTCATCCATTCAAACTCCTTCAACAGTCCAGCATCTTCTGAACGAGTCTTCAGCCTCTGCTGAACGATTATTCAAATGATTTTCACCTAAAAAGCCATTATTTTTATTCAAGTAAAATCAAGATATTTTCATTCCCAAACTCTATAAATAGGACCTAGTACCCAGCCATTATTCACCATTTGCTCTAAGTTCAGAGGCTGCTAGTGTTAAGTGAGTGTGAGAGTGTAAACACTTGGTTTGGGGAAAAACTATAAGCTTAAACATCATAAGCTTATCAAACACTTGGGAAGTGAGTTCTATAGTATTTCGGTGGAGGTTAGATTGATCTTGCAATCTTTGAGGTAAACCCAAAACTCTAGTCCTTTCTGTATTCTATGTTATTTCTTTTCTCAAAACCTTCTACTCAGTCCCCTAACCTTATTCTTATTTTTGGTTAGGGAATCCAAGTTCTTAAGCACTTAAGTGGTGGTAAGCATATTTTCGTTTAATGGTTTAGTCTTCCTATTCTCTTTCATTTCATCTCCTTTCTTTAGACTCACCCTTGTTCATTGTGGTTTTAGGAGTGTTCCAAAAGTCCTAACTCAGTCCATTTTATCCCGGTAACTTTGGTAAGGAAAATAGGCTAGAATTAATATGTTATGTGCTTATGTTATCTATATGTTTATGTTATTAAAAGTGTTATGATATGTATATGTGTATGTAGGCTTGGGCATATGACCCATATGACTAACAAGACCCCAAATGGGTTATGGGCATATGACCTACTTAGCTAGTAGGACCCCATTAACCCCATGGGCATATGCTTGTTTAGTCTATGGGACCCCAAGTAATAATGGCCATTATAATAAGTGTATGTTATATGTATTATGTTAAGTCTTTATGTTTTCTTATGAAATTGTGTATATGACTATGTGTTAGGTTTTTCCTTGCTGGGCATTAGGCTCACTCCTTTCTGTTTATGTGCAGGAAAATAAGCTTAGAGGCGGTAAGATTCGTGATGCTTGGGAGGATGTGTATCGATGATGAATGGAGTCAAGGGGCCGAGCGTTATCGATTCGAGGATGTAGTCTCCTTTTATGTTTTTTATGGTTTTACATGTATTTTCCGCATTATTATGTAATGTCTTTTATTTTTAAATCATGTTTTGGTTTTAAAGACAATGGGATCCCAAAATCCTTTTTAGTATTCTGTTTATTTGTAAATAACTCTTATTTTGCAAGTTACTCAATAAATTATGGTATTTTCGTAAAAATGTAAGTTTTATGTATAGTTTCGATAATGGTCCAATTAGTCTAGATTAGTGGGTCATTAGAGTTGGTATCAGAGAAACGGTTCCTTCGCATGAAGTTCTCCTCGATACACATGCTCAAAGCTCCGAATCGGACCGCCAAGTAAGTGTTTAAGTTACAAGTTACAAGTTACTTTGTCTATGTGTATAGCTAACAACTTTAGTGTTTATGTTTCAGTTAAAAATGAATGGAGCTTTAACCTACCAAGATATCCGAGCCATTAAGGCCTTAAAAAGAATAAGGGAGCCAAGAAACACCGTAGGAGCCCTAGAAAGGATTACTCGAAGGTTGCTTTTGTTTCACCAAGCAATAGGTGGCCTTCAAGAGGCTAAACAAATAATGCTAAGATCAACGGAACAATATGTATTAGTGATTAGGTTGTTTAAAGATTTCCATCCTGTAATAGCAGCCTTAGAAGAAATATGGGAAGAAATGAATGATGAGGATGAATCACCATTAGCAATGAGATACTACTTCCTCTTAGTTAGGTTCACCGCAAAATTTGAATTTCAATTCACCAAGGAGCAAAAGAATAGGATTCTCACAAACCTTCCTAGAGGGCATTTTGATGCTCATGATAATGATGACTATGAGGCTATAGATGATTATATGTTAGATGACGGATCAGATGTAGAAGATCCCGATTTTTAGATTAGTAGTTTTTATTTGTTTTATTCACTTTTATGTTATGATTGTAATAAGTGAAATTGTTTTCCAAATGAATAAACATGCTATTTGAATATCATGTGTGAGTTTGAATTTTTTTTCACAATCATAATAAATACTAAATAAAATGAATAATGACTGAGTTCGGTGAGGGTGGATACGAATCAATGAACCTGGTTTCCTTGTTGAGAGTTAGGGGGCCTTAGTAGTGGGAACGATTTTACTGATCCCAGCCCTCCCTCAATATGGTTAACTTTGGAACAAAGATAAGTTTCGAGCCTGAGAATTAAGTCATATAGGATTATTAGAAACACACTTAGAAAATAAAGATGACTTGTTTTTCTAAGTATAGAAACCCACTCTAATAATAAATAAAGACCTATATAATTTTTCATAAAAAAGTCATAATAAATAGGTCCGAGATATGTTTGTTTTAGAATAAGTTTTTGCCTTAGAGCCTATTAGGAAAAAGTTCTAACATGTTTCTTTTAACTGTTAGAACTCTGCTACGATGTCTCTCCGAAGATCTGCTCGCACCAACGGGAACGCTTCCACGATGTTCCAGCGACCAATGCGGTCCCTACCGTTCGCCGAAGGAGAGTGCGTGTTACTGCTCGCCGCAATGCGCCGGCACAGCCAGCTGACAACACTGCAGAGATTGCCAGACTGCGACAGCAAGTCGAGGAACTTCTGTAGCAACAACGCCAACAGGCTCAATCTCAGCCTCAGCCTCCGCCACAGCCGCAGCCGCAGCCACAGCCAATGGCCCCAGCACCCCAACAAGTTGGTCCGTATGGGGGATGGCCTATGACGAACTACGCTCCTTATCCTGTACAGCATATGGAGCCAGTGTACGAGAGGTTCCGCAAGCAGCACGCTCCAAACTTCGAAGGGACTACGGACCCCTTTGAAGCAGAAGAATGGCTAAGGAATGTGGAGCCGATCCTAGCCCACATGAACCTCAATAATGCTGACCGCATATCCTGCGTCTCATCTTTACTCAAGAAAGATGCCAGGATATGGTGGGATTTGGTCCAGCAATCCCACGATGCTGCCACTATGACGTGGACCCGATTTGTGGAGCTCTTCCACAAGAAGTACTACAATTCAGCAGTGCTTGCTACGAGAGTTGAGGAGTTCACCAATCTGAAGCAAGGGAACTTAACAGTGGCGGAATATGCTCGTCAGTTTGATCGCTTAGCCAAGTTCGCGGCAGAGTTAGTTCCGACCGATTATCTGAGGGTGAATAAATTCGTGAGAGGACTCCGACCAAAGATT
The DNA here is from genome assembly GCF_963169125.1 of Humulus lupulus. Taxonomy (NCBI): domain Eukaryota; kingdom Viridiplantae; phylum Streptophyta; class Magnoliopsida; order Rosales; family Cannabaceae; genus Humulus; species Humulus lupulus. Next base: position 22,666,494 of record NC_084801.1, on the reverse strand, counting down.
GAGATGGGGGTGAAGCTAGCAAACCCGGGAAACACTTCATATGCCGACGTTCTTGAGACGGCAATTGAAGTAGAAAGGTTGCAAGCCAACGTGAGCAAAGAAGAAGCCAGCAAGCCGGAACCTAGGCAGCAGAGCCAACCTCAGGCCAGTCGGAACAACAATCAGTCCAGCAACAGTCAGTCCAACAACAATGGTAACGGACAGAAGAGAAGGCATCCTGACAACAAGCAAGCCGACAACAATAAAAGGGCACGACCAAGTAATGGGGGAAATAGGTCGGGCTACGTGGAATACCCGCCATGTGCCAAATGTCAGAAGAAGCACCCCAGAGAATGTCGTGCCAACACCAAGGAGTGTTTCAACTGTGGTCAAGAAGGGCATCGTAAAAGAGACTGTCCTCAGCAAAAGCCGGAAGGAAAGAAGGATGAAAAGATGGTTCCTGCTCGGGTTTTTGCTTTAACCCAAGGAGAGGCGGATGCTAGCAACAAGGTGGTCACAGGTCAGGTTTCCATCCTCAATAAATTATGTCATGTATTATTTGATTCGGGAGCCACCCATTCGTATATTTCGTTAGGAATGATAGATAAACTAGACAAACCTAGTGAAAGATTTAGAACTAGGTTTGCAACCGAGTTGCCTTCGGGCAAAGTAGTTCTATCATCACGAATTGTACGAGGCGTACCAATCAAGATTGAGGACAAGGAACTAGAAGGAGACCTGATAGAGCTGGTGATCAAAGACTTCGACGTCATACTAGGCATGGATTGGCTAGCACGGCATGGCGCAACGATCGACTGCAGACGCAAGAAGGTGACATTCGATACTCCTGACGGCCAGAAACTGTGCTTCATGGGACAAGCTTCAGGACTACGCACACCGTTAGTATCATCTCTCAAAGCTCAGAGAATGATGGAGAAAGGATGTCAAGCATTCTTAGCCAACATCACGAATGTGGAGAAGGAGACATCACTCAAAGTTGGAGATGTTCGAGTCATACAAGAATTTCCAGAAGTTTTCCCCGATGACTTGCCAGGATTGCCGCCAACTAGAGAAATAGACTTCACGATAGAATTAGTACCGGGCACCGAGCCTATCTCTAAGGCACCATACCGGATGGCACCTACGGAACTCAAGGAGTTAAAGACGCAGCTACAAGAACTCCTAGACTTGGGTTTCATTAGGCCAAGCCATTCACCATGGGGAGCTCCGGTACTATTCGTGAAAAAGAAGGACGGAAGTATGCGCATGTGCATAGACTACCGTGAGCTGAATAAAGTAACGATTAAGAACAAATACCCGCTACCTCGGATTGATGATTTGTTTGATCAACTCCGAGGCGCGACTGTATTCTCTAAGATCGATTTACGGTCCGGGTATCATCAGCTCAAGGTAAAGGGGGAAGATATTCCTAAGACAGCCTTTAGGACTCGTTATGGACATTACGAGTTCTTGGTTATGTCTTTTGGTCTTACTAACGCGCCAGCCGCGTTTATGGACTTAATGAATAGGGTCTTCAAGGACTACTTGGATAAATTCGTCGTTGTGTTCATCGACGACATTTTAATTTACTCCAAGGATGAAGTGGAGCACGAGGAACACTTGAGGATAATTTTGACGCGATTGAAGGAGCACCAACTCTACGCGAAGTTCAAGAAATGCGAGTTTTGGCTCTCACAAGTGGCGTTCCTCGGGCACATCATATCGAAAGACGGAGTTGCAGTAGATCCATCGAAGGTAGAGGCCGTGAAAGATTGGCCTAGACCAAAGAACGCGTCGGAAGTAAGAAGCTTCTTAGGGCTAGCAGGTTACTATAGAAAGTTTGTAGAGGGCTTTTCTAAAATAGCCACTCCACTCACCAACCTGACCCGGAAGCAACAAAAGTTTAACTGGAATGATAAGTGTGAGGAAAGCTTCCAGTTGCTTAAGGATAAGCTTTGCTCAACACCAGTACTTAGTGTCCCAACACCCAACGACAAGTTCGTTGTCTACTGTGATGCATCAAAGTTAGGATTGGGATGCGTACTGATGCAAAATGACAAGGTGATAGCCTACGCGTCACGTCAGTTAAAGGAGTATGAACAACGCTATCCAACTCACGATATGGAGTTGGCAGCGGTGGTCTTTGCGTTAAAAATTTGGCGCCATTATCTTTACGGAGAACGGTGCGAGATTTATACGGACCACAAAAGTTTAAAATACTTCTTTACTCAGAAGGAGCTTAACATGAGGCAGCGCCGGTGGTTGGAATTAGTAAAGGATTACGACTGCGAAATCCTATACCACCCGGGGAAGGCAAACGTAGTTGCCGATGCACTTAGCCGAAAAAGTTATGGGAACTTAGCAGCCTTATCCGGAATAGAAAAGCCACTACAGCAGGAGCTTATCAGTGCCGGAATAGAAGTGGTTGTAGGCAAGCTGGCTAACTTGTCTATCCAATCGAATCTGCTAGAAGACATACGGAATGGTCAGAGACATGATGATTCACTAGCAACGCACATGAATGCAGTCCGAGAAGGCAAGACTACAGATTTCTCAATATCCAGTCAAGGTTTATTGAGATATAAGGATCGAGTATGCGTGCCAGACGATCAGAGTATTAAGAAGACGATCCTAGAAGAAGCGCACAGTACTCCGTACTAAGTTCATCCAGGGTCTACCAAGATGACTCATGACATCAAGGCAGTCTATTGGTGGCCAGGGATGAAGAAGGACATAGCAGAGTATGTATCTAAGTGTCTGGTATGCCAGCAAGTGAAGGCGGAGCATCAGCGACCTGCAGGATTATTGCAACCGCTTAGCATACCGGAGTGGAAGTGGGACGATATAGCCATGGACTTCGTGACGGGTCTGCCAAAGACAAATAAGCAGCATGATTCTGCTTGGATAGTCATAGATAGACTAACCAAGTCGGCTCATTTTCTGCCTGTTAAGACTTCTTATACGGCAGACCAATATGCATACATCTACATCCAAGAGATTGTACGATTGCATGGAATCCCCAAGACGATAGTATCAGATAGAGGATCAGTGTTTACGTCAAGATTTTGGAGAAGCTTACAGCAAGCCATGGGTACTAAGTTAAGTCTTAGTACAGCTTTCCATCCTCAGACAGATGGGCAGTCAGAGCGTACGATTCAGATTTTAGAGGATATGCTACGCGCATGTGTACTTGACTTCGGAGGATCGTGGAACAAGTACTTGCCGCTGATCGAGTTCTCGTACAACAACAGCTACCAGTCGACGATCGAGATGGCACCTTATGAGTTGCTATATGGAAGAAGGTGTCGATCACCGTTGCACTGGGACGAGGTAGGAGAAAGGCAGCTTCTAGGGCCCGAAGCTGTTAGACAAGCACAAGAAGCAGTAACGCTTATTAGACAGCGTATGCTTGCTGCTCAAAGCCGAAAGAAGAGCTATGCGGATACCAAGCGACGCGATGTGGAGTTCCAAGTTGGAGATCAAGTCTTCCTGAAGATATCTCCTATGAAGGGTGTCAAGCGGTTCGGGAAGAAAGGCAAGCTCAGTCCCCGATTCTTAGGTCCTTTTGAGATATTGGACAAAGTGGGACCAGTTGCGTATAGACTAGCCCTACCGCCAGCACTAGCCGATAGTCACAACGTCTTCCACATCTCGATGTTACGCAAGTATGTGTCAGACCCATCTCACGTCCTCAAGTACGACACCATAGCACTCCAGAAGGACTTAAGTTACGAGGAACGACCGATTAGCATCCTAGATAGGGGGATGAAGCAGTTACGGTCCAAGAGCTTTCCTATAGTTAAAGTCCTGTGGAGCAATAGTTCTGAACGCGAGGCAACGTGGGAGTTTGAAGAGGACATGCAGAGCCGGTATCCGGAGTTATTTGGTAAGTAAATTTCGAGGACGAAATTCTTTTTAGTAGGGGAGAATTGTAGAGTCCAAGAACTTTACTTAGCTAATTGTTTAGTAGTATTATAGTATGTTTAGTGTTATCATTGTTACTGTGGATTTTTGGTTCAGTTATTTGGACACTCATAGTAGTACTTATAGATTTTCTAAGTTTAACCTATAGTTTAAGAATATTAAGTATAACCTAAGGTTTGATTAATGTGTCTGATATTAAGGAATATATTATTATATTATAAGGTTTAGACATCAACCAATAGGATTTTAAGCACATGTTTTGAATGGTAATTAAGGATTTAGTATTTTTGAGGATTAAATTAAATAAGGGTAAAAGTTTGAATGTATAGGGTCAGTCAGCAGCTTTGAGCACGTTGAGGGCTTAGTCAAGGCTGTTTACTCCATTCAAACTCAGCTAAAAATGTGTAAATTCGTGTTTAAATATTCAGCGTATGCCGATATATCGCAGCTATAGGGGGCGATATGTCGCAGCACGTAGATACGGAAAACACGAATCGATGCACGGTCGCCTCGGGAACAAAGGTCCAGGCGATATATCGCCTATAGGGGGCGATATATCGCCTCCACCAGCATGAATTCAAATACATTTGAATTCTTTTCCCTTCATCCATTCAAACTCCTTCAACAGTCCAGCATCTTCTGAACGAGTCTTCAGCCTCTGCTGAACGATTATTCAAATGATTTTCACCTAAAAAGCCATTATTTTTATTCAAGTAAAATCAAGATATTTTCATTCCCAAACTCTATAAATAGGACCTAGTACCCAGCCATTATTCACCATTTGCTCTAAGTTCAGAGGCTGCTAGTGTTAAGTGAGTGTGAGAGTGTAAACACTTGGTTTGGGGAAAAACTATAAGCTTAAACATCATAAGCTTATCAAACACTTGGGAAGTGAGTTCTATAGTATTTCGGTGGAGGTTAGATTGATCTTGCAATCTTTGAGGTAAACCCAAAACTCTAGTCCTTTCTGTATTCTATGTTATTTCTTTTCTCAAAACCTTCTACTCAGTCCCCTAACCTTATTCTTATTTTTGGTTAGGGAATCCAAGTTCTTAAGCACTTAAGTGGTGGTAAGCATATTTTCGTTTAATGGTTTAGTCTTCCTATTCTCTTTCATTTCATCTCCTTTCTTTAGACTCACCCTTGTTCATTGTGGTTTTAGGAGTGTTCCAAAAGTCCTAACTCAGTCCATTTTATCCCGGTAACTTTGGTAAGGAAAATAGGCTAGAATTAATATGTTATGTGCTTATGTTATCTATATGTTTATGTTATTAAAAGTGTTATGATATGTATATGTGTATGTAGGCTTGGGCATATGACCCATATGACTAACAAGACCCCAAATGGGTTATGGGCATATGACCTACTTAGCTAGTAGGACCCCATTAACCCCATGGGCATATGCTTGTTTAGTCTATGGGACCCCAAGTAATAATGGCCATTATAATAAGTGTATGTTATATGTATTATGTTAAGTCTTTATGTTTTCTTATGAAATTGTGTATATGACTATGTGTTAGGTTTTTCCTTGCTGGGCATTAGGCTCACTCCTTTCTGTTTATGTGCAGGAAAATAAGCTTAGAGGCGGTAAGATTCGTGATGCTTGGGAGGATGTGTATCGATGATGAATGGAGTCAAGGGGCCGAGCGTTATCGATTCGAGGATGTAGTCTCCTTTTATGTTTTTTATGGTTTTACATGTATTTTCCGCATTATTATGTAATGTCTTTTATTTTTAAATCATGTTTTGGTTTTAAAGACAATGGGATCCCAAAATCCTTTTTAGTATTCTGTTTATTTGTAAATAACTCTTATTTTGCAAGTTACTCAATAAATTATGGTATTTTCGTAAAAATGTAAGTTTTATGTATAGTTTCGATAATGGTCCAATTAGTCTAGATTAGTGGGTCATTACAGAGACGTGGGAAGTGACTCACCTCTCCCAATGGGAGACCATTGGATGTCTCCTAGGGACTTCCCACGTCTCCCATTGGGAGAGGTGAGTCACTTCCCACGTCTCCTAATGGGAGAGGTGGGAAGTGAGGCACGTCTCCCAATGGGAGACGTGGGATATATACTTACAATGACCCTAGCAACAACGTCTCCCAAATTGGGAGACATTGTAGACTTCCAATGTCTCCCAAATAAAGTCATAAAACCTCTATTTTGTTGTAGTGATTTCGATAAAACACAGGGTACCAAATAAATATTTACCCTATAAATTATTACTAAAAAATATTTCTTCATGTAAAAATGCATATTACATGTAGATGTGATTATCAATTTATGGGAATCATAATTATATCAATGATTTATTTTTTCTACTTTTGGAATACATTGACCTCTTATTTTTTTAAAAGGGAAATTTTTAAAAAAATTACTTGATTTTGGCAAAAAAAAAATTACTTGTTTACATTTGAACAAAGTTTTTTTTTCAAATTTACTATTTTAGGCAAATTTTTATATTTTATGGTTTTGCCTATTTTTTCTTATTTGCATTGTTTTTGAGTTGTTCTTTTAGTTATATTTTTTATATTAAGTTGTTCTAATGTATATTGTTCTTTGTGTTGTTTTTTTAGTTTATTTTTTGTTGATGTAGTGAGTTGCTAGTGAGTTATTTTTTAGTTGCTATTTTTTAAACAATAATTTTGTAATTGTGAAATTTTAAAATTGTATTTTTAAATTTGAGTTAATAAAATTGACAAAAAAAAGTTAGGGATTGTAAAAATGTAAAAAGACATTAAAAATGTGTATTTATGAATTGAGGAGTTCCTGGTATAAGTTAGTTAGACAAACTAACGAATCAATAAACCCAGCAATTTCTTACACCAATCTGCACGACTTACATACTCAGAATTGCGTGACTTACGATCATACAGGATAGATTGCTAGATTTATTAACTCGAAGGTTAATCTAAAAACTTATAACAGTAGTTGCCTTCAGATATGATCCATATTTCATGCTATCTCTACTTTAGAAATCTCTGAAGGAATGATTTAGAAGAACATTTTTGATAATAAACACTCTAGTATTTTATTGCTTCGAAATTCTCTGATTTACACAAGGAGGGACGATGGCCTTATATAGCCACATCCTTCAGCAAACAAACTTAACCAAACATAACCAAACTTAACCCATCCTAGTCAAAACCAACCATGGTTGGGATAGGATAAGGGATAAGATAGGATTCCCCGACAAAGACAAAAGCATAGGTAAGGGATAAGATTCCCTGACAAAGACAAAAGGCTAAACAACAAAGGGATAAGATTCCCCGACAAAGACAAAAGGCTAAACAACAAAACCTTATGGCTGAAATAGTTATTTAAATATTGTCTCTTGACTAATTTCATAGTTAGAGTCATATGTTGGGTCTTCATGAAGTGGGTTCCATCCTGTCAGTTCTTCATCCTCGTCACTGCCAGCTGGAGGACAGACGTCGTATTCTGTGTACATCACGTTCCATTCGTCTCCTGTGTAATGGAAGAGATAGGGGTCTTGCATATCTGCAGAGTCAGCATATGGGTTTTGTGAATCTTCAAAGTAGTCATTTTTTCGCAAAACTACCCCTTCTGTATCGGTCAATTTGTACAGAGACGAATATTTTTGTTCTAATGTTTCTTCGAGTTTGGTGACCTGACCTGTTTCATTTTTTGACAGATGGAAGGCTTCAAGGGCACTTGTTATTTTGCGAGTATAGTCGGAAGGGAATGTCTCCCAAGGAGCATCTTCTTCTGGTTTGGGCCACAATTCCGGAGGTACAATCTGGTTTTTCTCAAACAGACTCTTTTGGATGTCCATGTACTCTTGGCCTCCAAGACCACATAATGGTTCATCTTTTGACCCGTAGACTTCGAATGTTGGATTGGTAACTATATTCTGTTCTGCATCGAGCTTGGCATTGAGGCTAAGGAAGAGAACAGTATAACAGTTCATTAGACTGGCAACATTTGGGCCTGGTGGGTAGATAAAAGTTGGCCTGTTATTTTGGACCTTTTTCCATTCAGCCGATAAGACCCTTTTCCATTCTTCCAGTGGGGCAAACTAGGACAAAATATCCATTTGGACTTGGTAGGCTGGCTTGAACCTTTCTTGGTCCAAGAATGATTTTATGGATGTGTGCAAGGCCATAGTTTGTACTTCGACAGCTATGGTGAAGACACTGGCCAGGTACCAGAAAAGGTGGGCTATCGATTTTGGTGTGAAGATAGCATCTCGGAGAGGTAGGATTTGGGCAAATGAATACTTTGGATGGATTTGGGACACTCGTTGAGAGTTCTTAAAGAATTTATTTTAGGATACTCAAAGCAAGCCCTAAAAACTTATGTGTGTCCTAAAAGTTTGATTTTTTTTTTAACAAAAGTTCCTGAACTTTTTAGGACACTCATTGAGAGTCCTTAAAGAATTTCTTTTAGGACAAGCAAAGCAAGCCCTAAAAACTTATGTGTGTCCTAAAAGTTTGAATAATTTTTTTTAACTAAAGTTTTATTATATATTAAATTACAAAGAAAAAAAAAACAGCCCATTCTCTTTCTCTCCTTGCTCTCTTCCTCCATTTCCCTCTCTCTCTCTCTCTCTCTCTCTCTCTCTCATGCATGCCCACTGCCCAGCCACGAATGGCGGCGCTCCGGACACCCCCCATCTACACGCGCCAACCCACGGTGTTCTCCGGCACTCGAAACCCCTAGCCCCGAGAGCCCATGGCCTCATGCGCCCCTAGCCTAGCCGATGGAGCCTCCAAAGTTCGGCGACCACGTGGGTTTCTAAAACATTTTGGGCATTTTTCGACCACCTCGAGCCACCCTTAGCCAAATGACCACCACCACTGCATTCCTTATGTTTTGGGCTTCAAAAGCCACTGAAGGATTGGACCGAACCACCACCGTGGGGTGGTGGCACCGCCATCATCGTCGGAGCTCCGACGAGAGCTTTGGCTACCATTTAATTTTTTAAAAATTAAAAATAAAACTTTTTAGGACTCATGCTTAGTTTTTAAGGCTCTCAAATAGAGGACTCGTGCCTCGCGAGTCCAAAAAAGCCTTTTTTTGTAGTAGTGACCCCTATGCAACTAACCTAGACTTATTCCTTACTATAGTACCAAATTCATTAGTTTTATTTTGAAGATCCATTTGGTACCAATAACTTTGGTATGACTAGGTCTAGGTACAAGATTTCATACCTCATTTCTTGTGAATTATTCTAGTTCTTCTTGCATTGCTTTTATCCATGATTCATTACTAGAGGCCTCTTTTACATTTTTGGGTCCAAAAGTGGATGTAAAACATACAAATTGAACTAGATTCACATACCTTCTTGTTGCAAACATACTTTCCTCAAATTACCAAGAAAGAGGTTAGTAGGGTGATTCTTTTTTACTCTGGTAGAAGGTTCTCTCTAAATTGAGTCTGTGATAATTTCTGGACCCTCCTTCATTGTTCGTTCAGAGGTTGTGGGAACAAATTCAGTTTCTGTAACAAGTTTTTCTGAAAATGTTGGCTGAGAATCACTTTTAGTCACATCATATGATTCTTTTTTAGTGTTTTCATCGATTAACATGTCAATTTCTTCTTCATTGGAATATTCAGAAAAATATTTCAAATCATCAACAACAACGTTAGCAAACTCCATAATAGTTTGAGTTCTCATGTTATAAACACGATAAACTCTACTATTAATGGAGTAACCAAGAAAAACACCCACATTACTTTTGGCATCAAATTTGTCGATATTTTCTCGATCCCTAAGGATGTAACACACAAAACCAAACACATGAAAATAACTTACATTAGGTTTTTTACCTTTCCAAATCTCATATGGAGTTTTGGTAGTACATGGTCATAAGAACACATTGTTGATTATGTAACATGAAGTGTTAATTGCCTCTTCCTATAGTCTTTTTTAACGTTTTTTGTTGTTCAGCATCTTTGGCCATCTCTTGTAAGGTTTTTGTTTATCCAAAAAACAGTTATGGATGACATGGCAATAATTGTCAACACGTGGCAGAGATGCTACTCGCCTATCGACCAGAGATACTTCTGTATGCGAGGTTCAAGTTTTGTATGCAATCAGGCTGGTCGTATACATTATTGAATTGAAAAAAAAAAAATAGGAATGTGGAATTCCAGGTAGAAGAATGTATATTCTTTAAAGTATCACCATGGAAAGGGGTGAGGACTTAAGGGCAAGCTAAGCCCTAGATTATCTTGGCAGTTGAGCCCTGGATAGGACTGGTTAGGTTGACTTTGGATCAACTTTTTTTTTTGGCACTGTCAGTTGAATGCAGTGTGTTATGTGTTGCCATGTAGGGGACATGGGTTAAAGGAACTCATGAGTTGAGTAATAAGAATCTAAAGGTTAAGGTTAAGTATTCCAGTAAGGAATAGCCAGTTCAGATTGTAATAGAAGTAATAAGGTTCTGAGGAACAGAGTGTACCTTGAGTTAAGGTAATGTTATAGAAACAGTGAGGTCGAGGAACCGACCTAGGGAAATTGGAGTCAATTGTGTGGAATTCTTCTCTCTATATTTTTGTATATATACAAAAGTTTATAAAAAATAATAAAATATTTATAGCTTGATGAATAGTGTTTCATTAGATATAGAGAAATATTATTCATTTAGGTGATAAAAATATAAGTTTACATACTCATTGGAAGACTATTTAACAATTTTTTCTCTATATTATAAAGAATTAGACATTTTACCTCCTCCATTGGGAGTGCTCTTAATGAGCTATTTAGTTTAGTTTTGTAAACAGTGCATGGTATTTCTTCTCATTGTCAATGGCATACATTAATTTCCAAATTGCTAACACCAAAAACACGTGAGATACAAAGTTAAATTTAATATCGTGACTCACATATTTTAATTTAATAATTATTATAATATATCACTAAATAATTATAGGGTATTACCTTTTGTGGTGTTTGGTACCAAATATCCACACTCTATTTTTATACATACTTATGTATTAGAAGATTCTAGTATACCTTATTCTCAATATTCCCTAAGTTGTGGACGCATCAAAGACCAAGCTATGTGGCACTTCACTAAGCATGGGAATTATAGTGTCAAATCGGGCTACAAGGCTATTATAGTCTCTGAAAAAGAAGTCTCATCTTCTGAGGAGAATGGGAATACTTGGTGGAATGTATTGTGGCACCATAATATTCCTTCCAAGATCAAAGTCTTCATTTGGAGGGTTTATCATGAGATTCTTCTTGTTGCTCACGTGCTAATTCTTGCTGGGATCACTCTCGCTAGGAGAGTCTTTTGGTGGGTTGGAGGATGACCAAGATTGTGGAATATATCACAAGTGGCATATTCAAGATGGCCCGAGTGGACATTAAAGCTTGTTTGTGCATGATTTGGATGGTGTGGTTTGAACGGAACTATGCTCGGGATGGGGAGAAGGTTTGTGAACCTAGAGCTATTAGTGAGGCAGCAGGGGATTTTCTTTTTAAGTTCCAAGAAAGCTCAAGGCGGCTCACATTACAGTACCCTTCATCTAAACCAGTCTATCTGGCAAGTGCTCCTACTCCCTCTACTGCGATCCCAGGAGACATGGATCCTAGGCGTGCTTGGCAATTACCACCTCCATCTCAATTCAAATTGAATGCTGACACTGCCATTTGTATTCAGCAAGGCTTAATGGGGTTTGGTGCAATGATCCGAGATGATACAGGAGGCGTAGTTTGGTTCTTTACCTCTGAAGTTCGGGCTTCTCATTTGCCTCTTACTACTGAGTTAATGGCCATCCTGGAGGCCCTGAAATGGTGCCACAGGGAACAATTATATTTCCACTTGGTAGAGAGTGACTATCTTAATGCTATTAGTGTTATTAGAGCTCGGGGTAATGCTTCTGTAGATGATTTTATTGTTGGGGGCATCCAAAATTTCTTGTGCATTTGCCATATTGTTTCTTGTCACTATATTCCCCGCGAAGGAAATAAAGTGACCCATTTTTTGGTAAAGATTAGTCTACAGGATGATTTTAGTCGTTTATCATATGATGTAATTAATCGTTGTATTGCTCATGAATAAACAATTTCCTATTTCAAAAAAAAGATTCTAATATATAGGGAAATTTTAATGTATATGCCTAATAATATCATTAATTTTTTATTAAAAAAATGCCTGCATAATTTACTATCCCAAAATTATGACACTTCGTAAATTTGGACACAATTACCCTTCTCATTACCAACATTCTCTCTATCTCTCTCAAACTATCTCTCAAGCTCTCTCAACCACTCTCTGTTTCTCTACCACAATGGCACCACCACCACCACCACCATCCATAATGTCATCCTCGCCATTGTCGTCGTTACCTCCCATCATCATTGAAGAACCCCACCAAGAACTAATGTATTTTATTTTTATTTTTATGTTTTAATGATTCAAAAATAAAACAAAATACCATGATTTTTAATTTTTAGTGAAAGATATGAACCTCCAAAGTTTTCATCAAATTTTAGCATAGAGCATCGATTTTGCATCGAAAAAGCATCGTTTTGCCAAAAAAAATTAAGTTTTCATGGTTGCATCGCAAGAGCATTGAAACAATTCGATTTTGCATCGAAAAAGCATCGTTTTGGCAAAAAATCAATTTTTCATGATTGCATCGCAAGTGCATCGAAACAACATTAATTTTCATCGAAACAACATCAATTTTGCATAGAAATTGAAGTTTTTTCTATGCTTTTTTCAATGCAAAATCAATGCTCTTATGATGCAATTATGAAAACTTGATTTTTTTTTGCCAAAGTGATGATTTTTCAATGCAAAATCGATACAAAATCGATGTTGTTTTGAAGCTATTATGATACAATCATGAAAACTTAATTTTTGGCAAAAATGATGCTATTTCGATGTTATGCACTGAAATTTGACGAAAATTTTGTGGTTCATATCTTTTCACTCAAATATCTGTGTTTGGATGATTTCTTTTTTATTTTGATATTTTTTTGAGATCTGAAAGATTAGATCATGACGAAGCTGAGGGGTCGGGTTGCTCCCTTCCATGGCGAAGCGGAAGAAGCCGATTTGTAGGCCTGATATTATTTCTGATGATCAGTCTGAGAAGGTTTTGCAGGCGGTTCAACCGAAGGCAGTGCTTGGATTTGAGGGAGATGATGTTGCCGAACCAGAGCAGGTCGATTTAATAGATGTTGAAGTGCCTAGGCCCAGGGTTATGCAGGATAATGAGATGGATCGACAGGGCAAGTGTACCCAGCCTTTCGAGGTGGTGGACGATGGATTGGGTGCCGAGGCGAGGAATGTTTCTTGGGCAGATAGGAGTGAAGAAGGTGATAAGGTTACGGAATGGGATTTCCAGTCTGAGTCCCAGCTTCATTGGAAACAGTTTCGAACGAGTAAGCTTTCCTTTTCTGAACCGAAGCTTGAATATACTGAACCTGTCTTTAGGAATGGGCAGAAGTTGGCTCAAGTGGATATTGAAGAGGTGAAAATTCAGTCAGCAAATTGGAGCTCTGCTGTGGTTTGCATGGTGCTTGGAGCAAATCCTCCAATGGCAGTATTTGAAGGCTTCATAAAAAGAGTTTGGGGTCATCTAGGGATAGCCCAAATTTCTAGAATGACTTTGGGGCTAACTTTGGTGAAGTTCAATGATGAAGCAACTAGAGATCATGTTCTAGAGAATGGAGTTCTTCAATTTGATAGGAAACTTGTCATTATCAGGCCGTGGACAGCAGATCTTAGTGCTATCTGTTTGATTCGTTCGGTTCCGCTTTGGATTCGTCTACATGATCTTGGTTTGCAGTATTGGGGTAGCAAGTGTATCAGTGCTTTGGTGAGCACGATTGGCAAACCTCTTTTAGTAGATAAGTTTACTAAGGAGCGTTCTCGCGTTCAGTTTGTGAGGGTGTTAGTGGAGATGGAAATCACTGATAATCCTCCTCGGAGCTTTCAGTTTATCAATGAACATGGTCAGATTGTTGAACAAGGAATAGAGTATGAGTGGTTGCCTACTAAGTGTAAGAGCTGCTCTGGTTTTGGGCATTCTATGGCAGATTGTCGGAAGGAACATAAGGCAATTTGGGTGGAAAAAGAAGCTCGTTCTAAAGCTGAGAATCCTTTGGATCAACAAGAAGTTTCTGAGGGGCTTAATGAAGGGCAGCCAGGCGAGGAAGCTGATGGGTCTAAACTAGTAGAAAACTCAGATCTGGGTGTGAGCGATATTACTCTATCAGGGGAGACCAATTCTGGGCTGGTTATGGAGCGGAACAGGGAAGTGAAATGGCAAACCCCCAGGCGTGTTGCAACTTCGAATAGACAGGGCCACACTGCCAGTGGTATCTCTAATATGGCTGCTCCGGTTCAAAAATAGAAAAATCAGTTTGTTGTTCTGCAGGAACAAGAAAGGGGTAGTAAGATTGGGCATCTTGGAGGTAGTTTATCTAATGGATAAGCGCTCTATTCTGAGTTGGAATATAAGGGGGCTGAATAGGGTGAATAAACAAAGTTTAGTCCAAGAAGTGTTTAGAAAGAATAAGATTGGAATTAGTGGTTTGATGGAAGCTAAATTGCGCGGGAATAAAATTGGTGAGTTCATGGAGCATAAATTCCCTAATTGGGAATTTTACTCTAGTCCAATCACAGAGGGTAGACTGTTAATTCTTTAGCGGAAGGGGATAGCGAATTTGAGTATTTTGGAAGATTCTCCTCAGCTGGTCCATTGCCAGGTGAACTTGGTAGACCACAGGAGTGTTTTCTATATCACCTTTGTTTATGGTTACAATTCAGTTGAGAATAGAAGAAGCCTTTGGCATGATCTAACTCGCATATCGCTCTCAGCCAAAGCTTGGATGGTTTTAGGGGATTTTAATGCCCCTTTTTCAGGTGGAGGTAGATCTGGTGGTAATCCTATAGCTAGTTTCGAACTGGTTGATCCTATTGGGTGGCTGACAAATACAAAAACTGAAGCTCTTAAGAGCATGGGCTCTTATTTCACTTGGACAAACAACCAAGATGGCTTAGCTAGGATTTACTCTAAGATTGACCATCTCCTAATTAATGAGGAGTGGTTGGACATGTTTCCTCAGTCTTTGGCTATGTTTCAATGGGAGGTGGTTTCTGATCATTGTTCTTGCGTAGTCTCTAATATCCCTATGGAGGCTATGGGGATTAAATTGTTCAGATTTTATAATTTCTAGTCTAGTCATCTTGAGTTTAACCAAGTGGTTTTGAGTAGTTGGAGGGCCCCTGTTAAAGCTTCTGGTTTGAGGGAAATTTTTGTCAGGTTAGTTCGGTTGAAGCATAAATTTAAGAAGTTTAATAGGGATTGTATTGGAGATGTAGGGTCTGGTTATCAGTCGGCTTTGGAGGCTTTTCAAGATGCCCAACTTCAAGCCCAAGAGAATCCTCAAGATCTTAAATTGCAGGTGGTGGTGAAGGAGAGGGCTTCTAAGTTTCACCAACAGGAACAAATGTATCATAGTTTCCTTGTTCAACGTAGTAAGATCAACTGGATTAGGAAGGGAGATGTGAACTCCTCTTTCACGCCTTCCTGAAAAAGCGGAAAGCTGAGAATTCTATAGTCTCTTATATTAATGAGCATGGTATGTTGGTAGATGATTTGAAGGAGGTGGTGGACCATTTTTCTGATCATTTCAAGAACCATCTGGGTAGTTCAAGTCCTGCTACAGGAATAGTAGACCAGCATTGTTTAGCTTTGGGCACCAAGCTTTCAGTGGAGCAATAACTTTATCTTTTAAAACCCTTCTCCATCAAGGAAATAAGAGCTGTTATGTTTAGTATCCCTAGTACTAAATCGCTTGGTCCTGATGGTTATGGTTCTGGTTTCTTCAATTTTATGTGGAAGGATATTGGTTAGGATATATGCTCAGCAATCATACATGGTTCTCTACAGGCCAATTTCCTAAGGAGCTTCATGAAACTACTTTATCTCTAATTCCTAAAGTGTCTAATCCAGCTAGAGCCTCTGATTACAGACCTATTGATTGTTGCTCGACCCTGTATAAAGTCATGGCTAAGTTGTTATGTTCTTGGCTGGCAGTGGTGCTTCCCTATCTTATTCAATCTAATCAAGGTGTGTTTGTTCGCGGTAGATATATTGCTCACAATATCATGATTCTTCAAGATCTAATTAAGAATTATGGTAAAGCTCTTACTTCTCCTCGCTGTGCGATTAAAATTGACCTTAGCAAGGCCTATGATACTGTTGACTGGCATTTTTTGGAAAATCTCTTGAAGGCTTACTGCTTTCCAATGAAGTTCATTGGTTGGGTTATGAATTGTATCAGGAATACCACTTATTCTTTATTGATAAATGGTCGAGTTCAAAGTAGTTTCAAGGGGGAAAAAGGTCTGCGCCAAGGGGATCCTATGTCCCCTCTTCTCTTTGTTCTCATTATGGAATATATGACTAGAAGTTTGCAGCTGGCTGCCAGATCCCCATCATTTCGGTTTCACCCCATTTGTAAGAGCCTGAAGCTTGTAAACTTATGTTTTGCAGATGATGTCATTCTGTTTTGCAAAGGCTCTCTTGCGGCTGTTAGTGTTCTTAAGGACTCTCTTAGGAAATTTAGTGAAGCATCTGGGCTGACAATAAATGCTAAGAAGTCTCAGATTTATTTTGGAGGGGTTAATGCAGCCAATAGGACTGTGATAACGCAGGTTCTTCAACTTCCTGTAGGGACTTTTCCTCTTCATTATCTTGGGGTTCCTATGAGGCCTACTAAATGGAAGCATGTGGAATGTGAGATTATAGTCCAAAAAATGAGAACTAAACTGTTTTCCTGGTCTAGTAAGCACCTGTCCTATGCTGGTCGTTTATTGCTCATTCAATCTATCCTTTTTGGCTTGAGAAACTATTGGATGACTGTGTTTATCTTACCTCAAAGCATCATCAAGGAGGTTGAGAAGTTATGTAGATTGTTTCTATGGGGGGCCTTGGGGACTCGTAGTAAACTTCATATAGCTTTTTGGCAACAAGTTTGCATGCCTAAGGCTTATGGACGGCTCGGGCTCAGAGATGGCACTAGCTGGAATAGAGCACTTCTAGCTAAGTATGTTTGGGCTGTCACTACTAAACAAGACACTCTTTGGGTTAAATGGATTCAGCATGTGTTACTTAAAGGGGGTTAACTTTTGGGACTATGTTTTGAAGCAAGACAGTAGCTGGTATTGGCGTAAACTTTGCCATCTAAGAAACAGATTCAGTGAAGGGGAGGTAATAGCTGCTGGTGTTTCTGGGACATTCAGGCCATCCAAGCTGTATAATAGCTCATTTAACCAGCAAAATGTGGCCTATAAGAACGCGGTCTGGTGTCGTACAATTCTCCCTAAGCACTGTTTCTTATTATGGATGGTGGTCAACTCTTTCCTCTTAACTAGAGATAACTTGGCTAAATGTACCATTCAACTTAATAGTTCTCTCTGTCCGGTTGTGAAGACCAGCTGGAGAGCCATCACCATCTGTTTTTTGAGTGTTGTTTATCCAAGAGAGTCTTGTCATGTATCTTTTCTTGGCTTGGGTTTCATGCTTGGGCCACCAAGTACTCGGATTGGACTGTGAGGCTCAGTTTTGGGCAAAATGACAGTATGAGCATGATCCTAAATATGGTCGTAGCAGCTGTGGTTTATCATATATGGAGGAATAGGAATAGATGCATTTTTTATGGTCTCTCATTGACAGCTAACTTTATAGCTAAAGATGAAATTACCTTAGTCCAATACAAATTGTTCATTGTTCATAGTAGGAAGGCTCTCCCTCATCTCAAGCTTTTCTTAAGAAAGCTTCATTGTATTTAGAGTGAGGTTGTAACTTTGTTGGTTGTATCTTGGCTTTGTTTGGGCGGTTTGCCCTTGATTGTACTTGCTTGTTTGTTCAATGAAGGTTATTTCTTCTTGATCATAAAAAAAAAAAAGATTAGATCATGTAAAACATAAAAAATCATGGTATTTTGTTTTAATTTTTAATCATTAAAACATAAAAATAAAATTGATTAGTTCTTGGTGGGGTTCGTCAATGGTGATGGGAGGTAATGATGGCAATGGCAAGGACGACGTTAAGGATGGTGGTGGCGTTAAAGTGGTGTTCTACCGCTGTAGGGAGGTGGTGATGGTAGTGCCATTGTGGTAGAGAAACAGAGTGGGGTTGAGAGAGCTTGATAGATAGGTTGAGAGAGATAGAGAGAAGGGATATTTGCGGCATAAATACCTAAGTTCATGATTTTGTTGTACTTAAATACATAATTTATATTTTTGACTGCATAAATATGAAATGTTTATTTTTTGTTGCAACCATTCTGTTTTCCGTTAAATGGCAAATAATAAAAAAAAAATTAAAAGTAAATATATGCTACAAATATAGAGAAACTGATGTATGATATAATGTAAAAGTTTGAGGTAAATTATAACAAAAATATGTTTTGGTGATGTATTTTGTAATACACTTTCTCTATAATATTTAACTAAAACTCATAAAAACATTTTCCATTAGCTCCTTTATACATATATTTATAATAGTTATGCACAAACTCCAATTAATCTATAGCTACATTTACATAATATTTACATATCCTTTATATAATATTTTAATATTTCAGCTTTCTCTCTCCCATTTAGTATATATATTTAATATTTTTTTTCTTTTTCAATTATTTTATTTTAATTAATAAAATATGTTTAAAGATATAATATTTAAATGATGTAGAGAAATATGTAGAAAATGTGATGTATGATATAATAAAAAATTTAGAAATAAAATAAAAAAAATATGTATTTTGAAGAACAATTTTAAAAAATGAAGTAAAATATTTATTTACTTGGTGTGCTCTAAAAATTTTTGGGACTAACGCCACCATCATTTCCCGTCTGAATCTGTCGGTAGAATTAATATAATATTCAAGTTACCAAAGTCATGAGACCTTTATGTCTTAAAGTCTTGGTCTTTGTTCATCAAGTTGATGGCTTTGTTCATAATTTCAATTAATTAAAACAGTCCACTTTAAGCTTGGTCTTTGATTATCAAGTTTTATTTATTTATTTGTGGGTATATATATTTTTTTTGTATTTTGTGTTTTTTATTTATTTTTTTAATATGTATTTTATAAAATAATTTAAATAAATTTACTTTTATGAAAAAATTTTAAACTAAAATCATAAATAATTCATCAAACTAATAATTTATAACAAAATTATAATATTTCTGTCTAAAAATTGTGTTGTCATATTTAATTTTTTCATTATTAAAATTGAGTTTAAGAATATATTTAAATTATTTTACAAAATATACAATCTAAAAAATAATTTATCAAAATAGAAATCTCAGCTAATAATGTGACAAAACAAAAAAATAAAAAATATATACAAACTTTTATTTTAAAGTGGACTGTTTTAATTAATTGAAATTATGCTGCTACGATTTTTAATCACACCGGCACTAAATTTATTTTTCATAATTCCCGAAAAGTAAGGAAGCACTAGTGCATGTGTTGTAAAAAATACGAAAAATTAATTAAAATAAAACTGTACACTTTATCCAAATCCAAATTGAGTAATAATAGTGACACGTAGAATTTAAACAAAAAAAAATGTACATGTATGTGTATACGTAGCGTTAGCCTTCACTAATAAAAAACAACTAAAAAGTGTCCTTATTGTGGTCCTTTTATAATAAAATATTATAGGTTGGAAGGAGTCCTGGTTTTGATAAAAACAGGAGGTATGGTTATGACAACTACGGAAGTGGAAGTTCTTGGAAGCTGCTGTCTCGATCCTTCAGTACTTTTTTATTCAATTTATCCAACTTGGATGCATTAAAATCATAAATGCATTAAAATCATAAAGAAAAAAGAGTCTATAATATATATATATATATATATATATATGTAAGACCGCGGAAGAGAAAGAGATTTCATAAGAACAAAGCTTACACACATATACAGTTTGCTTTTCTACCCTTTAGAGAAACAAAAATAAGCTCATCAATATGGGCTTAAAAATTATAAGGATAATAATTCATCTCATGATAGGCGCAATAATCTCTGACCAAGCATTTTGCAGCAACAACAACAGCTCCATAGCAACCCACATAAGGGGCTGCAACAATCAGTCATGCGGGGGTTTAGAAATTCCGTTCCCATTCGGCCTTGACAAAGGCTGTTACATGGAACCCCCGTATCTATTCCAGATCTATTGTAAGACGTCCGGGCCGAACCTGTTCATGTCCGATTTCAAAGTCAGGAACATATCGGTTCTAGATGGCGAGGTCACCATCATGCTGGCTATTGCCAAAGATTGTTACAGTAAAAATGGCACACAGATAACTAGCGATTTCTCAGACTTCACGCAAGGCTTGAATGGATATTTCAGCGTTTCCTTCACAAAAAACAAGTTTTACTCCATAGGTTGCGATAATTTGGCAACCGTCAATGGTTATCGCAACGATACAAACTACACAACCGGTTGCATATCCTCGTGTAGTTTCGCCGACGAAATCGACTTGAAGTCTTGCTCTGGCGTAGGTTGTTGCCAAACTTCCATCCCCAGCGACCTTAGAAGGTACGGTTTGAAGTTGGATAGCAACAATAATCATAAAAGCGTTTGGAGTTTCAACCCGTGCAGCTATGCTTTTGTTATGCAAGAAACTGAGTTCAAATTTTCAAGCTTGGAAGAATTCACCAATGTCACTGAGCTTCCGCTCATTTTTGACTGGGCTGTTGGGTTCGATTCCTGCGAAGTAGCCAAGAATAATACGGAGACTTACGCTTGCAAAGAGAACAGTGTGTGTGTTAACTCCACTTCTAGATCTGGCTACCTTTGCCGGTGCTCCGACGGCTACGAAGGAAACCCATACCTCCCAAATGGTTGCATAGGTACTTAACTCTCTCGACCCTGCACTTTATTTTTTTCTTTATTTTAAGACGAAGGATTATTAATTGTTTGGAAATTATTTAAGTCTTAAGATGAGTTACTCTTTTCCAAAGCAAACTGTCCATGAATTTGTGTTAAAAGAAAAATTACGGAAATGAGCTATAATTGTGGACCATCCCAGATGGTTGTATAGCTAAAAGTAACACCAAAAAGCATGGCTTAATTAATTAGTTCATTTGTCCAATAAGCTGTCTAACAAACGTGCCCAAAATATTTAGTCATAAATCAGTCTTCTTAGCTTTTATACAATTATTTCTGAGCTGTTATGGAAACTGTTTGTATTAGCTCCACATACTAAGCTATAAATCTCATATAGTATATAATTTGATGAGTCGAAAAATCAGTATATTTGATTGTATATATGTTTCTTTATCAGATATTAATGAGTGCAAACTGCATCCGAACTCCTGCCAAAACGGAACATGTATAAACATACCTGGGAGTTTTAAGTGCTCATGTCCAAAGGATTATACGCTGGTGCTAAACGGAACCTTGTGCAGTCCTCAATTTCTTATGATTGATAATTCTAATTCAAGAAAGCGTATAATTATCTACTCTGTTTTGAGTAAGTATTCAAACATTCCACCCTACCTACCCTTCACATTATATATTTACTCTGTTTTCTGTTGCTTTTTTTTTTCTCTGGAAATTAGATAATAATGGAGCAAAAGTTTAGATTCTTACAGTAACTTTATGAGTGAAAATTCACAAGAAAGAAAGTATACTAGTAGTGTGTGATTTTATTATAATCATGAGTATAATCTTAGTCATTACAATAAGCTCTTTACATAGACACTTTAAAGGAATCATTTGCTCATAAACTTCAATTAATCCAGAGAAGTAGCAAGTTTCAACAATAAAGTCTCACGATTTTTTTTGTGTTAATTCTTTCGAACTATATAGGTACTGCTCTTGGATGCGTTATTCTACTTATTGCTTTATGGCGCTTGGTAAGGGTCATCAACAAAAGAAACAAAATTAAGCGCAAAGGGATACTTTTCCAAAGAAATGGTGGTTTATTATTGCAACAACAATTATCTACAAGTGAATTTAGTGTAGAGAAAACGAAACTGTTTAACTCAGAGGAGTTGGAGAAGTCAACCAACAACTTCGACAAGGATAGAATTCTTGGCCAAGGAGGTCAAGGCACTGTTTACAAAGGTATGCTAACAGATGGAAGAATTGTTGCTGTTAAGAAATCGAAAATAGATGATGAAGGAAAAATTGCAGAGTTCATCAATGAAGTTGTCATTCTTTCACAGATCAATCACAGAAATGTGGTCAAATTATTGGGCTGTTGTTTGGAGACTGAAGTTCCTCTTCTAGTTTATGAGTTCATACCTAATGGTACTCTAGCTCATTATCTCCACGACCACAAAAGAGAGTTTCAATTAACATGGATCATGCGCTTAAGAATTGCTACAGAAATTGCAGGAGCACTTTTCTACTTACACTATGCAACTTCGACTCCAATTTACCATCGAGATATCAAGTCATCAAATATATTGTTAGATGAAAAATACAAAGCCAAAGTTGCAGATTTTGGGACTTCGAAAACAGTTGAAATTGACCAAACTCATGTCACAACACTTATTTATGGAACATTTGGTTATTTGGATCCGGAATACTTTCAATCAAGCCAGTTCACTGATAAAAGTGATGTTTATAGCTTCGGAGTGGTTCTAGTTGAGTTGTTGACAGGTGAGAAAGCAATTTCTATTACAAGATCCAAAGAAGGTAAAAGCTTAGCCACGTATTTTCTCATTTCAATGGAAGAAAATCGTCTTTTTGAGATTGTTGATACTCATGTTATTAATGAATCTCAAAACCATATTAACGACCAGATTATGGCAGTAGCTAACTTAGCCAAGAAATGCCTGAACTTGAATGGAAAAATGAGGCCAACGATGAAAGAAGTTTCAGTCGAGTTAGAGAGAATCCAGATGGCAAACAATGCTGATGACTATAGTGGTCCACAAAAAGCTGAAGAGATAGAATATATAAGAACTGAGCAAATTGAGCCTTGGGATTTTTCTTATGCCACAACCAGTACAAGTAGCATGAATTATGCTTCTCCTTCAACTATGGTTGAACTACCACTGCTATCTTCCGAAACTCATTGAAAACAATTAAATTTTTAGTTTCTTTATTGTTGAGTTCTATGTAAAGAATAATGTGATTATGACAACCCATCTTTTTTCCCTCGACTTTCAATATTCCTTACACTCTTTTTCATTTTATATTTGTTCGTAATTACTAAATCCTACTTTTAAATCTTGTTGTGATAGGTTGAAGATTAAAACTAAGATGAATATTCTAACCAAGACAGTATGTAACAATATTCTATAACTACTAGTAGACATAAATATATATTTAGAAAGCATCGATAAATAATTGATTTTTTTAATTAATGAGCTTGCTTTCGTGTCTACGGTTTGGGCATGTGACCCTAAATCCTCTTCTCCACCATTTAAACTAAGAGTCATTGTTTAACTGTTACATCAATATAACAAACAAATGTGTATATTCTGATAAACTAATTACGTCTAAGACTTAGACACACTTAGATGGACTACAACAAACCAAACACTCACAGTTTTCACTTTCCCTCACTAACACTTATAGGACTCCTAAACACTCACACACTCCACATAGGGATCAAGTCTCTGTTCATATTTATAATTCTCTAGGTCATGACTATTAGCAATTGTAAATCATATTTAATTTCATAACATATCATGTATATGAAAAGGAAAAATACTTTTACTACTGGTTTCATATTGGACTCTTCATGTAATCATGACTAAGTTTATTAGATAAATTACAAAATACTAATTATATCATCTCTTTCACACATCTAAATAACACAAAACATCACATTAAAGCTTATAAGCTGGCAAATTTCAAAGAAATGGATAATGAATCCTTTCTCCCATCGTCATATGGCATCAAGTTAAACTGATTTTTTATACTATCACACACAGCTGCTAAACTGCTCGAACCACATTCAAGATCAAAAGAGTTGCTATAAGGGTAATTAATTGAAGGATATTTTGAGAGTAGATATTCTGTTAGAATTTTTGGTCTGCATTAAACATCCGAACATATCAGCAAAGTTACGTTTTTCTTCCAGTCGTGTCTACTATTTCGCCAGATGTGTCTGCGTTTATTTCTGGTATTTTTTAAGTTAGATGACAGTTGTAAAACCCCCTATAAATAAGTCTTATTATCTCAGTTGTTTAAAGAGTGAGATGAGAACAGATTTCATTTGTAAAATAGGAGCTTTTTTAGAGAGAGAGCTTGAGAGAGAAACACTTGGGTCTTGGGTGAGAGATTTCTTTGTACATGGTCAAGTGTACTTGGGGTTTTGCTTGGGTTTAAGGCATTGTAATCCATCAAGTGTAGAAGTTCTCTAGTGGTGACAAGTTGTAATCTTCATTACTGTTTCATAGTGCAGAGAAGAACATCCCAAGGGGAGTTCAAAGAGGATGTAGGCTCAAGTTATTTGGGCTGAACCTCTATAATTCTTGGTGTTCATTTTATTGTTTTTCTTGCTGATTTTCCTATAGAATTTGTGTATGTTGTGTCTATTGGTTTGTTGCTTTTGTGTTTGTAGATGAAGCTGGTGTGAGGAAGGTAAATTCCCTAATAGTGGTATCAAGAGCCAGGTTGATTGACAAAGTTTAGCTTCAAGATCAAAGGTGACAAAGAAGGGAAGAACTGGCTGAATCAAGTTCTTCATCAGAAAGTGACACAGAAAAAGTTTCAGTCAAGAAAGAATTCCAAGAATCGAGTTCGAAGGTTCAAGAATCTGTTCAAAGTCTCTTGGATTGGAGTTATTGCAACAATATGAGTAATATGAAGCTTGAAATAGAGAGGTTTGATGGTAATGGGGATTTTAGAATTTGGAGAAGGAAGATTAAAGGAATGTTGGCTTCTCAAAAGTTATTGCGTGTTCTTGAAGATCCCATTTCATGGCCTGAAGGCACTACAAAAGATCAAAAAGAAGAAATGCTCGAATCAGCCATTGGGATTATGATTTTTCATTTGTCGGACTCTATCATTCGAATGGTTGATAAAGAAGACACTCCATCCAAGATTTGGAAGAAACTAGATGAGTTATTTCAGCAAAAGACTCTCACCAACAAAATCTTTCTTAAGGAACGAATCTTTGGATTTAAGATGAGCAGTAGCAAGAGTTTGGAGCAGAATTTGGATGAGTTTCTAAGGATGAACATTGAGTTGGCTAACTCAGGAGAAGGAGAAGCTTTAAGTGATGAAAACCAAGAAATTATCATTTTAAATTCTTTGCCTAAATTGTTTAAGGAGGTCAAAAGTGCTATCAAGTATGGTCGTACATCAATTACTTTAGAAGAAGTAATTTCAGCATTGAAATCAAATGATTTAGAGTTAAAATCAGAGAAATCTTCTTCACCAAATCTTGGAGAAAGCAACTACGCAAGGGGTCAATCACCACACAAAAACTCAAATGGCTATCATGGTAAAAGGCACAACAAGAGCAGAGGTAGATCTGGTTCCAGAGGTCCAAACAATTCAAGGGCGTGTTTTCATTGTGGCAAGCTTGGTCACATGAAGAGAGATTGTTATCTCTGGCTGAGAAAACAAAAGGGCAGGAGTTCCGTCTGTGAAAGTGCTAGATCCATCTACGAGGGAAAATCTGAACATACGGATTCAGCAAATATTGGAAAAGCTTGCAATGATGTTGAAGCTTTAATTGCAGCAACAGGAGAAAATGAAAAAGATTGGATCATGGACTCAGGGTGTTCATACCATATGACTTTCAATAAAGAATGGCTTCAAGATTTCAGAGAGTTGAATGGTGGTAAGGTTATTATGGGGAATAATCAATCTTGCCAAGTAACTGGAATAGGCTCAATCAACATCAAAATGTTTGATGGTGTCATTCGAACATTGAAGAATGTCAGGTATGTTCCTAATCTGTCTAGAAATTTGGTTTCACTAAGCGTGCTTGATGATGCAGATTATACAGTAAAGATAGAGCGTGGAACCATGAAGATTTGTAGAGGTTCAATGGTAGTTCTTAAGGGAATTAAGAAGGACTCTCTATACTATCTATTTGGTGAAACAGTAACTGGCAGCAGCACTTTAGCTGAGGCACCAGAAGATCACAAGGCAATCCTATGGCATAGGAGGCTTGGTCACATAAGTGATAAAGGCTTGCAAGTGTTAAAGCAACAAAGCTTACTTGGAAAGGATAAGGTGAGCAAGGTAGATTTTTGTGAGAATTGTGCTTGGGCAAACATCACAGATTGGCTTTCAAAGTTGGGCAACACAATTCAAGGGGCATACTTGAATACCTACATGCAGACTTATGGGGTCCAGAAAAGACTCCAACAATTGGAGGTAACAATTACTTTCTTTCTATTGTAGATGATTTTTCTAGAAAAGTATGGGTGCATTTATTGAAACATAAAAATGATGCATTTGAGGCTTTTAAAAATTGGAAAATTCTTATGGAAAATCAAATAAATAGGAAGATTAAAATATTGAGGACCGATAATGGATTAGAATTTTGCAATGAGATTTTTTATTCATATTGTAGAGAGAATGGTATTCAAAGACATAGAACTGTGAGATTAACACCTCAACAAAATGGGGTGGCTGAATGAATGAACCGAACACTACTTGATAAAACTAGATGTATGATGATTAGTTCAGGTATACCCAAGGGATTTTGGGGGGAAGCTATAATGACAGCTGCATATCTAGTAAATAGATGTCCTAATACAACTATAGAGTTTAAGACACCTGAAGAAAAATGGTCCAATAAACCACCAAACTTGTCTCACTTAAGAGTATTTGGGTGTGCTGCTTATGCACATCAAAGAGAGGGTAAATTAGATCCTAGAGCAGTTAAGTGTGTATTTTTGGGTTACCCACAGGGAACTAAAGGTTACAAATTATGGGTTAAAGAAAACAAAGGTTACAAACTTATAATCAGTCGTGATGTTATATTTAAAGAAGATTGTTTTCCTTGTTTATCTCAAACTAACATTCCTGCAGGTCAAGAACAAAATAGTACTAACAATGCAGGTATAGTAGAGACTTTAGTTCAGATGGAAACAAGAGCACCCAACACAAATCAGGTGGAAGGAAATAAGATTCAGAACCTCACTCAAACTCCAGCTGAAATGCAACCAGAACAAAGTGTAGATGCATCTGAAATACATGCAGATCCGACTGTGTCATATCAACTTGCAAGAGACAGAGTTAGGAGAGAACCAAAACCAGTCCAAAAGCTTACACTTACAGCTTGGGATGACATGATAGCTTATGCACTGATGTCTGCACTTGAGTTAGCTAATTCAGAACCCAACTCATATGACGAGGCAGTAAAAGGTTCAGATTCAAAGCATTGGATTGATGCTATGAAGGAGGAAATGAGGTCTTTGTATAAGAATGATACTTGGACGTTGGTTAATAGACCCAAAGACAAGAATGTAGTAGCATGTAGATGGTTGTTCAAAGTAAAAGAAGGCATGGATGATCAAGAACCAGTGAGATACAAAGCAAGGTTGGTTGCTAAGGGCTTCACTCAAAAGGAAGGAGTGGATTTTACAGAGATTTTCTCACCAGTCATTAAATATAAAACCATAAGAATCATGTTATCTTTGGTTGCCCAGTTCAATCTGGAACTTGACCAGATGGATGTAAAAATTGCTTTTTTACATGGTGACTTAGAAGAGACTATTTACATGGAGCAACCAATTGGGTTTGAGATGTTCAAAGGCCAAGATAAAGTTTGTTTGCTCAAGAGATCGTTGTATGGCCTCAAGCAATCTCCTCGGCAGTGGTATAAACGTTTTGATGGGTTCATGATAAAGCATGGTTTTCAAAGAAGCTACTATGATCCTTGCCTCTACTTCAAAGGACAACAATTCAAAGATGTTGAGTATCTACTGTTGTATGTGGATGATATGTTGCTGATTAGTGACAAAAGGGACAAGCTGAATAAATTAAAGGCTCTTCTCAAAACAGAATTTGAAATGAAGGATTTGGGCATGGCTACAAAGATTTTAGGTATGGAGATCAAGAGAAATAGGGATCAACATACCATCTTCATCAGTCAAAAGTCTTATGTTGAAAAGGTTCTAAAAAGGTTTTCTATGAAGGGTGCTAAAGCTGTCAAACAGCCATTGACAAGTCAATATCAGCTTACAAATAGTGATTGTCCTAAAACTGAGTTTGAAAGGGAAGATATGGCCAAGGTACCTTATTCTAATGCTGTTGGAGCTATAATGTATCTAATGATTTGCACTAGGCCTGATTTATCACACTCGATTAGTGCTCTAAGTAGATACATGGCAAATCCTGGAAGAATTCATTGGGATGCTATGAAGTGGTTGCTACGTTATTTGATTAATACTACTAGACATGGGTTGGTGTACAAGCGACATCTTAATCAGGTGGAAATCAGTGGGTTTGTAGACTCGGATTATGCTGGAGACCGAGACACTAGAAAGTCTACTACAGCCTATTACTTTCTAGTAAGTGGGAATTGTGTGAGTTGGAAGTCTCAACTACAATTTGTAGTTGCACTTTCAACTACTGAAGTTGAGTACATGGCTGCTACTGAAGCAATCAAAGAAGGTATTTGGATTCAAGGTCTTCTAAAAGAGCTACAAGTGTTCAAAGGAAAAGCTACAATTTTTTCAGATAGTCAAAGTGCCATACATTTGTGTAAGAATCCAGTATTTCATGACCGGACTAAGCATGTGGAGATCAAGTATCACTTTATTCGTGACAAGGTCACTGAAGGTGTAATCAATGTCGAAAAAGTCCCCACAGAAGAGAACCCCGCTGATGCTGGAACTAAGATATTGCCATTGAGCAAGTTTAACTACTGTCTAAGCTTGCTCGGAATTGATCATGGATGATAGTTGGTGGCTGAACTGGGATCCTTGGGAAGTTATGTTTATCTCTGCAATCCATGTTTAACGAAGACCAAGGTGGAAATTTGTTAGAATTTTTGGTCTGCATTAAACATCCGAACACATCAGCAAAGTTACGTTTTTCTTTCAGTCGTGTCTACCATTTCGCCAGATGTGTCTGCGTTTATTTCTAGTATTTTTTAAGTTAGATGACAGTTGTAAAACCCCCTATAAATAAGTCTTATTATCTCAGTTGTTTAAAGAGTGAGATGAGAACAGATTTCATTTGTAAAATAGGAGCTTTTTCAGAGAGAGAGCTTGAGAGAGAAACACTTGGGTCTTGGGTGAGAGATTTCTTTGTACATGGTCAAGTGTACTTGGGGTTTTGCTTGGGTTTAAGGCATTGTAATCCATCAAGTGTAGAAGTTCTCTAGTGGTGACAAGTTGTAATCTTCATTGCTGTTTCATAGTGCAGAGAAGAACATCCCAAGGGGAGTTCAAAGAGGATGTAGGCTCAAGTTATTTGGGCTGAACCTCTATAATTCTTGGTGTTCATTTTATTGTTTTTCTTGCTGATTTTCCTATAGAATTTGTGTATGTTGTGTCTATTGGTTTGTTGCTTTTGTATTTGTAGATGAAGCTGGTGTGAGGAAGGTAAATTCCCTAACATATTCATTTTCTTCTACGGAAGAATTCACTTTTCCCCATGGATGCTTTGACATAGCTCGTAGTCCCTTTAATTCCATTGCAACTTCTTTCATGGTAGGTCTCTCCTCTCCTTTTATCTCCAATCACCATTTTGTTAGCTTCGCAGCTTCCTTATTTGTTTCCATCATTAAGAATTTCATCATCAATGAGATTATGCACCTGATCATCTTCTTTCGATGAGAGAAGAAGCATGGCTAACACCATTAGTTTTATCAAACCAAAATGCTTTATTTCTTGTTAGTAGCTCCCCTAACACTACCCCAAAGCAATATACATCACTCTTATCAGTTAGTTGGTTTGACTGCAAGTATTAAGGGTCCAAGTACCCAACTGTGCCTTGCATCAAAGTTGATAATTAAAAGCACATAACTGTAATTGGTTGTTATTTGTTAGTTATCTGTATTAGCATATTTATGTTACATTGTTAATTTTGTTTTTAGTTGTTTACAGAGTTAGTTATTCTAACTAATCTCTTCTTTGTAAGCTGTAATATTTTTTTATAAGTACAATTAACACCTCGGTTTACAACTAAGGTTGTTTAGCTAGATCTTGTGACTCTTTTCTAAAGTTTCCTCTTAGATTTTCTAGCTTCATAAAACTTGTTCATGGTATCAAAGCTTTTTTGACTCACGTCCATGATACCCTCTTCTCATGACACTCATTCTGACATTGAAATTCCTGATGATCCTCTGGCGAATATGATTGCTCCAGCAACCACTATCGCTGTCGCTATTCCAACATCCACCTTTCCCTCGCAACCATGGAATCCATTTTCGAATTCTTTAACCTCTTCTCTCACGATCAAGCTTGATCGACTCAACTTCTTGGCCTGGAAATCCCAGGTGGTTCCCACCGTAATAGGTCATGATCTTGATGACCTCTTGTTCATTAGCGACAAGCCTCCACAATTCTTGATTAATGGAGACTCGAATCCTCTGTACAGTCAATGGAAATGTAAAGAACAACTATTGCTCTCCTGGCTTCGATCTTCGATGATAGAGGTTGTTCTTGCTTCCCTAGCCTCTCATACTATCTCCTTCTCCTTATGGAAGTCCCTTGAACAACGATTTGCAAGCCAGTCAAAAGCTCGTCTCCTTCAACTCAAAAGTCAACTAGCTAATATCCAGAAAGGCAAACTTTCTATTTCAAATTACGTTGACAAGATTAAGTCTTTATGTGACAATTTGGCGATTGTTGGTTATACTATTAGTGATGATGATATCGAGCTTCAATTGCTCAATGGCCTCGGCCCTGAATACGATCCAGTTGTCTCTGGTATTACTTCGAGTAATGAGTCCAAAACACTTGACGAAATTCAAGCTCTTCTCATGGCTCATGAGTGTAGGCTTGAAAGGAATCATAACATAATTGATCTTTCTGCAAAGATTTCTGCCAATCTTACTTTTGGCTATTCAAGAAACGCTTCTCAAGCTCCTTACAGAACCCCTTTCCTCAACAATCGAGGATCCTCCTATGATTCTTCAAGAATTGGTCTAAGAAACTTCTCTAGAGGTCCTCCTTCTTCCAATTCCAAGCCCTTATGTCAAGTGTGTTTAAAGCTCGGCCATACTGCAGCCATCTGTCATTACAGGTTTGATAAGGGATTTGTCACTCCTAAGACTCCTTCTTCTCAGCCTCGTGCTTACTTAGCAGAGCATGAATCTGACCCTGATCCTCAAGCCTATTCTTCTTCGACAATACCTGACTTTGGTGATGACTCAATGTGGTATGATGACACTGAAGCAACTAACCATGTTGCTTTTGGAATGGAAAACTTGGAATCAGCTCAGCGCTATACTGGTATACAGAATCCCTTGTTGTGGGGAATGGTAAGAAACTCATCATCTCTCATATTGGTCAGGCCATTCTTCCTTCCTCTTCCAAATCTCCCTTACATTTAAATTCAGATTTGAAAGTTCCTCCTTTACTAAAAATCTTGTCTCAGTTTCCAAGTTAACTAAGGATAATGATATATTTCTTGAATTTCACAAATAGTGTTGTTTGTCAAGGACAAGCAATCGAGGACTGTCTTGATCAAAGGTGAAATTCCGTTTTTAGTAATTACCAGATTAATTAAACAATGAATTAATTAAAATGCGGAATGGTAATTAGTTGTTTACACAGAAAACGATTCTGTCGGGACAGAATCCGAACTTGTCACGACAGAACTGAACACAAAAAATAGACAGTGCAAAAATTAAATAACACAACGAATTTTTACAATGTTCAGAAACCCTTTCAGATAACCTACTCCTTGGGGCCACGCCCAGAGAATAAACCAATTAGTAAAGAAACAATGTGTACAAAAGCATTGACTTAAACAATGTAAGACTCCCTCTTAAACTATTGCCGCAATCTTGTTGTACTCTTCTCTACGAATCTAGTTTGATGAAACGCTGATTCTCTTGAACTCCCTTCAAAGAACAGCGAGTGCACACTTCCTCCCGAAGTGAGACTTAGATAGAATCCTCTCCCGAAGATCCTTATGAACACGTTCACAATAGACACTATCTGATTACAATGGACTAGATAGATATCCACAAGTACACTCAACACTCTCACAAAGATTAAGGTGAACAAACTTAATCTCTACAAATAAACACACTCTTCAAAATAACATAACGTTTACAAATATTCAAAATGGAAGAGGTGAAAATTCCAAAGGCCTTGGCAAGGTATTTATAGGTAGGGAAATCGTCCAAGGCCATCATTTTCTGGTATCTTTGAAATCAATTTGCGAATTCCTTTGATTTAGGAAATCAGCCAGCCAGATGCGTTCTGTGTCGACAGAAAAGGAAACTGATGAGTCAGCAGGGAAATCAGTGTTATTTGGCAGAACGAACACGGTCATTTCTTTTGACCATGTTCATTTTCGATACCTTCTTTATTCCAGAAAAGACATAATCCCACATAATCCCTGAAAATAATCTCAAGATTTTTGCACAATATATTTTTACCAAAAATTGATTATTTGAGATAAATAAGGCAACAAATATATTCACACTTAAAGATATTTTCACATTACAAAATCCGCTGAAAATATTGCTAATTTAATCCGAAAATCAATATGGAGATATGCTACTGATTTTTCTTTAAACAAATAAAATATTTTGTCTAAATTAAAGTTTAGCCAAAAAAGGATTTTACAATCTCCCCCTTTGGCAACTTGATAGACAAGAATATTTTAAGTGTTTATTTTGAAAAGATCCTGCAAGACAAGACAGGTTAGAGCAAATAGCAAAATAGCAATGGATTGCTCCCCCTGCGAAAATTATCACAAATGTAACAAGGATAAAAAATTATAGCAAGACTCCCCCTGCGAAAAGCAATTCAAATGAAACAGGAACCAATAGTTTAAAATAGGATAAACTGATCAAAATGAACCACAATTACTCCCCCTTGTTGTCTAGCAAGAAGCCAAAGGAGTAACCCAAAAAACAAAAAGACACTAAAAAAGCGTTCTTTTACAATTTATTGAAAGCGAAAAGATCAAAATAAACTAAATGGACTCAGTTGGAAGGACCCGCTGCAAAGTGAGACATCATGGTTGAGAGACAACTCTTGAGGCTGAACACTTCTGTTTGAACAGATTCCAGGGTGGCCTTGACACCAGCGAGTTCAGCAGCAACAGAATCAGCATCGCCAGCCTTGAGAGCAATCCCTTTAGTTGCTTTAATAGATGATGGTTCCTTCTTGAGTTTGTAGTCTGCTCTGGCAGTAGGAGGAGTCAAGATCTCATATTCCAAACGAAGAGGCTTTTGAGAATCAAGCAACTTGTAGATCAAATGGGGAAACACCAAATATTGACCTTTCTTTTTGGCATTCCCTAAGGCAGTGATCTGGTCAAAAATGAGAGAGGCAAGATCAACTTGGAGATCAGTTCCGACTTTGTACAGAAAGGTCGTGTCAAAAGTAATGGTGGAGGTATGAGTAGTGGGAATCCAATTGGCGGTGGCAAATTTGTGAAGCACAACATAGTAATGAGTAAGATCGATTACTTTGAGTACTGAGTGAGGTTCCCAAACCATATTTTGTCCTACCAACTCCGAAAGCACCTTATCTTTGTTGAAATCCACAACAACATTGTCAACAGAAAGGGGCAAATTAAGAACCTTGGCAATTTCAACAGCATTGAACAAATACCAATTACCTCGGACATAAACTTGTCCAAACATAAAAGACTTCCTATCAAACAGATCATCATTGAGATTGGCATAGAATTCTTGAACAACTCTAGGAACAAAACCATCCAGCCCGGTTAAAGAACCTAACCACCCCCGATCCTCAATATTTTTAATGACCCCAAACACTCTATGGGCCGAGAATGAAATTTTTTTCTCACAGATAAAATCACGATGCACATAATGCTTCATATTTTTCTCATTGTCATTGAAACAAAAATTCAGAGAGTGAGCCTTAAAGGAAGAACCTGGAGAGACTTTGAGACCCAAGGGAGACTTGGTGCAAATCTCAGGAATTTTCACAGATTTCTTGCCCTTTGGTGAAACAGGAGGGTCCTCTGATGGGTCAGATTCTTCTTCAGAGCCAACATTTTCCTCAAGAGAGGGCTCGTCTTCAAGGGGATCTTCATCAGAGGGTACACAATCTGAAGAAGGGTCAGATTCAGAAGAAGAACAAGGTGGAGGAATTTTCTTTACCTTTGACCGAAACTTGGAACGAGGAGTGGAACCCACAGGAGACGAAGCCTTCGGCGTGGAATTAGAAGGATTAGGCCCTTTGGAACGAGGAGATTTTCGAGAAGAAGAGACCTGGAACCAACCTTTGCTTTTCTTCTTGGGTGCATGCACATCAGGTGACTCTGAGGAATCAGAATGGGGTTTGGTAGGATCATGGTCATGATCAGAGACAACCTCTGATGGAGAAGCTCGACCCCTTTTGGAAGTCCCTGGGACAGAGGCGAGCAGAGCCGCCGATGAAGGAGGTTCAGTCGAAACTTTGGGGGCTTCAAGGTCCGGAATGACCACGGCTTTGCACGTGGTGATGGAACCATCAATGTGGATGGGATGAGACAAGGTACTCTTCCTAGCTGTCTTCTTGGTGAGGGATGGAGATGCAGTCAACGAACCACCCACTGACTTGATAGACCGAGAGCCACTTCCTCTGGTTCTCACCATTGTTGTACGAGAATGAGGGAAAAAAAAACTGTCAAGGAAAAACAAGGAACCAGAAAAAGAGAAGAATGGAGACAGTTGAAGTATTGGGCCCAAGGAAATCCGAATATAAAGACAGAGAAAGGTAGGGATTTGATCTTTAATTCCTTTATTTGATAATTAAAAAGGATAAACACTTTTGGAAAGTACACACCAAATATCTCAATAATAACTGCCAACAATAGTGCACGACACAAATTGGGAAACAAGCCAAAAATGGAAACTTTTGATCTTAATAAAATATGAGATTAGGACAAAAACAATCAAGATACGACATACCCTTTTTGACACACTCAGATTTGATTTCCCTCAAAAAGAAATATATATTATTATTTTTATTATAATATTATATTAAGTAATATAACCAAATGTACCAAAAAAATATATCCCATTTTTTATTAGTGCTCAATGTCTTCGTGCCCTTGCATGTGGAGAAAGAAACAATCATTATATCAAAACACATCTTTACTATAAGGTTTAGAAAATATATTTAATATAAATCATGCTTTTCTTTTTCAAAATAAGATATCACAAAACATTTACTCCAATCACAAAAAATATTTCACTCAAATCAATCAGTGTGTATGAGACTTACAAATTTTGCCCAACAGTATATCTTAAGCATTTGTGTGTGATTGTGAAAGCAGAGATCATTGCCCTGTATGGCAATTTTTAGCCTTTTTCAGGGACATTGCCCTATGTGGCAATTTTTAGCCTTTTTCTCAATGAGTAACCAAATTAGACGCTTTCACACTACACTGAAGGCTGTTTTTTAACAGTGGTAGAGTATCTTCTACATAATTGTTAGTTACATAGTTCCAACTTACTCAAGGTTAAGCAATTTACACAACAGTGTAGGTAGCTCTATTCTAAGATGGAGCTTGAAATACTTTTCGAGGATCAAATGCTCACACACAAAAACACAAATTGAATTGAAGAAATATTAATTGGAGGGACTATTTGTTTTTGAATTTTATTTTGAAGAAAAATAGCATGAATTATATTAACTATAATTTCTAACCTGAAGTAAAAAAATATTTTGACATAATGATTGGAACTTTTTTCGGTGAGCAAGGACAAGGAGACATCACACAACTTTTTCAAGCATAGGGATAAGGTACAGCACAAACCAATTTAATTGGGACAAACCCCCAAGGATTTCCTGAGGGAATCAAACCTGACTGTATCAAGGGCTTTTGTAAAAATATCTGCAATCTGTTTGTCAGTCTCAATATATTCTAAGATCAAAGTTTTATTTTCAACGAGTTCCCTAATAAAATGATGACGAATGTCAATGTGTTTAGTGCGAGAGTGTTGAACATGATTTTTTGAGATATTAATAGCACTAGTGTTATCACAGAAAATAGTCAAAGTTTTAAGATCAAACCCATAATCTGTCATCATTTGTTTCATCCACAATAATTGCGTACAACAGCTTCCTGCAGCTATGTACTCGGCCTCAGCAGTAGATAGAGAGATTGAATTTTGTTTCTTACTATGCCAAGAAACCAGATTGTTCCCCAGATAAAAACATCCCCCACTTGTACTCTTTCGGTCATCTGCATTGCCTGCCCAATCAGCATCACTAAAGCAAACAAGGTTAGAGTTTGTTTCCTTTGAGTACCAAATTCCATATTCCTGAGTACCATTTACATAACGGATGATTCGCTTTACAGCTCTCACATGTGATTCCATAGGATCTCCTTGATATCGAGCACATACCCCCACACTGTAGCTCATATCAGGACGACTGGCTGTGAGATACAGAAGACTTCCAATCATGCTTCTGTACAAGGTTGGATCAACTTTAACACCATTTTCATCCTTGGTTAGTTTGACTGTGGTTCCCATTGGTGTTTTGGCGTGTTTGGCAAACTCCATCCCAAATTTCTTGACCAGATTTTTTGCATACTTACTTTGAGAGATGAAAGTTCCATCTTCTGACTGTTTGACTTGCAGACCTAGAAAATAGGTTAACTCACCTACCATGCTCATTTCAAACTCATTCGTCATTTGTTTGACAAATTCCTGCACTAAAATGTTAGAAGTAGAGCCAAAAACAATATCATCAACATAGATTTGTGCAATAACAATATCAGAATCAACATTTTTGATGAAAAGAGTTTTATCTACTCTTCCTCTTTTATACCCATTTGAAACAAGGAATTGAGTCAATCTTTCATACCAAGCTCTAGGAGCTTGTTTCAGACCATAGAGAGCCTTTTTAAGTTGAAAAACATGATTAGGATTATGTGGATCTTCAAATCCTTTTGGTTGTTCAACAAATGCTTCCTCATTCAAATTTCCATTTAAAAATGCAGATTTAACATCCATTTGAAAAAGTTTGAATCCAACAACACAAGCAACAGCCAATAGCAATCTTATTGACTCAAGTCTTGCGACAGGGGCAAAAGTTTCATCAAAATCAACTCCTTCAATTTGAGTATACCCCTGAGCAACTAGCCTAGCTTTATTTCTTATTATTGTACCAAATTCATCGGTTTTATTTTTGAAAATCCATTTGGTACCAATAACATTTGTATGATTTGGCCTAGGAATAAGAGTCCATACCTCATTTCTTGTGAATTGTTCCAATTCTTCTTGCATTGCTTTTATCCATGACTCATCATTCAAGGCTTCTTTCACATTTTTTGGTTCAAAGCTGGATGCAAAGCAAACAAATTGAACCAAATTCACATACCTTTTTCTTGTTACCATGCTTTCTTCAATATCACCAAGAATGAGATCTGAAGGATGATTCTTTTTTATTCTGGCAGAAGGTTCTCTCTGTATTGAATCTGTGATGATTTCTGGCCTTTCCTTTGTTGATCGATCGGACGATGTTGGAACAGATTCAGCTTCTGTTGTAATAGATTCGGTATGAGAGGGCACAACATCATCTTTTTTCACCGTAGGAGATTCTGTCTGAGAGGTTTATGCAATAAACCTATCAATTTCTTCTTCATTGGAATATTCAGAAAAATCTTTTAAATCATCAACAACAACATTTGATGATTCCATTACAGTTTGAGTTCTCATGTTAAAAATACGATAAGCTCTACTATTCATAGAATATCCAAGAAACACTCCTATATCACTTTTTGAATCAAATTTTCCAATATTCTCACGATCTCTAAGAATATAGCATATACATCCAAAAACATGAAAATAACTTACATTGGGCTTTTTACCTTTCCAAATTTCGTAGGGAGTTATGAAAGTACCTGGCCTAAGAAAAACTCGATTGATTGTGTAGCAAGCAGTGAATATTGCTTCTGCCCACAATCGTTTGGAGAGTTTTTTACTGTTTAGCATTACTCTGGCCATCTCCTGCAAGGTTCTATTTTTTCTCTCAACAACCCCAAATGTTCTGGAGTCTTGGGAGCTGAGAACTCATGAGAGATTCCTAGAGATTTACAGAAATCATCATAAACAGTATTCTCAAATTTTTTACCATGATCACTTCTAATTCTCACAATCTTGCCTATATTGCAATCTTTTTCAACTCTCAATTTAATGCACAGATTTTTGAAGGCATCAAACGTGTCTGATTTTTCCCTTAAGAAGTCAACCCAAGTAAAACGTGAAAAATCATCAACACACACAAAGATATACCTTTTTCCATTGATACTTTCAACTTGAATGGGACCCATGAGATCCATGTGTAAAAGTTCAAGAACTTTTGAAGTATTGATTCCCGTGACAGTTGTGTGGGAGTTTTTTTAATTGTTTCCCTAACTGACATGGTTCACATTTACCTGCAGATTCTCTACCCAACTTGGGTAAACCACGAACTAATCCTGCACTTGCAATTTTTTTTAAACTTTTGAAATTTATATGTCCCAGTTTCTCATGCCATAAATCAGTGGTATTACTTATAGCCGAGTGACATGTGAGAGATGGCGAAAGAGTATAGCAATTATCAATGGATCTATATCCTTTCAATATACTCACGCCATTTTGATCAACAACATTGCAATCATCACGATAAAAATTTACTGTGAAGCCTTGATCACAAATTTGACTTATACTAATTAAATTAGCCTTAAGTCCTTCAACAAGTAAAACATTTCTCAATTTTGGTAAACCATCAAGACTCAGAGTACCTTTTCCAAGAATATTACCTGACATACCATCACCAAAGGTTACTCTACCACATTTCATAGATTTGAAATTGGTGAGTATATTTGCATCACCTGTCATATGTCTAGAGCATCCACTATCAAAATACCAAGAATTAGAAGCACGAGATTTATGACAAGTAAAAGCAGCAAGACAAGTTTTTCTTTCTTTTTCAACCCAAACATATTTTGAAGGTTTTCTGACAACATGTTTTGTTTTACTATAATGGTTTACATAATTGTTTTTGAAAACATTCATCATAGTAAAACATCTGGGCCGGATGTGTCCTTTCACTCCACAGAAATGACATATTGGAATGAACCGATCTGTGTTGGGTCTTTTGAGAAAATTGGTCTGTTTAACAGATGTGGAAACAGATTTGCTTTTTGTCGAATCAACTGTGTGAGATGTACCTGCAGAAAAGTTAGCGGATGCAACAAAATGTATTCCAGATTTCACAAAAATGGTTTTTCCTTTTGATTTAAAACCATCAGATCCTAATCCAGAAAAATTACCAGTTTTTTGACCTACATCAATAACATCATCCAAAATCCTGGAATTTGGATTAAGCATTTTAACACCTTTAATCATGTGGTTAATTTCATTTTCCAATCGCTTAATTTCACAATCTTTTGCAATAATTTTTTCTTCAAGATTCTTCACAGTGTTTACAAGATCATCATTCTTTTCCTGTAAGAATTTATTATTGCTTGCCATTAAGCGATTATCAGAACAAACCCTTAACCATTGATCATACATATCTTTGTATGATTCTTTCAGGGAATCCTTGTCTAGATCAGACTCACTAGATTCACAATTAGAATTATCTTCCTGTATAGCATTGTTCAGACAAACAACCCTTTTATTATCCTGCAAATTTAGTGTTAATGCATAAACAACAGAGGTTAAGGCAAGATTCAAGTTATCTTCCTCATCACTACTTTCAGAGTCTTGATCACTTCAAGTAGCTGCCATTACCTTTTTATTTTTCTTCAGTGTGTTAGCACATTCAGATTGAATGTGACCAAATCCTTCACATTCCCTGCATTGGATGCCTCTTTTATTGTTATTGTCAAAAGGTCTAGAAAATTGATTACCTTTGGAAGATTTGAACGAGGGTTTTTTGTTACCAATCTTTTTCATATATTTTTGAAACTTTTTGGTCAACAAAGCCATTTCGTCTTCACCATCATTTTCTTCAAAATCTTTTATTTTTGATGATTTGAGAGCAACTGATTTTTCTTTGGGAGCACTTGGATTTTCCTTTTGGCGAATTTGTTGATTGAGTTCAAATGTTCGCAATGAACCCATCAATTCCTCTACTTTCATTGTGTCGAGATCTTTGGCTTCTTCAATTACTGTGAGCTTTGTTTGAAACCTGTCAGTAAGCACTCTAACAATTTTTCGAACTAACACATTATTTTCCAATTTTTCTCCCAAAACAAAATATTCATTAGCTATATCAAACAATCTTTCATAGAATTCTGTGAGAGACTCAGTCTCTGTCATTCTAAGATTTTCAAATCTAGTAGTTAACATAACAAGCCTAGAACGTTTTACATCAGCAGTTCCTTCAAATTGAGTTTGAAGGATTTCCCAAGCTTCTTTGGCAGATTCACACGAAGATATTAATTTTATGTAACCTTCACCAACGCCATTAAAGATAGCATGCAAAGCTTTGTTGTTATAACTGGATAATTTATCTTCAGCATCAGTCCAGTTAATTTCAGATTTTACCTTTGTGACATCATCAGATTCAGACGGAGGTGTCCAACTGGTTAAGATTGATCTCCACGCCTTTTCTTCTTGAGATTTAATAAAAGCTCTCATCCTAACCTTCCAATAAGGATAGTTGGAATCATTCAACAAAGGAGGACGAGTTATAGATCCACCTTCTGCAAAGAAAGACATTTCACAGGGCACAAAACAAACGGAAAAATACAAGATCGCACTAAGAGTTTAGTGACCCGCTCTGATACCAATTGAAATTCCGTTTTTAGTAATTACTAGATTAATTAAACAATGAATTAATTAAAATGCGGAATGGTAATTAGTTGTTTACACAGAAAATGGTTCTATCGGGACATAATCCGAACTTGTCACGACATAACTGAACACACAAAATAGACAGTGCAAAAATTAAGTAACACATCGAATTTTTACAAGGTTCAGAAACCCTTTCAGATAACCTACTCGTTGGGGCCACGCCCAGAGAATAAACAAATTAGTAAAGAAACAAAGTGTACAAAAGCATTGACTTAAACAATGTAAGACTCCCTCTTAAACTATTGCCGCAATCTTGTTGTACTCTTCTCTACGAATCTGGTTTGATGAAATGCTGATTCTCTTGAACTCCCTTCAAAGAACAGCGAGTGCACACTTCCTCCCGAAGTGAGACTTAGATAGAATCCTCTCCCGAAGATCCTTATGAACACGTTCACAATAGACACTATCTGATTACAATGGACTAGATAGATATCCAC
The DNA here is from genome assembly GCF_963169125.1 of Humulus lupulus. Taxonomy (NCBI): domain Eukaryota; kingdom Viridiplantae; phylum Streptophyta; class Magnoliopsida; order Rosales; family Cannabaceae; genus Humulus; species Humulus lupulus. The sequence continues at coordinate 22,625,279 of NC_084801.1, read as the reverse complement.
AAGTACACTCAACACTCTCACAAAGATTAAGGTGAACAAACTTAATCTCTACAAATAAACACACTCTTCAAAATAACATAACGTTTACAAATATTCAAAATGGAAGAGGTGAAAATTCCAAAGGCCTTGGCAAGGTATTTATAGGCAGGGAAATCGTCCAAGGCCATCATTTTCTGGTATCTTTGAAATCAATTTGCAAATTCCTTTGATTTAGGAAATCAGCCAGCCAGATGCGTTCTGTGTCGACAGAAAAGGAAACTGATGAGTCAGCAGTGAAATCAGTGTTATCTGGCAGAACGAACATGGTCATTTCTTTTGACCATGTTCATTTTTGATACCTTCTTTATTCCAGAAAAGACATAATCCCACATAATCCCTGAAAATAATCTCAAGATATTTGCACAATATATTTTTACCAAAAATTGATTATTTGAGATAAATAAGGCAACAAATATATTCACACTTAAAGATATTTTCACATTACAAAATCAGCTGAAAATATTGCTAATTTAATCCGAAAATCAATATGGAGATATGCTACTGATTTTTCTTTAAACAAATAAAATATTTTGTCTAAATTAAAGTTTAGCCAAAAAAGGATTTTACAAAAGGGAAAGTTAGAAATGGGTTGTACATGCTTGGTGATGACTCCCAAAGCCTCTCTTCCACGAGTCTGCAGTACCATTTAGCCACCACTTCTGATTCTTCTTCTAGTGCTTTCAATCATTGTCAAACACTTTCATCCTCTTGTAATAAATCATGTATTTCTTATTGTAATAATTGTACTATGTTTTCTTCTTGTACTGAAAATTCAATCAATAAAAATGCAATTTCCATTGACTCATCTCCTCAAGTTTACTCTACTTCTACTTTTATTGATATCAATATATGGCATTGCAAACTTGGCCACCCAACTTCTCGAGTCCTAACAAAAATTATGTCTAAATTAAAATTCTAAATTTTTGTGAGGCTTGTCAACTAGGGAAAAGTCATAAGCTACCCTTTTCTATGTCTAACAATAAAGCTACTCAGCCTTTGGAACTCATACATACCGACCTTTGGGGACCAGCTCATACTAACTCTAAACATGGTTACAAATATTATGTACATTTTCTTGATGATTTTAGCAGATTTACCTGGATTTTTTCGTTGAGTTTGAAGTCACAAGCCTTTGAAGTGTTCATCAAATTCAAGAGCCTAGTTGAAAAGCAATTTGATACTACCTATTAAGTGTGTACAGGCTGATTGGGGAGGAGAATACCGAGTGTTTGACAGATACTTAAAGGACTAAGGAATAAGATTTCAACACCCATATCCTCATACACATGAGTAAAATGGGAAGACTGAGAGAAAACACAGACACATTACTGAGACATGACTTACATTATTAGCCAAATCTGGTCTTAACATGTCATAATGGTGGCATGCTTTTCAGTGTACAATATACTCTATCAATAGGCTGGCCGCTCAAGTTCTTTATGATTTGAACCCTTATGAGTGTTTATTTGGTCATGCCTCTGATTACAACTTTTTGAAGACTTTTGGGTGTATCTGTTACCCTTATTTGCTCCCTTGCAATGCTCACAAACTCACATTCCGATCTGCACCTTGCATCTTTTTCGGGTACTCTCCTCAACATAAGGGTTACTTATGTGAGAATGCTGATGGAAGAATCTTCATAGCTTGGAATGTTTTGTTTAATGAAACACAATTCTCAGGTTCAGCTCCACTAACTGAGCATCATGTACCTTCTATGAACCCCACTTCTTTTCCTACTACTCAGTTTGCAACACCAACTATTTCTTCTACTAATAATGGTGTTTCTCTTCCTGTAAATCCTTCCTTTCCTAATGATGCTACACCTAAGTTACCTTCTGTTTCTGAGATGTCAGCAGCTACTTCTAAGAAGTCTTCCTCCTCAGATTCGATTACTGATTCTCCTACTCTCTTTGCTCCATCCCATGATACAGCTGCTAATATTCCTATCTCCGCTCCTCGAACTCATCAAATGGTGACTAGATCCCAGCTTGGAATTTACTAGCTGAAAGCCTATCAAGCTACTCTACATCTTTACCAGAAGCATTGTTACCTATTGAACCTTCCAGTACACGAGCTGCATTGAAGGATTCTCAATGGTTTGCTTCTATGAAAGAGGAGTATGATGCATTGATCAAACAAGGCACTTGGACTCTAGTTCCTTATGACCCTAGCATGCATCTAATTGGTAAAAAGTGGGTGTTTCAAGTGAAGCTTAAAGCAGATGGTTCAAGGGATAAATACAAGTCTAGACTTGTTGTTAAGGGCTATCTTCAAGAATTTGGAATAGATTATGTAGAGACTTTAAGTCCAGTTGTTAAACCAACGACTGTTAGAACAATATTAACACTTGCTGTCTCTTCTTATTGGGAGGTCAAAAAATTAGATGTCAGTAATGCCTTTTTAAATGGCACTCTTAATGAAGTTGTTTACATGAAACAACCTCATGGTTTTATTGATCAAGACAAGGCTAGCTATGTCTATAAACTCAACAAGGCATTATATGGATTGAAATAGGCTCCTAGGTCCTGGAATGACAGGCTAAAATCAACATTACTCATCTGGGGTTTTGTAGCTTCCAAGTCTGATACTTCCCTCTACATATATGGCTCAGGTCCTACACTTGTTTTGCTACTAGTATATGCCGACGACATCTTGGTGACAGGGCCTAACAATACTTTCATCACCAAACTCATCTTGTATCTTAGTTTCCAACTCAAGGATCTTGGTCCCTTACATTACTTTCTTGGTCTTGAGGTGTTTAGGAACTCAACTGGTATGTAACTTTCGCAAACAAAGTACATTACTGATTTATTGTTGAAGTTGCACTTAGAAGGGGCTAAAGCTTATCCTAGTCCTATAAGTTCTACACATACACGTTCTCTACATTCTGGTACACCATTCAATGATGTCACATGATATAGGAGCACATTGGGGGCCTTATAGTACTTGACTCTAACCAAACCTGATGTTGCTTTCATAGTCAACAAGTTGAGCCAATTTGTTCAAGCTCCAATAGTTACACATTGGGAAACTTGTAAAAGGTTACTACGGTATTGAAAGGGTACTATTTATGAGGAATTTCTCCTTAAACCAGTTGCTATTCTCACTCTACAGGGCTATTCAGATGCTGATTGTGCTAGTTGCCCCAATGACAGGAAGTCAACTGGTGGTTATGCCATGTTTTTAGGAGGAAATTTACTGTCTTGGTTTGCTAAAAAGCAACAAGTTGTTGCTTGTTCAAGTACGGAAAGTGAATTCTGTGCCTTGGCTAATGCAGCTGCTAAAGTGAAATGGCTCGTTTCTCTCCTAACCGAGCTTCATGTCACCTTACCTGAATCACCAGTACTTTGGGTTGACAATCAAGGGGCTGCAGCTCTAACTGCTAACCCTGTTTTCCATGCTCGATGTAAACACATCGAGATGGATCTTAATTTTGTTCAAGACCAGGTGCTTGCTAAGGATCTCTTAGTTTTTTATGTGCCTTCTTCGGATCAAGTGGCAGACATTCTTACCAAAGCTCTGCCTATTGATCGATTTGCCTACCATAATTCCAAATTCAATGTGGTGAACACCCTTTTTCGTTTGAGGGGGATAAAAACACATAAATGTAATTGATTGTTAGTTGTTAGTTTTCTGTATTAGCATATTTCTGTATTAGCATATTTCTATTACATTATAAGTTTTGTTTTTAGTTGTTTACAGAGTTAGTTATTCTAACTAATCTCTTATTTGTAAGCTGTAATATTTTTTCTATAAATACAATTAACACCTATGTTTACAACTAAGGTTTTTCAGCTAGATCTTGTAACTCTTTTCTAAAGTTTCCTCTTAGATTTTCTTGCTTCATAAAACCTCTTCAATAATTGATCTTCATCTTGTTCAATTAGCCTGGACGTTAAAAAATCTGACACTTTTGCTACGTAGTTTTCATCCAAAAGTATATTCATAGTCTTTACATCTCTGTGTACAATTGGGGTATTAGTTTTATAATGCAAGTATGCTAGACCTCCTGCAGTTTTAGTTGCTATCTTTAATCTCAATTCCCATGAAAGTGATGGTGCTTCAGTGTCTTTATTATGGAGATGTTGAAAAAGAGTTCCATTGGTAATGAACTCATAAACTAATGTAGGCACTTCTGTCTCTAAACAACCTAAAAGCCTGACCACATTTATATGGTTAATTTGCATGAGCATAATTACCTCATTGATAAATTGTTCAGTTTGCTCTATTTGAATAACTTGAACCCCAAAATTTTACTTTTTTATGGCAACTACCTTGTTGTTTGCTAATATTCCTTTATAAACTATTCCATATCCTCCTTCACCAATGATTCTACTTTCATGATAATTGTTTGTAGCTCTTTCTAGCTCTTCCTTTGTAAAGATTTTAGTTGTCTCAAGAGGTTCCTTTTCAATATTTGACAATGTTTTTTGTAACATCAATCCACCATTTTGTTCAAAGAACTTCTCTTTAAGCTTGGTCAACTTTATTTTTCTCATTCCCCAATGATAACCATATTGTTAATTCTGTTGTATTTTGCAGTTGTATTGTTTTACTTGTCAAAACTAGATTAGTTAAAGATAGGTGTGCTTTATTTTATTTTAAACATTTATGTTGTAACAACTCTCTCTTGTAACAGTTACTCTATAAATACATTCTTAATCTCTCACTTTGAGATTAAGCTTTTCTCCAAATTCTCTCAAGAAACTCTTTCTTCAAAAACTCTATTATTGTATCAGTGCCCCTGACTAACGTCCCTGACTTCGTTGAACTCTGATGAGACTATTGCTCCGGCGACCATTGCTACAACAACTCCGGTGTCAACTTCTACTCAGCCATGGAATCCCTTTTCCAATTCATTAACTTCTTCCCTCACTGTAAAACTTGATTGGGATAATTTCCTTGCCTGGAAATCCCAAGGTGTAGCCATGGTCATTGGTCATGACCTAGATGAAATTCTTTTCAGCAATGTTTCTCCTCCAAAGAAATTGGTTTCTGGAGATTCTAACCCTGCTTTTGCGCAATGGAAACGTAGAGATCAACTTCTACTTTCTTGGCTCTGATCGTTTATGTCCGAAGGAGTTCTTGCCTCAGTCGCTACCTATTCCACCTTGTATGATGTTTGGAAAGCTCACGAGCAACAATTTTCTAGTCAATCCAAGGCTCGACTCTTGCTACTCAAGGGACAATTATCAAACATTCAGAAAGGTACCTTGTCAATTTTTGATTATGTTGACAAAATTAAGTGTTTGTGTGACAGCCTTGCTATTGCTGGTTGCTGCATTAGTGATCAAGATGTTGAGTTACAACTACTCAATGGACTTGGTCCGGAATACGATCCTGTTGTTTCTGCCATTACCTCAAGTTCTAAATCGAAGAGTCTTGAAGAGATTCAAGCACTTCTGATGGCTCATGAATGCCGCCTGGAACGCCATCATTCCATTGCATATATCTCAGGGAAGATGGCTGCAAATTTGACCTTTGGCTCATCAAGAACCACGCCCTCACACACGAATAGACCCAGCTATGGCTCTGGCAGAGGATCTTCTACTCATATGGGGTCCAGACCAGCTGGTAGAAACTACTATCGTGGTCCTCCCCCTTCCACATGCCTTCCCTGTCAAGTTTGTCTAAAGCTTGGTCACACTGCAGCTATATGTCATTATCGTTTTGACAAGAACTTTGTCACCCCGAAGAACACAAGTGCTCAACCGAGAGCCTATCTCACAGAGCAAGAATGTCACACTGGTGAAATTGGAGAAGCTCAAGCATATATGTCCACCTCTATACCTGACTTTGGTGATGACTCCTCTTGGTATGCTGACACTAGTGCAACGAATCATGTTGCGTTTGGTATGGAACATCTTGCATCTGTTCAACCTAATCATGGATCAGAAACTCTAGCTGTTGGCAATGGTAAGAAACTAATTATTTCTCACATTGGTGAAGCATCACTTCCTTCTCTTACTCACTCTTATTTACAATTAAAATATGTCTTACAAGTTCCTTCAATCACTACGAATCTTGTTAACGTTTATAATCTCACCAAAGACGATGACGTTTTTCTTGAATTCCATAAAAAATGTTGTTTTGTCAAGGACAAGCAAACAGGGAATGTCTTGCTCAAAGGGAGAGTTAGGAATGGCTTATAAATGCTTGGGGACAAGTCTACCACCTCTATTCAGCCTACACTCCAGTGTCATCTAGCTATTGTTTCCAAAATCGACCATAATACAAATCTGCAAGAATGTTCTCTTGTCGATTTGTCTTGTAATTCTTGCAATAGTATTGATTCTTGTAACTCTGTTCATCAAAATTCTTAGTGTAACAATTCTCACATCAATAAAGATCAATTTTTCGTTTACTCTAATTCATCTCAACCTCAATTACATATTGTTTCTTTACAAAATGATGTAATTCTTTGGCATTTGAAATTAGGTTATCCATCCTCCAGGGTGTTAACTCAAGTTCTTTCTTAATTATCCTACCCTACCTCTTTAAAGAATCTAAAATTTTGTGATGCTTGTCAAAAGGGTAAAAGCCATAAAAAACCTTTTCCTTTATCCCCAAATAGAGCTAGTCAACCTTTAGCACTTATTCATACCGATGTATGGGGTCCCTCTCATACTCCTTCCAAAGATGGGTTCGATTCTACATTCATTTTATTGATGATTTTAGTACATATACTTGGCTCTTTCCATTAACACTTAAATCTCAAGCATTTGACACTTTTGTTCAGTTCAAAAGTTTAGTTGAGAAACAGTTTTCATTGCCAATAAAGAATGTTCAAGCTGACTGGGGAGGAGAATACAGAGTCTTTGACAAATTTCTCAAGGACCAAGGAATCAAGATTCAGCATCCTTGTCCTCATACACATGAGCAAAATGGACGAGCTGAAAGGAAGCATCGACATATAATAGAAACTGGTCTTACCCTTCTTGCACAATCTGGTTTTGACTTGTCTTATGGGTGGCATGCATTTCAGAGTGGGGTTTATAAAATTAATCGGCTTCCAACTAGAGTTCTTAATAATATCAGCCCTTATTAAACTCTATTTGGTACACTGCCTGATTATAATATTTTGAAGCCATTTGGGTGTGTTTGCTATCCCCATTTGCGACCCTACAACAATCATAAGCTCGGTTTTAGATTTGAGAAATGTATCTTTCTGGGATACTCTCCTCAGCATAAGGGATATCTTTGTGAGAACTCTGCTGGTCAAATTTTTATAGCCAGAAATGTGGTGTTTAATGAGTTCCAGTTATTCTCTCCCTCAAAAGAAGAACATCAATAGGTACATGATTCTTTCTCTCATGTTTTACCTTCAACTCAATTTATTACAACACCAGCAATTTCAGTTCCTGATGTTCCTTGTCCTTCTATTGTTTCCATGCCTGCTACTACTGAGACTCCTGCATCAAACACAACAGGTTCAGACTTGATCCTAACTATGGTTGAGCCTCTTCAGCAAATTCTAACTTATCCTCTTCCATATGTGGTCCCTACACCAGAAACATCTTCAAAATTAGCTCCTCCCGCTCTTCAATTAGATGTCACAATTGTAGTTGCACCAGCAACTAATGTTCCATCCTTATCTGAACATACAAGGACTCATGCGACGACAACAAGATCTTAGAGAGGGATTTATAAGCCTAAAACATTTTTGGATACTAAATATCAATTGGTGTAGTGAATTGAAGGATCCGAGATGGTTTACATCAATGAAGGAGGAGTTTGATGCTTTACAAAGACAAAAAACCTGGATCTTGGTTCCCTTTTCTCCTGACATGAATGCCATTGGGAATAAGTGGGTCTTTAGGGTAAAATTGAAAGTAGATGGGAGTCTAGACAAGTTCAAATCCTGGCTCGTTGCTAAAGGGTATCTTCAGACTCCGGGGATAGATTATGAGGACACATTTAGTCCTGTTGTTAAACCTGCCACAGTGAGGGCTGTCCTTACATTAGCAGTCTCTTTTAACTGGGATGTCAAGCAGCTCGATGTGAGCAATGTATTTCTGAATGGGACTCTAACTAAGATTATCTATATGCAGCAACCAAGTGGCTTTGTGGACCCTACCCAGCCTAATCATGTGTGTTGATTGAACAGAGCTTTGTATGGATTAAAACAGGCTCCTCGGGCTTAGAATGAGAGACTCAACCAGGCTTTATTTCAATGGGGATTTCAAGGTTCTAAATCAGACAACTCTCTCTTTGTCTTCGGCTCAGGTGACACTTTGGTCCTTCTTCTTGTTTATGTTGATGATTTTCTCATCACAAGACCAAATAAAGAACTTATTCAAAAGCTTATAGTTTATTTGAACTCAAATTTTTCTCTTAAAGATCTGGGGTCAGTTCATTATTTCTTACGTGTGGAGATACTTCGAAATTATATTAGCATTTATCTCTCCCAAACAAAATACATCACTGATTTGTTGGTACAATTACATATGGAGGGTGCCAAATCATGCTCAAGTCCCACAAGTTTTGCTCATAGGTTGTCTCTTGCTGAAGGTCCACCATTTGAAGACATTACCTTATACAGAAGCACACTTGGTGCCTTACAATATTTGACATTGACCAGACCGGATGTGGCCTTAATAATCAACAAGTTGAGCGAATTTATTCATGCACCTAATGTTATTCATTGGGAGGCCTATAAGAGATTGTTGAGGTATCTTAAGGGTACAATACATGAAGGTCTTCTTCTCAAGTATGCTCTCAACATGTCTCTCTCTGCATACTCAGATGTTGACTGGGCCAGTTGCCCCAATGACAGGAAATCAACAAGTGGTTATGTAGTGTTCCTGGGTGAAAATCTAATTTCTTGGTCAGCTAAGAAACAACAGGTGGTGGCACACTCAAGCACTGAAAGTGAGTTTAGACCACTTGCTAATGCAGCATCTGAACTTCAATGGCTTACCTCTTTATCGACTGAACTCAAGTTCTCTCTTCATGAGATTGTTGAACTTCATGAGATTGGGAGGCCTGTAAGAGATTGTTGAGGTATCTTAAGGGTACAATACATGAAGGTCTTCTTCTCAAGTCCACTCTCACCATGTCTCTCTCTGCATACTCAGATGCTGACTGGGCCAGTTGCCCCGATGACAGGAAAACAACAGGTAGTTATGTAGTGTTCCTTGGTGAAAATCTAATTTCTTGGTTGGCTAAGAAATAACAGGTGGTGGCATGATCAAGCACTGAAAGTGAGTTTAGACCACTTGTTAATGCAGCAGCTGAACTTCAATGGCTTACCTCTTTATTGACTGAACTCAAGTTCTCTCTTCATGATGCTCCTATTCTGTGGGTTGATAATTAAGGAGTAGCAATTCTAGCTGCAAATCCAGTGTTCCATTCTAGGTGCAATAATATCGAGATTGATATGCATTTTGTGCATGATCGCATTTTGGCCAAGAAACTTCATGTTCGTTATGTACCATCGGTGGGCCAAGTTGCTGATATACTAACAAAGTCTCTTCCCATTGATCGATTTCACTACTTGAAGTCCAAACTGAAAGTGGTCAATACCCCCTTTGGTTTGAGGGGGGATGATAACCATATTGGTTAACTCTGTTGTATTTTGCAGTTGTATTGTTTAACTTGTCAAAACTAGATTAGTTAAAGATAGGTGTGCTTTTAAACATTCTCTCTTGTAACAGCTACTCTATAAATACATTCTTAATCTCTCATTTTGAGATTAAGCTTTTCTCCAAATTCACTCAAGAAACTCTTTCTTCAAAAACTCTGTTACCCAACATATCATTAGGCTCAATGCAAATAAAGTCACGAGTCCTATGCGTACACCTGCATATGTATATATATATTGAAAGATCACAACAAATATATAACACTTATCTAAATCAAATGTATTGTGCCATTATTTTTTTTTAAAATTCAAATATTTATCATTTATGAATATTTTTATTAGTCGAATATCAATGAGAGTCACATTTTTTTTCTAGATTTGGCTGTTCAAATTTTTTTGGAACGAGGACTAGTTTATATTTTAAATATCTTTTGGTTTGGGGTTTCTTAAAAAAACTAGAAAAAGGATCATGTTAACCAAACTCCTACACCTCTCTTTCTTGTTTTCTTCCTCTTCTTTCTCCCTTTCCCTCGACCACCTCGTCGCCATAATGAAGCCCCCTTGGACAACGAAGACTACGATGAGGTTCTGCGTGAACATTGGATAGCCATATCGATCTTGGTCTTCCAAACTTTTCTTAGAATGAAATTTCCAAGAGTGTGCTAAATGAAGGAAGAGAAGCAAAACCCTTCTAAGCATTGCAACATTTTTCATCGTGGAGATCTTGCCGGATAAAAGTCTTCCACCATGCAAATTTTCAACCAAAGAGTGGTTGTATGACTATGATGTCTTGGACGAGCCCTTCACTGTGATGTTCTTCATTTGATTCATTCTCACATATCATCATGCTTTGCTGCCATCCACCATCATCACTCGTCATTTATATGACTCAACTCCGTTTCTAATATTTTTGAGCTTTCAATTTTATATTGATTGTGTCTTTAGAATCATTTTAAATAGTTAAATTCACTTACAACTTCTATAATTCATTTTGAACAACATATATGAATTTTATGTTTCTGTTAGGAGTGTTTTGTTTTGGGTATATGTGAGCCCTCTTGGAGATGCTACACTCAATTAAGAAATCCATGGAAATCATCTGAAAAGGTAAGGGTGTTCATTTATCAAGGTTTTAAATTCCAAAATTAAATTCTGAACAAATATGAGCAAATGAGTTTTACTACATTTTGTGTAGTTGATTTAATATTATAAACTATTATTTAAATTATGAATCTTACTGGACTATTATTCTATGTTCACAAAAAAAAAATAGTTGTTATGCTGCAAATTTTTTAGAAAAATAACATTTTTCATTTTATAAACTTTGAGTGTTTAAATTGGTATATTTGAGCAATAATTAATTTGTACCCACATACTCTTAGTTTTGTACAAGTCCATCCTTATTCATGGGTTTTTTTTTTTTTAAAAATGTTGCACACATTGTTTATTACTAAATGATGTTTACCCTAAAACGGACTACTTGACGTGGCAGGATTGGTCTACACATGGGAGGTACGTGGCTGTTTTTAGTAAGTGTATCCTGCTCGACCATCGATCATAAGATTATTGGTTTATCAAGCATAATACTTATGTGCGACCAGCCTTGTCGCATATATTCATTTATTTCCTTCAGATATGCAATATTGTAATTATGCATTAATTGTAATTTCTTTTATTATCTAGATACGCAAGTTGTAATTGGAATTAAAGCCCATTGACCCATGTAACCTTCTTGAGCCTATAAATATGAATAAAAGGGCTCAAGGAAGGGGACTTTTGGGATTGGGAGAATTCTGAGAGAAAATTATAGTGTTATTATTCATCGAAATTGTAATCATCCTGAAGCTTGTGAAACTCGTGAACCCTAGTTCATTGATCACACTATTGGGATTCTACATCAATAAGAACATTAAGTGGACGTAGGTCATTACCATCTGATTGGGGTCGAACAACTATAAATTTTTTGTGTCGTTTACCCATCCATCTTGATTTCTTCTTGTTTTCATCTCATTCTATATCATTTATCTACTCTGTGTCGTTGAGCAATTCGAGGGTCAAGAAATGATTTATGAGATAAAACAACATAGTTTTGAGATTATTTTCATTAAATCTTTCATAATAATGAGGAATTTTAATTAAAAAGGGATTTTGACAAGTAGTTATATAAACGTTAATCAAAGTTAATATATTTTTATGAAATGTGAAAGCTTTAACAAGATTTACGATTGGACCTTCTACTAGGCTGTTAGCTCACACCCCATTTTATTCATGTTTTTAGGTATTTATTTTGGCTACAAAAGTTTGTTAAAGCTTGTTTGTCTTTTGTGATACTACAACTTGGTATATGTTTTCTTAAATAATGTTTGGTGGTTAAGCTTCCAATATCACATTTGGAAACTGATGCTAAGACAATTGTTGATTAAATCAAAAGTAGTATAACTGATTTATCTTCTTTTTCTGATTTCCTCCAAGGTATCAAGAGTTCATTGTCTTTTTTCACTAAGGTTACCTTATTTCACTATATAGCTAAGATTGCTATAGTGTTAGACTGTGAATTTGTAAAGACTCATTTTTATATATATAAAATAATATATATTTTTTAATAGGTGGGACCCACCGAGTCAAAGAGTCAAAAGACTCATATTTTTTTATCTCATTCTCTCTCCCTGACTCCATCTCTCCTTCTTCTTCTTTCTCTTTCTTCGGCAAGCCACGGCAAGGAAACAGCCACAACCAACCCACCACCATTTCTGACATGCGCCAGAGCTGTAGCACCCCTAACCGGCGACGACGACAACCCCGAAGTTTGGTGGAAATTGGAGCGAAGACGTGTTTGTACGGAAGCTCCGAAGTTTTTCCATCAAAACTTTGAGGAGACTTTCTAGTAAACTCTGACCTTCATTTGACGAGTGGTTGATATCGTTGGAATCAACATCGCGAGAGGAACATTTCCCACTAAACCATTTCGACCAACTCTTCATTTTTCTTTGGCAAGATTTTTGGTATCTCCACCCCTTTGGTCAACATGGTGGCCTGCAAGTTGATCAAAGAGGATCAAACACTTGCCATCAAGCCTTGAGGTCCTCCCAAGGAGATTACTCCAATCGTTGAAGAGGTCGATGAAGAAGAGGAGGTTGCATTGTTGGTGTGTAAAAGAAAGATCATTGAGGGCAGGCAAAATTTTGACTAAGGTCGTGTTGAATCGGGGGCAGCAGCCGGCACCTCCGGCCAAGGAAATCAAGATAGGGAAATAAACCGGGCGACTACCAGTTTTAGACTAGTCCGATTATTCTGAGGCAGCTTGTGAGCTGACATTCTGAAGGCTTGAACTTGAATGTGACTTTACATTAGTGTGTCAACCAATAGGTCGTTCGTCATGATTTTGCCTACCATAAATATATTTTAGTAGTAGATAACACTTTACATTTTAAATGTATCATTTTTAAACAGTTTGGTACAAACCTCCTATAATGGTGCTCCTTGCATCATGGTTCCTTTACCTCGGGTATTAGGCAGGCCAAGTATGAGCCTAGTCCAAATGAGGAGCCCAAACCCAGTAAGTCCAATGAAGTAGTAATGTTAGAATCTCCCCCTCCCTCAATAATCCAAGAGTTTGAGGTTATATTCAGTCCGATCCATAATCCAGAATTGATCGTAGTAGTTTCCTCCTCTAGTTCGAAGTGTAGGGTTCTTGCTCTATTACTTTTTATTGTTTGCACATTTTGAATTATAAAATTATGTTCTAACTTTTCTGTTCATCCTTGAAGAAGAAAATATGAACCTCAAGAAGATCTTCGCCAGTGGCCTTGCCATCAAGAGGGCGAGGTTTTTGAGGAAAACCACTTCTGGAACTGGAACTGCTGCTGGTTCTCCAGCTAATACTAAGGGGACTAGTTGCACCCAAAATAAGCTCTAGCCTTCCATGGTTATGACCTAAGATGCCCCTCCCAAGCTCCTCATGATCCTTCGTAGGTCTCGCAAGTTGTCAAGCCACACCCCAACTACCATGATCCCAGGTCCACCCATTGAAGTGGGGAAATACCTAGATCCTCTGCGTGATTCGCTCCAAGAGATTGTGAGATACAAGACGAGGCATGCGAACTTGGTCAGCACCAAAGAGTTGCAGGCCATAGAGGCGAGACCTTCGGTGACCATCCTAGACTCCGCGTTGGGGGGATGACTCTGATCGTAAGTCTTATCATTATCCTCCTTCTTTAGTTCCATGTTTTCACAAACTAACCCTTCTTGAATTATTGGTTGCAGTCTTGCATGGCTCAGATCCAAGGTACTGCTCAAATCCAAACTAAGGTGGAAACCTCCCAGAACAATGAAAAGATTTCTAAGGTGCAACCTTTGGAGGTGATCTAGAGCTGCGATCAACTTCTGAATGAGGTCAAGGACCTTAAGTAGAAGATTTTGGAGGTTGAGGAGAAGGCCCAGTCCAAAGCCAGGGATGATGCTGCCAAGTTCAACAAGCTTGAGCTTCAAGTGAAGGGCCACGAGGCCCAGATTGAGAGCTTCTTTTAGGAGATGTTCAACCGATTCTGGGCATACAATCAAGAAGGGGATTTCTCATTCCATGACGCCGAAGTATGGGGGCGTTACCTCGTAGTTTCAAGACAATTTGGCGAAAGAGCGCGTGGAAACGGTTGACACTATATTCGAAGCTAGTGAAGATGGTGGGGAAGATGAGGTCTCATCCCAAGAGCCTGATGCCAGAGCTTAGGTTTGAGAGGCTCTTCTTTATTTAAATATATATTATTTAAATGGTATTGCAAACCCTTGTAATGAGGCCTTTTAGGTCGAGACAATTTGCTTGAGGCACAGTTCGAGGTTAATTATCCTCATTTAATTTATACAACTTTCCTTATATGTGTTGATTTTTTATGTTCGATCTTTCATCTCCCCCTTTTTCTATTGATTACTATTGTGTTTATAAACTTTTGAAGCTTTTATACACTTACATAGTTATAGGGAATGCTTTTTAGATCGAAACCTGTGCTTGATAGCTCGACCAATTAATTTTTAGTCATCGACCTGGTTATATCCAGGAGTTTTGATCACTTATTTATGCATACCTGTTAGGATTCAGGCCTCAGACTTGGTTTAGCTCCAGGGTTTTTGTACCTAGTTAAATTCTAGGGTTTTTGTTTTGTTTTGAAATTTCTTAATTTAGTTCGTATTCATAATTGCTTTGAAAACTCGAGCTTTAGAAAGTCGTAGAATTTCCAAATTTCAAAATTCTAAGTTGCACATATTTATCTTAAGTTTGTAGAATACTTCAAAGACTATCGAGGGTTATAGCCCCCAAGTGATCAAAATTTACAAATATTCTAGATCGCTTTTACATAATCAACTCGTGCTAAATAACAAGAATAGATTGAAAAATTATTGTACAGTGTTTAAATTACACAACAACCTTATACTATTCAAATTCAAACAATAGAAAACATGGATTTTATTCTTAAGCCTTACAAAATATGAATTAAATAGAATCCAACAAAAGTTTCCTATTACTGGTAATAGTTTTTGAGATGCAAGGCGTTCCAAGTTTGTGGAACCATCTCTTCGTTCAGTCGAGCTAGTTTGAAGGTTCCTTCCTGTAAGATCTCCACGATCTGATAGGGTCCTTCCCAGTTCGGTCCCAGTACACCGTCTTTTGGGATTTTGTTAGCTAGGAATACCTTTTGGAGCCTCGAACTGGAGCATAGTTTCTCTTCCAAAATTCAGAGAGAAAGGAGCATGTTTAGTGGAAGTGTGATGTGAGGTCCTGTAGGCCCAGAGTACTTGTGTGAGCTGTTCGGGCCATAGCCCTTTAGCATCCTCTAGATGTTTTATTAAATTTTCCTTAAGAGTTTTATTCACTACTTCAATGTGCCCATTGGCTTGAGGGTATCCAACTGAAGATAAGCTCTTAAATATCTCGTATTTCTCGCAGAAAGTTGTGAACAAGTCACTGTAAAATTAAGTTTTGTTGTCCGACACAATCTTCTTTGGGAGTCCAAATTGACCTATTATGTTTTTTTACCACAAAGTATAGTATTCTCGTCGAGGTTATAGTTGCCAGTGGTTCAACCTCAATCCACTATGTTAAATAGTCGATTGCAACAACCGCGTAGCGGGCTCATCCCTTTCTAGTTGGAAACGATCCAATTAGGTCAATCCCCCACATAGAAAATGACCAGGGTGAGGAGATCATGGTCAGCTCCATAGGTGCAGCTCGGGCGATGGTGGCAAAGCATTAGCATTTGTCACATTTGAGGACATATGAGGTCGAGTCCTTTTTAGTGTGGGCAAAAGTAACCATGCCTTAACACTTTTAGGGACAAGCTTTGCCCCCCGGCGTGGTCTCCACAAAACCCTTAATGAATTTCTTTGAGGATAGCTTGTGCTTCCTTGAGCAGGACACATCTTAGATGATGCATAGAGCGATCTCATTTATAGAGAATTCCCTCGACCATAACATACCTCAAAACCTGGTATAGCAGTTTTTGCGCATCCTTTCAGTCTTCAGGCAGTTTTCTGGACGTGAGATATTCAATGATTAAAGCTATCTAGGTCGGTCCTTCACAAATCATTCTGACCTCTCTTGACTCTTTGTCTATGCTTTGTTTATCCAAGAATTCCAAAGGGATCAAATTTAATGTCTCTGCCTCTTTGGTGGTGGCGGGTCGGGCTAAAGCATCTGCATTTGTATTCTGCTCGCGTGGAACTTGTTTGATGGAGTAAAATTTAAACTCTGACAGTTCGCTTTTTCACCTTAGCTAGATAAGCGACCATTTTGATTCCTTGAGCTTGATATTCTCTCAAGACTTGATTAACCACGAGTTGTAATTCATTGAAACATTGAATTTCCTTTGATTTCAACTCTTTTGTTACCCGAACTCAAGCCATCATAGCTTCGTACTCTGCTTCATTGTTGGATGCGTCAAAATCAAATCTCGGGGTTGTATGGAAGCGATGCCCTTTAGTTGTAATTAGGATTATGCTAGCTCCAGATCTGTTTTCGTTGGATGACCCGTCAATGAAGAGTTTCCACAGTTCTTGTACTGGTTCCCTCATACGCTCGTCCTAGAACCCAGTTCATTCAGCTGCGAAGTCATCAAGCGCCTGACCCTTTATTGCTTCTCGTGGCTTGTATAGTATTTTGAACTGACTGAGTTCGATGGTCATCTTCAACAAATGTCTCGATTCTTCACGCTTTTGCATGACCTGTCTTAAAGGTTGATCGGTTAAAACATGTATGGTGCGGGACTGAAAGTATTGCCTGAGTTTTCTCGAAGCCAAGATTAAGCAGAATGCGAGCTTGTCAATAAAAGGATATCTGGACTCAGCTCCCAATAACCTCTTACTTGTGTAGTACACTGGTTTTTGTACTCGATTTTCTTCTCGAATCAACACAGCACTAACCACGTTCTCAGTTACTACTTGGTATACACATAGACACTCCCCAGCAATTGATTTTGATAAAACGGAGAGTTCAATTAAATGTGTCTTCGGATCCTAAAATGGGTGTTCTCATTCTTCTATCCATTCAAATCACCTATTTCACTTGAGCAAATTATAGAAGGGGAGGCATTAGTCCATGGACTTGGACATGAACTGATTTAAGGCTACGACTTTTCCAGTCAAACTCTAGAATTCTTTATGCGACTTGGGCGATGACATTTTATAACAAGGATCTGATTTTTTCAAGATATGCCTCGATCCCCCTCGAGTAAACTATAAAACCTAGAAATTTCCCTGAAAAGACTCCAAAGATGTACTTTTGGGGGTTCAACTTCATATGATACTTCCTCAGTACGCCAAAACATTCTTCTAGGTTGGATACAAGGTTATTGGAAGTTTTTGACTTGACAAGCATGTGATCAACGTACACTTCCATGTTTTCCCGATCTGGTCAACAAACATTTTGTTGACTAGCCTATGATACATGGCACCAACATTCTTTAGCCAGAACGACATGACTATGTAGTAATATACATTATGTTTGGTCATGAAGGTGGTGTGCTCTTGGTCCGCGGGGTTCATCGCAATCTGGTTATATCCAGAATACACGTCCATGAAGGACATGAGCACGTGGCCAGCCGTGACGTCTACCAGTTGATCTATTCTTGGCACCAGGAAACAGTCTTTTGGGCATGCCTTATTCAAGTCAGAGAAGTGAATACAGGTCCTCCATTTTCCATTTGGCTTCGAAACCAAAACATGGTTGACGATCCATATTGAATATTTTGCTTCTCTAATGAACCTGCATTTCAGTAGGCGAGCTACTTCTTCTTCTAAAGCTTATCCTCACTCTTTCCCCAATATCCTTCATTTTTGCTATTTCGCTAGCACATTTTTGTCCAAGTTTAGGGTGTGCATAATCACACTTAGACTGATTCTCACCATATTTTCATGTGACCATGCAAAGACATAGAGATTTTTCCTCAAAAACTCGTCCAACTCCTTCTTTCGTTCGGCTCCTAGATTCTTCCAAATCTTTACCACTCTCAAAGGTGTCTCTAGGTCGAGAATTATCTCCTTGAGCTCCTCCAAAGCCTGGAGTTCAGATTGGTATTCACATATTCTCAGGTCTATTTCATCTGGTTGGGCAACCTCCTTATCAGTCTCTTGAGGTTCTTTTGCCTCTTTAGCAATTTCCATTGCCTAAGACTCCTCGTTTTCTTCAATTACCACCATGGTCTGATGCCTATGTTGTGGCTTTCCCTTCATGGAATGCTAGCATTCCCTAGCAGCAAGTTGATCCCCTCTTATGAAATTTGATTAGAGAGATTAAGCTTGATAATAAACTGTAAATAAAAACTCACGAAACTTTTATGTGGTTCAGTGGTTAAAATCCACCAAGTCCACGAGTCACTCTTATTCCTGCTTTGGAACTCTTCAAGAAATTGTTTATGAAAATTTTAGCAGTGCTTTGGCATACAAGATCTCGATCCTTTTTACTATCCATTCCCCTTGTATTTATCGGGAATTATGATAGAAAATATTGGGTAACCGTACTATAAATGATAACGTACAATAATGGGTAACTTCCCAAATTAATGGACATTTAAATATCGTGATTAAACCTATTGCCATTGACATCAATCAATAAATGTATATAACAATGGTGTGCTTTTATTGCGCATATCAAGCATCCGAGTCTGTATGGATTCTTCCATGTGCGTCATTGAACCACCTCAACCTAGATGCCATTCTCGAGGTGGATATGATTGGAACATGATGGCTTGACTTAGATAATGCTCGGGCTTGATGCAAGCGATCTGGACGCTGGGCACCTCCATCTCTATCATTTTCATCTCTAACGACCTTGAAGATCCTGGGTTGTCCCAGACTCAGTGACACAACCTCGAGATGTTTGGTCTGGAGTTAACAAAACATCTCCGAAGTCTTGCCTCCTTTATTTATTTCGCGCCAGCTGTGCCCCGAGTTGGATAGTTGAGCTCGTGATTTTAGGGTACAACAATTGGTAAGATGATAATTAGCAAAAGTCTCATTAGCAGATCATCTATAGAGGGTTGAATGGTGGTAATGGTTGTAACAATGGATAACGTATTTACATTTGGTGTAAAGAGTTTTATGAATTCAAGAGTGCAATTTCGAGTTTATAGTGGAGTCATGATGAATTAATAAGGTAGTGAAATTATTCGTAAATAAATTTAAGGTAACTTATTAGAGCTTGATCTCATGGATCCATGGTCCTCGTATCTCCTTTGAGTAAGTAATCTAAAATTTCTCAATTAATTGATTTAATTATTAATTAGGATTTGTAAAGTTGACTGGGTCAATTTTGGAAAATTTTACAGAAATATGTAATTTAGAGAATAAAAGAGAATATTGGGCATATGTCTTAATAATGACAAATTGGTGTTAATATTAATAAATAATATGAAATTAAGTTTCAAATTATAAATAGTTAATTTAAATAAGGATTTAATTAATTAATTATAAAATGCATAAATAAAAGGATCTTGAATTTGAGTCATTTGGGCCTTAAATTTAAGACACATATCATGAGCCCAACCTATCTCTGCAGCCAAATCCGCAGTTGGGGTTGCTGGTTAGGTTGATGGCATTCTTAGGTCAGTGATTTCTACAACATTATGGCTTGCAGAGGCACCTCTTCCTCGACTTCTTCCCCTTCCCATGCCATCTCTTGCTCCTCTTCCTCTTGTCGAAATTATGAAATTATAAGGCACCAAAATTAAATCATAAGAGAGGATAAATTGCATAAATGTTTTGGTTACTTTAAGAGCTAGTCATATAGGTTGTGATACATACTCATATCCATACAACATTTAGAGTTTGCAAGAGAGAGAAAAGATAAAACTTATAATATCCAAAGTTTGTTCAAAAGTACCCCATAAATCAAACATCCAACAAAATGTCTAAATAAAGCCATAAAAATCCATAAGTTTTCAAGGATCTTTAAGGAAGTCCCATTTTATTTAAATAGGATTCATTTTGAGGAAGTTGAAACGGACTCTAGTACTCAATTGTGGACTCGTCCCCAGAATTGTAATCGAAGATATCTTCCGAGATGTGGTAGTAGTCAGGGGCGCTAGCCATCGTCCTTAGTCTGACGCTCACTTTTGGTATGACGCGTATTGCTTCCTGACGTGCAATTTCCCCTTCCATGTCTAGTACGTGCTCACTGTTAGATGTGGATTCAAGGCCACCAATAATGAAGCAGAATATGAAGCAATGATGACAGGACTCGGACTTGCTAAGGAAATGGGAATCAAACGACTTAATGCCTTTAGCGATTCACAACTGGTAGTCATTTAAATGCAAGGCAGGTACCAGGCCTGGGACAACAAGATGATAACCTAGCTGGACAAGACCAAGGAATTACAATCAGGCTTCGACGAGTTTATGATCAACCAAGTCCTAAGAAGGGAAAACAATCATGCAAATGCACTAGCCAACCTAGGATCATCAATCTAGACAACCAACCCAAAAACAATACCAGTGGTCTGTCTTAAGTGGCCAGCTGTTTGGAAGAATGAAGAAGAACAAGTTGGCAACATCTCCACCGACCAGACATGGATGACTCCTATAATGAAGTGCCTGGAGAAAGACACTCTATCTGAGGACAAGAATGAGGCGTGTCAGATTAAGGCTCAATCAACCTACTTTACTATCATACAAGGTAAACTTTACAAATGATCCTATTCTTATCCATACTAAAGATACATTAACCCTGCAGAGGCAAAGTACGTGCTGGCTGAATTGCATGAAGAGGAGTGCGGAAACCACTCTGGAGGACGAAGCTTAGCACATCGAGCCTTGACACATGGATACTATTGGCCAACCATGAGATCAGACTCTTCTTCTTACACCAAACGATGTGATAATTGTCAAAGGTTCACTCAGGTGTCACATCAACCTCTAGAATGCCTAATATCCATCACTTTGTCATGGCCATTCATGAAATGGGGAATTTACATAGTAGGCAAGCTTCCTACCACACTAGGACAGAAGGTTTACATGTTGGCCTTGACAGATTACTTCAGTAAGTGGATCGAAGTAGAAGCATTCCACCAAGTGAGATATCGAGAAGTTAAAAACTTTATATGGAAGAATGCAATATGTAGATACGGAGTACCCAAGGAGATTGTAATAGACAACGGGTGACAATTCATTAGCTTCAACTTTCAAGACTTTTGCATGTTTTGGGACATCAAACTTAGCTTCTCAACACCAAGGTATCTGCAAGAAAATGGACAAGTCGAGTAATCCAACAAGACGATCATGAACACCATCAAGAAATGCCTTGAGAAGGCTAAGGGAAGATGGGTCGATGGATTTTCGAGTGTCTTATGGCCCTATCGAGCCACAGTCATCACTTCAACAGGGGAAACACCATTCTCACTAGCCTACAGGATGGAAGCAGTCATCCCCATCGAGAGTGAACTTTCGATAGCCAGATATGAGCTGATAACAGATGAAGAAAACTGGGAAAACATGTTCCATGAACTCGACACCATCGACGAAAAAGGGAGAAAGCACTCTTAAGAGACTCAACCTACCAACAAAGCATCCACACATTACAACAAGAACATCTGTACTCGTTCATTCAAAGTGGGAGACTGGGCATTATGAAGAGTGTTCCAGAACACTAAGGAATCAGGAGCAGGTAAGCTCTCCCCAACATGGGAAGGCCTCTACCTGATCACTAAGGTAGTCGGACAAGGAGCATACAAGCTGCAAACTAAAAAGGGGCGTGATATCAACAACAGCTGGAGCATTGTCCACTAAAAACAATATCACTTTTAACTCTACCTAGTCTTTTTTCACTTATTTTCATCAATGATCTCATGAGATCTTCATCCAAGCTACATACTGACACTATCATGCAGGAAGTGTCAGAACTACATCTAGGCTTAATCCCTAAAACGGGTATGCAGGTAGCTCTGCGGAGTGCATCCCCAATTACATCCAAATTTTTTTTACTGCATTGGTCATCCAACAAGTCGATCGAGAGGGTAAACTAGTCTGACCATGATTCACCTAAGGATGAGAACGCCACGAACTAATGTAAGAAAAAAACCAAAGTCTAAGTCTAAAATAACAAGTATATTACACATAAACTGAGGGACAAAGATATAGTAAATCATCTAGTGAATCAGCCATCCTAAATATATATATAAAAAAGCTAAGCTAAGTCAATCAGCCATCCAGACAAGGTAATGTACAAAAAGTAAGATAATACAACCAGTCATCTATGAAAGACAAATACACGAGTACTAGATTGTATTAAAATGAGTACAAGAGGATGAACTAAGTTGATTAGGTGAACGGAACAAAGGAAAGGATGAGCTAAGTTAATCAGCCATCCAGACAAACCACACAACCATCTGGACAAACCAGACAAAACAAAACAAGAAATAAGATAACACAATTATACATCCAAAGAAAACATACATTGATACAAGATTGTCTTGAGTTGAAATAAAAAAAAAAGAGCTACATAAACCATCAGGACTGTTGACTTGCCATACTAACCGATCAAACAATCCTGACTAATACCTACATAATTAAAGATTGAAGCTACAACAGCTTATAAAAAGTTCATATAGTCATCCAACAAAGGGTTCCTAAAACAAGTTATAATAAATCGAACAAAGGTCGGGGATCAGTCTTCCTGACCAAGGTCGCTTGTAGTCATATCTCCGAAGCAGACTTCTTGATTGTCAGCTTGAGCAGCCTCCTCTCCCCTCATTCACTACAGCTTCTTATAATCAATGATAAATTGATCAGTTATATCCCAAGACCCAGTCTTCCCATCGCGATAATAGATGGCCATCTAACCACAACACTAGATCTCAGCTTCCAAGTCGATATTAGTCAGACGACCCTCCAGCATACCGACCTTGGCTTGAACATCGGCTAGGGTAGCCAAAGTAGATTGCAGACGACTAACATCCTGCTCCTTAACGTTCAACAGGGTCTTAAGTTCCTTGTTAAGCTTCTCAAGGTCTGCCATGCAAGTCTTCAACTCCTCAACTTCAGTCCGTAGATCAACCTTCTAAGTCTTAAACTCTTTCAATTGTGTTTTCCAAAGCTTGAATCTTCTCATTTTCCCACAAAAAGACCCTGCATACCCTGACAAAATTAAAAAAATAAAGTTGATCAGTTTGACCATCCAACCTTGCACAATAAATTATTTGACAAGTTCGACATACCTGAAAGGCATGGGAAATGGAAGTGGAAAGCGATGATTCTGCCCCAAGTTGATCAAACTTGGTTTTATCCTCAGGCCATAGTAGCTTGTTAACCTCTCCAAGGTGTGAGTTGAACTCAAAATGTGTTGAGGCATTCGACGAGAAAGAAAGCTCTATCTTCTCACCAAACTAGTCAGTCGAATCAGTAAGAGAAGTCCTCTTCTTCTTGTTTTTCTGAGTCCTTCTAGCAGGAGGAGGGGGAGGCAGAGCAACATTAACAACCTCATTTTCAGTACTTGAGGTCGCGCCCACCTGCTTCTTACGTGCTCGTAGGCATTCCATAGCCTCAGAGCTAGCTAGGTCCAGACGAAACATTCATCCAGCCATGAGAAGGTCTACACAGTTTCGTTCGTCTGGCGTCAATTCAGTCAATAAAGAAGACTCATACCCCAAAATCTCAAGACTCCTTGTGATAAGTATAATTCAAGATTAAATGCGACTTGTAGGAAGGATAATACCTTCGAGGTGACGAGGAACCTAACTCCACAAAGAGTTACTCCAAAGGTTCGAATCAGACAAGACCACTTTCCACTAAGGTCTTCGTGCAAAAAATCGACAAATTTATCAACCCTTTCTTAAGCCCCCTGACACACCCAAGAAAAAGGTAAAGTCACCCTGCCTAAAAAGTAAACAAGATAACCAGTCAGAAAGAATATCAATAAGACTATAAAAAAGAATTTAACAATATTATCACACGTAAACACTCACTGGCTGGAAACCATGCGCGAGGAATCTTACAACAAGTTGGCAACCCCAACACGTTATAAGGAACAAAAAAGTATCGATCCTTCCAATATTTGTCACAATCTTTCAGACCGACAATAAGAGAACCCTTCAACCTAGATAAGAATTGGTATCTGCCCTAATCAGAATGATGCTCCTTCAAAGAATAAGCATGTAATGCTTCCACAACAG
The DNA here is from genome assembly GCF_963169125.1 of Humulus lupulus. Taxonomy (NCBI): domain Eukaryota; kingdom Viridiplantae; phylum Streptophyta; class Magnoliopsida; order Rosales; family Cannabaceae; genus Humulus; species Humulus lupulus. The sequence continues at coordinate 22,601,009 of NC_084801.1, read as the reverse complement.
TAAACTCAATGCCATGTTTCTCACTAAAGGCTTCTATAGCCATCAATTCACGCCAAACATTTGGCTTTAGCTGGCTAGGTGATATAAGCTGATACTCACATACTTCCCTCACTAACCTAGGAAGAGGAAATCTGAACCCTTCCTTGAAAGAAATCTCATACATGCATACCCATCTAGGTAATTCCAATCATCGCGATCTCCACTAGATAGAGCATGAAGACTAACGTAACTAGGTATATCATAATTTTGACGAAGCCGAGGCAAATCCTCTAAAGTAATTTTTGACTTCAAGTTACAACCCAAGAGCATGTAACTAGTAGGAGGAATGCTGGGATTGGTGCAACTCCCATCATCACTATACAAATAGGTCATCCTACCAGAAGACCCAACACAACTACCTCAATTACTAATAAACATTCTCGAAAGATCACCTAGAACAAAGGCACTATCTACGATTGGGTAGACGTAAAAATAAATAAAAACATCATTCGTTTGCCAGATAACAAGGCAATATAAATCAATAAGTTACTGACCGACTGATAACTAGTGTTCATCCATCTAACTAGCCAGTCAGACAGGTCATTCAGGCTAAACATCTTAAAAGAAAGGTAAAGAGTCAGGAAAATTAGTCGATAAGCCTACCTAGTCAGTCAAACACTACCTATGCACTAAGCCAAATTATCATGATATGTGACAAACAGTGAAAAACATGTTTCTACTATTGAGAAAGATCAAATACAAAAGACAATAATAGTGAATGGAACAAAAGATACAACTACAATCTATACAAAACAACTTCAAGATGAAATAAGAATACGAAGAACGACATATGAACATTCAAAGAAAGAAAGGAAAAGGAAACTAACATCTAGAAAGCTTTCTCCAAATCTCCAAGCAAGGCTCCACCAAATGTGAGAAACATGAAAACAACATCCACTTTTATAGGCATAAAGTAACCATACATAAACGACAAGTGTCAACCATCAAACGGTTGAAAGTCTTCAACATACAAACAAAATTGACCAAATAACTCAATTTGGTTAGGACATATTGAGTAAAATATGTGCTTGGGCCTAACATGTGGAGCCAGACTACCTTCGCGCAATCTAAACGGACCAGTCGGACCAATGGTCCCCGCACGATAGCAGGCCACCAGTCGGACTAGTCTAATCAGATGGTCCACGTGTGTGCGCCAGTCTGACCAAAGCTCCCTGGTGCACCTTCCCTGGCCAATCGAATGTCTAGCTTGAGTGTGCATGGCCACTCGACCACTAAGACGCACGCACGCACCTAGGCCACTCGAACAACCAGGCAGTGCGTACATGACCACTCAACGACCAGGCGGAGCATGCCTATCAGTCGAACACTCGACCCATGAAACCTTTCAGTCACACAAGGCACCTCTTTCATTCTCACTCGCTCCTAGGCATGGCCCACGAACGCATGAGTGGACGAACAGGACAGACAGTCATGCAGCCAGTCGGGCTTTACGGGCCCACATGCATGCTAGCAGGCCTCTCGGCTAATAGGGCCTCCCACTCGCACGCACTAGCCAACCACTCAACCAGTCGGACAAGTGGCCCTAGCATGCATGGCCAGTCGGCCACCTGGATGAGCGCGAACATGGTTAATCAGACAGATGGTCGCGCGTACATGGCTTGTAAGCCATCCGAACCCACACTTACATGGCTAGTCGGTCAGCCAGACGCAAGCGCGCTTGCATGGAAAATCAGCCACCCAGCCTCCAGTGCACTTGAACAGTCGAACACCCAAATTTTTCATGCACATAGTCAGCCAACCTTTCATGCACTCAACCCAGCACACCTCCCGATTGTCTAGATAGAGGGACACTCGGCCAGTTGGCCTTGGGCTCCTCTAATGATAAAAATTTGACATTATTTGACATCATACACTCTCTAGAAAGAATAATTTCTAAGTAGAGAGTGAGGAACAAACTGTAAGTTCGGATTAATGCCCTAAAAGCGTGTAAATTCATTTTATTGGTTTTAAATAAAAGTACAATTTTATAGTATTTGAATTTATAATTATTGTTAGAATTAATTATATATTAATATCAAGAAAATTACCTATTCATTCATCAGAATATGATCTTGTATTAGTACGAGAGAATTAAGAATATATATAATGAATAACATAGTCAGTAACATATTAAAGTAATGAATCTTTAATGAATGGTTACGAGTACGGTTTTCTAAGCATACGAAAAGCAAGTAATCTAGATTTGAATTACTGATGTGGATAGACAACTTAGTAAATGTGTTGTATATAATAGAGAATATATATGATAGGACCGATGAGAATTAATTATCTTTATAAGCTTGTTATTTGATGTAAAGATTTAATTATTCTCATAATAGATGATCATTTGTAGATCAGTCTAAATTTTGATTATTCATGAACTCCTGTTTATGTTTATTGGATCTTTTGATTCACTCGTGAAGGTGTCTAAGAATAATGAGGCTAATGACTTTTGTTTTGGAGATTCAATATCATGGATGGCTGGGAACATGAATTACAATAGTGGAATCCATGCTTTCCTAAAGGATCGAATATTGGTTCCCTTAAGGGTTGATTGTGGAATTAAATAGTTATTGAGCTCAAATCTATAATTAGATTATAGGTTAACTATTCACTAGTGAATTAATGTGTAATGCCCCAAATTTCCTAATAAGGTTTAGGACCTTGATTAGGAGGCCGGGAGGGCCATAATTGCTTTATTGTATTATTTAATGATAATATGCATGTTTAGGTGTATTAAATATGCATGTGAACCCATTTGTGATGAATTGGGTGATTTTCATATTTTGGCCATTTCGGGCATTTTTGGTATATATGTGAAATGGGCGTGGTGCTTTGTTATTATTTGGTTATGCCAGGGTTACCTAGCACAAGACGATCCTAGGAGGTAAGCTAGTGGGAAAGTCACAACGGGATTTAAGCTTGACTTGGAGTAAGTCAAGGGGTATTTAGAGCATTACCGGGTTATTGGGTAATGGGAATTAATATTTGGTGATAAATTGGGAGTTAGTAAGATCAGGGGGAAATTCTGGAGGTTTTGACTATTTTGTCCCCGGGGGTGTTTTCGGGACCCCGAGCATTAGGATTTGGTTGAGGCTACTTAAGCTTGAAGTAACCTTTTAAAAGGATAAAAAGAACGTTCTATACGTTCTCTCTCCCTAAAAGTTCCCTTTTTGTCTCCCGATCGCTTTTTCGAAGATAACTTGAGTTCTAGGACTCGGATTCAAGCGAAGATCGAGGCATAGCGATCCTAGGAAGGATTAGAAGCTTATTAGCCGGAGGATTTAGTTGGAAACAACTCAATCGGAGGTAAATCAAGTTTTAAGTTCTAAGTTTTTAAAGTTTTTAAGCTTGAATTGAATTTTATGTTTTGATGTGTTTTTGGGTGATTTGAGACTTGGGTTTTATGGGTTTTGGATCATGGGGATGTTTGGGAACTTTGATTTTTGAGTTTGGAGATGTTTTGATATGTTTATGAAAGGATTTTAGATGAAGAAATGGAGGATTTTTGGTTGGGTTCGAGGTTGAGCCGCGGCTCAGTTCTTGGGCGCTGCGGCTCAAGCTTGAAGAAGCTGCTGAAATGGTGCTGATGGGCTATTTGAGCTGCGGCTCTATGGGGTAGAGCTGAGGCTCTAATTGCTGTCAGAGAGTATTTTTGGGCCTGATTTGGGTGGGGCTGCGGCTCTAATGGATGGGGCCGCGGCTCAAAAGAGGAAAAGTGACCAAAATGGGTTTTTAGTCATGGGAACTCAAACCTTAGGCCTCGGGATCATTCCTACTACCCGGATTAGTGAGGATTGATGTCTTGGAGGCTAAGTTTTAGTTCAAGGGTTGATTTTAGAACTTGCTCATTGGATCACCATTTGTGGTTGTGACTAGGTTATCACTAGAGGCTTGGAATCGGGATCGTGCTTGTGGCTCATTTGTTGGTAGCCTGTGCTTGGACCAAAGGTAAGAAAACTGCACCCTGTGTATACGAGACATGCATGGCTATTATTGGTGTATGCCGGTTGATTATTATGTATGACATGCATGGCTATTATGATGCATGTTGGTTGATTATTGAGTATGACGTGCGTGGTTATTATTGATGCATGCTGGTTGATTATTATTTATGACATGCATGGCTATTCTTGATGCATGTTGGTTGACTATTAAACGTGACATGCATGGCTGTTATTGATGCATGTGGATTGCTGGATATATTGCATATGATGCATGAGAAACATGTGATTGGGACATGCTTTATATACTGAGTATGATATTGTTCAGAGCTTGAGCCTCTGTGTTTATGCATGGCCCTAATAGCACTAATACCTGTTTAGTAAGCATGCTAAATGCCTCGTTTATGGATATGGAACATGTGATATATGATTGGTGGCATGTCTTACTTGTGAATGACACTGACTAGTCAGGGACCGACTCTAAAGTCGAGAATCATGCATTGAATGGCTCTATGGCATTAATGCCAGACCGACCCTAAGGTCGAAGAACTTATAAGCGCTTGCCTGGTCTATGACCAGATGTTTATGGCCAAGGTATATGACCCCGGTGACTGTTTGTCACATGGCTAAGGGACGCTGTCCATAGCACGACTCTGGAGTCGGGAGGAAGGTTATGTTGGTGACCATTCACCATGCACTTGTCCTAATCAAACTTATGAAAGGATCACTTATCAGTTAAGCCCTGGTGACCCTATCGTCACATGGCTAGAAGGAGCGATGCTCATTATTGTGACTTTTGGCTATTGTCACCTATTTGCTTAGACTGATAGTCCTGAATGGTTATTATGATCGTTGTTGATATTATATCATGCTTTATTGTGTTTTCTTGCTGGGCTTTGGCTCACGGGTGCTACGTGGTGCAGGTAAAGGCAAGAGGAAGCTGGACCATCCTTGAGTTGAAGAGCTTAGGTGATGATGTGTACATATGCAGCTGCTCGTCCGCCACGGCCGAGGTTTAAAGTGGAACTAGGGTTGAACCCTGTTTTGCCTCTTAGAACGGCCTGTTGTAAATATTTTTTGTAATAAACTCTGAAACTTTATTTTCGGGATCCCAATGTATATATTAAACGTTCTAGTGAAACGTTACATCTTAACCAAAATGTTTAAACCCTAAACCGCTAATCATACTTAGTTACACATTTTGGCCAAATGACTCGATTAGCGAGTTTAGCACTGTTTATAAGGCACACCGTAACGGTCCCTGGAGCTTGGGGCGTTACATAATGGCACTTAAGGATTTAGAGGTAATTAGAAGGGTAAAATAGTAATTTTGACCAGCTCTAATTAACGAACAAAAAAATGGAGGACAAAATTACATATATTGATTATATCAATGGACTATTAGAGAAAACTCTGTAAATATAATTTTATAAAAACTTAGAGTGCAATTCATTATTTATAGTGGAGTAATCACGAAATTAATAAATAAGATTATTAGATTAAAGAGTTTAATTAATAATCTAGTTTATTGGAGCTTCACATTATAGGTCCATGGTCCCTAGATCACCTTTATCCTATACTGTCAAGGGTAAGGATGTCAAAAGAAAGATTTGTAAAGAGAAATGACTAAATTGCAAATGAATTAATTTTTCAGGGCAAGGAAATAATTATGTGATAATTATCAGTAATTTATTAATTGTGAATTAATTAATTATTTAACAATATAGTTTTTATTTTGAAAACTATTGGTTAAAATTAATATTAATATTGTTTGGATTAATATAAAGAAAGAGAATAATAAATATCTTATTTATAATATGAAATTTATTTAATTTAAAAACTGATATTTTAAGATAAAGTTAATTTTGAATTAACTGATATTTATGTTGGGATAAATATATTGTCTTAAAAGTTAATTAAATAAAAAAATGAAAAAATCTGGGAAACCCTAATAGGGCTGGGCGACACACACTGTACAGTATAGTGTGTGGCGCCTAACTCGGGGATATTTATCCCTAGGATTTGAATTTTCAATTTCAAATAAGTTTATTTAATCAACTATTCTTTTTAAATATGATTTAAATAAATAATTAAATGAAAAAAATCTAATCAGTTTTAATTTGAATTATATTTTAATTAAATAAAGATTATTTAATTAGATCAAATATCTTTATATGTCTGATAGTACGTGACTTTCAGAATAAGGCTTGATTATTATTTTTTTTGAAAAATAAAAATATAGACTCTCTCTCTCTAAAGCGATAGTTTTATCTAAACTTGAAAACTATTCTAAACCTTCTCTTTGTCAAAACTCTCTAGATCTCATGTGTTGAGAATGTAACGACCCAAAAATGTTAATAGAGTTTAGTGCCTTGATTAGCGTACCGAGAGGGCATAATTGGATATGCCTGTGATTATTTGATTAAATGCGTGACTATGTGGCATGTATGATTTATATGATAACATGAATATATTTATATGCATGTTTATGAGTATTAAATATGCATGTGGGCCTGTTCTTGTTTATAAGGGCATATCTGTAATTTTGGCCCGATAAGGGCATAAATGTGATTATATGTGTTAAATGATTGAGACCACGTTATTATGTGGATATATTTGTAGTTTACGGCTCGAGGCGATCCTAGTGAGCGAATTAGCAGAATAGTCACAGCGAGGTTAAATACTTAGCTCAGGGTGAGCCTAGGGGTATTTTGGGAAATTCAATATATACATGGGACTTATCGGGTAACGAGTAACACATTTGGTGATTAGTTGAGCATGTTGGGATTAGTTGGGAAATCGCAGGACGACTCGAGGAAATAGCAGGAAACGGGGAAAATGATCATTATGCCCTTAAGGGCAAATAAGAGGTTGAGTTGATTTCATGGGCATTTTGGTCCATTTTGGTTAAGGATTATAGTTAGTGGAAACTCTAGGAATAGTTAGAACTCATTAGAAACCACTCAAGACTCTCAGCACTCTCTCTCCTTATCAATCACGTTCTCTCTCTCCCTCTCTTGCGCCTAAGGGAGTTTTGAGGTTTTGGAGGAGAAAACTTAAGGAATACAACAGGAAAGTCTAGAGAATTGAGGCTAGAAGTTGATAAGAAACAATTGGGGGAATTAAGCTACAAACTGAGGTAAGAATCCTATTTTGTTTTTGTTGGGAATTTAGATTGTTAGGATGAATTTGACTGGGTTTTTGAGTAATGATTTATTGCTGAATTGGGATGGTAATTTCAGAAAGATTTTGAGTATTTTTATGCCTAAGATATGTAGTTAAGAGCCCTAGACTCGATTATGGGTTTTGGTTGAAGATTTCAAGGGATTTTTGATGAGTGAGTTGAGGAAAGGATTCTGAAAACCTAGGGATTTCTGGGTTCACGAGGATGCACTGCGACCCAGTTCATGGGCGCCGCGGCCCGTGTGCCCCAGAAGTCCCTGGGGGCTTGCTAACTTAAGGGCGTGCTGCAACCCTAGAGGGGCAAGTCACGACCTGCCTCCCCCCAGAAGCAAGAGGTTGTGCCTCTGACTTGAGGCGCATCGCGACCTTTAGGGCTAGGTCGCAGCCCTTCTAGGCAGTTATACCCTAGGTTTGTTTTTAGGCTCAAGGAGGCTCGGAGATTTAAACCTAAGCGCTGGGGACGAATTCTACTACCTAGTTTAGTAGAATTCGAGGTCCCGAAGACTAGTATTTATTTCCAAAACATTTAATTGGATTAGAATTTGATAGTTATCCATTATTGCTTGTGACTGTGGTTACCATTAAGGCTCAGGACTGAGGATCGTGGTTGGGACTGCCCTTTATCCTTTGCTCGGGACTTGAGGTACGAAAACTACACCCAAGCGGTTGTGAATGGGACTGAGATTCCCTGTAACTGAACATATGTGTTGTGTGATTTATTTATCTATTATGTGTAATGTGAAAGTACGGCCCAAGGGAGCCGGGGCTGATGATAAGCGTACTGAATGCAGCTCAGCCTAAGCGAGCCAAGACCAGCTAAATAACCAGAAGGCTCGACCTAAGGGAGCCGACACCTAAATGTTTGTTTTATGCTTGAAAGTATATGTTTATCATTGCCTAGCTTAATACTTGTATTTTTATGATTAATTGAACTGAATGAATTGAAGATTGTTGTATACTCTTGTTGCTGTCTATGCTTGTTGATTATGGTTTTCTTGCTGAGCCTTGGCTCACAGGTGCTACGTGGTGCATGTAAAGGCAAAGGAAAGCTGGACCAACCATGAGTTGGAGAGCTTTGGGGGTGGAGTGTACATCGCTAGCTTCTTGACCACCACAACCGAGGGAATTATAGGAACTAGAGCTCAAAAATGTATTTTTCCATGTAGACTGACTTTTGTTGTATTAACTTTTGAGGGTTGTCTCTGCCATATAAACCTTATCTTTGGGATCCCATATATCAAACTTTTATCTTAATGAAAATCAATCATTTTACGATCAAAATATTTTAATCCTAACAAATCTCTTGACTCTATAAACACATTTATGTTCAAACGACTTGATTATCAAGTCTTGCACTATTTTAAACACATAGTTTAATGATCTTTGTTATCTAGGGCGTTACAAAGTACATCTAGGGAGTCACATAAATCAACATTTTGAATCCTATGTGCCCACACACGTCCTTATGTGTTTGAGGATTGGTCTGGAAGATCAGGGTGTGAGATCTCAGAACATTGGATAGGAAGATCATTGATTTATACAAAAAGACTCAAGGACACTTGATAGGCTACAAGAGGTAATCATTGATCTATTTGTATGTGATTTAATATTATATATGTGTATGATCTTGGCAGATATAACTATTTATTAAAATGGGTCCATATATTCCACTGCGTAACTTTGATTTGATCATTTAATACCAACAATTAGTACCAGAGAGCAATTTATACATACATATATATTAAATACTGTGTTGGTTTCTAGCATTTTTTATATGTATATTGAATGGATGGATATGTTTTTTGAATGTATGGTTAAATGATGGATCGTTAATTATATGGTGCTATTGGGTTAGGAATTTTATTATTTTTCTAGATCTTGTGTAAGCCATAAAAGGCATTGGATTTTTGTAAATTTATTTGAGAAATATGTATTTTAAAAATCTGTACACAAGAGAGACGAGGAGAAACCCAGGCCATACACCTAAGAGGCACACAGCCCGAGCCCTTGCTCACCCTCTCGCACACCTAGGCCCAAGCCTCCTGCAGCTCCACGCCAGACGCAGCCCCAGCCCTGTGGCTCCCAGTGCGCACCCCGCGCCCCTGCGCATGCGCACCTGCCTACTTCCATGCCAGTTGCGCCCATGTGACATGCCCCTGGCCGAGCCCCTACACGCTAGCCGACCACCCCACCCGAGCCTTTGGCTCCTTTTTTCGCTAGCCCTAGGGCATCATCTTGGTGACCAAAACCCTGATTCCTAAGTTGTTGAAAATATTACTTATTTAATTCATTTTTAAATTATTTGAATTTAAAAGTTTAATTATCTTATTTTATTTTATTAGAAGATAAAATATCTTTTAGTTTGTTAAGATATTTTATATCTTAAGTCTAAATAATTATTTGAATTTGATTATTTAATTATTTTAACTCAACTAAATTAGAAACATGACAAAAATGGTTATTTAAATAAAATTTAGTTTTAATTAAATAAATTAATAAGAAAAATTGTTTCTAATTAATAAGTTGGGCAAAACAAAGTTCCTAAAGATTATCAAGAAAACCTAAAGGAGAGGAGGAGCATTCTTGGAATGTCTTGAAAGCTACATAGGCTTAGATTGCAATTTCATTTCTAAAATTTCAAAGGGTTGTATATCTTAGAAGTACCCATTAGTACTCGGTTCATCATTTATTATTTACTTATTTATTGTATTTATTTAAATAAATGTTCATTGATGTTTGATTGATAACATGATCATGCATTAGTCAATTAAATGCCATTCATGAAACCCAACACAGTTTTTCATTAATGATGCATCTTTTAGAAACGTGATTATCTAGGATTTCCCTATTTGTTTATATGAATTCTTTTGGAGAAACCAATTGCATTTAAACTGTTAAGTATTAAATTAGTTAAAACTTGGTAACTCACACCATAATAAAGAAAATAAATTTTATAGGCCTTTAAGATAACCAACTTTATGTAAAAAAATGTTTTAGTAAAGTTAGATGAATGTAATCAGTAATTATTTAGATCACATTAATTATAGAAACAGACTCTTTTATAATTATGGATTTTGTAATTAATTAAATTCATAGGGTTATTAATAAACTTGTAATAAATTTGGAATTAATTGATTAGTTTAATAAAACACATTTAATCTAAAATAGTAAGTGGGAAAAGGTGAACATCTTAATGTGACCTATGGTCTCCATTATTAGTACAACACCGTGAGATATGAATAGGGCCTTGAGGCGGCTTTGTTTCTGTCCCCCTAAGGAAGTTTTCTAGACATATTAATACCAAGGTTGACTTCTTATGAAGATAGGAGGAAGTGATGTATTTTAGGCTTGATCGATCCTAAGGCGGCACTCTCTAAGTTAAGTCATGAATTTTGAAATAATGGGTTACACTTACAAAGATGTAATTAAGCTTTTGCGGTGGATAGTTGCATCTTCACCAAACCAGCGATACTTTATATTTAAAATAGAAAATAAAGAGTTATTTTAAGTTTTAAATTATAAAGATAAGATTGTCTTATAAGCTATCTGAATTTAACTTGACCGACCCTAAGGCGACATTTTATTTGTTGGGTAGTTTTATCGTGGAAAAGTAAATGATAATTTATGTGTTTTAATTGTTGCATTCATGCATCATGTTTACTTTCCAAAACATTTATATTTTTTCAAATGATAATATTATTGTATTTTAGTTTGAGTCATAAAATGTTGCCACCCATTTATTTTCTTATAACGTGCCCGGTAATGCATAAAAAGATTGATGATCATATAAAGAAAGTAAAAATGATTGAAGAAAATGAAGATGGAAGGGAAAATTCAACTTTGTTCATTTTTCTGGCCAAAAATCTTAAACACATTTATAATGATAAGAGGCCTCCTTCCGTACCGTCATGGGATGCAAGCAAAGAGGAACATGAGAAATATGCTGATTGGATGACATCAAATCACATGGCAAGATTTTACTGTCTTAGTACCATGGAAGAGAAGCTAAGGAAAATGTTTGAACACATTGAATATGGTCATGATTTGTGGGATGCAACCTTTGAGGATTTATAGACAAGAACACAATCACGAAAAAGGTAGATATGATTTACCTTTACCTTAGGCTTAATAGTGGATTATGATACATAAAGTTCTAAATCTTTGATTTGGAAACCACTAATCATATTTTTGTTATTTTTTCTTCTTTATAGACACTTGAGCGATCAAGAGGAACTTGCAAATGGAGACAAAAAGTTGAAGAGGAAAAGAGGAAAAGCATATAGTTCAAGAAAGTGTTGAAGAAAGTCTATTTATTTAAAATTCGTTAGTTTTATTAAAAGAAAACTTTATTGTTGTTTGAACAATGTTTAGCACATTTCTTTTAGTTAATTTGGAATTTTATTGCATGTAAAGACTTTAGAATATTTTATTTATAATATGATTATTCTTAATTTTTCTTTAGACATGCAATTGAATATTTGGACTTTATCGCTTTCATTAAAATGAACTAATGCTCAATAATTCAGAATTATTTAAAGTAGCAAAAATGCAAGGTAACAAAAGACAAAAAGTTTCAAACGAGGATGACACACATCTTTGGCATCTTAGACTTGGTCATATAGGTCTAGATAAGATAAACCGGTTAACAAAAGATGAACCTTTGAGAGAACTAAGAGTTGAAACTCGTTCGGTTTGTCTAGAAGGAAAAGTGATCAAACATCCTTTCTCAGGGAAAGGCAATAAAACCAAATATCCTTTGGAGCTTATACACAATGATGTCTGTGGTCTAACCAATGTGCAAGCAAGAGGTGGGTATGAGTATTTCGTCATTGTTATTGACGATTACTCAAGATATGGTCATACTTACCTAATGCTTAGGAAATCTGAAACCTTTGGTAAGTTTCAAGAATTCAAAGCTAAGGCTGAGAAGCAATTAGATAAGACTCTAAAGACACTTCGATCTGATCGAGGTGGAGAATATTTGGATTTAGAATTCAAAGATGTTTTGCTGGAGCATGGAATTCTATCCCAACTCACAACACCAGGAACGCCACAACAAAATGGTGTTTCTGAAAGGAGAAACAAGACCTTGTTGGACATGGTCAGCTCTATGTTAAGCTACTCTTCACTTACTCTCTCATTTTGGCGATATGCACTTCAAAAAACGACGTACATTTTGAATGTAGTCCCATCTAAGACAATTAGCAAAATAGCACTCGAACTGTGGAATGGAAACAAACCTAGTTTGCACCATTTCTGCATTTGGGGCTGTCCTGCTCATGTTCTTAGACCTAAATTAGGGAAACTTTAATCAAAGGCCAAAAGGGTACATATTTGTTGGCTACGCTCCAGAAATAAGAGGTGGTTATTTCTATAGTCCCAAGGATCAAAAGGTATTTGTTTCCACAAATGCGACCTTCCTTGAACATGACTATATGAATAACTATAAACCTTGAAGCAAGGTAATATTGGAGGAACTCACAGCTGATAAGATTCCATCACAATCATCGTCATCATTAAATGATAAACGACAAAGCGAGGAAACCATTATTCCTGAAAAAGAAACCACGATGCAACGTCATAGTGGGAGGATTGTGAGACAACCTATTAGCTATGAACATGTGGACATGTCTTGTTTCTGATACAGACAAGGATGATCCATTGACCCTTAAAAAGGAAATGGATGATCCTGAAAAGGAGAAATGCCAAGAAGCCATGAACCAAGAAATATAATCGACTGGGAACTTGTGGATCCACCTGAAGATGTCAGGCCCATAGGGTATAAGTGGATATACAAGAAGAAAAGAGGTGTAGATGGGAAAGTGGAGACTTTCAAAGAGGCTTGTAGCCAAAGGTTACACTCTAAGATAAGGTATTGATTATGAAGAAACATTTTCTCCTGTGGCCATGCTCAAATCCATTCGTATCCTCTTATCCATAGTGCTCCCAATGATTATGAGATATGGAAAATGGGCATCAAAACAGCATTTCCGAATGGCTATCTTGATGAAAATATCTATATGGTACAACCAGAAGGGTTCATAAAGAAAGGGGAAGATCAAAAGGTGTGCATGTTGGTGAAATCCATTTGTGGATTAAACCAAGCATCTAGATCTTGGAATATCACTTTTGATGAAACAATTAAAATATATGGCTTCGAATAGAATGTCGATGAAGCATGTGTGTATAAATACATCAAAGGAAGAGTGGTGGTTTTCGTAGTTCTTTATGTTGATGACATTTTGCTCATTGGGAACAATGTAGAGACATTGTCAAACATAAAGAAGTGATTAACTGAAAATTTCCAAATGAAAGATTTGGGCGAGGCGAGTTATGTTATGGGAATCCAAATCCTAAGGGATAGGAAGAACAAGCTCTTGGCACTTTCTCATGCTAATTATATAGATAAGATGCTTGAAAGATTCTCTATGGAGAATTCCAAGAAAGGTCAATTACCGACCAGACATGGAATTTCTCTCTCCAAGGAACAATGTCCCAAGACACCTCAGGAGGAAGAGGATATGAGAAAGTATCCCTATGATTTAGCAGTTGGGAGTCTGATGTATGCTATGTTGTGTACTAGGCCCGACATATGTTATGCAGTTGGGATTGTAAGTCGTTATTAATCAAATCCTGGTTTGGAACAATGAATTGCAGTAAAGCACATTCTCAAGTATCTTAGGAGAACGAGAGACCATGTGCTGATCTATTCAGGGGGTGAGCTAAACCTTACTGGATACACTGATTCTGATTTCCAATCAGACAAAGATAGTAAAAAATTGACATCTAGGTCAGTGTTCACTCTTGGTGGAGGAGCTGTTGTCTAGAGAAGCATGAAGCGATCCAGCATAGCTGATTCAACCATGGAAGCCGAATACATAGCGGCTTGTGAAGTAGCTAAGGAGGCTTTTTGGTTGAGGAAGTTCTACACTGATCTGGAAGTTGTTCCAGATATGGAGAAGCCACTAATCCTGTACTGTGACAACAGTGGAGCAGTAGCTAATTCCAAAGAACCAAGAAGCCAAAAGGGAGGGAAGCATATAGAAGGGAAATACCATTTGGTAAGAGAGATTGTACACCGAGGTGATGTGACTATTATGAAAATAGTGTCAGAACAGATCCTGGCTGACCCGTTAACAAAGACACTTCTTCCAATGTCGTTCATGGGTCACGTGCATAATATGGGATTGAGGGAAATGTCTCACTTGCTTTGAGGGAAAGTGGGAGATTGTTAGGATTAATGCCCTAAAAGCATGTAAAGACATTTTATTTTTTTTAAATAAAAGTACAATTTTATTATATTTGAATGTTATAATTATTGTTTGAATTAATTATATAATAATATCAACAAAATTACCTATTAATTAATGAGAATATGATCTTGTATTAGTACAAGAGAATTAAGATCATATATAATGAAAAAAATAGTCAGTAGCATATTAAAGTAAGGAATCTTTAATGAATGGTTACTAGTAAGGTTTGCTAAGCATACGAGATGCAAGTAATCTAGATTCGAAGTACTAATGTGGATAGACATCTGAGTAAAGGTGATGTATATAATAGAGATTATATATGATAGGACCGATGATAATTAATTATCTTTATAAACTTGCCGTTTGACGTAAAGATTTAATTCTTCGTATAATAAATGATCATTTATAGATCAGTCTAAATCTCGAGTATTCATGAACTCCTGTTTATGTTTATTGGATCTTTTGATTCACTTGTTAATGTCTCTTACAATAACGAGGCTAATGACTTTTGTTTTGGAGATTCAATATCATGGATGGCTGGGAACATGAATTACAATAATGGATTTCATGCTTTCCTAACGGATCGAATATTTGTTCCTTTAAGGGTTAATTCTGGAACTGAATAATTATTGAGCTCAAATCTATAATTAGATTATAGATTAATTATTCACTAGTGAATTAATGGTACTTAAGGATCAAGAGATAATTAGAAGGGTTAAACAATAATTTTGACCAACTCTAATTAACGAACCAATAATGGAGGACAAATTTGCATATATTGATTATATCAACGGACTATTAGAGAAAACTCTGTAAATATAATTCTATAAATACTTAGAGTGCAATTCCATATTTATTGTGGAGTAATCATGTAATTAATAAATAAGATTATTAGACTAAATCATTTAAATAATAATCTGGTTTATTGGAGCTTCGTATTATAGGTCCATGGTCCCCATATCACATCTGTCCTACTCTCGTGAAGGTAAGCATGTCAAAAGAAAGATTTGTAAAGAGAAATGACTAAATTGCAAGTAAATTAATTTTCCAGGACAATGAAATAATTATGTGATAATTATGGGTAATTGATTAATTGTGAATTAATTAATTATTTAACCATATAGTTTTTATTTTGAAAAACTATAGGTTAAAATTAATATTAATCTTCTTTGGATTAATATAAAGAGAGTGAATAATAAATATCTTATTTATTTCATTTAAATATGATATTTTAAGATAAAATTAATTTGGAATTAAATGATATTTATGTTGGGATAAATATATTGTCTTAAAAGTTGATTAAATAAACAAAGGGAAATATGAGTTTTTATGCTTAATGGGGTGGTGTAATTCAAAATAATGCTAGGCCTTTTTATCATTTCAAAATGATGCCAATTCTTTTTAGCATACCAAAAATACCCCTATCAAAACTCTCTCCTCTCTTCCCTCTTCTCTTCCTTCTTCTTGTTTCTTCCTCACTCTCTTTCACTCACCTCACCTCACACCGCCACTAAGAGCACCATGGTAGAAGGAAGTCGAGCAACCCCCTATGAAGGAAGCCATTTGTAGAGATCAAGACCAAAGTAAGGGTTGAGGAATCTTGGAGAAAAATCTCATGGGTAAGCTATTTTTTCTTAAATACTTGGATTAGTGATGTTTCCTTTAAACTTTTTGGGCATTTCGAATAGATCTGAGCAATATTTGCACATATTTTTGGTTTTTTATCGATTTGCGTTTTCTGGATTTTTTATGGGTTTGAGTTATGCTCGATGGTTGCTCGATGCCTGCTCGATGCAGGCTCGATGGCACATCAATTTTTATGGTTGTATGTTGTGCTCAATGGTTACTCGATACCTACTCGATGGGTACTCGATGGTAATGTGGAAATTTGAGTTTTTATGCTTAATGAGGTGTCCTAAATCAAAAAAATGATAGGCCTTCTAATCATTTAAAAAAAATGCCAAATCTTTTGACAATACCCAAAATACCCTCCCATAATTTTTCCATCCACTTCCTCTTCTCTTTTCCCCCTCTCTCCCTCAACCCATTCCTCTCAACTCTCTCTCTAGAAAAAATTTCATGGGTAAGGTAAAATATAAGAGAACTCAATGTAATAGGAAGTATTCCTTACTTAGGACACTAAAATACCGCATTTCGAATAGATTTGGGCATGATTTTTGAGTATTTTTTTGCGATTTTTTTTTCAGATCTGAAACTTTGAAATCTGCAGACAATCGACATGGTTCGATGGTGCTTGATGTTAGCTCGATGGGGCCTTCAAAATCAAGATTTTCATGGAAAAATTGATGTTGCTCGATGGTGGTTCGATGGAGGTTCAATGGTGGTTCGATGCGATTCTTACAAGATACATAATTTTTCACTCGGGTGTCCGTTTGGGTTTTTTTTTTTTTATTTTGGGTATTTTTTCAAGATCTACACGTTTGAGATGTGTATATACACATTTGGGAAATATAAATCTTGAAAAAAAAATGACAAATGCAAAACATACCTCATGTTCAAGATATGTTTTGGTATGTTTTCAAGTTCTAAACTTTGAAAATGTGTATGTTAACATCTAAAACATGTAGATCTCAAAAAAAATACCCAAAATAAAAAAAAAATCATCCCAAATGGACACCTGAGTGAAAAATTGTCTCTTGCAAGAATTGCATCAAAGAACCATCGAGCAACCATTGAACCACCATCGAGCAACATCGATTTTTTCATGAAAATATTGATTTTGAAGGCTCCATCGAGGTAGCATCGAACACCATCAAGCAACCATCGATTTGGGCATGGTTTTTGAGTTATTTTTCAGATCTGAAACTCTGAAATATGTAGAAAATTGACTTTTCTCGATTTTTGCTCAATGGTGCTCGATACCAACTCGATGGGGCCTTCAAAATAAATATTTTCATGAAAAAATCGACGTTACTCGATGGTGGTTTGATTGTTGCTCGATGGTGGTTCGATGCAATTCTTGTAAGAGACATAATTTTTCACTCGGGTGTTCGTTTTGGATGATTTTTTTTATTTTGGGTATGTTTTTGAGATCTACACATTTTAGACGTTCACATACACATTTTCAAAGTTTAGAACTTGAAAACATACTAAAATATATCTTGAACATGAGGTATGTTTTGCATTTGTCATTTTTTTTTCAAGATTTACATTTCCCAAATGTGTATATACACATCTCAAACGTGTAGA
The DNA here is from genome assembly GCF_963169125.1 of Humulus lupulus. Lineage (NCBI taxonomy): Eukaryota > Viridiplantae > Streptophyta > Magnoliopsida > Rosales > Cannabaceae > Humulus > Humulus lupulus. The sequence goes on along the minus strand of NC_084801.1, from coordinate 22,583,380 downwards.
TCTTGAAAAAATACCCAAAATAAAAAAATCACCCCAAACGGACACCCAAGTGAAAAATTATGTATCTTGCAAGAATCACATCGAACACCATCGAACCACCATCGATTTTTCATGAAAATCTTGATTTTGAAGGCCTCATCGAGCTGGCATCGAGCACCATCGAACCACTATCGAACCACGTTGATTTTCTGCAGATTTCAAAGTTTCAGATCTGAAAAAAAATCGCAATAAAAACCAAAAAATCATGCCCAGATTTGTTCGAAATGTAGTATTTTAGTGTCCTAAGTGAGGAATACTTGCCGTTACATTGATTTCTATGATATTTTACCTTGCCCATGAATTTTTTTCTAGAGACGGAGTTGGGAGGAATGGGTTGAGGGAGAGAGAAGGGGAAGGGATGGGAAAAATTATGAGAGGGGTATTTTTGGTATTGTCAAAAGAATTAGCATTTTTTTGACTTAGAATCCCTCATTAAGCATAAAAACTCAAATTTCCCTAAACAAATGAGAAAATTAGGGAAACTCTAATAGGGTTGGATGACACACACTGTACAGTACAGTGTGTGGCGCCTAACTTAGGGATATTTATCCCTGGAATTTGAATTTTGAATTTCAAATGAGTTTGTTTAATCAGTTATGCAATTATTCTTGTTTAAATATGATTTAAATAAATAATTAAATGAAAAAAATCTAATCAGTGTTAATTTGAATTATATTTTCATTAAATAAAGATTATTTAATTAGATTAAATATCTTTATAAGTCTAATAGTACGTGACTTTCAGAATTAGGCTTGATTATTATTTTTTTGAAAAATAAAAATACAGACTCTCTCTCTCTCTCTCTAAAGCGATAGTTTTCTCTAAACCTGAAAATTATTCTAAACCTTATCTCTGTCAAAACTCTCTAGATCTCATGTGTTGAGTACATCTAGGGAGTCACATAAATCAACCTTTTGAATCCTATGTGCCCACACACGTCCTTGTGTGTTTGAGGATTGGTCTGGAAGATTAGGGTGTGAGATCTCAGAACACTGGATAGGAAGATTGTTGATTTATACAAAATGACTCAAGGACACTTGATAGGCTACAAGAGGTAATCCCTGATCTATTTGTATGTGATTTAATATTTATATGTGTATGATCCTGGCTGGTATAAATATTTATTGAAATTTGTCAATATATTCCACTGCATATCTTTGATTTAATCATTTAATACCAACACTGTAGTGGGAAAAATCTATCTACATGATAAAATAGTCCAACAAGCTAATCGGACTTGCCCGCCAGGCTCAATAAGCCTGCCAAACTAGCTAATACGGCCCAACCCAACGTAAACGGACGTATATAGACTAAATGAACAGCCTGAATGGCCAATCCATACCCAGACCCAAATCCGGATACGCTCAGTAAGCCAGGGAACTTGAAATGGTCAAGATACATGCATCCCTTCCCGGGTATTTTAGCAGGTAACCACTCGGAGCGAGTGAGACGAATGAGGAAGATGGAGTACCAACGGTAGGGAAATAGACTATAAGAAGACCCTAAAGGGATAGTAGCAATCCATCTGATAACCATTACTCTGAATACTTTCTTTGACTGACAATATTCTCTCGAGTTAATATTGTCAAGCCCCGCCGTCACCTGACCATCATTCTACTCACTCATTCACTATTACTTACATTATTATTTTACTTTTTTAGTTATCTTTCACGACATTATGCCTAACTTGAGTGTTGAAATCCCTTCGGCTGACACCCCACCGGTGTTCCCAATTGAACTACTGCCTCCTTCTTTGTTCTTGACAGGTTTCTGGTGCCCGTTTCATCAATTGTAGGAATCAATGTCTACAATAACATAATAATGTATGTTTTTGTCTTTAATTTTAATTTGGATGTGATAATAATATTATATTTAGGGAGCAATTGTGGTGTGTTTTTATTTTTATTTTTTGACGCACCAGTTCGTCTACATTGTAGTTACTTAGTAAATTCTACAAATTTTTAGTAAATTCTAGATAATTTACGATGCTGACAAGGGAGCTCAAACAAATTATTTTACATGCATATTCACAGCCACTTTCGCTATCAACGTAAACTAAGAACTTGACAAAAACTAGAAGAAAATAACACAATGATTTTACGTGGTTCATGCTATAAAAGAGCCCTAGTCCAAAAGTCTTTTGTATTAGTGAGTTTGAAGCTTGTCTTAACAAGCTTCATTGGAGTCTCAGGCAGCGTATATATTGCTCTGAGTTTACAATGCTTAACTAGCCAAAGTTCTAAACCCTTTATAATGAGATATCCCAACCCTATTTATAGAGACCTGGGTCATTAATGCCCTTAATGGATAATTAATACAACATTCCCCATTATTTGGGGAGTAAAATACTAACTAATTACATAGGGATGCACTAATAAAGACCATGGGCCCATGCAGATTGCATGGGGCCCATTTCCAGAAAGATGCCTACCAACCTTATGGGGAACAAGTATCTCACCATGTCAGGATACGACGCACGTTTGCCCATGTCAGGTTGCGTTGTGAGAAATTTCGATTGTCGAGTGTATGATCTCGACACCATTACTTGAGGTTCACCAAAAGTTGTTAGATGATCTTCTGGTGGGCCACAAGTGCGACGACCGACACATGGCAACTACTCAAGGTTCGAGGACCATTTGAATGGTCCTCGGGGTGTGACCTTACTTGGAGACATCCATGCCTTGGAGATGAGTCACGGGACATGGCCTCGCCTGGAGACATCCACACCTCAAGGATAGACCTCGCGGCGTGGCCTCACTTGGAGACATCCGCGTCTTGGAGACAGGCCACGAAACATGGCTTCGCTTGGAGACATCCACTCCTCAAGGACAAACCTCAGGGTGTGGCCTTACTTGGAGACATTCACGTCTGGTCAGGTCATAGTATGAAACCTTACTAGTGCTCGAGGAGCATAATTACTCCTCTAATTAATGCCACGTGTCCTCTGGTGAAAACACATAGAGCATTTGCCCCCAAGTCTTCACTTGTCTTCAGACAGTGAAGACTTAGACTGAGAGGAGTAATTCTAAAGGTCTTTAGGACGAGATGCTCGGGCTCTTCATGGAGTCACACTCTTGGAAAAGGTAATGCCACATGTCAACTCCCTATTGTTGGGCCCATCAATCTATGCCATTAATGAGGAGTCCACTCCACGACCCAAAACATATAATCAGTACACTAAGTGTCCTTTAACCCCATACTTGAGGCGTCCTTTTCCCATGCTAAGTATCACAATCCACGCCTCTTGGATTCTTACTGTTTGATTACTCTCGAGTGCCTATGTTGTAGGTAATCAACGGTCGGGGTGGAGTTTCTTCCACCCCAAGCTATTCGAGGAAAAACTTTGAGAACCGCCTCTCATAAATCACTTTTAGCATTAAAAATTCAAAACACCTGAACCTTAAAACCCTCTCCTCCATTTTCTAAGTTCTAGACACTCTAAAGGTTGGTGAGAATCATTCTACTTATGGTCAGATGACAAACAATTTTTTAAAGTTCATACTCACTTCAGCACATACAAGCACTTCATCATTGAGTAAGTTTTACTTCTCCATCTCCTGTTTGGCTTGAGTTTATTTTTGAATTCTGTTGAGCATTTAAGGTGCATGCCTAGGACATTCAGAGATCATTTTAACCTTATTTAGAACTTTTTGGGGACATTTTGACGTTAAAAATGGTCAAAATGGCCCCCTACGCTCTTTATGCGACTTTTCGCATTTTAGGACATTCGACCGAAATTTGGAAAATTCCCAGATTTCGACCATGTTCATAGTTTCTAGTAGTGCTCTCTGGCGACCATCTTTTGGCCTCGAAGATACTCCAGTCCCTTTTGAAAATTTTCCTTCTCATCTTCCCGAGTGGTAGTCTTAGGGGTTCTCGTTCTTGGCCTATCTTTCTTCGGCTCATGACTCTAACTGCTTGGTTTCTTGTTTTAGATGTCCGAAGAGCTTCAACAAATATAACAGCAAGCATTCTACACGTTCGAATTCGAGATATTAGAGATGGTCCGAGAAGCAGGAAGACTTCTTGAGAAGAGAAAAACAAGCGGTGGAGAGTAGTCATGCTCTCGTGGTAAGGGAAGAATACCCCTTGGCGGCAGAGAGGCCTATTCGACTTGGCATCTCGGTGGAAGATGCAAACTTGGGCCCCCTGACGTCAGAAAAACCTACATCGTCGAGGGATTCGAGGCGAAGGTGACCCCCAACTAGCTCAAACACCAGGGAGCTCTGAAGAGGATTATAACACACCATGGGGTGGCACCACCAACGTGTGGGTGCACTTGTCATGAGAGAATGAGAGAGCGCATGAGAGCGTCCACAACCTCAGGGCTTGGAGTGCATCTCATCTACAAGCTGGTGCAACCTTGCCACTGCACCAGTACTATGCCGACTTTTTGAAGTTTGTCGGGATAGTTCCATTCCAGGTGTCCCTGAATGGATATTGGGTGCTGGCTATGCTATTTGTTATGACAAGAAGCATAACTGGCCTGTTCCATCCCCAGCTAAATTATTGTATATCTATTGCTTCCGACCATGCCCAAAGAAGGATAAGCGGGATGGGTACTATACTTTGATGAAGCATACACACCCGGGGATGAAGTACAAGGCCCATGGTGACAATGAGAACCACGCGAGGGACTACAAGGACCTCTTCTTCTGGGCAAGTGGCTTCCCCACGTGGACTAACTCGACTCTTCTCTTGGACTTTGCCAGGGTTGGTAAGTGCTACTCCTCGGGTACTTTATTTTATTTGGCCTCCTCTCATGGTTGATCCTTAATCTTAACTATTTTTTTTCAGGACCCTTTCATCGCATACCTTTCATTAACGCTTACAATGAGAGGTTCAAGAAAATGAATGCCCTCTTCAAAGAAGATATGAGTCTCAGCTTCTTCGTCACAAAGGCTCTTCTCCAGCAGTATGGCCCACTTCAGGAGGGGCAAACGATAAGCCTGGTGGCCTTCACCAGCTTTCATGACTCGAAGAAGTCAATTTTCAAGGCGAGGCTCCATACGGAGTATATTGCGGCGAAGGATCAATACGAGTACAAACATCGTCTTCATGACGAGCACATAGAGAACGTACTTGTGATCCAAGCTGCCATGGAGACGAGAGCGGATGAGAAGCTCGAGGCAGAGCTTGAGGTTGGGATTGAATCATCATCCATTCCTCAAGGTAAATCCCCATTAGTTTTTTACTACGCCCATCATGTAGTGGAGGGAACTAGTCCCGACCACTCCTTATTCTCGCCATAACTTCTCGAGTGTGGGAAAATCTCAGGATGTCCTTGGGTTGAAGAGGAGTAATAGGAATATCAAGACCTTATCGAAATTTTTCTCAGCCATCCGAAGAGGAGGAAACACCCCCAAGGGTTCGTGCCTCTTGACGAGGTGACATCCATGGACACGATATGGTTTTGTACACTAATGCGACACAAGAGATGGGCCGACTCATCCGTGAGTTTTCCCATTCTGTTCTTCACCTAGAGGAGCCTTATCGTGATGGGGATCCCGATGAGACTTCTTTTGTGTCTTGAATGCATGTTATTTGTCTTTATAACTTTTTTCCTTTCTTTTCCCTCAGAAGACTAACCTTATATGTTTCTTTGTACAGAAAGCATGGTCATATCAACCTTGGTCAGGCAGAAGCACTAGAGGATGATGGGGCCCTCTCAAATAGACACCCTAGAATCATTGGGCGTAGTGCTCTCACCCTCAGCGGCAATGCCTTTGTCCTCGGTGGTCACGGAGCCACCCCCCGTGGCTCCTGCAATTATGGTGCTGCTCCATTAGCCACTCCTCCACAGCCGATTGTTACTGATGAGGTCATTGACCTCAAGGTCTCCCCCTCCTCATGATGAGGGCTCTCTCAGAAGGGAAAGGAAATCCCTTCTAGGGTGTTTGACTGTCCTCCAGTCAAGACTCCTCGCCTGGTGGTCTTTGACCGAGTACTTCGAGAAAGGACTTAGAAAGGCACAAACGGGTGGTTGAGTACTTCAACGCCAGTCTTGATGAGGATAATGAGGATTTCAAAGTCCTTGCATAGTACCTGTGGGAAGACAAACCACATGGTCTAGTCGCTCCTCCTAGCCGCAAGGAGTTGGAGTCTCTCCTCGCGGGGAAGGTTTGAGAAAGGACAACTTCGCTTGCCGCGGAACTGCTTTAGGGATTGCCAAAGTCCCTGTGAGACATGCCCTTCCACATCTTTGCTTGCTGTGGTACAGACAATGAGATCTCACTGATAGCTGCCAGCCGCCACATCACCTTGACAGTAAGTCTCGAATCTTCAACTCCCATTTTTATTTATGTTCTTCATTGAGCTAACATGTATTGTTTTGGTGCAAGGAGTGGCCTTCAACCAATGACTCGAGGACATCGTTACCATAAGGTCCTTCAAGTTGAAGGAACTTCGGGAGGAGATGGCACAACTCAAGGAGTTGTGGTCCCGTTGGAGGAGCACTCGCTACACCAAAAGGACTTGGAGGATCTCAAGGCTCGTGTCTTAGAGTTGGAGACCCAGCTGGCCACGGAGCAGTCGAAGTTGTCATCTCTCGAGGACACTTTTGCAAAACTACTGGAAGATGTCACGGTCGGACTCAGACCGTGGAGGAGGCCAACAACAAGTTGTCGGCGAACCTCACAACTATTTAGGAAGAGCTCTGCCTGAATCAGGAGGAGTGTCGCTTGAATTACAATGAGTCTTCAGCTTGCGCTGCCGAGCTGGCCAGAGTCCAAGAGAAGTCCACCAATACCAAAGAGGAAGTCGCGCAAGTCGCCTCCCACACAGAGAGCCTCGATTGGGAGAACAAAAACCTCTGGCTCCTAGCAGAGGAACTGGAGAGGGATCTCGATGTGATGGCATGACACCCTGTTTGTGGCATGGCAGAGCAACAGGGACATGTATCTGTCATTCACGGAGGAACCTAACATGCGGATGATGCTCAAGGAGCGTCTTCTGGCTGAGGAGGCCAAGGTAACCCAGGAAAAGGAAGTTGCGGCGGGTGGTTGTGCTCCCGAGACAGATCCCGTCATCGAGGTGGTAGTGGAAGTTCCTCTGGGCGAGGTCCCGAAGTGATTTTACTTTTCCCTTTTTTATTATCATTAAGTAGGCCTGCGTGCCTTTTGTTTATTGGGGTGTAAACAATTTAATGTTCGAGCCCTCGAGAAAAATTGTAAATACCTTTATACAGCTTGCACTTAGAAATTATGCAATTCGATCTTATTAATTTGGCTGGATTTTAACACAACTCAACGTAACGTAATGCCATAAGAGTCTGAAACCTCAACCCGTCCACATTGTGTGGGCCTCAAGTCTTAGAGACTTAGGTCTTGCACTCGAATATTGGTGACTCGAGTCTCTATCGATTTCTTTTAGTATTTGGATAGTCTTAGGCACTTAGTGTTGTCCCCCATGCTCGTAGTCCTCAAGATTAACTTTAAGTGCGATGTCAAGTGGGAACACTTAACGTAGTCCTATGTCCCCAAGTCTCAGCAACTCAGGGCTTAGGCCTTGAAGATCTCCCTTATAGTGTTTATATGCTTCAGCCGTTTAGTGTTGTCTCACAAGCGCACAGTCCTCGGGATTAACTTTAACGCCTTGTCAAATGGAACACTTGACGGTCCTACGCTTCAGAGTTTCAACAACTCAGGTGTTAGGAGGTTTATTGCACTATAGGGTTCTAGGTTTCCTATCTTAGAATTGACGCTTTGGGCACTTAGTGTTGCTTCCTAGGCTCGTTTTCCTCAAGAGTTACTTTAACACCAGCCGGTATCCTCGAGTACCAATCACTCAAGCTCTGGGAGGTCAAATGTACTGAGATATTTGCGGCCCATGCCCCCAAGTGATCGGAGACTAGTCTGCATTCACTTATCCAAGCTAGCGAGTGGGTACTTTACGAGTAGTACAAATAGAATAAAAAGGAAGCTAAAAAATAAGCAAATTCTTTTAAATTTTCTACAATGATTTGTCTACACAGTTTCAATTACTTGTGCTCGGAGGCTACAAAATGATTAAAAAATATAACAAAAATATACTTCTCATAACACTGGTAATACCAGTAGAGATGCAAAGCATTCTAGGCGTGGGGTATTAGTTCCCCACTCAGTCGGGCCCACTTGTACGTCCCTGGACATACAATGCTCTCAAATTGGTACGGGTCTTCCCAATTAGGGCCAAGCACTCCAGCACCAGGATCTTGGGTGGCTAAGAAGACATTTCGCAACTCCAAATCTCCGACCCAAAATATTCCACCCTTTAATTTAGAGTTAAAGTATCTGGCCACTTTCTGCTGGTAGGATGCTATTGAAAGTAGAGAAGCTTCACAGAGCTCCTCCACGAGGTCTAGATACTTTCAGAGTAAAGTTTGGTTTGTGGTTAGATCATACATATCCCTTCGGTGCATGGAAATTGCTGCCTCAACTATGAGCAAGGCCTTGTACCCCTTGGATATGGAGAAAGGCGAGTGACCGGTGGAGGTTCTGGCAGTGGTGCGGTAACTCCACAATGCCCTAGGCAGCTCCTTGGGCCATGCGCCTTTCACCTGTTCCAGCCATTTCTTCATGGTGTCTTTAAGCGTCTTGTTGATTGCTCCCACCTGTCCATTTTCCTAGGAGAGAGATACGAAGTAAAATCTCTTCACAAATCCATGCCTTTCACAGAAATCCGTAAACTCATTATCGAATTGTAGGCCATTGTCAGAGACTATCTTCCTCGGAAGCCCGTAGTGGTAAACAATATTCTTGATGACAAAGTCCAAGGCCTTCTTGGAGGTAATGGTAGCAAGAGGTTCGGCCTCGACCCATTTCGTGAAGTAGTCGATCGCCACAAATGCATATTTCACTCCTCCCTTTCCTGTGGGCAAGGAGCCGATAAGGTCAATGCCCTAGACTGCGAAGGGCCATAGACATAACATTTGGGTGAGCTCATTTGGAGGAGCTCGGGGTATGTTTGCGAAGCATTGGCACTTGTCACACTTCTTGACGTAATCATCGCATCACAATTCATTGTGGACCAGAAGTATCCTTGTCTCAAGATTTTCTTGGTGAGTCTCTACCCCCCAACGTGGTCCTTGCAAAAGCCTTCCTGCACTTCCTAGAGTATAAGATTGACTTCTTGCGTGGGCACACATCAGAGTAATTGTAATGAGTATCCTCGCTTGTACAATTGTAGAGTCCAAGAACTTTACTTAGCTAGTTAGGTAGCAGTAGTAGTTATGTTTATTACTGTGGATGTAGTAGTATGTTTATTACTGTGGATTTTGGTTCAAGTCGGGACTTAGTTGAACACTCGTAGCAACACTTACAAATTTTATAAGTTTAACCTATAGTTTAAGAATATTAATTATAACATAAGGTTTGATTAATATAGTTGATTATAAAGATGTTATTTATTACACTATAAGGTGTAGATAGAACTAATAAGGTCATGGCACTTGTCATGTGCATGTTTACTGTGAAATTAAGTAATTTTTAGGAATAGTTTTATAAGAGAAATATTTGAAAACCCCAGAATCTGCCAGCAGCTTTAAAATTGTTATATGACTCAGTCAAAGCTATTTACTCAATTCAAATTATGCTAAAAAAGTGCAATTACGTGTATAATATTTCAGCGTATGCTGATATATCGCAGCTCTAGGGGCGATATATCGCCACACGAGGAATACGAAAACATGTAACTTCGCACGAACGCTTCGACGAGCCTCAGGAATATAAGCCCAGGCGATATATCACTTACCATGGGTGATATATCGGCCCTAGGGCAAGATTTTAAAACATTTTTGAAATCGAGCTCATCTTAATCCTTAACCTCTTAGCAAGCCTCTGAATCTTTTGACTGAGTCTTAAGCCTCTACTGAACGAATATTCAAATATTTTCAATTAAAATTCATTATTTCTATTCAAGCTAAAAGAAGATCTTTTCATCCTTGAACTCTATAAATAGGTCCTAGTACCCAACCATTTATTTCATTCTTCAAGCTGAGTTCAGAGCCTTCAAGCTGCTAGGTTTACTTTTGAGTGAAAAACACTTGGGTTGGGGTTATAAGCTTTATCATTTGAAGCTTTAAAAACACTTGGGAAGTAAGGTTAATAGTGTGTTTTTTGATATCAAGGTATAGTTTGGTTACAGTACATTCAAAGGTATTCCTATTCCTAGTTCATTTCTGCATGTTTCATTAGTTTCTTATAGTTTTCTCTACCCAAATCCTAACTCATTGTTTCTCATTTTCTTGGTTAGGTATTTAAGTTCCTTGAACTTGAGGTTTCTTTTCGGTAAGATCTTCTTCTCAGTGGTTTATACTCATTTCTTTTTCATTTCCTTCTTTTAGAAATACTCACCTTCTCATTGGTAGTTTTTAGGAGTGTTCCAAAATCTCGTCCTTGTTCTCATATCCTGGTATTGGTAAGGAAAATAGGATAGTTTCTCTATGCTTATGTGTTATGTTATGTATAATATGTTATGATATGTTTATGCTATAATACATTATGTTATGTTTTTATCTAGGGCTCATAGTTGCTTAGTTTGCAAGCCCTAGTGTTTATCATTTCATGTTTAGAGATATGATATACGCTACCTCAGATATTAGACAGAGGACCTAGATGAGTTATCATAAACTATCATGTGATCTAACCTACTTCAGATATTAGATAAGGGACATAGATGGTTTATCACATGTCATAATGACTCTGTCTAATATCTGAGGTATACGTCCCAGATGACTCTGTCTTCTGAAGGACTTGTCGCAAGGTGTTATCCCCAAAATTTGAAAACGATGATGTGGCAATAGAAGTGACAAATGGCAAGGAATGGTTGGGTGACCTGGCTTAGGAGTGACCTGGTAGACCAGTGGAGAATTTTGACTGGTCAGAGAAGTGTCATGACTGACTAGGCATGACCTTGTCCGACCAGTCACATGTTTGTCTGCCCAGGCATGACCTTGTTCGACCAGTCACATGTTTGTCTGCCCAGGCACGACCTTGTTCGATCAGTCACATGTTTGTCTGCCCAGGCATGACTTAGGCCGATCGGTCATGACCATGTCTGCCCAGTCAAGTGCATGTCTGCCCAGTCAAGTGCATGTCTGCCCAGTCAAGTGCATATCTGCCCAGTCAAGTGCATGTCTGCCCAGTCAGGTGCGTGTCTATCCAGTGAAGGTGTGGTCGATCATCTTGAATGAGATATGGATTGACTAGATAGAGCACAGCTACGCACGAGATCCCAGAAACAGCTTCAATAAGAATCGGTCTTGGCTTGCGCGGGAATCTCTCATTTATCCCACGAATATAGTGCACTGTTATATTTTGAATATTATTGTAAATTAAATATACTGAGAATAAAAAAATATCCCGATTATGGGGGATATCATTTGTACGATCCTGAGCCTATAAATACAAGGCTTATGGAATCATAAAGAGGACTTTTGATAAAAATCCGAATTTTCTAGAGAGAGAGAGTACTTGCATTTGAGATAATTCTTGTATTCTTGTAATCTGCACTGAAGAAACTCAGTTGACTCGGGTTCATCTAATCTTGAGTGTAGGTCTATAATCATAACTCTAAGTGGATTAGGCTATTACCAACACATTGGGGCTGAACCACTATAAAAATCGTGTGTGTCGTTTATTTTCTCTTGAAGGTTTTTATCGTTTTTGACGTCCTCACGTCGTTGGCCAAAAACGCGGTCAACATTTTGGTGCTTTCATTGAGAGCCTGAAGAGAAAGACCGACGATCCCTGAAGTATAATGGCACCCAAGAACATCAATGCAGCCTCCAAGAAGACAAGCTCGTCTAAAGAGCCTACTAGATCAGAAGGTCCTGGCCCTCAAGACCATGAGACTGAGCCTAGAGTCATGCTCGAGTACGTGACTCTAGAAGTTGAAGAACTCCAGGAAGCCATGGAGGCCTTCCAGGAGGAGATGGCACAATTCAATGCCAGACAGGAGGCGTTCGCTGTAGAAATGGCTAGGCAAAGGCTGCATTCGAGCAGCAAAGATGGGATATGGACGCCAGGAGTGAGGAGATCCAGCAACAGCAGGAGGAGGCCGATAGGTGACATCGCGAGGCTGCACTCGCTCTGGAGGCAGCTACGCAACTGACCCGGGCCAATGCCCAAGCTGCAACAAGAGTGGCAGCCACCCCAGGAGCAAGGACCACAGATGCTGGTCATAAGAACACTGATAGACCCCATTCTCGAGGGCCAAACAGGATCGGTAGTAACCCACCTGGTCGGGAGGAAGATGGGTTCCAGTTGGGCACTGCCTCGACTCAAAGGGGGAACTCCAGAACCCCCTCAAGGAGCCACCGATCAGAGACTTCTAGGTCTGGAAGTCATAAATCAGGTAGCAAGAAAACTCCTCCTGAGCAGGAGCACAATAGAGCTCATCGAGGTAAAGAAACTTCCCACTTCAAAGATGGGCATGGTCGTGATGAAGCTGACAGTCATCACACTGACCAGTCGAAGGAGAAGAATAATAACAACCATCGAGGAGGAAAAGATCGCCCAGCTCAGACAGGAAGGCCACCACTGCATCCCAACCAGCGCAGTGGCAAGGAGCAGTTTCCGCATAGCAAACCTTCCGAGAAAACTCGAAGTACGGTGTTCGATCAATTAGGAAAGCACACCACTCAGAAGGATCTAAGAGACGTTATTGCCGAGAGGAGAAGGATTGTCCCAGTCGAAGGGCGAGATCCAATCCGACCTACCAGTCAAGTATAAATACTTGATGATGGTTTGCTGGATAGGAGCGCCCGACCAGGCGGTCCCGAGAATGAGTCCCAAACAGTGGCCCCAGGCATCCAAGCCCATCTTGATGCTCTAACAGCAGCAGTTCAGAGTCTATCAAAACAACCCTCTGCGATTGATCCAGTAGACCACAGGAGTGGCAGCCTGTTCTGTGCTCGAATTAGAGCAGCCCAGCCACCAGCAAAGTATAAAGCACCGGTACTACCAGTTTATACAGAAAAGGCAGACCCAATAAGGCACGTGGGGAAATTCGAAGAACAGATGGAGCTGCTAGGGGTGAGTGATGACTATCGGTGCAGATTCTTCCCCACCACATTGTCCGACATTACCCAGGAGTGGTATTGGAAGTTTAAGCCTAACTCCATCACTTCTTGGGAAAGTTTTAGAAAGGAGTTTTGCAGGCAGTTTAGTGCTGCTCGGACCCCTCCTGTTTACGCCAATCACTTGATGGATATTAAGCAAGGAAAGGATGAGTCTCTCAAGAACTACTTACAAAGGTTCATGAGAGAAGCTAATCGAGCTACTGCAGTTGGAGATGAGGGGAAGATGGTGGAAATTTCTTCCGGAATTATCTATCGGAGTCCTTTGTGGGACAGCATTCATCGCAATCCAATTTCAACATTACAACAATTTCTAGACCGGGCAGACAAATACATGAAATTGGATGATGCAATTAAGAAGGGAGAGAAGGGCCTGAACAATCCGAGCGGATCGACTGATCCTCCCAAGAATGGTGGAAATGATCAAAATGGTGGAAAGAAACGTGGGAATAACGGGTCTGACCGCCACAATGAAAAGAAGGCTAAGTCGGGATCAAACGACAAGCCAACTAAGTATGAACCTTGGTTCACCAATTACACCACTCTCTCGGCGAGCCGAGCGGAGATATATTTGGCAAGTCATCAGGAGGTCCCCTACCGGAAACCCTCACCAATCAAGAAGGAGATGAGTAAGAGAGATATGAACAAGTTCTGTCGCTTCCATGGAGACTATGATCACGACACGAATGAGTGCAATCATCTCAAAGATGAGATAGAGTTTCTCCTCCGGTCGGGGAAACTGAAGAAGTATCGAACAGAGAAGACCCAGGGAGAGAGAAGTAACAATAATCCTGGGTTCAAGCGGCAACGATCCCCTCCTTTGCAACCTGAGCTTGTGGACTTCACACTAGACACCATATGTGGAGGTCCACATCTTGCAGGAGATAGCAATAAGGAAAGGGAGAGGTATGCTCGTACCCTTCGTCATGAGTTGGATGCAGCATCAACCTCCGAAGTTATGGTTGTGGAGGAGCAACCACCGAAGAACCCACGATACGAAAGTGAGTCCCTCACTTTCACTGAAGATGATGCTCGACATGTGAGATATCCTCACAATGACCCTCTTGTTGTGACAGTCCAAATTGCGAATATGAAAGTGAAGAGGTGTTTGGTCGACACAGGGAGTTCAGTGAACATTATTTACAAGTCATCCTTTGAGAGGATGAAGCTATCTATCAATGACTTGAAGCCATGCTCTCAAGTCATTTATGGGTTCACTGGAGAAGGATTGTCACCAGCTGGAACAATCAAGTTGCCAGTCATGACAGGGGAGGCTCCCAAACATGAGACAGTGATGACCGAGTTTTTGATTGTCGACTTCCCGTCCGCCTACAATGTGGTTATTGGTCGACCACTACTCACAAACTTACATGCGGCAGTTTCAATCTGTCACCTTTCCATGAAGTTCCCAACCAGTGCAGGCATAGGCTGCGTCCGAGGAGACCAGAGAGAGGCTGGGGAGTGCTATAATGCCTTGGTAGCTAAAGAAAGGAAGGGGGCCAAGGAGAGCAACATGATTGTATGAGCTGAGAAAGAGGAGGTAGACAAGATGGATGTCGACCTAAGTTTTGCAGTTGTAACCGATCGGGAAGAGATGTTAGAGGAGTTTGGCCAAGAAAGCACTCTTGGTTTAAGAGAACAAAAAGCCCCATCCGGTGATGAAGTCACCAAATAGGGCGTTGCCCAAAGCGAGGGAAGGGACTTTGATCCTCGCTTTGGGGATTATGAAAGTGATGTGGGACCGTCTGAAGAGTTAGAGGAGGTCCCAATAGATGAGAATGATCTGACCAGAGGAGTCAAGGTTGGAAAAAAGTTGAAGGCAGAGGTGAGAGCACAACTGATAGAATTCTTGCAGAGGAATCAAGATGTCTTCGCCTGGTCTCACAAGGATATGGTGGGTATCTCACCAACTGTGATCAGCCATGTGCTCAACGTGGATGAAAGCTATCTAGCAGTGCAGTAGAAGAGGAGATTTCTTGACAAAGATCGAGCAAAGGCTCTCAAGGAGAAGGTAGAACGGCTAAAGGAGAATAGGTTTATAAGAGAAGCATATTACCCCACCTAGGTTTCAAACCCAGTGTTAGTGCCCAAACCCAATGGAAATTGGAGGACTTGTGTAGACTTTACCGACCTGAACAAGGCATGCCCAAAGGACTGCTTTCCTTTACCAAGAATAGACCAGCTGGTGGATGCAACCTCTGGTCATGAAACATTGTCCTTCATGGATGCGTATTCGGGGTATAACTAGATCAGCATGCATCCTCCTGATGAAGAGCATACCAGCTTCCGAACAGACATAGGGCTATACTGCTACAGGGTCATGCCCTTTGGATTGAAGAATGCGGGAGCTACCTACGAGCGTTTGGTAAATGGTATGTTCCGTGACTTAATCGGCAAGAGCATGGAAGTGTACGTAGACGATATGCTGGTGAAGTCAAAGGAAGCTGAAGGACATGTACGAGACTTGGAGGAGTGCTTTGCAATACTCAGAAAGTACAGCATGAAGATGAACCCCCTCACGTGCTCATTCGGAGTAAGTTCTGGAAAATTTCTTGGGTTTATTGTGAACTCCCGAGGAATAGAGGCAAATCCAGAAAAGATAAAGGCTCTCGCAGAAATGAAGTCTCCAGCCAGAATCAAGGATGTGCAAAGCTTGATTGGGCGGATTGCAGCTCTAAGCAAGTTTATCTCTAAATCAACGGACAAGTGTGTCCTGTTTTTTAACCTGCTTAGAGGGAGCAAGAAGTTTTAATGGACATCAGAATGTGAGCAAGCTTTCCAATCCATAAAGGAACACTTGGCCCAACCTCCTATTCTGTCGAAGCCAGTTGATGGAGAAGACCTCTTTATGTACCTAGCAGTCACGGAGCACGCTGTCAGTGCTGCCTTAGTACGAGAATAAGATAAAGTGCAGCACCCGATGTACTATGTTAGCAAGCGATTGATAGGAGCAGAATCCCGGTATCCCATGATCGAGAAGTTGGCTTATTGCTTGGTACTTACATCATGTAAGTTGCGGCCGTACTTCTAGGCACACCCCATTAAAGTCCTTACCGACTAGCCCCTACGTCAAGTCTTGAAGAAGTCAGAGTCATCTGGTCGGCTACTTAAATGGGCGGTTGAATTGGGCTAATTCGAAATCAAGTACCAACTGAGATATGCTATTAAGGGTCAGACTTTGGCAGATTTCATTGCTAAATGTACTGGGATTGCTGATGTTCCCGACCAGCAAGAGCGTGTCACTGAGCATAAAGAGGAACTTCCTACTTGGCAACTTTTTGTTGATGGGTCATCGAACGAGCATCATTCAGGAGCTGGAATTATATTGGTCATGCCAGAAAAGCACCGAATTCATTGTGCACTAAGGTTTGGATTCAATGCTTCTAATAATGAGGCGGAGTATGAAGCCCTTCTAGCAGGATTACGCTTGGCTAGAGATGTGCATGCCCGGTCGATGGAAGTGAACAGTGATTCCCAATTGGTGGTTTACCAAGTCTTGGGGGAATATCAGGCAAGGGGCCTACGCATGGTGGCATACTTAAATAAGACCAAGGATCTGCTAGCACAATTCGAGAAGTACACCATTAAGTTGGTACCACGAGAGCAGAACTCTAACGCAAATGCTTTAGCAAAACTAGCTAACACTTGGATGACACCCATCATTGCTTACCTTGAGCAAGGAACCCTCCCAGATGATCGTAATTAAGCAAAGAAGATTATGAGGCAAGCTGCTAGGTACATTATGATGGATGGGGTGCTGTATAGAAGAGGGTACTCTTTGCCTCTACTCATGTGCATAGCACCCGACCAATCAAAAACTTTATTAGCTAAAGTGCATGAGGGGTTCTGTGGAGATCATGCTGGGGGGAAAAGTCTATCTAAAAAGATTTTGCGACAAGGATTTTTCCTGGCCTACAATGAACGAGGATTCTATGGAGTACGTAAAGAAGTGTGATAAATGCCAGAGATTTTCTAAAGTGCCCAGAGCGCCTCCGAATGTCTTGAAGCAAATGCATAGCCCATGGCCTTTTGCAGTGTGGGGCATTGATCTGATCGGGAAATTACCCAAAGGGAAAGGAGGAGTGCAGTTTGCAGTGGTTGCTGTGGATTATTTCACTAAGTGGACTGAAGCCGAACCACTAGCCACGATCACCTCAAAGAAAGTGTCAGACTTTGTGGTTAAAAATATAATATGTCGCTATGGTCTGCCCAAGAAGATAATGTCTGACAACGGCACCCAGTTCGACAGTGACATATTTACCGATTTCTGCACTCGACATGGCATCACAAAAAGTTTCTCCTTGGTAGCCCATCCGCAAGCCAATGGGCAAGTTGAAGCCGTAAAAAAAACTCTGAAGGACACCTTAAAAAAGCGTCTAGAGCGAGCTAAGGGTGCTTGGGCAGAAGAATTGCCAGAAGTCCTTTGGTCATACAGGACTGCTGCCCGGACAGCAACTGGTCATACCCCCTTCTCCTTGGCATATGGGTATGAGGCCATGTTACCTGTGGAAGTAGACCCACCATCTCATCGAAGGATCATGTACAACCAGGAGGAAAATCACCAATTGCTAGCTGAATCTTTGGATTCCCTCGAGGATAGACGAGAAATGCAAGCTTGAGGGTTGCTGCTCATCAGCAAAAGGTGGCGCGCTATTTTAATTCCAAAGTCAGAGATCGAAAGTTCCAGGTCGGAGATTTGGTCCTCAGAAAGGTGTTCATCAGAGACCCCGCGGCTGGAGTACTAGGACCAAACTAGGAGGGACCGTATCAAATTAAGCAAGTCTTGCCACCCGGCACTTATAAGCTTGCTCGGTTAAATGGAGAGCTGATCAGGAACTATTGGAATGGCGAGCACTTGAGGAAATATTATCAATGAATACTGCTTATAGAGTAGTAGCTTTGTATCAAGTGCTTAACTTGTTATTTAAGTTTGTTTGTGAACTAGCTATTTGCTAACCAGTCATGTTATTTTGAACAATGTTATTTTGTTTGAGACTCGTAATTAGACACGTTTTGTCATTTTTTTTACGAGTAATAAAAGAGATCACGCGCAGCGTGGTCGAATCTTGCTACAAATTCTGCATATGTGTTTATTATTCTTGCTTGGCAGTGTTCAACTGTCATTACAATTTAAAACAAGAAAGGTCTTCTAAAATATATATATATATATATACCGGGCATGTTTTTGCAGTGGTTAACTGCTGAAATATGTTTGTATATTCTATGTGTTTCACGAGTAGTAACTACTCGGACAAATTCGGTCAAGTAGCAAGTGATCAAGGATTTTTCAACCCTCAATCACTTGGGGGGCACATAGGGTATACTGGCGTGCACTTCAACACAAGCAATAAGAGCACGAGCAAAGATATTTGTTTTTAGGCTGACTTGTAAATTTTTGAAGTCCAAAAAGGCCATTAAGCTAACTTGTTTGACAAAGCTTAAGTAACTTGGTATTTTTTAAATTTTAAGTTAGAAGCAGATGTTTGTGTGACAATAAACGTTATGCTCATAAAATGTTAGAGCAATAAGAGCGTGAGAAAGTATACTTAGTATGGACTTATGAAATGTCTAGAATTTCTAAGTTAGAAAATTAAGTACTCATGCAAAAATATAAGGCATATATCAGGGTGACTTTGCTATTCACAATATACTTGTAATGTTTTAAGTATAAAAAGATTTGAATGTTTCAAGTTAGCCAAAAAAGAAAAGTAAAGTACAAATGCCAAACATCTCGATCATACGAGCAAGAGTATATAACAAAATACAAAACAAAGTATGCTAAAGAGCTGGTAGGATGACAACTTGTGTGGAGGCTTCTCTGGTAGGATGAGGGGTCACTGGTCAGCTATGGCAGGTTGATCAACCCCTTCCTCGGCATCAACTGCTCCTTCTGTTCGGAATGATAGCGTAGGGGAAGCAGATGTGGTGCCGGTAGGATTAGCAGCTTCCTCAGCAGCCCTGGCCTCACATTTAGCAAGCTCCTCTGCCTTAACCTCCTCCGTGAGAAAGTCGAGGTTGAGAGGCTTGTTTAGCTTGAAGCAGATCTCCTCGTAGCGAGTAAGATCGGCTTCTTTCTCTTACCTCAGCTCCTCAATCTCGTGAATCAGTCCCTCGTTCTCGCGAGCCAACCCCTCGTTCTCACAAGTCAGTTTGTCTAGCCGGTCAGTCAACGACTTGTTGGTTTGGGTTAGTTTGTCATTCCCATCAGACAACCCCCTAAGAGACTCCTTTTGCTCAGCCACAGTCTTCTCTGACCGCTCCAACTTGGATTGAAGATCCTTTTCTGAAGAATTCAGAGCACCCACCTTATCTTGGGCCTCCACTAGTTGATCATTTAAGGCCTTGATCAACTCCTTGTAGTCTACTGCTCGGTGCTGAGCATGACTGATGGTGATGAGCGTCTGCATGAAAAAAAAGAGGTTACTACAAAGTATGAGCCAACTGAGCAAGCCCTCTCTGTAAGATGACATCAACACTAAGTCGAGGGAAGGACTCAAAGCTTTGAATCGTTGAAGCGTCGTGAAGAGTTTGATCAACCACGTCCTTCCCAATGGTACCAGCAGCGTGAAGTTCCTCGCTCAGGTCGGTCAGACGAGTGGGGGTTAGGCTCGCTGAAGGAGGAAGCGAGGAAGGGGTCAGCTGCGGGAGTGCAACTAACCCCTCGGGTTGTCTCCCTTGGCTGGGCGGTACTGTCCTCGGGACCTTGCTCAGAGGAGTGGAGCCACTTCCTTCTCCAGACTTCCTCTTCGAGGCAGGAGGGGTGTTGTAATGCCTGAACATCTCTGGATCTGCAAAAGAGGAAGCACAAGATTAGTTAGTAAAAAAAAAATAAAGCAATATGTGGATAAATACATTACTACTACTAGACAGTTATATAATCTCATATCACCAAGTTATCAAACATATCACTATGACTACTAAACCTGAGTTGAGGATCTGATCGAGGAGGTCGTCCTCGTCGTCGGATGATGAGCTCAGGTCCCTCTCAAGCTGGATGGTCTTTCCCTTCCCAGACTGGGTGGGAATAGCAGGTCTGCGCTAATCCTCTGGCTGAGGCTCCCTAATGACGAGATCGCCTGGTCTACGGGAGTGAGGAGATGGTCCAGGAGAAAACTGGTCAGTCACTACCTCAGTGCCGGCGTTGGACTGATCAGTTGCATTATTTTTCTCAGAAGTACTCTCCACTATGATGTTTTGGTTACATGGTAGCAGGCCCACCATCTGAAGATTGTCTACTGTAACCAAAATTTTCACGTCCTTCTCCTCGATACACATGTTGGCCAACTCCTCTGCTCGCTTGAACATCTCTTTTGTGGGCGAGGGTTGCTCGAATGGACCCGCATGTGTAAAAGCCAGGTTGTTGTCCTTGATGTCTGATGTGAGAAAATACTCTGTATAGTATTTCCCAAGGTTCAACTTGTGAGCGATGCCACAAAGGTATTTAACCCCCTTTTGCCTGTGAAAGAGGTGGAAAAAACCTGTGTTCTTATGGCTTGGGTTGGTTCTGAAGTCGAACAAGTAATGTATCTCGTGAGGAGTAGGCTCATCCCAGCCTTGCATGTAGTAGAGAATGTACAGAGCAGATAACGCCTGAATCCAATTAGGAGCGATCTGGAAGGGGGAGACGTTGAAGTAATCCGCTACTGACCGAAAGAAAGGGTGTAGCGGGATAGTCGCTCCTGCATATATATGGTGCCTAGACCAGGCACAGTACGATCCGCCAGGCCTGTTAGCTCTCTGGTGAGGGCACGGACATATCACATTCACCCCTCTCAAGCCCAAGGCTTGGATGTGTTTGTCAAACATCCCGGGGTTGAGTTTCGTAGGCTTGACGGTAAACCAAGAAGGTGTTTCTTCTCCTTCCTTCCTTGGTTTTTGGATAGCCAGGTGCTGGACCACGGTAGCAAAGTTCTGGGTGATTTTTCTCCGAGTCTTACATGGTTTTGGCATCTGGTGGGGTGGTCTCGAAGAAGCTGCAGTGTGGGCCTCACTGCGTTCCACCACTTTTTGCACCGCTCTGCGGGCTACCTGAGGATCCTGGTCCTGCGGGAGTCTATTGGACTTCTTTACCCTCATTGTCGACTGTTTAGCTTGATGAAGGAACTGCTCTTCGTGAAGAAAATACAAAGCTAAATGAGGGAGGATCTTCTTAAAGTGGCGGAGGCAATCCTCAGGAGTGCGATTGTTAGGAGACTTTGACGAAGAGTCGCTGCTTTGAGGGGTCTCGATCGACTGTGGGACGGACGTATCAGAATTCGTGTGGTTGTCACCTCCCCTATAGTCGAAGCGATTCATCTACAAAAAATAAAAATGGGGAGGTGAGTAACCATACAAATAAAAAACCAACAAGAGCAATGTTTATTTTTATACTTAGAAAAAATTTATCTAAGTAGTGAAATTTTAGCATGCATGGAGAAAAAATAATTTTAGTGTCTAAAAGTACCTAAAGTGCCTAAAAAGTGCTTAAGGTCCTAGGATGAGCATGAATTAAAAGTTTTGGACATAGGCAAAAATTTTGGTCCAAGTGGCGTGCCTAGTGCCTAGGGCGTGCCATGCTTGGTCCGAGGAGCCAAGAGATGTCAAGGAGCCGTGATGTCCGAGTGGACACCTTGGTCCGAGCGGATGCGCGTGCCTAGTGCCGAGGAGCTGACGCGCGTAGACAAGGGGTCCGAGGAGCTGTTGGTGCCGAGACACCTGAGGAGTGGTGTGATTCGCGCCTGGGAGCTGCTGGTCCGAGGAGAGGCGCACCTGGGAGTCCAAGGAGCTGCTGGTCTGAGGAAATGTGTGCGGTGTGCCTGGCCTGAGGAGCTGCACACCTTGGGTCTGATGAGCCCAGCACCCATGGTGTGTGTGCGTGGATGTCCGATCGGACACTTGATGTCCAAGGTGTATGACTGAGGGTTCCGAGGGACCTAGTTCGAGCCATAACTAGCATTCGATCGGATGCATCTTGAGACCAAGGGGCTATTGTATGGTCCGATCGGACCATACTTTTTACAAAAGAAAGAGCCATGACCACTCGGCCATACCCCATGTCCCATACCCGAACCTTACCAAAAACCCTAAGCCGAAAAACAAAACCCAAAATCCCTAACACAAACACTATTTCTCATACAAAGCACACAACCACAAGATCAAAATGGGGAAATTGAAAGGTTTTCCAATGTTCTTGAGACCATATATGCCATCAAATATCCAAAAACCCATATTCATGATTTAGGTTAAAATGACTCATTTTTCTTTAAATTTCTACGAAATTGAAGGTAAAATTGAGTTACCCATAACCTAAACAACATCCAAACAAACACCAAATACATTATATCTCTAAGATTCACACATAGATTCAAGAAAAAATGCTCTATGAAGTTTCGGCCACCACTTGTATTTTTCATGGAAATTTTTGAAAAAAAAAATACAACACAAACAAAGATGAAAGAGAAGACTTACCCAACTTTGAAGAGCCCTTGATTTTCTTGAAGAAATAAGAAGCTTCCCCTTGAAGACCCTTGAAGGTTCAGTCAAGAGAAGAAGATGAGAGGGTTTTAGCCAAAGAAGAAAAATAAAATGAGAGAGTTTTTTTATTTTTAGCTCTCTTGTGTGTGTGTGGAAGTGTGGGAATATAGGGGTCTATTTAAAGGAAAAAAGTGGGAATTACCACTTATTTTTGGACCCTTGGGATTCCTGGGATATTTTTTCTCCCCACGATTATGAGTAGTTAATTGCAGTGATCGTGGTCTGTGGAGTTGTGGTCTTGTTGCATGGCGGGAAAATGAACAGTTGATTTTTTTTAATAGTGTCGTCAGCTGTGGAGAAAAAGTTTATTATGTGAGACATCATATAATAAACTTGGGGGGAAAATGTTATCCCCAAAATTTGAAAACGATGACGTGGCAATAGAAGTGACAAATGGCGAGGAATGGTTGGGTGACCTGGCTTAGGAGTGACCTGGTAGACCAGTGGAGAATTTTGACTGGCCAGAGAAGTGTCATGACCGTCCAGGCATGACCTTGTCCGACCAGTCACATGTTTGTCTGCCCAGGCATGACCTTGTCCGACCAATCACATGTTTGTCTGCCCATGCATGACCTTGTCTGATCAGTCACATGTTTGTCTGCCCAGGCCTAACCTTGGCCGACCAGGCATGACCTTGGCCGACCAGGCATGACCTTGGCCGATCGGTCATGATCATGTCTACCCAGTCAAGTGCATGTCTGCCCAGTCAAGTGCATGACTGCCCAGTCAAGTGCATGTCTGCCCAATCAGGTGCGTGTCTGCCCAATAAAGGTGTGGTCAACCAACTTGAATGAGATATGGATCGACTAGATAGAGCAAAGCTACGCATGAGATCCCAGAAACAGCTTCAACAAGAATCGGTCTTGGCTTGCGCGGGAATCTCTCATTTATCCCACGAATATAGTGTACTATTATATTTTAAATATTATTGTAAATTAAATATACTGAGAATAACAAAATATCCCGATTATGGGGGGATATCATTTGTACGATCCTGAGCCTATAAATACAAGGCTTATGGTATCATAAAGAGGACTTTTGGACTTTTGATCAAAATCCGAATTTTCTAGAGAGAGAGAGTACTTGTATTTGAGATAATTCTTGTATTCTTGTAATCTGCACTGAAGAAACTCAGTTGACTCGGGTTCATCTGATCTTGAGTGTAGGTCTATAATCATAACTCTAAGTGGATTAGGCTATTACCAACACATTGGGGCTGAACCACTATAAAAATCATGTGTGTCGTTTATTTTCTCTTGAAGGTTTTTATCGTTTTTGACGTCCTCACGTCGTTGGCCAAAAACGCGGTCAACACAAGGGATGGTTAGTGATGTCCTTGATGGGATGTGTGTGGAAATAGGGCCTTAGCTTCCGAGAAGCCACCATTAGGCAAAAGGATAATTTCTCCATAAGCGGGTATCTGGACTCTGCCCCGATGAGTCTTATACTTGTATAGTACACGGGATGCTGGACACGACCTTCCTCGTGCACCAATGCGACACTAACAACACTCTCTGAGACAACCATATAGAGGAGGAAAGACTCTCCATCTACAGGTTTTGAGAGGAATGATGGGTTAGCCATGTGCCCCTTTAATTGCTGGAACGCATGTTCGCACTCCTCCATCCATTTGAAACTTTAACCTTGTAGAGTCCCAGAATGTTTACTTAGTTAGCTAGTTAGTAGTAGTTGTAGTATTTTAGATTTTGTGGATTTTGGTTCAAATCGGGACTTAGTTGGAAACTCCTAGCAATAGTTATGGATTTTATAAGTTTAACCTATAGTTTAAGAATATTAATTATAACATAAGGTTTGATTAATATTGCTGGTCCTAGACATATTATTTAATATAACCTAAGGTTTAGATAGAGCCAAAAAGAATATGACACTTGTCATATTCATGATTATTAAGGAATTAAGTGTTTTAATGATTAAAGAAAGAAATAGCAGCTCTAGCACCTACCAGAAATTATTAGGGTCATATTTTGACTCAGTCAAAGCAGTTATCCAACCTTAATTATGCTGAAAAAGTGCAATTACGTGTTTAAAATATTCACGTATGCCGATATATCGCTTGACGAAGGATACAGAAAACACGTTGACGTTGCACGATTATACAAATGGAGGCTCGGGATTAGGGTAGAGCCGATATATCGCCACATAGGGGCGATATATCGCCCTAAGTTTTTTTTTATTTTTTTATTTTTTTTAATTTTAAAATCAAGCCTTAACTACTTAAACCTACCTCTTAACGTTTTGACCAAGTCTTCAGCCTCTGATTGACGAAAATTCAATTCTTTTTCATTTTAAAATCATTATTTTATTCAAAATCAAAATGGGGTTAGTTTCACTCCTTACCTCTATAAATAGGACTTAGTACCTAGCCCTTCCACTCACTCTTCAAGCTGTGATCAGAGACTCCAAGGTGCTAGTGATTCCATAGAGTGATAAATACTTGGGTTGGGAAAAAGCTTTGCCATTCTTAAGCTTTATAAAATACTTGGGAAGTGAGGATTAGTGTATTTCGGTATTGGAGTTAGACCAATTCATAAGGTTAACTAAGGTACTCTTATTCTTTAAGTCCAGTTCTTTAAAACTCTTTAGTTTTCTTTAGTTCCTTTTATTCAGATCCTAACTTTTGATATTGGTTTTGATTAGGTTCTTGAAACTAAAAGATCTTTCTTGGTAAGTCTCTTATTGAAGGTTTAGTTTCCACAATTATTCTTTACTCTTTAGAAATACTCACCATTCTTATTGTTGGTTTTAGGAGTGTTCCAAGTCCCGCATTTGTTCTCAAAAATCCTGGTTTTGGTAAGGAAAATAAGATAGAATTTATATGTTTATATGATATGTTATGCTGTCTTATGTTATGCTATTTTATGTTATGTTATGTTACATTATGCATAGTATGTTTATAGACCTTGGGCATATGACTTGTATAGCTAACAAGCTCCAGTAAATTATTGGCATATTACTTGCTTAGCTAGCAAGCCCCACCAATCTATTGGGCATATGACCTGTTTAGTTTACAAGCCCCAAGTAGTATAATGGTCATTGTAGTATTATATGATATATGTTTATAGTATATGTTGTTATGAAATAATTTATGAATATGTTTTATGTTGTTAGTAGTTTTCCTTGTTGGGCATTTGGCTCATTCCTTTTTATTTTAGTGTGATGCAGGAAACTAGATACAGCGCTGGAAGGATTCTTGGCAGCTTGGGGTTGTGTATTAGAATGGATTCGGTGGATTGCGCGTCGATTCGAGGACGACATTATTTTCTTTAGTCTCTTTAAATTACGTTTTATGTATTTTTCCGCATTTAGCTTTGTAAACAATTTCATTTAAAGTTATGTTTTATTTTAAAACAATGAGCTCATTTATGTATTACAAATATTATTTTAAAGTTTTCAATAAAGTTATGAATTTTGCTCATGTATGTTCTCTTCAAAGTAGTAGTTGTTTCTAGTAGGTTTAATGATCTAAGTCTTGGAAATAGTTGGGTCATTACAGACCTCCTCAGAGTATGTTGAAGAACGGTATGCACTTATCAGTTGCCTCAAGGCCTTGTTGTGTTTGGGGGCTCGACAAACCTTATTTTTCCCGGAGCAGGGTTGTCATCGACTCTGCCCTTGCCATGCTCTTGTGGCGCAGGTGGGGCTCTAGCTCCAGATGGGTGCATAGGCAGCACACCAGCTGGCGGATCTTGCGCCATTTCAGTGAGGTGCTCAGGAGGCACACTTGCTGCGTTAACAGGTGGCACTCCAGCTTGGTGCATGGGTGGCACACCAGTTGGCTTCCTAGATGGTACTTCACCACGTGGGTCCACTCGCAGCCTTTGAGCTACCAGATGTGCCCTCATGGCGTTAAAAATCTACTGCAGGGCGGCGATATTTCCCTCCTGGGCATCAAGTTTTTGTTACTTGGTGGCCACATGGTCGCGGAGCACCACCACCTCTAGTGGGCATCCATAGGCTAAGGATTGTCCTTCTCATAATATCTGTCATCACCATTGTCGTCTATGTCATCGTATTTAGTGTTCTCGTCATAATCCTCCTGGACCATCTCCGGGAAGTCTTGTGGAGGTGGATGGCTAACTTCTCCTCCCTCAACTCCAGTGAGATGAGCCACATCGTTTGGTGCATTCCGTATAGTGGTCACCATGGTTGTTTTCTTCAAGCTTTCTTCAGGTTCTCAATGAAAGCATCAGAATGTTGACTGTCTTTTTTGCTAGCAACCTAATCTAAGAACTTAACCGAAACTAGAAGAAAATAACACATAGGTTTTACATGGTTCCGGCTATAAAAGAGCCCTAGTCCATGATCCTTTGTATTATTGAGTTTGAAGCTTGTTTTAGCAAACTTCAATGGAGTCTCAGACTGTGTATATATTGCTTTGAATTTTCGATGCTTAACTTGTCAAATGTTTGAACCATTTACAAGGAAATATCCAAGCCTTATTTATAGATTCCTGGGTCATTAATGTCCTTTAAGGAAAATTAATACAACATTCCCCATTATTTGTGGACAAAAATACTAATTAATTACATAGGGATGCACTAATAAAGACCATGGGCCCATACAAATTGCAAGGGGCCCATTTGCAAAAAGCTACCTACCAACCTTATGAGGAATAGGTATCTGACCGTGTCCGGATACGGTGCACGTTCACCCATGTCAGGCGACGTTGTGGGAAATATAGATTGTCGAGTGTACGATCTCGACACCACTACTCCAGGCTCACCAAAAGTTGTCAGATGATCTTCTGGTGGGCCACACCTGCGGCGATTAACACCTAGCAACTAATCAAGGTCTAAGGACAAGAATCCTAGACCTGGGTAATTGGCGAATGAAGAGAGCGAGGACCATTTGAATGGTCCTTGGGGCGTGACCTTACTTGGAGACATCCACACCTTGGAGACGGGTCATGGGACGTGGCCTCACTTGGAGACATTTGCGCCTTGAGGACAGACCTCAGAGCGTGGCCTCACTTGGAGACATCCGCGCCTTAGAAACAGGTCACAGGACGTGGCCTCGCCTGGAGACATACGTGCCTTG
This sequence comes from Humulus lupulus, assembly GCF_963169125.1. Lineage (NCBI taxonomy): Eukaryota > Viridiplantae > Streptophyta > Magnoliopsida > Rosales > Cannabaceae > Humulus > Humulus lupulus. Next base: position 22,555,713 of record NC_084801.1, on the reverse strand, counting down.
AGGATAGACCTCGGGGCGTGGCCTCACTTGGAGACATTTGCGTTTGGCTAGGTCACAGTAGGAGCTTAATTACTCCTCTAATGAATGCCACATGTCCTCTGGTGAAAACACGTATAAAAAAACAGACATGTGTTCAAAAATCTATTTGAATCCAAATTTTAACATCCTAAATTATTCATATTTCTTAAAAAATTTGCAGAATGTCCTAAATATCTACAATATAAATCATCATTTAAAAGAATTTGGGTTACAATTAATTTATGTACCAAAAATTTTAAAAATGACATACCAATGTTTTAAAAAAAACATACCACAACGGATCTCATTATATTCATTTTTTGTGAATGATAATTACTTTATTATACATATTAGAATAATATCATTAGAAGCGTGAGCTCCTCCTTCTCTCTCTGCCATGGCACGGCGAAGAAAGGTGGTGCAGAAGCTAGTTCAGGCTGTCCCATGTCAAGAGCTCCCTTCATCCATAGAGTTACAATCGGAGGCTCCTTCGACTGAGCCTGTGTGTGAAAAAAGAGAAGATGAGGCAGTGCCCTCTGTGACCCAAGAGTTTCCTGATAAGGCGAAGGAAGTTGTTTCTCCTAAAGCTCCGATACTGTCAAAGGATAGATCTAGTTCGTGGGCGGAAGAGGTAGAGTCATAAAATTTCCAAGAAGAGGCTAAGGCTACCTGGTCACGTTTCAAGGAAGCTCTTCCGTTTCAGGGGGGTTCGAAATTAGAATTTACGGAGCCTCTTCAGAAGGATGGACAAAAGATAGCTCAGCTGGATATTGAGGAGATAGAAGTTGAAGCATCATTGTGGAATTCGGCATTGATCTATGTTGTCATGGGTGCTAATCCACCATTATCAGTTTTTGAAGGTTTTATCAACAGGATTTGGGGAAAGTTTGGGATTGAACGAGTAGCACGGATGAACTCTGGATTTACGATGGTCAAGTTCAGAGATGAAGCTACACGTGATATGATCTTAGAATCAGGAGTTATTCACTTTGATAGGAAGCCTGTAATCTTGAGACCTTGGACGACTGACATAGAAAATCTGAAATCGATCAAATCGGTGCCTGTTTGGATTCGTTTGCCTGATCTGGGTTTACAGTATTGGGGCACCAAATGCTTAAGTGCATTGGTAAGTACCATTGGAAAACCAATCATGATAGATAAAGTCACAAAGGATCGTTCGATGATTAATTTGCCCGAATTCTGGTTGATATGGAAATTTCAGAAACTCTTCCAAAGTTCATTAACTACATCAATGAGAGAGGCCAAGTTATGGATCAATTGATTGACTATGAGTGGCTGCCTACTAAATGTTCTAACTGTAAAAAGTTAGGACACACAGCTTCTTCTTGCAAGCAATTGGAAGGTTTGGTTTGGAGGAAAAAAGAAGTCCCAGCTGATATTGCAGAAAATAACACTAAGACTGCGGCTTCAGGAAGTAAGAACAACAACGAGACAAATGTTTCAGGTCAGGCGGTAACAGTAGTGGACTCGCATTCCCAGAGTGGGGAACTTCAGAAGGAGAAAGATTGGACTACACCGAAAAAACTAGGTACCATGAAGGTGAAATCCCCTGATATTGGCCAGAATACAAAAAATGCTTTTAGTGTTCTTCAAGAACAGCAACAGTTCCTTCATGATCCTTCTCCATTATTGAATTTGAATGGACAATTTCAACTTAATGAGCTGGAACGTTAGAGGGTTGAATAAGAGGAATAAGAAAATAGCAGTGGATAATATTTGCAAGATAAATAAGATTGGTATTGGGGCTCTTTTGGAAACCAAAATAAAAGGTGATAGAGTAGAGGAGGTAATGAACTCTAGCTTTGTAAACTTGGAGTTTTACAGTAGCAAGGCTTTGGAAGGTAGGATCCTTTTAATCTGGAAGGGTAGCTGGGTCAAAGTGGATATTCTAGTTGACCATGTTCATTTTATTCATTGCAAGGTTCTGATATGGGCTACAGGTCAATCTTTCTGCTTCACTGTAGTATATGGTTTAAATCAGATAGAATTGAGGAAAAGTCTATGGTCTGCGTTGGCCTCAATCTCTCTTCCTGTCAAACCGTGGTTAGTTCTTGGTGACTTTAATTCTGTCTTTGAAGTAGAAGAGCGAATTGGGGGTAAGGTCATTTCACCTAAAGAAGTTGAGGATGCTAGGAAATGGCTTGATCTTGGGATTGTGGAAGAAATGAAATTTCTAGGCTCTTATTACACTTGGTCGAATAACCAAGATGGAAATAATCGCATCTTTTCCAAGTTAGACAGAGTTTTCATAAATGAGGATTGGATTGATATGTTTCCAAATGTCAATGCAATCGCTAGTTGGGAGGTAACTTCGGATCACTGCGCCATCATTTTGAAACATATTTCTGTTATTAAAAATGGTTTACGGCCCTTTCAATTTTTCAACATGTGGACTAATCATCCGCTCTTCAAGCCTACTGTTTTAGATAGCTGGAATAAAGAGTTACCATCAGAGGGTTATTGACTACAACAGATATTGAGGAAATTACATCGCCTTCAGTTTGTTTTGAAGAGATTTAATTGGAAGGTTGTTGGTGATATAGTTAAGGAGTATGAGGAAAGCAAGGTGTTATTTCAGCAAGCTAAAAACAAGTTATTTTCTGATCCAAAAAGCCAAATTCTGAGTGATATAGAGAGAGCTTCTCACCTGGACTTTAAAAAGAAAGAGGCTGCCTATGCTAGCTTCTTATATCAGCAGAGTAAGGTTGATTGGCTGAGGTTTGGAGATGAGAACTCTTCTCTGTTCTATTCCAGCATGAAGAAACGGAAGGTGCTCAATAGGATTGTATCTTTTGTAGATGAAAATGGAAAGGTTGAAGTGGATTATCCGAAAGTTGTTAGTCACTTTACTCAGCATTTATAATCTTTTTTAGGTGAAGCTAGTGCAGCAACTGGGCTGGTTGATACCTCTGTAGCACTCTCAGGACCCACTCTCTGCATTGAAGACCAAGCTTTCCTGATTAAACCATTCACTTTCAAGGAAGTTAAAACAGCTATGTTCAGTATAAGGCAATAAAGAGCCCGGGACTGGATGGATTTGGGGCTGGTTTTTATAAGAGTTTATGGTCTATTATAGGGAAAGAAGTGGCTTCAGCAGTGATTGAATTTTTTGATCTAGGCCACATTCCGAAGAGGCTGAACAGTACAATTTTAGCTCTTATTCCCAAAGTCACTCAACCCTCTAATGCCTCAGAATATCGCCCAATAACCTGCTGCAATACACTATACAAATGCATATCTAAAATGCTTTGTAACAGGTTAATTCCTATCCTACCTAAGGTGGTAAATCAGAACCAAGGTGCTTTTGTTAAGAATAGAAGTATTGCTCATAATATTCTAATTCTCCAAGACCTCCTCAAAGGTTATAACAGGAAGAGAGTGTCTCCTAGGTGCTTAATGAAAATCGATCTGAGCAAAGCCTACGACTCTATTGATTGGAATTTCCTTGAAAGTCTGTTAAATGCTTATAAGTTCCCTGGCAGGTTTATCAAATGGGTTATGGTCTGCTTGAGAGGTTCTTCATATAGTATTCTAATGAATGATCAGCTTTATGGTGATTTTAAGGGAGGTAAGGGGCTGCGACAAGGTGACCCTATTTCCCCCCTTCTATTTGTCCTAGTTATGGGTTATCTCACCCGAGCTCTTCATGGGGCTGCTAAAGATAAGCATTTCAGATTTCATCCGCTCTGTAAAACTTTAAATATTACTAATCTTTGTTTTGCGGATGATTTGTTGCTAATGTGCAAAGCTCATCTCAGCTCAATTCAGATTATGCAGCAGGCGTTCAAGGCGTTTTCATCAGCTTCAGTTCTGAGCATTAATCATGCTAAATCTAGCATTTATTTTGGAGGAATTACTTCAGCTGAGAAGGAGAAGTTGTTGTGTATATCTAATTTGAGAGAAGGACATTTTCCTCTTAAGTATTTAGGAGTTCCTTTGAGGCCTACTAAGTGGAAAGCTATGGATTGCGATATAATAATTTCGAAAATTCGTCAAAGGCTTCATGGTTGGGCTAGTCGTAACCTGTCTTATGCGGGGCGTGTGCAGTTAATTCAGTCGGTTCTCTTGGGGATTAGGACTTTTGGATGAGCATATTTCACCTTCCTCAGAAAGTTATCAAAGAAATAGACTGTTTATGCAGAGTTTTCTTATGGGGTGGCAATGGAGTTCGAAGCAAATTTCATTTAGCATCTTGGGATCATGTTTGCAGGCCAAAATCTTATGGAGGATTAGGATTTAAAGAGAGTGTTCTTTGGAATAAGATTAATCTTGCGAGATATCTTTGGGCGATCTCTTCAAAACAAGATAGTTTGTGGGTCAAATGGGTTAATTGCATTTATTTAAAAGGGGTCCGAATCTGGGATTATGCTATTCATCAAGACACAAGCTGGTATTGGAAAAAGCTAGTAAAGGTAAGCAAGTTACTGTCTGAAGCTGAGCTAATTACAGCTGTTTGCAAGGGGAAATTAAGGCTGAATACACTATATCTGAATTTCATTTCTGGTTCCCCTAGCAAAGGTCTGAAGAATATTTGGTGTAAGCTTTCAGTGCCTAAACACAGGTTTATACTTTGGCAAGCTTATCACCAGAAGCTTCTTACCAGAGATCTCCTTCATCACTGCAATATACCAATTTCATCTCAAAGCTGCCCGATCTGTGAAACTGAAATGGAGAGCCATGCTCATCTATTTTTTGACTGTCTTTTTTCAAGGAAAGTGCTTCAGGCAGTTGAGAAGTGGCTGGGTAATCTCATTTGGCCTTGGCAGTTCCAGGAATGGCGGTGCTGGCTGGAAGAGCCAAGTAAAGATGATCTGGCTCGGGTTGTGGCAGCTTTTTTGGCTGCTTCAGTCTACTATATATGGCAAAATAGGAACAAATGCTGGGTGGAAAGCTGCTGTTTTTCAGTTGTTCATGTTGATGATCTTATTAGAAATTCAGTACAGACTAGAGTAATCAATCTTTGTAGTAGGAGTAAAAAACTGACTTTGAGGGAGAAATTAATGATAAATTTTTTCTCTAAAATGTAATTGAGGGGGGGTTTTTGCTCCGGCCTTTGTATGTATTTGTTTGGTTGATCAATATACTATCCTTTTCTTGATAAAAAAAATACTTCATTATTGTAAAATTAAAATAATATTATATTTTAAAACAATTTCAGCAAAATATATGTCAATATGTCTAAAAATAATAGACAGTGCTTTGATTATCCTTATAAGAGCAACTCCAACAAGACTGGTTAGGAGGGGCTTTTTATTAGAAGAAAATGAGCAACGTCAGCAATGTTGCCATGCTATTTTTTTTCTAATTTTTTTTTTTGATTGGCTAGATTTATTTAAAAAATCTAAGGTGGGCTTGGGGTTAGTTCTATTCGAGTTGCTCCCAATGGAGTTGCTCTAACATATAAACATTTTTCTGTGTACATATGTTGACATTAAGGACTCGTAATAGTGAAGGAGCTTCTATTAGAAGTTGAACCAAACTGAAAAATCTGTGTTCTCTTTATTTTATTTTCTCTCTCCGTTTCATTCATGACTCAGCAGTGGCATCATAGCCAGGTTCGTCATCAAGATTGTAATTAAGACTTATGTCATTCTACGTAGATGGAGTAAGTAAAGAAATTGGTTTTGTGGGCACTTCTAGGTTTGAGCTATAGATATTTGATGGAAACTGGTCAGTTTGGCAGGTGCATATTAATTCTCTTCCATTTTTTGTTTCACCATCTTCAAGATCAATCAGTGGATACTTTTGAAGATCTATAATGGAAGGGATGTCATAGTAAAGGGAGATTAAATAACAGAAGAAAATCCATAGAAATTTATACATACACGTAAACATATATATATATATATTTATGCAGGTGCACTAAAAAAATTCTTGTAAAAGTGCAAAAGTGGTAAATTTAAGTTCCCCATGTATTTTGTTACCAATCTTGAAGATCAATTAATTTACAGTAGGGTGCCATGGTGAAACAGGAAAAATCCAACATGAGAAGCATACATATCCAAAAAAAAAACATTGGTCTGTAAAGAATCAAAGAATGCTATGGTGTACAGATCACACTGAAAAAGAAAGTGAGACTTTGTTATACATAATATTCTCGAACTCAAACTCATGATATATCTGGATGAAAAACATTCAACCTGTTTCTCCTTGTGTTCTTTCTGGAAAGAGAACACCTTTCTCGTTTGCCTGCCGCAGAGTTTGAGTAAGCTATCAAAGTTCTGTACTTTCTTAGACTGTGGTGAAGATGAAAGAATGCTATGGTGTACATATCTTTGTGCAATGATATTTAAGAAACATGACACACTGAAGAAGAATGTAAAACTTAAACAGAAAATTTTCTAATTCAAACTCATGGACTATCTAGATGAAGGGTGATGTCTTGAAAAACCTTCAACCTGTTTCTCTTTGTGTTCTTTCCGGAAGCAGAACACCTTCCCTTAAGCTGCGCTGAGTTTGAGCGGTCAAAGTTCTGAACTTTCTTAGATACTGGTGAAGAGCAGAAGCAATCTGTTGAATCTTGTTTCTGGTGTTTCTGATCGAAACACAAAGTACGCCGAGCAGTTGGATTCCCTGATGAAACAGCCACATTCCCACGTATGCTATTATTATTATCTTCATCTTTTAATTCACAGAATTCAAGCTTTCGGGTCAGCCTTTTCATCTGAGACTGCAGATAAGAACTCCCATGGATCATATTTGAACTATTGCTCTTGTCCTTGAAATCTCCTTCACTATACCAACCACCATGAAAGATTTCAAGCTTTTGGCTCGGGTTTTTCATCTGAGTCTGTAGACAAGGACTCCCATGAATCAGGTTCGAATTCATGTTTTCATCATTATATGCTTCTTCACGGCTCCAATCACTGCAAAACTCATCTGCTCTATCACACAGATCTTCATCTTCTTCTTCAGCCATATCTGCCCAACTCTTCTTGTTATTACAAACCGAAGAATCCACAGTTGGCTTTGGGGTTTCTGTAGTTTGTTGGCCAGAATTCTCTACTTTGCCAGAGCTTCCCTCTCCAAACGTACTGTCATCCTCACTAATGGAAGCTCCCAATGCCTTTGTGTTACATAAATCATTTGGTGACTCTACAGCAATCATCCCTAGATTTAAATACTCTACTTCATGATTATATCTTTTCATATCACCATTTTGCCAAGAATTCTTTCTCCTCCAGTCTTCATCATAGCTGCAATTCTTCTTTGAATTCCCATCATCATAGCTGCAATTCTTCCTTGAATTCCCAATCACATCTTTTCCCCATGCTTCTACCCTTCTCGGTTCTTCATCACTAAATCCCCATAAGCACCTTCGAGGCTGCGTAAATGGAGTCCTCTGATTGCACCTGGCTGGAGCTGGAGAAAAGTATGTCTTCTTATTCAAAGAACTTGGATCCGTTCCAACCGTACCAACTCGGTTTTTCATAATGGTGATAACCCCAGGCCTGCTTTTACCTGTGCTTTCAGAATAATCTTTTGTCCACTTATCAACAGGCACAACTTGCCGAGAAATTTTTAAACTACTTCCTGCTCTCAATGGTGTGCAATGTGAATTTTTATTGTCATACACATTGAAATTGGCCTTATTCTCCAAATGGTTACCACCACCACAAACTTCTCTTGGTACCACAGTTTCAGATATATGATACTGCCTGCTTGCGTTTATGGAGCTATTTACATCTTCCAAATTACTTGTCATGGAGGATGATAAAGATCTTGACATTTCTTTTGAGCTATTTCCATCCTTTTGATTTGATTTCACTACTGATTCTTTCTCTAGTTCGGTCAGTGTTTCATAAGCCCTGTCAAAAGACTTGGCATACGATTCATCCATGGGATTTTTACCAGATAAAGCTCTAACAGCATGAAGCAAAGACTTTGCTTCTTGCATTCTGTTCATGTGCATCAAACAGATTGCCAAATTACACTGTTTATTCATATCTTGCTCCAGCGACAGGGCTCTCCTGAGACAAGATAATTTTATCAACCAAAGTGTGTAGTATTTTTTTTTTTTTTTATATAAAAAAATCAACAACATTAAATTTTTAAACATGCTTGAAATTAAACCTGTAATACTCTTCTGCAGTTATATAATTATTTTGTTGCAAGTATGCCCATGCTAAGTTTCCTAATATCCTGCATTGACAGATGAGAAAGGGAATTTATAAATGCATAAATATTTGTTTCAAAGTGTGTGTATACTAAATATATGTAGTATATATGGATATATATATGACTTTGTGCGTATTAACCTAGATTTTTCTTGTTCAACAGTTATATGAACTTTCTTCCCCTGAGATCTTGCTGTTTTGGTCCTTCTTCCACCGAAAGCTGAGCCTTCCTCGAGTCGATTCAGTTTAATTTGAAGCATCTCAATCTCCTCTTCAATTCTTCCAGCCCTCTGCCCAAAAATCAAAGGAAGAAAATAAGTAGAAGCAAATAGAACAAACGCATATGTACAAAAATAAATTTGCAAAAGCAAGTAATTTCAGAACTTAAATGTTCTTTGGCTTACTAAAACCAAATCAAACTCTATGTTGAAAATAGTAAGAGAAGTCAACCAGAGTTTAAAAGGGTTGCTTATAGAAGAAGAAAGAGACACATTTACCTTATACAATTCAACTAGGACATTGTCAATGGATTCCTGAGACTCGAGAGGACAGAGATGACGAAACGATTTAATGGCCTCAATTGCCTCATCAGAACGATTCAACTGTTTCATCACAACTGCCATGTCTTTCAAGGCACTATCCACTCGATCCCCAGAATTTATAGCGGACCAGAAGAGCGAAATTGCCCTGCTTGGATCCTTCTCAATAAGCTAAAAAACAAATAACAAAAATCAAAGTAATTTGAATAAAACAACAAATGAGATTCTCTAGAAAATGTTTTCCCGGAAAAGAATTCAAAGAACTAGGAAAAAGAAACTTCATAGCCTAAACTAACATAAAACTTTAAACAAACACAATATGATCTTGAAACAGCAAATGGATCCTTCTCAGTAAGCTAAAAAATAATAATAAAAATCAATGTAATTTGCATAAAACAACAAATGAGATTCTCTAGAAAATGTTTTCCCGGAAAAGAAATTCAAAGAACTTGGAAAAAGAAACTTCATAGCCTAAACTAACATAAAACTTTAAACAAACACAATATGATCTTGAAACACAAACTTCTATAGCATAAAACAAGAACTTATATCTAACCTGAACCTGTTTGGCTCTGACATAAGAAGAATCTCCTGCAGGCACTTTATGTATGACATGAAACGGATCACCTTTGTTCTGAGGTAGTCTTCTTCTACACTCAGTCATCGATGTAACGGAAGGATACAAAGGCTTGAAGTTCGGCGCCGGAGAGGGCGTCAAAAACCCTTTGCAAGGTGGAATAATGATACACTCATCGTTGTTGCTCCACATTTTCTCCTCTCTGTTATCACTTTCTCGAGAAAAATCTCCAAGCCCTTATCTTGAATTTCCAAGAAAACGCTTCCAGCAATCGGGGAAAAGAACCTTGTTATCGACTTTGAAATGGGTGTGGCGAGAGAGATTGAGAAAGAACGACTACACTTTCTCTGGAAAATATTCGTTTAAGACCCGTTTCTTGATGGAATCATTGATGGAAAAGAGTATATAGTGGTAAGGACAACCACTTTCTCTCCCGATGGAAATCGTTTTCTCGGAGATGATCTTTTTTCTGGGAATTGGTGAGAAAGTGATGATGATCGGAAGTGTAATGAGAGAAAGAAAAGGGAAATGTAGAAAGGTGAAGCAAAGAGAGACTGAGATTTTGAATTATAGCCGTTTTATAATTAGTAGCCGTTGGGCTCAGAGACATTGTGACACGTGTCATTTTCCCACAAGAAAGCCCCTCCAAAAAAATATAACGAATGAGATAAACTGATTATAGAGCGAACAACTAATTCTTTTCATCAAAACTGAAAATAAATAAATATCTTATCAAAAAGAAAAAAGAAAAGAAATAAATATAAAAGTTTAATTGATAAAAATTAAATAAATTGTGAATTTACAATATATCATGAAAGAAAAATATGTATTTTCACACAATTTAATTTAATAATTATTTTTTAGTATCACTGATTAATTATAGGGTGTTATATTTTATGGTATTGGACATTTTCATATGTCAAATAGCAACTTTCATTAAAAAAAAAAATGCTTTAAAAGTGAAATGAAAATATATAAAGTTTATAAATAAATAGGGTGTTTGATTTTTCTATTGTTTTTTTTTAAAAGAAAAACAAAAAAGTAATCGAATTACATTATAGATTGAAGGACTCCTTCTAACCAGGGACAAGCTAACAATAGTATATAAATATTATGATAAATTACACATTTGGGGTTAATGTTATATGTTTTTCTTAAATGGACTAATACTGTATATATTTATTGTAAATGGCTGATATTAGATTTTAGTGGGGCTTATTATATAATTTCTTATAATTATTCTTCATATTTACATAAATTTAATGTTATATAAATTTTTTATAATTTTAGTGGGGCTCAAGCCCCCACTTGCCTCCCCCTACTTGTCTTCTAATTAAATATAAGCTCATTGTCATGACTTTGAGGTTGGAGCTTGGGTTTCGACTTAAGGGTATTTTAGTAATTTATAGGTAAAGGTATTTCAATAATTTTGATAAGTAAGGGTGTTTTAGGTAAGGTATTTCAATCATTCATTAATTTATTAAGAAGATTATTTTAGTAACTTTACTAAAGAAGGGTTATTTAGTAATTTTACTAAAGAATGATACTTTGGTCATTTTACCTTACGATCTCAATTTTGAGTCAAGTTTTTGATAATGAGTTTCAAAAGAGGTTTAGATTCCTTATTCACTAATAATAATTCGTCTAAAGTAAGATGGTGTAATATTTTTATATAGTATCTAGAAGTGATGCGATCATTCATAGCTTAATACAATAACTCAAATGAAGAAGTTCTTTTATATTATTCTATAATATAATGTTTGATTAATTAAATAAATATTACAAACTATTTGTCACTAGAAAAATGTCATTTAACCAAGTTGGGGAAATTATGTGATAAATAATAGAGTGTGATAAATGTTATTTTGTCAAGTGTAACATATATTGTGGAGTTACAATTTGAGAAATGATCATAATAAGTTTGTAATATATAGAGTGGAGTTATAATTCTTAAAAAATGATGATCATAAGTTTTGTAACTCTAACAAATATTCACCAATTGAAGTGTAAAAGGAGTTACACATCTTGAATTTGGTTTTCATTAACTATAGTATTTAATAGTTGTTGTGTGCATATTTCTAACTCCCAAGGTAGCTTAGTGGAATTAGAAAATCAAATGGTGGATGAGAACTCTAGAAACAGAAACTATTTTGCTCACTTGGATGTAATGTGTGATTGTGGTAAAACACAGTACATAGATTATAACACTTGTGATGGCATGCTTATCTTTAGAACACTACGATGAGTATGAGAGAAAACTTGATAAATCCTTAGAAGAATTTATAGAGAGTATTATCAAAGTGTTCTTATGAGGGAGGAAATAACTTTTAGGACAAAGATTTTGAATACTGTTTAAGCCTTGTATTGTTCTTGAGATCTTCATCTTCTACCTTCTATTCTTATGTTGTGTTGTACCCTAAAAATTAGCACGAGTTTAGTCACTCAGCTAGGGGTACAGTAAGCAGATGAGTATATGGATAACTAGACAAGTAGACCATCTAGTTAATGAAGATGTGAGCAGCTCGAGTTGGGACTTGGAAATACGACATTCAGGTGATTATCAGGTCGCCTCTTAGGATAACAGTCCAGTTCGAGACATATAGTGGCAATATTCCCCTTTGGGCGCTCTGAAGTTAATCCGAGCTAAGGTTCGGGTCATCTTTGATCACCAGCTCAGTGAAGATGGTCAGCTCGTGGAAACCTAGTTAGAACGCATAGTAAAGGATCCCGAGAGACTTGGAAGCTCTTTATATGCTAATTAATGCCCAAGCTGTATTTCACATTTATCATTTATTATCCGAGATAGCAAGATATATTCTATTATGCAATCGTATCTCAATGTAAATGAGAATTATCTGTATTAAATGTATACCATATTTATACACACGGTTACCAAAATATGTCTAGGAAATTCCGCTGTAAATATCAGGGATAATGGACAGGGAAGGGGTGACCTTTTTGTATTACTGAAACTCTGCATAAATTTTGAGAGAATAACAATAATATTCTCTCATGGACTAGGTGGATTTTAACTACTGAACCACGTTCATTACAGTTTACAAACAAGCACTAATATCCTTATTAGATTTATAAATCTACTATTGGCAAAAAAACCGTGTCAACATTTTGGTGCTTTTATTTAGAGGAAATGAGTGCTTTACAAGTTTTATTCAACGTTCATCATAGTGGTTACTCGATCTATGCATGACAACGAAATGGAACAGCCTGGTGGGCAAGAGGCACATCATACAACCGTTCCCACTGAAAAAGGGCCCAGATTTTTAGCAACATCTTGCGAAGCAATCGGTGGGCTAATATGACGCTGGGAGTTCAGTGTCACTCCCACCAAATCCTAATCCAAAATATTTAATAGCCGTCGAGATGGAGAATTTCCAATTAAGGAGCCATCTTGCTAGGGCAAAGAGATAGATCGAGGAGGTCCTGGCTTGGTTACCCCCTCTTGCAACAGACACTAATGTCGGAAAGAGGCAAAGTGGGTCTCATAAGTCCCACATGAATAACCGATCCAACCCAGTCGTTCTGTCAAGACCGCCACTCTGAGATCTGTACCTTTAGAGCGAAACCACCAAAGTGCTCAGCCCACTAGTCATCACAGGAACCATCATCTGCATGTCAGTCGGTCAGTCAGAACTGCGACCCCCAACTCCGTGCCTTCTGCACAGATTCCCAAGAATGCCCATAACAACCCACCAGGGCGAGCTAGGACAAGTTCACAGAGGCAAAACGCCCCAGCGAATCCTCCTGCGCCGCGATCAGAACCCTAGGCACAGAGAACTCGGGACATTGGGGTAAAGCTAAGGTGGGCTAATTTAGTTTGTTTTGATGGAATGAGGATAGCCTCACCAAAAAGACATCTGCCATCTTTGGTTAGCATCCTACACCACTGCGCCTACAAGGAGACGCTCCACCTCGTGGAAATAGTAGGAGAAATCCTCCCCCGTCAGTAGACACTTACGTCCCACGAGCATGTGCTAATAATCCAGGTCCTCGATCTCAGCCGCGAGCTATAAGTTTTGCAAATGGAAGTTACTGGATAGGGAGCCAGTGTGGAGATAGGTCTAAGAGTGACCTGAGGAATCACCTTAGCTCATCACAAAGTCCTCAGTTCTATCCACATCCCGACCTACGTGATCATCTGAACTCACAAAGGAGGTATGCAATTCGCAATGATGATATGAGTTATACTCGACAGGAGGGAGGTCCGTCTATCGTACGCAACAATGGGAATGTCCCATGTTGTGATATTTTTGCTATGCAAGTGCACACAGTCGCAATTTGTAATAAAATGGTAAAGAAACCAAGTATCTTCCTCAAGGATTGAATTATCAATTACCAGTTAATTAATTTCTCTTTCTATTTGATAAATTAAAATTCTTGATTTTTTTTGTAGACACAGCAAAAGAAACTATAAAGTTCAGAAACAATAATTGAAAATTAAATGGAATAACAACTAATAGTAAAACTTTTGATTTAACCACTGAAGAAGCAATTAGGATGTTTAATCTCATCAACTATCCTCCCTATTATTCCCTAATGCAAAGTATTGAGTTCTTCTTCTTTTTGCCTAATTCAATTATCAAGTTGATACAGCAGCTTATAATCATACTGTGAATTATAAACTCAACCTAAGTGACAATTTCCTATATTTCTATGGTAAATTGAACCACAAAGGTAGCATTAATCTTGACAACTTAATAAACAGTTACACAATTAATTTGGATACTTTCGTTCCAAATTAGAATTATGTCCAATATAACCACAACAGATTCAAATCTCACTTCTCAAGTTTGGATTAAAAACATATATATATATGACTATAGATGGCCAATCAATAATCAGTCTATAAGAACAGGTTATATGGAATTGAAGAAGATTGAAGAAGAAGAGAATTGCAATTGCATTAGTTCATAATAGGGATTCAAGTGATTCAATTAAACATCCTAAATAGAAAATCAGTTCATAATCATAATACTAATCATAACAAATATTAAAGATAACATCATAAAGTAGAAGAAAAACATGTAGATAGAATACTCCAAGCCTTCAGCCTTCAAGCAAGAACTTCTCCCCCAGTCCGTACGTCCCTTTCTTCTCTATTTTTCGCCTTATAAAAACCTAGGATTCAATTTTTAAAAGAGGCGGGCCGCGGCTCTACATACACCATGTCGCGGCCCATGTCTAAATTCCTGGGCGAATTGTTCTCTCCATGCCGCGGCCCGTGTCGACGATTTCTGGGTTGATGCCCATCCATGTCGCGGCCCGTGGATCTCCTTCAAAATGGTTCTGTTTCACCACCTAGCCGCGGCTCTACTTTGCTCATGCCGTGGCTCTTAAGGGATTGCTCAATTTTTCAAGTTTTCATCCCAAAAATTCACCAACACTCCCAAATCATGTTGAGATCCATTCTTTCTCAAAATATGTAGAAAAACTTGGTTATTTCTTCCCTTTCTTTGAAATTTTCCTCCAAATACTCAATTCTTCCTAATATTCACAAAGACAAACAAACAAAGCATAAACTCGCACTAAATGAAAGAAAAACGAAATAAAAGACTACTTAAAACATCACCCAAACATGACAAAAACTAGACTCAACATCCCACCTAACCAAGCTCGAACTTGGAGGGACAACAACCCATCAAACGCGTACAATTGGATGGGAGCTGGTGAACAACCCCCAGCTAACCTAGAGACCAAAGACCCAACCCTTGAACAACTGGCCTTGATGGAGGAGCAGATGAAGAAGCTATTATCTGTAAAAGGGATTGATGATTGTGACTTTGATGAGGAGCTCGAACCTTTTTCTCCAAACATTGCAGCAGCTGCGTATCCTATTGGCTTTAGGATGTTGAACATGCCTTCATTTGATGGAAACATAGGTCCATCTGACCACCTCGGGATGTTCAATACGTTGATGATGGCCCACAATGTCGGGTTCGACCTAAGGTGTATTCTGTTCCCCACGACTCTGATCGGGCCTGCCAAAGAGTGGTTCAAGAAATACAAAAAACATTCGATAAGCTCTTGGAAAAAGCTGTCTTTCGAGTTCAAGAAAATGTTCCGAGCTTCAAAGGAAACTTCCGTAGAGGCTGACTCATTGACCAACATAAAACAACATGGTGAGTCCTTAAGCATATCTAAGCAGATTCACCAACATTGTAGCACGAGCTAGAGACGCTGATGATAGCTCCAAGCTCATAGAGATGAGAACAGAAATCATTGTGGGAGGCGATCTATGGCAGGAACTCCACCAAAAATTAGTTAAAAATGTAGACGAGTTCTTGGCCAAAGCTCATGAGTGGATAAACTTGGAAGAAGTGTGATCTGTTGCTGCAAGAACCAGCCAGGCCCCTATTCAGGCTGCTGCAGCGATGACAGGTGTTGCGACTACGACCCAACCTGTTACCTAGAATATCCAAGCGGGAAACAACAAGAGAAAAGGGAATGGTGAGGGTGACCAGAATGACAGAAAGAAGAACAAGTGGGGAAAAAATTCAAGCTCGTTTATGCCACCTACACTAACCTAACGATACATGAGAACATATCTTCTTGGCAAAATCTAATCGCCTTCCATGGAAGAAACCAGAGCCATTAAGGCATCAGAGGGCGAAGAGAGATCCCTCAAATTTTTGCAGATACCATAATGACATCAGTCATAACACCGATGATTGCCGACAACTGAATGATGAGATTGAGCCTCTCATTTGGGTCAGACCGTTAGCCTAGTATGCCCAAAATCGAGTTGCTCCCAATCAGTCCGCCAGGAAGAATTCTTGTCCAGCTCTAAAAGCTCCGACAGGTCAGTCGAGGACTCAGATGGATCAGATGAATCAGAATCAAGTCGACCCTCCCCCAATAGTAGGAGGAGATATAACTACTATTGGTGGAGGACCTTATTTGGCGGGCACGGGCAATGGAGCCCAAAAGAGGTATATACATGATGTAAAAACTCATAACTGTATGGAATTTATCCCAGAGCAACGATTATCAAAACAACAGCGGTTGGAAAAACAACCAATCATTTTCACAAAGGAGGACGCTAGCCACATTTAGTTCCCGCATAATGACCAGCTGGTGGTAACCCTACAGCTCGCTAATCGAGGGGTGCAAATAATATTTGTAGATAATGGAAGCTCAGTAAATGTGCTTTTCAGGTCCACCCTAGAAAAGATGGGATTGTCCGTGACCGATCTTAAAGCGAGCTCAATGACATTGTATGGATTTTCAAGTAAAGGGACGGTGGCCATAGGAACAATCAGACTGGTGGTTACGCTAGGAGATGATGCACAAACTGTTACTAAAATACTTGAGTTCATAGCAATTGATTGTCCAGTTGCGTATAATGCGATTTTGGGACGACCCGCACTGATGGATTTTGAAGCCATCACCTCAATCCGACACCTGGCAATGAAGTTCCCCTCAGCCTCAAGGATATGCACAGTACGTGGAGAGAATGCTACAATGTAGCCATGAAGGGAAAATCAAAACCTGGGCAGCATGCAATGGTCATAGACAAAGGAGGTGAGGAGTCCTAAGTAATGGAAGTTACCCATGGGACGAAATAACCTCAAGAAGAGGATAGCAAGCTCGCCCAACAATCGACAATGATCCACGAATAGGCAAAGATAGATCTGAGCTCAAAGCAGTAGGCGAGCTTGAGGAAATAAATATCGACCTAGAAACACCTTCAACAGTTGTAAGAGTTGGGGAAAATCTTGGAGCTGAAAGGAAGAAGAAGCTGGTAGAATTCCTGAGGAAGAACCTAGACGTATTCGCCTGATCACATGAAGACATGATGGGAATTAGTTCGAGTATAATAATGCATACTTTTAACTAGGACAAGAACGTGACTGCAAAGTCCCCAAAACGAAGGCTTTTGGGGAAGCTACAGTCAGAAGAATTGGAAGAAGAAGAAGCTCCCCTACTTAAATGCAGATTTATCTGAGAAGCAAAATATCCGATCTTGGTTGCTAACCCCGTACTGATCCCAAAGCCAAATGGGAAGTGGAGAACTTGCATTGATTTTTCCGATCTAAGAAAGCTTGTCTTAAGGATTGTTTCCCATTCCCAAGAATTGATCAATTGGTAGACGCCACAGCTAGTCATGAGCTCATGTATTTCATGGAAGCATATTTTGGATATAACCATATCGAGATGAACCCTGTAGACCAAAAGCATACCAACTTCATGACTGAGCATAATGTATACTACTACAAAGTTATGCCATTTGGGCTGAAGAATGTCAGTGCTACATACCAACGTTTAGTCAACAAAATGTTTGTTAGCCAGATCGGGAGAAACATGGAGTATATGTCGATGATATGCTCGTTAAATCAAAGACTGCCAGTAACCATGTATCTAACATGGAAGAATGTTTTGGCATGTTAAGGAAATATGACATGAAGTTGAGTCCCCATAAGTGCACTTTCGGAGTTTTGTCGAGAAAGTTTCTAGGGTTTATGGTCAACCCAAGGGGGATAGAGGAAAATCTAGAGAAAATTAGATCATTGCTGAAAATGCCTTCGCCTAGGTCGTGTAAGGAAGTACAAAGTTTAACTAGAAAGGTGGATGCCTTAAACCGTTTCATTTCAAAATCCACTGAAAAGTGTCTCCCATTTTACAACTTGCTCAGAGGAAACAAGAGGTTCGAATGGACTGAAGAATGTGAATAGGAATTTCACGACCTGAAAGCGCATCTAGCTGAACCACTCATACTATCAAAACTGGTGTTAGGGGAACGTCTATTTCTATATCTCATGACAGAAAATGCGGTTAGTGCTGTGTTAGTTCGAGAAGAAAATCAGGCGTAGAAACCCGTGTATTATGTAAGTAAAAGACTTCTCAGAGCTGAGTCCCGATATCCATTGATAGAAAAGCTTGCGTTCTGTCTTATTTTGGCTTCAAGGAAGCTTAGACCATATTTCCAGTCCTATTCTATCCACATATTAAGCAACTAACCTTTAAGGTAGGTTTTGCAAAAACCTTAAACGTCAGGACATCTACTGAAATGGGCCATCGAACTCAGCCAGTTCAAAATATTATATATGCCACAGACAGCAATCAAGATTCAAGCCCTCAGTGATTTTGTGGCCTAGTGAACAGAATTTCAGGACGAGCCAATAAGGGAACCAGTGTAGGAATTGTGGAAAATCTTTGTTGATGGATCCTCTAATGAAAACAGATTAGGAGCTGGGATAATTTTAATCTCACCTGAAGAGCATCAGTTCCATACAACTCTTAGGTTTGGATTCGAAGCATCCAACAATGAAGCCGAATATGAGGTATTATTGGCTTGGTTAAGGGTGGCGAAAGAGCTAAAAGAAAAAACCATCTAATGTTTTACTGAGTCTTAGCTTGTAGTCAATCAGATATTGGGAGAATACCAAGCTCGCAGTATCAAGATGGCGGCCTACTTAACCATGGTTAAGGGCAAGTTGTTTGAAATCAAGTTTAGCTCCGTTGAATAAGTACCCCGCAAGAAAAATTCCAATGTTGATGCTCTGGCTCGACTTGCTACCACCAAAGAGGCAAATACACTGAATGTGGTTCCGGTAGAATTCTTGGAAAGCCCGAGTATAATATCAGAAACGGTTGAGGACATAATGATTAACATAAAACTGACCTGGATGACCCCCATAGTGGAGTATCTCACAGCTGGAAAGTTACTTGATGATCGAAAGGGCGCAAGAAAGCTACTGTATCAAGCTCCGCAATATGTTATGGTTGAAGGGATCCTATATCGACGATGGCATTCGCTACCTCTTCTACGGTGTGTTCTGCCCGAGGAAGCACAAACTATCTTGCAAGAAATACTTGAAGGCTTTTGCGGAGACCATGCTGAGGGGCAAAACCTGGCTTTTAAGGTAGTGAGACAGAGCTATTTTTGGCCCACACTGACAAAGGACTCGATCTTGTATGTGCAGAAATGTGACAAAATGCTAACAATTCGCCATAGTTGCCCGAGCTGCTCCCATCGAGCTAACCATGATCTCATCCCTTTGGCCATTTGCAGTATGGGGAATTGACTTGATTGGTTCTTTACCGATAGGAAAAGGAGGAGTTCGTTATGCTGTTGTC
The DNA here is from genome assembly GCF_963169125.1 of Humulus lupulus. NCBI lineage: Eukaryota > Viridiplantae > Streptophyta > Magnoliopsida > Rosales > Cannabaceae > Humulus > Humulus lupulus. The sequence continues at coordinate 22,536,346 of NC_084801.1, read as the reverse complement.
ACCATCGATTACTTCACGAAGTGGGTAGAGGTCGAACCTCTGGCAATCATCACCTCAAAGAAAGTCCTGTATTTTGTTGTAAAAAATATCATATGTCGATTTGGGCTGCCGAAAAAGATTGTGTCTGACAACGGAACTCAATTCAATAGCGATCTCTTCACAAAATTTTGTGAAAAATATGGCTTAACCAAGAGTTTCTCATCGATAGCATATCCGCATGCCAATGGGCAGGTCGAGGTCGTAAATAAGACTCTGAAGACGAGCTTGAAGAAATGATTAGATGAAGCCAATGGATTATGGATCGAGCAACTCCCGTAGTTACTCTGGGCCAATCGAACTTCACATCAAACCTCCACGGGACATACCCCTTTTCCCGTAACCTTTGGAAGCAAGGCTATGCTCCCGATTGAAGCACTATTGACGATCAACACACATAATACCTTTGATCAAGATTAGAACCACGAGATAATTAGTGCATCTCTTGATCTAATCAAGGAAAAAGGAGAGGCATCACAACAACAGCTCGCCCATTATCAACAAAAACTCACTCGTTATGTCAATTCGAAGGTAAAAGGACGTAGACTTGGGTTAGGCGATTTGGTTCTCCAAAGGGTTTTTTGGAAAATAAAGATCCCAAGGATGACATCTTAGGGCCGAACTGGGAAGGACCATATCAGATCGTGGAGATCTTGCGCGAAGGGACTTTCAAGCTAGCCCGGTTAAGTGGAGAAATAGTTTCACAGACCTGGAATGCCCTACACCTCAAAAAGTATTATCAATAATTTTGTTATCTTTAATGTTTTCAGAATTACTGTTTATATAAGGCTTTTCTATAAAATCCATTTCATTTTAATAACAATTGGATTATTACGTAGTCAATTTTATCGTTTTATTATCGCGGGCTCACTTTGTAAAAGCAACCGAGAACATTTATAAATTCTAGTCACTTAGGGGGCACATAATCGAAGAGATCTTTTAAAAGAATTTGAAAAGAATTTAGCCTATTCAAATGAAATCTGAAACTTAGAGTTTGGAAAAATTTATTATTAACCGGTTTTTTAAAGCTCAGATTTTCAAAATTCTGAACACGAACTAAGTTTGAGAGATTTCTAAATATAAAAACCCCTGGATACGACCAGGTCCAAGGCATGATTCCTAACAGGAACAATGCTATTAAGAAGACTAAAACCCCTAGATATAACTAGGTCCGAGGCTTGATTCCTAACATGTACATGCTATTAAGCTTGCTAAAACCCCTGGATACGACCGGGTCCAAGGCTTGATTCCTAACGGGCATGACACAATTAGGCTCGCAAAATCTTGGATACAACTAAGATATCGACTAAAAATTAGTTAGTAGAGCCATAAAAAATCTATCCTCATCTAAAGAATACCCTAAGATTTCAAGTGTACAAGAATCCAAGGATTCACAAACATGAGAAAACAATAAAATAAGGGGAACACGAATAGATCACAAATTAAATATGTATTAAAAAATATATAGTTATCTCGAGGAGAAAAAACCTCGACCTAAGCCCGAAGGCGATTGTGTTTGGTCCTTATGGACTTAGCTACAAAATCATGAAATAAAAATAAAATCATTGAGGTCCATCGACTCGCTCAGAGGAGGTCACTTCCTCGCCATCCCCTTCAGCAGTGTTAGAAGCTTCGGCAGTCTCTGAGGGTTCTTGTGACAACCGAATCTTCAACTTAGCAAGATATGGTTCCCAAAACCCTGGCTGCATGTAGGTGAAGTTCCCGTCCTGGTTGAAAGCCCAGCTGTGGTAAAGCATCTCCTCCATTTGATTCGATGAATCCGCAGTCTCTAAACTTGCCCTCTCAGCCTCCTCCTTGGCTTTGGCCTCAACCTTATCAAGTTTCTTTTTGAGCCCCTCATTCTCAGCTTGCAGCTAGTCCAGGCAACGACTCACTTCCACCACCTGGTTCTTAGTTATCTGCTCGCCTTCCTTTGCAGATCGCTCGCTCTCCTGGGAGGAAACCAGGGCGGCTTTTCCGAACTGCTCGCTCACTTGGGCGGCACTCAAGGTGTCTTGAAGCTCCTCATCCCTAGCTCGAACCCGAGCAATTTCACGGAGTTGAGCCAGGACAGACTGTAAAGGGATAAGGCAAGTCAAGGTTAGTTTAAAAAAACTTAAGAGAAAAGAAAAAGAAAAGTTAGAAGAATGAGAAGGGCTCATAGTGAGGTTCATCCCCATAGCAGCCTCGAGGACGTCGACAGGAGTGTGCTCCTCCATGGCCCTCAGGCCCTTGGCATTGACTTTATAGGCGTGGCCCACCATATGGCTTGCCATCTCGTATACCTCGGGGATCCTTGTTAGATCAAGTGGCTTTACTAGGATCTAAATGGAGGGAGCCTAACCTTGGATCACTTAAGGAATTGAGGGAGGTACATGCCAAGGAAGAGGAGGCGCAACCTAGAAAACTGTGACTGCTGTCACCGGAGTGGGGGTTGATTCTTTTGTGGATGTTACCGAGTGGAGCTGGCACCTTTGTCTTTGAATGAAGACTCATTGGGAGTCCTAGTCTTGGGAGCGTGTTTCTTTGACAATATGGGGCTCTTCACCATGGGACCAGCTCCAACTCCGCCAGCCTTGAAGGCACCCCTTAAACCTGAGGCATCTGGCAAGTCGATCTCTTCGACTGAAAAAGAACGAACAGAAGATTCAAATATAAGAGATAATTATTCAAAGTTATGCAAAGACAAGAGCAAGAAAAATAACCCTATCCTCCGAGCTAGGGGAGGAGTCTACTACGATCAGCTCGGGGTTATGGACTAGACTAGGCATAACCTCTAACTCCTGGATTACCGGAGGTGGGGGAGAGTCTAGAATTATAACTTCTTGGGTCTTAAGGGGTTCAAGTCCTTCTTTGGGGCTGGACTCATCTTCATACTGCCTAAAAACAAGGGAGAATACACTGTGACGTAAGGAAGCCCATGTTCTATGGTTTGTCCCATATTCCTAAAAAATGGAGGACCTAAAATGGAGAGTGTTGTCAACCACAATGGTGCATCTGGGGTAGCTATGGTCATAGCGTACCACCAAATGATCCACACATTAGAGGAGTGTTGTGTTTAGGTCTTGGTCAGTAGGATGGCGAATAACGAGCTAATGGGGGTTTAAGTGAACTAGCCTAAATCTGGCAGCATCTCGATCTAATTCTCTATAGAGGTTACCTTGGCCGGAAGGGCCGGCTGCTGCACCAGAGTTAGCTCGCTCTGGATCAAGACCCTAATCATCTTCAGGAGCTATCCTTTTGCGCACCAGTGGTGTGACGTCTTCTTCCTCCTCGGTGTCCTCAATGGCGGGCAAGACTCCTTGAGGATAGGGGAGATCTGGAAGAACGGGAAGTGGACCTCAGGTCCTGAGAGCCAGCGTCTGGCCTTTGCTAATCAGGTTGCAGGCCACCATGGTAGCATGGTTCATAACCTGATGGAAGTCCTTCTCCTTCGAAGGAAGATGAGATAGTGTCTCATATTGACCCCCAAGGGTCTCAGACCACTTTGTCCTCACGAATATAGCTACACAAGGAACGAACTCAGTTAGAATGATTAAACAAAAAAAAAATTAATGATGAAAATGATAAGAGAGTTCACAAATAGAAATCATAAAGTTAGAAGACTTATGAGGGCGGTTGAAGTATCAGTGATCGCAGTTCTTGAACTTGTTTGACATAAAGAACTGATCTTTATAGTCATTTGGGTGGCTAGGGAGGTCGATGATGGATGTCGAGTTGGGGAAGCGAGTGAGGTAGTAAAAGCCGTCACCTCGCCCTTTCTGATCAAGACTGGCATTGAGGCAGAAGAAATACATAATATCCACCGGGGTGGGGACCTCCCACTTGTTCCTCAAAAACAGATATTTTAACCCTGCCAAAGGTCGATATGAGTTTGGGGGGAGCTGGAACGGAGCCAGTTTGACGTAGTTCTGGAAATCCACGAAGTACTGGTCCAATGGGAGGAATGAACCTGCCTTTAGGTGCTTATCACTTCAAGCCCCATAGTCATCTTGGAGAGGGGCGCAGCTCCGCTCTCCTTCAAACGTAGGTCGGGCAAGGAGGCCATCAACTCCCATCTCAATCCCATGGCTCAGCAGGATTTTTTTAACTTTCCTCTGTGTCGTTATCCGGAACACGATGTGCTCGGCCTTGAAGAAAGTGTTGGGATCGAGGACAAGTTCCCTCTCCACCACTGGACTGAAATGAGGAATTGGAGAGTCAAACGCGACCTGCTTGCCTTTGTTCTTATTCAGAGTAGAGGAGCTCACGAAGTTTTTCTTTGGGGGGCCATGATATAGCTCGCCTGACGACAAAGTGGCCTATTAGTGGCGACCTAAGACAATTACTAGCTACGGCGATAAAGGTACAATGATCCTAGGGGTTAAGTGGTTTACTTTTGGTGATTTAAAATTTACACGAGCTTAGATGTGTCCTAGCATCAACCCGTGGTTCCACGCGTATCCCTAGGCCACACTCTTTGAATTTGTGAAATTATTTGATACTTCGGGATCATGTGTCAAACTTGTCAGACCCACTACTTTTCTTTTGAAAGCAGTTTAATGCAAAACTGCTAAAGGAATCATGACCCTTAAGCTACCCAGAACCAAACCTAAAACCCTCTCGACTTCTACATCCAAAAGGTATCCTACTCGATTTACCAGTGACATTTTCTTTGTAAAACCCATAAAATTTGCCCAGTTTTTGAATACCTTATTTCTAAACAAACCTAGTTACGTTCATTTAGCCTAAACCGAACCCTATATAAACTCAGACATAGAAAAAACATGAAACAATATTGAACAAAAGAATGTTTTTCGAAGTAAAAAACTCATTGGAAAGTAAAGAAATGAAAGATTCAAACTAGAAGAGGAAATACTTACAGTTTGTATGTTCATTCAAAGAGAATGTCGATGCGTCCACAGGCATAAGCTTGAAAGCTTCCAAGAGATTGAAGGGCGATGAAGGTTTTTGGGGAAAAGTTTGAGAGAAAAAGGGAGTTTTTGTTTCTGAAATAAAAGTTTTGGAATGCAAAGGTTGTAAGGTTCAAGTCTGATCTCCCTATTTATACGTAAACTTTGAGGATTAATTTGGGCCATTTGATTTGGTTAGCTCGAGATCCAAGGGCCAAGATTAAATGAGCCATACGGGGGTAAAAAGTTGACGAGACAGTTGTCACAGTCCTCAAAACCTGAATGGATGCCAATTATAGACAGCGGCGTGTCCAACACTCAAGTAGAAGGCAGGCACGATTTTACATGACAGAAGCCTAAAAGCTCATACTATGCATGTCAGATAGTGATGACATCAAGCACGAGCAGGAGCTTAGGGGAAAATGTTGTACCCTAAAAATTTGCACAAGTTTAGTCACTCAGCCAGGGGTACAATTGGAAGATGAGTATATGGAGAAGAAGACAAGTAAAAATTCTATTTGATGATGATGTGAGCAGCTAGAGTTCGGACTTGGCAATACGACATTTAGGTGATTATTAGGCTAGCTCTTAGGATAATGGTCCAATTCGAGACATATAGTGGCTAGATCCCCCTTTGGGCGCTCTGAAGTTAATCCGAGCTAAAGTTTGAATAATCTTTGATCACCAGCTCGATGAAGATAGTTAACTCGTGGCAACCTGTTCAGAACGCATACTGAAGGATCCCAAGAGACTTGGAAGTTATTTATACGCTTATTAATGCCTAGGATGTATTGCACATTTATCATTTATTATTTGAGATAGCAGGAGCATATTCTGTTTTGCAATCGTATCCCAATGTAAATGTGAATTATCTGTTTTAAATGTATATCGTATTTATACACACGGTTACCCAAACATGTCCAGGAAATTCCACTATAAATATCAGGGATAATGGACAGGGAAGGGGACGACCTTTTTGTATTACTGAAACTCTGCAGAAATTGTGAGAGAATAGCAATAATATTGTCTCATGGATTAGGTGGATTTAAACCACTGAACCACGTAAAATTGTGAGTATGAAAGGGTTCTTATAAGTTCATTACGATTTACAAACAAGCACTAATATCCTTATTAGATTTCTAAATCAACTGTTGGCAAAAAAACCGCATCAACATGTTGATTTACATAAGTTATGTAATCTCTTCTTATCTTGTTCCTTCACTTATGTAATATTATTTGTTAATATTATATATATTTTGTGTCATTTTGAATTTAATCATATGCATTGTTATATATTTCTAACAAGTTCTATAACATTTATAACTTATTTTATATTTATTGATATAAATTGAATAAACCTAGGTTTTTCTACTTGTTCTTTCATTTATTCGTCCATTTTGTATGTTCACGTTGTGGATGTTAATATTGTGTGTGTGGTATTACATGATCTTAATATGAAGATTTGTCATGCGGGAAAAGTAAGTTGAGTCGCTTGCTCCAATCTATCATATGAGATCTAGGGGGGTTTGTTAACCTTAATTAATCTTTCTATTCCTTACGACTAGTTTTACAATGTAGGTTAGTAACTATTGTAGCTTCTATGTAATGAATATATAGTTGCTTATGTTATTTATTCTCTCAACCTTATGCAATAACACATATCGTAACAAGTAGTATATTAAAGTTGATCCCACAGAGACTAATCTTTAAGCTAATAATTACCAAACACTATTTTTCTTTCAATCCAAGTCAAAATAATAATTTAAGTAAGTACAGTTCAATAAAATAACTCTAACACAAAACAAGAATGCAAGAGATTAAAATATCTAGGTCATTAATTTCCCCTATGTTCTTCCATAAGAATCTTTCATCATCTTTAATCTAATTGCTAGTCTACGGTTCTTAAGTATTTACAAGGTTTTTCAAAATCACAAGTGAATCCAACCAATATATTAATTCCAATATTCCTATAAAGAATTTAAATCTATCAATAGCATTAAGTCTAGCCTTAATTGTTCTACCTAGGGTGATTAGGTATATTCTTATTCTAAACACAGATCAACATAAACATGTCAATCTTAGGCTGAATTGATTGGGTCTAATTTAGATTTTCACTTCCAAGTTCCACCTAAATTACTAAATCTATTTCAAAGTTAATCACTCTTTGAAAATCAATAAGCATAAATCAATATAAACAATTAAAATGAACATCAAAATAAAGAATAAAAAATAAAATTTATTTATAAACATAGGGTTCCATTAAAGCCCTTGAAAAAAAATTAAGTTCATCATTTTAAAGTAGAATACCAAACAAGAATAACAATTCATGGTTTGAAATTAAAAAGAACAAGATCAAATAAAGAAGAAGAAAGAAAGACGAAACTAGGTATTTTGATCCGTCTTCAATCTTCAAAATCCAACGTTGTCTTGTGTTTTTCTCCTAAAAATTGTGCCCTCCATGTTCACATCTCGTATGATAACTCTAGTGAAAAATTAAATCCCCCCTTAAATGGGCTTTAAACATCATTAATACAGGTAAAAATCGCAACTCCCCATGATACCTCGCAAAAATTCCACGAGGCCTCGCACAACTTGCTGTCCAAAGCATTTTTCCTCATTCAAGCTTCCTTAGAAAAACTCACATAACTTTCTCATATGAACTCCAAATAAGATGGTTAAATGATTTACAAAGATGAGAAAGAGATCTACAACTTCTCTTTTAATAATTTTTCCCAGAAAACGCTTGGATCATAGTCAAAATTAGGGTTGAAGGTCCAGTTTTGTGTAACACGTACCGAATTAATTCAAGACTTAAATGTGAAATCACAGATCTCAAACTTCATATTTTTCCTGAGATTTTCCATCACAAACACCAAAGTAACTATTAACAATAAAACTTAAAGAAAATAAATGTAATGCCCTCCTAATCAAGGATCGTTACAGTGTGTATTTTAAATAGTTCTAGATGCGCTAAACAAGTCATTTGGCAATAACTGTGTAACTAAACGTGATTAACGGTTTAGGGTTAAAAAATGTGGTCAAAAGGTATAACTGTTTCACTAAAATGTTTACTTCCATACATGGGATCCCAAACTAACATTTAAAAGGTTAATTACAATTGAAAAGTTACAACCAGCCGACCTAATCTAAAAAATAGGGTTTCACCCTAGTTCCTCTGAGAAACTCTGGCCGTGGTGGTCGAGCAGCCACATATGTACACATCGACACCGAAGGCATTAAATGATTTAATGGTATTATTATGTGATTAATTGTTATATATGTTTATCAGTTCGTGATTACTCGAATTGTATTATTATATGACATATGTTCATGTTTAGATAAATTAAATATGCATGTGGGCCTGTTCCTGGTAATAAGGGCCCCAGTGAGCAGAAGAAAAATGCCCCAGATTCTTTTGTTCCTCCTGGTCCAGATAGGAGGGCATGGGGTGCCTCTGGTGGCCGTCAGGGCGGGGGAGAGTACTGGAGAAGCTTCCCAGAGTGTCCACGGTGTAGGCGATAACATCTGGGGGAGTGTAGAGTTAGAGCATGCTTCATTTGTGGAACTGTCAATCACTTGAGGAAGGACTGTCCACAAGCCAAAAAAGAAGAACCAAAGAAAAATGACAGACTCACTCCAGCTAGAGTGTTCACTTTGACCCAGACCGAGGCTGAGCCTAGTCCCTCGATCGTGACATGTCAAATTTCTAGTGCTGATTCTTCATCTACTGCATTGATTGATTCAGGAGCTATTCATTCGTTTGTATCTGCTATGGTGATAGACTATTTGTGTAGACCTTGTGATTTGTATGTTGGGGGATTTAGGAAAAAATTTCCAGAATTCCCTCCTAGTCTCATCAACTTCGAATATATCTTCAAATATTCAATCCCATTACCCAATATCCTGATAATATAATAAATACCCATAATACCCCTTGACTCACCCCGAGTCGAGTATTGGTCCTGTTGTGACTTTCCTGCTAGCTTGCTCCCTAAGATCGTCTTGTGCTGAGTAACCCAAATATGTCCACATAATGATGTGGTCTCACACATATATCACATATACTCCAAATATACCCATAACGGGCCAAATGACGACATTTTTCATTTTAATCAGAAACGGGCTCACATGCATATTTAATACACCTAAACATACATATCTAGTCATATTATTATATAAAACTCACATAATCATATAATGATACACATATATATCACATAAACACATATTCTTCCATAATTTGTCATCTTTTTCCCCTAATCAAAATCCTAAAACATAATTAGGTAATTTGAGATGTTACAATAAACCTAAAACATACTAAACTAATCAAAATCCTCGCAAAAATTAATGAAAACAACTTTATCTCAGATAGTTTACAACATGTTAGTTTTTGTTTGATTTCAATCCTTATTGGGTGTTAGTTTATTTAGTTAATTATGTGGTACATGTAAGAGCAAAGTGTAAGAGAGCTTTCTTATCATGCAACTCCTGGATTGAAAAGAAGCAGCTGGGACCAAGACGGTTGGCGGGTTCCTGGCTTCTATATTTTCTGTTTTAAGACTCTATATTATTTATGTATAGTGCATGTTTTTCAAGTAATGTTTTGTAAACATTTTGGATTTGTTTGAACATAAGTACTATTTTATTTTAATTTACAATCCCATACTATGCATTTTTTGTAGTGAAAGTTATAATGTTTATTAAAGCTTAATTTGTATTTAGTTTTTCAATATTCACTACTACAATTTGGGTTATTTATTAGGACTCTCTAGGGGTGACATGAAAGGGTTTCTTACGTGAGTCATAGAATCCAAGGTCGTAAAAAGTACCTCGAGGATGGACATGAAAGGATTTTCACATTCCCTTTGTGGGATGGAAAAAGTAGTCCCAAAAGTACCACTTTTAAATCCCCAAATAAAAGACGTAAAATTCTCCTCTTTTTTTCAAATTTATATTTTTTTATTAGATTATTTATATAAAATAATTATTTATCATAAAATAATAATAATTGTAAATTTTTTTTATTATTTTATTAACTATGTTTAGAAATGTAGAGTGTTGATCGAATTTATAGAAGGGAGAAAGCGGAATTGTATTGTTTCTAAACGATGTGAGACTTGTTTTATGTTTTCAAAGAGACATTTCATGTCTTGCATTGTGGGACATAAATGCCCATATGTTTGCTTTTAAACATTTCACGTCCCCCATTACATTTCATGTCCTACTTTGGAGGACATAAATTTAAAACACTTCATGTCTTCCATTGTAGGATATTAAATGTCCTCTAACATCATTTGTACAAGACATGTAAAAGTACTTTGAAAATTTTGTATTGTGGTTTTAATTTATGAAAAATATCCTTATAATAATATTAATTTAACTAACCTAGCTAGAAAATCGAGGCATTACATTATTTGGATTCTAAAATTTGTCAATCATGTCACCAACCATTTACATATGTGATTCTCCAAAACAAAAGTTCTAAGCTTGTTTTACAAACGATCTCCTATTTATACTTAACCTCAAGAACCATTTTAACTAATATGCCCTCAAAAGTTACTTAATGCTAACTTAAAACTAGACCTTAATAGTCATTGCTAAAGCATTTACAGGCCAAAACCTTCGTTAGTGCTCCTTATGCTCACTGATTTCAGGTGAATCACCGTGTATAGCTATAACTTTTATTTTTATTTTTATAAGGGATGAAGTATTGTCCCATATACCTTTAATTAAGGGCTCACTTGTAGCCATTCCATCAGTAAAGCTTGTCGTGTTTGAATTCTTTTTTTACTGATAATTGCGGAAAATTCCCCACTGCTGCCTCCCGTAGGAGTCTAGGCCGTGTCTCAGTCTGATTTCTTCCGGAAGCAGATGAATAATCATCTGCTTCTCACATTCCGTGAATAGCCGGGACATTGAGGTTTTTTTTCCTATTGATTGAAACTTTCTCCAGACCTTCGGGAAAAGCATGAAAATAACTAAAAAAGAAATCTAAAGGATCAATACCAAACTTCTTGATAGAAGTTTAGTATTGCTCCTTTCCGCAGGGACCAGGAGATTGGATCTAGCCGTAAGAAGAATGCTTGGCTGATAAATGTTGCTGGAATGAAACTGATTTGAGTAGGGGGATTACATCCTATTACTTGTTGTAATTTTCTAAATATATATATTTTGCACAAGCGAATTTAATTCATACCCTGAGATAGGATGTAAATGATGTTTGGAGGGAATAGTTTTTCATTTAGCACTACCATGCCCCTTTATTATTTTTTGTACTATTCCCACGCCATTAACCTTTATGATGAAGTGGTTTAAGGAAATCCTCATTGGGTGACAAGTTCCCAATTTAGACATTAAGTAATGAAACAAAATAATGGATCTAAAAAGGTATAAATCAAATATGTTATCATATTATTTTTCTAAATTAATCATAGACAATGTTTTGATTTATTTATTTTTTAATATGTTTATTTTATTCTTTTATATTTATCTAATATTTTTTATTAATTTAAACATTTATGTGACAATCATGAAAATTTAATAAAAATAATTAATAAATCTAAAAGTGTTTATTTATTGGAGGTTTTTTGCACTGAGTATATATATATCTGTTGACACCGTTTTTTCGTCAACTTAGAAATGAAGAGCAATGAAACAAAATATCAAAGGAGACAAACAATAAGAGACACGATTCTTACGTGGTTCAGCAGTTAAAATCTTCCTAGTCCACGAGTCGGTGTTATTCAATTTTTGGAATTCTCTCAAAGCTTTTTTGGAAGCAATTTTACAGATTATTTCCCATACAAATTTCTCAGTCCCCACAAATGAATTGTTCCACACTATTTATAGAGTGGTTTACAGAATATCTCCCCTCACATTTCGAGGGAGTTATTATCCAAATTGCAAATTAAATATTATTAAATGCATATAATTACACAATACACGCATAAATCCCACGATATTCAGGATTTATTAATAGATTACAACCAATCCCTTATATATAGGGATATTCAAACAATAACTACGTTCACATGTGTCTACTGACCTCGAATGAATGCCTCCAAGATCAACAATCATCACGAGGTTGCTAGTTCGGTTTGCCTTGGTCTTAGCAAGAGACTTTATCGAGATCATCCCTCCCCGAGCTCATAATGCCTGAGCTCGAGTTGTTTTGCCTGATGGCAGAAATTGAACTAGTAAATTTATACAAGTGCTGAACCATTGTCATTGTAACTTCGAGCTCGACTTGTAGCCTCGGAACCCCTTCGAGATTGCGTAACTCCGAGCTCACCAATTCCGACGTCACTGTTTTAATACTCAGTGAGACCGTCCTTTAATTCTCATTACAGCCAACTATATGATGAATACGCTTATTTCGAGCTTACACCTTACGAGCCTGACTTTCAAGATCAAAATTTCTATTCTCGAAATTTGGGTGTAACAATATATATATAAAGGAGAGCTTCAAGGAGATTATGTGACATTCTAAAATCTCTTCAAAACAATCTTTCTATTTTCTCCTTTAATCTAATTTTTTTATTCAATTTATGGATTAACATAATAATCGTAATTTTTTATTCTTTTTATTAATTAATTTAAAAAAATGTAGTTACACATTAGATTAAATTAAAATAAGATATGTATAAGATGTTACTATTTAAATTGTTAATATTATATATAAAAATCTCGTGTTATTATTTAAATTAATATTAATGCTTGTAATGACTCAACTATTTCTAAGACTTAGACCATTAAAACTACTAGACATAACTACTACTTTGAAGAGAACATACATGAGAAATATTCATAACTTTATTGAAACTTTAAAATAATATTTGTAATACATAAATGAGCCCATTGTTTTAAAGTAAAACAAAACTTTAAATGAAATTGTTTACAAAGCTAAATGCGAAAAATACATAAAAATTAAATTTAAAGAGATTAAAAATATCGTCGTCCTCAAATCGACACGCGATCCATCCACTCCATTCACCTCAACACACATGCCAGGCTTCCAAGAATCATTCCGCCTTTGTATCTATTTTCCTGTATCACACTAAAAGTAAAGGAGTGAGCCTAATGCCGAGCAAGGAAAAAATACTAACAACATAAAACATATACATAAATTACATCATAAACATATACTATAAACATATGTCATATAATACTACAATGTCCATTATACTGCTTGGGGCTTGTTAACTAAGCAAGTCATATGCCCAATAGATTTGTGGGGCTTGCTAGCCAAGCAAGTCATATGCCCATAAATTATTGGGGCTTGCTAGCTAGACAAGTCTTATGCCTAAGGACTATATACTATACATAATGTAAACATAACATAACATAACATAACATAACATAGCATACAAACATATAAAGTTATATCCTATTTTCCGTACCAACACCGGGATATTTGAGAACAAGGACGGGACTTGGAACACTCCTAAAACCAACAAGAATGGTGAGTAATTCTAGAGAAAAGAGATGAAAAGAATAGAACTAAATAACCAAAAAGAAACTTAACGAAAAGAAACCTTAAGTTCAAATAACTTAAAAACCTAACCACAAAACCATAACAAAAGTTAGAACCTGAATGAAAACTAAAGAAACTAAGGAATTAAACAGAATTGAACTTAAGAATAAGAATACCTTTGGATGAGCTAGAACCGAACTACACCTCAATATTGAAAACACACTATATCTCACTTCCCCAAGTGTTTATAAAGCTTTTATCCCAAACCCAAGTGTATCACTCTTAAAGAACTACTAGCAGCTGGAAGGCTCTGAACACAGCTTGAAGAATGAGAGAAAAGGCTGAGTACTAGGTCCTATTTATAGAGTTCTAGGAATAAAATATCTTCTTTTTGGCTTGAATAAAATAATGAATATTAAATGATTATTCAGTCAACAGGGGCTTAAGACTTGGTCAAAGACGTTCAGAGGAAAGTCAAGAGGCTAAGGGATGAATAAAGCTCAGATTCTACAACGTTCAAATTTATGGTCCTAGGGCCGATATATCGCCCACCCTATGCGATATATCGCCTGGCCCTATGTCCCGAGTGGTCGTGGTTTCATTCATGCAATGTCAATGTGTTCTCCGTATCTCCCGTGCTGCGATATATCGCCTATAAGGCTGCGATATATCGGCATACATAGATAATTAAAATGCGTTTTTGCACGATAATTAGAGTTGATTAAAAGGTTTGACTGAGTCATACGAGATTCCAGCAAGTTCTGGAAGGGTCTAGAGCTTCTAGAAACTTTTATTATCTAATTATCCATTTAAAAATGCTTAAATCCTCAAATAAACAAGATTGTGACAAGTGTTATACTCTTATTGGTTCTGGAAGATTCTAAAAGTTTCTAGAACTTTACTTTATTTAAACTATACATAAACATAATTATGACAAGTGTCATACTCTCAATGGTCTATCTAAACCTTAGGTTATAATTAAAATATTTCTATGACAAAAAATATTAATCAAACCTTATGTTATAATTAATATTTCTAAACTATAGGTTAAACTTATAAAATCCATAACTATTGCTACGAGTGTCCTACTAAGTCTTGGTTTGAACCAAAATCCATGAAATCTAAAATACTACAAACTATTACTAACTATCTAGCTAGCTAAGCAAACATTCTGGGACTCTACAATGCTATTATATAAAAATATCTCTTCTTGAACTACCGTATATGATCAATTACTTACACGTTTATTATATATTAGACTTTGAGTCATCATGTAGTTATTCTTATCATATTTGCCATCTTAATAATAATATAATAAATGTACCATACACTTTTTAACATGTAGTTTTTCATTTAAAATTACTAAAAAATAATATTAATATAAATTCAAAACTAAAATATCTTAACAATTATAAATATCAATATATATATATACATATTAATTTGATTAAAAATTTATTTAGCTTAAATATCTTAACTACTTAATCATTGAAAAATACTAAAAAAAATTAATTAAAAAATGTAGAATACACATTTTCTCATGTAGTTCTTCATGTTTACCATCTTAATGATAATAGTAATCTAATAAAATGTACCTCACATGTTTTAACATATAGTTTTTCATTAAAAATTACAAAAAAAAAATACTTTGAATTCAGAGAGCTTCAAGGAGATTATGTGATATTCTAAAATATCTTCTAAGCATTCTTTCTATTTTATGCTTTAATCTAATTTTTTTATTCATTTAATTTTTTTATTCTATGTATGAATTAATTTAAAAAAATATAGTTACATGGAACTAATTAGTATAAATTTAGTTACACATTAGTTTAAATTAAAATAAGATATTTATAAGATGTTATTATTTAAATTGATAATATTATATATAAAAATGTCATATTATTCTTTAAATTAATATTAACAATATTATATAAAAATATCTGTTCTTGAACTACCATATACGATAAATTATATACACATTTATTATATATTAGAATTTGAGTCATCATGTAGTTATTCCAATTCTTTTTGCCATCTAAATAATAATTTAATAAAATGTATCATGCACTTTTTAACATGTAGTTTTTCATTAAAAATTACTAAAAAATAATATTAATTTAAATTAAAAACTAAAATATCTTAACAATTAAAAATATCAATGTGTATATACATATTAATTTGATTAAAAATTTATTTAGCTTAAATATCTTAACTACTTAATCATTGAAAAATACTAAAAAAAAAGAAATAATTAAAAAATGTACAATACACGTTTTCTCGTGTCGTTATTCCTATTTACCATCTTAATGATAATAATAATCTAATCAAGTATACTTCACATGTTTTAACAAGTAGTTTTTCATTAAAAATTACTAAAAAAATAAAATTACTTTAAATTTAACATTAAATAACTTAACAATTAAAAATATCAATATATACATATACTATTAATTTGATTAAAAAATTTATTTAGCTTCATGGCCTGGTTCTCAATTGCTCAAGAGAATAGTAATCAATAATTCTAATTTCAATGTAGAATTTTTCTCTCCCTATGAATATATGTGTATAAATATACAGATTGTATATCTAAAATTGATGGTTTGTGTATATCCTATGAGTATCATTCTAAGTGTACGAACATTTCCTTAAGTTTTTCGTGTATTATACACAAGTACATGACTTTTAATGTATATCATGCATATTTCCACACACATATGAATTTCAAACTATGTTCACACTGCAATTTCTAAAAAAGTATTTTCAAGTAAGTTTTGTGTACCTGACAAATGTTGAGAGAACTCATTGATTGAGACCCACATATTACATAATAGTTTTCGGTTATCTATATATCTATTTTTCTTATTATATTATAATTATGTTATTTATTCAAATTAAAGTACATAGTTTCACAAAATATTATGATTATTATCATCAATCATCAATATTAATAAATGTATTTTTTTCTCATTTGATATTTTATTAAGCTTGTGACAATACATATTACTAATGGTATTGTTTGGATTTGTGATTTATTTTCACTATAGTAAATAAATATTTTGTAGATTGTAATTTTAGTGGACATTCACGTAGCAACAAAAAATGTGGAGGTTGATGTGAAGCACGGAAATTTCTTTTTAGAAATAAGGAACACATTATGAATTAAAAAGAATATTAATAAAAATATATAAATAAATTAATTTTAAAAAGTTAAAATCGAAGAAATTATTTTTAAGTTATACATATTCATGTGCTTAAACAAACAACACTTCTAATTTATGATAGATGATGACAACAACAAAATTAATAAATATAATAAATGTTTATTTAAATTATTTATGTTTTTTTTAATTTAAATGTAATAGTTTTACAAAAATATATCTTAAAACCATATATAATTTAAATTTGATTAGATATTTAATTACCACAACTATTTTATTAAATTATAAATATAAGTAAATAATATTTTTTTCTCATTTTTTATTTTACTTTTCTAATTTATGGCTATTATTTAATTAAGGATATTTCTTTTAATCTATTTTCTCTTTTTTATTTTAATAATAATTATAATAGATAAAAATATCTATATAATAATAAATATATATTTATATTTTAACTTTTTGACAGAACACGTGATCGAAATGTTAGTGTTTACCGAGTTTTTCAGAAACTAGAAATATGTTATGAAATAAGAGCTGGAAATAATGGATTAGAGAAGAACAATCACAGTTTTTACGTGGTTGGGGCGTTAATGAGTCTTAGTTAACGAGTCACTAGTATTAGGCTTTAAAGAGTTTTGACAATGAAGTTTTTCTACAAGTTCAGTAGAGTTTTTGCTTACAAGAGAAATTTTGGGATCTCCACTACTGTGCACAACTAACCCTATTTATGGGCAGTCAAGTACCTTGGGCCGGACTAATCCGGGCCAATAGGGATGTAACTACAATTTTCCCGTTAATGGACCCACAATACAAAGAATTTAACATAATTATCTGTTGTTAATCTGGACCCATTGGGCCGACTTAGGTATGGTCGAGCCTTACAAGGATTCGTCAGAGTAGTGACAGTACTGTTTCCTAGGAACAATGTATGTTCCGTGCATACCTCATTCTATAGGTTAGTTAGGGAGACCAACATCTGGATTTCTTAGGACCACGACAGCATCAAGGAACACAAGGTTTGCCCTTTTCGAACATATGATCCAGGTTCATTTACTAATATCCAGGATCGTTTACCTTAGTCCTGGTTCATCTACCAGTACCCAGGTTCATTTACCAAGGAAGATACCTTGTTGAAGACATATTCTCTTGGATCCTACTTGATGGGATCCGTCTCTTGGAGTGAGTCATCCGTCATCACCATTTACATCCTAGAGGATGTAGGTTGAGAGTGGTCAGGGAGACAATATGGGCTTGCACCTTGGTTTGGCCCCCTCACTATGTTTATGCTACTTGCCCGTCATCAAGTTTAGTATGGTCTGGGCCGTCAGGTTTCCTGATACATTGTTCACTAGGACCAGTTTGGGGCCAGACCTCTTCTGAGGGCCCTTGGATCCATTTGGCCCTGCCAAGTGTCAAAGTTGGAAAATATGGGTAAAATTTACCCCCAAGTCCTCATCCGTGTTTGCATGGTGGAGACTTGCATTCCTTTTCCTGGATTAATCTCAAGAATCCCAGTTCGTTTACTTGAGTCCCAGTTTGTTTACCAAGACTCGAGTTCATTTACTTGGGGGCCATTTGGGCGATCTCTATCCTTTCAGATTCTAATGTCCTACATCGTGTCACCAGGTTGATGGTGCGTCTTTACTACTTGTGCCTTAGAAATCTGGATAGAATCTTTTGATTACCTAGGTGACTGATGGGTGTCAACATGTCTCAAAGCGTCTCGTCTGTACGAAAAAGGTGCTTTGGGTACTAGAGTGGGTTGTTTAATGCTTCTGCACTATCTGGAGCCATTAGATGGGGATATTTTTGGATTTTCAATGTGGACCATTGGATGAAGTAGGAGTAGATCTTGGATTGACGAATCCACGATTTAGTAATCAGTTTGGCCAATTAATGCCCCTGCATCGTTCAGGACTGTCAAATGGGGATAATCTTGGGATCCCCATCGTGGACCGTTGGATCAAATAGTGGATTTTTATCCTATAAATACCCCGACAAGCTCATTTCTACATTTTACACATGCCACATTCTCAATCTAGAGAGCAGAGAGCCAGAGTTTTATATGTCTAAAATTGCTGACGAGATTCTCCGGCGATTACTATTCCTTCGCTCTCATTTGTTTCCGACGGAGTCTTTTTAAACTCATCAAGCCGATGAATCTGTCCCGGTCCATTCATCTGGGAGTACTGACAAGCTGCTACACCATCTCCTCTGTTTCAAGACCAGAATTTTGCCAACGTTGTCGCCTGAAACTCAATGAATCTCAACTCCAATATCCCACAACAAATTTTCTGGTCACTTTCTTTTTCTTTTTGGTCATTTTTATTGTCGTCTTATTTTTGTAAACATAGAGTCGTTAGGGCCGTGGCCACCGTGTAGGGAGGTTCTGAGTAGTGGTAGTGGTAGAGTTGAATAGTAGGGTTTCAAGATGACGCCTTAGAGTCATTCAGGTGAATTAGTTTATTAGAAAATACCTTTGGCCTTTAGTCCTGACTTATGTTCTTGGGATCTCTATTGGTTCCGGATATGAGTCCGGAGGGGACCTCTCCAAGCAGTTTTAGGAGAATCCTCGCACCTAACTAGCTTTCTTCAGTTTCGGTGCTAACTGCTTGGTTCTCGCTTTTCTTGTCGCTTCCAAGTCTTTGATCATGGGTCGCGACGTTACTTTGTACGTGGAAGATATTGTCCAAGCTGGCCCCATAGTCCTGGAGGGGACCAAACTTCCCAGTGGTAACACTTGGGAGATGGACTAGGAAAAGAACGAGTTCTGGAACTACCAGATGCTGAATAAGTTGGAGAAGGCCCTTGGAGTGGAGTCGACTGCAGAGCTCTTTTACAACAGACTGGCCCAGAAGGAAGATAAAGCTCACACCAGAACGAGCATGTTTGGGGCCTGGAGCATATGCCACATCAGTGCGAGAGCTACTCTCCCGCTCCATGACTATTTTGCGCGCTTCTTCAAGTTCATGGGGATCGCGTCTTTCCAGCTTCTGCCCCAAGCATATAAGTTGCTTGTGCAATGAAACTTGGCTTAGTAAATCGATCTTGGATTGAAAGAAGTATTATGCCACTCTTAGTGTCGATGAGCTAGATACAGGAGACTTCGTGACCACGGAGAACCTTCGGCTGGTAAAGTTGATTGTCGAGAACCAGTCAATAGATGCCCCTAGCTTCTGAGGGCTACAATGCGAGAGGGATCTTGCCTTGAGAGAGGAGCTGGCCCTTATTCACATTGAGGCAGTGGAGGACGCGGTCAAGGGGGACACAGAGAAGAAGAGAAAAGAGCAAGCGGGCCTTGGAGAGAGGGCAGCGTTCAAGGAGCTGGATGCCCTTCTCAAGGGGAGGCAGCCCAACAGTGGTGCTCCCGGGGCTAGCATTTCAGAGCAAGGTAAAACGCCTCCGGTTTCAACTTACACCCCTCATATTATGGGCTTAGTTTTGAATAGGAAAAATTACTGGGATTATTTGACTGGGACTGTTAGCAATGTGGGGCTTCCTTGACCCATTGCTATAGACACGCTGACCCTCATGTACTCATCTTGGTTCCTTCAATACGGTAGCTTTTTGGACCTAGATGACATGGGGGACCGAATTCATTCTTTTTCACTAGAAGAGTTGAGTCGTTCCCATTCCATGGATGATGGCTTATCCTAGAGGACTTTAGAATTAAGTGTTTCTTTTATTTTTGTTTGTCACCCCCACTCCTTTACTTTACCGATCAGTCTTCTTTTTCTTTCTATCTACGGTGACCTGTACATGTCTAACCTAGTGGCGAAGATGAAAGAGATGATCGAGGCCAGAGTTGTTACGGCCAAGGGTTCGACCAAGAAGAATATTATCAAGCTGATCCTTAGGGATTCATAGTCAGACTTGGGAGCTTTCGGGGGATTTCAAGCTACTGCGTTGGTCCCGGAAGCACCGATTGAGTAACGTCCAATCCAACCTACTCCTGTCCAGGTCATTAATCTTGAGCATGAGCCTTCAGAAGGAGGTGGAGGGAGTAAGAAGAGAATGGATCTGGTCACCGCAGAGTCCTCGAAGCGGGCCAAGACCAAGGATTTCTTCCTGGCCGAGGGGCATTCCTCTGATAAAAGCCTTATCATCATGCAGGAGCTCCCGGAGGCTCTCGAGCTACCTATTAACCCGATTCTTCTTGGGGAGGAGGACTTGATCCTCCAGGAGGAGAGGATGAAGATGGTGTCCTGAGCTTGGGACGAAGGGCGAGAGAAAAGGGACGAGGTGGCCCAGGCCCTGGTCATATGCCGAAAGGTAGCGTTCGCCGATTGTCCAAAGGCCTTTGTCGCCCCCCAGCAGATCATGGATCAGTTGGTCGCTAAGATTAGGTTTCAGCCCAAGCTAGGGAAGGACACAGCCTTGCTTGCAGTGGACTTGTTGGCCCAGGTGAGGAATACCATGTCCACCCTTCAACTCAAGCGTTATGCCACATTGGCTAATAAGGATGCACTCCTTGTCTCCTAGGCCATCTGTCATCAAGCCACTATGGTAAGTCCTACGTCCATCTTGGTTTCCTTTCTGTATCAACCTTATTTGTTGTGTTATTTCTACCTCTCTTTTGTTACAGGATGCGTTGTTGGCTCACAAGAACGCGGATGTTGGTGGCCGAAATGACGGTGAAGTTGGAGATGATCCACATGGAACTGGAGGGGGCCATCAATTAGCGAGAGACTACCAGGGAGGCCCTCGCCAAAGAAGCCGCTTGGGTTCAGACCGAGTATGAGGAGGCTCTGGCCAAGAGGGATGCTGAGCACAAGAAATTGACGGAGGCCCTGGAGGTGGAGCTATCTCGTGCTCGCGATTCAAAGGCTTCTACCAAGGCGCTCTTGGAGGCGGTCGAGGTCCAGCTTCTTCAGGAGCGGGAAAAGGTTGCATCTGTCGAGAGGTAGAACCAGGCTCTGGAGGCCACAACCTAGTTGGAAATGAAGCGAAGTGAGGAGGCTCGCTAGAAGAAGGAGCAGGCTGATGAATTACTGGAGGCCACTTTTGATGAGGTCATTTCCATGGCCTAGCTCCAAGACAAAAATATGAACCTCCTCCTCTATCTAGATCTGGAGGCAAAGAGGGCCAAATTTGAAATGAAGGAATGGGAAGATGCAAAGTTTCTTGCTAGGGATCAACAAGGTGAGAATGCTCCAGACGTCCTTGACCAGAATGAAGCTCAAGCCTGAGCCTTTGTATTTTACTTTGGGGCTCCCTCTTTTCCTTCCTTCATTTTTGTAAACATACTTTTTTTTTAAATGGCATGGATGCGTCTGAGACAATTTCTTATTTCTCTGTCATGTTAATATATCGGTTATTGTCATCATACAATGATTCACACTTTAAATTTATTTATTTGTTCTAAAAAATTCACTAAGTGTGTTAACACCTTGAATGAATTAGGGTTAAATGTGGAGTCATGGTCCTCATGGCTGGGACCATTAGGGGAAAGTTTGTAGAAGGTAACTACTTTGACCTGAGAGTAGAGTTTAGGTTTTGACGGCCTGGACCGTCCTGAACTTTACCGAATAAAATTTAATTGATTTATCTTGACTCTATGGTTCAGGTTCCAACGACGTGGACTGTTATGGAGTTCTCAGATATGACTTAGTTAATTAACTTGTTCCGGACCCGAGGTTCAGGTTCCAATGACCTGGACCGTTAAGGAGTTATTAGCTGTCGTTTTATTGATCTGTCCTGACTATGATGTTTAGGTTTCATCGGCTTGGACTATTAAAAATTGACTTAGGTAGATTTTAGCTGATTAACTTATCTCGAACCTGGGGTTTAGGTTCCAACAACCTGGACCGTGTACGAGACCAAATTTAATCAATCTAAGCCTAAGATTCAAGTTCCAACAATTCTGGACTGTTAAGGAAAACATGAAGAGGGACTGGACTATCTTGGACCATGTTGGGTTTGGACCAATCTTTTGGGAGTTAGGTTTTAAACCCCCCGGACAATGTGGGTCTGGGCTAAGACTGGGCTTTCAGCCTTGCATCCTATTTTTTTGGGAGTTAGGTTTTGAACCCTCAGTATGTACGAGTTTGGATTAGGACTAAGCTCTGAGATTTGTATCCTTTTTTTGTTTTTAATCTTGGATTTGTATAGATGGTCTTACCCCCTAAGTGATCGAAGAGTGTGGTCTTAGGTCACTTGTTCATAGAAAAATTAAAGACGGATGTGAACTTTTCTTTTCTTACAACATTTCTTATGGTTTTTTGTCCACACCATTTTCATTAAAAAAGAAATGGCCCTGGGGCGTACATTTCATGAAATTAAAAATGTTAGAAAGAGCAAAACTAGATCCTCTCGACTACTGATAGTACCGGCGGAGGTGTTCTGCGTTCTAGGACCTTGGGACCTCTGTTTCGTCTAGCCGCTTTAAGTGATATGTTCCCGGACATACTTCATTTTGGATCTCATAGGGTCCTTCCTAGTTTGGTCCCAGAACCCTCACTCTTGGATCTTGAGATCCAGGGAAGATTCTTCGCAAGACTAGATTATCGGTTCCGAACCCCCGGCTCTTAACTTTTGAGTTGAAGTGCCTTGAGATCTTTCCCTAATACATCTTCAGCTGCACTTGTGATTCTTCCCAGATCTCTTCGATGAGATCCAGGGATTCTTAGTGTAAGGCATGGTTCTGGACAGGATCATACGTATCTCGTCTGTGAGATGGGACCACCATTTCAACTGGGATGACCGCTTTGCATCCATACACCATTGAATAGGGAGTATGACTGATAGATGTTCTTTAGGTGGTCTGGTACACCCATAGGACGTGGGGCAACTCTTCTGGACACTTGCTCTTGTAGGCTTGTAGCTTTTTCTTTAATGTCCCCTTCAAAATCTTGATCATGGCCTCTATTTTCCCATTTTCTTGAGGCCTTGATACTGCGGAAAATCTTTTGATGATGCCATGTCTTTCATAGAAGTCGGTGAAGTGGACGCTATCAAATTGCTTCCCATTATCAAACATGATTTTGTGAGGGAGGCCGTACCAGCACACAATGTTGTTGATGACGAAGTCCAGGGAATTTTTGGAGGTGATGGTGCTCATTGGTTCCACCTCAACCCATTTGGTGTAATAATTGATGGCTACAATGGCGTATTTTACTCCACCCTTCCCGGTCGGGAGGGATCCTACCAAATCAATCCCCCAAGCTTCAAATGGCCAGTGACTTGTCATCAGGGTTATCTCTGTTAAGGGGCTCGCGGGATCTTCGTGTACCTTTGGCATTGTTCACACTTATGGATGTATTCTACACAATCCTTCTTCATTGTTGGCTCAAAATATCCTTGTTTGATGATCTTCTTGGACAAGCTAAGTCTGGCTGTGTGTTCTTTGCAAAAACCTGCATGCACTTCGTGCATGATTGCGCTCATTTCGATCCTGGATACGCATCTAAGGTAAAGCATGGATAACCCCCTTGCGATAGAGTTTTCCATGCATCATGACATATCTGGGAGCCTAGTACTAAAGTTTCTTGGCGGCGGACATGCTCGCGAGCAATTCCCCAGTGGTTAGATACTGGATGAGAGGGCCCATCCAAGATGTAGTGTAATCAATGGCGTTGACGATTGCAGGAGTTTGTATACTGGGTGCGGGTAAATGGTTGATGTGGACTACCCCAGAGTGTTCTCCTTCAACATCTGTGACCAATTTGGCCAGCGTGTCTAGAAACACATTTTATTCCCTAAGGATCTGATGGATGAAGTGTCTTTTGGAAGACTGGAGCAACTCTCGGGTTCACACCACGTAGGTGGCCATCTTCACCTCCTTTGTTAGGTACTCCCTTGAAATTGTCCTGACCACCAGTTGGAAGTCGTTGTGGACTTCAATATTTGCTGCCCTTACTTCCTGGGCCAAGCGTAATCTGGTGACCTTGAGCCTCGTTGTTTGACACTTTGAACCGGAAGCGTAGGGAGCTTTGCAACTGGTGACCTTGAAGGGATATCAAGATGATCCCGACCCTAGTCCCATTTTCATTGGAGGCTCCATCTACAAAGATCTTCCACAAGGGCATTATGGGGTCGACGGGTTCTTTATCTTCGATTATCCCGGTACATTCTAAGATGAAGTCGGCCAGGGCCTGTCCCTTGATAGAAATCCTGAGGACATACGCAATATCAAATTGGCTAAGCTCCATGACCCACTTCAAAAGTCTTCCCGATGATTTGGGTTTCTGTAGTATTTTTTGCAGGGGATGGTTCGTCAGTACCTTAATGGCATGGGCCTGAAAGTAAGGTCTCAGCTTCCTGGAGGCGGTCAGTAAGCAAAATGTCAACTTCTTGATCAAGGGGTATCTGGACTCCATGCCTAACACCTTTTGCTTACGTAATAGACTGGGATATGGACCTTTTCTCGCACTAAAGCGGTGCAAAAGGCGTGTTCTGACACTGCCAAATTGAAGTACAATGGCTCCTCACCCACTGGTTTCGACAAGATTGGCGCTTGGGCCAGATGTTCCTTCAATTTTTTGAAGGCCTCTTCACATTTGGTCATCCATTCGAACCTCTGGTTTTCGCAAAGTATGTTGAAGAATGGGATGCACTTGTCTGTGGACTTCTAGATGAAGTGGCTCAAAGCTGCTATTCTTCAGGTCAAGTGTTGAATGTCTTTATGCTTTCGTGGCAATGGTATCTCGATCAACTCTCTAATCTTGTCTGGGTTGGCTTCTATTCCTCTCGAGGTTACTATGAAGCCTAGAGACTTCCCGGGTGCCATGCCAAAAGTGCACTTTTTGGGATTCAGCTTCATCCCATACTTTCAGATAATGGAAAATGCTTTTTCTAGGTCATTCACGTGTTGGGTTGAGGTCTTGGACTTTACCAACATGCCTTATATATAGACCTCCATGTTCCACCCCACTTAGTTTCGGAACATCCTATTGACCAGTCTCTGATAGGTGGCCCCAACATTTGTAAGCCTGAAGGGAATGACGATGTAGTAGTATACACCCTTGTCTGTCTGGAAAATGGTGTGCTCCTGGTTTGCTACATGCATTGAAATCTGGTTGTAACTGGAGTAAGCATCCATGAAGCTTAACAACTCATACCCGGATGTAGCATCCACAATCTGGTCAATCTAGAGGAGAGGGAAGCAATCCTTCGGGCATGCCTTGTTGAGGTCCGTGAAGTCGATGTAGGTCCTCCACATTCCATTTGGCTTCGGTACTAGCACTGGATTGGCCAGCCATACAGGATATAAGGATTCCTAGATGATGTTGATCGAGGACAACTTCTCGACTTCTAAATTGAGGGCCTCTGCCCTTTCCACGCCTAGGGGCCTTCGCTTCTGCCAAACTGGAGTCGCATTCTCATCAATGTTCAGGGCATGACATATGACATTGCGGTTGATCCCGGTCATATCTGAATGAGACCAAGCCCTGACCTCCGACTTTAAGTTCCTCCCTACCCGAATCACTTTGGTCGGGTCGGTGTCAATAATGCACTCCTTCTCAACTTCCTCCATGGTCTCTAATGCCCTATCCACCTCTATTCGCGGGTCCAATTCGTCGTCCTCCCGGACCACCCTCTATGCTGGTTGTGGTAGTGGGATTGGATTAACGTTTTCCTCTTAAAGAGGCTCTTTGTGGACCATGGAGATTGGTCGGGCAGAGACATGATAACACTTCTGGGCGCTCTTCTGATCTCCCCATACAGTTTCCACCCTGTCGTTATCACACAGGAACTTCATGCATAGATGGTGGATGGAGGTTATGGCATCGAAGTCAACTAGAGCGTGACGCCCAAAGATCACTGTATACGTAGTGGGGCAATTCACCACCATGAAAGTGCAGTACTTAAAGAAGCCCTGAACCTCGTTTCTCAGTGTCATGGGGACTTGAATCTTGCCCATCAGGAGAAAATAATCCTCGTTGAAGTCATAAATATGCTTAGGGAAGGAGGCTAGGTCCGCCTCTATTAGCCCGATCGCCGTGAAGGATGGCTTCAATAGGACATTGACAGAGCTCTCGTCATCCACCAACACTCATGGCACTCGTTTGTTGGCGATTTGGGCGTCAATGGCCAAAGGGTTGTGATGCGGGAAATGAACGTTCCAGGTGTCTTCCTCCGTGAACGTTATGGGCAAGTTCATCAGCATTAGACGTTGGGCCAGAGTCCAGACCAAGGTGCACACCTCATGGTCGTGATCAAGCTCACTAAGGTATCTTTTATGATCGTTTTGCGATGGTTCTCCTAGGTACGGGCCTCCTGATATGGTGGCCATGTGGCCGTCTACTCGAGGAGGCACAGTTCTGGGAGGATATGGCATTCCGAGCCTAGGAGCCATAGGTCCTTCGGGTGATTGCACTATTGGGGTCCCTTGAGGGGCTTGTGCTCCCGACCCAGGAGCGTAACCTCCCTGAGGAGTTCGATGCGATGCCTAGGCGGCTAGGGCCAAAGGTTGTCCGGGAGCTGCTGGTAATCCGGATCTCCCATTAGCATCCTGACCCATTAGTTGAGATGTCCCAATTTGATGAGGTTCTCAATCTCATCCTTCAGGTAACGACATTCCTTGGTCGTGTGGCCCACGTCCTTGTGGTAGGCACACCTTTTGCTGGTGTCCCTCCATTTCTTTCCCCATTTGAACATGCGGCTTGGTTTCTAGTAATGGACTACATTGCCCGTTGCAAGGTAGGTGTTTTCCCGGGTGTCCACCAAGTTGGTATACTCCGTGTATTGGGGCTCGTACCCCTTTTTCCCTTCTTTGAGGGCTCTGTTCAGTTCAGACTTTTGCTCGATCTCTTTCCCCATGAAGGGTTTATGCTCACCTCAGCTGCTTTTGCCTGAGGCGTTTGGGCACCACTAAGAGCGGCACTATACCTAGTTGGTGCCACTCCATACCCGAAGAATGGGGTTGATTAAGCCAGAGCATATCCTGTCAAAGTGGGCCCATAGAATTTCGGGGTCATGAATTGTATCCCAAGAGTTCCAGTGGGTCTGGACGCCGCTGGGGGTGTCGGATAAATATTTGCCGGATACTCCGCTCCGTAACCAGGAAAGGTTTATGCTGTCGACTGGGTTGCTGGCTGCCACCCAAAGGCTTAGATTCGAGCCTTATCCCAATTGATGAAACCTTGTGCCCTCCTTAAAAATTCTTCAAGAGTGGCTGCCTTACTGCGTTGCATGTCATCCTAGATAGGGGACCCAACTCTGATTACGAACTGGAGAACTACCTGGAATTGTTTGTCATCCACCTTAGTTTTTGAGGCTTCCTCCATGAAGCGTTGGATGTAAGCCCTAAGGGTCTCCGTTGGATGCTGTTTGATGTTGGCCAGCGCACTGACTTCCATGTATACCTTTATGGCGACCACGAATTGTTTTTGAAAGATGACTGCAATCCAGACCATGACTGGATCGATCCCGTCTTGATTTTTTCCACCACTCTTCTGCGAGTTCAGCCAGAGTGATTGAGAAACATAGGCACTTGCCGTTGTCATAGAAGTGAACTACAATCATCGGGAAATTGTAGTGGGACAAGTGATCTTTGTGGTCAGTTTTCCCGGTATAGGTGGGTATGTCTGGCATCTTGAACCCCTTAGGTAACACAATGTCCACTATGTGCTTGGCGCATGGCTCCTGTCTGATCTCTATGACATTTTTTAGAGTGGGCAGCTGTTCCATGAATTTCTTGGCCATTCCATCGTTTAGGGGGACTCTTTCGTTCCTCCTGTCATTGAGGTTATTCCTAAAGTAGCCTCCTTGAGGGTGGATATTTTCTTTTCAGGTCCGCTCCTTCTGAGCGTTGAGGCTGGCTCGAAAATCAACTCGGGATGTGTCATCTCCCTAATTGACCACTTTTGGGTCCTCTCCGCGTCTGCATCCTCTATGATCCTTGTTCACAAATGCGCTGGGATAAAAGCGTTTTCCCTGCTTGTCCTGTCTCAGGACATTCCGGGGCTTTGTACCCTACAGGCGATTCCCTTGCGGATTATTCAAATAATTCCGTCCTGGGGTGAGATTCCTCCATTCTTTCCTAAGGAATTTCCTTGGGTCAGCCCTGGTTTTTTGAGCGGGAGGAGCTTTCTTTTGGGGGTTTGCTTTTTCAACAGGGTTAGCCATCTTGACTTTCCCTTTGTCTTAAGCTGGATTTGATGGATCAACTTCGGGATGTGGGGATTGTCCCATAGGAGGAGTAGAAGCAGCATTTTCGAGCACGCCAGTCCTCATAGGCGGGATAGACGACTATGTTTCTGGGAAAGGAATGGCTGAAGAGCCAGGCGGGACTCTTGCATCTGGCGCGTGGCCTCTTATTGTTCAGCCATCCTGGCTTCTTTATCCAGGACCTGTTGTCTCAAACGGACCATATTTGGATCCTCCTGCTCAGAATCCATATCCTTCTCGTCATGATCAATGGGGTTCTCAGCCTCGTGATCTTCATACGTCCCTTCGTCTTCCTTGTAATAGCCCCTGTCGTAGTCACCCCCTTCCCCGAAGTTCTGGGAGTTTTCACGCATAGGCCCCTGATAAGGCATGTCCTCGGGTTGGCCTTGAGGAAGTGATTGATTGGGCAATTGTTCTCCATTGTCTTGTTGTTGCTGGTGAGCAAGATCAAACATAGTATGCCTGGTGTTCACCATTTTTGCAGATGATCAAGGTTGTCTGAAGCTTTCTTATGAAATAAGAGCTGGAAAGAAAGGATTAGAGATGAACAATCACAATTTTTAGGTGGTTGGGGAGTTAATGAGCCTTAGTCCAAGAGTCACTAGTATTAGGCTTTAGAGAGTTTTGACAATGGAGCTTTTCTACAAGTTCAACAGAGTTTTTGCTTACAAGTGAAATTCTGGGATCCGCGCTACTATTCATAGGTAGCTCTGATACTAAGTTGTAACGTCCTCCTAATCAAGGACTGTTACACTATGTACTTTCAATTATGTTAGACTTGCTAATAAATTCATTCGGATATAAACGTCTAACTAAGGTTAACGTCAAGGGTTAGGGTTAAAATTTTTTGTCAAAGGAACTATTGACTTTTATTTCCATCCTTGATTAATAAGTGAAGCCCTGATCCAGGTATTCAAATATCAATACAGAAATATATATGGATAGGCATACTTCAACAAGACAAACACACATACATATTAATTGTAATGCCCCAAATTTCCTAATAAGGTTTAGGACCTTGATTAGGAGGCCGGGAGGGCCATAATTGATTTATTATAGTACTAAAGATTATATGCATGTTTACGTGGATTATATTATTATATGATGGTGAATGCATGCATATGGGCTCATATGTTAATTATGAGGGTAATTTGGTAATTTGGCCACTGTGGGCGTAATTGTATATTTTGGGTGCGTGATTGTGATTAATTAATATAGCCACATTATAAGGTGGATTGGTTCGAGCTAATTGACATGAGACGATCATGAGATGTAAGTTTTCGGTCTAGTCATAACGGGTTTAAGTTCGGGGCTCGGGGTGAGTCTCGGGGTGAATTTAATGATTAGAGCATTACCGGGAATTAAAGGGTAATGGGATATGATTTATTGGTATTTGGGAATATTGAGAATAGCGGGAATTGGAGAGCGTTAATTATAATTAACAAGATAGGCGGGAAAGGACGGTTTTACCCTTGGAAGCTTTTAGAGGGATTAATTTGGCTTAGGGGCATTATGGTCTTTTGACCCTAAGGATATATATGACATGAAGGCTGTAGAAAATACAGAGTTAAAACAGAGCCTATCCTCTCTTTCTCCCTTCCTTCCCGTACAAGTCCTCCTTCACCCTCTTCTTTAGGTTTTGAGAGCCTATCTTGAGGAAGCAAGCTAGGGAGTCAAGCTTGGGGAGGTTTAGCTTGAGTTCAGCCATTAAAGAGGATTCAAATCATGTTTGAGGTAAGCTTCAACCATTAGTTTCTGGTTCATACTCTGTTTTGAGTTTTAGCTTTTTACTTGTGAATCACTTGTAGAAAGTTTGAATTAATGGAAGTTCTTGAGTTTGGGAACTTGGGTTTTGATGAGGGGGAGTTATGGGTGATGTTTGGAGGTTTAAATGAGTGTTTGGAAGAGGTTTTGAGTTGGTTTGAAGGGTTGGTTTGAGAGGAAAACGCAGGGGAGAGTTGGCTGGTGCGTGCTGGTTTCTTGGGTGGTTTGCGAAATGAGCTGCGGCCTGTCTATGGTGTGCCGCGGCCTGTGATGGCTTTAAAGGTGAAAATGGCTCTGTCAGGAGGGTGAGCCGCGACATGGCTCTGGTGAGCCGCGGCCCATCAAGGCAGATTTGGCCAAAAATGGGTTTTTGGCCTAGGGATGCTAGCTTAAGGCCTCAGGGTTGATCCTAGTACCCGGTTAAGTGGGGATTGATGTCCCGGAGGCTAGATATTGGTTTGGAAACTTATGTTGGCCATTTTTATTGATGGTATCTTATATTTGGTTATGACTAGGTGACCGCTAAAGGACTAAAGGTTGATCGTTCTGAAGGGTCGTTCTTTAAATCATTCTAGCTCGACTTTGAGGTAAGAAAACTGCACCTTGTGTATATGAGACATGCATGGTTATTATTGATGCATGTCGGTTGATTATTATGTATGACATGCATGGTTATTATGATGCATGTTGGTTGATTAATGAGTATGAGACATGCATGGTTATTATTGATGCACGTCGGTTGATTATTATGTGACATGCATGGCTATTATGATGCATGTTGGTTGATTACTGAGTATGGCATGTGTGGTTATTATTGATGCATGTCAGTTGATTATTAGGTATGACATGCATGGCTATTCTTGGTGCATGTTGGTTGACTATTTAACATGACATGCATGGCTGTTATTGGTGCATGTTGGATTGCTGGATATATTGCATATGATGCATGAGAAACATGTGATTGGGACATGCTTTATATACTGAGTATGATATTGTTCAGAGCTTGAGCCTCTGTGTTTATGCATGGCCCTGATAGCACTAATACCTATTTAGTAAGCATGCTAAATGCCTCGTTTATGGATATGGAACATGTGATATATGATTGGTGGCATGTCTTACTTGTGACACTGACTAGTCAGGGACCGACTCTAAAGTCGAGAATCATGCATTGAATGGCTCTATGGCATTAGTGCTAGACCGACCCTAGGGTCGAAGAACTTATAAGCGCTTGCCTGGTCTACGACCAGATGACTATAGCCAAGGTATATGACCCCGGTGACCGTTTGTCACATGGCTAAGGGACGCTGTCCATAGTTTCGACTCTAGAGTCGTGAGGAAGGTTATGTTGGTGACTAATCACCTTGCACCTGTCCTAATCAAACTTATGAAAGGATCACTTATCAGTTAAGCCCTAGTGACCCTATCGTCACATGGCTAGAGGGAGCGATGCTCATTATTGTGACTTTTGGCTATTGTCACCTATTTGTTTGGACTGATAGTCCTGAAAGGTTATTATCATCGTTGTTGATATTATATCATGTTATATTGTGTTTTCTTGCTGGGCTTCGGCTCACGGGTGCTACGTGGTGCAGGTAAAGGCAAGAGGAAGCTGGACCATCCTTGAGTTGGAGAGCTTAGGTGATGACGTGTACATATGCAGCAGCTCGTCCGCCACGGCCGAGGTTTAAAGTGGAACTAGGGTTGAACCCTGTTTTGCCGCTTAGAACGGCCTGTTGTAGATATTTTCTGTAATAAACTTTGAAACTTTATTTTCGGGATCCCAATGTATATATTAAACGTTCTAGTGAAACGTTACATCTTAACCAAAATGCTTAATCCCTAAACCGCTAATCATACTTAGTTCACGATTTTGGCCAAATGACTCGATTAGCGAGTTTAGCACCGTTTACAAGGCACACCATAACGGTCCCAGGAGTTGGGGCGTTACATTAATCACGTAACATCATCAAGTAACCATAATCATAGTAATAATCATGCTTATTTAACGGGGCCAAGCCCTAGCCACACAAACCATGCGAACATTCACGAAACACTTAAGCAGGTATAGAATATTCAAGTATGTTTAATCAATAAACGAAACGATAACTTAATCATAATCATTCTCAGGGGCCCAAGCCTTATTCATAATTATTATTGATAGTCGCGCCAAGACCTAATCACATATAACACGTAATGGGTGCAGTTTTCTTACCTCAGATCCGAGTATAGCGTAAAATAAGAATGACCCTCAAGCACGATCCCAGTTCTGAGCCCCTAGCGATAACCTAGCCACAACCATGTTATAGGATTACATTAATAATGAGAAAATAAAGGCTTCCGGACTGAGTCCTAGCATCCAAGACATCGAATTCTACTAAATCAGGTAGTAGAATTGATCCCGAGCCCTAAGGAAAAGATTCCCGTCACTAAAATCTCATCATGGCCAAAACAGCCTAGACGGGCTGCGAACTGCACTTGAGGGTCGTAGCACGCCTCCTAGACAGAAGCCCCCAAGGGCCCTGAGTTCGGTTGGGTTGCGACACCTCATGAACAGGGCCATAACTTGGCCCTGCGAACCCAGATTTCCTTAATTTTTCATCAGCCAAGTTCAACCAAAACCATCCCATTTCACCCCTAAAACAATAATTCAATTATCATAACAATTTTAATATCTTCCCTGCAACAAAACACTAGATTAAAGACCCACCAAAATCTAAAATCTCATACATGAGCCACAAGCTCAAGAACACCTTAAAGTTTAAGAAAAATAAGGTAGAAATTACACTGGAACAGGGATTAAAGTATTACCTCAACTATGAGTGATGCTCTCCTAGCCACAACTAATCCCGAATCCTAACCCAAGCCTTCAATTCCTTGGTTTCCAACCAAAATCTCCTTAACTTCTCAAGAGTAAACTTAGAACATATAAAGGAGAAAGAGAGAGAGAGAGATAAAGTCAGTTGAGTGTGTGAAGTGTTTGAGTGTTTTGTGCTTTGTTTCCTTGAGGCTTAAACGACTTAGGCTAATCCCGAGGCTCGGGGTACCAAAAACGTCCCCGAGGGAAAAATGGTCAAAATTTCCCTCTCAATCTCACTAACTCCAAATAAATCCTCAATTATTCATTCCCATTAATCGATAACGCGATTTAATACTAAATACCTAAAATACCCCTTGACTCGCCCTGAGTCGGGTACTGGGTCTCATTGTGACTTTCTTGCTAACATGCTCCCTATGATCATCTCGTGCCGAGTAACCCAAATAAACCCACATAATAATTGGGTCTCTCACATATATCACATATATGCAGATATATACAATTATGCCCATAACATGCCAAATTACAAAAGTTGTCATTCTAATAAGAAACCAGCCCACATGCATATTTAATATCCCTAAACATGTATAACTAGTTATATTATCATATAACTCACATAATCACAATCAAATATATCAAATAAACATATAATTCCATCCTAGCCCCCTAATCAAGGCCCTAAACATTATTATGTAATTTTGGGACATTACAGTAAACGAATAAAATACAAGATTCAAAATGGTGTGAACCCTTATAGAAAACATAAATTATATATATTTCAATAATTTACTTTTTATAAAGAATTTTTAACATTTTGAATAAATATAATATCCAAAGGTTAATTTTAAAAAATAAAGAATCAAAACGAGTAATTTGCCAAAATGTAGTGTTCAAATAATCAATCTATCTATTCCTATTTTAAACTTTTGACAAAACTTGAGGTCCACAAGTTAATTTTTAAAAATAAAGGTTCCAATGGGTAGTCGACTAAAATACAAGATTCAAAATGGTGTGAACCTTTATTATATTAATATATAATTTAATTTTTATAAGAAGTTTGAACCTTTTAAATAAATACATGGTCCAAAGGTTCATTTTAAAAAATAAAAGATCAAAATGGGTAATTTGCAAAAATTATAGTGTTCAAATAATCAATCGATCAATTCTAATTTTTAACCTTTTGACAAAACATGAGATCTAAAAGTTAACTTTTAAAAATAAAGGCTTCAAACAAGTAATTGGCCAAAATAAGTCTTACACAAAATATAGATTTTCTTATACATAATTTAGACTTTTTATAAAAAAAAAAAAAACTATGCAAAGCATATCATAATATTATTAAATAAAAGCACATGTACAACAAGTTTTTGAAGTTTGTTTTCTATACTTTAATTAGTACAAATTTTTCAAAAACCTACAGGAGGTTCGCTATACAATGAACAATGAACACCATCTAAAATAAAAAATTATGTTCAAGATGCCTTCACATGTCCATATAAATGGCATGTTGTACGAGTAGGGTGAAAATGAATTACTACCCCACAATATCCCAAAAATATTTTAAAATATATATTTTTTTAATAATTATAAAACACCGCGCGAAATCCGGTTATGTTTTCTAGTTTATATATATAAAAGAATCTTAAATATATTGAAGATATATTACAACAATTTTGACAACTAATTATAGTTATTAATAAATGTTATAGTTAAGATTTCTATATATAAAAAAGAGCAAAAATATAGTTTAAGTCAAAGAAATTAACAAAAAAAATCGTGTAAGGCCAACTTGTTGGAAAAGTCTGCCTCCAGTTCCAGATCCTCATAATTCAGTACATAAGTTCCTTCTAACACATACTTCCTCAGCATGGAAATATGAAATACATTATGCACACTAGACAGTGCAGGGGGTAAGGCCAACCTGTAGGCCACCTGACCGATCCTCTCCAGGATCTCAAATGGCCCCACAAACCTTAGGCTCAACTTGCCCTTCTTCCCAAACCTCTTCACCTCTTTCAGAGGTGAAACCCTAACGAAGACATAGTCTCCCACCTGGAACTCCACGTTCCTCCACCTTGGGTCTGAATAGCTCTTCTGTCTACTCTGAGATGTGAGCATCCGAGATCTATTCTTCTCAATACCCTTAGTGGTCCTCTGAACTACTTCAGGACCTAAATATTTCCTCTCACCCATCTCATCTCAGTGAATGGGCGATCTGTACTTCCTACCATACAACATCTCATAAGGTGCCACTCCAATGGTAGAGTGGTAGCTGTTGTTATAGGAAAATTCTATCAGAGGAAAATATCTACTCTAGAACCCTTCAAAGTCCAACACACATGCTCTCAGCATGTCTTCCAATATCTGGATAGTCCTCTCAGACTGACCATCGATCTGAGGATGATAAGCTGTATTGAACTTCAGGTGTGTACCCATCGCTCTTTGCAAACTTTCCCAAAACATGGAAGTAAAGATAGGGTATCTATCTAACACGATAGACCTCGAAGTCCCATGAAGGCAAACTATCTCTCTTACATAGAGGTCTGCATACTGGTCAACCTTATAATTCTTCCTCACTGGTAGAAAATGAGTTGATTTCGTATATCGATCAACGATGACCAAAATAGAATCATGCTGGCCCACTATCCTGGCAACCATACCACGAAATCCATCGTGATGCCCTCCCACTTCCACTTTGGGATATCCAGAGGCTGTAACAGCCTTGCTGGCCTCTGATGCTCAGCCTTGACCCACTGATAGGTTAGGCACCTTGCCACATACTCAATCACATCCCTCTTCATCCCAGGCCACTAATATAAAACTTTCAGATCCTGGTACATCTTCGTGGTGCCCGAATGTGGAGAATAAGGGTATTATGAGATTCATCCAGAATCTCCCATCTAATTCTGGTGTCCATCAGAATGCATATCCGATCCTTGTATCTCAACATGCCCATGCTTGACACCGTATAGTCCTTAGCTACTCCAGTTAGGACATTCCTTCTAATCTGCCCTATCTGTGGATCATCTAACTATTTCTCCTTAATCCTCTACAAAAGAGTAGATATGAGGGTGATGTTTGCTAGCTGGCCCACAACTAACTCAATTCCTGCTCTAGCCATAATGTCAGCCAACTTCCTTGAAATCTGCCTGACACTATATAACTGTCCCAGACCCTTCCGACTTAAGGCATCTGCTACCACGTTGGCCTTTCTAGGGTGATAGAGGATCTCACAATCATAATCCTTGACCAGCTCTAACCAACGTCCTTGCCTCATGTTCAGATCCTTCTGAGTGAAGAGATATTTTAAACTCTTGTGGTCAGTGTATATCTCACACTTCTCACCATACTAGTAGTACCACCACACATTCAGTGCAAAAACCACTGCTGCAAGTTCTAAATCATGTGTGGGGTATCTCTGTTCATACCCCTTCAACTGACGTGATGCATAGGCAATCATCTTCCCTGTCAACATAAGAACACAACCCAGACCCTGCCTCGAGGCATCACAATAAACTACAAACTTGTACTGATCTGTAGGAAGGCTCAAAACTGGAGTGGTGATCAAACTTTTCTTGAGCTACAAGAAGCTATCTTCACATTTGTCTAACCATACAAACTTCTGATTCTTGAGTGTTAACTCTGTCAGTGATGACGCAATCTTGGAAAACCCCTCTACTAAGCGTTTGTAACAACATGCCAATCCCAAGAAACTTCTGATCTCTGAAGCATTTTTTGGTCTTGGCCAATCTCTGACAACCTCAATCTTCGTTGGATCAACCATAATTCCATCCTTACCGACTACGTGACCTAAGAAAGTCATTTGTGGCAACCAAAACTCGCATTTCTTGAATTTCACATGCAACCTGTGTTCTCTCAACCTCTATAGTACCAATCTGAGGTGTTGCTCGTGTTCTGTCTCTGACTGAGAGTATATCAATATATCATCGACAAAGACGATCACAAACCGATCCAGGTAATCTTTTAACACCCTGTTCATCAGATACATAAATGATGTTGGGTCATTAGTCAATCCAAATGACATCACCAAAAACTCATAATGCTCGCACCTGGTGCGAAAAGCTGTCTTTGGTATATCTTCCTCCCTGATCCTCAGTTGGTGATAACCAGATCGAATATCTGTCTTAGAGAATATCTTTCTACCCTGCAACTGGTAAAAAAAAATCATAAATCCTTGTCATTGGATATCTGTTCTTGATAGTCAACTTGTTCAGTTTTCTGTAATCGATACACATCCTTAGAGAACCGTCCTTTTTCTTCACAAAGAGAACTGGTGCGCCCCATGGAAAGTAACTGAGCCTGATAAAATCCAAGTCTAGTAACTCTTGTAGTTGAACCTTTAGTTCCTTCAGCTCAGCTGGAGCCATGCTATAAGGTGCCCTAGATACTGTCGCTGTCCTTGGCACCAACTCAATCACAAACTCAATCTCCCTATGTGGAGGTAACCCTAGCAGATCCTCTGGAAACACGTCTAGAAACTCACAGACTAATCGGGTATGTTCTGGTCCCACTGACACAACCTGAGTGGTATCCACCACGCTAGCTAAGAATCCTGTGCATCCCCCCTGCAATAGGTCTCTAGCTCTAAGCATAGATATCATAGGTATACGAGGTCCATGCACAGCGCAAACGAATACAAAGGGGTCCTCACCCTTAGGCTCAAAGGTTACCATCTTCTTCTTGCAATCTATTGTTGCCCCATACTTCTCTAACCAATCCATACACAGAATTATATCAAAATTAGTCATCACCAATTCCACCAAGTCAAATGGCGATTCCTTGCCATCCACTGTAAATGGTAGTGATCTAACCCATCTCTTGGAAACCACTAACTCCCCAGTAGGTAGCATAGTACCAAACCCCACAGGCTAGAAGTCACATGGTCTACACAATTCATCTATAATCCTACTAGCAACAAAAGAGTGCATAGCACCCAAATCAATCAAAAATATATAAAAGGTTCCAGCACTAGAAAGTTGACCTGTAACCACCGAGGGACTAGCCTCGGCTTATGCCTGGGTCAAGGTAAAACATGAGCTGGCATCAGTCTGTCCACCTTCTTTGGCTCTACCTTTCTAGCTCTTGGGAAATATTTTTTCAAATGCCCCCACACTGTCGCAAACAAAGTATGCCTTTGCTTGAAATTCCCCAATATGGCGCCTCTTGCACCGAGTACACTCTAGGAATGCTCTCCAGGTCTCACCGCCACCCTGGCGGCCCATCTGTATGCCTCGTGGCCTCCTATCTGGCCCTGGAGCTGAAACTGTATTTGGAGTCTTTCTCTTTTGGTCACTCGGGCCTCCGACCCTACCAAAACCTATAAATGGAGGTCCCGACCTCCTAGAATCCCTTCTGGCTGCATTGTCACGCCAGATCTTGTTCTCTGCGCTCTCATCTGTAAGTGCCTTCTCCACAACCTGTGCGTATGTAGTCAATTCTGGCACAATGGTAATATGAACATCCCAGGTTATCATAGGTTGTAGCCCCTGAAGAAACCACTCTCTTCTGGTCCCATCAGTGGGCACGACATCCCCAGCAAACTTTGCCAGTCTTTCAAACTTTAGAGTATAATCAGTCACTGTCATGTTACCCTGAAGTAACTTGTTGAACTCCTCAGCCTTTGCAGCTTTAATTGTGTCGTTGTAGTATTTCTCGTTAAACAAGGTTCCGAACTCTTCCCATTCCATGGTATTTACCACTCTGGTCTGGGATACCACCTCCAACCATATTCGGGTGTCTTCTTGAAACATGTAAGTGGCACAGGCCACTCTCCCATTACCACCTACCGTCATAAAATCCAAGATGGTGGTTATCATGGTCATCCACTGCTCAACCTTCAGTGGATCTGAGCCACCCTAAAAAACTGGAAGGTGTTGTTTCTTGAACCTCTCATATAGGGGTTCCCATCTATCTCCCCCTGACTGGGGTTGCACGATCGTTGGTATCTCTGGCTGTATCACTGCCATACTATGGCCTATAGGTTCCTTGCTGGAACCTGTTGCTGTCTCAAGAGGCGAATCTCTTCTTCCTGCCTCTGTAATCTGGCTTGCATGTCAGCAAGCACCTGTTGCCAGTTTTCTGGAACTGGTGGTGGGGCCTAGCCCTGGTCATTCCCTTCCCTGGCCTGTAACTCTTGGCCTGCCAACCTCTCTGACCTTCGAGGATTCATAATGATATCTACCCACTCTATAGTAACCAAATCAGCCGTTAGGTAAGTAATAACCATACCTCTTGCTGCCTGACGGTTCAAGATCAAACAGACAAACAACAGATGCAAAGCTAATAAGTATGCCAACACATTCATGGTGATAATAAGCACTTCCTAATATCCATCAGCAAATAACAATGCACATAAACATATCCAAACATTTATGCAAGTATAACATGGCTAATAAGCATGTTCTTTAATCCCTGCCAGTGTTAACAATGCTAATAAGCATTTCTTGGCCTATATACAAATAATAACGCTAATAAGTGGTTCCCTTGCATTCACAACCAGTAACATTGCTAATAAGCATGCTCTTTATCATTCATGCAGCAGTCAAGGGCCAGACCCTATCAGATTATCTCATGCTTCCTAAATAGGCATGCAGATAAGGCATTCATATCATGTTTAAACAGATAAACACATAATCACATAATAGTTACTGAACCCTGAGTTGAGCTTGTCTTTAGTGGCGAGTTTACATGCCCGACCAGTCTTCAAGAACCCTTAAACCTTGGCAGCTCTAATACCGAGTTGTAATGCCCTCCTAATCAAGCACCATTACACTTTGTACTTTAAATTGTGTCAGACTTGATAATCAAGTCATTTGGATATAAACGTTTAACCAAGGTTAACGTCAAGTGTTAGGGTTAAAAATTTTGGTCAAAGGAATTGTTGACTTTTATTTAAAAAATTTATACATACATGGGATCCCAAAATATTACAACCAAACTTTTAGAAAAGGTGTATATACATCAAAATTACAGCAAGCCGACCTAATCAGCAAAATCAGGACTATAACCTTAGTTCCTCTGAGATATCCTCGGCCGTGGTGGAAGAGCAGTTACATATGTACACGTTGCTACCTAAGCTATCCAACTCATGGCTAGTCAAGCTTTCCTTTTCCTTTACCTGCACCACAAAACACCCGTGAGCCAAGGCTCAACAAGAAAACTAACATGTTCATAAACAGGGGTAATAATCTACTCATATTGACATACAATCATATATAACACAATCATTGGACCATTCTGGGGCAGCTGCCCTAAACAGTTGACCTTAGACTCAACCTCGGGGCCCTATCCCCTAGCTATGTGACCATAGAGTCACTTGGGGTCCTCACCTTTAGCTCTGGGTAACAAGGCAAACACTTTTGTTTTCCATCAACCATTGGGTTGGCCTATGTAATAGTACATTGTTGGTTTAGGCCTAAACCTTTCGACCAGTGCGCAACGCGCTATTGTCGTCCTTGACTAATAAGTCAAGCCCTGATCCAGGTATTCGAATATCAATACAGAAACGAATATGGATAGGCACACTTCAACAAGACAAACACACATACATATTTATCACGTAACATCATCAAGTGACCATAATCATAGTAATAATCATGCTTATTTAACGGGGACAAGCCCTAGCCACGCAAACCATGCAAATAGTCATGAAACACTTAAGCATGTATACAATATTCAAGTATGTTTAATCAATAAACAAAATGATAACTTAATTATAATCATTCTTAGGGGCCCAAGCCCTATTCATAATTATTATTAACAGTCGGGCCAAACCCTAATCACATATAACATGTATTGGGTGCAATTTTCTTACCTCAGGTCCGAGTATAGCGTAAAATAAGAACGACCCTTGAGCATGATCCCAGTTATGAGCCCATAGTGATAACCTAGTCATAACCATAATATATGATTCCATCAATAACAAGCAAATAAAGGCTTCCAGACCGAGTCCTAGCCTTCGGGACCTCGAATTCTACTAAATTGGGTAGTGGAATCGATCCCGAGCTCTAAGGAAAAGATTCCCATCACTAAAAGCTCATCATGGCCAAAATAGCCCAGGCGAGCCACGACCTGCCCTTGAGGGTCGCGGCAGGCCCCTCAAGTCAGAGGTCCCTCTTCCCTTGGAGATGGGACATGGGTCGCGACCTGCCCTTGAGGGTCATGACGCGCCTCCCCGACAGAAGTCCCCAAGGGCCTTGGGTTCGGTTGGGTTGCGACCCCACAAGAACAGGGCTGTGACTTGGCTCTGTGAACCTATATTTCCTCCATTTTTCATCAACCAAGTTCAACCAAAACCATCCCAATTCCACCCTAAAATAGTAATTCAATCATCATAGTAGTTTTAATATCTTCCCATCAACAAAACCCAACTAAAGCCTAGATTAAAGACCCACCAAAATCCAAAATCTCATACTTGAGCCACAAGCTCAAGAACACCTCAAAGTTTAAGGAAAACAGGGCAGAAATTGTTAGGAGTGTGTCCTAAAAGCATGTAAAAGACATTTGTTTTTTCAGTGAATAAATAAATACAATGGTTTATTATTGTTGTTATATTTAGATTGTTAAATTATTGTTTGAATAATTTTGTAAATATCAGAAAAATTCCATATTCATTATTGAGGATGTGATCTTGTATTAGTACGAGAGAATTAAGATCACATTAATGAATAAAAATAGTCAACAACAACAAATTAAAGTTATGGAATTCTTTAATTGGAGTTGTAAGTACGGTTTACTGAGTACCGCAATGATACAAATAATCTAGATTCAGATTATTGATGTGGTAAGACATCTCGGTAAATGTGCTTTATATAATATGATTATATATGACATGGACCGATATGAATTAAAGTCTTTATCCAAAAACTATTTAACAATAAAGACTTGTAATTCATATCATAACTGATGATCATTTATAGATCAACCTAAATCCTGAGTGTTTATGAACTCCTGTTTATGTTTATTAAATCTTTTGATTCATTCGTTAAGGTCTCTTCAAAGAATGAGGCTAATGACTTTTGTTTTGGAGATTTAATATCATGGATGGCTGGGAACATGTATCAACAATATGAAATCTAATCTTTCCTAATGGATCGTATATTAGTTCCCTTAAGGGTTAATTCTGGAACTGAATGATTTTGAGCTCAAATCTATAATTAGATTATAAATTAATTATTCACTAGTGAATTAATGGTACTTAAGGAATAAGAAGTAAGTTAGAAAGGTAAAATGGTAATTCTTCCATTCTAATTTATGAACTAATTAATTAGAGGGTTGAACTATTGTAAGATGGTTATATCAATGGACGACTTAAGATAAGATTTCTGTAAAAATATATCTATAACATAAAGAGTGGAATTCTGAATTTATAGTGGAGAAATATCATAATTAATAATTAACTATTATAATTAAAGAGTTTAATTATTTAGTTTCAATTTATTGGAGCTTAATGTTATGGGTCCATGGTCCCCGAAATGGCTCAAACAAACACTGACAAAGGTAAATACAAAAAATGGGCAAAATGACTTATTTGATAAGTAAAATATTTTTCTATGCATCAAACATAATTATTGCATAATTATGTGTAATTAATTAATTGAGAATTAATTAATTATTTTATTTAACAAAAATATAATTAATTTTGAATTAATTTATTTTTGGTATTTAAATAATAATAAAAATTGGGAAAAATCACATGCCATCACTGGCATATGGTACATGTGTAGCACAATGCACAGTCACTGTGCTACATGCATAAGAGACTGTAATCAACTTCTAGGTTCCACAATTTTAGTTATTTAAATATTAAATAAATAATGAGATATTGTAATTTAATTAAAATATTATTATTTAAACAAAAATCTGATAACTGATTAGTTATTTTCAAATTGTTTAAAATAACTAAGATTTTATTTTTAATATATTGGATATATTAAATATAGGATATCAATTTTTCAGGGATAGAAAAATATCTAGAAATCTCTCTCAGAGAAAGAGAATAATGACTCAAACAAAAGTCACTATTCTTCACAAAACCTACGTCCAAACTTTATTAGATCTCATGTGTTGAGAACATCTGATACATAGTTTTTTTCCTATTGTTTGTATAGCGAGCCCACACTCGTTCTTTGTGTGCTGAGAACATTTTGGAAGATCTTGGTGTGAGATCTCAAGGATTTAGCCATACAAAAAGATATCAGCAAGGAAGGACCTGAGGTAATTTTTCCATTCATGTCTTTGATTCAATATATATATGCATGTGAAGAAGTAGATCTAGAAATCTTATAGGATTAAACTAACAATTTGATTGTTGTTCTGTTGCGTATAATATCTGATTTGATCAATAAAAACCAACAGAAATTACACTGGAACAGGGATTAAAGTATTACCTCAGTTATGAGTGATGCTCTCCTAGCCACAACCAATCTCGAATCCTAACCCAAGCCTTCAATTCCTTGGTTTCCAACCAAAATCTGCTTAACTTCTCAAGAGTAAACTTAGAACAGCTAAAGGAGAAAGAGGGAGAGATAGAGTCGGTTGACTGTGTGAAGTGTTTGAGTGTTTTGTGCTTTATTTCCTTGAGGTTTAAACGACTTAAGCTAATCCCGAGGCTCGTGGTACCAAAATCATCCCCGAGGGTAAAATGGTCAAAATTCCCAGTATTCCCTCCTAATCTCACTAACTCCAAATAAATCCTCAATTATTCATTCCCATTACCCGATAACTCGATTTCATACTAAATACCTAAAATACTCCTTGACT
Source organism: Humulus lupulus (assembly GCF_963169125.1). NCBI lineage: Eukaryota > Viridiplantae > Streptophyta > Magnoliopsida > Rosales > Cannabaceae > Humulus > Humulus lupulus. The sequence goes on along the minus strand of NC_084801.1, from coordinate 22,492,315 downwards.
TGCCCCAAGTTGGGTACTGGGTCCTGTTGTGACTTTCCGCTAACTTGCTCCCTAGGATCGTCTCATGCCGAGTAACCCAAATAAACCCACATCATAATGTGGTCATATATCACATAGATGCACATATATACAATTATGCCTATAACGAGCCAAGTTACGAAAGTTTCCTTTCTAATAAGAAACTGACCCACATGCATAACTAGTTATATTATCATATAACTCACATAATCACAATCATATAAACATATAATTCCATATATTTCCATCCTGGCCCCTAGTCAAGGCCCTAAGCCTTATTAGGTAATTTTGGGACGTTACAACAAATGACTAAAATACAAGATTCAAAATGATGTGAACCCTTATAGAAAACATAAATTATATATTTTTAAATAATTTAATTTTTATAAAGAATTTTAACCTTTTGAATAAATATATGATCCAAATGTTAATTTTTTAAAATAAAGAATCAAAACGAGTAATCGGCCAAAATATAGTGTTCAACTAATCAATCTATCTATTCCTATTTTAACCTTTTGATAAAACTTGAGGTCCACAAGTTAATTTTTAAAAATAAAGGCTCCAACGGGTAATCAACTAAAATACAAGATTCAAAATGGTGTGAACCCTGACAGAAAACAAAAATTATATAAATATATAATTTAATTTTTATAAGAAGTTTGAACCTTTTAAATTAATACATTGTCCAAAGGTTCATTTAAAAAAAATAAAAGGTCAAAATGTGTAACGCCCTGGATAGCCAAGACCGCTACACTATGTACTTATAAAGGTGCAGGACTTGCTAATTAAGTCATTTAGTTAAAAACGTGTCACTAAGCCATAGATGTGCTAGGGTTAAAATGATTTTGGTCTCAAAAGTGCATTTCATATATTCAAACAGATTTACGTATGGGATCCCAAAAAGAACAGTGTTTAAAAGTTAGTTTACAAAATTTCCAAAATACAGACTACCATCAGCCACTCTAAGGCAAAACAGACATTTATAGCTCTTCTGTTCCTGTTATCCTCACAACTGTGGCGGCTGAGCAGCTGGTCATGTACATTCTGCTCATAGAGCTCTCCAAGTCAGGGCTGATCAAGTTTACCCTTGCCTTTACCTGCACCACGTAGCACCCGTGAGCCAAGGCCCAATAAGAAAACATAATATACATCACAACAATCATAACAAGAGAATAATCCTTTAAGCATGATCAAACACTTAACATTCCACATTAATCACATAGCATGTAATCAGAATCAAAGATGCAACCAATCATTAATAACAGTCAAGTCACATAATAACTAGGGCTGACAACTTAGGCCGCACCCTCTGTTTACCCCACTGACTCCGGCCCGCTTAAACCGAGCTCATTGCATAATAAGCTGTCATCGGCTACTAGTGGCCGAGCCGCGCCCTGTTCGCTAGTGTAACCTTTGGCACTCTTAAGCCGTTTGTTTACTGTTTACATGGCATAATACCATCCTTTCCAAAGCATACATATTAGGGAACCCTTAGTCCCGTTACAAATACACAACCGGGTGCAGTTTTCTTACCTTTAATTTCCGAGTATACTAACTACGAGCGATGCTCCTTGAGTGCGATCCGATCCCCGAGCCCTAGCTTAGCACCTAGTCACAACCAAGATAAAGAGTACCATAAACAATCTTAAAAGGTCTTCTAGACAAAGTTCTAGTCTCCGGAACATTGAACTCCACCAAACGTGGTAAAATATTCAATCCCGAGCACCTTAGGTTAAATTCCCAAGCCTAGAATCTCAAAATCCCAAAATCTCTTAAGAGTTGCGGCATTAGCCACCCATGCCGCGGCATGGCCCCAACCAGAGGCTCCCCCATGCTCAAAAACAGACACGGGCCGCGGCCCTACCCAGACCATGCCGCAGCCCGCCCTCCTTCCTCAGCACACACTAGCTTCAAAGGGCCGCGACTCACCAAGAACTATGTCGCAGCCTGACCCCCTTCGAACCCAGAAAAAACCTCCATTTTTGACTCCCAAACCTCACTCAAACTCCTCCAAAACTACTCCAATTCCACAACTCAATTACCCAAAAACTTCCCACAAGATTCCAGCAACACAACCCAGCTGAAACCTAAACTAGAAACCCATCAAAAACCTATTTCAATCACTGAAACTTTCTAACTCAAGAACACAAAACCCAGCCATGGAAACACTAACTCAGCCATTAAACCTTAAATTCGAGCTTACCTCAACTGCAGAACCAATCCTCCAAGAGCTTTCTGAGCTGACTTCCAAGGTTCTAGCCTCAATTTAATCTTCAAATACAAAACCCAAAAACCACTTAGAACACACTCAAAATCACAGAATTTTATTAACAGAAAGTGGAAATCAATCCTTACCTTAGTCCTTGATTGAACCCTTAGTTAATCCTTGAGATAATCTTCTAAATCCCAGCTTCAATTCTCAGAATTCCAGCCAAAACATCTAAAATTTCTATGTTTTTCCTTTGAGAGAGAGAGAAAAAGAGGAAAGAGAGGGTCGGTCTATTTTTATGTTCTACTGTTTTCTAAAGCTTCCTAGGTCTATCCTTAGGCAATTAAGCTGATCCCAAAGCTCGGGGTATACTGGAAACGTCCCCGAGGGAAAAATGGTAAAATTTCCCCAATATTCCCACCTAGACTTCCTAACCTCAAATATATCTTCAATTATTTATTTTCATAATTCGGTAATCCAAATGACCATAAAATACCTAAAATACCCCTTGACTTGCCCAAAGTCAAATATTAAGCCAATTGTAGCTTTTCCGCTATCTAGCTCCCTAGGATCGCCCCAAGTCGCCTGCTGCAGATTTACCCACATAATAATGTGGTTCTCACAAATATAACATTTATATAATCATACAAGCATGATTATCATGTAATCATGCATGAAATCAATAAATTCACACATAAACTAATTATGCCCTCCCGGCACACTAATCAAGGCCCTTAAGCCATATTAGTGATTTTGGGTCGTTAAAAAATGGGTAATTGGCGAAAAAGACAGTGTTCAAATAATCAATCGATAAATTCCAATTTTGAACCTTTTGACAAAACATGTGATCTAAAAGTTATTTTTAAAAATAAAGGCTTTAAATAGGTAATCAACCAAAATAAGTCTTACACAAAACTAAGATTTTCTTATACATAATTTATACTTTTTATTAAAAGAAACTATGCAAAGCGTATAATAATAATATTAAATAAAAGCACATGTACAACAAGCTTTTTGAAGTTTGCTTTCGGTACTTTAATTAGTACGAATTTTTCAAAAACTTACAGGAGGTTCGATATATAATGAACAGTGTGAACACCATCATGAAATAAAAAATTATGGTCAAGATGCCTTCATGTGTCCAAATGAAGAGCATGTTGTACGAGTATGGTGAAAATGAATCACTACCCCAAAATCTCCCAAAAATCACTACTAAAAATATAGGCTATTACTTCGTTTTTTTTACACATAGAATAAAAAATAACTGAAGTAAAAGTCTTTCAATGGGTTTTTAATTCGCTTTTGGGAATGGTAGTACATTAAAATAGGCTACTACTTCAGTTTCTTAAAATAATGAAGTTAAAATAGAAAATAGACAATGGCCATGTTTGGTTTCAATACTATATTGGGACATTCTACTTCAGTTTTTATGAAAAAACCGAAGTGAAAAGTGGAGCAAAGCAAACGCGGCCCTGAAGGGTATTACAACCCTTTTACTTCGGTTCTTAGATAAAGACCGAAGTAGAAAGTAATATCTAGCTCCCACCTCATTCATCTCTCTGAAGCAAAAATCTCAAACCCAGAAAACCTCCATTGTTTTCGTACTCCCACGAGGGTTTCACTAAATATACCCATTTTTTTTGTTTTTATTTGCCATTTGAAACAATTTTTCTTACTTAAAAACATAAATATTAGTCCCATTTTTATTTTTGAGGGAGAAAATAAAGACTTTGGGTGTGGGTATTTTTAGGGTTCGAAAATTGGTATTGTTATTGGACTTTGACTGGGTTTCTTCCATTAAAATGTGTTCTTCAACTTCAAAAGAGGTATGAATCACTAAATCTTTGTTTGTATGATCTTTTTTATTTTCTATATTATTTATAGATTTTTTTCTTATAGATATAATGTGTTTATTATATATAGGTTTTAGAGTTGCTAATATTAATTTAGAGGTTATTTTGAGCATGAAAGAAGGTTTGTTACCTTAAAACTTTGTTTGTGTTAATTTTTTTTATATTATTCCGAATTTAATACTTATTTTTTAGTATATTTGTGTTATCTTTTTTTTTTTTTTTTTATTTTATATAATGTTATTAATTATATATATTAGTAAATTTTAAAAATTGTTGTGACTTGCTCTTTAAATCTTTAAACATAGCTTCAATAGGTAATGTTGTTACCAATGTTAGAACTTGAAATGTTTGGATTATTAGTGACATTTGTTTTTTATTTTCTATAACTAGCTAGCTTGATATGTTGTTTGATGATTATGCAACTAGTTTAATTAATTATGTAACTGATTTTTATTTGTTTTTGTTTAAGATTTTTAGTAGGGTTGTTAATTTAGTTGCCAATTTGGTATTGATTTTGGGTGACTTCAAGAGTAATATTGGAGGTGATGAGTAATCTTTAAATTTTATTTATTACTATTGCAATATTTATTTATAAAATTAGAATTAAATCTTGCATGTTTACTTTAGTCAAGTAGGTTCTGGGAATTTTGTTGTTGGCGGTGATATAATGATGAAATTATGTGTGTTGATTTTGTGTTTGTTTGTATTGAATTTATAGATAATTATAAAATTGAGATATGCTACAAAAACAAAGGAAATTCTCCCAATTTTTTTTTTTATAGATTTTATTAATTGTTTTCCTTTTTCAATTTGCACACTATGTGGATATATTCTGTGTGTTATTTACAGGTTTAAAATTTTGGGAGATGTTAAAATGCAGTTGTTATGCTGCTGAAATTTTGTTAGACTTATGAAAAATTAATAATTAAACTTCAATTGTGTTGGATGTCCTAGAAAAAAGAACTAGGGGTAGAAGAGTAGAGGGATGTGAAATTTGGATAAGAGCGCGAGAAACAAAGAAGACTCTTATCGAAGATAATTTGGACAAAAAAATTGAAGAAAGAGATGTAAGTGTTTTAAAGTAAAGTAAGAAATTTTTTTTAAGTGTCCTTATAAGTTACTAATTTAATCTATCATTGATTTGTTTCGTATAATGAACTAGATGACAAAGTTACTAGTAGCCAAATTTTCGACAAGGGTCGGGAGGATATCTTGCCAATCCAACAAGAATAGTTAAGTCGATTGATGACTTAAATTTATTAGTAAGACTATTTTGTTTATACATACATTTAGTTTTATGTGAATGTATAAATGAATGTTTAAGCTATCTTACTTAATTACAATTATGTGAATGTATATATGAATGATTAAGTTATTCTACTTAACAATTATGTGAATGTATAAATATTTAATTTTATAAGAATTTTAATTCTAAGTGTATAAATTTTGTGATTTTTATTTCTATTATAAATTAAATAAAAATAAATAAATAAATTTAAATGCAATTAAAAATAGAAATTTGTAAACAAAAAAAGAAATTATATATATAATTCAAATTTAATTTCAATTTTATCAAAATTTGGTAGATTTTTTTTAAAAAAATAAATAGACATTCTACTTCGGTTTTTATGTATAAACTGAAGTAGAAAGCCATTGAAGTGGAAACACCTCAATATGGAGGCGCCACCTCAATATGAAGACTTTCCACTTCAGTTTTTCACCACTTTTTACTTTGTTCCAAACTACTTTGGTTGCGAATTTATGCGAAACCCGAAGTAGTTCCGTCTTAAAAACTGAAGTAGTAGCCCATTTTTCTTGTAGTGGATATTTTAAAATATAATTTTTTAATAATTATAAAATACTGTGCAAAACGAGGTTATATTTCTAGTTTATATATATATGAAAGAATCTTAAATATATTGAAGAGATATTACAACAATTTTGACATTTAATTATAGTCCTTAATAAATGTTTAAAAAATAGTTAAGATTTCTATATATAAAAAAAGGAGCAAAAATATAGTTTAAGTCAAAGAAATTAACAAAAAAATCGTGTAAAATATTATTGATTTTCCAAAATGTTGATTACTTTTATTTAGAAAATGAGTAATTGATTTTCTTTTAGAAAACTTTATAATTTTTGTAATTTACTAAAATTTTTATTTATCATATATATAATGGGCAGGACACTCAATCCCAGTCTCGTCCCTGGCTTTGTCCCCTGCACCATTTAAAACAGTGAAAAACCATTCCATCAGGGTTGGGTTGGATTATGTAGAGAAATTGACATAGCCACAACTAAGAGACGTAAAAGGCTATTTGGCATCGGAATTAAAGTTTCATTAAAGTCACACGAGCTACAAGAGCCGAGGGCCTCTAATCAACCCCATAATTACCAAATGGAATCTGAACAGTTTTGACAATAATTAACTTGTTCATTTTCTATTGGAGTTTTATGGCTTGGTCTACCTCTTCCATATATTAATAGTTAATACCCATAAATGATTACTTTAATATTAATCGTTTGATTAAGATTAATGATCCATATTTATAGTTATTAATTAATATTTTTAAATTTTTTTTTTGGAAGGGTTACTTTTTTTTTTTTATCAAGAAAAAATAAAACTTCATTGAACAAACAAGTATATACAAACAAGGGCAAACCGCCCAAACAACAACCAAGAAACAGCCAGCCAAATTCCAAACCTCACTCTACATACATTGAAGCTTCCTTAAGAAAAGCTTGAGATGAGGTAAAACCTTCCTACTATGAACAATGTATAATCTGTATTTGACTAAAGTAATTACTTCTTTTGCTATACAGTTAGCTGTCAAGGAGAACTCATCAAAAATGCATCTATTCCTATTCCTTCATATATGATATATCACTGCTGCTAGAACCACATTCAGAATAATGCTCAAACTGTCATTTTGCCCAACACTGAGCCTAACAGTCCAATCCGAACACTTGGTGGCCCAAGCTTGAAACCCAAGCCAAGAAAAAAATACAAGATAAGACACTCTTGGAAAAACAGCAGTAAAAAAACAAATGGTGATGACTCTCTAGTTGGTCTTCACAAACTGGACAGTAATGGCTATTTAGCAGAATGTTAGACTTAGCCAAGTTATCTCTAGTTAGGAGGTAAGAGTTGACCACCATCCATAACAAGAAACGGTGCTTAGGGAGGATTGTTCGACACCAGACTGCGTTCTTATAAGCCACAAGTTGCTGGTTTATTGAGCTGTTATACAGCTTGGACAGCTTGAATTTCCCAGAAATACCAGCAGCAATCACCTCTCTTTCACTGAACTTGTTCCTTAAATGGCAGAGTTTCCCCCAATACCAGCTGCTATCCTGTTTCAGAACATAGTTCCAAAAGTTAACCCCCTTCAGGTAAACATGCTGAACCCATTTGACCCAAAGTGTGTCCTGTTTTGCAGAGACAGCCCAAAGGATTACTTGATGAAAAACTTATATTCTAAATATAGCTAGTGTGTCTCATTGGTTGGAAACACCATTAATTATAGCAAATAAAAAATAACTAAATTAGAAATTAGTGTAGAAAAAAAATATTTATTTGTTGGTGACTTGCTATACTAAGTTACTATGTTACCACATCATCATCATCATAATTGTTAGTACTCATCTATGGGTAGTAACCATTGAGAAGTCTTCCATATATATATATATATAATAATAATAACTTAGTAAATTTTTTTAATATGCCAACAAAAGTTACTATCCCAAATATATGACAATTTTAATTTTTTAGATAAAAATACCCCTAACATTCAAACACTCATTTTCTCTCTCAATCTGAACTCTCTTTCTCTAACATCTCTCATTCTTTCACTCTATCTATCATTCTAATTTTGTAGATCTCGAAAAAATACCAAAATTAAAAAAAAAAAAAAAATCTGAAACCGACATTTGAGTGAAAAAATATGAACCGCCAAAGTTTTCGTCAAATTTCAGTGCAGAGCATAGAAATTGCATCGAAAAAGAATCGTTTTGGACAAAAATCAAGTTTTCATGATTGCATCGCAACAACATCGAAACACTATTGATTTTGTATCAAACCACCATCAATTTGGCATCAAAACACCATTGGTTTCGCATCGAAAAAACATCGTTTTAGCAAAAAAAAAAAAAGTTTTCATGATTGCATCACAAGAGCATTGAAACACCATCGATTTTGCATCGAAACACCATAAAAAAGCATCTAAATTTCATCAAAATGATGCATTTTCGATGCAAAATCGATGTTTTTGCGATGCAATCATGAAACTTGATTTTTGACAAAAATGATGCTTTTTTCGATGCAGTTTCGATGGTGTTTCGATGTAATCATGAAAACTTATTTTTTGGCAAAATCGATATTTTTTTGATGCAAAATCGATGGTGTTTCGATGCAATCTTGAAAACTTGATTTTTGGCCAAAACTGTACCTTTTCAATGCAATTTCAGTGTAAAATCAATGGTGTTTCGATATTTTTGTGATACAATCATAAAAACTTGTTTTTTGGCCAAAACATACTTTTTCGATGCAAAATCGATGGTGTTTCGATACAATAATGAAAACTTGATTTTTGGCCAAAACGATGCTTTCTCGATTGTGTTTCGATGCAATTTCGATGGTGTTTCGATGCAAAATTGATGGTGTTTCGATGCTCTTGCAATGCAATAATGAAAACTTATTTTTTTTTGGCCAAAACGATGTTTTTTTCGATGCAAAATCAATGATTTTTCGATGCTATTGTGATGCAATCATGAAAACTTGATTTTTGGCCAAAACAATGCCAATGCAATTTCGATGCTCTGCACTGAAATTTGAGGAAAACTTTGGAGATTCATATTTTTCACTCAAATATTTGTTTCACATGATTTTTTTTAAAATTTTAGTATTTTTTCGAGATCTACAAAATTAGAATGAGAGAGAGATTGATAGATGTTAGAGAAAGAGAATTCGAATTGAGAGAGAAAAATAATATTTGAATGTTATAGGTATTTTTGTTTAAAATAATTAAAATTGTACAGTCTTATATTTTAAATAATAACTTAGACGGTTATATTAAAAAATTTCACTTATCATGCATATAACATGAAATTTCCCTATATAAATCGTCTTCGCTCAACTGTCCTTCCAAGCTGCCATTAATGGAGATTCTAAATACTCTTGTACGCACCTGTTACTTTTCGTTTGGATATGCTTACTGAAATTAGCTTAGATTTTGCCTACCGTACGTGCTCATGATCTCATTTTATGATGAATTAATAAAACTCCCTCTCTGGGATAAACTTAATTAAGATATTAATTTAGACTCTATTTACAGAAAAACAAAGGTTTCCCCAGTGAATAGACTAATTAGACTACTCTAATTACATATACATACTACTACTTAATTATATTATACCAAAAGAGTCAATATGTAGGTTAATTAATAACAATGGGCATGCATTCAACTATTTTGAATTAAATAAATAATTGAGACTAATTAAGGACTAAAGAAAACGTTTAATTAAGCGATACAAGCTACGGGTATACTGTACATATATGCATAAGCGCTTATGACACATCAAACAGGTCCACCACTGACTGATAAAAATAATATATATAATATTAATGTGTACACTACTACATTAATTGTTCAAATTCTACTCAAAATATCTCAAACATATACATAAATATATAAATAGTAAGGTGTTGTGTAAGAGCTATTTTCTTAATTACAGCTAACAAGGCTAGCTGTGATGACTTTGTGAAAAGTAGATTCATCGCAAGGCAAGACAATGGCGTTGTTGTAGTCAAAGCCAAACTCTTCTGCAGCCTTCTCCAACAGTTGCTGAAAATTGGAGTCCTTCAAGTATGAAATTGGAATCACAAATCTCTTCCTTTCTTTCCCAACATAAACCACAAAATGTCCCTTTGGAGCCCTTTTACACAAGTAGCAGTACCGCTTATCTTGATTCTGATGACGATCATGACAATCTTGTTTTGGCATTTTGGCAAGTATCAAAAACTAGCTAAAACAAAGGCAGAGTTATCTTATAAAGTACTAAGTGAGAGTATACAAAATAAGGAAAGGTAGTGATATATATGTGTGTGGATGTGTGCGAAGAGATAAGCTCTCTTTGTCTTCTTATATACTCGAGGTTTCTAATAAGAAGGTATCAATTTTTGGTGGTGAGCAAAACGTGCTTATTATATTTATATGTGATTAATTATTTTATCATGTATTGTCATTGTATTATGGTGTAGAAAAGGTGGAAAAAGAGTAGTTTGTGATATGGTTTTTGTGGCGTTGAGATATGGTGCGCACATGACTCTGTCTCCTGAAGAAGAACTAATAAACCGAGTTAAGTTTTTCATTCCTTCACGCCTTTCTATTATACGTTGTGTGGCATAAAATAGACATTTGAATATTATGACCATGTGTGTTCGTTCATTTAATTATTGACGAAATCCTTTGATATTTATAGTTTTTACCATATTTATGGTGATATATTTTATATGAGTGGTTTATATACAAGATTAATTATTGTAATGCAATGTCATCACAAAACACCTAAAATATTTAATTTTCCTTTAATATCTTGTAAAAAAAAAAGAACGAACGAGTCTTTTTTTAAAAGTATGTTATGTTAAAAATAGAAAAAAATAATTTATGTTGAATTAGTTTTTAGAAAAATAATCTTCCCGACAATACTAAAACAAATTATCAACAGGGGTAGTTGAGTGTTTCAATAAGTATGTTTTTCAAGGGAAATGTTTTCATGTCTCTATTTGCGAGAAAAAAACACATATGTAAACTTTTTTACCAAAATAATATTTTAGAAGATTTATTATCATATATAAAAAATATTACTTTAAGAAATAAATTAATAAAGAATTTGGAATTTAAGTGTTTTTTTTTTCAATTGCTGAATGACATTCAAGTTGTTTGGTTGCAGGTTTAAAAGGAATCCAGTTGTTTGTTCACGTACGGCAACACTTTAGCCATTTGCAAATAAAAAATTTACAAAAGTTTGTAAGTTATGGTATTTAGATATTTTTATTAATTTACCAAAATATCAACAAATACTATAAAAGAAAAACTATTATTTATTGATATTTTTTAAGTCATAACATAAATTTTTAGTGGCAATAAAAAATTATTTGTGACAATAATTTTTTTGTGATTAATATTATTAACGATAGAATTTTTAATGATGACATAACTATAAAGATGTCTTTTTTAATCATAAATTTTTTCTTTTTAGTCACAAATTTTATTGTGATTATAAGTAAGATTTTTTGGCTTCATAAAACATTCTATTTGCATGGTTAAGTTATGTTGATCAGGATTAATGACCGTGGTCGAAAAAAGTAATTTATATGTATACATTTATTTTGTAAAGAATTTTAAAAACTTTAGTACCTTCTACACAGAAACATATCAAGGATATGTACATATTCCCAAAAAAAGAAAAAAAAAACACTGGTTGAAAACCAAGTGGTGGAAAATTTTATTTAGTAGTACATATACATAGAGATATAAGGGCCCCTATCCTAGCTATCAAGCGGTCAAATACTTGAAATTTTTCTTCAGTTATTACAAGGTAGTAATTAATTAAGCTCATCAGGTCTCTTCATTTATCTTAATTAAACACGTAAAATTAAAGAAACAACAACTAGCTATTCAATATCTGAATTAATTGCTACTCTAGTCAAAATTGATACAGTCACTACTTTCTGATCAGAAAAATAATTATATATATTGAGGTAGCTCTAGTAGTTCTTTGACGACAAGGCAGTGACCTTATGAAAAGTAGATTCATCACAAGGCAAGACAATGGCGTTGTTGTAGTCAAAGCCAAACTCTTCTGCAGCCTTGTCCAGCAGTTTCTGAAAGGTAGAGTTCTTCAAGTATGAAATGGGGATCACAAATCTCTTCATTTCTTTCCCAACATAAACCACGAAGTGTCCCTTTGGAGCTCTTTTATTACAGTAGTATCGCTCCTCCTCTTGCTTTCTTGGCATTTTGGCAAGTACTACACTACTACAAGTATATAAATGGAATTTGAAATGGATTAATAATACTGAAGTGAAGTGATGATGATGATGATAATATTATGAATGTGTAGTTGTGGCGGAGAAATATATATATATATATGAGCTATATTGAGATATGTATTATATGTCTTGTGGTTATCTAATGAGAAATATGGTACCAATGTGCTCTTTATATATGGTAAGTGAGCAAAACGTGCCAGTTATACGTTTCGTGCATGTTCTATGGTGGAAAAATACAGGACATAGATAGCTTGATGTTTTATTTATTTAATTAATTAATTTTTTGGTTGTATTGAGATGGTACTGCACATGAATCTGTCCCCGGAAAAAGATGAAGTAAAACCTAATTAAAAAGACTTTTCATTATAGACTAATTATATAGTGGAGATATAAAATAGGCATGAATTTCAACACGTACGTTTGTTCATCAAGTTAATAACGATTTACAATCACTAAATTAATCAAATGATATATTAGTGAGTAATTACATAGGAATAATATTAAGAACTCGCTTCTAAATATGTGGTGTCAATTTTTTTCATGACCACTCTAGTTTTGATTTAAAATACATTGATACGGATAAGACCGTTTATGTCAGTTTATTACCGCGGTGAAAAAGAAAAATCACATCAACTGGGGAATATAAGGGAAGTGATATTGTACGTGGTATCGATAATTTAGACTGCACGGGTACCATGTATATAATATGTGGCTAAAAATGATACCATTATTAACACAACTGTAAATCTTAGTTCACCATTATATATATTGATCGAATATATATTGACTACGTTCTGAACTATAAATGTATATACATGCACCAATATGTATATTTCTAACTAATAATTAAAATTATGTTCACTGGTATATCTACTCATCTTTTGTACTTAAGAACCCAAAAAAGAAATGACACTTTTCACCATTACGTACATGATTTTTTTTTTTTTTTTGGTAAATACCATTTTGGTACGATGCGCAAAAGTTATAGATTTGATTATCTGTATTTTATTAAATGGTAATTTGGACATTGAGTTTTACAAAATAGAACATAATAATACCATGAGTTCGATTTTGGTCAATTTTTTTTAAATATGACCAAAATACCTTCATATTTTAATTTAATATTTAAAAATATTTCATGAATTTTCTATATTTAAGATAAAGGAAATAATTAATAAATACAAAACGTAATATTTATATTAAAAAAAAAGAACAAAAATTTAAACAACATTAAAGTAGATAATTAAAACTTTAACAAAATAAAAATTAAAATCAATCTCTATCCTAAATAATAATAATAATAAATTTTCTTTTCTTCATCTTTCTCTGCTCATGTTCTTTATCACCATCAAAACCAGACCACCAATACAAAAAATGTTTTTTAAAGCGAGCCCTAAAAAAGTTTTTAGGACTCATGAGGCACGAGTCTTCTATTTGAGAGCCTTAAAAACTGAGATTTTTTAAGACTCGCAATGTTTTTAGGGCTCGCATTAAGTAAGTGTTTAGGGCTCTCTTCGCGAGTCGTAAAATAATGTTTTTAGGACTCGCAATACGTGTCCTAAAAGATCCCGTTGAGTGTCTATAAATTTAGTTTTAAGTGCTCTATTTGCATGCCCTTAAAAGTTAATTTATTTTAAGAAAATTGCAGCTACAATTCATTTTGATTTAAAAAATATATCCATTTGAGTGTCCAAAATGTATTAAAAGAAATTTGAAAAGAAAACACTAAAAAAACGCCCATAAAAAATATTTAAAAGAAATTTAAAATTCTCAACATGTATTGTAAGCTAGCTTATAACATGTTTCATTTTGCTCTAACCAGTTGTAAAATGACATTGCCCATTCTTCTCGAACTTCGTCAATTTCTTGAGTAATATATGGTTTGTCAGAGGTGAACTGAAAAAATAAAGAAAGAAAACTTTAATTATAATTATATTAGTGGTAATAAATTCAAAGCATATACAAAAATTATACTATATTAATATTATGTAGTTGTATATTCATTGTTACTTGTTTTGGCAATAAATGTTTGATATGAGGAGCATTGATAAATACATTCTTCATCATCCTCATAACGTAATATCTGCAGTTGATATTGTTTGGTTGTTTACGACACTATATAAAGATTGGTAATACATGTACAAATCTTAGTATTAAATATCTTAAACATCTTTATATATACATAAATTCATATACAAATAGAAACATACAATAGGTTGGAAATACATTACTCTTGCTGGGCGCTTGTTGATCTTTTTACGTGCTTTTATTTTTTTCGTGAAATACATCTCAAATGCATCATTGATGGTCTCCTTGATGGATGTCCTGTTATCTAATGGTGCGTTGAGAGGATCGAGAAAACACCCATAATGCCAATTGGGATATAATAAAAATAACATACAATGCTCCCTGTTGAAAGAACAAGTATTACATAGTTTTAACTTTGGATTCTATTTTTTTGTATCAATGAAAAATATATTAATTAAACTTACGCATGGTTATAAGGCAGAACTATCCAATCATTCTTTTTAGACATGCAGTATAACATCCTATCACATAAAGCTTAAGCATGACTATCTACACGAGTCACGGAAGTACAAACCTTATTAGGATTCATAAACAACAACGAACTTCTCTTTTCCTCGTCTAATAATAGTGTCTGGTACAAAATCCTACCAACAAATATTATTAATTAAAAAGAAAACTAAATAGTTGATGAAAGAAAATCCTTACAATAAATATTATTATCTTCATATAGAGCATACCTCATGTAGAAGACAATGCATGATTGTCCAATCATCTCCTTTCTACAAAATTCAAGTATTTCATCCCGAAGCAGAGCAAAGTATTCACAAGCTAGCATGGTCAAACACATCAAAGTTAATGGACACTTCAACGTCATAATCATGTTTAGGCCAATCATTGACGATTTCATAAACTTTGTCTCAACTTAGGCGACAACGAAGATGGTTGTTGCACCTCTTGTGACAATGACGCCTTAGGTGCTTGTTTTGGAACTAGTTATTGTGTTTGTGGTGCTAATGGTAGAGAAGTTTTTTTCCCAGCTTGCTTTCCTGTTTTTTTTAACGACCTCCTAATATGCCCTTAACAAATAATTAATAATGGAATAAGTAAATAAAAATTTAATAGTCCTAAAAAAATACATGTGTTGCTCCATTGAAGATTACTAGCGACTTGGGCCAACGTATCAAAGTCCCAATAACTTGTTTGACTGCATAAATCTCACTGGTAGGGATCGGATGAATAAGTAGAGCATCAGGTTGGTCAACAAACTCAAGTGCACCGCGGTAGTTTTCTCCATGGATGTCTGTGCTACTAGTAACTAGAATGTATCCCCTACCAAAGATGTTGGTGATAGACCCTAATGCAAATTTGCATTCAATCATTTTATCCTACACATATTTATAAATTTTTATGTATAAATATGTTATACAAGTTTATGAATTTAGATTTTAACAAGATAATGTTATACCTGATTTAAGCCAGAAGTGGGGATAAACACAGGTGCCTCCTTTGGTTGTGGGGGCGGTGATGCTAGAGGTTGATGCTGCGATTGCGGTGATACCTGATGAGATGGTGTCGCTTGATCTATGGGTGATCCATAGTTTGGCACTGACGCATGAAAAGATCCTCCAAAGCAACTATGTTGTCCTTTCATCTGTTCCATAAATTGTCGCATCATTTCCTCTTGTCATTTGATCATTTCCTGCTGTTGTTTCATTATTTCTTCTTGTTGATGGTATTTTTCTTCCATCATTACAAATCAAGCATCAACTGAGGAAGTCTCAAACTCTATTCCTTTCTTCTTACTGGATCGTGGGGTTTTCTAGGATTGGCCAGGCATTACACCGAGCCCAATACCCCTCAGTCGCCCTCTACTCTCAAGGGTGCCTAATGCCATAGTAAGCACAATCTTAGACCCATCATGTTCAAATTTTCCATAACTCATGAACTGACTATAGTGCTCCTACAAAGAAAATATAAAAATATAGTTATTCTCATTAAAACTAAGTAATCCGATCATATAAAAAGTAGTACACTTACTATGTTGCGAGCTACGATTGTTACCTCGGTACCAATCGACTCACCATTTTTGTTAGAATGTCCCACCAACCACAACTGTGACCTGTCGATTTCAAACACCTCGAGTCCAAAAAAATTTTGTTGCAGCTTTTCCACTGGCAACAAATACCCACCTCGTGACATATGGTGGTCATGTTTCTTTTTATTTTTATTTTTTATTTCGATGATGTATTTTTCTTTTTTTCTTCCAATCATCAGTCATACGGGAAACACAGAACTCATCCCATTATGTTTTAGTGATCAACTGTGAGTAACCTCTTGATGGTCGGATTTGCATCCAGCTTATCGTGGATGCATACTTTAGTAAGATAGGATTTGAATGATCTCCATTGTTTTGCCGCCCTTAACATAATTTTTCTTTTTACTTTATATTCTATGTCAAACGTAGCCAACAATTGAAGACAATACATATCATTAGTCAATATAAAAAATACAAACAACATATATTATAGTGATAATACCTTAATGATATCCCATAATTTTTCTTTGTCTGATTTTGGGACTTTATCCCAACTCGCGTGTGTGATTGAAGCACATCTCTTTATAGTTGATTCGATCATTGATCCTAATGTTGATCTTGTTGTACTGATCTCTTGTCCATGTTCGTTGAACTTTATTGGTACCTTAACACCTTCACTTCGCATCTTGGCTATGTCGGGCATGGTACATAGTCCTCTACTAGATCCCACCTCCTCTATACCATCATCATCATTCTCCTCTTGACCAACATCATCAAGTCCAGGAAGTAGACAATCATCATCAAGTCTAGGAAGTGGACAATCATCATCAAAACCTCCTGGATCAGGCATGGAAATATTTGACAAGGAAACGATTATTAACAATGTCAATAGGCAATCATCAACATAATAGGAAAATTAAACTTAGAATGAACACATCCAACCTTAAGAAGAAAAAAAAAATAAGTCAACATTTATCAACTTATATGATCAACCCATATACCGTCACCATCAAAACACAAAAAAATATCATCGTCATCTACACCATCATCAATAGGGTATTCGGTAAGCTGTGGTTCGGGAATTGTGACAGGTTGCTGAAGGAGTGGTAGGTTATGTACATCATTCTCTTTGTCTCTCCAATCTATCGGTTGAGTAGGAACCACAACTGACCATTGCTTGTCTGATGGATCATTCACATAATAAAAATAGTTTGGCTTGTGTTGCCATTATGAAATGATCATTTTTGTACCCAATTCGATTTAAATCAACTGATGTAAAACCTAAATCATCAACATTTACTCCCTTGTCACTTTTCACCCAATCACACAAGAAGACTGGCACTCTAGTTGTAATATAATCTAATTCTCAAATTTCATGGATTACTCCATAACATGTCATATCACACTCTACATGATTTTTGTCCCTTGAACTAGAGATTTGCACAGTTTTTGCTACAATACAAACTCCAATATTTTTTGTGCTTCTTACATTATCTCGTTCTAAAGTATTGAATTGAGTACCAATGATGATGTATGATGGGTACTTAAATACATTCAGAGAATGACCACGGGAAATCTACTTAACTATGTCTGACACATGACTTGATGTTTGAGTCACTTCAATTGCAACCTTTGTTAAAAACCAAAAATGAAATAAAAATTAATGACATGTCATGCAATCAAAATAAAAGATATAAAATTATTTACTCAAATCAATACCTTGTTCTCTAACTAAGTACTAAATGTACGATAGTGTTCATCTTGGATCCATTTTTGGTTCTTTGACTTAGATGGATTTTTTTTTTAATCCAAACGAAATGATCCCTTCATAAATGTATACAAAATTAGTATGAGTCAATACAAATATCACAACAATGTGTTATCATATCGTACTGTCAAAGATAATTTACTCGATGTAAGGTTGAATCTCATCAATGTTTTGCAATACAAGACAGTGTGCTTCGTGTCTTTCATCTTGACTTATTGAGGATACAACACCACCTTTTCCACCATAACCACCATTACTTTTATCTAATGTAGATTGATCACCCACGCTTGTCACACCATGCAAGTATTTTGAAAAAATTCAATGGCTTCTTTTGCAATATAGCATTCAACAATACATCATTTGGGTCTACTTCTATTTCTAACATAACTCTTAATAATCTTCACGTATCACTCAAAGGGATACATCCATCTTAGGTAAACAGGTCAGCATATTTTAATATCTCTAACCAAATGGAGTGTAAGATGCACCATTATGTCAAAAAAAGAAGGTGCGAAGAATCACTCCAAGTAACACAGGATTATAGCAATCTCCACTTGTAAATTGTCCAACGTTGATATATTAATCGTCTTACAACACAAATACTTGAAAAACAAACACATCTGTGTGATTATCTCTCGAACCTTTTTAGGTAGCACACCACGAATAACCATAACTAGAATGTGTTGGAATAGGACACAATAATCATAAGATTTCATGCCGACCAAATTCAAATTCTTCATATCCACCAACGTTCTTATGTTTGAAGAATACCCTTTTGGAACTTTAATATTGTATACACAACCACAGAGTTCTATTTTCTCATCCTTAGTTAGTGTGTAACAAGCTGCCGGTAAAAATGTTCTCTTAGGACCAACTTTTGGATGTAGCTTTTTTCGCAAGCCCATTGCAGCCAAGTCTTTCCGAGCTTTAATGCCATCCTTACTTTTATTAGGAATATTTAACAAAGTTCCTATTAGTTTATCACACACATTTTTCTCAATGTGCATAACATCTAAATTATGTCGCAAAATGAAAGTTTTCCTAATATTCAAGCTCAAACAAAATTGATTTTTTTTCTTCCAAGGACTTTTAGAGTAATCTAGACTAGTCATACTAAATTCATTCTTATCCTTGCCAACACTCTTTCCGTAACCTTTCCTCTTCTTAATTTGACAAACAATAGGCTTTCCTACCTTAAACTGAATTGCAGATACTTTATTAAGTACTTGATTCCCAGTCAAAGGAACTGGAGCCAAACCAAACTCTTGTTCACCATTGAATGCATTTTTTCAAGTTCTAAAATAATGTCTCCGGGGCAAGAATTTTCTATGTCCCATATAGTACCTTGCGGGAATGTTTCAGATATTGAGAAAAAGTCTTCTCGTCACAAATAGGACAAGCTTTGTATCCTTTTACACTGTAATAAGATTAATTTCCATAAGCAGGGAAGTCGTTGATTGTCCATAACAACACCGCTCGAATGGTAAACTCTTCTTTTCAGTATGTGTCATAAGCCCTAACCCCTCCATTCAATAAAGTTTTCAAGTCATCAACTAGGGGAGCTAAGTAGACATCAATATCGTTACCAGGTTGTTTAGGTCCTGATATCAACAAGGTTAATAAGGTAAACTTCCTCTTCATACAAAGCCATAGCAGTAAATTATATATGACTAGCATAATAGGCCAACAACTATACTTACTACTGAGAGAAGTATGAGAATTAATTCCGTCCATAGAAAGAGCTTGACGAATATTTCTAGGTTCATTGACAAATGAAGGCCATTCAAAATCCACTGTCTTCCACGCTGGTGAGTTAGCAGGATGTTTAAGTCTACCATCCTTTATTCTCTCATTCACATGCCAAGTCAAATTCTTAGCATGATCAACATTTTGATAAAACCCAATCAAACGAGGAATTGGAGGAATATACCACAAAATTTTTGCTAGTACTCCTTCCTTAACTTCCTCTGAATTTATTTTCTTTCGCCATCTGGACACACCACTAGTAGGACACGAATTCGCATCTACAAGGCTATTATGATATAATACACAATCATTAGGACAAGCATGTACTTTTTTCATATTGCAATCCTAATGAGCACATAGTTTTCTTAGCCTCATAAAATGACGCGGGCATCTCATTTTCTTCAGGCAATAAATGTAACACCCTGGTTACTCCAGAACAGTTACGGTGAACCGGAAATTTAACTCGCTACCCGAGTCCTTTGGTTAAAAATGTGCTTCTAAGTGTTATTAACAGGCTAAGGTGGAAAAGCAATCAAAAGGGAAGGATATATTTTATTTAGAACATAAAAATGTTAATGGGCCCATCAAAACATTTACAAGTTATTTACAACTCAAAATGGTCATTATAGTTTCAAGTTTACAAACCCGCTGACCTAAGCGGCAAAAATAGGGTAAACCCTCTAGTTCCTCTGAGAACTCCTTGGCCGTGGTGGTCAAGCGGCCGCATATGTACACATCACCACCTAAGCTCTTCACTCAAGGCTGGGTGAGCTTTTCTTTCCCTTTACCTGCACCACATAGCACCCATGAGCCAAGGTCTAGCAAGAAAACACAATATATCATGAATACAGTATCAACAATGATCATAATCATTATTCAGGACTCTCAGTCCAAAACAGATGAGTGACAGTCACAAAAGTCACTAAGGTGAGTTCCGTTCCCTCTAGCCATGTGACGTTAGGGTCACCGGGGCTTTACAAATAAGTGAACCTTTCACTAGCTTAAACAGGATAGGTGCATGATGACTAGTCACCAACATAACCTACCTCATGACCATAGAGTCATAACCATGGGATTCCGCTCCCTAGCCATGTGACAAGCAGTCACCTAGGCCTTCGGCCCTGGCTCTGAGTAACTAGTCTTAGACTAGTCAAGCGCTTATAAGTTCCATCGACCTTAGGGTCGGTCCAACATTAATGCTCCTAGAGTCATTCAACGGTGATATCGATTAGATCTAATCTTCAATCGACCCTGCGTTCAGGACACTTATGCCATTTCTAGCTCTCAGGTCAGTAATATGCGACCAGTACCGTCCCTGACTAATCAGTGCCATACACAAGTAAGCAAGCTCTGCTAAGCATTTAATATGCAATCAATGTCCAAATTTATTAACCAACATGCCTTAAGAACAATCATGCATGTCACATATGGGGTGCAGTTTTCTTACCTCTGATTTAAGCGAGAATGACTAAAAGAACGACCCTTGAGAATGATCTGACTTTTAGACCTTTAGCGGTCACCTAGTCATAACCAAATATGGAACACCATCAATAAAATGAATAACAAAGCTTCCCAAACCAAGATCTAGCCTCCGGGACATCAATCCCCACTAATCCGGGTAGTAGGAACAATCCCGAGGCCTAAAACCAAGTTCCCGAGGTCAAAACACTCAAACAGGCTCAAAACTACCCAAGAACCGCGACCCTAGCACTTTGAGTTGCGGCCCCCAGCCACACCAGAAGCAAGGGCCACGGCGCCCCTCATTCAGGGCCACGGCGCCCAGTAAGGCCAAAATACCTCCACTTGCTTCTTCGAGCTAGGGCCGCGATGCCCAAAAACAGGGTCAAGGCCCCCCACCCAGAACCAGCCATAAACTCGATTTCCTTCATCCCAAACCCTCTAAAAACATACCTAAACACTTCCAAATCCAAAAATCAAAGTTCCCAAGCTTCCCAATGATCCAAAACCATCAAATCCCGAGGCTCAAACGAACCAAAAACTCAACGATTCACAAAATCCAATTCGAAGCTTAGAAACTCTAAAAACTCAAAACTTAGATTACCTTTGATTGGGTTGTTTCTCATCAAATCCTTCGATCAAGAAGCTTCTAATCTTTCCTAGAATTGCTATGCCTCGATCCTCGCTTAATTTCGACTCCTAGAACTCGAGATTTCTTCGAAAATGCCTCGAATGGTAAAATGAACTAACGGGAAGAGAGAAAGAGGTTTTCTAACGTACAGTTCTATCTGACTAGCTACTTCAAGCTTAAGTAACCTCAAATAAAACCTAGTGCTCGGGGTCCCGAAAACACTCTTGGGGGCATTATAGTCAAAACTTCCAGCATTTCCTCCTTATCTCAATAACTCCCAATTTATCATCAAATAACATTCTCATTACTCAATATCCCAATAAAAGACCATGTTATGACAAAACCGCTAATTCACAATATAAGACTGTCTCATGCCGAATAGCTCGAATATATCTCCATAATAAAGGAATCTCATCCATAGCTCATAATATGCACCAAAATACACAAATATGCCATCAACGGGCCAAATTACCAAAATGCTCTAATAATCAAATGTGGACCCACATGCATGCATATAACATCATATTACAATATAATTCACATAAACATGCATATAATCATTTAATGGCATAATTAAATAGTTATGGCCCTCCCCGCCTACTAATCCAGTCATTAAACCGCATTAGGGATTTCGGGGCATTACAATAAATCTTTAAAAAAAAACTAACAATTCTGTGAAACTCTTATCACTCATCCAATTTTGGCTTTCATATTGTACAATCTAAGAATGGACGACAACTTTGTAAATTTAGTGCAACCAGGGTAAATCGACTTTTCAGTTTCATTAAGAAGATTTTCAAACTTAACAGGATCTACTTCGGATTCATAATATGCATCGTCAATCATTTCATCTAAATTATCTTTATGATGAAATTGCCTATAATTCTGAACTTCATTCATCCGAGGAGGGTCCGAAGTAACATGAAGCTCTTCACCATGCCAATACCATATTTTATAACTTTTGTCTATCCCGTGGAAATATAAATGCTCTTTTATCATTGTGGTAGTCATCTTTTTCATATTTCCACACTTACTACAAGGACAACAAATATAGTTTGTATCTTTGCCATGATCCAAACTAAATTTAAGAAACTCATCGACCCTTTTTATATATTCTACTGACAACCTATCATCTGACATTCATTCATTTTCCATATTGCGCCTATTTTTTTTAATAAAAAATTAAAACTTAAGAAAATAAAATAAACATACAAAACAAAAACTAAGTATAAAAAAATCTACAGAAAATCGGACAACATGTCCCCTAATTTTCTAGCCTAGCCATCTCTCACAATCAACACCAACATGTCAAACAAATTAAACAACACACATGTTTTCATCCATATATCACCGCAGCATACAAATTTTTTAGAACCTACTTCACTAAGGCATGCAAATTCTCAATCTTCCGTTATCACCGCAACACAAAGAATTCTCAAAACCTACTTCACTACGGATGAATATCTAAGATATTCAAACTCCACTAAAGTAATACAATTATTATTCAAAATTTTAAAAGATTGATTTTTAAAAAAAAAAAAAATCAAATACAACATACCTCTTACGATTAGCTACCAATCCAATGCTTTAAGACCAACCAAAATATTAACCTAAACATCATTATCAACATTATATAAAAAAGAAAAGAAAAAGGTTAGATGTTGACATTTAATTTTAAATAGTTCACATAAGTATAATTTAAATAGTAAATCATGTTGATTCCTAGAGAGCATATACCATGTGTTTCAAACCACTAAATCTTTTATTTTTAAAAGGAATCACTAAAATATTTTATAAATCATAAACACATTATTTTATAATTCTTAAATAATTAGCAATAAATAGAATAATGTTCATGAATGTTTTCCTCTAATCTTTTCCATATACCATGGATCCTATTTACTTTTTCTCTAGTATTTACTCTTGGACCCTTTTTCATCAACCCAATAATGAAAGTTCTAGTTAGAAATTTTTAAAAGTATGTGTTTTGATGACAACTTTTCAAAAGCTAGCTAGCACTTTAAATTTTTTGTTAACTAGTGCCATATTTCAATGAGAAAACAAAACTAAAATCAAACATTTTTTTTAGAATAAAAAGATATTCTTCAATGCTAAACAAAACTAAAATCAAACACTTTTTTTAGAATAAAAAAAATATTCTTAATTTTTTTGTTAACTAGTGCCATATTTCAATGAGAAAACAAAACTAAAATCATATCATATAGTATTATAATTAAATCAACCACAAAAAAATAACTCAAAATATACTCATTCTCAACCCCATTCTTATAAGTAAATTGAAAAGGTAATCAAGAAAGTACCTATAAGTAAACTCACAAGCTCATGCCACAAAAATTAAATATCATTTAATTTAATCAAGCTTCAATTATACCAAATGAATCCAATAACCATCTCATTATATTTAGAGCATTATACAATTATATATATATATACTAACACTATCAAATAAACTCAAGCATACCTCATATTCAATACAAAAAAGAAAAAAAAAAGCTATTCTGCCATATTAAATACAGAATTAAAAAAAAGAATAGTATAGGTAAATAGCATACATATATATTTATATAAGATAAGTATTTATTTATCAAAGAAATGAAAAAAAAACTAGTTCTCTACTGTGAACCCACAAAGTCGCCGAGAATCCATGCCGCCGCCGAGAATGCATCTTGCTGCCACCGCGAGCTAGGGTTTTGGAGCAGAGAACCCACGCCGCCGCCGGAAAAGAGTTCCATGGGTGCCGAGAGCCCACGGTTGCTAGAGCCGAGAACCCACGTCTCCTCCATCACCACCCACAAATCCCAGCAGTCAGCGTCAACCTCACATCCACCTCCGATCAGCCGCCCCAAGCCCTAAGAATACCAAACCCTAAATCCCCAAATGATAGAGTTAATTTTCCTTGCTCTTGTGTTTGTGCTGAAAAATTTACTAACCCCTATAATTTTTGAAAAAGTGAAAGTTTTGAGTCTCTTTTACTTAACAATTTTAAGGGCTTGCTTGGAAAGCCCTTAATACTCTTTTAGGACTCGTAAAGCGAGCCCTTAAAAGTCACCATTCCTAATTTTTCAGCCCAAATTTTGTTAGGACACTCATTGTGAGTCCTAAATTGTGTTTTTTCAAGACTCTCAATGAGTGTCCTAAAAACTCTATAGACATTTTTAAGGACTTGCATTTATGTGCGTGTCCTAAAAAAGTGTCCCGCAAAGGGTATTTTGTAGTAGTAGCACATATACATACAAAACCCAGATTTGAAAAACACTATTAAAAATAAGGGTTCAGTATCAGTTATGTATTGACGCCTTTCCCAATTGTGTCAGTTTTGAAACTGATGCTGTTGAAGGCAACACAATTAAGATGATTAGAAGCGTCTGTTAATAACTGACGCTTCTGACTGACAAATGCGTTGGTTTGTAACCGACACCCAACGCCTCTGATGTGCAAATGCGTCGGTTACAGACCGACAACAACATTTGTGTCAGTACAAAACCGATGCTGATGAATTTAAAAATTGTGAAATGCAACTGTTTCTGCCATTTCCCCCTGCATCAAAACAGAAGAAGAAAGATAGAAACACGTATATATCAAAAATATATATTTATATGAAACTATATATATATAATGGTCGAGATGTGTGATTCAAAAAATAACAATCATATACTCGAGGGAAAACAATGACTAAGTTTCTAATCAAATTATATTAACTTAACTATTGTTTAGAGACAAAAAATAAGTTAGTAATGTTGGAGTTTTATGCCCTAATTAAAACTCAATTTCTTTGTAATCCTTTTTATTCTCAATAAAAGAATAGAAATCATTTTTTGACTTGGTCAATCACTTTGCTCACATGTTTATTTTCATGATTATTTGTTTAATCTAAACTTCTATTAAAATCCGAGCATATAGCTAATCGTATTTATAGTGACGTAATTACAGTGGAATATAAATATGATTATATGTTAAAAATAAGTTAGTCCTAAGATTGGTTAGTGCACAATATTTACACTTTCCAATCCACGATATGATCTACTTATACATTGTAGTGTTATGTTCTTTCAAGAACATTAGCAAAGTAGATAAGATTGGATGTATTTGTTACATCGGACATGACCAATATTGACAGTTGATAGGATAAGTAAACATACCATTATTATCTATTCTAGTCATATCATATAGTTGACCATAGGTCAATTAAATCTCAATTCTGAGTGGTTAGTATTCTAATTGATTGTATTATTTGAGTTCTTTGACTTGTTCGTTACCAGCTTACCCCACGGACTAGCCCATACTTACATCTTGGGAACTCGGTAGTATAATTGAGTGGGAGTGTTAATCATAGATATGAACATCTATAACTTCTGATGAAGAAGTGAAACGATGGTTTTCTTTTAGTTTGGTTCAAGGTGTTAAATGATAGAGATCTCATTTCAGTAATTAATATTAGTTTACTGAAATATCATTTACAAGGAATTAAATATTTTAAGGATAAAATACAATGAGGGGTGAAATGATATTTTAGTCTTATCTCATTGTAGACCGTCTATAGATGATTGAGTGACAATTATGGTTGTAACAATGGAAAATTAATAACGTACCTATATTTCTTATAGAGCATTCTATGAATTCGAGAGTGCAATTCCTAGTCTTTTGTGGAGTCACAGGGAATTAATAAGTTAGTAAATTTATTTGTTAGATTTATGATAACTTATTGGAGCTGGATTTCATAGGCCCATGGTCCCCACTGTACCTTGGATAAAATCATCTAGATAGTCTCAATTAATTGATTTAATTATCAATTAGAATTATCAAAGTTGACCAGGTCAATTTTGGATAGTTTCACATAGTGATGTTATTTAGAGAAGAAAAGATAAATTAGGGCAAATTTATTAATTAAGATAAATTGGTATCTAAATTAATGAATATGTTTAAATCAATGTTCAAATTATAAATAATTAATTTGATAAAGGATGTGAATAATTATTTAATTAGTTAAATCAATAGAATATAATACAGGCCTTGATTTTAAGTCCAATGAGCTTATAATCAAATGAGAAATTTCAAGGGCCTAAAGCCCATGATAATTTTGACCTAAGGCTATTAATTAACTATTATTTTATTGATTTTTTAATTAAATAAATGACCTAATTGAGTCTATAAAAGGAATGCTAAGAGAGAGTTGAAAACAAAAGTCAAAACACAAGTTTCTAATAGGGTTTAGATTCTCTCTAAACATAAGTCACTTTCTAAGCCTCATTGTCCTTTATCTCTTATTCTCTCTCTCCGTATCTATCTCATGTATTGAGAATTGCCCACTCTAGTCTAGGTGATTCTAAGGATACTTTGGAAGACTTTGAAGAAAATTGAAGATCGGTTCAGTTTCTTGGTAATACTCAGCGACAGAAAGGATACAAGGGTTAGAGAAACTGAAGGACGAACTCTATTATTCCACTGCATATAATGTAATTATTCTTGTCATTATTTCTCTTTGAATTCAATTTTAGAAACATATTCTAGGTTGTCTCATATTAACTTGTTTAATATTAGATCTACATGAAAATAAATAAAGATCATGTATAAGTTTTCCTAACAAGTAACTAATCTAAGTCCATTATTTAGAGACAAAAAATAAGTTAGCTAGTAAACTAATCTAAGTAAAGATCGACATATGACTCAAAAAATTATATTCATACTCGATCGATATATGGAGGTACGTACATACTAGATAGCACTAGTTCTCATCAGACACTAAGATGAGGTAACATTGACTCTGCCCATTTATCTCGACGTTATTGATTTCTTCTAGCAGGTACACCATTGTGCTTTTGAACTACACATGAATTCAAAAAATTAGTTATAGTAAAATTATATATGATTTTACAATAAAAGTTTAAATTATATAATAGCTAATAAATTAAACAATACTTACGTGACGCTTAAGTGGTTCTTTTGGTTGGGCTCTGAAACAAAGTCCCTTGTGAACTTCAATTCGAGGGGGGCACCGTCGCTGAAATTGCCTTTCAATTTAGAGAGAAAGGAGAGAATGAGAGGAGGAAAAGGACAAGGGTTAATATTTAGGCCTAGCGTCGGTGCAGAACCAACACATTTTTCACGTTGGTGTCGGTTCATAATCGACACTATACCCAAAACACACGTTTTGATTAATGCGCGGGCTTAGTATTTGGGCCCAGCGTTGGTTCAGAACCGATGCGTTTGCCACATTAGCATTGGTTATGAGTCGACTCTATAATCAATACAATAATGTCTATTTACATGTAAATGACAGATATCTAACAGTCGTTGTTGATTTACAATACTGTCCCTAATAAAGCTATTGTGTCAGTAAATTGCGTGGACCGACGCAAATAAGCAAAGTCGTAGCCCTCTTTTGGCGTAGTGAAACTTTCATATTAATTACAAAATCAATCTCAAAAACCAAATGGAAAAAACACGAGATTAGGGAAGTGAAATGCATAATCAATCTCAAGTTTACACTAACATTCAATCTCAAAATAAATAAATAAAAAAAGTCAAAACCATATATGTGGAAGTTACCGAAGACCTACAGTTGGACAGGGTTGCTGGCGATTTCTACTCTTTGGGATTGGTTTGAGAAGAGGTTGGTTCTTGTTTGTTACCATGGAGAGCTGAGAAAGATCCATCAAAGCTTTATGCCGTGAAGCACAACTGCTGGTGAAGCATTGAACTAGAAATCAATCAAATAAAAACCAAGAAAACCAAATCTAGTTCAAATGAAAATGGCCTCCCTTGTCGCACTAGCACACCAGATTTGTGCCTCCCTGTATCGCACAAGGCACCAACAAGCTCTGCAACTTCCTCGTTGCACCAAGCACACTAGATCTATGCTTCCCCATGTCGCACCATCAGCCGTGAGCTCTACGCCTCCCACTATCGACCAAGGTGTCATTTCATCCACGCCATTACAATTTCTAGAGAAGAAGAAGAACATGAGAGAAATGGAAGAGTAGGAAGGAAGGGGAAGATAAGATAGAGGAGAGAGGAAAGAAAAAGAAGTCAAATATATATTTTTATTTTTTAAATATTAACTTAAATTTTTATTAATTAAGTTAGTAATATTTATTTTAGATATTTTTAATTATTTAGTGGTGTATTTTAGGAGTATTGTGATCATATTTAATTTTTTTTTGGACCAAAATCGAACTCAGAGATATTATGTTCAAATTTGCAAAACACAAGGTCTAAATTGTTATTTAAGAAAACAGAGGGTTCGATCGGTAATTTTTGCATAACATATGAGCAAAAATGGTATTTGCCTTTTTTTTTTTACATAATAACTACATTTAGATTGTAAGAATTATAAATGGGGGCTTCTATGGTAGGAACATTGAAAATGTTCCTGTGGATATGAATTTTTTTTTTTTTTTTTTTATATATAGACAAGTTATAACTAAAATTATTTTTATCTAACTAGGAAACTTATTATAAATTTTTGAGAAATTTTACATATAATTTAAGGTGCCAAAATCAGGATTAAAAGAATATGTATCTATTTTCATTTTTATATACACCTAAAACAAATTGATTGAATCTTATTTCAGTGCTTGTAAAAAAAAAAAATCAAAAACTTATCAGAAGTATCTTTATAACTGCAATATATTTGTATAATAAAATTTATCAGAACAAATTTCCAACCGAAGGAACTTTTTGAGGGTTGAATAATACAAATAATGTGAACACAAGTGGTGTTTTTACATCCATATCAAAATAATATAGTTATAAAATAGGGTATTGGTATGGAAGGTATGCACGGTGCATACTTTTTGTGACTTTTTGTATTTTTGGTCTCGTGAATATTTTTTGACGTGATTTTTTTATGAATGTATATATTGTAGTTATTTCATCTTGCAAATTTTTACGAAATTTCGAATAATTTACAATGCCGGAAACTAGGTTCAAACAGGTTGTTGCACGTGTGCAGTGACGAAGCTAGAAATTATACTCAGTGATGGCTTGAACAAAACATTAATTCACCATTAATATATTTTAATACTAAATTTATCTTTTCAAATATTCATATATATTTTCATTTAAAGAAAAAAAACATCGCCATAAGAATAAACTAAAATTTGCATTTACGAATATTCATGTTTTAAAATCATTGGATGATTACTTTATTGCCAAGATATAAAAAAATGTATATTTCAATATACACAAGTAAATAATATATTAAACTTCTATTTTATTTTACAATCAATTATTCAAAATAATCATAGAAAAAAATATTCTTTCTATTATAATAGTATCAATTTTAAAATTCCTCTAACCAAACATTGTTTAATGCTCTTGATTGAATTCTACATTTTAACAATGGAAATACCTTGAGGTAAGGTTTATAAAGAACTTTCAGGATGTATGCTTGTTGAACTTCATCACAATTTTTTAGAATAATTTGAAATTAATGTTCTCAATTCTGATAATTTTCAAAATTTTGTGGATTTACGTTAAATCCACATAAATTAACTTTATAATTCATCATTCTTATAACTCAAAATTGATTAATCTTTTATATTCTTGCAATATGTTTTTACCATATTCTATATGTTTTTACAAATTTTAATAATATGACAATATATATAAATTTAATTATAATTTTAAAACACAATAATTTATATATATTTATATATACATTTGTCTTAATCTAATTAATGGACTACTAATATGTTCTTGAGATAAATTTGACAATTTAGGAAGTGAGGTCTCCTTATATTAAAAATAAAGCTAGTAAATATAGACTCAATAACTAAATATTATATACATATTTATGCTTATGCTTTTTTTTTAATATTTCAGTGTAGGCTTGAGCTACACTTAGCCAAGAGTGGCTCCGTCCCTGGACGTGTGATTAATTTTTTTTATAGCGTGGAAAACAGTTTGTTTGAACCTAATTTTTGGTATTGTAAATTATTCAGAATTTTTTGAGAATTTATAATATATTCTAAATAACTATAATAAACACAATTATAAAAAAAAAATACGCCGAAAACTGTTAACGACCTATGCATCCCTTTTAGAATTACCCAATATATATACAGTTGATAATAATTCCTATCTGTTTATGTGTTTCGGAGAGCGGTACGTACGTACCAAACATACATAAACATGACAATAATGTTATATGTAGATATAATAATACTCAGAGATATTAATTGTACCAGTACATGAGTGGGTATAATTGATTGATCAACAGTGGTTGCATCTTTTATATATTTGTATTTATACAAAATAATAATACACGAGTTTATTACGCGGTGGAAAAACAATGATATGACCTAACATGAATGCCTTCATCAAACCAAGACAAGACTCAACATGAATTCAGTTCAACTTTTTCCAAGAAATAATAACGCGCATGCAGTGGCACATAAATGTATATATGTTGTAACAGTAACAAACAAGTGGTCTAATAATTTAACGTGCTGGTACAGAAAGGACACTGTTCATATATAAATAATAAATATATATTTATATATATACTTTAGGGGAATTCATAATAAAGATTGATCGATCGCTAAAATAGATCTTCTAGTTCTAGGGGGTTATAATTAACAAGGTATACCTCACTTGTAGTAAGAAACGGAGTCAGTAGTTCAACTCAAGGGGCTAATCTTATTCATTTTATTTATCAAAAAGAATTGGCAGCGAAATCTCTCTGTTTTCTTATTAATTGTTGTTGCTGCAAAAAATAAAAAATTAACGAATTTACCGAATAAATTTTTTGGGATGAGTCGCGGAGTTTAGTCGCTTTCTTTAAGACGTTTCACGAATCTGCCCAAATTGTGCAAGACAGCCTATCAATCACGTCGTCCCCAGGATAAAATAGCTCAGATCGCAGACTTTCCTGGGTTGAGTTGCGGAGATTTAGTTGCTTTCTTTAAGACGTTTCATGATTCTGCCTAAATCGTGCAAGCCAGCCTATCAACCACGCCGTCTCCAAGATAAAATAGTCCAGATCGCGAACTTTAGTCGCAGACTTTTCTGGGTTGAGTCGCAAACATTTAGTCGCTTTCTTTAAGATGTTTCGCGACTCTGCTCAAAATGTGCAAGGCAACCTATCAACCACGCTGTCCCCAGGATAAAATAGCCCATATCGCCTCTGTCTCAGTATCCTCCTGCACTGAAGAACACTGTTCTATGTACACCCCATGATTGCTTGAAAAAACTCAAAAATAATGTTTGTTGTTTTTTGAAAAAGTACAAAATATCGTCATTTCCTTGATCTGTCTTTCAACAAAAATAGCAAGTGTCACACCACACCAACAAGCTTAGCTCAGCTTGTTCGGACACTACAGGAAAACTAGCTATTACCGGCGGAGAAAACCGCCGACAATAGTCAGGAAAGCTGCCGGTAATACTTTTACCGGCGGTCTCCACCGGCAAAAATCCGCCGGTAAAAACCGGTCAATAAAAGTCGTTATTACCGGCGGAACTAGCCTCCCGTCAGTAATAATATTATTACCGGCGGAGCCTGCCAGCAATAATTTGGTCAGAATTCACGTCTGACACATTATTACCGGCGGTTTCCGCCGGTAATAATCCGCCGGTAATTATAAAACATATTTAAAAAAATAATTATTTTTTATAAATTATATATAATTAATATTAAATAACTAAACTTATAATTAAAAAAAATTAGAAATAAAATCAATATTATTTAAATTAATATCTAAATTAAAAATACAACTTTAAAATACTAAAATTGTCTTTTCAAAATAAATAATAAAACCTAAACTAATTATTATTGTCTTCATCAAAAGTTTCATTTAAAAATCTTCAACATTCGTGCTTCGACTCAAACCTTCATGAGACTGTGGTGCTGGCGGCGAAGGATAATATGGCCGAGGCTGTGGGCGAATCAAAGGAGATTGCTGCTGTTGTTGATTCAGAGTAGTGTAGTACTGCTGATTATAAACGGGCTGCTGTGTCGATCCTCCATAATGAGGATATACCGGCTGCTGCTGCATGAACGACCTAAATTGACTGTACATAGGTTGTTGTTGCTGTTGCTGTTGCTGCGGCAATCCTCCAAACTGACTTCCCATAGGTTGTGTCTGAGGAAACTGGGAAGAAAGTCCAAACATATAATTAAAAAGTGGCGACTGAGAGGAACCACCAGATATGTTTAGAGAATTTTGTTGTGGTTGCTGTGGTATCGACGACATCCCCAGGCTTTGATTGGATGTACTACCTTGTTGTTGAGAAGGTAAGAACTGCTGCAATAAACTTTCATAGCCTGGGTCATGGAGGGAAGAATCAGTCTGAAAATTTCCTAACTCGACCTTATCACGCATCTTAACCCACATCTTAGCCAAAACTCCCATCATCTATGGAGTCACATTAGTAGGAACTTGTGACTGAGTTTGGCTTGAACTTCGACTTGTGGAGCTAGATGTTGATTTCTTCCCTTTGCCTCTAGGCCTGTATCCCACTCCTATTTGATAATCAGACCTCGAGCCAAGGACTTTATCCATAACCTGATACTGTATTGATTTAGCAGTAGAACCTTCACTAGAAGCAGATTCCGAACCTGACTGACTACTTTGAATATTTTGCCTCTCCATCTCTTGGGTCATTTGTTCCTGCCAAAAGAAAATGTTAAAAAACCAATATTACTATAATTTAAGATCAACAAAGAAAGAAAAAACTTTAACTTACATGTAGTTCTTTGCAAGTTTCGCTAACCCAAGTCTTCGTAGATTTTTTTATATGAGTATCTCTCCAAGCATCATTAGCATGCTCATCAGGTTCATCCTACAAAATAATAGTGTTAGTTTAATTAATAATATAATAATATCGAATAAAGTTAAGTATTTTACTTACATATTCGTTACGAATCGCTGCCATTGATTTAGAGCCTTGCATCGACAAATACTTCATTTCCTTTCTATTTTTCTTGTTCTGTGTGGATCGCGCTATAAACTTTGGGCTCAGAAACAAATCGACAATTTCTTTCCAGCTATCCTTCGAGCACAAGTCAGGAATAGCATTGAGAGCACTATCCAAATCATTCAGATTTCCAGAATAATATTTTTGGAAATGAGAATGCCTAATATTCTTTCTCTCTGAATATCTTTTGCGCATCTCCGTATACAGAGTTCCCATAACTCTTTCAGGTTCTGGATGCCCATCGATATTATAGTAATACTAAAAAAAAAATTGTTAGTTAAAATTTTTATAGACTAAAATGTATAATATAAAAAAATTATATATATTTTTTTACCTTCATCTTTTGAATGACCTGGTCTTTATATTGCTGAGGAACATCTTTAAAATCTAAATAATGTCTCGGCAATAGTAATGTAACTTCAGTACTCAATTGACGAACAAAAGCTTGGTGCTCAGTACCAACCACTTTGTCTGTCGCCGGATCAAGTTGCGATTCAAGTGGTTTGCCAGCATCCCGCCTTCGTTTTTCAATATTAATATTACTGGCAGGGCCACTCCCCTCCTTCTTGCAGGACGATCTATTAATTTGTTTAATACATAAAAATAAAAATATTAGTAAATCTTAAACATTTAAACAGATTACGATTAAAATATATCACATAACTAAAATTTAGATATTAACCTGACTCGCAAGTTGAGGGTATTCTGCTAGGATCTGTGGGGTCTTGACCACCGCCATCTCCACCGTGATATGATACTATATCAGCTGACATTTCTCTTGTATTCATAAATATTTAAGATTTAATAATAAGAATAGAAATCAAATTTAAGATTTAATACCATCAAATTTAATTAAGTAATGAAATAACATTAAACAAAATCAATATCAACATAAATTGGAAAATACAAATCAAATTCAAATTTTTGTGTTTGTTACAAAGGTAATCATTACATAAAACTAATAATCACTATCACTTTCATCATTAACTAAATTAGCATTAACATCATCTTCACAAAAATCAATTAATAAATCATCTTCTTCATCTAATTCTTCATCTGCTTCTTCATCGCCTAACTCGTGATCCTCTTGACTAACATTTAAATTTTGTACTGTACTAATGTCAACCGAATTTTGAGTAGGTAGCATAACCAACTCGCTGAGATCCACAGTCAACATAAAATTTAATGAGCTAATATCATGTACCACATCAACGTCTGAATTAGCTTCACAGTTCTCGACATCCCAAATTTGTCGATGGTTTACACCCTCAACAACTTTCCACTGATTTCCTCTAAGTAAATCATCGAGATAAAATACTTGCTTCGCTTGATTTGCAAGTATATATGGGTCATCCTTGTACCATTCCCCGCTAGTGTTTATACTAGTAATATTATTCTCTATAATTATTTTTTTCCTTCTTGGATCTGTATTAAACCACTTACACTTGAACAATGTCACAGAATATGAGCCAGTAAATGTTAACTTTAATACATCTTCAAGTATTCCATAATAGTTAAAATCTTCTGTTCCAGCAACAAATACTCCACTGTTTTGAGTGCTCCTCTTTAAATCTCGTTTGGTTGACATAAATCGAACACCATTCACTATACAACCTTCGTAATAAGCTCCTAAATGATATGATCCAGATGCTAAAGCTAGCAACTCGTCACCATTATCTAACGATCCAAGCTTTTGTAAGTCGTATATCTAAAAGAATAAATAAAATTATTAGAGAATTGAAAACAACACTTAAAAGGATGAAAGAATATAGGGTAGGTTTTTTTTTTCACCTTCTTATGAAACCATCGCTGAAAATATTTCTTATGTAAAATGTTATGATCTCCATCCTGATATTTCTGTTTGATTTCTTCTAATTGTTCACTATAAATAAGAACAAAAATTTTGAATCAGTTGAAAGCATTTTCAATGAAATAAAAGCAACTTTTGGGAAGAAACTTACTCCAAATATTTTTGAATATCAGGTGAATTGTTGTATATGTACCACTCTGCTTGTTCACGAGTCGCACGATCAAGAGGCTTTAGAGTTTCTTTTGTTATAGGTCGACATTGCGATTGAAATACAAAAAGATTTCTTGGTGTCACCTCATCTTCATTGCGATCAAGACGATTAAATCTTGTTTCAATACCTTTGAAATACATCGAACAAAATGTCAAAGCCTCATCTGCAACATAACCCTCGGCTATCGACCCTTTAGGACGAGCTTTATTTCGAACGTAATTCTTTAATTTTTTTCATGTATCTTTCAAAAGGATACATCCAACGCATAAATACCGGTCCACCCAGAATTGCTTCTTCAGGCAAATGTAAAATCAAATGCACCATTATATCAAAAAAGGCTGGAGGAAATATGAGTTCCATTTTACATAATATTAGAATAAGATCTTTTTGTGCTTCCTCCATATCGCTAACCTTTATAGTTCTTGCACAAATTTGCCTGAAAAAGTTACATAACTCAGAAATGGTAGTCGATATACTCTTTGAAAGAAACTTGCGATCACCCACTGATAGTAATCGTTGCATTATTACATGACTGTCGTGGGACTTTAAACCGCTGATATTTGTTAAATCAGCATTTACTTTCTTCTTTAAATTGGAACAAAAATTATCTGGAAATTTTACATCTCGAATAAATTTACAAAACTGCATTCTTTGATCAGATGTGAGAACATTAGGGGCATGAGGCTTCATTAACTTTCCACTGTCATCTTCATATATCCACAACGATTCCCTTACTCCAAACTTTTTCAAATCATGTCTTGCATTAGTGGTGTCCTTGGATTTATCATTATCCAAAATTGTGCCTAACAAACTATCACACACATTCTTCTCCACATGCATGACATCAATGTTGTGTTTTAAAGTGTTCGAAGACCAATAATCAAGCTCATAAAATATGCTTTTCTTCCTCCAATTTTGATCTTCTGCAATACGCCTACGTTTGACACCTCCAAACATCTCGTGTTTTCCAGGAACTTGTGGTACAAGTTTGTTTACTTGTTCTAATATTTCCTCACAAGTAAAACGTCTTGGTGGACGCCTTCTCTCGATTTGTCCGTCAAACTGATTGTCTCTTCTCATTCGATGGTTACTTGGAAGGAATCTTCTGTGACCAATGTAGGATGTCTTACCGATCACTCGAACAGAAGTTGTGTCTTCATTACACGTCGGACAAGCTTTGTATCCCTGACCACTCCATCCAGATAAATAGCTACAAGCAGGAAAATCGTTAACTGTCCACAATAAGGCTGCACGCAACTTGAACATAGTGTTGGTTATACTATCTCTTGTATCGACACCATTAACCCACAACTCCTTTAACTCATCCACCAATGGTCTCAAGAATATATCCGTGTCCTTTCCCGGTGATTTTGGTCCAGGAATAAGAATGGATAATATGAAATTATTATCTTTCATACACATCCAAGGTGGAAGATTGTAGTTAGCCAACACCACAGGCCACATACTATATGCTTGACTCATGTTGCCAAACGGATTGAAACCATCTGGAGCTAAACCTAAACGAACATTCCGAGGTTCACTAGCAAAATCAGGATGTTTGGCATCTAAATCCTTCCACGCTAACCCATCCACTGGGTGTCTCATTATCCCATCGTCTTTTGATTTCCCAGTATAGTGCCATAACATTTGCTTCGCTGTAAGTCTTGAACTGTACAGTCTTTTTAATCGAGGAGTTAACAAAAAGTAACGCATCACCTTATGTGGTACCTTTTTTCCATAAGTTTTTTCAGGAGAAATCCATCTACTACTTCCGCAAATTGGACAAGTCTCTTTAGTTGAATGCTCTTTGTAAAACAAACAACAATCATGTTCACATACATGAATTGACTCGTACCCTAACCCTAATTCTTATAATATTTTTTTAGCCTCGTAGTACGTTGATGGAATTTTATTTCCCTTCGGAAATGCAAGCTTTAGTAATTTCAGTAATTCATCGAAGATTTTATTGGGAATCTTGCCTCTAACTTTCAAATGCAATAATTTTGCTAAAAAGTTAAGAGAAGATATCCAATTACAACCAGGATATAACTCAGGCGCAATCTCGTCAAACAGATCGTCATAAAATTGTCCCGCCGCAGGATTATTTTCTACTTCTTGTTGGAAAAGCTTATACAGGATCTTTATTTATTTTCATGTATATCTAATATTAAACAAATTAATACGAGATATCCTAAAACATGTTTCTAAAATTGAATTCAAAGAGAAACAAAAATAATATAATACTCACAGTATACGCAGCGGAATTAAGAGTCCTTCCTTCAGTTTCTCTAACTCTTGAATCCTCTCTGTCGCAGAGTATTATCAAGAAACTGAACCGATCTTCTATTTTCTTCACGATCTTCTAATGTATCCTTAGAACCACCTAAACTAGTGTGGGCAATTCTCAACACATGAGATAGATATAGAGAGAAGAAGAGAAAATAACAAAGTGGCTTAGAAAAGGACTTGTGTTTAGAGAGAATCTAAAACTATCAGAAAATCTGACGTGTGACTTATCTGCCGTCTCCCTTGACTTCTCTCTAAGCACTCCTTTTATAGACTCAATTAGGCCATTTAATTTAATTAAAAAATCAATAAAATAATAGCCATTTTGATGCCCTAGGTCGAAATTATCATGGGCTATAGGCCTGTGAAATTTCCCATTTGATTATAAGCCCGTTGGACTTAAAATCAAGGTCTGTATTATTTTCTATTGATTTAATTAATTAAATAATTATTTAAATCCTTTATCAAATTAATTATTTATAATTTGAACCTTGATTTAAATTTATTTATTAATTTAGATACCAATTTATCTTAATTAATAAATCTGCCATAAATTATCTTTTCTTCTCAAAATTACACAACTCTGTAAAACTATCCAAAATTGACCTGGTCAACTTTGATAATTCTAATTGATAATTAAATCAATTAATTGAGACTATCTAGATGATTTTATCCAAGGTACAATGGGGACCATGGGCCTATGAAATCAAGCTCCAATAAGTTTTCATAAATCTAAAAAATAAATTTACTAACTTATTAATTCCTCGTGACTCCACTATAGACTTGGAATTGCACTCTTGAATTCATAGAACACTCTATAACAAATATAGATACGCTATTAATTATCCATTGTTACAACCATAATTGTCACTCAATCCACTATAGACGGTCTACAATGAGATAGGACTAAAATACCGTTTTACCCCTCATTGTATTTTATCCTTAAAACACTTAGTTCCTTGTAAATGATATTTCAGTAAACTAATTTAATTACTGAAATGAGATCTCTATCATTTAACACCTTGAACCAAACTAAAAGGAAACCATTGTTTCACTTCTTCATCAGAAGCTATAGATGTTCATATCTATGATTAACACTCCCACTCAATTATACTACCGAGTTCCCAAGATGTAAGTATAGGCTAGTCCGTAGGGTAAGCTGGTAACGAACAAGTCAAAGAACTCAAATAATACAATCAGTTAGAATACTAACCACTCAGAATTGAGATTGAATTGACCTATGGTCAACTATATGATATGACTAGAATAGATAATAACGGCATGTTTACTTATCTTATCAACTGTCAATATCGGTCCTGTCCGATGTAACATATACATCCGATTTTATCTACTTTGCCAATGTTCTGGAAAGAACATAACACTGTAATGTGTAAGTAGATCATATCGTAGATTGGCAAGTCACTGTAAATCCGGTGCACTGGCTAATCTTAGGACTAACTTATTTTGAACATATAATCATATTTATATTCCACTGTGATTACGTCACTATAAATAAGATTAGTTATATGCTCGGGATTTAATAGAAGTTTATATTAAATAAATAATCATGAAAATAAAACATGTGAGCAAAGTGATTGACCAAGTCAAAAAATGATTTCTATTCTTTTATTGATAATAAAATGAGATTACAAAGAATTTGAGTTTTAATTAGGGCATAAAATCCCAACACTTCTTCGGTTGTAGGTAGAAGGAAGTCTTCGACCATTGGAATCATCTCATCAACATCATCATCATTGGCGTCCACCACATTGGCAACATCTGCTTCCGCTTCACCGTGATATATCCACTTCTCATAACCTCGATGAAAACCCCAATCGAATACGTGTGCTTTCACCATAGGTAAAGTTTCAAGCCTATTATTTATGCATCTAACACACGGACACCTAATTCTACCAGAGGAATCCTTATATTCCGATGCCATCGTCAAAAAAGCTTGTAGACTGTTCCAATATTCTCGACAAGCATGATTTCTCAATGTCGTCCAAGTCTTGTCGATCGCCATCTAAAGTGTTATAAAAATATATAAGTTTACGATATGTGAATAGCCTTATATTTTAAAGTGTTATAAAATGTTTATAATAGTCTATTATAAACATTTAATAGTTTTAAACTACTTTAAAATGTTTTATAATATAAAAAATTATAATTTTTATATTATATTATAAAACATTTAATAGTTTTATGCTACTTTATAATGCTTTTATAATATAATTGTTATATTATATTATAAAACTTTAATAATTTTATATTATATTATAACACATTTAATAATTTTATGCTATTTTATGTTTTATCATAATATTTTATGCTATTTTATCCTAAAATTATTTATTTATTTATTTAATTAGTAAATAATTAATTATTTAATTAATTAGTTATCTATCATCTAATTTTTCCTTTACTAAAAAATTAATTATTTAATTAATACTTAATTGTTTATTTATTTATTTAATTATTAATCATATTATTAATTTAAATGTTTACTTATTATTTAATTAATTAGTTAATTATTATCTAATTTTTCCTTTATTTAAATAAATTATTATTATCTAATGTTTTCTAATTATTTAATTAATTATTTATTTAATTAGTTATCTATTATCTAATTTTTCCTTTACTAAAAAATTAATTATTTAATTAATACTTCATTATTTATTTATTTATCAATTTATTAATCATATTATTAATTTAAATGTTTACTTATTATTTAATTAATTAGTTAATTATTATCTAATTTTTCCTTTATTTAAATAAATTATTATTATCTAATGTTTACTAATTATTTAATTAATACTTAATTAATTAATTATTTATTTATTTATTTATTTATCAATTTATTAATCATATTATTAATTTAAATGTTTACTTATTATTTAATTAATTAATTAATTTTTATCTAATTTTTCCTTTATTTAAATAAATTATTATTATCTAATGTTTACTAATTATTTAATTAATTATTTAATTTATACTTAATTATTTATTTATATAATTATTTAATTAATTAATTATCTATTATCTAATTTTTCCTTTACTAAAAAATTAATTATTTAATTAATACTTAATTATTTATTTATTTAATATTCATTTAATTATTTATTTATCATATTATTAATTCAAATCTTTCCTAATTATTTAATTAATTATTAATTAATAATAAATAAATTAATTAATTACTTAATTAATTAATAAATTATTTATTTAGTTATTTAACATATTTAATTATAACTATTCTAAAAACTTAATAATTAATATGTAATTAATTGAAATTATTTTTATTTAATTAATCCTATAACTACTCTTTTATATAATTACTTAATAATTGTTTATATATATTATTTAATACTTACTTTTTAATAAATAAATTTTTAATTATTTAATTTTTGTTATTCTCATATCAATTACTATCTAAGTTATTAAAATAACTTTTTTCTATAATTTAATATTTATTAATATTTTATTTCTCTACCATTAAACTATTTTTTTAATAATTAATAACAAATTTATTAAAATCTAAACTTCACAATATTAAAATAATTTTAATTAAACTATAACAAAAATACATTACAACATTCTAACAATATAATAACAATTTAACAATAATAAAAAATTATCCATTAATAATATCTAACAATATTTTAATATTCTTTAAAACTAAATGAACAAAATAAAAATGTATGAAATAGAAAATTAATTACCTGCAGTACAACAATAGCAAGATGCAAGATGCAGTACTCCCAATGAAGCCCTGAAATATATACATATATATATATATATATTAGATATAAATTAATGGAATAATTAAATTCAATATATATAATTAAGAAAATAAATTTTACCTTGGCTAGCACCAGAAGTTTGGTCGAAATTATATAGATGCCAAAGTGAAAGGGATACTGTAAGTAACCTATACATAAAAAGACGATGCATAGAAGAACAAAGATTATAACTCAAATAACAATCCCATCAGATCAAACAACATTTTTGAGAATAAAATATATATATGTTATTAGTTATAATCAAATTAGTAATTAGATATTGTCTGTACTTAAGAGAAGCCACAAAGACAAGTATTTGAGAATAAAATCACAGATGTAGCAACAGATTCATATATAGATACCACTTCAAATTCCACAAACCGCTACAAACTGTAAATATACTGAGAAAATTAAAGTTCAAGACCCATAAACTATTAAAGAGTTCAACTACAGAACATTAAGTTCCACATACAAACACATTCTTAAAGTAAATGAAAACAAAACATAACAGACCAACATATATTACCAATACAAACGGGTTACCAGGCATACCTAGACAGAAGGGAAGGCAGAAGAAATAAACTTCTCGTCCAAGAAAATATGCAAATTCTTAAGAAAATCGTCTGGTTTTTTGTTGGGAGATTTGGGCGAACGGTCGCGGAGAAGACGAATGGTCCGCATATATAGATTATTA
This sequence comes from Humulus lupulus, assembly GCF_963169125.1. Taxonomy (NCBI): domain Eukaryota; kingdom Viridiplantae; phylum Streptophyta; class Magnoliopsida; order Rosales; family Cannabaceae; genus Humulus; species Humulus lupulus. The sequence continues at coordinate 22,449,799 of NC_084801.1, read as the reverse complement.
TTGCCGGCGGAGGTCCGCCGGCAATAATAACTCCGCCAGTAATAGTAAAATAACAGTTATATTTTTTTTATTATTACCGGCGGAACCCGCCAGTAATAATCGAAATATTTATTATCGGCGGAGCCCGCCGGTAATAATCCGCCGGTAATAATGAAATAATTTAAAAAAAAATAAAAATAAGATTAATACCGGTGGAATTCGTTTTCTGCCGGTAAAGATCGTATTATTATCGGCGGACTATCTCCGCCGGTAATATTTCCGCCGGTAAACAACATTTTTGTTGTAGTGGGATGACGACGGCGGCGTGCATGTGATGGTCAAGTGTGTGTCTCCTCACCCATGCTCACAAAACTGGGTACCGCTTGTGGCACATCCTCAAGGGTAGAGCTCCCACTAAATATACACCCTTAAGAGAGTTGCTAAGTGCCGAATTTGTCTATTTTTAATTCATTATTCTTCTATGATTATGCACTTGATTATTTATTTACATATGTTTAATTAATTTATTTTTTATTTTTAGGATTTTCAAGATATTTGGATGAAAACGAATGAATTTGAGATTTTTACGAGAAATGATTAAGCTCATAATTACAAGTCTGGAACTTTACACTTGATTTTGATAATTTTTCAATACTCTTTTGGAAATATACATAGAAATACAAGTTTTAGATATTTTTCTTAGATTTCCATATCTTTTTTAATCGTCCAATTTCGAGTTATACCGAGGAAGTAATGCTTAAAATACTTTTAGTTAGTGTAGCAGAATAAAACCAAAAAATGGGAAAAATTGCTACGGTCGGCTAGCCTTATTACAGGTCACAGCCTGGTGGACAGAACGTAGTGGCCGCAATCAAAAGTGTCCCAGGTCACGGCCGGAGCCCGATTTTATGGAAAATACATTTTCTAGTGGGCGCGGCCGCCAAAAATTTTTAAATGTAATTTTTGGTGGGCTATAAAAGGGATAAGGATAAACTTTACATACAACTTTGGATTGCGAATTAGAGGCTAGAGCAACAGAGAAGGAGAAAAGATATCATCATCTATATTGTTCAATCTAATTTTTCTTTCTTCTCAAAACTCTTTTATTTCCATTGAATATTTATGTTTATGAATATGAATATGATTATGGAGTTGTTTTCTTTATAGTTGAGAGTTATTTCAAAACGCTAGACATGAGATCTTGAATGCATTGATGAATTTTATTCCTTTTATTCCCTTATATTAAATTGCTTCTATTTTTCTAATTGAATGTTATGAATCTTGTTAGATCTTGTTAGGTGGCCAACTAATTAGAGTTTTTCATTATTCTACTATCATCTTAGAATTTCTATTAACCTAATAGTTTAGGATTCTAAGTAGAGTGATAAATTGCAATTAGAGTATTGTGACAAGTATTTTGATAGTGATGACAAATAGAACCTAGGTTAAATGAATTGCATGCTTAATGAATTTGTTGCCTAGATTAACCTATTTCCATAAAGTGTAATGCTTTTACTAGGTTATATAGATCACATGCTTAATGGGTTTATTGTTGGGTAAAAAGGGTTAATTAAGAGAGCTTAGATTTAATTAAGTATAATAGGGAAATTGTGATAATTGACTGGTTAAGTGTTATCTGCGGGGTTAATAGTTTAATTGGGAATAAGGAATATTATTCGTCATTGTTGATAGATTGATTGTTGAAGGTGGAGAGTAATTCTTGACTATTTCTTTAACATCGTTATATTCTTAGTTATTCAATCTTTGATATTTATTTTATTTTGTGTTTTCAGCTGTTAAAACTAAAACCCCTTTCTAATTTTAGTTTAGTTATTATTTTGAATAATAATTTGATCATAATCCTCGTGGATTCGACCCATATTTACCGCTATACTAAAGTAGCTGGTGTAAATTTGATACAGGGATTATTGTAAGTCGTTTTTATTATTCAATTTAATTGACTACATACTCACTAGTTAAATTTTTTTATTATAGGTGTATATGTCTAGTGATGATACTCAAGAAAGACTACAAGCCATAAAGCAATATCTTGAGACATCGTCGTCCCGCTCTTCAAGGACTATCACTGACAATCCACTCTTTCAACCTTCAAAGAGAGTCTATCTAGTATAAATACCATTACCATCTGATGACGATTCTGACTCTGAAACATCAGTTAAGTCTCATATGGCGTACGAATGGACGTTGAAAGAGTTGGCAGTGCCGAATCTAGACCATCAACGTCTGTGTATTCAATATCTGGCGTTGCACATTAACTTTAAACTCAAGTCGGGCCTCATACATTTACTACCATCTTTCCATGGGTTACCAGGAGAGGACCCGAATAAGCATCTGATAGAATGTCTCATAGTCTGCTCTAGTATGAAACTAGCTTTATTAATGGAAGAGCAGAATAAATTGAGAGCATTTCCATTTTCTTTGAAGGATGGTGCAAAGGAATGACTCTATTACCTTCCTCCTGGAACTATTAATACCTGGAATGAAATGAAGACATTGTTCTTGGAGCGTTACTTCCCAGCATCTAAGGTGTGTAGTATAAGGAAGGAAATTTTGGCATTCGCCAACAGACTGGGGAGTCATTATATGAGTATTGGGAGAGATTTAAGAGGCTATGTGCTAGCTGCCCCTACCACCAAATAAGTGAACAAATCCTGATCCAATACTTTTATGAAGGACTATTTCCATTGGATTGGAGCATGATTGATGCAGCAAGTGGGCGGAGCACTGGTGGAGAAGACTCCTACTGCAGCCAGGACCTTAATTTCTAATATGGAAGCTAATTCTCAACAGTTTGGAGTTCATTAAGAAGTTTCAGTTAAGGGATTAAATGAGACAAACTCTGAAGTAGAACAGCAGCTGGTGCAATTAACTAGTATGGTTCAACAGATGGCTTTAGGTCAGCAAGTGAGACCTTGTGGCATATGTCAGTTGGTGGGGCACCCTACTGATGCATGTCCCACACTTCAAGAGGATACCAATGAGCATGTAAATGCAATGGGGGGATTTCCAGGGCAACCTAGGCAAAGGTGTGACACTTATGCTATAACTTATAATGAAGGATGGAAGGAACATCCTAATCTTCGATATGGGAATCAACAACAAACTGTTACTAGACCACCAGGGTTTCCTTATCAACAAAGGCAACAACAAACCTATACAACTCAGCCTCAACAACCTATTACCTTACAAGCTCAAGAACCATCAATGGAGGGTACACCAAAACAGTTAGTAGCCTCCAATATGCAAACTCAAGTACTTCTTCAAGGCGCTCATGCATCCCTAAAAAATTTAGAGAATATTATGGGTCAAATTGCCACTTCATTAAGTCAAAGCGAGCTACAGAATCAAGGAAAATTTTCTTCAAATCTTGTTCTAAACCCAAGGGAAAATGCTAATGCCATCACATTAAGAGATGGCAAGACTTACGATCCACCCACTATTCCATCAAGTTCAAATGATGCACCATTACCTCCTACTCAATCCACCCAACAAGACAAAGAAGAAACCCCAACCACATCACCCAAACCTAAACCCATTATTTCCAATTATGTTATTACTCCTCTATTTCGTAGTCGTTTGAGAAAGACCAAGAAAGATGAAGTTGAACATGAAATATTGGAGAATTTTCGCAAGGTTTAGGTAAACATTTATTTACTTGATGCCATTAAGCAAGTACCTCGATATGCTAAGTTTTTAAAGAAGTTATGCACCAATAAGAGGAAGTTAAAAGGGAATGAAAAGGTGAGTGTGGGGGAAAATATCTCAGCGGTTCTTCAAAAGAAACTTCCACCAAAGTGTAAGGATCCTGATACCTTAACTATTCCTTGCACTATTGGCAATAAAAGGTTTGAAAGATGTATGTTAGATTTGGGTACCTCAATCAATGCAATGTCATACTCTATTTATACCTCTTTGAATTTGGGACCACTAGAAGAAACGGGGGTGATCATATAATTAGCGGATTGTTCTAATGCCTATCCATGGGGAGTCGTAGAGGATGTATTGATTAAAGTCAATGAATTGGTTTTTTCGGTAGACTTTTACATTCTTGATATGGAAGATGACTCAATTCCATGTTCTACACCAGTATTATTGGGAAGACCATTCTTAAAGACAACAAGAACTAAGATAGATGTTCATGAGGGAACTTTGACCATGGAGTTTGATGGTGAGGTGATTCGCTTTAATATTTTTGAGGTTATGCAATATCCAAGTGATGTTCATTCAATTGATATTCTGGACTCATTGTGACAAAGAGTGATGGATTTACATGGAGATGATGGGTTAGATGTTTTTTTATAGGGAACTTGAAGGAAGATGATGTCACTACTGAAGTAAAGGAGACAGTGGTTGCACTTAATAGTGGTGGAGAGCTTGCTAAAGCGGTGTCGTTCTTAGAGTTGCCTGTTTCTCATGAGCAACTTCAACCATCTATTAAATCATCACCCAAGCTTGAATTAAAACCACTATCGTAGCATCTCAAATATGTCTACTTGGGTGAGAAATAGACATTACCGGCTATTATCATCGCAAAACTTAACCAAGTATAAGAGAATCGTTTGATAAGGGTACTTCAGGAATACAAAACAGCCATAGGGTGGACCATAGCAGATATCAAGGGAATAAGCCCACCTGTGTGTATGCACCATATTCTCCTTGAAGATGGATCCAAGCCTTCTAGAGAAGCTTAAAGAAGGTTAAATCTACCTATGATGGAGGTAGTTAAGAAGGAGATATTGAAGCTTTTAAGTGTGGGTGTGATTTACCCTATTTCAGATAGCAAGTGGGTGAGTCCAGTTCAAGTAGTTCCTAAGAAATCATGCATCACTGTGGTAAAGAATGATGAGGATGGGTTAGTGCCCACACAAGAGTCCAAATAGGGTGGCAAGTTTGTATTGATTATAGAAAGATGAACAGTGCAACTAGAAAAGACCACTTCCCTTTGCCATCGATCGATCAAATGCTTGAAAGATTAGTGAGACATACTTATTAATGCTTTTTTGATGTTATAATCAGATTTTTATTGCTCCTGAAGACCAAGAGAATACCACATTTACATGCCCATTTGGCACATTTGCTTTTCTTAGAATGCCATTTGGGTTGTGCAATGCTCCTACCATTTTTCAACGATGTATGGTTAGTATTTTCTCAGATTACATAGAAATCATCATAGAAGTGTTTATGGATGATTTCAGTGTCCATGGCGATTCTTTTGATAAGTGCCTCCACAATTTAACTCTAGTTCTTAAACGATGTATTGATACTAATCTTGTATTGAATTGGGAGAAGTGTCACTTTATGGTGCAACAAGGTATTGTTTTGGGGCATGTTATTTTAGAAAAAAGGATTGGAGTGAACAAGGAAAAAATTGATCTCTTTCGTTCTCTTCCACCACCATCAAGTGTGAAAGAAATAAGATCCTTTCTTGGTCATGTAGGATTTTATAGGTAGTTTATAAACGATTTCTCAAAGATTGCTTCTCCTTTATGCAATCTTCTTCAAAAGGATGTGGCATTTGAATTTAATGATAAATGTTTGTTTGCATTCAACAAATTAAAGGAATCCTTGACATTAACACCTATTATTCAGCCACCGAACTGGGAGTTACCATTTGAAATAATGTGTGATGCTAGTGACTATGCGGTAGGAGCGGTCCTTGGGCAAAGAGTTGGTAAAGTTCCTCATGTTATATACTATGCCTCTCGAACTCTTAATGATGCTCAGTTGAATTACTATACTACAGAGAGAGAACTTTTAGCGGTCATTTTTGCTCTAGAAAAGATTCGGTCTTACTTGATTGGAACTAAAGTTATTATTTATACTGACCATGCAGCTCTTAAATATTTACTAGCTAAGAAAGAGGCGAAGCCCAGACTTATTCGGTGGATTTTACGTTTGGAAGAATTTGATCTTGAAATAAAAGATAAGAGAGGATCAGAGAAATTTAATGGCTGATCATTTAAGTACACTTATTCGGGATGAAGATAACTTGCAATTAAATGAAAATTTTCCTGACGAACAACTCTTGATTCTTAAAGAATTTATTCCATGGTTTGCTGATATTGTTAATTATTTAGCCACTAAAGAGTTACCATGAGACCTTACACTAGCTCAGAAGAAGAAGATTAAGCATGATGCTAAGTTTTATATTTGGGATGAGCCTTATTTATGGAAACATTGTGCTGATCAAGTCATTCGAAGGTGTGCTCCCGATTCTAAATTTCAATCTATCTTTGCTTTCTCGCCTTCTCATGCTTGTGGAGGTAATTTTGGACCAAAAAGAACAGCCCATAAAGTACTTGACAGTGGATTTTATTGGCCTACAGTCTTTAAAGATTCATATGCATATTGTAAGGCATGTGACCGTTGTCAACGAGTTGGTAATATTACTGCTAGGGATCAAATGCCCCAAACTCCCATACTTATTATTGAGATTTTTTTATGTATGTGGCATTGATTTTATGGGACCATTTCCATCGTCATTTAGTTTTGAGTATATTATTTTAGCGGTGGATTATGTGTCTAAGTGGCTTGAAGCAAAAGCAACTAAAGCAGATAATTCTAAAATAGTGGTTGAGTTCATTTAATCGCATATTTTGTGAGGTTTGGTACTCCAAGGGAAATAATTAGTGACCGAGGTACTCACTTCTGCAATAAAACGATTGAAGCTTTATTTCGACGCTATCAAGTGACTCATAAAGTAACCATTGCCTACCATCCACAAGCAAATGGCCAATCCGAGGTACCGAATAGGAAAGTCAAGTCTATTCTTGAAAAGACGATAAATCCAAATAAAAAGGATTGGAGTATAAGATTAGATGATGCTCTATGGGCGTATCGCACGGCTTATAAGACACCTCTTGGTATGTCTCTGTATCGGTTGGTGTATGGAAAGCCTTGTCATTTACCAGTTGAATTAGAGCATAATGCTTGGTGGGCTATGAAAAAGTGTAACATGGAGATGGATAATGCAGGCCAACAAAGAATGCTGCAATTACAAGAGCTGGAGGAAATTCGTAATGATGCTTACGAAAGCTCTAAGATTTACAAAGAAAAGACCACAACCTTTCATGATCGAAATAGAATTGTTCGAAAAACATTTGATGCGGGACAAAAATTATTATTGTATCATTCTTGTCTCAAACTATTTCTGGGTAAGTTGAAGTCCCGATGGGTTGGACCATTCATAGTGGTACATCACTATCCTTATGAAGCAGTAGAAATTTCAAGTCCATCAACGGGAAAAATACTCAAGGTAAATGGCCAGAGATTGAAGCCTTATTATGAGTCTTTCGAGGAGGAACAAGTTACTGTGATTCACCTCTTCAATCCGGAATATGTTGATGAGGTATGAAAAGGTTTTACATCGAGCTAGCGACGTTAAACTTAGCTAAAGTTTATGAATTTTATTTTTTCTTCTTATTTTTGAACTTAGTTTTAATTTAATTTAATTTATTTATTTATTTTGGACATTTTGATTCCTTCTAAAAAAATATAAATATAAATATATATTTTTAAATTTGATACTGTATACGACATGCATCAAATTTTTGGCACCGTTGTCGGGGACTATTTTATTTAATTTATTATTCATATTTTTTTCCTTTTTACTAACTTGGTGTATTAGTTGTGGTTGATGTTTTCAAGGCTTGCGTAGAACTTGGTTTTAGATATGGAAATGTTTTATCAACACTATTATGATCCTCAAATGAATAGATATGACCCTTATTCTAACAATTACAATTCACAATGGGAGGAATATTTTAATACTTTCTATGGTAGAAATCAATATGTTGAGCCAAATTACTACTCTCAATCAGAATATAATGAGTTCACGCCGCAATATTTAGATCCATCAATTGGAGATCTCATCAATGCACTGAATGCCAGCAATCACCAACTTCAACAGATGTCAGAGCAGGCTTATGGGCCTTTTCCTCAACAACCTCCTACAAGAATGTCACAAGATTAGGAACCATCAATTTCAGATATGCTAAAAACCTTGGTGGCTTCAACTTTGCAGACCCAAGTTATTCTTCAGAGTACAGAAGCGTCCCTTAAGAATTTGGAGAGTACTACGGGACAAATTGCTACATCATTGTATAATCTTGAGGTTGAGAGTATTGGAGAATTACCCACAAAATTAGAGAGTAATCCAATAGAGAATGATGGTACCCTAACTCTTCAAAGTGGTCCACAACTTGACACGCCACCTTATCCAGACATAACATTTGATCTAATTCCAACTCAAGAAGTCAACAATTCAACCCCAGAAGCATCTTCTCCACGAGAGATTGAAACTTTCACGTCAGTTGGTCCATCATCACAGAACATGCTACACAAACCAACTATTACATTGTATGTCCATATTCTTCCTTTTCCGAGTAGATTGACAAAATTTAAGAATGAGGAGGAAAATAAGGTGATCCTTAAAATCAATATTTTGCTCCTTAAAACCATTAAGTATGTACCACCATATGCTAAGCTTCCTATGGATCTGTCCACAAATAAAAGCAATCAGAAGGATGATAAAAAGATAAGTGTGAGGGAGAATGTTTCTGTTATTCTCCAAAGGAAGTTGCCACCCAAGTGTCAAGACTTTGGGATGTTTATAAATCAATACACTATCAGTAAAAGCAGATTTGATCATTGTATGATAGATTTAGGAGCATCTATTAATGTTATATTTTATTCTATTTTTGCTTCTTTAAATCTAGGGTTATTAAAAGAAACTAATGTTATTATTCGATTGGCTAATCACACTAATGCTTATCCCCTAAGGGTAGTTGAAGATGTTTTGGTGCAGGTTCAATTTGTTAGGCCATTCCTACTGATTACAAGTACAAAGATGGATGTCAAAGTATGGGTACTTACAATAGAATTTGATGGTGAAGTTATACAGTTTGATATGTTGAATTCTATTGATAAGTACAAGAGAAAGAAATTTCTGTTAAATGACCCACCATAACAGTTATGACCACATCATTCAGTCGAGCTAAAGACGTTAAACAAAGTAAACTTGTGGGAGTTTTTCTTACATTTATCTTTTTATTTTTCATTAATTTTTTTATTATTATTTAGTATATGCCTTGAGGACAATGTTTAAATTAAGTTTGGGGGAAGGAAAAACTACCTGTTTTATTTGTATTTGTCATTTCTTTAGTTGTTATTTGTGTTTGTGTTGTTTAGTTGTTTCTAGTGTCACTTTTTTTTTTTTAGTTTTTGTTTTTAGGTTGTTATAAGCACGTTTATGTTGAAAGTTGTGATCTGTCAATGATAAAACTTCTTATTGAGATAAGAATATGTCTAGGAACTTGATGAATTCTGCATGAATTGTGTGCTTAACTCTTATGTGGTTGTTACTTAAGCTTGATCTTAGATTTTTAAACATAATATGTGTACAATTAGATTTACCTTTCACTAGTATTTGGAGATATTTATGCATGTTATTACTTATATATAGTCTCGACCACTCTAGAAATTATTGATTAATTGTTTGAGGTGAAATTCTAAGTACACATGATTAGGAAGATGATTAAGGCATGTTCTTTGGATCGTTTGAGCCTTTAAAGCTTAGCTATGAAATTGAATATCCTAGTTTCCCATTTTTGAGCCATAATGACTAATCTTTTTCTTTTATAAGCCAATATCTAAACCATTGTAGCTTGAAAATTTTATCTTTTTTGTGACCCATTACACCATAGTTTTATATGATTGTTTGATTTGGTGGGTTGGGTTATGGATTGTAAGAAGGGGAAGTTGTATTAGTTTGTTGGATTATAATGTGAAAGTATATGATCTACTATTTCTTCCAATGAGTTGAATTGAAAAGAATAAAAAAAAAATAGAAAAAAATCTACACTCAGAAATATGAAAAAAAAAGTATTGCAAAAGTATAAGTGTGGGGGAAATAGTATGATCGACGTGGAAAGAAAAAAAATGGAAAGATTATGTATTTTCTTGAATTGTATGAGAAATTTGTGGGAAGATATGGAGAATAGAAAAAAAATATAGGCTATGGTGTGATTTAAGCTTAAATATTCATTTTTCATCTACCTTTAACCTTAGCCTTACATTACAAGCTTTTAAAGACCTTTTGATTCTTGATTATGTGTGTTTACATTAGTGGAGAATAATTGGTTAATCTATGGAGAATGATTGGTTAATGTCTATGGAGTGAATGTTTTTCTTGAAAATATTTACTATACAAGAGACTTTAAAACATACTTTGGCATGTATAAATTGATTCAAATGTTTTTGTTTTGGTAAGTTTGATTTTCTATAATCATAAGAGATCAAGTTTAAGTGGTAACTAGCATTGAGTTGAAATTATGAGGAATGTGGAATTCAAAATTTTCTTATGAAGTATTTGTTTGATCAATTTTTGAGACAACTAACGCTTTCTACAAAACCATTACTTATGTGTTTAGTTTTTATTTTGTTTGCCCGAGGACAAACAAATGTCAAGTGTGGGGGAATTTGATAAGTACCGAATTTTTCTATTTTAAATTCATTATCTTTCTATGATTATGCACTTGATTATTTATTTATATATGTTTAATTATTTTATTTTGTATTTTTAGGATTTTCAAGACATTTGGATGAAAACGAATGAATTTGGGATGTTTTACAAGCAATGGTTAAGCTCAGAATTATAAGTTTGAAACTTTAGACTTGATTTTGATAATTTTTCAATACTCTTTTGGAAATATACCTATAAATACAAGATTTAGATATTCTTCTTATCTTTCTATATCTTTTTGAATCATCCAATTCAGAGTTATATCGAGGAAGTTATGCTTAAAATACTTTCACTTAGTGCAAGAAAATAAAATCGAAAAACGGGAAAAATTGCTACGGTTGTGGCCAGCCTTATTCCAGGTCGTGGCCTAGTGGAAAGAATGTAGTGGTCGCAGCCAAAAATGTCCCAGGCCATGATCGGAGCCTGATTTTATGGAACATACATTTTCTCGAGGTCGTGGCCACCAAGAAACACTGGCCGCGACCGGCGGATCGATTTTTCCTTAAATTTCAATTTTTAAATGTAATTTTTGGTGGGATATAAAAGGGATTAGGGTTAACTTCAAATACAACTTTGGATTGCGAATTTTAGAGGCTAGAGCAGCAGAGAAGGAGAAAATACATTATCATCTATATTGTTCAATCTAGTCTTTCTTTCTTCTCAAAACTTTTTTAATTTCATTGAATATTTATGTTTATGAATATGAATATGATTATGGAGTTGTTTTCTTTATAGTTGAGGGTTATTTCAAAACCCAAGACATGAGATCTTGAATGCATTGATGAATTTTATTCCTTTTATTCTCTTATATTAATTTGCTTCTATTTTTCTAATTTTTTTTTTTTGATGAATCAGCAGATAGTTTCATTACTCCAAAATCAATTTGTACAAACTAGACGCATCCTCCAAAAGGAAGACCTGAAAAACTATACAAAAACTTTGTTTACAAAGTATTAAACCACTCTATATCTCTTTTAGTTACAAGCCTAGGCCACATACAAGTAACTCTTTTTTTAATTGCATCCTTAGTTTTGAAAACTACCACATCAGTACTGTCCAAAGAAGACAGCCACAGATTGCAATTTCTGGTGCGCCAAAGTTGATACACAAGAGCGGCAATGGCAGCCGAGAACAAACTCTTCTTAAACTTGCTAAGCTTGGACTTTCCAATCCACCGAATTATTCTTGGCAATGATGTTGAACACACACCCCAATTCAGCCACTCTTTAACCTTTTTCAAACAATCAAAAGAGAAAAGACATTCGAAAAACAGGTGGTCCACCGATTCTTCACTCCTGCTGCAGAGAATACAAGCTGCATTATCTGTTATATTGAATCTATGCATTCGGTCCTTAGTCTTAAGCCTCTTTAGGACAGCCATCCACAGCATAAAACTGTGTTTGGGGATGTTAAGTCTGCTCCAAACAACCTTGCTCCAGTATTCTCTATCTGTTATAGGACACAAAAGCTGGTACCCTTGAGAAATTTTAAATCTAGCAAGTGTGAACTGAGTTGTATCAACTAAACTCTTCACCTTATCCTTAATTGTCACAAGTTTCCTCCAATACCAACTCCCTTGAATCGGGGCACTATAGTTCCACCATTCTTCATCTTTTACATACACACTATATACCCATTTAACCCACAAATTGTCCTCCTTAGTAGCTATGGCCCCAACGTACTTAAACATGGCTGCAACATTCCAATCTAAAATACTTTTAAAGCCAATTCCACCCGAGGTTTTGGACTGACACAGAGCAGCCCAAGCTACTGCAGCAGGGCCTGTTAAACTATGATGGCCTTTCCACAAAAAGGCTCGGCACATAGCTTCTATTTCACTTACAATTTTCTTGGGCAGCACCATCACTTGACACGAGTAAGAATGGATAGACATCAGCACTGAGTTGATTAGAACTACTCGGCCAGCAAATGATAAGTTTCGAGAGCTCCACGTCCTGACTCGAGCAATCATTTTCTCAACAAGAATGCTGCACTCCTTTGCTGAAATTCGTTTAGCACATATAGGAACACCCAAATACTTGAATGGTACCTTATTCCTCTTAAAACCCGAGGCATCTAGAACCCTTTGAACATCTCTGTCATGCATATTGCTGCAATAAAATGCAGATTTTGTAGGATTAGGCATCAAACCCGATGTATACGAAAATAGCTTAAGGCCCTGCAACATGTAATAGATGCTCTTGAAGTCCCCATTACAAAAAAAAAGGACATCATCCGCAAAGTTAAGGTGATTTAGCTTCAATTCTCCACACCTCTCATGGAATTTGAAGTCCTGTTTCTGTCCAATTTTTTGCATGATTCTGGAAAGATATTCCATTCCTAAGACAAAGAGAAGAGGAGACATTGGATCACCTTGTCTCAAACCTCTCTTTGCCTCAAAGAAACCATGCAACGAGCCATTGAACATTAGTGAGAATCTTGGAGTTCGAACACAGTTCATAATCAACTTAATGAACTTATCTGGAAACTAGAATGCATAAAGCATTTCTTCAATGAAGTCCCACTCGATAGTGTCATATGCTTTTTGTAGATCAAGTTTGAAAATACAATTAGCCTAGATTGACTTCCTCCCATAATGTCGAATAAGATCCTGACATATCATGATGTTATGACCAATGAATCTCCCTTTAACAAACCCTCCTTGGTTTTGAGCCACCAAGTTTGGAAGAATAACTTTGAGCCTCGAACAGATTAGCTTTGTAGCAGCTTTATAAAGGACATTGCAACATGCTATAGGACGATAATCACTAACTGCATTTGGGCACTTACTTTTAGGAATAAGTGTCAAAACAGTTGAGTTGATTTCCTTTAAAATTTTCCCTGTATGAAGGAAAGAAGTTAGAGCTTCAAAAACATCATTACCTACAAGATCCCAATTTTCCTGGAAGAAATAGCTGCTATAGCCATCCGGACCAGGGGCTTTAAGCCCAGGAATGTCAAAGATGGCTTTCTTAACTTCTTCAAATGAAAAATCAGCTAAAAGCATATCTGCTTGATGACTCGAAACCACTGGCCCTTGATTAATAACAGCAGCCAGGACATACTTCCTTCTTTCTAATTTACAGCCCAGTAAACTCTTGTAAAACTCCAAGAAAGCTTCAGTAATCTGTTGTGGATCATCTACCCGAATTCCATTGGCATTAGTGATAGACAACACTCTTTTTTGGGCCCTTCTTTCACGAATGCTACTATGGAATAATGCTGAATTTTCATCACCATCTTTTACCCAACTCAATTTAGCCTTTTGTTGGAGAAAAGAATGGTATGCATTATGAACTTTAGCATAGGAATTCCTTGCTTCCAGCTCCTGTTGCTGCATTACCTGGTTCATAGGATCTCAGTGCAATGCATCTTGACAAATATTCAGGTGTTCTCTAGCTTTAATTGCAGCAGAGTGCAAGTCTGAAAAACCCTGTTGATTAATATCTTTAAAAATCGGTTTGAGGCTCTTAAGCTTAGTCACAACCTGATACATTTTAGTCCCTTTAACCTGCTTCTGCCATGTTTTGGTAACCATTTCAGAGTTTTTAGGATGAGAAGACCACATCCTATAATATCTAAAAGGTTTCTTCCCACTCAAAACCACATCATACACAGTAAGAATGGCAGGTGTGTGATCGAAAAGTCCCTCATTCTGAAAAATTACTTCAGCATTAGGAAACGAATCCAACCATTTCTGATTTGCCAATACTCTATCTATCTTTGAGTATATCCTCTCTTCACCTTGTTGCTTATTGCTCCAAGTGAAAAAGTTTCCACTATACTTAAAATCTTCAAGTTGACAAGTTCCAACACAATTGATAAAATCCAAAGAGGATTTGAATCTTACCCGATTGCCAATTCTCTCTTCTTTACTGAGAATGTCATTGAAATCGCCAAGGACAAGCCAAGAATCCGTGACAGAAAGCTCCTGAAGATCTCTCCAAAGGCCTCTCATACCTTCCTCATCATTGAATCCATAGATAAAAGTAACAAAGAAACTTGCCTTGTTATCCACTGTTTCAACAAAGAGGTGAATCAACTGACTTGAGCATTTCAAAATATTCATAGTAAAGCTTAGAGGATTCCAGCATACAATAATTCTTCCTCCATCATGCCACGCACTATTAGAGGTAAAACACCACCCCGAAAACATTCGAACATATAAGGTCCCAAGATTCCGAGCCTTAACTCTCGTCTCGAGAAGACTAACTAGCCCAATTTTTTGATTAACAATAAATTGCTTGACTGTGCTTTGCTTTTGTTGGCTATTGATCCCTCAGACGTTCCAACTCATTATTTTATCCATTGACAAGAGGGGGTTCTCCCCCCCTCCTGTTATTTCCCCATCTAAACTCTGTTTTTGGTGATTCTCAGCCTGCTCTCCTTCTTCATTTGCTGTGTTTGATAGGTCTGTTAAGACCTGAAATGAGTTGTCCATTGTTGCAGCCACTGCCAGGGCCTTTTCTTTTGGTTTCCAACCCTTAGCTACTGGTTGAAAGCCATCAGAACCGACCTTACTTTCTTTGTTAGACACAGCTACATCCTTCTTCTTCCCATCATCTTTAATTACCCATTCTTGTTTCCTTCCACCTTTTTTCCTACAATCAGCCGTAGAATGACCCATTCCAAAGCAATGATCACACACAATGGGCTTCCATTCGTATGTGATCGAAACAGAGGTGTTAAAGCCATACTCATCTTCAAAGTATATAAGGTTCGAGAATTCTTGTTTCAAAGATACCTCAATTAAAACTCTAGGAAAACTGAGTTTATCCCTAAGCTTGGTCACAGCATCAACCATTATAGGATTCCCTACCTGTCCAATGATCTTGAACAAGGATTTCTCACCCCAATATTTCAGGTCGAGATCATCTAGATGAACCCAAATTGGAACCACCCTGATATCCTCCTTTTTAAAATTGATCACAGGGTCCCATGCTTTCATAACAACCGGTCTTTTGTTAAAGAAAACATATCCACCTTTAAGCACCTCATCTCGATCTTCAATGGAGTCAAATCGGATCAAGAATACACCACAAGACAGCATCCCTACCCTGTCAATCTTGTCTTTCCACATTCTTCGTGCAAATCCTTCCAGTATTGAGAGAGGAGGATTTCCCCCCAACACATAACACACAATAGAAGACTTCCAAAAAGCAACTTCATCTTGTATATCATCCATAATGATCTTAACCTTGTTCTTCGAACCAGAGCTCGAAAACAATTTTTCAAGACTTCGCACCACATTTCCAGATCTTAAAACAGGGGGATTAGTGGAGTTACCTTGAGAAATATCTCTGGAGCAACGATTCGTAGCCTCCAGGAAGTTAGCAAAGTCATCCCTTATTTCCTCCTGCTGTTTGATAAATCGAAGGGACGATCTGGGTGAAAGAGGTTCGGGAAACATGTCACGAAGTTCAGGAGGTTGTTTCACCTTAGCAGAGTCTTCGCCAGGTTCCTCTTCAGCATCAGAAAAATCAATTGGATCTATTCCAAGGACAGCATCCATGGATTTTGTTTTTTGAACATCAGAGATTGAATTAGGGCCTTTCTTCTTCTTTTTCTTGTTCGAATTCAGCTTCCCTTGCACTCTAGCTCTTGTTTTCGCCATGGCTCCTTCTATTTTTCTAATTGAATGTTATGAATCTTGTTAGATCCTGTTAGGTGGCCAACTAATTAGGGTTTTTCATTATTCTACTATCATCTTAGAATTTCTATTCACTTAATAGTTTAGGATTCTAAGTAGAGTGATAAATTGCAATTAGAGTATTGTGATAGGTATTTTAATTGTGATGAAAAATAGAACCCAGGTTAAATGAATTGCATGATTAATGAATTTTTTTGCCTAGATTAACTTGTTTCCAAAGAGTATAATGTTTTTACTAGGTATCTTTTGACATGAACATTTGCATAGTGAGAAAAATTCAGATTACACTAGAGTAACATGAAGTCTTGAACTCTATCTCTGACACCAAACCACACACAACCTTTCCAGGGTGTAGTCAAAAGCCCGTGCATTAAATGGTTATGCACTTCTATCCTAGTAGAGTGAATGCTCTAGAAATTTTTCCCGAAATTCCATAGGAAGCGGCCCCACATCCACATTGACATAGGTGAGTCTATCAAGAGTATTCTTGTAGCTCGATACTCCACTCCGTATAGAGTATAGATCTAATTAAGAGTTTCTATTAATTCATCCTCTCATTGCTTGAGGAATTCATGATTCTATATACTTTAAAGTAAGTAGCATGATACAATTCATTTCACTTCACAACTTGTTATTACCCATTGTGTAACGCCGTACTACCCTAGAACCGTTACCATGTGATTTTAAAATGTGCCTTTAGCTCGCTAATCAAGGTATTAGAATGAAAAGTGTGATTAAATCAAATTAAAGACTTGTTTAATGAAAATTAAGTATAAAAGGTTTGGACATTCATTAAAACTATGAAAGTGTTACATTAGGATCCCAAAATATTGTTTAAAACGTATTTACAATCCAAAATTTATTTACAGTCGACCTAGGAAACAAAATCAAACATTTATAACATGTCCCTCGAAACAACCCCGACCATGGCGGCGAGGTAGGCCTAGCAAGAAAACTCACGCATATAGCATATAACAATTCATTCCAGTAAATGCATAACTTTAAATAGATAATAGACTAGTCACCTAACAACCTATGCTGGGCAATGTACTTTACCAGGCACTAGGTTCATGGTCTTCACCGAACGGATGAGTATAACACCCTAGATGGCCATGCCATGGAGGCCTGCATTCAGCATGCTTGTTGCCATTCGACCTGCATTCACCACGCTTATCGTCGTTCCCGGCCTTTGACGATTCCGACCTTTGCCGAACTCGGCCTTCGCCAATCCCGGCCTTCATCGATTAGTCATAATCACACAAACATGGAATAACAATTACAAATACTCATACATAGCATTAAACATAGATAATCTTGCCATGCCCTACTCTACGAGCACAAACAGGTTTCTTACCTGTGTCTCGAGCTGATCGTTTTGTGCGATCCCCAGCCTTAATGGTAAAAACCTAGTCACAACGCCATGATAATTAACATCCATCAAGCCCTAAACCAATTAAAAACTTCAAAAGAATATTCTAGCCTCTGGGACCTCAAATTCTACTAAACCGGGTAGTAGAACCTTTCCTGAGTCCTTAAATTTGAGTTCCTGAGCTTAAAACCCTATATTGGCCATTTCCGCTAATTTGAGCCGCGACCCAACCCACTAGGGTCGTGACGCGCTACAAGTCAGAGATCCCCAAGGCTCTCTCCTGGTGGACACGGGCTGCAACACATGGATGATTTCAGAGGCTCCTAAGCCTCTTGGGTTCATGCTGGCCACGACGCCTGAAGAACAGGGCCGCGACTCGATCTCCAAAACTCAAAAATCCCCCTGATTTTTCTCAAGCAAAAAACAACAATTCACACCCAAATTAACACATAAACAAAAAATTTAGTCTATAACTCATATCAAGGCAGCACCATCAACATAACTACCCCAATCACTACTCCATAGATTCACCAAAACACAAAATCAAACCAACGTTTGAACCTAAACTAAACCTTTATCCTACAGTTGAGAATTAACAAGAAATATGAATAGAACCTTACCTTAATAAGGAAATTCAACCCTTAGCTAAACCCCAAGCACATCAAGCTTCAAGTTTCTTCAAATCGTCAGCCAATCTCCCCAAGAATTCACCAAAATTTCCAAGAATAGTGAGAGAGAGTGAGCATCGAGAAAGAGAGAGAGAAAAGGCTGAGAGAGTGTTGTGTTTTTCCTTCCTTCCTAAGTATTTTGCTGATATCTAGAGCCTACCCCAAGTCTATCCTTAGCTTCCAAAATGACTAAAATATCCTTAGGTTAGCCCTTAGTCACTTGATGACTCTAAGGGAAATCCCATCATTTTCCACATTCTCTCTAATTCCTCGAGTAGTCCTATAAATCCCCAACTAATTCCAACATTTCAAAATAATCGCTAAATAGCTACCCGTTACTTGGTAACCTTGAACACGTACACTACAAGAAAAAATGCTTTTAATAACACCAAAAATGTGTTATCAAAACCTACAATAACACTTTCTGATGTGTTAAGACAGACTATGTTATCGTAGGTCAGGGTACTTTACATAACACTTTATCAGTGTTATACAGATGTGTTATTGTACTGTCAACGATAACACAATTTCTGTGTTATTTTAATATATAGATAAGTGTTGAATTATGTTATTTATAGTCGATACTATAACACTTTTTTTGTGTTATACTACACTTTAGTATAACACTTTTTTTGTGTTATCCTACACTTTAGTATAACACTTTTTTTGTGTTATACTACACTTTAGTATAACACATTTTTTGTGTTATACTACACTTTAGTATAACACATGTGTTATATTAGCTTAGAGAAACATAATCTTTTTTTACTTACACAAAACTAGGAAAACAAATATGAAAGTTGAAGCCAAATAAGGTAACATAAATAGATTTTTATTAATTACTCAAATGTAATTACAATATTTAGTCTACTAGTCTAGGCTTAAGAAATCATATTACAACATAATTGATGCCCAATTCAGATTCCTTTATCACTAAATACAAAACAAGAAATGTATACAAAAATTAGTGAAATACATTCTTCCATTCTAAAGGCCTTAACTACAAATGTTGTCAAAAATTGCTCCAAAGAAATCATCTCAATATACCTGCACATTGTTAAAAAAAAGTCATTTTATTATTAAGAACATAAGACTTAAGCTAGTTTCCACCTGTAAACATAGAAAGTTTAAATAAGCAACTCAACTCAACTCAAGCAAACATCTCTTTTATCATACATAGAATAAGCATAACAGGTCAGTGAAAATAAAAGTTTATATATACATAGAATAAGCATAACAGGCATTTGTGTTGATAGTCACACCCTAATAAAAAAGAAAAAGAAAATTCTTCTGTGTCACTATGTTGTAAGTTGGTTATGTACTATATATGGTCCGAAATTAAATTAGCTTTTGAGGAGAGAGATTTTTTAATGAGAATTAAGAGAGCTCAAAAAATTGGAGACTTTGGGAGCTAAAGTCAGAAAAAGCAAAGCAAGAAGCTTTTAAAAGTAAAAGATGTTATTATAGTAATTGGTAAAACACTAGGACCAAGTTAATTGCCAGCATTGAATTATTTGATCCGACATTATGGTCCTAAGGCCAAGAGTTCTTTTATCCTTTGACCATATATACATAAATATTAGTACGACCAAATATTTGAGAGATTAAGGTCCAGAAAAAAGCAGGGTTTTTTATTTTACTACTTATCATCATCAATACCAGAAGAAAAGAAAAAGAAAACGAAAACAGGGCTTATAAACTGGAGCAACTGGATCCAAGGCTTTTTTACTTGCCTGAGAAACAAAAACAGGGCAGTACTCATATATTTCAGTTGAGGAAACAAAACTAAGTAGACCAGCAAAAACAGAGGACAAATATCATCATTAGGCCAAAAAAAAAAAAAGTTCATAATCTAAGAAGCAAAGATGGGCAAAAATAGATATCGACAAAATCAAATCCAATGTAAACAAGAATGCACTGCAAACAGGTTCAAGTTACTTGATACAAAAGCATCAAAGGCATTGTCAAGTAGTGTTCAAAAACATGCATTATAAAACAGATTAATAATAAAGGTAATCTTTAAATAATTCTTCCTCTAATCTATTAACAGGTGATAAAGCAAATAAAGCATTATAAAATAGAGAATAACAAACTTAGATATTCAAAAGCCCTCAGATCTCATAAGCTAATATGGTCATTAACAGTGTACATGAGAATTTTCATTATAAGCCTTAAGAGCACTCACAATAGATTCTGTAAAATAGACTTTTTCTGGTGAAAAAGTAGAGAGAGAGAGAGAAATATGTATGTATGTATAGAGAGAGAGAGAGAGAGAGACAAGCTTATAATGCAAAACCATGAAACTGCTTCTGAAAATTAGATTTTCCATCACAGGGAAAATAAGCATGCAAAGAAAGTGAAAACTAACAAAAAAAATGACAATATCTTCATATTATTACATAAGGCAATAAAATATATATTTTGTAGCTGTAAAAAGAGACCATTTTAATATATAAATGCCTTCAAAGATTAATGCTAGAAATTTCATGAACATTGAAAATTCATTAAGAACCAATCACATCTTCAAGGTTTAAACACCACCACTTCAACCATCACCTTTGGCATTCACCACCACCAACAGCAAACACATATCATCATCACCACAGACAACATGAGAAAATAGTAATAAATAAATAAAATAAAATAATGGATCATGGTGAGTACCAAAGATGGTGAGAGCAGAAAAGATGGAGGCTCAAAATGAAATCAATGCACATATCAATACAAAAATAAAAGTTTTCATCATCAGGCACAAAGTAATCTAGAAACAAACTAAAGAACCGTGGAAAAAAAAGGAAAGTAATCATCAGGCCAAGGCATTGTTTCCAACATTGAGTTTTTCCATCACAGGGCAAAGGATACTACCATTTGTAAAACCCACTAACATTAAAAAGGAAAATACAGTAAAATCAACTTTACAGCTTACAAATAAAAAATCAAAGAGGAATTATCACCTTTTCTAATGCTATTCTTCTTACTATGCTTTATGTCTTCCCTTTCTTTTATTATGCAAAAAACACAGACCAGCTGAAAAAAACAATTTGAAAACAATACTTTTGTGTAAAGTTTCAAGAGAAACATGTACATAAAGGTAAACAAAACGAGACAACTTCCTTGCTCAATGGAATTTAGAAAAGCAGATAGAATCAAACTTAGTGACTGAATTAATAGAATCAATTCTTATTAAAGAAGTAATGATACAAACGAGTATATATACAGAAAAGACAAAAACAAATTACACCAACTATTAAAGCAGAAACTACATAAATAGGTAAACAAAAATAACAAATAAGAGCCTACCTTTTAACTGATGTAACAACATCTCCAGATGCACTGCCTTCTGGATCCAAGACCCCACTTACCCAACTGGTAAATGCATCAAGAAAAAAAAAAGCAAAAACAACCTCTTAGTACTTGGTGAGAATGATCAAGAAACAAAAATACTGTATCATTATTTTGCAACTTCAGAAAGTTCAATCTTCCAACTTCTAGATAGCCATAAGTTATCCACCACCCAGTAAAATCCAGTAATAAAAAAGATAGAAGCAACTAGCATGAGTATCACATAAACAACCAAGTAAAGTGAACAGCAAACTAAACTAAACCAAAGACAGGAATAAGCAAAGGCATTTGACATATAAAAGTACTGAAATTAAAAATTGATAAATAAATAAAACGATACCTTAGCTATCGCTTCCAAAGCTTAAAAGGCTGCATCCCTCACATCTGGAGTCCCATCATTGAGGCACTGTGAAAAAGTAAGAAACGATTATATAGATAAGAGAGTCTATGAAACATCATGAACAGGATAATCCATGGTCAAAAATAGGTTGCACCATTATTTTTTTATTTCCCTTTGTCTTCTAGATTACAAATTAGAAAGTAAGAGCACCAAACAATGAATTAGTGCTCTAAACTCATCAAAACCAGTATTGAAGCTGTCTTCTAAACTCACCCCTTTCTCTTAATATCTGCAATAGACAACATCCATTACAGTTTGGGCAAAATCAAAATTACCACCTATCAAAGCGATTACAAACACTCAAATGCAAAGAATTTATGTCATCTAATCTCTAATAAAAAAAAAAACTTAAACCAAAAACATAGTAAGGAATCCTATGACAATACTATATTCTGAATTAAAGAACTACAATGTAGGATAAAGATATACTTGCCTTCCATAATGTCAGCTAGACTTAAGCACCTAGCTGTATGCATTGCCTGAAGACTTTGATTTAGTGCCTCAATAGAGGCAGGTTTTTTCTCTTTCAATTTTTCCTTTATAAAAAAAAGAGAGAGAGAGAGAGAGAGATAAATCAAAGGAGTTAGATAAATGCAATAAACCAATATCCCTTCTTCAATCTTTTTAATGTCTAAACCAGTATTTTTCTATTTCATAATTGTTAACCAAACTTTTTTAATGTCTTCTGTGGACGCCCAAATTCCACCAAGGCAAAATATGAGGGTTATGTGAGGTCCTCGGGCCACCACCGTCTCGGGAAGTCATCACGCTATCACGCCACGAATCTAGACCCGTGTCTTATGGGATCATTGCAATATAGCCCCCATTTGCAAGACATAGACGCGAAGCCGCCCTGGCCTCGTTCAGACGTGCGCGACGCCCCCTGGCCTTGCTCGGCCACCGTGCGCGACGCCCCCTGGCCTCGCTGGGCCACTGTCCGCGACGCCCCCTGGCCTCGCTGGGCCACCGTGCGTGACACCCCTTGTCATGGCCCAGCTGCGAAGCCCGTACCGCCATCTCGTACCAGCTGCCCCGCATCTGAGGGCCTCGCCCCAGACGTCTCGCGTCCGGGCGCCCAAGCCTCGCACCAGCCGCCTCGCATCCGAGGGCCTCGCCCATGCCCACGGAGTGGCCTCGCCATCTAGGCCCCGGGGTGGCCTCGCCCATGGCCTCATGGGGGTCACATCCGCAGCACACTCGGCCTCGTGAACAGCCAAGAGAGCCGCGCCATCAATAAGTCTTCCAACGGGGTCTCGCGAAGGAATGAGAACTACGTCACCTAGTGGCCACGTGAGTAGAGCCATGCACCAAGGGTCCCATTCCTTACACCTTGAAAACCCTATGCCTAGAGGCTCCAGTACGAGTCGAATGGGACATACTTGTACGACCTAGTACTGAGTACGGACACCAGTATCAGTGGGATTGCTGGGATAAGGGTTATGGTCCGTACGTCTACGGCCAAGGGTCAGATTTGACACCACTACCACCTGCGCCACTATGCCTGCCACCACTCATCAAACATGGGTACAAACAAGTAGCGGAGACATCCTCCTGACACCTGCTCATGTACTGGATGTACGACCACAACCTCTGAAGCCACTCCCCTGACATAGTGCTTATGTACTACTTGGTCTCCTGGACCACCATGTACCTAAGGCCATTAGAGCCTACTATAAAATAAACTGGAACACCACCTGAAAGGGGGTTGGAAATTTTACTGTAGCAAAGGCTTGTGTGTGAATAAAAGACTGAATTCTCCATTATTGTTTTATCATTGTTCTTGAGTGATTGTTTAAGTTTCTACAGCTTTTCCATTAGAGATCTTGATTTGATAATTTTTCCAACTCAACTTAGTTGACGAGTTCTCACCGTCAACAGTTTGGCGCCATCTGTGGGAATGTTAGTTTCAAGCTACTGTTCCACCATTGTTTCTGGCAAGAAGAAGATGCCAAGACGTTCAAAGCGACTGAGGGAGCCACGGGAGGTAGAGGTTCACCTGAACGGAGTTCAGCTGAAGGCCTCCATGAAGGACGCTCCTCCACCCAGAGACGTGGAGCCCCCGAAAGACCTTGAGGTTCACGGAGGTGATAGAGTGGCCTCGTCACCGGCTGCTCCACCTGGAGAAAGTCCTCCAAGAGCACCACCGGGAAATGCTAATGAGTTCCCTCCTCCAAAACCACCGCAGGCACCGAACTCCGGCCGGCAGGACCCGGGCCCCTCGGCCCGTAGGCATGATAAGCATCCCCGGGTCCACTCTGTGAGCTCAAGTTCGAAGTCTCGATTCTATGAAGAGGAAATACGGGAGCTCCACCGTAAGAACCAAAGGTTGGAAACCACCTTGGAGAACATGCAAGAGGTACTGAACGGCCTGTTGCAGGGTAAGTCGAGCGTGACCTTGCCTAAGAGGAAGGAGAAGGGCAAGGATGGGGTGGAGACCACTGTACCGGTAGATGATGGAAGAACCCGACACTCAACCAGTAACACCCCCCAAGCAAAGCAACGTGAGCACCCTGAACCGCATAAGCAGGCCCAGAAACCCGCGTCGAGGACCAACGCTGCCCCTCGCAATGAGGACGAGGTCACCTCAAAAAGAGCACCCTCAGACTTATGGGAGGAGCTCAATAAAAGGAGGGCGGGCAAAGGGACCACGCCCCCTATGGCGCCTCGAGAGGGCAAGGGAAAGGCGGATCTTAGCTCGTCCTCTTTGAGGGACACTCTAAGCAAGAGGAGGCAGGACCTAGACATGGAGATGAGAAGCCTGCGGAGCAAGATCGTCACCGCATCAGGCGGCCAGGCCTTTGAGGAGGACTTCGACCACGAGTCGCCCTTTGTGAGGGAGATACAAACCATCCGGCTCCCTGCCAACTTCAAGGAACCCAATATGACCCCCTACGAAGGGAACACGGATCCAAAGTACCACCTGGATGCGTTTAATGATCTGATGAAATTGAGAGGGATTGGAAGCGGTGCCAGATGCCACTGCTTCGCTGTCACTTTGAAGGGACCCGCCTACAAATGGTTCAAAAGGTTAAGGCCGGGGTCAATCAGATCCTGGCAGCAGTTCTCTGATGAATTCCTCCAACAGCACCATGCCGTGCGGGACTACACAATGCCTGACACCAGCCTGGCCAACGTGAAGCAAGGGGAAAATGAGAGCCTAAAGAGCTACATTCACCGGTTCAATATGGAGGCCGCGAAAGTGGGTAGCTTAACTCGCCAAGAGTTGAAAATGGCCATTACAGCAGGAGTGCTCCGAGGAAGCAAGTTGTGGGACAACATGTTGAAGAGGGAAGTCACCGATCTGGATGACTTCTACGAGAGAGCGCAGAAGTACATCCGTGTGGAGGATGGCCACGCCAACTTAAAGGCAGGAAAGGAGGAGCCCCACACGAAGCCCCCAGCTAACGACGAGCCGAATGTAACGAAAAAGAAAAGAGCGTACGATGGACTAAGAGACGACCAACAGAGGAAAAAAAATCGAGGGAATGATCATAGGAAAGCGGCTTATACTTACTATATGAACCTCACGGACACCAGGGAGCATATTTACCTCACCAACGAAGATAGAGTTCCCTTCAAAAAGCCCCCACCAATGAGAAAGGATCGGTCCAAAAGGGACCCCAGTAGATACTGCCAGTACCACAAGGACATCAGTCACACCACGACAGAGTGTATCCATTTGAAGGAAGAAATTGAGGAGCTCATCCGCTGGGGGCATCTGGCCCACTATGTCAGGAGAGAAAGGCAAAGGCCAGAGGACGCGCCTACGGCACCCCAGACACAAGAGTGAGCCCCAGAAATACAGGGGGAGGTCCGAACCATTTTCGGAGGTCTAGGATTTGGGGGGGACTCTCGAAAGGGGCGAGATAGATATGCAATAGAGGCTCGGCGGAGTCCACCCCCCTGCGTCATGAGTTTAGAACAGCGACCCCCGAAAAGTTTCAAAGGGGAAAACGACTCGATAACATTCACCGAGGAAGATGCGCGGGGGGTACACTTTCCCCACAATGATCTGCTGGTGTTGATAGTTCAATTGGCAAATATGCGTGTGCATCGAGTCCTAGTTGACAACGGGAGCTCGGTGGACATCTTATATCGCCCCGCCTTGGAAAAGATGGGGCTGGGCATACGTCATCTGAAGCCCTGCCAATCATCCCTATACGGATTCACAGGGGACTCAGTGCAACCCCTGGGAATGATCGAATTGACACTTACCATGGGGGAGAAACCCTGGCAGACTACAGTCATGTCTAACTTTGTTGTAGTAGATTGTGCATCAGCTTTCAATGCGGTATTAGGGAGACCATCCCTAAGAGAATTGAAAGCCATAACTTCAATATATCAGTTGGTTGTCAAGTTCCCGACTCCAGGAGGGGTCGCTTGTATGAAGGGAGAGCAAAGAGAGGCAAGGGAGTGCTACAATACCTCACTCCGTGTGCCTATGAAGCCGCGGGAACCAATGACTATGGTGATACATGAAGACCGGCGTGTGCTCACAAGGGGTCCGCAGGAGCTGGACCCCTGAGTCGTGGAGGAGTCAAGAGCAGAACCAGTGGAGGAAGTAGAAGAGGTTACAGTGATGGAGGAACTATTAAGAAAGTTGAAGATAGGGAGAAGCCTGCAAAATGAAGTGAAGGAGGAGTTGGTCAGGTTTCTGAAGAATAATCTAGACGTATTTGCTTGGAGTCACGAGGATATGGAGGGGATAGACCCCGGAGTGATGTGACACCATTTGAATATCTCCCCAGAAGCGAGGCCCGTTAGGCAGAAGAGGCGGGTGTTAGACCCAGAAAGGTATCCAGCATTAAAGGAGGAGGTTGACAAGCTGAAGGGCAACGGGTTCATCCGTGAGTCTTTCTACCCTGTGTGGGTGTCGAACCCAGTGCTCGTGCCAAAGTCAAATGGGAAATGGAGGACCTGCGTCGATTTCACGAACCTGAATAAAGCTTGTCCCAAGGACAACTTCCCACTTCCAAGGATAGATCAGCTAGTGGATGCGACGGCGGGGCATGAATTACTAAGTTTCATGGACGCTTACTCAGGGTGCAACCAGATCCCAATGAACCCAGCAGATGAAGAGCACACGTCATTCATTACAGATAAAGGGCTTTACTGTTACAAGGTAATGCCCTTCGGGTTGAAGAACGCGGGAGCCACTTATCAGAGGTTGGTGAATAAGATGTTCGCTAACCAGATAGGGAGGAATATGGAGGTGTACGTGGATGATATGTTAGTAAAGACCAAGGAAGCGACAGAGCTCAACAAGGACCACGGTGAGATGTTCGACACACTTAGGAAATACCGGATGAAGTTGAATCCCGTCAAATTCACCTTCGATGTATCCTCGGGAAAATTCTTGGGCTTCATGGTCAATTCCAGAGGCATCGAGGCCAATCCTGACAAGATAAAGGCACTAATAGAGATGAGCCCGCCAAAGAATAAGAAGGAAGTGCAATGCCTAACGGGAAGGGTGGCGGCCCTTAATAGGTTTATCTCAAGGTCCACCGACAAGTGCCTCCCATTCTTTGACATCCTCAAAGGGAGCAAAAAGTTTTCTTGGGATGAAAAATGTGAGGAACCATTTGTCAAGCTGAAAGAGCACCTGGGGAAGCCACCCCTGTTAGCAAATCCAGAGAAGGGCGAGAAGCTGTATTTGTACTTGGCAGTGTCTGAGCATGCCATCAGCGCAACCTTGGTTAAAGGAGAGAAGAAGCAGCAACAACCCGTATATTATATCAGCAAGTGTTTGGTGGACGTGGAGAACCGGTATCCAGAGATCGAAAAATTGGCCTATGCGTTAGTAGTGGCTTCGAGGAAGTTGAGGCCTTACTTCCATGCACATACAATTGAAGTCTTGACAGATAGTCCTTTGAGACAGGTCTTACATAAACCTGAGACCTCGGGGAGACTGATGAAATGGTCGATCGAGTTAAGTCAGTTTGACATTGTATACACCCCAAGAGCTTCCATCAATGGATAGGTGCTGGCAGATTTTATAGTAGAGCTCACCCATCAGCCGAATGAAGGAAGGAATGAAGAAGGGGAGCAGCCTGTTATGGAGGAAGAGCTAGGAGGTTTAGAGGAGTGGAGTTTGCATGTTGATGGGGCGTCTAATGAAGGAGGATCCGGAGCGGGCATCATGATGACCGGGCCCGAGGGACACAGAATGTATTGCGCAATCCGATTTGGGTTTGAGGCCTCCAATAATGAGGCAGAGTACGAGGCGCTCCTGGCTGGCCTGCGTTTAGCCCAGGAACTAAGAGTGACGCGCCTTCATATCTTCAGTGACTCTCAATTGGTAGTATACCAAGTAAAGGGGGAATACCAGGCGAGGGGACCCAAGATGGCAGCCTACTTGGAGAAGGTGAAGGGCTATTTGGGACGGTTGGTGGCATATAATATAGAGAAAATCCCCAGAGAAAAGAATACCTATGCCGATGCACTCGCAAAGCTGGCGTCTACCAAGGATGGTGATATCTTGGAGTCGATACCCATGGAGTACTTACCCAAGCCCAGCATCGAAGGCGCGGACGTGCATATGATTAGTGTCCCAAGGGAGTCATGGACCGAGCCAATCAAGAGGTACCTGGAAGAAGGAACCTTGCCTGCAGACAAAAACGAGTCCCGGAGGTTGGTGTACAGGGCCGCAAGATACACCCTGGTAGATGGGGTCCTTTACAAAAGAGGATTCTCAATGCCACTCCTGCGATGTGTAGAAGAAGAGGAGGCGCTGAAAGTGTTACATGAGATACATGAGGGAGAGTGCGGCAACCACGAGAGCGGACCCTCCACAGCCAGGAAGGCCATGAGATAAGGATACTACTGGCCCTCCATGGAGAGAGATGCGCATGACTTTGCCACGAAATGCGACAAATGCCAGAGGCACGCCAACTACCCTCGGAAACCCCCAAGTGAACTGACCAGCATGACCAGCCCCTGACCCTTCGCTATCTGGGGGATAGACTTGATCGGCGCTCTTCCTACGGGCAGGGGTGGAGCGAAATATGCGGTAGTGGCAGTGGACTACTTCACTAAGTGGGTAGAAGCAGAACCCCTTGTGAAGATAACTGCCAAACACATCACCTCTTTCGTCAACAAATTCATTGTTTGTAGATATGGAGTACCCTACAAAGTTATTTCTGACAATGGTACCCAATTCGAGGGAGGAGCTTTCGAGGAGTATTGTAGGGAAAGGGGCATAAGGAGGAGTTTCTCCGCGGTCGTGCACCCACAGGCCAATGGACAGGTGGAGGCCATAAACAGGGTCCTTAAGAAGAACTTGAAGACAAAGCTAGAGAAGATGAAGGGAGCCTGGGTAGATGAGCTACCAAATGTGCTGTGGGCTTACAGAACCACCCCACGCACGACTACTGGGGAGTCCCCATTCTCCTTGGCATACGGATGCGAGGCCGTGCTCCCGGTCGAGATGCAAGTTGAGTCCCACAGAGTACAGGCATATGGAGACGAGGCCAATCGCATAGCCTTGGCCGAAAGCTTAGACATGCTTGAAGAGAAGAGACAAAAAGCGCAAATGAGGGTGGCAGTATACCAGCAGCGCACCGCAAGGTACTACAATTCGAGGGTGCGAGAAAGAACTTTCAGAGTTGGCGACTTGGTGCTAAGGAAGGTACTCCCTAACACACGAGACCCAGGAGCAGGAGTGCTGGGGGCGAACTGGGAAGGGCCCTATCAGGTTGCTCAGTGCATACCCCCAAACACTTACAAGCTGGCGCGCATGGACGACACCATCATACCCCGAGCATGGAACGGAAAGCACCTAAAGAAGTACTACCATTAAGGCGCACACGTCCGATGATAAAAGGGCAAGTGTTGCACGCTATTTTAATATGATAGGGAGAAATCAAAGAGGTTATTTAGATAGCCTCCTGAGTAGGTGTGAGTCTTTTTATTTTATTTTCTATGAAATTCTCCTATGTACCGTTACAACTGTTTGTATGAGACTGTTTGTTACGAATGTGATGAATGAAATTGCATGTTATGGGTGAAACTGTTTGCGACCTCATGTGTTATTTTCCTTCGCTACGTGGGCATCAGCCAAAGTGTCTGCCGAAATAAATTTCACCAGACACTTGGGGGCAGGATAGGAGGCGACAGCATGCGGCTAGCAAAGGGAACCTAAAAAGGGCCCTCTAATGAAGGATCCTAAAAAGGACCCCTTGCCCTCCTAAAAAGGAGGCCCCTAAAAGGGACCCTCTACCAAGAGGATCCTAACAAGGGCCCTCCATCAGGAGGAAGTGACCCAAAAACAAAGGGATCCCCTATACTAGGGCCTTAAACGAAGTCCTTACAAGGAATCCCTTGGGATCACAAGGATTAGCTACCCTCGTGAACACCAAGGGAGGCCATAGGGACTTACAAAAAATGTATGGTGATGATAATAATAATAAGTCTAGAGCGGCCACCAAGCCGCCTAGCCAAAAAGGGTCCCAAAGGAGACCCTTACAAAAATAGTACTATGAATAACGATGAGAAGGACGCTTCTCGCAAAGAAATAATAAGCGTGCACAAGAATATATAAAAGGATAACTAGGACCCAAGGGGTCAAAATATCCTTATAGAAGCAACCAAGAGGCACCAAAAGAGGTCCCAGTGAACCCTCTCGCATGGGCTCCGAAGGACCTCCAGCCTGGTAGATAAAAGAGGGGAACCAACCAAACCCCATCATACAGGCTTAAAAGGGCCTCAAATGCAGTAAAACAAGAAATAAACAGCAACACATGTATTTATACATTAGAAAAAAGAGTTCTTGAGATAGTACAAGAGTTACCAAAAGATATTACAAAGTAAAAAAAAAAAAGAGAGCAAGACTACTTCAGGGCCTCCTAAAGTGGGCACTCCACAGGGCCGCTCGAGCAACGGCATGTTCACCAAAGGATGAGAAGTCGAAATTAAGATCCTGCCTCCACACATTGTAAAGAGCACGATCTATGGACCTGCGCTCGGTGGTGACCCTCTCCGCCTCCAAGGAAGCATTCCTCTCCTGCGCCGACTGTAGTTCGGCCCTAAGGGCCTCGACTTCGGTCTCCAATTGAGTAACTCTCTGCTGCGACGCAGCCACAGTGGCCTTGGCCTCCTAGAGGTCGCGCTCCAAGCGTTTAACCTTGCCCTTTAGCTCCTTGGTCTTGGCCTTTACTTTCTCCCTCTTTGAGAACAAGTTGGAAAACTTAGTCCGGGCCTTTGACAGCTTGACCTTGGTTTCGTTAAGCTCATTTTCGAGCTCCTGGACCCGGGCTGTGAGGCAGTCCCTCTCAGCAGTAGATATGGAGAGGGTGCCAGACGTGTCAGCATACCAAAGAGACACGGTGTAGATCTGCACAAGAAAGTCAATGGCATCAACGATAAGTAACAAAACGAAAAACACATGTACATCTATACATAACAATAATCGACGCAAGGTGCAAGAACTCACCCAGGCCGCGACGCGCCTTAGGGTGTCCCCAAGGTCTGGCTGAGTCACATTCCCTAGACCCCTCTAGTCGGATACAGGGAGGCCTGAGGCAATTTGAATGTAACGCTGCCCATAAGATGAGGCCATCCTAGTCACCCAAGGCTCCGCCTCCGTACTGGGAGCATCTGGTTGGACAGGGACGGACGACCCGCTCACCGAAGCGGGAGGGGGCGCAAGGAAGGTGAAAAACTGAGACCCTGGTAGATTAGAGGGGGGCTCCGCGAGGTCGACGAAATCAGCCCCCGGTGATCCGATGCCTTGAGGAACCTGAGGGAAGGCGTCGCAGCCATCAGCTGCGGCATGCTGGACCTGAGGTTGAAAGGCCATGTCATGGTCGTAGGAGCCATAAGGGGGGCATCCCCCGGGGGACAAGGGGTGTTGGTGAGATCCCCCACATTCAAGGGGGGAATCCCCCAGCTCCTCCTCGGCCTCACCATCATGTAGGAACGGCTCAGCCGGCGTATCCGTAGTCTTCTTAGACCCAGTAACTGACCACAGGAGCTTGGGGTCAGAGACCAGGGACAGCTGGTGGCGGTTGAGGTTCGCCATAGTAAATAAGAAGACCTCCTTCTTCAGGGCGGAGTCTGCATTAATAAGGTCATTCACGGCCTCCGCCTCCATCCCAATGACCGCAGGATCAGCAAATTGCTTTGGATGATCCACGCCAATGTCAGTATAAGCAAGAGTACAAAACCGTAAGTTCTAACAAGAAAAAAAGGAGGACCAGGGTACTTACTGGGGCCGTCGCGAAAATGTTCACGGACAGAAAGAGGACCCTCCACGAAGAAAAAGTCTTGCTTCCAAGTCCCCATGTTGGATACTGAGCCCTCTATTAGGGGGAGCTCGCTATTGGCTTTCTGCAGATAGTAAAAGCCCTTGGACCTGGGGGATCCCATGAGGTTGTACAAGAAGTGCACCTCTTGCGCTGTAGGAGCGCGGTTAGCCCGTTCCTTGAACCAGACAAAAAGGCAGCTGAGGGTCAACCAACTGTTGGGTGACAGCTGAAGGGGGCCAGGTCGAAGTAGTAAAGTACCGCCACGAAAAACGGGTGCAAGGGAATGGTGCCACCCGCCTTCAAGATGTGTTCGCTCAAAGCCACCAGACCCTCCCTGGGGCGGTCTGCCCGACAAGCCTCCCGAGGAGCATATAAGACGTATTCTGGAGGAATACGGTAGTGCTTCACGATTTCCTTCAATTTGTTCGCAGATGTGACACCAGACTGGACGCCAGTAAAGGGGCGTCGTCCTCCTCCTGGATAGATACCTGTCGGCGTGCTTTCGGCATATTTGAAAAATCAAAAGAAAGATGTGAGGAGGAGGCAGAACACTTGACCCTCCATTTTTTCTTCCTAGCAAGAGTTTTCCATCGAGGGAGCGACGACGGAAGCACTAAGCTAGGAAAAACCGAGACTAGGGGCCGGGGAGAGGCGCTAAAAGCCCCACGACCATCGTCAGGTGAGGATGGGCTGGGAGGTTCTGGCGGAAGATGTCCCTCCATAAACTCTAACTCCCACCGTAATTCAAAAAGGGTCATCCTAAGGCGCGCTACATGGTCACTAAGGTCTGGGGGTGAAGGTCCTCCGTCTCCTCTCGACACCGAGTCAATTTCGCTCTCCACTACCCAAATTTTGCGCCTAAGTTCAGCAAGGTGCTCAAGGTGGCGGATGCGGGCCTGCCTTAAGGAGTCATAATCTTGGTGAGGGTTGCCCTCAGGGGACTCTGAGTCTGAGGACAGGTCGATAAATTCAGCCCCCGAGGGTATGTCGGACGGGCCGTCACTGGCCATGAGACCTCGTCCCGAGAGTGAAAAGGGGGTTCGCGTATAAATGAGGGGATGGCTACAAAACACAAAGGAATAGGCTTAATATCTCTAGATGCAAGCGTCCTAAATGGCCCACTACAGGGTATAAAAAAGAAGGGCATGTGTGTAGTCAAACTCACTACAAGCTCATGCTAAGGTACTCCATCCCGAGTAATGCTAGTTTGGACCCGATAAAAAATAAAAGGGAGAAGGAAAGAAAATATACCTCAAGTGGTTAAGAGAGCGAAGTTGGGGTCAAAAGGAGGTCGAGGAGCGAAAAGCACCAAAGGGTCGAAAATACGCGTCTGCAAGAATGGACCAGGAAGATGTGTTAGTCTTTAATAATCATGCCAAGAAATTAGTTCAAAAAAAAAAAAAAAGGAGTGAAATAAAAAATGAAAAAAATGATGAAAATGAAGTGGAAAAGTAAAATTAAAAGAACTATGGAAAAAATGAGGTTGTGAGGGATTGAACCCCTCACCTCTTGAAAAAGGAAGGGCTCTCCAAACCAATAAGCCAAAGAAGTGAGGTGAAGATTTTAGGCCATGCATGAGGGCCTATTTATAAGAATCAAGGTGAACAGTCTACAAGAGCACCTAAAGGTCCTCTCCTAGACTAGGGGGCAAGTGTGGACGCCCAAATTCCACCAAGGCAAAATATGAGGGTTATGTGAGGTCCTCGGGCCACCACCGTCTCGGGAAGTCATCACGCTATCACACCACGAATCTAGACCCGTGTCTTATGGGATCATTGCCATATATCCCCCATTTGCAAGACATAGACGCGAAGCTGCCCTGGCCTCGTTCAGACGTGCGCGACGCCCCCTGGCCTCGCTCGGCCACCATGCGCGACACCCCCTGGCCTCGATGGGCCACCGTGCGCGACGCCCCCTGGCCTCGCTGGGCCACCGTGCGCGACGCCCCCTGGCCTCGCTGGGCCACCGTGCGCGACGCCCCCTGGCCTCGCTCGGCCACCGTGTGCGATGCCCCCTGGCCTCGCTCGGCCACCGTGCGCGACACCCCTTGTCATGGCCCAGCTGCAAAGCCCGTACCACCATCTCGTACCAGCCGCCCCGCATCCGAGGGCCTCGCCCCAGACGTCTCGCGTCCGGGCGCCCAAGCCTCGCACCAGTCGCCTCGCGTCCGAGGGCCTCGCCCATGCCCACGGAGTGGCCTCGCCATCTAGGCCTCGTGGTGGCCTCGCCCACGCCCACGGAGTGGCCTCGCCATCTAGGCTCCGGGGTGGCCACGCCCATGGCCTCATGCGGGTCACATCCGCAGCACACTCGGCCTCGTGAATAGCCAAGAGAGCCACGCCATCAATAAGCCTTCCAACAGGGTCTCACGAAGGAATGAGAACTACGTCACCTAGTGGCCTTGTGAGTAGAGCCATGCACCAAGGGTCCCATTCCTTACACCTTGAAACCCCTATGCCTAGAGGCTCCAGTACGAGTCGAATGGGACATACTTGTACGACCTGGTACTGAGTACGGACACCAGTATCAGTGGGACTGCTGGGATAAGGGTTATGGTCCGTACGTCTACGGCCAAGGGTCAGAGTCGACACCACCACCACCTGCGCCACTATGCCTACCACCACTCATCAAACATGGGTACAGACAAGTAGTGGAGACATCCTCCTGACACCTGCTCATGTACTGGATGTACGACCACAACCACTGAAGCCACTCCCCTGACATAGTACTTATGTACTACTTGGTCTCCTGGACCACCATGTACCTAAGGCCATTAGAGCCTACTATAAAATAAACTGGAACACCACCTGAAAGGGGGTTTTAAATTTTACTGTAGCAAAGGCTTGAGTGTGAATGAAAGACTGAATTCTCCATTATTGTTCTATCATTGTTCTTGAGTGATTGTTTAAGTTTCTACAGCTTTTCCATTAGAGATCTTGATTTGATAATTTTTCCAACTCAACTTAGTTGACGAGTTCTCACCGTCAACATCTTCTTTGTGAGTAAAATTGATGATATTCTTTTATCACTTTGTATTTGTTACTATATGATGTTAAAGCATGGTGCTCCTCAGTCTTTCCCAAAAGAAAACTTCAGAGCATTTGGATTTTCTTTATTTAAGAACTTTTTTCTTTATATAATAAAATTATCAGTTTCTTTACAACTAGAAGGCTTGTTGAGGTACTGCTGAATAAAAAAAAATTAGTATACATTGTTCCTCTGATCTAAATAAATCATAAAGAAAAGAAATTCTTAAGACTTTAATCATCAAAAGTTTAATGTGTATAAGTAAGATCAAGAGTAATGTTAGTAAAAGAACACATTGTTAGAATTCTAGTTTGTTTTAACTACCTGGGGTACTTTTGCTATTCGGTTGTCAGATCAAGAATAATGTTAGTTAGTAAAAGACCATATTGTTAGAAGTCTAGTCGGTTTTAACTACCTTTTTTAGGAGTCGATATGAGTTGTTGAAATCAATTCTCATTAAAGTTTATTGAAACTTAAGCCTGTACATTTTCTCCACAATTCCTATTCGAACTCCTGGAAAGAATCTAAACTTCACTCTCACTACTTTCTGTTTCACCAAAACAAGACCATTTTCAACATTCTAAAGAATTCCAAAAAAATAAATAAATAAATAAATCAAATTTTCTCATTGGAATTTGTGTGTGAGTAATGTTGAAACACTTACATAAACTTCTTACAGCCTTTAAATAATTTCTCGCAATGATCTTTCAACTCTCAGCTGACTGCTCTATAGAACACACCTGTCAAAGAAGGCAATTGAATCATTTCATTATTAGTTCTACAAACAACACTTATCTCGATTGTGGATTGCCTATGCTTCATTAAACACAAATACATTGACTAAATTTATTAAACATGTTATACATACAATCAAAAGAACCACATTCCAATTATTCAAACAAGAACCAAAAGAAATAGAAGGGAATTACTACTACACATAGAAGTCCCACAACAACTCTGGATTTTGCATATTTTTCGCCTGCAATTTGTTTCAACGCCAATAAATAATAAAACAAAAAAATGTTAAAACTGAAACATATTCAACTTCTCTTTTCATCCAGGCAAGTGAATGAGTTACAAATAACAATTCTCAGAGCCAGCAAGTATTATAGAGCGCATGATCTAGTGGCTCAAAATGTAACATTTGATACTATTCAACTTAATCTTTTAAGCTAGTCTCCTCACTCATTAACTATTTGCTTCTCATTCTGGGCTTTCAAGTATCATTTAGTTTGGAAATCTCAAGTTATCACCAAGCAAAGAATGCAACGGTCACAGAAAAAAAAAAGAAAGCCCAACAATAAGCATAAACAATGAGACATCATCAGTTGAGGAACAAATGATCTCACGACAGGAAAGAGTGATTGAAGAGAGAGAAAGAAATGATGTAAAATGAGCCCAATATGAGTATATGTTTTATTCGGCCATGATACTCAAAATTCCATTGAAAGCCCAATGTAAATAATTAGTTTGATGATGTAAAAATAGCCCAATGTAAATAATGGTGTAAATTGGTGTAATTGTAATACTTTTTTAATAGAGTTATAATTATGTGTTGTAGAAAGGGTATTTTGTTGTAATAATGGAATATGAGAATTCTCACAAGAATACCATGATCCAGGGCTCGTGGAAATTTGAACTTACAAAAACCAAACACATCAAAATTAAGTCAAGACATAATATAAACCCAATATCCCAGAGCTCAAAGGTAATGTGAAAAAATAGATAAAAGTGGAAGAGGAAAAACAACAAATACTATGAAGACAAAATATATACACAATTATTAGATTTACAGTTTTTCTAAATTTGATGAAATAGAGGGGAATCTATAACAGCAAAAAAACACCTAAGTACAAGATCTATGAATGCAATGAAATTTCTTGAATTCATTTATAGTAGCAAACAACTCAAATCGAAGGCCACAACTCACTATTACAATAGTCAATATCTATATATATACATATTTACACACATAATCAAGGAACAAATTTGGCTAGTGTGAGATGCAAGAAGCAAAATAAAAGCCAAAATATATTGGACATTTAACACTCAATTAAAAACAAACAGCCATTTAGCTCTAAATATCATAGTAATCAAATTAACGTTACAATTAAGAAACAATCATTAAAGCTTTCTTATCAGTGGAAAATCAATGAAAAAATATATGTATTTTTCAGCCTCATCTTCTTGGTAACACTATCACTATCATCATGTCGCAGAAAGTATACATACTTTACTTACCCCTGTTTCTGCTCTACTTGCTGTAACTTCTAAATTTTCCATTTCATATTTACCATTTTCTAGATACCTTTCATCAAGTTTGTGCCTTGAATCTTTTGGAGATAGATTTTCCTGCATGTCAAATTAAATACCAAACTTAGATCCTAAAAATAACGTGTTATCAATGTAATGACATATTATAACATCTACATGGTTTCACAAGCGCATCAAGGACATATCTTGTCGGACAATTGGCAACTTACTCCTCTTCTAGAGAAGATGAGCTTAGAACAATGACTTGAATCCTTTTCCCTTTCTAGAACAGTCTCCAATGAAGCGTTGCCACTGTTTTCCCATTCTTATTGTGGATTATATCTTGTACTTGATTTAGGGATAAAAGTAAAAGATAAGCATAAATAACTATCAATATCATCATGTGACTGAGCAAAAAACAAAGATGATAAAAAGTAGAGGTATATATTTGTTTGTGGAAGTATATATCTATAACATATTGTAATAAAGAAACTAATACATTTGTGTAACTTTTTTGTACTATATTAATCATTTCCATACATTCCACTAGTAAAATCTTATCTTTTAAATTCATATATATAGTTAGTGTCATATGAGTAAATGAAAGATATTTACTGCAAACTACATTGTTAAAAAAAATAGTACGTCAAATAAGACCAATAATGAAGGACATAAAAGACTCTTTCCGTTAGCACTATAACACTTTGTCAAGGTTTTCAAAAGCCTACATATAGAGAATCATTATAAGCTTAAAGGGAGGAGCCTTTGCGTTATAAAAAAGAGAAACCATGAGTAGTAGAACTCAAGCATGGATTTTTTTTTTTTTTGAAAAACAAACCTTGAGTTTGGGTTGAACTTATCATGGTCTTGTGTTTTGGTTTTGTACCAAAAATCATACCCAAGCCTAGGATTATGCCATTCTTGCTCACATATTTCCTCAACTAATCAAAACAAACATATGAGTAAGTTTAATTGGATTAAAACCACACCACAAAATAAATAGATACATAAAATTTCATCCTCAAGAAAGTGTTACCTTTTCCTAGCGTTGTAGTGTTTTTTGCCGATTTCTAATCATTCTTAATGTGCTATCTTCATGGCGAAGCTTTTTTATTCTACATTCACACTACAGAAGAGAAAAGTTGAGCAACAGCTCGGTCACATGTATATATATATCATAAAGGTGACATTTCTACCATGTTAGTCTCAAATTTTGCATATGTTTTCCTTGCAATAAATTTGATGATTTATGATAACAAAGATTTCAAAATATAAAAGGGAGAAGTATCATACTTGAACTAGTAAGAAGAAAAAAAATGCCAATACTGATGCAATACAAGCCACCAAGATTTGCAAGGAAGCTCACTAAATAGTATAGAAGAAAAACAAATTGATCAGCAGAAACAATGTCATGCTGAGGGAGAAATTTTTATAATAAAAGTAATAATAATAATATTTAACGAAAAAAATACAAAAAAAGAAAAAAGTTAAAACGTGCACAAAGAAGTTTTACATGAAGAATTATATAATATCTATAGCAAAAAATAGCTAATTCCACCATTGAAAACCTGATACATCCACACAGGCATACAAATAGTAAATCCAAGATTCCAAATACAGAGTAATTCAAGCAATGCCTAGATTCTTGACAAGAGAATAATTTCTGACAACCATAAAGCATGGTATTTCCAAACTAACAAATAGGTTACCTGGAGAGCCTCTAAGCATACTGTGTGATTGTTTACTTTTTCCAAGTAATGAAACAAAGTAAGAAGAACACCTGGCTTCTTTTCAGCCTCAATAAAACCTGTAAGAAAGCCAATAATGAATTTATAATATTAAATGAAACAAGGAGTTTTGTGTAAAACTCTTGAGCATACTTATGACAGTATGAAATATCAACACTTGACCATCCTCATGGCATGAAATAATACTCACCTTCATTCATCTCTTTAAGAAGCACTTCTTTAACTTGCGTTGAGGATGGTGAGATAGTGAAAGCTGCTGTCAAACAACTAAAAGAAGCAGTCTGTTGAAAAGAAAAGTATCACTGAGGCGTGCAATGAAGAGTATAACACATGTACACGTATGAGGAAAGAAAAGAGGACAAACATATTATTGTAACACAACTCTTAAAGAACACAAAGAAGGTTTTACAAGTCTTATTCTTTTCCTCTACATAAATAGAAAGTGCATAACCACCATATATCATATCATCATATCTATCCATATTACTTAGTTAAGAAAAGAAAAAACAACTTTCTTCAATTAAGGTGTCTGTCAATTTAGTATATATCATTGTTAACACTTGACCAGGAAGAAATTTGAGCCAAAGAACCTTTCTAATTTAATGCATTTAAGATAAACAGAGTTTTCATGGTATAACTTCCCATCAACTAAAGGGAATAGATTTAATGCATCTCTAAACAAGACAGGTTCTGTTATCTGAGCTTCTAAACATCATCATGGAAAATCAAAAGGTTTCAATTACATAATTCAAAAGAAGAATCTTTAAGATGCAAAAAGAGTAAAGATGGTGATAGAGGGTCATCAAGTTGCTTGCTAGTTCTAAATCAAAAACACTAATGCAAAATAAATCATAATGTTAATGTCCACCAACTCCAACCTTGCACTGACATAATCAAATCAAATCAAATCCAATGAACTCTTTGGCCTACGAAAATAAAGTAACGACAAAAGAAGAAGCTTTAAGAAGAAAAGAGAATAAATATGGTTATACAGGGTCATCAACTTATTCTTGGGAAAAATTGGGCTTAAAATTTGCTAAAAAGAAACAATGCATGAATTAAATACATGTCCATCTGTTAGCTGCTGAATGAGCAACTTCAATTGCACTTCCTGCTGGTGTAATAACCACAATTAGTATGCATAACAAAGAAGCTATCTAGTATCAAGCAGTTAATCTCAATTAACAGTATCTAGAGTTTAGGCCTAAGAAGAAAGTCTGAACTCATTGCTTCAAAGGCAGCTGGATCATTGTCCGCATATTGTTCAATTTCTTCCTAAAAATAATAACAAAATGCAATTAGAAACTCAAAGCAAAGTTAGAATCCTTGGTTGCATTAAGGAATGCCAAATCATTTAACAACCTTCAGCTCAGTATGCTTTTGCTGAATGGATTTCAACTCATTTAAAGCCTCCTCTCTTTCATCCTGGAAAATGCTAACATGTCAGACAAATAATAACCTAAGAGTTCATTTCTATAAACTAGTTCAAACCATGGTAAGACATATAGGGTCTTTAAGGATGCTCACAGATGCCTCTCGCCCCTTCTTTAACGATTCACACTGCTCAACAAGTTCTGCGAACCGCTTCTTACTG
The DNA here is from genome assembly GCF_963169125.1 of Humulus lupulus. Classification (NCBI taxonomy): domain Eukaryota; kingdom Viridiplantae; phylum Streptophyta; class Magnoliopsida; order Rosales; family Cannabaceae; genus Humulus; species Humulus lupulus. The sequence continues at coordinate 22,408,982 of NC_084801.1, read as the reverse complement.
CTATGAAGATCGGATTCAAGTTTACGAGTTACATTTCTCAGCTGCCCAATGTTTCAATATCAGTACAAGATAAAGTAGTTACATGATTTATAAGGGCACCAAATTTACCTGATTTCCAGCACAGCTAGGAAGACTCCAAAAATACACCTGGAATTTTAAAAAAACTCACAATTAGAAATAACTCCCAATATAAACAAGTTGTAAAACGAAAGAAATAATTTATGCGAATGCCTGAACCAGTCAATCTCATTTCACAAATTTCACAAATTGGCGACAAAAAGGAATTTTTTGCTCAGTAGTAAAACACTGAGTCCTACTCGAGCCATATGACAAATAGATCAAAAAGGGGATTTCATCAAATTTATAAAGCTTCTTAAGGAAGCTTCGATGTTCTTCAAGAACTTAGAAACCCAAGAACTAAAATTGGGATTTTGAGTCATTTTTTCACAACATTTCAACAAATCAGAGGTGAAATTGGTTAACCCAAAGCCTAGGCTATATCAAATCAACATAGAAATGCTAGTTCTACCTATATCAAATCAGAATGCAGAAGAGAGAGAAGAAAGGGAGCTAGAGAGAGAGAGCAAGGGAAAAGCATTTGGTGATGGTGACGAGAACATTACCTTATTTCAATGTTCAAAGACAGTGGAAGGATCCATCCATCAACCTTTCTATCTCCACAGCGCGCTGACCTGCACTTTCCACCTAGTTCACCGACCTCACGAGTCTGATTTGGCCAAAGCCTCCAGGGAAGATCGTGCCTCCTATATCGCCTTCGGTGTAGCCCTTCTCAAGATTTTTGTCTTTCGTGAAGGGGAGTGAGAGACCGAGAGAGATAGGTCCAGGAAATGAGACACGGGAAATGGTATACCAGGAAGAGAAATAGAGAAGAAAATGAGATGGGAGAGTATACCAGGAAGAGAAAGAGAGAAGAAAATGAGGGAAATGGGTACACGGGAGTCTACTCTAGAAAAAATTTAGTGATTTGGCGCTTTTTTATTTTCCCTTGCCGCCTAAAACTTTCCTAATATACAATAACTCTTTTTAAATAGTATTATAATGATGTGTTATGGTAATGGGTGTTTGGTGTAGTGGTACTATGTTCCCAAAATACCCTTGGGCTCACCCCGAGCCGGGTATTCGACTCCATTATAACTATTCCGCTAATCCGCTCCCTAGGGTCATCTCAGACCACATATCTCAGTTATATCTCCACAATACTGTGGTTTCAAGCACAACACACACACACACATAATCACATTTACGCCATCAACAGGCCAAAATTACAAATGTGCTCTCATTAACAAGAATAGACCCACATGCATATTTAATTCATCTAAACATACATATCTAGTCATATAATCATTTATTTCAAGTAATCATGTACTGATACACATATATCACTATTAACCACGTAATAACACAATCAAATCAATTATTTCCCTCCCGGCACGCCAATCAAGGCACTAAGCCTTATTAGAAGATTTGAGACGTTACAACTATCCCTTCCTTACAGAAATTTTGTCCTTGAAATTTACCTGAATAGCTCGGGATATCGATCGCGCATATCAGACTCAAGCTCCCAAGTTGCCTCTTCCACCTTGATGTTTCTCCACAACACTTTCACCAAGGAAGTGGTGTTGTTCTGCAAGAGTTTATCATTCTAGTCTAGGATCTGAACCGACTTCTCCTCATAAGACAAATCTTGATCCAACTTTAGGTTTTCATAACTCAACATATTTATAGAATCTGATACTGTTGACGGTAAGAACTCGTCAATGATTGATAGTTAGAAAACTTTAATCTCTATACTACAGAAAGCTTTGAATCAGATGGAAAGAACTCAAATCAATAGAAGAAAACCAAAGCAACAATGAAAATCAGGATCATATATTTCTTAAGTCTCCTTCATACACTCAGTTCCCCCCCCCCCCCCCCCCCCTTAACCTGAGGGGTTGGGGCCTATTTATAGGGGGGCTCTATTGGCCCTTGATACCCAATGCAGGCTTGGCATTCCCATTAAGTGTCTCTAAGTACCTCTCATGCCAATGCCAAGGAGGCTTCAACCTGTATGTGTCATGTGAAGCCAAGGTACTAAAAGTCGAGGCTGGCCTACGCAGGTCACATGAAAGCGAGGCTGAAGACACGGGCGGTGCAACATGGCAGCACCCTCGCATAGCGAGGCTGCCCCTCTTCCCCCCGGGTGCAGGCGTGGCGAGGCTCGGGGCACGGGCGCCACAACAAGGCCTCACCCTCGCATAGCGAGGCTGACCTTCTTCTCCCGAGTGCAGGCGAGGCTCGACGCTTGATGGAACGGGGCGCACGCAGATGGCCAACCAGGGACCCTCGCATAGCGAGGGTGACGTTCGGATTGGAAAATGGCCGAGGGCCCTCGCATAGCGAGGGTGGCCCTCTTAGCCCAATTCCATCACCATCATGTGACGTCCTTATCCCCTTGTGCGGACAATGAGTAGCTTTTAGGATGTCTCGTAGTATAGAGCTTCACTTGTGAATAGAATTCACAAGGGAAAAATTTCCACATTTACACTTCCCCCCGAGTCTATAAGTACACTTTTAAGTGTGTTTGTAGACTCTCTCTATTTCTCTTGCTTGACATGTACGAACAACCTTGGGGGACTTAGCCTTGGAAAGTTTCCCAACATCGTTCGAAGAAATACGAGGTGAGGCTTGGAGTTGTGTTTCTTTATAGTGTCCAAAGAAACACAACAGCCACCTAACACTTGGGGGATCCATGAAAATTCCTAAGATTGCATAAGGACCAATCATCCTCAATCGCGGATCCCAAGGTTACCCATACTCTTGATCTCCACCATTCATAGGGAGACAGATCCAATGGCTAGGGAGCATTGACTTTCCCTATAAATACCCCAAGGCTTGAAGCCAGTTCTCCACACCAAGACTTGCCTAGCCTAGTGGCATGCTCTTCAACTTATTTTCAAGAGTTCAAGGGTTCTATCCTCCTCCAAAGCATTCTTGAGGTACCCTTTCTTTTATTTTCGTTACTCATCCTTTTTTTTTTGTTTATAGTTTTTTTATTGTATTTTTTTTATATAATAATTTTTTTTTCTTTTGTTTCCTTTTCTTTTGTAGCTTCATGGTGACGCTGGGCATTCCCTTGCTCCTACGGTCTTGCCCCTGCTCCTTCGCAAGTCTATCCTTGCACCCCTTCAGCTTCATATTCCCACAGGTATGCCTCCTTCCTCTCTTCTCCCTTTTGTTTTGCATTGATTACGCGAGGGTAGAATTGATGGTTACACGACACTCATTCTTCAGAGTTTAACATTCTCTTTGTATAGCCTTTCCAGTACCCATACATAGGCCCTTTTCTTATACCCTCACACTCATGTTGTAGATATAGAGTCACCCTTATGCGTACACGCCTTCGAGTCCTAGCTGGTCCATGGCGTCTAGGCGATGTCCCGAAGGTCCGTCCAATGTTGAATTTATTGAGTTGTCATCCTCCATCTCAGAGGTCGACGCACGCTGACCCTCTAATCGTGGGGGTGTGCGGGCGCTATACCTCAGTAGACTGTCCTACATCAGACATAAAGCATGCGGCCTAGAGAGAGAGCTAGAATCCCATCCCAGGGACGCGGGTTCTGGTCTCTCCCCCCAGTAAGCGACATACATTTCCCAGCTACAGTCAATCCTCCAGGATTGCCTTTCTGAAATTCCTTGCCTAGAAGAAAACTTGCCCCCTGAGCCTTTTTCCTTTTGTCGTGATGAGTCTCCCGATCATAGGGATTCCTCCTTCAAAGGCGGTAGTCGTGAATTGGTTGAATCAGAGTTCCTTTCCATGGTTCCGCCCGTGCTTCCTCTCCTATCCAATGTCTTGCGCCCTAGGGTCAAGCAAAGCGCTGGTAGACATAGGACATGTGGGGGACCTTCCAGGACCCTCAGAAAGTCTGTTGCTCATAAACTGCCTATCTTTGTCCAGGTACCCGAGATGTCGAAGAGAGCCTTGGACACTTCCGATGAAACCGGCCGGTCCACAGTTACCCTGAAGAAACTGGGCAACATGTTGAAAGCTCATAAGTTAGCCTTGAATCTCAAGTTCGTTATACCAAAGCGCAATGAACGCGCGTCCACACCGGCAAAAGGGTTCGTGGCATTCAGTGATTCCATAATCTGATCTGGTGGAGCTTTGCCACTTCACTCTTTCTTCGTCAAAGTGTTGGACTACTTTGAATTGGCGCCGCTACAATTGTCCCCCAACTCCTGGGTGATGCTTAGCTGCCTATATGTGTTGTACCGTCAGGTGTACTCTAGGGGGCCTTCGATAAGCGAGGTTCATTACTTCTTCACCCTGAGGGAGAATACATCGGCCCCCGGGTTCTACCAACTCCAGAAAGCTGCGGCCCTTAAAGGGAGTTCCCTCGTGGAGGGATCTATTTCCAATAGGGGGTCGTGGAAGTCAGACTACTTCTTTACTTATAGCGGGCAGACCCGAAACTCTAGCTTCAACACCCCACATAAGGCTATTCTCATTTTGATCCCATATATCAGAGGTTTCTCTTATCATTTGACTTTTTTTTTTTTTTATAGCTCTTCTAACTGTGGTTATTTCTTTTCATTTTTATGGTAGGTCTCTTAGCGGTTGTTGGTCCCAACTTGAAACGATCGACTCATGACCGAGTAATACAAATCCTGGCCATGTCGAAGGAATGCAAACAAGCCAGCGCCCTTTTCACAGAGAGCAATCTTCACTTGTACGGGTTGCTGACCCCGGACCAGAAAGTTACCCTATGCTCCATTTCCTCTGAATCTGAGGATCCACGCCCCGCGTCACCGGACCCCGCGTCACCCGTTCCTGCGGATCCACGCCCTATGTCCTCCGACCCTGCAGGTCCACGCCCTACATCACCCGAATCTGTGGATCTACCCACAGCAGCACCCGTACTCGAGAGTCCGTGGGTATATGGTCACGATGAAAGAAATTATGATGAAGTAGCCGATAGGGATTATGTCTACCCCCCGGGCGACCATATGGACGTTGAGGAGACCGTGGTGTCGGAGAACTACTCCTGCTTATACTCTGTTGCTGGCGGGGCTAAGGGTGTAGCCGATGATGGTCACACTAGCGGTGCTACCTCTCGGATGTCGCCGTCAACGCCTGGCGGCGAGTTTGCCTTTGATGACCCTATCCCTTGCCCCTCCGTGCCTAGAAGGAATTTTATCATTCCTCCTTTTGATGGGGCTTTTTCACCCCCGAGGAGGCATCCTAGGCGGGCATCTACAGGCGTCTCTTTACCCCAGGAAACGACTCCGCACTCTTCTGATCCCTGCACCACTGCAGATGGGTCAGGGCCTTCTCGGTCCCCATCCTTGCCAAAGCAGGCCTCGGCAGGCACTCACGCCTCCCCCGGCCCAGCTCATGTTTATATTTTTGAAGATCATCCTCTGGCGAGCCAGTATAGGGAAGCCATGAGCCATCACTTGGGAAACTTTCCCAAAGGTGAATGGGGGACGCTGCACAATGTCCCCGAGGCTGAGCTAGAGAATGCATATATGCGAGCCTCCCTACAGGTATTTGTCGTGATACTTGGTTTATTCATTTATGATGGCCATATATATACTTCTTATATTATTTATGGTATATCATCTGACCCTTGAGGCTTTGTTTCATATCCTCGCCCTCATTCAGGCTTCCATCTTGAACCATCGGCTGCTCACCTCCCACTCTTCATCGGCCCAACGGTTGTAACACGAGCTTGAGGAGGCAGTGGGGAACCTATCGGTGGCCGAGACTGCAAAGGATGCCTTGTTAAGTCAACTGGCCGAGGCGGTGTGCCAGAGGGATACCGCCTTGGCCCGGGCTGCATCAACCTCTCATACCAACATTCAGCTGGAGGCTACCATCCAAACTCTAAATGGGAGGATCGCTGTGCTCGAGGCTGATCTTGTGAACGTTGAGGATCGCATAATCAAGAAAATGTTGCATGCTGTCTGGAGGACTAATCCCACCGTTGACCTATCTCCTTTTGGGGACTATGCCGTAGAGAAATTTTCTGAGTGGAAAGGTCGAGGTGGAGATTTGTAGGTTCCTTTGTACTCAGTCTATGTATGCTTTTGCTATGTAATCCCTCGCATCACTTCTTCTCTTTTTCTCTTTTCTCTTTTTTTTTAATCAAACTTAAGGGGATCTGGTAAGTCCCTCTTATCACTATTGTTTGTGGATTACATATTTTTCTTTGATCTGATGGCGATAATCTTTCTGGTGCACCTTGATTATACTTGTAAGGACACGTTAACCTGTTGGGCTGTTGGGGTCCTTTTATATTTGTTGCGCGCGCTTGTTACTTTTTGTGAGAAGCGTCCTTCTCGTCCTTATACATAGTACTATTTTTTCAAGGGTCCCTTGTAAGACCCTTTTTGGCTAGCCGGCTTAATGGCCGATCTAGACTTATCGGGTGATTCCCTCCTTACGGCCTCACCTCTTGGGGTGTCGGCCTTTAGTTAGAGGTCATCCTTTTAAACTGTTCCCTTGATATTCATAAGGGTAGCTAATCCTTTTGAATATAAGAGATTTTTTTTTTTTTTTTACTCGTGCCTCCTGTCCTACCCCCCAAGTGCTTGGTGAGATTTATTTCCGCAGGCAGTTCGGTTGATGCTCGCATGAAAAAGAAAAATCACATGTGAAGTTGTGAACATTTTCATTCATAGTAGTCAGATTACAACGATATACATATAAAAGGCTTACATCTACTTGGGAGGTTATATAGGCCACCCCTTTGATTCTCGTCTACTAGGCTAACATAACATGCAACAAATTAAACACAGATACTACTTGCATCAGACGTGGGAGTCTTACTGCTAGTCTTACCCGGTTGGGCCCTCCACAATTCTGGGGTCTAGTTCCTGTGGGTCTGTTCCCCCATGCACCACCATCGCCATCGGTTCTCGTGGTTTCGCAGACGTGTGAAGGGAGGTGTTATAACACTCCCTCGCCTCTCTTTGTTCTCCCTTCATACTTGCTACCCCACCAGGAGTTGGGAACTTGACGGTGAGGTGATATATTGAAGTGATTGCTTTCAATTCTCTTAGGGATGGTCTCCCCAATACCGCATTGAAAGCTAAAGCACAATCTACTACGACGAAGTTTGCCATGATTGTGGTCTGTCGGGGTTGTTCTCCCATGGTGAGTGCTAATTCGATCACTCCTAAAGGTTGTATCGAGTCCCCCGCGAACCCGTATAAGGAGGATTGACAAGGTTTCAAGTGTCTGATGCCTAAACCCATCTTCTCCAAGGCAGGGCGATATAAGATATCTACGGAACTTCCATTGTCTACGAGGACCCGATGCACCCGCAGGTTGGCCAACTGAATTGTCAACACCAAAGGATCATTATGGGGAAAGTGCACCCCTCGTGCATCCTCCTCTGTAAAAGTGATTGAGTCATTTTCTCCCTTAAAGCTTTTCGGGGGGCGCTGTATCAAACTCATGACACAGGGTGGTGGACTTCGCCTGGCTTCTCTAGTGTACCTATCTCGTCCTTTCTGGGAGTCTCCCCCAAACCCGGGACCTCCAAAAATAGTTCTCACTTCTCTCTGGATCTCTGGAGCTCCGCTTTGCGTCTTAGATATCACTGGTTCATCCTCCGACTTCGGCCTTTCTCTCCTGACATATCGTCCTAGGTGCCCCCTACGGATGAACTCCTCAATTTCTTCTTTCAAATGAATACGCTCTGCTGTGGTGTGACCAATATCCTTGTGGTATTGACAGTATCTATTGGGATCCCTCTGGGATCGATCCTTTCTCATTGGTGGGGGCTTTTTGAAGGGGACCCGTTTCTCGTTGGTGAGGTAGATATGCTCCCTGGTATCCGTCAGGTTCGTATAGAAAGTATAGGCCGCTTGCCTATGGTCGCTTCCCCGCTTGGGCTTCCTATGTTGATCATCCCTCGGCCCTTCGTACGCCCTCTTCTTCTTTGCTCCATTCGACCCTTCATTAGTTAGGGGCTTCGCAGTGGACTCACACTTTCCCGCCTTTAAGTTCGCGTGGCAATCCTCTACACGAATATACTTCTGCGCTCTCTCATAGAAGTCATCTAGGTCTGTGACTTCCCTTTTGAGCATATTATCCCACAATTTGCTTCCTGGACGCACCCCAGCGGTGATGGCCATCTTTAACTCCCTGCGGGTCAAGCTCCCCACTTTGGCTACTTCCATGTTAAACCTGTGGATGTAGCTTTTTAGACTCTCATTTTCGCCCTATTTTACATTGGCGAGGCTGGTGCTCGGCATTGTATAATCACGCACGGCATGATGTTGTTGGAGAAATTCATCTGAAAACTGTTGCCAAGACCTGACAGATCCCGGTCGAAGTCTCTTAAACCATTTGTACGCAGGTCCTTTCAACGTGACCGCGAAACAGTGGAATCTAGCCCCGCTACTAATCCCCCTCAACTTCATCAAGTCATTGAATGCGTCTAGATGGTATTTGGGGTCGGTGCTTCCTTCATACGGGGTCATATGAGGCTCCTTGAAGTTGGCTGGGAGTGGGATGGCTTGGATCTCTTTGGTGAATGGTGATTCATGGTCGAACTCCTCCTCAAGGCTTTGCCCTCCAGACGCGGTGACAATCTTACTCTGCAGGCTCCTCATCTCTGTATCGAGGTCTTCCCTCCTCTTCTTCAGGGAGTCTCTCAACATGGATGGGTTGACATCTTCCTTTCCTTTGCCGTCCCGGGGGATAGTAGGAGGGGTAGTCCTCTTATCCGCCCTCTTCTTGTTAAGCTCTTCTCGTAGATCTGAGGGCGTCCTCTTTGAGGTGACCTCGATGTCGTTGCGAGAGCCAACATTGTTCCCCTGCCTTGGCCCCTAGGGTGGCCTCGATGGTCCGGGACGCTCATGCGACTTCTCCCTGGGGGTGTTACTGGTGGAGTGTTTGGTCCTCCCGTCATCTATCGGGACAGTGGTTTCCTGACCTTTCTCTTTCCTCTTGGGCAGGGACACGTTCGATTTACCTTGCAACAGGCCATTCAGCACCTCCTGCATGTTCTCCAGGGTGGTTTCCAGCCTTTGGTTCTTACGGTGCAGCTCACGAATCTCCTCTTCATAGAAACGAGAATTAGAACTCGAGCTCACAGAATGGACCCGGGGTTGTTTATCACGTCTATGCGTCGAGGGGCCCGGATCCTGCCAGCCGGAATTCGGTACCTGCGGTGGTTTGGGAGGCGGGAACTCATTGGCATTCCCAGGTGGTGCGGTAGTTGTCCATGGAGGATTCTTACCGGGCAGGATGGCCGGTGATGAGACCTCCCTGTCATTCTCGCGAACCTCAGGGTCCCTTGGGGGCTCCACGTCTCGGGGTGGAGGTGGATCCTTCATGGAGGCCTTCAGCTGGACTCTGTTAAGGTGGACCTCCACCTCTCGTGGCACCCTGAGTCGTTTCGAACGTCTTGGCATTTCCTCTTGCTGAAAGTAATGGTAGAACAGTAGCTTGGTGCTTACGTTCCCACAGACGGCGCCAAACTATTGACGGTAAGAACTCGTCAACGATTGATGGTTAGAAAACTTTAATCTCTATACTACAGAAAGCTTTGAATCAGATGGAAAGACTCGAATCAACAGAAGAAAACCAAAGCAACAATGAAAATCAGGATCATATATTTCTTAAGTCTCCTTCATACACTCAGTGCCCCCCCCCCCCCCTTAACCTGAGGTGTCTACCCTGATGATGCCAGAGTCGTAGCCTAGGACATTGTACTGTCGGCTCTGGCCGTATGGTCGGGGGTGTCCAAGTGGTACCACTACTCTTCGTACAGGTCCGTACCGCCACTACTCCTCAGATGCAGATCACAGGGCCGTGCCTCTGTTCTCTCCACAACCGTACGCCCCGTGTCCTGTACCCGGTCGCCCTCATCAATCCCCATTTGATACCCAATGCTAGCTTGGCATTCCAATTAAGTGTCTCTAAGTACCTCTCATGCCAATGCCAAGGAAGCTTCAACCTGTATGTGTCATGTGAAGCCAAGGCGCTAGAAGTCAAGGCTGGCCTACGCAGGTCACATGAAAGCGAGGCTGAAGACACGGGCGGCGCAACATGGCAGCACCCTCGCATAGTGAGGCTGCCCCTCTTCCCCCCGGGTGTAGGCGTGGAGAGGCTCGGGGCACGGGCGCCACAACAAGGCCTCACCCTCGCATAGCGAGGGTGTCTCGCGTAGCGAGGCTGACCTTCTTCTCCCGAGTGCAGGCGAGGCTCGACGCTTGATGGAACGGGGCGCACGCAGATGGCCAACCGGGGACCCTCGCATAGCGATGGTGGCCCTCTTAGCCCAATTCCCTCACCATCATGTGACGTCCTTATCCCCTTGTGCGGACAATGAGTAGCTTTTAGGATGCTCGTAGTATAGAGCTTCACTTGTGAATAGAATTCACAAGGGAAAAATTTCCACATTTACAGATACGTACTTTGGAGCATGGACATATGAAATACATTGTGATACCCTGATAAAACTTAAGGCATAGCTAATCTGTAAGCTACATCTCAAACCCGTTCCAGAATCTCAAAAGGGCCAACAAACCTAGGACTTAACATGCCTTTCACTCCAAATCATTTCATTACTCTCAAAGGAGAAACTCTAAGAAATACATTATCATCGACTTGAAACACTACAGTCCTGCGTTTCAAGTTTGAGTAACTCTTTTGTCTACTATGGGAGGCGAGCATCCGAGCTCTAATCTTCTCAACTGCCTTGTTAGTCCTCTGAACGGCCTTAGGACCTAAGTACATCCTCTCACCCGTCTCATCCAAATGAATGGGCGATCTACACTTCCTATCATACAACATTTATTACAGAGCCACTCCGATAGTCGCTTGATAGTTGTTATTATAAGAAAACTCAATCAAAGGGAGATACTTACTCCATGATCCCCCAACGTCCAGCACACATGCCCGTAACATATCCTCTAGTATCCAAATCATCCTCTCAGACTTTCCATCCTATAAGGATGATAGGCAGTACGGAACTACAATTGCATGCCCATAGCCTTCTGTAGGCTCTCCCAAAACTTAGAGGTGAAGGTGGGGTCCCTGTCGGACATTATCGACCTCGGAGCCCCATGGATTCGCACAGTATTCTTTATATATAACTCAGCATACTGCTCCACCGTATAAGTCATTCTAACAGGCAATAAATTGGCTGATTTGGCGTGCTTATCCACAATCACCCACACGTAATCATGTTGTCCCACTGTCCTCGGCAATCCAACCACAGAGTCCATGGTGATATCCTCCCACTTTCACTCTGAATTCCCTAAAGGCAGCAGCAACTCTGCTAGCCTTTGATGTTCAGCCTTCACCTGCCGATATGTTAAACACTTGGCCACATAATCCACCACATCTTTCTTCAGGCCACCAATACAGAGTCCTTAGAACTTGGTACATCTTCGTCGTACTCGGATGTAAGGAATATGGAGTGGTATAAGAATTTTCTAGAATCTCTCGCCTAATACCAGAATCCATCGGAACTCAAATCCGACCTTTATATCTTAGCAGATCAATCTAAGAAATAGAAAAGTCTCTAGCCAATCCAACTAAGACATCCTCCCTGTGTTTCCTGAACTGTGGATCCTCCTGCGCTTATCTGATTCTCTCAAGGAGCATGGACTTAGAGTGATATTGGCCAGCTGTCTGATTACCAATTCAATTCCTGCTTTCGTCATCTCCTCAGCTAACTTTGCTGATATCTGTGTCGAACTGAACAACTGCGCTGGCCCATTCCGACTCAATGCGTCGGCCACCACATTGGCCTTCCCTGGATGGTACAAGATCTGACAATCATAGTTCTTCACCAACTCCAGCCAACATTTTTGGTGCATATTCAAATCCTTTTGAGTGAAGAAATACTTCAAACTTTTGTGGTCGGTGTATATTTCGCACTTCTGCCCATACAGATAATGCCTCCAAACCCTCTGTGTGAATACCACCACTGATATTTCCAGAACATGAATGGCATACCTCTGTTCATACTCCTTCAACTATTGAGACTCGCAAGCTATCACCTTCCCAGCTTGCATCAATACACGTCCCAAACCCTGCCTTGAAGCATCGCAGTAGACTACAAACTTTTCCTTGTTTGATGGAAGACTCAGTACCAGAGCAGTGATTAGTCGCCGCTTCAACTCCTTGAAACTGTTCTCACATCTATCTGTCCAGACATAATTGGTCTTCTTGTGCGTCAGCTTAGTCAATGGTGTGGCTATTCTGGAGAATCCGTCAACAAAACGTCGATAGTACCCTGCTAACCAGAAGAAGCTCCTAACTCTAGTACACTACTCTGCCTTGGCCAATCTCTCACTCCCTCAATCTTGGTTGGGTCCACTAGAATCCCCTCCTTACTCACATCGTGGCCTAGAAATGTTACTTAGGGTAACCGAAACTCACATTTATTGAACTTAGCATATAGCCTATGCTCTCTCAGTCATTGTAGTACCAAACAAAGATGCTTTTTTTGCTCTGTCTCTGATTGGAAGTACACTAGTATATCATCGATGATTACGATCACAAACTTTTCCAAGTAATCCCTGAAAACCCTATTCATCAAGTCCATGAAGGCTGCTGGGCCATTAGTTAACCCAAAGGACATGACCAGGAATTCATAATGTCCATACCTTGTACAGATTGCGGTCTTTGGTATGTCCTCCTCTTTAATCCTTAACTGATGGTAGCTAGACTGAAGGTCAATCTTAGAGATCATTGTCTTCCCTTGTAGCCAGTCAAACAAGTCGTCAATCCTAGGCAGTGGATACTTATTCTTAATAGACAACTTATTCAACCCTCTTTAATCAATGCACATTCTTAAGGATCCATCATTCTTCTTGACGAACAACACTGGAGCACCCCATGGTGAAAAGCTGGGTCTGATGAATCCTAGATCCAGTAATTCCTACAACTGAATCTTCAATTCCTTCAACTCTGTTGGAGCCATTCTATATGGTGTCCTCGATACTGGTTCTGCTTCTAGGGAACTATAACAAACTCAATCTCTTGGTGTGGTGGAAACCCTAGCAAGTCTGTTGGGAATACATAAGGAAACTCACACACTAGTCTAGTCTAATTTGTTCCAACTGAAATGATCCTAGAGGTATCCACTATATTCGCTAGGAATCCTATGAAACCTTCTTGCAATAGGTATCTCACCTTTAGTGTAGAGATCATAAGTACTCGTGGTCCACTCATTGTCCCTACAAACAGAAAGGGTTCGTTCCCTTCCAGTTTCAAAGTTACCATCCTTCGCTTGCACTCTATCGTCGCCCCATTCTTTGACAACCAGTCCATAGCCAAAATCATATCAAAGTCATCCATCACCACTTCATTCACATCTATAGAAAACTCCCTACCGTCTATCTCCACTGGTAATGCTCAAACACACCTCCTAGAGACTACTAGTTCCCCAGTTGGAAACAAAGTCCTAAATTCCCTAGCATACAAGTCACAAAGTCTACACAAACGGTCTATCACCCTAGCAGATACAAACGAATGAGTAGCTCCTAAATCAATCAATACAGTAAATGAATAACCGGCACTAGAAATCTGACCTGTCACGACCGAGAGACTAACCTCAGCTCGATCTAGGTCAAAGTGAACACTCTGGCTGGAGTGAGGTTGTCACTCTTCTTTGGTTCTTCCTTCCTGGCTCGTGGGCAGTCCTTCCTCAGTGACTGATACTCCCACAGATGAAGCATGCTCTGACTCTACACTCCCCCAGATGTCGCTCCCTGCACCGTGGACACTTTGGGAAACCTTTTCAGTCCTCACCCCCTCCCTAACGGCCACCAAAACACCCCGTGCCCTCCTATCTAGACCAGGAGGAACAAAAGAACCTGGGGCCTTTCTCTTCTATTCACTGGGGCAACTACCTCGACTAGAACTAGTGAAGGGAGGCACCGTCCTTCGAGCATTGCGCCTTGCGGTGCCTACCTTCCATATCTGATCTTCAACACCCTCAGCAGTAAGGGCTTTCTCCACTACTTGAGCATAAAGGATCCGATATTATCTTAGCGTCTTGGGCTATCATTACATTTAGCCCCATACAAAGCAATCCCTTTGTGCCATATTAGTAGGCACCAAATCTGGTGTGAACTTTGCCAACCAGTCAAACTTCAAAGCATATTCTGTGACAGTCATTCTGTTGTGAGTCAGATTGATGAATTAATCAACCTTTGCAGCTCAGACCGCAACACTGTAATACTTCTCATTAAAAACATCTATGAATTCATCCCAGGTCATAATAGTCACATCCCTCCTCTGGGACACAACTTACCACCAGATGTGGGCGTATTCCCTCAACATGTAACTAGCACAAGCCACCCTCTCATTTCCTTCCACCCTTATGAAATCTAGGATAGAAGAAGTCATGTTCATCCAATGCTCTGCTCGTAGAGGGTCAAGACCGCCCTCAAAGGTGGGAGGGTGTTGCTTTCTGAACCTTTCATACAAAGACTCCATCCTATTATCCATCACAAGCTTGGTTAGCACTGGTGCCACAGCCTGTGGGACCTGTAGTCCAACATCACGAGGAGGAGCCTACTGCCTCAATTCTTGGAGTTCATCTTTAGTTTGCTGAAGTCTAGCTTGCATTTCTGCAAACATTTGCTACCAGTTCTGTGGGGCAAGTGGAGGGTCCTAACCTTGATGGTTATCTTCGAGCATATTGCCGCAGAATCTAGTTGATCGCTGAGGCATAACTTAAATATGCCTGCAATCAGTGACGCCGCACATTAGGCACAATAACAACATCTGAAAACCACTTCTTAGTCCAATCAGTAAACAATGAACATCAAATCAACATAATGCACACATAGCATAAACATATAGCAATCAAAGGGGCCATTGCTGGGAATTGTGCCCTTAAAGAAATTGTAGTAGACAATGGTTTTAATGAAATAAATAAACGAATTTAATTATTGTATATATGTAGCTTATGTACTATATTATTGCTAATAATATTAAGTAAATATCAGAAAATTCCCAAGTTCATCTATGTGGCCTCAATCTCATATTAGATGAAAGGATTGAGATTGAGATAATGAACTTAAATAGTTCACAGTAAAATAAAGTTATGAAATCTTTAGATTAATTACTACTAGTACGGTCCAGTAGTATTATGAATACATGTGACCTAGATCTGGGATACTAGTGTGGTAGGACACTTTAATGAAGGTACTTTGCATGCTAAGAGTATGTAGAACTGGACTAGATGTGATTTAATAATACTTTTTTAAATACCATTTTTTAGTATTATAAAACATATCAACTAATTATCATATACAAACTGATCTTAATCCTGAAGTTACTATGAACTCCCATATATGTCACTTGATCCTTTGATTCATGCGTTACGATTTGTCAGAATGATTAGGCTAAGAACTATTATTTTGGGGACTCAAAGATGTATATGGCTGTGGACATAGTTTTACAGACATGGAATCTATACCTTCTTATAGATTGAATGATGATTCCCTATTAGGTTGACTTTTGGAACTGAAAAGGTTATTGACATCAAATTCATAATCATACTATGAATTAACCTTCACTAGTAAACTCGATGGTACATTAGGAATCAAGATATAATTAAAAGGGTAAAACCATAATTTGATTCCTACTTAATTATGAATCATCAATAGAGGATTATTTTGTATGTAATGATTATATCAATGGACATTTTATGGTTACAATAAAGTACTCAATAAATATATGTATTTAATTCTCAAGAGTTCAGTCTCATATTTATAGTGGAATAATCCTGAGATTAATAAATATGAGTATTGAATGAAAGAGTTTTGGTTAATAATTTTTTAATTATTGGAGCTTGGAATTATTGTTCCATAGGTCCCCGGGGCGACTCTATTAACACTAATCAAGGTAGGAGTTGATACAAGGGTTAAACTATGAATGGGTTATTTGAGACAATATTTATTCTTCGGAATAAATGTGCAATTATGTGATAATTGAATCTGCACAATTTATTATTGCATTTGTGCAATTTTCAAAATTGTGTGGAAATAGAATAAATTGATTTTAATCAATTTTTTTATTTAAGTGTGAATAGATAAATATGGATAATCAAAATTAGTTTTGATTATTATATTTATTAAATTAATAATTAGATGATAATGGAAATTCAAATTTTGAATTTTGAAATTTAAGTTGTTATATTTTCCTTAAAAATATTATACCTTATTTAGATTTCTAATTATTAATTAATTAAAATAAAAACACATAAAATAATCAAAATCCTAATTTTCAGGGATAGGCCACACACATATGGTTTGGAATGCTCTATGCGTGTGGCACTTCTGATGTTATCAGAAGTTGGTTTTTTATTTTTAATTAATTAATAAAATATTTTAAAAAGGGGTTTTAAAATGGAATGTTAGACTTTGTCTTTTATCATAATTATTATTATAAAAAGTTGATTGATTTGGCTTTATTATTATTATTATGGTAATAAAGTCTATATGTTCTTTATGATAGAAAATTAGAAACAACAAGTCCAATACAAGTTTTTTCAGAGAAGAAAAACTATTGTCTTTTTTAAAAGCAAAAGCCTTTTCTCTCTAGCCAATAATCAAAAGTTTCATGAGTTGAGAATACTTTTGATTCACAAAATTTATCATTGTTCTTTATGTGCCCACCCACATCTTGAGGTGTAGAGAACGTCTTGGAAGATCTAGGTGTGAGTACTCCAGCAAGGATAGAAAGATTGAAACATATACGAAAAGAGTCAAGGATTATTGATAGGCTACAAGAGATAAATTGTTTCGTATTATTTTTCATATTCATATTATATATTTTTTAACATATTACATATTAAAGGATTCTCATATAAAGTTGTTTATATGAAATTTTTTGTTGTATTCCATTACTGCAACTTCTGCTTCACACTAGGAACCGTTCCTAACAATTGGTACCATAGCCATCTTTAATCTCTGGATATGTTAATTACTGTGTGGGTGTCATATGCATTTTTAAATTATGTGTAATATATGAATGGATGGATGTTTGTGTATGAATCGTTTATGTTCTGAAGGGTTGGTTTTCATGATGTTTTTGGGTTAGGAAAAGTTCTTAATTGTTTTCAAGATATACAATAATTGTAAGCTATTTTGGAGCATAGGAATTTAGTAATTTATTTTTTAAATTCTTGAGGCTCGAGCCGCTGCCCTTGCAGCCGTGTGCAGGCCCCTGCGCACCCAGTGCCAATGCACCTGCGCACCCGCACCTATGCCCCTGCGCACCCGCGCCTGCACCTCCAGCCGTACCCCTACCAGCCACCAACCACCATTGACACACCCATTAGGGTTTGTGTCATTTGAACCCTAATGGATGTGTAATTATCCATTTGGGCATGTTTAAGCCCAATATAATTAAAAATGTTTTAATTATAAATTTTGAGTTAATTGTGGTGAATCCAAATTCCAATCGGCCCTCAATAACTTGTTGGGTATTAAAACCCAAAGTTTAATTATTTTAAATTTGTTTAAAATAATTAAAATGTTATTTAATTCATAATGGTTAATTAAAATGGTAATGGCCCAAAAAATAAACGAGAAGGTCCAAGATCAAAGGAGTTGCTCTTTATTAGGCCTTAGTTAGTTTAATTATTTTTGTGTATTTTTTTCCAAGTGTTGTAATTTTCTAGAAATACCCAAATCATCCAACTAGCATTTATTTATTTATTTGCTTGAACATAATTAAATTGTTTAATGATTTATCATGCATAATAAAATGCCATACATATTACCCACATAGTACATATTAAGCATGCATTTTTTTAGAAAAGCGCTTAGGATTTATTGACGTGGTTTTTCGCCAATAGTTTGTTAAGAAATAATAAGATAGATTAGTGCTTAATAAACTAAAATGAAAAATAAATGATTTCACTCAAGAACACAGAACTTTTACGTGGTTCACTGGTTAAAATCCACCTAGTCCATGAGTCTATATTATTACTGTTTCTCTCTCTATTTTGGCAGAGTTTTGGTATTACAGAATAATGGTTTTTGTCCCTGTCCAATATTCCCAGTATTTATAAGGGAATTCCATAGACAGGTTTGGGTAACTGCGTGAGTCAATCACATATTTACATAATTATGACATTTAATACATATACTCCCATTTATAATGGGATATGCTTTGATCACAAAATAAATGTTCTCCTAATATCTGGGACATCAAATATGACAGCCGGGTCATACATAAACGCATAAAAGGACCTGAGGCTCTGGGGATCCGCAGGTGTGCAATATATTAGAATCACCACAAGCTAGTTGCCTCCTCCAAGCTCGTGCTTAGGCAGCTATTTTAATATCCTGAACTCGCGCTTCACGACCCTCGCATCCTTTGTTCGAGTTAGACCCCGGGCGCCTAACACCACGGATGACCACACAAAACCCTAGCAGGCCACGTGCATAACAATCAAATATCACTCCCATGCTACGTCTCCGTATATTTATTTGCTAGCTGTACCGAGCTGGGTGAATAAACTCGGGCTGAAATTAGGGTACAACATTTTCCCCCCAAGCTCTGCTCGTGTATGATGTCGTCACTTTTTGACCTACACAGTAGGGGCTTTTAGACTTCTGTTACACAAAATCATGCCTGCCCACTACTCGATTACTGGACACATGTCGTACTGCGATTGGCGTCTGTTTGGGTTTCGAGGACTGCAATAATTGTCTTGTCACTTTTTTGCCACCATTTGGCCTATTTAACCTTGACCCTTGGATCTTGAACTAACCCAATTGGATGGCCCATATTAATTTACACAATTTACGTATAAAAGGGATGGCCAAGTTTCAGACTTCACCACCTTTCATTTAAATTTTTTCCTATTCTGCATTTCCAAACCTTTCTTCTTTTCCATAAATCCCAAAAATCATTCACCGTACTCAGTGACTCAAAAGTTTTCTAGGAGCTTCCCATCACCAGTTCTACATCTTACCGTCAAAAACACACTGTAAGTACCTCATTCTTTGATTTGAAGAATTTTTCCCTTCTTCTTTTTTTAAAAAAAAATGGAATTTCTGTTCTTTACTACGTTCATCTGTAACATTCACTGTAGTTTTTTTTAGGGTACTTCTGAACGCTTGTAGAGAATAGGTCTTGACTTAGGTTCGGCGAGTGAATCCAAAAATGTTTTGAGAAACAAAACGTCCATAAAACTGGGAATTTTCTGGGTAGATCTGGGTAAATCTGGGTAGTCCTAATGGTGCATTAATTTAAAGAATACCCATTTGGGGATAAAGGAAATGAAGGATTTTTAGGTTTAGAACTATATAGCTTAGAGGTTACATTTGTTGGGTGCTTTTGCACTAAACCGCCTCCCAAGGAAAGTAGTGGTCTGGCATTCTGACACACGGATCCCTCAATATCAGGGTTCTGTTAGGAAATCGAGGCACGTAACTTAGGTTATTGCGTGGCATCACACGATGGGGCTGAGGCTAAACCTCAGATCGTATAACAAAAGTAAACCATTCCCCCCTTCATACTTTTGCGTCATAGTCTTTAAATCCTCTTAGGTCGCCTACTAACTAGGTCGTTCTGCTCATGAGGCGGTCTGATGGCTCCTCAAAAGGAAACCACCCCAAAGAAGAATGCATCAAGCTCGTCTGCTTAGCAGAAGAACAAGGGGAAGCAGATCGCCCTAGAGTCTCCCATCCCGCACTTCGGTCCGGTGGTGGAGAAGGAGTTGGTGGTTGACCCAACGCCTACTTCGAGGCTGAACGTATCATATCAAAGATCACGACCTAGGGGAGGGTGAATAAAATCATGCTGAGCCACAACAAAGAGGTTGGGACTGGAACTCTCCTTGCCTGACCTGCATTTGAAGGGGAATGGAGCTGCTCCCACCTCTAGGATGACTTTGCAGCTTAGAGTGATGAGCATCTGAACGCTGGGGCCTTTCTTCCCCTGGACCAATACTTCGCGAACATTTTAAATTATGTGAACTTGGCTCCATTTCAGCTCCCCCAAATTCTTATAGACTTTTGGCAGGACTGAAATATTTATTTTTGAAGCATGAATGGGAGGCCCCCACCCTAGCAGATATACTATACTTTTTCTGCCTTAGAGCTAGCCCAGAGCAGAAAGGGCGAGGGGACGGGTTCTATTATCTCACACGGTTTTCCAATTCTGCCCCCGTCATTGAGCTTCCCAGTCATCCCAATGACTACAAAGACTTGTTCTTCATGTCAAACATATTCCAGAATTATGAACATCGATACTTCAACAGACCTCGTATGTTTCTTACTTTGTGACTTCAGCTTGTGAAATTTTCTTCTTTTCAAGATATTTCTTTTGTACATATCTTAATTGAATTTGTTTCCGGGCAGCCATATTTGCAAGGAAAGGAAAGTTTGCGATCATTTGGAGTCAATATGAAAAGTTATCTGGGCTTCCCCTCCATGAGAAGGACTACTGCCAGGTCGTGAATGACGTCACGATGCTGGCCTGCCAGCTGATTGGTGAAGGTCAAACGTTGGCCTTAAGGACTCGGGCTACCCTTCTGGTGATCCACGAGCTCCCATCCTCTCAAGAGGAGGCCTTGCCAGCCACTGAAGGCGAGGAAGAGGAAGAGGACGAGGTGCCTCTTGTGCAAAAAATGCGGGTTTTCGAGGCTGTTCGGGATCCTGATTTAGAACGAATTGCGTCAGGGGTAGCAGCCGGCCCCTCCAGCCAAGGAAACCAATACCCTTATAGGGAATTAGATAGGGTTGTTGCCGATTTTAGGTTAGTTTGATTTAACCTAAATCATCTCGTCCACCGCCATCCTTATAACCCGAATCAAAATATAACCCTACTCCATTGCGTAGACCATCTAGTGGTATGTGATGCCTGCAGTTATCCCAAGGGCACAGTCATAGTAGATTAAACTTTAAACTTTAGATCTGCCATTTTCGAAGAGTATGGGACTAACGGTAGGATCTGGCCTTCTCTGCTCCAGGGTGCATTTGCCCTTGGATTTAGACAGTATGTAGAGGAATCCATCCCTGAGGAAAGACCTGAACCTGAAGCCCTTAGGATCCCAGAAATATTAGTCGTAGAATCCCCATCTCCTCCATTAGTTTCAAGGTCGGAGGTCGTGTTGATAGACTCCTCCCCCAGCCCGGGGGGTAAGATTTTTGTTTATTTTCTTTCTTTATATATATTCTGACAACCTTATTTGTGAACTAATTCCTTTTTGTTCTTTTCAGGCAAAGAGATGGAACAACCCAGAGCTCCTAACCTCCGAACTGCTTTCCAGATGAGGAAAGCCAGCTTGGGCCCCACCGTAAAGAGGCCCAGGATCACAAAGAAAATCCCCTACTGCGGGAAACACCTCAAGATCCCCTGCCAAGGGGAAAGACACGAGCTCAATTCGGGAATCAGTTCTGGTGAGTTTTGTTATCGATAAGGTTCCCCCTTCTCCTCCTCTACCTAGATTCATACCTCCCCAGGCTCATGTGATACAAGGTAAGACCCCAACACCTACTGTCCCAGCTCCTACCATCCGAATACCAGTAGATTCTTAGGACCTGGAGAAGATCCCTGAAGCCTTTCGGGGTATCATTTACGAGACTGCGAGCCATATGGTGGGGCACGCTTATAAGGCCAAATCAAGGAATTTGAGGACCATTGAGGAGTGCATCGCGGAGAATGTCATCAAATCAGCTATGGGGATGAACCTCACTGTAAGTTGTCTTTCCTTGGTGAAAAATTTATTCTTATTGTGATCAAGGGTATGTCTCTGACTTGTTTTATTATTTACAGTTTGTCTTGGCCCAGTATCGCAGCATAGCTCGTGCTAGGGCTAGAAATGATGAGCTCCGGGTTTATTTGAATGCTGCCAACACTGCCCTAACTGCCGCTCAAGAAGGCGAGCAGGACACCAAAGCTGCCTTGGAAGCTGCTCAAAAGAGTGAGCATGATGCCAAGGCCGCGCTCGCCTCTTCCCAAGAAATCGAGCATGTAATGACCCAAATTTGCTAATAAGGCTTATGGCCTTGATTAGCGTGCCTGGAGGGCAATAAGTGATTTATTGTTATAATTCGTGAATTTGTGTGAATATATGATTAGAGATGCATGTTTAGGTGAGTTAAATATGCATGTGGGCCCCGTCTGGTTATTAGGGGCATGATTGTAATTTTAGCCCATTGAGGGCATAAATGTGATAATTGTGATATATCTGTGTTGCATGATTCGAGACAGTCTTAGGGAGCGGTTAGCTAGAAAGTCACAACGGGACCGAAAATCTGACTCGGGGCGAGTCGAGAGGTAAATTGGAAATTAGACGTTTTATGGCATTATCAGGTTATGGAAATAAATATTTGGAGATATATTTGAAGATATAATGTTTAGGAGGGTATATTGGGGAAAATTACCATTTTGCCCTTCGGGGATGATTTTGGTACCCCGAGCCTTGAGGTAACCTTAGGAACTTGTGTTAAATAAAACAAAATCAAAAGAAGCCTTTAGAAAAAGAAGGAAATGACCCTCCATTCTGCCTCTTCTCTTTCTTTATTTCCTCTAAGTCTTATCAAGGGAAACTTTGGTGGAAACTACAAAAAGCTAAGGAATTGGGCTAGGAATCTTGGGAGCTAGAAGCTTGACGCTTAAGGACCTAATTCATAGACCCAACTCAGCTCAAGGTAAGCTTTAATCTTAGTGAATTATGCTGGTTTTAAGTTGAAAATTCTAGAGTAATGCATGTGTGTTGAGTGAAGAATTGACTTTGAGTTTGATAAGGTTTTTGGCTTGAGTTCTTGTTGGGTTTTGTTGCTGAATCTATAGTATAACCCCTGTGATGGTTAGTTTGGATTATTGGCTTGATTTTGGGGTTAATGTGATTGGTTTTTGAGGTAAAAATGGTGACTTTTTCTGGGCTCAGGGGTCAGGTCGCAGTGCTGTTCTTGTTGAGCCGCGACCACTTAGAACATAGGGGCGTCTGGAATTGGAGGCACACCTCGGCGCCCTTACGAAAGGGCCGCGACGCGTGTAGGCTGATTTGAGGCAGGGCCTCGGGTTGAGCTGGGGGCCGCGACATGAGTTTCTGGGGCCACAATGCTTAGTGCATTTTTGGGCTCTAAAGAGGTTTTAGGCTTGGGAATTCAATAGTTAAGGCTCAGAATGGTTCTGATCTGTAAGAAGACTCAAAACTCTTTCCCAAGGCACCTATAATATCCTTACTACCCAAAGACACTCCTGCCCCTAAGGCATTCCTTAACCTTGGAAAATCTCCGCAGAGAAAATACCACAAATCATTGTCCAAGACAATCACAAATCCCATTTAAATAAACCTTTGAATCTGATTCACAAACACTTGGCACTATACCAATTCTCAAGACATATTCAGCACTCTCAGTGCTCTTATCTGATACCAACATAATCTTTTATATAACGTCCTCTTTGATCTCTAACTGGTCCTAACCAGATCCAAGATCCATCTTAGAGAATTCCATCTTACTCAATAAATGAACCTTTAATTCTTACAACTCCGCTGAGCCATTCAAAACATTGCTTACATCTAATTCCATCGCTGGCACTGATCCAATCACCATTCTAGTCTCCTTTCATATAAAATAAACTCTGACAAGTCTCTTGAAAAAAAATCCAAAATCTCACAGATTAGTCCAGTCTGTCCTGACCTCACTGGCACGATCTAAGTGGTATCCACCACACTAGCTTAGAGTTCCATGCACCTCCCTGCAACAAAACTCTAGCTCTCACTACAGATGTCATAAGCATACCAAATCTATGCACAGTGCCAACTGTGACAAAGATTTCCACTCTCAAGCCCAAGAGTTACTATACTTTCCCTACAATTTAAAATTGCCCCATAACTACGTAGCCAATCCATACCCTGGATCAAACCAAAGCCAGTCATAACCAGCTTTATCAAAATCACTGATAAGTCCTTTTCCATCGCAATTCAACTCATTCCTTGGATTACCGATACAGTACCATTTTCCCATCACAACATAACCATGTGATCTTCATAGCAACTCTATACCTCTCTATATGAAACAAAAAAAGGAACAGCATGGCACCAAAACCAATCAGCATAACAAAGAAATCAGAACTAGAAAACTGACTTTCCACCCCTGAGGAACAAGTCTCAGTCTCTGACTGCCCCGGAATAAACATTTGAGTTGAAATCGAACTGTCTATCCCCTTTTGCTCATCCTTTCTCCGCATTGGGCAATCCTTATTACGATGTCCACACATATTACATGAGAAACATGCCCTTGCTCGGCATTCTCCTAGAAGATGCCTTTTGCACCGAGCGCATATTGGATATGTCTTCCGGCTTTCCTTTTTACTTGCTCCAATAAGTGGAGGTACCACTATCTGAGCTCCATTCTCTCCAACACTCTGCTGCCCAATCTAATGTTCTGCGCTCTCAACAGCAAGAGCCTTCCCTACCACCTGAGCATAGGTAGAGACTTCATGCACTTGGGCAATCCTAATGCCCTGAACTATTCTGGGATTCAATCCCTGGATAAACCTTTCCTTCCGAGCTATATCTGTGGGTACCATGTCAAAAGAGAACTTGGCCAACCCATCGAATTTATTAACATACTCGGCTACTGTTGCCTCTCCTTGAACGAGATTCAGAAACTCATTCATCTTAGCAGTCTTGGCTACATCACAATAATACTTCTCATTAAACAGCTGCCTGAATTCCTTCTAGTCCATCACAACTGTGTCTCGTGTCTGGGATACTACCTCCCACCATATCTGGGCATCATCCTGCAATACATATGTCGCACAGATCACCCTATCATGACCCACCAGCCCCATACTGTCAAGAATGGAACTGATCATGCCCATCCATTGCTCAGCTCTAAATGGATCTAAGCCTCCCTCGAAGACTGGAGGGTAATATTCCTGGGATCTTCCACAAAGAAATTCCCATCTATTCTCAACCCTTGGCTGAGCCAAAACTGGTGCCACTCCTGGCACAACAAAGGAAGAGGTGCTCCCCAACAGATTCTGCTGTTGCTTCAAACACCTAATCTCTTCCTCATGCCTCTGCAATCTTGATTGCAAATCTGTGATCATCTGCTAAAAATTCATAGGAGCAGATGAAGAACTGATACCCTGGCTATAACTCCCATCCTCTGTAAAACCACCACCAGGCCTCATTATCTGCTTTGACTAAAAACCTGCTGATTGAATCTGCAGTCAATAACTTGACCCATTAATCATGATGGGCATATCAAGAACTTTCCCCCACGGGATAAATCTTACCACACCACATTCATTAACCACTTGCAATGCTAAAAACATGCTCATGGCATTCATACATCAATCATAATCCCTGCTCTTCCAACATTCATACCATGCCTCCAACTCCAGCATGCAAATATCACAGTTATATATTCATGGAGCAGGTAATCACATATGATCACAATCATATATATATATATATATATATTCATGGAGCATATAATCATATAGTAAAGAGCCAGGCTCTATCAGAATCTCATGCTCCCTAATACAATGTGCAGGTAAAGCATTTACATTCTATTTAAGCAGTTAAACACATAACTACAGAAATAGTTACCATTCCCTGAGTGAAGCTATCTTCAATGATGAGTGTACATGCCCAGCTTGTCTTCTGGAACCATAAACCTGGCTCTGATACCAAGTTGTAACGCCCTAAACTCCAGGGACCGTTACGGTGTGCCTTGTAAATAGTGCTAAACTCGCTAATCGAGTCATTTGGCCAAAATCGTGTAACTAAGTATGATTAGCGGTTTAGGGATTAAAAATTTTGGTTAAGATATAACGTTTAATTAAAACGTTTATTATATACATTGGGATCCCGAAAATATAATTTAAAGGTCTATTACAAGAAAATATTTACAACGGGCCGATCTAAGCGGCAAAACAGGGTTAAGCCCTAGTTTCCCTTCAAACCTCGACCGTGGTGGTCGAGCAGCTGCATATGTACACCTCATCACCTAAGCTCTCCAACTCAAGGATCGTTCGGCTTTCTTTTGCCTTTACCTGCACCACATATCACCCGTGAGACGAAGCCCAGCAAGAAAACTTAATATGCTCATGAACAGTGATAACGTGTCATCAAATCATAAGGCACACGCCTATCAGATATAGCCCAAGTCAAGAAGGCAACAAATCCACGTAATAATGGGTATCCAGGATAAGAAATCCTGCCCTGCTGAGTGGATGACTATCAAGTCAATCTCAATCAGATAAGTGAGTTAACACTGGTGGTTCCATTAACCATACCGGCTAATAGCCCTGAATAAAAGAGTGACAGTGGTACAAGTCACTAAGGTGGGTTCTGCTCCCTTTATAAGTGACCATTTCACTAGCTTAAACAGGATAGGTGCATGATGATTAGTCACCAACATAACCTTCCTCATGACCCTAGAGTCATAACTATGGAACACTGTTCCCTAGCCATGTGACAAGCAGTCACCTAGGCCTTAGGCCTTGGCTCTGAGTAACTAGTCCTAGACTGGCCAAGCGCTTATAATTTTCATTGACCTCCAGGTTGGTCTAGCATTAATACCCCATATGAGTCATTCAACGCCAATATCGATTAGATCTAATCTTCGTTTGGCTCGGCATTCATGACGCTATGCCATTTCTGACTCTTAGGTCAGTATCCCTGACTAGTCAGTACATATACAAGTAAGCAGTGCCACCAAACATATATCATATGTCAAATATCCAAATAAAGGGCATTCATCATGCTTACTCAATAATTACTAGCACAATTAGGATCATGCATAAACACAGAGGCTCAAGCTCTAAACAATATCATACTCAGTATACAAAGCATGTCCTAATCACATGTTTCTCGTGCATTACATTTAAGCATCCAACATGCATAAAAAATAGCCATGCATGTCACATATATACAGGGTGCAGTTTTCTTACCTTTGGTCCAAGCACAGGTTACCAATAAATGAGCCACAAGCACGATCCTGATTCCAAGCCCCAAGTGAAAACCTAGTCACAACCATGATATAAAACCTCATAAAAATGGGTAAATAAATACTTCCAAACCCAACCCAAGCCTCCGGGACATCGAATCCCACTCAACTAGGTAGTAGGATCGATCCCAGGCCCTTAGAGTTAAGTTCCCATCACAAAAACTCACATTTGCCATTTTTTTCCTTAAGAGTCGTGGCCCTACAAGGACCATGCCGCGGCCCACCCCCCTGGCAGAGCCTCCTCCACCTTCATCAAGCTAGGGCCGTGACGCCCAAGAACAGGGCCACGGTCCAACCTCGCACCAACCACTTTTCCTTGTTTTTCCACTTTTAAAACCTTCCAAAAAACTTATCAAAACATCTCCAAATCCCAAAATCAAAGTTCCCAACCATCCCCATGATCCAAAACCCATAAAACCCAAGTCTCAAATCACCCAAAAACACATCAAAACACAAAAATCCAATTCAAGCTTAAAAACTTAAAACTTAAGACTTGAATTACCTCCAATTGAGTTGTTTCCAACTAAATCCTCCGGCTAATAAGCTTATAATCTTTCCTAGGATCGCTATGCCTCGATCCTCGCTTGAATCCGAGTCCTAGAACTCAAGTTACCTTCGAAAATGTGATCGAGAGACAAAAAGGAAACTAAGAGGGAGAGAGAACGTACATAACGTTCTTTTTATTCTTTTAAAAGGTTACTTCAAGCTTAAGTAGCCTCAACCATATCCTAACACTCGGGGTCCCGAAAACACCCCCGGGGACAAAATAGTCAAAACCTCTAGAATTTCCCCCTGATCTTACTAACTCCCAATTTATCACCAAATATTTATTCCCATTACCCAATAACCCGATAATGCTCTAAATACCCCTTGACTCATTCCGAGTCAAGAATAAATCCCGTTGTGACTTTCCCACTAGCTTACCTCATAGGATCGTCTTGTGCTGAGTAACCCTAGCATAACCAAATAATAATAAAGCACCACACACATATCACATATATGCCAAATATGCCCGAAATGGCCAAAGTATGAAAATCATCCAATTACTCAGAAATGGGTTCACATGCATATTTAATACACCTAAACATGCATATTATCATTTAATAACATAATAAAGAAATTATGGCCCTCCCAACCTCCTAATCAAGGTACTAAACCTTATTAGGAAATTTGGGGCATTACAGTTGAGGAGAACGAGAGGGTAGCTTGTGCAAGCTACATGTTCAGAGAGGATGCACACATCTGGTGGGATGTAGTGGTTCAGAGGAAAAATGTGACAATTATCACCTGGGAAGAGTTCTGGAACATTTTCAACGAGAAGTATTATAGTGTTGCAGTCTGAGCTACGAAGGTTGATGAGTTTATCAACCTGACCCAGAACCAGTTGACCGTGACAGAGTATGCTCTGAAATTTGACCGATTAGCGAAGTTTGTGCCAGATTTAGTGCCGACAGATGCAGCAAGAAGAGACAGATTTGTACGGGGATTGAATGTTATGATCGCTCGTGATGTGAAGATTACCTTGGATCCAGAGACTACTACCTACGCTCAGGTTGTAGACAAGGCCCTTACATGTGAGGGGGCCAGGGACCAGATTTGGAGAGAGAGTGATGTTAGGCGCGATGCCAGGAGGATGGTGCCTCCTTTTATTGGATCTAGTCGAGGTAGTGGCTCCAGTGAGCAGAAGAGGAAGGCCCCAGATTCCTTTGTTCCTCCCAGTACAGATAGGAGAGCACGGGGTGGCTCTAGTGGCCATCAGGGTAGAAGTGACAACTGGAGGAGTTTTCCAGTGAGTCCTCGGTGCAAACGATGACATCAGGGAGAGTGTAGGATTAGGGCTTGTTTTGTCTGTGGGAGTGCCAATCATCTAAAGGACTGCCCACAAGCCAGGAAGGAGGACCCGAAGCAGGACGACAGTCTCGCTCCTGCCAGGGTATTTACTTTGACTCAGACTGAGGCGGAGGCTAGCCCCTCAATTGTGACAGGTCAGATTTCTAGTGCTGGTTCTTCTTATACTGCGTTGGTTGATTCGGGAGCTACTCATTCGTTTGTGTCTTCTAGAGTGATAGATCAGCTGTGTAGACCTAGTGTTTTGTATGCTAGGGGTTTTCAGACTTTTTTTCCGAATAGGGAACTGGTAGTCTCTAGGAATGGATTAGAGCTTTACCAGTATAGGTAGATGGTAGGGAATTGTTTGCTGATCTGATTGAGCTTGTGATGGATGACTTCGATATGATCCTAGGGATGGATTAGCTATCGAAGTATGGGGTGATGATTGACTGCAAGTGCAGGATGGTGACTTTTGAACCAGAAGGGGAGGTACCCTTTGTATTTGTGGGAACAGCTAGTGGACCACGGGTACCTATGATTTCAGCACTGAAGGCTAGAGACCTGATGTAGGGAAGTTGCATAGGGTTCCTAGCGAATGTTGTGGATACCTCTAGGGTTATGTTGGTTGGACCGGGGGAGACCAGATTGGTATGCGAGTTTCCAGATTTATTTCCAGCAGATCTGGCAGGGCTGCCGCCACAGCGGGAGATTGATTTTGTTATAGAGTTGGTACCAGGAGCGGAGCCAGTATCTAGGACACCTTACAGAATGGCTTTGGCAGAGTTGAAGGAGTTGAAGATTTAGTTGCAGGAGTTACTAGATTTGGGGTTCATCAGACTAAGTTTCTCACCATGGGGTGCTCTAGTGTTGTTTTTCAAGAAGAAGAATGGATCTCTTAGGATGTGTATTGACTACAGGGAGCTGAATAAGTTGACCATTAAGAATAAGTATCCACTGCCTAGGATTAATGATTTGTTTGACCAGCTATAGGGAAGGACAGTGTTTTCCAAGATAGATCTCCGGTCAGGTTACCATCCGTTAAGGATCAAAGAGGAGGACATACCAAATACCGCTTTTCGCACAAGGTATGGACACTATGAATTTTTGGTTATGTCTTTTGGATTAACCAATGCCCCAGCAGCTTTTATGGACATGATGAATAGGGTTTTCAGGGACTATTTGGACAAGTTCATGATTGTGTTCATCGACGACATTCTGGTGTACTCTCAGTCAGAGACAGAGCATGAGCGGCATCTATGTCTGGTATTGTAGCGGCTAAGGGAGCATAGGTTATATGCTAAGTTCAGCAAGTACGAATTCTAGTTACCGCAAGTTACATTTCTGGGCCATATCATCAGTAAGGAGGGGATTCTGGTTGACCCAAGTAAGATTGAGGCAGTGAGAGACTGGCCTAGATCGAGCAGTGTTCCTGAAGTGAGGAGTTTTATGGGATTGACAGGGTATTATCAGCGGTTTATTGAGGGGTTCTCCAGGATAGCTACACCATTGACATAATTGACAAAGAAGAAGACAAAGTATGTTTGGACAGACAGATGTGAGAACAGTTTCAAAGAGTTGAAGCGGCGACTGATCACGGCGCCAGTGTTGAGTCTGCCGACAGACAACGAGAAGTTCGTGGTTTATTGTGATGCTTCCAGACAGGGTTTAGGGTGTGTGCTAATGCAAGCTGGGAAGGTGATAGCCTATGCATCAAGACAGTTAAAGGAGTATGAACATAGATATCCCACACATGATTTAGAATTGGCAGCGGTGGTATTCACACTTAAGAGTTGGAGACATTATCTTTATGGTGAGAAGTGCGAGATATACACCAACCATAGAGTTTAAAGTATTTCTTTACTCAGAAGGATCTAAATATGCGCCAGAGACGGTGGCTAGAGTTGGTTAAGGATTATGATTGTGACATCCTATACCATCCTGGGAAGGCTAATGTGGAGGCTGATGCATTGAGTCGGAAAGGCCCATAACAGTTGTTCAGTTCGAGACGGATATCCGTTAAGCTAGCGGAGGTGATGACTAGAGCGGGTATAGAGTTAGTGGTTGGTCGGTTAGACAACATCACTCTTCAGTCTAAGCTCCATGAGAGGATCAAGGAAGTGTAGGATAATGATTTCCAGTTGAAGGGACACAGGGAGAACGTCTTAGTCGGAGCACCTAAGGACTTCTCTATCTCGGAGATGGGGTTACTAAAGTATAAGAGTCGGATCTGTGTTCCGATGGATTCAGATATCCCGCAAGAGATCTTAGATGAACTGCACACCACTCCCTATTCCTCACATTCGGGTACGACGAAGATGTACTAGGATTTGAGATCTTTGTATTGGTGGTCGGGCATGAAGAGGGGTGTGGTGGATTATGTGGCCAAATGCCTAACTTGTCAGCAGCTCGAGGATGAACATCAGAGGCCAGCGGGGTTGCTACAGTCTCTAGGGATTCCGGAGTGGAAGTGGGAAGATATCGCCATGGACTTCATGGTTGGTTTACCGAAGACTGTGGGACATCATGACTCGGTGTTGGTGATTGTGGATAGGTACACCAAATCCGCCCACTTTTTACCAGTCAGGACGACTTATACTATGGAGTAGTATGCTGAGTTATATGTGAAGGAGATTGTTCGACTGCATGGGGCTCCAAGGTCGACAATATTCGACAAGGACCCCACCTTCACCTCCAAGTTTTGGGAGAGTCTGCAAAAGGCTATGGGCACACAGTTACGGTTTAGTACCGCTTATCATCCTCAGACAGATGGTCAGACTGAGAGGACGATTCAAATATTGGAAGACATGTTGCGAGCCTGTGTGCTAGACTTTGGGGGATCTTGGAGTAAGTATATCCCTTTGATTGAGTTCTCGTACAACAATAGTTATCAGGTGACTATAGGAGTGGCTCTGTATGAGATGATTTACGGGAGGAAGTGCAGATCACCTATCCATTGGGATGAGACAGGTGAGAGGAGGTACTTAGGTCCTGAGATGGTGTAGAGGACCAATGAGGCAGTTGAGAAGATTAGAGATCGAATGCTCGCCTCCCAGAGTCGCCGGAAGAGTTACTCAGACCTGAAACGCAAGAGCGTGGAATTTCAGGTTGGTGACCATGTGTTCCTTAAAGTTTCACATTTAAGGGGAGTGAAACGGTTTGGTGTCCGGGGCAAGTTGAGCCCTAGGTTTGTTGGCCCCTTTGAGATTCTGGAGCGGGTTGGAGAGGTAGCTTACAGGTTGGCGATGCCTCCAGCCTTACCGGGGGTTCATGATGTGTTTCATATGTCCATGCTTCGGAAGTATGTGTCTGATTCGACGCATGTTCTGAGTTATGAGAATTTGGAGCTGGATCAGGATTTGTCTTATGAGGAGAAGTCTGTTCAGATTCTTGACCAGAAGGACAAAGTCTTGCGGAGCAAGACCATCACCTTGGTAAAAGTGTTGTGGAGGAACAACAAGGTTGAGGAGGCGACGTGGGAACTTGAATCTAAGATGTAGGAATGGTATCCCGAGTTGTTCAGGTAATTTCGAGGATGAAATTTCTATAAGGAGGGGATAGTTGTAATGACCCAAATTTGCTAATAAGGCTTAGGGCCTTGATTAGCGCGCCTAGAGGGCAATAAGTGATTTATTGTTATAATACGTGAATTTGTGTGAATATGTGATTAGAGATGCATGTTTAGGTGAATTAAATATGCATGTGGGCCCCATTTAGTTATTAGGGGCATGATTGTAATTTTAGCCCGTTCAGGGCATAAATGTGAGAATTGTGATATATTTGTGATATATCTATGTTGCACGATCCGAGACAGTCTTAGGGAGCGGTTAGCTAGAAAGTCACAACGAGACCAAAAATCTGACTCGAGGCGAGTCGAGGGGTAATTTGGAAATTAGACGTTTTATGGCATTATCAGGTTATGGAAATAAATATTTCGAGATATATTTGAAGATATAATGTTTAGGAGGGTATATTGGGGAAAATTACCATTTTTCCCTCGATGACGTTTTTGGTACCCCGAGCCTTGAGGTAACCTTAGGAACTTGAGTTAAATAAAACAAAACCAAAAGTATCCTTTAGAAAAAGAAGGAACCGACCCTCCCTTCTACCTCTTCTCTCTCTTTATTTCCTCTAAGTCTTAGCAAGGGAAACTTTGGTGGAAACAACTCAAAACTAAGGAATTGGGCTGGGAATCTTGGGAGCTAGAAGCTTGAAGCTTAAGGATCTAATTCAGAGACCCAACTCAGCTCAAGGTAAGCTTTAATCTTAGTGAATTATGCTGGTTTTAAGCTGAAAATTCTGGAGTAATGCATGTGTGTTGAGTGAAGAATTGACTTTGAGTTTGATAAGGTTTTTGGCTTGAGTTCTTGTTGGGTTTTGTTGCTGAATCTATAGTATAACCCCTGTGATGATTAGTTTGGATTGTTGGCTTGATTTTGGGGTTAATTGGATTGGTTTCTGAGGTAAAAATGGTGAGTTTTTCTAGGCTCGAGGGGTCGGGTCGCGGTGTTGTTCTTGTTGAGCCGCGGCCGTTTAGAACATTGGGGCGTCTAGAATTGGAGGCGCGACTCGGCACCCTTTAGGAAGGGCCGCGACGCGTGTAGAATGATTTGAGGCACGACCTCGGGTTAAGCTGGGGGCCGCGGCATGAGTTCCTAGGGCCGTGAATCTTAGTGCATTTTTGGGCTCTAAAGAGGTTTTAGGCTCAGGAATTCAATAGTTAAGGCTTGGAATGGATTTTCTCATGCGGATTGATAGAATTCAATGTTCCGGAGACTAGAATTATGACCCAAAGTTATTTAATTGATTAGAACTTTATGGATGGATATTTTTGGTGCGTTGTGACTAGGATTTCTGCGAGGCTCGGACTAGGGGACTGTGCTCTGGACATCGGTGCTTGGAAAGCTTGGGATACAAGTTAGAAAACTACTGTTCCCATAGAGTTTGAGTTGCAGGGCTCGACCCTATATGATTGAGTTGTAGGGCTTGGCCCTATATGACTGTGTTGCAGGGCGTTGCCCTTTGATTGAATTTGTATGTGTTTAAGTATCTGTTTAGTTATATTATGTGTTCATATAAATGAATGAACGACGATGGCCGGGAACGTCGAAGGCCGAGAACGGCAAGAGGCCGGGAGCAGCGTTTAGCACGCGGAGTGCATTTTGCCAGGGCGAGACCCCAAAGGATACCTGGGATATCCTCACAGTGCGGACCGCGAACCTAGGTCATGGTAAAGTGCCTGGGACGGGATGGCCATACATGTATAGCCTGATGATGGCTTGTTTATATGTTAAGTGTTTGATATGCATATCTTATCTGCTTGTGAGTGTTTTCTTGCTGGGCTTCGGCTCACGGGTGCTCTATGGTGCAGGTAAAGGCAAAGGGAAAGTCGGCCAACCTTGAGTATGGCGAGCGTGATGAGCGGCGCATACATGTCTAGTCTGCCTGGCTGCCACGACTAGGGATATTCTTGGGAGATGCTTTGTACCAAATTCAATTTTGTCGTTTAGCCGACTCTAGTTATATTTTTTAATTGTAAATATTTCTAAACAATATTTTTTGGGATCCCAAATGTTAAACACTTTATATTTTTCAATGAATGGTTGATTTTCAAGTTTATGACTGGGATTATGAATTACACTTTTGACCTAAAACCTCGATTAGCGAGTTAATTGCACATTTTAAACTCATTTAGTAACGGCTCTAAGGCAATAGGGCATTACAGAGAAGGCTGCAAAGACTGCATGGTCTGCCCTCCATGCTCAAACTGCGCAACTTCCGGCCGAGGTTGATGAAGCGAAAGCAAAATTGCTCGAGGCCGAGGCCACAGTCGAAAAAGAAAAGGCGGCCTCATCGTCGTCCATGGAAGAAATGCTATACTAGTGGTGGGCCTTCAACCTGGATGGGAACTTATCTTTCTTGGGGGCCGAGATATGGGATCCGTACCTTCCAATATTCAAGGCTCGACTCTTGCAAGAACCGTTAGAGACTAGTGAGGCTTCCAGAATAGCTGAGGGAGATGGCGAGGAGGTCACCTCGGCGGGGCGAATTGGTGGAGCTCAATGATAGCTCTTTTGTATTTGTCTGTAATTGTTTAACATTTTTTTTATTAAACAATTGCCTTCGGGCCCAGTTCGAGGTTTTTCTCCCTGGCATAATTTGCCTGCTTTATTTCAATATAATCCAACTTTTTGATCCATTTATCTCTCCTTTACTATCTCTCATGTTTATGAATCCTTAGACTTGTACATTCGAGATTTTTAGAATTGATTTTTAGACCGAGATAGAATTTATCGAGCTTGGTTATATCCAAGTTTTGTGTGTTGATTTGTATCACACCTGTTAAAAATCAGGCCTTGAACCCGATTATATCCGGGGTTTTTAATAATTTAAACTTAGTTCATGTTAGGAATATTGATAACTCGAGCTTTAACAAGCCCTTGATTTTAAACAATTTTCCCAACTTTCCAAGTTTCGGACATGGTAGTGTCCAGGGTTTTCAATGATTTAAACTTAGTTCGTGTTAGGTTTATTGATAACTCAAGCTTTAACAAGCCCTTGACATTAAACAATTTTCCCAACTTTCCATGTTTCGGACCTGGTTGCATCCAGGGTTTTAAATGATTTTAAATTTATTTCACTAGGTTTATTGGAAATTCGAACTTAAAAAAGCCATTGAATAATCAATATTTCAAAGCCTCTAAGTTTCGGACCTGGTTACGTTTAGAATTTTAAATGATTTCAACTTAGTTCACGCTAGGTTCATTGAAAACTTGAGCTCTTAAAAAGTCGTCGAATAATCAATTTTTCCAAGCATCTAAGTTTTGGACCTGGTTTTATCCAGGGATTTTAATGATTTAAACTTATCAAGCAAGCTTAATTTTTCGAATCTCGGGTTATATGCCGTCCAAGTAACCAGAATATAGAAACTTTCTTTGTTGCTTTTATAAAACTAGAACATGTACTCATACTATCTTAAAGATTATTTAATAATCCACCTATTATTCAATAAAACGACGTTTTATAAATAAGCCTTACAATGATGGTGGTGCTACTGGTAATATTTTTTCAAATGTAGGGCGTTCCAGGTCTGTGGGACTACTTCCCCATTCAGCCGAGCTTTCTTGAAAGTTCCTTCTTGCAAAAACTCAACGACCTAATATGGTCATTCCCAATTCAGGCCTAAAACACCATCCTTGGGATCTTTATTTGCTAGAAATACCCTTCGGAGAACCAGGTCGCCCAATCCAAATCTACGCGTCTTAACGTTATCATTAAAATAGCAAGTGATTTTTATTAACAATGGGCAAGTTGTAACTGCGACTCTTCTCATTTTTCTTCAATCAGATCGAGGGATGCGTTAAGTAGTCCCTCATTCTACTCTTGGTTGAATGTCCTTTGCATGTGAATGGCTACCACGGCTTCGACTGGAAGGACGACCTCGCTTCCAAAAGCTAAGGAAAAAGGCGTATTTCCTGTGGAGGTTCTGTGAGAAGTTAGGTATGTCCAAAGTGCTTGCGATAGCTGTTTGGGCCATAATCCTTTGGCCTCGCCTAACCTCTTCTTCAGGCTTGCCTTTAGGGTTTTGTTCACAACCTCAACCTGTCCATTGGCCCGCGAATACGCTACTGAGGAGAAAC
This sequence comes from Humulus lupulus, assembly GCF_963169125.1. NCBI lineage: Eukaryota > Viridiplantae > Streptophyta > Magnoliopsida > Rosales > Cannabaceae > Humulus > Humulus lupulus. Next base: position 22,372,539 of record NC_084801.1, on the reverse strand, counting down.
TCTTAATAATGTCATATTTTTCACAGAAGTTAGTGAAGAGATCACTGTCGAATTGTGTCACATTGTCTGACACGATCTTTTTAGGAAGCCCAAATCGACATATAATACTCTTCACCACAAAGTCTAGGATTCTCTTTGAAGTGATGGTTGCAAGAGGTTCGGCTTCTACCCACTTCGTGAAATAGTCAATCGCCACCACCGCGTAACAAACTCCTCCCTTTCCCATAGGTAGCGAACCTATTAGGTCGATTCCCCATACATCGAATGGCCACGGGGATGAGATCATTATTAGCTCAATTGGAGCAGCTCGGGCAATTATGGCAAAACATTGGCATTTATCGTACTTCTGGACATACGAGATTGAATCTTTTGTTAGAGTGGGACAAAAATAGCCCTGCCTCAGCATTTTCAGTGCTAGGTTTTGCCCCCCACCATGATCTCCACAAAAGCCTTCGTGCACTTCTTGCAAAATGGTTTTAGCTTCCTCGGGCAGAACACATTGTAGGAGAGGCAATGAATGACCATGTCGGTACAATGTCCCATCCACTATCACATACTGCGGGGCTTGATATAATATTTTTCTTGCATCATTTCTATCATCAGGTAGCCTTACTGTTGTGAGGTATTCCATTATGGGAGTCATCCAAGTCGCTCTTGTGTCAATCATTTCGACATCTTCCATTTCTGTTACACTCAGATTCTCCAAGAACTCCATTGACACTACATTCAATGTCTCAGCTTCTTTGGTGGTGGCAACCTTGCCAAAACGCCTGCATTAGAGTTCTGCTCGCGAGATATCTATTCAACAGTACTGTACTCAAATTCGGACAACTCTCCCTTCACCTTAGCTAGGTAGGCCACCATCTTGGTACTTGAAGCTTGATATTCTCCCAACACCTGATTAATCACGAGCTGAGAATCGCTATAACATTGGATGACTTTTTCCTTGAGCTCTCTTGCCACTCTCAGCCCAGCTAGTAAAGCCTCATATTCAGCTTCGTTGTTGGATGCTTTGAATCTGAATCTCAGAGCTGTATGGAATCGATGTCCTTCTGGGGAAATTAAGATGATCCCTGCTCCCGATCTGTTCTCATTTGATGATCCATCCACTAAGATTTTCCATAACTCCTGCACCGGTTCCTTCAAAAGCTCCTCTTGAAATCCGGTGCATTTAGCCACAAAATCAGCAAGGGCTTGATTTTAGATTGAGGTCCGTGGCATGTACAATATCTCAATCTGGCTAAGCTTGATAGCCCATTTTAAAAGACGTCCTGTCATTTTAGATTTTTCCAAAACCTGCATTAATGGTTGGTCAGTCATGACGTTGATTGAATAGGACTGGAAATATGGCCAGAGCTTCCTGGAAGCCAATATCACACAGAACGCCAGCTTCTCTATCAGTGGGTATTGTGACTCAGCTCCGAGAAGTCTCTTGCTTTTATAATATACTGGTTTTTGAGCACGGTCTTCTTCTCAGATTAACACGAAACTAACTACATTTTTTGTCACGGCCAAATAAAGGAACAAGGGTTCTCCAGTCATAGGATTAGATAATATTGGGGGCTCGGCCAGGTGCGTTTTTAGGTCGAGTAATGCCTGTTCGCACTCCTCAATCCATTCAAATTTTTTGTTTCCCATGAGCAAGTTATGAAATGGGAGGCACTTGTCAGTAGATTTAAAATAAAATGAGTTAAAGTTCCCACCTTTCTAGTCTGGCTTTGAATTCTTTACGCGACCTGGGCGAGGACATTTGTAACGCCCTGAGTAACCAAGATCGTTACACTTTGTGTTTAAAATAATGCAAGACTTGCTAATCAAGTCATTTAAAGAAAATGTGAATCTAACATCATCAACGGATTAGGAATCAAAGATTTTGGTCATGAATAGGTTATCTTATTAAAAATGACAGTTTCGTACATGGAATCTCAAAACAGGGTTTAGATGACATATTTACAACAAATTCCAGAAGTTATAAATAACCAAGGCCACTCTAATGAAAAAATACACATTTTAGGTTTCCGTCCATGTACAATCCCTCGACCGTGGCGGCCGAGTAGCTGACGATGTACACGTCGCCCCCAGAGCTCTCCAACTCATGGTTGAATCTACATACCCTTGTCTTTACCTGCACCACGTAGCACCCGTGAGCCGAAGCCTAGCAAAAAAACATAAGAACATAGCATGATCAATATCAATAACCAACTATTCCACAAAGCATAACCAAGTATTCAACAATTCATAACATTCACCTATTCAGTGATAACAATCGATAAATTAACAATTTGTCATCCAGATAATCAACAAATCATATTCATCGGGTTAACAACAGTAATCACATTCATAATCAACAGTTTATCACAACCATCAAATGATACTCAGGGTCGGCGCCCTTAGGTCGCACCCTCTGTTTAACCCACTACCTTCGGCTCACTTAGGCCGCCCCCAGTGTTATACCCACTGACTCCGGCCAGCTTAACCGAGCTCAGTGATTTATAAGTTGTCCTCAACTACCAGTGGCTGAGCCGCGCCCTATGCGCAAATATTGATTCTGGCACTCTTAGGCCATTTATCATATGTTCCCATGGCGTAATACCATATCATGACATCATATTCGAGTATAGGGAGCTCTTAGTCCCTTTGTGTTCACATGGTTTGTCACAATCACATAACAATGCATACAAACATAGGGAATACTTAGTCCCAACCTATCCACATGATCGGGTGAAGTTTTCTTACCTCTTGTTCGAGCGAGAAACACAATACAAACGATCCTTGAGAACAATCAATCCTTTGATCCCTTAGCGGTCACCTAGTCATAACCAAATATGGAATCCAATTAATGAAAACTTCAATAAAAGACGCTTAATCTAAACCTCAATCCCGGGACCCCGAATTGTACCCAAACGGTGAGTAGATTCGATCCTGAGCCCTAAGGATTGAAACCTAGAGCCAAAAACCCTTAAAAGCACCTAAAATGAGCATCTGAGAAAACAGGGTAGCGGTACAGTGCTACCCTCCTAGCGCCCCACCGCTACAACCAGGGACATTTTTCCCTGGCTAGCGCTGTAGCACTACCCTCTGGGCGCTACCGCGCTAGGATTAGGCAGACATGGCCCTGGTTCTTTTTCCTTCGAATCCTCCATTTCCAACCTGATTCAAAAGCTTCCAAACACCATTTAAATCCCCAATTGAACGCAAATACCATATATACTAGTTCTAGGCATCATAACCTACCCAAGCTTTGCCAAAAACCCCATTGAATTCTCTACTTTCAAACCCAAAATCTCAACTGAACAAAATAAGAAAACAGAGCAGAAAACCAAAGTTCTAATGGTTAGAATCTTACCTCATGCTCAGTATGAACTCCTCTTCAATGGTGGAGCAATACCCTAGATCCTCAAAACTTGATTCCGTAGCTTGGTTCCTCAAAAGAAGCTTCAAAATCCAAAGAAAAATGGAAAGGCGATGATGTATGGGAGAAGAGGTGAAGTGCTCTGTTTTCTATAACCTTCCTTGATTCATATACATCCTTAAGGTAAAAAGACCTAAATACCCTCAAGTCTAATTAAAATCCTTAACAGCCACCAAGGGCAAAATCGTCCTTTCGCACCTATCTCGTTAACCATAATTAACACCCTCCAATTCCCATTATTCTCAAAATTCTCGAATACCAATAGTTCATATCCCGTTACCCCTTAACTCCCGGCAACGTTCTAATCACCAAATTACCCCGTGACTCACCCCGAGCCCCAAAATTAATCCCGTTATGAACAAACTGCTAACTTATACCCAAAGATCGTCACATGCCGAACAACTCGAACAAATCCACATTATAATGTGGCCTCAATAATAGCTTACCAATATGAACACAAATATACAATTACGCCTTCAATGGGCCAAATTACCAAAATTCCCTCATAACAAAATATATACCCATATGCATGCATTTATCATCATATAATAATATGATCCACATAACACATGCATATAATCATATAATGGCACAATAAATCAGTTATGGCCTTCCCGGCCTCCTAATCGAGGTCCTAAACCTCATTAGCGAATTTGGTTCGTTATAACTATCCCCTCCTTATAGAAATTTCGTCCTCGAAATTTTATCTGTACTGCCCGGATATAAATTTCGCACTACTGATTCCAGTTTCTCAGGTCATTCCTTGACCTTGTTGTATCTATAACATTACCTTAAGGTACAATCTTGTTCCTCAAAACCTTATTCTTTCTATCCCGTAACTAAACTAGCCACTGCACATAGAATAAATCCGTCTTCAACTTCAGATCCCCCATAACTCAACACATGAGTTTTCTCTAACCCATGTCCTCATCATGGAATATCTACATACACTGAGTACAGCTGACATTGCCAAAACTGTATCAACTTAAAAGCAACCTCACTGATCATTTCCAGGATCCAAATAGTCTTAATACCCTAGGCTCCAACTTGCTTTTAACTCCTCACCCCTTAATCCTTGGTGATATTCTGAGAAAGGTACAATATTCTACTTGGTACTCCATATTCCTATTTTCCAATTTAGTAAAAATTTTCCATTTACTCTGAAAAGTGAGCCTCCAAGCTCTAACTTTTTAATAATCTCAATGATCCCCTGAGTTACCTTAGATCCAAATATAACATCTCACTTATATCATTCCAACGAATGGATGATATACATTTCCTGTTATACCCCATCTCATCAAGTGTTCTTCCAATAACTAGATATCTCTCTCTCTCTCTCTCTCTCTCTCTCTCTCTCTCTCTGATTTACCATCAGTCTGAGAATAATCAAATGCACCAGATTCCAATTATCTATTCATCATCTTCCTTAACCCTCCCAAGACCTCAGAGTAAAACAGGGTCCTCATTCGATGAAATAAACCTTGAATTCCATGAAGGCTTACTATCTATCTCGCATAGAGTTCTGAATACTGATCAACTGTTTAACTTGTTCTTACTGATAAAAGTGAATTCACCCCAAATGCTGGTCTATAATGACCCAACCATCCCACGATGACCTACCGTCTGGCAGTCCACTGTGATACCCATCATGATGTTTCATTTTTCCAATTATAAAATACCCAGAGGCTGTAATAGCCTTACTGGTTTCTGACACCTTGTCCTGACATGCTAACAGGTTAAGAGCTTTGTCATATATTCCATTATGTCCCTCTCCATCCTAGGCTGCCAATAAAAAAAAACCTTCAAACTCTGGTACCTTTTCTTGACGCCTGGATGAAAAGGCCAAGAGAGTAGTATGAGATTCATCCAGAATTTCCATGTAATTCTGGTGTCCATCAGATTCCAGATCTGATCCTTATATTACAGTAAACTTATGCTTGACACTGCAGAATACGCATCCTGAAGGACATGAGTTCCTGACCTGCCATGGCATCTACCAACTGATCAATCCTTGGTAGTGGAAAGCAATCCTTGGGACAAACTTTGTTTAAGTCGTTGAAGTCGATGTAGGTCCTCCATTTTCGTTTTGGCTTTGGGAGCAGCACGGGATTGGCGACCAAGATCGGGTATTTTACTTCACGAATAAACCCGCACTTTAGTAGTCAAGCTACTTTCTTGTCCAAATTTAAAGTTTGCATGATTACACTCGGGCTTATTCCCACCATGTCTTCATGTGATCAGGAGAAAACATCCAGATTCTCTTGTAAGAAATTGATCAGCTCCCTCTTCCTTTTATCATTAAGATTCTTCCCAATCTTTACGACTCTTGAAGGTTCATTGGGGTCAATGTTTACCTCCTTGAGCTCCTCTATAGCCTAGAGTTCTGACCTGTCTTCGCCTATCTGTGGGTCAATGTCATTGTGCTGGGCATCATTACTGTCCTCTTTTTGCTGAGGTTCTTCCGTCCCACAAGTAACTTCTACTTCCAAGGACTCCTCGCCTTTGTCATTTATGACCATAACTTGCTGCCTGGGTTGTGATTTTCCCTTCATAGAAATGCTATAGCATTCTCTGGCAGGGAGTTGATCACCTCTGACGATGTATATACCCACAGCTGAGGGGAATTTTATTTCTAGGTGGTGGGTAGAGGTTATGGCTTCAAATGCCAACAACTCAGGTCCGCCCAAAATCGCATTGTATACAACTCGACAATTGATTTCCATGAATTCAAGTAGCTTGGAGACAGTTCGTGAACCTTCTCCCAATGTTACCACTAATTTCATCGTTCCGATGGCTGCTGACCCTTCACCAGAAACCTGCACAAAGTCATTGAGGTAGCCTTCAATTCTGCTACAAACAACCCCAATTTTTCAATAACCATTGTTTCTGGACAAACTCCACTCCGTTATGGGATTTCATTTCGTTAATGTACCTCTTATGGGCCCCTTTGCTCGTGCCTGCCAAATGAGGTCCTCCCGAAATGGTGGCTATATCTCCCCTTATTATCGGAGGAGGATTGTCCTGATTCTCTTGAGCTCTGGTTTGACTTACTGGAGCTTCGAGGGGTGATGGAGGGTTTGGTCCAGCGAGCTGATTAGAGACCACCCAATTTCGGGTGTACTGGGCCAAAGGTCCCACTCTAATGAGAGTTTTGATCTCATCCTTCAGCTATCGACAGTCATCAGTGTTATGACCGATATCATTATGAAATCAGTAGAACTTTGAAGGATTTCTCTTCTTTCTTTGGTTTTTCAAAGGTTCTGGCTTCTTCCATGGAAGGCGAGTAGAATTTTCCAGACAGATGCGCTCCCTAGTATCCGTGAGGTCGGTATAAGTGGCGTAAACAGACTTGAATTTCTCCCCAGACTTATTTTTCTTTGTCCCACTTTGGTTGCCCTCACCATTTCCCTTCCTTTTGTTACTCCCCCCTTGGTTATTCTGGGTAAAGGTTTGAGCCGTAGCTGCAACGTCCGTTACCGCTCCAACGGGTTGGATAGGGATCTGCACTACTACAAAAAGGGTTTTTTAGGACTAGCATTGCGACTCCTAAAAATTTTTTTAGGACTCACGGGGCGCGAGTCCTCTATTTGAGAGCCTAAAAAACTGTTTTTAGGACTCGCAACGCGAGTCCTAAATAATCTGGTTGAGTGCCTTTAATTAAGTTTTTAGGACTCGTAATAATGTTTTTAGGACTCGCAAGGCGAGTCCTAAAAAATCGGGTTGAGTGCCTTTAAGTAAGTTTTTAGGACTCGCAACGCTAGTCCTAAAAAATCGGGTTGAGTGCCTTTAAGTAATTTTTTAGGACTCGCGGGTAATTTTTTAGGACTCGCTTTGCATGACCTTAAAAGTAATTTTTTTTTAAAAAAAATACAGCTACAATTTTAATTTTGATTTAAAAATATATATCCATTTGAGTGTCGAATATCTATCAAAAGAAATTTGAAAAGAAAATACTAAAAAAATGGCAAAAAAAATTTACGAAATATAAATTTAAAATTTCTAAACATGTATTGTAATTAGCTAGCTATAACATCATTCATTTTGCTCTAACCAATTGTAAAAATGACATTGCTCATTCTTCTCTAACTTCGTCAATTTCTTGAGTAGAATATGGTTTGTCGGAGGTGAACTGAAAAAAAAAAAAATTTAATTATAATTATGTTAGTGGTAATAAATTCAAAGCATATATAAAAATTGTACTAGATTAATACTATGTAGTTGTATATTGTTTATTACCTGTTTCGACAAGAAATGTTTGATATGAGGGGCATTGATAAGTACTTTCTTCATCATCCTCATAACGTAATATCCGCAATCGATATTGTTTGGTTGTTTACGACACTATATAAAGATTGGTAATACATGTACAATTCTTAGTATTAAATATCTTAAACATCTTTACATATACATATACTATACAAATAGAAACATACCGTAGGTTGGAAATACATTACTCCCGATGAGCGTTTGTTGATCTTTTGACATACTTTCATTCTTTCTGTGAAATACATCTCAAATGCATCATGGATGGTCTCCTTGATGGTTTTCCTGTTATCTAATGGTGCGTTGAGAGGATCGAGAAAGCAACAATAATGCCAATTGGGATATAATAAAAATAACATCCAATGCTCCCTGTTGAAAGAACAAGTATTACACAGTTGTTAGCTTTAAATTCTATTTGTTTGTATCAATGAAAAGTATAATAATTAAAATTACCCATGGTTATAAGGCATAACTATCCAATCATGCTTTTTAGACGTGCAATATAACATCCTATCACATAAAGCTTGAGCACGACTATCTGCACGAGTCACGGAAGTAGAAACCTTATTCGGATTCATAAACAACAATGATCCTCTCTTTTCCTTGTCTAATAACAGTGTCTGGTACAAAATCCTACCAACAAATATAATTAATTAAAAAGAAAACTAAATAATTGATGAAAGGAAATCCTTACAATAAATATTATTAGCATGCCTTATGTAGAAGACAATGCATGATTGTCCAATCATCTGATTTCTACAAAATTCAAGTATTTCATCTCGAAATAGAGCAAAGTATTCACAAGCATGGCCAAACACATCAAAGTCAATGGACACTTCAATGGCATAATCATGTTTAGGCCAATCATTGACGATTTCATATACTCGTCTCAACTTAGGCGAAATTGGAGATGGTTGTTGCACCTCTTGTGACAATGACTCCTTAGGCGCTCGTTTTGGAACTAGTTTTTGAGTTTGTGGTGCTAATGGTAGAGAAGTTTTTTTCCCAGCATGCTTTCCTTTTTTTTAACAACCTCCTAATAAACCCATAACAAATAATTAATAATGGAATAAGTAAATAAAAATTTAATAGTCTTAAAAGAATTACCTGTGTCACTCCATTGAAGATGACTAGCGACTTGGGCCAACGTATCAAACTCCCAATAGCTTGTTTGACTGTATAAATCTCACTGTCAGGGATCGGGTTAACAAGTAGAGCATCAGGTTGGTCAGCAAACTCAATTGCACCGCGGTAGTTTTCTCCTATGTTTTCTCCATGTATGTCTGAGCTACTAGTAACTAGAATGTATCCCCTACCAACGATGTTGGTGATAGAGCCTAATGCAAATTTGCATTCAATCATTTTATCCTGCACATATTTAGATATGTATAAATATGTTATACAAGTTCACAAATTTAGATTTTAAAAAGATAAAGCTATACCTGATTTGATCCAGGAGTGGGGATAAACACAGGTGCCTCTTCTGGTTGTGGGGGCGGGGGTGCTAGAGGTTGATGCTGCTATTTCGGTGATGCCTGATGAGATGGTGTCACCTGATCTATGGGTGATCCATAGTTTGGCACTGACGCATGAGAAGATCCTCCAAAGCCACTATGTTGTCCTTTCATCTGTTCCATAAACTGTCGCATCATTTCCTCTTGTCTTTTGATCATTTCCTCTTGTTGTTTTATTATTTCTTCTTGTTGACGGTATTTTTCTTCCATCATTGCAAATCGAGCCTCAACTGAGGAAGCGTCAAATTCTTTTCCCTTTTTCTTACTGGATAGTGGGGTTTTCCAGATTTGGCTAGGCGTTACAGCAAGCCCAATACCCCTCACTCGCCCTCTGCTCTCAGGAGTGCCTAATGCCATAGTAAGCACATCCTTAGACCCATCAGGTTCAAATTTTCCTTCACTCATGAGCTTAGTATAGTGCTCCTGCAAACAAAATATAGAAATATAGTTATTCTCATTAAAAATAAGTAATCCAATCATATAAAATGAAGTACACTTACTATGTTGCGAGCTACGCTTGTTGCCTCGATACCTTAACACCTTCACTTCGCATCTTGGCTATGTCGGGCATGGTACATAGTCCCCTAACAGATCTCACATGCACTATAGCAGTGTCATCATTCTCCTCCTGACCAACATTATTTTCAAGTCCAGGAAGTGGACAATCATCATTAAGTCTAGGAAGTGGACAATCATCATCAAAACCTCCTGGATCAGCCATGGAAATATCTGAAAAGGAAACGATTATAAACAATGTTAATAGACAATCGTCAATATGATAGGAAAATTAAATATAAAATGAACAAATCCAACCTTCAGAAGAAGAAAAAACAAGTCAACATTTATCACAGTATATGATCAACCCATACACCGTCACCATCAAAACGCAAACAAATATCATCGTCATCTACACCATCATCAATAGGGTATTCGGTAAGCTGTGGTTCGGGAATTGTGATAGGTTGTTGAAGGAGTGGTAAGTCATGTACATCATTCTCTTTGTCTCTCCAATCTATCGGTTGAGTAGGAACCACGACTGACCATTGCTTGTCTGATGGATCATTCACATAAAAAACTAGTTTGGCTTGTGTTGCCATTATGAAACGATCATTTTTGTGCCCAATTCGATTTAAATCAACTGAAGTAAAACCTAAATCATCAACCTTTACTCCCTTGTCACTTTTCACCCTATCACATAAGAAGACCGGCACTCTAGTTGTAGTATAATCTAATTCCCAAATTTCTTGGATTACTCCATAAAATGTCATATCACACTCTACAGGATTTTTGTCTTTTGAACTAGAGATTTGCACAGTTTTTGCTACAATACAAACTCCACTATTCTGTGTGGTTCTTACATTATCTCGTTCCAAAGTATTGAATTGAGTACCGTTGACGATGTATGATGGGTACTTAAACACATTCAGAGAAGGACCACGAGAAATCCACTTAACTAAGTCCGACACATGACACGACGTGTGGGTCACTTCAATTGCAACCTTTGTTAAAAAACATGAAATAATAATTAATAACATGTCATGCAATCAAAACAAAAGATTTAAAATTATTTACTCAAATCAATACTTTGTTCCCTAACCAAGTACTAAACGTACGATAGTGTTCATCTTGGATCCATTTTTGGTTCTTTGACTTAGATGGATATTTTTTCCGAAGCCAAACAAAATGATTCCTTCATAAATGTATGCAAAATTAGTATGAATCAATACAAATATCACAATAATGTTTTATGATATCATACTGTCTAAGATAACTTACTCAATGTAAGGTTGAATCTCATCAATGTTTTGCAATACAAGACAGTGTGCTTCATGTCTTTCATCTTGAGTTATTGAGCATATAACACCACCTTTTCCACCATAACCACCATTACTTTTATTTAATGTAGATTGATCGCCCACACTTGTCACACCATGCAAGTATTCTGAACAAAATTCAATGGCTTCTTCTGCAATATAGCATTCAACAATACATCCTTCGGGTCTACTTCTATTTCTAACATAACTCTTAAGAATCTTCATGTATCGCTCAAAGGGATACATCCATCTTAAATAAACAGGTCCGCATAGTTTAATCTCTCTAACCAAATGGACTGTAAGATGCACCATTATGTCAAAAAAAGAAGGTGGGAAGAATCTCTCTAAGTAACACAAGATTATAGCAATCTCCACTTGTAAATTGTCTAACGTTGAAACGTCAATCGTCTTACAACATAAATACTTGAAAAACAAACATCCGTGTGATTATTTCTCGAACCTTTCTAGGTAGCACACCACGAATAGCCACAGGTAGAATGTGTTGGAATAGAACATGACAATCATGAGATTTCATGCCAACCAAATTCAAATTCTTCATATCCACCAACGTTCTTATGTTTGAAGAATACCCTTCTGGAACTTTAATATTGTATAGACAATTGCAAAGTTCTTTTTTCTCATCCTTAGTGAGTGTGTAACAAGCTACCGGTAAAAATGTTCTATTAGGGTCAGCTTTTGGATGTAGGTTTTTTCGCAAGCCCAATGCAGCCAAGTCTTTCCGAGCTTTAATACCGTCCTTACTTTTACTTGGAATATTTAACAAAGTTCCTATTAGACTATCACACACATTTTTCTCAATGTGCATGACATCTAAATTATGTCGCAAAAGTAACTTTTCCCAATATTCAAGCTCAAATAAAATTGATTTTTTCTTCCAAGGACTTGTAGACTCATCCGCACTAGTCAAACTAACTTCAATCTTATCCTTGCCAACACTCTTTCCACGACCCTTCTTCTTCTTAATTGGACAAACAATAGGTTTTCCTACCTTAAACTGAATTACAGATACTTTATTAAGTACTTGATTCCCAGTCAAAGGAACTGGAGCCAAACCAAACTCTTGTTCACCATTGAATGCATTTTTCCAAGTTCTAAAATAATGTCTCCGGGCCAAGAATTTTCTATGTCCCATATAGCACACCTTGCGGGAATGTTTCAAATATTGAGAGAAAGTCTTCTCCTCACAAATAGGACAAGCTTTGTATCCTTTTACACTGTAACCAGATAAATTTCCATAAGCGGGGAAGTCGTTGATTGTCCACAACAACACCACTCGAAGGGTAAATTCTTCTTTTCGGTATGCATCATAAGCCCTAACTCCTTCATTCCATAAAGTTTTCAAGTCATCAATTAGGGGAGCTAAGTAGACGTCAATATCGTTACCAGGTTGTTTAGGTCCAGATATCAGTAAGGTCAGTAAGGTAAACTTCCTTTTCATACAAAGCCATGGCGGTAAATTATATATGACTAGCATAATAGGCCAACAACTATACTTACTACTAAGAGAAGTATGAGGATTAATTCCATCCGTAGAAAGAGCTAGACGAATATTTCTAGGTTCATTGGCAAATGAAGGCCATTCAAAATCCACTGTCTTCCACGCTGGTGAGTCAGCAGGATGTCTAAGTCTACCGTCCTTTATTCTCTCATTTGCATGCCAAGTCAAATTCTTAGCATGATCAACATTTCGATAAAATCGAGTCAAACGAGGAATTGGAGGAATATACCACAAAACTTTTGCTGGTACTCCTTCCTTAACTTCCTCTAAATTCCTTTTCTTTTGCCATCTGGACACACCACAAGTAGGACACGAATTCGCATCTACAAGGCTATTCCGATATAATACGCAATCATTAGGACAAGCATGTATTTTTTCATATTGCAAGCCTATTGAGCACATAGTTTTCTTAGCCTCGTAAAATGATACGGGCATCTCGTTTTCTTCAGGCCGTAAATTTTTCAAAAAAACTAACAATTCCGTGAAACTCTTATCACTCCATCCATTTTTTGCTTTTATATTGTACAATCTAAGAAGGGCTGACAACTTTGAAAATTTAGTGCAACCAGAGTAAATCGGCTTTTCAGCGTCATTAAGAAGATTTTCAAACTTAATGGGATCTACTTCTGATTCATAATATGCATCATCAATCATTTCATCTAAATTATCCTCAGGATCCAATTGCCTATAATTTCGATCTTCATTCATCATAGGAGGGTTCGGAGTAACATGAAGCTCTTCATAATGCCAATACCATATTTTATAACTTTTGTCTATCCCGTGGAAATATAAGTGCTCTTTTATTATTGTGGCAGTCATCTTTTTCATATTTCCACACTTACTACAAGGACAACAAATATAGTTTGGATCTTTGGCATGATCCAAACTAAATTTAAGAAACTCATCGACACCTTTTATATATTCTACTGACATCCTATCAGCTGACATCCATTCTTTGTCCATATTGCGCCTATTTGTTTTAATAAAAAATTAAAATTAAGAAAATAAAATAAAATAAACATACAAAACAAAACTAAGTACAAAAAAATCTATAGAAAATCGGCCAGCATATCCCCTAATTTACTAGCCTAGCCATTTGTCCCAATCAACACCAATATGTCAAACAAATCAATCAGCACACAGGTTTTCATCCATATATCACCGCAGCACACAAAATTCTCAGAACCTACTTCACTAAGACATGCAAGTTCTCAATCTTCTGTTATCACCACAGCACACAGAATTCCCAGAACCTACTTCACTACGGATGAATATCTAAGATATTCAAACTCCACTAAAGTAGTACAATTATCATTCAAAATTGTAAAATATTGAATTTTTTAAAAACTAAATCAAATGCAACATACCTCTTGCAATTAGCTACCAATCCAATGCTTTAAAACCAATCAAAATATTAACCTATTCATTTTAATCAACATTATAAAACAAGAGAAAGGTCAGATGTTGATATGCTCTTTTAAAAAAGTTAAAATCAACACAACAAATATATGCATACATACTTGTATATTCTTTTACAAGTCACACTTGTATCTGTTAGGAGTGTGTCCTAAAAGCATGTAAAGACATTTGTTTTTTTTCTGTGAATAAATAAATACAATGGTTTATTATTATTGTCATATTTAGATTGTTAAATTATTGTTTGAATAATTTTGTAAATATCAGAAAAATTCCATATTCATTATTGAGGATGTGATCTTGTATTAGTACGAGAGAATTAAGATCACATGAATGAATAAAAATGGTCAACAACGACAAATTAAAGTTATCGAATTCTTTCATTGGAGTTGTAAGTACGGTTTACTGAGTATCATAATGATACAAATAATCTAGATTCGGATTATTGATGTGGTAAGACATCTCGGTAAAGGTGCTTTATATAATATGATTATATATGACATGGATCGATGTGAATTAAAGTCTTTATCCAAAAACCATTTAACAATAAAGACTTGTAATTCATATCATAACAGATGATCATTTATAGATCAACCTAAATCCTGAGTGTTCATGAACTCCTGTTCATGTTTATTAAATCTTTTGATTCACTTGTTAAGGTCTCTTCAAAAAATGAGGCTAATGACTTTTGTTTTGGAGATTTAATATCATGGATGGCTGGGAACATGTATCAACAACACGGAATCTAATCTTTCCTAACGGATCGCATATTAGTTCCCTTAAGGGTTAATTCTGGAACTGAATGATTTTGAGCTCAAATCTATAATTAGATTATAGATTAATTATTCACTAGTGAATTAATGGTACTTAAGGAATAAGAAATAAGTTAGAAAGGTTAAATGGTAATTCTTCCATTCTAATTTATGAACTAATTAATTAGAGGGTTGAACTATTGTAAGATGGTTATATCAATGGACGACTTAAGAAAAAGATTTCTGTAAAAGTATATCTATAACATAAAGAGTGCAATTCTGAATTTATAGTGGAATAATATCAGAATTAATAAATTAACTATTATAATTAAAGAGTTTAATTATTTAGTTTCAATTTATTGGAGCTTAATGTTATAGCCCCATGGTCCCCAGAATGGCTCAAACAATCACTGTCAAAGGCAAATACAAAAATGGGCAAAAAGGACTTATGTGATAAGTAAAATATTTTTCTATGTATCAAACATAATTATTGTTTAATTATGTGTAATTAATTAATTAAGAATTAATTAATTATTTGATTTAAAAAAATATAATTAATTTTGAATTAATTTATTTTTGGGATTTTTGGTATTTAAATAATAATAAAAATTTGGAAAAATCACATGCATGCATATGCATGTGGTACACGTGTGGCACAGTGCACATGCACTGTGCTACATGCATAAGAGATAGACTTGGTCTCTTGATTCCACAATTTTAGTTATTTAAATATTAAATAAATAATGAGATATTTTGATTTGATTTAAATATTATTATTTAAACAAAAATCTGATAACTGATCAGTTATTTTGAATTTGTTTAAAATAACAAATATTTTAATATATTTGATATTATTAAATATTGGATATCAGTTTTCACAGAACGTAAGTTTTCAGGGATAGAAAAATATCTAGGATTCTCTCGGAGAAAAAGATCAGTGACAAAACAAAGGTCATTGTTCTTCACAAAACCTAGGTCCAAACTTTATCAGATCTCATGTGTTGAGAATATCTGATAAATAGTTATTGCCTATTTTTGTATAGCGAGCTCACACTCGTTCTTTGGGTGACTGAGAACATTTTGGAAGATCTTGGTGTGAGATCTCAAGGATTCAGCCATACGAAAAGATAGCAGCAAGGAAGGACCTGAGGTAATGTTTCTATTCTTGTCCTTGATTCAATATATATATGAGTGTGAAGAAGTAGATCTAGCAATCTTATGGGATTAATCTGACAATTTGATTGTTGTTCCGCTGCACATAATCTCTGATTTGATCAATAAAAACCAACAGTATCAACAGCTATTATTTGTCTAATGAACACTTTAAGAGCTTTTTTTATTTAGACATAAAGGCAGCATCATCACTTTTATCAATTATACATATACAACACACAGGCAAGACACTTTTATCAGAGCTCTCATAGATTGTTGTTAACTGGAACTCCACTACAGGCAAGACACTTTTTTATTCTTCTCTTATTTTCTTTTTTTATACCTACAATGTACTAACACATTTAAAAGTTAATTGTCGTTATTATTATTTTCATTATGATGTTGGCTTTTATTGCTGTGGTCATTGCTGTTAATATTATTATTTGATAAATCGATGATGATTACTCTTCTAGTTATTATTATTGTGGTGACGATGATAAGTTGATAACAATGTTCACCATTTTTATTGCTGTTCTTTATTTATTTATTTATTATGATAAGGATAATGATGATGTTGGTTTTTATTACTACCGTTTAAGAATGTGCCTTTTTCGGATTTATGTAGAGATTGGCAATGCTTTGTGTAAATATTCTTATACTTAAAGTTCTGTGTTCTGTGTTCTAGGGACTTTATATTTTGTTTTCTGTTTGTTTGATTATATATGGGTAGTAAGGTTCTTGTACTCCCATACATCTTGTATTTTTTTTTCTATTAATTATAGGAGCACTGATGTTTTGATTAAAAAAAGGAATCATAATAATTATATTATTATTATTTTTTCTTATGGGAGTTAAGTGATGCTGAAAAAATCTATCTTTCCTCTATTATGCAGAACAATCTTGATGAGTTATGGGCACTATTAAACTTCTTTTGTGTAGCAGTACAATTTCCAACTTTATAATCTACACATTCCTTTGTAACTTTAATTAGCATAGAGTTGTATAATATAGTTTAAACTATAGTTAAGACCTTACGGTCCTTACCTAGTTAGTGGTTATCAATGAATTGGTCTTATTTATCAATAGATTTGAAGCATGCTTCTTTTGGGAAAGAAGTTTTTGATACTTTAGGTGGTGTTTCCACCTAGCTATTAGGTTTGACTTGTTACGTAGCATTGCATTTTGGTATTTCTGTAATATGTAGCAGACAGCTATTATGAGAATATTATTGTTTTCAATTGCAAGTTTGTACTCAATAAGTTATTGGACTTAAATTTCGGAGTTTTGGAAGTCAATTATCTTGTTTGACCACAAAAACTCTAAATTTTTTTGACAGGTTGAAAATGAGTTGCCTGAGAAGATTGAGAGACTTATAAGATGTGAGGCTTCTGCTTATCAGAAACTTTTGATGAAGAGGGTGGAAGAAAATCTGGGATCTATTGGAAGTACAAAGAGAAGAATTTATGATATATTTGATATATTGGAAGTACAAAGAGAAGAATTTATGACCGTTGGTATCGGAATTTGTGAGTTGATTCATGTGTATTTTTCTGTTCATGGGTCTTAGTTTAAAACTACACAAACACTATTTAAATTATTATTGAGTTTCGGGATGTTAATTAAACAATGTTAGTCCTTTGAAAGTTATGTATATAATCTTATTGACATCAATCTCGATCATGGTATATGTTTCAATTAATAACAAATTGATCTATTACTTTCCCTGTTTACGTTTCTGGTCTCAATACTATAATTTTTTCATTTCTACACAACAAGTTCACATCAAGTGTAAGCACTAAGCACAATATTTACATCAGGGGGTGTCATTTCAATAAGATTGATTAAAACCAATCCTCATTGGCATGCATTAGTGTCTCTCATGCCAGCAATACGTAGTTATACCCTCTTATATTATCACTTTAATCCAGAGAAAAAATAATGACCATTCACTGTTGTCTATGGAATCCAATGATAGAACATAAACAAAAGTCAGATTCCCTGTAAAGTATCAATTTTCATGCTTGTGTCCCTCTTTTTTTATCACCCAAATCAACCACAATATTGAAAATAGTGCACTAATAAGCTTTAAAACAATATTTCTTCTTTAGCCCCAACACACACACACATACATGTTCAAAATGATACACTTTATATTGTAACTTATATGCCTTAAATCTCCATCGATCTGTGCGTTTCTTATTCCTTTCACTATAAATTTTTTTTCTTTTTATTCACAAAACTGGATCTACTTCAGATTGGGATTAACTTAAGTTTGGAATTACTCAAACTTATGTTTGTTTTCCCTCGCTCAGTGCACAACTCTGTTATGGAACTAGTGTACTATACAGTATATATATATACATAACAGGATATATATATAAGCAAAGATGTTTGTTTGTCGTTGCAAAGATGTGTGGTGTATATATATATATATAAAAGCAAAGAAATATATACCTGGAAACCAGCGAAGCACGCCAAGAGACGGAATCGTGAGCAACCAGCACCCCACGCCAAGAAGCACGCCGCCGGCGAGACTGCTGAAGCCGAGAACCCAGCTGCCGTCGACGCCGTTCACCACCGTCACTGCCGTTCACCTACAGCTTCCGTTCACCTCTCTACCAGCCCTAAATGTTGTGATTTTGAATAAATCCCCAAATGTATTGCTGATGAGTTCTCTATTGTTTAACCCGATAATTTCAAAAAATTTGATAGCTTTTTTTAAGTGTTTTATATAATAATTTTAAGGACTCCCAAAGCTAAGTCCTTAAAATTATTAAGTAGCACACTTATTTTTTAGCTTATATTTTTTTAGGACTCGCATATTCTTTTAGGACACTCATTGCGAGTCCTAAAAGAGTATTAAGGACTCCCAAAGCAAGTCCTCAAAATTATTAAATAAAACACTTATTTGTTTAGCCCAGATTTTTTTTAGGACTCACATATTATTTTAGGACACTCATTGCGAGTCCTAAAAGAGTATTAAGGACTCCCAAAGCAAGTCCTTAAAATTATTAAATAAAACACTTATTTTTTTAGCCCAGATTTTTTTAGGACTCGCATATTATTTTAGGACACTCATTGCGAGTCATAAATTGTGTTTTTTCAGGACTCTCAATAAGTGTCCTAAAAACTCTAAAAATATTTTTAAGGACTTGCATTTAGGTGCGTGTCCTAAAAAAGTGTCCCATAAAGGGTATTTTGTAGTCCAGCTGGTTGGTTCTTGTGACAGAAGCTCGTGCCTCTTCCAGGTTGATCCATCTTTGAGCTCGTGCCAAGAACTCGTCCAAATTACTAACTCCATTTCTCTGTAATTCTTGCAACAGGTCGCCCCCAACAAGGATTCCAGTCCTCATTGCCTTAAGCTTGGAGCTATCATCGACATCCCTAGCTCGTGCAACGACATTGGCAAATCTACTTAGATATGCGTTCAACATTTTTCCAGGTTGTTTCTTTACATTGGCTAATGAATCAGCCTTAACCCGAGCTGTCTGGGAAGTCCATCATACTTTTTTGAAGTCAGAAGAAAACTTTTTCCATGAACTTATAGAATGCCTCTTGTATTGCTTAAACCACTGCCTAGCTGGCCCGATTAGAGTTGAAGGGAATAAAATGCACCTTAGATCGAGTCCGACATTGTGGGCCATCATCATGGTATTAATCATCCCGAGGTGATCCAACGGATCTCCATCTCCATCAAACTTTGACAAGTGTGGCATTCTGAAGCCTATCTGATATGTGGTCGCCATAATATTTGGAGTGAAAGGTTCGAGCTCATCCTCTGAGTCGAAATCCTCTTTATCTTTTCCAGATAAAAGCCTCTTCATTTGCCCTTCCATTAGAGCTAGCCTCTCGAGGGTTTTGTCTTTGGTCCTTAGGTTATCTGGGGGCTGTTCAACAACTCCCATCCTATCGTACACGTTTGATGGGTTATTGGCCCTCCAAGCTCGAGCTTGGTTTGGTGGGGCATTCCCATTATCACGTACTATGGAAGGACCTCCCTCTTGTTGAGTATAACTAACATCTTCATTCCGATCGGGATTCCATCTCTGCGAGTTCAGACGATCACCCAAATTAGGTTGTGAATTGTACCGAGGGCTTTGTGCCGAACTTAGCTGATTTCTCAAATCGTCCTCGGACCTACCACTTCGACGAATTTTGGTCCAGTAACTCCCATTTGCAAAGCCTACAGCTCACGGTTGGAGCCAAGGATCTGGATTTTCAGCATGTCTCCGTGGGACATAAGTATTGGGAGATGGAGGAGGACTTCTCCTGCTGTCTCCATAAGCTGGAATGTCCCGTGTAGGACAAGGTGGTGTCGGATGTCTTATAGATGACGGGGGATGCCTTATTGGTGAGGCAATCCTTGTCCCATCAGGGCGAACTAGATTAGTCTGCCTTTGTTCTGCCCCATTATTTCTAGCTCTCTGTGATTGACGATCCGATCGTGACGTAGGAGGGTTTGCAAGAACATTTTGTCTCTGTGAGCCTATCACAGCCCCTCCTCGTGGGTTGCCATGGGCATTCCTAGGTGCTTTAGAAGGAGGTACCGAACTTGGGGTTGCGGTTATAATCGATCAACTGATATGCTCATGACCACTACGAAGGCCACTGGGATGAGCATTCTGGCGGTCTCGCCCTGTAGGAACAGAACTTGGGGTGACTGTTCTGACTGAACGACTTGGTTTGGATCGGTTATTCCTGTGGGACTTATGAGACCCACTTTGCTTTTTTCTGACATTAACGCCGGTTGCGAGAAGGGGTAATCGAGCCAAAACCTCCTCAATTTGCATGTTTGCCTTAGTGCATCTTAACTGCATATTTTCCATCTCAACGATAGTTAGTAGTCTGGGTTTGGATTCGGTGGCAATGACACCGAACTCCTTGTGTCGCCATGATCTGCTGGTTTTTTTCCTGGACGTTGCGAGACTTCAGAGCCAAGCTCCTTTGAAACAGCGGTATGATGGGCCTCCTACCCACCAGATTGTTCTATCTCATTGTCGTGCATTGAGCGAGTGAGCACCATGATGAGATTCGACTGGGATTTTGATGAAGCACAAAATTCCCTCTCAATGAAAGCACTAAACTCTTGACGCGGTTTTTCGCCAACAGTGCATTACGAAATAATAAGGTAGATTAGTGCTTAATAAATCGTAATGAAAAATAAATGATTTCACTCAAGAACACAGTTCTTTTACGTGGTTCAGTGGTTAAAATCCACCTATTCCACGAGTCTATATTATTATTGTTTCTCTCTCTATTTTGGCAGAGTTTTGGTATTACAGAATAATGGTCTCTGTCCCTGTCTAATATTCCCAATATTTATAAGGGAATTCCATAGACAGGTTTGAGTAACCGCGTGAGTCAATCACGCATTTAAAAAATTATTACATTTAATACATATACTTCCCATTTATAATGGGATATGATTTGATCACAACGTAAATGTTCTCCTAATATCAGAGACATCAAATATGACAGCCTGGTCATAAATAAACGCATAAAAAGACCTGAGTCTGTGGGGATCCGCAAGTGTGCAATATATTAGAATTACCACGGGCTGGTTGCCTCCTCTAAGCTCGTGCTTAGACATCTATTCTAATATCCTGAGCTCGCGCTTCACCACCCTCGTATCCTTTGCTCGGGTTAGACCTAGGGCGCCTAACACTACAGATGACCACACGAAACTCGAGCTTTCCATGTGCATAAGAATCAAATATCACTCCCATTCTACGTCTCCATATATTTATTTTCCTGCTGTACCCGAGCTGAGTGAATAAACTCAGGCTGAAATTAGGGTGCAATATGATTGATTATATTTTTTTATTTGATAACTCATATAATTTATTTAGTCTTAATTAGTTAAGATAATAAAAGAATTTAAAGTTGTTTATTTTCTTATTTGATAATACTGTTCTATTAATTAAAATGATATTCTATTTAAAAAGCAAAATAAAATTTAGGGCACGACTATTTATTTGGCATAATATGATTAGTATTTATTAGAATATCATTTGGTAAAATTAATTTTATTAGTTTTACAACCTAATTGAAAAATATTTACTTTGAGAAAAACACAGTTTTTAAATAGTAAGTGGGAGAGGGAATTATGACAATAAGTCCCATGGTCTCCATTATTGGTTGAACACCGAGAGGCATAGGAAGGGCCTTGTATCGCCTCCGTTTGCGGCCTCCCTACGGAAATGCTTCCAAATATGTTTATTTTATCTCAAGGTTGGATTCTCATAAGAGAATAAGATTAGTGATGTATCTCAAGTTTGACTGACCCCAAGGCACACTCTTGAGTTAAGTCATTGATCGAAAAATAATGGGTTACACTCTGAAGATGTATCTAGGCTTTCGAGCGCAACTAGTGCATCTTGACCAAACTAACGGTAATTCATAAGTCAAAAGAGAAAAATGAGTTTTTAAGTTTTCACTTGTGGAGTTGAGATCTTATCTCAAGGTTAATTTGTGATTAGTCTGATCTACCCGAATGCAGTCCATTAGTTTTCAAATTAATCTATCGTGGACTAGTAATTAATTTTTTATGTGTTGCATTCATGCATCATATTTACTATTCCAAATATAAACTGATATTTATTATATGCATTAATTCATTATATTTTATTTATTTATTTTTCAGCAATATGTCCATCCCAAACTCTATAACTGCTTTACTTGCTAATGAGAAATTGACTGGTGATAACTACATGAAACGAAAATCAAACATTAACATTGTTTTGATATGTGAAAACTACATGTTTGTCCTTAATGAGGAATGTCCCGAGGTTCCTTCTTTCACTGCTGCCAAAACTACTAGAGAGAAATATGACAATTGGATCATAACTAATAATAAGCCCAAATGTTATATGCTTGCTAGTATGAGTGATGTGCTCAGAAAGAAGTTTGAAACTGTTGAAACAATCTATGAGATTTGGGAATCTCTACAAGGCATGTTTGGCCAGCAATCTGATAAGTGTAGATATGATGCTACTAGAAGCTTCATGAATATGAAAATGTAGAAAAATATTTCTATCAGAGAACATATCCTAGACATGATCAACATATTACACGATGCAGAAATCCATGGTGCAACCATTGATGAGTGAACTCAAGTAAGTGTAATACTTGAATCTCTCACACCAACTTTTGCGGCATTCACTACCAACTATGTTATGAACAAGTTGGAGTACATATGACCCAACTGCTGAATGAGTTGCAAACTTTTGAATCACTAAACAAAAGTTCCACTAAAGTTAAGGAGACAAATGTTGCTGAAACCAAGCCTTCCACTTCAAATGGAAATTCAAAGAAGATGAAGGGTGGCCAAGGAAAGGACAAGAAAAAGGACAAACAACCAGAAAAGACCAACAAGTCTTCCAAGAAGAAAAATTCTGCCAAGAACTCCAAAAAGAAGGCACCGAAAGGAACATCCTTTCATTGTGGAGTTGACGGTCATTAGAAAAGGAATTGTCCTAAGTACTTGGCTGAACTGAAAGCCAAAAAGAAGGGTAAATTTGATTTGCTTGTTTTAGAATTTTGTTTAGTGGAAGGTGAATTTTCATCTTGGATAGTTGATTCCGGAGCCACTAATCATGTTTGTTTTTCTTCGCAGAGTCTTAATACTTTGAGGAAGTTGGCTCATGGAGAGGTGACCATGAGAGTTGGAAGTGAACAGGAGATCTCGACAACTTAAGTTGGAAAATCTCCCCTAGTTTTTTATAATAATAAATTTATTATGTTGGACAATGTTTATTTTATTCCTGGATTTACTAGAAATTTAATTTCCTTATCAAAATTACATGAAAAAGGTTTTAATATTTCTTTTATTAATTATTCGATTGTTATTTCAAAATATGGTTTTGAAATTTGTTCTGCAAAGTATGAAGGTGGACTTTACATGTTAGAGTCCAACGTCTATCATGTTTATAATTCTGAATTATTTAAAACTGCAAATCCTAGATCTATTAAAAGACAGAAGATAGATTTTGATAGTGAAATATATTTGTGGCATTTAAGATTGAGAAATATTAGTCTAGACAGAATTAACAGAATAACAAAGGATGATCCTTTAAGAGAACAATCTGTTGGTTCGCTCTCAGTCTGTGAATCCTGCCTAGAAGGCAAAATGACCTAGAGACCTTTCTCTGATAATGGTTCAAAAGCCACAAAACCACTTCAACTTGTACATACGGACATTTGTGGTCCACTAAATGTCCTAGCAAGAGGGGGTTATGAATATTTCGTCACTTTCATTGACGATTATTCAAGATATGGTTACATATACTTAATGCAAAGGAAATCTGAAACCTATGATAAGTTTAGGGAATTTCGAGCAGAAGCTGAAAAATAATTAGGTAAATCACTAAAAATACTTCGATTAGATTGAGGTGGAGAGTACTTAGATTATGAATTTTAGGACCATTTGCATGAACATGGAATTCAATCCCAACTCGCTGCATCTGGAACGCCACAACAAAATGGTGTTTCTGAAAGACGGAACAGAACCTTATTGGTTATGGTTAGATCGATGATTAGTTTCTCATCATTGCCTTTGACATTCTGGAGTTATGCAATAAAATGTGCTTTATACATACTCAATGTTGTTCCATCTAAGTCTATTCAAAAAACACCATTGGAATTATGGAATGGTACTAAACCTAGTTTATGCCATTTCTGTATATGGGGTTGTCTTGCACACGTGCTTAAAGGAAATACTGGTAAGTTGTAATCACACACTGAAGTGTGCATGTTTGTAGGATATTCCAAAGAAACAAAAGGTGGTATATTTTATAGTCCTAAAGATAACAAAATGTTTATATCTACAAATGCTACCTTTCTAGAGAATGAATATATAAATAACTACAAACCTCAAAGCAAAGTTGTAGTTGAGGAAATGGTCTCAAATAAACAAGAGCAATCACCAACAATGGTAAGAGAGGAACGACTAGAGGATATCGCTAGTTCTAGTCAGAACAATAGAGAACTTCGTCGTTGTGGGAGGGTTGGTAAACAACCAGTACGCTATGAACATGAAATTCAGATGCTTGAGTCTGACAAAAACAAAGATGATCCATTGACTTACATAGATGCAATGGAAGATTCTGACAAAGAAAAATGGCTAAACGCCATGGATCTTGAAATGGAGTTGATGTATTCCAATTCTGTCTAGGCTCTTGAAGATCCACCTGAGAATGTTAAACCTATTGGTTGCAAATGGATATTCAAGAAGAAGAAAGGAGCAAATGGGAAAGTAGTGACTTTCAAAGCAAGGCTAATAGCAAAGGGCTACACACAGAGAGAAGGAGTTGGTTATGAAGAAACTTTTTCACCTGTGGCCATGCTCAAATCTATCCGCATTCTCTTATCCATAGCTGCATGCATGGATTATGAGATTTGGAAAATGGACATTAAAACAACATTTCTAAATGGATATCTTGACGAACCCATTTACATGTCTCAACCAGAAGGGTTCGAATTTAAAGGTCAAGAGAAATTGTTTTGCAAGATTCTTAAGTCTATTTATGGACTTAAAAAGTTTCGAGATCTTGGAATCTAAGATTTTTTGATAAAACAATCAAAACGTTGATGAACCTCGTGTTTACAAACAAATCAAAGATAAGATTGTGGTATGCCTCGTTCTTTACGTTGATGATATTCTTCATTAGGAATGACATTGAAACATTATCAAAAGCAAAGAAATGAGTAGCTGAGCAATTCTAAATGAAAGATTTGGGAGAAGCCAAATATGTTTTGGGAATTCAGATCTGTAGAGATCGAAAGAACAAAATTTTGGCACTATCTCAAGCAACTTATATTGATAAAGTGCTAGAACACTTTGGCATGCAAAACTCCAAAAAATGGCACAATGCCTACCCAGTCAGGAGTTAAA
This sequence comes from Humulus lupulus, assembly GCF_963169125.1. Taxonomy (NCBI): domain Eukaryota; kingdom Viridiplantae; phylum Streptophyta; class Magnoliopsida; order Rosales; family Cannabaceae; genus Humulus; species Humulus lupulus. The sequence goes on along the minus strand of NC_084801.1, from coordinate 22,346,805 downwards.
TTGTCTAAAGAACAATGTACACAAACATCTCAGGAAGAGGAGGATATGAGACAATATCCATATGCCTCCACAGTAGGCAGTCTAATGTATGCAATGTTATGCACCAGACCTGATATCTGTTATGCAGTAAAGATAGTCATCTGTTATCAATCCAATCCTGGATTGAATCATTGGACACCAGTAAAGAATATTCTCAAGTATCTTAAACATACTAGAGATTACATGCTTGTGTATTCAGGCGCAGACCTGAACCCCACTGGGTATACTGTTTCTGATTTCCAATCAGACAAAGATAGTCAAAAGTTGACATCTGGATCAGTTTTCACACTTGGAGGCAGTGTTGTAGTTTAGAGAAGTATTAAAAAATCCAGTATTGCAGACTCCACCATGGAAGCCGAATACACATCAGCTTGTGAAGCAGCTAAAGAGGCTGTGTGGCTCAAGAAGTTCTATATTGATCTGGAAGTTGTTCCAGGTATGGATCAACCACTTGTTATGTACTGTTATAACAGTGGGGCAGTAGGTAATTCAAAGGAACCCATAAGTCACAAGAGAGGAAAGCACATCGAGAGGAAATATCACTTGATCCGAGAGACAGTCACCCGAGGAGAAATATCATGTAGCTTATGTACTATATTATTGCTAATAATATTAAGTGAATATAAAAAAATTCCCAAGTTCATCTATGTGGTCTCAATCTCATATTGGTATGAGAGGATCGAGATTGAGATAATGAACTTAAATAGTTCTGTAACGACCCAAAATTGCTAATAAGGCTTAAAGATCTTGATTAGCGTGCCTTGAGGACATAATTAGTTTTATGTGTGATTAAATGATTAAATGTATGATTATATTATTATATGGATAGGTGAAATGCATGTGTTATAAGTATTAAGTATGCATGTGTGCCCTTTTTAGCTTATAAGGACATATTTGTAATTTTTGGCCTGTTGAGGGCATAAATTTGATTATGTGTGATAATTGTTAAGACCACATTATTATGTGGATATCTTTGCAGCACATGGCTCGAGACGGTCCTAGTGAGCAGAATGGCGAAATAGTCACGACAAGGATTAATACTCGGCTCGGGGGAGCCTGGGGGTATTTTCGGGAATTTAGAGAATATGTTGGGCATTATTGGATGTTAGATAAATAATTGGTAATGAATTGGATGACGGGATCAATTGGTAGATATTAGGAACATTTGAGGAATTAGAGGGAATTGGGGGAAATGACCATTTTACCCCTAGGGATAAGTTGAGGGCTAGCTAATTAAGAGGGGCAATAGGGTCTTTTTCCTAGAAACTAAGGATAGACTCATAATTATTTAGAACAAAACAGAAAGAGGTAGAACAACTCAAGGAAAATCTCTCATCTCTCTCATGTACTCCCTCTCTCTCACTCTCCCTTATTGAATTTTGAAGCTAATGACCCAAAGGGTGCATAAGCTAGGCTTGGGCTAGAGATCTTTGAAGGAAAACAGAAGGAATTGGAGAGGATTCAAGCTTGGAATTAAAGCTAAAACTTGTTTGGAATCAGCCATAGTTGAGGTAAGTTTTGGTCTCTTAATTGGCTGAAGAATATAGCTTAAATTGGGTAGAATTGGACTTAGTAGTGTAAAGCTTAGAACATGGGTTATTCTTGGATTTGAGTAGAATTAGACTAGATTTTTGGAGTAATGGATTCTGGTTGAATTGGGGTAATGGTTCTGGTATAATTGTTTAGGAGATTAATGTTTAAAGTATGTGATTTAATTATGAATTCGTAGTTGGTTTGGTGTTGAATGGAGGAGCGTTGTTGGGGAAAATTTTGTGTTATTCTTGGTGTTCTTGGTTGGGAGATGCATGTGAAAAACCCAAATTTTCTAGGTTCGAAGAGGGCGCGTTGCGACCCAGCCTGGGGTGCCGCGTCGAGTGTGGCCATTTTGGCCTGGGCGTGGCCTCTAACTTGGGGGCGCGCCGCGACCCACTAGGCCAAGTCACGGCCCGCCTCCCCTTTGGCTTGGGTGCTTGCTCTCTGACTTGGGGGAAAGTCGTGACCCACTAAGCCAAGTCACGACCCGCCTAGGGATTTTAGCCTAGGAATTGATTCTAGAATTGGTAAGGCTCGGGGGTTCGAACCTAGGTGCTCAGGACACTTTCTACTACCCGGTTTAGTAGGAATTGAGGTCCCGGAGGCTACTTTCTGCCTCATAGGTATTTATTTGGATTGGAAGGTTATGGATACCCATGGGGATTTGTGACTAGGTTTGTCGCCAAGGCTTGGGCTGAGGATCGTGCTCGGAACCATTTCATTATCTCTGATCAAAATTGCACCCTTGCGTGGTTATGTTGGGACTGAGATTCCCTATGTTTGAATACAGATGTTGTACGATTATAATATGCCATGTGTGTTATATTATTTTATAATATAATGTTTTAGATTAAATAAATGCGACAAAGAGTGTCACATATTGTAACATATAATAGAGAGTTACAATATTTAGATATATGAGATATATCCAAATAATATAACATATTTGGTGTTGAGAATTTGTAACTTCCAAATATTACCCTTTATTGTGTAAATTTGTTGTTACACAATATTGAGATGAATTTCATAAAGTCATATGTTATATGGCTGTTAGAGATATGATTTTAAACCCAATAATGTGTTTTGGGAGTTACAAAATCATTTGGGAGGGTTTGGAACCGTTTGGAAAAACAACACATTTTTTAGTGCTGAAAATGGTCAGTGGCTGCGGCCACTAAATGTTGGTGGCCGCGGCCTGTGGGACAGAGGCTAGTGGCCGCGACCACTAATGTCTCTGGCCGCGGCCACAGGCAAAAAATTGATCAATTTTTAGTTTTTTCAATCTTTGTTGAACGGCTCAAAAAACCCAAATAACTCTCAAATCTCAATTTTAATTCCATATTAATCCAATTAAACATTGGTAACAGCCATGGGGGTTGGTGGAATTTGAAATTCAAAAGGTGTCTCTAAACTCTATAAATAGGAGCCTACAGCTCACTTGTAAGACATAACATTTCTATCCATTAGAGCACTTGGTTAGAAACACCTTGAGGCTTGATAATTCCATAAAGCATTTCCTATAATCTGTGAGAGGTCCCTTAGTGCTTGAGTTAGGGGGAAATAAGCTTTTGGACAAAGACTTCAAACCTTGTTCAAGTTGGTGATCCCCAACACTCTTCACTTTGGTAGTGTGAGTGAGAGTTGTTTCTATTTAGTTTGTTTGTTCTTTCTTTCTACTCTATTTCCCTTCATCTTCATATTCTTGTCTTTTGTTTATTTGTATTTCTTGTTTTGAGTTGTAATCTTCTTTTCTTTATTTCAAACACTTTTACTTTACTTGTAATATTTTGCTTTGAGTTGTATTTTCACTATTCTATTCTTCTTCTCTTCTTCTTGTTCTTTAGTTTATTTGTATTTAATAAGAGATATGTTGTATTTTTTAGCTCTTGAAAGCCAAGAAAAAGAAAGAAAAATTGTGGCAAATGTGAAAACAAAAGACCCAAAGCCAACCTCTTGGCCCAAGCCAGAAGCTCCCCAGTCGTTGGGCCAGCCCACCACGCCAGGCCTGCGCCTCCCCTGCCTTCAGCAGCTTCTGCCCAGGCCCAAACCAAAGCCCATCCTTCCAGCCTGCCTCCTGAAGCCCCGCCTGGCACTCCTCCAGCTTCAATTTCCTTACCCAGCCGTGTGCCAATCTGAAGCTCTAGCCCCTTCACGTGCCCCAGCTGCACTCCACCTCACTTCCGAAGCTGCCACCCGAGCCCAGCGTCCAGGCCCAATGCCTCACACCTCCCAGTGCCTTACCCATTCATCCACCTGCCTCCAGTGCCTGCCTTCTAGCTCCAACGAAGCACTCATCGACCAACATAGTCCAGGCCCACGCAGATGTCCCAGCCATTCTCCTCCCCATGCCCAATTCGGCCCAAAGCTCTAGCAAGCCCAAGCCGTGCCCCAACATGTCTAGCTGCCACCAGGCCTAACGCCACCTGCCTTCATCCATGCCACCAGCTGCTAACACCCACCAAAGTCACCAATTTTTTAGCCCAACAAATACATTTTTGTACCTTTGTCCCCTATGTCTAAAATACCATTTTTTTTACCCCACTTTCTACACATTTTATCCAAAAATTATCATTACACCCTACAACTTACCCATATTTTCCATATTATAATTAATTTAATCAATTTAAATTGATTATTTTAATCCCTTTTTTTGGCTATAAATATGGAGTTTAGTGATTATTTTGAGAGGAGGTTACCATACCACACACTTACCACATTTTAAAACATCTCTATCCTCTTCATCTTCTTCTTCTTTTTGGTTATTTTCTATGTATTTTTAGAGGAACAATTTGGGGGTTCATCCTCCAAATTTTCCTATTTATGCTTGTAATTTTTAGTTTGTATTTGCTATTCTAGTTATGAGTTTTTAATCTTTTTAAGATTATTAAGGTGATGAAGAAACAATATGTAACTAGATAGTATTTATTTTGTATGTTGATTTCCCATTTTGTGCAACAAAGTTTATGGAATTTTCTTCTTCAAATATCTTCTTTAATCTTAAATATCATGTATTTTGGATTGTTAGCACATATTTACACTTTGTTCTTCATTAGTGCAAAAACATAATACTCTTTGTGTAAGATGTGTCATTAAATTGTACACATCTATGCTTAGAACAAATATATTATGTTTTGCCTTATAAATAATGTTCATTGATTTATTTGTTATTTCATTAGATTGATTTACTTTAAATACTTTGAAATTATACTTTTAAAAGTGAAGATAAATCCAATATTTTTATAAAAACTTGTGCTTAAATAGAATATCTAATTTGAATAAGTGATGGTTTGATTAATTTCTACTATTACTAAAACTTGGGAATCAATGTACTTTTAAATATTATTGAACTTATATTTTGTAGATTCTATTATCTTAATAATCCTTCTTTTACCATCTTGATTTCTACTTTTAATTTATTTTTATTTATTGTCTTAAATTTCTTTATTATTGTCTCTTATTTGATTTTCTTGTCACAAATTCTCATCAATCTTTGGAACTAGGTTAGAATTTATTAATTTTGGTTTAAAATAGTTTTCTTTTCGATTTTAGACAACTCATTTGGGTTCGACATCCTTGCTTACAGAATCACTATTCTATATGAACGATTCGTGCGCTTGCAATTTATAAATATTTAAAACATACCCGTTTTGGGTCCATCAGCGAGCCGGAGTTAGTGGGTTAAACAGAGGGTGCAACCTATGGGCGTCAACCCTAAGCATTGTATGATGATTGTGATAAACTGTCGAAAATGAATATGTTTACTATTGTTAATTTGATGTTTATGGTATGTTGAATATCTGTATGATAGACTGGTGATTCATTGATTGGTGTCATCATTGATTATGTGTCTGTTATGGCTTGTTGAATATCTTGTTAACTGCCTTGTGAATTATTTGATTATCATTATTGATTATGTTGTGTTGTTATGGCTTTCTTACTGGGCCTTGGCTCACGGGTGCTATGTGGTGCAGGTAAAAGCTAGGGTAAGATGGATCAACCATGAGTTGGAGAACTCTGGGGGCGAGGTGTACATTTTCATCTACTCGTCTGCCACGGCCGAGAGAGTTGTATAGGGACAAAAAACCTAAAATGCGAATTTTGCCAATAGAGTGGCTTTTGGATTGTATATGACTTTTGTAATTTTGTAAATTTGTCCTTTAAACCCTGTTTTTGGGATCCCACATTCTAAACATTTCTTTTAATGAAAATTATATGTTTATGAGCAAAATCTCTTAACCCTAACTTGTTTATGACTTTAGGATCACATTTTTATTCAAATGACTTGATTAGCAAGTCTTGCACTATCTTTAACATACAGTGTAAATGTATTGGTTATCCAAGACTTTAATTCTCAAGAGTTTAGTCTCATATTTATAGTGGAATACTCATGAGATTAATAAATATGATTATTGAATCAAAGAGTTTTGGTTAATTTTTTTTTATTTATTGGAGCTTGGATTTATTGTTCCATAGGTCCCCGAGGCGGCTCTATAAACACTAATCAAGGTAAGAGTTGATACAAGGGTTAAACTATGAATGGGATACTTGAGATATTATTTATTCTTCGGGATAAATGTGCAATTATGTGATAATTGAATTTGCACAATTTATTATTGCATTTGTGCAATTTTCGAAATTGTGTGGAAATAGAATAAATTGATTTTAAACAATTGTTTTATTTGAGTGTGAATAAATAAATATGGATAGTCAAAATTGGTTTTCATTATTATATTTATTAAATCAGTTATAAGATGATAATGGAAATTCAAATTTTGAATTTTGAATTTTGAAATTTAAGTTGTTATCTTTTCCTTAAAAATATTATATCTTATTTAGATTTCTAATTATTAATTAATTAAAATAAAAACACATGAAATAATCAAAATCCTAATTTTCAGAGATAGGCCACACGCATAGGGCTTGGATTGCTCTATGCATGTGGCACTTCTAATGTTATCAAAAGTTGGTTTTTTATTTTTATTTTTAATTAATTAATAAGATATTTTAAAAAGGAGTTTTAAAATAGAATGTTAGACTTTGTCTTTTATCATTATTATTATTATAAAAAGTTGATTGATTTTTCTTTATTATTATTATTATGGTAATAAAGTATATATATTCTATATGATGGAAAATTAGAAACAACAAGTCCATGACAAGTTTTTACAGAGAAGAATAACTATCATCTTTTTCACAAAGCAAAAACCTTTTCTCTCTAGCCTATAATCAAAAGTCTCATTAGTTAAGAATACTTTTGATTCACAAAATTGATCATTGTTCTCTATGTGCCCACCCACATCTTGAGGTGTAGAGAACATCTTGGGAGATCTAGGTGTGAGTACTCCAGCAAGGATAGGTAGATCGAAACATATACGAAAAGATTCAAGGATTCTCGATAGGCTACAAGAGCTAAATCATTTTGTATTATTTTTCATATGCATGTTATATATTGTTTAACATATTGCATATTAAAGGATCCTGATATAAAGTTGTTTATATGAAATTTTTTGTTGTATACCATTATCGCAACTTTCGTTGCGCACTAGGAACCGTTCCTAATAGCCATGCCCTGACATCATATATATATACTCATCATGCTCTATCTATATTAATCAGGAAAACATGGCAACTCATATAAGCAATTAAACATATAATTCACTTAATACCAGCCAACCCTGAGTCGAGCTTGTCTCTGGCAGCGAGAGTACATGTTTGGTCAATCTTTAGGAACCATATACCTTGGCAAGCTCTGATACCAAGTTGTAACGCCCTACTACCCTAGAGTCGTTACCATCTAATTTTAAAATGTGCTATTAGCTCGCTAATCGAGGCATTAGATTGAAAAGTGTGATTAAATCAAAATAAAGACTCATTTAATGAAAATCAATTATATAAGGTTTGGACATTCATTAAAACTATGAAAGTGTTACATTGGGATCCCGAGCACGATCCACCTAAACCTGAGCCTTAGTGGTAAAAACCTAGTCACAACTCAATGTGAATAAACATCCACCAAGACATAAACAAATTAAAAACTTCAGAATAATAATCTAGCCTTCCAGACCTCGAATTCTACTAAACCGGGTAGTATAACCCTTCCCTAGCCCTTAAATTTGAGTTCCCGAGCTTAAAACCCTATATTGGCCATTTCCCCTAATTTGAGCCGCGGCCCAACACCCTAGGGCTGTGGCGCACTACAAGTCAGAGAGCCCAAAGTCTCTCTCTTGGGGGACACGGGCCATAGTCTGCCTTAGCTTGCGCCACGACGCATGGATGATTTCAGAGGCTCCCAAGCCTCCTGGGTTCATGCGGGCCGAGATACCTGAAGAATAGGGCTGCGGATCGAGCTCCAAAATTCAGAAATCCCCCTGAGTTTTCTCAAGCCAAAGTCACCAATTCACACCCAAATTAACACCTAAACCCAGAATTTAGTCTAGAACTCATATCAAGGCAACATCATCAGCATAACTACCCCAATCACTACTCCATAGATTCACCAAAACTCAAAATCAAACAAAGGATTGAACCTAAACAAAACCTTTAACCTATAGATGAGAGTTAACAAGAAATCAGAATAGAACCTTACCTTAACAAGGATATTTGACCCTTAGCTAAGCCCCAAGCACTTCAAGTTTCTTCAAATCCTTAGCCAATCTCCCAAAGAATTCTCCAAAACTTCCAAGCCTAGTGAGAGAGAGTGAGCATCGAGAGAGAAAAGTCTGAGAGAGTGTTGTGTTTTTCCTTCCTTCCTAAGTATTGTGCTGATACCTAGAGCCTACCCCAAGTCTATCCTTAACTTCCAAAATGACTAAAATATCCTTAGGTTATCCCTTAGCCACTTAATGCCTCCAATGGCAATCTTGTCATTTGTCACATTCCCGCTAATTCCTCGAGAAGACCTATAAATCTCCAACTAATCTCGACATACCCAAATAATCGCTAAATAGCTACCTGTTACCCAGTAACCCCGAACACGTGCTATGTTTCCAAAATACCCCTGGGCTCACCCCGAGCTGGGTATTCGACTTTGTTGTGTCTATTCCGCTAATCTGCTCCCTAGGGTTGTCTCAGACCACATGCCCTAGTTATATATCCACAATACTATGTTCTCAAGCACAACACACACACACACATCATCACATTTACGCCGTCAACGGGCCAAAAATTACAAATATGCCCTCATTAACAAGAACGGACCCACATGCATATTTAATTCACCTAAACATGCATATCTAGTCATGTAATTTTTTAATTCAAGTAATCACATACTGATACACAGATATCACAATTAACCACGTAATAATACAATTAAATCAATTATTGCCCTCCCGACACACTAATCAAGGCACTAAACCTTATTAGTAGATATGGGACGTTACACATTGAACCTAATTCTTGGGATCTCCAGTCTTTAGGTTTGGTTACCATTATGAGTGACTCATCATTCTAAGGGCAATAGTCCCATTCCTTTCAATTTTTTATGGAATTTCTCTCTAGCTAATCCTTTCGTCAAAGGATCTGCTAAATTATCATCACTGCGTACACGATCCACTCTAACAGCTCCTATTGAGAGGAACTCTCTAATAGTGATGTGCTTACGACGTTTATGTCTTCTTTTATCGTTAAAATAACAATTCTGAATTTTGGCAATAGTTGTGGTACTATCGTGGAGGATCAACACAGTTGGTATTGATCTTTCCCATAAAGGGATCTCAGCTAGAAGGCTTCTCAGCCAACCTGCGTCTTCACTAACTGTAGCTAGTGCTATCATTTAAGACTCCATGGTGGATTGAGCCAAAATAATTGGTTTCTTTTATTTACAAGAAACAGCTCCACCAGCTATACTAAAAATATAGCCAGTTGTTGCTTTGGAGTCATCTGACACAATGTTCCAGTTTGCATCGCTATATCCTTCAAGGATAGCTGGAAACTTTTGATAATGTAATCCAAGGTTCATAGTTCTCTTTAGGAATCTTATTACCCTTTCAATACCATGCCAATGCTTTATACTAGGTTTACTAGTAAACCTGCACAGTAATCCCACGACAGAGGTAATGTACGATCTAGTACAATTTGTGGCATACCGAAGGCTGCAAATGATGCTTGCATACTTAGATTGTCTTACGCCATCACCAATGTTCTTAAATAATTTTACACTTGGTTCATATGGTGTGCAAGTAGGTTTATAGTCAAAGTAATTCTATTTCTTCAAGGTCTTCTCAATGTAATGAGAATGATCTAGAGAAATTTCTTTTTCAGACTTTGTAATCTTTATACCAAGGATTACATTCACTTCTTGGAGGTCTTTCATATCATAGTTTGAACACAAAAATGATTTCACAGCAGTCACGACATGAATATTTGAACCAAATATAAGCAAGTCATCCACATATAGACATATAATAATACATATGTCATTATCAGATTTATAATAAATGCATTTGTCACTTTCATTCACTTTAAAACCATGTGAGATAAATAAATTGTTAAATTTCTCATGCCATTGCATAGGTGCATGCTTAAGACCATGCATAGAATTATCTAATTTGCAAACATTATGTTCCTGAACAGGGATCACAAATCCTTCAGGTTGATCCATGTAAATTTCCTCTTCTAATTCACCATTAAAAATGCAGTCTTAACATCCATTTGGTTGTAGAATCCAAGAACTTTACTTAGCTAGTTAGATAGTAGTATTAGAGTATTTATAGTATTATCTTTATGACTGTGGATTTTTGGTTCAGACCGGGAAATATTTGGACACTCATAGTAGTACTTGTAGATTTTCTAAGTTTAACCTATAGTTTAAGAATATTAATTTTAACCTAAGGTTTGATTAATATGACTGATATTAGGATAATATTTATTATACTATAAGGTTTAGATAACAACCAATAAGATTTTAAGCACATGTTATGAATGGTTGATTAAGGATTAAGTATTTTGAGGATTAAATTTAATAAGGGTAAAGTTTGAATGCTCTAAGGTCAGTCAGCAGCTTTGAATACGTTTAAGGGCTTAGTTAAGGCTGTTTACTCCATTCAAACTTAGCTAAAAATGTGTAATTTCGTGTTTAAATAATCAGCGTGTGCCGATATATCGCAGCTATAGGGGGCGATATATCGCAGCACGTAGATACGGAAAACACGAAACGATGCACGACAGCCTCGGGCATACTGGCCCAGGCGATATATCGCCTACAGGGGGCGATATATCGCCCCTCTCAGATTATTTTGAAAGTTTTTGAATTCTTTTTCCATTCAGCCATTCAACCTCTTGATAAGTCCAGCACCTTTTTGAACGAGTCTTCAGCCTCTGCTGAACGATTATTCAAATTATTTTCACCTAAAAAGCCATTATTTTTATTCAAGTGAAATTAAGATCCTTTCATTCCTAAACTCTATAAATAGAACCTAGTACCCAGCCATTATTCATCTTTTGCTCTAATTTCAGAGACTGCAAGTGCTAAGTGAGTGTGAGAGTGTAAACACCTGGGTTGGGGAATCATAAGCTTGATCATCATAAGCTTATCAAACACTTTGGGAAGTAAGGTTTTATAGTATTTTGGTTTGAGGTGTAGATTGGTCTTACAAGTCTTCAAGGTAACCCAAAACTCTAATTCATTTCTGTACTTGTTCTTTTAAGTTCTCATAGTCTTCTACTCAGCCTCTAACCTTAATCTTTATTTTGGTTAGGAAATCTAAGTTCTTGAGCAAAATGGTTTTGGTAAGTATGTTTCTCAAAGGTTTAGTCCTTCCATTCCTTTCATTTCTTTTTCTTCAAATCTACTCACCCTGTTATATATGGTTTTAGGAGTGTTCCAAAAGTCCCAACTCTATCCTCACATCCCGGTAACTTTGGTAAGGAAAATAGGATAGAATCTATATGTTATATGCTTATGTTATCTTATGTTTTATGCTATGAAATATGTTATAAAATATGTTATGAAATATGTATGTTTGTAGGCTTGGGCATATGACCCATTTGACTAACAAGCCCCAAATAGATTATGGGCATATGACTTGATTAGTCTATGGGACCCCAAGTAATAATGGCCATTATAGTATGTGCATGATATAAGTGTTATGTTAAGTTTTTATGTTTCTCATGAAATTTATGTATATGAACTATGTGTTAGATTTTTCCTTGCTGGGCATTAGGCTCATTCCTTTTTGTTTTTATGTGCAGGAAAATAGCTATAGTGGTGGTAAGATTCGTGGATGCTTGGGGAATGTGTATCGGTGGTGAATGGAGTCAAGGAGTCGAGAGTTCGATTTTCGAGGATGTAGTCTTGTTTTACCTTTTTTATGGTTTTACATGTATTTTTCCGCACTTTCTATGTAACTCCTTTTCACTTTAAATTATGTTTTGTTTTTAAGACAATGGGATCCCATATCCTTCTTGATATTTTATGTAAGTAACTCTTATTTCTACAAGTTTTTCTAATAAAGTTATGGTATTTTCGCAAATGTAAGTTTTATTAAGGATTTGTATGTATAGTTTCGTTAATGGTCCAAAAGTCTAGAGTAGTGGGTCATTACATTGGTGCACTACTAAATCATGAATTGCAGTTAGGGAAATCAAGACCCTAATGGATGTTATTCTAGTGACAGGTGAAAAAGTGTCAAAGAAATCTATATTCTCTCTTTGCCTAAAACCCTTGGCTACCAAGCGAGCCTTGTACTTGTCAACAGTACCATCGGGTTTCAGTTTCTTTTTCAGAATCCACTTACAACCTATATGTTTGCAACAAAGAGGAAAATCAACTAAATGACACATTTTATTAGACTCAAGGGAGTGCATTTCATCATTGATGGCTTATTGCCAAAGGTGAGCATCTAGAGAAGACAAAGCTTCTTGGAGGTTAGCAGGATCCTTTTCTAAGGTGCAAGTACAAAAATCAGAACCATAATCTTTAGCAACTCTATCTCTCTTACTTCTCTTAGGTTCTGATTTTCTATTCTCAATATATGCTCATTACTCATAATCATAGGAATGTTGCTAGAAGATGCGCCCCCACTATTTCTCAATTTTAATGGGAATCAATTTTCATAAAAATAAGAATCATTTGATTAACTTGCACATTTAAATCATAGAACCTATATCATTTACTATTAATTGCATAACTATTAAAAACACGTTCATAGGCTTCACTTGCTAGCTTAATTCTCTTAGGATCAGGAATACGAACATAAGCCAAAAAACCCCAGGTTCTAAAATAAGACAGGTTAGGTTGCCTATTTTAAAAATCTCATATGGTGATACTTTGCTCTTAGATTTAGGAACTCTATTCAAGACATAATAGACAATTAACAAAATTTCACTCCACCAATGAGTTGCAGCACCAAAATGCAACAAAATCGCAACAACAGAATTAGTAAAGATCCTATTTTTTCTTTCAGATTTGCCATTCATTTCTAGTGAATATGGTGCAGTCCTTTCGTGAAGAATGCCATGTTAACTATAAAACTCAATAAACATCCTTGAATCATATTCAGTTCCTCTATCACTATTAAATATCTTAATTTTCTTATTGAATTGATTCTCAATTTCGGTCACAAATAATTTGAACATGTCAAGTGCATCACTTTTGTTTTTCATAAGATAGACACAGGTAAAATCAGAACAATCATCAATAAATGTAATAAAGTAGTGTTTACCATTTCTGTTCAATACCCCATCAAGCTCATATATACAAGAATGAATTAAATCTAAAGGCTAAAATTCTCTAACAACAGATATATGTGGGGTCTTAGTTATTTTTGCTTGGCTACAAAAATCACATTTTTCAAAATTATTTAATGACATTTTAGGAATTAGATCTAAGCTAGTCATGTTCTTATTGATAGGCATATTAACATGACAAAGTCTAGCATGCTAAAAATTAAAAATCACGCAACATTTAAGCAGAAGTATATACTTTATTAAATTCAACGTTCAACTTAAACATGCCATCAGTAACATAACCCTTCCAAACAAAAATACCATTCTTAACGATGGTGTACAAATCAGCCTCAATAGTTCGAGTAAACCCAGCCTTATCAAGCAGAAAACCAGAAACCAGATTCTTTCTCATCTTTGGAGTATGCGTACATATTTCAGTAACAAAGTATTTCCAGAGGTAAACTTCAATTCCACATTTCTAATTCCAGCAACAGTACTGGTGTGAGAGTCTCCCAACAACACTTTCTTATCCTCAATAGCAATGTATGTTTTGAACATAGCACGATCATAGCAGACATGGGAGAAGCACCGGTGTCTACCCACCACTCATCTAATCCACCAACAAGGTTGATCTAAAAAATCATAGATGTAAATGGCTCTTCAGTCAGGTTAGCATTTGGCGGGGCAGTGCCTTGCCTGTTTTGAAACTTATGTGCCATATGTCTTGGTCTGTTATAGTTGCAGCTTATAAACTATCCAAAGTCATTCTTTAAGGGCGGTTGCTGCCTTCCATTTTAATTCCTTGGAGGGTTTCCATTCTAATTGTAGTTTCGAGGATTTTTGTTGCGGTTAGAATTTGGATTCGACTTGCGGTTCTGATTCTTAATTTTTTTGCCATTGGGCTTTAGAACTGCAGTAATGGACTTCTTGGTGTTGTGGTTGTTTGAGACAATGAGCACCTCATCTTTCTGGTCTTGCTTTCATTCCTATTCCTCAATGTGAAGGCGGGTACTCAAACTTTCCAAGGAAAACTCCTTAGTCTTATGCCTGAGAAATTTTTTAAAATCCATCCAACTAGGGGTAATTTGTCAATCATAACATTAACTTGAATTTGTTCATCAAGAAGCATACCTTCAAAAATAATTTTATCAGCAATTTTTTGTAGCTCATGGGACTACGTCTCTACAGGCTTATCATCATTCATTTGGAATTTCAGGTAGTGACTCACAATTTACTTCTTAGTTCTAGCTTCCTTGGTGTGATACTTCTTTTGTAATGCCTCCCAGATTTCCTTGGAAGATTTGTTAGAATTATAGTAATCATACAAATTTTCAGACAGACCATTCAAAATAAAATTCTTACAAAGGAAATCATTCTCGTCCCAAGACTCCACATCCTTAGTTTGTTTTTCTGTTTCTTTCTCATCGGCAGACTCATATACAATAGGTTTAACAGTAGTAAATACATTAGTGACTTTTTTTTATTGTAAGGAAAAATAACATCTTTTGTTTCCATTGTTTAAAATGGAGACCCTCAAAATAAAAAGGCTTGTTAATGTCAAAAGAAGCAGAACCAGAAAACTCATTGGTAGACATGGCAGAAAGTAATACGTCTTAAAATTGTTGCTGCAGAAAATAAAAAAAGAATGAATTTTCTGGGTTGAGTCGCGAACTTTAGCTGCTTTCTTTATGACGTTTCGCGACTCTGCCCAAATTGTGTAAGGTAGCCTATCATGAACCACACCATCCCCAGAATAAAACAGCTCAGATCGCCTCTGTCTTAGTTTCCTCATGAATTGAAGAACACTATTCTACGTACACCCCATGATTGTTAAAAAAAACTCAAAAAGAATGTTTGCTTTATTTTTTTGAAAAAGTAGAAAATTTCATCCTTTCCTTGATCTGTCTTTGAACAAAAATAATAAGTGTCACACCACACCAACCAGCCAATCCAGCCTCACTCAGGTCGGTTAGATAGACAGCTACGGCAGTGCGTACGCGTGTGATGGTCAAGTGTGTGTCTCATCACCAATGCAAATAAAACTAGGTACCTCTTGGGGCACATACCCAAGGGTAGAGCTCCCACTAAATATACACCCTTTAGAGAGTGTTCCAAATCCATGAGGGACTCCTTATCTTTAAACACACAAAAGGAAATTTTCTATTTTTAATAATTCATAAAGTACAAAAGGTACCAACATTTGTATCACTTCAGTCAACTTTTTTGTGGCAATAGTGTCTTCTACTATTATTTTATTATAAATCAGTCCCTAATAGTTAACAACTAGTTAAAAGGTAACTCAACATATATGTTAGGAACTATTGCTACAAAATAAAAATAAGATTGAGATCTTAAATGCTATAATTTTGGAAGAATAAAGAGTTTAGCCACAAATGTTTCTCATTTTCCCATTATTCTCCGTTGTCTTTTTTTTTTTTTCAACAAAATAGTCATTATTTTATTTTGTCAAATTTTCCTAATATAAATAAAGTTAATGAGACATTATTCAGTGGAGTCATAGCCTGTAAAAATTTGTGAAATTTTTTTTATATGTTAATTATATAATATTAGATATTCTCAAAAAATTAATTATAGGAGAATAAACTTCTAAAGTATTTGTTAGCCGCCAATGTTCCACATTTTCGCATTATTCTCAGTTGTCTTTATTTTTTGTTTCAACGAAGTACTCATTTTTTTTTATATTTTCAAATTTTCCTAATAAAATTAAAGTTAATGCCGCATTATATAGTGGCGGAACCAGAACTTGTGTAGGAGAGTCATAACCCATAAAGATTAGTGAAATATTTTTATGTATATATATATGTTAATTATACAATATTAGATATTCTAAAAGAAAATATTTATTGGAGAATCACTACTAGAAATATAAAAAAAACAGATGTAAAAGTCTGTCAATGGGTTTTTACTCCGTTTTTGGGAATGACAGTACACACAAGTAGGCTACTACTTCGGTTCTTAGAAAAGTGAACTTAAAAGAGCAAATAGACAAGGGCTATCTTTTTTTTTTCAACACTATGTTGGGACTTTCCACTTCGGTTTTTATGAAAAATCCGAAGTGGAAAGTGTAGCATAGCAAACGTGGCCCTGAAGGGTATTAAACCCTTTTATTTCCATTCTTAGATAAAAATCGAAGTAAAAGAGTTTTAATACCCTTCATATCTAGCATCTGCCTCATTTATCTTTTTGAAGCAAAAATCCAAACTCTAAGAAGGTTTGTTACCTTAAATCTTTGTTTATGTTAATTTTTTTTATTATTCCGAATTTAATACTTATTGTTTAGTATATTTGTGTTATGTTTTGTTTTTATTTTGTTATTTCATATGATGTTATTAATTTTATATATAAGTAAAATTTAAGCATAGCTTCAATAGGTAATGTTGTTACCAATGTTAGAACTTGGAATGTTTGGATTATTAGTGGCATATGTTTTTATTTTCTATTGCTAGTTAGCTTGATATGTTGTTTGATGAATATGTAACTAGTTTAATTAATTATGTAACTAATTTTATTTGTTTTTGTTGAAGCTTTTTAGTAGGGTTGTTGATTTAGTGGCCAATTTGGTGTTGATTTCGAGTGACTTCAAGAGTAATATTGGAGGTGCGTAATTTTTAAATTTTCTTTATAACTATGCCAACATTTATTTATAAAATTAGAGTTAAATCATACATATTAAATTTAGGTTCTGAGAAATTTGTTGTTGACGGTGATATAATGATGAAATTATATGTGTTGATTTTGTGTTTGATTGTATTGAATTTATAGGTAATTATAAAATTGGGATATGCTATAAAAACAGAGAAAACTCTGCCAATTTTTTTTATATATTTTATTAGTTGTTTTCCGTTTTAGATTTGTACACCATGTCACGATATTTTGTGTTTTATTTGCAGGTTTTAAAATTTTGGGATATGTTAAAATGCAGTTGTTATGCTGTCGAAATTTTGTTAGACTTAAGAAAATTTAATAATTAAACTTCTATTATGTTGGATGTTCTAGAAAAAAGAACTAGTAGTAGAAGATGTAGAGGAATATAAAATTTGGATAAGAGCGCGGGAAATGAAGAAGACTATTGTCGCATATAATTTGGACAACAAATTGAAGAAATAGTTGTAAGTGTATTAAAGTAAAGTAGGAAAGAATCTTAAGTGTTGTTATAAGTTACTAATTTAATTGATCATTGGTTTGCATCGCATAATGAACTAAAAGATAAAGTAACTAGTAACCAAATCGTCGCCAATGGTCGGGATGACATCTTCCCAATCTAACAAGAATAGTTAAGCCGAGTGATGACTTACATTTATTAGAGCAAGTCTATTTTGTTTATACATACATTTAGTTTTATGTAAATGTTTATATGAATGTTTAGGCCATTTTACTTAATTACATTTATGTGAATGTGTATATGAATGATAATGTTATTTTACTTAACTATTATGTGAATGTATAAATATTTAATTTTATAAAAATTTTAATTCTAAGTGTATAAATTTTGTGATTTTTATTTTTGTTATAAATTAAATAAAAATAAATAAATAAATTTTAATATCGACGATAATTGTATTGTGTCGGTTGGCATAGAAAAGAAGAAAAATAATAATATATCTCTAAAATAATGGATAAAAATCTAATTTCAAAGATATGATTCCAAATTTCTAAGAGATGTCATATATCTCTCAAATTTTAGTGTCTTTTTTTTCGAAAAAAAAAACTTTATACGTTAATAATTCTCAGTATGCTTATTTGAATGTATTCATTTTTATATATATAATGCTCTTGTAAACTTTTGAACATCTTTCTATTTTTATTATTCTATAATATCATAATCATATTATATTTAATTTTATGATAATAATTAATTCCTAGCACATCAACATCTTTCTATTTAATCCTTTATATATTCTGTAAATTTTTCTGAAATTTTTATTGATAATGATTTTTTTCTTCAATATTTCTATAAAATTAGGGTATGATGTATTCATCGTGAACCTTAGTCTATCTCCCTTACTAAAAGTTATTCAAATATAATGTTTATATAATTATGATACTCTCTTTAAGCATGACATACTATCACGTGTCTCACACATGAATATTAATATGTTATAGTGATAATTTGTCTCGGTGATCAAAATGGCCCAAGACCCATGTACTTCAGAGTGAATTTCGAATACTGTTGTGTAGATTAGGGCTGAGCATAAAATCTGAAAAACTGAAAAAAACCGTGTACACCGACCTTCCGAACATCGAAAAAACTGCCAACGACGCAAACCGCCACTATTCGGTCAGTTTGAAAAATTTGTGTGGACCGACCGGCAGAACCGAAACCGACCGAACAATATAATATTATATAATTATTAATTATTAAAATTATTAAATAAAAATAAAAAAATATGAAATTATGTTCTATATATTTATGTTTTAAAAATGCACAAAAATGGATTCCAACAATCCAAAATTTTTAGTTTTTTAACTAAAACTTTAAAAAAAAAAAATATTTGGTTTGGTCGGTGTCCAAAACGGTCAGTTTTTTCTTTTAATTGGTTTGGTAGGTCGGTTTTTGGATTGCACCAATCCGGACCGAAAACCGAATTCTAGATTTTATATTATGAAAAAACCGCCCAAACTGACTGATGCTCACCCCAAGTGTAGATGCTCTAGACCCCAACTTTGGTTGCACGCATTATCTCATCTTTTGGTTGTTAATTTTGTTTGTGAAATTCCGTTTTTAGTAATTACTAAATCTATTAAACCATATGAATTAATTAAGTTGGGGAATGGTAATTAAATGTTGAAACAAATTTCAAATCTGTCGGGACAGAATCCAAACTTATCATGACAGAAACTGAACACAATAAAAAACAGTGCAAAAACAATAAAAAATACAAAATATTTTAACAAGATTTAGATTCTATTTTGAATAACCTACTCTTTGGAACCTCGCACAGAGAATAAAACCAATTAATAAAGAATCACAAGTACAAAATATTGACTTAAACAAAACAAGACCCCTTCTTGAGATTTGCCATAACTTTGTTGCTCTCTTCAGTAATATGATCTTTATTGAAACAGTCAACCACTTGAACTCCCTTCAATGGTCAACGAGTGATTGCATCCTCTCGACATAAAGCTTGTAAACATCCTCTCCCGAAGACTATAAAAGTTGTGTTCACATTACAACGTGTATTCACTCATGAACACCGTATAAACTCACCACAAAAACTAAACACTCATTTTTCTACAAGATCACGTGAATACTATGATCTTGAATACAAATAAGAAACTCTCACAAATATTACAATACACTCACAAATTATGCACCAACGAGTTCCATTTTTTCTCAATGCCTTAGAAACCTATTTATAGAGTCCATTTCGTCTTCAGAAAGGCTGAGAAAGAATCTCCTAATAAAAGCAAGAATATTTGAAGATATTCTTGATTAATGAAGAATTGTCATTTTTAGAAGATTCAGATCCGACAGATACAAATTTGGTGGGGATAG
Organism: Humulus lupulus; assembly: GCF_963169125.1. Lineage (NCBI taxonomy): Eukaryota > Viridiplantae > Streptophyta > Magnoliopsida > Rosales > Cannabaceae > Humulus > Humulus lupulus. The sequence goes on along the minus strand of NC_084801.1, from coordinate 22,327,052 downwards.
CTAATACACGTGTCAGATCAAATATCTCAAGACAAAAATAACAATTAATTACTTCAAATATTTTGCTTCTTGAAGTTTATTACCTTGAGCTACACGAAAAATAAAAGACAAATACTCTAGAAATGATTTTGAGTAAGTCAGAATATTTGCTTTATATAACTAAGACACAACTTCCATTTATAATCATATTGTGATAAAATCAAGCTAAATAAGGAGTAATATGAAACTTAATATTCTGAAAATCACAAAAATGGCAAAGTAATATTCCGAAGATCACAATAATGTGAAAGTAAAATTATCTTTTGAATAAAAAGATATTTCTATAAAATTTGCCAATTTTAGGATTTACAATTTCCCCCTTTGGGAATTTTACACACAAGGCATATTTATTTTTTTAAAAGATCCTGAATAAAACAAGTGAGTGCTTAAATTCACAAGAGTTTCAAAATGACTCCCCCTGCCAAAAATAGAGTACTCTCTCTCCCCCTCATTGTTTAAGAAAATGCCAAAGAACAAATGAAACGAAACCAAAAACAAAAACACATTTAGTGTTCTTTTGCATTTATCAAAAGCAAATAAAAATAGATTGAAAGGAACGGTAACCATCATGGAGTTGGAGTGGTAGATGTATTGATGATTACCAAAGAAGCTAGAATTTGGCGCTGAGTATCCTCCGTGTTAGTGAACCAGTCGGAGAGACTTGCAATTCCTGTCTGGACAGAAGCGAGAACAGTCGGGAGAGCAGGGGTTTCAAGCTCGACATCTCCAGACCCATAGCCAGCCAAGTTAATGCCTTTGACCTTACAAGCTGTGGTAGAAGCATTGCCATCTTTGATCTCTTTGACAGTGTATGTAGGTCCAACCAAAGGAGAAATCAAGGTCTCGTGTGACTTCTTCAAAGGAAGTTTAGAGTCCAAAAGTTTGTAAATGACTTGGGAAACATCAAGTATTGACCCTTGCATTTGGCACCACTCAAGGACATGATCTGATAAAAAATAGCAGTAGCAAGATCGACAATGACACCAGTCCCAATTTTGAACAATAGAAAGGCCATATCTTGAGTGATGGTCAAGAAGTGAGTGATAGGCATCCAATTGATCATTGCAATTTTGAAAAGAGCACCATAATAATGAGTAAGGTCTGAGAGACGGAGAGATGCACTTGGTTCCCACAAAACTTGATCCTTTGCAAACTCAATAGAATCATCAATCTCAATAGGAATGAGATTGAGGGCCTCATCAATTTTAGTAGGACTAGACCTATATCAATGACCCCTAACATAAACCTTATGAAACATAAAAGAAGTCTGATCTAACAACTCATCATTGTTTGCATAAAATTCCTTAACTACCCGAGGCACAAACCCATCAAAGCTAGACAAAGATTGTAACCAACCCCTTTCCTCTGAAGTAAGTAAAACCCCAAAAACACGATGAAGAGCAAAAATGAAATTACGTTCACTAATAAAGTGATGATGCTCTTAAAATTGCATATTTTTCTCATTTCCATTGAAACAGAAAGTAAGAGAATGAGCTTTGAAAGAGGAACCTAACATACGGACAGGGGCACCTTTTTGTTTAGTGTGTTTGGAAGTCAATTCGAGCAATGTCGATGGTGTTGTTTCCTTTGGGTCAAATGCAACAGGAGTGGTTTCTGATGGGTCTTCTTCTGATTCAGTCTCCTCCTCCAAATCTCCATGAGGTTCTTAAGGAATTAGCTTGGTCAAGGAGGGGTCCAACTTAAGCAAGGAGTCTTCCGTTTCAGGAGAGACATCCTCCAAGGAAGTACAAGGAGGTGGGTTGATTTTTGCCTTCAATTTGAATTTGGATAAAGGAGTGGAATCAGAGATGGACCTTGTACCTTTTGCTAGACCCACTTTGGTCTTCTTGGTTTTCTTTGATCTAATGGCTTTGGATTTGTTTTTGCCCTTTGTTGTGGGTGTCATCACATCAGGGGATAATGACGACTCATAGTCATGTTCAGATGGACTCGACACAGTTTCGGTGGAGACAGATGATGTAGGGCTATAAGTGAAGGCAAGTTTGGATTTTACTTGACCTTCAGATGAGGCGAGTGGAACCGCCAAGGCTTGTTTCTCCTGCGCATCAAGGATGGGAAAGGTCACTCCTTTACTCGTAGCCCCAATAAAGGTAGATCCCTCAAGACCCGAAAGAGCAAGGACCTTCTTCCTTGCCATGGTTTTGGGTCGACGACCTATAGGATGCGAGGCAGCTGGTATTGATGCTGGAACAGGAGGAGAGCCAGGAGGAACTGTCTCAAGAACTGTCTCCTTCTGAGATTTCACAGGTTTGGAGGTAGAACCACAGCCTCAGATCTTCATGACTGCTAGGAGAGAAACAAACGGAGACACACAAAGACCAAAACCCTAAACAATTTTGCTACAAGTGAGTGAGAGAGAAAAACTATAAAACACTTAGAATTAAACAACCAAAGTGAACCCGAATATATAGAGAATTCGGTGCACAAATGAGGCAAGTTTGAAAATGGGTAACCAAAAATTGGTAACCAAATTTAATGTGATAAATGCCCCAATATCTTTTTTTTTTTTTTTAAATTCTTTCACACCACAAAATTGGAAACTTTTGCATGATTTTGAATATAATGTGATAAAAAAAATAAATTGCATCAATTATTTTTCAAACTTGATTTTTTCTTTAGTACTCGGTAAAAAAAAGGTTTTATTTTTTTTTTAAAAATTGTCGAAAATAAAAAGATAAATTGCCACACCATATGTGTCCATGTAAATGTCAAGTCATGTTCAAAAGAAACAAGATAACTATTTTTTTTCACAAATTAGAATAATGAATTATAATTAAAATACTAAGTGATAATGATAACATAATTCAAAAAAGACAATACCAATCACAAAAAATATTTTAATCAATTCATTATGTGTATGAGTCTTACAACATTCTTACACAGTCTAGTCAATAGGCATATGTGTGTGCATGTGTAATCAATTTGGCGTTTCCTTTTGGCCTTTTAAAGCTAAGGTCATTGCCCATTTTTGGCAATTGTAGCCTTTTTCAAATTGTAACAATAATGGAGGCTATAACTATTATACTGATTGTAGCCCTTTACAACGGTAGAGTATCCTCCAATATAATTGCTAATTACCTGGTACCAACTTACTCAGTGCCGGTTTTCACACATCAATATAGGTAGCTCTTTTCCAAGACGGAGCCTGAAAAAGAAATTGGATTAAGGAATGCTCATACTAAAACAGACACAATGATTTGATCCAATATAAATTGGATGATCTATAATTTTTCAAATATGTTTTTTTTTAATTTCTCACAAAGTATATGAATTATAACGTTCATTTTCTAAAAATTGAAAAAAAATATGTTCATCAAATTTCTTCCAAACAGGAAAAGAGATTTACACAATCTCATATGCAAGGGAAGACAATCAATTATTGGCAATTTCAAATAAAACAAACCCCCAAGGATTTCCTGAGGGAAGCAAATCTGACCGTGTCTAAAGCTTTAGTAAGAATATTTACAATTTGTTTGTTAGTCTCAACATATTCTAAAATCAAAATTTTGTTTTCAACAAGTTCCCTAATAAAATGATGACGAATGTCAATATGTTTGGTGCGAGAGTGCTGAACAGGATTTTTGGAGATATTAATAGCACTTGTATTATCACAAAAAATGGTTAAAATTTTTAATATCAAACCCATAGTCTACCGACATTTGTTTCAACCACAAAAGTTGAGTACAACAGCTTCCAGTAGCTATGTACTCAGCTTTAGTTGTTGACAAGAAGATGGAGTTTTGTTTTTTACTATGCCAGGAGACCAAATTGTTTCCTAAGTAAAAACGACCACCACTTGTACTTTTGTGGTCATTAGTGTTTCCTGCTCAATCTGCATCACTATAACAAACAAGGTTAGAGTTTGTTTCTTTAGAGTACCAAATGCCTAAATCAAGTGTATTATTGATATAACGAATAATTATTTTAAAAGTAGTCACATGAGACTCCATGGGGTTCCCTTGGAAGCGAGCACACACTCCAACACTGTAATTGATGTATGGGCGACTAGAAGTTAATTATAGGAGACTCCCAATCATACTCCTGTAAAGAGTTGGATCGACTTTCTCTCCATTCTTATCTTTAGATAGTTTGACAGTGGTTCCCATGGGAGGTTTAGCAGGTTTAGATGCATTGAGCCCAAATCTCTTCACTAAATTTTTGGCATACTTGCTTTGTGAAATGAAAATTCCCTCGTCTCACTGCTTAACTTGGAGTCCTAAGAAAAAATTGAGCTCTCCCACCATGCTCATCTCAAACTCTTCCTGCATTTGTTTCTCAAATTCCTATACTAGAGAGTCATCAGTAGAACCAAACACTATATCATCAACATATATTTGAGCTATCATAATATTCGTATCAACATTTTTGATAAAAAGTATTTTGTCTACCCCCCCCCCCCCCCCCCCCCCTCTCTTGTACTCCTTTGAGACCAAAAATGAGTTAGTCTCTCATACAAAGCCCGCAGGGCTGTTTCAACCCATACAAAGCTTTTTGCAATTTAAAAACATGATTAGGACAGTAAGGGTCCTCAAACCCTTTGGGTTGCTCCACGTAAGCTTATTCATTCAAAAATCCATTTAAAAAAGCGAATTTGACATCCATTTGGAATAATTTAAAACGAAGAACAAAAGAAATAGCTAGCAATAATCTTATGGATTCAAGTCTTGCAACAGGGACAAATATCTCATCAAAATCAATTCCTTCAACTTGAGTGTGCCCCTGTTCAACTAGCCTAGCTTATTTCTTATTATGGTGCCATATTCATCTGTTTCGTTTATAAATATCCACTTTGTACCTATAACATTAGTATGACTCGGTCTAGGGACAAGGATCCATAACTCATTCCTTGTGAATTGATCTAGCTCTTCTTGCATAGCACTAATCCATGATTCATCATTTAAAGCTTCCTTTACGCTTTTTGGTTCCAATGTAGAAGTAAAACAAAAAAAATTGAACCAAGTTTACATACCTCTTTCGAGTGACCGTACTCTCTTCAAGATTTCCCAAATTGAGATCTGAAGGTGATTCCTTTTTACTCTGGTTGATGGTTCTTTTTGAATGGAGTCAGAAGAAATAACTGGCTTTTCCTTCTCTGTTCGTTCAGTTGTTGTCACGACAGAATTAGTGTCGGATACATTATTAGTAGCTGTTGTCGCATCTGAAGGTTTTTCTGTCAAATCTGATATCCCTTTATGTTTTTGAACATCAATGAACCTGTCAATTTCCTCCTCATGGGTTAACAATCTTTTAGATCATTAACAACCACATTAGCTGATTCCATAATAGTTTGGGTTCTCATGTTATAAACACAATAGGCCCTACTATTGGTGGAATATCCAAGAAAAACTCCCAAATCGCTTTTCGCATTAAATTTGCCCATATTCTCACGATCTCTAAGAATATAACAAAGGCACCCAAATACATGAAAATAATTGACATTGGGTTTTCTACCTTTCTAGATCTCATACGGAGTTTTATTTGTACCTGGACGTAGAAAAACACGATTAATTGTGTAGCAAGCAGTGTTAATTACTTCAGCCCACAGTTTCTTTATGAGTTTTTTGCTATTCAGCACAACTCTGGCCATTTCCTGCAAGGTATGGTTTTTCCGTTCCACTACCCCATTTTGTTCTGGCATTTTGGGTGCAAAAAATTCATGCAATATTCCAAAAGATTTACAATATTCATCATAAACAAAATTTTCAAACTCCTTACCATGATCACTTCGTATTCTTACAATTTTTTCAATGTTATAATTTTTTTCAACTCTTAGTCTTGTACAGAGAGTTTGAAAAGCTTCAAATGTATCTGATTTTTCTCTTAAGAAATCTACCCAAGTAAATCTAGAAAAATCATCCACACATACAAAAATGTATCTCTTACCATTAATACTTTCTACATGTATAGGACCCATGAGATCCATATGTAATAATTCCAACACATCTGAAGTATTAATATCAGATAGTGCTTTATGGGAAACTTTCAACTGTTTTCCCAATTGACATGATTCACACTTACCAAGTGATTCTTTACCCATCTTGGGTATACCACGGATGAGTCTCGCATTAGCAATCTTTTTCAAGTTTTTGAAATTTATGTGTCCAAGTTTTTCATGGCACAAATCAGTATTATTAAAACTCAATGATGACGTATGACATGTGAATTTTTGTGTGAGTGTGTAACAATTATCCAAAGAACAAGAATATTTAAGAATAAAGTCAACACTTTGATTTACAACATTACACTCATCACGCGAAAAATTAACAAGGAAACCTTGGTCACAAATTTGGCTTATGCTAATTATGTTAGCTTTTAGCCCATCAACAAGAAGAACATTTTTCAGTTTTGGTAACCCTTCAATGTTTAGAGTACCTTTACCTAAAATATTTCTTGTCATTCCATCCCCAAATGTTACTACACCACACTTCAAAGATTTGAAGGTTGTGAGTATGCTGACATTGCCAGTCATATGTCTTAAACACCCACTATCAAAGTACCATGAACTAGATGCATGTATTTTATGACATGTAAAGGTAGCCAAGCAAACAGAGTTATTTTTCTTGACCCACATTGTTTTTTATTTGGAATTTCTTTTGGTAAATAATTAATTCATGCTACCAAAGTGTTTAATATAATTCTTTTTAAACAAAATCAACAGAGAAAAACACTTTGGTCTTATGTGTCATTTCATACCACAAAAATTAAAAAATGGTACAAATTGTCCAATGTTTCTCTTTGGAGAAATTTTCTTTCGTTGTAGATTTGTTGGAACAGATGACAACTATGTGATCTCCGAAGAGACACTTGTTCTTGCAAAATGGTTAGTTGTCACAACAAAAAGATAATTTAGAGATTTTACAAAAACCATGTTCTTAGAAGATTAAGATCCATTAGATCCCAATCCACTACAATCACCAGCCTTTTTTCCTGCAGAGTAATTATCATCCAAAATTCTAGATCTTAGATTAAGCATTTTTGACACTTTTTTGCATAAGTCAATTTCTTTACTCAAAGAATTAATTTCATCATTTTTGGAAGCAATAATCATCTCAAGTTCTTTAAATTTTTCAAAAGATTTTTTATTATTGCTAGCCATTAATCGATTCTTAGACAAAACTTTTAGCCATTGATCATACATTATTTTATAAGAATCTTTCAATGACTCCTCATCTAAGTCAGAATCGTCAGAGTCAGTATCAGATTTTTCATTATTCTGAACAGAATTATTAAGACTTACCAAATCCTTGGAATCAACTGAAGAAAAAACCATACCTATGTGAATAGAGGTTAAGGCAAGACTATTGTCTTCCTCATCACTCTCTTCAGAGTCTTGATCACTCCAAGTGGCTGCCATGACTTTCTTTTTCTTTAAGGTATTTGCACACTCGAATTGAATGTGTCCAAATCCTTCACATTCCCTGGACTGAACAGCCTTTCTATTAGTTTCAAAGGGTTTAGCAAAATTACCTTTTGGGTTCTTGGATATGGCATTTTTGTTTCCCAATTTCTTTATGTACTTTTGAAATTTTTTTCTTAACAAAGCCATCTCATCATCCTCTTCATCCGAACTTTCCTTATTTTCTCAAGAAGATTTCAAGGCAATAGATTTCTCCTTGATTTCTTCTACTTTACCTCTTTGTCTGATTTGTTGGTTTCGTTCAAAAGTTCGAAGTGAACCCATCAATTCTTCTACTTTTATTTTTTCCAGATCTTTTGCTTCTTCAATTGCAATGAGCTTAGTCTAAAACCTATTAGAGAGAACTCTATCAATTTTTTGAACCAAAAAATTCTCTTCAAGTTTCTCACCTAGAGCAAAATATTTGTTAGCAATATCTGACAATTTCTCATAAAATTTAATGAGGGTTTCATTTTCAAATTTTTAAATTTTCTTGTGAGCATAACAAGCCTATAACACTTGACATCAACAGTTCCTTCAAATTGGGTTTGAAGGATTTGCCAAGCATCATTGGCCGAAACACATGAAGAAATCAATTTAATGTAACCTTCACCAACACCATTAAAAATAGCATGTAATCCTTTATTATTGTAACTGGACAGTTTATCTTCAGCATTAGTCCAATCAAGTTTAGATTTTACCTTAGTTACATCATTACTTTCTGTTGGAGGAGTCCAACCACTCAAAATAGCTCTCCAAGCCTTTTCATGTTGAGATTTGATGAAGGCTCTCATTCTAAATTTCCAATATGGACAGTTATAATCATTGAGCAAAGGGGGCGAGTTATGGAACCTCCTTCTATGAAAAAAAGTATTGCAAGAACAAGGGCAACAAACAGAATAAACCAAGATCACATTCAGAAATGAGTGACCCGCTCTGATACCAATTGAAATTTTGTTTTTAGTAATTACCAAATTAATTAAACCATGTGAATTAATTAAGCTGCGAAATGGTAATTAAATGTTGAAACAGATTTCAAATCTGTCGGGACAGAATCCAAACTTATCACGACATAAACTGAACACAATAAAAACAGTGCAAAAACAATAACAAATACAACAAATTTTTACAAGGTTTAGAAACTCTTTTGGATAACCTACTCTTTAGGGCCATGCCCAGTGAATAAAACCAATTAATAAAGAATCACAAGTACAAAATATTGACTTAAACAAAACAAGAATCCATCTTGAGATTTGCCGCAACATTGTTGTACTTCTCTTTATTGAAATGCTTAACCACTTGAACTCCCTTCAATGGTCATCAAGTGCTTGCATCCTCTTGACACAAGGCTTGTAAAAATCCTTTCCCGAAGACTATAAAAGTTATGTTCAAATTACAACGTGTATTCACTAATGAACATCGTATAAACTCGCCACAAAAACTAAACACTCATTTTTCTACAAGATCACGTGAATACTATGATCTTGAATACAAATAAGGAACTCTCACAAATATTACAATACACCCACAAATTATGCACCAACGAGTTCACTTTTTCTCAATGCCTTAGAAGCCTATTTATATAGTCCATTTCATCCTCAGAAAGGTTGAGAAAGAATCTCCAAATAAAAGCAAGAATATTTGAAGATATTCTTGATTAGTTAAGAATTGCCATTTTTAGAAGATTCGGATCCGACATATACGAATTTGGTGGGGACAGCTGATACCTTTGTCAGATCAAATATCTCAAGATAGAAATAACAATTAATTACTTCAAAGATTTAGTTTCGTGAAGTTTATTACCTTGAGTTGCACGGAAAATAAAAGATAAATATTCCATAAATGATTTTGAGTAAATACAGAATATTTTCTTTATATAACTAAGATACAACCTCCCTTTATAGTCATATTGTGATAAAATCAAGCTAAAGAAGGAATAATATGAAACTTAATATTCCAAAAATCACAATAATGGGAAACTAATATTCTGAAAATTACAATAATGGGAAAGTTAGACTATCTTTTAAATAAAAATATATTTCTATAAAATTTGCCAATTTTAGGATTTACAGTTTGTCAAGAAGTATATGCATACATAGAGATCTTATCTCTTAGAATATCATTTCTTAATGTCTTTGACTTTGTGGAACCATAAATATCTAGGGTTATTGTTTTGTTTCTCATTTCTTTACTGACTTATTTGATCGAAGGTTTTGTGAGTGTTTATAATTGAAGATTTAATAAGTCTTTTTAGGTAAACCATAGGTAAATAGGACACAAGAATTTTTACGTGATTCAGTGATTGTATTCACTTAGTCCACGAGTCACAGCAATTATCTTTAGGCTATTTGGAAAAAAAAATTAAGACAATTTTTTCATACAATTTTCAGTCCCTTTGTTTCTCCATTCCCCCTCTATTTATAGGGGTTTCATGGGCAGTGCTGGTGACTGTTTACATCTGAGTAACGTTCAGGTCTACATTAATTCAATAACGCATGAATTAATGCCATAAAGTGTAAAATCCTATTTTGGAAAACCTTCTTATTAAATATTTTTTATTATTTAAAGAGTATTTTTTGAAATTGTATATTGGGTAATTAAGTGTGATTGTGTCTTATTTTGGTAACAATAAATTCTTTGTTAAGTGCATTTTATATATAGTCAAGTTTCCTTAATTATTTATGCTAACCTTGTCTATAATGAGTATGTGTATTAAAGAATTATTCTCTGTATATTTTTCCTTGATTTTATCTGGTCTAAAATGAAGAAACTAAATGATGCTTCTACCCAAAGGAAGGAAATTTCGAAATGAACCTGGTTGGGTTTTAAGACCAGGTTCGTCCATTTCCTAATGCTACAAAATGGTTGTATGTCACATCTTGAAATTCCTACAATAAATGAAAAGAGAAGTTATTTTGAGTAACTTCCCGATTTGGTCTGATTTAGGCCATTAACGATATTGGTTGGCTTAGGATTTTCTATACTCTATAAATACCAGACCAAAGCAGCAACCATTCTTACCTCTTCACCATTCTAATGTTTTATGCTTTTCAAAAGTTATTTTATTTGTAAAGAGTAGTTCTTGTTCTACTATCTCTTTGTTTGTGTGTGCCTTGTGTTGTTTATTCTTAAACAGGTCATAAAGCTTGTGAAGGTGACATACAACTCTTCAGGAGAAGATTTTCCATAAGTCTCACTTTGGCAGGAAGCGTTCACTCATCAAGTTCAGAAGGGATTTCGTGTTCTTGGTGTTTATCAAAATCAGATTATTAAAGTGGAGTACTTCAAGGTTGCGACAATGATTTAGAGGGAGTATAAACTTGTATAAGTCAATTGCTTATTGTATTATTGAGACTTTACTAATTGATTTTATCTCTAGGCATGGCCCTGTGGACTAGGTTTTCCGAACCACATAAAAAAATTCTTGTGTCACGTTACTTTTAGTTTATTTACTTTCTGTTCGTATATTCTGATTCATCAGTAATCTGTCTTGATACATCAGAATATCTGTCTGTTGAAACAATTGTTTAACTATTCTGCATCAATTAATTTTTTTTGTTAATTTAGTTGGTAATCTTAAAAAACGAAATTTCAATTGGTATCAAAGCGAATCACTAAACTCTTAGCGAGATCTTGCAGTTTTCTGTTAGTTTTTTTGTATTTTTTTTGTTGCAACATGTCGTTTTTCACAGAAAAAGGGAGTTCTATAACTCGACCACCATTGCTTAATGATTCAAATTATCCTTACTGGAAAGTTAGGATGAAAGCCTTCATCAAATCTCAAGATGAGAAGGCTTGGAGAATTGTTTTGACAGACTGGTTAGCACCAATAGAAGTTGACGAAAAAAACTGTGGAAACAACGATAAAATTTGAGTTGAATTGGTCAACTACTGATGATTTACTTTCTAGTTACAATAAGAAGGCCTTACATGCTTTATTTAATGGTGTTGGCGAAGGTTATATTAAACTCATATCATATTGTGATTCGGCCAAAGAAGCTTGGCAAATCCTTCAAACTCAATTTGAAGGAACTACTGATGTCAAGCATTCTAGGTCCATTATGTTGCAAATAAAATTTAAGGATCTTAGAATGTCTGAGACTGAAACTCTTCTTGAATTTTATGAAAGATTGTCTGATGTTGCCAACAAATTTTTTGCCTTAGGAGAAAAATTAAAAGAATTTGTTTTAGTTCAAAAAATTGTTCGTGTCTTACTTGACAGGTTCAGCACCAAGCTAACGGCTATGGAAAATGCCAAAATCTTAATACCATGAAGGTAGAAGAATTAATGGGTTCTCTTCGAACCTTTGAACCAAATCAACAAATCAGACATAAAGAAAAGCCATCCAAGATAAAAGAAATAGAAAAATCTATTGCCTTGAAAAACTCTGAGAAGGAAGTTCTAAGGATGAAGATGATAATGAGTTGGCCCTATTGACAAGAAAATTTAAAATATATATGAAAAAATTTGGCAACAAAATGAATTTCTCTAAAGGTAATACATACTCAAAATCCTCTATTCCTAACAATATAAGGAGAATTTAATGTAGAGAATGTGAAGGATTTGGTCACATTCAATCTGAATGTGCAAATACTTTGAAAAGAAATAAAAAAAGGTATGAATGCTACTTGAAGTGACAATGCCTATGAAAGTAATGATGAAGATAGAGAAAATGTTGCTTTAACATCTGTACTCTCGAATTTTCTGTGTTTTTTTTGCTGAAAAATAGACAATTTGTTTGCCTAAACAATACTGTTTCGGTAAATAAGGTTACTAATAACACAATAGGTACTGCTAATGTTGTTGACACTGATTCTGATGAATCATAAGTCAATGAAGATTCACTGGAGGAATCTTATAAAAAAAAATTTACGATGAATGGATTATGTTGTGTGCTGTGAATAGATCAAATGCAAAAACATCAATTCTCTTTCTTATAGAAATGATGAACTTAAAACGAATGTTAAAAATCTTGAAACTGAGATTTTTGATAAAAATGTTGAAATTAATCGTCTGAAAAAGGAGCTTGATCATGTAAAAAGAAATGTTCAAATGCTTAATCCATGATCTACGATTTTTGAGGAGGTCCAAAATGCAGGTCAACGAAACAATGCTAGATTGGGATCTAAAGGGTTTCAATCAAAAGGAAAAATTGTGTTTGTTGAAGCTCGCTCATTACCTGTTGTATCTTCTAATCTAACAATGCAGGTTTCTGATCCATCAACATCACAGATTGTCTCATCCACCAAGAGACAGATAGGTAAGAATCTGATGTCCAATGAAAGGACTGAGAAATTCATTCTCACTTGCCATTTTTGTGGTGTCAAAGGTTACATTCGACCAAAGTGTTTTAGTATGATGAATTTTTTTAATACAAATTATTTCCATCATGAAAAATTCAAAAAGGTACAAAAGAAACATCATGCGCCTAAACAAAAATGGGTCAAAAAGAATTTTCATACTTGTCTTGCTACATTTACATGTCATAGAACACATAAATCTAATTCTTGGTACTTTGATAGTGGATGTTCTAGACATATGTCAAGTGACAAAAATATTCTTCTTAATTTTAAAGCTGAAAATTGTGGTGCAATCACTTTTGGTGATGGTGTGGTAGGTAAAGTACTTGGAAAGGGAACCCTAAATTTGGAAGGGTTACCTATACTGAAAAATGTCCTGCTAGGTGATGGATTGAAAGCTAATCTAATTAGCATAAGTCAGATTTGTGATCAAGGATTTATTGTTAATTTTCCTTGTGATAATTGTAGTGTATTTTATAAAGATGGAAATTGTATTTTAAAAGGTTTCAGAAAAGTTGACAATTATTATACTCTTTCTCAAAAAATTTCATGTCACTCAGCCATAAATAATTCAACTGATCCGTGGCATGACAATCTTAGGCACATTAATTTCAAAAATTTGAAAAAGTTGTCAAATGCAGGTATTGTTCGAGGATTACCCAAACTGGGTAAATAGTCTATTGGTAAGTGTGAGTCATGCCAACTTGGCAAGCAATTAAAAATCACTCACAACGATATTTTTGATGTAAATACCTCAAACGTTTTAGAATTGCTTCACAAGGATCTCAGGGGTCCAACCCAAGTTGAAAGTTTAAATGGAAAAAGATACATTTTTGTATGTGTAGATTATTTTTCTTGTTTTACTTGGGTTGATTTTTTAAGAGAAAAATCTGACACATTTGAAGCTTTCAAAAATCTATGTTTAAAATTGAGAGTTGAAAATAATTGTAATATTGGCAAAATTGTTAGAATTCGTAGTGATCATGGTAAATAATTTGAAAATGTTGTTGTTAACTGGTGATTTAGCCAATGACCTGGAGTCAATAAAACGATAAGAATGTATGAATTGAATGGAAGAACTAAAATGGCACAAAGGCTTTATAGTGGTTCGACCCCAGGGATTGGTAATAACCTACGTCCACTTTGTGTTTCTATTGATGTAAACTCTGAAACCTACGATTAGCAAACTAGGATTCATAGTCTCAAGGATGTACATATGGGCCGACGGGCCGTGTTTAAACATTTTTACAAGCATATTTTAATAAACATAAATCATAATAGTTACACATAAAGAGGGTCAAATATCTTAGAAATATCCAACTTATAACAGTATTTGAACTCTGGCTTCGTTGCTATGATCAGACCTCGTTGCATATGTCAGCATATCTTCTGTCGTACTATTCAACATTTTTCTTGAATCCATCAATCAACTTGCTACCCTGGTCATTGGTCGACCAGACTGTCATCACTAAATAGTCACGTGCTATCCATGTGCACCTCAGTCGTGCCATGTCAGCAAGCAAATATATTTTTTTAGGTAAACATTTTCCCCCAAGTTTATTTTAATGTGACCAACATTTAATAAACTTACTCAACTAGCAATTCATCTGACCTGTCACATCTGTCAGTACTTACCTTTTCAAAAAGGCAAGTAATCATGACCTTTTGCAGTTTCCCAGAAACGTTTTAATGGTTATTACGATTTCCTATGAATTGAAACCCTATTCCCATTATTACCTTCCATTACTTCCTCGAGCAGTATAAATATAAACCTCTTCACCTTTTTTCATCTTTTACACGAACCTCCTCTCTATTCAAGAAAACTCAGAAAAAATTTCAAGAAAACCCAAAAATTCCAGTGCGATTTAAGACATCTTCGAGCAACTTCGAGCAAAAATTTTGTGATTTCTCCTACAATCCATAATCCAAGTAAGTTTTTGAATCCATCCTCTTATTTTTGTTGCAATGTTCATGTATTCTGGTCCTAATTCACGAGTTTTTGTAACTGAGTTTCTACTGTTCTTGAGAAATTTTTTGTTTGGGTAATCGGGCTCAGGCAAACATTCATAGAAGAAGTATACTAGAATAGGGATTTTAGGCAGTATAAAATACTATACAATGCTTATATGTAATATGGGGTATAGGTACACAATTTTTGAGTCCAAAATTGAAGTGAAAATTTGATTTCGAGTATTTCAGAAAAACTGGGGTTTTCCCGCCTGTTTTCAGAGTTGAAAAGTTTTTTCGAAAAAACTTTTCACATTCACTTTTTGATCTAATATTCCAATCTACTTGCATGTTTATTGTGTTTTTATCAGGATGTTGATAGTCGTATAAAAGCTTAACTTTTATACATGAGTAACATTATTCTTGCTTTTCTCTTTCTTCTATCTATTGGTCATAGATTCTCACTTCCCCTTTGTTCTTCTTAGATATTTAAGCATGATCCATAGGGAGGTGAGAGACCAATAGACGACGACCTTCTTGCTTTGCTGTTCAAGGATCAAGAAGAACCTTCTCTGCCTTTTTTTGAGCCTTCAACCTCACACCCAAACCCTACAACTAGTCCTTCTTACAATCTGTCATAGAACCAATCGAACATGGGTCGTGTCAAACAAATTTCTCGTAGAAAAAAGAAACCCACAAACTCTCCTTCTAACCGAGCTACAACCAATGCTGAGGGCCCTTCAAATGATCCTCAACCTTGAAACTTTTCACCACCAGATATCCAGCCCAAAGCTCATCCCCGTGATGGCTCTTGAGCAGTGGTAGCCTGGTACATTTACCCTCCTAGCGTCATATCGACCAGGATGGTGGAAAAATATCCCAAGAAGTACGGGCTTCCTGGGATTACTCTATACAAACCCACACCAGATTAGAGGGAAAACGTGCCTGGAGGTGCTTATAGCGCCTGGTCGAGGTATCACATAGAAGCAGGGGCAATCTTACCCTTGCACTACTTTTTCCGGGGGGTGGCCAATTATTTCGAGGCCGCCCCTTTCCAAATAACACCCAGCAGATATAGACTACTTTAAGCACTTTATATCCTATATAATCACAAAAAATGGCATGTGCCTACCCTTCATGGGATCAACTATCTGTTCGATCTCAAATCCAACCCCAATCAGAACAACACGGGGTTCTTTTATTTCTACAACCAGGAATCTGCTCACACATTCCTTTGTGACATTACCTACAAGTCCAATGTAGGAAGGCACTTCCAAGAGTACTTCCTCATGACTGACTTGGTTGCAGACAACATGGCCTTCACACAAGGAGGTAAATTTGAATCTCTGATCCACATTTATCCAATCATTTTTCATCTTTCCTTTTCCTTAGTTGTTTTGTGTTGTATCTAGGTCCATGGCACCGACTAGACCCCACTCCAGAAATGGTGATGAGAGCCACAACCCTGGCCAGTATGACAAATATAGAAAAAAAACGTCAAGGAGCTAGTCACTGAGAGCAACTTAAGGCTGGTCGGCATTTTAGAACCTTACCAAGAAGTGAGGGAATCCACTGCGGGGAGTGCCACCAGAGATGTAATGCCCCAAAATCCGTAATGAGGTTTAATGGTCGGATTAGAAGGTCGGGAGGGACATAATTGATTTATTATTCCATTAAATGATTATATGCATGATTATGTGAATTATATTATTATATGATTATAACTACATGAATGTGGGTCCACTTTTCATTTAAGGGCATTCTGGTAATTTGGCCCATTGAGGGCATATTTGTATATTTTCATGCATCCTGGTGAATTATGGATGAGGCCACATTATTATGTGGATATGTTTGAGCTATTCGGCATGTGACGCTCTCTGAATGCAAGTAAGCGGTTTGGTCATAACGGGGTTAATTTCGGGGCTCGGGGTGAGCCTCGAGGTAATTTGATGATTAGTTCATCACTGGGTATTAAAGGGTAATGGAATATGATTTATTAGTATTTGAGAATATTGGTAATAACGGGAATTGGAGGACGTTAATTATAACTAACAAGATAGACGGGAAAGGAGGATTTTGCCCTTGCTAGCTTTGAAAAGAAATTACTTAGCCTAGGGGCATTTTGGTCATTTGACCAAGCGTTATATGAACTAGAAGGCTGTAGAAAACTAAACCAAAATAGAGGACGTTTCTTCTCTTCCTCCTGATCATTTTCTTCTTCTTTTCCTTTGAAATTTTGAAGCTCCAATTGAGGATTCAAGCTAGGGAATCAAGCCTTGAGGGTTTAGGATTGTGTTCTACCATTGAAGAGGGTTTAATCTTGAGCTTGAGGTAAGAATTCAGCCATGGAAACTCTAGTTTATGCTTTGTTTTTCAATTGATTTTCAGTTGGAATTTTAGATTTGATAGTTGTGAATTCAATGAAGTTTTTGGCAAAGTTTGATTGGGTTTTGATGCCTCAGACTTGTAGAATGGGTTTTTGGGTTCATTTGTGAGTTTGGTTGAGGTTTGGATTCAGTTTTTGTAGTTTGAAAATTGGATAACTCGAAGGGGAAAAACAAGGGCTGAAACACCCTAGTTCTGGCGCTATAGCGCCCAAGGATGGGTGCTTTGTAGTGCCATGGCGCCAGGGGGGCAGTGCTGTAGCGCTTCCCTATTTTTCCAGGGTACTATTTTGGGTACTTTTAAGGGTTTTTGGCTCAGGGTTTCAATTCTTAAAGCTCGAGATCGAATTTATTAACCATGTTAGTAGGATTCGGGGTCCCGTGAGTGAGGTTTAGATCATGAACATTTTATTATTGATTTCATTGATGGAATTCCATATTTGGTTATGACTAGGTGACCGCTAATGGATCAAAGGACTGATCGTTCTCAAGGGTCTCTCTTTTATTATTTCACGCTCGAACCAAAGGTAAGAAAACTGCACCCAGTATGTCACATGCATGGTTATTAATGAGGCATGTTTAGTGCTCTATATGTGGACATAGATTACATATTAAATGCTTAACAATCTTGCTTACTTGTGAGTGGTACTGACTTATTAGTTAGAATCCGCAATGGTGTCAGTATTGACTGTGAAGCTGTGACTTATTAGTCAAGTTTGACAGTAGTACTGAGCACTGGTCGTATGGAATTTGTAACGACCCAAAATTACTAATGAGGCTTAAGGGCCTTGATTAGTGTGTAGGGAGGGCCTAATTGGTTTATGTGTGTGATTTAAATGAATTAATGAATGATTATGTGATAAGCATGCTTATATGATTATATGGATATGTGAAATGCATGACTACGAGTATTAGTATGCATATAGGCCCTATTTATCTTATAGGGGCATATGTGTAATTTTGGCCCATTGAGGGCATAAATGTGATCATTTGTGATAAATTGTTAAGACCACATTATTATGTGGATGTATTTGCAGCATAAGGCTTGAGGCGATCCTATTCCGCGGTACTAGATAAGAGTCACGATTGTGGTAAGTAATGGTTATTTGAAGTGGTAACTATTAGTAACCTTAGTGTTAGTGGTATTTGTGAAATAAGAAAGGAAAAATTGTATTTTAGCAAAGGGTGGAATGGCTGGGGTTACCCTTGAGGTTTAGGAACGAAATGTTTAGAAGGAGGGATAGAATGGTCATTTAAGTTTTAAATGAGATAAACTCAGCTGAAGTTAGCTTTTACGTTTTAGGCTTTTCTAGAGGAGTTTGGTCATTTAGTTCAAGGGTTCAAAGGGGAAAGGAGGAGCTAAAGTTGAGCAGCTGAATTTCTTAAGGAATTTGGGAGTAAAATCAAGCTTTGAAGGAGGATTTACAGCTAGTGATCCTTAGGAATTTTGAAATCTAAAAGAGGTAAGAACTTCAATTTCAGGTTTTGAATTCTACTTAATGTTCTTGAGAGTTTTGGATTTTGATTTCTGAAATCTGGTTTTGGATGATGTTATGACGAACCTAAGCTTGAGAATCTGAGAATTGAAGCTTGGAAGAACATTGAAGGAACCTAGGGTCGGATTCTTTTATCAGGTAATAAATTTTGACCTTAATTGTTTGGATTTTCTGTTTCAAGATGGTGTTCTTGAGCTTTAGAGCTCAAGTTTGGGTTTCTGTGTTTGATGTTGCTTTTAGCTAGTTTTTGATGTTGTTAGGTTGTATTGGGTGAGAAATAATGGTTTAAGGACTTGATTCTGAGTTTGCTGGAAAATTGGGATGGATTTTTGGAGCTTTGGCTTGGGGAAGTTTGAAGGAAAGCCCAGAAAAATCTTGCATGTGCTGGTTCTAACGCTAGCATTGGATCGCTACAATGCTAGGCTTCGTTTTCTAAGGGGATTTTTTAACTGTTTGTAGTGCTGTAGTGCCTATCTAGTGGCGTTGTAGCGCTACCCTGCCTCCAGAAATGGGTTTTGGGTATTTTTCTTAGGTTTTTGTCCTGGGGGCTCAGAGGTCGATTCCACCACCCCGTTTGGTGGAATTGGGCTTCCCGAGAGCTTAGGTTTGGTTTCGAAGTTTGGTTACAAAATTGAGATTTAATGATGGTTCGACTTTACGGTTGTGACTAGGCGTACGCTAGGGCTTGGACGGAATTGTGCTCGAGGGTCATTTTCATTAACCAAAGCAATCGAAATTAAAGGTAAGAAACTGCACGCGGTTATGCGGTTATTTTGGGACTAAGAGTTCCCTATACTTGTATGTGATGTCATAAGATGGTATTATGCCATGGGGACATGTGATGAACAGCCTAAGAGTGCCGGAGTCATTATTTGCGCACAAGACACGACTCGACCATTGGTAGCTGAGGTTAAGTATATAATCATTGAGCTCGACCTAAGTGAGCCGGAGTCAGTGGGACAATCAGAGGGTGCGGCCTAAGGGCGTCGAGCTTGGATATTGTGTTATCTATTTATTGTTATGAATCTAATGATTATGGCATGTTTACTATCTGGATGATTGATTACTGTTTTGTAAATTGATATCGTTGATTATGTGAGAAATGTGACTTGGTGAGTATCTATTTGGTGATCTATGAATTATTTGATTGTTGATTGTCGCTTATGCTATGCATTATGGTGTTCTTGCTAGGCCATGGCTCACGGGTGCTACGTGGTGCATGTAAATTCAAGGGCAAGGTGGACTAGTCTTGAGTTGGAGAGCTTTGGGGCTGAATGTACATAGTCAGCTGATCGGTCGCCACGGCCGAGGCTTGGTAAAGGGACAGGAGAACCTAAAAGGTATATTTTTCCATTAGAGTGGCTTGTGGTTGTATATAAACTTTGAAATTTTGTAAACTGTCCTTTAAAACCTATTTTGGTATGCTATGTATCAAACGTTTATTTTAATGAGAAATTTCTTGTTTATGACCAAAATCTTTTAACCCTAACCTAATTACGACTTTAGGGTCACGTTTTCAACTATACAACTTGATTAGCAAGTTTTGCACTTTTACAATCACGCAGTGTAATGGCCTTGGTTATCCAGGGTGTTACAACTTGGTATCAGAGCGTCTTAGGTTTAAGGGTTCATGAAGACTTATTGGACATGTACATTCACCACTAAAGACAAGCTTGTCTCAGGGTTCGGTAATTGTGTATACATGTTATATGCTTAAATGATTGGAAAGAAATATGAATGTTGATATCTATTTGATTAATAGGTAGCATGGGATACTGATAGGGCCTGGCCCTTGACTGCTGTGTGATGATATTGAGGCATGCTTATTAGCATTCCCATTGTATGTGAATGAATATTTGAATAAATTGTTATATTTCGATTGCTTGTGAATGGTTGTGTTCCAATGGTAGATTATGGAAGGATTATTACCCTGTCATCATAGTCTAACTGCCGAGTCATTGATTGCCGATTAACTTGGATAGATATTCGTCCAAGATGATCTGTATGACTTACCGACACTAGGTCTGAGGAAAAGGATGATGACCATGGCCAGAACCCTCTGCCAGTCCCTGGGAATTGGAAGCAAATTATGGCAAACATGCAAGCCCGACTTTTGAACCAGGAAGAGCAGATCTGTTTACTGAGTCAGCAAGCTCCGTTAGGGAGTGCTGCCCTTATTTTGCCACCTGCAGTGGTACCAGTTATACAGCCGATGGAGGTTGGGAATAAGTGAGAACCGTTGTATGAGCGGTTCAAGAGACAACATCTTCCAACCTTTTAGGGAGGACCAGATCCACTAAAGGCTTAATAGTGGATGAGTATGATTACTGCCATTTTAGATTTCATGAGGGTAGAGGGTCATGACAGAGTAGCCTGTGCCGCATATATGTTGAGAGAGGATGCTCACATTTGGTGGGAAGTGGCATCACAGACTAGGGATGTTACTACTTTGAGTTGGGATGGATTCAAGGATTTGTTCAGCTAGTAGTATTACAATGTTGCCATCAAGGCAACGAAGGTTAATGAATTTGTGGGATTGGTTCAGGGAAACATGACGGTGATAGAGTATGCCCTGAAGTTCGACAGACTTGCAAAGTTTGCACCGGATCTTGTGCCTACAGATGCAGCTAGGAAGGATAAATTTATTAGAGGGCTTAATGCCATGATAGCCCGGGATGTGAGAATTACAATAGTACCTGGGGGACAACTTATGCCCAGGCTGTTGAGAAGGCTCTTACTGCTGAGGAAGCGAAGAACAAGATCTGGAGGGAGAGTGCGGCAAGACGAGAGGGTCGCAGAGTGGTGCCTCCATACTCTAAGTCTGGTAGGGCGGAGGCCCCTGTGAACTGAAGAGGAAGACCCCTGACACTTTGACCGCTGCCGGTCCTAATAGGAGTGGTCGGGGTACTTAGGGTGGCCGTCAGGGAGGTGGTGATTCATGGAGGAGCTATCCAGAGTGCACGAGGTGCAGAAGATGCCATCCGGGCGAATGTCAGGCTAAGGCCTGTTATGTGTGCGGGGTGGTCGGACACCTCAAGAAGGACTGCCCAACAATGAAAAAGGGGGAAGCAGGGAAGGTGGACATCTTGACTCCAGCTCTTGTGTTCACCTTGACACAGGCAGAGGCCGAGGCTAGTCCCTCGGTGGTGACAGGTCAACTTTCTAGCGCTGGCTCTCCTTTTATTGTATTGATTGACTCTGGTGCTACACACTCATTTGTTTCTAGTAAGGTGATTGATAGACTGTGTAGACCTAGTGAGTACTATACTGCGAGGTTTGGGACTATATTTCCTACAGGGGAACTGGTAGTTTCTAGGAGGTGGATTAGAGCATTGCCAGTAATGGTTGATGGTAGGGAGTTATCAGTAGACATGATTGGGTTGGGTATGGAAGACTTTGATATGATTTTGGGCATGGATTGGCTAGTTAGATACGGAGCTACTATTAATTGTAGGAAGAAGATGGTGACCTTTGAACCGGAGGGAGATGATCCTTTTGTTTTCGTGAGTGCGGTGTGTGGACCCCGCATACCCATGATATCGGTGCTGAGAGCCAGGGACTTATTACAAGGTGGGTGTAAGGGCTTTCTTGCTAATGTGGTGGATATCACTAGGGTTTTTCCAACACTGCCGAGGGAGATTAGATTGGTTCGTAAATTCTTGGATGTATTCGCTGAGGATTTACCAGGGTTGCTGCCGCATAGGGAGATTCTGTTTGTTATTGAGTTAGCGCCAGGGACAGAGCCAGTGTCGAGGGCACCGTATAGAATGGCACCGACAGAACTGAAGGAATTGAAGATACAGTTACAGGAGCTTTGTGATATGGGGTTCATCAAGCCGAGCTACTCGTCATGGGGTGCTCTAGTTTTGGTTGTGAAGAAGAAGGACAAGACTCTGAGGATGTGTATAGACTATAGGGAATTGAACAAGTTGAATATCAAGAATAAGTATCCTTTACCAAGGATTGACAACTTGTTTGATCAGCTGCAGGGAAAGACGGTATTCTCGAAGATTGATCTTCGATCTGGCTATCACCAACTGTGGATCAAGGACGAGGATATACCGAAGACAGCCTTCCGAACGAGGTATGGACACTATGAATTTCTGGTCATGTTGTTTGGTTTGACCAATGCCCCAGCAGCCTTCGTGGACTTAATGAATAGAGTGTTCAAGGATTTCTTGTATCAGTTTTTCATTGTCTTCATCGATGATATTTTAGTATATTATAGTTCAGAGGCAGAGCACGAACTACATCTTCGACAAGTCCTGCAGAGGATAAGAGAGTACCAGTTGTACGCCAAGTTTAAGAAGTGCGAGTTTTGGCTACCAGAAGTGACATTCCTTGGACATATAGTTGGAAAATATGGGATTAGGGTGGATCCATCCAAGGTAGAGGTAGTGAGGGATTGTCCAAGGCCGAGGAATGCCTCGGAGGTTTGGAGCTTCCTCGGGTTATCAGGTTACTACAAACGATTTGTGGAAGGGTTCTCGAAGATTGCGACACCGATGATAGAGTTGACATAGAAGAATTTGAAGTTTTTCTGGTCAGAAAAGTGTGAGAAAAATTTTCAAGAATTGAAGCAGCGAATTATTACTGCACCTGTGCTGAGTCTTCCTTCAGAGGAAGGAAAGTTTGTGGTTTATTGCGACGCATCAAGGTTGGATTTAGGCTGCGTGTTGATGCAGAATAAGAAAGTTATAGCATATGTGTCATGACAGCTGAAGGAGTATGAGAAGCGGTATCCTACCCATGATTTGGACTTAGTAGCGATGGTATTCGCACTGAAGGTTTGGCAGCATTATTTGTATGGGGAGAAGTGCGAGATATACACCGATCAGAAGAGTTTGAAGTACTTCTTCACCCAGAAGGATCTGAACATGAGGTAGAGGCGTTGGTTAGAGTTGGTAAAGGATTATGACTGTGACATTCTTTACCACCCAGGGAAAGCCAACGTGGTGGCGGATGCATTGAGCCAGTGGAGCTCGGGACAGTTATTTAGTTCCACCCAGATTTTCGAGGGAGTTGGCTGATGAGATGTCTAGAGCAAGGACAGAGTTGGTGGTGGGCTATTTTGCCAACATTACCCTACATTCGACCCTACTAGCGTGGATTAAGGAAGGTCAGTTGGCAGATGCTCAATTACAGGAGGTTAGAGAGAATGTCTTAGCGGTAATAGCTAAGGACTATTCTATTTCTGAGGTTGGTCTGCTACGGTATCAAGGTCGGAATTGTGCTCCGACTGATGTGGGAATTAGACATGAGATATTGGAAGAATCCCATACTACGTTGTACTCACTTCATCTGGGTACCACAAAGATGTATCAGTTACGGACGTTGTATTGGTGGCCTGGGATGAAGAAGGATGTGGTGGAGTACATGGCCAGATGTTTAACCTGTCAGCAGGTGAAAGCTGAGCATCAGCGACCAGTAGGGTTGCTTCAGCCTTTGGGTATTCCCGAGTGGAAATGGGAAGATATTACGATGGATTTCGTGGGAGGTTTACCCAGAACAGTGAGGCTTCATGACTCGGTGTGGGTGATAGTGGACAGATACACCAAGTCAACTCATTTCCTTCCAGTGAAGACGAAAAATACGGTGGATCAGTATGTAGAGTTGTACGTGAAGGAGATCATACGTCTTCACGGGGTTCCTAAATCTATAGTGTAAAACTGGGATCCTATTTTTACCTCCAAGTTTTAGGGTAGTTTGCAGAAAGCTATGGGGACTAAGTTAAAGTTTAGCACAACCTTTCATCCTCAGACTGATGGATAGTCTGAGAGAACGATTCAGGTGTTGGAGGATATGCTTAGGGCATTTGTGATCAACTTTGAGGGGTCTTGGACTAAGTATCTTCCATGGATTGAGTTCTCATAAAACAATAGTTATCAATTAACGATTGGAGTGGGTCCATATGAGATGTTATATGGGAGGAGATGTAGATCACCCATTCATTGGGACAAGATGGGTGAGAGGAAGTATTTAGGGCCGGACATGGTTCAGAAGACAAATTAAGCTATTGAGAAGATCCGAGCTAGGATGCTTGCTTAACAGAGCAGACAGAAAAGCTATGCTGATCCCAAGCGTAGAGACATAGAGTTCTAGGTTGGGGACCACGTGTTTTTGCAAGTTTCACCACTGCAACGGGTGAGAAGGTTTGGGAAGAAAGGCAAGTTGAGCCCTAGATTCATCGAACCTTTTGAGATCCTGGAAAGTATCAGACAGGTGGCTTATAGGTTAGCTTTGCCACCATTGTTCTCGGGAGTTCATGACGTATTCCATGTTTCTATGCTCTGAAAGTACGTCTCAGATACGACACAAGTGTTTAAGTATGAAGACTTGGAATTGCAGACAGATTTTTCCTATGAGGAACGCTCGATTCAGATTTTAGATCAGAAGGATAAAGTCCTATGGAATAAGACAATTCCTCTAGTTAAGGTATTATGGAGGAATAGTAGGGTCGAGGAGGCAACCTGGGAGCTTGAGTCAACGATGCGGGATCAGTATCCCAAGTTATTCAGGTAAATTTTGAGGACGAAATTCTCAGTAGGAGGGGATAGTTGTAACGACCCAAAATTACTAATAAGGCTTAAGGGCCTTGATTAGTGTGTCGGGAGTACCTAATTGGTTTATGTGTGTGATTTAAATGAATTAATGCATGATTATATGATAAGCATGCTTATATGATTATATGGATATGTGAAATGCATGACTACGAGTATTAGTATGCATATAAGCCTTGTTTAGCTTATAGGGGCATATTTGTAATTTTGGTCCATTGAGGGCATAAATGTGATCATTTGTGATAAATTGTTAAGACCACATTATTATGTGGATGTATTTGCAGCATAAGGCTTGAGGCGATCCTGTTCCGCGGTACTAGTTGAGAGTCACGATTGTGGTAAGTAATGGTTATTTGAAGTGGTAGCTATTAGTAACCTTGGTGTTAGTGGTATTGGTGAAATAAGAAAGTAAAAATGGTATTTTAGCAAAAGGTGAAATGACTGGGCTACCCTTGAGGTTTAGGAAGGAAACGTTTAGAAGGAGGGATAGAAAGGCCATTTAAGTTTTAAATGAGATAAACTCAGCTAAAGTTAGCTTTTATGTTTTAGGCTTTTCTAGAGGAGTTTGGTCATTTAGTTCAAGGGTTCAAAGGGGAAAGGAGGAGCTAAAGTTGAGCAGATGAATTTCTTGAGGAATTTGGGAGTAAAATCAAGCTTTGAAGGAGGATTTATAGTTAGTGATCCTTAGGAATTTTGAAATCTAAAAGAGGTAAGAACTTCAATTTCTGGTTTTGAATTCTACTTAATGTTCTTGAGAGTTTTGGATTTTGATTTTTGAAATATGGTTTGGGATGAAGTTATGACGAACCTAAGCTTAAGAATCTGAGTATTGAAGCTTGGAAGGACATTGAAGCAACCTAGGGTCGATTCTTTTATCAGGTAATAAATTTTGACCTTAATTGTTTGGATTTTTTGTTTCAAGATGGTGTTCTTGAGCTTTAGAGCTCAAGTTTGGGTTTATGTGTTTGATGTTGCTTTTAGCTAGTTTTTGATGTTGTTAGGTCGTATTGGGTGAGTAATAATGGTTTAAGGACTTGATTATGAGTTTGGTGGAAAATTGGGATGGATTTTTGGAGCTTTGGCTTGGGGAAGTTCGAAGGAAAGCCCAGAAAAATCTTACCTGTGCTGGTTGTAGCGCTAGCATTGGAGTGCTACAGCGCTAGGCTTCATTTTCTGAGGGGATTTTATCCCTGTTTGTAGCGTTGTAGCGCCCACCTAGTGTCACTGTAGCGCTACCCTGTCTCCAGAAATGGGTTTTGGGTATTTTTCTTAGGGTTTTTGCTTGGGGGCTCGGAGGTCGATTCCACCACCCCGTTTGGTGGAATTGGGCTTACCGAGAGCTTGGGGTTGGTTCCGAAGTTGGGTTACGAAATTGAGATTTAATGATGGTATTACTTTATGGTTGTGAGTAGGTGTACGCTAGGGCTTGGATGGGTTCGTGCTCAAGGGTCGTTTTCATTAACCAAAGCAATCAGAATCAAAGGTAAGAAATTGTACCCGATTATGTGGTTATGTTGGGACTAAGAGTTCCCTATACTTGTATGTGATGTCATAAGATCGCATTATGCCATGGAGACATGTGATGAATGACCTAAGATTGCCGGAGTCATTATTTGCGCACAGGTTGTGGCTTGGCCATTGGTAGCAGAGGTTAAGTATATAATCACTGAGCTCGGCCTAAGCGAGCCGGAGTCAGTGGGACAAATAGAGGTTGTGGCCTAAGGGCATCGACTGTATATTGTGTTATATGTTTATTGTTATGAATTTAATGATTATGGCATGTTTATTATCTGGATGATTGATGATTGGTTTGCAGATTGATGTTGTTCATTATGTGAGCAATGTGACTTGCTGAGTTTTTGTTTGGTAATCTGTGAATTATCTGACTATTAATTGTCGCTTATTCTATGCATTATGGTTTTCTTGCTGGGTCTTGGCTCATGAGTGCTACATGGTGCAAGTAAAGGCAATGGCAAGGTGGACGAGTCCTAAGTTGGAGAGCTTTGGGGCTGAATGTACATAGTCAGCCGATCGGCCGTCACGGCCGAGGGTTGGTACAGGGACAGGAGAACCAAAAAGGTCTATTTTTTCCATTACTGTGGCCTGTGGTTGTATATAAACTTTGAAATTTTGTAAACTGTCATTTAAAACCTATATTGGGATCCCATGTATTAAACGTTTATTTTAATGAGAAATTTCTTGTTTATGACCGAATCTTTTAACCCTAACCTAATTACGACTTTAGGGTCATGTTTTCAACTATACAACTTGATTAGCAAGTTTTGCACTTTTATAATCACGTAGTGTAACGACCTTGGTTATCCAGGGTGTTACAGAATTGACCTATGAGTCAAGAACGGTATTAGCGTGTTTAACGCAAGCCGAAAAGATTAGATCTAATCGACATGAGCATTATCATGATAAGCATGAAATGCTTGACCGACCTTAAGTTCGATGAAAACAAAAGCGCTTGTCTAGTCTAAAGGCTAGTTACTTAGAGCCAGGGCCAAAAGGCCTAGGTGATTGCATTGTCACATGGCTAAGGGTGCGGAGCCCAAGTTCGTGACTCACTCATTAGTCACTTATCTGGTTTAAGTTCGTGACTTACTCATTAGTCACTTATTTGATTAGGGCTATAAGCCCCAACATGGTTTCTAGGATCTTGATATTATCTGATTAAGGCTATAAGCCCTAGCATGATTAACATAATCTTTATTGATCTCCACTTATCTAATTTGGGCTACAAGCCCAGTATGATTATCATAATCAACTGTTGATATTGAATACATGCAGTAATGAGTTTTCTTGCTAAACCTTAGCTCACGGGTGCTATGTGGTGCTGGTAAAGGGAAAGAAAAGCTCACCCAGCCTCGACTGGAGAGCTTAGGTGGCGATGTGTACATATGCGACTGCTTGACCACCACGACCAAGGTGTTTCTCAAGGGAACTAGGGGTTAACCCTATTTTTTCCGATTAGGTTGGCGGGTTATAATTTTTACACTGTAATGACCATTTTGGATTGTAAATAACTTCGTAGACGCTTTTATGGGCCCATGTGCAGTTTTATGTTTTAAATAAAATAAATCCATTCCTTTTGATAAAATTTTTTTACCTTAGCCTATTAATAAAACCTAGATGCACGTTTATAACCTAATGTCTCATTTAGCGAGTTAAGCACTGTTTAAAATTCATAGTAACTGTCTTGGAGTAACCAGGGCATTACATCTTGGTATCAGAGTGTGCCAAGGTTTAGGGTTCCTGTAGACTAGCTGGGCATGTACACTCGCCACTGAAGGCAATCTCAACTCATGGTTTGGTTACTATGTATGTAGTTATGTGTTTAATTGCTTAAATATAGCATAAATGCCTTACCTGGCTACATGAGATGTATTAAAAAGGCTGGGCCTTGACTACTGCATCATAAGCAAGAATGTGCTTATTAGTATTGATATTGCTAGAACATGCTTATTAGTATTGTAAATCGTTGAACTATCAATTGATAAGTGTTATATGTTAAATGTTATGATCATGAATTCATATGCTTATCTGTATGATTGTGGAACATGGATGAATATCTGCTTGTTCTTGGACCGTGACGCGGCAAGAGGTTTAGTTATCACTACCTAACTGGCCGTATTGATTGTTTCAGCACAATATAAATTGATAGTATGATTCCAAGAAAGACAGATTCACCAGCTGGCCAGGAAGATCAGGGACAGAATAACAGACAGGGTCAAGAGAATGACCAGAATCAGATTCCACAGCCAGCTCCTGATAATTAGCAGTAGCTGCTTAATGACTTACAGGCCAGAGTATTGAGGAAGGAAGAAGAAATTTGCCTCCTGAGACTACAACAAGTTCCTGTAAGGAATGTTTTACCAGAGGCACCACCTATATCAGTGCAATAGTTGAGCAGCTGCCTGAGGTTGGAAGTAAATGGGAAAATCTTTATGAAAGGTTCAGGAAACAGTAACCTCCAGATTTTTAGGGCAGTGCAGATCCTGCTAATGCTGAGCAATGGATGAGCATGATTACCACCGTCCTTAACTTCACGAGGGTGTCTGGTAATGAGAGGGTGGTTTGTGCCACATATATGTTTCAGGAAGATGCCCGTAATTGGAGGGAGGTTATATCCCATACCAGAAATGTCAATGCCCTGAGTTGGGAAGAGTTTCAGAATCTCTTTAATGAGAAGTACTACAACGATGCCATCAGGGTTGCAAAGGCTGAAGAGTTTATCATATTACTTCAGGGAGTCTATCAATGACTGAATATGCTCTGAAGTTTGATAGATTGGCAAAGTTTTCCATGGAGCTGGTGCCCATTGATGGGACCAAGAGGGAGAGGTTTCTCCAAGGGCTACAACCTAGATTAGCCCGGGATGTCTGTATCACCATTGTGGCTGGAGCTACTACTTATGCATAGGTGGCGGAGAAGGTGCTCACAGCTGAGAGTGCAGAAAAAAAGATCTGGTGGGACAATGCAGCCAGAAGAGAGTTGAGGAGGACAGGTCCTCCATTTATGGGTTCAATTAGGGGTGGAGGCCCTAGTGATCAGAAGAGGAATGTTCCTGACACCTTCCCAGCTCCCGGACCTGACAGGCGACCATGTGGTATTTCAATGGGCCGCCAGGGTGGAAGCGAGGCCTGGAAGACTTATCCTGAGTGCCCTAGGTGCAAGAGGCACCATTTGGGGGAGTGTAGGGCAAAGGCCTACTTCTTATGTGGAGCAGTGGGTCATTTCAAGAAAGACTACCCAAAGCAAGAAAGGAAGAACCCAGAAAGGTGGACAGCTCAACCCCAGCTTGAGTGTTCGCATTGACCTAAGCAGAAGCCAAGGCTTCACCCTCAATAGTTACAGGTCAGCTTCTTAGTGCTGGAACCCCTTATACTATTTTGATTGATTCTGGTGCTACACATTCTTTTGTTGCTAGTAGAATTATTGATAGATTGTGTAGACCATGTGCTTATTATACTGTGGGGTTCGAGACCTTATTACCCACTGGAGAGTTAGTAGTATCCAGAAGATGGGTTAGATCTTTGCCAGTGATAGTGGAGAGTAGAGAATTGTCAGTGGATTTGATAGAGTTAGTTATGACTGACTTTGACATGATTCTGGGTATGGACTTGTTAGTAAAGTATGGGACAACCATAGATTGCAGAAGAAAGATGGTCACCTTTGAGCTTGAAGGTGAGGATCCTTTTGTGTGTTTTGGTATTGTGCATGGACCCCGTATACCTATGATATCTGTTTTGAGGGCTAGAGATCTACTGCAAGGAGGTTGCATAGGATTCTTAGCGAGTGTGGTTGACACCACCCAGGTCATGCCAGTGAAACCAGATGTGAGTATACTAGTTTGTGAATTTCTGGATGTGTTTCTAGAAGATTTACCAGGGTTGCCACCACACAGAGAGATTAAGTTTATGATAGAACTGGCACCAAGGACGGAGCCAGTGTCTAGAGCACCTTACCGAATGGCCCCACCAGAGTTAAAAGAATTGAAGGTACAGTTGCAAGAGCCGTTGGATTTAGGTTTTATTAGACCTAGTTTCTCACCTTGGGGTGCACCAGTTCTGTTTATGAAGAAGAAGGATGGTTCTCTGAGGATGTATAATGATTACAAAGAACTGAACAAGTTAATAATTAAGAACAAGTATCCTCTCCCAAGGATAGATGATATGTTTGATCAGTTGCAAGGTAAAAGAGTATTCTCAAAGATAGAACTATGAGTTAAGAACGGTATTAGTGTATTTATCGCAAGCCAAAAAGATTAGATCTAATCGACATGAGCATTATCGTCATAAGCATGAAATGCTTGACCGACCTTAAGTTCATGAAAACAAAAGCGCTTGCGTAGTCTAAATGCTAGTTACTGAGAGCCAGGGCCAAAAGGCCCGGGTGACTGCATCGTCACATGGCTAAGGGTGAGGAGCCCATGTTCGTGACCCACTCATTAGTCACTTATCTAATTCAAGTTCGTGACTCCATAGTCACTTATTAGGCTTAAGCTTGTGACTTACTCATTAGTCACTTATCTGATTACTAGAATCTTGATATTATCTAATTAGAGCTACAAGACCTAGCATGATTAACAGAATCTTTATTGATCTTCACTTATCTGATTTGGGCTACAAGCCTAGTATGATTATCATAATCATCTGTTGATATTGAATACATGTAGTAATGAGTTTTCTTGCCGAGCCTTGGCTCACGGGTGCTATGTGGTGCAGGTAAAGGGAAAGAAAAGCTCACCCAGCCTTGATTGGAGAGCTTAGGTGGCAATGTGTACATATGTGGCCACTTGACCACCACAGCTAAGGTGTTTCTCAGGGGATCTAGGGATTAACCCTATTTTTGCCACTTAGGTCGACGGGTTGTAATTTTTACAGTGTAATGACCATTTTGGATTGTAAATAACTTTGTAGACGCTTTTATGGGCCCATGTATAGTTTTATGTTTTAAATAAAAAATATTCATTCCTTTTGATCGAAGTTTTTCACCTTAGCCTATTAATAACACCTAGATGCACATTTATAACCTAATGACTTGTTTAGCGATTTAAGCACTATTTAAAGTTCACAATAACGGTCTTGGAGTAACCAGGGTGTTATAGGAGAGGGCACTGAAGGTCAAGAAAACCCCGAGCAGCAGCAGGATGTGTCCCAACCCAAGAGGCGCAGAGCCATGGGAGTGCTTGGACTTCTTCGAGGCATATAGTAAATGTAACAGTAGTTCTTCAGATAATGTAGCTATAGTAATACTTGTTCAGGTGTACTACTTAGAATTTCTTTTTAGTTTGTTCCTTTATTGTGCCAAACTTATCTCTTGACATATCTTCTCATTTGTTTTTGTTTTGTAGTTATGCCTTCTGATGACGCCTTCAATATCTACCCTTCTCTAGGCACTTCAGCAAGCAAGAAGAAGTCGATCAGAAGAAACCCTGGAGAAGGCAGTGGGGAACATTCAAGAAAAAGGGCTCGACCAGAGGTCCATCCAGCTCCCATTACTTCTAGATCAACTACGCCTCCTCCTCCTCCTCGCACTGATCCTCCCACCGACCAGACAAAAATATCTTTTGATGCAGAAATGCTGAACAATGCCTATAGCTCTAGAAATGATAAACTATAGATATTGAGTAAGCATGGTTGCAGTTGGGAAGCCTTTGCCAATATTCCACCATTAAAACTCGGCCAGGTCCTTGTTCGTGGGCTCAATGAAGTCCTCAGTGTAAGTTTCTTCGGTATTGTGTTTTAGTCGAACAACATTTCATTTGATTATCTCTAAAATCTTCATCCTTTCACTGTTCACAAAGTATCTTGACCATGAGCAACAGCTGGCGTCACACTGAGGAGGTTGATGTAAAACATGTCGAGGAGATCAAGGCATTAGAGGCCAAGGAAAAGGCAGTTGCCAAGGAAATCAAGGCATGGGAGGCAAAGGCTAAGGCAACTCAAGACAAAGTTGTCATTTTAACCGAGGAGCTGAAGAAAAACCAAGAAGATCAAGCCAATGTTGGTTCCAAGGAGAAGTTTAAGGAAGCCTCCGAGATTAACTACAAGGAAGCAGCCAAGCTTCAAGAGGATCTGGAGGCAAGCATGAAGGAGGCCACTGGTTTAGAGGAGCGAGTCAAGCTACTCCAGGAGAAGAATTCCCAAAACTTGGAGAGGTTCTGAGGAGCTACCTTCAACTGCTTCTACATGTTTTGGAAGAATAATCCAGAGGAAAATTTTGACTACCATCCTGAGCAGGTAAAACAAGCCGAACTTGCCAATTATGCAGCTCGCCTAGAGGAGGAGACAAATGCTCAAAATGCCTCAGATTCTCCTAAATTTTCCTTGGCTATTTGCAATGAAGGTGCTGACGAATAATCCGGACCTTTAGTTGATCAATAATCGCAACAGGATCCCCCTTCAGCTACATAGTAAAAAAAATCATGTAATTAAAGTACCCGAACAAACTTTCGTCGTTTTAAGATAATCTGCAGCCTAAGGTAGTTTTATTTTCTTTGTAATATTTTTAATTACATCTGAGCAGTAGTTGCTTGTAGTGTAAAGAAGTTTAATTGTGATATTATAATATATTCTCATTACTATTATAACATCTACCCGTATGACCGAACTTAGCATAACACTTTATTAAGATTTCACAAAATTTTGAAAAATACTCAGTGTCATAGTATTCTTTCCCTTATTTCGCTCGTGTGTTTACATATGTCTATGTTGATATTCTTTGCTCGCTTAGTATCTTATATGCCCCCAAGTGATTGAGGAGTCTAAGGTTCTCGGTCACTTGCCATGACCAATACCTATTCGAACATTACTTCTCGTGTACTTATAAATAATCAATGATAATATAGCAAACCAACACTCGTAATGAGAAAATACTTGTAATAAATACAATAATTTGCAAGAATAACTGGCTGTGCACAATTTCGTTTATTTATCGTAGTAAAATGGACAAGATTCGTGTCTATACAAGTGATCAAAAATTGATCTTACACTTATATGCGACAAGCCATCTAATTGGCCAGCCCTTGTTAACAAACTTGAAAAACTAAAATTAATACAAGCCAACTCTTTAAAAAGAATTTTTCATTGATAATACTTGTGCAGGTGTTCTCCATTCCAATAACGAGGAACGAGATCTTCATTTAAGCGAGCAAGTTTGTATGTGCCTGGCTCAAGGATTTCTTCACAATCTGATACGACGCTTCCCAACTCGGTCCGAGTACTCCAGCAGCTTGGTCACGAGTGTTGAGATAAACTCTTCTATCGGGTACTTTAGAGTTAAAATATCGAGGGAACTTTTGTTGGTAAGCTGCATTTTGAAGTTGAGCCTGCTCGCGCCTTTCGTTGGCCAAGTCCAAAGACTCAATTAATAACTGGTTATTAATGCTCTGGTCTTATGTCAGACTTCTATGCGATGGTGGATCCAACTCAACAGGTAACATGGCTTCATACCCATAGGCTAAGGAAAATGGTGTATGGCGTGTTGTTGTTCGGTGAGATGTTCTATATGACCAGAGTACTTTTGGCAATTGTTCTGGCCATGCTCCCTTTGCTTCTTCCATCCATTTCTTCAGAGTGTCCTTCAGATTTTTGTGATAGATTCGACGTGTCTGTTGGCTTGTGGATGAGCGACAGACAAAAATCTCTTTGGGATGCCATTCCGTTTGCAAAAATCGGTGAAAAGGTCGTTATCAAATTGTGTGCCATTATCCGAGACAATTTTTTTCAGCAACCCATATCGACATACAATGTTTTTGACAACGAAATCCAATACTTTCTTGGTCGTGATTGGTTCGAGTGGCTCAGCTTCAGCCCACTTAGTAAAGTAGTCAACAACAACTATTGCATACTTGACATTCCCTTTTCTTGTAAGCAAAGATATGATTAGGTCAATTCCCCAAACCACGAATGGCCATGGGCTTTGCATATGTTTAAGTTCGTTTTGGGTTGCTCGAGGTATCTTGGAAAATCGTTGGCACTGGTCACAATTCTTAACGAATTCCATAGAATCTTCGATCATGGTATGCCAGAAATACCCTTTTTGGAGAATCTTCTTTGAAAAACTCTGCCCCTAGCATGATCTCCACAGAATCCTTCATGTACTTCTCACATCAATTCCTTAGCCTTTTCCTTGGGTATACACCGTAATAAAGGCATTGCGTATCCTCATCTATATAAGGCTCTATCGACCAAGATAAATTGAGTTGATTGCCTTTGAAGTGTCCTTGCCTTATTCTTATCTGCTGGTAACAATCCTTGTTCAAGATATTGTATGATGGAAGTCATCCATGTATCGGACACTTGTATTATTAGCAAGGATATTTTCGCTTGAATACTTGGTGCCAATAAACGTTCGACGGTACTATGGTCAAAGTGTCAGCCTCTTTGGCACTTGCTAACTTGGCTAAGGCATCTGCGTTTGAATCCTGGTCTCGAGTTACTTGTTGGAGAGTATACTTCTCAAACTTTGCTAGTAAATCATTTTCCTTGTTTAAATATGCAACCATCTTAAGACCCCTAGCCTGATATTCTCCAATAATCTGAGTAACTATTAGCTGGGAGTCACTATATATTTCTATTGACTTTAAGTTCATATCCTTAGCTAGTCTTATTGTTGGAGGTTGTAAAGTTGAATCTGATCGCACAGTGAAATCGATGTCCGTCGGGGGTGATTAAGATTAGCCCTGCCCCCGCGTTGTGCTCGTTAGATGATCCATCTACGAATAGTTTCTAGGCAGGGGTTTGATTTTGATTATTGGTCTCTATCATCAACTCGCTGGCAGGGAGTCTGATGAATTCAACAACGAAATTCACTAAGGCTTGTCCCTTTATGGTTGCTCATGGTGCGTAGGAAATTTCACAATGCCCAACTCAACTGCCCATTTTAATAGTCGACCAATGGCTTTTGGTTTTTGTAATACTTGCCGTAGTGGCTAGTTGGTAAGCACTATTATGGGGTAAGCTTGAAGGGTCATAGTTTTCTAGAGGCCAGAATCAAGAAATAAGCCAATTTCTCTATAGGTGGATATCGTAGTTCTGCTCCCACTACCCTTTTGCTTACATAGTATACTGCTTTTTGAATGTTGTCTTCCTCTATGATTAATATAGCACTAGAAGCATAAACTGTTATGGCTAAGTAGATGTACAAAGTCTCTCCTTCGACAGGCTTGGACTAAATGGGCGGTTGTGACATGTGGGCTTTGAGCACCTGAAAAGCCTCTTCGCATTCCTCTCTCCATTCAAAAATTTTGTTTCCTCTGAGTAGATTAATAAATGGGGCACACTTATTCGTAGACTTAGATATGAATCTACTCAGGGCAACAATTCTTCCTGTCAAGCTTTACACATCTTTGACTTTGGCATATGACTGCTTCTCGATCAGTGCTTGAATTTTTTCATGATTAGATTCTATTCCTCGCGAGTTTACTATGAATCCCCAAAATTTTCTTGATCCAATAACAAAGGAACACTTTAGAGGATTCAACTTCATCTGATATTTGTTCAAGATGTTGAAGAATTCCTGTAGGTCCTTGATGTGTTCACCGGACTTTTTTATTTGACCAACATATCGTCGACTTAGAGTTCCATGTTGTTGTCGATCTGCTCTTTGAACATGTGGTTGACTATTCGCTGGTAAGTTGCACTAGTGTTTTTTAAACTTAAGGCCATTACTTTGTAGCAGTAAAGTCTCGTATCTATTCGAAAGCTAGTGTGATCTTCATCAGGTGGATGCATACTAATTTGATTATAACCGGAGTGTGCATCCATGAATGATAAAACTTCATGTCCTGGTGTAGCATTGACCAACTGGTCTATTTTTGGAAGTGGAAAGCAATCCTTTAGGCAGTCTTTATTAAGGTTTGTGAAATACATGCACGTCCTCCACTTACCATTCAGCTTGGGAACTAGTCTGAGATTAGAGAACAAAGATGGATAAAATGCAACCTTGATGAATTCATTTTCCTTCAGCTTCTCGACCTCTTCTTTTAGGACCTTAGATCTATCTTTGTTGAGCAGCCTTCTTTTTGGTTGTACATGTGGATGATTTTTGTCTATATTTAAGACATGGTTCATCACTGCTAGGTCTATCCCAACCATATCTTTATGCGACTAGGAAAAGACCTCCTAGTGTATCCTAAAAAACTCAACCAGTTTGTTTTTTATTGTTGTCTCTAAGTTCCTACCGACTTTCACAACCCTGGTAAGATCTTTCTCTTCTAGTTGGACCTCTTCGAGGTTCTCCATAGGCCTGATGTTTTCTTCAAAATCCTTAAAGTGAGGATCTAAGTCCCTATCCTCACTTTGGGCAATGCCCTATTTGGCGACTTGTTCACCTGATTAGGCTTGTGTCTCATTTACCACGAATAATCTTTTTTCGGCCCCGCTTCCCGATTCGTCTCTTCTTGCCTTTGTGATCGAGCAATTGTAGCATTCTCTGGCTTATTGTTGATTTCCTAACATGCATCCAACTCCTGCATCAGTTGGAAACTTCATGGCTAGATGCCAAATTAAAGTTATGGCTCGCAGATCGACGAGTATGGGCCTTTCGATCACAGCATTATATCCAGACGGACAATCAACTACTATAAAAGTAGCAAGCAATTTCTTATTCGCAAGTGTAGTTCCTGCTGTGATTGGGATTCTGATCGACCCTATTGGTGCTAGCCCTTCGCCAGAAAAACCATAGATGGTTTGGTTGCATGGCTCTAAATCTTGCATTGAAAATTTCATTCTTTCAAGTGAAGACTTGTACAAAATGTTGACCGAGCATCTTGTATCCACCAACACTCGTTTCACCATCATGTTGTCAATTTGAACATCCCCGACCAAAGGATCTGAGTGAGGAAATCGGACATGTTGTGCGTCCAACTCGAAGAAAGTTAGTAATTCTTCCTCTGTTCGAGCTTTTTCGGGAGTTCACTCCTCGATGTTCAACATTTCGATGTCCTGATCGTGACGTAGGGTTCTGGCATATCTCTCCCTCACCTTACCACTATCACCTACTATATGTGGTCCTCCACAAATGGTCAACAATGTACCAGCGAGAGGAGCTGGCTGGAGAGGAGGCAAGCGTTGGCGTACAGGTGCCTGCTTGTTGCCTCCGTGAGCCTCCTGCTGAGAACTTCCCCATACTCGTACATATCTCCTCAGATGTCCTTGTCAAATAAGGAACTCGATCTTGTCCTTGAGCTAGTTACACTCGTTGGTATCATGGCGATAGTCATTGTGAAAATGACAAAACTTGGTCGTATCCCTTTTGGATTTTTCTTTCCTGATCGGGGCTGGTCACCAAAAGGGAACGGTTGTATGACTGGCCTGATAAACTTCAGTTCAGCTGTCGACCAGAGCAGTGTAATTTGTGAACCTAATATCTGTTTTGTTTGGGGCGCTTGCCATTAGATGTCGCTGGTTTGGTGTTCGCCCTTTTCTCACCATTCTTATCGTTACCTTTGCCAATGTCGTTGGGTTTACTAGACCCATTGATGGCTTTGGCCAGGTCTTCTTTCTTGCCCGGGTCGTTCTTTGGGGACTTTCCTTCATTGGCAATGGCCTGCTGGAGTTTGATATATTTGTCTACTTGATCCAGAAATTCTTGAGTGCTCTTGAATCCATTCTTTCACTGACTACTCCAGAAGGGAGAATGGTGTTGCACTCAAGATGTGCGTACCATCATCTTTCCCGCGTCTCCAACAGTTTTGGTCCAAGCAGCCGCTAGATATAATCCTTAAGAGTTTCTCTTTCCTGATGTCGAATTTCGACTAGCTAATTAGCCCCTGTTGGATGTATTCGACTAGCATAAAATTTTCTGTAAAACTCCTTCATGAACATCTCCAGGAAACTATATTGGCCAGAGGGAACTTGAAATACCATTCCTGAGCGGATTAAGACAAAATGGCAGGAAAAATCCTGCATCGAGCATCTTCTGACACCTTTTGGATGTCCATTTGTATCTCAAACTTGTTCACGTGAGATACTGGATCTTCTCCTCCCATGAAGTTGGGTAGAACTGGCATTTTGAATTTGCTCGGAACTTCTGCCACATCAATTCTATTAATGAATAGGGTGCCCTTCCTTCAATCAAACTATATGTGGGACATTTTATTCCCAAATAGCTGTTGTAAGGCCTGATTAAAGGCATCTATCTGAGCCTGTAGAACATCTGGCATCGCTGGAGCGGCTGGGCTGGGGGGAAGTACTCGTCATGTCTTTCTCTTCGTTTATAGATCACATCTCTCAGATCTTCATCATTATGTCTCTGCTCGCTTGCACCTAGTTGGTCAAAGACATTGGGCTATTTAGGCTGTCCTTGAGCATTTCGGCTTGTCGGTCGGTTCTCCATTGGTGGAGGATTTTGCTATCCACCTCTCTCCTCCTGATGCTGACCATTGTTCCTCCTGAAGTTCTTGATTTCAACTCTCAATGACACACAGGCAATAAAATGACATGCAGTCAATAAAACGATAAGAATGTATGAACTAAATCCAAGAACTAAAACGACACAAAGGTTTTATAGTGGTTCGGCCGTAGGGTAATAACCTATGTCCATTTAGTGTTTATATTGATGTAAACTTTGAAACCTGCAATCAGCAAACTAGGGTTCACTGAGTTTCACAAGTTCCAAAGTGGAATACAAAAGTCGTGTATAAAACACTTGTTCTCTCTGAATACAAATTATTGCGTCCCTTTAAATGAATCCCATGAGTCCTATTTATAGGCTCAAGGATGTACATATGGGCTGGTGGGATGTGTTTCTACTTTGTTACAAGCATATTTGAATAATAATAGAAATCATAATAGTTAAACATAAAGATGGTCAAATATCTTAGAAATATCTGACTTATAACTATATTTGAACTTTGGCTTCATTGCTACGATCAGACCTAGTAGCATATGTTAGCATATCTTCTGTCGTACTGTTCAACATTTTTCTTGAATCCATCGATCAGCTTGCTACCTTGGTCGTTGGTCGACCAGACTATCATCACTAAACAATCACGTGTTATCCACGTGCACCTTGGTCGTGCCATGTGAGCAAGCAAATTTTTTTTTTTTGTTAAATAGCTATGTATGATGAATTCTGTAAGTCTTGTGGTATATCTCATGAATTTTTAACACCCAAAACTCCTGAGCAAAATCGAGTTTTTGAGAGAAAGAATCATGCTTTTCAAGAAATGGCAAGAGTAATGTTGAATAACAAGAAATTGTCCAAATGATTGTGGGATTAAGCTATTAATACTGCTTGATACACAATAAACATAGTGTTCTTACATCCAGGTACAACCAAAACCCTTATGAGATCTGGAAAGGTAAACGGTCGAATATAAGTTACTTTCACATTTCTGGTTGTGTGTGTTACATATTGAGGGATCGCGAAAATATTGGAAAATTTATTGCTAAAAGTGATGTTGGTGTCTTTCTTGGTTATTCCATAAATAGTAGGGCTTATCGTGTGTACAACATGAGAACCGAAACTGTTATGGAATCTTCTAACATTGTTGTTGATTATATGAAGGATTTTTTAGAATTTTCAACAGAAGCAGAGATAGAGAAATTCATAGAAAATACGCTTGGTGCCTCAGATGCACGAAATGATGTATCAAAAAGTTTACCCACTACAACAAAATCATCAACTGAACCATCACCCTTGGTAACTGATATATCACCATCTGAACAGACAGAGACACGAATGCGAAAAATCATCACTGATTTCGTGCGTAGAGAACCCTCAACCGGGGTGAAAAAGAATCATCTTGCTGATCTCATTCTGGGTGATTTAGAGGAGAGCATGGTCACAAGGAAAATTTATGTGATTCTTGTTCAACATGTGTGTTTCACTTCTTCACTTGAACTAAAAAACGTGAAAGAAGCTTTAACTGATGAATCGTGGATTAAAGCTTTGCATGAAGAATTGGAATAGTTTACGAGAAATGATGTGTGGACCCTTGTGCCCAGACCAAATCACACTATTGTCATTTGAACAAAATGGATTTCTAAAAATAAAAGTGATGAATTTGGCACAATATTAAGAAACAAGGCTAGATTGGTAGCACAAAGGTACACTCAAGTGGAAGGTGTGGACATTGATGAAACATTTGCACCTGTTGCTAGACTTGAATTGATTAAAATGTTATTAGCTATTGCATGCATCATAAGTTTCAAATTGCATCAAATGGATGTTAAATCCGCTTTTTTGAATGAATAAGCTTTTGTTGAACAACCTAAGGGGTTTGAAGATCCACATTTTCCAAATCATGTTCTTAAATTAAAAAAAGGCTTTGTATGGTTTGAAACAAGCCCCACATACATGGTATGAAAGATTGACACATTTTTTGGTGTCTCATGGTTATCATAGAGGTGGAGTAGATAAAACACTCTTCATTAAAAGAATCAATAAAGACATAATTATTGGTCAAATATATGTTAATGATATTGTGTTTGGTTCTACATCTAACTCTCAAGTGTAGGAATTTGTTCATCAAATGAAGGACGAATTTCAGATGATTATGATGGGTGAATTAACATAATTTTTAGGTTTACAGGTCAAACAATCAGAAGATCGTACGTTCATATCTCAAAGTATGTATGCCAAAAACTTGGTGAAAAAGTTTGGGCTTAATACTGCAAAACATACCAAAAGTTCCATGGGAACAACAGTTAAATTAACTAAAGATGTGAATGGAATTAAAGTAGATCCCACTTTATACCGTAGTATGATTGGCAGTCTTTTGCATCTCACTGCTAGTCGTCTTGATATATGTTATAGTGTTGGGGTATGTGCTAGGTACCATGGAAATCCCATGGAGTCACATGTGACTGTTGTAAAAAGAATTATTAGATATGTTCACAGTACTTTAGAATATGGGATTTGGCACTCTAAAGAAACAAACTCTAATCTTGTGTGCTTTAGTGATGTCGATTGGGAAAGTAATGCATATGACAGGAAAAGTACAAGTGGGGGGGTGTTTCTATCTAGGAAACAACTTGGTGTCATGGCATAGCAAAAAGCAGAATTCTATAGTTGAGGCCGAGTACATTGCTGCTGGTAGTTGTTGTACTTAGCTATTATGGATGAAACAAATGATGTTTGACTATGGGTTTGAATTTGACACTTTAACTATTTTTTGTGACAATAACAGTGCAATAAACATTTCTAAAAGTCCTGTCCAACATTCATGTACAAAACACATTGATATTAGACTCCATTAATTGGAGAGCTAGTTGAAAATAAGACACTAATCTTGGAATACATTGAAACAGACAAGGAAATTGCTGATATTTTCACTAAGTCCTTTGATTCAATTCGATTCGATTCTCTTAGGAAATCCTTGGGGGTTTGTAGTGTGTAATTATTTATTTTCTCATGACCATCCCAGCTGTTTATCTTTTGTGTGTTTTCCTGTCTAATGATTTTCAAACAATTTCAAAAGATTTGTGAGTACTTTCTATTAGATTAATTATTTTTTATATATGAAATGCTAAATTTATTGGTTTCAAAATTAAAAAAATAATTATTTACAATTTATTTTGGGGAATAACACCTACTAAGAAGGAATTAAGCTTAATTAACAAATCTTCTTCAGTTTCAGGTTCCTCTGTGAGAATAGGGCTACCTATGCCAGTGTGTGAAGCCAGCTTTGAGTAAGTTGAGACTATGTAATTCGACCTATGTAGAGGACACGCTACCATTGAAAAAGGCTACCACTGGTGTAGTGTGACAACGTCTCCTTTGGGAACTACAGAAAAAAGCCAAAATTGCCAACATGGGAAATGCCCCTATTATTTACACTTCACACACAAATACCTGTTCTGTAAGAAGAAAAAGTAAAAATGTGTAAGTCTCATCCTCTATGTTAATGTTTTTCCTAAAAATATTTTGTGGTCTAGAAAAATTTATGTTTGTTCCAACACTCTCAAGCATGTTGTATGGATTAAATAATTTTTCTAACATTATTAGTACTCACTTAATTTTTGTATTGGTTGGTTATTGTTTTTCAAGTTTCACTTTTTTTTATAACACCAGAAGGAGAATTTTGGTCATTTATAAAAAAAATATTTATATATAAAAAAAAGGGAATATCGAAAATAAAAAATAATAATAATTTTTTTAAACTAATTGAATCTCGTGGGGTTTATTGGATTTCAGTGCTTATTGTTTTTTTGTAGTTGTTGGGTCCAATATGATTTTGTGTTATTTTTGTCATCTTTCTCTCTAAAGTTAAGGTTGCCTAATTATTAATTGTGTAATATGTGATGAAAAAGGCCAGTTTGAAAATTTTCCTTAAAAAATATATTTGTTGCCTTTTCTTGTTTGGTCAAAATTAAGACAAAAGTTGTCTTTTTCACTCATAGTAAAAAATGGTTAACTACCCATTTTGTTAAGCCTATATCCCACGTTTGGCCTTAATTCCCACAATCACTCTTCCATTCTCACACTTTATTTTTTTTTTCTTTGTCTTCTGTTTGTTTGCTCTCACAGCTGTCTAAGTGTGCAGGAACCCATGGCTTGAACTAAGACCATCGGAGCTCTCAGGCCTTCAGCTGCAGGGACTAGTTTTTTTCCATCAGCTTCGCCTCTGGTGGCTTTAGCGTCTTCTTTGAATTCCTATGTCAAGACTAGGGCTCGCAAAAATACCTTCCTTGTGTCCACAATCTCTCCGTTAGTGCTTCCATCTCTGTCTCCTGCTTCGAGACCCTTCCTTTAGCAATCGAGCCACTTGCTCGAAATCCTAAATCGTCAAAAGTTGGGGCTGCCAAATCAAAAGCCTCTCTTACTGCTGCACAACATGTTTCTGGTATGTCGCCTGCTTCCCGTACTCACTCCAAAGCGACTGCCTCAAGTTCAATGTAATTGTGAAGAAAGGAGGAAAATGAGGCAAGACATCTCCTCCAGCAAAGAAATTGAAAATCACTCCTCCTGCATGTTCTTCCTCTGAGGTTGATCCATCTGAAGACCCATCTGGTAAAGCAGCCGATCCTTCTGAACACTCAAGTTCTGAAAGCATCGAAAGGTCAGAATCTTCTTAGGAACTTGAAGATCTGATTGCCTCTAAAGAACAAGTTGTTGAATAAGAGGATAGTTCTGATGCATCCAACACTCCGTCTGAGTCCTCTAACCATGTCTCCAAACCTTTACTTACCAAATCCAAGGGAAAGAAGCCCATGAATTTTCCTAGTCCAATTGCTCGCAAGGTTCTAACCAAAAATGTTGATTCAGGTTCATCTTTTGTTCCTCATTCCTCATCATTTTTGCTATAATGATCATGAAATGGATATGGTTTATTATGCTAACCATAAGGTTATCTATGAAAAGAGTTTTTATCTTGTTGCTCATAGGGTGTTTGGGGTGATTGGTATTTTGCAAGAAAGAGAGCGATTTGATTGTTTACAGGGCTATTATGGGTATGTTGATCGGGTTGTCAAGGAATTTTATGCTAACATTACAGATGATTTTCTTAATCATAATTCCTTTATATATGACAAAGTGTATCTTCGGGGTCATTGGTTTTCTTTTACATTTTAAGATATTGTGTAATTCCCTAGGTAACCAAGATCGTTACACTCTGTGTTTAAAATAGTGCAAGACCTGCTAATTAGGTCGTTTAAACATAAATATATTTCCTAAAGTCAGCTGACTAGTTAGGGTTAAAAGATTTTGATCGTAAACAGTTAATTTTCATTAAAACAAGTGTTTGATACCTGGGATCCCAAAAATAATATTTACAAGGCGAAAACGACTCTCAAAGTTAATATAGCAGTAGCCAGTCTAAATGGAAAAATGCAGTTTTGAACTCATGTTCCTACAATTCCCTCAGCCAAGGCAGTCGAGCAGCTGTAGATGTACACTCCACCCCCAGAGCTCTCCAACTCATGGTTGATCCAGTTTTCCTTTGCCTTTACCTGTACCAAGTAGCACCCATGAGCCAAGGCTCGGCAAGAAAACTAAATTCAACAAGCAC
The DNA here is from genome assembly GCF_963169125.1 of Humulus lupulus. Lineage (NCBI taxonomy): Eukaryota > Viridiplantae > Streptophyta > Magnoliopsida > Rosales > Cannabaceae > Humulus > Humulus lupulus. The sequence goes on along the minus strand of NC_084801.1, from coordinate 22,282,443 downwards.
AGACAATAATAGAGCATACATAGCAAATCTCAGATCAATCAAACGAAATACAAATGTTAAGCCAGGCAACAATAACATATACTTTCGAACATATAACTCATTCTTTTAATACAAATGTTTAGGTGTCAGCGCCCTTAGGCCGAGCCCTCTGTTTATTTAGTTGATCCTGGCTCACTTAGGTCGAGCTGCGTTAAGTACGCTCGTCATCAGCCCCGACACCCTTAGGTCGTACTTTCATCTTACACATAATAATCATACAATTACAGAACACATACATTCCAATATAGGGAATCTCAGTCCCAATCACAACCACATGGGTGCAGTTTTCTTACCTCGAATCCCAAGCGATGAATAAAGAACGGTTCCCATAATGATCCTCAGTCCTGAGCCTTAAATGTAATCCTAGTCATAAGTAATAATGGATAACTATCAAATTCCAATCCAATAAATAACTTTGGAATATCTAGCCTCTGGGACCTTGGATTCTACCAAACAGGGTAGTAGGATCCTTCCCAAGCCTTAACATTTGGGTTCCCAAGTTTAAAACCCTCAAACAACCTTAGTTTTGTAGTTGAGCTACGACTAGCCCCTTAACGGCTGCGGCGTGCTCAAGTCAGAGGAAAAATGCCTCTCTACTGAAGGACATGGTTCACGGCGTGCCTAAACAAAATAGAGGCTTTCCAGCCTCTTCGACCACATGGGCCGCTGTGCCCGAGCCCCCAAACCCATAAAACCACCCTTTCAACTCCAATCTTCAACCAAATTTAGAATTAAGTCTAGAATCCTTAGCCTTATAGCCCAAACATCATAACCATCCTATAACCCACTCCTTACACTCATCAAACACCCAAAATCAATTTCGGAAACCACTTTCATGCAAGCTCTAAGTTATAACCATAATTCAGCAGAATTCAGTAATTACAAGTTTGAATCTTACCCAAATTGATAGCCTAATCGCTTCAAAACTTCTTGACTGATCCTAACTTTGATTCCCCAGGCTCTCCCAGCTCAATTCCCAGCTTAATTCCTTGAGTTTTTCCTTCAAAGCTTCAAAGTTCACCTTGGGTTCCAGAGAGGGAAAGAGAGAGCATGAGTGAGAGGGAGAGAGAGTGTACTGTGAGTTTGAGAAGAATTTGGTGAATTCTGTCCATTCCTAGAATCAGCTAAGAGTACTTCCTTTAACTCAGAAAATACCAAAATGCCCTCTAAAACCCACTTAGCCTTCTCATTGCCTTAAGGGTAAAATGGTCTTTTTCCCAATTTCCGCTAATCCTCATGTCATCCTACCAATTCCCAATTAATCCCGATATGTCCAAATAATTACCAAATACTTACTCGTTACTCAATAAACCCCAAAATATTCTCTAAGTTCCCAAAGTACCCCTAGGCTCACCTCGAGCTGAGTATTAAACCCTACTGTGACTATTTCGCTAATTCGCTCACTAGGATCGCCTCGAGCTGTATACCGCAAATATATCCACATAATAACATGGTCTCAATCATTTAGCACATATAATTCTTGGGATTTGTGCCATAAAAGCATATGTAGTAGACATTATTTTAAGAAATAAATAAATAAATTGAATTTGGTATGCATATATTTTATGGACTATATTATTTTGTGATAATATTATGTAAATATAAGAAAAATTCCTAAGTTCATATATGTAATCTCAAGCACATATTGGTACAAGAGGATAGTGTTTGAGATAAATGAACTTGAATAGTTCGCAGTAAAATAAAATTATGGAATCTTTAGATAAATTACTGCAAGTACCGTCCACTAGTATTATGAACACATGTGATCTAGATCCAGATCACTAGTGCAATAGGATACTTTAGTGGAGGTACTTTATATATTAGAGAATATATAATACTGGACCAAATATGTTTATTAAAACTTAGTTAAATACCGCTTTGAAGTATTAACTAAATATATCAACTGATGAGCATATACAAACAGATCTTAATCCTGAAGTTGCTATGAACTCTTGTTTATGTTATATGAGTTCTTTGATTCACTCGTTAGGGTCTGTCAGAATGATCAGGCTAGAAACTTTTGTTTTGGGAACTTATTAATGTAAATGGCTGGGGACATTGTATAAAGATATGGAATCTATACCTTCTCGTAAGAGATTGAATAATGGTTCTCTTAAGGGTTGATTTTTGGGACTGAAAGGTTATTGAGCTCAAATTCATAATTTAGTTATGAATTAACCTTCACTAGCAAAGTCAATGGTATCATTATTAGAGGGTTAATTTGTATGTAATGATTATATCAATTGACGCTTTATTTTATAAAGTACTCAATAAATGAAATGTTTATAATTACAAGACTGCAGTCTCATATTTATAGTGGAATAATCATGAGATTAATAAATTAAGATTATTTAATTAAAGAGCTTAATTAATAATCACAAATTTATTGGTGCTTTGAATTATAGGTCCCCACAGAAGCTCTATCAACACTGTTCAAGGCAATAGTTGATATGAAAGGAAAAATGGTTGAAAGACATATTTAAGAAGAAATTTGTTCTTCGGGCCAAATATGCAATTATGTGATAATATTAATTAATTAATTAATTACAAATTAGTTGTAATTAACAAAATTAATTAATATTTAATTATTTTGTAATTTTTGAAATTATGTTAAATAATTAAATTAATTTTTGAAATTATATTAAATAATTAATTAATTAAATATTTAATTTTGAAATTATTATTGGTTTTAATTAATTGTTAGAACTAATTAAATATCTTTATTTGAGTGGGAGATAATAATTGTTAGATTAGCTTATACAGGATCTTTATTTATTTTCATGTATATCTAATATTAAACAAATTAATATGAGATAGCCTAAAACATGTTTATAAAATTGAATTCAAAGAGAAACATAGAATAGAATACTTATAGTATACGCAGCAGAATTAAGAGTCATTCTTTCAGTTTCTCTAACTCTTGTATCCTTTCTGTCGCAAAGTATTACCAAGAAACTGAACCGATCTTCTATTTTCTTCACAATCTTCCAATGTATCCTTAGAACCACCTGGACTAGCGTGGGAAATTCTCAACACATGAGATAGATATAGAGAGAAGAAGAGAAAATAAAAAAGTGGCTTAGAAAAGGACTTGTGTTTAGAGAGAATATAAAACTATCAGAAAATCTGACTTGTGACTTATCAAACTTCTTGTTTTTACTTATCTCTAAGCACTCCTTTTATAGACTCAATTAGGCCATTTAATTTAATTAAAAAATCAATAAAATAATAGCCATTTTGAAGCCCTAGTTAGAAATTATCATGGGCTATAGGCCCGTGAAATTTCTCATTTGATTATAAGCCCATTGGACTTAAAATCAAGGCCTGTATTATTTTCTATTGATTTAATTAATTAAATAATTATTTAAATCCTTTATCAAATTAATTATTTATAATTTGAACCTTGATTTAAATTTATTTATTAATTTAGATACCAATTTATCTTAATTAATAAATCTGCCATAAATTCTCTTTTCTTCTCAAAATTACACAACTCTGTGAAACTATCCAAAATTGACCTGGTCAACATTGATAATTCTAATTGATAATTAAATCAATTAATTGAGACTATCTAGATGATTTTATCCAAGGTACAATGGAGACCATGGGCCTATGAAATCAAGCTCCAATAAGTTATCATAAATCTAACAAATAAATTTACTAACTTATTAATTCCTCGTGACTCCACTATAGACTTGGAATTGCACTCTTGAATTCATAGAACGCTCTATAACAAATATAGACATGCTATTAATTATCCATTATTACAACCATAATTGTCACTCAATCCTCTATAGAAGGTCTACAATGAGATAGGACTAAAATACCGTTTTACCCCTCATTGTATTTTATCCTTAAAACACTTAGTTCCTTGTAAATGATATTTCGGTAAACTAATTTAATTACTGAAATGAGATCTCTATCATTTAACACCTTGAACCAAACTAAAAGGAAACCATCGTTTCACTTCTTCATCAGAAGCTATAGATGTTCATATCTATGATTAACACTCCCACTCAATTATACTATCGAGTTCCCAAGATGTAAGTATGGGCTAGTCCGTAGGGTAAGCTGGTAACGAACAAGTCAAAGAACTCAAATAATACAATCAGTTAGAATACTAACCACTCAGAATTGAGATTGAATTGACCTATGGTCAACTATATGATATGACTAGAATAGATAATAACGGTATGTTTACTTATCTTATCAACTGTCAATATCGGTCCAGTCCGATGTAACAAATACATCCGATCTTATCTACTTTGCTAATATTCTGGAAATAACATAACACTATAATGTGTAAGTAGATCATATCGTAGATTGGCAAGTCAGTGTAAATCCTGCGCACTTACTAATCTTAGGACTAACTTATTTTGAACATATAATCATATTTATATTCCACTGTGATTACGTCACTATAAATAAGATTAGCTATATGCTCGGGATTTAATAGAAGTTTATATTAAACAATAATCATGAAAATAAAACATGTGAGCAAAGTGATTGACCAAGTCAAAAAATGATTTCTATTCTTTTATTGATAATAAAATGAGATTACAAAGAATTTGGGTTTTAATTAGGGCATAAAACCCCATCAATAATCTGATAAGTTCAAATTACATTTGAATTTAAAAGATTGATATTTATTCAAATAATTAATTATATTTGATAATTAGTTAAAAAGATATTCAATTCAAATGTGAATTAGTTATCAGGTTGTTAGATTTTTATCTGACAAAGTAGTTTGAATAAATAATTAAATAAAAATAGAAAAATCAAATATCCCTAAAATATAGGGTGGTACACGACCACACACAGTCCATGGATTGTGTGTGGCGTGTACCACATAATTTTCAAGGATATATTTTTTCAATTTTATTTAATTAATTAATTAATTAATGGAAAATTCAAAAATTAGTTTTTGATATTTTCATTAATAAGATAATTAATTAATTAAAAGATAAATTGTAAGTTGGTTACCGATTTATTTTTTAAATTTGAATATTTTCTTTTTAAGTAAGACTTATCATAAAATAATTAGAAGACTGAGAGAATACTCAAGATACTCAAGAATTCGCTCTATGAAAAAGAACGATACTTTTCTACCTCTCCCTGAAAAAGATAAAGAACCATTCTCAGCCCTATTCTCTTGATCTCATGTATTGAGTACATCAAGTAGAATCATAAATTAACCATCCTTTATTCTCTAAGTGCCCACACACTTCTTAAGGTGTAGAGAACGTTGTGGAAGATCTTGGTGTGAGTACCTAGGATCAACTTTGATAGGAAGTTCGTTCAAATTACGAAAAGATAGCAAGGACACTTTATAGGCATCAAGAGATATGTTTTCTATTTACTTGCTTATGATTAATGTATGTATATTAATGGATCTGCATATTTAAAGGTAGTTTAAATATGTTACAAAATTTTTGTTGTACACTATGCCAAACCCACCACCATTCCGTTGCGTATTAGGAAACTCGTTCCTAACAATTGGTATCAGAGCGGTCATTAATCTATGCATACATTAATTACTGTGTGGGTATAATATGCATTCTTATGTTATTGTAATATATATGAATGGATGGTTATATGTATGTTTAAAGTTTATTCTTAAGGGTTGTTAATTATATGGTGTTTTGGGTTTAGGAATTGTTCTTAAATTTCTGGATGAAAATGAAAGTCATTTTGGGATATAGGATTTTTTTGTAATTTAAGTTTCTACCTTAAATTATTTAAAAAAAACTCTGTAAGGCCTGAGCCCCAGGTTTCGTGCCTCGAAGCTCGAGCCTATACCCATATGTGCCCAGCCCATGTGTTGCGGCTTGCCCAGCGCACCCCTGCACCTCACCCAGACGTGCGCTGCATGCCTGTTGCGTGCACCCAGTGCGCCCCTGCGCCTGCTGCTGCCGCGCGCACAGCACACCCCTACGCACCTCGCCCAGCTGCACACCCCGCCCCTGTTGCGCACACCTTGTGCTCCCCTGCGCTTGCGCCTATCGCACGCACACTGTCCACCCCAGCCACATCCTCCAGCAGCTGTCGTGCCCCGCCGAGTGTCACAAGCCAGCTATTTGGGTACTCCAAGTAGGCGGAACGTGCAGCACTTGCAAACAATTCAAGCTAGCAAGTCAGCCTACAACACACACCTGCAGACAAACAAACTCAGTGGTTAGCCACATACACATCGCGGACATGCAACGGGCAATAATGAAGTTTGAGCAAGCACAAAGCAAGTCATTTCTACGAATGTCCTCACAACACAAAGCACACAACAAGGCAAGTGGCACGCAGTGGCCCAACGAAGATAATAAACAAGTAACACATATGAAACAAGGGAGCATACAGGGGCAAGTATGGATAAACATCGTTTTATTAATATATAGCCTTGATAGGGCAAGGGAGTACACAGCTTTGGGCCCTATCTGCTGATGGCCATGGTGCTTCCCTAAGTCACCAGGTCACCTCCCCCTAAGGAGCCTTCTAGGGATACAAGGTCTTTCCAATAACATATATGATTTTTGTCTAGGAGACATATGCATAATTACAAAACTATCACTACCCTATCCCACGAGGTTGCTTGGTGCAAGACTTGACTAATGATCAAGCACCAAGGCATGCTCACTTACAAAATGGCCCCATGTGGGTGTGCCAAAGGGGCAGCACGCCACACAAAGCCTACTTGTGCTGCCGGCCCTAGGATTTTTAATCCTAGGGTTTGCACATTGTTATCCATTTAAATTATGGGCCTAATTAAATTTATCCCATAATTAAAATTGTTTTATTTTGAATTAATTGTTTGAGCCCAAATTCAAATTGGGCCTAATAACTTATTGGGCATTAAAGCCCAAGTTAATTATTCTAAACTTTGTTTAAGATAATTAAAAGTTATTTTAATTCAAAATTAAATTGATAAATGGCTTAAAGGATTAAGACTACTTGTGAATGCCCAAAGTTGAAGATAAAGATATCTTTAGGTTTTATCTAGTCTTTTACATTTTTGTGTATATTTTTGCAAGTGTTGTAATTTCTCTAGAAATAACCAAGACACTCGGCCCGCATTTATTTATTTAGTTAGTTAGTATTTATTTATTTAAATTTTTGAATGTGATTAAATTGTTTAATACTTTTTCATGCATTTTTTTGACATGCCATACATATTACCCACACAATATTTAAAATTATGCATGCATCCCATATGAGTATAAACATGTCTTAGGATTGTCCTTTGTGATTATATGCTTTATGTGATGGACCATATAATAATAAATCTAGTTTTAACAAGTTTAAGAGTGGAAATAGATTTTAAAACTTGTTTAATTTCTAGTATTTAATAAAATTGTTTTATTAAATAATAAATGATATTCCTTGTAATTATAGCAAATTACATGACCAAGAAAATGAAGAATGGAGTTTCTGTTAGAGAACATGTATTAGACATGATCAATATAATGCATGATGCCATTATCCATGGGGAAATCATTGATGAAAGGACTCGAGTAAGCATTATACTTGAATCTCTTTCTCCAGCTTTTAAAGGTTTCACAACCAACTATGTCATGAACAAATTATCATATAACATGACACAACTGTTGAATGAGTTGCAAACTTATGAATCTCTTAACAAAGGTTCTGAGAAAGAAGGAGAAGCAAATGTTGTTGATTCTAACCCATCCTCTTCAAAGGCTAAAACCAAAAAGAGGGAAAATAGAAATGGAAATGACAAGGAGAAATAAAAAGAAAAGAATTCAAAGAAGCCTAAAAAGTCATCCAAAGGCAAAGAGAACAAGAACACCGAAAGCTCCAAAAAGAAGACCCCTAAAGGGACTTGTTTTCATTGTGGAGAAGATGGTCACTAGAAGAGAAACTATCCAAAGTATCTTGCTGACCTGAAAGAGAAAAAGAAAGGTAAATTTTATTTACTTGTGTTAGAAGCTTGTTTAATGGAAGACAATTCCTCATCCTGGATAGTAGATTCAGGAGCCATTAACCATGTTTGTTTTTCTCTACAGATTCTTATTTCAACGAGGAAGTATGCTGATGGAGAAGTGACTATAAGGGTAGGCAGTGGTCCGATTGTCTCTGCAGTAGCAGTTGGAACAACCCGTCTGGAATTTAAGAAGAATAAATTTCTTGTTTAAGAGAGCGTTTATTATATTCCTGGATTTTCTAGAAACTTATTTTCTAATCTATGTTGCATGAACAAGGTTTTAAAATTTCTTTTAATAATAATTCGATTGTTATTTAAAGATATGGTTTTAAGATATGTTCTGCAAAATCTATTGATGGGCTTTATAAACTGCACGCTAAAGAGAAATCTGCTTCCAATTCTGAATTATTTAAAACAGCTAATCCTAGATCTATTAAATGACAAAAGACTGATTCCGATAGTGAAACATATCTGTGGCACATGAGATTGGGCCATAATGGTCTAGACAAAATTAATAGGCTTGTAAAGGATGCTCCTTTAAGATAACTATCTATTGGATCTCTCCCTGTTTGTGAATCCTGTCTATAACGCAAAATGACCAAGAGACCTTTCTCTGTTAAAGGTTCAAGAGCTACAGAACCACTTCAGCTGGTACATACGAATGTTTGTGGTCCACTTAATGTACAAGTAAGAGGAGGTTATGAATACTTCATCACTTTCATTGACGATTATTCAATATATGGTTTCCTATACTTAATGCAAAGAAAATCTGAAACTTTTGGAAAGTTCAAAGAATTTCAAGCAGATGCTGAAAAACAATTAGGTAAATCACTAAAAGTTCTTCGATCTGATCGTGGAGGAGAGCACTTGGATTTTGAATTCAAGGACCATCTGCGTGAGCATGGTATTCAATCCCAACTCATAGCACCGCGAACGCCACAACAAATTGGTGTTTCAGAAAGATGAAACATAACGTTATTAGATATGGTTAGATCAATGATGAGTTTCTCATCATTACCACTGTCATTATGGGGCTATGCGATTCAATGTGCTCTATACATATTGAATGTTGTTCCATCTAAGTCTATCCAGAAGACACCCATAGAATTATGGAATGGTTGTAAACCTAGTTTACACTATTTTTGAATTTGGGGGTGTCCTACCACGTGCTTAAAGGAAAGACCGGGAAGTTGGAATCACGCTCTAAAGTGTGCATGTTTGTGGGATATTCCAAAGAGACTAAAGGTGGAATTTTCTATAGTCCAAAAGAAAATAAAACATTTGTATCGACAAATGCAACTTTTCTTGAACATGAGTATGTTAATAACCACAAACCTCACAATAAGGTTGTACTGGAGGAGATGGTCTCGAATGAAGTTGCAAAGTCACCAGCAACAACCAATGAAAAACGACAAGAGGAAACTGCTAGTTCTAGTCAGAATAGTAGAGAACCTCGTTGTAGTCGGAGGGTTAGTAAGCAATGCACAAGCTATGAACACGAAGTTCAAATGCTTGTGTTTGACACAAACAAAGATGATCCATTGACATTTAAAGATGCAATGAATGATTTTGACAAGGACAAATGGCAAGACGCCATGAACCAAGAAATGGAATCGATGTATTCCAATTTTGTATGAGTTCTTGAAGATCCACCTGAGAATATCAAGCCCATTGGTTGCAAGTGGATATTCAAGAAGAAAAGTGGAGCAGATGGGATCGTAGAGACTTTCAAAGCAAGGCTTGTAGCCAAAGGCTACACACAAAAAGAAGGGGTTGATTATGAAGAAACCTTTTCATCTGTAGCCATGCTAAAATCCATTCATATGCTCTTGTCTATTGCTGCGTGATTGGATTATGAGATTTGGCAAATGGATGTCAAAACAACCTTTTTGAATGGCTACCTTGACGAAACCATTTCCATGTCTCAACCAGAAGCGTTCGAATTAAAAGGTCAAGAGAAAAAAGTCTGCAAGCTTCTTAGATCCATCTATGGACTCAAACACGCTTCTAGAACTTGGAATCTTAGATTTGATGACACAATTAAAACATTTGGTTTTGAACAAAACGTTGGCGAACCTTGTGTTTATAAACAAATCAAAGATGGTGTAGTAGTATTCCTCGTTCTTTATGTTGATGATATATTACTGATTGGAAATGACGTAACATCATTATATAAGGTAAAGAACTGGTTAGCTGAACAAGTTCAAATGAAAGATTTGGGAGAAGCAAAGTATGTTCTGGGCATTAAAATTCTTAGAGATAGACAGAACAAAACTTTGGCACTGTCTCAAGCAACTTATATTGATAAGGTGCTAGAACACTTTAATTTGCAAAACTCCAAAAAGGGTGATATGCCAACACGTTATGGAGTATTCCTTACCAAGGAGCAGTGTCCCAAAACACCTCAGTAAGAGGAAGATATGAGACAGTATCCCTATGCCGCAGCGGTAGGTGGTCTAATGATTGCCATGTTGTGTTCAAGACCTGACATTTGTTATGTAGTAGGGATAGTCAGTCGTTATCAATCCAATCCTAGATTGAGTCATTGGATTGCAGTGAAGAATATTCTCAAGTATCTTAGAAATACTAGAGATTATATGCTTGTATATTCATGTGGAGACCTGAAACCCATTGGTTACACTAATTCTGATTTTCAATAAGACAGAGATAGTCAGAAATCGACTTCTGGATTGGTGTTTACTTTTGGAGGAGCAGTAGTCTGGAGAAGTATTAAGCATACCAGCATTGCAGACTCCACCATGGAAGCCGAGTATATAGCAGCATGTGAAGCAGCTAAGGAGGTTGTGTGGCTCAAAAAGTTCTATTCCAATATGGAAGTAGTGTCATATGTGGATAAGCCACTAGTCCTATACTGTGAGAATAGTGGGGCAGTGGCTAACTCAAAGGAACCACTAAGTCACAAGAGGGGAAAACACATCGAGAGGAAGTATCACTTCCTTAGAGAGATAGTTCATCGAGGAGATGTTGCAGTTATGAAGATAGCTTCAGATCATAATCTTGCAAATCCTTTCACAACGACTTTATCCATAAAATCTTTTAAGGAGCATGTAAGAAACAAAGGAATTAGAGATATGCCTCATTTTCTTTAGAGAAAGTGGGAGATTGTTGGGAATTGTGTTTTATGGACTATATTGTTCTGTGATAATATTATGTAAATATCATAAAATTTCTAAGTTCATATATGTGATCTCAAACACGTATTGGTACGAGAGGATTGTGTTTGAGATAAATGAACTTGAATAGTTCGTAGTAAAATAAAGTTATGGAATCTTTAGATTAATTACTGCAAGTACCGTCCACTAGTATTATGAATACATGTGATCTAGATCAGGATCACTAGTGTAGTAGGACACTTTAGTGGAGGTACTTTATATATTAGAGAATATATAGAACTAGACCAGATATGTTTATTAATACTTAGTTAAATACCTCTTTGAAGTATTAACTAAATATATCAATCTTAGGCCTATTCTCTTGATCTTTATCATTATGGCCCAATCTCAAGTGCCACAGATATGTTTCACTATCGGAATCAGTCTTATGTCGTTTAATAGATCTAGGATTGGTTGTTTTAAATAATTAAGAATTATAAGCAGATTTCTCTTTAGCTTGCAGTTTATAAAGCCCATCAATAGATTTTGCAGAACATATCTTAAAACCATATTTTTAAATAACAATTGAATTATTATTAAAAGAAATTTTAAAACCTTGTTCATGCAACATAGGTCAGAAATTAAGTTTCTAAAAAATCCAAGAATGTAATAAACGTTCTCTAAAACAAGAAATTTATTCTTCTTAAATTCCAGACGGGTTGTTCCAACTTCTGCTGCAGAGACAATCTGACCACTGCCTACCCTTATAGTCACCTCTCCATCAGCAAGCTTCCTCGTCGAAATAAGAATCTGTAGAGAAAAACAAACATGGTTAGTGGCTCCTGAATCTACTATCCAAGATGAGGAATTGTCTTCCACTAAACAAGCTTCTAACACAAGTAAATCAAATTTACCTTTCTTTTTCTCTTTCATGTCAGCGAGATACTTTTGACAGTTTCTCTTCTAGTGACCATCTACTTCAAAATTAAAACAAGTCCCTTTAGAGGTCTTCTTTTTGGAGCTTTTGGTGTTCTTGTTCTCTTTGCCTTTGGATGACCTTTTAGGCTTCTTTGAATTCTTGTCTTTTTCTTTCTCCTTGTCATTTCCATTTCCATTTTCCCTCTTATTGGTTTTATCCTTTGAAGATGATGGGTTAGAATCAGCAACATTTGCTTCTCCTTCTTTCTCAGAACCTTTGTTAAGAGGTTCATAAGTTTGCAACTCATTCAACAGCTGTGTCATGTTATATGATTATTTGTTCATGACATAGTTGGTTGTGAAACCTTTAAAAGTTGGAGAAAGTGATTCAAGTATAATGCTTACTTGAGTCCTTTCATCAATGATTGCCCCATGGATAATGGCATCGTGCATTATATTGATCATGTCTAATATATGTTCTCTGACTGAAACTCCATTCTTCATTTTCTTGTTCATGTAGGATATGGTGGCCTTATGCCTGCGGTAAATATAAAGAACCAATCTTAGGCCTATTCTCTTGATCTCATGTGTTGAGTACATCAAGTAGAATCATTGATTAACCATCTTTTATTCTCTAAGTGCCTACATACTTCTTGAGTTGTAGAGAACGTTGTGGAAGATCTTGGTGTGAGTACCTGGGAGCAGCTTGGATAGGAAGTTTGTTCAAATTACGAAAAGATAGCAAGGACACTTTATAGGCATCAATAGGTATGTTTTCTATTTACTTGCTTATGATTAATGTATGTATATTAATGGATCCGCATATTTAAAGTAGTTTCAATATGTTACAAAAAATTTGTTTTACACTGGGCCATACCCACCACCATTCCACTGCGTATTAGGAAACTCGTTCCTAACAAGCTCTTGCTCGATCCCTCAAAGAGAAAGGAAAAAAGTTCAACCTTAGGGCCTCTCCACTCACTCCTTGTAGCTTGAAAGAATCGCTCACCTCCAAAAATGAACGAAGGTTGAGATGAGGATCTTCTGTTGGCAACTCACTAAATTGACCAACCGTTTGGAGCATTTGGAACATGACAGGCTTTAACTCAAATTGGGGTGCTTGGATTTCGAGTCTCACAATGCCCGGATTGAGCTCATTAAACATAGGGGCAACATATTCCCTTATGGCCCTCTCTCTATCATCATCCAAATCAATGGCATTAGCCATCTCATGGGCACCCCCAACCCCTTCAATATCATCGATGATCTACAAAATTTAACACGCAAGTATACATGGTCGAATCAAATAATATATGATAAATAGAGTGTCGATCCCACGAGGACTGATTTCCAAATACCACTAATTGTTTTTTAACTTTCTATTTGGTGAATTAAAATTATGATGAAAAGAATAAAATTAAAGTGAATACTCTAACTTGTGAACATAATTTAAATGACTGGAAACAAGACAAAGAATCAACTAATCAAAAATCAATAATAAAAAACCTAGGTGTTAATTTCATCAACTATTCATTCTATTAATTTTAATAATCAATTTTAAATCTCTTCTTTCTATTCTAATAGCATGTTAATATAATCGATTCCTATTCTTTTTCAAGATATAAGATCTCAATCTATGTGCATATTTTCTACATTTTTGTGATAAACTTGAACATATAAAAGGCATTAAACATGGAAACCAAATTACTACACAAGTCATACAGGTACTTTCGTCCAATATGCAACCTATGTCTATACAATGATAGCATATTCAATTCTCATCTTTCGAATTTTGAATCAAAACCGTTAAATCAAGTAAATAGTGATCAAGTATTTACTAGCATTAAACAAACATCATATAGATTAGAATAGAGAAAAAGTGTCAATAGAATATCATAATAAAATTAAATAGAAATCCCAGTGACTACATTAATCCCTAGATAAAAGAAATTAGTTCATAGATAACATGATGAAAATAAACTTCAAATAATTGTTCATAAAAATCAACCTAATGAATTCAGATGAAAAGAAAACTAATTACAGCAGCCTCTTCTAATCTAGGGTTTGTAAAACTAAGACTACTTTCAAAATCGCAGAATAATGTTCCTTAAATAGTCTTCCAAGATTCCCAAGTGAAAAGACCATTTTTCCCTTCAAAAAGTGGTTTAAAATCTGATAAACGCGTTGCTAGCACTGTAGCGCCATGTCTTGAGCGCTGTAGTCATAGTCAAAATACCCTAAAAATTATTTCACTAGCGCTATAGCACCCTTGATGTAGCGCTACCTTTGTAGCACTGGGGCGCTACTTCCAGACTCAACAACTCCTTTATGTCCTTCCTAGCGCTATGGCGCTCCTTCGATAGCGCTGTAGCACTATTGACAGCATCAAAACTCGCACATATCAACCCCGAAAAACACGATTTTCTCCAACTTAACTATATTCTCCTCCACTTTCACTCATTTTCACTCTTTTCACCAACTTAGCATGGAAAGCCTGAAACATGAACAAACGAACATAATTATGCAATAAAATAATCCTATACTAACGAAAACCATCCTAAAACTAGACCATTAACGAGCTTAAAACTCATTTATCAAACTCCCCCAAACTAAACCTTTACTCGCCCTCGAGTAAAGAATCTAACTATACTCAAACCTAAACAAATCAAGTTGACATAACTAACCAATTCAAACACTCAATACTGTTATGCATTTTTAATTCTCAGGAAAAACAATCATGATATTTAGAACATTAATCTAGATTTTTAGTCTCAATTACTTCACCCTTTCACTGCAATTTATCAACACCAAAGCTCATCTACTCAGAACACGCAAATAAAATAATTAAACCACTTTATGCACATCAAATTCTCACCAACTAACCACATAACCAAATATTTCCATATGCCTGCATTACTTACTATTCTCCACTAATATAAACAAAAGCACAAACAAGAATCAATAGGACTTTATAAGGGTTTTAATAGAAGGCTTAGGTATAGGTGGATAAAGAGACACTTTTAGGCCTATTCATACCACAAGAATTCCAACTAAACAAACTTTCTCAAAAATTTCACACCACTCATCCCTTGTTACCCCTTTTTCTGTGCAAAGATTGAGAATATATATTTTTTTTCAATACACTCCCCCAAACTATGATTTTTCAATAGATAATTGTTTGGAAGCATAATCATTTTTCAATTTCTTTTCCTTTTCTTTCTTTAATTTTTTTCTCAATCACAAGTAATTTTCTGAATAACACATAATACAAACATCCAATTACACATTCACTTCACTTATATAATAATTTTCATGCTCATGGTATGGGTCAAAAAGAGTAAATGATATTTTATTTCACAATTAGGCTCAAAAAAATGTGTTAACAAGAAAACAGTTGTAAGGCTCAAAAGGGTTGACTAAGGATAAAATTTAATTGGGTTAGCTTGAAAGGAACAACCAGTCCAAAAAATTGCCTATATCATTTTCCCAAATGTGCATTGTTTCAAATTTCATCTCAAACAGTAAGCAAGTTGGTTCTAGAATTTTTTCAAACTTTTCAATCCACAATCCAAATTCGACATGCATAAAATAGCTCAATTATAAGGCTCAAAAGGGTTGACTAAGGATAAAATTTAATAGGGTTAGCTTGAAAGGAACAACCAGTCCAAAAAATTTCCTATATCATTTTCCCAAATGTGCATTGTTTCAAATTTCATCTCAAACAGTAAGCAAGTTGATTCTAGAATTTTTTCAAACTTTTCAATCCACAATCCAAATTCGACATGCATAAAATAGCTCAATTATAACATTTGCAATTAATGAGCAATAGATCTCTAATGTCAACAAATCACAGTGAAAAATAAAGTAATCTAACCAAGCACACAGATTGTTTATAAGCACATCAACTTTTCCTTTGGATTATACTACAAAACAGTCAATCATATTTAAATGGTACTTATTATCAACTTAATTTATACTCTAAAACATGACTCAAAACAAAACTAATGCAAATTAAAAACAAACAAACCGAAAAAAAAAACGCAAAGAACACCAGAAATAAATGTCTCCCCCATACTTAAAACCGAACAGTGTCCCCAATGTTAAGTACAAAAAGAATGAGAACAAAGACTTACCTGACCAGCCACTTCAGTATGGCGGTTGTGGCGGCTGAGACGAAGATCCCTCGAAAGGTTGAGACTGCAAAGGTTGTGGTTCTTGAAATCCCACAAATGACTTAGGTGGAGGCGGAGAGTAGAATGGAGCATACGGTGGTTATGGTGGTGGTGGAGCAAAATAAGTTTGATCCGATTCATTTAAAGACCACTGACTCACCAGGTTGTTTAAGCGAGCCACATGGATCACCTCATATTCATACCGTTGGCCCATATATTGATTCATCATGTGCTGATGTTGAACCATATATTGATTTTGCTGGAAAAGATAATCCAACTTATCACGGACGTTCTTCATGCTCTGATCACTACTACCACCCGGCATCACCGGATCAGCCTCTTCTTCCACCTCCATTTCGACATGGCGTTTACCCTTTTTTCTCGTATGTGGCACAGATAGAGAAGGCTCAGGATAGTCCTTCATCAAAGTAATCGACAAAGGTTGCTGCAACGACCAATAAATGTCAGTGACAAACTCCGAAACTCCAGCCTTATAGCATAACATTTTTTATGACAGATCCATGGCCCAGACCTCTAGTGGTATGGCCATTTTCAATGAACTCAATTTTTTCCTTAATCCATGAACCCGCATTAATAGTCATTCCCATCATGAGTGCATACATCAGTAGTACTCGATCTTTAGTCATGTCAGATACATGACTTACTGGCATACAAACAAAGAAAGCCCAAAATCTAGCCTCAATATTCAGTTGACAGGACGCTATACTTTTAGGTAAAGTGCCAGATAAGTTCCAAGGAGCACCTTCAAAACATAATTTTTCAGCCACAGCAGTATAATCGATATATCCCTTTAAAAATCTTGTATATTCTTCTTCTTGCTCCTTTATATGTGGGACGTTGAAAACCTTATTAATAGACTCCACAGTGAAAGGGACTCGCTTCCCTCTAACAAAAACTTTATCATTGTGTTTATTTCCTAAATTGGCATAAAACTCACACACCAATGATTGTTTTCCTGTGCTAATTTTGTCACTAAATTGTCCCACTTCCGAGCCGCGAGATTAGCTCTAACTAATTCAAAAACCTGATGCTCAAAAGGGTCAGATTGATATTCCACCTCACATTCAGGAATCAATGTTTTTCTAACAAACTTTTCATAACACTCTTTCTCCGAACTATCATCCCTTGGTTAGGAAGCAGAAGCTTGGCCTTTCCCCTTATCCTTATTCCTTCCCACTCTACTTTTAGGAGCCATTATCTACACTCTCAATAACACCAACCCAGAAAAATTTTGACAGCACCTCCCCTTAAATTAAACACTTTCCCTCTTCACAACCACCCTATAAATTCAATTTCACAAAACACAAAACCCAATTTCTCCAAATCTCCTCATTTCCGTCAGTGGGGTAGCTATTCTTGAGAATCCTTCCACAAAGCTCCTATAATAACTTACCAATCAAAGGAAACTTCTAATCTCTGAAGCATTCCTTGGCCTTGGACAATCTCTGACTGCCTCAATCTTAGTTGGGTCCACCTTGATTCCATCTCTACTGACAATGTGACCAAGGAAAGCCACATGTGGTAACAGAACTCACATTTCTTGAACTTCGCATAAATTCTATGTTCCCTTAGTCTTTGTAAAACCAAAATGCTCATGCTCTTTGTAATGCCCTAGATAGCCAAGACTGTTACATTGTGCATTTTAAAAAGTGCTAGACTCTCTAATCGAGTCATTTTTCCATAAATTTGTAACTAACTGTAATTAAGAGGTTAGGGTTAAAAATTTCGGCCAAAGAAATATTTACTTTCATTAAAAGTTTAAGTTCATACATGGGATCGCAAAACAAAACATTTAAAAATGCTATTTACAATTCAAATGGGTAGTTACAACACAAGCCGGGCTAAGCTGCAATATTAGGGTTTAACCCGAGTGCCTCTATAAATCCTTGGTCGTGGTGGTCGAGCAAGCTACATATTTACACGATGCAACCAAAGCTCTCCAACTCATGGCTTGTCTAGCTTCCCTTTTCCCTTACCTGAACCACTAGCACCCGTGAGCCTGGGCTCAGCAAGAAAACTTAAACATGCTCATAAGCAGTTAATAACATATCACATAATCACAATCAACATGCCTAGTAGTAATAACCCTATCTTGCATGCATTCAATCCAGATAACTTACTATGGGGTCACCTCGGGGTCCGTTTCCCTATAAAAGTTACTGTAGAGTCGCGCCCAAGGCCCATTGCCCTTGGATAAGTGAATGTAGAGTCATCCTGGGGCCCATTGCCCTATCCTCTATATAACCAGCCTTAGCGTTGGCCAAGCGTACCTAACGCTTTTTTTCAAAATGACCATAGGTCGGTCAAACGTATACCACGCTCCTAGATAAGCCTAACCATATCGGGCAGCGCTCAGCATGCTATTGCCACCCTTGATTGATAAGTCAAGCATTTTGGCCGACGCTCAACGCGCTATTGCCGCCCTTGATTGATAATTCAAGCCTTTTTAATTAGATAATACAGACAAGCATATGACATTTAACAATTACCCAGATACAAAGCATTCAAGCATGCTTAATCAAATAATCACAGGCATAATCATAATCATGGTCGTTCACAGGAGCCCAAGCCCTAATCATAACCCAGGGTGCAGTTTTCTTACCTCTGGTCCAAGCACTAGATAAATAAAAACATCCCTCGAGCACGATCCCCTTCTGAGCCCTAGTGGTACCCTAGTCACAACCATAATAGAGGATATCTATCAATATTGAGTAAATAGAAGCTTCCGGACCCTCTCCTAGCCTCCGGGACCTCGGATTCTACTAAATCGGGTTGTAGAATCATTCCCGAGACCTTAGGTTTGATTCACCGCAACTCGAAACCTCACTTGGCTAGTCTTTCCCATTAGCGCCGCGGCGCACCCCAAAGTAGAGAACCCTAGTCCTATTTTCACTAGACACGCCCCGCAGAGCCGCGCACCAAGTGTTGCGGAGCTATGGTGGTTCAGAAGAACTCCAACGCCCCTAAGCTCATGCGGGTCATGGCACTCCAAGAACAGCACTGTGGCGTAACCCCGTCAACCTAGATTTTGGACAATTTCCTCTGAGCCAAATCTCTCCAAATTCATCCTAAAGTTGTACTACAGTCCCAATTAAGCCAAGGACTCTCAATAACGCATCATAGACAACATATAAAACCCAAAAACCAAACCAAAACCTCACCATAACTAAAATTCCACCCTTGAGTTCCAAAACCCAAGAACACTTAAAACCAACCAGAAAATCTCTCCATAATCACAACTGTGTAATTACGACCCCAAGCTGCTCCTAAACTGATTCCTAGCTCCAAGCATGCAATTTCCCAAGCCAATTTACTCAAAAATTAAAAGAACTCATCCAACTAAGAGGGAGGGAGAGAAAACGAGAGAGAGAAAATGGGAGTTGAGTATGTTAGTGTTTACTGAGTTATTTCTGAAGACTTCTAATGACTAATAACATATCATAGAGCCATAATCATTATGCCTAACACTAATAGTCATACTCATGCATGCATTCAATCTAGATAAGTGACTATGGGGTCACATTGGGGCCGTTGCCCTATATAGGTGACTGTAAAGTCACCCTAGGGCCCGTTGCTCTAGGATACGTGACTGTAAAGTCAACTTGGGCCCATTGCCCTATCCTCTATATTACAAGGTTGGCCAATCATACATGGCGCTTTATTTTCCAAATGACCATAGGGCCAGTCAAGCATATACCACACTTCTGGATAGGCCTAATCATATTGGCCAGCGCTCAGCGCGCTCTTGCTGCCCTTGACTTATAAGTCAAACTTTTTGCAATCAGATAATACAGAAAAGCATACAACATTTAACAATTATCCATATACAGAGCATTCAAGCATGCTTAATCAAATAATTATAGGCATGATCATAATCATGCTCATTCACAGAGGCTCGAGCCCTAATCATAACCTAGGGTGTAGTTTTCTTACCTCTTGTCCAATCACTTGCTAAATAAAGACAACCCTCGAGCACGATCCCCATCTGAGCTCTAGCAGTACCCTAGTCGCAACCATAATAGAGGATCTCCATCAATATCGAGTATATAAAAGCTTCCAAACTGAGTCCTAGCCTCCGAGACCCCGAATTCTACTAAACTGGGTTGTAGAATCCTTCCCAAGCCGTTAGGTTTGACTCCCTACATCTCGAAATCTCACTTGACTATTCTTCTCAATTAGCATCGCAGCGCACCCCTAAAGGATCGTGACGCACTCCAAAGCAGAGATTCCGTGCCCTATTTTTACTGGATACACGGTGCGATGCAATCCACCAAGCGGCACGACGCTCCAAGTACAACGCCGTGGTGCAACCCTGCGAACCCAGAATTCCAACGATTTTAAGAATCGCCCAACCTCCCAAAATCACCCAAACACCTAATTTCATTCACAATTGACCACGATAATGGTCTCAATAACTTAGAAACATACTATTCAACCTTAAAACTTTATCAAAACATCATACAAACTCAAAAATCAGACGTAGCTCTAGAAACTCAATACTTAGAAAAAACTCAGAACTCAAGCTTGAATTTACCTCTGCTCAATTCGTTTCTAGCCTCTAAGTTCTCCCAAAGCAAGTCCCAATTCCCACAAGCTCCCTCCTAGACTCAAAATGATCAAGACACTCCAAAGTCCTTCTTGAAGCCAAAACACCAATGAGAGGGAGAGAGAGTCGTGAGAGAGAAGAGAGAGAGAGAAAGGGAACTGGGTGTTTTTTTATCATCTAGGTTCCTTCTGATAGCTTCTAAGTGATTAAGCTATTCCAAAGCTAGGGAAAATACCAAATTACCCCTAACCTTTACCTTAGTTCTCTAATGCCCCCAAGGGCGAAATTGTCTTTTGCCACCATTTCCCACTAATCTGAATTAACACCTCATAATTTCCCAAGTAGTCACCAAGTAACTTCCCATTATCTGATAAATCTCAATAATGTACTAAATTAAGAAAATACCCCTAGGCTCACCCCAAGCTGAGTATTTGACCCTGTTGTGACTAAACCGCTAACTTTCTCACTAGGATCGCCTCGTACCATATAACTCAAATATATCCACATAGTAATGTGGTCTCAATCCTAAAACACATATATTTACAAATATATCATCAGCTGGTCAAAATTATGAAAATACCATTCTAATAAGAAACAGTCCCACGTGTATGCTTAATACACCTAAACATGCTATAATAGTGATATCATAATATAACTCACATAATTCACATAATCATGCATATAATCCCATAAACACATAATTATTCCAATTATTACTCTCCTCACCCCCTAATCAAGACACTAAGTCTTATTTGAGAATTTGGGACGTTACAATTAATAAATAAGATTATTAGATTAAAGAGTTTCATTAATAATCTAGTTTATTGGAACTTCGTATTATAGGTCCATGGTCCCCAGGTCACCTCTATCCTACACTGTCAAAGGTGAGCATGTCATAAGGAGGATTTGTAGAGAGAAGAAATAAATTGCAAATGAATTAATTTTATAGGGCAAGAAAATAATTATGGGCAATTGATTAATTGTGAATTAATTAATTATTTAACTATATGTTAAAATAAATATTAATCATGTTTGGAATAATATAGAGAGAGAGATTAATAATTATCTTATTATAAGATATTTATTTAAAACTTATATTTTTAGATTGTAGAGTCCAAGAACTTTACTTAGCTAAGATAGATAGTAGTATTATAGTATGTATAGTATTATCTTTGTAACTGTGGATTTTTGGTTCAGACCGGGAATTATGTGGACACTCATAGTAGCACTTATAGATTTTCTAAGTTTAACCTATAGTTTAAGAATATTAAGTATAACCTAAGGTTTGATTATATGACTGACATTAAGGATAATATTTGTTATACTATAAGGTTTAGATGAGGACCAATAGGATTTTAAGCACATGTTATGAATGGATGATTAAGGATTAAGTATTTTGAGGATTAAATTTAATAAGGAGTAAAGTTTGAATGCTTTAAGGTCAGTCAGCAGCTTTGAATATGTTGAGGGCTTAGTCAAGGCTGTTTACTCCATTCAAACTTAGCTAAAAATGTGTAATTTCGTGTTTAAATATTCAGCGTATGCCGATATATCGCAGCTATAGGGGGCGATATATCGCAGCACGTAGATACAGAAAACACGAAACGATGCACGGTCGCCTCGGGCATACTAGCCCAGGCAATATATCGCCTACAGGGGGCGATATATCGCCTCCCTTAGCATAATTCAAATGTTTTGGAATTCTTTTTCCTTTCATCCATTCAACCTCTTGATAAGTCCAGCATCTTTTTGAACGAGTCTTCAGCCTCTGCTGAACGATTATTCAAATTAATTTCACCTAAAAAGCTATTATTTTTATTTAAGTAAAATTAAGATTCCTTCATTCCCAAACTCTATAAATAGGACCTAGTACCCAGCCATTATTCACCTTTTACTCTAAGTTCAGAAGCTGCAAGTGCTAGGAGAGTGTGAGAGTTAAACACTTGGGTGGGGAAATCATAAGCTTAATCATCTTAAAGCTTATCAAACACTTTGGGAAGTAAGATTTCATAGTATTTCGGTTCGAGGGTTAGATTGATCTACACGTCCTCAAGGTATTCAACACACTCTAGTTCATTGGTTTTATGTTATGTTTCCCTTCTCTTAGTCTTCTACTCAGTCTTCTAACCTCATTCTTATTTTGGTTAGGGAATCTAAGTTCTTGAGCACATAAGTTTTGGTAAGTGTGACTTTCAATGGTTTAGTCTTTCCATTCCTTTCATTTCATCTCTTTTTCTTCATTAGACTCACCCTGTTGTATATGGTTTTAGGAGTGTTCCAAAAAGTCCCAACGCTGTCCTCTTATCCCGGTAACTTTGGTAAGGAAAATAGGATAGAATCTATATGTTTTATGCTTATGTTATCTTATGTTTTATGTTATGAAATATGTTATGATAAGTGTTATGATATGTATGTTTGTAGGATTGGGCATATGACCCATTTGACTAACAAGACCCCAAATAGATTATGGGCATATGACCTACTTAGCTAGTAGGACCCCACTAATATCATGGGCATATGACTTGTTTAGTCTATGGGACCCCAAGTAATAATGGCCATTATAGTATGTGTATGTATTAAGTGTTATGTTATGTCTTTATGATTATTATGAAATTTATGTACATGATGTATGTGCTAGATTTTCCTTGCTGGGCATTAGGCTCATTCCTTTTTGTTTTATGTGCAGGAAAATAGCTATTAGTGGCGGTAAGATTCGTGGACGCTTAGAGAATGTGTATCGATGGTGAATGGAGGCAAGGAGTCGAGTGTTCGATTTTTCGAGGATGTAGTCTTGTTTTACCTTTTTATGGTTTTACATGTATTTTTCCGCACTTTCTATGTAACTCCTTTTCACTTTAAGCTATGTTTTGTTTTAAAGACAATGGGTACCCATATCTTACTTATTTTATGAAAGTAACTTTTGTTTCTACAAGTTTCTAATAAGTTTATGGTATTTTTCGCAAATGTAAGTCTTATTAAGGTTTGTATGTATAGTTTCATTAATGGTCCAAAAGTCTAGAGTAGTGGGTCATTACATAGATAAAGTTAATTTTGAATTAACTGATATTTATTTTTGGATAATTATATCGTCTTAAATATTAATTAAACAAACAAATGAGAAAATCAGGGAAGGACAGAGAGTAGCTCATGCTATACTCACTGCATAGTGAGTGTGTGGCGCCACTATTAGGGATTCCTATCCCTAAGATTTGAATGTTGAATTTCAAATTTATTTGTTTATTTAATTATTTTTTAAATATGATTAAAATTAAATAAGTTGTAACTGATCAGTTTTATTTTAAAATAAAATAAAGATTAATTAAATTAGTTAATTATCTTTATAACCCTGAAAGAAGCAATACTTTCATAATATAAGTTTAAGAAGTTGTTTTTTACTATCAGACTCTCTCAAGAAAGAAACAATAGAATTTCCTAAACTTGAAATTCTTGAAATTTCTATAGCCTCTCTCTTCTCAATCCTCTTTAGATCTCATGTGTTGAGTACATATAGAGAGTCTAAATCAACCTTTGAATCCTACGTGCCCACACACATCCTTGTGTATTTGAGGATTGACTTGGAAGACTAAGGTGTGAGCTTTCAGAAAGGATAGGAAGATCATTGATTTATACGAAAAGATTCAATGAAACTTGATAGGCTACGAGAGGTAATCTCTATTCCTTTATGTATTATTTAATATATCTATATATGTATGATCCTGGCTTGTATTAATAACTTTAAAAGATCCTATTCCACTGTGTATTCCTATTTTTCTAATTTAATACCAACAACTACTAACCTTTTTCCCCATTAACCTCTGATTCATTATAGATACAAACAAATTTTGTGCATCTGGTAATCAAGGATATTTCAAAATATCAACCACCTCACCTGACCCTATGCTCATTCTTGCTCCAGATCAAATCAGTGCTTAGGCCTCCCAAATACTCCACCAAATGAAGCTCGGGTTACTCCCTAAACTAGCCCCAAAATAAGACCATGGAGGATAGTAGCAAGCCTTGAACAACCTCCCCACCATCTACTCTTGTCGAGTCACCAACCTCCAACCCTGTTTTCCAAGTAAAGCAATATTGAACTCCCTCAAGTTTATAAATCCCAATCCTCCACCAACCTTGTGAGTACACATTTTAGACCAGCTCATCTAGTGAATTCCCCTCCCTTGGCTTGAAGAAGATTTCCACCAAAACTTACTGATTGATCTCTCCAAATCTTTACATATCTTTAGTGGTAACAAGATTACACTCATAGCATTATTCGGTAGAGATTAGGCAACTGCCTTCAACAACACCTCCTTCCAAGCTCTAGATAACAACCTCCCATCCCACCCCTATGCCCTCTTTCTTATCCTCTCCATAAGGAAGACAAGAATAGTTGTTTTATTCCTTCCTATAATGCTCGGATGTCCCAGATAGGTACAATAAATCCCAGCCTCTTGAATTCTCAAGAGTCCACAAATTTGAACCTTCACACTATCAATAATATTTTAGCTGAAAAATATAGAGAAATTATTAAGATTCACCTTTTGCCCAAAAGCCTTTTAAAACATTGGAGTGGTTGATAACTCTTGTCGCATCCCCTTCATTAGCCTTACAAAAGAGGTAGCTATCATATGCAAAGAACATATGATAGACCGCTAGAGCCCCTCTGGCAACTTGATAGCCCTAAATCCACCTCCTCGCTTTCTACTTCCTACTCAGTGCAAATAACCCCTCCACACATAAGATAAACAAATATGGTGATAAAGAATCTCCATGTTTAATTCCTCTCATTAGAACAAAACACCCCATCTCCCTTTTCCAATGCACTACCTTAGAACAGACAGAGGTGACACATTGCATAACCAAATCCACCCAACGCTTATCAAAACCCATTTAAAGGAGCATAGCTTGGAAGAAATTGCATTCAATACGATCATAAGCTTTTCTCATATCCAACTTAATATTTATGTAACCATTTTTTCCATTCTCCTTTCTCTTTAAATAATTCATGACCTCAAATGCAATCATGATGTTATTTGTGATAAGCCTCCCTAGTATAAAAGCACTTTGGGAGTCAGATATAACCTGATTATGAACTTGCTTCATTCTGTTTTCCAAAACCTTTGATGCCACCTTATACAACACATTACACAATGAAATCGGCCTGAGGTCTCCCATATTTACTGGATTCTTTTTCTTTGGAATGAGCACAATATTAGTGTCATTGAGGCCCTTTAGGAAGACACATGTAAGGAAGAAGTTCTTGAATGTGTCCACTACATCTCGGCCTACACTAGACCAACACTTGATAAAACCCCGAGGTCATACCATCTGGTTCAGGAGATTTGTCTGGGTGCATTTGGAACAATGCTTTTTTTTTTCATCATTCGATATAGGTTGGAGCAACTCCTGATTTCATCTCTGAGTTATTGAAGGTTTCACACTATTGAGAATCTCATCCCATTAAGTATTTGATGCCATAAATAGTTCATTGATATAGTTTTTCATAACATATGATAATCCATTCTCCCAATCCACCTAATTTCCATCCCCTCCCTGGAACTGATGGATCTGATTATTTCTTTTCATAGCCCTAGCATATGCATGGAAATACTTACTATTTTGATCCCCTTCCTTAGCCAAAATTTCTTGGATCTCTACCTCCAAAGACTTCTCTCTGTGTTAAAATATCAAACAAACTTTTATTCTCTTCATTTTATCACTGAGTTGAAGTTGTATCCCTTCTTCCTTTTAATCGTTTGATTGTCTCCTTACACATGTTGATCCTTTGCTTGAAATTCCATGTATATTATTTACCCCACCTGGCTAAAACTTCACTACAATATTTAATTTTCTCTGTAAATCCAAACAGCTACAAAATCCCAACATTCCTTTACCAATTGTTTACACATGGGCTCAAGCAACCAAGCATTCTTAAACCTAAATTTATGCACTGTGGGGAAAGTTCTTCTAACAGTTGGGTCCAAATAAATTGGGCAATAACCTAAAGAAGAGACAGCCAAATTATATAACTTAGCTGTTAAGAATGAATCCAACTAACTTTGTAAAGCCAAGGCTCTATCCAATCTCACCTCCACTGAGTTCACCAATCATGTAACGCCTTAGTTACTCCAAGACCATTACTGTGAGCTTCGAACCGTGCTTAACTAACTAATCGAGTTCTTTGGTTATAAATGTGCATCTAGGTGTTATTAATAGGTTAAGGTGGAAAACCAATCAAAAGGAAATGATATATTTTATTTAAAACATAAAATTGTTCATGGGCCCATAAAAATGTTTACAAGTTATTTACAATCCAAAATGGTCAGTACAAAATTTACAACCCGCCGACCTAAGTGGCAAAAATAGGGTTAACCCCCTAGTTCCTCCAAGAAACTCCTTGCCTGTGGTGGTTAAGCGGCCGCATATGTACACATCACAACCTAAGCTCTCCCCTCAAGGTTGCGTGAGCTTTTCTTTCCCTTCACCTGAACCACATAGCACCCGTGAGCCAAAGCCCAGCAAGAAATCTTATTACTGCATGTATATAATATCAAATGATGATCATGATAATCATACAGGACTTATAGCCCTAAATAGATGAGTGACAGATGTATAAGTCACTAATGTGGGTTCTGCACCCTTCACAAATGAGTGACCGGGTCACTAACTTAATCTAGATGAGTGACTGATGAGCGAGTCACTAATGTAAACCAAGTGAGCGACCATGGAGTCACTAGTGTGGGTTCCATACCCTTAGCCATGTGACGATGTAGTCACCTGGGTTTTTTTGGCCCTGGCTCTAAGTGACTAGTCATGGAACTATACAAGCGCTTTTAGTTTTCATCGAACTTGATGTCGGTCTGGCATTAATGCTTATGATGAGTCATTCAATGCTAATTTTGATTAGATCTAATCTTTTCGGCTATGCGTTCATGACGCTTATGCCGCTCCTGACTTATAGGTCAATAACATATGACCAGTGCTCAGTACTACTGTCGAAATTAACTAGTAAGTCACAGCTTCACAGTCAGTTCTGACACCATTGCCGATTTTGACTAATAAGTCAGTGCCATTCACAAGTAAGCAAGATTTGCTAAGAATTTGACATGCAATCAAGGTCCACATTTAAATACTCAACATGTCTCAATAATAACCATGCATGTCAGTTATGGACTGCAGTTTTCTTACCACTTGTTCAAGCAAGAAATAGTAAAAGAACGACCCGCGAGAACGATCGATCTTTTGATTCCTTAGCGGTCACCTATTCATAACCAATTATAACTTCCATTAATGAAAATCAACAATAAAAGGGTCTTGACCTAAACCTCACTCCTGGGACCCCGAATTGTACCCAAACGGTGAGTAGATTCGATCCCAAGCCTTAGGAATTGAAGCCCCGAGCCAAAAACCCTCAAAAGTGACAAAAACATGATTCTGGAAAAGTAGGGTAGCGCTACCCCCCTAGCACCTCAGTG
Organism: Humulus lupulus; assembly: GCF_963169125.1. NCBI lineage: Eukaryota > Viridiplantae > Streptophyta > Magnoliopsida > Rosales > Cannabaceae > Humulus > Humulus lupulus. The sequence goes on along the minus strand of NC_084801.1, from coordinate 22,254,226 downwards.
CCCTTGGTAAAGAAGACTGCCCCTGGCTAGCGCTGTAGCGCCCAATGATGGGCGCTATAGCGCTACAACCAGGGTTTTCAACCCTAGTTTTCCCATCCATTGACACCACCATTTCCAACCTTAAGAACAAGCTTCCAAACCTCATTTAATGTCCCAAATGAACCCAAAAACCATCCATACATGTCCTAGGCATCATAACCCAAGTAACCCTAGCCAAAAACTCCCATCAATTCCTATTAACCAACCTAGAAATCCAAGCTGAAATCCAAAACGAAAATAGAGCAAACCAAAGTTTTTAATGGCTAGAACCTTACCTCAAGCTCAGTTTAGAATCCTCTTCAATGGTGGAACACAATCCTAAGCCATCAAGATCCACTTCGTTAGCTTGAATCCTCAAAAGAAGCTCAAAAATCCAAAGGAAAAAGGAAGAGAAATGATGCATGGGAGAAAAGCACTACAATAATTTTTAGTATATATTACATTAAAAAATGACACATATTTACAAGCGTTATTAATAGATAATTAAAAAAACACGGAGAAGTCATTTTTTAAACACAGTTGCGCCTAGTTATATTTCGTTTGGTGCCAAATGAAAAAATTCTTGGTCTATCATAAGAAGAAAAGAAAAAGAAAAACAATAAAGCACAAATTCTCTAATTTCTCTCAGCCTCCATTGAATCCCTAAACCTAAGGTACCCAAACAAGTTTCCATTGCCACCTCTCTGCCTCTCTTTCTTACACTCAATTGCAAAGCTTACTCTCCTCCACTCACTCTCTCTCACACACTTATCCTCTCGTCTCGTCTATCTCCGCCTCACGCGAGTCACTAGAGCACACGACGCTGGTGGAGCACTCTCTCTCTCACGACTCATGCGAGCTTATGGAGCACATAATGGCAGTATCTCCCCTGTTTGAGTTGATGGAGCATACTGGTACGTCACACTGGTATCTCACTTTCCCTCACATAAGTCACGACGGTTCTCCCCTTCTGGAAGCAAGAACATCTCTATGATGTGAATTTTTTTTATACAGATTACATATAATCAATATATAAATATATATATATATATTTATGTGTATATGTATTTATATTCTGTTTGATGGTTTTATGTTGTCCCTCCCTGTATTTACTCTCTTCTACTCTCTCATTCACTCTTTGTTATCTTTCTCTCTTTCTCATTCTATCTTGCAAGTGATAGGCTTGGCGTCGACAGTAGTGTTCTGAGCTTGCAAAAGTTAGGCATTTTAATTTATTTTTTTTCAGTTTTAAGGTTCATTTTAATTTGATTAGTATACCAAAATAGCTACTGGTTTGTGATGAGGGTTTAAATTTGACTACAAATATCAATCTTTTTTCTTTGTATTTGTTTCATTTGTGAAGGAGGTCTTCATCTAGATCACTCTTTCTTCATCTATTCTCACTGTAACCTCCTGGTAAAACAATTACATTCATATATATTTATATATATATATATGTACTTGCATATATGGATGTATATATATTTTTGTTTTTAGGAAGAGATTCCAAACCCAGCTTCAAACTTTATGATGTTATTATGATACAGTTATGTAATGTTGATTTTGACAAAATTATTATTTCACTTTCTACTTTCTAGCATCAAGTATGGAAAGTTATGCATTAAGGGTCTTTTCACACATTGTGATATATATATATATATCTGTGTTGGTTTGATTTTATGTCTTTTTTTTATGGGATATATATATACTTTTGTGTTTATTTGGTTCTTTTTTTGTGATGCAAATTAGGTGTTTGTGAAAATACCTCAATGGACTAAGATTGTGAATTTTTTTTAGTCATTCCATTCAGATATATTTAACAATGATGGGTCTTTCTTTGTTTTAATGTTTATATTTAGTGTGTTTTCGAATAAGAATGAATTAGGAATGAATGTTTGTATGTAGACTAAAATACTAATATTATCAACTAATAATGCTTGACCATTCAGTTTTGAAGAGGGAAAGGCAAAATTGATGACAATATTTTCATTGGATTTTTTAATATTTTTTTTAGTTTAATATATATATCAACAAACAACACAACTTAACTATTTTGGGTTTCAAATATCAACTTCAACAATTTTCTTGTTTCCACGTAGTGCACAGAATGGAATAATACCAATTTTTCATCATAGTACTAAGTTATTAGGAATTCAGTGGGAATATGCTTGCTCTTATAAACTCTAGTGAACACTAGTGAAGATTGAGTTGCATTGATTTGTATTTCCATGTTTGATTGTGTTGTGTGTACCAAGACATGAGAAATCAAGTACAGCAAAGGATAGCATATATACTTCAATCAGAAAGGTACTTCAGTAAGTTGTAATTCACTTAAATCATCCAATTATCTTTGCTTTGCTTTGATGTATCAATAAGCTTTTAATTCCTAGTAGTTTGAAATTCTTTGCAATGCTTTGTCTTAGGTTTTGTTTTGTGGAGAAATTCTTAACTTAGATTGATTGATCAACAAAATTAGTCCTTAGTTCATTTCATTATTTTTGTTAGGTGGCTTTCTCACATATTTGAATGTACATCAAAGCTGGTCAATTAAACTCAACTGTGCAATTTTCATTTCGTACTCCCATGTAAGTAATAGTCCAAGTCCTCTAAATAATACTCTATTGAATTCTGTTCTCCATAGATTAGCTTGTGTACAAGAATGAAAGACAACAGATTATGAAATATATTTAGGTGCAATTCCAGTAGGTTAATGAAATTTTTAATATATATTATGATTTTTAATTAAGAGCTAAATTACTTGTTCCAAATACGCTTGCCTATTTTGAAAAAAAGCTGCAGTGCAATATGTAACTATTAATAATCTAAAGTATATTACATTAATGTAAATTCTCACAGTAACACAAGTTTGTACTCTACAAATGCTAGTAATTTACTTATGTAAATTTAGGACTTAAGGGCTAGATTATTGGCAAAGAAATTTAACTGATTCATTCTGTTTCTCTATGTTTCTGTTATGTTAGTATTTTTATTAATTCTTTTTGTTTGGAAAAAGTTACTGGTGTAATATATTAGTCATAAATGACACATAGTTGCTTATGAACCTCCCTAAAAAAAGGTCAGAACAATGTTTGTTTTTCTATTATGTGAATTTACAATTCAAATTTTGTATGGTTAATATATTTGTATCAATTCTTAATTGTGTAATTGTTTCAAATCATAGCTATAATCTAACTGAGAAAAACAAATTCATGGCTATAATACGTTGCTCTTAAAATGATATTTTTTTTAAATAATATGTTAAGTTACTAAACCATTAATTATGCAAATATATTTTGTTGCTTTTTTAAATTATGTTTATTATATAAATATTAATGTCATAGAAACATTATGGTAATATTTCATATCACTGATCACATTGTTTTGATGAGTTTTTATTATTCAATTTTTAATTTCAGATTTTGGTGTTAGATTTTTCCTCCATGGCTAACCTTCTCTCTTTCGCAACCTTTTCATTCTTGTAAGATTGTTCATCTGGGTTAAAGGGAACCAATTTCTCAATTTAAGCTCACGCGCCGCCACCAATCGTTTGAAGTTCGACGTCCTCTTGACTTTGTAAGCTCACGCGCCGTGTCTTCTTGACTTAATTGATTTATATTTGTTTGTGGCTCAAAATTTTTGTTAGAATTATTTATGAGTTTGCTTCTAATTATTTGACAGATTCTTGGGCGTGGACTGATTGTAGAAGCTTCTGGTCCAGCGGAGCGAGAGAATGGGGCAAAAGGAACGTTGATACTAAATGTTATGAATTTTCTTCTAATTAACAATAAGGCTTTTCTTGTGTAATTTGATCTGTGTTTTTTTCTCTGCTTGGACATTATTGAGTGTTTCACATTTCTTTTTCTAGTTTCAGTTATAGATTTTACTTGTAAAGTACATGACTCAGGTAGAAACATTTCTAATGAATCATGGCAGGGGAACCAGGAAATTGACAGAATTGACTATACGTGATAAAATGATATCCATTCATGGTTCTTCTGAAATTATATATAATTATTATAGAGGTACAAATAATGGTGATTTTTTTCTTTTTTTTCCACTCACTCTTTTTTTAATATATATACTAAGAGTTGTGGGCAACTTTTTTACATATTGTTTTATGCAGATGAAAGTCTCTAATGAACGGGATTCATTGGCAATGACTCCTAAGAAACTAAGTTGTGATAGTTAAACTTACTGAGAGGTAACACCTTTGTTCCCATATCTGATGGATTTTCTTCTGTTGGCACCTTCTCAAATCTTTATTTTCCCTTGAGTAACCTTTTCTCTAATAAAGAGATAATTTATGTCTATATGCTTTGTACGATCATGATACATTGCATTTTTACATAAACGTACTGTACTTTGACTATCTAAATAGATTGAGTATTGATGAATCTGTTTGATGAGTTCCTCTTAATTTGTTTTTGTGCATACCAATTGTTTGTTTAATTATTTTTCCTTAGTTTGAGTGCATAAGGGTTTTATTATTGGTTCTATATATCTATAGCTAGCTCTTAATAATGATCTCATGCTACTTAGTTAATAAAAGTATCTGATTTAATTAATTAATAAAGCAAACCCGATATGTTATTGATGAAGGGAGATATTTGTAATGACTTGAAGATTATATAGTAAGGTTAAAATCTGCAGTACCCAAGCTTTTTTGCATATTCATTTTGTTATTTATTTTCGCTTTAGTTAATGGATTTGCTCTGCAACTTTGCCCATAATTTTGGGTTTGTTGTGTTGGCTATGTTTTTTTATTAATGAAGTGCTAATGCTTTCTTCTTGGAGGTTGATCGGTTCATACAAAAAAAAAAACATATCTGGACTACAAAGTACAATTGAACATCAAACTTTGAGCCATTTCAGTTTTTCTTTTTTAGACTAATGTTATTTGAGATAGTTTCCTGGTTGCAAGAGTTGTATTTCCTTTTTTTTTAATTAGGACTCCTAATTAAAGGCCATTGATGTTGATAGTTTATTAATTGGTATGTAATTTTGCTTTCATTTTAGTGGCTTCATTGGATTTTAAATTGGAAGGAAACTTTATTTCCAACAGTTTGCAAGAGTTATCTTCTCTTACTTTTGTTTTTGATATAATATTAGGAAAATGTTAGAATAGTTTGAATATCTTAGACATAGTGAAGTAGGTCCTGAGATTATTATTGTGTGTTGCGGTGATAACAGAAGGTTGAGAACTTGTGTGTCTTAGTGAAGTAGGATCTGAGAAATTTGTGTGCTGCGGCGAGATAAGGAAGAAAACTTGTGTGTTGTTTGAATATTTTGAATTGATAATGGTAGATGGTTGGTTGATAATATGGGAGGTATGTTTTCTGATTTTATGTAGAATTATCTATTATTATCTTATAATTAACTTTTGTTTGGTTGATTGGTTTGGTTATTGGTAGATTAATTAGATTGTTAAAAGCATACACTTGTATGTTTATATATTTTGATTTTTCTTTTAATTTTTCAGACACATAAGAAAAATTATGAATGTAATTCTACTTTCATTTTAGTGGCTCAATTAAATTTCAAATTGGAAGGAAGCTTTATTTGAAATTGTTTGGAGTTTGAGTAATTAATTTTCATTTATATTGATGGACTAATTTGATGATTCTTACTATATACACTACAACAAAAAGCTTTAATAATAGCATTGAATTTCTACAATCCATAGTGGGTATTTTCATAAAGGGTAGCAGCTGGTTGGTTAGTTTTATTGATCGAACAAATACATAATACTGGTATGTTTTTTAGGCAAATATTTAGGGCTAGCTGGACAAATGCGAGAGGACATTAGGATTAGCGATGATGATTTATAATATGTTTGAGATGCAATTATGGCTTTGAGTTTCTTTGATTTCTTCATTAAATATTCAGGGATATTCCTTTTAATTCTAATTTTGTTGACCTGAGTTAGAATACCATTATATTATTTTGGTATCTTTCTTTGTTTGCTTATGTATATTGTACATTTATTTATATAGATTTAGGGATATAATTTATTTATATATTTCTTGAAGGTTTTTTGAAGACCTTTGGTCATGTGTAAGAGCATCAACTTCGTCATCATATATAATGTATTTTAGTGATTAATCAATAAACTATGTTTTCCTTTTCGTTTACTATGAAGAATGATATTGGGTTTTCCATTTGTTAGTTCTACAAAACTGGTATTGGTACTTAATGTCGTATGACACTTCTGTTCTGGTGGAGATTATTAAGAAACAATATGTCTATAGACATATGATCATAATGCTTGCATTATTTAATATATTTTTGCAAATGTGGGTTATTGGTACTAGTGGAATTCTGTGATAAGTTTCGGTAATTTGCCTTCAGATTCATTCTTGTAGTTTTGGCGTTTTCTTTCTATTTTGTATTTAATTTCCTGCAAAGTGTTTGATAAATTGCTTCATTCAATATTAAGTTATTTTTAAGAGTGACCATATCCCATATATAATTTGGAGTCTTTGCAAATTCGTGGGTTTGAGGAACTTAAAATGATTGCAAAGTGATTTGTTGCAACATGTCAAAGGAAACTTATATATTCTATTAATTATATATAATACCAAATTATTTTCTGAATTTATTTTGAACTTACTTTTTTTGTTAGAATTCATAGAATCGTAGAGGTTAAATAAAAAATTAGAAACTTGACACTGACTTAAGTTACTACATTGGATTTTCATAGCCAAAGAATTTCTTTCAAACTTTTCTCACATTTTTTTCCCCTAAAGCTAGTGATCTTAACAGCTTTTGCTACTTTATTTCTATGATTGTTAATTTTAAATATTATTTTTTTCTTTGGTTTGAATGGGACGAATTGGAGTGCATTGATGAAAAGTAAAATGTGTTGCACCACCTCAAATAAATGTTTCTTAATGGTTTTTCAACACTGTTTTTCTTGTTTTTAGACGCCTAGAGGACTGCAATGATATTGTAAGCCACTTTATTGAGTGGATATATGTTGACTTTTACAAAAGGGTCTGTATATTAGTCCAACATTTTAATACTAATTATATTTACTCATGGTATATAATTATTCAAAATGACTTCCTATTATTTGTAAGTGTTGGTGGCTTTATTTCAGATCACCGCTGTGAAATTGGGAGGTGGTACTATCTTTTCTCCGATTTTTGTATGCATAGCTATGCTATATTTCTATTTCTATGTGTGGGTGTGTGTTTGTATAATTATAGATAATTCTTTTCTTGTATGTCAGTTTCGTTTTTGAAGTTTATAGTGAGTACCTATAATTGAATATTTTCTTAGCTACCAGCCTTAGAATGAAACTAGCAGTAGCTACTTGTAGTGAAATTAAACATATAACTCAGTAAAGAACAAGCCCAGTTGGCATGTTACAAGATTGGTACTAATAATTTCTTATGCCTGAAATATATTTTCTTCATCTGCAGGTACTTAAGTAACTGAATCAGGGAATCTTAGGGGGTGAGGGAGTTCCTCCTATGTTAATAAGCAGGGTTTTAGTGCAAGCCATCTACTTTTGGTTCTTGTTTTTTATGCTCCTCATTTTTGTATTTCACCCCTGCCATTATTACACTTACACAGGAAGAAAACGAAAGCTTTTGTTCCTCCAGAGTTAGCATATGATCCAGAGCCTCCATGATGCTTCTGAGGTGTTGTTCTACTTACATTTCAAACTCTAAGTTCTATGTTTTTAATTTGTTGATTTGAACGCATAGCCCCATTATTGAGTCTCTAAACACCTTTTTCTTTTATGAGGCAAAGGAAAGTATGAATAATTTTCATATTGAACATGACTATAGCAAGAGTAAGACCACAAACTGGTTGCTAAGAAGTTCAGAATGAAAATTGATTTAACTTTTTGTGTGCATGTAGAGGAAATGCAATATAAGTGAAATGCATCAAATGACATTAATTTTATTGCGTCATTTACTGGTTTAAGTTTATCATGAATAACACTTATGAGTTATAACTCCCATTATGATTTCAAGCTGCCCTATAAGTGAACGCATAGCCCCATTATTGAGTCTCTAAACACCATTATGAATAACATGAACCAAGTTGCCCTGGTAGAGCATGTCAGAAGCAAGCTTTCTTTCTTCCACTGGGTTGATGCCCTTATTTTCTTAGACATTCAGATTTCAAATGTTTATGAGTTTTATTGAATTAAAAAAATAAAATTCTTGGTAAATATAATATTCTGTGACATGGATATTGTTGATTAGTAGCTACTAGCTAGAGAAGCTTTCTCTATTTATTTTTTTAATGATAACCGTGTTTAAACTTAAGAGACATTTGTACATGAGAATGGCCTCAAAATCGAATTAGTATAGGAATTGAAATGCTATGATTTTTTCACCAAATTAGAGTGTTGGAATGATTTTCTTTCTGAATTGGTTTTACTACAAGATGATTAGGCTCAATTACTTCCTACTGTCTTTTTGATCATTTTCTGTAGATTATTACCAAAAGTTTACACAAAACCAGAGGTTTTTTTCTCTATTTATATATATATTTAAAAATCTAGTTGCATATGTGAATCTGTTTAATATTTGTGTAATAACCTCTTGCTTTCTTTCTCTCTCTGTTTTTGTGAGTTATTGTGTGACAGTTTGTACTTTTGGGCTCCAAAAGGATATCTAATTCAGTTCATGAAGTTGGCAATGCTTTACTCAAGAGATTTCTTACTGGACATAAAATTTGTTTTATTTTCAAGATTGTCTCCAAAGTACAATCTTTCTAAATTTTGTTATTGTTGTGGTTAATTGTTATTATCATTATATTTAAACTATCTTTTGTACATTTCTGTGGAGGCCTTCAGGAGTTATGTCTACTATAGAAGATGCTATAGGTAGTATAATTGCATGGCTAGTTGATAAATTCATAATTAGGTAATTAACTTTTTTTTATGTATTCTTTTAGTTTACTATTAACTTTAAGTTTAAGCATTAATTATTTAAATTCTTATGTAGCTAAGCAAATCAACCCACAACAAAGACAAGTGCACAATGGATGATGAATTGAAGGATGGAGCAAATTTCATGGTTTACTTTTTGTGTATCTTTCTATGTTTTTGTTTTTCATTTTTGAATTAAAAGATGTTCAAGATTATAGAACTTTATTATGTATGCTTTCAAACTTAAGTTAGAACTAAGATCTCATGAAGTAGCCATAGTTATGGTTTAAATTAGTTATTGTTTAATGTAATACTTATGGTTTATCAATCTATTTAATATTACATTTTGTGATTAATTTTGATATTTTTTTTTATCCAAATACGATAATAAAAACCTTTTCATTTAAAAAAAAAACTTATAATTATCCTTACACAACACAATTAAAAATCTATTATCTAAACTAAAATAACAAAATTTTATTATCGGACCTTTAATATGGCATTTATGGCTGTTTTGGATACATATTATAAGTGTAACAAAATGTTATGATTTATATAATATAACAAACTAAAAACGCCATCAAAATAATCAATTATAACAGTTGAAAAGTGTTATGCAAAATGTTTAATATTAAACTTCAAATTTATAACCAATTACTCTAACTAAACGTTATTATTTTAATATGATAGCAAAAAAAAATGTGTTTTGAATACTTTAAGATAACATCGAACATAACATTCAAAAATTGTTATAGAAAATAGGGGACTTTTAATAACAGGGGCTATGTTAGCGTTTCGAGAAGTGTTATGAATACTTCCGGTTAGCAGTTTTTAAGTGTTATGAATATTGTTTTTTCTTGTAGTGAAGTTTTAATACTCTGTTTTGGCAAGATTCTACAGCCTTCAATGGCTTGAACATATCCTAGGGGTGAAAAGACTATTTTGCCCCTAGGTCATTTATAGTCTTCTAAAGGCTCCCAAGGGTAAAACCGTCTTTTCCCGCCTATTTCGTTAATCATAATTAACACCCTCCAATTCCCAAAATTCTCAAACACCAATAATTCATATCCCATTACCCTTTAATTCCCAGCAACGTTCTAATCACCAAATTACCTCGAGGCTCACCCCGAGCCCTGAACTTAATCTCGTTATGACCAAACTGCTAACTTGCACTCAAAGATCGTCTCATGTCAAATGGCTCGAAAAAATCCACATTATAATGTGGCTTCAACAATAGTTCACCAGCATGCATACAAATATACAATTATGCCTTCAACGGGCCAAATTACCAAAATGCCCCTATCATGAAATGTGGACCCACATGCATGCATTTAACATCATATTATAATATAACTCACATACACATGCACATAATCATTTAATGACATAATAAATTAGTTATGGCCCTCCCGGCCTACTAATCCAACCATTGAACCTCATTAGGGATTTTAGAGAATGACAACTATCCCCTCCTTACATAAATTCGTCCTCGAAATTTACCTAAATAGCTCGGGATACTTATTCTGCATGTCAGACTCCAGCTCCCAGGTTGCTTCCTTGACCTTGTTGTTCCTCCACAACACCTTAACCAAAGGTATTGTCTTATTCCTGAGGACCTTGTCCTTTCTGTCAAGTATCTGGACTGGTTGTTCCTCATAGGAGGGATCTACCTCAAGCTCCAGATCTTCATAGCTCAAAACATGACTCACATCAGATACATACCTTTGAAGAGCTGAAACGTGAAACACGTTATGCACGGCTGATAATGCCAGAGGTAAGGCAAACATGTAAGCCACCTGACAAATCCTTTCCAGGATCTCAAATGGACCTACAAATCCAGGGCTCAACTTGCCCTTCTTCCCAAATATCCTCACCCCTTTCCATGGCGAGACTCTAAGAAAAACATAGTCTCCCACCTGGAACTCCACGTTCATGTGCTTGGGATCGGCATAACTTTTCTACCTACTCTGAGAAGCAAGCATTCGAGCTCTAATCTTCTCAATGGCCTCACTGGTCCTCTGAACTGCCTCAGAACCCAAGTATCTCCTTTCCCCTTTCTTATCCCAATGAATGGGAGATATGCATTTTCTACCATACAGTCTCTCATAAGGTGCAACTCCAATGGTAGGCTGATAACTATTGTTGAAGGAAAACTCTATCAAAGGTAGATACTTACTCTAGGATCCCTCAAAGTCCAGCACACATGCTCGTAGCATGTCTTCCAATTTCTGGATCATCCTCTCAGATTGTCCATCTGACTGAGGATTATAAGCAGTATTGAACTTCAACTGTGTTCCCATGGCTTTCTGTAAAACCCCCCAGAACATGGAAGTAAAAGTGGGGTCCCAATCTGACACGGTTGACCTTGGTGCTCCATGGAGGCGCACGATCTCTCTCACATAGAGATCGGCATATTAGTCAACTGTATATGTAGTCCTCACTGGCAAGAAGTGAGCTGACTTGGTATAGCGATCCACAATAACCCAAATAGAATCATGTTGACCAATAGTCCTGGGTAACCCCACCACGAAATCCATCATGATGTCCTCCCATTTCCACTCTGGGATATCCAGACGCAACAATAACCCTGCCGGCCTCTGATGCTCAACCTTTACCTGTTGACATGTCAAGCACTTAGCCACATATTCTACTACATCCATCTTCATCCCTGGCCACCAATACAACGATCTCACATCATGATACATCTTCGTGGTCCCTGGATTCAAAGAATAAAGTGTAGTATGAGATTCATCCATAATCTCTCGCCTCAAAGAAGTGTCTAATGGAACACATATCCGACCTTGTACTTCAAGAATCCCATCTCAGGCACTGTATAATCTCTGGATACTCCAGCCAAAACATCCTCTCTAATCTTGATCAACTATGGATCATCCAACTAACCCTCCTTTATCATCTCCAACAGTGTAGACTGTAGTGTAATATTGGCCAACTTTCCCACCAGCTCTGGTCATATCATCTGCTAACTCTCTGACTATCAGCCTCGCACTATAGATCTACCCCGGACCCTTTCGGCTTAAGGCATCAGCTACCACGCTGGCCTTTCCTGGATGATACAAAATCTCATAGTCATAATCCTTTACTAACTCCAGCCAATGCCTTTGTCGTATATTCCGGTCTTTGTGTGTGAAGAAGTACATTCAGGCTCTGGTGGTCAGTGTAAAGTTCACACTTCTCCCCATAAAGGTAATGCCTCCATACCTTTAAAGCAAAGACCACAGCCGCCAACTCTAAATCATGAGTAGGATATCTCTGTTCATACTCCTTCAACTGACGTGAAGCATAAGCAATTACCTTCCCTAAATTCATCAGAACACAGCTCAAACCTTGATGTGAAGCATCACAGTAAATCATAAACTTCTCCTGATCTATTGGAAGACTCAGAACTGGAGTTGTAATTAATCTCTGCTTTAGTTCCTGGAAGTTGTTCTCACACCTGTCTGACCACACAAACTTCTAATTCTTGCGTGTCAGCTCAGTCAATGAAGTATTAGAGAACCCTTCCATGAAACGCCTATAATAACCTGCCAATCTAAGGAAACTACTCACCTCAGAAGCATTATTTGGCCTTGGCCAATCTCTAACTGCCTCTATCTTGGTTGGATCTACTTTAATCCCCCCATTACTGAAAATGTGCCCAAGAAAAGATACCTGAGATAACCAGAACTCACATTTTTTTTAACTTTGCAAACATTCTATGTTCTCTCAGTCTTCGTAGAACCAATTTCAGATGTTGTTCATGCTCTGACTATGACTAAGAGTAAACCAGGATATTATCTATGAAGACAATCACAAACTAGTCTAGATAATCCTTGAACACTATGTTCATCAGATCCATAAAAGCAGTTGGGGCATTAGTCAATGCAAAATACATGACTAAGAACTCATAATTCCCATACCTAGTGTGAAAAGCAGTCTTTGGTATGTCTCCCTCCTTGACCCTCAACTGATGATAACCAGAACAAAGCTCTATCTTTGAGAATAAATTTTTACCTTGCAACTTATCAAACAGATCATCTATCCTTGGCAGAGGATACTTCTTCTTAATTGTTAACTTATTCAGTTCTCTGTAATCAATACACATCCTCAGAGAACCATCCTTCTTCTTCACAAACAGAACTAGCGCACCCCAAGGTGAGAAACTAGGTCTGATAAAACCCAAATCCAACAGCTCTTGCAATTGCACTTTCAGTTCTTTTAACTCAGCTGGGGCCATTCTGTAAGGTGCTCTAGACACTGGCTCCGTCCCTGGTGCCAGTTCTATCACGAACTCAATCTCTCTGTGTGGTGGCAACCCTGTCAAATCTTCTGGAAATGCATCCAGGAATTCACAGACTAGTCTGGTCTCTTTTGGTTTCACTGGCATGACCTGAGTGATGTCAACCACGATGGCTAAGAATCCTATGCAACCTCCTTCTAATAGATCTCTAGCCTCAGAACATAAATCATAGGTATACGGGGTCCATGCACAGTACCAACAAACACAAAAGGATCCTCACCTTCAGGCTCAAAGGTGACCATCTTCCTCCTGCAATCAATGGTTGCCCCATACTTCACTAACCAATCCATACCCAGAATCATGTCGAAGTCAGTCATAACTAACTCTATCAAATCCACTGACAACTCTCTGCCCTCCACTGTCACTGGCAAAGATCTGACCCATCTCCTGGATATTACTAACTCCCCAGTGGGTAATAAGGTTCCAAATCCCACAACATAATAATCACATGGTCTACACAGTCTATCAATAATTCTACGAGCAACAAAAGAATGTGTAGCACCAGAATCAATCAAAACATTATAAGGGGTTCCAGCACTAAGAAATTGACTTGTAACTACTGAGGGTGAAGCCTCAGCTTCTACTTGTGTCAACGCGAACACTCGAGATGGGGCTAAGCTGTCCGCTTTTCTGGGTTCTTCCTTTCTTGCCTTAGGGCAATCTTTCTTGAGATGACCCACTACTCTACATAAAAAGCAGGCCCTTGCCCTACACTCTCCCAAATGACGCCTCTTGCACCTGGGGCATTCGGGATAAGTCTTCCAGGCCTCACTACCACTCTAGCGGCCCATTGAAATACCACAGGGTCACCTATCAGGACCTGGAGCTGGGAAGGTATCAGGAACCTTCCTCTTCTAATCACTGGGGCCTCCGCCCCTACCAGAACCCACAAATGGAGAACATGTCCTCCTAAACTCTTCTCTGGCTGCATTGTCTCGCCAAATCTTTTTCTTTGCACTCTCAGCTGTGAGTGCCTTTTCAACCACCTATGCATAGGTAGTAACCCCTGCCATAGTGGTAATACGAACATCTTGGGCTAGTCTAGGCTGTAGCCCCTGGAGTAACCTCTCCCTTCTGGTCCCATCAGTGGACACCAGCTCCATGGCAAACTTTTCCAGCCGATCAAACTTCAGGGCATACTCAGTCACTGATAAACTTCCCTGAAGTAATCTTATAAACTCCTCAACTTTTGCAATCCTGATGGCATCATTATAGTACTTCTCATTGAACAAAGTCTAAACTCTTCCCAACTCAGGGCATTGATATTTCTGGTCTAGGATATAACCTCCCATCAAATTTTGGCATCCTCCCGAACACATATATGTGGCACAAGCCACCCTCTCATTACTTGTCACCCTTATAAAGTCAAGGATGGTGGTAATCATGCTCATCCATTGGTCAGCTTTAGTAGGATCTGCACTGCCTTCAAACACTGGAGGTTGCTGCTTCCTGAACCTTTCATAAAGAGGCTCTCATTTATTTCCAACCTCTGGCAGCTGCTCAACTGCTGCTACCGATGCAGGGGGTGCCTCAGGTACACTGGCTGCTGTAGGAACCTGCTATTGTCTCAGGAGGTGGAGTTTTTCTCCATGCCTCAATACCGTGGCCTACAAGTCATTAAACAATTGTTGCTAGTTCTCAGGAGTTGGCTGTGGAATCTGACTATGGTCATTCTCCTGACCCTGCCAGTTATTCTAGCCTTGATCTTCCTGGTCAGCTGCTGAATCTGTCTGTCTTTGAATCATTCTTACAACTTAAATCTTGATGCAATAGTCAATACGGCTAGTTAGGCAGTGATAACTAAACCTATTGCCGCCTCACGGTCCAAGAACAAGCAGATAATTACCATATTCCATAGTTATACAAATATATAGATGGATACATGATCACAGCATTTAGCATTTAACATGTATCAAATAATAATTCACAATGAACAATACTATTAAGCATGTTCCAACAATATTACCACTAATAAGCATGTTCTTGCTGATGATGCAGTAGTCAAGGGGCAGCCTTATCAAGGTATCTCGTGTAGATAGGTAAACATTTATACTATATTTAAGCAATTACATATATAACCACATAAATAGTTACCAAACCATGAGTCGAGCTTGTCTTCAGTGGTGAGTGTACATGCCTAGCCAGTCTACAGGAACCCTAAACCTTTGCACGCTCTGATACCAAGTTGTAACACCCTGGTTACTCCAAGACCATTACTGTGAGCTTTGAATCGTGCTTAACTCGCTAATCGAGTTCATTGATTATAAACGTGCATCTAGGTGTTATTAATAGGTTAAGGTGGAAAACCAATCAAAAGGAAAGGATATATTTTATTTAAAACATAAAATTGTTCATGGGCCCATATAAACGTTTACAAGTTATTTACAATCCAAAATGGTCATTACAGTACAAAAGTTACAACCCGCCGACCTAAGCGGCAAAAATAGGGTTCGCTACAAGAAAAAATGCTTTTAATAACACCAAAAATGTGTTATCAAAACATACCATAACACTTTTTGATGTGTTAAAACCGACTATGTTATCGTAGATCAGGGTACTTTACATAACACTTTATCATTGTTATACAAATGTGTTATTATACTATCAACGATAACACACTTTCTGTGTCATTTTAATAAACAGATAAGTGTTTAATTATATTATTTATAGCCGATTATAAATTTGTGTTATATAATGAAGTTTGCATAACAAAATTCTTTACATAAAAAGTGTTATTGTAATAGATATTATAACAAATTTTTCGTATTATTTTAATATTTAGATAAGTTAAAATTCGCATTATATATTCATTTATAAAATACTAATTTATTCTATTATATTTTAATTTTTTATATAATTAAAATTAGCTTTCTAATATATAATAGCATCATCAAATGAACTTGATTTTCAAATAACAAAAAGTAAAAACATTCAACATTGTATTAACAATCCACAAATTAGTTTAAAACATTCAACACTGTCATCAACAACAAAATGTTCTTTAAGTATTCAAGTAGTCTTAAATATTCAACATATTGAAAAGTTACTACTTTCAGCACAAAATATTAAAGAGTTTAACTTTTTACATAATAACACGTCAAAATTTGAGTAGTTGCACACTCCTACAGTACTATTTGATAGGAAAAAAACATGCAATTGAAGTTGCTTCATTGTACCAGCCACAATGATCTGATCTTCACTTCCAATTCTAGCAAAACCAAAACACTCCATGTCTTCATTGCAGACTGCAACACAACATAATACAACAACATTCAATGTTAAATTGATAAACTAAGTCTAATTTAGTTCTTTGAAATTCAAAGTTAAGACATGAGTAAGTCATAGAGTAATAGTAGTAGTTATCATTACCAGATTCTACTTTTGCTTGCACAACTTCCAGGAGCTGCTCAACTTTCAAGAAAACTTTAATATTATTATGGTGATGGCCCTTTGGAGTGGCAGATCAGTGGCCTTAAGTTCATCATTTTTTCTTTCAAACATATCCTTGCTGCTCCCCGCCCTAACTCACTCTTTCCTATTTATTTTATTCAAAATAATTCAAAATCGAATCAGAATCAGAAAAGAGCCAGAATCAGAATTCAAAAGAGCAAAGGCAGAAAAACTAATCCAAGAACTTAACCATCTTGAAGTTCAGATTACAAAAACACTAGACATACAAGTGAGCACTTTAAATTGCCAATCCTATTTGCTTATAATGTCTATATAGCTAGTACTTTTGGTCTAATTTTCTTTTCTACGTCTTCTTTTTATTTTTATGTACAGTCAAAACAAATAAGGGAACTTGATCTTGCTAATATACATCTGCAACTTGAGGACACAAAACCATATTCAATCCATACTGCTTTAGAGGTGAGAGAAGTTGAATTAAAAAGTCTAAAAGAAGTCCTAGATAGGCTTAGTTTAGACAAAGTTCAAGCAAGTTTATTTATTCTCTAGAGCCACAAACAGAGAAAAACTAGGTGTTTTATATAGGATAATTAATTTAAAGATCCAATCCTAGGTAGCCACAAACGGAGAAAAACTCAGAACCTGCATGCATAGGAAGATCATGAAATTTCTAGGAAGTACGAAGCATAAATGTAGAAAGACAGCTCTGACGTACTGACTTGTTCAGAAAAAATAAAAGTGTTACTCAATTATCAACACATAAAAAGCATAGAATAACAAGATTCAATTGCTACTGCAAAAGCATAAAACATAGAAACAAATGACCAAAACTCCAGACAAGAGAACTGCATGTACCATTAAACACCATTCTACATATAAAGAGCAGGTTAATTGCTAAGGCAATTGCTGATACGCAATTGCTGAACCAGCTGTAACATACACAGCACAAAGTTCGTACACACAAAGAAGAGCAACAGCTAAAAGTAAAAGAACAGCAACAGCTCTTGTAGATCAGTTTCAAGCAACTTGTTGATCACAAGTCACCCTAAGATTCAATTCTATTATCTATAAAGTCAACATTTCGAATTGGAAAAAACAATAAAATGGTGTTTATAATTGTGCCAAAGAAGCAGAAAAATCATGTATTAACTTTAGTTTATCAAATGAGGTTCAGATCATCTTGTGTCTGATTTCAGCCTCTAATAAAGTTCTTCCATTATATTATAAATCGAAGTTCATTGAAGCATAACACAACCAGAAGATATTACATCTTGATCATTCACCTTGCGACAGACAACAAAGAAATTAGTTACACTTCCTTCAAGAAGCCGATTGCCGTCATTTGACAACAAAAGGTCAGTTGTCGAGGGAGGTTTTAGTTTCTCCAAAGACTTTCTCACCCTGTAAAGAGAACAACACAATTCCCATATGACAGTAAATTATGAAACAATATAAAGGCCTTAATTACAAATTAGACTACTATTCCATTAGTAATGGGAATTCTCTTTGTATTTCAAACCCTTTTACCTTCAACTGAACAATAACATGCCCCAAAATATAACATAAACATGTCACTTTTGCCAACAACAAAAAAAAAATCAGCTATTAAAGATGAGAATCCTGAAATCTAGTGAACTAACCTTACCCAATTAGAGTACTTTACAGATGCAGCTTCCCTCCCAGGACCCACCACAGCCAAATGAGCACCATTTTCTTGGATCCCAAACATAGGAGGCACCATTAGTGAACAAGAATTTTGAGCTCATCATAGCGAAGACTTTTTTTTTCTTACAAAAATTGAAAATGATAACTCAAAACACGTCTATTTCATAAGAGGAGTATATTTTAATATTCAAAAAAAAAAAATTGGCAGTAAGAATAGTAAATTAAAAATATATAGCTTCTCTAGAGTATTTTAGTGGCAAACTTAAATGTAGTCAAAGCTCAAAGGCCTCCAAACATAAGGAATATCACCACAAATAGAATATAGATTAATATGAGGAAAGCATCAAAGGATTTAAACAAAAATTGGGTCACGGCTTGATTATCACAATTTCCAAGTCCGAGAGCTAAAACTAAGAAACAAGAAAAACAAAAGCCCAAAGCTGGAGGTCAGCCAAAGCTACATTCAAGATGCTAAGATATATTAGAGCTTTGTTTTGTTTGAAGAAAAACAAGCACTTTCAGCTTACAATCATCTTAAATCTAGGCTTCCTTGGCAATATTTTTATCATATAAAGTATATTTCAGCCACTAGTTAAACCTCTATTTCGAAAACAAAAATATTGAGCATAACAATACATTTTGGATATTTTGATTAACAAACAATCACTTTTTCACAGAATAGTTGCAGCTATGAAATTTGAATTTTTTTTGCATGAACTCAACAAATGTAACCAGTCCAGGACAGAGAAAAAAGAGCTAAACTAAGTGTAATGGGATGAGACAAAAACACACTAAAACAAAAACTAATGAGAAAAAACACTTTCCCAAAAAGGAGCAACTCAAACCATATTTTAAACAACTCAAATATTAAGAAACAAAATCTGGGAATAAGAAACTAAAACTACTATACAAACAAAAACATTACAAGATATACAAACAGAAATTGGCACAGGGGCACTACGACATGAAACTAGATTTCAAGGTTCTGTTTTCTGCGATTTCTTCAACCCCCATTTTCCAAAAACTAACCTAATACCTTCAAAAGTCATCAAACAAAGTTTCTTAACACAATTTCAAAGTAATTTGACCCCAATATAGGTTACCCAAATGCCCAGAACCACTATTACCTCCTCAAAACACCCAAAGACATACATGAAGCTAAAATCACAACTTTTATTTTGAACTTGGAAACTTTCCCCAAATCTACGATCCCAAGAAAAAATCAAGAGTCTCAACCTCAGTTCCAGGTCTATAGTACCTTGCAAACCAGTTCCCATCCACAATAACAACACCAAAATTCGAAATTAGTCAAAAGCTCAAAATTTCCTGAAGAACACCAAGCTTGAAGAGGAACTCTAAAACAGAGTATCTTAGCTCTCCAAATAAGAAATATAAGGTCTGCTTGGGATGATTAGAGATGTAAGTTTGCTATAGGAGAAGTAATAGAAGAAACCTAAACAAGTTTGCTATAGGAGAAGTAGTCCTAGATTTCATTTTCAAATGGAACAACCAAAGTAAACATTGAACAATGAGGAACCACAATATCAAGGAAACATAGCTCTATAATTAAAATTAATACGTAAGAAACTTAGAACTAAATAAAAGTTCATAACCAAAACCATTCTCCAAACACAGAAAACTTATACACAAAAAAGTCAAAGATCTAATGTAACATTTACTCATAAACAAAAATTAGTCACAAGAAAATCAAATACAGAACCAAAACAACCTCAGCACACTGAAAGTTTAAATCCAAAAATAGGATAATAAAACTGAAACTAAAATAATCTCAAACCCATAAAACATAATCACAAACAAGATCAAATGTCAAATCCAAAAATATACTCAGGAAACTATATAGTCAGATATTTGAAAACAACAAATATACCAAGATATTTATATTAAAAGGGCATGGCCTAACCAAGTCAAGTAATAATAATATCAAGCTCTATAACTAACACTCAAAACCTCTCGATATGTCCTAAGTCTTTGAACAGAATCAAGAAAATATAATCAAGAAATTATCTAAGTCTTTGGTCATACTATAACACCACAATAATGTAAATGACTAAATTCATTAAATAAAAATCTTAGATCAGAGTTTTAACTAAAATGAAGACTAGGAGCAAGTGCGTCATCATGCTTATCTCTAACATGTAACTTTCTTCTTACGAATCTTTAACAAATGAATTGGGATGAAAAATGGAAAGCAAAGTTATGACACCTGGGTACAGTTAGAAATATGAATACACTCGAAACAATGGCAAGGGACGCAGCAGTGGAAATAATTCACAGGACAACATTTTGATGTTGACAGGCAGCACCAATTTTACTCTTTTTATGTTTTTCGTACTTCTAAAATAAATTATTAAATTGCAATAGTCTTTACAGCACAAAAGCTACAAAAAATCATGATCATAAAAATATTAAATTGCAATGCAATAAATCCAATATGTTAGTAATACTCCACAACTTAGGCTCTTTTATCTAGGAAGAGAGCTAAGTGAAACCTCCATATACAGGACCTAGAATCTTAATCAACAAGAAGGTGCAAATTGTTTTATAAAATAAACAGGGCTTATAATCAAAGACCAAATATATAAATTTAAAGCCATGCTAAGTAAAGCTAATTTCAGCAACCACGCTAAGTAAAGGTAAGACCATTTTGCCTCAAAATCTCAAAACAAGATCAAATCAGAGAACACAAACAAACAAACAAAATCAAGAACAATACCATAAGAGGGAAATCTTTTTCAATCTACTATCAACAATCAAATATTACAAGGTCTTATACCAATTTTATATACAGTTTATTCATAATCATGGTAATGAAAGACAACAACATTTTACAGCCAGATGTATTTCTCTTTTAATTGTAACTGAAAATAATAAGACCCCAGCAATCTTCGTATCTCAGATCATGAACAAGAATAATGTATTCGGGTCCATAAATCTAAAATAGTACCTAGAAATGAATATAAAAGAACAATTTTTCACATCTTAATTGGTTCCAAGTATTTCAAGCCACAACCAATCCATGAGTAAGTGAAAAGGATTAACTCTTTGAAGAAACATACTATAGTGATTGCAGTTTAAAAGCTTAGAGCCATCCCTTCAATTCTAGTGGTCTCTCAAGCAAAAAAAGGAGTGAAATTTAACAAAAAGACAAATGCAATTAATAGATTCTTGAAATGGTCATCTAGAAAGATAAAGTCTATTTTGACGATTTAATTTGTGTGTGAGATGAATTATGAACTTACAGAAGCAATAAACACTACCTGAACCCTTCTTAGAAACACATAAGATTTGAATTCAACAAAGAAAAATACGGAAGGTAAATATGAATGTGGTAAAACTAATTTCACTTAGGATATGAGCAAGGAAACATCAAATGTAGGGAAATTTCTTCGTAGTTAAGGTGTAATACAACAAACTATCTACATCTTGTATTGTTCAGATTTCTGAAAGTTTAGGTAGATCCAGGAAATAATTTCCGGTAAAGTCAGGATAACTTTTACAGACAGAAACAAAGCAGCAGTAATTTTTTCAAGCAACTAAATTGTGATTGAGGTTAAATGTGTTACAGTTTAGAACAACAACAAAAGGCTAGATACTATAGATTGGAAAAGAAAACGCTACCAGCAAGAACCAGTCCACTGTGGCATTGTGCTTGTTTCATGTTGAGCAGGTTTTCCAGATAAAGGATCTGTGGTTTTAACCTGAAAATAAGTGATAGAAGTCAAGGGATTTGAATTCTGAAGGCACTCAGAAAAAAATAAATGCAAAATCATTTCTAAAACAATGATAACAAACTAACGTGTCTTGTTATTGAACAACTAATTCAAAACTTTTGCATGCAACTTGTAAAGTTACAAAATGCAAGTCTCTCCCGTAGGTCATCAAAAAAAAAAACTTTAAAAAAAATGGGCATATGAATTACGCATACCCAAGACTTTGCTTTTGAGAGTGGAGGCTCCCCTGTTCCAGTCGGAGTAAAATCATCCAACTCAGTTTCAGAAAGGGGAACGCTCTCACCAGTTACATTATTACATCCAAGAAAATAACAGGAATAGGTTCACCTAAAGAATGACATGTTTGAGGCAAGTAAAGCATATATTATCTATAGGACCTAGAGTTGTTTGAGCCAACCAATGAACATAAACTTCAGTTTATTGACAAACCACCTGTTACATAACTACGTCAGTAAATTATCTTTAATATAATGAATATTCCTGCTATGGCTACATAAAAATATATTCACAATGAATATCTTTGTTACTGTAACATTCTAGCGCCATTTAACTTCACTAGAGTTTCTTTCAATAAAGCATATCTATATATATAGTCATATATTTATCTAATGTACAGGGGCCTATTATGAACAAGATCAAACAAGGCTGGGGAAGCAAGAGAGGGAAAGATAAGGGTGAAAAAAATTTGTCAAGCCACGAAGGACCTTATTCTTCATTTCTTTAAAATAGATATAACACTTTTGGTTGTTTCAGGGAGATAAAATATTTCAATCTCATAACATGTTATAATACATACTTTGACTCTGAATTCAATAGTACCCAGAGTTTTATTTGAATTAAATCTGCCATTATTTTTATTGTTTACCAAAGATATGAGACAGGAGCTATGGAGTGGAGCTTGTTATCAGTGGAAAAGAGAAAGCATTATGAACTAGACAACCATGTATATATTAGTTTACATCCCCCTTTACCCTTTTATTTCATATCTAATTCTTTACTTCATATTTAAATTTATAATTTTGTGTTTGGTCACTTTTGAAACCACTCTAGAAATTGCAATATCAAGTGATCCACGGTTGTAAGAGCTTGGCTGAAGAAAATAGACAAATGAGAGATATTAAAGGACAAATTTTATGACTATAGAATGCATGCTATTACCAAAACCGTTTTCTTTTGAGCAAAGCTATGGCCCTTGCTAGTAAGAAAGATGTAGCAGCCCTTCAAAAATTATCTCTTACTAAGGTAAAACCTTATAAACAATACTTTAACTTGATATTATAGTATCAAACTTTATAATTTAAGAAAAAGAATAGTATTTTTTTTGTCATTAGGGTGAAAATTTCATGTCCCACTATCTCTCAACTCTTTTCCACCTCTATTGATCACTATTTTCTACATTTTCTCAAGAATAAAAGTGTGTTTAAAACTAACAAAAACCATATTGATCTATTCCCTTTCCTTTTGCTAGAATTTGATCCCTTTCCTTTTGTATTTTTTCCAACTGAGTTCTCTAGAAAAACATATTAAAATATAAAAATTCAAAACCACCATCACACACTCACACAGTTAATGCATAAAAACAAAACAAAATAACTTACATCAAACCAAGCATATCACGCTATTGCTTCCTATAGCCACCTAGTATCAGCCCTGTCCAAACAAAACATAAACCATCATAAATGATTTCGTCTATTTTATCAAATACAATTATGTAAAAACAGGTCCATGCTACTCCAGCTCAAGTCACCAGTATAATTCTTGCATATATCATGACAAATTAATAACAAAATAAGATCCTTTAGAAAACTGAACTAACGATTTATTTATCTATATATAAAACTGAAAATGTAAGCGTAGAAGAACAGAGGGTTGTTAAGGCTTTGGGGTGCTGAAGAGGGAAAGGGGAAAATCAAAAATAGGGTTTTATGAAACAATACCAAAAACACACACTGTTAGAATCAAGAACATACTTTGTACACGATTGGAAATGCCGAAGACAAAGCCAAACAATTGGAAACGCCGAAGAGCCGAAGTTGTACTCAGAGCAATGGACTAACTTCGGAGACACCGTAGGCGAAGATGAATGGAGGAGTCGAACAATGATTAACTTTTGGCGAAGAGTGTGAATGAACACAGAAGCCGATCCCACTAGTTATAGTCGAATGAACGGAGAAGTCGATCCCAGAAGTTATATGCGAAAATGAACGGAGAAGAGGAGTCATTCTCAGACTTAGTCAAACAATGTAACTAAACAGAATTAGAATAAAAATATAACTTTTACAAGTTATAGCGTGGGCTCCCAAAATTAAACCGCCATTTTTTTACTTTGCCACATATATATATCATAATACTTTTTCATTAGTATTATATTCATGTGTTATGAAAAGGGGTATTTGGTGTAGTGGTTAACCCCCTAGTTCCTCCGAGAAACTCCTTGGCCGTGGTGGTCAAGCGGCTGCATATGTACACATCACCACCTAAGCTCTCCATTCAAGGCTGGGTGAGCTTTTCTTTCCCTTTACCTGCACCACATAGCACCTGTGAGCCAAAGCCCATCAAGAAAACTCATTACTGCATGTATATAATATCCAATGATGATCATGATAATCATACAGGACTTATAGCCCTAAACAAATGAGTGACAGATGTATAAGTCACTAATGTGGGTTCCGCACCCGTCACAAATGAGTGACTGAGTCATTAGGTTAATCCAGATGAGTGAATCACTAATGTAAACCAAGTGAGTGACCATGGAGTCTCTAGTGTGGGTTCTGTACCCTTAGCCATGTGACGATGTAGTCACTTGGGCCTTTTTGGCCCAGGCTCTGAGTGACTAGTCATGGAACTAGACAAGTGCTTTTAGTTTTCATCAAACTTGAGGTCGGTCCGGCACTAATGCTCATGATGAGTCATTCAATGCTAATGTCGATTAGATCTAATCTTTTCGACTCTGCATTCATGATGCTAATGCCGCTCCTGACTTATAGGTCAATAACATACGACCAATGCTCATTACTGTTGTTGAACTTGACTAGTAAGTCACAGCTTCATAGTCAGTTCTGACACCATTGTCGATTCTGGCTAATAAGTCAGTGCCATTCACAAGTAAGCCATATTTGATAAGCATTTGACATGCAATCAATGTCCATATTTAAACACACAACATGTCTCAATAATAACCATGCATGTCACATATGGGGTGCAGTTTTCTTACCTCTGGTTCGAGCGAGAAATAGTAAAAGAACGACCCACGAGAACGATCAACCTTTTGATTCCTTAGCGGTCACCTAGTCATAACCAATTATAACTTCCATTAATGAAAATCAACAATAAAAGGTTCTTGACCTAAACCTCACTCCCGGGACCCCGAATTGTACTCAAACGATGAGTAGATTCAATCCTGATCCTTAGGAATTGAAACCCCGAGCCAAAAACCCTCAAAAGTGCCTAAAATAGGATTCTGGAAAAGTAGGGTAGCGCTGTAGCGCTACCCCCCTAGCACCCCAGCGCTACCCCCCTAGCGCCCCAGCGCCCTTGGCAGAGAAGATTGCCCCTGGCTAGCGTTGTAGCGCTACAACCAGGGTTTTCAACCCTGGTTTTCCCATCCTTTGACACCACCATTTACAACCTTAAGAACAAGCTTCCAAACCTCATTTAAAGTCACAAGAAACCAAAAAACATCCACACATGCCCTAGGCATCATAACCCACATAACCCTAGCCAAAAACTCCAATAAATTCCCATTCACCAACCTAGAAATCCAAGATGAAATCCAAAATGAAAACAGAGCAAACCAGAGTTTTTAATGGCTAGAACCTTACCTCAAGCTCAGTTTAGAATCCTCTTCAATGGTGGAACACAATCCTACGCCCTCAAGATCCACTTCCTTAGCTTGAATCCTCAAAAGAAGCTCAAAAATCCTAAGGAAAAAAGAAGAGAAATGATGTACGGGAGAGAAGTTTTTGATACTCTATTTTGGCAAGCTTCTACAACCTTCAATGGCTTGAACATATCCTAGGGGTGAAAAGACTATTTTGCCCCTATGTCATTTAAAGTCTTCTAAAGGCTCCCAAGGGTAAAATCGTCTTTTCCCGCCTATTTCGTTAATCATAATTAACACCCTCCAATTCCCAAAATTCTCAAATACCAATAATTCATATCCCGTTACCCTTTAATTCCTTGCAACATTCTAATCACCAAATTACCCCGAGGCTCACCCCGAGCCCCGAACTTAATCCCGTTATAACCAAACCGCTAACTTGCACTCAAAGATCGTCTCATGCCGAATGGCTCGAACAAATCCACATTATAATGTGGCCTCAACAATATTTCACCAACATGCATACAAATATACAATTATGCCTTCAACGGGCCAAATTACCAAAATGCCCCTATCATGAAATGTAGACCCACATGCATGCATTTAACATCATATTATAATATAATTCACATAAACATACACATACACATAATCATTTAATGGCATAATAAATCAGTTATGGCACTCCCGGCCTACTAATCCAACCATTAGGGATTTTAGAGCATTACAAATCATCTCCCTTTTTCCAAGTAAATTGGTACCCTATTAACTCCTTATCAAACAACCCACAATTTTGTAAAGCTTCTTGAAAACCTTCAATGAACCAATTCAGGTAGGGGCACCCACCACACTTATTAGATTGGCTTGCTACATTATTCAAGTCTCCAATCAAACACCACGGCAATGTTGACTCTAGTCCCAGCCTTTGAAGTAAATGCCAAGGCTCTTCCTCATCCCTCTATTCCATTCACCATAGATTCATGTTAGCCTCCAAATAACTATCCTTTCGACTTGAGTCACCACATCAATATGATTAGGTGAGAATCGCCTTAACTCAACTTCTTCTTTGTTCTTCCATAGTAAAGCAATGCCTCCATTGTGACCTTTAGCGTCCATTGTAAACATCCCCTCAAATCCCAATTGAACTCGAACCCTCTCCACTATCCCTTTTACAAGTTTCACATAAAAAAATAAAAAATTGGGCCTCTTTTGGACAACCATGTCTTTAAGGAATTTGATGGCACGCGGGTTCCTAAGCCCACGACAATTCCAGCTAAGGGTACTCATAACTCTTGGCAGACATGATCTCCAAAGCCCACCCCATACAAGTTTTTTTGAAGCCCATCTTTACATTGAGCCATACTAGTATTAGTAATAGTATGTGGCTCAAGTTCCCTATCATTAAAAGGCATCCTTCTCTTCAGCTCCGTGATATTCAACCTTTCATTTTGAACATCAATTTCTTTTCCTGCCCCCTCTTTAATTTCTCCATCTAATTCGCCAGCTGTATTCCCCACCATATTCAGCTTTAATCGGGTCATAATCTGCCTCCCAGTAGTCATCTTCCTCTCATTACGTGCATGTCCATTATCCTTGCCAATCTCCTGAAAAAACATGGAGATGTGCTAGTTACCATATTAGTATCCTCCTCAACCCACGGACCACCACGACTGTTACCGGAGTCAGCCCCTGCCTTCCCTGAGCGAAGCCATTTCAACCAAATGAGGTGTTGTTGCCATTTCAGAACTGCTCTCATCCAAGTACCATATGGTTTCTCATTCTCATCAAATGGCTTCTCAGAGAAACACTCACATAATTTTTCAGAATGGCCCATCACTCCACATATAAAGCAAAAAGTAGAAGCATATTCATACTTGATAGAGACCCAAAACCACTCACTTCATGTTTTCCTCATATTCATCTTCCTCATCAATGGGGTGTCTATATTGATTGTAACTCGAACTCGCATATAGTCCCTCCAAACTATAGTAAAATTGTTCGGATCAGATTCGACAAACGTTCTAATATAGTTACAAATATCTTTAACAACCTTTTCTGATTAGTATCCCGACTGTAGATCATATACCTGGACCCACATATCCAGTCTATTTAGCATGATCACTCTTAGATTTTCCTCTAGTTGTAGCCTCTCTATGAGCAATTGTTTTTTTACAAAAGTCCAAGGTCTCCCATCAATAGCCCTTCTAATATCAATCTCATGGTAAAATTGGAACAGGTATAGGTTATGCTCTTGTTCTTTGACATACATCCCCCTCCCAGATTTCCACAAGGATGTGCCATCATATGCTACATTGCTTGGAAATCTATCGGACATGGATTGAGGAATCTACCGACTAGGCACCATCGAACATCAATAATATCCTCCTCCTCCATGTTCTCGTACCATAGCCCTCCATTTTGCTCTTCTTCCAAACTAATAGCAGCACACCTTTCTTCTAACTCACTCACGGAACTACTACTCAATGTCATGAATAATACACCCAAGCTTACAAATGAAACAATACCAATAAATCTCTCAAGAACAGAGAGAACAACCTACAATGTCAAGAGACACGACCCATAAAAAAACATTATTAAATAATTAAAAAAATCCCCCAATATCGTAAGCTTCTTGAGTAGCCAAAATAATCCCCATAGAGGAAACATGATATTTGAGGATTTTTTCTAGTTAACAAGATCAAATCCAACTATCAAATCCCCTAATATCATAAGCTTCTTGAGTAGCCAAACTTCCCAATCCAAAGGCTATTATTCTGAATTTTCATTGACCACCATTCAAAAGAAAAAAGAAACGAAGAAAAAAAAGATGCACCATAGAATTGTCTTGCATTATATGTATTTTCCAATAATACTACTCTTACTCATGTAAAGAAACCAATTTTTTGTCTATTATTGAGAAAACCTCATGAATTGTTTGTGCCCTTACATTACAAGTAGGGTAGAACAACTAGAGAAATTAGATGAAAGAGAACCAGGGTAAAAATAGTAAAGATTTTATTACAACTTAGACACATAGACATAGTAACGAGAGAGATAGAGGAATCAAATCAAAATCCATGCACAATGTCTTATCTATTCTTATGCCATCTCAATGTGACCACCTCCATACTTGTAGTTGTTAGCACTCGCTTCTTTCTCACCTTGACCCCAAATGGCGTAAGCTTCTTCTCCATGGGCTGCTTCATCTCCGATCTCCAAATCCTCGTCTGACATTCGTAAAGGCACGATCAGTCCCACGAATAAACAAATTAGGCTTGTCATGATGATGTTTAGGACAACGACGAACAATATTCCATAAATTTGCCACCCCATTTGCCTGAATCCTTCCTTGGCTTTTCCCATATGCAAACCATAGAACAGTCCCATGTACTGGTTATAGTTGTCGTAGAATAAGAAGTTGAGCTTCGGCTCCGCAAAGATACCAGTCAGCAGTCCCCCTAAGGTTCCAGCGACGGCGTGAGTGTGCAATACTGCCATGGTATCGTCCACCTTCTGGAGAAGTTTCCATTTTTTGTGGACAACCATCATGGTGAACCATGGGATAGAGCCCGAACATATGCCCATGATAATGGCTGCCCATCCTTGGACGACCCCTACATGTTTGATGAAATGTACCAATGAGAGAGAAAGAAAAAAAGATAACAGTCATTGATTTAGGCATAATGTGTTATTTCTTGAACTTTGCATTGATTGTAAAACCTTTTGATGCTTAACCATTCTAGTTTTTTAGTTCTGAAATTCAAAGATGTCAAAAGAAAAATGTACTTGGTAATAAGTTTTTTCTGGGAGTTACCAGCAGCTGGGGTGATGCAGACCAAGCCTGTGATCATTCCTTGGACTGCACCAATGACAGAGGGTTTTCCAAAAAATGCAATGTCAAGAATGAGCCATGTAAGTAAACTAGTGGCAGTACAAATATGAGTGTTCAATACGGCCAGTGAAGCGTCCATGCTTACAACGTAAGGGTCTCCTCCATTGAATCCTGTCCAACCTAGCCACAACATTCCAGCCCCTGCCAACATCAAGAGAATGTTATTTGGTGGGAACCTTTCTCTATCCTTGTTCAGTCTCGGTCCAACCTGTAAAATCAAATTGTAGAACTTAGTAAGTAAAGTTCAAAGTTTTTGTGCTTTCTTGTAGAGGGCTTTTACTCTTGTTTGTTGCCCGAGTTCAAATTATGTAAGTCGTACTCTCACAAATTGTTTTGAGTGACAGATACTATTTTATATAAATTTGAGTTAGTTTTTTGGTAAACAACTTGAATATCTACCATGTAATGGGGTTAAGTGTCATATTTATTAGGTCGTGAACAGGGAAGAAGCAGAAGTAAAGTTCGGCGGGCAAATGATAAAAACATTTTGAGAGGGAAAAATTCGTAACTTCTTAAAATTTGAAGGATTATATTGAAAAAAAAATCTCTATATTTTTGGTTTTGATCATTTTTTTTTGTTAATTTTAACGAAATATTTTAAATATTTAAAATAATATAATTTTGAAACTAATTAAAAATAGATATTTATTAATTATATTAATATAAATTAAAATACTATAAAATATCATTATTATAATAATATTTAATATAAAACTAAATATTTAATAATTTATTTTAAATCAATTTAAAATAGATATGTATTAATTATATTAATATTAATATAAATTCAAATTCAAATATTATAAAATATAATTATTATAATAATATATAATACCACATTAAATATCTAATAATCATATTAATATTAATTCAAATATTACAAAATATTTTTATTATAATATAAATATATGATATATAATCCTAATTTTTATAATATCTCGGAATAATAAATATTTATCAATTATATTATATGAATTCAAATTAGGATTATACATTATATGTTTATGCATGTTGATTTAAAAAGGCTATGGTTTCAAGGATTAAAAATGTCTTATTTATGTTGGTTATGCAGCTATATAAATATACATTTATATAGAAAGATAAGTTCATAATCCGTATTCCATACCCAATATGCTGCGGTGAAACCGGCAACTCCCGAAGACAAGTGGATGACATACCCGCCAGAGTAATCAATGATTCCATTGACGGCGAAATATCCATTAGTGGACCATATACTGAACGCTACAACGGTGTAAGAAAATGTCAGCCAAAGTGGGACGAACAACATCCACGCATAGAAATTCATTCTCCCCAACAGTGCTCCTGCTATGAGAATCAAAGTGATAGCGGCAAAGACAAACTGGAAGTACACCATAGTTACATTTGGGATCATCCCAAGAAAGGCTCTTTGGAAGTAATACTTCTCGTCCAGTGCAACATTGGCTTTTCCCCAGAGAGGAAAGAGTTTGTCACCGAAGGACATCCGATACCCCCACCCAACCCAGCAAAGGAGAACACAAGCAAAGGCATAGAGCACCATGAATGCTGAGTTCACTGCCCATTTCTTCTTCACCGCACCTCCGTACAGAATGAGGAGCCCCGGAACACTCTGCATCCCCACGAATGTTGCAGCCGTCAGTTGCCACGCATTGTCGGCTTTGTTCATCCATTCGGGGCTTGCAAAGTCTGGTATTAGGTTAGACGGTAATGGAACGGTGGCATTGAGATTCATCCTTTTTTCTTCCAAGAAAAACAAACACAACACTTGACACCAGAGTTTTCTGATTTGTGGTAAGCGCCAACCATCTCCTTTTAAACATAGCATTGTGTTTGGTTTCTCAGGACAACACGCTGTCACTTTGGTGGTCTATTTGTTTGGACGGCATTGCTTTCGTTTATTTTATTTTATTTTGTTGATTTTTATGTATCTTTTAGGAGAAGCTGTCACTGAGCAGGATTCTCTCTTGATTATTGCTTATATTCACTGTGACGTTATTTACGATGGTATCTTGTTTGGCATTGCTGGACTAAATGTGTTTGATTCTTGTTATATAGTTTATTAACAATGCTCAATGATGGTGTGTAACTGTGATGGGCGCAAGAAAAAGAAAAAACATATTCTTGATTAAAAGACAAAACATGATATATATTGGAAGGAAGCTATTGACGCCATGCTATATATTTGAACAAGACTTGATAATAAAACCAATCAAGTTTCAGAAATCCTACAATTTAATTAATATATGTACGTATATCATCATATACATAAATGAATGTATATAGGAAATGTTGAAAGTAAAAAATAAATAAAAGCTAATGCCACATATATTGGATATAGCCTAGAAAAGATTATACCTGCTAGCTATTTTAGATATCAAGAATGCTCACCCTTTTCACTCCAACAATTGTCTTCGGTCAGACTAAGCGCGGCGAACGTAGCCATCGGAGCCGCAACAGGAGCTCCAGTCCGAGGAGGTACGTTGGTGGTGGCGAAGGAGGTTGTGAGAAAGTAGTTCAAGAAATCGGAATTTCAGAGATGGCAGAACATTATTTATGGCTCCGCTGCCATGGTTGCTGAGGCTGTGCAAAAGGTTGATTCTATCCATTAAAAAAAAAGTAAGAGTGTTACAAAATTGTAATTTTTCTGGATTGTAGTGTCGTTTATTTTAATTAATATATAGTATGACTAAGAAGTAGTATGCTGGACTTTTAATGCTACATATATGTAGATTACTAATGATTATGAGAGTTCATTTTTGAATTTTTGAATTGAACACACACACACACACACACATATATATATATATAATGTTAGTATTGATGCTTTTAAGGTAAGTACCATAAATTTGTGTTTTGTTTAGCTTTTTTTTTATTTTAGGTAAAGTACTGTTCAGAAAACAATAAGAGGCTCTTGCAGTACAATGATTGTACTTTGAATGTGTCATCTATGTTATCGATGGTCATCATGATTGGTGGGTTTTATTACCTTTATGTTATGTTGAAAACTGAAAAATGCTCCAGGGTGCTTTAGAGCCTTTCAAAGTAAAAATAAATGAATCAAAACTTATCTAAAGTTTTAGGTGACAGTCAATTATTTGGAACTTATATTATCTTAAGCAAGTTTTTGTGTATTATATTTTGCTTACCTACATTTTATAGTATATACTACTTTCATAAAATTGTTTCAAGATATCATGTTCAATAACAATTAGAAATTAGACCCGTGTTGTTATATCCATTTAAATTTTGAATTAAGAATGCTTTTGTTATATGTACGTTTCTGAGAAGATGCAACCATGATACATATCTTTAATGAAAAGATACCTTGTAATACTAAATGGTGTATTCGTGCAAATTTCTGACTATGTCAAATTGGTGCAACTTACAGTATATTTGGTAGAAGATAGCAAGAATAATAAGCATGGCGGGGTCTTGACAATGTAAGGAGGGAGGGGTCAGAAGTTGGAAGGACTAATGATCTCTAATTATTTTATTATTCATTGTGGATAAAAAATTATTCGAAAATTTGAATTTTCCCTTTGCAGGGGTCAGAAATGGGAATGATGTTAACTTTGTTTATCATTTATTATATCTAGAGACGGTAACTGGTTACAAGTCCCAGGTGTTGTTCCCGAATCTGGGTTCACTGTAATTGGTCGAGTAAGTGGCTCATTTTACTTTGTAATTAATATACGAGCATGTTCATGTATGGTCTCTCTTAAAAGGGACTACTAGCCTTTCTAGTCATTTTTGTTCCCTTTATGCTTTTTGTTTTTCGTTTATGAGAAAAGTCCTTCCTTGTGATTTGATAGTTCGCTAGGGTGATGACGAGAATGGCTTCTCTGACATTATTATAAGTGTGTTGGCACAAAACAGATTTTCCCGTATAAATTAGTGAAATGTTAAAGAGCACTCTAATACCCTGTAATGTGGCATATTGTTATTGTTATTGTTAATTGTGTTGTGGAATATTAATTCTACAAATCTGTCATTTTGACACTTGGTCTTATTTTTATTGAGCTGGCATGGTTCTCTGACAGGTGACTTCTCCATTAGAAAACAACTTTAGTTTGTTAAGTCAGTTTCTTTTCTTTGTGACTTAAAAGTCAGTCAGTTATGTATATATATAGTTAGATCTTTTCATTTGTTTTTAAGATATCGTTTTGCATTCAAGAAAGATGATCAACTTGAGAGTTTTGTGAGAATCTTTGAGAGTAAGGGTGTACTTGGGGCTCGGGTCTGGTTTTGATTGTACAAAACTGTGAGTTTTGGAGAGAGTACTCAACTGTTGTTGATCTTTGACTGTTGTTTGGATGTAACTTTGATTTCATTAATAGATTTGCTCTTGGATGTGGCTCAACTTGATGTAGGCTTGATTCAACAAGTTGAACCAATATATATTGGGGTGTTCTTTTTTGTATTCTGTTTTTATGCACTTTACGTGATTGATATTATACCTGACCATATTTGTTATTTCTTAGTAAGTTGTTTGCAGAATTGAGTCTTGTTGTCGTAGACTTTACAACAAATCAGAGTCAGGTTCGATCTTGAAGAATTCAAGACTCAATGATCTTCTCGGAGAAGATGAAAACATCAACAAAGTATGAGCTGGAAAAGTTTGATGGCAGCGGTGACTTTAGTCTATGGAGAGAAAAGCTGAAAGGGATGTTAGTGCATCAGAAACTCTCAAAGATCATAAGGGATCAAAAGAAACTAAAGGATAAATACAAGGATAACGATGAGGAGCTTGAAGAATTGCAGGATCAAGCATACTACACGATAATTCTTCATCTCTCAGATAATGTGATTTGAAAAGTGCAGGGAGAAAAGACATTTATTGGCGTATGGGAAAAGTTAGAACAAGTCTATATGACATCTTCGGTATCCAACAAAATAAATTAGTTGGAAAGACTCTATGGTTTCAAAATGAATTCATTGTCTTTAGATGTTAATTTAGATTCTTTTAATCAAATTATCTTGGGTTTGGCTGATGTGGATTTTTCAGGTGGATGAGGAAAGTCAAGCAGTAATCATACTTCAATCTTTACCTGAAAATTACATGGAAGTGAAGTTAGCCATTAAATATGGGAGAGATACTGTAGCTTAGAAAGATGTTTTGGGAGCAATTAAATCCAAAGAATTTGAGCTGCAACTTGAAAATGAAAAGCAGAAAGATGAGCTCTATTTGGCCAGAGGACGAAATTCACGAAGAAGCTCTTCAAGATTCACTCCAAGACAGCCATCAAGATTCAAGACGAGATACCAAAAAATGTTTCTTTTGTGGAAAGCAAGGACATATTCAGAGGTTTTGTCACAAAGCTCAAAAGACAACAAATGGAGCAAAGATCTACCAATAACGAATTAGTAGTTGTTGCTGAAAGTCAAGATGATTGTTCTTTAGATGGAGAACTTCTAGCAATTTCAGTCAATAAAATGGACAAGGTGTGGATTTTAGATTCTGGTTGCACATATCACATGTGCCCAAATCAAGAAGCTTTTATTGATTATAAGAAATTTGTCCATGGTACTGTTTTAATGGGAAAGATAATTCTTGCAGGGTTGTAGGTATTGGTTCTATAGCTGTGAAGCAATTTGATGGAACTGTGTTAATGCTGAACAATGTTAGACACATGCCTGAACTTAGAAGAAATTTAGTGTCAACCAGAGCACTTGATGATGAGGGATACACATATAGTGTTAGAGATAGAGTCGTGAAGGTTGCAAGAGGATCATTGATTGTCATGAAAGCCAAGAAAAGACACGTCCTTTATGTTCTTGAAGAAGAAATAGTACCACATGCTAAAGCATCAATCATTAAACAACAAGAAATTGAGCTAGAAACTTGGCACAAAAGGCTTGGGCACATGAGTGAACAAGGCCTCAAAGAACTACAGAAACAAGGCGTTATTGAGAGCTTAAAGATAAGTTCAATTCCATTGTGTGAGACCTATATACTAGGTAAACAACATCGACTGAAACTTGTTCCAGCAAAACACACAACAAAGCATGTCCTAGATTGGGTACATGTTGATCTTTGGGGAGCAAGTAAAGTGGCAACACACATCAGTTACATGTATTTTTTTTATCTCTAGTAGATGATTTCAACAGATGTGTGTGGGTATATTTGTTAAAAACCAAAGATGAATGCCTAGAAAAATTCAAAATTTGGAAGAACCAAGTTGAAAATAAATTAAATCGTAAAATTAGGGTTCTTAGGACAGATAATGGGCTTGAACTTGTTAATAAAGAATTTGACACTTTGTGTAATGAGTTTGGTATAATGAGACATAGGATAGTAGTGCATACACCTCAACAAAATAGCATTTCCGAGCGCATGGATAGGACACTTCTTAACAAAGTAATATATCTTTTAACACAATCAGGTTTGAGTAAAAAATTTTGGGGTAAGTCACTAAATATTGCTTGCTATTTAATAAATAGAAGTCCTAGCAGAGCCATAGACTTTAAAACACCATAATAAAAATGGTTTGGAAGGCTGCCAAACTTGAAAAATTTGAAAATATTTGGTTGTGTAGTATATGCACACCAAAAGAGAGACAAACTTGAGTCTAGATCAGTTAAGTGTATTTTTTTAGGATATCCTTTAGGCGTCAAAGGCTAGACTATGTACTTGTGATAGTAATGGGCATAAGGTCTTTATTTCTCGTGATGTTTTGTTTAATGAAAGTGAATTACTTTACCTTAAATCCGAGAAGGGTATAGTTGAATGCGATGCAGGAAAACAGGTCAATAAAGACAGTCTTACTGAGTTTGAAATTAACTTAGATGGACACGCTTCTGCTGCACAAGATCAGGAAGATTTAGACACGGAAATACATGAAGATGAAGCTACTCAAACTCAAGAAACTGAACCATAAATGGCTGACTATCAGTTCACACGTGATAGAGGAAAAAGAGTCATTAAACATCCAAGCAGATATACTAAAGATGATATTATGGCTTATGCTCTTACTATGGCCCAAGAACTTGATGAGCAAGAACCACTCACCTATGAAGAAGTTGTAGCAAGCAATCATTCCAAGGAATGGAAGTCAGCCATGGAAGAGGAGATAAGCTCAATACATAGAAATGGAACTTGAATTTTAGTTCCAAAACCATAAAATAAGAGGGTAATTGATAGCAAATGGGTTTTTAAGATAAAAGAAGGTCTTACAGATGAAGAGCCAAGAAAGCTTTTAAGGAAAGAGTAGTGGAAAAAGGGTTCAAGCAGATTGAAGGGGTGGACTACACTATTGTTTTCTCACCAGTAGTTAAGTACAAGACGATTCGATTGATGGTTTCTTTGGTTGTCCAATTTGACATAGAGATTGAACAAATGGATGTTAAAACAATGTTTTTAAATGGCTATTTACAGTAGATAATATACATGAAACAACCTCCTAGATTCGAGGTGGAAAATGGTGAAAAAGAACTAGTGTGTTTTCTTAAAAAGTCTCTTTATGGGCTGAAACAGTCCTATGACAATGGAATAAGAGCTTTGATTCCTTTGTTTAAGGACTTGGTTTCACAAGATAAAGTTGTGATCCTTGTTTATACTTTAGAGACCTTTCATCATCTACTTTGATTTTTCTTTTACTGTATGATGACATGCTCATAATTGTTAAGAGTCATTACCGTATCTAGAATGCTCTAGAATTCTAGAATGTTCTAGAATATACTAGGAAGAACATAGAACATTCTAGAAAGTTCTTGAATAGCTTAGAACTAATTAGACAATATAGAAAGTTCTAGAAACATTTAAAAAAATGAAGAAAGTAGTTAAATAAATTATAAAGTTAGAAAAGTCTAGAAAGATGTAGATGTTTCCTTGGTAGCCTATAAATACAAATGTAATGTGTGTCCAAGGCACTAGCAAAGTGAGTGTCCCAAAAGTGTGTAAAAGAGTGAGTACATAAAGTGCATCTAAAAGTGTTCCAAAGAGTGTAAGCTAGAGTGTTTAGTGTGTGTGGTCAAGAATTGTAATCAAGTCTTGGTGTAATTACTTCTGTATCGATAAAGTAATTACGTTTTCACGTGTTGTGGCATCCAACAAGTGGTATCAGAGCCGGATCGGGGTCGTACCGAAAGAGTCATTTGTTGAGTTTCTTAGAGTGATCGTGTGTGGTTTAGTACTACAGAGTTTGCACGATGGGTGACCTTCAAGTGGTCGGTGGAATTAAGAAACTTAACAACCAAAATTACAACACGTGGTCGATGCACATGGAGGCATATCTCCAAGGCCAAGACTTGTGGGAGATCGTTGGTGGCAATGAAGTCACACAACCGGAGGATGCAACCGCTTTGAAGAAATGGAAGATTAAAGCGGGCAAAGCCATGTTTGCGATCCAGACCACAGTTGAAGATGAAATGTTGGAGCACATCAGGCCAGCAAAGACACCGAAGGCAGCGTGGGATACTTTCGCATCACTGTTCACCAAGAAGAATGATACGAGATTGCAGCTTTTGGAGAATGAGCTTCTCTCAATCAGGCAGCGCGACATGACGATCAACCAATACTTCACCAAGGTAAAATCTCTTTGTCGCGAAATCTCTGCATTAGACTCTGCTGCTGGCATGTCGGATGCTAGAATTAGAAGAATTATTATTCATGGATTAAGGCCAGAATTTAGAACTTTTATTGCTGCAATACAAGGTTGGCCAACCCAACCTTCTCTTGTTGAATTGGAAAACTTGCTAGCTGACCAAGAAGCGTTAGCTAAGCAAACATCTGGAATCTCATTAAAGAGTGACGAAGAAGCACTCTTTAGTGGTGATAAGAAAGGTCGATCTCGACCAAATGCTAGCAAAAATTTTAAGAAAAATGATGACAAGGATAGTCATCATGGAAGCTCCCAAACAGGGGAAGCTCAAAAGAAAGACAACCGACGTGGCCAGTCAAAGAATAACAATAAGTTTGATGGGAAATGCTACAACTGTGGAAAGTATGGCCACATGGCTAAAAGTTGCTGGTTCAAGAAGAAAACTGCAGAAAAGACAAGCGATGAAGAATGGGACGCAGAAGCATCTTTCGCTGTGGAGGAAGAAGAATTAGCTCTAGCAGCTACTGTTCCAGGAAAGATCGACTACAATAATGATTGGATAATCGACTCTGGCTGTTCAAATCATATGACAGGAGACGAAGAGAAGCTGCAGAACATAACAAAATATAAAGGTGGTCGTGTAGTGGTAACAGCCAATAACTCAAGATTACCGATTGCTCACATCGGTAAAACAACAATCACGCCGAGATTCAGCTCAAAAGAAGTTTCACTCCAGGATGTCTACCATGTACCTGGGATGAAGAAAAATTTATTGTCAGTAGCGCAACTTACGGTGTCGGGCCACCATGTCGTATTCGGTCCTCAAGATCTACCGAGATCTTGAAATCTCTGGAACACCGATGATGAGAGGACAACGTTTAGAGTCTGTCTATGTAATGTCAGCAGAGTCAGCTTATGTAGACAAGACTCGAAAGAACGAAACAACAGATTTGTGGCATGCAAGGCTAGGACATGTCAGCTATCATAAACTCAAGGTGATGATGAAGAAATCTATGCTGAAGGGTCTTCCTCAACTCGAAGTTAGAACAGAGACTGTATGTGCTGGCTGCCAATACGGTAAGGCACATCAATTACCATATGAAGATTCAAAGTTCAAAGCCAAAGCACCGTTGGAGCTAGTCCATTCTGACGTATTCGGGCGAGTCAAGCAACCATCGATCAGTGACATGCGGTACATGGTTACATTCATTGACGACTTCTCAAGGTATGTGTGGATTTTCTTTATGAAAGAAAAATCTGAAACTTTTTCAAAATTTAAAGAATTCAAAGAAATAGTGGAAGGAGAAGTCGGCAAGAAAATCCAATGCCTCCGAACATACAATGGCGGTGAATACACATCAGATGAATTTTCTCAGTACCTACGAGAGTGCCGCATACGCCATCAATTCACATGTGCCAATACACCACAACAGAATGGAGTAGCTGAGAGGAAGAATCGACACCTTGCAGAGACATGTCGAAGCATGCTACATGCGAAGAATGTTCCAGGAAGATTTTGGGCAGAAGGTATGAAGACAGCAGCTCATGTGATCAATAGACTTCCCCAAGCAAAGTTAGGGTTCATTTCACCCTTTGAGAAACTGTGGGGTTGTAAACCTGCAGTAAGTCACTTTCGAGTGTTTGGCTGTGTATGCTACGTGTTCGTGCCAAGTCATCTACGTAGCAAATTTGACAAGAAGGCAATTCGATGTATCTTTGTGGGATACGATAGCCAAAGGAAAGGGTGGAAGTGCTGCGATCCTAATACTGGAAAGTGTTATACATCAAGGAATGTGGTATTTGATGAAGCCTCGTCATGGTGGTCACCACAAAAGGAAGAGTTGCCAGATTCTAAGGAAATAGAAGACAATTTGTAGAAGAAGATGGGGGAGCAAATTGTTGAGTTACCTTCAACTCCAGAAACAGAGGAAGAAGAACAAAGTGAAGAAGACAACGAAGATACAACACAGAGTCCATGGCAAACAGGAGTGCATCAAAGAACAGAAGATGATGCAAACAATGGCCAACCAGAACTTCGGAGATCAACAAGAGCGCGGAAGCCAAATCCCAAATACGCCAATGCTGCTGTAGCTGAAGAAGAGAAGTTCAGAGAGCCGGAGTCATATGAAGAAGCATACCAGAACTCCAAGTGGCTTGAAGCAATGAAAGAAGAGATAACTGCTTTAGAGAAGAATCAGACTTGGGAGCTGGTGCCAAAGCCGAAGGAAGCAAAACCCATTTCGTGCAAATGGGTCTATAAGGTAAAAACTCGTCCTGACGGTTCAATTGAAAGATACAAGGCTCGATTAGTAGCTCGTGGATTCTCTCAACAGTATGGGCTAGATTATGACGAGACGTTCAGCCCAGTTGCCAAGATTACAACAGTACGAGTCCTGCTGGCGCTTGCAGC
The DNA here is from genome assembly GCF_963169125.1 of Humulus lupulus. Lineage (NCBI taxonomy): Eukaryota > Viridiplantae > Streptophyta > Magnoliopsida > Rosales > Cannabaceae > Humulus > Humulus lupulus. The sequence continues at coordinate 22,213,534 of NC_084801.1, read as the reverse complement.
ATGTAAAGACTGGAGACTATGGCAGATGGATGTGAAGAACGCCTTTCTACATGGAGAACTAGATCGAGAAATATACATGGTCCAACCAAGAGGATTTGAGGATAAAGTTCATCCTGAGTATGTCTGTAAACTGAAAAAGGCGCTCTATGGATTGAAGCAAGCTCCACGAGCATGGTATGGCAAGATTGCTGAGTTCTTAGTAAAGAGCGGTTATACCATGGCGCATGCAGATTCAAGCTTATTCGTCAAAGTAAGGGATGCAAAGATTGCAGTTGTCCTAGTATATGTCGATGATCTCATCATTACTGGTGATGATGAAGCAGAGATTCGTCAAACAAAAGAGAACTTATCAGTTCGCTTTCAAATGAAGGAGCTTGGAGAATTGAAACACTTTCTTGGATTAGAAGTCGACCGAACTGAGGAAGGTTTATTTCTCTGTCAGCAAAAGTATGCTAAAGAATTGTTGCAAAGATTTGGAATGCTCGAGTGCAAGCCCATCTCAACACCTATGGAGACTAATGCCAAGTTATGCGCGCATGAAGGGCAGGACTTGCAAGACGGAGCAATGTACCGACAGCTGGTTGGTAGTCTAATTTATCTAACATTGACTCGACCAGATATCTCGTATGCAGTTGGTGTAGCAAGTCGGTATATGCAACACCCAAAGAAACCTCATTTGGAAGCAGTGCGACGAATGTTGAGGTATGTCAAAGATACCATTAACTATGGTCTCTTATATAAGAAAGGGGAAGAGGTTAAGATAGTTGGATACTGTGATGCTGATTATGCTGGAGATCATGATATCCGTCGATCGACTACTGGGTATGTATTCAAGCTTGGATCTGGAGCTATATCTTGGTGTAGCAAAAGGCAACCAACCGTGTCCTTGTCAACCACTGAAGCAGAATATAGAGCAGCAGCAATGGCAGCTCAGGAAAGTATGTGGTTAATGCAACTGATGAAGGATCTACACCAATCTACAGACAATGCAATACCGCTTTATTGTGATAATCAGTCTACTATTCGCTTAGCAGAAAATCCAGTATTTCATGCAAGGACAAAGCACGTGGAAGTGCATTATCATTTTCTGAGAGAAAAAGTGCTTCAAGAAGAAATAGAGATGCAACAAATCAACACAGATGATCAAGTTGCTGACATATTCACCAAAGGACTAAGCACAATCAAGTTTTCGAAATTCAGAACTCAACTAAACCTCATCAAACGAGAAGAAGCTTAGAGATTCGGTAATGAGGGGGAGTGTTAAAAGTCATTACCGTATCTAGAATGTTCTAGAATTCTAGAATGTTCTAGAATATACTAGGAAGAACATAGAACATTCTAGAAAGTTCTTGAATAGCTTAGAACTAATTAGACAATATAGAAAGTTCTAGAAACATTTAGAAAAATGAAGAAAGTAGTTAAATAAATTATAAAGTTAGAAAAGTCTAGAAAGATGTAGATGTTTCCTTGGTAGCCTATAAATACAAATGTAATGTGTGTCCAAGGCACTAGCAAAGTGAGTGTCCCAAAAGTGTGTAAAAGAGTGAGTACATAAAGTGCATCTAAAAGTGTTCCAAAGAGTGTAAGCTAGAGTGTTTAGTGTGTGTGGTCAAGAATTGTAATCAAGTCTTGGTGTAATTACTTCTGTATCGATAAAGTAATTACGTTTTCACGTGTTGTGGCATCCAACAATAATGAGCAAGGATGTAGCACAAATCAAGTGGATGAAAGGAAAGCTCAATCAAGAATTTGAGATAAAGGACTTAGGGAAAGCTAAGAAGATTCTTGGAATTGAAATATTCAGAAAAAAATGGGAAGGAAAGCTGATTCTGAGGCAAACAAACTACATAGAAAAGGTACTTCAAAGATTTAACATGAATAATGCAAAGAGTGCTTCCATTCCACTTGCTGCACATTTTAAATTCTCTGCTGAAAACTGTCCGAAAGCTGAAGAGGAGAGAAAAGAAATGGAAAATGTAGCATATGCTATGGCACTAGGTTGTTTAATGTATATTATGCTGAGTACAAGACCCGATCTTGCCTATGCATTAAGTGTACATAGCAGATATATGCCAGATCCGGGACATGAGCATTGGATAGGACTTAAATGGTTGATGAGATACCTAAGAGGGACAAGCAACCATGGCTTAATCTACAAGAAGGGAAGTGGAAATATATGGATTTAAGGCTTTGTTGCCTCGAATTTTGCTTCAAGCCAAGATTAAAGAAAATCACTCACATAATATGTCTTTATGGTTAGTGGTAACACTGTGAGTTGGAAATGTCAGCAGCAACAAGTTATAGCTTTGTCCACTACAGAAGCTGAGTTCATGGCAACTGTTGCGGCATTCAAAGAAGTAATGTGGATACAAGGGTTGTTACAAGAGTTAAAGGTACTTGAAGAAAAATGGGTAATTTTCTCAAATAGCCAATCTTCTATACACCTATACAAAAATCATGTTTATCATGAGAAAAGTAAGCATATCGTTATTAGACTTTTTTGGATTAGAGAAAAGATTGAGCAAGGATTGATTGAGCTTGATAAGGTGCATACCTCTGAAAATCCTGCTAATCTTGGAACAAAAGTTCTTCCTTTTAGCAAGCATAAGCATTGCTTAAGCTTGCTGAAAATTGGTGAAAGCTGAGCATTTAACATTCTGAGCATTACATGACAAATTTGAGGAATGAAGTGGAAATTTAGGGAATATAAATTCTACAAATCTGTCATTTTGACACTTGGTCTTATTTTTATCCAGCTGGCTTAGTTCTCTTACAGGTGGCTTCTGCATTAGAAAAAAACTTTAGTTTGTTAAGTCACTTTCTTTTCTTTGTGACTGAAAAAGTGAGTCAGTTGTGTATATATATAGTTAGATCATTTCATTTGTTTTTAAGATTTATTTTTGCGTTCAAGAAAGAAGATCAACTTGAGAGTTTTGTGAGAGCCTTTGAGAGTAAGGGTGTACTTGGGGCTCGGGTCTGGTTTTGAGGGTACAGAACTGTGAGTTTTGGAAAGAGCACTCAGCTGTTGTTGATCTTTGATTGTTGCTTGGATGTAACTCTGATTTCATTAGTGGATTTGCTCTTGGATGTGGCTCAACTGGACGTAGGCTTGATTCAACAAGTTGAACCAGTACATATTGGGGTGTTCTTTTGTGTATTCTGGTTTTATGCCCTTTACTTGTTTGATGTTATTCCTGACCATATTTGTTATTGCTTACTAAGTTGTTTGCAGAATTGAGTCTTGTTGTTGTAGACTTTACAACTAGTGTAAATTAATTTTAGGATTCACATATTTTAAATAAATTAAAATTAAAATTAAAATACCTGGGATTCGATGCTTAATCACACCAATTGCTATGTCACATCCTGTCATGTTAGACACTTTATTAGACTATCTCCAATATAAAATGTAAATTTTGTGTCAAATTTAGCAGAACAAATGAGTTAATGCTATATTTCGCCTAATATTTGCAATTGCACTCCAATACACAAGATGCAAATTATTAAAAAAAGTCAATAATTCATTTAATATTTATTAAGAACATACAAAAATTAAGTTTTTATTATATTTTATTATCCAAGTTATGTACTCCAAGAAAATTATCATTAAAAAATAAATAAAAAATGATATATGGTTGGTCATTAATTATGATCTACTAAATTATAGTAATTAGTGGCAATATGGTAAATAAAAAAATAACATTTATTGATGTACCAAATTTGGCACATACTATATTTTATGTCAAATTTTGCACAACTTTTAGCATGGGTCAAAATTGACACTCTTTTTAGAACACTATTGGAGTAATACTTTTGGTAAAATGTGATAAATATAGCATTGGACCAACTTTTTGGCACTTCGTAAGAAATACTCTTAGGATGCATTATATCAATGCTGGAGCTCGAATAATTAAGTAATGTACAATTTAATTTTTTTTTTTTGGTAGTGTATGTTGCATTTGTATTGTACTTGTCAACTTTTAGTTTCCTAATTTAAGTAGATAATTACTGTATATTTGAATTATTTTCATCTTTTTTCATATAACATACACTATATATGATTTCATATATGCCATAAAAGATTGGTATTTTTCATATTTATCATAAAATATTTTTATTTTTCTTTTAATATTTTCATATACATTACAATAGTGAATAATAAGACTTCTTAAGTTGCTATATATTTTGAAAAATGCGAAAAATTCCCTAATAGTTGTTTCTTATATCATGTTAGAGAGTTCTTCATTAAAAGTGTGTGGGAACTTAATATCAGTTACTCCACTCATTATTTATTGGTTTTTATATAAAATTCTAGGCTTCTTACATATACACAAATTTAATTAAAATTGTTAGAATTATTATTTTGTTTCCTTTATTTATTTGTTTCAAAAACAATGTGCCCAATAGTCACGTGCTAACATATCTACAATATTTTTTTTTAAATAGCATACTTCAAATTCAAATCAAAATATTGTGCTTTTATGGTAAAAAAACAAAATACTTTTGCATATAGGTCCACTTTGGTCTATTCATTTTTACTTTTTACTAGGCAATATATTGATTTAGTACCTTAATGAAATATAATTTTGATACTCTCTAATACGAAAAATTTCTATCGAATACCTTGTATTTGTATAATTAGTTAAAAATGATACATTCTACTCTAATTTGATTAATTGACATTTTTTTTTATAATAATGAGAGCACTCTTAATTATAAGAGAAATGCTAAGGGATACCACTGGTGCCAAACACCACATGGAAGTGGCATACTGCTATTGGTACAATCAAATATCAAGTTTCACACATTTGAATTTAATAAGTATTATTAGATATCACTAACAAACCATAGTGTCACCTCATGTGGTGTTGGGCACCTTAAGGTGCCAAATAACATCACTCTAATTATAAATACTTAAATAATAAAAATATATATGAATAAAAAATAAAATTTTAAAATAAAAAAATAATAATTAAAAATATATTTTTATTAATAAAATGAAAAAATATATATATTTTTCCCTATCTTTCTCCTTTCCTCTTTCTTTCTCTCAGCTTGCCCACCTAATCTTCACCATCTTCGGTAAGCTTTCTCAACATATCTGTAAATATATATTTATTTTTCTTTTACTGATCAAAAGAAAAGTTTTTGCATCTATTACCAATCCTTTGTCATTGTAACGCCCCACGTCACTATGGCTGCTTCCTAGAATGATGACTAGCCCTACAAACCAACACGAGTCTTTCCAGCGTGCATTGTCCTCACTCGCACGCTCCCAAGGAAAACTTCCCAGGAGGTCATCCATCTTGAGATTACTCCAGCTCAAGCACGCTTAACTTTGGAGTTCTCAAGTGATGGGCTACCGAAAAGAAGATGCATCTTGTTGATGTAGGTAGTACCCATCAATCCATTTAAGTTTTCTTCAACTGTGTAGTCTCATACCTACACAGTCTTAGAATCATCACACTTGACCTTCCCCGGGCGATGTGGGATTGCATAGCTTTTTACTCAGTCTTTCCCTTTGCGGATCACGAGATTCTAACTGTCACAGTGATGTTGTGACTTTTATTTATATTTTTGTTTCTTTAATTATGTGATGATGGTGTATGGATTTGTTGGATTATGTAGGACGATGTGATTATGTGTCTGATGTATGGATGAATAACAACATTGATTTAAGGAAAGATAAAAGGTTATGTCTTCTCAAAATACAAAATAAGAACCAAAAGTTAAAGTAAATCAACAACAAACACAAAATACAGAGACAATACAACAAAAAAAAATCCACCAGTGGCAGAGCAACTGAGATCTGGCTACAAAAAAGCACAAGCCCCATCTTCAACCCACCTGGTCGGAAGTGAAGCTCAGAGCCAACACCGTCTTGAGCTCCAATCCCACGTTTCCATCGCGTCTCACCGCCCCTAGCACTAGCCCCACGCCAACAAGGAAGTGCCATGGCCGACCACCACTATTGTGTCTCTTTGCCCCTAGCACCAGCCCCATGTTGATGCAGAAGCACCACAATCACCCACCACCATCACGTCTCATCACCACTCTGCCAATGAAAACCCGTCAATGCCAAAAATCCACCAAGGAAAAAATCTCTAACCCCTGGTTAAAATACGTGGCTAATGGTAACATAGTCATGCACTCGGGCTCGGGCCTATAGGTCTCACGAGACCACGTTCATGCCAACACTCCCAAGTGCCCCGCAAGTCTCTGCCTTGCTGAACATTCGAAGGCTCACGACACCCTTGTGTGTCTCGCACCCACGGGCCTTGCGAGGCCCCCGCCTCGCGCCCATGTGTCGGGTGCCACGTGCCTCACGAGACCCTTGCGTGGTTGGAGACCTGAGTGCCAAGCTCCTAGGAGTCATGCTCACATGCAACTCACGAGGCCTCTGCCTCGCTGAAGACTAAAACCTCTCGCGCTCAGGTGCCACGAACATTAGCGACTCGCGCCAGATCCTGCGAACCCCACCTCGACCGCGCAGTAGCGCCTCGCGCCAGGTCCTGCAAACCTACCACCTTGGCCGCACAATAGCACCTCGTCCCAGGTCTCGTGGACCCACCCCCTCGGCGGTGCAACAGCGCCTCGCGCCAGGTCCCGCGGACCCATCGCCTCGGTCGCGCAGCAGCGCCTCGCGCTAGGTCCTATGGACCCACCGTCTTGGCCGCGCAGCAGCGCCTCGCCCCAGGTCCCACGGACCCACCGCCTCGGTCGCGCAGAAGCGCCTCGCGTTAGGTCCCGCAGACCCCACCTCGAGCGCGCAGCAGTGCCTCGCACCAAGTCCCGCGAACCCACCGCCTCGACCGCGCATTAGCGCCTTGCATCAGGTCCCGCGGACCCCACCTCGGCCGCGCAGCAGCGCCTTGTGCCAGGTTCCGCCAACCCCACCTCGACCGCGTAGTAGCGTCTCACACCAGGTCCCACAGACCCCACCTCGGCCGCACAGCAGCGCCTCGCGCCAAGTTCCGCGAACACCACCTCGGTCGCACAGTAGCGCCTCGTGCCAGGTCCCACAGACTCACCACCTTGGTCGCGCAGCAAAACCTCGCACCATATCCCGTGGACCCACCACCTCGGCCATTTAGCAGTGCCTCGCGCCAGGTCCCGCAGACACCACCTCATCCGTGCAGCAGCGCCTCGCGCCAATCCTGCGAACATGCCTCACCATAGGCCTGCAAGCCTTGTCACGCGAGACACCATGCCTTGTGCTCAAGGGTCCATGTGAAACCCCACATCTTGCCGGGATAAAGACTTGCAAAAGGCGCCTTGCCTCGCCATATCTTCCATGACAATCCTAAAGTTCTAAAACACTTAACAAAATGTAAGAAAGCCTGGTGAAAAGGTGTATCTTTGAAATAGGAAAAAGAACCATCAAGTACAAGGCATGCCCACGAGTACGGGATGTACGAACCTTAAGAAGGACAGAGGTGCGACTCTGACATCTGTACCCAACAAGTAGTGGAGGTACGACACGGTACCAAGGCAGGAGTACTTTTGCAGACCCCTGATATATACTTGAGCCGACCACCACTCCTCCAACACCACTACCACCTACAGCCTAAATATGCAACTCCTTGTCTCTTCGGGACCACAATGTACCAAGAGCCATTAGAGCTCACCTACAAATAGGGCCTCACTTCATCATTGAAGGGGGTTTGAAAATTCATTGTATACAGAGGTTATTAAACAATATACGAGTTTTTACTCCATTGTTAATATTCATTTATCCTTCCTCAAGTCTATTCTAAATTCTCATTTAGTTATTATCTTACTAAACTTTGTGTTTTCCAACCTAACATCGTTGACAAGTTCTCACCACCAACAGTTTGGCGCCATCTGTGGGAATGACGACTATCAAACCGTTGTTCTTCCATCAATTTTGACAAGAAAAAATTCCAAGACATTCAAAACACCTACGGGGATCTCAGCATGCTAAGATCCACCTTGACGGAGGCCAACCAAAAGCCTCCAGAAGAGACCCTTAACCACCTGAGAATGGAGACATGTTGGTGGAACATTCAACCCCTAGAGAGGAGAAGGAGGAAACACTCCTAGAAGTCCAACCTAAGGGAGGTCATCGTGAACCATCTATGACCCGTGTGTGTGGCTTGAGTACGCACCCTCCTCCTCAACCACCAATCGCACCACGCTCCAGCCAACGGGACCGATGCCCCTCTTTGCACAAGCGTGACAACAGTTTGCGTGTGAACTCTGTGAGTCCTAGCTCCAGAACTCGCTTTTACGAGGATGAGATATGCGAATTGCACATAAAAAATAGAAGGCTGGAAGCTGCAATAAAGAACATGCAGGAGGTGTTGAATGACCTGCTGGAAGGAAGGTTGAGCATACCCCTTCCCTAGCATAGGAGAGAAAAGCATGCACGTAGAGAAATCACCATACCCGTGGACAGTGACAAAACGCAGCTCTCCACTTGTTATACCCCTCGTCCAGAACGCAAGGAATATTATACATCGATGGCGAAACTTGGCGCGAACCCCACCTACGGGAGGTGCAGACCAAAGATTACCCCCACAAAAGCCTCACCAGACTTGAGGGGGAAATTTAACTAGGGAGGGTCTGGGGTAAAAACCACACCCCCTGCGACTCCCCTAAGGGACACAAGCAAAGCAATGGTTCAGTCTAAGAACCTGCAAGAATCCTTAAGAAAAAAGAAGAAGGAACTAGACACCGAAATGCAAAGCCCTCAAGGCAAGATTATCACTGCACCTAGGGGGCACAGAGATGACGAACAATTTGACCATGATTCGCCCTTCACAACAGAGATCTAGGTTGAGCAACTCCCCACCAGCTTCAAAGAGCCTCACATGGCTCCGTACGAGGGCACTACAAATCCAAAGTAATACTTAGACTCCTTCAATAACTTGATGAGATTAAGGGGGGTCAATAGCAAAGAAAAGTTCCATTGCTTTGTCGTTACACTTAAAGGAGTTGCGTACAAGTGGTTCAAGAGGTTAAGGCCAGAAACCATCAAGTCGTGGCAGCAATTCTCTAGCGAATTTCTTCAGCAACACCGTGCAGTCTGTGATTATGTTATGCCAATTACCAGCCTCGCTAACATAAAACAAGGCAAGAATGAAAGTCTAAGGAGCTACATCCATAGGTTCAATATGGAAGCAACAAAGTTGGGAAGTTCAACTAGAGAGGAGCTCAAGATGGCTATTACAACTGGAGTTCGTCCAGGAAGTAGGTTATGGGGTAACATGCTCAAGAGAGAGATTACAAACTTAGGTGACTTCTTCGAAAGAGCATAGAAGTATATAAGCGTGGAAGAGGGCCATAAGAAGTTACATGTTGAGGAAAGCGGATCTTACTCCGATCACCCCTCTACCAATATATCTGAAGATTCTGCGTAGAAGAGAACGTCGTGATAGAGGAATCGCTGATCAAGTTGAAAATTGGAAGAGGACTATAAAAAGGCTTTAAAGAAGAAGCTAGTAGGATTCATCAAATCATCACAATCGGCCCCCATAAAGATTCAAAGGAGTCTCCTAGCTGATTCTAGAGATTTGGAATCGTTAAAGCATATCAGAGAGAATGAAAAACAAAGTACTTGGAAAAAAATACCCGACAAACCACTTACAAGGTATTGGACCCGACCTCAACATGCACCTAGCCATGTGCATAATAGGTGCCTAGCCTCGCAAGCCTCAACAGGCATCTCGCCTTGCGAAAATTAGGTGTCCAACCTCACGAACCTCCATAGGCACTTATCCATGTGCAAAGCAAGCGCCTAGCCTCACGAGCCCTAATAGGTGCTTGGCCAAGTGCGAAACAGGCATCTAGCCTTACGACATACATATATATAAAAGTATTTATAATAAATATATAAAAGTATTTATAATAAATATATGTGAGAGCGATGAACCTTATGAGACAACATTTGAATCTATAAGGACTAACTACCCTTATAGAATCTAGAAAACTCAAAAGGTCCCACAAAAGTGACCTCATCACGGACAAACCCATCCTATAAAGGGACCACGTCGCAGAAGACGAAAGGGGAATCCAAAGAGATCCCCAAGTCTAGATTGACTAAGTCGCCTTACCAAGGGAAAAAGGGCCTTGAATATAGGTGTTCATAAGATTTCACAAGGACCATCTCCCTACAAGGGTCCCGACTCGAGGAAAGAACACCTCAAAATCCAAAAAAGGGTCTCAAAGAAGACGCTTATGAAAAGGGTCTCAAAGAAGACGCTTGCGAAAAGGGTCTCAAAGAAAACGCTTGAGAAAAGGATCTCAAAGAAGATGCTTGCGAAAATGGGTCTCAAAAAAGACGCTTATGGAAAGGGCCTCAAAGAAGACGCTTACAAAAAAGGGTCTCACAGAAGACGCTTACAAAAAGGGTCTCGAAGAAGACGTACTATGCATAATAACGAGAAGGACGCTTCTCGCACAAAATAAAACGCGCACGCGAAAATATATAAAAGGATAGAGAGAACCCAAAGGGTCAACATATCCTTACGAGTAATCAAGGTGCACCAATATACACGAATCACACGCAGTAGAGGGGTCCCAAAGGGAACCCTTTCAAAATAAAGCTATTGACCATGAGGACTTGCGAAAGTTCCTCACCCAAAAAAAAAAAAAAGAGAGAATGGCTTGTCAGAGTCCTAGACTAAGAAAAACAAGGCAACAAGACACCGCACACCTTGCAAGAGGATCTCGCATAGCAAGGGCACCCTCTGTAACACCCTAAGTTGCTAATAAGGTTTAGAACCTTGATTAGCGTGCCTGAAGGGCAATAAGTGAATTAATATGATAATATATGAATTTAAATGAATATGTGATTAGAATGCATGTTTAGGTGGTATATATGCATGTGGGCCCCGTTTGTATGATAGGGGTAAATTGGTAATTTTGGCCCACTGAGGGCATAAATGTGATAATTATATTATGTGGTTTGTACCATGTGAGTGTGGTGATATTAATGTGATGCACGTGCCAAGACGGTCCTAGGGAGCTAATTAGTTTAAAAGTCACAACGGGGTTAACTACTTGGCTCGGGAGGAGCCCAGGGGTGTTTTGGGGATTTTGTAAATTGAGTTCTTGTGAGTTAATGGTGACTGGAAATTAGGTAACTTGTGTAACTGTTAGTAACCGCTGAGAGTAACAGGTTCAGGTGGGAAAATGGTAGAATTGTAACATAGATATGAAATGACAAAGGTGCCCTTGAGGCTTAGTTAGGAAGGGATATTTGAGGAAGGGTCGAATGGTCATTTGACAAGATAGATAACCTTCAGCAGAAGGAAAAAGGGATATACGTGTAACACTTGGTGATAGTTGGTTTATGCTAAAATTTGGGACCTAGAGATAGAACAAAAGAAAAGCAGAAGAAAGAAGCTGAATTTGAGTCTTAGGAGGAGGATCAAGAGGTTTGAGGTGACCAAGATCAAGTTTAGGCCAAGGTTGTTCAGAGGTAAGAGTTGTGCTCTGTTTTTGTTGAATTTAAGTCTGAATTTACAGAGATTGAGTGTGGAAATCTAAAGGGGATATGGCTGGTTTCACTTGGAAATTCAACTAGGATAATCAAAAGGAAAGAGGTTGGAGGCTGGAATTGAGAAGGGTTCAAGCCAGATTCTTGATTGAGGTAAGAGTTCTAACATGTTTATATTTTAGTGTCTGATGTGGTTTAAGATTTTAGAAGCAAGGTTCATATTTTTCAAGCTATGGTTTAAGTCCTAGAAGCCATGGTTTAGGTTTCTGAAATTTGAGCTCAAGAGTGGATTTTTGGGTGTGATTGTGTAATTGAGTTTAGTTGTGATGTTTATAGGTTGTTAAAGGGTTCATTTGGGGTTTTGAATTGATTTTGGGGCTTAGGTACTTGTTTGGGATGATTTGGAGTGGTTTTGGCTTGGGAAAAACGCAGGGGAAAACCCAGAAATCTGGGTTCGTGTAGGAGCGTCGCGGCCCTGTTATTTGGTGCCGCGGCGCAAGGTTGCTTCAGGATGAGGGAAAGGCCACTGGGCGCCGCGGCCCTTGAAGGGAGTGCAGCAGCCCTAGGCCATTTTTGACAGCCAAAAATTGCATTTTTAGGGCTTTTGCCCGGGGACTCGGGGGATGGTTCCAATGCGTTGTTTTAAGGAATTGGAGGTCCCGTGAGTGTGGGAGTGGTCCCGGGAAGTGGTTTTGGATTGGTTTGTATTAAAGAGTGTTTTACATGTGTTGTGACAAGGATTTTGGAGAGGCTCGTGCTAGAGGACAGTGCTTGTGACCGTGGTGCATCGGAAAGCTCGGGATACAGGTAAGAAAACTGTAGCACCTGTAGAGCAGGGCTTAAGCCCATAGTTTTGTTGCAGGGCGCGGCCCTAGATTGTATTATTTCTAGGATGTGGCATTACATGAATGATTATATATTTGATTGTTATTTGAGTATGCTAAATGTGGAAATAGCAGAATGAACGGCGAAGGGCCGAGAACGGCAGAGAGGCCGGGAATACCACTTAGCACATGAAGTGCTCGTGGCTAGGGTGAGACCCCAATGGATACATGGGATATCCTTACGGTGTAGACCGAGATCCCAAGCTTTGGCAACGCTTCTGGGACGGCATGGCCGTATATGTGTTAGATTTTATGGACTGTCTGACTAGATATGGGGTATCTGCTGTTATGACTGTATATTATGCATATGTTATGTACTGTTTGAGTTTTCTTGCTGGGCTTCGGCTCACGGGTGCTCTGTGTTGCAGGTAAGGGCAAAGAGAAAGTCAACCAACCAAGAGTACAGAGAGCGTGGGGGCGACGCATACATGTTTGGCCTGCCCGACTGCTTTGGTTGGGGGCATTTTTGAGATATGGTTGTACTAAACTCTGTTTTTGATAATCTATCCACTGTGTATCTATTTTGAGTTGTAAATAGTTTACAAACCTTGTTTTGGGATCCCAAATGATAAATAACTGGAACTCCTAGTGAAATGAAGTACTTTTAAAGATTACAGCCTTGTCTTTTTATTTAAATCACACTTTTGTTCTAAAAACCTCGCTTAGCGAGTTAATAGCACATTTTAAACTCACTTAGTAACGGCTCTAAGGTAGTAGGGCGTTACACCCTCCCTCGGCAAGACTACCCTCGACTTTATAGCTCAATCGGCCTCCATTCCTTCATTGGACATCTATATAAATGCCACATTCAGACATAAATGACGAATGAAGTCACGGAAACACAAAAGAAGGTTTAAGAGGCCTCGCACAACGAGAGGGCCCTTGCATAGTGAGACCAACTATAGCCTAGTGCTTCAAAACACTCTTGTCTGAATGTTTAACGTGCCCCTAAGCCTCGTATAAGACTTATCCTCAGAAGGAAGGTCGATGAAGGCCCCAGGATGTCAATGGATGAAGCACGAAGAAAAGGAGTCAAGCCTCACCATGTGAGAGGGTCTCGCTGTGCGAGACTATCTCCAATAGAAAGGTCCTCATCACCTAATAGTGTTGAATGACATCCTTCGCTGCTTTATATGCCACCAAGAATAATGCAAGTATCGCACTCATGAAAAATAAGTATAACATCATAATAAGTCTACAAGGACATCTAAAGACATCCTCATAGACTGGGGGGCAAGTGTGGATGCCAAAAATCCACCAAGGAAAAAATCTCTAATCCCTAGTTGAAATACATGGCTAATGGTAACTTAGTCATGCTATCGGGCTTGGGCCTATAGGTCTCACGAGACCACGTTCTAGCCAACACTCCCAAGTGCCCCGCAGGTCTCTGCCTTGCTGAAGATTAAAAGGCTCACAACACCCTTGTGTGTCTCGCGCCCGTGGGCCTTGCAAGGCCCCCGCCTTGCGCCCATGTGTCGGGTGTCCATGTGCCTCGCGAGACCCGAGTGCCAAGCTCCTAGGAGTCATGCTGCCATGTGGCTCACGAGGCCTCTACCTCGCTAAATACTAGAACCACTCGCGCCCAGGTGCCATGAATCCTAGCGCCTCGCGCTAGGTCCCGCGGACCCCACCTCGGCCGCGCAGCAGCACCTCGCACCAGGTCCCGTGGACCTACAACCTCGGACGCGCAGCAGCGCCTCACGCCAGATCCTGCGAACCCACCCCCTCGACCGTGTAGCAGTGCCTCGTGCCAGGTCCCATAGACACCACCTCGACCGCACAGCAGCGCCCCGCGGACCCATAACCTCAGTCGCGCAGCAGCGCCTCGCGCTAGGTCCTGTGGACCCACCACCTCGACCGCACTGCAGCGCTAGGTCTCGCGGACCCACCACCTTGGCCGCGCAACAGCGCCAGTTCCCGCGGACCCACCACCTCGTCCGCGCAGCAGTGCCTCGCGTCAGGTCCTGCGGACCCCACCTCGGCCACGCAGCAGCGCCTTGTGCCAAGTCCCGTGGACACCACCTCGACCGCGCAGCAGCGCCTCGCACCAGTTCCCGCGGACCCACCGCCTCGACTCTGCAGCAACGCCTCGCACCAGGTCCCGCCGACCCACCGCCTCGACTATGCAGCAGCGCCTCACATCAAGTCCTGCAAACCCCACCTAGGCCGCGCAGCAGCGCCTCACGCTAAGTCTCGCGGACACACCACCTCGGTTGCGCAGCAGCGCCTTGTGCCAGGTCCCGTGGACCCACCACGTTGGCCACGTAGCAGCGCCCCATGCCAGGTTCCGCCGACACCATCACGTTCGTGCAGCAGTGCCTCTTGTCAGGTATCGCGGACCCACCACCTCGGTCACACAGCAACGCCTCACACCAGGTCCCACAGACCCACCACCTCGGCCGCGCAGCAGCGCCTCATGCCAGGTCCCGCAGACCCACCGCCTCGGCCATGCAGCAGTGCCTCGCATCTAATCCTGTGAACCCTACCTCGGCTGTGCAGCAGCGCCTCCCTCCAGGACCCGCGGACACCACCTCGGCCGCACAACAGAGTCTCGCACTAGGTCCCGCAGACACCACCTCGGCCACACAGCAGCGTCTCGCACCAGGTCCCGCGGACACCACCTCGGCCACACAACAGCGCCTCACGCCATGTCCCGCGGACCCACCACCTCGGCCACACAATAGCACCTCGCGCCAGGTCCCGCAGACACCACCTCAGCCGTGCAGCAGTGCCTTACGGCAGGTCTTGCGGACATGCCTCACCATAGGCCCACAAGCCTTGTCACGCGAGATGCCATGCCTTGTGCTCAAGGGTCCTTGTGAGACCCCACATCTTGTCAGGATAAAGACCTGAGAAAGGCTCCTTGCCTTGCCATATCTTCGATGACAACCCTGAAGTTCTACAACACTTAACCAAATGTAAGAAAGCTTGGTGAAAAGGTGTACCTTTGGAATAAGAAAAAGAACCATCAGGTACAAGGCATGCCCACGAGTACGGGATGTATGACCTTGAGGAGGACAGAGGCGCGACTCAGACATTGGTACCCAACAAGTAGTGAAGGTATGACACGGTACCAAGGCAGGAGTATTTTTGCAGACCCCTGATATATAATGGAGCCGACCACCACTCCTCCAACACCACTACCACCTACAACCTAAATATGCAGCTCCTTGTCTCTTCGGGACCACAATGTACCAAGAGCCATTAGAGCTCACCTATAAATAGGGCCTCACTTCATCATTGAAGGGGGTTTGAAAATTCATTGTATACAGAGGTTATTAAACAACATACAGGTTTTTACTCCATTGTTGATCTGCATTTATCCTTCCTCAAGTCTATTCTAAATTCTCATTTAGTTATTATCTTACTAAACTTTGTGTTTTCCAACCTAACATCATTGACAAGTTCTCACCATCAACAAAACCCAATACATGATTTTCTTACAAACAGAGAAAGAGAATAAACCCTCACGCATGAATAGAGAGATAGGGGAAAAAGAGTTTTTTTTTATTTTTTTTTTGCTTTTATTAATAAAAATATATTTTAAATTATTTTTGTGATTTTAAAATGATATTTTTATTCAAATATATTTTTATTATTTAAGTATTTATAACTAAGGATATTATGGATATTATGAAAAATTATTGACTAAATTAGTGTAGAATGTATCTTTTTTTCATATTAGAAGATAACAAAGTTATATTTCAATGAAACAAAGAATACCAAATAAGTATGAATTTTCTTCAATGTTATAATGTGTCACTACTACAAAGATGGCTTTGCGGGCCCTAAAAAATTTTTTAGGGCTTGCGGGACGCGAGCCTTCTATTTGAGAGCCTTAAAAAGTAAAAAAAAATTAGGGTACGCGTTGGGAGCCTTAAAAGAATGATTTTAGGACTCGCAATGCGTGCCCTTAAAAGTTATATTCTTAATTTTTAAAAATTTAATTAATATTTATGGCAGAGACATGCGGCGGAACTCCGGCGAGTCTTGAGTTAAAAAATTAATTTTTTGTTATAAAACTATTAAGAATACAGAAATGTAAAATATAAAGAAAAGAACTTGATAGAGAAATAGAGAGATGAAAAGAGAGAGTTAAACTCTTGTGTGTTATTTCAATAGGTGAATGAGCCATATTTATACAGATACATAAGCCATAAGGATATCGGGTAACTACTTTGAATACAATTAAGAATTAATGCTGATATAATACTTTGGGTAACCTAGTGATTCTTCATTATTATGGACATCCATATATATAATATTTATAACACTCCCCCTTGGATGTCCATGAAAATTGCCTCATTAAAAACCTTGCCAGAAAAACCCAGTAGGACAAAAACTCAGCTGAGGGAAAAAGAGTGCAGTGTATATTTACTCCCCCTCATTTCGATGCTCTTGAAGATCATTTAATCTATGCATTCCATTCTTATGTACCATCTTCTTGAACGTTGATGTTTGTAATGGCTTTGTAAACAAGTCTGCAAGAATATCGCTTGATCGAATTTGATGAACATCAAATCACCACTCTTTTGAAGATCATGTGTGAAGAAGAACTGCAGTGAAATGTATTTAGATCTATCTCCTTTAATGTATTATCTTTTAGTTGAGCAGTACATGTATCATTATCTTTATAGAGAATTGTTGGTATTTCTTTATCGAGTGATAATCAACATGTTCCTCAAATATGTTGTTTTGTTGATCTCAATCACACATTTTTCCCTTGCTTCATGAATTGCAAGTATCTCAACATGATTTAAAGTTACCTCGTTAAAAACCTTGTTTGGAAAACCCAGTGGGACAAAATCTGAACTAAGGGAAAAAGAGTGCAACACTTATATATCTCCCCCTCATGCATATATCCATGGTAACTTTCGTGATCAAATATATCATATGATTTTCATCGTAATATAAATCACCAAAAAATTTCTATGATCACAAATTTCTTATAACTCTTCTAGAGCATATGTGTAGAATGAAATATGAATATTTATCCAACTTATTAAATCAATCATATATATAACCTTGTTCATTATCATATCATATCAACAATGTTATAATATGCATCATATTTATGGATATTCATTATCTATGACTATGTTCAATCCAAAATTTGAAATTTAAATATGATCACATGAATGAATATCTTCGATAATATCAATTTTTATTTGCAATAAAGATGGTACTTCGGGACCAGATATTCGTTGCATTCTTGTTACATGCTTTTTAATTTCTACATCATATGATCATCTACACTATGATTCTTCATGCATACGAAGTTCTTCGGGACTTCTCTACTAATAATTTAATCTATAAACAAATAATATATTTAATAATTCTCAATCTACAAGATGAAATAAGAAATCCTTCTTTAATAGTTTATAAAATAATCAGAAGCTCTTCAAGAGCCTTTTACAACGTATTATTTACGAATTGACATTGCATAGACAATCATACTTGTAATTTCAAATAATTATTCACCTACGTGTCTTTAATCCAGATAAAGATCTTTATTGTATATTGTGCGCGACTTTGAATTTATATCTCTTAGGACATGTTAAATTCTTCTAGAATTTTTCCGGTAAGGCATATTTAAAATTCTCATATTACTAGGAGCTCCAAATAAATAATTTGTGTTGCAACGTTTATATGACACATATCAATTCTCATAATACATATATACTCTAGGCTATAATCAAATATTGATTATATTTTCTCATAACAATATTTATATGCCTTTATTTAATCATTCTCTTGTCTATGCAAATTTTGTACAATAATTCATTTGTGTACAAATATACAAAATTCTCATTCGAATTACCTTTTCTTGTACAAATGTTTATTTGTACCCCTACATGTTTTACTTCACTTTATGTGAGTAAATTTATACTGCATGGATTGTGTCATATAATTTTGGCCAAAACTATATATACGTCGATAATTCTTGACCCGTTTAATATCATGATCATTGCTATCTCATATTAGTTTATTGCATATGCAGACATTTTGTATTGTCGACCATAATTCATAATATGATAATTTCCTCCCATATTGACATAAATTAAAAAAGATTTCATTATTTTCAACATACCTGTCAAACATGTATATTATTTATGGGTACCTATATAACTATTTTAAGGGCTTTAATTATTATCAATTTTGTTATGTCTATAACTTCTTTAGGGAGTCTCTTCTAGAGCACCACTTTTATTTAATGCTCAAATTGTCAATACTTTACAACATTAAGGTATCTTTATGAGTGCCTTTTACTTACAACATCTTCAGGACGAACCAAATGAACATTTGTTTTCATAATTTCTACTTTGTTCACTTACACTTCAAGCGTTATTAGACTCATTCTGACTCAATTTAAATAATAATGATTTGCAGTTGGCTTACATATATGTATGATTTTGTCATTTTGAACTTGTAACGACTCAAAATCACTGATATAGCTTAAGGGCCTTGATTAGTGTGCCGGGAGGGCATAATTGGTTTACGTGTGAATTTATTAAGTTTAACGCATGATTATATGATAAGCATGCTAGTATGTTTATATGAATATAAATGTGATTATATGCTATAATTGTGAGAACCACATTATTATGTGGGTAAATCTGCAGCATGCGACTTGAAGCGATCCTAGGGAGCTAGCTAGCGGGAAGCTAAAAGAGATAATAAATAATAAGTCAATATTGATTGAAATTTATTTAAGATATGTTTAATTTTGTTGAAAGAAAAGTAAATTTCTAGAAAATTTCATGCAACATTCAAAGTAAAGTCACTTAAAGACTTATTTGATCTGATCAAAAGGAAGTCTAAACTCGAATTTGGAATTCAAGTAATTTGCATGTGAACTTGGAATTCCAACTCAACTCACATATAACTAGAATGATAAAGCAACATTAGTGTTTTGGAAATGGAATATAATCATATTAGATAAGATTAAATAGATAATGAGTAATCATTATCGTCTTTATTATTTCTATAATTTTAACACTTGTTATACTCGGTACATGTTTGATTGTACAACAACAAAGACTTAAAAGTTGGGATTCACAAGTGGTTATGTGATTAAATTGAAAATTTTCCATGAAGTTATTTAGTGAAATAGTTTAGTAATCATAGAAGATTATAAAAGAGTTTGTTTCTCTTAAATGCTACTTTAATGAAGCATGATTATTATAATCACTATATTTTTCTAATTAACTTGTACTAGAAATAATGACTGCAAGTCAAGTAAGCAAGTTACTGATAATTAACAATGATAAAACCAAACAATATCACATATTTCGTAAAGCATTATTGTAGTGGGAGCGTTAGTTAGTAACTACTCCTTTACAAACATAAAAGTTAGTTGATTGTGTGTAACACAATTTAACTATATTTCATTCACATGCTAGTATGAAATGAAAGGGTTTTTACAGAAAACAATGGCTGAAACACCATGAATCTAGGAATGGAATTTGGAATTCTATGACATCTAGATTCTTGAAAATCCAACTAAAGTTCATTGAACTTCAGTTTGAAACAGGATATTCAAGATGAAGAGGAGAACAGAGGAAAGTACGGACTTTTCAAAGTAAGGTTAATAGCCTAAGGCTATAAAGAGAAAGAAGAATTTATTACTCGAATAAATATCTTCTACTATAACCAAGCTTAAATCTCTTTACATACTCTTATCCATTGCTTTATGCATGGATTACAAGATTAATTTAAATGGATATCAAAGAAGTTTTTACTGAATGGCTGACATGAAAAAACTGTTTGAAGATCTCAACCAGAAAGATTTTGTGATGTTTTTTACTCTTAATATTGATAACGTTCTGATCATTGGGAATGATGTAGAGAAATTATCAATAGAAAAGAAATTGTTAGCAAAACATTTCTAAATATTAGATTTAGAAAAGCCAAGAATGTTGTATACATTCAAATCTATAGAGATTGAATGAACAATCTTGTGGCTTTGTCTCAAGCGACTTATATAGAAAAGAAGCTTAAATACTTTAGTTTACATAATTCAAGAAAGGTTTTTTGCCTTCTCGGTCAGGAGGATGTATTATCTAAATAACAATGTTCATTTATTCTTTTACTAGAAAAGAAGGACATGAGATCGTATTCCTACAACTCGGTGATGGATTGTTTAATGTATCGAATGTTATGTTTTCGAATTAACATTTGTTAAATGGTGGGAATAGTCAGCAATTGTCAATCTAATGATGGATTGAGCCATTGAATAGTGTTTACCCAAAAACGGCTATGGATGACGTGGCAAGGATTTCTCACACGTGGTTGACACGTGGCAGAGTCAAACTAAGTAGAGGTTGTTCGATTATCGACCAGCTACACATTGCTTCGTCAGCCCTCACGATTAGTACAACCAGGCTGGTCGTATGATTAAGTTTATTTCCTTAAAAGATTGTAATCTTGTAATAATTACGTTGATTATTTCCTCTTTATAACCTTAATACACAAATATTAAGGAAAGTTAAGGCCCTTTGGCCCAGGTAACCCCCTTGAGCCTATAAATATGCATGAGATAGCTCAAGGAGGGGACTTTTGGCTTTTTTATCTTTTTTCCTGAATACTGAGAGAAAGAGCATACAATGTGATTATCTTCCAAATAGTTGTATTTCCCCTATGGCTTGTGAAACTCAAGAACCCTAGTTCTTTGATCATGGCATTGGGATTCAATATTAATAATAGCACTAAGTGGACGTAGGTCATTACCATTCATTGGGGTCAAACCACTATAAATTGTTTGTGTCTAATCTTTACCATTAGATTCTACTTTTGATTATCATCTCACTTTTTGTCGTATTTTTTACTCCGTGTCGTTGGCCAAATCGAGGGTCAACATTCTGGTGATTTCATTGAGAGATTGATCAAGAAGCTGTAAGAGAATCTAATGGCAAAGATATCTAAAAAAACTGGACTGGCTGCTGGCGCTGCATCAGCTCAACCTCCTCCTCCAAATGTGGCGGAGAATGAACCACATTTAGAGTTTGAAGAGGAAGAGTTGGATACGGAAACACTGAGGGCAACACTGGGGGAGTTGGCCAATCTGAGGGCCAATTAGGAGAACGCAGCGGAGACAATGGCGCTGCAGCAGAGAGAAATTGAACGTCAACGCCAGGAGCTGAGTGAGTGGCAGGCGGACATGGACCGTCGGCAAAGGGATGCCATGGCCACTCTCGAAGCAACCATTCAATTGGCTCGAGGACAGGCTACGCCGGCCTCTCAGCCGGATCAACCACCGAGCGCGCCACCACAGTGGGCTACCAATCCCTGTCCTCCACTCTAGCCAGTAAGCCCCCAAAGCCCAGAGCAGCCACCTGTGGCTCAGGATGATGTCCCAATTTGGGATCCTGAGCAGCAGCCTCCATCTCAAGCTGCTCGAGGCAATCCCCAGCGCCAGAGGCAGAATAGGGCCGGGCAACCGCCCCGCAGCCCTAGACGCCCAGGAGATGAAGAGCCAAATCCATCGAGCAGGGGATAGTGTCCTTCTGCCAACAGAAGGAACAATGAGTTAGGCTCTGCGGTCAGAGGCCCCCCACGGCATAATAATGCATGGGGACCCAACGACCAGCGCAGGCCTCCCCCTGAAGCTCGAGAAATTCCAGCCCGAGGAGAAAATAGTGTGAACAGCCGGTCACGCCGTAGTCAGCCCCAGTTTCAAGACAGCTACGATTATAATGCAGTCGATTCTAGCAGAGGGAATGCTGGTTGGAGGAATGAGGAAAGAGGTGGAGGCAGAAGCCCTCCACCTAGAGAGAATAGGCCAGCTAGCCATAATGTTGGGGGCAACCCAGGCAGCATAACGTCTTTGATCGACTAGGGGTTAGCGAGCAGAGACGTAGGGATGATGATTTAAGGGACGTACTCAATGACCATCGTGAGAGGCACGATGAGTACTCTCCCCCAGCTCCGGTCACCCCAGTGATCCCGGAAGCGGTTCAAGCTTAGATTGATGCTCTGAACCAGGTAGTACAACAGCTGGTCGGGGGAAGAACGTCCCACATAGAGTACGATCGGAGGAGGGGCACTCCATTTGTGCAAAGGATTGTTGTGGCTGAAACCCCCAGTAAATTCAAGATGCAGACACTGCCAAACTTTGATCGGTATGGAGACCCAGTATCTCACGTCAACAAATTTGAGATACAAATGGATATACATAAAGTGTCAGAAGATGCCCGCTGCAGGATCTTCCCCGGGACACTATCTGACACCGCCCAGGAGTGGTTCTTTAAGTTCCCTCCTGCTAGTATAGTATCCTAGGAGATGTTCATGAAGGAATTTTACGAAAAAATTTATGCGGGTCGCGTACACCACACAGAGGCCAACCAGCTGGTCGAGAGACGCCAGAAGGAGGGAGAGCCCTTGAAAGAGTATGTCTAGTGCTTTATGTGAGCAGTGGTTGGAGCCAAGACAGTGGGAGATGAAGGCAAGATGATGGCCCTAACTGCTGGGGTTAGGCGCCACTCCCCCCTCTGGAGTAGCCTAAGAAAGAATGGGGTAAGAAGTACCCAAGAGTTTTTGGATCGGGCTAATTGATATATCAAGCTCGAGGACACGATTACCAATGAGGGGAAATCGCCAACGAAAGACAAGGGGCCAAAGGAAGAACTCGCCAAGGCCGCCAACGGGTTTGAGAAACCCAATGGCAACAGTAAGGGAAACGGGAATGGAAATGGCAGGAATGGTGGAAAACGGGCGAGCAATGAGCCCTCATCCTCTGACAATAAATGCCCCAAAGGCAATCGATATGAGCCGAGATTCACCAATTACACGGCCCTTGTCAAAAGTCAAGCGGAAGTCTACCAGGCGACCAACTCTAAGGTGCCTTATAAGCGACCCGCGCCTATAAGGAAGGATATCTCCAAGAGAGATACGACGAAATTCTGTCGTTTTCACAACAACTACGGGCACGACACTAACGAATGCAACCAGTTGAAAGATGAACTTGAGTTCCTGATTAGGTAGGGACATCTAAGGAGATATGTGCGAGCTGCAGGAGGGTCTCAGCGAGAGACTCAAGGTGGCAACGAGCAGGCACCTGCACGCCAGTGCTCGCCACTTTTACAGCCAGCTCCTGTGGCAAGCACTTTACTCACCATCTGCGGCAGCCCACGCCTTGTAAGGGACAGTGGGAAGGCAAGGGAATGATACGCTTAAACCCTATGCCACGACCAGGACATCGAAATAATGAGTGTGGAGGATCGAGCACCAAAGAAGGCTTGAACAGAGGAGGAATTAATAACCTTCTTTTAAGATGATACCCAGGACGTATGATTCCCACACTCCGATCTGCTGGTCGTGGACGTGCAAATTGCCAACATGATGGTGAAGAGGGTGTTGGTTGACATAGGGAGCTCGGTCAACATCCTATACAAGTCTTCACTGGAGAGAATGAAGTTGTCCGTCAAAGACCTGGAGCCATGCAACCAAACCATCTATGGTTTTTCCAGCGAAGGGCTCACCCTAACTGGGTCGATTAGGCTTCCAGTTACAGCAGGTACTGTACCTGCTAACAGGACATTACTCACTACTTTCACAGTAGTTGATTGTCCTTTGGCATATAATGCTGTAATTGGGAGGCAAATTCTGGTTGACCTACGAGCCATCATTTCAATATGGCACCTTGCCATGAAATTCCCAACAGACGCAGGGGTAGGATGCGTGTTGGGAAATCAGCGGGAAGCAAGGGAATGCTACAATGCCTTGATAACTAAGGCGAAGAAAGGTCTATCGAGGGAGGTTCCCGGAAAAGAGTTGCAAATGGCAGTTGGTGTACAAACCCAATCAGGTGATAATGTCACCAAATAGGGCGTTGCCCAAAGTGAGGATAGAGACTTAGATCCTCGCTTTGGGGATTCTGAGGGAGAGATAGAACCCATCGAGGACCTCGAAGAGGTCCAACTCGATGAAGAAAATCTGACCAGGGTTGTGAAAGTCGGTAAAAACTTAGTGACAACAACAAAACAAGCGCTGGTGGAATTTTTGAAGAAAAACCAGCAGGTCTTTGCCTGGTCGCGTAAATACATGGTTGGAATAGACCCTGCAGTCATTAGCCATGTCCTTAATATAGACAAAAAAATTCCACCGGTACAACAAAAAAGGAGGTTGCTCGACAAAGATAGATCAAAGGCCTTAAAAGAATAAGTCGATAAGCTTAAGGAGAATGGATTCATCAGGGTAGCGTTTTATCCATCATGGATCTCTAATCCCATGTTAGTTCCCAAGCCGAATGGCAAATATCGAACATGCGTGGATTTCACAGACCTCAATAAAGCCTGCCCTAAGGATTGTTTCCCACTCCCCAGGATCGACCAACTGGTTGATGCCGCTGCAGGGCACGAGATTCTCTCATTCATGGATGCATACTCTGGATATAATCAAATTAGTATGCATCCTCCTGATGAGGATCACACTAGCTTACGGACTGACATAGGGCTTTACTGTTACAAAGTAATGCCCTTCAGTTTAAAAAACGCTGGTGCGACTTACCAGCGACTAGTCAACCACATGTTTAGGGGGCTGATCAGCACAAACATGGAGGTCTATGTCGACGACATGCTGGTTAAGTCGAAGAAGGCAGAAGGCCATATAGAGGATTTGCAAGAGTGCTTCAACGGCTTGAAGCTGAATCCCCTCAAGTGCTCCTTCGAGGTAGGATCAGGGAAGTTCTTGGGATTTATAGTAAACTCAAGAGGAATTGAGTCCAATCCCAAGAAGATCAAAGCCCTGATCGATATGAAATCGCCAGCAAAGATCAAGGATGTTCAAAGTTTGACCGAAAGAATTGCTACTCTGAGTAGATTTATTTCCAAATCAACAGACAAGTGCGTCCCATTTTTTAATCTACTTAGAGGCAACAAGAAACTCGAATGGACGGAGGAGTGCGAGCAGGCTTTCCAAGCATTGAAGACTCACATGGCACAACCACCCATTCTATCGAAGTCGGTCGATAAGGAAACTTTGTTTGTCTACTTGGCGATCACAGAATACACTGCTAGTGCTGTCTTAGTAAGAGAAGAAGAAGGCGTGCAGAAGGCTGTTTATTATGTAAGCAAAAGGCTAATTGGAGCGGAGCTGCGGTACCCACCTATTGAAAAGTTAGCCTATTGCTTAATTTTAGCCTCTAGGAAGCTGCGGCCTTACTTTCAAGCTCACCCAATTACGGTTTTGACCGACCAGCCTCTACAGCAAGCTCTGCAAAAGCCAGAGGCTGCAAGCAGTTTATTGAAATGGGCGGTCGAACTTGGGCAGTTTGATATCTCTTACTTGTCGTGAGCAATGATAAAAGGGCAAGCCCTGGCTGACTTCATCGCAGAGTTCACTGGACTTCCAGATAGCGAGCAACCAGAAGAGCCTGAGCCTCAAAACCGAGCTCGCTCATGGAAGTTATTTACAGATGGCTCCTATAATGAGCATCACGCAGGGGCAGGTGTGATTCTAATTATGCCTGAGGGGAATCAATTTCACTGCGCAATCAGGTTTGACTTCACTACTTCTAACAACGAGGCTGAGTATGAAGTGTTGCTCGCTGGGTTACGATTGGCCAAGGACATGAATATAAAGGTACTTGACATCTACAGTGACTCTCAGCTGGTAGTAAACCAGATCATGAGAGAATACCAGGCCCGAGGTTTAAAGATGGTTGCTTACTTAAACAAAACAAACAATATAATAGCGCAGTTTGATAAGTACACTCTTCAGCAAGTTCCTCGTGACCAGAATTCAAACGTTGATGCTTTGGCCAAATTAGCAAGTACGAAGGATGCTGATACTCTGAATATAGTGTCAGTTGAACGGCTGTCTGTGCCAAGCATCCAAACAGAGGAGACTACTTTGGTGATCCAGATGGTGGATACATGGATGGCGACATACATAGAGTATCTGACACAAGGTGTGTTACCAACAGACAGAAACAAAGACAGGACCCTTCAGCGACAGGCTGCTAGGTATATCCTGGTCGATGGAATCTTGTACTGAAGGGGATACTCGATGCCACTCCTTAGATGTATTTTGAAAGAGAAGGCCAAAGAATTGATGAACGAGGTACATGAAGGTTTTTGTGGGAACCACGCTGGGGGGCAAAGCTTATCAAAAAAGATCCTAAGGCAAGGGTACTTCTAGCCAACAATGAATGAAGACTCAATGGAATTTGTGCGAAGGTGCGACAAGTGCCAGAGGTTCTCCAAAATCCCACGAGCAGCCCCTAATGAGTTGAAACAAATGCAAAGTCTGTGGCCGTTCACAGTCTGGGGTATAGACTTGATTGGATCTCTACCCACAGGAAAGGGCGGCGTCAAGTATGTTGTGGTTGCCGTCGATTAATTCACTAATTGGGCCGAAGCCGAGCCACTCACAACCATAACGACCAAGAAAGTGCTGGATTTTGTGGTCAGAAACATTGTATGTCGCTATGGATTGCCAAGGAAAATTGTCTCAGACAACGGCACGCAGTTTGATAGTGATCTGTTCACAGATTTTTGCGAACGACATGGGATTATCAAGAGCTTTTCTTCAGTTGCTCATCCCCAAGAAAATGGTCAAGTCGAAGTAGTCAATAAAATGCTAAAGGATACTCTAAAGAAAAGACTTGAAGAAGCTAAAGGGGCATGGCCGAATCAATTGCCTGAAGTCATTTGGTCATACAGAACTTCCCACCGAATAGCAACAGGCCATACTCCATTTTCCTTGGCCTATGGGTATGAGGCTATGTTGCCTGTTGAGTTAGACGCCGTCACATCGAAGAATAACGTACGATCAAGACTCTAATAGCCAACTATTGATGGAATCCCTGGATTTAGTTGATGAGAAGCGTGAGCAAGCCCAACTCCGAATAGCTGCCTACCAGCAAAAATTCACCCGGTATTTCAATTCTAAAGTGCATGAAAGGAAGTTCAATGTCGGAGAGCTGGTACTTCGAAGAGTTTTCCTAAACACCGGCGACCAGGCTGCTGGAGTACTCGGACCTAATTGGGAAGAAACATACCAGATTGAAGAAGTCCTCCATCTAGGCACCTATAAACTTGCTTGTTTAAATGGAGATCTCATTCCTCGTTATTGGAATGGAGAACACCTACGCAAGTACTATCAATAAACAATTCTTCTTAAAGAACTGGCCTGTATTAATTTTACTTTTTACAAGTTATGAAAAAGGGTTGGTCATTTTACATGACTAATCGCTTATAAGTGTAAGATCTTATTGATCACTCGTACAAACATGTTTTGTCCATTTATTACAAGAAATATAAGGGACTGTGCACAGCCAGTCATTCTTGCCAATTATTATGTTTAATACAAGTATTTGCTCATTACGTGTGTTGTTTTGCTGTATTATCGTTTTAATTCCTTTGCTCCGAGCAGTAATGTTCGAACAGGTTTTGGTCAAAGCAAGTGACTAAGGACCTAAAGCTCCTCAATCACTTGGGGGGCATATAAGGCATCTAGTAAGCAAAGTATATCGAAAGGTATGTAAACACACGAGCAAAATAAGTGAAAGCATGCTAAGGTACTTAGAGTATTTTTCAAAATTTTGTATGTTGTTAAATCAAACCAAAGTACTATGCTAGGTTCGGTCATGCGAACAAATGTTATGATAAAATGCAAATATTATAATATCTAGAGGAATTCCTTTACACCGTGAGTAGTCGCTGGTCGGATGTAATTGTTTGTTAAAAGGAAAAAGTAGCTGCCCGCGCAGCAATAAAAATTATATTGTCTTTACATCATGACCCATAGGTCGTGTATTTAAAAGATAAAAGAATAAAAGAAAAATAACAGACTACGAGGTAGGAGGATCTTGAGGGGTGTCCTGGTCGACAACAGTTGTAGTTTCATTGTCCGCCCCTTCAACGCCAGTGGCCAAGGAGATTTCGGGCGAGGCAAGTATCTTTGCTCTCTCTTCTTCCGCCAGGCGAGCAACGCATTGGGCTATCTCAGCATGCCTTATGCACTCGGGAAGATAGCTGAAGTTGGCCTCCTGGTTATGTTTCCAAAAGTCATAGAAACACTTAACCGTGGCGTTCTTGTACCTTTCCAGATTACTGGCGTTGGCTTTTTCAAGTTCCTCGATCCGGCCTTCCATCGTTGTAGCCTCTTGTCTGCTCGCAATCAGGTCCTCCTCGAGCTTTTTAGTCTCGCGGTAGTTGATGCGGTTAGACTCCTTATACTGGTCTCTTGACTCAATGGCCTTGTCTAGAGTAGTCTGCTTCTCTCTTAACTCCGCAATAGCTTGATTTTCTCCTCGAGCAATGCTGCGTTTGTCTTCTGAACCACCTCAAGCTGCTCGGCATGTTTTGCTTCGACAACCTTGAGCTCCTCAGCGTGTCATTGCTCGGACGCCTTGGACTGCTCGGTGATAACTCCCGAGCGGAGCCGGCCAGCAGTAGCGGTCAGCATTGCCTGGGATCGGTATGAAAATTAAAATTGACTGTAATATATAAAAGGACTTAGTCTCCACAAAAAAAGGCAACTTACACTTGCGAGCTCATTTAGTACGCAGGTTAAGATCTGGTCGACGTCCATCGTCTCTGTCCCAGCCATCACTTCTCGGCAACGCTTGTGCCTCGAAATTTTTTCCATCCTTTCTTTGATCGATCTTAGGGCGCGGCTCGATATGTCGCCCCCTATGGAAGCAGGGGCAGCCTGCTGAGTCTGGTCAGCTAGAGTCGGTGGGAAGGGGTCGACCCGACCGGAGCATCCGGATTTTACTACTCGAGGGGAGAAGGAGGCGGTGTTGCATTTGTTGAAGGTCTGTCTGCCAAAGGGTCTGCAGTACGGGTTTTCTTGGCCGGAGGCGCTTTACTGCTTTCCCCGTGATGCCACCTGATCGCTTTCTTCTTGCTCGCAGGAGCTTCGGGTGCACTGTACATATCGAACACGTTTTTGGATTCCATATCTGCAAGAAAGTAAGTACATGAACAGTGAGATAGTACAAACAACTGAGTGTGCTATGTCAAGAAAAGAAACAAAGAAAATTGTAAGTAAAATACTCGAGCTATCATTACTGTTCGCTACATTATATACTCTACTAGTCTTACACTCACTCTCTGGCATGAAGAAGTTTGAATCTAAATTGGGAGTGTACTTAAAGTTTCTGTCCCTGTCAAACAAGTGACAGGGAATTGGAAAACTATCTAAGAGCGAGAGATCAGTACCGTTCTCATCCAAAGATTTATCGAGAGGCTCGAGGGGTTCAGTGGCTTTCTTTTTTCCCTTTCCCAGTGGGACGGGGGGAGCAGCAGCTCACGGGCTGTTGTAGGGTTCCCTGATTGTCACTCTAGTTGTCCTCCTCCTTTGAGGTTGTGACACGTCTGGGTGCTGCTCAGGAATCTCCTCGTCAGTGGCACTTCCAACTGTTGACTCCCTCACATCCTGGTGAGGTGCCAAAAACCCGACTAGCCTCAGGTTAGCCTCTGTGACCAGATGCTTGACGCTCTTCTCTACGTTAGTCAAGTTAGCCAAGAGTGTTGATCAGATTTCCATGTCTGGAGTGGGAGCCGGTCGCAACCATGGACCTGAAATACATTAAATCTCTAAGGGGAATGCAGGAAGAATTAAAGGAAAATAAACGACCGGGAGATCTAAGAAATTACCTCCTTGAGTGAAGGCCAGGTTGTTGGCGACCATGTCGGTGGTCAGAAAGATGGTACTTCCCCACATTGGAAATGAAGGTTGTATCGCTCAGGAAAGTGCGGGTCATTTCCTGGTGACAAAAATGGAAGAACCCCATGTTCTCTTGGTTGGGGTTGGATTTTAGGTCGAGCAGATAGTTGACCTCGTGTGGTGTGGGGAATGGCCATTTCTTATGGCTATAAAGGATATAGAGTGCAGAAAGCATTCTATACCCGTTAGGGGTTATTTGGAAAGGAGCGACCCTGAAATAATTGGCCACTCCTTGGAAGAAAGGATGGGGAGGCATGATCGCACCCGCCTCAATATGAGACCTCGACCAGGCGCTGAAAGCACCTCCAGGAAAATTTTCCCATTGGTCTCTAGTGGGTTGGACTAGGGTCACCCCAGGAAGTCTGTATTTTTTTACAGTAATTTGTAATCATCCTAACCGTTACTCGGCTAAGAGGGGCAACGTACCATTCAACATCTGGTTGAACGATGTTTTGGAGTTGGGCTTGAATTTGGATTCCAGGGTCATGGGTATTTCTTTCTCGACCATTGGTCGAGGGAATTTCAGCCTGAGGAGCAGGCTGATTTGAAGGATTGGAAGGTTTCTTTTTCTGGGCTTTAGACTTAACTCAACCCATATTTTGACGTGGGAACGATGAAATGTTTGGGGTAGCTCGAGAAAAAGGAATTTCTGGTATCAACAGCGATGGTTGTTCCTCATCCTCAAGCAACTGGGCTAGCAAGTCGTCATCGATAGGCCTCTCACCTCCCCACGGATCTTGCATGAAAAGATGCGAACAGAAAAAGGGG
Source organism: Humulus lupulus (assembly GCF_963169125.1). NCBI lineage: Eukaryota > Viridiplantae > Streptophyta > Magnoliopsida > Rosales > Cannabaceae > Humulus > Humulus lupulus. The sequence continues at coordinate 22,182,742 of NC_084801.1, read as the reverse complement.
GAGATGAGAACTTAAAGCCTAAAATCCTGTGTTGAGAGTTGGAATAACGTTGCTCGCGTATAGAAGTTAAGCTTTTATACGACCAGCAGCATTCTAGCAAAAACATTAAGTTTTATACTAGCAGTTTGAGAAACGGATTAAAAATCGGAAGTAAAAAGTTTTTCAGAAAAAACTTTTTGACTCTGAAAGGGCGGGAAAAACCCAGTTTTTCAACTAGCTTAAAAATTAAATTTTTACTTCGATTTTACGCCCTAAATCTACAATCTCGACTACCAAACTGACTCCTAACTCCTATGAAACGTTATTTCACTACCCTATCAAACACCGATCAAAATGCTCATTTACCTAAAGACTGTTTCGATCAAGAACAGTCAAGAACTCAGATACGAAACAAATAAAAAATGATTTTGCATGGCAACTCAAACGACTAAAAGGTTCGGAAAGCTTACTTGGATGAAAGGTGGAGAATGAACACAGAAATTTTGAGCGTCTGAGCGAGAGTTCCTTAGATCAGTAGCAGGAGCTTCTGGGATTCTCTTAACTCTGATGGTTAAAGTTCTTCAGAGTTTTTGAAGAAGAAGAAGGCGAGTGAAAAGTAAAAATGTGATCTTGAGGTATTATTTATAGTGATTGTGACACCATAAAAGAGGTAATCATGGAATTACTTTTTTCAAAGTACGGGGAAGTGTAATAGTTGTCAGACAAGTTTTTGGGAAACCGAAAAGACTTGATTAGACATGATTAGTTACCTTTTTCTAGAAGGCACATGCGGCTCTGACAGATTTGGTGGGGTATGCGAAGGGTCAGTTTCTTAAGTTTACTTTATGCTGCTCGCAGTAAAGTAAACTTGAGGGGCAAATGTTTACCCAAAAATGGCTACTAATGACGTGGCAAGGATTTCTCACACGTGGTTGACACGTGGCAGAGTCGAAATAAGGAGAGGTTGTTCGATTATCGACCAGCTAAACATTGCTTCGTCAGACCTCACGATTAGATACGACTAGGCTGGTCGTATGATTAGGTTTATTTCCTTAAAAGATTGTAATCTTGTAATAATTACGTTGATTATTTCCTCTTTATGACCTAAAACACGGATATTAGTGAAAGTTAAGGCCCTTTCGCCCAGGTAACCCCCCTTGAGCCTATAAATATGCATGAGATAGCTCAAGTAAGGGACTTTTGGCTTTTTTATCTTTTTTCCTGAATATTGAGAGAAAGAGCATACAGTGCGATTATCTTCCAAATAGTTGTATTTCCCCTAAGGCTTGTGAAACTCAAGAACCCTAGTTATTTGATCACGGTATTGGGATTCAATATTAATAATAGCACTAAGTGGACGTAGGTCATTACCATTCATTGGGGCCGAACCACTATAAATCGTTTGTGTCTACTCTTTACCATTAGATTCTACTTTTGATTATCATCTCACTTTTTGTCGTATTTTTGACTCCGTGTCGTTGGCCAAATCGAGGGTCAACAAATAGTTATAAGGACTTAATTTTGAGTATCTTGAATATAATGGAGAATATATGTTTGTTTATTTAGGAAGTGACCTAAAATCCCAAAAGATGAACTGATTTTAAATCAGATAGAAATCTTCAAAGATTGATATCAGAATCAGCTTCCATAATTGTGGATGAGACACATTAACCTGGAAATGTATTGGACATTTTAGATTTATATGTATCACCATAGAAGCCAAAATGTAACAGCTACGAGCTGTTAAATAGGCTATTTGATTTAGTTGAGTTCTTTGCCATTCAGGAAAGGGTTTCGGACTAGAATAAACTACTAGTATCTCATAGCGAAAGCAATGGAGATACAACTATTCTAGAAGAATTAGAAATCATGAAAAGGTAAAGCACATGAAATGAAGTACCATTTAATTCAAGACAATTTTACATAATTGATGTAATGATCTTGAAGATAACTTCAACAATAGTTTTTTACAAAATTGTTAACAAAGACTTTGTTAGACAAATTCGTTCAGGATAATGTGATTGACATATTGAGAGAGATGCATGAATTTGCTTTAGGGAAAATGGGAGATTTTTGGGACTAGTGCCCTTACAACAATTGTAGTTGACAAATGTTTTAAATGAAATAAATAATTGAATTGAATTATTATATATATAGACTATGGCATATATTATGTTGATAATATTAAGTAAATATCAGAAAATTTCAAAGTTTATCTATGTGGTCTTAATCTCATATTGGAATGAGAGGATCGAGATTAAGATAATCAACTTAAAAGAGTTCGAAGTAAAATAAAGATGTGGAATCTTTAGATTAATTACTGCTAGTACGATTCACTAGTATTATGAATACAAGTGACCTAGATCTGGGTCACTAGTGTAGTAGGATACTTTAGTGAAGTTATTTTATATATAGTGATATATAGAATTGGACCAGATGTGGTTTGTTAATACTTGTTTATCTTGGGAAAACTTATACATGATCTTTGTTTATTTTCTTGTAGATTCAAAAACAAGTTAATATGGGACAACCTAGAACATGTTTCTAAAATTGAATTCAAAAGAGAAATAATGATAAGAATACTTACATTATATGCAGTGGAATGATAGAGTTCTTCCTTCAGTTTCTCTAACCCTTGTATCCTTTCTGTCGCAGAGTATTATTAAAAAACTGAATTGTTCTTCAATTTTCTTCACAACCTTCCAAAGTATCATTGGAATCACCGAGACTAGGGTGGTAAATTCTCAACACATGAGATGGATACAGAGAGAAGATGAATAGAAGAGAAAAATTAAGGCTTAGAAAAGGACTTGTGTAGTGGAGAGAATCTAAAACCTAATAGATCTTCTCAGAAACTTGTGATTCAACTTATGTTTTCAACTCTCTCTTAGCATTCATTTTATAGACTCAATTATGTCATTTATTTAATTAAAAAATACATAAAATAATAGTCAATTAACAGCCCTAGTTCGAAATTATCATGGGCTTTAGGCCCATAAAATTTCCCATTTGATTATAAGCTCGTTGGACTTAAAATCAAGGTATATATTATTTTCTATTGATTTTATTAATTAAATAATTATTCAAATCCCTTATCAAATTAATTATTTATAATTTGAACCTTGATTTAAAATTATTTATTAATTTAGATACCAATTTATCTTAATTAATAAATCTGCCATAATTTCTCATTTCTTCTCTAAATTGTATAACTCTGTGAAACTATCAAAAATTGACCTGGTCAACTTTGATAATTCTAATTGATAATTAAATCAATTAATTGAGACTATCTAAATGATTTTATCCAAGGTACAGTGGGGACCATGGTCCTATGAAATCAAGCTCCAATAAGTTGTCATAAATCTAACAAATAAATTTATTAACTTATTAATTCCTTGTGACTCCACTAAAGACTCGGAATTGAACTCTTGAATTCATAGAAAGCTCTATAAGTAATATAGATATGTTATTAATTATCCATTGTTACAACCATAATTGTCAATCAATCCTCTATAGACTGTAACGATCCAAAATTGCTAATAAGGCTTAAGGGCCTTAATTAGCGTGCTGGGAGGGAATAATTGGAATATGTGTGATTTAATGGTTTAATGCATGATTATGTGGCATGCATGATTAATATGATTATATGACTATGTGACATGCATGTTTGTGAATATTGGATATGCATGTGGGCCCTTTGTATCTTATAAGGGCATATTTGTAGTTTTGGCCCATTGAGGGCATAAATGTGGTTATATGTGATAAATTATTGAGACCGCGTTATTATGTGGATATATTTGCAGTATATGGCTCGGGACGGTCCTAGCGAGTGGATTGGCGAAATAGTCACATCAGGAATTAATACCCGGCTCGAGGGAGCCTGGGGTATTTTCGGGAATTTAGAGGATATTTTGGGATTTATTAGATTCTGAATAAACAAATGGTAATTAATTGGATGATGAGATTAATTGGTAAATATTAGGAACGTTTGAGGAATTAAGCGGGAACTTGGGGGGGGGGGGGGAATGACCATTTTACCCTTAGAGTAATTAAATGGCTAAGTATTATATGGGAGGGAAAAATAGTCTTTCTAGGTATTTAATGATATACTCCCTTTAATTCTAGACTTAGCCAGAAGAAACACTGAAAATATTTAGCTCACCCTCATCTCTCTCTCACTCACGTTTCTAACTCTCTCTCTCTCTCTCTCTCTCTAGAAAGAACTGAAGCAATTTGGAGAATTGAAGGAGCTTTGGCTAAGGAAATTGAGCTGGAGGTTGAAGGAAAGTACAGAAGGAAAAGCTATGGGAAAACAAGCTCATTTCTGGCTGGGTTAGGAAGAGGAAGTAAGCTGAATTTGTGCAAGGATACTGCTAGGAAACTAGGCTACAATTGGAGGTAAGAACTCTAGTTTTAATTTCTGAATTCAGCTAGGTTTGTGTTAGAAGTTTTGGGTCGGCATGGGTGTGAGTTTGGTGATTAGTTTTCAGTGTTATGATCAGTTGATTTAGGCCCTTTAGTGGTGAATTTTGACTGATGAATTAGGATAGTGATTTTGGTATGATTGCTAAGGTTTTGGTGTCTAAAACGTCTGATTTAATCTTGAATTCGTAGCCAGTTTGATGTTGAATTGGGGAGGTTTGTTTAGGTAAAATTATGGGTTAAAGTCTTGAGGTACTTGGTTGGGAGAAGCATGTGAAAAAATCAGATTTTCTTGGTTCGAAGGAGGTGCGCTGCGACCCAGCCCTGGTGTGTCGCGACGCGTGTGGCCTGTTTGGCCTAGGTTGCTCTCTGACTGTGGGGCGCGCTGCGACTCACTAGGCCAAGTCGCGACCCGCCTCTTCCTTTGGCTTGGGTACTTGCTCTCTGACTTAGGGGCAAGTCGCGACCCGCCTGAAGATTTTAGCTTTAGAATTGTTAGGCTCGGAGGTTCCAACCTAGGCGCTCAGGATAATTTCTACTACCCGGTTTAGTAGAAATTGAGGTCCCGGAGGCTAGTTTCTGTCTCCTAAGTATTTGTTTGGGTTGGAAGTTAAAAATTATCCATTGGACACTATGACTAGGTTTATCGCCAAGGCCCAGGGCTAAGGATCGTGCTCGAAACCATTTCACTTTCTCCGTTTGGAATTAAAGGTAAGAAAAATGAACCATTGTGTGGCTGTATTGGGACTGAGTTTCCCTATATTTGAATACATATGTTGTATGATTGTGATATGCCATGTGAACATGAAATAAACGGCCTAAGAGAGTCGGGGATGATAATTTGCGCACAGGACACGACTCGACCACTAAGAGCTAGGGTCAGCTAGATAAACATTGGACTCAGCCTACGTGAACCGGAGTCAGTGAGTAAATAGAGGGTGCAACCTAAAGGCGTCGACCCTGAGTATTGTATTATGATTGTGATAAAATGTTGAATATAAATGTGTTTTATGTTGTTAATCTGATGCTTATAGCTTGTTGAGTATCTGGATGATTGTCTTGTGAATTATTTGACTATTATCATTGATTATGTCATGTTTTTATAGTTTTCTTACTGGGCCTTGGCTCACGGGTGCTACGTGGTGCATGTAAAGGCAAGGGTAAGATGTACCAACCATGAGTTGGAGAGCTCTGGGGGCGGGGTGTACATTGTCAGCTGCTCGCCTGCCACGATCGAGGGATTGTACAGGGACAGAAACCTAAAATGTGTATTTTTCCATTAGAATGGCCTTGATTGTATATAATTTTTGGAAGTTTGTAAATTTGTCCTATAAACCCTGTTTTTGGGATCCCATGTACTAAACATTTATTTTAGTGAAAATTATCCATTTATAACCAAAATCTTTTAACCCTAACTTGATTATGATTTTAGAATCACATCTTTATTCAAATGACTTGATTAGCAAGTCCTGCACTATTTTAAACACACAATGTAACTGTCTTGGTTATCCAGGGCGTTACATAGACGGCCTACAATGAGATGGGACTAAAATACTATTTTACCCCTCATTGTATTTTTTCCTTAAAACACGTAGTTCCTCGTAAATGATATTTCAGTAAACTAATATTAATTACTAAAATGAGATCTCTATAATTTAGCACCTTGAACCAAACTAAAAGGAAACCATTGTTTCACTTCTTCATCAGAAGCTATAGATGTTCATATCTATGATTAACACTCCCACTCAATTATACTACCGAGTTCCCAAGATGTAAGTATGGGCTAGTCCATAGGGTAAGCTGGTAACGAACAAGTCAAAGAACTCAAATAATATAATCAGTTAGAATACTAACCACTCATAATTGAGATTGAATTGACCTATGGTCAACTATATGATATGATTAGAATAGATAATAATGGTATGTTTACTTATCCTATCTACTGTCAATATCGGTCCAGTCCGATGTAAGAATACATCCGATCTTATCAACTTTTCTAATGTTCTGGAAAGAACATAACACTACGATGTGTAAGTATATCATATCGTAGATTGGCAAGTTAGTGTAAATCTTGTGCATTGACTAATCTTAGGACTAACTTATATTTGAACATATTTGAACATATAATCATATTTATATTCCACTGTGATTACGTCACTATAAATACGATTAGCTATATGCTCGGGATTTAATATAAGTTTATATTAAACAAATAATCATGAAAATAAAACATGTGAGCAAAGTGATTGACCAAGTCAAAAAAATGATTTCTATTATTTTATTGATAATAAATGAGATTACAAAGAAATTGAGTTTTAATTAGGGCATAAAACCCCAACAAACTCCCACTTGCACTAACTGAAACTAATGTCTTAATTCTACTAATCCCATTTCCTTGATATGCTTATCAAATGTAGCTTCTGGTAGTGTCTTTGTAAACAGATCCGCAAGAATGTCTTCAGATGCAATCTTCATAACCTTCACATCTCCCCTGGCCACATATTCTCAAATAATGTGATACTTCCTTTCTATATGCTGACTCCTCTTGTGACTACGAGGTTCTTTAGAGTTTTCTATCACTCATGTATTGTCACAAAACAACACAAGCAGTTTATCCATTTCGGGAATAACACCAAGATCCGAATAGAACTTCTTTAGCCAGACTATTTCCTTAGCTGCTTCTGATGGGACTATGTACTCAGCCTCCTTGGTGGAATCTGAGATTTTAGACTGCTTTACGCTTCTCCATATCACAACTCCACCCCAAGAGTAAACACCATTCTAGAAGTAAACTTCCTGTCATCGACATTAGTCTAAAAATCTGAATCGGTGTAGCCTACAGGGTTCAGAACACCACCCTTGTAGACTAACATATAATCCCTAGTTCGCCTTAAATACTTCAGGATATGCTTACCTACTATCCAATGTTCCAATCCTGGGTTTGACTGATACATGCTCACTACTCCCACTGCATAGCAGATATCTGGTCTAGTACACAACATAGCATACATCAGACTTCCAACTGCAGTGCTTAAGGAACTTTTCTCATTGCATCTTCCTCTTCAGGAGTTTGTTTGAAAGATGAATCCCAAGGCGAGACGGTAGATGCCCTTTCTTGGAATTTGTTATTGAGAAACGTTCAAGAACTTTATCAATGTAATCTGCTTGAGATAGAGCTAAGAGTCTGTTCTTTCTATCCCTAATTATCTGGACACCTAGAACAAAACTTGCATCTCCCAAACCCTTCATCTGGAATTGAGTGCTCAGCCAATTCTTCACATCTGACAATTTCTTAACATTGTTTCCAATAAGTGAGATATCATCTACATAAAGAACCAGGAATACAACTATTTGATTTGCCTTCAGTTGGTAAACACAAGGCCCATCAATATTTTGTTCAAAGCCATAAGTTTTTATTATTTCATCAAACCTAAGGTTCTAGGAACGAGAAGCTTGCTTAAGTCCATAAATGGACCTATTCAACTTGCAAACTTTTCTTTCTTGTCCAGCTACTATAAATCCTTCTGGCTGATCCATATAAATGACTTCATCAAGCTTCCCATTGTCCATTTTCCAGATCTCATAGTCGAGAGCGGCTGCTATGGATAGGAGGATGCGAATGGACTTGATCATGGCTACCAGACTAAAAGTTTCCTCATAGTCCACGCCTTCTCTTTGGGTATAACCCTTTGCCACTAATCAAGCTTTAAAAGTCTCGATATTTCCATCAACACCTCGTTTCTTCTTGTAGATCCACTTGCATCCAATAGCCTTAAAGTCACTAGGTGCTTCCACAAGATCCCAACGGAATTTGACTACATGGACTCCATTTCATGTTTCATGGCTTTGAGCCATAGTTCCTTTTCAGGGCTTGGCATTGCCTATTTGAAAGACAACAGATCATCGTCACCAGTGTCACCAACAACCATATTGGTTTCACCATCCAAACCATAGTGAACTGGGTTCCTGGAAACCCTCCCACTACGACAAGGCTTCGTGATTGTTTGCTAAGGAACAGTGGTACTATCTTCATTTAAATCGACTTGCGTCGGTTGGACATGAAGAGTGGGAATTTCATCATCAACTCGCATTGATGACGATGGAACATTGGTTGGATTCAATTCTTCAACCATCTCCTCTAAAACTACTTTGCTCCGTGGTTTAAAGTTTTGGACATAGTCATTTTTTAGAAAAGTAGCATTCGTAGAAGTAAATACTTTCTTTTCTGAATGACTATAGAAAAGTACACCTACCTTTAGGATAGCCAACAAACATGCAAACTTCAGTTTGCGGTTCTAGCTTTCCCACCTTTTTCCTTAAGATGTGGGCGGGACACCCCTAGATTCTATAAAGGCGTAAACTAGGTTCACGTCCATTCCAATGTTCTAAAGGTATTTTGGGGGTTGATTTAGACGACACGATATTGAGAATGTCATTCGCGGTTTCAATTGCATGTCTCCAAAACGAAGTTAGTAGAGTTGAGTAACTAAGCATGCATCCAACCATTTCCAATAAAGTTTTGTTCCGGCGTTCCTCTACACCATTTTGTTGCGGAGTACCTGGGGCAGTAAGTTGTGATAAAATCCCAAGTTTAGTTAAATGATCTTGGAACTACATATCCATATATTCTCCACCCCTATCAGATCGCAAGATCTTTAACGTTTTACCTAATTAGTTCTTAGCCATAACTAAGAATTCCTGAAACTTTGAAATTTTTTCTAATTTCCTATGCATTAGGTAAAGACATGAGTATCTAGAGTAATCATCAATGAAAGTGATGAAATGCTCAAAACCACCACTGGCTTGTACATTCTAAGGTCCACAAACATCTAAATGAACAAGTCAAAGTGGTTCTTTGGCCCTATTAACCCTTCGTAGAGAATGGACGCATGGTCAGTTTACCTTCTAGACAAGATTCACAGATAGGTAATTCACCTAAGGTGAGTTCCCTCAAAGGCTCATCCTTTGCAAGTCTTTGAATTCTATCATAGCCAATGAGACCTAGTCTCAAATGCCATAAATACGTCATGTTGTCGTTATTGTTCTTTTGTCGTTTATTGGTCCTACGTTTAGCTACTTTGAATAAATCATTGTTAAGAGCGAGGGGTTCGTTAGGTCGTAGAATATAAATCCTGTTTTCCGAACATGCAATACACAATTGTGATCCATTGAAAGAAATAGGTATATTAAAACTTGTGAAAGTCATAACAAAATTTTCTAATTGCAACACGGAAACTGAAATTAAATTTCTACTAAAATCCGGAATAAAAAATACATCATTTAAATTTAAAAATTTATTTCCGAACTTCAGACGAGCTCTTCCTCTAGCTTGGACCGCAACGAACGCTCTGTTCCCAACTCTAAGCTTTAAGCCGCCTTCGTCCACTTCCTCCCACGATTCAAGAAACTGTAAAGAGTTACAAACATGGTTAGTAGATCCAGAATCAATAATCCAAACGAATTTATCATTCTTTAAAACACATGTTTCCAAGATAAATGAACTATAATCATTACCTTTGTTTTTAGCTGCTAGAAACTTGGGGCAATCCTGTTTCCAATGCCCCTTCGCTTTGCAGTGAAAACACTTACCTTTTCTTTCTTGTTTTTCTTGTTCTTCCCCTTAGGCGTCTGTGCATTTGGTTGTGCACTCGTCTTAGCAGCCTTTTCAGGCTTGGGGTTGTTGTTATTTCCATCTTTCCTCTAGTTTCCAGCTTTCAAAGACGAGGCTTGGTTAGCTTCAGCTTTAGCTGGATCATCAGCAATAGTAGTAGTTGTATTCTTTTCTCCTCCCTTACTTGGTCCACCCATAATAGATTCAAAAGTATGAAGCTTGTTCATGAGCTGCGTCAGACCATAGTTGAGTTTATTCAACACATAGTTTGTTAGACCATTGTTGTTAGCCGCCTGCCAACGCTCATACTTATCTCTTACAAACTTGGTAGCTCCTTGAGCTGGAACTTTCGGGGATTCCTCAATCATGACGAACTTGGAGTTGTCACCAATCAACACAATGTTGATGTTTTGTTTCCATTTAAGGAAGTTTTCTCCAGTGAGTTTCTCCATCGAAAGTTGAGAAAGGATGAGAGTAGACACAGCCATACTTAAAACTACATATTATCAATAAAATAGAAATCAATCAGTTTTGCTCAATAAAACTTCTATTCACACAAAATTCAAGAAATAGCACAACATATACCAAAAATATGTAGAATATGAGAAAAAATACCAAAAATAACCATATCTCTATTTCTTTAGGTTCTTAACTAATCTATGATATCCTTGTCCCAGTTGGCAAGAGTAAAAAATATCATTAGTTAAATAAAGTTGTAAACTTATTTAATAATGGACACCATTATTAACAACCTACTATTCAATCAAAATAAGAAAACAAAATCTCTTATTTTATGAGCTAGAGCCACGGTTTTGATAATCAACAGATTTAGTCCTAGTAGTCACCGTAGGGGTGAGTCTAGTAGAATTTGACCTATAATTATCTATCTTTCGAAATCTAACATTGTCAAAATAACTAATGAATACCTTCTGTAGGGAGACGAATCAAAGTGTCTTGAGGCTCCATTAATCTGTTGACCTTGTTAAACCAACGGTAGAGATCGAATATAATTCTTAAAATAAGCTCATTATTAAAAGTAGTATTTTTATTATTTATTTTTAGAAAATTAGTGACTATGGTTCTTCAAAAAAATTGAAAATATTAAATTTTTAAAACCAAAATTCTATAATTTCCTATTAATTCTAAAGTGTCACACTGAAACAAATTCAATTAATTTAAAATTAATTTGTTACTAATCAATATTTAGGTTTAACTATTATAATGAACATATACAATTAAGTCCAATTAAGGCAAATGGGTCGTAACAATTGGGCTTGTATGGAGGAGAGCTCGGTCTAGTATGTCATTCCCACTACTAAGGCCCCTAGACTTCCATACAAGGTCCAAAAGACAGGAATTTAACCCTTCATTTTATTAATTGTTATTAATTGATTAGGTCTACTATAGTCATGCAAAGCAAATTGACCTTCACAAGTGGAATCACCCACAAGAGAAGAATTTAAACTTTACATTTTCTAATGGGCACAAATAAAACCTATCATTTTATAAATATTTTATTTGGCAAAAATCCATATATCTAGCAAACATATGGGTCACTATATGCATCTAAGCCCAATTGCAAAAATACAACATATAGTGCAAACAGCCATGTTATAATGGGATGGGCCTAATCATGTTACTATATGAGTAAGTCTATGAATTTATGCAAAAATACGACAATTAATTATCTAGAATTTTTCAAAACTTCGAATTAATTAAATTTTTACAAAAAAATAAGTCAATTTAAATGAAATTTAGCAACAATTAATAAAAGTTAATTTAAATTTCATTTATCAACAATCATATTGGCTTAGGTTAATTTGAAAAATATTAATTTAATTTAAATAGGATTTATCAACAATTAACCAAAGTTAATTTAAATCTCATTTATTAAAAAAATATATGTTATTAATTGGTTAAAAAATGATATTTTTCAAAATTTAACCAATTTTAAATTTTAAAAACAATATCTTAATTGTTTTTCAAAAAATTATCTTGTGTTGTTACAACAATAAGCTAATATTTTAATTATTTGAAAAAAATAATAAAATATTAATAGTTATAACAACCATAAAATATCTCAAAACAGTTAAACAAAGTCAAATATCCATATAAATATCTAACTAACAAATTTCAAATTTCAAATAATTTAAATATTCAAAACTATAGAATAAACAGATATTTATATTTTCAAATAAAGATTTAATAAAAATAACAAGTATTTAAAAGAAAATATTTTAAATATCTGATATCTTAATTCTAATATTTTGATATATTAAAAGATTTAAAATTAAGTTGTTAGTCTATTTTTAAATTTGAATTTGAATTTTTGTAGAAAATATCTAATTATTTATATCTCAAACAACAAAAATATTTTATTTTTAAAAAACATATTTAAATGATCAAATAAATCTGATATTTTTTGTTTTGATTATAAATAATAATTTTCATATTTTAATTTCTTAAAAAAAATAAAAAAAAAAACTGGGTGAACAATACCCATCACGTGTGCAGCTGGCTGGGTGTGTGCGCGCGCGATGGTAGGTGCGCGCGCGGGCGCGCGGGTGCACGTGGTGGCAGGGCAAGCCAAATTTTTCGAAAAAAAAATTATGCAATTTTTTTAAACCAAAACCATTATCTAATTAATTTTTATCATGTTTTACATAAAATAAAAGCATATATATGAAAATTAATGGCACAGAAAACACAACAAAATAACCTAAAACTTGCTAATAATTACATAAAATTCAATATCTTCATAAAATCATGAAATCCATCCAATTACTCAACACATCAAATAATTCAATTTTTAACATGTTCATGCATGAACATAAAAATTATCAAAGGCTCTGGAGACCAGATGTTGGGAAAACTTATACAGGATCTTTATTTATTTTCATGTAGATCTAATATTAAACAAATTAATATGAGACAACCTAGAACATGTTTCTAAAATTGAATTCAAAGAGAAATAATGATAAGAATACTTACATTATACGCAGCGGAATGATAGAGTCATTCCTTCAGTTTCTCTAACCCTTGTATCATTTCTGTCGCAGAGTATTATCATGAAACTGAACCGTTCTTCAATTTTCTTCACAGCGTTCCAAAGTATCCTTGGAATCACCTATAATAGGGTGGAAAATTTTCAACACATGAGATAGATACAGAGAAAAGAAGAGTAGAAGAGAAAAATTGAGGCTTAGAAAAGGACTTATGCAGTAGAGAGAATCTAAAACCTAATAGATCTTCTAAGAAACTTGTGATTCAACTTATGTTTTCAACTCTCTCTTAGCATTCATTTTATAGACTCAATTAGGTCATTTATTTAATTAAAAAATCAATAAAATAATAGCCAATTAACTGCCCTAGGTCGAAATTATCATGGGCTTTAGGTCCGTGAAATTTCCCATTTGATTATAAGTCCGTTGGACTTAAAATTAAGGCCTGTATTATTTTCTATTATTTAATTAAATAAATAATTATTAAAATCCTTTATCAAATTAATTATTTATAATTTGAACCTTGATTTAAACTTATTTATTAATTTAGATACCAATTTATCTTAATTAATAAATCTGTGATAATTTCTCTTTTCTTCTCTAAATTGTATAACTCTGTGAAACTATCCAAAATTGACCTAGTCAACTTTGATAATTATAATTGATAATTAAATCAATTAATTGAGACTATCTAGATGATTTTATCTAAGATACAGTGGGGACCATTGTAATGACCCAAAATTTGCTAAAAGGGCTTAGGGCCTTGATTAGCGTGCCAAGAGGGGATAATTGGTATATGTATGTTTAATTGGTTAAATGTGTGATTACATGGCATGTATGATTGATATGATTATATGAATATGTGATATGCATGTTTACGAGTATTAGATATGCATGTGGGCCCTTTATAGCTTATAAGGGCATATTTGTAATTTTGGCCCGTTGAGGGCATAAATGTAATTAAATGTGATAAATGATTGAGACCACATTACTATGTGGATATATTTGCAGTATATGGCTTGAGATGGTCCTAGTGAGCGGATTATCGAAATAGTCACAATGGAGTTTAATACCCAGCTCGAAGGGAAGCCCTAGGGATATTTTTGGGAATTTAGAGAATATTTTAGGATTTATTAAATATTGGATAGGTATTTGGTAATTAATTGGATGATGGGATTAATTGGTAAATATTAGGAACACTTGAGGAGTTAGCAGAAACTGGAGGGAAACGACTATTTTACCCTTAGAGGAGTTAAATGGCTAAGTAGTTTAGGGGAGGACATTTTGGTCATTTTGTTGTTGGGGATGTGATCAGCTAAGGTACTAGAAGAAGTCAGAATCCACTAGACATAGAGAAGCCTTGAACACTCTCTCTCCCTCCCCTTCAATACGATTCTCTTTACCTCTCTCTCATGCTTGAAAAGTTATTGTTGAACTGAAGGTTAAGGCTAAGGAATTCAGTGGGGGAAGCTTGGGAACTTAAACTCAGGGATTGGAAGATTGAAGCTGAGAAGTCTAGCAACCAATTAAGGTAAGTTCATGTCTTTGATTATGTTAGAGAATTTAGGTCATTAGGGTGAAATTTAGCTGAGTATTGGGTGATGAATTTCTACTGATTTGGGCTGGTGATTTCAGTAGGATTGTTAAGGTTTTGTGTTTATAATATGTGATTAAAAGTGCTAAGTTCATATCTAAGCTTGGTTTTGGGTTAGAGTGTTTATTAAGGTTGAATTATGTGGTTATGGCTAGGAAGAGTGTGGAAGAAACCCATAAATTCTGGGTACGTGGGGGCGCGCCGCGACCCGCATGCCCAGATGGCCCTGGGTGGTTCTCTGTCTTGAAGGTGCGCCGCGACCCTAGGGGGAAAGTCACGGCCTGCCTCCCCCTAATGCTTGAAGATTGAGCCTCTGACTTAGGGGCGCGTCGCGACCCTTAGGGTCAGGTCACGACCCGCCTATGGGATTTTGCCTTTCCTGGGTTTCTAGGATTGGTAAGGCTCAGGGGTTCGAACCTAAGCGCTCAGGACAATTTCTACTACCCAGTTTAGTAGAAATCGAGGTCCCAGAGGCTAACTAGTGTTACTTAAGTATTTTTTTGAATTAGAAATTGATGACCACCCATTTATTCTGTGACTAGGTTTATCGCTAAGGCTCAGTACTGGGGATCGTGCTCAGGACCATTCTTAAACCTCAGCTCGAGAATTCAAGGTAAGAAAACTGCACCATTGTGTGGCTGTGTTGGGACTGAGAATCCCTATATTTGAGTATATGTGTTGTATAAATGTGATATTGTTATGCGAACATGAAATGAATGGCCTAAGAGAGCCAGGGCTGATGACTTGCGCACAAGACGCGGCTTGGCCACTGTGAGCCGCAGTCAGCTAGATAAACACTAGACTCAGCCTAAGCGAGCCAAATTCAGTTGAGTAAACAGAGGGTTCGACCTTAGGGTGCCGACCCTGAGCACTTGTATATTTGTCGAGATATATTTCTAAACGTACATATTTATTGTTGTCAGTTTGATGCTTATGATTTAATGAGCTTTTGAATGACTGTCATATGATTGATTGGATGCTATTATTGATTGTGTATTTGTTGTTATGGTTTTCTTGTTGGGCCTTGGCTCACGGGTGCTACGTGGTGCAAGTAAAGGCAAGGGTAAGCTGGACCAACCATGAGTTGGAGAACTCTGGGGGCAAGGTGTACATTGTCAGCTGCTCGTCCGCCACGACCGAGGGAAAGTACAGGGACAGAGCCTAAAATTTGTATTTTTCCATTAGAGTGGCCACTGGTTGTATATAATCGTATTTTGGGATCCCATGTACTAAACATTTATTTTAGTGAAAATTAATCGTTTATGTTCAAAATATTTTAAACCCAACCAGGTAATTTACCTTGGGATCACATTACTGTTCAAACGACTTGATTAGCAAGTCTTGTACTACTTTTAAACACACAGTGTAACGATCTTTGTTATCCAGGGCGTTACAACCAAGGGTGTAATTTCCCAAATTCCCTAATGTGGAATAATACCTGGAATAGGGGGTCGGGAGGGACATAATTGATTTAATATGCAATTATGTGATTATATGCATGATTATGTGAGTTATATTATTATATGATGATAATCGCATGCATGTGGGTTCACTTCTTATTAGAAGGGCATTTTCATAATTTAGCTCATTTAGGGCATATCTGTATATTTTTGTGCATGTGTGGTGATTTATGGGTGAAACCAAATTGTTATGTGGATTTGTTCGAGCTATTCGGCATGAGACGATCCTAGGTTACAAGTTAGCGGTTTGGTCATAACAAGATTAATTACCAGGCTCGGGGTAAGTCTAGGGGTAATTTGATGCTTAGTACATTACCGGGAATGAACAGGTAATGGGATATGATTTCATTATTATTATTTGAGAATATTGGGATAATGGGAATTGGAGGACGTTAATTATAATTAACGAGATAGACGAGAAATGATTATTTTTCCCTTGGGTGGCTGTAAAGGTTTTAATTGGGCTTAGGGGCATTTTGATCTTTTGACCATGGGATATGCTTAAGCTAAGTAGGTTGTAGAAGGAAGTAGGCAGCCAAAACAGAGTCCTTCTCTCTCCATCTCTCGATCATCTCTCTTTTTCTCTCTCGAGTTGAGATTTTTGAAGGAAGCTTGGGAATTAAGGCTTAAGAGTTTTGGGCTGTGTTCAGCCACTGGAAAGGGTTTAATTCAAGTTTGAGGTAAGGTTTTTAGTTGAAGTTTCCTGATTTTGCTCTGTTTTTAAGGTTATTTTAAAGGTTGAGGTTTTGATCATGGAATTGAGTATGTGTTGATGTTTTGAGTGGTTTAAAGCTTAGGTTTTGTTGTTTAAATGTTGGTGATGTTGTGGTAATGATTGGCTATGATTGTGGGATTGATTTGTTGAGGTTTTGACTGGCTTTGAATTGAGAGAAAGGCAGGAGAGCTGGGTTCGCAGGGTCATGTCACGACCGAGTTCATGAAAGCCGCGACTTGGACCCATTCCAAAGCCGCCCCAGGGCTCTGTCTAGCAGACACACCGCGACCCACTGGGTTAAGTCGCAGCCCACCCCTGGTACCCCAGACAGATGGGGCTTCTATCTTGGGGGTGCGCCACGACCCTTAGGGGAAGGTCGTGGCCCGTCCCTCCCTTTTGTGCCAAGAGGGGTTTTCAAGGGTTTTAGGCTTGGGTTTTCATTTCCTAAGGCTCGGGTTCGAATCTACTAACCATTTTAGTACGATTCGAGGTCCCGAGAGCGGGGTTGTAGACCATGAACCTTTTATTACTTATTTTTATTGATAGAATTTCATATATGGTTATGATTAGGTGATCGCTAAAGGGACTTAAGGACCGATCGTTCTCAAGGGTCGTTCTTTTATTATTTTAAGCTCGAACCAGAGGTAAGAAAACTGCACCCAGTATATGACATGCACGGTTATTGATGAGGCATGTTGAGTGCTCTATATATATGGACATTGATTGCATTGTAAACGCTTAGCAACTTTGCTTACTTGTGAATGGCACTGACTTATTAGTCAGGGAACGACATTGGTGTTTAGTATTGGTCGTGAAAAGTTGTGACTTATCAGTGAAGATCAGTAGCGGAACTAAGCACTGATCGTATGGTATTGGCTTAACAGTCAAGAACGACATTAATGTGTTTAACACAGGCCGAAATGATTAGATATAATCAACATGAGCATTAAATGCTTGACCAACCCTAAGGTCAAAGAAAACTAAAACGTTGTTCTAGTCTAAAGGCTAGTTACTTAGAGGTAGGGCCAAAAGGCTCAAGTGACTGAAATGTCACGTGGCTTAGGGTGCGGAGCCCCAGAGAGTGACTCATTAGTCACCTATTTAGAATGTGACTCATTAGTCACCTATCCAGAGTGTGACTCCTTAGTCACCTATACAGGTGTGACTCATTAGTCACCTATCTGAATAGGGATGTAAGCCCAAAATGATTACCAGAATCATTTATTGATATTACATACATGTAGTAATAAGTTTTCTTGCTGAGCCTTGGCTCACGGGTGCTATGTGGTGCAGGGAAAGGGAAAGAAAAGCTCACCCGACCTTGAGTGGAAAACGTAGGTGGCGATGTGTACATATGCGGCCACTTGACCACCACAGCCAAGGTGTTTCTCAGGGGAACTAGGGTTTAACCCTATTTTTGTCGCTTAGTTCGGCGAGTTGTAATTTTTACACTGTAATGACCATTTTGGATTGTAAATAACTTTATAAACACTTTTATTGGCCCATGCTAACGTTTTAAATCAAATATATCCATTCCTTTTGATCAAGATTTTAACCCAGGCCTATTAATATCAACTAGATGCACATTTTATAACCTAATGACTCGTTTAGCGAGTCAGTCACTATTTAAAGTCCACAGTAAGGGTCTTGTAGTAACTAGGGCATTACAACTTGGTATCAAAGCGAGCCAAGGTTTAGGGTTCTTATAGACTGACTAGGCATGTACACTCGCCACTGTAGACAAGCTCTTTGTAACTATTTATGTGGTTATGTGTTTAACTACTTAAATAGAATATAAATGCTTTACCTGCATGCATATAATACATTAATAAGGTTGGGCCTTGATTACTGTATGATAAGCAAGAACGTGCTTATTAGCACTGATATTGCAAGAATATGCTCATTTTCTTTGTTAAACAATAATTGTTAAGTGCTAAATGCTAAATGTTATGATCATGAATCAATATGTTTATCTGTATGATTGTGGAACATGGATGAATATCTGCTTGATCTTGGACTGTAAGGCGGCAAGGGGTTTAGTTATCACTACCTAACTGGCTGCATTGGTTATTGCAGCAAGGTTTAAGTTGATAATATGCTTCCAAGGCAGATAGATTCATCAACTGCCCATGATGATGAGGGCCAGAATGAGAGACAGGGTCAAGAAAATGACCAGAGTCAGATCCCCAGCCAGCTCCTGATAACTGGCAGTAGTTGTTTGCTGATTTGTAAGCCATAGTTATGAGGCAGTAAGAAGAAATACGCCTCATGAGACAATAACAGGTTCCTGCAAGGAACATTTTACCATAGGCACCACCTGTAACGGTACCAACAGTTGAGCAGCTGCCAGAGGCTGGAAGTAAATTAGAACCTCTTTATGAAAGGTTTAGGAAATAGTACCCTCCAGTTTTTTAAGGCAGTGCAGATCCAGCTAAGGCAGAGCAATGGATGAGCATGGTTACCACCATCCTTGACTTTATGAGGGTGGCTTGTGCCACATACATGTTTCGGGAGGATGCCTGAATTTGGTGGGAAGTAATATCCCAAACTAGAAATGTCAATGCCTTGAGTTGGGAAGAGTTTCAAACTCTGTTCAATGAAAAGTATTATAATGAAACCATCAGGGCTGCAAAAGTTGAAGAGTTTAGCAGATTACTTTAGGGGAGTCTGTCAGTGGCTAAGTATGCTTTAAAGTTTGACAGACTGGCCCACTAATGGGACTAGAAGGGAGAGGTTTCTTCAGGGGCTACAGCCTAGAATAGCCCGTGACATTTGTATTACAACTGTGGCTGGAGTTACTACTTATGCACAAGTGGTTGAGAAGGTACTCATAGCTGAGAGCGCAGAGAACAAGATCTGGCGTGATAGTGCAGCCAGGAGAGACACTAGGAGGGTGGGACCTCCATTTATAGGTTCAGGTAGGGGTGGAGGCTCCAGTGAACAGAAGAGGAAGGCTCATGATACCTTCCCAGCTCCAGGTTCTGATAGGCGAGCACGTGGTATTTCAATGGGCCGCCAGGGTGGCGGTGAGGCCTGGAGGACTTATCCAGAGTGCCCTAGGTGCAAGAGGCGCCATATGGGGGAGTGTAGGGCAAAAGCTTGCTTCTTATGTGGGGCAGTGGGACATTTCAAGAAAGATTGCCTGAAAGCAAGGAAGGAAGAGCCAAGGAAGGCGGACAGCTCGGCCCCAGTCCGAGTGTTCGCATTGACTCAGGCAGAAGTTGGGGCTTCACCCTCAATAGTTACAGGTCAGCTTTTTAGTGTTGGAAGCCCTTATACTATTTTGATTGATTCGGGTGCTACACATTCTTTTGTTGCTAGTAGAATTATTGATAGACTGTGTAGACCATGTGATTATTATGTTGTGGGGTTTGGAACCTTATTACCCACTGGGGAGTTAGTAGTATCTAGAAGATGGGTCAGATCTTTGTCAGTGATAGTAGAGGGCAGAGAGTTATCAGCTGATTTGATAGAGTTGGTTATGCCTGACTTTGACATGTTTCTGGGTATGGATTGGTTAGTGAAGTATGGGGCAACCATAGATTGCAGAAGGAAGGTGGTAACCTTTGAGCCTGAAGGTGAGGATCCTTTTGTATTTGTTCGCACTATGCATGGACCTCGTATACCTATGATATTTGTTCTGAGGGCTAGAGACCTATTGTAAGGAGGTTGCATAGGATTCTTAGCCAGTGTGGTGGATACCACTCAGGTCATGCCAGTTGGACCAGAGGAGACCAGACTAGTCTGCGAGTTTCTGGATGTGTTTCCATAAGATTTACCAGGGTTGCCACCATACAGAGAGATTGAACTTGTGATAGAACTAGCACCAGGGATAGAGCCAGTGTCTAGAGCACCTTACAGAATGGCCCCAGCAGAATTAAAAGAACTGAAAGTACAGGTGGAGGAGCTGTTAGACTTAGGTTTTATCAGACCTAGTTTCTCACCTTGGGGTGCACCAGTTCTATTTGTGAAGAAGAAGGATTGTTCACTGAGGATGTGCATTGATTACAGAGAACTGAGTAAGTTAACAATTAAGAACAAGTATCATTTTCCAAGGATAGACGACCTGTTTGACCAAGATAGACCTTAGATCTGGTTATCATTAGCTGAGGGTCAAGGAGGGAGATATACCAAAGACTGCTCTTCGCACTAGATATGGGCATTATGAGCTCTAAGTCATGTCTTTTGGATTGACTAATGCCCCAGCTGCTTTTATGGATTTGATGAATAGAGTGTTCAAGGATTATTTGGACCAGTTTGTGATTGTCTTCATTGATGATATTCTGGTTTATTCTCAGTCAGAATCAGAGCATGAGCAGCATCTGAGGTTGATTCTACAGAGACTGAAGGAACACATATTTTTGCAAAATTCAAGAAGTGTGAATTGTGGTTATCTCAGGTAACTTTCCTTGGGCACGTTGTCAGTAATGAGGGGGTTAAAGTGAATCCAGCCAAGATTGAGGCAGTTAGAGATTGGCCAAGGCCAAAGAATGCTTCAGAGGTTAGAAGTTTCCTTTTGGCAGGTTATTACAGACGTTTTGTGGAAGGGTTCTCAAAGATTTCCACTTCATTGACTGAATTGACATGCAAGAATCAGAAGTTTGTGTGGTCAGACAAGTGTGAGAAAAGCTTCCAGGAACTAAAACAGAGATCGATTATAGCTTCAGTTCTGAGTCTTCCAACAGATTAGGAGAAGTTTGTGATATACTGTGATGCCTCACATCAGGGTTTGGGTTGTGTTTTGATGCAGTCAGGGAAGGTGATTGTTTATGCCTCACGTCATCTGAAGGAGTATGAACAGAGATACCCCACTCAAGATTTAGAATTGGCAGCAGTGGTCTTTGCGTTAAAGGTATAGAGGCACTACCTTTATGGGGAGAAGTGTAAGATTTATACTGACCATAAGAGTCTGAAGTATTTCTTCACACAAAAAGACTTAAACATGAGACAAAGGCGTTGGCTAGAATTAGTAAAAGATTATGATTGTGAAATTCTGTATCATCCAGAAAAGGCCAACGTGGTAGCAGATGCTTTAAGCCGAAAGGGTCTGGGATAGATTTTCATTGTGAAGCTGATATCCAGAGAGTTAGCAGAGGATATGACCAGAGCTGGCATAGAGTTGCTAGTGGGCCATTTGGCCAACATTACACTACAGTCTACGCTATTGAAGAGAATCAAGGAGGGTTAGTTGGGTGATCCAGAGCTGATCAATATCATAGAAGATGTTTTAGCTGGAGTGTCCAGAGATTATACAGTGTCAGAGATGGCCTTATTGAAATATAAAGGCCATATATGAGTTCTGTTAGACACTGCTATGAGGCAGAAGATTATGGATGAATCTCATACTATTCCTTACTCTTTGCATCCAGGCACCACGAAGATGTATCAGGATGTAAGATCATTGTATTGGTGGCCTGGGATGAAGAGGGGTGTGGTAGAGTATGTGGCTAAGTGCTTGACATGTCAACGGGTCAAGGCTGAGCATCAGAGGCCAACAGGACTATTACAGCCTCTAGATATCCTAGAGTGGAAATGGGAGGACATCACGATGGATTTCGTGGTGGGGTTACCAAGGACTGTAGGTCAACATAATTCAGTATGGGTTACTGTGGATCGATATACCAAGTCAGCTCACTTCTTTCCAGTGAGGACTACCTATACAATTGACTAGTACGCATATCTCTATGTGTGAGAGATTGTGCGCCTTCATGGGGCACCGAGGTTGATTGTGTTAGATCGAGATCCAACATTCACTTCTAAGTTCTGGGGAAGCATACAGAGGGACATGGGAACACAATTGAAGTTCAATACTGCTTATTATCCCCAAAAAGATGGACAATCTGAGAGGACGATCCAAATATTAGAGGACATGCTGCGAGCATGTGTGCTGGACTTTGGTGGGTCCTGGAGTAAGTATCTACCTTTGATAGAGTTTTCCTACAACAACAGCTATCATTCGACCATTGGGGTGGCTCCTTATAAGATGTTATACGGTAGGAAATGCAGATCTCCCATTCATTGGGATGAGACAGGGGAAAGGAGATACTTAGGGCCTAAGGCAGTTCAAAGGACCAATGAAGCCATTGAGAATATTAGAGCTTGGATGCTTACTTCTCAAAGCAGATAGAAAAGTTATGCAGATTCCAAGCGCAGGAACATGAAGTTCCAAGTGGGAGACTACGTCTTCCTTAGAGTCTCGCCGTAGAAAGGGGTGAGAAGATTTGGGAAGAAGGGCAATCTGAGCCCTAGATTTGTAGGTCCATTTGAGATCCTGAAAAGGATTGGTCAGGTGGCCTATAGATTGGCCTTACCACTGGCATTGTCGGTCGTGCATAACGTATTTCATGTTTCAGCTCTTCGGAGGTATGTATCAGATGTGACTCATGTTTTGAGTTACAAGGATCTAGAGCTTGAGGAAAATCTCTCCAATGAGGAATAGCCAATCCAGATATTAGACAGAAAGGACAAGGTCCTGAGGAATAAAACCATACTTTTGGTTAAGGTATTATGGAGGAACAACAAGGTCGAGGAAGCGACCTGGTAGCTAGAGTCAGATATGCAGAGTCATCATCCCGAGCTGTTCAAGTAAATTTCGAGGAAGAAATTTCTGTAAGGAGAGGATAGTTGTAATGTCCCAAATTCCCTAATGTGGATTAATACCTGGATTAGGGGGCCGAGAGGGCCATAATTGATTTAATTATGTGATTATATGCATGATTATGTGAGTTATATTATTATATGATGACAATTGCATGCATGTGGGTCCACTTCTTATTAGAAGGGCATTTCCATAATTTGGCTCGTTGAGGGCATATCTGTATATTTTTGTGCATGTTGGTGATTTATGGGTGAAATCACATTGTTATGTGGATTTGTTCGAGCTATTTGGCATGAGACGATCCTAGGTTGCAAGTTAGCGGTTGGATGACGTGGCAAATATTTTCAACACGTGGCTAATACCTGGCAGAGGTTCTGTTTGACCATCGATCAGGGATGTTCCCCTGACACGTCATTTGAGTTTTATATACGACCAGACTGCTCGTATAATCCCTATCTTTATGAGTAATCTTGTAAAATTGTAATCATATCCGAGATTATTTCCATTTATACCTAATTATCCGATTAGTTAGGGGAAAATATCTTTAACTAATTCATGTAACCCTCCTTGAGCCTATAAATAGAGAGAAATAACTCAAGGGAGGGACTTTTTGGCTGATTTTTGTTTATGCTTTAGAAGAGAATTTTGGCTATTATCTTTGGGTGGTATTACTCATCCCTCTAAGGCTGGTGAAACTCGAAGACTCCTAGTTCTTTGATCACTCCTTTGAGAATCAAGATCAATAAAAGCTTAAGTGGACGTAGGTCATTACCAATTCTTGGGGCCGAACCACTATAAATTGTTGTGTCGTTTATTTTTCTTTCCATTAGATCTTATTCAATAATTTCTATCACATCAAGCGTTTGACTCCGTGTCAGTTGACCAAAACGAGGGTCAACATTCTGGTGCTTTCATTGAGAGCTTGAGAAGAAATCGTTGAAGGTACTAATGGCAAAAACATCCAAGAAAATTGGACAGGCTGCTGCCGCTCGAACCCAGCCTCCACCACACATGGCTGAAAATGAACCTCATTTAGAGTTCGATGAGGAGGAAGTAGACTCTGAGGCCCTGAAGACAACACTGGGGGTGTTACAAGATGAACTGGCTGCTCTGAGGGCCAATCAAGAGAGTGTCACCGAGATAATGGCGTCACAGCAGAGGGAAATAGAGCGCCAGCGCCAAGAGCTAAGTCAAAGACAGGCGGAGATGGACTGTCGTCAGAGGGATGCCATGGCAGCCCTCGAAGTAGCCCTCCAATTGGCTAGGAATCAGGCTGCGCCTGCCTCGCAGCCTGACCAACCCCCAAATGGGCCACCTTAAAGAGGTCCCAATCCTAGCCCTCCGCTCCAGCCAACAAGCCCTCAAAGGCCGGAGCAATCACCAATGCCTCAAGATGATGTCCCACGTAGGGACCCTGAGACGCGGCCTCCATCCCAGGCTGGTTAAGGCAATCCCCCACTTCCAAGGCAGAATAGGGCTGGGCAGCAGCCCTAGACACCCGGGGGCTGAAAAGCCGCACCCACCGAGCAGGGGGCAACGTCCTTCTGGCAACAGGAGGAACTCTGAGACAGGCTCTGCGGTCAAGGGCCCTCCACGGCATGATAATGCACGGGGACCCACCGACCAGCTCAGGCCTCCCCCTAACACTTGGGAAGTTCCAGCCCAAGGAGGCAACCGAGGAAACAGTCGGTCCCACCATAGCCAATTGAGGTTTAGAGATGGCCACGGCTACAATGAGGCCGAATCAGGCAGAGGGAATGCTGGTTGAAGAAACGAGGAGAGAGGTGGAGGCAGAAGCCCCCCACCTAGAGAAGATCGACATGCAGGACATAATGCTGGGGGGTAGCCCAGACAAAACAACGTCTTTAGCCGGCTCAGAGCCAGTGAGCAGCGGTGAAGAGATGACGATCTAAGGGATGTACTCAATGACCGCCGAGAACGGCACGACGAGTACATTCCCCCAGCACCAGAGGCCCCAGCAATTCCTGAGGCCGTTCAGGCCCAAATAGATGCCCTGAACCAAGTAGTGCAACAACTGGTCAGGGGAAGAACGTCTCATATCGAGTACGACAGGAGAAGGGGCAATCCTTTCATACAAAGGATCGCCATGGCTGAAACCCCAGTAAGTTTAAAATGCCCACACTTCCGAACTTTGATGGGTATGGTGACCCAGTATCTCATGTCAACAAGTTTGAGATACAAATGGACATTCAGAAGGTGTCCGAAGACGTTCGATGCAGGATCTTCCCTGGAACACTTTCTGATGCTGCATAGGAGAAGTTCTTTAAGTTCCCTCCTGCAAGTATCGTATCTTGGGAGATGTTCGTAAAGGAGTTTTACGAACAATTCTACGCGGGTCGTGTGCACCCAACTGAGGCAAACCAGCTGGTCGAGATACGCCAGCAAGAAGGAGAACCACTAAAAGATTATGTCCAGCGTTTCATGCGAGCAGCAGCTGGGGCCAAAACAGTGGGAGACGAAGGCAAAATGATGGCCCTAACTGCAGGAGTTAGGCGTCGTACGCCTCTTTGGAGTAGCCTCAGGAAGCATGGGGTTAAAACTACCCAAGAATTTTTGGATCGAGCTGATCGATACATCAAGCTCGAGGATGCAATTTCCAGCGAGGGAAAGACCCCAAATAAGGATAAAGGGAATGAAGACCCCGCCAAAGCCGCCAATGGGTCAAAGCCCAACGGCAATGGCAAAGGCAATGGGAATGGCAACGGCAAGAATGGGGGGAAGAGGCCCCATAACAAGCCCTCTACCTCTGAGAGTAAGCGCTCTAAGGGCAACCGTAATGAGCCAAGGTTCACTAACTATACCGCCCTTGTTGAATCTCAAGCAGAGGTGTATCAGGCCACAAGTTTCAATGTACCCTACAAAAGACCCGCTCCCATTCGAAAGGATATTTCGAAAAGGGATACAACTAAGTTTTCTCATTTTCACAACAACTACGGACACGATACGAATGAATGTAACCAGCTGAAGGACGAAATCGAGTTCCTTATTATACAAGGACACTTGAGGAAATACGTGCGAGCCGTGGGAGCTTCCCAACGAGAGGCTCTGGGTGGCAACAAGCAGGCGCATGCGCGCCTGTGCTCGCCACCTTTACAGCCTGATCCCGTGGCAGGCACCTTACTCACCATCTGCGGAGGCCCGCACCTCGCGGGAAACCGCGGAAAGGCAAGGGAACGATACACTCGGACCCTACGCCATGACCAGGACATCGAGATGATGACTGTGGAGGATCGGGCAATGAAAAAGGCCCGAACAGAGGACGATGTAATAACTTTCTCTGATAATGATGCCCAGCATGTCCGGTTCCCACATTCTGATCCGCTGGTCGTCAATGTTCAGATTGCCAATATGATGGTGAAAATAGTATTGGTCGATACAGGAAGTTCAGTTAACATCCTGTATAAATCTTCACTGGAACGAATGAAGTTGTCCACAAAGGACTTAGAGCCTTGCAACCAAAAAATTTATGGTTTCTCTGGTGAGGGACTCGCTCCAACCGGGTCAATCAGGCTTCCAGTAACAGTAGGTACTGCGCCCGCCACTAAGACATTACTCACTACTTTTATAGTAGTTGATTGTCCTTCGGCCTACAATGCAGTAATTGGAAGGCCAATACTGGTCGACCTTCGGGCCGTCATCTCTATATGGCACTTAGCCATGAAATTCTCAACAGACGCAGGGGTAGGACGCGTATTGGGAAACCAGAGGGAAGCAAGGGAGTGCTGCAATGCCTCAATCACTAAGGCCAAAAAGGGTATGTCGAGGAGTGCTCCCCCAGAAAAGTTGCAGATGGCCATTGATGTACAAGCCCAATCAGGTGATGAAGTCACCAAATAGGGTGTTGCCCAAAGTGAGGATAGAGGCTTAGATCCTCGCTTTGGGGATTTTGAAGAAGATATAGGACCTTGAGGAGGTCCAGCTTTATGAAGAGTTTCTGACCAGAGTTGTAAAGGTCGGCAAAAATTAAGAAACAACAACCAAATACGCACTGGTGGAATTTTTTAGGAAGAACCCGGAAGTTTTTGCCTGGTCACATAAAGACATGGTTGGGATAGATCCTACAGTCATCAGCCATGTCCTGAACGTCGACAAAAGCTTTCCACCCGTGCAACAGAAAAGAAGGTTACTTGATAAAGACAGATCAAAAGCCTTGAAGGAGGAAGTTGAAAAACTAAAGGAGAATGGGTTCATCAGGGTGGCATTTTATCCGTCATGGGTCTCTAATCTAGTGCTGGTCCCCAAACCGAATGGAAAATGGCAGACCTGCGTGGATTTCACAGACCTTAACAAAGCATGCCCTAAAGACTATTTCCCACTCCAAAGGATCGACCAGCTGGTCAATACAACTGCAGGCCATGAAATGCTCTCCTTTATGGATGCATATTCAGGATACAATCAGATTAGTATGCATCCCCCTGATGAGGATCACACTAGCTTTCGGATCGATATAGGGCTACACTATTACAAAGTAATGCCCTTCGGGTTGAAAAACGATGGTGCGACTTACCAGCGACTAGTTAACCACATGTTTAAGGAGTTGATCGGGATAAAAATGGAAGTGTATGTTGATGACATGCTGGTGAAGTCAAAAAAGGCAGAAGGACATGTGAAGGATTTACAAGAATGTTTCAATGTTCTGAACAAATATCAGATGAAGCTAAATCCTCTCAAATGTTCCTTTGGAGTAGGATCAGGGAAGTTCTTGGGGTTCATTGTCAACTCGAGAGGAATCAAGGCTAATCCCGAGAAGATCAAGGCTCTGTTCGATATGAAATCGCCAATGAAGATCAAAGATATGCAAAGTTTGACTGGAAGGATTGCCGCGCTCAGTAGATTCATTTCAAAATCAACAGATAAGTGCGTTCCTTTCTTTAATCTACTTAGAGGCAACAAGAAGTTCGAGTCGACTGAAGACTGCAAACAGGCTTTCCAAGCCTAAAAAGCCCACATGGCGCAGCCTCCCGTCTTATGAAAGCCTGTAGATGGGGAAACTTTGTTCATATACCTGGCGATCACCAAATATGCTGCTAGTGCGGTGTTAGTAAGAGAAGAAGAAGGTGTGCAAAAGGCAGTGTATTATGTGAGCAAGAGGTCAATTGGAGCCGAATTGAGATATCCTCCCATTGAAAGATTAGCCTACTGTCTAATTTTGGCCTCAAGGAAGTTACGTCCTTACTTCCAAGCCCATCCAATCACAGTTTTGACTGACCAGCCCCTTCAGCAAGTTTTGCAAAAGCCAGAGGCTGCTGGTCGTTTGTTGAAATGGGCAGTCGAACTTAGGCAGGTCGATATAACATACTCGCCGCGAGCAGCAATAAAAGGACAAGTCTTGGCTGACTTCATCGCTGAATTCACTGAACTCCCATATAACGAGCAGGGTGAAAAGCCTAGTGCACCTGAGCCTCAAGTTGAAGTTCCTTCGTGGAAACTATTCACAGACGGATCATCCAACAAATCCCACGCAGGAGCAGGAGTGATATTGATAATGCTGGAAGGGCATCGATTTCACTGTGCTATTAGGT
This sequence comes from Humulus lupulus, assembly GCF_963169125.1. Taxonomy (NCBI): domain Eukaryota; kingdom Viridiplantae; phylum Streptophyta; class Magnoliopsida; order Rosales; family Cannabaceae; genus Humulus; species Humulus lupulus. The sequence continues at coordinate 22,153,818 of NC_084801.1, read as the reverse complement.
TTGATTTCACTGCTTCAAACAATGAAGTTGAATATGAAGCCCTACTCGCTGGATTAAGGTTAGCCAAAGACATGAAAATAAAAGTGCTGGATATCTACAGTGATTCACAACTGGTAGTGAATCAGGTCTCAGGGGAGTACCAAGCACGAGGCCTAAAAATGGTGGCTTATCTGAACAAAACAAAGGATCTGTTGGCACAATTTGAAAAATATACCCTCCAGCAAATACCTCGAGATCAAAATTCAAACGCGGATGCCCTAGCCAAACTCGCGAGTGCAAAAGATGCTGACACTTTGAATATAGTGCCAGTTGAGCGGCTATGCACACCAAGCATACGAGCAGACGAAACCAATATGGTGATCCAGTTAGCAGATACATGGATGGCACCATACTTAGAGTATCTCACGAACGGCACACTACCAGCAAATAGAAACAAAGCCAGGACCCTTCAGAGACAGTCTGCAAGGTATATCCTAGTCGATGGTATTTTGTACCGAAGAGGATACTCGATGCCACTGCTTAGATGTGTTACGCCAGAGAAGGCTAAAGAGCTAATGAAGGAGGTGCATGAAGGCTTCTGCGGAGACCACGCTGGGGGGCAAAGCCTATCAAAAAATATCCTAAGGCAGGGATATTTCTGGCCAACGATGAATGAGGACTCGATGGAGTTCGTGCGAAAGTGTGATAAGTGTCAGCGGTTTTCCAAGATCCCACGAGCGGCTCCCAACGAGTTAAAGCAAATGCAAAGTCCATGGCCCTTCGCAGTATGGGGTATAGATTTAATTGGGTCCTTTCCAACAGGGAAAGGTGGTGTGAAATATGCAGTGGTAGCTGTCGACTACTTCACAAAATGGGCCAAGGATGAACCACTAGCAACCATAACGACAAAGAAAGTACTTGATTTTGTTATCAAAAACATTCTTTGTCGATATGGATTACCGAGAAAGATTGTCTCGGACAATGGCACCTAGTTTGATAGTGACGTGTTCACAGACTTCTGTGAAAGACATGGCATCATCAAGAGCTTTTCTTCAGTTGCTCACCCCCAAGAAAATGGGCAAGTCGAACCAGTTAATAAAACATTGAAAGATACCCTGAAGAAAAGGCTCGAGGAAGCTAAAGGAGCATGGCCAGAACAATTGCCCGAAGTCCTCTGGTCGTACAGAACATCCCACCGAACAACAACAGGTCATACCCAATTTTCCTTAGCATACGGGTACGAAGCCATGTTGCCTGTCGAGTTAGATCCGCCCTCGCACCGCAGAATGACATATGACCAAGACCAAAATAGCCAATTGTTGATGGAATCCCTAGACCTAGTCGAGGAGAGACGAGAAAAAGCCCAGCTCCAAGTAGCTGCGTACTAGCAAAAAGTCGCTCGGTATTTTAACTCCAAAGTAAGAGAAAGAAAGTTCAGCGTCGGGGACTTGGTACTTCGAAGAGTTTTCTTAAACACCTGCCACCAAGCTGCTGGAGTACTCGGACCAAACTGGAAAGAACCTTACCAGATTGAAGAAGTCCTTCATCTAGGCACTTACAAACTTGCACGCTTGAATGGAGATCTCGTTCCACGTTATTGGAATAGAGAAAACTTGCGCAAGTATTATCAGTAAACAGTCTTTCTTAAAAGACTGGTTTGTATTTATTTTTACTTTTTACAAGTTTTTGAAAAAGGGTGAGTCATGAGATATGGCTAATCGCTTATAAGTGTAAGAACTTTTTTAAGATCACTCGTAAAGACATGTTTAGTCCATTTAATACGATAATTATAAGGGACTGTGCGCAGCCAGTCATTCTTGCCAAACTTTGTAATTTTTTACAAGTATTTGCTCATTACGTGTGTTGTTTTGCTATATTACAATTTTCATGTTCTATACCGAGCAGTAATGTTCATACAGGTTTTGGTCAAGGCAAGTGACCAAGGACCTAGAGCTCCTCGATCACTTGGGGGGCATATAAGGTACATAGGAAGCAAAGCATACCAAAAGGTATGTAAACACATGAGCAAAATAAGTGAAAGCATATTACTGTACTTAGAGTATTTTTCAAAATTTTATATATTTTGTTAAGTCAAACCAAAGTACTATGCTAAGTTCGGTCATGCGAACAGATGTTATAATAAAGTAAAAATATTATAATATCAAAAGAATTCTTTTACACCGCGAGCAGTATTGCTCGGATGTAAATATTAAGTTTAAAAGAAAAAGCTACCCATGCATTAATAAAAGCAAATAAATATTGTCTTAATGTCATGACCTGTGGGTCATGTAAGAAAAAGAAAATAAGTAAAAAAACAAGCTAAGGAGCAGCAAGAGGATCTTGGGGAGCATCTTGGTTAACTGCGTCTTCTGCAGCTTCCCCTCCATCCATCCCCGTGGCCAGCGAAATCTCGGGGAAATAGGAACTCTGGCCCTTTCTTCGGCAGCCAGTCGAGCCGCGCAGCGAGCCAACTCAGCTTTCCTAGCATCCTCTGGAAGCTAGCCAAAGTTGGCACTTTGGTTATGCTTCCAGAAATCGTAGAAGCATCGAAGTGTCGCATGCTTGTACCTTTCTAGGTCCTTGGCGTTTGTGAGCTTGAGTTGCTCCACTTGGCTCTTTAGGCTGGCAATACTCTTGTCTTTCGCAAGATTTTCCTCCTGGAGCCTTTTGACTTCGCGCCAGTGGATTCAGCTGGCCTCCTGGTATTCCTCTCTTTGTTTTCTAGCACTTTCCAGAGAGGCTTGTTTCTCCACCAGATCCGCAGCCAAAGAGTCCTTCTGCTGGGTCACCACTTCCAGCTCCCCCGCATGCCTTGCCTCCGCGGCTTGAAGTTCCTCCATCAACTTCAACTCCCGAGCATGGGACTGCTCGATGCTGGCACCCGAACGCAGGCAGGCAGCCGTTAAAGTCAGCATGGCCTACGCAAAAAATAAGTGTTAGACAGATTTCAAGAAAGTCAGATTTTATGCAAAGAGAAGTAAGATGCTTACACTGGCAGTCTCGTTCAGGGCCCTGTTGATGATCTGGTCGACCCCCATTTCCTCTATCCCTGCCATGGCCTCTTTACAGCGGTCATGTTTGAGGATTTTGGCTAGACGGTCTTTGGCAGATCTCAGGGCACAGTGTGACAGTTTCGTCCCAGTAGAAGCCCCCCCAGCCTGTTGTGTTTGTTCATTAGGGGATGGGGGTGATGGAGTTTTGGCAGCTGGAGCATTTGAAGGTGGAACCTCCTGCTCGAGAGGATGTTGTTTGGTATCTTGGGCAGGAGGCCCCTCCGCAGGAGGCCCCTCCGCAGGAGGGCCCGAGGATCGATTCTTCTTAGCCGAGGGCATTTGGCTGGACTCCCCATCATGTCCCCTGGACGACTTCCTCTTGCGAACCAGGGGGACTTCTTCCTCCTCCTGAGTGCTATAGATGTCGAAGACATTGGCAGAGACCATTTCTGCAAAAGAAGTTAACATGCAAACAATGAGCCAAAAATGGGTAACAAGTTATGTTGCATCAGAAAAGAAATAAAGAAGTAAAGTCCAATACCCGAGCTATTACTACTGGTCGCTATACTATTGACTCTACTAGTCATACACTCACTCTCTGGCATGAAGAAGTCCGGCCCTAGGTTTGGAGTATATATAAAATTGTCGTCCCCGTCAAATAAGTGACAGGGAATTGGCAAGCTATCTAGGAATAAAATAATTGTACCATTTTCGTCAGAGGACTCGTCTAAGTCTATGACGGGCTCAATCGCCTTTTGTTTTCCCTTTCCTTTGGGGGCAGAAGACCTTTCTACTGGGGGGTGCCAATAGGTTCCCTGATTGTAACCCCAGTTAGTCTCCGTCGAGGGGGAGACACTGGTGGTTGCTGCTCGGGATTTTCCTCGGCAGCGGCACTTCCTGCCGCGGGTTCCCTCACATCTTGGTGAGGGGCCAGGAGGCCAACTAGCCTTAAGTTGGCCTCGGTGACCAGAAATTTGACGCTCTTCTCAACGTCCGTCATGCTGGCCAACATGACAGACCTCAACACCATGTCTGGTGTTGGGTCTGGTCGCAACCATGGGCCTAAAAAACACAAGAAGTTTCAGAAAAATGCAAGGAAAAATGATAAGTAAAAACAACGACCAGTGAAAAAAGACTTTTACCTCCTCGAGTGAAGGCTAGGTTATTCGTGACCATGTCAGGCGTGAGGAAATACTCCTGACTGTATTTCCCCACGTTTGAAATATGGGTTGTGTCACTCAGGAAGGTTCGGTTGGTCTCCTGGTGACAAAAGTGAAAGAACCCCGTACCAGATTGTTGGGGGTTGGACTTAAGGTCAAAAAGGTAATTGACCTCATGAGGGGTAGGCTCTGGCCATTTCTTATGGTTATAAATGATATAGAGTGCAACAAGCATTCTATATCCATTTGGTGTGATTTGAAAGGGGGCGACTCCAAAATAGTTCGCCACCCCCTGGAAGAATGGATGGAGAGGAAGGGTAGCCCCAGCCTCTATGTGATATCTTGACCAAGCGCTATAAACGTCTCCAGGAAAATTCGCCAGCTCGTCTGCAGTGGGGAGTTTGAGGGTTACCCCAGAAAGGCCGTATTTTCTGAAGTAGTTGGCTAACATCCTAGGGGTTACATGACTGAGTGGGGAAAGATACCACTCGATGTCGGGAAGAACTGAATACCAAGGACGAGCCCTGACTTGGATGTGAGGGTCGGGAGCATTATTATCTCGACCACTGGTCGAGGGAACCCCAGCCTGCGGGCCAAGATGGGCTGGTGGATTTGAAGGGTTTTTCTTCTTGGCGGTAGACTTGGCACGACCCATGCTGGCAGAATTTGGTTGGGGTCTTGGAGGAGAAATTCGCGAAAAGGGAATTTCTTAGATTCGCTGAGCTGGTTGCTCTTCGCCCTCGAGCAGCTGTACGAGCAGGTTGTCATCTATCAGCCTTTCACCTCCCCACAAATCTGGCATTAAAAGCTGCGAACAGAAAAAGGGGGAGGTGAGGAAGAAGAGCCTAAGAAGTCGGTTAGAATAACGATGTTCGTGTACAAAAGTATAACTTTTATACAGCAGCATTCTAACAAAAAAATTGAAATTTTCATACGAACAGTTTGAAAAACAGATCAAAAAGTGAAAGTAAAAAGTTTTTTCTAAAAAAGCTTTTTCAACTCCAGTAAGGGCGGGAAAAACCCAGTTTTTCAGTTAGCCTAAAAATCGAATTTTTACTTCGATTTTACGTCCTAAATCTATGATCTCGACTATCAAACTAATTCATAACCCCTATAAAACAAGGATGCTCTACCATATCTAACATCAGCAAGCAAAGGTCCAATTTTCCTATATTTTTACTGAAGAACACAATACTGTTTCAGAGCCTAAAGAGCTAGCATAAACAGACATGCACAACACAGTAAAGGGTACGAAAGTTCTAAAATTTACCTATACGAAGATTGTGAAGTCCCGGAGAAATTTCGATTCTAGGTGTGCGAACAGCAGATTCCTGGAGCAACGAAGGATGAACTTCGAAGAAATTTCTGGGCCCTGTCTTGGGAGTTCTTGGAGTATTCTTGACAAAAAGATAGCTTGTAAAAAGAGAAAAGGAAACTCTGAAAGCTATATATATTGTCTAAGATGTGTTAAAAAGAGGCAATCATAAGTTCCCCCTTTTCGAAGCATGGGGAAGAGTGATAGCCGTCAAAGGTTTGCTTGGGAACCAAAAAGGCATGATTGGACGTGGGTAGGTCACTTTTTCCAAGGAGGCACGAACTATTCTGACAGATTTTGTGGGGTAATTGAAGGGTCATTTTCCTAAAGTTTATTTATTGCTGGTTGTAATAAATAAACTTGGGGGGCAAATGTTATCCAAAAAGCATGTATGGATGACGTGGCAAATATTTTCAACACGTGGCTGACACCTGGCAGAGGTTCTGATCAACCATCGATCAAGGATGTTCCCCTGACACGTCATTTGAGTTTTATATACGACCAGACTGCTCGTATAATCCCTATCTTTATGAGTAATCTTGTAAAATTGTAATCATATCCGAGATTATTTCCATTTATACCTGATTATTCGATTAGTTAGGGGAAAATATCTTTAACTAATTCATGTAACCCTTCTTGAGCCTATAAATAGAGAGAAATAGCTCAAGGGAGGGACTTTTTGGCTGATTTTTGTTTATGCTTTAGAAGAGAATTTTGGCTATTATCTTTGGGTGGTATTACTCATCCCTCTAAGGCTGGTGAAACTCGAAGAATCCTAGTTCTTTGATCACTCCTTTGAGAATCAAGATCAATAAAAGCTTAAGTGGACGTAGGTCATTACCAATTCTTGGGGCCGAACCACTATAAATTGTTGTGTCATTTATTTTTCTTTCCATTAGATCTTATTCAATACTTTCTATCACATCAAGCGTTTGACTCCGTGTCAGTTGACCAAAACGAGGGTTAACAATGGGCCCATGTACAATTTAACATTTTAAATAAAATATATACATTCCTTTTGATCAAGATTTTTACCCTGGCCTATTAATAACAACTAGATGCAAGTTTATAATCTAATGACTCGTTTAGCAAGTCAAGCACTATTTAAAGTCCACAATAACGGTCTTGGAGTAACCAGGGCGTTACAATGGGCCTATGAAATCAAGCTCCAATAAGTTATCATAAATATAACAAATAAATTTACTACCTTATTAATTCCTCGTGACTCCACTAAAGACTCGGAATTGCACCTCTTGAATTCATAGAATGCTCTAGAAACAATATAGATACGTTATTAATTATCCAATGTTACAACCATAATTTTCACTCAATCCTCTATAGATGGTCTACAATGAGATGGGACTAAAATACCATTTTACCCCTCATTGTATTTTATCCTTAAAATACTAAGTTCTTTGTAAATGATATTTCAGTAAACTAATATTAATTACTGAAATGAGATCTCTATCATTTAGTACCTTGAACAAAACTAAAAGGAAACCATCATTTTACTTCTTCATCAGAAGTTATAGATGTTCATATCTATGATTAACACTCCCACTCAATTATTCTACCGAGTTCCCAAGATGTAAGTAAGGGCTAGTCCGTAAGGTAATCTGGTAACGAACAAGTCAAAGAACTCAAATAATACAACCAGTTAGAATACTAACCACTCAGAATTGAGATTGAATTGACCTATGGTCAACTATATGATATGGTTAGAATAGATAATAATGGTATGTTTACTTATCTTATTTACAGTCAATATCGGTCCAGTCCGATGTAACAAATACATCCGATCTTATCTACTTTGCTAATGTTCTGAAAATAATATAACACTACGGTGTGTAAGTAGATCATATTGTAGATTGGCAAGTCAGTGTAAATCCTATGTACTGACTAATCTTAGGACTAACTTATATTTGAACATATAATCATATTTATATTCCACTGTGATTACGTCACTATAAATACGATTAGCTATATGCTCGGGATTTAATAGAAGTTTATATTAATCAAATAATCATGAAAATAAAACATGTGAGCAAAGTGATTGACCAAGTCAAAAAATGATTTCTATTCTTTTATTGATAATGAATGAGATTATAAAGAAATTGGGTTTTAATTAGGGCATAAAATCCCAACAGTTTATACCTGCTTGGAGATGACTCTAAAACCTCTACTCAGCCTACACTTCAATGTCATCTAGCTACTGTTTCCAAAATCGACCATAATACAAATCTGACAAAATGTTCTAATGTCCATTTGTCTTTTAATTCCCTCAATTGTACTCATTCTTATAACTTTTTTGATCAGTCTGCTCATTGTAACAATTCTCAAATCAATACAGATCAGTCTTTCATTTTCTCTCACTATTGTCAGCCTCAATCACACACTGTTTCTTTACAAAATTATGTGAATCTTTGGCATTCTAAATTAGGACATCCATCCCCACGCGTGTTAAGTAAAGTTCTTTCTCAATTGTCCTAATCTACCTCTTTAAAGAATCTAAAGTTTTGTGATGCTTGTCAAAAGGGTAAAAGTCATAAACAACCATTTTCCTTATCCCCAAGTAGGCCTAGTCAACCCTTGGAACTTATTCACACCGATGTATGGGGTCACTCAAATACTCCTTCCAAAGATGGGTTTCGATACTACATTCATTTTATTGATGATTTTAGTACATATACTTGGATCTTTCCATTAACACTTAAATCTCAAGCATTTGACACTTTTGTTCAGTTCAAAAGTTTAGCTGAGAAACAGTTTTCATTGTCAATAAATCAGGCTGACTGGGGAGGAGAATGCAAAGTGTTTGACAGGTTTCTCAAGGACCAAGGAATCAAGTTTAGCACCCTGGTCCTCATACACAAAGTGTCCTCATACACCATCTCGGATCTTTCAATGCAGCACGAGTAGAAGATGGTTCTGTAGGAAATAAGGACTCCACCAATGGATAGTTAGTAGCCAAAAATGCTTTTGGCTTAAAAATCCCTCTCTGAGATCTTGTTGTCATTGTATGAGTCCTTGTATGTTTAGAAAATGTTGGAACATTAGTTGCTGGTGCAGCCACAGTTGTGCGTGATTGAACACTACAAGAAAAAACAGTATTCATAACACTTAAAAACTGCTAACTAGGAGTATTGATAACGCTTCTGAAAACGCTAACATAGCTCATGTTATTAAAAGTCCTGTCTTTTCTATAACAGTATTTGAATGTTATGTTCGATGTTATCTTAAACTATTTAACAACACATTTTTAGTTGCTATAATATTCAAATAATAACACTTAGTTAAAGTATTTTGTTATAAATTTGAAATTTAATCTTATACTTTATGCATAACACTTTCCAACTATTATGAAAATTGTTATATTTGATCATTTTATAACGTTTTTAGTTCATTCTATTATATAAATCATAACTTTTTATTCCCAATTATAATATATTATACAAAACAACCATAATTATTGTAAATTCTCCCAGTAATAACATTTTGTTATTTTGTAGTATGCATTTTTAATTGTTGTAAAAAGTTTTTATTATTGTATTTTGATTAAAAAAATATCAATTGATCACAAGTGTAATATTAAATAGATCAAAAAATCTAAAATATTCAATATATATGATAAACCATGAGTATTTTTACATTTGAAGACGAACTACTTCAAACCATGACACTTTCCACTTCAAAGATTATCACTCAAAAATACTCCTTAAACAAAATATAAATTTAAAGCAACTTGATCCTAACAAAAAAAAAAAAAAAACTGTGGAATATAGTAACCCCTTGAACCAATTTTGTCTCCTCCAGTTTCCAGCTTAACTCCACTTTCTTTTCCAGATCTTATGTAACTCAGGACCTTGTTAAATTGTTATGGGTTAATCTGAAACATTAATAGAGCATTAATCAATAACAAAACATACAACTAGTTGATTAATGGAAAACCTTAAAAGTGGTTTGTGACAATTGAACATTCTTTCTGAATCCAAAAATCAAAATGCAACCTAGGCTTCTTACAGGGTTCAAATGAGTAGTAACATAGAGCTAAAAGCTAGTGAAAAACAAGACAATCTCATAAAGATTGCTATAAAATAGAACGGCTACTGATTTACCTGTGGGCCTTGTTCAATGCCTGCCTTGAATGGATCGCCAACAACACGTTTCATTGCACATGCCTTCGCTTTTTCAACAAACTCGTCATACACACGCTCATGGACATAAGTTATTGAACCAACACAAAAGCATTGTCCCTGCAAAAGGGAAGGGATTGGTTTTCAACAATGATTTTTTTTTCTTTTGTAGAATCAATAGTCTTGTTTAGAAAAAAAAAATTAAGTCATACTTGATTAAAGAACAGGGCAAAATGTGCTAGCTTAACGGCCTGATCCACATCAGCATCATAAAAAAAAAAAAAAAATGGGGATTTTCCTCCAAGCTCCAAAGTTATTGGTTTGAGATTGCTTCTTGCAGCAAGTTCAAGTACAGTATGCATAAATACATCTCAAACTATACAAGATCATCAATTAAACATAATTTTATCTTAGAGGAACCTTTCATCAAACAAATTCAAGACACACAAATAGTACTTATTTTCACAATGATCCTTTGTGTCAAATAAAGCTTCACCAATCAATAAAATTCGACACCAATCAATATATGAACTAAAAGTGGCCGAACATGAACATAATCTAGAAATTCCAAGAGCTAATAACCAAAATAAAAAGCTGAGAAAGAACAACAAAGAGGCATAATTGGGTGTAAAATGGATGTTTATGAAGCTGGTACATATTGAGGCATTTTAACAAGCATGTTATGTGCAGACCTAAGCAGTACAAAGGAAAGAAAATATTCAAAACATCCCTAAAATCAGTTTGGAGATGTAGATTCTCCCTCAAAACATCATTATCACAAAGCAGAACCATAAACCTAAATCCAAAAACATAAATAAAAATCCCCAAATTATATAACTTAACGGACAAAATCAATTCTCAGTCACAAGAACTGAAACAACTCTGAGTTGCAGTAAATGGCTGGACTTTATTTGGGGATTGAACAGGGTTAATTAAACAAAGAGAACAAACACTTAATTAAACTTTAAACTATGATTTTTAAACAATTTCATGAACAAATTAGATATAAGTCAAAATTCATAAACTAATTTGTAGACATATCAGAGAACTCTTATAGCAAAAAAAAATAAATACCATACCAACATCAATTGCTTCATCTGTTAATGCAGCCACTGTAAAGACAACTCCTAACAAACCCTCAACAACTAGAGTTATAGCATGAGCTTCACTAGCAACTAAGACTGCAGTATTGGACGCATCATTATCAAGGCTCCACTCAATTCCTACAAAGGGCACGTGGTCATTGTTTTTGAAAAATTAAGAATACAATAGATGATTCCCCTATAATTCGAGGAGTACATCTTAAATTAGTTACAAACACAACTACGACAATTACTTACATCACCTTAACTTGATCCAATATAACATATTCTATAAATCAAATGCAAGACAGCAAAACATATGCTAGAAATATAGTCCTGACAACCATATCCTCAAACTCAGGGTGCCAAGATTTCGACAAAAACACACATGTAAAAAAACCTCTTTACTTGATCAAACAAATAAGAATAGATTATATTTGATCTTAGCCAAGGAGGTGATTACCTTTAGCTTTGTTGCTGAACATCCCTGCAACAGCTACCAGGCTCTCCTCACTAGTCTCTTGACCCTACATGTCAAAGTTTCTTCAAGTCAAGCAAATTACAATATGAAAATTAATTACCATCTGATAAAATCTCATCAAACCGATCCAAAGTGTGCCTGCACAAAACTACAAATAAAGTTTTATTTGAACCAGAAGATTGTACCCATTAATTTTTTTTTCTATAAGAAGACGATAAGATAAACAATTTTTCTAAAAAAAACAAAAGTTTTATTATAGATAAAGAGATGAAAAAGAAAAAAAAAATGAAAACTTTAGAACTAAACACCACTAGTCTGAGTTTTTCCAACTAGGACTAACCAAAAATCTTATAAAATATATACATAAACATATCTTACATGTACACTTGAAACAACTCTAGCCAGAGCCTTAACCATGCCCTCAACAATATTGGTGTTCTTGGGATGCCTATATAGCAGATACCATAAATTAGGCCACTCAGACTTAATACAGCTACATAAGAAAATATCCTAAACGAAAAGAAAAAAAAAAGATTGGTACAAGTGATCTTACATATCAAAGTTCTAGAAGAGAATCCGCAAAGTTCGTGCCTCCAAACAAAAACCTTGTCAAAGTTCCACCTTTGTAATTATTCAAACAGCTTTACAAGGCTCTACCATAATCTTCTATGTCACACATACTACATAAATAAGGAGTATGTTTCCACTTCTAGAATTACCCTCAGGACTTCAAGAACAAGAATGTGATGCCATAAAGGCAAATAAAGAAAAGTTGCCTTCAACAACATACTGAGAAAACTCTAAAAAACAGAAACTCTAAATCTAAATATACAAAAACATAAAACACAAAAGCTCTAAATCTAAAACCAATATAAAAAATAGAATACCCAAAGCTAGCAGCATATCCACAAACCTCAAAGTCACCAAATTTAGTAATCCAAAATCCTCAAACAAACCAAACCTAAAGTTAATAGAAACATCATCAATAATTCATATTAAAAATTGCATAAATCCCTAAAACAGAAACAATATATAATAATTATTTTAAAAATTAATCAAAGATGATGCCTAAGAATAAAAAATTGTCATTACCATTTTAGATAAGTGGGGATGTAATAAAAATAAACCATTTTCTTCACGGCAACGGTACCCTAGTCCCATTGAAGTCCCTGCCGTTACAACACCATCCCCACAATCCCACCTCCATGCTAACATCTGCAACAACAGAGAAAGAAAGAGAGAGAATGAGATCGTGGGTGAGAGGGAAAGAACTAAATCTGGAGAAGGAAATGAGAAGAACTCGATTGACGGAGAGAGAGTCACAAAGAAGGAAAGAGAGCCAAAATTTCCAAACAAAATCAAACCAATAACTGCCAAGCTCAGACATATCAATGGCGGCACAATCGACACTCCCTGAAAAAGAAGCGAAACCCAGATAAATAAAAGGGAATAAAATGAGAGGGAGAGACAAACGAAGGTCACGTTTACCTGGGTTCTTTCTTCTAGCCAGCGACCGAGAGAGATACATAGGGAAGGATAGGGTAGCGTGGTCGAGGTGTGTTTAAGCGGCTCAACAGATGGGACTAGAGAGCACCGGCGTGAAGACGAGAGAGTCGAGAGAGAGAGAGAGAGAGAGAGAGAGAGAACCAAGAGGTTGATGAGTGTGAGATAGGTATTAGGGATTCATAATTGAGAAAACCCTCTTTTGTTTTTCCTTTCGTCGATTTCATTTGGCGCCTAAGTATTACCTCTTCTTTTTAATCAGGCGCCTAAGTTTTCATTTGCCGCCTAAAGCTTAAAAAATTAGATCCATGTGTTTTTTTATTAGGTATATTAATAACACTCCTACAAATATGTCATATTTTTTATGTCATATTTGGTCAAAATTGTTGTAGTGGAATTTTGGCCAAGAAACTTCATGTTCGCTATGTACCATCGGTGGACCAAGTTGCTGATATACTCACAAAGTCCCTTCCCATTGATCGATTTCACTACATGAAGTCCAAACTAATAGTGGTCAATACCCCCTTTCGTTTGAGGGGGATGATAACCATATTGGTTGATTCTATTGTATTTTGCAACTATCATGTTTAACTTGTCTAAACAAGATTAGTTAGAGTTAGTTGTCCTTTATTTTTTGTTAAGCATTTCGGTTGTAAACCTCTTGTAACAGCTACTCTATAAATACATTCTTGATTTCTCATTTGAGATTAAGCTTTTTCTCTAAAATCCTTTCAAGAAGTTCTTACTTCTAAAATCTCTTTTATATAGCAATATGTTTTTTTATATATAGAGAGACATAGTCGTTTGCAAAGTTGTTAAAGCTCAAGATTAGATATTGTAAGAGAAAGATAGTTAAGTTAGGTATTTCTATTATAATAAGGTTATGCCTATTAAGTCAATTATTAGTATACTTAGTAGTAGTTCTAGTTCGTACCTAGTTAGGTATATATCCTAATTTAATACTAAAAATGCCTCTGCAAAACAAACTACATTTCATTTTCCTCAATCATAATTAACTTAAGGACATCTATCCACTGGTCTTTACAAGAGAGATTTTTCAATTATTAATTAATCTCAACAAAAATATTTACCAAATCTTTCTATGTAAATAAGAAATATTTGGGCCGAAAGTTAGTACTGTTAATTTATTAGACTTATAATCTCAATCATTTTTACCGCAAAAATAGGTCATTAGTCCTTTTCTTTCGCCTTCAAAGATAATTGCACCGAAAATCCTATTAATTTTTTTAATTTGTTAATAATTTTGTAAGGCAAAGAATATCTAAGGTTAGTGGCGTGTGTTATCTTTTACTAAATATAAATAAAATAAACTTTTCAACTTTTAAAGATAAATAAATTATAACTTTTTAAAATCTAAAATAAAGATTTTTGCAGCATAATATCATTCTTTTTGGAATGAATTAAATTCTTAAAAGAATTAGTTTGAAAATTTAAAATACACTAAAATCTTAAAACAAACTTTTTTATTTATTAAATATATATTAAATTAATAAATGCTAAATGGGAATTTTAATTGATTACAAATTATTTTTTAAAAAATAATTTAAATTCAAACCGATCGAATATCATACTATACGATTAAATAAATGATAATCTTATAGATTATTATTTGGTGAAGATATTTTAGATTTCAAATTTAAAAATTATGTCAACCTTTAAATTGGAGTCGGAGAACTCATCAATATCATAGTTATATTAGGATTACTCAGTCCACATAATACGTATTATAGGTATATACATGTGTTGAACACTCTCTCTCAAGTCTCAACCAAAACAAAGTAATAATTTCTTTCTCTCACTTAATAGTTCTATATATACATTAATTAGATTTCGCACTAAGAAAAAAAGAATTAAAGATGGACTCTTCGTGCAGCAGTAATAATAATAATAATAATAATGGCATTAATAGTGGAGATGGAGAACAACAAAGTAGGCAATATCGTCATGATAAAGTCGATGTTGTAGTCGCGTTGATGAAGCTGTGTCGGCAGTTGAGTTATTTCGTGTTCTTGATCGTAGACGAAGAAGATGGTGCAAGAGTTGGCCAAGTCTTTGGACTATTCAAATTAATTCTCAAGGAAGAGTTGCGAGAGCTAGAGACTGTTAGGGTGGTTGACAAGGTGTTGTTTGTATTGAATGACTTGACGGCTGTAAATAAATCAAAACCTATTTACACCATCACCGCCGCTTTTGAATTTACTCATCTTGTTTATAGATTTTGTTCGCTGATTTTGAATTTGGAAGAGATTGCGAAGCGCATTGATGACGGTGATGATGATGATTCAGTTGCTTTTGATCTTGGTAAATGGAAGGAGAAGCTGGAGTGGATCGAGAAAGTGATCCAGAGTCGCCAGAATGATCTTGATAGGATGAAAATGGTGAAAAGAGTGATGTGGTCTAAGTCTAGGCCCAAGTCTAAGTCTAAGACAGATGGTGGTATTTTTAGATGATAATTAAGTGTTGGAACTTATCTATATAAGTATGAATTGTTAAAAAATAGAAATTATGCTTTAATGACTCCCTAGAGGAAGAGTCCCACATTGTTTTAGAATACTCCTTTGTAATGGTATATAGATAGTGGACTTGAGCATTGGGGTTGTGGCCCAAGGGGCACCCACTTTTGTGGAAGAGGGAGGAGTCACACAAAGGCTCACCTGACCACCACACATGCGCGCGCCGCCGCCGTCCGACCGACCCAAGCTGAGCTGGTTGGTGTGGTGTGCACCTTATTATTTTTTGAAAAAAATTATTTATTAAATATTATTTTATTTAATAAAAAACGGATCTACATTTTCTTTAAGAAGAGTGCGATTACTTTTCAGAAAAAAACACTCTCAATATATTTTTTCAATCTGAAAAAAAATTACACTGAGTTTATTCCGAGCGTAAGCATTATTAAGGGTGTAGTAAACGACGGTTCTCTACGGTGTAGTGAAGGTCCGATACAGTATTGACTGGGTTGTTTTATCCTGGGGACGACGGGGCTGATAGTCTGCTTGCACATCTCTGGGCAGTGCCGCGAACGTCTTAAAGAGAGCGACCTAGTCCGCGACTCAACCCAGATTATTATTCAGTAATTTCGTTCCTTTTTATTTCTGCAGCAACTATCTCAAGAATTTTAAGACGTTTAAGTTTCTGCCATGACTACCGATGATAACTCTGGTGTTGTTGACATAAATAAACCATTTCATTTTGAGGGTAACCATTTTAAAAGATGGAAACAGAAGATGTTATTTTTTCTCACAATGAAAAAGGTTAACACTGCTCTGACTACTGATAAGCCTATTGTCTCTGAAAAAGATGACAACGATGAAAAGGACAAACAAACTAAGGCATTAGAGGCTTGGGTCGAAAATGATTTTTTATGCAAAAATTTCATTCTCAATGGTTTATCTGATGACTTGTATGATTATTATAATTCTGACAAAAATGCAAAGGAAATCTGGGACGCACTGCAAAAGAAGTATGACACTGAGGAGGGTGGAACTAAGAAGTACGCTGTCAGTCGCTACCTCAAATTTCAGATGACCGATGACAAGTCAGTGGAAGCCCAATCGCATGAACTTCAGAAAATCGCTCATGAAATAATTTATGAAGGTATGTCTTTAGATGAACAATTTCAAGTTGTTGTGATTATTGACAAACTGCCCCCTGCGTGGAAAGATTTTAAAAAATTTCTTAGGCACAAAACAAAAGAATTTTCACTAGAAATTCTGATCACTCGCCTTCATATTGAGGAGGAAGCTAGTAAACAAGACCAGAAAGAAGAAGTGCGTGTTGTATCCAGCAACAACAACACTAACAAAAAGTCCACTGCGGTTCTGAAACCCAATGGGAAAAACTTCAAGAATCAGAATCGAAAGCAGAACTCAAACCACAACAATCAACCTCGGAACAATAATCAGAATTGGAACCATCAAAGGAACCAAAACAGGCAGCAGCAACAACCCCCTAATAATAAGAAGAAGAAGAAGAAGAATGAACCTGCTCCATTTTTGTGCTTTGTTTGCAACAGACCAGGTCATATTGCACGCAAGTGCAGGAACAGGCCAAGCTCTACTCCACAGGCTAACCTGACAACTGAAGAGCCTTTCACGGCAATGATAACTGAGATCAACCTTGTTGGTGGATCAGAAGGGTGGTGGGTAGACACTGGCGCTTCTCGCCATGTTTGCTATGATCGAAATATGTTTAAGACATATACTGCTGCTACTGAGGATAAGAAAGTGTTGCTGGGAGATTCACACACTACGATTGTTGCTGGTATTGGAGATGTGGAATTAAATTTTACCTCTAGAAGAACTGTGATTCTTAAGGAAGTCATGCACACTCCAAAGATGAGAAAGAATCTGGTCTCGGGCTACCTTCTCAACAAGGCGGGGTTTACACAGACTATAGGGGCTGCTTTGTTTACTTTAACTAAGAATTGGATATTGGGAAAGGGTATGCAACTGAGGGAATGTTTAAATTGAATGTTGATGTTAGTAAAGTGAATGCTTCTGCTTATATGTTGTGTAATTTTAATACTTGGCATGCTAGACTCTGTCACGTTAACAAGCGCATAATCAAGAATATGAGTAGTTTAGGCTTAATTCCTAAATTATCTTTAAATGACTTTGAAAAATGTGACTATTGTAGCCAAGCTAAGATCACAAAAACACCGCATAAATCTGTGACTAGGGAAACTAAGCCTCTAGATATAATTCATTCTGATATCTGTGAACTTGATGGAACGTTGACCAGAAATGGAAAACGTTATTTTATCACTTTTATTGATGACTGTTCTAATTTTACATATGTGTACTTAATGAAAAATAAAAGTGATGCTCTTGATATGTTTGAATCTTTTGTGACTGAAATTGAAAATCAATTTAATAGAAAGATAAAGAGATTTCGTAGTGATAGAGGCACTGAATATGATTCTAGCATGTTTGTTGATTTTTATAACTCACATGGAATTATACATGAAAGAACTGCACCATACTCACCTGAAATGAATGGCAAAGCCGAAAGGAAGAATAGAACTTTTACTGAATCAATTGTTGCTATTTTGCTTAATTCTGGTGCTGCATCTTATTTGTGGGGAGAAATATTATTGACTGTATGCTATGTGCTCAATAGAGTTCCAAAATCTAAAAGCAAATTTTCTCCTTATGAAATCTTGAAAAATAAACAACAAAACATCTCTTATTTTAAAACTTGGGGTTGTTTGGCATATGTTAGAATTCCTTATCCTAAAAGGATAAAATTGGCTAGTAGAGCATATGAATGTGTGTTTATTGGCTATGCTGTTAATAGTAAAGCATATCGATTTTTTGATTTGAAAGACCATGTTATTTTGGAATCAAATGATGCTGATTTTTATGACATAGATTTCCATTTATAAATTGAGAAATAGTGGGGGTGCAGCATCTAGTAACATGCTTGTGATTAGAGACATTGAGCATCATGAGGGGAATGAAACTGTACCTAGAAGAAGTAAAAGAGCTAGAGTCTCTAAAGACTTTGGTTCTGATTTTTGTGCATATACTTTAGAGGAGGATCCTTCGAACCTCCAAGAAGCTTTGACCTCATTAGATGCTGACCTGTGGCAAGAAGCCATTAATGATGAAATGGACTCTCTTGAGTCTAACAAAACTTGACATTTAGTTGATTTGCCTCCAGGATGTAAGACAATAGGATGTAAATGGATTCTGAAAAAGAAATTGAAACCTGATGGTACTGTTGATAAGTACAAGGCACGTCTTGTTGCCAAAGGTTTTAGACAGAGAGAAAATGTAGATTTCTTTGACACATACTCACCTCTCACAAGAATAACATCTATTCGTGTGCTTATTGCTTTAGCTTCTTTACATGATCTTGTTGTGCACCAAATGGATGTTAAAATTGCTTTTTTAAATGGTGAATTAGAAGAAGAGATTTACATGGACCAACCTGAGGGATTTGTGATCCATGGTCAAGAACATAAAGTGTGCAAATTAGATAAATCTTTGTATGGTTTGAAACAGGCACCCAAGCAATGGCATAAAAAGTTTGACAATCTAGTTATCTCACATGGTTTTAAAGTGAATGAAAGTGACAAATGCATTTATTATAAATCTGAGAATGACATTTGCACCATCATATGTTTATATGTGGATGACTTGCTTATTTTTGGTTCAAACTTGCATGTCATAAATGATGTGAAATCTGTGCTATGTGAAAACTTTGATATGAAATATCTAGGAGAAGCGAATGTGATCCTTGGTATAAAGATCACTAGGTCTGAAAAGGGAATTTCTTTGGATCAATCTCATTACATTGAGAAGATTTTAAAGAAATACAATTACTTTAACTGTAAACCTGCGTGTACACCCTATGATCCCAGTGTAAAGCTATTTAAGAACACTGGTGATGGTGTAAGACAAACAGAATATGCGAGCATCATTGGCAGTCTTAGGTATGCCACTGATTGTACTAGACCCGACATTGCCTATGTTGTGGGACTATTGTGCAGGTTTACTAGTAGACCTAGTATTGAGCATTGGCATGCTATAGAAAGGGTCATGAGGTACCTTAAGAGAACTATGAACCTTGGATTGCATTATCATAAGTTTCCTGCTGTCCTTGAAGGATACAGCGATGTTGACTGGAACACCTTGTCAGATGACTCCAAGGCAACCAGCGGCTATATTTTTAGCATAGCTGGTGGAGCTGCTTCATGGAAGTCTAAAAAACAGACTATTCTGGCTCAATCTACAATGGAGTCAGAAATGATAGCACTAGATACTGCTAGTGAAGAAGCAGGATGGTTGAGAGGCCTGCTAGCTGAGATCCCTTTATGGGAAAAACCGATACCAGCTGTGTTGATCCATTGTGATAGTACCGCGGCTATTGCAAAAATTCAGAACCGTTATTACAACGGTAAAAGACGTCAGATACGACGTAAGCACAGTACTGTTAGAGAGTTCCTCTCTACTGGAGCTGTAAGAGTGGATCATATACGCACTGATGAAAATTTAGCTGATCCTTTGACGAAAGGATTAGCTAGAGAGAAAGTCCTTAAAACATCAAAAGGAATGAGACTATTGCCCTTAGAATGATGAATCACACGTGATGGTAACCCGACCTATAGATTAGAGATCCCAAGAAATAGGTTCAATGGGTAATAACAAGTTATGATGTGATATGAGATAGATCATGCTATTACTTAAAGTTAACTTGAAGCATGAATTCCTGAAGCGACATAAGGATGAGTTAATAGAAACTCTTAATGAGATCTATACTCTATGTGGAGTGGAGTACCGAGCTACAGGAGTACTCTTGATAGATTCACCTACGCGAATGTGGAAGTGGGGCCGCTTCCTATGAAATTTTGGGCAAATTTCTAGAGCATTCACTATACTGGGATAGACGTGCATGACCATTAAAGCACGGGCTTTTGGACTACACCCTAGAAAGATTGTGCGTGGTGCAATGTTAGAGATAGAGTTCAAGACTACGTGTCACTCTAGTATATTTTAAATTGCATTCATTATGCAAAGGTTCAAGTCGAAAGATACCTTTGTTTATGATCAATCTTATTGTTCTTAGGTTACTGCTCGATGAAAAATATTTTTTAAATAATTCAAGTGGGGGATTGTTGGAACTTATCTATATAAGTATGAATTGTTAAAAAATAGAAAAGGTGCTTTAATGACTCCCTAGAGGAAGAGTCCCACATTGTTTTAGAATACTCCTTTGTAAGTGTATATAGATAGTGGACTTGAGCATTGGGGTTGTGCCCCAAGGGGTACCCACTTTTGTGGAAGAGGGAGGAGTCACACAAAGGCTCACCTGACCACCACACACGCGCGCGCGCCGCCGTCCGACCAACCCGAGATGAGCTGGTTGGTTGGTGTGGTGTGCACCTTATTATTTTTTGAAAAAATTTATTTATTAAATATTATTTTATTTAATAAAAAACGTGATTAATTTTTGGTAAAACTGAAGACTTTTTCTCTTCAGCTTTTTCAGGATTCCAACTGCCTCTCTCACGTTTTAATAAAACGTTTTTTTCCCATTAAAAAAGATCTATATTTTCTTTAAAAAGAGTGCGATTACTTTTCAGAAAAAAACACTCTCAATATATTTTTTCGATCTGAAAAAAAAATTACACTGAGTTTATTCCGAGCAGTAGCATTATTAAGGGTGTAGTAAACGACGGTTCTCTACGGTGCAGTGGAGGTCCGATACAGTATTGACTGGGTTGTTTTATCCTGGGGACGACGGGGCTGATAGTCTGCTTGCACATCCCTGAGCAGTGCCGCGAACGTCTTAAAGAGAGCGACCTAGTCCGCGACTCAACCCAGATTATTATTCAGTAATTTCGTTCATTTTTATTTCTGCAGCAACTATCTCAAAATTAAGTCAAGATATATAGTAGTATAGATTATTGACCATTATTAATTTATGCTTCGATTTTCGTCATTTTAGTGTTTTTTTAAACCATTTCTTTTATATGATGTTATTACTTTTGTTTCCTTTGAATCAAGGATGGAAATATTGGTGTGTAGAAGAAAATTTCAAAAAAATTTAATATGAAACTTCTTGATAAAGTGGTGTGTATGTACTCTTTAGCTAAACGTACTTCATGATTTCATGTAATTCTTTGTTAATAATCAACAATTCTATCATAAATACCACATATTGTATGGTGTACGGACAGGAATGCCTTTGCTGTGGCATTTTTCCGTTGCTTGACCTAGCTCCTTGAGGTCTGATTATGGTGTGACCGTCTCTTCTAAATGGGATGAAAATGTTTGAGGCACGTTTTCCAATGACCCAATTAAAAGATAATGAAGTATAAGTCCTCTACAACTAGCATGTGATCTCCGAACTTACTGTAAACGAAGAAGTGGGGATGAGATCTGTACCATAAAATCTCCTTCTTAGATAAAGAAAACAATTATATCATAAATAAAGTCACTCGTCCCAAATCATAAACTAAACAAAATAAGTTAAAAAAATAAAACTATTTGTAGTTTTATCAAAGTCTAAACAATACTTAATAAACTAAAGCAACGTTTCAATCAAAAGTAAATAAATAAATCAAACTAGTGGTAGTCTCTCTTACATAGGAAGAGGGGTGGTGTTGTATACAGACCTAGTTGATTTAGTTGTAATGATCATCTAAGTTGCTTATTCAGTTATTGTATAATGAGCTTGTTTTTGTGTCTAATATGGATCCTACTTATACGTGAGGCCAGTATTCTAAACCACAAAGACATATATGTTCATTTATTGACAAATTTTGCTTGTCAATTGTCTTAGTCTATTGATCAATAAATTTCAAATCTTAGTTGTTTTTGAAATATTCGTTCTATTTAGAATAATAATTGTTTGTTTTTCTGCTCAATAAATGAAACTATTTGTATACACTAAACTGTTCTTTTTTATAAATAAAAATCCTAGATTTCATAGTTTTACAAATAAAATTTACAGGGTGTTCTGTAATCCCAACTACTATATTATTTCTGTTATTTTATTTCTCATTAAGACAAAAAATAATCATTCCAATAAGTTTTTCCTTCACATTTTAGAAGAAAAAAAAAACCAAATAAAATGAGAATTGTGTTACTTATTTTGTATTAAATCCTTTTCTTCTTTTATACACACTAATGATCCATTAGAAGGAGAGACACTAGAATCTGGACCACATGCATATTCCTTTGGTGAACACTCTGTAATGAATTCCTGAAACTTTGTAAATATCTTAACTTCACATCTAAAGGTGCCGGCTGATTCCACTGCTTCCTTAACACCAGAAGCAACTATGCTTCTTATTATAGTAACAGCCCTTTTTCTTTCTCAAGTTATTACATTCATTCTGTGCCAGGTAAAATGGACAATGACTGAAGAAAATTAGGTACATATATGGTAAGCAAAAGTCAGACAATTACAGACAAGTCATTGTCATCACCTCAGAATGTGTTCATAAATTGTTAAATATCTAAATGTGTAATTTGAAGAGGGTATGGATATTTCCTCTTGACCCAAAACTGTTCCTCAGAAGTATGAACAATCCCACATAACATAAGATTTGGCCATATATGGATGTAACTCCACCTTAGGATCTCTATTGACTTACTTAGATTTGAAATTTTTGGATCAAGCAAAGCAATGACTGAAACAGGATGGAGACACTAGTACAAAAACACATTTTTATGATATTTTTTCTAAGGCTGTCACCTAGATGCGAGTCCTAAAAATAGCTCCTAGACTTTTTAGGGCTCGTGTTGCGAGTTCTTAAAGAATTTCTTTTAGGACTCGTGAAACAAGCCCTAAAACTATGTGTGTCCTAAAAGTTTGAATTTTTTTTTTACAAACACCTCCTGGACTTTTTAACACACATTGCGAGTCCTTAAAGAATTTTTTTAGGACACGCGGTGCAAGTCCTAAAAACTTATGTGTATCCTAAAATTTTAAATTTTAAGAAAATCACAAATTCCCTTCAATCTCTCAAATCACTCAATAATATAAAAAAAAAACACAAAAATCACTCAAATCACTCTCTCTCTCTCTCCTCGGTTCTCTCTCTCTCTCTCTCTCCTGAAGCTCCCTCTCTCTCTCTAGCTCGTCTCTGCCAAGGCCAAACGACCACCTTGCCATCGCTGACCATCGCCATGCGCCGCCCCACTCGACGCACCGCCCCCCGAAACCCCAACCCCCAGAGCTCAGCCCCTCACACGCGGCCTAAGGCCCTCCTAAACTTTCCGACCACTTTTCGCCCACCACGAGATGAACCACCACCACCACCACCATATTCCTTGTATCTTGGGCTTCAAACCCACTAAAGAATCAGACCCATTGGTCACCGGAGTTGGAAGTCAATGTTCGCCGGAATCCATGGTGATTTTCGAATCTTTTTCCAAGCCATGTCAAACTAAACCATTGTCGCCACGACATTTCCCATGGTTTAGGCTTTAAAACCCAGTAGTTTGTTTTCCGAACCACCACTGTGGAGTGGTGGCATCGCCACTTACTCCAGCCATTCTTTTAGGGTTCGCGTTGCAAGTCCTAAAAAACATTAGTTTTTAAGACTCTCAAATAGAGAACTCGCGCCCCATGAGTCCTAACGTGCCCTAAAAAGCCTTTTTTTGTAGTAGCGAGAGTAGTTCGAAACTGAAACAGTGATCAACACGTAAATGTCAACAACAACCAACAATATAATAGAATTACAAAGGCATACAAAATATAATACTAACTTGACAGCATGAAATTGACCTATATTATGACATTAAAACTAATGAAGTCAGTTCTCAAACGACATTGAATTCAAATCATCAAGTGCCCAGAAACAAATCCCATTTGAGAACAAATACCTCATACGACAAACTAAAGCAACCAACGAAAAACTTAAACAGCAATCCAATAATAAGAAAGGCAAATCAAACTCCACTATAATAGGTAAACTAGGAAATTTCTTAACAAATAAGAGAACATTGTTGAAGTAAATAGGAAACGTACAGATGATTACTTCTAAAGTAAATGTTATATTAATATCAATAGATGCATCTTAGCTCATATATAAAACATAATCGGCAGCTTTAATCTATAAAAATTCAAGCAAGAAAAAGATACTTGACAAAATAAAAGAGAAGAAACAAATTAAAATAGGAAGCAAACATGAGAAGATTTTACATAAATGAGTACACTATGGCTAAATTTACTAGGCCAAATGAAAAGAAGTTAAAGCTTTAACAGTGGCCATATGCTTCCTACTTCAAACATGCGAGAGAAAAACAAACAAAAGAATGTCAAGGTCAGATATGAGGACTGGGATTTTTTTTTTTTTTTTTAAATTAGAGCAATACTTTCTTGAACAGCACAGGAATAAAAAAAAGAAGCAGAGATCTTTTATTAAAAGTTATGATTAGTCAATCATAAATATTTTGTTGTAACTGAGCCCATAAGTGTGTGGTTCTTTCTTTTGTGCATATATTTTTTTTACTACTTATTTAAAATATTTCAAAATAATTCAAGAATATATTTCTCTTCTTATTTATAGGAATGGAATTCATATGAGTTTTACAAAGAAGTCTCTTGCAACAGCCGCAGTCATTAGTCAGCCGATTATACAAAGCAAAATATTATCCCCATGTCTCCTTCCTTTCGGCCACAATAGGAGGCAGTCCAAGCTATATTTGGAGGAGCATATTGGCATCTCAAGAGCTCATTCGACAAGGTGTTGCTGTTCGAATTGGAGATGGGCAATCAGTAAACGTTTTGGAAGTCCCTTGGCTCCCTAGTCCGGACCCCTATGTCCATACTAATTCTAGTGTGTTAGTCAACAAAAAAGTTGCCCAGTTAATGACGGCTGACCAACGTGAATGGGATGAAGATTTACTCCAAGATCTATTTATTGATAGAGATGTTAGTATAATTAGGAATATCCCAATACAGGCTGATGAAATTGATACATGGTACTGGAAATTGGATAGACTTGGGCATTATACAGTGAAAAGTGCTCATTCATGGATTCAAAAGAAGGAGATAACAGAGGTGGCAGAGGAAGTTTCGGTTTACTGGAAGAGATTGTGGAAGTTGAGTATCCCTCCTAAAGTCAAATCGTTTTTATGGCAGGCCTCCACTAATTGCCTCCCCATTAAATGTAATCTTCAATTCAAAGGTATCTCAGTGAATGATCTTTGCCCCTTCTGTAATTCATGCCGTGAGTCGACCTCCCATGTTCTATTCTCTTGCTCATTCTCTCAAGTTTGCTGGAATCTTCTTGGAGTCCAAATTGACCCCGATGACCCAGGTGTGTTCGCCGATCGTTTTGCTAAGCTCCTAGATTCTATGCAGACCGATAATATATTGCTCATACCCATGCTCTGTTGGGCATTATGGAAATCACGAAATGAGCTCATCTGGAACCAAAAAGGAGCCGAGGCTTTTGAAATCGTGACTCTTGCCCGTATTACCTTGGAGCAATGGAAGAACGCCCAAGATCGTTCTTTTGATCTTTCGCTCGGATTTGCTCATCTCTCAGACGGTGCCGTAAAATGGCAGCCTCCTCGCCCAGGTATCATTAAAATAAATACAGATGCGGCTCTTTTTGTTGGCCCAAACCGATTCTCTTTTGCTGTTGTTGCTCGTAATCATGAAGGGAGTCTTTTGGAAGCCAAAGCAAGCTGTGTTGGGGGCCTAGTTGAACCTGATTTTGCTGAAGCTTTAGGGATAAGAGAAGCCCTTAGCTGGATAAAAACTAAAGATTAGCACAATGTGGAAGTGGAATCAGACTCCTTGGTGTCAATACAAGCTATTCGAAGCTCCACTGTTTTCCTCTCCTATTTCGGCAGAATTATTCAGGATTGCAGACGGCTGTTGCTTGATCTCACCTATCATGAAGTATCCATCAAATTTGTAAAACGATCTGCAAATGCTGTAGCTCATTCATTAGCAAAGACTACTAGCATTATTTCTGATCGTATTGTTTTTGGGAGTGCTATCCCTCCTGATATGAATTGTGTATTGTTAAACGATTTGCTAGTTTAATACAATTTCATATTTCTTGGCAAAAAAAAAAAAAAATCATAGGAACTTCAATTTTTAATCTAAAAATACTCGAGTATATCACATGAGTTTCATTTCATTTTTTTAAACCATAGAATCAAATGACATTATTGTTAAATTAGCAAGAGATAGTAATGAGCAGAAATCATAAAGCAAACCAAATAATTCAAAAATCTTTTCTCAAAAATAAAAATAAAAATAAAAAACTATTAGTAGTTTGATCTAAGACTAAACAATAATAATTATGTATAATATAGGAAAATGGATTCATAATGACCCCAAATTTTGTATTTTTATAATTTTTTGAACCATTTGGTTTATTAAATTATTTGTTTAGACTCTGTATTTTGACAAATAATTTTTTGGACCATGTATTTTGTAAAATAATTTAAATAAAATATTAAAATTGATCCTGGTCAAAGTTTTATGCATTAAAATTACAAATAATTTGCAAAACTAAAATTTAAAATAAAAATATAATCATTTTACCTAATAAATTTTCTCCTCATTAAAATTGAATTTAGAGTCTCCAAACACAAGTTGCACTCGTCGAGCAGCGACGAAAGTCAGCCTTAGTGATCCGACAGTGCCGAGTGAAAGGGTCGTGGTTTACCTCAACGAATAAAAATTACTCTAGGGTTAACAGGCTAATCTTCCCCAAGAGCTCACATCAATGGGAAGGTTTGGCACCTCGATGTTGGCTCTTCGCCACCTAGTAGGGGTGCACACGGGTGAGATTTTCAGGTTTCGGGTTCCAGTTTTACAGATTTCGGGTTGATAAAAATGGTACCGAAACCGATCTGAAATTTTCGAGTTTTTTCGGGTTTCGGGTTTTGGGTTGCACTCGGGTTTGGGTTCGGGTTTCATTCGGGTTGTCTGCAACAAACACAATACACAATATATAAATGAGTTTGTCATGAATTTTAATCCTCTTAAACGTTTTTATCAACATATATTATATATATTAAGATTAATATTTCTGAATATATATATTAATATTTCTGAATATATATATTAATGTTTATATATATATATCTATTAATATATATATATGTATATATAATCTTAAACTTAACTTAACAGAAAGAAGAAAGAAGAACATAACTTACCAAGGGAGGCGGAGGGAGGCGATCTGTGGTGGAGGTGATGGCTGGCCTGGCGATGGCGAGGCGTGTTGCGTGAGTGAGGGAGAGGGAGGGAGGCGATCTGGTGGTGGCTGGCCGTGCGGGTGGTGGCTTGGCTCTGTTGAGGGAGGCTCTTGGTCGGTCCGGTCGGCGCCGTGCATGAGTAAGGCTAAGGGGCTGAGCTGAAACCTGAAAGAGAAGAAGATAAAACAGATTTTAGTTTTTAGGGAAGGGTTATCTGAGATGAGAGAGAGAGACTTATTTAGATTTGTGGTTTTTTTTTTTAAATTTAGTTCCCGAACCCGAAAGTGGCGAATTTTTAAACTCGAACCCAACCCGATATGTTTCGGGTTCGAGTCGGGTTAAGCCCGAAATTGATGGGATTTTCGAAAAATCAGATTCTCAAAGTTCGGGTCGGACGGATTTTGTGGGTTTTCGCGTTTTACGGGTCCCGTGTGCACCCCTACCACCTGGGGCTGTAGCAAGTTCCAAGGATTGGGCTTTTCGCCTGTTAAAGTGGTACGTGAGCATTCAGTAGGTCGCGACACAAATATGTCTAGGGCTGAGCATTGGGCGGATTGGTCGGGTTACAAGGCATTTTTACCCGTCCAATGTCATAATCGGGTTAGCAAAAGTGACCCGTAACTTGCCCAATTAAGAAATTTTTTTTTTTTAACCCGTCTAATAATTTGGGCAGGTTGGTCGGGTTAACCCGCCCAAACTGAAATTGTATTTTTTTTTGGGCGGGTTGGTCGGGTTGGGCGGGTTGGTCGGGTCAACCCACCCAAACAAAAGTGGTATTTTTTATTTTTTTTTTTACATTTTTTATATTTTTTTCTTTTAAATAATAGTACTAATAATGTGAAGTTTATCTTTTTAAGCTTAAAACAATATTTTAAATTTATAGTAAAAAAATTAAAACAAAACTTAATTATTTTATATATTTATTTGAATATATTAAAAATAATAAATTCTTAATTGGGCGAATTGAGTTATATTGGACGGGTTAAATTTTAGATGGCTTATTCAGGTTGTATTTTTTGGTGATTTTTTCAAATTAGTTTAAATGAATTATTCGGATTGGACGGGTTGTAAAAATTTATGCGCAACCGTACATATGTCCATATCTGGTGAACAAAACAAATTACACTTGTAAAAAAGTATAAACCCTTTATATATTCCTTTTATTTAATTTGCGGAAGAGAGACTTAAAAGTGCGGCAAAGTGGCCATTACAGAGGAAATGGCAAGCCTCCGTTAATAGCAGAGGAATTGACGACAAGGGAAAACTCCCCCATTCACACGCTGAAAACCCATTACAAGGAAGAGAAAGGGGTGCAAAAATGGTGGACGAACCTACGACTAGACATAGGCGAGTTGGGTTACTGTACGATAATCGAATGTGTAAGCATGCACCTCCTCCTAACCACGCAGACCATCCGGAAAATCCTAATCGCATCAAAACCATTTGGACCAAACTTCAAACCGCCGGTATACCACAAAGGTATAAACTTTTTCAGTCTTCACATTTTGATTGACTGCTGAGAAAATTGATGAGAAAGAAAAAGTTTTTCAGTTGTCTTGGCTGTTTTAGATGAAGTTTCGTTTAAAGCTTTTTCATCATTAGAATAGAAGGAAAGTGTAGGGTTTGATTTTTGATCA
The DNA here is from genome assembly GCF_963169125.1 of Humulus lupulus. Lineage (NCBI taxonomy): Eukaryota > Viridiplantae > Streptophyta > Magnoliopsida > Rosales > Cannabaceae > Humulus > Humulus lupulus. The sequence continues at coordinate 22,124,830 of NC_084801.1, read as the reverse complement.
GAGTAGTGGTTTCTGATACTTTATTTTGAATGTTTTAGGGGTATTTTTTGTTTGATTCTTGTGATTTATGCTTCAGGTGTGTTCTTTTGGCTGCAAAAGAGGTAGAAGATAGCCATGTTTTGTTAGTTCATTCCCAAAATCATTTGAAAATGATTAAGAACATAAGTTTGAAACAATTTAGCTCTTCAAGAGCAAAAACTTCATCAAGATATGACTCCATTTATTTCAATAAAGGATCTTCTGAAGCTGCTTCTATTGCGGCAGGCTCTGTCATAGAGGTAATATTGTTAGTGGTTTTAGACACGGCTTAAGTTCCCTTGCTTTGCAAGACTAGTTTGACACATTATCTAAAAAATAAGGTTTTAAATTCTCTACTGTTTGTTAGCTTTATTCGGTATTAGTTTAGCATAACGGATGATCTCTGACTAAAAGTTCAGAACAAATTATATGTAAGTATTTGAATTAGGCTGTTTTACATAGGTTACTGAACGAGTTGCCAAAGGAGAATTGAATTCTGGTGTTGCTATTGTTAGGCCTCCAGGACATCATGCTGAACATGATGAACCAATGGGATTTTGCCTTTACAATAATGTAGCTATTGCAGCAAAATTCATATTGAATGAAAAAGTGAGTCACCCTTCTCTACCATGCGATTTTGGTTTTATTTCTTCCTTTAGTTCTTTAATTCATCACTATATTTGTTACTCTGAGAACTACAGTATGCTTATTATTTCAGTTTTAGAAAGCTATCCTTTCACATGGAAAGTTACTTGTGCTTATTTTCAACTGACCATTTGTCTTATTTCACAGCCAGAACTGGGTATTAAAAGAATTTTGATTGTTGATTGGGATGTCCATCATGGTAACGGCACTCAAAAGATGTTCTGGGAGGATCCACGTGTATTATTTTTCTCTGTTCATAGGTATGTTGCAACCATATCTGATGACCTTTATATTTTCATTCATCTCAGTTATCGTTGAATTATTAATAATTACATCCCCAAACTGTAACTGTAAGCACTTTTACAGAGCTGTTATTATATATGAAATACAATTTCTTTATAAGGTAGACTTTCTGTTATTTAGGGCTATGCCAGTGACATAACAGTGCCGTGCAATCTGTCAACGGATCTTTACTATAACAATGTTATTATTTATATGTAGGCATGAGTTTGGAAGCTTTTTTCCATTCAATGATGATGCTTTTTATAAGATGGTTGGCAATGGACCGGGTGCTGGATATAATATAAATGTCCCATGGGAGAATGATCAATGTGGGGATGCTGATTACATTGCGGTTTGGGATCATATTTTGATTCCTGTTGCTAAGGAATTTAACCCAGACATGATTATAGTGTCTGCTGGGTTTGATGCAGGTTGGTCATTTATCTTGATGCAATGATGTATTCTCTCTTCCTTCTCTTATCTTTGTTATTTTTATGCATACCCCTCAAACTCTGTTGATCAACCCCAATAAGTTTCTTGGTGCAGCTGTCAATGATCCCCTGGGAGAATGCCTTGTCACGCCATCTGGATACTCGATCATGTTGAAGAAGGTTGTACATTTAATGACCTTATTTTGTCTGTGATATCATCTCGATCATCCTGCATCAAACCTAATAGATTTATTCAAGTTTTCAGTTTGTTTAAGCTTTTCTTTTTCTTTTTCTTTTTTGTTTTTTATTTGTTATTTGTTATTTTTTATTTTTATTTTTATTTTTGGGATTGATTTCTAGGATGATTCAGTATTGCTTTTTATTTGTCCTTGTCAAATCTTTTGTTTATTCAGTTGATGGATTTCGCTCATGGGAAAGTTGTATTGGCTTTAGAAGGAGGTTACAATCTTGAGTCTACATCAAATTCAGTGCTTGCTTGTGTTGAAGTTCTGCTAGAAGATAAACCCATTTGTGGTTCTTTAGATTTATACCCATTAGAGTCTACATGGCGTGTAATAAAAGAGGTAACATAATTTTGATGCATTGTTGTTTCCTTTGTGTTTGTCATTTTGAGGAATGAAGGGTTGGGTTTGAGGGAGTTGGTGTTAGGGTCCATTGACAACATTTCTTTAGCTATAGCTAGTTTTTTTACTTGAATCTTTCTCTAAGTAGTTATTGCATAATATGTCATCTACTTTGCAGGTTCGCAATGAATTATGTATGTTTTGGCCAACACTTGCAGAGGAGCTACCAAAGACATTATTAACCAATCAAAAAACACTTTCGGTAGCTTCTTTTTTCCTATTTCTCTTTGATTCAAATATATATATGCTAGTTGAACTCTTGAGTAGGATAAACCTGCAAAACTTGCTTCCTTGTTAGCATGCCTTGTGGCTATGATTACTTGTCTTGAAATTTATGTACAATACTAATATAAATTCTCTTTCCTAACTAGTATGCGACATCTTCAAGCTCTGATTTTGAGGTAGACTTTGTGGACGACTTATCGAGCAATGCAAGTTCTATCAAAGATCAATTATTTACGACCACTGTTGCTGAGGTCAACAATTTCCACTTCCATCGATTGGGTAAGCTCCTATAGCTTTCTTATTTTCTCTTTTTTATTCTTGTTGATGTGAGATTTCATCAACCAAAAATTAAGAGAGCAAGAAGATAAATAAGACTAGTCATTTTATGTGGTTTGATGAAGTCCATTCCATGAGTCAATGTTTAACTCAAGAATTCGCATGCTGGACACACGTGTTGGTCGGACATATGCATGCTGGACACATGCATATGGACCATACCCTTTAGACTCTCCTCAGATCAAGATATGACCACACCCTCCTTGGTTCTCCTCGGACCAAGGTCCGACCACCACTTATGGGTGCTCCTCGGACCAAGGTCCGAGCCACACTTTGGCTCTCCTCGGACCAAGGTCCGAGCCACACTTTCCTTGGCTCTCCTCGGATCAAGGTCCGAGCCACACCTTCCTTGGCTCTCCTCGGACCAAGGTCCTTGGCTCTCCTCGGACCAAGGTCCTTGGCTCTCCTCGGACCAAGGTCCGAGCCACACTTTCCTTGGCTCTCCTCGGATCAAGGTCCAACCGGACCTCTTGGGGCTTCTCCTCGGACTAGGGTCCGACCCCATCTCTTAGGGCTTCCCTCGGACTAAGGTCCGAGCACATCACTTAGACTCCTCGGACTAAGGTCCGAGCACACCACTTGGACTCCTCGGACTAAGGTCCGACCGGACCTCCTAGGGCTCCTCGGACCAAGGTCCGATCACATGCTTTCCTTGGACCAAGGTCCGACCGGGCACACCCTAGCCCAAGTACTCTCCTCGGGTGCACTTGGTTTGGTTATGACATCTCTCAAGCAATCCAAACTCTTCACTGATGTATTGGGCTACTGCTAAGCCAGATCACCCAACTATTCCATGCCATTTGTCAATTCTATTGCCACATCATCATTTTTAAATTTTGGGATATCATTTGCCCCCAAGTTTATTATATGATACTTTCACATAATAAACTTTTTAACTGTTCATCTTCCCGCCATGCAGCAGACCACAACTTATAGGCCACGATCACTGCAAAAAACTGTCCATGATCGTGGGGAGAAAAAATAGCCCCGGAATGCCAAGGGTCCAAAAATAAACAATAAGCCCCATTTTTTTTTCTTTAAATATCCCCTACTCTTACACATTTTTCTTTACACAAGAAAATCACATTTTTTAAAAACCTCTCTCCTTCTTTCTTCACTCTTGGCCGAAACTCCAAAGTTTCTCCTTTTCTTTGGCCGAATCTTCAAGGGACTTCAAGGGAAGCTCTCCATTTCTTCAAGCAATCTCCAAGCAAGTCTCCACCCATGAGTAAGTCTTCTTCTCCAAGCCTTTACATTGTTGTTATTTTTCAAAAAATTTCATGAAAAACCCATGCCATGGCCGAAACCCCATTGATAGCTTTTTCCTTGAATTTGTTCATGAAACCCATAAGAATGCTTGTATAATGTGTTGGGTGGCTGTTTTGATGATGTTTGTGCTATGGGTAACCCAACATTTTCCTCAATTTCATAGGAATTTCAAGAAAAATAGGTTAATTTAGCATAAACCATGATTGTGGGTTTTGGGGTTTTTGATAGCATAGAGGGTTTTTAAGAACATGAAAAAACTTTTCTACTTACATGTTTTGATATTGTATTTGTATGTTTGGATGAAGAAATATGTTTATGTTAGGGAACCTAGGGCCTTGCTTTTTCGGATTGGGTTTTATGGTTAGAGTTGGGGTATGAAAATGGGTATTTTTAGGGAAGTGGCCGATCGGCCACTGAAATTTCTGGTTAAAACGGACCACATGTACACTCCTCGGACGCCCTAGGTGCCTTCTCTCCTCGGACATTCCATGTCCGATCGGGCCTCTTTGGGCTGCTTGGTGCTGGGCTCTTCGGAGGTGCAAGGCAGCGCAAGCTGCTCGGACGCCACTTCGCTCGGACTGTTGGGCACGCCTCTCCTCAGACGTCCCTCCGCTCGGACCCACACGTTCTAGGCACTAGGCGCACCACTCTACGTTAGGCATCCCTTGGCCTCTCCTCGGTCACATGGCATCCGATCGGATGCCTAATGACCCTTTGCATACGCTGGCCAAGTGCCTCCTAGGACACGCCCTTAGTCCAAGTTCACACTTGGAGGCATGCGGCTGGGGCACACCTCTCCTCGGGCCTTTGGTGTCCGACCGGACACACACTTCTAGCCCTGTACGTGTCTCGTAGGATGCACAAGCCTTCATTGGCATTAGGCAATTTTAACCACTTAGGAAATTTCAAATATTTTTAGGCACCTTTAAGCACTAAAAATCTTTTTTCCATGCATGCTATATTTTTACTACTTAGATAAATTTTTCTAAGTATAAAAATAATTTTTGTTCTTGTTGAATTTTCTCTATATGGTTACTCACCTCCCCATTTTTTATTTATTTTTGTAGATGAATCGCTCTGATTATAGGGGAGGTGACAACCATACAGACTCCGATACATCCATCCCGCAGTCAATCGAGACTCAAAACAGCGATTCCTCATCAAAATCTTCCACCAGTTGTACTCCAGAGGATCGCCTTCGTCGCTTCAAGCAGATCCTTCCCCGCTCAGCCTTGTACCTCCTCCACGAGGAACAGTTTCTTCGACAAGCTTCACAGTCGACGATGAGGGTGAAGAAATCTAACAGACTTCCCCAGGACCAAGATCCACAAGTTGCCCGCAGAGCAGTGCAGAAGGTGGTGGAATGCAATGATGCCCGCACTGCAACTCCTTCAGGATCACCTTCTCAGAAGTTTGCCACCGTGATCCAGAACTTGGCCATTCAAAAGCCATGGAAGGGGAGAGAAGAAGAACCTTCCTGGTTCACCGCTCAAGCTTCAAAGCTTAATCCCGGGTCGTTCCACAAACACATTAAGGCTTTGGGTTTGAGTGAGATGAACGTGATATGCCCGGGCCCTCATCAGAGAGCCAATAGGCCCGGTGGAGCATACTGCACCTGATCTAGTCATCATGTCCACGCCGGAGCGACACTTCTGCTACACCCCTATTTCCGGTCTATAGCGGACTATTTCAATGTCTCTCCATTCCAGATTGCACCGAATGGGATCCAGGCATTGTCTGCATTATACATTCTCTACTTTCTGCAAGGTTGGGACGAGCCCACCCCTCACGGGGTGCACTATTTATTTGACTTCAGGACCAATCCCACCCACAACACGGGCTTCTTTCATCTCTACCACAGGCAAAGGGGGACTACATACCTTAGTGGTATCTCTTACAAGTCGAACCCTGGGAAGTATTACAGAGAATATTTCCTTACATCGGACATCAAGGCCAACAACTTGGCCTTTACACATGCGGGTCCATTCCAGCGACCCTTGCCCACTGAAGGGATGTTCAAACGAGCGGAGGCGTTGGCCAGCATGAGTATTGAGGAGAAAGACGTGAAAAGATTGGTCACTGTAGGCTACCTTCAGATGGTGGGCCTGATACCGTGTGACCAAGATATGGCGGTGGAAAGTACCACCGGGGAGAACAACACAACTGATCAGTCCAATGCGGGCACGAAGATAGTGACTGACCAGTTTTCTCCTGGACCTTCTCCGCTTTCTCATAGACCTGGTGACCTTGTCATTAGGGAGCCTCAGCCTCAGCGCAGATCTGCTATTCCCGCTCGGTTCGGGAAAGGAAAGGCCATCCAGATTGAGAGAGAACTCAGCTCATCTTCGGACGACGAGGATGAGTTCATCGATCAGATTCTCAACTCAGGTCTAGTAGTCATAGGAATTTTTTTAATAACTTGTGATTTGAAACTAATAAAATTGTAGTAGTAATATAATTATCTACATTTTATTATGTTTCTATTTCTAACAATTTTGTGTTTTCCTCTTGTTGACCCAAGATTTGGCCAACTGACACGGAGTTAGAATATGCTTGATGTGAATGAATGTGTGGAGAGAAACGTAATGACAAAAGTAAATGAGACATCATATTTTATAGTGGTTCGGCCCCAAGATCTGGTAATGACCTACGTCCACTTAGATTGATATTGATCTAAGGATCAAAGGAGTGATCAAAGAACAAGGGTTCAATGAGTTTCACTTACTTCTGTCGTACAATTTTGCTAGGAGAATTACTATAGTCTCTAATGATTCAAAAGCCAAAAGTCCCTCCCTTGAGCTATCTTTTGCTATTTATAGGCTCAAGGGGGATTACAAAAGATTGTTACAGATATTCTCTCCTGAATAATCGGATATCCAGGAGATTGTGTGAGATAAATTCGGGATTCACAAGGATCTTCTCATAAATGTTGTTTTGTATGTGGAACTATCGACTAGACTGGTCGCAGGTAAGACTGGTCCATACTGCTTCTAATGTGTCTTATGGTCGATACTCTAGCAGAACGTTTCCAGGTGTCAGCCACGTGTCCAGGAATCACTTGCCACGTCATCAATGCTAATTTTTTGGATAACATTTGCCCCCAAGTTTATTTATCACGAGCAGTAAAATAAACGTTTTGGACGAACGACTCTTCGGTAACCCTGTCTTACGTGTCAGAACACTTCGTGTGTTCTTGGAAAAAGTATCCCACTTCTGTCTAATCACGTCCTTTCGGTTCCGCAGAAATGATTTCGACGGCCATCCCGCTTCCTCATACTTTGAAAAAGGGAAACTAATGATTATACTTTTTAATGCCAGAGACAAACTTATATAAGACCTTCGAAGTCTTCCTTTTCTTTTTATGCACGCCACTGTCTTTGCAAAAAACCCTAAAAACCAGAGTTTTAAACTTCTCCGGAGACCGTTCTCCCGCACTTCCGAAACTCAGACCGAGAGTTCCTTGATCTCCGAAGACCTTTCTTCCATCTCCACGATCATCTTCTTGGTAAGTTTTCGAATTCCCATGCTTCAGATTTTCATGGCGCATGTTTCTGTATGTAGACCGTTTGAGATTATCTGTTTCTGGTTTGAGATGCTTGTGAATAGGATGTTTTGTAGGCAAAAAGAGTTACGAGTTAGTTTGATTAGTCAGGATCATATGTTTAGGACGTAAGATCGAAGTAAAAATTCGATCTTTAGGCTAGTGGGAAAATAGGTTTTTCCCGCCCTAAGGGGAGTTGAAAAAGCTTTCTTGAAAAACTCTTTGCTTTCACCCTTTAATCCGTCTTTCAAACTGTTCGCATGGAAAACTTTAGCTTCTTGTTAGAATGTTGTTGTATAAAAGCTTGGCTTTTTATACTCGACCAGCGTTATTCTAAAAAGCTTTTGAAAATTCTTTATCCTCACCTCCCCATTCTTCTGTTTGCAGACATTGATACCAGATTTGTGGGGAGGTGAGCGGCCTATTGACGACGACCTTTTCGCCCAGCTGCTCGAGGGTGAAGAACAGCCGGCTGACCGGGTTCACGAGATTCCCTTCTCATGGTCCTCTACTAGACCCCGTCCTTCTCCTCAAATGGCCCGTTCAAAATCAGTAGGCAAGAAAAGACCTTAACCTGAAAACAGTTCGAACCACCCTGCCCAGCCTGATCTGCAGGCTAGAGCTCCCTCGACCAGTGGTCGGGAAAATCCTATCCCTGACCCTAATATCCAAACTAGGGCCCGCCCTCGACATCAGAATCCGCCTGATGTCGAGTGGTACACTTCCCCGGCCAGCTTAGTGACCATGCGGATGGTTGCTAATTATTTCAGGAAATACCTTCTCACAGGGGTTTCCATTATTCGTCCTGCCGCAGACCAGAGAGTTAACCTCCCAGGAGGCATAAACAGCGCCTGGTCCTGGTATCACATTGAGGCGGGAGCTTACCTCCTTCTTCATCCTTTTTATGAGGGGGTGGCCAATTATTTCGGTGTCGCCTCCTTCCAAATAACTCCAAACAGATATAGAATGTTGGCCACACTCTATATCCTGTATAAACTTAAGAAATGGCCAGAGCCTACGCCTCATGAGGTCAACTATCTTTTTGACCTCAAATCTAACCCGCAACAGCACGGAACGGGTTTCTTCCACTTCTGTCATCAGGAGACCAACCGAACATTCCTGAGTGACACCACGCACATCTCGAACGTGGGACAGTACAGTAAGGAGTGTTTCCTTACAACGAACATAACCAGCAATAACTTGGCCTTCGCTCGAGGAGTTAAGTGCTTGTCTTCGATTGGTCGATACTTTTCATCAAGTTGTTCTCTTTCAATTTTCTCAAACTGAAATCTGTCTTTCAGGCCCATGGTTACGTCCGACCCCAACACCAGACATGGTGTTGAGGTCCAATACCTTGGCCAGGATGACTGATGCAGCAAAAAGTGTAAAGATCCTGGTTACTGATGAAAACTTGAGGCGGTCTGGCCTCCTGACTCCTCGCCATGAAACTAGAGGGTCCATGGTGGACGAAGCCACTGCCGAGGGGGTTCCCGAGCAGCAACCTCCTGCGTCTCCTCGGAGGAGGAGGCCAACGGGGGTTACTATCAGGGAGCCCACGGGCAATCCTTCCGCTGAAAGGCCTTCTGCTCCCCAAGGCAAGGGGAAACAAAAGGCCAAAGAGCCAGTTGTGGACTTGGGGGAGTCTTCTGATGAGAACGGTAACACTATTTTACTTTTGAATAGTTTGCCAATTCCCTGTCACTTGTTTGACGGGGAAGGCAACTTTATATATACTCCAAAATTAGGGCCAGACTTCTTCATGTCAGATTGTGAATGTATGACTAATAGAGTCAATAGTATAGCGACCAATAGTTGTAGCTCGGGTATTCACTTTGTTACCTCTTTTCTGTTGTATAAAGAATTTTCATCTGCCTCTTGTCTTATCATTTGCTTGTGTTTTCTTGCATGCAGACATAGCCACTCCCAACATCTTTGACATGTATCAGGTTGAGGAGGAGGAAGTTCCCCAACTTCAGCGGAGGTCTAAGAGGAGAATTGGTGAATCCAGCCGAGGTTCTCCAGCCAAGAAGGGTCGAATAGAAGACCCTCCCATGGACGTGCCAACTGGGCAAGCTTCTGCCCATCCTCCAGCTCCTACAGAAAAACAGACTCCTGCCACGCCAAAACCTCCTGCTGCGCCCACCAGAGAGCAGATTACTCGGGAAGAAGCTCTCAGGGCCAAAATCTTGAGCCGCACTCTGCGATCAGCTAGGGATCGCCTTGAACGTATCGGTAAAAGCGACCGTGTCAAGGATGCCATGGTTGAGGCTGAAAACATGGGGGTCGACCAGATTCTGAACAGGACCCTGAACAAAATCTCCAGCGTAAGTACTTCTTCATTTCTTAAGCCTTAGTCTTTTAGTCTTCACGACAGGTTCTAACTCATTCTTGTTTTATTTAAAGGCCTTGCTGTCTGCTATTACTGCTCGTACCCGTGCCCAGGCTTCCATCGAGCAGGCTAAGGCAAAGGCCATTGAGAGGCATCAGGTGAAGGCAGCCGAGGAGCTTTCGGCTGCAGAGGCTAGGCACGCCAAGGAGTTGGAGGCAATGGCTCGAGAGAGGGACGCTGCGGTGACTAAGCTGTCAGAGGCTGAACCTGCAAAGGAAGCTGCAATAAAGTCGAGGCAGCAGTATCGAGATTCCAGCGTGACCCATCTTCGCGAAATCAAAAGGTTGGAAGAGATGCACAAGTCCAAGGACGAGGCCATTGCTACTCTCGAAGGCAAAGTCAAGCAGATGGAACTTGACAACTCCAAAAATCTGGAGAGATACAAGAGGACGACGCTCCGATGTTTCTACAACTTCTGGAAACACAATCAGGGTGCCGACTTTAGCTATCTTTCTGAAGACGTTAGGACTGCCGAGCTGGCGCGCTGTGCTGCCCAACTGGCCGAAGAGGAGGCAAGAACGAGGATCCCTGACTCCCCAAGCTTGGCTGTCGTAGAAGAAGTTGTTGCTATCCAGGATGCCTGTGAGGACCCTCCGGCCCTAAATGCCTCTTGAACTCTTTCATTTATTTTTTTCTTTCCTTTTGGCTACACGACCCACGGGTCGTGATGTAAAGACAATATTTTTGTTTTAAACTTTGCTGCACGGGCAATAAATCTTTTTTCTTTTACTTGAACAATTACATCCAAGCAGTGATGCTTGCGGTGTAAAAGATTGCATGATGCTATAATATTTTCATTTATTATAACACTTGTCCGCATGACCGAACTTAGCATAGTACTTTGGCATGATTTAACAAAATATAAATTTTGAAAAATACTCTAAGTACCCTAGCATGCTTTCACTTATTTTGTTCATGTGTTTACATACCTCATGGTACGCTTTGCTATCGATGTGCCTTATATGCCCCCCAAGTGATCGAGGAGCTTTAGGCCCTTGGTCACTTACCATGACCATGACCAGTTCGAACATTCATGTTCGTGTGCAAAAATGATACTTGTAATACAGCAAAAAAACACACGTAATGAACAAATACTTGTAAAAGTAATTTCACAAAGGTTGGCAAGAATGACTGGCTGCGCACAGTCCCTTATAATCTCGTATTAAAAATGGACTAAACATGTCTTTACGAGTGATTCTGAAATAGAATCTTACATATACGAGCGATTAGCCATACAGCGTGGCTAACCCTCTTTGCTAAACTTGTAAAAAAGAGAAAATTATTACAAGACAGCCCTTTAAAAATGACTGTTTACTGATAATACTTGCGCAGGTGTTCTCCATTCCAATAACGTGGAACGAGATCTCCGTTTAAGCGTGCAAGTTTGTAGGTACCTGGATGAAGGACTTCTTCAATCTGGTAAGGTCCTTCCCAATTAGGTCCGAGCACTCCAACAGTAGGGTCGCGGGTATTTAAGAAAACTCGTCGTAGCACCAAATCTCCGACGTTGAATTTTCTTTCTTTAACTTTGGAGTTAAAGTACCAGGCGACTTTTTGTTGGTATGCAGCAACTCGGAGTTGGGCTTTCTCCCGTATCTCGTCAATCGAATCTAGGGATTCCATCATTAGTTGGCTGTTCTGATCCTGGTCGTACGTTAGACGTCGATGTGAGGGGGGATCTAACTCGACAGGCAACATTGCCTCATATCCATAGGCTAAGGAAAATGGGGTATGTCCTGTCGCAGTTCGGTAAGACGTTCTATACAACCAGAGGACTTCAGGCAACTGCTCTGGCCACGCTCCCTTAGCTTCTTCGAGCCTTTTCTTCAAGGTGTCCTTAAGAGTTTTATTCACGGCTTCGACTTGCCCATTCGCCTGAGGTTGTGCAACTGAAGAAAAGATTTTAATGACTCCATGCCTTTCGCAGAAATCGGTGAATAAATTGCTGTCAAATTGGGTCCCGTTGTCTGAAACAATCTTTCTGGGCAGACCATATCGACAGATGATGTTCTTGATAACGAAGTCAAGGACTTTCTTGGTCGTGATGGTAGCGAGTGGTTCAGCTTCGGCCCATTTGGTGAAGTAATCGATCGCTACAACTGCGTACTTTACTCCGCCTTTCCCTGTAGGCAGGGATCCAATCAAATCTATCCCCCATACTGCAAAAGGCCACAGACTTTGCATCTGCTTCAATACGTTTGGAGCCGCTCGTGGAATCTTCGAGAACCTTTGACACTTATTGCACCTTCGTACAAATTCCATCGAATCCTCGTTCATAGTTGGCCAGAAGTAACCTTACCGTAGAATCTTTTTTGCCAAACTCTGCCCCCCAACGTGATCCCCACAGAAGCCTTCATGCACCTCTCTCATGAGTTTCTTAGTTTTTTCTGGTGTAACGCATCTGAGTAATGGCAAGGAATATCCTCTTCGGTACATTACACCGTCGACCAGCATGTATCTAGCAGCTCGCCTTTGTAGAGTTCTAGCTTTGTTCCTATCTGCTGGCAGCGTACCATTCATCAGATACTCCAAGAAAGGCGCCATCCACGTATCCTACATCCGAATCTCCATACTGGATTCCGTGGCTTGTATGCTCGGCTTACTCAGTCTTTCTACTGGCACAATGTTCAAGGTGTCAGCATCCTTTGTGCTCGCGAGTTTGGCTAAGGCATCTGCGTTTGAATTCTGATCTCGCGGGATTTGCTGGAGGGTGTACTTCGTGAACTGGGCTAGCAAGTCATTTGTTTTATTTAAGTAGGCCACCATTTTCAAGCCTCGCGCTTGGTATTCTCCCAGGATCTGATTCACCACCAGCTGTGAATCACTGTAGATATCAAGCGTCTTTATGCTCATATCCTTTGCCATTCTCAATCCAGTGAGGAGTGCTTCGTATTCCGCTTCATTATTTGATGCAGTAAAGTCAAACTTGATGGTGCAGTGAAATCGATGCCCTTCCGGCGTTATCAATATCACTCCCGCTCCAATGTGGGATTCGTTGGATGAGCCATCCGTGAATAGCTTCCACGAAGGAGTTTCATCTTGAGGCTCGGGCGCTTCAGGCTGTTCGCACTGCTCGCTGTCTGGGAGTTCGGTGAACTCTGCAATAAGGTCGGCCAAGACTTGTCCTTTGACTGCTGCTCGCGGTGAATAAGTTATATCGAACTGTCTCAGTTCGACTGCCCACTTTAATAATCGTCCAGCCGCTTCCGGTTTTTGGAGGACTTGCCGAAGGGGTTGGTCAGTTAGAACTGTAATAGGATGGGCTTGAAAGTAGGGGCGTAGCTTTCTAGAGGCAAGGACCAAGCAATATGCTAACCTCTCGATTGACGGATATCTCAATTCTGCCCCGATCAGTCTCTTGCTGACATAGTAGACTGCTTTTTGTACACCTTCTTCCTCTCGCACTAGCACCGCGCTGGCAGCAACTTCAGTAATCGCCAGATAAATAAACAAAGTTTCTCCTTCAATCGGCTTTGATAAGATGGGAGGCTGTGCCATACGAGCCTTCAAAGCCTGGAATGCTTGCTCGCAGTCTCCTGTCCATTCAAACTTCTTGTTTCCTCTAAGTAGATTGAAAAAAGGAACACACTTGTCTATTGATTTCGAAATGAATCTACTTAGGGCTGCGATCCTCCCGGTTAAACTCTGTACATCTTTGATCCTTTCTGGCGACTTCATGTCGATCATGACTTTTATCTTGTCGGGGTTGTCCTCGATTCCTCTTGAATTTACGATAAACCCCAAAAACTTTCCTGATCCGACTCCAAAGGAACACTTGAGGGGATTTAATTTCATCTGGTACTTGTTTAACACATCAAAGCACTCTTGTAAATCCCTCACATGTCCTTCTGCCTTTTTAGATTTTACCAGCATGTCATCCACATATACCTCCATGTTTACACCGATTTGCTCCTTGAACATGTGGTTGACTAGCTGTTGGTAAGTCGCACCTGCGTTTTTCAGTCCGAAGGGCATTACTTTGTAACAATATAAGCCCGTATCGGTCAGTCTTTTGGGCAGGCTTTATTGAGGTCTGTAAAATCCACGCAGGTTCGCCATTTGCCGTTAGGCTTGGGAACCAGCACTGGATTGGAGACCCACGATGGATAAAATGTCACCCTGATGAACCCATTCTCCTTTAACCTTTCGACTTCTTCTTTTAAGGCCCTTGATCTATCTTTATCGAGCAGCCTTCTTTTCTGTTGCACGGGTGGAAAGGTCTTGTCTATATTCAGGACATGGCTGATTACTGCAGGATCTATCCCAGCCATGTCTTTATGGGACCAGGCGAAAACCTCCTGGTTCTTTCGCAAAAATTCCACCAGTGCGTTCTTCATGGTAAGCTCTAAGTTTCTCCCAACCTTTACGACTTTGGTTGGGTCTTTTTCGTCGAGTTGGACCTCCTCCAGGTCCTCGACTGGTCCAACATTTTCTTCAAAATCCCCAAAGCGAGGATCCAAATCTCCATCCTCACTTTGGGCGACACCCTATTTGGTGACTTCATCACCGGATTGGGCTTGCGTATCAACTGCCATCTGCAATCTATCTAGGGTAGTGCTCTTCGGCGTTCCACTTTTCGCCTTTGTGATCGAGGCGTTGTAGCACTCCCTGACTTCCCTTTGGTTTCTCAAAACGCGTCCTACCCCCGCGTCTGTTGGGAACTTCATGGCTAGGTGCCACATAGAGATGATGGCTTGTAGATCAACCAGTATGGGCCTTCCAATAACGGCGTTGTACGCCGAAGGACAATCGACCACTACAAAAGTGGCGAGTAATGTCCTTGTTGCAGGCGCTGTACCCGTCGTTACTATGAGTTTGATCAGTCCGGCTGGGGCGAGTCCTCCAGAGAAGTCGTATATCGTTTGATTGTAGGGCTCCAAGTCCTTCACGGACAATTTAATGCGTTCCAATGTTGATTTATACAGGATATTCACTGAACTTCCTGTATCGACCAGTACCCTCTTCACCATCATATTGGCCATCTGGATGTCCACGACCAGCGGATCGGAATGGTGGAACCTGACGCGTTGGGCGTCGCCATCAGAGAAGGTTATCTCACCTTCCTCTGACCGAGCCTTTTTTGGTGCACGATCCTCCATAGTCATCATCTCGATGTCCTGGTCGTGGCGCATAGTCCGAGCATATTGTTCTCTGGCCTTTTCGCTATTTCCCGCGAGGTGCGGGCCTCCACAGATGGTTAAGAGTGTTCCAGCCACGGGGGCAGGCTGTAATGGTGGCGAGCGTTGGCGTGTTGACGCCTGCTCGTTGCCACCCGGAGCTTCTCGTTGGGAATTTCCCGAGGCCCGTACGTATCTTCTCAAGTGTCCTTGTCTAATAAGGAACTCGATTTCGTCTTTCAACTGGTTGCATTCATTGGTTTCATGTCCGTAGTCGTTATGATAACGACAGAACTTGGTTGTGTCTCTCTTCGAAATATCCTTCCGAATGGGGTCAGGTTTTTTGTGAGGCACACTAGAGCTTGTGGCCTGATAAACCTCCCCCCGAGTCTCAACGAGGGCAGTTTAGTTAGTGAACCGAGGTTCATAACGATTACCCTTGGCTCGTTTGTTGTCGGAGGTGGAAGGCTCGTTAAATGGCCGTTTTCCACCATTCTTGCCATTGTCGTTGCCGTTTCCATTGCCTTTGCCGTTGCCATTAGGTTTGGAACCATTGGCGGCTTTGGCGGGTTCGGCAGCCTTCTTACCCTTGCTCGAGGGCTTTCCATCCTCAGCAATGGCTTCTTCGAGCTTGATGTAGCGGTCAGCTCGATCTAAAAATTCTTGGGTAGTTCTCACCCCTTCTTTTCGGAGACTTTTCCAGAGGGGGAACAACGTTTAACCCCAGCGGTAATGGTCATCATCTTGCCTTCGTCTCCCACCGATTTTGCTCCAGCCGCCGCTCGCATAAAGCGCTGAATGTAATCCTTTACTGACGCCCCATCTTGCTGGCGAATTTCGACTAGCTGGTTTGCTTCGGTTGGGTGCACACGACCAGCATAGAATTGTCCGTAGAACTCTCTTACGAACATTTCCCAGGAAACTATGCTTGCGGGAGGGAACTTGAATAACCATTCCTGCGCAGCTTCAGAAAGTGTTGCAGGAAAGATCCTGCATCGAGCGTCTTCGGACACTTTCTGAATGTTCATTTGAATTTCAAACTTATTGACATGTGAGATTGGGTCTCCATACGCGTCAAAGTTTGGGAGTGTAGGCATTTTGAACTTGCTTGGGGTTTCGGCATTAGCGATCCTCTGTACGAAAGGAGTGCCTTTCCTCCTATCGTGGTCGATGTAGGATGTCATTCTCCCGACCAGCTGTTGCACTGCTTGGTTGAGGGCGTTTATCTGGGTCTGTACAGCGGCAGGAATCGCTGTGGTCTCTGTTGCTGGGGGGACGTTCTCGCCATGCCGCTCGTGGCGATCGTTGAGTACGTCACGCAAATCTTCGTCTCTTCTCCGCTGCTCGCTACCCCCGAGCCGGTTGAACACATTATTTTGTTTAGGCTGCCCCCCAGCGTCCCGTCTATTGGGCTGGTCATCTTGAGGTACCTGGCTCCTGCCTTTACCTATTTCTTCGTTCCTCCCACCGACATTTCCCTTGCCTGAGTCGGCCTCATTATACCCGTGGCCATCTTTGAACCTCGATTAGCTATGGTGGGATCGACTGTTCCCTCTATTCCTGTCTCCGGCAGAAACGTCCCGAGCGTTAGAGGACGGCCTGCGCTGGTCGTGGTGTCCCCGTGCATTATTATGCCGTGGGGGCCCCCAGACCGCAGAGCCCAACTCTGAGTCCCTCCTGTTACCAGGAGGATACTATCCTCTGTTCGGTAGGTTTGACCCATCATCCCTACGGCGTCTAGGACTGTGAGGCTGATGCTCAGCCCTATTCTGCCTCTATTGCGGGGGATTACCCCGAGCAGCTTGGGATGGTGGCTGCACTTCAGGGTCCAGCGGGGCGTCGTCATGAGGCGCTTGAGGCTGCTCGGGCCTTTGCGGACTCGAAGGCTGGATCAGTGGGCTTGGATTAGGACCCCTCTGGGGTGGTCCATCACCAGGTTGCGAAGCAGGTGCAGGCCGATTCCTTGCCAGCTGCAAGGCCGCCTCGAGAGCTGCCATGGCTTCGTTCTGGCGGCGGTCCATCTCCGCCTGCCTTTCGCTTAACTCCGCCCGCTGCCGTTCAATCTCCTGCTGCTGCCGTGCCACAACTCCGGCAGCAGTCTCCTGACTGGCTCTCAGATTAGCCAGCTCTTCTTGCAACGCGCCCAAGGTACTCTTTAACATTGCATCATCCATCTCCTCCTCCTCAAAGTCCAGTTGTGGCTCATCCTCTGCCATGCTTGCAGGAGGAGGAGGAGGTGGCGGGTTTGACGGTGCAGCGGCAGCCGCCTGTCCAGTTTTCTTTCTAGTTTTCGCCATTAGTTTTTTAGAAAACGATAAATCAAGCTCTCAATGAAAGCACCAGAATGTTGACCCAAGATTTGGCCAACTGACACGGAGTCAGAATATGCTTGATATGAATGAATGCGTGGAGAGAAACGTAATGACAAAAGTAAATAAGACACCGTATTTTATAGTGGTTCGGCCCCAAGATCTGGTAATGACCTACGTCCACTTAGACTGATATTGATCTAAGGATCAAAGGAGTGATCAAAGAACAAGGGTTCAATGAGTTTCACTTACCTCTGAAGAACAGTACAATTTTGCTAGGAGAATTACTATAGTCTCTAATGATTCAAAAGCCAAAAGTCCCTCCCTTGAGCTATCTTTTGTTATTTATAGGCTCAAGGGGGATTACAAAAGATTGTTACAGATATTCTCTCCGGAATAATCTGATATCCAGGAAATTGTGTGAGATAAATTCGGGATTCACAAGGATCTTCTCATAAATGTTGTTTTGTATGTGGAACTATCGACCAGACTGGTCGCAGGTAAGACTGGTCCATACTGCTTCTAATTTTGCGTCCATTTGACAAGCGACGGGCCCTTGTGTTGGTGCAACAAATTGGACAAGCTTGGTAATCTTTTGTGCTTAAACCTGATAGGTTACCATATCCTGGAAAATCATTAACAGTCCATAACAACACCGCTTTCAAATTAAACACTTCTTTTTTAAAACCATCATATGCCTCAACACCATTTTCATACGACTCTTTCAAATCATCAATTAATGGTGCCAAATAAACATCGATATCATGTCCTAGTTGTTTTGGGCCTGAAATCATTAATGAAAGCATCATGAACTTCCTTTTCATGACCAACCAAGGAGGAAGATTGTACATAACCAATAAGACAGGCCATGAACTATGCCTACTACTAAGAGATCTATGCGGGTTTACTCCATCAGTAGCTAAACCAAGACGAAGATGTCTTGGTTCATTTTTTAATTCTGGATTGATATAATCTACCTTCTTCCAGGCCTGTGAATCTGCAGGATGCCGGAGTTTACCATCTTTCTCTCGTCCAGTCTCGTGCCATATTAAGTTCTTAGAGTGTTCTGCACTTCGATATAATCGCTTCAGCTGCGAAATCAAAGGTAAGTACCATAGCACTTTCTGAGGAATAAGTTTCCTAATCTTCTTACTTTTGTTAGGTTTGTACAGTGATAAACCACATTCTGGGCAAGCGTCCATGTCTGCATACTCCTTACGATATAAAATACAATCATTCGGACATGCATGAATCTTCTCATACTTCAACCCTATCAAACTTAATGTTTTCTTTACTTCATATGTAGACTCCAGAAAACAATTTTCTAGCGGTGAAATCTCCTTGAAAGCAGCTAAAAATTGACTGAAACACTTATCACTAATTCCATTTTCTGCTTTTATGTTATAAAATTTAACCATTGTGGGAAATCTTAGTTTATTGCAACCACTGAACAATTGTCTGTCTGCATCTCTAACCATACTATCAAATTTTTCTGGATTATGAAAAAATTCTTCTTGTGCTTCATCAAGCAATTCTATAGGATCATCAAAATCATTACTCTCAATATCATCAACACCTCGCCTACCTAATAGATATGGGTCATCATTTAATAATTCTCAATGCCAATACCATTTACTATAACTCATATCAAATCCCCGACAAAATACATGATCCTTTATCATGGTAATATTCTCCTTTACTCCATTACCACAATCGATACAAGGACAACGAATTTTTTGTGGATCACTACAATTCTTTAGGCAAAACTCTAAAAATTTGTTGAATCCATCTTGAAATTGTGATGTTTCTCTCCTCTCAAGCATCCATGATTTATCCATACTAATAACAATATTAAATTCCTAATAAGTTAGAAAAAAACTTATATTAGGTTCTGTTGACGCGGTTCTTCGGCAACAGATAATTAAGAGAAGAAGAGAAAGAGATTAGTACTAAAAGTAGAACCGTCACAGATAGGAAATCTTTTGGGAAAGAACTAGGTGACTCAAGACACGTTTTTAAGTGGTTCGAAGGTTAAAATCCTTCTACTCCACTAGTCAATATTATTGATATTCTCTGGGTATCTGGTTTACAAAGTATATAGTTCTTCAAAGGCTATTTCTTCCAACCCCTATCAACTCCCAGGGTCTCCATATTTATAGGAGAAGGCACCTGGAAGTTGGTAGGGAGGTCATCCCGTGACCTTACCATTTGTCATATCAAATCTGTGATATTCATGATTAATTCCTAAACCTGACACACAAGTGTGGTCTAATCAGTATGGAAGGAGATAATGGGCCGCACGGCCCAACCCGTCCGTAGGTGTCTGAATACGCACGTTCCTGCTGCGTGTCCGAGAAGTCAGGGGGATATCGGACACGTGATGGCAGGAATATGCACGTTTATCTTGCGTGTTGACTTCCCATAGGGTCGGAGCTTCCTGAGAAACTCGCGACCGGAGCAGTTCACAACCCGAGCTTATCCGTCCGTGGCCGTCGGATGTCATTCTCAGCTCCTGGGGCAACAAGTGCGAGCTGGAAACAGGACCCCCTCGATCTGACAAAGGCCCGTCCTGGAAATAGAACCTCCGGCCTGTGGGAGCCTCGGACTAAACCAGGTTTAGTCCGAGGATCGCCCTGCTAAACAGCCCGTGTGAAAACCAGGGCGTACATCTGCCCCCCAAGCTCCTGCTCGTGGTCTATGACGTCAGATATGGGAGACCATAGTAGGGGCTTTTAGACTTCCCCCACAACCCTTCGTATTCCATGCTTTCCGCAGTGTGCTGACACGTGGAACGCCGTGGGCGGCGAAGGTACATTCTACGAGAACCGCATTAAATGACCTAGCCTACTGCCCTGCCGTCGTTTCATGTTTCGAGTGGAGGGCCTTCCCAGAGTCTTCTACACGTGATCTCCCCATTGTATAAAAGGGGGGTGGCCATCCCATGCACGAATCATCTTATCATTCAAAACCTCTCAAATTTCCTTCTTTTCTCTTTGACCTTCCGAAGAACGAAACCCTCATTTCCATTGCTCTCATTCTCCTGGTTCACGAAGCTGAAGCGTACAAGTTTCTTCAAAGCCCTCGAAGCCACTGTACCAACGAAGCTCCTACCAGCGCAGCAATCTCGTTCACCATCCAGCCACACACTGTAAGTTTCCTGACCCAGTTTATTTTTGAAAGCATGCCACTGTAGCTTAGGTAAAAAAAATTTTACTGTAGCCACATGCAGGGGTTTTCTGGGTTGCGCGGATATGGAGGGTGACAGCCCTTCTTAGATTAGGGCACACTTGCCATGGGACATCGTCTTAGAATATGGGTTCTATGGTTCTCCCTTATGAACAATTTCTGGGTAGGACCCTTAGGAATTTTGGGGTGTAAAACCGGGTAGCTTAGGGAATACGCCTCAAAAGCGGTTTTGCAACGTTCTGCCTGCTGAAACTTTCCCCCCAAGGCAAATTTTTAACTCTGAGCCCCCTGACACACGAATTCCGAGTAATCTGGGATCTGTTGAGGGCACAGGTGCGTGTTCTTCGAAACGCGTGGCTCTACTCTCCACGGGCTGGGCTTACCTCAGCTCGTGTAAATTATACTTGCTTCATTCTCCTGCTTGGGTCGCCTTTTCTAAAGTGTTTTCTTTTGTTCGATAGGCGACCAGATGGCTCCAAAGAGAAATCTGCCACAGAAGAATGTGGGAAGTTCGTCCTCCCAGCAGGATAAAGGGAAGGCGGCGATGACCAGCTCGCCAATTCCTCACTTTGGGCCGGCGGTGGAGAAACAGGCCGAGGTGGCCCCTGACGCGTTTTTCGAGGCGGAGAGAATCGTCTCGAAGATAACCGACCAGGCAAAGATCACCAAAATCTTCCTCAACCACAACATTCCCCTGGGGATGGCCTCCGTGATCGCCCGACCTGCTGCGGATGGGGAGCGGAGCTGCACGCCGCTCGACGAGTCGTTCGCGGCCTGGAGCGGTGAACATTTCAAGGCAGGGGCCTTCCTCCCCTTGGATCAGTATTTTGCTGATTTTCTGAACTATGTGGGGTTGGCCCCATTTCAGCTCCCCCCAACTCATACCGTCTGCTGGCGGGATTGAGGTATTTGTTTCAAAAGCATGAGTGGGAGGTCCCCACTCCTGCTGATATTCTATACTTCTTTTGCCTCAAAGCCAGCCCGGACCAGCGGGGGCGAGGCGACGAGTTCTATTACTTAACCCGCTTCCCTAACACGGCAGCAGTCATCGAACTGCCAAGCCATCCAAACGACTTCAAGGACCAGTTTTTTATGTCAACTGGGTTCCGCAATTGCGACCATCACTACTTCAACCGTCCTCGTAAGTGATTCTTGATTTAGTTCGCCTTTTAAAGGTTATCTTATTTTAGCTCTTCCCTTATTCCACTTCTGACTTCAACCAACCTTGCAGCCATCTACGCGAGGACCGAAAAGTCTGTGACCCTCGGGGGTCAATACGATACACTGGCGAACTTGCCCCCCAGTGAGAAAGACTACCGCGCGCTCGTGACGGACGAGACGATGGTATTCTGCAAGCTGATTTTCTCAAATCAGACTTTGAATTTGAAAAGGCCCCGGGGGCCTCCCCCAGCTCGCGACAACAGACCGATCGTCGCGGAGGAGGTCGCAGACGACGAAGGCGAGGAGGAGGGTGAAGAAGTGCCCCTCGTGATGAACAGGAAGAGGACCTTGGAGGTCGCCCAGGGGATGGGCGAGGAGATGGTCCAATCCGGAGCAGCCGCGGGTCCTTCCGGCCAAGGTAACCCTTACTTATTTAAGAATGTAGATAGGGCCACTGCAGACCCCCGGCTGGTTAGGTTCAACCCTAGGCAGATCGTCCATCGTCATCAGAGGAATCCGGACCTGGATACGCTCTTACTCCATTGCGTTGACCAGCTCGTGCTGGACAACCAAGAGAGTCGGCCTAAGGGTACCGTAGTAGTAGATAGCACCCTAGCTTTTAGGTCGATCCTCTTTGAGGAGTATGGGACCAATTTACGCACGTGGCCAGCGCTCCAGAGGGGCATCTATGCTCCGGGGACTAGGCAGTATGTAGAAGAGTCCAGCCCCGAGTCAGAACCGGACCTAGAACCTGCGCCAGTTCGCTAGATAATCGTCCTAGGTTCTTCCAGTTCGGGGGGTAGGGCTCCCTTAGTATTTGCTTACTTATTGCCTTTGAACCTTTTGTCTCTATTTCTGCATGATTGCTACCTTGTAATAACCATGTTTTTTGTTCTTAGCAGAAGAGATGTCTCAGCCCGGAAATAGTCTGCGAGGCGTTGTCTTTGGTGGGAACCCCCCAGCAGGGCCGAGGTTAAAAAGGCTCCGAGAGTCCAAGAGCTCGGCTGGGACTTCCACCAAATCCCCGGCTAAGGAGAAGGAGAAAGCCCCTCCATCCCAGGGCGCGGGGGCGATCCTTCCTGTCGCCAGGATAGGACCCATGCTCCCGCCACCCCAACGATCTCCATTAACCGTCCAGGACGGGGTAATGGAGATCAGGAACCCGACCACAGCAGCCCTGGATATGCGCATCCCGGTCGATCCCCAGGATCTGGAGAAGATGCCGGAAGCATTCCGGGGGACGGTATATGAGTCGGCGAGCTATGCCGTCAGCCATTTCTACAAGCTCAAGGAGAAGGAGCTCCGGGCCATCGAAGCAACGAGCCCGGTCCGAGTTATAGAGTCTTCGATGGACATGACCCTAACGGTAAACTGTCCCATTCCTTTAAAGCTTTAACACTCACACGCCGCCTTTTTTCTTCCAGTTAGTTAATTTATCCTTCCTTTCATGCAGGGCATTGCTGCCGCGTACAGAGGCATTGCCAGGACCAAGGCCCAGCTCGAGGGTATGGAGGCTGAGCGCCAGACCGCGCTCCAGGAGGCCCAGGAGGCAAAAGACGCGCTGGCGGCCTCCAAAGCCGAACTGAAGAAGATCCGTTCCGAGAACCAAGAGCTCAAAAACTCCCTGACCGCGTCGCGGACGGATCTCGAGGCAGCGAAGACCGAGGCCCAGGCCGCCCTGGAAGCCGAGCGGGTCGTTTCGGAGCAATCCTTACAAGACCTGTTCTATCATTGCTGGTCCCACAATCCGGACGCGGACTTTTCTTTCATGCCCCCGGACCTCTGGGCGTTTTTGTTGCCGAAGCTCCAAGCCCGCCTAAATAAGGAGGCTCCTCCCTCGGAGACTGGAGAGGCATTTGCCGTGGTGGGGCAGGACGATACCGCGACCTCCAAAAGGCCAACTGATGGGGTTTAGGATACTTCTCTTTGGGCATTTTGAACTCTTACTTCACATTGTAATAAGATTTTTTATGAGGTGCTTCCACCTCGAGACAATTTGCTCAACCAGTTTAATATATATATTTTTATGCATTTGGTTACAATTCATCTCTTTATTTTTATGAACTTAGTTCGGGTTAACCGTGATCTATATCCCGGGCTTTTTAGAGAAAGGCCACGATCTATAAATTTTAGTTAACTTCTAAGTTTTCTGACCTGGTTAAAACCAGGAACTTATTTTTAAAAAACTTAGTTCGCGTCAACTTTTATCCATATCCCGGGCTCTCTAAAGAAGAACCACAGTCAATAAATTTTAGTTGACTTCTAAGTTTTATGACCTGGTTAAAACCAGGAACTTATTTTAAAAAACTTAGTTCGCGTCAACTTTTATCCATATCCCGGGCTCTTTAATGAAGAACCACGGTCAACAAATTTTAGTTAATCTTCTAAGTTTTATGACTTGGTTAAAACCAGGAACTTATTTTGAAAACTTAGTTCACATCAACTTTTATCCATATCCCGGGCTCTTTAAAGAAGAACCACGGTCAATAAATTTTAGTTAATCTTCTAAGTTTTATGACCTGGTTAAAACCAGGAACTTATTTTGAAAACTTAGTTCGCATCAACTTTTATCCATATTTCGGGCTCTTTAAAGAAGAACCACGGTCAATAAATTTTAGTTGACTTCTAAGTTTTATGACCTGGTTAAAACCAGGAACTTATTTTGAAAACTTAGTTGACTTGGTCATAAAACTTAGTTCGCATCAACTTTTATCCATATCCCGGGCTCTTTAAAGAAGAACCACGGTCAATAAATTTTAGTTGACTTCTAAGTTTTATGACCTGGTTAAAACCAGGGACTTATTTTGAAAACTTAGTTCGCATCAACTTTTATCCATATCCCGGGCTCTTTAAAGAAGAACCACGGTCAATAAATTTTAGTTGACTTCTAAGTTTTATGACCTGGTTAAAACCAGGATAGGACTTAGTTTGTGATAACTCTTATCCATAGATAAAAATTAACACCTAAGTCGTTAAGGAGACCTGGTTATGTCCAGGTACCATATGCCCCCCAAGTAACTGGGAAAGGGTCTTTCGTAGTTACTTTAAAATCACACTTGCAAATAAAGGGAAACATTTGATTTTTATTTATACATGGAAAGTGACCTTCTAGGCCTTACAAATGGATCACTGATAGTATTTCTTTAGGTGGATAGCATTCCAAGTCCGCGGGACCGCCCCTTCACCAAGTCGAGCTAACTTATAAGTTCTCTCTTTGATGACTTCGATGACCTGGTATGGTCCTTCCCAGCTTGGTCCCAAAACCCCATCTTTGGGATCTTTCCCGGCCAGGAAAACTCTCCTCAAGACCAAATCACCGACGCTAAAGGCACGTCTTTTGACCTTAGTGTTGAAGTAGCGAGTGACCTTAGTGTTGACTGGACCCTATGTGACAGAACTTTAATCTCCACGGGGAGGACTGCTTCACTCCCAAACGTTAGGGAGAAAGGAGTGTGACCCGTGGGAGTCCTATGTGAGGTCCTATATGCCCACAGGACTTGGGGGAGCTGTTCTGGCCAGATCCCCTTTGCCTCATCTAGCCTCTTCTTGAGGCTCGCCTTCAGAGTTTTATTGACCGCTTCGACCTGGCTGTTCGCCTGGGGATAGGCCACGGACGAGAAGCTTTTCACAATTCTGTGCCTTTCGCAAAATTCGGTGAACAGATCGCTGTCAAATTGAGTGCCATTGTCGGAGACGATCTTTTTTGGTAGGCCAAATCGACATATGATGCTTTTAACCACGAAGTCTAGCACCTTTTTCGATGTTATTGTCGCCAATGGCTCTGCTTCGGCCCACTTGGTGAAGTAGTCAATGGCTACCACGGCGTAACGGACCCCGCCCTTTCCGGTGGGCAGGGCGCCTATTAGATCTATCCCCCAAACGGAAAATGGCCAGGGAGATGAAATCATTTTTAGCTCGACCGGAGGAGCTCGGGCAACCGCAGCGAACCGCTGACACTTGTCGCACCTTTTTACATATGAGATCGAGTCTTTGGACAGAGTCGGCCAGTAATAACCTTGCCGGAGAACCTTCAAGGCCAGGCTTTGCCCCCTAGTGTGATCCCTGCAGAATCCGTCATGAACTTCTTGCAGGATGGCCTTCGCTTCGCTTGGAAGAACGCACCGGAGGAGAGGTAATGAATGCCCACGTCGGTAGAGTACCCCCTCGACTAGCGTATACCTCGGAGCTTGATAAAGGACTCGTCGTGCGTCGTTGCGCCCTTCGGGTAACTTACCCTCGACGAGATACTCAATAATGGGAGTCATCCAGGTCGGCCTGATGTCAATCATTTCAATATCTGCTCGATCTCCGTCTATGCTAGGTTTCTCCAAGAACTCAACTGGCACCAACCCCAGGGTTTCTGTCTCCCCCGAGGTGGCGAGCTTGGCGAGAGCATCTGCGTTGGCGTTCTGCTCCCGAGGTATCTGTTCGATCGACCCTCGCCCAAACGCAGACAATTCGGACTTTACCTTTGCCAAATAGGCAGCCATCTTGGGACCCCGCGCTTGATACTCGCCTAGATCCTGATTCACCACGAGCTGGGAGTCGCTGAAGCATTGGACAGAGCTCGTCTTTAGCTCGCTAGCTATCCTAAGTCCAGCTAACAAGGCCTCGTACTCTGCTTCGTTGTTAGATGCCCTGAACCCAAACCTCAGCGTCGAGTGGAATCTATGCCCCTCTGGGGATATCAGAATGATTCCGGCCCCGGAGCCGTTTTCGTTAGATGAGCCATCAACGAAGATCTTCCACGATGAGCTCGAGGAGGCGACCTGAGGTGAGTCTTCTGATGGAATCTCATGGAATCCCGCGCATTCCGCCATGAAGTCGGCCAAGGCTTGACTTTTTATGGTAGTTCGGGGAGTATAGAAAATCTCGAACTGACTGAGCTCGACCGCCCACTTTAGCAAGCGTCCCGAGGCTTCAGGCTTTTGCAAAACCTGCCTTAGAGGCTGATCGGTCATGACGTGTACAGAGTGGGACTGGAAGTATGGCCTGAGTTTTCGCGAGGCCGTGATTAGGCAGAACGCCAGTTTTTCCATCAATGGGTACCTTGATTCAGCTCCGAGGAGTCTCTTGCTGATGTAATAGACCGGTTTCTGAGCCTGGTCCTCTTCTCGCACCAGAACGGCACTAACTGCGTCCTCCGTGACGGCCATGTAGAGGAAAAGAGGTTCTCCTACCTTGGGCTTTGACAGCACGGGCGGTTCAGCCAGGTGCGTTTTTAGGTCGAGGAATGCGCTTTCACACTATACTGTCCATTCGAACTTCTTGTTTCCCCGGAGCAGGTTGTAGAAGGGCAAACACTTATCGGTCGATTTGGAAATGAACCGGTTCAGTGCTGCCACTCTTCCTGTGAGGCCTTGGACATCTTTCCGCGACCTGGGGGAAGGAAGCTCGAGCAGTGACCTGATCTTGTCGGGGTTTGCCTCGATTCCTCGGGTATTGACTATGAAACCCAAGAATTTTCCCGATGCGACCCTGAAAGTGCATTTCTGAGGATTGAGCCTCATGCCATATTCTCGCAGTATGTTAAAGCATTCTTCCAGGTCGGCGACGTGGTCGCTGGCAGTCTTTGACTTGACAAGCATATCATCGACATACACTTCCATGTTTTTTCCGATCTGGTCCGCGAACATTCTGTTTACTAGCCTTTGGTAGGTAGCTCCGACGTTCTTCAGACCGAACGACATGACCTTATAGCAATAAACATTAGTTGGGGTCATGAAGCTGGTATGTTCCTGGTCTGCCGGATTCATCGCGATCTGATTGTAGCCTGAGTACGCGTCCATGAAGGACATGAGCTCGTGCCCCGCCGTGGCATCCACCAGTTGATCGATCCTCGGTAATGGAAATCAATCCTTGGGGCAGGCTTTATTCAGGTCGGAGAAGTCGATACAGGTCCGCCACTTCCCATTGGGTTTTGGAACCAACACGGGATTGGCAACCTAAATGGGAAACTTGGCTTCGCGGATAAAGCCACACTTTTTGAGCCGGGCCACTTCTTCTTCAAGGGCTTCGGCTCGGGTTGTTCCTAAACGTCTCTGCTTTTGGGACTTGGCAGGGACGCTTTTATCTAGGTGGAGCGTGTGCATGATGATGCTCGGACTGATCCCTATCATGTCCTCGTGCGACCATGCGAACACGTCCAGGTTCTTCTTCAGAAACGTAGTTAGTTCCGCCTTTCTTCTATCGCAGAGGTTCTTTCCGAGCTTAATCGTCCGTGACGGGTTTTGTTCATCGATGCCTACCTCCTCGAGCTCTTCAATAGCTTGGAGCTCGGACCTGTCCTCGCCTACTCGGGGGTCAATGTCCTCGCTTAGGGCAAGCTTTTCGCCTTCGGGAATCCGAGGTTTTTCAATCTCGGGAGCCACCTTGGGTCCCCGAGATTCCTCTTCGTCCTGAATGGCCATCGCCATCTGCCCGGGTTTAGATTTTCCCTTCATGGAAATGTTGTAGCATTCCCTGGCAGCGAGCTGATCGCCCTTGATAGTACATACCCCTATTGAAGTAGGAAATTTCATGGCGAGGTGCCGGACGGAAGTGATAGCCTCGAAAGCAATGAGCGTAGGTCGGCCCAAAATGGCGTTGTAAGCAGCGGAGCAGTCAATGACCACGAATTCGAGTAGTTTGGACACTGTTCGGGACTCGTCTCCTAGGGTGATCACCAGCTCAATCGTCCCTATCGCTGCTGATCCTTCTCCTGAAAAACCATATAACATCATCGAGGTTGCCTTCAGCCCGGAGACGGTCAGACCCATATTTTCTAAGGTGGACCGGAATAGGAGGTTCACCGAGCTCCCATTGTCCACCAACACTCTCCTTACTCTCCGGTTGGCGAGCTGGACTGCTATAACCAAGGGATCGTTGTGAGGGAATTGGACATGGCTTGCGTCTTCCTCCGTGAAAGTGATCGGTTGTTTCTCTAATCTTTGCTGTTTTGATTGACGCTGTTCCGGGACGAACTCCGCTCCGTTATGGGCCTTTAATTCATTCACATACCTCTTCTGGGCGCCTCTACTCGTGCCAGCCATGTGCGGTCCTTCAGAGATGGTGGAAATCTCTCCCTCGACCACAGGGGGAAGGACGTCCTGATCTACCCGAGGTCTAGGTTGACTGGCTGGGACCTCCGGAGCGGGTCGACTTGTCGGGACCCTGTTCCGCGAGTATTGCGCCAACGGACCTGCTAGGATGAGAGTCTCGATTTCATCTTTGAGGTGCCTGCAGTCGTCGGTATTGTGCCCGACGTCGTTATGAAAACGGCAGAATTTGGAAGCATCTCTCTTTCCCTTAGGGTGTTTCAATGGCTCCGGCCTCTTCCAGGGGACTCGCGTAGCGTTGGCCAGGAAAATATTCTCTCTGGTCTGAGTGAGCTCGGTATATGTTGTGAACACGGGCTTGAATTTATCCACCGACTTATTCTTCTTTTGACCGTGCTGGCCTTTTCACCATTTCCTTTTCTTTTGCTACCACCGGACTGGTTATTCTGCGTGACGTCGGGAGTCGCCACTACGATCTCTGTTCCCGTCCCAGCGGTCTTCTCGAGGACCTGGCTGGTCCCCGCGGCTGAAGCTTCAGCTTCTTCCAAGTTTATCCACTCTTGGGCTCTGTTAAGGAATTCACTAACCGAGCTGACACCCCTCCTTTGAATATCCTTCCACAGGTCTCCGCCGACTAGGATCCCGGTCCTCATGGCCATGAGCTTGGAGCTATCGTCAGCATCCCTGGCTCGAGCAGCGACATTTGTAAATCTGCTCAAGTAGGCTTTCAGCGTCTCACCAGGTTGCTGTCTCACATTAGCTAGGGAGTCGGCCTGGACTCGGGCAGCCTGAGAGGCTCGGAATGCCCTTTTGAAGTCAGCCGAAAATGTTTTCCAGGAGCTGATTGACTGCCTTTTACTCTGCTTGAACCACTGTCTGGCGGGCCCAGTTAGGGTGGAAGGAAAGATCAAGCAACGAAGCTCCGGTCCGATGTTATGGGCCATCATTAGGGTGTTGAACATCCCTAAGTGGTCAGATGGGTCTCCATCCCCGTTGAACTTTGACAAGTGGGGCATACGAAAGCCAGAAGGGTATGCCGTCACTGCTATATTGGGGGCGAAGAGTTCCATCTCATCCCCTGAATCATATTCGTCTTTTTCCTTTTCCGATAGGAGTTTCTTCATCAGCTCCTCCATCTGAGTTAAGCGCTCTAGGGTTTTGTCCTGAGATCCGGGGTTATTCCGGGGCTGTTCAACAGCTCCGGACCCGTTGTACATATTAGGCGGGTTGTTGCCCCTCCTATCTTGAGATAGGTCATTTGGGGCATTCCCACCGTTACGTACTTCGGATCGGACCCCAACTGAGCAGGCCTGGCTACCATTCCTAACTCGATCCTCTCTGTGAGAGTTGAGGCGATCTCGAAGGTCGCCTCCCTGGGTAGTATGGTGACTTTGTGCTGAACTTAGTCGCTGTCGCAGGTCTCCTCCCGAAAGATCACTCCGTGCACTACCGGTCCAGTGACTCCTGTTGGACAGGCTCGGGGTGCGTCTTTGGCGGCTCCGACCTGATCCCTCCCCCGGTATCCTGCTGCGCCGGGAGGGCCCGGCCGATGGCGGGTCTCTCCTACTATTTCCGTAGGTCGGGATGTCTCGGACGGGCTGAGGAGACGGATATCTGATGGGAGAAGGAGGATGCCTGACCGGAGAGGCGATCCTGGTACCGTCTGGTCGAACTAAATTTGGTGGGGGCCTCTCGGCCCTGCCAGCTTGCTGGTTTCGCGCTGGGCGAGCTGGACGAGGAACTAGACGTTCTTCGGGGACGGGCTGATGTCTCCGGATCTCCTCGGCCCTTCTTTGGGAATTTCCTCGATCTCTTCTGGGCGTCCTTGAGGAAGGCTAAGAGCTAGGGGTTGACGTCCTAACCGAACGGCTGTACTGCTGCTGTTCGGTCCGAGGCATTTCCCTGAAGTTCGCCTCTTGATGGTGTGATGAAGGGGTGGAGTTGGCTGCAGGAAGTCTACCCGAACGGCTATGCCTGGATTGATTACTCCGGCGAGGCTTAGGAGCCTCGCCTTGCCTCTCTCCAACGTTACCGTTGGTTGTGAGAGGGGGTAGTCGACTCAGAATATCCTGGATTTGTTGACCAGCTGCTGCTAACTGGCTCCTCAGCTGAGCATTCTCCATCTCCACCGCAGTGTAATAACATGGATTAGGATTAGGCGGCCGGGGCGCTGAACTACCAGTGTCGTCTTGGCCCGCCGGCTGCTTCCCTGGCCTCTGCTGGACTTCAGGAATTTGCTCATCAGGGAGGGCAACATGGTGGGCCTCCTGCCCGTCATGCTGTTCTGTCTCGTTGCCATGCTTGGATCGAGTGGTCACCATAGTTGTATGTTTGTGGTAGTACTAATCGGACTCGATCCTCTCAATGAAAGCACCAAACTGTTGACGCGGTTCTTCGGCAACAGATAATTAAGAGAAGAAGAGAAAGAGATTAGTACTAAAAGTAGAACCGTCACAGATATGAAATCTTTTGGGAAAGAACTAGGTGACTCGAGACACGTTTTTAAGTGGTTCGAAGGTTAAAATCCTTCTACTCCACTAGTCAATATTATTGATATTCTCTGGGTATCTGGTTTACAAAGTATATAGTTCTTCAAAGACTATTTCTTCCAACCCCTATCAACTCCCAGGGTCTCCATATTTATAGGAGAAGGCACCTGGAAGTTGGTAGGGAGGTCATCCCGTGACCTTACCATTTGTCATATCAAATCTGTGATATTCATGATTAATTCCTAAACCTGACACACAAGTGTGGTCTAATCAGTATGGAAGGAGATAATGGGCCGCACGGCCCAACCCGTCCGTGGGTGTCTGAATACGCACGTTCCTGCTGCGTGTCCGAGAAGTCAGGGGGATATCGGACACGTGATGGCAGGAATATGCACGTTTATCTTGCGTGTTGACTACCCATAGGGTCGGAGCTTCCTGAGAAGCTCGCGACCGGAGCAGTTCACAACCCGAGCTTATCCACCCGTGGCCGTCGGATGTCATTCTCAGCTCCTGGGGCAACAAGTGCGAGCTGGAAACAGGACCCCCTCGATTTGACAAGGGCCCGTCCTGGAAATAGAACCTCCGGCCTGTGGGAGCCTCGGACTAAACCAGGTTTAGTCCGAGGATCGCCCTGCTAAACAGCCCGTGTGAAAACCAGGGCGTACAGGTTCTAGTTTTATAAATTTTTTAAAAAATTCGACAGAGTATCCTCTGTTTCTATAGCATACCGTAATTTCATAATTACCTATAAAACCAATACAAACAAACACAATAATCAAGCATAGATGAATCCATCATTATTAGGTTCTAGTCTTATAAATTTTTTAAAAAAATCGGCAGAGTATCTTTTGTTTCTATAACATACCGTAATTTCATAATTACCTATAAAACCATTTAAAACAAACACAATAATCAAGCATAGATGAATCTTCCTATAACAACAACACAAACAAACACAATAATCAATCATAAATCAATCTATCCTTATATCACCACAGCACGCAAATTTCTCAGAGCCTACTTCACTAATTTTCAAACATAACTTTCACTATATCTAATATGCATGATTACATTAGTCTTATCTTTATACATAAATCTTGTAGTAATATAAATAAAACAAATAACTAACCTTCAATATTAATCTTCAATGCACCCGAAATGAACAACAAAGTTCACCACTCAATCAACAACCCTACTAAAACATTACATAATTAGTAAACTACATAATTAATTATCAAACCAATAAATAAAAAAAATCAAACTAGTTAATGAAACTAATGAACAACACTTTGATCATCTTCAACCTATTTATTTTTTTTCAAATATTTAAAAAAAAAATTATCTATTGTCACAATTTCTAAAATTCACTAATATACATATATATATTTATAATAAACCTAATTTTTATCACATTATTTAAACTAACAAAATAAACAAATAATTATAAAATTTAACAAAATATTAGATATATTAATTATAAAATTTAACAAAATATTAGATATATTAATTATAAAATTCAGAATAATAAAAAAAACATAGAAAAATTAAAAAATTATCATCAAAACCACATTATAGTAATCTATACCTGTTTTGAAGCTCAAAATCTTCTTGCAATGACAAAAATCCGGTCAAAATCCGACAAGAAACACCAAAAAAACAAGGGAGAAAATACCCACGGCCAAATACCTTTTTTTTCTCTAAAAAACAAAAAAAAAATATTTTTGGACTATATTTCGGTTTATAGTGTAGAAATGTAGCAAGAAATAAAGAAAAAAAAAGGTTTGGAGAATGAAAATGGGTCTTGGCTCACGATTGTTAATGGAGGTTTTTGGGGGTTTTTTGCACAGAGGAGAGAGGAGGGTTTGAGAGAGATGACCGTTCGGGGAGATGAAAAGGGTTATAAAAAACCCTTTTACTTTGGTTTTTACCTAAAAACCGAAGTTAAAGGTTTATAAGTGGAAAGTGCCAAGCCCGTGTATTATGTGCATATTTAACTTCGGTTTTTAGGTAAAAATCGAAGTGGAAAGTGCACTTTCTAAACATAATACACGGGTCGTGTTTGGTTCGGCCATTTTTTGCATTTTTATTATATCTAAACATAATACACGGGCTTGTGCAACCAAACACGACCCTCTTTACTATGAATTTTTCACTTCGTTTTTTTTAAAAAGCGAAGTAGTATGTAATTTTTTTCAGAGCGCCAATTTCAAAAGCGAAGTAAAAGAGTTTGAAAAGGTTTTTACTTCAGTTTTTTTGTATGCTCACTATAAAAACCGAAGTAAAAGTCTATATTTCTAGTAGTGTGAAGCTCTTCAACCTCTGGGGTTACGTCCTTGAGCACAACTCTAGGCTCAGTTTCACGATCTTGAAGGCTAGGACCTTCTGATCTGGCAGACTCTTTAGAGGAGTCCGTCTTCTTGGAGGCCGCATTGGTGTTCTTAGGCGCCATATTACTTCAGGGACGTTTTTCTCTCCAGGCTCTCAATGAAAGCACCAAAATGTTTACTGTGTTTTTGGCCAACGACGTGAGAACGACAAAAACGATAAAGCCTTCAAGAGAAATTAAACGACACAGACAATTTTGAACAGAAAAAAAAGAACACACGCAATTTTTATAGTGGTTCAGCTCTAATATGTTGGTAATAGCCTAATCCACTTAGAGATATGATTATATATCTACACTCAAGATCAGATGAACTTGAGTCAACTGAGTTTCTTCAATGTAGATTCTCATAATACAAGAGTTCTCTCAGGAAAAAGTACTCTCTCTCTCTCTCTAGAAAATTTAGATCAAAGCTTAAACTTCCCAAAGTCAAAAGTCCTTTTTCTGATCTCATAAGCCTTATATTTATAGGCTTAGGATCGTACATTTGATATCTCCTAGAATCGGGATATTTTATTATTTTCATTATATTTAAATTACAAAATATTCAAAATGTAACAGAACACCAAATTTGTGGGAAGAATGAGAGATTCTCGCGTATGCCAAGACCGATTCTTGTTGAAGCCATTTATGGGAATCTTGACGTAGTCTGTTCTATCTGGTTGATGAATATCACCTTCTGGTCTGGTCGGCCACACCTCTACTAAGCAGTCATGCTCTTGACTGGGCAGTCATGCACTTGACTGGGCAGACATGCACTTAGCTGGTTGGACATGGCCATGTCCGATCGGCCAAGTTGGTCGGACAAAGTCATGCCTGGGCAGTCAAGGTCATTCCTAGGAGGACAAGTTCATTCCTGGGCAGACAAGTTCGTGACTGGTCGGACAAGGTCATGCCTGGTCGGTCATGACACTTCTCAAGCCAGTCAAAATTCTTCAATGGCCTACTGAGCTACTCCTAAGCCAGATCACCCATCCATTCCTTGCCACTTGTCATTTCTATTGCCACATCATCATTTTCAAATTTTGGGGATAACAAATGTTATTTAGGTTATGGGTAACTCAATCTTGTCTTCAATTTCATGGAAATTTGAAGAAAAATGAATTTTCAATTTAAATTGCATGTATGTGTTTATGGGTATTTGATGATATGAATGTGGTCTCTAGAACATTAGGAACTTTACAAATTCCCCATTTTGGTCTTGTTATGGTGCTTTTTGGGTGAAGAAATGTGTTTGTGCTAGATGGAATTTAGGGCTTTATATTTTTTTTCGAAATGGGTTTTGGTTGAGGTTCGGGTATGGGGAATGATCGATTGGCCATTACTCATGGCACTTTGAAAATGCTAGTCCGATCGGACCCTACAACAGCCACTCGGACCTAAGTCCCATCCGATCGGATGCCCATGGGTAACTCAATCTTGTCTTCAATTTCATGGAAATTTGAAGAAAAATGAATTTTCAATTTAAATTGCATGTATGTGTTTATGGATATTTGATGATATGAATGTGGTCTCTAGAACATTAGGAACTTTACAAATTCCCCATTTTGGTCTTGTTATGGTGCTTTTTGGGTGAAGAAATGTGTTTGTGCTAGATGGAATTTAGGGCTTTATATTTTTTTTCGAAATGGGTTTTGGTTGAGGTTCGGGTATGGGGAATGATTGATTGGCCATTACTCATGGCACTTTGAAAATGCTAGTCCGATCGGACCCTACAACAGCCACTCGGACCTAAGTCCCATCCGATCGGATGCCCATGCGCTGGCCCTTCGGACACCTGATGATGCCCCTCGGACAAGGACACGTATGCTCGGATACCTCGACGCTGGGCCTCGGATGCGCGCTGCTCCTGGTCGGACGCTTCAACATCCGCTCCGACGCTCTCGGCAGGCCCTTCGGACACCAGGCGAGCCGCTCGGACACCCTCGGCGTGCCCCTCGGACACCAGGCGAGCTGCTCGGACACCCTCGATGTGCCCCTCGGACACCAGGCCTTTTTTAACACTCTTAGCACTTTTAGGCACTAAAATTATTTTTTCCTCATGCATGCTAAAATTTTACTACTTAGATAAATTTTTTCTAAGTAGAAAAATAAACACGGCTCTGTTGATTTATATTTGCATGGTTACTCACCTCCCCATTTTTATTTTTTGTAGATGAATCGCTTCGACTATAGGGGAGGTGACAACCACACGAATTCTGACACGTCCGCCCTGCAGTCGATCGACACCCCTCAAAGCAGCGACTCCTCGTCAAAGTCTCCTGACAGTCGCACTCCTGAGGATCGTCTCCGCTGCTTTAAGAAGATCCTCCCCCGTTCAGCTTTATACTTTCTTCACGAAGAGCAGTTCCTCCATCAAGCTGAACAGTCAACCATGAGAGTAAAAAAATCCAACAAACTTCCGCAGGACCAGGATCCTCAAGTAGCTCGCAGAGCGGTACAAAAAGTGGTGGAACGTGTTGACTGTGATTTTAGCCAACGACGTGAGAACGTCAAATACGACAAGCCTTCAAGAGAATATAAACGACAACAGACAGTTTTAATCAACAAAAGTAAATAACACGAGATTTTTATAGTGGTTCAGCCCCAATAGTCGGTAATAGCCTAATCCACTTAGAGATTTTATTACTGTAATCACACTCAAGATCAGATGAACCAGTGTCAACTGAGTTTCTTCAGTGCAAATATTCCAGAATACAAAAAAGGGTTTCTCTCAGGAAGCACACACTTTCTCTCTCTAGAACACAGATTCACTCTCAATTTGCCAAAAAGTCATGTTACGATCCTCCCAACCCTCTATTTATAGGCCTGTGTTTCTCTACTGATATTCCTTTTGATAGGGATATTTTATTATTCACCTTATATTTATATTACAGTAAATGTTTAAAATACAACTGATCCCTCAATTCGAGTGAGAAGTGAGAGATTCCCGGGTGCCTAGACCAATTCTCACTGAAGTCGTTTCGGGGATTTTGACGTAGTCTCACATGCATGTTGATTACTCCTTCGAGCTTTCCGTGGGCCAAAGGTGGTATATGCATGGCTCTCCTCGGACTAAAGTTCATGCAAGTTTGGCTCTCTTCGGACCAAGGTGGTCCGAGCCAACCCCCTTTGCACCTTACCTCGGGTAAGTCCGAGGTAACCTCCTCCATGACATGTCCGATCGGACATGATGGCCTTCTCTTCAGTCTAAGGTGGTCCGAACCATCCTCTTTGGCATCTCACCTCGGTCAAGTCCGGGCCTATTTCCTTCAATCAAGGTCCGATCGGACCTTGTAGTCTTCTCCTCGGACCAAAGTGGTCTGAGCCATCCTTTTCATGCCTTCTCCTCGGACCAAAGTGGTCCGAGGCACCCTACCTTGCATTTCACCTCGGACAAGTCCGAGGCATCTTTCCCATGGCATGTCCGATCGGACATGATGTCCTTCTCCTCGGACCAAAGTGGTTCGAGCCACCCTGACTGGCACTTCACCTCGGACAAGTCCGAGGCATCTCTCCCCTTGCCATCTTCAACTATGTCCGATCGGACATGGTGTGGCCTTCCCTTGACTGAAACCTAAGTCCCAATCCTTGGCTTGCATGGGACCTCTTTTCCTTAGCCTTCTTACCTCGGACACAACCGAGCCAAATGCTTGAGAGGCTCCCAAGCTAAGGTTCGATCGGACCTCCTGCCCTTATCCCTCGAACCAAAATCCAAACCCCTCCTTCAATCTTCTTGGACTTGGTTTCAAACCAATCACTTGGGTCTTCAAACTGGGGTCTGAGCCAAGCACTCCTTAGGCCAAACATTCTCCTCGGTCGGGTGTATTTGACTTTACTATGCATCTCTCAAGCAGTCTAACTTGTTAACTGATGTATTGGGCTATTGCTAAGCCAGATCACCCAACTAACTCATGCCATGTGTTAATTTTATTGCCAAATCATTCTTTTCAAATTTTTTGGATAACATTTTCCCCCCAAATTTATTATATGATACATTCACATAATAAACTTTTTCTCCAGCTGACGTCATTATAAAAAATAATAACTGTTCATCTCCATGCAGCAGACCTACGATCACTGCAAAAAACCACCCATGATCGTGGAGAGAAAAATAGTCCCAGAATGCCAAAGGTCCAAAAGTAAATAAAAAACCCACTTTTTTTTCCTTTAAATAACCCAACTCTTTACACTTTCTTCACACAAGCAAAAAATCACATCTTTAAAAAACCTCTCATCTTCCTCCTCCCCTTTTGGCCGAAACCCCAAGACTCTTCTTCTCCTTGCCGATTCCAAAAGCTTCAAGGGGAACTCTTCATCTTCAAGCAAACCAAAGGTCCTCCAACCTTGAGTAAGTCTTCTTTCCCATGCCTTTTACATTGTTATAATTTTTCAAATTTTTTTTAAGAAAAACATGCCATGGCCGAATCCCCATAGCTTTGCTTGCTCTTGAAGATCTTGTGAATTCTTTGTGTAATGTGCTAGCTTGTTGTCTTGATGATGTTTGTGGCATGGGTAACCCGAAATTACCTCTAATTTCGTATGAATTTCAAGACAAATGGGCTAATTTGACATGAATATGAATATGGGTTATGGGGTTTTTGATAGTATAATGGGTTTTCAAGAACATAAGAAAAACCTTTCATTTCTATGCTTTGATCTTGTTTTTATATGTGTGAATGAAGAAATGTGTTTAAAATAGGGGTTTTAGGGCTTTGCCCATTTGATTTGGGTTTGGGGTAGGCAAAGTGTATAATTAGGGGCTTTGTCTACACGGTTTTGCCAAAAATTCTGGGCATGCGTGTGGTCCGATCGGACCACATTTTATCCTCCTCGGGAGCCCATGTCCGATCGGACATGGTGGGCTGTGGCTAAGACTTGAGGCGTGCATTTCCTTGAACGAGCCGAGTGAGCACTTCCGATCGGGGCATTGAAAACTCTAGGCAAGTGTGTAGTTTGATTGGACCACACTTACCTTTCTTTGCCTTGAAATGCTCAACTCACTTGGCACCACATTCTGAACCCCTTGGATGCCCATGTCCGATCGGACATAACAGGTTGCTGCTGGCTAGGATCCTCGGAGGCATAAGGCGTACCAGGCGCCTGGACACTTGGACCATGGGGTGTGCATCCTCTCGGTCGCGCCATGTCCGATTGGGCGTTCCGCGGACAACTTGGTGCTGGGCTCCCGCGGATGCAAGGCTGGACGTCTCCTCGGACTCCCACGGCTGTTGAACGCCTCTTGGGCCATGCGTATCCAGCGTGTCTTGGCATTCGATCGAATGCAGTAGGCTAGGTCACCTCCTAGAGTAAGCAACATGGTCCGATCGGACCATCCTCAAATTCCTAGGGTAAACAACGTGGTCCGATCGGACATCTCCAAACTCTCATGGCTCGCACGCCACGGCTCCTATCTTGCAAATGCATACCCAATCTTTTGGCATGCATACATACACACATAGGGAGAGGGAATTTAGCCTCATAAGAAAACCCCAAAAATTTCCATTCACATAATCTTTAATAACTTCCAACACCTCAAGTACTTTTTAGGCACTCTTGGGCACTAAGATAATTTTTTCCCTCAAATTTTTCTAAGTATAAAACAAATTTTATTCTTGGTGAATTTTTTCTGTATGGTTACTCACCTCCCCATGTTTTATTCATTTTTGTAGATGAATCGCTCTGACTATAGGGGAGGTGACAATCATACGGACTCCGACGCATCCGTCCCGCAAACAATCGAGACTCCCTTAAATAGTGATTCCTCACCAGACTCGTCTACCGGTTGCACCCCAGAGGACCGTCTTCGCCGCTTCAAGCAGATCCTCCCTCGCTCAGCTTTGTATCTTCTCCACGAGGAACAGTTCCTTCAACAAGTTTCTCAGTCGACAATGAGGGTGAAGCAATCCAACAGACTTCCTCAGGAACATGATCCACAGGTTGCCCGCAGAGCGGTGCAGAAGGTTGTAAAGCGCAATCATACTCGCACTGCCACAGCTCCAGAAAAACCTTCTTAGGAATTTGCTACTGCGATCCAGGACCTGGCTGTCACGAAGCCATGCAAGGAGGGAGAAGAAGAACCTTCTTGGTTCATTGCGGATGCTTCAAAACTTAATCCCGCGCTGTTCCAAAAACACATTGAAGCTTTAGGCTTGAGCGGGGACAACGTGATATGTCCAAGTTCCCACCAAAGAGCCAATAGGCCTGGTGGAACATACTGTGCCTGGTCCAGGCACCATGTGCATGCCGGAGCAACACTTCCGCTACACCCATATTTTCGGTCTATAGCGGATTATTTCAATGTTTCCCCATTCCAGATCGCACCGAATGGGATCCAGGCACTCTCTGCGCTGTACATCATCTACTTCCTGCACGGTTGGGATGAGCCCACCCCACATGAGGTGCACTACTTATTTGACCTCAGGACCAATCCTTCCCACAACAACACGGGCTTCTTCCACTTCTACCATAGGCATAGGGGGATTACATATCTTAACGGTATCTCTCACAAATCAAACCCCGGGAAGTATCACAAAGAATACTTCCTTACATCGGACATTGAAGCCAACAACTTGGCTTTTACATGTGCGGGTCCATTCGAGCGACCGTTGCCTACTAAGGGAATGTTTAAGCGGGCCGAGAAGTTGGCCAAGATGAGTCTTAGGGAAAAGGATGTGAAAAAATTGGTCACCCTGGACCTTCTTCAGATGGTGGGTTTGGTGCCATGTGACCAAGATATGGCGGCGGAAAGTACCACCGGGGAGAACAACACGACTGATCAGTCCAACGAGGGCACGGAGCTAGTGACTGATCAGCTTTCTCCTAGACCTTCTCCGCTCTCTCGTAGACCTGGCGACTTAATCATTAGAGAGCCCGAACCTCAGCGCAGATCTACTATTCCCGCTCAGCCTGGGAAAGGAAAGGCTATCCAGGTTGAGGGGGAACTTAGCTCATCCTCGGACGACGAGGATGAGTTCCTCGATCAGATCCTCAACGCAGGTAACACATGTCTAGTGAACATAGGAAATTTTTTGATAGCTTGGTGATTTGAGAGTAACAAAATTGTAGTATACACTTGTACACATTTCATTATGTTTATATCTCTAACAACCTTGTGTTTTCCTCCTTTGCAGACCCAGACATGT
This sequence comes from Humulus lupulus, assembly GCF_963169125.1. Classification (NCBI taxonomy): domain Eukaryota; kingdom Viridiplantae; phylum Streptophyta; class Magnoliopsida; order Rosales; family Cannabaceae; genus Humulus; species Humulus lupulus. Next base: position 22,084,244 of record NC_084801.1, on the reverse strand, counting down.
TCAGAGAGTGCATTGCTTCAAAGAGGAAAATTGGTGATGGAAGTGGCTCTATGCCCCCACAGAAGATTCAGAAGGTAGTACTGCCCAGTCAAGGGAGGCAAACTGAGGGACCGACTACACTCCCGCCACTGACTCCCTCTTCGCTTCCTCCTTCTGCGAGCCTAACTCCTACTCACCAGGGTAGCTCGAGTGAGGTCTTTCGTGCTGTTAGTGACCTAGGCAAGGGACTTCTTGAGGAGATCGGCCATGACGCTTCAACGCTCCAAAGCTTAGAATCCTACCCTCGGCTTAGCGTTGAAGTCGTCTTGAAAAGAGGGCTTGCTCAACTGATGAAGGTAAGTATTTTCTCTTAAGACAATTTATTATTAATATTTTTTCTTGTAATAACCTTTTGTCTTCCATGCAGTCACTTGTCACCATCGGTCATGCTCAGCTCCGAGCGGTAGACTACAAGGAGTTGATCAAGGTGCTAAACGATCAACTGGTGGAGGCCAAATCCAAGCTGGAGCAAGCAGAGAGAACCGTAGCTGAACGGGATGAGTCTCTCAGGAAGCTTTCTGATGAGAACCAGCAGCAGGTTCAAACACAACAACTCCTTGACAGCCCAACTGGAGAAGCTGTCCCTCGAGAACAAGGGGTTAGCTCGGGATAATGAGAGACTGATCAACGAAAACGAAGAATTGAACCACGAAAAGGAGCTTGATTTGATTCGCTTTGAGGAGGCCAGTTTCGACTGCTTTTATAAGGTCTGGAAGCTGAACAAACCTCTCAATCTTGATTGTTTCTCCAAGGAGGCTCAGGCAGAGGAGCTTGCCAGATGCGAAGCAAGGGCCGCTGAAGAAGCTGCCAATCCTCCTGCACTCACTCCCGCCTCCTCTGCTTTATCATTCCGAGCGAGAGGGGCAGCTGATGCCGAGGAGGGGGTCGATCAACCCACTAGAGGAGCACGCCAGTGACTCCCTCTCGTAGTTCATCATAGTTTGCTTTACTTGGTATTTTGTTGCTCGAACTAGTGAGCTATTTTGACACTTAGCACTTTACTCTTTCTTTGCCGACAACTTTAAGCTTTTAAGTTTTTATTGTTCATAGCAAAGTTCTTAGATGCCTTTAATTTCACATGAGTATTTAGTTTTCTAACTTAGAAATTTTAACCATTCCATAAGTCCATACTAAATATACTTTCTCATGCTCTTATTGCTCTAACTTTTTATGAGCATAAATTTTATCATTACACGAATACCTGTTTCTAACTTAATTTTTTTTTAAAAATTCTAAGTTACTTAAGCTTTGTAAAACAAGTTAGCTTAATGGCCATTTTAGACTTCCAAACTTACAAGTCAGCCCAAAAACAAATATATTTGCTCGTGCTCTTATTGCCTGTGTTGAAATACAGACCAGTATACCCTATGTGCCCCCCAAGTGATTGAGGGTTGATAAATCCTTGATTACTTGCTACTTGATCGAATTTGTCCGAGTAGTTACTACTCATGAAACACATAAAATATATTAACATATTTCAGTAGTTGAGCACTACAAAAACATTATTTAAACGTTGGTCCTTCATATCATGATACCGACCAGTTGAACACTGTCTGGTATACATTTACACTTAGTTTTTTGAAGACCTGTTTTGTTTAAATTAATGTGACAGTTGAACACTGCCAAGCAAAGATAATCAACACATATGCAAAATTTGTAGCTAGATTCGACCACGCTGCGCGTGGTCTCTTTTATTACTCGTAATAATAAGTGACAAAACGTGTCTAACAACGAGTTCCAAACAAATAACATTGTTCAAAATAATGTGACTGGGTAGCAAATAACCAATTCACAAACAAAAAACTTAAATAACAAGTTAAGCACTTGATACAAAGCTACTACTCTGCAAGCAGTATTTATTGATAATATTTTCTCAAGTGCTCACCGTTCCAGTAGTTCCTGATCAACTCTCCATTCAACCGAGCAAGCTTGTAGGAGCCGGGTGGTAAGACTTGCTCAATTTGATACGGTCCTTCCCAGTTTGGTCCTAGCACACCAGCTGCTAAATCTCTAACAAACACCTTTCTTAGGACTAAATCTCCGACCTGGAACTTTCGATCTCGCACTCTGGAGTTGAAGTAGCGTGCCACTTTTTGCTGATGAGCAGCTACTCTGAGGTTTGCCTCCTCTCTTCTTTCCTCGAGGAAGTCCAATGATTCTGCTAACAACTGATGGTTCTCCTCTTGGTTGTACACGGTCATTCTATGAGAGGGTGGGTCTATCTCCACAGGTAACATGGCTTCATACCCATATGCTAAAGAGAATGGGGTATGACCAGTTGTCGTCCGAGCAGTAGTCCTATATGACCAAAGGACCTCTGGAAAATCTTCTGCCCAAGCACCCTTAGCTTGCTCCAGGCGCTTTTTTAGAGTGTCCTTCAATGTTTTGTTCACCGCTTCAACCTGCCCATTGGCTTGAGGATGGGCTACCGAGGAGAAACTTTTGGTTATGCCATGCCGAGTGCAAAAATCGGTAAATATGTCGCTGTCAAACTGGGTGCCATTGTCAGACACTATCTTCTTAGGTAGACCATAGCGACATATTATGTTTTTAACCACAAAGTCTAATACTTTCTTCGATTTGATCGTGGCTAATGGCTCGGCCTCAGTCCACTTAGTAAAATAATCTACCGCAACCACCGCAAACTGCACTCCTCCTTTTCCCTTGGGAAACTTCCCAATCAGATCAATGCCCCACACTGCAAAAGGCCATGGACTTTGCATTTGCTTCAAAACATTTGGGGGCGCTCTGGGCACTTTAGAAAATCTTTGGCATTTGTCACACTTTTTCACATATTCCATAGAGTCCTCGTTCATAGTAGGCCAGAAAAATCCTTGCCTCAAGATCTTTTTAGATAGACTCTGCCCCCCAGCATGATCTCCACAAAACCCCTCATGCACCTCAGCTAATAAGTTCTTTGACTGGTCGGGCGTTATGCACCTGAGTAGAGGTAAGGAGTATCCTCTTCTATACAACACTCCATCCACCATGGTGTATCTAGCAGCATGCCTCATAACCTTCCTTGCTTCATTACGACCATCTGGGAGGGTCCCTTGCTCAAGGTAAGCAATGATGGGAGTCATCCAGGTGTCGGCTATCGTAATCGGCATGGCCTCTTGTCTATCAATGCTTGGCTCCGCCAAGTACTCTACGGGAACTATATTTAGAGTTTCGGCATCTTTCGCACTAGCAAGCTTTGCTAGAGCATCGGCATTGGAATTCTGCTCCCTTGGTACTAACTTGATGGTATACTCCTCGAACTGGGCTAGCAAATCTTTGGTCTTGTTTAAGTATGCCACCATGCGTAGGCCCCTTGCTTGGTATTCCCCCAATACTTGATAGACCATCAATTGGGAATCACTATTTATCTCCACCGACCGGGCACGTACATCTCTAGCCAGTCGCAAGCCTGCTAAGAGGGCCTCATACTCCGCTTCATTGTTAGAAGCATTAAATTTGAATCTTAGTGCACAATGAATTCGGTGCTTCTCTGGTGTGACTAGTATAATCCCAGCTCCTGAATGGTGCTCATTCGACGATCCATCAACAAAAAGTTGCCAAGTAGGAATTTCTTCCTTTTGCCCAATAACACTTTCTTGTTGGTTGGGGACCTCAACGATTCCGGTACATTCAGCGATGAAATCTGCCAAGGCTTGACCTTTAATAGCAGTCCTCGGTTGGTACTTGATTTCAAATTGGCCTAGCTCAACCGCCCATTTAAGTAGCCGACCAGACGATTCCGGCTTCTGTAAAACTTGGCGAAGAGGCTGGTCAGTAAGGACCTTGATGGGGTGTGCTTGGAAGTATGGCCGCAACTTTCGTGAAGCAAGTACTAAGCAGTAAGCCAACTTCTCGATCATGGGGTACCGGGACTCCGCTCCTATCAATCGCTTGCTAACATAATATACCGGGTGCTGCACCTTATCTTCCTCACGTACTAAGGCAGCACTAACAGCGTGTTCCGTGACTGCTAGATACATGAATAGGTCTTCTCCATCAACTGGCTTACAAAGAACAGGAGGTTGGGCCAAATGCTCCTTTATCGCCTGGAAATCTTGTTCACACTCTGCGGTCCACTCAAACTTCTTGCCTCCTTTAAGCAGGTTAAAAAACGGGACGCACTTGTCCGTTGATTTTGAAACGAACCTGCTTAGAGCCGCAATCCGCCCAGTCAAGCTTTGCACATCCTTTATTCTTGTTGAAGACTTCATCTCGATGAGAGCCTTGATCTTCTCTGGGTTTGCCTCTATTCCTCGGGAGTTTACAATAAACCCAAGGAATTTTCCAGAACCCACTCCAAATGAACACTTGAGGGGGTTTAACTTCATGTTATACTTCCTCAATATTGCAAAGCACTCCTCTAAGTCTCCCACGTGCCCCCCAGCTTCCTTTGACTTCACCAGCATATCGTCTACGTATACCTCCATGCTCTTGCCGATTAAGTCACGAAACATACCATTCACCAAGCGTTGGTAGGTAGCTCCTGCATTCTTCAATCCGAAGGGCATCACTCTATAGCAGTACAACCTTATATCTGTTCGGAAGCTGGTGTGTTCTTCATCAGGAGGATGCATACTGATCTGGTTGTACCCTGAATATGCATCCATGAAGGACAAGGTCTCGTGACCAGAGGTTGCATCTACCAATTGGTCTATTCTCGATAAAGGAAAGCAGTCCTTCGGGCACGCTTTGTTCAGATCAGTAAAATCCACACATGTCCTCCACTTTCCATTGGGTTTGGGCACCAACACTGGGTTTGAAACCCAAGCTGGGTAGTACGCCTCTCTGATAAACCTATTCTCCTTCAATCGCTCCACCTCCTCCTTAAGAGCCTTTGCTCGATCCTTGTCAAGCAGTCTCCTCTTCTGTTGCACTGCTGGATATCTTTCATCCACGTTGAGCACGTGGCTGATCACAGTTGGTGAGATACCCACCATATCCTTGTGAGACCAGGCGAAGACATCTTGATTCCTTCACAAGAATTCTATCAGTTGTGCTCTCACCTCAGCTTTCAACTTCTTTCCAATCTTGACCCCTCTCGTCGGGTCCTTCTTATCTAGAGGGACCTCCTCTAATTCCTCGGATGGTCCCACATCACTCTCATAATCCCCAAAGCGAGGATCAAAATCTCTTCCCTCGCTTTGGGCAACGCCCTATTTGGTGACTTCATCACCTGATGGGGTCTTTTGCTCTTTTAAACTAGGAGTGCTCTACTGGCTACACTCCTCTAACATCTCTTCATCGTTCACTACTACAAGACTTTGGTCTAAATCCATATCATCCACCTCCTTTCTCTCAACACATACAATCATGTTGTTCTCCTTGGCACCTTTCTTCGCCTTAGCTATCGAGGCATTATAGCACTCTCTAGCTTCCCTTTGGTCTCCTTGGACACAGCCTATGCCAGCGCTGGTCGGGAACTTCATAGATAGGTGCCAGATTGAAACTACCGCATGCAAGTTGGTGAGTAGTGGTCGACCAATAACCACATTGTAGGCGGACGGGCAGTCAACAATCAAAAACTCAGTCATCACAGTTTCATGCTTGGGGGCTTCCCCCGTCGTGACTGGCAACTTGATTGTCCTAGCTGGTGACAGTCCTTCTCCAGTAAACCCATAAATGACGTGAGAGCAAGGCTTCAAGTCATTGATGGATAGCTTCATCTTTTCAAAAGATGACTTGTAAATAATGTTTACGGAGCTTCCCGTATCAACAAGACATCTTTTCACCTTCATATTAGCTATTTGGACTGTCACCACAAGAGGGTCATTGTGAGGATACCTCACGTGTTTAGCATCTTCCTCAGTGAAAGTGAGGGACTCACTTTCATACCTTGGGTTTTTTTATGGTCGCTCCTCACCGTCATAACCTCGGAGGTGGATGCCGCATCAAACTCATGACGAAGGGTGCGGGCATACCTCTCCCTCGCCTTGTTGCTATCCCCAACAAGATGTGGTCCTCCACAGATAGTATCTAATGTGAAGTCCACAGGTTCAGGTTGCAAAGGTGGGGACTGTTGTCGCTTGAACCCAGGATTATTGTTGCTCCCTCTCCTTGGGTCCTCTCTGCTTTGTACTTTTTTAGTTTCCCCGACCGGAGGAGAAACTCTATTTCATCTTTAAGGTGATTACACTCATTCGTGTCGTGACCATAGTCTCCATGGAAACGACAGAACTTGTTCATATCCCTCTTACTCATCTCCTTCTTGATTGGTGGGGGTTTCCTGTAAGGGACCTCCTGATGACTGGCTAGATAGATCTCTGCTCGGGTTGCGGAAAGAGTGGTGTAGTTGGTGAACCGAGGTTCATATTTCTTCGGCTTGTCGTTTGATCCCGACTTAGCCTTTTTCTCATTGCGGCGGTTAGACCCGTTATTCCCACGTTTCTTACCGCCGCCTTGATCATTTCCGTCCTCTTTGGGGGTATCACCTGATCCACTTGGTTTGTTCAACCCATTTTCTCCTTTCTCAATAGCGTCATCCAACTTCATGTACTTATCTGCCCATTCTAAAAACTGCTGTAAAGTTGAAATTGGATGGCGGTGGATGCTATCCCATAAGGGACTTCGATAGATAATACCGGAAGAGATTTCCACCATTTTCCCTTCATCTCCAACCGCGGTAGCCCGGTTAGCTTCTCTCATAAACCTTTGAATGTAGTTCTTGAGAGACTCATCTTTACCCTGCCTAATATCCACAAAGTGGTTAGCATAAACATGAGGGGTTCGGGCAGTACTGAACTGCCTGCAGAACTCCTTCCTAAAGCTCTCCCAAGAGGTGATGGAGTCTGGTTTGAACTTCCAGTACCACTCCTGGGCAGTGTCTGACAATGTGGTGGGGAAGACTCTGCAACGGTAGTCATCACTCACCCCAAGCAACTCCATCTGATCTTCAAACTTTCCAACGTGTCTTATCGGGTCTGCCTTTTCTGTATAAACTAGCAATACCGGTGCTTTGTATTTCCTTGGTGGTTGGGCTGCTCTTATTCTAGCGCAGAAAGGGCTACCACTCCTGTGGTCTACCGGATCAATAACTGGTTGTTTTGACAAACTTTGGATTGCCGTCGTCAAAGCATCAAGCTGGGATTGGGTGCCCGGAGCCATTGCTGGGGATGCACTTTCGGGACCGCTTGGTCGGGCACTCCTATCCGACACACCATCATCGAGTATTTCTACTCGACTGGTAGGACGGGTTGGCTCCTGCCCTTCGACTGGGACGGTCCTCCTTCTATCATCAATGACATCCCTCAGGTCCTTCTGAGCTGTGTTCTTTCCCAACCGGTCGAACACTGTACTCCGAGTCTTCTCGGAAGGTCTGCTAGGTGGAGCATGCTCCTTGCCATTGCGCTGGTTGGGATGCCGTGGTGGCTTTCCTATTTGAGCTGGTCGATCCTCTCCTCCTCGTTGGTTATTATTCTTCTCCTTCGACTGGTTGGTGTGATGACTGTCACCTTCATCATACCCATGCCCATCTTTGAAGGGAGAAGTCCCATTGCCACGAGGAGCTTTATTGCGCTTATGCTCAGGAGGTGTTTTCTTACTGCCTGACTTATGACTCCCTGACCTGGAAGTCTCTGATCGGTGACTTTTTGAGGGGGTCTTTGAGTTCCCCCTTTGGGTAGAGGCAGTGCGCGATCGGACTCCCTCCTCCTCATGACCAGGTGGGTTACCACCACCCTTGCCTGGTCTATCAGTTTTCTTGCGACCCGCTTCTGTGGTCCTTGCCTCTGGGGTGGGTGTCACCCCAGGTGCAGTTTGAGCATTGGCTCGGGTCAGTTGCGTAGCTGCCTCCAGAGCAAGTGCAACTTCGCGATGTCGCCTGTCGGCCTCCTCCTGCTGTCGACGGATCTCCTCGCTCCTAGCATCCATCTCCCGTCTCTGCCTGGCCATTTCCTCAGCAAAGACCTCCTGCCTAGCATGGAACTGAGCCAGCTCCTCCTGGAATGCGCCCATGGTCTCCTGAAGCTCTTCAACTTCTGGAGTTACATCATCGAGCACGACCCTGGGCTCATTCTCACGATCTTGAATGCTGGGACCCTCTGATCTAGCATGCTCCTTAGAGGTGCTTGCCCTCTTGGAGGCCGCGGTGGTGTTCTTAGGCGCCATATTGCTTCAGGGACTGTCTACCTTCTCTTCAGGCTCTCAATGAAAGCACCAAAATGTTGACTGTGATTTTAGCCAACGACGTGAGAACGTCAAATACGACAAGCCTTCAAGAGAATATAAACGACAACAGACAGTTTTAATCAACAAAAGTAAATAACACGAGATTTTTATAGTGGTTCAGTCCCGATAGTCGGTAATAGCCTAATCCACTTAGAGATTTTATTACTATAATCACACTCAAGATCAGATGAACCAGTGTCAACTGAGTTTCTTCAGTGCAAATATTCCAGAATACAAAAAAGGGTTTCTCTCAGGAAGCACACACTTTCTCTCTCTAGAACACAGATTCACTCTCAATTTGCCAAAAAGTCATGTTACGATCCTCCCAACCCTCTATTTATAGGCCTGGGATTCTCAACTGATATCCCTTTTGATAGGGATATTTTATTATTAACCTTATATTAATATTACAATAAATGTTTAAAATACAACTGATCCCTCAATTCGAGTGAGGAGTGAGAGATTCCCGGGTGCCTAGACCAATTCTCACTGAAGTCGTTTCGGAGATTTTGACGTAGTCTCACATGCATGTTGATTACTCCTTCGAGCTTTCCGTGGGCCAAAGGTTGTATATACATGGCTCTCCTCGGACCAAAGGTCATGCAAGTTTGGCTCTCCTCGGACCAAGGTGGTCCGAGCCAACCCCCTTTGCACCTTACCTCGGGTAAGTCCGAGGTAACCTCCTCCATGACATGTCCGATTGGACATGATGGCCTTCTCTTCGTTCTAAGGTGGTCCGAACCATCCTCTTTGGCATCTCACCTAGGTCAAGTCCGAGCCTATTTCCTTCAATCAAGGTCCGATCGGACCTTGTAGTCTTCTCCTCGGACCAAAGTGGTCCGAGGCACCCTACCTTGCATTTCACCTCGGACAAGTCCGAGGCATCTCTGCCATGGCATGTCCGATCGGACATGATGTCCTTCTCCTCGGACCAAAGTGGTCCGAGCCACCCTGACTGGCACTTCACCTCGGACAAGTCCGAGGCATCTCTCCCCTTGCCATCTTCAACTATGTCCGATCGGACATGATGTGGCCTTCCCTTGACTAAAACCTAAGTCCCAATCCTTGGCTTGCATGGGACCTCTTTTCCTTAGCCTTCTTACCTCGGACACAACTGAGCCAAATGCTTGAGAGGCTCCCAAGCTAAGGTTCGATCGGACCTCCTGCCTTTATCCCTCGAACCAAAATCCAAACCCCTCCTTCAATCTTCTTGGACTTGGTTTCAAACCAATCACTTGGGTCTTCAAACTGGGGTCTGAGCCAAGCACTCCTTAGGCCAAACATTCTCCTCGGTCGGGTGTATTTGACTTTACTATGCATATCTCAAGCAGTCTAACTTGTTAACTGATGTATTGGGCTATTGCTAAGCCAGATCACCCAACTAACTCATGCCATGTGTTAATTTTATTGCCAAATCATTCTTTTCAAATTTTTGGGATAATAGAATGCACTGAGGTCCGAACTGCGGCTTCTTCGAGACCACCTCGCTAGACACCAAAACCAAACAAGCCTCGGAGAAAAATTACCCAGAGATTCGCTACCGAGATCCAGCGTCTGGCTGTCCAAAAACCAAGGAAGGAAGGAGAAGAAACACCTTCTTGGTTTACCGCCAAGCCTACGAAACTTAACCCTGGGATGTTTGACAAACACATCCAAGCCTTGGGCTTAAGAGGGGTGAATGTGATATGTCCACGCCCTCACCAGAGAGCTAACAGGCCTGGCGGACCTTACTGTGCTTAGTCTAGGCACCATATATATGCAAGAGCTACTATCCCGCTACACCCCTTCTTCCGGTCAGTAATGGATTATTTCAACGTTTCTCCCTTCCATATCACTCCTAATGGGATTTAGGCATTGTCTGCCCTGTTCGTCCTTTACTTCTTGCAAGGCTGGGATGAGCCTACTCACGAAATACACTACTTATTCAACTTTAGAACCAACCCGAGCCATAAGAACACAGGTTTTTTCCACCTCTTTCATAGGCATAAAGGGGTTAAATACCTTTATGGCATTGCTCACAAGTCGAATCCTGGGAAATACTACACAAAGTATTTTCTCACGTCGGACATCAAAGCCAACAACTTGGCTTTTACGCATGCGGGTCCGTTTCACCAACCCTTGCCTACAAAAGAAATGTTTGACCGAGCAGAGGTGTTGGCCAACATGTGCATCGAGGAGAAGGATGTGAAAATTTTGGTTACTGTCGAAAATCTTCAGATGGTGGGCCTGCTACCAAGTAACCAAAATATTACAGTGGAGAGCACTACTGAGGAAAATAATGCAACTGATCAGTCCAACGCCGGCACTGAGGTAGTGACTGATCAGTTCTCTCCTGGACCATCTCCTCACTCCCGCAGACCAGGCGATCTCATCATTAGGGAGCCCTAGCCAGAGGACCTACTATTCCCACACAGCCTGGAAAGGGGAAGGCCATCCAGCTTGAGAGGGACTTAAGCTCATCATCCGATGACGAGGACGACTTCCTCGACCAAATCCTCAACTCAGGTCTAGTAGTCATAATGAGATGTTTGATAACTTGGTTATATGGGATTTATAGAACTGTCTAGTAGTAGTAATGTACTTATCCACATATTGCTTTATTTTTTACTAACAACTCTTGTGCTTTCTCTTTTGCAGATTCAGAGATGTTTAGGCATTTCAACGCCCCTCTTGCCCCAAAGAGGAAGTCTGGAGAAGGAAGTGGCTCCACCCCTCTGAGCAAAATCCCAAGGACAGTACCGCCCAGCCAAGGGAGACAACCTGAGGGGTCGATTGCAATCCCGCAGCTGACCCCTTCTTCGCTTCCTCCGTCTGCGAGCCTATCCCCCACTTGCCCAACTGGCTTGAGTGAGGCGCTTCGCACTACTGGCACTATTGGGAAGGAAGTGGTTGATCAGACTCTTCATGACGCTTCAACGATTCAAAGCTTTGAATCCTTTCCTCGACTTAGCGTTGATGTCGTCTTACAAAGAGGGCTTGCTCTGTTGGCGAATGTAAGTATTCCATCACAAGGCAGTTTGTTATTTATATTTATACTTGTAGTAACCTCTTGTTTTCCATGCAGACGCTAATCACCATCAGTCATGCTCAGCACCGAGCAGTAGACTACAAGGAGTTGATCAAGGTCTTAAATGATCAACTGGTGGAGGCCCGAACTGAGGTGGATACTCTGACTTCTTTAGAAAAGGATCTTGAATCCAAGTTCGAGCGGTCAGAGAAGACTGTGGCTGAGCGAGATAAGTCTCTTAGGGGGTTGGCTGATGAGAATGACAAACTAACCCAAACCAACAAGTCGTTGACTGATCGACTGGAGAAACTGACTCATGAGAACGAGGAATTGACTCGTGAGACCGAGGAGCTAAAGCGAGAGAAAGAAGCCGATCTTGCTCGCTATGAGGACATCTGCTTCAACTGCTTCTACCAGGTGTGGAAGCTGAACAAGACTCTCAACCTCGACTTTCTCACAGAGGAGGTCAAGGCGGAGGAGCTTGCGAAATGCGAGGCAAAGGCTGTCGAGGAAGCAGCTAATCCTGTTGGCATTACATCTGTTTCCCCCACGCTGTCATTCCGACCGGAAGGAGCAGCTGATGCTGAGGAAGGGGTTGATCAACCTGCCAGAGCCAACCAGTGATCTCTCATCCGACCAGAGAGGCCTCCATCCGACCAGACAAGTTGTCATCCGACCAGCTCTCTAGTAGACTTTTGTTTTGTATTTTGTTATTTACTCTTGCTCGTATGGCCGAGCTGTTGACATTTATACTTTACTTTTTCTTGGCTAACTTGAAATATTCTAAGTTTTTTTTTAGACTTAAAACATTATAAGTTTTTTGTGAATAGCAAAGTCACTCTAATGTAAGCCTTATATTTTCGCATGAGTACTTAGTTTTCTAACTTAGAAATTCTAGACATTTCATAAGTCCATACTAACTATACTTTCTCACACTGTTATTGCTCTAATATTTTACGAGCATAATGTTTATTGTCACACGAATATCTGCTTCTAACTTAAAATTTTAAAAAATTCTAAGTTACTTAAGCTTTGTCAAACAAGTTAGCTTAATGGCCTTTTTTGGACTTCAAATATTTACAAGTCAGCCTAAAAACAAATATCTTTCCTCGTGCTCTTATTGCCTGTGTTGAAGTGTATGCCAGTATACCCTATGTGCCCCCAAGTGAATGAGGGTTGAAAAATCATTGATTACTTGCTATTTGACCGAACTTGTCCGAGCAGTTATTACTCGTGAAACACATAGAATATACAAAAGATATTTCAGCAGTTAACCACTGCAAAACACATGCAACTATTTAAACGCTGGTATTCTTCTTATGGATACCAACCAGTTGAACACTGCCAGTATTCCTTTTTAGAAGACCTTTTTTTGTTTTAAGTTGTAATGACAGTTGCACACTGCCAAAGCAAGAATAATCAACACATATGCAAAATTTGTAGCAAGATTCAACCACGCTGCGCATGATCTCTTTTATTACTCGTAGAAAAAAAAAGACAAAACGTGTCTAATTACGAGTCTCAAACAAAATAACATTGTTCAAAATAACATGACTGGTTAGCAAATAGCCAGTTCACAAACAAACTTAAATAACAAGTTAAGCACTTGATACAAAGCTACTACTCTGTAAGCAGTATTCATTGATAATATTTCCTCAAGTGCTCGCCATTCCAATAGTTCTTGATCAGCTCTCCATTTAACCGAGCAAACTTGTAAGTGTCGGGTGGCAAGACTTGCTCAATTTGATACGGTCCCTCCCAGTTTGGTTCTAGTACTCCAGCCATCGGGTCTCTGCTGAACACGTTTCTGAGGACCAAATCTCCGACCTGGAACTTTCGATCTCTGGCTTTGGAATTAAAATAGCGCGCCACCTTTTGTTGATGAGCAGCAACTCTCAAGCTTGCTTTTTCTCGTCTCTCCTCGAGGGAATCTAAAGATTCAGCTAGCAATTGGTGATTCTCCTCCTGGTTGTACATGGTCTTTCGATGAGATAGTGGTTCTACTTCCACAGGTAACATGGCCTCATACCCATATGCCAAGGAAAAGGGGGTATGACCAGTTGCTGTCCGGGCAGTAGTCCTGTATGACCAAAGGACTTCTGGCAATTCTTTCGCCCAAGCACCCTTAGCTCGCTCTAGACGCTTTTTTAAAGTGTCCTTCAGAGTTTTGTTTACGGCTTCAACTTGCCCATTGGCTTGCGGATGGGCTACCGAGGAGAAACTTTTTGTGATGCCATGCCGAGTGCAGAAATCAGTAAATATGTCACTGTCGAACTGAGTGCCGTTGTCAGACACTATCTTCTTGGGCAGACCATAGTGACATATTATATTCTTAACCACAAAGCCTAACACTTTCTTTGAGGTGATCGTGGCTAGTGGTTCGACTTCAATCCACCTAGTGAAATAATCCATAGCAACCACCGCAAATTGTACTCCTCCTTTCCCTTTGGGTAATTTCCCGATCAGATCAATGCCCCATACTGCAAAAGGCCATGGGCTCTGCATTTTCTTCAAGACATTCGGAGGGGCCCTTGGCACTTTAGAAAATCTCTGGCATTTATCACACTTCTTTACGTACTCCATAGAATCCTCATTCATTGTAGGCCAGAAAAATCATTGCCGCAAAATCTTTTTAGATAGACTCAGCCCCCCAACATGATCTCCACAAAAACCCCTCGTGCACTTCAGCTAATAAGTTTTTTGACTGGTCGGGTGCTATGCACCTGAGTAGAGGCAAAGAGTACCCTCTTCTATACAACACCCCATCCATCATAATGTACCTAGCAGCTTGCCTCATAATCTTCTTTGCTTCGTTACGATCATCTGGGAGGGTTCCTTGCTCAAGGTAAGCAATGATGGGTGTCATCCAAGTGTCAACTATTGTGATGGGCGTGGATTCTTGATCACTAATGCTCGGCTCCGCCATGTATTCCACTGGTACTATATTCATAGTTTCAGCATCTTTGGCACTAGCTAGTTTTGCTAGAGTGTCTGCGTTAGAGTTCTACTCCCGTGGTACCAACTTAATGGTATACTCCTCGAATTGTGCTAGTAGATCCTTGGTCTTATTTAAATATTCCATCATGCGTAGGCCCCTTGCTTGATATTCCCCTAAGACTTGGTAGATTACCAATTGGGAATCACTGTTCACTTCAACCGACCGGGCATGAACATCTCTAGCCAAGCGCAAGCCTGCTAGGAGGGCCTCATACTCCGCCTCATTATTAGAAGCATTGAATTCGAACCTTAATGCGCAATGAATTCAGTGCTTCTCTGGCATGACCAATATAATTCCAGCTCCTGAATGATGCTAGTTCGATGACCCATCAACAAAAAGTTGCCAGATAGGAAGTTCCTCTTTCTGCCCAATGACACGCTCTTGCTGGTTGGGAACATCAGCGATCCCAGTACATTCAGCAATGAAATCCGCCAAAGCCTGACCCTTAATAGCAGATCTCGGTTGGTACTTGATTTCGAATTGGCCCAACTCAACCGCCCATTTAAGTAGCCGACAAGATGACTCTGGCTTCTGCAAGACTTGACGTAGGGGCTGGTCGGTAAGGACTTTAATGGGGTGTGCCTGGAAGTACGACCGCAACTTACGTGATGCAAGTACCAGGCAATAGGCCAACTTCTCGATCATGGGGTACTGGGATTCCGCTCCTATCAAGTGCTTGCTAAGGTAGTACACCGGATGCTGCACTTTATCTTTTTCTCGTACCAGGGCAGCACTAACAGCATGCTCCGTGACTGTTAGGTACATAAAGAGGTCTTCTCCATCAACTGGCTTCGAAAGAACAAGAGGTTGGGCCAAGTGTTCCTTTATGGCTTGGAAAGCCTGCTCACATTCTATCGTCCATTCAAACTTCTTGCTCCCTCTAAGCAGGTTAAAAAATGGGACACACTTGTCCGTCGATTTAGATATGAACCTGCTTAGAGCTGCAATCCTCCCAGTCAAGCTTTGCACATCCTTAATTCTGGCCGGAGACTTCATTTCTGCAAGCGCCCTTATCATTTATGGATTTTCCTCTATTCCTCGGGAATTCACAATAAACCCAAGAAATTTTCCAGAACTTACTCCAAATGAGCATTTGAGGGGGTTTAACTTCATGTTGTACTTCTTTGCAAAGCATTCCTCCAGGTCTCGTACATGTTTTTCAACTTCCTTTGACTTTACCAGCATATCATCTACGTATACCTCCATGTTCTTGCCGATTAAGTCACGGAACATACCATTTACCAAACGCTGGTAGGTAGCTCCCGCATTTTTCAATCCAAAGGGCATGACCTTATAGCAGTACAGCCCTATGTCTGTTCGAAAGCTAGTATGCTCTTCATCAGGGAGATGCATGTTAATCTGGTTATACCCCGAATACGCATCCATGAAGGACAACGTTTCATGACCAGAGGTCGCGTCCACCAACTGGTCTATTCTCGGCAAAGGAAAACAGTCCTTTGGGTATGCTTTGTTCAGGTTGGTAAAGTCCACACAAGTCCTCCATTTTCCATTGGGCTTGGGCACTAACACTGGGTTTGAAACCCAGGCAGGGTAATATGCTTCCCTTATAAACCCGTTCTCCTTTAGCCGCTCCACCTCCTCCTTGAGAGCCTTTGCTCGATGTTTGTCAAGCAATCTCCTCTTCTGCTACACTGCTGGATAGCTTTCATCCACGTTGAGCACGTGGCTGATCACAGTTGGTGAGATACCCACCATATCCTTGTGAGACCAGGCGAAGGCATCTTGATTCCTTCGCAAAAAATCTATCACTTGTGCCCTCACTTCTGCCTTCAACTTTTTTCCAATTTTGACCCCTCTAGTTGGGTCATTCTCATCTATTAGGACCTCATCTAACTCCTCGGACGGTCCCACCTCACTTTCATAATCCCCAAAGCGAGGATCAAAGTCCCTTCCCTCGCTTTGGGCAACGCCCTATATGGTGACTTCATCACCGGATGGGGCTTTTTGTTCTCTTAAACCAAGAGTGCTTTCTTGGCCAAACTCTTCTAACATCTCTTCCTAATCGGTTACAACTGCAAAACTTAGGTCAACATCCATCTCGTCTACCTCCTCTCTCTCGGCACATACAATCATGTTGCTTTCCTTGGCTCTCTTCCTTGCTTTAGCTACCGAGGCATTATAACATTCCCTAGCCTCTCTCTGGTCTCCTCGGACGCAACCTATGCCTGCACTGGTCGGGAACTTCATGGAAATGTGCCATATAGAGACTGCTGCATGCAAGGTTGTGAGTAGTGGTCGACCAATAACCACATTGTAGGCGGACGGGCAGTCGACAATCAAAAACTCGATCATTACTGTCTCGTGCTTGGGAGCCTCCCCCGTTATGACTGGCAACTTGATCCTTCCAGCTGGTGACAATCCTTCTCCAATGAACCCATAAATGACTTGAGAGCATGGCTTCAAGTCATTGATAGATAGCTTCATTCTGTCAAAGGATGATTTATAAATAATGTTCACAGAACTCCCTGTGTCGACCAAGCATCTCTTCACCTTCATATTCGCTATTTGAACTGTCACGACGAGAGGGTCATTATGAGGATACCTCACGTGTCGAGCATCATCTTCAGTGAAAGTGAGGGACTCACTTTCGTATCGTGGGTTCTTCGGAGGCCACTTCTCCACAGCCATAACTTCGGAGGTTGATGCTGCATCCAACTCATGACGAAGGGTGCGAGCATACCTCTCCCTTTCCTTGTTGCTATCTCCAGCCAGATGTGGACCTCCATATATGGTGTCTAGTGTGAAGTCCACAGGCTCAGGTTGCAAAGGTGGGGATCATTACCGCTTGAACCTAGTATTGTTGCTACTTCCCTCTCCTTGGGTCTTCTCTGCTCGATACTTTTTCAGTTTTCCCGACCGGAGGAGAAACTCTATCTCATCCTTGAGATGATTGCACTCATTCGTGTTGTGACCATAGTCTCCATGGAAGCGACAGAACTTGTTCACATCTCTCTTACTCATCTCCTTCTTGATTGGTGGGGGTTTCCAGTAGGGGACCTCCTGATGACTTGCCAAATATATCTCCGCTCGGCTCGCCGAAATAGTGGTGTAATTGGTGAACCGAGGTTCATATTTAGTTGGCTTGTCATTTGATTCCGACTTAGCCTTCTTTTCATTGTGGCAGTCAGACTTGTTATTCCCACGTTTCTTACCACCGTTTTGGTCATTTCCACCATTCTTGGGAGGATCAATCAATCCGCTCGGATTGTTCAGGCCTTTCTCTCCCTTTTCAATTGCGTCATCCAATTTCATATACTTGTCCGCCCGGTCAAGAAATTATTGTAATGTTGAAATTGGGTTGCGATGAATGTTGTCCCACAAAGGATTCCGATAGATTATGCCGGAAGAAATTGCCACCATCTTCCCCTCATCTCCGACTGCAGTAGCTCGGTTAGCTTCTCTCATGAACCTTTGTATGTAGTTCTTGAGAAATTCGTCCTTCCCTTGCTTAATATCTGCCAAGTGATTGGCATAAACTGGAGGGATCCGAGCAACACTAAACTGCCTGCAAAACTCATTTCTGAAACTTTCCCAAGAAGTGATGGAGTTTGGCT
This sequence comes from Humulus lupulus, assembly GCF_963169125.1. Classification (NCBI taxonomy): domain Eukaryota; kingdom Viridiplantae; phylum Streptophyta; class Magnoliopsida; order Rosales; family Cannabaceae; genus Humulus; species Humulus lupulus. The sequence goes on along the minus strand of NC_084801.1, from coordinate 22,066,462 downwards.
TAAACTTCCAATACCACTCTTGGGCAGTGTCAGACAATGTAGTGGGGAACACTCTGCACCGATAGTCATCACTCACTCCGAGCAACTCCATCTGGTCTTCGAATTTCCCTACATGCCTTATCGGATCTGCTTTTTCTGTATAGACTGGCAGTACCAGCGCTTTGTACTTTGCTGGTGGCTGGGCTGCTTTAATTCGAGCACAGAACGGGCTGCCACTCCTGTGGTCTACTAGATCGATCGCAGAGGGTCGTTTCGACAGACCCTGAACTGCTGCTATCAGAGCATCAAGCTGGGCTTGGATGCTTGGGGCCACTACTTGGGACTCCGTCTCGGGACCGCCTGGTCGGGCGCTTCTACCCGGCATACCATCATCAAGTATTTCTACTTGACTGGTAGGTCGGTTCGGATCTCGCCCTTCGACTGGGACGGTCCTTCTTCTATCAGCAATGACGTCTCTTAAATCCTTCTGGGAGGTATGCTTTCCTAACCGATCGAACACCGTACTTCGAGTTTTTTTGGAGGGCTTGCCATGCGGAACATGCTCCTTGCCACTGCGCTGGTTGGGATGCAGTGGTGGCCTTCCTGTCTGCGCAGGGCGATCTTTTCCTCCTCGATGGTTGTTATCATTCTTCTCCTTCGACTGGTCAGTGTGATGACTATCATCTTCATCACGACCATGCCAATCCTTGAAGTGTGAAGTTTCTTTACCTCGAGGAGCTCTATTTTGCTCCTGCTCAAGTGGAGTTTTCTTGCTACCTGATTTATGACTTCCTAATCTAGATGTCTCTGATCGGTGGCTCCTTGAGGGTGTTCTGGAGTTCCCCCTTTGGGTTGAGGCAGTGCCCGACCGGACCCTATCTTCTTCCCGACCAGGTGGGTTACTACCACTCCTGTTTGGCCCTCGAGAATGGGGTCTATTAGTGTTCTTACGACCAGCTTCTGTGGTCCTTGCTCCTGGGGTGGCTGCTCCTCATACTGCAGCTTGGACATTGGCCTGGGTCAGCTGTGTAGCTACCTCCAGAGCGAGTGCAGCCTCACGATGTCGCCTATCGGCCTCCTCCTGTTGTTGATGGATCTCCTCACTCCTGGCCTCCATCTCCCGTCTTTGCTGCTCGAGTGCAGCCTTCTACCTAGCCATTTCTTCAGTGAACGCCTTTTTTCTGGCGTTGAATTGTGCCATTTCCTCCTGGAAAGCCCCCATTGCCTCCTGGAGTTTTTCAACCTCTGGAGTCACGTCCTCGAGCACGACTCTAGGCTCAGTCTCACAGTCTTGTGGGCCAGGACCTTCTAATTTGGCAGGCTCTTTAGAAGAACCTGTCTTCTTCGATGCCGCATTGGTGTTCTTAGGCGCCATAATACTTCAGGGATCGCCTGTCTTCCTCTTCAGGCTCTCAATGAAAGCACCAAAATGTTGACCGCGTTTTTGGCCAACGACGTGTAGACGTCCAAACGACAAAAACCTTCAAGAAAAATAAACGACACATACGATTTATATAGTGGTTCAGCCCCAATGTGTTGGTAATAGCCTAATCCACTTAGAGTTGTGATTATAGATCTGCACTCAAGATCAGATGAACCTGAGTCAATTGAGTTTCTTCAATGCAGATTACAAGAATACAAGAATTCTCTCAAGATACAAGTACTCTCTCTCTCTAGAAAATTAGAATTCAAAAAAGTCCAAAAGTCCTCTTTATGATGTCATGAGCCTTGTATTTATAGGCCCAGGATCGTATAGATGATGTCCCTCATAATCGGGATATTTTGTTATTATCATTATATTTAATTTACAATAATATTCAAAATATAACAATACACTATATTCATGGGATAAACTTAGAGATTCCCGGGCATGCCAAGACCGATTCTTGTTGAAGCCGTTTTTGGGATTTTTCACATAGCCCTGCTCTGTCTAGTCGATCCATATCACATTCAGGCTGGTCGGCCAAACCTTCACTGGGCGGACACGCACGTGACTGGGCAGACATGCACTTGGCTGGTCGGACATGGTCATGACCGGTCGGCCAAGGTCATGCTTGGTCGGCCAAGGTCATGCCTGGTCGGCCAAGGGCATGACCTTGTCCGACCAGTCAAATGTTTATCTGCCCAGGCATGACCTTGGCCGACCGGTCATTACCATGTCCGACCAGCCAAGTGCATGTCTGCCCAGGGAAGTGTATGTCTGCCCAGTCAGGTGCGTGTCCGCCCAGTGATGGTTTGGCTGACCAGCCTGAATGTGATATGGATCGACTAGACAGAGCAGGGCTACGTGAAAAATCCCAGAAACAGCTTCAACAAGAATCGGTCTTGGCATGCGCGGGAATCTCCCATTTTATCCCATGGATATAGTGTATTGTTATATTTTGAATATTATTGTAAATTAAATATAATGAGAATAACAAAATATCCCGATTATGAGGGACATCATCTGTACGATCCTGGGCCTATAAATACAAGGCTCATGACATCATAAAGAGGACTTTTGGACTTTTTCGAATTCTAATTTTCTAGAGAGAGAGTACTTGTATCTTGAGAGAATTCTTGTATTCTTGTAATCTGCACTGAAGAAATTCAGTTGACTCAGGTTCATCTGATCTTGAGTGCAGATCTATAATCACAACTCTAAGTGGATTAGGCTATTACCAACACATTGGGGCTGAACCACTATAAAAATCATCTATGTCGTTTATTTCTCTTGAAGGTTTTTGTCGTTTGGACGTCTACACGTCGTTGGCCAAAAACGCGGTCAACAGTAAGTATGCTCACCCCTAGTATAAATTTCATTTTCAATAAATTTTTATGAAATTTTCTAGTGCTTTTACCTTACTTTGGTTTTGTACGTGCTTAATTTAGGTTTTTACTAGGCCAAAAACAGTAGCACTAGAAGCGATTAGAAATAGTGTGCAAAAATTATGCTATTTTCTGGGTTTTTTTTGGGTATAAAGGATGAATGTTTGAATTTCTGGGTTTGAATACTCAAGGGTTTTAGGTTCAATTTTTGGTAGCTTACGATATTGAAGTGGTTTTGCATTAAACCACTTTTCGAAACTATTGTGTCCGACACACGAATCTTGAAATTTCAGCACCTTCCCGAGGTTTGGGCGCGTGAACTAGGGATGCGCGTGGGACCACACGTCAGGGTATTAAGCCTACACTTAACTCATAGATGCCTTAGGTCGACTAATAAAGCCTTACAATTTTAGGTCGTCATTTATTCTTTATTAGAATGAGGTTACATTCCCAGTTTGCCTCTAATGGGTCATTTTGTGATAAGGAGAACAAAAATCATCGTCATGACCCCTCAAAAGAAAAAGATTCTGACAAGCTCTTCTTCTCAAGGCAAGGATAAGCAGGTCGCCCCCGAGACCCCCATTCCTCACTATTGTCTAGTGGTGGAGAGAGAGGTCAATGTATGACCTGATTGTTTCTTTGAAGCCGAAAGAATCGTGTCTCGAATAACGACTCATGACAAAGTCAACAAGATAATGATGAGTCATGGGATAGAGATGAGTCCTAAATTTTATGCTCGGCCTCCTTTGTTCGGAGAGCGGAGCTGTGTCCCGTTGCAGGATGACTTCAGGGCCTGGAGTGATGAGCACATGAAGGCAGGTGCCTTCCTCCCGCTGGACCAGTACTTCGTAAACTTCCTGAACTACGTCGAGCACGCTTCGTTCCAACTCCCCCCAAATTTGTATCGCCTCCTTGCGGGGTTAAAGTATTTATTACTCAAGAACGAGTGGGAGGTCCCCACTCTAGAGGACATTTTGTATTTTTTTTCTATCTGAAGGCCATTCCAGACACAAACCCAAGGTGATGGTTTCTACTGCCTCATCCAGTTTCCCAAGTCCACCAGCATCATCGACCTCCCCAACCATCCAAATGACTTTAAAGACCAATTCTTTATGTCAAACGCATTCCAAAACTACGATTACTGTTATTTCAATCGACCTCGTAAGTATCTCAACCTTTTGAAACTCTTTCCTTGAATTCTTTATCTTAACCAAGTTAAAACTTATTCTATTGACGTTGTTTTTCGTCAACTTAAATATGAAGAGCACTAAACAAGAATATAGGAAAAGTAGAAAGATTTTGAAGATTTTTACATGGTTCAGCAATTAAAATTCGCCTAGTCCACGAGTCACTGTTATTATCACTACTCTCTCAAAGCTTTGGATGAAAGCAATTTGACAGAATATTCTCTAGTACAATTTGTGCGTGAATACAAATGAATTACTCCAGGCTATTTATAGACCTGGTTATGAGAAGATCTCCCTCTCATTCAGGAAAGTTACAATCAATAAAATAAATATGAACTATCTGTATTAATAATATTAATTAGGTGCACTAATTAAGAAAAATCCTTTGATAATAGGGATTTAATATACAGCTTTAACGAATCCCTAAGAAATATAGTTTTTCTAACAACTATTCCATGGGCCACACATGTCATTGAGCTTGATCGTTGTGCTGACGCGCTTTCGAGACTGGCCAAGCTTCAAGCTCATTGTCCCAGTTGTAACTTCCTCCTCATCCAGTAATTTATTCGAATACATTCCTTGGAGAAGATTAGTGTCTTTGAACAATGTGACTCATGCTTGAGTGCTAGTAACACACATGAAACCACTTGACAATTCTTATAAGTGTTATGCTAACATCTGTAGATTCGAGCTTAACTTTTCCGAGCCTATATTTTGAGGCTATTTATCTTATTCTCAAAATTTGTGTGTAACATTTTGCCTCCTCAAAAATGTTGATTTGAATCCTCTGAGAAGGAAACTTTTGAACTCCACTTTCGGAAAACGTGCCTATCCACCACACTCGAGTGTGGACACGTGTCGCTGGGGGATTGCTTACCGAGAGTACTTGAGTACCCTTTAACCTGCACACGTCCTTTCTTATTCCCTTTTTGTTGCCATTTTCGAGATTGAATAGGATCTGTAAGATTTTTTCAATTCATCATGCAACAGTCCAGATCCATTCGACTTTTACCATTCCTCTTGCCTATATATACCATTTCTTCTTCATTACTTCATTCACTTGCATTTTAGATTTTAGAAAAAGAAACACGAACCAGTCTTTTTTGCATGTTCTCCAAAGTGAAGAAACAAAGCAACCTCACCACCTTCTGCTCTGTGGGATCATTCTTGCTTCCTATTCTCCAGTCGACAATCTCTTCATTCCCACAATCATCGTTGTGTAAGTTTTCTGATCTTTACCACTCATATTTTTTTTATGTATACATTTCCTTTGTACGTAAGAACGTTTTTCTGGTTTTTACTAGATTCTTGAAATCTCTTTTGCAGTAGATAGTTTTTTATTGTATAGACTTGCATAGATCAGAAATACGTTTTAGGCAAAAAAATTCTGGGAAGAATTGATAAAAATGGGACCTTTAAGGTGATGAGGTGTTAGGTTATAAGTTTCTTGTAGCTTACGAAAAATGGTTTTCGATTAGGGTTTTAATGCACACATCCCAATAGTATCTCGTTTTTTTGGGTAACTGTTCATTTTTCCCTAGAAACTCAGGATACTCCAAACTGACACTAACCACCCCACTCTCACGTGGGTACACTCTCGATGCCCCGAACTTTTCAATATTTCAGTGTTGGCATTTGGGTTAATCTCGCTATTTCAAGCCTTCAGGCTCGATCAAGGCCATCTCGTTATCTCGAGTTTGCAAACTCAAGTTATCAAGATCTTAATCTTTTCAACTTTCTTTTTCATAATGGGCCTCACCTTTTTCTTTCTTGTTAGATGTCACATCATAGTCTTCAAACAATCGGTGGGGGTTCGAGCTTGCTATCCCTTACCATCCACCATATCCTCGACCTGAATCTCCATTTACACAAAACCAACGGTTAATCTGTGAGCACAAGGAACAACTCGACCGAGAGGACATTTGAGCCCACTTTCGACGCCAGATCAACAAGGTCAAAGAGGGAAAAAGAAAGAAGCTTCAGGTTGCTGTGTACCCAGACCCCGAGATCTGGCCAATTCCTTTAGATCTTAATTGTAGGGTTACTATAGCGTTTTCTTCAGGTGAGGTTTCATTAAGCCTCATGGAGAACATTTCAAACTAGGCGACCACTTCTAAGACCCTTTCCATTCCAACCTTGAAACTGTCTTTCGAGGGTAAGCATTATCAGAGCTCCATCACCACTACCAGACACATTTCAGAACTGCTGGCCTACCACGGGTTAAAGTTATCCGGCAAACTGATGTGTCGGCCTGCAAGCTCCAATGAAGGGAGTTGTTATGCTCTGGGTGACAACGGTCATGATAGGAAGGTTAAGCTCGCGGCCTGGAGTCGCGAGCACATGCAAGATAGGGCCTTACTGCCCCTAAGGGACTATTTCCTTAACTTTCTGGATTATGATGGTATCGCTCCGTTCCAGCTCCAGACCCATTCCTACAGAGTCTTGGCCGCTTTGAGATCGTTGTACCACGAGATGATGTGGGTCGGGCCTTCGGCACGAGAGATTCTATATCTCTTTTGTCTTAAGAGTAACCCCTCCTTAGCTCATTGAGGAGATGAGTTTTATTATCTGTCGAGCTATCCCAAGGATAAGCGATTGTTTGAGGACATTCCTAATCCTCCTCTAAACTTCAAAACCATCTTCTTCTGGACAGATGACCTTGCCTCTTTTCAATTTTACTCCTTCTAGCGAATTCGTAAGTATCTCCCCATGGTCTTTTTTAATTCTCCTTTTCTTTTACTTTCGAGCTCGAAATGCTCACTCGAATCTTTCCAGAAGCCAACTACCACCGACTAGGGCCAACTAAGGCCATAAAAGATCACAAGGAAGCAATTTTCAAGCTTCCTTATGGTCGGCAGTCCCTCACTTACCTCCTTCACAATGATAAGCTCTGAGCTTGCGGTCTCTTAGGTGAAGGCGAGTCTACCGATGAATCGGGAATCCGCAAGTTTGCGAGATGGGAAGATGCCCCAATCTTGACTGCCAAGCTTCCCTCCAGAAGGAGGCCCTCGAGCTCGCAAGCCCAGGCCTTTGCTCCTCATCTACCTGAACAACTATGCTCGGGAACTGAAGCTCAGGACGAGGCCTCACCAAGCTTAGTAGACAGAGGTAAAGTAGTGTTGGACCTCTCCAAGTGGTCTCCCACTCTTCTTAGGAAAGAACCCAATGTAGTGGTTCTTTTTAATGACCTTAGGAATAATTTCATGGTTTAGTCGGGGGTAGACCTTAAACTTCACAAGTTCGATAGTTGGTTAGGGAAATACCAGACTATGTACAGTCTAAACGAAATCTGGGATGGGGTAACTGTTCAATATGGGACCAACGACAATAAGGATTTAACGAGACTGTTTCCCACCTATAGAGACAGAGCCCCTTTAGAGTCATCAAAAGATAGAGGGATTTCCTGGTCCCCGAGCTCAAACTCGTCAGAACCCTCCAGTTAGGTTTCTTTTCGCCTAGAAGTCTCACCATTCACCGTAACATCTAATAAGCTCCTGATGCTTTTTTTTTCCTCTTGACAAGTAATATGGATTCAAACTTGGACAACCTCCTCAACAAGTCGGTTGCCTCGAGAGCAAACAAACGACACTAAGCGTCTCAAGAGGGAGGTTGCCCTTCCAAGCTCACCAAGAAGCCTGACCGGCCCCAACTGGCCTTGAAGTCGTCCGACCTGGGCCAGGTCACCGACCGTACTGCAATCCCAGAAACCGTGGCCCTTTCACTTGCGGGTCAACCAAAGCAAGCTTGTCTTGCTTAGCCTCTTACCCAAGACCACCATCTTTTGGTCTCGACCTACGTGCCTGAGTTTGTGGTTGACAGTGCTGTCGGCACCTCTGGGGTGCAATTGGGTTCTATTGCATTGACTCGCATGGGTAAGCGCCTTAGCAACCTCGGGGCTCCCCAGTGGGACTTCCTGACCACTTGCCCAGATGACAACACTCTTTTTTGACAAGAGTGGAGAGTTGCTTTCTTCGGTAAGTTATTTTCTTAGAACTGATAGACCCCCTGTTTTCGTGCCAACTTTTGTTTCTTCGTTTCTAGCACCATTTTTTAATTGTAGGCCTTCTTATCCTTTGTTCAACATAATTTTATCCTGAACCGCGAGGTCATAACAAGCAAGGTGCATGCCCAAGAGGCCAGAGATGCACAGCTCAGGGTCGAGGGTGATCTTAAAAAGGCTCGGATGGAGGTGGAAGCGGCCCGGAGGGAGGTGGAAGCTAGAGATGTGGAGATAAAGAGGGTCCAAGAGCTGGACGCCAAGCTAGAGGAGACCCGGAAGGAGGTGGAGGCTAGAGATTCAGAGATCAAGAGAGTCCAGGAGCTTAACGCCAAGTTGGAAGAGGACAAGAAGATGACTTTCGAGTTTATCGAGAGTGAGAAGACTCGTATTCTTGAGGAGTTTAAGACCAAAAAAGATCGCGATGTAGACATGGCGATGTATTGAATTTGGGCCAACAATCCTGACCTCGATACCGAATTTCTATCCAACTAGGAGACCGATTTTATCACCAGGTGGCAAGCTCGACTAGAGGAGGAAGAGGCCAGACTTGATGCTGAAGAGGCGGCGGAGGCCACTGAGCAAGTTGGGACCGCAATTGATGGAGTTGTTGATCCTTGAAGACCATCTTATGGGTTGTGACTCATTTTTGTTTATCTTGTAATTATATATATTTTTTATGCCCTTGGGGCAGAGACAATTATAACTCAAAGGTCGAGTTATTGGACCTTTTGAGCATACTATCTACCTTCATCATTTTTCTCTTACAGCACACTTTATATTTCTAGCTCGAAATATTTCAAGTATACTACAAAATACTTTGCTTGTATATTTGTTTATCTACATAAATATTGTCATGCTTGAGTTTGAACTTCCATGTATTCATGCATAGTTCATTCGATTGCACACTTTTTCGACATCGTTATTCTCAAAATTGAATATTACTTTTACCTCGTATCTTCGTTTAAAATACTTTTCGGCATGTAACCTCGTTAATCTAGTTATTTGTTGCTTATTTATAGTAATTTTTCCTCATCCTCGAGTATGGTCTCGAGGTTATGAGGTCGAAACTTCTTAGCAAAAATTTCCAGCTTTGTCTCGACTTATAACTTTTGTTGGTTAATCTAGAATTCCAACTTTTAATTATTGTCGAATGGAGTTTTTCGGTTCATTCCATATTTGTTTAATGTGTTTGGTTAATAATTCATACATTTGTTTAATTCGTGTATGGTTAATAGTCCATACACTTTGACTAATTTTATTTTATTTTTATTGTCGCCACATTTGTGAGCTTATGATATTATTGTATACCACTTATATCCTCTTAATATCCTATGATTGCAATCTCATGTTATTGAATTTGGAGAGCTTTCAAAAAGTACAACAATAAAAATACACAAAATTTGAATAAATATCAGTGCTTTATTGATAAAAAGAAAAATTTAAGTACAAGCTTGGTTACAAATGAATAAACATCATTCTTACATTACTGATAATAAAGTCGAGATGTTCACCATTCCAAGCTCGTGGTACCAATTCTCCATTTAATCTCATTAGTTTATACACACCAGGTCGAATAATGGATTCAATTTGGTAGGGTCCTTCCCAATTAGGCCCAAGCACGCCTGCTAATGGGTCTCGTGTGGCCAAAAACACGCGTCTGAGCACCGAATCTCTCAATCGAATTTTTCTCTCTTGAACTCGCTTGTTGAAGTATCTTGTAGCCCTTTGCTAATATGCAACATTTTTAAGTTGGGCTTCGTCTCGTCTCTCTTCAATTAGGTCAAGAGTTCTTCGAGCTGGGATTGGTTTGAGGTCTAATCGTAAGCCTTGCGTTTGATTGTTGGGATTTCGACCTCGATAGGTAGCATAGCTTCGCAACCGTAAGCCAGGGAGAAGGGGTATGTCCTGTTGAAGTCTGAGCTGTCGTTTTGTAGGCCCTTAGGGCTTGTGGTAATACTTCTGGCCATTTTATATGAGACATTTTGTTCCCGACCAGCTGTTGCACAGCTTGATTCAGGGCATCTATTTGAGCCTGAACAACGTCCAGTATAGCAGGAGCAGACGGTGCTAGGGGGAAATAACATTGCACCAAGCATACATAATCTTGACATAAGGAATAGTTCTCATGTCTCTATTCACCTAGAATAGAAATAGTATCGCAGAGTCTCGAATAGTTGTACAATAGGTTTTCAGTTGATACAATAGAGGCTTTAGAAGAGGATCTAGTCCCAAGCTAATATTACTAGATAACATTGCACTAAACCTACCCTAGTCACTGTGATAACCAATACTATTGCTAGAGTCTCAAATGGTTATCCTATAGAGTAATACAGAGTTGTGACTTTAGAAGGTTATCCAATCCCAATCATACATTACTAAAGATCTTAATTACTAAATAACATTGCACCAAACATACCTAATCATGACATAAGGAAAAGTTCTCATGTCTCTATTCACCTAGAACAGAAATAGTATCACAGAGTCTCGGATAGTTATACAATAGGTTTTCAGTTGATACAATAGAGACTTTAGAAGGGGATCTAGTCCCGAGCTAATATAACTATATAACATTGTACTAAGCATAACTAATTATGACATAATGAATAGTTCCAACGTACCTTAGTCAACTAATACTACCGCTAGAGTCTTAGATAATTGTCCTAGAGAGTAAGACATAGTAGTGAATTTAGAATGGGATTCGATTCTGAAAAAATATTACTAGATAACATTGCACTAAGATATAGTAGTGAATTTTGAAGGGGATCTGATCCCAAAAAAGTATTACTAGATAACATTACACTAAACAGACCTAATTATGACATAATGAACGTTCCAACGTACGCTAGTAAACCAATACTATCACTAGTGTCTTAGATAGTTGTCCTGCTGAGTAAGATAGAGTAGTGAATTTAGAAGGGGATTCGATCCCGAAAAAATATTACTACATAACATTGTACTAAGCAAACCTAATTATTACATGATGATTTGTTACAATGTACACTAGTCACCGAGATAACCTATACCACATGTAATAATATACAGTGCATTATAGTTTTTTCAACTTGTGCTTACATTTTTCTATTTTTTTTCTTTTTCATATTTTAAATAATACATATAAATTATATTTTTTTAAATATTTAAATAAAATATATAAAACTTGTTAAAATAAGAGGCTTTTTTCTTTAAAAAAATACATTATTTTTTAAAAAATAATGGTGAAAATAATATAAAATAAAAAAAATTAAAATAACAAAAAAAATTAAAGAATGTCAATAAAAAATATTGAGAAAAAGTGTTAGAAATGATTTTAAAATTAATTTTTTGTTTAATTAATGGGATGTCTTTATATATTATTGAGGTGGAAATATAATGTCCCTAATATAAAAATATATATCAAATTTTAATTTTAAAAGTTCCAATTTAGGGTTTTTTTATTTTAATTTCGTTTTTTATTATCAAAATAATTTTCATTATTAATAAAATCAATTCAATACTATATTTTGGTTGTTTTATTAAATTCTCTAAAAAATTTTAGTTTATGATAAAAATTAATTAAATTTTTAAATATCAAACAATCCTAAAATTATAAAGTTTTATCTTATCAAATTTGTATTTAATTTTAATTTTTTTAAATTCATTAAATTAAAAAAATGTGGTAGTTGTATTAAATGGCTTAAATTGTTATTGTTATTTTCTATTTCGGTTTTCAACCCAATTATTTATTTTTTTAAATGCATTTAAATTGTCAAATTTGTAATTAAAATTATAGTGGCTGAAATTAATTGGTGATTTTTATTAAAAAAATATAATATTAAATTATAAAAATGGGTAGTTGCTAAAATTAATGGATAAATGATTTAAAAAGACAATATTAAATTAAATGTGGCTACATAATTACTGATTACATTTGGGAAGTAACAACATGTTAATTATTTATTCATTAAATTAAGAAATTGTGGTTCTTGTATTAAATGACATAATTTAATATTGTTATTTATTTTTTTCGGTTTTTTAATTTTTTTTCGTTTTTTGTTAAATGCATTTAATTTATGAAATTTTTTATTAAAAAATAGGTGGCCGAAATTAATGGGTATTTTTTATAAAAAAAAAAATAGTATTTAGTTAATGTGAATGCATGATTAGTGATTACATTGGAAAGTTATCACGTATTAATTATTTATTCTTTCAATAATATTTTATTATTTATTATAAAGGAATTCACTATATTTTATTAAGAATGTGAAAGGTTGCATTGTTTCTTCATAACACACACTATAAATATAATACCATATACCCTAAATTGATTGTGCTGTAGATATATATATATATTTAAATTAAGTTTTACGTAGACTCAACCACCATGTCTATCATCAACATATCAGATTCAACCTATTCAAATAATGAAGATAACTCTTCACCCTTTCATTCCAAAGATGATGAAGTAAATTCTCCATTGAAGAAGATCAAGGTTGAGAAGTTTGGCAATGACGTAGAGTCTCCATTGAAGAATATCAAGACTGAGAAGTTTAGCGATGATGAGAAAGCGTGAATCCACTTGATGCTCAACTAGAGTACAATCCAAATTGAATATATTTCGATATTATGTTTCAAAAATTTGATGAAAATTTAAGTCGTCTACTTGAATTGAAGAACAACATGGATGAATTTGTTCGAGAGATGACAAGATGCGCCTTTGCGATGCAAACTCTGCATGGATCAATGACCAACTATTTTGATGCAAAGGGGAAAAAGAATGAGGTGTGGGAGAAATATTTAAAGGAGAAATAGAAGAAGATGACAAAGAAGAATGACAATCTGTAAAATGCTTCAAGTGTTTTTTTTTTAATTTAATGTTTCTATGTGTTTCTTTAGGTCTTACTATAATATTTTTATTCTATTATGTTTTAATTTGTTTTTGGACATTTTCTTATTAGGATTTGTTATGAGTAGAAGCTTTTTATTTCTTTTTGGGTCTTCAAATAAAAGATTATTATTAATTTATTAAAAATGTTCTAATTAATAATTTTGTTGGAGTGAAATTGTCCAATTTTTTTAAAAAAAAATTAATGCTGAAATTGTATATTAATTTTCGATTTTCAATTTAAAATTATAATTTAATTTTAATTAATAATTAACAATTGACCATTAAGCAATCTCTAAATTAATAGACTTTATAAATTATCTAACTAATTATATTAAATGAATATATTTCCTTATTGGGTGATATAGAACTAATGAAAAAATATATAATTTCACAAAACAATAATTTAATTTTCCTAAGAGAATACAAATATATGCATATTTTAAATAAATCAAAATAGTTTTTTTTTCTGGTGCAATGGGTATATAATTTACGATATTTTTTTATAACACATGATGTAACACCCTGGATAATCAAGACTGTTACACTGTGTATTTGAAATAGTGCAAGACATGCTAATCAAGTCATTTGAATAAAATGTGATCCTAAAGTCATAATCAGGTTAGGGTTAAAAGATTTTTATCATAAACGGTTATTTTTCATTAAAATAGATGTTTGGTACATGGGATCCCAAAAACAGGGTTTAAAAGACAATTTACCACCTCTTAGAAGTTATATACAATGAGTGGCCACTCTAATGGAAAAATACAAGTTTTAGGCTTCTGTCCCTGTACTTCCCTCGGTCGTGGTAGACGAGCAGCTGATAATGTACACCTCACCCCCACTGCTCTCCAACTCATGGTTGATCCATTTTACCCTTGCCTTTACCTGCATCATGTAGCACCCGTGAGCCAAGACCCAACAAGAAAACCATAGCAATACAACATAAATAACGATGATAATCAATTAATTCACTAGATAATTAACCAAATATTCAACAAGCCATAGCATTAAGCTAACAACAATAAACATTTATATGCAAAAATTCATCTCAATCAACATGCAATACTCAGGGTCGACGCCCTTAGGCCGCACCCTCTATTTAATCCACTGACTCTGGCTCGCTTAGGTCGAGTCTAGTGTTTATTTAGTTGACCCCAGCTCACAGTGGCTGAGCCGCGTCCTGTGTGCAAATTATCTGCCCCGACTCTCTTAGGCCGTTCATTTCATGCTCACATGGCATTATCACAGTTATACAACATATGTATTCAAATATAGGGAATCTCAGTCCCAACATAACCACACAAGGGTACAGTTTTCTTACCTTTAATTCTGAACGGAGATAATGGAATGGTCCCGAGCAAGATCCTCAGTCCCAGTAATGGGCCCTCACCTTTTTCTTTATTGTTGGATGATGTTGTCTTCTGAGAAGAATTGGTGGGGGCACAACTACGCCATTCCTTATCGAACTCCATCCCCCCGAATAGAGTCCTTATTTTCTCGAAACCAAAGACTTATTCGCAAGCATGAAGAGCGAATAGAGCGTGAAGACATCAATTCTCAATTTTAAAGTCAAATTATTGAGATCCAAGAGGGAAAAAGAAGAAGGCTCTGATTGGATGTCCATCCCAAGACTGACTCCTTCATTCATCCTATACCTTTAAACCATGCCCTCATGGTAACCATTGCCTTTTACCCAAAAGAGCTCTCCTTCCAACTCATAGAGAGGTCTCCGAGCCGTCCCTCTCAATCTTCTTCTACCCTAGCCCCTCCCCAAGTATCTTCTCTCCCCTCCTCCAATTGCAAGTTTTTTTAGGATGACTTTTACGAAAGCTCAATAAAAATCACTAGACAGGTTTCGGACATCCTATCTTCCCATGGCTTAAAAGTTTCTGCCAAACTGGTGTGTCAAGGTCCAGCACCTGAAGATAAGAGTAGTTATGCCCTAGGTGAGGATAACCCTAACCGAGTGAACAAGCTTGCGGCTTGGAGTCGTGAGCATATGAGGGTTGGGGCATTATTTCCCTTAAATGACTATTTTAAGTTCATTGATTGGATTGACATCACCTCATTCTAGCTATAATCTAACTCGTACAGAGTTCTAGCGGCACTGAGGTCGCTATATCACGAAATGAAGTGGGAAGAGACTTCAAAAAATGAGATTCTCTTTCTCTTTTGCCTCAGAAGTAACCCAATTCGAGCTTGAGGTGGAGATGGATTTTACTATCTATCAAGTTGGCCCAAAGAAAGCAAGCTTTTTGAGGATATACCTAACCATCCTCCCAACTTTAAGAAACACTTTTTCTGGATCAATGGTCTTGAATCATCCAAGTTCTACTCTTTCCAATCACTTATTCAAACACTTCTCCATATGCTTCTCTGTAGCAAATTTTGACCGTCCCGGGCCTTCCAAGGAGATGGTCAACAGGCGAGAGAAAATGTCTAAGCTCCCATACGGTAGGTGATCACTGAATTACTTTTTGCATGAGGACAAGCTCCGCCTATGTGGTCTACTCGGCGAAAGCGAGACCACTGATGACGGTGGGAACCATAAATACGTGACATAGGAAGAAGTCCCAATTCCCACTCCCTCAAATCCTCTCTCAAATAAAGGGAAAGTAGGTTCGAGCTCAACTTTTGCCATCTCTTCCTCCCCTGCCAATCAATCTGGCTCGGAAAACGAAGCTCAAGATGAGGCATCCTTGGGCTCGACCGAATGAGGTAAAGTAATCCTTGTCCAATCAGGTAGGTCTCCTACACTCTTAACACTGAAGCCAAACATTTTAGTTTCATTTAATTACTCTGAAAATAATGTCATGACTTGGTCAGGGGTAGACTTTATAGTACATAGGGATAATAGTTGGTTATTTGAGTTTCAAACTATGTATTGTATAAACAAAGTGTGGGAAGGTTTAGGGACCCAATACGACTCAAATTATTGGCGAGACTTTTCCAAGATGTCTCCCACATTTCAAGGTGAAGGAAACCGAAGAATCTACTCAAGTCATCGACGTTTCATCGGGTGATTTTTCATTAGATTCTTTATCTTCTAGTTAGGTTCTCCCATTTATGTGCAAAAAACTTTAATATTAATATTTAATCATAGTACTAATTGTATTTTTCCCCATTTTGCAGGTGATATGGACTCGGAGCTCGACAACCTAATCACCAAGCCTCCAAAGGCTAGAGGCTCAAAATGAGGATGAGTCTCCTTGAAGAAGGACATGCCTCCACCACATTCCCCAAAGGCAGCCAGGGTTATCAAGAACCCCCCCTTCACAGGCCGTTCAATCAGGCTCGAGGCCTCCTGCTGCCTCGAGGCCTCATTCTGCCTCCCTGGGGCAGGTTCCACCTCCTTCCCTCATGGCGAAGACTTTTCCACCTCCTCCATCTAGCAAGGCCCCTTCTACTGACAGTGGAAAGAAAGTAGTTGAATTCTCCCAATCCAAGCCTCCAAATGCTCCCACCCCAGTTTGGAAGCTCTCAATCTCGACCCACATGAGAGAGTTCACCTTGGAAAATGTGGCTGGTGCTTCTAGTGCTGATCTTGGCTCGAACATTTTGACCCAAGTTGGTCGCGTCTTTAGCAACGTTCAAGACCTAGACTGGGAATTTTTTAAGGGTGATAATTCCACCTCCATCTTTGATAGGGGTGAGGAGTTATTGGCTTTTTAAAGCATCATCAAGCTCAAAACTTTTATAAGTTTGAATTTATATTTTTTTCTTAACACTTTTGCATGATGTAGAGTCTTCTCGGTTTTCATCGCCAAAACCACCTCTTGACTGCCTAGGTGGCGATCAGTCACAAGCTCGCCTGCGAGGTCAAAACTACTCAGACTCAAGCAGAGGATACTCTTAAGGCCAAGGATAAGTTGGAAATTAAGCTCACAGAGGCGGCGTGAGACGTGATGAGGCGCAGGCGAAGGCCACTTCTTCCAAGGTTGAGATCGATGGTGTGAACACAGAGCTCGAAGCTAAAACACAGAGCTCACAGAAATCGAAGCTCAATCGCCTTCAGAGCCAGCTTGCCCAGCTCAAAGAGGACAAAATGGCCACTTTCAACGTGATGGAAAAAGAAAAGGCCCAGCTTACTAAGGAGTTCAAAACCAAGAAAGATGCCTCAACTGACATGGCCATGTACAGAATATGGTCCATGAATCTAGACATCGACACTTCCTTTTTGGTCAACAAAGAGGAAGATTTCTTGGAGAGATGGAGAACTTGTCTTACTGAAGAGGAAGCTGTCAAGGTCACCACTCACGAGGCAGGAGATGGTGAGAAGAGGGGAGACAAGGTGGAATCTAGGGTCGTCCAACAATAGTTTGTGTTTTTTTATAAGAGCTTCAGCCCTAAATTTTGGGTTGTAAATATTTTAAGGCCCTTGAGGTCGAGACAATTTATAGCTCGAATTGTAGAGCTATTTTATCTTTTATGTTTTTATATTTAGAAACACTTTATTTGTTAATTTATATATGTTTCTGTCTTTGTTATAGTGTGCTCAGTATTTATTAAGTACCAAAATATTTCGAGCTTCAAATTTTATTAAGTACTGAATTTTTTTTCGAGCTTACAATATTTATAGCAGTGATTATACCTGTTTTGGCAGTCAAGAGGTTATTAAAAACTTCTATACTTGTAACTTTTAAGCTTATTAAAAACTTCTATGTTTGTCATGCATAGTTTGTGTTTGCAATTATGCTCCGCATTGATCTCGTTAAAACAGGCTCGATTATTTTAAATTTGCTTCACAAAAATTCATAGCGATGTTTAGGATTAGTTTAGTTATTTAACCTGGTTATATTTTTTATTTTTCCACTAGGTTAATGCTCAAGGCAAGTCCAAGCTTAAAAATTCTTGCAAGTTAAATCCAACTCAAATTTCACTAGTTCATTATTTTGAACTCATAAGGACGTGCTAGGTTGTTTTTCCTTGCACTTATTTCCATTTTTTTTAAATATTTTTTTTGATGATATGGTTTTATTTCCTGTGCCATATATGTCCCCCTTAAACTCCTAAGATTATAAGATCTTGGGTTGTTTCGTTATTGAGTTGTAAGAAAAAAATTAACAACAAACTAAAAATGGAAATGGAGAGTATATTATTGATAATACTGAATTAAATACAAACTTGGTTACATTAATAAACATCTTCCAAAATTCATTGACAATATGGCCATAGATGTTCACCTTTCCAAGCTCGCGGGACCAATTCTCCATTTAATCGAGCTAGTTTATAGACACTGGGTCGGATGATAGATTCAATTAAATAAGGTTCTTCCCGATTTGGCTCCAGCACACCTACTGTCGGATCTCGTGTGTCTAGAAATACTCGTCTGAGTACCAAATCTTCCACTCCAAAGTGCTTGCCTCGAACTCTTTTATTAAAATATCTTGTGGCACATTGTTGGTACTCGGCATTTTTAAGCTGGAAATCATCTTGCTTTTCTTCAAGTAGGTCCAATGACTCTTCGAGCTGTAACTGGTTCGAGTTATGTGTATATGTTTCACGTCGTAACGTCATTACTTCGACCTCGATTGGCAGCATTTCTTCACAACCATAGGCTAGTGAAAAATGGTGTGTTCCATGTCGAAGTTCAAGTTGTCGTCCTATAAGCCCATAGTACTTGTGGCAATTCATCTAGCCATCTTCCTTTTGCTTCTTCGAGCCACTTTTTGATAGAACTCTTCAAAGTTTTATTCACTGCTTTAACCTGACAATCCGCTTGAGGGTGTGCCACCGATGAAAAGAATTTTATAATTTCATTTTTTTCACAAAACTAAGTAAATAATTCACTATCGAATTGAGTTCCACTGCCAGAAAAAATCTTCCTTGGTATCCCATATCGGCACACAATATTTTTTACCACAAAATCTAGGACCTTTTTCGAGGTGATTGTTGCTAGTAGCTCGGCTTCGGTCCATTTCCGAAGTAATCAACTACAACCACAACATACTTAACTCCACCTTTCCCCATTGGCAATGATCTTATGAGGTATATGCCCCATACTGCAAATGACCATTGAGAAGTTAACATTGTGAGCTCAATTGGTGGAGCTTGGGGTATCAACGCGAATCGCTGGTATTTATCACTATGCTTAACATATGCGAATGCATCAACTTTTAGCGTGGGCCAAAAGTATCCATGTCTTATTACTTTTTTGAGAGGTTATAACCCATGTGTGATCTCCGCAAAATCCTTCATGGATTTCTTCAAGGATTCTTCTTGCTTCAGGCAGGGTTACACATCGTAGTAGCCCCATGGCATAGCCTCTTTGATACAACTTTCCTTCCAAGATAGAATATCTCGCAATCTTTTACAGTAATTTTCGAGCCTCATTCTGGTCATTAGGAAGACTTCTAGTTTCGAGATAGTTGATTACAATCGTCATCCATGTTGGTTGTGAATCAATCATTCCAACCTCACCTGTTTCTAGCTCGGATATACTAGGTTGTGATAAGAATTCCACTGGGACCACGTTGAGTGTGTCAGCTTCCCTAGTTTTTGCAAGTCGAGCCAAAGCATTAGCATTCGAGTTCTGTTCCCTTGGAACTTGTTCGATCGTGTAGTATTTGAATTGTTCGAATGCGATTTTGACTTTTTCTAGGTATGCTACCATATTTGTCCCTCGAGCGTGATATTTACCTCGTACCTGGTTGACTACGAGCTGAGAGTCACTATAGCAGTGTATTGCCTTGGCTTTTAGTTCACAAACCACTCGAAGCCCTTCCAATATCGCCTCATATTTTGCCTCGTTATTGGATGCATCAAATCCAAATCTCAATGTAGAATGAAATCTTTGTCCTTCGGGGGTTATGAGTATGATTCCTGCCCCCGATCCATTCTTATTTAAGGACCCATCAACATAAATTTTCCATAACTCTTGAGACGGGGTTGTTACTTCCTCGTTGGATATGTCGGTGCATTCAACTATAAAGTCGGTGGATGCTTGGCCCTTGATTGTCGTTCTCGGGTGGTAAGTTATTTCGAATTTCCCGAGTTCAACTGCCCATTTTAATAGTTGTCCCGACACTTCAGGTTTTGCCAATATTTTCCTCAATGGTTGGTCAGTAAGCACATGTATGGGGTGTGCTTGGAAGTAACGTCGTAACTTCCGTGAAACATGCACCAAACGTAGTGCGAGCTTCTCCATTATAGGATATCGTGATACGGTAGGATACCTCTGCTCATACTCCTCTAGCTGTCTTGACACATAGGCTATCTGTAGCAACCCAAATTTGCTAATAAGGCTTAGGGCCTTGATTAGCGTGCCTTGAGGGTAATAAGTGATTTATTGTTATAATATGTAAATTTGTGTGAATATGTGATTAGAGATGCATGTTTAGGTGAATTAAATATGCATGTGGGCCCTGTTTGGTTATTAGGGGCATGTTTGTAATTTTAGCCCGTTGATGGCATAAATGTGATAATTGTAATAATTGTGATATACTTGTGATATATCTGTGTTGCACGATCCGAGACAGTCCTAGGGAGCAGTGAGCTAGAAAGTCACAATGGGGTCAAAAACCTGACTTGGGGTGAGTCGAGGGGTATTTCGGGTATTAGACGTTTTATTGGGTTAACGGGTTATAGAAATAAATATTTGGAGATATATTTGAAGATAGAATGTTTAGGAAGGAATATTGGGGAGATTTACCATTTTTCCCTCGGGGACGTTTTGCAGTTAAGGGCAAGGGGAAAGTCGATCAACCATGAGTACGGAAAGCGTGAAGTGGCACGTACATGTTTGGCCTGCTTGGCTGCCACAGCCAGGGGTATTTTTTGGAAGATGATTGTACTAAACCTAGATTTTGTCGTTTAGCCGACTTTGGGATCCCAACTGCTAAACGCTTTATGGTTTTCTATGAATGGAACTATTTTCAAAGTATATGACTCTATTTATGGTTTAGTTACACTTTTGTCTTAAAACCTCGATTAGCGAGTTAATTGCACGTTTTAAACTCACTTAGTAACGGCTCTAAGGAAGTAGGGCGTTACAACTTGGTATTAGATTGAGCCAAGGTTTATGGTTTCTGGAGAATGACCGAACATGTACGCTCGCTGTCAGTGACAAGCTTGACTCAGGGTTGGTTGGTAATAATTGAATGGTATGTCTGATTATATGCTTAAATGCTATGTTTTCCTGCTTACTTTATATAGAGCATGATGAATGATTTAACATATGCATTCCAGGGCATGGCCCGCTATGTGTTATATGCTACCTATATGTTATGTGGATTGTTGTTTATGGTTGGTTGATGTGATTGGGAGGTGGTTTTGGATGTTGTTATCGTGCCTGATGAGCGATGTCGTTGATTGCAGGCATAATTGTTGAGATGCCTCGGCAATCATCGAGACTCCGCGACAGTAGGGCCGAGGATGACAACCAGGGTCAAGACCCTCCACCTGCCCCACTGAATTGGCAACAGATGTTTGCCGAAATGGAAGCAAGATTGCAACGAACAGAGGAAGAACTTCGACAGATGAGGCAGCAGGCCCCTCCATAGGTCACTAGGTTGCCAGTTCAGTAGATTGTGGTGCCAGTGCCGGTTCAAGCTGTTGTGGAGAACAAGTGGGAACCTTTATATGAGAGGTTCAAAAAGCAGCATCCTCCCACCTTTGAGGGTGGACCAGACCCACTGCGGGCAGAGTAGTGGATGAATATGATTTCCTCTACCCTGGATTTTATGAGGGTTGAGGGGAACGAGAGGGTAGCTTATGCTAGCTACATGTTCAGAGAGGATGCCCGCATCTGGTGGGATGTAGTAGTTCAGAGGAGGAATGTGACAATTATGACTTGGGAAGATTTCAGAAATATCTTCAACGAGAAATACTACAGTGTAGCAATTCGAGCTGCAAAGGTTGACGAGTTCATCAACCTGACTCAGAACCAGTTGACAGTTACTGAGTATGCTCTGAGATTTGACCGGTTGGCGAAGTTTGCACCGGATTTGGTGTCGACTGATGCGGCAAGGAGAGATAGATTTGTGCGGGGATTGAACATTATGATCGCCCGTGATGTAAAGATCACCTTGGATCCAGAGACTACTACCTATGCTCAGGTTATAGATATGGCCCTTACAGCTGAGGGGGCCAAGGACCAGATTTGGAGAGAGAGCGTTGTTAGGCGTGATGCCAGGAGGAAAGTGCCTCCTTTTATTGGATCCAATCAGGGTAGTGGATCCAGTGAGCAGAAGAGAAAGGCCCCAGATTCTTTTGTTCCTCCTTGCTCAGATAGGAGGGCACGGGGTGCTTTTGGTGGCCGTCAGGGCGGAGGTGACAGCTGGAGGAGCTTTCCAGTGTGTCCACGGTGCAGACGACGACATCAGGGTGAGTGCAGGATTAGGGCCTGCTTTGTTTGTGGGAGTGCCAATCATCTGAAGAAGGACTGCCCACAACCCAGGAAAGAGGAGCTGAAGCAGGGTGACGGTCTCGCTCCTGCCAGAGTGTTTACCTTGACTCAGAATGAGGCGGAGGCTAGCCCCTCGGTTGTGACAGGGGTTTTCTTATACTTCATTTTTTGACTCGGGAGCTACTCATTCATTTGTGTCTGCTAGAGTGATAGATCAGCTGTGTAGACCTAGCGTTTTGTATGCTAGGGGTTTTCAGAATTTGTTACCAACTGGGGAACTGGTAGTCTCTAGGAGATGTATTAGAGCTTTACCAATAGAGGTAGATGGTAGGGAGTTGTCTATTGATTTGATTGAGCTTGCGATGGATGATTTCGATATGATCCTAGGGATGGATTGGTTATCGAAGTATGGGGCGAAGATTGACTGCATGCGCAGGATGGTGACATTTGAACCAGAAGGGGAGATACCCTTTGTATTTGTGGGGACGGTTAGTGGACCGCGAGTACCTATGATTTCAGCACTAAAGGCTAGAGACCTGATGCAGGAAGGTTGCATAGGATTCTTAGCGAACGTTGTGGATACCTCTAGGGCTATGTCGATTGGACCGGGTGAGACCATATTGGTATGTGAGTTTCCAGATTTATTTCTAGCAGACCTGCCAGGGTTGCCGCCGCAGTGAGAGATTGAGTTTGTCATTGAGTTGGTGCCAGGAGTGGATCCAGTATCTAGGACACCTTATAGAATGGCTCAGGTGGAGTTGAAGGAGTTGAAGATTCAATTGCAGGAGTTGAAGATTTGGGCCTTGATTAGCGTGCCTGGAGGGCAATAAGTGATTTAATTGTTATAATATGTAAATTTGTGTGAATATGTGATTAGAGATGCATGTTTAGGTGAATTGAATATGCATGTGGGCCCTGTTTGGTTATTAGGGGCATGTTTGTAATTTTAACCCGTTGAGGGCATAAATATGATAATTGTAATAATTGTGATATATCTGTGTTGCATGATCCGAGACAGTCTTAGGGAGCGATGAGCTAGAAAGTCACAACGGGGTCAAAAACTCGACTCAGGGCGAGTCGAGGGGTATTTTAGGTATTAGACATTTTATGGGGTTAACGGGTGAAGATAGAATGTTTAGGAAGGAATATTGGGGAGATTTACCATTTTTCCCTCGGGGACGTTTTTGGCACCCCGAGCTTTGAGGTAACCTTAAAAGCTTAAGTTGAATAAAACAAAGTTGAGGAAACATTCAGAACTTAGGAACCCACTCTTCCACTCTATCTCTCCCTTATCTTCTTCTTTGGAAGCTTGGAGGTTTTTTTGAAAACTAATTGTAAACTAAGGAATCAAGTTAGAATTATGGAGGCTAGGAGCTTGGAGCTTAGGAGGTTAACTCAGAGACTCAATTAAGCAAGGGTAAGCATTTAAATTATATGAATTATGTTTGAATTTATGCTAGTGTCTTAAAAGTTTTGCATGTTGGAAAGATGAAGAATAATCTTTAAGTTTGATGAGGTTTTGAGCTAGAATTCTTGTTAGGTTTTGTTACTGAGTCCATGGTATAACTTCTGTGATGATTAGCTTGAGTTGTTGGGTTGAATTTGGAGTTAATTGGATTGGTTTTCGTGGTAAAAATGGAGGATTTTTCTGGATTCGAAGGGTTGGGTCGCGGCATTGTTCTTACTGAGTCGCGGCCCTCTAGAACAAAATGGTGGCCTGGAAGAAGGGTGGGCCGCGGTATGCCCTAGCTTGGGCCGTGACGTGCCTGCCCTGTTTTGGGGGGAATGGTCTCTGGTTGGGGGCGGGCCGCAGCATGGCCTCATGGGGCTATGGCGCTTAGTGCATTTTTGGGTTTTAAAGAGGTTTTAGGCTTGGGAATCCAAAAGTTAAGGCTCGGGATGGATTTTATCACCCGGATTGATAGAATTCGAGGTTCCGGAGATTAGAATTATGACTCAAAGATATTTAATAAATTAGAACTTGATGGATGGATATTGTTGGTGCATTGTGACTAGGGTTTCAGCGAGGCTCGGACTAGGGGACTGTGCTCGGGACATCGGTGCTTGGAAAGCTCTGGACACAGGTAAGAAAACTATTGTTCCCATAGAGCTTGTGTTGCAGGGCACATCCCATATGATTGTGTTGTTGGGCTTGGCCCTATATGATTGTGTTGCAGAACATAGCCCTTTGATTGAGTTTATACATGTTTAAGTATCTGCTTAATTATGTTGTGTGTGCATATATGTGAATGAATGGCAAGAGCCAGGACGGCGAGGGCCGAGAACGACGAAGGCCGGGAATGGCGAAGGCCGAGAACGGAAAGGGGTCGAGAGCAGCGTTTAGCATGCAAAGTGCGAGTTGCCAGGGCGAGACCCTAAAGGATACCTAGGATATCCTCACGGTGTGGACCGCGAACCCAGGGCCTGGTAAAGCACCTGGGACGGCATGGCCGTACGTGTATAGCCTGATGATGGCTTGTTTATATGTTAAGTGTTTGATATGCATATGTTATCTGCTTGTGAGGGTTTTCTTGCTGGGCTTCGGCTCACGGGTGCTATATGGTGCAGATAAGGGCAAGGGGAAAGTCGACCAACGATGAGTACGGAGAGCGTGAAGCAGCACGTACATGTTTGGCCTGCCTGGCTGCCACGGCCAAGGGTATTTTTTGGAAGATGATTGTACTAAACCTAGATTTTGTCGTTTAGCTGACTCTGGTTATATTTTTTATTTGTAAATATTTCTAAACAGTATTTTGGAATCCCAATTGTTAAACGCTTTATGGTTTTCTATGAATGGAACTATTTTCAAAGTATATGACTCTGTTTATGGTTTAGTTACAATTTTGTCTTAAAACCTCGATTAGCGATTTAATTGCACGTTTTAAATTCACTTAGTAACGGCTCTAAGGAAGTAGGTAGCTACCCTATCACCTTCCCAACTTGCATCAATACACACCCAAAACCTTGCCTCGAAGCGTCGTAGTAGACCACAAACTTTTCCTTGTTTGATGGAAGACTCAGTACCAGAACGGTGATCAGTCATCGCTTCAACTTCTTGAAACTGTTCTCACATCTCTCTGGTACACTGCTTGGTCTCGGCCAATCTCTCACTACCTCAATCTTGGCCGGGTCCACTAGAATCCATTCCTTACTCATAATGTGGCCCAGAAATGATACTTGGGGTAACCAAAACTCACATTTACTGAACTTAGCATATAACCCATGCTCCCTCAGCCGTTGTAGTACCAAACGAAGATGTTGTTCATGCTCTGTCTCTGATTGGGAGCACACCAGTATATCATTGATGAATACAATCACAAACTTATCCAAATAATCCTTGAAGACCCTATTCATCAAGTCCACAAAGGCTACTGGGGCATGGGTTAATCCAAAGGACATGACCAGGAATTCACAATGTCCATACCTCGTATGGAACGCAGCCTTTGGTATGTCCTCCTCCTTAATCCACAACTAATGGTAGCCAGACCGAAGGTCGATCTTAGAGAACACTGTCTTCCCCTGTAGCTGATCAAACAAGTCGTCGATTTTGGGAAATGGATACTTATTCCTAATAGTAAACTTATTCAGCTCTCTATAGTCGATGCACATTCTTAAGGATCCATCCTTCTTCTTGACGAACAACACTGGGGCACCCCATGGAAAAAAGAAACTGGGTCTGATGAATCCTAGATCCACTAACTCCTGCAACTAAATCTTCAGTTCCTTCCATTCTGCTGGAGCCATCCTATAAGGTGTCCTTGATACTGGCTCTGCCCCTGACGCCAACTCTATAAAAAACTTGGTCTCTCGATGTGGTGAAAACCCTTGAAGATCTGCTGGGAATACATCAGGAAACTCACACACTAGTCTGGTCTCATCCGGTCCAACTGACACGATCCTAGAGGTATCCACTATGTTTGCTAGGAATCCTATGAAACCTTCTTACAATAGGTCTCTAGCCTTCAGTGAAGATATTATAGGCACTCGTGGTCCACTCACTGTCCCCACAAACACAAAAGGTTCATCCCCTTCTGGTTCAAAAGTTACCATTCTTCGCTTGCAGTCTATTGTCACCCCATACTTTGATAACCAGTCCATCCCTAGAATCTTATCAAAATCATCCATCACCAGTTCAATCAGATCCACAGACAAATCCCAACCGTCTATCTTTACTAGTAATGCTTAAAGTCACCTCATAGAGACTACCAGTTCCCCAGTTGGCAACAAAGTCCTGAATCCCCTAGCATACAGATCACAAGGTCTACACAAACGGTCGATCACCCTAGTAGATACAAATGAATGAGTAGCTCCTGAATCAATCAATGTAGTAAATGAAGAACCAGCACTAGAAATTTGACCTATGACGACCGAGGGACTAGCCTCAGCCTTGGTCTGGGTCAAAGTAAACACCTTGGCTGGAGTGAGGCTGTCACTTCTCTTTGGTTCTTCCTTCCTGGCTTGTGGGAAATCTTTCCTTAAGTGACTGTTGATCCCAAAGATGAAGTATGCTCTGACTCTACATTCCCCCAGATGTCGCTGCCTGCACCATGGACACTCTGGGAAGCTTCTCCAGTTCTCTCCCCCGCTCTGACGGCCACCAAAAGCACCTTGTGCCCTCCTATCTGGACCAGGAGGAACAAAAGAATCTGGGGGCTTTCTCTTCTGCTCACTGGGGCCACTACCCCAACTAGAACCAGTGAAGGGAGGCTCCGTCCTCCAAGCATCATGCCTTGTAGCACCTTCTCTCCATATCTGATCTTCAGCCCCCTCAGCAATAAAGGCTTTCTCCACTACTTGAGCATAAGTGGTAGTCCTCAGATCTAGTGTTATCTTAACATCACGGGCTATCATCACATTTAGCCCCCGTATAAAGCGATCCCTCCATGTCATATCAATAGGCATCAAATCCGACGTGAACTTCACCAACTAGTCAAACTTCAAAGCATATTCTGTGACGGTCATTTTGTTCTGAGTCAGATTAGTAAACTCATCCACCTTTACAGCATGGACTACAACACTATAATACTTCTCATTGAAGACATCTCTGAATTCATCCCAGGTCATAACGATCATATCCCTCCTCTGGAAACAACTTCCCACCAAATGCGAGCGTCTTCCCTTAACATGTAACTGGCACAAGCCACCTCTCATTCCCTTCCACCCTCATAAAATCCAAAATGGAAGAGTTCATGTTCATCCATTGCTTTGTCCGCAATGGGTCTGGACCACCCTCAAAGGTGGGAGGGTGCTATTTTCTGAACCTTTCATACAAAGGCTCCCACCTATTCTCCATCACAGGCTGGGCTGACACTGGTGCCACAGCCTGTGGAATCTGTAACCCAACATCCCGAGGAAGGACCTGTTGCCTCAATTCTCAGAGTTCATCTTCAGTTCGCTGAAGTCTAGCTTGCATTTCGGCAAACATCTATTGCTAGTTTTGTGGGGCATGTGGAGGGTCCTGACCCTAGTTTTCATCTCCGGCCATATTTCCACGAAGTCTAATCGATCACCGAGGCATAACTTCAATATGCTTGCAATCAATGACGTCGCACATCAAGCACGATAACAACATCCAAAAACCACCTCCCAGTCCAATTAGTCAAATATAAAAACCAAATCAACATAATGCATGAATCGCATAGACATATAGAATTCAAAGGGTCCATGCCCTAGCATCATATATACATATACATATATTCATCATGCTCCATCTATATTAACTAGGCAAACAAGGCAACTCAGACAAGCAATTAAACATTTAATTCACTTAATATCGACTAACCCTAAGTCGAGCTTGTCTCTGGCAGCAAGCGTACATCTTCGGTCAATCTCTAGGAACCATAAACCTTGGCACGCTCTGATACCAAGTTATAATGCCCTACTACCCTAGAGTTGTTACCATGTGATTTTAAAATATGTCATTAGCTCGCTAATCGAGGTTTTAGAGTGAAAGTGTGATTAAATCGGAATAAAGACTCATTAAATGAAAACTAAGTATAAAAGGTTTGGACATCCATTAAAGTTATAAAAGTGGTACATTGGGATCCCAAATACTGTTTCAAAATTTATTTATAATTAAAATTTAAGGTACAGTCGACCTAAGCGAATAAATCAAACAATTATAACATGTCCCTCAAAACAACCCCGGCTGTGGCAGCCAGGTAGGCCGAATATGTACGCACCGCTCCATGCCCTCCAACTCATGCTTGGTCGGCCTTTCCTTTGCCTTACCTGCACCATAGAGCACCCGTGAGCCAAGGCCCAGCAAGAAAACTCCACACATAGCATATGACAATTCAATTCAGTAAAAACACAACTTTAAACAGATAACAGACTATTCACATAACGACTTATGCTGACCCAGGTGCTTTACCACCAGGCACTGGGTTCACAGTCTTCACCGAATAGGTGAGTACAACACCCTAGATGGCCATGCCATGGCGGCCTACATTCAACATACTTGTTGTTGTTTGGCCTGCATTCAGCATGCTTATCGCCATTCCCGGCCTTCGCTGATCAATCATAACCATGCAAACATAGCATAACAACTACAAATATTCACACACAACAATAAACACAAAGAATCAGGCCATGCTCTACTCTACGAGCACAAACAGTTTTCTTACCTGTGTCCCGAGCTGATTGTCTAGTGTGATCTCGAGCACAATCCCCTAATCCCAAGCCTTGGCAGTAAAACCTCAGTGATAATTTTGACCTTAAGCTAGATCCCCAACACCTCCAGCTTCAAATCCTCAACTCCCAACCTCAAATTCTGAGATTTTCCTTCAAATTTTCCCAAAACCCTCTAAGCCACCAAGAGAGGGAAAGAATGTCGAGTAGAGAGAGAGTGTGTGTGTGAGGGTGTAGTGTTTCTTTCTGATTTTGGTTTTTTCCACAAAGTTCCTAAAGCTGAGTCTATCCCTTAATACCAAAAGACCAAAATGTCCCTAACTTATCCTTAGCCTTTCTAACACCACCAAGGGCAAAATCATCTTTTGCCACCATTTTCCTGCTAAACCTCAAGTAGTCCTATAGATTCCCAACTAATCCCGATGTGCCCAATTAATCACCAAAATAATTACCCGTTACCTGATAAATTCCAAATATATGCTAAGTTTCCCAAAATACCCCTAGGCTCTCCCCGAGTCGGGTATTAGACCCCGTTGTGACTACTCCGCTAATCCGCTCCCTAGGACCATCTCAGACCACACATCTCAATTATATATCCACAATACTGTGGTCTCAAGCACAACGCACACACATAATCACATTTATGCTCTTAACGGGCCAAAATTACAAATATGTCCCTTATTAATGAAAACAGGCCCACATGCATATTTAATTCACCTAAACATGCATTTCTAATCATATAATCCTTTAATCCACGTAATCACATACTGATACAAATATATCATAATTAACCACGTAATAACATAATTAAATCAATTATTTCCCTCCTGGCACGCTAATCAAGGCACTAAGACTTATTAGTAGTTTTGGGACGTTACATGCCCCCTCTCAAAAGGTTAAAGAATGGCAGACATTTATCAATTGATTTCGAGAAGAGCCTATTCAAAGCTACCATTCGTCCATTTAAGCTATGGACATCCTTGTGCTTTCTAGGTGAAGGAATTTCTATTAAGCCCTTGATTTTGTCTGGGTTTGCCTCGATTCCCTGAGCATTCACTATAAAGTCGAGGAATTTTCCTGAAGATACTCCGAATGAGCACTTTTGCAAGTTTAACCTCATATTGTACTTTCTGAGTATAGTGAAACATTCTGTTAGGTTGGCAACATAGTTATTGGTGTGCTTGGATTTGACCAACATATCATCCACGTATACCTCCATGTTTTTTCCGATCTACTTGGTGAACATATGATTTACCAATCTTTGGTATGTTGCTTCAGCGTTCTTCAGCCAAAAGGGCATCACGTTGTAGCAATATAATCATTTTTCTATTACGAAGCTCGTGTGTCTTGGTCGGGAGCATGCATAACTATCTGGTTATATCTAGAATAGGCATCCATAAATGACATGAGATCATGTCCCGAGGTTGCATCAACAAGCTAATCAATTCGAGGCAGTGGAAAACAATCCTTTGGATAGGCTTTATTCCAATCTGAATAGTCAATGCAGGTTCTCCACTTCCCATTTGGCTTGGGGACTATAACAGGATTAGCTATCCAATCTGGATAATATGCTTCTCTTATGAACCAGTCAACCTTTAGCCTATCCACTTCTTCCTTTAGGGCTTTCTTCTCTTCATCATCAAGGAGCCTCCTTTTTTGTTGTTTCGAGGTGGGGGTGAAATTTTATCTACATTTAAAGCGTGACTTATTATGTTGGGACTGATCCCAATCATATTTGCATGGGACTGAGCGAAAACATCTTGGTTCTCTTTCAAGAAGCGTGTTAGTTGCTATTTTGCCTCTTTAGCAAGGTTCTTTCCAATTTTCACCACTTTAGTTGTGTCCTTCTCTTCAAGCTAGACACCTTCAAGCTCCTCGATTGGTCTGAGATCAGCTCGGTCCTCTCCCAGTCTGGGGTCGATTTCGTCTTCGACCTCAAAAATTCTTTCCCTTATCTCTTCGATCACAAACCAGTGCTTGGGCACTGAATTGACCTTTTCCCCTCATAGAGATGTTATAACATTCTCGAGCTGCTAGTTGATCTCCTTTCAATGTCCCAATTGCACTTGGTGTTGGGAATTTGAGCGCCAAGTGCCTTACAGGTGTTGCTGCCCCTAACCCAATCAGGGCTGGTCTCCCGAGAAAAATATTGTAGGCAAATGGTGTATCTACCACTATGAACTTAAACATCCTGGTCGTTGAGACTAGATACTCCCCTAGTGTTACAGGGAGTTCAATAGCTCTTGTACTGGCTATCCCTTCTCCTAAAAATCCATATAGGGTAGTTGCACATGCTTTTAGGTCTCAAACTAATAAGCCCATCTTTTCCAATGTCGTTTTATATAAGATATTCACTGAGCTCCCGTTATCAATCAGTACTCGGTGAATCCTTTTATTAGCGAGCTGGATAGTTATAACCAAGGGGTTGTTATGTGGGAACTGAACATGAGAGACTTCTTCTTTTGTGAAAGTTATTGCCTGGGTTTCGACTCGTTGTTATTTTGGAGCTCGAGCATCTAGAACATAGGGTGATCCATCTTCAGTTTTTAGCTCTTGTGCATATCTCTTTTGCACATTCCTACTTGTTTCAGCTATATGGGGCCCTCCATATATGGTTATTACATCATCTCCATCAATCGGAGGTGGTTGGTTGTCATCTTGAGCAGAGGGTGCTGCGAGCTAAGGTGGCGGTGCAGGTTGGGTCGGTGCCACTCTTTGGTTTTGTGGATCCTGCACCTAGTTGTTGCCCATATTCCAGACATACTGTCGGAAGTAACCTCTCGATATTAAACCCTCGATCTCATCCTTCAACTGCCTGCATTCCTCAGTCATGTGGACGATATCTCTATGGAACCAACAATTTTTATTTTGATCTCATTTGGCTCATTGATTGCACATGGTTCAGGTCGTCGAAACGGAACCAGATTCTCATTTGCTACATAGATATTTTCCCGAGTCTCTGTTAGCTCGATATACACATTGAATATGGAGATGTACTTGTCTCCCTTTTTTTCTTACTCCCTTCTGCTTTGGGAGCATTTCCCTCATTCTTCTTTCATTTGGAAGAATAATCACTAGAAGGTTGTGCGGAATTTGGCGTCGTCAAGCTTACAACAAGGTTCATGTTTATCGCTGTAGTTTTTGGGGCAGGAGGTGCCAAGTGCAATGCTGACCTAGCCTCATCTACATTGATAAACCTTTGAGCTCGTAATTTGAATTCCATTATGGTACGAACCGGTTTTCGTTGCTGGTCATCCCAAAGGGCGCTTCTTGGGAGGATTCCAGCTTGAATAGCCATCAAGTGGCTTCGATATTGAATCTTCCAATGTACCCTTGAGTGATTCGCCTTGTTGTTGTTTAGTATTTGCCAAGGATCATGCCTCGGGCTTAATAATTTTCGCAACTGGAAACTTCTTTTTTAAATCCCTAGACAATTGTTCCCATGACGAAATGGAATGCCTACAGAAATTGTCGAACCAACTTTTTGCTGCTCTTATTAAGGTTGTTGGGAAAGCATACATCTAAGCTCATATCCAACATTACTAGCCCTTAGTGCTCCCATCATAAGGGCCCACATGGGGTATTTTAAAAACATTTGGAAAAGGTGTGCGCAAAATATGAAGGGTGAAGGACTCGAGCTCCTCATCTGAGTCGTACGCTTTCTCCTTGTTCTTTCCTTCTCGTAAAAGCCTGAATTGTTCCTCGAGCATGTTTATTCTCTCCTGAGCCTGGTCTACCATGGGCGGAGCCTGCACTACAAGGAGCTGGTTATTGTTCAAAGGAACTCCAGCTCCTTGTTGTAGTATCGAGTTATAATTATTCCTTTAAATTGGTTGTAAAGGCTCTCTCTGGGCATTTAAGTGTGCCCTCAGGTCCGGGCTAGTTATATTGCCCCTAGTTCTAGTTCAAATGGTCTTGAAGATTGGGACCATTGTTAGGATAGTTCTCATAATATCTAGGCTTGGAATTGTACACACTTACCGACCTGGTGATATTTTGGCTATCTTCAAGGAAACTAACTGTTCTTTG
The DNA here is from genome assembly GCF_963169125.1 of Humulus lupulus. Classification (NCBI taxonomy): domain Eukaryota; kingdom Viridiplantae; phylum Streptophyta; class Magnoliopsida; order Rosales; family Cannabaceae; genus Humulus; species Humulus lupulus. Next base: position 22,033,619 of record NC_084801.1, on the reverse strand, counting down.
TTGTTGCTGGTGTTGAGATTAATTTCGAGGTGGGTTATCCATATGGACCCTAATCCTAGTGGCTCGAGATCTCGATAAGTGTCTTCTTGAAGGCTAGGGCTGTCTCATGGCTATTTCTTTGTCCATGTCTGGTCTGGGGATTTCTATCTCGACTTGCACTTCTTGCACTTCGGGTTGACCTTTGAGGTATCCATTCACTAGTTCGAGGTCCGCCTGGGGCATGTTGCGGTATGTCTCAAACTGGTGATGGGTTTCTAATGGGAGAAGGAGGATGCCTGATTAGAGATGGTGGCAGTCTCTCATTATTCGAGGCTGGCCTCACAGGTTCTAGGTTATTGCTCCCCGTATTGGCAGGAACTTCCCTCACCTGGTTAGCATGCGGGGGATTTTGAGATGAAACCCTTGACTGGTTAACTCTAGTATTTACTCCAGCTCATCTTGCTTGGTTTTTTTAGCCCTTTGCTCAACCATTTGAGTCGCGGTACTTCCCCATGGACGTCCCCTAGTCCTCCTTGGAGGTACTTTGGACACAACAAACCTTCTCGCCATTTCTTCATTCAATCGAATTGCTTCAGCTAGCCTTTCTCATAGCCTTTGGTTTTCAAATTCCACCATTGGGACGTATCTCTCAGGATTTTAGTAACCCTATGTGGTTGCCTTAAGCTTTGGATAGGATCTTGTGGTGTTGAAGAAGCAGTCCCTTCATCTGGAGTTCAATCATCATTCATGGGTTGCTTGTCATCCCGTCGAGGGTGTTCTTTAGTCCACGAGGTGGTTTCCTCTGAGATTCTGGTCAATGGTCGTCCACTTCCAGATCCAGGGATGTTTCCAGTGGGTGCATCCATTTTTGTGATGAACACAGATTCAGATGGGAGGTTTGAAGAATGCTTAATGCTCTCAATGAAAGCACCAAACTGTTGACAATGTTTTTCGTCAACCAAAAAATGATAAGAGCATTTAAACTTTTTTAGAAAACAAGGAAGAAAAGAAAAGAACAAAGATTTTTTAGGTGGTTCAGTAGTTAAATCTACTTAGTCCACAAGTCACTATTATTAAGATAATCTGCGTTAAAGCCTGAAGGAAATTTCACAAAGTTTTATTCCAAAATTTGTGCGTGGTTTACAATTAAAAAGACCTAGTATTTATAGACTGGATTATGATATTCATTCCCACATTTTTAGGAAAGTTACAATAATATGTAATTTAAATTTGAAATATAAAGAATCCCATAAAAATCAAGATTATTAAACAAATACATAACTAAGCCCACGAATGTAGGCTTTTATTATTCAAACGCGACTACATGCGCATACTGAATACACGCTTTCGAGCCTACACCACTATTCGAGTTGATAACTACAGTGCTATCCATGTCACCATCTTCTGAGCTTTCAAAGTCAACATTTGGCATAGTCTATTCCTTTTGAGCTAACTTCTTATTTCGAGCTAGGCTGGTGACGTGGCACCAATATTATTAACGCACACTTGATCATATAAATGCGTACATACAAACATATTATTCTCTAGAAATTTGGGACAATGTATCCTTGTGAGCATACATTTTGAGATGACTTAATCTGTCTTGAAATTTGGGGTATAACACTAATAATCCTTTCAAATACCAAATACCTTACTTGTGTTATCAAGCTAGTTTTGGGACGATATAAACTCGTAGCCTAAGCTCTAATAAACTAATTATTTCACCAACTCTTAGCCTAACAAATTAATATATTAACTATGAATTATTTCAACTAAAAATCCATAGTTGCATTCTCAAAATTACAATCTTAGTTTATTAGAAGTTGTAACTCATAAAACTGTCAATTGATATAATTGTTGCATGAATTATAATATTCTACTAGTTGTTCATAATTAAAGCTAGGTCTAATGTCCATTAACTAACTTATCTATAATTATATTTTTATCAATCAATGTCATTGATAATCTAATAGAAATTTTTGTAATTTACTTACAGAGAAGATTTATGTTCTCAACAAAAATTGTGCACTCTATATCCAAGCCTCATATAATATTGAGAGAGAATTAGTCTACTCTCACTCGAAGAATGATTGAAATTCATAAATATATATATATATATATAAAGTAATTAGAAATAGGAGTCAATTACTTACTTCATGATTATGTTCGAGTCTCAAAACATCCATCGAGTTGTGAACATAAAATACTTTTATTATGTCTCAATCTTTTCCGGTCTATATTATATATGGAATCTCTATCTCTATATTGTATATAGAATTTCTATCTTTTGTGTTACCATGCTAAATAGTTCGTGTTAGTTGTTCCCTATTATCACTAATTGTATATTATTTTTTTATTATATACTATAATTAAAGTGAAAAGCAACGACCGAACCATTCGCCCATGTGTTCTTTTTTTTTTATTTTGGACAAACCATCAATCAAAATCAGCTAGTAACCAGTCACTTGATGTCAATGCAGCTCGCAATGTTGTTTCAAGTGGTAGCATTCTTCTTAAAATTATTATAGGTTCTCACAACAAATATATAAAAGTTCTTTTTTTATTATTTTTTTATATTATTGAATTGAGGAATTTGGGCATTTTAAAGTAATAGTAGGCATGCATCTTGGGAATGAAAAATGCAATTACAAATTTTTAATAGGTAACTTTAGTCAGCTAACTTCATAGAAACTTTGGTCAACAATCTATAGGGTAGCCACATTTTAATTTGCAAATACTTTAGCATTGAGTGGCCTTTATCATTAGTTATAGAAAACTATGTGACAAATGCCAAACGCTAGTAATCAAAATGTCTACTTCATGTGTGGTTTGTTAGTGAGAGATTCATGATCTTTTGCCACTATTCCATTCCCACACAACGCTGCAATGATTATCAGCAACAACTACTGGCAGATCATCGTTAGCTAGAGTTGGAGTTGTTCCCTTTCTGAAAACAGCAATCTGGGAAGCAAAACCGGGTTCCATGTCACCAGAACCACCAACACCACTGAACTCAACACTGTAATTGTGTTTAGTGGCCAAGTCTGACGCCCACTGCTCGAACTGCTCTCTAGTCCACTCGAACTTATGGTCGTGATTACGAAATTTACAGGCTTGAGACTGAGCTTTGTCTTCTGGATCTTCTTCCTGGTTTGATAGATTAGATCTCTGGAGTATTACATTGTATTCGTAGTTGGGAGTAGAAACAATCAGAATCTTTGGACAAAAGTAGCTCAGCACAACGTCACCAAACAACCATGCTTGATCTTCCTCCATGTGCTCGATTACCTATAGTATCATTGAATGAAATGCAAATTTGTATTTACTTCAGCAAATATGTGTTCTTAGTTACGTAAGTTTAATAATACAGAACAAGTGCACAATAATGGGATACAATAAATATTAAATTTCATACTGAGAAGGCATTACCTCTAAACAAGTACCAATATCAAATCTGCACAATCTAGGGTCGAATTCTGTGATAGAACCATCATATAGAATAGCAGACTTAATACCAGCACTAGCTTCATTTGCATTTAGTTTTGAATGTAGTATCTGCACCATCAACAAAAGATGGAGTCAAATGGATGTCTTAAACGCAACAAACAACAGAGAGGGGTCGAAAGACGAGGCAAGCCACAAAAAGAAGACATGAGAGTGACAACTTATTTTGTTAAACTTTTAATACAGATTATTTTCCATGTACATTAGAATGCAAATGATTTGTTAAAAGGGATCCTCTAGAAGTCAAAATTAATACACCACTAGAGACTTAAACTACTAGTCAACCAAATCATAGATATCAAGTTTTAGCAGATAACAACCATATTCTGTTCTATTTTCTTGCCATATAAATGATAATAGCAGTACAACACAGAAGCAGATAACGAGTCATACTTTTGCTGCGCGTACAAGACTTTTGTGAGAAATATCAACGCCAACAATTTTTTCAAGAGAAGTCTGATAATTTAATAAAGAATCCAACAAACTTCCAGAGCCACATCCAAAATCAACCTGCAACAAGTGAGAAGAAGATCAAACTACCGTGTCTATTAAGTCCTGATATTGAAATTATGAAGAAACAAATATTCAATTACCAAAGTAGTAGCACAGGTTTGTCTAATGTGTTGTACTGCATATTCAACTCGCTGCTTAGAAAGAGGAGGACTGAAAAGTGCCTGCTCCATTCTGTCTTCCAGAGGTTCTGTTACTTGACATAAAGTTATAGCATACTCCAAGCAGCAGTCTTCTGCATTACCAAAACTCGGAAAAATTTACACACATCAGACACAATACTTCAGCACAAAAGTACATTGAACAAAGAAGATCTTCATATATTCCATTTACATATGTATGTGGTATGGACATGGAAACGAAGAAATAAACTCACTTGAAGACAGCAAAGACAGAATCCTTTCAGAATCAGTTGCGGCAGCTAAAATTAATTCTGGAGAGTGCACGTCCATATGTAAAATAGCTGACTGCCCAACAGTCATTTGCAAAATAGCTGCTTCAATTTGGTGTAGCACTGAACTAGATCCAATCTCAAACTCAAACTCATCACTACTTTCAAGAAGTTCTTTTGTATTTGTACTTTTAATCACCGACATCACTGAATAACTTATACATGCTATTGATCCATTAGATGGAGAGACACCAGAATCTGGACCACATATTCCTTGTCCTGGCATAGCATTTGACTCATCTGCTCTGCCTTCCTGAGTCTCACCATACGAGAAAGATTGAATGGGCCGACAGAGTGCAAATGCTTTAAAAAAGTTTGTAGGGTTAAATTTAATGTCGAGTTCACATGCAGAACTGTTTAGACTCTCTACAGGAGTATTGAAATTCATAAAATATGCATCTAACCATATTAGAACTTTCAAAGATGCATTTTGATAGGAATCACTCTGCTTCTTGTAAGATTCCTTTGGTGAACACTCTATGATCAAATCCTGAAACTTTGAATATATCTTAACTTCACATCGAAAGGTGCCTCCTGATTCCACTACTCCCTTGGAACCAGCAGCAACTATGCTACCATTTGCATGCTCTGTCTCTTCCACAGCTGAGTCTCTCAACTTCAACTTTTTGTGTGACCCTGATGTCTCAGATGGTGCTTCAGAGATACTTACAGTTGAGTAAATAGGTTCAGAAAGTCGGTGCTGGCGGCAAAATGTACAGAGGATTTCTCTTGGAAAGGAACCCCTCCAGTTTGCCCTAGTAGTATATGCTAAAGGTAAATCAGCCGCAAGTATTGCTCCTCGCGATAACTTGTAAACTCCACTTGGTACCTTGTTCAAAAGCATCCTGTAGTTGCAGACCAAGGGGTAACTATACAATGCAGTTTCTAGCCAACTAAGGCATTAACAGAATCACAGTAATGCATTAAATACTAAAGGATAACAAGGGCCAATATAAGTAAAATCAATTCAAACATCAGACAGTTGACGGGTTTTAGAAAGCACCTAGAATTTTTACAAAACATATTAAAACATTAAACCAATGGAATAAAAAAATTAGCAGCATTAAAGGAAAAGTGCTGAGAATTAAATTGCTAATAAAATATATAATTTTATTCATCTTTTCTTTTTTGATTTTCAGTCAGCTTCTTATATTAACAGCCCTTTTTCTTTGTCAGCTTATTACATTCATTCTGTGCCAAGTAAAATGGACCATAACTGAAGAAAATAAGACAAATATGGTAAGCAAAAGTCTGACAATAACAAATGAGTATTTAAAAGCTTTGAGAAAATGAAAGAAATCAATAACCACATAAAAGGAAGAAATGTTGATATAAGAATCAGTCATAAGAAACCTGTAATATGTTTGCATGCTTAAATCTTCATGAAAAAGGTCTTTAAACTTCCACGTATATCCAATGGATGCCAAAATTGCATCACCATATATAGCCTCACCAGACAAGCAACTTGACCTTGTGTTATAAGATCCATCAGAATGCATGTCTGGTTTGGTATTTGAAAGATCTGAAGACACTTCTAACATATGAGTCTCCGAAGCAGCAAAGTACAACCTCACCTCAGAAGAAGCTCTACCAATAGGCCTGTAGACCAACAACTATCGATCATTCCTATGCACTATGCATATGAAATACAAAAGCACACAGTACAACATCAATCAACTTTCTATATACAATTGTCTCTACTATTTCATCCAACATACCTGGTAATCAAAACCTTAGAAGCATCCATCAAACCTAGCTGATTTGCAACAACATCCAGGTAATATCCTGTTGAAGAAACATCAAGGTTTACAGCATAAACGATCTTCCCATTTGAACATGGTATATATATGGCTTCAACCGAGCAACTTCCTGGTGAGCCAGATTGTTGAATATCTAAATCTGTAATTTTAAGAGGGTATGGATTTTTCCTCTTGACCCAAAGCTGTTTTTCAGAAGTATCAACAATCCCAGATAATCCAGCAGCAGCCTTCATAACATAAGATATGGCCATATATGGATGCAACTCCACCTTAGGATCTATGGACTTGCTTAGATTGGAAATTTTGGGATCAAGCATAGCAATGACTGAAACAGGAACATGACCATAGAGATCACCTTCTCTCTGCAAAGCTGCTCTGAGGTGACCACTTAGAGGATGAAGAGTAGTTAGGAACTGAAACAGGGACACATAAATATCAACAACAGCCTAAAAAAATTGAAATTACAAATTAATTTTAATGTCAGAAAAATAAATCACAGCAGCAAGTAATTGAATGCCAACTAAGGTCAAACGAATAGAACTTAACCACGGAAGTCATCCTCTCTTCGGATAATATTTTCCAATAACATGATATGAAGAATAAATAATTTACCCACATCAAATTGAAAGGAAAATCAAACCTAACAAACAAAACACAGTACTCCTTCAAATATGGAGAAGTTCTAGTACACAGGAAAAATTCATCAAACCAACTATATGACAATTGTGATGTGCAACAAATATAACATTATCCAGTTGTTTCAATGAAACTAACAAAGTCAGTTCTCAAACAATGAATTCCAAGTATCAACAAGTGCACAGAAACCAACCTCACTTGAGAACAAAAACTTGATACGATTGACTAGAGCATTCCATGGATCTTGTTCAGCAATGTTGTACGTTGCAGGATCAATACCTAGCTGCGACCAAAAAAGAAAAAATAATTAATGAATAATCCAATAATAAGAAATGCAAGTCAAACTCCAACTAAGCATGCACATGAGCAAGAAAATTCTTAACAAATAAGAGAGCATTGTTGAAGTAAAGAGGATAGAGATGATTACTTCTAAAGTAAATGTTATTAATATCAAAAGATGCATCTTAGCTCATAAAACATAACCAGCAGCTTAAGTCTGTAAAAATTCAATCAAGAAAAAGATATTTCACAAAATAAAACAAAAGAAAGTAAAAAAGGACCACGTAAAATACCTTTGTGACATGCAAACATAAGGTATGCAAATACATACATGCCGAGGGAGAGCACAATTAAATTTTTGTTTTAGTGTCAATTGCCAGGACTAAACAATTGAACCCAAAAAGATTAACAAAATCTATTTTGGGTATAGAAGATGAGGAGAAAGGAGGGGAGAGGGAGGGCAACAAAGTATGACAGATATGCAAATACATACATGCCGAGGGAGAGCGCAATTAAATTTTTGTTTTAGTGTCAATTACCAGGACTAAACAATTGAACCCAAAAAGATTAACAAAATCTATTTTGGGTATAGAAGATGAGGGGAGGGGAGGGGAGGGGAGAGGGAGGGCAACAAAGTATGACAGGTACCAAGAGGAGATTTTTACATAAATGAGCTTTCACCATAGTTAAATTTACTAGGAAAAATGAAAAGAAATTAAAGCGTTGAGGGTGGCCATGAGAACTGTTTGCTAAAAGATGTTTCCTACTTCAAATATTCAAGAAACAAAAAACCAAAAAGAAAAAAAAAGAAGCGTATGTCAAGGTCAGATATCCACAAGCACGTCGACATATGACTTTTTCTAATAATTAGATCAATACTTCATGAACAACACACGAATAAAAAAAAACAGAGGTCTTCTATCAATTCATAACAATGTTATATACCTCCTTCAATTCAACTTCTATAGAAGACAAACAACATGAAGGAAGGACAGTAACCTCCTAATACTGCTTACGAAATTATCTTTTATTCCAATCGCCACTATTGGCATAAAGCTAATATTCTAATAAATAAATGAACAAAAATAAATATTACTTTAAGAAAATTACAGCAAAAATGAGACCATGGTATCCAGACAGGAAAAAAACATCTATAAGCTATAATTGTGGATAAAATCATAATTGACAGGAAAACAACCACAGGTGCTGCCTACTTGGGTAAGAGAAAAAAGAAAAACTTATGAAAATCGCTATTAATAAAACATGAATGAACATTTTAAACATAGAAGAATATAATGTCAAATACAATAACCAAGCAAGAAAAACCAGAGAGATACAATTTAACTTTATGGAAATCGTGATTAAACAAACATGAATATTTTATAGTAACTGAGACCTCAGTATCCATGGATCAAACTTTATAAAGATTGTTAATAATCAAACATGAATATTTTGTAGTATCTAAACCTCAGAATCCATGAATCCAACAGTAATTGCAGATAAAGTGGATGGAGAATTTATAATGAAATAAAGGAAAGGGTGGTAAGATAAAGAGAGAAAAATAAAAGAAACCTTTTGTAAGGCCAATTCCGAGGCCGATTGCTCAGCTTCCTTCTTCTTTTTAAAAGTTCCAGAACTAACAGAAATTTCAGGAAGCTGCAATGAGCAACGGTACAGGCAAGGACCTCTCTGTACAATAGCCAATCCCGGGCATTCATTTTGGTTAGATTCCTGTACTTCCTCAACTTTAAAGCATGCCTCATTACCAAACTTCTGATATATAATAGCCTTAGGCGTGAGGGCACTCTTTCGCACAGCAACATCTGTGGATTCTCCAATTTCCATAGCTAACCTCTAGGAGTCTGTTTTCATAAATTGTACAAGCAAAAACCTTGCTGAGTACACAAATTTGAACACTAATCTTGCTATTCATAGTTATAAATCACCACTATAAGTACAGAATAACAGCCACAATTCCTTTCCCAACAACGTATTACCCTCTTTTAAATTCTACCTTTAATTTCAAAAAATATTTTGAAAATATGAAACCGTAACCATAGTCACACAAGCTAAATTGATTTAATCTATAGAATGACAATGAAAGACAATCAATTACATTTCTAATTCTAAACTTTGCAGATGCATTATTACTTCACTACATTAGTTCTTGGACATCACTTGTAAAAGGACTACGGCAGCATTGTATACAAGTAAAAAAGTTTGACAAACCAGAGAATAAGACCCACAATCTCAACATCCTCTGGCAACAAATCCTTTAAAACAAATATACAAAATGGCCGTAAAGGATAAACAGACAAACAAACAAATATAATCCAAAAATCAACAATTTGTTAAGAAGAAATGAGGTTAAATTTTAATTAAAAAGACAAAAACATCTATCAGAATCAAAATTCAGTATTTTTCATTCCCAACTCCCCAACTTTTTACTTAGCGTTCCCTTATGATCAGATAACAAAGGCTGTGAAGAAAAAGAATTCACTAGTGAACATGAAAACCAAACAATGCAGTAATCCCAGAGCCCAAAAGCTCAAATTTTTGGCAAGAAGCGAGAAGGGTTTTTGAGCAGCATGCACGCAAAACAATCCCAACTACAAAACCTCAAATAAGAAACAACTGGAAGCAATACAAGAATCCATAGAAGAATGAAGAAGAGAAGAAGAGGGGACGTTTACCTGTTCCAACATACATAAAAAAAAAAATGGGCAATGAAGGAGAGAGAATTGCTGTGTCGTTCTTGGGTGGGTTGGGAGTGTGCTTTGGAGTGAGTTTTGGTTTGGGAATTTGGCATTTAAAGGGAAAGGAGGGAAACGTTATTCCTCTGGTTTGGTCTTCGTGACTCTTTATTTATTCTTCTAACACACACAACTTGTTTAAGAAGGCAAAAAGCCGAAAAGTTCACTTCACAAGGAATAAATATTAATCAACAAAAATCAAAATCAAAACTTTCTCACAATGCTTATGTATTTTTAGTAAATAAATAAATATAATAATAATGAGTTTAATGTATTCACCATAATTTATTTTTTTTCTTCTCACCCTATTTGATTATTATCAAATATATAATTATGGTGAATTACACAAATATTAAATATTAAGAAATAAAAATCAATTATTTAGCAATCAGAATATATAATGCATCACTTATATATTACCTAATTTATCTTTTTCAAAACATGATATTTTATAATTTTATATAAATTTAATATTATAATTTTACTAACTATTTAATTTAATTCTAATAAGCAATAACATGAAAGAATGGAAGAAATGATAATTTAGAGCATTAGTAGTTTATGATTAAAAATAACTAATTATCTAAAATACATCAAAATAAAGTTAAAATCTCCATTTTACCTATGATGTGTAGCTTAGCTACAAGAAGCTCAGCATTATTTGTTAGCTAAAATTTATTTAATTATTAAATGTTGCACATGTGGCTATTATTAAATGTTGGAGAAAATATTTGAAATGGCTAAAATATATTTAAAATATTATATTATATGATATAGAGAAGAAAAAAAATAAAGAAGTTGATAAATGGTATTATATAAAATGTTGACGTAAAATAAAAATAAAATGTAAGATTTTGGTGTGGTATTTTGAATAAGAAAGCAGAGAAGCTAATGTGAATGCTTAGAGATAAGCTAATGGGAATGCTTAGAAGTACTCCCACCAATGAATATTATACTCTATTCTTTAAAATAGGAGTGTTCATTGGACCATATCCAATGTTTTTGGACCCATCCAGATCCAATCCAATTATACATTGGATGTCGGATTTCTCCAACCGATCCAATCCAATACTGGATGCTCAACTGAACCGAATCGATCCAATAAGTCATTGGATTGGATCGGTTCCATCCAATGGATATGAATCCCTGTATTGGATTGGATTGGATCGGATACATCCAATATTTTTAATCCAATATTTATTAGATCGGATCGGATCCATCCAATATTTTTGATCCAATATTAATTGGATTGATTGGATCCATCCAATCTGATCCTTAGAAGAGTTAAACCTGATTTTTCACATAAACGACTAATATATTAGTTCAAAACATTACAAACCCAACATAAATCCAACCTAAATTGTAACATAAGTCCAACATAAATCCAACCTAAATTGTAACATAAGTCTCACATCGAGTTATAATAATACATGCTACATAAACAAGAATGCACAAATTATGAATATCATAGAATCCTTCATCGGTCCAAAGTGACAATATCACTCAATTCTGATATCACCAATTCCAGCCAGTATTTCTGCAAATTGAAAATAAAAATGATAAGTATTTAGTATTGAAAACAGGTATAAAATATAGTAAAAATATAAATGCATTTACCATTTTCTAGTGCTTCCACTTCTTCAATTGTTCCAGCGATATCAATTGTTGTTGTATGGCGAATCCAATTCTGAGTACATATGAGTGCTTGTACAGCTTTAGGAGTTAAACAACTCCTATATGGATCAATGACTCGCCCCCCAGTAGAGAATGCAGATTCTGATGCAACAGTAGATACAGGAATGGCAAAGATATCTTGTGCTATCTTCGAAAGAATCTTAAATCTACTAGCATTATGTTTCCACCATTTCAAAATATCAAAATCAGAATTTTCAAAGTTCTCACATGCTTCTATGAAATACTTATCAACTTCTATTTTGTTCTCCGAGTGTTCAGCCGCCTTCAACTTTTCTTTGCGTTGTTGATCAAACCAAGTGTAATCATCATCATCATCATCCTCATCATAATCCCTACTCTCTTCCCCAAGGTGAGTACTAGAAGAATTATGCATACCACCATTAAAATCAATGATGGAGTACTCTTTGTACATTTGATCCAAAGTCTTCCTAACATTGTTTGTATGTCTTGAAGCTTCAAGTGAATCACCACACATCATCTCGAAGCATACTTTCAAAAATGGCTCCTTATAACGAGGATCAAGTAAAACAGCCACAAGTAATAAAGGGTTCAATTTCTCTATTTCCCCCCAATACTTGTCAAATTTTTGCTTCATTGATTCAGCCATAATAGTCAGTTTATAATTATTCTTATTCCCACACCAGAATGCCAACCGACTATGGATAAAAGAAACTCGATCTAGAAAGTGGTTTGATGTTACATAATTAGACCCGGAGAATCTTAAGGTGCAATCATAAAAGATCTTTAAGAACTTTATGAATAATCTAGCACTCTCCCAATCACTCTCACTGGGACATGCTTTCTCCTCATAAGTGCAAAACTCTTTGACATATCCTACATCATGCATCTCCATCCTTTCAAATGCCTTTTGATACTTTTCAGCTGCCTCTAACATCAAGTGAGTAGAATTCCAACGAGTTGGGACATCTAAGGAAATTGATTTCTTACATGTGATTATAGCCTGCTCAACACACTCCTTCAGCTTTTGCATTCTAGCACTTGAAGATTTCACATATCTCACAACATCTCTAATCTTGCTTATACTTTGGTCATACTACTTTAACCCATCTTGAACAATCAAGTTCAAGATATGTGAAGCACATCTTAAGTGCATGTGTTCACCTCTCAAGATTGCACCACCCCACTGATTTACAGTATTTATGACATATTGAACAGAAATATTATTTGATGTTGCATTATCTAACGTAACGGTAAATACCCTCTCAAGCCCCCAATCTAACAAATATTGTTCAATAGCTTTGCCAAGTGTGTCACCTTTAGAGTTAGGAACAACAATAGAACTCAATATCTTCTTATGCAAGATCCAAGAATCATCAATAAAGTGAGCAGTTAAACACATGTAATGCAAATTTTGACAAGATGTCCATGTATCAGTTGTAAGACTAACTCTCTGTTTTTTTCTCACAAAAAAATCTCTCAACTTCTTTTTCTCCCTAACGTAAAGATCCATGACATCCCTTGTAATTGTAGTGCGAGAAGGGACACTAAATTTAGGCTCAATTTTCCAAAGTAGTTCTCTAAAACCTTCATTTTCCACAAAAGAAAATGGAAGTTCATCTTTGATAATCATCCTAGCAACATATTCTCTAATTCCTTTAGGATCAAATTTATGTGCCACCAAAGAGTTTCCATCCCCTTTCATTTCAAAACATAGTGTTTTTTGCTTCTTGTCAACTCCCAAAGCCCCCTCATACTTCTTACATTGATTTCTAATATGATGAGCCAAATTACTAGTCCCATTTTTCTTACTACCACAAGCATATTCAGCACCACAATAATTGCATTTAGCTTTTTCATTCTTTTTAGTATCACAAACCTTAGTAAAGTGCTCCCAAACCCATGATGAAGGTTTTGACTTCCTCTTCAATTTATTTTCCTCAATCCCATCATCAGTAGTAGGCAAAGTGGTAGATGATGGTGTTGTACTTTCATCCACATCTTGTGCATCTGTTCCTTCATTGCTTATATGCTCAATCCCATGATCTTCTTCCTCATCAAGAGATTTAGGTTTGTGTCCAGTTGAAACCATCTATGTGAACAAAAATTTTAAAATATAAAATATTAGTGTTAAATTAAATTTTAATTTCTAAATTAAAGAAAATGATAAATAATTAAACTCACCGAGCTAGATGCACTTGCAGAATCCGTAGTGGTGTCTAGTGTGATGATGAATTTTTTCCCAACCCCACTCTAATAATCTAGAACACAAAAAAAGAACTTTATATTAAAACTCTATACTAAGTAATGCTGTAATGCATATACATCAAAGCCTGCAAAGATAATTTATAAAAGAACATTATGTTAAAACTCTATACTAATGCATATACACCAAAAACGCTATACATATAATATATATACATACATATATAAAAAATTTGCTTTGACATAAATAAAGTTATTATTTTTTAGTCATAAATTTGCTTTGACTAAAACTAAGATTTTTGTAGTAAAGATGGTTATGTATGGACCAATAATATATTCAATGTGAACACTAGTTTCTTTACTGTCTTTGCTTCAACGCATGCTTTCATTATGTCTAACATTCCACTTATTGTTGGCTTAATCACTTCATTCTGCCAATCAATAAACTCACTAGTTCAATCATCACAAACTAACCACACTTAATTGACATTCTTACATTAAAATCAGTCCTATTTATTCTCATTATCTTAAGTAAAAATTCATAAAATATCAAAGCAATTATAATTTTTCAAACTACAGAGAGTATCAAAAAGTTTTGATTAATGGGTCAAACAACAACGAAATATCAATAGTTGGTCCCACAAAATTATATTCAATGTTCCCATTGTTGACTTCTGGTTGCTTACAAGAAGTTAAAAATAACTGGGGATTTTCCTATATCTACCTGGGCGAACGGACAATGAGATTAAGAACTACTGGAACTCTCATTTATCAATATAGGCATGTTAATTCAGATTACTTTCCCATACATACATATATATATATATATAAATATTTATAGATGAGAAGAGTTGACATTCTCATGGTTTTGCTAGAATATATATATATATTATATTAATTAACATGCCTATATTTATATATATATTATGAAGGTGGTCAGTGATAGCCGAACATCTACCTGGGCGAACGGACAATGAGTTGCTGCCGTTTGCGAGGGAGAAGCTGTGCCGTCGTCGGGGAGGGAGAAGTTGTGCCGTCGTCGGGGAGGAGGAGCTGTGTCGTTTCCGTCGGCGACTGAGGGAGAAGACGCCGTCGTCGTCAGCGAGTAGGGGAGAAGCTGCGGTGTCTTCGATCGTCTGCGAGTGGAGAGTTTCTGTCGTCGTCAACTGTCTTCGATCGTCTGCGAGTGGAGATGGTGGCTTAGGTCTGAATACGATAGAGAGAGAGAGGTCTGAATGTGAATACGATGGAGAGAGAGAGAGAGGTCTGTTAGGGATTTGCTTTATTTTTCTTTTAGAATATAAATGTTTTTAAATGTAATGTAAACACTGAACAGTAAAGTAAATATAATAAAATATAATATATATATAATTGGATGGTATTGGATCATTATTGGATTGGATCGGTCGGTTGGATCCATTGGATTTACATGTCATCCAAGAATCGACCGATCCAATATTGGATTTTTAAAAATGTCATCCGATCCAATCCAATCATGATTGGATATCCAATTTTTATCGGTCGGTTTGGTATTGGATCGGATCGTTTCTGCACATCCCTACTTTAAAATATCTCATAAAAACACTATTTTATATATGTTAACTAAAACTTTTACATTACACTATAAATAAGTTTCTATTTTTTTCTCTAGATATTTTAAATATTATATTTTTAATATATTATATTCACTTTAAATATTTTCTATAACTATTAATAATGTATCATTATATTTTTTTAATATTTGCTTGTATATTTTCTCAAACTATTAATGTTGTAATATTATTATAATATAAATTATTTATATATTACATAAAGTATGTAGAATTGGTAATCAAATCAAATTAAACATAATAATATATTAAAAATTATTTTTTAATGTGCCTTATTAATATAGAGAAAGAGATAATATTGTTGACTAGCTTTTTCGCGAACAACTAATTAAATAAAAGTTTAAAGAAATATAGAAAGAGACAAAATGATTTACGTGGTTCAGGTTACTAATTAACCATAGTCCACGAGTTACTTATATTAGGATGAGGAAGCTTGGAGGTTTCAAGCTTCTATGGAGTTTCAAGTAGCATTTTAGCAGTGCTCTAAATACAAAAATTTGATGATATTTTACAATGTGTGCCCTCACCCTATTTATAGATGGCTGGGGGCAATTAATTTTGTAATGAAGAGTAATTACAACTATTCTCCTTTAATGGGGCATGAAATGAACAATAAATAATACATTCCATCAGTTAATACGTCGGTGGGCCCTTGTAGACCACAGTGGGTCGAATTATAAGGTTTCAGCTCGCTACTTTTTGGGGTAGCACGTCGCTGACAGTGTCAGGGGGTAGCTAAACATTTTCCCATATCAGATGACTCCGTGAGACATCTTGTTTGTCGCTTGTACGGACTCGACACCACAATTTGTGCAATAGCAAAATGTCAAATAGTTGTTTGTGGTCCAAGGTCGTTGTGCTTGACACCTAAAACTCTACTCCAGGCCCGGAGGAAGGATCTCACTGGCCTAGAGGGCTTGTGATAACTCTAGGAATTAGAGTTATTTTAATGTTTTTGAACTTATATTTTTATCAAGAAAATAGTGGTTTAGGTATTTTGTAGTTTTTTTTATTATGGTTTTGTCAAATATTAATTAAAATTAGATAATATTAAATATTAGATTAATGCTTGAAAAATATATCTTAAAATGTTGAATTTTGTCTTGACATATGGTTGGTAGAGTTGTGGACATTTTTAGAAGGATTTGAAGCTTGAAGTGGAATCATGATTTTGGGATGCTACATCATTGTAGCAGCATCGCATTTTGCCAACTATCTATTTGGAAGACCCACATGGAAGCTAATCCATTAGTTTTAACTAGTGGTTCTTGGACTCACTTTAAGTTGGGCTAAATATTAATTAGAAGGCTATTGGGCCATTAATTACCTTTGGGTCCATTTGCTAGCAAAGGAAGACGAGTGGAAAAGAGGCCCATGTAGGTAGTAAATGGGGTAATGACCCAATTGTATTATTAACCTTTTTCCCCTTTTGGAGCAATACACGTATAGAGCAGTAAGGAAAAGGAGGCAGCCATCATTGAAGGTGGAGAATGAAGAAAAAGAAAAAGAAGAAGAAAGAGAAGGATTATCTTTTTGGCTTGATTCTCTTACCCTTTTCCTTAATATTTTATTTTCTTTTTTCTTATATTTTATAAACTATGATTTATTTTGTAATGGGTGTTTTTTTTTAGATATTGATTATGAGCTAAACTTCTTATTTCATTCATTCAAGTATTTTTCATGCTTAATGCTTGCTATTGCTTTATCATGTTTGGTGAGTAATTGAATTAATTGTGGCTGCTGCAAAATGTTATATTTAATAGACATAAGACTTGAATGGTGCAAGATTAATTTCTTTGAATTTAATTTTTTAACGATATAAACATATATTGTTACCTTGCAAAATCTTTTGGAATTGGTATTTGGGGTTGTATTCTTCTAATTGGATTGGCATAGACATATGTTAGTTTAATTAGAGAATTGATATCATAGTGACTTCGACGGAAGCCTATGAACTAAATTGGAATTCTAGATTAATTACTCACTGTAACGCCCTGGATAGCCAAGACCGTTACACTATGTGTTTATAAAGTGCCAAACTTGCTAATCAAGTCATTTAAATAAAATCGTGTTATTGAAACTATTAAGGAACTAGGGTTAAAAGCGTTTTGGTCTCAAAAGCCACATTTCCATTAAAAAGTATTATCTGTTACATGGGATCCCAAAAATATTAAGTTCAAAGACCGTTTACAAAAGACTCAGGGTTTATATACAACAACTGGCCATGCTAAGGCAAAACTAGTAGTTAGGTGATCCCTGTCCTGGTCCACTCCTCGACCGTGGCAGTCGAACCGCTGGCTATGTACATTCCACCTCGAAGCTCTCCACCTCAGGCTTGGTCCAGCTTGCCCTTGCCTTTACCTGCACCACGTAGCACCCGTGAGCCAAGGCTCAGCAAGAAAACACAACAACAACAGAGCATGAACAATTAGCAGACAAGTCAATATCTCACATTGCACCACATAAACTCAAATACATCATCAGTCAGTATAGTCAAGTATTCCACATACTAGGCATTTCAGTTCATAACATTCACAATTCACAAACGATAACCAGGGCTAGCGCCCTCAGGCTGCTCCCTTTGTTATCCCGTTGTTCTTGGCTCCCAGTGGCCAACCCACGCCCTGTGCGCTAATATCAAGTACGGCACTCTTAGGCCGCTTTTACATGTCCCTTGGCGTGATACCAACATTGACACGACACAATTCTTGGGAGCACTTAGTCCCATCACCAACATTTACCCGGGTGCAGTTTTCTTACCTTTCAATTCACTGGTTTCCGAAGCCACGAAGCCGCGAGCACGGTCCTCTACTCCGAGCCTCTCCAAAGTCCTAATCACAACACAAATGAAACATTCTTTTTCACTAATCAATCCAAAGCTACCTCCCCGGAACCAATCCCACACTCTCGGAACCCCAAAATCCCTAAAACAATGCACCGAAGACATCCCTCGAACCCCCGGAGCAAAGGCTCAAAATTGCAAATTCTAACATCCTGAAATTGGCCTAGCGCCCAGCAAGTCAGAGAGCACACACACCGCCCAGAAACAGCCTTGCGCCGCGGCGCGCTAGAACAGCGTCGCGGCGCTCCTTCGCGAGCCCAGAATTCTGGGTTTTTCCCCTGCGTTTTCCCGAACCCAAATCACTCCAAATCACCCCAAACTTATACCTAAGCCTCAAAACCAACTCAAAACCCCAAATAAACCTTTCAACAACCTACAAACATCATAATCTAACTCAATCACACAACTATTCTTAGAATTCACACTTAAGTTTCAAATTTCAACACTTAAACCAAAAGTGGAGAAAAGTACAAACCAAACCTCTAAATCCTTAAATCATAATAGCTACGAGATTGCAAACATGTTTAATACCCTTACCTCAATCAGAATTCAACTTGACCTTCCTCCAATCCAAGCTTTGAACTGAGTTTCCCCTTGACAAACTAGCTGAGTTTTCATGCAAAACAAGCCACAAACTTGCTTCAATTCATGCTTATCCTCCAAAAACCAGACTTGAGACTTAAACAAATCATAGATAGACCCTTACCTCTGAGTAATCTTGGCCTAGGTTTAGCTTAATTGCCTTGAATCATCATAATTCTCTTCTTAGGTCACCCAACTTCAGCTTCCCTCTTCTTCTCCTTTCTTCTAGATTTTCCTCTAATTTTCAGCATAAATCAATCTTCCTAAGTGTTATACGTGACTAACTTTTCCTCAGCTGAAGCTCATCTATTCACTGCCAAAAGACCACTTTAGCCTTCCTCAAATATCCCTTTCTAACTAAACCTCAAGGGCACACTTGTCTTTTTTACTTACTTTATAATTCTACCACTTTCCAGCAAAACCTGTTACTCTCTATGGTTACTAACAGTTACGCAGGTTACCAAATCACCAGTTACCACTATCTAGCTTTCTAGGACCGTCTCGGCACGTGCATCACATTGATATCACCACACCCACGTGGTACGATTCACATATCATAATTATCACATAATATAATACACATAATCATATAACATGCTTAAAATCATAATCATGCATCTTAATCATAAAAATCACACATAATCTCCATTATGCCCTCCAGGCACACTAATCAAGGCCCTTAAGCCTAATTAGTGAATTTGGGTCGTTACACTCACAGTTTGCCACAACATTACAGCAGCATTAACATCAAATTTACATTTTAGGATGAATTAATTATTCTAGCTCATCATCATTGTCTTGCTCTCTCGTTCATTTGTTTATTTTATCTATTTTCTTGTTTATTTTTTTTTAGATTTAATCAAATCTTTATCATTTGATTTATTCCAATTTGTTAAGTGTTGATTTTACACATTTATTGCTAACACAATCTCTGTGGAGACGATACCCACTTATTACTTTATTACTTGTTTGCCGACTATGTACACTTGCACACTTATATTGTTATATTATACGCAACAAGTTTTTTTCATCGTTGCTGGGATTGAATTTTGTGAAATTTTGTTTGTTAAAATCAATTGCTTTTCAATTTATTTTGGTAGTTTTCATTTGTTTATTTTATTTTTCCTTGTTCTATTTTACGCTTTTGTTTGTTTGGTCCTTTTGCGAGGTACTTGAGATGTCTCATCGGCAAGTCCTCATTAACTTTGTTCAATATGACTTGGAGCCTTTACATAGAGCATGGTGGAGATACAAAAATTTATTCATGAGGTTCCATTACCATGGTTTGTCTAGAGAATGTTTACTTGGAGTCTTTCTCAATGGGTTGCATGTCACCACAAGAGAATGGGTAGAAAGAGGAGATGGTACCACAAATTTCTATCAAATATCCATTGATGAAGCCTACTGGATGTTGGAAGACATGGCAGAATACGATTAATGGTATTGTTTGAATTCTCCAATAACCAACCAAGTTTGAGAGAATAATTTGCACCATATGGAGCCTACTTTTGAAGATTGCACTCAAGAACCATAGGGGGAGACATTGGAGGATTTTCAAGACTTCATCATAGAAGAGGAACCTCACCATGTGGCTCAACCAATTTCGTTGGAGGCATTGATGATGAAGTTTATGGCTAAAAATGATGCCTTGATTAAGAGCCAAGATGCATCCAGAAGTTGGAGAATCAAATTGGGTTATTGGCCAAATAGTTGTTTAGTGATATGGAAAATGCAAGGGGAAATGCACAAATTGAGGAGGTCATTTTGAGAAGTGGTGAAGAGTTAGAGACACTTTGGGAAAATTTTGAGTGGCAAAAGGAGCGCACTTCAATCCAAAGTAGAAATGAAAAAGGAGAGAAAATAGTGAAGTCAAGTTTGTCAACTTCTATCTCTACCCAAGATGTTGAGAAAATGTTTGAGCAAAATAATGCTAAAAAGTTAAATATCAACCCACCACCACCCCTTATGCAACACTTTCGAGAACAACATGTCCTCGATTCTCAACTTTGGAAGCCACTAGTCATGGAAGCATGCACATATGAAGATCCTTTTTGGCTACCACCTCCTCCGCCATCAATAACATCGTATCTTGGTGTCCACCACACTCATTCATCAAAAGCAAGTCGAGTTGAGTACATGAGCCCTTCAATCCCACATCTCGCCAAGCTTGAGGGCGTCCACAATGAAGACCCGTGTGTGAAGGCTTATGCCACTCTTTATGGGCGAAAGCCGCTCTTTCATGAGCACTTTTCAACAAAGTCAAGTTGACGACTTTAAATCAAGCGCTTCTTGGGAGGCAACCTAAGTTTCTAAACTTTGTTTTTAGTTTTTTTTAGTAATTTAATTAAGTTCATTGTATTTTCTTTATTGAATATTGTTTTTTTATGTTTGTTAAAAAAATGGTTTTCCTTGTTTTCTCGATTTTCTTTCACTTGGTCTTTGGTGTTGCATTTTATGGTGTAGGAGTTAGATTCGGAAAGATGGTGATTTGGACTAAACAATTCGAGTTTTTGGAATGTTTTGGAGGTGTGGTAGGTGAACAAAAAGGTGGGTAGCTAAGGAAAGAAAATCTGAAATTCTGGGTTGCAATGCTGCAAGAAAATGTTGCAGCAATCTGGGCTAAGTGCACAACATGTTCAGGGAATTTTGGTAGTTTTGGGCAGAGAGATATGCAATGTGTCACCACCTACTAGGCGACACATCACAATAATAGAAACCACCCCCCCCCCCCGCCCAATATCCAACCCGATCTTTGTCTTCATCTTCTTCCCATCAACTTCAAGCCCTAGCTGCCTCTTCACCCACCACCACCACCTTCACTTCCAGCTGCCACCCCATATCACCATCACCACCTTCACTTCAACACGTCGCCCCAACCTGAACCACCACCCTCGCTGCCTCACCATCCATGAACCACCAGGCCGAGTGAACCTAGCCCAGCCGTGAGCTCCCATGAACCAAGAACTCCGAGTCGCGCAACCACGAACCCAGCCACAATCCACACCTCCTAGGCCCTTAAAGAAATTTTAGTTGGCAAATGTTTTAAATGAAATAATTAATTGAATTAAATTATTATATATAGACTATGTCTAATATTATGTTAATAATATTAAGTAAATATCAGAAAATTCCAAAGTTTATCTATGTAGTATTAATTCCATATTGGTATGAGAGGATCGAGATTAAAATAATAAACTTAAAACAGTTTGTAGTAAAATAAAGTTATGAAATCCTTAGATTAATTATTGTTAGTACGGTTCACTAGTATTATGAATACAAGTGACCTAGATCTAGGTCACTAATGTAGTAGGACATTTTAGTGAATGTACTTTATATATAGTGATATATAGAACTGGATCAGATGTGATTTTATTAATACTTGTTTAAACATCGTTTCATAGTATTAATCAAACACATCAAACGATGATCGTATACACGATGATCTTAATCATGAGGTTGCTACGAACTCCTATATATGTCATATGATCCTTTGATTCATGCGTTAAAGTTTGTTAGAATGATCAGACTATGAACAATTGTTTTGTGGACTCAATTATATATATATATATAGTTGGGGACGTAGTTTAACAGATATGGAATCTATACCTTCTTATAGATTGAATAATGGTTCTCTATTGGGTTGACTTTTGGAAGTGAAAAGGTTATGAGCACTCACATCGCAAACTTGTTGCGACACAACCTTCACTAGTAAAATCAATGGTACTCTAGGAACAATATATAACTAAAAGGATAAAACGATAGTTTTATTCTCTTTTAATTGTGGACCATTAATAGAGGATTAGCATTGTATGTAATGATTATATCAATGGACACTTTATTCTTAAATAAAGTACTCAGTAAATATATGTTTATAATTATCAAAAGTTCAATCTCATATTTATAGTGGAGTAATCATAAGATTAATAAATATGGTTATTTAATCAAAGAGCTTTGATTAATAATCTAATATTTATTGGAGCTTGACATTATAGGTCCATAAGTCCCCAAGGTGGCTCTATCAACATTATATCAAAGTAAGAGTTGATACAAGGGTAAAATTGTAATTTGGGAATTTGAGAAGAATTTTATTCTTCGGGTCAAGATTGCAATTATACGATAATTAAGGTTAAATAATTAATTTAGAATTAATTATTAATTTTTGAAAAATATATTTATTAATTTAAATATATAATTTTTGAAATTCATATATATATAAATAAATTAATTTTTGAAATTAATTATATCATTTGAGTGGGAGAAAATAAAATTGGTAAGTCAAAAAATTAGTTTTTGATTTATTGAATTTTAAAAGATGATGATAATGATGATCATCAATTTGAATTTTGAATTTAAAATTTAAATTTTGAAATATGATTGTCATATTTTCCTTAAAAATATTAATACCTTATTTTATGGAAGATTTATTTTAATTAAATAAATAAAAGAAAAATGCAATATCCCTGAAAAGGGAAATAACAGTTCACACATGACACAGTTGGACTGTGCTATGATATTTTATTTAATTAATTAATTAATAATTTAAAAATAGTTTTTTTTTTCAAATTTGGTAAGTTAGATATTTATCTAAATCAATTCCTATCATCATTATGATATTATTATATTACTATTATTATTAGGAATAATTAGGTAATATAATAATCTATATATATATATATGATATAGAATAATAAGAAGAAAACACACAATAAATATACAACATAAGTCAGAGAAACAATTCAGAATAGTTCTCAGAATTTTTTGTCAAACAAAAAGTTTACCATCATCTTCTTTATTTTAACCATTCTCAGACCATAATACAAGTTCTCATGTGTTGAGAAATACTTGTTGACGCGATTTTTCACCAACAGTGAATTAAGAAAATAACAAGGCTAATTAGTGCTTGATAATAAACCGAAAATAAGAAATGAACTCTCAAACACACAGATCTTTTACGTGGTTCAGTAGTTAAAATCCACCTAGTCCACGAGTCTATATTATTATTGTTTTTCTCTCTCTATTTTGGCAGTATTTCAGTATTACAGAATCATCTCTCTTTCCTTGTCCAATATTCTCAGTATTTATAGAGAAATTCCATGGACAGGTTCGGGTAACCGCGTGAGTCAATCACAGACTTACATATTTATTACATTTAATACAAAATATTCCCATTTATATTAGGATATGATCAGATCACAAAAAAATATTCTCCTAAAATCTGGGACATTAAATTACAGGCTGGTCATAAATGATCGCATAAAAGTACACAAGTATTTGGGGATTCGTGGGTACGCGATATACTTGTGTTACTATGAGCTGAATATATCTCTGAGCTCGTACTATGGAAGCCGTATGAATATCATGAGCTCACGCTTTGCAACCTGTGCATCTCTAGCTCGCATAACCATCGTGAAAACTGAGTTGTCTATGTGAATGATAAATGGATTCCTTGGTTATTTCCCCCGCATATGTATTTGTCAGCTGTACCCGAGCTAAATGAAGGATACGTGCTGAGATCAGGGTACAACATTTGCCCCCCAAGTCCCTGCTTGTGGTTCATGACGTCACCTTCTGACCTACACAGTAGGGACTTTTAGACTTCTGCTGTATTAAACCATGCCTCCCCCTACTCAAGTACTGGACACGTGGTATACCGCAATTGGCGTCTGTTCGGGTTTCGAGGACTGCAATAATTGTCTTGTCACCTTTTTGTCGTCATTTTGTCTTTTTAACCATGGCCTTTGGATCTTGTGGTAACCAAATCGGATGGTTCAAATTAGCTTACACCGTTTACGTATAAATAGGGGAAACACTTTTCAGATTTTACCACCCTTCATTTGAAAATTTTCTTATATTTTCTTTTTCGCTTCTGATCCCTCTTCTTTCTCAAAAACCCCAGAAACCGTTCATTGCGCTCAGTTTTCCGAAGGTCTACCCAGCTGCCCAGAGTTCTTCCAGGAAATTTTCCTTGCAAAGCTTACTTCCCTTCTGTTGAAGAATACACTGTCAATACCTTGTCTATTGATTTCGAAGAAACATCCATTTTTTTTACTGGTCTCTCTTTCTTCTTCTTTTTTATGCCCATCCGCACTTCACTATTGTAACGCCCCAACTCCAAGGACCGTTACGGTGTGCCTTGTAAACAGTGCTAAACTCGCTAATCGAGTCATTTGGCCAAAAATGTGTAACTAAGTATGATTAGCGGTTTAGGGATTAAACATTTTGGTTAAGATGTAACATTTCACTAGAATGTTTAATATATATACTGGGATCCCGAAAATATAATTTAAGAGTCTATTACAGAAAATATTTACAACAGGCCGTCCTAAGCGGCAAAATAGGGTTTAACCCTAGTTCCACTTTAAACCTCGGCCGTGGTGGTCGAGCAGCTGCATATGTACACATCATCACCTAAGCTCTCCAACTCAAGGATGGTCCAGCTTCCTCTTGCCTTTACCTACACCACATAGCACCCGTGAGCCGAAGCCCAGCAAGAAAACACAATAAAGCATGACATAATATCAACAATAATCATAATAGCCAATCAGGACCAACGGTCCAAAACAGATAGGTGACAATAGCCAAAAGTCACAGAAATGGGTACAGCTCCCTCTAGCCATGTGACGATAGGGTCACCAGGGCTTAATTGATAAGTGGTTCTTTCATAAGTTTGATCTGGATAGGTGCATGGTGATTGGTCACCAACATAACCATCCTCCCGACTCTAGAGTCGTAACTAAGGACAGTGTTCCCCTAGCCATGTGACAAACAATCACCGGGGTCATATACCTTGGCTGAAAACATCTGGTCTTAGACCAGGTAAGCGCTTATAGTTCTCATTGACCTTCCGGTCGTTCTAGCATTAATACCCTATATGGGTCATTCAATGCCAACCTCGATTAGATCTAATCTTCATTTGGCCCGGCGTTCACAACGCACTGCCACTTCTGATTCTTGGGTCGGTGAAACACGACCAGTGCTCAGCCCGTGGTGAACTTAACTAATAAGTCACAGCTTCACAGACGGATCTAGCACCATTGCCGATTCTGACTAATAAGCCAACGCCATACACAGGTAAGCCATGCCACCAAACATATATCACATGTCCAATATCCATAAACAAGGCATTCAGCATGCTTACTTAACAGGTACTAGTACAATTAGGTCCATGCACAACACAAAGGCTCAAGCTCTGAACAACATCATACCCAGTATACAAAGCATGTCCTAATCACATGTTTCTCATGCATCACCTGCATCATACTCAACAATCCAACATGCACCAATAACCGCCATGCATGTCACGTTCAACAATTTACCAACATGCATCAAGAATAGCCATGTATGTCATACTTAATAATCAACCCACATGCATGAAGAATAGCCATGCATGTCACATATACACAGGGTGCAGTTTTCTTACCTCAGATTCGAGCTAGAATGATTTAAAGAACGACCCTTGAGAACGATCAACTTTTAGTCCTTTAGCGGTCACCTAGTCATAACCAAATATAAGATACCATCAGTAAAAATGATCAGCATAAGTTCCCAAACCAATATCTAGCCTCCGGGATATCAATCCCCACTTAACCGGGTACTAGGTTCAATCCCGAGGCCTAAGGCTTGAATCCCCAAGCTAAAAACATGATTCTGCCCAAAATTGCCCTAAGGGCCGCGACCCTCCCTAGCTGCGCCGCGGCGCGCCCTTCAGACAAAGGCAGACCTCCCTGCCAGACGCCAAGGACCGCGGCGCACCACAGCCGCGGCGTGGCGCCCAGCCCAGACCAGCCAAAATGACAGTACGCAACACTAGATTTTCCCCTGCGTTTTCCCTTGGAACCAAACCCTCTAATCAGCTCCAAAACTCCTCCAAACACTCAATTAAACCTCTAAGCATCACCCATAACTTCCCCTCATCAAAACCCAACCTAAACATCAATTAAAACCTCTTCAAATCCAAACTTCCAACAAGAATCAAAAGCTAAATAACTAAAGGGAAAAACAAAGCACAACCTGAATTCAATGACTATAACTCACCTCAAAACCAGCTTTGAACCTTCCTCAATAGTTGAACCAAGTCCACAAACCCAGCCTTTGAATTCCCTAGCTTAATACCCCACTTTGAGCTCAAGAACACCAAAGAAGAATATGGAGAAGGGTGGTGTAGGGGAAGGAAGAGACACTCTGTTTTGGCTCTGTTTTAATTCCACATGCTTCTACAGCCAGCAACCAATTTAAGTCATACAAATCCAAACCTAAATGACCAAAATACCCTTAAGTCACTTAAAGCCTCTAAAACCACTTCAAGGGTAAAATTGGTACTTTCCACTTATCCCGTTAATCATAATTAATGCTTCCCAATTCCCGCTAATCTCAATACTATCAAACACCCATAATTCATATCCTGTTACCCTATTACTCCCGGTAACGCTCTAATCATTAAAACACCCCGAGACTCACCCCAAGCCCCGAGCTTAAACCCATTATGACTAGACCGAACACTTACATTCCATGATCGTCTCATGCCGATTAGCTCGAACCAATCCACCTTATAATGTGGCTATATTAAATAATCACAATCATGCACCCAAAATACACAATTACGCCCTCAGCGGCCAAATTACCAAAATGCCCTCATAATTAAAATATGAACCCATATGCATGCATCCACCATCATATAATAATATAATTCACATAAACATGCATATAATCATTAAATACCATAACAAATCAATTATGGCCCTCCCGGCCTCCTAATCAAGGTCCTAAACCTTATTAGGAAATTTTGGGCATTACAACTATAGTCCTCATTAGGTTGTTCTCCAAATGTTTTTGGCACATAGGCTTCGACTTAGGTTTACTAAGTATGTCTTAAAATATCTTTAGAACTATGATTTTCATAAAACTGGGTAATTTATGGGTAAACCTGGGTAATTTCTGGCAAATTTTAGGAAATAACCATTCGAGATATAGAAGATGAAAAGTTCTTAGGGTTCGAAACCAGGTTTCTTAGGGGTCACGCTTCTTGGGTGGTTTTGTACTAAACTGCCCCCCAAGGGAAGTAGTGGTCTGACACACGGATCCCTAAATATCAGGGTTTTGTTAAAACATCAAGGCGCGTAATCTAGGATAGCGCGTGGCATCACGCAACGGGCTGAGACTAACTCAACTCATTTATCAGAGACAACATTCCCTTCCGTACTTTCGTGCTATAACCTTTAAAAAATCTTAGGTTGCCTACTAAGTGATTCGTCATTCTTGTTCATTAGGCGATCTAATGGCTCCCAAGAAGAATGCACCCAAGAAAAATGAACCCAGCTCGTCTTCTCAACAAAAGCAAAAGGGGAAGGAGGTCACCTCCGAGTCTCCCATTCTTGTGATGGACCTGGAAGAGGGGGGACATGTCAAGTATCCGCTTGGGATCATGTCTTCTTAGGGCTAATGACCCATACATTTACACCTATTTTGGCCTATAGTGATTTCGTACTGGGAGGGTAACAAAATACAGAAGGGTAATACACAACATATAAACGGATTAGTAAAAATATAAGTTGAAGAGGTAATATTAAATTAATAATTATTAATTTAATATTACCTCTTCAACTTATATTTTTACTAATCCGTTTATATGTTGTGTATTACCCTTCTGTATTTTGTTACCCTCCCAGTACGAAATCACTATAGGCCAAAATAGGTGTAAATGTATGGGTCATTCCCCTCTTCGGTCTAGTGGTAAAAAAGGAAGTAGTGTGGAACCTAACGCCCACTTCAAGGCGGAAAGGATCGTCTCCAAGATCACAACCCAGGGGAGGGTAAACAAGATTATGTTGAGCCATAACATCGAGGTCGGGACTGGAGTCCTTATTGCCCGACATGCGTTCAAAGGGGAACGGAGCTGCTCCTCTCTC
This sequence comes from Humulus lupulus, assembly GCF_963169125.1. Lineage (NCBI taxonomy): Eukaryota > Viridiplantae > Streptophyta > Magnoliopsida > Rosales > Cannabaceae > Humulus > Humulus lupulus. The sequence goes on along the minus strand of NC_084801.1, from coordinate 22,004,950 downwards.
CAAGACAACTTCGCAGCGTGGAGTGATGAACATTTGAAGGTGGGGGCCTTCCTTCCCTTGGACCAATACTTTGTCGATTTCCTAAACTATGTGAAGTTGGCACCTTTTCAGCTTCCCCCAAATTCTTATAGGCTTTTGGCGGGCTGAAATACTTATTTTTGAAGCACGAGTGGGAGGTCCCCACTCCGGCAAATATTCTGTACTTTTTCTGCCTTAAGGCCAGCCCGAAGCAGATAGGTCGAGGTGACGGGTTCTACTATCTTACCAGATTCCTGAATTCTGCTCATGTCATCGAGCTCCCAAGCCACCCTAACGACTATAAAGACGTGTTCTTTATGTCAAACGGGTTCCGAAATTGTGAACAAAAATACTTCAACCATCCTCGTAAGTTCTTTATCCTCTGATCTCAGCTCGAGAAATTTTATTCTTTCTAAAATATTCCCTTTTACTTGTATTAACTGAGTTTAATTTTTATGCAACCATATTCGCGAGGACAACGAAGTCTGTGACCCTGCGGGTTCAGTATGAGAAATTATCTGGGCTGCCCCCGAGTGAGAAGGATTACCGCTAGATCATGAATGGCGTCACGATGCTGGCGTGCCAATTGATTGGTGAAGGCCAGACGTTGTCCTTACAGACTCGGGCTACTCTCCCGGTAATCCGCGAGCTCCCCCCTCCTAAGAAGATGCCTTGTAGGCCGCCGACGACGAGGATGGGGAAGAGGATGATGTGCCTCTTGTGTGAAAGAGGCGGGTTCTCAAGGCTGTTCGGGAACCTGATTTAGAGCGAGCTGCGTTAGGGGCAACAACCGGTCCCTCCAGCCAAGGTAACCCATACCCTTATAGGGAATTAGATAAGGATGTTGCCGATTTTAGGCTAGTTAGATTTAACCCCAATCAGCTCGTCCACCATCTAACCCAGATCGTAATATCACCCTGCTCCAGTGTGTAGACCACTTGGTAGTGCGTCATGACAATAGTTACCCTAAGGGCACCATTGTTGTAGATAACACCTTAAATTTTAGGTCCGCCATCTTTGAAGAATATGAGACCAATCGTAGGATCTGGCCTTCTCTGCTCAAGGGCGCCTTTGCCCCTAGGTTAGGCATTATGTAGATGAGTCCACCCCCGAGGTAGAACCGGAGCCTGAACCTCCTAGAATCCAAGAAATATTAGTCGTAGACTCTCCTTCTCCTCCAGTAGCCTCAAGGCCAGAGGTCGTGATAATAGACTCCTCCCCTAGCCCAGAGGGTAGGACCTTTATTTATTTATTTTTTGTATGTGTTTTTACTTTACTTGTGAACTAATTCCTTTTTTTTTTCTTTTTAGGCAACACAATGGAACAACCCGAAGCTCCTGACCTCCGTACGACTTTCCAGGCCGGGAAGGCCGACTTGGGCCCTGCCGTGAAGAGGCCTCGATAATGCACGAGCTTAGTAGTTCTGACATCTACTATCACTGAGAGGAGGATTCCTCCTCCTCCACCTCCACCTCGGTTCGCACCTTCTCGGGATCAAGTCATACAAGCTGATCCCTCAGCTCATCTTGCCCCAGTTGCTACTGTTCGTATTCCAGTTGATCATCAGGATCTGGAGAAAATCCCCGAAACCTTTAGGGGAATCCTCTATGAGACGGCGAGCTACATGGTGGGGCACGCTTACAGAGCCAGCTCGAGGGACTTGAGGACGATCGAGGAACAGAGCCCGGAGAACGTCCTAGAGTCAGCCTTGGAGATGACCCTCACAGTAAGTTATCATTCCTTGGTGACATTTTTCTCTTTATCTTGTCAAAGGATACATCTAAATTGCCTTGTTATTTTGCAGTTGGACCTGGCTCAACACCGCAGCATAGCCCGGGATAGGGCCAAAAACGATGAGCTCCAGTCCGAGATCAATGCCACCAAGGCCTCCCTAATCGTTGCTCAAGAAAGCGAGCAGGCTGCCAAAGCTGTCTTTGCGGTCGCTCAAAAGAGTGAGTACGATGCCAAGTTTTCCCTCACCTCGTCTCAAGAAAGTGAGCAGGCTACAAAGATTGCCTTGGCTGCTCTTCAAGCCCAAACTACCCAGCTCCAGGGCGAGGTTGATGAAGCTAAGGCAAAGCTACTCGAGGCCGAGGCTGCAGTCAAAGAAGAAAAGGCGGCCTCACTATCCTCCATGGAAGATATGCTATACCATTGATGGGCTTTTAACCAGGATGGCAACTTTTCTTTCATGGCTCCCGTGCTGTGGGAATCATACCTTGAGAAATTCAAGGCTCGGATCTTGCTAGAACCGTCAGAAACGGGGGATGCTTCTACAGCAGGCGAGCAGGAAGGCAAGGAGGTCACATCCTCAGAGCATCTTGGAGGGGCTCAATGACCATCTTTTCTGTTTTTTTATTTGTTTGTAAACAACTACCCTTGGGCTTAGTTCGAGGTTTTTCTCCTCGGGACAAATTTAATTTCAATTTATATATCTAACCTTTAATCTCTGTCTTTCCTTGATTGTCTCTCATGTTTATGACTTCTTAGACTTGTACATTCGAGATTTTAGGAATTGATTTTTAGATCAAGATAGATATTTTAAGCTCGGTTATATACAACCTTGATGTGTTGATTTATATCATACCTGTTAAGAATCATGCCTTAGACCCGGTTATATCCGGGATTTTAAATATTTTAAACTTAGTTCGTGTTAGGTTTATTGACAACTCAAGTTTCAAAAAACCTTTAGTTTTAACAATTTTCCCCAACTTTCAAAGTTTTGTACCTGGTTGTATCTAGGGTTTTAAGTGATTTAAACTTAGTTCATGCTAGGTTTTTGACATCTCGAGCTCTTAAAAATCCGTCAAATAATCAATTTTCCAAGCTCCTAAGTTTGTATCTGGTTGTATCCAGGATAGTTTTGTATCTGGTTGTATCGAGGATTTTAGTTAATTTAAACTCATCCGACGATCCTATTATGATCCACCTCGGATTATATGCCCCCAAGTAACCAGAATGTAGAGACTTTCTTGGTTGCTTTACAAATGTCAATACACGAACTAATACAACCTTATAAAGAAAAATTATTTAAAACCATTTTAACAAGAAAAATTATTTAATTAAATGGCTTTTATAATTAAGCCTTACATGGATGATTGTACTAATGATAATACTTTTTTAGATGTATGGCGTTCCAGGTCCGTGGGACTGTTACTCCATCAAGCCGAGATAACTTGAAAGTTCCTTCACGCAAGACTTCCACGATCTGATATGGTCCTTCCCAGTTCGGTCCTAAGACACCATCCTTGGGATCCTTGTTGGACAAAAAGACTCTTCGAAGAACCAGGTCACCTAATCCAAAACTACATCTCTTGACCTTAGAATTAAAGTAACGAGTGATTTTCTGTTGATAATGGGCGAGCTGTAACTGCGAATCCTCTCGTTTCTCATCAATCAGGTCGAGTGATGCATTAAGTAATTCTTCATTCCATTCTTGGCTAAAAAAAAAATTCCTGTAAGTAGCCACCCTAACTTCGACTGGAAGGACAACCTCGCTTCCAAAAGTTAAGGAGAAAGGAGTGTGTCCTGTGGAGGTCCTGTGTGAAGTTCGGTATGCCCAAAGTACTTGCGGGAGCTGCTCAGGCCAGACTCCTTTGGCCTCATCTAACCTCTTCTTAAGGCTCGCCTTTAGGGTCTTATTCATAGCCTCGACCTGTCCATTGGTCTGTCGATATGCTACCGAGGAAAAACTCTTGATAACGTCGTACTTTTCACAAAAGTTGGTGAAGATATCATTGTTGAACTGGGTCCCATTATCCGACACGATCTTTTTAGGAAGCCCAAACTGACATACAATATTCTTTACCACAAAGTCCAGTACTCTCTTTGAAGTGATGGTTGCCAAAGGCTCGGCTTCTACCCACTTCGTGAAATAGTTGATTGTCACCACCGCATAATGAACTCCTCCCTTTCCCATAGGTAAGGATCCTATTAGGTCAATTCCCCAGACTGCAAACGGCCACGGGGATGAGATCATTGTTAACTTGATTGGAGCAGCTCAGGCAACTGTGGCGAAACGTTGGCATTTTTCGCATTTCTGAACATGGGAGACGGAGTCTTTCATTAAAGTGGGCCAAAAAAAGCCCTGCCTTAATATTTTCAATGCTAGGTTTTGCCCCCTAGCATAATCTCCACAAAATCCTTCATGTACTTTTTGCAGAATGGTCTTAGCCTCCTCAGGCAGAACACACTGTAGGAGAGGCAACGAATGACCATGTTGGTATAATGTACCATCCACTATCACATATCTCAGAGCTTGATAGAGTATTTTTATTGCTTCCTTTCTTTCCTCAGGTAGCCTTCCTGTTGTAAGGTATTCCACTATGGGGGTCATCTAGGTCGGCCTTGTGTCGATCATCTCGACCTCTACCATATTTTCTGTCACACTCGGACTTTCCAAGAACTCCACCAGCACCATATTCAAAGTCTCAGCTTCCTTGGTGGTGGCAAGCCTTGCCAAAGCGTCAGCATTAGAGTTCTGCTCGCAAGGTATCTGTTCAACAGTACTGTATTCAAATTATGATAGCTCCCCCTTTACCTTAGATAGGTAAGTCACCATCTTGGTACATCGAGCTTGATACTCCCCCAACTCCTGATTGACCACGAGCTGGGAATCGCTATAACATTGTACGACCTTCGCTTTGAGCTCCTTCGCCACTCTAAGTCCAGCTAGCAAGGCCTCATATTTAGCTTCTTTGTTAGATGCTTTGAATTCGAATCTCAAAGCTGTATGGAATCGATGCCCTTCTGGAGAGATTAATAGGATCCCAGCTCCGGATCCGTTCTCGTTCGATGACCCATCTACAAATATTTTCCACAACTCCTGCACCGGTTCCTTCAAAAGCTCCTCTTGAAATCTAGTGCACTCAGCCACAAAATCAGCAAGGGCCTAACTTTTTATTGAGGTCCGTGGTACGTATAGTATCTCGAACTGGCTGAGTTCAATTGCCCATTTTAAAAGACGTCCTAACATTTCAGGTTTTTGCAATAATTGCCTTAAAGGTTGGCTAGTCATGACGTGGATTGAATGGGACTGAAAATATGGTCTGAGCTTCTTGGAAGCTAATATTAAATAGAATGCTATCTTTTCTATCAATGGGTATCGTGATTCAGCTCAAAACTAACACGGCACTGACTTCACTTTTGAGCGCGATCTTTTTCTCAAACTAACACGACACTGACTGCACTTTCTGTCACAGCCAAATAAAGGAACAGAGGTTCTCCAGACATAGGCTTAGACAATACTGGGGGCTCGGCTAAGTGTGTTTTTAGGTCGAGGAATGCCTGCTCGCACTCCTCAGTCCATTCAAATTTCTTGTTTCCTATGAGAAAGTTGTAGAATGGCAAGCACTTGTTAATTGATTTTGAAATAAAACAGTTCAGGGCTGCCACCTTTCCAGTCAGACTCTGAACTACTTTACGTGATCTAGGTGAGGGCATTTCCAATAATGATCTGATTTTATCAGGGTTCACCTCTATCCCCCTTGTATTGACTATGAATCCCAAAAATTTCCCCGACGCCACTCTGAAGGTACACTTCTGGGGATTCGGCCTCATATTATACCTCCTCAAGATATCAAAACATTCATTCAAGTCGAATACATGGTTATCAGCAGTCTTGGATTTGACTAGCATATCGTCGACATACACTTCCATATTCTTCCCGATCTGACCAACAAACATTTTTTTGACTAATCGTTGGTAGGTAGCTCTGGCATTCTTCAGTTCGAAGGGCATAACTTTATAACAATATACATTAGTTGGAGTCATAAAGCTAGTACGCTCTTGGTCCGTAGGAGTCACAGCGTTCTGGTTATATCCAGAATACGTATCCATGAAGGACATGAGCTCGTGTCCTGCGGTGGCATCTACCAACTGATCAATCATCGGCAGTGGAAAGCAATCTTTAGGAAAAGCTTTGTTTAGGTCGGAGAAATTGATACAGGTCCTCCACTTTCCATTTGGCTTCGGGACCAGCATAGGATTCGCAACCTAGATCGGGTATTTTGCTTCACAAATAAACCCACACTTTAATACCCGAGCTACTTCTTCCTCCAATGCTTCAGCTCGGACTGTTCCCAAACGTCTCTGTTTTGGGGATTTTGCAGGCACGCTTTTGTCTAAGTTTAGAGTGTGCATGATCACACTCGGGCTTATTCCCACCATGTCTTCATGCGACCAGGTGAAAATGTAACGCCCTACTACCTTAGAGCCGTTACTAAGTGAGTTTAAAATGTGCAATTAACTCGCTAAGCGAGGTTTTTAGAACAAAAGTGTGATTAAACAAAAAGTCAAGGCTGTACTCTTTAAAAGTACTCAATTTCATTAAAAGTTCCAAGAGTTTAACATTTGGGATCCCAAAATAAGGTTTGTAAAATATTTACAATTCAAAATAGGTTTACAGATGACTAATTATCAAAAACATAGTTTAATACATCCATTTCTCAAGATGCCCCCAACCAAAGCAATCAGGCAGGCCAAACATGTACGCGCCGCCCCCACGCTCTCCATACTCATGGCTGGTTGACTTTCTCCTTGCCCTTACCTGCAACACAGAGCACCCATGAGCCGAAGCCCAACAAGAAAACTCATACAGCACATAACATATGCATATCATACAATCACTATAGCAGATAACTCACAGATAAACAGACAATCCATAAGATTTAAACACATATATGGCCATGCCATCCCAGAAGCGCTACCAAAGCTTGGGTTCTCGGTTCACACCGTAAGGATATCCCATGTATCCATTGGGGTCTCACCCTAACCATAAGCACTCCATGTGCTAAGTGATATTCCCGGCCCCACTGCCGTTCTCGGCCCCTCGCCGTTCTCGGCTCCTTTGCCGTTCATTCTACTATAACCACATATAGCATTCTCAAACAGCATTCAAACATATAATAATTCAATTAAAGCTACACCCTAACAGTAATACGATCTAGGGTCGTGCCTTGCAACAACACAATGGGCCCATGCCCTGATCTACGGGTGCTACAGTTTTCTTACCTGTATCTCGAGCTTCACAATGCACCAAGGTCACGAGCACAGTCCTCTATCCCGAGCCTCTCCGAAGACCTAGTCACAACACATACAAAACACACTTTAATACTAACTGATCCAAAACCACCTCCCGGGACCAATCCCATACTCTCGGAATCCCCAAATTCCTAAAACAATGCATCGGAAACATCCCCCGAGCCCCCGGAACAAATGCCCAAAAATACAAAATTCCATGCCCTAAAAATAGCCTAGCGCCGCGGCGCCATTTGTGAGGGCCGTGGCGCCCAACAAGTTAGAGAGTCCCCCAGCCCTGATGCAGCCTCGCGCCGTGGCGCCAAAGAACAGGGTCGTGGCTCCCCTTCGCGAACCCAGAATTCTGGGTTTTCCCCTGCATTTTCCCCGAGCCAAAACACTCCCAATTCAACCTAAACACATACCTAAACCCCAAAGCCAATTTAAAACCACAAATAAACCATCTAACAACCTATAAACACCATCCACAAGTATAAACACATAATCACTTCCATAAATCACACTTTGATTCCAAATCTCAGTAGTTCAAACCAGTAAGTTAGAAACTTAGACCAAAGCCTACAAAAACCTAAACCATACTTCAAAGTCCTTAAACCACAACAGAAATAAACCTCATAATTGCACAGAATCCTTACCTCAAGTGGAGAATTCAACCTTAAGCTTCCTTGATTCCAGCTTCAAGCTAAGCGCTCTGATTTCACAAGCTGAATTCCCAAACAAACCAGCCACAAACCATCTTTCAATTCCAACCTAAATTCTATAAGAACTTGCTGAAACACAGAAATTTCAGAGATAAAAATTACCTTTGACCAATCTTGACTTCTGCTTGGCTTTAATTGCTTCAAACCACCTTGATTCCCCCCCTAAGTCCCAAAATTCCCAACTCCCTTCCTTTCTTCCTTACTGCCCTTAGTTCTCCTTTACTTTCAGCATAAACTGAGTTGTCTAAGTGAGAAAAACGTGAATGATATGTCCCTTAGCTGAAGTGATCTAAATTCCTGCCAAAAGACCATCTTGCCCTTCCAACTCCCATTCTAACTAAACCTCAAGGACTTCCTAGACATTTCACGTTCCTTACAAATCTACCACTTTCCTCACCTAAAATATGTTACTCTTAATGGTTACTAATGGTCACTTAAGTTACTCAATCACCATTAACCATTAGCTCACAAACCAAGGTACAAAATTCCTAAAATACCCCTAGGCTCCTCCCAAGCCGGGTATTTAATCCCGTTGTGACTTTTAAGTTAATTAGCTCCCTAGGACTGTCTCGGCACGTGCATCACAATAATATCACCACTCACACGTGGTATTAATCATACAATTCAATTATTACATTTATGCCCTCAGCGGACTAAGATTACCAATTTACCCCTAACATACAAACGGGGCCCACATGCATATTTATACCACCTAAACATGCATTCTAATCACATATTCATTCAAATTCATATATTATCATGTTAATTCACTTATTGCCCTCCAGGCACGCTAATCAAGGTCCTAAACCTTATTAGCAACTTGGGGTGTTACAGAAAACATCTAGATTCCCTTGTAAAAAATTAACTAGCTTCATTTTCCTTTCATCACCAAGATTTTTTCCAATCTTAATGACTCTTGAAGCATCTTGGGATCTATGTTTACTTCCATGAGCTCCTCAATAGGTTGGAGCTCTGACCTGTCCTCGCCCATTCGTGGGTTGATATCATCACTTAAGGCGACGTCGCTATCCTTTGCTTCGTAAGGTTCTTCTGTCCCGCAAGTAATTTCCACTTCCTAGGACTCCTCACCTCCGTCACCTATGGTCATTGCTTGTTGCTCGGGTTGTGATTTTCCCTTCATAGAAATGCTATAGCATTCCTTGGCAGCGAGCTAATCGCCTTTGACGGTGCATATTCCAGCGGATGAGGGGAATTTGATTGCTAGGTGGCGGATAGAGGTTATGGCTTCAAACACCATCAATGCAGGTCGGCCCAAAATTGCATTGTATGCGGCTGGACAATCGATGACCATGAACTCAAGTAGTCTGGAGACAATTCATGGACCTTCACCCAATGTTACCACTAATTTGATCGTTCTGATGGCAACCGACCTTTCACCAAAAAAACCCAAATAGAATCATTGAGGTTGCCTTTAGCTCGGTTACAAACAATACCATTTTTTCTAAGGTGGGCCTAAAAAGTAAATTCGCAGAGCTCCCATTGTCTACTAGTGTCCTCCAAACTCTCCGGTTGGCGAGCTGAACAGTTATGACCAGAGGATCGTTATGTGGGAACTGGACATGGCTGGCATCTTCCTCTGTAAAAATGATTGGTTGTTTCTCCAATCGTTGCTGCTTTGATAACCGTTGTTTCGGGACAAACTTGACTCCGTTATGGAACTTCAGTTCGTTGATGTACCTCTTCTAGGCACCTCTGCTCGTGCCTGCCAAATGAGGTCCTCCCGAAATGGTGGCTATATCTCCTCCTGTTATCAGAGGAGGATTGTCCTGATTCACCTAAGCTCCGGCTTGATTCATTGGAGCTTCAGGAGCTGACGGAGGGTTTTGCCCAGTGGGCTGACTAAGAGTTACACGATTCTGGGCATACTGGGCCAAAGGTCCCGCCCTGATGAGAGTCTTAATCTCATCCTTCAGATGTCTACAGTCATCAGTATTATGACCGATATCATTGTGGAATCGGCAAAACTTCGAAGGATCTCTCTTCGCTCTTTGATTTTTTAATGGTTCTAGCTTCTTCCATGGAAAGCGAGTAGAATTAGCTAAGAAGATGTGCTCTCTAGTATCCGTGAGATTGGTATACATTGCGTAGACTAGTTTAAATTTCTCCAGGGACTTATTTTTCTTTGTTCTACTCTGGTCGCCCTTACCATTTCCCTTCCTTTTATTATTTCCCCCTTGGTTATTCTGGGCAACGGTTTGAGCCGTAGCTGCAACATCCGTTACCACTCCAATGGGCTGGACAGGGACTTGGCTGGTTCCTGCAACGAAAGCTCTCACCTCTTCCAAGTTAACCCATCTTTGAGCTCATGTTAAGAACTCGTCCATAGTATTAACTACTTTCCTCTGTAACTCTTGCCACAGGTCGCCTCCAACAAGAATTCCCGTCCTCATTGCCATGAGCTTGGAGCTTTCGTCGGCATCTCTAGCTCGCGCAGTAACATTGGAAAACTGACTTAGATATGCTTTCAATGGTTTCACCGGGCCGCTGCTTTACATTAGCCAATGAATTAGCCTTAATCCGAGCTGTCTGGGAAGCCCTGAATGCTCTCTTAAAATTGGTGGAAAAACTCTTCCACGAGCTGATTGAATGCCTCTTATATTGTTTGAACCATTTCCTGGCTGGACCAATCAGAGTCGAGGGGAATATAAGGCACCTTAGATCGGGTCCGACATTGTGGGCCATCATTATGGTGTTGAACATCCTCAGGTGATCAGACGGATCCCCATCTTCGTCAAACTTTGACAAATGTGGCATCCTGAAATCCACTGGGTATACGACCGCCGCAATATTCAGGGCGAAAATCTCGAGCTCATCCTCTGAGTCATACTCGTCTTTTTTCTTTCTCCGATAGAAGCTTCTTCATTAGTTCCTCCATATAGGCTAGCCTTCAAGGGTTTGGTCCTTGGTCCCTAGGTTATTCAGGGGCTGTTCAACAGCTCCCATCCTATCATACGCGTTTGGCGGGTTGTTGTCCCTCCAAGTTCGAGCTTGGTTTTGTGGGACATTCCTGTTATCACGTACTTCGGAAGGATCCCCCTCTTGAAGAGTGTAACTGACTCCTTCATCCCGAGCTGAATTTCTTCTCTGCGAATTTAGGCGATCAGGTTGTGGATCATATCGAGGGCTCTGAGCCAAACTTAGATGATTCCTTGGATTGCCTTCGGACCTACCACTTCGATGACTTTTCATCCAATAACTTCTATTTGCAAAGCTCACAGCTCATGGTGGAGGCTGAGGATCCATATTTTCAACATGTGTCCATGGAACATAGGTACGGGCAGATGGAGGAGGGTTTCTTCTGCTATCTCCGTAAGCAAGGATGTCTCATGTAGGAGGAGGTGGCATCGGATGTCTTATGGGTGATGGGGGATGCCTAACTAGCGAGGCAATTGTTGTCCCATCAGGGCGAACTAAATTAGCCCGCCTCTGTTCTGCCCCATCATTTCTAGCTCTCTACGCCCAACGATTCGATCGTGGCGCAGAAGGGTTGGTTGGAACATTTTGCCTCTGTGAACCTATTCTAACCCCTCCTCATGGGTTGCCATGGGTATTCCCAAGCGTGTGTGATGGAGGCACCGAACTTGGGGTTGCGATTCTAACTGATCCACTGACGTGCTGACGACCCCTCGTAGGGCCACTAGGTTGAGCCTTTTGGTGATCTTGCGCCGCAGGCACAGAACTTGGGGTGGCAGTTCTGACTAATCGACTTGGTTTGGATTAGTTACTCCTATGGGACTTATGAGACCCACTTTGGTTGCAAGAGGGGGTAACCGAGCCAAAACCTCCTCAATTTGCTGGTTTACCTTAGCAAGATGGATTCTTAATTGCATGTTTTCCAATTCAACTACAGTTAAGTAGTATGGGTTTGGATTCTGTGGCAATTACGATGAACTCCCAGTGTCGTCGTGGCCCACCGGTTGCTTTCCCAGACGTTGCTAAACTTCAAGGTCATGTTCATTTGAAACAGCGGTATGAGGGGCCTCCTGCCCACCAGGTTGTTCTATCTCATTGTCGTGCATTGAATGAGTGACCACCATGATGAGATTTGAGTGGGATATTAATGAAAGCACTAAACTCACCTCTCAATGAAAGCACCAATCTGTTGACGTGGTTTGAAACAGCGTGGCCCGCCGGTTGCTTTCCCAGACGTTGCTAAACTTCAGGGTCATGTTCGTTTGAAACAGCGGTATGAGGGGCCTCCTGCCCACCAGGTTGTTCTATCTCATTGTCGTGCATTGAATGAGTGACCACCATGATGAGATTTGAGTGGGATATTAATGAAAGCACCAATCTGTTGACGTGGTTTTTTGCCAACAGTGAATTAAGAAAATAACAAGGTTGATTAGTGCTTGATAATAAACCGAAAATAAGAAATGAACTCTAAAAAACACAGATCTTTTACGTGGTTCAGTGGTTAAAATCCACCTAGTCCACGAGTCTATATTATTACTATTTTTCTCTCTCTATTTTGGCAGAGTTTCAGTATTACAGAATCATCTCTCTTTCCCTGTCCAATATTCTCAGTATTTATAGAGAAATTCCATGGACAGGTTTTGGTAACCGCGTGAGTCAATCACGGACTTACATATTTATTACATTTAATACAAAATATCCCCATTTATATTAGGATATGATCAAATCACAAAAATAAATAGTCTCCTAATATCTGGGACAATAAAAGTTACAGACTGGTCATAAATGATCGCATAAAAGTACCCGAGTCTTTGGGGATTCGTGGGTACACGATATACTTGTGTTACTACGAGCTGAATATATCTCCGAGCTCATACTATGGAAGTCGTATGAATATCATGATCTCGCACTTCGCAACCTGTGCATCGCTAGCTCACATAAACATCGTGAAAACTGAGCTGTCTACATGGATGATAAATAGATTCCTTGGTTATTTCCTCCGCATATATATTTTCCATCTGTACTCGAGATGGATGAAGGACACATGCTGAGATCAAGGTACAACACTTATGATTCCAAAATTTCAAACCCATGTTCTCTACGTACCAACACACATCTTGAGCTGTAGAGAACACTCCAGAAGATCGTGATTTGAGTGCTCAAAGCATTGGATAGGAAGATCGAAAAATATACAAAAAGACTCAAGGACACTTGATAGGTTTCAAGAGGTAAATGATTATGTTCTTGAATATTCATATGCTTATGTGTTTATATGTTGTATATAAATGTATTTTATATTTATATATATGTTGCATGATTAATAATATTGTATGTTAATGTTTCTGTCTGGAAGTTTTATCAAGTAACCTTCTCTTCTGTTGAATTGATGGGTAGCTTTCATCCACATTGAGCACGTGGGTGATCACAATTGGTGAAATACCCACCACATCCTTGTGAGACCAAGCAAAGACGTATTGATTTCTTCACAAAAATTATACTAGTTGTACTCTCACTTCCACCTTTAAATGCTTTCCATCTTTGACCACTCTAGTCGGTTCGTTCTCATCTATCGAGACCTCCTCTAAATCTTCCACAGGTCCTACTCCACTCTCCAAATCCCCAAAGCAAGGATCAATGTCCATTCCCTTGCTTTGGGCAATACTCTATTTGGTGACTTCATCACCGGATGGGGTTTGCTGCTCAATAACACCAAGAGTCCTTTCCTGGTTGGTAATTTTTAAAACTTTTTCTTAGTCGGTAAAATTCACAATGTTATATTGGTCGATGTCCATCTCATTTACTACTTCTTCTTTCTCCCCACACACAATCATGTTACTCTCCTTGGTTCCCCTCCATGCCTTAACCAATGAAGCATTGTAGTATTCCCTGGCTTCTCTCTGGTTCCCCTGGACATAGCCTATGCCTGCACTAGTTGGGAATTTCATAGAAAGGTGCCATATAGACACCGCTACGTGTAGAGTCATGAGTTGTGGTCGACCAATCACCACATTGTACGCTAACGAGCAATCTACTATCAAAAACTCTATCATGACTGTTTCGTGCCTAGGAGCATCTCCTGCTGTGACCGATAACTTGATTGTTCTTACCGGTGACAATCCTTCTCCAGTGAACCCATAAATAACTTGAGAGCATGGTTTCAAGTCATTGACGGACAATTTCATCTTTTCAAAAGATGACTTGTAGATAATGTCCACGGAGCTTCCCGTATCAACTAGGCATCTATTTACCTTCATGTTTGCGATTTGGACTATAATGACGAGCATGTCATTATGGGGATACCTGACGTGTCCAGCATCATCCTCTGTGAATATAAGAGACTCACTCTCGTATCGAGGATTCTTTGGAGGTCACTCCTTAACAGTCATGACTTTTGAAGTTGCATCCAACTCATGTCGAAGTGTTCAAGCATATCTTTCCCTTACTTTTTTACTATCCCCAGCCAAGTGTGGACCTCAACATATAGTATCTAAGGTAAAGTCTACAAGCTCGGATTACAAGGGTGGAGATCGTTTTCGTTTGAACCCAGGATTGTTGTTGATTCCTTCTCCTTGGGGTTTCTCTGCCTGATAATTTTTCAACTTACCCGACCGGAGAAGAAATTCTATCTCATCCTTGAGGTGATTGCATTCATTCGTGTCGTGACCATAGTCTCCATGGAAAGGACAAAACTTATTCATGTCTCTCTTACTCATCTCTTTCCTGATGGGTGGAGTCTTCTGGTAGGGAACCTCCTAATGACTAGTGAGATATATTTCTTCCCGGCTATAACGCCCCGGTTACCCCAGAGCAGTTACGGTGAACGGTGAACCCGAAATTTGACCCGCTACCCGAGTCCTTTGGTTAAAAACGTGATCTAAGTGTTATTATCAGGTTAAGGTAGAAAACCAGTAAAAAGGAAAGGGTACACTTCATTAAGTAAATAAACTGCTCATGAGCCTTTCAAAATGTTTACAAGTAGTTCGTAATACAAAAGAGTCGCTACAGTTCCAAATTTACAAACTCCGCCGGCCTAAGCGGCAAAAATAGGGTAAACCCCCTAGTCCCTCTGAGAACTCCTTGACCGTAGTGGTCAAGCGGCCCTGTATGTACATCACATCGCCCAAGCTCTCCACTCAAAGTTGGCCAAGCTTTTCCTTTCCTTTACCTGCATCACATAGCACCCATGAGCCAAGGCCCAGCAAGAAAACACAGTAAAATATGATATAATATCAACAACGATCATAATAATCATCCAGGACTATCAATCCAACAAATAGGTGACAATAGCCAACAACCACAATAACGAGCAGCGCTCCCTCTAGCCATGTGGCGATAGAGTCACCAAGGCTTAACTGATAAGTGATTCTCTCACAAATTGATCAGGACAGGTGTATGGTGATTAGTCACCAACATAACCTTCCTCACGACTCTGGAGTCGTAACTATGGACAACGTCCCTTAGCCACGTGACTAACGGTCACTGGGGTCGTATACCTTGGCTATAGACATCTGGTCGTAGACCAGGCAAGCGCTTATAAGTTCTTCGACCTTAGGGTCGGTCCCGCATTAATGCCATAGAGCCATTCAATGCGTGATCATCGACTTTAGAGTCGGTCCCTGACTAGTCAGTGTCTTAAACAGGTAATCAGCATTCATTAGCATTTAATATGCAATCCACGTTCACATGTATCAACCAACGTGCCTCAACACCAAACCATGCATGTCATATACCTGTACAGGGTGCAACTGTAACCATACACTGTTTTCTTACCTCAAGTTCGAGCGAGAAGTATGATAAAGACGACCCCTGAGAACGATCGGTCTTTTAGTTCCTTAGCGGTTACCTAATCACAACCAATTATAACCTCAATTAATGAGAATCCACAATGATAGGGTCTTAACCTAAGCACCACCCTCGGGACCTCGAAACATGCCCACACGGTGAGTAGATTCGATCCCGAGCCTTAAGGATTGAAACCCCAAGTCAAAAACCCTTAAAAACACTCAAAACGAGGTTTGGAAGGAACAGGGTTGCTCTACAGCGCTCAACCCCTAGCGCCACAGCGCTCTACACAGAACCGCCCAAGTGCCTGAAAGCCTCCTGAGGAGCGCTATAGCGCCCTAGGGTGGGCGCTGTAGCGCTACCTCCAGGCCCAAACACCCCTGAACCGACCTTCTTCAACTTCTTCGATTCTAACTCGATTCCCAAGCTTCCAAAGCCTATTCTTGATGCCAAATGAACCCAAAAACCATCCCAACACACCCCAAACATAACAAGCATGGGAACCCTAGCCAAAACTCCCAACAAAAACCATGAATTCACCCTAGTAATCTCAGCTGCAAAACAAAACCAAAACAGAGCAAACCAGAGAAAGCCATGGTTAGAAACTTACCCAAAGCTCGGCTTATGATGGTCTTCAATGGTGGAACACACTCCCAAGACTTGCTTCCTAAGCTTGAATCCTCAAAATTGATTCAAAAACCACAAAGAACAGTGAGGAGAAGAAGGTACGGGAGAACTCTAAAGTATACTCTGTTTTCCACCACTTTCTTCAGTCATCAAGTGTTATATCTATCCTAGGGGTGAAATGTCCATTTTACCCCTAGGTCAATTAATACTTTCTAAAGGCTCCCAAGGGCATTTTTGGTACTTCCCTCCTAACTCGTTAATCATAATTAACGCTCTCCAATTCCCACTATTCTCAATAATCATAAACACCAATAACTCACATCCCGTTACCCTTTATCACTCGGTAACGCTCTAATCATCAAAATCACCCCGAGACTCAACCTAAGTCCCGACACTTAATCCCATTGTGACTAAACTGCTAATCAATATCTACGATCGTCTCATGTCGAATAACTCGAACAAACCCACATCATAATGTGGTCTCAACATATATCATTGACATGCATACAATTAACATTATATTATAATATAATTCTCATAAACATGCATAAACACATTAAATGGCATAATTAAACAATTATGGCCCTCCCGGCCTACAAATCCAGCCGTTAAACCACATTAGGGAATCCGGGGCATTACAACTATCCCCTCCTTACAGAAATTTCGTCCTTGAAATTTACCTGAACAGCTCGGGATACTGACTCCGCATATCAGACTCCAGCTCCCAGGTCGCCTCTTCGACCTTGCTGTTCCTCCACAACACCTTAACCAAAGGTATTGTCTTGTTCCTGAGGACTTTCTTTCTGATCAAGTATCTGAACAGGCTGCTCCTTAAAGGAGAGATCTGGCTCAAGCTCTAGATCCTCATAACTCAAAACATGACCCTCATCAGATACGTACCTCCGAAGAGCAGAAACATGAAATACATTATGCACGGCCGACAACGCCGGAGGCAAAGCTAGCCTGTAAGCCACTTGACCAATCCTCTCCAGGATCTCAAATGGACCTACAAACCTGGGACTCAGCTTGCCTTTCTTCCCAAACCTTCTCACCCCTTTCCATGGCGAGACTTTGAGGAAAACATAATCTCCTACCTGGAACTCCACGTTCCTGCGTTTGGGATCTGCATAGCTCTTCTGTCTACTCTGAGAAGTAAGCATCCGAGCTCTAATCTTGTCAATAGCCTCACTGGTCCTCTGAACTGCCTCAAGACCTAAGTATCTCCTTTCACCTGTCTCATCCCAATGAATGGGAGATCTACACTTCCTACCATATAGCATCTCATAAGGTGCAACTCCGATGGTAGACTGGTAACTGTTATTATAGGAGAACTCTATCAAAGGCAGATACTTACTCCATGATCCACCAAAGTCCAGTACACATGCCCGCAGCATGTCTTCCAATATCTGGATCGTCCTCTCAGATTGCCCATCTGTCTGAGGATGATAAGCTGTACTGAACTTCAATTGTGTACCCATGGCTGTTTGTAAACTCTTCCAGAACTTGGAAGTGAATGTAGGGTCCCGATCAGACACGATCGACCTAGGAGCTCCATGGAGGCACACGATCTCTCTCACATAGAGATCTGCATACTGGTCAACAGTATAAGTAGTCCTCACCGGTAGAAAGTGAGCTGACTTGGTATAGCGATCCACTATCACCCAAATGGAATCATGCTGACCAACAGTCCTCGGCAAGCCCACCACAAAGTCCATTGTGATGTCTTCCCACTTCCACTCCGGGATATCCAGAGGCTGCAATAACCCTGCCGGCCTCTGATGCTCAGCCTTGACCTGCTGACAAGTCAAGCACTTAGCCACATACTCTACTACATCCCTCTTCATCCCTGGCCACCAGTACAACGATCTCACATCCTGATACATCTTCGTGGTGCCTGGATGCAAAGAGTAAGGTGTAGTATGAGATTCATCCAGAATCTCCTGCCTCAATGCAGTGTCTAATGGAACACATATCCGTCCCTTATATCTCAACAACCCCAAATCAGACACCGTATAGTCCCTGGATGCTCCAGCCAAGACATCCTCTCTAATCTTGATCAGCTGTGGATCACTCAACTGACCCTCTTTAATCCTCTCTAGCAGCGTAGACTGTAGCGTAATATTAGCCAACTGGCCCACCAGCAACTCTATACCAGCTCTGGTCATATCATCAGCTAACTCCCTGGCTATCAGCCTAATACCATGAATCTGTCCCAGACCCTTCCGGCTTAAAGCATCAGCTACCACGTTGGCTTTTCCTGGGTGATACAAAATCTCACAATCATAATCTTTTACTAATTCTAGCCAACGCCTCTGCCTCATGTTCAAGTCCTTCTGAGTAAAGAAATACTTCAGGCTCTTGTGGTCTGTATAAATCTCACACTTCTCCCCATAGAGATAGTGCCTCCATATCTTTAAAGCAAAAACCACCGCTGCCAACTCTAAATCATGGGTAGGATACCTCTTCTCGTACTCCTTCAGCTGACGAGAAGCATAAGCTATAACCTTCTCTGATTGCATCAAAACACAGCCCAAACCCTGATGAGAAGCATCGCAGTATATCACAAACTTCTCTTGGTCTGTAGGAAGACTTAGAACTGGAGTTGTAATCAACCTCTGTTTCAACTCTTGGAAGCTGTTCTCACACTTGTCTGACCACACAAACTTCTGACCCTTGCGTGTCAGCTCAGTCAACGAAGTGGTAATCTTTGAGAACCCCTCCACAAAACGCCTGTAATACCCTGCCAATCCAAGGAAACTTCTAACCTCAGAAGCATTCTTTGGCCTTGGCCAATCTCTGACCGCTTCAATCTTTGCTGGATCCACTTTAATCCCCTCCTTACTGACAATATGCCCAAGAAAGGACACCTGAGACAACCATAATTCACACTTCTTGAACTTTGCAAACAACCTGTGTTCCCTCAATCTCTGTAGAACCAACCTCAGATGCTGCTCATGCTCTGACTCAGTCTGAGAATATACCAGAATATCATCGATAAAGACGATCACAAACTGGTCCAAATAATCCTTGAACACTCTGTTCATCATATCCATGAAAGCGGCAGGGGCATTAGTCAATCCAAATGACATAACCAAAAACTCATAATGCCCATACCTAGTGCGAAAAGCGGTCTTCGGTATGTCTCCCTCCTTGACCCTCAACTGATGATAACCAGAGCGAAGGTCGATCTTAGAGAATACCGTCTTACCCTGCAATTGATCAAACAGATCGTCTATCCTTGGCAAAGGGTACCGGTTCTTAATTGTCAACTTATTCAGTTCCCTATAATCTATACACATCCTCAGAGAACCATCTTTCTTCTTCACAAACAGAACTGGCGCACCCCAAGGTGAAAAGCTAGGTCTGATGAAACCCCAAGTCCAACAGCTCTTGCAACTGTACCTTTAATTCTTTCAACTCAGCCGGGGCCATTCTGTATGGTGCTCTAGACACTGGCTCCGTCCCTGGGGCCAGTTCTATAATGAACTCAATCTCTCTGTGTGGTGGCAATCCTGGCAAATCCTCTGGAAACACATCCAAAAACTCACACACAAGTCTAGTATCCTCTGGTCTCACTTGCACAACCCGGGTGGTATCAACCACACTGGCTAAGAATCCAATGCAACCCCCTTGCAACAAATCCCTAGCCCTCAATACCGAAATCATAGGAATACGGGGTCCATGCACAGCACCAAAAAATACAAAAGGATCCTCACCTTCAGGCTCAAAGGTGACCATCTTCCTTCTGCAATCAATGGTTGCCCCATACTTGGCTAACCAGTCCATACCTAGTATCATATCGAAGTCAGTCATAACCAACTCTATAAGATCCACTGACAACTCTCTGCCCTCCACTATCACTGGCAAATACCTGACCCACCTCCTGGATACAACCAGCTCCCCAGTGGGTAACAAAGTACCAAACCCCACAGCGTAGAAATCACAAGGTCTACACAATCTATCAATAACACTACTTGCAACAAAGGAATGTGTAGCACCAGAATCAATCAATACATTATAAGCAATTCCTGCACTAAGAAGCTGACCTGTAACAACTGAGGGCGAAGCCTCAGCTTCTGCTTGAGTCAAAGCAAACACTCGCGCTGGGGCCGAGCTGTCTGCCTTCATGGGCTCTTCCTTTCTTGCCTTAGGGCAATACTTTTTCAGATGACCCACTGCTCCACAAGAGAAGCAGGCCCTTGCCTTGCCCTCTCCCAAGTGATGCCTCTTGCATCTAGGACACTCGGGATAAGACTTCCAGGCTTCACTGCCCCCAGGACGACCTATTGTAACACCACGAGGTCTCCTGTCATGACCTGGAACTGGGAAGGTATCAGGGACCTTCCTCTTCTGATCACTGGGGCCAACACCCCTACCAGAACCCACAAATGGAGGACCTGGCCTCCTGAAATCCCTTCTGGCTGCATTGTCACGCCAGATCTTAATTTCTGCAGTTTCAGCTGTAAGTGCCTTCTCCACCACCTGTGCATAAGTAGTCACTCCTGCCATAGTGGTGATGCGCACATCTCGGGCTAACCTGGGCTGTAACCCCTGTAAGAAACGCTCTCTCCTGGTCCCATCAGTGGGTACCAACTCCTTGGCAAACTTTGCCAAATGGTCAAACCTTAAGGCATACTCGGTTATTGATAAGCTTCCCTGAAGTAGCCTCATAAATTCATCAGCCTTCGCCGCTCTAATGGCGTCATTATAGTACTTTTCATTGAACAAGGTCTGAAATTCCTCCCAGCTCAGGAGATTAACATCCTTGGTCTGGCCAACCACTTCCCACCATATCCGGGCATCTTCCCGAAACATATAGGCAGCACAGGCCACCCTCTCAGTACCAACTACCTTCATAAAATCCAGAACAGTGGTAATCATGCTCATCCATTGTTCAGCTTTGGTGGGATCAGCACTGCCTTCGAACACTGGAGGTTGTTGTTTCCTGAACCGCTCATAAAGAGGTTCCAATCTGTTTTCAACCCCAGGCTGCTGCCCAATAACTGGCACCGGCACAGAAGGTGCCTCTGCAACACTGGCCACCACAGGCACTTGCTGCTGTCTTAGGAGACGAAGCTCCTCTCCCTGTTTTAACACTATAGCCTGCAAATCATCAAACAACTGTTGCCAGTTTGCAGGTGCTGGCTGTGGAATCTGAGATTGGTCATTCTCTTGACCCTGACTGTTATTATTCTGGCCTGGATCACTCTGGCCAGCTGACATGTCTGTCTGTCCTGAGTTCATTCTGTCACTGATACCTTACTGAAACAATAATCAATACGGCCAGTCAGGTAGTAATAACTAAACCTCTTGCCGCCTCACGGTCCAAGAACAACAGACAACTATCACATTCCACAGTCACTCAGTATTCATAAGCAGATACATGTTTATGGCACTCAACACTCAGCATGTATCACATAATAACTTATAAACAACCATACTAATAAGCAGGCACCAGCAATCTCAGTACTAATCAGTACACATTTGCTGAAGATATAATATCTCAGGGCACAAGCTCAACATAATATCTCATGCACACAGGTAAAGCATATATATCACATTTAAGCAACTACACATGTAACCACTTAGATAGCTACCAAACCATGAGTCGAGCTTGACTACGGTGATGTGTGTACATACCAGCCAGTCTACAGGAACCCTAACCTTGGCATTGCTCTGATACCAAGTTGTAACGCCCCGGTTACCCAAGAGCAGTTACGGTGAATGGTGAACCGGAAATTTGACCCGCTACCCGAGTCCTTTGGTTAAAAACGTGATCTAAGTGTTATTATCAGGTTAAGGTAGAAAACCAGTAAAAAGTAAAGGGTACACTTCATTAAGTAAATAAACTGCTCATGAGCCTTTCAAAATGTTTACAAGTAGTTCGTAATACAAAAGAGTCGCTATAGTTCCAAATTTACAAACTCTGCCGGCCTAAGCGGCAAAAATAGGGTAAACCCCCTAGTCCCTCTGAGAACTCCTTGACCGTAGTGGTCAAGCGGCCCTGTATGTACATCACATCGCCCAAGCTCTCCACTCAAAGTTGGCCAAGCTTTTCCTTTCCTTTACCTGCATCACATAGCACCCATGAGCCAAGGCCCAGCAAGAAAACACAGTAAAATATGATATAATATCAACAACGATCATAATAATCATCCAGGACTATCAACCCAACAAATAGGTGACAATAGCCAACAGCCACAATAACGAGCAGCGCTCCCTCTAGCCATGTGGCGATAGAGTCACCAGGGCTTAACTGATAAGTGATTCTCTCACAAATTGATCAGGACAGGTGTATGGTGATTAGTCACCAACATAACCTTCCTCACGACTCTGGAGTCGTAACTATGGACAACGTCCCTTAGCCACGTGACTAACGGTCACTGGGGTCGTATACCTTGGCTATAGACATCTGGTCGTAGACCAGGCAAGCGCTTATAAGTTCTTCGACCTTAGGGTCGGTCCCGCATTAATGCCATAGAGCCATTCAATGCGTGATCATCGACTTTAGAGTCGGTCCCTGACTAGTCAGTGTCTTAAACAGGTAATCAGCATTCATTAGCATTTAATATGCAATCCACGTTCACATGTATCAACCAACGTGCCTCAACACCAAACCATGCATGTCATATACCTGTACAGGGTGCAACTGTAACCATACACTGTTTTCTTACCTCAAGTTCGAGCGAGAAGTATGATAAAGACGACCCCTGAGAACGATCGGTCTTTTAGTTCCTTAGCGGTTACCTAATCACAACCAATTATAACCTCAATTAATGAGAATCCACAATGATAGGGTCTTAACCTAAGCACCACCCTCGGGACCTCGAAACATGCCCACACGGTGAGTAGATTCGATCCCGAGCCTTAAGGATTGAAACCCCAAGTCAAAAACCCTTAAAAACACTCAAAACGAGGTTTGGAAGGAACAGGGTTGCTCTACAGCGCTCAACCCCTAGCGCCACAGCGCTCTACACAGAACCGCCCAAGTGCCTGAAAGCCTCCTGAGGAGCGCTATAGCGCCCTAGGGTGGGCGCTGTAGCGCTACCTCCAGGCCCAAACACCCCTGAACCGACCTTCTTCAACTTCTTCGATTCTAACTCGATTCCCAAGCTTCCAAAGCCTATTCTTGATGCCAAATAAACCCAAAAACCATCCGAACACACCCCAAACATCACAAGCATGGGAACCCTAGCCAAAACTCCCAACAAAACCATGAATTCACTCTAGAAAACTCAGCTGCAAAACTAAACCAAAACAGAGCAAACCAAAGAAAACCATGGTTAGAAACTTACCCAAAGCTCGGCTTATGATGGTCTTCAATGGTGGAACACACTCCCAAACTCCCAAGGCTTGCTTCCCAAGCTTGAATCCTCAAAATTGATTCAAAAACCACAAAGAACAGTGAGGAGAAGAAGGTACGGGAGAACTCTAAAGTATACTCTGTTTTCCTTCACTTTCTTCAGTCATCAAGTGTTATATCTATCCTAGGGGTGAAATGTCCATTTTACCCCTAGGTCATTAAACACTTTCTAAAGGCTCCCAAGGGCATTTTTGGTACTTCCCTCCTAACTCGTTAATCATAATTAACGCTCTCCAATTCCCGCTATTCTCAATAATCATAAACACCAATAATTCACATCCCACTACCCTTTATCTCCCGGTAACGCTCTAATCATCAAAATCACCTCGAGACTCAACCCAAGTCCCGACACTTAAACCTGTTGTGACCAAACCGCTAATCAATAATCTACGATCGTCTCATGTCGAATAGCTCGAACAAACCCACATCATAATGTGGTCTCAACATATATCACCAACATGCATACAATTAACATTATATTATAATATAATTCTCATAAACATGCATAAACACATTAAATGGCATAACTAAACAATTATGGCCCTCCCGGCCTACAAATCCAGCCGTTAAACCACATTAGGGAATCCGGGGCATTACAGTACGGTTCCCGAAGAAAGTAGTTCAAAAGTTTCCTTCTCTTAGGATTCGAACAAATACTTTTGAGGGGGCAAAATGTTGTACCCAGATTTCGAGCCATGAGAAGTGTGACCTCGAAAGCTGGATTCATAGTGAATGAACTCGTAAAGTCTGGAATATGTTCCAAATCTAAACATCGAGCCTGCAAAGCTGAGACGACTTCGAAGATGGTGGCCTCGAAATCCTCACGAGCTTGAAAGGTAGGCCCCGAGGTGCATCTATTCTCAAGGATGACCTCGGATCATTGGCTCCGAGCCTGATGCACGTACGATCTCGAAGTCATGTGGCCTCGGGAGATGTTATTAGCTCGAAAGTCGATAGGAGACCTGGAGAGAATAGGAACTTGGCGATGTAGGATGATAACTTTGGATATTCTAATGAATCGCCAACAACAAGACGCGGTCTATATTTATTACTGTAAATCCCCTAAAATCATGGGATATCATTTGATTAGTTATACGCCCCCTGGTCTTCAGGGGACGTTTCCTTTTATATCGGATTATAGGCATTTAAGGCCATTTAATTCATTTGCACAAAAAGAGTAACTACCCAAAATATGTGGGATAGTATTTTGAAATCTTCTCTATAGATAGAGAGGTCATGCACCATTGTAAAGAAAAAAAAAATTTGTGATCTTGAGAGAAAACTCTGAAGAATTCATCTTTGAAGAATTTTCAGAGATCATCTTGAGTTTAATAACAAAGACTCGTGGACTAGGCAGATTTAACTGCTGAACCACGTAAAAAATCGTGTTTTGTATTATCGTATTTTTATTAGCCATTACTGTTTATTGTTTACGTGCTCTTCTTTCGCTGTTGACGAAAAACGGCGTCAACAAATTCAAACCAATTTTGAATTATCTTAATTATATTTTTACATTATTTAAATAAATAAAACTAATTAATTCAAAATTAATTATTAAAATGGTATTTTTTAAAATTACAATTATATTTAAATAATTAATTTTGAAAATTTCATTAATTAATTAATTTTGAAAATTAATATATTAATTAATTAATTTATCTCATTTACATATTTGACCATAAAGAATAAATTTCTCTCAAATACGTCATTTTCCTTATTTTTCCCGGTTTTAACTCTTGCCTTGAATAGTGTTGATAGAGCCATCTCGGGGACCTATGGACCTATAATTTCAAGCTCCAATAAATTTAGATTATTAATTAAAACTCTTTAATATAATAAAATTAATTTATTAATCTCAATATTACTCCACTAAAAATATGAGACTACACTCTTGTAGTTATAGATATTTATTTATTGAGTACTTTTTAAATATAAAATGTAATGTTCCAAATTCCCTAATGTGACTTAATGCCTGGATTAGGGGGCCAGGAGAGCCATCATTGATTTATTATGCAATTATGTGATTATATGATGATATGATGATAATTGCATACATGTGGACCCACTTCTTATTAGAAGGACAATTTCGTAATTTGTCCTATTAAAGGCATATCTGTATATTTATATGCATGTTGGTGATTTATGGATGAGACCACATCATAATGTGGATATTTTTAAGCTATTCGGCATGAGACGATCTTAGGTTGCAAGATTAGCGGTTTCATCATAACGGGATTAATTTCCAGGCTCGAGGTAAGTCTGGGGGTAATTTGATGCTTAGTACATTACCGGGAATGAACGGGTAATGAGATATGATTTAATTACTATTTGAGAATATTGGAAATAACGAGAATTGGAGGACATTAATTATAATGAACGGGATAGACGGGAAATGACTGTTTTGCCCTTGGGTGGTTGTAAAGGTTTTAATTGGGCTTAGGGGCATTTTGGTCTTTTTACCATGGGATATGGGTAAGTTAAGTAAGTTGTAGAAGGAAGTAGGCTTACGGAAAAAACAAAGCAGCTTGTTTTTCTCTCTCACAATCATCTTTCTCTCTCTCTCGGGTTGAGATTTTGGAGCAAACTTAAGGATTTAAGCTTGGGAATCAAGGCTTGTGAGCTTAGGGTTGTGTTCAGCCATTGGAAATGGTTCAATTATGTGTTTAAGGTAAGGTTTTCAGTTGAAGTTTCAAGTTTTTGCTCTGTTTTTTGAGTTAGTTTAAGGTTTGAGAATCTTGGTTTATTTGGGGTGGTTTTAAGGGTTATAAAGCTTGGGTTTTGTTGCTAAACTGATGGTGATGTTGTATAAATGTTTGGCTGTGATTATGGGATTAATTTGTTGAGGTTTTGGCTGGTTTTGAATTGAAAGAAAGGTAGGGGAGCTGGGTTCGCAGGGTCAAGTCGCGACCGAGTTCATGCAAGTCACGACTTGAACCCATTCCAGAGCCTCCCCTGGGCTCTGTCTAGTAGGTGCACCGCAACCCACTAGGTCAAGTCGCAGCCTGCCTCTGGTTTTCCAGACAGAAGGCTTTCTGTCTTGGGGACGCGTCGCTGCCTTAGGGGGCAAGTCGTGACCCTCCCCTCCCTTTTGTGCCAAGATGGGTTTTTAAGGGTTTTAAGCGCAGGCTTCCATTTCCTAAGGCTCGGGATCGAATCTACTAACCATTTTGGTACGATTCGAGGTCCCAGGAGCGGGGTTTAGACCATGAACCATTTATTATTTATTTTTATTGATGGGATTTCATATTTGGTTATGACTAGGTGACCGCTAAGGGACTTAAGGACTGATCGTTCTCAAGGGTCGTTCTTTTATTATTTCACGCTCGAACCAGAGGTAAGAAAACTGCACCCAGTATGTGACATGCATGGTTATTGATAAGGTATATTGAGTGCTTTATATATTGACATTGATTTCATTGTAAATGCATAGCAGCTTTGCTTACTTGTGAATGGCACTGACTTATTAGTCAGGAAATGACATTGGTTGTTTAGTATTGATCGTGAAGCTGTGACTTATCAGTCAAGATCAGTGATGCAACTGAGCACTGGTCGAATGGTATTGGCTTAAGAGTCAAGAGTGGCATTAATGTGTTTAACACATGCCAAAATGATTAGATCTAATCAACATGAGAATTAAATGCTTGACCGACCTAAAGGTCAAAGAAAATTAAAGTGCTTGTCTAGTCTAAAGGCTAGTTACTTAGAGCCAGAGCCAAAAGGCTCAAGTGACTGACACGTCACATGGCTTAGGGTGTGGAGCCCCAAAGAGTGTGACTCATTAGTCACCTATACAAAGAGTGTGATTTATTAGTCACCTACACTGAGTGTGACTCATTGGTCACCTATCCAGGGTGTGACTCATTAGTCACCTATCTGATTAGGGTTGCAAGCCCCAGAATGATTACCATAATCATTTATTAATATTGTATACATGCAAAAATAAGTTTTCTTGCTGAGCCTTGGCTTACGGGTGCTATGTGGTTCAGGTAAAGAGAAAGAAAAGCTCGCCCAACTTTGAGTGGAGAGCTTAGGTGGTGATGTGTACATATGTGGTCGCTTGACCACCACGACCAAGGTGTTTCTCAGAGGAACTAGGGGTTAACCCTATTTTTGCTGCTTAGGTCGGCGGGTTGTAATTTTTATACTGTAATGACCATTTTGGATTGTAAATAACTTTGTAAACACTTTTATGGGCCCATGTACAATTTAATGTTTTAAATAAAATATATTCATTCATTTTGATTGAGATTTTCACCCTGGCCTATTAATAACACCTAGATACACGTTTATAACTAAATGACTCGTTTAGCGAGTTAAGCACTGTTTATAATCCACAGTAACAGTCTTGGAGTAACCAGGGCGTTACATAAAAAGTGTTCATCGATTTAATCATTACATACAATTCAATCATCTATTAATGGTTCATAATTAAAGTGGGGATAAGATATTGTTTTACCTCTTTAATTATTTCATGTTTCCTTAAGTACCATTAACTTTGCTAGTGAAGGTTAATTTATAAACTATTTTATGAATTTAACCTTTCAGTTCCAAAAACTAACCCTTAAAAGAGTCATTATTCAATTCTTCTCAGAAAGGTATAGATTTCATATCTGTATATTATGTTCCCAACCATTCACATCAATGAGTCCCCAAAACAAAAAATTTCAGCTTGATCATTTTGACAAACCATTACGAGTGAATCAAATAACTCAAATGACATAAACTAGAGTTCATAATAACTTCAGGATTAAGATCAATTTGTATATGACCATCTTATTGATATATTTAATTAATACTTATAAAATAAACGACATTCATTTAAGTATTAATATCATATTGGGTCTAGTTCATGTATAACCACTTTATATAAAGTACATTCACTAAGATGTTTTACGACATCAGTAATTCAAATCTAGATTACATGTATTCATAATACTAGTGAATCATTCTTACAATATTTAATCCAAAGATTTCATATAACTTTGTTTTACTGTGAAATATTTAAATTCGTTCTCTACAATCTTAATCCTCTAGTACCAATACAAGAATTATAGTCACAATAACGAATTTGAGAATTTTTTGATATTCATATAATATTATTCAAATAATAATAATAAATAATCAATATATGCAAAAACTCATCTTAATTATTTATTTCATAAAACATTATCCAATACATGACCCCCTAACTTTTTTCTACATTTTTGTACAGTGTATTTTTTAAAAAGATAAATTATTATAAATGTATATAAAAATGCATAATGGACTCTCTAAAATTAAAAAAAAAAATCAGTTACCGAATATATTTGTAAATCGGTTTCATATGGTAAACGTCAACAAATAAATTTTATCATGAAATAATTACCGAATAGATTACAAATAAAAACTACAAATCGTTATATGATGTTTTGAAGAGTATCAAGACCGATTGTTTTGTTTGAATAAGTAAGATAATTTATAATTTAAAAAGGTATCATTTTTATTTTTTGAAACTATGATAATGTTTTGGTTTAAATTTCTTTTTTCAATATGTTTATGTCATTTTTTTTATAATATATGACGTTATTTATTTATTTAAAATATATATGACAAAAAAACATAATAAAAATTAATACAATTTTTAAATAAAATTAAACAAACATATATAATAATTAATCAGTAGCATGGATATAATATTATATAATTTCATTGAAAAAGTGTTGTGACAACAATATCAATAATTTTAATTAAATATTTTTCCACTCTTTCTTCTCTCTCGTAACAAACAAGTCTATTTTTTCTTCTTCTTTCTACCTTCCTCTCCCTTTTTCTCCACTCATAGTGCCATGATAGTAAAAAGTTAGAGACTTCAAATTATATTAATCCAAAAATTAAAATAACATTATAAATATTCATGTTTTTTTAGGGAAAAGTTTGAATTTATAGATTATTTTTTAATAAAAAAAACATTTTTAATAACAAAATAATTTAAATGAAAGTCAACTTTCCTTCCAAAGACTTTGCATTGGGACACTACTTATCACCCAATTGGTGAATCAAATACTTATGGCTCACTAAACAATAATTGTACCAATCATAGTCCAAAATGACGATTGATTCGATGGTAACAGTTGGCTGATTCCGTCTCTTAATGTGGATACTAAGAATCTAATATTTTATTATTCAGAATTAATAATAATAAATAAATAAAAGAATCTTATTTGTGTGCACACAACAAACAAACAAACAAAATACCAAGACTCATGTTGTAGTGTAAAAATCTAACACTGCCATAGAAAACTTCTTAGTTTGACTCATCACTTTGCGGTGGAAGTTCCTCAAGAATTTTCAGTTTTTTTTACATCAAAAAGATGAAGATCTTAATGAATTAACAAGAAATACAAATTGGGTTTTCACCAAAATCAAGAGAAACAGTGGGAAAACGAAAACTTTGGTCAAGTGTAGTCTGAGTTTTCAATGGCTACCTCCCATTTGCAGTGTCCACCATTTGGTTTCTCAGAGAAATATTACCATGTTTCTGGGGATGGAAGCTGTGTGAGGCAGACTAGTTTCTTTGAAGGCAAAGCTGTGCTCAATCAAGGTGTTGGGTACTCTATTATTCTTGGTTTTGGTGCCTTCTTTGCTGTCTTCACTTCTTTTCTGGTACCCTTAATTACTCTTTCATTTTATTGTTTTCATGAATTTTAACTGCCTTATTTCTTCCACCATTAATCTGAGATTTATTTTATCATACATTACAAAGTGTAAATACATAGTCTGATTTTCGTATTGGTTGAATTAATTCTTGAATAAGTTTAGCTTACATTTGATGAGGAATAATCAGGTGTGGCTTGAGAAGAGATATGTTGGTTCTCGTCATACGTCAGAATGGTTCAACACTGCAGGCAGAAATGTTAAAACAGGACTTATTGCTAGTGTGATTGTATCCCAGGTAAGAAATCACCTGATTGAACCACCTATTTATAGACTAAGATGGTAATGAACCTTGAGGGGAAAAGTGATAAACCTTTATGAATGATTTCAATAGTGGACTTGGGCAGCAACAATCTTACAAAGTTCAAATGTAGCCTGGCAGTATGGAGTTAGTGGGCCTTTCTGGTATGCTAGTGGGGCTACAATTCAGGCATGTTCAACCCATTTTTTCTCTTAAATATTCAATATGCAAAACCCCTTTTTCACACAATATAACTTTACCTCTTTAATTACACTGATAGGTACTCTTGTTTGGTATAATGGCTATAGAGATTAAAAGAAAGGCTCCTCATGCTCATACTGTTTGTGAAATAGTAAAAGCTCGGTAGGTCATGCAGCATATGATATAAAAAATTAATTTTCATGAGAGCATTGTTTTCACTGATATATGGTAATGTTTTTGTTCAGATGGGGAACTGCAGCACACATTGTGTTTCTTACTTTCTGCTTTGTGACGAATATTATTGTCACGGCCATGCTGCTTCTCGGCGGTTCTGCTGTGGTAAATGCACTCACAGGAGTAAACATTTATGCTGCTAGCTTCCTAATACCTCTTGGAGTAATTGTTTATACTTTAGCTGGAGGATTGAAAGCCACCTTCTTGGCAAGCTATATACATTCAGTTATAGGTGCTCTCATATACTTTTTTTGCTGTTGTTGTTGCCAATTTTGCTGTTCTGTGATATTCTTTCATTATTTTTCTTGTAACAACGTCCTGCTCTTACCCTGTAGTTTGTTATTTGGTTTCAGTTCATGTGGTTTTGGTCATATTTGTCTACCTTGTATATGTGACGAGCGGCGAGCTTGGTAGCCCGAGTGTCATACACAGCCGTCTACTAGAGTTGGCTAGTAAATCAAGAATATGTCAGCAACCAATATCTCATCATGGCCAATCTTGTGGTCCTGTTACTGGAAATTACAAAGGATCATATTTAACAATGTTGAGTTCTGGTGGTCTTGTCTTTGGAATTATCAACATTGTTGGAAACTTTGGCACTGTTTTTGTTGATAATGTAAGATTCTCAAATAATTTCAAGAAATTCCAACATATGAATTTTAGTTCAGAACTTTAGCAAATTTCATTTTGAATACTTATTGAAAAATTTCAGGGATATTGGGTGAGTGCCATAGCAGCAAGGCCTTCTTCTACTCATAAAGGCTACTTGTTAGGCGGGCTGGTTTGGTTTGCGGTTCCATTCGCCTTAGCAACGTCACTTGGTTTGGGGGCTGTGGCCCTTGATTTGCCAATATCACAATCCGAAGCAAGCCATGGATTGGTTCCTCCAGCAACCGCCATAGCTTTGATGGGGAAGGGAGGTTCTGTTCTCCTACTTTCTATGCTTTTCATGTAAGTTTGGTCTCTCTTTCATTCTTTGGTGCAAAGGAAAAACAACGAAAACAGAATGAGATACACAAGAGGGCTATCTCAATTGCTATAGTTTCTTGTTCCTCAAATATTGTAGAACCATATATCCTATTATCTCTGAAAATATTGTCAAAGTCCTTTTATGAGAGTCCATTTCAAGAAAGAAAAAAAAAATAGAAAGAGACCATATGTTTGTTAATTTGCATAAATTCTTGGTCTCATTTGGAAAAAGTTCAATATATAGTAGTGTGAATACCTTGTTTCACATGGTCTTGAGCTTTGAGTTTTGTTGTATGCTACAATGATCAGGGCTGTGACATCTGCTGGTTCCTCCGAGCTAATAGCGGTCTCATCGCTATGCACGTATGATATCTATCGTACATACATAAATCCAGAAGCAAGTGGAAAGAAAATACTCCAGGTCTCAAGGTATGTCATCTTTGCCTTCGGATGTTTCATGGGACTTCTTGCCGTGATACTAAACAAGGCCGGAGTGTCACTTGGTTGGATGTACCTGGCAATGGGAGTGATCATTGGCTCAGCTGTTCTCCCCATTGCTTTCTTGCTTCTGTGGAGAAAAGCAAATGCAATTGGAGCAATCCTAGGAGCAACTACCGGTTGTGTTCTTGGGATCATAACATGGCTCTCAGTCACAAAAATCGAGTATGGACGGGTAGATCTTGACACAACTGGCCAAAATGCACCAATGCTTGCTGGAAACCTTGTCTCAATACTCACTGGTGGAGCCATTCATGCTGTTTGCAGCTTTCTGTGGCCTCAAAACTATGATTGGGACACCACTAAGCAGATCACAGTTGTTGAGAAGGAAAAGACTGAACTGCCAGGTGAAGAGTTCAAGGAGGAGAAGTTGGTAAAAGCAAAAGCATGGATAGTGAAATGGGGGCTTGGATTTACTGTTGTGATTGTTATATTATGGCCTCTTCTCACTCTCCCAGCAGGTAAAGGTCTAACTAAATCTGTTTTTTTATAGATGAAAATGAGAACAAAGACATATTCTCCAAGTTTCTATACTGATCATCAGTTATATTATTTTTGGTTTATGCAGGGCAATTCAATGTTGGATACTTCACATTCTGGGCAGTCATTGCAGTTGCATGGGGCACCATTGGTTCGGCAGTGATCATTGCTTTGCCACTGATAGAAAGTAGGGCAACCATCAAAAGTGTCATCTTGGGCATGTTCACAAACGATAGACTCATCGAAAAGGTTGATGAGCTGAACTCTAAGCTGCACTCTATCATTCTGGCTATGCCAGAAGCAGAGAAGCTCTACCTGCTTGAAAAGGAGAAAGCTAAGAAGAAAGACGCATTTGAGCATCATGATGACTAAGCTGTCCCTAGTACCCGAAGAGCACTGTCCTTTGGAAACATGTCATGACTCGTGTCATTTTTGTAAATTATTCTTTTTCTTTTTTTGGTAAATGTATTCAAGCACAATCCAAACTCAAAAAATCAACTCAAGTTTTCTTTTCTTGGCTACGTTAAAGTTAGATCATCTTCAATATAAGTGTCAATGTGAATATCATATTGTAAAAAAAAAAAAAAAAGACTAGACAGGAGTTTTTATGTCATGCTTAGTTTTATTTATATAATTTATTAATTATATTTATATTATTATCATATAAATATTTTAAACAAATAAATAATATTATATATAAAAAAAATATAAACATATTAAATGAAAAATTAAACTAAAATATTATTTACTGTTTTTTTTAAATATATATAATATAATAACTATTTTAAACATAAATGATAATTTTGTTAATAAAAATTAAGATCACATATTATATATTATAATAATAATTAAATTTACATTGATATAAATATTAAATATCTATTCTTGTATTAAATATTATTATAATAATAATATTTTATAATATTAGAATTCATATTAATATAATTATTAAAAAAATATAATTATATATTATTATCATAATAATATTTTATAACACTTAAATTTATATTAATATAGTTATTAAATATCTAGTCTTGTATTATATATTATTATAATAATGATATTTTATAACATTTGAATTTGATATTAATATAATTGATAAATATATATTTTTAAGGTATATTTTGTTGAATATTTAGAATATTCCGTTAAAGTTAGCATAACACAACCTTAAAACCAAGAATTTATATTATAATTCCATTATCAACACACTTGTTATATAGAAAAGATATGTATATATACTCCAATAATAAATAATATATACTCCAATACACAATAAATTTTATTAAAATTGAATTTTAAATAATAAATAAAAATTATATATTTTCAAAACAAAAAAAAAATTGATCGGTCAATTTATATTTGGCACAACTTATAATATATACTAAATTTGTATTGGGTGATCTTTTTTTCTTCTTTTTTTTTTTTCTATTGTGCTAAAATATAATATTACCACGTAAATTTGACACTGGAGATGCTCTTATAATAGAAGGTTTCATCTGATTTAGCTTCAAGGCAATTAATGACATTGTTTGTATAGTATCTGGTTTCAAACTATTGAGTATTGATCCTTCGAGTCACTATGTGCTATATAGCCATATATCACAACATTAATCACAGAGCAATGCCCAGAGAAATATGACTAACAATTAGCCGACTACGCACCAAATGCCGCAAAATTTCTGATTCTTTACATTAACTTTGAATAAATATTAAAAACAATGCTATTTAGGAGGTGAAATAGCTGCAGGCATTCTTTCTTCTTGTATATTATTCACAATTTCTAAAACTACACACCACCGAACAGCTGTACTCGCATCTCGGGGAACAGCATCTCGGGGAACAGTTGTACTCGCATAAAACCAGTGCGATTGCCGGTCTACAGCATAAAATTTAGTGGCGTATTCCCAAGCATTCTGGTCTTCAGAAAGGCTTGGTTTCATGTGTCAAACCATGCAGTTGAAAGTTGGCCAAAATTTGTCTGGCAATTAAATGGAGTGATCCTATAATCCACCTTTGTGCTTAACAATTCATGCCATTCTAGCAAGCTCCAACTTTCCTTCCAGGGTTTCGTCCCTTCCTTTCTTTATCTCAGGGCTCTAAGTCAGGCAAGACTATTGTTTGATTTTTGTTTTCCCTAGAATAGCCTCTGAGATTGAAGAAATTTTATCTTCATCTTTCTTTGCAGATGAAAGAGCCATACTCCGGTCTTTCATGGCTTCCTTCTCTAGTTTCTTTTTCTCAGCATCAGCCAGCTTTTCATTCTCATCTCGTGACTTATTGAACATTTTCACAAAGACCGCCAAGATTTGTGTCACTGCAAGCCAGATGTAAATAAATAATATGCTTTGATCAAATGACTTGATAAGTCTATTAAAGACAGTTTACCAAATGTTCCACAAAGGAAAATTGCTTCTATTTCTAAAACAAAAATCCAACCCCGTCTCTGACAGAGCTTAGCAGATAATATGTCGAAAGGGTAATTAGTAATTACTGAGAAAATAAACTAGATGGCAGAGAGAAAAGTGCATAATATCATAACAGGATAGCTCGAGGTGCAGAATGACAAGGAACTATAAACTGTATTAATCTATCTCACTGTGTGCTATTTCCTCTGCCTGCACGAGAAGAATATTCCGTACCTTGTTCAAAAGGACACCGAGCTGGATCCTCTCCAAAGTATTGGGACAACGAATCTGCATTTCTTCCCTATATGGCAACGAGAAAATACTATGAAGCAGCAATAAGTTGTGCATTTAAAAAAAGACAAACAAAAAATGGTGCAACAGACTTACCACTTCAGAGTATAAGGATATTAGCGACCGTACTTCAGCTTCCGCAGTATCAAGAAAACTCTTTAGAACCTAAAGAAGAAAATTTCTGTTATTAACCTTAAATGGTAACAAATACTCGTATTGAACACCTACACATTGTAAGATATCATTGGCAACCATAAGACATAAGGCATCTTTCTTTCATCCTTGCAATTATTTTTAATGTTGTTTCCTTCCATCATATTCATTTTTATGACTGGCACTATTACTCGGTAGGACTAAAATGGTATAACCTTCTCTCACAGTGCTAGTATTCCCCTCATAGTAGGATGCTAAGCCACTGCTTTTCAATTAAGAGAAAATCAACCACTCCTTGTTCAATTCACAACAAATAATCCAAAATTACAAATGTGTTCAGGTATATAAATCAAGAATCATGATACAGAGTTTCATTGATGCCAACAAACTAGAGTAAATGAATTACTATTAAGTAAAGCGTTGTGCCCAAGTGGGAAGTAGGTAAGATAAAGATGATGCATAACATTCTTAGAAGTAGTTTAATGATAAAATCTGCTCTTACTGCACCATATGAACTAAGTGAACTTTACAAGAACAGATAAGGTAATGTCTACAGACAGGTTCCAAATTTACTATTTGTACTTCTAATGTCAGAATGTAACTGAAGACATAAATATTCACTACACCAGAATACAATCAAGTCAACAGACAAAGTAAACATCATTCAAAATCCTATCAGTAACAATTGACTATTATAATTAGTATATCTCAATAAAAGCAAAATGGAAAGGCAAATTCTAATTAAGAATCCTCACCTTCTGGAAACCCAGAGAGATTGAACCGTCATTTTCTGAAGCAGCAAGTTCTAGCTCAACCTTTTCAAGACCTTTGCTCACAGCTTGCATTTCTTCAGCCAAAGCTTTCAATTGAATCTAGTAATTTGATGTAAAAGTTAAACAGAGGGAGCAAGTTGTGAACTTGAAAGTTAATTCAGATCATCTATTTACAAGTCTCAATATCAGGATCCAATACAACAAAAATAATCAGCATACCTTAGAGGCACCTTCTAAATGAATAAGATCCTTATCAAAATCCAGCAACTCTGGCATTTTCTCAGCAAGGAGCTGCTCAATACAAGAATATTCCAAGACATTACTTGAATATCACACAGAAATACCAAATAATGCAGAAAAAAAATATACAGAAGAAAAGTCTGAAAAAGACATCAGTAACAACAAAAGTAAACACCTGTAAAAGGTGCTCTCCAAACATATGGGAAAGACATCAAAGAAAATAGAAAATAATATAGGAACTGCATAAAGCTTTAACAATGAAGCAATACTTAAGATAGAAGATTAAAAATAATGCATTGAAGTCCAATTGCTCTACCTTGCACAAATAATGCATTAAAGTCATTTTGTTATTTCTTGCTCGAGTATCCGACAATTTCAGAAGGCTATCCAATTTGAACCCTATGGCAGATCCTGGAATATGAAAAGTGAGGAAAAGAAAAATTAAGACTGTCAAGTAGCAACAAGAATAAGAAAGAAATAAAAAAAAAGCAAGATACCTCGTGCAGTGCCTTGATTCAGAGCATTTCCCAAAGTTAGAATTGTCTGCATTATCTGACGCAATTTCCCTGATTCCTTCACCTGCAAATAAATGAGACATTTTGATTCAACCCAGAATCACATTTATAAATACTATCTTGATTAAAAAAAATCTCATCAGTACCTCTCTAGTAGCATTGTTAATTGTATTCAGATGATTTCTTAAATCATTCACCTGAACAATGCCAAGCAACAGCGAATATTAATAAAAATTGCAAGCACAAGCACAATCACATAAATAAAAATGAAATTACATTAGAAACACCTGACTGGAAAATGTGATTTTGAAAGCAAACACCCTCAACTTGGATTCAACTCGTGGAACCTTCATCAGTTCCATGAAAAACTGACATAACATACATTGTTAGCAAAGAATCAATTTATTGTATGAGCTTGAATTCAAAATTATACAGATGATATCTAAAAAAAAAATATAACCTGTTCACACCTCCCAAGCTTTTCTTTTTCACCTGCATAATTCTGATATAAGAAAGAAATTAGCAGAAACCAAATTGCAGAGAACTTACTTTTACCACATTCTACTTCTTGATTTAGTGTATACAGAGTTATCAATTATGGAAATGGCTGATAGCAAAACAAGGCAACTCCTTTGGATCGAAAGAAATAAAAGAAATTTTGATGATTTGGAGGATAATGGGGAAAGATTGTGGGAAAAGATTAAACACTTTCCAGCATTGTCGCCATACAAGGTAAAAGAGCTTAAAGGGGTGTCCTTATCTGATTTAATTAGAGATTGGCACTATGTTATGCAAACTCTAACTTTCCCTGTAAAAAGTGTTCACACTCAACACCCTCCAGTACTATTTTTAAACAATACAACACAAGATCTGATGTTTTGTTTCAAAAAAATAATAATAAACCAAGAAATTGCATCTGTAAGTTGGCAAAATATTCATTAAATGCTCATCAAAAAGAGAATTTATTTTTCTTTTTTATACCACTGGTATTTGACTTTAAGGACCTTTCTTTACATTGGTACTCAGTGAGCCAATTTAATATAAGGCATTACACTCTAGAGCTATTGAACCTTTGCTTTTCTTACTTGTTTAAATGAAAGAACATTAATTCAGACCTCAAATTGGAGCCAAGCACCTTCAAAAATCATATGTACTATACAGTATCTGGTCTATTCACACTCATTTGCTTTCTATGCATGTATGTATCTTCAGTCTATTAAGTAATTTTTTTTATTTTGTCCATCGTAAAAACTATTTCCTTGACAATGCTTAAATAAAAAACACTTCTTTTCTCCTTTTCCTTAAAGCAATCCTCTTTGTCTAAATAGTAACTTTAACTTCTTTTTCTTTGGACATAAAGAATGGCTTCACACCTAAGAGACACGCTAATGTGCTTGGAATCCAATCTGAGAGGCTCTAATACAAAGCAAACTAAAAGAATTATTTTGATGTTATTCTTGACACATTACAGGCACAGAAGAGACTTTTCCCAAGCAATTTGTGTATTCAGGTGTTTGCTTCTGGTGAAATTATTAACCTGTTTATTGAGCTTGAAAGATATATACTGCAATTCTTGCATTATTTTGACGGGTGAAGTTCAGACTTTCCGAAAAAAGAAAAAAGAAATGAAAGAAAGAAAGAAGATTTTTTATAGTTTCAAAAAGTTACATAGTTATTGAGAGAGCATATCATACGTAAAGCAGAAAACTACAGCTATTATCCACTTTCATACATGCTTGAGATGGTAACAACAAAAAGAAAAAGGCTTACCTTAAGAATTTCCATTTCTTCCTTTGCTGGACAAAATTTAATGAGATTCTCAACCTGATCAATGTCCAGCGTAGAAGAATCCAAAGCCAGAACAGCATTCTAGAAACATAAAGTAATAGTTACATGCCATTCTTTTAATAGCACTAATGAGCCCTAAACACAACCACCAAATTATCAAGGACAATCCTTCTCACGAGTAGGAGAGTTAGCACTAGTTTCCACACCAAAAAAGTTTCTCCAACAATGCTGAAGCTACTCAAAACATCAGGTAGTATTTTGTTGAACAAATGAAATAGTAAGGATAAGGATACTGAAAAAAGTAACAAGGAAAAAAAAAACTATTTGTGTTGGGAGAATATCAGATTTGTTTGAATTTAATTTAGTCAAAACTATTATAGATGTAGGTTTTTATTCAGTATTGATTTTACATTTATAGTTTTGTTGTAATTTTGGAATGGAATGAATAAACACCATTTGACCAAACTATCCATATCCGTTGTATAAAAGCATATAAACCTTTTCTGATTGAAAAAAAAAAACGTTTTTGGAGGAGCCATATAAAATTCTGATTTTTTTTAATATTAAGATTTTATAAATAATGGTGCATAGTAACATAGGGCGGAATGTTTGGAGGACATCTATGTGTATAAAAACAGTATGCCACAAAAGGAATATCCATTTAATTTTGGAAAGCCTATTCCATCAATTGGTGAAACAACAATTACCACAAATAGACATTCCTCCATTAGAAAAGCAAACCGGACAAGTAACGGGGGATTCTTTAGGAATGACCATTCAACTCTCATTCCCATTACCCCAAACCAAACACTATTTAAGCATATCTTCTTATAACAGGCACCTCATTCTGAATATAGCTTCTGCACAACGCACAAAGACGTCCATAGGAGTAGTGTAAATCATCAACATTTGACTAGTTTGTGGAATTTCTATCCCATATTTGAGCCATGACCCATGCATAAGTTAAATTTCTAAACTAAAAGAAGAAAACTGGAAACAGTGGCACAAATAAATAATGAGGGAAAAAAAACTTACAATCATTTCTGGCAAAGGTATTTTAATCTTTGATAGCATAATTTCACAGTTATATGCTCTGCGCAAGTCAACCTGACATATAAACAACACGACAAGCTTGAGTATAGATACATGATGTCTTTAGATTAGACACAAGGAAGCCAAACTAAGAAGAGGGGAGGGGGAGGATTCATCTAAGAATGGTTTTTAAAAAAGTAAATATTCTTAATAAATGGAAGAAAAAAAAATAATGCAATCTTGATATTATAAAGCAACAAGTCAAAAACTATGAAAAGAAATATTTCAATCAGTATGAAGTGCTTTCAAATTCACTCCAACTTCCACGTTCCAAAGAAATTTCCAATGAAAAATCCTAATCATATATGATTATAAATCTTTTGGTAGTGACACCGAATCCTAATCACAATTGCTATATTAGAATGGATATCAAATTAATAATATAAGAACTTAACAGACATCCACAAAAGAAAACTAGAAGGAAAAAAATTAATTTAATTTGTTTTCAATATAGTCAACTCAAAGCTATACAACCTGTATAATTGTATTAAGCTGCCGTGTTTTTATAAGATTGATAGTTTTATTTGTATATTAATATAAAAAGATGATGAGACATCATCATGAATCCACTAAATTTGAAACGGGGTATTTTCTATTCATATCACAATAGAAAACAAGTATAAGAAGAAACTTTGGAAGACTACAGAAGAGAAAACAAATGTCTACAACTCCAAGCTATAAAGTATTGTGTAGGAAGCAATTTCAACAGATAAAACTAGATCCCTTCTGCATTGAAAGAATAACAGCTCACCAATTGCACTTTTTCTGGCTTGTTTATGTTAGGACCACGACGAACTCCACCCTTGTTACCAGCTCCATCTGTAGCAGATGCAGCTGAGAATAGACTTTCAAGTTCCGATATATCTATTTCAGGAGCCCTGCAAAGCTTGTCGTGTGAGAAGGCAACATCAAAAGTGAATAACAAACAGACAAAAACACAGGCTAAATGACATAACATTCAGAAACAGGACATCAGGGGGAAAAATTTGTTTGGAGACTTGCAAAATGGTTTCAAAATGATAAAAGTTAACGAGTATCACAGCCAAGCAATCTTGTGAAAGGGATGGGATGCATATGTTTGATTAAAGAAACTTTTTGATGCAAATGAAATTTGTTTTTCAATTTTATGTGTATAAAAAAATTCACCTTGACTGATTGTCTTGTTTATGAGAATCAGCCCATAAACTCCCTTGCATTGCCCGAGTAACTTTCACCCAATGTAGAGGCTTTAAAGAAGCTTTTTTGGGGGCATTAATGGCAACACTTGCACCCCGACTTCTTCCTTGAATTGTTGACCCAGAAGAGACTTTTCCTTTTAAAGGTGGTGGTGGTGGTGCACTTGATTGTTTTGCCCCTGGCAGTGGGGGTGGAGATGGTGCAACACCATGAGTTGGCGGTGGAGGAGCATTAGGGAGTTTTGGTGCAGGAGGTGGAGGTGGAGGAGTAGATCTTGCAGGTCCTGAAGGAGGTGGAGGGGGAGGCCGTGGAGTAGATCTTGCAGGACCTAAAGGAGGTGGAGGTGGAGGTGGTGGCCTACTATTACCAGCAAATGATGGATGTGGAGGTGGTGGGGGTGGGGGTGCTTTAATAGTATTACCAGCAAATGGAGGGGGTGGGGGTGGAGGGGGTAATGGTGCTTTAATAGTATTACCAGCAAATGGAGGGGTTGGGGGTGGGGGTGGAGGGGGTAATGGTGCTTTATTAGTATTACCAACAGATGGAAGAGGAGGTGGTGGTGGTGGTCTAGTAGCATTTCCATTAGACAACAATGGTATAGGTGGAGGTGGAGGTGGAGGTGGAGCTAGTTTGTTAGTAGTATTACTATTAGATGGTGGGGGCGGGGGCGGGGGTGGGGCTCTAGTATTGCTAGTAGGAGGGGGAGGTGGAGGCGGAGGCGGAGGCAGTGGTGGTGACCTAGTATTACTTCCAGATGGAGGCGGCGGTGGAGGTGGTGGAGATGAATTTAAACTAATGGTGGATGAAGGCACAAATGATGGTGGCGGTGGTGGTGGTGGCGGTGATAACAAGATAGGTTTGGACAAATTAAAAAGAGGAGGTGGAGGAGGCGGTGGAGGAGGAGTTGGACCTCTGTTAGTATCAAAAAAGGTTGTAGTATATTCCTTATTAAAGGCTGGTGGTGGTGATGGTGGCGGTGACGGCGACGGTGGTCTTGTTATTGATGTTGACGTCGGAGATAATGGTTGTTGTTGAGGATGTGAGTGAGAGGGAAAGGGTGATTGAGGAAGTGTTGCAGTAGTTAAAAGACGTGGAGATCCTTCTCTTGGAAATGATGATTGACTAGATTCAACCAACACTTGATCAAGTGATTCGAAAGCAAGATTGACATCCTTTCCACCTTCATTTTCAAAAGATGAGGGAAATGAATCAACTGCATCAAGTATCAATGGCTTTGCGGAATCCATTGAAGTCTTTGAAACAATATCAAAAGCTTCATCAGTACTATCAGCAGTACTAGATGCATTGTTTTCTTCTTCTGAGTCACCCGGCGAAGAGTAAAAACTTGTCTTATTTTGAAACCTTGAAAAGTCTTTCGCATCACTCATGATTGAGAGTTGTTTAAGTAACCATAGTGCAGCATCATCATTGCTATCAACCCAATCAACACCGTTGAATAGTTCTTGAACCCTTGAAAAAGCTTCGATGGGTAAGCCACCTTTTTCCTCACCATTTAAAATTGTCGTTGGAGCCCTAGGTGGAGAGATGCTTTCAACATCCCCAAACAATACCTGATCAAATTAATTATGTAATCAAATGGACTGCTGGTACTTAAATCTACAAAATATAAGTTAAATAATCAGGCCAATTTATGCATCTCCATCATTAAGTATAAAACTCTGATGGCTTGAAGAATTCAAGCATGCCTTGATTTAATCAATATACTTTATCTTATTCCATGCAGATTTCAAGCATGTGCATGAATACTTAATTACCTCTGCCCGAAATCCTTTTGGATAACGCTCTTTTGAATCCCAAAGGATGTCCAAGTTATCAGAATTTAACATTAATATGTTGGAACGAATGAATGCTGTATTGAACATTATACGAAACATCATAACTTCTCTTTCAGAATCCAGGTCTAAATGGACGCACTCCATTACAACATCTCCTTGAACCAAGCACTGAATGTCAATTTTGATCACATCACAGTCTACCTGAACAGAGAGAAAAGAATTCAAAACTGGAGCAATATAGTGAACGTTGGAAAAAAGCAGAGAATGTGAAGCAACAAAGGTAAATAAAACATAACAATAGAACCCTCACCTGACAGTAGTGTCGCAGAGTCTTCTTTTTGGACATAGAGAATAACATTTGGGTAGTAACCGCACCCTTACTTAAAAGACTCCTACCAAAAATGCGAATAATTGGTCTACAACCATTTTGAGAATCAAAGCCTGGTATAGCTCGAAGAATGACACAGTCTAAAGACAAAGCTCGCTCAGGAGGTGGCCACTCTGGAGTTATATTTCTTCTCGTCACATACTGAAGATAACGAAGTTGAGATGGCAATGGGTTTAAAGGTGATAGCAGTTGCAAGAAACCTTTGGGAGCTTCTCGATGAACAATTTGAAGAGTCTTCCGTTCACCACTGTGAATCTTTTTGAAAATCAGAAAACTAGCTAAGAGAAATGCCAAGAGTGGCCAACCCCCTCTCTCACAGTGTACAAGAATAATATTCTGCTCATTCCCAAGTGACAGCCAGTTGTCACAAACACGAAGAAAATGTTGAATCAAAGACAATGGGAGGAGGGGGCAACCCTCATATTGCCGAGGATAGTCCATAACGGTAACATCGTATTCACAGAGTGTTTCAGCAAATTGGCTTCGCTTTTCACCATCACGAAAATTGAATGCAAGGAAAGATGAGTCAGGAAATTCTTCATGTAACTCGGTAATGACTTCGTGCAAGTATATTTGGTACAATTCTTCAGTCAAGACTTCCGTAGAAAAACACGAATCAAAAACTGCATAAATCATAAAATAAAAACACATAAATGGGAATTAATAGCACCCATAGCCAAATAGAAATATCAATCTAAGAACAATAACTTCACATTAAAGAGTAAATGATACCATATACTCGGTCAATAAATTCCAGCAACCCATCCGGGGGTCTCTTGTAAAAGAATCTACTAAGAAGAGTCATTTCCTCAAATAGATAGCATATGGGGTTTCACCAATAAGCTAGCTAGGACCTGAAACGGGTAAGAATCCAACTGTTAAATCACGCTTTACCTTTCAGTGTTACTATTATCTACATGTGCATGTCTATGTCCCTCCAACCAAACACCAACATTTCCAATACGCTAAAATTTTCTATAAAGAAGAGAAATTTTAGCTCCATGAATACTGAGAAATGGAATATTAATAGATGAGAAATTTATAAAAAAGAAGTAAATAAATAAATTAGGCTCCGCATAGCAGGAAAATATAACAATTGCAAAGTAAGTGC
Organism: Humulus lupulus; assembly: GCF_963169125.1. Classification (NCBI taxonomy): domain Eukaryota; kingdom Viridiplantae; phylum Streptophyta; class Magnoliopsida; order Rosales; family Cannabaceae; genus Humulus; species Humulus lupulus. The sequence goes on along the minus strand of NC_084801.1, from coordinate 21,960,440 downwards.
CCCTAAGGGACTCGAACTTTAAACCTTGTGGCTATGCCCGTCTTTGCTGAGAGAAACTTCTTTTGAGTTATTCCTCTTGGATAAATGAAATCTCAAAATAAACAATGAAGAAAAAAAAAATTCACGGGAATTCCAATCTTTCCTCCCTAACCATAACTGTTTAATTTTTTTCAATAATTATATTTTTCCCATCCCTAATTACATTAAATTTATTCAAATGGAAAGAAGAAATCAACTCCGTTACTATCAATCACAACAAAATTGTTAAAGAAAGGGATATTGAAACAAACTGGTAAGCTACCTATATTCTCAATTTCACCTCTTACGTGTATTAAACGCAATAAAACCAAACCTGAAAACCCTGCAAAATTTGAAACGCAAGGGCAAGACCAAAATTTCACTAAAGACGAAGCTTTACAGCAATTTTCACACAAAGGATCCAAATTCCAACAAAAACATTACTTCAAACCATAAAATTAATAAGAACAAAGCCGTAGTAGATACCGGAATGTAGCTTAAAATGATGGGATCGGTTCGAACCATAAAAAGCTCCGGTCAGCTTCGGTGCAGTGCAGTCCAAGATGTCCGGCGACGAAAGAGAAGAATTAAGAGAAAATCCAGAAAAGGGTGAGAGAGAAGAAGAAAATGGCGTCGGAAGTGTGGAGAGGAGGGAAAAAGTATGAGAAGAAGAGGGAGAAGGAGGAGTGAGGGGAGGCAATGTGTATTGTTTTGTGAGATTTGAAACTATCAAAGCTTGTCTCTTTGAATCTTCTTTGAATTGAAATTAAATAAATTAAATTAAATAAAAAAATAATAATAATAATAAAAAATGGGAATTTGAAAAACGAAAAGCTCCAAAGATTTTGTGATCGTTGGTTGTGTTGTGTCTTAATATGTGAACATGTCACCACCGCGCCTCACAGTCTTAAATTTTTTTTTATTGTTGGATAATGCTTTTTTGTACAATACTAAGTATATTTTGTCATTATGTACTAAAATCCTCTTTTTACATTCTTTCTAAATAAAAAAAATCACTTTTTGTCGAAATAAACTAATTATTTTAATTACAAATACACCTTAACTTTAAAATAAATGTTGATTTGTTAATGTTTTTTAGTATAAGAAATAGAGATTTATTATTTAATATCTATAAGTATGTTTGTACCAAGAGTATCTAAATGAATTAAGTATACTATTTTCTTGCATTAAAGTTTTATTGTCTTCTCCTAAAAAAAATTATTGTCTAAATTTTTGGGCATCTTTATCTCATGTGACTTAATTTTAATAAAATGGCCAGTAAATTAATAAAGCATGCCCTTAGACGAAATTATAAACTTAATTGGATATAATACATTCGTCCATTTATATGTATGCTTATTCTTATTCAATCTTAATAATAATATAGTTACTCTTAAAATAAAAAATTGTTCTATATTTTTTTAATAACTAATTAGCTAAAAGTAACTAATGAAAAAAAAATGAAAGAGAATCCTTCTCTATATTTTTAGGCATCATTTGGTAAGGAATAATGCATAAGAAATGAAATGAGAAGAAAAAAAAAAAACACATTATAATGTTTGGTGTTGAAGGTAGATTCAACACCATGACTCACAGATACAACAAATTTGAAAAACTCAAATATAAACCTAAAATTTGTTGAAGGTAGATTCAACACCAAGACTCACATATACAACAAATCTAGAAAACTCAAATATAAACATGAACTTTGTTGAACGTATATTCAACACCAAAACTCACAAACGCTACAAATATGGAAAAGTGTAAATGCAAATCAATAATCAACTCAAACAGTAAGAGTGCAGAACGAAATAGAAAAATGAATAATGGAAAGTACACACCGAAATTATCCTAGTTCAGAAACAATTTGTTGCCTACATACTGCAGAGCTAGTCCACTATAAAGATTAGATTACAAGTCTAATCACAGAGATCTCTACTAATCTTTGAGCAACTATTTCTTGAGTACAAAACTCCAGCTAAGGCTTCTCTTGAACCATAAACCTTAACTCCCACATAGTACTCCAAGAACTCTCAAACACTCAGAAGAAACTTTCTCCTCACGTATATAGATCTCTCTCAACTCTCAAAAATGAATCAACCTCTCCAATGAAATAAATGACTGGCTTATATAGCCACTTGACACCTAGATAACTAATTATTGTTACAACTAAATAATAGATGTCAAGTTTGTTGAAGTAGTGATTGTAACTATAGGTTGTTAGTAATCTGTTATAAACAGAAAAAAAAGTTGTAAGAATTACTCCACAATAATGTTTGGTTTATAAGTTTAACTAAGAATAATTATTTGTGTAAAGTTCATTCAAACGTTTTAATCAAATTTTCATTTGTAACACCCTACTATTCCAAGACCGTTACACCTTGTGTTAAAAATAGTGCTCAACTCGTTAAGCGAGTCATATAGACTCAAAAAGTGTAATTCAAGTTAAACATTGGTTTTGGTATTAAAAATTTTGGTCAATGAAGTCAAACTTTTCATTAAAAATGTTTGAATATTTAGAAGGGATCATAAAGGTTTTAAATCAAAATACAAGTATAACAAAATTACAGAACTAGCCGACCTAAGCAGTAAAATCGAGCTAATATCCCATGTTCCTCAAAAGTATCTCGACTGTGGTGGCCGAGAAGGCCGAGAATGTACGCGCCGCCCCCTAGAGCTCTCCAGCTCATGGCTGGTCCAGTTTTCCTTTGCCCTTACCTGCACCACAAATGTAGAGTCCAAGAACTTTACTTAGCTAAGATAGATAGTAGTATTATAATATTTATAGTATTATCTTTTTAACTGTGGATTTTTGGTTCAAACCGGGAATTATTTGGACACTCATAGTAGTACTTGTAGATTTTCTAAGTTTAACCTATAGTTTAAGAATATTAATTTTAACCTAAGGTTTGATTAATATGACTGATATTAAGGATAATATTTATTATACTGTAAGGTTTAGATAAGGACCAATAGGATTTTAAGCACATGTTATGTATGGATGATTAAGGATTAAGTATTTTGAGGATTAAATTTAATAAGGGTAAAGTTTGAATGCTCTAAGGTCAGTCAGCAGCTTTGAATACGTTTAAGGGCTTAGTCAAGGCTGTTGACTCCATTCAAACTTAGCTAAAATTGTGTAATTTCGTGTTTAAATAATCAGCGTGTGTCGATATATCGCAGCTATAGGGGCGATATATCGCAGCACGTAGATACGGAAAACACGAAACGGTGCACGACTGCCTCGGGCATACTGGCCCAGGCGATATATCGCCTACAGGGAGCGATATATCGCCCCTCTCAGCTTATTTTGAAAGTTTTTGAATTCTTTTTCCATTCAGCCATTCAACCTCTTGATAAGTCCAGCACTTTTTGAACGAGTCTTCAGCCTCTGCTGAACGACAATTCAAATTATTTTCACCTAAAAAGCTATTATTTTTATTCAAGTAAAATTAAGATCCTTTCGTTCCTAAACTCTATAAATAGGACCTAGTACCCATCCATTATTCATCTTTTGCTCTAAGTTCAGAGGCTGCAAGTGCTAGGTGAGTGTGAGAGTGTAAACACCTGGGTTGGGGAATCATAAGCTTGATCATCATAAGCTTATCAAACACTTGGGGAAGTAAGGTTTTATAGTATTTCGGTTTGAGGTGTAGATTGGTCTTACAAGTCTTAAAGGTAACCCAAAACTCTAGTTCATTTCTGTACTTGTTCTTTTAAGTTCTCATAGCCTTCTACTCAGTCTCTAACCTTAATCTTTATTTTGGTTAGGAAATCTAAGTTCTTGAGCAAAAAGGTTTTGGTAAGTATTTTTCTCAAGGTTTAGTCCTTCCATTCCTTTCATTTCTTTTTCTTCAAATCTACTCACCCAGTTATATATGGTTTTAGGAGTGTTCCAAAAGTCCCAACTCTGTCCTCATATCCCGGTAACTTTGGTAAGGAAAATAGGATAGAAATGCATATGTTATATGTTTTATATGTTATCTTATGTTTCTTATGTTATGATATGTATGTTTGTAGGCTTGGGCATATGACCCATTTGACTAACAAGCCCCAAATAGATTATGGGCATATGACCTACTTAGCTAGTAGGACCCCACTAATCTAATGGGCATATGACTTGTTTAGTCTATGGGACCCCAAGTAATAATGGCCATTATAGTATGTGTATGATATATATATGTTATGTTATGTTATGTTTTTATGTTTCCTATGAAATTTATGTATATGAACTATGTGTTAGATTTTTCCTTGCTGGGCATTAGGCTCATTCCTTTTTGTGTATATGTGTAAGAAAATAGCTATAGTGGCGGGAAAGATTCGTGGATGCTTAGGAGAATGTGTATCGGTGATGAATGGATTCAAGGAGTCGAGAGTTCGATTTCGAGGATGTAGTCTTTTATTTATGGTTTATGTGTAATTTTTCCGCACCTATTGATGTAATTTCTTTCCATTCCAATTAAGATATGTTTTCTTTTTAAAACAATGGGATCCCATATCCTGCCTTGAGTTATGTAAGTTTTAACATTGGTTCTTACAAGTTTTTAATAAAGTTATGGTATTTTCGCAAATGTAAGTTTTACTAAGGATTTGTATGTATAGTTTCGTTAATGGTCCAAAAGTCTAGAGTAGTTGGGTCATTACAACAAAGAACACGTGAGCCAAGGCCCAGCAAAAAAACTCAATCAAGTAAGACAAATATTATAATGCCCCAAATTTCCTAATAAGGTCTAGGACCTTGATTAGGAGGCCGGGAGGGCCATAATTGCTTAATTACGCTATTTAATGATATTATGCATGTTTAGGTGTATTAAATATGCATGTGAACCCATTTGTGATTAATTGGGTGATTTTCATATTTTGGCCATTTCGGGCATTTTTGGCATATATGTGAAATGGGCGTGGTGCTTTGTTATTATCTGGTTATGCCAGGGTTACCCAGCACAAGACGACCCTAGGAGGTAAGCTAGTGGGAAATTCACAACGGGATTTAAGCTTGACTTGGAGTAAGTCAAGGGGTATTTATAGCATTACCGGGTTATTGGGTAATGGGAATTAACATTTGGTGATAAATTGGGAGTTAGTAAGACCAGGGGGAAATTCTGGAAGTTTTGACTATAATGTCCCCGGGGGTGTTTTCGGGACCCCGAGCATTAGGTTTTATTGGAAGCTACTTAAGCTTGAAGTAACCTTTTAAGAAAAGAAAAAGAACGTTCTGTACGTTCTCTCTCCCTAAAGTTCCCTTTTCGTTCCCGATCGCATTTTCGAGGGTATCTTGAGTTCTAAGACTCGGAATCAAGCGAGGATCGAGGCATAGCAATCCTAAGGAGAATTAGAAGCTTATTAGCCGGAGGATTTAGTTGAAAACAACTCAATCGGAGGTAATTCAAGTTTAAGTTTTAAGTTTTTAAAAGTCTTTAAGCTTGAATTGGACTTTGTGAATCGTTGGGTTTCTAGTTTGTTTGAACCTCGGGTTTTGGTGGTTTTGGACCATTGGGGAGTTTGGGAACTTTGATTTAATGATTTGGGAATGTTTATACATGTTTTTGGGAGGTTTTAAAAGGTTAAAACGAAGGGAAAATGGTTGCCCCGAAGTTGGGCCGCGACTCTGTTCTTGGGCGCCACGGCCCTTGCTCGATGAAGCTGGTGCCCCAGTTTTGCCCTGCTGGGCGCCGCGGCCCTTGGTGTTGGGCGCCGCGGCGCTTGCTTCTGGTGGTGCTGGGGGCCGCGGCTCAGAGTGCCAGGGCCGCGGCTCAGGGTGCCAGGGCCGCGGCTCAAGCAGGCTTTTGAGCCCGTTTGGGTGCTTTGACCCCGGGAACATGGTTTTAGGCCTCGGGATCATTCCTACTACCCGGATTAGTGAAGGTTGATGTCTTGGAGGCTAAGTTTTAGTTCAAGGGTTGGTTTTAAAGCTTGAACTCATTGGATCACCATTTGTGGATGTGACTAGGTTAACACTAGAGGCTTGGATCAGGATCGTGCTTGTGGCTCATTTGTTGGTAACCTGTGCTTGGACCAAAGGTAAGAAAACTGCACCCCATATGTGACATGCATGGTTATGATTGATGCATGTTGAATGTTTAAATGTAAACATTGATAGCATAATGAATGCTTGGCAATCTTGCCCATTTGCATATGGTTATTGAGGCATGCTGGATGATTAAGTGTGATGCATGTGATGCACGAGAAACATGTGATTAGGGCATGCCATGAATGATGAATATGAGATTGGTCAGAGCTTGAGTCTCTGAGTTTGTGCATGATCATAATTATGCTAGCAACTGTTTAGTAAGCATGCTGAATGCCCTGTCCTTGGATAATTGGCATATGTTACACATTGATGGCATTGCTTACTTCTGCATGGTACTGACTAATTAGTCAGAATTGGCAAAGGTGTTAGCATCAACTGTGAAGCTGTGACTCATTAGTCAGGTTCGGCAGTGGTACTGGGCACTAGTCATGTTGCACTGACTCATTAGTCAGAATGGTCTTAGCGTGTATCACGCAAGCCATCAAAGATGAGGTATATTTGACTATCAGCATTGAATGACTCAAAGAGCATTAATGCCAGACCGACCCCGAGGGTCGATGAATGAAATAAGCGCTTGGAGGCTAGTGGCTTACTCAGCAGCCACTCTCCCATTTGAATTAGTGACGTGCTTGTCAGTCACTCAGTAAGGTTTACCAGAACCTATTGAAGGTTAGAGGCTTACCCAACAGCCACCCTTCCATTTGAATTAGTGACTTGCATGGCAGTCACTCAGTATGGTTACCAGAACCTATTGAAGGTTAGAGGCTTACCCAACAGCCACCCTTCCATTTGAATTAGTGACTCGCTTGTCGGTCACTCAGCGTGGTTTATCAGAACCTCAAGTGTTGCGACACTCACTTGATGAATATCATAAGCGCTTGAAGGCTAGTGGCTAACCTAGCAGCCACTCTTCCATTTGGTTAGTGACTTGTTTGGCAGTCACTCATCTGATTAGGAGTGACTTGATAGTCCTCCAATCAGAAGGCCAGGATTTCTTATCCTGAATACCCCAGCATCTGTTTGAACTCATTTGCATGCTGTATAGAGCTATGATAGCTAGGCATGCCAGATATGATTCGATATCATGATATAACTGTTTATGAGCATATGAGTTTTCTTGCTGGGCTTCGGCTCACGGGTGCTTTGTGGTGCAGGTAAAGGAAAAAGGAAAGCTGGACCATCCTTGAGTTGGAGAGCTTAGGTGATGACGTGTACATATGCAGCTGCTCGACCAATACTTGGGCGAGGTTTGAAAGTGGAACTAGGGCTGAACCCTGTTTTTGCCGCCTAGATCGGCTTGATGTAAATAGTCTTTTGTAATAAACTCTGAAATTATATTTTTGGGATCCCAATGTATACAGTAAACGTTCTAGTGAAACGTTTTATCTTAACCAAAGTTTTTAACCCCTAAACCGTTAATCATACTTAGTCACACGTTTATGGCCAAACGACTCGATTAGTGAGTTTAGCACTGTTTGCAATGTGCACTGTAGCGGTCCCTGGAGTTGGGGCGTTACAAATATTCAGGTAAGAATTTCTATCAAATACATGCTTTATAAATTATAACCAAATTCACGTGGATTTTCCAACAAGTATAACGACTCATGTCGAGTAGATGCACACCGCATCCCTGTAATGGCCCTGCCACTACGGCCTACATTACGCATGTAGTGTCGAGAATGACCTCAAGGCCGATAACGGCCTCTTGACCGATTAATCACAAGCAACAACCAATCATTACAAACGGTTATAACAATAAATGCTTATATAGAGCAAACATTTAACTTTAAATAGATTCATGGCATGATCACACCCGCGCTCACTAATCAGGGTTCAAGCCCTACACTCAGTGCATGTGCCAGTTTCTTACCTCAAGTCTTGTGCTGACAATAGAGCGACCTCAAGTGTGATCCTTTTTCCCAAGCCTCGCGGAACCCTAGTCACAACATCAACGATATGTTTATCAGAAACTAATTCCGATAATGGATCTCAAGACTAAGCCCTAGCTCTCGGGACCTCGGATTCCACTAAACAAGATAGCAGAATCGTCCCCCAAGCCTCCCAAGATAGCTCCTCAAAACCCTAAACAACTGCACCCTAAAATTGCATTAACGCCGCAACGCCCCCTGCAGCGTCGCGACTTTAAACAAACCAAGAAGCCCCTTTATAAAACTTGTGCATTTTGAGCCACGGCGCTTAACAAATAGAGATTTCTCCCTATAATTTTCCCCATTTAGAGCCGGGGCGCCCCCTCTAAAGGGTCGCAACGCCACGGCAGTCTGAGGGCAAACCCACCCTCGAAGAAACTCATACAGGCCACGGTGCTTAACCTAGGTGTCGCGACGCCACCGTAAAAACCTAGAAAATGCGATTTTCAGAATTTCGAACCAACCCAATTCAATCTCAAAACAACGTTCTAACTATTTCCAAGCCTAACCCCGGCTACAATTCAATCATACCACCTACAAACACCATAAAAACAGCACCAACACATGCCAAAACACCTCAAAGTCCCAATTTCCAAAGAATTCCCAAAAAATCCATAAACATAAAGAAGAATTTAGAGAGAATAATCCTTACCCCTAACTTCAAAGTTCCTAAGTGTTACCAATGATCTTCACAACTTCATTCATCTTCTTAAAGCTTGAATTCCCTTGTCGATTCCTCAAACAAAATCAGCAACCAAGAGTTGAGCTCTTAGTGCCTTTGAAAGCTTGAAAGTGACTAAGGGAGTGTATTGGAGTAGCCTATAACTTACAAAGAAACATCCAGACTTGGTTTATCTAAACTTTTAGTCAAAAGACCATTTTTCCCCTCCCTTCAATTAATCTTTTAACAAAGTACCAAGGGCAGCTTGATCCTTGCCTATAATTCCCACTAAACCCAATTAATTTTACTAATCATCAAACTACCAACTAAACCTCATCAAACCCAATTATTCCACTAATATGCAAAATTACCAAAATACCCATTGGCTCACTCCGAGCCGAGTTTTATCCCTGTTGTGACTTTCCGCTAAAATTACTCAAAATGATCCACTTTTGCCGAATATCACAAATATATCCACATAACCATGTGGTCTCAAGCATATAGCACATAGAATATAAATATACTCTCAACAAGTCAAAATTACGAAAATGTCAATTTTTAACAAAAGCAAATATTTAAATACATTTAATACATATAATCATGCACGCTAATCCAAGCACTTAACGTAACGTCTCAAAACTCCTAATAAGGTTTAGTATCTTGGTTAGTGTATCAGGAGAGCATAAATGAAATTATGTGATTTTAATTAATTATGTGTATGTGATTATGTGAATTATATGAGTTATATTATGATATGACTACCTATGCATGTTTACGTGTATTAAATGTGCTTAAAGACCCGCTTTTGTTAAAAATGAGCATTTTTGTAATTTTGACCCATTGAGGGTACAATTGTAATTTTATATGCTATGTGCTTAAGACCACATTATTATGTGGATATATTTGAGATATTCGGCATGAGTCGATTCTTTTGAGCAAATTAGCAAAAAAGTCAAAACGGGGATAAATACCCGGCTCGAGGTGAGCCTAGGGTTATTTTGGTGAATTATCGGGGTTTATTGGTAAATGGAAATTAATTGGGTAAGTATTTGGGTTTAGTGGATTAAATTGGAAATTTGTGGCGTAATTTGAGGTTTAGTGGGAGTTTAGGCAAAATGACCAAAACACGGCAAAATGGTCATTTGACCATTAGTATGGACAAACTTTAGGGAAGTGTTGAGCACTTTGGCTCACACATTTCCCTCTCTCTCTCTCTCTCTCTCTCTATTTCCCTCTCTCCTAGTTTCCTTTAGCAAGGGGTTTGGAGGACAACACTTAGGCTTACTCATTCTTGAGTGTGGTTGGAGGATTTTGGATGAATTTGGGGCATTCAAGGGAGGTTAGCAGTTGTAATCATCCTCAAGCAAGCCATAGATTTCATTTTTAGAGAGGTAAGCTACGCTGTTTTCAGATTTCTTCTTTAAGCTTGGTGTTCTTGAGTGTTCTTGGTGTGATTTTGAGCTTTTGATTAATTTTTGAATTTTTGTTGTTGTTATTTTGGATGGGAATGTGATTTGCTAGCTATTATAGACCTAGAGCTGAGGTTGAAACTCATAATTTTGGCTTGGGATCACAAATTTGGGGTAAGTATCCAAGCTCAAAGCTCAAAGTGTAATTTGTGAATTTTGGGGTGTTCTTGATTGAGTTTTTGGTTCTTTGAGGTTTGAGTTTTGTTTTACTAGTAGTATGAGATAATTTAGGGTCAAAATTTGTTGGAAAACTGATGGGGGCTGGATATTTGAATTGAGGTGGCTGGAAATCGCAGAAAATTGTAAGGTTTGAATTTTGGGGAAGAACGCATTTCTGGGCTACGATTGCCCTTTCTAGGGACCTAGCGTGACCGCGCTAGTGTCCCAGAAGCAAGAGAATTTTGGGGCTCAATTTTGGGTTTCCATGCAACCAGTGCGACTGTGCTAGGGTTGGCTCGACTGCTCTAGGGCTGGCGCGACCGTGCCAGGTGACCCGAAAGTGTATTTTTCTGATTTTTGGGATTAAGGCTTGGTAATCTGTTTTGGGGGCACACTTGGGGGCTCAGGGGACATTTCTAGTAGCCCCGTTAACTAGGAATAGTGGTTCCAAGAGTTAGTGTAACGCCCTGGTTACCCCAGAACAGTTATGGTGAACCGGAAATTTGACTCATTGCCTGAGTCCTTTGGTTAAAAATGTGTTCTAAGTGTTATTAACAGGTTAAGGTGAAAACCAATAAAAAGGAAAGGATAAGTTTTATTTGATACATAAAACTGTTCATGGGCCCACAAGAACATTTACAAGTTATTTACAACTCAAAAAGGTCATTACTGTTCCAAAATTATAAACCCGCCGACCTAAGCGGCAAAAATAGGGTAAACCCCTAGTTCCTCTGAGAACTCCTTGGCCGTGGTGGTCAAGCGGCCGCATATGTACACATCACCACCTAAGCTCTCCACTCAAGGCTAGGTGAGCTTTTCTTTTCCTTTACCTGCACCACATAGCACCCATGAGCCAAAGCCTAGCAAGAAAACATAACATTATATGTAAACATTATCAAATGATTATCATTATAATCACACTGAGCATAAAACTTTCTAACAAATGAGTGAATATCACTTGAGGTCTTGATAAACCATACTGAGTGACTGGCAAGCAGGTCACTAATTCAAGTGGAAGAGTGGCTGCTAGGTAAGCCACTAGCCTTCAATAGGTTCTGGTAAACCATATTGAGTGACTGGCAAGCAGGTCACTAATTCAAGGGGAAGAGTGGCTGCTAGGTAAGCCACTAGCCTTCAATAGGTTCTGGTATACCATACTGAGTGACCGACAAGTGAGTCACTAGATCAAATGGAAGAGTGGTTGTTAGTTAAGCCACTAGCCTTCAAGCGCTTATAATGTTCATCGACCTTGAGGTCAGTCCGACATTAATGCTCTTTGAGTCATTCAATGCAGATAATCGATTAGATCTAATCTTCGTTGGCTTGCGTTAGCACGCTAAGGCCGTTCTGACTAATGAGTCGGTGCAACGTGACCAGTGCCCAGTACCACTGCCGAACCTGACTAATAAGTTACAGCCTCACAGTTAATACTAGCACCTTTGTCAAATCTGACTAATGAGTCAGCACCATGCACAAGTGAGCAACATATGCTAAATATTCCACAATCAATTCATGTCCATATTCATTCAACCAACATGCCTCATGAATGACCATGCATGTCACATTTGGGGTGCAGTTTTCTTACCTCTGGTTCGAGCTAGAATGAATAAAAGAACGACCCTTGAGAACGATCAACCTTTTGGTCCTTTAGTGGTTACCTGGTCATAACCAATTATGGGATTCCATCAATAAAATGAATAACAAAGGGTTCCCAAACCAAAACCTAGCCTCCGAGACATCAAACACTACTCAACCAGGTAGTAGGTTCAACCCCGAGACCTTAGGCTTGAATCCTTAAGATAAAAAAACTTTTCTGGCCAAAAAGACACTAAGGGCCGTGACCCTCCCCAGCTGCGCCGTGGCGCGCCCCTCAAACAGAGGCAGCCCTCTCTGTCAAACGCCAAGGGCCGCGGCGCACCACAACCATGCCGCGGCGCTTAACCCAGACCAGCCAAAAAGGACAGCACACACCAGCAAACTTTCCCCTGCGTTTTCCCTTGGAACCAAGCCCTCTAACCAGCTCCAAACCTCCTCCAAATACTCAATTTAACCTCTAAACATCACCCATAACTCACCCTCATCAAAAACCAAACTAAACATCAATCAAAACCTCCACAAATCCAAACTATCACCAAGAAATCATAAGCTGAAAAACTAAAGGAAAACAGAGTATAAACCAGAAACTTATGCCTGAACTCACCTCAAATTCGTGATTGAACCTCCTTCAATTGCTGAACCAAGTCCACAAACCCAGCCCCTTGATTTCCTAGCTTGAAACCCCACTTTGAGCTCAAAAACTTCAAAGGAGAATTGGTGGATAATGGTGTACGGGAAGGAGAAAGAAGACCCTGTTTTGGCTCTATTTTGTTCCATATCCTTCTACAGCCAACTAAAGGGTTATATAAATCCATCCAAATGACCTAAATGCCCCTAGGTCCCTTAAAGCTTCTAAAACCATTCCAAGGGTAAAATTGGTACTTTCCACTTATCCCATTAATCATAATTAACGCTTCCCAATTCCCGCTAATCCCAATAATCTCAAACTCCAATAATTCATATCCCGTTACCCTATTATTCCCGGTAACACTCTAATCATTAAAACACCCCGAGACTCACCCCGAGCCCTGAGCTTAAGCTTGTTATGACCAAACCGATAATTAACATACCATGATCGTCTCATGCCGAATGGCTCGAACAAACCCACATTATAATGTGGTCTCAAAATACATCTCCAACATGCATCCAAGTAAACAATTTACCCTCAACAGGCCAAATTACCATCACACCCCTGTAATTAGAAATATGGACTCACATGCATGCATTTCACATCATATTATAATATAATCAACATATACATGCATTTTATCAATTAATAACATAATTAAGCAAGTATGGCTCTCCCGGCCTACTATTCACGCCTTTAAACATATCGGAGAATTCGGGGCATTACAGTTAGGGTCTGAATTGGAACTCGGGATTTGAAGTTTATCCCTAATAAGTTTACCATATATGTTGTGACTAGGGTTTCGCGGGGCTCGAGAAAGGGATCGCACTCGAGGTCGCTTCGTCTTCAGCATAGGACCCGAGGTAAGAAAACTGACACTTGCACCATGCTTAGGGCATTGATCCCGACCTATGAAAGTGGTTATGACCATGTACTACATATGATTGAACTATTTTGTGTTTATCTATAAATGTGGTTAAGGCATCTGTTGTAGTGCACTTATTTGTGAATGATTGGTATAATCTATGTTTGGTCATTGTGTTGAACGTGGGGCCAGTCGCAAGCGTGTGTAACACAGGCCGTGAAGATGATTTTGGTTTAAGGATGCAGTCCCCACTCACCCGGCATGGACTGTAGGCTTGGTGCCGAAGTATGCACCTCACTTGGTTGGGTTTTTCAGCAAGGCTGTTTTCCTGGGCCGTGTAAATGGTTCATGTGATTGAAATATATTTACTTGTGAATTGTGATACATGTTTACGATATATATGATTTGAATAAATGCACTTTGTATACGTGAAGCATGTGTTTATTGCTTATAAATAATTGGTTTACCATTATTCCATATGGGTTTTTCTTGCTAGGCCTTGGCTCATGGGTGCTCTACAAGCATATTTGTCCTGCTTGGCCACCATGGTCAAGTTATTTTGGGGAAACTTAGAACAGTTAGTTTGGTTTTGCCGCTTAGGTCGGCTATTTTTGTAATGTTTAATATAACTATTTCTTTTGTTTATAAACTTTTGGGATCCCGTGTATATATTCGAACCTTTTAATGAAAAGTTTAATTTTATCGACCAAAATATTTAGTACCTAAACCATAGTTTAATTTTAACTACACTTTTGAGTCCAAATCACTCGCTCATCGAGCTAAGCACTTTTTTAAACACACGGTGTAATAGTCCTGGATTAGTAGGACATTACAACTTGGTATTAGAGCTGCCAAGGCTTATGGTTCCTGAAGATTGATTGAACATGTACGCTCACTGCTAAAGACAAGCTCGACTCACGGTATGGTATTTAATGTTTTGAATATGTGTTTAACCGCGTAATTGAATTATATGCCTTATCTGCATGCTAGAATAGGCAGCATGGGATATTCTGATGGGGTCTGGCCCCTAACTGCTATATGAGTGTGAAAGGAAATTCTTATTAGCATTGTTGTTGCATGTGAATTGCAACGTCCCAAATTACCTAATAAGGCTTAGAGCCCTTTTCTTATTAGAAGGGCAATTTTCGTAATTTGGCCTGTCACGGGTATATTTAGAATATATGTGCATATGTGTGAAATATGTGTCAGACCACATTATTATTGCTATATTATTTTATAATATAATGTAATATTATATTATATTATAATATAATGTTTTAGATTAAATAAATGTGACAAAGAGTGTCACATATTGTAATATATAATAGAGAGTTACAATATTTAGATATATGAGATATATCCAAATAATGTAACATATTTGGTGTTACAAATTTGTAACTTCCAAATATTACCCTTTATTGTGTAAATTTGGTGTTACACCATATTGAGATGAATTTCATAAAACCATATGTGAAATAGCTGTTAGAGATATGATTTTAACCCCAATAATGTGTTTTGGGAGTTACAAAATCATTTGGGAGGGTTTGGAACCGTTTGGAAAAACAACACATTTTCAAGTGCTGAAACTGGGCTGTGGCCGCGGCCACAGGTGCATTTCAAGCCAATTTTTCAGTTTTTTCCAAATGTGTTGAACGGTTCCAAAAACCCAAATAACTCCCAAATCTCATTTTTAATTCCATATTAATCCAATTAAACATTGGTAACAACCATGGGGGTTGGTGGAATTTGAAATTCAAAAGGTGTCTCTAAACTCTATAAATAGGAGCCTATAGCTCACTTGAAAGACACAACATTTCTATCCATTAGAGCACTTGGCTAGAAACACCTTGAGGCTTGATAATTCCATAAAGCATTTCCAATATCTGTGAGAGATCCCTTAGTGCTTGAGTTAGGGGGAAATAAGTTTTTGGACAAAAGTTTCAAACCTTGTTCAAGTTGGTGATCCCCAACACTCTTCACTTTGGTTGTGTGAGTGAGAGTTTATTGTTTTTGTTCTTGTTCTTATTTTCTTCTATTGCTTTTCTTCTTCTCTTTTTGTTCTATTTACTTGTACTTTTGTTTAAGAGTAGTAATCCTTTTATTTCCTTTGTTCAAACACTTCTAGTTTATTTGTATCTTTTGTAATAGAGTTGTACTTTTGATTTCTATCATCTTACATCTCCTTCTCCTTTTATTTGTATTTTCAGTTATAGAGTTGTAACACTCCTTTTAATCAATCATTATTTATTTTTAATATATTGCATAGAGTTGTATTTTTCTTACCATTTCCATTGAGGCAATTTATTTTTTCCTAACATTCAAAAGCTTAACCCTTTGTTTATTTCAATGGAAGGTGAGACCATCAAAATCATGAATCAAGACCTAGTGAGGTTGGATAGGGGTCCAATTTCACTAGGTGGCAAGACAAGGTGAGATTCCTTTTGACCACTCTCAAAATCGCCTACATTCTAGAATCCACTCTAGAACCTCTCCCAACGCCATCCGACAAGGACACTCCCGAGGAGGTGGAAAAGAGAAGGAAGAGGGAGGAGGACAATCTCCTTTGTAAGGGTCATATCCTCAATGTACTTTCCGATAGGCTCTATGACCTCTACACCGAAACCAAATCAGCCAAGGAGATATGGGATGCACTTGAGAAAAAGTTTAAGGCGGAAGAGGAAGGTACCAAAAAGTTTTTGATATCTGAATAGTTCGATTTCAAATTTTTTGGTGATAAACCTATTCTTCCTCAAATTCATGAATTGCAAATAATTGTTAACAAACTGAAAGTTTTAAAGATTGAGCTTCCCGAGGCCTTTCAAGTTGGTGCTATAGTGGCTAAATTAATAGTCAACCTACTTGAGGATTATCCTCACCTACTGACTTGTCTGATGAAGAAGAGATGGACATCTATAAATGAGGAGAAATAAAGATTAAAGTTAGTGAATGAGCATAATGAAGCCAACAGCTGGGGGCAGGTTCGTGAACTAAAGAGTCAAAATGAAGGAATCAGGAGCAAGACAGGGGGTGCTTATGCATAGCCCGACCACCCCAAGGAAGTAAGCTTCAGAAAGGTGCCTAAGGACTGTTCGATTCTCCAGAATATTTTTTGGGATCCTAGGTGGCCAGCTTATGCTTGGGCTGACCACCCTAAATCCCCGAAAATCATTTAAGGCAAGGGGTACTCGGCCTAGGGACTCGTAGGGTGGTCGGCCTAGCCATAATTCTATCCCTAGAAATCACCCAAGGGGAGGAAATGGAATGCTCGGCCCATGGATCCCTAAGGTGGTCGGCCTAGCCCTATTTCTAGCCTGGAAATCGCCTAAGGGAAGGAAAGGAGTACACAACCTATGATCTATGATTGGTCGGCCTAGCCCTAATTCTAGGTCTGGAAATCGCCTAAGGGAAGGGAAGGAAGTACTCGGCCCACCAAGCTCTAGAGGTGCTCGGCCCAACCCAGTTCCTATGCCTGAAAATCGCATAAGGAGAAGCAGGAGGTGCTCGGCCCAAACCTGAGTCCATCCCTGGAAATCGCCTAAGGAAGAAAAGGGAATGCTTGGCTTAAGGAGTACTCAGCCCATGCTAAGGAGGTGCTCGACCCAAACTAGGCCTAACCTTGGAAATCGCAGGCACTAGGGTATGGAGTCCCAGAAATCGCCCAGGCTAAGAAATTTTATAGAGAAATCTTTCAGGAAGGTCCATTATTTTGGATCAAGATACAACAAAAAAAGATTCAGACAAAAATTCCTCAAAAAGGCAAAGTGTTTTTTATGAATCTAAGCACATTTAAATTAAATGATGTGATGATTAGAAGAGAATACTTACCAAAGATTTGAGTTTGATGAGGTATTGGAAAAATCAGACTTGGATCCTGTTTGAAAGTGGCGCATGGAGTAGGAATGAGAAAAGAGAATATATTTATAACCTCTCAGGCAGACAAGATATTTTTAGAAATTCAAATTTCCCTGAAAAATATCTCATATGGTTTAAATTTAAATTCCTTGAAAATATCTATATTTTTAGGAATTTAAAATTCCTTGACAAATATTTATATTTTTAGGAAATCAAATTCCTTGAAAAATATTTATTATTTTTAGGAATTGATATCCTTGACAAATATATTATATTTTTAGGACCCTAAAAACTCCTCGAAAAATATATTATATTTTTAGGATTTCAAATTTCTTTGAAAAATATATTAGATTTTTAGGAAATTAATTTTCCTAGAAAAACCTAATTATTTTTAGGAATTACTAATTATCCCTGAAAAATTCGTACCGAGCAAAGTATCGATAGTAACAAGTTCTATATAATGTTTCGAGGGACTTGACTATCTAAGTACTGCTACGGTATGTTTCTCGGGTCTGGATCAAGTTTATCGTAATGTTGAGTACATTACAATAAACTTGGGGGCAAATGTTATCCCTAGAAAATACAAGGATGATGTGGCAAATGAGAATGTGACACGTGACATCACAAATCAGGGAAAAACAACAATGTATTGAGAAAAGACCGACGGGCAAAAAGGATAGGTCCAGGACCTATAGGAAAATCGACCAAGCCAGTACCCCTAGGGGTGGTCGGCTTGACCCCTACCCCTAGGGGTGGTCGGCCTAAACAGGCCCTGTACACCCTAGGGGTGGTCGGCCCAGGCAAGCCTTGTACCCCCTAGGGGTGGTTGGCCTGACCCTATCCTCCGTAGGGTGTTCGGCCTACACCCCTAAGTATACTTCACTGAGAAGTAATTACTCTTGTTCAAACTGAGATCAACAGGCCTAGCACCCCGAAGATCAACAGGCCTAGCACCTAGAAGGTCACAGGTCCAACACCCAAGCTTTGGTCATCGGGCCTAGAACCTAAGTCTGACATACCAATAGAGACTTAATATCTCCCAGACATTTCTATTTTGCATTATCAACCACGATCCATAGAAGGCAACAGGAAGACCCACGATCTCACAATCATGGGAAGGTGGATACGTATGTCCACTACCCGATAATCATGTGCCAACCCATGATCCCAGTATCACTGGTCGTGTAACAACTCCTAGGTACTATAAATAAAGGACCCAGGACTTCATTAAAGGGGATCTTTTTTTTTTCAGAGAGCTTATTGGCTGGAATTCTGGGCAAGTGAGAAACGAGTGAACACTTTTGTTCATCATTGTAATTGTCGAGTGACTAAATACTAAAAGCTAAGTGGATTAGGTTATTACTGTTCATCTGAACAAGGCTGAACCACTATAAAATTCCTATGTGTTTATTTAAGATAATTGTACTCTGTCATTTATTTCATTCAAATGGAGTCGTATATTGTACATACGACCGTTGGCCAATTTCACAGGTCAACAACCACCAAAATATATATTACAAAACATAAGAGAAAATTAGAATAAAAAAAATCAACACTCAACACGTTATTACTCAACAAAAAAAATATTCACATATTAAACAACTATCCTAAATTCAAATAATGGAAATTAACCAAAAAGATATCTCTAAAATTTCAAAACAAAAAAAACAACCAATAATAGGGGAGAAAAACAACACTCCAAAAGCTTCAACTTCATATTCCAAATACCATAAAAATTCATACACTATCACATGATTTCAACAAAAATAAAAGGATACCCGATCTCAATATAAAACAAATCTCAACCTAACATGTCGTAAAAAATTCGGTCAAAACCAACCCAAAACTATTTTCTCCGCCTCTCAGAAACCTACACCACAAGCACACTAGTTCAATTAAAAACTGCAAAAAAAAAAAAAAAAAAATTACACATGGACCAATAATATCAAAGTTTCATGGTCATATCGGTGCACCCTTAATTTTTAAGGGAAAAATTCCCTGCAACAAATATCAACGTAAGTCTGGCCCCACAAAACACATAATAACCAATTACAACACAAATTTTTGGGAGTATTCGTGTCTCCACTTTTCTAGGGGTCTACTCTAGAACTGCCATAATTTAAAAATTAAAAAAATATAAAATACATTTTAAAATTAAAAAATTATTATAAAATATTATAAAATATTTAAATAAATTTAAAAAATTTAATTTATTTTAAAATCCTAAAAAATAAATTATAAAAACTATACATTAATCTTCTTCTTCTTCTTCAAATTAGAGACCATTCCACCATCGATTTTGAGTTCAAGATCCCATCCCACTGGCCTTAGCTTTGCTTTTATTTATGTATACTAGTCGACGACCATGGGAGAAGGAAGCAACAGGGGCTGGGCTCAGGAGGCAGACACATAGAAGTCTAGAAGATCTGGCTGGAGATCTGAACTCGGGAGGAGGACGCGCATACTTAAACTCTGGTTGGAGATCTTAATTGGGTTCGAGAGGCAGACGAATAGCTGGGCTGTGATGCTTGACATTGGGGGTGTGCGACTAACGACGAAATGGGCTTCAAAAACTTGCCCAAATCTCCGACGAACGGAGAAGCTTGGCTCGTGTGCAAAGAATAGAGTATCCTCCAATATAATTGCTAATTACCTGGTACCAACTTACTCAGTGTCAGCTTTCACACATCAGTATAGGTAGCTCTTTTCCAGAATGGAACCTGAAAAAGAAATTGGATTAATGAATGCTCATACTAAAATGGACATAATGATTTGATCAAATATAAATTGGAGGGTCTACAATTTTTTCAAATATGGTTTTTATTCCTCATAAATTATAAGAATTATAATGATCATTTTCCAAAAATTGAAAAACTATGGTTAACAAATTTCTTCCAATCAGGACAAGAGATTTACACAATCACATATGCAAGGCAAGACAATCAATTATTGGCAATTTCAAATAAAAAAAAACCCCAATGATTTCTTGAGGGAATCAAATCTGACAGTGTCTAAAGCTTTAGTAAAAATATCTGTAATTTGTTTGTTAGTCTCAACATATTCTAAAATCAGAGTTTTGTTTTCAACAAGTTCCCTGATAATATGATGAAGAGTGTCAATATGTTTGGTGTGAGAGTGCTGAACAGGATTTTCAGAGATATTAATAGCACTTGTATTATCACAAAAAATTGTTAAAGTTTTTAGATCAAACCCATAGTCAGCCAACATTTGTTTCATCCACAAAAGTTGAGTACAACAACTTCCACCATCTATGTACTCAACCTTGGCTGTTGACAAAGAGATGGAGTTTTGTTTTTTACTATGCCAGGAAACCAAATTGTTTCCTAAGTAAAAACAACCATCACTTGTTCTTTTGCGGTCATCAATGTTTCCTGTCCAATATGCATCACTATAACACGCAAGGTTAGAGTTTGTTTTTTTGGAGTAGCAAATGCCTAAATCATGAGTATTATTGATATAACAAATAATTCTTTTTACAACAGTCACATGAGACTCCATAGGGTTCCCTTGGAAGTAAGCACACATTCCAACACTGTAGCTAATGTCTGGGCGACTAGCAATTAGGTATAGAAGACTCCCAATCATACTCCTGTAAGGAGTTGGATCGACTTTCTTCCCATTCTCATCTTTAGATAGTTTGACAGTGGTTCCCATGGGAGTTTTAGCAGGTTTAGATGCATCGAGCCCAAATCTCTTCACTAAATTTCTAGCATACTTGCTTTGTGAAATGAAAATTCCCTCACATGACTGCTTAACTTGGAGTCCTAAGAAAAAATTGAGCACTCCCACCATGCTCATCTCAAACTCTTCCTGCATTTGTTTCACAAATTCCTGTACTAGAGAATCATTAGTAGAACCAAACACTATATCATCAACATATATTTGAGCTATCATAATATTGGTATCAACATTTTTGATCAAAAGTGTTTTGTCTACTCCCCCTCTCTTGTACCCCTTTGAGACCAAAAAATGAGTTAGTCTCTCATACCAAGCCCGTGGGGCTTGTTTAAACCCATACAAAACTTTTTGCAGTTTAAAAACATGATTAGGACAGTGAAGGTCCTCAAACCCTTTGGGTTGCTCCACATAAGCTTCTTCATTCAATAATTCATTTAAAAAAACAGATTTGACATCCATTTGGAATAATTTAAAACCAAGAACACATGAAATAGCTAGCAATAATCTTATGGATTCAAGTCTTGCTACAGGGGCAAATGTCTCATCAAAATCAATTCCTTCAACTTGAGTGTACCCCTGTGCAACTAGCCTAGCTTTATTTCTTATTATGGTGCCAAATTCATCAGTTTTGTTTTTAAATATCCACTTTGTACCTATAACATTAGTATGGCTCGGTCTAGAGACAGGCATCCATACCTCATTCCTTGTGAATTGATCATCAGCCTCTGTTGTCGCCTCTGAACGTTCTTCTGTCAGATCTGGTATCCCTTTATGTTGTTGAATATCAATGAACCTGTCAATTTCTTCCTCATGGGAGTACTCAAAAAAAATCTTTTAGATCATCAACAACCACATTAGCAGATTCCATAACAGTTTGGGTTCTCATGTTATAAACACGATACACCCTACTATTAGTGGAATAACCAAGAAAAACTCCCAAATCGCTTTTTGTAACGCCCTGGATAGCCAAGACCGCTAATCTGTGTACTTATAAAGGTGCAGGACTTGCTAATCAAGTCATTAATTTGAAAACGTGTCACTAAACATGTAGGATCTAAGGTTAAAAAGGTTTTGGTTTGAAAAGACTCATTTAATATATTTAAACTGTAATAACATGGGATCCCATACAAAATCGTAGTTAAAGAAAGTTTACAGACTCCCAAAAGTACATGAGTAACCACTAGCCATACTAAGGCAAAACAGACAATCTTCAGGTTCCATGTCCTTGCCTAGACCTCAACTGTGGCGGCCGAGCACCTAGCTATGTACATTCTGCTCGCTGAGCTCCCCAGTCAGGGCTGATCTAACTTGCCCTTGCCTTTACCTGCACCACGTAGCACCCGTGAGCCAAGGCCCAGCAAGAAAACATCATAAATAGTTCAAACAATGTTCACAGACAAATAGCTCAGTAAGCATGTATACCCATTAGATAGTCCACAACAGATATTCAGCATATACAATCCAATACTAGATACATTCTATCACAAATGACATTCATATCACATAATATTCAGGGCCGACGACTTAGGCCACACCCTCTGTTTAACCCACTGACTCCGGTCCACTTAAATCGATCTCAGTGCATAATAAGCTGTCCTCGGCTACCAGTGTCCGAGTTGCGCCCTGTGCGCTAGTGAAACCCTTGGCACCCTTAGGCCGTTGGTTCACTAAATGGCTTGCATGGCATAATACCATCTCTTCAAGCATCTACAATAGGGAGCCCTTAGTCCCGTCACATATATTCAACCAGGTGCAGTTTTCTTACCTTTAGTCTGTACGGTTATCGAATTACGAGCAACGCCCCTCAAGCACGATCCGTTCCCGAGCCTAAGCTTTTATCACCTAGCCACAACCAAAGTATAGGGTTTCATAAATACTCAAATATAGGTTTCCAGTTACAAAACTAACTCCCAGGACTCCTAATTCCACCAAGCACGGTGGTGAAACCAAACCCGAGCACACTAGACCACTTCCCCATGCTTAAAACCCTCAAAATCTCAAGTGTGCAACCAAGGGCTGCGGCCCCTGAAGCCTAGCCGTGGCCCTTCCCCAAAACAGAACCTACTCCCACTCTAAACCACACACGCGCCGCGACCCTTGCCTTGGGCGCCACGACGCGCCCCCTTGGCCGAGCCCCCTTGGCTTCTTTGCATGCTAGGGCCGCAGCGCTCTAGAACAGAGCCGCGACCCTCCCCTTCGAACCCAGATCTTACACCATTTCAAAGCTCAAAACCTCAGCCACAACCACTCTTAAACTCCCTATTTCAACACCCAACAAATCCAACACCTTTAACATGATTAAAGCAACATAATTCCCAAGAAAACACAGCCTAACACACTCTAATCTCCTCCTTTAAATTTCTGAAACCCAAGTGCTAGGAACACTCAAACCAGCCACTCAAACTCAATGTAAAACCTCTAAACCAGGAGTTGAAACTTACCTTTGCTGTAGAATCACTTCACCAAGCTATAGCCAAGCTAAGTCCCCAAGTTCCCTTCTTTAATTCTGCCTTAAAACACCAAAACTATACTGGTTTCAACACTTGACCAAAATCCAGAATTCTAACCACAGAGAAGAAAATTAAGAGCTTACCTTAACCTTGTTTTAGTGCTTGATAAATCCCTGAGCTAGACCTCCAAATCCTCACCACAATTCCAGAATTTCCAGCTAGTTTCCCCTTAGTCTTTCTGTGTCTCCTTCCCCTTTGTTTTCCCTTGAGCATGAAAGAGAGCTGAGCCTAAGTGTTTAGTCGGTTTGTTTTTCTTCTAAAAGCTTCTCTATGTCTAACTTATCTATTAAGTTAATCCCGAGGCTCGGGGTGCCGGAACCGTCCCCGAGGCCATAATGGTAAAATCCCCCATTATTCCCGCCTAGACATTCTAACCTCAAATATATCTCCATATATTTATTTTCATGTCCCGATAACCCAAATCACTATCCGCTATCTAAAAGTACCCCCGACTTGTCCAAAGTCATATCTTAAGCCCCGTTGTGACTTTTTCCCCGCTATCTGACCCTAGAACCGTCTTGAGTCGTGCTCAGCGAACCTGTCCACATAATAATGTGGTTCTCACATATATCACATATCATATTACCACCTAATATAACCAATTATCATATAAACATTATCAAACATATAATTACTCAGTAAATCACAATTATTCCATTAATGCCCTCCTGACACACTAATCAAGGCCCTTAAGCCTTATTAGCGAATTTGGGTCGTTACACTTTTGGCATCAAATTTGCCCAGATTCTCACAATCTCTAAGAATATAACAAAGGCACCCAAATACATGAAAATAATTAACATTGGGTTTCTTACCTTTCCAGATCTCATACGGAGTTTTATTTGTACCTGAACGCAGAAAAATACGATTAATTGTGTAGAAAGCAGTGCTAATTGCTTCAGCCCACAATTTCTTAGTGAGATTTTTGCTATTCAGCATAACTCTGGCCATTTCCTGCAAGGTACTATTTTTTTGTTCCACTACCCCATTTTGTTCTGGGGTTTTGGGTGCAGAAAATTCATGCAAAATTCTAAAAGATTTACAATATTCATCATTAACAGAATTTTCAAACTCCTTACCATGATTACTTCGTATTCTTACAATTTTTCCAATATTGAAACTTTTTTCAACTCTTAGTCTTGTACATAGAGTTTTAAAAGCTTCAAATGTATATGATTTTTCTCTTAAGAAATCTACCCAAGTAAATATAGAAAAATCATCCACACAGACAAAAATGTATCTCTTACCATTAATACTTTCAACCTGTATAGCACCCATGAGATCCATATGCAATAATTCAAACACATTTGAAGTATATCTGATAGAGCTTTATGGGAAACTTTCAATTGTTTACCCAATTGACATGATTCACACTTACCAAGTGATTCTTTACCCAGCTTGGGTATATCATTGATAAGACTTGCATTAGCAATATTTTTCAAAATTTTGAAATTTATATGTCCAAATTTTTCATGCCACAAATCAGTATTATCAAAACTAGATGATGACGCATGACATGTGATTTTTTGTGTGAGTGTGTAAAAATTATCCAAAGAACGAGAACCTTTAAGAACGATGTCACCACTTTGATTTACAGCATTACACTCATCATGCAAAAAATTAACAAGAAAACCTTTGTCACAAATTTGGCTTATGATAATTAAGTTAGCTTTCAGCCCATCAACAAGAATAACATTTTTTCAGTTTTGGTAACCCTTCAATGTTTAGAGTACCATTACCTAAAATATTTCCTACCATTCCATCCCCGAATGTTACTACTCTATACTTCAAAGATTTGAAGTTGGTGAGTATGCTGGCATTCCCTATCATATGTCTTGAACACCCACTATCAAAGTACCATGAACTAGATGCATGTATTTTATGACATGTAAAGATAGCCAAGCGAACTAAGTTATTTTTCTTGACCCACATTGTTTTTTATTTTGAATTTCTTTTGGTCAATAATTGATTCATGCTACCAAAATGTTTAACATAATTCTTTTTAAACAAATTCAATAGAGAAAAACACGTATGTCTTATGTGTCCTTTCATACCACAAAAATGACAAAATGGTACAAATTGTCCACTGTTTTTCTTCGGAGAAATTTTCTTTAGTTGTAGATCTGTTGGAATAGATGAAAACTATGCGGTCTCTGAAGAGCCACTTGTTCCTGCAAAACGGTTAGTTGTTACAACAGGCGAATAATTCACAAATTTTACAAAAATCATTTTCATAGAAAATTCAGATCCATTAGATCCTAATCCATTGTAATCACCAGCCTTTTTTCCTGCAAAGAGAATATCATCCAAAATTCTAGATCTTGGATTAAGCATTTTGACACATTTTTGCATAAGATCAATTTCTTTACTCAAAGAATTAATTTCATTATTTTTGGAAGCAACAATCAACTCAAGTTCTTTAATTTTTTCAACAGATTTCTTATTATTGCTGGCCATTAATCGATTCTCGGAGCAAACTTTCAGCCATTGATCATACATTATTTTGTAAGAATCTTTCAATGACTCCTCATCTAAGTCAGATTCATTGGAGTCAGTATTAGATTCTTCATTATTCTGAACATAATTATTAAGGCATACCAAATCCTTGGAATCAACTGAAGAAAAAGACATACCTTTGTGAACAGAGGTTAAGGCAATACTATTGTCTTCCTCATCACCTCGTTCAGAGTCTTGATCACTCCAGTGAGGGTTTCATTTTCATTCATTTTCAAATTTTATTGTGAGCATAACAAGCCTAGAACGCTTGACATCAACAGTTCCTTCAAATTGGGTTTGAAGGATTTACCAAGCATATTTGGAGGAAACACATGAAGAAATGAATTTAATGTAACATTCACCAACACCATTAAAAATAGCATGTAATGCTTTATTATTGTAACTGGACAATTTATTTTCAGCATCAGTCCAATCAAGTTCAGATTTTACCTTAGTTACATCATTGCTTTCTGTTGGAGGAGTCCAACCACTCAAAACAGCTCTCCAAGCCTTTTCATCTTGAGATTTGATGAAGGCTTTCATTCTGACTTTCCAATATGGATAGTTAGAATCATTGAGTGAAGGGGGGGGGGGGGTGCGAGTTATGGAACCTCCTTCTGTGAAAAAAGACATTGCAAGAACAAGAACAACAAACGGAATAAACCAAGATCACACTCAGAAATGAGTGACCCACTTTGATACCAATTGAAATTCCATTTTTAGTAATTACTAAATTAATTAATCCATGTGATTTAATTAAGGTGTGAAATGGTAATTAAATGTTGAAACAGATTTTAGATATGTTGAGATAGAATCCGATCTTGTCACGACAGAAACTGAGCACAATAAAAAGACAGTGCAAAAACAATAAAGAACACAAATTTTTTTTACAAGGTTCAGAAACCCTTTCGAATAACCTACTCCTTCGGGTCACGCCCAGAGAATAAAACCAATTACTAAAGAATCACAAATACAAAATATTGACTTAAACAATACAAGACTCCCTCTTGAGATTTGCTGCAACTTTGTTGTACTTCTCTTCACTAATTTGATTCTGATTGAAACGCTCAACCACTTGAACTCCCTTCAATGGCTAGCGAGTGCTTGCATCTTCCCAACACAAGGCTTGTAAAAATCTTCTCCCGAAGACTATAAGAATTGTGTTCAAATTACAACATGTATTCACTCATGAAAGTGGTATAAACTCACCACAAAACTAAACACTTATTTTATTATAAGATCACGTGAATACTATGATCTTGAATACAAATAACGAACTCTCACAAATATTACAATTCACTCACAAACTATGCACCAAAGAGTTCACTTTTTCTTAAGGTCTTAGAAGCCTATTTATAGAGTCCATTACGTGCTAAGAAAGGCTGAAAAAGAATCTCCTAATAAAAGCAAGAATATTTGAAGATATTCTTGATTAATGAAGATTTGCCATTTTTAGGTGATTCTGATCCGACAGATACGATTTTGGTGGGGACAACTAATACCTGTGTCATATCAAATTGCTCAAGATAGAAATAACAAATAATTACTTCAAAGATTTAGTTCCTGAAGTTTATTACCTTGTGCAGCATGAAAAATAAAAGACAAATATTCCAGAAATGATTTTGAGTAAGCATAGAATATTTTTCTTTATATAACCAAGATATAAATTCTTATAAACATATTGTGATAAAATCAAGCTAAATAAGGAATTATATGAAATCCTTACAAATTAATTCAAGACCTTTATTTCGAAAATCACAATAATAAGAATTTAAAAATTATCTTTTAAATAAAAATATATTTCTATAAAATTAGCCAATTTTAGATTTTTCATGGACCAACAAAAGGGCGACACATTTTGTCATAATCAGCAACTAACGAGGCAGTTAGAATGGGTAGTGGCAGAAACACTGAAATTCTCATTTTGGGTAGTTTAGCTGCTAATTTTCAAGTTTGGATATATATAGTAAATATTCTAAAAAAATTGGGTATTTATACTGCAATTACCCCATTTTAGAATACATAAGCACTTAAAATATCTAACAATATGAATGAGAATTTTGATCGAGGAGGATCTTTATCCATAATTAATTCTATATATATAATATACGGATACTTATTATATATATACTTAATTATATATAATCCATATAATTAATCTACATTCTATAACTCATTAGTTAATAATGGTTATAATTAATTATATATAAATTAGTATATGGTTATAAACCATCTAAAGTTAATGGATTATAATTATATATAAATTAGTAAATATGAATAAACCATCGATGTTAATAGTTTAAAACTATTTTCTTTATATTTCTTATTCTATTTTTAATAATTACATGTAATGCCCCGCGTTTCGGGCACTGGGTAGAATTTTGGTTGCGGGAAGTTTAATTTTCGAGAAATCTTATATTTCCAAGTATGTAAATACTTATAAGTGATATTGTATATTTTGTATGAATGTTATGTTGTTAAGTATTAGCCATTATGTGATAGGATTGATTTTTTGATTAAACCAATACCTTCGGTCTCGAACCAAGTCAAAAACCCTTAACGGGTACAAATCTCGGATAAAATATTCTGTGAGAAAACAATTATGGAAAATTATGAAAATTGAGCAAACACTATTATAAAGTTGGAAAATGAAAATGAAAATGAAATTTTATGGAAATTGCCAATTTGTGTGGCATTTTGAGTATGTGATTAGGACAAAATAAATAATTTTGAATTAAATAATGAGCATAAAAATTTATCTATGTGTGTGAAAATATTTTTAAAATATGGTCACCAATTTTTATTAGGTTTAATTTTTCCAAAAACTATGTAATAGTAGGAAAAATTAAAAATAAGATGGAAATTTCAAAAAAAAAAAAAAAAGGACTTATGTTTAAAAGCTTGGCTTGGAGAGAAAAAAAAATGGGAGGACATTTTGGTCTTTCTATAGGGGGTGGCCACAAGATAATTGTGTAATCACTACACACATTTTCTTAAACCCCAAGTTAAACTTGAGAAACTCAAAAGTCTCTCTTCTACTCATTTCCCTTCTTCTTCTTCTTCTCTCTCCCTTCCACTCCATTCACAACAACAACAAAAAGTTAGACCCTTTTCTATCCATTTCCTCTCAAAATTTCGTGCTCCCTCTCTCTCTAAGGAAAGGAAGAGCCTCCATTGAAGCTCCTAGGCTCATCTTGAAGAAACAAGTCACAAAATAGGTAATGTTCATGAAAGTTTATTTTCTTCTCCCTTATGTCGAACCTAGGGCTCTCTTTTTCCTCTTTGTTTATGAGTTTCCACTCTTAAAAACACTCTTTGATCTTTTTTATAGAACCTAGGAGTGTTGCATGCAAGATCCAAGAGCTTCTAGGGCATACTTGGAGCTTTGGACACTAACAAGGTAAGCTTTCGTTAGGGTTTTGAAATCTTGGTGTTTCTTCTCTTTTTTCTTCTTTTTATTGAATCAAATATGATCTTGAAGAGGAATTAGGGAGAGGTTTGAAGTTGGAAAGCATTTGGGAAGCTTAGAGCCAAACCATAGAAGTCAAACTCAAAACTTTAATACAAAGGTAAACCTTTACTCTTTACCTTAAATCTTTTTAAATGATCCTACCATCTGAGTTTTGGGGTCATGTTTGGTGTTAAAACAGATGGGTTGATGATTATTATTTCTTTTATGTATGTTTTGTTTGCATGCATGCAAGTTGTGGTTGTTGGTAGTGGAAATCCAAAGTTTCCATAGGCTTTGTTAAAGATAGCTTACTGCCAAAAATGTTACAGTAGCTTCCAACTAGTTTTACAGTGCCTAAATGACTTGTTTTATAAATGGGGTTTTCACTAATGCATTATTTAGGAAGATTACATGATTTTAGCATTTTTAACCACTAAAAAAGTTTTGTATAACTCAAGTTATGAGCATTTTGGGATTTCATGTGCAATCTTAAATGTTGACTGGTAGTTTTAACACTGATACTTTGAACAATGATTTGATTGGGTAAATCCGGTCCATAACTATCTTATTCCTCAAGGTAAAAGTCTTTAGTATTCAAAGTCATTAGTGAGTTCACGGAGTCCTACTTCTAATGTTCACTAATGACTTCTAATGCTAAAGACTTTTACCTTGAGGACTAAGATAGTTATGGACCGGATTTCAGAAGTGGTTTTGGAAACTAGTTTTCCCTTAAACTTAGAGGTTGTATTTTTAAATGTTTAAATGCATGTTAGGAATATGGTATTACTTAACAATACTTGAGTGTTAGATTTTCCATGCCCAAATTTTTAAACAAACTATCTAAGATAATTGCCATAATTAATAAGAGTCACTGTATGGATTCACTTCAGTGTCGCCTAAGCAGGAAGGCTCACCTCTTGATGAAGAAATCCCATAGAAAAACACTAAGAAATCCAGGTAAGTTAATCTTCACTTTGTTGGCTACAACATGAAACATGCTAGTGTATTGTCTGTTATAGTTCTTTACACTATATTGATTAAGGGCTGAATTAGTAATGGCTAGGGGGTACTATTAAGTGTATAGAAATTTCCAATGAAATCCAGTGATTACTAGATCATACTGGTATACGAGCTTATGACCGGGGTAGAGGAAACACGGTGGGGTGTCTGTTAATTTATGACTGGGGTAGGGGAAGCAGGGTCGATTGACTATGGACTGATGACTGGGGTAGAGGGAAGCATAGTCGAATGTCTGTTGATTTGTAACCGGGGTACTTAGGGGGGAATCCAATTTGTGTGAATTGATTATTGATATGTGAATCTAACTAGCTACTGGGGTGTTTAATTGTCGTATTATTGTGAAATCCAGTGTGTGTACATACTGGGACCACACTATTGTAAATCCAGTGATTACTAGGTAATACTGGCACTCAAGTTGGTGATCGTGGTAAAGGGAAGTACGGTCGGCCAATGAAATGTTTAAACAGATAGTAAGCACCTGGTGGATTTTAGTGGTTGTGATCTAAGAGGTGCCCGAACACCTCATCATATTTTTGTAGCTCTTCAGTAATTTTTGTAGCAGTTGTAGAATGGTGTTATGCATTTATGTCCTATATCTGCTTGTTCTGGGATTTTTTGCGTGCAGGTTGATTTTGAATTTAGTTGGTTGTTTGATACAACTAAGCTAATGATCTGGTTTGAAGTTTATACCTTGTTTGATAGGGTTCGAAAGTTATCTGATACCCTAGTGACTTATGCTTCGGTTACTCTTAGAACCCCATACTTGGGTCGTAGTATGTTTTGTTTGGAAGATTAATCTT
Organism: Humulus lupulus; assembly: GCF_963169125.1. Taxonomy (NCBI): domain Eukaryota; kingdom Viridiplantae; phylum Streptophyta; class Magnoliopsida; order Rosales; family Cannabaceae; genus Humulus; species Humulus lupulus. The sequence goes on along the minus strand of NC_084801.1, from coordinate 21,929,257 downwards.
ACTAAGGTTAATTTCTTACCTAGTTTTTCATGTTGTAGGTAAGGGCAAGGTGTAGCAGTGAGCGCCGGAGTCTGCTTGTTGAATTGTACATGTGGCCCATCCTTTGGGATTTGGTTCTTTTGGAAATGAATTTTGGGAAACTTTTTTTATGGGCACTATTTCTTTTTATTATGAACAAATGTTTAAGTTTATGAAAACAATGTAATTTCTAAGTGTGCACACATGACTTTTTCAAAAGTTTTTTTACGTGGATTTTTGGAGACTATTAAAATTTAAAAATTTTATTTTCCGCTTTATTTTGGTCTTGTAAGTTGTGGGTCTTTACATTATAAATGTATATAAAACTTAGTATGTAAATTGAAACAAAGGGAAACGAATTTTCTTAGCTTTAACATTCTTTCTTGTCTTGCATAATATTACCTCTCTCATATTAACAAAATCCACTTCCAAAGAGAAGTAGCAACATCTGTTTCCTACTAAAAGTTCTATCCTATAGAAGTTTTGGATCAAGTGGTATCAGAGCACTAGATCCGAAAAAAAAGGGTAAAGGTGGTTTATGGTCCTAATATGCGACCAACGAAAAACTTCTAAAGAAGAACTTGTAGGCCATTTGCTTATTCATCGAAATTTGATGTTAAAAAGATGAGGTATGGCAGAAGAAGTACCTGGAAAGAATGGTAATGGTGATCACATCACAAAACTTGAACAACAGCTGCAATTATTATCAGCATCTTTTTCAGAGCTTGTCGAAAAATTTGAAAACCTCAAAATATTCACATGCTTCCCCTTCAAAGGGAAATGTTGAAAATGACAACGAAGACTAGGAAGAAAACATCCAAGAAGATACATTCAAGGAAGCAGGTGACCATAAAAACCCAATAATTTCCTTAAAAATTAATTATAGGTGGAAATTCCTACTTATAATGGTGTTATAGATGCTGATAAATTAGATAATTGGATAGACACATTAGAAACTTATTTCACTATACATAAGTGTTCTAATGTTGAAAATATCCAATTTGTAAGCCTTAAACTCTTAAGTCATGTTGTTACATGGTGGAAGTCATATAAAAAAATGATACAATGTTTTGGAGTTGAGTTGGAGTAAGTTCAAGAAGGTTCTAAGAAAGCAGTTCTGTAACGCCCCAATTACCTAATAAGTTTAGGGCCTTGATTAGGGGGTCAGGACGAAAAACTATGAAAAATTATGTGATTTAATTATGAAATATGTGTTTATGTGATATAAATGTGTGTCATTATATGATTACGTGAGTTATATTATAATATGACTAGATATGCATGTTTAGGTGTATTATATATGCATGTGGGCCCATTTCGTATTAGAAGGGCAATTTTCATAATTTGGCCTGTTACAAGTATATTTGGAATGTATGTGCATATGTGTATATGTGTATGAGACAACATTATTATGTGGATATATTTGGGTTACTCACCATGGGGCGATCCTAGGGAGCAAGTTAGCGGGAAAGTCACAACGGGACCAAACACCCAACTCGGGGTGAGTCAAGGGGTATTTTGGGTATTTAGTACATTACCGGGATATCAGGTAACGGGAATAAAATATTTGAGGATATATTTGGAGTTAGTGAGATTAGGAAGGAATCTCAGGAAGTTTGACCATTTTACCCTCGGGGACGTTTCGGTACCCCGAACCTCAGGAATTACTTAGAGTTAGTTGAACTCTAAGTAACCTCACAAAAACACTCAACAAACACTATCCCTGTCGTTACTCTCTCTCTTATGTTCCTTGAGAAATTTCTCTGAATTGTGAGTAGGAAAAGGCTAAAACTTGGGAATCAAAGCTAGCTTAGGCTCGGGATTTCTTGGGAAGAAGCTTAGCATCGTTTGGGACAACAGAGGTATCGATTTCTAGCCTTAATCCTATGTGTTTTCTCTGGTTTTAGCTGAGTTTTGGAGTTTGGAAACTCAATTCTATATTTAGAGATTTGGTGAGGTTTTGGCCATGTTTAGTCTTGGGTTTTGTGGGTATTGAAGTTTGAAGTTGATTGGGAACTTTATTTTTGGGATTTGGCCATGTTTGGATAGGTTTTCGGTGAGATTTGGCATGAAGAAACAGGGGAAAATCTGGTTTTTCATGTCAAGATGCTGCCCTGTTCTTGGGGCGTCGCAACTCTTATGAACGAGGAGGTGTTGAACCTTCATTTGAGTCACGGTGCTTGTAGGGGCGTGCCGCGGCACGTGTGTCTAGAGGCTATGACTTGGTCCGGAAGCCTTTAATCGCTCGTTATCGACGAGATTCTATATTATGGTTGTGACTAGGTTATCGCTAGGGGCTCAGAACTAGGATCGTGCTCTAGGGTCGTTCTTATTATACTTTTCACTTGGACTTAAGGTAAGAAAACTGCACCCAATATGTGATATATATGATTAGGGCTTTGACTGGTTGTTAAATATAATTATGAATAGGGCTTGGGCCCTTAGAATGAACATGATTAAGATTATGATTGTGCTCGTTGATTAAGCATGCTTGAATGCTCTATATCTAGATAATTATTCAATGAAGTATGATTGTTTGCATTAACTGCGTAGTTCCTCGACCCCATTAAGGAACTTGGTTATTACTATGTTTGCATTTAATTGGTTGAAATATATGATTAATATGTATGCATACTTGTATTATCTGAAGTATGCCTATCTGTATTTGGTTATCTATTTATCTAGTTGTCTGAATATCTGGTTAAGGCATTGACTTATTAGTCAAGGGTGGCAATAGCGCGCTGGGCGTTGGTCAAGAGGCTTAGGCCTAATCAGGGATGTACTATTACGTTGGCCAACCCTATGGTCATTTGGAAAGAACAAAGCGCTTGGCTAGCTCTATGGCTAGTTACTCAGAGCTAGGGAAAAGGGCCCCGGGTGACTCTATGGTCACATAGCTAGGGCATATGGCTCCAAATTGACTCTATGGTAATCTATTCAGGGCAACGGGCCCTAGAATGATCCTATGATCATTTATTAGTAGTTGTATGCATGCATGAGTAGGTTATTACTGCTGGGCATGCTAGATATGCATCTGAAATCTGTATTTACTGTTCATGCACATGTTTAAGTTTTCTTGCTGAGCCTTTACTCACGGGTGCTATGTGGTGCAGGTAAAGGGAAAGGGAAGCTGGACCAGCCATGAGTTGGAGAGCTTTGGTGGAAATGTGTACATTTGCGGCTGCTCGACCACCACGGTCGGGGTTATCTTGGAGGAACTAGGGTTCCATCCCTTATTTTGCCACCTAGGTCGTCTTGTCTTGTATTTTGACTTGTATATAAACTTTTTAAACGTTTGTTTGTGTATTTTTGGGATCCCATGTATATACTAAACTTTTAAATGAAAATTCAACGTTTACCTTTGACCAAATTTTTTAACCCTAACCCTTGTCACTAATCTTAGTTACACGTTTATAACTAAGGGACTTGATTAGCAAGTATGGCACTATTTAAAGTACACAGTGTAACGGTCCTAGATTAGGAGAATGTTACAAGTTCTATCCTGTTGGTTATGAGGAAGAACGATGGTACAAATGGTAGCACTTCAACCAAAGGTTCGGCCAATCAGTACAAGATTATACATCTGAATTCCATAACCAAGATTTGGTGTTGGATATTGTAACACCTGCATTTATTCAATAATATCACATTATATATTTGTTGACGGTGAGAACTCGTCAACTAAGTTGAGTTGGAAAAATTATCAAATCAAGATCACTAATCGGAAAGCTGTAAAAATTTGAACAATAACTCAAGAACAATGATAGAACAATAATGGAGAATTCAGTCTTTCATTCACACTTAAGCCTCTGCTACAGTAAAATTTCCAACCCTTTTTCAGGTGGTCTTAGAGTCCATTTTATAGTAGGCTCTAATGGCCTTAGGTACATAGTGGTCCAGGAGACCATAAGGTACATAAGTACTATGTCAGGGGAGTGGCTTCAGAGGTTGTGGTCGTACATCCAGCACAGGAGCAGGTGTCAGAAGAATGCCTCCACTACTTGTCTGTACCCATGTCTGATGAGTGGTGGCAGGCGTAGTGGCGCAGGAGATAGTGGTGTCGGCTCTGACTTATGGCCGTAGACGTATGGACCATGACTCTTACCCCAGTAGTCTCACTGGCACTGGTATCCGTACTCAGTACTAGGTCGTACAAGCATGTCCCATTCGACTCGTACTGTAGCCCCTAAGCATAGGGGTCTCAAGGTGTAAGGAATGGGACCCTTGGTGTGAGGTGGAGATCTTGGGTCCTTGGCATGAGATGCCTGAAGCCTCCCGAGGTCACTCACGAGTCTGGGCGATGGGCATGTGGCCTTGGCGGACGTCTAAGGATGCGTGGCGAGACGCCCTCCTTGTGACCTCCTTGGTGACTCGGCTCCCTAACTGCTCACGAGACCCCTCTCCTCTTATGAGGCCACGCGAGGCCATGCTTGGGCGAGGCCATGCGTGACGAGGCCACGTGAGGCCCTTCTTGGCGAGGCTACGCGAGGCCCTTCTTGGCAAGGCCATGCGTGGCGAGGCCGTGCGAGGCCATACTTGGCGAGGCTACGTGAGGCCCTTCTTGGCGAGGCTACGCGAGGCCCTTCTTGGCGAGGCCGTGCTAGGCCCTTCTTGGCGAGGCCATGCGAGGCCCTTCTTGCCGAGGCTATGTGAGGCCCTTCTTGGCAAGGCCGTGCGAGGCCCTTCTTGGCGAGGCTACGCGAGTCCCTACTTGGCGAGGCCGTGCGAGGCCCTTCTTGGCAAGGCTACGCGAGGCCTTTCTTGGCGAGGCCGTGCGAGGCCCTTCTTGGCGAGGCTACGCGAGGCCCTTCTTGGCGAGGCTGTGCGAGGCCCTTCTTGGCGAGGCTACGCGAGGCCCTTCTTGGTGAGGCCGTGCGAGGCCCTTCTTGGCGAGGCCACGCGAGGCCCTTACTTGGGCGAGGCCATGGGCGCGACGCTGAGAGGTTCCAGTGAGGCCACTTGACCACTTGGGTCTATGGCGAGGCGGGGCCATTTGGTTACGTCGGCCTATGGCGAGGCGAGGGTTCACGGGGGCACTCGGGTGCGCGCATAAGGACGCGAGGCGGGGCCTCGCGTGGGCAGATGGGTGCGCACATAAGGGCGCGAGGCGGAGCCTCGCGTGGGCACTTGGATGCGGGTCACTGATGGCTGCGCGTCATGAGACCCTTGAGGCTTAGGTGGTACCCACTCAAGGCCAGGCCAGACCTTAGGTGAAATTTGAGCGTCTACAATATTCAAGCGTTGAAAAATAATAATAAATGTTGCCCTTTTTTATTATAAACAATGCAATATGGTACCTAGTCAAAAGAAAACATACTTTAGAATCTTTAATGTATAAAATAATGTAAAATAAAGCAACATTATTAATCTCTTATTCAAAATAAATAAAAACTAATAAAAATCATGTGTTCCCTTTGACCACCATCAACTATATGATCCTCATTGATACACACACTGCTGGTTGGAATCAACTTGCACTCATCACTCTAACAATCTACCTGGCTTTATCTGCACATATAAAACATATGGGTGAGCTTCTAAGCCCAATAAGGAAATACAAACAAACATATAAGCATAACAATCATATAATACCTAGCAAAAAGTTACTTAACAAGTCTTATATCACATACATATACCTATTTAACATAGCCATACAAAATCATACATAAACCTTACTAATATCATAACTTAATCCAAAAGTGAACCTAGGAAAGACCAAGGATACCCTTACATACATAATAACGAAACAGACAGTTTATAAGGGTAGAGATAACCGTAATAAGCAAACCAGAGCCACATTACCTCACGTACAAATCCCTCCTGTCCCTGCAACGTTAGCCATACATATTCCATAAATACATATCACACATACATATTCTATCATAAATATCTACCTAATTTCCTTACCTTGAAAATAGAGATAAGAGAATGACTATACTAAAATCCTTAGAACCACATGCCCAAAGTGCCCTTTAAATCATAAAATTTACATAAACTAGCATTAGAGTCTAAATAACACATACCTTAATCGAATACTAAACCTTAATAAATCATACCTTAAGTTTGTGAATCAATACCCTATTCTAGACTATTAATGAACCACGAAACCTTGAAGAATAAAGCTAGCTCCTAGAGTCTTAAACACCAACTAAGTTTCGACCAACAATAGCCTTAGGGTTTCGACTTTGTGAAACAAAGGTTTCGATGTAGAAATATATTTATACCGATGTAGTGTTTTGGGTTTGAGAGGATAAGATAGTGAGCTAGGGTTTCAAAAATATGATAGGACTCGGGGTGTAATGTATTTCAGCCAAAGAAGAAATGAAGATTGTTTAGGCACTTATGCTTGTTCGAAATTTGGGAGTAAAATGAAAGGCTTAAAGGACCTATTTATAGCCTCCATTCTTGACCTCCTTCCTAGTTTCTCTCCCACCATCTCAACCTAATTTCAAATTTCAAACTTTTCCAACCTATTCCCTTCTCCTATGTTTCGGCCAGCCCTAGTCTTGTGGTAACCAAATCCCCACATTTTTCTCCCTTAATGCCACACGCCAAAACAAAGTCAAATCTTCCTAGTTGCTTGTTTCTAGCCTATATTCTAGCCTACATGCCACCTATGTCTATTATCCCTCAAATTTAAATGTTCAAAATCAATTCAAATATTTCCTCCATAAGCCTACATGCTATAATATAGGAATTCAAATCAAGTTGTTCCAACTTAGCTTACACCTCTCCAAATTGCATTTCTTAGAAATCTCGTAACTTTAGACTTATCTGTAGTAAAATAAATATTACTGAAGTTGTAGTAGTCCAATTTGAACGATCTTGATATCAATGAAAAGCTAACTTAATTATCTACAACTTTTTAGAAATATAATTTTTCCAAAATCGTAATGTAACTTGGTGAAAATTGGGTCTTAAGTTAAAGTACCTTAGAGTTACGAAAATTTCATTTAATTATCTAATTCTTCTAACTTCCAAAAATATCTTAACCAAAAAATTTAAATGCTAAATAATTTCTTCCACTATATATGACATATATATTTATACTTATATTGTCTTAAATAATAAACTCTTATTCTAACTAATAAAGTCCAGAATTATCATGAGCTTTTAAATAAATACCAAAATTAATCATAACATATAAAATTACCATACTTAAACAATCATCTCATATCTGAATTTCAAATAGATAAACACAAAAAAAAAAAATCTAGGGAAAAGAATAATAAATTGGCTATTACAGGAATAGATGTTGACAATTATAATGTTTTCATGAAATATATCAGATGTCTTGCCGACTACATACAAAAATAACTAAAATTGTTCACCGTGAAGTCAATTGAAGAAGCTACAGTTAAGGCTATTCCATCGAGGCCAAATATAAAAGACTTGACAAGAAGGATGACAAACAATCAACTGCAAGTAAATCTGATTGGAAGAACAAAGGCAAGCAGATAAAAGATGGCCAAAAACCAATGAATTTCTGTGATCACTGTCAGATCAGCGGACATGTCAAAGATAAGTGCTGAGTATTTCATCCTGAATTGAAACCCAAGAACCAGAGGAACAACCAGGGAAGGAATGATAGGAAGGCCACACTTACAGTGCAACAGGTTGAAGAACTTCCAGAGTTGAAGCAACCTGGCAATACACTTGTCTTAATAACAACGCCAACAACTGTTGCAGATACGTACAACCATGAAGAATTGTTTCATTTGAATATCCAGGTGAAGCAAAGTGTTGTACAGGTGATTGTTGATCCTGGAAGTCAGAAGAATCTAATTTCAGAGGCTCTAGTAAGAAAGGTAGGGTAAGAAACTGTGCCTCATCCTAAACCTTATCCACTAGGCTGGATTCAGAAGAACATTGACGTGAAGAAAACAAAGCAATGTACTTTTAAATTCGCAATCACTGGTTGTTACATTGATGAAGTGACATGCAAGGTGATTCAATTGGATGTATGCCAAGTTATATTGGGAAGTCCATATTTATGGGATCGTGATGCAATTCATTACAGAAGGCTTCGCAAGTATCGTCTGATGAAGGATGGAAAGGAATACTACATCAATGCTTGTAAGCCCAAACTGTGGAAGATTTATTGACGGCTAACCAAGCCAAATGGTTGCTAAGCTCTTGTGGACTGTAACGCCCCAAATTCCCTAATGTGGCTTAGTGCCTGGATTAGGGGGCCGAGAGGCAATAATTGTATTAATTGTGTGCTTATGTCTTATGAGAATGTCATTATGTGAATTATAATATAATATAATTATGCTTGCATGTTTAGAAGTATTAAATATGCATGTGAGCCTGTTTCTTATTAGAATGACATTTTTGTAATTTTGACCTGTTGAAGGTATAATTATAAATATGTGTGTTTTATGATTGAGACCACATTATTATGTGGATATATTTTTGTTATTCGACACGAGGTGATCCTAGTGAGCGAGTTAATAGAAAAGTCACAACGGGGTCAAATACCCGGCTCGGGGTGAGCTTAGGGGTATTTTGGTAATTTAGCACATTATTAGGGTTTATTGGGTAATGGGAGATTAAATGATTATTGCTTGAAAATAGTTGGGATTTATTTGGATATGTGGAATTTATTAGGAACTAGAGGGAATGATGGTAATTGACCGATGCCCTGTTCTTAGGATGATTTTGGAAGGGTTGGATTCAGAGAATAATCTGGGTTTCAAGTTGATCCGTGACCATGTTCTTGGGCATCGCAACTCAGGTTGGATGAAGGAGAAGCAGCTGGGGCTGCTGGGCTATTTGAGTCGCAACGCCAGTTAGGAGTGTTGCGACGCTAAGTGCAGTCAGAGAGGGTTTTAGGCCCCTGACTTGAGCGGGGTCACAGCTCAAGAGCTTGGAGCCATGGCTCAAAATTAAAAATTGGCCAAAACAGGGTTTTATTGACGGGGCTCAAACCTAAGGGCTTGGGGCCAATCCTACTACCCGGTTAAGTAGGATTCGACGTCCTGGAGGCTAGGACTCGGTCTGGAAGCCTTTATTTACTCGTTTTGACGGGATTCCCTATTTGGTTGTGACTAGGTTATCTCTAGGGGCTCGGGATCAAGATCTTGCTCGAGGGTCGTTCTTATTTTATAGTACGCTCGGACTTGAGGTAAGAAAACTGCACCCATTATGTGATGTGCATGATTAGGGCTTGGCCCGAATGCTGAATGTAGTCTTGATTAGGCACTGCCCCGGTAAATGTGCACGATTATGATTATGCATGTGCATATCTATTTTCGTATACTGTAATGCACATTATCTGTGTGTATGATGAATGTATTATGTGATTGTTCATTATGACCAAAAAGCTCGGTTTATAAGCCTAGAATCTGTCGGTTGCACTTGATTAAGGCTCAATCTGCTAGTCGAGAATATACTTGGTTGAAAAAGGCTTGACTTATAGGTTGAGGGTCTCCAAGGATCGACTTATAACTCGAGGGTCAGTAAGGCTCGATGTAACGCCCTGGTTACCCCAAGACAGTTACAGTGAACTTTGAACCGTGATTTAACTCGCTAACCAAGTTCTTTGGTTAAAAGCATGATTCTAGGTGTTATTAATAGGTTAACGTGGAAAACCAATCAAAATGAAAGGATATATTTTAATTAAATCATAAAAATGTTCATGGGCCCACAAAAAAAATGTTTACAAGTTATTTACAATTCAAAATGGTCATTACGGTGTAAATTTACAACCCGCCGACCTAAGCGGCAAAAATAGGGTTAACCCGTAGTCCCTCTGAGAAATTTCTTGGTCGTGGTGGTCAAGCGGCTGCATATGTACACATCACCACCTAAGCTCTCCACTCAAGACTGGGTGAGCTTTTCTTTCCCTTTACTTGCACCACATAGCACCCATGAGCCAAAGGCCAGCAAGAAAACTCAATACTGCAAGAATATAATATCAAACGATGATCATAATAACCATCAAGGACTTTTTAGTCCAAAATACAGGAGTGACAGTTGTAAAAGTCACTAAGGTGGGTTCTGCTCCCTTTACAGATAAGTGATCATTTCACTAGCTTAAACGAGATAAGTATCTGGTAAAATAGTCACCAGCATAAACCTACCGAGTGACCATAGAGTCACTAACGTGGGATTCCGTTCCCTTAGCCATGTGACAACATAGTCACCTAGGCCTTTGGCCCTGGCTCTAAGTAACTAGTCATAGACTAGACAAGCGCTTATAATTTTCATCAAACTTAGGGTCGGTCCATCATTAATGCTCCATACGAGTCATTCAATGCAGATGTCTATTAGATCCAATCTTTTATCAGCTCTGCATTCATGACGCTTATGTCGTTTCTGACTCTTAGGTCAGTAACACACGACCAGTGCCGATTCTGATTAGTCAGTGCCATACATAAGTAAGCGAGATTTGCTAGCATTTGATATGCAATCAATGTCCACATTTAACAATCAACATGCCACTATAGTAACCACGCATGTCACATATAGGGTGCAGTTTTCTTACCTCTGGTTCGAGCGAGAATTAGTAAAAGAACGACCCTTGAGAACGATCAACATTTTTATTCCTTTGCGGTTACCTGGTCATAACCAATTATGGGATTCCATCAATAACACAAATAACAAAGGTCCTCGAACCAAGACCTAGCCTCCGGGACATCAAATCCTACTAAACCAGGTAGTAGGAACGATCCCGAGGCCTAAGATTTGAGTTCCCATGATCAAAACACTTATTTGACCACAAAAACCCTAAAATGTTGTGGCCCGCCTCCCCAAGCACCGCGGTCCTCAGCCAAAACAGAGGCACCCGCCTCAAGCAGCTGCCCCAAGCTCCGCAGCCCGCCTCCCCAAGCGCCGTAGCCCTCAGGCCCTCCAGCACCACCCTTCTTCTTCAACAAACTTGGGTCGCGGAGCTCTAAAACAGAGCCGTGGCCCCACCTGAAACTCAGCCAAAATCCTTGTTTTCTTCCCTTCGAACTCATTCTAAAACCTCATTAAAACTCCCCCAACATCACCAAGCAAGCCACCAATTGTTACTACAACTTACCCACCATACAAGCATCAAAACCTGAGTAAATTTCCTCAAAAACTTCCATTGATTCTTAGCTAAACACTTCAAATTTCTCAACTGAAAACCATTAGAAAAAAAACAGAGTATAGCTAAAGTTCATGGGTGAATTCTTACCTCAAGCTGGATTTTAGTCCTCTTCAATGGATGAACTAAGGCTCTACGCTCCAAACTTTGATTCCCTAGCTTTGTTCTTCAAATTGGGATTCAAAAATTCCAAAGGAGGAAGGAGGAGGATGATAATCGTGAGAAGGGATGAGGAAGCTCTGTTTTGGGTAAGCTTCTACAATCCAAAGGGTTGATATATATATCTTAGGGGTGAAAAGACTATTTCGCCCCTAGGTCAAATAAAGGTTTCTAAAGACTCCCAAGGGTAAAACCGTCCTTTTCCACCTATTTCGTTAATCATAATTAACACCATCCAATTCCTGTTATTCTCGATACTCTCAAATACCAATAATTCATATCTCATTACCCTTTAATTCCTGGCAACGCTCTAATCATCAAATTACCCCGAGACTTACCCCGAGTCTCGAACTTAATCCCATTATGACATAAACATCAGATTATAATATAATTCACATAAACATGCTTATAGTAGTTTAATGGCATAATGGCCCTCCCGGCCTACTGATTCAACCATTAAACCACATTAGAGATTTTGGGGCATTACAACTTTCCCCTCCTTACATAAATTTCGTCCTCGAAATTTACCTGAACAACTTGGGATACTAATTCTGCACATCTGACTCCAGCTCCCAGGTCGCTTCCTCGACCTTGTTGTTCCTCCACAATACCTTAACCAAAGGTATCGTCTTATTCCTAAGGACCTTGTCCTTTCTGTCAAGTATCTGGACTGGCTGTTCCTCATAGGAGAGATCTGCCTCAAGCTCCAGACCTTCATAACTCAAGACATGAGTCACATCAGATACATATCTCCGAAGAGCTGAAACATGAAACATGTTATGCACGGCTGACAATGCTGGAGGTAAGGCCAACCTGTAAGCCACCTGACCAATCCTTTCCAAGATCTCAAATGGACCTACAAATCTGGGGCTCAGCTTGACCTTCTTCCCAAACCTTCTCACCCCTTTCCATGGTGAGACTCTAAGGAAGACGTAGTCTCTTACTTGGAACTCCACATTCCTGCGCTTGGGATCTGCATAACTCTTCTGTCTGCTTTGAGAAGTGAGCATCCGAGCTCTAATCTTCTCAATGGCCTCACTGGTCCTCTGAACTGCCTCAGGACCCAAGTATCTCCTTTCACCTGTCTCATCCCAATGAATGGGAGATATGCACTTCCTACCATACAACATCTCATAAGGTGCAACTCCAATGGTCAACTGATAACTGTTGTTGTAAGAAAACTCTATCAAAGGTAGATACTTACTCCAGGATCCACCAAAGTCCAGCACACATGCTCGCAGCATGTCTTCTAATATCTGGATCGTCCTCTTAGATTGTCCATCTGTCTGAGGATGATAAGCAGTACTGAACTTCAATTGTGTTCCCATGGCCTTCTGTAGACTCCCCCAAAACTTGGAAGTAAAAGTGGGGTCTCGATTTGACACGATCAACCTCGGTGCTCCATGGAGGCGCACGATCTCTCTCACATAGAGATCTGCATACTGGTCAACTGTAAAAGTAACCCTCACTGGCAAGAAGTGAGCTGACTTGGTATAGCGATCCACTATAACCCAAATAGAATCATGCTGACCAACAGTCCTTGGTTATCCCACCACAAAATCCATCGTGATGTCCTCCCATTTCCACTCTGGGATATCCAGAGGCTGCAATAACCCTACCGGCCTCTGATGCTCAGCCTTGACCTGTTGACATGTCAAGCACTTAGCCACATACTCTACTACATCCTTCTTCATCCCCGGCCACCAATACAATGATCTCACATCTTGTTACATCTTCGTGGTGCCTAGATGCAAAGAGTAAGGAGTAGTATGAGATTCATCCAGAATCTCTCGCCTCAAAGCAGTGTCTAACGGAACACATATTTGACCCTTGTATCTCAACAAGCCTGAATCAGTCACTGTATAATATCTGGATGCTCCAGCCAAAACATCCACTCTGATCTTGATCAGCTGGGGATCACTCAACTGACCTTCCTTGATCCTCTCCAACAGTGTAGACTATAGCGTAATATTGGCCAACTGGCCCACCAACAACTCTATACCAGCTCTAGTCATATCATCTACTAACTCTCTGGCTATCAGCCTTGCACCATAAATCTATCCCGGACCCTTCCGGCTTACCACGTTGGCTTTTCCTGGATGATACAAAATCTCATAATCATAATTGTTTACTAACTCCAGCCAACGCCTTTGTCTTATATTCAAATCTTTATGTGTAAAGAAGTATTTCAAGCTCTTGTGGTCTGTATAGATCTCACACTTCTCCCCCATAAAGGTAATGCCTCCATACCTTTAAAGCAAACACCACAGCTGCCAACTCCAAATCATGAGTGGGATATCTCTTTTCATACTCCTTCAACTGACGTGAAGCATAAGCAATTACCCTCTCTGACTGCATCAGAACACAGCCCAAACCTTGATGTGAAGCATCGCAATAAATCACAAATTTCTCCTGATCTGTTGGAAGACTCAAAACTGGAGCTGTAATCAATCTCTGATTCAGTTCTTGGAAGTTGTTCTCACACCTGTTTGACCACACAAACTTCTGATTCTTGCGTGTCAGCTTAGTCAACGAAGTAGCAATCTTAGAGAACCCTTCCACGAAATGCCTGTAATAACCTGCCAATCCAAGGAAGCTTCTAACCTCAGAAGCATTCTTTGGCCTTGGCCAATCTCTGACTTCCTCGATCTTTGCTAGATCTACTTTAATCCCCTCCTTACTGACAATGTGCCCAAGAAAAGATACCTGAGATAACCAGAATTCACATTTCTTGAACTTTGCAAACAATCTATGCTCCCTTAGTTTCTGTAGAACCAATCTCAGATGCTGCTCATGCTTTGAATCTGACTGAGAATAAACCAGGATATCATTGATGAAGACGATCACAAATTGGTCCAGATAATCCTTGAACACTCTGTTCATCAGATCCATAAAAGCAGCTGGGGCATTAGTCAATCCAAAAGACATGACTAAGAACTCATAATACCCATACCTAGTGCGAAAAGCAGGCTTCGGTATGTCTCCCTCTGTAACGCCCTACTTCCTTAGAGCCGTTACTAAGTGAGTTTAAAAACGTGCTTTCATCTCGCTAATCGAAGTTTTAGATCAAACAGTGTAATTAAGCTATAAACAGAGGAAAAACCTTAGAAGTAGTAATTTCCATAGAAAATCATAAAATGTTTACACTTGGGATCCCAAAATACAGTTTAGAAATGTTTACAACATATTAACTAAACCAAGTCGACTAGACAACAAAATCAGAGTTTATTTACAAGCATCTCCCAAAATCCTCTGGCCGTGACAGCCAGGCTGGCCAAACATGTACACGTCGCCTCACGCCTGCTGCACTCATGGTTGGCTGATCTACTCTTCACCCTTACCTGCACCACAGAGCATCTGTGAGCCGAAGCCCAGCAAGAGAACCCACAAGCAGATAACATATGCAACACATATATCAAACATATAAACATGCCACCAATGGCTAAACACATACGGCCTAGTCGTCCCAGGCATTTACCAAGCCCTGGGTTCGCGGACCATGCCGTGAGGATATCCCAGGTATCCTTCTGGGGACTCGCCCTGGCAACTCGCACTCCACGTGCTCAGCGCTGGTCCCAGCCCCTTTCCGTTCTCGGCCTTGCACTCAACGTGCCCAATGCTGTTTCCGACCCTTCGCCGTTCTCGGTCTACACCGTTCCCGGCTCAAGCCGACCATTCACATCATAACACACATAGCATAACAAGCAAGTATAGAATTCTAGCATAATCTGATAAAGGGCTACGCCCTGCAGTTCTAACATATTGGGCTCGGCCCTGCATATCAATCCATTCAAACACACTGGGCTCAGCCCTGCATATCAGTCCATTCAAACACATTGGGCTCAGCCCTGCACACAAGCTCTATGGGAACAAGGGTTCTCTTACCTGAGTTCCGAGCTTTCTGAGCATCGATGCCCCGAGCACAGTCCTCCAACGTGAGCCTCGCCGAAACCCTAGTCACAACACATTAACAATGACCATCCATCAAATTCTAATCCAACAAATAACTTAGAGCCATAACCCTAACCTCCGAGTCCTTGAATTTTATCAATCCGGGTGATATAATCCATCCCGAGCTTTACCCCTTGAGTTCCCAAGCCTAAAATACCCTTATAACTCAAACTGGCACAAAGGGCCGCGGCCCCACCCACAAGAGCTGCGGCTAGCCTCGAAACAGAGGCTAGCACCTCACTGACCCCCACACGGGCCGCGGCGCGCATGAACTTCTCGGCCTCCCATGGCCGCGCGCACCCCTCCTAGGACCGCGGCTCTCCTCACCAAACCCAGAATTCTTCATCAGTTTTCTACCTTTTCTTCAAGCCAATCCTCACCAAAATTCACCTATCTTACCCAGATATTTAACACATATACTCCAGCTCAATAATAACTCAGTAACAACATCAAAACCCATTAGAATCCACCCCAAAGCTCAACTAGACCACACAAGAACAATTCAAACTTGCTAACATACATACTCTAATAACCAGCTGCAATTCTAGACTTATCCACCATAATCAAAGCTTACCTCTTGCTGAATTGATCCTTAGAACTAGCCCCTTTATGCTCCAAGCTCCCTAAATCCCAGCTGAACTCCTTAGATCCTCAAGTTGTTTCCCAAAGTTTTCCCTTTGATTTTGCCTTTGAGAGTGACAGAGAGTGAGGAAGATGAGAGCTATCTCAGCTAAGAGAAAATGCATAAGTCGGTTTCCCCAAGGTTCTAATTAATTCCTCTTTTTGTTTTATTTGACTTAAGTCTAAAGGGTTACCTCAAGCCTCGGGGTACCAAAACGTCCCCGAGGGCAAAATGGTAAATTTCCCCAATATTCCCGCCTAGACATTCTATCCTCAAATATATCTCCAAATATTTATTTTCATGCCCCAATAATCCCATAACACCTAGTACCCAAATTGCCCCTTGACTCGCCCCGAGTCGGAATCTCAACCCCGTTGTGACTCTCTGGCTAACCGCTCCCCAAGACTGTCTCGGATCGTGCTGCACAGACATTTCACATATATATAACATATATCACATTCATGCCCCTAATATCCAGACGGGGCCCACATGCACATTTAACTCACTAAACATGCATCACTATCATATATCCACATTAATTCACCAATTAACACATTAAAGCATAATAAATCATTTATTGCCCTCCAGACACACTAATCAAGGCTCTAAGCCCGATTAGCAAATTCGGGTCGTTACACCCTCCTTGACCCTCAACTGATGATAACCAGAACGAAGGTCGATCTTTGAGAATATCTGTTTACCTTACAACTGATCAAACTAGTCATCTATCCTTGGCAGAGGATACTTGTTCTTGATTGTTAACTTATTCAGTTCACTATAATCAATGCACATCCTCAGAGAACCATCTTTCTTCTTCACAAACAGAACTGGCGCTCCCCAAGGTGAGAAACTAGGTCTGATAAAACCCAAATCTAACAGCTCTTGCAATTGTACTTTCAATTCTTTCAACTCAGCTGGGGCCATTCTGTAAGGTGCTCTAGAAACTGGCTCCATCCCTGGTGCCAATTCTATCACAAACTCTATCTCTCTATGCAGTGGCAACCCTGGTAAATCTTCTGGAAATACATCCAGTAATTCACAGACTAGTCTAGTCTCTTCTGGTCTCATTGGCACGACCTAAGTGGTGTCAACCACACTGGCGAAGAATCCAATGCAACCTCCTTACAGTTGATCACTAGCCCTCAAAACAAAAATCATAGGTATGTGAGGTCCATGCACGATACCAACAAATACAAAAGGATCCTCACCTTCAGGCTCAAAGGTGACCATCTTCCTTCTGCAATTAATGGTTGCCCCATACTTCACTAACCAGTCCATACCCAGAATCATGTCGAAGCCAGTCATAACCAATTCTATCAAATCCACTGACAACTCTCTGCCCTCCACTGTCACTAGCAAATATCTGACCCATCTCCTGGATACCACTAACTCTCTAGTGGGTAATAAAGTTCCAAACCCCACAGCATAAAAATTACAGGGTCTACATAGTCCATCAATAATTCTACTAGCAACAAAAGAATGTGTAGCACCAGAATCAATCAAAACATTATAAGGGGTTCCAGCACTAAGAAGCTGATCTGTAACTACTAAGGGAGAAGCCTCAGCTTCTGCTTGTGTCAACGCGAACACTCGAGTTGGGGCCAAGCTGTCCGCTTTCCTAGGTTCTTCTTTTCTTGCCTTAGGGAAATCCTTCCTGAGATGACCCACTGCTCCACATGAAAAGCAGGCCCTTGCCCTACACTCTCCCAAATGATGCCTCTTACATCTAGGCCATTCAGGATAAGACTTCCAGGCGTCACCACCACCTTGACGACCCATTGAAATACCACAAGGTCGCCTATCAGAACCTGGAACTGGGAAGGTGTCAGGAACCTTCCTCTTTTGATCCCTAGGGCCTCCACCCCTACCAAAACCCATAAATGGAGGACCTGTCTTCCTCAACTCCTTTCTGGCTGCATTATCTCGCCAGATCTTGTTCTCTGCACTCTCAGCTATGAGTGCCTTCTCGACCACCATGACTACTGAGGATGATAAATGGTACTAAACCGTAACTGCATGCCCATAGCCTGCTGTAGACTCTCCCAAAACTTGGAGGTGAAGCGGTACTAAACCGTAACTGTGTGCCCATAGCCTTCTGCAGACTCTCCCAAAACTTGGAGGTGAAGGTGGGGTCCCTGTCGACACCTATCGATCTCGGAGTCCCATGAAGTCGAACAATTTCCTTCACATATAACTCGGCATACTGCTTCACAATATAAGTCATCCTGACAGGTAATGTAATGCCCCAAATTTCCTAATAAGGTTTAGGAACCTTGATTAGGAGGCCGGGAGGGCCATAATTAATTTATTATGATATTTAATGATTATATGCATGTTTATGTGAATTATATTATTATATGATGGTGAATGCATGCATGTGGGCTCATATTTTAAATGCAAGGGCATTTTGGTAATTTGGCCACTGTGGGCGTAATTGTATATTTTGGGTGCATGGTTGAGATTAATTATAATTTTACCACATTTTATGTGGTTTGGTTCGAGCTTATCGACATGAGATGATCATGAGATGAAAGTGTTCGGTCTAGTCATAACGGGCTTAAGTTCGAGGCTCGGGGTGAGTCTCGGGGTGATGTTAATGATTAGAGCATTACCGGGAATTAAAGGGTAATGGGATATGATTTATTCATATTTGGGAATGTTGAGATTAGCGGGGATTGGTGAGCGTTAATTATAATTAACGGCATAGGTTGGAAATGACGAATTTACCCTTGGGAGTGTTTAGAAGCTTTTAAATTGGTCTAGGGGCATTATGGTCTTTTGACCTTAAGGATTTATATCAGCTTTAGGACTTTTAGAAGGCTGTGGATTGGTATTAAAACAGAGCAAAACAGAGACGTTTCTTTCTTCTTCCCGTACACTACTTTTCTCCATTTTCTCCTTTGGGGTTTTGAGTTCCAAGTGGGGTTTCAAGCTAGGGAATTCAAGAGCTGAGGTTGTGGACTTGGTTTAACCATTGAGGAAGGTTCAAAGCTGGTTTGAGGTGAGTTCCAATCTTATATTTTAAGGTGTGCTCTGTTTTTTTGAGTTAAGTTTTGAGTTTCTTAAGTTTTTAAGCTTAGGATTGGACTTTGTGAATTGTTGAGTTTTTGGTTGGTTTGAGCTTCAGGTTTTGGTGGTTTTGGACCATTGAGAAGTTTGGTAATATTGATTTGATGATTTGGAGATGTTTAGATGGGTTTTTGGAAGGTTTTAGAAGTGGAAAAACGAAGAAAAATGGCTGGTGCGAAGTTGGGCCGCGGCCCTGTTCTTGGGTGCCGCGGCCCTAGCTTGAAGAAGGTGGTGGAGGCTCTGTCTGGGGGGCGCGCCGCGGCATGGTCCATGTAGGGCCGTGGCCCTTAAGGGAAAAAAAATACTAAATGGTGGTTTTTTGTGATGGGAACTTAACTCTAAGGGCCAAGGATCGATCCTACTACCTAGTTGAGTGGGATTCGATGTTCTGGAGGCTTGGGTTGGGTTTGGAAGTATTTAATTACTCATTTTGATGAGGTTTTATATTTGGTTATGACTAGGTGACCGCTAATGGACTAGAAGTGATCGTTCTCAAAGGTCGTTTCTTTTATTAATTCTCGCTCGAACCCAAGGTAAGAAAACTGCACCCCATATGTGACATGCATGGCTATGATTGATGCATGTTGGATGTTGAATGTGAACATTGTTAACGTAATGAATGCTTGGCAGTTTTGCCCCTTTGCATATGAATATTATTGAGGCATGCTGGTTGGTTAAGTGTGATGCATGAGAAACATGTGATTAGGGCATGCCGTGAATGATGTATATGAGATTGGTTAGAGCTTGAGTCTCTGAGTTTGTGCATGATTATAATTATGCCAGCAATTGTTAAGTAAGCATGCTGAATGCCCTATTCTTGGTTAATTGGCATATGATACACATTGATAGCATTGCTTACCTGTGCATGGTACTGACTTATTAGTCAGGTTTGGCAAGGGTGCTAGTATCAACTGTGAAGCTGTGGCTTATTAGTCAGGTTCGGCAGTGGTACTGGGCACTGATCACGTTGAGTTGACTTATTAGTCAGGACGGCCTTAGCGTGTATCACGCAAGCCAACAAAGATTAGATCTAATCGACCACTAGCATTGAATGACTCAAGGAGCATTAATGCCTGACCGACCCTGAGGGTCGATGAACAAATAGAGCCTGGAGGCTAGTGGCTTACCTAGCAGCCACTCTCCCGCTACAAAACATAGCCTGGAGGCTAGTGGCTTACCTAGCAGCCACTCTCCTGCTAGAAAAGAGAGCTTGGAGGCTAGTGGCTTACTTAGCAGCCACTCTCCCGCTAGAATCATGTGATGTGCACCCATTGGTTTGAAAGCTTTATGTTCAGTGTGATTATAATGATAATCATTTGATAATATATGTGAAAAGTATTATGTTTTCTTGCTAGGCTTCGGCTCACGGGTGCTATGTGGTGCAGGTAAAGGCAAGAGGAAGCTGGACCATCCTTGAGTTGGAGAGCTTAGGTGATGACGTGTACATATGCAGCTGCTCGACCGCCACGGCCGAGGTTTAAAGTGGAACTAGGGTTGAACCCTGTTTTGCCGCTTAGAACGGCCTGTTGTAAATATTTTATGTAATAAACTCTGAAATTATATTTTTGGGATCCCAATGTATACAGTAAACGTTTTAGTGAAACGTTACATCTTAACCAAAATGTTTGATCCCTAAACCGCTAATCACACTTAGTTCACGATTTTGGCCAAATGACTCGATTAGCGAGTTTAGCACTGTTTACAAGGCACACCGTAACGGTCCCAAGAGTTGGGGCGTTACAGGTAAAAAGTGGGCGAACTTGGTATAGCTATCCAAAATCACCCACACCGAGTCATGCTATCCCACGGTCTTCGGCAAACCAACCACAAAGTCCATGGTGATATCTTCCCACCTCCACTCTGGAATCACTAGAGGCTGCAACAACCCTGCTGGCCTCTGATGTTCAGCCTTGACCTACTGACAAGTTAAGCACTTGGCCACATAATCCACCACATCCCTCTTCATGCCCAACCACCAATACAAATCTCTCAAATCTTGGTACATCTTCGTCGTACCTGGATGTAAGGAATAGGGAGTGGTATGCGATTCATCCAAGATCTCTCGCCGGATATCAGAATCCATCGGAACACAGATCCGACCCTTCTACTTTAGTAATCCCATCTCCGAGATAGAAAAGTCCTTAGCCGCTCTGACTAAGACATTCTCTCTATGCCCTCTCAACTGGGAATCCTTCCCCTAAGCCTCCTTGATCCTCTCAAGGAGTTTAGACTGAAGAGTTATGTTGGCTAACCAACCAACCACCAACTCTATACCCGCTGTAGTCATCTCCTCCGCTCGCTTATCGGATATCTGTCTCAAACTGAACAACTGTCCTGGGCCTTTCTGACTCAATGCATCAGCCACTACATTAGCCTTCCCAAGATGGTATAGGATATCACAATCATAATCCTTTACCAACTCCAACCACCGTCTCTAGCGCATATTTAGATCCTTCTGAGTAAATAAGTACTTCAAACTCTTATGGTCGGTGTATATCTCGCACTTCTCACCATATAGATAATGTCTCCAAATCTTAAGTGTGAATACCACCGCTACCAACTCTAGATCATGCGTGGGATATCTCTGTTCATACTCCTTTAACTGTCTCAATGCGTAGGCTATCACCTTACCAGCTTGCATCAGCACACACCCTAAACCTTGTCTGGAAGCATCACAATAAACCACAAATTTCTCATTATCTATTGGCAAACTCAACACTAACGCGGTGATCAGTCGCCGCTTCAACTACTTGAAACTATTCTCACATTTGTCTGTCCAAACATACTTAGTCTTCTTCCTTGTCAATTCTGTCAATGGTGTAGCTATCCTAGAGAACCCCTCCACAAACCGCCGATATTACCCTGCCAATCCCAGAAAACTCCTAACTTCATGAACACTACTCGGTCTAGGCCAATCTCTCACTGCTTCAATCTTAGTAGTAGTAGTAGTAGTATGATAGTTACTATGGATTTTGGGTAAAGCCGGGACTTAGTTGAACACTCGTGCAACATTTATAGATTTTATAAGTTTAACCTATAGTTTAAGAATATTAATTATAACATAAGGTTTGATTAATATAAAGATGTCATTTATTATACTATAAGGTTTAGATAGAATCAATAAGATCATGACACTTGTCGTGTGCATGTTTATTTAAGGATTTATTTATAGTTT
Organism: Humulus lupulus; assembly: GCF_963169125.1. Taxonomy (NCBI): domain Eukaryota; kingdom Viridiplantae; phylum Streptophyta; class Magnoliopsida; order Rosales; family Cannabaceae; genus Humulus; species Humulus lupulus. The sequence goes on along the minus strand of NC_084801.1, from coordinate 21,907,186 downwards.
AAATAAAAGAAAGTTCAAGAAAGCTCTAGAATATTCCAAGACCATTAAGAGCATGACATTTGTCACAATCTTGTTTAGTTGAGGATTTAAGCATTTTAATTGGATAATTCAAACATATAAGTTTCTAGAAGCTCTAAACTCTTCCAGAACTTGCTGGAATCTTGTATTACTCACTCAAACCTGATTAATCAATTCAAATTATGCTGAAAAAGTACAATTACGTGTTTGATATATTCACGTATGCTGATATATCGCAGCATAGGAGCCGATGTATCACCACACGGGGAATACGAAAAACACGTCAACTTCGCACAAAAAAAACAACGAGCACATGGGACATAGGGCCAGGCGATGTATCGCCTATGATGGGCAATATATCGACCCTAGGGCCATATTTTCAAATGATGTTGAAACCGAGCTTGATTCATTTCCTAACCTCTTGACTAGCCTCTGAACGTTTTGACCGAGTCTTCAGCACCTACTGAACGAATATTCAAATATTTTTCAATTAATACTCATTATTTTTATTCAAGCTAAAAGGAGATAGTTCACTCCTTGAACTCTATAAATAGGACCTAGTACCCAACCATTTTTCTCATTCTTCAAGCTGTGTTCAGAGCCTTCAAGCTGCTAGGGTTACTATAGAGTGATAAATACTTGGGTTGGGATAAAATCTTTATCATCTTAAGCTTTATAAACACTTGGGAAGTGAGATTTATAGTGTGTTTTCAATAACAAGGTGTAGTTCGGTTCTAGTACATTCAAAGGTATTCCAAATCTTAAGTTCATTTATGTATGGTTCCTTAGTTTCCTTTAATTTTCTTTACTCAAATCCTAACTCGTTGTTTCCATTCTTGGTTAGGTATTCAAGTTCTTTGAACTTAAGGGTTCTTTTCGGTAAGTCTCCTCTTGGTGGTTTAGTTCATTTCTTTATCATCTCTTTCTTTAGAAATACTCACATTCTTATTGTTGGTTTTAGGAGTGTTCCAAATCCCGTCCTTATTCTCATAAATCCCAGTATTGGTAAGGAAAATAGGATAGATTTTGGATGCTTTTATGTTTTGATATATGCTATGATTTATGTATAATATGTTTTTGCTTTTAGTATATAGATTGTTTAGATAACAATCACATAATTATTTAGATACCAATCACATAATTTGTTTAGATAACAAATATATAACTTGTTTAGATAACAAGTCCCAATAAATTATTCCTTGGGCATATGATTGTTTAGATAACGAGCCCCATAAATTTATATGACTTGTTTAGATAACTAAGCCCCGTAAATTTATGGGCATATGATTGCTTAGCTAGCAAGCCCCAAGAAGTATGATGACCATTATAATGCATGCTTTATAGTCATATGTTTTGTAGTCTTATGTTATGTTTTATGATATATGTACTAGTAGATTTTCCTTGCTGGGCATTGGGCCCATTCTTTTATTTTTATGTATGCAGGAAAATAGTTATGGCGGCAGAAGGATTCTTGGCCGCTTTGTTTGTGTATTAGGGATGAAGGGATTCGATGGACTGAGTGAACGATTCGAGGACGACGTTATTTTTAGTCTGTTTAAAATTATGTTTTTATGTATTTTCCGCATTTAGTTTTGTAAACAATTTCCTTTAGTTTAAAGTTATGTTTTATTTTAAAACAATGGGATCCCATACCTCGCATTTATGTAATTCAATATTTACTTAGAGTTTTTAATAAAGTTGTGAATGTTTCTTATGTATGTTTTCTAAAAAATAGTAGCTAAGTCTAGTAGTTTTAATGGTCCAAGGTCTTAGAATTAGTTGGGTCATTCCCCTCCTTACTAACGATGTGGCCCAGAAATGTAACTTGTGGTAGCCATAACTCGCACTTGCTGAACTTAGCATATAACCTATGCTCCCTCAACCGCTGCAATACCAAACGTAGATGTTGCTCATGCTCTGTCTCTGACTGAGAGTACACCAGAATGTCGTCGATAAATACAATTACAAACTTTTCCAAGTAGTCCTTGAAAACCCTGTTCATCATATCCATAAAAGTTGCTAGGGTATTGGTTAATCCAAAGGACATTACCAGGAATTCATAATGTCCATACCTCGTCCGGAAAGCGGTCTTTGGTATGTCCTCTTCTTTGATCCTTAACTGGTGGTAACCTGATCGGAGATCAATCTTGGAAAACATTGTCCTTCCCTGTAGCTGGTCAAATAAATCGTCAATCCTAGGCAGTGGATACTTATTCTTATTGGTCAACTTGTTCAGCTTCCTGTAGTCAATACACATCCTAAGAGATCCATCCTTCTTCTTGACAAACAACACTGGAGCACCCCATGGCGAGAAACTCAGTCTGATGAACCCCAAATCCAATAACTCCTGCAACTGAATCTTCAACTCCTTCAACTCCGCCGGAGCCATTCTGAAAGGTATCTTAGATACTGGCTCTGCCCCTGGCGCCAACTCTATAACAAACTCAATCTCCCACTACGGTGGCAACCCTGGAAAATCTGCTGGAAATAAATCTGGAAACTCACATACCAATCTGGTCTCCCCTGGTCCAACCAACACAACCTTAGAGGTATCCATAACATTCGCTAGGAATCCTATGCAACCTTCCTGCATCAGGTCTCTAGCCTTCAGTGTTGAAATCATAGGTACTCGCAGTCCACTAACTGTCCCCACAAATACAAAGGGTACCTCCCCTTCTGGTTCAAAAGTCACCATCCTGCGCTTGCATTCAATTGTCGCCCCATACTTCGATAACCAATCCATCCCTAGGATCATATCGAAGTCATCCATCGCAAGCTCAATCAGATCAACAGACAACTCCCTACCATCTACCTCTACTGGCAAAGCTCTAATCCATCTCCTAGAGACTACCAGTTCCCCAGTTGGCAACAAAGTCTGAAAACCCCTAGCATACAAAACACTAGGTCTACACAGCTGATCTATCACTCTAGTAGATACAAATGAATGAGTAGCTCCCGAATCAATCAATGCAGTATAAGAAAACCCAGCACTAGAAATTTGACTTGTCACAACCGAGGGGCTAGCCTCCGCCTCAATTTGAGTCAAAGTGAACACCCTGGTAGGAGCGAGACTGTCGCCCTGCTTCGGCTCCTCTTTCCTGGCTTATGGGCAATCCTTCAGATGATTGGCACTCCCACAGATAAAGCAAGCCCTGATCCTGCACTCCCTCTGATGTCGTCGTCTGCACTGAGGACATACTGGAAAACTCCTCCAGTTGTCACCTCTGCCCTGACAGCCACTAAAAGCACCTCGTGCCCTCCTATCCGAGCTAGGAGGAACAAAAGAATCTAGGGCCTTTCTCTTTTGCTCACTGGAGCCACTACCCCAACTGGATCCATGTAATGACCCAACTTATTCTAGACTTTGGACCATTAATAACTACTATACATAGACACTAATCTTTAAGAAAACATACATATGAAATAATCATAACTTTATTAAAACTGTAAAACAAAAGTTAAAATACATAAAATTCCGAGTAGGATATGGGATCCCATTGTTTTGAAAATAAAACATAACATAACTTAAATCTTAAATAAAATGGTTACAATATTAAGTACGGAAATACATAGAAATCATAATTAAAAGACTTAAACATCTTCATCCTCGAATCATTCTCGCAGTCCACCGAATCCATTCTCCCTCAATACACAATCCCAAGCTGCCAAGAATCTTCCCGCTGCCAAACTATTTTCCTGCACATATAAAACAAAGGAATGAGCCTAATGCCCAGTAAGGAAAATCTACTACAAGCATGAATCATAATTATACACATAAAGTATGAACATATATCATATACTATAACACATATATCATAATTCTAATCCATGTACATGGTGACTATTGGAGTTTGCTAACTAAGCAACTATAAGTCTCAAACTACAACGAGGTTTGCTAGTTAAGCAACTATAAGCCCCAAAAACATAAAAGTGTTGGGGTTTGCTATATAGAAACTATAAGCCCCAAAACATACATATATCATAACACATAAAATCATACTATAGCATAATCATAACATATTATATAACATAGCACATATCACATAGGAACTATCCTATTTTCCTTACCAAATACCGAGATGCGAGAACAAGGACGAGATTTTGGAACACTCCTAAAAACCATTAATAGAAATGTGAGTATTCTAAAAGAAAGAGATGAAAAGGAATGAACTAAACCACCAAGAGGGTACTTACTGACAAGAAACCTCAAGTTCAAGAACTTAGATGCCTAACCAAGAATAGAGAATACTGAGTTAGGATTAGAGTAGAGAAAAACTATAAAAAACTAATGAAACAATACAGAAAGGAACTAGAAATAGCAATACCTTGAATGCACTATAACTGAACTACACCTCGAAATCGAAATACACACTATGAACCTTACTTCCCAAGTGTTTAATAAGCTTAGAACGATAAAGCTTATAACCCCAACCCAAGTGTTTAATACTCTAAAGTAAACCTAGCAGCTTGAATGCTCTGAACTCAGCTTGATGAATGAAGAAATGGCTGGGTACTAGGTCCTATTTATAGAGTTCAAGAATGAAAAGATCTTCATTTATCTTGAATAAAAATAATGACTTTTAATTGAAAATCATTTGAATATTCGCTCAGCAGAGGCTTAAGACTCGGTCAAAAAGATTTTGGACTTATCAAGAGGTTTATGGAATAAAATGAGCTCGGTTTCAAAATCATTTGAAAATGCAGCCCTAGAGCCGATATATCACCTACCATAGGCGATATATCGCCTGGGCTCATATTCCCGAGGCTCATCGAAGTGGTCGTGCGAAGTTACGTGTTTTTCGTATCCCCGTGTGGCAATATATCGCCCCCTAGAGCTGCGATATATCGACATACGCTGAAATTTTATACACGTAATTGCACTTTTTCAACCTAATTTGAATTGAGTAAACAGCTTTGACTGAGTCTAATAACGATTTCAAAGCTGCTGGCAGACTCTGTGATTTTCAAATATTACTCTTAATAAACTATTCCTAAAAAATACTTAATTTCTCATTAAACATGCACATGACAAATGTCATTATCTTATTGGGTCTATCTAAACCTTATAGTATAATAAATATCATCTTCATAATTAGTCATATTAATCAAACCTTAGGTTATAATTAATATTCTTAAACTATAGGTTAAACTTATAAAATCTACAAGTGTTGCTACGAGTGTCCAACTAAGTCCCGGTTTGAACCAAAATCCACAGTCATAAACATACTATAACTATTACTAGCTATCACTGTTACTATTACTATTTAACTAGCTAAGTAAAGTTCTTGGACTCTACAATCCAATAAAAGGAGGCATCGTCCTCCTAGCATCGCGCCTCACCACGATCTCTCTCCAAATCTGATCCTCAGCCCCCTCAGCTGTAAGGGCCTTGTCCACGACCTTAGCATAAGTAGTAGTCTCTGGATCTAAAGTAATCTTCACATCATGGGCGATCATAACATTCAACCCCCGTACAAATCTATCTCTTCTTGCTGCATCAGTCGACACCAAATCCAGCGCGAATTTCTCCAACCAGTCAAATTTCAAGGCATACTTTGTAACGGTCAACCGGTTCTGAGTCAGGTCGATGAACTCGTCAACCTTCACACCTCGGACTACAACAATGTAGTATTTCTTGTTAAAGATGTTCCTGAACTCTTCCCAAGTCATAACTGCCACATTCCTCCTCTGAGCTACTACATCCCACCAGATGCGGGCATCTTCCATGAACATGTAGCTAGCACAAGCTACCCTCTCGTTCCCTTCAACCCTCATAAAATCCAGAATAGACGAAACCATATTCATCAACTGCTTTGCCTGCAGTGGGTCTGGTCCACCCTTGAAGGTGGGAGGATGCTGCTTTTTGAACCTCTCATACAAAGGTTCCCACATGTTCTCCATAATAGGCTGAACCGGCACTGGCGCCACAGGTTGATGAACTGACGACCCAGTGACCTGAGGAGGGGCCTACTGCCTCAACTGTCGAAGTTCTTCATCTGTTCGTTGTAGTCTTGTTTCAATTTCGGCAAACATCTGTTGCCAATTATGTGGGGCAGGTGGAGGGTCCTGACCCTGGTTATCATCCTTGGCCCTACTGTTGCGGAGTCTCGATGATTGTCGAGGCATCTCAACCATATGCCTGCAATCAACGATGCCGCCCATCAGGCAAGATAACAACATCCAAAACCACCTCCCAAGTCATATCAGTCAACCATAAACAATTCAAAATGGTCATTACAGTGTAAATTTACAACCCGCCAACCTAAGCGGCAAAAATAGGGTTAACCCCTAGTCCCTCTGAGAAACTCCATCGTCGTGGTGGTCAAGCGGTTGCATATGAACACATCACCACCTAAGCTCTCCACTCAAGACTGGGTGAGCTTTTCTTTCCCTTTACCTGCACCACATAGCACCCATGAGCCAATGCCCAGCAAGAAAACTCAATACTGCAAGAATATAATATCAAACGATGATCATAATAACCATCCATGACTTTTTAGTCCAAAATACAGGAGTGACAGTTGTAAAAGTCACTAAGGTGGGTTCTGCTCCGTTTACAGATAAGTGATCATTTCACTAGCTTAAACGAGATAGGTATCTGGTGAAATAGTCACCAGCATAAACCTACCGAGTGACCATAGAGTCACTAACGTGGGATTCCGTTCCCTTAGCCATGTGACAAAATAGCACCTAGGCCTTTGGCCCTGGCTCTAAGTAACTAGTCATAGACTAAACAAGCGCTTATAATTTTCATCGAACTTAGGGTCAGTCCAGCTTTAATGCTCCATACAAGTCATTCAATGCAGATGTCGATTAGATCCAATCTTTTATCGGCTCTGCGTTCATAACGCTTATGTCGTTTCTGACTCTTAGGTCAGTAACACACAACCAGTGCCAATTCTGATTAGTCAGTGCCATACACAAGTAAGCAAGATTTGCAAAGCATTTAATATGCAATCAATGTCCACATTTAACAATCAACATGCCTCTATAGAAACCACACATGTCACATATAGGGTGCAGTTTTGTTACCGCTGGTTTGAGCGAGAATTAGTAAAAGAACGACCCTTGAGAAAGATCAACCTTTTTATTCCTTAGCGGTTACCTGGTCATAACCAATTATGGGATTCCATCAATAAAATGAATAACAAAGGTCCCTAAACCAAGACCTAGCCTCCGGGACATCAAATCCTACAAAACCGGGTAGTATGAATGATCCTGAGGCCTAAGATTTGAGTTCCCATGATCAAAAGACTTATTTGGCCACAAAAACCCTCAAGCGTCGCGGCCCGCCTTCCCAAGCGCCGCGGCCCTCAGGCCCTCCAGCACCACCCTTCCTCTTCAACAAACTTGGGTTGCGGCGCTCTAGAACAGAGCTGCAGCCCCACCTGAAACTCAGCCAAAACCCTTGTTTTCTTCCATTCGAACTCATTCTAAAACCTCATTAAAACTCCCCCAACATCACCAAGCAAGCCACCAATTATTACTACAACTTACCCACCATACAAGCATCAAAACCTGAGTAAATTTCCTCAAAAACTTCCATTGATTCTCAACTAAACACTTCAAATTTCTCAACTGAAAACCATTAGAAAACACAGAGTATAGCTAAATTTCATGGATGAATTCTTACCTCAAGCTGGATTTTAGTCCTCTTCAATGGATGAACTAAGGCTCTAAGCTCCAAACTTTGATTCCCTAGCTTGGTTCTTCAAATTGGGATTCAAAAAGTCCAAAGGAGAAAGGAGGAGGATGATAATCGTGAGAAGGGATGAGGAAGCTCTGTTTTGGGTAAGCTTCTACAGTCCAAAGGGTTGATATATATCTTAGGGGTGAAAAGAATATTTTGCCCTAGGTCAAATAAAGGTTTCTAAAGACTCCCAAGGGTAAAACCGTCCTTTTCAACATATTTCATTGATCATAATTAACACCCTCCAATTCCCGTTATTCTCGATACTCTCAAATACCAATAATTCATATCTTGTTACCCTTTAATTACTAGCAACGTTCTAATCACCAAATTACCCCGAGACTTACCCCGAGCCTCGAACTTAACCCCGTTATGACTAAACCACTAATTTATATTCAAAGATCGTCTCATGTCGAATACCTCGAACAAATCCACATTATAATGTGGCCTCAACAATATATCACCGACATGCATACAAATATACAGTTACGTCCTCAACGGGCCAAATTACCAAAATACCCCTGTGATGAAATGTGGACCCACATGCATGCATTTAACATCATATTATAATATAATTCACATAAAGATGCTTATAATAGTTTAATGGCATAATAAAACAATTATGGCCTTCCCAGCCTACTGATTCAACCATTAATCCACATTAGGGATTTTGGGGCATTACACTCGACTTGTAAGTCGAGGTTATATAAGGCTCGGCTTATGAGTCGCGATCGGCATTGTGCACGTTGGGTGCAGGCCGCTATGGTTAGGCTACCCCAGGAGTGCGCTATGCACTTGACTGGCTCAGATGCCATATGAATAAATGGGAGTGCGACATGCACTCGTGTGACCCTATGGTCACATACTTGTACAGAATATATGCTTGATCCCAGTTATTATTGTTTAGCATGCTTTTATGTCTTGTGAGCTATCTTAATTTGCCAATATGTTTTCTTGCCGAGTCTTTTGGCTCACAGGTGCTTTGTGGTGCAGGTAAGGGCAAGGAGAATCTTGGCCAGCCATGAGTTGGAGAGCGAAAACGGTGATGTGTACATATGCAGTCCGCTCGGCCACCACAGCCAAGATATTGTAGGGGAACTAGGGTTGGACCTTGTTTTGCTACTTAGGCCGGTTCGTTTTGTAATCCATGAGTTGTAATAGACTTTTTAAACTTGTATTTTGGAATCCCGTGTAAAGACTAAAGTTTTTTTTAATGAAAATGTTTACGTCTTTACCAAAATTTTAAATATGTGAACCCTTAGTAGCTTATTCACATGTTTAGTCCAAATGACTCATTTAGCGAGTCCTGCACTAATTTCAAACACACTGGGTAACATACCCTAATAATCAGGGCGTTACAACTTGGTATCAGAGCTGTCAAGGTTTAAGGGCTCCTAATGATGGATTAGGCATGTACACTTGCCGCTAAAGACAAGCTCGACTCAGGGTTAGGTAACTATTAATATAGTTATGTGCGGAATTGCTTAAATGAAACATACATGTCTTACCTTCTTGTTTAAATAGAAAACATGAGCTATTCTAATAGGGTCTGGCCCTTGACTGTTGTATGTATGTTAAGGATGTGCTTAGTAGCACAATGGTCGCTTGTAAATACAGTAGGATTTCTTATAAGCATCGTTATTTTTTTTTATGTCAGAAACGCTTATTAGTGCTACTATATGTGTATGTATGCCAAGAGATGCTTATTGGCACTATTGAATGTTAAAAGGAATTCTTATTAGCATTGCCATTTGTCCATGCATGCCAGAAAATGCTTATTAGCATCTGTCTTGCCCTTGGATGTTAGAAATGCTTAATAGCATTATGTTATGTATATGCACGCCAAGAACGTGCTTATTAGCGCTGTTAATGTTTGTAAATGTTAAGAACGTGCTTATCAACATCTTGTTTGGGTATGATCATGAATCTCCATGCTTATTAGCATGATTGAATATGTGTGAATTACTAGGATGCTTATTAGCATTGTCAATGCATGTGAATGCTTATTCGATCAATTTTGAACCGTGGATTGGCATGAGATATTGTTATTACTTCCTGAGAAGCCGAGTCATTGATTGTAGATAGACTTGGAAGTATGCTTGCAGGGCAATCTAATGAGCCATCCGGCGCTAAGAATCAAGTCGGAAGTAATGACCAGGGTCAGAACCCTCTGCCAGCTCATGAAAACTGGCAACAGATGCTTGCTGATATGCAAGCTAGGCTGTCGAGACAGGATGAAGAGATTCTCCAGTTGAGACAACAACAGGTTCTGGCATGGAATGCTGCAACAGAGGCCCCATTTGCTGCTCCAGTACCAGTCGTATGGTAGTAGATAGAGATAGAGAACCGTTGGGAGTTAGTGTATGAACGGTTCAGGAAACAACACCCTTCAGTTTTCGAGGGTAGCGCAGATCCACTCAAGGCAGAGTAATGGATGGCTATGATTACATCCATCCTAGACTTTATGAAGGTGGTGGGCAATGAGAGAGTGGCCTGTGCCACGTACATGTTTCAGGAGGATGCCCGAATTTGGTGGGGAATTGGTGTCCCAGACTAGGGACATAACCACAATGAACTAGGAAGATTTTAGAACTCTATTCAATGAGAAGTATTATAATGAGGCCATTAAAGTTGCAAAGGCTGAGGAATTTAGTAGACTGTTGCAAGGGAGTATGTCAGTGACAGAATACACTCTGAAGTTCAACAGATTAGCCAAGTTCACTGCAGAATTGGTACCCACTGATGGGACGAGGAAGGAAAGTTTCCTCCAGGGTATACAGCCTATGATAGCCCGGGATGTCAGAATTACCACAGTACCTGTAGTGACGACATATGCTCAGGTAGTAGAGAGAGCCCTTACTTCAAAGGGCGCTGAGAACAAGATCTGGTGCAAGAACGTGGCTAGAAGGGATATGAGGAGGATGAGACCTCCCTTCATAGGATCAGGTAGGGGCGGAGGCCCCAGTGACCAAAAAAGAAAAACCATAGATACTATTTTGGCTTTCGGTCCTGATAGGAGGCCACGGGGTGTACAGATTGGCCGCCAGGATAGCAATGAGAACTGGAGGACATATCCAGAGTGTGCCCGATGTAGAAGACATCATTTGGGAGAGTGTCGGGCAAAGGTCTGCTTCTTATGTGGGATTGTGGGGCATCTCAAGAAGGATCACCCAAGAATGAAGAAGGAGGAACTGAAGAAGGCAGACAGCTCGACTCCAACTCGGGTGTTTGCATTGACGCGGGCTGAGGCTGAGGCGAGGCCCTCAGTGGTAATAGGTCAGCTTTCTAGTGCTGGCATTTCTTATACTGTGTTGATTGACTCTTGTGCTACACATTCTTATGTTTCTAGCAAGATAATTGATAGACTGTGTAGGTCATGTGATTACTATGATGTGGGATTTAGGACGATATTACCCACTGGGGAGTTAGTGGTTTACAGGAGATGGGTCAGATCACTGCCAGTGATGGTGGACGGCAGGGAGTTGTCAGTTGACTTGATAGAGTTGGTAATGACCGACTTTGATATGATTTTGGGGATGGATTGGCTAACTAGATATGGGGCAACCATTGATTGTAAGAAGAATATGGTAACCTTTGAGCCTGAGGGTGAGGACCCCTTCATATTCGTTAGCACTGTGCATGGACCCTGAGTACCTATGATTTCAGCATTGAGGGCTAGAGACATATTGCGAGGAGGTTGCATAGGATTCTTGGCTAGCGTGGTGGGTACCACTCAGGTCGTGCCAGTGGGACCAGAAGAGACTAGGTTAGTTTGCGAATTCCTAGATGTGTTCCCAGAGGAGTTACCAGGGTTGCCACCGCACAGGGAGATAGAATTTTTTATTGAGCTGGCAACAGGGATAGAGCCAGTGTCTAAGGCACCTTATAGAATGGCCCTTGTAGAGTTGAGGGAACTGAAGGTACAATTACAGGAGTTGTTAGACTTGGGTTTTATCAGACCCAGTATTTCACCATAGGGTGTGCTAGTCCCATTTGTGAAGAAGAAGGATGGTTATCTGAGGATGTGCATAGACTACAGGTAACTAAATAAGCTGACCATTAAGAACAGGTATCCTCTGCAAATGATAGATGACTTATTTGACCAATTGCAAGGTGAAATGGTGTTCTCAAAGATAGATCTTTGGTCTGGTTATCACCAATTGAGGATCAAGGAGGAATACATACCAAAGACAACCTTTTGTACCAATTATGGGCACTATGAGTTCCTCTTCATGTCATTTGGTTTGACTAACACTCTGACAACATTCATGGATTTAATGAACAGGGTGTTCAAGGACTATCTGGATCGATTTGTGATCGTCTTTATTGACGATATCCTAGTATATTCACAGTCAGAGGAAGAGCATGAGCAACACCTAAGGTTGGTCTTACAGAGGCTAAGAGAACACAAAATATTTGCGAAGTTCAAGAAGTGTGAGTTCTTATTACCTCAGGTGACTTTCTTGGGTCATAATGTTAGTAGAGATGGAATCAAGGTAGACCCAGCTAAGATTGAGGCTGTCAGGAATTGGCCAAGGCCAAGGAATGCCTCTGAGATTAGAAGCTTCCTTGGGTTGGCAGGTTATTATAGAAAGTTTGTGTAAGAGTTCTCAAGGATAGCTACTCCACTGACAGAACTAACACACAAGAGTCAAAAGTTTGTGTGGTCAGAAAGATGCAAGAATAGCTTCCAGGAGTTGAAGCAGCGTTTGATTACCGCCCCAGTCTTAAGTCTTCCGACAGATCAAGAGAAGTTTATGGTTTATAGTGATGCTTCGAGACAAGGGTTAGGATGTGTCCTTATGCAGACAGAGAAGATGATTGCTTATGCATCACGTCAGTTGAAGGATTATGAGCAGAGGTATCCTACCCATGAACTGGAATTGGCAGCAGTTGTCTTTACATTAAAGGTATGGAGGCATTACCTTTATGGAGAGAAGTGTGAAATATATACTGACCACAAGAGCCTCAAGTACTTCTTTACACAAAAGGATTTGAATATGAGACAGAGGTGTTGGTTGGAACTGGTGAAGGACTATGATTGTGACATCCTTTATCATCCGGGGAAAGCCAACGTGGTGGCAGATGCTCTAAGTCGGAGAGGTCCGGGGCAATTGTACAGTTCAAGGCAGATATCCAAGGAGTTGGCAGAGGATATGACTAGGGCAGGGATTGAGCTAGTACTGGGCTAGTTAGATGACATTACCCTGCATTCTACTCTTCTAGAAAGGATAAAGGAGAGTCAACTACAAGAGCCATAGTTGGTGAAGATTAGAGAGGACGTCCTAGCAGGAGTGGCTAGAGACTATATAGTATCAGATATGGGTTTAATAAGATATAAATGTTGGATCTGTGTTCCGATGGATACTATTGTCAGACGGGAGATTCTAGATGAATTTTATACTACCCCGTACTCGTTGCATCCCGGCACCACGAAGATGTACCAGGACCTAAGAACTTTATATTGGTGGCCGAGGATGAAGAGGGACATAACCGAGTATGTAGACAGGTGTCTGACGTGTTAGCAGATCAATGCTGAACATCAGAGACCAACGGGGCTGCTACAACCCTTAGACATCCCAGAGTGGAAATGGGAAGACATCACAATGGATTTTGTGGTGGGGTTGCCTAGGACGGTGGGTCAGCACGATTCGGTGTGGGTGATTGTAGACAAGTACACCAAATCAGCTCACTTTTTACCAATGAAGAAGACTTATACCATTGACCAATATGCAGATCTCTATGTAAAAGAGATAGTACGTCTTCATGGAGCTTCGAGGTCCATCGTGTCAGATCAGGACCCTATATTTACTTCCAAGTTTTGGGGAAGTTTGCAGAAGGCAATGGGCACGCAGCTGAAGTTTAGTACAACTTATCATCCTTAGACCGATGGTCAGTCTGAGAGGACAATCCAGATATTGGAGGACATTTTGAGAGCATGTGTACTGGACTTTGAGGGGTCTTGGAGTAAATATTTGCCTCTGATAGAATTTTCCTACAACAACAGCTACCAGGAGACCATAGGAGTGACTCCTTATGAGATGTTGTATGGTAGGAAATGCAGATCACCTATTCACTGTGATGAGATGGGTGAACGTAGATACTTGGGTCCTGAGGCAGTTTAGAGGACCGATAAGGCTATCAAGAAGATTAGAGATCGGATACTTGCGTCACATAGTAGATAGAAGAGTTATGCGGATCCGAAGCACAAGAACATGGAGTTCTAGGTGGGAGACTATGTCTTCCTTAGAGTTTCTGCACTGAAGGGGTGAGAAGGTTTGGGAAAAAGGGAAAGTTGAGCCCTAGGTTTGTAGGAACTTTTGAGATCCTGGAGCGGATCGGTCAGGTGGCCTATAGATTGGCCTTACCTCTGACATTTTCGGTCGTGCATAATGTGTTCCATATCTTGATGCTGTGAAATTATGTATTTGATGAGACTCATGTATAGAGCTATGAAGATTTGGAGTTGCAGACAGACTTATCCTTTGAGGAGCAGACAATCCAGATATTAGACAGGAAGGACAAGGTCTTAAGGAATAAAACTATACCTTTAGTTAAGGTGTTATGGAGGAACAACAAGGTCGAGGAGGCAACCTGGGAGTTGGAATCAACCATGCGGGGCCAGTATCCTGAGCTGTTCAGGTAAAATTTTGAGGATGAAATTCCTATAAGGAGGGGATAATTGTAACGCCCCAAATTCCCTAATGTGGCTTAGTGCCTGGATTAGAGTGTCGGGAGGCAATAATTGTTTACTTATGTGTTATGAGCATGTCATTATGTGAATTATAATATAATATAATTATGCTTGCATGTTTATAAGTATTAAATATTCATGTGGGCCCGTTTCTTATTAGAAGGGAATTTTCATAATTTTGACCCGTTGAGAGTATAATTGTAAATGTGTGTGTTTTATGATTGAGACCACATCATTATGTGGATATATTTGGGTTATTCGGAACGAGGCGATCCTAGTGAGCAAGTTAACGGAAAAGTCACAACGGGGTCAAATACCCGGCTCGAGGTGAGCCTAGGGGTATTTTGGTAATTTAGCACATTATCGGGGTTTATCGGGTAATGGGAGATTCCATGATTATTGCTTGAAAATAGTTGGGATTTATTTGGATATGTGGAATTTATTAGGGACTAGAGGGAATGGTGACCGAAGTGCCTTTGTGAGTATTGGAAAGGTAAGTTTGGGTTTGAAGGCAATTGGGTCTTTTGGTAGGCTTTGGCTTGACTTAACCAATTTGGAAGGCTGTAGGAAAACACTCAAAAAAAAAACAGAAGGAACCCTCCCTAACTCTCTCTCTCCCGCATCTCTCTCTATCCATCCTTGGTGACTTGTGTATATTGTGATTTTTGAGGAAACAAGCTTGGGGATTGAAGGTATGGTGTCTAGGATTAAGCTAGGAGCAACTTGGACCATAATTCAACTATTGGAGGTAAGAATTCGTTCTGTTTTGAGTTTAATTTCATGTGGTTGAAGTTTCTTTTTATAATTTTAGGCTTTGATGGATTTTGAGTTTTGGTTTGAATTTAAGTTGGTTATTGGGTTGTTTGTGATGTATATGGTGTGTGTTAATGTTTTTGGGGCTTAATTGGAGCTTTGGGGAAGCCTTAGGATGATTTTGGAAGGGTTGGATTCAAGAAAAATCTAGGTTTCAGGTCGAGCCGCGACCCTGTTCTTGGGTGTCGCGACTCAGGTTGGACGAAGGAGAAGCAACTGGGGCTGTTGGGCTATTTGAGCCACGACGCCAGTTAGGAGCATCATGACGCTAAGTGCACTCAAAGAGGGTTTTAGGCCCCTGAATTGAGCGAGGTCGCGGCTCAAGAGCTTGGGGTCACGACTCAAAATAGAAAATTGGCCAAAATAGGGTTTTAATGACGGGGACTCAAACCTAAGGGCTCGGGTTCGATCCTACTGTCTAGTTTAGTAGGATTCGACGTCCCGGAGGCTAGGACTTGGTCCGGAAGCATTTATTTACTCATTTTGACGGGATTCCTTATTCGGTTGTGAATAGGTTATTGCTAGGGGCTTGGGATCAGGATCGTGCTCGAGGGTCGTTCTTATTTTATAGTACGCTCAAACTTGAGGTAAGAAAACTACACCCATTATGTGATGTACATGATTAGGGCTTAGCCCGAATGCTGAATGTAGTCTTTATTGGGCACTGGCCTCGATAAATGTGTATGATTATGATTATGCATGTGTATATCTGCTTTAGTATATTGTAATGCACTATATTTGTGTGTATGATGAATGTATTATGTGATTGTTCATTATGACCAAGAAGCTTGGTTTATAAGCCGAGAATTTGTCAGTTGCACCTGATTAAGGCTCGACCTGCTAGTTGAGAATATACTTGGTTTAAAAAGTCTCGACTTATAGGTTGAGGGTCTCCAAGGCTCGACTTATAAGTTGAGGGTCAGTAAGGCTCAACTTGTAACTCAAGGATTTGTAAGGCTCAGCTTATGAGCCACAACTGGCATTATGCACGTTGAGCGCAAGCCGTTATGGCTAGGCCACCCCGGGAGTACGCTATGCACTTGAATAGCTCAGATGCCATATGAATAAATGGGATTGCAACATGCACTCGTGTGGCCCTATGGTCACTTACTTGTACAAAATATATGCTTGATCCCAGTTATTACTGTTTAGCATGCTTTTATGTCTTGTGAGCTATCTGAATTTACCAATATTTTTCTTGCTGAGTCTTTTGGCTCACGGGTGCTTTGTGGTGCAGGTAAGGTAAGGAGAAACTTGGCCAACCATGAGTTGGATAGTGATAGCGGGGATGTGTACATATGCAGTGCGCTCGGCCACCACGACCGAGATATCGCAGGGGAACTAGGGTTGGACCCTGTTTTGCCGCTTAGGCCGACTCATTTTGTAATTCCTGAGTTGTAATAGACTTTTTAAACATGTATTTTGGGATCCCATGTAAAGACTAAAGTTTTTTTTAATGAAAATGTTTACGTCATGACCAAAATTTTAAATACCTGAACCCTTAGTGGCTTATTCACATGTTTAGTCCAAATGACTCATTTACCGAGTCCTACACTAATTTTAAACACACTGGGTAACAGACCCTAATTAGTAGGGCGTTACATGGACGATTCATCTTATTGATGATTAGACCACAAGATCAGTGTGCAAATCATGTCACTTTGTCAGTAGAGAATCTAACACCTTCACAAAATTCTGACATTGGAAAATTGCATAAGGAATTCTCCAATCTTTTTGAGGATGTGCAAGGACTACCACCACAGAGAGCTATAGAACAGGAAATTTAGTTGGTAAGAGATTCTCCTCTACCAAACTTGGGTTTATATCGCACATCATTGACAGAGAGTGAAGAAATCAAGAAGCAAGTACAAGGACTTCTTGAACAAGGGGTTATAAAGCCTAGCTGCTCACCATGTGGTTCACCGGTACTCCTTTTACCAAAGAAGGATGGAGAATGGCATATGTGTGTTGACTACAAAGAAATTAATAAGATTATCATTAAGAATCGATATCCTTTACCAAGGATTGATGATCTTTTAGATTAGTTGCATGGTGCTTATTACTTCACCAAACTCGATCTCAAATCTGGTTACCATTAGGTGCGCATTCATGAAGAAGACACTTGTAAAAATGCTTTTAAGACTAAATGGGGATTATTTGAATGGTTGGTTATGCCCTTTGGACTATGTAACACTCCAAACACATTTATGCGGCTGATGAATGAAGTACTTCGTCCTTTCATTGATGACTTTATCATTGTTTATTTGGATGATATCCTTATATACAATGTCACATGGGAGGACCATCTTCAACATATTTCTCAAGTCATGAAAGTCTTACAAGCTAATCAACTTCGTTTGAATGGTAAGAAATGTGAATTTGGGAAGAAGCAACTTATATACCCAGGGTTCATTGTTGGTTCTGGAGAGCTCAAAGTGGGTCCAGGAAAGGTGCAAGTTATCACTCAATGGCCCACACCCCGTTCAGTGACCGAAGTTCGAAGTTTTATTGGTGCATGCCAATATTTGAGAAAGTTTGTTAGACATTTCTCTATAACTGCAACACCATTACATTCTCTTACAAAAGCCAATAAAAAATTTGATTGGTTAGAGAAACATGAAGAATCTTTTCAGTTGTTGAAATGAAAGATCACCGAGGCCCCAGTATTAGCGTTGCCAAACCTAGAAAAAATATTTGAAGTTGAAGCAGATGCATCTAACTACGCAATGGGAGTCGTGTTACTGCAGGATGGTAAACTAGTTGCATACCATTCTGAGATGTTTAGTGGTCCAATACTAAACTATCCAACTTATGACAAGGAGCTATATGCCTTGCATCAAGCAGTGAAGCATTGGAAATCTTACTTGTTAGGGAATGAAGTTGTGGCTCACTCTAATCATAAGCCTCTTTAGTATCTAACTACACAGTCTAGGTTACAGCAAGCTCGACATATGAAATGGATGTCTTACCTACAACAATTTAATATTGTAATTAAGTACAAAAAAGGAGTAACTAATAAGTTGACAGATATGTTGTCTCGACCTCCAACACCAATAAGTTATTCATTATTGGTGGCTATGCATATCCAACCTATATTACATTATGAGTACGCAAAGGAGTATGACACAAATGTTGATTTCAGTTCAGCACACGCTAAGCTGGAACAAGGAAAGACTTGTGTGTTTCAACTGAAGGATGGGTTGATGTACAAAGGTGCATAATTATGCATACCAGAAGGTGGTGACAAACTGCAATGGATTTGAGAAGCTCATACTTCCAAAGTAGCAAGGCATTTTGGGGTAGAAAAGACTTTATTGAATCTTCGTCGGTATGTATACTGGCCAAATATGCATCTTGATGTTGCAAGATACATTCGCGGTTGTGTTTTGTGTAACATATCAAAGCCTTCCAATAGGAAGTTAGGGTTGTATCTTCCTTTACCAGTACCTAACCGACCATGGGAAAATATTTCCATGGATTTTCTTAGTGGATTACCTAAGACAAAGTCTGGATTAGATTACTTATTTGTTATAGTAGATAAATTCAACAAAATGGTGGTCTTCGTTCCATGAAAGAAGATTGTCACATGAGAAGGAGCTGTGAAGTTATTCTTTTAACATGTTTGGAAATATTTTGGCCTCCCAACATTGATTATATCAGACAGGGATAGTCGATTCTTAGGGAACTTCTGGCAGTCTTTGTGGGGAATGATGGACACAAGGTTGAAGCATAGCACTGCTTTTCATCCACAGACTGATGGACAAACAGAAGTCGTGAACCAGACTATGGTACATCTATTAAGAGGATATAATTCCAAGCATCCAAAATACTGGGATGAAAGTCTTCTATACTAGCAATTCGCTTTTAATCGAGCAATTCATGGTTCCACATTGAAATTCCCTTCGATGTTTGTTTGGGTTATTTACCCCAAAGTTCTTTTGATATGGCATTCACAACTAATGACAAACCACTAAGTGGAAAGGAAGAAGACAAATATGTTCGAGCACATAAATTTCTTGAACGAGTTAGAAAGATTCACTCAGAAGTTGAAGCATAACTACAATGCTCCCAACAACGATATAAAAAATGGTATGACAAACATCGTAAGGCTTGTAACTTTAAAGAATGTGACCTCGTATGGTTGCACCTTTGGAAAGATCGGTTAACTGGAGAAGGTAAGAAGCTCAAACCTATCAGATATGGGCCATTCAAGATCTATAAGAAAATCGGTGATAATGACTTTAATCTTGATCTACCACCATACATGCATAGAGCGAGAAGATCCCTTACATGAGGATTGTATATTGTAGAAAAAGGTTCGTGAAACTCAACACGGAAAGTATGAGTCTTTTCATATTGGCAAAAAATGTCAATTTCTCAGCAAATCCAAGTGGTATCTAAAGGCTAAGGCAACTACAGAGTTTCTGCATCTAATCATCATTTGAGCAAGAGCTCAAGGTTCCTAAAAAGAGGAGGCATGATCCAGGATGATCTTTATTCATAATTAATTATATATATATAATATACAGATACTTATTATATACATACTTAATTATATATAATTACTTATTATATATATATATACTTAATTATATATAATCCATATAATTAATCTACATTGTATAACCCATTAGTTAATAATGGTTATAATCAATTATATATAAATTAGTAAATGGTTATAAACTATCTAAAGTTAATGGATTATAATTTATATAATTATATATAAATTAGTAAATATGTATAAACCACCGATGTTAAAACTCAGAGCCGTCTTAAATATTTTGGAGGCCCTGTTCTAATTTTAAAAATTAGGCCCCTAATAAAAAAAATTGTAATTTGTAAATAAAATTTTTAACACTAAAAAAAAAACTAAAAAATCACTAAAAAAGAGAGAAAAAAATCAAATTAGGCCCTATATTTTGAGTTGTTTAACTGGGTTTATTAAAAAAAAAAAGTTTGAAAAACATTAAAAAAAAATATTAGGCCATTTCTTTTTTGAGGCCCTGTGCAGTAACCAAGCTCGCACACCATTAGAGTCGGCCTGTTAAAACTATTTACTTTATATTTCTTATTCTATTTTTAGTAATAATAAATGTATATAAAACTTAGTATGGAAATTGAAATGAAAAGACTTTTCTTAGCTTTAACATTCTTTTTTGTTTTGCATAATATTACTTCTCTCATATTAGAGAATCCACTTCTATCCTATAGAAATTTTGGAATGACGAAGGTTGAGTTACTAGGTAAATGGGCACCAGTTTTTTTTATTTACTTTAGCTCATCATCATTATTTACAAATTATATGAGATGATAAATAATTATGTATAATCATTGTAACCTATTTTGAATTACTAGTAGTATGAAGGCATATAGAAAAGAGCTTTTTTCTTTTCTTAAATACATATATTTTTTTAGTTTTTTATGATTTTTAATTTTTTTTTTCTTAAAAATACGTACTAAAGTTTTCAAAAATACGATTTTTAAAACTTTATAATTATAAAAATACGATAACAACTAAAAATACAAATTGAAAATAACTCATAATATTAACTTAAAATAAATTAAAAAAAATACAAATATATATCAGAACAACTAAACTTTTAAAAAAAAAAACATAAAAACAACTTGAAAACAATACGAAAAATGAAAAAAAAAAACCATAAAAATATAAAATTTTCTTTAAAACTGTAAAATAAAAAAAAAAAACCGTAAAAATGTAATTTTTTAGCTAAATTATATAATTTTTGTAAAAATCTATATAAAAAAAACAAATTCCTATGGATACATTGCTTTTTATACATTGGTATTGTATTATATTAATTATAGTTATGTTGTTAATTTTTTTATTTTTGTCCTGAAAGTAATTTTTGCTCTCTTTGTCAATATATATTAAAGATGACTAAATAAAATTGATTAAGCCTCAATACAACAGAATAATAATAAAATAAAATAAAAGAGAAATTTACAAGTGACACCGATTTTTGTATTTTATTCTCAATAATCACGTCAGATATATTATTTACAATTATACTGCATTTTTTTAGTACCGTGTTGTACCTTGTATTGTTTTTTTAATACCCGTGTAATGCATTCAAATAAAGGATAGAAAAATTATAATTAATGCTCATGTCACACTTGCATTATTAAACTCTTCGTTTGGTATGCAAGAATCTTGATATGTGAATAAGAATTTAAACATTTTTTTATATTTAGTATTGGGTTTAAATTTTTCTAACATGAAAAATTGTACTTTAGGAGTTTTAACTTTTCCTTATTCTAGGTTCAAGTGAAACTCGCTTGACCGAGGAATGTGAAACACTTCAAAATTATTATTTAAAAAAAAAAAAAAAATCTTAAGCTAAGAATTTTTTAGTTAATAACATATTTTACTTTTGAAGCTTATAATATAAAAATAAATATACATATATCAAACTATAAAATGATAAATAATATTTGTTTAATTAGAGAAATTGATATATAAAACTTTTATATCATTAATTTAGTTTAAAATAACAAATAAAATATTATTAAAAATAAAATAAAGATAGTTTTGTATTTTTTAAAAATTATACTTGATTCTAGTATTTAATAACTGTATTTTTAATTATGTTAAAAAAAATATTTCAAGAGTAAAATTGTTTGTAAATTATAATCTAAGAAAAATTTTGGTAATTTTTAAGATGTCACTTGCTATTTATAACTATATTATTTATTATTTTAATAAAATATATTATTATATCAATTTTATAAACATATGAATATCTGACAGATTCCTATGCACAACGAAACATAGAAAGTGGTACTCCCGGGAATTATAGATAAGATTCAAGTAGACAACCAAACACAGTGGTGTATGTTTCTAAACTATGAGATTACTCTTTGCTCACATATGTAATGCATTCTCCCACTCTCTTTTCTCTCTCTTCTCCATTACTTTAAAATAAAATTCCCGCCACACCACTGGTTGTTCGGGCTCAAAAATAGTATCATCTCGACTACTCTCAAGGTGGTTATTTTGATATGTGTGAAGCGTATGTTTTCTCGTCGTCACTGAAATCAAAAGCAACCATTTGGTTGCTTATGATACCAATCACATATTGATTAGTTACCCTTCTACAAAAAAAATTATTTTATTTAATTAACTCCAAGCTTAATTTTTAAATTTGGCTGATAGTTTTTATTATGTATGAAAAGTAACTTTGTAGTTGTTTTTTAATTTATCTAAGTAAAATTTAAATCAAATAGTCCAAAAAATGTGCATTATTTGCTATGATTTTGAAGGAACTTGTACAATTTTTTTTCTTGGTTAATTAGTATACATTTATAATTTACATGTAAAAAACATGAGTGACTACATGTATTATATTTTTTAATTTTGAAAAAAAAAAGTTACTATGTAGTATACTAAATAAAATCATTTACTAAATATGGCAACTTGGTACACTATATTTTAACTAAATAGTTTGTAAAAAAAGCTTGAAGGTTACCAAAATATATCTTAAATAATAAAATACCATAATATAACCTAAAAATAACTAATCTGCATCTTGAGATATCTACAAATAAGATTTGGAGATAACCAAAATGTATATGAATTAATATGGTCTAAAAATTAAGCTTTTATGAAAAAGTAACTAATCGGTATCTTATTGACATTGTAAGTAACAAAAAATGTGCATTATTTTGCTATGATTTTTTGTTTGGTTAATCAGAATACTTCTATAATTCACAGGTAAAAATCATGGTAACTAAAATGTGTAATATATATATATATTGTACGCCCTAAATATTCACGAGTTAGTAGCGAGCTGGAAAATGGCATAATTTAATCCGCCACGTGGAAACTGTCTACCCGGAGCTGCTGTTACGAGTCTCCACCTCTTTAGCCCGAGCTAATCAAAGGGTTAGCAAGTATGCTCGAAGGCATCGGGTCAGCAGTATGGATATCACGAGCTGGCGCTACATCAAGCTCGAGGTGCGGCATAGATTTGGCACCCTCGACCATTTGTGAAGTCAACCACGCAATGTAAATGTGCGCATATCAGACATCACGTGTCTACTCCATTCCTGAATTCTCGAACACGCAGCATAAACGTGCATGTTCAGGCACCCCACGACTGGTTTGGGCCATGAGGCCCATTAACCTCCTTATCTATTGATTAGACAACACTTCATTGTCAGGTTTTAGGAATTAATCATAAGTGTCACAGAGGTGACATGATGGGTAAGAAGGTCACGGGATGACCCCCTTTACCAACACCCAGATATCCTCTCCCTATAAATATGGAGACCCTGGGCGTTGCAAGGGGTTGGCGTTTTGATTGTAAAGAAACACCCTGTAAGGAATACTCAAGAAATATCAATAATATTGACTAGTGGACTAGAGGGATTTTAACCTTCGAACCACCTAAAAATAATGAGTGATAACATTCCCACCATACTAATTTCGCCAGTTTGGAATATAAATATTTACACATTACTGTTCACTATTTAGCACTAATCCATCCCGTTTATTCGTATAATTACCTATTGGCGAAGAACCGCGTCAACATATATCTATATATATATATATTAAAGAGTTACTATGTATCATACTAAATAGAACTATTTACTGAATATGGTAACTTGTTATACTAAATGGCAATCCATTAGTTTCTAAAAGGGAAATTTCGGGTTTTATGCTTAATAATATACTATATTTCATCTATATAACAAATTTTATAGGCATCTCAAATATATGTCATTTTGTATAATTTTGACTATAATACTTCTTTCATTAAACTTTTCACTCTCTCTCATATTAATGTGCACTCATGATTAATTTTTGTGTTCTGCATCAAAAATTTAAGTCTTTAAATATGCTAAATGTGTAGATCTGGAAAAAAATACTAAGATTAAAAAAAATCAACTAAAATAGACGTTTAAGAAAAAATGTATGACTCACCAAAATTTTCGTCAAATTTCAGCGCAGAGCATCAATATAGCATCGATGTACCATCGATTTTGCATCATTTTGGCCAAACATCAAGTTTTCATGATTGCATCGAAAAAGCATCAAAATAGCATCCAAAAAGCATCGTTTTGGCAACAAAAAAACCAAGTTTTCAAGCTTGCATCGATTTTGTAACGCCCTGGATAACTAAGACCGTTACACTGTGTATTTTAAAATAGTGCAAGACTTGCTAATCAAGTCGTTTGAACAATTATGTGTACCTAAAGTCAACTATCAGGTTAGGGTTAAAAGATTTTGATTTTAAACGGTTAATTTTCATTAAAACAGATGTTTGGTACATGGGATCCCAAAAACAGGGTATAAGTGATAATTTACAACTCTCAAAAGTTTAATACAATCAAAAGCCACTCTAATGGGAAAATAAAAATTTTAAGGCTCTGTCCCTGTACTTTCCCCTCGTCTATGGCCGTCGAGCAGCTGGCTATCTACACTCCGCCCCCAGAGCTCTCCAACTCATGGTTGGTCCAGCTTTCCTTTGTCTTTACCTGCACCACGTAACACCCGTGAGCCAAGGAACAACAAGAAAACCATAAGCAACAAACACATAAACAATAGTAGCATCTAATCAATCTTAACACAGTCATTCAGAAATTCCACATAATATAATCATCAAGCTAATAATGGTAAACATGTATCTTCAAGAATATATTTTAACCAACAATACAAATGTTCAGGGTCGATGCCCTTAGGCCGAGCCCTCTATTTACTAACCTGACCCCGGTTCGCTTAGGCCAAGCCCATTGTTTATTTAGCTGACCCCGGCTCACAGTGGCCGAGCCGCGTTGAATGCGCTAATCGTCAGCCTCGGCACCCTTAGGTCGTACTTTCACATTTCACATAATAGTAATACAGTTACATAATACATATATCTAGATACAGGGAACCCTAGTCCCAAACACAACCACATGGGTGCACTTTTCTTACCTCGAATCCCGAGCAGAGAATTAAGAACAGTCCCGAGCACGATCCTCAGTCCTAAGCCTTAGCGATAAACCTAGTCACAATGCCAATGGGTACTCATCAATTTCTAATTCAAATAAATACTTAGGAAACAAATATTAGTCTCCAGGACCTCGAATTCTACTAAATCGGGTAGTAGAATTCATCCCGAGCGCCTAGGTTTGAATTCCCGAGCCTCCCTGTGCCTTGAGCCTTATTTCCCCTTAATTCCCCATTGCGGGCCACGACTTGCCCTTGAGGGACGCGGCCCGCCCCTTAGACAGAGGCTCAATCCCCCTCTGATGGGGGACATGGGCCACGACTTGCCTTCCTCCAAGTCGCGGCGCGCCCAACAGACAGAGGCTCCTAGCCTCCAAAACTCATGCGGGTCGCGACGCCTGAAGAACAGGGCTGCGACCCGAGCCCCTAAACCCAAAAAATCCTCCATTTTCTCAACATTTCTCCTCGAGCTTAACCTCAAATCACACCCCAAACCAAGAGCCAAACTTGAATCTAAGCCTAAAATTCTCATCCCTTTGATCTAAACATTATACCCAACTCATAATCAATTATTACTCTTATTAGACACTTAAATCCAACCAAAACTTAAAAATTACACAAGTTCTAAACTTCCCACTAACTCAACCAAATTCAACAGATTAGAACTGGAATTCTTACCTGAATTGATGGTCTAAACTCCTCATAAACCCTTGATGAACCTTAACTTTGGTCTTCCTAGGCTTGAACCAGCCTAAAATTTAGCTCCAATTCAGCTTAAACCAAGCCTCTTCCTTCAATAAACTCAAAGTCTCAACACAAGAGGGAGAGAGAGAGAGTGAACGTGAGTGAGAGGGTGAGAGAGAGTGCTGAGAAATTCCACTACCTTCTGGTTGCCCCTTAGACACTTATTGAGCATATAGCTTAATTAGAAAAGACCAAACTGCCCCTTATCACTAATCCAGCCCTTAAATTACCCCTAAGAGTAGAATGGTCATTTTCCCCTGGTTCCCGCTAATTCCTCAAGTGTTCCTACTGTTAATCAATTAACCCCGTCACATCTAATTAATTACCAAATACTTATTCGTTACCCAATAAACCCCAAAAAAATTTCTAAATTCCTAAATTACCCCCAGGCTCCCCCAAGCCGGGTATTAAACCTCGTTGTGACTATTTCACTAATCCGCTCACTAGGACCGTCTCGAGCCATATATTGCAAATATATCCACGTAATAATGTGGTATCAACCATATATCACATAAAATCACATTTATGCCCTTAACGGGCCAAAATTACAAATATGCCCTTATAAACACTAATGACCATATAATACTCATAAACATGCATATAACATACTCACAGAGTCATATTAATCATGCATGCCATATAATCACGCGTTTAACCAATTAAACACACATATAAATCAATTATGCCCTCCCAACACGTTAATCAAGGCACTAAGCCCTATTAGCAATTTTGGGTCGTTACAGATTTTGCTTCGAATTTGCACAGTTTTGGCCAAAAAATCAAATTTTGTAGATGCATCGCAATTGCATCGAAATAACATCGTTTTTGTCAAAAAAATAATACTGAAAACGATGCTATTTCAATGCTTCTTTGATGCAATTGCGATGCATCCACAAAATTTGATTTTTTGGCTAAAACTGTGCAAATTCGATGAAAAATCGATGCAATCTTAAAAACTTGTTTTTTTTTTTTTGCCAAAGCAATGTTTTTTCAATGCAAAATCGATGATTTTTCGATGCTCTTGCGATGCAATCATAAAAACTTGATTTTTGGCCAAAATGATGCAAAATCGATGGTATATCGATGCTTTGCGCTGAAATTTGACGAATTTTTTGGTAAGCCATAACTTTTTGCTTAAATGTCTATTTTAGTTTATTTTTTTTAATCTTAGTATTTTTTTCGAGATCTACACGTTTAACATTTTTAAAGCCTTAAATTTTTGATGTAGAACACAAAAATTAATCATGGGTGCACATTAATGGGAGGAGTGTTTATGAAAGGGGTATTTTTGTCCAAAACATGGTTGGGGGCACATTAATGGGAGGAATGTTTATGTTGGCATATTAAAAAAATTTCATATGTTATGATGCATAGAACCTAAAATTTCTCTTCTGAAATAAGTTTGAAGGTTACCAAAATGTATCTAGGTAACAATTTGGTACCCTTTGTTTTTCTAAAGTATCGTTTTGGTACCTTGTGTTTACAGTACTGTTCATTTGGTGCACTATATTTTGAAATCGTACATAATTGGTACCTTGTATTTGAAATCGTACATATTTGGTACCCTAAACTCAAATTTAATTGATAAAATTTTGCTAATTTAATCAAACTGGTCTCAATTATATTAGTTCTAAATTCAAATTTAATTACTTAATTACATATAACTGATGATAGTTTTGTCATATTGGTAAAATTTTATTTATCAAATCTGAGCCTAGGATACCAAATAGGTATGATTTTAAAATACAAGGTACCATATGAGCATTATTGAAAAAAGAGGGTACCAAAACGATATTTTGTAAAAATACAAGGTACCAAATGAGTATATTCTATAAATAATAAGATACCATAATATAACTTAAAAATAACTAATTGGTACATTAAGATGTCTACAAATAAGTTTTGGAGGTAACCAAATGGTATCTGAAATAATATGATTTTTAAGATAAAATTTTTTATAAAAGAAAGTAACCAATCGGTATCTTATCGGTATTCTAAGCAAACAAAAGATAATTTTTTACAACATTGAAAAAAAATTAGGGAAGCGGGATCCCCAATTTTTTTTTCAAATTTCGGTATACTATCTTGATGTGGCACTGTATATGTATAAAAAAATTGTTTTAAGATATTTTTAAAATGAGTTTCCATTTTTTTGGCATTTGTGTAAATTCCCCCCCCCCCCCCCCCCCCAACCCAAAAAAAAAAAAAGGGTGCAAGAAACCATAAGAAATGAGAGTCCACAACCAAAAAAAACAACAACAAGAATTATTGAGTATAATTCTCTTCCATTTCCAAAAAAAAAAAATCATTTATTCTTTATTGTTGATACAATACTCTTTATTCTTGGGCAAATTCTTTAGCCCCTCTCATGACTTAGTCCCACAAGTAGGGCCCATTAAATTTTCCAAGTGTCATGATATGGGCTAGTTTGGTGTATTTATTTTTATAGTGTTTTACCTGTAGAATCGGTAATATAAACCGATTGTGAATAGTTGTATTGATGTGGGTGTTAAAGGTAAGGGCAATGAGGTAATTTTACGTCCAGAAAAGTGTACAGTTGAGAAGAATATGGTCATCTTGGTATTGATTTGTAACTTATTTACGATATTGGTAAAATATCATTTTGCCACAGGTAAGTAATTTTGAAGTAAGTGGTAAGTAATAATGTTATAGCAGAAAGTAAAAAAATCTAAACTAATCAGTTTAGTTTTTCTTTTTTTTGTGTGTGTGTGAATTGTGTTAGTAAAAGCTTAAAATATGTGTTTAATGATTGGATGAATGAATTAGCACTAATTAGGTACCTTAGTGTTGTATAGTTAATTTTGTATGAATTTTGGCTATTATGGTATTAGGTACCTAGGAGTTTCACTTTCCATAAGTATTTTTTTAATGAATTTTTTTGTAACAAAATTAGAATAGATTGTAAGAGTACCAGAATATTAATACTACTAAATGTAATGTAATTAAGACTAGGGCATGATGCATGGTAACTTTAATAGCTTTCATCTTTTTTCTTTTATTTAAAAATTTACCTAATTCTCTTGCAATCACGTTGGTATATTCTCACAAATAAAATGATTCTTACAAATTAAACAACAACACTGTACAATTTGCACTTAACTTTTTAACAAAAAAACTTGAATGAAACTAAAAAATATCACAATGACTTTCATCAAAAAGGGCTTGTACAAGACAATTGTTAATAAATGCTATCATTAACTCAAACCACATTTAATTATGAAAACTAGTCATGGTCATACATATATAATCATTAATTTCCTAAGAGTTATCAAGAGGTATATACTATATGTGTATTTTAACACATCCTCAACCAAACACTACAATCCCACCATCCACTATGGATCCAATGGCTGAAAATAGATGAAGGACTAAGTCCTTCGAATCCAAGTAAGGGACTAAAGAATTGCCCTTATTCTTGATACAATTCTCCAATAAAAAAAACAGCAAATTTACAATCTTATCCCTCAAAATTAAATGTTATATAAAAATAAAACAATTTAAAAGCAATTCTTTGCTAAATAATACTGTATAAACCTGTTATGGGATGTCAATAATTTAAAAGCAACCTAACTAAATTTTCTCTTTCTTATTCTTCAAATACATAACCATTTTTTTTTTATTTTACATCAAAATTTTACATAATTTCATATATCAGTTACTCTATATTTTTCTTTATATCATTTAAATATTATATTTTTTTAAATACTATTTACTTATTTTAATAAAATAAAGTACTAAATATTAATAAAAAAATCTTTTGAAGGATAAAAATAAAAGTAAAAATAATAAAATATTAATTAAATTATTTGAATGAGCTCTATTCTTTCTATAGATGTAGAGAAAAAATAGTAAATTTTAGATGATCTATAAAATGGAGATGAGATTTAAAGCATCCGAGGGAAAATAGAAGGGAAAAAATAGAGAAAATGTTTTTCACAAATTTGATAAGAGGTTTTTTTTCTTTTATATATATTTATAATTATTGTAAATTTTAATAAATTATACTACATTTTAAGTTTTAATTTTTCTAGAAAAAAAATTATTAATTCAATCTAAACACGAGCCTTAAGAATTCTTTATTTTAAAACTAGTGATGAGACTGCTCTAAAGTCACGGTGAAAATTAATATGTGAAGGATCTCACACCTCATGGGATATACATAAGTACCCTTCATTTATTTAAAGAAAATATCAACAATTACATGATAAATAATTAATCAAGGAATCTGCTCAATTACAATATTTTAAAAAATTAGCAACAGAAGTAGCTAATGGAGGATCACTTCATTCGCAAAGCATAAAATAAGATGATAAGAACTATGATATGTGAAAAAAACCAAGGGAAGATATTTGTAAATGCACAATCTTTTATGAGAAGAACAAAGACTTAAGTTGAGTAATATTGAACCAAGAAAATATTTTACATAGATGCAAAATGTGCAAAAAACTTGCTTTGCTCTATCTATTGAATTTCCAGGGAAAAAAATGTGCAAAAAACTTGCTTTGCTCTGTCTTATTTTCCTCTGTTCTCTTTGATGAGCTCTTTCTTATGGATCAGACTGTTTTCTACTGCATTGGAGAGCTCCATATTCAATTTCACTTGACAAACAATACCCACCATTTAAAAGCATAGTCATGTCAAATTTTAGTCCACTACAAATATCAGAATTCAGAAGTTCAAACACAGGGAACACTTGAAGAATAGAACACTTTTGTTAGATCGCAAAACACTGACCAAGAGAAAGAGAGAGCTTCAGAGACACCAGGCATCGTACTAAATTATTGCAAATCTTTGCTGACTGAATTGCAAGACACACCACCGGACATCAAATATGTTGCAACAATTTCTAATGGGGTATAAAAATCATACATATATGTTAACAATAATCTTAACTCATTAGTTAAACCTACTTCCTAGTGTGGTGTCATATTAAGCATGGAATAAAGAGAAACACTAAAGAAAATTCTGGGGCATTCCACCCGTGTTGGGAGGTGGTGGAGGTATTCCGCGGGAGTTTGGTCCAGCAGTCTGCATCGTCTGGTTTGGCCTAGGAGGCGTACCCCTTTGAAAATCCCGGTTCTGCGTATGAAACTGCTTCACCATCAATAGAAGGTTCCCCTGCCAACAGACAAAGGGTATCAAAGAAAAAGAACCATAGATCATGGTTAATATAAGTCTAATGATCTCATAAAACAACTTAGTCAACATAATAATAACAATCTTACATAACATCATTACAGAAGCATTTTGTAAGAAAGATAAAAGGTCAAGGATTTCTACTCACTTCTATCAAATTTTTGTTTTTTCTTTTTAAGTTATCATTGACCTGGTCTTAAAAGCACTTTCTTCATTGCATGAGTGGCATGAGCGGTTCTAAAAAAATAAGCTTGGATAAAGATAACAGAATAGGAAAATATCTACTGACCAAACTTTTTCTACTCTATAATAAAGCCATAGAAACCCTTTTTTCATCATTGTTCAAGTCATGGAGATCAACATAAACGAAAGTCATAGTACCAAGCTACCAGCTAAGAAATAACATCTCAAAATCAGAACAAAATCTAAAATGAACTTCATAAGTTCAACAAATGCACTGTTTTCAAAATTCCAAACAAAATATTAATAAAACTCAAAAGATGTCAACAATTTCAAATGCTTTAGTTTCCATAAACCACACGAGCCCAATGTAACCTTACCTCCATAATCTTTGTTCTTAACGTCCAAGTTACACCGAGTAAAATCTTCATTCTTGCTTCTTGCTCAAATGCACAGCTTAATTAAGCACAACCCAAAACTTGTACATGGACACCATACCATTCCAACAAAAACTTCAAAAAGGAGCAAAAGAAACCATTTTTGGTACAAAGCCATTTCCTTTACTACCACAGGTAGTAGACTGTAGACTTTCCTCTAGAAAGTAGAAACAGTTGTCTTTAAATGGGCAAATCTCAAAAATAATCTCAAGCAACCTAAGCCGGTGCTTTACTTTGAAAGTTTACCAAGTCTACGTTACTGTCACTTCCCTTGTACGGAAGAAAACGACATTTGAACCCAACCCAATCAAAAACCAAACCAACTTGCATGGTTTCTCTTGGGGGAAAGAGAAATAATACAAAATACAATCCATGCCATGAAAACTATTGCTGCTGGTGCTTTTTTTTGCTTCACTAGCTAGTTGAGGAGTAAAGCAACCAGCAGCTCAAAGAAACAAAAATAATCTTGCACTTTAAGTATGGACATGGTGAAAATGTAACATATCTTTGTTTACTTTCAAGCCAAGAGCCATATAGTATAGTCTTTAAAACACTTCATTTCCAAAACTAATAATAAAATGCATCATATGTATATAAATTATAACACATTGTTGATTTATTATTGTATTTTTATACAAATCAATAATCAAAGCCAATCCAACAGCGATGGATAAATTCTTCAAGCTTTCTTTTCTTGGTTTGGTAATGATAACGGTTGCTGCAGGAAATATGCTGCTGCATGACAACATTTCCATGTTTGATGATGAGCTAGAAAGCCTGGACATCATCGAAGATGAAAATGATTTCGACTTCTTTGATATCCCTTCATGGACAACCGTTCGCGGTACCAAGGTTCTTGTGAATGTAGATAGTTTTGGCGCAGTTGGAGATGGTGTTTCTGATGATACACAGGTGAAAATGAACAACATACTGTACAGCTTAACTGTATTTTCACATTTTTTTTATATATTCAAATGCATTTTAAGTTTTTGAGCATTGGTTAAATACACTACATTTAAATGCTAAGTAGTCTGAGAAGATTGGTGAAGCCACATGGATAGTGTGATAAGTATCATATTATTCTTTCAAACTTAATGGTTCTGAAATGGGACACTGCTATTAAATATCATATTTTCATAGAAGGGAAACAATCATTTATCTTTATTTTTCTATATTGGGTAATTGAATTAGGCTTTCCAAAAGGCTTGGGATACTGCCTGCTCTACATCGAGAGCGGTTCTTTTAGTACCTCAGGATCGCCGTTATCTTGTCAATGCAACAAAATTTCAAGGGCCATGTGCAGAAAAGTTAGTTATCCAGGTAAAACCACCTGCAATGATCTCTACACAAACTATGATACGAAGCCTTTGCAACCCTCCTGTTTCTCATTCTCACAGTTGTGGTGGTGACAATAATTTGTTATACTACTTTGCAGATTGATGGAACAATTGTGGCACCAGATGAGCCAAAGAATTGGAATCCAAAGTTTGCGCGGCAATGGCTTGATTTCTCCAAACTCGAGGGAGTCATATTCCAAGGGCACGGAGTTATTGATGGCTCGGGTAGCAAATGGTGGGCAGCATCCTGCAAAAGGAACAAGACAAATGTATGAATCTTTCCTTATTTACAAGTCTACATTCAACGATGAATGAAGTGATGATAATAATGAGTCTAAATACTTAACTAGGCCTTAATATAATTATATTTTGTATACAAGTTTATGAACATGAAACTAACATGAGCTCTCTTTCCTTTTTCTACAGCCATGCAAAGGGGCACCAACAGTAAGGATCTTTCCCACAGTTATAATTGTATATTCAATAAAGAACAGAGTGATAATAAAGAGTTTGATTTGGGGTTTCATGGCAGGCATTAACTATAGATTCAAGCACAGGTATAAAGGTAAAAGGTCTCACCATACAGAACAGCCAACAGATGAATTTTGTCATTGCTCGGTCAAATATTGTGCGAATTACTGGTGTACAAGTTACAGCTCCAGGAGACAGTCCCAATACTGATGGAATCCATATCACTCAATCAACTAATGTGGTTCTACAAGACAGCAGAATTGGAACAGGTTTTTAAAGTTTTCCATTATCTAATTCAATGTTAAATTTCATTACTCATAACCTAAGGGTGCTGACCCAGTAGTGTTTTCTGCGGATTTTTTTTTTCTTCAGGGGATGATTGTGTCTCAATTGTCAATGCTAGCTCCAACATCAAGATGAAGAGAATCTATTGTGGACCAGGACATGGAATAAGGTATCATCTACCATTTAGTCTCTATTCAACCCTACTTACGCATCTTGATCTCCAAAATCAAGAGCAATGATCAGTCATAACTCATAATCTTGATAGTGTAAATTAGTAATTCTAAAATTTCATTTTATCTTTTGGTGCAAAACTCTACTACAAAGCATTGGAAGTCTTGGAAAAGACAATTCCATAGGCATAGTTTCTCGAGTGGTCTTGGATACAGCAGTCCTCAACGAAACTACCAATGGTGTCAGGATCAAGACTTGGCAGGTTGTACTGCCATTACTTGAACACATTTTTTCATGGTAACAACTATAAGTACTCAAAGACATTGAGGGAAACAAAATCTCTTATATGTGTTTGTTCCTTTCTTTGTGGGGTGTTATTTTCAGGGAGGTTCTGGTTATGTTCAAGCCGTACGTTTCCAAAATGTGAAGATGATAGACGTAGCCAACCCCATTATTATTGATCAGTTCTACTGTGATTCTCCCAAAAGTTGTGAAAATCAGGTACCCTTCCTCCAAGTTTCTTGTTTTTACCACTTTATGCATTCAAATTCTTATAATAACACTCAAGCTGTATTTTATTTTCTTAATTTGTCAGACTTCAGCAGTGAGCATAAGCAAGATCATCTACAAGAATATAAGTGGAACCACAACGAGCAAAAAGGCCATGAAATTTGCTTGCAGTGATGCAGTCCCATGCAGCAACATAGTCCTGAGGAATGTCAACTTAGAGAAGAAAGATGGGACTGTGGAGACCTATTGCAACTCTGCTGAAGGCTTTGGATATGGGACTATTCACCCTTCAGCTGACTGCCTTAGCACTCATGATGACAAGAACCTTCAACCAATATCCGATCAGAATGATATTGTCCACACTGAACTCTGATAATATTGGTTTGCCTATAGGCTTATACAACACGTATACAATTGAATCGTATAGCAATGCCAAAGAGGGTAATGAAGTTGCAGAATGATCTCTAGTAAGGTTTCTTGGAGGAGGTTTGAGGTGATCAAGCTAAATTTTATGGGATATTTGGAGGTAGTCAATACTTAATGATATATAAATGTGTCTAAGTTATAGAAAATTCAAAAGCAAATGTATCAGGCCATTGATTTGGTACAATATTTTTGGCCCACCAATATCATATCATATCATATCCATTAAGCAATATACTGTCTACCTCACAATGGGAATGCATAAAAGTTTTTATCCATTCAAGACTCAATAAATGATATCATCATCACCCAATTAATGTTCAAATTTATATATCTTTGGCCTCATTTCAAGTTTAAAGACTCTGCAATTGCAACAATTACACAACCATCCTATTTGACTTGATTAAAATACGAGAGAGAGAGAGAGATACAATTCAAGGTCTGTCCCTAAATCTTATAAAGAGAGATAGAAACATTTTACAAGAATGGAATACATGGGTTGGGGTCAAAATTACATTTGCACCATGGAAAATGAAGCACATGGTTTGAAGTGAAATCAAACCTGATTGTTAGTATCAACAATGTTAGAGCCTGCTGATGCTGAGTCCAACAAATTCAAAGGAACATCTTCTCGGAATCATATGACCATTCTGCAATTTTTGGGAGCACTTGATCTGTCGCTCTTGACCAAACCCCATTATTGAATATGTGAAAGTACGCAATAAAGATAACGAAATAGTGATCATACCATTAGGATTAGGAAGAAGAGGATTTACGGGCGTCAGACTCAATATTACTGTAAATCTTCGAAAGACGACCAGTTGTGGGTTTTGGTCTGGAGGTTTTCTTTCGAAGACCGAAAATTTCTTGTACCAATGGAACGTGAACCAGAACTAGCTTCCATGCTAAGAACCACCCTGGATAATCACATACATATATAAATTTAATTTTGATTTTGATCGGAGAGAGTTGCGTTGAGTTGAGTTTATTTGGAAAGTGAGATAATTACTTACCAAGAATAATCAAGAAGAGAACAAATGCGATAGCGAGAAGCGGGCGTAGAAGGAGACGGTTGAAATAGCCCAAACCAGAAAGAGGAATATCAGAAGACGACGACACCTCCTCCATCGACGACTTGTGCACGTTTCTAGAGGAGTATAGTTTCAGAGCAAGAAAACGTCGACCAAAATAGCTTCCTATAAAATATCTTTTTTCATTTGATAAAATGTTTATAGGGAAATTATATAGTAGGTTTTTTCGGTATTAACCCAATTTTTTTTTGTAAGATAAGTGTATTATAATTATTCCGGATGAGATTCATGGAATGTCAAAAAAAAAAAAAAAAAAATCTAAATTTACCATTCCACTGCTAATAATATATAATAACTCATCACACTTTTGAACTTTTAAAACTAATAAGAATGAATAATATCACTAATAAATATAAATAATATTACTGATCAATAATATATTGGCTCATTTAGAAAACTATCATACAAAATAAACAATAACCATGTCCAATAATCAAATTTATCAAATCTAAATAAAATAAATGGTCATTATGCATAAAGAACTTAATAATAAAAAGCAACTTGACTTTATAGCTAACCAAGTTCCATTTATTCCTAATCTCAAATAATCAATAAATCAAAATCTGGAATAATTGTCTTGCCTTGACAATAATGTGATAAGCCAATTGAAACAATTTTATTTGATAAAAACATAAATAATACCTATAAACTTCCGTCACATATCTTTTAAGTGACAATGTCAAAATTGAAAAATATCACACATCTTTTTTGTTTAAATAAAAGGAAAATTCAAGTCAATTTGTTTCTAATTTTTCTACATTTTTTATTCTATTTTCTTTAATTTATGATTATTCAATAATTAAAAAAATAAATATCTAAAATCATCAATAATAGCAATGCCTCTTCCGTAACTCTTCCTTTTTAAATATGTATTAAAAACTAATTTTCTAATAACTATTATAATAAATCAACCATATATAAATTCACATTTATTTTCAAGATTTTTCATTTCATGATTATCTTTTTATTGTTTCATATTTCAAATTCAAAATTTAATTTTTTTAAATTTTTTTATAAATAACTAATTTTTTAATAATTATAATAATAAATAATCATATATAATTGGCATTTTGTTGACGCCATTTTTCGTCAACTTAGAATAAAAGAGCACTAAACACAGAATTAGGAAAATCAATAAAAACACACGATATTTTACGTAGTTCAGCAGTTAAAATCTACCTAGTCCACGAATCAATATTATTGAATGATGAAATTCTTTCAAAGCTTTTAGAAAGCAATTTTCGCAGAGTCTTCCCAGTACCGAATTCAGCGTATTTACAAATGAATTTCTCTAGTCTATTTATAGATTGGTTTACAAAATATCTCCCATCTTATTTCGGGAAGTTATAATTCAAATTTTAAATAAATAAAAATAAATGCATTAATTACATAATATCTCATGATAATCGGGATTTGTTATCAGATTACGACAATTCCCCAAGAAATAGAGATTTTCAAACAGTAACCGTATTCAAACTAGATTATCGACATCGAACATATAACTTATATACTTTCGAGATCGACCAACATCACGAGCTCGTCATTTTGGTTAACCTCGTCCTTAGCAAGTAACCTTATCGAGATCATCCTCTTCAAGCTCGCAATGCTCAGGCTCGAACCTTCTTGATTGGTGTTCGATCTCCCACAAGAATAAACCAAGAAATTTATACAAGTGTTGAATAATATCAAAACATCTTCGAGATCGCACGTAGTTCCGAGCTCACTAATTCCATCGTCGTCATCTTAATGCCGAGCGAAACTGCCAAACCCAATACGCATAAATGCTGATGACATGGCACACTTGCTTATTTCGAGCTTACATTTTACGAGCCTATATTTCGATACCATAATTTCTATTCTCGAAATTTGGGTGTAATACATTTATTTTCAAAATTAGTTCTCAAGTAACGGGCTATCGAAAAACAAGATGCATCTTCTTTTCGGTAGTCCATCACTTGAGAACTCCAAAGTTAAGTATGCTTGACCTGGAGTAGTCTCATGATGGGTGGCCTCCTGGGATGTTTTCACATGAAGTGTGCGAGAGAGGACAAAGCACGCTGCAAAGACTCGTGTTGGTTTGCAGGGCCAATTGTCATTCTAGGAAGCAGCCATAGTGACGTGGGGAGTTACAAATGGTATCAGAGCCTTGACCCAGCTAGAAGTGTGGCCGACGGGGACGTCAGACCCCTAAGGGGGGGGTGATTGTGGCAGTCAGAGACACAACCCCCATGCATCTGGGGGAGGCGGGCTGCGACTTGCCCCCTAGGGTCGCGACGCGCCCTCAAAACAGAGAGCCCTCCCAGGGTATTCTGGGCATGTGGGCCGCGATGCCCATGAGCTAGGTCGCGGCGCGCCCCCATGTACCCAGATTTTTTGGGTTTTCTCCTCAACCTTCCCAGCCAAAAACCTCAAAAATTCAACCAAACTTTCAGCCAAATTCAGAACCAAACCCAGAACCCTTATCCCCACAACTTAAACATCATATCCAACCTTATAAACAATTTTTCCTAACACCCAAAATCAGTTATCAAATTCACACTCATGCAAACTCAACCTCTTAACATAAACTCAGCAGAATTAGAGAATTTGAGTAGAACACTTACCTCAAATTGTAGCCTAATTTCCCCCAGCAGTATCCTTGAATGAACTCAGCTTAATCCTTATGTTCCCACAGCTAAATTTCCATGGTTCCAATCTTCAATTCACCAAAACTCTTCATGCTTAAGGGAGAGAGGGAGAGAGGGAGAGAACCGTGAGTGAGAGAGATGAGAGAGAGCTGTGAGTTTCTACTACCTTTTGGTTGCTCCTTAGAGTTTTACTGAGTATAAAGCTTAATTTAGAAAAGACCAAACTGCCCCTAATCATTAATCCAACCCTTAAATTACCCCTAAGGGTAGTATGGTCATTTTCCCCCCGGTTCTCGCTAATTCCTCAAGTGTTCCTAATATTTACCAATTAATCTCATCATGTCCAATTGATTACCAAATACTTATTCAATATCCAATAAATCTCAAAATATTCTCTAAAATCCCAAAAATACCCCAAGGCTCCCCTTGAGCCGGGTATTAAACCTCGCTGTGACTATTTCGCTTATCCGCTCACTAGGACCATCTCGAACCATATATAGCAAATATATCCACATAATAATGTGGTCTCAACCATGCATCGCATAAAATCACATTTATGCCATCAACGACCAAAATTACAAATATGCCCTTATAAGCTATACAGACCCACATGCATATCTAATACTCATAAACATGCATATAATATCTTCATATAATCCTATTAATCATGCATGCCACATAGTCACACATTTAACCAATTAAACATACATACATACCAATTATGCCCTATTAGCAATTTTGGGTCGTTATACTTTCACCTCGAAAATATAAAGATGTCCAAAGCCTAATTGGACGAATAGTGGCCTTAAGTAGGTTCATCTCGAAATCTACAGATTGGTGCCTTCCATTTTTTAATCTTTTAAGAGGGGGGGCGGGGGGGGGGGGGGGGGGGGAGAAATATGAGTGGTCGGACGAGTGTGAACTCGCCTTTCAAAACCTTAAGAAACATCTCATTGAGCCAACAATCTTATCTAAACCAATCACATGGGAAGTTTTGTACCTATACCGCACCACAACCGAGCATGCCATCAGTGCAGTACTTGTTCAGGAGGATAAGAAAGTGCAAAAACCTGTTTACTATGTCAATAAAAGGTTATTGGGGGTAGAATCAAGATACTCATTAATGGAAAAAATGGATTTGTGCCTAATACACGCATGTCGAAAGCTTTGACCCTATTTCCAAGTGCATCCTATACATATATTAACTGATCAGCCATTAAGGCAAGTGTTATCCAAGCCCGAACCCTCTGAAAGATTGTTAAAATGGGCTATCAAACTCGGACTGTTCGAGATCACTTATCATCCTAGAATGATTATCAAAGGGCAAGCCTTAGCATATTTCATTGTTGAATGTACGGGAATCTCCAACGAGGAAGTTGTAACCCCAGCCCCCGAGCTGTGGAGACTTTACGTCGATGGGTCCTCCAATGAGAATGGGTTGGGGGAAGGAATCATTTTGATCACCCAGACGAGAAATCGCTTCCATTTAGCGTTACGGTTTGGCTTTGAAGCATCGAATAACAAGGCTAAGTACAAAGCATTATTGGTAGGTCTCCGGACAGCCTCTGAGCTCAAAGCAAAGGCCATCCACTATTATAGTGACTCTCAATTAGTTGTTAACCAGATCCTAGATGAATATCAGGCTCGTGGCATTAAAATGACAGCCTATCTGGAGAAATTTAAGGCAGCATTTGGGGAATTTGAGTTTTATGCTATAGAACAAGTTCACGGGAGCAAAATTCAAATGCGGACGCATTGGCTAGGCTCACCACGAGCAAAGAGGCTGACACACTCAAGGTGGTTCTGGTCGAGTTCCTACCGGTCCCAAACATAAGCGAGCTCGAGGAAGGAGATGTCAACATGATTGACTCACAACCCACCTGGATGACCCCAATAATTGACTACCTCAAAACTAGAAATCTCCCAGCAAACCGGAACAAGGCTAGAAAACTTATGTACAAAATACCAAGGTACACCATCTTGGAAGGAAAGTTGTTCAAAAGAGGGTATTCCATGCCACTACTTAGGTGTGTAACTCCCCCCAAGGCAAAGAAGATTTTAGAAGAAATCCACGAAGGGTTTTGCGGAGACCACACTGGGGGGCATAGTCTGTCAAAAAAAGTGATTAGACAAGGATACTTCTGGCCTATGGTTAAAGCAGACTCATTCGATTACGTTAAGCGTTGTGATAAGTGTCAACGGTTCACTTCAATACCGCGAGCTCCACCCACCGAGCTCACCATGATGAGCTCCCCATGGCCATTCGCGGTATAGGGGATAGACTCATAGGCTCCTTGCCGACCGGAAAAGGAGGGGTAAAATACGTTGTAATCGACGTATATTATTTTATGAAGTGGAACAAGGCCGAGCCCTTAGCTACTATCACCTCGAAAAAATTCCTAGATTTCATAGTAAAGAATATAATCTGTAGATACGAGATGCCCAGGAAGATTGTATCGAATAATGGGACCCAATTCGACAGTGACTTGTTCACACATTTCTGTGAAAAGAATGGAATAATTAAAAGCTTTTCCTCCATGGCCCATCCACAGAAAAATGGCCAGGTCGAAGTAGTAAACAAGACTTTAAAGAGTTCTATGAAGAAAATGCTAGAAGAAGCTAAGGGAAGATGGCTAGAGGAGCGACCACAAGTCCTGTGGGAATACAGAACGATAGCAAGAACCTCAACATGGCATACCCCTTTCTCCTTGGCTTATGGATGCGAGGCCATGTTGCCTATTGAGGTCAAAATCCCAACTATAAAGCGTGACGCATACGATCAAACCTCGAACCAATCCCAAGTCGAAGAAAGTTTGGACCTTATTGAAGAAAGATGAGATGAAGCCCAACTAAGAAATGCTACATACCAGCAGAGGGCTACAAGATATTTCAACAGAAGGGTCTGAGGCAGGAAATTCGAATTGGGAGAGTTGGTGCTAAAGCGTGTGTTTCTAGCCACACAAGACCCATCTGCTGGGGTGCTCGGGCCTAATTAGGAGGGACCCTACCAGATCGAGTCCATCATTCAACTTGGAGTTTATAAACTAGAGAGGTTGAATAGAGGATTGGTCCCGCGAGCTTGGAATGGTGAACATCTACGACCTTATTATTAGTAATGTAGGAATGGTGTTTATTCATTTTAACCAAGCTTGTATTTAATTTTTGCTTTTCATCAATAAAGCACTGAATTTCATTCAAATATTGTATTTTTATTGTTATTTCTTGCAAGCCCTCAAAAATCAATAACCTAAGACCACAATCATAGGATATTAAGAGGGCAAAAGTGGTATACAATCACACCATGAACTTGAAAAAATATAACATCAATACCAATAAACACTAATAGCAATGTATGGATTGTTAACCTAACATGAAGAAAACAATAAGTGTATGGATCATTAACCAAACACGAACTAAAAAAGTTTGGAACAAACCAGCAAAACCTAATCGACACAATCAAAAGTTGGAATTCTAGATAAACCAACAAAGAGCATAAGTCGAGACTAGGGCTAGAATTTTTTGCAAATGAGTTTCGACCTCGCAACCTCGAGATCATACTTGAGGATGAGGAAAAGTTCGTGGAAAAAACAAAATATAACTAGACTAACGAGATTACACCCCATTAAGTAATTTTTTTTTAATAGGAATACATGGTAAAAGTAAAATTTGACCTTGACAATGATGAGGTTAAATATGGGCATTTTGAGTAAACTACACATGAATGCGTCGAAATTCAAACTTGAATCAACCAAGTATTTGTATAAATAAACAAGTACAGTGTTTTATCTACAATGAATAAATATTTCGAGCAAGAGATATAGGCATGTGGAAAAACAAAAAGCATCCAAGGTAGACAATATGCGTAAATGTTTCGAGCAAAGGATATAAGCATAGATAATAAAAACTACCATTAAAACATAAACCATTCATGAGTTGTAATTGTTTTTGCCTCAGGGGCATAAAGAAAAGAAATTATATATGAAAAATTATAATTACAATGGGAAACATAAATGGGACGCAGCCCATGACTTAAACTTCAAGGAATAGTCGTCTCATCAGCCACAATCCCGGTTTGTTCGGAAGCCTCCCCCGTCTCCTCAGCCTCGAGCCTGGCCTCTTCCTCCTCGACTTGAGCCTGCCACTTGGCAATAAATTCGGTCTCCCGGTCAATAAGGAAGCTTGTATCAGGATTATTAGCCCAAATTTGATACATCTCCATGTCTATAGCGTGATCTTTTTTGGTCTTAAACTCCTCAAGAAGACGAGCCTTCTCACTCTCGATGAAATCGAAGGTCATCTTCTTTTCCTCTTCCAATTTGGCGTTGAGCTCCTGAATCCTTTTGATCTCTGAGTCCCTGGTCTTGACTTCCTTTAAGGTCGCCTCTAGCTTGGACTCGAGCTCTGGGATCCTCTTGATCTCCGCATAATTTGCTTCAATCTCCAACCAAGCCTTCTTAAGGTCGTCTTCGACCCTAAGTTGGGCATCTCGGGCCTCTTGGGCAAGTGCCTTTCTCTTTGTGACCTCGCGATTCAGCACAATGTTATGTTGAACAAAGGATATGAATACCTACAATAAAAAAACCAATGTCAAAGGCACAAATTTAAAGTTAGCGCAGAAGCGAGGAACTTGTTGGAAAGTAACCAACCGAGGAAAACAAGTCACCACTCTTGTCGAAGAGAGTGTTGGCATCCCGATAGGAGGTCAGAAATTTTCACTGAGGAGCCCTGAGGTTTCTGAAGGCTTGACCCACATGGGTCAAGGCATTAGAACCAAGGTTGACC
Source organism: Humulus lupulus (assembly GCF_963169125.1). Taxonomy (NCBI): domain Eukaryota; kingdom Viridiplantae; phylum Streptophyta; class Magnoliopsida; order Rosales; family Cannabaceae; genus Humulus; species Humulus lupulus. The sequence goes on along the minus strand of NC_084801.1, from coordinate 21,863,804 downwards.
CCAAGGGTTCCGGCAGCGCTGTCGACCACAAATTTGGGCACATAAGTCGAGATTGACAGGAAGCGGTCTCAGATAGGAGCTTGGGATCATTTTTGTTGAGCTACAAGAGGGGAATGTGCGATATCAGGGGGTGCTGAAAGCTCGGTAACCTGGTCCAGGTCAGATGGCTTCGATGTTGGAGGGACCACCTCGGCTTTCTTAGTGAGTTTGGAGGGGTGACCTCCATTCTGAGACACCCGTTGGTGTTTGTTTGCCCTCGAGGCAACATGCTTATTGAGGAGGTTGTGTAGGTCTGAATCCATATCAGCTGAGAAAAAGAAAAGATGGTTTATTAGCAGTCGAACAAGGTTACCATTAGTAATGAACTCCAAGTTAAAAGAAACCTAACTGGTAGATTTTGTCGTGCTTGAGCTCGGAGACTAAGAAATCCCCCTGTCATCTGATGAATCTAAGGGGGTCCTCTCTCAATAGTTGGGGGATAGTCTCGTTAGATCCCTATAGATGTTGGTCCCATATTGCACATCTACCCATCCCATACCTCATTTAGAATATACATGGTCTGGTATTTTCCTAGCCAACTATCAAACCTATGGACTCTAAGGTATACTCTCGACCATGCCAGGAAGTTATTCCTGGGGTTCTTAAAAAGAACCATTACATCAAGCTCGAAACTAAGGAGAGTGGGAGACCACATGGACGGATCCAGCACTACTTTACCTCTATCCACCGAGCTTTTAGAAGCCTCGTCTGGGGATTCATTGCTCGAGCCTGGTTGCTCAGGTAGACGGGAAGTGGTGGCACGAGCTTCCGAGCCCGAAGGCCTCCTCCTGGGGGAAAGTTTGGCAATGGGGATTGGCATGTCTTCCCACCTCGCGTATTTGTGAATCCTTGAGTCGTCTGTGGACTCGCCTTCGTCCAAGATACCATAAGCCCGGAGCTTGTCCTCGTGGAGAAGATAGGCGAGGGATCTTCGACTGTAAGGGAGCTAAAGGATTGCCTCCCTGTGCTCCTTCATAGCCTTCGTCGGAGTAGGTCGATGAGAGTTGGCTGCATGCAAGAGTGGAATGAACATTTCAACCTCAACAAATCAAAGGAAAAGTGTAACGCCCTGGTTACCCCAGAACAGTTACGGTGAACCGAAAATTTGACCCGCTACCCGAGTCCTTTGGTTAAAAACGTGCTCTAAGTGTGAGTAACAGATTAAGGTGGAAAACTAATAAAAAGGAATGGATATATTTCATTACAAACTGCTCTGCAGAGCTAATCAAAACATTTACAAGTTGTTCTCAGTCCAAAATAGTCATTACTGTTTCAAATTTACAACCCTGCCGACCTAAGCAGCAAAAATAGGGTAAACCTCCTAGTTCCTCTGAGAACACCTTGGCCGTGGTGGTCAAGCGGCCGCATATGTACACATCAACAAAAGAACAACATGGCACCAAAGCCAAACAACATAATTCATAATTCAGAACTAAAAGACTGACCTGTCATCCCCGACGAACTAGTCTCGGTCTCAGATTCTGACTGCCCTGGAACAAACACTCGAGTTGGAGTCGAGCTGTATATCCTCATATGCTCAAGCTCCCTTAGCCTTGAGCAATCCTTCTTGAGATGTCCAACCATGTCACATAGGAAACATGCTTTCGCTCGGCATTCTCCCAGATGACGCCTCTTGCACCGCGTGCATACTGGACGAGTCTGCCAGCTTTTCTTCTTACTTGCTCCAATAAGTAGAGGTACCACTATCTGGGCTCCATGCCTCATGGCACTCTTTTCCTCATCTCTGATGCTCTCAACAGCAAGAGCCTTCTCTACCACCTGAGCATAGGCAGAGACTTCATGCACTGGGGCAACTCTAATGCCCTGAGCTATTCCAGGATTCAACCCCTGAATAAACCTTTTCTTCCGAACCATATCTGTGGGTACCATGTCTAAGGCAAACTTGGCCAACTCATCAAATTCAGTAGCATATTCAGTCACTGACGCACCACCCTGAACAAGATTCAGAAACTCATTCATCTTGGCAGTCTTAGCTACATCACAATAATACTTCTCATTAAACAGCTGCCTAAACTCTTTCCAGTCCATCACAGCTGTATCTCGTGTCTGGGATACTACCTCCCACCATGTCCGGGCATCATCCCGCAATACACATGTAGCACAAATCACCCTATCATGACCTACCAGCCCCATACTATCAAGAATGGAGCTGATCATGCCCATCCATTGCTCAGCTCTGAATGGATCTAGGCCTCCCTCAAAGATTGGAGGATAAAACTTCAGGAATCTTCCACAGAGAAATTCCCATCTATTCTCAACCCTAGGCTGAGCTAAAGGCAGCGTGGCACTTGCTGAAGGCTTGGGCCTGGGTGATTTGGGCTTGATTTTGGGCCTATTTCTCCTTCTATTATACCACTTTATCATCATTTTTTCAATTATATTTCTTTCTTTCTTCTTTCTTTTTGTTTGTGTCAAAAATATATTTTATTTCCTGAAAATTAAACACAAATTAATTTAAAATTAATATTTTCAAATATAAAATATATGACGATAAATCCATGAAAATATTATTAAAACTTAATTAATTTTACACTTTTAAGACTAATAAAATGATATTTTTGAGCACTAATCAACACTCAACATGCAATCCCCTAACGACACGTGTCCGCAATCGAGGGAGGTAGGTGGGCACGTTGTTCAAAAGTGAAGTTCAAAAGTTTCCTTCTCATAGGATTCGAACAAACAATTTTGAGGGGCAAAATGTTACACCCAAATTTCGGTAATGAATAAATGAGTCTCGAAATGTAGGCTCGAAAAGTGTGAGCTCGAAAATAACAAGCGTTGGCTGAACACTAGTATAAATAGGCATGATTTTTGATCTGTTGTTGTTGGTGATCAAGCACAAGTTGAAAGGCTCGACCTTAAGTTTCAAGCGAAAGAATCTTCTTCGAAGCATGTGGGTATTATTCGAGCCTTAGTTGCAGGCCCGAAGGTATTGGTCTTCGAAGAATCAGTTCGACAAAACCACTAGGTGAATAGGAGGTTGACTGGAATAATGAACTCGAAGTCGTGGTTGATCTCAAAAGCGCATTAACCTTGCATTCGAGATCAACAACATGTTTTGCACACGACAGCTGTTAGGAAATCCCTATTCCTTAGGGATTTGTTGTTATCAGATATTAAATCCCAATTATCATAGGATATTATGTAATTAATGTATTTATTTACATTTATTTCAAATTTGAATAATTAATTGTAACTTCCCTGAATCAGTGGAGGATATTCTCATAACCAGGTATATAAAGAGCTTGGTATTTATCATTTGTAATCACGAACAAAATTGTATTGAGAATACTCTGCCAAATTGCTCTGAATTTTTTTTGAGAGAGTATCAAGATCAATAATATTGACTCGTGGACTAGGCAGATCGTAACTGCTGAACCACGTAAAAATTCTTGTGTTCTTCTATTTTTTTCTAAAATATTGTTTAGTGCTCTTTAAAATTAAGTTGATGAAAAACGGCGTCAACACTATCTATATATTCCTATTTTTAATATTTTGACAAACACACAAAGTCTAATTTTTTTAATAATTTATTTTACCATTTAAAAAATAAAGGGTCCAAATAAGTAATCGACCAAAACACACGTGGTTTAAATAATCTTTCTATATATTCCTATTTTTAACATTCTGACAAACACAAGAGAGCCAAAAGTTAATTTTATAAAATAAATGGTCCAATCGAGTAATCGGCTTAAACAGATGGTTCAAAATGGTTTGAACCCTTACACAAAATATGTTATATATATAATTTACTTTTTATAAAGAATTTTTAACATTTTGAATACATGTATGGTCCAAATGTTAATTTTTAAAAATAAAAGGTCAAAACGGGTTATCGGTCAAAATAGAATGTTCAAATAATCGATCTATCTATTCCTATTTTTAACTTTTTGATAAAACACGAGGTCTAAAATTATCAGCCAAAATAACCATTACACAAAACATAAATTTCTTTATACATAATTTAGATTTTTTTATAAAAAAAAAGATGCAAAGTGTATAATAACAATAATAATAATAATTAGATAAGTAAAAGTATGTGTACGACAAGTTGTTTGAACTTTGTTTTTGTCACTTTGATTATTCGCTATACAATGAACATCATCATAAAAATAAAAATAAAAATAAAAAATTGGGGTCAAGTCACCCACATGTCCATATAATGAACATGTTGTATGGGTAGGGTGAAAATGACTCACTACCACACAATCTCCTAAAAAAATTTAAAAATATATATTTTTTAATCATTACAAAAGATTGCGCGAAGCGCGGTTATGTTTTCTATTTATAGTTATAGTAGAAACCCATCGATTTTTCAAAAGAATTAAAATACTTTACAATGTCGAAATTAGAGTTTAAAATGGTTAGTTGTACGCGTATAAAAAAACACAAGTGCAATTGAGTGTTTGAGAACTTTGTTTGGTCATTATAAATTATTTAGAATTTCCTGAATAATGGGATATTTGTTATAACTACATATAAAAAAATTGCGGTTATAATTTCTCTACATGCTGGAAACAGAAACACCCCTACTATGTACTAAACTGAGACCCTTACTATAGAACTTTCTAAAGTTTATAAAGTGAATTTTTATAAAATTAAAAAATAAGGGCAAATAACTGACTTCATTAATATATATTATAAACAATTTCTCTATTAATTTTTTTTCTTTATTTTTAAAAGAAAATAAATTTGTGGATCCTACTATTTTTTTCTTTCCAACCAAATATTTATTTTTTCTTCTCCCTACTTTTCTCTCCAAATTTTTTAATCATCTCTTTACTTCTCTACCAAACATAGGTTTAGTATATTTATAAAATAAAATATAAAACATAGACTTAGGACTCATTATCTTCTTCTTATTACTATCTCCCTAAAAAAACATAGGTTTAGTACTCATTATCTTCTTCTCATTACTATCTCCCTCTTTTCTATTATATTTTCCCTTCTTTCTCTTTATATATATATATAACATTTCAAAGGGAGAATTTGAAATTAGCACCTCCACAAAAGGTGTGGCACACTAAATTGTGCCTATGATCACTTTATCTTTTTCTCTTCTTTTTACTATTCTCACTATATTATTTTATAATCTACCTCTACTAGTGTAGTTAAAATGTGATAGCTCAAGTCTCAACTAGTTATCGTATTTCTAGTTAATATTTGATGAGTGTATTTTATGCACTCATTTATGACTCTTTTTATCTTAATTTGGTGTGCTTACTTCAAGTTTTTTATGTGAATTTGATGTGTTATCTTAAAGTGTGCAGGAATAAGCTTAATTGATAATTTTATGGCCAACTGGGAACTTCAAGTCGAATTTCCACCATTATTCATTCATGTTTTGGAAAGTCTTTTAGAAATAGAAGTTGTAAATCTTTCTTTTAGCTTTTTGAATAATTGCATTTGGAGTTTGGATGAAAAAGTTATGCATGTTTTACTAAGCATTGTTGAATTATGAGGAAAAAACAAGAATCAAGAGATGCATCGTCACTTGTGCCATGAAAGTTGGGAATTTTGTATTTTGCACACATTTTTCACCCAAATTCAATTGTTGATTGCCTTTTTCGCTATCAACCTTAAAACGAGAGATCAAAGAAATAAATAATAAGAACACAAATGTTTTTATGTGGTTCAGGCTATAAAAGAGCCCTAGTCCAAGAGTCTCTGGTATTAAAAGGATTGGAAGCTTCTTGATGCAAGCTCCAATGGTGTATTCTCAGGCAGCATTTAGATTGCTCTGAGTACAAGATGTTTTTCTCTCTAAAAAATTGAACCATTTACAATGATACTCCCAACCCTATTTATAGAGGCTGGGGTCATTAATGCTAATCATCTGTAATCAATACACATTATTCCCATTACTGGAGGATTAATACCAATTCAACGCATTGGGTTACATTGAATAGGGATCATGGCCCAGGCGAGACCTGTGGGACCCACTACAGAAAGGTACCTCTTTATGGGGAACATGCCCCAGGTACTGTCAGGGCGTGTTGTACCTATCTCCATGTCAAACGACGTAGTGGGAGTGCAAATTTTCAAGTCATACACTCGACAACACTGTGGATGGATCGCCAAAAAAGTTGTCAGATGATTCTTTGGCACTGCAAACCCACATTGGCTAACACCTAGAACCTATCTTAGGTCCGAGAACCAGAATCTCGGACCTGGAGGACGACTGAGGGAGGAGAGCTATTGTCATAGTTGCTTCTCCTGGAGAAACTCCAATTCTGAGGGCAAACCTCGGAGGGTAATCTACCTATAAGGTACCCACGACCTACCAAATGGCAAAGACAGATGACCTAGCCTGGAAGGAACCTCGCTCTGAGGAGAGGCCTCAGGGGGTAACATACCCCGAAGATGTCTAAGGGCGTTCGAGCCAGTCACTGTGAGTTGCCACGTGTTGGGAGGTGAAAATAAGAACAACATTTTCACCCTAAGTCTCTACTCGCCATCGGGCAGTGGAGACTTAAATTCGGAGGAATGGTTTGAAAAAGTGGAGGGAAAAACGTTTGGGCTTTCCTCTGACATCACTCTGAAAAGTAAACCCACGTGTCAACGCCCCATTGCTGGGCCCGTCAATCCATGCATTTAATTAGGAGTCAACTCCACGATCCCAAATGTCCACTCTGTATCTGAGGGGTCTTTTCTCAAAGAAACAGTGATCACGATCCTCGACCTTTATACCCTGACCACTGGATCGCCCCCATGGTCTTATGAAGGTAAGCAATCCGATGATCATGGGGAAAAGGCTTCCCCTCTAATCTTTACTGCGTATAAAACCCAGAAAGACCATCTTCAGTCTCACACTGTAGCCATAAGAAAATAAAAAAGCCCTCACACGAAAACCTTTCTTCTCTCTTGACCTTCCCTTATCTTCAACCATTTTTTCCAGTAGCTTTGGGCGATTGGTGTGAATCATCACACTTCTGGGTAGACAACAGATGATACTTTAGAGTCAGGACTTGCCTCAGCACCTACATGCGCATCATCTCGAGTAAGTGCCTTTGACCTGTTTTTCTATTTTTGTGTAGGCTTGAGGATTTTTGATATATGCTTAGGAATGCCAATGGTATGTCATTTGAGAGTTTGATTCTAGTTTTCATGAGTAATTTTATGCACATTTTGATATTAGGAATGTTCAAAATGGCCCTCAAATTTTTTTTATGTCACTTCTATGTTTCTGGACCTACGACCAGAATCTGAGGAATTCCCAGATTTTGGTAGGCTCATCTCTTCTGGTCTGTCCTTAGGCGCCAGAAATCTTCCTCTCCTCCTCGAGCAGTATCCTTAGAGTCATCCGTGTTTTGGCCATCTTTCGTTCGGTCAAAATACTAACTGCTTGGTTTTTGTCTCAGATATCTGAGGAACTTCGTCAATTACACGAACACGAGTTCTACCTCTTTAACCAGGAGATTTTTGACATGGCTTGTGAACAAGGTGCCTCCGGGGACAGTGCGAGGGTGGGATCCCAAGAACCAACTAGGGAGTTTGCCGTTCGTCCCATCAGCCAAATGGCGGGGAGGCCCGAAATGCCCGAAAACAGGGGGTTGACTGTGGAAGAAGTCTACAGAGCTCTAATTCCACACCCTACCCAGACGTACGAGGGTGATGGGTTTGAAGTGGAGGACTGGACTATCATACCCTACTTTGACACCCCGACGCCTTGGAAGCCATCATAAGGCATTACTCGGTCAGGGACAAGTGTCTCATGCGTCTTCGTTGGGAGTCTGAAAGAGCGCATCGTAGCGTTAATGGCCTAGGTGCCTGGAGCTAGGCTCACCTGATGGCTGGGGCTACCCTACCCCTCAAGCAATACTTCGTGAACTTTTTGAAGTTCGTGGGGATAGCCCCTTTCCAACTTTTCCCCAATGCCTACAGGGTGCTCTCGGGGATGTACATTTTATATTGGAAGCATAAATGGCCTGAGCCTTCACAAACGGAGATCCTTTATTTCTACAACTTCCGTACTACTCCAAGGAAGAAGAAAACCAATCGAGACAGGTACTATGCTCTGGCAAAGTATGCAGCCTCGTCTCTTGAATACAAGGCTCCTCACCACAACGAAAACCATTCTCAAGACTACAAAGATACATTCTTCTTCACGAACGACTTTCTGAATTGTAGCAATCCGACCCTGATCCTCGACTTCGCCAGGGTTGGTGAGTATCTTCCTAATCGATTTATTTTTCATGTTTTATGGGTTCTTTTATGTCCTATACTTATTCATTCTTCTGAATAGGCCCTTTCTGCTGAACCCATTATGTTCAGCTCTTCAAGGATCATCTTCAGGCGAGGAAGTCTCTCCCCGATCGAGATCTGGACCTTAGCCTCCTGGTGACGGAAGCCAATCTCATTAGGTCGGGGCTCCTCAGCATGGAACAAAGAATCAGTAACCTAGAGTTGACTAAGTATTGCCAGTCCAAGAAGTCTTGGGAGTTGGTGTCCCGTCACATTAACTACATTGATGGGCTAGCTCGGAGGACTTTACAAAAGCGGCTTGCAGAGAAACGACTGAAGAATATGCACACCGCAGAAGAAGCCCGAGAAACCTAGGAGGATCGGGAGCTTGAGGAAGAGCTTCAAGCAGGGATGGAGGCCTCTCACCTTGCTCCAAGTAAACTACCTCTCACCCTAAACTTTGCTCCCCGAGCAGGGGATAGGATAAGTCCCGAGCACGTTTGGGCTTCCCCTACTCTCCTTCATTGTGGTCAGATGTCACATTGGCACTAGACTAGGGAAGAATTTCAGGATTATTTAGAGATGATAGATGTGTACCTCCACCGCTTGAGGAGACAACCACCTTCTCAGGGCTTCGTACCCTTAGACTAAGTGACATCTTTTAACTCTGACTGGTTTTGCCAATATGGCACAAACATGAGTTATGAGATCGGAGATAGGATAATACATCATCAATGCTTGCACCGAGGCTCAACTCACAGTGAGTGTAATGCCCCACGTCACTATGGATTCTTCCTGGAATGACGACTGGCCCTGCAAACCAACACGAGTTTTTCCAACATGCTTTGTCCTCACTCGCATGCTTCATGGGAAAACTTCCCAAGAGGTCACCCATCATGAGTCTACTCCAAGTCAAGCACACTTAACTTTGGAGTTCTCAAGTGATGGGCTACCGAAAAGAAGATGCATCTTGTTGGCATAGGTAGTACCCATCAATCCATTGAAGCCCTCTTCAACTGTGTAGTCTCATACCTACACAGTCTTAGAATCATCACACTTGACTTTCCCCAGGCGATGTGGGATTACACAGTTGTTACCTGGTCTTCCCCTATGGATCATGGGATTCTGACTATCACAATCACCCCCCCCCCCCTTTAGGGGTCTGACGTCCCTGTCAGTCACACTTCCGGCTGGGTCAAGGCTACCATTTGTAATGCCCCACATCACTATGGTTGCTTCCTGAAATGACGACTGGCCCTGCAAACCGACACGAGTATTTCCAGCATGCTTTGTCCTCACTCGCATGCTTCTTGGGAAAACCTCCCAAGAGGTCGCCTATCACTTGAGAACTCCAAAGTTAAGCGTGCTTGACCTGAAGTAGTCTCATGATGGGTCACCTCCTGGTAAGTTTTCCCAGGAAGCATGCGAGTAAGGAAAAAGCACCCAATCGTCATTCCAGGAAGCTGCTATAGTGACGTGGGGCGTTACAGTGGGCCTCCAAGGAGCCTATGTTATTACATTACCCTATTGTGGAATATACACTAATTATTGATTTGTTCTTGCAGCTCATATGGGACTGGCTAATATTGCCCGGTCCGCCTTGAGGCTAGGAGCATCCCCAAGCTCTTCGACGATAGAAGGGTCGTCACGTCCTCGGGAGCATTTAGAACTCTCTCCACCAGCCAAGAGGCAGAGAGTTCCTACTCTCCCTGCGACAATTCCTACGGTCGAATTGCCCTCGGTCTTGGAGATCCCCTCCTCACCCGGCCCAGAAGAGGTGGTCCAAGGTTCAAACCAAGAGGCATTGCCACCCCAGCTCCGTGTTTTGGTGTATCTCAAGAAGTACGAGGGGGCCCTGCTAGAGAAATATGAGAGGATGCTTCAACATTTTTAAGCAAGGTTGGAGGAAGGCAACAAAGCTCTCCACAAGACTGTAGAGGCCCTTTGCCAATTGAAGTCGCCCCGAGAGAGACCAATCATTCCTCCGATAGGTCAGGTCGAGATGGAGACCTTATTCTTCACTAAAGCTAGGGGAGATCATCGCCCCTCTCGCCGGTGAGCTCCACTATGTGTGAGATGACTGCTCGAAGTTTTGCTCAATTGTGCGAAAACAATGAGGCTTCTCTCGTGGCCTCATGTCGATATGCCTCTGTCCGGGTAAATCATTCATTCTCTATGTTCTATTTTTGTAACGACCCCAAATTCACTATTAAGGCTTAAGGGCCTTGAGTAGTGTGCCTGGAGGGCATAATGGGATTCTGTGTGTGTCTTTAATGAGTTTTATGCATGATTATGATTTAATTCACGTTATATGACTATTTGATTATTTGAGATGCATGACTATGTGAATTAGTATGCATGTAGACCTGATTGTCTTAAAAAGAGCATAATTGTAATCTGGCCATTTTAGGGCATAACTGTGATAATTGTATTATGTGATTTGTGCCATGTGAGTGTGGTGTTTTTATCAGGATGCACGCATCAAGACGGTCCTAGTGAGCCAATTAGTCTAAAAGTCACAACGGGATTTTGTACCCGGCTCGGGGGGAGCCTAGGGGTACTTTGGGAATCTTATAGGTTGAGTTGTGAATGAGTGGTTTTAGTTACTGGCAATTGAGTAACCTGGGTAACCATTTGTAACTGCTGTGAGTAACAAGTATTAGATAGAAAATGGTAGAAATGAAATAGAAGTGAAAGGACTTAAGTGCCCTTGAAGGTTTAGTTAGGAAGGGGTAAATTGGTCTTTTGGCAAGGGTAATAGACAACTTTCAGCTGGGTTATAGGGGGGCACGGTTTGGGCATTGGGCATTGGGCATTTGGGGTGTTTTGATAAAATTGGAAGAGAAGAAAAAGAAGAAGAAAGAAGGGTTAGGGCAAGAAGAAGAAGAGAAGGGGCTGAAGTGGGAGTCTAGGAGGAGATCAAGGAAGCCTTGGGTGGATTCTCCATTTGTGGTAAGGATCTTTTACACATTTAAGTTTGGTTTCTGTTTTGATTTGAGGAATTTAAAGCATAAGTAAGCATTTTTAAAGTTTTGGTTTAGGTTGCTGAAATTAGAATCAAGGGGGTGGATTTTTGGGTGTGATGGTGTTTTGCTCTTGATTATAGTATCTATAGGTTGTTAGATGGTTCATGTGAGGTTTTGATTTGATTTTGGGGTTTAGGTATTTGTTTGGGGTGATTTGGAGAGGTTGAAGCTCGGGAAAAACGCATGGGAAAACCCAGAAATTCTGGGTTCGCGAAGGAGCGCCGCGGCCCTGTTCTTGGGCGCTGCGGCGCAATGGGGGCCAAGCCGCTGGGTGCCGCTGCCCTTGAAGGGAGTGCCGTGGCCCTAGGCCATTTTGGCAGCCCAAAAGTTGGGTTTTTAGGGCTTTTGCCCGGGGACACGGGGGATGGTTCCGATGTTTTGTTTTATGGATTTAGAGGTCCCGGGAGTACGGGATTGGTCCCGGGAAGTGGTTTTGGGTTTGGTTAGTATTAAAAGTGTTTTATGTGTGTTGTGACTAGGATTTCGGGGAGGCTCGTACTAGAGGACCGTGCTTGTGACCTTGGTGCATCGGAAAGCTCGGGATACAGGTAAGAAAACCGTAACACCCGAGAATAGGGCATGGGCCCACTGTGTGATTGCAGGGCACGGCCCTAGATTGTATTGTGTGCAAATGTGTAATCTTAGATGAACTATTGTATGTTTGAATGGTTATTTCAGAATGTATTATATGTATGGTTATAATAGAATGAACGGCTAAGGCCGAGAGCGGCGAAGGCCGGGTACGGCAGTGGGGCCGGAAGTAACGCTCAGCACATGGGATGCTATAGCCAGGGTGGGACCCAAGGGATACATGAGTTATCCTACGGTGTGGACCGAGACCCCAAGCTTTGGTAAGGCCTCTGGGGCGGCATGGCCGTGCTTGTTTAATCTGATGGTTTTTCTATTTATCAGTGAATTATGCCAGCTATATTATTTGCATATGTTATGTACCATTTGGGTTTTCTTGCTGGGCTTCGGCTCACGGGTGCTCCGTGTGGCAGGTAAAAGCAAGGAGTCAGTCAACCAGCCATGAGTATGGAGAGCGTGGGGGCGGCGCGTACATGTTCGGCCTGCCCGACTGCTTTGGTTGGGGGCATTTTGTAAATGGCTGTATTAATCCATTGTTTTGATAGTTGACCTGGTGTAAATCTATTTTTGAGTTGTAAACCTTATTTTGGGATCCCAGATGTTTGATACTTAACGTTTTCAATGAAACTAAACATTTTCAAAGAGTACAGCCTTAAATTCTGATTTATTCACACTTTTGGTTTTAGAAACCACTTAGAGTCAGTCAAAAGCACGATTTCTATTTTAAACTCACTAAGTAACGGCTCTAAGGTAGTAGGGCGTTACAATTTTAATTCAGCAATGCTTGGGCTAACCTTTTCCTTTTCTACAGTCCACCTTGGCTTGCCAACGCTCGGGAGACATCATCATGGAAAAGTCATATCAACTCCAGTGATCCCAGGATAAGGTAGCCCCCCTTAAGGAAAAGCTCCAAGGCCCTCAAGAAGAGCTTGCTCGAGTTTAGGCTGCCTTGGAAGATGAGCAAAAACACTCTCGGGAGCTTGAAGAGGCTGTCCAAAAGGCCACCGAGGGCATGCAACCGGCCCAAGGGGTAGCAAAGAGGGTCGCGGAGGGTATGCAATTGGCCCACGAAGAGGCAAAGAAGGCCATGGCTGAGGTCGCCCGAAGGGTTCTTGAAAACTCCCAGCTTCAGGAGCAAACTAAGGAGACTACCGACCGGGCTACACTTGGGGAGAGAAAAGGCCTCCAAGCCATGGAGAGGAACATGTCCTCTCAGCGTCAGGTGGACAAGCTGAAGAAGGAAGTTGAGACAATCACTGAGGATTCCTTCTACGTGGCCTGGTACCATAACCAAGACATGAGCTTGGATTTCACTGGAGAGCCCGAAAAGTATAAACTCCTCTTCGAAGAACATCTTAAGCGACCCAGGATGCGGAAGCTACTTTAGTTGCTGAGGTGACCCAAGTGGTTCAAATGGCTGAGGCGACCCAGTCTACCGAGGCCATCCAGTCTACTGAGGCAATCACCCCCTGCCGAGGTGGCTCAAGCAGCCGAGGCAACTCTAGCTACCAAAGCGGCCCAAGCTGTGGTCCACCAAGCAGGGAGTATCCCGAGAACGGACCCACTCATCGACCTGGTGGAGGAGGTTCCCAAGGGCTATTCATAATTTTCTCTTTTTAAACTGAGTAGGCCTGCATGCCATAGCTTATTGAGGTATATACAAATAACGCTCGAGCCCCTGAGCATAGTTGTAACTATTTTCCCGGTTAAAAACTATGTCGCTTGCATGACTTTTAGACTCCTTTGATTATTTTAGCTCGTCCTAATATTGCATTCACGAGAACCAGAACCTTAGGTCCTGTTTTTCTTGGTTTGGTTCTATGAATTCAACGTAACTTAATTGCCATGAGAATAAGCACTCAAACCACTTTAAAATTTTGGTTCTATAAATTCAACATAGCACAACTGCAACGAAAACAAGGACTCAAACAATCTTAAAAACTTAATTTGGTTATATAGATTCAATGTAACATGACTGTCATGAGAACAAGAACTCAAACCACTTGGTTCTATAAATTCAACGCAGCATGACTTCCACAAGAACAAGAACTCAAACGTTTTATAGGTGATTCCAGCATTTAGTGTCTTATATAGGCTCATAGTCCTAGAAGTAACTTTAACGTGAAATTTAGCATTGGTTTTACACAACCGGCCTGTTATGCCCGAACCTTTAGACATTTACTGTTCTCAGGCTTAAAGTCCCCATGTATCTCCGCAATCCAAAGACTCGGGCTTTCAAGAGTCCTTGCACATCAAATCCCCTGCCCCCCCAAGTGTGCAATACTTGGGAAGTCAGTCAGGGGCTTTAACCCTGCTTTCCGAGTGCATATCTCGACGCTTCCATTCGCCTTTCAAAGATTAGGATTTGGTTAATACTCCTCGGGCGTGCGCTATCCTTGGGAGGTAACCTGAATCTCTAAGTTCACGTTACTAGACTTTTTACACTGGGTTTTCTCCAGGTTTTCTAGCTATGGAATCAAATGACATTAGGAGTGCTTCACTCGTCGACTATCCAAGCTCCCCATGTCACAGATTTCCTGGACTTAGGTCTAAAATCCTTCGGCGCAATGTCCACGGGAGGCATCCCAAGTCTGCCCTGGGACCAGGTACGGGGTACTCAGCCTTCTGTTCGCATCTCGAGATCAAGAGACTTTGTCAGAGCTCCTCAGGCTCGGTGTCCACGGGAGGTGACAAAAGTCTATTCTTGTGCTACTAAGATTATCTAGCTCCTAGGTTTTAGAGTCCAAGAACTTTACTTAGCTAAGTTAGATAGTATTATAATAGTAATAATAGTATTATCTTTATGACTGTGGATTTTTGGTTCAGACCGGGATTTATTTGGACACTCATAGTAGTACTTGTAGATTTTCTAAGTTTAACCTATAGTTTAGGAATATTAATTTTAACCTAAGGTTTGATTAATATGACTGATATTGATGATAATATTTAGTATACTATAAGGTTTAAATAAGAACCAATAGGATAATAGCACATGTCATTTATAGGTTTAATGATGATTAAGTATTTTGAGGATTAAATTTATTAAGGTTAAAATTTGAATACCCTAAGGCCAGTCAGCAGCTTTGAAAACGTTAGAGGGCTTAGTCAAGGTTGTTTACTCAATTCAAATTAAGCTAAAAATGTGTAATTTCGTGTTTAAATAATCAGCGTATGCCGATATATCGCAGCTATAGGGGGCGATATATCGCAGCACGAAGATACGAAAAATACGAAACGTTGCACGATTACCTTGGGCATACTGGCCCAGGCGATATATCGCCTCTCTCATCATATTTTGAAAGTTTTCAAAAACGTTCTCCATTCAAACCTTCAACCTCTTGATAAGTCCAGCATCTTTTTGAACGAGTCTTCAGCCTCTGCTGAACGATAATTCAAATGTTTTTCACTTAAAAAGCCATTATTTTTATTCAAGTTAAATGAAGATCTTTTCATTCCTAAACTCTAGAAATAGGACATAGTACCCAACCATTTATTCATCTATTTCTCTAAGCTCAGAGGCTGTAAGTTGCTAGGTTAGTGTGAGAGTGTAAACACTTGGGTTGGGAATTATAAGCTTGATCACTACAAGCTTACTAAACACTTAGGAAGTAAGGTTCTATACACATTTTGGTGTAAGGTTTAGATTGATCATAGAAGTACTCAAGGTATCCCAAACTCTAGTCCATATCTGTATTATATTCTTTAAAATTTCTCATAATCTTCTACTCATTCTAATCTTATTCGTATTCTTGGTTAGGAAATCCAAGTTCTTAAGCACAAGGTTTTTGGTAAGTATATGTTGATAGTATAGTTCCTTCTTCACTTTCATCCCTTTTCTTCAATACACTCATCATATTGTAAATGGTTTTTAGGAGTGTTCCAAGGTCCCAAATCAATTCTCATATCCCGGTTATTTTGGTAAGGAAAATAGGATATGACTTATGTGTTATATGATTTTATATGTTATCTTATGAATATGTGTTATGTAAAATGCTATGTTAAGTATGCTTGTAGACTTGGGCATATGACCTATACAACTAACAAGCCCCAAATAGATTATGGGCATATGACTTGCTTAGCTAGCAAGACCCCACTAATCTAATGGGCATATGACTTGTTTAGTTTATGGGACCCCAAGTAATAATGGCCATTATAGTATGTATGTGACATAAGTGTTATGGTATGTTTTTATGTTGCATTATGATTTTTTATGCATATGGCTATATGTTAGATTTTCCTTGTTGGGCATTAGGCTCATTCCTTTTATGTTTATATGTGTAGGAAAATAGCTATAGTGGCGGGAAAGGTTCGTGAATGCTTGGGGAATGTGTATTGAGGCGGAATGGATTCAATGAGTCGAGAGTTTCGATTTCGAGGATGAAGTCTTTGTTTTATGGTTTATGTGTATTTTTCCGCACCTATTTATGTAATCTCCTTTTTATTACAATTAAGTTATGTTTTCCTTTTTAAAACAATGGGATCCCATATCTTGCTTTGAGTTTATGTAAGTTTAACATTTGTTTTTACAAGTTTTAATAAATTTATGATCTTTTCACTTGTAAGTTTTGTTAAAGATTAGTGTCTATGTATAGTTTTCGTTAATGGTCCAAGTTCTAGAGTAGTTGGGTCATTACATAGGTGCTAGACCCTGTTTTGCCTGGAACAAGCTTAGACTTCTAGGCTAGACTCGACTAGTTTCCTAGGATTTTCTATTCTCAGAGTGGTGACACAAGGCGCGCTCCACTTGACAAGTTTAGTTTCCTAGGTCGTTCCCTGTGAGGTGTGATGCTGCCCTAACTCCATGCCCCCAAGTGATCGAAGACTAGTCTGTGATCACTTCTCCAGGGGAGCGGGTGCTCTTAGTTCGCGTTAATAGAATAAAGGAAACCAAAAAATATAAGCAGGCAATAAATTTCTTACCATGTTTTACGTACACGGTTTCCATTAAATGTGCCTGAAGGCTACAAGGGTTACTACAGGAATAAATAAGGTTTACTGCTCATATTACTGGTAATACTGGCGAAGATGCTTAGCATTCCAAGCATAGGAAATTGATTCCCCACTTATTCGAGCTAACTTGTATGTTCATGGACACACAATGCTCTCGACTTGGTATGGGTCTTCCCAGTTAGGTCCCAGTACTCCTGCACCGGGGTCTTAGGTGGCTAAGAAAACTCTTTGCAACACCAAGTCTCTAAACCAAACTTTCTATCTTTCACCTTAGATTTGAAATACCTGGCTACATTCTGCTGGTAGGACGCTACTCGAAGCTGAGAAGCTTCGCGTAGCTCCTCCACGAAGTCCAGGGATTCCCGTAGTAAAGCATGGTTCGTGGTCGGATCATACTTATCCTGCCAGTATGTGGAGATTTTTGCCTCAACAGGGAGCATAGCCTCATAACCATAGGCCAGCGAGAAGGGAGAATGGCTGGTGGAGGTCCTGGCAGTGGTGCGGTAGCTCCATAATGCTCTAGGCAACTCCTCGGGCCAAGCTAATTTTGCATGTTCCAACATTTTCTTCAAAGTGGACTTGTGTGTCTTGTTAATTGCTTCCACTTGGCCATTTTCCTATGGATGGGCCATGGAGGAGAAGCTTTTGATAACCCCATACCCTTGACAGAAGTCTGTTAACACTTCATTGTCAAACTACAAACCATTGTCAAAGACTATCTTCCTCGGGAGCCCGTATCGGCAAACTATGTTCTTAATGACGAAGTCCAAGGTCTTTTTGGAGGTGATGGTAGCGAGTGGCTTGACATCGACCCACTTTGTGAAGTAGTCAACGACCACTATGGCGTATTTCACTCCTCCCTTTCCTGTGGGCAGTGACCCGATAAGGTCGATGCCCCAAACAGCAAAAGGCCATGGACTAGTCATCTGCGTAAGCTCATTTGGAGGTGCTCGGGGAATGTTCACGAAGCGCTGGCACTTGTTGCACTTCCTGACATAATCCATCACATCTTCGTTCATGGTGGGCCAAAAGTACCCTTGCCTCAAGATCTTTTTGGAAAGGCTCTGCCCCCCAACGTAATCTCCGCAAAAACCCTCGTGTACTTCTCCGAGTATCAGACTGGCTTCTTGCTTGGACACACATCGAAGCAAAGGCAAAGAGTAACCTCGCTGATAAAACCTATTGTCCATGATTATGTACCTGGGTGCTTGATAAAGAAACTTCCGAGCTGCTTTCTTATCTTGGGGTAGCTCCTCTAGAAAAGATATTTTACTATTGGCTCCATCCACCCATCTTGGGGTTGTATAGCTTCCACCTCGCCGGGAGCTGAGATGCTTGGAGACTCCAAGT
This sequence comes from Humulus lupulus, assembly GCF_963169125.1. Lineage (NCBI taxonomy): Eukaryota > Viridiplantae > Streptophyta > Magnoliopsida > Rosales > Cannabaceae > Humulus > Humulus lupulus. Next base: position 21,845,643 of record NC_084801.1, on the reverse strand, counting down.
AATCAATGGGAACCACATTGATCAACTCAGCATCTTTGGTTGTGGCTAACTTAGCCAAGGCGTCAACATTGGAATTCTATTTCGCGGCACCTGCTGAATAGTGAATCTTTTGAAGTTATGCAGTATTTCTTGAGCCTTGGCAAGATACACTGCCATTTTTGTTCCCCAGGCATGGTACTCTCTCAGTACTTGGTTCACCACGAGTTAGGAATCGCTAAAAATCTCGAGGCCTTCAGCTTTGAGCTTCAATGCCACGCGGATCCCATCGATTAAGGCTTCGTACTCTGCTTCATTGTTAGAGGCACTGAACCCATAGCGGAGGGAACTATGCACTCTGTGCTCCTCAGGGGAAACCAAAATAAGTCAAGCCCTGAAACCATTTTTGTTCGAAGACCTATCCACAAACATCTTTCAGGATGGTCCGATTGCTGGGGTACCATCAGTCTTCTCCTGACTCCCTATGCACTCGGTGATGAAATCGGCGAGTGCCTGACCTTTTACAGTAGTCCTTGGATGGTAGGTGATGTTGAATCGACTCAACTCCACCGAACACTTCATAAGTCTTCCCAATGAGTCTGGCTTTTGAAGGACTTGCCTAAGGGGATGGTTTGTGAGGACCTTAATTGGATGCGCCTGGAAGTAAGGTCTTAACTTTCGAGAAGCCACCATTAACCAAAAAGTTAACTTCCCCATCAGTGGGTACCTAGATTCTGCATCGAGGAGTCTTTTGCTAACATAGTAGACGAGGTGCTGGATACGACTTTCCTCCTGCACCAAAGCAGCAATGATAGCATTCTCTGAGACGACCATATAGAGTAGGAGAGGTTCTCCATCTACTGGCTTGGACAGAATCGGAGGATTTTCCATGTGCACCTTGAGTTATTGGAATGCCTATTCGTAGTCTTCCGACCACTCAAATCTCTAACTTCCTCAAAGAACATTAAAGAAAGGGATGCACTTGTATGTTGCCTTGGAGACAAAGCGACTTAGAGCTGCGATCCTCCCCGTTAAGCTATGAATTTCTTTATGCTTCTGAGGAGATGACATCTCGATTAGGGCCTTGATCTTCTCGGGGTTTGCCTTGATTCCCTAAGCACTGACAATGAAGCCTAGGAACTTACCGGAGGCAACCCCAAATGTGTACTTTGGGGGGTTTAATTTCTTTCTGAACCGGCGGAGCACTGTGAAAACCTCCGCCAAGTCGCCCACATGGTCGGGGGTTGTCCTAGACTTGACCAACATGTCATCCACGTAAACCTCCATGTTTCACCCCAACTGATTCTTGAACATCTTGTTAACCAGCCTCTAGTAGGTGGCACCGACATTCTTCACTCCAAAAGCATCACGATGTAATAGTAGACACCCTTATCAATCCAAAAACTAGTATGCTCCTTGTCCGCGACATGCATGGATATCTGGTTATATCCTGAGTATGTGTCCATGAAACAACTCGTAGCCAGAGGTGGCATCGACCATCTAATCTATCTTGGAGAGTGGAAAGCAATCTTTTGGAAAAGCCTTGTTAAGGTCCAAGAATTCGATGCATGTCCTCCAGGTTCCATTTGGCTTTGGCATGAGAACAGAATTGGATAGCCACCTAGGGTATTGGGCTTCTCGGATAAATCTGTTGGTAAGGAGCTTGTCTACCTCGGCCTTGAGAGCCTCTTTACGAGTTTGATCAAACGTTCTATGCTTTTGATGGATGGGAGCAAAGTTGGGATCACATTCAAGGTGCGGCATATGATGTTTGGATCAATACTAGTCATGTCAGAATGTGACCATGCAAACACGTACTGATTTTCTCGAAGGAAGTCCACCAATGCTTCTTGGACTTCCGTCTTCAAGCTTCCCCCAACTTTTATTTTTCTATCGGGGGTGGAGGTATCAAGAACTACCTCCTCCACCTCCTCTATTGGTTTAATGGACCTTTCCTCTTGAACCCTCGGATCCAAACCATCGGGCCCGCTCTCTTGGACAGCTTGTACCTCCGATGCCTCAGGCTTCTCAGGGTCACCTTCCTCCACCACCATTACTGGAGTTTTGAGAGAGACATTGTAACACTGTCTCGCCTCTTTCTGGTCTCTGTGGACAATACTAATTCCTGCTTCTGTGGGGAACTTCATGCACAGGTGGCGGATGAAAGTGATGGCTCTGAACTTTACCAGTGCAGGTCATCTCAAGATGGCGTTATACGCCGAGGAACAATCTACCACAACAAAGGTGCTGTATATGAAGGCCTAGCGAGGCACCTCTCCAAGAGTTATAGGGATCTTTATCTATCCCATCGGGATGAGGGCCTCTCTCGAGAATCTGTAGAGAGTCAAGGCAGACGAGGACAAGTCTGCCGTGGTCAGCCCTATTTTCTCGAAGGCTGACTTAAACAGGATGTTCACCGAACTCCCGTTATCTACCAGAATCTGCGCCACCATTTTGTTGGTGATTTGACTATCAATTACCAATGGGTCTTGGTGCGAGAAATGCACTATTGAGCATCATCTTCAGAGAATGTTATGACTTGGTTAGTCATTCAGGGCATTTGGGCAAGCAGCTGAGCCAAAGCCATAACCTCATCATCGTGATTCAAAGCTTGCGCATACCTGTTCTGTGAGCTTCGAGTGGTACCACCCAAGCAGGTTCCTCCCGAGATGGTTCCTACTCACCCGTTCACTATAGGAGGTCCTTGGGCCACTGGATGTTGTGGGACCACAGGAGCAACTGCTGGAACCTGCGGAGAAAAAAGTGGCACGAGCAGTCCTGCCGTGGGGGGTTGTGCCTGACGCACTCCACCCTTAGCATATTGGTGGAGATGTCCCAGATTGATGAGGTTCTCGATCTCATCCTTGAGCTGGCAACACTCATTGGTGTGGTGCCCTATGTCGTTGTGGAAAGGAAAAAATTTGCCAGGGTCTCCCTTTCCCTGTCTTTCCAGATGGGTTGCGGCTTTCTATAGTGAATGTGTTGTGTCGTGGCCACTAAGATATTTTCTCGGGAGTCTACCAAGTTAGTATACTCAGAGTATTGCGAGACATACTTCTCACCAGAGGTAGCTCCCTGCTCAGCCTGTCCGGTTCCATTTCCCTTAGGCCTCCGGCCCTTGCCCTCCTCCCACGTCTACTACTGCCGGGAGCTCGACTGGATTCAGCAGGCTGGGATGGAGCAGCAACTCCAATATTGAATGCAGGCTGAAAATCATTGTATCCAGTGGGCATCGCCCAGTATCCTACTGGAGCCATATTGAATCCAGGAGTGGGCATGACACTAAAACTGGAAGACTGAACAATTGGGTTAGGTTGGATTCCCCCCAAGCCTGGTTGCACATGAGCGTTAGGGGAATATTGGATTCCAGAAGCCACGGGGCCAGGCGTGGTTGAAGTAGGGAAGGCGGCAGGTACTTCGAATGCCCCAATCTGGGCATTTTCCCAGCTGATATATTCTTGTCCTCGATGAATGAAGTCGTCAAGTCGTGGCATCCTCTCCACTAGAGGTCATCCCAAAGTAGGGACCCCGCGCGAATGCCAGCTGGTAAGGCCATCAATTGCTGGCCATCATCAACTCTCTTGGTGCTCGGTGCTTCCTCCTTGAAGCAAGGGCCCTTGGTTTATGTTAGCCAAGGCATTAAACTTGAACCTCACCTTCCGAACTCCTATGAATTGTCTTCAGAAGGCAGACGAAAATTGATGCCATGATTGAATGGATCCTAGTCAGAGCTTTTTGAACCATTCATCTGTTGGTCCCGTCAGGGTGATCGGGAACACATGACATTTAGCGTCATCAGAGACACAATGCACCAACATTAATCTGTTGAACTTAGACAAGTGGTTTTTGGGGTCCCAACCACCATCATAGGGCGGCATAGTCAGCATTTTGAAGCCTTGTGGTAGAGGGGCCTCAGCAATGTGAGAAGCGCATGGCTATACTTCTTCGTCTTCTGTGTCAAATTCGTGGCCCTGCCGCCTGGCCATTCTGATCATGATCCTCTTCAGGCTTTCTAACTCCGTGCAGAGCGGGTGACGATATTGGTTGATGCTTCTGAGCTGAGTTATCTCTTCTCTAGACGTTGAGATTGTCCCGAAGGTCTGATAGACTTTTTCTAGATGGGCTCGCGCCCACCTGCCTTGTTGCACCTTCGGGCATTAAGGTTGTCTCGCAGGTTAGCCTGTCCTCGAAACGCACCATTATCCTCAAGACGAGCCACCTCGATTTCACCGTCGGACTCGATGTTCTCATCATTTACCGAGACACTGATGCCACATTCTCAATTCAGTGAGGTGTTCCTAGGGCAAGCCCCCAGACCGTTGTCCCTACGGGGTTGGCGAGGTCCTGAGGGGACACCACCTCTAGGCCTCATGCGATCTGTATGGGCGCGTCAGGGCGGAACGCCCCAAGCTCCACGGGCGATGACGGCCTGGTGGTGTCCTCGGGCCCCTGGGCCATTATCCTTACCTGTTTGCTTTGGACTCTAGTGTTCCTCAGGATTTTCACGAGCCTTCTCCTTCCTTGGAGTAGGATTCTCGTCGACTTTCCCTTTGTCGCGATCCTGTGGTGTCATTGGGGTTCCAACTCCTGCTGGGTGCTTGGTGGTCATTCCAGTTGGCAGATCTCGCATCTCTACAGCTGGGTGCTCGGGAGGCACTTCAGCTGTATTGACAGGTGACACTCCAACAAAGTGCGCAGGTGGCACGCCAGTTAGGTGCCCAGCCGATACATTGCCATCAGGGTCCACTCACAGCCCCTGGGCTGCAAGAGTGGCCTTCATGGCAAGTACCATCTACTGTAGGGTGGCGATGTGTAGAGTCCAAGAACTTTACTTAGCTAGTTAGATAGTAGTAGTAATAGGTATTAGCTAGTAGTAGTTATAGTATGTTTTTAACTGTGGATTTTGGTTCAAGCCGGGAATTAGTTGGACACTCATAGCAACACTTGTAGATTTTATAAGTTTAACCTATAGTTTAAGAATATTAATTATAACCTAAGGTTTGATTAATAAGACTGATTATGAAGATGATAATTATTATACTATAAGGTTTAGATAGACTCAATAAGGAAATGACACTTGTCATGTGTATGTTTAATGAATAATTAAGTATTTTTGAGGAATAGTTTATTAGGAGCAATATTTGAAAATCCCAGAACCTGTCAGCAGCTTTGAAATAGTTAAAGGACTAAGTCAAGGATGTTTACTCAATTCAAATTAGGCTGAAAAAGTGTAATTACGTGTATAATATTTCAGCGTATGTCGATATATCGCAGCTCTAGGGGGCGATATATCGCCATACGAGGATACGAAAAACACGTAGCTTCGCACGACAAACTCGACGAGCCTCGGGAGCATCAGTCCAGGAGATATATCGCCTAGCATGGGCGATATATCGACTGTGGTGCATGGTTTTCAAACGATTTTGAAACCGAGCTCATTTTAATCCTTAACCTCTTGATAAGTCCAGAACCATTCTGACCGAGTTTTCAGCCTCTGCTGAACGATTATTCAAATTTTTTTCAATTAAAAAGTCATTATTTTATTCAAGCTAAATGAAGATCTTTTCATTCTTGAACTCTATAAATAGGACCTAGTACCCAGCCATTTCTTCATTCATCAAGCTGAGTTCAGAGCCTACAAGCTGCTGGGATTACTTTAGAATGTTAAACGCTTGGGAAGTAAGGTTTATAGTATATTTCGGTTTCGAGGTGTAGTTCGGTCATATAAGCATTCAAGGCATTCCTATTCTTAGTTCCTTTCAGTACTGTTTCATTAAATTCCTGTAGTTTTTCTACTCAATTCCTAACTCATCTTCTCTATTCTTGGTTAGGCATCTAAGGTCTTCGAACTTGAGATTTCTTGTTGGTAAGTAACTTTTCGATGGTGTAGCTCATTCTTTTCATCTTTTTCTTTAGTATACTCACCTCTCTATTATGGTTTTTAAAAGTTTTCCAAAGTCCCGATCTTGTTCTCACAATCCGGTTTTTGGTAAGGAAAATAGGGTAGATTTGTATGCTTTTATGTTGTTGATATATGTTTATGTTATAAGTATGATATGTTTTTAGTATATGAATTGTTTAGATAACAATCACATAATTTGTTTAGATAACAAATATATAACAAGTCCCAATAGTAGATTCCTTGGGCATATGCTTGTTTAGATAACGAGCCCCATAAATTTATATGACTTGTTTAGATAACTAGCCCCTTAAATTTATGGGCATATGATTGCTTAGCTAGAAAGTCCCAAGAAGTATGATGGCCATTATAATAGATGTTGTATTTATATAGTCATATGATTATAGTTTATGTGTATATGTTTCATGCTTGTAGTAGATTTTCTTTGCTGGACATTAGGCTCATTCCTTTATGTTTTATATGTGCAGGAAAATAGTTATGGCAAGGGGAAGGGTTCTTGGCAGCTTGGGGATGTGTATTGAGGGAGAATGGAATCGGTGGACTGCGCGTAAACGATTCGAGGATGAAGTGTTTTCTAGTCTTTTAAAATTATGCTTTATATGTATTTTCCGCACTTTGCTTTGTAACACCTTTTAAGATCTAAGTCATGTTTTGTTTTATTTTCAAAACAATGGGATCCCATACCCTAACCGTATTTTTATGTATTTAACTTTTTATTTACAGTTTATAATAAAGTCATGGTTATTTCATATGTATGTTTTCTTAAGATTAGTATAGTAGTTTTTAATGGTCCAAGTTTAGAATAGTTGGGTCATTACACGATGTTACCATATTGAGCATCGATCTTTTGTTGCTGGTTGGACATCTGCTCACGGAGCACCACCACCTCTGATGTCTCCTCCGTGTCCATGGGCTGAGGGTATTCTTCCTTATAATACCCCTGGTCGACATCGTCATCTTCGCCATCGTACTCGGCATCTTCGTCATAATCCTCCACCATCTCAGGCATGTCTTAAGGTGGCTGCCGACTAGGTTCCCCTCCTTCAACTCCAGTAGGAGGGAGTATGTCATCTATAACGTTTCTTTGAGTAGTTACCATGACTATAAGTGTTCTGAATGCTTTTGTCAAGCTCTCAATGAAAGCACCAAATTTTGAATGTCTTTTTCGCTATCAACCTTAAAACGAGAGATCAAAGAAATAAATAACAAGAACACAAAGGTTTTTACGTGGTTCGGGCTATAAAAGAGCCCTACTCCACGAGTCTCTGTGTAACGACCCAAATTTACTAATGAGGCTTAAGGGCCTAGATTAGTGTGTCGGGAGGGCATAATTGGAATATATGTGATTTAATGATTTAAAGCATGCTATATGACTATTTGAATATTTGAGATGCATGGCTATGTGTATTAGTATGCATGTAGGCCCTGATTAGGTTAAAAGGGCATAATCGTAATTTTGGCACGTTGCGGGCATAACTGTGTATATATGCGATAATTGTTGAGACCACATTATTATGTTGATATATCTGTGATCTGTGACTCGAGACGATCCTAGTGAGCAGATTAGCAAAAAAGCCATGGCAGGGATTTATACCCGGCTCGGGGTGAGCCTGGGGGTATAAATGGGAATTTAGTGAGTATATTGGAGTCTACTTTGATAATGAGGAATATAATTGGTGATTAATTAGGTATCGGGAGATAAGTGGAAAATATTAGTGACACACGAGGAATTAGCGGGAATTGGGTAAAATGACCAAAATGCCCCTAAGTGGATTAAAGGACTTAGATTAAAAGGGAGGGCATTATGGTCGATTGGCTTCTCAGAGATAAGTATTTTGAGGCTTTATACTTAGTGGGAATTGTATAAAAAGGCAGAAGGTTGTGGAAAGAAAGAAAAGAAGGAAAAGGAAGAAAAAGAAAAGGGAGAAAACATAGCAGTTTTTCCAAAGGGTCGGTTTGTGGTTCTCTCACCATTTCTCTTCAACTTTCTTGGAGAAAAACTCAGAAGGGAGCTAGATTAAGCTAAGTAACAAGAATACAAAGCTAAGCTTGAAGGGTTGGCAAGGGGTTAGCAGGAACACACCAATACTTAAGGTAAGCCTTTGGAGTTTTCAGTTTCTGGTTTGGCTAGTTTGAATTATGGCATCTAAGCTAAGTTGATGGGAATTTTAGGGGAACTCAAGCCAAGAATTTGAGGAAGAACAAGATAAGGAGGTCTAGAACCTAACTCAAAGTCAAATTTCCATCAAAGGTATAAAATTCTAAGCATTAAACTTTGAAGTTTTGAATGTTTTGCTGAGTTTCTGAAGTCTATGAGCAACTATGGTGAATTTTGAGATTAGGGATGCATGTGATTGGGTTTTGAGTATTTGGGATGCTTGGGATGAGTGGAGTGTGTTAATAAGCTTTTTTTTGAGTTTGGTGAAGGTTTGGAGAAGTTTTGGTCAAGTTTTGCTCGAGAAAATCGCAGGAATGGAAAATGTGAGGTTGGCTGTCTGTGACTAGCGCTACAGCACTAGCCTTTGGGCATTGTAGTGCTAGGCCATGCTTTCTAGGGGATTTTGGTCCTGCTTGTGGCGCTGTAGCGCCCTCCTTAGAGCGCTGTAGCACTGCCTTGTTTCCAGAAAGGGATTTTAGGGTTATTTACAAGGGTTTTTGACCAAGGGTTCGGGGTTCGATTCCACCACCCTGATTGGTGGAATTAGGACTTCCCGGGGGCTCGGGATTGGTCCCGAGGCTAGGTTTTGGACTTGAGGTTTGGTGATGACTTTGACCTATGGTTGTGATTAGGTGAGCGCTAGAGCTTGAGAGGGATCGTGCTCAAGGAGTCAAGTGATCAAAGCTAGCGAATTTAAAGGTAAGAAAACTGCACCCGGTTATATGTTTGTGATGGGACTAAGAGCTCCTAATATCTGTATAATGTCAATGATGGTATTACGCCATGGGGCATGTGATAGCGGCCTAAGGGTACCGTACACAATATTTGCGCACAGGGCGCGGCTTGGCCACTGGTAGCCGAGGACAGCTTAATATTCAATGAGCTCGGTTTAAGCGGGCCGGAGTCAGTGGGATAACGGAGGGTGCGGCCTAAGGGCGCTAACCCTAGTTATCATTTGTAAATTGATATATGATATGAGTTGATATGTTAATATGCTGAATACTTGGTTATTCTGAATGTTTATATGATTGAGAACATGTTTATGCAATGTGAGACATTGGATTATCTGTTGATTGCTTATGCTCTGCTATTGTGTTTTCTTGCTGGGCCTTGGCTCACGGGTGCTACGTGGTGCAGGTAAAGGCAAAGACAAGTTAGACCAGTCTTGAGATGGAGAGCTGTGGGGCTGAATGTACATAGCCAGCTGTTCGGTCGCTTTGGCCGAGGAGTGGATCAGGACAGGGATCGTTGAACTGTCTATTTTGCCTTAGTATGGCTAATATCGTATTTAGATCGTGAATCTTTTGTAAATGGCTATAAACCTATTATTTTGGGATCCCGTGTAAACAGGAAATGTTATGTATAAGAAATGTGACTTTTAAGACCAAAATCTTTTAACCCTAGTACATTATAGTTTCAGTAACACGATTTTAACTAAATGACTTGATTAGCAAGGCTAGCACTTTTATAAACACACAGTGTAAAGGTCTTGGCTATCCAGGGCATTACACTCTGGTATTAAGAGGATTGGAAGCTTGTTGAGGCAAGCTCCAATGGTGTATTCTCAGGCAACATTTAGATTGCTCTGAGTATAAGATGTTTTTCTCTCTAAAAAACCGAACCCTATACAATGAGACTCCCAACCCTATTTATAGAGGCTGGGGTCATTAGTGCTAATTATCTATAATTAATACACATTCTTCCCATTACTGTGGGATTAATACCAATTCAATGCATTGGGCTGCATTGAATAGGGATCATGGCCAAGGCGAGATCCACGGGACCCGCTGCAGAAAGGTACCTACTTTATGGGGAACATGCCCTAGGTACTGTCAGGGCATGTTGTATGTATTCCATGTTAGACATCGTAGTGGGAGTGCGAATTGTCGAGTCGTACACTCGACAACACTGTGGAAAGATCGCCAAAAAGGTTGTCAGACGATCCTTTGGCGATGCAAACCCGCATTGGCTGACACCTGGCACCTATCTTAGGTCCGAGAACCAGAACCTTGGACCTGGGGGACGACTAAGGGAGGAGAACTATTGTCGTAGTTGCTTCTCCTGGAGAAACTCCAGTTCCGAGGGAAAATCTCGGAGGGTAATCTACCTATAAGGCACCCACGACCTACCACCTGGCAAAGACAAATGACCTCATCTGGAAGGATCCTCGCCCCGAGGAGAGGCCTCGGGGGGTAACATACCCCAAAGATGTCTACGGGCATCCGAGCGAGTCACTGTGAGCTGTCATGTGTCAAGAGGTGAAAATACGGATAACATCAACCATATAGGTCGGTCAAGGATGTTTCTAAAGACTAGGGCATGCCCAAAAGACTTATATATAAGAAAAGAAACACAATTTTAACTGGAGAAACACATTGAAGGCAACTAGAGAGCAACAATCAAGAGTTTTTCATCATTGTTCTTCATATTTTCTCATCTTTTTGTTTCTCTTAGAGTATTGGCAATATTTTGAGATTATGAACCACATTATGAGTGACTAGTTTTCTTGTTTGTTAGGGTGTAGATGGAGTTCCTATTATGATTCTAGTTTTATGATTTAATACAAAGTTTATATTAGTGCACTATTGCTTTTGTGTTCTACTTTGATTCATTGATGTTATATTTATGATTTATATAATAGTATGCATTATATGATTATAATTAGGGCTTTGTTTAGATTGTGAGAATTATTACTTGAGAAGGAAACATTTAAACAATACGATAGCGGGTGGAACAATTTAGTTATGTGAGGTCAAGAGATAAGCATGGATCTAGGTTGCCGAAATAGTTCTAGGTTGTGAAATCGAGAGGTAGAATATTTAGAATTATTTCTAGAGCGAAACTTAATGAAGATATGGACAAATGGTTGTATAGAGATATAGAGATAAAATAATGCTCTAGGTTCTTGAGAATATTGGATTGAATCAGGTACATTAATGAATGATATTAGAATTATATAAGAGTGAAATTGAATCCTTTACAATTGTCAATATTTTGTGTTTTTCCAAACTTTTTAATTTAATTTTGTAATTTATATTTTTCTAAATTGATCGCTTAGATAAAATTAGGAATTATTATTCATTGTATTTAGTTTATTTAATTGATTTTAATCCTTGTGGGACGATATCGGTCTCTTGACCACTTTATTACTTGTTCAACTTATTCACTTGCAAGCATATCAATTATTTTTCGCAACAATAATTATGTTCAATAAGTATGTCAACTACAAAACAATTGGTTTTAGTTAAGGTTGATCAGTTTTAAGTTTACAACTCTAATGGTTTAAGTTTAGAGCTTGACGAATTTTAGTTGTGCTCAACCAACATAATATAGTTTCCAAAGAATTTTTTTTTTTTTTTTTAATTTAAAGCTTGACCTTAACCAAATACGGTTGATATTTCTGGATACTAATTAAATTTCTAAATTTGAGATCGCTACTATCAGTTGAGAATAATTGTACATGGTTGAGATTTCCACAGATTAATTGAATTTGTAATTTAGAGCTCAAATAGTATCAACTAAGCTCGACTGAACATGATCAAGATTCCAAAAGGTAATTAAATTTGGATCTTAAAAGATATCATTTAAGCTAGATCAAATATTATTAATATTTTTAAATTTAAAACTTGACTAAACATAGTCCAGATTTCCAAAGAACAAGACCAATTGATCTCAATCCCATCAATTAAAGTTAAAAAAGGTATAGCATAGCTAGTTGAGCTCAATAATTGAGCTCAACTTAGTTGAGCTATACAAGTGAGTTTGGTAGAGCGTTCCAACTAACTCTAATTAATTTCAACCACATCGATAAAAAATTAGGTACAATTGAGCTCAACATTGTCAAGTTGAACATCTCACACATCAATTAAAACTCGACTAGGTTTGATTGAACAACTTAACTAAGGCTAATTAACCTCAACTATATTAACTAGAGCTTAACCAGGTAAAATGTCACAACTAAGAAATACAATAATCCTAATGTAACATTTTTAATGCTACTACTAATATTATGATACATAATTTCTTGTATTAATGGAGTGTGAGGAACAACTAGCTTGCACATGCTTGCTTTCCAACATGAGCTTCTTCCTTGAATATTCTCAGGTTCCGATTGTCGACAGCTAAGTTATTTTTGACTTCCACGCCAAAAACCACCTTGAATATTTACAATTTTGATTTAAAAAAAATAATTAAAGAGAATTGAGATGGAAAGTCAGAATAATTACTAAGAAAAATCAAGAAGTGAACAAATGTGATAACAAGAACATAGAAGGAGAGGGTTGAGATAGCTCCAATTAGGAGGAGGAAACTCAGAAGACAACAACACCTTCTCCATGGACAGCTTGTGCACATTTCCAACAAAATGTGAGTTCATATTTTCAGAGAAAGAAATAGTATAATAGTTGTAACGCCCTAAACTCCAGGGACCGTTACAGTGTGCATTTTAAATAGTGCTAAACTCGTTAATCGAGTTATTTGGCCATAATCGTGTAACTAAGTATGATTAGCAGTTTAGGGTTAAAAATTTTGGTTCAGATATAACGTTTCACTAAAACATTTACTGTATACATTGTAATCCCAAAATATAATTTAAAGGTTAATTACAACAAAATATTTACAACCAGCCGACCTAAGCAGCAAAATAGGGTTTAACCTAGTTCCTCTTTAAACCCTCGACTATGGCGGTCGGGCAGCTGCATATGTACACATCGTCACCTAAGCTCTCCAACTCAAGGGTGTCCAACTTTCTTTTGCCTTTACCTGCACCACATAGCACCCGTGAGTCGAAGCCCAACAAGAAAACTCAATATGCTCATGAACACGTAATAACATGTTACTAAGTCATAATAGGCATGCCTAGCAGTAATAACCTTATTCATGCATGCAAGAAAGTACAAATAAATGTTTGTGAAGTCCTGCACTCTGAGTAGATGACTAATAAGTCTCTTGCTCTGAGGTAGATGACTAATAAGTCTTTCTGAAGTAGATGACTAATAAGTCACTCTCTAAATAGATGACTGATAACTCTATCTCGGTTAGATGACTGATAAGTCTATCTCGGTCAGATGACTAATAAGTCCATCACGGTCAGATGACTGATAAGTCCATCATGGTCAGATGACTGATAAGTCCATCACGGTCATATGTCTGATAAGTCCATCACGGTCAGATGACTGATAAGTCTATCTCGGTCAGATGACTGATAAGTCCATCTCGGTCAAATGACTGATAAGTCTGTCTCAGTTGGATGACTAATAAGTCCATCTCGGAGGTCCCATACCCTCCTAGCCATGTGATGTGTAGGTCACCTAAGCCTTTCTGGCTCTGGCTCTAAATAATTAGCCTTTAGACTAGACAAGCACTTTTAGTTTTCATCGAACTTAAGGTCGGTCAAGCATTTCATGCTCAGGACGATAATGCTTATGTCAATTAGATCTAATCTTTATCGGCTTGCGTTAAACATGCTAAGACCGTCCTTGACTCATAAGTCAATGCCATACGACCAGTGCTCGGTACTACTATCGAACTTGACTAGTAAGTCACAGCTTCACAGTTAATACTGACACCATTGCCGATTTTGACTAATAAGTCACTTCCATTCACAAGTGAGCAAGATTTTGCTAAGCATTTGATATGCAATCAATGTCCACATTTAAACACTCAACATGCCTCAATAATAACCATGCATGTCACATATGGGGTGCAACTTTCTTACCTCTGGTTCGAGCGAGAAATACGTTAAGAACGACCCTTGAGAACGATCGTTCCTTTGATTTTTTAACGGTCACCTAGCCATAACCAAATACAATCTCTGATTAATGAAATCAACAATAAAAGGGTCTTGACCTAAACCTCACTCCCGGGACCTCGAATTGTACCCAAACGATGAGTAGATTCGATGCCGAGCCTTAGGAATTGAAACCCCGAGCCAAAAACCCTCAAAAGTGCCTAAAACATGCATCAGAGAAAACAGGGTAGCGCTACAGCGCTGCCCCCCCTAGCACCCCAGTGCTACGACCAGGGTTGATTTGCCCTGGCTAGCACTGTAACGCCACCCTTTGGGCGCTCTAGGACCAGCCAGAATCGCCCTGGTTCTTCCCTCCTTCGATTCATTCATTTCCAACTTGAAAAACAAGATCCTAAACTCCATCCAAATCCCCAAAAGAACTCAAATACCATATACACAAGTCCTAGGCACCATAACCCGAGTAACCCATGCCAAAAGCTCCCACAAATTCCCATTATCCAACTCAAAATCCAGCTGAAACTCAAATAGAAAAACAGAGCAAGAGCCATAGTTTTAATGGCTAGAAACTCACCTCAATCTCAGCTTAGAACCCTCTTCAATGGTGGAACACAATACAAAACCCTCAAGGCTTGGTTCCCTAGCTTAGAATTCTCAATCTAAGTTTAGAACCCTCTTCAATGGTGGAACACAACCCAAAACCCTCAAGGCTTGGTTCCCTAGTTTGGTTCCTCAAAAAGAGCTTCAAAAATCAAGGAGAAAAGAAGAAGAAAAAGATGAACGGTTGAAGGAGAAGATGATGCTCTGTTTTGGTTCAGCCTTCTAATGTCTAAATATAACCTTAGGGTGAAAAGAATATTTTTCTCCTAGGTCAATTAAAGTCTTCTAAAGGCTCCCAAGGGTAAAATCGACCTTTCCTGCCTATTTCGTTAATCTTAATTAACGCTCTCCAATTCCCGTTATTCTCAATATTCTCAAATGCTAATAAATCATATCCCATTACCCTTTAATTCCCAGTAATGTTCTAATCCTCAAATCACCCCGAGACTCACCCCGAGCCCCGAAATTAATCTTGTTATGACCATGCTGAATGGCTCGAACAAATCCACATTATAATGGGGTATTATTCAAAATTCACCAACATGCATGAAAATACACAACTACACCCTTAACCGGCCAAATTACCAAAATGCCCTTATAATAAAATGTGGACCCATATGCATGCATTTATCATCATATAATAATATAATTCACATAAACATGCATATAATCATTTAATGGAATAATAAATAAATTATGGCCCTCCCGACCTCCTAATCAAGGTCCTAAACCTTATTAGGAAATTTTGGACATTATAACTATCCCCTCCTTATAGAAATTTTGTCCTTGAAATTTATCTGAATCGCCTGGAATATAAATTCTGCACAACTAATTCTAGTTTCCCAGGTCGTTCCCTCGACCTCACTATCTCTGAAACATTACCTTGACCCAAGGTATAGCTTTGCTTCTCAAATACTTGTTCTTTCTGTTAAAATTTGAACTGGCTACTCCTCACAGGATAACCTAGCCTCAATCTCCCGATTCCCATAACTCAACTCATGAGTCTCTTCTAACCCATGTCCTCAACATGGAATATAAAATACACTTTATACAGCTGACAGTGTCAAAGACATGGCCAATCCAAAACACAACCTGACCGATCCTATCCAGGATTCAAACGGTCTTTTCCAATTCTAGAGCTCAACTCGCTCTTGCCTCTTTCTATGGTGATACTTTAAGGAAGATACAATCTTCTACTTGGAACTTCATGTTCCTGCATCTTAAATGAACATAGCTTTTCCATTTACTCTAAGAAGGGAGCATCCAAGCTCTAACCTTTTCAATAACCTCAATGATCATTTGAACTACCTCAGGATCCAAATATAATATCTCATTCATCTTATAAGATGCCCTTCCAATAATAATTGGATAACCCTCTCTCTCTCTGATTTACCATCAGTCTGAGAGTAATAAACTGTGATAAATTCCAACTGTATATTCATCACTTTCTGCAACCTTTCCAAAACTTGGAAGTAATAATAGAGTCTTCATCTGATAAGATAGACATCGAATTCCATGAAGGCATACTATCTCTCACACACAAAGATCTGAATATTGATCAACTGTGTTACTTATCCTTATTGATAAAGGTGGGCTCACTTTAAATACTGGTCCATAATGACCCACTATCTTGGGCAGCCCACCGCGAAACCCATCGCGATGTTTCCTTATTTCCATTATAGAATACTCAAAGGCTGCAGTAGCCTTACTTGTTTCTGATACTCTGTCTTGACTTGCTAACAGGTTAAGAACTTTGTCACGTATTCCATTATGTCCCTCTCCATCCCAGGCCACCACTATAAAGCTTTCATATCCTGTTACATTTCCATGATGCCTGGATGAAGAGAATAAGAGGATAATATGAGATTCATCCAGAATCTCTCATTTAATCCCAGTGTCCATCGAATCCCAAGTTCGATCCTTATACCACAATAAACTCATACCTGACACTACATAATCCTTAGCTAATCTAGCTAAGACATTCCTCTCAATTCTTCCCACCTATGGTTCACTTAACTGTTTTCCATTAATCCTCTCTACAAGAGTAAACTAAAGTATACAGCTGGCCACCTAGCCCACTAGAAATTCTACTCTAGTTCTGGTCAGATGCTTCAAATAACATGATGCATAGGCAATCACTTTTGTTTTTCTTGCCACTGAGGTGTCATAACAACCTATAAACTGATTCTGATCTGTAAGAAGACTCATAATTATTTTCCCCCAAAGCACATATAATATCATGCCCGTCTAAGGAAACTCCTGCCCTCTGAGGCGTTCCTTGACCTTGGAAAATTCTCCAACCAAGAATATACCACAATACCATCGATCAGAACGATCACAAATCCAATTCAAATAATCCTTGAATACTCTATTCATCCCATCCATCCAAACACAACTTAACGTTAACCAATTCCTCAAAACATAACTCAGCACTCCCAGTGCCTTTATCTGATATAAAAAGCAGTCTTCTGCATATCCTTCTCCCTGATCTCTAGCTGGTAATAACCAGATAAAATATCCACCTTGGAGAATATCATATTACTCAATAACTGGCCTTTAGTTCTTACAACTCTGCTGAGCTGTTCAATACAGTGCCCTAAACCTGATTCCATCACTGGCACCAATTCACTCACCATTCTATCTCTTTGTGTAAACGTAATCCTGACAAATCCCCTGGAGATACATCCAACACTTCACAAACTAATCCAGTCTGTCTTGATCTCGCTGGCACAACCTAAGTGGTATCCACCATACTAGCTAAGAGTTCTATGCATTCCCCTGCAATAGATCTCTAGCTCAGAATACAAATGTCATAAGCATACAAAATCCATGCACAATGCCAATTACCACGAGGGTTTCCCACTCTCAAACCCAAGAGTTACTATCCTTTCCTTGTAATCTAGCATTGCCCCACACTTGGTTAACCAATCCATATCCAGGATCATACTGAAGTTAGTCTAACCAACTTTATCACAACAACTGATGAGTCCTTTCCACCATAACCTAACTCATCACAGCATAATCATGCAATCTGCATATCATCTCTATGCCTCTATATATGCAAAAAGTAAAGAACAACATGGTACCAAAATTAGTCAACACAATACAAAATCAGAACTAGAAAGCTGACCTGCTACCCCTGAGGAACTAGCCTCAGTCTCAGTCTCCGAATCTAATTGCCTCGAAATGAACACTCGAGCTGGAGTCAAGCTGTCAATCCCATTTTGCTCATCTGTTTCTCGTCTTGGGAAATCCCTCATGAAATGCCCAACAATTCCACATAAATAACATGCCTTTGCTCGGTATTCTCCCAGATGATGTCTTTTACACTGGGCGCATTTTGGATAAGTCATCCACTTCTTTTTCTTGCTCGCTCCAATAAATGGAGGTATCGCTGCCTAAGCTCCGTGCTCTCTGACACTCTTCTTTTCATTTCCTGTTGTCTCAATAGCAAGAGCCTTCCCTACCACTTAAGCATAGGTAGAGATTTCATGCGCTAGGGAAACTCTAATGCCCTGAGCTACTCTGGGATTCAATCCCTGAATAAACCTTTCCTTCCAAGCTACATCTGTGGGTACCATATCAAAAGAAAACTCAACGAACCCATGAAATCTGTTAACATACTCGGTTACTATTGCATTGCCTATAACCAGGTTCATAAACTCATTCATCTTAGCAGTCTGGGCCGCATCACAGTAATATCTCGCATTGAACAGCTTCCTAAAGTCTTGCCAATCCATCACAGCTATATCTCGTGTCTGGGATACTACTTCCCACCACGTCTGGACATCATCCCGCAGTACATAAGTAGCACAGATCACCCTATCGTGATCCACCAGCCCCATACTGTCAAGAATGGAACTGATCATGCCCATCCATTGCTCAGCTCTAAATGGATCTAGGCCTCCCTCAAAGACTGGAGGGTAAAACTCCTGGAATCTTCCACAAAGAAATTCTCATCTGCTCTCAACCCTAGGCTGAGCCAAAATTGGTGCCACTCTTGGCATAGCAAAGGAAGAGGTGCTCCTCGACAGACTCTGTTGTTGCTTCAAACACCTAATCTCTTCCTCTTGCCTCTGCAATCTTAATTGCACATCTGTAAACATTTGCTGGAAATTCTGAGGGGCAGATGAAGAACTCAACCCCTGGCTGAAACTCCCAGCCTTAGTATAACAACCATCAGGCCTCATTATCTGCCTTGGATACATACCTGCTGGTTGAATCTGCAGTCAATAACTTGACCCATTAATTATGATGAGCATATCAAGAGCTTTCCCCACGGGAACAATCTTACCACACTACAATCACAAACCACTGCAGTGCTAAAAACATACCCATGGCATTCACACGTCCACTACTAGAAATATAGGTTTTTACTTCGGTTTTTATAGTGAGCATACAAAAAAAGTGAAGTAAAAACCTTTTCAAACTCTTTTACTTCGCTTTTCAAATTGGCGCTCTGAAAAAAATTACTTACTACTTCGCTTTTTTAAAAAAACGAAGTGAAAAATTCATAGTGGAGAGGGCCGTGTTTGTTTGCACAAGCCCTTATATTATGTTTAGAGATAGTAAAAATGCAAAAAACTGGCCAAACCAAACGCGGCCCTTGTGCACTTTTAACTTCGGTTTTTAGGTAAAAACCGAAGTTAAAAGTGTCCAAGGGGTATGACTTAAGGACCTTTAACTTCGGTTTTTTGGTAAAAACCGAAGTGGAAAGTCCACTTTCTACTTCGGTTTTTACCAAAAACCGAAGTTAAAAGTGCTTTATAAGTCCCTTCCCTAGACCCGAACGGTCATCTTCTCAAAACCTCTCTACCCTCTGTGCAAAAAGAAACCCCCAAAACCTCCATTAACCACCGCGAGCCAACACCCATTTTGATTCTCCAAGCCTTTTTTTTTTGTTTTTTCTTTATTTCTTGCAATATTTCTACCCTATAAACCGAAATATAGTCCAAAAATCTTTTTTTTTTGTTTTTTAGAGAAAAAAAAAGCATTTGGGCGTGGGTTTTTTCTCCATTTGAAAGTGGTGTTTCTTGCCGGATTTTGACCGGATTTTTGACATTGCAAGGGGATTTTAAGCTTCGAAACAGGTATAGATTACTAAAATGTGGTTTTGATGATAATTTTTTAATTTTCTATGTTTTTTTTAATTTGTTTTATTATTCCGAATTTAAAATTAATATTATTAATTTTTATAATTATTTGTTTATTTTGTTAGTTTAAATAATGTGATAAAAATTAGGTTTATTATAAATATATATATATATATGCATATTAGTTAGTTTTAGAAATTTTGACAATAGATAAATTTGTTTTTTAAATATTTGAAAAAAAATAAATAGCTTGAAGATGATCAAAGTGTTGTTCATTAGTTTCATTAACTAGTTTGATTTTTTTTATTTATTGATTTGATAATTAATTATGTAGTTTACTAATTATGTAATGTTTTAGTAGGGTCGTTGATTGAGTGGTGAACTTTGTTGTTCATTTCGGGTGCATTGAAGATTAATATTGAAGGTTAGTTATTTTTTGTATTTATATTACTATAAGATTTATGTATAAAGATAAGACTAATGTAATCATGCATATTAGATTTAGTGAAAGTTATGTTTGAAAATTAGTGAAGTAGGCTCTGGGAAATTTGCGTGCTGTGGTGATATAAGGATGGATTGATTTATGCTTGATTATTTTGTTTGTTTGTGTTGTTGTTATAGGAAATTTTGAAATTGCTGTATGCTATAGAAACAGAGGATACTCTGCCGAATTTTTAAAAAAATTTATAAGACTAGAACCTAATAATGATAGATTCATCTATGCTTGATTATTGTGTTTGTTTTAAATGGTTTTATAGGTAATTTTTAAATTACGGTATGCTATAGAAACAGAGGATACTCTGCCGAATTTTTTAAAAAATTTATAAGACTAGAACCTAATAATGATGGATTCATATATGCTTGATTATTGTGTTTGTTTGTATTGATTTTATAGGTAATTATGAAATTACGGTATGCTATAGAAACAGAGGATACTCTGCCGAATTTTTTAAAAAATTTATAAGACTAGAACCTAATATAAGTTTTTTTTCTAACTTATTAGGAATTGAATATTGTTATTAGTATGGATAAATCATGGATGCTTGAGAGGAGAGAAACATCACAATTTAAGATGGATTCAACAAATTTTTAGAGTTTTGCCTAAAGAATTGTAGTGATCCACAAAAAATTCGTTGTCCTTGTATCGATTGTGGTAATGGAGTAAAGGGGAATATTACCATGATAAAGGATCATGTATTTTGTCGGGGATTTGATATGAGTTATAGTAAATGGTATTGGCATGGAGAATTATTAAATGATGACCCATATCCATTAGGTAGGCGAGGTGTAGATGATTTTGAGAGTAATGATTTTGATGATCATCCTATAGAATTGCTTGATGAAGCACAAGAAGAGTTTTTTCATAATCCAGAAAAATTTGATAGTATGGTTAGAGATGCAGACAGGCAATTGTTCAGTGGTTGCAATAAACTAAGATTGCCCACAATTGTTAAATTTTATAACATAAAAGCAGAAAATGGAGTTAGTGATAAGTGTTTCAGTCAATTTTTAGCTGCTTTCAAGGAGATTTTGCCGCTAGAAAATTGTTTTCCGGAGTCTACATATGAAGTAAAGAAAACATTAAGTTTGATAGGGTTGAAGTATGAGAAGATTCATGCATGTCCGAATGATTGTATTTTATATCGTAAGGAGTATGCAGACATGGACGCTTGCCCAGAATGTGGTTTATCACGGTACAAACCTAACAAAAGTAAAGAGATTAGGAAACTTATTCCTCAGAAAGTGCTATGGTACTTACCTTTGATTTCGCGGCTGAAGCGATTATATCGAAGTGCAGAACACTCTAAGAACTTAATATGGCACGAGACTGGACGAGTGAAAGATGGTAAACTCCGGCATCCTGCAGATTCACAGGCCTGGAAGAAGGTAGATTATATCAATCCAGAATTCAAAAATGAACCAAGACATCTTCATCTTGGTTTAGCTGCTGATGGAGTAAACCCGCATAGATCTCTTAGTAGTAGGCATAGTTCATGGCCTGTCTTCCTGGTTATGTACAATCTTCCTCCTTGGTTGGTGATGAAAAGGAAGTTCATGATGCTTTCATTAATGATTTCGGGCCCAAAACAACCAGGACATGATATCGATGTTTACTTGGCACCATTAATTGATGATTTGAAAGAGTTGTATGAAAATGGTGTTGAGGCATATGATGGTTTTAAAAAAGAAGTGTTTAATTTGAAAGCGGTGTTGTTATGGACTGTTAATGATTTTCCAGCATATGGTAACCTATCAGGTTTAAGCACAAAAGGTTACCAAGCTTGTCCAATTTGTTGCACCAACACAAGGGCCCATTGCTTGTCAAATGGACGCAAAATGTGTTATATGGGTCATAGACAATATTTGCATTTAAGTCATCCTGACAGAAATAAAAAAAAAAGCATTTGACGGTACTGTGGAACGAGACATTGCTCCTTTGCCATTGTCAGGTGAGCAAATTCTTAAGGAAGTAGAAAAAGTTGACTTTAGGTATGGGAAGAAGAATAAAAACAAAAAAGTCAATGGATGTTTTCAAAGAAAATCAATTTTCTTTCAACTTCCTTACTGGAAAGATTTACTCGTTAGACATTGCTTGGATGTCATGCACATAGAAAAAAATGTATGTGAAAGTATAATCGGTACATTACTTGATATCCCAGGTAAAACCAAAGATGGTTTGTCTAGTCGTTTAGATCTTGTTGAAATGGGTATAAGACACCGCTTGGCACCTGAAGAAAAAGGGGCTCGCACATATTTGCCTCCTACTTGTTTTACATTGTCTAAAGAAGAGAAGCAAGTCGTATGTCAATCATTGGCAGGGATGAAAGTGCCTGATGGTTACTCATCGAATGTTCGAAACTTGGTGTCTATGGAAGATTTGAAGTTAATTGGAATGAAATCACATGATTGTCATATATTAATGCAACAATTACTTCCAATTGCCATTCGGTCAGTTTTACCAAAAAGAGTTAGAGATAGTGTGACAAGTGTGTGCATCTTCTTTAATCAACTATGCGGAAAAGAATTGGAAATGAAGAAGTTGAATGCATTGTATGATGAAATAGTTGAAACTTTATGCAAGCTTGAAAAATATTTTCCACCATCATTTTTTGACATCATGATACATTTGATGGTCCATTTAGTAAGAGAAGCCAAGTTGTGTGGGCCAGTTTGGGCGAGATGGATGTATCCATTTGAAAGGAATATGAAGGTGTTGAAAGGATATGTACGTAATCACCATCGCCCTGAAGCTTGTATGGTTGAGTGTTATTTAGCTGAAGAAGCTGTGGAATTTTGTTCAGAGTACATGGTTGGAATCGACACAATCGGAATTAGCAAACCACGGAATAACTCGGATGGAGTTGATAGAGGATTACGAGGGAAAGGAACAGTAGTGACCATATCTCGTGCAGAATTAGATCAAGCTCATTTAGTTGTGTTGGAAAACAATCCCGAAGTTCAACCCTATATAACGTAAGTTATAGATTTAATAAACATTATGCTCATTTTTATGTATAATTGAAATTTTAATATGTTGTACTTTGTATTGTAGTGAACACATGGAGTTATTACAATCAATGATTCCCAACAAGGTTAAAAATAAACAGAAATGGATTATAGATGAGCACAATAAAACATTTAGTCGATGGTTGAAAAATATTATTCTAGCAAGGTTGGGAGAAGAAAACCATGGAGTGTCGACAGAGTTAAAACGCATATCATTTGGACCAAGTGTTCATGTAATAAAGCACAATGCTTACATTGTTGGAGGAAAAAGATTTCACACAAAGTCACGAGATGATGCTCGAATGGTTCAAAATAGTGGAGTAAGTATTGTGGCAGAAGCAGTGCATTTCGCTAGTGCAAAAGACAATAATCCAGTTGCTGGTACTATGGCATATCATGGGGTTGTTGAAGAAATATGGGAGCTTGATTATTCCTTATTTCAAATTCCTCTGCTCAAGTGTTCTTGGGTGGACAACAATGTTGGGGTTAGAATTGATGAACTTGGATTCACTTTGGTTGATTTAAGTAAGAAAGGTCACAAGAATGATCCTTTCATCATGGCTACCCAAGCAAAACAAGTATTTTACATAACTGATCCTGCTGATGATAAATGGTCAGTTGTTTTACGAACCCCGGAAATGCAGTTTATAGAAGATGAAAATGACGAAGAAAACGATGATTTGTTCCATGACAATTTTATTGTTGGACAACCAATACATGAGCAAGTTGAGAAAATCCACGATTTCCATGAAGATGATGATGATGGGGAATACATTAGAAATGATATTAGAGACGGAATATGGGTAGATTGTGGATCAACTAAGAAAAGAAAAAAGAAAAGAAAATGTGTCCAGTGAGTAATGTATTTATTTTTATGTTAAATATGTATTTATTTATGTCATAATTGTAACGTTAATTCTTGTTTATGTGCAGATGACAATTTCTGAAGGGGAGAACACACCAAATAGGCGAGGCCCAACAAAGAAGAAAAATATCAATAATCAAAAAGCTAAGGGAATAAAGAGAAATATTCAGTTTAATGATAAAGGTCAACCTATAGGGAAAGCATATAGTGAGATGCAATCGTACCTTGGAGTTAAAACTAGGAGAACGGTCTCTCTCAATTATAAGGATTGGAGACAAGTCCCACAAGAATTGAAGAATAGAATATGGGAGGATGTATATGTAAGAAAATATTTTAATTACTTTAATATATTGATCATTTTCATGAATTAATTTGCATTTCATTAATCATTTTCTTTCTATTTCAGGGTGCCTTTAACATTCCAGAAAATTGGAAACCAGAATTAATGAAAAGTGCGGGAAGAATGATGAGAGATTTTAAGACCAACATCACTAGTGACTACATCTACCCTTTGGCAGAAGACGGTCTGATAGATGAACTCCAAATCCTTCCTAAGAAATATCCAGAACTTGACCTAGAAGATTGGAGGACATTTGTTAGCCACCGTTTATCTGCTGAGTTTATGGTACTATTATGTATATCTATTATGTATATGATTTATTAGTTTTGAAATACTAATAATTGCTTAAAAACTTATTGTTACCTATTTAATGTAGGCTTTGCAGGAAGCACAACGTGAAAGAGATCTCAAATATACTTCGAGGCATCGTACATCTCGTAGAGGGCTTGCCAATGTTAGAGAGGACCTGGTAAGTAATTCGCATCACTATTTTATAACTGTCAACTTGTTATGAAGAATATTGCACTCACCAACTTTAATTAATTGTTGAATGTTGTAGAAAACTGAACTAGGTGTGGCAGATGTAGAACGGTACCAAGTATGGATAAGAGCACGAGAAAAGAGGAAGGTTCTTGTCACAGATTTAGACAAACAAATTGAAGCAAGAATTGTAAGTGGTTTCAAGCAAGTATTTTAAAGTAATTTAGGAATGATAAAGTTCTTATAAGTCACTAATATAAGTGACCACTGGTTTGTTTCACAGAATGAGCTGAAAGAAAAAGTTAGTAGTGGAGAAATCATTGCAAAGGGTCGGAATGACATATTAACGCAAGCTTTAGGGACACCTGAGCACCCAGGGCGTGTTAGAGCACTTGGGTATGATATTATTTTTTATTTGTTGCATTTAACTTAATTCTATAATATTTTAGTTTTAAAATAAATTTGGTTGATTATTGTAGGTCGTTTGCGAAGATTTTGTCCGTCTTTGGAAGAAAACCAAAAATAGCAAGAGAAATGGCTGATGTTGTTAGTAAGAAAGATGCAGAAATTGCGAGGCTCAAAGCAGAACTTAAAGCTTTAGAGGAGGAAAAAGCTAAACAAGCAGGTGGGATAGATGATATGGATGAACACGCAATGATGACGAGCAGAGCGACGAAGAATACCACACACCGTACATGCAGGATGACACACCGTACATGCAGGATGTGTTACTTTGTTCGGATAATATTCATAATGTGGTGGCAGAGGGTGTTATCATTGATGGGGTGGGTCCTCTGACTATTCATGGTGTTCAACTGACAGACGAATACGCGAGGGTGCGAGTCACCAAAATGTTACAAGAGGATGCTGAAATCCCATGTTCTGTTGGGGAGATACACTATGTTCGAGATACTTATGACACATTCCTTCCTTGGCCAAAAGATTTAATTATGACTGACTAGGTATAAACGAATTCTTTAATTTGTTACCTATTAAAATATTTGTTGGTCCAGTATTTTAATATTATTTTTACTTGATGTTGCGTAGGGTCCTCTAAGAAAGAAACCTCCTATGTCAAAAAGTTCATCCAAGGATATGTCAAAACCTCCTATGACTAGCCCGCATCTGTCATCAGCTGGGTCTCACGTCAATCCAAAAAACACTCTGACCGAAGACCAACCATTTGCCGATCACATCATGAATCGCATCCATGTTAGCCTTCAGTTTATGGTGAGAGAATTTTGCAGAGTTAAGGGAATAAACTCAGTCGTCTCCATTCCAGTGGACCCAACATTCATGAATCGCGAGTCAATATTCCTAACTTCAGAGGATGTGGAACAAGTTGCTACCTTGCATATGATTGGAGGCTCATCAATGATATTCAGATTAAGGTATCCCTTAAACTAATTCTTTGGAATGATAGGAATTTAGAATCAGTTATGAGAACTGCTCTGTGATCTGTTGAAAATTTGCATAGACATTGAATGTTTACAGGTTTGGGAAGTCCTATTTATAGGGGAAACTCTGCCGAAATTTTTCAAAATATTTAACACTAAAGAAAATTTTGCAGATGCATTTGGGAGTCCCTATTTCCAAATCAGCGTGTCTATTACAAGTTTTATGACATTGAACGTCTTAGCATTAATAATGTTAACGATGTAGAGCGATCAACCATTGACTTGGCGAATTGGTTGATGACCATGGATAGAGTTGGTCAACTTTACTTTATACCTTGGAACATACGGTAAGAAATAGTGTAAAATTTTCTTATTTGATTAGTCATATATTAAAAATTTAATTATTTTACTTAACATACGCTTCTTATTTTAGGGAACATTGGATGTTGGTGATTGCTATGCCAAAAGGAAAAATCGTGTTCTTAGATCCATTGAAATCACACAAACGTCCAGAAGAAATTGATTCAATGATAATGAGGTAAGTTTTAAATTTTTTAAAATATTTCTTAATATGCAACAAATATTACATGTTACTACATTTTAATAACTTTTGTTAATTTTCTTTTTAAATAGTGCATATTATAGAGCTTCTTCCAATGCATTACTCGGCAATCCCACAAAGATATTCAATGTTACATGTCCAAGACAACCACAAAGTCATGAATGTGGTTTTTATGTCTTGAAGTACATTAGAGATCTTGTACGGGCATCAAATGCAATGACTACCCTAAAAGAAAAAGTAAGTTCATTTTTTATAATTTATTTGCTATCGATAATCTATGAAATTAATTTATATTTATTAATTTTACAGTTTGGTGGGAAGACGCAATATTGTGAGATTGCAGACCTCTTGCCAATCCAACACGAATGGTTAGGCAAATTGATACCATACATTTATCAGTAAGCCTATTTTTGTTTAGTTGTAAGTTTAGTCTTTTGTAAATGTATTAATGTTAAGGCTAGTTATCTTACTTAAGTACTTGTATTTTATATGTTTATGTACAACATTTTTAATTAATAAAAGTTATCATATTTTCATTCAAAAAAAATTCTTAACCAATTTCAATTGTAAAAATATATATAATTGTAATATCATATAATTAAATTGTTGAAAAATAATTAGGCCAAAAAAAAAATTAATTAGATCAATTAAATAAAATTAGGCCAAAATATATATATATATAAAAATAGAAACCATCCATTTAAAAATAATTAGAAACATATATTAAATAAAAAAGGCGGGCACTTTCTACTTCGGTTTTTAGGTAAAACCGAAGTAAAATGTGCACTTTCTACTTCGGTTTTACCTAAGAACCGAAGTAGAAAGTGGCCTTTTACTTCGGTTCTTAGGTAAAACCGAAGTAGAAAGTGCCCAGGATGCTAGCGTATATACACTTTCTACTTCGGTTATTATGTAAAAACCGAAGTAGAAAGTGAGGATTCTACTTTGGTTTTTAGCTAGTTTTTACTTCGCTCCGAACTACTGCGGTTGCGAATTTTAGCGAAAACCGAAGTAAATCAAGCTTAAAAACTGAAGTAAAAGCCCCTTTTCCTTGTTGTGATCAATCATAATCCCTGCTCTTCCAACATATCTTCCATGCCTCTAACTCCAGCATGCAATTATCACAATTATATATATTCATGGAGCAGGTAATCATATAGTCAAGAGTCAGGCTCTATCAGAATCTCATGGTCCTTAATACAATGTGCAGGTAAAGCATTTACATTCTATTTAAGCAGTTAAACACATAACTACAGAAATAGTTACCATTCCCTGAGTGAAGCTATCTTCAGTGACGAGTGTACATGCCCAGCTTGTCTTCAGGAACCCTTAACCTTGGCTCGCTCTGATACCAAGTTGTAATGCCCTAAACTCCAGGGACCGTTACGGTGTGCATTTTAAGCAGTGCTAAACTCGCTAATCGAGTCATTTAGTCATAATCGTGTAACTAAGTATGATTAGCGATTTAGGGTTAAATTTTTTGGTTAAGATATAACATTTCACTAAAACGTTTACTGTATACAGTGGGATCCCAAAATATAATTTAAAGGTAATTATAACAAAATATTTACAACTAGCTGACCTAAGCGGCAAAATAGGGTTTAACACTAGTTCCTCTTTAAACCCTTGACCGTGGTGGCCGAGCAGCCGCATATGTACACATCGTCACCTAAGCTCTCCAACTCAAGGATGTCTAGCTTTCTTTGGCCTTTACCTGCACCACATAGCACCCGTGAGCCGAAGCCCAGCAAGAAAACTCAATATGATCATGAACAAGTAATAACATGTTACTAAGTCATAATAGGCATGCCTAGTAGTAATAACCCTACTCATGCATGCAAGCAGGTACAAATAAATTTTTGCGAAGTGCTGCGCTCTGAGTAGATGACTAATAAGTCTCTCTGAAGTAGATGACTAATAAGTCATTCTTTGAACAGTTGACTAATAAGTCACTCTCTAAATAGATGAATGATAAGTCTATCTCGATCAGATGACTAATAAGTCTATCTCGGTCAGATGACTGATAAGTCTATCTTGGTCAGATGATTGAACTGATAAGTCCATCACGGTCAGATGACTGATAAGTCTTTCTCGGTCAGATGACTGATAAGTCTGTCTCGGTCAGATGACTAATAAGTCCATCTCGGAGGTCCCATACCCTCCTAGCCATGTGACGTTTAGGTCACCTTAGCCTTTTTGACTCTGGCTCTAAATAACTAGCCTTTAGACTAGACAAGCGCTTTTAGTTTTCATCAAACTTAAGGTCGGTCAAGCATTTCATGCTCAGGACGATAATGCTTATGTCGATTATATCTAATCTTTATCGGCTTGCATTAAACACACTAAGACCGTCCTTGACTCATAAGTCAATGCCATACGACCAGTGCTCGATACTACTGCTGAACTTGACTAATAAGTCACAGCTTCACAGTTAATACAGACACCAGCCGATTCTGACTAATAAGTCAGTGCCATTCACAAGTGAGCAAGATTTTGCTAAGCATTTGATATGAAATCAATGTCCATATTTAAACACTCAACATGCCTCAATAATAAACATACATGTCACATATGGGGTGCAATTTTCTTACCTCTGGTTCGAGTGAGAAATACGTTAAGAACGGCCCTTGAGAACAATTGATCCTTTGATTCTTTAACGGCCACCTAGTCATAACCAAATACAATCTCCGATTAATGAAATCAATAATAAAAGGGTCTTGACCTAAACATCACTACCGGGACCCCGAATTGTACCGAAACGATGAGTAGATTCGCTCCCGAGCCTTAGGAATTGAAACCCTGAGCAAAAAACCCTCAAAAGTGCCTAAAACATGCATCAGAGACAACAGGGTAGCGCTACAGCGCTGCCCCCCTAGCGCCCCAGTGCTACGACCAGGGTTGATTTTCCCTGGCTAGCACTGTAACGCCACCCTTTGGGCGTTGTAGCACTAGCACCAGGCTGAATCGCCCTGGTTCTTCCCTCCTTCGATTCCTCCATTTCCAACCTGAAAAAAAAGATCCCAAATTCCATCCAAACCCCCAAATGAACTCAAATACCATATACACAAGTCCTAGGCACCATAACCCGAGTAACCCTTGCCAAAAACTCCCACAAATTCCCATTATCCAACTCAAAATCCAGCTGAAACTCAAATAGAAAAAACAGAGCAAGAGCCATAGTTTTAATGGCTAGAAACTCACCTCAATCTCAGCTTAGAACCCTCTTCAATGGTGGAACACAACCCAAAACCCTCAAGGCTTGGTTCCCTAGCTTGGTTCCTCAAAAAGAGCTTCAAAAATCAAGGAGAAAAGAAGAAGAAAAAGATGAACGGTTGAAGGAGGGGATGATGCTCTGTTTTGGTTTAGCCTTCCACAACCTTCTAATGGCTAAATATAACCTTAGGGTGAAAAGATTATTTTTCCCCTAGGTCAATTAAAGTCTTCTAAAGGCTCCCAAGGGTAAAATTGACATTTCCTGCCTATTTCGTTAATCATAATTAACGCTCTAATTCCCGTTATTCTCAATATTCTCAAATGCTAATAAATCATATCTCATTACCCTTTAATTCCCGATAATGTTCTAATCCTCAAATCACCCCAAGACTCACACCGAGCCCCGAAATTAATTTTGTTATGACCAGACTCGTCTCATGCCAAATGGCTCGAACAAATCCACATTATAATGTGGTATTATTCAAAATTCACCAACATGCATGAAAATACACAATTGCACCCTCAACCGGCCAAATTACCAAAATACCCTTATAATAGAATGTGGACCCATATGCATGCATTTATCATCATATAATAATATAATTCACATAAACATGCATATAATCATTTAATGACATAATAAATCAATTATGGCCCTCTCGACCTCCTAATCAAGGTCCTAAACCTTATTAGGAAATTTTGGTCATTACAATAGTGTATGTTTCATTTCTATACGTTTTGATTAAAAACTTGTAATAGTGTATCTCAAACCAATTAGTAACTAGTAGAGTTTCTTATGCTCTTATAAATGGTATAATGTTTCCACATACTTTCTATATGGATACTCTAACATCCTCGAGATTGACTATTTTTACTCACTAATTTTGAATTGCTCAATCACAAGTGATTCTTTTGGCTCATTATTCCGTATCACAAGGGACTCTTTTCGCTTAGTAATTTGACTAATTTAGATGGAATATGCTAGCTAGAGAATTTTAGGCACTGATATCATAAAGAAAAAAATGTAAAAGGGAAGACAATATGGGAAATGGAGAAAGTAAGAAGTTAAAATAGAAAGCACACCATATAATTGTACACTACATAAGTTTATTTATATAGAAAAATGGAGTACAAATAGATAGATGCAATTGGTACAATGACACTAACCAACTAAACCTAACAACTAACATAACTGTCAATAATATAAATAGCTTCTTGATTCTGTTTAACAAATAAGCTTATGAGTACAACTGCTGTATTTTGATAATTGCTTGTTTTTTTTTCTGTAGGTAAACAATAGTTTTGTAGCCTATCTTTACAATAATGCAATGTTTTTATGTTTGTTAGTTGTGTATATGGGTGCTTATAGATTTCCCATACTCAAGGATGCTTTATAATATCCACCTCTCCATTTTTATTTCTTGCAAAAAATTTCCTAATTTATTTTGGTTTTAGCGGGTTATTTTTTATCCCAAAATTGGTGCAAATTAGTTCTTTTGGGAACAAAAATACTCGTCAAACCTATTTAGCTCTGTTGGAATAGGCACAAAAGAATTATTCAAGCACAACACAATTTGAGTTTTAAGAAGTTATACTGAAAACAAAATTAACAACTTCTCTGAGGCATTTAATAATGGAAACTGGAAAGATAAGCAGCAAATTTCAACAATTTATGAAGTAAAAGTGGAGATTTTTTCCTTGTTTGTTATGCTGCTACTCAGTTTGAGGCTATCTTGTGCTTCGATTCCCATTTATGAGAACTTACAGCATTTAATCTATCCAAACTTTACAAGAAAACTGCCTCAACACATAGATCATAAAACAAATCCAATACAAGTGAAGGCTTAAGAAATTCCATGAAATGTTTGGTGGCAATAGAAGGTAATCAAATATCCCAACATAGTTCCAATGCCAAGAATTTTTCTATGTCTCGTCTTTTCCAGGGTAATAGTGTCGGAAAACGCAGGAGAAGTCTTTAGTTTCATGGCCATCCTGGCATAGATCTGTATAGCTGCAGAGTGCAGTCAATTCATCAGGTAAGAATAAGGCAACATATTCTTTTTGTGTTGGTAATAATAATAAGAGGTTACAACTTAGGAGAAACAAAAATCAAATTCTAATATTTCCTTTCCTTGGTCTCCAACAGGCATTGTGACATCTTGTGATGAAGATAAGAAAGATGACTAGGATGCTAAAACTTCCGTGGAAGATAGTTAAGAAATAATGTTTCATTGACAATTTTGCGATAGCTTGTCACACAAGTAAGTTGTTGGAGAATTTAAAACAAAGTGTTTGGTTGAACTCCTCACTAACTAATTGACATGATTGGACCTTATCCAACAAACTTACAAAACAATGATATCAAGGTCAACAAATCTAACACTATAAACACAAATATATAGGTACATATGTTACGTGCCTACTTAAGAGATATGAACAAAGTTCAATGCTTTTCTCAGAATAATACTGAAATCTAAAAGTTATGTGCAATAATCAAAGCCTTGAGGAAATTTACATTTTTTGTGCTTGGTATGTAAACGGGCAGTTATGGCCAACCTCTTTGGCAGAAGTTGCAGCAAGATTTAGATCCTTAGCCTGCAATGTGCATTTAACATCTTTAATTATTCATGAGTGAAGTTGGTACCATCATCTAGATACTATAAGAAGAAAAGAAAAAAAATTCTTGGTAGTGTGTGTTTTATTATAGTATTATAGTGCTATATTCCAGTGATGAACTGCAAATGAATATATTAGTTGAAATCAGGTAAATGGTCGAGATCAATATGGCTTCATGAATTGAGTTTTTAACAGTACAAGAACTTCAGTCCTTTCGAAAACAATCTTAACCACTGACCATAAGTTTAGTTGCAAAGCCACCGCCATAATTCCTAGAAGAGGGTACCCCATCCATCACTCCAGGAACAGGATTATAAGTGTCACTGTCATGCAAGATATTATGTACTTATAAAAAAAATGAAAATCCAATAATATAAACTAAAACTGATTAAGACACCATAGTAGCGAAAAACAGAAAATCTTCCATCACTGGTTCATAAAAAATCATTCTTTTATTTTTCAAATCTCCATTTCTAAATTGGGTTTTCTGCAATAAGCACATCATTAAATGTTAATGTTTCTCAATCAGGAAAGGAATGGTTGAATTTCCAGAGGTAAATATTTTTGTCTAGCAAACCAGCTTCTTATATGTCACCCTAAGAATCTGGTCTTATTTTCCTGTGTTTTCTTTAATGAGATCTTTGTTGTAGATCATAGTGTTTTCCTACTCCATTGGAGCGGCTTCATATTTGTTTTCCCTTGACAAACAACAGACACCATTTGATAGCATAGCCATACCTAGATTTTAGTCTACTGCAAACATCAGAAGCTCAAAGAAATTTGTGATTCAGTTACTTTTGCCATGGACACACGACCATGAACTCTTACAAAATAGTAGAGAAGTTGTCATACCTACTCCAACAGCGAGCGCTTGAAGAATTAAATACTTTTGTTAGAGTGCTTGCATCAATCCCTAAAGACTGACCAAGAGAGAGGGCTTCTGAGACACCAAGCATACTAATAGCCATTGCCAAATTATTGCAAATCTTTGCTGCCTGAATAGCAAGACACCCCAATAGGTATCAAATAAGCTGCAACAATATCTAATAGGGTATATAAATTAGAAATATATACCAACAATAATCTGAACTCATTAGCTTTGTTTGGCACAAATGATCTTATACAAAAAATAAAAGTTTGTTGCATATGATGACAAAGAGTAAGTGAAAGAATTCTGGGAACATCTGTTGACAGACAGCATTTCAATCTGTCTTACCATGTATCCCTACATTCTAGCGTGGTGTCATATTAAGGATGAATTACAATCAAAGCGTAAAGAAAGCTGTGAAAAGTGTGAAACATGATGTATTATATGTATGACAACTTACAGAACCATTTCCTGCTCCACCACAGTATACTGTGTTCTTGCCCATTGAATGGAACAGGGGTTTTGCAGCCAGATAAGCTTCCTCAGGGCCACCAACCTTCATATTAATCATTTTTTTAATTATTATATCTTCTATATTAGAAACAAAAGCATAATTTCAGGGTCATGAATCTCAAGAAGCTTAGTAGAAGGAAGGTTTGTAAAGATTCAAAAGTGACTCAAGTAGTTTTTTTCTTTGTAAATAGTCTCTAATAATTCACCCTAATTCTAGGGAACTGCTCTAAAAGTGATATTTGGGTAAAGTGAAAAGGGAACTTCAGTAGAGATGGAGATTTTTTTTCAAAGTAAAAGAGTTTGGATTAGCTCTGTATCTCATACAGATGAAGCAAAAATCAGGTCTTCCTTCTTATAAGACATTATGACAAAAAAGAATTATATTGTACCATGAAAGTAAGTGTCCCAGCTTCTGCAGCAAGTACACCTCCAGATACAGGAGCATCCAACATTACTGGAGTCTCTTGATGACCTTCACAAATTTACTTCATCAGAGCAGTCAATCATAAAAAAGCCCAAAAATATAGATCATGCTTGCATGCATAGCAAAAGATCAGTTTAACCTTTTTTTCCTTTTTCTTTTTGACATTTTATCTGGTAATATCAACTACTGGGTTTACCAAAGGTACCTACAAAATTATTTAGATTGTCAATACAACCTCATCTGTGTTTCTTTAATCCTTTTTCTAGTCCAAGAACCGATGTCATAACATAGAAGTCCAATTTTAAGTAAGCTATATTAAATTCTGATGTAATAAAACTTTCCCTGAACTGACAAGACCATTTAGATGCAACCACATTTGCAATACTTTACTCCAGCTGCTCTTGATAGTTATTTCAATCTGAAATTGAGAGAAAAACAGGGCACAATATTATCTCCCCATTCTAAGCATCTTCTATCCTTTGCCAACTCATCAGTAGAAAAAGGTATGCTTGTTCGTGACCATCACCATGTGATTTTATTCCTAATCAATTGAAGTACTGTCATTAAACCTAAACAAGCATGTTATTCCTAATCAATTGTACATCTACCCCAAATTACTAGTCCTAATTGTTTTAGCCATGAATAGAATTGAGTAATGCTCTTTGGCATCTAGCCCTCCTTCTAGTTACCAATGTCTTAGGTGACTCATAATCTAAAAAGTACTTCATAAGGTTGATTGTCTTGCGAGAAAAACAATCAGTCAAAACTTTGCAAAGGTTTCCACGTTCGACCTACAATTTCATGAAGCAAAATGTATCCTAATATAAATTTGAAACTAATACAGAAGAAACATGTATGTTCCATTTTATACAATCTAGAAAATAAAAAGTCAAAGGATACAATTCGAGTAGCGGTGAATCATAATGAACTAGCACACAGTCATCATATCCCAACAATTGATATGTGTAACAAGCAAATGGAAACAGTTTGCCTGCATTTTTAATACTTATGATACCTTTCTTCTCCTTTAACATGCATTCGGATATGGCGAGAGAAAGCTTCCTTGAAGTTTGGGGATCGATTGTAGATGAGTCTATCATTAGCCACGGTCGCAAGACATTCCCACACTGAAGCAGGCCATTAGGACCTGTGTAAACATCAGTTACCTGCATAAAATACACAATCAAGAAGTTCATTCCTCTAAAAGTTAGAAATGGCTTGTATGAAACCATAAAGGCATTCCATAATAGGGACTCTACTACTCAACCTATTGACAGTATTTGAGGTAACCCTCTTATCTATAAAAGCAATTAGGATAACTGGCATATGGAATTCCATCAGTAGATGGAGCTTGATGAATTTAGCTACAAGTTATGCACAGATCAACAGCTTCTAACAAGGGAATGCATTAATGCATACAATTTAAAAACGCATATGAAATTTTTAAACTCACATGAGATGAAGAAGGAAGCATTGTAATTACAACATCACTGACTTCACCAATTTCAAAAGGAGTTTCCTTTGTGTCAATTCCCATGTCAGAGAAGGCCTTCAAGGCATTAGAATTTCTGAACAAAAACAAAAATCTCACCTTTAAATACACAAAAATGTACTTTGCTCACTCAATTGTACTTATACTACTCATCATTGGAATAGAAAAGGCAACAAAAGATAATCAATCAATAAAATCTGTACAAGTCATAAAAGTTCATCAAGTGAAGATTCAAATACATTACATGTCATGTACGGCTATTTTGTATCCGGCCTTTATTAGATTATTCGCCATTCTGAATCCCATATTTCCAAGACCTATGAATCCAACACTCTGCAATGCATCCATTAAAATGAAGTATATTACTATGCTCCGCAGAAAATGCTTTGATATGGTATATATATATATATATATATTTATATATATATCCATAATGTTTACCTGGTTCGTACTAATATACCTAAAAGTAGAATGTTTTCATACAAAACTTGAGAAGAAATTTCATTAGTGGTAGAAATTACAATACCCCATTATATGAGAATAGGTTAGCACAGCCACAGCTTGAGAAGATAAAATTATCACTTGGTGTCAAATATTTAAACATTGCCACTGTTTCACTGACCCCAATATAACACCCTATAACTGAAATTTATAGGTCTTTTTGAGACAAAATTGATAATTCATTTCTAACAGCGGGGAATTATTGAAGAAAATAAAATTTCAGTGGGGGCAAAGTGAAAATTAACAAGATGAAGAAGAAGCTTTAAAACAGTGTAAATACATATTCAACAAGACAGATTATATTACAGTCATGTTTATTTATTTATATATACACTTTAATATACAATAAAATACAGAAATAGCAAAGAGATAACATAAAACGATAAAACCTTGAACACGGTTGACAAAATCAGATTACATATAAAACCCATTAAAAGCCAAATGATAACAATGATAAAATCCATGAAAATTGATCAAACACCCAGTTGAGAATGAGGAAGATAGAGTGATGAGAAGAAAAACAAACCTGAAATGGGGGAGGGGGAGGGACTAGCTGAGATGAAAATCTGGGGAGTGGTGGAGAGAATTGAAAGGGAAGAGAAGTATGAGTAGAATGAAAAGAAAGCAACGATCTTACTCTACACCACCTGCCCATGATTACTGCTTACTGCTTACTTAACCTCTCTTCATCACCACTCTACATGCCCCCAAACCCAAACCAACAACTGTGATGTGATCAAAATCTATATAATACAACTCTGCTAAAGCCTTAAAACAAATAAACAGAATATTTGTCAGCTTTAGTTACTCATCATCCCTTAAGAAAACATAAATATATATATATATTGTTTTGTTTTGTTTGAGAAATATGTTGTAAACCACAACGTTTGTACCAGTCAGGCACTCAGGCGACTGCTCTTGTAGCAGGCTAGCGTTATGGCTTTGTCCTTTAGCTTGTACATTATTTTTCAATGTGAAAAAATACTTATAACTCCTGTATAATTTTTATAGAAATATATTAAAATTTGATATTTAATATTTGTATTCATATCCCTGCTTGCCTAGTGTCTATTTTGTAGCTCTTGCTTTGCTTTCTTTAGTATAATATTTTAGATTTCAGATTTTAGAGTTAGGCGAATCCTTACATTAATTTATCCAAAATGTACAGCATATTATAAATTTTGAATGGACTCGATTTAAATTCAGCAAACACAATAAGATGTAACTCGTATAGTATTTTGCATCTTAAGGTAACTTATAGCAATATTCAATAATGTCAATTCTATGTATTAATCCTTAATAATATTTTCTCTATAGTAATATTTATATAATTTATTTACAAATAATATAAAAGTACATTATATGTACAATTATATCATATATATATATATATATATCCATAATTAAAAAAAGTGTAAAATTATTTAAATAAGAACTACGTCTAATTTGAAACCTTAATATTTTATGAGAATTGATAAAAGGCATCGTCCAACACTATAAGGAGGTAATATATTATTATTAGTGAAATTTAATATCAGGTTTCACATATTTGAATTTAATAAATATTATGAGATATTGCTAACCAATTATAAAGTATCACCCTCGTATGTTATGTAGTTGGACATCTTAAGATGTCCAATAGAAACTCTTATATTATTATATAGATATATCATCTATGATTCTATGTAAGTAACATTGTCTATATATGTACATTGTATAATATTAGAGCTTTTCTTATCCCTTGGAACTTTTGGAGAAAGTTGAGATAGGTATTGACACACTTGTGACTCGTCATTGTGTTTTTTATTTATTTTCTCTTTTATTAATTCCTATTATTATGAAATATTTATATATTGTTTGTCATATATATATATATATATAGTTTCCTACACGTCACGTTTATGTTTCAGTAAACTTTACTTAAAAATCTTAAGAATGTTAGAATTTCGATAAAAGAATAATACTAATTAGAAAGAGCTCGCTATATAGATCCATACATCATCCATTTACGTTTCTTTTATTTATGGTTTTGTGGTATTATTGTTTAGTTTGTCATCTTAAATTTCCTTGGTAAGCGAAATTTATTGCTAAGGAAGTATACGTAATCACAACTGAAGTAATATTTGGTAAATTCAATTATTGTCTCGTGAAGCTAACTACCAATTACCAACAATTAATTTCCAATTTTATTTGACTAATAAAGATTTAATGTTCTTTAAAAAAATCTAAAAATAAAATAAATAAACAAGCAACTATAGAAACTTTGAATTAAAACTTAACCATTAACACTAGAGACTAATCCAAGAAAAGAACAAATTAGGGAATTTAATCTTATCAACTCTATCTACTCTATTATTTACCAATGAAAGATTTTCAATCTTTCCTCCTTATTAAGATAGCGAGTTTACCAAAACATTTAATGCTCAGTTTATAAAATATTAAACTGGATGTAAATAAGAATTTTCTATATTTTTATGATAATTTCACATAAACGAAACATTAAGATTAAAAACTCAAAAACTACACAAACAATCATGATACTCTTGTTCAAGATTAAATTTATGTCTGATCAATTATAGCATATTCGAACCTCACTTTTCATATTTTAATTCAAACTCATATTGATTATGTAAAAAGATGGTCAATCAATCATATATCAAAACCACAAATTGAACAAATCTTAATAGAGAAAAAGAGAAATCATAAACCATGCATTAATTCATAAAAGAGGTTCAAGAGATTCAATTAAAAACCTTAAAACTGAAATTAGTTCATCAACATATCAAAGAAATCCATAATACTAAAATTTAACATAAAGAAAATTACAGAAGAGGAAAAAAAAACTCTAGAATTGATCTTCGAAATCGTTCTCCTTGCCTCTCTTCATAAAAACTCCACTGAAATCTGATTAGCTCCCCGTCTATTTCTAAAAAAAACGCTTAAATATTCAACCCTAAAATGCTTCAGCCAAAAAGGACAAAAATGCCCTTCAGCGTTCACGTATGAACTCTTAGCGCCGTAGCCCCCTCATACATGCGCCGCAGCGCGCCTCTAGATGCCCTGATTCGGCTTGCCTCTGACTTCTCAAGCATCGCGACCCCTCTTTGAAGCGTTGCGACTCTATTTCAATAATGAGTGGACGCGTTGCGGCCCTAATTCAAGCATTGCGGCCCTTCCGTTTCCAGAATTTAGCATCCTCTCTGACTTGAATGCGCCGCGACCCCATCGTCCAATAATTTTAAATCACTTTTCAAACTCAATTTTCACTACTGTGGTCTTTCTAGGAATCCATGAGCAATCACTCATCAAACTATATGCAAAAACCACTGAAATCATACTCAATTTAGCACAATTTACACCACATCCACGCCATCCCTTCATAAACTATTAAACCATGAAAATACACACCAAACACAAGTATAATACCACAGAAAATCACTTAAAAGAGTAAAACACACTCTAAAAATTGTACTAAAATAGACTCAACAAACTCCCACAAACTTAACTTCTACTCGCCCTCGAGTGAAGAACACAAAACTGTTGGGAAAACTTATACAAGATCTTTATTTATTTTCATGTAGATCTAATATTAAACAAATTAATATGAGACAACCTAGAACATGTTTCTAAAATTGAATTCAAAGAGAAATAATGATAAGATTACTTACATTATACGCAGCGGAATAATAGAGTCTTTCCTTCAGTTTCTCTAACCCTTGTATCCTTTTTGTCGCTGAGTATTACCAAGAAACTGAACCGATATTCAATTTTCTTCACAGCCTTCCAAAGTATCCTTAGAATCACTTAGACTAGAGTGGGAAATTCTCAACACATGAGATAGATACAAAGAGAAGAA
Organism: Humulus lupulus; assembly: GCF_963169125.1. Lineage (NCBI taxonomy): Eukaryota > Viridiplantae > Streptophyta > Magnoliopsida > Rosales > Cannabaceae > Humulus > Humulus lupulus. The sequence goes on along the minus strand of NC_084801.1, from coordinate 21,805,516 downwards.
GAGAAAAGAACAATAAGGCTTAGCAAAAGACTTATGTTTAGAGAGAATTTAAAACCTATCAGAAACTTGTGTTTCAACTTATGTTTTGACTTGTGTTTTCAACTCTCTCTTAACATTCCTTTTATAGACTCAATTAGGTCATTTATTTAATTAAAAAATCAATAAAATAATATCCAATTAACAGTCGTAGGTTGAAATTATCATGGGCTTTAGGCCCGTGAAATTTCCCATTTAATTATAAGCTCGTTGGACTCAAAATCAAGACATGTATTATTTTCTATTGATTTAATTAATTAAATAATTATTTAAATCCTTTATCAAATTAATTATTTATAATTTGAACATTTATTTAAACTTATTTATTAATTTAGATACCAATTTATCTTAATTAATAAATCGCCCTAATTTTTCTTTTCATCTCTAAATTGTACAACTCTATGAAACTATCCAAAATTGACCTGGTCAACTTTGATAATTCTAATTGATAATTAAATCAATTAATTGAGACTATCTAGATGATTTTATCCAAGGTACAGTGGGGATCATGGGCCTATGAAATCAAGCTCTAATAAGTTATCATAAATCTAACAAATAAATTTATTAACTTATTAATTTCTCGTGACTCCACTAAAGACTCGGAATTGCACTCTTGAATTCATAGAACGCTCTATAAGCAATATAGATACGTTATTAATTATCCATTGTTACAACCATAATTGTCATTCAATCCTCTATAGACGGTCTACAATGAGATGGGACTAAAATACTATTTTACCCCTCATTGTATTTTATCCTTAAAACACTTAGTTCCTTGTAAATGATATTTCATTAAACTAATATTAATTACTGAAATGAGATCTCTATCATTTAGTACCTTGAACCAAACTAAAAGGAAACCATCATTTCACTTCTTCATCAGAAGCTATAGATGTTCATATCTATGATTAACACTCCCACTCAATTATACTACCGAGTTCCCAAGATGTAAGCATGGGCTAGTTCGTAGGGTAAGTTGGTAACGAACAAGTCAAAGAATGCAAATAATACAAACAATTAGAATACTAACTACTTAGAATTGAGATTGAATTGACCTATGGTCAACTATATGATATGACTAGAATAGATAATAACATTATGTTTACTTATACTATAAATTGTCGATATCGGTCCAGTCCGATGTAACAAATACATCTGATCTTATCTACTTTGCTAATGTTCTGGAAAGAACATAACACTACAATGTGTAAGTAGATCATATTGTAGATTGGCAAGTCAGTGTAAACCCTGTGCACTGACTAATCTTAGGATTAACTTATTTTGATCATATAATCATATCTATATTCCACTATGATTACGTCACTATAAATACGATTAGTTATATGCCCGGGATTTAATAGAAGTTTATATTAAATAAATAATCATGAAAATAAAACATGTGAGCAAAGTGATTGACCAAGTCAAAAAATGATTCCTATTCCTTTATTGATAATAAATGTGTAACACCCTGGATAACCAAGGTCGTTACACTGTGTGTTTATAAAGGTGCAAAACTTGCTAATCAAGTCATTTAGTTGAAAATGTGACACTAAACCGATATCGTACTAGGGTTAAAAGATTTTGGTCAAATTCAAAAGAAATTTCTCATTAAAATAAACATTTAATACATGGGATCCCAAAATAGGTTTTAAAGGACAGTTTAAAAAATAAATAAGAGTTTATTTACAACTACAAGCCATTCTAAGGCAAAACATACATTTAAGGTTCTCCTGTCCCTATCCATCCCTCGGCCGTGGCGGCAGAGCAGCTGACTATGTACATTCAGCCTCTAGAGCTCTCCAAATCAGGGTTAATCCAGCTTGCCTTTGCCTTTACCTGCACCACGTAGCACCCGTGAGCCAAGGCCCAGCAAGAAAACCATATACAAAGTGTTGACGCGGTTCTTCGCCAATTGGTAATTAAGAAAATAAGAGAAAGGGATTAGTGCTAAGTGATGAACCGAAACAGATGAATGATCTTAAAATGAATTGATGATACGACTATGTTTTTAGGTGGTTCAAAGGTTAAAATCCTTCTACTCCACCAGCCAATATTATTGCTGTATTTCTGGTATTCTTTACAGGGTATTTCGTTACACAATAGAATCCAACCCTTTGCAACTCCCAGGGTTTCCATATTTATAGGAGAGGGCACCTGGGAGTTGGTAAGGGGGGTCATCCCGTGACCTTCTTACCCATCATGTCACTCCTGTGACATTCATGATTAATTCCTAAAACCTGACAAATGAAATGTGGTCTAATCAATAGGTAAGGGGGATAATGGGCCGCACGGCCCAACCCAGTCGTGGGTGCCTGAACACGCACGTTCATGCTGCGTGTCCGAGAATTTAGGGATATATCAGACACGTGATGTCTGATATATGCACGTTTACATTGCGTGGTTGACTTTATAAAGGGTCACGGCTTCCAACTCCAGCCCATGCCTTGAGCTGGATGCCTTCTTGACCCGTGGTCTTCATATTTCTGACTCGGCCCTTAAATAATCTTGATAAACCTTTGGCTACCTCGAGCTAAAGAGGTAGGACCTGACAACAGCAGCTCCGGCCACGTGGTATCCACGTGGCTGATATAATTATGCCATATCTCAGCTCGTCTTCAGGAAACATAAACCTTGACTCACTCTGATACCAAGTTGTAACGCCCCAACTCCAGGGACCGTTACGGTGTGCCTTGTAAACAGTGCTAAACTCGCTAATCGAGTCATTTGGCCAAAAACGTGTAACTAAGTATGATTAGCGGTTTAGGGATTAAACATTTTGGTTAAGATGTAACGTTTCACTAGAACGTTTAATATATACATTGGGATCCCAAAAACATAGTTTTAAAGTCTATTACAGAAAGATATTTACAACAGGCTGTTCTAAGTGGCAAAACGGGGTTCGACCCTAGTTCCTCTTTCAAACCTCGCCCGAGTATTGGTCGAGCAGCTGCATATGTACACGTCTTCACCTAAGCTCTCCAACTCAAGGATGGTCCAGCTTCCTTTTGCCTTTACCTGCACCACAAAGCACCCGTGAGTCGAAGCCCAGCAAGAAAACTCATATGCTCACAAACATTCATATCATGATCTCAAATCATGTCTGACATGCCTAGCATTCATAGCTCTATTCAGCATGCAAACGAATTCAAACAAATGCCGGGGTATCCAGGATAAGAAATCATGGCCTTCTGATTGGAGGACTACCAAGTCAGTCCTAATCAGATGAGTGTCGCAACACTTGAGGTTCCGATAAACCATGCTGAGTGACCGACAATCGAGTCACTAATTCAAATGGAAGGGTGGCTGTTGGGTAAGCCTCAAGCCTTCAATAGGTTATGGTAAACCATACTGAGTGACTGACAAGCAAGTCACTAATTCAAATGGAAGGGTGGCTGTTGGGTAAGCCTCTAGCCTTCAAGCGCTTATTTCAAATAGTCGATTAGATCTAATCTTTGATGGCTTGCGTGATACACGCTAAGGCCGTTCTGACTAATGAGTCAGTGCAACGTGACCAATGCCCAGTACCACTGCCGAACCTGACTAATGAGTCACAGCTTCACAGTTAATACTAGCACCTTTGTCAAATCTGACTAATTAGTCAGTACCATGCACAAGTAAGCAATGCTATCAATGTGTATCATATGCCAATTATCCAAGAATAGGGCATTCAGCATGCTTACTAAACAGTTGCTAGCATAATTATGATCATGCACAAACTCAGAGACTCAAGCTCTGACCAATCTCATATTCATCATTCATGGCATGCCTTAACCTCATGTCTCTCGTGCATCACATGCATCACACTTAACCATCCAGCATGCCTCAATAATAATCATATGCAAATGGGCAAGATTGCCAAGCATTCATTATGCTATCAATGTTTACATTTAAACATTCAACATGCATCAAACATAACCATGCATGTTACATATGGGGTGCAGTTCTCTTACCTCAAAGTCGAGCTAGAATGATTTAAAAAACGACCCTTGAGAACGATCAACTTTTAGTCCTTTAGCGGTCACCTAGTCATAACCAATTATAATCCATTAATAAAATAAATTAATAAATGTTTCACAATCTAAAACCACACTCCCGGGATCAATCCCCCACTCTTGGGAATCTTAATATACTCAAACGGGGCAAAGGAACCAAACCCCGAGCCTTAAGGATCATTCCGAGCCCTAAAATAGGTTTGCTGAAAAATGGACTAGCGATGCAGCCCTACCAAATGGCGCTGCAGCCCTATCAAGTGGCGCTGCAGCCCTATTTCCAAGTCAGAGAGCCCAGCTCTGAGCCCTGTCTAGCGCTGCTGCGCCCTAAATGGCGCTGTTGTGCCAATTACAGACCAGAAACTTTCTGGTTCATCTTCTTTGCGATTTCTCTTGAAACCAACCCTCCAAATCAATCCCAAACATCACCCAAACATCCAATTCAACCACCAAACATCATCTAAAACTCACCCTCATCATAACCCAATTTAAACCTCAACTAAACTTCCAATAATTCTCAACTAACACATCAAAATCCTTAACTGAAAATTTAATAGAAAAACAGGGTATAGCTCAAAACTCAGGTTCAATTCCTTACCTTAAACTGGTTTGAATCCTTCCCAATGGCTGAGCTAAGTCTAGAATCCTCAAGCTTTGATTTCCCTAGCTTGTTCTTCAATTGGCTCTAAAAAAAAATTGAAAGGAGGATGAAGGAGAAATTTTCTAAATTTCCCATCTTCTTCTCTCTTCTCATCCTCAAAAAACCCTCTTTTTCTCCCGGTTACCGTTCCCAGCATTCCAGAAGTTCAGGTGCAAGGGCTCCTTTGAGGCTTTGGTACCAGCTATTCCGATGAGGCCCCAACCCAGACGACCCCTTCATCCCCTCCACAGCAAAACACTTCGTAAGTTTTCTGACTGTGCATGCTTTGAATTTCTTCTTCACTGTAGCCTAGGTAAATAGTTCCTGTAGCTGCATGCAACATTCTGTTGGTTTTTTGTGGGTATGAAGGGTGTAGGTTTTTATTTTAGGGCATTGATTGTAGAAGAAAACCATTTAGGAGCATGGCTCATAGGGTACGTTTTCTGGGGAAATCTTCTAGGTAGGATTTTTGGTATGCTTGTTTAAAATATCCAGCCTTTTGGGTGCAAAACCGGGTAGCTTAGGGGACACGCTTCACAGGCGGTTTTGCACTTCTTGCCTACTGAAACTTTCCTTCCAAGGCAAACTTTTATCCTGACCCTCCTGACACACAAATTCCGAGTAATCAGGGATCCGTTGGGAGCACAGGCGTGTGTTCATAGAACCTCGTGGTCTCACTCTCCACGGGCTGAGATTACCTCAGCCTGTGCAAAGGAAACAATTCTCTTCAGATTCTTTCTTATGCTTAGGTCACCCCTTCTAAAATTTCTTCTTTTGTTCGCTAAGCGACCAGATGGGACCCAAGAAGAACGCCCCTAAGAAGACCGCAGGCAGCTCGTCCTCCCAACAATCCAAAGGAAATGAGGTGGTGACAGACTCCCCAATCCCCATTTTCGGGCTGGCCGTGGAGCGGGAGCTCGAGGTGGCGCCCGACGCTTTCTTCGAGGCCGAGAGGATCGTCTCGAAGATCACCGACCAAGGGAAAGTGAATAAAATATTCCTTTCCCACAACATTAAGCTGGGGAGGGGCGCCCTGATCGCCCGACCTCCCCTAGAAGGTGAGCAGAGCTGTGCGCCGCTCGATGAAGAATACGCGGCTTGGAGTGACGAACACTTCAAGGCTGGGGCCTTCCTCCCGCTGGACCAATACTTCGCCGACTTCCTCAACTACGTGAAGTTGGCTCCTTTCCAGCTCGCCCCCAACTTCTACCGTTTATTGGCGGGGTTGAGATATATGTTCCTAAAACAGGAATGGGAGGTCCCCACCCCGGCGGATATCTTATATTTTTTCTGCCTCAAGGCCAGCCCGGAGCAGCGGGGGCGAGGCGACGGGTTCTACTACCTGACCTGTTTTCCAAACACGGCTGCGGTCATCGAGCTGCCCAGCCACCCCAACGACTTCAAAGACCAGTTCTTTATGTCCAAGGGGTTTCTCAACTGCGAGCTCCATTACTTCAACCGTCCTCGTAAGTCTCTTTTACTTTTAGCTCGTGAGTTGACTATTGAGTATTCCCCCTCATTCGTTCCTGACTTAGAAACAATCATGCAGCCATTTTCGTGAGGACGACCAAGTCTGTGATCCTCGGGGGTCAATACGAGACACTGGAGGGTCTGCCCCCAGTGAAAAAGACTATCGCCAGATCGTGACAGACGAGACGATGCTGGCGTGCAAGCTAATCTCCCCGGGCCAGACTTTGGCCTTGAGGAGACCCCGGGGCCCTCCTCCAGCTCGCGAGATGGCACCCATCCCCGAGGAGGGGGCCGCGGGGGAAGGAGAGGACGAGGACGAGGACGAGGTGCCCCTCATGAGGACGAGGAGGAAGCGGGCGCTAGAGGTCGCCCAAGAAACGGCCAAGGAGAGGGTCCGGTCTGGAGCAGCCACAAGTCCCTCTGGGCAAGGTAATCCTTACATGTTCAGGGACTTAGATAGGGCCACCGCCGATCCTCGGTTAGCTAGGTTTAATCCCAACCAGCCCGTCCAACGCCATCAAAACGAACCAGACCTCGACATAACCCTACTCTAGTGTGTCGACCGGCTCGTGCTGGATTACGAGAGTAGCCGCCCTAAGGGTACTGTAGTCGTAGACAACACCTTAGCCTTTAGGTCGGCCTTCTTTGAGGAGTACGGGACTAATCTCTGGTCGTGGCCCTCTCTTCGGGAGGGTACTGTAGCTCCGGGCCTTAGGCAATATGTAGAAGAGTCTAGTCCCGAGCCAGATTCGGACCCAGAACTTGTTCCAGCTCGCGAAGTCATTGTCTTAGATTCCCCCGTAGAAGCTCCGGGGTCGATGGTCGTGACCATAGATTCCTCTTCTAGCTCAGGGGGTAGGATCCCTTTCGATATATACTTGAGTTCCGCTTTTTCCCTTTTATTTTTGTTGTTCTTGCATAAATGCTTACTTGTTTACTAATGTTGTCTTTGTTTTGCCAGAGGAGATGTCTCATCCCGGAAACAAAGACCTGCGAGCTATGTTCACCGGAGGGAACTCTTCTGCTGGGGCTTCTGGGCCCATGGTGAAGAAACTCCGAGTGGCGAAGAAAGTCATTGGGACAACATCCAAGTTCCCTGCAAAGGGGAAAGACCAGACCCTAGCTGCCCAGGCCAAGGTACCTCCACCTCCTGCGGCAGTGGAGAAGACGCCCCCGCCCCCTCCACGAGCTCCCGCCTCTGTTTAGGATATGGAGGTGGAGCCCGGGACATTGGCAACCGCAGTCCCCGAGGTGCGCGTTCCGGTGGACCCCCAGGCCTTGGAGAAAATTCCTGACGTCTTTCGAGGGACGGTGTATGAGACGGCGACCTACACCGTCGACCACTACTACAACTCCATCGAAAGGGACCTGCGGGCGATCGAAACAAGGAGCCCGGAGAGCGTGATGGAGTCTTCACTGGGAATGGCTCTAACGGTAAGCTGGCTTTGCATTTTGTATTCTTTGGTTACCATGCATCGCACGTTCTCTCCTTTTTTTTGTCTAAGGCAGTTGCCTCTTTGTTTTGTAGGGTGCCTTGGCTCTTCACCGAAGCATATCCAGGTCCAAGGCTCGCCTCGAGGACATGAGGGGCGAGCATCAGGCTGTTTTGGCCGCCCAGCAGACTACCTTGGCCGCCTTGAAGACTTCCCAAAAGCAGGAACAGGAGGCCAAGGATGCCTTGGCGGCCGCGCAGGCTGAGCTGGACGCGTCCCACCCCAAGCTGCAAGAGGTCGAGGCTACCAAGGCCGCCCTAGCCGCTGTAACGGCCGAACTCGAGGAGGCCAGGACTTCCTAGGCCGCGCTAGACTCTGCAAAAACCGAGGCCGAGGAGGCTAAGGCCGCCTTGGCAACGGAGAAGGCGGCTTCCAGCTCCGCCATGGAGGTTATGCTATACCACTGCTGGGTCTTCAACCCGGATGGCGACTTCTCCTTTCTAGGACCGGATGCTTGGGAGCTCTTCCGGGAGGGGTTTAAAGCTTGCCTTCAGCAGGAGGCGCCCTCTGAGACTGGGGAGACCTCCACAGCTGCCGAGCAGGAGGGCGAGGTGTGACCTCATCGGAGCAGCCCGGTGGAGCCTAGGACCTTCTTTTTATTTTTTGAACACATGTATTTATTTTATTTTTTAAAACTTTGTATGAGGTTTTTTCACCTCGAGACAATTGGCTTTATCAATTTTTGTTTTTAATTGGTTTATATCCTTTTGCCGCTATGCACTTCGGTAATAGTCTTAGTTTGTTTTTCTTTTTGTTGGTGCTATGATTGATACTTTTATGCTTTTCTAGGAAAAACATGTTAGCCAATCTTGACCCAACTTCTAAGATAAGTCCTGGTTGCATCCCGAACATTGCATTAAAAACTTAGTTCGCGTTAATTTCTTATTGATATCTCGTGCTTTTTAAGAAAAACAATGATCAATCAATTTGAATCAACTTCTAAGTTTTAAGACCTGGTTTCATCCAGGGCGTTAATTTGAAAACTTAGTCCGTGCTAATTCTTGACTAATATCTTGTGCTTTTTAAGAAAAACACCGATCAATCAATTTGAATCAACTTCTAAGTTTTAGGACCTGGTTATATCCAGGGCGTTAATTTGAAAACTTAGTTCGTGCTAATTCTTGACTAATATCTTGTGCTTTTTAAGAAAAACACCGATCAATCAATTTGAACCAACTTCTAAGTTTTAGGACCTGGTTATATCCAGGATAGGACTTAATTCGCATTAATCCTTTATCAATATCTCGTGTTTTTTAAGAAAAACATCGATCAATCGATTTGAATCAACTTCTAAGACTTTAAGGCGACCTGGTTATATCCAGGCACCATATGCCCCCCAAGTAACTAGGAAAGGGTCTTTCGTGGTTACTTGAGATTACATCCGCAAATATACACAATAATAAACAAAGATTCAATTCTCATTGCTTAACAAAAAAAAGTGGCCTTTAAGCCTTACAAGGGTGTTACTGATAATATTTCTTCAAATGGATGGCGTTCTAAGTTCGTGGGACTGCTTCTCCATTGAGCCGAGCTAATTTGTAAGTTCCTTCCTTTATGACCTCGGTGATTTGATATGGCCCTTCCCAGTTCGGTCCCAATACTCCATCTTTGGGATCCTTACCAGCTAAGAAGACTCTCCTGAGGACCAGGTCGCCAATGCTAAAGGCACGTTTTTTTACCTTTGAGTTGAAATAACGAGTGATTTTTTGCTGATAATGCGCGAGCTGAAGCTGGGAATCTTCTCATCTTTCATCAATCAGGTCAAGGGACGCGCAAAGTAGTTCGTGGTTGCGGTCCTGGTCATACGCCTGGACTCTATGCGACGATACCTTAATCTCGGCAGGGAGGACTGCCTCACTCCCAAAAGTTAGGGAGAAAGGAGTATGACCCGTAGGAGTTCGATGCGAGGTCCGGTATGCCCACAGTACGTGGGGGAGCTGTTCTGGGCAGACCCCCTTGGCTTCGTCTATCCTCTTCTTAAGGCTTGCCTTTAGCGTCTTATTGACAGCCTCGACCTGGCCATTTGCCTGTGGATAGGCCATGGAGGAGAAGCTTTTCACAATGTCGTACCTATCACAAAATTTGGTGAAGAGGTCACTGTCGAACTGAGTCCCATTGTCGGATGTGATTTTCTTTGGCAGCCCGAACCGGCAGATAATGCTCTTGACCACGAAGTCGAGGACTTTCTTGGAAGTAATTGTTGCCAAAGGTTCTGCCTCAGCCCACTTTGTGAAGTAGTCGATAGCCACCACAGCGTAGCAGACCCCGCCCTTTCCAGTAGGGAGGGCGCCAACCAGGTCGATTCCCCAGACCGCAAAGGGCCACGGGGATGAGATCATCTTCAGCTCGACTGGGGGAGCTCGGGCAACTGTGGTGAATCGCTGGCACTTGTCACATTTCTTGACGTACGAGATCGAGTCCTTTGATAGAGTGGGCCAGTAATACCCTTGCCTTAAGAATTTTAGGGCCAAGCTTTGCCCCTAGTGTGATCCCCGCAAAAACCCTCGTGCACTTCCTGCAAGATGGCCTTTGCCTCACCTGACAGAACACATCGTAGGAGGGGTAGGGAATGCCCACATCGGTACAGCACCCCATCTACTATCGTATACCTTGGAGCCTGGTACAGCACCTGCCATGTGTCATTAAGCCCCTCGGGTAACTTTCCTTCAGTGAGATACTCGAGGATGGGGGTCATCCAGGTCGGTCTGGCGTCGATCATCTCAACCTCTGCCCCAACCTTTTCTACGCTTGGTTTCTCCAGGAACTCTACCTGTACTAACCCCAAAGCCTCCGTCTCCCCAGAGGTAGCGAGCTTGGCGAGGGCGTCTGCGTTAGCGTTCTGCTCTCGAGGTATCTGCTCGATTGAGTCTCGTTCAAATGCAGACAGTTCGACTTTTACCTTGGCCAGGTAAGCAGCCATCTTGGCTCCCCATGCTTGATATTCACCTAGCACCTGGTTTACCACGAGCTGGGAATCGCTGAAGCACTGAACGGAGCTGACCTTCAACTCCTGGGATGCCCTTAGCCCGGCCAGCAAAGCTTCATATTCAGCCTCGTTGTTGGAGGCCTTGGATCCGAATCTCAGCGCCGAGTGGAATCTATGCCCTTCTGGGGATATCAAAATGATTTTATCCCCAGAGCCGTTCTCATTATATGAGCCATCCACGAAGATCTTCCATGACGCCTGGGTCGAGGTGACCTGGGGTGACCCTTCCATAGGATCCTCCCTGAATCCTGTGCACTCTGCCACAAAGTCAGCCAGGGCATGACTTTTTATAGCAATTCATGGGGTGTACAAAATCTCGAACTGACTGAGCTCGATAGCCCATTTCAACAGGCGTCCCGATGCTTCAGGTTTTTGCAAAACCTGCCTTAAAGGTTGATCGGTCATGACGTGTATTGAGTGGGACTGGAAACACAGCCTGATCTTTCGGGAGGCCGTGATAAGATAGAACGCCCATTTTTCCATCAATGGGTATCGGGATTCGGCTCTGAGAAGTCTCTTGCTGATGCGGTTTTTGAACCCGGTCTTCTTCACGGACCAATACGGCACTAGCTGCATCTTCTGTGACAACTAGGTAAAGGAAAAGAGGCTCTCCTGCCTTTGGTTTGGACAATACGGGCGGCTCGGCCAGATGTGCCTTCAGGTCAAGGAAAGCACTCTCGCACCCCTCTGTCCATTCGAACTTCTTATTTCCTCGGAGCAGGTTGTAGAATGGCAGGCACTTGTCGGTGGATTTTGAAATAAACCGATTAAGGGCTGCCACCCTTCCTGTCAGGCCTTGAACGTCCTTACGCGACCTAGGTGAGGGAAGCTCGAGCAATGACCTGATCTTATCGGGGTTTGCCTCGACTCCTTGGGTATTGACGATGAAACCCAAGAATTTTCCAGGCGCGACCCCAAAAGTGCACTTCTGTGGGTTAAGCCTCATGTCGTACTCCCTTAGTATCTTGAAGCATTCCTCCAGGTCGGAAACATGGTTAACGGCAGTCTTTGACTTGACCAACATGTCATCAATGTACACTTCCATGTTCTTCCCGATCTGGTTGGCAAACATTCTATTCACCAATCTCTGGTATGTAACGCCGGCGTTCTTCAGTCTGAATGGCATGACCTTGTAACAATAGACGTTAGTTGGGGTCATGAAGCTGGTGTGCTCCTGGTCCACCGGATTCATGGCGATCTGATTGTAGCCTGAGTACGCGTCCATAAAGGACATGAGCTCGTGCCCCATCGTGGCGTCCACCAATTGGTCGATCCTTGGCAAGGGAAAACAATCTTTGGGGCAAGCTTTATTCAGATCGGAGAAGTCGATGCAGGTTCGCCATTTCCCGTTGGGCTTCGGGACCAGCACAGGATTGGTGACCCAAATCGAAAACTTGGCTTCATGGATAAAGCTGCATTTCTTGAGCCGGGCTACTTCTTCTTCTAGGGCCTCAGCCCGAGTTGTTCCCAGGTGCCTCTGTTTCTGAGACATTACAGGAACGCTCTTATCCAAATGAAGGATGTGCATGATGACATTTGGACTGATTCCCACCATGTCCTCGTGTGACCATGCGAACACATCCAGGTTCTCCTGCAGAAATTTGATCAGCTCCGCCTTCCTCTTGCCACAGAGGTTTTTCCCGAGCTTAACCATCTGTGAGGGATTTTGTGGATCGATATTTACTTCCTCGAGCTCTTCAATAGCTTGGAGCTCGGACTTATCCTCGCCTATTCAAAGGTCAATATCCTCAATTAGGATGATACTCTCCCCTTCGGCGCTCTGAGGTTTTTCATTCTCAGGATTAGGCAAAGGTTCCTGAGATTCCTCTTCTCCACCTTGGATGGCCATTGTTAACTGCCTGGGTTACAATTTTCCCTTCATGGAAATGTTGTAGCATTCCCTGGCAGCAAGTTGATCGCCACGGACCGTGCATATCCCTGTGGAAGAAGGGAATTTCAGCGCGAGGTGGCGGACGGAGGTGATGGCTTCAAAAGCTATAAGTGTAGGTCGACCCAAAATGGCATTGTATGCAGCGGGGCAGTCGATGACCACGAACTCAAGGAGTTTTGAGACTGTCCGAGATCCCTCTCCTAAGGTGATCACTAGCTCGATCGTCCCTATAGCCGCTGATCCTTCTCCCGAGAAACCATAAAGCATCATGGAGGTCGCCTTCAGCTCGGCGACAGTCAAACCCATCTTCTCCAGCGTGGACTAGAATAGAAGGTTTACCGAGCTCCCATTATCGATCAGCACTCTCCTAACCCTTCGATTAGCGAGTTGCAGTGCTACGACCAGAGGGTTGTTATGAGGGAACTGAACATGGCTGGAATCTTCTTCAGTAAAAATGATTGGTTGCCTTTCCAATCGCTGTTACTTTGGCAGATGTTGCTCGGGGACGAACTTTACTCCATTATGAGCCTTGAGTTCATTGACGTACCTATTTTGGGAACCTCTGCTCGTGCCAGCCAAATGAGGACCTTCAAAGATTGTGGAGATCTCTCCTCCTATCACTGGAGGAGGGATGTCTTGATTTATCCGAGACCCGGGCTGACTGACCGGGGCTTCTGGAGCAGGTCGACTTGCTGGAACTCTGTTCCGCGCATACTGAGCCAAGGGGCCGGCTCTGATGAGAGTCTCGATCTCATCTTTCAGGTGTCTACAATCATCGGTATTGTGGCCAACGTCGTTGTGGAAACGACAAAACTTGGAGGTGTCTCACTTCCCTTTCTGGTGCTTTAACGGCTCCGGCTACTTCCAGGGGAGGCGGCAGAGTTTGCTTGGAAGATGTTCTCCCTAGAGTGGGTGAGCTCCGTATAAGTCACGTAGACCGGCTTAAATTTTTCCACGGACTTATTCTTCTTGGGGCCGTGCTGGTTGCCCTCGCCGTTCCCCTTTCTCTTGCCTCCACCAAATTGGTTATTCTGTGTAACGTTTTGGGTCGCTATCACGGCCTCTGTTCCCACTCCAGCAGGCTGCTCAGGGACTTGGCTAGTTCCTGCAGCTGAGGCTTGGGCCTCCTCCAAGTTGATCCACCCCTGGGCCCTATTTAGGAATTCGTTTACTAAGTTGACTCCCTTTCTTTGTATTTCATTCTAGAGTCCCCCTTCGACGAGGATTCCAGTCCTCAAAGCCATGAGCTTGGAGCTGTCATCTGCGTCTCTGGCCCGAGCGGCGACGTTCGCGAACCTGCTCAGGTAAGCCTTCAGAGGCTCATCGGGTTGTTGCCTCACGTTAGCCAGGGAGTCGGCCTTGACGCGGGCAACCTGGGAGGCTCGGAATGCTCTTTTGAAGTCAGCAGAGAAAGATTTCCAGGAGCTGATTGACTGCTTCTTGCTATGTTTGAACCACTGTCTGGCCGACCCAGATAGTGTGGAGGGAAATATCAAACACCTTAGCTTGGGGCCAATGTTGTGGGCCATCACCAGGGTATTGAACATACCCAGATGATTTGACGGATCTCCATCTCCGTTGAATTTGGACAGGTGCGGCATACGGAAACCGGGCGGGTATGCCGTTGCTGCTATGCTGGGGGTGAAGAGCTCAAGCTCGTCCCCCGAATCATATTCGACTTTTTCTTTCTCCGACAGGAGCTTCCTCATTAGCTCCTCCATCTGAGCCAGGCGCTCAAGGGTTTTGTCTTGATCTCCTTGGTTATTCCGGGGCTGTTCAACAGCTCTGGATCCATTGTATACGTTTGGTGGGTTATCGCCCCTCCTATCTTGAGATAGGTTATTTGGGACATTCCCGCCGTCACGTACCTCGGACAGGTCTCCCCTTGAGCGAGCACGGCTGCCACTTCCTACCGGGTCCCCCCTATGAGAGTTAAGGCAATCTTGGAGGTCGCCCCTTGGGGTGGCTTGAGGACTTTGCGCTGAGCTTAGGCGTTGGCGCAGGTCTCCGCCAGAAAGGTCACTTCGGCGACTTCCGGTCTAGTAGCTCCCGTTAGAGAAGCTTAGAGCCCGCCTCTGGGGGTGAGGATCCGGGACTTCTCTGGGCGCCTTACTACGATGGGAAGGTCCTGCGGATGGTGGGTTTCTCCTGCTGCTCCCATAAGCGGAAATATATCGGACAGGCCGAGGAGGAGACGGATATCTTATCGGTGAAGGAGGATGTCTGATTAGGGATGCAATCCTGGTTCCGTCAGGGCGGATCAGGTTAGGTAGGGGCCTTTCGGCCCTGCCAACTTGCGGGCCTTGCGCCTGGCGATCTGAGCGAGGCTCAGGATGGCTGGCCGGGACAGGCTGTCGCTGTGAGCCCTCCCCGGATCTCCTTCTAGAATTCCCTCGAGCCCTCCTGGGCGCGCTTGAGGCTGGCAGTATGCTAGGAGTTGAAGTTCGGACTGAGCGGCTATACTGTTGCTCGGCCCTGGGTAGTTCTTCAAAGGTTGCCTCTCAGCGGTGCGATGAGGGAGTAGAGTTGGATGTCGGAGGTCTGGCCGAGCGGCTAGGCCTGGACCGATTACCCCGGCGGGACTTTTGAGTCTCGTCTTGCCTCTTTCCGACATTAGCGTCGGTTGTAAGAGGAGGTAGTCGGGCCAACACCTCCTTAATCTGCTGATTAGCTTTCGCCAGCTAACTCCTCAGCTGAGCATTCTCCATCTCTACCGCCGTGTAAAATTCCGGGTTTGGATTAGGTGGTCGGGGCGCCGAACTTCCAGTGTCATCCTGGCCTATTGGCTGCTTGCCCGGCCGCTGCTGAACTTCAAGGTTTTGCTCACCGGAGATGGCAGCATGATGGGCCTCCTGCCCATCATGTTGGCCCGCCTCGTTATCGTGTCTTGATCGAGTGATCACCATAGTTGGATATTTGCGATAGCACCAATCTAACAAGCTCTCAATGAAAGCACCAAACTATTGACGCGGTTCTTCGCCAACAGGTAATTAAGAAAATAAGAGAAAGGGATTAGTGCTAAGTGATGAACCGAAACAGATGAATGATCTTAAAATGAACTGATGATACGACTACATTTTTAGGTGGTTCAAAGGTTAAAATCCTTCTACTCCACCAGCCAATATTATTGTTGTATTTCTAGTATTCTTTACAGGGTATTTCGTTACACAATAGAATCCAACCCTTTGCAACTCCCAGGATCTCCATATTTATTGGATAGGGCACCTGGGAGTTGGTAAGGGGGGTCATCTCGTGACCTTCTTACCCGTCATGTCACTCCTGTGACATTCATGATTAATTCCTAAAACCTGACAAATGAAATGTGGTCTAATCAATAGGTAAGGGGGATAATGGGCCGCACGACCCAACCCAGTCGTGGGTGCCTGAACACGCACGTTCATGCTGCGTGTCCGAGAATTCAGGGATATATCAGACACGTGATGTCTGATATATGCACGTTTACATTACGTGGTTGACATTATAAAGGGTCACGGCTTCCAACTCCAGCCCGTGCCTCGAGCTGGATGCCTTCTTGACCCACGGTCTTCATATTTCTGACTCGGCCCTTAAATAATCTTGATAAAACTTTGGCTACCTCGAGCTAAAGAGGTAGGACCTAACAACAGCAGCTCCGGCCATGTGGCTGATATAATTATGCCATATCTCAGCTCGCTAATAGCCCGTGGAAAATTAGGGCATACACAAAGCATAATCAATAATCAAACAGTTCACAAATCATTAATCAAAATACTCAACAATTCACATAATCAGTGACATCAATCTACAAACTAATAACCAATCATCCAGATAATAACATGCTATAATCATTAGATTAAAAACAATAAACATAATATCCAGGGTCGACGCCCTTAGGCCGCACCCTCTGTGTATCCCACTAACTCCGGCTCGCTTAGGTCGAGCTTAGTGATTATATATTTAACCTCAGCTACCAGTGGCCAAGCCGCGCCCTGTACGCAAATATTGATTCCGACACTCTTAGGTCGTTTATCACATGTCCTCATGGCATAATACAATCTCATGACATTACATACAAATATAGGGAACTCTTAGTCCAAGCATAATCACATAACCGGGTGCAGTTTCTTACCTTTGATTCCGAGTGCTTTGGTTGATGGAAACGACGCTCAAGCACGATCCCATCCGAGCCCTAGCGTAAACCTAGTCACAAACGTAACATAGAACCCTCATTAACATCTGATTCCATAACCTAACCTCGGGACCAATCCCGAGCCCTTGGGAAGCCCAATTCCACCAAACAGGGTGATGGAATCAACCTCCGAGCCCCCAAGCGAAAACCCTAAGCTTTCTCTGAGTTACAACTTCAAAAATCCTCAAGGGAGTGTGAGAGAAGAAGTGATCGATAGGGAGAACAATGAGTCTCTGTTTTTCCTCTTTCTTTCTTTCTTTCTTTCTTTCTTTCCTTCAGTTTCTAAAACATTCTACAGCTTCCACTAAGTATAAAAAGCAACATAACCCTTATCCTTTTTCTAACTATCAAATGACCATTTTGCCATCCCATTAAAACCTAAGCCTTTAAACATTCCAAGGGCATTTTGGTCATTTGCTCCAAATTCCCGCTAATTCCTCAAGTGTTCTTAGTATTTACCACCTAATTACCGTCATCTAATTAATCACCAATTATTTTCCTCAACGTCAAATAGTCTCCAATATATTTTCCAAGTTCCCAGAAATACCCCCAGGCTCCCCCCGAGCCAGGTATAAATCCCCGCCGTGACTATTTCACTAAACTGCTCACTACGATCGCCTTAAGCCACCAGCTGCAAATATATCCACATAATAATGTGGTCTCAAAAATTTATCACAAATAATCATGTTTATGCCCGCAACGGGCCGAAATTACAAATATGCCCTTATAATCTAAACAGGGCCTACATGCATACTAATACTCATAATCGTGCATCTCACATATCCATAAAATCATATAAGCATGCTTATCACATAATCATGCATTTACCCATTTAAATCACACATAAATCAATTATGCCCTCCCGGCACACTAATCAAAGCCCTTAAGCCTTATTAGTAATTTTGGGTCATTATAAAATGAGATTACAAAGAAATTGGGTTTTAATTAGGGCATAAAACCCTAACAAACTCCCACTTGCACTAATTGAAACTAATGAATTAATTCTACTAATCTCATTTCCTTGATATGCTTATCAAATGTAGCTTCCGGTAGTGTCTTTGTAAATGGATCTGCAAGATTGTCTTCAGATGCAATCTTCATAACATTCACATCTCCCCTGGCCACATATTCTCGAATAATGTGATACTTCCTTTCTATATGCTTACTCCTCTTGTGACTACGAGGTTCTTTCGAGTTGGCTATCGCTCATGTCTTTTCAAAACAACACAAGCGGTTTATCCATTTCTGGAATAACATCAAGATCAGAATAGAACTTCTTTAGCCAGACTATTTCCTTAGCTACTTCTGACGCAACTATCTACTCAGCCTCCATGGTGGAATCTAAGATTGCAGACTGCTTTACGCTTCTCCATATCACAGCTCCACCCCAAGAGTAAACACCATTCCAGAAGTAGACTTCCTATCATCGACATCAGTCTGAAAATTTGAATCGGTGTAGCCTACAGGGTTCAGAAAACCACCCTTGTAGACTAACATATAATCCCTAGTCTGTCTTAAATACTTCAAGATATGCTTAACTGCTATCCAATGTTCTTGTCCTGGGTTTGATTGATACCTGCTCACTACTCCCACTGCATAGTAGATATCTGGTCTAGTACACAACATAGCATACATCAGACTTCCGACTGCAGATGCGTAAGGAAATTTTCTCATTGCATCTTCCTCTTTAGGAGTCTTGGGAGAGTACTTCTTTGAAAGATGAATTCCATGGTGGGACGGTAAACGTCATTTCTTGGAATTTGTCATTGAGAATTGTTCAAGCACTTTATCTATGTAAGTTGCTTGAGATAGAGCTAAGAGTCTATTCTTTCTATCCCTAATGATCTGGATACCTAGAACATAACTTGCTTCACCCAAATCCTTCATCTGGAATTGAGTGCTCAGCCAATTCTTTATATCTGATAATTTCTTAACATTGTTTCCAATGAGTAAGATATCATCTACATAAAGAACTAGGAATACCAGTATTTGATTTGCCTTTAGTTGGTAAACACAAGGCTCATCAATATTTTGTTCAAAGCCATAGGTTTTGATTATTTCATCAAACCTAAGATTCCAGGAACGAGAAGCTTGCTTATGTCCATAAATGGACCTATTCAACTTGCAAACTTTTCCTTCTTGTCCAGCTACTTTAAAACCTTCTGGCTGATCCATATAAGTGACTTCGTTAAGCTTTCCATTAAGAAAAGTTGTCTTGACGTCTATTTGTCAGATCTCATAGTCGAGAGCGGCTGCTATGGATAGAAGGATGCGAATGAATTTGAGCATGGCTACCGGACTAAAAGTTTCTTCATAGTCCACACCTTATCTTTGGGTATAACCCTTTGCCACTAATCGAGCTTTATAAGTCTCAATATTTCCATCAACACCTCGTTTCTTCTTGTAGATCCACTTGCACCCAATGGCCCTAAAGTCACTAGGTGCTTCCACAAGATTCCAGACGGAATTTGACTACATGGACTCTATTTCTTGTTTCATGGCTTTGAGCCATAGTTCTTTTTCACAGCGAGCCATTGCCTGTTTGAAAGACAACAGATCATCATCACTAGTGTCACCAACAACCATATTGGTTTCACCATCCAAACCATAGCGAACTGGGTTCCTAGAAACCCTCCCACTACAACAAGGTTCCGTGACTGTTTGCTCAGGAACAGTGGTACTTTCTTCATTTAAATCGACTTGCATCGGTTGGACATGAAGAGTGGGAATTTCATCATCAACTTGCGTTGATGACGATGGAACATTGGTTGGAGTCAATTCTTTAACCATCTCCTCTAAAACTACTTTGCTGCGTAGTTTGATGTTTTGGACATAGTCATTTTCCAGAAAAGTAGCATTTTTAGAAGTAAACACTTACTTTTCTGAATGACTATAGAAATGTCCACCACGAGTACCTTTAGGATAGCCAACAAACATGCAAACTTCAGTTCGTGGTTCTAGCTTTCCTTCTTTTTTCCTCAGGACGTGGGCGGGACACTCCCAGATTCTATAATGGCGTAAACTAGGTTAACGACCATTCCAATGTTCTAAAGGTGTTTTGGGGATTTATTTAGACGGCACGACATTGAGAATGTCGTTCGCAGTTTCAATTGCATGTCCCTATAATGAAGTTGGTAGAGTTGAGTAACTAAGCATGCATCTAACCATTTCTAATAAAGTTCTGTTCCGGCGTTCTGCTACACCATTTTGTTGCGGAGTACCCGAGGCAGTAAGTTGTGATAAAATCCCAAGTTCAGCATATCCAAATATTCTCCACCCTTATCAGATCGCAAGATCTTTAACAATTTACCTAATTGGTTCTGAGCCATTGCTAGGAATTCCTGAAAATTTGAAAATGTTTCCGATTTCCTATGCATTAGGAAAAGACATGAGTATATAGAGTAATACTCAATGAAAGTGATGAAATACTCAAAACCACCCCTGGCTTGTACATTCAAAGGTCCACAAACATCTGAATGCACAAGTTTAAGTGGTTCTTTGGCCCTATCACCCTTTGCAGAGAATGGATGCTTGGTTAGTTTTCTTTCTATACAAGATTCACAGACAAATAATTCACCTAAGGTGAGTTCCCTCAAAGGCCCGTCATTTGTAAGTCTTTGAATTCTATCATAGCCAATGTGACCTAGTCTCAAATGCCATAAATATGTCATGTTGTCGTTTTCGGTCTTTTGACGTTTATTGGTCCTAGGTTTAGCTACTTTGAATAAATCATTGTTAAGAGCGAGCGGTTCGTTAGGTCGCAGAATATAAAGCTTGTTTTCCATACATGCAATACACAATTAGGATCCATTGAAAGAAATAGATATATTAGAACTTGTGAAAGTCATAACAAATTGTTCTAATTGCAACATGGAAACTGAAAATAAATTTTTACTAAAATCCGGAATAAAAAATACATCATTTAAAATTAAGTATTTATTTCTGAATTTCAGACAAGCTAATCATCTAGCTTGGACCGCAACGAACGCTCTGTTCCCAACTCTAAGCTTTAAGCTGCCTTCGTCCACTTCCTCCCACGATTCAAGAAGATGTAAAGAGTTGCAAACTTGGTTGGTAGATCCAAAATCAATAATCCAAACAGATTTATCATTCTCTAAAACACATGTTTCTAAGATAAATGAACTATAATCATTACCTTTTTTTTCGCTGCTAGAAACTTGGGGCAATCTCATTTCCAACGCCCCTTCTCTTTGCCGTGAAAACACTTTATCTTTACCTTTCTTGTTTGTCTTGTTCTTTCCCTTAGGCGTCTGTGCACTAGGTTGTGCACTCGTCTTTGCAGGCTTGGGGTTGTTGTTTTGTCCACCTTTCCTCTTGTTTCCAACTTTCGAAGACGAAGCTTGGTTAGCTTCAGCCTTAGCTGGATCAATAGCAACAACAGTAGTCTTATTTTCACCTCCTTTGCTAGGTCCACCCATGATAGGCTCAAAAAATCTAAAGCTCGTTCTTGAGCTGCATCACACCATAGTTGAGTTGATCATGAACGTGCGGACACGGTGCCATCTGAGCATTTACGGTGCCATCACGTACGTGCGGACACGGTGCTCGTTCTGGGGATTCCTCAATCATGATGAATTCAGAGTTGTCACCAATTAACACAATGTTGATGTTTTGCTTCCATTTAAGGAAGTTTTCTCCAGTGAGTTTCTCCATCGAAAGTTGAGAAAGGATGGGAGTAGACACAACTATACTTAACACTACTTATTATCAATAAAATAGAAATCAATCACTTTTGCTCAATAAAACTCCTATTCACACAAATTTCAAGAAATAGCACAACATATACCAAAAATATGTAAGATATGAGAAAAAAATACCAAAATAATTATATATCTATTTCTTTAGGTTTTTAACTAATCTATGATATCCTTGTCCGGGTTGGCGAGAGTAAAAAACACTACTAGTTAAATAAAGTTGTAAACTTATTTAATAATGGACACCATTATTAACAACCTACTATTCAATCAAAATAAGAAACAAAATCTCTTATTTTATGAGCTAGACCCACGGTTTTGATAATCATAGATTTAGTCCTAGTAGTCACCATAGAGGTGAGTCTATTAGAATTTGACTTATAATTATCTATCTTTCGAAATCTAATATTGTCAAAATAACTAATGAACACCTTCTGTAGGGGGACGAATCAAAGCTTCTTGAGGCCCCATTAAGCTATTGACTTTGTTAAACCAACGATGGAGATCGAATATAATTCTTAAAATAAGCTCATTATAAAATTAAAAATAGTATTTTTATTATTTATTTTTAGAAAACTAATGACTATGATTCTCCAAAAAATTGAAAAAAATTAAATTTTTAAAACCAAAGTCCTATAATTTCCTATTAATTCTAAAGTGTCACATTGAAACAAATTCAATTAATTTAGAATTAATTTGTTGCTAATCAATATCTAGGTTTAACTAATAAAATGAACTTATACAATTAAGTCCAACCCAGGTAAATGGGCATTAACAATTGGGCTTGTATGGAGGAGGATTGGGTCCAGTATGTTGTTCCCACTACTAAGGCCCCCTTACTTCCATACAAGGTCCAAAAGACAGGAATTTAAACTTTCGTTTTATTAATTGTTATTAATTGAATAGGCCCACTATAGTCATGTAAAGCAAATGAGCCTTCACAAGTGGAATCACACACGAGAGGAATTTAAACTTTACCTTTTCTAATGGGCTCAAATAAAACCTATCATTTTATGAATATTTTATTTGGCAAAAATCCATATATCTAGCAAACATATGGGTCACTATATGCATCTAAGCCCAATTGTAAAAATACTACATATAGTGCAAACAGACATGTTATAATTAGATGGGCCTAATCATGTTACTATATGAGCAAGTCAATGAATTTATGCAAAAATACCACAATTCATTTCATTTACAAAAATATCACAATTAATTATCTAGAATTTATCAAAAAAATTCGAATTAATTAAATTTTTACAAAATAAGTCAATTTAAATGAAATTTATCAATAATCAACAAAAGTTAATTTAAATTTCATTTATCAACAACCAACTTGGTTTAGGTTAATTTGAAAAATATTAATTTAATTTAAATAGGATTTATCAACAATTAGCCAAAGTTAATTTAAATCCCATTTATTAAAAAATATTTTATTAATTGGTTTGAAAAACGTGATATTTTTTAAAATCTAACCAGCTATCAATTTTTAAAACAAATATTATCTGCTGCATTTGAAAAAAATATCTTAAACAGTTAAACAAATTCAAATATCTATAAAAATATCTAATAAACAAATTTTCAAATTTCAAATAATTTAAATATTAAAATCTATAGAATAATCAGATATTATTATTTTCAAATATCAGATTTAAAAAAATATCAAGTATTACAAAAATATCTTAATTACAAAAATATTTAAAATTAATTAGTTGACCTATTTTTAAATTTTAATTTGAATCTTTGTCGAAAATATCTACTTTTAAGAGATCAAACAACAAAAATATCATATTTCAAAAATGATATTTTTAAATAATAGAAAATATATGATATTTTTGTATTAACATATTAAAAATATATTCAAAAATCAAATTTTAAGAAAAATATTAACGCAGGTCGCGGCCAGTGAGAGTGGGTGGCTGCGGCCACAGGACGATTCTGGGCACTTTTCGTGCACTGGCCGCGCCCAGAGGTTTATGGTGACCGCGGCCACTAGCTGCTGTTACCTAGGCTGCAGCCACTGCCCGAGAAAAAAAATTTGATAAAATTTGTGCAATTTTTCAAGTCAAAAACGTTTTCTAGATAATTTTTACCATGAGTTACATCAAATAAAGCATTTATATCAAAATTATTTGCAAAGAAAACATAACAAAATAACCCAAATTCACTAATAATCGCATAAAATTCAATATGCATCTGGCCTGGTCGACCCAATCATGATATTTCACTCATGATCTGGCCTGGTCGACCCAATCATGATATTGAAGGATGGGACCCTTTCTTGAAAAACCAGACTTTGATATTCTACGATCTGATCTCGTCTATTTTAAATCATCAACAATCGGAGAATAAAAAATATGAAATCCACCCAATTACTCAACACATCAAATAATTCAATTTTACCATGTTCATGCATGAAAATAAAGATAACCTCGCTCTGAGGCTAGTTGTTGGGAAAACTTATACATGATCTTTATTTATTTTCATGTAGATCTAATATTAAACGAATTAATATGAGACAACCTAGAACATGTTTCTAAAATTGAATTCAAAGAGGAATAATGATAAGAGTACTTACATTATACGCAGCGGAATAATAGAGTCCTTCCTTCAGTTTCCCTAACCCTTGTATCATTTCTGTCGCTGAGTATTACCAAGAAACTAAACCGATCGTCAATTTTCTTCACAGCCTTCCAAAGTATCCTTAGAATCGCCTAGACTAGAGTGGGAAATTCTCAACACATGAGATAGATAAAAAGAGAAGAAGAGAAAAAAACAATAAGACTTAGAAAATGACTTATGTTTAGAGAGAATCTAAAACCTATCGGAAACATGTGTTTCAACTTATGTTTTCAACTCTCTCTTAACATTCCTTTTATAGACTCAATTATGTCATTTATTTAATTAAAAAAATCAATAAAATATTAGCCAATTAACAGCCCTAGGTCGAAATTATCATGGGCTTTAGGCCTGTGAAATTTCTCATTTAATTATAAGATCGTTGAATTTAAAATCAAGGTCTGTATTATTTTCTATTGATTTAATTAATTAAATAATTATTTAAATCCTTTATCAAATTAACTATTTATAATTTGAACCTTGATTTAAACTTATTTATTAATTTAGATATCAATTTATCTTAATTAATAAATCGCAATAATTTCTCTTTTCTTCTCTAAATTGTATAACTCTGTGAAACTATCCAAAATTGACCTGGTCAACTTTGATAATTCTAATTGATAATTAAATCAATTAATTGAGACTATCTAGATGATTTTATCCAAGGTACAGTGAGGATCATGGGCCTATGAAATCAAACTCCAATAAGTTATCATAAATCTAACAAATAAATTTACTAATTTATTAATTCATCGTGACTCCACTAAAGACTCAGAATTGCACTCTTGAATTCATAGAAAGCTCTATAAGCAATATAGATACGTTATTAATTATCCATTGTTACAACCATAATTGTCACTCAATCCTCTATAGACAGTCTACAATGAGATAGGACTAAAAATACAATTTTACCCCTCATTGTATTTTATCATTAAAACACTTAGTTCCTTGTAATGATATTTCAGTAAACTAATATTAATTATTGAAATGATTTCTCTATCATTTAGCACCTTGAACCAAACTAAAAGGAAACTATTGTTTTACTTCTTCATCAAAAGCTATAGATGTTCATATGTATGATTAACACTCCCACTCAATTATACTACCAAGTTCCTAAGATGTAAGTATGGGCTAGTCCGTAGGGTAAGCTTGTAACGAATAAGTCAAAGAACTCAAATAATACAATCAGTTAGAATACTAACCACTCAGAATTGAGATTGAATTGACCTATGGCCAACTATATGATATGACTAGAATAGATAATAATGACATGTTTACTTATCCTATCTACTGTCAATATCGGTCCAGTTTGATGTAACAAATACATCTGATCTTATCTACTTTGCTAATGTTCTGGAAAGAACATAACACTACAATGTGTAAGTAGATCATATCGTAGATTGGCAAGTCAGTGTAAATCTTGTGTACTGACTAATCTTAGGACTAAGTTATGTTTGAACATATAATCATATTTATATTCCATTGTGATTACATCACTATAAATATGATTAGCTGTATATTTGGGATTTAATAGAAGTTTATATTAAACAAATAATCATAAAAATAAAACATGTGAGCAAAGTGATTGACAAAGTCAAAAAATGATTTCTATTCTTTTATTGATAATAAAATGAGATTACAAATAAATTGGGGTTTAATTAGGGCATAAAACCCCAACAGGGAGGCCCAAGCTAAGGCCGAGGATGCCCTCAAAGCTGCCCAGGATAAGCTTGCCTCTTTTGAGGCCGATGCTAGTCATCTGAAGGCCGAGCTCGACACCAGGATGACCGACTTCGACGCTGCCAAGGCCGAGATCAATCTCCTGAAGGAGGAGAAGAGTGTTGCTTATGAAATCCTCGAGGATGAGAAAAAAATGCATGTTCAAGGAATTCAAGGCCAAGAAGGAGTGGGTCACCGATCGATCCATGTACACGATGTGGTCGTTGAACCCCGCGATGGACACCTCGTTCCTTATGGACAAGGAAGTGGTGTTCCTAACCAAGTGGAAGGCTTGGTTGGTCGAGGAGGAGGTAAAAGGCACTACCTTGGAGGGTGGAGGTGAAGAGGAGAAGGGCGAAGAGGCTAAGTCTGCTCCTGTCTGCCAGAAGTGATCTGTGTTTGCCAGAAGTGATCTGTGTTTTACAAGGGTTGTATCCCTTATACTTTTTTTTGTAATTAATTCTTTTTGATGCCCCTTGGGGAAAGATAATTATGGCTCAAAGTTTGAGTTATTTGTCAAATTTATATTTTAATTGTAGTTTTTTTTTTATGCTTAAATCCCTTTCTCGAAATCTTTTTCATGTTATCTACCTTTATCATTTTTTCCTTTATTGCATACTTCATATTTCTAGCTTCGAAATATTTCGAGCATACTATAAAGTACTTGCTTTTATATTTGTTTATCTATACAAATATTTTCGTGCTTAAGTTCGAATTTCCATATATTCATACATAGTTCATTCGATTGCACATTTTCGACTTCGTTATCTTCAAGGTCGAATATTACTTTTACCACGTATTTTCATTATAAAATACTTAGGCATATAACCTCGTTAGTCTAGTTATTTTTTGCTTAACTATAGTAACTTTTCTTATCCTCAAGTATGGTCTTGAGGTTGCAAGATCGAAACTTATTTGCAAAACTTTCCAGCTCTATCTCGACTCATGATTTTTGTTGATTTATCTAGAATTCCAAATTTTAATCGTGTCGATTAGAGTTTGTTGGTTTATTCTAGACTTGTGTAATCTGTGTTTGGTTAATAATCCATACACTGTTATTTGTTTGGTTGATAATCGATATTGTTATTGTTTACTTCGTGCTTGGTTAGCAATCCATACACTTCTATTAGAGTTTATTTTTATTGATGTTATGTTTTTTCGAGCTTATGGTATGATTGTATACCACATATGCCCCCTTAATATCTTATGATTGTAATCTTAGGTTATTGAATTTTGAGAGCTTGCAAAAAGTATAACAATAAAAATATACAAAATTTGAATAAAAATCAATGCTTTATTGATGAAAATCAAGAATTAAGTACAAGCTTGGTTAAAACTGAATAAACATTATTCCTACATTACTGATAATAAAGTCATAGATGTTCACCATTCCAAGCTCGTGGGACCAATTCTCCATTTAATCTTGCTAGTTTATAAACACCTAGTCGATTAATGGATTCAATTTGGTAGGGTCCTTCCCAATTAGGCTCGAGCACGCCTGTAGAGGGGTCTCGTGTGGCCAAAACCACGCGTCTGAGCACCAAATCTCCCAATCCAAATTTTCTATCTCGAACCCTCTTATTGAAGGACCTTGTAGCCCTTTGCTGGTATGCAGTGTTTTTAAGTTGGGATTTGTCTCGTCTTTCTTCAATTAGGTCTAGAGTTTCTTTGAGCTGGGAATGGTTTGAGGTCTGGTTGTATGCTTCGTGTCTGATTGTTAGGATTTTGACCTCAATAGGCAGCATAGCTTTGCAACCATAATCCAGGGAGAAAGGGTATGTCATGTTGAGGTTCGAGCTGTCGTTCTGTAAGCCCATAGGACTTGTGGTAATTCTTCTAGACATTTTCCTTTAGCCTCTCCGAACCTTTTCTTAATAGAACTCTTGAGAGTCTTGTTCATAGCTTTGACCTGACTGTTTACTTATGGATGGGCTACTGAAGAAAAACTTTTGATTATCCCATTCAATTCGCAGAACTGTGTGAATAGTTCGCTATCAAACTGGATCTCATTGTCTGACACTATTTTCCTTAGTACCATGTATTTGCAGATTATATTTTTCACCACCTAGTCCAAAGCTTTCTTCGAGGTGATAGTGGCCAGGGGTTCGGCCTCAGTCCACTTCGTGAAGTAGTCAACAACAACTGCAGCATATTTTACTCCCCATTTTCCTATTGGTAGGGATCCAATGAGGTCAATTCCCATACCGCAAATGGCCACGGAGAGCTAATCATGGTGAGCTCAGTTGGTGGAGCTCACGGGATTGAAGCGAACCACTGACACTTGTCACAGCGCTTGACATATTCGAATGATTCTTCTTTAACTATAGGCTAGAAGTGTAACGTCCCAAATTGGCTCATAAGGCTTAGTGCCTTGATTAGCGTGTCGATATGGAAATAATTGATTTAATTATGTTAATATGTGAATTAAATGATTACGTGATTAGAAATGCATGTTTAGGTGAATTAAATATGCATGTGGGCCCAATTTGATTATTAGGGGCATATTTGTAATTTAGCCTGTTTAGGGCATAAATGCAATATATGTGTTGTGGTTGATACCACGAGATCATTGTGATATATTTGTAATGTGCGATCCGAGACAGTCCTAGGAAGCGGAATAGTTAAATAGTCACAACGAGGTCGAATACCCAGCTCGGGAGGAGCCTAGGGGTATTTTGGGGATATAGTATGTGTTCGGGAATTACCGTGTAACAGGTGGTGATTTAACGTTTGTTTAAGTGTATCAGGAATTAAATGGGGATTTTTAGGAACACTTGAGGATTTAGCAGGATGTGGCAATTTTTGGGATTGCCCTTGGTGGCACTAAAGGATTTAGGATGGACTTAAGGGTATTTTGGGTATTTTGAGGACTTAGGTAGCTGAGGATAGGCTTAAGCTGATAAAAAAGGAACACACTTCTGGAACTAAGGAAAGACAAAATAAAACAGAACTCTCCCTTGGCTATCTCACATTCTCTCTCTTGGTTCCCTCTCCCTCTCTTTGGTGCTTAGAGGCTGATGAATTTTTGGAGGACTTTAGGCTAAAGAATTGAAGGATTAGACTTGCTGTGCTTGGGGATTAGTTCAAGGTTGAAGATATCACAGATGTAAGGGTTTAAATCTGATTTGTTTTCTGCTTAATTCTGCTAGAACCTTAAGCTTGCATGGGAGCTGGACTATAAGATTGGTTTTGAGTTTTGATGAGCTTGTAGTATGATTTCTGGGATTGTTTTGATGCCTAGGCTGTGAGGATAGGGAATCTAGGCTCAATTCTAGGTTTGAATGGTGTTTGGAGTGTGAATTATGGATTTAGGCTCGGGGAAAAAGTAGTAGAAAGCTTGGTTTCTAGGTTTCAGGGGCTCGCGTCGCAGCCCTACTCTACAAGCGCCGCGGCCCGTGTGTACGAAGGGGCCTAGGGAGCCCTTGAGATTTCCTAGGCATCGTAGTGCAGGGCATGGCGCATCGAGGCCCGTTTCCTTCATCAGAGAGAGCTTTGCTCTCTGACTAGTAGAATTCGAGGTCACGAAGGTTAGTATTTTAATCCAAAGTTTCTGATTGATTAGAGATTGATGGATGTCTAATTATTATGGCATTGTGACTAAATTTCATCGCTCAGGCTCAGGATTAGGAATCGTACCCGGGATCGCTTTGGATTGTCACCTCAGGACATGAGGTAAGAGATCTGTTTGTGCTTGTAGAGCTATGTTGTGTGTCGTGTTGTATGTATTGCTTACAGTTATTATGTCCAATATGTGATTGTGACCAGAAGCAACAAGAGCCAAAAGTGGTAAGAGCCGGAAGCAACAAGGGGTTAGGATCGTCATTAAGAATCCTGAATGCAGGCCGCTAGGGCGAGACCCTCTAAGGGTGTTGTACACACCCGTTCAGTTAAGACCACATACTTGGTGCCTAAAAGCGCACCCCGAGCAGAGGAGACCATTGTTGTGCTATTGTACTGCTATAATGTTATGCTATTGTGCTTATGTGTTGTTATACTGCTATGATGTGATGTTGTTGTGCCATCGTGTATCCCAATAACAATTTGTAGATTGTTTATGCCTTTGATTAAGTATTTATGTGTTGAGATAAATTATTGTATGTTGTGCTTTGAGGTTCTCTTGTTGGGCTTTGGCTCACGGGTGCTCTATGGTGCAAGAAAGGTCAAGGAAAAGGTCGATCAACCAAGAGTTGGAGGACCTGGAGTGGTGTGTACATGTTTGGCCTACCCCACCCCCACGACTGGGGTATTTTGAGGAGCGAGTTATAAATGTTTATTTTGTCGCTTAGGTCGACTTTAAAGTAACTTTTTGAATTGTAAATATGTTCCGAAAAATTATTTTGGGATCCCAATGTAACCTTTTCATGATTTAAATTAATAACCAACCTTTTACACCAATATCTTATTTATATGAATTTTCATTTTAATTAACCACACTTTTTGGTCTAACACCTCCATTAGCGAGCTAATGGCACATTTTAAAATCACATGGTAATGGATCTAAGGGAAGTAGGGCGTTACAACTTGGTATCAGAGTGTGTAAAGGTTTATGGTTTCTGGAAATTAACCGGACATGTATGCTCGTTGCTAGAGACAAGCTCGACTCAGGGTTGGTTGGTATTGACTGAAATATTTTCCTCGTTGTTTAACTGAGTTGCCTTATCTGTTTGTGATATAGGGAGCATGAGCAATATATATATTTGTGTTTGGTATGTCTACTGCATGTGGCTATTGTGTTGTCTGGCCCTGCTCAGGGAGTGGTTCCAGATGGGATTACCATATCTGATGACTTGAGTCATTGACTGCAGACAGATTTAGAAGTTATGCATCAGAGGCAGTCAAGTGAAGTATGCATTGTTAATGTTGGGATTTCGTATAGTAGTCGGGGCCAGAATCCTCCACCTGCCCTTGGGATTGGCAGTGGGTGTTCGCTGACATGTAAGCTAGACTGC
Source organism: Humulus lupulus (assembly GCF_963169125.1). NCBI lineage: Eukaryota > Viridiplantae > Streptophyta > Magnoliopsida > Rosales > Cannabaceae > Humulus > Humulus lupulus. The sequence continues at coordinate 21,774,838 of NC_084801.1, read as the reverse complement.
AAAAGCAAGAGGAAGAGATTAGGTGGTTGAGACAGTGGGTTCCATCAAGGAACGTCGCTCTGTATGTTTCGACGGCAATGGCATCAGTTTTGGTTCAACCTGAGTGTGGAAACAGGTGGGAATTGTTGTATGAAAGATTCCAAAGGCATTATCCTCCAGTTTTCGAAGGGGGCTTAGATCCGTTCAGAGCTGAACAGTGGATGGGCATGGTTAGCTCCATCCTCGACTATATAGGAGCAGAAGGCAATGATAGAGTGGCTTGTGCCACGTACATGCTACGTGAGGATGCCTGAACATTGTGGGAAGTGGTATCCCAGACCCAGAATGTTGTTATGATGGGTTGGGAGGAGTTCAGACAATTGTTCAACGAAAGGTACTATTGTGACGCAGTCCGAATTGCGAAGACCAATGAGTTTATGAATTTGGTTCAAGGCAGTAAGACAGTGACAGAGTATGTCAACGAATTTGATGGGTTAGCCAAGTTTGTATTTGACTTGGTACCAACGGATCCAGCCCAGAAGGAACGATTCATTCAAGGGTTGAACCTTGGGGTGGCCCATGAGGTTAGGGATGCTCCAATCCATGAAGTTCTTGTTAGGAACGAGTTTCCTAATACACAGCAGAATGGTGGTGGGTTGGCCCAGTGTACAACAAATTTTTTTGTAACATATTTAAACTACCTTTAAATATGCGGATCCATTAATATACATACATTAATCATAAGGAAGAAAAGAATAGAAAACATACCTCTTGATGCCTATCAAGTGTCTTTGCTATCTTTTCGTAATTTGAACGAACTTCCTATCCAAGCTGCTCCCAGGTACTCACACCAAGATCTTCCACAACATTCTCTGCACCTCAAGAACTGTGTGGGCACTTAGAGAATAAAGGATAGTTAATTTCTAATTCTACGTGATGTACTCAACACATAAGATCAAGAGAATATGCCTGAGATTGGTTCTTTGTCTTTTTCAGGGAGAGATAGAAACCTAATTGGGGGAGTATGTAACGACCCGGATTTTCAAGACTCAATAATGCGGAAATATAAATGTTTTCATTTAATAAAATGTCTCAAAAACCCGTATAAAAAAACTTTTTAAAAAGTCGTATGGCCATACTTAACATTTAATTACAAACATATTTTATAAAGAGTAGAGTGAGCCTAGTTTAGGAAAATTACACAACATTTGCAAAAATAAAACGGCTTCCCAAAAGGTCAGTCCACATGTACATTTGCAAAGTAGACTCCAGCGCTCACTACTCTGGCTTGCCCTTGCTCTTACCTACAACATGAAACAACTAGGTAAGCAAAAACGTTTAGTAAGTTCAACCTTAAAACAAAGCATGCAGAGAATTAGGGTTCCGGATCCATCCGGACCCTGCACAATCAATTTCAAGAACGCAAAAGCGTCCTGGCAAACTTATGGTCATGTCTAATAACCAATGATAAATTATTTCATATAAACAGATAAAACCCTGCACGCAAAAAATCCCTGAATAAGCAGATATATTATATCACAACTATTTCTTATTAACAAATATATCCCTGCACTCAGAAAATCCCAGAGCAAGCATATATATATTATTTCACAACTATATCTTATCAACAAATATATCCCTGCACTCAAAAAATCCCAGAGCAAGCAGATATATCACATCACAATATAATTCGAGACCAACGATCGACAACTTCCAACAATTCGGGCATAACACGCCCTCCAACATAAATGTTAATCTGTAAGAGAGAACCGAGTTTCAACACTAAGATCTAGCTAATAAATATCCACATCAAGGGTAACTATCGTGTTACCTAAGGCATCGCTACTTATCCAAGAGTAAATCGAATTTACACGGTTTTACAGAGACTTCTATGTTAATCAGTGGTGCTGGTGAGCAGTTGCCCCTAGGGTGTTCAGCCTCACTTAAACTTGGCAACCCCTAGTATCTCTAGGCACTCTCACTGAATGGCCAATATTCACGGCTGCTATCCGGGAATAACTTATCAGAGCACTTGCTCGGGTTCTAACCGTTCACTGATTAAGTAAGCATGAGGGCCCCAAGGTCCCATTCATTTTGGTGCCCCTAGGTTTAACCAGCAATCCTTACCTCTTGGCCACTCACCGCGATACTGAACCGGACATAATAAAATCAAGCATTGTGACGGGGATCAGCTGTCTAGGATATGACAGATATCTACCATTCATATTTTTCTAAATCAACACTCACTAGACTAACGTCTCTAAGCAACTTTCTACGACAATGTATATATGTGCATGTGTCCCTATACTAACATACAATACAATAATCATTTCATGTTGCAGCCACACAATATAAGTTGACTTACTTGGAGTCCTTAGCACTCAGCAGGTTTTCACCCTCCAACGTTCAGTCCAGTTACACTAGCCAATACTGTAGTTATCCATATAGTATACTCGGATTAATTATGACACTCATAATTCATTATTATTATTTTGGGCAGTTTGGTCATTTTAATAAAAATCATTTGTAAGGATTAATGATCCTTATTTGGTTTTTAAACCCATTAAGGAAATTCATACAAAAATATTTGAGACTAAACCCAAAGTCTCGGGAAGACCTATCCTATGGTCTCGATACCTAGGCTCGGGTATCAAAATAGTATTTTACCATAATCCGCTAAAAATCTTGTTCTTTAAACACATCGCTATTGACCCGTACTTTCAACAAGTCGGTTAAATATATGGAAGATTTTAGCCGGTATTATATCCAGAAAATACTAATTAATTCCTTAATTATTTTTAAAGAAAATAAACTCTTAATTTTCCTTTTATTTTTCTTAAGGTTTTAATCTCTAAAAATAGTTTTAAGAAAAATAGCCTAATATATCTTAATTAGGAAAACCGTTAAAAATTTCCTATCTTGACTAGTTAATTTTTCAAAATCAATTAATCAAGTTTACTTACTAGAAAATAATTCACTTAATCATTTTCTCAAAATATAGGGTTTTAAACCCTCTTGTAATTTATTAACTATTAATAAATTAAATCTTGTATCTTTAAAAATAATAAAAATTCTTTAATAAAAATAATTCACACTATACTCAAAGTGGTAATTTTAGTCAAAATATGTTTTTAAGACTTACCAAGTTTTTATCTTGCAATAAGCAAAATTTTACTTTTTACCTTAAGTTCCAAAATCTCATTTTTGCACAAGTGTGAAAACCCTATTTTTTCACATTTTTAACTACATACTTTGTTAGTTCATAACTTAAAATTTACTTACCTAATTGTTACCAAAATTATCAAATTCTATTTTTTGTATGCCATTTAGGTCTTTGTAAAATCTTAGGTCAAAATTAGCATTTTTTATTGGTGAAATTATTTTCCAACAATGAGGTAAAAATGACCTTATTTTCAAGTCCTTAATTTTTCCAAACTTTGATACTTAATAACTTTCAAACCGTTCAGTATTTTCTTACCAAATTTTACAGTGGAATACTAGGTTATGCTAATAATATTTCCACCAAAGTTTAGAAAAAACTGGGTTCATTTGCCCTATACAGTGGCTGTCCAAACTTGGTTCCGAAAATAAGAATATGAAAAAAAAAACAGTTTTTTACCTAAACTTTGAAATAGCATAACTTACTCATTTTTAAACATTTTTTAGTGTTTCAAAAGCTCAATTTTATGTACTCAATCTCAAAAACATCACAGTATAATTAAATTTTATAAAATCAATATACAGTAGATGCTTGACCCCTTGGAAGTCACAGCTCAAAACATGTATTTTGTTTTAAGGTTTCCTACAAAACCCTTGGGGGTTTTGATCCCTATTTCAAAAAATCAACACACAAGCATCATAAAAATTATAAAAAAACTACCATAACCTTATTACATCACCAATAAGAAACTTTAAGCATTAACTATACAAAATAATGCTTAAAACTAAAAATCATACAATAACAACCATAAAAGTAAACTTTTTAACATCTTTGGTGTTCTTGCTTAAGGTGTGGATCTTCCTACTAGCTTTGGCTCCTTCAAAACCTTTTAAAAACCCTAACAAACTCCCCCCCAAAATCATTGATAATTATCTATTTGAAAATATATGGCTTAAAACTTTACAAAAGTCTAGTTTATTAAAACTTTGCCTTAAAGAAAACCCTTCCTAGACCAAGGCTTAGCTTCCAAGTCTCCTTGGTATTCTTGAGGTTGAAGATGGAGAGAAAACTTGAGAGAGTTTTCAAAAAAAGATGATAGTAAAAGTGAGAGAGTGAGTGGTCAGTTTGGGGAAGGGGTTGGAAGAGTTTATACAACTCTAATTATAATCTAACCCACTTGCCTTTATCCCTAACATTTAAATAAATAGGATTTAAAAGTTAATTAATTTTTTTTCAAACCACTTTAAAGCCTCACATGGCCGGCCAACATTTCCTATATATGCATTTATATATATATATATATATTTTATAAATGTGAATCAATATTTCCTAAGAAGAAAAGTCCAAATTGACTTTTTATACCTTTTACTCTATTTAAGTTTTAAAAACAAAACTTAACACATAATAATTAAATTAAATATCTATCACATTTAATTTAATTAATCACACAATAAAATTTTACCTAAGGTCCATTTATGGAATAAAATTCCTTATTTCTGTAAAATTAAGCATTTAACACAAAATGGCATAAAATTTCCATTTTCTCTTGGGTTTATTATTTTTTACCAAACTTTAATTTTTATGAATGTATTTTATGCCCAAAATATATTTGCCATAGTTTTTCATTTTATTTTCCGAGATTTTTACCCGATTAGGGTTTTTGTGTCGGTCTTGGACCGAAAGTCTTATCTTGACTTTTAAATCACAAAATTCATAATTTGGCTAGAAATAACTCATGGAATAATTTCCAAACAAATATAATATTATTTAAAATAGTATTCTTAACTCGGAGAAAAAATCTAGACCCGAGTCGTTTAAAGGTACTCGAAAACGCAAGACGTTACAGAGTAGATGATCCAAACCTAAAGCAAGCTTTCCTGGCGCCCATACCAGAACCACTCGGAAAAGAGACGTTCAGACTCCTCTCAACAAATGGTAGAACATTACAGAATACAACTCTTGGTGAGTTATTCCAGACGATAATGAGAGCACTAGAAAAAATATGCTCCCAGAACAAGTTTCTACAGGAATATATAAAGCAAACAAAGCAGCTAGATAAGGTCTGTAGCCCAAGAGACCTCACAATCAAATGTTCAACAAAGTCATCTTGTTCCTGCGAAATGCCAAACTATGAAAGGAGGAGATACAAGAGCAGGACATTCAAACCGAGGACTCCATGGAAATTCCTCAGGAGAAAAAATAGACCAGGCAAATATTCTAATAGATGTTTCTTGTGCGGACAGAAAGGTCACTTTGCCAAGCAATGTCCAAAAGGCAAAACGGCGAAAATGATCTCACACATCTAGGATGTAACGGGAGTATCTCTCTCCAACGATGATGTCGAATCTGTATTCTCTATAGAATATGAAATCTCTCCATATATTGTTTGTGCCTTACAACCATTCTCAAACTCAGACAACGATAGTGATGGAGGAATCTTCAAAATGAATGCCATAAATTCAGTTCAACCCATCCCTATGGAAAAAATGCAAATTATCCCAACCAAATACTCAAAACCAATCAAAGTAGTTGCCTTCTTTGATACTAGGGCCTCCTATACAATCATGAATCCTGATATACTACCGTCTGAGTTCTGGAAGAACAAGAAACAATATTTCCATGCAGCAAATACCCAAATTTTCTGCACGGAACTGATCAGCAAGCCTATCAAGCTGCAATTCTTTCTAGGTTGCTTAATAGTCCACAAGGTCATCAGCTCCAAACTTCTGGGAAAAGATTTAATTATAGGTTTCGACCTATACACAAAGAAAAAAGGTCTGAGAATACTTCCACATGGATTGGCATACAAGCAATACTTTACTTCATGGGAGCAGGTTCCAAACTACTTTCACATGACTGAAGATTGTCTGACATCAATCAAGGAACGCATTATCCAAAAATCATGTGCTAATTCCCATATGGAGTTCTCGCATAAATGCGACCACCCACTGTGGAAAAATGAAGAATTCTTCATTTCCTTTCCGTTTGAGATGAATGAGGATGCCAACCCAACTAAAGCAAGCCATCCTGGAATGAGTCCTGACCACCAAAGTTTGGAAAACAAGGAATGTGAAGAGCTAAAAGCACAAGGATTAATCGAAGAAACTGAATCTCCATGGGCCTGCCATGCTTTCTACTTCAACAATAGATCAGAACAAGCTCGAGGAAAGCAAAGATTGGTAATAAACTACCAACCGCTCAACCACTTCCTAACAGATGACAAGTTTCCTTTGCCAAACAGAAATTCCTTGTTCTCCAGCCTATCACAAGCAAAGGTATTTTCCAAATTTGACCTAAAAGCAGGCTTTTGGCAACTAGGAGTCAAAGTAGAAGACAGGCCAAAAATAGCTTTATGTATCCCAAACCATCATTTCCAGTGGACTGTAATGCCATTTGGGCTCAAAACATCCCCATCCCTCTTCCAAAAAGCCATGAGCAAGATATACAAGCCAATCTTAAACTAGGCCCTTATCTACATTGACGATATTCTACTTTTTTTCCCCTGATAAAAAATCTCATACAAATCTCCTAGCCCAATTTGCAGATATCACCGAAAAGTATGGGATTATGTTATCAGAAAAGAAAATGGTCTTGGGCTAGCCCAAAATTGAATTCCTAGGGATGAAATTGAATGATGGGACGTACGAAGCCCAACCTCACATAGCCCAAGAACTACACAAATTCTCAGATGAAGGCCTCACAAAGACCCAAGTCCAACAGTTCCTACGGATCGTGAACTACCTCAGAGACTTCATGCCCCACATGTCAGGCTTCACAAGCCCATTAACCAAGATGCTTCAAAAAGATTCTCCACCTTGGGCAAAAGAACAGACAGAAGTGGTGAAAAACCTGAAAGAGTTAATGAAAAATTTACTACCACTACATATTCCATTAGATGGAAAAAGAATCCTACAGACTGACGCTAGCGACAGAAATTGGGGAGTGGTCCTATTAGAGGAAGACACTAACAACAAAAGAAAGGTGTGCGGTTACAAGAGTGGAGCATTCAAAGATTCCCAACTCCACTACCATTCTACTCTAAAAGAAATCTTGGCAATCAAAATAGGAATTATGAAATTTAAATTCCACCTCATCGGTCATAATTTCTTGGTAGAAACGAATTTCTCATCCTTTGAAGGAATGCTCACATTCAAACAAAACAAAGTTGTCAATGCCCAATTACTCCGACTAACCACGTGGTTCTCTCGCTACACCTTTCAGGTCAAACACATCAAAGGAAAATCAAACACCATCCCAGATTTCCTATCAAGGCCAAACCGGGGCACTATAAATATAATCTCCCAAGAAACTAAACAACCCATCCCTCTAGTTTTCATGGAAAACCCTGCAGCAGTCATCTCTACATTTCCAAAAGATTCCCAAAAGGTTATCAACAACAAGACCCCAAAAATAAAGGCCATCCAAAATGCCCTAGATATCCAATCTACCCTTATCAGAGGTCATGGAAAATCGATGGAAAAATAGTTAGGCTTCCATCCAAAGTGCCCATTTATCAAACTCTTTCACATGGAGAATACCATTTTCATGCCAAAAAAGATCACCCACATGTTTTGGTACTTAATGAGCTCCTACACTATTGCTATTGAGGTTCATACCATAGGACTCCGAACATCGGTTCGTAGCTACATGCAAAGGTCTGGCCTCCGCCCTGCATACCAACATCCCATGGAAATGTTACAATGGTTCAAGCCACTATCTGATAAGAATGATCTGCTCACCCAACAATGGGAAAATGTTCGCAACAAAAGACCAGTTGGTTTCTCTTACCCAGCTGATGAAAACGTGGCAAACCCAACAAAGTGCTACACCATTTTGTTGCTAAAGCTAAATGTCAACCATGATCTGTCATTCACATCAAATGTCCAAGTTTACAGATCCAGCGAAAACCCAATGGTTATAATCGGAAACCCCGAACACAGATAGCTGGAGAAACTGATGTTTAGCACAAATGGCATAATTCCTGAAGAAATATGGCCACGACCAGATGACCACGCACCTTGGTAACAGTATCCGACAGACTACTCACTAAGGATGGAAAAAGATATGAATTATTACAATCAACATTACTCTGAAAATGAGGTTGATTATAATGATTCAATCTTCCAAGACTCACAACAACCAGATACCCTGTGCTCATCTCCACTAACGACATCATTAAGAGAGCTTGATGAAGAGATAATGAGGGGAGTATCAATCAAGAAAAGACCAACACGTGGAGAACCAAGTATGTCTGATGAAGATGGCAGTGACGATACCTGCATGAATCTTAGCCCCAGTCATGAACCCATCATTAAATAGACCCATGTGACCTCTGAGAAGATTCGCCCGCCCATGTGACGCACCCAGCTATGCTAACCAGATTCGCCTAGATAATAACATGTTTCAGAAAAAAAAATACACTGAAGTTTGCAGAGTCCCTGAAGACACCAGAGATTCCCTGACGCTTGCAGTTATTTCTGAAGACAGCAGAGATTCCCTGCAGTTCGAAAAGACGACTCTTTGTAATAAAATAAAAATGCTCCTGAACTAATAATCAACTGAGTGTCAAGTCACTTGTTCTTTATTTTAGGTATTGCAGAGTTTTTTTTCTAATTATATTTATATTTCAAACAAAATTTAAAATAGAATATATTTTTAAGTATTTGTTTAATTTAAAATATCCTGTTATTTAAACGATTAAATTTTTGAAAAATGCTCGTTAAAATTATAAGAAATTATTTTATTGCATATTTAATCAAACATTAAGCTCATCCAATCTAAGCTTGTACTGTATTTTTATTAATTAAAAAATGGATTTGTCAGTTTCCCAGCTTTCAAAAAGGAGTGTCACAGTTCATTAATTCAACTCAAGGACATCAATCATTATACAAATTTATGTATCAAACAAGTCATTCAATGCAGATGCAGTGGACCAAACTCACATTAACATCTTTTTTCCAAAGCCATTTTCTTTGGCTTCTTCCTATTAAAATAATGCAACTTTCAAAGAGGTAACAATCTCAACTGTCCAACCATCATCATGGAAGTGAAAAAATAATAATGATAATAACAATTGAAACATTTGCATCCTTTCAAATATGATCCATTTTTACAACAAAGGTTAACAAACTTAACTGATTACATTACACCATAATAATACCAAAAAGGGAAGCCAATGAGATATTAAGTCCCCTGAAAAATCAACTACAAAAATAAGTTAGATTCAGAATAACAAACTTATATTGATGAAAGATCTTCATATATAGTCTTGATACCAGGCCTCTCTGAAACAGATCTTATACATCTTAAAGCTATTCCAAGCACTTCCTTCATTCCCTTCTCTACTGATGGATTCCCCATTTCAGGTGTCAAAACAGCATCAAAACACTCTGAACCACGGCCTTCGGATACTCTCACGCGTACCCAGTCTGTCAAATCAACACCTCCTTCCTCACCCGAAACCACATCACCAGCGGACCTTCCAGTTAAAAGTTCCAACATTATAACACCGAAGGCATACACATCAGACTTGAAGGAAGGCAGTGGCTTCTTTGAAGTAGCTAACTCTGGAGCACGATAACCTAAGACACCAGCATCAAGAATCTGTTCCATGGTGCCAGCTTGGGTCATCAGACGGTGGAGGCAGTAATCGGCTACGCGAGCATTGAGATCAGGACCATCTAGGAGTATATTTGTCGCCTTGAGGTTACCATGTGGAACAGCTCGGTCAAAGTGAAGATAGTTCAGACCGCGGGAAACATCAACAGCAATTTTGAGCCTTTGCGCCCAGGTTAATGGGGGACCTTTCCTTCCCGGTCGATCTAAAGAAATATTCTTAAAAGTCATTAGACATGAAACTTAAGATGTCAAATGCATACAGATAAAGTTTGAGAAGGTACAAGATGCTGCTCAAACACAAATAGTAAGCACTTCAACAAACAAAAGCACAATAGACATTATGTAAGACAGATACTTACAACATGGTTTCTATAGTTCTGAAAGAACAAATGGAGGCAATAAAGAATAATCTAAAGCAATAAAATAAACTACATTGGATGCAAATCATGGTTCCAAAGTTCTAGTATGCTATGTCCTCAACAACCTAAAATGAATGATTCACTGATTCATTAGACATGAAGTGGTTTGCATGAGTTCATTAAGTTGATCAAACAACACACCAAACAAATAATAAATAAAATTTACCATTTGTTTATTTAGATATTAATGCTACTAAGAATAACCTCAATGAGAGTGATATGATAAGTTAGGCTTAGTAAAAGTATTAAAATAAATCACCTAATTTAAACATGGATAGTAATTATCATTATACAAGAAATCCAATTGCCTTCAGTGTGATACATTATCACATCACCTACCAACTCAAATTAGTATTAGCTGAATTGGCTTGGCATTAGAAAATATAGGCACACTATATAGAAAAATGGAATCTTTCTCTTTTGCCAAGTGTTCTTCACTGTTTCTTTTTGGACAAAAGAGTAAAAAAAAATTTATGTAGAAGCAAATGAAAGATAATGAGTTACCATAGAGATAGCTCGCAAGACTTCCTGGTGAGATATAATCTGAAAGAATAAGCTTCTCATGCTGTGTTGGCCCCCAGTAGTACCCTTTTAGACCCACCACATTAGGATGTCTGATATTTGCAAATTTTTTAGCTTCCTTGGCGAACTCTTTCTTCTGTTTTGCCACACCTTCTCTCAACCACTTCACTGTCAAGAACAGCCCATTGTCCAGAGTTGCCCTGTAAGATGTCCCATGGCTGCTTCTCCCCAACACTTCAGCAGGCGCCCTAGACAGCTCCTCAGGCGACAATGTGACAGTATCATCAAGAAAATAAAGCTCACCCACCAATCTATCAGGCGATCTCACATCCAATTTTGCAAGGCTTTCTGTGGCAAGCAAATCTCCAGACTCTGGTGACCAAGACAAATGGCTGTTCTTCGAAGGAGAAAAGCCAGCAAAAGCCACCGCCTTCTCATCCGAGCTGATAATTTCAGACGAGGATCCTTTTTTCGATGCTACAAGATCCTCAGCTGAAACAGTCAAAGTACCAACAGTGTCTGTTCCACGAATTCTAGAGGGGTTCGGTTGAGCATGCCTGCTGGCATCCTTTTTGATTGTGTGCTCTGGGGGGATTCTTCTTGCGATACGAATGTAATGAACAAAGATGGCAAGCAGAAGAATAATGAGCAAAGCAACAATACAAGATGCTATTATTATTACTTTGACCACTGTCTTGAGTGACTTTTTCTTGGAGTTTTCAGCCGGAGAATTGCTTGATGCGGGAGAACCACCCGGAAAACTCAAACGATCATTTCCAGGAAAGAAAGAAGATCTTGGAAACTTTCTCAGGTTCTCTGGCACAACTCCAGTAAGATCATTGTAGGAAACATTAAAGCCTTGAAGGGAATCAGGCAAGTTATTTGGCAGAGGACCTGTAAAATGATTCTGCGATATGTCTAATGAGCTTAGCAAGCTCAAATCAGTAATCGAAGTGGGTAGAGAACCAGAAAAGTTGTTTCCTGCAATATTGAGTACTTGAATCGGAGTAGAACCCAATTGATCAGGAAAATAGCCACTAAACTGGTTATGAGAAAGATCAAGAATCTGAAGATTAGAGTCACTGGGAGACAGAGATGACAATTTAATAGCACCCGTAAATAAATTATGATCAAGATGAACTTCTTGCAAGGTTGACATTGTCAGCAAATCATTAACTGATCCATCCAACAGGTTGGAACTGAGATCAACAACTCTAAGCTTTGGATACCGAGTTATTACACGTGGAAGAGAACTACTAAGCCAATTTCCTGAGAGATTGAGATAATTTAAGCGCAGAAATTGTGGGGTTACCTCAGGAATGATTCCTGTCAAATGATTCCGACTCAAATCAAGGAATTCAATGTTTCCCCATTTTTCCATCATGGTTAGATTTCCATCAAACTGATTGTTTGAAAGATCAAGTACAGCACAGCTTCCCGTCAGCATTGGTAAGTCACCAGTAAGTTCATTAGAGGAAAGGTTGAGAGTGCGCAAATTCGTTGATGAAATCATGCTTATTGGCCCTGAAAATTGAGTAAACGTAAGATGTCTAGTAGATCATACATGTCACATTCATTACTGTAATAGAGATCACATAAAAAACTAAATGTTGATTGTTGCAACAAGAGGACTTGTAGTAATTGATAGTTAAATTACCTGAGAGATTGTTGCCACTCAAATCTAGTTCACTTAAGACCAGAGAATCTCCCTTTAATAGGTTGTTGGGGATCTCTCCAGAAAACCTGTTGTTACTGAGCTTGAGGACTTGGAGATCATAGACAAAACTAAATCCAGGAAGTTCACCAGAAAGCTGATTGTAGCTTAAATCCAAGACCTTCAAGTTTTCAAATATTTGGAGCTCACCGCCACTTACCAGTGATCCAGTAAGCTGGTTATGGCTAAGATTCAGGAATTTAATAGTGTCAGAAATTCTTGCTAAAAACTTTTCTTGCTGTGAACTAGTTAGCATATTGCTGCTAAAATCGACATGAGTGACAGTTGTTAGGAGAAAAAATTCAACCTCAAGATGGCCCTCCAGCATATTCCCGTGCAAGTCAATTACATCAAGACCTGAAATCAGCTCAAATCCTTTTGGGATTTTCTTGTTAAAGCTGTTCAAAGACATATTAAGAAACACCAGATTGTCTAGCTTTGTCAGTGATGTTGGTAGTGACCCTGAAAAGGAGTTTCTAGCCATATCCAATGACTGGAGGGAGGAAAGTCCTGAAATTGTTTCTGGAATGGAGCCGGAAAAGTTGTTCCCAGCTAATGAAAGGTTTTGTAAGCTCTGTAATCTACCAATCCCCACTGGTAGGGGAGAAGAGAAAAGATTATTGGAGACATCAAGATACTGGAGGCTGCGAAAGTCGGCTATATTGTCTGGAATTATGCCACTGATTGAGTTGTTGGCCATGGAAAGTTTGACAAGTTTTGTGAGATTTGCAAATACACTCAAATCTGCCTCAGCAGAAAGACTTAAGTTGTCAAGAACAACCCCAGCAACATTCCCACCATTGCAGACAATTCCATTCCAAGAAGAAGGACAGCCATTAAAGTCTATAGACTCATCATTCCAAGAATTTAGGACATAACCAGTGGGATCACGCTTGATACCCTTTCTGAATTCAAGTAAAGCCAAAATGTCCTGTGAAGGAAGCTGCGCCATGGCAGATAGAAAAAGTAGGAATAATACAAAAAGCCCACCAAACTTCATTCTATTCCTACAAACGAATTCACCCAAGTGAAGAAAAATAAAATAGCTCAGCTAGGAGAAAAAGTGAGATTTTTAAGCTTCTAATTCTCAAGTCCAATACCATTTGACAAAAGACATAATCTAGCAAAGCGTGCTCCAAATCTACGAGTTAAAAAAAAAAAAACACACAACTCACTCGTAGACTTATATACAGTGAAATAACAGACAAAATGATGACATTTTGTGCAGTATAGAAAGGTGATTGCAACCTTAGAAAGCAACACAATGATTTCTGAAACACATATGAAACAACTAATGAACTTCACTATGAGTTAACAAAAAGCCATCACTTTCCCTAAACGTAGAAAACTCAGTCTTTGAGTTGCAGAGCTTCAAGGAACCGTTCTTCTCCTCCCCAAAGAACTATTTTTGCTGATGAAGTACAGCTTCAGACTGAAGAACTGACACAGAACAATAAATGTAAGAAATAATTATACAACACAGAAACTTAGCGAACTCCAGAGATCTAACCATTAAAGTTGCAACTTTTTTTTACCAAGATCCCATTTTTAAGAACAATAAGAAACCCAATACTAACTTATTATCTCAGTAAAGAGATACTTAATAGTATGTAAAGCCAAAAGCTTGCAACAATCTGAAACAGATAGATAGATTACACTGGAGTTACAGCACCATACCTGTTGCACATTGTTTCAAAGAACTCAGCTTTCATCTACAACAAACCCAAGAGTAAACAGGAAATGGGTTTGCAAATTAACAACTAGATTGCATTGAAGAGAAGGGACCCAGAAGATTTTTTCACCATCAGGCCTTAAAAGAAAATAAAATAATAAACCCTTTGGCTTTGTCTACTAAAAAAACTGTCAAAACTCAAAAACCCATCTTCTTTTTTTTTTCTTTTTTATTAATTAATGCAAGTGAAAAACAAAACCTTTATAAAAGTTAAAAAAGAAAAAGCCTTTGTCACTTTTCAACTGGGTTCTGAAAAGGGTAACATGTGAAGACACTAAACAAACAACCAAAATATTATTTTGTGATGGGAACAAAAGATTCAATAATAAAGAAAAAGACCCAATTTTTAGTTCATCCTTTTGAGGGGTTTTAGTGTCAGCAAAAATGGGAAAGTAAGCGGGAAAATGCTAGGGTTTTGAGCCTCTTTTGGGGTGTGATTTTCATGGGTTAGTGACACTACTTTACCCGCCAAAAAAGGGTTAAGCATCCTAGTGGACGTCAAAAGATTTATCAAATCAAGTTTATTTAAGGTTTTTCTTATTATAATAAAAAAAGTATGGGAAGATGTGTTGGCAGTGCCACGTAGGACATAGGGCCCCACAAATGCCCCTTTGACCAGGTTTGACGAGGGACGAAGTTGTCCTTCTTGCCTTGGCCCCACTCTACTCTTCCGAGTTCCAATGAGACACGAGAGGTGGAATTAGGTGGAGGAATAAAGGTGCAATTGAAACATTTGGAGAGGTGGGACCCACATCGAACACCCACCATTTGTAGTGTGACATGTGGCAAGGGGTCCCACAACCTTAACTTGTGAGTTCCATGACATCATATTTTATATTTTGGAGGACCACTTTTGGATATCACAAACAAACCCCCAACAATTTTGTTTAGTTTTGTTTAGGTAGTGTAGTGATATGATTGGATTGGAAGATTTGTTTTCTTTGTAATTCTGTGTGATTTGATTATGGAAATTTCAAAGCTCACCTAAGAAATGGTGTGAAATTTAATTAAATATAATTAAGACACGACTAATTTGCTTTATTTTGAGCTAAAACCATGTTGATAGCTTACTCATTATTGTGTTAAATGTTTGTTAGCTTTGTGGTAATAATATTAGTAAAGCTCATAACTTTTTTATAAAAACAAACAATTTGAAAACAAAAATAGTAATATAAACACAAAAAAAAGTACACGCAAAAGTTAGACATATTGATTATAATTAATTATAGCCATTTAAATTTTTTCAAATGAAACTACAATTTGTCTTAAATTACGTGATCAAAATAAGTTACTAAATTTTATGTGTATTTAACATTTCTTTTTTTAAATTGCTCAATAATAAATTGAATGCATCATTGTATGTTATAAATGATCTAAATAAATGGGTATCATTATAAGTTGTAGTTGTACAAGGTCATCTTGAGTTGATGTCAGTTTCTTCTTTTTTCTCTTTTTTTTTTTTTTTATGTGAATGGTATTATTACAACGATGATACCTAAATGTGGGTGTGGTTGATATGTGCATTTAAAGCATTCAAATGTATAAGAATGATAGAAAGAATATGGTAGTTATTAAGTAAACAAAACGCATATAAATGTAAGATGTTTAAAAGTTTTCCCCTCTTTCTTTCACATTTATTCATAATTAGCTAGCATTATTTCATTCGAGTAGACTTAGACTTTTATCACACTTTTTTAATACTATTTAATTAGGCTTATGGTTTGTCAACAATTTATTGTGTGTTAAATTTGTTTTTCTTCAATTTTAAAGACTTTGGGTGATGGCTCCAAAAGACGTGTTTTAGCAAATATAATTTATATCTATATAAATAGAGTGTTGTTATTTGACACATTAAGGTGCTCAATACCACATGAGGTGTCACCTTATGATTGGTTAGCGATACCTCATAATTCTTATTAAATTTAAATTAGTGGGACCAGGTATTGGATTACACCAATAACGGTATGTCACCTACTTGTGGTGTTGGGCACCATTGGTGCCCCTTAGCAATTCTCATATAAATACTAGGTAAAAGCAACATGTTTACTTAATTTTATTTAGAAAATGTATTAATTTATTTTTATTATATTTTTTTAATTATCATATAAATTTTAAATAAATAAACAATGTCATATATTATAAAATAATCACATAAACATATTTAAAAAAAATAAACCAAAACATTGCTATAGTTTAAAAAATATATATGATAATTTTTTAAAGAATAAAAAATAAAAACCATTAAATCAAGAATATGTTATATATATTTATATATATATATATATATAAAAAAAGATATGTTGCATTCTAGTTTTAAAATTAAATAATTTTTTTCTAATTTTCTTCTAGAAAAAATACCTATAAATTTCAATATAATAAAATATTAAAAAATTTTAATTAAAACTATGAATTTAAAAAATTTATCGGATCCAACTTTAATTATTTAATTTAAAATTTATATAAATATATATTATTTAATTAATAGATAAAACAATTAAAATAAGTAATTTCTCATTAAAAAACTAAATAGAAAAAATAAGAAAATATGTATATTTATGTCTTATTTTACTATTACATATATGTTTGAATTGAAAAAAACGTTAAATGAAAAAATAAATAATTAATAAAAGAGATAATATAATAAATTTACGCACGTGAATATTTTTCGGCTAAAGTTTTAAAAACATAATTGATAGAGTAATTCACATACTTTAATATGAAATATTAAAATATGTGATGAGAAATTATTATGGCTCATTTATTATTTTTTATTTTTATTTTCAATTTATTTACCTTATTTGGATGACTTTATTACTTTTTAAAATATATATTTACCTTATTTAGATGACTTTAAAACTAACGGTGTTAGAAAACAATAAAAAAAATATTAAATCTAACGGAAAACAAGAATTTCCATTAAATTCACATTTATAATATATATACTAGGTAAAAATAGCGTCTTGCATGTTTACTTAGTTTTAAAGTTATAAATATGTTTATTCAAACATGTATTTATTTTTATCATTTTTTAATTATCATATATATTAAATAAATAAAAAATATCATAAAAATAAATAAAATATGTTTAATATAATGTACGACATAAATGTATTAAAAAAATTATGGCAAAATATTGTCTATAATTTTAATAAAAACGGGTTCACTTTTTTTTTCTTTAATATATAATAGAATGAATTTCAGTACTATAGTATATATATAATCTATATATATATATAACATCTAAACACAACATTGACATAGATCTATATATTTACATGGCTGCATGACATATATATAAATTACAATAATATTTAAAAATAAATTAATAATAGAAAAAGTCATAGTGTAAAGTTGTATACATACATCAACTATTTTTAATTTTTAATGTATCTCACAATGTCCTTTGGTGAATTTAATGAAGAAAAAGAGTTTCAATCGCTTGATAAAAAATAAACTATCACACAAATTTATAAGATAAAAAAAATGATATGTATGACTTTATTATTTTTTAATAAATATGATTTAATTATTTAAATTATCATAAAATATCTTTAAAATATTATATTTTAATTAATTTTTTTTTAAGTTTATGTTTGTTCTAGTTTTCTAATTTGGCAGTGACAACAAAAGATTATATATTATATATTTAATATAATATTAATATTATAGATGAATTTTAAATTTAAGTTTGTTGCTATTTTTTTTTCTTTTGAAAATAAGTTTATTTCTAGTTGATAGTAGATTATATTATGGTATATGTTTTATATGATATTATTTTAATACGTGAAGTTTAAGTTTAATTAAATTTTATTTAAGTTATAAAACGTATGATTTTATTATTTTTAAATAATTGCATTGTAAAATATCTCAAAAATATCTTATTTTAATTTGTTTAGCTATTTATTTATTTGATTTGATTTAAGTTTAAATCATGTTTACAATCTACCGTTTGTTATCCCTAAAAAATCCAGGTGACGTGGCGAATGAGAAAGCAGCACGTTGCATCACAAATAAAGGAAAACAACAAAGTATTGAAAAAAGACCGATGAGCAAAAAAGATAGGTCCAGGATCTATAGGAAAGTCGACTAGGCCAAGGCCCCCTAGGGGTGGTCAACCTGGCCCTAGTTCCCTAGGGGTGGTCAGCCTAACCCCAAGACCTAGAGGTGATCGGCCTGGCATGCTCAAAAACTTCATGGGGTGGTTAGCCCACCCTATTCTTCATAGGGTTGTCGGCCTGAACTCCCAAATACACTTTGCTGGATAAAGTTCACGCTCGTTCAAGATGAAATCAATAGGCCTAACACCTAGAAGGTCATTAGGCCTTGCACCCAGAAGATCAGCAAGCCTAGCACCCAAAGGGTCATCAGGCCTAGCACCCAAGCTCTAAAGGATCATCGGGCCTAGCACCTAAGTCTCATAGACCAACCAAGACTTAGTGTTTTCCCAAAAGTTTCAATCGTGCATCGTCAACCACGATCCAGAGAAACAATGAGAAGACCCATGATCTCATAATCATGGGGAGGTGGACACCTATCTCCACTCACAATGATCGTGTACCAAACCATGATCTCCAGTACTACTATTCATGTAACAATCCCTGGGTACTATAAATAAATGACCCAAGGCTTCGTAGAGGGGGGTTCTTCTTTTTTGGATCTTTCTGGGAACAAATTTGAGAGAGATATTTTTTGGAGAGAAATTCTGGGCAAATTAGTAACGAGTGAATACTTCTGTTCATCCGTGTTATTGTCCATCGAGAGATACAATACCAAAGACTTAGTGGATTAGGTTATTACTGTTCATCATGACAGAGCTAAACCACTGTAAAATTTATGTGTGTTTATTTAAGATATTTGTAAGAAACACACTTTCATCAGTTTTACGATGCCTCCAAAACCCAGTTAGACAAAGAAGACGGCTCCCAAGGATTCCACCACTCAGGATCCCATCAATCCTGTTAACAAACCTCAGGTGGAAGTTGGAGATCAACCTGATGTAGAAGATCCATAGGATGCTCACCAGGAGGAGATGGTGCAATTTCTGGTGAGGCATGAGACCTTTGCTGCAGAAATTGCCCTCTAGAGGGAGACTATGGAACAACAACGACAAGAGATAGATGAGCAGGTCCAGAGGATGATCCAGAGGGATTAGGAAGCTGACCGGAGGCACCAGGAGGTTGTTGTGGCCCTGAAGGCGACTACCCAGTTTGCCCGAGCTAACGCTGAAGCTACTGCTCAGGCGATGAGGGAGGCTCAGGCCAAAGCAGCAGGGGTGTGAGACAACAGTAACAGGGAGTCCCAGGGGAGGAGTCGAATCACAAGGGCACTCTCAGAGCCACTTTCCCAGAGACAGGATGAAAAGGCGCAGTCCAAGACTGCCTCCTCCATGACTAAGAAGAATAACATTTCATCTCGGAGTAAGAGTGTTACCAACCTGAAGGCCCCCTCCCAGGGGGACAGACGAAACAATGCAGGAGATGAAGGTTAAACATCTGAGAGGTGTGACAAGAATGGAAATGGTCGCTCAAAGTCTCAAATTCATGTAGGAGGAGAGGCTCGGGAGCAGAGTCGCATTGGCAAGGGCAAGGTGGACCTACCACCCCTACACCCTTAGTCTCGCAAGGGAAAGGAATTGATGAACAACACCAATACCGTGTTCGATAGACTCAAGAAAGATGCACAACCTCAGGATATGAGGGAGGTCATCAACAGGAGGACTAGCGCTCAGGAGGGGGTACTAGGGACGTCTATGCCACCTGGAGTAGTGATCCCACCAGCACTGTAGGCTCAAATAGATGCACTCGTCATGGTTGTTCAGGGTCTGACAAAGAAACCTTCCGATATCGAGCTGGCTCATAGAAGTGGGAGTCCCTTCAGTTCCAAGATCCAAGCTGCTCAACCACCACCGAAATAAAAGAGCCCAAAACTTCCAACATACAATGGGAAAGAGGACCCAGTATGATACATTGAAAAGTTTGAGGATCAAATGGAGCTACTCAGTGTGGAGCATGATTATAGGTGCAGGGTATTCCCTACCATCGTCTCTGACTCAGCTCAGGAATGGTATTGAAAATTCAAACTTGGATCCATCACTGCCTGGGAGCAGTTCAGGAAGGAATTTTGCAAGGTCTTCAGTGCCGGGCAGATTCAACCAGTTTATGCCAATCAGCCAGCTGACATCAAGCAAGGGAAGGATGGATCCCTGAAGGACCACATCCAAAGATTCATGAGAGAGGCAAACTGAGCGTCCATAGTAGGGGATGAAGGGAAGTTCGTTGCCATCTCGGCATGAATAATTTAACGTAGTCCCTTGTGGGATAGCATACACAGAAACCCCATCAACACCTTGCAAGAGTTCCTGGACCAAGTAGACAAATACATGAAGTTAGATGACGCTATCATGAAGGAAGAAAAATGCATAAACCATCCGACCACTATCAAGGCAGACAAGAACGGCGCAAACCCTCAGAGCATCAATGGAGGCAACGGTAAAAAGAGGAGTACCTTGGGGGCCGAGCATGGTGGATAAAAGAAGGCTATGTCAACACCAACTGACAAACAACCTAAGCATCAACCATACCTGGCCAGGTTTATACTGTCCTGACTACATCAAGGGTCGAGATTTACTTGCCAACATACTAGGAGGTACCATACCGAAAGCCACCACACTTGCGTTCAGAAGGAAAGAGGGACAGTAATAAGGTTTTTCGTTTCCATAATGATTATGGGCACAACACAAACAAGTGCAAACAGCTGAAGGATGAGATAGAGTTTCTCCTCCGATCAGGAAAACTCTTGAGGTACCGATTGAAGACCGAAACCCCGAGCAGGAATCCAGAGTTTCGAAGGCATAGGAGTCCACCACTGGAGCCAACGGCCATGGATTTCACATTGGATACCATATGTGGGGGGCCCACATAGCAGGCAACAATAATAATGCTCGTGGGCGATATGCAAGGACCCTAAGACATGAGGTAGGGGAGTCTTCCCAGTGCATGGTAGTCGAGGAGCGGTCTCCAAGAAATCCAAAGTATGAATATGAAACTCTCACTTTTACGGAGGATGACGCTAGACACGTGAGGTACCCCCACAATGACCCTCTGGTCCTTACCATTCAAATCACCAATGCCCGAGTGAAGAGATGCTTGGTGGATACGGTAATCTCAGTAGATATCATCTATAAATCATCCCTCGAGAAGATGAAGCTCACATTCAAGGACCTATCACCGTGTTCCCAAGTGATATATGGGTTCACGGGAGAATGCCTAGCATTAGCAGGAACTATCAGACTACCGGTCACGATGGAGGATACCCCTAGGCACGAGACTGTGATGACAGAGTTCCTGGTGGTAGATTGCTCATCAGCTTAAAATGTAGTGCTCGAGAGACCCCTCTTGATGGCATTACACGCAGCAGTGTCTATTTGGCATCTGTCTTTGAAGTTCCCCACAAGTGCAAGGCAAAGATGCCCTTAGGATAACCAAAGGGAGGCACGAGAATGCTATAATGCGTCAGTGGTCAAGGCAAAGAAAGGACCATGTGTAAACAACATGGTAGTAACCTACTGCGAAGGGAATGAAGGAACCGATGAGGTTGTCAACATGGAAGTTGACGTTGAAAGAAACACTCTACTGGAGTTAATGGAAATTAAGGCACAGTTGGTAGAACTTTTGAAGAAGAACCAGGACATCTTTGTTTGGTCACATAAGGACATGGTTGGAATTTCTCCGTCCGTAATAAGCCATGTCCTCAATGTGGACAAAAACTACCCACCGATGCTACAAAAAAAGAGACTGCTTGACAAAGACCGATATCAAGTCCAGAAGGAGGAGGTCGAGCGGCTCAAGGATAACAGTTTTATAAGGGAGGCCTACTGCCCAGATTGGGTATCAAACCTAGTGCTGGTCCCAAAACCAAACGGGAAGTGGAGGACATGCATGGACTTCACAGATTTGAACAAGGCTTGCCCCAAAGACTGCTTCCCACTACCCAGAATAGACCAACTAGTCTCATTCATGGATGCATATTCTGGGTATAATCAAATAAGTATGCACCCTCCCGCGCGAGGAACATACCAACTTTCGGACAGACAAGGGATTGTACTTTTATAAGGTAATGCCATTCAGCTTGAAGAACGCATGAGCCACCTGCTAGCATTTAGTGAATGGCATGTTCCGAGACTTGATCGGCAAAAATATGGAGGTATATGTTGATGACATGTTGGTCAAGTACAAATAAGCTGGAGGGCATGTTCAAGACTTGGAGGAATAATTTGCAATACTTAGAAAGTATAGCATGAAGTTAAATCCTCTTAAGTGCTCGTTTGGAGTTAGTTCTGATAAGTTTCTCGGATACATAGTCAATTCACGTGGAATCGAGGCTAACCCTGAGAAGATCAAAGCATTGATCTACATGAAGTCACCTACCACAATCAAAGAAGTTCAAAGCTTAACAAGGAGAGTAGCTGCCTTCAGTAGGTTCATATCAAAGTCTACGGACAAATGCATCCCTTTCTTTAACTTACTGAGGGGCAGCAAGAAGAATGTGAGAAAGCCTTCCAAGCCTTGAAGGAGCATCTCGCTCAACCTCCCATCCTAGCGAAGCCAATAGATGGTGAAGTACTATTCATCTATTTGGAAATCATTGAGCATGCAATCAACGCTGCTTTGGTAAAAGAAAAGATCAGTGTAATGCCCCAAATTCTCCGTTGTGTTTAACGGCGTGAACAGTAGGCCGGGAGGGCCATACTTGCTTAATTATGCTATTAATTGATTAAATGCATGTATATGTTGATTATATTATGATATGATGTGGAATGCATGCATGAGAGTCCATATTTTTATCCACAGGGGTTTGATGGTTATTTGGCCCGTTGAGGGTAAATTGATTATTTGTTCGCATGTTGGTGATATAATTTGAGACCACATTATAATGTGGGTTTGTTCGAGCCATTTGGCATGAGACGATCAAGGAATGTTAATTATCGGTTTTGTCATAACGGGCTTAAGCTCGGGGCTCGGGGTGAGTCTCGGGGTGCTTTTAATGATTAGAGTGTTACCGGGTATTAAAGGGTAACGAGATGTGAAATATTGGTGTTTGAGGATATCGAGATTAGCGGGAATTGGGAAGCGTTAATTATCATTAACAGTGTAGGTGGAAAGTGTCAAATTTACCCTTGAGTTGGCTTTAGAAACTTTTAAGGACCTAGGGGTATTATGGTCATATGTGATTTGGATATATATGATGTTTAGATGGCTGTAAAACAGAACCCAAAACAGAGTTTACTTCTCCTCCTTCCCGTACCTTCACTTTCCTTCATTTCCCTTGTGAGTTTTTGTGATCTTGTTGAGGATTTGAGCTTGGGAGCTAGGCCTTGGTACTTTGGGAGAGTGTTCCACTGTGGAAGAGCACCATAACCTGAACTTGAGGTAAGATTTTAGCCATTAGTTTCCATGTATGCTCTGTTTTCGTTTTAGGATTTCAGCTCTTGATTTTGGTGTGGAAAGTTGGAATTAAGGGGAGTTCTTGTGGTGTTTTACTTGGGTTATGATGGGGGAGAGTTATGGGTGATGTTTGGAGGTTTAAATGGGTGTTTGGAAGAGGTTTGGGTGGTGTTTAAATTGGGTTTGAAGGGTTGGTTCCAAGTGAAAACGCAAGGGGAGAAAAACAGGGGTTTTGGCTGAACTGGGTGTTGCGCCGCGGCATGGTCAGGGTGAGCCGCGGCCCTTGGGGGCTGCTGGGTTTAGGCGCCTCTGTTTGAGGGGCGGGCCGTGGCATGGCCAAGGAGGGCCGCGGCCCTTAAGGCATTTTTGGCCAGAATTAGCTTTTTAGCATGGGGATTCAAGCCTAAGGCCTCGGGAATGAACCTACTACCCGGTTGAGTAGTGTTTGAGGTCCCGGAGGTTAGGTTTTGGTTTGGGAACCTTTTATTATTCATTTTATTGATGGAATCCCATAATTTTGTTATGACCAGGTAACCGCTAAAGGACCAAAAGGTCGATCGTTCTCAAGGTCACTCTTTTATTTGTCCTAGCTCGGAATCCGAGGTAAGAAAACTGCACCCCAAGTGTGACATGCATGGATATTTGTAAGGCATGTTGATTGTGTAATATGGAAATGGATTGAACATGGAATGCTTAGCATATGTTGTTCGCTTGTGCATAGCACTGACTAATTAGTCAGGTTTGGGCAAAGGTGCTAGTATCAACTGTGAAGCTGTGACTGATTAGTCAGGTTCGATAGTGGTACTGGGCACTGGTCACGTTGCACTGACTTGTCAGTCAGAATTGGCAAAGGTGTTAGTGTCAGCTGTGAAGCTGTGACTTATTAGTCAAGTTCGGCGGTGATACTGGACACTGGTCACTTAGCGCTGACTTATTAGTCAAGGATGGACTTAGCGTGGTTCACGCAAGCCAACGGAGATTAGATCTAATCGACTATTAGCATTGAATGACTCAAGGAGCATTAATGCCTGACCGACCCTGAGGGTCGATGAACAAACAGAGCTTGGAGGCTGGTGGCTTACTCAACAGCCACTCTCCCGCTAAAATCATGTGTTATTCAGTTGTTTGAAAGCTTTATGCTCAGTGTGATTATAATGATAATAATTTGATAATGTTTATGAAAAGTGTTATGTTTTCTTGCTGGGCTTTGGCTCATGGGTGCTATGTGGTGCAGGTAAAGGGAAAGAAAAGCTCGCCTAGCCTTGAGTGGAGAGCTGATGTGGTGGTGTGTACATATGCGGCCACTTGACCACCACGGTCAAGGTGTTCTCAGAGGAACTAGGGGGTTTACCCTACTTTTGCCGCTTAGGTCGGCGGGATTGTAAATTTAAAACTGTAATGACCATTTTGTACTGAGAACCACTTGTAAATGTTTTGTTTAGCTCTGCAGAGCAGTTTGTAATAAAATCTCCATTTCCTTTTTATTGGTTTTATACCTTAACCTATTAATTACACTTAGAACACGTTTTTGATCAAAGGACTCAGGTAACGAGTCAAATTTCCGGTCCACCGTTCACCGTAACTGTTCTGGGGTAGCTAGGGCGTTACAATCAGGGTACAACACCTTGTGTACTATATCAGTAAAGGCTAGTAGGTGCAGAGTCTAGGTATCCCCCTCTTGAAAAGCTAGCCTATTGTTTAGTAATCTCCTCTCGAAAGTCGTGTCCATACTTCCAAGCTCACTTGATCCGAGTCCTGACCAATCAACCACTGAGACAAGTTCTTCAGAAACCAAAGGCCTCGGGACGATTACTCAAGTGGGTAGTGGAACTAGGACAGTTTGATATCACTTATCATTTTAGGACGTCAATAAAAGGACAAGCATTGGCAGACTTTATAGTCGAAGGCACCAACCTTGAAGACCCTTCCTACCAATCGGAGAATGAAGATACCGAGAAGGAAGAAGATACTCCCATATGGAAGCTATATGTTGATGGAGCATCCAATGAACACAACTCGAGCGCAGGAATCATACTGATCACTCCGGAGAATCATCGAATTCACCGCGCTCTCATATTTGGATTCAACGCTTCAAACAACGAGGCTGAGTACGAGGCATTATTAGTAGGATTATGCTTATCTCGGGATGTGCATGCATAGTCCCTATAGATATTCAGCGATTCCTATCTAGTGGTGTACCAGGTACTGGGGGAGTATCAAGCCAAGGGACTTAGGATGGTGTAGTACATGAATAAGGTGAAGGGCTTGTTGACACAGTTCAAGAGATACTTGATTACACAAGTCTCGAGGGAGCAAAATGCCAATGTTGATGCCTTAGCCAAGCTTGTCAGTGCCAAAGATGCAGACACCCTGAACATCGTTCCCGTCAAATACTTGGAGGAATAGAAGCATAACTGAGCAGGAGGCACTACCTGTTGAGTTAGCAGATATGTGGATCACCCCTATTATTAACTATCTCAACCAATGAGTAGTACCAAGTGATCGGAATAAATCAAGGAAGTTGGTGAGACAAGTTGCACGATATATGATAGTCGAAGGGGTCATGTATTGACGAGGGTACTCCCTACCACTGCTAAGGTGCATTACACCCAACCAGTCAAAGTTGTTAATGATCGAGGTGCACGAGGGGTTTTGTGGAGATCACGCTGGGGGGCAGAGCCTATCAAAGAAAATCCTACGATAAGGATACTTTTGGCCAACCATGAACGAAGACTCGATGGAGTATGTCAAAAGATGCCACAAATGTCAGATGTTCTCCAAGATACCCCGAGCGACACCTAATGAAATAACACAAATGCAAAGCCCTTGGCCCTTCGTTGTATGGGGAATTGACCTGATCAGAAAGCTACCCACGAGAAGGGGAAGAGTCCAATTTGGTGTTGCAGCGGTAGACTACTTCACCAAATGGAGTGAAGCAGAACCGCTCGCCACCATCACCTCGAAGAAAGTCTTGGACTTTGTGGTGAAAAATATCATATGTCGATTCGGTCTACCAAAGAAGGTAGTCTCGAACAATGGGACTCAATTTGACAATGATATATTCACCTACTTTTGTACGAGGCATGGAATCACAAAGAGTTGTTCGTCGGTAGATGTAGCGTCCCAAATTTGCTAATAGGGCTTAGGGCCTTGATTAGCGTGCCTGGAGGGCAATAAGTGATTTATTATGTTAATATGTGGATTTGTTGAGTATGTGATTAGAAATGCATGTTTAGGTGAATTAAATATGCATGTGGGCCTCGTTTGGTTATTAGGGGCATGTTTGTAATTTTATCCCGTTGAGGGCATAAATGCAATATTTGTGATTTGTGTGATATATTTGTATTGCACGATCTGAGACAGTCCTAGGGAGCGGTTTAGCTAGAAAGTCACAACGGGGTCGAATACCCGACTCGGGCAGGTCGAGGGGTATTTCGGGTATTAGACATTTTATTGGGTTATCAGGTAATGAAAATAAATATTTGGAGATATATTTGAAGTTAGAACGTTTAGGAGGGAATATCGGGGAAATTTACCATTTTTCCCTCGGGGACATTTTTGGTACCCCGAGCCTTTGAGGTATCCTTAGAGACTAAGTTAAGTAAACAAAACTAAGGATATGTTCAGAAAACTAGGAACCGACCCAAACACTTCTCTTTCTCTCTCATTTTTCTCTATACCATACCAAGGGGAAACTTTGAAGATTAAGCTAAGAATTGGAGCTTTAAACTTGGAGATTAGCTCAGTTTCAACTTGTGGATTCAAGCAGAGGATAAGGTAAGCTCTTAACTGTGATTCTGACCATTAAATTCTATAAGTTATTGGCTGGGTTTTAGTTTTATTAAGTCTTTGAGGTTGAAGATTTAGTTTGGAATTTGATGAAGTTTTAAGCTAGCTTCTTGTTAGGTTTTGCTGCTGAGACTATAATAGAACTTATGTGGTGATTAAATTGGATTGTTGGAATGATTTTGGGGTAAATTGGCTTGGTTTTGGTGGTGAAAATGGAGGATTTTTCTGGGTTCGAAGGGTCAGGCCATGGCATTGTTCTTGTTGAGCCCCATCCCTCTAGAACACTTTGGAGGCCAGGAAGAAGGGCAAGCCGCGGCACACCATGGATTGGGTCCCGGTGCGCATGGCCTGTTTTGAGGGTTGGGGTTTCTGGTTGAGGCAGGCCGCGGCATGGGACCTTGTGGCCGCAGCGCTTAGTGGGTTTTTGGACCCCAAGGAGGTTTTAGGCTCGGGAATCCAAAAGTTAAGGCTCAGGATGGATTTTATCACCCGGATTGATGGAATTCAAGGTCCCGAAGACTAGAATTATAACCCAAAGTTATTTAATATATTAGAACTTGATGGATGGATGTTGTTGATGCATTGTGACTAGGTTTTCAGCGAGGCTCGGACTAGGGGACTGTGCTCGGAAAGCTCGGGACACAGGTAAGAAAACGGTTGTACCCGTAGAGCAAGGCAAGGCCCTATAGTTTGTGTTGCAGGTCATAGCCCCATTGATTATGTTAATACGTGTTTAAGTATTTGTTTAATTATGCTATGTGTGTATATATGTGAATGAACAGTAAGAGTCAGGAACAGAACGGCGAGGGCTGGGAACGGCAAAGGCCGAGAACGGCAAAGGCCGAGAACGGCAAGGCTGAGTACGACAAGGGGCTGGGAGCAGCGTTAAGCATGTGAAGTGCGAGTTTCCAGGGTGAGACCCCTATAGGATACCTGGGATATCCTCACGGTGTAGACCGCGAACCCAGGGCTTGGTAAAGTGCCTGGGACGGCATGGCCGATATGAGTTTAGCCTGTTGGCAGTTTTGTTATGTGTTGAAAGATGGTTATGCATATGTTATTTGCTTGTGTGGAGTTTTCTTGCTGGGCTTCGGCTCACGGGTGCTCTATGGTGCAGGTAAAGGCAAGGGGAAAGTTGACCAACCATGAGTATGGAGAGTGTGAAGCGACGTGTACATGTTTGGCTTGCCTAGCTGCCACAGCCAGGGGTATTTTTGGGAGATGTTTGTATTAAACATAGTTTTGTCGTTTAGTCGACTTTAATCATAATTTTGAGTTGTAAACATTTCTAAACAGCATTTTGGGATCCCAAATGTATATCTCTTTATAATTTTCAATGAATGATTATATTTTTAAATTGTATGACTTTTGTTTATGGTTTAGCTACACTTTTGTCTTAAAACCTTGATTAGCGAGTTAATTGCACATTCTAAATTCACTTAGTAACGACTCTAAGGAAGTAGGGCGTTACAACTTGGTATCAGAGCAAGCCAAGGTTTATGGTTCCTGGAGATTGACCGAACATGTACGCTCGTTGTCAGTGACAAGCTCGACTTAGGGTTGGTTGGTAAAGATTGAATTATATGCTTGATTATGTGCTTAAATGCCCTGTTTGCCTGATTATTTTATATAGAGCATGATGAATGAGTTAACATATGCATGATGTTAGGGCATGGCCCCTTGAGTGTTCTATGCTATTTGTATGTTCTGTGGACTGCTGTTTATGGTTGGCTGATGTGAATTGGGAGGTGGTTTTGGATGTTGTTATCATGCCTGATGAGCAGCATCGTTGATTGCAGGCATATTGTTGAGATGCCCCGACAATCATCGAGACTTTGCGACAGTAGGGCCGAGGATGACAACTAGGGTCAGGATCCTCTACCTGCCCCACAGAATTGGCAACAGATGTTTGCCGAAATGGAAGCTAAACTGCATCGAACAGAGGAAGAACTTCGATAGTTGAGGCAGCAGGCCCCTCCTCCGGCCACTGGGTTGTCAGTTCAGCAGGCAGTGGCGCCAGTGCCGGTTCAGCCTGTTATGGAGAATAGGTGGGAACCTTTGTATGAGAGGTTCAAGAAGCAGCATCCTCCCAACTTCAAGGGTGGACCAGACCCATTACGGTCAGAGCAGTGGATGAATATGATTTCCTTTATCTTGGATTTTATGAGGGTGGAAGGGAACGAGAGGGTAGCTTGTGCTAGCTACATGTTCAGCTAGATGAGATTCAGGTTCGAACGTGGCTTCATCAAAATCATCTGAAGCAAGTAGGGAGTGTGCGGATGCACCCACCTCATCACCTTCATGTCCAGCTAGCATGGGCGAAGAGGGTACCTCCTCAATATGAATAGGTCCCGGGGAGTCTATGGCATTCACGGGCTCGAGACCATCTTCATCTGGAACATCGGCTATAGTAGAAGGAAACAACCTGACCATCCTAAGGTTCTCTGAAGTAATGAGGGTCTTGACATTCTTCTCCTCAGGGGTCATGGAAATCAATGCCTTGGACCTAACAATCATAGCCTGGGTCAGGAGTGGTCTATAAAAAGGTCCGACGTGCTTAAACTTGGAGTAGTTGGCCTCTGCATCCTTAGTGAAGAAATATTTGTCGACATACCTAAACGCCTTCTATTTCCAGAGATCTCTTCGAAGAAGGTGTCGGTATCCTCTCTCGTATAATGGTGGAAGTGGAAGTACCCCGAGTTGCGTTGAGAAGGGTTCGTCTTCATATCAAATAAGTAATGGATCTCATGAGGTATTGGAGCAGCCCACTTTCTATGATGATAGATAATGTACAACGCAGATAACACCAAGATCGCATAGGGAGCCAGTTGAGAAGGACTAATACCAAAATAATATTTCATGCTTCGGAAGTATGGATGAAGAGGAAGTAGGGCACCAGACTTGATGGCAGAGCATATCCAGTAGGGCTGGGCATGGGTTGGGTTGGCTGGGTTGGAGGTGTTTGAATGAGTCAACCCAATTACATCGGCCTAGAAAATTCTAACCCATTTAAAACATTTTTAATATATAACCCAACCCTACTAATTACATTAAGGGTTGGGTTGGGTTGGGTTATAACCCATTAAAAAAATCTATTCAAAATCTAAACAATAATGTAGAAAAGATGATCAAATTAAAAACTAAAATAAAGAAAATAATGTCTTAGAAGTTTATACTACTAGTTAGTACTTAACAACTCAAATATTACAGTCATCCAAATTCGAAACACAAGTCATCCAAATTCGAAACACAAGTCTTAAAATCATTACAATCATCCATAAAAGTAAGTAGAAAGTTCATAGAAATTCAAAATAGAGCAAAAAAAAGCTTGAATCCATCAATGAACAATGGCGATGGGTGCATTGGTCTTCTCTTTTGTTGTCGCTTTGTCCTTAAGTTTGTTGTCTACAATTCGAAAACCAAATTTAAACACTTATTGAAAATAAAAAACAATAAAGTAAGGACATTATTAAGAAGTCATTTTGTTTACCTTCTTCAAGAAACTCATAAGCTTGTATATCATCCAAATACTCCCTTGTTTGAATCCCTTCATGACTCCCCTTCAACCAATTTTGAGTGCAAACTAGTGCCTCCACCATTTTTGGGCTCAAAGAACTCCTAAATGAGTCTAAAATACATCCACTAGTACTAAAGGCAGATTCAGAAGCCACAGTAGACACGGGTATAGCAAGAACATCTTTAGCAATCATAGACAGAATCTTAAACCTTTGAGAATTATCCTTCCACCAAAGTAGGATATCAAATGAGGAAGTCATTGGATTGATAGTTTCTTCAGCCAAGTACTTATCAACATCATTCATTTTCTCAGTCACAAACATTTGTTGTTGTTGCAAATAATTTTCCAATAATCTCCTCCTAATAGTTTCTTTGACACCACCCTTTGGTGGTGAGTCACTTTTACTTACCTAAGCATATAAACAAAAAGAAACACAAAGTTAGGGTTAGAATACAATAACATATATAAAGAAATCATAATAAATAAAAAACCAGCAACTAACCTTGTCACCATCGCTCTCACCCTCAACATTATAAGAATTGTACAATCGTTGAAGGATTCGCTCCACCTTGACAACAATCTTGGCAACAATTTCAACATCATAAACAGTCTCAAAACAATACTTCAACTTGTATCTTGGATCAAGCACAACAGCAAAAAACAACATGGGATTGATGTTCTCTGCACTGCCCCAATATTTGTCATATTTCCTTTTCATACTAGCAGCCATGGTGGATAGCAAAGGATCACTACTACAAGCCAAGTCACTCAATTGTGTATGAATCTCACAAATCTCATGATAGAAATTATTGGATGTTACATGCAATGTGCCACTAAACTTTAGAGTAACTTCATAAAAAGTTGAGAGAAATTTGACAAATATAGTAACAATCTCCCAATCACTAGAAGTTGGCGGCCCAATCCTCTTCCCCCCATGTTCATTTTCCATGAAGAAACTCACAAATTTGTCATCTTCCTCCTCATATCTTGCAAAAGCTTTTTCAAATTTAAGAGCCACATCTAACATCATGAAAGTGGAGTTCCACCTTGTAGGCACATCTAAAACCAATCCCCCCTGTAATCAATTCTTTCCCTATCCACACAAGCCTTGAATTTTAGCAACCTTGCAGGAGATGACTGAATGTATCTTACACAATTGCGAATGGTAGCGATTGAATCATGCATGTCTTTCAACCCCTCATTCACAATTAGATTGACTATGTGCGCACCACACCTTAAATGCATGAACTCGCCATCAAGAACAGATCTATTCCATGCATTCACCCTCCTCTTGACGAAACCAACAGCCACATCATTAGCTGATGCATTATCAACAGTCACATCAAAAACCTTTTCTATTCCCCATCCCAGCAAACAAGCCTCAATCACCTTACCGATTGTCTCTCCTTTGTGATTGGAAATTTGACAAAAATTTATAATTCTTTTTTGCAAATGCCAATCACTGTCAACATAATGTGCAGTGAGACACATATAAACCATTTTGGTGGAAGAGGTCCAACAATTAGTGGTTAAGCATACCCTTTGCCCAGCTCTAGTTAACTCTTATTTTAATTTAACCCTCTCATCACAAAATAATTGATATATATATACCTAGTCATAATCCTTCTACTAGGGATAACAAATTTTGGTTGCAAATCCTGAACAAACTCTTTAAAGCCTTCACCCTCTACAACACTAAAGACTCGCTCATCTTTGACCACAAACTTAGCTAAGGCTTTCCGACATATCTTCTTATTAAAGGTCACAACCAACAAATTTCCCCCACCATCATTACCACTTTGAAAGCTAAGCAATTTCTGTTTTTTATCAGCCACCCTATAAGGATACTTCTTACATTGATTATTCAAATGTACCCACAAACTACTTGTTCCAACTCTCCTACTATCACAAGCATAGTCTTTCCCACAATAGTTACAAGTGCATCTAGGATCGTTTGGATTCCCATCCTTCACTTTTGTAAAGTGATCCCAAACTGTAGAGTTCCTAGTAGGCTTTTTCCTAGTTGTGGGTGGTTCACCATCGACTTCTTTTTTGGGTGACTTAAGATCAATAGGAGTAGTGTTTGGAGTTGTGTTTGGAGTGGGTTTTGGGGTAGTGTTTGGGGTGGTGTCTACGACATCATGCACTTCACCTAGTTGGGTGGAAGTTGGGCTAAGAAACTTTTCCATCACTCCTACATTACACATAGTAAAAACAATTACTTATTTCATCACTTTAGGAATTTAATTAAAGAGATCTCATAAGATCAATGTGTCATTTTTACTTTGTCACGATTCAAAATTTTCACAATAATAATTGAGTTAATAGTGACATAATATAAATACATTAGTCTTTATATAAAATATACATTTTTAGTCACTGATAAAGGTCACAACCAACATACAAGTTTAAATTCCACTACTCATACTAGTGGTGGAAACAACGAGTCCATAGCTATATATTTTTTTATTATTTATACTATAAATTTTGGTGGAAATATATATATATATACAGCTGATATTGGTTGGCTCGATCGCCATGTGCAACCAAAAAACAAACACTGGTAATTTATATATATAATATAATATAAGGTAGCAAAGCTTACGATTATATATATATATACTTATAACACATTAGTTTATATATATATTTAGATAATATATTACATTATATATATATATACCTGGAGTTGGAGCTGGAGCTTCGTGCCACCGAGGAGCTTCGCCTGGAGCTGGTGGAGCTTTGCCGAGGAGCTTCATTGTGTCACCTTCACCGACGACGACGACGTGAGCTCGCCTGCTGGACTAGAGAACCAATGGACCAACGACGTGAGCTTCGCCTGCTGGTGGAGCTTTGTCAAGGAGTGGACCGATGTGAACTCTGGTCTGGACTAGAGTGTTGGTGGTGCAGCCGTAGAGAAGAGAAGGCAAGGGAGGTAGGGGTAATGTCTAATGTGTTTATCTGTTATATGTATGTAATGTGTATTATATTTAGGGTTTAGTTTAGGTAGTCGGGTCAGGTTGGGTAGTATGGGTTAGGATTATATTGGACCGTGGCTGGCCCAATTAATATCAGGTTGTTACATTAATTGACCGAGTGGGCTTCGGCCTGCAATTGTTAGGCTTGGTCGGCCCATTTTCGGGTTGGGTTGGCCGGTTTGGTCGGCCCAATCTAAAAAATGCCTAGCCCTAATATCCAGGCACACATACCCAAAGGTGGATCCTCAGCTCTGTCGTTTCGACCAAGGATAGTAATAGACACGCCAGAGAGGTCAAAGGTCTTCCTTAAGTTCTTTACTATTTCTTCAGTTATGTCAGAGGTAGCCCCCTTGAACCAAACTACCTCGTAATCCGCAGGGCGAGGCTTCTCAACCGATTTCCATATAATCTCACTGGCTAAGGTAGCCCCATAATATGATGAATGGAACTCTTTTTGTCGTCTCTTCTTCTACTATGCAGCTGGCGAGACTGTCTTGCTCTTGGAAGAAGGGCAAACCACCTTAGGTCAGAACCTGTGAATAAAATGCTCCTGAGGGTAAGTAACCTGGCGATGAAAGCCCTCGATATGTTCTCAAGGAGAAGAAGAGTGATGGGGAACCTGACTGGTATCCCGGTTCAAAGGGCGTGGCAAGTAGTCCCGCTGACAGGACATATTCTGCTGAGAAGAGTGACTTTGCTGAGATGTGCCCTGAGAGCCACAAGGGAGTACTATGCTGAGAAGAGATCTGTGAAGAGCCCTAAGTGATGTGCCTAGTGTGGATGCCAAAAATCCACCAAGAAAAAAGTCCCCAGTACATGGTTAAAACACAAGGCTAAAGGTCACTTAGTCACATTATCAGGCTCAGACCTATAAGTCTTGTGAAACTTGGAGATTGTCCCAAGGGAAGCATCACCTTGTGAGCCGTGAAGTATGGCATTGCTAGGCTAAGAGGCCAAGCTACGCATCACAATAGGGCAGGTGCACAAGGGCCTCGCGCCATGCACCCCTCGGCCACGCACCAAGGGCCTCGCGCGCGACGGCCCTTAGCAGGCGGGCTCGCGACCCTCAGCAGGCGGCCTCGCGAGCCCCGGCGCCTCGGCCCTCAGCAGGCGGCCTCGCGAGCCCCGGCGCCTCGCGCGCCACGGCCCTCAGTAGGCGGCCTCGCGAGCCCCGGCGCCTCGCGCGCCACGGCCCTCAGCAGGCGGCCTAGCGAGCCCCAGCACCTCGTGCGCCACGACCCTCAGCAGACAGCCTAGCCTAGCCTCGCGTGGGAGCATCTTGCGCCCTTCACCTCAAGGTGCATCTCCTATGGAGACCTATGGAAACCCCGCCATCTAGAAGTGAAAGCCCAAGTATGATTCAGAAAGGTCATGTTAGTCCTACCTTGTACGGGGTACGACTTTTAAGACCCCGTACGCCCGACCATGGCACTCCTGCTAGACAAGTAGTTGGAGCACTGAGAGAGAAAACATGGCTTGCATGCTCCCAACCAGATGTCAGAGTCGACACCACTACCACCTGCACCACTCCTCTGACATTCGTACGGTCAAGTAGTGGAGACATTCTCATGGTACCTGGCCATGTACTAGTGTCAACACCACTACCTCTGAAACTGCTATCCTGACAGTGTACTCATGTATTATTTTGTCCTGAGGGACCACTATGTACAAAGGAGCCATTAGAGCTCCAAAATAAATAGATGATGACCCCTCCAGAAAGGGGGTTGGAAAATTTACTGTAGCAAGTGCACCATAGTGAATGAGAAATTGATTTCACCATTGTTCTTCTGCAATTGTTCTTAGAGTTGATACTTAAATTTCTAAGGCTTTTCTATTGATAATCTTGATTTTGTAATTCTTTCCAACTTAACTTAGTTGACGAGTTCTCACCGTCAACACCTAGCAATCTAAGGATTATCTTCGGAGGGTTGTCGAGTTGTCTGTTTTACTCTCACCATTAGGCTATACCTAATCAAGAAATCTTTCTCACTGAACAAATATAAAACGGAGCAAGGGAAAATCCTTTTCACCCTTTCCAAGAACTCCTGTGGAGTACGCTCGCTTACAGACTTATCTGACGAAGAGGAGCAAGACATCTGCAACAAAGAAAATAAAGAGTAAAGTTAGTATATCGACATAACGAAGCTCCCTACCACGGGCCAGATAGGCCAGTAGCTGGGGGCATGTCTATTACTAAAGAGCAAAAGTGAAGGAATCAAGGAAAAAATCTATATAGGGGGTTGGCCCAGTGAAACTAAGCTCAGGTTGACCACTATAGGACTCTCCACTTGGAAAAATCAATCGAAGCCTCAAAGTAGGGGTTTAGGGTATTTTCAAAAATAAGGGAAAGAAGAGCACTAAAATGAAATGTGAATACAGTAAAATATATTTTTTAATTTGAAGCCCCTAATCTGAAATTTCCCATAGGCAATAAGTTAATCCCAACTGTACTGTTGGGCCTGCTCATTAGTATCATGCTCGCTCATTTGTCAAAACATGCTTTCACACGATGCTTGCGACTCACTTAGCTCGTTTGTTACTCGCTTGAAATGCATGCACATGTGACCAAGTTATATTAGTAGTTAACATATACCAATTCAAATATTTTGACAATATTAATATCTTTTGTTAATGAAAAAATACAATTGTGAATACAACTTCTTTAAATGATAGCTAAGACTTGTGTTAATTATTGATTCTCAAGGAAAAATTAAATAAAATTATTTTAAATAATCTAATAAAAACTTATATAATGAATTTTAAAAATCAACTTTACTTTATCAAAATCTTTTTTTTTTTTTTAAATTGAAAACAAAACTAAAAAAATCTAAAATATCAACTTACTTAAATAATTAGTGATTTCAAAAATCACTTATTTAAATTATAAAGATCAATTAATTAATTTCATACTTAATTAATCAATACTAATTATCTCATAATTACTCCATAGTTGATAAAAAGTTATTTTCTTTGTAATTAGGCCCCTTAAATTAATTTTTTTCCACTTAACCTTAACTATATTTAGAAAGGTGACTTGTACCTATAATTTGGACCTGTATTTAGAAAGGAGACCTAAGGAACTATAATTTCATAAATCCAATTAATTTAGTTTTAGAGTTATTTTTCAAACAATAATTAATTTAATCATCATATCCAATTCAATCATCCAATAATAGTAGAGAAATTTCAGGGTATATGCCATCTAATACGGGTTAATTAAAAAAATAGATCTGTAACTTACTATCCAAAAAATATGACACTTTGTAAATTTGGACACAATTACTCCTCTCATTACCAACATTATCTCTATATCTCTCAAACTATCTCTCAAGCTCTCTCAACCCCTCTCCGTTTCTCTATCACGATGGCACCACCACCACCACCTCCCTATAGCGGCAGAACTCCACTTTAATCCTTAACGCCATCCTCGCCATTGTTGTTGTCACCTTCAATCACCATTGAAGAACCCCACCAAGAATTAATATATTTTTTTTTTATGTTTTAATGATTCAAAATTAAAATAAAATCTTAAACTCCCAAGAAGATTCACTTAAAACACTATTTTTAAGGTTTCTAAGACTCTATGCATGATTTATTGGGTTTGATCAATTTTTTTTTCCAAATCTAAAACTCTAAAAATCTGCACAATTTTGAACCAAATGATGTTGTTGCAAAGCTACAACGATGCTTCTCTAGCTATGTTGTAGGGATGTTCTAATTTTTCCATGATTTATGAGGTAAAAATGATGTTCCAACAATGCTTCTCTAGCGACACTTCTCTAGCGATGCTCTAATTTTTCTATGATTTCTAAGGAAAAAATGATGCTCTAGTGATGCTATTATGATGCTTCGACGATGTTCTTGCAATGTTGTTGCGATGCTTCAACGATACTCCAACGAGGCTTCTGTAGCGATGCTCCAATTTTTCTATGATTTCTAAGGTAAAAATGATATTCTAGTGGTGCTCCGAAGATTCTCTAGCGATGCGCTAACGATTTTGTAGCGATGCTTCGACGATGCTTCTTCAGCGATGCTATAGTAATGCAATTGCGATGCTCTGCGCTGAAATTTGACAAAAATTTTAGTGATGCATAACTTTTCTCTTAGATGTTAGTTTTAGTTGATTTTTTTTAAATCTTATTATTTTTCAAGATTTACACATTTAGGATGTTTATAACCTTAAAATCTTGATGTAGAGCACACAAAATTAATCATGAGTACTTCAATGGTTATAGGTTTCTCTTTTCTCTGTTTTCAGAAGATTATGAGTAGAGAGGATGAGAAATGAGAGAAATAGATGGTTTGTGAGAGAGAAAGAGAGCTTACCACCGTGGGGAGGTGGTGGTGGTGGTGCTATCATGGTAGAGAGAGAGGGTGATATGATGGCAGAAGAGGAAGAGAGAGAGAAAACAATACATTAGAGAGAAATGTATTTTTTTGAACGAAAGGGGCAATATGGTCCAATTTTTACTAAATGACTTATTTTTGGGATGAGCCATAATCTTGGCATATCAATAAATTTCCTTATATTAATATGCATATTCCATAAAATTTCCCTCATAGTATAAAAAGAGAATAATTTATAAGTTCTTGGCCATTGTCTTTGGTATTAGCTAGCACCAAAGCAAGACCACCAACTTGCAAGATTCACTGCACAACATTTTACAGTCTAGTGTTACCACCATGGTCACAAATGACCACATTTACGACGACTTTAGAGGCTATGAGAGTCCCGACATAGCATTATCTCATAAGCTTTTAGATCAACATAAGCTTTTAATATAAACCAAAGCCCCCCCTACATACACATCATTTAAAATTTTGTGTTTTGCCTTTACGTTTAGCCAACTATAAACCTCATACCAGCTTATAAGAGGTAAGACAAGGAAAATATGACAAAGCTGATTGGGGGTGGGGGTGGCCTTTTCAAACTTTTTTTTTTCTACATCTTTATACATTATATTTTTAAATAAAGAAAAATTAATATAAGTATATGTAAAAATGCATATTTATTCTCTCTAAAATTGTAGAATAATTATGTCTTTATATTTTTTCTATATATATTAGTGTAATTTTTATTAAACAAAAATATGCTGACCTCTTCTATAATTTAGTTATGACTTCGTCAATTCATTGCCATCCAACAACTCAAGATTATTCTCTCTGGCTTCGATATTGTTCAAGTCGACTTCATCGACAAACCTAATGACCCATGTTGTGGTCCTCTGGCAGTATCCTCTCTTCGAAGTTCAACACTTGGCAATACTATGAAAGTATCAGTGAACTCTCTGTTCCCGTAAAAAGAAAAAAAAAACATTGTACAAATGTAAAAGTTTCATAATATTGTAAAAATATATTTTTAATATAAGTATAAAGTAAATTGTGATTTTGTCTAATACAATGTGTCCTGAAATTCCGTATTTTAATATTACCAAGTGATTTAAAATAAATAACTTAATTAAACGCAGAATACTGATTAAGTTGTTTAGACATATTTCAGTTTTGTTCACACTACTTATGCAACTGTTTAAACAGAAACAGAAAAGCAGGTAAAAACTCAACACACGAGAATTTTTACGTGGTTCAGAAATCTTTTCAGATAACCTACATCCACGGGACCACGCCCAGAGAATAAACAAATTAGTAAAGAAATAATGTGTACAAAAGCATTGACTTAAACAATGTAAGACTCCCTCTTAAACTATTGCCGCAATCTTGTTGTACTCTTCTCTACGAATCTGGTTTGATGAAATGTTGATTCTCTTGAACTCCCTTCAAAGAATAGCGAGTGCACACTTCCTCTCGAAGTGAGACTTAGATAGAATCCTCTCCCGAAGATCCTTATGAACACGTTCACAATAGACACTATTTGTTTACAATAGACTCGATAGATATCCACAAGTACACTCAGCACTATTACAAAGATTAAGGCGAACAAACTTAATCTCTACAAATAAAGACACTCTTTAAAATAACATGATGTTTACAAATATTTAAAATGGAAGAGATGAAAATTGCAAAGGTCTTGGCAAGATATTTATAGGCAAGGAAATTGTCCAAAGCCATCATTTTCTGGTATCTTTGAAATCAATTTGCGAATTCCTTTGATTTAGGAAATCAGCCAGCCAGATGAGTTCTGTGTCGACAGAAAATGAAACTGATGAGTCAGCAATGTAATTAGTTTTATCTGGCAGAATAAACATGGTCATTTCTTTTGACCATGTTCATTTTCGATATCTTTCCTTATTCCAGAATAAATATAATCCCTGAAAATAATCTCAAGATAATTGCAATACATATTTTTACTAAATATTGATTATTTGTGATAAATAAGGTAAAAATATATTCACACTTAAAAATGTTTTCACACTAGAAAATCAGTTGAATCAATTTGATATTTAAATCATTAATCAATAAGGAGATATGCTACCGATTTTCCTTAATAACTTTAAAATATTTTGTCTAAATTAAAGTTAGCCAATAAATAATTTTACATGTCCCACCTAGAAAACATTACTAGTGATGCTAGAGTAAGAGATTGTATCTCAATTTAGATTCCTTTTAAAGATATTTTTATATATATATATATACATTTTACTTGTGTTTTTCTCAATAAAAATAAAAAAGCAACCATAACTAATGCTTTTAGGGTTTATATATTTCTGGACTACGTGTTATGTGTCATTTTTTGTTTAGACTTTGTGTTTTGACAAATTATTTTTTGGACTATATATTTTATAAAATAGTTCAAATAGACCTTCAAATTTAATTTTGATGAAAAAAATTAAATATGACAACACAATTATTAGGCAGAATAATTGTGTTTTTGTTCTAAATTATTAGTTTGGTGAATTATTTGTACTTTTAGTTTAATTTTTTTTTGACAAAAATCGAGTTTAAGGTTCTATTTGAATCATTTTACAAAATAAATGGTCCAAAAAATAATTTGTTAAAACACAAAATCTAAACTGGTAATGAGACAAAACGCATAATATAAAATAATATAAACCATTTTTTATTTATTTTTTCAAGTAGAAATTAGATTTCCATTTTTTATTCTCCATAATGTGCCCTTGAAACGATCGAATTGAAAGAAGAAAACAAAACTCTTTAAAAGTAAAGGTGGCAAGGTTGTCAAAGGCAAAATGATGAACCCCGATAAATGGTACAAAGGGGGACAATGCAATAAAATTATTAACCCCACCAAATATGATTCCTCAATATATAAACAAATAATGCCAAAATGTGAAAAAAAACATTAAGATTAGGTATACATTCTTGTATCTGTGTGTGTCTGTCTTTTTCTCAATGAATAGTGACACACATATTAGTAGATGTACATTGTTTTTATGTTTATTCATGTTGAGAATTATTTGAAGTAATATTTCGGTTTCCAAATTTTATAGCTTGAATTTACAATTCATTCAATTAATTTGATTGAATATGTTTTCTTTCTTTTTTAAACATGATTGAATATGTATTTCAAATATTATTAGTTAATTATTCCAATATAAATAAAAATAGAGAAAATATTTTAGGAAAAATGTTGTTTTTAATTTTATAAAGAGTTTAATATTTATGTTTATTTTTAAAGATAATAATTTAAGTCTGCTTATTTAATATTTTTAAATTTATAAAAACATAAATGTCCTCCTTAAATATTAAGATAAATCTAAATTTATTTGTAGCATTATTCCAAAACAACTAATATATAGCTTTTTTAATATTAATTAATTGATAATTTTTAAGATATATTTTTAAATACTTTAATTTTTACAAGCATGAAAATTGTGATTATACTAATAATGTTAATTTTCTTTTAAAGCGACTAATAATGTTAATTCTAGTATGGTATATTTGAAATTTTAAATCATTTATGTTTATATTTTTTCTTATTTTGAATTAAAAATTGTGATTATTTTTTTTAAAATTAATATTTTTAATTGAGAATGCTAAATATATTTTAATTTAATTTAAATAATAAGTTATAAAGATAGATTTTTAAATTATATATATTATTTACTAATGGGTAATTTTCTTCTAAAAACATTTTAAAAGGTATATGAAAGGAAACTTTGAGAATTTATTGTAGATTTATTTAGAAAGGGGTGTGGAGGGAAAAAATAGTGTGTATATAGTGTTGGGAGAGAGTGAGATTACATCACTACAAAAATAAAAATCTACTCACAATTACAGTTGATAGAGTCCAATGAAAGATTATGATAGAGAAATGCAAATCCTAATTAAAGAACAAACTCTTTGTTCTTCTTGCAAGCTTCAAACCCTAATTGGAATGCAACTTGAATCCTTTGATGGAGAAAATCAAAACTAAGGCTTATGCATGAGATGTATCATTGCCCAAATTCTTTATTTCCCAGCCCTTCATGGATGCTTGTGTTGGTATTAAATGATCAAATCAAATGTGCGCAGTGGAATATATAAACTCATTTTAATAAATATTAATACCAGCCAAGATCATATATATATATAAATATTAAATCACATATAAAACAGATCATGAATTACCCTTTGTAGCCTATCAAGTGTCATTAAATCTTTTTGTATAAAATCAACGATTTTCCTATCCAGTAATCTGAAATGTCACACCTTGATCTTCTAGACCAATCCTTAAACACACAAAGATGTGTGTGGGCACATAAGATTCAAAATGTTGATTTATGTGACTCTCTAGATGTACTCAACACATGAGATTTAGAGAGGTCTGATCGAGAGAAGAGATTTAGAATAGTTTTCAAGTTTAGAGAAAACTATCGCTTATGAGAGAAAGTCTATATTTTTCATCACATAAAAATATTGAAAGCATCTTCTGAAAGTCGCGTACTATCAGACTTATATAAAAATAGTTAATCTAATTAAATAATCTTTATTTTATTAAAAATAAAATTCAAATTAAAATTGATTTGATCTGCTATTTATATTTAATTATTTATTTAAATTATATTAAAAAATAATAATTAAATAACTGATTAAATAAATTTATTTGAAATTTAAAATTCAAATCCCAGAGATAAAAATTCTTGAGTTAGGCACCACACACTGTGATGTACAGTGTGTGTTGCCCAACCCTATTAGGGTTTCCCTAATTTTCTCATTTGTTTGTTTAATAAGCTTTTAAGACAATATATATATCCCAACATAAATATTAGTTAATTCAAAATTAACTTTATCTTAAAATATCAGTTATAAATTAAATAAATATCATATTCTTAATAAGATATTTATTATTTTCTCTCTTTATATTAATCAAAACACGATTAATATTCATTTTAACCTATAGTTTTTCAAAATAAAAACTATATAGTTAAATAAATAATTAATTCACAATTAATCAATTACCCATAATTATCACATAATTATTTCCTTTCCCTGGAAAATGAATTCCTTTGCAATTTAGTCATTCTCTCTACAAATCTTTCTTTTGACATCCTTACCCTTGACTGTGTAGGAAAAATGTGATCTGGGAACCATAAACCTATAATACAAAGCTCCAATAAACTAGATTATTAATCAAACCCTTTAATCTAATAATCTTATTTATTAATTTTATGATTACTGTTGCGTAAATTTAAGTAAATAAAATTGCGCAAGTGTACACAGCCGGCAAACAAGTAATAAAGTGATGAGTGAGTATCGTCTCCATAAAGAATGTATTAGCAATAAATTGTGCAAAATAAACATTTAAAGAATTAGAAAAAAGCAAATGATAATGATTTGATTAAACCTAAAAATAAATGAGAAAGTAAACAAAATAAGCAACTGAAAAAGAGAGCAAGACAATGAAGATGAGTTAGAATTATTGAATCCTTCTAATATGCAATATGGCAATAATGTTGCAGGTATGCTATAACAAAATGATTTTTTTTAACTAGGAATTCCAAATAAGTTCATAGGCTTCCGTCGAAGTCACTATGGTTTTAATCCTTTAATTGAACCAAACATATGTCTATGTCAATCCAAATAAAAGAATTCAAATCAATCACCAATTCTATTTAGTTATGCAGTGCAATAATATACTTCTATACTATCACAAATCACAATTCAAAGAAAGCAATTTCGCACCATTCAAGACTTGTGTCTATTAATCATAACCTTTTCGGTATTAAGAATTAACTCAATTACTCACAATTGATGGCCAAACAAAAGCAAGTACTAATAAACAATAATTACTTGAATGAATAAAATATTGATTCACAAATAACACCCTTGCAACAAAATATCCAATTCACATAATAAATTTCATCAACAATTCTAACTACTAAGAAATTAGCTGATGAATAAAATATGAAAATTATCTATAATAAAACAAAATATCGCCATGGAAAATACAAGAAAAGAAATTAAATACTAAAGGATGGATTATAAAATTAAGCCCCAATAGGTGTCCCCAAGAGGTTCTCTTCAT
Organism: Humulus lupulus; assembly: GCF_963169125.1. NCBI lineage: Eukaryota > Viridiplantae > Streptophyta > Magnoliopsida > Rosales > Cannabaceae > Humulus > Humulus lupulus. The sequence goes on along the minus strand of NC_084801.1, from coordinate 21,730,544 downwards.
GTCCTCCTCCTTGAATCTCCTTCATTTTCTTCATTTTTCCTTTTCTTCTTCTTCAATCCTTGGTGGTTGCTCTCTTTTTCGTGTCTTTCTCCCCATAAAAAAGGGGTGCGGATGATGATATCTCCATTAGGGTAGCTTCCCTTTTTCTTTTCATGGCTTCCATGTGGGCCTCTTTCATTTCCTTTTTGCTTCTTTGTTTCTTCTCTTTGTGAACCAATGGACCCAAGTGTAAGCAAAGTCCAATACTAATTAAGTAGCACCCAATCCATTTCAAAATATGTCCAAAAAAACTGAGTTGGATAAGAAAAGATTTAAGTTTCCCACGTGGGCCTTCCAAACAGCTGGCTAGTAGAATGAGATGCTGCTACAATGCTGCAACATTCCCTCCTCCTGAATCCATTTCAAGCTTCAATTTCTTTCAAAATATTCAAAACTCTATCAATCACCTGCCAAGATAAAATTCCACAATTTAGGATATATTTTTCCAACATTATACTAATATTCAATATTATCTTATTATATTTAATATTTGACAAAACTAAAATAAAGACGCTGCAAAACACCCTAAACCACTATTTTCTTGTTAAAAATACAAGTTTAAAGCATAAAAATAACTCTAATTTCTAGAGTTATCACACCCCAAACTTATACCATTGCTTGTCCCGAGTGATGACTCTAAAGATAAAAGGAAATAAACAAGGAAATCCAACTCAAGACAAGAAAAACACGCAAAACGACTAAACACTTCACAAGACACACAAAAGAGAGAGGAAACACTTAACTTAGTATTATGCTTAGCAAGGGAAATGCTCTCCGAAATTTATTAAAGAGATGATGAATTGTGATGATGATGCCTATTGCAAATGCTTTCAACCAAATTCCTCAAATGTTAATGATTTTATCAAACCAAGAATCAAGCGTTTCTCTCTAAAGTGTGTATGTAGCTCTTCCCAAATTATTCTCAAATCTCCCCAAAGCTAACTAGTTCTTGATCCTAAAGCCTAATAATTGCCTCCATAGGTTGCCCTAATGATAACCTCTCCACTAATGTAGACAAACACTAAACCAAATATCAAAAGGACTTATTCAAGCTTGTAATGTAAGGCTTAGGTGAAGGTGGTTAAAAGAGAAGTCATTTTTTTAGTTAAAATCACCCTAAAAGCACCGTCATTTTCCTAGGACCAAAGTAATAGCTCACAATCATTCCCCAAAGAATACCCCATACAATTTGAATATCACTCTTTCCATTATTCATTATTAATAATAAAGAAAGAAAGAAACACAATAGCAAAACTATACTTTACTTTTTTTTACTAAGATACTACACCCCAAACTTAATTGCAAACTTTATTTGTACAATTTTTTTTGTTCTTTTTTTCATTTCTAGGGGTGCATTCTTTTCTTTACAAATAGACCTTTTTTTCAATTTTTTGTATTTATAAAGGCAAATATAACAATAGCAAGAGGACAATAAGATGAGATCCACACTCCCCCCCAAAAAAAACTTAATAATCAACATTGTCCCCAATGTGGAAAACAAGAAAGGCAAACAATGTATCACTCACCAAAATACCACTCACAAAGGCACACTCCTCTCACCCTCCCTCATGAGGCAAGACTCAACATATATACAAGAAAAACTAAGGTGCTTAAAGGGTATGGTGAATGGGTGTGTATATAGCGAGGCTAGCATGTGGTAAAGAAAGAAAAGGGATTCAATTAAGCTCAATGGGGTGAATAAGGATAAAATGTATATAATGGTTGGCTCGAAAGGCTCAAACGGTCCAAAGATGGCCTAAATCATGTCCTCGGTTTGGTGATGTCTAGGATTTCACCTCAAAGGAACCACTAAGCAATTCTAGAAACTTAGGCTCTCCCAAAAGCCTAGCTAGCCTTAAGGGTTCAAGAAAAACTTGGTCAAGCTATACACACAAAATAGGGATCAACATTATCATCAAAAAATTTCAAACATCATTATCACTTGAGCACTAGTAGTCAATCATACAACAAGAGGAAAAGCAATGGATTTTACTCAAATTTTTTTTATATATATATATGGTTCATCATCGAGCCCCAAGTTAAGCACTAGCTAAAGAGACACAAATCCTCTCAAGAAAATGACAACAAAATACAAACTAAGACAAATTGGATAACTACACTAAAACACAAACAACCATCTGACTAGCAACACAAACAAGATGCAGAGAAGTGAAATCTTGGTTCTCACTCCAAAAAATCACTAAAGAAACACAAACAACAACTAATTATTCACAAAAGAAAACATAAAATATAGCAAAAACAACTTGAGCTTAATAGACAAAAATTTCATCTAGCACAGAACATAATATAATCATCAACAAACAGAAAATAAATTGAACACAACAAAATCACAATAAAGAGTAGAGTTAAGAAATTCTCATTAGATACAACATTGAATCCTCAGATAGATTATTGAACTACTCTGACCAAAATTTCACACCATGTGGAACTGCCCAAGCTATGAATGAACTTCCTCAACATAAATGGAACCCAACCAAGAATCATATGTGAACTGCAGTGCTGCTAGTAATGAGCTTAAAATATGGCATACCAAGGAATGAAGTAACTTGGATCTCAGGTATAGGCAGAGAAGATGAGAGCAATGGGGAATTTGTGGGATTTATGGGATTTCTTGGGTCGGGTCGCAGCAGGTCTAGGATAGGTGGTGTGTGCGGTGAAGCTCTTGTGGCTGGTGGAGATCATGAGGGGGGTTTGTGGAATCTCATGCTTGGGTCACGCTCGGTTAGGGTCAGAGTAGAGATGGTGGGACTGGGATCGGGGTTGTAACATCCCAAATTCCCTAATATGGCTTAGTGTCTAGATTAGGGGGCCAGGAGGCAATAATTATTTTAATTATGTGCTAATATAGTATGTGCATGCCATTATGTGAATTATATTGTAATATAACTAAGCTTGCATGTTTAGAAATATTAATTATGTGTGTGGGCCCGGTTCTTATAAGAATGGCATTTTAGTAATTTGACCCATTAAGGGTATAATTGTAAATATGCGTGTGTGTGATTGAGACCACATTATTATGTGGGTATATTTGGGTTACTCGACGCGAGACGATTCTGGTGAGCAAGTTAGCGAAAAGTCACAACGGGGATTAAATACCCGACTCAGAGTGAGCCTAGGGGTATTTTGGTACTTTAGTACATTACCAGGATTTATCGGGTAATGGGAGATTAAATGATTATTATTTTGAGGTAGTTGGGGATTTTGAGGAACACTCGAGGATTTAGGGGAAGTGGCAATTGACGGAATTTCCCTTGAGGTCACTAGAGGATCTAAGTTAGTTATAAGGGCATTTTGGACTTTTTGGCAAAAGGGATATGTTTGGTTTAGGCAGCTGGAACCTTAGAACCAGTCAAAAAGAAAGAAAGAAGAAAAATCTCTCTCTCTCTCTCTCTCTCTCTCTCTCTCTCTCTCTCTCTCTCCCGTAGTTATCTCTCTCCTTGGTAGCTTGGGAACTTTGAGAAAATTTAAGGAACAAAGCTTAGGAAATTGAAGAGTAGACTTGTTGAACTTGGGGATTAGCTCAAGGGTGAAAATATCTCAGAGGTAAGGATTTGAACTCGAGTTTCTTTATGTCAATTCTGTTGTTCTGTAGGAAGTTTAGAGTTTGCATGTGAGAGGGTTTGAAGATTGAATTTTGGATTTTGATGAGTTTTCAACTAAGTTCTAAGTTAGGTTTCATTGCTGGAAAGGTGTTAAATTGGTTATGGGAATTGAATTGAGGTTTTAGGTTTGTTTTGAAGTCATTTGGATAGGGTTTGGTTGAATAAAAAACCCAAGAATTCTGGGTTCGAAGGAGTCGGGCCACGCCCCTGTTCTTGGGGTGTCGTGGCCCTCTTGAACCCAGGGAGCCAAGGAAGGCTCTGTCATGAGGGCGCGGCGCGGCACCTGTTAGGTGATAAACGGGTTTTAGGCTCGTTTATGGTCTAGTTTTTAGGAAGGTTTTCATTAGTTTAGGACTATTTTATTGCAGAATTATTCTTGTTTGTTCATGTTTCAGGTTTTTGATGCTAAGATGGTGAAAAGAGTGGAATAAAGTGAAAGTGGAAGAAAATGAATTTATTTTGGAAAAAATCGAGTCTCTCGGGAGCATTAAGTATGAGTATTGTTTCTATTATTAGCGCTACAATGCTATCATAGTGGTTCGACCTTAAAGCTTTTGTTAATGTCAATAGCGCCCCAGCGCTACAAAACAAGCGCTACAATGCTTGAAGGATTGGAAGATTAGCGCCCTAGCGCTACATTACTAGCGCTAGTACATTAATTTTTGAGGCACTTTGGCTCTGACAATAGTGCTACAGCGCCCAAAACCTAGTGCTACTGTGCTATCAACGCTATTTTGAGATTTTTAGCGACTTTTAGAAGGACAGAACAGTCTTTTCACTTGGGAGCATTGGAAAACTATTTAAGGGACATTATTCTGCGAATTTAGGAGGTAGTTTTAGTTTTATAAACCCTAGATCTAGAAAAGACTGGTGTAATTAGATTTCTTTTTCTGGTTTTATGACTTTCTAGATTTCTTCTTCATCTGAATTCTTTAGGTTATTTTCTATGAACAATTATTTAAATTTTATTGTCATTATGTTATCTATGAACTAAATATTTTATCTAGGGATTAATGTAGTCACTTGAATTTTAATTTTATTATGATGTTCTATTGATACTTCTTCTCTATTCTAATCTATATGATGTTTGTTTAATGCTAGTAAATACTTGATCACTATTTACTTGATTTAATGGTTTTGATTCAAAATTCGAAAGATGAGAATTGAATATGCTATCATTATATAGACATAGGTTACATATTTGACGAAAATACCTGTATGACTTGTGTAGTAATTAGGTTTCCATGCTTAATGCCTTCTATATGTTTAAGTTTATCACATAAATGTAGAAAACCTACATATAGGCTGAGATCTTATATCTTGAGAAAGAATAGGAATCAATTTATGTTAACCTACTATTAGAATAGGAAGAAGAGATTTAGAATTGATTAATAAAATTAATAGAATGAAAAGTTGATGAAATTAATTCCTAGGTTTTTTATTATTGATTTTTAATTCGTTGATTCATTATTCTGTTTACAATTATTTAAATTGTGTTCATAGTTTAGAACTATTCATCTTTATTTTAATCACCAAATAGAAAGTGAAAAGCAATTATTGGTAATTGGTTAATAGTCTCGGGAGGACGATCTCTGTTCTTACAGACTTTATTACTTGACACAACTACGTATACTTGCGTACAAATTGTACAGATCATTAGGCAGCGCCGCGGAGTGTGTTTAGTAAAATGGAGGCTGAGCCTTTGACTTGGGGCGGGCCACGATGTTGGGGCATGGGGCCGCGACGCTTAAGGGGTTTTGAACCCTGAGAGGTTTTTTGAGTGCGGGAACTCAACCCTAAGGGCTCGGGATTGATCCTACTACCCAATTTAGTGGAATTCGATGTCCCAGAGGCTAGGACTCGATCCAGAAGCCTTTATTCACTCGTATTGACGAGATTCTTTTTCATGTTTGTGACTAGGTCATTTTTAGGGGCTCGGATTAGGTATCGTACTCAAGGGCCATTCATTGGTAGCCTGCAATGGGACCAAAGGTAAGAAAACTACACCCAAAATATGATGTACATGATTAGGGCTTGGCCCGAATGCTGGACATAATCTTGATTTGGGCGTTGTCCTTATAAATGCGCATGATTATGATTATGCCAGTGTATATATGTTTTAATGTATTACAATGCATTGTACCTGTATAAGTGATAAACATATTATGTGATTGTCTGCTATGGCTAGGAAGCTTGGTTTGTAAGCCGAGGACTTGTTGTTTTATTTGGTTAAGGATCGATTTACTAGTCGAGGGCATACTTGATTTAAGGGGGTCGACTTAGAAGTCGAGGATCTGCAAGATTCGGCTTATAAGCTGAGACCGACATTACGCACGTTGAGCGCAGGCCGCTGTGGCTGGGTCACCTTGGGAATGTACCAAGCACTTGAACGACTCAGATGCCATAAGAATAAAAAGGGAGTGCAACACACACTTGTACAACCCTAGGGTTCCTGATCTAAATAGTGTCTATGCTTAGTTCCAGTTATTATTGTTAAGCCTGCTGTATTATTCTGTGAATTATTTGAATATGTTTTCTTGATGAGTCTTTTGGCTCACAGGTGCTTTGTGGTGCAGGTGAGGGTAAGGAGAAGCTTGGTTAGCCATGAGTTGGAGAGCAATAATAATGACGTGTACATATGCAGTTCGCTCAACCGCCACGGCCGATATATTTCAAGGAAGCTAGGGTTGGATCCAGTTTCGCTGCCTAGGTCGGCTTATTTTGTAACCTTGGAATTGTAACCAACTTTTAAACTTGTATTTTGGGATCCCATGTAAAGACCAAAGTCTTTGTTTAATGAAAAATGTTTATGACTTGACCAAAATTTTAAATACCTAAACCCTTAGTGGCTTAATCACATGTTTAGTCCAAATGACTCGTTTAGCGAGTCCATCACTAATTTTAAAGGTAACAGACCCAAATTAGCAGGGCATTACAGGGGTGGGTCGATTCAGGGAATGCTTGGGCTCACTCTTAGGGGCTTGAGCTGTTGGGAGCTCATGGCTGGGCTGGGTTCTCTCGAATGGAATGAATGGAGGCACAGGCCATTGGGGCTTGGGTAGATTTCGCACGACTGGGAGGCTCAGAGACGTGGCTGGGTTTGACAGGGTGGTGGCTGGATTTGGGTGGCGGTGGTTCAGGCCAGATATGAGGATGGAGATGGTGAAGGTGTGAGGCGGCTACGACAAAGGGAGAGGGGAAGAAGAGAAAGTAAGGTGTCGAGCTGAGCTCTTTTTTTTTTCTTTTTTTTTTTAAATTGTAGGCGATGTGTCGCCTATTAGATGGTGACACATCGCAGATCTCTCTGCTCAAAACCACCAAAATTCCTTGAACATGTTGTGCACTTAGCCCATATTACTACAACATTACTGCATCATTGCAACCAAGAATTTTAGATTTTCTTTCCTTAGCTCCCCACCTTTTTGTTCACCTACCACACTTCCAAAACATTCAAAAACTTAAATTGTTCACTCCAAATCACTATCTTTCTGGACCTAACTCCTGCACCATAAAATGAAACACCAAAGACCCAGTGAAAGAAGATCAAGAAAACAAGGAAACCCATTTTTTTCTTAACAAATAAAAAAAATCACTCAAGGAAATATAATGAACTTAACTAAATTGCTAAAATAAAATTAGAAACAAAGTTTAGAAACTTGGGTTGCCTCCTAAGAAGCGCTTGATTTTAAGTCGCCGACTTGACTTTGTTGAAAAATGTCATCAAAGAGCAGTTTTCGCCTATAGAGAGTGGCATAAGCCCTGACATATGGGTCTTTATTGTGGATGCCCTCAAGCTTGGCGAGATGTGGGATTGGAGGGCTCATGTACTCAACTCGACTTGCTTTTGATGAATGAGTGTGGTGGACACCAAGATACGATGCTATTGATGGTGGAGGAGGTGGTGGCCAAAAAGGATCTTCATATGTGTATGCTTCCATGACTAGTGGCTTCCAAAGTTGAGGATTAAAAACTTATTGTTCTTGGAAGTGTTGCATATGGGGTGGTGGCGGGTTTGTATCTAACTTTTTTGTACTAGTTTTCTCAAAATATTTATCAACATCTTGGATAGAGATAGAATTTGACATAATTGAATTTACTATTGCCTCTCCCTTTGTTTCATCACTTTGGATTGAAGAGGGATCCATTCCATGCTCAACTTCTTCCTTTGGCAGCTCCTTCTCCTTTCCACTCCCCAATGACATGACATTGTGATGATTTTCCCCTCTTGAGTTTTCTATGTAGCTAGGCAAAGTCTCCAGGGGTGTATTGTGTAACTCCTTGAACAATTCATCGACTTGATTTTCTAAATTCTTTAAAGATGCACCATTTTCCTGAATCAAAACATCACTTTTCGCCATAAATTCCTTCATCAACTCCTCCAATGAATTTGATTGATCCACTTGTTGAGGCTCTTCTATGATGAAGTTTTGAAAATCCTCTAATGTCTCCCCCCATGGTTCTTGAGTGCTATCTTCAAAAGTAGGCTCCATATGGTTGAAATTGTTCTCCAAAACTTGGTTAGTTATTGGAGAATTCAAACAATACCATTCATCGTATTCCTCCATGTCTTCCAACATTCAATAGGCTTCATCAATGGATATTTGATAGAAAATAGTGGTGCCATCTCCTTTTTCTACCCATTTTCTTGTGGTGGCATGCAACCCATTGAGAAAGACTTCAAGTAAACACTCCCTTGACAAACCATGCTAAGGGAACCTTATGAACATATTTTTGTATCTCCACCATGCTCTATGTAAAGGCTCTGAGTCATGTTGAACAAAATTAATGAGGACTTGTCGATGAGACATCTCAAGTTCCTCACAAAAGGACCAAACAAACAAAAGCATAACATAGAACAAGGAAAATAAAAAATAAACAAATGAAAAATAAGAAACAAAATTGAAAAGCAATTGATTTTAACAAAAAAATTCACTAAATCAATCCCCGACAACAGCGCCAAAAACTTTTTGTGTAAATTTAAGCAAATAAAATCGTGCAAGTGTACACAGTCGACAAACAAGTAATAAAGTGATAAGTGAGAATCATCTCCACAGGGGTTGTGTTAGTAATAAATTGTGCAAAATCAACAGTTAACAAATTGGAATAAAGCAAATGATAATGATTTGATGAAACCTAAAAATATATGAGAAAGTAAACAAAATAAGCAACTAAACAAGAAAGCAAGACAATGAAGATGAGTTAGAATTATTGAATCCTTCTAATATGCAATATGGTAATAATGTTGCAAGTATGCTATAACAAAATGGGTTTTATTAGCCAAGAATTACAAATAAGTTCATAGGCTTCCATCGAAGTCACTATGGTTTTAATCCTTTAATTGAACCAAACATATGTCTATGCCAATCCAAATAAAAGAATTCAAATCAATCACCAATTCTATTTAGTTATGTAAGGCAATAATATACTTCTATACTATAACAAATCATAATTCAAAGAAAGCAATCTCGCACCATTCAAGTTTTGTGTCCATTAATCCTAACCCCAAAGGTATTAAGAATTAACTCAATTACTAACAATTGATGGCCAAACAAAAGCAAGTACTAAGAAATAATAATTACTTGAATGAATAAAATATTGATTCACAAATAACACACTTGCAACAAAATACCCAATTCACATAATAAAATTCATCAACAGTTCTAACTACTAAGAAATTAGCTCATGAAAAAAATCTGAAAATTATCCATAATAAAACCAAATATTGTCATGGGAATTACAAGAAAAGAAATTAAATACTAAAGGAGGGATTATAAAATTAAGCCCCAATAGGTGTCCCCAAGAGGTTCTCTTCTTGTCCTCCTCTTTGAATCTCCTTCCTTTTCTTCCTTTTTCCTTTTCTTCTTCTTCATTTTCTTCTTCAATCCTTGGTGGCTGCTCTCTTTTTCGTGTCTCTCTCCCCAGAAAAAAGGGTGAGGATGATGATATCTCCATTAGGATAGTTTCCCTTTTTCTTTTCATGGCTCCCACATGGGCCTCTTTCATTTCCTTTTTGCTTCTTTATTTCTTCTCTTTGTGAATCAATGGACCCAAGTGTAAGCAAAGCCCAATACTAATTAAGTAGCACCCAATCCATTTTAAAATAAGTCCAAAAAAACTGAGTTGGATAAGACAAAATTTAAGTTTCCCACGTGGACCTTCTGATAACTTCATTTTAGTGTCATTTTAGAATGTGTTTTTGTGGTAATCTTGAGTCTTTATGTTTGTTTTGTGCAAGACTACGCTTTTGTTTGTCTTTGTTTTAGGTTGGTGCGTTGAATCATGAGAAAAATGTAAAAAGTAGAGAAAATTGTGGAAAAATGAAGCTTTTGGTGATTGTTCGACTCAAAATGGTGCTAAGGACAAGTTAAAATCAGTTTTTGATGAAGGAATAAGGTTGAAAGGCTTAAATTGAGAAATAATGGAATTAGGGCCACGTCTTGGAGTTTAGAGTCGCGACTCTAGTCAAGTCAGAAACACAAAGCTGCTAAAGGGAATTAGTGCCATGATTTGCCCTTATAAGTCGCGGTGCTAGTGGAAATCAGAGGATAAATCAGGAGGGAATCAAAGACACTGGCCGCGACTTATTAATGCCTCAGTCGCAGTGCCTGAAGACATACGCAGATTTGGAAGTCCTTTAAAATAGACACGGGTCGTGAGCTAGGAAAGGCCAAGTCGTGTCCCGCCTATGAAAAAACAAGGGATTCTGATTTTTCTTAGTATAAATTCAGACTTAATGTTTAATTAGGGTTAAATTAGGTTTTATTTAGAAGTTTAGAGACTAATTTTGATTCTTAGATTAGTTTTTCTGCACTTTTATATTTTTTATTTCTTCTTCAAGTTTTTGAATCTTATGTTTCTGAATTATTATTTTGTTGATTTAGTCATGTCTGATATGAACTAAACATTTTATTCTAGGGTTTAATGTAGTCACTTGAATTTATATTTAATTTAGTTATGATGTTCTATTGATTTTTATTCAATATTCTAATCTATATAATGTTTGCTTAATGCTAGTAAATACCTGATACATATTTTCTTGATTTATGATTTTGATTCAAAATTTGAAAGATGAGAATTGAATATGCTATCGTTATATAGACATAGGTTACATATTGGACGATAGTACTTGTATGGCTTCTGTAGTAATTAAGTTTCTATGCTTAATGTCTGCTATATGTTTAAGTTTATCACAGAGATGTAGAAAACTTGCATATAGGATAAGATCTTATATCTTGAAAAAGAATAGGATTGGTTTTATGTTAACATGCTATCAAAATAGGAAGAAAAAAATTTAGAACTGATTAATAAAATTAGTAGAATGAAAAGTTGATGAAGGTAATACCCTAGGTCTTTTATTATTGATTTTTATCTTTTGATTAGTTATTTTGTCCACAGTTATTTTAAATCTTATAATTAGATTTATTTGTCTAAATTTTGTTTGCCAAATAGAAATCAAAGAACAATTATTGGTAATTGGGTAATAGTCTTTGTGGGAATGATACTCTATTTACTATCTATATTACTTGAATCGATTGCGTGCACTTGCGTATCAAATTTTCATGATCACCTTCCAAACAGCTGGCTGGTAGAATGAGATGCTACTGCAATGCCGCAACATTTCCTCCTCCTGAATCTATTTCTAGCTTCAATTTCTTTCAAAATATTCAAAACTCTATCAACCACCTGCCAAGATAAAATTCCACAATTTAGGATGTATTTTTCTAGCATTATACTAATATTACATATTATCTTATTATATTTAATATTTGAAAAAACTAAAATAAAGACACTACAAAACACCCTAAACCAATATTTTCTTGATAAAAATATAAGTTAAAAGCATAAAAATAACTCTAATTCCTAGAGATATCTATATTCCACTATAAATATGGAATTACACTCTAAGTATTTATAGAATTATATTTACAGAGTTTTCTCTTGTAGTCCATTGATATAATCAATATATGTAGTTATGTCCTCCATTATTGGTTCGATAATAAGAGCTGGTCAAAATTACCCTTTTACACTTCTAATTACCTCTTGATCCTTAAGTACCACTAATTCACTAGAGAATAATTAATCTATAATCTAATTGTAGATTTGAGCTCAATAATTATTCAATTCCAAAATTAACCCTCAAGGGAACCAATATTCGATCTCTTAGGAAAGCATGGATTCCAATATTGTAATTCATGTTCCCAGCCATCCATGATGTTGAATCTCCAAAATAAAAGTCATTAGCCTCATTATTCTAAGAGACCTTAACGAGTGAAAAAAGATCCAATAAACACAAACAGGAGTTCATGAATACTCAGGATTTAGACTGACCTACAAATGATCATCTATTATGATAAGAATTAAATCTTTATGTCAAAAGACAAGTTGATAAAGATAATAAATTCTCATCAGTCTTGTCATATATAATCTCTATTATAAACAATACCCTTACTAAGATGTCTATCCACATCAGTAATCAGAATCTAGATTACTCGTATCTTGTATGCTTAAGAAACTGTACTAGTAACCATTCATTAAAGATTTCTTACTTTAATATGTTACTGACTATTTTATTCATTATATATGATCTTAATTCTCTCGTACTAATATAAGATCATATTCTCATGAATGAATAGGGAATTTTCTTGATATTATTATATAATTAATTCAAACAATAATTATAACATTCAAATATAATAAAATTGTACTTTTATTTAAAACCAATAAAATGTCTTTACATGCTTTTAGGGAATTTATCCTAACAGCTTGAGTCTTTCTCTAGTAGGAAAGGCAATTGGAATTGAATAGGCCTTAAAATTCACACAAAGACAAGCACTTTCTTTATGAATTTCTTGGAGAAAACTTATGATCTTGGAAGCTAGAGAGAGAGAGGGAGAGGTTAAAGAGAGAATTGAAATAGTGATCAAGTCTATCAAAACTCTAAAAGACGTCTTTTATAGTGTAGGTGTAACGTCCCAAATTACCTATTCGGGCTTAGGGCCTTGATTAGGAGGTCAGAATGGAAAATTATGGAAATTATGTGATTTAATTATGAAATATGTGTTTATGTGATATATATGTGTATCATTATATGATTATGTGAGTTATATTATAATATGACTAGATATGCATGTGGGCCCGTTTCTTATCAGAAGGGAAATGTCCATATTTTGGCTCGTTACGTGTATATTTGGAGTATATGTGCATATATGTGATATATGTGTGAGACCACATTATTATGTTGATATATTTGGGTTACTCAGCACGAGGCAATCCTAAGTAGCAAGTTAGCGGGAAAGTCACAACGGGACCAATACTCGACTTGGGGTGAGTCAAGGGGTATTTTGGGTATTTAGTACATTGCCGAGATATTGGGTAATGGGAATAAATATTCGATGATATATTTGGAGTTAGCGAGATTAGGAGGGAATTCTGGGGATTTTTTCCATTTTACCCTCAGGGGACATTTTTGGTACCCCGAGCCTTAGGATTTGCTTAAGGTTACTTGAACTCTAAGTAACCTCTCATAAACAGAAAACACGTTCAAATCTTTTGTTCTCTCTCCCATTCTCTTATTTTCCGCTCGTTAGCGTTTTCGAAGGAAACTCGAGTTTTAGAGCTCGGATCAAGCGAGGTTAGAGTCATAACGATTCTAGGGAAGATTAGAAGCTTGATAACCTGGGGATTTAGTTGAAAAATGACTTAACCAGAGGTGATTTAAGCTTTAAGTTTCTGAGTTTTGTTTTCTTTAAGTTTCTTAAACTTTGATTGGGTTTTATGGTTTGATCAATTTTTAATCTATTTGAAAGTTGAGTTTTGTTGCATGGGGTATGCTGATGATGTTTTGGGATCGAATTGTGGGTTTGGTACGGTTTTGGGGTGAGTTTTGGGAGGAATTGGATTGCATAAAGTTGGGTTCGCGGGGCTGTGCCGCAGCCCTGTTCTTGAGCACTGCAGACCTCATGAGCTTAGAAGCTTGGGCGGTTCCCTATAGCGGGGTTGCGCCGCAACGCTTGCTGGGCTGTGCCATGGCCCATGTCTTGAGAAAATAAAGGTTAGGCTTTCTATTTGTGGAGAGTTGCAGCTCTAATTGTGGGGCACCGCGGTGCAAATAGAGGTTTTTAGTCAAAGAAGGTTTTTTATTGCGGGAACTCAAACCTAAGGGCTCGGGATCGTTCCTACTATCTAGTTTGTAGAATTCGACGTCCTAGAGGCTGGGAATCGGTCCAGAAGCCTTTATTTGCTCATTATTGACGAAACTCTATACTTGGTTGTGACTAGATTATCGCTAGGGGCTCGGAATTAGGATCATGCTCGAGGGTTATTCTTATTATACATTACACTCTGACCTGAGGTAAGAAAGTTGCACCCAATACGTGATGTGTGTGATTAGGGCTTGGCCCAGTTGTTAGATATGAGTTGGATTAGGGCTTGGGCCCCTGTAAATATGCATGATTATGATTATGCATGTGATTGTTTGATTAAGTATGTTGAATGCTCTATATTTGGATATATGTTATATAATGAATGTCTGTTTGCATTATCTAATTAAGGAAGGCTTGACTTATGAGTCAAGGATGGCAATAGCACTGAGCGCTGGTTGAAAAGCAACTTATAAGTCAAAGGCGACAATAGTGCGCTGAGCGTTGGTCGTTTTGGGTTAGGCCTAATCAGGAGCGCATCATACGCTTGTCCAACCCAATGGTCGTGAAAAGCTAAAGCGCCAGGTACACTGGATCAGCTCCAAGGCTGGTTATACAGAGGGTAGGGAAATTGGGCCCCAGTCTAGTTTATTAGTCAGTTAATTAGAGCAACTGGCCCCCATATGACATTGTAATCATGTATATGAATGGTATGCATGCATGAGTAGGGTTGTTACTGTTAGACATGCTTATTATGATTTGGTAACATGTTATTAATTGCTTATGAGCATGTTTAAGTTTTCTTGCTAAGCCTTGGCTCACGGGTGCTATGTGGTGCAGGTAAGGGGAAAGGGAAGCTGGACTAGCCATGCATTGGAGAGCTTCGATGGCGACGTGTACATATGTGGCTGCTCGACCACCACGGCCAAGATTTCTCAGAGGAGCTAAGGTTAAACCCTATTTTGCCGCTTAGGTCGGCTGGTTGTAACTTTTGAGTTGTAATTACCTTTTTGGAACTATAAACAACTTTGTAAATGTTTATTATGGGATCCCATGTACAAAATTAATGTTTTAACGAAATAACTATTCATTTGACCGAAATTTTTAACCCTAAACCGTTAATCACGTTTAGTTGTAGGTTTATGGCCAAATGACTCGATTAGCGAGCCTTGCACTATTTAAAATACACAGTGTAACAGTCTTGGCTATCCAGGGCGTTTCAGCATGCACCATCATTAAGTCTAACCAATAGGATTAGAACTTTTGAACACATCATTTGGAGCTTAAAATATGTATCTGCTTGGACACATCAGGTGATGCATCGCCTGTTGCATCTCGTAGAGAACTTCAAACTTTAGGCATTGCATTGCCTACAAGGAGTCGATCCAACGCCATATAGTTAGGTCTAACTTCTCAAAAGTGACCTTAAACACCTCCAAATGCTTCCAAGATTTTTAGGCATCCTTAGATATCTCAATGTATCACTTTAGACCCAAAAATAAAAATTTTAAATGCCTACAACAAAAAGTCAAATTTCACATCTTCATTATGTGAAACCATTAAAGTTTTACCCCTAGCTTGTGTAATACTGTAACGCCCTACTAATACAGGAACGTTACATTGTGTGTTTAAAATAGTGTTTAACTCATTAAGCGAGTCATTTGGACTTAAACATGTTAAAGTTAAACTGTGATTTAGGTACTAAAAATTTTGGTAAAGAAGTTAAACTTTTCATTAAAAAGATTGAGTATACACAAGGGATCCCAAAATGGTTATAAACATAATACAGATATATTCAAAGTTACAAAAATGGCCGACCTAAGCGACAAAACTGGACTTATACCCTAGTCCCTTAAAAGAATCTTGGCTGTGGCGATCAAGCAGGCTGAGTATGTACACATCGCCCCTAGAGCTCTCCAACTCATGGCTGGTCTAGTTTGCCTTTGCCCTTACTTGCACCATGAAGTACCCATGAGCCATGACCCAACAAGAAACCCCAACCAAGCAAAACAGATATTCAATGAAATACAAATCACAACTAATATGCTTCACAAAGTATAGACAAACTCATGCCAACATCTAAATTATTTACACGGCCCGTGTCGAGTGAGTGCATACAACACCCCTAAAGTGGCCCTGCCATCACGACCTACATTCCACATGATTATTGCTGAATCTAGCCCATGTCGATTATTCATAATAAATGCATGACAACATATGCTATAGACACAATTACAAAACAATAATATATTTCAAATAGATTCAGTTCACGGTTATAACCGCGTTCACAAGTCAGGGTCGATGCCCTAAACATGATGCATGTACATTTTTTCTTACCTTGAGTCCTGTGCAAATAACAGAATGACCTCGAGTGTGATCCCTTTCCTGAGCCTTGCAAAAATCCTAGTCACAACATAAATGGTATTCTCGTTAAGAACTAAGTCTGAAAACGGGTTCCAGGACAAATCCCTAGCTCTCGGGGCCTCCAATTCCATTAATTCACGTGATGGAATTTCCCCTGAGTCTCAAGCCTAATTCCCAAAGTTTAGAAAAAAAAAATGTCTTGAAAGTGTACCGGCGGCGACCCATTGGCGCCGCGACGAAAACCCAAAATTTCTGGGTTTTTCCTCTGCGATTTCTCAAACCCAAAATTGCTAATTCGACCCAAACTTGTGCCAACCTTGAAATCAAGCACTAAAGCAGTCATAACACTTCATATACCCCCTGTAACAACACTCCATCATCAAATTCCAAGTTTAAACGAGAATTGCAAGATTTTACGTTATAAAATCCCACTTTTTCCCAACTCTGAAAAATCAACACAATTCATGGATTTCAATTCAATTTCAGAGTGTCGACGCCGTTTTTCGTCAACTTAAATTTGAAGAGCACTAAACAATATTTTAGAAAGAAGAAAAGAAAAGAAAAGAAGAACTTTTACGTGGTTCAGCAGTTAAAATCTGCCTGGTCCACGAGTCAATATTATTGATCTTAATATTCTCTCAAATCTTTCTTAGAGAAATTTGAAAGAGTATTCTCAGTACCAATTTGTGCGTGAATACAAATGAAAATTACCAGGCTATTTATAAGCTTGGTTGGGAGAATCTTCCCATGATTCAGGGGAGTTACAACAAATTATTCAAATCTGAAATAAATGTAAGTAAATACATTAAATACATAATATCCCATGATAATTGGGATTTAATATCAGATAACAACAAATCCCTAAGGAATAGGGATATCCTAACAGCTGTTGTGTACAAAACGCATTGCTGACCTTGAACGCAAGGTTAACGCACTTTCGAGATCGACCAATACTTCGAGCTTGTTATTCCAATAAGCCTCCTCCTCAGCTAATGGTTTCATCAAAGTCAATCTTCAGAGACCAATGCCCTCGAGCTTGCAACTAAGGCTTGAATAACACCTATATGCGTTTGAGAATATTCTTTCTTTCGAGCTTGAGACTTAAGCTCGAGCCTTTAAACTTGTGCTCGATCACCAACATCAACAGGTCAGGAATCATGCATATTTATACAAGTGTTCAGCCACTGCTTCTTATTTTCGAGCTTACGCTTTACAAGCCTACATTTTGAGGCTCATTTATTCATCCTCAAAATTTGGGTGTAACATTTTTCCTCTGCAAAAGTGTTGGTTCAAATCCTTTGAGAAGGAAAATTTTGAACTCTATTTTTTGAAAAACGTGCCACCTACCACACTCGAGTGCGGACACATGTCGCTTGGGGATTGCATACCAAGAGTACTCAAGTACTCTCTTTTTCTACACATGTCATTTCCTGTTCCTTTTTGTCGCCATATTTCGGGAATCAAACGTGATCCCTTGGATCTCCTTCTAATATGAATCAATGGTCCAGATCCACTCGACCTTTGATTTGATGACTGGACCCCCTCTCCATCTTCTTCATTTCCACTTTTACTCTTCAGAAAGTACGAACCAGAGAGAAAAAGAGAAGAAAAAACAAGGGCTCTTTTTGCATGTTTTCTAAACCAAAGAAGCAAAGCCATTCTAGTACATTCAGCTCTATGAAATCATTCTTGCTTCTGCTTCTTCAGTCGATGATCTCATCGTATACTCGATCCAATTCGGGTAAGTGCTCTGATCTTTCATGGTTATATAGATATTTTTTCTTGTTTACGCATTTCTTTCGTCCGTGAGGATAACTTTCTGGTTCTTACAAAATTTTATGGCTCCTTTCTTACATTAAGCAAGGTTTTTAATTTGAGTAGATTTGGCATGATTACAATCACGGTTTAGACCAAAAAATTTATGGTAGAAACATGTAAAAATGGAGTTTTTCTGGTAATGGGGTTTTTTGGTCATAAGTTTCGTGTAGCTTAACAAATAGGGTTTTGGATTAGGGATTTAATGCACGAATCCCGAAAAATATTGCCTTTTCGGGTAACTGCCAACTTTTTCCTTGGAAATCCAGGATTCTTATAAACTGGCAATAACCGTCTCACTCCTGCGTGTTGGGGTTTTATGCCCTAATTAAAACCCAATTTCTTTGTAATCTCATTTTATTATCAATAAAATAATAAAAATCATTTTTTGACTTGGTCAATCACTTTGCTCACATGTTTTATTTTCATGATTATTTGTTTAATATAAACTTCTATTAAATCCCGAGCATATAGCTAATCGTATTTATAGTGACGTAATCACAGTGGAATATAAATATGATTATATGTTCAAAATAAGTTAGTCCTAAGATTAGTCAGTGCACATAATTTACACTGACTTTCTGATCTACGATATGATCTACTTACACATTATAGTGTTATGTTCTTTCCATAACATTAGCAAAATAGATAAGATCAGATGTATTTGTTATATCGGACTGGACCGATATTGACAGTAGACAAGATAAGTAAATATACAGTTATTATCTATTCTAGTCATATCATATAGTTGACCATATGTTAATTCAATCTCAATTCTGAGTGGTTAGTATTCTAATTGATTGTATTATTTGAGTTCTTTGACTTGTTTGTTACCAGCTTACCCTACGGACTATCCCATACTTATATCTTGGGAACTCGGTAGTATAATTGAGTGGGAGTGTTAATCATAGATATGAACATCTATAGCTTCTGATGAAGAAGTGAAACGATGGTTTCTTTTTAGTTTGGTTCAAGGTGCTAAATGATAGAGATATCATTTCAGTAATTAATATTAGTTTACTGAAATATCATTTACAAGGAACTAAGTGTTTTAAGGATAAAATACAATGAGGGGTAAAATGGTATTTTAGTCCCATCTCATTGTAGACCGTCTATAGAGGATTGAGTGACAATTATGGTTGTAACAATGGATAATTAATAACGTATCTATATTGCTTATAGAGTGTTCCATGAATTCAAGAGTGCAATTCTGAGTATTTAGTAGAGTCACGATGAATTAATAAGTTAGTAAATTTATTTATTAAATTTATGATAACTTATTGGAGCTTGATTTCATAGGTCCATGGTCCCCACTATACCTTGGATAAAATCATCTAGAAAGTCGCAATTAATTGATTTAATTATCAAAGTTGACCAAGTCAATTTTGGATAGTTTCACAGAGTTATACAATTTAGAGAAGAGAAGAGAATTTAGGGCAAATTTATTGATTAAGATAAATTGGTTTCTAAATTAATAAATAAGTTTAAATCAAGGTTAAAATTATAAATAATTAATTTGATAAAGGATTTAAATCATTATTTAATTAAATTAATCAATTGAAAATAATACAGTCCTTGATTTTAAGTCCAATGGGCTTATAATTAGAAGGAAAATTTCACAGGCCTAAAGCCCATGAGAATTTCGACCAAGGGCTGTTAATTGGCTATTATTTTATAGATTTTTAATTAAAATAAACGGCATAATTGAGTCTATAAAATGAGTGCTAGGTGAGAGATGACAGACACAAGTTTCTGAGAAGATCAGAAGATCTAGTAGGTTTTAGATTCTCTCTACAAACATAAGTCATTTTCTAAGTCTCATTATTCTTTTCTCTTCTGCTCTCTGTATCTATCTCATGTGTTGAGAATTTCCCACCCTATTCTAGGTAATTCTAAGGATACTTTGGAAGGTTGTGAAGAAAATTGAAGAACAGTTCAGTTTCTTGGTAATAACCTACGACAGAAAGGATACAAGGGTTAAAGAAACTGAAGGAAGAACTCCATCATTCCGCTGTGTACAATGTAAGTGTTCTTATCATTATTTCTATTTGAATTCAATTTTAGAAACATGTTTTAGGTTTTCTTATATTAATTCATTTAATATAAGATCTACATGAAAATAAACAAGATCATGTATAAGTTTTCCCATCATCATGTGGGTGCACGCTCGATGCCCAAACTTTACAATAGTTCGAGACAGGCATCCGAGTCAATCTCGCCTTTTCTAGTCTTCAGGCTCGATTAAGATGATCTCGTTATCTCGAGCTTTCGAGCTCGAGTTATCAAGATTTTAACCTCTTCCTCTTTTATCTTTTTATATATATATAATGGGCCCTCACCTTTTTCTTCCTTGCTAGACATTGCAGTACTCTGAGAATCGGTGGGGCCCAAGTTTGCCATCCCTTACCACCCATCAACTCTCAGTCCTGAATCGTCTTTCAACCAAAATTAGTGACTGATCTATGAGCACAAAGAACGATGTGAGCAAGAGGGTATACGAGACCACTTTCGACGTCAGATGGACGAGGTTGAAGAGAGGAAAAGGAAGAGACTCCGAGTGGCAACCTATCCCGACCAAGATCCTGAGATCCGACCTATTCCATTAGACCCAAAACTCAAAGTTACCATAGCCTTTCCACCTGGTGAGCTTGTATTCAGCCTTATGGAGAGTCATTCTAACCAGCCACCTAAAGTTCCCAAATCCTTTCTATCCCAATCTTGAAGAGTTCTTTCTTCGAGGCCGAACACTACCAGATTTCATTCACTTCGACCCAAAAAATTTCTGAGCTCCTCTCCTGTCATGGGCTGATGCTCTCTAGAAAGTTAGTTTGTCACCCTGCCAGCTCCGACGAGAGGAGCTGTTTTTCTCCTGGCAAAGACGATCCAGATAGACAAGTCAAGCTTGCAGCTTGGAGCCGTGAGCATTTATGAGCTGGGGCTTTACTTCCCCTGAAGGACTATTTCTGGAGTTTTCTGGACTACGCTGGTATAGATCCATTCCAACTCCAGACAAACTCATACATGGTCCTGTCCGCGTTAAAGTCATTATACAAAGAAATGAAATGGGAGGAGCCTGCATCACACGAGATCATGTACCTCTTCTGCCTCAAATGCAACCCCTCATGAGCTCATGGTGGGGATGGGTTCTACTATCTATCAAGCTACCCCAAGGAGAAGCGACTGTTCGAGGATATTCCGAATCATCCTCCGAACTTCAAGACCGCATTCTTCTGGACAGACGGTCTCACTCCCTCCCGATTCTACTCCTTTCGGAGAATTCGTAAGTTCCTTACTTGTGTTTTCTGATTAAATTTCCCTTTAATTTGCGAGCCTAACTGACTTTCTCAAACCTTTTATATCACCACCTACCATCGTCCCCCACCTATGGACGCCATGAGGGAACATAGGGAAGCTATCCTCAAGCTTCCCTATGGTCGACGATGTTGGAAAAACTTATACATGATCTTTATTTATTTTCATGTATATCTAATATTAAACAAATTAATACGAGATAGCCTAAAACATGTTTATAAAATTGAATTCAAGAGAAACAAATAATAGAATACTTACAGTATACGCAGTGGAATTAAAGAGTCATTCCTTCAGTTTCTCTAACTCTTATATCCTCTCTATCGCAGAGTATTATCAAGAAACTGAACCGATCTTCTATTTTCTTCACGATCTTCCAATGTATCCTTAGAACCACCTAGACTAGTGTGGACAATTCTCAACACATGAGATAGATATAGAGAGAAGAAGAGAAAATAACAAAGAGGCTTAGAAAAGGACTTGTGTTTAGAGAGAATCTAAAACTATCAGAAAATCTCACTTGTGACTTATCCAACTTTTTTTTTTGACTTTTCTCTAAGCACTCCTTTTATAGACTCAATTAGGCCATTTAATTTAATTAAAAAATCAATAAAATAACAGCCATTTTGAAGCCCTAGGTCGAAATTATCATGGGCTATAGGCCCGTGAAATTTCCCATTTGATTATAAGCCCATTGGACTTAAAATCAAGACCTGTATTATTTTATATTGATTTAATTAATTAAATAATTATTTAAATCCTTTATCAAATTAATTATTTATAATTTGAACCTTGATTTAAATTTATTTATTAATTTAGATACCAATTTATCTTAATTAATAAATCTGCCATAATTTCTCTTTTCTTCTCAAAATTACACAACTCTGTGAAACTATCCAAAATTGACCTGGTCAACTTTGATAATTCTAATTGATGATTAAATCAATTAATTAAGACTATCTAGATGATTTTATCCTAGGTACAATGGGGACCATGGGCCTATGAAATCAAGCTCCAATAAGTTATCATAAATCTAACAAATAAATTTACTAACTTATTAATTCCTCATGACTCTACTATAGACTTGGAATTGCACTCTTGAATTCATAGAACACTCTATAACAAATATAGATACGCTATTAATTATCCATTGTTACAACCATAATTGTCACTCAATCCTCTATAGACGGTCTACAATGAGATAGGACTAAAATACCGTTTTACCCCTCATTGTATTTTATCCTTAAAACACTTAGTTCCTTGTAAATGATATTTCAGTAAACTAGTTTAATTTCTGAAATGAGATCTCTATCATTTAACACCTTGAACCAAACTAAAAGGAAACCATCGTTTTACTTCTTCATCAGAAGCTATGGATGTTCATATCTATGATTAACACTCTCACTCAATTATACTACCGAGTTCCCAAGATGTAAGTATGGGCTAGTCCGTAGGGTAAGCTGGTAACGAACAAGTCAAAGAACTCAAATAATACAATTAGTTAGAATACTAACCACTCAGAATTGAGATTGAATTGACCTATGGTCAACTATATGATATGACTAGAATAGATAATAACGGTATGTTTACTTATCTTATCAACTGTCAATATCGGTCCTGTCCGATGTAACAAATACATCCGATCTTATCTACTTTGCTAATATTCTGGAAAGAACATAACACTGTAATGTGTAAGTAGATCATATCGTAGATTGGCAAGTCAGTGTAAATCCGGTGCACTGACTAATTTTAGGACTAACTTATTTTGAACAAATAATCATATTTATATTCCACTGTGATTACGTCACTATAAATAAGATTAGCTATATGCTCGGGATTTAATAGAATTTTATATTGAACAAATAATCATGAAAATAAAACATGTGAGCAAAGTGATTGACCAAGTCAAAAAATGATTTCTATTCTTTTATTGATAATAAAATGAGATTATAAAGAATTTGGGTTTTAATTAGGGCATAAGTTTTAATTAGGGCATAAAACCCCAACAGACGATCCCTCTCTTATCTTCTCCATGAGGACAAACTTTGGCTTTGCAACCTTCTAGAAAAAGGCGAGATCACTGACGACTCGGGCAATAAAAAATATGCAAGATGGGAGGACTTTCTCGTGCCTACCACCAAGCTCCCCTTGAGAGGCAAACACGCGGGTCAAAGCACTAGAGCCCATTGATATCGTCCAATAAACTCCTAAGCGATCGTAGTAGTAATCGGGCTATGTCGTATCCACAGAGAGGTAAAATACAAGTAAAAAGAAAGATTAGTAAATTAGAAATAATAAACTTTGAAATAATGTAACTTTGAAAAATAATATATATTTTTTAACACTAAAATAAACAAAATTGAGGAATTAGAATCAGAGAGAAAATATGGAAGGCATAAGTTTCATTCATGCAAACATATATATATATATTTTGATTAATTCTACTCAACTATAATTCTACACCATTAATTATAGTTGGAAAAAATATATAATAAAGCTCACCTTAAAATATGTTCTTAATTAAATTATACTAACTTCTAATTTTGAAAACCTATCATATTATATACCTTAGAGCGACAATATACCAATGGCAGAATGTAGTAAAAAGCATATAATATAAAAAATATCATAAATTAAACCAAGAACCTAAATTACATAAGAAGAGCATGACTAGACTTATGTAAAAGACACTAATAAATTTAGAATAAAAATTAGAAGAAAATAAATTTAATTGTAACAAAGATATAGAAATGAAGAACAAAATAAAGAATCAATATATTAAAAATATAATGTGAAACATGAACTTCACTCTAGCCTTTCCACAAGAGAATTTAGCCCAAAATAGGCATTGTTTTCACTCAAAGAAATGTAAAAGAAATGAAAGAAAAATAGGAAAAAGAATGTTTTTCTCTCTAATTATACTCTCCACCTTAATTCCACAATCTAATGATTTTTTCCTACATTTGGCTCTCTATTTATAGTGGAAATATGACCCAAAATGTGTTAAAATCGTGTACAAAAGAATGGGAAAATGGCTACAGAAACTGATGGAAGTGGGGCAAGTGGTGTTGGGTCATGGGGGACAAGGCGGCCACGTGGCATGCTTTGGTTGGCTCAGCATAGGAGTGTTGGGTCGTGGGGCACATCGTGGGACGCGTGTTGCATTGTGATTGGCTCGACAGGTGTGGTAGGCTGGCAGATGTCAGGCGTCAGGCGGATCGTCAGGCGAGTGGGGCCCGCTGCATCAGTAGGTGGCAGCGCATCAGGCAGCTCTTCAGACGAAGTCAGTGGCTGCAACTTGACTTTGGCAGGGGCTCGGCTTTGGCTCGCGTGCTGGCTCAATGGAGTGGCCGGAAAGGGACACGTGTCAGCTGCTGGAGGAACAGCTCGGCTGGACAAATGGCATGCTGCCACGTGGCAGCTGCTGAAAGCTTGGGCTGGGCTCCGTTTTGGGCCTAATTTTGTCAAAAATGCCATTTTTTCATGATTTCTTCAATTTTAATTCTTTCTTTTTCTTTGTGTCAAAATACATTTTATTTCTTGAAAATTAGACACAAATTAAATTAAAATTAATATTTTCAAATATAAAATATATGACAATAAATCCATGAAAATATTAATTAAAACTTCATTAATTTTAAACTTTAAGACTAATAAAATGATACTTCTGAACACTAATCACCCATAGACCTTGCCCCTTCGAACCCTCGGGGGATTGGGAAATGAGGCACAGGATGAGGCCTCAGCGAGCTTGTCAGGAGGTAAAGTCATACTCGACTCATCCATGTGGTCTCCGTCATTACTTATGTATGAACCTGACGTAATGATTCTCTTTGAGAACCCTAGGGATAACTTCCTAGCATGGTCAAGAGTAGACCTTAGAGTCTATAGGTTCGATAGTTGGCTAGATAAATACCAAACCTTGTATAGCTTAAATGAGGTTTGGGATGAGGTAGCAGTGCAATATGGCATAATTAATTATAGGGTCCTCTCGAGGATGGCCCCCACCTTTAGGGAGGGGACTCCCATAGCCTCGTCAGAAGACAGGGGAATTTCCTACTCCCAAAGTTCGAGCTCTAGTGATTCCTCCTATTAGGTTCTTGACACTTAGTCTTTTTCACTTATAAAAATGTGTATGCCTTTTTTCTTTCTTGGCTTGATTAGTCTTCCTTGTGATTTTCAGGTGACATGGAGTCGAACCTAGACAACCTTCTGGGGCAGCCCCCCAAACCCCGAGGTACTAAACAAGGTTGTGTAACCTCAAAGAAAGGGGCCGCCTTGAAGTCTGCCAAGATCATTGAGGGCTCCTCTCCCTCGAAGCTCGCCTCCTCTGAGCCCAAGGCCCAGGCTCCAGACTTCACGGACGTGGTTTCTAACATAGCTCTTGCGACCTTGACAGTCTCCACCACTGAGCCCTTGAGACCATGCCATCTCCATATCCGATCATTGCTCGAGACAAAGGCAAACAAGTCGTGCCTCATTCGGCCTTTAAGCCTACGGGTGCCCCAACTGTGGTCCGAAAGTTCGTGGCGTCATCCCACATGCAGGAGTACCCTCTGGAGAATGTTGCGAGATCTCTGCGAGCTGACCTTTGTTCAGACCTGTTGTCCCGAACAAGCCAGTCCTGCAGCAATCTCGATGCCAATGTGTGGCAGTTGTTGAAGGGGGACAATCCCACACGCCTCACTGACCAAACAATGGAGCTCGGGGTTTCAGTAAGTCTCTTCCCCATGAATTTTAATTTCTTTGGTCATCTGTTTATTTTCTAACCATTGTAAAACTTTTTGTTTTAGACACTTCTTGGTGTCCTTCGCCAAGGTTCGAATTCTCCTCAAAGAAGGCAGCAGCGGAAACCCTAGTCTATGAAACAAACCAGACTCGTATCCGAGCTAAAGATGGTCTGAAGGAGGCCAAGGGAGCCCATGTCAAAGCTGAGGAGGCCTGAGCCAAGGCCGAGGATGCCCTCAAGCTTCTTCAAGCTAAACTTTACTCCTTCTAGGCTACTGCCAACAACCTGAAGGCAGATGTCGACACCAAGATAGCAGATTTCGACGCTACCAAGACCGAGATTGATCGCCTGAAGGCAGAAACAAGTGCTGCCAAGGCCGAGGCCGAACGCCTAAAGGATGACAAGAATTTCGCCTTCGAAATTCTTGAGGACGAGAAGAAGGGCTGCACCGAGGAGTTCAAGATCAAGAAGGATTGGGATACGAACTGAACTATGTACATGATTTGAACTCTGAACCCCGACATAGACACTCTATTCCTCCAGGACAAATAATAAGATTTCATCTCCAAATGGAAGGCTCGGTTGGCCGAGGAGGACATCACAATCACTACCCAGGATGGCAGGAATAGGGATGACAAAGGCAAGGAAGCCGAGTCTGGTTCAGTTGACCAACACTGAGCTGTCTCGAACAGGGTTGCGTCCCATATAATTTTTGTAATTATACTATATATTTTTTGTGCCCTTGGGGCAAAGACAATTTACTGCTCGAGTCTAAGATATTTTGATTATCTCGTGAATGTTATATTTTAATAGTAGTTTTTATGCTTTTACTTTCTAGCTCGAAAACCTTTTTGCATATTATCTACCTTTATATTTTTGCCTTAATATTATACATCATATTTCTGGATCGAAATATTTCGAGCATGTTATTATTAAGGACCTGCTTTTATACTTTTTTATTTGTACAAACATACGTTGGGTTTAAGTTCGAATGTCAATACATTCATGCATAGTTTATTCGAAGTACCCATGTTTGACTTCGTTATTGTCAAGGTCGAACTTTACTTTTACCATGTATTTAAAAGAAACACTTAATTGCACGTAACCTCATTAGTCTAGTTATATTTTCTTTTTCTAGTTACTTTTCCTCGTCCTTGAGTATGATCTCGAGGTTGCGAGGTCGAAATGTATTTGCAAAAATTTCCAACCCTGGTCTCGACATGTTCTTTTTTGTTAGTTTATCTAGAATTCCAAATTTTGATTGTGTCGATTAGGTTTTGCTGGTTTGTTCCAGACTTGTTTAATTCGTGTTTGGTTAATGATCCTTAAACTTATTGTTTTCTTCATGTTAGGTTAACAATCCATACATTGCTATTAGGATTTATTTTTATTGATGTTATATTTTTTCGAGCTCGTGGTATGATTGTATACCACTTATGCTCCCTGAATATCATATAATTGTGATCTTAGGTTATTGAATTTTGAGGGCTTGCAAAAAATAACAATAAAAATACAATATTTGAATGAAATTCAATGCTTTATTGACAAAAGGCAAAAAATCAAATACAAGCTTGGTTAAAATGAATAAACATCATTCCTACATTACTGATAATAAGGTCGTAGATGTTCACCATTCCAAGCTCGTGGAACCAATCCTCCATTTAGCCTTGCTAGTTTATAAACTCCAGGTCGAATGATGGACTCGATCTGGTAAGGTCCCTCCCAATTAGGGCCGAGCACCCCAACAGATGGGTCTTGTGTGGCCAGACACGCGCCTCAACACCAATTCTCCCAATCTGAATTTACTGTCTCAGACTCTTTTGTTAAAATATATCGTAGCCCTCTGCTGGTATGCCGCATTTTTTAGCTGGGCTTCGTCTCGTCTTTCTTCGATAAGGTCCAAACTTTCTTCGAGCTAGGATTGGTTGAGGTTTGATCATATGCGTCGCCCCTTATAATTGGGATTTCTACATTGATAGGAAACTTGGCCTCGCATCCATAAGCCAGGGAGAAGGGGGTATGCCCTGTCGAGGTTCTTGCATCGTTTTGTATATGCACAGGACTTGAGGTAGTTCCTCCGGCCATCTTCCCTTAGCTTCTTCTAGCCTTTTCTTCATAGAACTCTTTAGAGTCTTGTTTGCTACTTCGACCTGGCCATTTTCCTGTGGATGGGCCAAGGAGGAAAAGCTTTTAATTATCCCATTTTTTCGCAAAAATGTGTGAATAAATCACTATCAAATTGTGTCCCATTATCTGACACAATCTTCCTGGACATCCGTATCTACAGATGATATTTTTTATTACGAAATCTAGGAATTTCTTCAAGGTGATAGTGGCTAAAGGTTCAGCTTCGGTCCACTTCGTAAAATAATCAACGGCGACCACAACGTATTTTACTCAACCTTTTCCGGTTGGCAAAGAGCCTATAAGGTCGATTCCCTATACCACGAATTGCCATGGGGAGCTCATCATGGTAAGCTCGGTGGGTAGGGCTCGCAGTATTGAAGCAAATTGTTGACACCTATCACAACACTTAACATACTCGAATGAGTCTGCCTTGACTGTAGGCCAGAAATATCCTTGCCTAATCACCTTTTTTGACAGACTATGCCCCTAGTGTGGTCTCCGCAAAATCCTTCATGGATTGCTTCTAAAATATTCTTTGCCTCAGGGGGAGTTACACACCTAAGTAGTGGCATGGAGTATCCCCTTTTTGTACAACTTTTCTTCCAAGATGGTGTATCTTGGTATTTTGTACATAAGTTTTCTAGCCTCGTTCCGGTCTGCTGGGAGACTTCCTGTTTTGAGGTAGTCAACTATCGGGGTCATCTAGGTGGGTTGCGAGTCAATCATGCTGACATCTTCTTCCTTAGGCTCGGTTATGCTTGGAACCGGTAGGAATTCTACAGAACTAGTGTGTCAGCCTGGCCAATTCATCTGCGTTCGAATTTTGTTCCCGTGGAACTTGTTCTATGGCGTAGAACTCAAATTCCCCAAATACTGCCTTAACTTTCTTCAGATAGGTTGCCATTTTTATGAAACAAGCGTGATATTCACCTAAAACCTGGTCAACGACCAAATGAGAGTCACTGTAGCAGTGGATGGCCTTGGCTTTGAGCTCAGAGGCTATCCAAAGACCTGCTAATAATGCCTCGTACTCAGCCTCGTTATTCGATGGCTCAAAGCCAAACCTTAACGCTGAATGGAAGCGATTTCCCGTCGAGGTGATCAAAATGATTCCTACCTCTGACCCATTTTCATTAGAGGACCCATCGATGTAAAGTCTCCACAGCTCGCGAGCTGAGGTCACGACTTCCTCATTGGATATTCTTGTACATTCGACAATAGAATCTGCCAAAGCCTACCCTTTGATCATTGTTCTAGGATGATAGGTGATCTCGAATTGTCCGAGTCCAATGACCCATTTCAACAATCTCCCGGATGCTTCAAGCTTGGATAATATTTTCCTTAACAACTGATCAGTTAACACATGTATAGGATGTGCTTGGAAGTAGGGTCGAAGTTTTCGAGATGCATGTATTAGGCACAAAGCTAGTTTTTCCATTAATGGGTATCTTGATTCTGCCCCCAGTAACCTTTTGCTGATGTAGTAAACAGGTTTTTGTACTTTCTTATCCTCCCAAACAAGTACTGCACTAATGGCATGCTCGGTTATGGCGAGGTATAAGTACAAGATTTCCCCTGTGATTGATTTAGACAAGATTGGTGGCTCAGCGAGTTGTTTCTTAAGGTTCTAAAATGCGAGTTCACACTCGTCCGACCACTCAAATTTCTTGCCCCCTCTCAAAAGATTAAATAATGGAAGACACAAATTATAGATTTCGACATAAACCTACTTAAGGCCGCCATTTGTCTAGTTAGGCTCTGGTCATCTTTATGTTTTTGAGGTGAGGGCATGTCAATTAACACCTTAATCTTGTCGGGATTAGCCTCTATACCCCTAGCCTTCACTATGAATCTGAGAAACTTTCCCGAGGACACTCTGAATGAGAATTTGTGTGGGTTAAGTCTCATATTATATTTTTGGAGAACAGCGAAGAATTCAGCGAGATAGTTCACATGGTTACAGTTATGTTTGGACTTGACTAACATATCTACCACATAAACTTCCATGTTATTCCTTATCTGCTCAGCAAACATCCTATTCACTAGCCTTTGGTATGTGGCTCCTGCGTTCTTGAGCCCGAAAGGCATTACATTGTGGCAATATAAGCCCTTATCATCCATGAAGCTTGTGTGTTCCTAGTCGGGCACATGCGTGGCTATCAGGTTATATCCAGAGTAAGCGTCCATGAATGACATGATGTCGTGACCTGCAGTGGCATCTACAAGTTGATCGAGTTCAAGGAAAGGGAAAACAATCCTTGGGACACGCCTTGTTGAGATTTGAATAATAATTTCAAGTTCGCCACTTTCCATTGGACTTCGAAACCAGTACATGATTGGCTATCCAATCAGGGTAGCAAGCATCTCGGATAAACCGATTTGCCTTCAGCCTTTCGACCTCCTCTTTCAGGGCTTTCTTCCTATCATCGTCCAGGAGCCTCTTTTTTTGTTGCTTTGGAGGGAAGCTCTTATCTATGTTGAGTGCATCGCTTATAAAGCTTAGAATGATCCCTACCATATTCGAGTGTGACCACGCAAACACATCCTGGTTTTCTCTCAGGAAGCGAGTTAATTGCTAATTTGCATCCTCGGAAATGTTCTTTCCTATTTTCACCACCCTCGTGATGTCTTCCTCATCGAGCTTTACTTCTTCAAGCTCCTTAATTGGTCCAAGATCGGCTCTTTCCTCCTCTACTCTAGGGTCGATCTCTTCTTCGATTTTGAAGACGGATCCGCTCATTTTCTGAATAACAACAAGTGCTTGTGCACTTGTTTGGTTCTTTCCTCTCATGGAAATGCTATAACATTCCTTTGCAGCGAGTTGGTCTCCCTTCAGCGTCCCAATGCCACTATACGTCG
This sequence comes from Humulus lupulus, assembly GCF_963169125.1. Taxonomy (NCBI): domain Eukaryota; kingdom Viridiplantae; phylum Streptophyta; class Magnoliopsida; order Rosales; family Cannabaceae; genus Humulus; species Humulus lupulus. The sequence goes on along the minus strand of NC_084801.1, from coordinate 21,699,540 downwards.
GGAACTTAATGGCCAAATGCCTAACAGACGACACTGACCCTAGCCCAATCAGGGCTAGTCTCCCAAGCAGTATGTTGTAGGCAGACGGGGTGTCCACCACTATGAACTCCATCATCTTGGTTACCGACATTGGTTAGACTTCCAAGGTTACAGGGAGCTCGATGGATCCCGTGCTGGCAATCCGTTCTCCTAAAAATCCATACAACGTCGTTGCACAGGCTTTCAAATCTCAAAGTGTGAGTCTCATCTTTTCTAGAGTGGCCTTATAAAGGATATTAATCGAGCTCTCGTTATCTATCAGGACTCTACGCCCTTTTGTTGGCAAGCTGAAGTGTGATGACTAGAGGGTCGTTGTGGGGAAACTGAACATACGAAGCATCCTCTTCTGTAAAAGTAATGTGTTGAGATTCTACCCTTAGTTTCTTTGGAGCTCGCGGTTCAGGTTCGTAAGGAGAACCGTCTCTTATCTTGAGCTCGTTCACATATCTCTTCTAGGAAATTATGCCCGATCCAGCAAGGTGTCGTCCTCCGAAGATGGTTATCACATCCTCCTCATCTATTGGAGGAGGTCAATCCGCCTCCCTTGCTCGTGCGGTGTTATTCTGTTGGGCAGGTTGCACAGAAGTTGCCCTCTGTCTAGCCGAGGCCTGAGTTAGATTTTGGTTTCTTATGTATTTTTCGAAATACCCTCTCGAGATCAGGCCTTTGATCTCATCCTTTAGCTGTCGGCACTCATCGATTGTATGTTCGACTTCCCTATGGCACCTGCAGTACTTGTTTGTGTCTCTCTTTGATTTCTGATTTCACATTGGGTCAGATCGCCTAAATGGGACCTGATTCTCATTTGCGACAAAGATATTCTCTCGAGTTTCAGTGAGCTCGATGTAAACCGTATAAATGGAGAAATACTTTTCTCCCTTCTTCTTTTTCCCCCATCCGCCTCTGAGTTATTCCCTTCATTTTTGTTTCTTTTTGAAGGGTTGTCTCCTGAGGGTCGAGACGTTGATGGGGTGGCCGAAGTCGAGGCTGAGTTAACATTCGTCTTGGTAGTTATAATGGGCTAAGGGGTTAGTTTTAATGCTGACCTCGCCTCCTCTACATTGGCGACTCTATGAGCCCTTTTGTTGAACTCGGTTATTGTTCTTATTGGTTTTCTCTGCATATCATCCCAAAGGGGACTTCCTTGCGATATAACAGATCGAACGGCCATAAGATGACCACTATCATCAACATTACGGGCTCGCGTCACCTCGATGTCAAACCTCGCCAGGTAGCTTTTTAATGATTCTCCCGGCTGTTGTCTAACATTAGTCAAGGCTGAGGCCTCGAGCCTGACGCCTACCATGGCCTTGAATTATTTCTTAAATTATTTTGCCAATTGATCCCAAGAAGAGATTGAATGTCTTCTGAATTTATCGAACTAATTTTTGCTGGCTTGTCAAAGTTGTTGGAAATAGCATGAATCTGAGCTCGTAGTCCACGTTGCTGGCATGCATGATGGTGTTAAACATGCTCAGATGGTTGTACGGGTTTAAGTTCCCATCAAAAGGAGCTACATGTGGTATCTTGAACCCGTAAGGGAATGGTGTGTTTGATATATGTGGAGCAAAATGCTCAAGCTCCTCATCGAAGTCGTCGGCCTTGTCCTTGTTCCTTTCATCTTGAAGGAGCGTGAATGTTCTTTCGAGCTGATTAATTCTCTCCTGGACCAAGACCACTGGAGGCTGAGCTTGTGCTTATGGTAGCTGGTTATTGTTTATAAAAACTCCAGCTCCCTGCCCCGGTATAGGGTTATACTGGTTCCCATATACTGGTTGCACAAGTTCTTTTCGATTGTTCAGATGTGCAAGTAAATCAAGGTTCGAGGGATTAGCCTGCCCCCAGTTCTGGTGTAGATGATCCCGAAGATTAGGATTATTGTCATAATTCCCAGTATTTCTAAGTTCGGTATTATATACGCTTACGGACCTAGTGAGGTCCAAACTCCCACTCATAAAACTAACATTTCTTTTTGGTTGAGGGGCTCAATGGTTGTGAGGTGGGTATTCCACCGACCCTCTTGCTCCAATTGTCTGTGATCTAGACATGTGGATTCCTGCTGGTTGGGGTACCCTATATCCTCGGGTTGCCTCTCGCTTGCCCCCGTGTCCAGGTCTAGTTCGACGGTTCCCGTCTCGGTTACCACTTTGAGATTGACTTTGTGGTGCATGATCCCCCATCTAGTTCCTATTAGAAGTAGGCTGAGGTGCTTCTCGAATTGTTGATGGGTGCCTTATGGGAGATGGTAGATGCCTTATATACGATGGTGGAGGCCATCCATTGTTGTAGAATTGGCCCAGATTGGTTCCAGGTTATCTCTGATAGATTCAGGGTTAGTGCTCCGAGCTGCTGGGGGAGCACAGTTATTCCCTGTTCCTGCAGTAACCTCCACCGTCGAATTACCAGCATTATTAGCTTGAGTATTCCTCACAGGGTGATTATCGCCAGTGTTAGCCCTAGGCCTTGGCTAGGACTGCTGGGCTCCTTGTTCGGCCACCCTGGCGACCGTACTCACGCGGGGATGCCCTCTGGGCCTCTGGGGTGGTGCCTAGACCTTGGCGGCCTGCTTAGGCAATTTGTCGTTGCGTTGTGTGGCTTCTTCCAATTGTTGGCGCAGTTAAAGATTCTCTAGTTCCACAATGGTTTTGTACCTTTTTGGATTATAATAGAGGTCCTCGTCGGGCCTGGGGGTTGGAGCAGGCGACCCCCTGGAGTTAGATGATTCACTCCCCTCGTCTAGGTCGTGGTCTGCCATTGGTTGTTTCCCAGGCCTCCAGGGATAATTCTCAGTTTGAGGAGTTTGCTCCTTAGGAATTTGGGGTTATGGTCGCCCACCAGTTCCTGGGTTGTTCGCGGTAGTCATTGATGCAATGCAGGAGGTTTCTAATTAAACAATACAGAGATTTGCTTAATGCTCTCAATGAAAGCACCAAAATTTTGACACTGTTTTTCCTCAATTTAAATTTGAAGAGCACTAAACGATATTTCAGAAAGAAGAAAATAATAGAAGAGCTTTTACATGGTTCAGTAGTTAAAATCTGCCAGTCCACAAGTCAATATTATTGATCTTAATACTCTCTCAAAGCTTTCTCAGAGCAATTTTACAGAGTATTCTCGGTACCAATTTGTGCGTGAATACAAATGAAAATTACTAGGCTATTTATAAGCCTGGTTGGGAGAATATCTTCCCCTGATTCAGCGAAGTTACAACCAATTATTCAAATATGAAATAAATATAAATAAATTACAGTAAATACATAATATCCCATGATAATTGGGATTTAATATCAGATAACAACAAATCCCTAAGGAATAGGGATATCCTAACAGCTGTTGTGTGCAAAACGCGTTGCTGACCTCGAACGCAAGGTTAACGCGCTTTCAAGATCGACCAATACTTCGAGCTTGTTATTCCAGTCAGCCTTATCCTCAGCTAATGGTTTCATCGAACTCAATCTTCAGAGACCAATGCCCTCGAGCCTGCAACTAAGGCTCGAATAACACCAATATGCGTTGGAGAAGATTCTTTCTTTTGAGCTTGAAACTTAAGCTCGAGCCTTTAAACTTGTGTTTGATCGCCAACATCAACAGGTCAGGAATCATGCATATTTATACAAGTGAGCCACTTCTTGTTATTTTCGAGCTTACGCTTTTGTAATGACCCAACTATTTCTAAGACCTTGGACCATTAAGACTAATAGACATAACCACTATTTTTGAGAAAATATACATAAGGAATATTCGTAAATTTATTAAAACTCCAAAGTAAATATTGAAATACATAAATGAGCGGTATGGGATCCCATCGTTTTAAAATAAAACATAACTTTAAACTAAAGGAAATTGTTTATAAAGCTGAATGCGGAAAATACATAAAATAATTTAAAGAGACTAAAAATAATGTCGTCCTCGAATCGTCATGCAGTCCATCGAATCCCTTCATCCTTAATAGATAAACCAAGCTACCAAGAATCCTTCCGTCGCCATAACTATTTTCCTGCATACATAAAAATAAAGGAATGAGCCTAATGCCAAACAAGGAAAATCTACTAGCACATAAAACATAAAACATAACATAAGACTACAAAACATATGACTATAAAAACATGTATTATAATGGTCATCATACTTCTTGGGGCTTGCTAGCTAGTCAATCATATGCCCATAAATTTACGGGGCTTAGTTATCTAAACAAGTCATATAAATTTATGGGGCTTGTTATCTAAACAATCATATGCCCAAGGAATATATTATTAGGACTTGTTATCTAACTAAGTTATATGTTTGTTATCTAAACAGATTATATGCTTGTTATCTAAACAAAACATATACTTAAAACTAAAAACATATCATACATGTATCATAGCATAAACATATCAAAACATAAAAGAATACAAAATCTATCCTATTTTCCTTATCACCACCGGGATATTTGAGAACAAGGTCGGGATTTGGAACACTCCTAAAACTAACAATAAAAATGGTGAGTATTTCTAAAGATAAGAGATGATAAAGAAAAGAACTAAACTACCAAGAAGAAGCTTACCGAAAAGAAACCTTAAGTTCAAAGAACTTATATACCTAACCAAGAATCGAAAACAACGAGTTAGGATTTGAGTAAAGAAAACTAAGAAAAACTAAAGAACCATACAGGAATGAACTTGAGAATAAGAATACCTTTGGATGTACTAGAACCGATCTACACCTCGATATTGAAAACACACTCTATATCTCACTTCCCAAGTGTTTATAAAGCTTAGGATGATAAAGCTTTTATCCCAGCCCAAGTGTTTATCACTCTATAGTAACCCTAGTAGCTTGAAGGCTCTGAACACAGCTTGAAGAATGAGAAAATGGCTGGGTACTAGGTCCTATTTATAGAGTTCAAGGAGTGAAACTACCTCCTTGTAGCTTGAATAAAATAATGAATATTAATTGAAAAATATTTGAATATTCGTTCAATAGGTGCTTAAGATTCGGTCAAAAACGTTCAGAGGCCAATTAAGAGGTTAAGGCTATTTTTAAAATTGAAAAACTGAACTTTCAAAAATACATAGGTAGGGCCGATATATCACCCCTATAGGTGATATATTGCCTCTCCCAGTATTCCTGAGGCCGATTCGATCGTTCATGCAAAGTCGACGTGTTTTTCGTATCTTTCGTAGGCGATATATCAACCCCTATGCTGCGATATATCAGCATACGTGAATATATTAAACACGTAATTGCACTTTTTCAGCATAATTTGAATTGATTAATCAGATTTGACTGAGTAATACGTGATTCCAGTAAGTTCTGGAAGGGTCTAGAGCTTCTAGAAACTTCTATTTTTGAATTATCTACTTAAAATGCTTAAATCCTCAAATAAACAAGATTGTGACAAGTGTCATGCTCTTAATGGTCTTGGAAGATTCTAGAGTTTCTAGAACTTTCTTTTATTTAAACGATAATTAAATCCTTAAATAAACATGCACACGACAAGTGTCATGATCTTATTAATTCTATCTAAACGTTATAGTATAATAAATGATATCTTTATAATTAGCTATATTAATCAAACCTTATGTTATAATTAATATTCTTAAACTATAGGTTAAACTTATAAAATCTATAAGTGTTGCTACAAGTGTTCAACTAAGTCCCGGCTTGAACCAAAAACCACTGTTGTTGCTGCTGCTGCTACTGCTACTACTACTACTACTATCTAACTAGCTAAGTAAAGTTCTGGGACTCTACAGCTTTACGAGCCTACATTTCGAGGCTCATTTATTCATCCTCGAAATTTGGGTGTAACACAGAGTATAACTCGGTTATTTAACACATTTCTATCATCAATCTATTATCTAAACAACTTAACATTATCAAATATAGAAAAACACTCAAATTTCCAAAAAAAATCAGAGAAAGGTAGCTTACCTCTCTGAAAAAATGAAATCTCTAGCTTGACGGAGGTTGCTAACATCTGTTAATCCCCTTTGAAGCTCCAATTTCTACCAAAGTTCTCAATCAATTGCAAGGATTGGTACAAAGCCTAATGCTTAGTGTTCAAAGCCCTTTGAAGAAGATAACTAGGAGAGAGAGAGAAATGAACGTGAATGAGAAGTGGCCATCATCACTTAGTCCAAATTTACTTAGTTTAGTGGTCAAAAGACCATTTTACCTCTCCCATCCAAATGCCCTTTAACCAAAACCCAAAGGGCATTTTAGTCTTTTGCCTAAATTCCCGCTAAACCTCAAATTTCACAACAATTTCCAAATTCAATCCACTAATCCAAATATTTCTCCAAATTAACTCCATTTACGAAACATCCCAAAATATCAAAAATTCCCAAAATACCCATAGGCTTGACCCGAGCCGGGCATTTATCCTCGTTGTGACTTTTCTGCTAAAATTGCTCAAAAAGACCACATAAGTTGAATATCACAAATATATCAACATAATGATGTGGTCTCAGGCATACAACATATAAAATTACAAATATACCCTCAACGAGTCAAAATTACAAAAATGCCATTTTCTAACAAAAGCGGGTCTTCAAACACATTTAATTCACTAAATCATGCATACTCAATCATATAAACATATAAATCAATTAACTCACACATAATTACTCATGTGTCCTCTCAGCACGCTAATCAAAGCGCTAAATCCTATTAGAAGTTCCGGGACGCTACAAATACCACTTGAGCTTTGTATTTTAATCAATCCTAACATATAGAAGCACCCTTATTAAACAGGAGAACTCCACCAAATGACCCTATTGATACCCATATTACTAAGCATATACTATTTTTTTTCCCCACAAAAATAACCTTTTGTGACAAAATTACCCCTTATGAGAAAATCTTTAATTTTTAACTTTTTTCTAACTCAGTTTTAACCTTTTTCTAACGGTTTTCATACTATTTTCTAACATTGAAATAATAATAATTCTTACTCATTATCAATTGCTTGCTTCCATATCTCCTCCTCCTTTCACTTTTTCAACTTTTGAGAAAAAAAATCCCTAAACTATTGAGTTGATCGTGAGATTCTTATGGTGAGGTGCTGGGGGGACACTACCTCCGGGCCTCGCGCGATCAGTACTAGCGCGCTTGGGTGGAACGCCTTGGGTTCCACATGCGCTAACAGTCTGGCAGAGTCCTCGGGCACCTAGGCCTTTATTCTTACGAGGTGGCCTCGAGGCATGGTTGTCTTCAAGGTTTCGACAAGCCTTCTTTTGCTTAGGAGCAGGGTTTTCGTCGATATTACCCTTGCCAAGATCATGTGGCCTAGATGGGGCTCCAACTCTAGTTGGGTGAACAGGTGGCACACCAACTGGCTGTCTAGATGGTACTTTACTAGGGGGGTCCACTCGCAACCCTTGGGCCGCCAGAGTAGCCCTCATGGCTTAACCATCTCCTGTAGGGCAGCGACCCTCCTGGATGTTGAGTGGCCACCTGGTTGTGGATTGCCACCACTTCTGGCATCTCCTCCGCGTCCATGGGTTGAGGGTATTCTTCCTCATAATACTCGTCATCCATGCCATCGTATTCAACATTTTTGTCGTAGTCTTCAACCATTTTATGGAGGTCCTGCGGTGGTGGAAGGCTGGTTTCTCCTCCCTCAACTCTAGTGGGAGGAGTTGCATCGTCTAGTACGTTTCTCTGAGTGGTCACCATGGCTATGTTCTTCAAGCTTGAGTTCAGCTCTCAATGAAAGTGCCAAAATGTTGACTGCCTTTTTCGCTATCAACCTAATCTGAGAGTATAAAGAAAGTAATATAAAAGAACACAAGGGTTTTACGTGGTTCAGGCTATAAAAGAGCCCTAGTCCACGAGTCTCTAGTATTTAGTGAGCTTGAATCTGGTTTGAACAAACTTCAATGGTGGTTCTCATGCAGTGTGTATATTGCAATGAGTTACAGAGTTTCTTTCTCTAAAAATCTGAACCCTCTACAACGAGATACCCCAGCCCTCTTTATAGAGTCTGGGGTCGTTAATGTTAATCATCTATCATTAATACAATTTTTCCCATTATGGGGTATTAATGTTGAATTAATACAAAAAGGGTTGCACTAAATAGAGACTACGTGTAACATCCCAAAATGCTCATAAGGTTTAGTGCCTTGATTAGCGTGTCGTGAGGGCATAATTGGTTATTTTTGTGAAATTAATTGATTAAATGTGTGACTATGCGGCATACAAGATTTATATGATAATATGGATATATATGCATGTTTATGAGTATTAAATATACATGTGGGCTCGTCCTTGTTAAATAGGGCATATTTGTGATTTTGGCCCATTAAGGGCACAAATGTGAATATATGTGTTAAATGATTGAGACCACATTTTTATGTGGATATATTTGTAGTGTTCGGCTCGAGGTGATTCTAGTGAGTGGATTAGCAGAACAGTCACAACAGGGTTTAATACCCGGCTCAGGGTGAGCCTAGGGGTATTTCAAGGACTTAGTGCGTATTTGGGATTTATTGGTTAATAGAAAATTATTTGGTGATTAGTTGAGTATGTCGGGGTTAATTGGGAATTTGTAAGACTACTCGATGAATTAGCGGGAAACGGCGTAAATGACTGTGCTGCCCTTAGGGGCATTAAAGAGAAATCACTTGGGTTAGGGGCGTTGGGGTCTTTTCCTAGCCTTAGTTGGACTTAGTCAGACTAGAAGCTTAAAGAAGGAACTAAGGAAACACTCAACAACTCACACTCCTCTCCCTCACGTTTTCTCTCCCTTGCCTTGTGCAAAATCACTGGATTTTGGAGGAGCTTGCATTGAATTGAAGCTTGTGGCTGGGTTTGGTTGAGGTGCAGCTCAGGGGTCGTGGTTATCAGTTGAGGTAAGCTTTGAATCTAGTTTTAATTGAGTTTTATTTGGTTTTAGGGATTTCTAGAGTTTTGCACTCAAGGATTGGGATTTTAAGTTATGCTGAGGTTTTAGCTTAGTTATTAATGGTTATATGTTGGTTATGTTGTGTTGTTATGAGATTGGGACTTAATTCTGAGCTTGGTTAAAGTTTGGGAACTGATTTTAGGGGTGTTGGCTTGGGAAACTTGTAGGGAAAGTGTTGAGTTCCTGGGTTCGCAGGATCGCGTCGTGCGTAGTTCTTGGGCGTCGCGGCCCGCATGAACCCTGAGGCCTAAGGGGATTTTCTTAATCGCCTTAGCGTTGCGGCGCTGGGCAGGGTGCGCTGCAGTGAGTGTCCATAGTTTTTCCAAAGATTGCTCTCTAATTTGAGAAGGGTCGCAACTCAAATAGGAAATATGACCTAAATAGGGTTTTTAAGCTCGGGAACCGAAACCTAAGTACTCGGGAAGGATTCTACTACTCGGTTTAGTGGAATTCGAGGTCTCAAAGGCTAGTATGCTATTCTAAAGCTTTTAATTGGTTTAGGTTTTAATAGTTACCCATTATTTCTTTGTGACTAGGGTTACCGTTAAGGCTCGGGATTGAGGATCGTGCTTAGGACTTCTCTTCACCATCAACTCGGGACTCGAGGTAAGAAAACTGCACCCGGGTTGTGAATGGGGCTGAGACCCCCCTCTAAATGAATATATGTGAGATTGTGAATAAATCTGTGTCTGAGGATATGTGGATAGGCATGTTTATTCATGCTGCTTTTGATTGCATGTTTCACAATCTATCTATCTGTTATATTTGATTTGAGAGTCCGACCTAAGGGAGTCGGGGCTAATGTTAAGCGTGCGGAGCACAGCCCGGCCTAAGTGAGCTAGGGTCAGCTAAATAACTAGAGAGCTCAGCTTAAGGGCGTCAACACTTAACTATCTGTTTAATATTGCCCAGCTTGTTGCTTATGTTATGTTATTATTGTCTTGATTGGTCTGAGTTTATTACATATGTAATGTTGTTCATTTTTGCATGTGAATTAAGTTTTCTTGTTGAGCCTTGGCTCATGGGTGTTATGTGGTGGAGGTAAGGGAAAAGGAAAGCTGGACCAGCCATGAGTTGGAGAGCTTTGGGGGCGGTGTGTACATCGGCAACGGCTCGACTGCCATGGTTGAGGGATTGACAGGAACTAGAGCAAAACTTGTATTTTTCCACATAGGTTAGATTCAGTTGTATTCACTTTTAAGGGTTGTAATTGCCTTATAAACATTATTTTTGGGATCCCATGTACCAACTCATATTTGACTGAAAGTCAACTATTTTATGATTAAGCTCTTTTAATCCTAACTCGTTAGTTGACTTTAGTAACACGTTTATGTCCAAACGACTTAATTATTAAGTCTTGCACTATTTTAAATACACAATGTAATAGTCTTGGCTATCCAGGGCATTACACTACGGCCCAGGCGGATTGCACGGGGCCTATTGCAGAAAATCGCATACAAACTTTATAGGGAACATATCTCTGACTGTTAGGGTGTGACACACGTTTGCCCATATCAGACGGCATTGTGGGGAATGCCAATTGTCAAGGGTACGAACTTGACACCACTAATCGAGGCTCACCAAAAGTTGTTAGCTAATCTTCTGGTGGCCCATACTCGAAGTGACTGACACATGGCATCTACCCCAGGTCTAAGGACCAGAATCCTAGACTTAAGAGATGGGTGAGTGAAGAAAGTCTCTCGGGACGCGGCGTCATATGGAGATATCCTCGCCACGAGGACAAGCGTCGGGGTGTGGCCTCACTTGGAGACATCCATGATTTGGAAATTGGCTCAGGACGTGGCCTCACCTGGAGACATCCTCACCTCAAGGCCGGACCTCGGGGTGTGGCCTCATATGGAGACATCCTCGCCACGAGGACAAGTGTCAGGGCGTGGCCTCACTTGGAGACATCCATGAATTGGAAATTGGCTCAGGACATGGCCTCATTTGGAGACATCCTCACCTCAAGGCCGGACCTCGGGGCGTGGCCTCACTTGGAGACATCCATGAATTGGCCGGACTGGGTTTCCTGGAAAACTTCGCACTCCGAGAACTTCATGAATTGTCGCTAATCACTCCTAATTTCCACTTGTCGGGTGGCGAAAAAATGGACAACATTTCCCCCCCAAGTCTTCACTCATCCTCAGATAATGGAGACTTAGACTGAGGAGTAATTCGAAAAGGTCTTGGGGTGGGAGACGTTTGGGATTCCCTTGACGTCACTCTGGAAAGTCACGCCACGTGTTGACGCCCTATTGCTGGGCTCATCAATCCATGCAATTAATGAGAGGTAAACTCCACGCCCCAAAACGTCCAATTCGTACCCCAAGAGTCCCCTCGCCCTATGCCCAAGGTGTCCTTTTCCAAAACTAATGATCATGATTCGTACCTTTTAGATTTTGACCCTTGGATTGTTTTTGAGTACCTATGTCGTAGGTAATCCGACGGTTGGGGTGGGATTGCTTCCACCCCAAGTTTTGTGAGCATAAAAACTCGAGAACCGCCCCTCAGTATGCACTTTAACCATTCACAATTCAAAACCTCCAAAACTCTCTCCTCTCCTAAGCTTCCCAATCCTTCACCCGTTCCTGAGCTTCCTCTGCAATTCTGGACAGCTGGTGAGAATTGTCTTATTTCTGGTCAAACGGCAAGCGATTCTTTAGCATTTGAACTCGTTTCAGCACTTATCGACACTATATCTCGAGTAAGTATTTATTGGTCTTGTGTTTGGGTCAAGCTTAATTTGAGAGTCTAGATGCATGCTTAAGAACGAGATTTTTGTGGTACTTCAGTTGTTTTTTGGACCTTCTATAGGTATTTTAGGCACATTTTGGTGTTAGAAGTGGTCAAAATGGCTTACTGCACACCTTATACAACTTTTTCCTTTTTGGACATTCAACCGGAATCTGGAAAATTCCCAGATTCCAGTGGTGTTCATAATTTCCAGTTGTGTTCTCCGTTGCCGACTCTTTGGCTTGACCCATTTTTCTTTTGGGCAAGGAGCTAAATCATTGGTTTGTTGTTTCAGATTTTTGAGGAGCTCCACCAACTACACACACAAGGGTTCTACGCCTTTGACGCCAAAATTCTACGGATGGCTTGAGAAGCTGAGCAACACCCCGAGAAAGGGAAGCGAGTAGCTAGCAGCAGTCAAGCTCTTATGGTGTGAGAGGATCCCGCCCTGGCAGTGACAAGACCCCTTCGAGCTGGCATCTCGGAGGAAGCAACCAATGAGGGTCTGATACTAACGAATAAACCCTACACCGCTGCGAGATTCAAGGCGGAGGTGATCCCTAGCAAGCTCCGGCACCAAGGTGCTTTGGAGAAGATTCACACCCACTACGGAGTGGACACACGTGAGATTTTTGTGCACTTGTCTTAGGAGGATAAGAGGGCGCATGAGAGCATCCACAGACTCGGGCCCTGGAGTTTCTCTCATCTCCAGGCTGGTGCAACCTTGCCATTGCCCCAATACTATGTCGACTTCCTCAAGTTTGTTGGCATAGCCCCTTTCTAGCTGTCCCCGAGTGGATATCGGGTGCAGACTTGACTTTATATTCTATATAGGAGACAGAACTGGCCCGCACCTTCCCCAGTTGAGATACTATATGTCTATAGCTTTCGGTAGTGTTTGAAGAAGGGGGACCATGACAGGTACTACACCTTGATGAAGCACACGATCCCAGGGAGAAGTTACAAGGCTCCGAGAGGCAATGAGAACCATACTCGAGACTACAAGGATCACTTCTTCTGGGCGAGTGGCTTCCCGACGAGGACCAATCCAACTCTTCTCCTGGACTTCGGTAGGGTTGGTAGGTGCTTTTTTCCTCGAGTCGTTTTGTCTAACAGTGTTCCGTCTGTAACTCTTCCTTAGTGTTGAAATATCTCATTTAAGGTCCCTTTCACCGTACACCTTTCGTGGATTCTTTTGAAAAAAAGGTTTAAGGTGATGAACACGCTTCGCAATGAGGAATTGGACCTCACCTTCCTTGTCACCGATGCCCACCTCCAGCAATATGGGCTACTGCAGGAGGGGTAGAGTATAGGCTCGGTGGTCCTCACCGGATTTCGGGATTCAAAGAAATCACATCACAAGGCGAGGCTCCACACGGATTACATGGCGACTAAGGCGCAATTTGAATATATGCAATGCCTTCACGAAGAGCATGCGGAGAGCGTCCTCACCATCAAGGTCATCGCGGAGGCAACAGAAGATGAAGAGCTCGAGGCGGAGCTTAAGGCAAGGATCGAGTCATATTCCATGCCTCAAGGTAAATGCCCAATTGTTCTTCATTATGCTAAGCATGTAGGGGAGGAAACTAGTCTCGACCATTCTTTGTTTTCGCCCTCACTCCACGAGTGTGGGAAAATCTCGAGACGTTGTTGGTCCGAGGAGGAGTACCAAGACTATCAGGACCTCATCGACCTATTCCTCCGCCATCCAAGGAGGAAGAGACACCCCCAAGGTTTCGAGCCTCTGGACGAGATGACGACTATGCACGCCACTTGGTTTTGTCAGTACGAGACCAATCTGACGCAGGAGATGGGTCGACTCATCCACGAATTCGCCAATTTCGTACTTCACTTGGAGGGGCTTGATCACGGTGGGGATCCTGAGGAGATTCATACTTAGTTTCGCATGCATTTTTACTTGTTTTCATTGCTTTCCTTCCCTTCTAAGGGTGGGCCTGTCTGAATTGGTCAGGTCGAAGCGTCAGAGGGTGATGGGACCCTCTCAGACAAACCTCTTGGTGGTGTCAACCATAGTGTCCATGACTCCAACTACCGCGCCTCAACTCCGATGGCCCCAGCAGCTCCTGAAGCTGCTCCACGGGTCCTCACCCCGAGGATAGTTGTAATGTCCCAAATTACCTAATAAGGCTTAGGACCTGGATTAGGGGGCCACGAGGGCAAATTATGGAAAATTATTTGAATATATGTGATTTAATCTTGGAATATGTGTTTATGTGATATATATGTGTATCATTATAGGATTACGTGAGTTATATTATACTATGACTAGATGTGCATGTTAGGTGTATTGAATATGCATGTGGGCCCGTTTCTTATTAAAATGACAATTTTCATAATTTGGCCCGTTATGGGTATATTTGGAATATATGTGCATATACGTGATATATGTGTGAGACCACATTATTATGTGGATATATTTGGGTTACTCGGCACGAGGCAATCCTAGGGAGCAAGTTAGCAGGAGAGTCACAACAGGACCAAATACCCAACTCGGCGTGGGTCAAGGGGTATTTTGGTTATTTAGTACATTACAAGGATATCAAGTAATGGGAATAAATAATTGAGGATATATTTGGAGTTAGTGAGATTAGGAAGGAATTCCGGTAATTTTGACTATTTTACCCTCAGGGACGTTTTTGGTACCCTAAGCCTCGGGATTTACTTAGAGTTACTTGAACTCTAAGTAACCTCACAAAACACAAAACACTCAGCAAACACTCTCAACTTCCCCTCTCTCTCTCTCTCCCACTCATTATCCTCTCTCTCTCTCTCTCTCATCTTGGTTGGTGAATCTTTGAGGAAACTATGGGAATTAAAGGTTGAAAACTTGGGTAATTGAAGGCTCAGATCTAAAGCTTACTTGGCTGCAGCTAGGAGGTCTTGAATCATAGCCGAGGTAAGCTTTAATCCCTATTTTAATTCAGTTTTGTTTTGGTTTTATAAGTGTTCTTGAGCTTGTGGCTCAAGGTAGGAGGTTTGAAGATTTGTGGGGGTTCTTATTAACTTAAGGTTGGGTTTTGTTGTTGGTAGTATGTTGATGTTGTTCTGGGATTGAATTGTGGTTTTGGGGATTATTTGAGATTATTTTTTTGTAAGATTTGGCTTGAGAAAAAAGCTAGAAATTTGGGTTCTTGGGGCGCTGCGACCCGCGTGAAACCAAGGCCTGGGGTTTCCTATTTTTCCTAGGCGCGACGCGACCCTTCAGGCCTGAGTCGTGGCGCGTGTTCCTGGGTTTTCAGCAGGAGGAGTGATTACGCCCAAAACTTTTCTTCACAAAGTGGTTGTTGTAGTGTAGTATGGACGATCGTGTCTACAGAGAGATATCTTATCAAAAAGTGATTAGTAGAACTTTAAGCGCAAAAAGTAAATAAATCGTTGGTGGTTTTTGAGAAAATATCAATAATAAAATTAAAGCAAATAAAATTGGTAGAAAAATTCAATAACAAAAGTGATAAGGTTTCAAGAATCACCTATATGTTTGGCTCATTTATTTGGATTTTGATTCACACATGTAACACAATTAAATTGTTCACTTCCCAACAATTTAATCGAAAGATAAAACTTGAAGAACATATATAATAGAATATATTCGAGTAATAACACTCCTCACCTTAGGAACATAGAAAATAATCTTATGAAAAATCTAAGAATGACAATATACCTTATTAGAAATAATGCAATAAAAGACTAATCGTAAAATTATAATATCATTATATTTGTACTATTATGTTTACATAGAAAAAGGATGACTATTTCTATATAATAGTAAATAGATAAATATATTGATATAGAGAGAAAGAAAAATAGAAGAAATGATATTACTCAAATGTATAAAGTTTAAGTGCTTGATGAATCAAAACACAAATAATATTTTACCTCATATATATGATCATATTTGACCTTATCTAGGAAATTAGCATAGAAAGCTAGTCATTCTCACAATAATCTAGAGAGAAAATATGAGAAGAAATAGACAAAATGAGACTAAATTTTACTCTAGTTTTTGCTAATGAAAAATTACATACCAATATGTACAAGAGGTCCTCCTTATATAGAGTTTTGAAGACTCAATTGTAACATAAAATAATAAAGAGAAAAAACTAAAAACGTGTGATACAATTAACTAAAATCTGAAATGGTGGGATTGATTTAGAAAGCTAGCAACTCCTTTCCAAAATTAAAGCACAAATTGGTCAACTTTGCTCCATTTAACAATATTGTGAATATAGTCTCTATTAGTGGCTGATTCATTCTATGCGTGGGCTTCCTTTCTTCCAATAGCTTTGGACTTCCTCATGGTAGTTGGGCCTTGAGTAAGAGAATAAATCATCTTCAAATGGATTTGGACTTCCTTTCTATCATCATTTATTTGTTCTCTTTGCAAAATTACCATATTTTTCTACAAAATCAAATAAATCAAATTAAAATCACATATTTTCATATCAAATAAATATTTTATATTAATTTCATGAAAATATATAATTAAAATGCAATTCATTTGGATACTTTTGCTTGCAAAAGTGCATTTTCATGCACTAATCAAGGAGCCTCTGACTTGAGTCGCGTCGCGACCCATTAGGGGGCGCCGTAGCGCACATAGGCAGAAATGGCCAATTTAGGTTTTGAGTGACGGGAACTCAAACCTAAAGGCTCTAGATCAATTCTACTACCCATTTTAGTAGAATTCGACGTCCCGAAGGCTAGGACTCGGTCCAAAAGACTTTATTCGCTCGTTATTGACGGATTCTATATTATAGTTGTGACTAGGTTACCGCTATGAGATCGAAATCGAAGTCATGCTCGAGGGTCGTTCTTATTATACATTGCACTCGGACTTGAGGTAAGAAAACTGCACCCAATACATGATATATGTGATTAAGGCTTGGCCTGGTTGTTAAATATAATTATGAATAAGGATCGGGCCCCTGAGAATGAACATGATTAAGATTACAATTGTGATCGTTGATTATGCATGCTTGAATGCTTTGTATCCAGATAATTTTTAAATGATATACGCTTGTTTGCATTATCTGAATAATTACGGCTCGACCCCGTTAAGGAACATAGTTAATATTGTGTTTGCATTTAATTGGTTGAGATATATGATTAATATGTATGCATACTTGTATTGTCTGAGGTATGCTTATCTATGTTTCCTTATTTATTTATCTAGTTATCTGAATATCTAGTTAAGGCATTGACTCATTAGTCAAGGGCGGCATAGCACACTGTGCGTTGGTCGAGAGGCTTAGGCCTAATCAGGGATGTACCTGTAATGCCCCAAAATCCCTAATGTGGTTTAATGGTCGGATTAGTAGGTCAGGAGGGCCATAATTGTGTTATTATGCCATTAAACTATTATATGCATGTTTATGTGAATTATATTATAATATGATGTTAAATGCATGCATGTGGGTCCACATCTCATGACAGGGGTATTTTGGTAATTTGGCTCGTTGAGGGCATAATTGTATATTTGTATGCATGTCGGTGATATATTGTTGAGGCCACATTATAATGTGGATTTGTTTGAGCTATTCGGCATGAGATGATCTTTGAGTATAAATTAGCGGTTTTGTCATAACGGGATTAAGTTCGAGGCTCGGGGTGAGCCTCGGGGTGTTTTAATGATTAGAACGTTGCCGAGAATTAAAGGGGTAACGGGATATGAATTTTTGGTATTTGAGAATATCGAGAATAGCGGGAATTGGAGGATCTTAATTATGATTAATGAAATAGGTGGGAAAGGATGGTTTTACCCTTGGGAGCTCTTAGAAACCTTTATTTGACCTAGGAGTATTTTAGTCTTTTCACCCCTAGGATTGATATATGTCATTGAAGGTTGTAGAAGTTACCAAAAACAGAGTAAGTTCAAAACCTCTTCCGTACACCATTTCTTCTCCTTCTTCCCTTCAATTTTTGAACCCCAATTTGAAGAAACAAGCTAGGAAACCAAAGGTTGGAGCTTAGAAACATGGTTCATCCATTGAAAAGGACTCAAATCCCATTTGAGGTAAGAAATCATCCATGAACTTTAAGCTTTGCTCTGTTTTTCTTATAGTTTTCAGCTTATAGTTTTTGATGTGGATAGTTGGGAATTAGTGGAGGTTTTTGAGTAAGATTGCTTGGGTTTTGATGAGGGTATGATGTAGATGAAGTTTAGGGGTTGAATTGGATGTTTGGGATTGGTTTGGAGGGTTGGTTTCAAGGGAAATTGCAAGGAGGGAAAACCAGAAAGATTCTGGTCTGTAATTGGCGCAGCAGCGCCATTCCTTGCACAGCAGCGCTAGGCAGGGCAGAGAGCTGGGCCTCTCTGACTTGAAATAGTGCCTCAGCGCCATTTAATAGGGCTGTAGTGCTAGTCCATTTTCCAGCAAGCCTATTTTAGGGCTCGGAATGACTTTTAAGGCTCGGGGATGGGTTCCTTTACCCCATTTGGGTAGATTAAGATTCCCGAGAGTGCGGGATTGATCCCGGAAGCGTGTTTTTAGATTGTGAACCTCTTATTGATTTACTTTATTAATGGATTCCAATTGGTTATGACTAGGTGACCGCTAATGAACTAAAAGACAGATCGTTCTCAAGGGTCATTCTTTTATTAATTTCTGCTCGAACCCGAGGTAAGAAAACTGCACCCTGTGTATATGAGATGTGTGGTTGTTGTTGAGGCATGTTGGTTATTAAATGTGGACATTGATTGCATATTAAATTCTTAGCAAATCTTGCTTACTTGTGTATGGCACTGACTATTCAGAATCGGCACTAGTCACGTATTACTGACCTGAGAGTCAGGATCGGCATAAGCGTTTTGAACACAGAGCCAATAAAAGATTAGATCTAATCGATATCAGCGTTGAATGACTCTAGGAGCATTAATGCTGGACCGACCCTAAGGTCGATGAAAATTATAAGCGCTTGACTAGTCTAAGACTAGTTACTCAGAGCTAGGGCCAAAGGCCTAGGTGACTGTTTTTCACATGGCTAGGGAGCAGAATCCCATGGTTGTGTGACTCTATGGTCACGTGGTAGGTTATGTTGGTGACTAGTTCATCAAGCACCTATCCTATTTAAGCTAGTGAAAGGATCACTTATTTGTAAAGCCCAGGTGACTCTATCGTCACATGGCTTATGGGAACGGAACCCACCTTAGTGACTTTTGCTACTGTCACTCCTTTATTTTGGACTAAAAGTCCTGAATGATTATTATGATCATTGTTGATATTATATTCATGCAGTTTTGTGTTTTCTTGCTGGGCTTTGGCTCATGGGTGCTATGTGGTGCAGGTAAAGGGAAGGAGAAGCTCACCCAGCCTTGAGTGGAGAGCTTAGGTGGCGATGTTTCCATATGCGGCCGCTTGACCACCATGGCCAAGGAGTTCTCAGGGGAACTAGGGGGTTTACCCTATTTTTGCCACTTAGATCGGCGGGTTGTAAATTTTACACAGTAATGACCATTTTGCACTGTAAACAACTTGTAAACGTTTTTATGGGTCCATGAACATTTTTATGTTTTAAATAAAATATATCCTTTCCTTTTGATTGGTTTTCCACCTTAACCTATTAATAACACCTTGAAGCACGTTTTTAACCAAAGAACTCGGTTAGCGAGTTAAATTCACGGTTCAACGTTCACCGTAACAGTCTTGGGGTAACCAGGGCGTTGCAGTACCATTATGTTGGCCAATCCTATGGTCATTTGGAAAGAAATAAAGTGCTTGGCTAGCTCTATGGCTAGTCACTCAGAGCTTGGGCAAAGGGCTCAGGGTGACTCTATTGTCACATAGCTAAGGCGTAGGGCCCCGGGTTGACTCTATGGTCACCTATTCAGGGCAGCGAGCCCCAAAATGATCTTATAATCATTTATTTGTAATGGTATGCATGCATGAGTAGGTTATTACGATTGGGCATGCTAGATATGCATCTAGAATCTGTATTTACTGTTTTGCACATGTTTAAGTTTTCTTGCTAAGCCTCGGCTCACGGGTGCTATGTGGTGCAGGTTAGGAGAAATGGAAGTTGGACCAGCCATTAGTTGGAGAGCTTCAGTGGCCGCGTGTACATATGTGGCTGCTCGACCACCACGACCGGAGTTATCTTGGAGGAACTAGGGTTGTATCCCTTCTCTTGCTGCCTAGGTCGGCTTGGCTTGTATTTTGGACTTGTATATAACCTTTTTAAACGTCTGTTTATGTTATTTTGGGACACCATGTATATATCAAACTTTTAAAGGAAAAGTCAAATTTTCCATTTGACCAAAATTTTAACCCTAACCCTTGTCACTAACCTTAGTTACACGTTTATAACCAAGGGAATTGATTAGAAAGTCTGGCACTATTTAAAGTACAAAGTGTAACGGTCCTAGATTAGGAGAACGTGACAACAGTGGCTCCTGGTGAGGTCATTGACCTCGAGGTCCCCCCCCCCCCCCCCCCCCCCTCTCAAGACAGGTGATCCTCTTCTAAGAAGGGCAAGGAAGTCCTTTCAAAGGTTCTTGACTCTCCTCCGGTCAGGGCACCTTGATTGTTAATCTTCCCTGAGTATTATGACGGGGAATATTTTGAGAAGCACAAGCAGGTCGTTGAGTACTACAACGCCCGTATTGACGATGGCGGCGAGGACTTCAAAATCCTTATTGAGTTCCCACACGAGGATCGACCGTAGGATTCTGTTGCTCCTCCCAGCCAGAAGGAGCTGGAGCCTCTCCTCGTGTCGAGAGTAGGAAGAAATACAGCTCTGCTCGTTGCGGAGCTTCGAAGGGATAGCGGGGTCCCTGTGTGAGATTCCCTCTCGCAGCTTTACTCGTTGTGGTAGCGACAATGAGGTTTCGTTGATATCTGCCAACCGCCACTCCTTTGTAAGGGTAAGTATTCAAGTGTTTATCTTATTATAATTTATTTCATCGGTTCCTTTTTACTAATTTGATACACTAACTTGGCAGACAGCGACTTTCAATCAACAGCTCGGGGATACCATAACGATGCGGTCCTTTGAGCTGATGGAGGCTCGGGAAGAGTTGGCATAGGCTCGGCAAGAGCTAAAGTGGTTCTGGGAAACCGCAGTCCCATTGGAGGAGCACTCGTGACTCCAGAAGGAAGGGAAGCATACAAGGGCCCGTGTCTGTGAGATGTAGACCATGCTAGCCACTGAGCAGTCAAAGTTTTCCACCATGGAGGACACTTCCTCTAAGTATTAGAGGATGCCATGGGTCACACCCGTGTAGTGGAGGAAGAATTGGCTAAGGCCTGCGAAGAGCTTTGGTTGAGCCGTACGGAGTCTTTAGCCCGCGCTAAAGAGCTTATCAAAGCCAGAGAGGACGCTGCACAAGTGGCTACTCGTGCCGAACCTGCCTCCAAGGAGGCTGAAGACCTCAATCTTTGAGAGGAACTGGAAAAGGACCTCGACATGATAGTCGACGATACACTCTTTGTTGTGTGGCAGAGTAAAGAGACATGGATCTCTCATTCACCGAGGAGCCCGAAATGAGGACAATGCTCGAGGCACGCCTTGAGGCAGAGGAGGTCAGGGCGGCCCAGGAGAGGGAAGTTGCGGTGGCAAGTCGCATCCCTGAGGCCGATCGTGTGATCGAGTTGTGGCAGAGGTTCCTCTAGGCCAAGGGACCCAATAATTATCTATGTAGGCATGCGCACCATAGTTTATTGGGGTACAAACAATTAACGCTCGAGCCCCCGAGCATTATTGTAAATATTTTTCCATTTAAACATATGCAGGTTAAACTACTTTATTTCCATTATTCCCCTCTTATCATCGAATTGACACTTATTAAATATGCAACTTGGACTTTGTTAACTCAACTCAACGTAACGTAACTAACGAGAGTTCCAAGTTGCCGACTTAGGTCTTGTGCTCGAGTCTCGAAGACTCGAGTCTTTATCGACTTCTCTTGGGACTTAGAAATTTTTTAGGCATTTAGTGTTGCTCTGTAGACTCATGGTCCTCGAGAGTAACTTTAACACGAAGTTAAGTGACACTTGACGTGGATTTGCATCTCCGAGTTCCAATGACTCGGGACGAGGCCAGCCTACGATACTTAGAGCTTGAGGATCTTCCTGCTAGTGTCTAGACGCTTATGCGTTTAGTGTTTCTTATTAGGCTCATGGTCCTAAGAGTAACTTTGATGAAAGGTCAAGTGAGGGCACTTGAATATCCTATGCCTTCGAGTTTCATCGACTCGGGCTTTGAGGAGGTCTATTTGCACTGTAGGGTCTTGCCTTAGTGCTCAACGTTTAGGAAATTTAGTGTTTTCTTCCAGACTCAATGTCCTTGAAATTAAGTTTAATGTCTTCTTGTGTTACCAAGTCCTAATGACTCGGGTCCCTAGGAGGTCATTCACAATAAGCTACCTTTCCCTGGGTACGTGGTCACTGGTGGGTTAGCTTGGGCCTTTTGATTTTCCCCCCGAGTACACAACTCGATCCGAATCATGTTGAAGTCGTGAACTCATCATCCTTGGTTCAGGTAACTGATTTCCCCGCCATTAGACTAGGTTTTTTTGTGACACTCAAGTTTTAGCACTCGAGGTCTAGCTCCAAGTTCCAATGACTCGAGCTTTCGCTCGCATCTCAAGATCGTAGGACTAGGTCAGTGCTCCTCGGGTACAATGTCCACGAGAGGTGACCTAAGTCCGTTCTTATGCAACTTGGGTTTCTTACTCCTAGGGTCAACTCCTAACTTCGAGTGCAAGTGACTCGGGCCCCAATTCATATCTCGAGATCGAGGGACCTAGTTATTACTTCTCAGGCACGAAATCCATGGAAGGTAACCCTAAGTCCCTTCTCGTGCTATTTTCATGACACTAAAGTTTTAGCACTCGAGGTCTAGTTCCAAGTTCCAATGACTCGAGCTTCTGCTCGCATCTCGAGATCATAGGACTAGGTCAGTGCTCCTCGGGCACAATGTCCACGGGAGGTGACCTATGTCCGTTCTCGCGCAACTTGGAATTTTTACTCCTAGGGTCGATTCCTGTCACCGAGTGTAAGTGGCACGGGCCCCAATTCGAATCTTGAGATCGAGGGACTTGGTTATTACTTCTTGGGCATGGAATACCCTAAGTCCATTCTCGCATTATTTCAGGGCAACTAGTGCAAGGTCCTGCAGAGTATTCTGCTTAAGTCTTAGCAATTTAGGCTTGTGCCCGAGTACATACGACTTGGGCTTCCATTCACATCTCGAGGATTGAGACTTTCTTATTACTCCTCGGGCGCGCGTTGTCCTTGAGAGATAGACACTAAGACTACAGTAAGCTTACTCCGCTCTGAACAAGCCTAGTTTCTTAGGTCGTGGACTCAAGACTTCTTAGTTTCCTAGGTTTTTCTACTCTCGAGGTATTGACACTAAGCTTACTCCACTTTTGACGAGCTTAGTTTGCTAGATCACCCCTCCACGAGGCGTGGTGCTCTGCGAGGCTGCCCTAACTCCATCCCCCTCAAGTGATCGGATACTAGTCAGTGTTCACTTGTCCAAGCCAACAAA
The DNA here is from genome assembly GCF_963169125.1 of Humulus lupulus. NCBI lineage: Eukaryota > Viridiplantae > Streptophyta > Magnoliopsida > Rosales > Cannabaceae > Humulus > Humulus lupulus. The sequence continues at coordinate 21,676,364 of NC_084801.1, read as the reverse complement.
CGGGCGCTCTATGAGTAGTACATACAAAATAAAGAAAACTAACAAGGAGATCACAAAAAATAATAAATTTACCATGTTTTGTCTACACGGTTTCCATTAATTGTGCTCGGAGACTTACAAGGAGATCACAAAAATTAATAAGTGTACTGCTCATATCACTGGTAATACTGGTGAAGATGCTCGGCATTCCAGGTGCGGGGTATCAATTCCATATTCAGTTGGGCTAACTTGTATGTCCCCGGACATACAATGCTCTCAACTTGGTATGGGCCCTCCCAGTTAGGTCCCAACACTCCTGCACCAGGGTCTCAGGTGGCTAAGAAGACTCTTCGCAACACCAGATCTCTGACCCCAAAATTTCTTTCCTTCACTTTAGATTTGAAATATCTAGCTACTTTCTGCTGGTAGGACGCTACTCAAAGCAGAGAAGCTTCACGGAGCTCCTGCACAAGGTCCAAGGATTCTCAGAGTAAAATGTGGTTTGCGGTTGGATCATACGTATTCCAATGGTGCATGGAGATTGTTGCCTCAACCAGGAGCATGGACTTATACCCATGGGCCATAAAGAATGGCAAGTGGCCGGTGGAGGTCCTGGTAGTGGTGCGCTAACTCCATAATGCCCCGGGTAGCTCCTTGGGCCAAGCGCCTTTCGCGTGTTCAAGTCTTTTCTTCAAGGTGGCTTTGAGCGTCATGTTGACTGCTTCCACCTGACCGTTTGCTTGTGGGTGGGCCACAGAGGAAAAGCTCTTCACAACCCTGTGCCACTGACAGAAGTCTATGAACACCTCGCTGTCAAACTGCAAGCCATTGTCAGAGACTATTTTCCTTGGGAGCCCATAGCGGCAAACGATGTTCTTAATGACGAGGCCTAGTGCCTTCTTAGAAGTTACTGTAGCGAGTGGTTCGGCCTTGACCTACTTCGTGAAGTAGTCGACCGCCACTATTGCATACTTCACTCCCCCCCTTTCCCGTGGGCAATGACCCGATAAGGTCAATACCCCTAACAGGAAAGGACCAAGGATTGGTCATCTTGGTGAGCTCATTTTAAGGAGCTCATGGTGTATTGGTGAAGCGTTGGCACTTGTCACACTTATTGACATATTCCATCGCATCTCCGTTCAAGGTGTGCCAAAAGTGTCCTTGTCTCAAGATCTTCTTGGCAAGGCTCTGCCCCCCGGTGTGTTCCCCACAAAAGCCCTCATGCACTTCTCAGAGTATCAGATTGGCCTCTTTCCAAGACACACATCGGAGAAAGGGCAATGAATATCCTCTCCTGTACAGTTGTTCATGGAAACCTATAGTGGCGCTTGGTAAAGCAGTTTCCGAGCTGTTTTCTTATCCTCTAATAATTCCCCGGAGACAAGATATTTCACTATGGGCTCCATCCAACCGTCCTGGGGTTGGAATGCTTCCACTTCCTTGACAGCTGAGAAGCTCGAAGAATCTAAGTGGTCAATGGGGACTACATTGATTAGCTTAGCATCCTTGGTGGCTGCAAGCTTGGCTAAAGCATCATCGTTAGAGTTTTGTTCCCGTGGCACTTGTCGAATGGTGAATTTTTTGAAGTTGTGTAGCATTTCTTGGGTCTTGGCCAAGTAAGTAGCCATTCTTGTCTCCTAGGCCTAGTACTCCCCGAGTATCTGATTAACTACAAGGTGCGAGTCACTGAAAATCTCGAGGCTCTCAGCCTTAAGCTCAAGTGCTACTCGGAGCCCAGCAATGAGCACCTCATACTCTGCTTTGTTGTTTGAGGCATCGAACCCAAATCTCAGAGCGCTATGAACTCTGTGCCCCTCGGGGGATACAAAAATGAGGCCTGCTCCGGCACCATTTTCATTCGACGATCCAACTACGTACAACTTCCATGTGGGCCCAATCATCAGGGCATCCCCAGGTCTCTCGTGGTTTCCCGTGCACTCGGCGATGAAATTTGACAACGCCTACCCCTTTATGGAAATCCTCAGGTGATAAGTGATGTCAAACTGACTAAGTTCTACCAACCACTTGGGGAGTCTCCCAGATGACTCCAGCTTTTGGAGGACTTGCCATAGTGGATGGTTCGTGAGAACCTTGATGGAATGCACCTGGAAATAAGGCCTTAGCTTCCAAGAATTTACCATTAGGCAAAAGGTCAGCTTCTCCATGAGCGGGTATCTGGACTCCGCTCCAAGGAGTCTCTTGCTCACATAGTACACGGAGTGTTGGACGCAGCCTTCCTCACATACTAAGGCATCATTGATGAAATTCTCTGAGACAACCATGTAAAGCAGGAGGGGCTCTCTGTCTACGGGCTTCGACAAGATAGGTGGGTTTTCCATGTGCACCTTCAGCTGTTAGAACACCTGTTCGCACTTGTCAATCCATTTAAACCTCTAACCTCCACGGAGTATGTTGAAGAACGGGATGCACTTGTCAATTTCCTTGGAAACAAAGCAACTCAGAGCAGTGATCCTCCCAGTGAGGCTTTCAACATCCTTATGCTTTTGGGGGGATGGCATATCGACCAAGGCTTTGATCTTCTTGGGGTTTTCCTTTATCCCTCGAGCACTGACAATAAAGCCCAAGAATTCCCGGAGGCAACTCCAAAAGTGCACTATTGGAGATTTAGTTGTTGGAAATATTTTTGCATGTTTGGAAAACGGGCTTTATATTCTGCGACCTAACGAACCCCTCACTCTTAACAATGATTTATTCAAAGTAGCTAAACCTAGGACCAATATACGTCAAAAGACCGATAACGATAATATGACGTATTTATGGCACTTGAGACTAGGTCACATTGACTATGGTAGGATTAAAAAACTTACAAAGGATGGACCTTTGAGGGAACTCACCTTAGGTGAATTACCTATCTGTGAATCTTGTCTAAAAGGCAAACTGACTAAGCGTCCATTCTCTGCAAAGGGTGATAGGGCCAAAGAACCACTTGGACTTGTGCATTCAGATGTTTGTGAACCTTTGAATGTACAAGTCAGGGGTGGTTTTGAGTATTTCGTCACTTTCATTGACGATTACTCTAGATACTCATGTCTTTACCTAATGCATAGGAAATCAAAAACATTTTCAAAGTTTCAGGAATTCCTAGCAATGGCTGAGAACCAATTAGGTAAAACGTTAAAGATCTTACGATCTGATAGGGGTGGAGAATATTTGGATATGCAGTTCCAAGATCATTTAATTGAACTTGGGATTTTATCACAACTTACTGCCCCAAGTACTACGCAACAAAATGGTGTAGCGAAACGCCGGAACATAACTTTGTTGGAAATGGTTAGATGCATGCTTAGTTACTCAACTCTACCAACTTCGTTCTGGGGACATGCAATTGAAACCGCGAACGACATTCTCAATGTCGTGTCGTCTAAATCAATCCCCAAAATACCTTTAGAATGCTGGAATGGTCGTGAACCTAGTTTACACCATTATAGAATCTGGGGGTGTCCCACTCACGTCCTGAGGGATAAAGGAGGGAAAGCTAGAACCGCGAACTGAAGTTTGCATGTTTGTTGGCTATCCTAAAGGTACTCGGGGTGGACTTTTCTATAGTCATTCAGAAAAGAAAGTGTTTACTTCTACGAATGCTACTTTTCTGGAAAATGTCTATGTCCAAAACTTCAAACCTCGCAGCAAAGTAGTTTTAGAGGAGATGGTTAAAGAATTGACTCCAACCAATGTTCCATCGTCATCAACGCAAGTTGATGATGAAATTCCCACTCTTCATGTCCAACCGACGCAAGTCGATTTAAATGAAGAAAGTACCGCTATTCCTGAGCAAACAGTCACGGAGCCTCGTCGCAGTGGGAGGGTTTCTAGGAACTCAGTTCGCTATGGTATGGATCGTGAAACCAATATGGTTGTTGGTGACACTAGTGATTATGATTCCTTTGTCTTTCAAACAGGCAATGGCTAGCCTTGAAAAGGAATTATGGCTAGAAACCATGAAACAGGAAATGGAGTCCATGTACTCAAATTCCGTCTGGGATCTTGTGGAAGCACCTAGTGACTTTAGGGCCATTGGGTGCAAGTGGATCTACAAGAAGAAATGAGGTGTTGATGGAAATATCGAGACTTATAAAGCTCGATTAGTGGCAAAGGGTTATACCCAAAGAGAAGGCGTGGACTATGAGGAAACTTTTAGTCTGGTAGCCATGCTCAAGTCCATTCACATCCTCCTTTCCATAGCAGCCGCTCTCGACTCTGAGATCTGGCAAATGGACGTCAAAACAGCTTTTCTCAATGGCAACCTTGACGAAGTCATTTATATGGATCAGCCAGAAGGATTTAAAGTAGGTGGACAAGAAGGAAAAGTTTGCAAGTTGAATAGGTCCATTTATGGACTTAAGCAAGCTTTTCGTTTCTGGAATCTTAGGTTTGATGAAATAATCAATACCTATGGCTTTGAACAAAATATTGATGAGCCCTGTGTTTACCAACTGAAGGCAAATCAAATAGTGGTATTCCTGGTTCTTTATGTAAATGATATCTTACTCATTGGAAACCATGTTAAGAAATTATCAGATGTGAAGAATTGGCTAAGCACTCAATTCCAAATGAAGGATTTGGGTGAAGCAAGCTATGTTCTAGGTATCCAGATCATCAAGGATAGAAAGAACAAACTTTTAGCTCTATCTCAAGCAGCTTACATAGATAAAGTGCTTGAACGTTTCTCAATGACAAATTCTAAGAAAGGGCGTCTACCGTCCCGCCATGGAATTCATCTTTCAAAGAAGTAGTCTCCCCAGACTCCTGAAGAGGAAGATGCAATGAAAAAAGTTCCTTACGCATCTGTAGTTGGAAGTCTGATGTATGCCATGTTGTGTACTAGACTAGATATCTGCTATGCAGTAGGAGTAGTGAGCAAGTATCAGTCAAACCCAGGACCAGAACATTGGATAGCAGTTATGCATATCCTGAAGTATTTAAGGCGGACTAAGGATTATATGTTAGTCTACAAGGGTGGTGTTCTGAAACCTCTAGGCTACACCGATTCAGATTTTCAAACTAATGTCGATGACAAGAAGTCTACTTCTGGAATGGTGTTTACTCTTGGGGGTGGAGCTGTGATATGGAGAAGCGTAAAGCAGTCTGTAATCTCATATTCCACCATGGAGGCTGAGTACATAGTCGCGTCAGAAGTAACTAAGGAAATAGTCTGGCTAAAGATGTTCTATTCAGATCTTGGTGTTATTCCAGAAATGGATAAAACGCTTGTGTTGTTTTGTGACAATACAGGAGCGATAGCCAACTCAAAAGAACCTCGAAATTACAAGAGGAGTAGCATATAGAAAGGAAGTATCACATTATTTGAGAATATGTGGCCAGGGAAGATGTGAAGGTTATGAAGATTGCATCTGAAGACAATCTTGCGGATTCGTACACAAAGACACTACTAGAAGCTACATTTGATAAGCATAACAAGGAAATGAGATTAGTAGAATTAAGGCATTAGTTTCAATTAGTGCAAGTGGGAGTTTGTTGGAGTTTTATGCCCTAATTAAAACCTAATTTCTTTGTAAACTCATTTTATTATTATCATTTTTTGACTTGGTCAATCATTTTGCTCACATATTTTATTTTCATGATTATTTGTTTAATATAAACTTCTATTAAATCCCGAGCATATAGCTAATCGTATTTATAGTGACGTAATCACAGTGGAATATAAATATGATTATATGTTCAAAATAAGCTAGTTCTAAGATTAGTCAGTGCACAAGATTTACACTGACTTACCAATCTACGATATGTTCTACTTACACATTGTGGTGTTATGTTCTTTCCATAACATTAGCAAAGTATATAAGATCGGATGTATTTGTTATATTGGACTGGACCGATATTGACAGTTGATAGGATAAGGAAACATACCGTTATTATCTATTCTAGTCATATCATATAGTTGACCATAGGTCAATTCAATCTCAATTCTGAGTGGTTAGTATTCTAACTGATTGTATTATTTGAGTTATTTGACTTGTTTGTTACCGGATTACCCTACGGACTAGCCCATACTTACATCTTGGGAACTCGGTAGTATAATTGAGTGGGAGTGTTAATCATAGATATGAACATCTATAGCTTCTGATGAAGAAGTGAAACGATGGTTTCCTTTTAGTTTGGTTCAAGGTGTTAAATGATAGAGATCTCATTTTAGTTTACTGAAATATCATTTACAAGGAACTAAGTGTTTTAAGGATAAAATACAATGAGGGGTAAAACAGTATTTTAGTCCCATCTCATTGTAGACCGTCTATAGAGAATTGAGTGACAATTATGGTTGTAACAATGGACAATTAATAGCGTATCTATATTTGTTATAGAGCGTTCTATGAATTCAAGAGTGCAATTCCGAGTCTATAGTGGAGTCACAAGGAATTAATAAGTTAATAAATTTATTTGTTAGATTTATGATAACTTATTGGAACTTGATTTCATGGGCCCATGGTCCCCACTGTACCTTGGATAAAATCATCTAGATAGTTTCAATTAATTGATTTAATTATCAATTATAATTATCAAAGTTGACCAGGTCAATTTTGGATAGTTTCACAGAGTTATGTAATTTAGAGAAGAAAAGAGAAATTATGTCAGATTTATTAATTAAGATAAATTGGTATCTAAATTAATAAATAAGTTTAAATCAAAGTTCAAATTATAAATAATTAATTTGATAAAGGATTTAAATAATTAAATCAATAGAAAATAATACATGCATTGATTTTAAGTTCAATGGGCTTATAATCAAATGGAAAATTCCACGGGCCTAAAGCCCATGATAATTTCGACCTAGGGCTTCAAATTGGCTATTATTTTATTGATTTTTTTTAATTAAATTAAATGGCCTAATTGAGTCTATAAAAAGAGTGCTTAGAGAGAAGTCAAGAAAGACAACAGATAAGTTCAGAAGTCACAAGTCAGATTTTCTGATAGTTTTTAGATTCTCTCTAAACACAAGTCATTTTCTAAGTCTCTTTGTTATTTTCTCTTCTTCTCTCTGTATCTATCTCATGTGTTGAGAATTGCCCACTCTAGTCTAGGCGATTCTAAGGATACTTTGGAAGACTATGAAGATTATAGAAGATCGGTTCAGTTTCTTGGTAATACTCTGCGACAAAAATGATACAAGAGTTAGAGAAACTGAAGGAATGACTCATTCATTCTGATGTGTATACTGCAAGTATTCTTATCATTGTTTCTCTTTGAATTCAATTTTAGAAACATTTTCTAGGTTATCTCATATTAATTTCTTTAATATTAGATATACATGAAAATAAATAAAGATCCTGTAAAGTTTCCAAGCACAAACTACTACCACATTCAATCAAGATCTTCAATTAAAAACACAAATATTTATATCATTAAAGCCATGAAAACCCCATCCTTAGCACTATTGGAGTAGAAATAACATGGGCAAGCGTCTTCTCACCCTATTTGGTGATGTGCATGTGTTAGAAGCACTAGTGATTTTGTGTGCATTTTTTCTATTTTTGTTCAAATATGGAAATCTAATTCTGGAGCCAATTTCGAAGCCAATTCAATGTAAAATCGATGCAAAATTGATGAAATGCTCATCTTTGTGTTTTGACGAAATCAATATAATTCAATGGTGGGTTTATTCAAGTTCCCGAAACCATGAACCGAAGTGTCATTGATTCGGCATTGAAATTTGGCTTCACAAATCCAATTTTTTTTATAACCAACGATCCACCATTGATTTGTACTTCAATTGGCTTTTTTTGGTTATTATAACGATAGAGTTTGATGCAGATTGATGCTAGATCATTGTTTAGATATTTTAAAATAAAAATATGATTTTATCTTTGTCTTAATTGTAGACCGATATAATTCAATGCGAAAACTAAACAGTTGGTGAAATTCTATCTTTTTTCATTAATTTCGATAGAAATCAATGGTGACTCAATGTTTCAAGGAAAGCTTGATTTTCTAAGTCAAATTTTTATACTAAATCAATGTTACGTTGATGGTAGTTTGATGGTTTCATAATTTCATGAGATTTGGATTGTACATCAAACTATTGTCAATTCACCATCAATTTAGCATCAAATTCAAAGCCTTAAGAACATAAAAATGAACAATTCATCGAACAAGCATTGATTTCACATTGAATTTTAAAAAAAAAAATGCAACATTTAGATTTTTTTTTATATTTGAAAAGAAAAAGCATAAAACTACAAAATCATGCACATAAATGTTCAAAATACATTTATCAGTGCTTCTAACATATACACATTAGAATATATGACAAGATACATCCCGTTACTTTTCTAATCCAATACAGCTAAGGATGAGATTTTCGTAGTTTTAATGATCTCAATCTTTGATTTTTTTTAACTAAGAATTCGATTAACTATGGTTGTAGTTCGTGAATGTGGGTGGTCGGAGAGAGGGGCTTGGGTGGGAGAGAAAAGGTAGGTAGAGAGAAGGAGAAAAGAGAGGGAAGTGACTTTGAGAAAATGGTAAGGATTTTATTTTTTTGGTTTTTTTCAAAAATATACTTTTTTTTAGTGTTTTTTTTTTAAAAACTTTTTTACGACGCCTGATATTTTTTTTTCCAAAAATAAGTTTTCAAAAATATGCTTTTTAAAGTTTTATATTTACAAAAATACGGTGTCAATGAAAAACTAAAAAACAACAATAAGACAACAACTAAACAGTAACTCACTACATGCTAACATATTTTTTTAAAATCAAAATCAAAATATATCTAAAAACAACTAAATAATAATTAGGCATCAACACAACAACATAAATACTATGTATAAACTTAAACAACTAAAAATGAAAAGAATTGTACATAAAATCTAAACAACAACCCCACAACAACACAATGAAACTCATTACATTTTAAAAAAGCAGCACACTGCAATACAATATCAAAAAAGCAACTTAAATGTAACACGACAATAACATCACAACAACAACATTGAAAAAAACCCAGAACTTGCATCCAGCCCTCACAAAAAAAAAGTGATTATGATTCTGAGCCTCCACTTATTAGTCTCCACGTTTTATTATTATTATTTTTTTGTGTGTGTGTGAAATGACATGTTTCTTTAAATAAAAGTCTTCTTTGTAAGATAAAATCTTTTTTTATTATTATTTTCCACGTATGGGAAGTGGTTCAAGACGGAAAATGGAGTTCATGTGCATGACGGCAAGGCATACAGGGAGCTAGTGGCTGCAAAGTTTCTCAAAAAACTTATGCAATTTATATGTTGATTTTTGGATTCTTTACCAAGTCTACTCCGACGACAAAGAGCTATAGATGGTTGGTGATGAAACGAGAAGCTTCGGGACCGTCATGGCCGTCGTAGATACCAACATAAGTGTGCGGAAGGAGAAGTGAATACATGTCCTTGATCTTCAAAGAGACGAATTGACTTGAACCACAGCTATGGAATAGTCTCCTGAAGCATAAGGCTTGAGGCCCATATTCCATAGAAGCTCATTACCACCATTTCCAACTCCAATGCACCTCTCCAATGGCCACCGACAAAGCTCCAACATTTTTTCTGGCGTATGACTTTCTTCTCCAACGGAGGGACAAATCGATCAGCGGAAGGTCTAAGCAATGCGAAGGCTAGTTCCCTGAGTAGAGGAGTTTGATGCCTCCTTAGGTTCTCTGTCGCTGCCTCATCGGAGAAGATGAAGTCCAACTGCGCAAAGATGAAGACATCGTATAACTATAATAAAAAAAAAAAAACTTTGAACCGTTAAAAAGAAAAAAACACCGTGTCTAAATGTAATTTTTTTTCTTAAATTTTAGTGATTTACGTAAATTTATATTTCTTTTTTTTGTCTAATTTTAAGTTAGGAGCATAGCTTTCTAATAGTTATTAACTTAGGTATAATTATGGACCGCTTCAAAGCATACAAGCACAGATTTCCCAATCCTAAACCACATAAGTGACGAAAATGAAACTCTTTTCAAAGAAGGGACACTTGAAGAAATTACTTTGCCCTTAAGGAAAGGTTAATGAATAAAGTGTCCTTACTTTGCCTTACACAAAGGTTAATGAAACTATTACTTCTAACGCAAACAATTTCATAGACCAACCTGAAAAAATTCTAAATATTAGGGCACGGCTAGAATGGTGCACGTTTTTTATGCATTACCCTGATGAATAGTACATTTTTACACACATGTATAAGTTATGATATCAGTTTCTTTTATATGATAGTGTTTATTATAGTCACACCGAAACTCCTATAAATTTTCAAGAAAATCTAAATAATTTAGAAATGCCAAAACAAGATTTCAAACTTTCAGTATTGTCATATGCACAAATTTTATTTTTGACCCTATTTTCAGCATTTTTAATTATTTCAATTTTTCTAAAAATTTGTAAAAGGTTTGCTTTGACTATAATAAATACCATAATGTAAAAAACTAGGGTTTACGTGTACAAAAATGTGTACAAAAATATTTATAAAAATGTATGATTCACTATGATTGTGCATAAAAATGTGCACCATTGCAGTCGTGCCATATATTTTTAAGGGTTTATATCTTTTTGGATCCTATGTTAAACATGTACCCTATATTTTAAAAAAATTCATTTTTGGATCCTATATTTTGTAAAATGATTCAAATAGACTCCTAAACTCAATTTTGACAACTCAATTTTTAAGCAATATAATTTTATTTTTGTTCAGAATTGTTAGTTTGGTGAATTATTTGTGATTTCAGTTGAGAAAACTTTGACCAAAATCAGGTTTAGAATTCTATTTAAACAATTTTACAAAACATAGGGTCCAAAAAATAATTTGTCAAAACACAGGGTCCAAACAGGTAATGAGATAAAACACAGGGTCCAAAAATGTATAAACCATATTTTTAATAACAAATTTCTAAAGTCGTTTACCTTCCATGAAAAAATTAAGTGTAATGGTTGAGACAATCACACTTGTCATTCAATCATTTGATAGAACAGTCTCTCAATGTGTGGGAGACAAGCTCAGCTTGCGTGGAGGTAGAGTGTTTAGTTTTGATAACTATAGCTTCTCGTATTAACTCATTCTCCCATAATAAAGACAATTTACACTTCGAATCATCCATGTGTAAATAAAACATTACTCTTTAGGGTAATGTTTATCAGGGTTTGGAAAACTACATCAAAGAAATTTAGGGTCTGTTTGGTATTGTTTTCTGTTTTTTGTTTTCAAAATTGTGCTCTTAAAAATGATCTCACAAAACTGTTTTTGTAATTTTTAAAAAACAAAAGGTGTTTGGTTAATGTTTTCTAAAAACAATTTTTTAGTTTTTTTTTTAAATCTTAAATAAAAAATTAACAAAGATATTTACAAAGAGAAAAATATTTTAAAAATTTGTAATAAATAATGAAATTAAATAATTTGAAAAAAAAAATTATGAAAAATAAGAAGTGAGAAAGTAAGGAAAGAAAATTTGAGAACAACAGAAAACAATTTTTTGTAGTTCTCAAAATTTTCTGTTTTTTGTAATTTTGTTTTTAAAAATTGTTTTCTGAAAACAATGTCAAACACCTCCACTTGTTTTCAAAAATCAATTTTTAGCTTTTAAAAACACAAAACAGTTTTTTAGTTAAGGTGCCAAACACCCTTTAGATTCTGAAAGCATATAGTTTATACAGGTCTTATCTAGCATGCATTATCTATCGACCCTTTCAACAATACAACTCATTTCTCTAATGTGTACTCTGATAAATAAATAATGCAAAGAGAACATGATACAAAAATATTACCAAGACTTATTTTTGTCCTCTTTTTCTCAAAATAGAATTGTTTACAGTAGAAATGATGGAGTCATGTGATGTGACAGAAATCAAGTTTAGCTACTTAACTTCTTAGCATATATATATCCTCACTTCTTCCCACCTCCGGAAACATTAAACTTGAAAAATATGATGTCTCCATCTTGAACCACATAAGTCTTCCCCTCTTGTTTGTACTTCCCGGCAGCCTTTAAAAAAATGTCACAACAGCAAATAATTTAGACTTTTCCCAACAAGAGAAAATTAAGTAACAAATATTTGCCAATGAATACCAAAAAGAGAATGAAATTTGATTAGCCAAGTAACAAATAATTGTACTTTGGAATCTAAAATTAATTTCTGCAACGGTGCAAGTGCAAGTACTTGTCAAGGTATCAAGGAATTCAATTTCAGGATCATGACAACATTAAGTTCTCTGATCTCTATTATTGGAAATGAGCCAAATAAATTGGATGAATGTGGTTACAAGAATATAATCATATATTTCTGGTTGTAGAAAATACCTTAACAGCTGATTCAGTGCCATGTTCCTTCAGATCTTCGAATTTCATGACCTACACATTGTTGGAAAATCTTAGTTAAGTAAGTTCTTCTGGTCCAATATATTTACTGATAAGAGTTCACATATATATCAACTCTTGTTCATTGATAGCATGCATTAAACTTGTATACAGACTAACAGAATGTGTACTTGATAACGCTTTATGATAGAAATTCAGAAGACTGCAAACAAACACTAGAAAAATACTCGGGTAAGTGCCTAGTAGATGCGGCACAATTGGTGAAAAATGAGAAGTGACTGGAGTGAGTACTAGATGCTGGTTTATGTACGTAAAACAGAAAATAATTTTTTTGAATGAAAACTTTTGCAGAACCGAGCCTAAATAAGACTACAGTAATAAAATGTTTGGCCTCCAAAAACTTTGATTTAACTATATCTTAGATATTTTCATGCATAAGATTTTGAGAGAAAAAGGCATATTGAAAACCCAGGCTCCTGCACCGAAACAGACCATAAGATCCACCCCCAGCCCTTCTCCAAACTCTGTGGGGTCAGTTGGGATTCAGGCACCCCATTCCTATGATCCGGGAGACACCTAACGGTGGAATTTTAAGCTCATCAGAAGGATCGAACCTGAGATCTGGAAGCCTAGCACCAGGTCCTAAGCCCTCCAAAACTCTACTACAACTAGAAAATTAATTGTAGTTTTAAGCATTCAGTATTTATAGTTTAGTAGCAACGATACATATCAGTGATTTATGCCAACTATGACCAATAAACTTTTACTATTGAACAAAATAAAATGATTCAGTCCCTTTCTTTCTCTCCCTTTTCACTTTTTCTTTCCAGATTTTTTAGAAGGGGCCAGCGGGATATGAGGAGAAAGATTCATAGAAACTCAAAACTTCAGTCTCAAATTGTTAGTTAATCAATGGGAAAGTTTCAACCTAGTCAATAGGAGGGGGAATAGTGCAGTCAGCCTAACATAAAGAATTTGATGGTCATGCTAGTCATTGTGCATGATAGACATGGGTCAACACTAACATTAGACAGGTCACTGGAATTGACATTTCTAGTTGTGACTGTAGTGAAACAAGAGTTGTAACTAATAATATTAATAGTCAATAAAACAAAAATCAAGAATTTCAAGGTTTGAGCAAGGACCTCAGCACAGATGAACCCTCTCTCAAAATCAGTATGGATAGCCCCTGCAGCTTGAGGAGCTTTTGTCTGTCGTCTGATCTGCCAGCACTTAACCTGCAAAAGGAAACTTATCAGAAACATTTTTATCCAATAATCATCAACATGAAAATTAAAAACACCAGGAAGTATATTCACATTAATTGGAAAATATGGAAAGATGCTAAATTTGTCAGGGGATACCATGCACAGGGAAAAACAGCTTCACATATTATCAATCAAAAGCTAGGGCAACATATCTTTCACTAAAATAAGAGCTTACTCTTGAGATTTGATCAATCTACAGATACTAAAACCTTAAGGCAGTAATTGAAGCATTATGTGTACAGTTAATAATTGTGCAATGCACTAGAAATTTTTCGGTAACTCCTATGGAGGCTTTAAATGGAAAATTCAATGAACTTCCAATGCAGTCATGTCAAGAGTAATAGAGGCAATTAGGAATTTCATATACAAAATTATTAAAAAATTTAATACCAGTAATTTCAAATCACGCGGACTCAAAAGTAAAAAAAAGAAAGCAAATTGAAGACATTTTACCTCATCAGGACCAGCTGTGAAAAAGTAAATGAGATTAATTGCTGAAAATCCAGTCTTTATGATCTTTGGAAGGGCACTGTAACATAAATATAACAATGTTAAATACACAGTACTCATACAAATTATAACTCCTATGTTTTGCAAGTCAGTGATTTCATTAAAGGATATGCAAGACTTGGACCTAAATATGATCAAAAGAAAGTGTTGCAGAAATACAGCTTATGGAACAGCTATTTCATGTTATAGCACAAACTCCAGAGATTTGAAACTTGAAAAAAATATATACAACCAATTAGTTAATGCAAGAACCTAACCCAGAATAAAAGAGAATGAAGACAGTAATTATTTGGTGACTAGTAATTAATTGCAAGTCATTCAAATTAAAAGGAATGGAATTCTTATAATCACAAACAAAGGGTTACGAGAATGGGAGATCTTGATGTAATGTAGTTTAGGCCAATTTTTAGTGTGTAATTGTTTCTATTATGTGTAGTTTCGTTTCTTATTAAAAACATAAAGGTTGACGCTATTGAGAGCATTCACTATTAGTATCCATGATGAAATACACACTTCACAATATCATTCTGTCTAATGGAGAAATATATAAACTGCATGGCAGTAGTCAATGGTTCCATAATGGCCAGGATATTAAAAGGTTGAATTTACCTTTGTACTTTGTTCTCCTCACAATACTTTGCCGCCTCATCAGGTGGAAGATCAGCAAGATTTCTTTCTAATGCGCAGCTGAAAGGAATAATTTGTTCCCCACCATGTTCTTGAACCCTAGAAGAAAAATAAGCATCTTATCCTCATTCCTTCAAACAAAAAGGGAACATCTAAAAATAACAAATACAAATAACACTAAGAAGACTGGCTGCAGATATTACTAAATAATAATAATAATAAAAGACCAGCCTTAAGTGGCAAAGAGTAAAAATAATGATAATCTTCCTGATCTCGAGCCTTTAATTTTGTTTAGAAATCATATTTCCTATTAGAATAAAGGTGTTTGCCTGGCTGTTCTATCTTACAAAGATTAATAATTGTGCTTTGAATCAAAGGAAAAGGAATTTAGAGATTTCCTTCTTTCCTTAATTGCTCTTGGCTATTAAAATAACAAGTTCTAGCTAAATTTTTTTATTTTGTTGTTTAAATTATGGTTTCTTTATGATGATACCTTATCCTCTTTTAATGTTTTTTTTTTCTCTAGTCTAAAGCAACCAAAAAAATAATAAGATGGTAACTAATGATACCAAAATGTTGAATAACAGACATATACATTGAAATGTAAACCCACAGTGAGAAGGAAAAAAATCTGCTTATGAATAATCATACCAAGCATGTATCTTTGGCAAAAACTTGTTCTTTCTTCTTTGGTAATCTTTCTCATTCATGTTAACCTGCGAAGAAAATACATAATCAAATATCCAATCATAATCAATTTTTTTTATTAAGATAAGGCATCTTTCAGTGTAAATATTAGACCAAAAAAAAAAGAACTTTGAAACTTACCAAGTAAACAACAGGCTTGGCAGTTAGCAATTGTAATGTATTCAGTATTTCCACATCTGCAGCTTTCCAATCCCCTAGACGGACATCTTTTCCATCCTCAAGCCATGCCTTGAGCTGTAAATACATATGCATTGTTTGGTATCAATAGCACACTCTTCATATGATATGAGCATGCCAGAACTATCTTAAGAAATCAGACCACTTCTGAAATTAATAATAAAAATTCGTACAAAAAATACAAAAGAAAATGATGTCTAAATCAATAAATTCCATTATTCTTTTGTCATTTATATTAGGTTTACTCATCTGATATTCAGTTCAGATTTGATGTTGAACATCATTATACATCAGTATCCTGGTTTCTTCCCCTTTGTTCTTCTTAACATATTGAAACAGAAATATCCCATCATCACAGCAACTTCCCATACAAAATCAATACACCACAGAAAAGATTTTCTAAATCAATGACAGAACAAATACGCTCTGACATAATGGCATCTAAACATATTCAGGACATTATCAAGAAGACCTGAGACTTCCTAGTCATGAATTTAAGTAAAGAACTCTCTAACCTGATGAAAAGGAAGAAACAACATTATCAATGACTCAATGACAAGAGTAATTAATGAAACTATATTGCAATCTTTCTGATATCCCTTACAAGAGCAACCAAGGATAGTAAAACAATACTTAACACCACACATACCCTTCCGCAGCACTCGTGCTCTACTTTAAGCTGCTTGTCATTGCTCCTCTTCATACTTTTTTCAACATCCTCTATTTTCCTCTCCATAAATTCAATATCCTGTAAATGAATAGCACCGTGCATAGGTTGTAAGATATATTCAATGAATAACTTTAATTTCAATGTCATAATTATCTTGAAGTATGCATGCATGCATTTTGGAGAGTGTGATGCAATGCACTATACACTGTTAACTCCCAACTGTTCCGTACTTGAGGGAAGGTCTTTTAACTTGTTAATGTTTATGAAAATTGGTTTATATCTATTTTGCAATGTAGTATAGAATTTTCAAAGGGTACAAGAATGTTCTTCTGAAAGTAAAATGGAATGATAGATGAACATCAGACAGTGTAACATACAAATGTCCATACTATCATAACAAAACAATACTCATTTTGTTGAGACATAAGCATAATATATCATTTACATGCATCTCCAATTGCCAAATGATAGGTTTGAAGACTTGTCAGGTAATTTACTGTTGTGACTGGGTTGTTAGTATGGATAGCTGGCCAATAGGACATGTGTTAAAGGGAGTTGTTAGCAATGACAGTTGGCTGTATTGTTAGAGGAGAGGTGGCAAGGTCGTTTGTTAGCCCAGAGAATGAGGATGGGAATGATTCTAGAGTCTGTTAGGTAGATTCTAGAACGTGAGCATCATGGAGGAGGGAATAAATAAAGGAGGAGAGTAGATGGTGTGGATTGTTTTGTAAACTTCGGGAATTCTCTAGAATTCTTTGGGAGGCTTAACTTAAGGATCCTTGAAATTCCCCTTCTATCTTTCATTTCTTGTATTTTCTTGGATTGAATTTCAATGGAGAAGGCTCAATGGCCTTTTCCAGATTTTGGTTCCTATCATTTACACTGTGCATAGACTTGGGAAAAAGTATATATTCACATTCAATAGTGCAAAAGAATTAGAAAATGCTTAAAACAGCATAAAAGATACCAAGAATGACTTGGTTAAATGTAAGCACGCAGTTCTCTATTAAACTGCAACAGATATAGTAAGAAACAGTACATTTATCCATGACGAGATGCTGAAATAATTAATTTCACCATGTACATCAAATTCAAGTACAGTGGAACATTGATATGCAGAAAAGCCAATGAATTGTAGAAACAAGTGAAAAGTATACCTTTAGTCGCAATTCTTCACTAATAATCTCTAGATCCCTCACAGGATCTACTGTGTCATCAACATGAATAATATCAGGATCTTCAAATGCACCTGAAGCAGTATTAAAGAGAATCCAAATTAATAAAACAACTCATTTAACATTACTATATTTTACATTAGTTCAATGTAATAGGAAGCAAATAACCGAGTGTCTTTCATCTGCCTCCAAGAGGTAGCAAATTTATTCCACATCATTGCTATAAGGAGGTACAACAATCTGGTCAAAGCACTAGGAGAGCATGTGACACCAACATACAATAAGAAAAGTATCCTCTACTAGCTTTTAGACAATAGAATTACAATACTGGTTGCAGCTAAATAGATGATTAGTCTGTAGATTAACTAATTTGAGGTAGTTGATCAATAATGATAATGGTTCTCTATTGGTATGGAGAACTGAGAACAGGGTGCGAAAAAGTTCATGTACCAAATAAACCCAAATTTATTAAAAAGATTTCAGACAATGCTGTTAAGACAGGACAGCAGAAGCAGAACACCAATAGCTGCAACAAGGAAATTCTGTTGATATTTGGTGGACCGAGAAAAACCTTGGAACGTCAGAAGAATTCAACAGATGACAGTGAAGTATAATTACAGCTTGGGAAGAAAGGATTTTAAAAGTCCAAGTGAGTATTACTACTCCAGGCAAGATTATCCTAAAAAAATCATGGAAACAAGAGCTATTGAGAAAAAAAAACATAGTAGGGTGATTTCAGGTTAATAAACAGGGTTTATTACAGGAAGTGCTCAAAAAACAATATTAAGATTAAAACTAAACATTTCTTTTTTCTTCTTTTTCCTAGCATAACCCTACAATATTTGGAGATTAGGAATCTATAGCAATTGCTATGTAGGTACCTAGGACGGACTCGAACCTCAAACCTTGTGGGAACAAACCACATATCTGACCATTTGAGCTACCCCTTTCTGGTAACTGCATTGCATTTTCAGCTAGATGGATTTTAGAAGTGATGGAGCTTTAAACAAGATTATACCAGGGGCAACACATACTGGGTAACTATTTGGGTGTTCAATAGAGTTTAGAAATGTGCCTTTCTCTGATTTTATGTAGAGATTGGTAGGTCTTCTTGTAATGTCGTTGTATTGTTCTTGAACCCTCTTGTTTAGGTGTTTTTACATTTTTCTCTGTACGATGGATGGTACAATCTTTGTATACCTTTCTACCTCTTGTATTATTCTACTTATTACTAATACATGTAGTGCTGTAGTGGTGTTTTGCTTTAAAAAATAAAAAGAAAAAAAAGCATAGCACCATCTGCAAAATTATCATTTATTGCTTCTTGTCAAACTGTATACTCATAATCTAATTGTTATGCAATTAGAAAAAACTAAGAAATCCAAACACGTGCATTCTTATCAATCTGAATCTTACGTAAAACATGGAAAATTCCATCAACTGCTCGAATGTGAGATAAGAAACTGTTGCCCAAA
This sequence comes from Humulus lupulus, assembly GCF_963169125.1. Classification (NCBI taxonomy): domain Eukaryota; kingdom Viridiplantae; phylum Streptophyta; class Magnoliopsida; order Rosales; family Cannabaceae; genus Humulus; species Humulus lupulus. Next base: position 21,657,459 of record NC_084801.1, on the reverse strand, counting down.
CCCTGCCCCTGATGGGCACCTCGAACAAGTCCAGCTATATCATGAATTTCCAGAAATGCAGAAACCTGTAAAAAAATTATTAAATTAGCCACGATAGTAAAGTTCTGAAAAGTTTAGCTATAAAAATCAACATGTCCAGTATCCACTAAATGAGAAATAAGGCAGAAAATACATGAAAACTATATCAGTATATTCCCTACGAGAAGAATTTCTAAGCTAAGGGATTTTCATAATTTAAGACCGGACCATCAAATTCCAATTCTCAGGGATACAAACTTGGTAAACTACCTTGAAAATGAATCTTAGTCACTCAATCGAATTTTCTTTTGCAGTATCATAAAATGTCAAGCCTACATGTTATCGGAATCTTGTTGGTGGATTTCGTTTTTGTAATAAAAAAGTAGATTTCATCTCCTATTTCTTAATACCACTAAACAAGTTGAAAGAGGAAGATGGCTAACATAACATACAACACCCTATCTAACTTATTAAAAATCTCACCAAAAACCTCTAACCAATAGGAAAGGCATCCTAGAACAATGATCTTATTTCAATCTGTACTCTAATTCTGTCACTGATGCTAGATCACTTCCTCCTAATTCATAAACGCATACTAACTTAAAGGAGAACAATCAACATGATAGAGCCTATAAGTCACAGGTTGTAAGAGTGTAGGTACTAAGCCCATAGTTTCCATTTCACAGAAAGAAAAAGAAATAATGTCAGGCTCACACGAGCAAAAGCATGGAGATCAGATCACCTCTAAAGCAATTACAGCTCTCAGACGAAGATAGAAATAGAACAAAATAGCTTTATAAATATAAGGAACAAACCTCACTCTTTGGCTTGAATTGTTGGCAAAGCCATTCGAATCGCTCATCAGGGATATTTACCCGAGCCTCATTAGGTTCAATTGTGCAGAAGGGGAAGTTCTCGGCGGGAATTGCCAACTTAGTAAGAGTGTTAAAAAGAGTAGACTTCCCAACATTTGGCAATCCAACCTGACGATGCAAATTCAGCAACAATGTGAGCTAGCAAAGAATATAAACAAATAACTGTAAATTTGTTACATCATTACATCTACACAGTGCCTTAATTTAGTTAAGATATTGAAAATACGATAATTTCTTTTCGAACTATCCAATTATTAACCCTTCTTCATACATCATTTTCAGAAACCAAATCCACACTATAAAAAAATTCAGTTAATGCAGCTTAATTTTCTACTAATTCAAACAAAATGAAACATTTTTTCTTAGTAAGAAAAATTACAAACTTCTCTAACCACTGCGAAGTAAACAACCAATCAGAAACCAACCCATTTATTGTTTTTGTTTTCCTACTGCTTGAACAAACCCAAAAACATATATACACACAAAGCTCATAGATTAAGTAGCTCCTAGATAAATTTCCATTTATATGCTCATTTTCCTACTTTTTCCAGTAAGGAAAGAAAAAAGGAAAAAAAATTCGGGAAATCAATGAGAATTGAATCAATATTCAGAGAAAGGAAATATTACGATTCCGATCTTAAGATGAGAAGAGAATCGTCCGAGAATGGGTCGCTCAGTCGGTACTTCCTTTCCCTTAGCAGCTTTGGGAGGCATTTTCGTTCAGTGAGAGTGACAGTGGGAGAGAGTTCTAGGGTTGTTGCGAGGTGGAAGGAGAGAAATGGAAAATAGGGATTACTGCTCTGGTTTTTTCTCTTATATACCCAACGGTTTTCGAACCCTAGTGAGTAGTGACGGCCGTAGTCACGTTATCCCAACGCAGAGTTTTTGACGCGACTCGCCCAACTCACTGCTTTATTGCCACTAACGATTAACCACCGTTAAATGTGTTTCACATTATAAATTGTAGTTTTTTATATGAATATACCCATGGGCCACCAATGGTGCCGAATGATAAGCAAGATTAGTCATTGTATTTTGAGAAATTTACATATATCACTAAAACTTAAGAAAATTTTATATTTTTACTACTACACGGAGTTTTTCTTCTACTGGAGAAGAAGTCATGTTCATGTCCTTCCAGCACGTGCGATTCTAACGAGATACTACAAGAGCAAGCACTTCAAGTGTGAAGCCTACGATGCCTTCAGCAACTACACGAGCCCAGACCAAGTTACTCTCTACAACGACAGCAACCAAAGCATGTACTGCCAACTCCTTGCCGGCTTGGTCCACCGCCACCAAGTCCTTCTCCTGGGCGTCGTCTTCGCATCGGCACTCCTCCATGCCATCTTGTTTCTCGAGCGTAACTGGGCCAATTTCTGCAACGACATCCGCCTCGACCCTATTATCACCGACCCCAAGTGTCATTCAGCCATGTCTCCTATGGTTTCGTCCCCAAACCCGGGCCTGATTGAGGAGCTACAAGAGATCTGTGAAGAACAGCGTATGGTATCACAATTTTTTTCCCTTGTTACAGGTCTCTCATCCCATTAGCAAGCATAAAAAAATATGCCAAAGAAGAATACTATGTTTTTAAGATGTTAAATAGAGTACCTATTTTTCTTTTTTACGTATACTATATATTATTACAATACATAATAAATATATATGAAGAAGTGTATTTTTGGATGTGTTCTTGTGCTACCATCACCAGTCGACGGTGTGCGACTGCCTCAGGTGTGTTGGGTTGAGCCGATGGGCACGAAGAGGAATATTATAGATCCATCGTTCTATAGTACTTTCTAAAACAATTAATTATATATATTTATATATATTACATTTATATACACCATTGAGCCAAAGAATAAGAGGCTTTTTGTGAGAAAACACGTAGTTTCGATGAGCTAATTGAAGATAGCTTGATCATATTTTTTGTCGTTGGTAACATGGCTAGAAAACTAAGAAAATTTCACATGGGTTGACTGGCATCTTAGTTTTGCAACTCCAAAATTATTGTTGGTTGTAGTAAAAGACAAAAAGTGCTAATATTAACACCAACACTAATAACAATGAAAAATATTAGAAATTAAGTTTAGTAGTGGTATATGTACTCCATTACAACTTATATATATATATTTATATAACTAAACAAATTTTTTTGTACAATTGACTTCTAGAGATCAATTCTTGTGGGAGTTATGTGACATAAGATAGTTTGTTTAGGTTTAGGTTTATGTATTGTTGTCTAATATCATTTTATTTTTGTGTTGTTTTTTTAGTTGTTTAGGTTTATGTATAATTGTTTTCATGTTGTTTTTTAGTTGTTTAAGTTTATATATAGTTGTTGATGTCTAATTGATCGTTAGTTGTTTTACGATATATTTTGATTTTTTTTTATAAAAAAATGTGTTAGTATGCAATGGGTTAAATTCTAGTTATTCAATTGTTGTTTTTTAGTTATTTTTTAATGCAATGGGTTGATGTCTAGTTGTTGTGCAATTGTTATTTTTTTAGTTGTTTTCTTAATGTGTTAGTATGCAGTAGGTTGATGTCTAGTTGTTGTTCAATTGTTATTTTCTAGTTACTTTTTTGAAATTGTATTGCAGTATGTTGCTTTTTTAAAATGTAATGGGTTGCAATGTGTTGTTGTGAGATTATTGTTTTTGTGTTGTTTAAATTTTATGTATAGTTGTTTTCATGTTGGTTTTTAGTTGTTTAAGTTTATTTATAGTTGTTATGTTGTTGTGTTGATGTTTATTTGTTGTTTATTTGTTGTTTAATTATTTGCAGATATATTTTGATTTTTTTTAAAAAAACATGTTAGCATGCAATGGGTTAATGTTTAGTTGTTGTCTTATTGTTATTTCATTGACACCGTATTTTTGTAAATATAAAACTTTAAAAAATGCATTTTCTGAAAACTTAAGGTAGTATTTTTTAAGAAAAAAATCAGAGACCGTAAAAAAGTTAAAATACACACAAAAAAAATATTTTTGAAAAAACCCCTTGTATTTTAATGTTCTTAATTTCTTGTAATTTTGTATATATTAGTGGTTACTTATAGTTTGTTGTAATTACTAATTAGCTTGTGGTTCTTCCTTTTAGGATTTTATTCTTTTGTATGGAATACACATGTATATTCGAAGCTTTATGTACAAACTTTCCCGGTTCTCATTCTTGATTTAGTTTTGGCATATTGTCTCACTTTATTGTTTCTATTTGTATGGTATAAGAGACCAATTATACACCTTCTTGTAACAATCACAAACCCCCTAATTCTGCTACAAGTGTCGTTCGTCTACCAATAGCGAATAACTAAACACCAGCTCCACATACCTCCCTTATTCCTCAACCACATGTCCCTTTTTATCTTCCATATTCTTTTTTAACCTATCTTTTATCTATCAAAATTATTGATACTAATTTACTTCTATAGTGAAATCAAATACTTAATATCATCATTGCTCATGGATTGGAGACATATCTCGAAGGAACCTCATCCATTCCTTCTCACTTTTTGGATGCTCAGAAGCTTCAGCCCAACTCGAAGTTCGTCGCTTGGGAATGCTTCACTCGTTTAGTGATGAGTTGGATTTACTCATCCCTCACACCTACCATGATCAGTCACATTGTCGAGTAAAATACAAGTCGTGATATATGGAACTTTCTCAACCAAATGTATCGTTCTCCTTCCCTAGCCACAATGATGGGTCTAGGTTTCAACTTCAAACAATTAAGAAAGATGGCTTGGTTGTTAATGAGTACTTTTCTCTAATCAAATTGATTTTTTATCACCATTCTACCATTGGCGAACAACTACCATATTAGGATAAACTTATGTGTGTTTTGGAAGGTCTTATAACAGAGTGTGATTTCTTTGTCACTTTTATTTAGAATAGATCTCATCACCTTTCTTTGAAGGAAGTTTTAAGTCTTCTCCACACCATTGAATATCGTCTTACCCAATGATCCACAACCTACCTTTGCTCGAGCCTGTTAGGATTAATGTCCCAAAAGCATGTACATGCATTTTATTGGTTTTAAATAAAAGTATAATTTTATTATATTTGAATGTTACAATTATTATTTGAATTAATTATATAATAATATCAAGAAAAATTCATATTCATTCATGAGAATATGATCTTGTATTAATATGAAAGAATTAAGATCATATATAATGAATATAATAGTCAGTAACATATTAAAGTAAGGAATCTTTAATGAATGGTTACTAGTACGGTTTACTAAGCATACGGGATGCAAGTAATCTAGATTCAGATTACTGATGTGGATAGACATCTTAGTAAATGTGTTGTATATAATAGAGATTATATATGACAGGACCGATGAGAATTAATTATCTTTATAAACTTGTCGTTTGACGTAAAGATTTAATTCTTATCATAATAGATGATCATTTGTAGATCAGTCTAAATCCTGAGTATTCATGAACTCCTGTTTATATTTATTGGACCTTTTGATTCACTCGTTAAGATCTCTTAGAATAATGATGTTAATGAATTTTGTTTTGGAGATTCAATATCATGGATGGCTGGGAATATAAACTACAATATTGGAATCCATGATTTCCTAACGGATCGAATATTGGTTCCCTTAAGGGTTGATTCTGAAACTGAATAGTTATTGAGCTCAAATCTATAATTAGATTATAAATTAATTATTCGCTAGTGAATTAATGGTACCTAAAGATCAAGAGCTAATTAGAAGGGTAAAACGAAAATTTTGACCAGCTCTAATTAAAGAACCAATAATGGATGACAGAACTACATATATTGATTATATCAATGGACTACTAGAGAAAACTCTGTAAATATAATTCTATAAATACTTAGAGTGCAATTCCATATTTATAGTGGAGTAATCATGAAATTAATAAATAAGATTATTAGATTAAAAAGTTTAATTAATAATCTAGTTTATTGGAGCTTCATATTATAGGTCCATGGTCCCCAGATCGCATCTGTCCTACACTGTCAAGATGAAAGATTTGTGAAGAGAAATGAATAAATTGCAAAGGAATTAATTTTCCAGTGCAAGGAAATAATTATTTGATAATTATGGGTAATTGATTAATTGTAAATTAATTAATTATATATTTTTTATTTTGAAAAACTATAGGTTAAAATTAATATAAATCTTATTTTGATTAATATAAAGAGAGAGAATAATAATCTTATTTATAATATGATATTTATTTATTTAATTTAAAACTGATATTTTAAGATAAAGTTAATTTTGAATTAACTAATATTTATGTTGGGATCAATATATTGTTTTAAAATTTGATTAAATAAACAAATGAGAAAATTAGGGAAACCCTAATAGGGCTGGGCGACACACACTGTACAATATAGTGTGTAGCGCCTAACTCAGGGATATTTATCCCTGAGATTTGAATTTTGAATTTCAAATAAGTTTCTTTAATCATTTATTCAATTATTCTTTCTAAATATGATTTAAATAAAAAATTTAATGAAAAAATCTTATCAGTTTTTATTTGAATTATATTTTAATTAAATAAAAATTATTTAATTAGGTTAAATATCTTTATAAGTCTGATAGTACGTGACTTTTAGAATAAGGCTTGATTATTATTTTTTGAAAAAATAAAAAATACAGATTCTCTCGCTAAAGCGATAATTTTCTCTAAACCTGAAAACTATTCTAAACTTTCTCTCTGTCAAAACTCTCTAGATCTCATATGTTGAGTACATCTAGGGAGTCACATAAATCAACATTTTGCATCCTACGTGCCCAGATACGTCCTTGTGTGTTTGAGGATTGGTTTGGAAGATCGGGATGTGATATCTCAGAACACTAGATAGGAAGATCGTTGAATTATACAAAAAAGATTCAATGACACTTGATAGGCTACAAAAGGTAATCCCTTATCTATTTGTATGTGATTTAATATTAATATATGTGTATGATCCTGACTGGTACTAATATTTATTAAAATGGGTCCATATATTTCGTTGTGTACCTTTGATTTGATCATTTAATACCAAGAGAGCCAACTTGACTACTCATCTTAACAAACAAAAAACCAACCCCTTCTACCCTTATTCTAAACAACCTCAATCTTCTTCTCCAATATCCACCACTTTATGCACCAAAATATTTAATTATCCTTCCACTTGTTAGGGCCTCCTTGGTAAACCTCCTCAACAACCTCAATCATGGTCTCCACATCCATCTTGTTCTCTTCCTCAATGTTATATATTTTTTGAAATGCTAGGTCGAGAATAAAAGGCGGAAGAGAATAATCTACAAAGGGCACCTAAAATCACTTGGGCTTCCAGATAAGGGAATAAATCTACTTGATAAGAGACAATGACTGTAACGTCCTACTAATCTAGGGTCACGTTCGACTTACCTTGCAACAGGCCATTCAGCACCTCCTGCATGTTCTCCAGGGTGGTCTCCAGCCTTTGGTTCTTACGGTGCAGCTCATGAATCTCCTCTTCATAGAAACGAGATTTAGAACTCGAGCTCACAGAATGGACCCGGGGTTGTTTATCACGTCTATGCGTCGAGGGGCCCGGATCCTGCCGGCCGGAGTTCGGTACCTGCGGTGGTTTGGGAGGCGGGAACTCGTTGGCATTTCCGGGTGGTGCGGTAGTTGTCCTTGGAGGATTCTCACCGGGCGGGATGGTCGGTGATGAAACCTCCCTGTCATTCTCACGAACCTCAGGGTCCCTTGGGGGCTCCACGTCTCGGGGTGGAGGTGGATCCTTCATGGAGGCCTTTAGCTGGACTCCGTTAGGGTGGACCTCCACCTCTCGTGGCTCCCTGAGTCATTTCAAACGTCTTGGCATTTCTTCTTGCCGGAAGTAATGGTAGAACAGTAGCTTGGTGCTTACGTTCCCACAGACGACGCCAAACTGTTGACGGTAAGAACTCGTCAACGATTGATGGTTAGAAAACTTTAATCTCTATACTACAGAAAGCTTTGAATCAGATGGAAAGAACTCGAATCAACAGAAGGAAACCAAAGCCACAATGAAAATCAGGATCATATATTTCTTAAGTCTCTTTCATACACTCAGTTTTCCAACCCCTTAACCTGAGGGGTTGGAAAACTGAGTGTATGAAAGAGACTTAAGAAATATATGATCCTGATTTTCATTGTGGCTTTGGTTTCCTTCTGTTGATTCGAGTTCTTTCCATCTGATTCAAAGCTTTCTGTAGTATAGAGATTAAAGTTTTCTAACCATCAATCGTTGACGAGTTCTTACCGTCAACAAGTTATATGAGATGTGATACAATGCCTTGATTGATTACCATCAAACATGAACATTGTCATTTCAGCATCTACATGTATGCATGGCATGTAAAGTTATGTGATACAAGACCATGCATAAGAATATGAGAAAAGTTGTGAAATGCCTTGAAAAGTCTTATGTAAACTTAAACATTTTAATGACAACAAGGCTTAAGCAAAGTAATAATAAGATGTTTAAAAAGGGTGCCACTGTTTCGATTAAGCAATTAAGTAAGTTCAGTAAAGAAGACGGAGGTCTATAAGGCTTATAGTGGCTGCCCACTAGTGTGGGCTAGGTCAGAGTTGGCCATTCAGATATGTTTGCCATGTTCCCGTCTTTCTCCTCCATATGTGTAATAAGTATGGCAGCTATGGCAACAATGAAATGAGTGTTATGATGAGCCTAGCTGCGATGATGGCTAGCCGGAGGAGAACCCATGGGGTTCTATATGATATGTGTAATAAGCCCTGCAAGCATTGGCCGAATCAAACAGTGTGCACAAGTGAAATCGGGCCCATAAAAATGTGAAAGTAAAAGAAAGAGCATAAAAGTAAAGTTTGAAAGTGTATGAGCAATAAATGAAATGCATAACTATATCAATCAACATATTAGTATACGTGCACTTCAAACTCACGACATTCATGTGTATGTGTATGCATGAGATTTACTTACTGAGCGTTAGCTCATTATGTTATATTCCAACATTTTTCCAGGTGTGGCTTTAGCTGTTGAGCAACTTGTGGAGCACGGACTCAGTAGCAATGCAATAGTGGCTTAGAGTTTTCATATGGCTACATTAAATTTAAAGTATTCATACGTGTAATAATTTCTACTAATAAGATTATATAAAAGTTTTAAATTTTTCTGTATTTCTTCGTATCATTTTATTTAATTCATTTGGTCAAGTGCCTAACATACTCGTAAACCCTAGAATTACGAGTATGTGGCGGACGTACCCTACCTTAGGGACGTCACAATTAATGAACTAAAATCCCATAACGGGGTGGAGTTCGTCCTGGAACAACGGTTATCGAAACAACATCGATTGGAGAAGTAACCAATCATTTTCACAGAAGAATATGCTAGCCACGTTCAATTCCCACATAACGATCTGCTGGTGGTAACCGTTCAGCTCGCCAACCGAAGGGTCTGAAGAACACTAGTGGATAACAGAAGTTTTGTGAATCTACTTTTCAAGTCCACCCTGGAAAAAATGGGGTTATCCGTAACTGATTTGAAGGTGACCACGATGAATCTGTACGAGTTTTCTGGTGAAGGGTCGGCAGCCATCGGGATGATCGGATTGGTGGTGACATTGGGAGAAGAGTCGCGAACTGTTTCCAAGTTGCTCGAGTTCATGGTAATCGATTGTCCGTCTACATACAATGCGATTTTGGGCCAACCTACGCTGATGACATTTGAAACCATAACCTCTATTCGCCACCTAGCAATGAAATTCTCCTCAGCTGCGGGAATATGCACCGTCAGAGGTGATCAGCTCATTTCCAGGAAATGCTATAGCATTTCTATGAAGGGAAAATCACAACCCGGGCAGCAAGCGATGGTCATAAATGATGGAGGTGAAGAGTCCCAGGAAGTAGAAGTCACTCACGGGACGGAAGAACCTCAGCAAAAAGAAAATAGTGAGGTCGCCCAATGCGACGATATTGATCCATAGATAGGCGAAGATAGATCAGAGCTCCAAGCCATAAAAGAGCTCGAGGAAGTAAACATCGACCCCAAAGAAGCTTCAAGAAGCATAAAGATTGGAAAGAATCTTGATGATAAAAGGAAGAACGAGCTAGTTGATTTATTACAGGAAAACCTAGACGTCTTCGCTTGGTCGCATGAAGATATGGTGGGAATAAGTACGAATGTAATCATGCACACCTTAAATTTGGACAAGAATTAGCCTGCAAAATCCCAAAAATGGAGACGTTTGGGAACTGTCCGAGCTGAAGCCCTTGAGGAAAAAGTAGCTCGGTTATTAAAATGTGGGTTTATTCAGGAGGCAAAATACCCGATCTGGGTCGCCAATCCCGTGTTGGTCCCGAAGCCAAACGGGAAGTGGAGGACCTGTATCTACTTCTCCGATCTAAATAAAGCTTGTCCCAATAATTGTTTTCTACTGCCAAGGATTGACCAGTTGGTAGATGCGACGGCAGGTCACGAGCTCATGCCCTTCATGAAGCTGAATATAACCAGATCGCAATGAATCATGCGGACCAGGAACATACTAGCTTCATGACCAAACATAACGTATATTGTTATAAAGTTATGCCCTTCAGGCTGAAGAATGTCGGGGCTACATATCAACGCTTGGTCAACAAAATGTTCGCTAGCCAAATCGGGAGAAATATGGAGGTGTATATCGATGACATGCTTGTCAAATAAAAAACTTCCAATAACCATGTGTTTGATCTAGAAGAATGTTTTGGAATATTAAGGAGGTATGACATGAAGCTGAATCCTCAGAAATGTACTTTCGGAGTAGCATCTGGAAAATTCCTAGGGTTCATAGTCAACACAAGGGGAATAGAGGAAAATCCTGAGAAAATCATATCGTTGTTAGAAATGCCCTCACCCAGGTCGCATAAAGAAGTTCAAAGCCTAACTGGAAGAGTGGCGTCTTTGAATCGATGCATTTCAAAATCCATTCACAAGTGTTTGCCATTCTACAACTTGCTTAGAGGAAACAAGAAATTTGAGTGGACCGAGGAGTGCGAACAGGCATTCCATGACCTAAAAACGCACTTATCCGAGCCCCCGGTATTATCTAAACCTATGCCTGGAGAATCTCTGTTCCTTTATTTGGCCGTGACAGAGAATGCAGTCAGTGTTGTGTTAGTTCGAGAAGAAGACCATGCTCAGAAACCAGTATATTATGTAAGAAAGAGACTTCTCAGAGCCGAGTCATGATCTCCACTGATAGAGAACCTGGCATTCTGTCTGATATTGGCTTCTAGAAAGCTTCGGTCATATTTCCAATCCCATTCAATCAACGTCTTGACCGACCAACCTTTAAGGCAGGTTTTGCAAAAACCTGAAATATCGGGACATCTCTTAAAATGGGCCATCGAACTTAGTTAGTTCAAGATATTGTACATGAGTCAGGCCCTTGCTGACTTTATGGCTGAATGCACCGGTTTTCAAGAAGAGCTCTTGAAGGAGCCGGTGCAAGAATTATGGAAAATCTTCGTTGATGGATTTTCAAATGAGAACGGATTAGGAGCTGGGATCATCTTAATCTCACCAGAAGGGCATCAATTTCATACAACTCTGAGATTCAGATTTGAGGTGTTCAACAACGAAGTAGAATATGAGGCCTTACCAGCAGGGCTGATGGTGGCGAGAGAGCTCAAGGAGAAAGCCATCCAATGCTATAGCGATTCCCAACTCGTGGTCAATCAAGTATTGAGAGAATATCAAGCTCGAGGTACCAAGATGGCAGCCTACCTAGCTAAGGTAAAGGGGGAGCTGTCTGAATTTAAGTACAGCTCTGTTGAACAAATACCCCACGAGCATAATTCTAATGCTAATGCTTTGGCATGACTTGCTACCACAAAAGAGGCTGAGACATTGAATGTAGTGCCAGTGGAGTTCTTGGAGAGTCCGAGTGTGACAAGAGAAATGATATAGGTCGGAATGATCGACATAAGAACGACCTAAATGACTCCCATAATGGAGTACCTCGCAACATGAAAGTTACCTGACGACAGAAAAGACGCAAGAAAAATACTCTATCAAGCTCCACGGTACGTAATAGTAGATGGAACCCTATATCGGCGTGGTCATTCATTGCTTCTCCTTCGATGTGTGCTGCCCGAGGAGGCCAAAACCATTTTACAAGAAATACATGAAGGCTTTTGTGGAGATCATACTGGGGGGCAAAACTTGCCATTGAAGATATGGAGACAGGGCTATTTTTGGCCCATTTTAACGAAAAACTTGATCTCATATGTTCAAAAATGCGAAAAATGCCAACGTTTCACCATAGTTGCCTGAGCTGCTCCAGTCGAGCTAACGATGATTTCATCCCCATGGCCATTTTGTAACGCCCTGGTTACCCCAGAACAGTTACGGTGAACAGTGAACCAGAAATTTGACTCGCTACCCGAGTCCTTTGGTTAAAAATGTGATCTAAGTGTTATTATTAGGTTAAGGTGAAAAACCAGTAAAAAGGGAAGGATACATTTTATTAAGTAAATAAACTGCTCATGAGCCTTATAAAATATTTACAAGTAGTTTGTAATACAAAAGAGTCACTACTGTTTCAAATTTACAGTCCCCACCGGCCTAAGCGGGAAAAATAGGGTAAACCCCTAGTCCCTCTGAGAATTCCCTGACCGTGGCGGTCAAGCGGCCCTGTATGTACACAACATCGCCCAAGCTCTCCACTCAGGGTTGGGTGAGCTTATCTTTCCCTTTACTTGCACCACAAAGCACCCATGAGCCGAGGCCCAGCAAGAAAACACAATAAAGCATGATATAATATCAACAACGATCATAATAACCATTCAGGACTGCCAGTCCAAGCAAATAGGTGACAATAGCCATAAGTCACAATAATGAGTACAGCCTCCTCTAGCCATGTGACGATAAGGTCACCAGGGCAACAGCAAGTCCCCGGCAACGGCGCCAAAAACTTGTTAATCCCTAAAAAGGGTGTTTTAATATTTAAACTCGCAAGTGCACGAATCGTTTCGGAATATAATGTTCATGTAAGTACGAGGTCGAACCCATGGGAGTTGACTAACATCAAACGAAACCATTTCAAACAAAGCAAGAATATTCTAACCTAGTTCCAAATATTTGATGAGATTTTGTTTTAGAAAAATAAAAGACAAGTAATAAAAATATTAATGATAAAAATGGTTTTCAAATGAGATATGTAAAATAAGATTATTAAGATTTTAGAATCCACAAAATGCAAGTTCAATAGTATTTATAAGTATATTGATTCCCAAGTTTAGATATAGTTGAAATAAATCACACTATACTTTTTTCAAAATACATTTTCTATTCAAACACAAGTTACTTTAAAAAATGTAGGATTTTTCTTCACTTATAAAAGATATAATTTCTAAGCATTAGTTGTGTTACAACCTAATGAAACTACAAAAAATCAAAGAGATTATGTTTAGGCAAAATATGATACTTATGCTCTAAGAATTAGATGTGAACAATTTAATGAAAAATATTTAATCAAAGAATATCATATTTTTGCATAATAACGAGCTAAGTGTAATATGCTTTAACAATCAATAATAGATGAAAAATGCATATCTTTGATAGAAAAATCCATAAACAATGTTGCATAAATGGGAAATCAACATACAATAAAAAATACTATCTAGTTACATTTTGCTTCATCATCATCTTAATAACCTTTGAAAAAGATTAGAAGCTCATAACTAGATTGAATAAAAATTACAAAATAACATACTTGAAATGCTCTTCAAAAGATGAAAATGGTAGATAGAAAATAGTGAAAAGAAGAGAGAAAAATATGTGTAGAAGAGGTTGAAAAGATGAAGAAGAAGAGCTCCCCAAATGGTCTTACAAGACTCTATTTATAGGCAAAATATGGAGATTAAATTAATCAAATTAAAATAAATAAATTAATTAATTTAATTGTGTTGGGAAGAGGTAGGATAAATAGAGTAAGTGTAAGAGTATTGGAAAGATGAAATGTTTGGTTGGGTACAAGATTAGTGAAAAGCTAGGGTAAAAAAATGAATTAGGAATGTTTATTTAGGTAAGAAAAATAGGGAAGAGTGAATTGATATTTGAGTGAAAAATATTGGGAATGAAAAACATGATTTTTGGCATTTTTGTGGCTATTTGGCAGCTGGTCTAGGCATGGGATGGTGTTGGGCCTGATTGGACTGAGAGGCAAATTGAGCTTGCTGTGGTGCCTTTGTGAAGCTGGCGTTGGAGAGAATTGTTGAAGGCTGAGTTAATGATATATGTTGAGGTGGTTTGGGCGTGGGAGAGAATGGAGGCTTTGGTGTTGATGCTATATGCTGAAGGAACTTCATTGATGTAGAGGCAGGGAGCAAGTCACGGCTGGAGGCATTGATGCTTCAGGAGGCAAATGGTGAAGTGTGACCTGAAGGCAGCTGGCGTGGGGTTGGAAGCTTGGGCTTCACGTGATGGGCCTTGGGCCTTGTGGCTGAAAGTTTTCAAAAATGCCAACTTTCCTATATTTTCTTCCAAAAATACCACTTTTATCTCATTTTTCTTGCTTTTCAAGAGCATAAATTCCCTACAAAATAAATATAAAATAAATCATAATACAATATTTTCAATCTATAAAATAAATCAATTTAATTCTTTGAAAATATTAATTATAACTTAATTTATATTTTACATTTAAGTTCAATAGTACAACATTTTTTTTACCACTAACTTAACAATAATAATTCAAATAATTAACTATATCATTTTACAACAAAATAACTATAAAAACACACAAAAGTATATAAAATCATGATAAGACTAATAAATTCAAAATTACTAAAAAAAACTTAATAAATTACTTAAAAACTCAAGAATTAAGCAACAATTATCACATAAGAAGTGGTAAAATAACTCTATTTTGTAGAGTTATCACACCCCCAAACTTAGAATTTTGCTAGTCCTCAAGCAAAAGAAAAATGAAAACACACATTTTTTATTTTTTTATTTGGTGATATCAAAAATGTCATCCAAGATTGTACATTGAAAATAATTTATAAAAAATATGAATAAAAATTAACCTTATGTAATTAATTCCATAGTCAATCTTGCTTTGAAGATATATTTTAAATTAGAAGTCTAAAACTATTTATCAAGTTATTATATGAATTTTGGAAAAATTGTTGTAATAAACTATTTATTTCACATATTATGATGAATAATTTTTTTTCAAAATTTCATTGTTTTTTAAGCAAAATTGACCCAATAATTAAACACAAGGCTTAAGAAAGATTCATATATTTTTTAAACTAAAATCAAACTCAATCAAGGGTATTATCATAGGAAAAACGGATATCACCAAAATGATTTTTTTTTCTTTTTTTTTTTATAGAAAATAAAGTATAAAAGCACAAAACTATATAAATATAAATTACTAGAAAGATAATATTAAACATATATAAATATATATATATATATATTTTTGTTATAATTAATATATAAAATAGATACTCTACCATCCAAATTTTTTTTGTTTTTTTGTTTTTTTAAAAGAAATTCTACCATTTTCAAACACATGAAAGAAGTAACCATATAAACCCACTAAGTTTGAAGTGTAGTGCCTCCTAAGTATAGTGTTAATCCCTATAACTTGTTAATCACTAAGTTTGAAGTGTAGTGCCTCCTAAGTAGAAAAATGGTTTTCAAATGAGATATATAAAATAATATTATTAAGATATTAGAATCCACAAAATGTAAGTTCAATAGTATTTATAAGTATATTGATTCCCAAGTTTAGATATAGTTGAAATAAATCACACTATATATTTTTTTCAAAATATATTTTCTATTCAAGCACAAGTTACTCTTTAAAAAATGTAGGATTTTTTTTCACTTATATAAGATATAATTTCTAAGCATTAGTTGTGTTACAACCTAATGAAACTACAAAAAATCAAAGAGATTATGTTTAGGCAAAATATGATACTTATGCTCTAAGAATTAGATGTGAACAATTTAATGAAAAACATTTAATCAAAGAATATCATATTTTTGCATAATGAAGAACTAAGTGTAATATGCTTTAACAATCAATAATAGATGAAAAGTGCATATCTTTGATAGAAAAATCCATAAACAATGTTGTACAAATGGGAAATCAACATACAACAAAAAATACTATCTAGTTACATTTTGCTTCATCACCATCTTAATAACCTTTGAAAAAGATTAGAAGCCCATAACTAGATTGAAATAAAAATTACAAAATAACATACTTGACATGCTCTTCAAAGATGAAAATGGTAGAGAAAATAGTGAAAAGAAGAGAGAAAAATATGTGTAGAAGATGTTGAAAAGATGAAGAAGAAGAGCTCCCCAAATGGTCTTACAAGACTCTATTTATAGGCAAAATATGGAGATTAAATTAATCAAATTAAAATAAATAAATTGATTAATTTAATTGTGTTGGGAAGTGGTAGGATAAATAGAGTAAGTGTAAGAGTATTGGAAAGATGAAATGTTTGGTTGGGTAAAAGATTAGTGAAAAGCTAGGGTAAAAAAATGAATTAGGAATGTTTATTTAGGTAAGAAAAATAGGGAAGAGTAAATTGATATTTGAGTGAAAAATATTGGGAATAAAAATGTGAGTTTTGGTCTTATTTTTGTGGCTGGGTTGACTTGGGGGCAGTTGGTGTGTGATTGGGCCAGGCGGCAATGTGGTGTTTGGAGCAGCTGCTGGCTCTTGGAGATGCATCTTGGGCCTTGGCTTCATGCGTGGAGGAGCTTTGGAGGCTGGTTCATTATGTGAAGGCTGGTTAAGCTTCAGGATGATGCAAATGGGACAGTTGGCGGCATGATATGCTGAAGGAAGTTGATTGACTAAAGATGAGGAAGTGGCATTGGGCCTGAGGTGGAGGAAGGTAGCACTTGGGCCTTTGAAAAATGCTATAATCTCCTTGTCTTTCTCACAAAATTATCACGTTTCTCTTCTTTATTTTCAAGCATAAAAATTTCCCTACAAAATAAATATAAAATAAATCATAATAAAATATTTTCAATTATAAAATAAATCAAATTAATTCTTTGAAAATATTAATTATAACTTAATTTATATTTAACATTTAAGCTCAACATTACATCTTTTTACTCCTAACTTAACAATATTAATTTTAAATAATTTAAACTATAACATTTTACAATAATATAACTATAAAAATACACAAAAATCTATAAAATTAAAATAAACATAATAAATTCAAAATTACTTAAAAAACTTAATAAATCAATTAAGAACTCAAGAACTAAGCAACAATTAACACATAAAAAGTGGTAAAATAACTCTATTTTGTAGAGTTATCACTGCACCACAAAGCACCCATGAGCCGAGGCCCAGCAAGAAAACACAATAAAGCATGATATAATATCAACAACGATCATAATAACCATTCAGGACTGTCAGTCCAAGCAAATAGGTGACAATAGCCATAAGTCACAATAATGAGTACAGCCTCCTCTAGCCATGTGACAATAGGGTCACCAAGGCTCAACTGACGAGTGGTTCTTTCATAAGTTTGATCAGGACAGGTGCAAGGTGATTAGTCACCAACATAACCTTCCTCACGACTCTAGAGTCGTAACTATGGACAGCGTCCCCTAGCCATGTGACAACGGTCACCGGGGTCATATACCTTGGCTATAAACATCTGATCGTAGACCAGGCAAGCGCTTATAAGTTCTTCGACCTTAGGGTCGGTCCCGCATTAATGCTATAGAGCCACTCAATGCGTGATCATCGACTTTAGAGTCGGTCCCTGACTAGTCAGTGTCATAAACAGGTAATCAGCGTTCACTAGCATTTAATATGCAATCCACGTCCACATATATCAACCAACATGCCTCAATATCAAACCATGCATGTCATATACCTATACAGGGTGCAACTGTATTCATACACTGTTTTCTTACCTCTGGTATAAGTGAGAATTATTATACGAACGACCCCTGAGAACGATCAACATTTAAATTCCTTGACGGTCACCTGGTCATAACCAAAATATAGGATTCATCAATAAAAATGATAACTGAGGGTTCCCAAACCAAATCCCAGCCTCCGAGACATCAAATACTACCCAAACGGGTACTAGGTTCAACCCCGAGGCCTAAGGTTTGAATCCCTAAGCTAAAAACATGTTTTTGGTCAAAATGGCCTTAAGGGCCGCGACCCTCCCTGCTGCGCCGCGGCGCGCCCTCAAACAGAAAGGGCTCCCCCCTGCCAGACGCCAAGGGCCGCGGCGCCCAGCCCAGACCAGCAATACGCCCACATACGAGCCCAGTTTTTCCCCTGTGTTCTTTCCTCTCAAACCAGTCCTTCAAACCAACTCAAAACCTCCTCCTACCACCCATTTAAACCCCTAGACATCACCCATAACCTCCCCTCATCAAAACCCAATCTAACCATCAATCAAAACCCCTTTAAATTCAAACTTCCAACAAGAATCAAAGGCTGAAAATCTAAAGATAAAAACAGAGCACCACCTGAAATAAGTGACTAAAACTCACCTTGAAACCTGTTTTGAACCTCCCACACAAGCTGAATCAAGTCCACCAACTCAGCCTTTGAGTTTCCTAGCTTGAAACCTCTCATAGAACTCAAGAACACCAAAGGAGAATGAAGGGAAGATAGTGTACGAGAAGGGAAGAAGGCAATCTCTGTTTTTGTTCTGTTCTTCTACAGCCCTCCTAAGTTATATATATCCAAAACCCCAAATGACCAAAATACCCTTAAGCCATCAAAAGCCTCTAAAACCTTTTCAAGGGTAAAATTGGTACTTTCCGCCTATCCCGTTAATCATAATTAGCGCTTCCCAATTCCCGCTAATCTCAATATCCCCAAACACCAATAATTCATATCTCGTTACCCTAAAATCACCGGTAACGCTATAACCATTAATAACACCCCGAGACTCACCCCGAGCCCCGAGCTCAAACCTGTTATGACCAAACCAATAAATCATGTTTAAAGATCGTCCCATGTCGAAATACTCGAACCAATCCACATTATATTGTGGTCTCACAATATATCATTAACACGCAAACAAATATTCAATTATACCCTCAACGGGCCAAATTACCAAAACACCCCTGTAAACAAATGTGGACTCACATGCATGCATTTAATATCATATTATAATATAATTCTCATAAACATGCATAAACACATTTAATGGCATAATTAAACAGTTATGGCCCTCCCGGCCTACTAATCCAGCTATTAACCATAATAGGGAATCCGGGGCATTACACATTTGTAGTGTAGGGAATCGACCTAATAGGTTCCCTATCGATGGGAAAGGGAGGAGTTCGATATGCAGTGGTGGCGATCGATTACTTCACGAAGAAGGTAGAAGTCGAGCCTCTTGCAACCATCACCTCAAAAAGAGTCCTGGACTTCTTGGTGAAGAGTATTATATGTCGATTTGGACTTCCTAAGAAAATCGCGTCAGACAATGGGACATAATTCAACAGTGATCTTTTCACGGACTTCTGTGAAAAGTATGGCATCACGAAGAATTTCTCATCGGTAGCATACCCACAAGTGAACGGGTAGGTCGAGGCTGTAAACAAAACCTTTAAAGTGAGCCTGATGAAGAGGTTAGATGAAGCCAAAGGACTATGGCCTGAATAGTCCCGCAAATACTTAGGCCTACCGAACTTCTCATAGGACCTCCACGGGGCATACTCCTTTTTCCTTAACTTTTGTAAGTAAGGTCATACTTCCAATCGAAGCCATGGTAGCTACTCACAGGCAAAGGACATTTAGTTAAGAACAGAATAACTAGCTACTTAACGCATCTCTCAATCTAATCGAAGAAAAATGAGAAGAATCGCTGCAACAGCTCGCCCATTATCAACAAAAAATCACTCGTTATTTCAATTCTAAAGTTAAGGGGCGCATATTTGAATTGGGGGACCTAGTTATCCGAAGGGTCTTTTTGGCAAATAAAGACCCCAAGGATGGTGTACTAGGCCCGAACTGGGAGGGACCATACCAGACATAAAATTCTTGCATGAGGGAACCTTCAAGATAGCTCGACTGAATGGAGAAATAGTCCCACAGACCTGGAATGCTCTACACTTGAAAAAGTATTATCAATAGTGCCACCATCAATGTAAGGCTTATTTATAAAAGTCATTTCGATTAAATAATAGATGGATTGCTAAATAACCATTTCTTGGTCTTATTATCGCAAGCTCGTATTCTCATATTTGTAAAAGAAACCAAGAAAGTTTATACATTCTGGTTACTTGAGGGGCACATAATTGAGGCTGGCAAAATTAAGCCTGCTTGGACAAGATTAAAAAACTTAGAAGCTTGGAAAAATTTATTATTCAACGACTTTTTAAAGCTCGAGTTTTCAATAAACCTAGCGTGAACTAAGTTTAAATCATCTAAAACCCTGGATGTAACCAGGTCCAAAGACTTAGACGTTCATGTACAAACTCTTAGCGTCGTGGCCCCCTAATACACGCTCCGTGACCCACCTCCAGATGCCCAGATTCGGATTGCCTCTGCCTTCTCAAGTGTCGTGACCCCTCTTTAAAGCGTCGTGACTCTATTTCAACAATCAGTGCACACGCCACGACTCAAGCCCCACGACCCTTTCGTTTCCAGAATTTAGCATCCTCTCTGACTTTGCATGCGTCACGATTCTACTTACAAGCATTGCGACCCCATTGTCCAATATTTTTAAATCATTTTTCGAACTCCATTTTCACTGTTGTGGTCTCTCTAGGCATCCATGAGCAACCACTCATCAAACTATATGCAGAAACCACCGAAACCATCCTCAATTAAGCACATTTTACATCACATCCACGCCATCTCTTGATCAAATGTCAAACCCTGAAAATACACACCAAACACAAGCATAATACCACACAAAACAACTTTAAAGACTAAAACACACTCTAAAAACTGTACTAAAATAGACTCAACAAACTCCCCCAAACTTAACTTTTACTCGCCCTCGAGTGAAGAACACAAAACACTAACCAGAATTCAAAACAAACAAACAACGACGCACCAAGTTAACAATAACAAATCAAGCCTCAAAATTACAAATGAAATGCTCATATAACCTTCAAAATCTCAACCAGTTCAGCAATCCAGATTTTCAACCAAGATATTTCCTCAACATACTTAGATCCAAATAAAGAAAATCTCTCCTAACCATGATTAGTAAACATCCTGTATTTGAATTACTTTATACACACTGAATTCTTATCACACAACCAATACCAATATCTCATATGCTTGCATTACCTACTACTCTCCACTAATGTACTAAACAACATATGCTTGAGAATCAAAATGAATTTTAAGGCTTATAATGAATGGCTTAGGAAAAAGTAGATGACATGTCATTTTAGGCTAAAAAATTACCATAAGCATACAAAACAAACCAACCAAACTTATTGTAACGTCCCAAATTTGATATTAAGGCTGAGTGCTTTGACTACAGTGCCTGGAGGGCCTGATTGGGATTATATGAGCGAGTAATGGATTATATGTGTTGTAACGCCCTAGTTACTCTAGAACCGTTACGGTGAACGTTGAACCGGAAATTTGACCCACTACCCAAGTCCTTTGGTTAAAAACGTGTTCTAAGTGTTATTAACAGACTAAGGTGAAAAACCAACAAAAGGAAAGGATATGTTTTATTTAATACACAAAACTTTTCATGGGCCCACAAGAACATTGACAAGTTATTCACAACTCAAAAATGTCATTACTGTTTCAAAATTACAAACCCGCCGACCTAAGCGGCAAAAATAGGGTAAACCCCCTAGTTCCTCTGAGAACTCCTTGGCCGTGGTGGTCAAGCGGCCGCATATGTACACATCACCACCTAAGCTCTCCACTCAAGGCTGGGTGAGCTTTTCTTTCCCTTTACCTGCACCACATAGCACCCATGAGCCAAAGCCCAGCAAGAAAACACAATATTGTACATGAACATTATCAAATGATTATCATTATAATCACACAGAGCTTATAGCTCTTAAACAGATGAGTGAATATCACTTGAGGTTCTAGTAAGCCATTCTGAGTGACTGACAAGCAAGTCAATAATTTAAACAGAAGAGTGGCTGCTAGGTAAGCCACTAGCCTTAAACAGATGAGAGACTGATGGGTAAGTCTCTAACTTAACAGATGAGTGATTGATGGGTAAGTCACACAAGCGCTTATAATATTCATCGAACTTGAGGTCGGTCCGGCATTAATGCTCTTTGAGTCATTCAATGCAGATATCGATTAGATCCAATCTTTGTTGGCTTGCGTTGAACACACTAAAGCCGTCCTGACTAATGAGTCAGCTCTATGTGACCAATGCCCAGTACCACTGCCGAACCTGACTAATGAGTCACAACTTCACAGTTGATACTGACACCTTTGCCAAATCTGACTAATGAGTCAGTACCATGCACAAGTGAGCAAGATTTGATAAGCATTCAATAATCAATCCATGTCCACATTTACACAATCAACATGCCTCATGAACAACCATGCATGTCACATATGGGGTGCAGTTTTCTTACCTCTGATTCGAGCTAGAAATAATAATAAGAATGACTCTTGAGAACGATCGACCTTTGCTTCCTTAGCGGTTACCTAATCACAACAAATTATAACCTCCATTAACGAGAATCCACAATAATAAGGTCTTAACCTAAGCACCACTCTCGGGACCTCAAAACATGCCCACACGGTGAGTAGATTCGATCCCGGGCCTTAAGGATTGAAACCCCAAGTCAAAAACCCTTAAAAACACTCAAAACGGGACTTTGAAGGAACAGGGTAGCGCTACAGCGCTGACCCCTAGCACCCCAGTGCTATTCTCAGAACCTCCAACACGCCCAAAAGCCTCCTGAGTAGCGTTGTAGCGCCCTAGGGTGGGCGCTATAGCGCTACTTCTAGACTAGAAATCCCCTGAATCGACCTTCTTCATCTCCTTCGATTCCCACCTGATTCCAGAGCTTCCAAATCCTATTTTTGATGCCAAATAAACCCAAAAACCATTCTAACACACCCCAAACATCACAAGCATAAGAAACCTAGCCAAAACTCCCAACAAAACCAAGATCTCAACCTAGAAATCACAACTGTAAACCAGAACTAAAACAGGGCAAACCAGAGAATTCTATGGTTAGAAACTTACCCAAAGCTCAGCTTATGATGCTCTTCAATGGAGGAACACACTCCCAAACTTCCAAGGCTTACTTCCCAAGCTTGAATCCTCAAGAATGGTTCAAAAATCAGTAAGAAAACTGAAGGGAAGATAGGTACGGGAAGGCTCTTGAACTTACTTTGTTTTCTACCTCTTTCTCAGCCAAAAATGGTTATATCTATCCTAGGGGTGAAATGACCATTATACCCCTAGGTCAATTTAAGGTTTCTAAAGGCTCCCAAGGGCAAAATTGGTATTTTCCACCTATCTCGTTAATCATAATTAACGCTCTCCAATTCCCGCTATTCTTGATAATCTCAAACACCAATAATTCATATCTCGTTACCCTTTAATTCCCGGCAACGCTCTAATCATTGAAATCACCCCGAGACTCAACCCGAGCCCCGCACTTAAACCTGTTGTGACTAAACCGCTAATCAATAATCCAAGATCGTCCCATGCCGAATAGCTCGAACACACCCACATTATAATGTGGTCTCAACAACATATCACCGACATGCATACAAATATACAATTATACCCTCAACGGGCCAAATTATCATCACACCCCTGTAATTATAATGTGGAACCACATGCATGCATTTAACATCATATTATAATATAATTCACATATACATGCATAATATCATTTAATGGCATAATTAAACAAGTATGGCCCTCCCGGCCTACTATTCCCGCCATTAAACCACATCGGAGAATTCGGGGCATTACATGCGTGATTATGTGATATTAATGAATTGAGTGGTAATGTGATTAGACATGCATGTTTGTGTGTATTAAATATGCATGTGGGCCCATTTCTGTGAATAGGGGCATGTTTTTAATTTTGGCCAGTTGAGGGCATAAATATAATTATGTTTGTATTGCGAGTGAGACCCCAATGTTATGGGGATATAATTGAGATGTGTGGTCCAAGATGATCCTAGGGTGCTGATTAGTGGAATAGTCACAACGGGGTCTGATACTCAGCTCGGGATGAGCCTAGGGGTATTTTGGGAATGTGGTATGTAAATGAGGTTGATCGGGTAATGGGTAATTAATTAGTGGTTATTTGGGTATGTCAGGATTAATTGGGCATTTATAGGACTATTTGAGGATTAGCGGGAAATGTGGAAAATGACGGGATTGCCCTTGGTGGCATTAAATGATTAAAGATAGACTTAGGGGTATTTTGGGTATTCCACCACTGAGGATAGACTTAAGATATCAAAAGCTCTAGAACTAGTGAGAAGATAGAAACATAACCTCTTAGCCTTATCTATCTATCTCCCTACACAATTTTCTCCCTCTCTCTTTGGTGTGCTTAGAGCTAAGGGGAATTCCTTGAGGAATTGAATAAAAATCAAGGCTCGGGACTTGGGAAAACAAACTAGAAGTGTTGAGGAGGAGCTCAGGGGTCATGATCCTTGTGGAGGTAAGTTTAATTATGTTTTGATTAAGCTTTGACTTGCTTATCTTGGTTGTTCTAGAGTTTTAAACTTAAAGATTGAAATTCCAAATTGTGTTGAGGTTTTAGCTTAGTTTTAATGGTTATATGCTGGTTATATTGTGTTGTTATAAGATTGGGATATAATTATGAGTTTGGGGCACGTTTTGGTAGAAATTGGTGAAGTTAGGCTGAGGAAAACGTAGTGAATATGGTGGAGTTTCTGGGTTTTGGGGCTCGTGTCGCAGCCCTGTTCTTCAGGCGCTGCGACCCGTGTGGGCGAAAAGGCCTGGGAGCCTCTGATTTTGCCCAAGCGCTGCGACGCAAGCAGGGCGCGCCGTGGCCCATGTTCCCTAAATGGCAGAGGGTGCTCTCTGACTTACAACAGGTTGCGCCCCTAGGGGGCAGGCTACAGCTCAAATTAGGAAAAGTGACCAAATTGAAGTTTTATGCTCGGGAACTCATATGTTAAGGCTTGGGAAGGATTCTGCTACCCATTTTAGTAGGATTCAAGGTCTTGGAGGCTAGTATTTGTATCAATGGGCATCTATTTGTTATGGCATTATGACTAGGTTTTATCGCTTAGGCTCGAGATTAGGAGTTGTGCTCGGGATCGCTTTGGGTTGTTAGATCGGGACACCAGGTAAGAGAATTGTTTGTACCTGTAGAGCTGTGTGGAGTATAGTGATGTATGTATTTTTTATAGTTGTTATGTCATACATGTGATTGTGACGGATCGGCAAGAGCCGAAAGCGGCAAGAGTTGGGAGCAGCAAGAGCCGGAAGCGGCAAGAGCTGGGAGCAGCAAGGGGCCGAGATCGGCGTTAAGCATGTTGAATGTAGGTCGCCAGGGTGAGACCCTCTAAGGGTGCTGTACACACCCATTCAGTTAGGGCCGCGTACTTGGTGCTTGTTAGTGCACCTCGATCGACGAAGGCCACAACTATGCCATTGCTATGCTATTGTATTACTGTGCTATTGTATTGTTGTACTGCTGTGTTACTGTACTTCTGTGCTATTGTACTACTAGGCTATTATGCCATCGTGCTATTGTGTTTTTATACTGCTGTATTGTTGTGCATTCCAATAGGAACTGGTAACTATTTGTTGTTTTGATTAAGTATGTATTTGTTGAAGTATATTGTTGTATGCTGTGCTTGAGGTTCTCTTGTCGGGCCTTGGCTCACGGGTGCTTTGTGGTGCAGGTAAAGGCAAGGAAGAGGTCTAACAACCATGAGTTGGAGGGCATGGAGTGGTGTGTACATGTTTGGCCTACCTGGCCTCCACGGCTGGGGTTGTTTTGAGTAACACGTGGCAAACATTCGATTTTGTCGCTTAGGTCGACTGTACCATACCTTTGGATTGTAAATGTATTTTAAAACAGCATTTTGGGATCCCAATGTAACATTTTTTACGAATTTTAATGAATGACCAACTTTTTATATTTAGTGTTCATTAAATGAGTCTTTATTTTGATTTAATCACACTTTTTAACTTAAAATCTCCATTAGCGAGCTAATGACACATTTATAAATAACTTGGTAACGACTCTAAGGTAGTAGGGTGTTTCACTTATAATACATTTTCAAATCCTAAAAAACATTCCCAAATTTCCCATTTATTTATTTTATTTGAGAGAAAATACATACTCATCAATCATCATCATTTTTCTTCCTTTTCTTTTGTTTTTTTTTTCTTAAAAAAATAATGATACTACACTCCCCCAAACTTATTTCTTCATATTACCAATTTGAGTGTAGTTCATTGTCCATATTTTTTTTTTTCTTTTCACTCAATCTTTCTATTGTTCACATACCCCTTTCCAAACCAATCCCCCAATAAATTTTATACACTCATGGTAAAATCAAAGGAAAGGTAGTTGTTAAGGGTTTAAGCTAGACCCATCATTAGTATAAAACAATAAAAAGAAATCACATAAAGCTCAAAATGGGTAACTAGGGATTTATTTATAAAGGTTGGCTCGAAAGACTCAAACATTCCAATTTTTTTTTGCCTAAATCATCTTCTTAAGCATACATCATCTAGGATTTTGTCTTGAATAGCAAGCAAGCAAGTTATAAGATATTTAGCCAACTTTCCACAATCAAAATTCACCAAGCTTAAATGCTTTTCAAACACAAGGAATTAATTCACACATCATGATTAAGCTCTCAAATATTTATAAGAACCTAAGCAAACCACAAAAAAAATTCTAGTCATGCACACAAATTTAAATAAGTTTTGTTTTCATCCAGCTCTACAAAAAATTCATTCAATTATTGTAGCGCCCTAAACTCCAGGAACCGTTACGGTGCGCATTTTAAACAGTGCTAAACTCGCTAATCGAGTCATTTGGCCATAATCGTGTAACTAAGTATGATTAGCGATCTAGGGATTAAAATTTTTGGTTAAGATATAACGTTTCACTAAAACATTTACTGTATACATTGGGATCCCAAAAAGATAATTTAAAGGTCTATTACAAGAAAATATTTACAACCAGCTGATCTAAGCGGCAAAATAGGGTGTAACCCTAGTTCCTCTTTCAACCCTCGACTGTGGCGGTCGAGCAGTCGCATATGTACACATCGTCACCGAAGCTCTCCAACTCAAGGATGGTCCAGCTTTCTTGTTCCTTTACCACATAGCACCCGTGAGCCGAAGCCCAGCAAGAAAACTCAATATGCTCATGAACAGTCGTATCATGACATCAAATCATATCTGGCATGCCTAGCATATATAGCTCTATTCAAGCATGCAAATAAATTCGGATAACGCTGGGGAATCTAGGTTACAAAATCTTGCCCTCCTGATTGGATGACTATCAAGTCAATCCTAATCAGATGAGTGATTTAACACTGGTGGTTCCATTAACCATAATGAGTGACTGACAAGCAAGTCACCACGGGGCTTAGCACCCACAACCATGCAAATGATGATCATTATAATCATACAGAGCTTATGGCCTTGAACAGATGAGTGAATATCACTTTGAGGTTCTGTTAAACCATAAAGAGTGACTGATAAGCAAGTCACTATGGGGCTCGGCACCCATAGCCATGTGACCAAGCAGTCACCTGGGCTTTCTGGAAATGGCTCTAATCAGATGAGTGATTTAACACTTAAGGTTCTGGTAAACCATAATGAGTGACTGACGAGCAAGTCACTAGCTTAACCGAATGAGTGACTGATGGGTAAGTCACTAGCTTAAATAGATGAGTGACTAATGGGTAAGTCACTAGCTTAAACAAATGAGTAACTGATGGGTAAGTCACTATGGGGCTCGACACCCATAGCCATGTGACTAAATAGTCACTGGGGCTCGCTGGCCCTGGATCTAAATGACTAGCCTTTGGCTAGACAAACGATTTTAGTTTTTCATCAAACTTGAGGTCGGACTGGCATTAATGCTCATTCGAGTCATTCAATCCAGATGTCACACGCTAAGTCCGTTCTTGACTTTTTAGTCAATACCAGGTGACCAGTGCTCAGTACTACTGCCGAACTTGACAAGTAGGTCACAGCTTCATAGTTAATACTGACACCATTGCCAATTCTGATTAGTTAGTCAGTGCCATGCACAAGTAAGCAATGCTACCAAGCATATATCATATGTCAAATATCCGAATACAGGGCATCGATCATGCTTACTTAACAATTGATAACATAATTAGGATCATGCATAAACACAGAGATTCAAGCTCTGATCAATCTCATGTTCAATATTTATGGCATGCCATAATCACATGTTTCTCGTGCATCACATTTAAACATCCAACATGCATCAAGAATAACCATGCATGTCACATATGGGGTGCAGTTTTCTTACCTTTGGTCCAAGCATAGGTTGCCAATAAACGAGCCACAAGCACGATCCTGATTCCAAGCCTCTAGTGATAACCTAGTCACAACCATAAATGGTGATCCAATGAGTTCAAGTTCTAAAACCAATCCCGGAACCAAAACCTAGCCTCCGAGACATCGAATTCCACTAAACCAGGTAGTAGGAACGATCCCGAGGTCTAAGGTTTGAGTTCCCCTGAACAAAACATCAATTTGTCCATAAATTGCACCAAGCGCCGCGACCCTCCATCCAAGCGTCACGGCCCCCGGCCCTTTGAAAATTTTCCACCTGCTTCATCGAGCCTGGGCCGCGGCCCAACCTCGGACCAGCCATTTTTCCCCGATTTCTCCATTTCAAAACCTTCCAAAAACCTATCCAAACATCTCCAAACTCAAAAATCAAAGTTCCCAAACATCCCCATGATCCAAAACCATCAAAACTCAAGTCTCAAATCTAACAAAAACTCATCAAAACACAAAGTCCAATTCAAGCTTAAAACTTTAAAAACATAGAACTTAAAACTTGGATTACCTCTGATTGAGTTGTTCCCAACTCCTCCTGCTAATAAGCTTCTAATCTTCCCTAGGATCACTATGCCTCAATCCTCGCTTGAATCCGAGTCCTAGAACTCAAGTTTCCTTCGAAAATGCGATCGAGAGACGAAAATGGAACTTTGAGGGAGAGAGAACGTTCTGAACGTTCTTTTTATTTCTTAATAGGTTACTTCAAGCTTAAGTAGCTTCAAACAAATCCTAACGCTCGGGGTCCCGAAAACGTCCCCGGGGGCAAAATAGTCAAAACCACCAGAATTTCCCCCGATCTTACTAACTCCCAATTTATCATCAAATTCTTATTCCCATTACCCAATAACCTGGTAATGCTCTAAATACCCCTTGACTCACTCCGAGTCAAGAATAAATCCCATTGTGACTAATCCACTAGCTTACCTCCTAGGATCGTCTCGTGCTGAGTAACCCTAGCATAACCAAATAATAATAAAGCACCACACACATATCACATGTATGCCAAATATGCCAGAAATGGCCAAAATATGAAAATCACCCAATTAATCATAAATTGGTTCACATGCATATTTAATACACCTAAACATGCATATAATCATTTAATAACATAATAAATCAACTATGGCCTTCCCGACCTCCTAATCAAGGTCCTAAACCTTATTAGGAAATTTGGGGCATTACAATTATTCTCATTGGTTGATTATTGTCAACTTGATTCAACATACATGACACTCTAAACATCAAACATCCTAGACACAACGACACAACAAAGAAAAGACTCCATAAGGTACCTGTAACACCCCATGTCACTAAGGTTGCTTCCTGGAATGAAGATTGGCCCTACAAACCAACGTGAGTCTTTCCAGTGTGCTTTGTTCTCACTCGCACGCTTTAGAAGAAAACTTCCTAGGAGGTCACCCATCATGAGACTACTCCAAGCCAAGCACGCTTAACTTTGGAGTTCTCAAGTGATGGGCTACCAAAAAGAAGATGCATCTTGTTGGCATAGGTAGTACCCATCAATCCATGTAAGTCTTCTTCAACTGTGTAGTCCCATATCTACACAATCTTAGAATCATCACACATGACCTTCCCCAAACAATGTGGGATTGCACACCTCTTACCCGGTCTTTCCCCTTATGGATCACAGGATTTTGACTGTCACAATCACCCCTTTAGGGGTCCGATGTCCCCGTCGGCCACACTTCCGGCTGGGTCAAGGCTCTGATACCATTTGTAACGCCCCACACCACTATGGTTGCTTCCTGGAATGACGACTGGCCTTACAAACAAACACGAGTCTTTTCAGCGTGCTTTGTCCTCCTCGCACGCTTCCTGGGAAAACTTCCCAGGAGGTCACCCATCATGAGACTGCTCCAGGTCAAGCACGCTTAACTTTGGAGTTCTCAAGTGATGGGCTACCGAAAAGAAGATGCATCTTATTGGCATAGGTAGTACACATTAATCAATTTAAGCCATCTTCAACTATGTAGTCCCATACCTACACAGTCTTAGAATCATCACACATGACCTTGCCCAAATGATGTGGGATTGCACAACTTTTACTCGGTCTTTCCCCCTGCGGATCATAGAATTCTGACAGTCACAATTTACCCGATCTTTCCCCCTACAGATCACGTTCTGATTGTCATTGTGACAAATCATTATTTTCTGTTGTCCTCAATTTTTTATTTTTTGTCCATCTTTTTTTTCTTAACTCACATCATTTTTTTAATTATTATTATCTCACATTATTTATTTTCACATAACTTTTTCTCTCATTATTTTCTCTC
The DNA here is from genome assembly GCF_963169125.1 of Humulus lupulus. NCBI lineage: Eukaryota > Viridiplantae > Streptophyta > Magnoliopsida > Rosales > Cannabaceae > Humulus > Humulus lupulus. Next base: position 21,626,764 of record NC_084801.1, on the reverse strand, counting down.
TCCTCACTTTCTCTCTCATCAATTTCTCTCACCACTTTATTTCTTCTCATTTTTCTATCTTAAATTTCTTTCTCATCACTTTATTTTTTATTTTTTCTCGTATCCATTTCTTTTTCATCACTTTTGTTTACCCAAAAAATGGCTCCTGATGACGTGGCAAGATCGACCTACACATGGCAGGCACGTGGAAACTTTAAGAGAATGAATCCTATTCGACCATCGATCAGAGAGTTATTGATTTATCAAGCCTCACGCTTAGGTGCGACCAGTCTGGTCGCATACTTTCATTTACTTCATTTTGGATATGCAATCTTGTAATATTTGCATTATTTATATTTTCATTTATTACCATGATACGCAAGTCTTAATTGTAATTACGGCCCATCGACCCATGTAACCTTCTTGAGCCTATAAATAAGACTCAAAGGGCTCAAGGGAGGGGACTTTTGGAACCTTTGATCTTGGTATCCTGAGAGAAGAATATAGTGTGATTTTCACCGAGGTTGTAATCTTCCCAAGGCTTGTGAAACTCGTGAACCCTAGTTCATTGATCACAATGTTGGGATTCAATATCAATAAGAACATTAAGTGGACATAGGCCATTACCATCTAATTGGGGTCGAGCCACTATAAATTGTTTGTGTCGTTTGCTTTCCGTTTGATTTTTCTTCTTGTTTTCATCTTATTTTTCATCGTTTATCTGATTTTGTGTCATTGACCAATTTGAGGGTCAACATTTTGGTGTTTTCATTGAGAGTTGAACTCAAGACTTCAAGAAGGTAAAATGGCTAAGACATCCAAGAAGACGGGGCAGACTGCAGGCGCTGCATACACCCAACCTCCTCCACCAAATAAGGCTGAAGATGAGCCACAATTGGACTTTGAAGAGGAAGAAATGGATTCTGAAACCTTGAGGACAACACTGAGTATGTTGCAAGAGGAGTTGGCCAATCTGATGGCCAATCAAGAAAATGCAGCTGAGACGTTGGCATTGTAACAGAGGGAGATCGAACGTCAATGCCAAGAACTGAATGAGTGGCAGTCAGATATGGACCGCCGGCAGAGAGATACCACTGCTGCCCTAGAAGCAGCCATTCAGTTGGCACGGGGGAAAGCTACACCAGCTTCTCAACCGGATCAACCACCAAGCACACCACCACAACGGGCCCCAAACCCGAGTCCTCCACTTCAGCCTGCTAGCCCTCAAAGGCCAGAGCAACCACCTGTTGCTCAACAGGATATCCCAATTCAGGATCCTGAGCAGAAGCCACCTTCTCATGCTGGTCAGGATAATCTCCAACGTCAAAGGCAGAATAGGGCCGGGCAGCCTCGCCGAAGCCCTAGACTCCCGATGGCTGATTAGCAAAATTCATCGAGCAGGGGGCAACATCCTTCTGCTAACAGAAGGTACGCCGAGTCAGGCTCTGCGGTCAGGGGACCCCCATGGCATGATAATGCCCAGGGACCTACTGACCAACGCATGCCTCCCCCTAACGCTCAGGAGATGCCAGCTAGAGGGCGGAACAATGCGACCAGCCGATCGCGCCATAGTCGGTCGCAGTTCAGGGACAGCCATTACTATAATGTAGTTGAATCCGGCAGAAGGAATGTTGGTCGAGGGCGAGAAGAAAGAGGTGGAGAAAGGAACCCCCCACCAAGAGAAAATAGGCCTGCAGCCTAACATCTTTGATCGGTTGGCCGCTAGTGTGCAAAGACGCAGAGATGATGACCTAAGGGACGTGCTCAACATTAGGCGTGAAAGACACAATGAGTACGCTCCTCTGGCACCAGCCGCCCCAGCGATCCCAGATGTCGTACAGGCCCAGATCGATGCATTAAACCAGGTTGTCCAGCAGCTGGTAGGGAGCCAAACATCCCACATCGAGTATGATCGGAGAAGAGGCACTCTGTTCATACAAATAATAGCAATGGCGGAAACCCTTAGCAAATTCAAGATGCTGGTATTGCCAAACTTCGATGGGTACGGGGACCCATTATCTCACGTGAATAAGTTCGAAATACAAATGGACATCCAGAAGGTGTCAGATGATGCTTGTTGTAGAATCTTTCCAGCCACCCTATGTGATACTGCTCAGGAGTGGTTTTTTAAATTCCCTCCTGCTAGCATAGTATCATGGGAAATGTTCATGAGGGAATTCTACGGGCAATTCTACGCTAGTCGTGTGCACCCAACTGAAGCCAACCAGCTAGTCGAGATACGTTAGAAGGAGGGAGAATCCTTAAAGGAATATGTCCAGCATTTCATGCGAGCAGCTGCTGGGGCTAAAACAGTTGGCGATGAAGGGAAAATGATGGCCCTTACTGCTGGAGTAAGACGTCATTCTCCCCTTTGGAACAGCTTAAGAAAGAATGGGGTGAAGAGTACCCAGGAGTTTCTTGATCGAGCAGATCGATACATTAAGCTCGAAGATGCGATTGCCAACGAGGGAAAATTTCCTGCAAAAGACAAGGGACCAAAAGAGGATCCCGCCAAAGCCGCCAATGGGTCAGATAAACCCAATGGCAACAGCAAAGGCAACGAGAACGGTCAAAATGGTGAAAAAGGACAAACAATGAACCATGGACGTTTGAAAATAAGCGCCCTAAGGGCAACAGGTACGAGCCAAGCTTCACCAACCACACAACCCTTGTCAAGAGCAGTGCAGAGGTGTACCAGGAAACCAACTCCAATGTCCCTTACAAACGACTAGGGCCAATAAGGAAGGATATCTCCAAGAGAGATACAACGAAGTTTTGTCGTTTCCACAATGACTACGGTCATGACACTAATTATGGGATAATATGACTAGAAATGCATATTTAGGGATATTAAATATGCATGTGGGCCCGCTTCTTATTAGAAGGGAGATTTGGTAATTTGGCCCGTTGCGGGCATAAATGTGTGTTTGTGTGCATATATGTAATATATGTGAGAGACCACATTATTATGTGGGTTTATTTGGGTTACTCGGCACGAGGCGATCCTAGGGAGCAAGTTAGCGGGAAAGTCACAACGGGACCCGATACCTGACTCAGGGCGAGTCAAGGGTATTTTGGGAAATAGATATTTAATTGGGTCATAAGGTTATGGAAATAAATAATTGGAGATATATTTGAAGTTAGAGAGTTTAGGAGGGAATATTGGGGAAATTTACCATTTTTTCCCTCGGGGACGTTTTTGGTACCCCGAGCCTTGGGATTAACTTAAGTCACTTAAGTTAGAAAACAAAAGACCAAAACAATAGAAACACATGTGGAGCTACCTAAACCGAATCCCCTTCTTTCTCTCTCTCCCTCTCCAAGCTTTGAGTTATCCATTGAAGAATCAAGGAGATTTTGGGCTAGGATTACATGAATTGAAGCTAAAATCTTAAGGATTAATTCAGTAGTAGTTTGTGGAATCCATCTTCAGTAGAGGTAAGCTTTAAATTATGATTTCTAGCAATTAAACTCTGTGTTTCTTGGCTAGTTTTTTAGTGTTCTTGAGCCTTTGAAGTTCAAATATTTAATTGGTGGGTTGATGAGTTTTGAAGTTAGATTTTTGGTGGGTTTTGCTACTGGGAACATATTAGAGTGTTTGTGATGATTAAATTATGTTGTTGGGATGATTTTGGGTTAAAGTGGATTAGGATTTGGCTACTGAAAGTGGAGAATTTCTGAGTTCGAGGGGCCAAGTCACGACCTTCTTCTTGACAAGTCGCAACTTAGCCTGAACCAGGCGCCATAGGAAGCCTCTGCCTAGGGGGCGCGCCACGACTTGCTAGACCAAGTCGCAGCCCGTGCCTCTGGACAGAGAGGAGATAGAGGCTAGTCAAGGGAGCGCGCTGTGACCCATAGGGGGGCAAGTCGTGGCATGCCTAAGCAGTTTTGCCTTGGGAGTTTGTTTTCAAAATAGAACTTTTCCTTAGGGCTCGGGATTGTATCCACTACCTGGTTTGGTGGAACCCGAGGCCCCAGACGCTAGGACTTGGTCTGGAAGCCTTTGATCACTCGATATTAATAGAATCCTATTTTATGGTTGTGGCTTAGGGTATCGCTAAGGGCTCGGAACTTGGATCGTGCTCGAGGGTCATTCTTATTTACGCTTGCTTGGACCTAAGGTAAGAAAACTGCACCCAGAACGTGTTGCGTGTGATTAGGGCTTGGACCGTCTATCGTACTTGAATATGGTTAGGGCTTGGGCCCCTGAATTGATTATGTTAGGCTATTGTTCTAAAGGCTTGTTGATAAATGCTTAAGTACTTATATTCGTCAAATGAATTCTATGATTAAGGCATGCGACCCCTTATGTGAATATGTGTAGTATCGTGGGTATGGTTATTCAATGGGATTATATGATTAGCATGAATATGTGCTTAATTTCTAGAATGTGCCTATCCACATCTGTTTCCTATAAGTAGGGTGTGTAATCTTGGATTAGGGCTTGACTTATAAGTCAAGGACAACAATAGCGCGCTGTGCGCTAGTCGCAAGGCATTGGCCTAAACCAACAATGTACTATTACGTTGATCGACTCTAAGGTCGAAGATGAACCACGGGGGTTGGGCTAGCTCTATGGCTAGTGAGACAGAGCCAGGGCAAGGCCTCAGGTGACTCTATGGTCACGTAGCTAGGGCATAGGCCTGAGGGTTGGCTTAAAAGCCAGCTGAATAGGGTGACGGCCCCAGGTTGATCCAATGATCATGTGATTGAATTTATAAGATATTGGTTATGAGTGGATATTACAGATTTTTTTAAATGGTTATTTTAAAGTTACATTCTCTATTGTTGCACGTTCTGTTTTCTTGCTGAGCCTCGGCTCACATGTGCTTTGTGGTGCAGGTAAGGGAAAGGGAAAGCTTGACCAACCATGAGTTGGAGAGCTTCGGTGGCGGTGTTTACATATGCGGCTGCTCAATCATCACGGCCGGGGTATCTCAGACGAACTAGGGTTATAGCTCTATTTTGCCGCTTAGGCCGACTAATGTAACTTTTTGTTATGTATTTACCCTTTTAAACGGTTGTGTTGTAAATATTTTTGGATCCCATGTTGTATAACACTTTTGAAATAAAAGTCAATGGTTCTTAGACCAAATTTTTTAACCCGAACCCTTGTCACTAACCTTAGTTACACGATTTAAGACAAATGGCCTGATTAGCAGGTCTGGATTAGGTAGGAGGGCATTACATTGTCTTTGACTGAGAGTACACCAGTATGCCATCAATGAATATGATCACAAACTTGTCCAAATAATCCTTAAAGACTCTATTTATTAGGTCCATGAAGGCTTCTGGGGCGTTGGTTAATCCAAAGGACATAACCAGGAATTCATAGTGTCCATACCTCATGCGGAAAGCGGTCTTTGGTATGTCCTTCTCTTTAATCCTCAACTGGTGGTAGCCTGACCGAAGGTTAATCTTAGAGAACACTGTCTTCCCTTGTCGTTGGTCAAACAAATCGTCAATCCTAGGTAGTGGGTACTTGTTCTTAATGGTCAACTTGTTCAACTCTCTATAGTCAATACACATCCTTAAGGATCCATCCTTCTTCTTGACGAACAACACTGGAGCACCCCACGGTGAAAAACTCGATCTGATGAATCCCAAATCCAGTAACTCCTGCAACTGAATCTTCAGTTCCTTCAACTCTACCAGAGCCATTCTATAGGGTGTCCTAGATACTGGCTCTGCCTTTGGCGCCAATTCAATGACAAACCTGATCTCTTGGTGTGGCGGCAACCCTGGAAAATCTATGGGGAATAAATCAGGGAACTCACATACCAATCTGGTCTCATTCGGTCTAACCAAAACAAGTCTAGAAGAATCCACAATGTTTGCAAGGAATCCTATGCAACTCTCTTGCATTAGGTCTCTAGCCTTCAGTGCCGAAATCATAAGTACTCGCAGCTCACTCACTGTCCCCATGAATACAAAGGGTACCTCCCCTTCCTGTTCAAAGGTCACCATCCTGCGCTTGCAGTCAATCGTTGCCCCGTACTTCGATAACCAATCCATCCCTAGGATCATATCAAAGTCATCCATCGCTAAATCAATCAGATCCATAAAAAACTCCCTACTGTCTATCTCTACTGGCAATGCTCTAACCCATCTCCTAGAGACTACCAGTTCCCCATTCGGCAACACAGTCTGAAATCCCCTAGAATACAAATCACTAGGTCTACACAACTGATCTATCACTCTAGCAGATAAAAATGAATGAGTAGCCCCTGATTCAATCAATACAGTAAAAGAAGAACCAACACTAGAAATCTGACCTGTCATGACCAAGGGGCTAGCCTCAGCCTCAGTCTGGGTCAAGGTAAATACTTTGGCAGGAGTGAGACTGTCGCTCTATTTCAGCTCTTCCTTCCTGGCTTGTGGGCAGTCCTTCCTCAAATGACTGATGCTCCCACAAGTAAAGCAAGCCCTGATCCTGCACTCTCCCTGATGTCGTCTACACTAAGGACACACTAGGAAACTCCTCCATTTGTCTCCCTCGCCCTGACGGCCACTAAAAGCACGTTGTGCCCTCCTATCCGAGACAGGAGGAACAAAAGAGTCTGGGACGTTTCTCTTCTGCTCATTGGGGCCACTACACCAGCTAGATCCAGTAAAAGGAGGCACCATCCTCAGAGTGTCGCACCTAGCAACGCCCTTTCTCCATATCTGATCTTCGGCCCTCTCAGCTGTAAGGGCCTTCTCCACTACCTGTGCATAGGTGGTAGTTCCCAGATACAAAGTTATCTTGACATCACGGGCAACCATAACATTAAATCTCCACACAAACCGATCTCTTCGTGCCATGTCATTCGGCACCATATCCGGCACGAACTTCGCTAACCAGTCAAACTTCAAAGCATACTCAGTAACCGTCATCCGGTTCTGAGTCAGGTTCGTAAACTCATCCACCTTTGCAACTCGGACTGCGACATTGTAATAATTTTCATTGAATATATTTATGAACTCTTCCCAGGTCACGACTATAATATTCCTTCTCTGAGACACAACATCCCACCAGATACGGGCATCTTCTCTCAACATGTAGCTAGCGCAGGCTACTCTCTCATTCCCTTCCACTCTCATAAAGTCCAGGATGGAGGAAATCATGTTCATCCACTGCTCTGTCCGTAGTGGGTTTGGACTACACTCGATGGTGGGATGATGTTGTTTCATGAAGCTCTCATAAAAAGGTTCCTATCTATTCTCCACAGCAAGCTGGGCTGGCATTGGTGCCACAACTTGTGGAGCCTGTATCCCACTGCCCTGAGGAGGGGCCTGTTGCCTCAACTGTTGAAGCTCTTTTTCAGTTTGGTGAAGTCTAGCTTCCATCTCGGCAAATAACTGTTGCCAATTTGGTGGGGCAGGTGGAAGGTCCCGACCCTGGTTGTCATCCTCGGCCATGTTGTCGTGGAGTCTAATTGATCGCCGAGGCATTACTGCAATATGCCTGCAACCAATGATGTCACACATAAGGCATGATAACAACACCCAAAACCACATCCCAATTTCATCAATTAACCACAAGCAGCAAGTCCACATATCACAGATAACATACAACAATCAAGGGGGCCATGCCCTAGGATCATGCATATATCAACACATTCATCATGCTCTATTTATATATTTAGGCAAACAGGGCACTTAGACAAGCAATTAAGCACATAATTTATTAAATACCAACCAACCCTGAGTCGAGCTTGTCATTGGCAGCGAGCGTACATGTTCGGTCGATCTCCAAGAACCATAAACATTGGCACGCTTTGATACCAAGTTGTAACACCCTACTTCCTTAGAGCCGTTACTATGTGAGTTAAAAATGTACCATTATCTCGCTAATCGAGGTTTTATATTAAAAGTGCGACTAAACTGAAGTTAAACTTGTTAAATGACAAAAATTATAAAATTTGGACATTCATTGAAATTATAGAAAGTTATATAGTTGGGATCCCCAAAATACTATTTAGAAAATACATTACAGCTCAAAAATACAATCAAGGTCGACCTAAGCGACAAAACGATTATTTACAGTACTTTTCCCGAAATAACCCTGGCCGTGGCAGCTAGGTAGGTCGATGATAACTCTACAAAATAGAGTTATTTTACCACTTTTTATGTGCTAATTGTTGCTTAGTTCTTGAGTTTTTAATTGATTTATTAAGTTTTTAAGTAATTTTGAATTTATTAGGTTTATTTTGATTTTCTATAGTTTTGTGTGTTTTTATAGTTATTTTGTTGTAAAATGTTGTAATTTAATTATTTGAAGTTAGTATCGTTAAGATTAGAAGTAAAAAGATGAGATTTTGAGCTTAAATGTTAGGTAAATTAAGTTTTAATTAATATTTTCATGGAACTTTTATTGTATATTTTATTATTAAAAATATTTAGTTTAATTTAATTTATGTTTGTTTTATAGGGAATTTGTTATATTTTATTTGCTCTCGAAAAGCAAGAAAAATGATGAAAAAAAGGTGGTATTTTTGTGAAAAAGACAAAAGAAATTGGCAATCCTGAAGCACCTCTGCCTCAGCCGTTTGGGCCAGTTGCCACCTAGCCCGCATGAAGCTTCTTCCCAGCTCCGGCCCAGTACCCCAGCCGCCTGCTCCCTTTCCCAGCCATGGGCCCGCCTGCTGCATTCCCAAGGCCCAATCAGAGTTGCCTCCCGAAGCTCCCTGCTCCATAAGCCAGTTGCTCTAGCCATCAGCTCCTCCTCCACTTGGACCGCACCTGCCCAGGCCCAAGCAGCAGCCAACCATGCAACAGCCACTAGCCAGCCCATCAAACTTCCCAGGCCCAAGCTTCCAAACACTCCCTGCCTCAGCCGAAGTCCCAGGCCAAGCCAGCTCCCTTTTGTGTTTTTTTTAGCCCAACAATTTCAACACTGCCCCTTTGTCCCACAATGCCCAAAAATGCCACCTTTTTACCTAACTTTTCCACACATTTTATCCCAAAATCATTATTACACCTAAAATTTACCCATATTTTCCATATTATTATTAATTTAATTAATTTAAATTGATTATTTTAATACTCTCATTTTGGCTATAAATAAGGAATTTTCAAGACCATTTGGGGGGTTTATTGTGGGAGAGGTCATACCACAAAGTTTCTACACTTTCAAACCTCTCTATTCCCTTCATTTTCTTCTTCTTTTTGATTAATTTTCTATGTATTTTTAGAGGAACAATTTAGGGATTTTCCTCCAAATTTTCCTAAGTTATGTTTGTAATTTTTTGTTTGTATTTTCTATTCTAGTTATGAGTTTCTAATCTTTTTAAGATTATTAAGGTGATGATGAAACAATATGTAACTAGATAGTATTTATTTTATATGTTGATTTCCCATTTTGTGCAACAAAGTTTATGGATTTTTCTTTTTCAAATATCTTTTTTCATCTTAAATATCATGTATTTTGGATTGTTAGCACATATTTACACTTTGTTCTTCATTAGTGCAAAAACATAATATTCTTTGTGTAAGATGTGTCATTAAATTGTACACATCCAATGCTTAGAACAAAAATATTATGTTTTGTCTTATAAATAATGTTATTTGATTTTTTGTTGTTTTATTAGGTTGATTCACATTGAATACTTTGAAATTATACTTTTTGAAAAGTGAAGAAAAATCCTATCTTTTTAGAAGTAATTTGTGCTTAAAATTATAAATCTATTTTGAAAATGATAGTTTGATTTATTTTAACTATCACTAAAACTTGGGAATCAATGTACTTATAAATATTATTGAACTTATATTTTGTGCATTCCATTATCTTAATAATCTTTCTTCTACCATCTTGTTTACAATTATAAATTTAAGTATTTATTGTCTTAAATTTCTTTATTATTATCTTTTATTTTATTTTCATTATACAAAAATCTCATCAATCTTTGAAGCTAGGTTAGAATTTGTTAATTTTGGTTTAAAATAATTTTCTTTTCGATTTTAGACAACTCCTTTGGGTTCGACATCCTTGCTTACGCGATCACTATTCTATATGAACGATTCATGCGCTTGAGATTTATAAATATTTAAAACATACCCGTTTTGGGTCCATCTAGTTCTTGGCGCCGTTGCTGGGGAGTTGCAAGAAAAGAAACAAAATTTATCTCAAGGTTAGTGAATTCTTCTACTAGTTATTTTAATTTTTGCATATAAAAAAAAAATATATATATATATAAAACTAAAAAAAATGATAAAAATAAAATTTGGGACGGTTCTACCACCCATAAAAAAAACTTACTTATATATTTATATTTATTATTTCATTTTAGTTGACGACACTTGTGCCTCCTATCTATCTTTTTAATTTTTATAGTTGAAGGCACTTGTGCCTCCTATCTATCCTTTTAATTTTTATAGTTGATGGCACTTGTGCCTCCTAATTTTGTTGTAATTTTATTTCGTTTATAACTTTGTTAGTTGACGGCACTTGTGCCTCCTAGCTTTTGTGTTATTATTACTTTTATTATTGTTGTTATTTTGTGATAGTTGATGACATTTGTGTCTCCTAACTTTTTATTTTATTATTTGGTTATTAGTTGATGGCACTTGTGCCTCCTAAATTTTGTTTAATATCTTAACATTGTTTTTGTTCTCTTAATTTTATTTTCTTGTTCTTTTTACCTTAATTGTCATTTAAAAAAATATATATATAATATCATTTAGTTTTTACCATATGGATCATTTTAATTATAGTTGGAATTCTGAGTACAACTATTATGAGCGCTCAAATTTAAATTATGGAGAAACTAATGATATGTATGATATGCATGAATATTTTGATACCCATTTTACCCCTGCCTATAATCCAAATTTTTCATGGAGTCATACACAATCTCAAATGAATCAAGAGCATCAATTCAACATGCCTAATCAAAGTCATGCCCAATCCGACCTATCATATCCCATTCAACAAGAAACGAGCTCATCTTTAGAGGATACCCTACAACAGTTCATGCAATCAACCTACCAAATCTTACAAGCCCAGTCTCAGTCAATCTCAAAAATTGAGACAATAGTAGGACAACTTGCAACTGTTATAGAGTCGGAAAAACAAGTTTATCCCAACCAACCCATTCCCAATCCAAATAGTCAAATTGAAAGTGAAAAAGAGAATGAAGTTGTTGAAGAACTTGTAATATGCATCCAACCCCCTAATGAAACAAAAGAGTTGGATGAAATAATTCTTGAGGCTCATGAAGAAAATGAAAAAGACATAATTATATCTCAAGAGCCCATAAATGAACAAATTTGTATATTTACTCAAAATGAAAATGAGTCTAATATAGATATGCAATTTTCTTATTTTATTGATATTCCATTAAAATTGCATATTTCTAATTTTCTTGTAGGTGTGATGTTATCAATCATTATTAATGGCATTTGCATCAAAGTCATAACTCACCCAACTAATGAAATTTTACACCATCGATTGGGTGTATGTTAAAAGAAAAAAATAAATTATAGTCGAGCTAAAGACTATAAACTAAAGTGCTTTGTGGGAGGCAACCTATACTTTAATGTTTCATTTTATATTTCACTTTTGTTGTGTGTTTTTATTTCATGTTTTTCAAAAAGTTTGAAGGAAACTTCTTACCCAAAAAGAAAAGAAGAGAAGAAAACAAAGAAGCCAAATCAAGGAAGCATACATCCAAGGGAGTAGTTCTTAACTTTTTCCATTTTATTACTCATTGAGGACAATATTTCATTTAAATTTGGGGGTAGTGTGTATGTGTTTTTCTTGGTGTTTATGTGTTTTTCTTTGTGTTTTTGCATGTTTTTCATTTATTGTAAAATGTTAAAAAAAAAATTATTTTCTTTGTTTTGTTTGAAAAAATATTGGTGATTTTCACATTCCGATGATAAGAATTATGATTAAAATTGTTCTTAGTTCCTAGAAAAATATAAATAAATCTTAAGCTTTGTTTTTAATTTTTGAGTTACTTTTGTTTAATTATGGAATTTTTTTTATATGACACTTTTCTATTCTATATGAATTATTGTAATATTTGGACAAACTTTATTTAATCATTAAATTCATTAAATCTCTAAAAAAAAAATTGAAAAATCCTAAAATTTGCTTGATTATCTATTGAGATTTAATTTATTTTTGTTTGCATAAGCTTGTCTAATGTTCACATGATGATTTGAAGTTTTTGTGTTTGCATGTTAAATATCTATTTTGAAAACAATTCTAACTTTTTAATTAATTACATAAGCTTTACTTTTATTTGTGATTTTCTTTGAACTATTTCCATTATGTAATTTTTGACGAAAACATTTGACATCACCAATAAAAAAAAAATGTGTGTTTTTTATTTTTCTTTTGCTTGAGGACTAGCAAAATATTAAGTTTGGGGGTGTGATAACTCTACAAAATAGATTTATTTTACCACTTTTTATGTGCTAATTGTTGCTTAGTTCTTGAGTTTTTAATTGATTTATTAAGTTTTAAAGTAATTTTGAATTTATTAGGTTTATTTTGATTTTCTATATTTTTGTGTGTTTATTTTGTTGTAAAATGTTGTAATTTAATTATTTGAAGTTAGTATCGTTAAGATTAGAAGTAAAAAGATGAGATTTTGAGCTTAAATGTTAGGTAAATTAAGTTTTAATTAATATTTTCATGGAACTTTTATTGTATATTTTATTATTGAAAATATTTAGTTTAATTTAATTTATGTTTGTTTTATAGGGAATTTTTTGTATTTTATTTGCTCTTGAAAAGCAAGAAAAATGATGAAAAAAGTGGTATTTTTGTGAAAAAGACAAAAGAAATTGGTAATCCTGAAGCACCTCTGCCTCAGCCGTTTGGGTCAGCTGCCACCCAGCCCGCATGAAGCTTCTTCCCAGCTCTGGCCCAGTGCCCCAGCCGCCTGCTCCCTTTCCCAACCATGGGCCCGCCTGCTGCATTCCCCAGGCCCAATCCGAGATACCTCCCGAAGCTCCCTACTCCACAAGCCAGTTGCTCTAGCCATCAGTTCCTCCTCCACCTGGGCCGCACCTGCCCAGGCCCAAGCAGCAGTCAGCCATGCAAAAGCCACTAGCCAGCCCATTAAACTTCCCAAGCCCAAGCTTCCAAACACTCCCTGCCTCAGCCGAAGTCCCAGGCCAAGCCAGCTCCCTTTTGTGTTTTTTTAGCCCAACAATTTCAACACTGCCCCCTTGTCCCACAATGCCCAAAAATGCCACCTTTTTACCTAACTTTTCCACACATTTTACCCCAAAATCATTATTAGCACCCTAGGAGGGTCTCTCCCTAACGGCATGCACTCAACGCCGATCCTGGCCCCTTGCCGTACTCGGCTTCTTGCCGTTCTCGGCCTTCGCCATTCTCGGCCTTTGCCATTCTCGGCCTTCACCGTTCTCGGCCTTCCCCATTCCCGGCCTTCGCCATTCCCGACCTTCGTCGTTCACTCACAAATATGCATCACATAGCATAATATTCACAGATATTTAAACACATACTAAACATAAACATTAGGGCCACGCCCTGCAATACAAGCAATAGTGCCATGCCCTAAAATACAAACAAAAGGACCACGCCTTGCTCTACGGGTACAACAGTTTCCTTACCTTTACTCCGAGTGATAGTAATCAGGCAAGCAACCACGACTTCCAAGAACGATCCTCTCCCGAATCCTTGCGGTAACCTATTCATAACTCATAAATAACGTTCTCATTACTATCCAATTTAATAATTGAACTCCAGAATCGATCCCGTGCTCTCGGGACCTCCAATTTCCCCACACAGGGTGGTGAAATCGTTCCCTGAGCCCCTCGGGCCTAAGCCCTAAAAATACAACTTTAAGGGCCCTGAAAATGGCCTAGCACTGCGGCACAGCCTTACAGGTGTCGTGACACCCAGCCAGGGCCCCTACCCTAGATCATCTCAGTGTCGTGGCTTGAAAGAACAACACCGCGGCGCTCCTACGCGAACCCAGAAAACTGGGTTTTTCCACCATTTTTCCCCGAGCCAAAATTTGCCCAAACCATTCCCCGAGTGTACCCAAGCTCCAATTGAACTAAAAACTCCAAATAAACAACATAAACAACACATATGCATAAAAAACAAACCCAAACTCACATCCTAACTCCAAATCACCAAATGGTTTTAAATTCCTTAAAAATTTAAACCACACCAGAAACTTTTCAAAAAAAATTAAAGGAATCCTTACCTTTAGAGCAGAATTTTGACCCTAGGCTGCCTCCAATGCCATTCCAATCTTCAATCCTCAAATTCCAAAGCTTGAGTTCCTCAAAACTTCATCCCAAAACCCAAATTCAAAAATCAAATTCACATTCCTCAAGAACAACATAAAAGACCTAAAATCATATGAAAAACTCTTACCTCTTCTTAGATTTCGAGATTCCAAGGTGTGGATGGCTGCTAATCTCTTCCTCAATTTGAATTCACTTCCAATTTCCTTGAAAAACCAGCTGCCTAGTCTTGTGCTCTCCTCTTCCTTCTTGAAAACTTGAACCAAATGACCAAGGGACTCTTCAGAAGCCTAGAACGTGAAAGATAACCTTCAGTTGTGGGTTTGTCTAATTTAGAACCCAAATGACCATTATACCCCTCCCTCTGACTCACTTCTATAATAAACCTCAAGGGCAACCTAGTCCTTTCACTCTTTTGCAAAAATATCACTTATTCCCACTAATTTCACAAAAGCTACTAACACTAAGAGTTACCACTTGTTACCACTCACAACTAGACACCGATAACCATATTTGTGACTTTCCTCTAATACCGCGAGACAGGATCTCCTCATGCTAGAAACACCACACATAGCTCAAAATCATACCCTCAATGGGCTCAAATTACCAATATGCCCCTAATAGCCACATGGGGCTCACATGCATATTTAATTCACCTAACACATGCATTTCTAATCATATAATCATCAAATTCACATATTAACATAATTAAATCAATTATTGCCATCCCGAAACAATAATCAAGACCCTAAGCATTATTAGAAAATCTGGGACACTACATTATCCAAAAAATAAACATACTTCAGATCTAGGTTCCAACTTCCCGGTCTTACCTTTTAGCACATGTGTTGTACATCCCCATATACGCACATGCCTTAGACTAGGTTTGCGACCTGTCCATAATTCTGAGGGTGTCTTAGCTACAGACTTAGATGGAACTAGGTTTAAGATGTATGGAGTTGTCTATAAAGTATACCCCCAAAATGATAGGGGCAACGATGAGTAACGGAACATTGATCTCATCATGTCCAGTAAAGTCTTATTCCTCCTTTCTGTAACATCGTTTTGTTGCAGAGTACCTGGTGCAGTGAGCTGTGAAACAATTCCATGCTCTATCAAGAAATCTTTGAATTCATTGTCAAGGTATTTCCTGCCTCGATCTGATCGTAGCATTTTAAGGGTTTTGCCTAACTGATTTTCAGCTTCGGCTTGGAATTCTTTGAACTTTTCAAAAGTTTTTTATTTCCTTTGCATCAGGTATACATAACCGTATCTTGAGTAATCATCAATGAAGGTGACATAATACTCATAACCACCTCGAGCTTTTACATTCATTGGACCGCAAATGTCTGTGTGAATTACTCGATAGATTCTTTGGCTCTAATACCTTTAGAGGAGAAAGGTCTTTTGGTCATTTTTCCTTCTAAACAAGATTAAAAAACTGGTAGAGTTCCGCCTTTAACTCACTTAGAGGCCCGTCCTTAACTAGTTTTTGAATCCTATCTAAGTTAATATGACCTAGTCTTAAGTGCCAAAGATACGTATCGTCTTGAGGTACTTTTTGTCGTTTTGGCTTTGGTTGTTCAGATTTAAACATTTCAGTATTGAGTAGTGAAGACATTTCAAATCTTATCACATATAGACCTTCCTCTAGGTTTCCGTTACAAACATGTGAACCATTTCTTGAAATAATAACAGATTTATTATTAAAAAAATAGAATAGAATTGTTCTAAAATTTTTGAAACATAAATTAAATTCCTTTTAAAATCAGGAATAAAATAGATGTCTTTTAGAGATAAAAATTTATTTTCAGTAAAATAAATTTTCGCTTCTCCCACTGCTCTTGTTGAAACAAAAACTCATATCCCCACTCTCAATGTGAACTCCCCTTCTTGGAGATTTCTCCAAGAGCTAAGCATTTGCAAATCATAACAAACATGATTAGTGGTTCTTGAATCAACTATCTAGGTATAACAATTATTTTCCACTAAACAAGCCTCAGTGTCCAGCAAATCAGATTTACATCCTTTTTTTTCTTTAATTCCTCAAGGTTCCTTTTACAGTTCCTTTTACAGTTCCTCTTACAATACCATCTGTATGACATTGTGAACAATTCCCATTGTAGCTAGAGTGGGCAACTTCTTTGCCCTTGCCTTTGTTAATGCTAGGCTTCTGAGTTGTGTGCTTAGTCGTTGGCAATAGATTCTTGTTACTTTTCCACTTTTTAATATTATCGGTTAATTTTTCATTAGCAAGAATGGACATATTAGAGTTTCCTCAAGTCATTGTATTACTGTAATTAAACAAAAGAAAAAAAATAATAAATACAACCATACACTCATACACCATAAATCATAGTATTCATACAATGAAATAAAAATAAACATGATGCAGCTTACAAAAACCTATTCATATCAGTACAACGATGAGATAACCAACACAAGTAAGTGTCGTTGATAGGATAGGTCAAATACTTGGTAGTTAAAACGAGACACTCTCAATTGTTATTATATCAAAATATCTAATATATTTATAATAAACAATTACCGTTATTTTGGTAAAATAATATATCCAGCTAGGGTAGATATATTTTTCGTGAGTGTAACCTACTATTTCAGGTTTCTTGACTTAACCCATGAGTGTCGTCGATAGGTTAGGTCAAACATAGAATACATCTTGAAACCCTATCGCAAAGAGGTCTACCTGTTAAAATCCTAGCCAAAACACCTTCCAATAGGGAGGATGAAAGCAAAGTCGTCTCGAGGCCCTGACTAGAACCAACGTTTTTCAACCAATAGTAGAGACCGTAGGTTATAGTGTCTTATAACCTTCTCTCACTCACTATTTTAGAAATAAAATGTTTTCTATTAAAATATCTCATATTTTAATTACTAAGTGATTATTACCAAAGTTTAACTATTAAATCTAAATCACTTATGTAAATCCAAATTTTAACTCTTAAGATTCTAAGATTACCAAATTTAGAATAATTACTAACAATTACTAATTAATTCTAAACTATGTTTTTCATAGGTATTAAACTCATAAATAACCGTAAACATAATGCTATTAATGTGATATTACCCAATTTAACTACTTAAATCTAATTCACATTATTTGTGTCCATTATGGTAGAAAAAGAACTATGCTACTTTTCTATCCTAGGAGACATGTTAATTATAAAATTAACATTCATATATAGCATGTCATTTTAATGATGCAATGAGTGGGCATTCCTATTCTATATGGTATGTGAAGTGATCATATCAACATGTTAACAATCATACAATATAATTAAACATTAGGGTATTGACCAGGTTCTCTTTGTTAAACTAAATTACAAATATACACCAAGGCATTCCTTGGGCTTCAAAGCTTCTTCTAATCTCCATGGGTTTCGTCCTTTGTTGTGGGCCTCAGGAATTGCACACTCAATCCCTAACTCTAAGTTCTAAATGAGATGACCTAATTTTCAAAATTAGAATTTTATTAAAATAATAATTTTATAAATTATTAATTAATGGAAAGTGGTTACCATTTATTAAATAATAATTTCATAAATAATTAAATAATAACTAATAGTTTCCAAAACTATTTTCAAATTTTGGGGAAAAATAATTCATAATTATTTTTATTTATAATAAATAGTTTCTTAAATAACTATTATAATTACAATTATTGGGATTATAATTACTCAAATTATATTTAATTAATAATTAATTAGTTTCTATAAACTAAATTTTGACTTCAATTAAGGTGTTCAAAAATTTCTATTTCTCTAAATGAAAATAAATTATTAATCTTATTAGTGATTTCTTAAACCAATATTTAATTTCAATAAATCATATATTTTTAACTAATAATCTTGTTTCATAAATAATGTATTTGGCTAATAGCCAAATACTCCCAATAATAAAATTTTAAAAAAAATGAACAATTGAATTTCTTAATTTTGAATTAAGAGATTAAATGTCTTGTTTGCCAAAATTATTCATTAACAATTTAATATCATCGCCAATTTCTCACATTTTAAGAATGAGAATATTTTCTTTTCTTAAACAAAAAGATTGGATCATTCAACTAATAACCCAATTATTCTCATAAATATCTTAATATCGAATATTAAAATATATATGTTTATTTAAATTAAGTAACTATACTCTCATTAATTAAATAATATAAATAAAACAAAGCAACCTTTTTCCAAAAAAAAATTAACTGATCATTACGATTAAACATTAACCCTGATACCAAATATTGATTAATACGATTAAACATCAATATTCTTGGCAAGCACTCCTTTAATGTTGCATCACGGCAACAACTTAAAATTGATGCTTTTAATCAATATTGATCACTTGCACTTTATGTGCATTCACGCAAGACATGGTCAAATGCTTTGATCAATGATCAATTATCAATTGATGCATCAACTTTTGTGCTCTTAAGAGCACCCACGGCTAGCATAAAAGTAATGAAGAATTGATCAATATCAACTATGATGGTTACAATAACATTTCAAAGTAAATCAAAACAATTTTGATAACTTTCCAATATTCAATCTTATTGAATAACATCTCATTTAACAACATAACTCAAATTCTAAAACAGCAAAATTATTGAATTACAATGAACATATACCCAACAAAATAATATGGGTGTCATTGAATCTAATTCAAAATATTAAGAATAAAACTAAGAGCAAAGAGAACCTTATAGTTAACGATCAATCTCATTTAACATATTCAAAATATAATGAAAATAAGAACAACCCTTAAGCATATTCATATAACATGTACTCTACGTGTTCATACATTCAAAATAAACCCAGATTAGATTCATGACACATACTCAACCATGACTTTGGTACCAATTGTTAGTTTTTGATCATGTGATTGACAGTGCAACGGAAGCATGAGATAATATTTCAATGCAATAATAAAAATTATTAAAGCATAAGAACAAATCACTCTAGGAATCATAACTAGAATGAGATCATTCTCATGCGCATGAATCTGAATAAAATAGAAACTTACAAATACATTTTCTAGATGTAGAATACGTGTAGATCAAATAACGTCTTAGCCTTCTAACCCACCATCTTCCATATTATGGCTCTTACAAAGAGAATGAGACAGATGGATGTCTATGCTATTTGGAAGGATACACAAAAACACATTTTTGAATCTCAACACATGAGAGAGTGTTCTGTTAGATTAAAATGAAATATAGGCATATGAACAATCCTATATACATGTAGGCGGAATTAATATAGAATGAACATATACAAAAAAGAGGATCGAATATTGTATACCTCAATCCATTGCAATTGATAACCTCGATCTAGCTTTAGATCTACAAAAGAAAAGAAACAGAAGTTAGAACGAGTACACAGGCTTCCAAGCTCTCACTAACTCTTTTAGATGGAGTTACTGAAAGTCAGAAATGAGCAGAGAGCTTGGGGACCGGTACTCTATATTTATAGAGTGAGACCTACCATCAGAGTCTCTGCCACAGATTGAGATATTTTCTCAATCAGTTGGGATATGAAAAATCGAGTAACAACCAAAATCAGGTAACAAATAATGTTGACCATTAATTAGAATATTCTGTCAATAAATAAAATATTGACTTTGATATATTAAATCAATTAGTTGATTTTATATACCATTTAAATAAATATTCTAATATTCTCCTACTTGGTCAGCATTTAAATTAATGTATTACTTAAGCCCGATGATCATCCCTGTTAGATAATAAACACGTGAATCATGGCGATAGGTTCTCTTTTTATGACTAGTATTATCTTCCATGTATTACAATATATTTATTATATAACAATGTACTTTATGTGGCTATGTACTTAAACGAATAAACCATATGTTTATTCAGGTCCTATAAAAAAATTTCAAATAAAATTAAAATACGCATAAATATGAGAAAACATCAAAATAAGAGTTTCATTGATAATAACTTCAGTTTGTACAATAAATTTACATAAGGGAACCAAGTCCCATGTTCACTACATGATCCTTGAATTTATGAGGTGGCAAGCCTTTCGTCATAGGATCAGCAATCATCAATTTAGTGCTAATGTGTTGAATGACCACTTTATTTTCTTTAACACGTTCTCTCACGGCTAAGTAATTGATGTCGATGTGCTTGCTTCGACTACCACTCTTGTTGTTCTTAGCCATGAATACAGCAGCTGAATTGTCGCAGAACATTCTCAATGGCCTAGATATGGAATCTACAACTCTAAGGTCTGAAATGAAACTCTTTAGCCATACACCATGCGATGTAGCCTCAAAACACGAAATGAACTTGGCTTCCATAGTAGAAGTAGCAGTCAAGGTCTGTTTATTACTCCTCCATGATATAGCCCCACCGGAAAACATAAACACGTAACCAGAGGTTGATTTATGTGAATTAGTACAACCAGCAAAGTCTGAATCTGAGTAGCCAACTACTTCTAGGTTGTTGATTTGTCTGAACATGAATTTGTAATCCTTAGTACCCTGAAGATACCTCATAACTTTCTTTGCAGCTTTCCAGTGGTCTAACCCCGGTTTACTCTGAAATCTTCCTAGCATTCCAACAGCAAAGGCAATGTCAGGTCTTGTGCACACCTGAGCATACATCAAGCTTCCAACAGCAGAAGCATATGGGATGTTCTTCATTTCTTCCTTTTCAAAATCATTCTTTGGACACTGGCTCAAATTTAATTTATCACCCTTAACGATAGGAGCAACACTTGGTGAACGATCTTTCATCCGAAATCTCTCTAAAACTTTGTTAATGTAGGTTTCTTGAGATAGACCTAAGATACCTTTGAATCTATCTTGATGGATCTTAATGCCAATGACATAAGACACATCACCCATATCCTTCATCTCAAAGTTCTTTGAGAGAAATTGCTTCACCTCATGTAGCATGCCCTTATCATTGGTTGCAAGAAGAATATCGTCCACATATAAAACAAGAAAACAAATCTTACTCCCACTGACCTTCTGGTATATACATTGATCCATGACATTTTCTTCAAATCCAAAAGAAGAGATGACATCATGGAATTTTAATTACCATTGACGGGGCGCTTGTTTTAAACCTTAGATGGACTTCTTAAGCTTACACACCAAATGCTCACCATCACTAGAGGAGAACCCTTCTGGTTGTTTCATGTATACCTCCTCCTCTAGGCCACCATTTAGGAAGGTAGTTTTCACATCCATCTGCTGCAGCTCTAAATTGAAATGCGCAACTAATGCCAGAATAACTCTGAGGGAATCTTTCTTAGATACTGGAGAAAAGGTCTCCGTGTAGTCAATTCCTTCTTTTTGAGTAAATCCCTTAGCAACGAGTCTCACTTTGTGTCTCTCAATGTTGCCTAATGAGTCTTTCTTTGTTTTGAAGACCCATTTACACCTAATAGCCCTCACCCCATTAGGCAACTTAACAAGATCCCAGACTCCGTTGCTCTTCATAGAATTCATTTCTTCATTCATGGCATTGTACCACAGTTCCGATTCTTTGCTATTCATAGCTTGTGAAAACGTTTCTGGATCATTTTCGGCTCCAATATTGTAGTCATATTCTTACAAATACACAATGTAGTCACTGGGTATTGCCGATTTTGTTGTCCTAGTGGATCTTCTTAAGGCTACACCTGCAGGCTCTTGGGGAGCAGGTGGTTCAGCTTGTTGTTCAACAATTATAGGCAACTCTTGAACAACTTGATCCATTTGAACTTCATCATTGACTTGTGGATCTTTAACAATTGGTTGTGGTGGTTCAACATCCATTTGGACTGCAGGGGTGTTATCTACCACAATCAATCTTGCTCTTGAGGTGGAGGGTTCTGAAGGATCTTTCTCAGAACCTAAGTCCTTGGATTGATCACTCCCACTAATCAAGGCATTTTCAAGAAATTTTGCATTCCTTGATTCCACAATCCTAGTGCTATGAGATGGACAATAAAACTTGTAACCTTTAGACCTTTCAGCGTATCCAATAAAGTATCCACTTATGGTCCTTGGGTCCAGTTTCTTTTCTTGTGGATTGTATACCCTAACTTCAGATGGGCATCCCAAAATGCGTACATGTTGCAAACTCGGTTTCCAACCTTTCCATAATTCAAAGGAGTTTTGGAGACTGCCTTGGTTGGAACTCAGTTTAATATGTACACGGATGTCTTTAGAGCTTCAGTCCACAAGGATTTAGGAAGTTTAGGGTTGCTGCTAAGCATATTCCACACCATGTCCATCAATGTTCGGTTTCTCCTTTCTGGAACACCATTTTGCTCGGGTGTACCGAGCATGGTATATTGGGCAACAATCCCATTTTCTTGAAAAAACTTTGCAAAAGGGTCAGGTGCTTGTCCATCTTCAGTGTATCTACCATAATATTCTCCACCTCTATCTGATCTCACTATCTTAATTTGCTTATTGCATTGTTTCTCTACTTCAGCTTTAAATATCTTAAAGGCATCTAATGCTTCGCCTTTGTTATGAAGTAAGTAGATATACATGTAGCGTGAGTAATCATCTATGAAAGAGATGAAGTATTTATGACCATATGAGTCCATGTCTGGACTACATATATCAGTATGAATGATTTCTAATAGGTCAGAACTCCTATGGACACCACTTTTCTTAGACTTGGAGGTATGCTTTCCCTTAATGCAATCCACACAAGTATCAAAATCAGTCAAATCTAAGGTATTTAGTACCCCATCTTTTACTAACCTTCTAATTCTATCAATGGAGATATGTCCCAATCTCCGGTGCCATAATGTAGAGTGTTGACTGCGTTTTTAGCCAACAACGTGAGAACGTCAAATACGACAAACCTTCAAGAGAAATAAAAACGACACAGACGGTTTAAACAGGAAAAGTAAATAACACAGGAGATTTTTATAGTGGTTCAGCCCCGATTGTCGGTAATAGCCTAATCCACTTAGAGTTGTGATTTATAGATCCGTACTCAAGATCAGATGGACTGAGCCAACTGAGTTTCTTCAGTACAGATTGCAAAAATACAAGAATTCACTCAAATGCCAGCACTTTCTCTCTCTAGAGTACTCAGACCCAAATTTCTCTCTCTAGAATACTCAGACCCAAATTTTCTCTCTCTAGAAAGAAGAAGCCTCTCTCATCCCATAAGCCCTCTATTTATAGGCTTAGGGTCATACATACGGTATCCCCTAGAACCGGGATATTTTATTATATTTATTACATTTAAATTACAAAGAAACATTCAAAATTCAAAATGTAACAAACCGCCCATTTGTGGGAAGAATGAGAGATTCCCGCATATCTTGTTGAAGTTGTTTCTGGGAATCTTGACTTAGTCTCCTCTAGCTAGTTGATCCACCTCCTACTGACCACCCATGCAAGTGCTGGTCGAACATGTGCATGGTGGTAGGACAAACATTTGTTGGTCGGACGTGCATGGTGGTAGGACATGCACTTCTCTCCTCTAATATGGCACTCTCCTCTAGCATGCCATGTTTCTCCTCGGACCAAATCCTTGGGGTCTCCTAGGACCACCCTCTTGGGGTCTCCTAGGACCACTCTCTTGAGTTCTCCTCGGATGCACTCTCCTTAGCTCTCCTAGGATGCACTCTCCTTAGCTCTCCTAGGATGCACTCTCCTTAGCCTCCTAGGATGCATTCTCCTTAGCCTCCTAGGATGCACTCTCCTTAGCTCTCCTAGGATGCATTCTCCTTAGCTTTCCTCGGACCAAGGTGCACTTGGCTTGGTTATGACATCTTTCAAGCAGTCCAAATTCTTCGTCAGTCTACCGGGTCACTTTATCACAACTCTGAGGAGTCAATGTATTTATTGACTATTTAATGTGTCTTTTACTGATCATGCACTGCCACTTGTCACCTTTATTGCCACGTTATTGATCTCCAATTTTTGGATATAACATAGAGGAATTCTCATTCATAACACATCTTTTATTGCCAGCGTGAACGTGCACAGTATTAGAAGCGGTATTATTTTGTAAATTAAGGCAGTAAATACCATCAGACAAAATACCATTTCTAACACATTCAGATTTATTATATAAATTAAAAGATTGGTCTGAAAATGTAAAGGAAAAACCAAAAGGTACAAGTCTTGAAACGGAAATCAAGTTTCTACAGAAACTTGGTACATAAAATGTCTTTTCCAACTTTAAAACAAAACCGCTACTTAAAACTAAATGGTACGTTCCAATAGCCTCCACATGTGAGCCCATCTTGTTTCCGGATAAGATGCTTTGCTCACTTCCCACTGGCTTCCTTAGGTTTTGTAAACCCTACAAGGAATTTGAAATGTGAATTGTTGATCCAGAATCAACCCACCATGTGTTAATATTAACATTAGTCATATTAGATTCATAACATACGAATGAAATTGGATTACCTTTGTCATCCATCCATTTCTTGAACTTGGCGCATTCCTTTTTCGCATGTCCCTTCTTTTTGCAGAAGAAACACTTGATGGAATCCTTCTTTATTTCGCCTTGGGGAGGCACTTTATTTTTCCCCTTGTCCTTCTTGGATGGTTTGTGTTTCTTGCCTTGGGTGGCCATGTGAGCACTTTCACCTTGTTCCTGCAGGAGCCTTGCTTCTTCTTGAGCACACATGGTCCATTTATCCTTATGTGTGTTGTAGGAAATTTTGAAAGGCCCGTATTAAGGTGGAAAATTGTTAAGGATGTAGTGGACCAGGAAGGTTTCAGGAATGACTACATCGAGCTTCTTCAGTTGAGCAGAAATGTCCCTCATCTTTGAAATATGTTCTCCAACTCCTTTGACACCAGTGAGTTTTGTGGATGAGAACTGGTGGATGAGGTTGTTGTAAAGTGGTTTGTCCGAAGTGTCAAACTGCTCATCGATCAGTTTGATCAAGTCTTTGACTTTCTCAGGTTGCTCCACCGATCCACGCATTCCCAGAGGGATCTTGGACATAATGAACATGATGCTGAGGCGATTGGATCGCTCCCATTTTTCATAT
Organism: Humulus lupulus; assembly: GCF_963169125.1. Taxonomy (NCBI): domain Eukaryota; kingdom Viridiplantae; phylum Streptophyta; class Magnoliopsida; order Rosales; family Cannabaceae; genus Humulus; species Humulus lupulus. The sequence goes on along the minus strand of NC_084801.1, from coordinate 21,601,559 downwards.
AGTACGATCTCAGCAGTAGTGCTAGTCGCAGTGATTGCAACAGGTACGTCCTTCCTTATTGCGTAGTCCATGTTGGCGCAACCTAAATGAAGAAGAACTCGTTCTTTCCATATTTTGAAATTATCACCCCTAAGCTCAGGAATTTCGGTAAGGATTTCAGCGAATCTAGAGGATGATGAAGAAGCTGCATGAATAGGATTACAAACTTAGATTTTGAAGATTGAGGCTTAATGAAATCATGTTTTACCAATGTATAACATGCTGAATAGTGAAATTTTATTAAATAAAAATTGCCTGTGGGCTAAATTTTTAATTTAATAAAATTGGATGTATAAGATGATAGATTATTCAAACGAATTATTTGGGATAAATTTAGGTTTGATACTTCTATCTTTATTAAACTTTATAATAAAACTATTAAATTAATTTTCATAACTCCTGTGGGTAAATTAAGAAAATTAATCTAATATATTATCCTAATTAATTATATAAATATAATAAAATCCCTGTGGGGTAAAATTATTATATCTATTTAATCAATCACAATTTATGTCCATTATGTGATCATTTCAAATTAATATATAATTTTATATAATTAAAGATGTTGAGACTACTCCCTAATTATGTAAAATTATATGGTTCACTAGACATTATGTTTTAGGCTCTAGGAAGAGCTAAGAACAATTTCGTTATAACATAATAGGCAATCACAGAGAGTAGTGCTCCTAGTGTGGTCGTCCGAAGATCATTAAAAATTGTTCTAGATTGAGCATTTGTCTCAGTTTCATGCGTTCTTATGTCAACCACAAAATTGTTTATGAATTATTCATAATTTTATTCACCCTAAATGTTTTATGAATATTTTATGAATAAATTATGAATATTAATGTGCTAAATATTATTCAACATATCTTAATGTTTGAATATAATCTAAATATATCTAGCACAATAATGGAATATATAAAATGTATTTAAAATTATGAAGCCATATATATAAAATTAAAGATAATTATACTAGAAAATAAATTTGCATGAATAATAGCAAAATAATCATACAAATTAGCATAATTAACTATATGTACGAAAATAAATACAATAACTCTATATATATGCTTGGTAGAAAATATCCATGCTAAATAAGACAATAAAATCATTTATTGATTTGGTGAATTAATAAAATAATTGCACAAACTTAATTGTAAAATAAAAAGTAATTACATTCTTAAAATAGCAAAATTATTTAATATTGCATGAAGAAAATAAATATACCATGCAATAAATACACCAAAATCAAGTAATTGCACATTTTAATTAATTTCCAAATATATAATTTACCAAAATTATATGTTTTAATTAAATTTGCAAAAATTAGAAATGAAATTTATTATCTAAATAAGCATTAAAATCAAGAAAATAATAAAATCCCAAAATAAATAAAGAATGTAATTTTTCAGAATTTTCTTCAATTTTTTTTTTTTAAATCTGCCACGGGGAAAACGACATGTTGTTTTATCGTTTTCCCCTTAGAATCGTCGAATGACCCGTCAAACGACGGGTCGTTTGTTGTGTTGTAGGTGGGAAACGACATGTCGTTTCCCCTGTAGTGTGTCGTAAGACTTGTCAAAACAACAAGTCATTTTTCTTCACAAACTCAAGAAACGACATGTCGTTTCTATCGTCTTCTTCAGCCATCCGGGTCGTTTTGACCCGGTTTCCTGCAAACGGGTCACGGGACCCGGTCTCCAAACCCGACTGGAAAACCCCATTTTGATGTCGATTTTTAAGATTTTAAAGCCCAGATCAATTAGAAAACCTTATATGAAGAGATTCATGGCTTTATATTGATTAAAAACCAACAAAAAATCGAACTTTAATATCAAAATTATTTTTGGTCATAACCGGATTCGTTAAAAAAATTCAGCAACACAATGAGTTGGAAAACTCGTTTTTAATCCATAAAATCATTTGAAAAATATAAACTTAAGGATTTCTAATGATGTGGAGATTGAAAAACCGCTGTTTAATAAAAAAACAAAGTATTAAGGCATTAAAAACTTTCAGGTATGTACACAAATGAATATATATGTGAATAATTATGTTTATATTGCCAAAAATATGTTAGATATAACATATATGTAAACATAAAACAATACAAACACAATCAAATTACCAAAAGAAAATTTTGAGATTTTTCAATACATATCCGAAAATTATAGATATATATATATATGTGAATATGAATATAAATATAAATGCATATATAAATCAAATAAATATATATGCAGATAAAATTAGCAAGGCAGAGATGATTATGGCGATTGATACCAAATGTTAGATTAAAATTAAATATAGGCATATGAACAATCCTATATACATGTAGGCGAGATTAATATATAGAATGAACATATACAAAAAAGAGGATCGAATATTGTATACCTCCAGCCATTGCAATTAATAACCTCGATCTAGCTTTAGATCTACAAAAGAAAAGAAACAGAAGTTAGAACGAGTACACGGGCTTCCAAGCTCTCATTAACTCTTTTAGATGGAGTTGCTGGAAGTCAGAAATGAACAACGAGCTTGGAGATCGGTACTCTATATTTATAGAGTGAGACCTACCATCAGAGTCTCTGCCACTGATTGAGATATTTTCTCAATCAGTTGGGATATGCAAAATCGGGTAACAACCAAAATCAGGTAACAAATAATGTTGACCATTAATTATAATATTTTGTCAATAAATAAAATATTGACTTTGATATATTAAATCAATTAGTTGATTTTATATACCATTTAAATAAATATTCTAACATGTTCTTCTCACAATACAAAGAGAACAAAGTTCTCTATTTTTCTCTCTTGGCAAAATAACGTTAATTGCATCTTATGTCTATTTCTCATGATGTTATGTTACATTAATATAACAATCAAAAGAAGACCTAGCCCTAATCACATTGGGCCTCTACGTGGGCCACAATCTATTTGGATTGTGGCTGGCGCCAACTACAAGGCTTTGGGCCTTATGGTATTTTATCTCTATAAAATGCTATTTGTTGGGTCTTTATCATATTACTTTATGTGGTATACAATTATACCACAAAATTAAATATGATTAAATTAATTTCAATAAAAATTAATTTCACAAAATTATTAATATAATTTTATTTGCTATTAAATATTATTTCACAAATAATATTAATTTGTAAGATTAAAAATAATACTTTATTAATTTTAATTATTTCCTTTTAATACCAAAATCCTTCCTCTGTGTTATTGAGCTAGTTTTGGGACAGTATGAACTCGTAGTTCTAAGATCCAATAATTTAATTAATTTCACTAACTCTTATCTCCACTAATTAATTTATTAACTATGAATTATTCCCTAGAAATTCATAGTTGAACTCTCAAAAGCTACAATCTTATATTATTAAAAGCTATATGATAAGTACCGATTTTGTCTATTTTTAATTCATTATTCTTTTATTATTATGTACTTGATTATTTATTTATATATTTTTAATTAGTTTATTTTGTGTTTTTAGGATTTTCAAGAAATTTTGGTGAAAACGAATGAATTTGTGATGTTTTACAAGTAATGGTTAAGCTCGAAATTACAAGTTTAAAACTTCATACTTGATTTTGATAATTTTTCAAAACTCTTTTCGAAATATACCTAGAAATATAAGTTTTAGATATTTTTCTTATATTTCTATATATTTTTGAATCGTCCAATTCCGAGTTATATCAAGGAAGTTATGATTAAAATACTTTCGGTCACTATAGCAAAAGAAAACCGAAAAACGAGAAAACTTGCTACGGCCGCAGCCAGCCTTATTCCAGGCCGCGGCATGGGGGAAAGAACGTAGTGGCCGCGGCCAGCAATGTCCCAGGCTGCGGCCGGAGCCCGATTTTCTGGAAAATACATTTTTCTAGTGGCCGCGACCACCAAGAATCACTGGCCGCGGCCGTCGATCGATTTTTCCTTAAATTTTAATTTTTAAATGTAATTTTTGGGGGGCTATAAAAGGGATTAGGGTTAACTTTTATGAGAACTTTGGATTGTGATTTTTAGAGGCTAGAGCAGCAGAGGAGGAGGAAAAAACATCATCATCTATATTCTTCAATCTAGTTTTTCTTTCTTCTCAAAACTCTTTTATTCTCATTGAATATTTATGTTTATGAATATGAATATGATTATGGAGTAGTTTTATTCATAGTTAAGGGTTATTTCAAAACCCTAGACATGAGATCTTGAATGTATTGATGAATTTTATTCTTTTTATTCCCTTATATTAAATTGCTTCTATTTTTCTATTTGAATGTCATGGATCTTGTAAAATCTTGTTTAGATGGCCACTAATTGGGGTTTTGCATTGTTCTACTATCATCTTAGGATTTCTATTCACCTAATAGTTTAGGATTATAAGTAAAGTGATAAATTGCAATTAAGGTATTGTGATAGATATTTTAATTGTGAGGAAAAATAGAACCTAGATTAAATGAATTGCATGCTTAATGAATTTGTTGCCTAGATTAACCTGTTTCCACAAAGTGTAATGTTTTTACTAGGTTAAATAGATTGCATGCTTAATGGGTTTATTGCTGAGTAAAAGGGTTAATTAAGAGCGCTTAGCTTTAATTAGTTATATTAGGGAAATTGGGATAATTGACTGCTTAAGTGTTATCTGCGGGGTTAATAGTTTAATTTTGAATAGGGAATATTATTCATCATTGTTGATAGATTAATTGTTGAAGGTGGAGAGTAACTCTTTACTATTTCTTTAATATCGTTATATCCTTAGTTATTCAATCGTTGATATTTATTTCATTTTATGTTTTCAGCTATTAAAACTAAAACCCCTTTTTAATTCCAGTCTAGTATTATTTTGAATAATAATTTGATCATAGTCCTTGTGGGTTCGACCCTTATTTACTGCTATACTGAAGTAGCTGGTGTAAGTGAATAAAAAAATATATATTTAAATTTTATACGGCATACGAGACGCATCAAATTTTTGGCGCCATTGCCGGGGACTATTTTATTTAATTTATTATTCATATTTTTTTTTTCTTTTTACTAACTTGGTCTATTAGTTGTGGTTGATGTTTTTAGGGCTTGCATTGAACTTGGTTTGAGACATGGAAATGTACTATCAACATTGTTATGATCCTCAAATGAATAGATATGACTCCTATTCTAGCAATTACAATTCACAATGGGAGGAGTATTCTCATACTTTCTATGGTGGAAATCAATATGTTGAGCCAAATTACTACTCTCAATCAGAATATAATGAGTTCACCCTATAATATTCAGATCCATCTATTGGAGATCTCATCAATGCATTGAATGCCAGCGCTCTCCAACTTCAACAGATGTCAGAGCAGGCTTATGTGCCTTTTCCTCAACAACCTCCTACAGAAATGTCACAAGATCAGGAACCATCAATTTCAGATATGCTAAAAACATTGATGGCTTCAACTATGCAGACCCAAGTTATTCTTCAAAGTACAGAAGCATCCCTCAAGAATTTGTAAAGTACTATGGGACAAATTGTTACATCATTTAATAATCGTGAGGTTAAGAATATTGGAGAATTACCCACAGAATTAGAGAGTAATCCTGTAGCACCCACATTATTTTGATATAATATAGCCAATAATTACATGATTGCATTGCATTACATATCATACAATATGTATAATTTGAGCATATGCATATTCTTATAAGTCTTTTCATGTATAAGTATAAAAGTTGTGTATGTGATGTCTATATGTATGCTCAATATTATTAACCTTGTGGCATTTGAGTTGTCTTTTATGGGTGTTTGATGTGCTCAATATATAAGAAAGTATGAAAAATATGGACAAGGCATGGAATTAAGTGATGAAAGTGAGATATAGAAGGCAAAATAGGTTAAGTAGTGAAAAATAGTACAATGTCGATTACTAGTATTTCGGTGTAAAATTGAGTATTTATGGATTTACCAAATGTAATCGAGGTATGATTAAGGTCTCATTGATGATGTAAAAATGGTTTTAGAACCATTAGATCAATTCTTGATGGGAGGTATACATAATCAGTGGTATTGATGCAAAGTCAAAACGAGCTTAGCATAAGTGCGCTACGCTCGATCGGGTAAGCATAACTATTGGGTATGAAGTCATATGGACCTTAAAGTTTGGTGTGAGTGTTTTACACATAAGGATAATAGGCTCAGCAGATGATTAAGTCGAAATTATTGAAGTGATAAGGTTTTCATAAGTCAAAAGGTGAAATGATGAGATGAAAGGTGTCAAATTTTGATACAATAAGGCTAAATCATTGAAAATAAAGAATTTTCATCAACCTTATCACTTTGCACGACCATTACTCTTAAAAACAGAGAGAAAAGAAAACCAAAAACCATTTCTTGGCTGGTTTGAAGAAATTCTAAGGAGATCCAAGTGAAATCAAAGCCAAAGAAGTGGATTAAGCTTAGTTCTAGCCTTTTTATGGTAAGTTCTTGTACTTGGAAGTTAAACTATGTTTTTGAATTTTGCTGAGAGCTTATCTATGGTGTTTTATCTCTTGTTAAGATATTTCTTGGTGGTTTCCAAGTGGTTTGAGGTTTAGAAAAGCTAGAAGAGATTGTTTTCGCCGAAAAGTTGCTCGGTAAGTGAAATTTTGTGTTTTATGAGGTTTTTGGGGTTCTTGGAGTACAAACTGATTTTTGGTTATTTGATTGAGTTTATAAGAGAGTATATATGTTTATAAATGTTTGAATAGATGTGGAGACTCGTTTAATTTGGGTGATGATCTAGGAAATAAGAATTTTATCAAAATCGGTATATGATAACTTTATGATGAATCATGTTGGTATTTGTGATATTTGGTTATGGTAGGTTATTTGATGTTGATTATTGGTTGATTTTGATATTTGAGGATAGCTAAAATTAAGGGGAAACTCTGTCAAAATTTCTCCAAATGTCTAAGATAAATTTAATGCTCGATCTAGGTGGTTTAAGGCATTTTAGGCAAGAATTGGATATGAAATTTGATATGATGTTTTATGGGTATTTTTAAATGAGAGTTCAATGTATTACTGCCATCATTATGATGAGAAATCCATGCCATTGTCAGGATAAGCACATCAACACCTAAGACACCACTTGTTACACGGTGAATTATATTTTGGACAGAAGGTAAGTAAAGTACTCAACTGCAACACAAGAATTACATGCTTTGTGAAAGTATGCATTATATGAATATTTTGTGAGTAAGTGGTATTAACATACATTGACACTTCATCATAAATTTGTATGCATGGCATAATAGTGATATGGTAAATTATTATATGATATAAGACCATGCATGATATTATGATAATTAATCATATGATGCCTTTGCAAGTTTTGTGCAACATAAATGAAATTTGTAATAAGAAGTTTAAGTTCAATGCCACTGTTTTGAAAAGGCAAATGAAAATGTTAATAAGTGTAAACGGAGGCCTATAGTAGGCTTATAGTGGCTGCCCAATAATTTGGGCTAGGTTTTAGTGGACCAATTATATTGTTTGCCATATTTCTGTTTTTATTTCTCCTCCATATGAGTTATTGTTATATGTATTGACACCGTAGTGTGTGGCCGCCTTAACTCTTGAGCCCGACGGGGCAACGATGGAATAAGGTTTTTAATGTGCCCTACTGTGGTGATGGCTAGCCGGAGGAGAACCCATGGGATTTTATATTATATGTGTAACAAGCCCTGCAGGCATTGACCAATTCAAACAGTGTGCACAATATTAAGGGGCCCAAAAATTTAAAAAGAAGTTGTGTATGTCCATTGATATTGGGTAATCATTAGCATTGCATGCATTACTTTGCTTATTGAGCTTTAGCCTCACAGTTGTCTTGTGTTGCAGGTAGAGAAAGAAATGTGTGAATGACATGAGGAGAATTGAAGCATGGTCCTGACCCTGATTTGTACATATGAACATATCGACCTTTTGTGGGTTATTTCAGTTATCAGTGAGATGTTTGTAATAAAGGGTGAAGTTATGTTTTGAAAATAAATTGGGTTATTTAATACTTATGTATAATATGTTTGAGACACACTTTATGTTTAATGTAAATAATGTGAAATAAGTTTTCAAGTTAAAAAAAAAAAAAAATGTCCAGACTTCCGCAGTAATAAATGATGATATAGTTTTAAAACGTAACACCTCAAATATGGTTTTAACTAAAATAAGTAAGGGTGTTACAAATCCAATAGAGAATGATGGTACCCTAACTCCTTAAAGTGGTCCACAACTTGACTTGCCACCTCATCCAGACATAACATTTTATCTAATTCCAACTCAAGAAGTCAACAATTCAACCCCAGAAGTATCTTCTCCACCGGAGATTGAAACTTTCACGTCAGTTGGTTCATCATCATAGAACATGCTACACAAACCAACTGTCAGATCCTATGTTCCTATTCTGTAATGACCCAACTACTCTAGACTTTGGACCATTAATGACTACTATACATAGACACTAACTTTAATCAAACTTACAAGTGGAATAATCATAACTTCATTAAAACTTGTAAAACAATGTTAAACTACATAAAATTTAAAGTAGGATATGGGATCCCATTGTTTTTAAAAGAAAAACATAACATAATTTTAAATAAATGGATTACATAGTAAAGTGCGGAAAATACATATAAAATTTAAAGAGACTTCATCCTCGAATCGAACGCTCGGTCCTTCAATTCCATTCCACCTCAATATCAGTCATATTATTCAAACCTTAGGTTAAAATTAATATTCTTAAACTATAGGTTAAACTTAGAAAATCTACAAGTGTTACTACGAGTGTCCAATTATATCCCGGTCTGAACCAAAATCCACAGTCATAAAAAAAATACTACTACAAATACTATTATTACTACTATCTAACTATCTAAGTAAAGTTCTTGGACTCTACAATTCTCCCATACTAAAAAGAATTTCATCCTCAAAATTTACTTACCAAATAACTCCGGATACCGGCCTTGCATGTCCTCCTCCAACTCCCACGTTGCCTCTCGTTCAGAACTATTACTCCATAGGACTTTGACTATAGGAATGTTCTTGGATCGTAACTGCTTCACCCCCTATCCAGGATGCTAACCGGTCGTTCCTCGTAACTCAAGTCTTTCTGGAGTGCTATCGTATCGTACTTGAGGATGTGAGATGGGTTGGACACATACTTGCGTAGCATCGAGATGTGGAACACGTTGTGACTATCTGCTAGTGCTAGCGGTAGGGCTAGTCTATACGCAACTGCTCCCACTTTGTCCAATATCTCAAAAGAACCTATAAATCGGGGACTAAGCTTGCCTTTCTTCCCAAACCGCTTTACACCTTTCATAGGAGATATCTTCAAGAAGACTTGATCTCCGACCTTGAATTCCACATCACGTCGCTTAGCATTCGCATAGCTTTTCTGACGGCTTTGAGCAGCAACCATACACTGTCTAATAAGAATTACTGCTGCTTGAGCTTGTCCAACAGCTTCGGGACCTAGAAGCTGCCTTTCTCCTACCTCGTCCCAATGCAACGGTGATCGACACCTCCTTCCATAAAGCAATTCATAAGGTGCCATCCCGATTGTTGACTGGTAGCTATTGTTGTAGGAGAACTCTATCAGCGGCAAGTACTTATTCCATGATCCTCCGAAATCAAGTACACATGGGCGTAGCATATCTTCTAAAATCTAAATCGTACGTTCAGACTGCCCGTCTGTCTGAGGATGAAACATTTTACTAAGACTTAACTTAGTACCCATATCTTGCTGTAAACTTCCCCAAAACCTCGATGTAAACACTGATCCTCTATCCGACACTATTGTCTTGGGGATTCCATGCAACCATACTATCTCTTGGACGTAGATGTCTGCATATTGGTCTGCCATATATGAAGTCTTAACAAGCAGGAAATGAGTCGTCTTGGTTAGTCTATCTATTACTATCCAATCGGAATCATGCTGCTTATCCGTCCTTGGCAAACCTGTCACGAAGTCCATAGCTATATCGTCCCACTTCCATTCTGGTACACTAAGCGGTTGCAATAAGCCTGCAGGCCGCTGATGTTCTGCTTTCACTTGCTGGCATATTAGACACTTGGACACAAACTCTGCGATGTCCTTCTTCATCCCTGGCCACCAATAGATTGTCTTAACATCATGAGTCATCTTGGTCGACCCTGGGTGAACTGAGTACGGGGTACTGTGCGCTTCTTCTAGAATCGTCTTCTTAATCCTTTGATCATTTGGCACGCATACCCGATCCTTATATCTCAATAAACCTTGACTAGATATTGAGAAATCTGTGGTCTTGCCTTCTCGGACTGCATCCATATGTGCTGCTAGTGTGTCGTCATGTCCCTGACCAATCCGTATATCTTCTAGCAGATTCGACTGGATAGACAAGTTAGCCAGCTTCCCTACAACTACTTCTATTCCGGCACTGATCAGCTCCTACTGTAGCGACTTTTCTATTCCGGCTAAAGCTGCTAAACTTCCATAATTTTTCCTACTAAGCGCATCGGCAACTACGTTCGCCTTTCCCGAGTGGTATAAGATTTCGCAGTCGTAATCCTTTACTAATTCTAACCACCTGCACTGCCTCATGTTGAGCTCCTTCTGAGTAAAGAAGTACTTTAAACTTTTGTGGTCTGTATAAATCTCGCACCGTTCTCTGTAAAGATAATGGCGCCATATTTTTAACGCAAAGACCACCGCTGCCAACTCGATATCGTGAGTTGGATAGCACTGCTCGTACTCCTTCAATTGTCATGAGGCGTAGGCTATCACCTTGTCATTCTGCATCAGCACGCAACCCAATCTTTGCTTCGATGCATCATAGTAAACTACAAACTTATCATTGGGTGTCGGTACACAGAGTATTGGTGCTGAGCAAAGCTTATCCTTAAGCAACTGGAAGCTTTCTTCACATCTATCGTTCCAATTGAATCTTTGTTGTTTCTGGGTCAGGTTGGTGAGCGAAGTGGCTATCTTAGAAAAGCCCTCTACGAACCTCCTATAATAACCTGCTAACCCTAGAAAGCTTCTTACTTCAGATGCGTTCTTTGGTCTTGGCCAATCCTTCACGGCCTCTACCTTTGATGGGTCTACTGCAACTCCGTCTTTTGATATAATGTGCCCGAGGAACGCCACTTGCGAAAGCCAAAATTCGCATTTCTTGAACTTGGCATAGAGTTGATGCTCCTTCAGTCGCGACAAAATCAATCTCAAATGTTCCTCGTGCTCTACTTCATCCTTAGAGTATACTAAGATATCGTTGATGAACACTACGACGAATTTATCTAAGTAATCATTGAAGACCCTATTCATCAAGTCCATAAATGTGGCTGGTGCGTTAGTAAGTCCAAAAGACATAACCAAGAACTCATAATGTCCATAATGAGTTCTAAAAGTTGTCTTAGGGATATCTTCTCCCCGCACCTTGAGCTGATGGTACCCGGACCATAAATCAATCTTTGAAAATACCGTCGCACCTCGGAGTTGATCAAACAAATCATCGATCCGGGGTAGTGGGTACTTATTCTTAATCGTTACTTTATTCAGCTCGCGGTAGTCTATGCACATCCGCATACTTTCGTCCTTCTTCTTCACGAATAGCACTGGTGCTCCCCATGGTGAATGGCTCGACCTAATAAAACCCAAGTCTAGGAGTTCTTGTAACTGCGTCTTTAACTCCTTGAGTTCCGTAGGTGCCATCCGGTATGGTGCCTTAGAGATAGGCTCGGTGCCTAGTACTAATTCTATCGTGAAGTCAATTTCCCGAGTTGGTAGCAATCCTGGCAAGTCATCGGTAAATACATCTGGGAATTCCTTTACAATACGGACGTCTCCAACTTTAAGTGGTGTCTCCTTTACTACATCTGTGATGCTGGCTAAGAATGCTTGACATGCTTTTTCCATCATTCTTTGAGCTTTGAGAGATGATACTAACGGGGTGCGTAATCCTGAAGCTTGTCCCATGAAGCATAGTTTCTGGCCGTTAGGAGTCTCGAACATTACCTTCTTGTGTTTGTAGTCGATGGTTGCGCCATGCCGTGCTAGCCAGTCCATACCTAGTATTACGTCGAAGTCCTTGATCACCAGTTCTATCAGGTCTCTTTCTAGTTCTGCATCCTCAATCTTGATCGGTACGCCTTGTACTATCCATGATGATAGAACTACTTTGCCCGAAGGCAACTCGGTTACAAACCTAGTTCTAAATCTTTCACAGGGTTTGTCTAGTTTTTCTATCATTCTTAACGAGATATACGAATGAGTAGCTCCCGAATCAAATAATACAGAGCATATGTTATTGAGGATAGAAACCTGACCTGTGACCACCTTATTGCTAGCATCAGCCTCTCCTTGGGTTAAGGTAAAAACCCTAGCAGGAACCATCTTGTCGTCTTTCTTTCCTTCTGGCTTGTGCTGAGGACAATCTCTTTTCCGGTGTCCTTCCTGACCACAGTTAAAACATTCCTTGGTGTTTGCGCGGCATTCTCCAGGATGTTTCTTCTGACACTTAGCACATGGCGGGTATTCCACATAACCCGGCCTATTTCCTCCATTATATGTCAGTGCCCTCTTATCGCTGTCAGATTGCTTGTTATCAGGATGTCTTCTCTTCTGATCGTTACTGTTGTTGCTGGACTGATTGTTGCTATTATGGTTGTTATTCCAACTAATCTAAGGTTGACCCTGCTATCCAGGCTCAAGCTTACTGGCTTCCTCTTTACGTACATTAGCTGCAACCTCTCTACTTCTATTGCCGTCTCAAGAACGTCGGCATACGTAGTATTTCCTGGGTTTGTTAGCTTAACCCCCATCTCGATCTTCGGTTGAAGTCCTCTAACGAACTTGTTCACCCTCAGAAAATCAGTTGGAACCATCTCAGATGTGAACTTTGCTAGGCAGTCGAAATGACGAGCATATTCTGCCACTGATAAACTACCTTGTTTCAAGTTGGCGAACTCCTAAACTCTTGAAGCGAGTACAACCGAATTGTAATACTTCTTGTGGACCAGCTCCACAAATCGAGTCCATGACATGGTGGCAACATCATGCGATTGTTGGACCAAGTCCCACCATATCCTGGCATCCTTCTTGAGTAATGATGAGACACAGGATATACGGTCTGCATTACTGAGATTCTTGTGCGTCAGAATTGGCTCCACATTCCTTAGCCACTCTTCTGCCTCAAAGGGGTCTGTAGTCCCTTCAAAGTTTGGAGCGTGCTATTTGCGAAACCTCTCATACACTGGCTCCATGTGTTGTACCGGATACGGCGCGTAGTTCGCCACTGGCCATTCCCCATATGGACCAACTTGTTGGGGTGCTAGGGCCATTTGTTATGGCTGCGACTGCGGTGGAGGCTGAGGCTGAGCCTGTTGTCGTTGTTGCTGCAAAAGTTCCTCGACTTGTTGTCGCAGTCTGGCGATCTCCGCAGTGTTGTCAGCTGGCGATGCCGGTGTGTTGCGGCTAGCAGTAGCACGCACTCCCCTTCTGTGAACTAGAGGGGCTTCATTGCTCGCTGGAACAGCATTGGAGGCGTTTCCGTTGGTGTGTGCAGATCTTCGGTGCGACATCGTAGCAGAGTTGTAACAGTTGAAAGAAACATGTTAGAACTTTACCTATTAGGCTCTAAGGCAAAACTTATTCTAAAACAAACATATCTCAGACCTATTGATTATGATTTCTTATGAAAATTTTATAAGTCTTCTTTATTTTTAGAATGGGTTTCTATACTTAGAAAAACAAGCCATCTTTATTTTCTAAGTCTGTGTCTAATTATCCTATATGACTTAATTCTCAGGCTCGAAACTCATCTTTGTTCCAAAGTTAACTATATTGAGGGAGGGCTGGCATCAGTAAAATCGTTCCCACTACTATGGCCCCCTAACTCTCAATATAGAAACTTGGTTCATTGATTTGTATCCACCCTCACCGAACTTAGACATTATTTATTTTATTTATTATTTATTATGATTGCGAAATAAAAATCAAACTCATACATGATAACAAAATGACATGATATTAATTTGGAAAATAGTTTTTCACTTATTACAACCATAAAACAAACAATAAATAAAACAAACAATGAAAACTAACTATTCTAAAAACCAGGATCTTCTACATCCGATCCTTCATCGAGCATATCATCATCTAATTCTTCATAGTCTTCATTATCATGTGCCTCAAAATGTCCTCTAGGAAGGTTCGTAAAAATCCTATGTTTTTGCTCATTTGTAAACTAAAATTCGGATTTTGCAGTGAACCTAACTAAGAGAAAGTAATATCGCATTGCTACTGGCAGTTCGTCTTCGTCATCCATTGTTTCCCATATTTCCTCTAAGGCTGCAATTACGGGATGAAAATCTCTAAACAGTCTAATTATTAAAACGTATTGTTCCGTTGCTCTCATCATAATTTGCTTAGACTCTTGAAGGTAACCTATTTCTTTGTGGAACAAAAGCAGTCTTCGAGTGATTCTCTCTAGTGCTCCTACGGTGTTTCTTGGTTCTCTTATTCTTTTTAAAGCCTTAATGGCTCGGATATCCTCATTGGTTAATGCTCCGTTCATACTTAGCTGAAAACATAAATGCTAAAATTGTTAGCTATACATATAAGCAAAATAACTATAACTTAAATACTTACTTGGCAGTCAGATTCGGAGCTTTGAGTGTGTGTATCGAGGAGAACTTCATGCGAATGAACCGTTTCTCTAATACCAACTGTAATGACCCAACTACTCTAGACTTTGGACCATTAATGACTACTATACATAGACACTAACTTTAATAAAACTTACAAGTAGAATAATCATAACTTCATTAAAACTTGTAAAACAAATGTTAAACTACATAAGATTTAAAGTAGGATATGGGATCCCATTGTTTTTAAAAGAAAAACATAACATAATTTTAAATAAATGGATTGCATAGTAAAGTGCAGAAAATACATATAAAATTTAAAGAGACTTCATCCTTCGATTCCATTCCACCTCAATATCAGTCATATTAATCAAACCTTAGGTTAAAATTAATATTCTTAAACTATAGGTTAAACTTAGAAAATCTACAAGTGTTACTATGAGTGTTCAATTAAATCCCGGTCTGAACCAAAATCCACAGTCATAAGAAAAATACTACTACAAATACTATTATTACTACTATCTAACTAGCTAAGTAAAGTTCTTGGACTCTACATATTCCTCCTTTTCCAAATAGATTGAAAAAAATTTAAGAATGAGGAGGAAAATAAGGTGATCCTAAAATCAATATTTCGCTCCATACAACCATTAAACAAGGACCACCATATGCTAAGCTTCCTAAGAAGTTGTCCACAAATAAAAGGAAGTTGAAAGGTGATAAAAAGATAAGTGTGGGGGAGAATGTTTTTGTTGTTCTCTAAAGGAAGTTGCTACCCAAGTGTCAAGACCTTGGGATGTTTATAAATCCATACACTATCAGTAAAAGCAGGTTTGATCATTGTATGATAGATTTAGGAGCACCTATTTATTTAATGTCTTATTCTATTTTTGCTTCTTTAAATCTAGGGTTGTTAAAAGAAACTAGTGTTATTATTCGATTAGCTGATCACACTAATGCTTATCCCCTAAGGGTAGTTGAAGATGTTTTGGTGCAGGTTCAATTTGGTAGGCCATTCCGACTTATTAGAAGTACAAAGTTGGATGTCAAAGTATGGGTTGTTAGAGAATATATATTATTGCTCAATGGAATTATGGAAAAACCAAATACAACTCTATGCAAAAATACAATGGACAAGATAATATTGATTAAATAAGTATTACAACTCAATGGCTCAAAATACAAGTAAATAAAAAGATGTAGAAGAAGAAGATTACAAACTCAATACTATAACAATACAAGTAAATAAGAAGAACAAAAGAATGAAAACACAAACAAACTCTCACACAACCAAAGTGTAGAGTAGTGGGGATCACCAACTTGAACAAGGTTCAAGACCTTTATCCAAAAGCTTATTTCCCCCTATTCTCTAAGCACTAAGGGATCTCTCTAGGAAATAGCTCTCTAGAATAATCAAGCCTCAAGGTGTATTTTTCAGCCAAGTGCTTTGTGGATGAAAAAATGGTGTGTCTTACAAGTGAGCATTAGGC
Organism: Humulus lupulus; assembly: GCF_963169125.1. Classification (NCBI taxonomy): domain Eukaryota; kingdom Viridiplantae; phylum Streptophyta; class Magnoliopsida; order Rosales; family Cannabaceae; genus Humulus; species Humulus lupulus. The sequence goes on along the minus strand of NC_084801.1, from coordinate 21,585,388 downwards.
TCCTATTTATAGAGTTTAGAGACACCCTTTGAAATTCAAATTCCACCAACCCCCATGGCTGTTACCAATGATTAATTGGGTGTTTTATGGAATTAAAATAGAGATTTGGGAGTTACTTAGCTGTTGGAATCGTTCAAAATTGGATAAAAACTGAAATTCAAAGAAGCTGTCAGCCACTAGGGCCGCGGCGCCTGTTCCAGGCCGCGCCCTCAGGCAAGATCAGCAACACATTTTTCAGTTTTTTTTCAAAACGTTCCAATTTATTCCCACTTGATTTTGTAACTTCCATACACAATATGGGAGTTAAAATCACATCTCTATCAGCCATTTCTCATATGGCTTTATGAAATCCAATCTCAAATGTGTAACATATAATATACACATTATTGGGTAATATTTGGGAGTTACAAATTTGTAACTGATTTTGTAACTCCAAAATATGTCACATTTGGACACACATGTGTCCAATTTTGTGACTCTCAATAATATGTTACAAGGTGTGACAAATCACATTTTGTCACATTATTTAATATAATATTATATTATATGAAATAATATAACATGGGTACTTACAATGAAATTTAATGGTGAAGTTGTACAGTTTGATATGTTGAATTCTATTGAGAAGTACAAGAAGAAGAAGGTTCTGTTAAATGACCTACCATGACAATCATGACCACATCACTCAGTCGAGCTAACGACATTAAACAAAGCAAACTTGCCGGAGTTTTCTTACCTTTATCTTTTTATTTTGCATTGATTTTTTATTGAGTATATGCCTTGAGGACAATGCATAAATTAAGTGTGGGGGAAGGGAAAACTGCCTATTTAATTTTTATTTGTCATTTCTTTAGTTGTTATTTGTGTTTGTGTTGTTTAGTTGTTTTTTGTAGTTTAATTGTTTATAATGTCATTTTTTAGTTGTTTTTTAGGTTGTTATAAGCATGGTTATGTTAAAAGTTGTCTGTTAATGATAAAACTTCTGATTAAGATAAGAATATGTTTAGGAAATTGATGAATTCTGCATGAATTGTGTGCTTAACTCTTGTCTAGTTGTTACTTAAGCTTGATCTTTAATTTTTAAACATAATATGTTCAATTATATTTACTTTTTCACTATTGTTTGGAGATATTTATGCATGCTATCATCTATACATATGCAACGACCCAAAATCACTAATAAGGCTTAAGGGCCTTGATTAGTGTGTCGGGAGGGCATAATTGGTTTACGTGTGAATTTATTGATTTAATGCATGATTATATGATAAGCATGCTTGTATGATTATGTAAATGTTAATGTGATTGTATGTTATATTTGTGAGAAGCACACTATTATGTGGGTGAATCTGCAACATGCGACTTGAGGCGATCCTAGGGAGCTAGGTAGCGGGAAAGTCACAACGAGGCTTAATACTTGACTTTGGGCAAGTCAAGGGGTATTTTAAGGGTTGGAAGGTTATTTAGATTATCGGGTTATGGAAATAAATAATTGGAGATATATTTGAGGTTAGGAAGCTTAGACGAGAATACTGGGGAATTTTCCATTTTGCCCTCGGGGATGTTTCCGGCACCCCAAGCCTTGGGATTAACCTAATTACCTAAGGATAGATTAAGTAAAAAGACTCAGAATACAGTAGAACATAAGGAACCGACCCTCCCTCTTTCTCCCTTTCTCTCTCAAAGGAAAACTACTAGAACTTGAGGATTTTAGCTGGGAAATTCAGTGGATTGGACTGGAGTTTGGAAGGATTAGTCCAGTGTTCAGCTAAGGATTCAGTCAAGAACTAAGGTAAGATTTAAGTTTGAAGCATGGTGATTAAAATTCTATGTTTTAGCTGGGTTTTGAGATGTTTATGAACTTTGGTGCTGAAGGGAAAAATTGAGGCTTGAAAGCTTGGGTTTTAGCTCAGAAATTGTTAAGGAAGTTGGTTCATCAAATTAGGTAAGCTTCAATTCGTAATTTAAAGTTTAAATTTTGAGTTTGCATGACTGGTTTTGATATTTTTGAGTATGTGAGTTTCAGAGATTGAAGTGAGTTTTTAATGAGTTTCTAGATTAGGTTTCAGCTGGGTTGTGTTGCTGGAATGGTGATGGAAGCTTTGTGATAATTGAGTTGTGGAATTGGGATAGTTTTGGATGGGTTTGAGTGAGGTTTAAGAGTAAAAAATGGAGGTTTTTCTGGGTTCGAAGGGGTCCAGCCGCGGCATAGTTCTTGGTGAGCCGCGACCCTCTGAAGCTGATGAATGCTAGAGATGGAAGGCGGGCCGCGGCATGGTCTAAGTAGGGTTGCAGCCCGTGTTTGGTTCTGAGCCTAGATGGGCTCTGTTTGGGGCTATGTCGCGGCATGGGTGGCTTGAGCTGCGACCCTTAAGGGATTTTGGGATTTTAAGCATGGGAATTTTACCTTGGGTGCTCGGGATTGAATCTACTATCGTGTTTGGTGGAATTCAATGATCCGAAGACTAGAACTTTATCTAGAAGCCCTTTTACGATTATTGATGGTATCCCTTATCTTGGTTGTGACAAGGTACTAAGCTAGGGCTCAGGGATTGGATCGTGCTCAAGAGGCATCGCTCGTAGTCAGTGCACTTGGGAACTAAATGTAAGAAAACTGCACCTGGTTGTGGATTTATAATGGGACTAAGGGTTCCCTATTTTGTATGCTTTGAAAGGATGGTATTATGCCATGTAAACAGTAAACCAACGGCCTAAGAGTGCCGAAGTTTACACTAGCGCACAGGGCGTGGCTCGGCCACTGGTAGCTGAGGACAGCTTATTATGCACTGAGCTCGGTTTAAGCGGGCCAGAGTCAGTGGGATAATCAGAGGGTGCAACCTAAGGCATCGACCCTGATTATTATGTGATTTGTTTGTTATTATTGATTGGTGGATTGTTATGCTATATAGCTAAGTGATGATTAACTGATTCTTTGGTTGAATCTTCATGCTTTGTGATTACTGTGGTATGTTAAGTGTATGAACATGCTTAAAGGGTTATCCAAATGTTATTATTTCTTGTATGTAATATGATATGTTTTCTTGCTAGGCCTTGGCTCACGGGTGCTTCGTGGTGCAGGTAAAGGCAAGGACAACCTTGATCAGCCCTGATTCGGAGAGCTCTGAGAGCAGAATGTACATGATCAGCTGCTCAGTCGCCACGGTTGAGAGGGAGACAGGAACAGGAGAACCAGAAACGTCTGTTTTGCCCTTAGAGTGGCTAATGATTGTTTAAAATTTGGAAATTTTGTAAACTGACTTTGAACGCTATTCCTTTTTGAGATCCCATGTGCAAAAATGTTTAGTTATATGAAATGTACCCTTTTGAGACCAAAACCTTTTAACCCTAATTCATTAGTGGTTTCTGTATCACATTTTTCACTAAATGACTTTATTAGCAAGTCCTGCACCTTTACAAGTACACAGTGTAGCGGTCTTGGCTATCCAGGGCGTTACAATATATATAGTCTCGACCACTCTAGAAACCATTGATTAATTGTTTAAGGCGAAATCCTAAGTTAAGGCATGTTATTTGGATCGTTTGAGCCTTTCAAGCTTACCTATGAAATTAAATATCCTAGTTTCCCATTTTTGAGCCATAATGACTAATCTTTTTCTTTTATAAGCCAATATCGGAACCTTTGCAGCTTAAAAATTTTATCTTTTTTGTGACCCATTACACCATAGTTTTATATGATTGTTTGATTTGGTGGGTTGGATTATGGATTGTAAGAATGGGAAGTTGTATTGGTTTGTTGGATTATAATGTGAAAGTATATGATTTACTATTTCTTCCAATGAGTTGAATTGAAAAGAAAACAAAATAGAAAACAAAATCTGCACTGAGAAATATGAAAAAAAAAGTATTGCAAAAGTATAAGTGTGGAGGAAGTAGTAAGATCAATGTGGAAAGAAAAAATGGAAAGATTATGTATTTTCTTGAATTGTATGAGAAATTTGTGGGAAGATCTAGAGAATTGAAAAAAGAAAATTATAGCCTATGGTGTGATTTAAGCTTAAATATTCATTTTTCATCTACCTCTAACCTTAGCCTCACATTACAAGCTTTTAAAGACCTTTTGATTCTTGATTATGTGTGTTTACATTAGTGGATAACAATTGGTTAATATCTATGGAGTGGATTTTTTTCAACAAAATATTATTATAGAAGAGACTTTAAAACATATTATGGCATGTATAAATTGATTCAAATGATTGTGTTTTGGTAGGTTTAATTGTGCATAATCATAAATAGATCAAGTTTAAGTGATGACTAGACATTGAGTTGAAATTATGAGGAATGTGGAATTCGAATTTTTCTTATAACGTATTTGGTTGATCAATCTTTGTGACAACTAACGCTTTTGACAAAACCATTGTTTAGGTTTTTATTTGCCTATGTGTTTAGATTTTATTTTGTTTGCTCGAGGACGAGCAAATGTCAAGTGTGGGGGAATTTGATAAGTACTGAATTTGTCTATTTTTAATTCATTATTCTTATATTATTATGCACTTGATTATTTATTAATATATGTTTAATTAGTTTATTTTGTGTTTTTATGATTTTCAAGACATTTTGGTGAAAATGAATGAATTTGTGATGTTTTACAAGCAATGGTTAAGCTCGAAATTACAAGTCTGAAACTTCACACTTGATTTTGATAATTTTCCAATACTCTTTTGGAAATATACCTAGAAATACAAGTTTTAGATATTTTTCTTATCTTTCTATATATTTTTGAATCGTCCAATTCTGAGTTATATCGAGGAAGTTATGCTTAAAATACTTTCGGTCACTCCAGTAGAAGAAAATCGAAAAACGGGAAAACTTGCTACGGTCGCGGCCAGCCTTATTCCAGGCCGTGGCCAGCAATGTCCCAGGCCGCGGCCGAAGCCCGATTTTCTGGAAAATAAATTTTTCTAGTGGCCGCGGCCGGCTATCAATTTTTCCTTAAATTTTAATTTTTAAATGTAATTTTTGGGGGCTATAAAAGGGATTAGGGTTAACTTTTATGAGAACTTTGGATTGTGATTTTTAGAGGCTAGAGCAACAGAGGAGGAGGAAAATGTTAGGAAAACTTTTCTACAGGATCTTTATTTATTTTCATGTATATCTAATATTAAACAAATTAATACGAGATAGTCTAAAACATTTTTCTAAAATTGAATTCAAAGAGAAACAATGAATATAATACTTATAGTATGCGCAGCGGAATGAAAGAGTCATTCCTTCAGTTTCTCTAACTCTTGAATCCTTTCTGCCGCAGAGTATTATCAAGAAACTGAACCGATCTTCTATTTTCTTCACAGTCTTCCAATGTATCCTTAGAATCACCTAGACTAGTGTGGGAAATTCTCAACACATGAGATAGATATAGGGAGAAGAAGAGAAAATAACAAAGAGGTTTAGAAAATTACTTGTGTTTAGAGAGAATCTAAAGCTATCAGAAAACCAGTGATTAAACTTATATTTTGACTTCTCTCTAAGCATTCCTTTTATAGACTCAATTAGGCCATTTAATTTAATTAAAAATCAATAAAATAATAGCCATTTTAAAGCCCTAGGTCGAAATTATCATGGGTTTTAGGCCCGTGAAATTTCCCATGTAATTATAAGCCCATTAAACTTAAAATCAAGGCATGTATTATTTTCTATTGATTTAATTAATTAAATAATTATTTAAATTCTTTATCAAATTAATTATTTATAATTTGAACATTCATTTAAACTTATTTAGTAATTTAGATACCAATTTATCTTAATTAATAAATCCGCCATAATTTCTCTTTTCTTCTCAAAATTACACAATTCTGTGAAACTATCCAAAAATGACCTGGTCAACTTTGATAATTTTAATTGATAATTAAATCAATTAATTGAGACTATCTAGATGATTTTATCCAAGGTACAATGGGGACCATGGGCCTATGAAATCAAGCTCCAATAGTTATCATAAATCTAACAAATAAATTTACTAACTTATTAATTCCTCGTGACTCCACTATAGACTCGGAATTGCACTCTTGAATTCATAGAACACTCTATAACAAATATAGATACGCTGTTAATTATCCATCGTTACAACCATAATTGTCACTCAATCCTCTATAGATGGTCTACAATGAGATAGGACTAAAATACCGTTTTACCCCTCATTGTATTTTATCCTTAAAACACTCAGTTCTTTGTAAATGATATTTCAGTAAACTAATTTAATTACTGAAATGAGATCTCTATCATTTAACACCTTGAACCAAACTAAAAGGAAACCATCGTTTCACTTCTTCATCAGAAGCTATAGATGTTCATATCTATGATTAACACTCCCACTCAATTATACTACCGAGTTCCCAAGATGTAAGTATGAGCTAGTCCGTAGGGTAAGCTGGTAATGAACAAGTCAAAGAACTCAAATAATACAACTAGTTAGAATACTAACCACTCAAAATTGAGATTGAATTGACCTATGGTCAACTATATGATATGACTAGAATAGATAATAACGGTATGTTTACTTATCTTATCAACTGTCAATATCGGTCCAGTCCGATGTAACAAATACATCCGATCTTATCTACTTTGCTAATGTTCTGGAAAGAACATAACACTGTAATGTGTAAGTAGATCATATCGTAGATTGGCAAGTCAGTGTAAATCCTGTGTATTGACTAATCTTAGGACTAACTTATTTTGAACATATAATCATATTTATATTCCACTGTGATTACGTCACTATAAATAAGATTAGTTATATGCTCAGGATTTAATAGAAGTTTATATTAAACAAATAATCATGAAAATAAAACATGTGAGCAAAGTGATTGACCAAGTCAAAAAATTGATTTCTATTCTTTTATTGATAAAAAAATGAGATTACAAAGAATTTGAGTTTTAATTAGGACATAAAACCCCAACAGAAAAAAACATCATCATCTATATTCTTCAATCTAGTTTTTCTTTCTTCTCAAAACTCTTTTATTTTCATTGAATATTTATGTTTATGAATATGAATATGATTATGGAGTAGTTTTCTTTATAGTTAAGGGTTATTTCAAAACCCTAGACATGAGATCTTGAATGCATTGATGAATTTTATTCCTTTTATTCCCTTATATTAAATTGCTTCTATTTTTCTATTTGAATGTCATGGATCTTGTAAAATCTTGTTTAGATGGCCACTAATTGGGGTTTTGCATTGTTCAACTATCATCTTAGGATTTTTATTCACCTAATAGTTTAGGATTATAAGTAAAGTGATAAATTGCAATTAAGGTATTGTGATAGGTATTTTAATTGTGAGGAAAAATAGAACCTAGATTAAATGAATTGCATGCTTAATGAATTTGTTGCCTAGATTAACCTATTTCCACAAAGTGTAATGGTTTTACTAGGTTAAATAGATTACATACTTAATGAGTTTATTGCTGGGTAAAAAGGGTTAATTAAGAACGCTTAGCTTTAATTAATTATATTAGGGAAAGCGGGACAATTGACTGCTTAAGTGTTATCTGCGTGGTTAATAGTTTAATTTTGAATAGGGAATATTATTCATCATTGTTGATAGATTGATTGTTGAAGGTGGAGAGTAACTCTTGACTATTTCTTTAATATCGTTATATCCTTAGTTATTCAATCGTTGATATTTATTTCATTTTATGTTTTTAGCTATTAAAACTAAAACCACTTTTTAATTTTAGTTTAGTATTATTTTGAATAGTAATTTGATCATAGTCCTCGTGGATTCGACCCTTATTTACAGCTATACTGAAGTAGCTGGTGTAAGTGAATAAAAAATTATATATTTAAATTTGATACGGCATACGACATGCATCACTATAACTATAAATTCGTCCATTGATTTAGTCATTGCAAGAGTTATGATCCTCTGCTAGTTGTTCATAATTAAAGCTAGGTCTTGATTTCCGTTAACCTCTTTAATTATGTCTTTATCAATTAGTTCCACTGATCATCTAATGAACATTATTAATTTAATTATAGGATGAAATTTCAGTTTTCTAACAGAAATTGAGCGCTCTATGTTCAAGCCCCGAATCAACACTAAAAAAAAACAACTAATCTACTTTCATTTAAGTAAGGAGAAAATTCCATATTTGTGAAGTATGTTCCCTGCCATTTGTAGTTCAATGACTCCAAGATATCAGGAATTCGATTGTAGGAATATTGAACCTTACCCGATAAGTCAAAAGTCATAAAAGCACAAATAGGAGTTCATTACTCACTTCAGGATTGAGGTCAAGTCTCAAACGACCATTGATTGATGAATGCTGAACTTCTATATTTTAATAGAGGTTATCAGAAGTTATTTCTTTCATCGTGTCCCAGTCCAATACAATCTATATTGTATATGGTACATCTATCTCTTTGTGTCACTACACTTAATAGTTTGGTTAATTGTTCTGTCTTAAACAGAAGATAGATCTTACGCATAATCTTTATTTAGTGATTACAGACAAATTTTATATTATTATTTTGAATTAAATCATTTTGTATATATATCATTTTACATATACTTAATTCAAGACCACATCAATAATATTGGACCTTCATGATAAATGACATGTATAATTAAATACAAATATGAGTACAAAATATTAACTTTATTTAATTAACAAATCCCAACATTTACTTGTTGAAGGGTACTTGAAAAGTACTCAAGTACAAAATAGGTGTAGGTAAGAATAGTCATTTCGTATCTTTTTTTTTTTCTTTTTTCTTGAAGAATAAAACAAATCATGGCCTTTTAGGAGCACATGACCAACCAACCCTATAAATTACCCTCATACCCCTATTTTTTTTAAAAAAAACAAAGGCTTTAGAAATTCCACAAGGCCAAAATGGTCATTTTGCTACTATAAATTTCCTACACACGTTTGCATAGTTTCATGAAATAACACTGTTGACGCGGTTCTTCGCCAACAGGTAATTAAGAAAAGGAGAGAAAGGGATTAGTGCTTAAACTTGAACCGAAACAGATATATGATCTTAGGAAAATTAAATGGCTACTCAAGGCACGTTTTTTAAGTGGTTCGAAGGTTAAAATCCTTCTACTCCACTAGTCAATATTATTGCTATATTCTGAGTATACGATTACAGGGTATTTCTTACAAGAGAGAATCCAACCCTTTTTAACTCCCAAGGTCTCCATATTTATAGGAGAAGGCACCTAGGAGTTGGTAAGAAGGTCATCCCGTGACCTTCTTACCTATCATATCAACTCTGTGACATTCATGATTAATTCCTAAACCTGACACATAAGTGTGGTCAAATCAATTGGTAAGGAGATAATGGGCCGCACGGCCCAACCCAATCGTGGGTGTCTGAATACGCACGTTCCTGCTGCATGTCCGAGAAGTCAGGGATATATCAGACACGTGATGTCTGATATATGCACGTTTACCTTGCGTGGCTGACTTTATAAAGGATCAGAGCCTTCACCCCCAGCTCATACTACGGGCTGGATGCTTGACTCGACCTTCGGTCTTCAGAGCCCGGACTCTGTCATTAAGCAACCAGAGGCGACTCCTTAGATTACCTCGAGCTAAGGAGGTATGATCTTACGACACAGCTCTGGTTGCGGGGGCGTCCACGAGATAACCATGATTAGTCCCGCAGCTCAGCTCGCTAATCAGCCCGTGGGAAAAACAGGGCGTACATCTGCCCCCCAAGCCCCTGCCCGTGGTATGCCACGTCGGGTAGGACCACAGTAGGGGCTTTTAGGCTTCCCCATGAACTCTTCATATACCACCTCTTACGCAGGCGCCTGATACGTGGAACATTGTGGTTGGTGACGGTACGTCTTACGAGAACCGCATTTAATGGCCTAGCCTATGTCCAGCCGTCGTTCCGTATTTCGAGTTGAGGGCCTCGGATCCCTCACGTATAGAAAAAGGGGTGGCCATCCTACGCATGGGCCACCCTTTCATTCGAAATTTCTCAGAACTTTTCTCCTTCTTCTCTCTTTATCTCAGACAAAACCCTCTTCTCTGCGTCTGTTACACTCATCGTTCAGGAAGCTCCGACGTGAGGACTCCTTCAAAGCTTTGGACAAATACTCAGACGAAGCTCCCACCTAGGCGACACCTTCATCCACCTTCCAATCAAATACCCTGTAAGTCTCCTGACCATGCGTGTTCTGAAAATATTTTTCACTGTGGCTTAGGTAAATATTTACTATAGTCACATGCAAGGGTCTACTGGTTTTTTGTGGGAGTGAAGGGTGAAAGCCTTTTAGGTTAGGGTATTTTTGCTGTAGGAAATCACTTAAGAGTATGGTTTACAGGATGCCTTTTCTGGGGACGATTTCTGGGTAGGATTTTTTACATATTTTGGGTGCAAAACCGAGTAGCTTAGGGGATACGCTTCATAGGCGGTTTTTCCTTTCATGCCAATTGGAACTTTCCCTCCAAGGCAAAAATTTAATTTGACCCTCCTGACACACGAATTCCGAGTAATCGGGGATCTGTTGGGAGAACAGGCGCGTGTTCATTGAACCGCGTGGTCTCACTCTCCACGGGCTGGGCTTACCTCAGCCAGTGAAAAGAACAATTTGATTCTTCCCTGTGCTTAGGTCGCCTTTTCTGAAATCTTTTCTTTTGTTCGTTAGGCGACCAGATGGCATCGAAGAGGAACGCTCCAAAGAAGACAGTCGGCAGCTCGGCCTCTCAGCAGGACAAAGGAAAATCGGCGATGCCGGACTCTCCGATCCCCAGCTTTGGGCCGGCAATGGAGCAGGAGCTCGAGGTGGTTCCTGACACGTTCTTTGAGGCTGAGAGGATCATCTCAAAGATCACTGACCAGGCGAAGATCAAAAAAATCTTCCTCTCCCACAACATCGCGCTGAGGAAGGCATCTATAGTGGCCCGACCTCCTGCAGAGGGCGAGCGGAGTTGCGCGCCACTCGACGAATCGTTCGCGGCCTGGAGCGACGAGCATTTTAAGGCGGGGGCCTTCCTGCCATTGGATCAGTATTTCGCTGACTTCCTGAATTATGTGAAGTTGGCCCCCTTCCAGCTCCCCCCGAACTCTTATCGGTTGTTGGCGGGGTTGAGATACTTATTTTTGAAGCACGAGTGGGAGGTCCCCACTCCTGCAGATATTTTGTATTTCTTCTGCCTCAAGGCCAGCCCGGATCAGCGGGGGCGAGGCGATGGGTTTTACTATCTAACCCGATTTCCCAACACGGCTGCGGTCATCGAGCTGCCCAGCCACCCCAATGACTTTAAAGATCAATTCTTTATGTCGACGGGGGTCAGGAACTGTGAGCTCCATTACTTCAACCGTCCTCGTAAGTGCTTTTTATCTTTAGCTCGGAAGTTAAGTTTCATACAATTCCTGTGTCCCTATCTGACTTAGATCAATCCTGCAGCTATCTTCGCGAGGACAGAGAAATCTACGACCCTCGGGGGTCAATACGAGACACTGGCGGGCTTGCCCCCCAGTGAGAAGGACTACCGAGTGCTCGTGATGGACGAGACGATGGTGGCCTGTAAGCTGATTTTCCCAAATCAGACTTTGAATCTAAGGAGGCCTCGGGGGCTTCCCCCAGCTCGTACTTCTAGGCCCATCATCGTGGAGGAGGCCGCGATGGACGAGGATGAGGAGGAGGAGACTCCACTTGTGAGGAACAAGAAGCGGGCGTTGGAGGTCGCCCAGATAACAGACGAGGAGAGGACCCAATCCGGAGCAGCCACGGGTCCTTCTGGCCAAGGTAACCTTTATAAGTTTAGGAACTTAGATAGGGCCATTGCCGACCCCCGGCTAGCTAGGTTCAACCCCAGACAGCTCGTCCATCGCCACCGAAGTGATCCGGATCTGGACACAACCCTGCTCCACTACGTCGACCAGCTCATGCTGGACTATCAAGATAGCCGACCTAGGGGTACCGTAGTCGTAGATAGCACCTCGTCCTTCAGGTCGATCTTATTCGAGGAGTATGGGACCAACCTTAGGTCCTGGCCATCCCTCAGGAGAGGTGCCGTGGCTCCGGGACTTAGGCAATATGTAGTAGAATCCAGCCTGGAACTAGATTTGGATCTAGAACCTGCTCCAGCTCGGGAAATAATTGACTTAGACTCTCCCGCAGAAACTCCAGAACCGATGGTCGTAACCTTAGGTTCTTCTTCTAGCCCGGGGGGTAGGGCTTCCTTTAGTATGCGTGTACTTTAATTACTCTTTTTCCCCCTTTGTTTTTGTTTCTGTATGATTGCTAAATCTCGTACTAACCATGTTTTTGCTTTGACAGAAGAGATGTCTCAGCCCGAAGAGAGCCTTCGAGGTGCGTTTGCCGGGGCCTCTAGGCCAAAGATGAAGAAGCCCCGGATCTTGAAGAAAACTGCAGGAACTCCCACTAAATCTCATGCAAAGGAAAAGAAGCAGCCCCCCGCCGCTCAGGTCGCGGGAACTAATCCTCCTGCTGCTGGTGGGAGTAACATGCCCCCACCTCCTCCGCGAGCTCCTATCACCGCCTGGGACGCAGGAACGGAGGCCAGGGCTTCGGCGATTGTACCCCCCGAGGTACGCATCCCAGTCAACCCCTAGGACCTGGAGAAGATCCCAGAGGCCTTCCGGGGAACGGTGTATGAGTCAGCGAACTACGCCGTCAGCCACATATACAAGTTCACCGAGAAGGAGCTCCGGGCCATTGAGACAATGAGCTCAGTGGGCGTGATGGAGTCTTCAATGGGCATGACCCTAACGGTAAGCCGACTCACCCTTTTATGACTTTTTAGCATTACACTTTGCCCTATTTTTTCCTAAGGCAATTTATCTCTCACTTCTCGCAGGGCGTCGTTGCTCTTCACCGGAGTATCGCCAAGGCCAAAACTCAGCTCGAGGATATGAGGAACGAGCACCAGACCTCTCTGCAGGCGGCTAAGGATGCCTTGGCGACCTCGCAGACCGAGTTGGAGAAGACCCGCTCGAAGGTTCAAGAGCTCGAGACCTCCCTCACCACCTCGCGGACAGACCTAGATACCGTGAAGGTTGAGGCCAAGGCCGCCTTGGAGGTCGAGCAGGCAACTTCGGAAAAGGCCTTAGAAGACCTGTTCTATCATTGTTGGCCTACAACCTGGATGCTGATTACTCCTTCCTGTCAGCGAGTCTTTGGGAGCGTCTGCTGGTGAAGTTCCAGGCTCGCCTTGATAAAGAAACGCCCTCCGAGGCCGGGGAAGGCTCTGGCGCAGCTGAGCAAGGCGAGACGGCGACCTCCAAGGGGCCACCTAGCGGAGCGTAGGGCTTTTCCTCTCTTGTGCCCTTCACTATTATATATTTTTTTGTGTAACCTTTGCATGAGGTGCTTCCACCTTGAGACAATTTGGTTTTATGTTTTTAATTGATCCTCTTTCTTGTCCTTGTGCACTTTGGTTACAACTTTTTTTTTTGAGAAACTTAGATCGCGTTAACCGTTATCCATATCTCGAGCTCTTTAGGAAGAACAGCGATCAATAGGTCTACATTAACTTCTAAGTTTCATGACCCGGTTATGACCAGGAACTTATTTTGAAAACTTAGTTCGTGTTAACTTTTATCCATATATCGAGCTCTTTAGGAAGAACAACGATCAATAGATTTAAATTAACTTCTAAGTTTCATGACCCGGTTATGACCAGGAACTTATTTTGAAAACTTAGTTCGTGTTAACTTTTATCCATATCTCGAGCTCTTTAGGAAGAACAACGATCAATAGATTTAAATTAATTTCTAAGTTTCATGACCCGGTTATGACCAGGAACTTATTTTGAAAACTTAGTTCGTGTTAACTTTTATCGATATCTCGAGCTCTTTAGGAAGAACAACAATCAATAGATTTAAATTAACTTCCAAGTTTTATGACCCGGTTATGACCAGGAACTTATTTTGAAAACTTAGTTCGTGTTAACTTTTATCCATATCTCGAGCTCTTTAGGAAGAACAACGATCAATAGATTTAAATTAACTTCTAAGTTTTATGACCCGGTTATGACCAAGAACTTATTTTGAAAACTTAGTTCGTGTTAACTTTTATCCATATCTCGAGCTCTTTAGGAAGAACAACGATCAATAGATTTAAATTAACTTCTAAGTTTTATGACCCGGTTATGACCAGGAACTTATTTTGAAAACTTGGTTCGTGTTAACTTTTATCCATATCTCGAGCTCTTTAGGAAGAACAACGATCAATAGATTTAAATTAACTTCTAAGTTTTATGACCCGGTTAAAACCAGGATAGGACTTAGCTAGCGTTAATCCTTATCAATATCTCGTGTTTTTTAAGAAAAACAGCGGTCAATCAATATGAATCAACTTCTAAGTCATTAAGGAGACCTGGTTATATCCAGGTACCATATGCCCCCCAAGTAACTGGGAAAGGGTCTTTCGTGGTTACTTTAGATTACACTTGCAAACATACATAAAAACTGATTCTCATTAATACATAAAAAGTGGCCTTCCAAGCCTTACAGGTGAATTATTGATAATATTTCTTTAAGTGGATGGCGTTCCAAGTGCGCGGGACCACCCCTCCATCAAGTCGAGCTAACTTATAAGTTCCCTCCTTAATGACTTTGATGACCTGGTATGGTCCTTCCCAGTTTGGTCCCAAAACTCCATCTTTGGGATCTTTCCCGGCTAGGAAAACTCTCCTTAGGACCAAGTCGCCAACGCTAAAGGCGCGCTTTTTTAACTTTGGTGTTGAAGTAGCGAGTGATTTTCTGCTGATAATGGGCGAACTGGAGTTGCGAATCCTCTCGCCTTTCATCAACTAGATCGAGGGAATTGCACAGGAGCTCGTGGTTTCGAACTTGGTCGTAAGACTGGACTCTATGCGAAAGCACTTTAACTTCCACGGGGAGGACTGCCTAACTCCCAAAGGTTAGGGAAAAGGGAGTATGACCCGTAGGAGTCTGGTGCGAGGTCCAGTATGCCCATAGGACCTGGGGGAGCTGTTCTGGCCAGACCCCCTTTGCTTCGTCTAATCTCTTCTTGAGGCTCGCCTTTAGGGTCTTGTTGACAGCTTCGACCTGGCCATTAGCCTGAGGATAGGCCACGGAGGAGAAACTTTTTACGATTTCGTATCTTTCACAAAACTCGGTGAACAGGTCGCTGTCGAACTGAGTGCCGTTGTCGGAAACGATCTTCTTAGGCAGGCCGAAACGGCAGATAATGCTCTTAACCACGAAGTCAAGCACATTTTTGGACGTTATTGTTGCCAAAGGTTCTGCCTCAGCCCACTTAGTGAAGTAGTCGATGGCCACCATGGCGTAACGGACCCCGCCTTTTCCAGTGGGGAGGGCGCCAACCAAGTCTATCCCCCAAACGGCAAACGGCCATGGGGACGAGATCATCTTCAGCTCGACTGGAGGAGCTCGAGCAACTGCAGAGAACCGCTGGCACTTGTCGCACTTCTTCACGTACGAGATCGAGTCTTTGGACAGAGTTGGCCAGTAATATCCTTGCCTCAGGACCTTTAAGGCCAAGCTTTGCCCCCCAGTGTGGTCTCCGCAAAATCCTTCGTGCACTTCCTGCAGGATGGACTTTGCTTCGCCTGGAAGAACACACCGGAGGAGAGGTAGGGAGTTCCCACGTCGGTACAACACCCCATCGACTACCGTATATCTAGGATCTTGGTACAGGACTCGCCGTGCATCGTTACGTCCTTCAGGTAGCTTGCCCTCGACGAGGTATTCAAGGATGGGGGTCATCCAGGTCGGCCTGGCATCGATCATCTTGACCTCCGTCCTGACATTTTCTACGCTTGGTTTCTCCAGGAATTCGACTGGTACTAGCCCCAAGGTCTCCGTTTCCCCAGAGGTGGCGAGCTTGGCAAGAGCGTCTGCGTTAGCGTTCTGCTCCCGAGGTATCTGTTCGATCGAGCCTCGCTCAAACGCGGACAGCTCAACTTTTACCTTCGCCAGATAGGCGGCTATCTTGGGTCCTCGTGCTTGATATTCGCCCAGAACCTGGTTTACCACGAGCTGGGA
The DNA here is from genome assembly GCF_963169125.1 of Humulus lupulus. Taxonomy (NCBI): domain Eukaryota; kingdom Viridiplantae; phylum Streptophyta; class Magnoliopsida; order Rosales; family Cannabaceae; genus Humulus; species Humulus lupulus. The sequence goes on along the minus strand of NC_084801.1, from coordinate 21,569,413 downwards.
GTCACTGAAGCATTGGACGGAGCTCGCCTTTAACTCTTGGGCTATCCTCAGTCCTGCCAGCAAAGCTTCGTATTCGGCCTCGTTGTTGGAGGCTTTGAATCCGAATCTTAGCGCCGAGTGGAATCTATGTCCCTCAGGGGATATCAGAATGATTCCAGCTCCGGAGCCGTTCTCGTTGGATGAACCATCCACAAAGATTCTCCACGAAGCTAGGGGCGAGCTGTTTTGGGGTGAGTTTTCTGCGAGGTCCTCCTGGAATCCCGTGCATTCTACCATGAAATCGGCCAGGGCCTGACTTTTTATGGAAGTTCACGGAGTGTACAGAATCTCGAACTGACTAAGCTCGATGGCCCACTTTAACAAACGTCCCGATGCTTCAGGTTTTTGCAAAACCTGCCTTAAAGGTTTATTGGTCATGACATGAATCGAGTGGGACTGGAAGTACGGCTTGAGCTTTCGAGAGGCCGTGATGAGGCAGAACGCCCATTTCTCCATCAACGGGTATCGGGACTCAGCTCCAATAAGTCTTTTGCTAATGTAGTAGACCGGCTTCTGAATTTGGTCCTCTTCTCGAACCAGAATGGCACTTGCTGCATCCTCAGTGACTGCCATGTAGAGAAAAAGAGGCTCTCCTGCTTTGGGCTTGGACAGTACGGGCGGCTCGGCCAGATGTGCCTTCAGGTCGAGGAATGCGCTTTCGCATTCTACTATCCATTCAAACTTCTTGTTTCCTCGAAGCAGGTTGTAGAATGGCAAACACTTATCGGTGGACTTGGAAATAAACCGGTTGAGGGCTGCCACTCTTCCAGTTAGGCCTTGGACATCTTTTCGTGACCTAGGTGAAGGAAGTTCGAGCAGTGATCTGATCTTGTCGGGGTTTGCCTCGATTCCTCGGGTATTGACTATGAACCCCAGGAACTTCCCTGACGCGACTCTGAAAGTGCATTTCTGTGGATTTAGCCTCATGCCATATTCCCGTAGTATCTTAAAACATTCTTCCAGGTCGGAAACATGGTTATCGGCAATCTTTGACTTGACTAGCATGTCATCAACGTACACTTCCATGTTTTTTCCGACCTGGTTAGCGAACATCCTATTTACTAGCCTTTGGTAGGTAGCTCCGGCGTTCTTCAGACCGAACGGCATGACCTTGTAACAATAGACGTTAGTTAGGGTCATGAAGCTGGTGTGCTCCTGGTCCGCCGTATTCATCGCGATCTGATTGTAGCCCGAGTACGCGTCCATAAAGGACATGAGCTCGTGCCCCGCCGTGGCATCCACCAACTGGTCGATTCTGGGCAATGGGAAGCAGTCCTTGGGGCAGGCTTTATTCAGGTCAGAGAAATCGATGCAGGTCTGCCATTTCCCGTTAGGCTTCGGGACCAGCACGGGGTTGGCGACCCATATTGGAAACTTGGCTTCACGGATAAAGCCGCATTTCTTGAGTCGGGCTACCTCTTCCTCTAGGGCTTCAGCTCGAGTTGTTCCTAAACGCCTTTACTTCTGGGACTTGGTAGGAACGCTTTTATCTAGATGAAGTGTATGCATGATGACAGTGGGGTTGATTCCCACCATGTCCTCGTGGGACCAGGCAAACACGTCCAGGTTGTCTTGCAGAAACTTGGTCAGCTCCGCCTTCCTCTTGCTATAGAGGTTTTTCCCGAGCCTGACCATTCGTGATGGATTCTGCGGATCAAGGTTCACCTCCTCGAGCTCCTCAATCGCCTGGAGTTCGAATCTGTCCTCGCCTATTCGGGGTCAATGTCCTCACTTAAATCGACATTTTCCCCCTCGGCGCTTTGAGGTTTTTCAATCTCAGGATCCGCCGAGGGTTCCCGAGATTCCTCTTCACCTTGGATGGCCATTGCCAGCTGCCCGGGTTTAGACTTTCCCTTCATGGAAATGCTGTAGCATTCCCTGGCAGCGAGTTGATCACCATGGATAGTGCAGATTCCCATCGAAGTAGGGAATTTCATCGCGAGGTGGCAAATGGACGTGACGGCCTCGAAGGCTATGAGCGTAGGTCGCCCCAAAATGGCATTGTAGGCAGCGGAGCAGTCAATGACCACGAACTCGAGGAGCTTGGAGACTGTCCGAGATCCTTCGCCTAGGGTGATCACCAGCTCGATTATCCCTATCGCTGCTGAACCTTCTCCCGAAAAACCATACAACATCATGGAGGTCGCCTTCAGCTCGGTGACAGTCAAACTCATCTTCTCTAAGGTGGATCGGAATAGGAGGTTCACCGAACTCCCGTTGTCTATCAGTATCCACCTCACTCTCCGGTTGGCGAGCTGGACTGCTACGACCAGAGGGTCATTGTGAGGGAACTGGGCATGGCCCGCATCTTCCTCCAATCGCTGCTGCTTTGGCAGGCGCTGCTTCGGAATGAACTCCACTCCGTTATGAGCCTTTAGTTCGTTCACGTATCTCTTCTGGGCGCCTCTGCTCGTGCCGGCCATGTGTGGACCTCCAGAGATGGTGGATATCTCTCCTCCTACCATAGGAGGAAAAACATCCTAGTCTACTCGAGACCCGGGCTGACTGGCCGGGATTTTCGGAGCAGGTCGACTTGCTGGGACCCTGTTCCGTGCGTATTGAGCCAAAGGTCCGGCTCGAATGAGAGTCTCGATCTCATCTTTCAAATGCCTACAATCGTCGGTGTTGTGGCCGACATCGTTGTGAAAGCGGCAAAACTTGGAGGCGTCTCTCTTCCCCTTGTGGTGCTTTAATGGCTCCGGCCTTTTCCAAGGGACTCGAGCAGCGTTAGCTAGGAAGATATTCTCCCTAGACTGGGTGAGCTCGGTATAAGTCGCGAAGACGGGCTTAAACTTGTCTATGGACTTATTCTTCTTTTGGCCGTGCTGGCTGCCCTCACCATTACCCTTTCTTTTGCCTCCACCGAGCTGGTTGTTCTGTGTGACATTCTGGGTCGCTGCCACGACCTCCGTCCCCACTCCAGCGGGCTGTTCGGGGACCTGGCTGGTTCCCGCAGCTGAGGCTTCGGCTTCCTCCAAGTTTATCCATTCTTGGGCCCTGTTAAGGAATTCGTTAACCGAGCTGACTCCCTTCCTTTGTATATCCTTCCAGAGATCTCCTCCGATGAGGATTCCAGTTCTCATGGCCATGAGTTTGGAGCTATCATCTGCGTCTCTGGCCCGAGCAGCGACGTTCGCAAATCTGCTCAAGTAGGCCTTCAGAGTCTCACCGGGCTGCTGTCTTACGTTAGCCAGGGAGTCGGCCTGAACACGGGCGGCCTGGGAGGCTCGGAATGCCCTTTTGAAATCTGCTGAGAAAGTCTTCCAGGAGTTGATTGACTGTCTTTTACTTTGCTTGAACCACTGCCTGGCAGGTCCAGTCAGTGTGGAAGGGAAGATTAAACATCTCAGCTCGGGGCCAATGTTGTGGGCCATCATCAGGGTGTTGAACATCCCTAGATGGTCCGATGGGTCTCCGTCCCCATTGAACTTTGACAAGTGAGGCATATGGAAACTAGATGGGTACGCCGTTGCTGCTATGCTGGGGGCGAAGAGTTCCATCTCGTCCCCCAAATCATATTCGTCTTTTTCTTTTTCTGATAGGAGCTTCCTCATCAGCTCCTCCATCTGGGTCAAGCGTTCAAGGGTTTGGTCTTGATGTCCTTGGTTATTCCGGGGCTGTTCAACAGCTCCGGATCCATTGTACATATTTGGTGGGTTATTGCCCCTCCTATCTTGAGATAGGTTATTTGGGACATTCCCCCCGTTACGTACTTCGGACAGATCCCCCCTTGAGCGAGCATGGCCATCTCCTCCTGCTTGTTCCCCTCTATGAGAGTTGAGGCGATCTCGCAGGTCGCCTCCCTGGGTGGTTTGATGACTTTGCGCCGAACTCAGACGCTAGCGCAGGTCTCCCCCAGAGAGATCACTCCGGCGCTGCCAGTCCAATGGCTCCTGCTAGATAGGCTTGTAGTTCGCCTCTGGTGCTGAGGATCTGGGCTTTCCCTCGGTGCCCTGCTACGCCGGGAAGGTCCTGCCGATGGCGGATTTCTCCTACTACTCCCATAGGCTGGGATGTCTTGGACGGGCCGAGGAGGAGACGGGTATCTGATTGGAGAAGGAGGATGCATGACTGGGGAGGCTATCCTAGTTCCGTCAGGACGGATCAAGTTTGGTGGGGGCCTTTCGGCCCTGCCAACCTGCTGGTCCCGCGCCTGGCGATTTGGACGAGGCGCAGGATGGTTGTTGGGAACGGGCTGATGTCGTGAGCCCACTCCGGATCTCCTTTGAGAATTTCTTCGAGCTCTTCTGGGCGTCCTCGAGGATGGTTAGGAGCTAGGAGTCGACGTCCTGACCGAACGGCTGTATTGCTGTTGTTCGGCTCTAGGCATTCCTCTGAAATCTGCCTCTCGATGGTGTAATGAAGGGATGGAGTTGGGCGTCAGAAGTCTGTCTGAGCGGCTACGCCTGGACTGATTATCCCGGCGAGACTTAGAAGCCTCACCTCACCTCTCTTCGACGTTAGCGTCGGTTGTTAGAGGGGGTAGTCGGGCTAGCATATCCTTGATTTGTTGGCTAGCTGTTGCTAACTGGCTCCTCAGCTGAGCGTTCTCCATCTCCACCGCCGTGTAATAATACGGGTTTGGATTAGGCGATCGAGGCGCCGAACTACCAGTATCATCTTGGCCCGCCGGCTGTTTTCCGGGCCGCTGCTGGACTTCAGGACCTTGTTCGCCAGGGATGGCAGTATGATGAGCCTCCTGCCCATCATGTTGCTCTGCCTCATTACCGTGCCTGGATCGAGTTGTCACCATAGTTGGATGTTTGTAACAGCACTAATCGAATTTGCTCTCAATGAAAACACCAAACTATTGACGCGGTTCTTCGCCAACAGGTAATTAAGAAAAGGAGAGAAAGGGATTAGTGCTTAAACTTGAACCGAAACAGATATATGATCTTAGGAAAATGAAATGGCTACTAAAGGCACGTTTTTTAAGTGGTTCGAAGGTTAAAATCCTTCTACTCCACTAGTCAATGTTATTGCTATATTCTGAGTATACGATTACAGGGTATTTCTTACAAGAGAGAATCCAACCCTTTTTAACTCCCAGGGTCTCCATATTTATAGGAGAAGGCACCTAGGAGTTGGTAAGAAGGTCATCCCGTGACCTTCTTACCTATCATATCAACTCTGTGACATTCATGATTAATTCCTAAACCTGACACATAAGTGTGGTCAAATCAATTGGTAAGGAGATAATGGGCCGCACGGCCCAACCCAATCGTGGGTGTCTGAATACGCACGTTCCTTCTGCGTGTCCGAGAAGTCAGGGATATATCAGACACGAGATGTCTGATATATGCACGTTTACCTTGCGTGGCTGACTTTATAAAGGATCAGAGCCTTCACCCCCAGCTTGTACTACGGGCTGGATGCTTGACTCGACCTTCGGTCTTCAGAGCCCGGACTCTGTCATTAAGCAACCAGAGGGGACTCCTTAGATTACCTCGAGCTAAGGAGGTATGATCTTACGACCCAGCTCCGGTTGCGGGGGCGTCCACGAGATAACCATGATTAGTCTCGTAGCTCAGCTCGCTAATCAGCCCGTGGGAAAAACAGGGCGTACAAACACATTAGGGTAAAATTTTAAATAGGATAAAGTGTGACACCATGAATAAAATAAAATTCATGGTCATAAATTAAAATGACACTTTAATTAAATTATGTAATTTCTCACTAAAGACTATTCATAACACTTAAGTGACATTCCTTAATAAATGTCTCTAAATTCTAATTTTTACAATTTATGAGAGACATAATTTATTAAAGTAATTTAATTTATTTTATGCCCAATAACAATCTTTGCCATAATTAACCAAATTCTTAAAAAAATATGCAAACTGAGAATTTCCCAGTTAGGGATTTTTGACTCAATTAAAAATCAATAGTCTTGTTAAGGCCAGAAATCTCATAATTTCCATAAAGGCTAACATTTAACATACAAAAATTAGGATCTCACATAAAATACATAAAATAACGTTCCTGCTATTATTCACATAATATGAGTACATAAGCAAATAGAGCCAAAAAGCTTGGCGTTATAAGACCTACTTCCCAGCCAACCCTTTGTAATAAAAAAGATATGTATCACCCCCTTAGCAAGAAAGCGATCTTATTTAATAAAGTATGAAAATTTTCAAACGAACTGAGTTTAAGACTCAGATAATAGAACAAATCGAGCAAAGGTATCAATATTATGAACTTCTAGAAAGAATGACGAAACTATGAATTCTTAAAATGAGGAGAATTTGGACAAATATATTAAGCATATTTGAGAGAAATGAGTATAAAGACGACTTTGTATGTTGTTACTTGATTAGTAGTTGCATTTTTTCTTTGCTTATGTCAAGTTTGAAGCTAGTATTTTTGCCTTTTTTATAATATACTGCATAATTTGAATGAGTAGATAGTAGGATTTGAATATCTAGATAGTATGCATGTCACCATTTTCTAGTTTGGTTGGATTGACATCTTCTTTATATTTTGTACCAGGTTGCTTTGAGTTCTAATTTGTCTTTTATGTTTAATTAGTTGCTTGTTTGTATCATATTTTATTTATTAGTTTAGTTTTAAGAAATTTGTGTTATTTTCTTTTAGTATTTTTGTAATTGTTTTAGACGATATTTGGGTTTAATGAAGTTACCAACTTTATTAAAAAATAATAATAAATAAATATGGTTTTATTTAAAACAAAACTTAATAAAAATATGAAAATATTTTTCCACATAATTAATAGGAAAAAACCATAAATTAAGAAAAATCTTAAAATATCCATAATATGAAGAAGAAAAAAAAGGAAAAAAATAATTCATATCTCACATAATTTCCACTATTCTTAAATGTATAATAAGCTTTTGGTTTTTTAAATTTGTCATGAAAAGTTATAAGTTATGGAATTCAACTATTTATTACTTTCAATGTTTTTTTCCCTCACATTTTTTGAAATTTTGTGCATACTTATTACTACATAATTTATCAATATTTTATTAGGGATGAAGTTTTTTATGTTTATTTATTAACATAGTTGTTTTCAAATTACCCTCATTATATTTGTACCCAAAAATATATATAAGCACCACATTAAATAAAAAAATTATTTTTAACACTCTTTCTCAATATTTTTTTAACATTCTTTAATTTCTTTTTTTGTCGATTTCAACAATTTTATTTTATCTTGTTTTCATAATTTTTTTAAATAATGTATAATATTTTAGAAAAAACTCTTACTTTAACAATTTTTTATATTTTTTGTTTTAGTTTTTATTTTATTTAAATATTTAAAATATATAGTATTTATATGTATTTTTTAGAATATGAAAAAAAAATATAGAAAAATGTGAGGCTAAGTTGAAAAAAATATTATATATTAATTTTTAATACAAATGGGGTCTCTTAATTAAATTTTAGGGTGCAAATATAATGCCCCTTCAAATTATTGGTGATGAGGATATAATTTTTTTTCCATTAATTTCTTGTACTAATACTAATTTAAAAAAAAAATCATCATAATGAATAAAAAGAAGATTATACACTACTACAATATGTATTTTGGATTAAATTTTCATTTAGCAACTTAATATTATTATTTTGTCAAAAAATACTTTTGAAATAAAATAATGATAGGCATGCGTCCATTTCATGCATAAAACACACACAACAATGTGACATGCATTTTAAATCATTTAAATTTATTAAGGTAGGACTACATCTATATTATTTTTAGGTTAGTTATGATTTTTACCCCTGAATTATGACTTATACATTATCATGCCTCTAATTTTTTCAAGTCGTTAAAAATTCTCCACAAACTATTCGCTGTGTTGTAAAGTGGTACTTCGGTCTAATTTTGTCCCATGTGGCTAATAAAATGTTGATGTGACTTTTTACTCGTTGATGTGTATTAACCACGTCAATGCCACATGTGTAATTTAAAATTAAAAATAATAAGAAAGATTAAGATAATAATTTTTTATTTTTAATTTAAATTTAAATATATTTCTCATTATTTTTTGAAATAATTTATTAATTTTTAATAGAAATAGATTTTTAAATTATGTTTAATTTTAAATTACACACATGATACTGACGTAACCAATACACATCAACGAGTAAAAAGTTATGTCGGCATTCTGTTTGCCACATGAAATGAAATTGGACGGAAGTCTCACTTTATAACACAGCGAATAATTGAGAAGGAATTTTTAACGGCTCAAAAAAATCAAAAGACACGATAATGTATAGATCATAATTTTTGGGTAAAAATCTAAATAACCTTATTTTTATGTGGTCTAAAATACATGCTACATTATTATGTATATGTATATTTTAAGTGGGTAAAATAAGTGTATTTTATAAAAATAATAACTACACATATTTTGTGTTTGCCTTAAAATAATTGTCATTCGTGGACAACAAGAAGCTCATAAATAATTGCTAAGCGGCAGGGCATAACAAAGAGATGATGTAGTGCTATTTGTAATTTAATATCGAATCCGTACATTTGAATTTAATAAATTTGATAGTCATAGTCTAAAATAATAGAGGCTAAATAGAGTTTTTTGGACATGATCTCTGTAGACACACGGACCCTTACTACAATACTACTACTAAAAAAATAAAAAATAAAAACCTTAACGGTGACGTTAAATACAGATGTCGAGTTTGTATTGGTGGTGAAATGGGAAGTTAGCGGAGGACAATTGTCGTCGTCCCCAATCCAATATACACACAACCACAACCCAAAAACAAAATTTTTGATTACTTCTCTTCTGGTATCACACCACATCTTCGTCCTCAACCTCAATTCTGGTAATTTTCTCACTCATTTTCCTGCTTTACCTCTTCATTTCCACCACTTTCCCCTTTTTGCCCAATGAATGCTAGTTATGTCAGTTTCGAAATTAGGTTAATGAGTTTTTGAAATTCGATTGATCTTTATTGCAGTTGTAAACTTTGTTGTTCATCTTTGAAACTTGGGACGATTTTCTGCTTGGAATTGACTAAGAAGGATTGGAGTTTCTCGCTGCCATTACTAATCTAAAGTAAGGTTTAATCCAATCTATTTAATTTTGTTTGATGTTATTTGATTTTTTGGTGATTTCCTTTCTTGTCTTTTCAATTATGATTGGTTGATTGAGGGTTTTTTTTTCTTGAAGGAAGAAGGGAGAGTTTGCTGGTCCAATTAGGGCTGGCAGCTGTGTGATTTCCACCACGGCTCTTAGTAAAGAGACTTGTGCTAAGAAGATTAATAGGGGTAAACAATGCAAGGAAACTGTTCCTAAGTTCTTGATTGCATCCCCTACGTTTCACGGTGGTCGTGGTGCCCTACCCTCAGCTGGTGGGCATCCGGCGGATCTTACCTTCCTTGCTGGTGGTGGTTGCTGAAATTCGCATTCGAACTTATTTTTTGGATCATCTATATTTGTTAAGAATACTGAAATTTTTTGTGGGTAGTTTTCTTTCGGTTAACTAGTTCCTTTGTACAAATAATCTATTTAAACATGGTTGGGGTCAAGCAACTTGAAGATGACCATTTGTTGGCGAAATCTAAGCAGTCAAAGTTGCCTCAGTTCCTTGAAGGTCTGGTTTCAGATTATCCTTATAATGTGTCTAATTTGTGTTCAATTGCATTTGATGTATACGCTTGTGTGATGTGCTAAACCTAGATGTTTACATATAATGGCTGTTCTTTTTATAAGTAATATCATTGACTAAATGAGGTTTTAATTAGGAGTTTATGTGTGGAATGTTGATCGAAATGGTACTGGTCATTAGAAATAAGTTTTTGTTTTGCATTGGCACGCTCTTTAGAACGTTCTAAAAAAGTTACAAAACACAATACAGTTAGTAGTTACTCCCAGGCTAAGAACATAGGAAATTGATGTGAAATAAGTAACATTGAGATGGGGCCACTCACGGAAGTATTATGCATAGTAATTCTGTCCACCTTGCAACATTGACCTATGTATTCTCTTACCTTCACTGGTTAATCGGAAGAAATTAGTAAGGGGGTAGTTTATTTCCTGATATAATACCCTGGATCTTTATATAAAAGATCATGAAAGGTGGTGAATGTTAATGATACACTATTTAATGGATATTACCATCCAGTGAATATCTGCTTGAGTACCATTGTATAATTTTCCTAGCTGGCTGCGTTTGTACTGTAATTACATGACAAACATGTTATTTTCTTGTAAATTCTATTAATTAATTGATAAATAGCAGGTATCAAAGTCCCTCTTTACCACTTTGGTAGCCAATCTCTGATGGATCATAAATCATTTGGAGAGGTTTCATGCATCTCTGAAGACGGAGATAGCATTTTAGACACTCTTCTTCTTTCCCAGGTATGGAACTAAATAATTTCATGCTCGCTTTTAACGAAGTTCTATGTGTTACTTTTATGTTGATTCTGATTGGCAGTGGGAAGATCGAGTGATGAAAGGAATCTTCCGATATGATGTGACAGCTTCTGAAATTAAGGTCTTTGTTTCTAAGCAAATTGGATTTTCCTTTAAAGCTTATTGACATAATTACATGGTTATTTATTTCTGTAAACACTAATGAACTGTACAGGCTGTTGAAGGCAGGAAAAAGTTTCTTGCTCAGTTGAATGAAGAATGGATATCGGATCATTTTCCAAAGCCAGGAGAGAACGAAACTACTTTCTATCAAGAGGATGTATTTCCATTCAATTTCATGAAACAGCATGATGAGCTACTTTTCTGTGTTGCAAGCAGCGAACAAACAAATCCTGAATTAATTTCTTCAGCTGTTTTGCCTGACAATGCCTTTTTGATCTTTATAAATGTAAGGATTTTTTTTTGAGTGGCTTGTGTGTGTTTATGTCCAATTTATCCGACAACTTTGATCCTTGCTATGCGAACAAAGCTCTTAGATTGCAGATTCCTATTTATGCTTTTCATATTATTTAAGTTAGCCAGAGACTTGCTAATTAATTTATTTGAACTTTTTTTAGGCATCTCCGGTGGAATATGGCCATGTCTTGCTGGTACCATATCTCTCTAATAGTTTTTACCAACTTCTGGATGCAAACATCTTGGAAATGGCTGTCAGGGTTGCTGTTGAAATAAATAATTGCTGTTTCCGGTTGTTTTATGACTTTTCACCTGATGCTTCTCATCTACATTTTCAGGTATAAACTCACCTAACCATTTTAGTGCTTCTTTTTTTTTTTTATGTAGAGCGCAGCATTGCGTAATTCTCTTTGGGATAGTTGGTGGGTGTGTCCATGTTTTGATGTCTTTGATGGGTGAGGGTTTTGATATATTGTTTCATATATTACCAACTCGTGCCTTTTATTCTTTTTTTTTTTTTTAAAAAAAAAAAACTAGAGTTGATATTCTTACTAATCAGCCCACTAATTTTTAAGGCCTTTTTTAAATTGAGATTTTACAAGTGTTTTGCAATGTTATCATTGCTAAATTAGTATTTTATTTCTTTAGTGGGGAAAGGGGTGTGTGCCTACTTTAATTTTTGTTATGTTTGACCTTGTTTGCAAATGCACTGAAAATTCATTTGTGTGCAGGCCTGCTATTTTCCCAACCCTTTAGCTGTTGAGCTCATGCCTGTTGATACTATTTTTGGTGACTTACAAAGTTGGATGCACATCTCAGTTGTTACCGATTACTCAATTAAGACCCTCCTACTCGAGAGCAATCAGAAGTTTAAAATAATGATGGAGGTTCTTGTCAATATTTGCTATTGTCTACAGGAGTTGAGCATTTTATACAGTCTTCTGATATCTGATTGTGGGAAAAAGATCTTTTTATTTCTTCAGGTAAATGGCCTATAGTCATAGTTTATGTGCCTCCTATTTATTCTCATTTCATGCTAAAAAAATGCTTTAATGCGAGTTAGATATTGGGGTAAGTTAGTTACATGTTTGAAACGGAACAAATGGAAACTAGATCAACTTGTGTTTATTAGGTTTGAAATGAATGTTTTTTACTTCAGAAAGGATTGCCAAGAATAAGTAGATCAAATAAAATCAATTCTCATTGATATGTCATGGACCAAATGGAAACTTTTTTATATACGCTATCTTTATACATGCGCCGGAAAATTATGATGTTTTTATTGTGTTTTGTCAAGATTTATTGGTTTGCCAATTCTGACCTGATCTTTTACTGTTACAGAAGTCAAAAGACTCTTCCTCCCTTTCAGCTTGGGAGTGCGGAGGCTACTTCATGTATAAATCAAGGTCAGAATTCGATGAGTGTACTGAGAAGACTATTCTAAAACGCCTCAGCTCTGTATCAATCGATGACGACGGTTTCAAAGCCGTGAAGCTGCTCTGTTGCAGCATTGCAAGTAAATTTGGTGTTTGATTTTCGGACCTATGGTCAGGAGGTTCATGGCAAAAAAAACTGCTTCTAAATAAAAGTCCTTGATACTTCTTTCTAATATTGACATGTATTCAAGTTTCCAACTTGCTTATGACTCCTTCAGTGTCTTGAATAAAATAAAAAACACAATCAGAGAACTCTTCTGCCACTTAATAATATATATTCATGGTGATTGAAGCATTATTCATATCTAAAGTGAGACTGATTCACATTTTACCTTATTTTTGTTAGCTCTTTCTTTCTGCTGACTCATGTCATGACAGATTGGAATAGAGATAAGAATTGATATGCTAGACTACAAAGACTACCGGTGGTTGAGAGGTAAGGTACACAAGCTTAGGGTTGAGCATAAAATCCGAAAAATCGAAAAAACCGTATACATCAACCTTTCAAACACCGAAAAAACCGAAACCGATTAAACCGAATACCGAAAAAATCGCCAACGGCGCAAACCGTTACTGTTCGGTCGGTTTAAAATTTTTGTCCGAACCGACCGAACAATATAATATATAATAATATAATATTATATAATTATTAATTATTAAAATTATTAAATAAAAATAAAAAAATATGAAATTATGTTCTATATATTTATGTTTTAAAAATGCATAAAAATGGATTCCAACAATCCAAAATTTTTAGTTTTTTAACTAAAACTTTCAAAAAAAAAAATTTTTAAAAAATAAGAAATTCGGTTTGATCGGTTTAACCGACCAAATCGCAGTCCAAAACAGTCGGTTTTTTCTTTTAACTAGTTTGGTCGGTCAGTTTTTAGATTGCACCAATTCGGACCGAAAACTGAATTCTGGATTTTATGTTATGAAAAAACCGCCTAAATCGATCGATGCTCACCCCTACACAAGCTGGTGGAATAATGTGATTGTCAACTAACACATGGGATTTAAACTTTTTCTCACTCCAAATTTGAACTGATCTTTTTCAATTTTTGTTCTTTTGTGCCTATAAGTTACTGTATCCTTGTGGACAGTGCAGAAAAAAGTTTTTTTGTACTCTCAAAGTCTCAGGGCATTCACGAGTGCTTCCCTATAGCATGTGTCAAAGTAATGCCAGTTGTTACTTTTATTTTTTATTTTTTGAGCTTTATGATCTGGCAATGGCATTATTACTACACAGCACACAAGGAAACGACAAAAGTTTGTTGTCGTTTTCGTTTTGGGGTCTGTTTTGCATACAATAAAGGAAATAGTACATTTTTCAGGTACATACCAAGATAGGCTGCTCTGGGTCATCAATTATTGAGGGCAATCTCCTAGCAAAACAGCCAAATTTTCTCCCTCTCTCTCTCTCTCTCTCTCTCTCTCTCTCATTGGGTAAACTATGTGTAAATAACGATATAATATAGGTATACTAAATGTAAAATTGAATATACTTAATAAATAAAGTTATATACTAGAACTAAAACTAGTATATCTATTGATGTCCCATTCCATTTTGACATGTTAAGCCCCAAAAAGAAGTCAATTGACATATGCAAAAATAAGTTGATATTTGGTTGGTGGTAATGGAAAAAAAATATCAATTTTCATTCTATTCATTTGTTTTGATACATTCTAGAGTATAAAAATATTATTCTAATGGAATGATTTTTTTTATTATTTTGGTGAAATGACTATTCTATTTGAAAATAGAAGGATTAGACCATCTCCAATGCAAAATATAAAATTTGTGCTAAATTCAGCACAAAAAATAAATTAATGTAATATTTGGTCCAATATTTATAATTGTGCTCCGATGTACAAGATGTAATATATATATAGTTAGTTATTAATTATCAACTACTAAGTTATTAATTAATGACTATGGTTAATAAAAAAATATCATTTATTGATGTGACAAATTTTATATTTTGCGCCAAATTTATAACAACTTTTAATATGTGTCAAATTTGGCACTTCATTGGAGATACTCTTACAATGCAAGATTGAAATTTTTTTAATAATTTTTTATCAATTTTTTTATTCATATTAATTTTTATTTCATTCTTATTCATTTTTCCATTCTTATTCTATTCTTTCATTTTTCTTTGTTCCAACCAAATAACATCTAAGAGTTTCAACATTAGCACGGTTGTCCCTTAAATTTATAAAAGTTTCTTAAATACTTTTAGTGGTGAAGACTTTGATTTTAAAAATAATAGTAATTAATTTTTCATAATTTTATTTCTTCATTTTTTCATAAATTTATAATATAATTCTTGAATTAATCATCCATTAGCAGGAATGCATTTTAAAAAATATTACAATTGCTGAGATTTTTAAAATCGAAGTTAATTACCAATTATGTTAAATTTAAGAACCTAATAATTAACAAAAATATCAAGGGTTATTTTGCACAAAAATTTCATAGAAGAATCATGCTAATAACCACTAAAACAAAGTCTAAAAAGTGGCACCTACCTCCTTCGTATCTCCCTTACATTAGTTGTAATTTATAGTGAAACATTTGATTAAAAAGGGAAAGAGATGTCCACATTTTTTCGTACATATTTTGTTCTATCTTTTATGCTTTTTAAAAGCTTAAAAGTGATTGGAAGTCGATGGATTAAAATACTTAATATATGCAAATGACAGATCCATACCTTAAAAGACAAAAAGGTATAAAGGATAACTTTTTCTTGAATTTTTTTTTTATATGAAAAAGTAGTTTATGCATGTTAGATGGAGAAAGCAAAGAAGTAGAATGAATAAAATGCTTGGAAATGCACCAAATGAAAAGAAAATTTAGAGTATGCATGTACATTTATATAAATACATACATAAGAAAATGAAATTCAACAATTTTCCCACTTGACAACTTCCAACTACCAAACAAGATCTTCAAAAACCCAGAAAGCAACTTCATCCCCCAAAAAAATGTTGACCAAAGAAATTTAAAGGAAAAAAATGAATAAATCAGAATGTAACAAAAAGAATCAAGCTTGTAAAGCTATATAGATAATACAACAGAAAACTAAAATTTGACATTGAATTTAATATAACAAATTTAAAAGAATTTGTAAGACAATCTCATAAGAATACAATCTATAAGTCCTCACTGGTCTTGAATGCAAGTCTGCTATGAGAGCTGAGTTGTAGCCTCCATATCATCAATTCCCCTTGATGTTGTATACTTTTCTTTGGAGCTGGTCTCTCCATCAAAACTGGGTCCTCCTTCATCTGGTCCCAAAGCCTGACTACTTGAGAGGGAATTTCCTGATGCGTTGTTACGCATCCAAGCATCATGGAGCTGCAACACATACTCTAGGTGCCATAGAACTTCCCCCATCGTTGGCCGGGTCTTCCCCTCATCAGCTAGACATTTCTCTGCTATCTCCCCAAACTTCTTCAAAGATTCAGGACAATAGCTTCCCTTGAGACGAGGGTCCATGATGCTTTCAAGAGATCTCTCCCTTTGCCATTTCATTGCCCATTCTGCAAGATTGATTTGATCTTTGGGCAAGGTTGGGTTTATAACAGCTCTAGCGCAGACAACTTCAAACAACACCACCCCAAAAGAGTAGACGTCGGACTTCTCAGTTAGTTGCTGTCGTCGGAAATATTCAGGATCTAGATAACCAAAGCTTCCTTTCACTGCAGTACTGACATGAGTGTGATCCAAAGCAGGGCCATTTTTAGACAGCCCAAAATCTGACATTTTTGCTACAAAGTTTTCATCTAGCAGTATGTTAGTCGTCTTAACATCCCTGTGGATAATTCCTTGCTCGGCTCCAGTATGAAGGTAATGGAGTCCTCTTGCAGCACCAATGCATGCTTCTAATCTCTGCTTCCAGGTTAGGGGAGGGAGATCGCTCCCAAATAGATGGCTTCTAAGTGTCCCATTTGCCATGTACTCGTAAACCAAGATCATCTCACGCTGTTCTTCACAATAGCCAATCATGGAGACCAGATGCCTATGCCTGAGCTTGGAAAGCATCTCAATCTCTGTTTCAAACTCTGTGAGGCCTTGGTTAGATTGTGGATTAGCCCGCTTGATTGCTGCAAGGGTGGCATCTTCAATCTCCCCTTTGTACACCTTACCAAAGCCCCCAACTCCAATCATCAATGTTTCATCAAAATTATTTGTTGCAGCACGAATCTCGGCTAATGTAAACCTCTTGCCACCTCTAATAGTAGCCATAGATCCATAAGGATTCTGGACTCCTGCAGATCCCTTGGCATTTCCCATGCTGTTCCCAATGGATCCATGAAGGAATAAGGGCCGCCAAACAGAAGCATTGTTTTTGGTGTCACTTGATTTGTCTCCTCCTCGGCCTTTGCAGAAGCATACTATGAAAGCAACTACAGCAGCCAAAATTACAACAGAAACCAAGCCGGCTCCAATTCCTACCCAAAGGATAAAACTTTTCGATTTTCCTGAAGAATTCCCAGCTGAATCATACCTCTCCACAAAAGCAAGATTCCCATCTCGACTCAGCTTGAAAATCTCTAGTCCGTTTATGAAAGCGTCAGTTACTGCAGCAGCCGCAGTCGAATCGGGACCTAACTGAATCCATAGTGTGTCAAATTTTGAAGACACCGTGTCAACAAAGTCCTGATGATATGCTTTGTTTTTCCCTCCTGCCCGAGAGAAAACATCAAAATTATCTGCTGCAGTTCTGTTGTTGATGTAGATTCTGAAGGTTCTTTCTTTTGCCTGGATATAAACTAGCTCACAGAAATGTAACCGAACTAAGTAATCAAAATCAGGATGCACTTCAAATTTCCATGACATGTTGAACCTTTTCTCCAAGACTTCATTGTTGGACATAGATCTAGCACTTTCGTACACAAGAAGAGGAGCCACTGAAGAATCATTCATGGAAGCATAGGTAATATTGGAACTATTATGAATTTCAGACCCTGCGTTTGCCGTGATCATATAGCTGGAATCCACTTCCCATGTCCTCCAAAGATCTGAGTCCTCGGAAGGACTAATCTTATCCCCCCCAACATTTAACCTATACATAATCTCAACCCCTCGGCCCTTCAAATTCAAATTCACTGCATTTCCACCCACTTTACCAGCAGAGTCTGGAAAGAAGTTATCAACAACTGGGACAATCTCTATAGCATTTACAAATCCAAACGACCCTTTAGCTGGGATGAATTCAATAACAAGAACACTCGGATTGACATCCAGAATATACTCTTTAACCAGAGAAAAAGTAGTGTTGCCTCCAGAACTTTGCAACGCCATGTTCTTGTGTGAAAGCTCACCAGGAACACTGAATTCTGAAACCAGCTTTAGACCATTTGCCACAACACCAAATGAAGATTCATTTACATTGAGCTTCTTAAATGGGAAGGGACAGAAATGAAGCCTTACCACATAGTAACCCTGAATTCCTTGAAATGTGTAGTTCAAACCATCAGTGAAAACCCGGGCAGTGTTATATAGTGAAGCCAAAGCCAACTCGCCACTTAATGATAGAGTTGATTCAGCAAGTCCAGGAGAGCTGAGAGTGAGATTGGTGTTAGGGGCCAAATCACCAACCCATTTCCTGCTATCCACTACAACACTGGAATTTGCTCCACAGTTAATGAAAAAGGACTTCGATTGAGCTTCTCCAATTTCCACAAACACAAAGAAGAACACTAGAAGAAGCAGACCCAATACACTGCCTCTGCCTTGGACCTTCTTCCCCATCACCCAATATTCCTCTAGTATTTCAATGAAAGAAGAAACGAAAGGTACTAATGAATAAAAACAAAAACTACCCAATATTTCCTTATATAAAACAAGGATCACCCAATACTCAGAGAGCCAATAATACAAACAACAAACCAAGAAAATCCCAACTCTTTGCTCACAAAACTACTTCCATTCCCCAAATGTTTTGACAAGGAGTTTTTCAAGTTTGGGACGAATCCAATCACATCAGAATAGGTACACACCAAAAAAATTTCTAAGTTATTTTCATGACACCCAATTTATTCTTCTGAGTTCTCATCGATTTAGGACCAAGTTCACATAAAAAAAGAACAGCTATGAAAAACCCACCTGTAACTTCTTCTAATACCAGCTTCTCTTCACTTCCAGGGACCCAAGTAGGTCACAGATCTAGAGGAAAAGGATAAACTGAACAAAAAAGGGATATTTTTCTTGCTTAGCTGAGGAAAAAGAGACTAAAAAGATCACACCAAAAAAAAGGGGGGGCAAAAGAGAACATTAACAGAGGAAGATGATAATGATGATGATGAAATGGGGTAGTCTTTAGAATTAGAAAAAATATATAGAGAAGAAAAAGAACATGGGTTGTTGGAAACAGATTGGAAAAAAGATCAGTTCATATCTTTGCTGTGGTTTTGTTTTTGTTCCACTTTTACTCTTTCTTTACAGAAGAGTTAAGAATCTGACAACATTGAATTTGTACTTTACTAAAACCTTTTTCCTTTATTTAATTCTAACTGTTGCAACAGATGGCTCTTTCATTGTTATTATTTTATTTGTAAATAATCAATTTTAATAAACTTAAGTATTTAAATTCGAAAAATTATCTCACTCTTTTCTAAAAACGCAAGTTGAAAATATATAACGTTCCAAAAGCTTAAATAATTTTTTTATTTAAAAAAAAACCAAAATATGAAAAAAAAGAAAAGAGGATAAATAGTATTTTTACTCCCCGAACTATGATCACTGTATGATCGTGACTCTTTAATGATTCATGATGTTAAAAACTCTTCCGAACTATGTACGTTATTGAAATTTGAATTCTGTTAGATTTCGTCCTAAGTAGCTAACACATTGATGATGTGATATTTTGTGTATTAATGTAGTAGTGTCATGGGTAGAATAATTAGTAATTTTGCCCCCCAACTTTAACCACTGCTAAATTGTGCCCTTTTTATTAAAACTAATTTTTTTTCTTAAAAATAATAATTAAATCCTTAAAAATTAAAATAAATCATTTTAAAAGATTAAAAAAAATAAGCAATACTAAAGGTTTGAATTTAATTAAAATAAAATTTCAAATACTCAAAATTTTAAAATCTAATTATTAATAAATAACTTTTTTTTATTAATTTTTCTTTTCTATTACAATATAAATAAATATATCTTAAAATGAAATTAAAAATAAATCATAAAATAAAGTTTTTTCTTAACATCATCCTCTTCCTCTTAAATTAAATTTTTTTTTTATTTAAGTCATTCGTCTTTCTCTTTAATTAATTTTTTTTCTTTGTTTTAGTATTTATTTTAAATATTCATTCTAAAATAGATTTAATTAATGTTATAAAAGATAAAGTGAAAAAGAGTTATTATTTGATAATTAAAATTTTAATTTTAAAGGATTTAATTATTATTTTTAAGAAAAAAATATAATTTTTTTTATAAAATAGGTATTATTTGGTAGTAGTTAAAGTTCGGGGGAAAATTTGATAATTATTCTACACATGAAACTGTCACATCAACAGACAAAATGTCACATCATCAATTCGTTAGCCACTTAGGATGAAATCTAACAGAAGTCCAATATTTCAGTAACGTGCATAGTTCGGGAGATTTTTAACATCACGAATCATTCGACAGGCACGATCATATAGTGATCATGATTCAGGGACAAAAATGTTATTTATTAAAAAAATAGTAATTTGATTTATTTATTTGTTTTTAAATAATTTTAATCCCTTAATTATAATTTACATTTCACTAAAGCCTCATTTTGGGTTTTGATTAAATTAAAATTTAATTTTCTAAATGTGAATTTTGATTTAATTAAAATCTGATTTTGTGATTTAGTTTTAGATTTGGATTTTAGGATTAATTAGACTTTAGTTTTTGGCCAAACTAATTAGATTTTAAGTAATTAAATTATATTTAGATTAATTAATTAAATTAGACTATATTTAGTCAAATTAACTTTTTATTACAATATGAATTAGATTTTAATTTATTTTAGTTTTTTTTTTACAAAACTACCATAACTTTTTATTAAGTACAATAGTTTTATTTTTATCTTTTAAAAAAAAAAAGAAAATTAGATGAATACTGTAAATTTATTTCAAGCTTATTTTTATATAAATTTTATTTATTAATGAGACTATCACCGATCAAACTTAATCGTCAGTAAGAATATAGAGGAAATAAAATTGGCGTTATCAAAATATCTAATTAGGAATTTCAGTGCCAGGGATGTACATAGTTCCCTATCCAATTTTTTTTACCAATCTAATCCCATCTAATCTAATTCTCACCTAATCTGATCCAATTATTATTAGATTTGTTCTATTCTATCTATTAGATATATCTCCAACTTATGTATTTAATCGGATTAGACCCGTCATATATTTTGGAACTTTCATTTAGCTAAATTTATTCAAATAAATCATAATATTATAAATAGAAATACTAATTTGCTCAAAATGATACAACACCATACGTACAAATTATAAACATGATTCTAAATAAATAAATATATATTTATATTTTTAAATAAATAAATAAATAATTTAAAATACATATATATATATATAATTTGATCGATTCAGTTGTATTGAAATTTTGCATATATCATTTAATAGCTAATTCAAACCAATTTGAATTCTAAAAAATCTAATATGATCTGATCCAATCCAATCCAATCATAATTAGATATCTAATTTTTGGTAGTCTGTTATAATTGAATTGAATAATTTTTGCACACCCCTAAACAAAGTACATTTGTGTTAAGGTGTAATTCAAAATCCTTACCAGAACAATCCACATGTGACTATTTCTATATTTTTTTTATTTGAGGAAATATACTTGGTTAGCACTTTAATTGAAAAAATATGCCTCAAGTTTACAAACTTCAAAATCAATTTTGGACCAAAATACCCGTAACTGAAATTGGAACATATCTCTTGGAACCCCTTATATATTCTCTTTTATTTCTCTTCAAATATCTTAAATAAGTGTTAAAAAAATTTAGGCGTGATAGAATAGAGAAAATAGGAGCAGAGAAATGAAGAAAATGATTGTGAAGAAAAATATGAATGAGATGAAAAGAAAAACTAGAAAAAGGGATGAGACTTGCTTTTATATACAATCAAAATAGCAGTACAGAAGATTTACAACTAATCAGTAACAGAAAACAATTACAGATAAAAATGTTACAACTAACAATTGTTTAGTTGTTAAAACAACAAACTAACTAGCCAGGTGGCTGTGAATTAATATTACTAACATCTCCCCTCAAGTGACACGGTGGGATACTGAGTATCAACTTGGGAAACAAACTCTGGAACTGAGATATCTGAAGTGGTTTTGTGAGCAAATCAGCTAGTTGTAGATGAGAAGGAACATATCGAACGTCAAGGGCCTTGATAAGAATTTGATCCTGAACAAAATGGAGATCGATTTCAATGTGTTTTGTCCTTGCATGGAATACTGGATTGGAGGCCAAAGAACTAGCTCCCAAATTGCCACACCACAGTCTTGGAGTTTGAAGAAGAGAGATCTGGAGCTCATTAAGAAGTGATCTAATCCACATTATTTCAGCAGTACCTAAAGCCAATGACCTGTATTCAGACTCTGTACTGCTCCGTGCAACTACTCCTTTCTTTTTGGAACACCAACTAATAAAATTTCCACCCAGAAAGATGCAATAACCAGAAGTGGACTTGCGATCATCAATGGAGCTTGCCCAATCTGCATCTGTGAAGCCTTGAAGATCAATAGTTGGAGAAGGAGTGAACCGAAGTCCAAGATTAGTGGTACCTGCTAAATAACGTAGTAGTCTTTTACAAGCACTCCAGTGATCAGTGGTGGGGGCTTTAACAAACTGACTAAGTTTATTCACAGCAAAGGCAATGTCTGGTCGCGTTAGAGTCAGATACTGGAGAGCCCCAAGAACACTCCTGTACATAGTTGGATCGGCTAAAGGAGTTCCATGCTCAATAGATAAGTGCAAGTTTGGACACATTGGTGTAGGCATAGGCTTGGCAGAGGTCATATTTGTTTTGTCCAATAGATCAACAATATACTTGTGCTGAGTGAGATAGAGGCCACACTGATTCCGAAACACTTCAAAACCCAAAAAGTAGTGTACTGAACCAAGAACTTTGAGAGCAAACTGAAGATGAAGATCAGTAATGAGTCTATGTATAGCAGCTTTATCTTCTCTAGTGATAAGGATATCATCTACATAGACTAAGAGAATAATTAGTTTACCACTTTTCCTTGTATAAAACAGAGAGGTGTCAGACTTTGAGTTGGTAAAACCCCACTGTATTAGAGAGGATTTTAGTTTCTCAAACTAGGCCCTTGGTGCCTATTTTAAGCCATATAAAGCTTTGGGAAGCTTACAAATATAATGAGGAAATTCAGCACTTTGAAAAACCCTGTGGTTGATGCATATACACATTCTCTTGGAGCTCACCATTTAAGAAGACATTACTGACATCAATATGTTGAATATCCCAATGATATGTAACAGCAAGAGTAAAAATGAGTCTAATAGTACATGGATTCACAACTAGACTATAAGTCTCAAAGAAATCAATACTTGGAATTTGCTGAAAACCTTTAGCAACCAATCGTGCCTTGTACCTGTCTACTGTTCCATCAGGTTTATATTTTACACGAAAGACCCATTTATCGTTTACTATGGTCATATCAGAAGTTGGAGGTACCAAACTCCAAGTATTGTTGCGTTGAAGAGCTGTAAATTCATCATGCATTGCTCTAGTCCATTGAGGATCTAATAGAGCTTGCTTGACTAATTTTGGTTCCAATGATATACCAGTAGAAACTGTAAGAAGAGCTTTGGGCTTAAAGATACCAAGTTTGGACCGTGTGACCATAAGGTGTTTGTTTTGTGGAGGTGGTGGAGTTGGAAGACTAACTGGAATGTCTTGTATGGTTATTGAATCTGAGAAGAAGGTAAGGAAGGTGGACTGGAGAAAGTAACAGGAGAGATATTATTAGGAGAGGTAGAAATGTGTGTAGGGTTAATGGGCAGGGTGACATCACGATGGGTAGTGGTATTTGTGTTTGGTATGCATGTGATGTTGGTGGGGAACACAATATGTGGTAAGATAGGGGAAGAAGACACATTTTGGAGAGTGGGCTGTTGGGACAGTGACACAACAGTGGGTATAGGGGACATACTTGGCTGAAAAGAAGAAAAATGAGTGCTAGAGGTTGCTTTTTGACTTGTAGAGTTCGACTGAAAAAGAGAAGAGTAAGGAAATTCCTCCTCATTAAAAGTTACACTACGTGATATGCATATTTTTCCATTAGGATGTAAACACCTATACCCCTTGTGAGCTAAGCTATACCCCAAAAAGACACTTTGATGTTCTAAATGCCACTTTATGAGAGTTGTATGGTCTGAGAAGAGGAAAACATGAGCACCCAAAAACTTTTAAAAAATTATAATCTGGTGGTTGTTTAAAATGCATTTGAAAAGGAGAGACATTATTTAATATTGGAGTTGGGAGCCTATTAAAAAGGTAAGCTGCAGAGACAAAAGCTTCCCACAAAAATTGTAAAGGCATATTTGCTTGAGCAAGTAAAGATAAACCCATGTCAACAACATGTCTGTGTTTACGCTCTACTCTTCCTTGTTGTTGGTGTGAATGAGGACATGGATGACGAAATGTAATGCCTAAAGTCTTAAGGATAGGCTCTAATTTTCTATACTCACGTCCCCAATCGGTTTGTAAACTCTTAATCTTGGTTTGAAACATTCTCTCAACATATGCATTAAATTGATTAAAAATGGCAGGTACTTCCGATTTATTTTGCATTAGAAAAATCCAAACAAATTTGGAGAAATCATCTATGAAGCTCACATAGTATTTATAACCATCCATGGAAGTGTAAAATGAAGCACCCCAAACATCAGAGTGAACAAGTTGGAACGGTGAAGTGGTTTTTGGAGTTGATCTAGAAAAATGAAAACTATGTAATTTGCCATATTGACATGCAGTACAAAAAGAGACTTCATTACATTTCAAATGTGGGTGTACAGAGTTCAAGACTTGAGAAAGAATTGGCTTGGAAGGATGGCGAAGCCTACAGTGCCAAAGAAATACAAGCCTATACTTATTATTATTATTATTATTATTATTATTACAAGAAAACTGTTGGGAGTGAGCTGAAAAACAGGAAGATTTGACTTGATCTGAATGTGTGGGAGTGCTCACAGGTTGAGAATTCGAGACTTTGGAATTGGATTTACGAACTTGAAGCTTGTATAGATCATCACTAAGGGTGCCCTGAAGAAGAACTTGCTTCGTTGTCTTGTGCTTAATAAGACAGCAAAGAGAGTCAAACTCTAAGGTGACATTATTGTCTTTGGTAAACTGAGAAATACTCAACAGATTTTTGGTTATGTTTGGGACATGTAAGATATCTTTAAGCACTAAATAATGACAGTTATCACTGGTAGATATAGAATTTGAACCAATATTTGAAATAGAAAGAGAATAGCAATTACCTACAATGACTTTGCCTTTACCTTTGTAGTTAGTCTTTGATGCAAGATTGCTAAGATCAACTGTCAAGTGATGGGTGGCACCACTGTCAAGAAACCAAGAATCTTGATTTGTATCCAAGTTTTGCTCAACAAGGAAGGCTTGTGATGTATTGGTCACAGGTGAGGTGGTTGAAGAGGAACTTGAGGTTGATTCAGGACCATGAAAATTGATATTAAACCTATGAAAACACTTCTGAACCGTGTGCCTAATTCTTCCACAGAGCTGACATTGAGGTTTGTTTCCACGACCAAGATTGGGGATATTGGCACGAGTTGGTCCACTATAGTTGCCTCGGCCCCCTCGGAAGCTACCTCCATTGACTCGGCCAGAGGTATTATTGTAGTTGGAGCGACCCCCTTGAATGGAGAGATTAGCAAAATTGGCTTGAACCACATCAAGAGTTGGAGTGGAATTTTGCTCAATGCGAAGTTCATGGCTCTGAAGAAGATATTGAAATTCTTGAAGATGAACAAGTTCAGCACGACAGGTGAGATTGACAACCATGGTTTCATACTCGGAGCTAAGACCACTTAGTATATACATTACCAAGTCATCTTCTTTGACTGGGTCACCAGCAGAGGATAGGGCATCGACAAAATTCTTCATCTTCAAGATGTATTCCTCAATTGACAAAGACCCCTTCTTTGTGGTTTGAAGAAAAAATCGGAGCTGTTGCAGGCGGGCCTTCAATTTTGTGGCGAAGATTTTGGCAAAATTGGTCCAGATCTCATCAGAAGTAGTGCAACTAATTAAATGACCCAACAAATGTTCAGAAACAGAATTCATCAATCAACTCATCAAGAACTGATCATATCGAATCCATTGTGCATGAGCGGGATTAGGAACATTACCAGCGAGTAATGCCAATGGAGCTGGGTTCGTTCCAAGTAGGTAGCCATCAAGACCATGAGCTCTTACTGCTGGTAGAACGAGAGATTGCCAAAACTGGTAGTTCGTCCGATCCAATCGAAGGGTTAGCGGAAGGAGATTGTTGGAGAAGGGGAGAGCTGTCATTGTGGTGGTGGACTGAGATGATTCCTCTGTGTTGGATGTTGTCGACTCTGATGCCATGATAGAACTGAGAAAATAGGAGCAAAGAAATGAAGAAAATGATTGTGAAGAAAAACAAGAATGAGATGAAAAGAAAAACTAGCAAGCTCAACCAAGAAAAAAGGATGAGACTTGCTTTTATATACAATCAAAATAGCAGTACAAAAGATTTACAACTAATCAGTAACAGAAAACAATTACAGATAAAATTGTTACAATTAACACTTGTTTAGTTGTTAAAACAACAAACTAACTAGCCAGGTGGCTGTGAATTAATATCACTAACAAGGCGTAGGTATTTAAAATATATATAAGTATAAACTGGTTGATTTTGAGTCATTTTTATGTTTTATTTTTGTGTTTTTGTTAAAATATGATAAAATTATGAGTTTGAATGGTGCAATGCAATACTTAAGAGTTTATTCATTTCATTCGATCTAATCCGGTAAATTTTGATAGAAGTTCAATATTTTAGATTGTATAACCATTTTTTGAATTGAAATGCTATTGAAAACCATTGAAAACAATTAAAATGAGTATTTAGAGCTAGTATTAGGAAACACCATTGAAAATCATTAAAAGTCATTAAAAATAATTGAAACTCAATGGAGATCATTGAAATACTGAGTTTTCGAAATTCAATACTATTTGATATATAATCGATCGATTAATCATTGAGTATGCATATAAATATATCAAAAATACCAGCAAAAATTAGCAAAACTTTAAAATAATTATCATATTTAATTGCCCTAAAATTCATTAATCTCAGATTTTTCAAAAAAAAAAAAAAGGTACTCTCTTTTAACATAGAAAATTACCCAAAACACATCGATTAATACTAAATATCATTTTAAATATATTCTTGTAACAAAAAGCATAAATTTAATCCATTACTTATACATAATTTTCTCTTTGAAACAAATATATAATTCTTCAAGTGTTAGGGGTATTCTAGTATGAAATTAAATAATAGGTATAGATTTCTAAATTTGTAAAATAGAGGTACGATAAAACCTCTATATAATCATAGTGTAGAGAGCATACTAATTTTATTACTACGAAGAAGAGGTTGTAACTATAACGTCCTAAATTTGCTAATAAGGTTTAGTGCCTTGATTAATGTGTCAGGAGGGCACAATTGGATGTTTATGTGTTAGTATGATTTTATTGTGATTATATATGTGAATTTTATGAGTTATATTATGATATGACTGCTCATGCATGCTTAATGTTAATTAAATGTGCTTATAGACCCGTCTCTGTTAAAAATGACAATTTCGTAATTTTGACCCGCTGAGGGTATATCTGTAATTATATATGTTTTATGAGTGGGACTACATTATCATGTGGATATATTTGAGATATTCGGCACGAGGCGATCTTAGTGAGCAATTTGGCGAAAAGTCACAACAGGGAATAATACCTGACTCGGATTGAGTCTAGGGATATTTTGGTAATTTGATGAATTACCGAGGCTTTTTTGGGTATGAGTTATAATGAGGGAGAAATACTTGTATTTGGAGGATTAGTAGGTTTAATTGGGAATCTTAAGTGAAATTTGAGGTGTAGCGGAACTGTGGTGTCAAATGACTAAAAACGCCCTTGGGGATTAATTGTGAAGGTTGTTTAAGACAGGGGTAAATGGGTCTTTTGCTTTTTTTTCTTCAGCTAAAGACTTTGCTAAGTCACCAGCTGCCCTTGTTATATTATTTTATAATATAATGTAAAATTATATTATATTATAATATAATGTTTTAGATTAAATAAATGTGACAAAGTGTGTCACATATTGTAACATATAATAGAGAGTTACAATATTTAGATATATAAGATATATCCAAATAATGTAAAATATTTGGTGTTACAAATTTGTAACTTCCAAATATTACCCTTTATTGTGTAAAATTGTTGTTACACAATATTGAGATGAATTTCATAAAGCCATATGAGATATGGCTGTTAGAGATATGATTTTAACCCCAATAATGTGTTTTGGGAGTAACATCATTTGGGAGGGTTTGGAACCGTTTGGAAAAACAACACATTTTTAAGTGTTCAAAATGGTCAGTGGCCGCAGCCAGTGGGACAGAGAGTAGTGGATGCGGCCACTAATGTCTCTGGCCGCGGCCATAGGCCAAAACTGACTATTTTTTCAGTTTTTTCAATATTTGTTGAACGGCTCAAAAAACCCAAATAACTCCCAAATCTCTTTTTTAATTCCATATTAATCCAATTAAACATTGGTAACAACCATGGGGTTGGTGGAATTTGAAATTCAAAGGGTGTCTCTAAACTCTATAAATAGGAGCCTATAGCTCACTTGTAAGACACAACTTTTCTATCCACTAGATCACTTGGCTAGAAACACCTTGAGGCTTGATAATTCCAGAAAGCTTTTCCAATATCTGAGAGAGATCCCTTAGTGCTTGAGTTAGGGGGAAATAAGCTTTTGAACAAAGGTTTTAAACCTTGTTCAAGTTGGTGATCCCCAATCCTCTTCACTTAGGTTGTGTAAGTGAGAGTTTGTTTGTGTTCCTGTTCTTCTTTTTATTCTATTGTTATTCTTCTTATTTTCTTGTTCTTTTTACTTGTAATCTTTTGCTTAGAGTTGTATTCTTACTATTCTATTCTTCATCATCATCTTCTCCATTTCTTTAGTTTATTTGTATTTTCACTTATAGAGTTGTAACATTATTTAATCAATCTATATTTACTTGTAATATTATTTGCATAGAGTTGTAATATTATAATCATTTCCATTGAGGCAAAACAATATTTTCCTAACATTCAAAAGCTTATTTCTTTTTTGTTTCAATGGAAGGGGAAACAATCAAGATCATGAACCAAGACCTAGTGAGATTGGATAGGTTTGATGGATCCAATTTTACTAGGTGGCAAGACAAGGTGAGGTTTCTTTTAACCACTCTCAAAATCGCCTACATCCTTGAGTCTTCCTTGGCTCCTCTAGCCGAGCCATCCGACAAAGACACTCCTAAGGAGGTGGAGAAGAGAAGGAAGAGGGAGGAGGACAACCTTCTTTGCAGGGGTCATATCCTCAACGCCTTATCCGATAGGCTCTATGACCTCTACACCGAGACCAAATCGGCCAAGGAGATTTGGGATGCACTTGAGAAAAAGTTCAAGGCGGAAGAGGAAGGTACCAAAAAGTTTTTGATATCTCAATACTTCGATTTCAAAATTTTTGGTGATAAACCTATTCTTCCTCAAATTCATGAATTGCAAATAATTGTTAACAAAATGAAAGTTTTAAAGATTGAACTTCCCGAGGCCTTTTAAGTTGGTGCTATAGTGGCTAAATTACCACCAACTTGGAAGAGCTATAGGAAAAGAATCCTTCATAAAAATGAGGATTATTCTTTGGAGGAGATCCAAAAGCATATTTGAATCGAAGAGGAATCGATATGTAGAGATAAACTTGTGGAGGGGTCTAATGGAGAGACTTCCAAAGCAAATGCGGTGTCACAACCAAAACATCCCAAAAACAAAGGGAAAAAGGGTAATGAGAAACCTTTGGGTCCAAAAACCAACCCAAACAAGTTTAAGGGCGAGAAAGGTCCTTGCTTTGTGTGTGGGAAAAAGGGTCACTATGCTAGAGAGTGTAGACATAGAAAAGACCAACAAGGACCTAAGGTGAATGCAACTCAAGAGGAAAACATAGTTGCTACCCTTAGTGAGGTGAATGCAGTCCAAGGCAAGGTGAAAGGGTGATGGTATGATACATGTGCCACCGTCCATGTCACCTATGACAAATCATTGTTCAAGTCCTTTGAAGAGTCAAAGGGCAACCATGTGATACAAATGGGCAATGAGGGCAAATCCAAGGTACTTGGCAAATGTACTATTGATGTCTACTTCACCTCCGACAAGAAAATTACATTAGTGAATGTACTTTATGTTCCCGAAATGAGTAGAAACTTGGTAAGTGGTGATTTGCTTGGCAAGCCCGGCATTAAAGCCGTTTTTGAGTCCAGTAAACTTATACTTACCAAATCAAATGTATTTTTGGGAAATGGGTACTCTTGTGAGGGTATGGTTAAATTGTGCACCAATGATGTAATTTTCAATGTTATCAATAAAAATGCTAATTCCGCCTATATTGTTGAGTATGATTCATTATTTTTGTGGCATCTTAGACTATCGCATATAGGTTTTTCAACCATGAAAAGAGTAGTAAAATGTGGTATGATTGCATGCAATATTAAAAACTATGGTAAATGTGAAACATGTGTTAAGGCAAAAATGATTAAGAAACCATTTCCTAGTGTAGAAAAATCATCTAATTTACTAGATTTAATCCATAGTGATCTTTGTGAATTAAATGGTGTTTTAACTAGAGGTGGTAAAAGGTATTTTCTTACTTTTATAGATGATTTTAGTAGATATACCTATGTGTTTCTTTTAAAGCATAAAGATGAGACTTTTGATGCTTTTAAATTGTATAAATTAGAAGTTGAAAATCAACTAAATAAAAAGATTAAGGTGCTAAGAAGTGATAGAGGAGGAGAGTACTTCTCTAATGAATTCAATACATTTTGTGAAGAAAATGGTATAATTCATGAGTGCACTGCACCTTATACACCACAACACAATGGTGTTGCCGAAAGGAAAAATAGGACTTATCTAGAGATGATAAATTTTATGTTGGTGTTTTCCAAGTTGAACTTCAACTTATGGGGTGAAGCGCTTTTAACCGCTTGTCACATTCTTAATCGAAGACCGATGAAGAAAAATGAGACATTTCCATATGAGTTATGGAAAGGAAGAAAATCCAACATAGGGTACTTCAAAGTGTGGGGGTGTCTTGCATATTGCAAGAAAACCGAACCTAATAGAACAAAGTTAGGTTCAAGAGCCATAAAGTGTGCCTTTGTTGGTTATGCCAACAATAGCAAAGCTTATAGGCTATTAGACTTAGAGTCTAATATTGTGATTGAATCTAGAGAAGTGGAATTCTTTGAGAACATGTTATGTGACAACAATTCTCAAGCTTCAACATCTCTAAAGGAGAATATGCTATATGAGAACAATTCTCAAGCTTCTACATCCAAAGTTGATTCTCAAGAGGAGAATTCTCAAAAGGATGTAAAGCAACCCTTTGAACCTAGAAGAAGTCAAAGGCTTAAAAATCATAAAAGTCTAGTAGTGGATGAGATAGATTCTCAACGAATTTCATTCTACATGGTAGAAGGAAATAGAGAGGAAGTTATTAGGGAAATTCCTATTGTACTTCTCATTGAGGATGATCCTAAGACTTATAGAGAAGTTATGCAATCGAGAGATAGTGCATTTTGGAAATAAGCCATCAATGATGAGATGGATTCCATCCTTTCCAATAACACTTCGGAATTGGTAGACCTCCACCCAGGATCTAAGCCAATTGGGTGTAAGTGGGTATTTAGGAGAAAATACCACACTGACGGCACTATCCAAACCTTTAAAGCTAGATTAGTAGCTAAAGGGTTTAGGAAAAAATAGGGTATCGATTATTTCGATACTTATGCGCCTGTTGCAAGAACAACTTCTATAAGAATTTTGTTCGCTTTAGCTTCTATACACAACTTGTATGTTCATCAAATGGATGTCAAAACGACATTCCTTAATGGTGACCTCAATAAGGAGGACTATATGGAACAACCCGAAGGGTTTGTCCTACCAAAATATGAACATAAAGTTTGTAGACTTGTAAAATCCTTATATGGATTGAAACAAGCTCCTAAGCAATGACATGAGAAATTGATCAAGCCATCATGTCTAATGGGTTTAGACATAACAATGGAGACAAGTGTTTGTATTCCAAAGCTTGTAAGGGATATGTGATCATTGTTTGCTTATATGTGGATGGCATGCTTATTCTAAGTAATAGCATGAAAGGGATAGAAGAAACAAAGAGGTTTCTATCATCAACCTTCAAGATGAAAGATCTTGGAGAAGTTGACACCATACTTGGTATCAAAGTAAAGAAACATAGTGGGGGTTTTGCGTTAGGGCAAGCACGCTATGTTGAGAAAGTATTGAACAAATTTAACCATCTCAAGGTTAAAGATGCCAATACTCCATTCGATCATAGAGTAAAACTAAAGAAGAATGAAGGAAGAGCGGTGGCTCAATTGGAGTACACTAGTGCTATAGGGAGTCTAATGTACGCTGCCCAGTGTGCTAGACCTGATATAGCATTTGCGGTAAGTAAACTTAGTAGGTTTACAAGTAATCCAAGTGTGGATCACTGGAAGGCAATTGGAAGAGTCCTAGATTATCTTAAGAAAACCAAAGGACTAAGCCTTCACTAATCCAAATTTCCTTCGATTTTAGAAGGATATACAGATGCAAGTTGGATATCCAATCTTGGGGACAACTTGTCCACAACTGGTTGGGTATTTACACTTGGTGGAGGTGCAATTTCTTGGGGTTCCAAGAAACAAACCTGTATATCTCATTCCACTATGGAAGCAGAGTTCATAGCTTTAGCTGCTACCGGCAAAGAGGCCAAATGGTTAAGGGATCTGTTGATAGAGATTCCCCTAATCAAAGATAATGTATCTACTATATCGATACATTGTGATAGCCAAGCGACATTGGCTAGAGCATACAGCGGAGTGTATAATGGGAAGTCTAGACACATTAGTCTAAGACATGGATATGTAAGAGAATTAATTCAAAGAGGAGTCATCTCAATATCCTATGTGAGAACAAGTGAGATGTAGCGCCCTCCCTAGCGCCCCAGTGCTACAACCAAAATTGGTTTGCCCTGGCTAGCGCTGTAGCGCCCTCCCTTGGGCGCTACAGCGCTAGAACCAGGCTATACCAGCCCTGGTTCTTTCTCCTTCGAGTTTTCCATTTCCAACTTTAAAAACTTGATCCCAAAATCCATCCAAACTTCCAAATGAACCCAAATATCCACTCTATAAGTCCTAGGCATCATAACCCAATAAATCATAGCCAAAAACTCCCATAAATTCTCAACTTTCAAATCAAAATCCCAACTGAAACTCAATAAGAAAAACAGAGAAAAACCAGAGTTCTAAGGGCTAGAAACTTACCTCAAGCTCATAATCACACCCTCTTCAATGATAGTACATAACCCTAGACCATCAAGGTTCAACTCTCTAGCTTGGTTCCTCAAATGGAGCTTCAAAATTCAAAGAAAGAAGGAGAGAAAAAGATGAACGGGAGGAGAAGAAAGAGGCTCTGTTTTTGCAAGGTTTTTACAGCCTTCTACAACTTCTAATGGCTTATATAATCCCTTAGTTGAAAAGAATAAAATACCCCTAGGCTTAAATAAAACCCTAAACAGCCACCAAGGGCAAAACCGTCCTTTCCTGCCTATCTCGTTAATCATAATTAACACCCTCCAATTCCCGTTATTCCCAATATTCTCAAATGTTAATAAATCATATCCCATTACCCTTTAATTCCGGTGATGTTCTAATCACCAAATTACCTCGAGACTCACCCCGAGCCCCGAAATTAACCCCGTTATGACCAAGCCGATAACTTGCATTCAAAGATCGTCTCATGCCGAATGGCTTGAGAAAATCTACATTATGATGTGGCCTTATTCAAAATTCACCAACATGCATGAAAATATACAAATGTGCCATCAACGAGCCAAATTACCAAAATGCCTTTATAATGAAAAATAGACCCATATGCATGCATTTATCATCATATAATAATATAATTCACATAAACATGCATATAATCATTTAATGGCATAATAAATCAATTATGGCCCTCCCGGCCTCCTAATTAAGGTTCTAAACCTTATTAGGAAATTTGGGTCATTACAACTATCCCCTCCTTACATAAATTTCATCCTCGAAATTTATCTGAACCGCTCGGAATATGAATTCCGCACAATTGATTCTAGTTTCCCAGGTTGTTCCCTCAAGCTCACTGTTCCTGAATCATACCTTAACTCAAGGTACAATTTTTCTTTTCAGAACCTTGTTCTTTTTATTAAGATCTGAACTAGTTACTCCTCATGGATAACTTAGCCTCAATCTCCAAATTCTCATAACTCAACACATGAGTCTCCTCTAACCCATGTCCTCAACATGGAAATACAAAATACACTGTATACGGCCAACAATGCCAAAACTGAGGTCAACCCAAAGGCAACTTGACCGATCCTCTCCAAGATTTTAAATAGTCATATTAATCTAGGGCCTAACTTGCCCTTATCTCCTCACCCCTTTCCATGGTGATACTTTAAGGAAGATACAATCTTCTACTTGGAACTCCATGTTCCTGCTTTTCAAATCATCATAACTTTCCATTTACTCTGAGAAGTGAACATCCAAGCTCTACCCTTTTCAATAAGATCATTGAGGCTATTATACCAAGCTCGGGATCCAAATATAATATCTCACTCATCTCATAAGATGCTCTTCCAATAACTAGATAACTCCCTCTCTGATTTACCATCAGTTTGAGAGTAATAAACCGTATTAAATTTCAACTGTATAATCATTGCCTTCTCCAACCTTCCCTAAAACTTGGAAGTAATAATAGATTCTTCATCTGATAAGATAGACCTTGAATTCCATGAAGGCGCACTATCTCTCTCACACAAAGATTTGAATAATGATCATCTGTGTTACTCATCCTTATTGGTAGAAGTGGGCTCACTTTAAATACTGGTCCATAATGACCCAATCCAAATCACGCTGACCCACTCTCCTGGGCAGCCCCACCGCAAAACCCATCGCGATGTTTCCTTATTTACATTATAGAATACTCAAAGGCTGTAATAGCCTTACTGGTTTATGATAATCTGTCTTGACCTGCTAACAGGTTAAGAACTTTGTCATGTATTCCATTATGTCCTTCTCCATCCCAGGCCACCACTATAAAACTTTCATATCCTAATACATCTTTCATGATGCCTGGATGAAGAGAATAAAAGAGTAGTATGGATTCATCCAAAATCCCTCGTTTAATCTCAATGTCCATCAGATTCCAAATTCGATCCTTATATCACAATAAACTCATATCTGACACTGAATAATCCTTAGCTAATCCAGCTAAGACATTGCCTTCACCTCTTCTCATTTATGGGTTCACTTAACTATTTTCCCTTTGATCTTTTCTACAAGGGTAAACTCAACATAATGTTGACCAACTGACTCACCGGTAACTCTACTCTAGTCCAGGTCATATCCTTTAAATAACATATTGCATAGGCAATCCCTTTTCCTATCATTGAGGTGTCATAACAACCTACTAACTGGTTCTGATCTGTAAGAAGACTCAAAACTCTTCCACAAAGCACATGTAATATCCTGCCCATCCAAGGGAACTTCTACCCTCTAAGGCATTCCATAACCTTGGCAAATCTCCATAAAGAATATACCACAATACCACTGATCAAGACGATCACAAATCAAATTCAGATAATTCTTGAATATTCTAATAATCTAATTCATAAAAACAACTTGGCATTAACCAAATCCTCAAAACATAACTCAGCACTCCCAGTGCCCTTATCTAATATAAAAGCAATCTTCTGCATTATCCTTCTCCCTAATCTCTAGCTAGTAATAACCAGATCGAAGATCCACCTTTCTCAATAACTGAGCCTTAAGTTCTAACAACTTTGCTGAAGCCGTTCAATACAATGCCCTAGATCTGATTCCATCCCTGGCACCAACCCAATCATGACTCTATCCTTTTTATGTAAAGGTAACCCTGACAAATCCCCTAGATATACATCCAGAACTTCACAGATTAATCCAGTTTGTCATGATCCCACTAGCACAACCTAAGTGGTATCCACCACACTAGCTAGGAGCTCTATGCATCCTCCTGCAATAGATCTCTAGCTCTAAATACAAATCCATGCACAATGCCAACTACCACAAGGGTTTCCCATTCTCAAACCCAAGAGTTACTATCCTTTCCGTGCAATCTAACATTGCCCCACACTTAATTAACCAATCCATATCAAACCAACTGATGAGTCTTTTCCACAACAATCTAACTCATCATAACATAACCATGAAAAATGCATAACAAGTCTATGCTTCTCTAGATGCAACAAGCAAAGAACAACATGGCACCAAAACTAGTCAGCAAAATACAAGAATCAGAACTAGAAAGCTGACCTGCCACCCCTAAGGAACCAGCCTCAATCTCAGTCTCCGACTGCCTCAGAATGAACTCTTGAGCTGGAGTCGAGCTATCCATCCCCTTTTGCTCATCTGTTCCTCACCTTGGGCAATCCCTCATGAAATTCCCAACCATTCCACATACGAAACATGCCTTTGCTCGACATTCTCCCAGATGAAGTCTTTTACACTGGGCGCATTTTGGATAAATCCTCCAATTCTTTTTCTTGCTCACTCTAATAAATGGAGGTGCCACTATCTGAGCTCCGTGCTATCCGACACTCTTTTTCTCAATCTGATTTCTTAGTTCTCTCAACAACAAGAGCCTTCCCTACCACCTGAGCGTAGGTAGAAATTTCATGCACTGGGGTGGCTCTAATGCCCTGAGTTATTCTGGGATTCAATCTCTGAATAAACCTTTCCTTCCGAGCTACATTTGTGGGTACCATATCAAAAGCAAACTTGGCCAACCCATCAAATTTGTTAACTTACTCGGTTATTGTTGCATTGCCCTGAACCAGGTTCATAAACTCATTCATCTTAGCATTCTTGGCTGCATCACAGTAATGCCTTTCATTAAATAGCTGCATAAATTCTTTCCAGTCCATCACAACTGTGTCTTGTGTCTGGGATACTACTTCCCACCATATCCGGGCATCATCCCGCAATACATATGTAGCACAGATCGCCCTATCATGACCTACCAGCCCCATACTGTTAAGAATGGAACTGATCATGCCCATCCATTGCTCAGCTCTGAATGGATCTAGGCCTCCCTCAAAGACTAAAGGGTAATACTCCTAGAATTTTCCACAAAGAAATTCCCATCTGTTCTCAACCCTAGGCTGAGCGAATATTGGTGCCACTCCTGGCATAACAAAGGAAGAGGTGTTCCCTGACAGGTTCCGTTGTTGCTTCAAACACCTGATCTCTTCCTCTTGCCTCTGTAATCTTAATTGCACATCTGTAAAGATTTGCTGAAAATTCGGAGGGGAAGATGAAGAACTCAAACCTTGGCTGAAACTCCCAGCCTATGTATAATCACCACCAAGCCTCATTATTTTCCTTGGATACATACCTGCTGATTGAATCTGCAGTGAATAACTTGACCCATTAAACATGATGAGCATATCAAGAGCTTTCCCCACGGGAACAATCTTACCACACTACATTCACAAACAACTCTACATTCACAAACCCACTGTAGTGGTAAACAGATGCCCATAGCATTTATTCATCAATTCATAACCCCTGCTCTTCCAACATACCTACCATGCCTCCAACTCCAGCATGCAAATATCACATATATATATTCATGGAGCAGGTAATCATATAGACAAGAGCCATGCTCTATCAGAATCTCATGCTCCCTAATACAATGTGCAGGTAAAGCATTTACATTCTATTTAGACAGTTAAGCACATAACTACAGAAATAGTTACCATACACTGAGTGAAGCTGTAACGCCCTACTACCTTAGAGCCGTTACTAAGTGAGTTTAAAATGTGCAATCAACTCGCTAATCGAGATTTTAGGTCAAAAGTGTAATTAAATCATAAATAGGGTTATAAAATTTGAAAATAATTCCATTTACTAAAAATCATAAAGTAATTGACATTTGGGATCCCAAAATACTGTTTGGAAATATTTACAATATATAAGTACAAACCACGTTGACTAAACGACAAAATCTAGGTTTTAATACAATTATCTCTCAAAACCATTGGCTGTGGCAGCTAGGCAGGCCAAACATGTACGCGCCGCTTCACGCTCTCCATACTCATGGTTGGTCGACTTTCCCCTTGCCCTTACCTGCACCACAGAGCACCTGTGAGCCGAAGCCCAGCAAGAAAACCCTCACAAGTAGAACACATATGCATAACAAACACTTAGCATATAAACAAGCCATCAATAGGCTAAACACATACGACCATGCCGTCCCAAGCGCTTTACCAGGCCCTGGGTTCGTGGTCCACACCGTGAGGATATCCCAGGTATCCTTTAGGGTCTTGCCCTGGCAACTCGCACTCCACGTGCTCAACGCTGCTCCCGGTCCCTTGCCATACTCGGCCTTGCACCCAACGTGCTTAACACCATTCCCAGCCCCTTGCTGTTTCCGGGCCTCTACCGACCTCGGCCTGTGCCGTTCTCGACTCTTGCCGAACATTTACACAATTGCAGTCATAGCATAATA
Organism: Humulus lupulus; assembly: GCF_963169125.1. Lineage (NCBI taxonomy): Eukaryota > Viridiplantae > Streptophyta > Magnoliopsida > Rosales > Cannabaceae > Humulus > Humulus lupulus. The sequence continues at coordinate 21,531,165 of NC_084801.1, read as the reverse complement.
AACATATATTGAAAACTAACAAATTCAATCAAAGGGCTACACCCTACAATTCAAACATATTGGGGCTCAGCCCTGCATACAAGCTCTATGGGAACAGTGGTTTTCTTACCTGCGTCTCAAGCTCTTCGAGCACCGATATCCCGAGCACAGTCCCCTAACTTGAGCCTCGCCGGAACCCTAGTCACAACACATTAATAATATTCATCCATCAAGTTCTAATCCATTAAATAACTTTGAGCCAAAACTCCAATCTCTGAGACCTTGAATTCTATTAATTCGGGTGATAAAATCCATCCCGAGCCTTAACCTTTGAGTTGCCAAGCCTAAACACACTTAAAAACACAAAATGGCCCTAAGAGCCGCGGCCCGCCCCCAAATCCGAGAGCACACCCAAAAACATGGCATGCGCGCCACGGCCCTAGCTAAGGCATGCCGCGGCCCGCCCTTCTTCCAGGCCACCCAAATGCTTCGGAGGGCCGCGGCTCAGCAAGAACAATGCCGCGACCTAACCCTTCAAACCCAGAAAAATCCTCCATTTTCTCTTCTAATACCCAGCCAATCATCCTTAAAAATCAACCTAACAACCCAAACATTAATCACAGAAGTCTTAAGACAATCACAGCAGCAAAACCTAACAAGAACTTAAACCAAAAACCTCATAAAACCCAAGATCAATCCTTCACCCAACTACATGCATATTCTAAAAACCAGCAGAAACTTCAAGCTAAAACCTTGTGATTTAAAGCTTACCCTTGCTGGACTTAGTCTCTGAATTTGGTCCTTAAGCCTCAGGCTTCTAGCTCCAAAGATTCCCAGCTTCACTACTTAGTCCTTAGCTTGATTTCACCAAGAATTCGCCCAAGCTCAAATGGAGAGAAAGAATAGAAAACAACTTCAAGAGAGAGAAAAGGAAAGAGTCGATTTCTGAATGTTCTAAACAATTCCAAGTTTTGTTTTATTTAACTTAAGTCTATAAGGTTACCACAAGGCTCGGGGTACCAAAACGTCCCCAAGGGAAAAATGGTAAATTTCTCCAATATTCCCTCCTAGACATTCTAACCTCAAATATATCTTCGAATATTTATTTCCATAACCCAATAACCCCATAACACATCTAATACCCAAAATACCCCTCGACTCACCCTGAGTCGGATTCTCAACCCCGTTGTGACTTTCTGGCTAACCGCTCCCCAGGACTGTCTCGGATCGTGCTGCACAGATTAATCACATACATATCGTATTTATCACATTTATACCCTCAACGGGCTAAAACCACAAACATACCCCTAGTATCCAAGCGGGGCCCACATGCATATTTAATTCAACTAAACATGCATCTCTATCACATAAATTCACATATTAATACATTAAATCATTTATTGCCCTCCAGGCACGCTAATTAAGGCCCTAAGCCTTTTTAGCAAATTTGGGTCGTTACAGAAGCTATCTTTAGTGACGAGTGTACATGCCCAGCTTATCTTCAGGAACCCATAACCTTGGCTCGCTCTGATACCAAGTTTGTAACGCCCTACTACCTAGGGACCGTTACAGTGTGCATTTTAAACAGTGCTAAACTCGCTAATCGAGTCATTTGGCCATAATCGTGTAACTAAGTATGATTATCAATTTAGGGTTAAATTTTTTGGTTAAGATGCAATGTTTCACTAAAACATTTATTGTATACATAGGGATCCCAAAAATATAATTTAAAGGTTAATTACAACAAAATATTTATAACCAGCCGACCTAAGCGGCAAAATAAAGTTTAACCCTAATTCCTCTTTAAACCCTTGGCCGTGGCGGTCGAGTAGCTGCATATGTACACGTTGTCACCTAAGCTCTCCAACTCAAGGATGATCCAGCTTTGTTCTTCCTTTACATGCACCACATAGCACTCGTGAGCCAAAGCTCAGCAAGAAAACTTAATATGCTCATGAACAAGTAATAGCATGTTACTAAGTCATAGCAGGCATGCCTAGCAGTAATAACCCTACTCATGCATGCAAGCAGGTACAAAAAAATGTTTGAGAAGTCCTGCGCTCTAAGTAGATGACTAATAAGTCTATCTTTGTATAGATGACTGATAAGTCTATCTCGGTCAGATGATTGATAAGTCTACATCGGTCAGATGACTGGTAAGTCTAGCTCGATCAGATGATTGATAAGTCTATCTCGGTCAGATCACTGATAAGTCTATCCCGATCAGATAACTGATAAGTCTATCTCGGTCAGATGATTGATAAGTCTATCTTGGTAATATTACTGATAATTCTATCTCTAAGGTCCCATACCCTCCTAGCCATGTGACGTGTAGGTCACCTTAGCCTTTTGGCTATGGCTCTAAATAACTAGCCTTTAGACTAGACAAGAGCCTTTGGTTTTCATCGAACTTAAGGTCGGTCAAGCGTTTCATGCTTCTGATGATAATGCTTTTGTCAATTAGATTTAATTTTTTTCGGCTTGCGTTAAACACGCCAATACCGTTCTTCGCTCATAAGCCAATACCATACCACCAGTGCTCAATACTGCTGCCAAACTTGACTAATGAGTCACAGCTTCACAGTTAATACTGACACCATTGCCAATTCTGACTAATAAGTCAGTACCATTCACAGCTAGAAAATTTCCAAGCATTTGATATGCATTCCAGATATACAAATAGAGCACTCAACATGCTACATCAAAAACCATGCATGTCACATATGGCGTGGAGTTTTCTTACCTCTGGTTTGAGCGAGAAATAACAAATGAACGACTCTTGAGAACGATTGATCCTTTGGTTCCTTAGCAGTCACCTAGTCATAACCAAATATGGAATCCCATTAATGAAATCAATAATAAAAGGTTCTTGACCTAAACCTCACTCCCGGGACCCCGAATCGTACTTAAACGATTAGTAGATTCGATCCCGAGCCTTAGGAATTGAAACCCTAGCCAAAAGCCCTCAAAAGTTCCCAAAATATGAATAAGGAAAAGCAGGGTAGCGCTACAATGCTTCCCCCCTAGCACCCCAGAACTACAACCAGAATTGGTTTGCCCTGGTTAGCACTATAGCGCCTTCCCTTGGGCACTATAGCGCTAGAACGAGGCTGAGCCAGCCCTGGTTCTTCCTCCTTCGAGTTTTCCATTTCCAATCTTAAAAACTTGATCCCAAAATCCATCCAAAATTCAAAATGAACCAAAATATCCACTCTACAAGTCCTGGGCATCATAACCCAATCAATCATAGCCAAAAACTCCCATAAATTCTCAACTTTCAAATCAAAATCCCAACTGAAACTCAAATAGAGCAAAACCTGAGTTCTAAGGGCTAGAAACTTACCTCAAGCTCAGAATCATACCCTCTTCAATGATAGAACATAACCCTAGACCATCAAGGTTCAACTCCCTAGCTTGGTTCCTCAAATGGAGCTTCAAAATTCAAAGAAAGAAGGAGAGAAAAAGATGAACGGGAGGAGAAGAAAGAGGCTCTATTTTTGCAAGGTTTATACAACCTTCTACAACTTCTAATGGCTGATATAATCCCTTAGGTGAAAAGACTAAAATACCCCTAGGCTTAAATAAAACCCTAAACAGCCACCAAGGGCAAAACCGTCCTTTCCCACCTATCTCGTTAATCATAATTAACACCCTCCAATTCCCATTATTCCTAATATTCTCAAATTTTAATAAATCATATCCCATTACCTTTTAATTCTCGGTAATGTTCTAATCACCAAATTACCCCGAGACTCACCTCGAGCCCCGAAATTAACCCCGTTATGACCAAACTGATAACTTGCATTCAAAGATCATCTCATGCCGAATGGCTTGAACAAATCCACCTTATGATGTGGCCTTATTCAAAATTCACCAATATGCATGAAAGTATACAAATGTGCCCTCAACGGGCCAAATTACCAAAATGCCCTTATAATGAACAATGGAACCATATGCATGCATTTATCATTATATAATAATAATATAATTCACATAAACATGCATATAATCATGTAATGACATAATAAATCAATTATGGCCCTCCCGGCCTCCTAATCGAGGTCCTAAACCTTATTAGGAAATTTGGGTCATTACATTAAGCCACATTGGGGAATTTGGGACATTACAAATATGGTTCCCACAACTCAGGTTGCATAAAGGAGAATTTCCCATCTTGGTTGAAAGCCCAGCAACGGAAAAGCATCTCCTCCATTTGAGTTGATGACTCTGCAACTTCCTTTTTGGCCTTGGCCTCGACCTCGTCAAGCTTCTTTTTGAGTCCTTCATTTTTGGCCTGCAGCTGGTCCACGCAACGGCTCACCTCCATGACTTGATTCTTGGGAATCTGCTCGCCTTCCTGGGAGGCAGTCAGGGCGGCCTTTGCAGACCGCTCGCTCTCCTGGGCAGAAACTAGGGCGGCTTTGGCGGCCTGTTCGCCCTCTTGAGCGGCGCTCAGGGCGGCTCAGAGCTTGTCATCCCTAGCTTTAACCCGAGCAATTCCTCGAAATTGAGCCAGGATAGACTGTAAAAGAATGAGGTAAGTTAAGAATAGTTTAAAAAAAAACTAAGGAAAAAAGAAAAGAAAAAGTTAGAAGAGTGAGAAGGACTCACGGTGAGGTTCATCCTCATTGAAGATTCGAGGACGTCCTCATGAGTACGCTCCTCTATAGCCCTCAAGTCTTTTGCATTGGCTTTGTAGGTATGGCAAACGATATGGCTCGCCATCTCGTACACAGTACCCCAAAACGCCTCGGGGATCTTGGCCAGATCGAGTGGCTTGACTGGGATTTGGACGATGGGAGCCTCTCCTTGGATCACTTAAGGAATTGAGGGAGGTACATGCTAAGGCAGAGGAGGCGGAGCTTGGTGAACCGTGACAGTTGTTACCAAAGCTGGGGGGAGGTTCTTTTGTGGTTGCTCCCAAGTGGAGTTGGCACATTTGTCTTTAGCTGGAGACTCGGTGGTAGCCCCAGTCTTGGGAGTTTGTTTCTTTGTCAGTCTGGCCCTCTTCACCACAAGACTAGCTTCGGTCTCATCGACCTTAAAAGCACTCATCATACCCGAGGCATCTGGCAGCTCCCTCTCTTCGCCTGAAAAGGAACGAGCAGAAGGTTCAGATTTAAAAAATCATTATTCAAAGTAATATAAAGACAAGAAAAAGAGCAAGAACCCTACCCTCCGAGCTAGGGGAGGAATCTAATATAGTCAGCTCGGGGTTATGGACTGGGTTAGGCACAACCTTTAACTCTTGGATTAACGGAGGTGGGGGAGAATCTAAAATTATTACCTCCTGGGTCCTAGGGGGTTCATGTCCTTTGGGGCTGGACTCATCTACGTATTGCCTAAAACTATGGGCATATGCACCCTGACGCAAGGAAGGCCAAGTCCTACGGTTTGTCCCATACTCTTCAAAAATTGTGGACCTAAAATTGAGAGTGTTGTCAACCAAAATGTTACCTTTGGGGTAGATGTGGTCATAGCATACCACCATATGGTCCATACATTGAAGGAGGGTTGTGTTTAGGTTCGGGTCGGTAGGATGATGACTAACGAGCTAGTTAGGGTTAAAGCGAATTAGCCTAAAACTGGCAACAGCCCGATTTAACTCTCTCTATATGGGTTACCTTGGCCAGAGGGGCCGACTGCTGCCCCGGACGTAGATCACTCTGGACAAGCCCCTGATTATCTTCAAGAGCTTGCCTTTTACGCACCATCGGTGCCATGTCTTCTTCCTCCTTGATGTCTTCTTTGGCTGGCAAGGCTTCTTGAGGAAGGGGGAGGTCGGGGATGACAGGAAGAGGAGCTCGGGTCCTGAGAGCCAGCATCTAGCCCTTGCTGATCAGGTTGTAGGCCACCATGGTGGTATCGTTCACAACCTGACAGAAGTCTTTCTCCCTTGGAGGAAGACTAGACAGAGTCTCATATTGACCCCTGAGGGTCTCATGCCGCTCTGTCCTCGGGAATATAGCTGCATAAAGAATGAACTTAATTAGAATACTTAAAAAAAAATTGTGAAAGCGATAAGAAAGTTCACGTGCTAAATTCATAAAGATAGAGGACTTACGAGGGCGGTTGAAGTATTGGTGGTCGCAGTTCTTGAACCCATTGGACATAAAGAACAAGTCTTTATAGTCATTTGGGTGGCTGGGGAGGTCTATGACAAAGGCTGAGTTGGGAAAACCAGTGGGGTAGTAGAAACCGTCACCTCGCCCCTTCTAGTCAGGACTGGCCTTGAGGCAGAAGAAATACATAATGTCTGCCGGAGTGGGGACCTCCCACTCGTGCCTCAGAAATAGATACTTTAATCCTGCCAAAAGTCGATATGAGTTTGGCGGGAGCTGGAATGGAGCCAGTCTATCGTAGTTCAGGAAATCTATGAAGTACTTGTATAGTGGGAGGAAGGTGCCTGCCTTCAGGTGCTCATCACTCCACGCCCCATAATTATCTTGGAGATGGGAGCAACTCCGCTCTCCTTCCAACGGAGGTCGGGCCATCAGCTTCCATCCCGATCCTATGACTCAGCAGGATCTTATTAACTTTCCCCTGAAACGTTATCTAGGACACTATGTGCTCGACCTCGAAGAACATATTGGGGTCGACGACGAGTTCCCTCTCCACCACAAGGCCGAATTGTGGAATAGGAGAGTTAGACGTGACCTGCTTGCCCTTATTCTTGCTCTGAGCAGAGGAGCTCACGATGTTTTTCTTAAGGGGTGGGGGGAGGGGGGCATGATTTAGCTCGCTTGACGACAAATCAGCCTATTAGTGACGACCTAAGATAATTACTAGCTATGATGTTATGGGTACGAAGATCCGAGGGTTTAAGTGGTTTACTTTTGGGATTTAAAATTTACATGAGCTAAGGTGTGTTCTAGCCTCAACGTGTGGTTCCATGAGTGGTCCTAGGCTATGCGCTTTGAATTCGTGAAATTCCCTGAAACTTCGGGATTTGTGTGTCAGACTTGTCAGAACCACTACTTTTCGTTTGAAAGTGGTTTAATGCAAAACCGCTTAAGGAATCGTAATCCTTAAGCTACCCAAAACCAAACCTAAAACCCTTTCGGCTTCTACATCCAATTAGGTATTCTAATCGATTACCAGTAACATTTTCTTTGTAAAACCCAGAAAATTTGCCCAGTGTTATGAGTACCTTATTTCTAAACAAGCCTGGTCTCGTTCATTTAGCCTAAACCAAACCCTATTTCCTATTTACACTCAGACGTAGCCTAAGCAATATTGAGCAAAGAGCATTTTTCGAAGTAAAAAACTCTCTGGAAAGTAAAGAATTGAAAGATTCAAATCAGGTGAGGAAATACTTATAGATTATATGTTCGTTCAAAGAAGATGTTGATATGTCCATAGGGAGCTCCTAAAAGCTTTTGAGAGTCTGAAAGGCGATGAAGGTTTTTGGAAGAAGTTTGAGAAGGAAAAGGGAAATTTTGTTTTTGAAAGGAAACTTTTTGAATGCAAAGGTGGTAAGGGTTCAAGTCTGATCACCCTATTTATATGTAAATTATGGGAATTAATTCAGGCCATTCGATTGGGTCAGCTCGAGATCCAAAGGCCAAGATTAAATTAACCATACGACGACAAAAAGTTGATAGGACAATTGTCACAGTCCTCGAAACCCGAACGAACGCCAATTACAGACAGCCACGTGTCCAGTACTCAAGTAGTAGGCAGGCATGATTTTACATGGTAGAAGCCTAAAAGCCCCTACTGTGCATGTCAGAAAGTGACGACATTAAGCACGAGCAGGAGTTTAGGGGCAAATGTTGTACCCTAAAAATTTGCGCGAGTTTAGTCACTTAGCTCGGGGTACAGGTGGCAGATGAATACGTGGAAAAGCAGCCATGTAGAACATCTGGTTAACAATGATGTGAGCAACTCGAGTTGGGACTCGACAACACGACATACAAGTTATTATCAGAGCGCCTCTCAAGATAACAATCCAGTTCGAGACCTATTATAGCTAGATCCACAATTGGGTGCTCTGAGCTTAATTTGAACTACGGTTCAGATAATATTTGAACACCAGCTCGGGTGAGATATTCAGCTCGTGGAAACCTGGTCAGAACGCATACTGAATGATCCCAAGAGACTCGGAGACTCCTTATACGCTCATTAATGTCCAGGTTGTATTGCATATCTATCATTTATTATCTGAGATAGCAGAAGTATATTCTATTATGTTATCAAATCATATCCCAATGTAAAGGAGAATAATCTGTATTCAATGTATACCTTATTTATTCACACGGTTACCCAATCCTGTCTAGGAAATTCCCCTATAAATATCAAGGATAATATGGAAAGGGAGGGGGGACTGCCTTTTTGTATTACTAAAACTCTGCAGAAATTGTGATAGAAAAACAATAATAGTGTCTCGTGGACTAGGTGAATTTTAACCACTGAACCACGTAAAAGTTGTGTGTGTACAAAATGGTTGTTATTATTTTAATTACGATTTACATTTAAGCACTAATATCCTTATTAAATTTCTTAATCTCCTGTTGGCAAAAAATCACGTCAACAAGTCTCTTATCAAAAATATATTTAATTTAATTATGTGAATTTATTTTAATAAAACAAAATAAATATAACATCCTGATACGACTTTTCCAACTCACAATACTTTAAAATCTGTAATTTACCAAATACTCATTAACTTTTCCCTATAGCACAGCTATAACTGTTTTTTCTCACTGCATAGTTGTACCAAACTGGAATACCATTATATATTTTTTTATAAATAATATATATTTTTACATAAACAAGAATTATTTTGAAAGAGAAATATTTAATTTTTCAAGAGAGAATTCTAGATTATAATAATAACTTATATATATAATTTAACTCCGACAAAAATTAAAGGACAAAAAATAAAATAAAAAACTACCTACTTTTATTTTTTATTTTACTACCAACCTTCTCAATTCTATGGTGGACTGTGATACTAGTTGTTTTCATATCTCAATAATTTTCCAACTTTATGACATGACTTCGTTACTGTCTATTTTCACATTCATTATTTTTTTCACTACCCCTTATAATGTGAATGGTGTATATATATAGTCATATAATATAGATAGATCTTATACATTATTTAATAAGTGAATTGATATAATATAGAATGGTATATAAAAGAGGTAATGTGTTGCCGAGATGGGACTCCATATTATTTAAAAAGTGGGTCACATGCATATGTCTGAGGGTGAGGAAGATATGATACCAACACAGCACTATATAAAAATTAACTCTTCATATATATTATATAAATATATGTATGTATATATATATTCCTTTGTATTATATGTATAATCCAAATTATTGGGGTGGTGCAGAAATAATTATATAAGGGTGGCCCTCTAATTAATACAAAAGGTGAAACTTGTCGTGCACTTGTTGGCTGGCCGTTCCGTACGTACCTAAGAGCCTCTACGGAGTCCTTGCCCTACCCAAATTCCCATTATTGATATATGTTGATATTGATACTATACATACATACATATATATATACACATAAATATATACTATCTTATCTTAAATTATTATTAAGTTTATGCAATGTACATAACATTAAGATTTGATTATCCAACCAGTTCCACCTTCTATGACCCCATGTCCTTTACCATCTTATCTTAATTATGTCTCTTTCATTGCATTTAATACCCTTACTCATTTCTTTTTCTATTCTATATATATGCTTTTTCTATGTCTAGGGTTTTGATCAAATCCCCAAACTTTCTTTTAATAAGAGAGTTAGTGATGATAATATATTCCATTTGTTTTTCCAATTTAACAATGTTGGCACTGCTACTCTTATTACTTATTAATTGGCAAGGTTTGAAGGAAAAATAATTTTGGAAATGGTTGTTTTCTCATAAAAACTTTGAACTTAAAATTAATTCTAGGGTTAATTAAGTAAGAACATAGTTTGATATGCACACTATAAAGATATAATATATTTATTTTCATATTTGATTTGAATGAAATTAATATGCAACAATAAAAGTTATATAATATTAATTTGATTAGATTATGGTAGATGCTAATCTCAGATAATAATGGTGAAAGTTACATCGATAGGACATCAATTTATTTTTTAATTGTAAGATTAGAGATCGATACGAAATAAAATAATTTGAGTAGTTTATTTAATTTGTATGACAATTTTAATTTGTCAATTGTATACAAATAATAACATATATAGATTTTAAGTGATCCATTTTAATATAAAAATGACACGTGTAACATGTTTAAATAAACAAGATTATATTTGTGTTGACAGGCCACGATACAAATATAACACATTCATTAATAATTCATGTATAATTTTAATTAAAATTAGAGATTTTTACATGCATTTTTTTTACTTAATTAGTGCATAATCATATTGAATTAAATTAAATAGTTATATTAGATTGATATAATTATATACACAATATATTTATCAAACATGTATGATGTATTCATATATTTAATTTTTTGTATGTACTTTGTTATTTATTTTGCATTCTTGTTTTTGTATTACTTTATTTTATCCACTAGAACTCTATAAGTTAATACAAATTGCAACGGAAGGGGTAAGGCCAATGTGAGTGCTGAAGCTTCACCTCAAAGTTTTATTTATTTAAAATTTTAATATTACTAAAAAAATAACATAAAAGCTCTCACTATAATAATTCTAAATTTATATATAACCTCACCTCATGCCAGAGTCTGGCTCCATCTCTGCAACTATAGACATAAATCACTAACTCACTTTGATTAGTTTGATATTAATTACTTATATTTGACAGAGATATCCATATAATAAGCACATTACCTTTTAAACTACTCAAATTAATACACTTTCACTTTCATATTGATTTTAAAGATTATATATATTTATATCATTGTATATATTTAGGTGAAGATTATTGAAGTTCATATATTCTTGAAACATAAAAGTATATATATTTGGGCATAATGGGAGACATGATCTCATCTCATGGTCCATAGAATTGTCCATAACTATAGGTAACCTATCCAAAAAGACTGTCGGTGATATTCACAAAATGCTTAATAAATTAATAAGTTATTAACAAATATAAATGAATATTTGTACACAAAAATTAAATGAACTGGCACACACTTTTGGAACTCTTTTATGTATTTTAACCAATTGATAAACACTTGCCTTAATTTTTTCCCACTAATTTTTTAGTATTGCTAATAGGCATAAGTGGTATAAGAAGATAACTTAGTGTTATTACTGCAATTCAATATCGAGTCCTACACGTTTTAATTTAATAAGTATTATAAGACATTACTAACCAATCATAGAGTGCCACCTCATGTAATGTAGGGTACCTTAAAGTGTCAAATATAAATCCTAACTTTTATTCATGTGTTTGAGATTTTGATTTTGTTTCGTGATCGAGTTTTATTTAGTTTTAACTTTCCCATTATTAAACGGGTTACCAATAATATATCTTAAAAATTATGAATAAAAAATATAGAAAATCCAAAATTAAGTGCATATTAATTAAGATATTTGCAACATAAATATTCAATGTGTTGTAGTTTTATACATGTTAACTTATATTGGTCTAACTCATAATTTTTTTTAAATAGTTTAAATTGATTTTAAAATTAAAAAAATAATAATTAAAATGTATTTTAAAATATAAATTGATTTTAAATAAAAATAATTGAAAATTTTGATTAATAAAAACTAAAAAGATTTATATCAAAAATCAAATAAAAAATCCAATCCCAAATTGAAAAGAAAAATATATCTATCTATATATATAAAAACCTAAACATCAAACTTTAATTAAATTGAAATTTAGACAAACAAATCATTTTTAGTGTTCATATTATTGTTCAAATTTTAAACCTATATGCAATCCGAATTTTAAATTCAAACAAAAATTTAATTTAGCAATTTTATATTAAGTTGCAAAAAAATAAAAAATAAATCTAAACACATCAAATTTAACCTAAAAAACCTAAATCTAAGGAAAAACTAGTCTCATACCTATTATTGTCAAATTCTAATATTTTTACTCTCTTCTTAAAATCAAATCAATACCAATGACTAATGAGTGATGTGCGTGGTGGAGCTAGGTGAGGAACAAAGAAAATGGTGTTGTGTGTGGTGGCATAGAGAAAGGACTATGCACACAAGGGAGATGATGATGATGAGAATGTCTATCCAAAACAATATTGGTTTCACCAGAGACCACGGGACAATTGGATTGAGAATCCAAGTTTTGTGATCTAAGGATTAACAAAAAAATTTGTTGATTTTTTATTATTATTTTGAGCTATTAAATAATTTTTCAATAATTTTCATTTAAAAATCAATTTAAATTAATCTTCATATTTTAAAAAAAACATTTTTATTTTAAAATATTTTTTGTATTATGAGTTAGATTAATTCAAGGTTAACACGTAATAGTGATGTTTTGGCGATAAAGAAAAAAGAGTATAAAAATACAAAAAATACAAAATATTAATTATTTACATCATGTGATTTATCTCATTATTTTATTTTAAGAAAACAAAGTATCTAAAATTAACTTTTCATATATATATATATAAATATTTAAATAATGTTTTATAGATATTTTATATAAAAAATATATATGTTATGTTGACGCCGTTTTTTGTCAACTTAAATTTGAAGAGCACTAAACAAAGATTTAGAAAATAAGAAAATAAGAGTAGGATTTTTACGTGGTTCAACAGTTAATATTTGCCTAGTCCATGAGTCCATATTATTGATTTGTAATTCCGTTATTAGTAATTACCAAATTAATTAAATCATGTGAATTAATTAATGTGCGGAATGCTAATTAAATGTTGAAACAGATTTCAGATCTGTCGGGACAGAATCCGAACTTGTCACGACGATAACTGAACACAATAAAAAGACAGTGCAAAAACAATAAAGAATACAACGAATTTTTACAAGGTTCAGAAACCCTTTCAGATAACCTACTCATTGGGGCCACACCCATAGAATAAAACCAATTAATAAAGAATCACAAGTACAAAATATTAACTTAAACAAAACAAGACCCCCTCTTGAGATTTGCCACAACTTTGTTTTACTTCTCTTTACTAATCTAATCTTGATTGAAACACTCAACTACTTGAACTCCCTTCAATGGCCAACGAGTGCTTGCATCCTCCCGACACAAGACTTGTAAAAATCTTTTCCCGAAGACTATAAAAATTGTGTTCAAATTACAACATGTATTCACTCATGAAAGTGGTATAAACTCACCACAAAACTAAACACTCATTTTACTATAAGATCACGTGAATACAATGATCTTGAATACAAAGAAGAAACTCTCACAAATATTACAATTTACTCACAAACTATGCATCCAAGAGTTCACATTTTCTCAAGGCCTTAGAAGCCTATTTATAGAGTCCATTCCGTGCTCAGAAATGCTGCGAAAAAATCTCCTAATAAAAGCAAGAATATTTGAAGATATTATTGATTAATGAAGAATTGCCTTTTTTAGAAGATTCGGATCCGACAGATACGCATTTGGTGGGGACAGCTAATACCTATGTCAGATCAATTTTCTCAAGATAGAAATAACAATGAATTACTTCAAGATTTAGTTTCCTGAAGTTTATTACCTTGAGCAGCACGAAAAATAAAAGAAAAATATTCCAGAAATGATTTTGAGTAAGTATAGAATATTTTCTTTATATAACGAAGATACAACTTTCCTTTATAAAAAAATTGTGATAAAATCAAGCTAAATAAGGAATTATATGAAAACCTTACAAACTAATTCAAGCCATTAATATTCCGAAAATCACAATAATGGGAAATTAAAATTACCTTTTAAATAAAAAGATATTTCTATAAAATTTGTCAATTTTAGGATTTACAACAAGTATTTAATTAATTATAATTATTAAATAATTAAATTAAAATGAGAAACTAAAACCTACTTTATGTCCTAGCTAATTGCCTATATATACTAGTGTTATAGAATACATTAGGTGATCTGAATTTGACAAGGTAAAAATTCACTCATAATATTCTATACCTAGCCGCACACTCTTTCTTAGTTTTCTCTCTAGAAATTCTCTTCTCATATGTTGAGACTTATCAACACAAATACTAGGTTGTTTTAGAGAAAGACTTGGAAGACTGTGGTCTTATTTCAAAGCGGTTTGAATTCCTTGCAATACCTAGCATTCAGCAAGAACAAAATGTTAGGGAATCCAAATAGTGTAGTCATTGTTCCGCTACGCATCTCGTAAGTACTCTAATGACTTTGTTATTGTATTTACATATCTCTGTAATATTCACATGCTTGTATGATTTTATGTTTTCTGCTATGTATATTGTTTTGAGTATATATTTATAGGGAGCATGCATATAGACTTATATAAATGAGATCCTACAATATATACATGTAAACATTGAGTTTTTTTTTGTAATAAATATATACATTAAGTTAATAAGGTTTTACCCATATTTTCTTTTGTTATTTGTTATATATATATATATAGGACAATTCTCCTATAGGGGCTTCACTTTAAGCCCTACCGGTAGGACTCTCAGTGTTCTCGACCTTTGAACAGTTTTCAGCGCGATTTTTTTTATGACCGTGTATATTGTCGCTATTTAGAGCATCAGCGCGATTTTCAGAAAATTCCGAATAGTTTACAGTACCGAAAACTTGGTTCAAACATGTTCCACGCGTGAATAATTTTTTTTATGCGCGTGGAAATCAATATGTTTGAACCAAGTTTTCGGTACTGTAAACTATTCGGAATTTTATGAAAATATGCAAGATGCTCTAAATAGCTACAATATACATGGTCATAAAAAAAAATTGGGTCGAAAACTGTTCAAGGGTCGAGAAACACTGAGAGCCCTACCGGTAAAGCTTAAAGTGAAACCCCTATAGGAGAATTCCCCTATATATATATAGTAATTATAAATGAATTTGAGAACAAATAAAAAATAATATGAACTATTTTCAACTTAGAGAATTACAAAAACAGAAGTGAGTTCCTTAAAAAAACAATAAACAAAGAAGTGAGTTAAATTATTTAATTATAATGACGTAATTATAATAAAGTTAAAATATTATGACTATTTATTATATAAAAATAGACAATCTTTAAAAGATGACTCATATCAATAGATTAAAGAAAGAGTGTAATATAGAGTCACCTTAGCACTCATCTACTCTAAAACATTTGAAGACAAGCTAATATTTGTAGCTTATTGAAAAAGTGAACCCAAAGCCCAAAGCTAAAGCATAGCCAACCAATGTGGTATAATGTAGCCTTGTGAGAACGTCCTTTTGGAAAGCTAAAAGTTCAAAGCAAAGTTAGGCCAACCAAACCCTAATTGTTTAATAGATAATTTCTATTATAAATTATTTTAGCAAAATAATATTTTAAAATGACTATTTTCACATATTAATATATATCTTTTCTATATAATAAGTTATAGATAACGAAATTTTTTGGTTTTATCCGTTTTTTATATTTTTTTAATGTTAATTTTAACGAAAATATTCTTATATTTAACGGTAGTTTGTAAACACTTAAACTTAAATAAAATAAAATAAATAATTAAAAAAAATTAAAATATGATATTTTTGAGATATTTTACAATAATAATTATTTAAAAATAATAAATAATTAAACAAATTAAAATATGGTATTTTTGAGATATTTTACAATGATAATTATTTAAAAATAATAAAATCATACGTTTTATAACTTAAATAAAATTTAATTAAACTTAAACTCACTTATTAGAATAATACTATATTAAACATATAATATAATCTACTGTCAATTAGCAACAAATTATTTTTTTTAAAAAAAACTAGCAAGAAACTTAAATTTAAAATCTACGTATAATATTTAATATTACATTAAACATATAATATATAATTGTTTACCCAAAAATGACTCCTGATGACGTGTCAAGAATTTATTACATGCGGTTGGCACGTGGCAGCGTTAAAGTGAAGGGATGCTGTTCGCCTATCGACCAGATGTCTATTGCCTCATCAATTTTCGTGATAAGATGTAATCTTGTAATAACTACATTTATGATCTTTTTTCTTTATTGCCTTGATACGCTGATATTAAGGATAATTAAGGCCCATTGACCCATGTAACCCCATTGAGCCTATAAATATGCATGAGAGGGCTCAAGGAAGGGACTTTGGACCTTTGAACCTTGAACTTGAATATTGAAAGAGAGAGAATAGTGTGATTATCCACCGAAAAGTTGTAATTCTCTTAAGGCTGGTGAAACTCAAGAACCCTAGTTCTTTGATCACGACATTATGATTCAACATCAATAAGAACACTAAGTGGATGTAGGTTTTTGGCCAGAAATGAGTTTTTAGCTTGGGGATTCAAGCCCTAGGCCTCTGGGTCGATCCTACTACCCGGTTTAGTAGTGTTTGATGTCTCAGAGGCTAGGTTTTGGTTTGGGAACCCTTTGTTATTCATTTTATTGATGGAATCCCATAATTGGATATGACTAGGTAACCGCTAAAGGACCAAAAGGTTGATCGTTCTCAAGGGTCGTTCTTTTATTCACTCTAGCTCGAATCAGAGGTAAGAAAACTGCACCCCATATGTGACATGCATGATTACTATTGAGGCATATTGATTATGTAAATGTGGACATGGATTGATTATCGAATGTTTAGCAAATTTTGCTCACTTGTGCATGGTACTGACTCATTAGTCAGATTTGGCAAAGGTGTCAGTATCAACTGTGAAGCTGTGACTTATTAGTCAGGTTCGGCAGTGGTACTGGGCACTGGTCACATAGTGCTGACTCATTAGTCAGGACGGCCTTGGCGTGTTCCACGCAAGCCAATAAAGATTAGATCTAATCGATATCTACATTGGATGACTCAAAGAGCATTAATGCCGGACCGACCTCAAGTTCGATGAATATTATAAGTGCTTGTGTGGCTTACCCATCAGTCACTCATTTGTTAAGTTAGAGACTTACCCATCAGTCTTTCATCTGTTTAAGGCTAGTGGCTTACCCAGCAACCACTCTTTTGATTAAATTAGTGACTTGCTTGTCAATCACTCAGTATGGCTTTCTAGAACCTCAAGTGATACTCACTCATCTGTTTAAGAGCTATGAGCTCTGTGTGATTATAATGATAATCATTTGAAAATGTTTACATATAATGTTGTGTTTTCTTGCTGGGCTTTGGCTCATGGTTGCTATGTGGTGCAAGTAAAGGGAAAGAAAAGCTCACCAGCCTTGAGTGGAGAGCTTAGGTGGTGATGTGTACATATGCGACCATTTGACCACCACGGCCAAGGAGTTCTCAGAGGAACTAGGGGGTTTACCCTATTTTTGCTGCTTAGGTCGGCGGGTTTGTAATTTTGAAACTGTAATGACCATTTTGATTTGTAAATAACTTGTAAATCTTTTATGGGCCCATGAGCAGTTTTATGCATTAAATAAAACACATCCTTTCCTTTTTACTGATTTTTCACCTTAACATGATAATAACACTTAGAACACATTTTTAACCAAAGGACT
Organism: Humulus lupulus; assembly: GCF_963169125.1. NCBI lineage: Eukaryota > Viridiplantae > Streptophyta > Magnoliopsida > Rosales > Cannabaceae > Humulus > Humulus lupulus. The sequence continues at coordinate 21,513,614 of NC_084801.1, read as the reverse complement.
CGGGTAGCGGGTCAAATTTCCGGTTCCCCGTTCACCGTAACGGTTTTGGGGTAACCAGGGTGTTACAATTTGGATATTTATCATATATCTAAATATTGTAACTTTCTATTATATGTTGCAATATGTGACACTCTTTGTCACATTTATTTAATGTAAAACATTATATTATAATATAATATAATATTACATTATATTATAAAATAATATAACATTCCCCCACTAGATTAAATAGTTATCTATTGTAACACTTATTTAATCAATCATTATATTTTAAAATACAACATATCCCCCACTTGATTAAATAAGAACTCTCTCTTATAGGAGTCATTGCATTAGTGCATAAAGCAAAGTGTTTTTCAACTTGAACTTTACTATAGTGTAATTATCACAAAATTTGTTGAAAATTTGGTTGCACTAGCATTGATACATCTTTTCATGATAACAAATTGGTGATAACACACACACACCTTTACGATGTTCACTTGAGACCTCTATGTCTCGCTTTGCACCGTTAATGGCCATGTGCACTTTCCATTCATTGACGTTCTTGAGAATACTCCCAATTCTCATGAGAGGCGGCACCACCCCTAGGTCCATATAGGTAGAATTCTTACAGTATTTTGTTACCAAAAATACTTGTCTTCACAAGACATAATTCTATTAAAAAACCTTTTGGTTTTAACCCTCAACTTGGTAACACACAAGTACTCAATATCTCAGACGTGACTTGTTTTGAGTACAACTAATATTCACTTGATTGACTTGTTGTTACCTATTGAACCTAACACTAGTTGAATAAATAGTGTTAAGATAGGTTACCATCAATCGTGAATCTCTTTAGGGAGTTTAAGTCCCATCCCTCGAGATGATGCAACCACTAAATCCCTCGTTAGTGGCTTAGTGAAAGGATTCGCCAGATTTTCACTTGTTCTCACATAGGATATTGAGATGACTCCTCTTTGAATCAATTCTCTTAGATATCCATGTCTTAGACTAATATGTCTAGACTTCCCATTATACACTCTGCTGTATGCTCTAGCCAATGTCGCTTGGCTATCACAATGTATCGATATAGTAGATACATTCTCTTTGATTAGGGGAATCTCTATCAACAGATCCCTTAACCATTCAACATCTTTGCCGGTAGTAGCTAGAGCTATGAACTCTGCTTCCATAGTGGAATGAGATATACAAGTTTGTTTCTTGGAACCCCAAGAAATTGCACCTCCACCAAGTGTAAATACCCAACCAGTTGTGGATAAGTTGTCCCCAAGATTGGATATCCAACTTGCATCTGTATATCCTTCTAAAATTGAAGGAAATATGGAGTAGTGAAGGCTTAGTCCTTTGGTTTTCTTGAGATAACCTAGGACTCTTCCAATTGCCTTCCAGTGATCCACACTTGGATTACTTGTAAACCTACTAAGTTTACGTACCGCAAATGCTATATCAGGTCTAGCACATTGGGCAACGTACATTAGACTCCCTATAGCATTAGCGTACTCCAATTGAGCCACCGCTCTTCCTTCATTCTTCTCTAGTTTTACACTATGATCGAATGGAGTATTGACATCTTTAACCTTGAGATGGTTAAATTTGTTCAATACTTTCTCAACATAGTGGGCTTGCCCTAATGCAAAAACCCCACTATGTTTCTTTACTTTGATACCAAGTATGGTTTCAACTTCTCCATTATCTTTCATCTTGAAGGTTGATGATAGAAACCTCTTCGTTTCTTCTATCCCTTTCATGCTATTACTTAGAATAAGTATGTCATCCACATATAAGCAAACAATGATCACATATCCCTTACAAGTTTTGGAATACAAACACTTGTCTCCATTGTTATGTCTAAACCCATTAGACATGATGGCTTGATCAAATTTCTCATGCCATTGCTTAGGAGCTTGTTTCAATCCATATAAGGATTTTACAAGTCTACATACTTTATGTTCATATTTTGGTAGGACAAACCCTTCAGGTTGTTTCATACAGACCTCCTCATTGAGGTCACCATTAAGAAATACCGTTTTGCATCCATTTGATGAACATACAAGTTGTGTATAGAAGCTAAAGCGAACAAAATTCTTATAGAAGTTGTTCTTGCAACAGGTGATAGGTATCGAAATAATTGATACCTTCTTTTTGCGTAAACCCTTTAGCTACTAATCTAGCCTTAAAGGTTTGGATAGTGTCGTCAGTGTGGTATTTTCTCCTAAATACCCACTTACACCCAATTGGCTTAGACCCCGGTGGGAGGTCTACCAATTCCCAAGTGTTATTGGAAAGAATGGAATCCATCTCATCATTGATGGCTTTTTTCCAAAATGTACTATCTCTCGATTTCATAGCTTTTCTATAAGTCTTAGGATCATCCTCAACGAGAAGTACAATAGGAATTTTCCTAATAACTTCCTCTTTATTTCCTTCTACCATGTAGAATGAAATTCGTTGAGAATCTATCTCATCCACTACTAGAATTTTATGATCTTTAAGCCTTTGACTTCTTCTAGGTTCAAAGGGTTGCTTTACATCCTTTTGAAAATTCTCCTCTTGAGAATCAACTTTGGATGTAGAAGCTTGAGAATTGTTCTCATATAACAAATTCTCCTTTAGAGATGTTGAAGCTTGAGAATTGTTGTCACATAACATATTCTCAAAAAATTCAACTTCTCTAGATTCAATCACAATATTAGACTCTAAGTCTAATAGCCTATAAGCTTTACTATTGTTGGCATAACCAACAAAATCATACTTCATGGCTCTTGAACCTAACTTTGTTCTATTAGGTTCATTTTCTTGCAATATGCAAGACACCCCCACACTTTGAAGTACCCTATATTGGGTTTTCTTCCTTTCCATAACTCATATGGAGATATCTCATTTTTCTTCATCGGTATTCGATTAAGAATGTGACAAGCGGTTAAAAGAACTTCACCCCATAAGTTGAATTTCAACTTAGAAAACACCAACATATAATTTATTATCTCTAGATAAGTCCTATTTTTCCTTTCGGCAACACCATTGTGTTGTGGTGTATAAGGTGCAGTGCACTCATGAATTATACCATTTTCTTCACAAAATGTATTGAATTCATTAGAGAAGTACTCTCCCCCTATCACTTCTTAGAACCTTAATCTTTTTATTTAGTTTATTTTCAATTTCTAATTTATACAATTTGAAAGCATCAAAAGTTTCATCTTTATGCTTTAAAAGAAACACATGGGTATATCTACTAAAATCATCTATAAAAGTAAGAAAATACCTTTTACCACCTAGTTAAAACACCATTTAATTCACAAAGATCACTATGGATTAAATCTAGTAAATTAGATGATATTTCTACACTAGGAAATGGTTTCTTAATCATTTTTGCCTTAACACATGTTTCACATTTACCATAGTTTTTAATATTGCATGCAATCATACCACATTTAACTACTCTTTTCATGGATGAAAAACCTATATGTGATAGTCTAAGATGCCACAAAAATAAAGAATCATACTCAACAATATAAGCGGAATTAGCATTTTTATTGATAACATTGAAAGTTACATCATTGGTGCACAATTTAACCATACACTCACAAGAGTACCCTTTTCCCAAAAATACATTTGATTTGGTAAGTATAAGTTTACAGGACTCAAAAACGACTTTAATGTCGGGCTTGCCAAGAAAATCACCACTTACCAAGTTTCTACTCATTTCGGGAACATAAAGTACATTCACTAATGTAACTTTCTTGTCGGAGGTGAAAAAGACTTCAATGGTACCTTTGCCAAGTACCTTGGATTTGCCCTCATTGCCCATTTGAATCTCATGGTTGCCCTTTGACTCTTCAAAGGTCTTGAACAATGATTTGTCATAGATGACATGGACGGTGGCACATGTATCATACCACCACCCTTTCACCTTGCCTTGGACCTCATTCACCTCACTAAGGGTAGCAACTATGTTTTCCTCTTGAGTTGCATTCACCATAGGTCCTTGTTGGTCTTTTCTATGCCTACACTCTCTAGCATAGTGACCCTTTTTCCCACACACAAAGCAAGGACCTTTCTCGCCCTTAAACTTGTTTGGGTTGGTTTTTGAACCCAAAGGTTTCTCGTTACCATTTTCCCTTTGTTTTTGGGATGTTTTGGTTGTGACACCGCATTTGCTTTGGAAGTCTCTCCATTAGACCCCTCCACAAGTTTATCTCTACATATCGATTCCTCTTCGATTTGAATATGCTTTTGGATTTCCTCCAAAGAATAATCCTCGTTTTTATGAAGGATTATTTTCCTATAGCTCTTCCAAGTTGGTGGTAATTTAGCCACTATAGCACCAACTTGAAAGGCCTCGGGAAGATCAATCTTTAAAACTTTCAGTTTGTTAACAATTATTTGCAATTCATGAATTTGAGGAAGAATAGGTTTATCACCAAAAAAATTGAAATCAAAGTAATGAGATATCAAAAACTTTTTGGTACCTTCCTCTTCCGCTTTGAACTTTTTCTCAAGTGCATCCCATATCTCCTTGGACTATTTGGTCTCGGTGTAGAGGTCATAGAGCCTATCGAAAAGAGCATTGAGGATATGACCCCTACAAAGGAGATTGTCCTCCTCCCTCTTCCTTCTTTTCTCTACCTCCTCGGGGGTGTCCTTGTCGGATGGCGTTGGGAGAGGTTCTAGAGTGAATGTAGGCGATTTTGAGAGTGGTCAAAAGGAATCTCACCTTGTTTTGCCACCTAGTGAAATTGGACCCATCAAACCTATCCAACCTTACTAGGTCTTGATTCATGATTTTGATGGTCTCACCTTCCATTGAAACAAACAAGGGTAAGCTTTTGAATATTATGAAAAATTAGATTGCCTCAATGGAAATAGGTAATAATATTACAACTCTATGTAATAATATTACAAATAAATATTGATTGATTAAATAAAGTTACAACTCTATAACTGAAAATTACAAATAAACAAAGAAAAGGAAGAAGAAGAAGAAGAAGAACAGAATAGTGAGAATACAACTCTAAGCAAAATATTACAAGTAAAATAAAGGTGTTTGAAACAAAAGAAAAGATTAAAACTCTTAAAAAAAATATACAAGTAAATAGAACAAGAGAATAAGAAGAAAAAACAATAGAATAAAATGAAGAACACAAATACAAGTAAACTCTCACTTACACAACCTAAGTGAAGAGGGTTGGGGATTACCAACTTGAACAAGGTTTAAAACCTTTGTCCAAAAGCTTATTTCCCCCTAACTCAAGCACTAAGGGATCTCTCTCAGATATTGGAAATGCTTTCTGGAATTATCAAGCCTCAAGGTGTTTCTAGCCAAGTGCTCTAATGGATAGAAATGTTGTGTCTTTCAAGTGAGCTATAGGATCCTATTTATAGAGTTTGGAGACATCCTTTGAATTTAAAATTCCACCAACCCCCATGGTTGTTACCAATATTTAATTGGATTAATATGGAATTAAAAATGAGATTTGGGAGTTATTTGGATTTTTTGAGCCGTTCAACAAAGATTGAAAAAACTGAAAAAAAATGGTCAGTTTTGGCCTGTGGCCACGACCAGAGACATTAGTGGCCGCGGCCACTACTCTCTGTCCCACAGGCCATGGCCACCAACATTTAGTGGCCGTGGCCACTGATCATTTTCAGCACTTAAAAATGTGCTATTTTTCCAAACGGTTCCAAGCCCTCCCGAATGATTTTGTAACCCCCAAAACACATTATTGGGGTTAAAATCATATCTCTAACAGCCATTTCACATATGGCTTTATGAAATTCATTTCAATATTGTGTAACACCAAATTTACACAATAAAGGGTAATATTTGGAAGTTACAAATTTGTAACACCAAATATGTTACATTATTCGGATATATCTCATATATCTAAATATTGTAACTCTCTATTATATGTTGCAATATGTGACACTCTTTGTCACATTTATTTAATCTAAAACATTATATTATAATATAATATAATATTACATTATATTATAAAATAATATAACAATAAGGTACCTAGTAAGCAAAGCATATCAACATGTATGAAAACACACGAGCAAAATAAGTGAAAGCATGCTACGATACTTAGAGTATTTTTCAATATTTTGTATTTTGTTAAATCAAACCAAAGTACTATGCTAAGTTCGTTCATGCGAAAAGATGTTATAATAAAATGAAAGTATTATAATATCAAAAAGGAAACCTTTTACACCGCGAGCAGTTACTGCTCGGATGTAATTTTCTGTTAAAAGTTAAAGCTGCCTGTGCAGCAATAAATATAATTGTGTTGAAGTACAGATAAAAAAAAAATATATATAATCATGAGGCAGGAGGGTCTTTTGGATTTTCCTGGTCGACTGCAGCTTCGGCTTCATTCTCTACGCCTTCAACGCCAGTGGCCAAGGAGCTCTCGAGCAAGGCTGGGGTTTTCGCTCTCTCTTCTTCCTCCAAGCGAGAAACGCATCGGGCTATTTCTGTTTGCCTCATGCGCTCAGAGAGATAGCTGAAATTGACCCCTTGGTTGTGTTTCCAGTAATCATAGAAGCACTTGGACGTGGCACCCTTGTACCTCTCCAGATTGCTGGCGTTGGTTTTTTCGAGATCGTTGATGCGAGCCTCCAACTTATCAGCCTCTTGCCTGCTCTCGCTCAGGTCCACCTCGAGTCTTTTGGCTTCGCAAAAATTGGTGAGGAGGACTCTTTATATTTCTCCTTTGCTTCAAGGGCTTTGTTCAGAGCAGCTTGCTGTTGCTTCATCTCCTCGGCCATTTTATTTTTCTCCTCGAGCAATGCCGCATTTGCATTCTGAGCCGCCTTAAGCTGCTCTTTATATTTCGCTTCAACGACCTTAATCTCCTCAACGTGTCGTTGCTCAGATGCCTTGGATTGCTCAGTAATGACCCCCGAGCGGAGCCAGCTAGCAGTCACAGTGAGCATTGCCTGCGATTAGAGCAAAAGTTAAAATGACTATAATAGACAAAAAGGTTGAATCTAAACAAGAAGAGACAACTTACACTGGCAAGCTCATTTAGTGCGTGGTTCAAGATCTGGTCGACATCCATTAACTCTGTCCCAGCCATGGCTTCTCGGCTACGCTCGTGCCTCAGGATCCTTATCATCCTGTCCTTGGACGATCTTAGAGTGCGGCTTGATAAGTCATCCCCTGTTTGAACAGGGGCAACTGGTTGTGTCTAATCGACAGGATCCGGTGGAGGAGGGGTCGACCCGACCGGTGCAGTCGGAGATTACTGCTCGAGGGGAGATGGAGGTGGTGTTGTATTTTTCGAAGGACCAGCTGCTGGAGGGTCCTCAGTGCGGGTTTTCTTGGTCGGAGGCTCTTTGCTGCACTCCCTGCGATGCCGCCTGCTCACCTTCTTCTTGCTCGCAGGAGCATCAGGCACTCTGTAGAGGTCGAACATGTCTTCGGATGGCATGTCTGCAAGAAGGCAAGTACACGAACAGTTAGACAGTATAAATAAATGAGTGTGCTATGTCAAAAAAGGAAGCAAAGGCAATTGTAAGTAAAATACCTGAGCTATAGTCACTGGTTGCTACATTATATACTTTACTAGTGTTACACTCACTCTCTGGCATGAAGAAGCCTGAATCTAAAGTGGGAGTGTACTTAAAGTTGCCGTCCTCGTCAAATAAGTGACAGGGAATAGGAAAACTATCTAAAAGCGAGAGATTAGTACCGTTCTCATCTGAAGACTCGTCGACGGGTACAGAGGGCTCGAAGACCTTCTTCTTGCCTTTCCCTAAGGGGGCCCGAGGAGCATCTGCTCGCGGGGTGTTGGAGGGTTCCCTGATTGTCACTCTAGTTGTCCTCCTCCTTGGTGGTTGTGACACATCTGGGTGCTGCTCAGGAACTCCTTCATTAGTGGCACTCCCCGCAGTGGTTTCCCTCATATCCTGGTGGGGTGTCAAAAGTTCGACCAGTCTTAGGTTGGCTTCAGTGACCAGTTGTTTGACGCTTTTTTCTACGTCAGTCATGCTGGCCAGTAGCGCTTCTCGAAGATCCATTTTCTGGAGTAGGAACTGGTCGCAGCCATGGACCTGAAGAGCACTAATTTTCTAAGGAAAACGCAGATAAAATAAAAGAAAATAAACGACCATGAAAACGAAGAGGTTACCTCCTTGGGTGAAGGCTAGGTTGTTGGCAACCAGGTCAGTGGTTAAAAATTACTCATGATGGTATTTTCCTACATTAGACTTGTAGGTAGTCTTACTCAGGAAGGTGCGGTTCGTTTCCTGGTGGCAGAGATGAAAGAACCTCGTGCTATCCTGGTTGGGGTTAGATTTGAGATCGAACGGGTAGTTGATCTCGTGAGGCGAAGGGACAGGCCATTTTTTTTGGCTGCAAAGGATATAGAGTGCATAAAGCATTCTATACCCGTTTGGAGTTATTTGGAAGGGAGTGACCCCGAAGTAATTGGCCACTCCCTGGAAGTAAGGATGAAGAGGCAGGATTTCTCCTGCCTCAATGTGGTACCTCGAACAGGCGCTGAAGGTGCCGCTAGGCAGGTTTGCCCGTTGGTCGGTGGTAGGAAGAAATAAAGTTACCCCAGAAAGTCCGTACTTTTTGAGGAAATTACTTATCATCCTAGTAGTGATCGTGCTAAGGGGAGCAAGGTACCATTCGACGTCTGGTCGAATGGCATTGCGGAGACGGGCCTGTGTTTGGATTTTAGGATCGGTGGTTTCGGCTCTACCACTGCTCGAAGGAATCTTTGCCCGAGAAGCAGGCCGATTTTTAGAAGGTTTTGATGTTTTCTTTTTCTAGGCAGCGGATTTTACTCTACCCATTTTGGATATACTGGAAAGAGGTTTGTTTGGGGGAATTCGAGAAAAAGGGATTTCTGGAACTAGCAGCGACGGTTGTTCTTCATCCTCGAGCAGTTGGGCTAGCAGATCGTCGTCAATTGGCCTCTCACCTCCCCACGGATCTTGCATGAAAATCTGCGAACAGAAAAAGGGAGATGAGACTCTAATGGCCAAAAGGATCAAGATGTTTAAAAGTTGGAATAACGTTGCTCATGTATAAAAGTTAAGCTTATATACGACTTGTAGCATTCTGACAAGAAACACTAAATTTCAAGCGAACAGTTTGGAAAATGGATTAAAAAGCATAAGTGAAGAAAAACTTTTCGACTTTGAAGGGGCGGGAAAAACCCAGTTTTTTCTACAAGCTTAGAAATCGAATTTTTACTTCGATTTCACGCCCTAAAGTTATAATCCTAACTACCCAACTAATTCATCATCCCAGCAAAGTTTTATTTTCCTACCAAACTTAGCGCAAATCAATATACCCATTTACCCCGAAACCATTTTGCAAGAACTGACAGAGATATTCAAGAACTCAGAAATCAAAAATTAAGGAAAAACAGGCATTGCACGGCACAACGTAATAGAAAAGAATCGATTAGAAGACTTACTTGGATGAAGGATCAAGAGGATTTCAGAAAATCGGACAGGCCCACCGTGGATCGACGAACTTTTCTGGGTTTAGTTTTGCTTTATTCTTCAGATTTCTTGAAGGCAAAGGGATCGGTAAAAGGTAAAAAAAAAAAGAAAAGGATGGGTTATTTATATTGATCGTGGCACTGTAAAAGAGGTAATAATGAGATGAATTTTTCAAGACATGGGGAAACGCAATAGCCATCAGACAACTTTTTGGAAACTGAAAAGACATGATTGGTTGCCTTTTCCGAGAAGGCATGGGCGGCTCTGACATATTTGGTGGGGTATGTGAAGGGTCAGTCTCCTAAGTTTACTATGCAGGTCACAGTAAAATAAACTTGGGGGGCAAATGTTTACCCAAAAATGACTCCTAATGACGTGACAAGAATTTATTACATGTGGTTGGCATGTGGCAGCGTTAAAGTGAGGGGATGTTGTTCGCCTATCGACCAGATGTCTATTGCATCATCAATTTTTGCGATAAAATGCGACCAGTATGGTCGCATGCTTCGGTTTATTTCTTTTAAAGATATGTAATCTTGTAATAACTACATTTATGTTCTTTTTACTTTATTGCCGTGATACGCTGATATTAAGGATAATTAAGGCCCATTGGCCCATGTAACCCCTTGAGCCTATAAATATGCATGAGAGGGCTCAAGGAAAGGACTTTGGACCTTTGAACCTTGAACTTGAATACTGATAGAGAGAGCTTATTGTGATTATCCACCGAATAGTTGTAATTCTCTTAAGGCTGGTGAAACTCAAGAACCCTAGTTCTTTGATCACGACATTAGGATTCAACATCAATAAGAACACTAAGTGGATGTAGGTTATTACCACACAGTTGGGCCGAACCACTATAAATCATTTGTGTCACCTTCTACCCATTTGATTTCATTCTTAATTTCCTTTTTGTTTCTTTATCGTTATTTTGACTCCGTGTCGTTGGTCAAATCGAGGGTCAACAATAATCTTTTGTTGTCATTCTCAAATTAAAAAACTAGAACAAGCATAAACTTAAACAAAAATAAATAAATTATTTAATTAAAATAGGATATTTATTCGAAATTTATATGACATCAATATAAATTTAATAAAATTAATTAATAAATTCTATAAATAAAACTAAGTAAACGTAGATTGCTTGTATCTAGTATATATATATATATATATATATGCTTGTTTATATATTTTTGTTTGTGGGTCATTGCATAGGATCAAGATTAATAATGTTTCATTAGGTGGGTGGTCAATTTCTTAATTATTATTATAATAGTCATTTTGAGTGGGAAAGATTGACAATTGCGTGAATATTAAACATATTTTGTTCATGCATACATGTACCTTAAGTTCATTTTATGTTTTTTTTCTTTAATAAATGTTTGCATTTATTTATTTTTGGGGTGGGGGAAAAGGATAAGGTTTCAAATAGGGTAACCATATCACTTAAATTGCGTTTAATTCAAGATTATTTTACATGTAAAGTTTTTCTTAGAGTTTTTAGCATGATTGTCTCTGAACTATACATGCTATAGAAAATTGATCCATGAACTATAAAATCTAACAATTAAGTTCCTAAATTCATCAAACAATAGCAATTAAGTCCTTATATGTAATTTTTTGACTAATTTTTTATGGGAACATTACCAAAGTTGCAATATAGAAGGGCAAAAACAAAATAATGAGTTCAAGATCTCCAATTTTCTATTTTGGCAATGTCATGCAATCTTTTTTGTCAAAAAATAGTAAAAAAAATACATACTAGGAACTTAATTGCCACTGCTTGATGAATTCAGGGACTTAATTACTATATTTTATAGTTCATAAACTAATTCACTAAATCATGTATAGTTCAAGGGACTATCATGCTAAAAACTTTTTTTTTTTATCTATTGTTAGGCAGTATAATATTTACTTTTAAAAATAATAAAAATTAGGTCAATTAAAAAATATACATTTTTTATAGTAATAAAAAGTAGTTTGTAAATCCTAAAATTGAATTTTTTTTATAGAGATATCTTTTTATTTAAAAATTTATTTTAAAATCTTTTTTATTGTGATTTTCGAAATTAATATCTTGGATTAATTTGTAAGGTTTGCAAATAATTTCTTATTTAGTTTGATAATCTCACAATATGTTTATAAAATGAATTTGTATCTTGGTTTTATAAAGAAAATATTTTGTGCTTATTTGAATTCATTTCTGGAATATTTTTCTATTGATTTTCGTGTTGCTCAAGATAATTAACTTCAGGAAATACAATCTTTGAAGGAATTAATTGTTATTTCTATCTTGAGAAATTTGATCTGACGCAGGTATTAGCTATCCCCGCAAAATCCGCGCCTTTCAGATCATAATCAACTAAAAATGGCAAATCTTCATTAATCAATAATATCTTCAAATATTCTTGCTTTTATTGAAAATTCTTTCTCAGCCTTTTTCAGCACGAAATGGTCTCTATAAATAGGTTTCTAAGGCCTTGAGAAAAAGTGAACTTTTTGGTGCATAATTTTGTGAGTGAATTGTAATATATGTTAAAGCTCATAGTTTGTATTAAAGTTTATTGTATTCACATGATCTTGTAGTAAAATGAGTATTTAGTTTTGTGGTGAGTCTGAACCACATCCATGAATGAATACATGTTGTAATTTGAACACAATTCTTATAGTCTTTGGGAGAAGATTTTTACAAGCCTTGTGTCGGGAGGATGCAAGCACTAGCTGGCCATTGAAGGGAGTTCAAGTGGTTGAGCGTTTCAATCAGAATCAGATTAGTGAAGAGAAGTACAACAAAGTTGCGACAAATCTCAAGAGGGAGTTTTGTTTTGTTTAAGTCAATATTTTTTACTTGTGATTCTTTATTAATTGGTTTTATTCTCTGGGTGTGGCCCCAAGGAGTATGTTATCCGGAAGGGTTTCTGAACCTTATAAAATTTCATTGTGTTCTTTATTGTATTCAGTTTCTGTCGTGACAAGTTCGTATTCTGTCCCGACAGATCTGAAATCTGTTTCGACATTTAATTACCATTTCGTACCTTAATTAATTTACTTGGTTGAATTAATTTGACAATTATTAAAAATGGAATTTCAATTGGTATCAGAGCAGGTCACTCATTTCTGAGTGTGATCTTGGTTTATTCCATTTGTTGTTCTTGTTCTTGCAATGTCTTTTCTCACAGAAGGAGGTTCCATAACTCTCCCCCCTTTACTCAATGATTCTAACTATCCTTAATGGAAAGTTAGAATGAGAGCCTTCATCAAATCTCAAGATGAAAAGGCTTGGAGAGCAGTTTTGATTGGTTGGACTCCTCCAGCAGAATGCAATGACATAACTAAGGTAAAATCTGAACTTGATTGGACTGATGCTGAAGATAAACTGCCCATTTACAATAATAAAGATTTACATGCTATTTTTAATGGTGTTGGTGAAGGTTACATTAAATTTATTTCTTCACGTGTTTCAGCCAAAGATGCTTGGCAGATCCTTCAAACCCAATTTGAAGGAACTCCTGATGTCAAGCATTCTAGGCTTGTTATGCTCACAACAAAATTTGAAAATGAAACCTTCACCGAATTTTATGAAAAATTGTCAAATATTGCTAACGAATATTTTGCTCTTGGTGAGAAACTTGAAGATAATGTTTTGGTCTGAAAAATTGTTAGAGTTCTTCCTGATATGTTTCAGACTAAGCTCACTGTAATTGAGGAAGCAAAAGATCTGGACAAAATAAAAGTGGAAGAATAGATGGGATCACTTCAAACTTTTGAACTAAATCAACAAATTAGACAAAAAGGTAAAATAGAAGAAATTAAGGAGAAATCTATTGTCTTGAAATCTTCCAGAAATGAGAAGGAAAGTTCAAATGATGAGGATGATGAGATGACCTTGTTAACAAAAAAAATTCAAAAGTACATAGAGAAATTGAGAAACAAAAAGGCCATATTCAAAAACCCAAAAGATAATTTTTCTAAACCCTTTGAAACTAACAAAAAGGGTATTCAGTGCAGAGAATGTGAAGGATTTGGACACATTCAATATGAGTGTGCCAACACCTTAAAGAAAAAGAAAGTCATGGCAGCTACTTGGAGTGATCAAGACTCTGAATAGAGTGATGAGGAAGACAATAGTTTTGCCTTAACCTCTGTTCACAAATGTATGTTTTTCTCTTCAGTTGGTTCTAAGGGTTTGGTATGTCTTAATAATTCAGTTAAGAATAATGAAGAATCTAACACTGATTCTGATGAATCTGACTTAGATGAGGAGTCATTGAAAGAATCTTACAAGATAATGTATGATCAATGGCTAAAATTTTGCTTAGAATTAACAAGAAATCAGTTGAAAAAATTAAAGAACTTAAATTGATTATTATTTCAAAAAATAATGAAATTAATTCATCGAGTAAAGAAATTGATCTTATGCAAAAAGGTGTCAAAATGCTTAATCCAAGATCTGGAATTTTGGATGATGTTCTCTTTGCAGGAAGAAGAGTTGGTGATTTCAGTGGAATAGGATCTAATGGATCTGAATCCTCTAAGAAAACGAATTTTGTAAAATCTGTGAATTATCATTCTGTTGTGACAACTAACCGTTTTGCAGGAACAAGTGGTTCTTCGGAGATCACACAGTTGTCATCTGTTTCAACACATCTACAACTAAAGAGAATTTCTCCGAAGACAAAAATTTGACATTTTGTACCAATTTGTCATTTTTGTGGTATGAAATGACACATAAGACCTAAGTGTTTTTCTCTGTTTAATTTGTTTAAAAATAACTATGTTAAACATTTTGGTAGCCTAAATCAATTCTTGACAAAAAAAAATTCAAAATAAAAAACAATATGGGTCAAGAAAAATAACTCAGTTTGTTTGGCTACTTTTACGTGTCATAAAATACATGCATCTAGTTCTTGGTACTTTGATAGTGGTTGTTCAAGACATATGACAGGTAATTCCATCATACTCACCAACTTCAAATCTTTGAAATGTGGAGTGGTAACTTCCGGGGATGGGATGACAGGAAACATTTTAGGAAAATGTACCCTAAACATTGAAGGGTTACCAAAACTGAAAAATGTTCTTCTTGTTGATGGACTGAAAGCTAACTTAATTAGTATAAGTCAAATTTGTGACCAAGGTTTCTTTGTTAATTTTTCGCATGATGAGTGCAATGTTGTAAATCAAAGTGATGACATTATTCTTACAGGTTCTCGCTCTTTGGATAATTGTCACACACTCACACAAAAAATTCACATGCCATGCATAATCATCATCTAGTTTTAATAACACTGATTTGTGGCATGAAAAACTTGGTCATATAAATTTCAAAAAATTGAAAAAGATTGCCAATACAGGTCTCATCTGTGGCATACCAAAGCTAGGTAAAGAATCACCTGGTAAGTGTGAATCATATCAGTTGGGAAAACAGTTGAAATTTCCCACAAAGCTCTATTTGATATTAATACTTCAAATGTGTTGGAATTATTGCATATGGATCTCATGGGTCCTATATAGGTTGAAAGTACTAATGGTAAGAGATACATTTTTTTCTATGTGGATGGTTTTTCTAGATTTACTTGAGTAGATTTCTTAAGAGAAAAATCAGACACATTTGAAGCTTTTAAAACTCTCTGTACAAGACTAAGAGTTGAAAAATATTGCAACATTGGAAAAATTGTAAGAATACGAAGTGATCATGGTAAGGAGTTTGAAAATTCTGTTTATGATGAATATTGTAAATATTTTGGAATTTTGCATGAATTTTCTGCACCCAAAACCCCATAACAAAATGGGGTAGTGGAATAGAAAAATCGTATCTTGCAAGAAATGGCCAGAGTTATGCTAAATAGCAAAAAACTCACAAAGAAATTGTGGGCTGAAGCAATTAACACTGCTTGCTACACAATTAATCGTGTTTTTCTACATCCAGGTACAAATTAAACTCCTTATGAGATCTGGAAAGGTAGGAAACCCATTGTCAATTATTTTCATGTTTTTGGGTGCCTTTATTACATTCTTAGAGATCGTGAGAATCTTGACAAATTTGATGCCAAAAGCGATCTAAGAGTTTTTCTTGGTTATTCCAATAATAGTAGGGCTTATCATGTTTATAACATGAGAACCCAAACTGTTATGGAATCTGCTAACGTGGTTGTTGATGATCTGAAAAAAATTTCTAAGTACTCCATGAGGAAGAAATTGACAGGTTCATTGATGTTCAACAACAGAAAGGGATACCAGATCTGACAGAAGGTCGTTTAGTTGACAATTGCTGCTAATGATGTATTAGACACTATAACGCCCTATTTCCCTAGAGCCGTTACTAAGTGAGTTTTAAACGTGCATTCAACTCGCTAATCGAGGTTTTTAGGCCAAAAGTGTAGTTAAGTCATAAATAGCGAAACTAACTTTGAAAATAATTCCATTTACTATAAATCGTTGAGAATTTGACACTTGGGATCCCAAAATACTGTTTAGAAATATTTACAACATATAATTTACAAATTTAAGTCGACTAGACGACAAAATCTAGGTTTTAATACAATCATCTCCCAAAACCACTGGCCGTGGCAGCCAGGCAGGCCAAACATGTACACGCCGCTTCACACTCTCCGTACTCATGGTTGGTTGACTATCCCCTTGCCCTTACCTGCACCACAGAGCACCTGTGAGCCGAAGCCCAGCAAGAAAACCCTCACAAGCAGTTAACATGTGCATAACAAACACTTAGCATATAATCAGACCACCAATAGGCTAAACACATACGGCCATGCCGTCCCAGGCGCTTTACCAAGCCCTGGGTTCGCGGTCCACACCGTGAGGATATCCCAGGTATCCTTTAGGGTCTCACCCTGGCAACTCGCACTCCACGTGCTTAACGCTGCTCCCGGCCCCTTGCCGTACTCGGCCTTGCACTCAACGTGCCAAACGCCGTTCCCAGCCCCTGCTGACCTCGGCCTGCGCTATTCCCGGCTCTCGCCGAACATTCATCTAATCGCATTCATAGCATAACAAACATATACCGAATACTAAAAAATTCAATCAAAGGGCTATGCCCTGCAATTCAGACATATTGGGCTCAGCCCTGCATACAAGCTCTATGGGAACAGTGGTTTTCTTACCTGTATCCCGAGCTTTCCGATGCACCAAGGCTGCGAGCACGGTCCTCTAACCCGAGCCTCACTGGAGACCTAGTCACAACACATATAAAACATCCTTTAATATAAACCAATCAAAAACCACTTCCCCGGACCATTCCCACACTCTCGGAATCCCCAAATTCCTAAAACAATTCATCGGAAACATCCCCCGAACCCCTGGAGCAAAAGCTCAAAATTGTAAAATTCCATGTTTTGAAAATAGCCTAGCGCCGCGGTGCCCAGCAAGTCAGAAAGCCTTCCCCTATCCTGAAGCAGCCTCGTGCCGCGGTGCCCAAGAACAGGGCCGCGACGCTCCTTTGCGAACCCAGAAATCTGGGTTTTTCCCCAACATTTTCCCAAGCCAAAACACTCCCAAATCAATACCAAGGCATACCTAAGCCCCAAATTCAATCCAAAACCCCATATAAACTATCTAACAACTCAGAAACATCAACAACAAGCCTAAACACATAATCAAATCCCCAATTCACAAATTGGCTTGAAACTTTATGAAACTTAAACTAATAAACCAGAAACTTGAATCACAGCAGCTAATATATAACAGAGATGCATAAAACCCTTACCTCAAGTAGAAATTTGCCCCTGAGCCTTCTCCAAGTCCAACTCCAAGCAAATCCCTCTTAATCCCAAACTGAACCTAGGCAAGCTTCATCCCCAAGAATCCACCAAACAACCACACACCAACTTTCAATTTTCATGCTAACACTCTAGAAATCAAGCTTAGAAACTTAACAAAATAGAGATAAATCCTTACCTCAGAGAAATCTTGGTTTATGATCAAGTTTAATTGCCTCCAACCACTTGGTTCTCCTCCTAGGTCTTTCAAATTTCAGCTCCCTTCCTCCTTTCCTTTCTCTCTAGTTTTCTCCTCAAACTTTCAGCCAAACAGAATATGCCTAAGTGTTAAAACGTGAATGACTTCTCTTCTCAGCTGAAGTTATCTAAATCCTGGCCAAAAGACCATCTCACCCTTCCATCTAATTCCCTTTTCTAACTAAACCTCAAGGGCACTCTTGTCCTTTCACCTATATTACAATTCTACCATTTTTCCATCTAAACTTGTTACTCTCAGTGGTTACTAATGGTTACACAGGTTACCTAATCACCAATAACCATTAACCACAAATTCTAAACTCAACTCACAAAATTTCCCCAAAGTACCCCTAGGCCCCTCCCGAGCCGGGTGTGAAATCCCATTGTGACTTTTGAGTTATCTAGCTCTCTAGGACCGTCTCGGCACGTGTATCACATTATTATCACCACACTCACGTGGTACAAACCTCATAATACAATTATCACATTTATGCCCTCAACGGGCTAAAATTACCAATTTACCCCTATCATGCAAATGGGGCCCACATGCATATTTATACCACCTAAACACGCATTCTAGTCACATATTCATATATTAGCATATTAATTCACTTATTGCCCTCCAGGCACGCTAATCAAGGTCCTAAACCTTATTAGCAAATTGGGGTGTTACAGATACAGATTCTGTTGCGACCACAACTGAGCGAACAGGGAAGGAAACCCCAGTTAATTATTCTGACTCTATTAAAAAAGAAATCTCAAACAGAGTAAAAAAGAATCACCCTTCTGAACTTATTTTGGGAAATCTTGAAGAAAGTATGGTCACTAGAAAGAGGTATGTAAATTTGGTTCAATTTGTTTGCTTTACTTCTACATTTGAACCAAAAAATGTGAAGGAAGCCTTAAATGATGAATCAGGGATTAATGCTATGCAAGAAGAGCTAGATCAATTCACAAGGAATGAGGTATGGATTCTTGTCCCTAGACCGAGCCATACTAATGTTATAGGTACAAAATGGATATTTAAAAACAAAACTGATGAATTTGGTACCATAATAAGGAATAAATCTAGGTTAGTTTCACATGTGTACACTCAAGTTGAAGGAATTTATTTTGATGAGACATTTGCCCATGTTGCAAGACTTGAATCCATAAGATTATTGCTTGCTATTTCATGTGTTCTTGGTTTTAAATTATTCCAAATGGATGTCAAATCCGCCTTTTTAAATGGGCTCATAAATGGAGAGGCTTATGTTGAGCACCCAAAGGGTTTGAGGACCCTCACTTTCCAAATCATGTTTTTAAGCTGCAAAAAGCATTGTGTGGGTTGAAACAAGCCCCTCGGGCTTGGTATGAAAGACTGACCCAATTTTTTGTCTCAAAGGGGTACAAGAGAGGGGGAGTAGACAAGTTACTTTTCAACAAAAATGTTGATACCGATATTATGATAGCTCAAATATATGTTGATGATATAGTATTTGGTTCTACTGATGATTCTCTAGTGCGGGAATTTGTGAAACAAATGTAGGAAGAGTTTGAGATGAGCATGGTGGGAGAGCTCAATTTTTTCTTAGGGCTCCAAGTTAAGCAGTCAGATGAGGGAATTTTCATTTCACAAAGCAAGTATGCCAGGAATTTGGTGAAGAGATTTGGGCTCGAGGCATCCAAACCTGCTACAAATCCCATGGGAACTATTGTCAAACTACCTAAAGATGAGAATGGGACGAAAGTTGATCCAATCCTTTACATGAGTAAGATTGGCAGTCTTCTATACTTAACTGCTAGTTGTCCAGACATCAGTTACAGTGTTGGAGTGTGTGTTCGCTTCCAAGTAAACCCCATGGAGTCTCATGTGACTACTGTAAAAAGAATTATTTGTTATATCAATAATACTCTTGAATTAGGCATTTGGTACTCCAAAGAAGCAAACTTTAACCTTGTGTGCTATAGTGATGCAGATTGGGCAGAAAACACTGATGACCGCAAGAGTACAAGTGGTGGTTGTTTTTATCTAGGAAACAATTTGGTTTCCTGGCACGGTAAAAACAAAACTCCATCTCCTTGTGAACAGCCGAGGCTGAGTACATAGCTGCTGGGAGCTATTGTACTCAACTTTTGTGGATGAAAAAAATGTTGGCTGACTATGGGTTTGATCTAAAAACTTTAACCATTTTTTGTGATAATACAAGTGCTATTAATATCTCCAAAAATCCTGTTCAGCACTCTCCCATTAAACATATTGACATTCGTCATCATTTTATTAGGGAACTTGTTGAAAACAAAACTCTTATTTTAGAATATGTTGAGACTAACAAACAAATTGCAGATATTTTTACTAAAGCTTTAAACACGGTCAGATTTGATTCCCTTAGGAAAGCCTTGGGGGTTTGTTTTATTTGAAATTTCCAATAATTGATTGCATTGCCTTGCATATGTGACCGTGTAAATCTCTTGTCTTGTTTTGAAGAAATTTGTTGACCATACTTTTTCAATTTTTGGAAAATGAACTTTATAATTTTTATACTTTATGAGGAATAAAAACTATATTTGAAAAAGTTGTAGACCCTCCAATTTATATTTGATCAAATCATTATGTCTATTTTAGCATGAGCATTCCTTAATCTAGTTTCTTTTTCAGACTCCATTATGGAAAAGAGCTACCTATACTGATGTGTGAAAGCCGACACTGAGTAAGTTGGTACTATGTAATTCGCAATTATATTGGAGGATACTCTACCAGTGTAAAAGGCTACCATCACTATAAGAGTCATAGCCTCCATTAAGGTTATAATTTGAAAAAAGGCTACAATTTCTGAACATGGGCAATGGACCTAGCTTTAAAAGGCAAAAAAGAAACGTCAAATTGATTACACATGCACACACAAATGCCTGTTGACTAAACTGTGTAAGAATATTGTAAGACTTATGCACATAATGAACTGATTAAAATATTTTTTGTGATTGGTATATTCTCTTTCGAATTATGGTTATCATTATCACTTAGTATTTTAATTATAATTCATTTTTCTAATTTTTGAAGAAAATAGTTATCTTGTTTCTCTTGAACAATACTTGGCATTTACATGGACACATATGGTATGACAATTTAACCTTTTAATTTTAGCATTTTTATTAAAATAATATAATTCCTTGTTGACCGAGTACTAAAGACATATAAAATTTGAAATAAATAAATAAATAAATGCAATTTATTTGTTTTATCTCATTATATTCAAAATCTTGTAAAAGTTTTCAATTATGAGGTGTGAGAGAATATTTTTTTAAAAAGGAGATTTTTTTGGCATTTACCACACAAAAAATTGGTTACCCATTTTGTTTGTTTCCCATTTTCGAACTTGCCTCATTTGTTCACCGAATTCTCTATATATTTGGATTCCCTTTGGCTTTTTGGTTCTAAGTGTTTCTTGTTCCTCTTTCTCCCTCACTTGTGCCCACGTGTAACGTCCTGGTTACTCCAAGACCATTACTGTGAACTTTGAACCATGCTTAACTCGCTAATCGAGTCATTTGGTTATAAACGTGCATCTAGATGTTATTAATAGGCTGAGGTAAAAAATCTCAATCAAACTGTACATGGGCCCATAAAAGCGTTTACAAGTTATTTACAATCCAAAACGGTCATTACAGTGTAAAATTACAACCCGCCGACCTAAGCGGCAAAAATAGGGTTAACCCCTAGTTCCTCTGAGAAGCACCTTGGCCGTGGTGGTCAAGCGGCCGCATATGTACACATCACCGCCTAAGCTCTCCACTCAAGCCTGGGTGAGCTTCTCTTTCCCTTTACCTGCACCACATATCACCTGTGAGCCAAGGCTCAACAAGAAAACTCATTACTACATGTATATATTATCAGATGATGATCATGTTAATCATACAGAGCTTATAGCCCTAAATAGATGAGTGAATATCATTTCAAGATTCTAGTAACCATGCTGGGGATTGTAGCCCTAATAAGATAATATCGAGATTCTAATAATCATGCTGGGGGGTGTAGCCCTAATCAGATGAGTGACTGATGAGTAAGTCACTAACTTAAACCAGATGAGTGAGTCACTAACTTGAACCAGATGAGTGACTGATGAGTGAGTCACTAACTTGAACCAGATGAGTGACTGATGAGTGAGTCACTAACTTGAACCAGATGGGTGAGTCACTAACATGGGCTCCGCACCCTTAGCCATGTGATGAGGCAGTCACCTAGGCCTTCTGGCCCTGGCTCTAAGTAACTAGCCATTAGACTAGACAAGCGCTTTTGTGTTCATCGAACTTAAGGTCGGTCAAGCATTTCATGCTCATGAAGATAATTCTTATGTCGATTAGATCTAATCTTTTCGGCTTGCGTTAAACACGCTAATACCATTCTTGACTCACAAGCCAATACCATACAACCAGTGCTCAGTACTACTGTCGAACTTGACTAATGAGTCACAACTTCACAGTTAATACTGACACCATTGCCGATTCTGACTAATGAGTCAGTGCCATTCAAAAGTGTCCAAAATAGGAATAAGGAAGAACAGGGTAGCGCTGCCACCCTAGTGCCATAGCGCTACAGACAGGGAAGTTTTGCCCTAGCTAGCGCTGTAGCTCCCTCCTTTGGGCGCTATAGCGCTAGGACCACGCTGAACTGCCCTGGTTTTTCCCTCCTTTGATTTCACCACTTTCAACCTTCAATAATTGATCCCAAACCTCATCCAAACTTCCAAATGAACCCAAATATCCACTCTACAAGTCCTATGCATCATAACCCAATCAATCATAGCCAAAAACTCCCATCAATTCTCAACTATCCAATCTAGAATTCAAGCTGAAAACCAAATGAAAATAGAGTATAAAACCAGAGTTTCTATGGCTAGAAACTTACCTCAAACTCATTATGGAACCCTCTTCAATGGTGGAACACAACCCTAGACCCTCAAGGTTCACTTCCCTAGCTTGATTCCTCAAATAGAGCTAAAAAATTCAAAGAGAAAAGGAGAAGAAAAACTATCGGGAGATGAAGGAAACTATGCTCTGTTTTTGCAAGTTCTACAACTTTCTAATGGCTGATATCTATCCTTAGGTCAAAAGACAATATTGCCCCTAAGCTGAAAGAAAACCCTTAACAGCCACCAAGGGCAAAACCGTCCTTTCCCGCCTATCTCGTTAATTATAATTAACGCACTCCAATTCCCGTTATTCCCAATATTCTCAAATGTTAATAAATCATATCCCATTACCCTTTTATTCCTAGTAATGTTCTAATCATGAAATTACCCCGGAACTCACCCCGAGCCTCGAACTTAACCCCGTTATGACCAAACCGCTAACTTGCATTGAAAGATCGTCTCATGCCGAATGGCTCGAACAAATCCACATTATAATGTGGCCTTATCAGTAATTCACCAACGTGCATACAAATACACAATTATGCCCTCAACAGGCCAAATTACCAAAATGCCCTTATAATAATATGTGGACCCACATGCATGCATTTATCATCATATAATAATATAATTCACATAGACATGCACATAATAATTTAATGGCATAATAAATAAATTATGGCCCTCCCGGCCTTCGAATCCGACCATTATACCTCATTAAGGATTTTGGGGCATTACAACTATCCTCTCCTTACAAAAATTTTATCCTCGAAATTTACCTGAACAGCTCGAGATACTGATTCTGCATATCTGACTCTAGCTCCTAGGTCGCTTCCTCGACCTTGTTGTTCCTCCACAATACCTTAGCCAAAGGTATCGTCTTATTCCTGAGGACCTTGTCCTTTATGTCAAGTATCTGGAGTGGTTGTTCCTCATAGGAGAGATTTGCCTCATGCTCCAAATCTTTGTAACTCAAGACATGAGTCACATCAAATACATACCTCCGAAGAGCTGAAACATGAAACACATTATGCACGGCTGACAATGCTGGTGGTAAGGCCAACCTGTAAGCCATCTGACCAATCCTCTCCAGGATCTCAAATGGACCTAAAAATCTAGGGCTCAGCTTGCCCTTCTTCCCAAATCTTCTCACTCCTTTCCATGGCAAGACTCTAAGGAAAACATAGTCTCACACTTGGAACTCCACGTTCTTGCGCTTGGGATCTGCATAACTTTTCTGTCTGCTTTGAGAAATGAGCATCCGAGCTCTAATCTTCTCAATGGCCTCACTGATCCTCTGAACTGCCTCAGGTCCCAAGTATCTCCTTTCTCCAGTCTCATCCCAATGAATGAGAGATCTTCATTTCCTATCGTACAACATCTCATAAGGTGCCACGCCAATGGTCGACTGATAACTATTGTTGTAGGAAAACTCTATCAAAGGTAGATACTTACTCCAGGACCCACCAAAGTCCAGCACACATGCTCGCAGCATGTCCTCTAATATCTGAATCATCATCTTAGATTTTCCATCTGTCTTAGGATGATAAGCAGTACTGAACTTCAACTGTGTTTCCATGGCCTTCTGTAAACTCCCCCAGAACTTGGAAGTAAAAGTGGGGTCCCAATCTGACACGATCAACCTTGGTGCTCCATGGAGGCGCATGATCTCTCTCACATAGATAACTGCGTACTGGTTAACTGCATATGTAGTCCTCATTGGTAAGAAGTGAGCTGACTTGGTGTAGCGATCCACAATAACCCATATTGAATCATGTTGACCAACAGTCCTAGGTAACCCCACCACGAAATCTATCGTGATGTCCTCCCATTTCCACTCTGGGATATCCAAAGGCCGCAATAATCCTGCTGGCCTTTGATGCTCAACCTTGACCTGTTGACATGTCAAGCACTTAGTGTTATATTATTTTATAATATAATATTTTAGATTAAATAAATGTGACATAGAGTGTCACATATTGTAACATACAATAGAGAGTTACATTATTTAGATATATGTGCAATATCCAATTATGTAACATAGTTGGTGTTACAAATTTAATCACAAATTTGTAACTTCCAAATATTACCCATTATTGTGTAAATTTGTTATTACACAATATTGAGATGCATTTCTTAAAGTCACAAGAGATATGACTGTTAGAGATGTGATTTCTACTCCCATAATGTGTATGGAAGTTACAAAATCAAGTGGGAATGAATTTGGAACGTTTTGGCAAAGTTGGAAAATTGGTTGCTGAAAAAAGGTCTTGGGCCGCGACCTGATTTTTTCAGGCCGCGACCCAAGAGGCAAAAACACATCGTGGGCCGCGGCCTGAGCGGCTTACAACATTTTCCAAACTTCGGTTTGATCCAATTTTGAACGTTTCCAACAACCAAGTAACTCCCAAATCTCTATTTTAATTCCATAAACATCCAATTAATTATTGGTAACAACCATGGGGGTTGGTGGAATTTTAAATTCAAAGGGTGTCTCAAAACTCTATAAAGAGGAGCCTAATGCTCACTTGTAAGACACAACTTTTCTATCCACTAGAGCACTTGGCTAGAAACACCTTGAGGCTTGATTATTCCAGAAAGCATTTCCAAATTTTGTGAGAGATCCCTTAGTGCTTGAGTTAGGGGGAAATAAGCTTTTGGACAAAGGTTTCAAACCTTATTCAAGTTGGCGATCCCCAACACTCTTCACTTTGGTTGTGTGAGTGAGAGTTCTTTGTTGATTGTTCTTGTTCTTATTCTTTTGTTCTTTTGCTTTTCATTTCTCCTATTATTCCTCTTTTCTCTTTTATTTGTATCTTTTGTTTTAGAGCTGTAATCTCATCTACATCTTTCATTTTACTATCTCAAGTTTATTTGTATCTTTTTGTCAAAGAGTTGTATTCTCTATATTCTATCATCTTCTACTTCTTTCTCTATATTTACTTGTATTTTTGCATAGAGTTTTAACTTTATTTAATAAATCAATATTTATTTGTAATATTTTGTCTAGAGTTGTAAATTTCTTACCATTTCCATTGAGGCAAAAACTATTTTTCCTAACACTTAGCCACATAGTGCACTACATCCCTCTTCATGCTAGACCATCAATACAGCAATCTCACATCCTGATACATCTTCGTGGTGCCTTGATGCAAAAAATAAGGAGTAGTATGAGATTCATCCAGAATCTCCTGTCTCAAAGCAGTGTTTAATGGAACACATATCCGATCATTGTATCTCAACAAGCCCAAATCAGACACGGTATAATCTCTGGATGCTCCAGCCAAAATATCCTCTTTGATCTTGATCAGTTGTGGATCACCCAACTGACCCTCCTTTATCCTTTCCAACAGTGTAGACTGTAGCATAATATTGGCCAACTGGCCCACCAGCAACTCTATATAAGTTCTGGTCATATCATCTGCTAACTCTCTAACTATTAGCCTCGCACTATAAATCTGTCCCGGACCCTTCCGGCTTAAAGCATCAGCTACCACATTGGCCTTTCCTGGATGATACAGAATCTCACAGTCATAATCTTTTACTAACTCTAACCAACGCCTTTGTCTCAAAATTCAAGTCTTTCTATGTGAAGAAGTACTTCAGGCTTTTGTGGTCATTGTAGATCTCACACTTCTCCCCATAAAGGTAATGCCTCCATACCTTTAATGCAAAGACCACAACCGCCAACTCTAAGTCATGAGTGAGATATCTTTGTTCATAATCTTTCAGTTGACGTGAGGCATAAGAAATTACCTTTATTGCCTGCATCAGAACACAACCCAAACATTGATGTGAGGCATCACAGTAAATCAAAAACTTCTCCTGATCTGTAGGAAGACTCAGAACCGGAGCTGTAATCATCCTCTGCTTCAGTTCCTGGAAGCTGTTCTCACACCTGTCTGACCACACGAACTTCTGATTCTTGCATGTCAGCTCAGTCAATGAAGTAGAAATCTTTGATAACCCTTCCATGAAACGTCTGTAATAACCTACCAATCCAAGGAAACTTCTAACCTCAAACGCACTCTTTGGCCTTGGCCAATCTCTGACTGCCTCAATCTTGGCTAAATCTACTTTAATCCCCTCCTTACTAACAATGTGCCCAAGAAAAGATACCTGAGATAACCAGAACTCACATTTCTTAAACTTTGCGAACAACCTGTGTTCCCTCAGTCTCTGTAGAACCAATCTAAAATGATGCTCATGTTCTGATTCTGACTGAGAATAAACCAGGATATCATCGATGAAGAAGATCACAAACTGGTCCAGATAATCCTTGAACACCCTGTTCATCAAATCCATGAAAGCAGCTGGGGCATTAGTCAATTCACAAGACATGACTAAGAACTCATAATGCCCATATCTAGTGCGAAACACAGTCTTTGGTATATCTCCCTCCTTGACCCTAACCTGATGATAACTAGAACGAAGGTCTATCTTTGAGAATACCCTTTTTCCTTGCAACTGATCAAACAAATCATCTATCCTTGGCAGAGGATACTTGTTCTTAATTGTTAACTTATTCAGTTCTCTGTAATCAATGCACATCCTCAGAGAACCATCTTTCTTCTTCACAAACAGAATTGGCGCACCCTAAGGTGAGAAACTAGGTCTAATAAAACCCAAATCCAACAGCTCTTGGAAATGTACTTTCAATTCTTTTAACTCAGCTGGGGCTATTCTGTAAGGTTTTTTAGACACTGGCTCCATCCCTGGTGCCAGTTCTATCACAAAATCAACCTCTCTGTGTGGTGGAAACCCTAGTAAATCTTCTGGAAACACATCTAGGAATTCACAGACTAGTCTGGTCTCTTCTGGTCTCACTGGCATGACCTGAGTAGTATCCACCACATTGGCTAAGAATCCTATGCAACCTCCTTGCAATAGCTCTCTAGCCCTCAAAATAGAAATCATAGGTATACGGGGTCCATGCACAATACCCACAAACACAAAAGGATCCTCACCTTCAGGCTCAAAGGTGACCATCTTCCTTCTGCAATCTATGGTTGCCCCATACTTCACTAACCAGTCCATACCCAGAATCATGTCAAAGTCAGCCATAACTAACTCTATCAAATCCACTGACAACTCTCTGCCCTCCACTGTCACTGGCAAAGATCTGACCCATCTCCTGGATACTACTAACTCCCTAGTGGGTAATAAGGTCTCGAACCCCACAACATAATAATCACATGGTCTACACAGTCTATCAATAATTCTACTAGCAACAAAAGAATGTGTAGCACCAGAATCAATAAAAACAATATAAGGGATTCCAGCACTAAGAAGCTGACCTGTAACTACTGAGGGTGAAGCCTCAGCTTCCACTTGTGTCAATGTGAACACTCGAGCTGGGGTCGAGCTGTCCGCTTTTCTGGGTTTTTCCTTTCTTGCCTTAGGGCAATCTTTCTTGAAATGTCTCACTGCCCCACATAAGAAGCAGGCCTTTGCCCTACACTCTTCCAAATGGTGCCTTTTGCACCTAGGGCAT
Organism: Humulus lupulus; assembly: GCF_963169125.1. Lineage (NCBI taxonomy): Eukaryota > Viridiplantae > Streptophyta > Magnoliopsida > Rosales > Cannabaceae > Humulus > Humulus lupulus. Next base: position 21,485,799 of record NC_084801.1, on the reverse strand, counting down.
TCAGGATAAGTCCTTCAGGCCTCACTGCCACCCTGACGACCCATTGAAATACCACGTGTTCGCCTATCACGACCTGGAGCTGGGAAGGTGTCAGGAACCTTCCTCTTCTAATCACTGGGGCCTCCGCCCCTACCAGAACCCACAAATGGAGGACTTATCCTCCTAAACTCTCTTCTGGCTGCATTGTCCCGCTAGATCTTATTTTCTGCGCTCTCAGCTGTGAGTGCCTTCTCAACCACCTGTGCATAAGTAGTAACTCCTGCCACAGTGGTGATACGAACATCCCGGGAAAATCTAGGTTGTAGCCCCTGGAGAAACCTCTCCCTTCTGGTCCCATCAGTAGGCACCGGCTCCATGGAAAACTTTTCCAATCAATCAAACTTTAGGGCATACTCAGTCACTGATAAACTCCCTTGAAGTAACCTGATAAACTCTTCAGCTTTAGCCGCCCTGATGGCATCATTGTAGTACTTCTCATTAATCAGAGTCTGAAACTCTTCCCAACTCAGGGCATTGATGTTTCTAGTTTGGGATATAACCTCCCACCAAAGTTCGGGTATCCTCCCAAAACATGTATGTGGCACAGGCCACCCTTTCATTACCAGTCACCCTCATGAAGTCAAGGATGGTGGTAACCATACTCATCCATTGCTCTGCCTTTGCTGGATCTGCACTGCCATCAAATATTGGAGGTTGCGGCTTCCTAAACCTTTCATAAAGAGGTTCTCATTTGCTTCTAGTCTCAGGCAACTGCTCAACTGTTGGCATCGATATAGGTGGTGCCTCAGGCGAAACGTTCCCTGCAGGAACTTGATGTTGTCTAAGGAGGTGGATTTCTTCTTCCTGCCTCAAAACTCTGGCTTGCAAGTCATTAAACAATAGCTGCCAGTTATCTGGAGCTGGTTGTGGAATCTGATTCTCGTCATTCTCTTGACATTGTCTGTTATTCTGGCCTTGATCATCCTAGCCAACTGATGAATATGTCTGTCTTGAAATCATTCTATCTCTTATACTATGCTGAAACAATCAATGTGGCCAGCTAAGCTATAATAACTAATCGTCTTGCCGCCTCACGATCCAAGATCAACAGATAATCACCCATATTCCACAGTTATACAAATATACAGATGGATACATGATCATAGCATTTAGCATTTAACACGTATCAATTGATAATTCATAATGAACAATACTAATAAGCATGTTCTAGCAATATCAGTACTAATAAGCACGTTCTTGTTGATGATGCAGTAGTCAAGGCCCAGCCTTATCAATGTATTTCATGTAGACAGGTAAAGCATTTATACTTTATTTATGCAGTTAAATATATAACCACATAAATAGTCGAGCTAAAGACTATAAATTAAAGCTCTTTGTGGGAGGCAACCCATATTTTTATGTTTCATTTTATATTTCACTTTTTCTGTGTGTTTTATTTATGTTTTAGGTTAACTTCTTGTTTTGATTTTTGTTTCTTTTTTGTTGCACTCTTGACAATGCTCCATGATGAGGTACGACCATTCTAAACTCTAAACTCTTTCGCGCTTCAATTTATATTTGTATTTTGATACATTGAGGACAATGCATAAATTAAGTTTGGGGTAGTGGGTTTATATGGTTACTTCTTTCATGTGTTTGAAAATGGTAGAATTTTTTTTAAAAACAAAAAAACAAAAAAAATTGGATGGTAGAGTATCTATTTTATATATTAATTATAAAAAAAAAACAAAAAAAATATTTATATATGCTTAATATTATCTTTCTAGTAATTTATATTTATATAGTTTTATGCTTTTATACTTTATTTTCTATAAAAAAAATGAAAAAAAAAACCTTTTGGTGATATCCGTTTTTCCTTTAATAATACCCTTGATTGAGTTTGATTTTAGTTTAAAAAAACATATGAATTTTTTTAAGCTTTGTGTTTGATTTTTGAGTCAATTTTGCTTTAAAAAATGAAATTTTGAAAAAAAAAATCATTCATCATAATATGTGAAATAAATAGTTTATTACAACAATTTTTCCAAAATTCACATAATAACTTGATAAATAGTTTTGGACTTCTAATTTAAAATATATTTTCAAAGCAAGATTGACTATGGAATTAATTACATAAGGTTAATTTTGATTCATATTTTTTATAAATTATTTTCAATGTGCAATCTTTGAGGACATTTTTGATATCACCAAATAAAAAAAAATGTGTGTTTTTTATTTTTCTTTTGCTTGAGGACTAGCAAAATTCTAAGTTTGGGGGTGTGATAACTCTACAAAATAGAGTTATTTTACCACTTTTTATGTGTTAATTGTTGCTTAGTTCTTGAGTTCTTAATTGATTTATTAAGTTTTTTAAGTAATTTTGAATTTATTAGGTTTATTTTAATTTTATAGATTTTTGTGTATTTTTATAGTTATATTATTGTAAAATGTTATAGTTTAAATTATTTAAAATTAATATTGTTAAGTTAGGAGTAAAAATATGTAATGTTGAGCTTAAATGTAAAATATAAATTAAGTTATAATTAATATTTTCAAAGAATTAAATTGATTTATTTTATAGTTGAAAATATTGTATTATGATTTATTTTATATTTATTTTGCAGGGAATTTATAGTATTTTTGAGCTTTGAAAAATGAGAGAAAAGTGGTATTTTTGGGAGAAAATATAGAAAAGTTGGCATTTTGGAAACACTTTCAGCCCAGCCAGGCCCATTCGGCCCAAGCTCCAGGAGCCCAATCTGTGTCACTCCACCAGCCACTCCACTCTTCAGCATATATCATCATGCCATCACAAGCCATTTACATCCATGCCAGCAGCCAACATCACCAAAGCAGCACCTTGTCTCACGCCTGATACACGTCCATCAGCAGCCTCAGCAAAGCATCATGGGCCCGCCAGCATTAACCCATCCCATGCTCAGCTTTCTCCCATTTCCTTCAGCAAAGAACGCCCCTGCCTTCTCTCATTCCAGCAGGCCCACAAGCCCAACTCGCCTCCAGCAATTCCAGGCCCACCATAGCCCAAATGGCCCAAACCGCCCCAAGACAGCCAAGCTGCCAACATAGCCACCAAAAGACCAAAAATTCACATTTTTCTTCCCAATATTTTTCTTCTTTTCACTAAAATACCAATTCCCTCTTCCCTATTTTTCTTACCTAAATAAACATTCCTAATTTATTTTTACCCTAGCTTTTCACTAATCTTTTACCCAACCAAACATTTCATCTTTCCAATACTCTTACACTTACTCTATTTATCCTACCACTTCCCAACACAATTAAATTAATCAATTTATTTATTTTAATTTGATTAATTTAATCTCCACATTTTGCCTATAAATAGAGTCTTGTAAGACCATCTGGGAGCTCTTCTTCTTCATCTTTTTAACATCTTCTACACATATTTTTCTCTCTTTTCTCTACCATTTTCATCTTTTGAAGAGCATGTCAAGTATGTTATTTTGAAATTTTTATTTCAATCTAGTTATGAGCTTCTAATCTTTTTCAAAGGTTATTAAGATGATGATGAAGCAAAATGTAACTAGATAGTATTTTTTTTGTTGTATGTTGATTTCCCATTTGTACAACATTGTTTATGGATTTTTCTATCAAAGATATGCATTTTTCATCTAGTGTTGATTGTTAAAGCATATTACACTTAGTTCTTCATTATGCAAAAATATGGTATTCTTTGATTAAATGTTTTTCATTAAATTGTTCACATCTAATTCTTAGAGCATAAGTATCATATTTTGCCTAAACATAATCTCTTTGATTTCTTGTAGTTTCATTAGGTTGTAACACAACTAATGCTTAGAAATTATATCTTTTATAAGTGAAGAAAAATCCTACCTTTTTTAAAGTAACTTGTGCTTGAATAGAAAATGTATCTTGAAAAAATATAGTGTGATTTATTTCAACTATATCTAAACTTGGGAATCAATATACTTATAAATACTATTGAACTTGCATTTTGTGGATTCTAACATCTTAATAATCTTATTTTACATATATCATTTGAAAACCATTTTTCTATTTAATCTTAAATCTTTTTATTACTTGTTTTTTATTTTTCCAAAACAAAATCTCATCAAATATTTGGAACTAGGTTAGAATATTATTGCTTTGTTTGAAATCGTTTCTTTTGATGTTAGTCAACTCCCATGGGTTCGACCTCGTACTTACATGAACATTATATTCCGAAACGAATCGTGCACTTGCGAGTTTAAATATTAAAACACCCTATTTTGGGATCAACATTAAACACACTAATACCATTCTTGACTCAAAAGCCAATACCATATGACCAGTGCTCAGTACTACTGCCGAACTTAAATAATGAGTCATAGTTTCACAGTTAATACTGACACCATTGTCGATTCTGACTAATGAGTCAGTTCCATTCACAAGTAAGCAATATTGCTAAGCATTTAATATGTAATCAAAGTCCACGTTTAAGCACTCAACATGCCTCATTAATAACCATGCATATCACATATGGGGTGCAGTTTTCTTACCTTCGGTTCGAGCTAGAAACAAGTTAAAAGAGCGACCTTGAGAACGATCAAACCTTTGATTCCTTAGTGGTCACCTAGTCATAAACAAATATAACTCCCATCAATGAAAATCAACAATGAAAGGTTCTTGACCTAAGCCTCACTCTCGGGACCCCGAATCGTACCCAAACGGCTAGTAGATTCGATCTCGACCCTTAGGAATTAAAACCCCGAGCCAAAAACCCTCAAAAGTGCCCAAAATAGAATTCAAGAAGAATAGGGTAGCGATGTAGCACTGCCCCTAGCACCATAGCGCTACAGACAAGGAAGTTTTGCCATGGCTAGCGCTGTAGCACCCTTCTTTGGGTGCTGTAGCGCTAGGACTAGGCTCAACTGCCCTGGTTTTTCCCTCCTTCAATTTCACCACTTTCAACCTTCAATAATTGATCCTAAACCTCGTACAACTTCCAAATGAACCCAAATATCCACTCTACAAGTCCTAGGCATCATAACCCAATCAATCATAGCCGAAAACTCCCATCAATTCTCAACTATCAAATCTAGAATTCAAGTTGAAAGCCAAATGAAAATAGAGTTTGTGTGGCTAGATACTTACCTCAAGCTTAGTATGGAACCCTCTTCAATGGTGGAACACAACCCTAGACCCTTAAGGTTCACTTCCCTAGCTTGATTCTTCAAATAGAGCTAAAAAATTCAAAGAGAAAATGAGAAGAAAAACTATTGGGAGATGAAGGAAACTATGCTCTGTTTTTGCAAGTTCTACAGCTTTCTAATGGTTGATATCTATCCTTAGGTCAAAAGGCAATATTTCCCCTAAGCTTAAATAAAACCCTTAACAGCCACCAAGGGCAAAACCGTCCTTTGCCACCTATCTCGTTAATTATAATTAACGCCCTCCAATTCTCGTTATTCATAATATTCTCAAATGCTAATAAATCATATCCCATTACCCTTTTATTCCCAGTAATGTTCTAATCATCAAATTACCCCGAGACTCACCCCGAGCCCCGAACTTAACCCCGTATGACCAAACTGCTAACTTGCATTAAAAGATCGTCTAATGCCAAATGACTCGAACAAATCCACATTATAATTTGGCCTTATCAATAGTTCACCAACATGCATACAAATACACAATTATGCCCTCAACAGGCCAAATTACCAAAATGCCCTTATAATAATATGTGGACCCACATGCATGCATTTATCATCATATAATAATACAATTCACATAAATATGCACATAATAATTTAATGGCATAATAAATCAATTATGGTCCTCCAGACCTTCTTATCCGACCATTAAACCTCATTAATGATTTTGGGGCATTACACCAGGGTTCTAGGTTTTTGTTCTTTGTGTGTCTCATTTCAGCAGTCATGAAGACGCGAGGTCGTGGTTCATCCTACAAAACTATGAAGCCTTAGAAGGAGATAGATCTTGAGACAATTTGCTCAGTCACTCCTCCAGTTGTAGCGTCAGCCCCACCTGTTGCTACTTCATCGTCCCCAGCTGCCTCTGCTCGTCCAGGCAGTCGACCCAAAACCACAGCAAGGAAGAATGTCCTTTGTCTTCCAGGTCTTGAGGGATCTCCATTGATTGAGGCCGCTAGTAAAGGTGTGACCTTTCTCGACCTTTATATGTAGCAAAATCTAACCTCGGCAGTTCCACTCGCCTCTCTCGAAGATCCTGCCAAACAAAATCCCTCTTTTACATCAAGCCCTACACAACCTATCTCCATCGAAGTCGAGACCGATCCATCGGCTCAAGACTCTGAGTTGTCATTATCCCTTGATGTACTGAAACCCAAGGCAAAGAGCAAGCGCAAATCCAAACCCGCTAGCACAAACCAGACCAAGAAGGCCAAAGTTGCTTAGGAAAAAGGTACTAGCTCCATCTTTGATTCCACTCCCTTATCCAAATTCAAAACGAAAGAAAAAATCAATCCTCCTCCTTGCACTTCCTTGGAGGATGTCTCTCCTGAAACTAAAGATTCGTTGCTCGAACTAGACCCCTTTTCCAACTGAGCCAATTCCTGAAAAACGACAAGGAGATTCTCTTCGTGAAGATTCAGAGGAAGAGACAGAATCTGAAGACAACCCATCAGAAACCACTCCTGTTGCCTCTGATCCAAAAGGAAAAACACCATTGGCTTTCCCCGAATTGTCTGCCAAAAACACCAAACACAAAGGTGCCCCAGTTCGTTCTTCAGGTTCCTCTTTCAAAGCTCATTCTCTTACTTTCTGTTTTAATGGTAATGAGAAAAAATATGAAATTTTATGAGCATCGTCACTTCATTAGTGAATGCAATTTTCTTTTTGCTCCACATCGTGTTTTTGGGGAATTGCTTACATTAGAAGAAAATGGATGGTTACATTCTCTATCTAACTTTGATGGGTTTGTGCCTCAGGTAGTTAAGGAATTTTATGCTAATCTGAATGATGAGTTGTTAGATCAGAATTCCTTTATGTTTCATAAGGTTTATGTTAGAGGTCATTGGTATAAGTTTAGTCCTGCCAAAATTTCTATGGTGCTAAATCTATTTCCTGCTGAGATTGATGATTCCATTGAAATTGCAAATGATCAAGTTTTATCTGAATTAGTTGGCCAAGCTATGGTGTGGGAACCGAGTTCATCTCTTTGAGTCTCGAACCTTACACACTACCATGGTGCTCTTTTTAAGTTTTCCATGACTGGCTTCCCACCACTCATTCCTCAACCATTGCCCAAGATATGACCTTCCTATTGTTCAAAATTGGGACTGGTGTCAATGTTGATCTTGCTGTTGCTATCTTTGATAACAAAATGTCCTTGAGTGGTGCCAAGCGCAAGGGTCAACACTTGATGTTTCCTCAAGTCATTTACAAACTATTGGACTCTCAACGTCCTTTGAAGAAGTCTTATGAGACCTTGATTCCACCTTTGTTTGGTCATGCCTACACTGTCAAAGAAGTTATAGATGATAGTGCTCCTACCACAGCTAGAAAGGTCAAGGACATTAATTTGGCTAGTTCTGGGTCTGGAGATGTCGAGCCTGAATCCCCTACTGTTCAGACTGCTTTTACTTCTATCCAGACAGGTATTACCAGTCTCTCTGAGCGGTTCACTGCCATGGAGGATACTCAGCACCAATTCTGGCTTCTTTGGCGAACATCAATGCATCTGCCACTCCAACTCCATGACGGTTACCGTTCCTTTCCATCTACTTTTATTTGCTTTCAATAAATGTAGAAGAACACTAAATGTGTCTTTTTTTTTGGTTACGTTTCATTTTACTTTGGCCTGTGTTTGCTCCTTGTTTTGGTTATTGTTTTAGTTATGTGCTTTGGTTATATTTGGCAAGGGGAGTCATAAGCACTAACTTGTTTTATGTAGGATCTTTAAAAATATAGATATCCTTTGTCTATGAAATTGCCAAAGGGGGAGATTGTAAATCCTAAAAGTGGAAAATTTTATAGAGATATCATTTTATTTAAAAGATGATTTTAAAATCCTTTTTATTGTGATTTTCAGAATTAATATCTTGGATTAATTTGTAAGGTTTTATAAAGAAAATATTCTGTACTTATTCAAATTCATTTATGGAATATTTTTCTATTGGTTTTCGTGCTGCTCAAGATAATTGACTTTAGGAAATACAATCTTTGAAGGAATTAATTATTATTTCTATCTTGAGAAATTTGATCTGATGCAAGTATTAGCTGTCCCGGCAAAATCCGCGTCTATCGGATCAGAATCAACTAAAAATGGAAAATCTTCATTAATCAAGAATATATTCAAATATTCTTGCTTTTATTGGAAATTCTTTCTCAGCCTTTTTGAGCATGAAATGGTCTCTATATATAGGCTTCTAGGACCTTGAGAAAAAGTGAACTCTTTGGTGCATAATTTTGTGAGCGAATTGTAATATATGTGAGGGTTCATAGTTTGTATTAATGTTTATTGTATTCACGTGATCTTGTAGTAAAATGAGTGTTTAGTTTTGTGGTGAGTCTGAACCACATCCATGAGTGAATACATGTTGTAATTTGAACACAATTCTTATTGTAATGTCCCAAATTACCTAATAAGGCTTAGGGCCTTGATTAGCTAATCCCGAGGCTTAGGACATGTTTAGGAATATTAAATATGCATGTGGGCCTATTTCTTATTCGAAGGGAAATATTCATAATTTGGCCTATTATAGGCATAATTGCATATATGTGCATATATGTGATATATGTGAGAGACCCTATTATTATGTGGGTTACTCGGCACGAGACGATCCTAGGGAGTAAGTTAGCAGGAAAGTTACAACAGGACCCAATACCCGACTCGGGGCGAGTCAAGGGATATTTTAGGTATTTAGTATAGTATCGGGTTATCGGGTAATGGGAATGAATAATTGAGGATATATTTGGAATTAGTGAGATTAAGAGAGAATACCTGGGATTTTGACCATTTTTCCCTCGGGGACGTTTTTGGTACCCCAAGCCTCGGGATTAGCTTAAGTAAACTTAAGCCTTAAGAAAACATAAAAAAACACTTGAAGCAGCTCACTCAACCCACTCTCTCTCTCTCTCTCTCTCTCTCTCTCTCTCTCAATTGTGAGTGAAGTTCTTGAGGAATTAAGGAGATTCTTGGAATAAGACTTGGGAATTGAAGGCTCGAGTTAGGATTCGGGACTGGTTGCGGCTAGGAGAGCATCACTTACAGTAGAGGTAGAGCTTTAATCCCGGTTTAAGTTAATGTTTTGACAAGTTTTTCTTGAGCTTTGAGTGTTCTTGAGCTTGTAGCTCAAATGTTGGGTTTATGAGTTTAGATGGGTTTTCAATCATATTTTAAGTTGGGGTTAGTTGCCGGGGATATGTTGCATCTGTTATGGGGATTAATTTGTGGTTTTAGAATTGAATTGGGATGGTTTTGATTGAGTTGGTTGAAGAAAAACCAGAGAAATTATGGGTTCGTGGGGGCAGGTCGCGACCCCGTTATTGGGGTGCTGCGGCCCTCTTCAACCTAGGGGCCAAGGAGGGTGTCTGACGTGAAGGCGCACTGCGACGCATGTTCAGAGATAAGTGACTGAGGCCTCTTACTAGAACGGGCCACGGTGCAGGTTCCTGGGGTCGCGACACTTAAGGGGTTTTGAGCCCTTCGAGGGTTTTTGAGTGTGGGAACTCAACCCTAAGGGCTCGGGATCGATTCTACTACCTGGTTTAGTAGAATTCGAGGTTTCGGAGGCTAGGGTTCAGTCTAGAAGCCTTTATTTGCTCGTTATTGATGGAATCCTATATTATGGTTTTGACTAGGTTATTTCTAGGGGGCTCAGAATCGGGATCGTGCTCAAGGGTCGTTCTTATTTTACGCTATACTCGGACCTTAGGTAAGAAAACTACACCCAATACGTGATATATTTGATCAGGGCTTGACCCGACTGTTAATAATGGCTATAAATAAGGATTGTGCCCCTAAGAATGATTATGTTTAAGTTATTGTTTTGTTTGTTGATTAAACATACTTGAATAGTCTGTACCTGATTAAGTGTTACATGACTGATCACATGGTATGCGTAGCTAGGGCTAGGCCTCGTTAAGGAGCATGGTTATTACTATGTTTGCGATTTCTTGATGATATATTATGATTAATACGTATGCATGCTTGTATTGTCAAAGTATGCCTATTTGGATCTTATTTTGTATCTGTATTTGAATACCTGGTTCAGAGCTTGACTTATTAGTCAAGGACGACAATAGCGCGCTACACGCTGGTTGAAAGGCTTAGTCCCAAATCAGCAACATACTATTACGTTGGCTGACCCAATGGTCGATGGAAAACAAAAGTGTAACGCCCCAACTCCAGGGACCGCTACAGTGCACATTGGAAACAGTGCTAAACTCACTAATCGAGTCATTTGGCCATAAATGTGTAACTAAGTATGATTAGCGGTTTAGGGATTAAAAATTTTGGTTAAGATATAACGTTTCACTAGAACGTTTACTGTATACATTGGGATCCCAAAAATAAAATTTCAGAGTCTATTACAAGAAAATATTTACAACAGGCCGTTCTAAGCGGCAAAACAGGGTTTAACCCTAGTTCCTCTTTCAAACCTCGCCCAAGTATTGGTCGAGCAGCTGCATATGTACACGTCATCACCTAAGCTCTCCAACTCAAGGATGGTCCAGCTTCCTTTTGCCTTTACCTGCACCACAAAGCACCCGTGAGCCGAAGCCCAGCAAGAAAACTCATATGCTCATGAACAGACATATCATGATATCAAATCATATCTGGCATGCCTAGCAAACACAGCTTTATTCAAGCATGCAAATGAATTCAAACCAATGCTGGGGTATCCAGGATAAGAAATCCTGCCCTTCTGATTGAGGTTTTGGTAAACCATGCTGAGTGACTGACAAGCACGTCACTGTGGGGCCGGTGCCCATAGCCATGCATATGATGATCAAAATGATCATACAGAGCTCATAGCTCTGATCAGATGAGTGAATATCACTTGAGGTTCTGGTAAACCATACTGAGTGACTGAGAAACAAGTCACTAGGCCCTCAGTGCCCATAGCTGTGTAACGACACCGTTACCTGGGCTTTCCTGCAATGGCTCTTATCAGATGAGTGACTGACAAGCACGTCACTATGGGCCGGTGCCCATAGCAATGTGACCTAACAGTCACGGGGCTCGCTAGCCCTGGCTCTAAATGACTAGCCTTTGGCTAGATAAGCGCTTGTTTATATTCATCAAACTTGAGGTCGGTCCAGCATTAATGCTCTTTGAGTCATTCAATGCAGAAGGTCGATTTGATCTAATCGACATGGCTTGCATGGAACACGCTAAGGCCGTCCTGACTAGTGAGTCAGCACAATGTGACCAGTGCCCAGTACCACTGCCGAACTTGACTAGTGAGTCACATCTTCACAGTTGATACTAACACCTTTGCCAAATCTAACTAGTTAGTTAGAGCCATGCACAAGTAAGCAATGCTATCAATATGTCATTCATCCAAGAGTATAACATTCAGCATGCTTACCTAACAGTTGTGAGCATAATATTGATCAAGCACAAACACAGAGACTCAAGCTCTGACCAACCTCATATTCATCATTCATGGCATGCCCTAATCACATGTTTCTCGTGCATCTCATGCATCACATTTAACCATCCAGCATGCCTCAACAATAATCATATGCAAATGGGCAAAGTTTCCAAGCATTCATTATGTTATCAATGTTTACATTTAAACATCCAACATGCATCATAAATAGCCATGCATGTCACACATGGGGTGTAGTTTTCTTACCTTGGGTCCAAGCACAGGTTACCAACAAATGAGCCACAAGCACGATCTTGATTCCAAGCCTCTAGTGATAACCTAGTCACAACCACAAATGGTGATCCAATGAGTTCAAGTTCTAAAACCAATCCTTGAACTAAAACTTAGCTTCCAAGACATCAATCCTCACTAATCCGGGTAGTAGGAATGATCCCGAGGCCTAAAACCATGTTCCCGGGGTCAAAACACCCAAACAGGCTCAAAAGCCTGCCTGAGCCGCGGCCCTAGAACCTTGAGCTGCGACCCCCAACACAACCAGAGGCAAGCGCCGCGGCGCCCAGCAAGAGCAAAACAGGGCACCTGCTTCATCGAGCAAGGGCCGCGGCGCCCAAGAACAGGGTCGCGGCCCAACCTCGGGGCAGCCATTTTTCTTCGTTTTTAACCTTTTAAAACCTCCCAAAAACATGTCTAAACATTCCCAATCATCAAATCAAAGTTCCCAAACTCCCCAATGGTCCAAAACCACCAAAACCCGAGGCTCAAACGAACTAAAAACTAAACGATTCACAAAGTCCAATTCAAGCTTAAAAACTTTTAAAAACTTAAAACTTAAACTTGAATTACCTCCAATTGAGTTGTTTCCAACTAAATCCTCCAGCTAATAATATTATAATTTTCCTTAGGATTGCTATGCCTCGATCCTCGCTTGAATCTGAGTCCTAGAACTCAAGTTATCTTTGAAAATGCGATCGGGAGACGAAAAGGGAACTTTAGGGAGAGAGAACGTACAAAACGTTCTTTTTATTTCCTTAAAAGGTTACTTCAAGCTTAAGTAGCTTCCAATAAAACCTAATGCTCGGGGTCCCGAAAACACCCCCGGGGACATTATAGTCAAAACTTCCAGAATTTCTCCCTGGTCTTACTAACTCCCAATTTATCACAAAATATTAATTCTCATTACCCAATAACCCGATAATACTCTAAATACCCCTTGACTTACTCCAAGTCAAGCTTAAATCCCGTTGTGACTTTCCTACTAGCTTACCTCCTAGGATCGTCTTGTGCTGGGTAACCCTGGCATAACCAAATAATAACAAAGCACCACGCCCATTTCACATATATGCCAAAAATGCCTGAAATGGCCAAAATATGAAAATCACCCAATTAATCACAAATGGGTTCACGTGCATATTTAATACACCTAAACATGCATATTATCATTAAATAGCATAATAAATCAATTATGGCCCTCCCGACCTCCTAATCAAGGTCCTCAACCTTATTAGGAAATTTGGGGCATTACAAAAAGTGTTTGGCTAGCTCTATGGCTAGTTACCCAGAGCTAAGGGCGAGGGCCCCAGGACTCTATGGTCACATAGCTAGGGCATAGGGCTTCGGGGTTGACTCTATGGTCAACTACTCAGGGCAGCGGCCCCAGAGTTGTCCAATGACCATTTATTTGTAATTGTATGTCTGTATGAGTAGGTTATTACTGCTAGACAAGCTAGATAAGTATCTGGGAATCTGTATTTTCTGTTTATGCACATGTTTAAGTTTTTTTGCTGAGCTTTGGCTCACGGGTGCTATGTGGTGCAGATACAGGAAAAGGAAACTTGACCAGCCATGAGTTGGAGAGCTTCAGTGGCGGCGTGTACATATGTGGCTGCTCGTCCACCACGACTGAGGATTATCTCAGATGAACTAGGGTTGTAGCCCTAATTTTGCCGCTTAGGTCGACTGATTGTAACTTTTTATGTATGTACACCCTCTTAAACACTTTCTTGTAATATTTTGGGGATTCCATGTATGTATGAAACTTTTTAAATAAAAGTCAACAATTCCTTTGACCAAAAATTTTAACCCTAACCCTTGACGATAACCTTAGTTACACGTTTATATCCAAATGACTTGATTAACAAGTCTAACACAATTTAAAATACACAATGTAACGGTCCTTGATTAGAAGGGCGTTACACTTATAGTCTTCAGGAGAAGATTTTTACAAGACTTGTGTCGGGAGGATGCAAGCACTTGCTGGACATTGAAGAAAGTTCAAGTGGTTGAGCATTTCAATTAGAATCATATTAGTGAAAACAAGTACAACAAAGTTGCGAAAAATCTCAGGAGGGAGTCTTGTTTTGTTTAAGTCAATATTTTGTACTTGTGATTCTTTATTAATTGGTTTTATTCTCTAGGCGTGGCCCCAAGGAGTAGGTTATCCCTTATCCGAAAGGGTTTCCGAACCTTGTGAAAATTCGTTGTGTTCTTTATTGTTTTTGCACTGTCTTTTTATTGTGTTCAGTTTCTGTCGTGACAAGTTCGTATTCTGTCCCAACAAATCTGAAATATGTTTTGACATTTAATTACCATTCCGCACCTTAATTAATTTACTTGATTTAATTAATTTGGAAATTACTAAAAATAGAATTTCATAGTTTAATAGTAAATGCACTTCTTCTTACCAAAAAAAATCTCAATGTCAATATAGATTTGAATGTCATAGTCAATATGGAATTACTTTTTTTTAATCAAACGTTTGGTTACCTTAGTATTTAATTATAAATAATTTTATAAGTTTTAGTGTTAGATTTTATGTAATAATTATAACTAATTTGGTAGTTAATGAAAAAATTCAATAAATTAAGCCAACTCTACTTAATCATAATAATAGAATTTGCAGCAATAATATTTATGTAGTTAGATTTGTTGCACTTAAATGTCTATGTAAATTTTTTACGACAATAATGCCTACCGTTAGTATTTTGATGCAGACGTTAGTCCCTGAGCCGTTAAATGTATAAAGAGGTACATGTGGCAGCATCTGATTTGGTCAAATTGATTTTAATTTATTAAATATTTTAAAAACCCTTAAAAAATTATTTTTTTAAAATCTAATTAATTTAAAATAATAAAAAATTTAATCAATAAAAAAATAAAAACTTAAAATTTAACTAATAAAAACAAAAAAAATTATGTTCATCGTTATCTTCTAAATCTAAACTGTAGAACGCCCTAATCTAATACTTTGTAAAACATTTGCATACTCATAAGCTTATAGAAGAAAGCCACTTATTATTTGAAAAAATCCAAATGGGGCCTTACTAAAACATGCAAGTTGTGCCCAATAGTTTAAAGATAAACATAATAGTTTCGTGCAACGTTTTAAAAATAAATAAAGTTCAAGTCCCACTGATAAGTTCTGAAAAGTTAAAAAATAAACATAACATTATTCTTTAGAAATTGGCGTTAAGCTGATCGTTTTCTCGCCCATAGGGTACACCCACGCCATACACATCCTGACGTTGGAACTCCCCACATCACCACGCGTGCCAAGGAGAAATCTTATTTGTTACCTGGAAGGGAAAGTAAAGGGGTGAGCTAAAAGCCCAGTAAGGAAGTGCAAACAATACATAAGTAAACACAACAAAACATATTCATATACATACATTGTTATACATCATAAACATCATTATCATGACCATCATCATCATAAACATAATCATCATAAACATTATCATCATATCTTTGTGTGCATGGCCCCTATCTTGTCCATGTCACATCTTGAGGTAAACAGGAACTCTGGTCCTTGAAATAACCTCGGCGCGTCCGCCCTATGAGTTACGTATTTCTATCCTTAGTAACTCGGGTTACGTCTTCATATCCTTAGTAACCCATTTGTTGTGTCGCGCTCAACACGCTAACAACCATTACATATCATACAACATACAGAAATACATGCAATCCAGTCATCTCAAAGCCAAGGAAAACTACATGAATTTCTACAATCATCATATCATATCATATCGGAATAACATTTCATACATGGTAAATCATCATATATAACATTTATATTCATACAAGCCAATCTTACCGTTCACATTATACACAAATAGAATTCTATCTAACTTCCTTACCTCAGGTCCAAGCAAGGCAAAAATTGACAAACTTCATAACGTTCGTACAACCATAATAAAATAACATTCTTTAGCATCACTTAAGACATTCTTGTGCCCAACTCATATACCCCATGTGTGCATGGGCCATGCACACATGGTGAAAACTACACATATTTTCCCAAACATGCATATTTACACATAAAATCACCAAAAGAATAATGCAAATTATACATATTTTATATGCATGGTTTTTAAGTAAAAATCATATGGTTGAATATTAGACATATTTTTTAACTTAATAGTGCATTTGCATATGACATGCATACGTGAGAACGTTGTTAAAAAGTGACGTTAAAAACAAAAATTTCTACGCGCTTATTTCTATCATTTTCAAACAATAATTTAGCAACATACTTTCCTTACCATTATTTATCTCTTTAAAATCACTAAGTTGATTAAACCTCTAAAACATTATTTTTATTTCATAAAAATAATTTATTTAGCCATTAAAAAAATCCATTATTATTTTAAATTACATAGAAATAATTAAGGCTTGACATTATTTTAAATACTTATAATTATCATATTTCCTTAGAAAATCACAATTTTATCTAAACTAATAAAATTACAAAAATTGATGTGAGAAAATATAATTTTTTTGTGTGAGAAAAATATATTTTGTTTGTATTATTTTAAGGCTAAATTTTATGTGATATAAATTCATATGTGATAATCAAATAATTAATTTTAATTTATTAAACTAAACTTTCAGCCACCGTTTAATTTATTTAAAAATCACTAGTGAATTAACCTCAACATTTTTCTTAATTAAAATGAAGAAAATCATATCTATTAAAATGAACACTCATGGTTACATTAAAAATACCATTGTTAATATTTACATAGTTTATGTGTTATATTATTTCACAAACACGCAATATTCTTTCAATTAAAAGACTTTCCAATATTTTTACCAAAACTTCCAGCAACAAAATAAACTATTAAAAATCACCATCTTGAAATTAAAACCTCATCATTTCTCTAAAATATAAAAAAAAAAATATGAAGGTATTTATTTGGGTAAAAACACCATTTTTAATGCATGTTAAAATTCCCCTTAATTTCTTAAAAACATCATAGCACTTGCAACATCATTTAAGCATGCAAAATCATTATTTTCATCATATTCTAAATCTTTTAAACATCAAAATCAGCAAGTTTAACAAATCAAGAATCTATCTTTTTCATCATGCTTCACAAAATTTACACAATAACCATACATGTTTAAATCGATACAATTAAATCACAAACCCTAGCATGTAACTATTATCATATTGTTATTCTAAGAAAATCCCTATCACCACTTAGACAATTAAATAATGCTACTCTCATGCAATATTATACCTCCAACAACCATGCATATATTTATGGGCAAGTGAAAAAAAATACAAGAAACTCTAACATGCTCTTATTATAAGATTATTTCAAGATTTCTTTTATGCAAAAATAAAGCAAGTATACCTAGGCCTAAGGCATGCTATTGCCGAAATACACATAGAGTCCAACAACCAAAATTTAGAAACCACCTCATCGTACTTCTTTGTTCAATTCAATAAGAGAAATAGCACCAATAACAAAGCATACTATCCACACTTATCACCTCGTTTTTTTTTTTTTAAAGCCACAATGACCCAACATGCCTTTATCCAATTTATCTAACCAATACATGATATAAATATAGCAATATAGAAAATAATAATAAAATCACCACACATGCTTGGCCGAAACCGTCATGCATCAACATTTCAAATTTCTTTTTCTTTCACCTCACATAAAATGCACCCAAACACGTTTCTAGAGAAATAAATAAATAAAATGCCAACATAAAAAAGAATACCTAAGAACTCACATCACAATAGTAAATAACTCCAACAAATATATCAATCAACAATGTTACAAAACCACAAAAATGATCAGCACCTCAAAACAATGATAGATCAAGGACAAGGGTTACAGATTCCAATACCTCTCTTGATTGTAGAATCAAGAACACAAAAGCTATGACCAACCCTCTTGGATACCCTATGAATTTTGAAACCCACAACAAAGAGAAAGGAAAAATGTTCTTAGAATTTAAGGAGATGAGAGAATAACTTAGAGGATTCAAGGTACTAAAAAAAAACAAAATACCTATACCCAAAATCTCTTTCTTCTTGTTCTCCTTCTTTCTCTTCTCCCTTCTTCCTTTCTTCTTCTCCTTCTCTCTCTAGTCTCACGCTTCTCATTCTCTCTTTCCCTCTCTTTGCACAATAGCCCCAATGCACAAGTGAGACAAGAGCTCACTTGTTTCCCTTCTTATTCTAGCCAAATAAAAACCTAGAATCAATTACCCAATCTCTCTTATCCTTTCATAATTTCCCTCTCCCAAATCAATACAATAAAACCCTTGAATTATCTAGAAAATAAACAAAGTAATTAGGAAATCACATATTCCTTACCCTTTTCTTTCTCTCTCTCTCCTTGGCTGTCCATGACCAATAAGGGAATTTGTGCTACTCTCGTAACTCTAGGGTCCTGTGACTTGGGACTTGATTTTGACCCCTTTTTGTTGCATTTTAGGGAAAACATTATTTCCCAAAATTTGTAGGAAATTTTATTAGCTTTCTAAATGTACCAATTATTGTGTCTAAATATAATATCCACAACCCAAGTTATGCCCGTTTTACTTAGGCTGGGTCTAGGGTTACGAGAAATCAGAAAAATGCAACTATTTTTTTTTTCTACACTTGTTTCTCAATTCTCTTTTGTGTGAACACAAAAGCTTACCCTATTTATTATTTTCTTGATTCCTATTTCTTATATATATATATATATTTAAACCATAAAATAAAATTAAAGAAAAATACAAAATGCATGGAAAACTATTGCATGTTCACCATGCAACCATGCACATGCACACACACAATTTCTCAAGTGCATCACTACTTACCATGCACCTTGGTGCATTCAACCAAAACTCAATTATTCACATATTAAAATAAATAAATAAATAAACAATTAACAATTAAATTCACAAAATTCTACCAAACAATTCTAACAATTAATTTAAACAAATAAAACAATTCACAACACTTAACAATTAAATAAAATAAAGCACAAAATTTAAATAATAATAAAAATTTGGTGCACTACATAAACCTAAAAATATATGTTCTTCACATAACTATATTTATCAAAACAGATTTATACACAAAATTCTAAAATATAAAACCATTGTTCATCACCTCCAACAATTATCATAACCGTTTTAGATTAATTCAAACAAAGAAAAAAGTGTAGAGAAACAAAATCAAACCCCTAGTTGAAATATGTACATAAAGAAAAAATTTCAAAAAAGAAAAAAAGAAAATCATCAACCTTCTCAATCTTTGTGCTCATCCAAATTAAATAAACCCAGTAAAATGGGTATGAACAATGATCAGACTTGCAACCACAAACTCGTTGGCTTCAATGGTCATTATGTATGAGCCAATTGGAAGAAAAAAAAAAGCAAACTCAGGCCCCAGCCCAACCTCCCTCTCATCTCACCCAGATGCACGACCTTCTTCTCCGGCCTCGTCCATTGTCGCCCTGCTCGCTTAAGCGTACGACCTTCAGACCTGGAGAAAAAAAACGAACCCAAAAGGCAAGCAAGAAGAAAAACACGATTCTTCTCAGATATGGAGAGATGAACCCATTGGGAGAAATAATGAAGAAAAATAAACTGAAAAAAAAAAGTTTACGGGTTCATGATTCTGGGTTTGTGTGGGATGATGGGAAGAAGAGAATGTTGGGTATTCAAGAAGAAGAAGAAGAAAAAGAGGGTTGGGTTTCAAGATGAACAAGAGGGCGGAAGAATGAGAGAAAAAGAAAATTAAAAACAATGTTTAAAGTTTGATTGAATTTTTTTATTATTTTAAATTAATTTTTTTTTAGAAATTAATTTTTTAATGATTTTAAAATATTTAATAAATTAAAATTAATTTGACCTAATCATGTGTCGCCACATATACGCCTTGACTTACTTAAGCTTAGGGACCAATGTCTGCACCAAAACACTTACAGTAGGCATTATTGCTGTAACAAAATTTACATAGGCATTTAAGTGCAACAAATCTAACTACATATGTATTATTGCTGCAAATTTCCCTATTAATAATTTGGGGGAAATGATTGACCTCTAACTCGAGTATGATAGCTGAAGGAGAAAATGACAATTATGGAAAACACCATTACTACGCCATAACTACAAGTGATGCTTATAGTTCTTTTCTTTCTTATATAAAAAAAAAAAAAAAACCAGCCCTGTCGAGGCCCAAGCCTAATTTTTCTCATACACTAATCTTAGTGTCTTTCTCTTTGCAGGAAATTACATGAAATATGGTTTTTTTTTTTTTGAAAAATTTGGGTGTTTTCAACTTTATGCATTTTTTTATGGGGTTTTATATATATATATTTTTTAATGGGTTTTTTCCCCATATTTTGGTAATGTTATTTTTGTTTGGGTTTATACTTTTTTGGACCCTATTTTTTGTCTTATTACATGTTTGGACCCTGTATTTTGTAAAATGATTCAAATAGACCCATAAACCCAATTTTGATGAATTGGGTTGCACTGTGAAAATAGTTTTTTTATATACGGTATTAGTTAGTTACCATTTTTTTAGTGATCTGGTGGTAATCAATTACCAATTTAGCACTATGAAATTGGTTTTTTGGATTTTAGTGATGTGTGGTAACCAGATAATACTATCAAAATAGTTTTCATTTTTTTTAGTGATATGGTGGGTAACTAGTTACCACTATCAAAATAAAAAATAAAAAAACAAGTTGTAACTTATATCGATCGTGATGGTAACTAGTTACTAAGCCAAATATGGGGAAAAAACCAATCGTGATTGTAACTAGTTACTTAGCCAAACCTGGAAAAAAAAAACCATCGTGATGGTAACTAGATACTTAGCTAGATTTGGAAAAAAAAAACCACAACTAAAAAATAAACCATATAGATTTGAAACAACCAAGAAGTAGAAGAAGAAGAAGAAAAAAAAAAAATCGGAGATGGCGTCGGGAGTGAGCGGAGGTATGATGTTCGTTTTGGTTGCCAGTGTGAGAGGGTTGTCATTGCTGTGAGAGAAAATAGAGAGAGAGTTTGGGGAATACATGAGGGAAAGAGGAGAGTGAAAGTGAGAGAGAGTATTTTGTTTATAGTACTTTTTTTTTTTAATAATTTATGGATAGTTTATGTTTTAAACTATATTTTTAGTCAACTATCCATATTTTGATGGCATTATTTTTTTGTCCATATTTATAAAGTCTTAAGTTAAATTTTACCATATTTTTGTAAAGTTCTCTTCTCTTTTTCCTTCTAAGTTTTATTTTGATATGATTTTATGTTTTGATGTTCATGTTATGTTTTGCATCTGATTTTGGTGTTATTGTGCTGGTTTGGTGTCCTAATTTGGCATTCATTCATCATCTAAGACGATGCATTTTGTATTAATTTTTCTTTTGTCCTGGTGTGAACTTTATGCCTTAGTTATTATAATTGTAGCCAAAAGTCATAACTGATTCCTATACCCACTATAATGAGTAAGTTTAAACCTATAGTGATTTTGATCGGGAAATTTCAGTTTGTATGCTTGATAAATGCTACTATTTAAAAAAATGTTAGACATATTAAAGATTTTAAAATAATGCTATTTTTGGCACTTTATCCAAAATACATTTATAATTTCCCCCTCACTTTTCACTTCTCATTTCTCTCTTCTCTCTTCCCCCTCTCTCTCACATCACGGCACCACCAACACCACCACCACACTAAATATTGTATTTCGAATAGGCATAATTTTTGAGTTTTTTTTTGCGTTTTTTTTCTTCAGATTTGAAACTTTGAAATATGCAGAAAATTGACATTGCTCAATGGTGCTCGATGCCAGCTCGATGGGGCCTTCAAAATCATGATTTTTCATGAAAAAACGACTTTGCTCAATGGTGGTTTGATGGTGGCTCGATGCAATTCTTGCAAGAGACATAATTTTTCACTCGGGTGTCCGTTTGGGGTGATTTTTTTTATTTTGGGTATTTTTTCAAGATCTAAACGTTTGACATGCTCATATGCACATTTGTGAAGTGTAACACTTGTAAAAAATACAAAAGTGCAAACATACCTCATGTTTAAGACATCTTTTGGTATGTTTTCAAGTTTTAAACTTCCCAAATGTGCATATGAGCATGTCAAACATGTAGATCTTGAAAAAAATACCCAAAATAAAAAAAATCACCCAAACTGACACCCGAGTGAAAAATTATGTCTCTTGCAAGAATCGCATCGAGCATCATCAAGCACCATTGAGCCATAATCTAACCACTATCGAGCAAAGTCATTTTTTCATGAAAATCTTGATTTTGAAGGCCCAGCAAATGGCTACTCGATAGTGCTCGATGACAGCTTGATGGGGCCTTCAAAATCAATATTTTTCATGAAAAAACTACTTTGCTCGATGATGCTCGATGCGATTCTTGCAAGAGACGTAATTTTTCACTCGGGTGTTCGTTTGAGGTGATTTGTGTTTTGATTTTTGGTATTTTTTCAAGATGTACCGTTTTACATACTCATATGCACATTTGGGAAGTTTAAAACTTGAAAAAATACCAAAACATATCTGTTGCCCCTGATTTTGGCCAACTGACACGAAGTCAAAATACGCTTGACGTGGAAAAATACGTTGAAATGAATGTAATGACGAAAACAATAAGAACACAGGAGTTTATAGTGGTTCGGCCCTAGGATCTGGTAATAACCTACGTCCACTTGAATTGTTATTGGAATGAGATTCAAAGGGGTGATCAAAGAACTAGGGTTCAATGAGTTTCACTGACCTTTGAATAAGAAAATGCAAATCTTCTAGCCCAAAAGAAAAAAGAGCCCCCTTCCCCTGAGCTTTCTTCTTCTATTTATAAGCTCAGGGAAGATTTACATTAATTCGTTACAGATATTCTTTCATAAATAATCGGATACTCAGGAAATCATGGGAGATAATTTCGGATTCCATCATAACTGCCTAAGATCTCCTCCGTGTATAGCGTGCGTACGACCAGGCTGGTCGTAGGAAGAAGTTTATCGTGTGACAGTAGGTGTCTTCCTGGTCGATAGTCGGGCATGGGTTCTGCCAGATGTCAGCCACGTTTATTTAATGCATGCCATGTCATTTACCTCTGATTTTTGGGATAACATTTGCCCCCCAAGTTTGTTTAGTGCGACCAGCAATAAAGAAACTTAAGGAAACAACCGTTCACATCCCCATGATGTTTGTCAGGATCCCCGTGCGTTTTCGAAAACTGTGACATAATTATGTCTAATCAAGCCTTTTCAGTTTCTAAAAAGGAAATTTGACGGCTTATACACTTCCCCACGTTTTGAAAGTGGGAAATGATGATTACTGCTTTTTGGCCATAACCTCGGTCCCTATAAATAAGCTTTTCTTCTTCTTTAAAAATTTTTACTCACCATTTTTGCCAAGATTTTCAAGAACTTGCCCCAGAATACAGAACTTCGAAACCAATCCGACGTCTAGCCGAAGATCTTCCGATTCGAATTTTTTGTCTCCTTCCGAATCTCCATCTTCACCCAGGTAAGCACTTCGCTCTTTGAGCTTTTCACTACGCCATGCATGCCATTTCATGCTCTGTGATTTTCTATGTTCTTGAGTAGGGTTTTAAGGGTCTTTTGGTATAAACTGCCCATTGCTCGACAAGAGTGTGTCTTTATGCTTTGTATAGGCCAGGACATTAGTTTGATAGCTAGGATCATTGGTTTGGGGCGTTAGGTTGACGAAAGATTCAACCTTTAAGCCAGGTGAAAAAACCGAAAATTTTTCCTACCCCTTAGGAGTCGAAAAAGTTCTCCTTCAGAAAATAGTTTACTTCCTTTTTTTTTCTCCGTTTTTCAAACTACTCGCGTCGCATTTAGCGTAGGATTAGGATGCTGCTGGTTATTTAGATACGGGCAACGTTATCCCAATCTCCCACACTACTTCGCAGATTATGTCTTATCTCCTCCATTGTCTGTTTGCAGTTCATATGCAAGACCCTTGGGGAGGAGAAAGACCTATTGAAGACGAGCTCTTGGCCCAACTACTCGAAGGCGAAGAGAACCCATCTACGTTGATCCCAGAAATCCCCTTTTCTCGCCCTTGCCCAAACTGTCCACCAATTCCCAATCAGAAAATGGCCAGAACAAAAGCCAAAGCTCGAAAAAGACAAAACCCTAATGATTGGTGGTGAATAATGCATATTTATTGATCTCAAATGTTAAATTAAATTATAATTAATATTTTCATGAAATTAATGAAAAATATTTTTACAATTGAAAATATTTAGTTTGAATTTAATTTGGTTTATTTTGCAGGAATTATGTGCATTTTGATACAAATAAAAAGAAAGATTCAATTGTGAAAGAAAGAAATGAAAAAAATTGGCATTCTTGCAAGGGAAGAACCCAATTTAAGAAGAAATAACATCAAGCCCAGCCCAAGTTTCTACCATGCGGATCATATTGTGACTGAAGCTATTCAATATATATGAAATTCCAAGCTGCTCATCAACTCTTATTCCTATGCATGACTTGGTCTCTTCCCTTGTGATCGACATGTGGCAAGGTTGACCATCATTGTGCTTTGATTTGGAAAAGCAATATTCTTCCAGCCAACTTTCTAAATCAAATCCCATTTTTTTAGTTTTAAGAATCAAATCCCATTGTTTTAGTGATTAGATTAAAAACTGTAGTTATTTGTATTGACTTTCACACATTTTTCGCTTCAGATTTATTTTCTCTTTATTGTGTTATAATTGTGTCCCCAAAACACTATAAAAAGGGACCTCTTGTACATATTTGGGTGTGTAATTTTTCATTGGCAAAAACTATAGTAAATTTTAGTCTTATTTTGTCTATCTCTTCTCATATTTTCTCTTTAGATTATTGTGAGAATGACTAGCATTTTTGGCTAGTTTCCTAGATAAGGTAAAGGATGATCCTATATGCAAGGTGAAATTTATTTGTGTTTTGATTCACCAAATGCTTAAAGTTTATACATTTGAGTAATATATTTTTCTTCTATTTTTCTCTATCTCAATATCAATATATTTATCTATTTAGTATTATATAGAAATAGTCATGCTTTTTCTATGTGAATATGATTAGGACAAATATATTGATATTATAATTTTATGATTAGTCTTTTATTGCATTATTGCCAATAAGGTATATTGTCATTCTTAGATTTTTCATAAGATTATTTTCTAAGTTC
The DNA here is from genome assembly GCF_963169125.1 of Humulus lupulus. Lineage (NCBI taxonomy): Eukaryota > Viridiplantae > Streptophyta > Magnoliopsida > Rosales > Cannabaceae > Humulus > Humulus lupulus. The sequence goes on along the minus strand of NC_084801.1, from coordinate 21,460,777 downwards.
CTAATGTGAGAATTGTTATTACTCGAATACATTTTATTATATATGTTCTTCATGTTTTATCTTCCGATTAAATTGTTGGGAAGTGAACGATTTAATTGTGTTATATGTGTGAATCAAAATCCAAATAAATGAGCCAAATATATAGGTGATTCTTGAAACCTTATCACTTTTGTTATCGAATTTTTCTACCAATTTTATTTGCTTTAATTTTATTTTTAACATTTTCTCAAAAACTACCAACGATTTATTTACTTTTTGCGCTTAATGTTCTACTAATCACTTTTTGATAAGATATCTCTCTGTGGACACGGCCGCGCATACTACACTACAACAACCGCTTTGTGAAGACAAGTTTGGGCGTAATCACCTAACTCTCCAAGTCAGCCTTCTGCTGATGCCCCCTCAACCAGTGGTTGAGGTGAATTCGCCCTTGAGACCGACATCCAGAGGCGTGCCCGTCCTCGCCACGCTGACTTGCCGGCTGTCGAGTGGCACGTCGTCCCCCCAAGTTCGGTGACGCTTCGTATGATCGCCAACTACTTAAACAGATACAATATGACAGGGGTGATCCTGGTCAAACCTTCCACCGGCCAGCGAGCCAACCTGCTAGGAGGGGCTTACGGCGCCTGGTCGAGGTACCACATCGAGGCAGGTGCCATCCTGCCTCTTCATTCATTCTTTCAAGGGGTGGCAAACTACTTTGGGGTAGCCCCCTTTCAGATCACCCTGAATGGGTATAGGATGTTGGCCGCACTTTATATCCTCTACAAGCTCAAAAAATGGCCAGCTCCTTCTCCACATGAGGTCAATTTTCTATTTGACCTCAAGTCCAACCCTAACCATGATGGTACGGGGTTCTTCCACTTCTGCCACCAGGAGACCGGGCGCACCTTTCTGTCCGATACCACTCACATCTCCAACGTGGGGAAGTACCATTAGGAGTACTTCCTTACGCCCGACATCGCCGCAGACAATCTGGCCTTCACTCGAGGAGGTCAAAAAAATCCTTCACCAGTAGTTTCCGTACTTTAATCCTTTCTTGTCATAATACTTCGCTATTGTGTTCTAGGCCCATGGTTACGCCCGACCCCCACTCCAGGAATGGAGTTGAGGGCAGCACTCTTAGCCAACATGCCAAATGCTGCTAAGAGTGTAAAGAACATAATTAATGAGGCTAACCTTAGGCTGGCTAGCCTTTGGGGTTCTCAGCCTGCGACTAACAAACCCTCGGCGGGTGGTGTCCACGTCGATGTGGAACCTGAGCAGCAACCTCAGGCACCCCCTCCACGGAGGAGGCCAACTGGGGTTACAATCAGGGAACCTGTTGTTCCCCACCGAGCAGCAGAATCTTCCGTCCCCGTGGGCAAGGGGAAACAAAAGGCTGCCGAGCCTACGAAATTTCTGACGACTCGTCGGATGTAAACGGTACAATAATTTCATTTTTAAATAATTTGCCAATTCCCTCTCATCTATTTGATGGGGATGGCAACTTTAGGAACGCCCCTTCTTTAAACTCAGATTTCTTCCAGGAACTAGGTAGTTCAGTAGATAATGTTACGACCAGTAGTTGTAGCTCGGGTACTTTACTTTTGTAATCCTTTTAATTTAATCTCTGTTTTCCCGTGACCCTTTAATCTCACTGTTCGAATTTTTTCCCTTGGTGCAGGTATGGACTCTGAGGACTTCTTCGAGCATTACCAAGCTGTCGCTGCCTCCTCTGTCCCGAAGAAGGACAACAAAAGGGCTCGAGGGGAAAGAAGCAAGACCCCTTCGAAGAAGGCCCGGACAGAAGATGCTCCTACCACCGCCCCCTCCAAGGAGGACTTACCACCTCCGCCTCCCCCCGAGCAGACGACCCCCACGCCTGTCAATCCCCAGCCCTCCTCTAAGGCTGCCAACAAGGAAACTTTGGATAACTTGTCCGAAGGCTCCCTGCCCAGCCACATAGTTGGCATGGCCAGGGAGAGGATATATCGGCTCTCGAAGCACAAACGCAGCCAGACCGCCCTCAATGATATTGCCACAATGGAAGTTGACCAAATCATCAACAGAGGGTTGAATGAGATAGTCAGCGTAAGTCATTTTCTGCTGCTTTATCATTTACGTCAGACTTCCATTTCTAACTTTATCTCATTTTTTGTTCAGGGGCTGCTGTCTTTAACTGCCAGCTGGCGCCGTGCTGGGGCGTTGGTCTCTCGAGAAAAGGACTTTGACTCCAAGCTTGCCCAGGCTAAGCAGGCACTTGAGGCTGATAACAATAAGCTGCTCGAGGAGAACAAGGAGTTGTCCAAGCTAAACGAACAATTGTGCGAGGACCAAGCCACTCTCACCCAGGAGCTTCATGAGGCCCAAAGTTCATTGAAGAAGGCCAACAAGGAGCGGAAGAAGTGGAGGGAGAGTGCTGTACTCGTCACCCAAGAATGTAAGCAGCTTAATCTTAACTTTACTGGCAGCAAGGAGGAGATAAAGAGACTCGAGGAGCGGGTGCGGGTGCGGGAGCTTGAGGGGCGCGTTCAGGAGCTCAAGGAGGACGGGGCCAGAAATTTGAAGAAGTACAAGGAAGCCACCTTCCTCTGTTTCTATGATTTCTGGAAGCACAACCGGGAGGCCAACATTAACTATCTCTCCGAGTGGTTGCAAAGGACACTGATGGCGCAGTGCGCCACTCGGTTGGAGGCAGAGGAGAGAGCTAAGGCCAAAACCCTTGCTGCTGATGCTGAGGCTGGTCCTCCGGTTGATCAGAGCACTCCTCCTAATCCAGAAGACCCTCCTGCTCCCCAATAATTCTCTTTTTATTTTTCATTCAGCTTTTATGGCCCACGGGGCTATTTGTAAAGACAATTTATCTTTATTGCTGCGAGGGCAGCTTTTTTACTTACACTTGAACGATTACATCCGAGCAGTACTGCTCGCAGTGTAAATGATTGCCTTATTGATATTATAATGTTTCTTTTATTATAATACCTGTTCGCATGACCGAACTTAGCATAGTACTTTGGTTTGATTTAACAAAACATAAATTTTGAAAATTGCTCTAAGTACCGTAGCATGCTTTCACTCATTTTGTTCATGTGTTTACATAACTCATGGTACGCTTTGCTATCAATGTACCTTATATGCCCCCAAAGTGATCGAGGAGCTTTAGGTCCTTGGTCACTTGCCTTGACCACGACCTGTTTGAACATTACTGCTTGTTATGAAATTCAACACTTATAATACAGCAAAACAACACACGTAATGAACAAATACTTGTAAAAATAAATTTACAAAGGTTGGCAAGAATGACTGGCTGCGCACAGTCCCTTATAATCTCGTATTAAAAATGGACTAATCATGTCTTTACGAGTGATCTTAAAAAGATCTTACACTTATAAGCGATTAGCCATACAGCGTGGCTAACCCTTTTTCGAAACTTGTAAAAAGTAAAAATTAATACAAGCCAGTCCTTTAAGAAGGACTGTTCACTGATAATACTTGCGCAGGTGTTCTCCATTCCAATAGCGTGGAACGAGATCTCCATTTAAGCGTGCAAGTTTGTAGGTGCCCGGATGAAGGACTTCTTCAATCTGGTAAGGTCCTTCCCAATTTGGTCCGAGTACTCCAGCAGTGGGGTCGCGGGTATTTAAGAAAACTCTTCGCAGCACTAGGTCACCGACGCTGAATTTCCTTTCTTTCACCTTTGAGTTAAAATACCGGGCGACCTTTTGCTGGTACGCAGTAACTCGGAGTTGGGCTTTTTCTCGTTTTTCTTCTAGTGAGTCTAGGGACTCCATCATTAGTTGGCTGTTCTGATCTTGGTCATATGTAATTCGTCGATGCGAGGGCGGATCTAACTCGACGGGCAACATGGCCTCATACCCATATGTTAAGGAAAACGGAGTATGACCTGTCGCTGTTCGGTGAGAAGTTCTATACGACCAAAGTACTTCAGGCAGCTGTTCTGGCCATGCTCCTTTAGTGTCTTCAAGTCTTTTCTTCAGGGTGTCCTTAAGCATTTTATTCACTGCTTCGACCTGCCCGTTTGCTTGTGGATGCGCGACTAAAGAAAAGCTTTTAATAATCCCGTGCCTTTCGCAGAAGTCTGTGAATAAGTCACTGTTAAACTGGGTTCCGTTGTCTAAGACAATCTTTCGAGGAAAACCATATCGGCAAACAATGTTTTTGATAACAAAGTCAAGCACTTTCTTTGTCGTTATGGTAGCGAGTGGTTCAGCTTCGGCCCACTTGGTGTAGTAGTCGACTGCTACAATTGCGTACTTCACTCCGCCTTTTCTCGTTGGCAGGGATCCAATCAAATCTATACCCCATACTGCAAAATGCCAAGGACTCTGCATCTGTTTTAACTCATTTGGAGCTACACGTGGGATTTTGGAAAACCTCTGACACTTATCGCACTTTCGTACAAACTCGTTTGGAGCTGCGAGTGGGATTTTGGAAAATCTCCTTCGGTATAGAATACTATCGGCCAGTATATACCTAGCAGCTTGCCTTTGAAGAGTTCTGGCCTTGTTTCTATCTGATGGTAGTACACCATTTGTAAGATACTCCAAATAAGGCGCCATCCATGTATCTTCCATTCGGATTTCCATACTGGTTTCATCTGCTCGTATGCTTGGCTCGCCCAATCTTTCCACTGGCACAATATTTAAAGTGTCAGCATCTTTCATGCTCGCGAGTTTGGCTAAGGCATCTGCGTTCGAATTCTGATCCCGCGGTATTTGCTGGAGGGTCAACTTCTTGAACTGGGCCAATAGATCTTTAGTTTTGTTCAAGTAGGCCACCATTTTGAGGCCTCGTGCTTGATATTCCCCTAGAACTTGATTCACTACCAGCTGTTAATCACTGTAAATATCCAGCATCTTTATACTCATGTCTTTTTCCATTCTTAATCCAGCGAGGAGTGCTTCGTATTCGGCTTCATTATTTGATGCCGCGAAGTCGAACCTAATGGCGCAGTGAAATCGATGCCCTTCTGGCGTTATCAAGATCACCCCTGCTCCCACGTGAGATTCGTTGGACGATCCATCTGTGAATAACTTCCACGAAGGAGCTTCATCTTGAGGATCAAGCGCACTAGGTTTTTCGCACTGCTCGTTGTCTGGGAGTTCGGTGAACTCTGCAATAAGATTAGCCAAGGCTTGTCCTTTTACTGCTGCTCGTGGCGAATATGTAATATCGAACTGCCCCAGTTCGACTGCCCATTTTAATAAATGCCCAGCCGCCTCTGGTTTTTGGAGGACTTGCCGAAGGGGCCGGTCAGTTAAAACTATAATAGGATGGGCTTGGAAGTAAGGACGTAGCTTCCTTGAGGCCAAGATGAAATAGTATGCTAACCTCTCGATGGGAGGATACCTCAGTTCTGCTCCGATTAGCCTCTTGCTTACATAGTAAACTTCCTTTTGTACGCCTTCTTCCTCTCGTACTAGTACCGCACTAGCAGCAACTTCAGTGATCGCCAGGTAAATGAACAAAGTTTCTCCTTCGATAGGCTTTGATAAAATAGGAGGCTGTGCCATATGGGCTTTCAAGGCCTGAAAATCTTGCTCGCAATCTCCTGTCCATTCAAATTTCTTATTGCCCCTAAGTAGATTAGCCTCTTGCTTGCTCGCAGTCTCTCAACGAGAGCACCATGACTTTGAAATAAATCTACTTAGGGCTACAATCCTCCCAGTTAAACTTTGTTCATCTTTGATCTTCTCTGGCAATTTCATGTTGATCAGGGCTTGTTTATTGTCAAAGGTGGAAGGCTCATTGTGTGGCCCATTCTTGCCATTGCCGTTGTCGTTCCCGTTGCCTTTGTCGTTGCCGTTGGGCTTGGACCCATTGGCGGCTTTGGCGGGCTCGGCGGTCCCCTTGTCTTTGCCTGGGGGCTTTCCTTCATTGGAGATGGCATCTTCGAGCTTGATGTAGCGATCAGCCCGATCCAAGAATTCCTGGGTAGTTCTAACCCTATGTTTTCGGAGGCTTTCCCAGAGAGGCGTGCGACGCTTAACCCCTGCGGTTATGGCCATCATTTTGCCTTCGTCTCCCACTGTTTTTGCTCCAGCAGCTGCTCTAATGAAGCGTTGGACGTAGTCTTTCAGTGGTTCTCCATCTTGCTGGCGTATTTCAACCAGCTGGTTTGCCTCGGTCGGGTGCACACGACCCGCGTAGAACTGTCCGTAAAACTCCTTTACGAACATTTCCCAGGAAACTATACTTGCAGGAAGGAATTTAAAAAACCACTCCTGTGCGGCATCAGAAAGTGTCGCAGGGAAAATCCTGCACCGAGCGTCCTCGGACACTTTCTGAATGTCCATTTGTATCTCAAACTTGTTGACGTGAGATACCGGGTCACCATACCCATCAAAGTTTGGAAGCGTAGGCATTTTAAACTTGCTAGGAGTTTCTGCCATAGTTATCCTCTGGACGAAAGGAGTGCATTTCCTCCTATCGTGGTCGATGTAAGATGTTCTTCCCCCGACCAGCTGTTGCACTGCCTGGTTGAGGGCATCTATCTGGGCATGCACAGCGCTAGGAATCGCCGTGGCCTCTGGTGCTGGGGGGACGTACTCGCCATGCCGCTCGCGGCGATCGTTGAGTACATCTCTTAAGTCCTCGTCTCTCCTCCGCTGCTCGCTAGCTTCGAGCCGGTTGAAGACGTTATTTTGTCTGGGCTGCCCCCCAGCGTCCCGTCTGTTGGGTTGGTCATCCTGAGGTAGCTGGCTTTTGCCTCCACCTCTTTCTTCATTCCTCCGACCGACATTTCCTCTACCTGAGTCGGCCTCATTATAACCATGGCCATCTCTGAATCTTGATTGGCTATGGTGGGATCGTCTATTCCCTCGATTGCCTTATTGGGCTGGAACCCCCCGAGCATTAGAGGGTGGTATGCGTTGGTCGTTAGGTCCCCGTGCATTATCATACCGTGGGGGGCCTCGGGCCGCAGAGCCTAACTCTGAGTTCCTCCTGTTGCCAGGAGGATGCTGTCCTCTGCTCAGAAGGTTTGGCTCGTTGCCCCTATGGCGTCTAGGACTACGAGGCTGCTGCCCGGTCCTATTCTGCCTATGCTGCGGGGGATTGCCGCGACCAGTTTGGGATGGAGGCTGTGCTTCAGGGTCTCCTAGCGGGACATCGTCCTGAGGCGCCGGTGGCTGCTCGGGCCTTTGTGGACTCGAGGGTTGGATAGGCGGGCTAGGATTGGGACCTCTGTGGGGTGGCCCATTCGCGGGTTGATCAGGCTGCGAGGCAGGTGCAGCCTGATTCCTAGCCAATTGTAAGGCTGCCTCGAGGGCTTCCATGGCCTCCCTCTGGCGACGGTCCATCTCCACCTGCCTTTCACTCAGCTCCAAGCGCTGCCGTTCAATTTCTTGTTGTTGCCACGCCATGATTTCGGCAGCACTTTCCTGGCTGGCCCTCAGATTGGCCAGCTCCTCATGTAATGCCCCTAGGGTACTCTTCAGCATCGCGTCGTCCATTTCTTCCTCATCAAATTCCAAATGTGGCTCATCCTCAGCCTTGTTTGGAGGAGGAGGCGGGTGAGATGGTGCAGCGCCGACCGCCTGTCCAATTTTCTTGGTAGTTTTCGCCATTGATTTTCCAACGATAATGTATCAAGCTCTCAATGAAAGCACCAGAATGTTGACCCTGATTTTGGCCAATTGACACGGAGTCAAAATACGCTTGACGTGGAAAAATACTGTTATACCCAAAAATTGGAGATCAAGGACGTGGCAATAAATGTGACAAGTGGCAATGCATGGTCAGTAAAAGACACGTTAATAGTCAATAAATACATTGACTCCTCAGAGTTGTGATAAAGTGACCCGGTAGACTGACGAAGAATTTGGACTGCTTGAAAGATGTCATAACCAAGCCAAGTGCATCTTGGTCCTAGGAGGCTAAGGAGAATGCATCCTAGGAGGCTAAGGGGAGTGCATCCTAGGAGAGCTAAGGGGAGTGTATCCTAGGAGAGCTAAGGATGTGGTCCTAGGAGGCCCCCAGGGAGGAAGTGGTCCTAGGAAACCCCAAGAGAGTGATCCTAGGAGACCCCAAGGGTGTGTCCAAAGTAAACCTCCCAAGGTTTCCTAAGTGTTGGCTCGAATGTGTCCAAGGTAAGTAGCTAAGGAGGAGGAGTCCCATGCAAGCCAAGAATGGAGACTTAGATTTTGACAAGGAGAAGTCTACACCATGTCCGATCGGACATGGTTGGAGGAGCCTAGGAAGTGCCTCGGACCTATCCGGGGTGAGATGCCAAGGAGGTTGCCTCGGACCTATCCGAGGTGAGATGCCAAGGAGATTACCTTGGACCACCTTGGTCCAAGGAGAAGCCAAGGAGATTGATTCAAGGAGAAACATGGCATGCTAGAGGAGAGTGCCATGTTAGAGGAGAGAAGTGCATGTCCTACTACCATGCATGTCCGACCAACAAATGTTTGTCCTACCACCATGCACATGTTCGACCAACACTTGCATGAGTCGTCAGTAGGAGGTGGATCAACTAGCTAAAAGAGACTAAGTCAAGATTCCCATAAAAAACTTCAACAAGATATGCGGGAATCTCTCATTCTTCCCACAAATGGGGGGTTTGTTACATTTTGAATTTTGAATGTTTCTTTGTAATTTAAATGTAATAAATATAATAAAATATCCCGGTTTTAAGGGATACCGTATGTATGACCCTAAGCCTATAAATAGAGGGCTTATGGGATGAGAGAGGGGCTTCTGCTGCTTCTTCTTTCTAGAGAGAGAAAATTGGGTCTGTGTATTCTAGAGAGAGAAAGTGCTGATATTTGAGAGAACTCTTGTATTTTCACAATCTGTACTGAAGAAACTCAGTTGGCTCATCCATCTGATCTTGAGTATAGATCTATAAATCATAACTCTAAGTGGATTAGGCTATTGCCGATAATCGGGGCTGAACCACTATAAAATCTCTTGTGTTGTTTATCTTTCTGTTCATAAGCTGTCTGTTGTCGTTTACATTCTCTTGAAGGCTTGTCGTATTTGATGTTCTCACGTCGTTGGCTAAAAAGACAGTCAACAAATACATTGAAATGAATGTAATGACAAAAAAAATAAGAACACAAGAGTTTATAGTGGTTCGGCCCCAGGATCTGGTAATAACCTACGTCCACTTGAATTGTTATTGGAATGAGATTCAAAGGGGTGACCAAAGAACTAGGGTTCAATGAGTTTCACTGACCTTTGAATAAGAAAATACAAATCTTCTAGCCCAAAAGAAAAAAGAGTCCCCTTCCCTTGAGCTCTCTTCTTCTATTTATAAGCTCAGGGAAGATTTACATTAATTCGTTACAGATATTCTTTCCTAAATAATCGGATACTCAGGAAATCATGGGAGATAATTTCGGATTCCATCATAACTGCCTAAGATCTCCTCCGTGTATAGCGTGCGTACGACCATGCTGGTCGTAGGAAGAAGTTTATCATGTGACAGTAGGTGTCTTCCTGGTCGATAGTCGGGCATGGGTTCTGCCAGATGTCAGCCACGTGTATTTAATGTCTGCCATGTCATTTACCTCTGATTTTTGGGATAACAATATCTTAAACGTGAGGTATGTTTGCATTTTTGTATTTTTTTCAAGTGTTACACTTCACAAATGTGCATATTAGCATTACAAGCGTGTAGATCTTGAAAAAATACCAAAAAAAAAAAAAAAAACCCCAAACGGACACCCGAGTGAAAAATTATGTCTTTTGCAAGAATTGCATTGAGCACCATTGAGCCACCATCGAGCAAAGTCATTTTTTCATGAAAAATAATGATTTTTAAGGCCCCACCAAGCTGGCATCGAGCACCATCGAACCACCATCGAGCAAGGTCGATTTTCTGCAGATTTTAGAGTTTCAGATCTGAAAAAAATCGCAAAAAAAAACCTAAAAATCATACCTAGATCTGTTCACAATGCAGTATTTAGTTTCTTAAGTGAAAGAAACATCATTATATTTGAGAAACAATTAATTACCCATAAATTTTTACTCAAAGAATCATCAAAATGTATGTTTCTTTGGGTATATTGTGTTTATCCCTACAAGATGGCCGAAGTTATGGAGGTTTTTCTGGTGTTGGTGGTGGCGTCGCTGCCGTGGGTGGTGGTGTCGTGAGGTGAGAGAGAATGAACGAAGAGAGAGAGGGAAGAGAGAAGTGAGAGGAAAATGACAAGGGTATTTTGGGTAGAGTGCCAAAGAGTGACATTATTTTGAAATCTTTATTATTCTTAGTATATTTTTGAATTAGCACCATCTATGATGCATAGAATATGAAATTTCCCTTTTGATCTCCGTTATAATCTAAGGCCAAAATCTTTAGCTAGGTGCCTCTACTGGTGAATCAAGTTTGAATTTTGATCTAATTAAGATATGAATTTTAAATAATTTTTTATTAGATTTTAATAATTAAATGAATTTTAAAATAAAAAATAAATAGTGTGGACCAATGAGAGGTTGTCATGTATGAGCTTAACTAACACTAAACGACCAAATACTTATGACTACCAAGAAATATTGATGGAAGATATTTTAGCTGTAAAAAAAAGAATTAAGTATTTAAGTACTAGAATGCGATAAACTTATGTATTTTCGCCGCCAATTACACAAATAAAAATATAAAACCAGAGCTGAAAATCAAGTAAAAATATTAATAAATAAGTTTCAAAACATTATTATGTTATAAAAAAAGACAATCTTTAACCACTCACACAAAAAATTACAATTTTAGCTCCCTCTATTTTGTTAGTATACCAGTTTGGATAATCGATTTTAACTATTACAACTGGGAACTTTCATTTTGTAAAAATAAAAAAAAGAAAAAAAAGACCCTAAACTAGATTTTTGTCAACATATTTTTAAATATGACCTAAATATCCGTAGTTTAATTTTAATGAATAAATTATTAATTATTTTGGAATATGTAACAAGTTTAAACATTGAAATAAAATAAATAAAATAAAAGCTAATTAATTAAAAAATCTTTTGATAAAAATAAAATACTAAAACCAAATTTTTAAACAAAAAAATAATCTAGAAACTAAATTTTTTAAAAAAATTAACTGATCTTTTTTTTTTCTTCTTCTTTCAGGTTTGTTGTAGATGAGGTGACCTAGCCCAGCGCCGTGCAACCAAGCTCATCACCTTGCTAGCTCTTCTCACCCAGTTCAGCTCCATGCAACACCTCCTCGCCCCACATCTGGTGTCATACAATACTCCTTATTTCATTCACATGTGAGCTAGAGCTCATAAGCATGAACCTTTTTGGGGTAAGGAGGGTTGAGCAACATCGGATCTAAAGCAAAGAAGGGTTGTGCAGCAGGGAACTGTGAGAGGATGGCTGACGAAGGCAACAAACTAGGTTGCATCCGCTATAGCAAACCTAATTAAGAAAAAAAACAAAATAGAAAGAAGGAAAATATTAGTTGAGATTCATTTAATTTAGTTTTTATATTATTATTTAATTAGATGTTTGCTTTTTGTTTTTATTTTTCATTTTGTCTTTATTAAAAAGATTTGATGATTAATTATTTGTTATTTTGTTTAATATTGAAAAATCATCAAAAATTCATTAATTAAAATTAAACTAGATGTTTAGGTCATATTAAGAAATATGCTGACCAAAATCTAGTTACGGATGATATTTTCTATTTTTTTTACAAAACAAGGATCTTGTTTATAATTATTTAAAATTAAGTGCCCACTCATATAAAAACATAACAGAAAAATGCAAAGTGGTATAAATAAAAAAAACAAAAAAAACAAAATTTATATATTATAAAACAAATTTATTATTAAATATTCAAAACATATTTAATATTTATATATAATTACATAAATACCCATAAAATAGTACAAAATAATTAAATACACATCATAACTTAAAATAAGGTTTAAAATAAAAGATTAACAATCCCATATTTTTAGTTAAAAAAAACATACACCCCATAAAATTTTAATCATTTTAAAATTCCTATATAAATCACAACTTAAAAAAATAAATTTGTATTTGGTTTAAATTTCTCTTTTATATACCTATACTATATGTATATATAAGAGAACCCTAGTTTTAGACCAAAATGCTTGGGTCTTCTTGAAAGCTACAAACCCTTGTTAGAACATCATTTGAAATTTCTTCTTATTTGATGAGAATCAAAACCAAGGCTTATGCACGGGGAGTATCCGTAATAACCAAGGTTATTATTTTCTTATAATTTCCTTAATTATGACCTTAGGTTAAATTTTATTTGTTTATAGTAATGACTTGAGTGGTGGAATTTAAAAAGATTACTTTGAGTTTAAATTATTTATTTTAAGGTATGATCTTGGAAATAATTATAATTATTATAGCTAGTAATTTATGAGATTTTTAGTATAAGATTAAATTAGAATATAGTTTTAAGCTTTCATTAAAGAATAATGTACACATGTTTAATGGTAGCTTAAGAAATATACAATTGGCATAAAAATAAGTCATAAATTATTTTAATTTAGCTAGTATGGCCGAAATTCTCTATAGAATTAATAGGTGGATTTTTCATGAATTAATTGATTAAGTAATAGAGTTAAATTGAAGAACCAAGTGGAGACTTACCTAGTCTTGGGTGTGTAGAATAAAAATAGGATAGTTTTTTTATTCATTTTTGAACTTGCATGGATAGGTGTCACACTAGGCTTGAACTAAGTGAATATGTTGAAGATAGGTTGAACCATTTTGAACTAGTTTGAATTTGAATATGCAAGGTGTATGCGTGAGCATGAGTGTAGAGTAACTACAGAGACTTTGACAACATATTGTTAAATATGAGTATATGTGGCATTTAGAGAGTATTTTTTAGCACTTTGAATAGGCAAAAATGGTGGCTGGCCGAAACTACCTAGGGGAGGGAAAGCTTGAATTTTAAAAATTTGTTAAATGGAGGTGGAGAGAATTAAGGAAAGGGGTTGGGGTTGGAGCCTATAAATAGATCTATTCCCATCACCATTTTTCACACTCAACAAAGCTTTCAAGCCTCTCATTTTTTAAATCCATAGCTCCTGAAAGCTCTCATATTTTTGCCCCACAAACACACCATAGTCGAACCACTATATCCTTTATAGTGCTCGGGAATTCATTTCTTCTTCTATTTTTCAATTAACCCTCAAACACTATTGCCCTTATAAACCCTATAACTGAAACACTAAACCCTATTAAAACAATATATAGCCAAAATCTACTCAAGTATTAAAGCTCTTGGTGTCGTTGTTGGAGATAGGCATTAGAGTGAAGGCTCATGATTTCATCTTTGGTTCTAGGGTGAAGGTATGACTTTATGAGGTTTAGAATTATGGAAGTATAGATTTTGTACTTGTGATTCTTTATGAATTGGTTTTATTCTTTGAGCGTGGCCCCAATGAGTAGGTTATTCGAAAGGGTTTCTGAACCTTGTAAAAATTCGTTGTGCTCTTTATTGTTTTGCAGTGTCTTTTTATTGTGTTCAGTTTCTGTCACAGTCAATCCTCATTCTGTCATGATAGATCTGAAATCTATTTCAACATTCAATTATCATTCCACATCTTAATTAAACCGCGTGTTTTAATTAATTTGGTAATTACTAAAAACAAAATTTTAAATGATTTCAAGGAAAATACAAGTTTGGCTCCTGTATTTTTTCTAAATTCATGATCGGCACCTACATTTTGTTAAATGACAGCTCATACCATATGTTTTACAAAATGGATCATAACAGTACCGTAGACTTGATTTTATAAATATATTATCAATTATAAGATAAATTATTGAGTCGTTGGAGATGAGATGGGTTCACAGTAGCAGAGAAGGTGGTCAAGGAGCTGAGAAAGAAATATTATATTTGAAAATATTTTGACCAAAATCAGGTCTTGGTACTATTTTGATCAAATATTGTAAAACATATGGTTTGAATTATCATTTAACAAAACCTAGGGGTCGATTGTGTATTCGGGAAAAATATAAGGGCCAAAATGATATTTTCCCATAATTTTATTATATATTTTTTAGGTTTTTAATTAATTATAATTACTTAAATATTTTTTATTCTTAAATAAATATTTTAATTTTTAGAAAAAAAAATTAATATTTTTACCGTGCAAGATTTTTTATTCAATTAAGATAAGAATATTATGTGGTCATATGCTTAGGCTAGTAGTAATAGGAGGTTCCAAGTTCAAATTCTTCCCCTTCCGATGTCGAAAAAATAGAAATATTATAATAGTATTGAAAATAAATTTGATTAAAATTATATTTCATGCTATATGTTGACTGCAATTTCGTGAATGACAAATTAATGAAAAAAATGAATATATATTTTTAAATGTGGAAACACTATTGTATTGCATGTCTCTTTATCTTCCAAGAGTGTTTTCTTCCTAATAAAATACAAAAGAAAAATATATAGTTTTATAAAAGATACATATTACCAAATTGAGGGGAATATGAATATGAAGCATATTTTCCTTTGAAAAAAAATTATAGCCCAAAAAAAAGGGAATTTACCATATATATACGATTTTTTTCTATTTCTTTTTCATTTTTATTATCTTATTTTATTCTTTTCAATTTTATAAATGTTATTTTTCAAGATTACATTTTAATTAGTTTTATAAGTTCATTTTTACAGTTTAGTTATACGTACTAAACAAAACTATTGATATCTTTTATAAGTTCATTATTCCTGGACACCGTCCGGGTCTGGACCCACACTTGGGCCGCCGATGTCGATCACTCCCTACCAAACGGGCCTGGGCTGGGCCCAACCCCAATTTCCCAGTTAGTGGGCCTGGACCACCGTCCCAGGCCCAAGGCCGGAAATGGGGATAACATTTACCCCCCAAGCCTTCACCTAGGTCTGCGAGGTGGAGGCTTTCCTTGCTCCCGGATACTCCACGGTTATCTTCCCAGTTCCTGCTTAGAATCGTGGGTCTGTGGCAAGGGGCAGTGCGCGTTGGGCGCACGCGGAGCCCGGACCATTTACCAATGTCCGAGTTTGTTTACCGAAGTCCCGTTTAGTGACGAAGGACACACGTGTCGCCCAACGACTGCTGCAACGATGACACTTGACCTTGAAAGGTCACCAACCACCTCAAGGGTCGCTAGGCCTAGGCTAGTGCGTCAGCACGGATTCCGAAGCATCCCATCCGCATGGGGGTCCTTCATTAATGCTTCTGCACTAAGGTGGACCGTAGGATGGGGCGACCTTTGAAATTCCCCTCTCCTGGGACGTCGGATTGAAATGGAAAGGATCCAGCACTCGAGTGGACTCATTAATGCTTCTGCACGATCCTGGACCGTCCGATGGATGATTTCCTATCCGCTGAATCAGAGACCAGGATTTGGGTCTCTATAAATACTCCTCAGGCATCCATTTGAAACTTTTACACTCTCGAGCCATTATAAGAACTCTGAGGATTTGTTTATGTCCGTTCTTGCCGACGACATCTTCCACTGTCTGCTTATTCTGCGCTGTCGCCTTTTTCCAACAGTTCCAACATCTGCACCTCTGCCTGAGCACACGTCCTCAGTGTGTCCTGTCAACGAGCTGCTGAACCGCCTTTGCCAGTTCAAGACCGAGATTCTGCCGTCCTTATCGACGGACAACCACCATCTTTCACGACCAGTCATTCACAGTAAGTCCTTCTGTCCTCTGCCTTAATAGATATATGAACATAGGTTGTCATTTTGCTCATCTGTTTAGGCTGCTAGAACTTGTTTATGCTTAGGACTAGTGCTAGGAAGGTTGCGTAGTCCGGGTCGCTCCGAGCCTGGATGCTTCCCGGACAGGCGGTGGAACCTATTTAGTAGCCCATTTTTCATTCCTGATCTAGGTCTCGTGGTTCTCTGGTGAATCCGGACATGATCTGGAGGGGACTCCAAGCAGTCTGTAGGAGGCCCCCCGTACCTTAACCGACTTTCTTGGGTTTCAGTATTGACTGCTTGGTTTCTTTTCTTTGCTCCCAGATCATCAGCCATGACGTCGGGTGTCACCCTTCATTCGGAGGAGGAAGTCAACAGGGCCCCCGTCCTCCTTCTCGGGTCCTGGACCCCTAAAGGCAACAGATGGGAGATGGACACGGTACCGAATCTGTTACGAAACTACCAGATGATGTACATCCTGGAGAAACGCCTGGGCATAGAGTCCACTCCCAGACTCTTCCACAACCGCCTGGCCAGGAAAGAGGAGCGAGCGCACACCCCAGTGAACGGGTTCGGGGCCTGGACGCAGGTCACATCAGTGCAGGAGCTACACTCCCGCTTCACGATTACTTTGTGAGGTTCCTAACATACGTGGGGAACACACCCTTCCAGCTTCTTCCCCAAGCCTACCGATTGCTTGCAGGATGGCGCGTCTTCTGTGTCGCAAAGGAGATCGCGGAGGCGACCCCCACGGAAATCTTGTACTTCTATAAGATGGAACTGCAGGTCAACGCCAAGGACAAGACCCTGGATGGCTTCTACAGGCTGAAGCCGCGGGGCAACTACCCCGCTCCTACAAGCGCCTGGAAGCATCCCTCAGACGTCCGACAATACTGGTTCATGACGTTCGGGTTCCTCGTGGAGAAGAACCCCATGCTGTTGCTGGACTTCCAGCGAGTGGGTAAGTGCTTCCCCGACCCTACTTGGCCGGTTTCTCTTTTTCTTTTCCTTTTTTATTTCTCACTATATTACCTCGAGTGGCAGGACCTTTTGCCCAGACTCCTCTCACCCAGTTCATCTTGGACCAAAAGAGGTTTTACTCCGGGCTGAGCGTGGAGGACCTGGATGTAGGAGGCTACGTCAATACCGACAACCTCCGACTGGTCGGACTGCTCGCGGCCCACCAGATTATCGACGCCGCGAGCCTTCGAGGAATACAGTGCAGAACCCCACCATAAAGGAGCAACTGGCCCTGTAGCACATCAGGGAAGTAGAGGCTGCGACACGGGCGGACGCGGCCAAGCGGAAGAGGGACTTGGCCCAATCAAAGGAGGCGGCCACTTCCGAGGACCTGGAAACCCTCTTCGAAGAGGCACTGCCGAACATGGGGACCCCCGGGGCTAGCGTATCAGGGAGAGGTAACTCACCTTTGATATTAACTTATGCTCCCCAAGTTGGGGACTTAGCTAGGGATAGGCTAGCACTTCGAGGCCCCGTGTTCGGGGCGGACGGGGAGACGAGACCTTTGTCACCCGTCCTCGTAGGCTTGGAAACTCTCATGTACTTGTCCGGGTTCCTCCAATACAGGAATTTCCTGGACCTGGATGACATGGGGGATTGAGTCTACTCCTTCGCGTTTGATGAGTCGAGTCATGTCCGGGGCTTAGATAAGGGTTCGCCCCGGGCCATCCTTAGTTTTGACGTCTCTATTCTCTTGTTAATTATACTGACTCCTTTTCATTTGCGTTTGTTGTAGGAGACTCTGACATGTCTGATCCCGTTGTTGAGATGAGGCAACTTCTTGAAGTCCGGGCCACGAGGGCGGCCATAGTCGCGGCAAAAAAGGCTGCCAAGAAAACATCCGAGGCGTCGGGCCCGGACCTCTCGCACAATAAGGAGACTCTAGGGGCGGATCCTCGACACAGCCAGGTCGCAATCGCCGTGGTTCCTATTACGCTCGTGGACCCGGCCACTGTCCCTCGCCTCGCTCAACCCCCGGTGATCGATCTGGAGCTGGAACCTGCGATAAGCCAAAGTTCCGAGAAGAGGGCCGCGAAGTTTGGTGCGGCAGAGGCTGAAATAGGGAACAAGAGGCCCTGGACGAGGCAGACTGGCTCGGCCGGAGAGTCATTCGGGGAAAGTCGCCTCGCCGCGAAGGAGATTCCAGTGACACCGGGCCTTCCCATTCATCCTGCCCTACCTGAGGAGAGGGAAGCCGTCTTGCGGGACGAGCAGTCCAAGCTCATTTCCCGAACCTGGGAGAGTAGCCGGGAAAGGAGGGATGAGACATACAAGGCCCTGACGATTCGTCATCAGGTTGAATTCACTGAGCGCCCGGCGGCCTTCAGTGTCCCACAGCCGATCGTGGATCGGCCAGCCGCCGAGACGGGCTTTCGCCCTAATCTAGGGCAGGACACGGCCCCATTTGCGGCGGACTTCCTGGAACTGGTGGGGAACACCATGTCCAACCTTCAACTTAAACAGTATGCCACCATCGCCAACCCGGACATGCTGTTCATCTCCCAGGCTCTCCGCCATCAGGCCACCGCTTTAAGTTTGCTTCGTGTCTTTTTCTTCCTTTTTCTTTTTTTGTTTAGTAAGGATTCTTCTAACTTTGCTTTGTTCCAGGACACTCTGCTGTCCCATCGGAATGCTGACCTGGTGGCCGAGGCGGCCATGAAGATGTAGACGCTCCAGCTGGAGCTGGAGGCAGCCGTGAATCAAAGGGAGGCCGCCAAGGAGGCCTTGGCCAGGGAGACGGCCCAAGCTCAGGAGTCCTTGAACAAAGTGGTTGCTTAGGCCGACGCAGACCGCGTGGAGATTGACCGAGTCAAGGCTAGGCTTGAAGAGGCCATGTCCCGGAAGGAAATCGAGGCTAATAAGAAGGTAGCCCTTCTGGAAGCGGAGCATCTCAATGCAAAGGCCGCACAGGAGGCGGCTACGACTCAGTCTGTCCGGGACCGGGAGAGGGTCCAAGGTTTGGAGGCCTGGGTCCATGAGCTGGACGGCTCTCTGTGCGAGGAGAAGGTGGCGCATGACGAGACCCTCCGCAGAAAGGAGCGGGCGGATGACATGCTGCGCATCACCTTCAAGGAGGCCATCTACATGGCCTGGCACAAAGACAAAAGCATGAACCTCCTGGTCTTTCCCGACCCTGACTCAAAGAGGGCCAAATTCGAGGCCAAGGAGAAAGAAGATGCGGAGCTCTTGGAGGATGAAGCCTAGACCCGGATCTTCACCTCGCCTCTTTTTTTTATATATAATTTTGTAACTTTTATGGACGCGTACGCGTCCAAGACAATTTGTATTTCCTTATCTGGATTATGTTATTTATATATTTTTTTATATCACCGTGTATGACTGATCTGAGGGTTCAGTCTCGGTTCCAATGGCCTGGACTAGACTAGTACTCTCTACAAGTCGCAGGCTATGCCCTTGCCCTGGGGCATACCAGATGCTTTTGTCTCCCGGAAATCGTCCGTCCGGGGCGGGACCAGCCTGAGGCTTGGTCCTCTTTTTATTATACCCCCGGACATCGTTCGTCCGGGGCAGGACCAGCCCGACGCTTGGTCCTCTTTTAATTTATACCCCCTGACATCGTTCGTCCGGGGTAGGACCAGTCTGAGGCTTGGTCCTCTTTTAATTTATACCCCCGGACATCGTTCGTCCAGGGCGGGACCAGCCTAAGGCTTGGTCCTCTTTTAATTTATACCCTCGGACATCGTTCGTCCGGGGTGGGACCAGCCTGAGGCTTGGTCCTCTTTTAATTTATAACCCTGGACATCGTTCGTCCAGGGCGGGACCAGCCTGAGGCTTGGTCCTCTTTTAATTTATACCCTCGAACATCGTTCGTCCAAGGCGGGACCAGCCTGAGGCTTGGTCCTCTTTTAATTTATACCCCCGGACATCGTTCGTCCGGGGCGGGACTAGCCAGAGGCTTAGTCCCCGGATCTTGTCGGTTTGGGTCGGGACTAGGCTTGAGCCTTGTGCCCCGCCTGGTATTTGTTCATACCGGGGATACCCCCCACAAGTGAGCGGAGACTGGTCTAGGGTCACTTGAGTAGAATTTTCATTGTCTAATAACATTTCTTTATGGCGTTTTGCACATGCCATTTTTATTAAAGGGATCGCCCTGAGGCGTACATTATTCACAACGAAAATACAAAATTGGAACACGTTCTCCTGACTACTGATAGTATTTACGGAGATGCTCCGCGTTCCAGGCTCTTGGGACTTCTGTGACATCGAGCCGCTTTAAACGGTATGTTCTGGGGCATACTTCGTGTTGGATCTCGTACGACCCTTCCCAATTCGAGCCCAGAACCCCTACTCCCAGATCTTGGGTAGCAAGGAAGACTCTTCGCAGGGACTAGGTCGCCGGTTCTGAACCTTCGGCTTTTTACTTTTGAGTTGAAATGTCAAGCGATCTTGCCCTGGTACATCTTCAGCTGCACTTGTGACTCCTCCCGAATCTCCTCGATGAGATCTAGTGATTCCTAGAGTAAAGTGTGGTTCTAGGCGGGATCATATGTGTCTCTTCGGTGAGACGGGATGGTCATTTCGACGGGGATGACGGCTTCGCATCCATAGACCATGGAGTAAGGAGTGTGCCCGGTGGATGTCCTCTCAGTGGTCCAATAGGCCCATAACACGCTGGGCAGCTCTTCGGGCCACTTGCTCTTGCAGGCTTGGAGTTTTTTCTTCAACGTCCCTTTCAAGATTTTGGTGACGGCTTCTTCCTACCCGTTTGCTTGGGGCCTGGCTACCGTGGAGAAGCTTTTGACGATACCATGTCCTTCACAAAAATCTGTGAAGTGGACGTTGTCGAATTGCTTCCCATTATCGGATACAATCTTGTGGGAAAGGCCGTACCGACACACTATATTGTTGATGACGAAATCCAGGGCCTTCTTCGAGGTGATCGTGTTCATGGGCTCCGCCTCAACCCACTTGGTATAGTAGTCGATGAGCACAATGGTGTACTTCACTCCTCCTTTCCCGGTCGGGAGCGATCCTACCAAATCGATCCCCCATGCCGCGAAAGGCCAGGGACTAGTCATCAAGGTTATCTCTGTCAGTGGGGCCCACGGGACCTTCGCGTATCTTTGGCACTGCTCGCACATGCGGATGTAGTCAATACAGTCTTTCTTCATGGTTGGCCGGAAATATCCTTGGCGCAGGATCTTTTTGGATAGACTGAGTCCGGCTGTGTGGTCTCCGCAGAAGCCTTCGTGCACTTCGTGCATGATGGCGCTCAGTTCTGTTCCGGACACGCACCTATGGTAAGGCATGGACAACCCCCGATGATAGAGTTTTCCGTCCATCATGACATATCTGTGGACCTGGAATTGAAGCTTTCTGGCTGCGGCCCTGTCTGCTGGCACCTCACCAGTTGTCAGATAGCAGATAAGAGGTCCCATCCAAGACATGGAGTGGTCAATGGCATTAATCGTGGAGACTCGAATGCTTGGGATGGGGAGATGGTTAACGGGGACCAGTCCGGACAGCTCTGCTTCGGCATCGGTGGCCAGCTTTGCTAGTGTGTCCGCGAACACATTTTGCTCTCTGGGGATCTGGCGGATGGAGTGCTTCTTAAACGCCTACAGTATCTCTTTCGTCTGAGTCACATAAGTCGCCATTCTATCCCCTTTGGTTTGATATTCCCACGAGACTTTCCTGACAACTAGGTGGGAATCGCTGTAGAACTCTAGGTTTGTGGCCCCTACCTCCCGGGCCAGACGCAACCTGGCTAGCATGGCCTCGTGTTCGGCTTCGTTGTTCGATGCCTTGAACTGCAAAACGCAGGGCGTTTTGCAACTGGTGTCCTTGGGGCGATACCAGGATGATCTCGGCCCCATTCTCATTTGAGGCCACGTCCACGAACACCTTCCATACGACGCCCGCGGGATCGTCCCCCTGGGTGATCCCGGAACACTCCACGATGAAGTCGGCTAGGGCTTGCCCCTTGATGGAGACCCTAGGAATGCAGGCTATATCGAATTGACTTAGCTCCATGGCCCACTTTAAGAGTCTTCCTGACGACTCGGGCTTCTGCAACATTTGCCGCAAAGGATGGTTGGTCAGGACTTTTATGGCGTGGGCCTGGAAGTAAGGCCGGAATTTTCGGGACGCCATCAACAGGCAAAAAGTCAGTTTTTCGATTAGCGGATATCGAGACTCAGCCCCCAATAATCTTTTACTCACGTAGTATATCGGGAGCTGGGTCTTTTCCTCCTCCCGTACTAATGCGGCGCTGATCGCGTGCTCGGTCACTGCCAGATAGAGGTATAGAGGCTCCACATCCACCGGTTTTGCCAGGATCGGCGCCTGGGTCAGGTGCTCTTTTAGGTTTTGAAAAGCTTCTTCGCACTCGGCCGACCACTCGAAACGTTGGCTTCCCCGAAGAACATTGAAGAACGGGATGCACTTGTCCGTGGCCTTGGAGACGAAACGGCATAGGGCGGCTATCCGCCCGGTCAGACTTTGCACATCTTTATGCTTCCGGGGAGAGGGCATATCAATCAGTGCCTTGATCTTATCCAGATTGGCTTCTATTCCCCGGAAGCTCACTATGAAACCCAGGAACTTCCCGGAGGCCACGCCGAAAGTACATTTCTTGGGATTCAACTTCATCCCATACTTCTGAATGACCGCGAAGGCCTCTACCAGGTTGTCCAAATGCTTCCCGGATGTCTTGGACTTGACCAGCATATCGTTGATGTAGACTTCCATGTTTCACCCCAGTTGGGCCCGGAACATTCGGTTGACGAGCCTCTAATAAATGGCCCCGGTGTTCTTCAGCCCGAAGGGCATGACGATGTAGCAGTATATTCCCTTATCGGTTTGGAAGCTGGTATGCTCCTAGTCTTTTATATGCATGGAAATCTGATTGTAGCCGGAGTAAGCGTCCATGAAGCTTAAGATCTCGTACTCAGATGTCGCATCCACCATCTGGTCGATCCGGGGAAGCGGGAAGCAATCCTTCGGGCAAGCCTTGTTGAGTTCCGTGAAATCGATGCACATCCTCCACGTCTCGTTTGGCTTCGGCACCAGAATGGGGTTGGCCAGCCACACGGGGTACACAGCCTCGCGAATGAAGTTGATTGATGATAGCTTCTCTACCTCCAGCTTGAGGGCCTCGGCCCTCTCCGTTCCCAAGGGCCTTCATTTTTGACAAACCGGGGTCGCGTTCGGGTCGATGTTCAACGCATGGAAGATGATGTTGCGGTCGATCCCCGTCATATCTAAGTTAGACCAGGCCAGAATATCCTGGTTCTCCTTAACTTGGGCGATTATGGTGGTTCGGACCTCTGCCGGCAGATTTTTCCCGACTTGGATTACCTTGGTCGGATCGGTGTCACTAATGCACACCTCCTCAATCTCGTCCATGGGCTCTAGGACGCGATCTTCTCCTATCCTTGGGTCCAGCTCATCTTCTTCCCGGATCACTCTTCCGGCGGGGGGAGGAGGAACTAGGCTGATGACTTCCTCGAAAGGTTCTTCCCGGACCATGTATATTGGTTGAGTGGACACGTGGTAGCACTTCCGGGTGATCTTCTGATCTCCCTGGACTGTCCCCACCCCTCTGCTGTCGCAAGGGAACTTCATGCAAAGATGACGGATGGAGGTGATCGCCCCGAACTCGATTAGTGCGGGCCGGCCGAAAATGACATTGTAAGCAGTGGTGCAATCCACCACTATGAATGTGCAGAACTTGGACGAGTGATGCAACTCACTCCCCAATGTTACGGGCAACTAGATCTTTCCCATGGGGAGTAACGCGTCTCCGTTGAAGCCATAGATCTGGGTTGGACACGATGCCAGATCTGCTTCGGTCAGGCCAATCACAGCAAAAGCGGGTTTGAACAAGATGTTTATGGAGCTTCCATCATCCACCAGCACCCGGGACACCAGCTTGTTGGCGATCTGGGCGTCTATGACCAGCAGGTCATGGTGCGGGAAATGGACGTTGCGGGCGTCGTCCCTTGTGAAGGTGATAGGGAGGTTCATCAGTTTCGGGCGCTGAGCTGGGGCCTGGACCAGAGCACATACCTCCTGATCGTGGTCGAGCTCGCTCAAGTAGTGCTTTTGATCATTCCTGGATAGCTCTCCCAGGTGAGGCCCACTCGAAATGGTGGCCACATGTCCGTCCACGCGAGGGGGTGCCGTCCCAGATGGATAGGGCACTCCGGGGCCAGGTGTTTGCGCGACGGGGACCCCCTGAGGGGTTTGCACAGCTGGGCCCTGTACATATCCTCCCTGAAGCGGATATGCTCTGGGGGCACCTGGGACCGCGGGTTATCCGGGACCTGCTGACAGGCCCGGGACTCCCACGGGCATCCTGACCCACTGGTGGAGATGCCCCAGCTTGATTAGATTCTCGATCTCATCCTTGAGCTATCGGCACTCTTCAGTCGTGTGGCCCACGTCCTTGTGGTAAGCGCACCATTTGTTGGTATCTCTCAGATTCCTCCCTCCTTTGAACATGGGGGCAGGCTTCCGGTAGTGAACCGCCATTTCTGTGGCCAGGAAGATGTTCTCCCTGGTGTCCACCAGATTGGTGTATTCTAAATATTGGGGCTCATAGCCCCTTTTGCCTTTATTAGCCGGCTCAGAGCGATTTTTTCCTTTGCCGGATCTCTTCCCCCGGGAGGGATTTACACTTACCTCCGTCCCCTCCGCCTGCGACTACTGGGCCCCGACGGGGGCAGCGCTGTGACCTGTTGGCGTGGCTCCATATCCGAAAAAGGGGGCGTACTGGACCGGGGCATACCCTGAAGAGGCAGAACCGTACACCGTAGGGGTGTAGGTGACCCCAGGCGTAACCGTCGAACCTGGGACATCGGGGGAGTGACGTAGGGCTGTGCCGGGAATTGCACCCCGTACCCCGGGAACGCGTGGGTACTGGGCTGAGGTGCCAAAGGCCATCCGAACGCATGGATCTGAGCCTCCTCCCAGTTGATAAAACCATGGGCCCTCCTTATGAATTCTTCTAAAGTAGCTGCCTTGCTACGCTGCATGTCATCCCAGAGGGGGGACCCGGCCCTGATCCCAGATTGCAATGCCACCAGGCGCTGCCCATCGTCCACCTTGGTTTTGGAGGCCTCCTTGGTAAAACGTTGGATGTAGGCCCTCAGTGTCTCCGCGAGGAGCTGTTTAAGGTTGTCGAGGGCACTGATTTGCATGTCCATCCTCATGGCGGCCACGAACTACTTGCGAAACACTGTCTGTAGCCCTAACCAGGATTGGATGGATCCGGGCTTAAGTCTTTTCCACCATTCCTCGACGGGACCGCCTAGGGTGATCGAAAAACAGAGGCACTTGCCGTCATCACTAACGTGGGCCACGGTCATAAGCCGGTTGTACCGGGACAGATGATCCCTGGGGTCGGTGTTCCCGGTATAGGCAGTAAGGCTCGGCATCTTGAACCCCTTGGGGAGCACAAGGTCCAGGATGTGACTAGCACAGGGCTCTTTGTCCTCTTCATCAGAGTCGGTATCCGCTCCTTCCTGCTTACAGACCAAGCGGTCCGTCACCTTTTTCAAAGAGGCCAGCTGCTCCATGAGTTGCCTGGCCATGCCATCCTCCAGGGGGATTCTTTCGTTCCTCCTGTCATTGATGTTGTTCCTAAAGTCGCCACCCCGGGGGACGATCTTCTCCTTACGGGCCTGCTATTTTCGAGCATTCAGTCCGTCGCGCAGGTCTACCCGGGATGTGTCATCCCCGGAACTAAGGGCGTGATGATCCTCGCTACGTGGGCGTTCCCAGTGATTTTTGTTAATCGAGGCACTGGGGTGCAAAGAGCTTTCCCGTCCGTCTTACCCTGGGGCATACCGGGGCCTAGCATCCCGCGGCCGCATCCCTTGCGGATTGGTCGGGTGGCCCTGTCCTGGGATGGGGTGCACCTTCCCTTTCCTAGGGAGCGGCCGGGGACGGGTCCCGGTTTTTGGGACGGGGGTATGTTTTTCTTGGGTCATTCCCCCGACCTTCTTTTTCTCTCGGTCCGGGTTTCCTGGGACTGGCTCAGGAAATTGCTCCGGGGGAGGGGTCGACCTCACATCTTAGGGGGCTCCGGTTCTGGCCTGTTGAGCGGGCTATTGCACTCCCGGAGGCGGGCCAGCTTGGAGGTTGGTCGCCGAACCCTGCGCGGCTATGAATGCCTGCAGGGCTTGGAGGGACTCCTGCATCCACCGAGATGCCTCTGCCTGCTCAGCGATCCTGGCCTCCTGGTCTAGGACTTGCTGCCTCAGTCTAGTCACCTCCAGATCCTCCTGGTTGGGGTCCACTCATGGGATCTCGGGATCTGCAACTTCGTCGTGGTATTCCCCTGCTCTTCTTCGTAATAGTCCTCCTCGTACTCTGTTCCACCTTCATAGTCTTGTGACTCGTCAGGGTGGGACATCTGATGAGGAGAGTCCTCAGGTGGACTTTGAGGAAGAGGTTGGGAGGGTAGTGGCTCTCCATTGCCCTGCTCTGGGTTAGTAGGGTCGAAAGCGGTGTGTCTTGTATTCACCATTGTTGTATAGGTTTGATGCTAGCACTAGCTTTCTCAGGCTCTCAATGAAAGCACCAAAATGTTTACCGTGATTTTCGGAATCTATATTAATAAAAATTAAGCGAGATTGTTGATAAGGGATTTAGAAGATATAAACAAGATTTTTACCTGGTTGGGGTGTTAATGAGCCTTAGTCCACGAGACAGTTGTATTAGAGCTTAGAAATTCTATAATAATGGAGCTTTTCTCTTTGTTTTAGCAGAGTAACTGTATACAAGCCAAAGAGGGATCCCTTCTCCAGTGCTCTGTCACATGTATTTATAGGCTCACAGGAGCACTGGGCTTGGGCCGGGCTAACCCGGGCCCATCAAAGGTATAAATATTACTGGCTTCTCTATCGGAAGCCCAATACAAAGGATAAAAACATAAAAGACAAACAATGATCAGAGCCCACTGGGGCAGCCCAAAGCCTATCTATCACCCGACAAAATGGGGCTTTTGGTCTGGGCATTCCGAGTTACGAGGCAGACTCAAGGGACAAGATCAGTCAGAGTAGTGGCGGCAGAGGTCTGAACCAGCGGCGTACAATCCCGAGGTGGCCTTTTCCGCAGGTGAAACGTGGGGACAACTCCCACGCTTCATGGGGCGGAGTCAGGGTCACGGATGCTTTATCATGCCAACCCTGAGGACTTGACCCGGGTTCGTTTATCTCTGTCCCTCTTCGTTTACCGTAAGCCTAGATCATCTACCTAGAGCCCGGATCATTTACTAGGCTTCGGGACCGTTTGCATACATCTCGACCGTAACCCCAAACAGCTGTACGTCTCCCGGATGATCGTCCCGGATCATTCTTCCTGGACACCGTCCGGGTCTGGACCCACACTTGGGCCGTCGATGTCGATCACTCCCTTCCAAACGGGCCTGGGCTGGGCCCAATCTCAATTGCCCAGTCAGTGGGCCTGGACCACCGTCCCGGGCCCAAGGCAGGAAATGGGGATAACAATATATTATTATTATAATGGTATTTTATAATATTTAAATGTATATTAATACAAGTATTAACTATCTAGTCTTCCATTGAATATTATTATAATAATATTTTATAACATTTGAATTTGAATTTATATAACTATTATATATGTAGTTTTATATTAAATATAATTATAATAATGATGGTTTATATTTAAATTTATATTAATGTAATTAATAAATATATATTTTTATTTAGTTTTAAGGGTATATTCCGTTAAATATTTAGAGTATTCCGTGACCGTTAAAACCAATACTTTTTGTTATCTACATACTTTTTATATAGAATATATATATATAACTTGTAAAATGCAATTTGTTATCTCACCCATTTCCCCAAATAAATATACATATAAGCACATGTCCTTATTAAATATATATATCATAAGTTCCACAGTACACACATATATATATATATATATGATTTTTCCCCTATGTATAATATCTTATAAATTGTTGAATTTCTTTGTAATGGCGCAAGACCACTTTTAATGAGATTCTTGGAAGGTAAATAAATAATTATTTCTCATTTTCTTCTTCAATATGTTAGAGATAATATTATTGTTCCAATGAAAATAAGTAAAACAAAGTACAACTCTAAACAAAAAGGATACAAATGACAAGATGATTGATTAAATAAAGTTACAACTCTTTTGCAAAAATACAAGTAAATATAGAGAGATGTAGATGAAGAGAAAGATAGGAAATAAGACTCTATGACAATAGATACAAATGAATTAGAAGAAGTAGAACAAAAGATGTAAATGGAAATTACACCCTATAGCAAAAGATACAAGAAAATATATAAAATAGATGAAACAAGAGAAGTAGAAGAAATAAGATAAAAACAAGAAGAAAGAAAAATCACTCTATCAGAGCATTTGGGATCACCAACTTGAACAAGGTTTACA
This sequence comes from Humulus lupulus, assembly GCF_963169125.1. Taxonomy (NCBI): domain Eukaryota; kingdom Viridiplantae; phylum Streptophyta; class Magnoliopsida; order Rosales; family Cannabaceae; genus Humulus; species Humulus lupulus. The sequence continues at coordinate 21,432,705 of NC_084801.1, read as the reverse complement.
ACCTTTGTCCAAAAGCTTATTCCCCATATCTCAAGCACTAAGGGGATTCTCACAAATGGAAATATCTCTCTGGAATAAACAAGACTCTTTGTTGTATTTTTAGCCAAGTTCTCTAGTGTGTCTTGCAAGTGTGCAATAGACTCCTATTTATAGAGTTTTAAGACACCATTTGAATTTCAAATTCCACCAACCCCATGGTTGTTATCAATGTTAATTGGATGTATATGGAATTAAAATGAAGATTTGGCATTTACCAGGGATGTAGAACCGTTCAAATTGGAAAAAACTGAAATTAGAATTGGATGTCAGCACCCCAAGCCGCAGCTTAGGATATGCCTGGTCGTGGTCGCAGGCCGCTGCCAGGGACACTTATGGTCGCAGTCACCAGGTTGTTTCAACAATCCCAACTTTGCATTTTTCAAAATGCCTCAAATCCTTTCCTACATGATTTTGTAACCTCCATACACATTATGGGAGTTAAAATCACATCCAACAACCATATAACTTATGGCTTTGTGAAATTCAAACTCAAATGTGTAACATAAAATCTACACATTATTTGGTAATATTTGAGAGTTACAAATTTTTAACTGATTTTGTAACTCCAAAATATGCTACACACTTGGATATACACACTATCCAAATTGTAGCTCTCATGTATTTTGTGTTACAATATATGACAAGCTCTTTGTCGCATTATTTAATCTAAAAAATTATATTATATATAAATAATATAACACCCCCCCCCCCCCCCACTATAGATTAAAGAGTTCACATTTTGTAACACTTATTTAATCAATCAAACATTATATTTAAAATGTAACATTTTCCCCACTTCATTAAATAATTACTATCTCTTATAGAAGCCATTGCATTGGTTCATAAAGTAAAGTGTTTTTCAACTTGAACTTTACTATAGTGTAATTACCACAAAGTTTGTTGAAAACTTGGTTGCACCAGGCATTGAACCAAATTTCCTTAATAACAAACCTGTGATAACACACACATTTGCTATGTTCACATGAGATCTCTATGTCTCGTTTTGCACTGTTAATGACCATTTGCACTTTCCATTCATGGACATTCTTGAGAATACTCCCAATTCTCATGAGGGGTGGCACCACCCCTAGGTCCATATAGGTAGAACTCTTACAATATTTTGTTACCCTAAAGTACTTATCTTCTCAAGATTGGGTTTACTAAAAAAACCTCTCAATTTTAACCCTCAATTTGGTAACTCACAAGTACTCATATCTCAGATGGGACTATTTTGAGTACTACTAATATTCACTATATTTACTTGTTATTGACTATTGAACCTAACATTAGTTAAGTAACTAGTGTTGAGATAGTTTACCATCAATCATGAATCTTTTTAGGAAGTTTAAGTCTCATTCCTCGAGATGAGGCAACCACTAAATCTCTTGTTAGTGGCTTAGTGAAAGGATCCGCCAAGTTTTCACTTGTTCTCACATATGATATTGAGATGACTCCTCTTTGAATCAATTCTCTTACATATTTGTGTCTAGACTTCCCATTATATACTCTGTTGTATGCCTGAGCCAATGTTGCTTGGCTATCACAATGTATCAATATGGTGGATACATTCTCTTTGATTAGAGGTATCTCTATCAAGAGATATCTTAACCATTCGACTTATTTGCCAGTAGCAGCTAGAGCTATGAACTTTGATTCCATAGTAGAGTGAGATATACATCTTTGTTTCTTGGAACCCCAATAAATTGCACCCCAACCAAATGTAAATACCCAACCAGTGGTGGACAAGTTGTCCCCAAGATTGGATATCCAACTTGGAGTAGTGAAGGCTTAGTCCTTTGGTTTTCTTAAGATAACCTAGGACTCTCCAATGATCCACACTTGGATTACTTGTTAACCTTCTAAGTTTACTTACCGCAAATGCTATCTCAAGTCTAGTACACTGAGCGACCTACATAAGACTCCCTATAGCACTTGCGTACTCCAATTGAGCCACCGCTCATCCTTCATTCTTCTCTAGTTTTACACTATGATTGAATGGACTATTAGCTTCTTTAACCTTAAGATGGTTAAATTTTTTCAATACTTTCTCAATATAGTGGGCTTGTACCAAAGCGAAACCCCAACTATTTTTCTTCACTATGATACCAAGTATGGTATCAACTTCTCCAAGATCTTTCATCCTGAAGGCTGATGATAGAAATCTCTTCGTTTTTACTATCCCTGTCATGTTATCACTAAGATAAGCATGCCATCCACATATAGACAAACAATGATCACATATCCCTTACAAGTTTTAGAATACAAACACTTGTGTCCATTGTTATGTCTAAATCCATTGGAGAAAATGGCTTGATTGAATTTCTCATGCCATTTCTTTGGAGCTTGTTTCAATCCATATAAGGATTTTACAAGTATAGATACTTTATGTTCCTATTTTGGTAGAACAAACCCTTCAGGTTGTTCCATATATATCTCCTCATTGAGGTAACCATTAAGGAATGTCGTTTTGACATCCATTTGATGAACATACAAATTGTGTATAGAAGACAAAGCGAACAAAATTCTTATAGAAGTTGTTCTTACAACAGCTGCATAGGTATCAAAATAATCAATACCCTCATTTTGCCTAAACCCTTTAGCTACTAATCTAGCTTTAAAGGTTTGGATAGTGTCGTTGATGTGTTATTTCCTCCAAGATATCCACTTACACCCAATTGTCTTAGACCCCAGTGGGAGGTCTACCAATTCCCAAGTGTTATTGGAAACAATGGAATCCATCTCATCATTGATGGCTTCTTTCCAATATGAACTATCTCTAGATTTCATGGCTTCTCTATAAGTCTTAGGATCATCCTCAACAAGAAGTACAATTGGAATTTTCCTAATGACTTATTCTCTATTTTCTTCTACTATGTAGAAAGAAATTCATTGAGAATTTATCTCATCCAATTCTAGACTTTTCTCTTTTATAGCCTTTTGACTTCTTCTAGGTTCAATGTGTTGCTCTACATTCCTTTGAGAATTCTCCTCTTGAGAATTATTTTTGGAATTAGATGCTTGAGAATTGTTCTCATATAACACATTCTCCTTTAGAAATGTTGAACCTTGAGAATTGTTGTCACATAACATGTTCTCAAATAATTCAACTTCTCTAGATTCTATCACAACATTAGACTATAGGTCTAATAGCCTATAAGGTTTGCTATTGTTGGCATAACCAACAAAAGCATACTTTATGGCTCTTGAACCTAACTCTAACATCCCAAATTTCCTAATGTGGCTTAGTGCCTGGATTAGGAGGCCGGGAGGCAATAATTGAGTTGTTATGTGAATTATATTATAATATAATTATGTTTGCATGTTAGAAATATTAAATATGTGTTTGTGTGATTGAGACCGCATTATTATGTGGATATATTTGGGTTACTCGACGCGAGGCGATCCCGATGAGCAAGTTAGCGAAAAAGTCACAACGGGGTTTTATACCCGGTTCAAGGTGAGCTTGGGGGGTATTTTAGTAATATAGTATGTTAACGGGAATTATAGGATATAAGTTGTGAATAGCGGAATATGAGGCAAAGGACAAAATTGCCCTTGTGAACACTTGATGAATAGGCTAAAGGCAAGGGGCAATTTGGTTATTTCCATTCAATTTAGGATTTGGTTGGCTGAGAACCCCTTAGATGACTTAGGAAACTTAAGGAAAAAGATTCTCAGCAACTCTCATTCTCTCTCACGTTCTATATTTCATCTCTTGGAGCTTAAGGTGGTTTAGGTCAATTTGAAGGAGATTGGCTTGGAAGGAAGGCTTGAAACTAGGGAATTGTTGGGAGCAATTAACGCTTGAGTCATACAACTGAGGTAAGGGTTCTGAACTGAAGTTTCTATGCTAGTTCTGTTTATCTATATGGGCTATGGTGTTTTGCATGTTTGATAGTTGTGAGGATGAGCTTTGAGATTGTTGATGAGTTTTAATATGGTAATTAGTTAGGTTTTGTTGTTGGAAAGGGTTGTGTTGATTGTGGGAATTGGGTTGGAAGATTGGGAGAGAATTGGGTGGTTTTTGGTTGGGTTCGGCTAAGGGAAAAACCTAGAAAATATGGGTTTGAAGGGCTGGGCCGCGGCCTTGTTCTTTGTATGCCGCGGACCTACGAAGCAAGAAGGAGCCAGGAGGGCTCAGAGGCAGAGGCGGGCCGCGGCGCCTCAGGGAAGCGTCACGGCGAGTGTTTTTTTTCTAGGGAGGCCGAGCCTCTGACTTAGAGGCGGGCCGCGACATGGGTCCTTAGGGCAGCGACCCTTAAGAGGATTTTTGGCCCCAATGAGGATTTTAGATCGGGAACTTAACCATTTGGGCTCGAGGTCAGTTCTGCTTCCTTGTTGAGTGGAATTCGATGTCCCGGAGGCTGGTATTTGGTTTGGAAGCTTTTATTCTCCCGTTGTTGATGGAATTCCTTATTATGGTTGTGACTAGGTCTACGCTAAGGGCTTGAATCGGGGATCATACTCAAAGGAGCGTTGCTAGCAACTTGCATCCGGATCGAAGGTAAGAAAACCGCACCCATTATGTGAATGCGTGATTGGAGGTTAGTCAATGATGAATATAGATATGATTAAGGCTTTGGCTTTGTTAATGAACATGATTATAATTATGTTTGTGGATATCTGATTAGGTGCACTGGGATGCGCATAATTATGATTATGCCTATGACTATTGTTTGAATGTATTATAATGCATTGTAGTTATTGATATGTATGCTATATGAGATACGTAATTGTCTGTTGTGACTGGGAAGCTCGGTTTATAAACCAAAGGGTTATTAGGATATTAAATGGGGATCGACTTATTAGTCGAGGGTATATTGGACTTCGAAAGGCTCGTCTTATAAGTCGAGGGTCCTAAAGCTTCGACTTATAAGTCAGGGGCATGTGAGGCTTGACTAATAAGTCAAGGACTTAAAGGACTCAGTTTATAAGCTAAGATTGGCATTGTGCACGTGGAGTGCAGCCCACCATGGCTGGGCCACCCTGGAGTGCAACATGCACTTGACTAGCTTGAATGCCAACAAATTGAAAGGAAGTGCGACACGTGCTTGCGTGACCCCATGGTTTCCAATTTGTATAATGAATATGCCAGTTACAGTTATTATTGTTTGATAGATATGTTACTATGTGAACTGTTAAATATGTTTTCTTGCCGAGTCTTTTGGCTCACAGGTGCTTTGTGGTGCAGGTATAGGCAAGGAGAAGCTCAACCAGCCATGAGTCAGAGGGCGATAGCAATGACATGTTCATATGCAGTCCGCTCAACGACCACGACCGAGATGCTCAAGGGAACTAGGGTTAAACCCAGCTTTTGCCGCCTAAGTCGACTTATTATGTAACTTGAGTGTTGTAACCATCTTTTAAACTGGTGTTTTTGGGATCCCGTGTAAAGAACATGCTTTTAACTTAATGAAAATGCTTATGAGTTGACCAAAAGTTTTAATACCTAAACCTTTAGTGGCTTAATCACACATTTAGTCCAAATGACTTGTTTAGGAAGTCCAACACCGGTTTTAAACACACTTGGTGACAGACCGTAATTAGCAAGGCGTTACAACTTGGTATCAGAGCAGCCAAGGTTTAAGGGTTCCTGATGTTGGATTGGGCATGTACATTCACTACTAAAGACAAGCTCGACTCAGGGTTGGGTAACTATTAATATAGTTATGTGTATATTTGCTTAAATGAATTATGTGTGCTTTACCTGCAAGTCTAAATAAGAAGCATGAGTTATTTTGATAGGGACTGGCCCTTGACTACTATATGTAGGTTGAGAACGTGTTTATTAGCACGATAGATATTTTGTAAATGCTATAGGATTGATTATTAGCGTCATTGAACTTGATGAATGTCAGAAACGCTTATTAGCGCTGCTGTATGTGTACCCTGGATAGAGGATGCTTATCAGCGCCGTTACATTCTAAAGGAAAATGTTTATTAGCATTGTTAAGTGGTTATGCATGCCTAGAACATGCTTATTAGCATCTTGTTTGAGTGATATCATGAATTTCTCTGCTTATTAGCATGATTATTGTATGTGAATCATTGGGATGCTTATTAGCATTGTCAATGCATGTGGATGTTTATTCGATCGGTTTAGAACTGTGGGTTGATGTGACACACTGTTATTACTACCTGATAAGCCGAGTCATTGATTGCAGATAGACTTGGAAGTATGCTTCCAGGGTAATCTAATGAACTAGCCGGCGCTGGGAATCAAGCCGAAAGTAATGATCAGGGTCAGAACCCTCCGCCAGCCCCTGAGAACTGGCAACAGGTGCTTGCAGACTTGCAAGCTTAACTGCAGAGACAGAATGAAGAGATTCAACAGTTGAGGCAACAACAGGTTCCGGCTGGGAACGCTGCATCAGGGGCCCCATCTGCTGTTCCAGTACTGGTTGTACGACAGCAGACAGAGTTGGAGAACCGCTGGGAGCTGGTATATGAGCGGTTCAGGACGCAACACCCTCCAGTTTTCGAGGGTGGCGCAGATCCACTTAAGGCAGAACAGTGGATGGCCATGATTACATCTATTTTGGACTTCATGAGAGTTGTGGGCAATGAAAGGGTGGTCTGTGCCACGTACATGTTTCGGGAAGATGCCCGAATCTGGTGGGAGGTGGTGTCCCAAACTAGAAACGTAACTACAATGGGTTGGGAAGAGTTTAAAACCCTCTTCAATGAAAAGTATTACAATGAGGCTGTTAAAGCTGCAAAGGTCGAGGAATTCAGTAAACTGTTGCAAGGGAGTATGTCAGTGACCGAATATGCCCTGAAATTCGACAGATTAGCCAAGTTCGCTCCAGACTTGGTGCCCACTGATGGGACTAGGAAGGAAAGATTCCTACAGGGGCTACAGCCTATGATAGCCCGGGATGTCGGAATTACCACTGTACCTGGAGTGAAAACATATGCTCAGGTGGTGGAGAGAGCCTTTATTGTAGAGGGATCTGAGAATAAGATCTGGCGTGATAACGCAGCCAGGGGGGATATGAGGAGGACAGGACCTCCCTTCTCAGAATCAGGTAGGGGCAGAGGCCCCAGCGACTAGAAAAGGAAGACTCCAAATACTAGTTCATCTTCTAGACCTGATAGGAGGCCGTAGAGTGCAGATATTGGCCGCCAGGGCAGCAATGAGAATTGGAAGACATATCCGGAGTGTGCCAGATGCAGGAGACGTCATCTGGGTGAGTTTCGAGCGAAGGCCTATTTTGTATGTGGACTTGTGGGGCATCTCAAGAAAGACTGCCCAAGACTGAAGAAAGAAGAACCTAAGAAGCCAGACAGCTCGACTCCAGCTTGAGTATTTGCCTTGATGCAAGCTGAGGCAGAGGCTAGGCCCTCAGTGGTCACAGGTCAGCTTTCTAGTGCTTGCATATCTTATTCTGGGCTGATTGATTTTGGTGCTACACAATCTTATGTATCTAGTAGGATTATTGATAGTTTGTGTAGGCCCTGTGAATTTTATGCTGTGGGATTTGGGACATTACTACCCACTGGGGAATTGGTGGTTTCTAGGAGGTGGATTAGGTCTTTACCGGTGATGGTAGATGGCAGGGAGTTATCGGTCAATTTGATAGAGTTAGCTATGTTCGATTTTGACATGATTTTGGGAATGGACTGGTTAACTAGATATGGAGCGACCATTGATTGTAAGAAGAAGATGGTAACCTTTGAACCTGAGGGTGAGGAACCTTTTGTATTCGTTGGCACTGTGCATGGACCCTGAATACCTTTGATTTCGGCATTAAGGGTTAGAGACCTACTGTAGGGAGGCTGCATAGGATTCCTAGCCAATGTGGTGGATACCACTCAGGTCATGCTAGTGGGACCATCAGAGACTAGGTTGGTCTGGGAATTCCTGGATGTGTTTCCAGAAGATTTACCAGGGTTACCGCCGCGCAGGGAGATCGACTTTGTTATTGAGCTGACACCAGGAACAGAGCCAGTGTCTAGGGCACCTTACAGAATGGCCCCAGCAGAGTTGAGAGAACTCAAGGTACAGTTGCAGGAGTTGTAGGATATGGGTTTTATTAGATCTAGTTTCTCACCATGGGGTGCGCCAGTGTTATTTGTGAAGAAGAAGGACGGTTCTCTAAGGATGTACATAGACTATAGAGAACTGAATAAGTTGACCATCAAGAACAAGTATCCTTTGCCAAGGATAGATGACTTATTTGATCAACTGCAAGGTAAAACGGTATTTTCAAAGATAGATCTTCGATCTATTTATCACCAGTTGAGAATTAAGAATGAAGACATACCCAAGACAGCTTTTCGTACCAGATATGGGCACTATGAGTTCCTCGTTATGTCATTTGGTTTGACTAACGCCCCGGCAGCTTTCATGGACATGATGAACAGGGTGTTCAAGGACTATCTGGACCAATTCGTGATTGCTTTTATCGACGATATCTTGGTTTATTCACAGTCAGAGGAGGAGCATGAGCAACATCTCAGGTTGGTCTTGCAGAGACTGAGAGAGCATAAGTTATTTGCGAAGTTTAAGAAATGTGAATTCTGGTTACATCAGGTGACATTCTTAGGTCATGTCGTTAGTAAAGATGGGATTAAGGTAGACCCAGCTAAGATTGAAGCTGTTAAGAATTGGCCGAGGCCAAAGAATGCCTCCGAGATTAGAAGCTTCCTTGGATTGGGAAGCTATTACAGGAAATTTGTAGAAGGATTCTCAAGAATATCGTCTCTACTGACGGAGTTGACACGTAAGAATCAGAATTTTACATGGTCAGATAAATGTGAGAACAGCTTCCAGGAGTTAAAGCAGCGTTTGATTACCGCCCCAGTCTTGAGTCTTCCGACTGGTCAGGAGAAGTTTATGGTTTACTACGATGCTTCGAGGCAGGGGTTAGGTTGTGTCCTTATGCAGGCAGAAAAGGTGATTGCCTATGCATCACGTCAGTTGAAGGATTATGAGCAGAGATATCTAACCCATGATTTGGAGTTGGCAGCTGTAGTCTTTGCATTGAAGGTATGGAGGCATTACCTTTATGGAGAGAAGTGTGAGATATATACAGACCATAAAAGCCTCAAGTACTTCTTTACACAGAAGGATTTGAATATGAGACAGAGGCGTTGATTGGAACTGGTGAAAGACTATGATTGCGATATTCTTTATCATCCAGGGAAAGCCAACGTGGTGGCTGACGCCCTAAGTCAGAGAGGTCCAGGGTAGTTGTATAGTGTAAGGCAGATATCCAAGGAGTTAGCAGAGGATATGACCAGAGCATGGATTGAGTTATTAGTGGGCCAGTTAGCCAACATTACCCTGCAGTCTACTCTCCTAGAAAGGATAAAGGAGAGTCAGTTATGAGAACCACTGTTGGTGAAGATTAGAGAGGATGTTCTAGCTGGTGCAGCTAGGGACTATTCTATATCATGGGTCTGCTAAGATATAAGGGTCGGATTTGTGTTCCGATGGATGCTGTTATTAGGCGAGAGATTCTGGATGAATCTCATACCACTCTGTATTCCTTGCATCCTGGCATCACGAAGATGTATCAGGACTTAAGAACTTTGTACTGGTGGCTGGGGATGAAGGGTGATGTAACTGAGTATGTAGCCAAGTGTCTGACATGTCAGTAGATCAAACCTGAACATCAGAGACCTGCAGGATTATTACAACACTTAGACATTCCAGAGTGGAAATGGGAAGACATCGCAATGGATTTTGTGGTGGGATTGCCTAAGACGGTGGATCAACATGATTCAATATGGGTGATTGTAGACAGATATACTAAATCAGTTCACTTTCTTCCAGTGAGGACGACCTATACCGTTGACCAGTATGCAGATCTCTATGTAAAAGAGATAGTACGTCTTCATGGAGCTCTGAGATCGATTGTGTCAGATCAAGACCCCACCTTTACTTCCAAGTTCTGGGGAAGTTTGCAGAAAGCAATGGGCACGCCACTAAAGTTTAGTACAGTGTATCATCCTCAAACCGATGGTCATTCTGAGAGGACTATCCAGATACTGGAAGACATGCTGAGAGCATGTGTACTGGATTTTGAGGGGTCTTGGAGTAAATATTTACCCCTAATAGAGTTTTCCTACAACAACAGCTATCAGGCGACCATAGGAGTGGATCCTTATGAGATGTTGTAAGGTAGGAAGTGCTGATCACCTATTCACTTGGATGAGTTGGGTGAGAGTAGATACTTGGGTCCTGAGGTAGTTCAGAGGACCAATGAAGCTATTGAGAAGATCAGAGCTTGGATGCTCGCATCGCAGAGTAGACAGAGAAGTTATGCGAATTCGAAGCGCAGAAATGTGGAGTTCCAAGTGGGAGACTATGTCTTCCTCAGACTCTCGCCACTCAAGGGGGTGAGAAGATTTGGCAAGAAGGGAAAACTGAGCCCTAGGTTTGTAGGACCATTTAAGATTCTGGAAAGGATCGGTCAGGTGGCCTATAGGTTGGCATTACGTCCGGCGTTGTCGGCCGTGCACAACGTGTTTCACATTTCGATGCTACGGAAGTATGTTTCTGATGAGACTCATGTGCTGAGTTATGAAGATCTGGAGCAGCAGGCAAATTTGTCCTTTGAGGAGTAGCCAATCCAAATATTAAACAAGAAGGACAAAGTCCTGAGGAATAAAGTTATACCTTTAGTGAAGGTATTATGGAGGAACAACAAGGTCGAGGAGGCGACCTGGGAGTTGGAAACAACTATGCGGGACAAGTACCCCGAGCTATTCACGTAAAATTTTGAGGATGAAATCCCTATAAGGAGGAGATAGTTGTAACATCCCACATTTCCTAATGTGGCTTAGTGCCTGGATTAGGGGGTCGGGAGGCAATAATTGAGTTGTTATGTGAATTATATTATAATATAATTATGTTTCCATGTTAGAAATATTAAATATGTGTTTGTGTGATTGAGACCACATTATTATGTGGATATATTTGGGTTACTCGACGCGAGGCGATCCCGATGAGCAAGTTAGCAGAAAAGTCACAACAAAGTTTTATACCCAGCTCGGGGTGAGCTTGGGGGGTATTTTAGTAATATAGTACGTTAACGGGAATTATAGGATATAAGCTGTGAATAGCAGAATATGAGGTAAAGGAAAAAATTGCCCTTGTGAACACTTGATGAATAGGCTGAAGGCAAGGGGCAATTTGGTTATTTCCATTCAATTTAGGATTTGGTTGGCTGAGAACCCCTTAGATGACTTAGGAAACTTAAGGAAAAAGAGTCTCGGCAGCTCTCATTCTCTCTCATGTTCTATATTTCATCTCTTGGAGCTTAAGGTGGTTTGGGTCAATTTGAAGGAGATTGGCTTGGAAGGAAGGCTTGAAACCAAGGAATTGTTGGGAGCAATTAGCACTTGAGTCATACAACTGAGGTAAGGGTTCTGAACTGAAGTTTCTATGCTAGTTATATTTATCTATAGGGGGCTACGGTGTTATGCATGTTTAATAGTTGTGAGGATGAGCTTTGAGATTGTTGATGAGTTTTAATATGGTAATTAGTTAGGTTTTGTTGTTGGAAAGGGTTGTGTTGATTGTGGGAATTGGGTTGGAAGATTGGGAGAAAATTGGGTGGTTTTTGGTTGGGTTCGACTAAGAGAAAAACCCATAAAATCTGGGTTCGAAGGGTTGGGCCGCGGCCTTGTTCTTGGTATGCTGCAAACCTACGAAGCAAGAAGGAGCCAGGAGGGCTCGGAGGCAGAGGCGGGCTGCGGCGCCTCAGGGGTGCGCTGCGGCGCGTGTTGTTTTTCTAGGGAGGTCGAGCCTCTGACTTAGAGGTGGGCCACAGCATGGGTCCTTAGGGCCGCGACCCTTAAGAGGATTTTTGGCCCCAATGAGGTTTTTAGATCGGGAACTTAACCATTTGGGCTCGGGGTCGGTTCTACTTCCTTGTTGAGTGGAATTCGATGTCCCGGAGGGTGGTATTTGGTTTGGAAGCTTTTATTCTCCCGTTATTGATGGAATTCCTTATTATGGTTGTGACTAGGTCTACGCTAAGGGCTTGAATCGGGGATCGTACTCAAAGGAGCGTCGCTAGCAACCTGCATCCGGATCGAAGGTAAGAAAACCGCATCCATTATGTGAATGCTTGATTGGAGCTTAGTCAATGATGAATATAGATATGATTAAGACTTTGGCTTTTCGTTTACCGTAAGCCTGGATCATCCACCAGGAGCTCGGATCGTTTACCAAGCCACGTGACCGTTTGCATACATCCCGACTGTAACCCCAAACAGCTGTACCTCTCCCGGATGAAGGTCTCGGATCATTCTTCCCGGACACCTTCCGGGCCTGCGCCCACACTTGGGCTGTCGAAGTCAATCACACTCCCTTCCAAACGGGCCTGGGCTGGGCCCAACCTCAATTGCCCGGCTAGTGGGCCCGGATCGCAGTTCTAGGCCCAAGGCAGGAAATGGGGATAACATTTACCCCCTAAGCCTTCATCTGGGTTCGCGAGGTGGAGGCTTGCCTTGCTCTCGGATACTCACGGTTATCTCCTTGTTTCCCGCTTAGAATCATTGGTATGTGGCAAGGGGCAATGCATGTTGGGCGCATGCGGAGCCCGAACCATTTACCAAGGTCCGGGTTCGTTTACCGAAGTCCCGTTTCGCGACAAGGGGTACACGTGTCGCCCAGCGAGTGCTGCAACAATGGCACTTGACCCCGAAAGGTCACCAACCATCTCTAGGGTCGCTAGGCCTAGGCTAGTGCATCAGCACGGATTCCGAAGAGTCCCATCCGCACGGGGGTTCTTCATTAATGTTTCTACGCTGAGGTGGACTGTAGGATGGGGTGACCTTTGAAGTGCCCCTCTATTAGGACATCGGATCGAAATGGATCGGATCCAGCACTTGAGTGGATTCATTAATGCCTCTACGCGATCCTGGACCGTCTGATGGGGGATCGATCCTATCCGCTGGATCATAGATCAAAATTTGGGTCTTTATAAATACCCCTTAGGCATCCATTTGAAATCTTTACACTCTCGAGACATTCTAAGAATTTTGAGGACTTGTTTATATCCGACATTGCCGACGAGATCTTCCTCCGTCTGCTCACTCTACGCCGTCGCCTCTTCCCAATAGTTTTGGGATCTGTGCCATTGCCTGAGCACACGTCGACGAGCTGCTGAAGTGCCTTCGTCGATTCAAGACTGAGATTCTGCCGTCCTTATCGCCGGACAACCACCATTCTTCACGACCAGCCATTCACAGTAAGTTCTTCTTCCCTCTGCTTTTAGAGATATACGAACGTAGGTTTTGTCATTTTGCTCATCTGTTTAGGCTGCTAGAACTTGTTTATGCTTAGGATTAGTGCTAGGAAGGCTGCCTGGTCCGGGTCGTTCCGGGTCTGGATGTTTCCCGGACAGGTGGTGGAACCTATTTAGTATCCCACTTTTCGTTCCCGATCTGGGTCTCGTGGTTCCCTGGTGAACCCGGACCTGATCTGGAGGGGACTCCAAGCAGTCCGTAGGAGGCCCCCTGTACCTTAACTGACTTTCTTGGGTTTCGGTATTGACTGCTTGGTTTGTCTTTTCTTTACTCTCAGATCATCAGCCATGACATCGGGCGTCACCCTTCATTCGGAGGAGGAAGTCAACAAGGCCCCCGTCCTCCTACCCGGGTCCCGGACCCCTAAAGGCAACAGATGGGAGATGGACACGGTACCAAACCTATTCCGGAACTACTGGATGATGTACGTCCTGGAGAAACGCCTGGTCATAGAGTCCACTCCCGGGCTCTTCCACAACCGCCTGGCAAGGAGAGAGGAGCGAGCGCACACCTTCGTGAGCAGGTTCGGGGCCTGGAGCGCAGGCCACATCAATGCGGGAGCTACACTCCTGCTTCACGATTACTTTGTGCGGTTCCTAACATTCGTGGGGATCGCACCCTTCCAGCTCCTGCCCCAAGCCTATCGATTGCTTGCGGGATGGCGCGTCTTCTGCGCCGCGAAGGAGATCGCGGAGCCGACCCCCACGGAAATCTTGTACTTCTACAAGATGGAACCGCAGGTCAATGCCAAGGACAAGACCTTGGACGGCTTCTATAGGCTGAAGCCGCGGGGCAACTACCCCGCTCCTACAAGCGCCTGGAAGCACCCCCCAGACGTCTAGCATTACTGGGTCATGACGTCCGGGTTCCTCGTAGAGAAGAACCCCACGCTGATGCTGGACTTCCAGCGAGTGGGTAAGTGCTTTCCCAATCCTACTTTGCATGTTCCTCTTTTTCTTTACCTTTTTTATTTCTCACTGTATTACCTCGGGTGGCAGGACCTTTTGCCCAGACTCCTCTCACCCAGTTCATCTTGGACTGGCAGAATCTCTACTCCGAGTTGAGCGCGAAGGACCTAGACGTAGCGGGTTACGTAAACACTGACAACCTCCGACTGATCGGACTGCTCGCGGCCCATCAGACAATCGATGCCCCGAGCATTCGGGTCATACAGTGCGAGAAAAATCCCGTCATAAGGGAGCAACTGGCCCTGGAGCATATCAGGGAAGTAGAGGCTGCAGCACTCGCAGACGCGGCCAAGCGGAAGAGGGACTTGGCCTAGTCAGAGGCGGCTGCTTCCGAGGAGCTGGAAGCCCTCTTCGAGGAGACACTGCCAAACACGGGGACCCTCGGGGCTAGCGTATTGGGGCGAGGTAACTCACCTTTGATCTTAACTTATGCTCCCCAAGTCGGGGACTTAGCTAGGGATAGGCTAGCACTTCGAGGCCCCATGTTCAGGGCTGGCGGGGAGACGAGACCTTCCTCTCCCGCTCCCGTAGGCTCGGAAATTCTCATGTACTTGTCCGGGTTCCTCCAATATGGGAATTTCCTGAACCTGGAAGACATGGGGGATCGAGTCTACTCCTTCGCGTTAGATGAGTTGAGTCATGTCCGGGGCTTAGATAAGGGTTCGTCCCGGGCCACTCTTAGTTTTGACCTCTATTTTCCTATTAATTGTACTGAATCCTTTTCATTTGTGTTTGTTTCAGGAGACTCCGACATGTCTGATCCCGTGGATGAGATGAGGCAGCTTCTTGAAGTCCGGGCAGCCAGGGCCACGGCAAAGAAGGCAGCCAAGAAAACATCTGATGCGCCTGGCTCGGATCTCCCCCACAGCAAGGAGACGCCAGGGGCGGATCCTCGACCCGGCCAGGTCGCAATCATCACGGTTCCTGTTACGACCGTGGACCCGGCCACCGTCCCCGACCTCGCTCACCCCCCGGTAATCGATCTGGAGTCGGCCAGAATTTCGGGAAGAGGGCCGCGGAGTTAGGCACGGTGGAGGCGAAAACTGGGAACAAGAGGCCCCAGACCAGGCAGGCTAGCTCGGTCGGAGAGTCATTCAGGGAAAGTCGCCTCGTCGTGAAGGAGATTCCGACGACACCGACCATTCCCATTCATCCGGCCCTATCTGAGGAGGGGGAAGCCGTCTTGCGGGACGAGCAGTCCAAGCTCATTTCCCGGACCTGGGAGAGTGGCCGGGAAAGAAGGGATGAGACCTACAAGGCCCTGACGATCGTCATCAGATTGAGTTCGCTAAGCGCCCGGCGGCCTTCAGCGCCCCTCAGCCGATCGTGGATCGGCTAGTCGCTGAGACGGGCTTTTGCCCTAAGTTGAGGCAGGATACGACCCCATTCGCGGCGGACCTGCTGGATCAGGTGGGAAATACCATGTCCAACCTCCAATTGAAGCGATATGCCACCATTGCTAACCCGGACATGCTGTTTATTTCCCAAGCTCTCCGCCATCACGCCACTGCTGTAAGTTCGCTTTGTGTCTTTTCTCTTTTTTTTTCTTGTTTAATAAGGATTTCTCCTAACTTTGCTTTGTTCCAGGACGCTCTGCTATCCCATCGGAATGCTGACCTGGTGGCCGAGGCTGCCATGAAGATGAAGATGCTCCAGCTGGACCTGGAGGCGGCCGTGAACCAGAGAGAAGCCGCCAGAGAGGCCTTGGCCAGGGAGATAGCCCAGGAAAACGAGTCCCTGGCCAAAGCGGTTGCTCAGGCCAAAGCGGCCTGCGCGGAGCTCGATCAGACCACTTTCCAGCATGAAGAGGCCATGTCCCGGAAGGAGGCCGAGGCTGACGAGAAGATGGCCCTTCTGGAGGCAGAGATTCTCCGAGTAAAGACCGCAGAGGAGGCAACGGCGGCTCAGTCTATCTAAGACCGAGAGAAGATCAGGGGTTTGGAGGCCCAGATCCATGAGCTGGACGGCTCACTTTTCCAGGAGGTGAAGGCGCATGAGGAGACCTGCCGCACGAAAGAGCAGGCAGACGACATGTTGCGCGTTACCTTCGAGGAGGCCATCTACATGGCCTGGCACAAGGACAAGACCATGAACCTCTTGATCTTTCCTGATCCGGACTCGAAAAGGGCCGAATTTGAGGCCAAGGAGAAAGAAGACGTGGAGCTCCTAATGATGAAGCCTAGAGCCGGATCTTCACCTGGCCTTTCTTTTTCTTTATTTTGTAACACTTTTACGGACGCGTACGCGTCCTAGATGATTTGTATTATTTTATCCGGTTTATGTTATTTTCGTTACTCTTTTTTTTTATGTCACTGTGCATGACTGATCTGAGGGTCTGGTCCTGGTTCCAACGGCCTGGACTAGGTTACTCCTGACTTTAGCTTGTCAACTTGCTTTAATTCTGTCATTGAAGAATCTGCCCGTCCAATCCTTAATTCTGACTTTAGCTTGTCAACTTGCTTTAATTCTGATGGCCCGGGCCATCGAGGTTCGATTAGTTTATTATGAAACCTAGTTCCCTCACTTTAACAGTCGCGGGCTATGGACTTGCCCTGGGGCATATCGGATGCTCTTCTCTCCCGGACATTGTTCGTCCGGGGCGGGACCAGCCTGAGGCTTGGTCCCCCCCCCCCCCTTTTTTTATTATTCCCCCGGATATCGTTCGTCCGGGGCAGGATCAGCCTGGAGCTTGGTCCTTTTTTAAACCCTGGACATCGTTCGTCCGGGGCGGGACCAGCCTGAGGCTTGGTTCTCTTATTATTATACCCTCGGACAACGTTCGTCCAAGGTGGGACCATCCTGAGGCTTAGTCCTCTTGTTATTATACCCCTGGATATCGTTCGTGCGGGGCGGGACCAGCCTGAAGCTTGGTCCTCTTTTTTTTAAACCCTCGGACATCGTTCGTCCGGGGCGGGACCAACCTGAGGCTTGGTCCTCGTGTTTATATCCCCGGACATCATTCGTCCGGGGCGAGACCAGCCTGAGGCTTGGTCCTTTTTTTATTTATACCCTCGGACATCTCTCGTCCAGGGTGGGACCAGCCTGGAGCTTGGTCCTTTTTTAAACACCCGGACATCGTTCGTCCGGGGCGGGACTAGCCTAAGGCTTGGTCCTCTTGTTTATATCCCCAGACATCGTTCATCTAGGGCGGGACCAGCTTGAGGCTTAGTTCTCTTTTTATTTATACCCCCGGACATCGCTCGTCCGAGGCGGGACCAGCCTGGAGCTTGGTCCTTTTTTAAACCCCCGGACATCGTTCGTCCGGGGCGGGACTAGCCTGAGGCTTGGTCCTCTTGTTATTATACCCCCGGACATCGTTCGTCCGGAACGGGACCAGCTTGAAGCTTGGTCCTCTTTTTATTTATACCCCCGGATATCGCTCGTCCAGGGCGGGACCAGCTTGAAGCTTGGTCCAACGGGGTTTGTACCCCTCAAACCTCGTTGGCCTGGGTCGGGACTAGGCCTGAGCCTTGCGCCCCGCCTGGTATTTGTTCATACCGGGGATACCCCCCACAAGTGAGCGGAGACTGGTCTGGGGTCACTTGAGTAGAATATTCATTGTCTGACAACATTTCTTTATGGCATTTTGTACACGCCAATTTTATTATTCAAGGAATCGCCCTGAGGCGTACATTATTTACAACGAAAATATAAAGCTGGAACACGTTCTCCCGACTGCTGGTAGTATTTATGGAGATGTTCCGCGTTCCAGGCTCTTGGGACTTCTGTGCCATCGAGTCGCTTTAAACGGTATGTCCCGGGGCACACTTCGTGCTGGATCTCGTACGGTCCTTCCCAATTCAGGCCTAGGAACCCTACTCCCGGATCTTGGGTAATAGGGAAGACTCTTCGCAAGACCAGATCGCCGGTTTCGAATTTCCGGTTTCGAATCTTCAAATTTTTACTTTTGAGTTGAAATGTCGAGCGATCTTGCCCTGGTACATCTTCAGCTGCACTTGTGACTCTTCCCGGATCTCCTCGATGAGATCTAGGGATCGTACGTGTCTCTTCAGTGAGACGGGATGGTCGTTTCGACAGGGATGACGGCTTCGCATCCATAGACCATGGAGTAAGGAGTGTGCCTGGTGGATGTCCTTTCGGTGGTCCGGTAAGCCCATAACACCCGGGGCAGCTCGGGCCACTTGCTCTTGCAGTCTTAGAGTTTTTTCTTTAACGTCCCTTACAAGATTTTGTTAGCAACTTCTGCCTGTCCGTTTTCTTGGGGCCTAGCGACCGCGGAGAAGCTTTTGACGATACCATGTCTTTCGCAAAAATCTGTGAAGTGGACGCTGTCGAACTGCTTCCCGTTATCGGATACAATCTTGTAGAGGAGGTCGTACCGACATTTAATATTATTGATGAAAAAATCCAGGGCCTTCTTCGAGGTGATCGTGTTCATTGGTTCCGCCTCAACCCATTTGGTATAGTAGTCGACGGCCACGATGGCGTACTTCACTCCTCCTTTCCTGGTCGGGAGCGATCCTACCAGATCGATTCCCCAGACCGCGAAAGGCCAGGGGCTAGTCATCAAAGTTAATTCTGTTGGTGGGGCCCACGGGACCTTCGCGTATCTTTGGCACTACTCGCACTTGCGGACGTAGTCAATACAGTCTTTCCTCATGGTTGGCCAGAAATATCCTTGGCGCATGATCTTTTTGGATAGGCTGAGTCTGGCTGTATGGTCTTCGCAGAAGCCTTCATGCACTTCCTACAGGATGGAGATTATTTCGGTCCTGGCCACGCACCTGAGGTATGTCATGGATAACCCCCTACGGTAGAGTTTTCCATCCATCATGGCATATCTGTGGATTTGGTATTGAAGCTTCCTGGCTGCGGCCCTGTCTGCTGACACCTCACTGGTTGTTAGATAGTGGATAAGGGGTCCCATCCAAGACGCGGAGTGATCAATGGCGTTGATCGTGGAGACTCGAATGCTTGGGATGGGGAGATGGTTAACGGGGACCAATTCGGACAGCTCTGCTTTGGCATCGGTGGCCAATTTTGCTAGTGTGTCCGTGAAAACATTCTGTTCTCTGGGGATCTGGCGGATGGTGTGTCTCTTGAATGCTTGCAGCATTTCTCTTGTCTGAGTCACATAAGCCTCCATTCTCTCCCCTTTGGTTTGATACTCTCCTGAGACCTGCCTGACAACCAGCTGGGAATCGTTGTAGATCTCCAGGTTCGTGAACCCTACCTCCTGGGCCAAACGCAACCCGGCTAGCAATGCCTCGTGCTCGGCCTCGTTGTTCGATGCTTTGAAATGGAAACGCAGTGCATTTTGCAACTGGTGTCCCTGCGGTGACACTAGGATGATCCCAGCCCCAGCCTCATTCTCATTCTAGGCCCCGTCCACGAACACCTTCCATACGGGCGCCGCGAGATATGCGGGGTCATCCGCCTGAGTGATCCCGGAACATTCCACGATGAAGTTGGCCAGGGCTTGCCCCTTGATTGAAACTCTAGGAACATAGGCTATATCGAACTGACTTAGCTCCATTGCCCACTTTAAGAGTCTCCTCGACGTCTCGGGCTTCTACAACACTTGCTGACAGGGGTGGTTGGTCATAACTTTTATGGCGTGGGCCTGGAAGTAAGGCCGGAGTTTTCGGGACACCATCAGTAGACAAATGTCAATTTTTCAATCAGCGAATACCATGACTCGGCCCCCAACAGCCTTTTACTCACGTAGTAGACCGGGAGCTGGGCTTTTTCCTCCTCCCGCACCAGTGCGGCGCTGATCGCGTGCTCGGTCACTGCCAGATAGAGATATAGGGGCTCTCCGTCCACCGGAGGTGCTCTTTCAGCTTTTGAAAAGCCTCTTCGCATTCGGCAGACCATTCGAAGCGTTGGCTTCCCCAAAGAACATTGAAGAACGGGATGCACTTGTCCGTGACCTTAGAGACGAAACGGCTTAGGGCAATTATCCGCCCGGTCAGACTTTGCACGTCTTTATGCTTTCGGGGAGAGGGCATATCAATTAGTGCCTTGATCTTTTCTGGATTGTCCTCTATTCCCCGGAAGCTCACTATGAACCCCAAGAACTTCCCGGAAGCCACGCCGAATGTGCACTTCTTGGGATTCAGCTTCATCCCATACTTCCAAATGACTGCGAAGGCCTCGACTAGGTCGTCCGAATGTTTCTCGGATGTCTTGGACTTGACCAGCATATCGTCGATGTAGACTTCCATGTTTCGCCCCAGCTGGGCCCGGAACGTTCGGTTGACGAGCCTCTGGTAGGTGGCACTGGCATTCTTGAGCCCGAAAGGCATGACAGTGTAGCAGTATATTCCCTTGTCGGTTTGGAAACTGGTGTGTTCCTGATCTACCACATGCATGGAAATCTGATTGTAGCCGAAGTAGGCGTCCATGAAGCTTAAGATCTCGTACCCGGATGTCGTATCCACCATCTGGTCGATCCGGGGAAGTGGGAAGCAATCCTTCGGACAAGCCTTGTTGAGATCTGTGAAA
Source organism: Humulus lupulus (assembly GCF_963169125.1). Classification (NCBI taxonomy): domain Eukaryota; kingdom Viridiplantae; phylum Streptophyta; class Magnoliopsida; order Rosales; family Cannabaceae; genus Humulus; species Humulus lupulus. The sequence goes on along the minus strand of NC_084801.1, from coordinate 21,411,964 downwards.
TTGATGCATGTACTCCATGTCCCGTTCGGCTTAGAAAACAAAACGGGGTTGGTGAGCCACACGAGGTACACAGCCTCACGGATGAAGTTGATCAATGACAACTTTTCTACTTCCACCTTGAGGACCTCGACCCTCTCTGTTCCCAAGGGCCTTCATTTTTGTCTGACGGGGGTCGCATTCGGGTCGATGTTCAACGAGTGGCAGATGATGTTACGGTCGATCCCCTTCATATCTGAATAAGACCAGGCTAGGATATCCTGGCTCTCCTTTACTTGGGCGATTATGGCGACTCGGACCTCTGTCGACAGATTTTTTTCGACTTGGATTATCCTAGTCGGATCGGTGTCACTAATGCACATCTCCTCAATCTCGTCCATGGGCTCCAGGACGCGGTCGTCTCCTATCCTCGGGTCCAACTCATCTTCCTCCCGGACCAATCTTCCTGCTGGGGGAGGGAGAACCGAGCTGAAGACTTCCTCGAAGGGTTCCTCCCGGACCATGTAGATTGGTCGGGCGGATGCGTGGTAGCACTTCCGGGCGCTCTTCTGATCCCCCCGGACTGTCCCCACCCCTCCGTTGTCGCAGGGGAACTTCATGCAGAGATGTTGGATGGAGGTGATCGCCCCGAACTCGACTAGTGCGGGCCGCCCGAAAATGACATCGTAAGCTGTGGGGCAATCCACCACCACGAAAGTGCTAAATTTGAACGAGTGCTGTAACTCGCTCCCCAATGTTACGGGTAACTGGATCTTTCCCATGGGGAGCAACGCGTCTCCATTGAAGCCGTAGATCTGGGTTGGGCACGATGCCAGATTCGCTTCGGTCAAGCCAATCGCGGCAAAGGCGGGCTTGAACAAGATGTTGACAGAGTTTCCATTGTCCACCAGCTTGTTGGCGATCTGGGCGTCTATGACCAGTGGGTCATGGTGCAGGAAATGGACGTTATGGGCGTCGTCCTCCGCGAAGGTGATAGGGAGGTTCATCAGTTTCGAGCACTGAGCCGGATCTTGGACCAAAGCGCACACCTCCTGATCGTGGTCGAGTTCGCTCAGGTAGCGTTTCTGATCATTCCTGGATGGTCCTCCCAGGTGAGGCCCGCCTGAAATGGTGGCCACATGTCCGTCAACGCGAGGGGGTGCCATCCCGGATGGATAGGGCATCCTAGGGCCGGGTGCTTGCGCGACGGGGGCCCGCTGAGAGGTTTGCGCCGCCGGGCCTTGTGCATATCCTCCCTGAGGCGGATACACTCTGGGGGCACCCATGACTATGGGTTGTCCAGGATCTGCTGACAGGCCCGGGACTCCCACGAGCATCCTAACCCACTGGTGGAGATGCCCCAGCTTGATCAGATTCTCGATCTCATCCTTGAGCTGTCGGCACTCTTCAGTCATGTGGCCCACGTCCTTGTGGTAAGCACACCGTTTGTTGGTATATCTCAGGTTCCTCCCTCCTTTGAACATGGGAGCAGGCTTCCAGTAGTGAACCGCCCTTTCTGTGGCCAGGAAGATGTTCTCCCTGGTGTCCACCAGATTTGTGTATTTTGAATATTGGGGCTCGTAGCCCCTTTTGCCTTTCTTAGCCGGCTCAGACTGATTTTGGCCTTTCCCGGATCTCTTCCCCCGGGAGGGGTTTACACTTGCCTCTGTTCCCCCCGCCTGCGACTGCTAGGCCTCGACGGGGGCAGCGCTGTGACCCGTTGGAGCGGCTCCATATCCGGAAAAGGGGGCGGACTGGACCGGGGCATATCCTGAAGAGGCAGGACCGTACACCGTAGGGGTGGTGTAGATAATCCCGGGCGTAACCGCCAAACCTGGGGCAATTGGGGGGGTGATGTAGGGCTGCACCGAGAACTACACCCCGTACCCCGGGAACGCGTGGGCACTAGGCTGAGGCATCGGAGGCCATCCGAACGCCTAGATCTGAGCCTCCTCCTAGTTGATAAAACCTTGGGCCCTCCTTATGAATTCTTCTAAGGTAGCCGTCTTGCTACGCTACATGTCATCCTAGAGGGGGGACCCGGCCCGGATCCTAGATTGCAATGCCACCAAGCACTGCCCATCGTCCACCTTGGTTTTGGAGGCCTCCTCGGTAAAATGTTGGATGTAGTCCCTCAGTGTCTTCGCGAGGAGCTGTTTAAGGTTGGCGAGGGCATTGATTTGCATGTCCATCCTCACGTCGGCCACAAACTGTTTGCGAAACACCGAATGTAGCCCTGACCAGGATTGGATGGATCCGGACTTGAGTCTCTTTTACCATTCCTCGGCGACACCGCCTAGAGTGATTGAAAAACAGAGGCACTTGTCGTCATCAATAACGTGGGCCACGGTCATAAGCTGGTTGTACCGGGACAGATGATCCCTGGGGTCAGTGTTCTTGGTATAGGCAGTGACGCTCGGGATCTTGAACCCCTTGGGGAGCACAGCGTCCAGGATATGCCTCGCACAAGGCTCTTTGTCCTCTTCATCGGAGTCGGTATCCGCTCCTTCTTTCTTGCGGACCAATCGGTCCGTGACCTTTTTCAAAGCGGCCAGCTGCTCCATGAGCTTCCTGGCCATGCCATCCTCCAGGGGGATTCTTTCGTTCCTCCTGTCGTTGATGTTGTTCCTAAGGTCGCCACCCCAGGGGAGGATCTTCTACTTCCGGGCCCGCTCTTTTCGAGCGTTCAGTCCATCATGCAAGTTGTTGACGCCGCTTTTCGTCAACAGTGAAAGGAGAGCACATAAACAATAACTGATAATAGCCAATTAAAATATAACAACACAAACACACGATTTTTACGTGGTTCAGCAGTTAAATCTGCCTAGTCCACGAGTCTCTGTTATTAAACTCAAGATTATCTCTGAAAATCCTTAAGCATGAATTCTTCAGAGTTTTCTCTCAAGGTTCAGAATTTCCGTCCATTACAATGGTGCATGACCTCTCTATTTATAGAGAAGGATGCAGAATACTATCCCACATATTTTAGGTAGTTACTCTTTTCGTGTAAATAAAATCAATGGCTTTAAATGCCCACAATCAAATATAAAAGGAAACGTCCCCTGAAGACCAGGGGACGTATAACTGACCAAATAATATCCCACGATTCTAGGGGATTTATAGTAATAAATGTGGATTACATCTCGTATGGACAACACTTATAGATATTCAAGGTTTTTATCATATATCTCCAAGGCCTTAGCTTCCCAGGTTTCTCGCCATCTTTCGAGCCAGAGAAATCTCCCAAGGTCACATGGCTTTCGAGATCGTATGTGCGTCGATCTCGGGACCCCTGATCTGAGGTCATCCCTGAGGATGGATGCGTCTCCGGAGCTACTTTTCGAGATCATGAACACTTCGAGGTCACCATATTCGAGGTCGTATCGAGCCTTGACGGCTCGATATTCAATCCTGGAGCATACTTTAAACCTTATGAGTTCACTTGCTGCGAATCCAACTTTCGAGGTCATATTTAACATAGCTCGAAATCTGGGTATAACATCTTGCCCCCTCAAAAGTATTTGTTCGAATCCTAAGAGAAGGAAACTTTTGAACTACTTTCTTTGAGAACTGTACCGTCATACACTTTGAAAATGGACACGCGTCAGCTGGGTATTGCTCATTTTTTGTACTTGAGTGCCTTGGAAACATGCCCACGATCATCCGTCTGCCACCTTTTCGGCGCCATCTTGTCATTGATCCCCATCCGTTGGATCTAGCAAGGATTTCATTCAACGCCCCGGATTAATCCCCCTTTTTTCATCTATATATACGAGACCCCACTCTTCATCTTCTTTTTTTATCTTCGTTCACCAAAAGCAAGAAAAGAAGAAAAAACGAAACCAGAGACCTTCCTATAAAGTCTCTTTTCTGTGCATGTTTTCTCAGCCAAAGAAACAAAGAAACCTCGGTTTGTTCGAGTCTGTGAGTTCTTATTTGCAACCTCTTCTTCGATCGACAATCTCTCTACAATTGCCATTATTGTGTAAGTATGCAATCTTTGTTTTTCATTTTGTCAGTTTTTGTTCATGCTGTTCTTGCTGTGTCTGTGTATGTACTAGTTTACACTCTTAGCTTAATACGATAGGAGACTTCTATCCGATAGGCTCTTGTGCTTTTTAGACTCTCAACATAGAATTTACATAACTGGTTCATATCCAGTTTTGATGTTTGAACAAGATTCCTGTTTTCTGGGTTTTAAAATTTTAAGAGACGTTTCTTGTACACCAAGATTTCGGGTAAAAAACATTGGCCTTGACAAATGCACGAAACCCAAGGCTGCCTTTCCTGGTTAACCGCCACTCTTTTTTCCCTTGATTTTTGGGATTTTCAAAAAATTATCCACTCTCCTTCCTTTCTCGCGGAACGCACGTCCTGACTCTTTTATAAGGGCCTTAATATATAGCTTGTTTTGTTCCTAAACCCCGAGCTCGCAACTCTTGCATGCATGGCCCTCACCATTTTTTCTTTCTCGCTAGATGTCACAGAATCTTGAAAGACGGTGGGGGTCGTTGCTGGCAATCCCTTACGAGCCAAAAACTCCGAGCCCAAAATCGTTGTTCGCCCGAAACCAACGTCGGATAAGGGAGTACGAGCTTGCGCGCGAGCAAGAGGATATTCGAGCTCATTACCGCCGCCAGATAAACGAGGTCATAGAGGGGAAGAGGAGAGTTCTTCGGGAGGCCCTCTATCCGGAATCCAATTCAGGACCTAGGCCGATTCCCCTCGACCCTGCACTAAAGGTCACTGTCGCATACCATCCAGGAGAGCTCCAATTTTCATTAATGGGGGAACCTTCTTCCTCACAGCCGAGGAGAGAAATATTTGAGGCCGAGCACTATTGGAGCTCGGTTACCACAACTAGTCAGATAACTGAAATCCTGGCTTTCCATGGCCTCAGCCTGTCAGGCTCCTTGAAGTGTCGAGCTCCGGCCGAGCATGAACGAAGTTGTTTCGCCCGTGGGGGCCATGACGCCAGGGTGAAGTACGCGGCATGGAGCCAGGAACACATGAGGGCGGGAGCACTGTTGCCCTTGAAGTCTTTTTTCAAGGACTTCACGGATTTCGTTGGGTTGGCCCCGTTCCAACTCAACACCAATTCTTACAGGGTGCTGTTTTCCCTGAGGTCCTTATACCACGAGATGGGCTGGAAAGGACCTTCGCCTCAAGAGATTTTATATCTCTTTTGTCTGAAAAGTAACCCCTACCGAGCTCGGGGAGGGGATGGCTTTTATTATCTCTCGAGATATCTCAAGGAGAAGAAGGTCTTTGAAGATCTTCCCAATCATCCGCCTGATTTCAAAAGGGCCTTCTTTTGGACAGACGGTCTGTCCCTGTCTCGACACTACTCGTTCAGGCGGATTCGTAAGTATTCTCGTTACCTTTATTTCTGTGCTCGAGATTTTAGCTCTTAGAACCGTACTTAGTAGAAATATGTCTTGTCTTTCAGCCAATTTTCAGCGTCCCACTCCTGACGAGACAATGAAGGAGCATAGAGAGACCCTGCTCCAACTCCCCCATGGCAGGAGGTCTCTATTATACCTTTTACACGAGGATAGGCTCCGAAAGTGCGGACTTTTGGGGGAGGGCCAGTCCACCTTTGACTGGTCCAATAAAATATATGAACACTGGGAGGAGGTGCCCCTGCCCACAGGCGCCCTTCCTCCGAGGAGAGAAACGAGGCCACCACTCCCAGTTCGCCTGAGGAGTCCGCTGTCGGGGAATGAGGCTATTGATGAAGCCTCGAGCTCAGATTCAGATGAAGGTAAAGTCCTCCCTACCTCGAGAATGTGGTCCCCGACCTTACTAAAACATAAGCCCAATAGGTTAGTCTCATGCCCACAGGATAAATACCACTTCTACATATGGAGTTGGGTTGATGACGGTGTCCATAGGTTTGATAGTGGGCTCGGGAAGTACGACACCATGTATACCATGGACGAGGTGTGGAACGGGATAGCTATTCAGTATGGGACCAACGATTATTGGGACCTTTCGAGGTTATCGCCCACATATAGGGAAGGCACTCCCCCCGCCTCCTCTGAAGACGGGGGAATTTCATGGTCCCCAAGCTCGAGCTCGGGGGAGAGTTCCAGTTAGGTTTTTTCTTTACCTGGTTTTCTTCTCTCTTTCCAAAATTATTATCATTGTCTAACTTAGATTGGAACTGCGCAGGTGCCATGAATCCCGATCTCGACGCTGTGCTTTTTAGCGATGGGGGAGCCGGAGCCCAGAAGAGCAAACATCCGAGAATACCACGGAGGTTCGACCGACCATCCAAGGTTCCCAGACGCCACGAGACGACCCCCACGACCCAGACTACTGCGAGCACAACCACGGAACCGACTGTCCAGGTTGATGCGTCTGGCTCGACCGTGCCCCTCTCGCTTCCTCCGACCGATACTCAAATAACAGTCGGTCGGCCCCCGAAGAAACCTTCTGTCTCCAAGGTCCAACTGCTGACGGCCCGACCTCATATCGAGGAGTTCGTGCTTGATGGCACTGCTGGGACCCAAGGGGATATGCTTAGCTCGGATGTCCTCTCTCGAGTGGGTCAGAGCTTTTCAGGGTTCTGTGCCGACCATTGGGACCTCGTGCACAAGGCCTCGGACTGCAATACTCTTTACGACAAGAGTATCGAGCTTACTGCCGCGGTAACCTTCGCAACTCTCCTTTAAATGTTTGTACCTCAGCTCGCGATCTAATTCGTTCTTTGTATTTCAGGCCTTTGTCGTCTCAGCACAACTTAACCATAAGCTGACCAACGAGGTGCACATGAGCATGTCTCTGGCCCAAAAGTCAAAGGATCTCGAGCTTAAGATGGCTGACGAACTTAAGGACTCGAAGTCTAAACTTGAAAAAATGAAGACCCGTCTCGAGGAGCTGGAGAAGACGAATGCCGAGCTTGAGCAGGCGAAGACTCGTCTTGAGAAGGCCAATGCCAAGCTCGAAGAGGAGAAATCTGTCATTTTCGACTTCATGGAGAGCGAGAAAGCCCACCTCCTGGACGAGTATAAGGAGCAGAAGGAGAAAGCGGTCGACCAAGCCATGTACAAACTTTGGGCTGATAATGCTGACCTCGATACCAGCTTCCTGGGCCCTCTCGAGGCCACATATGTTGAGCGGTGGAATGCCCATCTTGAGGCAAGTGAAGCTGCTCGAGAGGCTGCCCAGAAGGATAGTCATGCTATTCGTCCTGGGGGGGTCCGGTGCTACTGATGCTGAGAAGGCCAAGGAGACTCCTCTTCCTTAAATCTGATCTCGGGGAAATCATTTATTGGGGCTGCGTCCCCCTATTTTTGTGACTATTTTAATTTATGTCCACGGGGCTGATACAATTTCTTTAAATATTACTTATATATGCTTTACATTTCTTGGCTCAAAATTTTTTGCACATTTTTTTATGAACAAATCATTTATGTTTATTTATTCATACAAACATACTGTGGATTTAAGCTCGAAGCTCAATGCATTAATGCACAGTTTGTTCAAATTATCCGCTTCCGACCTCGTTATTTTTCAAAGTCGGACATTACTTTAACCATGAACCCAAGAGTACTTATATGGTATGTAATGTGAATGATTTGGTTATATCTTTTTTGCTTAGTCACTTTTCCTCATCCTCAGTCTTTGCTCCAAGGTTAAGAGTTCGAAACTATTTTTCTTTAAGATATTCCAGCCTCGATCTCGACCTATTTCAAAATAGGTTTAGGTTCCTACTTATCATCGATTAGTTTTTGGCTGGTTTGTTCCATACCTGTTAAGTTTGCACATCTGGTTAACTCCAAACGTTTTCGGTTTTTGATAATTCGGTTATGTCCGAACTATCTAGGCTCGCGTATCAGGTTATATCCAAATACTTTATATGTTTTTGATACTTCGGTTATGTCCGAACTATCTAAGTTCGCGTATCAGGTTACATCCAAATACTTTATATTTTTTTGATAATTCGGTTATGTCCGAACTATCTAAGCTCGCGTATCTGGTTATATCCAAATACTCTATGTTTTTGATAATTCGGTTATGTCCGAACTATCTAAGCTCGCGCATCTGGTCATATCCAAATGCTTCATATATTTTTTATTTTTTTAGCCGATGGTATATATACCAATGATGCCCCCTTAATATCCTATGAGTGCGACCATAGGTTATTAAATTAAGAGAGATTGCAAAAATAAAAAATAAAGAGAGATAATATACTAAATGAAATAAATATTTATTTGATGGTAATCAAAAGACAAACAAGCTAATACAAATAGAAACTCATGGTTATAGGCAACACTTTTCCTATACTACTGATAGTAAGGTCTAAGGTGTTCGCCATTCCATGCTCGTGGTACTAGGCTCCCGTCTAATCTCGCAAGTGTGTACACACCAGGACGGATGATTGACTCTATCTGGTACGGTCCTTCCCAGTTCGGCCCGAGCACTCCAGCTGCTGGATCTCGAGTTGCCAAGAATACGCGTCTCAACACCAGGTCTCCCATTCCGAACTTTCGATCTCGAACCCTCTTGTTGAAATATCTGGTAGTTCGTTGCTGGTAGGCAGCATTTCTCAGCTGAGCCTCTTCTCTTTTTTCTTCAATCAAGTCTAGGGTTTCTTCGAGCTGAGCGTGGTTTGAACTTTGATCGTAAATCTGAGTTCGGATCGTTGGGATTTCTACCTCAATGGGCAACATTGCCTCGCAGCCATATGCTAGAGAGAACGGGGTATGTCTTGTTGAGGTTCGAGCTGTGGTCCTGTATCCCCAAAGGACTTGGGGCAATTCTTCGGGCCACCGTCCCTTTGCTTCCTCCAACTTTTTCTTTAAAGAACTTTTGAGAGTTTTGTTCACAGCTTCGACCTGGCCACTCGCCTGAGGGTGAGCCATTGATGAAAAACTCTTTATTATACCGTTCTTTTCACAAAAGTTGGCGAACAAGTCGCAATCGAACTGGGTTTCGTTGTCGGATACGATCTTCCTCGGCACTCCGTATTGGCACATGATGCTCTTCACAACGAAATCAAGGATCTTCTTTGAGGTTATAGTTGCCAATGGTTCAGCCTCCGTCCATTTTGTGAAGTAATCCACAGCGACTACAGCATATTTTACTCCGCCTTTGCCAGTTGGGAGAGAGCCTATGAGGTCGATGCCCCATACCGCGAAAGGCCATGGGGAGGTCAACATGGTCAGCTCGGATGGTGGGGCTCGGGGTATCGTGGCGAATCTCTGGCATTTGTCGCATTTCTTCACATACTCGAAAGAATCTGTTTTAATGGTTGGCCAGAAATATCCCTGGCGTATGATCTTCTTGGATAGGCTATGCCCCCCGGTATGATCTCCGCAAAACCCTTCATGAATTTCTTCAATGATTTTCTTAGCTTCGGGAGGGGTTACGCATCTAAGTAACGACATGGAATACCCCCTTCGGTATAGCCTTCCATCCAGAATTGTGTAACGGGGAAGTTGATACATCAACTTTTGAGCTTGATTCCGATCTTTTGGAAGAGTTCCATTTTCGAGATAATCAACTATTGGGGTCATCCAGGTCGGCTCTGTTTCGATCATACACACATCTTCCTCTTCTGGCTCGTTAATGCTAGGTGCTGATAGGTGTTCTATGGGTACAGCATTCAGCTCTTCATTTTTGGTGGATGTGGCGAGTCGAGCTAAGGCATCTTCATTTGAGTTCCGTTCTCGGGGAACCTGTTCGATTGCATAAAACTCGAAGTACTCCAATGCGGATTTTGCCTTTTCCAGATAAGCTGCCATTCTAGTGCCACGAGCCTGGTATTCTCCTAGGATTTGATTAACCACGAGCTGGGAGTCACTGTAGCAATGTATAGCTTTAGCTTTGAACTCCTTAGCTATACAAAGTCCCGCGAGCAAAGCCTCGTATTCGGCCTCATTATTCGACGCTTTGAAGTCAAATCTTAGGGCAGAATGAAATCTGCTTCCTGCGGGGGTAACCAAAATGACCCCTGCCCCTGCTCCATTTTCATTTAACGAGCCGTCGACGTAAAGTTTCCACAGCTCGTGGACCGTGGTTATTACCTCGTCGTCGGCTATACCAGTACATTCCACTATAAAGTCCACCAATGCCTGTGCCTTAATGGTCATTCTTGGGTGGTAGGTAATCTCGAACTGTCCGAGCTCAACAGCCCATTTAAGAAGTCGACCTAAAGCTTCTGGTTTAGACAGGACTTGCCTAAGTGGTTGATCAGTCAGTACATGGATGGGATGTGCCTGAAAGTAGGGGCGGAGCTTTCGGGATGAATGAATTAGACTGAGCGCGAGTTTCTCCATCAATGGATATCTTGACTCTGCCCCAAGTAATCTTTTACTGATGTAGTAAACGGGTCTTTGCACCCTCTCTTCTTCTCAAACGAGCACTGCGCTTATTGCGTGTTTGGTGGTTGAAAGGTATAGGTACAATACTTCTCCCGTTTCAGGTTTTGACAAGATGGGTGGTTCCGCTAGGTGCTTTTTGAGCTCCTGAAAGGCCAGCTCGCATTCCTCTGTCCATTCGAACTTCTTACCTCCTCTCAGTAAGTTGAAAAATGGAAGACCACGATCCGTAGATTTCGAGATGAATCTGCTTAGGGCTGCCATCCTGCCAGTCAGACTTTGGACATCTTTGTGCCTTCGAGGTGAGGGCATGTCAATCAGGGCCTTGATCTTGTCGGGGTTAGCCTCGATTCCACGAGAGTTCACAATAAAGCCCAGAAATTTTCTTGAAGATACCCCGAAAATGCACCCCGAAATTTAGCTTCATGTTTTATTTCCTGAGCACGCCAAAGCACTCTTCGAGGTCATCAACATGGTTCTTGTTGAGTTGAGACTTTACAAGCATGTCATCAACATAAACCTCCATGTTGTTCCCTATTTGTTCTGAAAACATCATGTTTACGAGCCGCTGGTATGTGGCTCCAGCATTCTTGAGCCTGAATGGCATGACATTATAGCAATATAGCCCTTTATCCGTGATGAAGCTCGTATGTTCTTGGTCGGGGGCATGCATGGGAATCTGGTTATATCCAGAATAGGCATCCATGAACGACATCAGGCCGTGCCCCGCCGTGGTATCCACGAGCTGGTCAATCCTTGGCAACGGAAAACAGTCTTTTGGGCAAGCTTTGTTGAGATCTGAGTAGTCAATACAGGTTCTCCATGTCCCATTGGGCTTTGGGACCAACACCGGATTGGCTACCCAGTCAGGGTAAAAGGCATCCCTAATGAATCGGTTCGCCTTCAACCTGTCAACCTCCTCCTTTAGCGCCTTCTTTCTGTCTTCGTCCAGCTGTCTTCGCTTTTGTTGCTTTGGGGGAAAGCTTTTGTCTATGTTTAGTGCATGGCTTGCTACATTCGGGCTTATCCCCACCATGTCTGAGTGCGACCACGCGAAGACATCCTGGTTTTTCTTCAAAAAACAAATTAATTGCTATTTTGCCTCGTCTTGGAGGTGTTTTCCGACCTTCACCTTCTTCGAGGGATCAGCTTCCTCGAGCTGAATTTCTTCGAGCTCCTCTAAAGGTTCGAGGTCAACTTTCTCCTCAATCCTCGGATCAATCTCCTCGTCAATTTCTAAAATCGTTTCGTCTTTGTTTTGTATGATAACGAGTGCTTGAGCGTTCGTTTGTTTCTTTCCCCTTAAGGAGATGCTGTAGCATTCCCTCCCTGCCAATTGGTCTCATTTTAATGTCCCGACTCCGCTAGGGGTCGTGAACTTAAGGGCCAGATGCCTTACTGATGAAACTGCCCCCAGCCCGACCAGGACGGGTCTCCCGAGCAGTACATTGTAGGCAGATGGTAAGTCTACTACCACGAACTCCATTATCTTGGTTACCGAGACTGGATAGTCTCCCAAGGTCATGGGGAGCTCAATGGATCCCATACAGGCAGTTCCTTCTCCTGAAAAGCCATACAAAGTAGTTGCACATGCTTTCAGGTCGCGAAGGGAGAGTCCCATCTTCTCGAGAGTTGCTTTATAAAGGATGTTGACTGAGCTCCCATTATCTATGAGAACTTGGTGGACCCTTTTATTGGCCAACTGAAGAGTAATGAATAGTGGATCATGATGAGGGAACTGAACATGGGAGGCGTCTTCCTTGGTGAAGGTTATTGGTTGTGTTTCAATCCTTTGACTTTTTGGTGCCCTAGGCTCGGGTTCATAAGGAGACCCGTCCCCTGTCTTTAACTCGTTAACATATCTCTTTTGGGCATTCCTGCCCCCTCCTATGAGGTGAGGCCCTCCCAAGATGGTTATTACATCATCTCCATCAATCGACGGGGGCCTGTCTTCTTCCCGAGCTCGGGAGTTATTGTTCTGTGTCGTCGGAGGCGCGGCTACTCTCTGGCTCGCGACCGTCTGACCAGTACTCTGGTTTTTGACATATTTCTGGAAGTAACCTCTCGAGATCAACCCTTCGATCTCGTCCTTCAATTGTCGACATTCATCTGTTGTGTGCCCGGTGTCTCTGTGGAACCGGCAATATTTACTGGAGTCCCTCTTGGATTTTTGATTCCTCATCGGGTCCGGGCGCCTAAAGGGGACCTGGTTTTCATTAGCCAGGTATATGTTCTCCCGAGACTCATTGAGCTCGGTGTATACTCTATACACGGAGAAATACCTCTCCCCTTTCTTTTTCTTTCCTCCCTCAGCTTCGGGGTTACTTCCTTCGTTCTTTTTCCTCTTGGAGGGGTTCTCCGTGGCAGGCTTTGGAGCTGCTGGGTCCGCCGAGGTTGAGGCAGAGTTGATGTTTATCATTGTAGTTTCGGACTGGGAGGTTGCTTTGAGCGTCGACCTCGCTTCCTCTACATTGACAAACCTCTGCGCTCGTCTGTTAAACTCGGTTATTGACCTTACCAGTTTCCCTTGCATGTCGTCCCAAAGGGCACTCCCCGGTAATACACCAGCTCGGATAGCCATTAAGTGTCCACTGTCATCCACGTCCCGAGCTCGGGCTACTTCCAAATTAAATCTTGTTAGGTAACTTTTTAATGTTTCGCCCGGTTGTTGCCGGACGTTAGTTAAAGTGGATGCTTCTGGTCTGACCCCCACCATTGCTCTGAATTGCTTCTTAAAGTCTTTAGACAACTGCTCCCATGAGGTTATTGAGTGTCTCTTATATTTTTCGAACCAACTTTTGGCAGGTCCTGCCAATGATGTTGGAAACAACATGCACCTGAGCTCGTAACCCACGTTACTGGCTCTCATGATAGTGTTGAACGTGCTCAGGTGACTACACGGGTCGGTCTTTCCCTCAAATGTAGGGACGTGAGGAATCCGAAATCCTTGAGGAAATTGAGTGTCAGAAATATGGGGAGCAAACGGCTCGAGCTCCTCATCAGAGTCCTCATATCGACTATTTCCTCGTTCATTCTTCAAAAGCCTAAAGGCTCTTTCGAGCTGATCGATCCTTTCTTGGACTGGGTCAGTAGGAGGTACTGTCTGGAATTGATTGTCATTGATCGTGATTCCAAGCTCGCGTCTCCGCGAAGGATCTCTACGCCTATTCAAGCGATCCCTCAGGTCCGGATTTGTTTGATCTCCATTACCCCGACCCTGGTTCAGATGATTTCGCAGGTCGGGACGATTCTTGCGGCTTCCAGTTTTATTACGACCTCGGTCATGTTTACTGATGGACCTGGTATCTCCGGACTCATCACTGGTGAAACTCATTGCTCGGTTATTTCGTGATGGATTCTTCCCACGTCGCCTCGTCTCCGTCGTGCAAGACCGAGACGTTTGACTTTTCTCAGATGGAGCGCCTCTCCGCTCCTGGAAAGTCTCCCTGTTTCCTTGTCTTTCCCCCGTACGCCCTTCATTCTGATCTCGAACAGGTTGAGCGTTCCTGCGGGGGGGCGAAGGATATCTTATGGGTGACGGAGGGAACCGTATAGGCGACGGTGGCTGCCACCCTTGTCGCGGCCTAGAGGGTCCAGAATTTTCCCGAGATGGGTCAGTCGCATTCGGTGCGCTCCCAGGTACCTGAGTCCGAGCCTCTGCAGGGGTTCGGTTATTCTTAGCTCCCGCAGGCACTTCCACAGGAGGGTTAGCCGGGGCCCGAGTACTCCTCTGGGGCCTAGGTGGAGCGGATGGCTCTGCTGGTGCCGGAGGTTGAGTCGGCCTCCTTGTGGCAGCATCCTTTCGTGGACGCCCGCGGGGCCTCCGGGGAGGAACATGCACGTCCCTTGGAGGAGGGACTTGGTTTTCGCGCGGAGGCGGGGGCTGAGCCACCTGCGCCTCTGCGGCTATCCTTGTCAACTCCTCATTCCGTTTGTTGGCCTCTACCAACAGCTGCTTCAGTTGCCGGTTTTCAAGTTCCACAATAGGAACGTACCGCTCAGGATTGTAGTACATATCCTCATCTCTTGGTGGAGGAGGTGGTCCCCGGGACCCACTTCTCTCCTCAACATCCGGGTTCTCCATTGGTTGTTTTCCAAGACGTCTTGGGTAATTTTCTTTAGGTGTGTTCTGATTGTTTGTGGCCATGATTTTCTCAGGGATGAATGCTTAAGGCTCTCAATGAAAGCACCAAACTGTTGACGCCGTTTTTCGTCAACAATGAAAGGAGAGCACGTAAACAATAACTGATAATAGCCAATTAAAATATAACAACACAAACACACGATTTTTACGTGGTTTAGCAGTTAAATCTGCCTAGTCCACGAGTCTCTGTTATTAAACTCAAGATTATCTCTGAAAGTCCTTAAGCATGAATTCTTCAGAGTTTTCTCTCAAGGTTCAGAATTTCCGTCCATTACAATGGTGCATGACCTCTCTATTTATAGAGAAGGATGCAGAATACTATCCCACATATTTTGGGTAGTTACTCTTTTCGTGTAAATAAAATAAATGGCTTTAAATGCCCACAATCAGATATAAAAGGAAACGTCCCCTGAAGACCAGGGGACGTATAACTGACCAAATAATATCCCACGATTCTAGGGGATTTATAGTAATAAATGAGGATTACATCTCGTATGGATAACACTTATAGATATTCAAGGTTTTTATCATATATCTCCAAGGCCTTAGCTTCCCAGGTTTCTCGCCATCTTTCGAGCCAGAGACATCTCCCGAGGTCACATGGCTTTCGAGATCGTATGTGCGTCGATCTCGGGACCCCTGATCCGAGGTCATCCCTGAGGATGGATGCGTCTCCGGAGCTACTTTTTGAGATCATGAACACTTCGAGGTCACCATATTCGAGGTCGTATCGAGCCTTGACGACTCGATATTCAATCCTGGAGCATACTTTAAACCTTATGAGTTCACTTGCTGCGAATCCAACTTTCAAGGTCATATTTAACATAGCTCGAAATCTGGGTATAACACAAGTCTACCAGGGACGTGTCATCCCCGGAACTAAGGGCGTGATGCTCTCTGCTATGCGGGTGTTCCTGGCGATTTTTGTTCACCGAAGCACTGGGGTGCAAAGACCTTTCCCGTCCGGCTTACCCTAGGGCATGCCGGGGCCTAGCATCCCACGGTCGCGTCCCTTGTGGATTGGTCGGGTGGCCCTATCCTGGGACGGGGCGCACCTTCTCTTTCCTAGGGAGCGGCCGGGGACGGGTCCTGGCTCTCGGGACAGGGTGATTTTTCTCTCGGGTATTTCCCTAGCCTTCTTTTTCTCCCGGTCCAAGTTTCCTGGGCCTGGCTCAGGAAACTGCTCCGGGGGAGGGGACGGCCTCACATCTTCGGGGGCTCCAGTTCTGGCCTGTGGAGTGGGCTGTTGCGCCCCTGGAGGCGGGCTAGCTGGGAGATTGATCGTCGAACCCTGCACGGCTATGAATGCCTACAGAGCTTGGAGGGACTCCTGCATCCGCCGAGATGGCTCTGCCTGCTCAGCAATCCTGGCCTCTTGGTCTAGGACTTGCTGCCTTAGTCTAATCACCTCCATGTCCTCCTGGTTGGGGTCCACTCCTGGGATCTCGGGATCCGCAGCTTCATCGTGGTATTCCCCCTCATTCCCCTCCTCTTCTTCGTAATAGTCCTCCTCGTACTCTGTTCCACCTTCATAGTCTTGTGACTCGTCAGGGTGGGACGTCTGATGAGGAGCATCCTCAGGTGGACTTTCAGGAAGAGGTTGGGAGGGAAGCTGCTCTCCATTTCCCTGTTCTAGGTTAGTAAGGTCGAAAGTGGTGTGTCTTGTATTCACCATTGTTGTAGAGGTTTGATGTCAACACTAGCTTTCTCAGGCTCTCAATGAAAGCACGAAAATGTTTACTGAGATTTTCAGAAACTATATTAATGAAAGTTAAGGGAGATTAATGATAAGGGGTTTAGAAGATGTAAATGAGATTTTTACGTGGTTAGGGCGTTAACGAGCCTTAGTCCACGAGACAGTCGTATTTGAGCTTAGAAAGTCTATAACAATGGGGTTTTCTCTCCGTTTCAACAGAGTAACTGTATACACGCCAAAAAGAGATCCCTTCCCCAGTGCTCTGTCACATGTATTTATAGGTTCATAGGAGCACTGGGCTTGGGTCGGGCTGACCCAGGCCCAATAAAGGTATAAATATTACTGGCTTCTCTATCATAATCCCAATACAAAGGATAAAAACATAAAAGACAAACAATGACCAGAGCCCACTGGGGCAGCCCAACGCCTATCTATCACCCGAAAAATTGGGGCTTTTGGTCTGGGCATTCTGAGTTACGAGGCAGATTCAAGGGACAAGATCAGTCAGAGTAGTGGCGGCACAGGTCTGAACCAGCGGCGTACAATCCCGAGGTGGCCTTTTCCGTAGGTGAAACGTGGGGACAACTCCCACGCTTCATGGGGCGAAGTCAGGGTCACAGATGCTTTATCCTGCCAACCCTGAGGGCTAGACCCGGGTTCATTTACCTCTGGCCCTCTTTGTTTACCATAAGCCCAGATCATCCACCAGGAGCCCGGATCATTTACCAGGCCATGGTACCATTTGCATACATCCCGACTGTAACCCAAAACAGGTGTACCTCTCCCGGATGAAGGTCCCAGATCATTCTTCCCGGACACCTTCCGGGCCTGGGCCCACACTTGGGCTGTCGAAGTCAATCTCACTCCCTTCCAAACGGGCCTGGGCTGGGCCCAACCTCAATTTCCTGGCTAGTGGGCCCGAAAAGGAAATGGGGATAACAATTATGTTTGTGGATATCTGATTAGGTGTACTGAGATGCACATAATTATGCTTATGCCTATGACTATTGTTTGAATGTATTATAATGCATTGTAGTTATTGATATGTATGCTATATGAGATATGTAATTGTCTATTGTGACTGGGAAGCTCGATTTATAAACCAGAGGGTTATTAGGATATTAAATGAGGATCGACTTATTAGTCGAGGGTATATTGGACTTCAAAAGGCTCGTCTTATAAGTCGAGGGTCCTAAAGCTTCGACTTATAAGTCGGGGGCATGTGAGGCTTGACTTATAAGTCAAGGACTTAAAGGACTCAGTTTATAAGCTGAGATTGGCATTGTGCACGTGGAGTGCAGGCCACCATGGCTGGGCCACCCTGGGAGTGCAACATGCACTTGACTGGCTCGGATGCCAACAAATTGAAAGGAAGTGCGACACGTGTTTGCGTGACCCCATGGTTGCCAATTTTTATAATGAATACGCCAGTTACAGTTATTATTGTTTGATAGATATGTTACTCTGTGAACTTTTAAATATGTTTTCTTGCTGAGTCTTTTGGCTCACAGGTGCTTTGTGGTGCAGGTATAGATAAGGAGAAGCTCAACCAGCCATGAGTCAGAGGGCGATAGCAGTGACATGTACATATGCAGTCCGCTCGACCACCACGGCCGAGATGCTCAAGGGAACTAGGGTTAAACCTAGCTTTTGCCGCCTAGGTCGGCTCATTATGTAACATGAGTGTTGTAACCAACTTTTAAACTGGTGTTTTTGGGATCCCGTGTAAATAACATGCTTTTAACTTAATGAAAATGCTTATGAGTTGACCAAAAGTTTTAATACCTAAACCTTTAGTGGCTTAATCACACATTTAGTCCAAATGACTTGTTTAGGAAGTCCAGCACCGATTTTAAACACACTTGGTGATGGACCTTAATTAGCAGGGCGTTACACTAACTTTGTTCTTTTAGGTTCATTTTTCTTGTAATATGCAAGACACCTCCACACTCTAAAGTACCCTATATTGGGTTTTCTTCCTTTCCATAACTCGTATGGAGTTATCTCATTTTTCTTCATCGGTATTCGATTAAGAATGTGACAAGCGGTTAATAACGCTTCACCCCATAAGTTGAAGCTCAACTTAGAAAACACCAACATAGAATTTATCATCTCTAGATAAGTTCTATTTTTCCTTTCGGCAACATCATTGTGTGGTGGCGTATATGGTGTGGTGCACTCATGAATTATGCATTTTCTTAACAAAATGCATTGAATTCATTAGAGAAGTACTCTCCTCCTCTATCACTTCTTAGCACCTTAATCTTTTTATTATGTTGATTTTCAACTTCTAATTTATAAACTTTAAAAACATCAAAAGTCTCATCTTTGTGCTTTAAAATAAACACATAGGTATATCTACTAAAATCATATATAAAAGTAAGAAAATACATTTTACCACCTCTAGTTAAACATCATTTAATTCACAAAGATCACTATGGATTAAATCAAGTAAATTAGATGATCTTTCTACACTAGGAAATTGTTTCTTTATCATTTTAGCCTTATAAAATGTTTCACATTTTCCATAGTTTTTAATATTGCATGCAATCATACGACATTTAACTACTATTTTCATGGTTGAAAAACCTATATGTGATAGTCTAAGATGCCTTAAAAATAAAGAATCATACTCAACAATATATGCGGAATTAGCATCTTTATTGATAACATTGAGTGCTACATCATTGGTGCACAACCTAACCATACCCTCAAAAGAGTACCCCCTTTCCCAAAAATACATTTGATTTGGTAAGAATAAGTTTACCGGACTCAAAAATGGCTTTAATGTCGGGTTTTCCTAGGAAATCTCCACTTACCAAGTTTCTACTCTTTTGGGAACATGAAGCACATTCACTAATGTGACTTTCTTGCCGGAGGTAAAAAAGACTTCAACGGTACCCATGCTAAGTACCTTGGATTTGCCCTCATTATCCATTTGAATCTCATGGTTGCCCTTTGACTCTTCAAAGGTCTTGAACAATGATTTATCATAGGTGAAATGGACGGTGGCACATATGTCATACCACCATCCCTTCACCTTGCCTTGGATCGCATTCACCTCACAAAGGGTAGCAACTATATTCTCCTCTTGAGTTGCATTCACCTTAGATCCTTGTTGGTCTTTTCTATGCCTACATTCTCTAGCATAGTGACCATTTTTCCCACACACAAAGCAAGGACCTTTCTTGCCCTTAAACTTGTTTTGGTTTGTTTTTGGACCCAAAGGTTTCTCATTACCCATCTTTCCTTTCCCTTTATTTTTGAGATGTTTTGGTTGTGACACCGCATTTTCTTTGGAAGTCTCTCCATTAGACCCCTCCACAATTTTATCTCTACATATCGATTCCTCCTCGATTCGAATATGTTTTTGGATTTCCTCCAAAGAATATTCCTCATTTTTATGAAGGATTCTTTTCCTATAGCTCTTCCAATTTGGTGGTAATATTGCCACTATTGCACCAACTTGAAAGGCCTCGGAAAGCTCAATCTTCAAAACTTTCAATTTGTTAACAATTATTTGAAGCTCATGAATTTGAGGAAGAATTGCTTTATCACCAATATTTTTGTCCTTGTGATTATTTATGAATTGATTTTATATAGGTTTATCACCAATATTTTTGTACTTGTGATTCTTCATTTTAATTCCATATACATCCAATTAAACATTGATAACAACCATGTGGTTGGTGGAATTTAAAATTAAAATGGTGTCTCAAAACTCTATAAATAGGAGTCTATTGCTCACTTGTAAGACACACTGTTTCTATCCACTAGAGCACTTGGCTAGAAATACAACAAATAGGCTTGTTTATTCCAGAGAGATGTTTCCATTTGTGAGAATTCCCTTAGTGCTTGAGATAGGGGGAATAAGCTTTCGGACAAAGGTTGTAAACCTTGTTCAAGTTGGTGATCCCCAATGCTCTGATGGAGTGATTTCTTCTTTCTTCTTGTTTTTATCTTATTTCTTCTACTTCTCTTGTTTCATCTATTTTATATATTTGCTTGTATCTTTTGCTATAGAGTTGTAATTTCCATTTACATCTTTTGTTCTACTTGTTCTAGTTCATTTGTATCTTTTGTCATAGATTCTTATTTCCTATCTTTCTCTTCATCTACATCTTTTTCTATATTTACTTGTATTTTTGCAAAAGAGTTGTAACTTTATTTAATCAATCATCTTGTCATTTGTATCTTTTTTGTTTAGAGTTGTACTTTGCTTTACCTATTTTCATTGGAACAATAATATTATCTTTGATACATTGAAGAAGAAAATGAAAAATAATGCTTTATTTACCTTCCAAGAATCTCATTAAAAGTGGATTTGTGCCATTACAAAGAAATTCAACAATTTATAAGATATTATTTATAGGGAAAAAATCACACACATATGTATGTGTAATGTGGAACTTATGATATATATATATATTTAATAAGGTCATGTGCTTCATATATATATTTATTTGGGGAAATGGGTGAGATAACAAATTGTATTTTGCAAGTTATATATATATATATATCTTCTATATAAAAAGTATGTAGATAACAAATTTGTTTGGTTTTAATAGTTTGTTTTGTTAACTTTCACGGAATACTCTAAATATTTAATAGAATATACCCTTAAAACTAATTAAAAATATATATTTATTAATTATATTAATATAAATTTAAATATTATAAAATATCATTATTATAATTATATTTAATATAAGACTACATATATAATAATTATATTGATATAAATCTAAATTCAAATGTTATAAAATATTATTATAATAATAAATATATAATACAAGATTAGATATTTAATAATTATAATAATATAAATTTTAATATTAAAAAATATTATAATGATAATAATATATAATCCTAATTTTTTACTAATTATATTAATATAAATTCACATATTATAATAATATTCAATAGAAAACTAAATATTTAATACTTATATTAATATAAATTTCAATATTATAAAATACCATTATAATAATATATTACATAATCTTATTTTTTATTAAAAAATTATCATTTATGTTTAAAAATGTTATCATATTTTATATATATATATATATTAAAAATCATAAACAAAGTTTTGGTTTAATTTTTCATTTAATATGTTTATGTCATTCTTTTATATATAATATTGTTTATTTATTTGAAATTTATATGACAATGATACAAATTTAATAAAAATAATTAATAAATTCTATAAATAAAACTAAGCAAACGTCCATTGTACGTTGCTTGTATCTAGTATATATATATATATATATGGAAGACTTCTCAATGGTTACTACCCATAGATGGGTACTAATAATTATGGTGATGTGACAATATGGTGACTTGGTATAGCAAGTCACCAACATGTAATTTTGATTAATTTAGTTATTATTTTTTTTATCATAATTAATCTTTATATAGAAATTTTAATCTTTATATAGAAATTGACATAATTTAAATTAGCCAATATGTAAGTTTATATTGTTTTTTTAATCTCTCTGATGTGTGATCAAATGTAATACTAATATTGAGACCATTATATCATGTTTATATAAATTTGAGAGACAATTATCCATTAAAAACATTCATGATTCTCAAAGATTAATTTGAGAGATTAATTTTTTACTTTTTAAAACAGGTCACAAACCTGATAAGGTTCCTAGTGGACAGCTACAATACACCTTTCCCAGCGATACTTGAGATCCCATTCAAGGATCATCAATACGACCCTGCTCATGATTCAGTTCTTTCTCGAGTCAAGTACCTCTTTTCTGCTGAATCTGTGGCCTCAGATAGACGTTGAGAACTGCCGATATTCTCCTAGTGAGATGGCAAAACAACATAGCAGTCAGTCCTCAGGCTGATAGAGTTTATTATCTACTTTGGCTCTTGTGCTTAATATTCAGGCTGATAAATCTTGAATAACTAGTTTCTTTTTTCTGGAAATTCATTGAAGACGACCTCTTCTCTCCACTCCAATCTATGAGAAAATGTCTGATAATATCTATAAAGAATTATGAACAAAAATCTGAAGTGGATATCAAATGGGGGTGGACCCAAGGAGCTTACTCCTTTCATCACCATATCATAGATGATTACTGTGTGCTTAATATTCTTCTATGTTAATTTGGGTTTTTGTTCTATGCCTAACAAAACATATATTTGGTTTATGAGAATTCAATAAGTTAATATTTCAATAAGATACTTAATATAGCTTTTTCTCTTTATATTCCGAATATGATTTTTTTTTTATTAAAATACAATTAAAATATATATATTTCTAATAATATAAAAATATTTTGAAAAAAGTCAAAAAGTTATTGTTGCTTTTTTTTACATTATTTTCATATAATATTAATAACTTTGAAATTTATTTATTATTTTAATAAATATATTTTTCTCATTTTGAATTTTGAATATAAATACACAAATGGGTGATTGAATATTTGAAATTTAAATGCTAATCATAGCCAAATTTTGTAATTAGTAATCTTATTAAATAGAAAATGTAACTTTTAATCTACCAATGAATTTTATTACTAGACAAATAAAAATGACATATATAGTGCATTAAAGTTTATTAGGTGATAGTTTATTTCAAATAAACATTTATGTACATTTTAGTATTTAATGTTTTATTATAGAAAAAACCTATTATTAAAAATATATAGAATTTTTTAATAAAAACATAAAATAACAAAAAGATGTTTTAACAAATACTATATTTATATACGATATGTTAATGAATAATTTTTTTAAAATTTATATTACAAGCTATTTAATATATCAATCACCATTGTTATATTTGGAAACAAATAAAATAATATTTTTTCATTAACTACTGAAGGGTATTGAATAAACTAATAGAATTATAATTTTCATTAATTAAAATTTTGAAATAATAAATATACACACACTAATGTTAAAATTATTAATTATATATAGAAACTAAAATATGTTGCAAAACTGTAACTGTTGCAAAAATATATTCTTTTTAGTGGCATTTGAAAAAATATAACTAAAAATAATTAAATATCATTTTCAAATATTACGAAATTTTTAATAATAATGAATTACATACTTGTTTTTTATATTAAATTTTTTTTTTAGTGACATCCTATAAAAATGTTACTAAATGATATTTCAGAAAATAAATTCCTTTTTAATGTATATTTGTAGACATTTTGATATAATAAAATTTTATAAATACTTTCTAATAACAATTTAACATTACAATATTAGTTTATGTATAAAAAATATCTACGTAATACACATAACAAATAAAACATATGTAATTCTATTTACAAAAGTTTACTAAAACAAAATACATAATTGTAGTATAGAGTCTTCCTCTTCAGTTTCTTTCAATTTCTTCAAAAAAAAAAAAAAATCTTCTAAGCTCTTAATTTTCTTTTGCAATTTGCATAGTCAAAATGCTTGCACTGGTAATTCAGACACCTCCCAAATCTCACAGAATGATACCTAGATATGCTCCCTTCATCAAGCCATTTCTTGCTAACGATGCTATCTCTGCATCACTAAATTGAAATAATGCCTGCAAATCCAATAAAAATGAGGATGATAGTGAAGATTAAAATCGTACACTCAAAGAAATTTCATTATCAATATTCAATATCTTCGACATATCATAAGAAAATAACCCAGAAAAAAAAAAAGATAAAATGAAAATAAGGATGATAGTGAAGATTAAAATATGACAAAAGTAAATGAGAGCATTACCGCACAATGAAAAATATGGGAGGTGCGCAACACTGGGCTTTGAAGTCTTGACCCTAAGGTGTCCTATGGTGGTGGCAGTGACTTTCATATCTGTCTATAGAGCGAGATCGGAGCCGAGAATCCCAGAAACGCTGGCGACATTCAAAGTCAATCTTTTTGAAAACCCAAAAAATAAATAACCATTTTTTCTTTTTGAAAACTAGAATGTAGCAGTTATAACATTCTTGAGTTATTTTTTTATTAATATATAATGCTTATTTATAATACAAATTAGATATGATTTTTTTTTATTCTTTAATTTAGTAATTATATGACCGACATGTCATCAGGTCACTCTTATAAAAATTTAAAAAAATCACAATTTATTTTTAGAAATTTTAATTAAAAACTACAAATATAAACCATTGATCTTAATCCGATGGTTAATATCAAAGTAACCATCTATGGGTAGTAACCATTAAGAGTGCACATATATATATACATATATATATATATATATAAATGGGATAAGAAGATGAACAACTAGCTTGAAGGTTTGGACGTGATAAAGGAGTTGTTGCCTTGTTGGACATGACTAGCTTTTATGAAGCTTTGAACTTTCAATAGTTTTGTTTAGTACGAATAAATAAATTGTAAAAATGAACTTATAAAACGAATTAAAATGTAATATTGAAAAATAACATTTATAAAATTGAAAAGAATAAAATAAGGTAGTAAAAATGAAAAAAAAATTGAAAAAAATCGTATATATATAGTAACTTCCCTTTTCTTTTTAGGCTATAATTTTTGTTTTCAAAGGAAAATATAGTTCATATTCATATTCCCCTCAATTTGGTAATATGTATCTTTTTATAAAATTATATATTTTTCTTTTATATTTTTTAGGACAAAAATACTCTTGAAAGATAAAGAGACATGCAATACAATGGTGTTTTCACATTTAAAATATATATATTCATTTTTTCATTAATTTATCATTAACGAAATTGCAGTCAAACATATATCATGAAATATAATTTTAATCAAATTTATTTTCAATATTATTATAATATTTCTATTTTTTTCGACATAAAAAGAGGGAGAATTCGAATTTGGAACCTCCTATTACCACTAGCCTAAACATATGACCACATAATATTCTTCTTTTAATTGTATAAAAAAATATTGCACATTAAAAAAATTAATATTATTTTTCTAAAAATTAAAATTTTAATTTAAGTAATTATAATTAATTAAAAACCTAAAAAATTATGATTATTCCATTAATTGAAAACCTAAATACCATTATGGCTCTTATGTTTTTCCCGAATACACGATCGATCCCTGTGTTTTGTTAAATGATAATTCAGACCCTATGTTTTACAATATTTGATCAAAATAGTACCCTAAACTCGATTTTGGTCAAAATATTTTCAAATATAATATTTCTTTCTCAGCTCCTTGACCACCGTCTCTGCTACTATGAACCCATCTCATCTCCAACGACCCCATAATTGATCTTTTAATTGATAATATATTAACAAAATCAAGTCTACAGTACTGTTATGATCCATTTTGTAAAACATATGGTATAAGCTGTCATTTAACAAAACGTAAGGGCCGATCATGAATTTGGAAAAAATATAGGAGTCAAACTTGTATTTTCCTTGAAATCATTTGAAATTTCATTTTTAGTAATTACAAAATTAATTAAAACAAGCAGTTTAATTAAGATGCAGAATGATAATTGAATGTTGAAACAGATTTCAGATCTGTCATGACAGAATAAGGACTGGTCGTGAGAGAAACTGAACACAATAAAAAGACATTGCAAAACAATAGGGAACACAACGAATTTTTACAAGGTTCAGAAACCCTTTCGGATAACCTACTTGTAACGACCCAACTATTCTAGACTTTGGACCATTAATGACTACTATACTAATCTTAAGAAAACGTACATATGAAATAACCATAACTTTATTTAAAAACTGTAAAGGAAAGGTTAAATACATAAAAATTCATTTAGGATATGGGATCCCATTGTTTTGAAAACAAAACATAACTTAAATAAATTGGTTACAAAATTAAGTGCGGAAAAATAATAGATAGAAATCATAACTAAAAGACTTAAAAACTTCATCCTCGAATCGAACG
This sequence comes from Humulus lupulus, assembly GCF_963169125.1. Classification (NCBI taxonomy): domain Eukaryota; kingdom Viridiplantae; phylum Streptophyta; class Magnoliopsida; order Rosales; family Cannabaceae; genus Humulus; species Humulus lupulus. Next base: position 21,385,944 of record NC_084801.1, on the reverse strand, counting down.
CGCAATCCACCGATTCCATCCTGCCTCAATACACATCCTCAAGCTGCCAAGAATCTTTCTGCCGCCATAACTATTTTCCTGCACATATAAACATAAAGGAATGAGCCTAATGCCCAGCAAGGAAAAACTACTAACCACATAAACATACACATAAAATCATATCATAACATATGCTAAAAACATATCATAACATATACTATATAAGACTATACTAATAATGGTCATTATGACATGTGATAAACCATCTACGTCCCCTGTCTAATATTTGAGGTAGGTTAGATCACATGTAGTGTATGATAACCCATCTACGTCCCCTATCTAATATTTGAGGTAGGGTAAATCATAACATAACATATAAAAACATAAACTTATCATAACATATTAAACATAACATAACATAAAAACATAACATATCATACAAACATACAAGATCTAGCCTATTTTCCTTACCAAAATACTGGGATGATGAGAACAAGGTCAGGATTTTGGAACACTCCTAAAAACCATTAATAGAGATGTGAGTTTTCTAAAAGAAAGAGATGAAGAGGAATGAACTAAACCATCGAGAAGATACTTACCAACAAGAAATCTCAAGTTCGAAGAACTTAGGTGCCTAACCAAGAATAGAGAAGATTGGGTTAGGAATTGAGTAGAGAAAAACTATAAGAACTAATGAAACAATACAGAAAAGGAACTAAGAATAGGAATACCTTTGAAATTGTTATGACCAAACTACACCTCGAAACCGAAATACACTCTATGAACCTTACTTCCCAAGTGTCTAATAAGCTTAGAATGACAAAGCTTATAACCCCAACCCAAGTGTTTATCACTCTATAGTCTCACTAGCACCTAGAAGGCTCTGATTAATGCTTGAAGAATGAATGAGAAGGCTTGGTGCTAGGTCCTATTTATAGAGTTCTAGGAATAAAAATCTTCTAATTATAATCCAAATTTAAATTTAAATTTAAAATAGAATCCTATGGAATAAAAATATTCTAAGTATAATCCAAATTTAAATTTAAATTTAAAATAGAATCCTAACTTCTAACTTTCTAAATCTCGTAACTCTAAACTAACCTACAGTAAAATCAACATATCTGGATCTGTAGGACTCCGATTTAGAATATCTTTATACCGTTAGAAATATAATTAAATTATCTACAACTTTTTAGAAATACTATTTTTCTAAATTCATAACATAACTAGGTCAAAAATAGGTCAGAAGTTACAGTACCCTAAAGTTACGGAAAAAAAAATCTATTTAATTATCTAAATAACAACCTAATCCACAAATAAATAAAATTGTGAGTCTAAATATCTAAATAAATATCATGCTCCTAACAGATTCTGGTGAAGACTAAGTCTTATATTTCCCTTATTAAAATAATGATTCATTAATAATCATGCATATGACAAGTGTCATAATCCTATTGGCTCTATCTAAACCTTAGGTTATAATAATCATCATATTAATAACCAGCAATATTAATCAAATCTTATGTTATAATTAATATTCTTAAACTATAGGTTAAACTTATAAAATCCATAACTATTGCTAGGAGTTTCCAACTAAATCCCGGCTTGAACCAAAATCCACAGTAATAAACATACTATAACTACTACTAGCTATTACTATTACTACTATTATCTAACTAGCTAAGTAAAGTTCTTGGACTCTACACTACTCATTGGAGCCACGCCTATAGAATAAAACTAATTCGTAAAGAATCACAAGTACAAAATTATTGTTTTAATATGGTTTAATAGGGAAGGAGTAGGAGTTGGAGGGTCTTCTGGTCAAGCCTTTTTTCTTATAGGTTCCCCACTGACCTCTCCAGCATCTTTCCTGCTCGGTTTCTTCGAGCTAGCATATTTGCCCCTGGAGGCATAAATGTTGAATGTGGCGTTGGTTTGCTTGACTACAAGAAAAATAAGAACAAGCAGATATGCCAAGAAATAGTTCTGCATATTGAGAAAACATATCAAAAGAAATTATAAGTATTGTACTCGAACTACAATTATTGGTTGCTACATTATCTAAGGAACTACAACTACAATCACTATCTGCCTCGAAGAAGTCCAAGCTAAAACTACTGGTCGAAAAATTAAAGTTGCCGTCCCTATCGAATAGATGATAAGGGATGGGTAATGTATCTAAGAGTGAAAAATCCATACTATTCTCATCGGAGGATTCAAACACACGACCAACGTATTCAGGAAATTTTTGTTTCCCCCCCCCCCTATGCTGAGGAGGGATATCAGCTGGTCAGGCATGGGGGTTAGGCTCTTGTCACTCCCATTGGACGACGCCTTAGGGGTTGTGACACATCTTGTTGTTGTTTGGGGTTTTCTTGTTCCTTAGTATCATCTCCAGTGGCACTCCCTCGGTCGATTCCCTCACCTTTTGGTGAGGCTCTAAAAGGCCGACTAGCCCCAAATTGCTTTCTATGACCAGTTCCTTGATGCTTTTTTCTATATGCGTCATGTTGGCCAGGGACGCATCCCTTATCTCCATTTCTGGAGTGTGTTCTGGTCGGTACGATGAACCTAGACACAATACAAACTGACTAAGGACAGGAAAAAATAATAATAAGAAAACGACTAAGAGAATATCGAACAGAGACTAAAGAGCTTACCTCCTCGAGTGAAGGCCATGTTGTCTGCTACCAGATTGGTTGTGAGGAAATACTCTTGGAAGTACTTCCCCACATTGGATTTGTAGGTTATATCACTCAGGAATGTGCGGCCAGATTCCTGGTGATAAAAATGGAAGAACCCCGTGTTACTTTGGTTTGGGTTGGATTTGAGATCAAACAAGTGATTAATCTCGTGAGGGGTGGGCATATACCACTTTTTATGGTTATACAAAATATAGAGTGGTGAAAGTACTCTATATCTGTTGGGGGTTATTTGGAATGGGGCAACCTCGAAATAATTGGCTACCCCTCAGAAAAATTCATGCAAGGGCCTCCGCTTCTATGTGGTACATCGACCAGGTACTAAAGGCACCTTCGGGCACGTTTTCCCTCTGGTCGGGTGTGAGCTTATATAGAGTAATCCCAGGAAGTCCATACTTCTTGGGATACTTTTTCCACCATCATGGTCGATATTACACTTGGAGGGGCGATGTACCAGGGGACATCTTCTCGTAGGCCTTCATGTGGACGAGCCTTAGGTTGGATCTCTGGTGGTGCAACCCTTAAGGGTTGAGGGTCGCTCGAAGGACCCTCAGTGTTGCTATTGGATGGCTGGTGGGTGAATCAGTGGTTTTTCTTTTTCTCTGGGCAGTATGTTTAACACGACCCATGTTTGGTTTTTTCTTTGGAGATTTTCGAGGAAGGTTGGTCGTAGGAATTGGGGGTGGTGCCGAAGGCTTTGGAATGGGCAGAGAAGGTTTGTAACACCCCAAGTTGCTAATAAGGTTTAGGACCTTGATTAGCGTGCCTGGAGGGCAATAAGTGAATTAATATGATAATATATGAATTTAAATGAATATGTGATTAGAATGCATGTTTAGGTGGTATAAATATGCATGCGGTCCCCGTTTGCATGATAGGGGTAAATTGGTAATTTTAGCCCGTTAAGGGCATAAATGTGATAATTGTATTATGTGGTTTGTACCACGTGGGTGTGGTGATATTAATGCGACGCACGTGCTGAGACGGTCCTAGAGAGCTAGATAACTCAAAAGTCACAACAGGATTTTATACCCGGCTCTGGAGGAGCCTAGGGGTACTTTGGGGAATTTTGTGAGTTGAGTTGAGGATTTGTGGTTAATGGTTATTGGTGATTGAGTAACCTGGGTAACCATTAGTAACTGCTGGGAGTAACAAGTTTAGGTGGAAGAAATGGTAGAATTGTAATATAGGGGAAAGGACAAGAGTGCCCTTGAGGTTTAATTAGGAGAGGATAACTATGGGAGGATAGGATAGTAATTTGGCAAGGTAAAGAACCTTCAGCTGAGGGAAAAGAGTCATCCACGTTTTACACTTAGGCATTATCTTGTTCTTGCTGAAATTGAAAGGAAACCTAGAGGAGGAAAGGGAAAACTAAGGGCAAACCTCTTGGGATCAAGAAGAAAACTTAAGCTAAGGGAACTTGGAGGATTACTCAGTGAATTGAGGTAAGTAAAATTCTGTGTATGTGTTGTGAGATTCAGCTAAGAGTATCATGGAATTGGAACTAAGTTATGTGCTTTGCTTGGAACTTTTGGGATAAATTGAGGTTAGGTTCAGCAGAAGGTTGTGGTTTAAGCTTGGGACTTGATTGGGAAAAGCAGCTCAAAGTTGAACTCTTGATTGAGGTAAGGATTTTAAATATGTTTGAATTTTCATATCTAATAAGGTTTAGGAATTTGGAGGTCTGATTTACATCCTGCTCAAATTCTGGTTTGAGTTTGGAGAGCTAATGTTAAATTTCTGAAATCTTAAACTCAAGTGTGGATTTTGAGTGTAAGTGAGTAATTGAGCTTGTTGTTGAGGTTTATAGTTTGTTAAATGGTTTGTTTGGGGTCTTAAACTGATTTTGGGGTTTGGGTATGTGTTGGGAGTGAATTGGGAGTGTTTTGGCTCGGGGAAAATGCAGAGGAAAACCCATATTTCTGGGTTTGCGAAGGAGCGCCGCGGCCCTGTTCTTGGGCGCCGCGGCGCGAGGATGCTTTAGGACAGGGGAAGGCTTTCTGACTTGTTGGGCGCCGCGGCACTAGGCCAGCTTCAGAACATGGAATTTTGCAATTTTGAGCTTTTGCTCTGGGGGTTCGGGGGATGTTTCCGATGAATTGTTTTGGGAATTTGGGGATTCAGAGAGTGTGGGATTGGTCCCAGGAAGTGGTTTTGGATTGGTTAGTATTAAAGGATGTTTTATATGTGTTATGACTAGGTCTCTGGAGAGGCTCAGGTTAGAGGACCGTGCTCGCGGCCTTGGTGCATCGGAAAGCTCGGGATACAGGTAAGAAAATTGAGCACCCGTAGAACAGGGCTTGGGCCCATATTATTGTTGCAGGGCGCGGCCCTAGATTGTATTGTTGCTAGGGTGTAGGTCTAAATGAATGATTTTAAACTTGATTGTTATTTGGGAATGCTAAATGTGGTAATAGCAGGGGAAACGGCGAAGGGCCGGGAACGGCGAAGGGCCGAGAACGACGAAGGGCGAGAACGGCAGTGGGGCCGGGAATACCACCTAGCACATGGAGTGCTCGTGGTTAGGGTGAGACCCCGATGGATACATGGGATATCCTTACGGTGTGGACCGAGATCCCAGGCTTCGGTAACGCGTCTGGGATGGCATGGTCGTGTATGTATATAAATCTTATGGACTGTCTGATTAAATATGAGTTATCTGCTATAGTGATTGTATGATATGCATATGTTATGTGCTGTATGAGTTTTCTTGCTGGGCTTCGGCTCACGGGTGCTCTGTGTTGCAGGTAAGGACAAAGAGAAGGTCAACCAGCCATGAGTACGGAGAGCGTGGGGGCGGCGCGTACATGTTTGACCTACCCGACTGATTGGTTGGGAGCATTTTTGAGAAATGGTTGTACTAAACTCTGTTTTTGATAATTTGTCAACCGTGTATCTATTTTGAGTTGTAAATAGTTTACAAACCTCGTTTTGGGATCCCTAATGTTAAACTACTGGAACTTTTAGTGAAATGAAGTACTTTTAAAGATTACAGCCTTGTCTTTTTGTTTAATCACACTTTTGTTCTGAAAACCTCGCTGAGCGAGTTAATTGCACATTTTGAACTCACTTAGTAACGTCTCTAAGGTAGTAGGGCGTTACAAGGTTGTTCCTAATCCTCAAACAGTAGAGCAAGGAGATCGATTTCTATTGGTCTCTCACCTCCCTAGGAATCATGCATGAATATCTGAGAAGTACAAAGGGGAAGTGAGAATCTACAACCAATAGAAAAAGGAATGAAAAAAAAAGAGAGGATAACACTGCTCGTGGACAAAAGTTAAGCTTTTATCCGACCAACAATATCCTGGTAAAAAAACATGAAAAACTTGCGAGCAAGTTGGAAAAACGGATCAAAAAGTGAATGTGAAAGTTTTTTCGGAAAAAACTTTTCAACTTTGTAAACAAGCGGGAAAAACTAAATTTTTTCGAAATACCCAAAATCAAATTTTCACTTCAATTTAGGACCCGAAATCAATGTAAATATACCCCAATACTCATTCTAAACATTGTTTTATGCACTATATTTCCTAAAATACCTATTTTAGCATAGTATTTCTGGGTGTTTTTTGCCTAAACCTGATTTACCCAAAAAAACTCATCAAGAACAGTGCAAAACCAGTTATGAAAATAGATAAATCAAAGCCAAAATACAGGAAAATTTCTACAAAATCAGTAGGAGGAGTTCAAAAACTTACTTGGAGTAAAGATTGTTGAATAAATCATAGAGAAATTTCTCAGAGTTGCTCGAAAACGCCTCATATCGCACTTAAATGTCTGAAGTTCTTGGAGGTTTTTTCTGAGTGTTCTTGAAGAGAGATAATGGTCGTGTAAAATTGGAATGAAGGAAGAAGAGGGGTATTTATATCGGTCAGGGGTATCTGACACGTAATGGTGAAATTTGAGGGGTTTTGCATGGGAAATAGCAATAACCGTCAAATCATGTGTGGGAAACCGAAAAAGGTCATGATTACTTACCTTTTCAAGAAAGTAAGTACAGGCAGATGTGACGGGTCAGTAGGATTGCTGATCGAGTAAGTTAATTAAATGTTGTTTGCATTAAAATAAACTTGGAGGGCAAATGTTTCCCTAAATATTTGGATGATGGCGTGGCATGATAAAAAGGCACATGAACATCACGTGACTGGTTATCAGTGAAGGACTAGTCGTCCAATGACTAGAGTGTCAAGAGGAAATTAAGCTGCTCGATAGGCGCAAGGAATATGCTGAGCAGCAGAAAAAGAAGGGGTGTAGAAGAATACGACTAGAGCTGCTCGTTGAACCGAGAAAAATGCTCACAAACGGTTATAAGTTAGATATTCCCGAGATATTTAGCTATTTTAAATGTAAATATCATTATTTATGTTATTTTTTTGTTATGCTTTAGCATCAGTTGAACATGCCCATAGGCCTATATGTACATCCATGAGCCTATATTTCTTTTGAAGATAAATTATATTTCTTTTGCCTTAAGGCCAATCCGAACACCATAACCGGTGGCGATGGTTTCTACTACCTCACTAGATTTCCAAAAATGGCTAGCATCATCGACCTCCCCAGCCATCCAAACGACTATAAGGGCTAGTTCTTTATGTCGAACGAATTCCTGACCTACAACTTCTGTTATTTCAATTGACCTCATAACTATTTTTTTCCTTAGCCTTATTAAAGTTTTTGTTTCAATATTTTCTTATTCTGATAATTGTTACTTTCTTTTGCAGCCATATACAAGAGGCTTGAGGCTTCCCAGGTTCGTTTGAACTAATACCAGACCCTTGCCTCTGCTCCTGCTGCTGAAAAGGAATACCAAGCAGTGATAAAAAATGCCAACATGTTGGCATGTGGTCTGATAAAGAAGGGTCAATCTTTGGCTCTAAAACCTTGAGGTCCTCCCAAGAAGAGGCCCTTGGCCACCATATAGTAGGTTTTGGAAGAGGAAGAGGAGCATGTCGTGCCCTTGGTGCGTAGACGCCATTCCCAGGATGATATAGATAACAACTCAGGTCGAGCGGAGTCTGGGGCAGCAGTCGGCACCTCTGGCCAAGGTAACAATGATAATGATATTAACCAAGTTGCTTCTAGCTATATATTAGTTCACCATGACCCAAGAAAAGTTGTGACTAGACATCATGAGGACCCAGATAAGGACTTCACCCTTCAGCAATGTGTCGACCTCCTGGTTCCTCGACATGATTTTAGCCTTCCCAAAATAGCCATAGCTATAGATAACACTTTGCACATTAGGCATACATTTTGAGTATTATGGGACAAACATCCAGCTTAGGTACCTTCTAGATTTAGGCACCTTTTTCCCAGTCACCCGGAAGCCCGAGTATAATCTGAGTTTGGATGAAGAGCTAGGGTCTGAAAGGATTCTCAATGTAGTGTTGTTACAATCTCATCCACCTCTAGTTTTTCAGGGGTTAGAGGTTCCCCGGGTAGCTAGCCTGGCCCCCAATTCGAAACTAATATCGTAGCCTCCTCCTCTATTTCGGAGGGTAGGACTCTTCTTCTTTTACATGTTGTTTTTTGTTTAATTAGAATTTATCTAATCATCTTTTGATCATTTTGCAAAGGACGACATGGACCTCAAAAATGCCTTTAAGACCAGTTATGATCCCGCCGTTAAGAGGCAGCGGGTCTCGAAGAAGGCCACCTCCAGGGTTGGAGCTTCATCGGGAACTCAAGCCCAGGCCAAGGAGACCATGTCCTCCCAACCACAAGCCCCAATGGTAACGATCAAGGATACTTCTCCCCCAGTTCCCCGAGTGACTAATTCTGTAGTTCTCTAGATTATCCAGGAAGCTACTTCTGTTTCCATCCTAGCCCCTCATATCGAGGTGGGCAAATTTCCCATCCATCTTCGAGCTCCGTTCCAGGGCCTTACCAGCCAAGTGGTAACACATCTCAATCAACTCTCTGTTAAGGAAATGGAAGCGATTGAGGGAGAGGTCGCCCATCTGTTTTGAACTCTGCCCTGGGGATGTGTCTGACCGTGAGTTTCATTGCTTCTTTCTCAAAATTTATCCCGTATTTTCCGTAGTCTAACCCTTCATTTATATTTCAATGCAGTCATGTTTTGCCCAGATCTGAGTTGGAGAAAGAATTTGTTCTGCCCTTGCTGCAGTAGAGCAGTCCATGAATGACCTAGATGAGGTCTAGGGTACTTGCAAGTAGATTGAGGATGCAACCTCTAAGGAACTGGAGCAAGCTCGGCAAGAGACTTGTACTTGAGGTGGATTTGGAAACCTCCTGGAATAATGAGAAGATCGACAAGGCGCAGGCCATGGAAGTAATCCAAAGTTGCGACCAGCTTCAAGGGAAAGTAAGGGAGATCCAGTTGAAGGTCAAGAAAGTTGATGCACAAGTCGAGGAGCTCCAACTGAAGGTTAAGGGAGTTGATGCACAAGTCAAGGAGCTCTAGCTGAAGGTTAAGGGAGCTGATGCAGAGCTAGCAGAGTCCATGGAACAAATGTTCTACAAGGTTTGGTGCTTTAAACAGGTAGGTGACTTCTCCAACCTGGACACCAAGTTGTGGGGGTGATATCTCACCAAATTCCAGGATCAGCTGGCAAAAGAAACGACCGAGATTGTAACACCCTCACTCATTTTAGTTAAAACCATGTTTGAGGTGTTACATTTTAAACTATATCATAATTAATTTTAGCGGAAATGTGGATTTTTTTTATGTAAAACTTATTTCACATTATTTATATTAAACATAAAGTGTGTCTCAAACATATTATACATAAGTATTAAATAACTCAATTTGTTTTCAAAACATAACCTCACATTTTATTACAAACAGACACACTGATTAACTGAAATATCCCACATAAGGTCGATATGTTCATATGTACAAATTAGAGTCAGGACCATGCTTTAGTTCTCGTTTGCCATTCATTCATCTCTTTCTTTACCTGCAACACAAGACAAATTTGAGCCAAAAATCTCAGTAAGCAAAGTAATGCATGCAATGTTAATGATTACCCCATGTCAATGTACATACACAACTTCTTTTTAATTTTGGGCCCCTTAATATTGTGCACACTGTTTGAGTAGGCCAATGCCTGCAGGGCTTATTACACATATAATATAAAATATCATGGGTCCTCCACTGACTAGCCATCACCACAGTAGGGCGCATTAAAAACCTTATTATGTCGTTGCCCCGTCAGGCTCAAGAGTTAAGGCGGCCACACACTGTGGTGCCAATACATATAACAATAACTCATATAGAGGAGAAATAAAAATGGGAACATGGCAAACAATATAATTGGTTCACTAAAATCAAGCCCAAAGTATTAGGCTGCCACTATGAGCCTAGCTATAGGTTTACACTTACTTACACTCTCATTTTCCTTTTCAAAATAGTGGCCACTAAACTTAAACTTCTTATTACAACTTACTTTTATGTTGCATAAAACTTGCTAAGGCATCATAATATCATGCATGGTCTTAAATCATACAATAAATCACCATATCACTATTATGTCATGCATAAAAATTTATGATGAAGTTTCAATGTATGTGAATACCACTTACTCAAAAATTATTCATATAATGCATACTTTCACATAACATGTAATTCTTGTGTTGCAGTTGAGTACTTTACTTACCTTGTATCCAAAATATATTTCACCGTGTGAAAAGTGTTGTCTTAGGTGTTGATGTGCTTATCATGTGAACGGCATGAATTTCACATCAATTCAAACATATGATTTTTCTTAGGATCTTTAATGCATATATAAAAATTTAGCTCATTGTTTTAATCTTTTAGAAAAATCTCAAATTCCTTATAATATCCTAATCATGACAATGATAAATTTTAACACTTAATTAGGTTACTATCACCCAATTTATAGAAACTCAATTTTACACCATAATGATGGTAGCAAGGCATTGAACTATCGTTTAAAAATTTCCTTAAAACATCATATCCAAATCATGCCTAAAATGCCTTAAACCACTTAGATCAAGCGTTAGATTTATCTTAGACACTTAGAGAAATTTTGACAGAGCTTCCCCTTATTTTTACGTATCCCAAAATATCAAAATCAATCAGTAATCAACATCAAATAACCTGCCATAACTACATATCCCAAATACCAACACAATTCATCACAAAATTATCATATACCAATTTTGATAAAATTCTAATTTCCAAGATCATCACCCAAATTAAATGATTCTCCACATCTATTCAAACATTTATAAACATATCTACCCTCTCATAAACTCAATCAAATCACCAAAAATTATTATGTACTCCAAGAACCACAAAATCCTCATAAAACACAAAATTCCACTTACCTAGCAAATTTTCGGCTGGAACAATCTCTTCTAGATTTTCTAAACCTCAAACCACTTGGAAACCACCAAGAAATATCTTAAACAAGATAAAACACCATATATAATCTCTCAGAAAAATTCAAAACGTGACTTAACTTCCAAGTACAAGAACTTACCATAAAAATGCCAAAATTATGCTTAATCCACTTCTTTGGCTTTGATTTCACTTAGATCTCCTTAGAATATCTTCAAGCCAACCAAGACATGTTTTTGGTTTTCTTTTCTCTCTGTTTTTCAGAGTATTGGTCGTGGTAAGTGATAAGGTTGATGATAATCCTTTGTTTTCATTGATTTAGCCTTATTGTATCAAAATGTGACATATTTCACCTTATCATTTCACTTTTTGACTTATGAAAACCCTATCACTTCAATAATTTCGAATTAATCATTTGATAGGCCTATTCTACTTATGTGTGAAACACTCACACCAAACCTTAGGCCCATATGAGTTCATACCCAATAGTTATGCTTACTCGATTGAGTGGCGCACTTATGCTAAGCTCGTTTTGACTTTGCGTCAACACCACTAATTATGTATACCTCCCATAAAGATTTGATCCAATGGCTCTAAAATAATTTTTTTTCATCTATGAGAGCTTAATCATACCTCAAATATATTTGGTAAATCCACTAATACACAATTTTACACTGAAATACTAGCAATCAGCATTGTACTATTTTTCATTGTTTAACATCTTTTGCCTTCTATATCTTACTTTTCTAACTTGATTTCATGCCTTATCCATATTTTTTTCATACTTTCTTATATCTTGAGCACATCAAACACCCATAATAAGACAACTCAAATGCCACAAGCTTAATAATATTGAACATACACATAGCAATCATATACACAACTTTTATACTTATGCATGAAAACACTTATAACAATATGCATATTCTCAAATTATACATATTTTACGATATGTAATGAAATGCAATGCAATCGTGTCATTATTGGCTATATGATATCAAAATAATGTGGGTGCTACAGTATAACACCCTGGTTAGCCAAGACCGTTACACTGTGTATTTTAAATAGTGCTTAACTCGCTAAATGAGACATTAGGCCATAAACATGCATCTAAATGTGAATAATGGTCCAGGGTTAAACATTTCAGTTAAAAGGAATGGATAATTCATTAAAACATTAAACTATACATGGGATCCCATAATAAACGTTTACAAAGTTGTTTACAGTTCCAAAATGGTCATTACAACTCAAAAGTTACAATCCGTCGACCTAAGCAATAAAAATAGGGTTTATCCCTAGCTCCTTTGAAAAACCTTGGTCGTGGTGGTCAATCAGCTACATATGTACATGTCACCACCTAAGCTCTCCAACTCATGTCTAGTCCAGCTTTTCTTTCCCTTTACATGTACCACGTAGCACACATGAGCCAAGGCCCAGGAAGAAAACTTAAACATGCTCATAAGCAATGAATAACAAATTTCCATAACATAATAAATATGCCAGCAGTAATAACCCTACTCATGCATGTATACCATTCATATAAATGACTATAGCATCATATGGGACCAAATACCCTAAATAAATGATTAACTGATTTATATCGGGGCCCATTGCCCAAGTACATGACTAATAAGTCACACTAGAGTTCAGCGCCCTAGGGTCTGGGACTATTAAGTCACCCTGAGGCCCATTGGCCTATCCTCTGTATAACCAGTCTTGGAGCTAGCCCAGCGTACCTAGCGCTTTAGCTTTCTACGACCATTGGGTCGGTCAAGCGTATAAGGCACTCCTAATTAGGTCTAATTATATCGACCAGCGCTCAGTGCGCTATTGCCACCATTGACTCATAAGTCAATGCTTTACGACCAGCCCTCAGCACTATTGTCGTCCTTGACTAATAAGTCAATGCTTTACGACCACCGCTTAGCGATATTGCCGTCATTGACTGATAAGTCAATGCTTTTCTCAAGTATATAATGCTAACAGGCATTCATCATACAAAAAATATCCATATATAGAGCACTCAATATGCTTCATCAATAATCATAGGCATAATCATAACCATGCGCATTAATAGGGACCAATGCCCAATCAAAACTTTATTCAACATTCGGGCCAAGCCCTAATCATGCATGTCACATGATAGGTGCATTTTTCTTACCTCAAGTCCGAATATAATGTAAAATCAGAACGACCCTCAACCACGATCCTAATCTTGAGCCCCTATCGGTAACCTAGTCATAACCAAATATAGAATCTCGTCAATAACGAGCAAATAAAGGCTTCTGGACCAATTCCTCACCTCCGAGACCTCGAATCCTATCAAACCAGGTAGAAGATTCAATCCCGAGCCTTTAGGTTTGAAATCTCATCAATAAAACCTAAGGTCGCCAAAAATGGCAAGGTGGGTCGCGACTTGCCCTTAAGGGTCGTGGCACGCCTCCCAGACAGAAAGCCCCCCTGTTTGGGTCCAAAGGGCGGGTCGCGACATGCCCTTGAGGGCCACGATGTACCACCAAGACAGAGCCCCCGCCTATGCCTTAGGGTTCGCACGGGCCACGGTACCCAAGAACAGGGCCACGGCGTGACCCTGCGAACCCAGCCATCCCTTTTTTCCTCAGTCCAAAACTCACCGAAAATCAATGCTAAACAATCCCAAACATCACACCTCAATCCCAGCAGCAAAACCCAGGCTTTAACATATTCAAACACTACTAAAATCCCAATTCACAACCTTAAACTTACAAGCTTAAGAACAATCTAAACCACAACAAAATACCAACTAAAATAGAGTTTATAATCCTTACCACAGCTGTGAATTGAATCCTCTTTAGCTTCTGCAATTCAACCCTAAACCTTAAGCTTTGAATCCTCAAGCTTGCCCCAAATCCTAAAATTCAATTGAGAGAGAAACCGAGAGAAAAAAATGAATGAGAGAGAGAAGAGAGCTGAGAGTTTGAGTGTTTCATTCTACTAGGTTCTAAGTATATCCTCCCTTAGGCTAGGAAATGACCATTATACTTCTTAGTCAAACCTATGTCCTTTGATGCCCCAAGGGTAGACTTGTCATTAGCCAATTGTCTCGTTAATCATAATTAACATCTTACAATTCCTGTTACTCCCAATATTCTCAAATAATTACCAAATAATTTCCCATTACCTGCTCCATCCTGGTAATGTACTAAAAACCAAATTACTCATAGGCTCACCCCGAGCCCAATATTTGACCCTGTTATGACCTAACCGCTAACTTGCCTCTTAGGATCGCCTTGTGCTGAGTAACCCAAAAATATCCACATAATAATGTGGTCTCACACATATGTCACATATATGCACACAAATATACAAATATGCTCTCAACATGCCAAAATTACAAAAATGTCCTTCTAATGAGAAACGGGCCCACGTGCATGCAAATACAGCCATATAATAATACGGCTCACATAATCATGCATATAATCACATAATAACACAATAAACTAATTATTGCCCTCCTGGCCCCCTAATCAAGGCACTAAGCCACATTAGGGAATTTGGGACGTTACAATTATCCCCTCCTTACAAAAATTTCATCCTCAAAATTTTACCTGACCAGCTCAGGATATTGGCTCTCCATATCTGACTCGAACTCCCAGGTCGCTTCCTCGACCTTGTTGTTCCTCCATAATACCTTAACCAAAGGTATAGTTTTGTTTCTTAGGACTTTGTCCTTTCTAACTAGTATCTGGATTGGTTGTTCCTCATAGGAGAGATCTGCCCCAAGCTCCAGATCTTCGTAACTCAACACATGAGTCACGTCTGACACATATTTCTGAAGGGCCGAAATATGAAATACATCATGTACAACCGACAGTTCCAGAGGTAAGGCCAACCTATAGGCCACCTGACCAATCCTTTCCAAGATCTTAAATGGTCCTACAAATCTAGGGCTCAGCTTGACCTTCTTTCCAAATCTTCTCACCCCTTTCCATGGTGAGACTCTAAGGAAGACATAGTCTCCCAATTGGAACTCCACGTTCCTATGTTTGGGATCAGCATAAATTTTTGGCCTGCTTTGAGAAGCAAGCATCCGAGCTGTGATCTTCTCAATATCCTCATTGGTCCTCTGAACTACTTCAGGACCCAAGTATCTCCTTTCTTCTGTCTCATCCCAATGAATGGGAGATCTGCATTTCCTACCATGTAGCATCTCATAAGGAGCCACTCCAATGGTCGACTGATAGCTGTTATTGTAGGAAAACTCTATTAAAGGCAGATACTTACTCCAGGACCCATCAAAGTCCAGCACACATGCTTGCATCATGTCCTCTAATATATGAATCGTCCTTTTAGATTGTCCATCTGTCTGAGGATGATAAGCAGTACTGAACTTCAACCATGTACCCATGGCCCTTGCAAACTTCCCCAAAACTTGGAAGTAAATATGGGGTCTCGATCTAAGACGATCGACCTCGGTGCCCCATGAAGGTGCACTATCTCTTTCACATTAACAGATAAAATATAATATACTATATATTTGGAGAATAAATGCTACTGGTTGTATATATTTCCTTAATGAGAAAAGGTACATAGTGACTCTTTATATACTGAGAATAAGGACTATTCTAGAACAGTAACAGTACACGTGTCCTACAAATGTAAAATACCAAATACACCAATACAACCATATATTACTATAAACTAACATCCCCCCCCCCCCCCCCCCCCGCAAACTTAGGGGGCATGGCAGCACCATGAGTTTGGTGCGAAGGTCTTGAAATCTGGAGGTCACCAACGACTTTGTAAGATAGTCGACAAGCTAGTTCATGGAGGGAAGATAAGCCAAGCTGATAGCCTTGCAAGCCACTCTTTCACGAATGAAGTGGAGGTCCAGTTCAACATGTTTTGTATGGGAGTGCAGAATAGGATTGGAAGCTAGATTCAGGTTGCTAATGTTGTCACAGAAAAGCTGAGGAGAAGATGTGAGAGGAAATCCCAACTTAGTAAGTAAAGAGGTTACCCAAGCAATTTTAGCAGCTCCATCGGCTAGTTCTTGGTACTCCGATTTAGTGCTGGAACGCGATACCACTTTCTGTTTGGAAGATGACCAAGAAATTAAATTATGGCCAAGAAAGACACAATAGGCACTAGTACTACAGCAGTCATTGGGGCAAGAAGCCCAATCCGTGTATGTGTAGAGAGTGTGATCAGTCGATGGTTGAAGAAAGAGCCCAAGGTGAGCAGTGCCTTTAAGGTACCGTAAGACCCGTTTAACACTCTGAAAGTGAGAGGTGGTGGGTACGTGCATGAACTGACACAAATGGTTGACTGCAAAGGAAAGATTGGGTCGTGTGAGGGTGCAATACTGCAAAGCGCCAAGAATACTTCTGTAGGCAGTGGGATCTGAGAGAGAAGATCCATCATGAAGGGACAAGGGATCTAAAGCCAAAGGGGTGGCCAGAGGCTTAGAATCAAGCATGGAAGTTTTGATGAGCAGGTCGCACACATATTTTGTCTAGCTGAGATGAAGCCCAGAAGCAGATCTATGAACCTCAATGCCCAAAAAATAATGCAAGGGACCCAAATCCTTGATAGAAAACTGAGTGCATTTGTACGTAAGTAGCTGAGTAATGGTAGAAGAGTATGAGCCTGTGACAATAATATCGTCCACATAAACAAGAAAAATAATGGTAACACCGCCAATGTGATAGCAAAATAAGGAAGGATCAGCAGCTGAAGCTTGAAATTCTCATTGTAACAAAGCAGTACTCAACTTGGTAAACCACGCACGAGATGATTGCTTGAGTCCATAAATGGACTTAGTAAGCTTGCACACATGGTTGGGATGCCGAGAATCAATGAACCCAGGGGTTGGCTCATGTAAACAGTCTCAGATAAATCTCCATGTAGAAAAGTGTTTTGAACATCCAATTGGTAGATTTGCCAATCATGTGAGATAGCTAAACTCAACACTAATATGAAGGTGGTCGACTTTATCACTGGACTGAAAGTTTCTGAGAAGTCAAGACCAGCAGTTTGATGGAACCCTTTGGCAACCAAGCACGCTTTGTAGCACTCAACAGAACCATCAGCAAGTAAATTAATTCTATACACCCATTTGCAGCCAATAACCTTAGAATTTGTGGGTGGTGGAACCAATTGCCACGTGTTTTGAGAAGTGGGATCTTGGAACTCAACTGCCATGGCCTCTCTCCATGCCGAATATTGTGAAGCTTCTTTGAAGGTGGTAGGCTCAATCGGTATATAAGCAGCAATAGCATAGAACAGCCTTGGTTTGACTATACCTGCCTTGGAGTGGGTGATCATGGGAAGGATATTAGGATGGGAGCCTTGGGAAACCGGAGGAGGTGAGGAGGGAGGTAAAGATGGTGAAGATATAGACGTGGGCACAGTAGGTGTGGAGGTTAGAGATGGGGAGGGTATACTCGGCTGGGAAACAGGAGGAATGAAAGGTAAGGATGTAATGTAAGTAGGAGGAATGGACACAGGAGGAGAGGACTGGGAGACTAAGGACTGAAAAGGAAAAGAAGATTCATTGAAAACAACATGCCAAGTGACATAGAGTTTACCAGTATCATGATGAAGATAGAGGTAGCCCTTGTGATTACTGCTATATCCCATAAAGACATAAGACTTAGACTGAAACTCTAATTTGTGGGCATTATAGGGACGAAAAAATGGATAGCACTCATAGCCAAAAATATAAAAATGACCATAGGATGGTGGCCTATTATACAACACAGAATAAGGGCTTGCTAAATTCAACACCCGAGTAGGCATCCGGTTAATCAAATAAGTGGCAGTAGTGAAGGCATAGGGCCAAAAATGCAAGGGCATAGCAGCATGTGCTATTAAGGTGAGACCAGTTTCAACCACGTGTCTATTTTTGCACTCCACCCGCTCATTTTGTTTAGGGGTGTGAGGACAAAATCATTCATGGATAACGCCAATGTTGGTGAGAAAAGAAGAAAGGGTGCGGAATTCACCACCCCAATCAGATCAAACTCGATGGACGGGTTTGTCAAATTGAGTTCATACCATGGAGCAAAAAATAGTGAAAGACTGGTAAGCTTCATCTTTGGTTTTAAGTAAATATAACCAAGTAAAATGGGAAAAATCGTCAATGAATAAAACAAAGTAACGGACACTAGTAATGGCACAAACAAAGGAAGGCCCCATAAATCTGTGTGTATTAACTCAAAAGGCTCGGAGGCGCGAGATACAAAAAGAGAAAAGGGGAGGCGATGAGTTTTTGCCTGATTACAGGAATTACAAAAGGAAATACTATCTGGTTTAACAGAAGATAACTGAAAATTATGTAAAACATGGTTGGTGATGGCAGCAGACGGGTGGCCCAAACACGAATGCCAAACATGAGGAGATGACTTAGACATAGTAAAAATGGAGACTGACGAGGACGAAGGAGATGATGGAATGGAGACGCGGTAGATCCCTTGATCAAGATGGCCTATGAGAAGAGTTTGAAGACTGCCCTGGTGCTTAACAAAAAACAATCGGGGTGAAATTCAATAAAAGCATTATTATTATGACACGATTTGGAAACACTTAACATGTTTTTTGAAATAGAAGGGGAGTGGTAAACTTGGGATAAATGAAGAAAAGAATTAGAAGCAGGTAAACAAGCTTGGCCAACATGAGAATAAGTAGTGAGATTACCATTACCCACAATGATACGATCTGAACCTGTATATGGCTAAGCGGACTCCAAAAGATTGAGATCGGGAGTGAAGTGGTGAGACACCCCAGAATCTAAGTACCAGGAAGGATCAACAATTATGTTTGGAGTAGCAGGAGCAGAAGAGACATGCTGAGCAAGCATGGAATTAAACGAACGAGGACCAGGGGAAGGGGGCACATATTGGAAATTAGCTCTGTGATAGCAAACATTGGCTGTTTGGCCAAGCTTAAGGTAGATTTGACAATGTGGGCAAGGCTTAGAGTAAGCGGAGGAAGAGGAAATATGTGGTGGAGGTGGAGAAGAATGCCAAGGAGGAAAGGTTTTTGGAGTGGAGTTGTGAGAGTAAGCTGGTCGATAGGGAGATCGGGTAGGATAAGGAGGAGAAGGGTTGAAAGGAGGATGAGATTTGGTGGTGCTGGGTGGCTGTAGGTTGGCCAAGTTAGCTTGAAGGGAGCTCACAGTATCTGCAACATTTTGCCGATCCAATAGAGCATCATAATTGAGCAAAAGACTGTAGACTTCTTCAATAGTGGGCTTGGGATGTCTTGTTTGAACAAAAGTGACAAAAGGATTGTACTCCTGACCCAAACCACCTAAGAAGTAAACCATGTGATCTGTGTATGAAACTGGTTCACCAATGAAGGCAAAGGCATTACAAATGGAGCGAAATTTTTTAATATAGCTGAAAGTAGAGAGTCCATCCTTCTTCATGGTTTGAAACTTGGTACGAAGCTCAGTGACCTGAGAAAATGAGGCAGCTTCATATATCTGCCCCAGTCCCTGCAAGATCTTAGAAGCAGTGGAGTATCCCACAATTTATCCCAACATAGTTTTTGTTAGTGAGGCATAAATCCAACTCATTAATAAACAATTATACTTGCGCCAAATGTGATATTCAGGATGGATCTGAGTGCCAGTATCATCAGAAAATTTGGGAGGGCACGGTCGAGTGCCATCAAGAAATTCCTCCAGCCCATTCACGATGACTATGTTCTGCATCTAGGTTCGCCACACCAGGTAGTTATTCTCGTCAAGTTTTACGAAGAGAGACTGATTAACCGAGGGCAGAGAGGGAAAATTGTTGCTAAGCGGTCCCGTAGGAAGGGGTGCCAACAATGGAGATAAATCCATTGGAGAAGAAGATGGAGGTGGCGCCGCCATCGTAGGAGTAGCTAGTTGATCATCGGAGACGGGATCTGCACCTTCACTGATATCAGAAGCTATTCGGAGCTATTAGGTAAAGCTCTAATACCATAATAGATCATATATAATATACTATATATTTGGAGAATAAATGTTACTAGTTGTATATATTTTCTTAATGAGAAAAGGTACATAGTGACTCTTTATATACTGAGAATAAGGACTATTCTAGAATAGTAACAGTACATGTGTCCTACGTATGTAAAATACCAATACAACCATATACTATATACTAACACACATAGAGATTTGCATATTGGTCAACTGTATAAGTTGTCCTCACTGGTAAGAAGTGAGCTGACTTGGTGTATCGATCCATGATAACCCACACCGAATCAGGTTGACCCACAGTCCTGGGTAACCCCACCACGAAATCCATCATGATGTCTTCCCATTTCCACTCTGGGATGTCCAGAGGCTGTAATAGCCCTGTTGGTCTCTAATGCTCAGCCTTGACTTGTTGACATGTTAAGCACTTAGCCATATATTCTGTCACATCCCTCTTCATCTCAGGCTGTAATGACCCAACTACTCTAGACTATGGACCATTAATGAAAACTTAAGCATAGACATTAATCCTAAATAATACTTACAAGTGAAATAATCATACTTTATTAAAAACTTGTAAAAACAAATGTTAAGCTTACATAAACTCAAAGTAGGATATGGGATCCCATTGTTTTAAAAAGTAAAAACATAACTTAATTGTAATAAAAAGGAGATTACATAAATAGGTGCGAAAAAATACACATAAACCATAAAACAAAGACTTCATCCTCGAAAATCGAAACTCTCGACTCCTTGAATCCATTCCGCCTCAATACACATTCCCCAAGCATCCACGAACCTTTCCCGCCACTATAGCTATTTTCCTGCACATATAAACATAAAAGGAATGAGCCTAATGCCCAGCAAGGAAAATCTAACATATAGCCATATACATAAAAATTCATAATGCAACATAAAAACATACTATAACACTTATGTCACATACATACTATAATGGCCATTATTACTTGGGGTCCCATAAACTAAACAAGTCATATGCCCATTAGATTAGTGGGGTCTTGCTAGCTAAGCAAGTCATATGCCCATAATCTATTTGGGGCTTGTTAGTTGTATAGGTCATATGCCCAAGTCTACAATTATACTTAACATAGCATTTTACATAACACATATTCATAAGATAACATATAAAATCATATAACACATAAGTCCTATCCTATTTTCCTTACCAAAATAACCGGGATATGAGAACTGATTTGGGACCTTGGAACACTCCTAAAAACCATTTATAATATGGTGAGTATATTGAAGAAAAGGGATGAAAGTGAAAAAGGAACTATGCTATCAAAATATACTTACCAAAAACCTTGTGCTTAAGAACTTGGATTTCCTAACAAAGAATAAGAATAAGGTTAGAATGAGTAGAAGACTATAAAAATTTTAAAGAACATAATACAGAAATGGACTAGAGTTTGGAAATACCTTAAAGACTTATATGACCAATCTAAACCTTGAACCGAAATGTGAATAACCTTACTTCCCCAAGTGTTTGATAAGCTTATTGTGATCAAGCTTATAATTCCCAACCCAAGTGTTTACACTCTCACACTCACCTAGCAACTTGCAGCCTCTGAACTTAGAGTAATAGATGAATAAATGGCTGGGTACTAGGTCCTATTTATAGAGTTTAGGAATGAAAAGATCTTCATTTAACTTGAATAAAAATAATGGCTTGTTAAGTGAAAATAATTTGAATTATCGTTCAGCAGAGGCTGAAGACTCGTTCAGAAAGGTGCTGGACTTATCAAGAGGTTGAAGGTTTGAATGGAGAACGTTTTTTAGAACTTTCAAAAATATGCTGAAGGAGGCGATATATCGCCCCCTATAGGCGATATATCGCCTGGGCCATTATGCCCGAGGCAATCGTGCAACGTTTCGTGTTTTCCGTATCTTCGTACTGCGATATATCGCCCCCTATAGCTGCGATATATCGGCATACGCTGAATATTTAAACACGAAATTACACATTTTTAGCTTAATTTGAATTGAGTAAACAGCCTTGACTAAGCCCTCTAACATTTTCAAAGCTGCTGACTGACCTTAGAGTATTCAAATTTTAACCTTAATAAATTTAATCCTCAAAATACTTAATCATTAATAAACCTATACATAACATGTGCTATTATCTTATTGGTTCTTATCTAAACCTTATAGTATAATAAATATTATCCTCAATATCAGTCATATTAATCAAACCTTAGGTTAAAATTAAACTATAGGTTAAACTTAGAAAATCTACAAGTACTACTTATGAGTGTCCAAATAAATCCCGGTCTGAACCAAAAATCCACAGTCATAAAGATAATACTATTATTACTATTATACTACTATCTAACTTAGCTAAGTAAAGTTCTTTGGACTCTACACAGGCCACCAATACAACGATCTCACATCCTAATACATCTTCATGGTGCTTGGATGCAAAGAATAAGGGGCAGTATGAGATTCATCCAGAATCTCCCGTCTGATAACATTGTCCATCGGAACACAGATCCGACCCTTGTATCTCAACAAGTCCATATTTGACACTGTATAGTCCCTAGACACTCCAGCTAGGACATCCTCTCTGATCTTTGTCAGTTGTGGATCACCCAACTGACCTTCCTTTATTCTCTCTAATAGCGTAAACTGTAGCGTAATGTTTGCCAAATGGCCTACCAGCAACTCTATACCAACTCTGGACATATCCTCTGCCAACTCTCTGGATATCAGTCTCGCACTATATATCTGTCCCGGACCCTTCCAGCTTAAGGCATCTGCCACCACGTTGGTCTTTCCTGGGTGATACTAGATTTCACAATTATAATCCTTCACCAACTCCAGCCAACGCCTCTATCTTATGTTCAGGACTTTCTATGTAAAAAAGTACTTCAGGCTCTTGTCATCAGTGTATATCTCACAAATTCTCCCCATAAAGGTAATGCATCCATACCTTTAATGCAAAGACCACTGCTGCCACCTCTAAATTATGAGTGGGGTATCTTTGTTCATACTCTTTCAACTGACGTGATTCATAGGCATTCACCTCCCCGACTGCATAAGAACACAACCTAAACCCTGGTGTGAGGCATCACAGTATATCACAAACTTCTCCTGATCTGTCAAAAGACTTGGAACTAGAGATGTAATCATTCGTTGCTTCAACTCCTGGAAGTTGTTCTCATACTTATAGGACCACACAAACTTCTGATTCTTGCATGTCAGTTCAGTCAATGAAGTGACAATCCTTGAAAAAACTTCTACAAAATGCCTGTAATAACCTGCCAACCCAAGGAAGCTCCTAATCTCATAGGCATTCCTTGGCCTTGGCCATGGCCAATCTCTAACTGCCTCAATCTTTGTTGAGTCCACCTTGATCCCCTCCTTACTGACAATATGACCAAGGAAAGTTACCTGAGGTAACCAGAACTCACATTTCTTGAACATAGCAAACAACCTAGGTTCCCTCAGTCTCTGTAGAACCAACCTCAAATGTTGCTCATGTTCTAACTCTGACTGAGAATAAACCAGAATATATTCGATAAAGACGATCACAAACTGGTCTAAGTAATCTTTGAACACCATGTTCGTCAAGTCCATAAAAGCAACTAGGGCATTATTCAACCCAAAGGACAGACTAAGAACTCATAATACCCATACGTGGTGCAAAAAGCAGTCTTAGGTATATCTCCCTCCTTGATCCTCAACTGGTGATAACCAGATCAAGGATCTATCTTTGAGAATACCATCTTACCCTGCAACTAATCAATCAGATCATCTATCTTTGACAGAGGATACTTGTTCTTAATTGTTAACTTGTTCAATTCCCTGTAATGAATACACATCATCAGAGAACCATCTTTCTTCTTTACAAATAGGACTAGTGCACCCCATGGTAAGAAATTAGGTCTAATAAAACCCAAGTCTAACAGCTCCTGCAGCTGTACCTTTAATTCTTTTAACTCTGCTGGGGCCATTTTGTACGGTGTCCTAGACACTGGCTCTGTCCCTGGTGCTAGTTCAATCACAAATTCAATCTCTCTGTGTGGCAGCAACCCTTGTAAATCTTTTGGAAACACATCCAGAAACTCACAGACTAGTCTAGTCTCCTCTGGTCTCACTGGCACGGCATGAGTGGTATCTACCACACTGGCTAAGAATCCTATGCAACCACCTTGCAATAGATCTCTATCCCTCAATACAAATATCATAGGTACATAGGGTCCATGTACAGTGCCAAAAAATACAAAAGTATCCTCGCCTTCAGGCTCAAAGGTTACCTTTTTCCTTCTGGAGTCTATGGTTGCCCCATACTTCATTAACCAGTCCATACCCAGAATCATGTCAAAGTCGGTCATAACCAACTCTATCAAATCAACTGACAACTATCTACCATCCACTATCACTGTCACTGGCAATGATCTGACCCATCTCCTGGATACTACTAACTCCCCAGTGGGCAATAAGGTCTCGAACCCCACAACATAATAATCACATGGTCTACATAGTCTGTCAATAATTCCACTAGCAACAAAAGAATGTGTAGCATCATAATCAATCAAAACAGTATAAGGGGTTCCAACACTAAAAAGATGACCTTTAACTACTAAGGGACAAGCCTCAGCTTTTGCCTGTGTCAACGCGAACACTCGAGCTATTTGCCTTTCTTAGTTCTTCCTTTCTTTCCTTCGGGCAATCTTTCTTTAAGTGTTCTACTATCCCACATAAAAAAAAAATAGGCATTTTCCTGACACTCCCCAATATGGTGCCTCTTGCATCTAGCGCACTCAGGAAAAGTCCTCCAGCCCTCATTGATGCCCTGGCGGCCTATTTGAATACCACGAGGTCTCCTGTCAGGGCCTGAAGTTGGAAAGGCATCAAGAGTCTTCCTTTTCTGATCACTGGGGCCTCTTCCCCTACATGAACTCACAAATGGAGGTCCCACCCTCCTAGTATCCCTCTTGGCCGCGTTCTCATGCCAAATTTTGTTTTCTGCACTCTCTGCTGTGAACGCCTTTTCAACAAAATGTGCATAGGTAGTCACCCCCGGCACAGTGGTAATGCGAACATCCCGGGCTATCATAGGTTGTAGCCCCTGGAGAAACCTCTCCCTTCTGGTCCCATCAGTGGGCACCAGTTCCTCGGAAAACTTTTCCAGTCTATCAAATTTCAAGGCATATTTAGTCACTGATAAGTTGCCCTGAAGTAATCTGCTGAACTTTTTCAGCCTTTGCCGCCCTGATGACATCATTGTAATACTTTTCATTAAACAGAGTTTGAAACTCGTCCCAATCCAAGGCATTAACATTTCTGGTCTAGGATATCACTTCCCACCAAATTTGGACATCCTCATGAAACATATATGTGGCACAGGCCACCCTCATAAAGTCTAGGATGGTGGTAACCATACTCATCCATTGTTCGTCCTTGGCCGGATCTGCACTACCGTCAAAGACTAGAGGGTGTTGTTTCCTGAACCTTTCATAAAGAGGTTCCCATTTATTCCCAGCCTCTGGCGGCTGCTCAACTATTGGCACCATCACAGGTTGTGCCTCTGGTAAAATGTTCCCTGCATGAACCTGTTGTTGTCTCAGGAGGCAAATTTCTTCTTCCTGACTCAATACCCTAGCTTGCAAATCAGCAAGCACCTACTGCCAGTTCTCAAGAGCTAGTGGTGGGGTCTGACCCTTGTCATTATACTGACCCTATCTATCATTTTGGCACTAATCTTCCTGGCCAGCTGATGATTCAATCCGCCTTGGAAGCATACTTCCAAGCTTATACCTTACTGCAATAATCAATTCGGCCAGTTAAGTAGTGATAACTAAACATTTTACCGCCTCACAGTCCAAGATCAAGCATATTCAACAGTCATGCTAATAAGCATGTCGATTCATATTCATATTCAAGTCTGGTGCTAATAAGCACCTCCTGATATCCATAATAATTAACAATGCTAATAAGCATCTTCTGGCATACATGTATCTATAACAGTGCTAGTGAGCGTGTCCTGACCTACATGTCCATATAACAGCGCTAATAAGCAGTTCCTTTGCATTCACAAGCAATATCAGTGCTAATAAGCACGTTCTATTTAAATCATGTAGCAGTCAAGGGCCAGGCCCTATCAATATGTATCATGCTACCTAATAAGGCATGTAGATAAAGCATTTATATCCTATTCAAGCATTTGAGCACATAACCACATAAATAGTTACTGAACCCTGAGTCGAGCTTGTCTTTAGAGGCGAGTGTACATGCCCAGCCTGACTTCAGGAACCCTTAACCTTGGCACGCTCTGATACCAAGTTATATCACCCTTGTTTTCCAAGACCTTTACATTGTGTATTTTAAATAGTGCTTAACTCGCTAAACGAGTCATTAGGCCATAAACATGCATCTAAATGTGATTAATGGTCTAGGGTTAAAAAAATTTGGTTAAAAGGAATGGATATTTCATTAAAACATTAAATTGTACATGGGATCCCATAATAAACGTTTACAAAGTTGTTTACAATTCCAAAATGGTCATTACAACTCAAAAGTTACAATCCGCCAACCTAAGCGGCAAAAATAGGGTTTAACCCTAGTTCCTCCGAAAAACATTGGTCGTGGTGGTCAAGTGGCCACATATATACACGTCGCCACCTAAGCTCTCCAACTCATGGTTGGTCCAGCTTTTCTTTCAATTTACCTGCACAACATAGCACCCGTGAGCTAAGTCCCAGCAAGAAAACTTAAACATCCTCATAAACAATGAATAACAAATTTTCGTAACATAATAACATGCCAGCAGTAATAACCCTACTCATGCACCATTCATATAAATGACTACAGCGTCAGATGGGACCAAATGCCCTAAATAAATTATTAACTGATTCATATTGGGGCCTATTGCCCAAGTAAATGACTAATAAGTCACACTGCGGCTCAGTGCCCTAGGGTCTAGGACTAACAAGTCACCCCGAGGCTGGCCCATTGCCCTATCCTCTTTATAACCAGCCTTGGAGCTGGCCTAGCGTATCTGGCGCTTTAGTTTTCTACGACCGTTGGGTTGGTCAAGTATATAAGTCGCTCCTAATTAGGTCAAATCATATCGATCAGTGCTCAGCACACTATTTCCACCCTTGACTCATAAGTCAATGCTTTACAACCAAGTTTCAGCGCTAATGTCATCCTTGACTGATAAGTCAATGCTTTTCTCAAGTATATAATGCTATCAGGAATTCATCATATAACAAATATACATATACAAAGTATTCAACATGCTTTAATCAATAATTCACATGCATAATCATAATCATGCGCATTTACAGGGGCCAATGCCCAATCAAAACTATATTCAACATTCGGGCCAAGCCTTAATCATGCATGTCACATAATAAGCGCAGTTTTCTTACCACAGGTCTGAATATAATGTAAAATAAGAACGACCCTCGAGCACGATCCTAATCTTGAGCCCCTAGCGGTAACCTAGTCATAACCAAATATATAATCTCATTAATAACGAGCAAATAAAGGCTTCCTGACCAAGTCCTAGCCTCTGGGACCTCGAATTATATCAAACCGGGTAGTAGATTCAATCCTGAGCCTTTAGGTTTAAATCTCGTCAATAAAACCTAAGGTCGCCATAAATGGCTAGGCGGGTCGCGACTTGCCCATAAGGGCTACAGTGCACCACCAAGACAGAGCCCCCACCTAGGCCCTGGGGTTCGCACTGGCCACGACGCCCAAGAACAAGGCCACGGGGCGACTTTGCAAACCCAGCCATCCCTGTTTTCCTCAGCCCAAAACTCACCAAAAATCAATGCCAAACAATCCCAAACATCACACCTCAATCCCAGCAGCAAAATCCAAGCTTTAACATATTCAAACAGTACCAAAAACTCAATTCACAACCATAACTTTCAAGCTTAAGAACAATCAAAACCACAACAGAATACCAACTAAAACAGATTTTATAATCATTACCTCAACTTTGAATTGAATCCCCTTTAGCTTCTGCAATTCAACCCTAAACCTTAAGCTTTGAATCCTCAAGCTTGCCTCAAAACCTCAAATTCAATTGAGAGAGAAACCGAGAGAAAGAATGATCGAGAGAGTTAAGAGTTTGAGTGTTTCATTCTACTATATTTTGAGTATATCCTCCCTTAGGCTAGGAAATGACCAGTATACCCCTTAGTCAAACCTTCCTTTGATGCCCCAAGGGCAGACTTGTCATTAGCCAATTGTCCCGTTATTCATAATTATGTCTCACAATTCCCGTTACTCCCAATATCCTCAAATAATCACCAAATAATTTCCCATTACCCACTCCATCCCGGTAATGTGCTAAATACCAAATTACTCCTAGGCTCACCCCGAGCCCGATATTTGACCCCGTTATGACCTAACCGCTAACTTGCCTCCTAGGATCGCCTCGTGCCGCGTAACCCAATAATATCCACATAATAATGTGGTCTCATACATATATCACATATATGCACACAAATATACAAATATGCCCTCAATGGGCCAAAATTACAAAAATGCCCTTCTAATAAGAAACGGGCCCACGTGCATGCAAATACAACCATATAATAATACAGCTCACATAATCATGTATATAATCACATAATAACACAATAAACCAATTATTTCCCTCCTAGCCCCATAATCAAGGCACTAAGCCACATTAGGGAATTTGGGACGTTACATCCAGAGATAATGGACATAACCTCGGGGGCTGGAGGAAATGAAGGGGAGGACGATATTTCTTCTCATGAGCAAGTTGTCAGAGCTCGGGGTTGAAGGCCTCGTCCGTTTATGCTTTATATGTTTTTCTTTTCTTGGGTATATTTTTTATCCATTGTAATTAGGCCTTATAGGTCGAGACAATTTTTCATAGGGCTATGTTCGAGGTTATTTATCCTCGTTTAATTTTTACTTGACCACAATCTTTATGCATTTTCCCCTATATTTATTGTTATGATGTTTTTAAACCCTTTAAGTTTTCAAATACATTCATAGTTATAGGGAATCTATAGATCAAGGAATATGCTTGACAGCCAACCAATTGCTTTTAAGGTCGCGGACCTGGTTATATCCAGGGTTTTAATTGCCTAGTTGCATGTACCTATTAGTATTCAAACCTCGTACCTAGTTTAGTCTAGGGTTTTTCCTTTACTTTGAAATTTCTTAACTTAGTTTGTATTAGGAATTGTCTTGAAAACTCGAGCTTTATAAAGCCACAAAATTTCCAAATTCTAAGTTGCAGAATTTTTCAAAGACTAAACTAAGGGTACATGCCCCCCAAGCGACCATAATTTATAAATATTCTAGATCGCTTCTACATAACGAACTCGTACAAAACAAGATTTTAGTGAAGAATTTTGGTACCGTGTTTAAACTACACAACAATCATTTTATTAATTCAAAAGTTGTCTAACCCTCTTTTGACTGGATGGCATGGCTACTACGAAGAAGACATGTGGCGTCATACAACATTAAATTTAGAATGTTGGTCGGAAGGAGTGGCTGCTCGAGGAGGCTATGTCAGAATATAAAAGGTTGCTTCACAAAGAGCTAATAACCTGCTCGATGATGGAGCAGACTAGTGCCATCCCATGAAATTGTTCAGAGTACAAGACTTGCTCAATGAGCAGCACGCTTCATCCAAAGATTTGAGCTTCACAAGATACTATCAAATATTCCAAGATATTTATGTAACTGATATTTAAATTGTATTATTCCTATATTATTTGAATATGTAACTGAATGTAATGATCCCACACCTACACATGTAGGACCTATATTTGCTTTTCAGGGCCCATAGCCCACTAAGACTCTTTATAAATAAGGGATTTATTCAATCATTAACCCTAAGTGAAAAAGATGAGAGAAAGAGCTAGAGATTTCTTTTGTAAGCACTTTACGTAAAAAAAACCCTTTGAATTGTATTATTTTGTCAACTTAAGAAACTCAGTTGAACCCTGTTTCTTCTTGATACTAAGTTTGATGCTTTTTTCGATAAATAAAAGTACAAGTGGACATAGGTCATTACCAACTCTTGGGGCCAAACCACTATAAAATTATTTGTGTCGTTTACTTGATTTCAATTCGTTTAATTCTTATTTTGTCGTATAAATTGACTCATTATCATTGACCAAAATGCTGGTCAACATTTTGGTGCTCTCATTGAGATCGAACTCAAGATCTTATTCTGTTAGATCCACCTGAAACAATGGCTATCACGACTAGAAGCCAAAGTCAAGAGCCACAAGGAGGGAACCCTAACACTGCCCAACCTGACCACCCCTCGAGCAATCAGATCCCTCATTTGCACCCTGCTCATCCATTTCACCCTTCTAGAAACCTGCCTCCACCAGCCACATTCGAGCATGATGAGCCCCATTTGGACTTAGGAGAAGAACTGCACCCTGACCTTGAACAGCTGAAAGAGGTCGTGGGGCAGATGTAGGAGTAATTCATTGCCATGCATGAAAGTCAGGTACCTACTCAAGAGGCTATATCTGAAGCCCTCAACAAACAATGACAAGATTTTCAAGCCTGGATGGATCAGAGACAACAAACCCTCGAAGCTCGCCAAGAAGAAGTTGGTTGTCGTAATGCTGAGGCAGCAAGGTTGCTAGAGGTCGTCTTGTCACAGAATCAAGTAGCAAGAGCCCGACCAATGGATCCTTAGCCTGAGAACATTGGTTAAGCAAATCCTGAAACCCAGCAACCAGCTGGTCAAGTTCCAGAACCTTCCCAACGATCGCAGTCTCATGACCAACTGGTCCCTCCTAGACTTACTAAGACCCACCACTCCCATAGGGTAACTCAGCCAAGGGTTCAGCGACTGCTCCACCAAGATGAACAGGTGTTTCCTAATAAGGAGCAAGGTTATGCCAGACAAGTGTCTAGAACTGGAAAATCTGCTAATGAGCACCCTAGGCAAGTAGCCTCAAGAGGAGGGTAGCCTCCAAATTATGAAGCCGATCCTCAATATCGATAGCCAAAGAATGAGAGACATGCTAGCCAGAATCGAGGCCAGCCACCTCACTTTACTGGACACAACTATGGTCATAATCATAGAAGAAAAAGAAGAATAAATGACCAAGACGCTAGCAGTAGTTATCAAAAAACTTACAAAGATGGTTATGATGATGATGACGGGGACAGTTGGTACTACCAACCCCATGACCATCAACAGTAAAATGACCACTGACAGGAGGAAAATCCAAGAGGACAGTTTTTTTCAGCCAAGGCCACTTGAGCCTCAAGATATTCCACCCAGGGGGAATGTGCAGCCTGGAGAACCATTTGTCCTACCAAGCCAGCAAGAGCCAGCAAACTATCCCGCGAGACCACCTCTTGATCCTCCTTGAGCAAACAGTCAAAATGTTGGGGGCGACCAAGGGGGGAGGGGGGGAGTGTCTTTAATAGACTAGGAAATAGAGAGCCTGATCTCTGCGATGTCCTTAATCATCTTAGAGAAGGCAACGCGTCAAATGTTGTAGTGTCCCAGAATTTTACTTAGCTATGTAGTATGTTAGTTGCCGTGGATTTTGGTTCAAGTCGGGACTTGGTTGGACACTCATAGCAACAATAATGGATTTTATAAGTTTAACCTATAGTTTAAGAATATTAATTATAACATAAGGTTTGATTAATATTGCTGATTCTAGAAATATATTTATTATAACCTAAAGTTTAGATAGAACCATTAAGAGCATGACACTTGTCATGATCATGTTTATTAAGGATTTAAGTATTTTGATGAATAGTTTTAATAAAAGAAAGATCTAAAAGCTCTAGAACCTTCCAGCAGCTGTTAGGATTATGTTTAGACTCAGTCAAAGCTGTTTATCCAATTCAAAATATGCTGAAAAAGTGCAAATACGTGTTTGATATATCAACATATGCTGATATATCGCCTACGGAAGATACGGAAAACATGTCGACTTTGCACGAACGACCGACCAAACGGGGCTCAGGAATATGGGGGAGGCGATATATCACCTATAGGGGGCGATATATCAGCTCCAACTCATTTTTTTTAAGTTTGTGATCTTAATTTTAAAATAGCCTTAACCACTTAGACCTGTCTTTGAACGATTTTGACCGAGTTCTGGGCGTCTGTTGAACAAAAATTCAAATCTTTTCATTTTATAATCATTTATTTATTCAAATTAAAAGGGGTTAGTTTCACTCCTTGAACTCTATAAATAGGACCTAGTACTCAGCCATTTTCTTCATTCTTCAAGTAGTCTTCAGAGCCTCCAAGTTGCTAGTGTTACTATAGAGAGAAACACTTGGGTTTTGGGTTAAAAGCTTTATCATTCTAAGCTTTTCTAAACACTTGGGAAGTGAGATATAGTGAGATTTCTGTAATGAGGTTTAGATCAATTCATAAGATCATTCAAGGTATTCTTATCCTTAAGTTCAGTTCTTTATGGTTCTTTAGTTTTCTTTTATTTTCTTTTCAGATCCTAACTCTTGTTTATAATTCTTGGTTAGGTGTTTAAGTTTCTTGAAAACTTAAGGTTCATCTCGGTAAGTTTCTTCTTTGATAGTTTCGTTTTCTTTTCATCACTTTTCTTTAGAAACTCTCCATTCTTACTGATAGTTTTCAGGAGTGTTCTAATCTTGTTCTTGTTCCCAAATATCCCAGTTTGTGGTAAGGAAAATAGGATAAATTATAAGTGTTTATATGTTTATGTTATGATATGTTTTATGCTATAATATGTATATGTATAAATATGTTTTGTAGTCCTTGGGCATATGACTTGTTTAGATAACAAGCCCCAAGAATATGTTTTATAGTCACTTGGGCATATGACTTGCTTAGATAGCAAGCCCCAAGAATTTTTATCATTTTCATGGTTTAGAGTTATGATTTACCCTACCTCGACTACTAGACAGAGGACCTAGATGGGTTATCATATACTACCATGTGGTCTAACCTACCTCGATTAGTAGACAAAGGACCTAGATGGTTTATCACATGTCATGTTAATGAGTTAATGGACATTAATATTGTAGTCCTATATGATATATGTTTTTATAGTCATATGTTTTATAGTATATGTTTATGATATAGTCTTATGTTTATGATTTATGATATATATGTTGTTAGTAGATTTTTCCTTGTTGGGCATTAGGCTCATTCCTTTATGTTTAGCTTGATGCAGGAAAATGAATATGGAAGGCGGAAAGATTCCTGGCAGCTTGGCTTGTGTGTTAAGGATGAATGGATTGAATGGAATGTGTGTCGATCGAGGATGACATTATCTTTAAGTCTTTTAAATTATCTTTTAATGTAATTCCACAACTTGTATTTAAACAATTGACTTAAGTTATGTTTTTATGTATTAAACAATGGGTACCCATACCGTATTTCATCTTGCATATTTTACTTTGTATTTTGCACAATATTTATTTTAGGGTTTTAAATAAAGTTATGTTATTTCTTATTATGTTTCTCGAAATAGTAGCTATGTCTAGTAGTTTTAATGGTTCAAGGTCTAAGAAATAGTTGGGTCATTACAAATGTTGTTGGACCCGTCGCACCAATAATCCCACATGCACCACAAGTAGGGGATACTACAATCCCAGTTGTAGCACTGACTAATGTACCACTAGTTGCTCCTGCAATCCAGGCGTAATTGGATGCTCTTACTCATATGGTAGGAGAACTAACAGCCCCGAAGCTCACAAATATTGACCTGGAAAGAATGGAAGGGTCTCATTTCTCAGATCGAATCAATGCCCTGATAGTTCCACCCAAGTTTAAGATGCCAACTTGGAAGATGTACATTGGAAGGGGAGATCCCATCTCGAATGGAAGATCTCGTCTCACATGTTAACAATTTTGAGATACAAACGGATCTCTAAAGGGTTAGAGATGATGTTCCTTGTAGGATCTTTCCTGCCCCTTTATCTGATACTGCTCAACAATGGTTCTTCAAACTAGAGCCAGGAACCATTACATCCTGGGATACATTTGTGAGGCTCTTTTATTCACAATTCTTTGTTGCTCGTATCCCACCTGCTGAACTCAACGACCTTGTTGACATTAAGTAGGGACCAAATGAGCCTTTGAAGGACTACATGCAGAGGTTTATGCAAGAGGTTGCCCGATCAAAGACGGTCAGCCATGAGGGAAAATTGATGGCCATCATGGCTCGAATCCAAATACAAGGTCCCCTATGGACTGACTTAAGGAGGAAAACTGTCTACTCAACAAGAGAGTTCTTAGATCGAGCAGACGATTTCATTAAACTATAAGAGTCCATAGAATAGCAGATCAAGCCAATCATGCAAGTACCAGTACTACCATTACAGCCAAAGACAATCGAGCTCCAAACCATAACCAGAATCAGACAACCAATTGTAATGGTAATGGAAATAATAATGGACAAATAAGTGGAAAATGAAATAACAACTCGAACTGTGGCAATAATAAAGACAACAAAAGGCCCAAAACCAATGATAAGCCACAAGAGTACAATCCTTATTTTAACACTTACTCTACACTCTTGGGGTCACAAGTGGAAGTCTTTCAAGCTACACAAGTCGAGGAACCTTATAGGAAACCTAATCCCATAAGGAAAGACATAAGTAAGAGATACATGAACAAATTTTGTCATTTCCATAACGACTACGGACATGACACCAACGAGTGCAGCCAGCTTAAGGACGGAATCAAATTTCTCATCCGCCAAAATCATCAGGCCATGAGAAGGTATGTTTGACGTCCTGTTGATCAAACCCAAGTTGCACCGCCAAATGTGGATGCACCAACTTAACCGTTACAGCCAGCTCCCTTGAATGTTCAGCTAGACATGATATGCGGAGGACCACACTTGGCAGGCGAAAGTAGAAAAGCCTTAGAATGCTATACTCGGACACTTCACCACGAACCGGTGAATGAAGAACTGGCAGTCGAGGAGCGTACTCCCCAAACCCATCGCTATGAATGTAAGCCAATAACATTCACTAAGGATGGCACCGCACACTTGAGATTCTCGCATAATGATCCTTTGGTAATCGAGGCCCAAAGTGCCAACATTATTGTGGCGCGAACGATGATAGACCATGGTTCCTCAGTAAACATTTTGTTCAAAACAACCCTTGAAAGAATGAAGTTATCCATTCGAGACCTAGAACTGTGCAAACAAACTATAAATGGTTTTTGTAATGCCCTAAAATCCCTAATGAGGTTTAATGGTTGGATTAGTAGGTCGGGAGGGCCATAATTTCCATTAAATGATTATGTGCATGTTCATGTGAATTATATTATAATATGATGTTAAATGCATGCATGTGGGTCCACATTTCATCATAAGGGCATTTTGGTAATTTGGCCCGTTGAGGGCGTAATTGTATATTTTATGCAAGTTGGTGAATCATTGTTGAGGCCACATAATAATGTGGATTTGTTCGAGCCATTCGACATGAGACGATCTTTGAGTGCAAGTTAACGATTTAGTCATGGCGGGATTAAGTTCGGGGCTCGGGGTGAGTCTCGGGGTAATTTGGTGATTAGAGCGTTGCCGGGAATTAAGGGGTAACGGGATATGAATTATTGGTTTTTGAGAATTTCGAGAATAACAGGAATTGGAGGGTGTTAATTATGATTAACGAAATAGGCAGGAAAGGACAGATTTACCCTTGGGAGCCTTTAGAAAACTTTATTTGACCTAGGGGCAAAATTTTCTTTCCACCTTAAGTCATATTTAAGCCATTGAAGGCTGTAGAAGCTGGCCAAAACAGAGCATAGAACTTCTCCTCCCGTGCATCATTTTCTTCTCCTTTTTCCTTTGGATTTTTTAGCTTCTTTTGAGGATTCAAGCTAGGAAAGTGGATCTTGAGGGCTTAGGATTGTGTTCCACCATTGAAGAGGATCCTAAACTAAGCTTGAGGTAAGTTTCTAGCCATTAAAACTCTAGCTTTGCTCTATTTTTTTTTTTTTGGTTTTCAGCTTGAATTTCTAGGTTGGTTAAAGGGAATTGATGGGAGTTTTTGGCTAGGGTTACTTTTTTTATGATGCCTAGGACATGTGTAGAAGGTTTTTGGGTTCATTTGGGACTTAAAATGAGGTTTGGTAACTTTTGGTTCAGGTTGGAAATGGTGGTGTCGAAGGGGAGAAGAACCAGGGCATTTCTGCCTGGTTATAGCGCTACAGCGCCCACAAGGGGGCGCTACAGCGCTAGCCAGGAGGTTTCTTTTCTGCTTAGAGCGCTGGGGCGCTAGGGGGTAGTGCTATAGTGAAACCCTGCTTTTCCAAAATCCTGTTTTGGGCATTTTTAAGGGTTTTTGACTCGGGGTTTCAATTCCTAAGGCTCAATCGAATCTACTCACCGTTTGGGTACAATTCGGGGTCTCGGGAGTGAGGTTTAGGTCAAGACCCTTTTATTGTTGATTTTCATTAATGGAGGTTATAATTGGTTATGACTAGGTAACCGCTAAGGAATCAAAAGGTCGATCGTTCTCAAGGGTCGTTCTTTTACTATCTCTCGCTCGAACCAGAGGTATGAAAACTGTACCCCATATGTGACATTCATGGTTATTCATGAGGCATGTTGAGGGTTTAAATGTGGACATTGATTGCATATCAAATGCTTAGCAAATCTTGCTCACTTGTGCATGGCACTGACTAATTAGTCAGAATTGGCAATGGTGTTAGTATTAACTGTGAAGCTATGACTTACTAGTCAAGTTCGGAAGTGGTATTGAGCATTGGTCACATGGTATTGACTAATAAGTCAAGAATGGTCTTAGCGTGTTTAATGCAAGACGACAAAGATTAGATCTAATGGACATATGCATTGAATGACTCATAATGAGCATTAATGACGGACCAACCTCAAGTTCGATGAAAACTAAAAGCACTTGTCTAGCCTATGGCTAGTCACTTAGAGTCAGGGTCAGAGGGCCTAGGTGACTGCTTCATCACATGGCTATGGGTGTTGAGCCCTAGTGACTTACTCATCAGTCACTCATTTGTTTAAGCTAGTGACTACTCATCAGTCACACATCTGGTTTATGTAGTGACTTACTCATCAGTCATTCATCTGATTAGAGCAATACACTCCATCATGGTTAATGGAACCTCAAGTGTTAAATCACTCGTCTGTTCAGAGCTATAAGCTCTGTATGATCATCATAATCATCATTTGATATTATTTACATGCAGTAATGAGTTTTCTTGTTGGGCTTTGGCTCATGGGTGCTATGTGGTGCAAGTAAAGGGAAAGAAAAGCTCACCCAGCCTTGAGTGGAGAGCTTAGGTGGTGATGTATACATATGCGGTCGCTTGACCACCATGGCCAAGGAGTTTCTTAAAGGAACTAGGGGGTTAACCCTATTTTTGCCGCTTACGTCGGCAGTTGTAAATTTTACACTGTAATGACCATTTTGGATTGTAAATAACTTGTAAACGTTTTTATGGGCCCATGAACAGTTTTATGTTTTAAATAAAATATATCATTTCCTTTTGATTGGTTTTTCACCTTAACCTATTAATAACACCTAGATTCACGTTTATAACCAAAGAACTCGATTAGCGAGTTAAGCACAGTTCAAAGTTCACAGTAACGGTCTTGAAGTAACCAAGGTGTTATAGTTTTATCGGAGAAGGATTGACTCCAGCACGAACGATCAAGTTAGCAGTAACAGTGGGAATGGCACCTACATTCAACAAGGTTATGGAAACATTTTTTTTGGTCGATATTCCCTCGGCCTTCAATGCCCTTTTAGTAAGACCGATCTTGATCGACTTGCGAGTCATAACATCCGTGTTTCATCTCATAATGAAATTTCCTACCAATGTCAGAATCAGATGTACAAAAGGAAACCAGAGAGAAGCTCGGGAATGCTATAATTCTTCAATTACAATTGTTAAGAAAGGCTCCACCATGACCAGCATGATATTTGTTGGACCAGCGAATAACAAGCCAACAACAGAGATGAGAGTAAGCAACAAGGTAATGCCCCTTCAGAAGAGGCAAGTAGCTCCAAATAGGAGTTGCCCAAAGAGATGGAGAAGATATTGATCCTCGCTTTATGGACTTTAATTCTGGGGTAGGACCAATTAAAGACCTGGAGGAAGTCCCACTTGACCAGAAAAAACTGACGAAGACAGTCAAAATTGGAAGAATTTTAGTAAAGGAAGTCAAGTCTGAACTCATAAACTTCCTAAGGAACAATCAGGACATATTCGCTTGGTCGCACAAGGACATGGTTGGCATAAGCCCCACAGTTATCAGCCATGCTCTAAATATTGACAGAGACAAATTTAAGCCTATACCGCAGAAAATGGGGTTGCTCGATAAAGAGCGATCAAAGGCCTTAAAAGAAGAAGTCCAAAGGCTAAAAGAAAACGGGTTTATAAGAGAGGCCTTCTACCCCGAGTGGGTTTCTTACCCCGTCCTAGTACCAAAACTCAATGGAAAATGGAGGACTTGTGTAGATTTCATTGATCTAAACAAGGCATGCCCAAAGGATTGCTTCCCCTACAATGAATCGACCAGCTGGTTGATGCCCCTACAGGGCATGAAATCCTCACGTTTATGGATGCTTACTCGGGGTACAATCAAATCAGTATGCACCCTCCTAATGATGAACATACTAGTTTTAAAACTGATGTAGGTTTGTACTGCTACAAAGTAATACATTTTGGTCTAAAAAATGTTGGTGTGATGTATCAGCGACTGGTAAATATGATGTTCAGAGACCAAATAGGCAAAACATGGAGGTCTACGTTGACGACATGCTGGTAAAATCAAAAGAGGCTGGGGGGCACATGAAGGATCTATGAAAATGCTTTGTCATCATTAAGCATTACAATATGAAGCTTAACCCTTTAAAGTGCTTGTTTGGGGTAAGCTCAGGCAAGTTTCTTGGTTTCATTGTCAACGCAAGGGGTATAGAAGCTAACTCGGAAAAAATCAAAGTGTTGATCGATATGAAATCTCCGACCAAGATAAAGGAAGTACAGAGTCTGACAGTACGGATTGCAGTCCTCAACAGATTTGTCTCAAAATCCACTGACAAATGTGTACCCTTTTTCAACCTATTGAGAGGAAATAGCAAGTTTGAATGGACGGAGGTATGTGAAAAGTCTTTCTAGGAACTTAAGAAACACTTGACTCAACCTCCAGTCTTATCAAAACTGATTGATGGGGAAACTCTAACTTGTATCTAGCAGTTACTCAATATGCTATTAGTGGAGCCCTAATCCGAGAAGCGGATAGGACCCACCATCTAGTATATTATATAAGCAAAAGGTTGGTCGGGGCAGAATCATGGTACCCATTAATTAAAAAACTGGTTTACTATTTGTTACATGCAGCAAGAAAATTAAGGCCCTACTGCCAAGCTCATCTAATCACAGTTTTAACCGATCAACCTCTTAGGCAAGTTCTACAAAAGCCAAAGGCATCTGGTCGATTACTTAAGTGGGATGTCGAGCCAGAATAATATGACATTACCTACCAGCCAAGGACTGCTATCAAAGGGCAAGCTTTAGCAGACTTTATTGTTGAATGCACTAGAATACAAGAAGAGGATGAGCAAGCAAAAAAGCCTAAAGACAACAAAGAAAACTGGCCCGTTTGGAGGTTATTCGTAGATGGATCCTCCAACGAGCATAATTCTAGAGCTAGACTTATACTTATCACACCTGAAGGACATCGTATTCACTGCACGCTAAGGTTCAGCTTTAGTTCCTCAAAAAAATGAGGTAGAGTATGAAGCCTTGCTAGTAGGATTACAACTCGCTAGAGATGTTAAAGTTGTGGCGATAGACATGTATAGTGATTCACAATTGATCATGAATCAAGTGTTGGGAGAATACCAAGCTCAAGGAATAAAAACAGCATCCTACCTCAGCAAAGTGAAAGACCTCCTGGCACAATTCAAAACATTTACCATCCAACAAGTGCCTTGTGACTGAAATTCCAATGTAGATGCCCTAGAGAAACATGCAAGTGCCAATGATGCAGACACTCTAAACTTAATACCAGTAGAGTTAACCCCCCCTTCACATCAGAGGAGTGCATATGACCAAAATCAAAACCACCAGTTATTAGCCAAAAGCCTCGACATGATCAAGGAACAAAGAGAAAAATCACAATTGTGAGTGGCTGCTTACCAGCAAAAAGTAGCCAGATACTTCAATTCTCGAGTCAATAATAGAAATTTTGCCCGAGGATATCTAGTATTGCGACAAGTGTTCCAAAACACTAGGGATCCTGCAGCAGGAGTTTTGGGACCAAATTGGGAATGACCATATCAGATCGTAGAAGTACTGCAACCAAGAACATACAAACTTGCTCGACTGAATGGTGAACTAATTGCAAGATACTGGAATGATGAACACTTGTGAAAATATTATCAAGGAATACTGGTCGAAGGCACGTTTTCCCACTTACTCCGACCAACATTATTCTTAATCCATTTTATGTGTAAAGGCACAATTATTTCCCAATTATTTATTTTTTGGTTGTAAGGCATGTATTTCCCTTTTTTTTACAACCAATTATTACGCATACAATTTTATTTTAGCTATGTGGTTATCAAGCACATTTTTCCCTTTA
The DNA here is from genome assembly GCF_963169125.1 of Humulus lupulus. Classification (NCBI taxonomy): domain Eukaryota; kingdom Viridiplantae; phylum Streptophyta; class Magnoliopsida; order Rosales; family Cannabaceae; genus Humulus; species Humulus lupulus. The sequence goes on along the minus strand of NC_084801.1, from coordinate 21,345,408 downwards.
TAAATGACCAATAACCTAGTTCAATTAAATTCTTTATGTTTTTCCTCAAAAACATGCATTGCTCGTAGAATTTTTAAATTCAATAGACACATTTTGTCCATTTTGTTACGATATATATACAAGGTAATGTGCTCAACACACTCATTATTGCCAATTTTGTTATTAAACAAGTATTACTTAACATGTGTGATTCTTAAGCAAAATTATAAGTATACTGCTATATGATACAATATTGGAGCATTTGTGTTAGCTCGAGCACGTCTGGTTATTTGGAAAGTGACCTAGGACTGACCTCCTCAATCACTTGGGGGCATATAGGGTATATATGATCGCACATAAGTAAATAAGTTAAAATAGCACAACTGAGTAATACTTAGAAAAAATTTCAAAAATTTATAAAGTATTGTGCTTTGTCCAACAAGGACATACAAAAAAAACCAAGATGCTCTAAATATTCTAAATGTGCAATAGAGTAAATCATACAAAGCAAAGCAATTGTTATATCAAAATAAAATCCTCCGAGCATTATATAATACAAATAAAGCAAGAGTCAAAATAGTCACACATATTATCCGAGATTAAAAGCTGCTCGGCCAGCCATTGTTTTTGCACCAAGGACCTTAAGATTCGAGGTGAAATAAAAAAATAATAATAAGATGCCCTTCTCAAGGCTCCACTGCCTCGACATCTTCCCCCTCAGGCTCTTCTTGTTCGACTCTAGGAGTGGCAGGGATTTCTTCAGCAGCAGCAGCAGCAAGTTCCTCTTCTTCACAAGCAACGCACTTGGAAATTTCTTTGTCGCGAAGATAAGCAGGGATGTAATCAAAGTTGGCCTCCTTATTGTTTTTCCAGAACATGAAAAAAAAAATTGAAGGTCTCACTCTTGAACTTGGTCAAGTTCGAGGAATGTGACTCATTTTCACGCTGAAGCTCTTCCTTGAGAAGCTTATTCTCCTCCGCTGACTTGAGCTACTACATCTCGAGTTCTTTAACACGAACATCGAGGATGTCCCTCTTCTCCTCAAGCTCTTTCAGCTAGCACTTAAGTTTTTCCCCTAAATCCTCGAGCACCTTGATCACTTTGCTTTATTATCAATCTCAGTGTTTTTGTTGTCGAGGTTCTTCTGCGATTCCCGAGCAGCTTGAAACTGAAGAGTATGGCTATCCTTAAAGTGTTTCACGACATCCCGCAATTTCCCCAAGGCCTCCTCAAGTTTGAATGCTTTGGTGAGGGTGTTGGTAAGAGTAATAACACCCTACAAAAACAAAGCAAGATGAGATTAAGCATGTGAAAGGAATAAATGAGTACAAGACTTGGAAGAAAAATTGAGAAGCAAATAAAGAGCAACTCACCAAAAGGATCTCGGACAGTGCTCGTGCAAGGTTGGAGTCAACCAATGTGTTTCGATGCATGAAGATAGCATCAATGCTCGATGAGTGTTGAACAAGGGTTTGGACCCGAGAAGAGATGGAGCAAGCAATTGTCTTTAGTTTTTCCTTCATTTGTCCCCTTTCATTTGCGAGGGGGTCCATTCCGCGAGCAAGGAATAGAGTGTCCTACTAGTCGGGAGTGACAACAGGAGAAGTGTCTGAAGGTTGGCTGGAAGGTGCCATCGGAGGAGCGACAGAAGATCCGCGAGCAAGAGGATCACTCCTCTATTGTTTTGTTGCTGGCTCTTTGCTCGAACCGGCTCCTAGAGTCACCTTTCTCTTAGTGCTCTTTTTGGTCGGAGCTAGAGGGGAAGCATAGAGATTGAACATCTCTGAATAAGACATGGTTGTAGTTAAAAAATGCAAGTGTATTAGAACATTGAAATATATAAATAAGCAGTACACTTATGCAAAATGTGATATGACTCAGCAGACTTCTAAAGAAAGCCTACAACCACAGCATACACACACAACAAAAAAGAGTAACTAGAGTACGTGAAATCCTCCTCCACTTCCAGCACTTTTTTGCCTTTGCCTTTGCCAACAAAAGGTGATGCGGCTCGAGGGCGAGGAGCATCACCTCATTCCCTTATGTTGATTCTTGTTGTCCTCCTCTGAGGGATGAGGACCGCCTGAGACTAGTAAAAACACCTCAATCCTTCCTCAACTGCTTCCTCTTAAGTTCATCCACGAACAACGCCTTCTTCATTGGCATGGTGGGTCTCGAGCAAACCAACTCTCCTCAGGTTCTCATCGATTACGAGCAGTCTACAGTTCTTTGCTTCAGAGGGAAGCCAATCTAAGACCACTGCTTGCCTGGCCATGTCCGCAGTAGGAATAAGTTGGTCCCATGGCCCTAAAATGCAACAAGAAAAGTGAAGCCAAGGAAAGAAAGAAAAAAACTAAGAATATGACCTCACAGGATAAAATAAATACATGCTTATTGGAAAGCTTGATTTTCGACACCCAGGGAGGTTGTTAGAAAGTACTCTTTATTATAACTTCCCACGTTGCTCCTAAATGTGAGCTCAGTCAGGAACTCCCTTGTAATGCCCTAGGTAACCAAGATCATTACACTGTGTGTTTATAAAGGTGCAAGACTTTCTAATCAAGCCATTTAATTGAAAATGTGACACTAAACCATAACTAAACTAGGGTTAAAAGATTTTGGTCATAAAAGATAAATTTTATTTAAATAAGTGTTTGTTACACGGGATCCCAAAAATAAACAGGGTTAAAGAACAATTTACAAAATTTCGAAGGTTATATACAACTGCAAGCCACTCTAATGGCAAAATAGGCACTTTAGGTTCTCTTGTCCCTGTATCATCCCTCGGCCGTGGCGGCCGAGCAGCCGACTATGTACATTCCACCCCCAGAGCTCTCTAATTCAAGGTTGGTCCAGCTTACCCTTGCCTTTACCTGCACAACGTAGCACCCGTGAGCCAAGGCCCAACAAGAAAACCATATAATAGAGCATAATCAATAGTCAAATAATTCACAAACCATCCATCAGACACTCAGCAGACCACATTGTTCACATAATCAGTGATATCAATCTGCAAACCAATAATCAATCATCCAAGTAATAAACATGCCATAATCATTAGATTAATAACAGTAAACATATCATACAATATCCAAGGTCGACACCCTTAGGCCATACCCTCTGTTTGTCCCACTGGCTCTGGCTCGCTTAGGCCGAGCTTAGTGATTATATAATTAACCTCAGCTACCAGTGGCCGAGTCGCGTCCTTGTGCGCCAATATTAATTATGGCACTCTTAGGCCATTTAATTTCATGCCCACATGGAATAATACCATCATACAACATTGCATACAAGGATAGGGAACTCTTAGTCCCAACATAATAACACAACCGAGTGCAGTTTTCTTACCTTTGATTCTGAGCGGAGAAGGTGAACTGACTCCGAGCATGATCCCTAGCCTTGAGCCTTGGTAACAAGCCTAGTCATAAGAATTATCGATATCTATTAACTTCCAGTCAGAAATAAAATACTTAGGTAGCAAAACTAGCCTCCGGGACTTCAATTTCTACTAAACCAGGCAGTAGAAATTGTCCTGAGCCCCTAGGTTTGAACCCCAGAGCCCTAACAACACTAAGAACACCTTTAAGCTCAAAACCCCCAAGCGGGTCGCGACTTGGCTCAACAAGTCACAACTTGCCCCAAGTCAGAGAGCAAGCTCTCACACCAAAGGGGAGGTGGGTCACGACTTGGCCAAGCAAGTCGCGGCATGCCCCCAAGTCAAAGAGCAGGCTAGGCCAGAAAGGCCACACGCTCCGTGGCGCCCCCAGACTGGGTCGCGGCGTGCCCTGCGAACCCAGGGAAAACTTGGGTTTTCCTCCTTCTTCTTCCAGCCGAAAACACATCAAATTACCCAGAATTTTCCCCTCAATTCCACAACAAACCAGCCACAAATTTAAACCCATAATCACCCCTACTTTTAACCTATAATTCCCAGCAACATAAACAAACATCAACACCTCAATTCAGCCACCAGAATCACAATATAACCACTGAATTTTCTACTCAAACCATCATCCCAATTCATCACTAAGTTTATACTCATGAACCTAACATTCAACTTAAACCATTCAACAAAACTCAAAGATGAAATTGAAGCTCTTACCTCAAATTTAGCTGATTTCTCCCCTGAACTTCCAACTCCAACACCAGTTGAATTCTCCTTAACTTTCTGTCTAATTCTCCCAAACTTCAAGCCTCTTCAACAGTCAAAAGGATGAACACCAAGGTGAAAGGGAGAGAGAATTCGTGAGGGAGAGAGAGAGAGAGAAAGAGAGAGAGCAAGCTGAAGTCTTTTCCCTCTTTTCTTTCCTTAATTTTTCTATATCCTTTTGCATTAATCTAACATAAAGAGCTTATCATATCCTTAACTTAGAAATGACCATAATGCCCTCCCAAATAAAACTAACATATAACTTATTCTAGGGGTAGTGTTGACCTGTGAAATTAGCCAACGGTCGTATGTACAATATACAACACCTTTTGAACGAAATAAACAAAATAAATGACAGAGTTCGATTATCTTAAATAAACACACAGGAATTTTATAGTGGTTCAGCCCTGTAATAACCTAATCAACTTAGCTTTTAGTATTGAGTCACTCGATAATTACACTGATGAACAAAAGTGTTCACTCATTTCTCACTTGCCCAGAATTCCAGCAAAAAAGCCCTCTGAAAAAAGACCTCCTTCATGAAGTCCTGGGTCCTTTATTTATAATACCCAGAAGCTGTTACAGGACCAGTAATACTGGGATCGTGGTTTGGCACACGATTATCAGGTAGTGGGGATACGTGTCCACCTTCCCATGATTATGAGATTGTGGGTCTTTCTGCTGTCTTCTCTGGATTATGGTTGATAATGCATGATAGAAACGTTTAGGAGATGTTAAGTCTCTGTTGGTATATTAGACTTAGGTGCTAGGCCCGACGACCAAAGCTTGGGTCCTGGACCTGTTGATCCTCAGGGTGCTAGGCCTTTTGATCTCAGTTTGAATGAGAGTGATTATTTCTCAGTGAAGTGTACTTGGAGGTTTATGCCGACAACCCCATGAAAGATAGGGTGGGCCGACCACCCAGGTGGCTCTTGGGCTTGCTTAGGTCGACCACCCTAGGGGTTGAGGTCAAGTCGACCACCCCTAGGGGTCCTTGGGCATATTGGGGTCGACTACCCTAGGGGTTGGGGTCAGGCCGACCACCCCTAGAGGCCCTTGTGCATGCTAGGACCGACCACCCCCGGGGTAGGGGGGCAGGCCGACCACTTCTAGGCCTTTGGGCCTGCTTAGGCAGACCACCCTAGGGGTTGAGATCAAGCCGACCACCCCTAGAGGGTTTAGGCTTGGTCGGCCTTCCTAGGTCCTAGACCTATCTGTTTTGCCCGTCGGTCTTTTCTCAATACTTTGATGTTTTTCCCTAATTGGTGATGACACGTGTCTCATTCTCTTTTGCCACGTCATCTTCGTATTTTTTTAGGGATAACATTTGCCCCCCCCCAAGTTTATTTCAATGTTTTCAACATTACGATAAACTTTATCCTGGCCCGAGAAACATACCGTAGCAGTACTTAAATAGTTAAGTTCCTCGGGACATTACATAGTACTTTTTTAACTATCGGTAACTTGCTCAGTACAAATTTTTCAGGGATAATTAGTACTTTCCTAAAAATAATTAGGTTTTTCAAGGAATATAAATTTCCTAAAAATCTTAATTTATTTTTCAAGGAAATTTGAAATCCTAAAAATATAACATATTTTTCAAGGAGTTTTAAAGTCCTAAAATTAAATATATTTTTCAAGGATATTACTTCCTAAAAATAAAAATAAAAAAATTTCAAGGAATTTTAAATTCCTAAAAATATAGATATTTTTCAAAGAATAAAAATTTTAACCATATTAGATATTTTTCAAGGAAATTTGAATTCCTATAAATATCTTGTCTGCCTGAAAGGTTATAAGTAGATTCTCTCTCTCATTCCTACTCCATGCGCCACTTTTACACTGATCCAAGTCTGATTTCTCCAGTTCCCTATCAAACTCAGATCTTTGGTAAGTACTTTCTTCTAATCATTACATCATTTAATTTAAATGTGCTTAGATTCATAAGAAACACTTTGTATTTTTAAGAAATTTTTGTCTGAATCTTCTTGCTCTGTTGTATCCTAATAAAAAATAGTTTGACCTTCTTGAATCAAGATTTCTCTGTAAAAAATCCTTAGTCTGGGCGATTTCCAGGGATGCAAGACCCTAGGCTGACCACTCAATGGTTCTAGCGATTTCTGGGACTTCAAACTTGGTGCTTGCGATTTCCAAGGATAGACCCATGTTTGGGCCGAGCACCTCTTTGGCATGGGCCGAGTACCTCCTTGGCATGGGCTGAGTACCCCCTTAGATTCATAGGTCGAGCACCTCATTTCCTTCCCTTAGGCGATTTCCAGGGATAAAATTAGGTCTAGGCCGACCACCTTAGGGGTCCATGGGCCAAGTACCTCATTGGCATGGGCCGAGTACCTCCTTGGCATGGGTCGAGTACCTCTTGCCTTCCCTTAGGAGATTTTCAGGGATTTAAGGTGGTCGGCCCAAGCATAAGCTGACCACCTGGGACCCTAAAAATTATTCAGGAGACTTGAATGGTCCTCAGGCACTTTTCTGAAGCTTACTTCCTTGGGGTAGCCGGCCTACGCTTAGGCTCACTAGGTCGACCCCCTATATAGAATTTTGCTCCTGATTTCTTCCTTTTTACTTTTTAGTTCATGAACGTGCCCCCAGCTATTGGCTTCATTATGCTCATTTACTAACTTTAATCTTTATTTTTCTTCTGTTGCAGATGTCAAGTTCTTCTTCTTCAGACAAGTCAGTAGGTGAGCGTAATCCCCAAGAGTTTTTGGAAAGGTTGAAAAGGATTCTCCCGCATTCCAATTTATACTTATTCAGTGAGGAAGAATTCTTAAAGAGGTACTATCCAATGGCGAGAGTGAAATAGACAACCCGGCAACCCTCTGAAGATGATCCTCAAATTGTTAGGCATATCACTCAGGGATCATCGTTGGGCTCTTCTCAAATTACTTCTCAACACAGTACACCCCGCGGCTCCCAAGGCACACCTCAGCGGAGTCATTCTTCTCAAGGGAATAGGTTAGGTCAGCGAGAACCATTGCAACACCCTTTGCACCGAGATACTAGTCGGGTTCCTCATCAATCTTCTTCTCGGCAAGATTATATCGAGGGATCTTGTCGCCATACTACTCATCCTCAGGAGCGTCCCATTCATAGATTCCGTCCTAAGGTGGTTCGCCCTCCTTCCAAGAGCAAGAAAGTCTCGCCATTTGAGCAACAGAAGAAGAGACGACAAAAGGAGTTCCATTTATTAGATTCTGGGGCCACCTTCGCCAATGAGATTATATGGAAACTGATTGAGAAGCCTCGCTCTGCTGATTATGAGGTTGTTTGGTTCAAGGGGGCAGCCTCTGACATGACTGAAGAGAAGGTAAAGAACTTGAGGAAGTCCTTTGACCTCTTCGAGGTTTCCATCACTATCCCTAGTCCAGATAACAGAGTTGAGGACCCCCCCTCTGGGTATGTGTGCTTGGACACGTTCTGCCATTAGGTCTGGGGCCCTACTTCCTCTTCATCCATACTTCCGAAGTATAGTAGGCTATTTTGGTATTAGTCCTTCTTAATTGGCTCCCAATGCGAACTTGGCCCTGTCTGCATTGTGCATCATCTATCACCATAGAAAGTGGGCTGCCCCAGTGCCTCATGAGAGCCACTATCTATTTTACCTGAAGACAAACCCTTCTCAGCGCAACTTGGGATATTTCCACTTCCACCATTATATGAGCAAGGGTACCAACACCTTTTTGGAAGAGATCTCTGTAAATAGCAAGGCATTTAGATATGGCGATAACTATTTCTTTACCAAGGATGTAGAGACCAACTTCTCCAAGTTTAAGCACGTTGGGCCCTTTTATAGACCACTCCTAACCCATGGCATGATCGTTAAGGCCAAGGCACTGATTGCCATGACCTCTGAGGAGAATAATGTCAAGACCCTCGTTACTCTGGAGAACCTTAGGAAGGTGGGGCTGTTTCCTCCTACCATATCAGATGTTCCAAATGATGATGGTTTTGAGCCCGCGATAGCCATAGACTCCCCGAGACCCATTCATATCAAGGAGGTATCCTCTTCGCCAGTATTAGCCGGACATGAGGGTGATGAGGTGGGTGCATTTGCTGCATACTCATCGCTTGCTTCAGATGACTTTGATGAGGCTGCGTTCAAACTCGAATCACATTCAGAAGGTTCGACACTTTATCACTTTTATTTTATGGCTCATCGGTACTTAATATCCTTCTAACATTTGATCTTCTTTTGCAGGCTCAGACATGTTTGGTTTTGTCCATACCCAGCAGAGGTTGACTCTCACCGATGCTAGTCCTTCTATTCGAGCAGCAAAAAGGGCCAGGGTTGAGGCTAAGTCGGTCATGGAGGTTCCTCTTGAGGTGTCTCCTTCGACTCATTTAGCATCTAGTCCAATTCTTTTGTCGTCTAGCCATGTCGCAGAGGTAGAGCCATCTTTGTCTACACCAATTCCTCCCACTTTCACTGATACGGGTGCTTCTTGTTCTGCGCCTGCTCCTTTATCGGAGCCACATCATTCTGCTATACGGAACTTAAGCGCCCTCATGGACCGAGCATCGCATCTAGAGCAAACAACAACAGCCTTTAATGGGATCAAGAATGAGGATCTGAACACCATTCTCACGAAGTCACTCTTAGACATTTGGAGTGTGAGTCCTTTACAGTTTCCTTCTTGTCTAGTTAGCTTGTGTTCTGACGTTTATCTAACACTTGTATGTTTTTTGCAGGCACTGATGCTGGTCTCTCATGTCTGTGATAGGTCTGTAGAGTGTACTTCTACGCTCTTTAACCTTCGTTCTGAGCTTGAAGTTGTCTGCCAAGAGGTACTAGAAACTTAGGCGCGTTCTTGGCTCTAGGAATGTTGACATTGCCTCAAAGGATGAAGAGATCAACACCCTCCGCAGTATCGTGGAGCTCAAACAGAAGGAAGTGACTGAGTTGACTCTCAGGATAACCCAGATGGAGGGGGAACTTGTCGATCAGCTCCAATAGTCTGAAGCGGAGAAAGAGAAGTTGATTGCCGATATGTGTTAGGAAAATATTGTTTTGCCTCAATGGAAATTATTATAATATTACAACTCTATGCAATAATATTACAAATAAATATAGATTGATTAAATAAGGTTACAACTCTATAACTGAAAATTACAAATAAACAAAGAAAAGGAAGAAGATGATGAAGAAGAAGAGAATAGTGAGAATACAACTCTAAGCAAAAGATTACAAGTAAATAAAGTGTTTGAACCAAAAGAAAAGATTACAACTCTTAAACAAAATATACAAGTAAATATAACAAGAGAATAAGAAGAAAAACAATAGAATAAAATGAAGAATAGCAACACAAGTAAACTCCCACTTACACAACCTAAGTGAAGAGGGTTAGGGATCACCAACTTGAACAAGGTTTAAAACATTTGTCCAAAAGCTTATTTCCCCCTAACTCAAGCACTAAGGGATCTCTCTAAGATATTGGAAATGCTTTCTGGAATTATCAAGCTTCAAGGTGTTTCTAGCCAAGTGCTCTAATGGATAGAAATGTTGTGTCTTTCAAGTGAGCTATAGGCTCCTATTTATAGAGTTTAGAGACACCATTTGAATTTCAAATTCCACCAACCCCCATGGCTGTTACCAATGTTTAATTGGATTAATATGGAATTAAAATTGAGATTTGGGAGTTATTTGGGTTTTTGGAACTGTTCAACACATTTGGAAAAAACTGAAAATTGGTCAGTTTTTTGGCCTGTGGCCGCAGCCAGAGACAATGGTGGCCACGGCCATTGGTCTCTGTCCCACAGGCCGCGGCCATTGAATGTTGGTGGCCGCAGCCACTGACCAATTTCAACACAAAAAATTGTGCTGTTTTTCCAAACGATTCCAAACCCTCCCAAATGATTTTGTAACTCCCAAAACACATTATTGGGGTTAAAATCATATCTCTAACAGCCATATCACATATGGTTTTATGAAATTCATCTCAATATTGTGTAACAACAATTTTACACAATAAAGGGTAATATTTGGAAGTTACAAATTTGTAACACCAAATATGTTACATTATTTGGATATATCTCATATATCTAAATATTGTAACTCTCTATTATATGTTACAATATGTGACACACTTTGTCACATTTATTTAATCTAAAACATTATATTATAATATAATATAATTTTACATTATATTATAAAATAATATAACAATATGGACCAATTGTGGAAGGATTCTCTTGTCAAGAAGGAGCAAGAGGTCAAAGCTGCTCGGGACAAGGCTCGAGAGGAGTATTCAAAGACAGCCTTCTCTTGTTTCTACTTGATCTAGAAGTCCAACAAAGATCTGAACCTGGATTTCCTTCCCGAGAAGACGCGAGCGAAAGAGCTTACGAAGTGTATGGCTCGTGAGGCTGCCGAGGCTCAGGGTGGTCTTTTAGATGATACTCCTCACCCTAGTTAGTCTTCTTGGTCTTTTATTCTATTTTTCCTCTCATGCCATTGGTGGGGCACCTTGTACTTGACAGTTTTTACATATGACATTTTATGCCTTTTTGTTATGAGTACTCAGTGTATTGATTGAAAAATTTTATTTCCAATGCTTACTAAGTATATCAACTTACAACCCTCATTGGTTCAGGTATCAGTATACTCTAAACACATGTATTTTACGTGTCATACTAACATTACTCTTTTATGGTTTTCATGCTAACAACCATGGTAATGTGAGTAGTATAGTACTTCACCAAGTACCATGAACAAAATGGTCAGGTCGACAACCCCATGGGTGATAGGCCGACCATCCTATAGGGTTGATGGACTGGCCGACCATCCAATAAGGGACATGGCTAGGAGTCTTTGTACCAATGCCTTTTTTGTTTTTGTTTTTTTGCACTTTCGGAACATATGTTGAACAAATGTCCTAGAAAAACTTGAGCTTGCTTAGAACTTAAGGTCACGCCCTCATTGCTAGTGTATAACCCGATCAGTATGTACTATATGCCCCCTAAGTGATCATGGGTTTAAAAGCCTTGGTCACTTGCTACTTGACCATGCCTTGCTTTGAGCATTTAGACACATAGTACTATCATTTTCATCCAATGACGCAAGCAGCAAATGCTTGTCCCTCATTGGTAGTTGAGTGATGGTTTCATACTAAGTAGTAATGATACCTATACACATATGCAGATTGTGTAGCAAGTGTCGATCATGATCTATGTAATCTCTCGTGTACTCGTTATAATGATTGTAGACAGAAATATCTAAGTTGGACCAATCGGGTCTAGATGGGATAATCGAGCCTGTAACGAGTCTTAGATAAAATTATCGATCAGTCCCCCAAGGACCAGATTCAATTATGATCCAATAATGGTGACTGGTCCTCGGACCAATCTCTTTTGTTAATCATATAGGTCGATAGGTTCCTCAAGAACCAAGATCGAACGTGATCATATAGTTGGTGATAAGGTCCTCGGACCAGTCTCTTGTTTGGATCATATGGGTCGATAGGCTCCTCAAGAACCAAGATCAAACATGATCCATTAATTTGGTGACAAGGTCCTCGGACCGTCTCTCGTTTGGATCGTATGGGTCGATAGGTCCCTCAAGGACCAGAATCAAACATGATCCAATATTTGGGCGACAAGGTTCTAAGACATGTCTCTTGTTTGGATCTTATGGGCCGATAAGTCCCTCAAGGACCAGAATCAAACATGATCCAATATTTGGGTGACAAGGTCCTAGGACCTGTCTCTTATTTGGATCTTATGGGTCGATAGGTCCCTCAAAGACTATAATCGAACATGATCCAATATTTGGGCGACAAGGTTATAGGACCTGTCTCTTGTTTGGATCTTATGGGTCGATCAGTCCCTCAAGGACCAGAATCGAACATGATCCAATATTTGGGCGACAAGGTCCTAGGACTTGTCTCTTGTTTGGATCTTATGGGTCGATAGGTCCCTCAAGGACCAGAATCGAATATGATCCAATATTTGGGCGACATGGTCCTAGGACCTGTCTCTTATTGAAAGAAATTTAAAGAACTATAGAAACTTCATAAATTAAATTCATTCATTGAAGCACAATGGTTGTTACATAGATACTTCGTAAATACTACATTTGTAAATTAAAACTTGTGTTGTTGCTGAACAGTCTTCACTGATAGTACCAGTGGAGGTGTTCGCCATTCCAGTAGTTTTTTATTAGTTCTCCATTCAGTCGAGCTATCTTGTACATCCCTGGTGGGATCACCTCCTCCACAAGGTATGGCCCTTTCCAGTTAGGTCCTAGTACCCCTGCTGTAGTGTCCTTAGTGTTCAGGAACACCCTCCTGAGTACTAAGTCCCCAACCTAAAATTTTTAATCTTTCATGCTGGAGTTGAAGTATCTGGACACTTTTTGTTGATGTGCTGCTACTCTAAGACTTGCCTTTTCTCATCTTTCTTCGATTAAATCGAGCGACTCTTCTATTAGTTGATGGTTCCTCCCCTGATTGTATGTCTCCCGTCTATGCGATGGGGGAGTGAGTTCAACTGGCAACATGGCTTCATATCCAAATGCCAAAGAGAATGGCGTATGTCCTGTCGTTGTTCGCACCGTCGTTCGATATGACCATAGGACCTCAGGAAGTAATTCTGGCCAGGTTCCTTTGGCTTGTTCAAGGCATTTCTTTAGAGTGTCTTTGATATAGTCTTGTTCACTGCTTCTACTTGGCCATTAGCTTGGAGGTGTGCTACCGAGGCAAAGCTCTTTGTGATTCCATGCCTCATACAAAAGTCGGTGAACATATCACTGTCGAATTGAGTCCCATTGTCCGAGACTATCTTCCTTGGTAGGCCAAATCGACATATGATATTCTTCACCACAAAGTCTAAGAATTTCTTCGAGGTTATGGTGGAGAGCGGTTCTGCTTCAATCCATTTGGTGGAGTAGTCCACAGCTACAACAACAAATTGGGCTCCTCCCCTTCCCATGGGTAGCTTTCTGATTAGGTCGATCCCCCATACAGCAAAGGGCCAAGGGCTCTGCATCTGTGTTAATTCATTAGGTGGTGCTCAGGGTATCTTAAAGAACATCTGACACTTGTGGCATCTTTTGACATACTCCATCGAGTCTTCATTCATCGTCGTCCAAAAGTATCCTTGTCTTAGGATTTTCTTTGATAGGCTCTGCCCCGTAGCATGATCTCCACAAAACCCTTCGTGTACCTCGATCATTAACAGCTTTGACTGGTTGGGTGTAACGCACCTTAGCAGTGGTAGGGATTACCCTCATCGGTACAGTACCCCTTCGACTATCATATACCGTGCAGCTTGTCTCACCAACTTCCTTGCTTTGTTCCAATCGTTGGGTACTACTCCTTGATTGAGATAGTTAATAATAGGGGTCATCCATGTATCTCCTAACTCAATAGGTAGTGCCTCCTGCACGATTATACTTCTTTCTGCCAAGTATTCGATGGGAACAACATTTAAGGTGTCTGCGTCTTTGGCACTGGCAAGTTTGGCTAAGGAATCAACATTGGCGTTCTCCTCTCTTGGGACTTGTGTAATTGAGTATCTCTTGAACTGCACCAACAAGTCCTTCACCTTGTCCAGGTACTGCACTATCCTAAGTCCCTTGGCTTGATACTCTCCCAATACTTGATACACCACTAGCTGGGAATCACTGAATATCTCCAGGGATTGTGCATGTACATCCCGAGACAAGCGTAATCCAACTAATAATGCCTCGTACTCAGCCTCGTTGTTTGAAGCATTGAATCCAAATCTGAGAGCGCAATGGATTCGATGATTCTCCGGAGTGATCAGTATGATTCCTATGCCTGACTTGTGTTCATTGGATGCTCCATCAACGTATAGCTTCCACACAGGAGTATCTCCTTCCTACTTGGTATCTCCATTGTCCGACTGGTAGGAAGGGTCTTCAAGATTGGTGCCTTCGACTATGAAGTCCGCCAATGCTTGTCCTTTTATCGCCGTCCTCGAATGATAAGTAATATCAAAATGTCCCAGTTCCACTTCCCACTTGAGTAATCATCCCGAGGCCTCTGGTTTCCGAAGAACCTATCTCAGCGGTTGATCGATCAGGACTCGGGTCGAGTGAGCTTGGAAATATGGACGCAGCTTTCGAGAGGCGATTACTAAACAGTAGGCCAGTTTCTCGAGAGGGGGATACCTAGACTCTGCACCTACTAGCCTTTTACTAATATAGTATACAGGGTGTTGTACCTTGTTCTCTTCCTTTATCAAAGCAACACTGATTGCATGCTCGGTGATTGCCAAATAGATGAATAATACTTCACCATATATTGGCTTTGCTATGACGGGAGGTTGGGCGAGGTGTTATTTCAGGGCTTGGAAAGCCTCCTCACACTCCTCGGTCCATTGGATCTTCTTGCTTCCCCTCAGTAAGTTAAAGAAAGGAACATGATAACTCTTGAATAAAGAGTTATTTCATGTGCTTTTGAACTTATAATTATGAAAAATCATGGGTGATGTTAGTTTATTTTTAGCTTTTGTAGCTAACTTTGGTGTTTTTATTATCTTAATTAAGTTTAATTATTATTTTTTTAGTTTTTAATAGCTAGTGGGTTAAAGATAATAATTTCATGGATAAATATTTGCACAAAGGAATGAGCTAATATATGAATCTATTTTGATGAAATTATGTTGTTGATGGCTGAATATTCAGGTTTGCTGCAGCAAAATTGAATCATTTTGATCAGGCAGATTTTGGGGCACTTGGAACGCGTGGCAGTCAATGGGTGAGCTGATATTTTGGCTTAGGTGGCAAGGGCAGAAAGAACTAGTCAGCATATTGGAGAAAAGGACAAAAATCAGAAGAAAGGAGGACTTCATGTTTTTGGAGAAAACGTGGCATTATGGTACTTTTGGAAAGAAAAAGAAAAAAACCTAACATACACAAAAGAGGGTTTCAGCCGTATGAAAAGGTAGCAGCCATTTTTGGAAAAAAAAAACCAGAAAAAGAGAGGAGAAAAACTCAGAATATCAACAAGGAAGAAGGAGGACAAACAAAGAAAGCTCAATCATCATTTTGGATTTGTTCTTTCTTCTTTTCCTAAACTTTATTTTATTAATTTCTGAGTTGGATTCTAAATCTAAATATTATGGGCTGTTTTGATTGTGAATTAATGTTTATGAACTCAGCCATGAACTAATCTTTTTGGTGGCTTGAATTGTTGATGAACCCTATGTTATAGTCTATAAATGTCTTGCACTTTATTCTAGTAAAATCTCCTTTGTTCATTCAAGTGTGCTTATATTAATTTCTTGTTGTTGTTTGGCCAGCAATGGCAAGTTATTTAATTATGTTTAATGCTGGAAAGATTAAATGTAATGGGAAGAACTTGGATGACACAAGTCATAATCTAGGTTAGGTTATGTTAGTAAGTAACATAGGGATATGTTATTTGCCTTGTGTAACTTTTGAGAATTAAACTTTGATTTGCATTCTTAAATCTGATTTTGCATAGGAATATGTTTAATTAGGTAGAAGAATTAATGTCATAAAATTTGGGAAAGTTTTATGGGTGTTTAAATGAATTCTTGTTAACTTGGGAGTTTTGCTAGAATATTGCTGCAGCAATATGTCCGCAAGTTGTTCAGGATGAATAATATAGGGGAATTCAATAATTCAAGTCCATTTTGCAATCCATATATTTCTCTCAATTTTCTTGTTCAGTTCAGTTTTTAATTTCAGTATTTCCATTTTTTTTAATATTTTGCTTAGCCTATAAACAACCCACTTGATTTTTAATTTCTTAAAATTGTTTAGTAATTGTTTTAATTATTTTTTCTAATTTGCAATCCCTGTGGAGACGATTTACTTATCATTATATTACTTGTGTGATTGCGTGAACTTGCGTATTTAAAATCAAATATTAAATTGATCACAACAGGACACACTTGTCTATGGACTTTGATATGAACCTACTGAGGGCAGCTACTCTCCCAGTTAAGCTTTGCACTTCTTTGAATGTGGTAGGTGATTTCATGTCGATCAATGCTTTGATCTTCTCGGGGTTAGCCTCGATTCCTCGTGAATTGACTATGTATCCGAGAAACTTACCACAACCAACTCCAAACGAGCACTTGACAGGGTTTAGCTTCATGCTATACTTTCTAAGTATTACAAAGCATTCCTCCAAGTCTTGAACATGCCCTCCAGCTTCTTTGGACTTGACCAACATGTCATCGACGTATACCTCCATATTTTTTCCGATCAAGTCTCGGAACATGCCATTCAGTAAACGTTGGTAGGTGGCTCCTGCGTTCTTCAAGCCGAATGGCATCACCTTGTAACAGTACAATCCATTGTCTGTCTAGAAGCTGGTATGTTCCTCGTCGAGAGGGTGCATACTTATTTGATTATACCCAGAATACGCATCCATGAATGAGAGTATTTCATGTCCTGTCGTTGCATCGACCAGTTGGTCTATTCTGGGTAATGGGAAGCAGTCTTGGGGACAGGCCTTGTTCAGATCTGTGAAGCCCACATAGGTCCTCAACTTCCCGTTTGGTTTTGGGATCAACACGGGGTTTGATACCTGATCAGGGTAGTAGGCCTCCCTTATAAAACTGTTTTCCCTGAGCCGATCGACCTCCTCCTTCAAGGCTTGAGATCAGTCTTTGTTAAGTAGTCTCCTTTTTTGTTGCACTGGTGGGTAGTTCTTGTCTATATTGAGGACATGACTTATTACAGATGGAGAAATTCCAACCATGTCCTTATGTGACTAGGCAAAGACGTCCTGGTTTTTCTTCAAAAATTCCACCAATCGTGCTTTAATTTCCACCTTTAACTCCTTCCCGACTTTGATTGCTCTAGTTGGGTCCTCCTCATCTAGTAGGACTTCATCAAGATCTTCGTCTGGTCCTAACCCCCATGACGTCATCCCCAAAGCGAGGATCGATGTCGTTTCCCTCGCTTTGGGAAACTTGCTATAATAACAAATCTTCGTTAAAAGGAGCCCCCGGCTCCAATAGAGTGTTTCTTTCAACGTCAACTTCCATGTTGACAACCTCATCAATTTCTTCATTCTCTTCGCAACAGTTTACTATCATGTTGTTTACGCATGGTCTTTCTTTGCCTTGACCACTGACACATTATAGCATTCTCGTGCCTCCCTTTGGTTACCCTGTACGCATCCTTGCCCTGCGCTGGTGGGGAACTTCAAAGATAGATGCCAGATAGATACTGCTGCATGTAATGCCATCAGGAGGGGTCTCCTGAGCACTACATTGTAAACCGATGAGCAATCTACCACTAGGAACTCTATCATCACAGTCTCGTGCCTGGGGGCATCCCTCACCGTGGTAGTTTGATAGTTCCTACTGGTGCTAGGCATTCTCCCGTGAACCCATCTATCACTTGGGAACACGGTGTTAGGTCATTGACCGTGAGCTTCATCTTCTCGAGGGATGATTTGTAGATGATATCTACTGAGCTTCCCATATACACTAAGCATATCTTTACTCGGGCATTGACGATTTGAATGGTAAGGACCAGAGGGTCATTATAGGGGCACCTCACGTGTCGGGCGTCATCTTCTGTAAAAGTGAGAGTTTCACTTTCATACTTTGGATTCTTTGGAGACCGCTCCTCGACTGCCATACACTGGCAAGACTCCCCTACCTCATGCCTAAAGGTCCTTGCATATCGCTCATGAGCATTGTTACTGTTGCCTGCTATGTGGGGTCCTCCACATATGGTATCTAGTGTGAAGTCTACAGCTGCCAGCTCAAGGGGTGGACGCCTCTGCCTTCGGAATTCTGGATTCCTGCTTGGGGTCTCGGTCATGCCTCGGTACCTCGATAGTTTTCTTGATCGGAGAAGAAACTTTATCTCTTCCTTCAATTTTTTGCACTCGTTTGTGTCGTGCCCATAATCATTATGGAAATGACAAAACTTATTCTTGTCCTTCTCTGCTTCTGAGCGCAAGGGTGGTGGCTTTCGGTATGGTACCTCCTGGTATGTTGCCAAGTAAATCTCAGCCCTTGATGTTGTCAGGATGGTATTGTTATATTATTTTATAATATAATGTAATATTATATTATATTATAATATAATGTTTTAGATTAAATAAATGTGACAAAGAGTGTCGCATATTGTAACATATAATAGAGAGTTACAATATTTAGATATATGAGATATATCCAAATAATGTAACATATTTGGTGTTACAAATTTGTAACTTCCAAATATTACCCTTTATTGTGTAAATTTGGTGTTACACAATATTGAGATGAATTTCATAAAGCCATATGTGAAATGGTTGTTAGAGATATGATTTTAACCCCAATAATGTCTTTTGGGAGTTACAAAATCATTTGGGAGGGTTTGGAACTGTTTGGAAAAATAGCACATTTTCAAGTGTTGAAATTGGGTTGTGGCCGCGGCCACTGAATGATGGTGGCCATGGCCACAGGTGCATTTCAGGCTAATTTTTCAGTTTTTTCCAAATGTGTTGAACGGTTCCAAATACCTCCCAAATCTCAATTTTAATTCCATATTAATCCAATTAAACATTGGTAACAGCCATGGGGGTTGGTGGAATTTAAAATTCAAAGGGTGTCTCTAAACTCTATAAATAGGAGCCTATAGCTCACTTGAAAGACACAACATTTCTATCCATTAGAGCACTTGGCTAGAAACACCTTGAGGCTTGATAATTCCAGAAAGCATTTCCAATATCTGAGAGAGATCCCTTAGTGCTTGAGTTAGGGGGAAATAAGCTTTTGGACAAAGGTTTTAAACCTTGTTTAAGTTGGTGATCCCCAACCCTCTACACGTAGGTTGTGTAAGTGAGAGTTTACTTGTGTTTCTGTTCTTCATTTTATTCTATTGTTTTTCTTCTTATTCTCTTGTTCTATTTACTTGTATATTTTGTTTAAGAGTTGTAATCTTTTCTTTTGGTTCAAACACTTTATTTACTTGCAATCTTTTGCTTAGAGTTGTGTTCTCACTATTCTCTTCTTCTTCATCATCTTCTTCCTTTTCTTTGTTTATTTGTAATTTTCAGTTATAGAGTTGTAACCTTATTTAATCAATCTATATTTATTTGTAATATTATTGCATAGATTTGTAATATTCTTACCTATTTCCATTGAGGCAAATACATATTTTCCTAACATTCAAAAGCTTAACCCTTTGTTTGTTTCAATGGAAGGTGAGACCATCAAAATCACGAATCAAAACTTAGTGAGGTTGGATAGGTTTGATGGGTCCAATTTCACTAGGTGGCAAGACAAGGTGAGATTCCTTTTGATCACTCTCAAAATCGCCTACATTCTAGAATCCACTCTAGAACCTCTCCCAACGCCATCCGACAAGGACACTCCCGAGAAGGTGGAGAAAAGAAGGAAAAGGGAGGACAATCTCCTTTGTAGGGGTCATATCCTCAATGCCCTATCCAATAGGCTCTATGACCTCTACACCGAGACCAAATCGGCCAAGGAGATATGGGATGCACTTGAGAAAAAGTTCAAGGCAGAAGAGGAAGGTACCAAAAAGTTTTTGATATCTCAATACTTCGATTTCAAATTTTTTGGTGACAAACCTATTCTTCCTCAAATTCATGAATTGCAAAAATAATGGTTAACAAACTGAAAGTTTTAAAGATTGAGCCTCCCGAGGCCTTTCAAGTTGGTGCTATAGTGGCTAAATTACCACCAACTTGGAAGAGCTATAGGAAAAGAATCATTCATAAAAATGAGGATTATTCTTTGGAGGAAATCCAAAAGCATATTCGAATCGAAGAGGAGTTGATATGTAGAGATAAACTTGTGGAGGGGTCTAATGGAGAGACTTCCAAAGCAAATGCGGTGTCACAACCAAAACATCCCAAAAACAAAGGGAAAAAGGGTAACGAGAAACCTTTGGGTCCAAAAACCAACCCAAACAAGTTTAAGGGCGAGAAAGGTCCTTGCTTTGTGTGTGGGGAAAAGGGTCACTATGCTAGAGAGTGTAGGCATATAAAAGACCAACAAGGACCTAAGGTGAACGCAATTCAAGAGGAAAACATAGTTGCTACCCTTAGTGAGGTGAATGCAGTCCAAGGCAAAGTGAAAGGGTGGTGGTATGATACATGTGCCACCGTCCATGTCACCTATGACAAGTCATTGTTCAAGACCTTTGAAGAGTCAAAGGGCAACCATGAGATTCAAATAGGCAATGAGGGAAAATCCAAGGTACTTGGCAAAGGTACCATTGAAGTCTTTTTCACCTCCGGCAAGAAAGTTACATTAGTGAGTGTACTTTATGTTCCCGAAATGAGTAGAAACTTGATAAGTGGTGATTTTCTTGGCAAGCCCGACATTAAAGCTGTTTTTGAGTCCGGTAAACTTATACTTACCAAATCAAATGTATTTTTGGGAAAAGGGTACTCTTGTGAGGGTATGGTTAAATTGTGCACCAATGATGTAACTTTCAATGTTATCAATAAAAATGCAAATTCTGCCTATATTGTTGAGTATGATTCTTTATTTTTGTGGCATCTTAGACTATCACATATAGGTTTTTCAACCATGAAAAGAGTAGTAAAATGTGGTATGATTGCATGCAATATTAAAAACTATGGTAAATGTGAAACACGTGTTAAGGCAAAAATGATTAAGAAACCATTTCCTAGTGTAGAAAGATCATCTAATTTACTAGATTTAATCCATAGTGATCTTTGTGAATTAAATTGTGTTTTAACTAGAGGTGGTAAAAGGTATTTTCTTACTTTTATAGATGATTTTAGTAGATATACCTATGTGTTTCTTTTAAAGCATAAAGATGAAACTTTTGATGCTTTTAAATTATATAAATTAGAAGTTGAAAATCAACTAAATAAAAAGATTAAGGTGCTAAGAAGTGATAGAGGAGGAGAGTACTTCTCTAATGAATTCAATACATTTTGTGAAGAAAATGGTATAATTCATGAGTGCACTGCACCTTATACACCACAACACAATGGTGTTGCCGAAAGGAAAAATAGGACTTATCTAGAGATGATAAATTCTATGTTGGTATTTTCCAAGTTGAACTTCAACTTATGGGGTGAAACGTTTTTAACCGCTTGTCACGTTCTTAATTGAATACCGATGAAGAAAAATGAGATATCTCCATATGAGTTATGGAAAGGAAGAAAACCCAACATAGGGTACTTCAAAGTGTGGGGGTGTCTTGCATATTGAAAGAAAAACGAACCTAATAGAACAAAGTTAGGCTCAAGAGCCATAAAGTGTGCTTTTGGTTGTTATGCCAACAATAGTAAAACTTATAGGTTATTAGACTTAGAGTCTAATATTGTGATTGAATCTAGAGAAGTTGAATTTTTTGAGAATATGTTATGTGACAACAATTCTCAAGCTTCAACATCTCTAAAGGAGAATTTGTTATATGAGAACAATTCTCAAGCTTCTACATCCAAATTTGATTCTCAAGAGGAGATTTCTTAAAAGGATGTAAAGCAACCCTTTGAACCTAGAAGAAGTGAAAGGCTTAAAAATCATAAAAGTCTAGTAGTGGATGAGATAGATTCTCAATGAATTTCATTCTACATGGTAGAAGGAAATAGAGAGGAAGTTATTAGGAAAATTCCTATTGTTCTTCTCGTTGAGGATGATCCTAAGACTTATAGAGAAGCTATGCAATCGAGAGATAGTGCATTTTGGAAAGAAGCCATCAATGATGAGATGGATTCCATTCTTTCCAATAACACTTGAGAATTGGTAGACCTCCCACCGGGGTCTAAGCCAATTGGGTGTAAGTGGGTATTTAGGAGAAAATACCACACTGGCGGCACTATCCAAACCTTTAAAGCTAGATTAGTAGCTAAAGGGTTTAGGTAAGAAGAGGGTATCGATTATTTCGATACTTATGCGCCTGTTGCAATAACATTTTCTATAAGAATTTTGTTCGCTTTAGCTTCTATACACAACTTGTATGTTCATCAAATGGATGTCAAAATGGCATTCCTTAATGGTGACCTCAATGAGGAGGTCTATATGGAACAACCCGAAGGGTTTGTCCTACCAAAATATGAACATAAAGTTTGTAGACTTGTAAAATCCTTATATGGATTGAAACAAGCTCCTAAGCAATGGCATGAGAAATTTGATCAAGCCATCATGTCTAATGGGTTTAGACATAACAATGGAGACAAGTGTTTGTATTCCAAAACTTGTAAGGGATGATCATTGTTTGCTTATATGTGGATGACATGTTTATTCTAAGTAATAGCATGAAAGGGATAGAAGAAACGAAGAGGTTTCTATCATCAACCTTCAAGATGAAAGATCTTGGAAAAGTTGACACCATACTTGGTATCAAAGTAAAGAAACATAGTGGGGGTTTTGCGTTAGGATAAGCCCACTATGTTGAGAAAGTATTGAACAAATTTAACCATCTCAAGGTTAAAGATGCCAATACTCCATTCGATCATAGTGTAAAACTAGAGAAGAATGAAGGAAGAGCAGTGGCTCAATTGGAGTACGCTAGTGCTATAGGGAGTCTAATGTACGCTGCCCAATGTACTAGACATGATATAGCATTTGCGGTAAGTAAACTTAGTAGGTTTACAAGTAATCCAAGTGTGGATCACTGGAAGGAAATTGGAAGAGTCCTAGGTTATCTCAAGAAAACCAAAGGACTAAGCCTTCACTACTCCAAATTTCCTTCAATTTTAGAAGGATATACAGATGCAAGTTGGATATCAAATCTTGGGGACAACTTGTCCACACCTGGTTGGGTATTTACACTTGGTGGAGGTGCAATTTCTTGGGGTTCCAAGAAACAAACCTGTATATCTCATTCCACTATGGAAGCAGAGTTCATAGCTCTAGCTGCTACCAGCAAAGAGGCTGAATGGTTAAGGGATCTGTTGATAGAGATTCCCCTAATCAAAGAGAATGTATCTACTATATCAATACATTGTGATAGCCAAGCGACATTGGCTAGAGCATACAGCAAAGTGTATAATGGGAAGTCTAGACATATTAGTCTAACACATGGATAAGTAAGAGAATTGATTCAAAGAGGAGTCATCTCAATATCCTATGTGAGAACAAGTGAAAATCTGGCGGACCCTTTCACTAAGCCACTAACGAGGGATTTAGTGGCTGCATCATCTCAAGGGATGGGACTAAAACTCCCTAAAGAGATTCACGATTGATGGTAACCTATCTTAACACTAGTTATTCAACTAGTGTTACGTTCAATAGGTAACAACAAGTCAATCAAGTGAATATTATTTGTACTCAAAACAAGTCCCATCTGAGATATTGAGTACTTGTGTGTTACCAAGTTGAGGGTTAAAACCGAAAGGTTTTTTAATAGAATTCAATCTTGTGAAGACAAGTATTTTTTGTAACAAAATAATGTAAGAATTCTACATATATGGACCTAGGGGTGGTGCGGCCTCTCATGAGAATTGGGAGTATTCTCAAGAATGTCATGAATGGAAAGTGTACATGGCCATTAACGGTGCAAAGAGAGACATAGAGGTCTCAAGTGAACATTGCAAAGGTGTGTGTGTTATCACCGATTTGTTATCATGAAAAGATGGTTCAATGCCTAGTGCAACCAAATTTTCGACAAATTTTGTGATAATTACACTATAGTAAAGTTCAAGTTGAAAAACACTTTGCTTTATGCACTAATGCAATGACTCCTATAAGAGAGAGTTCTTATTTAATCAAGTGGGGGATATGTTATATTTCAAAATATAATGATTGATTAAATAAGTGTTACAATAGATATCTATTTAATCTAGTGGGGGAATGTTATATTATTTTATAATATAATGTAATATTATATTATATTATAATATAATGTTTTAGATTAAATAAATGTGACAAAGAGTGTCACATATTGTAACATATAATAGAGAGTTACAATATTTAGAAATATGAGATATATCCAAATAATGTAACATATTTGGTGTTACACAATATTGAGATGAATTTCATAAAGCCATATGTGAAATGGCTGTTAGAGATATGATTTTAACCCCAATAATGTGTTTTGGGAGTTACAAAATCATTTGGGAGGGTTTGGAACCGTTTGGAAAAACAGCACATTTTCAAGTGCTGAAACTGGGCTGTGGCCGCGGCCACTGAATGATGGTGGCCGCAGCCTCGGGGACAGAAAGCAGTGGCCGCGGCCACTAATGTCCCTGGCCGTGGCCACAGGTGCATTTCAGGCCAATTTTTCAGTTTTTTCCAAATGTGTAGAACGGTTCCAAAAACCCAAATAACTCCCAAATCTCAATTTTAATTCCATATTAATCCAATTAAACATTGGTAACAGCCATGGGGGTTGGTGGAATTTAAAATTCAAAGGGTGTCTCTAAACTCTATAAATAGGAGCCTATAGCTCACTTGAAAGACACAACATTTCTATCCATTAGAGCACTTGGCTAGAAACACCTTGAGGCTTGATAATTCCATAAATCATTTCCAATATCTTATAGAGATCCCTTAGTGCTTGAGTTAGGGGGAAATAAGCTTTTGGACAAAGGTTTTAAACCTTGTTCAAGTTGATGATCCCCAACCCTCTTCACTTAGGTTGTGTAAGTGGGAGTTTACTTGTGTTGCTGTTCTTCATTTTATTCTATTGTTTTTCTTCTTATTCTCTTGTTATATTTACTTGTATATTTTGTTTAAGAATTGTAATCTTTTCTTTTGGTTCAAACACTTTATTTACTTGTAACCTTTTGCTTAGAGTTGTATTCTCACTATTCTCTTCTTCTTCATCATCTTCTTCCTTTCTTTGTTTATTTGTAATTTTCAGTTATAGAGTTGTAACCTTATTTAATCAATCTATATTTATTTGTAATATTATTGCATAGAGTTGTAATATTCTTAACTATTTCCATTGAGGCAAATACATATTTTCCTAACAGGTATAATTGGTGAACCTGGGCTAGTAAGGTTAATTTTTAGCTTGTTTGTCGGCATGTGCTAACTTAGCTTTCTTCTCTCTACCCTGCTCAGCCCCTGAGGTATTCCTCTTCTTACCGTTTCCCCCATTGCCGCCCTGAGGGTTTGCGCCATTTTTATCCGCCTTGACAGTGGTCGGATGGTTTATGCCTTTTTCTTCCTTCATGATAGCATCATCTAGCTTCATGTATTTGTCTGCTCGGTCTAGGAACTCTTGCAAGGTGTTGATAGGGTTCCTGTGTATACTACCCCACAAGGGACTATGATAAAGTATTCCTGCCGAGATGGCAACGAACTTTCCTTCATCTCCTACCGTGGCCACTCGGTTTGCCTCTCTCATGAATCTTTGAATGTAGAATTTCAGGGATTCATCTTTCCCTTTCTTGATGTCAGCTAACTGATTGGCATAAACTAGTTGAATCCACTTCCTGAACTGTTCCCAGGAAGTGATGGATCCAGGTTTGAACTTCCAATACCATTCCTAAGCTGAGTCAGAGAGAGTGGTAGGGAATACCCTGCACCTATAATCATGTTCCACACCGAGTAACTCCATCTGATCCTCGAACTTCCTAATATGCCATATCGAGTCCTCCTTCCTAGTGTATGTAGGAAGATTTAGGGTCTTGTATTTCAGTGGTGGTTGGGCAGCTTGGATCTTGGCATTGAAAGGGCTCCCACTTCTATGAGCCAACTCGATATCTGAAGGTTTCTTTGTTAGACTCTGAACAGCCATAGCGAGTGCATCTATTTGAGCCTGCATTGCTGGTGGGATCGCTGCTCTAGGTATGGTGGATATCCCTGGTACCTCCTCCTGAGCACTAGTCCTCATGTTGATGACCTCCCTCAAATCATGAGGTCACACATCTTTCCTCAATCTATCGAACACAGTACTTGTGTTATTCATCTGTTCTTTTCCCTTGCGAGACTGAGGGTGTAGGGGTGGTAGGTCCGCCTTGCCCCTGTCAGTGCGACCCTGCCCCCGAGCCTCTCCTCCTACATGACTTTGAGATTTGGAGCGGCCATTTCCATTCTTGTCATGCTTCTCAGATGTTTGACCCCCATCTCCGGCGTTGTTTCGTCGGTCCCCCTAGGAGGGGACCTTCGGGTCGGTAATACTCCTACTCCTAGATGGAGTGTTATTCTTCTTAGTCATGTAGGAGACAGTCTTAGACTGTGCCTCTTCATCCTGAGAAAGTGGTTCTGAGAGTGTCCTTGGGGTCCTTCTCCTCCCCTAGGACTCTCTGTTACTGTGGTCTCGCATTCCTGCTGCTTTGGCTTGAGCCTCCCTCACCGCCTGAGCAGTAGCTTCAGCATTAGCTCGGGCTAACTGAATAGCCGCTTCTAAGGCCACAGCGGCCTCCTGGTGCCTCCGATCAGCCTCATGCTCCCTCTATATCATCCTCTGGACCTGTTCATCGATCTCCCATCGTTGTCGTTCCATAGTCGCCCTCTGAAGGGAAATTTCTGCAACAAAGGCCTCCTACCTCGCCAGAAATCACGCCATCTCCTCCTGGTGAGCGTCCTGTGGATCTTCTGCATCAGGTTGATCTCCAACCTCCACCTGAGGTTCATTAATGGGATCTATGGGATCCTGGGTGGTGGAATCCCTATGAGCAGTCTTCTTGGTCTGGCTGGGTTTTGGAGGCATCGAAAAAATGATGAAAGTGTGTTTCTTGATTTTGTACTCTCAATGAAAGCACCAAAATGTTGACCTGTGAAATTGGCCAATGGTCGTATGTACAATATACGACACTTTTTGAATGAAATAAATGACAGAGTACGATTATCTTAAATAAACACACAGGACTTTTATAGTGGTTCAGCCTTGTTCAGATGAATAGTAATAACCTAATCCACTTAGCTTTTAGTATTGAGTCACTCAACAATTACACTGATGAACAAAAGTGTTCACTCATTTCTCACTTGCCCAGAATTCCAGCAAAAAAGCTCTCTGAAAAAAGACTTCCTTCATGAAGTCTTGGGTCCTTTATTTATAGTACCCAGGAGATGTTATAGGACCAGTGATACTGGGATCGTGGTTTGGCACACGATTATCAGGTAGTGGGGATACGTGTCTACCTTCCTATGATTATGAGATCGTGAGTCTTCCTGCTGTCTTCTTTGGATCGTGGTTGATAATGCACGATAGAAACGTCTGGGAGATGTTAAGTCTCTGTTGGTATATTAGACTTAGGTGTTAGGCCCGACGACCAAAGCTTGGGTGATAGACCTGTGACCTTTTGGGTGCTGGACTTGTGACCTTCTAGGTGCTAGGTCTGTTGATCCTCGGGGTTCTAGGCCTTTTGATCTCAGTTTGAATGAGAGTGATTATTTCTCAGTGAAGTGTACTTGGGGGTTTAGTCCGACCACCTAGGTGGCTCTTGGGCCTGCTTAAGCCGACCACCCTAGGGGTTGAGGTCAGGCTGACCACCCCTAGGGGTCCTTGGGCATATTGGGGTCGAATACCCTAGGAGTTGGGGTCAGGCCAACCACCCTAGGGGCCCTTGTGCATGTTGGGGCCGACCACCCCCGGGGTAGGGGGTCAGGCCAACCACTTCTAGGCCTTAGGGTCTGCTTAGGCCGACCACCCTAGGGGTTGAGGTCAGGCCGACCACCCCTAGGGGGTTTAGGCTTGGTAGGCTTTCCTAGGTCCTAGACCTATCTGTTTTGCCCGTTGGTCTTTTCTCAATACTTTGTCGCTTTTCCCTGATTGGTGATGACACATGTCTCATTCTTTTTCGCCACGTCATCTTTGTATTTTTTAGGGATAATAGGTAGAATAGTCATTTATTCCCAATTCCCACTAATTCCTCAAATGTTCCTGATATTTACCATTTAAATCTCATCATCAAATTAATCACCAATTATTTACCCAATGACTAATAATCTCCAATATATCTCCTAAATTCCCAAAAATACCCCCAGGCTCCCCCGAGCCGGGTAGAAATCCCCGCCGTGACTATTTCGCCAAACCGCTCACTAGGACTGTCTCGAGCCATATGCTGCAAATATATCCACATAATAATGTGGTCTCAACAATTTATCGCAAATAATCACATTTATGCCCTCAACGGGCCAAAATTACAAATATGCCCCTATAATCTAAACAGGGCCTACATGCATACTAATACTCATAATCATGCATCTCACATATCCATAATCATAGAAGCATGCTTATCACATAAACCAATTATGCCCTCCCAGCACACTAATCAAGGCCTTTAAGCCTTATTAGTAATTTTAGGTCGTTACATCCATGGTCTTGTCCTGGTGACAGAAGTAGAAAAACTTAGTACCTTTATGGCCTAGATTCAATTTCAAATCAAATAAGTAATGGACCTCATGAGGGGTAGGATCGACCCATCCTTGATTGTGATAGAGGATAAATAACGCTGAGAGAATTAAGTATCCATTTGGGGTTATTTGAAAAGGAGCGACACTGAAGTAATTTGCGACACTCTCAAAATAAAGATGGAGGGGAAGACTGGCGCTTGCCTGAATATTATACCTCAACCAGGCACTGTACACACCACCAGGATTGTGCGCCCATTGGTTGGGTCGAGGAAGAAATAAATCTACCCCCTTAAGACCATATCTTTGAGGGTACTCCCTAAGTAACTGGCTTAAGAAGGTGCTGTCTCGAGACACGTACCACTTACCCTGCCTCCTCGAGTGGGCTTTTCTCTTTTCAACGAGTCTTATGACATCGGTTAACTATTCATCGTCAAAATAAATTTCATCAAATGGTACTTCTTGGGGTCGTGTATGCGGTTGCTCTTATGGTTATGGTTGTTGCTCGGGTTATTCTCTTTCTAGTTGCTTGGGTTGTTGTTGTTGTATGGGATGCTTAGCATTTTTCCCACTAGTTGCATACCTAGCAACCTGAGGATCTGTAGTAGATCTATGTATGGTTGTCTGCTTGATCCTAGCCATATCTGAAGAATCAAAAGCAACAGTTATGGCCTCTTAAACAATCGAAGACCTGCTCGTTGCTCTCTCTCTCTCTGGTCGGAATTTTGACTAGGTGTGGATCAATAGAGTCGAGATGCACAATAAAAGCCCAATTATTTGGAAGGAATTTCCTTATTCCTTGTTCTAATTGCTCAATCATCGAGCTAGTGCCATCCCATGAGGTTGTTCAAAGTACAAAACTTGCTCAATGAGCAGCACGTTTTACCCAAAGATCCGGGTTTCATAAGATACTATCAAATATTCCAAGATATTTATGTAACTGATATTTAAATTGTATTATTCCTATATTATTTGAACATGTAACTGCATGTAATGATCTCACACACGTGTGGGGCCTAGATTTTCTTGTCAGGGCCCATAGCCCACTAAGACTCTCTATAAATTAAGGATTTATTCAATCATTAACCCTAAGTGAAAAAGACGAGAGAAAGAGCTAGAGATTTCTTTTGTAAGCACTTTACGTACAAAATCCTTCAAATTTTATTCTTTTGTCAGCTTAAGAAACTCAGTTGAACCCTATTTCTTCTTCATCCTAAGTTTGACACTTTTTTCGATAAATAAAAATGCAAGTGAACATAGGTCATTACCAACTCTTGGGGCCGAACCACTATAAAATTCTTTGTGTCTTTTACTTGATTTCAATTCATTTAATTCTTATTTTGTTGTATGAATTTACTCAATTTCATTGACCAAAACGCTAGTCAACAAAAGTAAATTAAAGGAAATGACTTTTATAATTAAGTGGTACAAAATGATAACATAAACTGAACTTAAAAATAGACCCTATTATTGATAGTATTTCTTCAAGTGTAAAGCGTTTCAAGTTCGTAAAACTGCCTCTCCATTTAGCTGAGCTAATCTGAAAGTACCTTCTCGCAAAATTTTCACGAACTGGTATGGTCCTTCCCAGTTCGGGACTTGAATAGGATCCTTTGGGTCCTTGTTGGCTAGAAATACTCTTCTAAGAATTAAGCCCCCCAGCTTGAGTCGTCGTCCTTTGACCTTTGAGTTAAAGTATCGAGTTACCCTTTGTTGATAATGAGAGAGCTAGATTTGTGATTCTTCTCATCATTCTTCAACTAGGTCTAGGGACGCATTTAGCAGGTTGTGATTCCACTCCTGGTCAAAGGTTCTTCGCCTATGTGATGTCACTAAGGTCTCGACTGGGAGCATATCTTCACTTCCATAGGTTAGTGAGAAGGGAATATGCCCAGTAGAGGTGCGATGTGAAGTTATATAGGCCCAAAGTACTTATGGGAGTTGTTCATGCCATAACCCTTTAGCGTCCTCCAATCTTTTCTTTAAGGTTGTTGACGTCGTTTTTCGTCAACTTAAATTTGAAGAGACTAAACAATATTTTAGAAAAGAAGAAAAGAATAGTAGAATTTTTACGTGGTTCAACAGTTAAAATTTGCCTAGTCCACAAGTCAATATTACTGAACTTAACACTCTCTCAAAGTTCTCTCAGAACAATTTGACAGAGTATTCTCACTCTTAATTTTTGTGTGAATACAAATGAAAATTTCCAGGCTATTTATAAGCCTGGTTGGGAGAATATCTTCCCCTGATTCAGGGAAGTTACAACCAATTATTCAAATCTGAAATAAATGTAAATAAATACATTAGATACATAATATCCCATGATAATTGGGATTTAATATCAGATAACAACAAATCCCTAAGGAATAGGGATCTCCTGACAGCTGTTGTGTTCAAAATGCGTTCCTGGCCTCGAATGCAAGGTTAATGCGTTTTCGAGATCAACCGATACTTCACACTTGTTATTCCAATCAGTCTCTTCTTCAGCTAGTGGTTTCATCGAACTCAATCTTCAGAGACCAATATCTTTGAGCTTACAACTAAGGCTCGAATAACACCCATATTCATCAGAGAAGATTATTTCATTCGAGCTTGAATCTTAAGCTTGAGCCTTTTAAACTTGTGCTTGATCGCCAACAAGAACTGGTCAGGAATCATGCATATTCGTACAAGTGTTCAGCCATTGCTTGTTATTTTCAAGCTTATGCTTTACGAGCCTACATTTCGAGACTCATTTATTCATCCTCAAAATTTGGGTGTAACAAAGGTGGTCTTGAGGGTTTTATTCACTGCCTCGACCTATCCGTTAGCTTGAGGGTATGCTACTGAAGAGAAAATCTTGATTATACCATATTTCTTACAAAAGTTCGTGAAGAAATCGCTATCGAAGTGGGTCTCGTTATTTGACATGTTCTTCTTCGGGAGTCCGAAACGACATACTATGTTTTTTATCACGAAGTCAAGTACTATCTTCAAGGTTATAGTTACTAATGGTTCGGCCTCGACCCACTTTGTAAAATAATCTATCGCGACCACAACATAGCAAAATCTTCCCTTGTCGGACAGTAATGAGCCAATTAAATCTATTTCCTAGATGGCAAACGGCCAGGGTAAGGAGATTATGGTTGACTCCATAGGCACAGCTCGGGCAATCGTCAAAAAACGTTGGCATTTGTTGCATTTTTGCACATATGACGTCGAGTCTTTCTTTAGAGTAGGCTAAAAATAACCCTGCCTCAATACCTTTAAGGCCAAGCTTTGCCCCCCAGCGTTGTCTCCGCAGAATCTTTCATGGACTTATTTGAGGATAGCCTGGGCTTCTTCGGAACCAATATTCAATCTGTTAGGAAAGTATGGATTCCAATATTGTAAATCATGTTCCCAGCCATACATGATATTACATCTCCAGAACAAAAGTCACTAGCCTAATTATCTAAGAAACCTTAACGAGTGAATCAAAAGATCTAATAAGCTTAAACATGAGTTCATGACTACTCAGGATTTAGACTGATCAACAAATGATCATTTGTTATGATAATAATTGAATCTTTATAGTAAACAGTAAGTTTATAAAGATAGTTAATTCATATCAGTCCTGTCATATATAATCTCTATTATATACAGTGCCTTTACTAAGATGTCTATCCACATCAGTAATCTTATTCTAGATTACTTGCATCCCATATACTTAGTAAACCGTGCTAGTAACCATTCATTAAAGATTCCTTACTTTAATAGAGAAATTGGTGAAAATAGCCTCTTTTTTAAGTGGTTTTGCACTCTAGCCTACTTTTGATAATTTTTTGCAAAATGGCCTCTGTCTAAAATTCGACCAGTTGTCTAAATTTTTCGACCAGCTGTCTAAAATTTTTGACCAGCTATCTAAATTTTTCGATCACCTGTCTAAATTTTCGACTAGCTGTCTAAATTATGAGACGCAATTTTGCAAAGAATTATTAAAACTAGGCTAGAGTGCAAAATGACTTTAAAAAATAGGTCATTTTGCCAAGAAGTCGTACTTTAATATGTTACTGACTATTTTATTCATTATATATGATATTAATTCTCTCGTACTAATACAAGATCATATCCTCATAAAATGAATATGGAATTTTATTGATATTCATAAAAATTATTCAAACAATAATTATAACATTCAAATATAATAAAATTGTACTTTTATTTAAATCAATAAAATGTCTTTACATGCTTTTAGGGCATAAATCCTAACAATGGCATCTCTAACAGTGATTTGATTTTCTTAGGATTAGCTTCAATCCCCCTTGAGTTGACAATGAAGTCGAGGAACTTCCCCGAAGAGACCCCAAAGGTACATTTTTTGGGGTTTAGCTTCATTACATACTTCCTTATATGCCAATACATTCTTCCAGGTCAAATACATGGTTGTTGGCAGTTTTTGACTTGACAAGCATGTCATCAACATACACCTCCATGTTTTTCCCAATCTGTTCAACGAACATCTTGTTTACCGACCTCTTGTAAGTTTTTAGCATTCTTCAGCCCGAACGACATAACTTTACAGCGGTATACATTATGCTTGGCCATGAAGCTGGTATGCTCTTGGTCAGCACGGTTCATTGTGATCTGATTATATCCAGAATGCATGTCCATGAAAGACATGAGCTCGTAACCTGCTGTGGCATCGATGAACTGATCAATTCTTGGCAAAGGAAAACAGTCCTTCGGGCATGCCTTATTGAGGTTGGAGAAGTCGATGCAGGTCCTCCACTTTCCGTTTGGTTTTGGAACCAGAACAAGGTTGGCTATCCAAACCAGATACTTCACCTCCCTAATGAATCTGCATTTTAAGAGGTGAGCTACTTCTTCCTCCAAGGCTTCTCCTCTTTCTTTTCCCAAAAGCCTTCTCTTCTATCGTTTGGCAGGTACGTTTCTGTCATGATTCAGTGTATGCATGATCACACTCGGACTGATTCCTACCATATAGGCATGTGACCATGCGAAGACGTCGAGTTTATTTCTCAAAAACTAAATCAGATCCCTTTTATGTTCAGCATTGAGATTCTTTCCAATCTTTACGACCTTTAAAGTTACTTCTGGGTGGAGAATTACCTTTTCTAGCTCCTCCAAAGCTTGGAGCTCAGATTGTTCTTCACCTATCCTTGGGTCAATTTCTTCTTGTTGGGCGACCTCATCTACCGCCACCCGAGGTTCTTCTGTCTCCTCGACAACCACCATTGCCTGAGGCTCCTCGGTTTCCTTAATTAGTACCATGGCTTTCTGCCCGGGTTGTGATCTTCCCTTCATGGAAATGCAATAGCATTCCCTAGCAGCGAGTTGGTCCCTCTTACTGTGCATATCCCAGTGGGCGAATGGAACTTCATAGCTAAGTGGTGGACAGTGGTTCTGTTTTTTAACATCATTAATGCTGGTTGCCCCAAAATGGCATTGTAGGCAGTCAGACAATCTATTACGATGAAGTCAAGCCTCTTTGTCATAGTTCACACTTCATCGCCCATGGTGATAACAAGCTTGATCGTTTAGATGGTTGTCATTCCTTCTCCTAAAAACTCGAACAGAGTCGTGGAGGTTGCCTTTATATCGGCCACTGATAGCCCCATCTTCTCTAGAGTGGACCTAAATAGCATGTGATCAAGTGTTGGGAATTGTGCCCTGAAAACATATGTAGTAGACATTGTTTTATGAAATAAATAAATGAATTGAATTTTTTGTGCATATATTTTATGGACTATATTATTCTGTGATAATATTATGTAAATATCAGGAAAATTCCTAAGTTCATATATGTGATCTCAAACACGTATTGGTACGGGAGGATTGTGTTTGAGATAAATGAACTTGAATAGTTCGTAGTAAAATAAAGTGATGGAATCTTTAGATTAATTACTGCAAGTACGGTCCACTAGTATTATGAATACATGTGATCTAGATCTGGATCACTAGTGTGGTAGGACACTTTAGTGGAGGTGCTTTATATATTAGAGAATATATAGAACTGAACCAGATATGCTTATTAATACTTAGTTAAATACCATTTCGAAGTATTAATTAAATATATCAAATGATGATCATATACAAATAGATCTTAATCCTGAAGTTACTATGAACTCCTGTTTATATTATATGAGTTCTTTTATTCACTTGTTAGGGTCTATCAGAATGATCAGGCTAGAAACTTTTGTTTTGGGAACTCATTAATGTAGATGGCTGGGGACATAGTATACGGATATGGAATCTATGCCTTCTCGCAAGAGATTGAATTATGGTTCTCTTAAGGGTTGACTTTAGGGACTGAAAGGTTATTAAGCTCAAATTCATAATTTAGTTTTGAATTAACCTCACTAGTAAAGTCAATTGTACTTAAGGAAACAAGAGATAATTAAAAGGGTAAAATGGTAATTTTATTCCCGATTAATTATGAACCATTATTAGAGGGTCAAGTTGTATGCAATGATTACATCAATGGATGCTTTATAATTATAAAGTACTCAGTAAATGAAATGTCTATAATTACAAGAGTGCAGCTTCATATTTATAGTGGAATAATCATGAGATTAATAAATTAAGATTATTTAATTAATAATTTCAAATTTATTGGAGCTTAAAATTATAGGTCCATAGGTCCCCATAGCGGCTCTATCAACACTATTCAAGAGTTGATATGAAAGGAAAAATAGTTTAAAGACATATTTAAGAAGAAATTTATTCTTCAGGCCAAATATGCAATAATATGATAATAGTGATCAATTAATTAATTACAAATTAGTTGTAGTTAACAAAATTAATTATTGTATAATTTTTGAAATTATATTAAATAATTAAATTAATTTTGAAATTTAATTAAATAATTAAATTAATTTTGAAATTTAATTAAATAATTAATTAATTATAATTTTCGAAATTATAATAAATTAAATATTTATTTTCGAAAATATTAGACTTAATTAATTTGTAGAATTAATTAAATATCTTTATTTGAGTGGGAGATAATAATCTAATAAGTTCAAATTGGATTTGAATTTAAAAGATTAATATTTATTCATATAATTACTTATATTTGATAATTAATTAAAAAGATAATTAATTTAAATTTGAATTCAAATTTTAATTAGTTATCAGGTTGTTAGTGTTGGGGTTTTATGCCCTAATTAAAACTCAAATTCTTTGTAATCTCATTTTATTATCAATAAAAGAATAGAAATCATTTTTTGACTTGGTCAATCACTTTGCTCACATGTTTTATTTTCATGATTATTTGTTTAATATAAACTTCTATTAAATCCCGAGCATATAGCTAATCTTATTTATAGTGACGTAATCACAATGGAATATAAATATGATTATATGTTTAAAATAAGTTAGTCCTAAGATTAGTCAGTGCACAGGATTTACACTGACTTGCCAATCTACGATATGATCTACTTACACATTACAGTGTTATGTTCTTTCCAGAACATTAGCAAAGTAGATAAGATCGGATGTATTTGTTACATCGGACTGGACCGATATTGACAGTTGATAAGATAAGTAAACATACCATTATTATCTATTCTAGTCATATCATATAGTTGACCATAGGTCAATTCAATCTCAATTCTGAGTGGTTAGTATTCTAACTGATTGTATTATTTGAGTTCTTTGACTTGTTCGTTACCAGCTTACCCTACGGACTAGCCCATACTTACATCTTGGGAACTCGGTAGTATAATTGAGTGGGAGTGTTAATCATAGATATGAACATCTATAGCATCTAATAAAGAAGTGAAATGATGGTTTCCTTTTAGTTTGGTTCAAGGTGTTAAATGATAGAGATCTCATTTCAGTAATTAAATTAGTTTACTGAAATATCATTTACAAGGAACTAAGTGTTTTAAGGATAAAATACAATGAGGGGTAAAACGGTATTTTAGTCCTATCTCATTGTAGACCGTCTATAGAGGATTGAGTGACAATTTTGGTTGTAACAATGAATAATTAATAGCGTATCTAAATTTGTTATAGAGCGTTCTATGAATTCAAGAGTGCAATTCCGAGTCTATAGTGGAGTCACGAGGAATTAATAAGTTAGTAAATTTATTTGTTAGATTTATGATAACTTATTGGAGCTTGATTTCATAGGCCCATGGTCCCCATTGTACCTTGGATAAAATCATCTAGATAGTCTCAATTAATTGATTTAATCATCAATTAGAATTATCAAAGTTGACCAGGTCAATTTTGGATAGTTTCACAGAGTTGTATAATTTTGAGAAGAAATGAGAAATTATGGAAAATTTATTAATTAAGATAAATTGGTATCTAAATTAATAAATATTTTTAAATCAAGGTTCAAATTATAAATAATTAATTTGATAAAGGATTTAAATAATTATAATTAATTATATTAATAAAAAATAATACAAGCCTTGATTTTAAGTCCAATGGGCTTATAATCAAATGGGAAATTTCACGGGCCTATAGCGCATGATAATTTCAACCTAGGGCTTCAAAATGACTATTATTTTATTGATTTTTTAACTAAATTAAATGGTCTAATTGAGTCTATAAAAGGAGTGCTTAGAGAGAAGTCAAAACATAAGTCACAAATCAGATTTTCTGATAGTTTAGATTCTCTCTAAACACAAGTCATTTTCTAAGCCTCTTTGTTATTTTCTCTTCTTCTCTCTATATCTATCTCATGTGTTGAGAATTGCCCACACTAGTCTAGGTGGTTCTAAGGATACATTGGAAGGCTGTGAAGAAAATAGAAGATCGGTTCCGTTTCTTGGTAATACTCTGCGACAGAGAGAATACAAGAGTTAGAGAAACTGAAGGAATGACTCTTTAATTCCGCTGCGTATACTGTAAGTATTCTATTATTTGTTTCTCTTTGAATTCAAATTTAGAAACATGTTTTAGGCTATCTCGTATTAATTTTTTTAATATTAGATATACATGAAAATAAATAAAGATCATGTATAAAGCTAATCCTACAACTGGCCTCAGAGCCTTTGGTAATATTTATTTTCATGCATGAACATGTTTAAAATTGGATTATTTGATATGTTTGAATAATTTGATGGTTTTCATGTTTTTATGAAGCATATTGATTTTATGTGATTATTAGCAATTTTTAAGTTATTTTGTTGTGTTTTCTATGCTAATAATTTTTATATATGCTTTATTTTGTGTAAAACATGTTAAAAATAAATTACAAAATTGTTTTAGTTTGAAAAATTGCACACAAAAAAAAAATCGAAAATTTTGCCTGGCTGCCATGCGCGTGGGCGCACGACCACACGCGCACCCCGTGCCACCACGCGCACGTCCGCGCGCATGCACGCGATGAACAGTAACCGGAGAACAGTACCGCAGGTACTATTCATCCAAAAAAAATTAAAAACAAAATTAAATAAAATTAAAATTGTGGATATTCATTATTTATTATCAAAACCAAAAAATATCTTTTTTTTTTTTGTTTTATCATTTAATTTTTTTTAAAATAAGATATTTTTGTTAGTTGGGATTTAAATAATTAGATATTTTCTACAAACATTCAAATTCAAATTTAAAAATAGACTAACAACTTAATTTTAAATCTTTTAATATATTAAAATATTAGAATTATGATATCAGATTTTTAAGATATTTTCTTTTAAATTCTTGGTATTTTTATTAAACCTTTATTTGAAAATATAAATATCTTTTTATTCTATAGTTTTTAATATTTAAATTATTTGAAATTTGAACATTGTTAGTTATATATTTTTATGAATATTTGATTTTGTTTAACTATTTTGAGATATTTTAGGGTCGTTATAACTATTTATATTTTATTCTTTGTAAATGATTAAAATATTAGCTAATAGTTGTAACAACACAAGATATTTTTGGAAAATAGCTAAGATATTGATTTTAAAATTGGTTAAATTTTGAAAAATATCATTTTTTCAGCCAATTAATAAAATATTTTTTTAATAAATGGGATTTAAATTAACTTTGGTTAATTATTGATAAATCCTATTTAAATTAAAAAAAATTTCAAATTAACCTAAAACCAAGTTAATTGTTGATAAATGAAATTTAAATTAACTATTGTTAATTGTTGATAAATTTCATTTAAATTGACTTATTTTTTTGTAAAAATTTAATTAATTTAAATTTTTTGATAAATTCTAGATAATTAATTGTGGTATTTTTGCAAATGAAATAAATTGTGGTATTTTGCATAAATTCATAGAATTGCTCATATAGTAACATGATTAGGCCCATCTAATTATAACATGTCTGTTTGCACTATATGTGGCATTTTTGCAATTGGGCTTAGATGCATATAGTGGCCCATATGTTTGTTAGATATGTGGGATTTTGCCAAATAAAATATTCATAAAATGATAGGTTTTATTTGGGCCCATTAGAAAATGTAAAGTTTAAATTCATCTCTTGTGGGTGATTTCACTTGTGAAAGCTCATTTGTTTTGCATGACTATAGTGGGCCTAATCAATTAATAACAATTAATAAAACGAAGGTTTAAATTCCTGACTTTTGGTCCTTGTATGGAAGATAGGGGGTCTTTGTAGTGGGAACGACATACTGGACCCAGCCCTCCTCCATACAAGTCCAATTGTTAAGGCCCATTTACCTGAGTTGGACTTAATTGTATAAGTTCATTATATTAGTTAAACCTAAATATTGATTAGCAACAAATTAATTGAATTTGTTTCAATGTGACACTTTAGAATTAATAAGAAATTATAGGACTTTGGTTTTAAAAAATTTAATCTGTTTAATTTTTTTTGGGAAAACCATAGTCATTAATTTTCTAAAAATACTAATTTTAATTATATAATGAGCTTATTTTAATAATTTTATTCGATCTCCACCGTTGGTTTAACATAGCCAATAGCTTAATGGGGCCTCGAGGCGCTTTGATTCATCCCCCTACGGAAGGTGTTCATTAGTTATTTTGACAAGGTTAGATTTCAAAATATAGATAATTATAGGTCAAATTCTACTAGACTCACCCCTACGGTGACTACTAGGACTAAATCTATGATTATTGAAACCGTGGGTCTAGCTCATAAAATAAGAGATTTTGTTTTCTTATTTTGATCGAATAGTAGGTTGTTAATAGTGGTGTCCATTATTAAATGAGTTTACAACTCTATTTAACTAGTGATATTTTTTACTCTCGCCAATCGGGACAATGATATCATAGATTAGTTAAAAACCTAAAGGAATAGAGATATGATTGTTTTTAGTATTTTTTTTCTCATATCTTACATATTTTTGGTATATGTGTGCTATTTCTTGAAATTTGTGTGAATAGAAGTTTTATTGAGCAAATGTGATTGATTTCTATTTTATTGGTAATTTGTAATTTTAAGTTAAGTAGTGTCTATGTCTACTCCCATCCTTTCTCAACTTTCGATGGAGAAACTCACTGGTGAAAACTTCCATAATTGGAAGCAGAATATCAACATAGAGTTGATAGGTGACTACTTCGAGTTCGTCATGATTGAGGAATCCCCAGAACGAGCACCGTGTCCGCACATTAGTGATGGCACCATCAATGCTCGTGATGGTACCGTAAATGCTTGGATAGCACAGTCTCTGCACGTTCGTGATGGCACCGTAAATTCTCGGATGGCACCGTGTCTACACGTTCGTGCTCAACTCAACTATGGTCTGATGCAGCTCATGAACGAGCTTCAAATTATTGAACCTATCATGGGTGGACCTAGTAAAGGAGGTGAAAATAAGACTACTGATGTTGTTGCTGATCTGCTAAGGTTGAAGCTCATCCAGCTTCATCTTCGAAAGCTAGAAACAAGAGGAAAGGTGGACAAAACAACAACCCCAAGCCTGCAAAGGCTGCAAATACGAGTGCACAACCACGTGCACAGACGCCTAAGGGGAAGAACATGAAAAACAATAAAGTTAAAGATAAATGTTTTCACTGCAAAGAGAAGGGGCATTGGAAACGAGATTGCCCCAAGTTTCTAGCAGCTAAAAACAAAGGTAATGATTATAGTTCATTTATCTTAGAACACATGTGTTTTAGAGAATGATAAATCCATTTGGATTATTGATTCTGGATCTACCAACCATGTTTGTAACTTTTTACAGCTTCTCGAATCGTGGGAGGAAGTGAACAAAGGCGGCTTAAAGCTTAGAATTGGGAACGGAGCGTTCGTTGCAGTTCGGAAATAAATTTTTAATTTTAAAAGATGTATTTTTTATTCCGGATTTTAGTAGAAATTTAATTTCAGTTTCCATGTTGCAATTAGAACGATTTGTTATGACTTTCACAAGTTTTAATATATCTATTTCTTTCAATGGATCACAATTGTGTATTGCATGTTTGGAAAACGGGCTTTATATTCTGCGACCTAATGAACCCCTCGCTCTTAATAATGATTTATTCAACGTAGCTAAACCTAGGACCAATAAACGTCAAAAGACCGATAACAAAAATATGACGTATCTACGGCACTTGAGACTAGGTCACATTGGCTATGATAGGATTCAAAGACTTACAAAGGACGGACCTTTGAGGGAACTCACCTTAGGTGAATTACCTGTCTGTGAATCTTGTCTAGAAGGCAAACTGACCAAGCGTCCATTCTCTGCAAAGGGTGATAGGGCCAAAGAACCACTTGGTCTTGTGCATTCAGATGTTTGTGGACCCTTGAATGTACAAGCCAGGGGTGGTTTTGAGTATTTCGTCACTTTCATTGACAATTACTCTAGATACTCATGTCCTTACCTAATGCATAGGAAATCAGAAACATTTTCAAAGTTTCAGGAATTCCTAGCAATGGCTCAGAACCAACTAGGTAAAACATTAAAGATCTTGCGATCTGATAGGGGTGGAGAATGTTTGGATATGCAGTTCCAAGATCATTTAACTGAACTTGGGATTTTATCACAACTTACTGCCTCAGGTACTCCGCAACTAAATGGTGTAGCAGAACGTCGAAACAGAACTTTATTGGAAATGGTTAGATGCATGCTTAGTTACTCAACTTTACCAACTTCGTTCTGGGGACATGCAATCGAAACCGCGAATGACATTCTCAATGTCGTGCCGTCAAAATCAATCCCCAAAACACCTTTAGAACACCGGAATGGTCGTGAACCTAGTTTACGCCATTATAGAATCTGGGGTGTCCCGCTCACGTCCTGAGGAAAAAGGAGGGAAAGCTAGAACCGCGAACTGAAGTTTGCATGTTTTTTGGCTATCCTAAAGGTACTTGGGGTGGACTTTTCTATAGTCATTCAGAAAAGAAAGTGTTTACTTCTACAAATGCTACTTTTCTGGAAAATGACTATGTCCAGAACTTTAAACCTCGCAACAAAGTAGTATTAGAGGAGATGGTTAAAGAATTGACTCCAACCAATGTTCCATCATCATCAACGCGAGTTGATGATGCAATTCCCACTCTTCACGTCCAACCGACGCAAGTCGATTTAAATGAAGAAAGTACCACTGTTCCTGAGCAAACAGTCACGAAGCCTCGTCGTAGTGGGAGGGTTTCTAAGAACCCAGTTCGTTATGGTTTGGATGGTGAAACCAATATGGTTGTTGGTGACAATACTAATGATGATCCATTGTCTTTCAAACAGGCAATGGCTAGCCCTGAAAAGGAACTATGACTCGAAGCCATGAAATAGAAAATGGAGTCCATGTACTTAAATTCTGTATGGGATCTTGTGGAAGCACCTAGTGACTTTAGGGCCATTGGGTGCAAATGGATCTACAAGAAGAAACGAGGTGTTGATGGAAATATCGAGACTTATAAAGCTCGATTAGTGGCAAAGGGTTATACCCAAAGAGAAGGCGTGGACTATGAGGAAACTTTTAGTCCGGTAGCCATGCTCAATTCCATTCGCATCCTCCTATCCATAGCAATCGCTCTCGACTATGAGATCTGGCAAATGGACGTCAAGATAGCTTTTCTTAATGGAAAGCTTGACGAAGTCATTTATATGGATCAGGCTGAAGGATTTAAAGTATCTGGACAAGAAGGAAAAGTTTGCAAGTTGAATAGGTCCATCTATGGACTTAAGCAAGCTTCTCGTTCCTAGAATCTTAGGTTTGATGAAATAATCAAAACCTATGGCTTTGAACAAAATATTGACGAGCCCTGTGTTTACCAACTGAAGGAAAATCAAATAGTGGTATTCCTGGTTCTTTATGTAGATGATATCTTACTCATTGGAAACAATGTTAAGAAATTATCAAATGTGAAGAATTGGCTGAGCACTCAATTCCAGATGAAGGATTTGGGTGAAGCAAGTTATGTTCTAGGTATCCAGATCACCAGGGATAGAAATAACAGACTCTTAGCTCTATCTCAAGCAGCTTACATAGATAAAGTGCTTGAACATTTTTCAATGACAAATTCCAAGAAAGGACGTCTACCGTCCCGCCATGGAATTCATCTTTCAAAGAAGCAGTCTCCCCAGACTCCTGAAGAGGAAGATGCAATGAGAAAAGTTCCTTACGCATCTGCAGTTGGAAGTCTGATGTATGTCATGTTGTGTACTAGACCAGATATCTGCTATGCAGTGGGAGTAGTGAGCAGGTATCAATCAAACCCAGGACCGGAACATTGGATAGCAGTTAAGCATATCCTGAAGTATTTGAGAGGGACTAGGGATTATATGTTAGTCTACAAGGGTGGTGTTATGAACCCTATAGGCTACACCGATTCAGATTTTTAGACTGATGTCGATGACAGGAAGTCTACTTCTGGAATGGTGTTTACTCTTGGGGGTGGGGCTGTGATTTGGAGAAGCGTAAAGCAGTCTGCAATCTCAGATTCCACCATGGAGGCTGAGTACATAGTCGCGTCAGAAGCAGCTAAGGAAATAGTCTGGCTAAAGAAGTTCTATTCAGATCTTGGTGTTATTCCATAAATGGATAAACCGCTTGTGTTGTTTTGTGACAATACAGAAGCGATAGCCAACTCAAAAGAACCTTGAAGTCACAAGAGGAGTAAGCATATAGAAAGAAAGTATCATATTATTTGAGAATATGTGGCCAGGGGAGATGTGAAGGTTATGAAGATTGCAACTGAAGACAATCTTGCGAATCCATTTACAAAGACACTTCCAGAAGCTACATTTGATAAGCATATCAAGGAAATGGGATTAGTAGAATTAAGGCATTAGTTTCAATTAGTGCAAGTGGGAGTTTGTTGGAGTTTTATGCCCTAATTAAAACTCAAATTCTTTGTAATCTCATTTTATTATCAATAAAAGAATAGAAATCATTTTTTGACTTGGTCAATCACTTTGCTCACATGTTTTATTTTCATGATTATTTGTTTAATATAAACTTCTATTAAATCCCGAGCATATAGCTAATCTTATTTATAGTGACGTAATCACAGTGGAATATAAATATGATTATATGTT
Organism: Humulus lupulus; assembly: GCF_963169125.1. NCBI lineage: Eukaryota > Viridiplantae > Streptophyta > Magnoliopsida > Rosales > Cannabaceae > Humulus > Humulus lupulus. The sequence goes on along the minus strand of NC_084801.1, from coordinate 21,301,662 downwards.
CAAAATAAGTTAGTCCTCAGATTAGTCAGTGCACAGGATTTACACTGACTTGCCAATCTACGATATGATATACTTACACATTACAGTGTTATGTTCTTTCCAGAACATTAGCAAAGTAGATAAGATTGGATGTATTTGTTACATCGGACTGGACCGATATGGACAGTTGATAAGATAAGTAAACATAATGTTATTATCTATTCCAGTCATATCATATAGTTGACCATAGGTCAATTCAGTCTCAATTCTGAGTGGTTAGTATTCTAACTGATTGTATTATTTGAGTTCTTTGACTTGTTCGTTACCAGCTTACCCTACGGACTAGACCATACTTACATCTTGGGAACTCGATAGTATAATTGAGTGGGAGTGTTAATCATAGATATGAACATCTATAGCTTCTGATGAAGAAGTGAAACGATGATTTCCTTTTAGTTTGGTTCAAGGTGTTAAATGATAGAGATCTCATTTCAGTAATTAAATTAGTTTACTGAAATATCATTTACAAGGAACTATGTATTTTAAGGATAAAATACAATGAGGGGTAAAACGGTATTTTAGTCCTATCTCATTGTAGACCGTCTATAGAGGATTGAGTGACAATTATAGTTGTAACAATAGATAATTAATAGCGTATCTATATTTGTTATAGAACGTTCTATGAATTCAAGAGTGCAATTCCGAGTCTATAGTGGAGTCACGAGGAATTAATAAGTTAGTAAATTTATTTGTTAGATTTATGATAACTTATTGGAGCTTGATTTCATAGGCCCATGGTCCCCATTGTACATTGGATAAAATCATCTAGATAGTCTCAATTAATTGATTTAATCATCAATTAGAATTATCAAAATTGACCAGGTCAATTTTGGATAGTTTCACAAAGTTGTGTAATTTTGAGAAGAAAAGAAAAATTATGGCAGATTTTTTAATTAAGATAAATTGATATCTAAATTAATAAATAAGTTTAAATCAAAGTTCAAATTATAAATAATTAATTTGATAAAGGATTTAAATAATTATTTAATTAATTAAATCAATAGAAAATAATATAGGCATTGATTTTAAGTCCAATGAGCTTATAATCAAATGGGAAATTTCACGGGCCTATAGCCCATGATAATTTCAACCTAGGGCTTCAAAATGGCTATTATTTTATTGATTTTTTAATTAAATTAAATGGCCTAATTGAGTCTATAAAATGAGTGCTTAGAGAGAAGTCAAAACATAAGTCATAAGTCAGATTTTCTGATAGTTTTAGATTTTCTCTAAACACAAGTCATTTTCTAAGCCTCTTTGTTATTTTCTCTTCTTCTCTCTATATCTATCTCATGTGTTGAGAATTGCCCACACTAGTCTAGGTGGTTCTAAGGATACATTGGAAGGTTGTGAAGAAAATAGAAGATCGGTTCAGTTTCTTAGTAATACTCTATGACAGAGAGGATACAAGAGTTAGAGGAACTGAAGGAAGGACTCTTTAATTCCGCTGCGTATACTGTAAGTATTCTATTCTTTGTTTCTCTTTGAATTCAAATTTAGAAACATGTTTTAGGCTATCTCGTATTAATTTGTTTAATATTAGATATATATATATATATATATATGAAAATAAATAAAGATCGTGTATAAAGCTAATCCAACAGTTAGATCTTATCTAACAAAGTAGTTTGAATAAATAATTAAATAAAAATTGAAAAAATCTAGCATCCCTAAAAATAGGGATGCTACACGTGCACACACAGTCCATGGACTGTGTGTGGAGTGTAGGGCTATTTTTCAGGGATAGGATTTTTATTTTTATTTATTTAATTAATGGATAATTCAAAAATTAGTTTTTGGATTTTTTTCATTAATAGAATAATTAATTAATTAAAAAATAAATCGTAAGTTGGTTACAGATTTATTTTTTTTAAATTTGAATATTTTCTTTTAAGTATGACTAATCAGAAAATATTCATAGATCTGAGACAACTCAGAATATTCGCTCTGTGAAAAATAGAACGATAATTTTCTCTCCCTGAAAAATAAAGAACCAACTCTGAGGCCTATTCTCTTGATCTCATGTGTTGAGTACATCAAGTACAATCACAAATAAACTATCCTTCATTCTCTAAGTGCCCACACACTTCTTGAGGTGTAGAGAACGCTTTGGAAGATCTTGGTGTGAGAACGTGGGAGCGGCTTGGATAGGAAGATCGTTCTAAATATGAAAAGATAGCAAAGACACTTGATAGGCTTCAAGAGGTATGAATTCTATCCTTAACTTGCATATGATTAATGTATGGATTCGCATATTTAAAGGTAGTTTAAATATGTTACAAAAAATTTGTTGTACACTGGGCCAATCCCACCACCATTCCGCTGCGTATTAGGAAATTCGTTCCTAACATCAAGATCCTTCTAACTCTTCGGTTTGAGAGCCGAATGGTTATTACAAGCAGATCATTATGAGGGAATTAAATGTGGCTAGTGTCTTCTTCCGTAAAATTGATGTGTGGTTTGTCCATTATTTGTAGCTTTGACAGTCGCTGCTCCGAAGTGAACACTACTCCATCATGAGATTTTAGCTCCTGGAAATATATTTTCTAGGCTCCATTGCTCGTGCCAGGAAAATGAGGTCCTTCTTCGATCGTGTCTATGTCTCTTCCTTCAACAAAATAAGGGATGAGTTGGTTTTCTGGAGCTAGAAGAGTTGGGAGTGGGTTCACTTGATGTCCTGGAGCTAGTTGTGGATTCTGCACAGCTGGCGGATTGGGAGCTACCCGATTTTGAGCGTACTGTGCCAACGGTCCAGCTCAGATGAATGTCTCAATCTCATCCTTTAATTGACATCAATCGTCAGTATTGTGGCCAATGTCGTTGTGATAACAACAAAAATTGGTTGGGTCTCTCTTTGCCCATTGATTTTTCAAGGGCTCTAGTTTTTTCCACAAAAGGCGAGTCGAATTGGCCAGGTATATGTGTTCCCTCATATCTGTCAGGTCGGTATATGCGACTTTGTTTTTCTTAGACGTTGCTTGGTCGCCTTCGTTATTTCCTTTTCTCTTGTTATTATTCACTGTCTGGTTGTTATGGGTTACGAGCTGAGTCGTAGCTGTAGTATTCGTTACCACTCCAGCTGGCTGAGTGGGAATTTGGCTAGTCCCGGACATTGCAGATTCTTCCTCCTCGAGGTTTATCCATTCTTGATCTCAGGTCAGGAACTCATCTGTATTCTTTACTCCCTTCCTTTGGAGTTCTTTCCACAATTCACCTCCCACGGTGATTCCTGGTCGCATTTCCATGAGCTTGGAGCTATCATCAGCGTCCTAACTCAAGTTGTTATGTTAGTGAATTGGTTCATGTAAGCCTTGAGAGACTCACCCAGTTGTTGCTTTATATTGGCCAAGGAATTGACTTTTACTCGTACTTCTTTTGTAGCTCGTAACTGTATGTTGAACTCTGTCGACAACTGTTTCCAGGAGGTGATTGAGTGCCTTTTAAATTTATTAAACCATAGCTTGGCTGGTCCTGTCAATGTGGCTGGGAACATGACACAACGCAAATCGATGTTGACATTACGGACTCTCATCAAAGTATTAAAGTCCCAATGTGGTTTGATGGGTCGGTAGTTCTGTCATAGGTAGTCATGTTTGGCATCTTGAAACCTATTGGATACGGAGCTGCATCAATGTGAGGAGCGAAAGCCTCGAGCTCCTCATCAGAATCACAATCGTCATGATTTTTCCTGGACAAGAGGCACTTCATTTGCTCTTCCATCATAGCGAGCCACTCAAGGGTTGGGTCCTTCACTTCCAAGTTATTTGGGAGTTGATTATTAGCTCCCACCCCAGTCTGTGCGTTATTCAGGTTATTGTCCCTCCAAGCTTGAGCTTGGTTAATTGGGATGCTCCCATTATCACACATTATTGAAGGGTTTTCCCTCGTCTGCTTATAACTCAGATCGTTATTGCAAGCTTGTTGTCCCCGTTGGTCGTTCAAATGATCACGCAAGTCGGACTGATGGTTAAAGCAAAAACTCTTAGTTGAATTCAAATGACTCCTCAGGTCGGTTTCCTGCCTTCGAGAGTGTATACTACACACACTTTTTGACCTACCCTCGTGATGAATTTCCGTCCAGTAGCTATCTTCACCGAAGCTTACCATTCGTGGAAGAGGTCGTGGTGCTTGGTTGTTCACGTGAACTCAGATCTCGTTATCTCGAGATTGCGTAACATATGTATCTTCTCTAGGAACAGAGGTTTTTAGCTTGTTTTCGCGAGCTGATGTGTTACCTTGTGCCTGCAGAGGTGTCGAATGAAAAATTGGTGATGGTGGGTGCCTTATTGGGAAGGTAGTTCGTCGTCCATCAAGGCACACCAAACTAGGTCACCCATTATCCACTCCAATATCTTGGGCTGGTGCAATGTTTCCTCGTTTCTATCCACTTGCCCAACTAGCTAGTTTGGTGTTGGAGGATTCATAGGGTCTTCTGCTCGCCTGGAAGTAGTCCCTACTTGCCCCATCTGATTGGGCTGATCTCTAGTGACTTGAGATGTGTGCTCATTTCTGCGATTGTGACCAGGCTGGTTATTCCTGGGATTCTGTACTGACGGCACGGAGCTCGGGGTTGTTGTCCGAACAGAACGGCTTATGTTGGGACGATTACGCTTGTGGGATCTAGTCTTGTGGGAGCCAGTTGCTCTCCTTCTGACATTATTGTCGGTTGCATGAGGGGGTAATCGCGACATAATTTCGTCAATACGCTTGTTGGCATGGGCGATGTGGCTCCTTAGTTAAGCATTCACCAATTCCACCATAGTGATATAACCTGGGTTATGGTGGCGGTGGTGCGAAGCCGAGCTACCAGTGTCGCCGTGGTAGCCGTCCTGATTTTGGGGTTATTTTTTAGGACGACGAGGTACAGAGATGCCCTCTCCAGTAGGGTCAACTATACGAAATTCCCATTGGTCTCTAAGTCTCTCTGAGTCATTGTCGCACATTGATCGTGTTACCACTATTGTGATTATCGGATGAAAATTCCTTGAAACTATCAGCAAGCCTAATCTAACTCTCAATGAAAGCATTAATCTGTTGATGCGATTTTTCGCCAGCAGTAGATTAAGAAATCTGAAAAAAGATGATTAAACTTTTGCAAACCGTAAATAAAGAACACAATGAGTTTTTACGTGGTTCAGTGGTTAAAATCCACATATTCCATGAGTTTATATTATTTTGTTTAGGTGCTCTTGGAGAAATTGTTTAAGACAATTTCTGCAGAGTTTTTGTGTACAAAATTCGGTCTCTTTTACTGTCTATTCCCTCTTTATTTATAGGGGATAGATGGACAAAATTGGGTAACCATATAATATTTGGTAACTTACAAGAACGAGTAACTTTCCAAATATACTTAAATTCTTAAAATACAATAATTGCCTACATTGTACATTTATTAGTCAAATATTACAAATCATTAATTATGTATATTAACTTTACATGAGCATTCATCCTTATGCGCAAGACTGTTGCAGGCTGAATGTGTCCCTCAAACTGGAGGTTATATGTCGTGACGATCTGACTCAAGTAATGCTCGAAGCCTGACTCGAAGCCTGATAACGGCGATCTGGAAATTAAGTCCATCTATCTCTATCACACACATCGGGGCGATCTAAAGGATCTCTTGATAGCCAACCTTAGTGATATAATCTCTAGCTATTTAATCTAATCTATAGTTAATTCGATCTAGACATTTATTGCTTAGCCAGCTTAACCTTGAACAAGACCATCTAGATCGTATTTTTAATGGGGAAATTTAATAAATCATGCTTACATTAGCTTAATAATTAAAATTTGAACCAAAGTTAACCACCATATGAAACAAATGCTCATCTTTCATTTAATACCAAAAATACCCCTCTCATAACAAAATCTCATACCTTTCCTCTCTAAAATCTTGCAAGAAAGATACACATGGGTAAGTGATTTTCTTTGATTCTTGTTGTTGTTGGTTGTTTTTATGGTTTAGAATGCTGTTTAGATGTTGGATCTGTAGTTTGTTGGTATTTTTTGCTGTTTTTTGGGTGAAAATCTGCGTTTTTTTTTGGGTTCCTTGAGTAAATGCCCGATAGTGTCCGATAGAGGCCCGATTCGGGCACGATAGTTGTTGAGTTTCAAGGTTAGGGATGAAGGTCCGATGGCAACCCGATGGTTGCCCGATAGGTTTGGTTACCCGATGGTCATTCAGGTTCGATGGCTACCCGATGGTTGCCCGATTATTATTTTGAATCTATACACCCTTTTAAGTACAATAATGGATCGATAGTAGTCCGATATATGCCCGATTGTTGTTATTAAGTTACTGCGGACCTAATAGTACGATGGTACACGATGGTACCCGATACGTGCCCGATACTTGCCCGATAGTATGATGGTACACGATAGTGATAAAAAAAAACATAAATAAAAACTGCAACTTTTCCCCTGCCCATTTCCCGTTCCCTCTCTCTGCCAAAACTCTTCACTCCCACAAAACCATCGAGCAACCCATAACTACCCTCACCCACCCTCACCCGACGCATCTCTCCCCTCACCCGACGGTCAGAAAAATCCCCACCACCCGACGAAGGAAAACCCAGTCCACCGGAGACCAAGCCTCACCCAAACCCCGACACTCACCCAAACCCCAACCCCCACCGGAGACGAAGGAAAATGCAAACCCCGAAGAAAAACCGACACCCCATTACGCAAAAATGTCTAGGGTATGTGTTTTTTTCAATTTCTTTTCCATTGGAAAATGTTATAGTATGTATTGTTGAATTTGACTGTGTGAAATCTGATAAACCGTAAAATTTTGAATTTTTTGTTGGGTTTTTTTAGAGGTATTTTAGGGTACGATAGTGGGTCGATAGGGGTACGATAGTGTTTGTGTTTTCTCATAACTTCAGGTTGAAGATGACTGTACGATAGGGGTACGATAGTGGTTCGACGTTGGTACGATAGTTTGTGTTTTCTGATAACTTGAGGTTGAGGGTGAAGGTACGATAGGGTACGATATTGGGTACGATGTGTGCCCGATAGTGGGAACAAATTGTTGTGTTGTTATATTCCGATGGTGTACGATGTGTGGTACGATGGTGCACGATAATGTTATAGTTCCAGTTTTTAATTTTTTTTCATTGGTGTCCGATATGGTGCGATAGTGTCCAATAGTTGCTCGATAGTAGATTGCAGAATATAAAATTTGATGTTTTTTTTTGTTATTCTATTTAATTGGGTATTTATTTGTTTTATGCAGAACTTAAGACCTCCACAACTGATAGTTCCAGTAGAGGAACATTTTACGGGACGTATCACTTGGCGCGGCAGTTGGTACTTTCCAAAGATTAAAGCAAAATTTATACAGTGTGGTTTATTGGATAGGGTGAAGGAATCCCCTTTCAAACAGTTCTTCATGGCGGAACCATTAAATTTTTCTAGTGCCTTAGTCCATCAGCTGTTGTTGCACAAATTCAGAGGGGAGAAGACTGACGAAGTCCAGTTTTATATTGGGAAAAAACGATGTAGATTTAGCCAATTGGAGTTCGCTTTAGTTACTGGTTTAAATTTTGAGGTCGGACCGTCTGAAGCTGAGATTAAAGCGAAGACCACTTCGGATCGGTTGATTCTTGAGTACTTCAATGGTCATTCCCCAGTGAGCATAGGGAAACTGCGCAGAACTTTTGAGAGTTGTCAAATAGTTGATGATGTGTACAAGATGGGTTTGTGTTTATTAGTAGAGGGTGTTTTGAAAGGTCGTGAGGAGAAGTTGATGGTTTGGACTGACATGCTGAAGATGGTAGATGACGTTGACTTCTTTTTCCAGTACCCGTGGAGGAAGATATCATACCAGAAGTTGTTACAAACTTGTCAAAAAGACTTTGTAGAAATGAAGAAGCATTTACAGAAGAAGATTGAGAAAGGAAAGACTCAGAAGGAGGCCAAGTACTCTATTTATGGGTATGCTGCAGCATTGCAGTATTGGGCTTTTGAGTCCATCATTGAGTTGGGTCAGGATTATGCTGTGAGATTGGGCCAAGGCATTCCAAGAATGATCAACTGGCAGAGCAAGGAGAAAGTAGAGATACACAAAGAGCAACTTATTAAATTGTTTGCCAAAAAGGTGAGCTTTTACTTTACTTTTTAAATATTTTGAATGTTTTATATTTTTTTCTAGATATGCAATTCTATGGGTACTGCACGATAGGAATATGATAGGGTACGATTTGAGTACGATTGTGGGGTTATTTTGTGGTTTTTTTGTCAACTGTTTGAAAACTGGCTAAGGGGTACGATTTGGTACGATGATGGTCCGATTGGGGTACGATATGTATTCTTTATTAATGTAGTTGTAGAGGTACGATGTTGTACGATGATGGTACGATAGTTAGCAAGTAATTCTCACTTACGGGTACAATATTGTTATGTTATGGGTACGATATGGGTACGATAATTGCATGATATGGGTACGATATGGTACGATTGAGGTACGATAATTGCATGATGTGGGTACAATATGGTACGATTAGGGTACGATAGGTTACCATTGTTCATCGATGACAATTACTTATTTTTTATATTGTTTTACTTTCCAATCTAAATATTCATTGTTTTTTGTGGCAGTTGACAGTATACCCCTACCTGTGTGCCCGACCTGCTGAAAAACAATATGTGAGGTCCCTTACAGACAATGAAGCCCCATTGTATGTGGACATGGGGTTAGAGGAACTAGAGGTGGGTGCCGATGGATAGCCTACACAGGAAGCCTTACAGAGCCAGGCTGAAAAGCTTGCTGAAAAGTTAGCTGAGCAAGCAGAAGCAGCAAATATTTTTAAGGAGGTTTCACCACCTCCAGCACCTGAGGCACCTGAGGTTCCCCCATCAGCACCTCATGCCAGCACCTCCTCCCAAGCTGAGCAACCAGGCTACTCTATGATTTTGGCCAAGTTGGAAAATGTTGAAAGGCAACAAAGTGCCCTTATTAAAGGTCAGTCCGAGATCTTGGGTCAATTGCAGAAGCTGATGACAATGATGGAAGATCTTAGTAGGCCAGCTCTAGCTCCACACCCTCAGCCCACTGAAGAAGGCCCTCAGTCTCCTGTAGATGAAGACATTCTCCCTAACGATTACAGACCTAATGATGTAGATGATCACATTTTTCGTACACCAAAGGATAGGCAAATTACTGTAATCGGAGATACTGATGATTCTGAAGTACAATTCTTAGACATAGCTCCACCAGCACCGGAGAAGAGGAGAGAAAGAAAGAGGCCTAGGTGGTTCGATGAGTACACTGCAATGAAGAAAAGGAATAAGAAATCGAAGACAGCAGTGAATGTGGATCCATTAAGGGTTGTTGATGGTAAATTACTTATGACCTTTCACAAGTGGTTGCTTGGCACCATTGGGAATAAATATCCGAGGGAATGCTTCTCAGGGACACACGATGTTGCTTGGTTCCTGAAACTGCATACTCCGAGGACATGGCTTTCTGACTCTGTAAGTTTTCTATAACTTCATAATTAAATAATGTTGAAAATTTATTTAAATGTTTCTATATGTAGTGGTACGATATAGGTACGATTGGTGTACGATGGTAGTACGATTATTATTAGTGTCAAATTATAAACTGTTTTTATTGTCCATGGTACGATGGTGGTACGACATTAGCACGATAGGGGTACGATATAATTTGTTAAGTAGTTACTATTAACATCGTAATTTTAGAATTTGTAGTGGGACGATATAGGTACGATGGTAGTACAATAATAGTTAGTTTCAAATTGTTAACTTACTTTGTCAATGGTACGATAGTGGGACGCTAGTGGGTACGATGGTGTATAATACTGTAGTTTTTGCCATAAAGGTACGATGATGGTACGATATTAGCACGATAGGGGTACGATAGAAGGTTTTATTGTTGTTATTTAGTTACTATATTCATGTACGATTGGGGTACGATGATGGTACGATTGGGGTACGATATTTACTATATTCATGGCTGATAGTTTTTTGTTTATTTATTTTGGTACGATAATGTGGTTACTGACTTAATTTTCCTTTAATGTAGCATTTAGATGCAGCATTCCATCTCATGAGGAGGCGTCTAGAAGTTTATCCTGACGTGTACCCTCATAACTGTGTTGTTATGCCTACAATTTTTCCCGAATCATTGAAGGCTCGGTGGGACGCTTTTCCAAGTTCTGACTACTCTAGCTTTAGTTGGGATGACAGTATATTGGACCTGGTTAGGGGTGATGCAGTCCAGTTCTTACCGAGTTGGCAGAACAAGGAGTTCATTTATTTTGCCCTCTTCTTGAAAGACCAATTGCATTGGGTAGCTGTAGAGGCAGACCTGAATGGGTGGATGTTCAACATCTTTGACTCCAGTATTGGATCAATTTCCGAAAATGATTTGATCAGTTTGATGGTTGACTGGTGTACCATTTTCCCGTCGGTCTTGCGACAGTCCAGTTTATTTGAGAACCATGACCTTATACTCGCGCCTCAGTTGACAGCATCAGAGAACCAGGTCAGGCCCTTCGATTGGAAACTCACTCCACGTGAATTCGTACCGCAAACAAAATCCAGGTGAACTTTATTAAATATCACATATTAATTATTATTTCTTAATTACAAAACTTTATTAAATTATTGTTTATTTTCTAATGCAGTGGCGATTGCGGATGTTACGTAATTGAGCATATCGAACATAAGCTTCTACAACTACCATTTGACAATAATATGAAATTTTTTAGGCAAAGGTGGTGTGTAGACTTATTCTACCAAAACTTATGTTGAACGGTCTTAATTTTTTTTAATTGTATAATTTTTTTTATTGCTCTTTTTGTAATTACTACATTTTAATGTGTTTAATCTTTGCAATCGTACTATCATCGATCACTATCGTACTCTATCGTACCCTCACATGTCTCACAAATTTCACGAAACTGGACTGAAACCATATCATCGTACCACTATCGGACCAATATCGTACATTATCGTACCCTAATGTCGTACATTAACTATCGTACTACATCGAGCAACGTCGTACCATATTGTAAGATACATTTAAATAATCATACAACAAATGATATCGTGCATTGTCGTACCGACATCGTGCACTATCGGACCAACACTGGATTATTACATAGTTAAGAGTTTCATAATGGAGAAAAAAACAGAAAAAAACCTGCAAAATCCAGCACATAACAAATATTACTAGTTCAAGCAGAAATAAAACACAATAGGTCAACTAGAATACAAACAAAACAATTTAACCTCGGTACTTGCAAGACGCTTTGTTGTGCCCTTTACCACCACACTTGCTACAACATCGTTGTATCACAACCTTGTCTCCATTAGAAGGATATCGATTTTTCCTAATTCGTCCGACCTTTTGCTTCTTCGGTCGGCCTACAGGTTTCTTCTCAATCGATACTCCAACTTGGATGTTCTTAATGTCTTCAGGCAATTCCCAATCATCCTCATCACCAACTGGCATAATTATCCCCTCATATGTGCTCTTCCAACACTCTCTTGTGTAATATTGAGAGCACAATGCGTACATGCTAATATTTCATTCTTGAGCAGCAGCACATGCATGTGGACAAGGAATCTTCATGATTTGGAATAGGCCGCAACTGCATGTTCGTGCCTCCAAATCAACTATACCACCGCTCTGAACTGTTCCTCCGGGGTGGACATTAAATGTATAAGGTCCAGCTTTGTCGACGCTTAAGAACCAAGATTTCTCAAATTGACATGACAAGTCCCCCTCCATAACTGGTGATAGAGACGTGCTACACTTTTCAGCGTTTTCCTTTCGAGTAGCAAACCATGTTTGAATAGTAAACCTGATGAATTCAACAAAAGCAGTGATCGGGAAGGCTCTTGCGTCCTTAGTTTTGCTGTTGAAACTTTCAGCCCAATTACTTGTCATTACATTGTAACGGTCCCCTGGAAAGTATGCACAAACCCATCTTTCAAATCCAATGCCCTCAAGATATAGTGCAACTCGAACATCCATTGCTTTTATCTTCTCAAATTCTCTTTCAAAATTTGTCTTCTTATACGAGTATGCACAACTGTAAATATGATCCGTGAAGCAATCAGTCTTGAACTTGCTAACCACGTTCATAATAATGTGGTGGTAGCATGCGCCGTGGGGTGCATCAGGGAAGACAAGTTCCAAAGCATGAACAATGCTTTGATGCCTATCCGATACGAATGCTAAGTTCTCAACATCACCAATCGCTTGTTTCAACTTCCTCATGAAATAGGTCCAAGAGTCGTGGTTCTCACTGTCAACTATTGCGAAAGCAATCGGAAATATGTGGCTGTCTAAATCCAATGCCACGGCACACAACATTTGGCCACCATACCTAGTTTTCAAGAAGGACCCATCAATACATATAACAGGTCGACAAAACTTGAATCCCCGCCTACAAGCACCCAGAGAAAAAAAGCAATACTTGAAGCGACCCTTGTCTACCTTGAAATCAGTAATGGAATCGGGATTGTACAACTGCAGCATGTGCAAGTACCCAGGTAACTTCGAATATGAAGCTTCAGGCGTACCCCTAACTATGTGGAGTGCCTTCTCTCTGCATCTCCAAGCCTTCTCATAACTCATTTCGATCCCAAAAGAATTCTTCATATCTTCTCTTATTTTGGAGGCTAAATAATCTGAACCGTTAACTAAGAATTTATCCTTGATCAGTTCGGCAACTACCAAAGGTGATGCTTAACGGTTATCTTTTTTTCGAACATCGAGGGAACATGTGTGTACATTTTCAAATGCTGTCACCTCAAACATGTTAGAAAGTTGCTTCTTCTTCCCTCTTAACCTCCACCCACAATCAGGATCCTTGCATGTAATGTACCAAATATCAGTACCAGACTTCTTAACTATAAAGTCGAATCCCTTCTTTATTGTAAACAAGTCAGCAACCTTCTTTAAATGTTCCTTGTCTCTGAAAAACTTTCCTAAATGAATCTCCCCGCCCGATGTGCCACCCATAGATATATAGTGACTATTATCCTCAATGTCTTCTCTTGTAAACATCTGAGCTTTGAATTTACTATAATATGTCGAAGAAGAGAGTGGATCACTAAATTCTCTAGCATCATTTGTTCCGTCTAGACGACTACTACTAGTACCAGGTGTTTGGCGATCTTCTCTACGGTGTCTACTTCTACATGTTGTTTGCCTCGGTATTTGGTACGACAATGGACTCAGGCTCAAAGCTTGAGAACGGACCTCTGTTTCTTGGTTGTCTCTTACATCATCATTGCAATCAAAATCAGCATCAGGTTCAAGATAATCAGGAAAATCGTCATTGCCCTCAATATCATCTTCAGGGTCAGGACAATCAGGAAAATCATCATGAAATGGCATCTGTGCTACATGATCAACTGTCGGTATGAAAGGGTTTGATTCAGGTACAGCAGTGGCTACCAGCACCTCCGGATTTGTTTCTGGAACATAAGTCCCAACCTCACTACGAGTATCCTTAACAGTACTTGGTGGAGGATTACGATCAACAATGATATTCTTCTCCACCAAAGTCACAAAAAGGGGAACAAATTCATCTGGCTTCTTCAAAAGCATTGACAAATATAAGCTTACACCCTTGTCATTCCTTATAAGTTCAGGCCGATACATTAACTCTTTCATGTACTTATAATTCACTTCTAATTTCAAGTCATACTGCACTCTGTCAACCTCCAGCTCTGAGTACAAAAGTTCAACAAGTTGTGAGTAAGTTATGTCCTTCTCCAACTCGAACGTTAAATTTTCGGCTCCATTAAAAACCCAATCTCTACCTTCACGCTCCCAAACACCATTATACATCAAGTATGCAAACAAAGTTGACCCTATCATGTACAAAGAAAAAAAAATCAGTAAATGGCAACAAAATGTCGAAATTTAGTTCGACATTTTTTATCATCGTACCAATATCGGGCCATATCGGGCGGTATCGGGCAAAGTTTTATTTATGTTTTTGATCACTTAAAACACTAATATCGGGCACGTATCGGGTACCATCGTGTACCATCGTACTATTAGGTCCGCAGTAACTTAATAACAACAATCGGGCATATATCGGACTACTATCGATCCATTATCGTACTTAAAAGGGTGTATAGATTCAAAACAATAATCGGGTAGCCATCGGACCTGAATGACCATCGGGTAACAAAACCTATCGGGTAACCATCGGGTTGCCATCGGACCTTCATCCCTAACCTTGAAACTCAACAACTATCGTGCCCGAATCGGGCCTATATCGGACACTATCGGGCATTTAGAAAAAAACTCAGGGAACCCAAAAAAAAACGCAGATTTTCACAGAACACGATTTTCACCCAAAAAACAGCAAAAAATACCAACAAACTACAGATCCAACATCTAAACAGCATTCTAAACCATAAAAACAACCAACAACAACAAGAATCAAAGAAAATCACTTACCCATCACAATGAGCAAAAATAACACAAAGCTTAGTGTTTCTCCTCAAACAATCCACAATGTCCGAATGTGTATCTTTCTTGCAAGATTTTAGTATGGAAATCTTGTGTGTAAAACGTATGGTGAAGAGAGAGTGAGAGAGAATGTATGGTGAAGAGAGGTAGAGAGGAAGAGGGAGAATAGAGAGGAAATGTGTTATGAGAGGGGTATTTTTGGTATTAAATGAAAGATGAGCATTGATTTCATGTGGTGTTTAACTTTAATTCAAATTTTAATTATTAAGCTAATATAAGCATCAATAATCAAATTTCCCAATTTAATTTAATGTAAAACAATATATGTGATTGATTGGCCTAAAATTCGAACAAAATAAAAGATAAAAAAGTGTGATTGGTCAACCACCTTGGGAGCGTGGCAGAGCTGCAAATTAACAGAAAACTGGGTTCGGTTTTCTTCTCGGCAACGCTTTTGATTCTAAAAGCCAAAACTATCCATTCATGGCTGATCGAGGGTTTGGTCATCCTCATTTGGTTCCCACGAATAGTTGCAGAAATGGGTGTGAAGGGAATTTCTGCGACGGGGGTTCCGCTAGAGAAGATGATAAAGCACGTGAAAATGGAGATGGCCCCGACGTCATTTTGGGTTTGGACGGTGGTACCACTTCTACTGTCTGTGTATGCTTGCCACTGCTTCCATTGATGGAGAACCCCAATAACCTCCCTGACCCGCTTCCTCTTCTCGCTCGCGCTGTCAGCGGTTGCTCTAACTATAATAGCGTTGGAGGTTTCAATTCCTTCTCTCTTTTTCGGTTAAATATTATTTCATCAACTGATTAGGCTGTGATTTCTTTTTTTTGACAAAAGGTAATTTTATTCCTTTGCTCTTGTTTAGTTTGGCAAACCTTATTCAAATTTCGTTTATGTTGCATAAACGTTAGCTTTAGCTATTGCCTTTAATTTTGAAATTTGCCCAATTTATTTTCTCAGTTTAAGGAAAAAGGATTAGCTATTGTTTTTCACATTTTGAATAAATAGATTCAATCTTTAACCTTTTTTCAGTTTAAGCTAATGTTTATTATATTCTTATTTGTGTGAACTTTACTATGATGACGGTTCCTTTTGAATTTTAGATTTGTTCTAGTAAATAGGTTACTTATTAATCTTGGAATGTAATGAACAAGAAAACCACTGATACAGAAAGTTCAGTGACTTGTTTTGATGTCTCTCATCTTAGTTATTTTAAAATGTGTTGGATTGGGCAGAAAATGCTGCCAAGGAAACACTGGAGCAGGTTATTACAGAGACCCTTAAAAAATCTGGTTCAAACTGGTCTGCTGTTCGAGCTGTTTGTTTAGGTGTCTCTGGTGTTAACCATCCAACTGATCAGGAGATGATACTGATTTGGCTAAGGTGAGCGAATCTGAATATTTTGTTCATAGTAATGTTTTCCATTCTCTTGTATGTTGAATTAAATTAATCTTGGCTTTCACATAAAGTTGATCTTAAAGAGTTCAACCTATAAAGTGGTCTTAAGCTGTGTCAAAGCTCTAAGTGTGAATTTCATTTGTGATTTTTAAGTTGACCTTTTACAGTGTGCTTCTGTATGCTTTCAGTTAAAGCAGAAAGATGACATATATAATTATTGTTTAAGATGGAGCTTATAAAGGAATATATACATATGTATTTTTATATGTATCAAGAATATAAGTTTAGCTCAGTTATGAATATGATGTTATAATGCTTTGGTGTTGAAACAAGTTTCATGCATGTGGAGTTTAAGTTCTATGATCCCTAGGTGCATTTTATAGTTTTATGTTATCTTGGGCATTTATTGTTTACTATGTTGATTGCCTGGTATGCAGACATATTCTAATTTAAAATGTCAATGCAAACAGGTTCACGATAATGTCTTAATAGGACGAAATGAGTTCCCTTACCTTTGTAGTCATACTGCTCTCTAATTTCCTTGGAGTGTCTTTCATTTTTGGTCATATTAATCTCTAATTTACTTGGAGTTTCTCGATTGAATTTTCAGGGAAATATTCCCTTCGCATGTTAAAGTATATGTTCAAAATGATGCTGTCGCAGCTTTAGCAAGTGGGACCATGGGAAAGCTTCATGGATGTGTATTGGTTGCTGGTACAGGGAGCATTGCCTATGGCTTTTCTGAAGATGGCAAAGAGGCTCGTGCTGCGGGTGGTGGACCTATCTTAGGTGATTGGGGAAGGTATCAACCTACCTTTATTATGCATTGAGTTTAATTTTCTGAATGAAGAAGATATGCTATCTTTGTCAACTTTATTTTGTATTTTTTTCTATTGATGATCTCTCATTGATGTGATACAGAGGAAAGTTCTAAAAACAGAAAGCCTTACTATTGTTTCTTCTTGAATGAATAGGCAATATTTGAGTGCTTATTTATTTAATTTTTATTAGCTTCAAACAGAGTTGCAAAGAGTAGTATTCTGTTCAAAGCTCGTCTCATGGAGCCATAGGATAAGAGAGTTGACTTTGGACAATCACCTTTCTTAATAGGGGTCAATGGTCAAAATTTGTCATTGATGAAGAACCTATTCTTGAAAAAGGAAAGAATAGTTTGTAATTATTAACCTAACATTTTGATGCCAGGTTAATTTACGAATATACAAATTGCTTGCTCTATATATGCTTACTAAAAATTTTATTTGTTAAATATCTAAATTTTGTTGCCATGTAAACTTTTGCGAGTTGAAGACTTGATAACTTTAGTAATAAGGAAAAAATGAAAAATGTATGAATTTGGATTGTTTGGAAAGAAGAGGAAAAAAGATATAAAGACACAGATGATTGAGTTTATAGAGAAAAAGTAATTGGTCAAAATGTCTAGTTTTTTTATTTTTTGGGTCTTACCGCAGATATTTTCTAAATGTGTGAATAGCTGTGCGTGTTGGACTTCCCACACAGAAATATTGAAATATATAGCCTTGTCCTTTTTAAAAAAAAATGATACATGGCCTTTTAGCAACTTTCATGGGTTTTTTTCTTCAATATAATATGTATATGTTACTTTAAATTATACTTTGTAAACTTGTATTTTTATTCTTGTTGATTGCACATAAACTTTTTAGCCATAAAAGACTGTTTTTAGAAATTATAAGATCTTCTAATGAATACAATTTTGTGTTTATGGATTTAGTAGTAAACGATCTGATCAATAAAATACTTACAATTTGCAGTGGTTATGGGATTGCTGCACAGGCATTAACTGCAGTAATAAGGGCTTATGATGGTCGAGGTTTGCAGACAATGCTTACAAGTAGAATTCTGAAGGCTCTTGGTCTTTCTTCTCCTGATGAAATTATTGGGTATGTGATGCAGAATCAAATAGATAATAATTAGAATTGTTTGATAAATATGTTTTATTATTAGGTTTTATCTGATTTTGAGTAATTTGAGTTTTAGTATGTGTTAAATTCCTACAGTTGCTAGTTGATTTAAGATTTGTTAGTTACATATCCATAAATAGGCTTAGCTACGTCTAATTTTTATTCAAATTGCTTATTATAGTCACTACTGCTAGTTATTGACAAGATACTTTAAAGTTTAGCGACCTACAATAAAGCAATACACATTTGTTACCATCTCATTATCAGATTGGTTCTGTTCATGCATTTCTGTGATGACTGGGTGGCAAAATCTCATAAGATTGTTAAGTTGTGAGAGGAGAGACTTATTGCATTCCCCTCTATTCTTCAGAGGCTTATATTTAAACCCAAAACCTAGTGTGTTTCTTTTTATTATTTAAACTGTTTTCTCTCATGAAGCTGAGCCGATCTGCAGCTTCTGTATACCATGATCATTTTTTGCCTTGAGCTGAATGGATATGTATCTTTGTACTCAACTGATATTTTTTGTCTTATCCAAAGTGGAAATGAAGCTTAAACAAATTGATTTATTTTTACGGCTGAAGGTGATTAAGAGAGCAATTTTGAAGATCCAGTATGCAATAACATTGGGGTAAGCAAGGTAATATCTGCATGGATATGGATTGTTTGCTTAGACCCAAAAAAAAACACTAAAGCTCGGTCTATTACGTTTCTGGTCCTAATCTTTGGATCTGCACTTTGACAGTTCTCTTTTTTTATTCTTCCTGTGAGAGTAGTGATATGGGCTGTACAACGCATTGCCAAAACTTAGATATGAGAAGCTGTTCCTTCGTATTTCTGTGTTTTTTATAAGGTCAATGCTTTGCCAAAGTGGTCTGCTCTCTTGTATTTATGCTTCTTTCCCCCTTCTCTCTTTAGGAGGTGAATTTATGTTTCAGTTCTTGGCAGACTAGTGTCAAGCCTACTGCAAGCATCTCTTGTTGCAATATCTCTGTGATCTTATGATGCTTCTTCAAGTGCATCATCATGCAGAATTAAAATGAAAGTCGCTTTGCTTTGTCTCAAGGTTTAGTCTTTGAATTGGAGAGAAGATGGCCTTGTGAAAAACTTGATCACTTATAGATAAACTTACTTAGTTTATTGTCAGGCATTGTGATCAAGAAATGTTTTCAGGCTGACGTCAGTGTCATTGAATTTAGGTGGACTTATGAAGATCGATCATGGGCTCGCATTGCAGCACTAGTTCCAGAAGTGGTATCATGTGCAGAAGGTGGAGATCAAATTGCACATGATATCCTAACTGAGGCTATCAAGGAATTAGCTCTCAGTGTTAAGGCTGTTGTTGAAAGGCTCCGCTTGTGTGGTGAAGGTAAAAATGATATCATCATTTAGTTGGATCAAATGATTTTCTGTTTACTAGGTTTTAGCAATTTGAATTAAGGAAGTGAAGTGGAATGAAATTGAAGAGTCGGACTATCTGAAATGTTTTGTATAATGGCAGCACAAATATGATCTTTCTGTGCGTAGTTTCACAAGTCAATAAGATCACATTAACTACTTCATGATTCATACTGAAATTTGATTGCAGATAATACTGGCTCATTTCCTGTTGTGATGGTTGGTGGTGTCCTTGAAACCAAGACAACTTGGGATATAGGAAACAAAGTTGTGGACTGTATCCGGAAATTCTTCCCTAATGCTCAGCCAATACAACCAAAGGTTATCATTTTACGCTTTTCTGTGAAAATCATTAGTTACAAATAATTTGCATTCACTGGTTAGCGGAGTGTCGTTATATTAAAGAGTCTTACAACTCTCTCTTTTAGTTTAGTAAAATCTCTATAAACTATCAATACTTGGATCACAGAAAATGATTAATTTAGTGAGCTATTTATATATTAATGTAATAAAGACTGAATTATTTATTGTTGTGATATGAGAATGTCTCCACCAATGCTTCTTACCACCTTACAAAAAGTTGAAAATGACAGTCAAGTCAACATCAATATTAAGAAGAAAACAACACTAATAGATAAATATACATCCTCATAGTTTGGTCATACGTATTTAGTTTCAGTATTATGAAATTATCAATTTATATATTTTGTGGATCCTGTACTTTTATTATGCATTATCTTATTTATCGAATTATTATTTTACCATGTTGGTCCTAAGTTGAGACTGATAAAGAAAATCATTTATCGGGGTTATTATGCTCAACTACCTTCCAAACATTCCATGTTCATGTTAGAATCATTGGTTTCACATGAATTCCTTTCTATGCATGTTATAAAACTCTGCAATTATGAAAAGAACTGCTGCTGATGATAAAATTTCCAGCACTAGTACAATAATTGCATTACTTTTGCATTTTTCACTCCTCTTTTGAGGTTGTAATGGTTGAACCAATCTCTAAATTCAGGTGGAGCCTGCTATTGGGGCAGCATTGTTGGGTTTCAATTTCTTGATGAAAGAATCAGAAGGAAACAACCACAGCTAACATTTGTTCATAGAGCTGAAAGTTATAGAAGAAGTTCAAAAGAAAGAAGCCAAGATTATAACTCGATTTCTTATGTAAGAGTCTTCATCCCTTTCTCTCTTGCTGCTAAGAAAATGGCTTTATCCCTATGGCCATCAGCAATTCTTACTTGAATACTTTTGAGTTATTTGTTTGTGTTTTACACATCACCAATGTATAGAGCAACTTACCACAGAACCAAAATGATTTCTTGGTTGGATTCTTTTTATAATCTAGATGTGCTGCTTAATCTGTACAATTTCTTTGTTTCACAAGTATTCATGGATGAAGAAACTTTCATGAGTTGAGTTATTTTTTCCCTTTAATGTGATCCACTACTTAATCTGATCCTTTTTATTTCCTTGATTCTAATGGACTTTTCTTTTTCTTTTTCTTTAAACCAAAAAAGGTGATAATTAGAAGTTAGGAACTTCTCTTTACTCGAGGTTTTTTAGAGAGAAAAAACAAAGACAAAAAATGGAGGGAATTTTATTCTATTTTATTTTTTAACATAAAAAGGGAGGAAATTATTCGAGAGATTGACTCAAAATATAATATAAGTTTAGAAAACTTAGAATTATCACATTTAGATTGAGAAGGATAAAAGCTTGAAAAGAAATGTGATAATTCTAAGGGAGGAAAATATTTTCTTTCCTCATTTTTTCTTGCATTTTCCATTTTTCTTTTTCTAGATCATTGTCTTTTGATAAAGAATTTGTTTTTAATGGAATAAGAAACATTTTGCAAGTGAAAAAGAAAAGACATGATGAAATGAATTGAAAATATAGGTTTGCGGTGGAGCCCTTGAAAAGCTGGAAACAAGTCATTGATTAGGGGAGGGGGGACAGGGGCAAAAATGCCATCACAGACACACTTGTTGACAGAGAGAAAGACAGACTTTTCAAATAATATTTTTCTGGGAACCATAGGATTTCTCTGTCTGTTGTGAGTAGACTAAATGAGACAAATCCAGTACCAGAATAGACTACAAAGTACAACATTTTAAAATATATTTAACTCAGAACCAACTTTCACCTGTATTTGCAGTAATCATTCCATACAAGGACATTTTTGTACTTTACCACTTATGTCATAATTAGCCGTTGTATATAGAAGTGAGGATTTAGAGCATTCACATCGTGCTCTATTTCAATTCATTTTTTAAATTTCTTTTTCAAAAATATATATTTTTTTATTTTACTTTTAAGTTTTATATTTTACCATAGATTCTTTATTTTTTTTCTATATCATTTAAATATTATATTTTCACACATTTTTTATTCATTTCAAATATATTTTTTAATTATCAATAATATCCTTATATATTGTAATGTTATAAAAATTAATAAAATATTATTTTGCTACATGAATAGTTCTCTCTAAATATGGCTTAACATTGTAGATATATGTAAAATATTTATAAATTACAGTAGCTATACAGCATCCAATGGATGTTGTTTTAGGGATTTTTATCTATATTTTATAGATATTAGCTATTTTAGCTTTTCTAATGTAAGTGCTCTTAGGAGACAAAGTTAGTAATTATATTTGAGTCAATACGGTATAATTTATAATTATTTATGAATTAGCATAATATGATTTGTAATCCAATTTAGATTTTAGAATGATACAACATAAATCACAATTAGTAACACTATAATTAAGTATATCAAACATAATTATAATCAATTTAGATTGATCATATCACGTGGCTATAATTATGCATGTGATAAAAAAATTTATATCAAGGGGAAGATTATTATATTGAAAGTTCACTTATGATATAATGTCTATCACATGTTCAACTTCTATGGTCAATATCATTTGCTCATTCACTAGGGGTTGTTTGGTATAGTGTAATTATTTATGGGAATAATAATTTTTAATATTCTTATATTTGGTATAAGGTTTTTCTTTATAGAAGCCCTTAAAAATTATTACTTTGGAAATGAGATTACCAATAGGAGGGTATTATTAAACTCTTTAAAAAATATGGATTCTAAACATTCTCACCAATCTTAACAAAGGGGATTTCACATATAATTAATTGTTTTTAAATAATGTATTAGATTATCATGTTTAACCAAACAATGTAACAATGAAATTCAATTAATATAAATCTAATTAAATATTCTCATGCATAACCAAACACAGTTTACAAATTTTCAGACAATTATATTCTCCTTCTTAATATCTTAGTTAACTAGATTATTTTAAACTTTTCGTACCAAATGACAACTTAGTATTCTTCAAAACTCTTTCAATCATTGAATTACTCATTAATATTGTTAGCATGTATTGACACATGTTTAGATAATGTATTATTTTCCTTACTCCGTTATTTACCTATTTTAAGAAGTCGTTGACTATTTTATTGTAATATCACAATTTCGGAATTCAAAATCTTCACTACTTACCTTACAAGTAGATATTGGCCAATATTTGACACTGAATTAGTAGCTTATATGGTGAAAGAAGATAGTAATCAATTTTGACGCAATCAAGTCTTTCTTTTAATAAGTTTTAGTCTCTAAGAGTTAGAATATTCCTAGCAATTATATGATGATTCATCATAGACTCATTTAACTACATGTTGAATAAAAATTATGAAATCATGTTGGGATCTAGGTAGGGGTGTTTGCAATGTGGGTTGTGCGATTTGTTGCAAATTTATTGGACTACATTGCATATGCAATTTAAGTAATTTTCCTAATTGCATCTGCACCATACCATACTATAAAGTAAGTGGTTTACACCTATCACCAAATAATTTAACAATTAGCAAAATACATACACTCATTCAAAATAATCTTATACACATACACTCATTCAACTTTGAAATCTTATGCACATATATGCTCATTCAAAATTAAGAGACTGTCATAAAAAAATACATATTCACGGTCAACATGAAATAAAAATTAATCCACAAATTATTCATGATATATCCAATAACTTATCAAAAATCACAAAAACTAATATCTAACTCAAAATTCAACAAAAATTAGCATAAACATATGCATAATCATTATATATAACTTATAACTCAAAAATTAGTACATTATTAATCTAAACATTTTCAAAACAAAATAGTAAGAATAAAGTATAAACTAAGATATAAATATAATTTTGTAATAATTAAATTGATGTTTTCTTATAGTGTCGTGCAATGCAGTTTGAACAACATTTATGAAATTTCAAATTACACACCACACCACACTACACAATTTGAAAAAAAAATACAATTTGCAAACGGATCACGTAGAGTTCCAAACCCATATATTTTAGTGTAGTTTGGATGGTTTAACAAACACTCCTAGGTCTAGATGATGTGAAGAAATTAAAAGCCATTTTGGGTATGAAAGTGATTGAATGGTAAGAATATAATAACTCAGATTGTTGGAGTATTATCTCACGTGAAGTTTCATTTAAATACTAATGATCATTTATAAACTTTAGATGCAATCCAAAAATTGAGATCGTTAAATGTTAAAAAATAAAATTTTCAAGTTCAAGAATTTTGAGTAATTAAATGCTAAATGATTATTTTTTTTTAAATTTCAGTACTTAAAAGTGTTTTTTTATGAATTGAAGAATGATTAATTTGATCTTAGAGTAATATTAAATACACATATTTTATACACAACAATGTGTATTAAATTTAATTATAGGATTGTTTTGTCAGGAACTATAGATATTTTTAAGATTATAGGATTGAGATTAATTACACGTCATTATGTGTAAACAATATGTGCAATTTAAGTATGTTTTAATCATTACTTTTTTTACTTTGGGTTCATAAATTCCTTAAAAAAAATTAAATGCTAAGTGATCAATTGTTCAAATATTGGTATTTAAAGGGTAAGAATTTTAATTAGTTAAATCCTAAATGATTTTTTTAATGAATAATATGCATAAAGTGTAAGAATTTTGAGATGCTAAATGTTCAAACATTGCTCAAATAAGTTTTCTAATGAAATAACAAAAATGGTAATATTTGTTAGAAAATTCCTTTTTTTTTTTTTTAAAATATGTTTAAATACAACACAACTTAAAACCACGAGATGGTATATTGGTATAACGCTCTGGTTACCCCAGAACAGTTACAGTGAACGGTGAACCAGAAATTTAACTCGCTACCCGAGTCATTTGGTTAAAAACGTGCTTCTAAGTATTATTAATAGGCTAAGGTGGAAAACCAATCAAAAGGAAATGATATATTTTATTTAAAACATAAACTGTTCATGGGCCCATCGAAAACATTTACAAGTTATTTACAACTCAAAATGGTCATTACTGTTTCAAGTTTACAAACCCGCTGACCTAAGCGGCAAAAATAGGGTAAACCCCCTAGTTCCTCTGAGAACTCCTTGGCCGTGGTGGTCAAGCGGCCGCATATGTACACAGCACCACCTAAGCTTTCCACTCAAGGCTGGGTGAGCTTCTCTTTCCCTTTACATGCACCACATAGCACCCATGAGCCAAAGCCCAGCAAGAAAACACAATATATCATGAATATAATATCAACAATGATCATAATCATCATTTAGGACTTTCAGTTCAAAACAAATGAGTGACAGTCGCAAAAGTCACTAAGGTGGGTTTCGTTCCCTCTAGCCATGTGACGATAGGGTCACCAGGGCTTTACAAATAAGTGAACCTTTCACTAGCTTAAACAGGATAGGTGCATGATGAGTAGTCACCAACATGACCTTTGTAACGCCCTAAACTCTAGGGACCGTTACGGTGTGCCTTATAAACAGTGCTAAACTCGCTAATCGAGTCATTTGGCCAAAATCGTGTAACTAAGTATGATTAGCGATTTAGGGATTAAAATTTTTGGTTAAGATATAACGTTTCATTAGAACATTTATTACATACATTGGGGTCCCAAAAATATAATTTAGAGGTCTAATACAAGAAAATATTTACAACAGGCCGATCTAAGCGGAAAAACAGGGTTTAACCCTAGTTCCTCTTCAAACCTTGGCCGTGGTGGTCGAGCAGCTACATATGTACACATCGTCACCTAAGCTCTCCAACTCAAGGATGGTCCAGCTTTCTTTTGCCTTTACCTACACCACATAGCACCCATGAGTCGAAGCCCAGCAAGAAAACTTAATATGCTCATGTACAGTAATAATATGTCATCAAATCATAAGGCACACGCCTAGCAGATACAACCCTAGTCAAGCAGGCAAACGAATTCACGTACTGTTGAGTTTAACACATCAACCAATGACTATAATAATCATCCAGGGCTTTTAGCCCCAAATAGAAGAGTGATAGTTGTACAAGTCACTAAGGTGGGTTTATTCCCAATATAAATAAGTGATCCTTTCACCAGCTTAAACATGATAGGTGCATGATGATTAGTCACCAACATAACCTTCCTCATGACCCTAGAGTCATAACCATGGAACACTGTTCCCTAGCCATGTGACAAGCAGTCACCTAGGCCTTAGGCCCTGGCTCTGAGTAATTAGTCTTAGACTAGACAAGCGCTTATAAGATTCATCGACCCTAGGGTCGGTCCAACATTAATGTCTTAGAGTCATTCAACACTGATATCGATTAGATCTAATCTTCATTCGGCCCTGCGTTCAGGACGCTTATGCCGTTTCTGACTCTTAGGTCAGTATCCCTAACTAGTCAGTACCATATACAAGCAAGCAATGCCACCAAACATATATTATATATCAAATATCCGAATACAGGGCATTCAACATGCTTACTCAATAGTTACTAGCACAATTAGGCTCATGCATAAATACAGAGGCTCAAGCTCTGAACAATCTCATATTCAATACTCATAGCATCCCCTAATCACATGTTTCTCGTGCATTACATGCATCACATTTAATCACTTGACATGCATCAACAATAACCATGCATGCCACATTTAAACATCCAACATGCATCAAGAATAACCATGCATGTCATATATACACAGGGTGTAGTTTTCTTACCTTTGTTCCAAGCACAAGTTACCAATAAATGAGCCACAAGTACAATCCTTACTCCAAGCCTCTAGTGATAACCTAGTCACAACCATAAACGATGATCCAATGAGTTCAAGTTCTAAAACCAATCCCGGAATCAAGACCTAGCCTCCGAGACATCAAACCCCACCAATTCGGGTAGTAGGAATGATCCTGAGGCCTAAGGTTTGAGTTCCCATGGCTAAAAACCCATTTTAGTCACTTTTCCTCTTTTGAGCCGCGGCCCCAACCATTAGAGCCGCAGCCCCACTCAATTCAGGCCCAAAAACTCTTCTCTGACAGCAATTAGAGCCTCAGCTCTACCCAATAGAGTCGTAGCTCAAATAGCCCATCAGCACCAAACCACCAGCTTCTTCAAGCTTGAGCCGTAGCGCCCAAGAACAGAGCCGCAACTCAACCTCGAACCCAGCCAAAAAAACTCTATTTCTTCATCTAAAAACCTTTCAAAAACATATCCAAACTCAAAAATCAAAGTTCTCAAACATCCCCATGATCCAAAACCAACAAAACCCATGTCTCAAATCACCCAAAAACACATCAAAACACAAAGTCCAATTCAAGCTTAAAAACTTTAAAAACTTAGAACTTAAAACTTGAATTACCTCTGATTGAGTTGTTTCCCAACTAAATCCTCCGGCTAATAAACTTCTAATCTTCCCTAGGATCGCTATGCCTCGATCCTCGCTTTAATCCGAGTCCTAGAACTCAAGTTTCCTTCGAAAATGCGATCGAGAAACGAAAGTGAAACTTAGAGGGAGAGAGAACGTACAGAACATTCTTTTTATTTCTTTAAAAGGTTACTTCAAGCTTAAGTAGCCTCAAACAAATCCTAACGCTCGGGGTCCCGAAAACATCCCCGGGGACAAAATAATCAAAACCTCAAGAATTTCCCCCTAATCTTACTAACTCCCAATTTATCACCAAATATTGATTCCCATTACCCGATAACCTGGTAATGCTCTAAATACCCCTTAACTTACTCCAAGTCAAGCTTAAATCCCGTTGTGACTTTCCCACTAGCTTACCTCCTAGGATCATCTTGTGTTGAGTAACCTTAGCATAACCAAATAATAATATAGAACCACACACATATCACATATATGCTAAATATGTCCGAAATGGCCAAAATATGAAAATCACCCAATTACTCAGAAATGGGTTCACATGCATATTTAATACACCTAAATATGCATATTATCATTTAATCACATAATAAATCAATTATGGCCCTCCCGGCCTCCTAATCAAGGTCCTAAACCTTATTAGGAAATTTGGGGCATTACAACCTTTCTCATGACCATAGAGTCATAACCATGGGATTCCGCTCCCTAGCCATGTGACAAGCAGTCACCTAGGCCTTAGGCCCTGGCTCTGAGTAACTAGTCTTAGACTAGTCAAGTGCTTATGAGTTTCATCGACCTTAGGGTCGGTCCAGCATTAATGCTCTAGAGTCATTCAACGCTGATATCGATTAGATCTAATCTTTAATAGGCCCTGCATTCAGGACGCTTATGTCGTTTCTAACTCACAGGTCAGTAATATGCGACCAGTGCCGTCCCTGACTAATCAGTGCCATACACAAGTAAGCAAGCTCTGCTAAGCATTTAATATGCAATCAATGTCCACATTTATCAACCAACATGTCTCAACAACAATCATGCATGTCATATACACAGGGTGCATTTTTCTTACCTCTGATTCGAGCGATAATGAATAAAAGAACGACCCCTGAGAACGATCTGACTTTTAGCCCTTTAGCGGTCACCTAGTCATAACCAAATATGGGACACCATCAATAAAATGATTAACGAAGGTTCCCAAACCAAGATCTAGCCTTCGAAACAATAATCCCCACTAATCCGGGTAGTAGGAACAATCCCAAGGCCTAAAACCAAGTTCCCGAGGTCAAAACACTCAAACGGGCTCAAAACTACCCAAGGGTTGCGGCCCTAGCACCTTGAGTCGCGGCCCCCAGCCACAACAGGAGCAAGGGCCGCGGCGCCCAACAAGGCCAAAACGCTCCACTTGCTTCTTCAAGCTAGGGCCGCGGTGCCCAAGAACAGGGTCGTGGCCCCCAACCCAGAACCAGCCATAAACCCGATCTCCTTCATCCCAAACCCTCCAAAACATACCTAAACACTTCCAAATCCAAAAATCAAAGTTCCCAAGCTTCCCAATGATCCAAAACCATCAAATCCCAAGGCTCAAACGAACCAAAAACTCAACGATTTACAAAATCCAATTCGAAGCTTAGAAACTCAAAACTTAAAACTTAGATTACCTTTGATTGGGTTGCTTCTCGTCAAATCCTTCGGTCAAGAAGCTCCTAATCTTTCCAAGGATCGCTATGCCTTAATCCTTGCTTGATTCCGACTCCTAAAACTCAAGATTTCTTCGAAAATGCCTAAAACGGTAAAACGAACTAACGGAAAGAGAGAAAGAGGTTTTCTAACGTACGGTTTTATCTGACAAGCTACTTCAAGCTTAAGTAACCTCAAATAAAACCTAGTGCTCGGGGTCCCGAAAACACTCCCGGGGGCATTATAGTCAAAACTCTTAGAATTTCCTCCTGATCTCAATAATTCCCAATTTATCATCAAATAACATTCTCATTACTCAATATCCCAATAAAAGAAACCCCGTTATGAGAAAACTGCTAATTTGAAACATAAGACCATCTTATGCCGAATAACTTGAATATATCTCCATAATAATGGGATTTCATCCATAACTCACAATATGCATTAAAATACACAAATATGCCCTCAACGGGCCAAATTACCAAAACACTCTAATAATCAAATGTGGACCCACATGCATGCATATAACATCATATTATAATATAATTCACATAAACATGCATATTATCATTTAATGGCGTAATTAAACATTTATGACCCTCCCAGCCTACTAATCCAGCCATTAAACCGCATTAGGGATTTTGGAGCATTACAATTAGTATATATGATTTTGAAATAACATTATCCCTTTATTCAATCTCAATGCATACATTACATTACATATACTTTTTTCTTTTATCTAATTTTTAATGAAGATATGAACCCATTGATATATATGTTAGGATTATAAAAATACACTTAAGCAACACACATAAACATCAGTATTCAACATAATATCTCAGATGTTAATCATGTTACTAAAAGTGCATAAATGATAAACCCTAAAACATGTCTCTATATAACCTTTGTTAAATTAAAGAAGAATAACACAAGAGCGGAAGCACTAACCTGAAGTCATTGGTGAAGATAGTAGAGAAGGTTTTCATCTTCCAAGAAATCACTTTCTCTCTGTGTATTTCTCTGTGATGGGGAAGGAGAGAATACAAAAGAATGTGTTTCTTGAGGACCATTACCTATTTATTAAAAAAACTGATTATTAAATCAATTTTGGGTATTTATAATTTGGCCCCTCATCAAATTATAAATACAACTTATGGTATCTACACATTATTTTCATGACATTTTAATACCCTATGATACTTATAACATAATTGGTCACTTTATTTTGTATCAAACTTTATAATAGCATCATACATTAATACATATGTGCCCATAATAAGATTTTAATCCAACAATCTCCCACTTGGGCAACATATGTTTCCTTATGAATGTATAAGCTTATGAGCTCAAAATTTGTTATCATATAAAGGTATTCTTTAACAATCTTGTCCATCAACCATATCCATATAGGATCAAAGCGGTTTTTATCATATTAATCATGACTAAACCCATCAATGGTCACACATACAAATACAGTCAAATGACATAGATCAATCATGGATGCGTAGCATGGAAATTGCATGCAATGTGAACTAAACATGCCTATTCCCTACTACTCCTACTTAAACTTTAGTGAGGTCATAATCAAACATGACAAAACAGAGTGAATAAACTGAATACTTCATTTCTGATCAGATAATAACTCAGTATATAAATGTCTGAAACAAACATAAAATAAATAAAATATACAAACTCCCACTAAATCATAATATCCTCAACCAGTACAACACCCATATGTGCAGTGTGCTCATGAAAAACCTTGGGTGGTAATCCCTTTGTGAGCGGATCCGCTATCATGGAGTTTGTCCCAATGTGCTCTATGGATATCTGTCCACTCTGCACTCTTTCTTTCACAACTAGGAACTTTATGTCAATGTGCTTTGACTTGGATGAGCTCCTGTTATTGTTGGAATACAACACTGCTAACTTATTGTCACAAAATAACTTGAGTGGTCTTTCTACATTCTCCAAAATGCGCAGCCCAGTGACAAAGTTACGCAGCCATATTCCATGATTTAATGCCTCATATCATGCTACAAATTCTGTTGCCGTAGTGGAAGAAGCTACGAGTGTTTGTTTGACACTTTTCCAGGGTATAGCTTCTCCAACTAACAAATAAATATAGCCTGATGTAGATTTTCTACTATCTTGGCACCCAGCGAAATCAGAATCAGAATACCCTACGACCTCCAAATGATCTGATTTCCTATATGTGAATGTATAATCTTTTGTTCTCTGGAGATATCTCATAACCCTCTTAGCTGCTATCCAATGGTCCATAGCAGGGTTGCTTAAATATCTACATAACATGCCAACAATATATGCAATATCTGGACGCGTACATACTTGAGCATACATTAGACTCCCAACAGCTGATGCATAGGGAATCTTTTGCATATCTTGAATTTCAAGGTTACATTTAGGACACTGACTAAGACTGAATTTATCTCCTTTAGCAACAGGGGCATCTCCTAGTCTACAATCTTGCATGCCAAATCTTTTGAGCACTTTATCGGTATAGCCCTTTTGTGATAATCCAATAATACCTCGAGAACGGTCTCGATGTATCTTAATTCCTAATACAAAAGAAGCATCCCCAAGATCTTTCACCTCAAAATGCTTAGATAAAAATCTCTTGGTTTCGTGCAATAAGCCTATATCATTTGTGGCAAGCAATATGTCATCGACATATAGAACCAGGAATATATACTTACTCCCACTGAACTTGTGATATACACAATCATCAACAACATTCATCTCAAAACCGAACGAGATAATTACTTGATGAAACTTGTGATACCAATGACGAGAATCTTGCTTGAGTCCATAGATGGATTTTGCCAATTTGCAAACCATATTCTTTGGGTCTCCTGACACAAAGTTTTTTGGTTGTACCATATAAATTGTCTCGTCAATGTCTCCATTGAGAAACACTGTTTTAACATCTATCTGATGTAGCTCAAGATCAAGGTGAGCAACAAGTGCCATTATTTTCCTAAAAGAGTATTTCGGTGAAACTGGAGAGAAAGTCTCTGTATAATCAATGCCTTCCTTCTGAGTATAGCCTTTAGCTACAAGACGCGCTTTATACCTCTCCACATTACCCTTTGCATCCCTCTTGGTTTTAAATATCCATTTACAACCAATTGGTTTTGCACCTTCTGGTAGTGGGACAAGTTCCCAAACTTTATTGTCTTGCATGGACTTGTACTCCTCATTCATGGCATCCATCCACTTTTGAGAGTTAGAAATTTTCATGGCCCGATGAAAGTTGATTGGGCCATCTTCCATCATTCCATTGTCATTCTCATGTTCTTGGAGATATACAATATAATCATCTAAAATAGCACTTCTTCTTTCTCTCGTGGACCTCCTTAATGACATTGGTTCTTGAGGTTGTTGAGTTTGTTCTTCTGGAACAATTGCCTCATTTTGAATAGGGGGTTGTTCAACATTGTCTTGTTGAGGTTCTGGATTCACTTCTTGATGAATAATAGGTGTAGGAACCTGAATATTGTCAAAAGTGATAGTAGAAATTGGGTTTGAATTCAATTCCTCCTCAAAAGCAATGTCTCTTACCTTATTTCTCCCCCCAAACTCAACATCCTCAAAAAATGTTGCAGTTCCCATCTCAAAAATATTTCTAATTGTGGGATCATAAAACTTATAGCCCCTAGATCGCTCAGAATAACCAATAAAATAGTTGCTCACTGTTTTGGAGTCCAATTCTTTTCATGTGGCTTATAAGGCCTTGCCTCAGCTGGACATCCCCAAATGTGAAAGTGCTTTAGACTAGGCTTTCGACCTGTCCAAAGCTCATAAGGTGTTTTTGCAACTGCTTTAGTTAGTATTCTATTCAGAGTGTAAGCTGCTGTCTTTAATGCTTCTCCCCAGAGGGACTCAGGTAAGGTAGAATGAGCAATCATGCTCCTTACCATATCCTTAAGAGTCCTATTTCGTCTTTCAGCAACACCATTCATGCTAGGTAAGCCTGGCATGGTGTACTGTGGGACAATGCCACATTCCTCTAGGAATTTAGCAAACGGTCCTGGACGTTGTTTGCCTGAGCCATCATATCTACTGTACATAGTACTCACCACCACGATCAGATCTGACGTTTTTAATCCTTTTGTTGAGTTGATTCTCAACTTCAGCTTTATAAGCTTTGAACACGTCCACAGATTGAGATTTTTCATGAATGAGATATAGATACCCATAACGTGAGTAATCGTCTACGAATGATATAAAATATTGTTGACCATTCCAAGATTCCATAGGGAATGACCCACAAATATATGTATGAATCAATTTTAAGATATTTGAAGCTCTGTTGGCACCTAATCTCTTGGTTTTGGTCTATTTTCCCTTGATGCAATCTACACAAACATCAAAGTCTGTGAAGTCAAGAGACTCTAAAATGTCATCAGACAGAAGACGCTCAATTCTACTTTTGAGATGTGATCTAAGCGTTTATGCCATAGTGACACTGAATTTTCTTTATTTAATTTGTGTTTAGTACCACGTGATTCCACATGCAAGGTTTCATTATAGGATACAATTGTTTCTAGCAAATAAAGATTGTCATAAGCATTTAAATAACCAGTTCTAACAACATTTGAACTTAAAGACAAACTAAACTGATTGTTTCCAAAAGAACAACAATATCCAAATTTGTCCAATAAAGAAACAGAAACTAAATTCCGTCTAAAAGACGGTACAACAAAAGTGTCTTTCAAATCCAAATAAAAAACAATTCCTAACAACAATCTAAAATGCCCAATTGCTTCCACTTCCACCGATTTTCCATCGCCCACGAAGATGTGTCTTTCACCATCACTTGGCTTTCGGTAACTCAGGCAACCCTGCATAGAAACACTTATGTGAGTAGTAGCACCAGAATCTATCCACCAAGTGTTTCTAGGTACAGAAGCTAAATTAATCTCAGAACAGAACAAAGTAAGAATCATACATTTCTTTACATGCCATGCATGATACTTGGTACAATCTTTCTTCACATGTCCAGGCTTGTTGCAAAAGAAACAACCATCTAATCCTTTTGTTGTTTCTTTTGGGTTGGACCCTTAGCAACTTCATTATCAGATTTCCTTTTCTTGCCTTTATCTTTAGAGGCAATGGCCAAGTAAGCTCTTTCAGTCTTATCTTGCTTCAACCTTTCTTCCTCTTGCACACAGTGAGAAATGAGCTCATTTAGAGTACATTTCTCCCTTTGACATTTATAAATAATTTTGAATTGGTTAAACTGTGCAGGAAGCGATACCAAAACCATAAGAACAAGCAAATCCTCAGAAAGCTCGATCTTTAGTGCCTTAAGTTTTGAAGCAATTTGGTACATTTCCATAATGTACTCCCTAACATTTCCTCGACCCTTATACTTCATGGACATCAAGGAAGCCAAAAGTGAAGTCATTTCAGCCTTATCGTTTCTAGCGAAACGTTTCTCAATTGCATCGAGGAAATCCTTGGCCTTAGTGATCTCTTCAGATTATGTGCCTCTAAAGGCTTCTGGAATGCATTGTTGCATGATCATTAGACTCATGCGATTAGAACGATCCCATCTCTCAAACTTTCATCAAGAGTGCTTTCTGCAGTAAAAGGTCAAGGTTATTCTTGCCTTAATGCATAGTCTAATTCCATGCAACCAAGGTTTACATGTAATTTCCCTTTCCAATCCTTGAAATTTGTCCCATTAAGCATAGGAATAGTGTTAATGTTGGCAGTTATTGTGGCTGAAGTAGATGAATTAACTGAATATAGAACAAAATATCAAAACATGCTCACATAAAAGTTCATAAAAAACAATAAATTCAAATAATGGTTAATCTCATCTCAAGATACCCAACACAACATTAATATCAAGTCTTTGGACAGTAATATTAATTGTAAACGGTACTCTTGTTGTAGCAATCAAATATTGACAATAAATCATGTCAAATAATATGTCAATCTTTGGATAAACATATTACTCACATAGAATATCTTATAATTGTCACACATTTATCACTACAGGTATGCATGAAATTTGACCAAATATTAACTTATATTTGAGTCCGTTAATAGATGCATGAATTACAAACACACAAGTATCTTGATATTTTAAATAAATTAAGTTACACAAAAGAGGTCATTTTAGTGACACATTGTTTCAACTAACTTATTTTAAAAAAATTATATATTCTTAATAAAATCCAAAACCAAAATTTGAATTTAGTTGTTCCTGTATTATGATTATTATTACTATTATTTTAACTGAAACTAATTTATATTCAATAAATAAATAATAATAATAAAACAAAACTTAATATACTGATTATATATAATCGAATATAATCGGATATAACTGAAACTAATATAATCGGATATACATACAGACGAAACAAAACTTACATATACATAAAACAAAACAAAAAAAATTCTAAAACCTGACTGAAGCCATAATCGCAAAACAAAACAAATCCTGTTATATATCATATGCATAGATTTAATATTATCCATACGTAAAACAAAAACAAAAAAACTGAATGAATCATTTCCTTTATACATATGATGATTTCGGCATAGAACAAAATATACTTTTTCCCGCGCTTTTTCTCTCGATGTTTCTGCATCGGCGCCATGGCAAAGGGAACCAAGGTCGGGGGGAAGGGCAAATCGAAGAGCAAAGGCAAGAAAACATGTCCAACTTCTGCTGATAGGGTCATTAAAACTCGATCTATGGATGCTATTCTTGGGATCCAGGAATTGGAGCTGTCAGAGGATGAGCTAGGAGCAGGGGCAGAGCGAACCTGTCGTGAATATACTCCATCGCCTCGAACTGGAATTTGTACGAATGTTGAAGATTGGATATCGGCTACTAAGCAAGCTATTCAAGACGTTGTTAGAGAATATATATTATTGCTCAATGGAAATATGGAAAAACCAAATATACAACTCTATGCGAAAATACAATGGACAAAATAATATTGATTAAATAAGTATTACAACTCAATTGCTCAAAATACAAGTAAATCAAAAGATGTAAAAGAAGAAGATTACAAACTCAATACTATAACAATACAAGTAAATAAGAAGAACAAAAGAATGAAAACACAAACTAACTCTCACACAACCAAAGTGTAGAGTAGTGGGGATCACCAACTTGAACAAGGTTCAAGACCTTTGTCCAAAAGCTTATTTCCCCCTATTCTCTAAGCACTAAGGGATCTCTCTAGGAAATAGCTCTCTGGAATTATCAAGCCTTTTGGTGTATTTTTCAGCCAAGTGCTTTGTGGATGAAAAATGGTGTGTCTTACAAGTGAGCATTAGGCTCCTATTTATAGAGTTTGAGATACCCCTTTGAATTTCAAATTCCACCAACCCCATGGCTGTTACCAATGTTTAATTGGATGTTTTATGGAATTAAAATAGAAATTTGGGAGTTACTTGGCTGTTGGAAACGTTCAAAATTGGATAAAAACCGAAATTCAAAGATACTGTCAGCCACTAGGGCCGCGGCGCTTGTTCTAGGTGCCGCGGCGCTCAGTCAAGTTCAGCCACTAGGGCCGCGGCGCTTGTTCTAGGTGCCGCGGGGCTCAGTCAATTTCAGCAACAAATTTTTTCAGTTTTTTTCCAAAACGTTCCAATTTATTCCCACTTGATTTTGTAACTTCCATACACAATATGGGAGTTAAAATCATATCTCTATCATCCATTTCTCATATGGCTTTATGAAATCCAATCTCAAATGTGTAACATATAATATACACATTATTGGGTAATATTTGGGAGTTACAAATTTGTAACTGATTTTGTAACTCCAAAATATGTCACATTTGGACACACACATGTGTCCAATTTTGTGACTCTCAATAATATGTTACAAGATGTGACAAATCACATTTGTGTGACAAATCACATTATGTCACATTATTTAATCTAACATTATATTATTTAAAATAATATAACATTCCCCCACTTAGATTAAACAATCACTTTTTGTAACACTTATTTAATCAATCAAAACATTATATTAAAATATAATAGACGTCAATATGGGTAAGGCTGTACCATCTCCGATTTTACAGTCTAACTATACCAATGTCACTACCAGTGGAGGCAAAGAGAAGCATATTACAGGGGAAGGTGTTATCGATCAGAAGAGGACCTCTGGAGTCAAAATTGATGTCGAGGATATTGCTGAGGAGGTGAATTTTTGGCAATCCTCTTTAGTCTGCTATGTGCTTGGTGCAAATCCACCAATCCGAATCCTGGAGGGCTTTGTGAGGAGATTATGGAAGGATCAAGTTGATAAGGTAGGCATTCTCTCATCTGGTATTTTCATCATTCGCTTTTTAACTATGGAAGTAAGAGATGGAATTTTGGATGGAGGATATCTGTTCTTTGGGAATAAACCTCTCATAATGAAGGCCTGGAATCCGGTTGATGATTTTACTAAGGAAGACATTGATTCAGTTCCAACTTGGGTTCATTTGGGAGGTTTGGATATTAAATACTGGGGAGATAGGTCTCTGTTCAAGATAGTGGGACAGATTGGGAAGCCAATTCAAGTGGATTCCATTACTAAAAACAGAGATCGCTTAGCTTATCCCAGAATTCTCATTGAAGTGACCATGACACGGGAATTTCCATCTCGAATCAGCTTCCTGAATGAATTTGATCAAGAAGTAGACATCTTCGTGGAATATGAATGGAAGCCCACTGTATGTATGAATTGCTCTGGACTAGGACACGAGGCTCAAGTTTGTAGGAAAAGTAAGACTGTGAAGCAAGAATGGGTCCCTAAACAGAAGGTTTCATCACCTGTTGTAAGCAAAGTTAATGTAGATGCTGATGGTTTTCAAACAGTTACTAAGGGAATCAAGATACAGGAATCTAATGCCAACCCAACGAGGGTGAAGAACAAATTTTGCCTGCTTGAGGGAGACCCTGAGATGGAGCTTTTACAGAGGAGGAATACAGTAAGAGAGGGGGGAGGACCCTCTGTTCTAGATGGATAGAATTTTAACTTGGAATGTACGAGGGATTAACAGTCAACATAAACACAACGAGATTAAACAGTTAATTCTGTCAAAGAAGGTTGGCTTGGTTAGTCTTCTCGAGACAAAAGTGAAGAATAAAAATATGGGGTCTATTTACATGAATCTGTTTTCTGGATGGTGTTTCACAAATAATAACTCTTGGATTGATAAGGGTAGGATAATAATTGCTTGGAATCCGAGTGCCTTTACTTTGGATATCAAGTTATGTACCACACAATTAATTCACTGTCAAGTATAGGTCCCTAATTGAACAGGAAGCTTCTTGATTACTTTTGTATATGGTTATAATGATGCAGCATCTAGGGAGAGCCTATGGAATGACTTACAAAGTTTGGCTGGGAGTATATCAGTCCCTTGGCTGGTGGTTGGAGACTTCAATGAGATTCTATCCATGCATGACAGAATTGGCAAAAAAACCTCCATAAAGTTCTCAAGCAAATTTTCAGATTGTTTGACAGCTTGTCATTTGGAAGATTTGAAGTTCTCTAGCTGTTTCTATACCTGGAATAATAAGCAGAGAGCAGATGAGAGGGTTTATTCCAAGATTGATAGAGCTTTAGTTAATTCAAATTGGACTGATCAGTTTCCTAACTCAGAGGCTGTGTTCTTGCCAGAAGGGATATTTGATCATAGTCCAATTCTGGTGAATGTCACGTTGGAAATGCATGTGGAAAAGAAGCCATTTCGCTATTTTCGGATGTGGAAAGCAGCACCCTGTTATGAAAATAAACTTAAGGCAAGTTAGGACTTATCAGTTGATGGTACACCAATGTTCCAAATAGTATCAAAATTAAAAAGGCTAAAACAGGTGCTAAAGACCATCAATAGAAAGGGTTTTTCTGATATTCAACAGTCAGAATTCAAGGCAGGAATTGTATTGAAGGAGCTTCAGGAGCAGTTGCAAAAAGATCCCTTAAATGACAGTTTGATTTCTCAGGAGCAAATGATTAGAGAGCAGTATATATCTTACCATAAAGCATACATGAGCTTCTTAGCACAAAAAGCTAAAGTGTCTTGGATGGCTAATGGTGATGAAAACACTCACATCTTTCATGCTTCCCTTAAGGCAAGGAGAATTCAGAACAAAATTTTATCCATCAGGAATGAGGCAGGGATTTGGGTAGACTCTCCTACAGATATAACAAAAGCTTTTTTGGATTATTATAAAGGCTTGTTAGGGACAGTAATGGAGCGAAGGAAGAAGGTGTCTTGGTCAATCATGAAGCTGGGACCAGTGCTAAATGCAGTGATCATTCAGACTCTTTCAATGGATTTCTCAGCTCAGGAGGTTAAGAACATGATATTTGCAATTCCAGGGCTGAAAGCCCCAGGCCCAGATGGATACAGTAGTTTCTTTTACCAGGATAATTGGGATTTGGTGGGTTTGGAGGTCACTACAGCTGTGTTATCCTTTCTTACTTCAGGTAAACTACTTAGAGAAATTAATAACACAACCATCACACTTATTCCCAAACATATTTGCCCAGATTCTGTGTGTGATTTCAGACCTATATCCTGTTGTAATGTCATTTATAAAGCTGCATCCAAGTTGATTTGTTCAAGGATCAGGAAGGTGCTACCTGAACTAATTGCAGAAAATCAAGGGGGATTTGTTCATGGTAGATATATAGCCTACAATATTATGATATGTCAAGATTTAGTTCGGCACTATGGGAGGAAAAACAGTAAGCCAAGTTGCATGATTAAGTTGAATTTGAGGAAAGCATATGACACCATAGAATGGGATTTTATTGAAGAAATGCTCACTGGTTTTCAATTTCCACAGAAGTTTATTCAGCTCATCATGGTATGTGTTCGAACTACCAGATTTTCATTGATGATTAATGGTTCATTAAATGGATACTTTGAGGCTAAACGAGGATTGAGGCAAGGAGACCCTATGTCCCCCTTGTTATTTTTACTTGGTATGGAATACTTATCTAGGATCATGCTTAAGGTTGGCTCTTATCCTAGTTATAAGTTTCATGATCGATGTGCTAACTTGAAGTTGAACCATCTATGTTTTGCTGATGACATTTTGTTATTCAGCCATGGAGACTTTATTTCTATCCTTTTGATGCTTAGAGGACTCAAGTTATTTTCCAAAACTTCTGGACTCTTTCCCAATGAGGCAAAGTCTACAATATATTGCAGTGGCACGAGTGAGTCTGAGATTGAGAGAGTAATATCTGCTTCAGGATTTTCAAGATCTTCATTACCCTTTAGATATCTGGGCATTCCTATCTGTTCTAAGGATTTCTAAGGCTGAGTGTGGGATCATCCTCGACAAAATGGTGGCCAGGATTAGACAATGGAGTTCCAGAAATTTATCATATAGTGCCAGAGCAATCTTGATCAATTCGGTCTTACTGTCCATTCACTCTTATTGGGCTCAAATCATGGTGTTGCCAAAGAAGTTATTGAAGGATATAGATGCAATTTGCAGGGCCTTTTTATGGAAGGGAGTCGCAGAAGCTCACGGTCCAGGGGCAGTTGCTTGGTCCACGGTCTGTACTCCAAAGTCTGCAGGAGGGTTAGGATTCAGGAAAATTATAGAATGGAATATAGCTGCCTTAGGGAAATATGTATGGGCAATTGCTTCTAAAAAGGACAACTTATGGGTTAAGTGGATACATAGCATTTATCTGAAAGCAAAGGACTGGTGGACTTATTCAGTTCAGCAAGGCTGCAGCTGGTACTGGAAGAAAATAGTGGAAATTAAGGATCTTTTTCGAGCAAAACTGACTGAAGCAGCTTTCATGGCAGTGAAATATGGAATACAATCGGGGCATGCACTATTATATGATCAACAAACTAAGGTCCAATGGAGTAAATATGTCTGGGAGAGATGCAATATACCGAAACACAGGTTCATTCTATGGCTGACCTTACACCAGAAGCTGAAAACCAGAGCCTACCTCAATAATCACGGTCAGGTAGTGGACAAAATGTGCCTGCTGTGTGGGATTCATACAGAAGAGATATCACACCTATTTTTTCAATGTGCTTACAGCAGGTTATGTCTTGTGAAATTGAAAGAATGGATTGGATGCAGAGCTCAAACAGAGGATTATCACACACTACTGAGTTGGATCTCCAAAGCAAAACACATTACTAAACTCAGGAGAAGTTTTTACATAGTTGCTGTATCAGCTCTAGTGTACCATATTTGGAGAGTCAGAAATAATGTTTTGTGGTCCTCTAAGCTATGGCATGTTAATCATACAATGGAGGTCATTAAGAGAGAGCTAAAACTGAGACTTACTGTAATGTATAAAGGGAAACAAAATAGGGATAAGGAATGGTATCAGAAATTGTAAAGTTAGATGTGGATTGTAAGTAACATATAGATAGAAGGGAACTATAAGTGTACATGATTTGTTTTGAGCAATACAATGATTCTTATTCACAAAAAAAAAGAATAAAATATACTATGCGAACATAATAAAAAAAATATATCATTAATGATATCACATATGTTAAATTTCTTCATTATTAGAAAGCAAAAAACATACATAATAATGAAATATCAAAACCCCAAAAACCCCAAATTATTTTGAACAAAATCAAACAATCTTTAATTAATCTAGCAAATGTGGCTCTGGAACCACTCGTTAGGATTATAAAAATACACTTAAGCAATACACATAAACATCAGTATTTAACATAATATCTCATATGTTAATCATGTTACTAAAAGTACATAAATGATAAATCCTAAAACATGTCTCTATATAACCTTTGCTAAATTAAATAAAAATAACACAAGAGCGGAAGCACTAATATGAAGCCATTGGTGAAGATAGTACAGAAGGTTTTGATCTTTCAAGAAATTATTTTCTCTCTGTGTATTTCGCTGTGATGAGAAAAGAAAGAATACGAAAGAATGTGTTTCTTAGGGACCATTACCTATTTATTAAAAAAACTGATTATTAAATCAATTTTGGGTATTTATAATTGATCCCTCATCAAATTATAAATACAACTTATAGTATCTACACATTATTTTCATGACATTTTAATACCATATAATACTTATAACATAATTGGTCACTTTATTTTATATCAAACTTTATAATAACATTATACATTAATACATATGTGCCCATAATAAGATTTTAATCCAACAATATACTTTAAGGTCAGCATGCACAAAGCTATCGTTATGTCTAAATTTGTGTGTGTTTTTTTTACCCTTCCATGCTTTTGGTGGAGCTTAAAAACAATAATGATTGCACTTGGAATTATTTATGAAGTGCATTCCTTTTTTAAATAAATGACTATATTGACCAATAAAACACTATGGTTTTACTTTATCCTAATCTTAACCACCAAGCATTTAATCACTCCATAAGTCACAAGTGGCCCCCTCAACTTTAATGCAATGTTTTCTTTTAGTACTATAATTATTACAAAATTATATTTATATTTTAGTAGTGTTAGACACTACAAGTGTTTTATAATAATACTTATAAGATAATGAGATTTTTTTTTTAATAAAAAAAATACTTAGTTTTTATTGTTTTTTGTTTTGCTTAACAAAATTGTGACATGACATTAAAAAACATATGTATATATAATTAATATAAAAAGGAGTGTAAGATACTAAATCATGGTATGTAGTTACCAAATTAAACGAGAAAACTAAAGATTTTTTGTTGTACTAAATATATAAATTAAAGAATAATATTTTAATGTTAACTTATAATATATCAAATTACACTAAGCACCTTTCTTTTTTCTCTTTCCATCTATTTCTATTTAAACATTTCATCAATTTTTACAATTTATTTTCAACATCTTCTATGGAAAAGTATGAAATTACCCCCTAATAGTAAACTAAGAATAAATTTCACCTCTATAAATATTTATTGTTTGAAAAAACTTAAAACATTTTTAACACTAAATTTTTTAAAAGAATAAAGAAAACCAATCACAATTTTTAATTTTTTTTAAATTTGAAACAAGAATAAATATAAATAATTAAAGAACACTTATTAGAGTTGAAATTATTTGTAAAATTATAATATTATAAAAAGTATTTCTTATTGAAAAATGATAAATCAATTAATATATACTATATTTTAGAGATGATAA
This sequence comes from Humulus lupulus, assembly GCF_963169125.1. Taxonomy (NCBI): domain Eukaryota; kingdom Viridiplantae; phylum Streptophyta; class Magnoliopsida; order Rosales; family Cannabaceae; genus Humulus; species Humulus lupulus. Next base: position 21,258,836 of record NC_084801.1, on the reverse strand, counting down.
TTTTTTTTTATTTGTAAATATTTAATAGGGAATTTATATCATTTTATTAAAATAATATATTTACTAATAATTAAATACTTATGAGAGGTGAGGAGAAAAAAAATACTAATAGTCTAACTAGAAAATCATTTTAAAATTATAATAAAGATCATAGGGTTTATATTTGAAACAATCTCTATTATTTGTCCAATTTATCATTAATTCCTCGATTTTTTTTTCTTCATCCTTAAACTATCATTATTTTTTTATACTTATTATGCTCCAATTACTTCTTTTGGGTAAAAAAAAAATATATAAAAACTCTAATGCATATCATGTCATTATTTCACTACACGTGTATAATACTTGTATCCCATATAAATCTTTTTAGAAATTCATGTATTTATTTTCTTTCTTATTTTTTGAGTGTTTTGTTACAAAATCATAATTGTGACTTCATTATTCGTGGAAAGTATTAAAGATGCGAAAACATTATCCAGAGCTATTAATTTTTTATCATTATAGACAATATATGCATATTCCTCAATGTAATTCTTTTTCTTCTTCATTTTCTTTTAAAGTTTGATTTGGCATGAAACTATTGTACTTCCTCCTATAATTTATAATGCAAAAATAATGCAAGTTTAGTGCAAAAACTTAAAATTTGTAAAACCCTAAATTTGTTACAATATATTTTATATCTCAAAAGTATTTTTTAACAAGTTTGAAGCAATTGTTCTGACAAATTTGTGATATAACATGACAACTTTTTTTTTTTTTTCAGATTTGTTTTCTTAAGTTTTAATTCTCTAGAAATCATTTTGTTTATGACAATTTTTTACTTGAAATTTCGTCTGTTGATATTCACTGAGAAAATATTATTTTATTTATAAGAAGATTTTCTTTTAAATAAAATACACATTTCATTTTTTTTAGACTTTGAGACTTTTTGTCAATTGATTATAAATTTTTTTGTGATATTTTTTATTAACAAATTTCGTGGTAATGACCGGCTATGAAAATAAAAATTCAAAAAATGTAGTTTCTTTTTTTGAAAAGGGAAACTTTGTGTAATAAATGAAAGATTTCAAATTTCTTCATTTAAATAATACTGTATGATTTTCTAATCCTTTAGTGCAGATCATGAGCTTAACTAGAAAATGATTAAAAATTCAATTGATCAAAAAAATTGCTGGAATTAATTTGGACTATCAGTCTGCCCAGATACATTATCTATTGAGTCAATTTCCCAATCTGTATCAACAGAATCTGACATACTAACATAATTTTCTAAATAAATAATTTGTGCAATTCTCTATTTGATTTTTGCAGATTTCGTGGACTGCTTTGAAAGACCATTTCAACTATAAATAAATGACCAATTAGCCACAAGTCCTTAGCTCTCACTTCTCATTTTTTTAGTATCATTTCTATATGTTAGAGAGTTCTTTTTGTGAGATTAAGAGTGGATACCTTAATCTAGTATCTAAGAGTTGTGTAGCTTCCTTTTGTATTCATCTATTTGTTGTAGAAACATGTGTCATCTATTGATAATGAGTTCAACAATCTTCGGGAGAATATTTTGCTAAGACTTTATTCAGGAGGAAGAAAGCATTCATCAACCTTTGAATAGAGTTCAAGAGCATGGTGTCTCATCAAGAAACTGGAATTTTGAAGGGTGTATAAAAGCTTGCGGCATAAGCATAGAGGGAGTCTATCTATGTATAAGTCAATTGTGATTTTGTACTTTGTGATACCTTACTAATCAGTTTCATATCAAGGCGTGGCCCCGTGGATTAGGTTTTCGAACCAAGTAAAAATCTCTGGTATTGATTTTATACTCGTTTTTATTTCTCTAATAATTTGTCCAGACAATTGTCTTAGTTGTTAGATCAGATTCAGATTCTGATTCTGTCAAAACAACTTAATCACTATTCTGCATTTAATTAATTATTTAATTCTAATCATTTGATAAACATAAAATACATAATTTTTTTTTTTAAACTAAACATCTACCTCTCATTACATCCTATTTACGTACAAAATTATATATACTATTAAGAACAAATTCACTACTAGGCCAATTAAATCATCATCTCTAACATTTAGAGATTGATAAAGATATTTTTTTTTATCAAGAAAGGAAAATTTATTGATCAAACCAACAAGATACAAACAAAGGCCAGAGCAAAAGCTTCCCCAAAAATAAATTACAAACTAGTAACAAACTCTAACATTTGTCTCTCCCTAGCAGACAACTTCCTAGTATTGGAATTAAGTACTCTGGCTTTGATAGAAAACCGGATCAATTGATCAATTTTGGAAATAGAAAAACAACTATTATCAAAATAACATTTGTTCATATTAAACCAGATAAATAGACAGCAGCTGCAAGAGAAGCGGAAACCACCTGGCCCAGCCAATCGCGCCGACAACTAGCCAACCAACATGCCAATCATTATAATTACCAGGCCAAATCGCCTCTCCCAACCAGCTAGCAATAGCCTGCCTGATCTTCTCAGAGAAAATACACTAAAAAAAGAGGTGCGAATGAGATTCATTAACCTGAGTGCAAACAGGGCAGGTCAAAGAAGGAATGTTCACATGAGAAATATGGAGTAAATCTCTAGTGTGTAAGTGGTTATTGACAGCTTGCCACAGAACAAAACGGTGCTTAGGAACTGAAAGTTTACACCAAATTGAACGCCCATAATCAATCTTCGCACCAAAAATAAATTGAGTATACAACTTACCCAACCTTAGATGTCTGTGCACTACAGCAGCTGCCAAAGCTGGCCCTGACACAATATGACTAAGCTCGATCAATTTCCTCCAATACCAGCTATCATCTTGTTTCAAAGTATAGTCCCTGATTAGCACTCATTTTAAGTATATGGTGTTCACCCATTTCACCCACAATTGGTCCTGTTTATAAGAAATAGCCCAAAGAAACTTTGCAATCAAAACCTTATTCCAAATAGGCCATTCTCGAAAACCCAGAGACCTCCATAAGCTTTAGGACGACAGACAAAATCCCAAGAAGCCAGGTGAAATTTGCTGCGGGATCCCTTCTCACCCCACATGTTGATCCCAAAAGAGGGCGTTTTAATATTTAAACTCGCAAGTGCACGAATCGTTTCGGAATATAATGTTCATGTAAGTACGAGGTCGAACCCATGGGAGTTGACTAACATCAAAATAAACTATTTCAAACAAAGCAAGAATATTCTAACCTAGTTCCAAATATTTGATGAGATTTTGTTTTAGAAAAATAAAAGACAAGTAATAAAAAGATTAATGATTAAATAGAAAAATGGTTTTCAATTGAGATATGTAAAATAAGATTATTAAGATATTAGAATCCACAAAATGCAAGTTCAATAATATTTATAAGTATATTGATTCCCAAGTTTAGATATAGTTGAAATAAATCACACTATATTTTTTTCCAAAATACATTTTCTATTCAAGCACAAGTTACTTTAAAAAATGTAGGATTTTTCTTCACTTATATAAGATATAATTTCTAAGCATTAGTTGTGTTACAACCTAATGAAACTACAAAAAATCAAAGAGATTATGTTTAGGCAAAATATGATACTTATGTTCTAAGAATTAGATGTGAACAATTTAATGAAAAATATTTAATCAAACAATATCATATTTTTGCATAATAAAGAGCTAAGTGTAATATGCTTTAACAATAAATAATAGATGAAAAATGCATATCTTTGATAGAAAAATCCATAAACAATGTTGCATAAATGGGAAATCAACATACAATAAAAAATACTATCTAGTTACATTTTGCTTCATCATCATCTTAATAATCTTTGAAAAAGATTAGAAGCTCATAACTAGATTGAAATAAAAATTACAAAATAACATACTTGACATGCTCTTCAAAAGATGAAAATGGTAGATAGAAAATAGTGAAAAGAAGAGAGAAAAATATGAAGTGTAGAAGATGTTGAAAAGATGAAGAAGAACTCCCCAAATGGTCTTACAAGACTCTATTTATAGGCAAAATATGGAGATTAAATTAATCAAATTAAAATAAATAAATTGATTAATTTAATTGTGTTGGGAAGTGGTAGGATAAATAGAGTAAGTGTAAGAGTATTGGAAAGATGAAATGTTTGTTTGGGTAAAAGATTAGTGAAAATCTAGGGTAAAAAAATGAATTAGGAATGTTTATTTAGGCAAGAAAAATAGGGAAGAGTGAATTGATATTTGAGTGAAAAATATTGGGAATAAAAACATGATTTTTGGGTCTTTTTGTGGCTGTGTTGGCAGTTGGTTGACTTGGGCCGTTTGGGCTATTGAAGCTGACTTGGGCCAAGGGAGTGGAACAGGCCCGTTGGTGGAGTGATTCGGTTGAGTTTGGAGCAGCTGGGGAAGCACTTGGCGTTGGGCCTTGGCTGAGGTCTTCAGTTGGAGGCATGACTTCGGCTGGCCTGATGATATATGCTGAGGAAACAGCTGGACAGGTGGCGGCTGGAGAGAAGAGCAGGCGTGTGGTGCTTTGGTATGGTTGAGCTGAAGTGAGGCGTGATGTGCTGGGTCAGGCATTGATTGGAGCTTTAGCCATGTGATGAAGGCTTAGGCAGCAGGCTGGTAGGAAAACGGGCTGGGCCGAACTAAAGGGGCAGGCCCACAGTGGAGGTGACGGGCCCAGGCTTCAGGAGGCAGCTGGGGAGAAATGCCAATTTTCATGCTATTTCCTTCAAAAATACACCTTTCTCTTCTTTGCTCTTATTAATTTTTAAGCACCAACAATAGACCAATTTCCTACAAAATAAATATAAAATAAATCATAATAAAATATTTTTAACTATAAAATAAATCAAGTTAATACTTTGAAAATATTAATTATAACTTAATTTATATTTTACATTTAAATTCACTAATACACTATTTTTTTTACCTCAAACTAAATAATAATAATTCAAATAATTAACTCCAACATTTTACAACAAAATAACTATAAAAACTCACAAAAATCTATAAAATTAAAATAAACCTAATAAATTCAAAATTACTTAAAAACTTAATAAATCAATTAAAAACTCAAGAATTAAGCAACAATTAGCACATAAAAAGTGGTAAAGTAACTATATTTTGTAGAGTTATCACCACAAGAAATTCCTACACAAACGATCAATATCTCTAACCACATGTTGAGGCAACAGAAAAAATATTCATCCAATAGTTTCTAATCCCCAATAAGACAGAATGAATTAACTGAGTTCTACCAGCATATGACAGGTTTCGGTTGGCCCAGGAATTTAGACACAATCTAATCTTCTTGAGGATAACTTCAAATTTAGAGGCCTTACATTTGGTAGGCCTAAGAGGGACACCAAGATACTTCAGAGGAAAGGAACCCTCCTGCAGATTAGTACAGCTCAAAACAGACATCTTAGCAGAATCGGACAGCCCAGCAAAGTAAATACGAGAATTACTATGGTTGATAGACAGGCCTGAAGCCGAGTTGAACTCAGCTAGCACTTTACGAAAAATCTGCACAGATTGAGAATTAGCCTTGCAAAAAATAAGCAAATCATCCGCAAAGCAAAGATTAACAAGGTTGAGAGATTTGCACATAGGATGAAATCTGAAACCTTTATCTTTGGAGGCTTTGATTAACATTCGAGTAAGGTAATCCATTACAATAACAAAGAGCAAAGGAGAGATAGGATCTCCTTGCCTAAGCCCTTTACCACCCTTAAACTGCCATTGGATTCTACCATTTAACAATAATGAATAGGAGGTACCTCTTAAGCAAATCATGATCCAACGAATAAATCTACTAGGAAAGCAAAGAGCATTTAATAAATTCTCCAAGAAGTCCCAATCAATCGAATCATACGCTTTGCTAAGGTCAATCTTCATAGAACACCTAGGAGAGCTATTTTTCCTATTGTACCCCTTAATCAAATCTTGAAATATTAGAACATTGTAGGCAAGAGATCTATGCTTAATAAACGCACCTTGATTAGGATTAATCAAAGAAGGAAGAACTGAAGCAAGCCTACTACAAAGCATCTTAGAAATGTATTTATAGATGGTAGTACAGCAAGCTATTGGTCTAAAATCAGCAGCGTTAGAAGGCTGGTCCACCTTCGGAATCAGCACCAAAAGAGTATCATTTAAACTTTGGGGAATTAAACTCGTCTAAAAAAACTCAAGAACAACTAGTGAAATCTCCTTGCCAATTTATTTTCACATATCTTTGAAAAAACCAGCCCCATACCCATCAGGACCAGGACTTTTGACTGGATGAATGCTAAAGAGGGCCACTTTAACATCATGAAAGGTGAAAGGTTTAATTAGATCCAGTTGGGAATCAAGATCTAAAATCGGACCACAAGTGATACTTTGCATATCAATATGACCATTAGCTCTACCCGCACAGCCCAGGAAGCTCTGAAAATGATGAAGGAAATGGTGAGTTACCTTCTCATAACCATCAACAACAGAACCATCATCTGAAATATAAGAAACTATGTGATTGGTCATCTTCCTTTTCTTCAAACTAGCATGAAAATAAGCTGTATTATCATCCCCAAGGTGAAGCCAAGTGATTTTACTATTTTGACGAAGAAAACTCTCAAAAAAATTTCTCTTGCCTTCTATAATCCAAATAAGCTTCTCTTTCTGCCGAGACCAAAGCGGTATTTCTAGGATCAACAAACAAAGCATTATGGCCCTGCTGGAATAGAATTTTACTTTTTTTTCAAAATGACACCCAACATCCCCCATAATCCTCCAGTTGAATCTCTTTAGCACATGTTTGAGCCTAATTAGTTTCTCAGCCAGCTTCGCGAAACAACCACCCCCAGAACAGATAGGCTTGGTCCAGTTACCTAACACAATTTCTCTGAATTGAGGATGAGAAGACCACATGTTAAAATAGTGAAATGGCTGAATCCCTAGATTTTGGACTTCAACTTGCTTGATAAGCAGTGTACTATGATCAGATACCACCTCCCAATGTGAAAAATCTGAAGCTAACGGAAACAAATCCACCCAAGCCTCATTACATAATATCCTGTCCAATTTAGAATAAATGCGATTCCCTCCATCTTGGTTATTAGACCAAGAAAAGTAAGGCACCATAACCTTCATTTCTTCAACCAACCCGAGAGCCAACCAGTTTTGAGCATCCTCCATTTCCTTCCCGGATATAGGCCTCCCACCCATTCGATCATTGATATCAAACACTGCATTAAAATCCCCCAAGACTAACCACGGTTGTATAGGTAATTGCACATGAACCAGATCAGTCCAAAAAACTCTCCTAGATTCTAAACTATTGGAACCATAAATGACAGTGAGACAAAAGTCTTGATTCCTACTATAAATTCGAACTCGACAATGCAACATTTGCGAAGTCTCCTGAATAATACCAACTTGAGCCAGGTGAGATTTCCAAATCAATAAAATTCTGCCATCTAGGCACTCACTACTATAATACATCCAATCAGTAAATGAAGATCTCATAACATCCTTAATTTTGTCCCCCTTGGCTTTAGTTTCAATTAAAGCCCCAATACCTACCTTATTCAATCTACAAACATCTTACACTGACATCTGTTTATTCCTCCTATTCAGCCCTCTAACATTTCAACTCAGGATGTTGCAAAACTCCATTTAGATTAGTAATGAATACTTGTTCAGGTAGAGTCTTCTGAGTCTCTTGCAAAGCACTATAAGAGTTTCTAATTTGATCACAAGCAATCTGAACCACAAATTTCACATTCCTAGTCCTTTTCAAATTAGCCCAACCATTATCACTCGACCCAGCACCATCTTGAGCAACTGCTTGAGGAGTCTTTTGATTCATTACATAACTTCTATGCTTTGAATTAACATCTTCCTCAACCTTCTGTTGATCAGATTCTGGTAAGCTCTGGGATTCTTTCTTCCTCCAGACAGTTCCAGCTTCAAACTTACAAGAGCTTGAAGAGTGCCCCAGCTTCTTACAATTAGAGCATTTAGTTGGAAGCCATTCATACTCAATCGGCTGTTCCATAACCTGTCCCCGCTCATTGAGATAGCTGATAAATTGAGGAAGCTGATCAGCTATTTCCATTTCCACCAAGACTCGGGCAAATTTAACATGGTCCTATCCTTGGTAATCTTATCCACCATAATTGGCTTCCCAATAGTGCTAACAAGAGCACTCAAACACTTAACACCCCAATATTGTAAACCAAGCTCAGGTAATCTAATCCACACTGGTACTGTTTTTACTGACCGCAATGATTCTAAATCCGTTGTCCAAGGTCGAAGAATGACTGGCTTTTTGTCGAAGTGAACCACACCAGCCTCTAAAACTAGGTCACGCGTAGCTTCATCACGAAATTTCACCATTGTGAAACCTGAATTCAGGCGAGCCATTCTCTCAATACCAAGTTTGCCCCAAATCTGTTTGATGAATCCTTCAAAGATGTCTAATGGAGGATTAGCTTCAATCACAATACAAATCAAAGCAGATTTCCAATAAGATGCTTCGACATCAATCTCATCCAAGTCCAATTTAGCAATGAGCTTACCATCCCTATGCATTGGTTTCGAGAATTGCAACTACATACCACCATAAGAAGGTAGAGTTTCTTTAATTTTAGCCTAATTTGCTTTTGTCAATTCTTGGAAATTCCCAGTCTCAACCTCATTAGCCCAAGATAACGGACCTTGCTCACCTTCAGAAGGATGAATCCCCCTCGAAAGAGCTTCAGAAACCCTTGGGTCAGATTCCACTAACACATCATTAGTATCAACCCCCATCGCACTATCGTCGAAATCCCTAAGTCCAGACCCATGAATCGCATCAACACCATCGTCCTCCTTAGTAATTTCCTGATCTGGAGACGGAAGAAGAGAATTGGTTGAAGGGAGCTCTTGAATAATATCTTGTTTGGCTAGCTTTTGCACAGATTTACGCCTCCTCGCCATGAATGGAGAGAAACATGAGACTCACGCTTGATAAAGATATTTTTGTCATCAACGTATAATACACTAAATAAACTTATTTTCTCCACTTTGTCAATTACATAATTTGTAATTTTGATTTCAATTAATAATTATATTATACATGTATAATATATATTTGGTTATTTGCATGTATAAATATTTTTTTTAGTGTAAATATCTTGAACAAGGTACTCGCCCTATGAGACCGAACTAGGCTACTTTTTTTTTCTTTTCATTTTTTATAGTACGAATAACAATGTATGAGATTTCTTAATAATACTTATGTCTACATTAAAAAAAAGGAGCGAAAATAGGGAGAAAATTAAAAAGAGTAGAAAAAAGAAAAAGAAAAAGAGAAAAAAACTTGGTAGTAGTAGTACTCATATTTTGAAACTGAAAATAAAGCTACCTTCTATTTATATTGGTAGAGAAATGATTAAGCAAAGCTGTCACAACCACAATTAGATGTATAATTAATGATTAGATGTAATTGTTTGTTTGTGAAACATGAAGTTTCGTTTTTTTTTTTAAAAAAAGTTTCATTTTTTTCCCCTATCTATTTATCTATTTTACCTATCTAGGTTTTTTTTTATTATTAATGGTGGGCCATAGGTTTCAAATTCCTTGAGATGAATTAAATGACAAAAGTACCCTCTAATTGACTAAAGCGATGGGAATTTGGATAAAATAAAGAAAAAAGAAAGAGCACTTGGTTATGATGACACACATGATTGCTTTATTTAAACAAATAGGTTTGGTTTATACTTATAAAAGTAGTACAAACTACTATTCCATAAAAAAAAAAGGTTGTACAAACTACTTTTTCAGATTCTTAAATTAAACCTAAATCTTTGTCCAAAAAAAATGTCAGATGAGTTGTCTTTTTTTATTTATTTGTGTTAAGAAAAGAATAATAAATTGTAAAAAAACAATGAAATGAATCCAAATTGAAGTAGTTTGCCAAGGAAATGACCAATGACTATTTTGTACTATAAAATGAAAAATAAATAAATAAAATAATAAGAAAACCTGCACATACTAAATTGAATAATTGGAGACAATATATAAACTATTTTTGACTCTAGTAGATAAGAATCATAAAGTCATTTTTTTTTTCATTTAATATTTAAATTTGAGAAAAAGGGCAAACTTGTAATTTCGAACTCTTTTTTTTGTCAGAATTAATTTGGAGCAATTTTAATTGCACTACAACTGTTAGGCCAAAGCTGCCAAAGTATAGTAGAAACAAATTCATTGTATGCTTACATCACAATCTCACTCACTTAAAAATAAAATAAAATAAAATAAAAGTAATTTTGCAAAGTTGACGAGTGGCAGAATCGTAAATAATTGGAACCAAAGGGGCAATTAGATTTGTTATCATTACTCCCGCTCTCCAAATTCCAGTACTGCTCTTTCTCTCACAGCCTCAACACCTCCAAAAACCCTAAAAACCAGTCAGAAAAACTGGAAAAAGCTTTCTCTGTTAACGGAAAATCATCAAAAAAGCTTTTTAAAAAAGTAAAATTAACGGTCATCTCGGGATTTCAAGCCCCTTCTGACCGTTGATTTCTTCCAATCATTGTCTCATTTTTGTGGATTTAACTTCTTTACCAGTAAGTATCTGGTTTTAGCAATTTTTTTTCTTCTTTTTCAATTCTTCACTTTTCTTTTTGTTTTTGCTGGGTTAGACTTGTTCCTCGAAGAAGAAGAGAAATGGGTTATGTTTATTTATTTGGGTGGCTCGTTTAAGTCTTTACTTGCACTTCGTTTGGTTGCTGAGAAAGTGAAAGAAAGATAAATATTCTGCTTTCCTTTTTGCTTAGCAATAAGACCCTTTTGAGATCTCTTTTATATTACAAAATAAATAAATGCTATCATGTTTTGTGATTTTTTTACTTTGTTAGATATTTCTGAACCTTTTTTTTTGCTCTTTCTTTCTTGTAACTGAAAATTTTGCAGTTTGGCTGCTCCATATGGTAATTTTGTGTTCTAAATGTGGAGGTGTGGATGAATTTATGATGCAAGGTGCTATCTTTTCTTGAGTTGTAGTGGAGGTAAATTTCATTGTCAAATAGCTGCGTAGAAGCTAAATGATCATGGAGAATCTGGAAGTTGTAGATTCTGGGGTTGAACCATGTTTTAATGATTCTATGCAAACGAGTGATGATTTTAAAGATAGTGAGAATTTGGGTGTTGATATTCTTGCTGATTTGGATTCTTATTGGCAAGATATCAATGACCGGTTGACCTTATCCAGAATGGTAAGTGACTCTGTCATAAAGGGCATGGTGACTGCCGTTACACAAGAGGCGGCAGAGAAAATCTTTCAGAAAGAACAAGAAATTGCAGAGTTGAAGGAAATGTTAAATGCTTATCGTGTTGGTATGGATGAAGAAGAAACCGTTGGGTCTTTGGCAAGGGAACATGAGTCGAAAGTTAAGGTGCATTGTTGCTTTGATGAAGCCATTACTGAGCATGATAGGATGAAAGACAATTTGGGCAGTCTTAGAAACACAGGTAGAGAACAGTTCGCGAAGCTTAAGAAAGAAATCAACCAGTTAAGAGGGTGTAATTCTATAAAAAGGAAAAGTTCTAGTTCGGAGTTGTTGGGATTGGGTGGCATACTGCATGAAAATTCATCTGAAAAATGGTGTGATGTGGATAAGACACTTGATAGCCTCAACAACACACTAGAAACTATTTGTAAAGGGGTGGAAGACATAGTTCACTTGTCTAAGGGATCACTGCATGAATGGAAGCTAGAGCAGGAGTTTCAAGCAGAAATTGAAGCACTGGTGATGGGGAACTGTATTCATAGTCTTGAGCGAGAGTTTGAAGAAAAATTGTGGGACAGGATTTCCGGTGACAAAGGTATAAGTTGGTTTGGAAGGGTGAAGGAGATTTCATGTCTGCGTGAGGAACTAGGTATCATTTCTAAAGCATTGTGTATTTCTGAAGCAGGGCATCTAATTTCTCATGGGTCCTTTGACAGTGAAGGGTGGTGTAATGGTAAAGTAAATGATCATTTTCACCACAAAGTTCCGAGTAATCATGTGACGCCGTCATCCTCCCTCTCGGAAGAAAATGGAAAACACAATGATTCTCAAGCTAAAAAGTTAGAGAATTCGGATCTGAGCCGATTGAAGCACATGTCAAATGTTGAATTAATTAGCTACTATAATAATGAGATGACTAAGATGAAGAGAAATCATGAATCTAAAGTACAGGAGATGACTGAAGACTATTTCACCCTTAAGAGGGAATATTTGAGAGACAAGGGATCTTTGCTTTCGAAGAAGGATAAGGAGTTTGATATGTTGAGGAAAAAAATCCCAGAGGTGATTTTGAAATTGGATGATATTATTGCAGAAAATGAGAAATTACCGACCTTTACAAGTAATGCAGAGACTCTTGGTGGTTTGAAGGAAAGAATGGAAATGCTACTTGCAGAAAATCGCCAGCTCAGAGATTTTCTGGCAGAGAAGAAGAAGGAAGTTAAGGGTCTTTCAAGACAAGTTTCTGATGGTGCGGAGAGAATGTCACATCACTCTTTATCTGAGACAAAGTTATTAAACACCATCAGATCTCTTAAATCTTCTATAGAAGATCTTCGTATTGAAGGTTCCATTGGTGCAGATGTATTTACATGTCTTCTTAAGGAAATGGTGGGCCAAATGAATTGCATGGCTGAAGAGTCATTTTTGGAGTACAGTGTTATGCAAGAGTTATACGAAAGTATAATTAAAGAAGTTTCTGATGCTCAAATTACTAGCCGCTGTAAAATTCAAGATTCAGATATGCTGCCTATCATCATGCTGGGGCTGACTGAAGCTATTTATAGAGAATCCTGGAAAGAAGCCAAGGATAAACTAAGTATGTTAGACATGCAATATATTAATGAAAATGAAGCTCGAGTTTCCCTTGAGAAGGAAATATTTGAAAAAGGGAAAACACTAGAAATAGAGGTAGCAGAGAAAGAAAGGTTAGAGCAAGAAATAGTTTATCATGTAGAAGAAAAAATGAAGTTGGCACAGGATGCAGCAGCTGCATTACAGATTGAGAAGGAGCAATTTCAATTAGTTACTGAAGAAGTTGAATGTTTAAGGCTTCAAATATGCGAGCAACAGACATTGATTTCAAAAAGCAGTACAGAATCAGATGTTATGAAAAGTGATTTGGCAGCAGCTTTGAAAGATATTGAACTGTATAAGAAGAATATATTCGAGTTAAATAAAGATTTGGAACGTATAGCTAAAGAGTTAATTGAAGCTGATAAGGAGAGAAAAATACTTCTGACTGTTACTCAGGAGAAGCAGAATGCAGTGTCATTGCATGAACGGAATGAAAGGGTGGTTAGGAAACAAATGGAGGCAATGGCTATTCTTGTCAAGGGATTATCTAAAGCTGCTACTGATTTTGAATGTCAAGTAACAAAAGGCTTATCAAAGCATGATTTGAGGTACTTTATTCTTTCATGCTTTGACTCGAATTTCTTATTTCTAGCCACTTTTTTTTTGTATTTAGTTGGTCTTTTCTTCTGGGTGAGCTGACTATGGGTGATTAGTTAATCTTACATGATATTTTTGTCCTTTGGAATTCAAAGTTTTCCTTTAATCCTTTTGGGTTTCCAAATGTTTAGTTACATAAAGTTTTGCTTCATGTTTGTAATTTACTGTAATAATATTTTTTTTTCTAATTTGGACAAGGCATGGGTGTGCAAATATATGTATTACTATTACCCTTGGTGATATTATATTTTCTCCTTAATTTTATTTATATATATTTGTTGTGTAGTTTTTTGTTGGTCTGGTCGATTTGATCGTCTCCTCATTTTCTTAAGTTTTACCAAATTATATTTCCACGATCATTTTTCTTTAAATAGTATTACAATTAAACATAGCAAGCACAATATCCATTATTCCCTGTTTTCTATAATTAAATGAGGCACTTTCCCTTATGGGCAATATAATTTATTTTCATAACTTTTGTGCAGAATGTTGTTTGATTTTAACTTAATCATAAGAGATTGTGGCTTTATGTTCAGGTTGAAAAGTGTGAGTTCGCAATCACGTTTGCTTATTCAGAAAGCTAATATACTGAGAAGAACAGGCGTGCTTTACAAGCAGAGGCTTGACCGAAGATGTTCTGACCTTCAAAAGGCTGAAGCTGAGGTATTTTTCGTATTAGATTGGTGTATTATTTGATTAACTTTATCTTATTCTAGTTCTTGCTTTGATTTTATGCACAAGAAATTAAATATGATGCTTATCTTTGTTTATTTAATTTATTCCCATATTTTCTAAAAAAATGAAATATCATCTAAAATTTTACTTAGAGAAGTGGGGAAGCCATTTTGACACTATTTGTGGTCCATGATCTTACAAAGCATTGTTATTATGTATTTCACATGTTTATAAACTGAGTATTATAAAATTACTGCATAAACAGTAGATTAATAGAGCTATTTTTCGTTCAAGAATGACAGCGTACTCTTGTCATTTGCATTTAAACCAAAGAAAGATATCTACACAAATACACACGACACACGAGGCATAATTCCATGTTACATGTACATTCATGTTAGACGCATGCATATGTGGAGCAAGGGATGGACGTAGATACCCTTATGAATTTTCTTATATGACTATGTATGGTTCAATAAAAAATATTACTTATTCTATGGTCTTCAAGTGTAAGATTTATGCAAATATTAAGATTTGAAAAAGCAAGATGTAACATGTTAATTTTGGAAACTATGAATTTTGATATGTATTCAGATCTTTTCATATTTGGAAATTTAGGAAATCATTTTCTTCTTTGTAATGTATACTTTTTTTACAAAATTTTGATGGGCTTTGTCACTATTTTAGAGTATGTTTGATGGATATACCTTGGGTTTCAGGTTGATGCTTTGGGGGATGAAGTGGATACTCTTTTGGGTCTTCTTGAGAAAATATACATTGCTCTCGACCATTACTCACCAATATTGCAACATTATCCTGGAGTAAGATTCTTTCTCAAATGTCTAGTTGTGACATCTTTACTTGTATATACTCTTTATTTTTAAAAAAAATATATATCACTTGTTCACTTGTCAACTATTAAATGGAACAGAATGTAAGTTAAGAATGCTTGTTAGTTGCCTACCCGCGACACTAACCTTGTCCTACACAGTAATGTCATGCATGCACAAGAAACGAGTTTACACAAGCACACAAACATTGATGCATATTCATATATTCATATAAAGGGTTAAGAAAAAATAGTTTAAATAAAAAGAATTGACAATTAGAATGAGCTGTTTAGATGTCACAGAAAGTGTTACTCCTGTTAATGATTATTTATTTTAGTAGTTTTCCTCTAGGAGATTGACTTTGCTCTTCTTAAAGTAGTATGACTAGTCTTTAAATCTTGGGTAACATTCATGGCAAGTTGACAATCTTGTTTTGCAAATATGTTATTTACTGCTATCTTTATAGTTTCACTTGGTTCACCATAATGTCTTTTCTTCCCTCTGAGAATTTCAAGTTGATTATGATCTTAAGCAATTATTTAACATAGTAAAGAATGTTTTCTTATTAAGTTGAAACAAACTTTTTTTTCCCACAAGAGGGACTGAAAAATAAAATAAAAAAGACTATCAAACTATAAAATTCAACAGTACTTGGTTATTCCAATATAATTGTCATTAAGAAGAAATAGCTTTGGTTGTATGGCACCATGTCAAATGCTTCTAAACATTATTAAAATGTGTTACCATGTACGTATACTTACCGAACTTCTCTTGTTAATTATATCAGATTATTGAGATCCTGAAGCTGGTGAAAACAGAATTAAGTGGAGGAGAGTCAACTAGACCAGTTTGATCTGCATATCTGACTACTAAGGTAATATTCCCAGTTTAAATTCATCTTCTCTCAAAACCCTTTTTTAATTTGACACTAATACCCCATTTGGTTTACTCATTGAGAGCTGCATAGTTATATAATATGTTTTTATAACAGCTTTGTGGATGCAGATTTTTGCTATACGTTTGTTAAAACTACTAAAGAATCCAAGAAAATACTTGCACAGTTGAACCAAAGAAGATATACTATAATGTCACATCTGGTTTTTTGGTCCGTACAGAAAGAAAGTTGAAGAGAAGACGAAAAGGCTTGGAGACCTTGGTTCTTGGTTTTGGTTTAGATAGTTGCATATTCTTTTGTATTGGAGCTCAGAGGAAAGCTTCCTTATCTCCAATATCCACGAGTTTAGTTTCTCTTCCTGTTTTAATAGTTGGTTCTTTTTTTTTTGCTGTTGTTCATATAGATAAGCTGCATTGTATATGTCTCTAGAGCAGATGGGAATTTAGCTTCTTACAGGGTAATATTCAGATCAGCAGATGCCGTTTTGCCTTTTCTCTTTGCTGGTATGATTGTCGTTTCTTACTGATATGCTTGTTAAGTTGTTAGTGATGCACATTTATTGTTTTGTCATTTATATATTTATATATAAAAGAAAAAGAAAAGAAGGGTAAACTATATATGTTTTAGGAGAATTTGCTGGAGTTAGTTGCAAAATACTTCATTTTTGAAAAGGCTGCTTTCAAACATCAATTTAGTTTTGATAATGTTGAACACTTTAATCAAACATGTAAAATTGTTTTTCCTTTTTTTATAAGATAAAAACCATTTTTCAAATAATGTTTTGGGTTTTTTTTTAGTTATATACAACTGAATAGGAATTATATGTAAATTAAGGAATATTTACATGTTTGAATATATTTTAGACTTTTATTACAGTTTTATGATAAAACAAAATGTATTAAGGTAATTCTCCAGTAGCCCCATAAAAGGGCATTTAGTGGTATATTCCTTTTGTTTTGTTTTTGGTACTTATAATCTTAATTTAAGCTTTAAGTTTCTCCAATTTTTCGTATAAATTAAAAGTTAAACTTCATTATTTTATTAATTAGTTACATTCATTGTTTTGATAATGCACAATGGTCGCAAAACTCAATGTTTATTGCATACCAAACATACCATAGAGTATATTGGGGTTTATTTCTTAAGGCACAAAGAGGCAAAAAGTTCCACAATTAAACAATATTAAATTTCTTTTAGTTCCTATCCATAAACAAAACATGATGAGGCTCAACTTGATATTGGATTAATTATGAGATTCTTCAAATCAATAAATGATGGTTAATCACCAAAATACATCAAAAAATTGAGTTATGAATACAAAAAATAACAATCATAAATTACTATGTAAAGATCGTAGTTGAGACACTACTTCTCGTTTAACTTGTTCTCTTATTATTTTTCCAGTTGATGTGAGAGGAAATGGCTTAGTCCAAAGCATGAATTTCTTAGGTATTTTAAACCTGAAAAAAAAAATCATCAAGTGTGAAAAAAATAGTCATATCGCCAAACACGCCTTTAACATTTCTAAGGTATGGATAGGTGGAGGAGAGCATTACCGAGCTAAGTTCCTTTCTCTGCAATACTGTTGTAGAATCTCATGGGATATGAATTGCTTTTGTGTCCCAACTGAATGCTCAAAACTTCCATTTGACCAGTGCCAATCACTTCTCAATTGAATACAAGCAATGACCATCTCTGTAAGCCGAGCATCAGGAATTCCCACGGTAACAACGCCCCCAACTCCTGGATGTTGCGACAGAACTGCCTCTACCTAAAGATCAGAGATTTTCAGAACTAAATACTAACCCTGAGTTTTGAGACATGTTAAAGAATCCATTAAATCAACTTAAGTACTTGTAATTTGCAATAAGAGAATATTAGTATGCTTGCCTCTTCAGGGTAGATGTTCTCCCCTCCACTCTTGATTCGACCTTTTGTTCTTCCAATGAGCCAAAGATCACCACAGTCATCTATATAACCTATGTCACCTGTGTCAAGCCAATCTTGGTTCATGGAGCTTGGTGCCTTTTGGGGACTTTGGTCCCAATATCTAAGCATTACATGAGGGCCTCTAGTTAAAATTTTCCCAACGTAAGAAGACCCATCAACACAGATCTTTACTTCAATGTGGGGAGCTGGCTTTCCAACACAGACACCTTGTTGCTTGTGTGCTGGAATGGTCTTTGAGATATCAACAGTTTCGTGTACTGTTGGATCATGCAGGGTCATGAAGGTTAGGGAAGAGCATGCTTCTGTCATTCCTATGCAAATTAGAAGGATACAAAAGAAACGAGTATGTTAGGCAGCGGACAGTCTTATAATATATATATATATATATATATATATATATATAAGATCTTATTATGCTAGAGTGGACTGAAATAGATTAAGTGGGGCAAGAGAAAGACCCACCATATGCTGAGAGAAGCTTAGCTCTTGGGAATAATTTGACAGCTTCTTTGGTTAGTGCAATTGACAAACCACCTCCTCCATTTAATATCTTCTTGACACTCTCTACTCCCTTCCAATTATCTTTTTCCCTAACATATTTGAAGATATGTACTTAGAAAACTATTGAACGGCCTTTATGGATTTTTATTATTTAAGCGGACAATGCGAGTGATATAACATTCTAGAGAGTGAAAACTCAGAGCACCACATCCATTTCCTATTTGAAATACCAGCTTATTTTTCAAATTCAAGGTTTTGATTATTTATTCTATGTAAGCAAATTAAGGTAAAAAATCGCTTAAAGAGGTTATGGCTCTAACTAATATCTGATAAGAAAACTCCTCACACCTTTGTTCTTAACTTTTAACTGTTAGGTACCTACTGAGAGGGGTTAAGTGGGAGAATTGGTACAATACGGGTAGTAGAGGGGCACATATGTAATTGTAGTAATGGGTATGGGTGAGCTGTGATAGAGGAGTACGAGTATACTGTATACATAGAAGAGAAAATTAAGAGCAGTATGTTGATTGTGATTTTGTATGAGCATTGCTCTAGGAAGAGTTGAGGTACCTCGAATACCTCATGGCTCTAGTATGTTGTTATCAATTTGTTCAACTAAACAACAGTTGTCAGATATGCCTATTGTCTATTTCCTTCTACCCCCAACTTCTCTCTGTTTCTGCCTATTGATTTGAGGATTCCTACATGGGTCTATCACACAAATATATTATACCTTGTTGAAGAAATCAAATCAGCCATCATTGCAGGTACTGTGATTAGAGAAGTGACACTGTATTGCTGTATGACCTCAAGGACTGATTTGGCTTCAAACTTAGGTACGAAGACATGACAAGCTCCAACTAGTAGCATGGAAATGGCTGAAGACAAACCACCAATATGACAAAGTGGAGCAGTATGCAAATACACCTGCATATATACACACAGAAAAAATCAATCAGTATTACTTCCTTCAGTTACTTTTCAACTTTGCTTAAAGCTTAAAACGTAATTTTGAAAGACATAAACTTGAAATTGCAAAGTACAAACAATGGAGTAACAGACATGGTTTATGAGGAAAGGCGTACATCATCCTCACTGTAACCAACTATGGCAATTTTAGCCAGGGACTGTACAATCAAAGCTAAATGGCTTATGATAACTCCCTTAGGCCTTCCTGTGGTTCCTATAAATAAAACATATAATCAGACAATTAAAACTTAAAAAATCTTCTTTCTAAATCTTTATGCAACTATATCTTGAAGTTTTGAGTTCAGGGGTGACTTCTAAGTACAATTAGAAGCTGAAAGACTACAAATATAGTATTCTCTCGTCATACACATGTAGAGATTCTCTTCCTCAGGTTCATTCCTTAGACAATGTTGATCGAATAATTGGATATCATCAAAAGAAAACACAGATTATTACCTGAAGTGAAGCATATAAGAACAGCGCCATCAGGTGCCCAGGAGTAATTCAATGATGAATCTTTCACAAAATGCTTCTTTAGTGTTTCAGTAGTTAATGCTGGACAAACAGAAGAATATGAAACTATATTTAACCAGCAAGAAAGTGAAAGAGGGGGTTTAAAAAGCACACATTTTAGGTAAGCAAGAAAAAATTATAAAAAAATGTCATACTATTCTTTGAACTTGACTTTTCTGAGTCAGAGCATTCTAATGAAACATGCCACCTTAGATAAGGAAAATCATAGTTTTGGAGCTTTGAAGACCATAAGTTACAGCTCTCATCAGTCACCAACATAACAGGACTCACTGCTTCCATTGCCAATAGGGCCTCGTCAAAGCTCTGTGAAAAATTATAGTGAGGAATTTATTAGTGTAAAAATCTTCGTTTTATTTACCAGTTCTCCCCAAAGTTTTAAACGAAAAACGAAGTGGTTGACATGTTACATTACTACTTCTTTTCCAGGTTTCTCTTTTATGCGTTGGCAACAATTCAAACATAAGGCCTAAAACAAGTTTCATGGAAAATCCCAAAAGAACAACAAGGAGAGTAGTGCAAATTCAAACAAGCAACTATGTGACAAATTAGAGTCGGGGCAGTGTTTCTATAGGATTTTACATATTTTTTAATCACTAAGGATTCCCTTTTTAAAAAATGAGCCAAAAAGCAAGAGAAAATGCACACTAACAAGGCATACTTAACAACTCGAACCTCTTCTCTCCCACATACACGCACACTCAATCTGAATCCTGCTAACCTCAATTGGCTGCAGTGTTAAAGCCTGCAAATCCCTTTTTCACTGCTTTCATATCACTATATTCAGTGAACTCTTTCCCAATAATTTGATAACATTTCATGTTCTTTTTCTGTTTTTTCTTGATCAAATTTGAGTATATCGTCCATAGTATACAAGTGAATCATCATCAAGACTAAGAAGATACATTACAAGAATGAAAATGAATGCAAAACATTAACAATATTAAGACTCACCCAACGGTAATTGAGAGGAGCAACTATTCCGCCCACAAAAGCGATAGCCAGAAACCATTCCAAATACAACTCACTGATCAAAAACCTCAATCAACCATTTCTGCTACCAATTACCATTTCATCACAAGACTCGCAAACTCCGGACCAGAATAAAGGTGTTTTCTTACCTGTTCAAAGCGGCGACGGCGATGACGTCACCGGAACGGAGACCGAGGCCGAGAAGACCTCGAGCCAGGTCAAAGACGCCGTCCACAAACTCCGGACCAGTCTTTCGGCGGCGGGCGGAGACGGTGACCGGAGAGTTGCGACGGAGAGTGGATAAGCGGGTGAGGCAGTGGCAAATGTGGGGCTGCGAGTAGTTAGACATTGTGGAGAAGAGGGGCAATTTGGGAATCAAGCAAAGGAGGTCTTCTTCTTCTTCTTCTTGCTATGCCATGCCATGGAGTTGAAAACGCTATCTGGTTTGACCAGGCGGGAAATGTCGTTTGGATTAGTTTTGGGGATAACAATATCACCATCCAATCATCGTACATAGATTTAGATCACTTTCCACCTACATAATAATACGAAACTATTCATTATTATTTCATTGTGAATTTTTTTAAACAAAAAAATTTGACAAATATTAAAATGAATAACTAAATCTATTCCAAAAAAAACTAAAAATCTATATTGTGACACAAGAAAATTTTCGGTAAAAGTATTTATAATTGAAAATTATGGTAACAGTATGTTATTTTTTCTATAATTTATTATCTTATGTCTCATTTTTCATTATTATATGAATGGATTTTATATTAGGTTTATATTAATTTGGATTCCTTTGTTTTGTTTTTATATCAATTGATCTTCATTTTTTTTTGAGGAAAAGTATATGTTATCATAAATTAAGATAATCGTTTATGATAATAAAGTATGGGATATGGGGATGAGTATCCTCCAACCAGTTACAATCATTTTCATTATCCAACACTACTAGACTAAATTTTGCTAAGCCATGACTAGCTTGATTTACATATATGCTAATAGCACTCACAATAGATATTTTACTTTATTCTTTTTAAATATCTCACAAAAGTTTTATTTTTTTAATTTTACATCAAATATTTACATTACACGAGTTTCTCTATTTTTTATATATATTTTTTACATTATTTAAATATTATTTTTTTATTTATTAAAATACTCAAATAGAAAAGAGAAAGAAAGAAAATAAAATAAATATAATTAATATAGAAAAAGAAAAAAAAAATTTTTTTTACTCAATAAATAGATAGAGTAATACTATTCATTAAAGTAAAAAATGTGACAAATAGCTCAAATTTAGTTTACTTATTGAATTCTCATTTTATTATTTTTATCTATATTTTAAGAAATTAGCTAGTTTAGCCTAGTGGGTGCTCTTCATGGGATACCATTACTAGGTAAAAGGGATAAAAGATTTAAAACATCACAAATTTAGATATTCAATTTTAAACAATTATAAATGAATGAGACTTTTTTTTACAAAAATTAAAATATAACTTTCTACTAAATTTTGATCAACTTATTTTTAAATATACTTTATATACCCCAGGCTTTGTTTAATTAATATTTTCAAAATATTAATCATGAAATATAATAATCAAAATTAAAAAAAAAACTAATTGAACAAATCAGTAGATTCACATTATCGTTGGAAGCAAATAGAAGGAAAGGGAATTTTTGTATGAAAAGAAAAAAAAAATAAAGGAAAGGGGAGAGGGAAAGCCCTTCGTCTAGCACAAGTCACCACCAAGGAGCTAATGGTCTGTTTGGTATTGTTTTCTGTTTTTTGTTTTCAAAATTGTGTTATCAGAAATGAGAACAAAAAACTGTTTTGATAGTTTTCAAAAAACAATAGGTGTTTGGTTAATGTTTTTTAAAAATAATTTTTTAATTTTATTATTTTTTTAAATCTTAAATTAAAAATTAACAAATATATTTACAAAAAGAAAAATATTTTAAAAGTTTGTAATAAATAATGAGATAAAATAATTTGAAATAAAAAATGATGAAAAATAAGAAGTGAGAAAATAAGGAAAGAAAATTTGAGAACAACAGAAAACAACTTTTTGTTGTTCTCAAAATTTTCTGTTTTTTGTAACTTTGAGGGTGTTTGGCACCTTAACTAAAAAACTGTTTTTTGTTTTTAAAAGTTAAAAACTGTTTTTTGAAAACAAGTAGGGGTGTTTGGCATTGTTTTCAGAAAACAATTTTTAAAAACAAAGTTACAAAAAACAGAAAATTTTGAGAACAACAAAAAGTTGTTTTCTGTTGTTCTCAAGTTTTTTTCCTAACTTTACTTTTTATTTTTCATCATTTTTTCTTTCAAATTATTTTATCTCATTATTTATTACAAATTTTTAAAATATTTTTCTCTTTATAAATATATTTGTTAATTTTTTATTTAAGATTTTAAAAAAAATAAAACTAAAAAAATTGTTTTTAGAAAACATTAACCAAACAACTCTTATTTTTTGAAAACTACAAAAACAATTTTCTGTTCTTATTTCTGAAAACAAAATTTTGAAAACAAAAAACAGAAAACAATACCAAACAGGCCCTTTGTTTTTAAAAATTGTTTTCTGAAAACAATGCCTAAGACCTCCGCTTGTTTTCATAAAACAGTTTTTAGCTTTTAAAAACAAAAAACAGCTTTTTAGTTAAGGTGTCAAACACCCTCTAAATTTTTTAGCTTAGAGGTGGGACTAATTCTAATTTTATAAATGGTCTTTACTCTTTTGATATCCCGTATTTTTGCAAAATTAATCATTGCTATCCTCTATTACAAATAATTAGGGGTGCTTACCCAAAACTAATCCAATTACAAAAAACTAGATATCCAATTATAATTAGATTTGATTGGATTTGTAAGGTTGGATGTTAATCAGATTGGATCGGATGACGGATGAAATTATGAAAATCCAATTAGGAACCGGACCGATCCAATCTAATTAAGAAAATATATATTCTTTTTTATATCTGTATCATATTAATTATAAATATATTTAGTTTTCTTATTTTTTTTCATAGTATTTAGCAGTTTGGAGATGTCATTGTTGTTGTTTTCATGTTATGTTATTATAGCACTTTAGTTATTAGTTTTGAAATATTAATAATAAAAATTTAATGGACTTAATGATGTAAACTTAATATTTCAAGGACTTAATGTGGCAATTGTAAAAACTTAATTTAGTATTATTACTGTTGACGCGGGTCTTCGCCAACAGGTAATTAAGAAAGTAAGAGGAAGAGATTAGTGCTTATGTTGAACCGAAATAGATGAATGATCTTTGAAAATGGGCTGGTGACACAATTACGTTTTTAGGCGGTTCAAATGTTAAAATTCTTCTACTCCACCAGTCAATATTATTGCTATATGCTTGGTATTCTTTTACAGGGTATTTCTTACACAATAGAATCCAACCCTTTGCAACTCCCAGGGTCTCCATATTTATAGGAGAGGGCACCTGGGAGTTGGTAAGAAGGTCTTCTCGTGACCTTCTTACCTATCATGTCAACTCTGTGACATTCATGATTAATTCCTAAAACCTGACACATAAGTGTGGTCTAATCAATAGGTAAGGGGGATAATGGGCCGCACGGCCCAACCCAGTCGTGGGTGTCTGAATACGCACGTTCACGCTGCGTGTCCGAGAAGTCAGGGATATATCAGACACGTGATGTCTGATATATGCACGTTTACCTTGTGTGGTTGACTTTACAAAAGGTCATAGCCTCCAACTCTAGCTCGTACCACGAGCTGGATGCATCCCTCGACCTGTGGCCTTCAGAGTCCAAACCCAGTCTAATCTGGGCGAACCCTTAGGTTACCTCGAGCTGAGGAGGTAGGATCTTTCGATGGCAGCTCCGGTCTTGGGGATGTCCACGTGGTAGACATGATTAGGCTGTATCTCAGCTTGTTAACAGCCCGTGGGAAAACCAGGGTGTACATTTGCCCACCAAGCCCCTGCTCGTGGTACACAACGTCGCATAGGGCCACAGTAGGGGCTTTTAGGCTTCCCCATGAACTCTTCATATTCCACATTTTACGCAGGCGCCGAATACGTGGAACATCGTGGTTGGTGATGGTACGTCTTCCGAGAACCGCATTTAATGGCCTAGCCTATACTCAGCCGTTGTTTCGTCTTTCGAGTGGAGAGCCTTGGATCCCACATCAGGGCAATCCAACAGCCCTCCTCTCGTGGCCCTTCACGTATATAAAAGGGGTGGCCACCTTATGCATGGGCCACCCGTTCATTTGAAATTTTTCAGAAACTTTCTTCTTCTTCTCTCTTCATTTTCAAAAGAAAAAACCCTCTTCTTTCCGGCTGCCATTCCCAGCACTCAAGAAGTTCAGGTGTAAGGGCTCCTTCTAAGCTTTGGAATCAACTACTCCGACGAAGCCCCAACCCAGGCGATCCCTTCATCCTCTTCTCAACCAGAACATTCTGTAAGTCTCCTGACTGTGCATGTTTTGAAATTATTTTTCACTGTAGCTTAGGTAAATATTTATTGTAGCCGCATGCAAGGTTTTGTTGGTTTTTTTTGGGCATGAAGGGTGAAAGCCTTTTAGGTTAGGGTATCTTTGCAGTAGAAAACCATTTAGGAGCATTGGTGCGTTTTCTGGAGAAATTTTCTGGGTAGGATTTTAGGTATGCTTGTTTAAAATACCCAGTATTTTGGGTGCAAAACCGGGTAGCTTAGGGGACACGCTTCACAGGCGGTTTTGCCTTTCTTGCCTACTGAAACTTTCCTTCCAAGGAAAATTCTATCCTGACCCTCCTGACACACGAATTCTGAGTAATCGGGGATCTGTTGGGAGCACAGGCGCGTGTTCACAGAACCGCGTGGTCTCACTCTCCACGGGCTGGGCTTACCTCAGCTCCTGTCAAGGAAACACATTCAGATTCTTCTCCATTTTAGGTCGCCTTTTTCTAAAATTTCTTCTTTTTGTTCGCTAGGCGACCAGATGGGACCCAAGAAGAACGCTCCCAAGAGGTCCGTAGGCAGCTCGTCCTCCCAACAAGACAAGGGAAATGAGGTGATGGTTGAATCCCCGATTCCCAACTTCGGGCCAGTAGTGGAACGGGAGCTCGAGGTGGCCCCTGACGCGTTCTTTGAGGCAGAGAGGATCGTCTTGAAGATCACTGACCAGGCGAGGGTAAACAAAATATTCCTCTCCCATAACATCGAGCTGGGGAGAGGAACCGTGATTGCCCGACCTCCCTTAGAAGGCGAGCGGAGTTGCGCGTCGCTTGATGAGGCGTTCTCGGCCTGGAGCGACGAACATTTCAAGGCGGGGGCCTTCCTCCCGTTGGACCAGTACTTCGCCAATTTCCTCAACTACGTGAGGTTGGCCCCATTCCAGCTCCCCCCCAACTCTTACCATTTGTTGGCAGGGTTAAGATACTTGTTCTTGAAACAGGAGTGGGAGGTCCCCACTCCTGCAGACATTCTGTATTTCTTCTGCCTCAAGGCCAGCCCGGAGCAGCGGGGGCGAGGTGACAGGTTCTATTACTTAACCCGGTTCCCCAACACGGCTGCGGTCATCGAGCTCCCCAGCCACCCCAACGACTTCAAAGATCAATTCTTTATGTCGACGGGGTTCCGAAACTGCGAGCTGCACTACTTCAATCGTCCTCGTAAGTGCCTTGCACCCTTAGCTTGTAAGTTAAGTATTGGTTAGCTCCCCCTATATCCGTTTCTGACTTAGAATTATTCTGCAGCTATCTTCGCGAGGACAGAGAAGCCTGTGATCCTCGGGAGCCAGTACAAGACACTGGCGGGCTTGCCCCCAGTGAAAAGGACTATTGTCAGCTTGTGATAGACGAGACGATGCTGGCCTGTAAGCTGATCTCCCCAAGCCAGACTCTGAACCTGAGGAGGCCCCGGGTGCCTCCCCCAGCTCGCGATACGAGGCCTATCATCGCGGAGGAGGTCGCGGGGGATGAAGATGAGGAGGACGAAGTGCCCCTCGTGAGGATGAGGAAGCGGGCGTTGGAGGTCGCCCAAAGAACGGACGAGGAGAGGATCCGGTCCGGAGTAGTCGCAGGTCCTTCTAGCCAAGGTAACCCATACATGTTTAGGAACTTAGATAGGGCCACTGCAGACCCCCGGCTTGCTAGGTTCAATCCCAAACAGATCGTCCAATGCCATCGAAGTGACCCAGACTTAGATGAAACCCTGCTCCACTGCGTCGACCAGCTCGTGTTGGATTATGAAAGTAACCGTCCTAGGGGTACCATAGCTGTAGACAACACCCTAGCCTTTAGGTCGGTCCTATTTGAGGAGTATGGGACCAACCTTCAGTCATGGCCATCACTTCGGGAGGGCACCGTAGCTCCGGGTCTTAGGAAATACGTAGAAGAGTCTAGTCATGAGATAGCCTCGGATCCGGAACCCGCGCCAGCTCGAGAAGTAATTGACTTAGATTCCCCCGCAGGAGCTCCGGGGCCGATGGTCGTAACCATAGATTCCTCTTCTAGCTCGGGGGGTAGGATTCCCTTTAGCACATATATATACTTGAATTTCGCTTTTTTTCCCTTTGTTTTTGTTTTTGCATGACTGCTAACTTGTGTACTAACCATATCTTTGTTTTTACAGAAGATATGTCTCAGCCCGGAGGAAAGAATCTGCGAACTGTGTTCACCAGAGGGGACTCCTCCGCTGGGGCTTCTGGGCCCAAAATGAAAAAGCTCCGGATGTCGAAGAAAGCCGCCGGGACCCCAACCAAGTCTCCTGCAAAGGAGAAAGAGCAGCCCCCAGCCGCCCAGATCGAGGAAACTGCACCTCCTGCTGTAGGGGGGAGCATGCCCCCACCCCTTTCGCAAGCTCCGGCCTTCGTCCGGGACACAGGGGCGGAGCCCGGGGCTTCGGCAATTGCACCTCCCGAGGTGCGTATCCCGGTTGACCCCCAGGACCTGGAGAAGATTCCAGATGTCTTTCGGGGGACGGTGTATGAGACGGCGAACTACGCCGTCAGCCACTTCTACCGATTCAACGAGAGGGAGCTCAGGGCCATCGAAACAAGGAGCCCGGTGGGCGTACTGGAATCTTCATTGGGCATGGCCCTAACGGTAAGCTGACCTTATCCTTTTTATGATTTTTGATTATCACGCCTTGCCCTGTTTTTCCTCTTTTTTTTTTCTAAGGCAGTTGCCTCTTTGTTTCTGCAGAGCGCCTTGGCCCTTCACCGGAGCATAGCCAGGACCAAGGCCCAGCTCGAGGATATGAGGGGCGAGCATCAGGCGGTTGTGGCCACCCACCAAACTTCCTTGCAGACGACCAAGGATGCCCTGGCGGCCGCGCAGGCCGAGCTGGAAGAAGCCCATCTCAAGCTTCAGGAGGTCAAGGCTACCAAAGCCGCCCTCGCCGCTGCGCGAGCAGAGCTAGACACTACGAAGGCTGGGGCCGAGGAGGCCAAGGCCGCCCTGGAAGCCGAGAAGGCAGCTTCAGGAATCGCCATGGAGGACATGCTTTACCATTGCTGGGCCTACAACCCGGACGACGACTTCTCCTTCTCGGGAGCGGACGTCTGGGAGCCCTTGCTGGAGGGGTTTAAAGCTCGCCTCCAGAAAGAAGCACCTTCTGAGACCGGGGAAGCCTCCGTCGCAGCCGAGCAGGAAGGCGAGACGGCGACCTCCACGGGGCCGACTGGTGGAGCCTAGGGCCTTTCCATTTTGCATCCACTCTTTTATTATTCTCATTTTTTTTTTGTGTAACTTTTGCATGAGGTGTTTCCACCTCGAGACAATTAATTTTTACTTATAATTGGTTTATTTTCCTTTTGCCTTTACACATTTTAGTTACTATTTTTAAAAAACTTAGTTCGCGTTAATTTTTATCAATATCTCGTTCTCTTTAAGGAAAACAACGATCAATCAATTTAAATTAACTTCTAAGTTTTATGACCTGGTTATGTCCAGGAACTTAATTTGAAAACTTAGTTCGTGTTAATTTTTATCAATATCTCGTGCTCTTTAAGAAGAACAACGATCAATCGATTTAAATTAACTTCTAAGTTTTATGACCTGGTTATGTCCAGGAACTTAATTTGAAAACTTAGTTCGTGTTAATTTTTATCAATATCTCTTGCTCTTTAAGAAGAACAACGATCAATCGATTTAAATTAACTTCTAAGTTTTATGACCTGGTTATGTCCAGGAACTTAATTTGAAAACTTAGTTCGTGTTAATTTTTATCAATATCTCGTGCTTTTTAAGAAAAACAACGATCAATCGATTTAAATTAACTTCTAAGTTTTATGACTGGTTAAATCCAGGATAGGACTTAGTTCGCGTTAATTTTTATCAATATCTCGTGTCTTTTAAGAAAGACAACGATCAATCGATTTAAATTAACTTCTAAGTCTTTAAGGCAACCTGGTTATATCTAGGTACCATATGCCCCCCAAGTAACTGGGAAAGGGTCTTTCGTGGTTACTTTAGATTACACTAGTAAACATGTACAATCATAAACGAAAAGTTAATTCTCATTGCGTAATACATAAAAGATGGCCTTTTAGGCCTTACAAGGGAATCATTGATAATATCTCTTCAAATAGATGGCGTTCCAAGTTCGTGGGACTGCCCCTCCATCTAGCCAAGCTAATTTGTAAGTTCCCTCTTTAATGACCTCGATGACTTGATATGGCCCTTCCCAGTTCGGTCCCAATACTCCATCTTTGGGATCCTTACCGGCTAAGAAAATTCTCCTGAGGACCAGGTCGCCAATGCTAAAGGCGCGCTTTTTGACTTTTGAGTTGAAATAGCGAGTGATTTTTTGCTGGTAATGTGCGAGCTGGAGTTGCGAATCTTCTCGTCTTTCATCAACCAAGTCGAGGGAAGTGCAAAGTAGCTCGTGGTTGCAGTCCTGGTCATATGCCTGGACCCTATGCGAAAGTACCTTAATCTCCACAGGGAGGACTGCCTCACTCCCAAAGGTCAGTGAGAAAGGAGTATGACCCGTAGGAGTCCGATGCGAGGTCCGGTATGCCCACAGAACCTGGGGTAGCTTTCTAGCCAGACCCCCTTCGCTTCGTCTAGTCTCTTCTTAAGGCTCGCCTTTAACGTCTTGTTGATGGCCTCGACCTGGCCATTCGCCTGAGGATAGGCCACGGAGGAGAAACTTTTCACAATTCCGTACCTTTCGCAAATTCGGTGAAGAGGTCGCTGTCGAACTGAGTCCCATTGTCGGAAACGATTTTCTTGGGTAGCCCGAATCGGCAGATAATGCTCTTAACCACGAAGTTGAGGACTTTTTTGGAAGTGATCGTTGCCAAAGGTTCTGCCTAAGCTCACTTCGTAAAGTAGTCGATGGTCACCACGGCGTAACGGATCCCACCTTTTCCAGTAGGGAGGGCGCCAACCAAGTCGATCCCCCAAACTGCAAACGGCCATGGGGACGAGATCATCTTCAGCTCGACTGGGGGAGCTCGGGCAACTGTGGTGAATCGCTAGCACTTGTTGCACTTCTTGACATACGAGATCGAGTCTTTGGACAGAGTGGGCTAGTAATATCCTTGCCTCAGGACCTTTAGGGCCAAGCTTTGCCCCCCGGTGTGATCTCCGCAAAAACCCTCATGCACCTCCTGCAGGATGGCCTTTTCTTCGCCTGGAAGAACACATCATAGGAGGGGTAGGGAGTGCCCACGTCGGTACAGCACCCCGTCTACCATCGTATACTTAGGAGCTTGATACAGTACTTGCCGCACATCATTACGCCCTTCAGGTAGCTTCCCTTCGGTGAGATACTCAAGGATGGGGGTCATCTAGGTCGGCCTGGCGTCGATCATCTCGACCTCCGTCCTGACTTCTTCTTCTATACTTGGTTTCTCCAAGAACTCTACTGGAACTAAACCCAGAGCTTCCGTATCTCCGGAGGTGGCGAGCTTGGCAAGAGCGTCTGCGTTAGCGTTCTGCTCCCGAGGTATCTGCTCGATTGAGCCTCGCCCAAACGTGGACAGTTCAAATTTTACCTTCGCTAGGTAGGCAGCCATCTTGGGTCCTCGTGCTTGATATTCGCCCAGAACTTGGTTTACCACAAGCTGGGAATCACTGAAGCACTGAACGTAGCTTGCCTTCAGCTTCTGGGCTATTCTTAGTCCGGCCAGCAAAGCTTCGTATTCGGCCTCATTGTTGGAGGCCTTGAACCCGAATCTCAGCGCCGAGTGGAATCTATGTCCCTCAAGGGATATCAAAATGATTCCAGCCCCGGAGCCGTTCTCGTTGGATGACCCATCCACGAAGATCCTCCACGACGCCTGGGCCGAGGTGACCTGGGGTGAGTCTTCTGCAGGATCCTCTCGGAATCCTGTGCACTATGCTAAAAATCGGCCAGGGCCTGACTTTTTATAGCAGTTCGTGGGGTGTATAAAATCTCGAACTGACTGAGTTCAATAGCCCACTTTAACAGACGTCCCGACGCTTCAGGTTTTTGCAAAACTTGCCTTAAAGGCTGATCTGTCATGACGTGTATTGAGTGGGACTGGAAGTACAGCCTGAGCTTTCGAGAGGCCGTGATAAGGAAGAACGCCAATTTCTCCATCAACGGGTACTGGGATTCAGCTCCGAGAAGTTTCTTGCTGATGTAATAGACAGGTCTCTGAACCCGGTCTTCTTCTCGGACCAATACGGCACTAACTGCATCCTCTGTGACAGCTAGGTAGAGAAAAAGAGGCCTCCTGCTTTTGGTTTGGATAATACGGGTGGCTCAGCCAGATGTGCCTTCAGGTCGAGGAAAGCGCTTTCGCACTCTTCTGTCCATTCAGACTTCTTATTTCCTCGGAGCAGGTTGTAGAATGGCAAGCACTTATCGGTGGATTTTGAAATAAACCGATTGAGGGCTGCCACCCTTCCTGTCAGGCCTTGGACATCTTTGCGCGACCTAGGTGAGGGAAGCTCGAGCAATGATCTGATCTTGTCGGGGTTTGCCTCGATTCCTCAGGTATTGACGATGAAACCCAGGAATTTTCCTGATGCGACTCCAAAAGTGCACTTCTGTGGATTAAGCCTTATGCCATACTCCCGTAGTATCTTGAAGCACTCTTCCAGGTCGGAAACATGGTTATCGGCAGTCTTTGACTTGACTAGCATGTCATCAACGTACATTTCCATGCTCTTCCCGATTTGGTTTGCGAACATTCTATTTACTAACCTCTGGTAGGTAGCACCGGCGTTCTTCAGCCCGAACGGCATGACCTTGTAACAATAGACGTTAGTCGGGGTCCTGAAGCTGGTGTGCTCCTGGTCCGCCAGATTCATGGCGATCTGATTGTAGCCTGAGTACGCGTCCATAAAGGACATGAGCTCGTGCCCCGCCATGGCATCCACCAATTGGTCAATCCTTGGCAAGGGAAAATAATCTTTGGGGCAGGCTTTATTCAGGTCGGAGAAGTCGATGCAGGTCCTCCACTTCCCGTTGGGCTTCGGGACCAGCACGGGGTTGGCGACCCAAATCGAAAACTTGGCTTCACGAATAAAGCCGCATTTCTTGAGCCAGGCTACTTCTTCCTCTAAGGCCTCAGCCCGAGTTGTTCCGAGGCGCCTCTGCTTCTGGGACTTTGCAGGAACGCTTTTATCCAGATGAAGGGTGTGCATGATGACACTTGGACTGATTCCCACCATGTCCTCGTGTGATCACGCAAACACATCCAGGTTATCCCACAGAAATCTGATCAGCTCCGCTTTCCTCTTGTTACAGAGCTTTTTCCTGAGCTTGACCATCCGTGTAGGGTTCTGCGGATCGATGTTTACTTCCTCAAGCTCCTCAATAGCCTGGAGCTCAGACCTGTCCTCGCCTATTCGGGGGTCAATATCGTCACTTAAGACGATATTTTCCCCTTCGGCGCTCTGAGGTTTTTCAATCTCAGGATCAGCTAAGGGTTCCTGAGATTCCTCTCCACCACCTTGGATGGCCATTGCTAGCTGCCCGGGTTTCAATTTTCCCTTCATGGAAATGCTGTAGCATTCCCTCGCAGCGAGCTGATCGCCACAGACAGTGCATATTCTCGTTGAAGTAGGGAATTTCATCGCGAGGTGGCGAATGGAAGTGACGGCTTCAAAAGCTATGAGTGTGGGTCATCCCAAAATTGCGTTGTACGCAGTGGAGCAGTCGATGACCACGAACTCGAGGAGTTTGGAGACTGTCCGAGGTCCTTCTCCTAGGGTGATCACCAGCTCAATAGTCCCTATAGCCGCTGATCCTTCTCCCGAAAAACCATACAACATCATGGAGGTCGCCTTCAGCTCGGCGACAGTCAAACCCATCTTCTCCAATGTGGACCGGAATAGGAGGTTTACCGAGCTCCCATTGTCGATTAGCACCCTCCTAACTCTCCGATTAGCGAGCTAAATTGCTACGACCAGAGGGTCGTTGTGAGGGAGCTGGACATGGCCCGCATCTTCTTCCGTAAAAATGATCGGTTGCCTCTCCAATCGCTGCTGCTTTGGGAGACGCTGCTCTGGGACGAACTCTACTCCATTATGCGCCTTGAGTTAGTTTACGTACCTCTTCTGGGTGCCCCTGCTCACGCCAGCTAAATGCGGACCTCCAGAGATGGTGGATATCTCTCCTCCTATCACGAGAGGAGGGACGTCCTGATCTACCTGAGACCCGGGCTGACTGACCGAGACTTCCGGAGCAGGTCGACTTGCTGGAACCCTGTTCCGCGCGTACTGGGCCAAGGGGCCGGCTCGGATGAGAGTCTCGATCTCATCTTTCAAATGCCTACAATCATCGGTATTGTGGCCAACATCGTTGTGAAAACGGCAAAACTTGGAGGTGTCTCTCTTCCCCTTTTGGTGCTTCAACGGCTCCGGCCTCTTCCAGGGGAGGCGAGTAGAGTTAGCTAGGAAGATGTTCTCCCTAGAGTGGGTGAGCTCTGTATAAGTCGCGTAGACGGGCTTAAACTTGTCTACGGACTTATTCTTCTTTGGGCCGTGCTGGCTGCCCTCGCCATTCCCCTTTCTTTTGCCTCCACCGAGCTGGTTATTCTATGTGAAGTTTTGGGTCGCTGTCACGACCTCCGTCCCCACTCCAGCGGGCTACTCAGGGGCCTGGCTGGTCCCTGCAGCTGAGGCTTCGGCCTCCTCCAAGTTGATCCATTCCTGGGCCCTATTTAGGAATTCGTTCACTGAGCTAACTCCCTTCATTTGTATATCTTTCCAGACTCCCCCTCCGACGAGGATTCCAGTCCTCAAGGCCATGAGCTTGGAGCTGTCATCTGCGTCTCTGGCCCGAGCAGCGACGTTCGCGAACTTGCTCAGGTAAGCCTTCAGAGGCTCGTCGGGCTGCTGCCTCACGTTAGCCAGAGAGTCGGCCTTGACGCTTGTAATGCCCCGGATTCCCTAATGTGGTTTAACGACTGGATTTGTAGGCCGAGAGGGCCATAACTATTTAAGTATGCCATTTAATGTGTTTATGCATGTCTATGAGAATTATATTATAATATAATGTTAATTGTATGCATGTCGGTGATATATGTTGAGACCACATTATGATGTGGGTTTGTTCGAGCTGTTCGACATGAGACGATCGTAGATTATTGATTAGCGGTTTAGTCACAACAGGTTTAAGTGTCGGGACTTGGGTTGAGTCTCGGGGTGATTTTGATGATTAGAGCGTTACCGGGAGATAAAGGGTAACGGGATGTGAATTATTGGTGTTTAGGATTTTTGAGAATAGCGGGAATTGGAGAGCTTTAATTATGATTAACGAGTTAGAAGGAAAGTACCAAGAATGCCCTTGGGAGCCTTTAGAAAGTATTAATTGACCTAGGGTTAAAATGGACATTTCACCCCTAGGATAGATATAACACTCTTGGCTGAAGAAAATAGTAAAGGAAAACAGAGTATATTTTAGAGTTCTCCCGTACCTCCTTTTTCTCACTGTTCTTTGTGGTTTTTGAACCAATTTTCGAGGATTCAAGCTTAGGAAGCAAGCCTTGGGAGATTGGGAGTGTGTTCCACTATTGAAGAGCTTCATAAGCCAAGCTTTGGGTAAGTTTCTAACCATAGTTTCTCTGGTTTGCTCTGTTTTGGTTTTGTTTTGCAGCTGAAATGTTTAGGGTGAATTCATGGGTTTTGTTGGGAGTTTTGGCTAGGGTTCCCATGCTTGTGATGTTTGGGGTGTGTTGGGATGGTTTTTGGGTCCATTTGGCATTAAGAATAGGCTTTGGAAGCTTGGGAATCGAGTTAGAATCGAAGGAGATGAAGAAGGTCGGTTCAGGGGTGTTCTGGGCTGGAGGTAGCGCTACAACGCCCACCCTAGGGCGCTATAGCGCTCCTCAGGAGGCTTTTTGGCTTTTGGGAGGTTCTGAGTAGAGCGCTGTGGCGCTAGGGGTTGAGCGCTGTAGCGCTACCCTGTTCCTTCCAAACCCCGTTTTGAGTGTTTTTAAGGGTTTTTGACTTGGGGTTTCAATCCTTAAGGCCCGGGATCGATTCTACTCACCGTGTGGGCATGTTTCGAGGTCCCGAGGATGGTGCTTAGGTTAAGACCCTATTATTGTGGATTCTCATTAATGGAGGTTATAATTGGTTGTGATTAGGTAACCGCTAAGGAACTAAAAGATCGATCGTTCTCAGGGGTCGTCTTTATCATACTTCTCGCTCGAACTTGAGGTAAGAAAATAGTGTATGGATACAGTTGCACCCTGTACAGGTATATGACATGCATGGTTTGATATTGAGGCTTGTTGGTTGATATATGTGAACGTGGATTGCATATTAAATGCTAATGAATGCTGAGTACCTGTTTAAGACACTGACTAGTCAGGGACCGACTCTAATGTCGATGATCACGCATTGAATGGCTCTATCGCATTAATGCGGGACCGACCCTAAGGTCGAAGAACTTATAAGCGCTTGCCTGGTCTACGACCAGATGTCTATAGCCAAGGTATACGACCCCGGTGACCGTTAGTCATGTGGCTAAGGGACGTTGTCCATAGTTACGACTCCAGAGTCGTGAGGAAGGTTATGTTGGTGACTAATCACCATACACCTGTCCTGATCAATTTGTAAGAGAATCACTTATCAGTTAAGCCCTGGTGACCCTATCGTCACATGGCTAGAGGGAGCGCTGCTCGTTATTGTGACTGTTGGCTATTGTCACCTATTTGTTGGGCTGCTAGTCCTGGATGATTATTATGATCGTTGTTGATATTATATCATATTTTATTGTGTTTTCTTGCTGGGCCTTGGCTCATGGGTGCTGTGTGGTGCAGGTAAAGGAAAGGAAAAGCTTGGCCAGCCCTGAGTGGAGAGCTTGGGCGGTGTTGTGTACATACAGGGCCGCTTGACCGCCACGGTCAAGGAGTTCTCAGAGGGACTAGGGGTTTACCCTATTTTTGCCGCTTAGGCCGGCGGGGATTGTAAATTTGGAACTGTAGCGACTCTTTTGTATTACGAACTATTTGTAAACGTTTTAAAATGCTCATGAGCAGTTTATTTACTTAATGAAATGTACCCTTTCCTTTTTATTGGTTTTCTACCTTAACCTGATAATAACACTTAGATCACGTTTTTAACCAAAGGACTCGGGTAGCGGGTCAAATTTCCGGTTCACCGTTCTCCGTAACTGTTCTGGGGTAGCCAGGGCGTTACAACGCTGGCAGCCTGGGAGGCTCAGAATGCCCTTTTGAAGTCAGCCGAGAAAGTTTTCCAGGAGCTGATTGATTGTCTTTTGCTTTGCTTGAACCACTGCCTGGCTGGTCCAGTCAGTGTGGAAGGAAATATCAGACATCTCAGCTCAGGGCCAATGTTGTGGGCCATCATCAGGGTGTTGAACATCCCCAGATGATCCGACGGATCTCCGTCCCCATTAAATTTGGACAGGTGCGGCATACGGAAACCGGGTGGGTAAGCTGTTGCTGCTATGCTGGGGGCGAAGAGCTCCATCTCGTCCCCCGAATCGTATTCATCTTTCTCTTTCTCCGACAGGAGCTTCCTCATTAGCTCCTCCATCTGAGCCAGGCGTTCGAGGGTTTTGTCCTGACTTCCTTGGTTATTCCGGGGCTGCTTAACAGCTCCGGATCCATTGTACATATTTGGTGGGTTATTGCCCCTCCTATCTTGAGATAGGTTATTTGGGGCATTCCCGTCGTTACGTACTTCAGACAGGTCTCCCCCTGAGCGAGCATGGCTGTCACCTCCTACTGGTTCCCCTCTATGAGAGTTAAGGCGATCTCACAGGTCACCCCCTAGGTGGTTTGAGGACTTTGTGCCGAACTTAAATGCTGACGCAGGTCTCCGCCAGAATGGTCACTCCGGCGACTGCCGGTCCAGTAGCTCCTGTTAGAGAGGCTCGGAGTCCGCCTTTGGTGGTGAGGATCCGGGCTTTCTCTCGGCGCCCTGCTACGTCGGGAAGTTCCTGCGGATGGCGGGTTTCTCCTGCTACTTCCGTAGGCTGGAATATCTCGGATGGGCCGAGGAGGAGATGGATACCTTATTGGAGACGGAGGATGCCTGACCGGAGATGCGATCCGGGTTCTGTCAGGGTGGATCAAGTTAGGTGGCGGCCTTTCGGCCCTGCCAACCTGCGGGTCCCGCGCCTGGCGATCTGGACGAGGCACAGGACGGCTGGTGGGGACGGGCTGATGCTGTGAGCCCTCCCCGGATCTCCTTCTGGAATTTTCTCGAGCTCTCCTGGGCGCGCTCGAGGCTGGTTGGGAGCTGGGAGTTGAGGTTCGGACCGAACGGCTGTACTGTTGTTGTTCGGCTCTAGGCGTTTCTTCGAAGTTTGCCTCTCGACGGTGCGATGAGGGAATAGAGTTGGCTGTCGGAGGTCTGTTCGAGCGGCTAGGCCTTGACCGATTACCCCGGCGGGACTTATGAGTCTCGCCTTGCCTCTTTCCGACGTTAGCGTCGGTTGTAAGAGGGGGTAGTCGGGCCAACACATCCTTGATCTGCTGATTAGCTTTCGCTAGTTGGCTCCTTAGCTGAGCGTTTTCCATCTCCACTGCAGTGTAAAAATATGGGTTTGGATTAGGTGGCCGGGGCGCCGAACTTCCAGTGTCATCTTGGCCCACCGGCTGTTTGCCCGGCCGCTGTTGGACCTCAGGAATTTGTTCACCGAGGATGGCGATATGATGAGCCTCCTGCCCATCATGCTGTTCCGTCTCGTTACCGTGTTTGGATCGAGTGGTCACCATAGTTGGATGTTTGCGACAGCACCAATCTAACTTGCTCTCAATGAAAGCACCAAACTGTTGACGCGGCTCTTCACCAACAGGTAATTAAGTAAGTAAGAGGAAGGGATTAGTGCTTATGTTGAACCGAAATAGATGAGTGATCTTTGAAAATGGGCTGGTGACACAATTACGTTTTTAGGCGGTTCAAAGGTTAAAATTCTTCTACTCCACCAGTCAATATTATTGCTATATGCTTGGTATTCTTTTATAGGGTATTTCTTACACAATAGAATCCAACCCTTTGCAACTCCCAGGGTCTCCATATTTATAGGAGAGGGCACCTGGGAGTTGGTAAGAAGGTCATCCCGTGACCTTCTTACCTATCATGTCAACTCTGTGACATTCATGATTAATTCCTAAAACCTGACACATAAGTGTGGTCTAATCAATAGGTAAGGGGAATAATGGGCCGCACGGCCCAACCCAGTCGTGGGTGTCTGAATACGCACGTTCACGCTGCGTGTCTGAGAAGTCAGGGATATATCAGACACGTGATGTCTGATATATGCACGTTTACCTTGCGTGGTTGACTTTACAAAAGGTCATAGCCTCCAACTCTAGCTCGTACCACGAGCTGGATGTTTCCCTCGACCTGTGGCCTTCAGAGTCCAGACTCAGTCTAATCTTGGTGAACCCTTAGGTTACCTCGAGCTGAGGAGGTAGGATCTTTCGATGGCAGCTCCGGTCTTGGGGATGTCCACGTGGTAGACATGATTAGGTCGTATCTCAGCTTGTTAACAGCCCGTGGGAAAACCAGGGCGTACAATTACTACAAAGTGTCTAGTTTTTTGTATGTTTTTTTTACTTGTTAATTTGTTTAATATTAAAATTTAGGTTCAAATATAAAATAAACAATCCAATCCAATTACAAACCCAATTACAATTGGATTGGATTGAATTTTTAGGCCGAATCAGATTGGATTGGATGATGATTTCTAACATTCAATATTTAATTGGATTTGATTGGTTTTGGGTAAAAATATTGGATTGGATTGGATGAACACTCCTACAAATAATTATCATATGGTACCATATAATTGTAAAATCAATTAAAAATGATACCACTTACACAAATTTGGTCAATAGATTTTTTTTATAACACAAAATTACCCTTAGTTATAAATAATTATCATTGAATTAAAAAAAAAAGCGGACACGTGGTATGTCGTGATTCACTCAATTTCTATTTTTTAAATAATTGATTTTCAATTTTATAAAAATAATTAAAGATATATTGTTATCAAAAAAATAAAAAATAAATTTTTATAATAAAATTAAATTAATTAAACCAAAAAAAAAACAAACCCTAATTTTTTTTTAAAAATGGATTCTTCTTTGTCTTGTAGGATATGCATTTCACAAGATCTTGTTTATTTACATGTAATTCACATATTATCAAACAAACATGTACAATTCTAGAACATGCTCCTATGAAATTGACATAATAGTAAAATTATTAGAAACTTACATTGCACAGCGGAACTGAGACAACTCCTTCATTCAAGCTCTCTAACCCTTGAATCCTAGTACTTGTAGGGTATATTCAAGAACCTGAACTAGACCAGCAATACAACTTCCTCACCAAGCCTCCTAAAACTAGTGTGGGCTTGTTCTCAACACATGAGATGAATAAAAATAGAGGAAAATAGAAGAGTGTATGGACAACTATGAAAGGATCTCTAGGAAATTATTTTTCTGAATTAAACTTACCCAAATTCAATTCTTGTCTCTTAGAAAACCCTAAAGTTAGGGTCTGATTGGTTTGCAATTCGAAAACTGTATTTTTGAAAAGTGGGATTCTGAAATGAAAATCTGAATTTAGTGACTAAAAACATGTTTATGAAAATGTGATTGGTTCAATGTCAGTAAACTGTTTTTGAGTTTTAAAAAACTGAATCTGTGATTGGTATTAAATTTGAAAATATAACAAAAACTGAATACGTGATTGGTAAATTTAATAATAGTGTATTAATTAAATTCATAACAATATTGCATCCTCATTAACTTTGAATTTTTTTTATAAATTAAAGTTATATTTTTTAGATTGGTTTTGACATGCTAGGCTTGATTGGTTCGCAATTTGAAAATTGTGTTTTTAAAAGTGTGATTCTGAAATGAAAATTTGAATTTATTATCTGAAAACATATTTTTAAAAATGTGATTGGCTGTACTATTTGCTAAATGAGTTTAAAAAAAATGAATATGTGATTAATAGAAATTTTTTAAATATAAAACTAAATATGTAATTAATACGAAAACTATTTTAATTTGTTTGATTATATTTTTTTTTTACTTTTAGTATAATAATTGAAGTGTAATAATATTATTTTTATTATTTATTAATAGTAATTATTTTTTTTTGTTGTAATCTTTATTTGATAAAATATTTTTTTCTTCAATGAATTTCTTTAACAAATATATTATAAATTAGAATAAAGTTATATGATTAATTATTTTAGTAAATATATAGTTATAGAAATGACTAGAAATCTTAAATAAAAGTATATACCCTGTAAAAAAATTTGCCTAACATTACAGTGGGAAAAAGGAGAAAAAAGAAAACAAAATAAATGTGAAGGAGTACAGGTAGGAAAGAGAAAAAGTAGTAAGAAAAAAGAGAAAGAAAGTAGAAATAGGCTGAAAACGTAAAGATCTTGTTTTCTAAATCCTTTAACAAGTTGGAGTTTGTATTTGGAATGAATTTTCAAAAATGATGAACCAATCAAGTTTTGTATATAGGTTTCACAGTTTTCAAATTTTAAAAACATAAAATCTTATTTGAATCTAATACCAATTAGACCCTTAAGTATCATTTTATAGACTTTTCTTAGGCTTTATTTAAATAAATAAATAATTAAAATAAAGAGGAAAAGTTCCTATGGTGGCCGAAATACTCTATGAGAATTAGACCTTGGATTTTTGCAATTTAAATTCAAGCTCATTGAACTTAAATTCAAATCCCTTTTTATTTTGAGATTTTTTTCATATTAATGGGGTTTTAAGGTTGTTTTACAAAAATATTGACATTTAATTTTTCTACTTTTTTTTATGATTTTTTTGATTTGGAAGTTCATATTTATGAGATTTTATTTCTCATAAATTTGAAAAAATATATAATTATGCCACTTTTTTTTTTTTTTATCATAGTTATGTTTTATTTGATTTTGAAGGTAATTTCTTTTTCAAATTTTTATTTTTTCCTTCATTTTTTAAAATTATTTTTTAGTTATTTTTTCTTTACTTATTTTTTCTTTCAATTTTCAATTTTTTTTTTTTCATTTTTTCTACAATTTTTTTCCTTCATCCTTTTTGTTGACCAACGAATTGGCCAACGACATTGAGTCAAATAAGCGATATAAAGTAAGAACTGAACATAAGAATAATAAATGACACACATATTTATATTGGTTCGGCCCCACTAATCGGTAATGACCTACGTCCACTTAGTACTCTTATTTATGTAAATTCCCAAAACCTATGATCAAATGACTAGAGTCAACTAAGTTTCACAAGCTAAGGGAAAGGATACAAGAATGTGTATAACAACATTAGATTATTCAAATTCTCTAAAAGTAAAAAAATTACAACCTAAAAAATAATGAAGCATTGAGTCCTCTATTTATAGACTTATAAATATACATAAATGGGCTATGGGGCTTGCGTAACTTGTGTAATGAGTAATAATAAAATAATATATAAATAATACATTTTATATTTGAAATAATAAATATCTCGCAAATATATATACATTTAACTAAATTTGAGCTTTTACTGCATTACATCGAGCAACTCTGGTCGCATGTCTTTTGACCAACATCTTTTCCTGCTGCTCCGCATAATTCCTGAATGCACTTGATAGCATGTTTTGTTCTCCTGCTTGGTCATGGTTTGACTAGTCCTCTATAAAAGTCTTGTCATGTGTCTTTCACGTGCCTTATATTTGTGCCACGTCATCATGCTAAATTTTTGGAAAACATTTGCCCCCCAAGTTTATTATGATGCGATCAACATTAAATACACTCGACCAACATTCACCGACCTGTCATGTCCAACTGTACTTTTACTTCCTCGAAAAGGTACATAATCATGATTTTACAGTTTCCAAGAAAATATTTGACGGCTTTACTTTTTCCAAAGTTCCAAAACCCTCTTTTCACTCATGATTTTTCAACTACCTCGAGCAGTATAAATAAACTCCTCCTTGTTTTTCACTTTTTACCTTTACACTCTCTTTCTTCAAGAACTTTCAAAACTTCCTCAAACTTTCTTCAAGCAATCCAAGACACATCTTAGGAGTTCCTAGAAGATTTTCAATCGATTTCTTCGGCAATCTTTTCTTCAAGTAAGTTTTTGAACAACCTCCTCCCATCTTTGGAACTTGCTAATTTGTTCAATGTGTTAGCATTGAAATTTTGGTTGCGGGTTACTTGTTGCAATGTATACTTTTTGAATTACGCTAACAAGTCTTTTGCTTTGTTTAGATACGCGACCATTTTTAGTCCTCTTGCCTGATATTCTCCTAGGATCTGGTTAATGACCAGCTGTGAATCACTGTATATCTCTAGTGATTTCACGTTTACAACCTTGGCTAGTCTTAATCCCGTGAGCAGTGCCTCATATTCAGCTACATTGTTGGAGGCAATAAAGCAAAATCTAAGTGCACAGTGAAATTGATGTCCTTTTAGTGTTATAAGAATCAATCCTCCCCCGGAGTTGTGCTTGTTGGAAGATCTGTCAACAAACAACTTCCAGGTGGGAATTTCTACCTGCACTTGTGTCCTGGCGTCTGCTCGCATGCTGGGAGATCAGTGAATTCAGCTACAAAATCTGCCAATGCTTGGTCCTTCATTTTTGTTCGTGGTAAGTAAGAGATCTCAAACTGCCCTAACTCTACGACCCATTTTAATAGTCGACCAACGATTTCTGGTTTTTGCAAGACTTTCCGTAATGGCTGGTCGGTGAAAACTATTATGGGGTGAGCTTGAAAATAGGGTTGTGACTTTCTTGATGCTTGTACCAAGCAGTAAGCTAACTTTTCAATAGCTAGATACTGTGATTTTGCTCATACTATCTCTTAATTATATGATATACTACCTTTTGAATGCTATTCTCTTCCTTGATCAAAACAACACTAGCAGCATATTCTGTTATTGCTAGGTAGATGTACAAAGTTTCTCCTTCGACCAGTTTGGATACAACAGGAGGTTGAGCCATATGCTTCTTGAGTGCTTCAAAGGCCTGCTCGCACTCTTCTGTCCATTCAAACTTCTTATTTCCCCTGAGCAAATTAAAAAACGGGACACACTTGTCGGTAGATTTTGAGATGAATCTGCTTAGGGCAGCAATTCTTCCTATTAGACTTTGTACATCTTTAATCTTAGTGGGCGACTTCATGTCGATCAGTGCTTGAATTTTTTCGAGGTTAGCTTCTATTCCTCTTGAGTTTATTATGAACCCCAAAAACTTCCCTGATCCGACTCCAAAAGAACACTTGAGAGGATTAGGCTCCATCTGGTATTTTTTCAAGATGTTGAAGCACTCCTGTAAGTCTTTGACATGTCCCCCAGATTTTTTCGACTTGACCAACATATCATCGACGTATACTTCCATGTTATTGGTGATTTGATCTTTGAACATATGATTTACTAGTCGTTGGTAAGTCGCACAAACTGAAAGGCATTACTTTGTAGCAGTATAGCCCGGTATCTGTTTGAAAGCTGGTGTGTTCCTCGTTAGGTGGGTGCATACTTATTTGATTGT
Source organism: Humulus lupulus (assembly GCF_963169125.1). Taxonomy (NCBI): domain Eukaryota; kingdom Viridiplantae; phylum Streptophyta; class Magnoliopsida; order Rosales; family Cannabaceae; genus Humulus; species Humulus lupulus. The sequence goes on along the minus strand of NC_084801.1, from coordinate 21,215,090 downwards.
AGCTAGAGTATGCATCCATAAACGATAACATTTCATGCTCTAATGTAGCATCGACCAGCTGGTCAATCCTTGGTAGTGGAAACCAATCATTTGGGCAAGCTTTTATTGAGGTCTGTAAAATCCACGCAATTCCTCCACTTGCCATTTGGCTTTGGGACTAATACGGGATTGGATACCCACGATGGATAAAATGCCACCCTAATGAATCTGTTTTCCTTAAGTTTCTCGATTTCCTCTTTCAGTGCTTTGGACATGTCTTTGTCGAGCAACCTTCTTTTTTGCTGGATTAGTGGGTGATTTTTGTCTATGTTTAGGACATGACTAATAATTGCGGGGTTATAACCACCATGTCTTTATGTGACCAGGCAAATACTTCTCTCTAAAAAACTTTACCAGTTCTTTTTTTTTTATTATTGTTTCTAAGTTCTTACCAACTTTTGACAACTCTAGTCAGTTGTTCCTATTCTATTTGGATCTCCTCGAGATCCTCCACAGGCCCAACTTCCTACTCACAATCCCCAAAGCGAGGATCTATGTCTTCATCCTCACTTTGGGCAACACCCTATTTGGTGACTTGTTCATTGGATTGGGAATTTGGTTCACTGATTCCCTACAACTTTTTCTCTGATATGCTAGAGCTTCTCGAGGCAATGAGCCCACTCCCCTCTTTATATTTCTTTAACTTTGTAATAGAAGAGTTATAACATTTCCTTGTCTCCCTTTGATTCCCAAACACACACCTAATTGTTGCGTCTGTTGGGAATTTCATGGCTAGGTGCCACATCGAAGTCACTGCTCATAACTCTACTAGGATGGGTCTTCTGATCATAGTATTATATGTAGAAGGACAATCAACTACTATAAAAGTAGTAAGTAATGTTCCATTCGCAGGGGCAGTTCCTGCTGTGACTGGAATTCTGATAAACCCTGTTGAAGCGAGCCCTTCACCAGAGAAACCATAGATGATTTGGTTGCATGGTTCTAAATCTTGAACTGATAATTTCATTCTTTCCAATTATGACTTGTAAAGTATATTTACTGAGCTTCTTGTGTCCACCAACACTCTCTTCACTATCATGTAGGCGATTTGCACATCCATGATCACGGGATCTGTGTGGGGGAATCGAACATGCTGTGCGTCAAGCTCAGAGAAAGTTATACAATCCTCCCATATTCAAGCTTTTTTAGGAGTTCGTTGCTCGAAGATTAACATTTCAATATCTTGCTCGTGACGTAGGGTCCTAGCATACCTTTCTCTTGCCTTACCACTATCACCATCAAAGTATGGTGTGCCACAAATAGTGAGCAAAGTTCCCGTGACCAGGGCTGGCTGTAGAGGAGGCGAGCATTGGTGTACACGTGCCTGCTCGTTGCCTCAGTTAGCTGCTTGTTGGGGATTATCTAATGCTCATATATATTACCTCAAATGTCCTTGCCGTATCAGAAACTCAATCTCAACTTTTACTTGGTTGCAGTAATTTGTATCATGGTCATAATCATTATAAAAGCAACAAAACTTTGTTGTGTCTTTTTTTGAAATGTCCTTCCTGATGTGGTTTGGTCGCCTAAAAGGTACGGTGGTGTAGTTGGCCTAGTACACCTTTGCTTGGCTATTGACCAGGGCCGTATAATTGGTGAACCTTGGTTCATATCTATTATGTTTAGGGCATTTATTATCATACGTAGACGACTCAGTGCTTGCCTATTTTCCACCATTTTTGGTATTGTTCTTACCATCGTTGTTGGGCTAACTAGAGCCGCTAATAGCTTTGGATGGTTCTTCTTTTTACTTCTGATCAACGTTTGAAGTTTTTCCTTCATTGGCGATAGCCTCCTCTAACTTGATATATTTGTCTGCTCGTTCCAAATACTCTTAGTTGGTTTTGACTCCATTTTTTCGTAAACTAGTCCATAGTGGGCATTGGCGTTGTACCCCAGCTGTAATGGCCATCATTTTTCCTTCATCTCCCACCATTTTGGCACAACCAGCTGCTCTCATAAACCTTTCAATATACTCTTTGAGAGGCTCTCCTTCCTTTTTCCTTATATCAACCAGCTAGTTTGCTTCTGTTGGATGTATGCGACCAACATAAAATTGTCTGTAAAACTCCTTGATGAAAATTTCCCATGAAGTTATGCTGGCCGGTGGAAATTTAAAATACCACTCATGAGCACCTTCAGATAGAGTGGTCGGGAAAATCCTGCACCGAGCATCTTTCGATACCTTTTGAATGTTCATCTGTATCTCAAATTTATTTACATGAGATACAGGATCTTAGTTTCCAGTGTAACTTGGGAGAACATGCATCTTGAATTTTCTTGGGACCTCTACCATGGCATTTATATTTATGAATGGTGTCCCTTTCCTTCGGTCGTATTCGATATGAGAGGTCTTGTTATCAACCAATTGATGTACCACTTGATTTAAAGCATCAATCTGTGCCTAGACAACAACTTGAATTGTAGGGTCAGGAGTAACCGGGATATGCTCATCATACTTTTCCCTTCAGTTGGTCAGTATATCCCTTAGATCTTCATTTCTTCGTCTTTGCTCCGATGCTCCTAATTGATCAAAGACATTAAGTTGCCTTGGTTGCCCCCCTGCATTCTGACTCGCTTGTGGATTATGTTGGGGTTTTATGCTCTAATTAAAACCCAATTTCTTTGTAATATCATTTTATTATCAATAAAAGAATAGAAATCATTTTTGACTTGGTCATTCACTTTTCTCACATGTTTTATTTTCATGATAATTTGTTTAATATAAACTCCTATTAAATCCCGAGCATATAGCTAATCATATTTATAGTAACGTAATCATAGTGGAATATAAATATGATTATATGTTCAGAAATAAGTTAGTCCTAAGATTAGTCAGTGCACATGATTTACACTGACTTGCCAATCTATGATATGATCTACTTACACATTGTAATGTTCTGTTCTTTCTAGAACATAGCAAAGTAGATAAGATCGGATGTATTTGTTACATCAAACTGGACCGATATTGACTTTAGATAGATAAGTAAATGTAGCGTTATTATCTAATATAGTCATATCATAAAGTTGACCATGGGTGAATTCAATCTCAATGAAAAAGACGAGTGCACAACTAGATGCACAGACGCCTAAACACGATAAGTCTGTTTGGATTATCGATTCTGGATCTACTAACCATGTTTGTAATTCTTTACAGCTTCTTGAATCGTGGGAGAAGGTTGAGGAAGGCGGCTTAAAGATTAGAGTTGGGAACAGAGCGTTCTTTACGATCCAAGCTAGAGGAAGAGCTCGCTTGAAGTTCGGAAATAAATATTTAATTTTAAATGATGTATTTTTTATTCTCGATTTTAGTAGAAATTTAATTTCAATTTCCATGTTGCAATTAGAACGATTTGTTATGACTTATACAAGTCCGAATATATCTATTTCTTTCAATGGATTATAATTGTGTATTGCATGTTTGGAAAATGGGATTTATATTCTGCAACCTGATGAACCCCTCACATTTAATAATGAATTATTCATAGTAACTAAACCTTCGACCAATAAACGTCAAAAGATCGATAACAATAACATGATGTATTTATGGCATTTGAGACTAGGTCACATTGGCTATGATATGATTTAAAGATTTACAAAGGACATGCCTTTGAGGGAACTCACCTTAGGAGAATTACCTGTCTGTGAATCATGTCTAAATGGCAAACTGACCAAGCATCCATTCTCTGCAAATGGTTATAGGGCCAAAAAACCACTTGGAATAGTACATTCAGATGTTTGTGGACCTCTGAATGTGAAAGCCAGGGGTGGTTTTGAGTATTCCATCACTTTTATTGACGATTACTCTAGATATCATGTCTTTACCTAATGCATAGGAAATCAGAAACATTTTCAAAGTTTAAGGAATTCCTAGCTATGGCTCAGAACCAATTAGGTAAAACGTTAAAGATCTTGCGATCTGATAGGGGTGGAGAATATTTGGATATGCAGTTCCAAGATCATTTAACTGAACTTGGGATTTTATCTCAACTTACTGCTCCGGGTACTCGGCAACAAAATTGTGTAGCGGGACGCCGGAGCAGAACTTTATTGGAAATTGTTAGATGCATGCTTAGTTACTCAACTCTACCAACTTCATTATGAGGACATGCAATTGAAACTGCGAATGACATTCTAAATTTTGTGCCATCCAAATCAATCCCCAAAACACCTTTAGAATGCTGGAATGGTCGAGAACCTAGTCTATGCCATTACAGAATCTAGGGGTGTCCTGCCCACGTCCTGAGGAAAAAGGAAGGAAAGCTAGAATCGCGAACTGAAGTTTGTATGTTTTTTTGGCTATGCTAAAGGAACTCGGGAGGACTTTTCTATAGTCATTCAGAATAGAAAGTGTTTACTTCTACGAATGCTACTTTTCTGGAAAATGACTATGTCCAAAACTTCAAACAGTGCAACAAAGTAGTTTTAGAGGAGATGGTTGAAGAATTGAATCCAACCAATGTTCCATCGTCATCAATGCAAGTTGATGATGAAAATCCCACTCTTCATGATCAATCGATGTAAGTCGATTTAAATGAAGAAAGTACCATTGTTCCTGAGCAAACAGTCACGGAGCCTCGTCATAGTGGGAGGGTTTCTAGGAACCCAGTTTGCTATGGTTTGGATGGTGAAACCAATATGGCTGCTGGTGACATTGGTGACGATGATCCATTGTCTTTCAAACAGGCAATGACTAGCCCTGAAAAGGAACTATGGCTCAAATCCATGAAATAGGAAATTGAGTCCATGTCAATCGCTCTTGACTATGAGATATGGAAAATGGACGTCAAGATAGCTTTTCTTAAAGGGAAGCTTGACGAAGTCATTTATATGGATCAACCAGAAGGATTTAAAGTAGCTGGACAAGAAAGAAAAGTTTGCAAGTTGAATAGGTCCATTTAATGACTTAGGCAAGCTTCTCGTTTCTGGAACCTTAGGTTCAATTACATAATCGCAACCTATGGCTTTGAACAAAATATTGATGAATCTTGTCTTTACCAACTAAGGACAAATCAAATAGTGGTATTTCTGGTTCATTATGTAGATGATATCTTACTCATTGGAAACAATGTTAAGAAATTATCAGATGTGAAGAATTGGTTGAGCACTCAATTCCAGATGAATGATTTGGGTGAAGTGAGTTATGTTCTAGGTATCCATATCATTAGGGATAGAATGAACAAACTCTTAGCTTATCTCAAGCAACCTACATTGATAAAGTGCTTGAACGTTTCTCAATGTCAAATTCCAAGAAAGGACTTCTACCGTCCCGCCATGAAATTCATCTTTCAAAGAAGCAATCTCCCCAGACTCCTTAATAGGAAGATGCAATGAGAAAAGTTCCTTATGCATCAGGTGTTGGAAGTCTGATGTATACTATGTTGTGTACTAGACCAAATATCTGCTATGCAGTGGGAGTAGTGAGCATGTATTAGTCAAACCTAGGACCAGAACTTTGTATAGGAGTTAAGCATATCTTGAAATATTTAAGACGGAGTAGGGATTATATGTTAGTCTACAAGGGTGTTGTTCTGATTCTTGTAGGCTACATCGATTTAGATTTCCAGACTGATGTCGATGACAGGAAATCTACTTCTGGAATGGTGTTTACTCTTGGGGGTGAAGCTGTGATATGGAGAAGCGTAAAACAATCTGCATTCCCAGATTCCACCATGGAGGCTGAGTACATAACTACATGTGAAGCAACTAAGGAAATAGTCTGCTAAAGAAGTTCTATTCAGACCTTGATGCTATTCCAGATATGGATAAATCACTTGTGTTGTTTTGTGACAACACATGAGTGATAACCAACTCGAAAGAATCTCAAAGTCACAAGAGGAGTAAGCATATAGAAATGAAGTATCGCATAATTCAAGAATATGTGGTCAGGGGAGATTTGAAGGTTATGAAGATTGCATCTGAAGACAATCTTGCAGATCCGTTTACAAAGACACTACGAGAAGTTGCGTTTGATAAGCATATGAAGGAAATGGGATTAGTAGAATTAAGGCATTAGTTTCAATTAGTGCAAGTGGGAGTTTGTTGGGGTTTTATGCCCTAATTAAAACCCATTTCATTGTAATCACATTTTATTATCAATAAAAGAATAGAAATCATTTTTGACTTGGTCAATCACTTTGCTTACATGCTTTATTTTCATGATTATTTGTTTAATATAAACTTCTATTAAATCTCGAACATATAGGTAATCATATTTATAGCGACGTAATCATAGTGTAATATAAATATGATTATATGTTCAAAATAAGTTAGTCCTAAGATTAGTCAGTGCACATGATTTACACTAACTTGCCAATCTACGATATGATCTACTTACACATTGTAGTGTTATGTTCTTTCCAGAACATTAGCAAAGTAGATAAGATCAGATGTATTTGTTACATTGGATTGGACCGATATTGACTTTATATAGATACGTAAATGTAGCGTTATTATCTAATATAGTGATATCATAAAGTTGACCAAGGTCAATTCAATCTCAATTCTGAGTGGTTAGTACTATAACTGATTATATTATTCAAGTCTTTTGATTTGTTCGTTACCAGCTTACCCTACGGACTAGCCCATACTTACATCTTGGGGGCTTGGTAGTATAATTGAGTGCGAGTGTTAATCATAGATATGAACATCTATAGCTTCTAGCAAGAAGTGAAATAATGATCATCTTATAGCTTGGTTCAACAAGTTAAATGATTGAGTACTCATTTCTGTGATTAAAGTTTATGGAAATATCATTTATAAGGAACTTAGTGGTATTTAAGAATAAAATACATTGAGGGGTAAAACACTAATTTGTACCCGACTCAGTTGTAGATCATGTTATATTATAATATAATGTAATATTATATTATTTTATAATATAATGTTTTAGATTAAATAAATGTGACAAAGACTGTCACATATTGTAACATATAATAGAGAGTTACAATATTTAGATATATGAGAAATATCCAAATATGTAACATATTTGGTGTTACAAATTCAGCTACAAATTTGTAACTTCCAAATATTGCCCTTTATTTTGTAGATTTGTTAGTACACAATATTGAGATGAATTTCTTAAAGACATATGTGAAATGACTGTTAGAGATATAATTTAAACCCCAATAATATGTTTTGGGGGTTACAAAATCAATTGGGAGGGTATTGGAACCATTTGGAAAAACAACACAATTTTTGTGCTGAAATTGGTCAGTGGCCGCGGCCTGTGGGACAGAGAGCAGTGGCCGCGGCCACTGATGTCCCTGGCCGCGGCCACATGTGTTTTTCGGACCATTTTTTCAGTTTTTTCCAATTTTGTTGAATGACTCCAAAAACCCAAATAACTCCCAAATCTCACTTTTAATTCCATAAACATCCAATTAATCATTGGTAACAACCATTGGGGTTGGTGGAATTTGAAATTCAAAGGGTGTCTCTAAACTCTATAAATATGAGCCTATTGCTCACTTGAAAGACACAATTTTTCTATGCACTAGAGCACTTGGCTAGAAACACCTAGAGGATTGATTATTCCAGAAAGCATTTCCAAAATCTGTGAGAGATCCCTTAGTGCTTGAATTAGGGGGAAATAAGCTTTTGGACAAAGGTTTCAAACCTTGTTCAAGTTGGTGATCCCCAACACTCTTCACTTTGGTAGTGTGAGTGAGAGTTGTTTGTCTTTTGTTTCTTGTTTTTTTTTTTTATTCTATTGCTTTTAATCTTCTTATTCTTCCTCTCTATTTACTTGTATTTCTTGTTTAGAGTTGTAATCTTTTCTTTTCTTTTTTTACAAACACTTTTGCTTTATTTGTAATTTTTTATTAGAGTTGTATTTCACCATTCTCTTCTTCTAATCCTTATCTTATTTATTTGTATTTTCAGTTATAGAGTTGTAACACTATTTAATCAATCTAAAGTTTATTTGTAATATTTTGTCTAGAGTTGTATTTTCTTACCAATTTCCATTGAGGCAAATATATTTTTCCTAATAGATCATCTATAGAGGATTGAATGACAAATTATGGTTGTAACAATGGATAACGTATTTACTTTAAGTGTAAAGCGTTCTATGAATTCAAGAGTGCAATTCTGAGTCTTTAGTGGAGTCACACGGAATTAATAAGGTAGTGAAATTATTCGATAATAATTTTACAGTAACTTATTGGAGCTTGAATTCATGGGTCCATGGTCCTCGCAAGGGCTTTGATTAAATCATCTAGATATTCTGGACTAATTTATTTAATTGTCAATTAGGATTTTCAAAATTGTTTTGTGTCAATTTTGGACAATTTTACTAAGATGTGGAATTTAGAGAAGAAAAGAGAATTTTGGGTAAATTTATTAATATGACAAAATTTATTTTAAATTGATAAATGGTATTAAATCAATGTTCAAATTATAATTTGTTAATTTGAATAAATGATTGGACTAATTAATTTTATGGTTGAAATATAATTATAATCATATATATAAAGTTTTAATAAAACATATTTGGTATATAATGAAATCTGTTTATAATATATATATCATATTATATTATATTTAATTAATTAATAAGAGTTTTGTTTTATTATATAATTATAGAAAATAATAGTTGTTGACGCGGTTCTTCGGCAACAGATAATTATATGAATAAATGGGATGGATTAGTGCTAGATGATGAACCGTAATATGTAAATATTTATATTCCAAACTGGTCAAAATAGTATAGGGGGAAGGTTATAACTCATTTCCTTTTAGGTGGTTCGAAGGTTAAAATTCCTCTAGTCCACTAGTAAATATTATTGATATCTCTCTAGTATTCCTTACAGGGTGTTTCTTTACAAACTAGACGCTAACCCCTTCCAACGCCCAGGGTCTCCATATTTATAGGGAGAGGACACCTGGGTGTTGGTAAAGGGGGTCATCCCGTGACCTTCTTACCCATCATGTCACTTCTGTGACCCTTATGATTAATTCCTAAAACCTGACAATGAAGTGTTGTCTAATCAATAGGTAAGGGGGATAATGGGCCGCATGGCCCAAACCAGTCGTGGGGTGCCTGAACACGCACGTTTATGCTGCGTGTCCGAGAATTCAGGAATGGAGTAGACATTTGATGTCTGTTATGCGCACGTTTACATTGCGTGGTTGACTTCATAAATGTTCGGGGGTGTCAGCTCTATGTTGTACCTCGAGCTTGATGTAGATCCAGTTCGTGGTATCCACACTGTTGACCCGATGCCTTCGAGTATTCTTACTAAACCTTTGACTACCTCGAGCTAAAGAGGTGGGGACTCGTAACAGCAGCTTCGGGTAGGTGGCCTCCACGTGGCTGATAGAATTATGCCATTTTCCAGCTCGCTAATAACCCGTGGATGTTTAGGGCGTACATTTGCCCCCCAAGCCCCTGCTTGTGGCACGCGACGTCACCTGGGGCCATAGCGAGGGCTTTTAGGCTTCCTTGTCGACTCTTCATGTTCTGCCTATTGCGCTGGTATCAGATACATGGAGCATCATGGTTGGTGACGGTCTGTCTTCTGAGAATCGCATTAAATGGCATAGTCTATCTTCGGCCGTCGTTTCATCTTTCGAGTTGTGACCCTCGTATCCCGTATTAAGACAATCGAACGGCCCTCATTCCTTTGCCTTTTACGTATGTATAAGGTTGGCCACCTTTCGCATGAGCCACCCTTTATTTGAAAATTTTCCTCATCTTCTTTCTTCTCTCTTCTTAGCCTCAAAACCCATTTTTCTTCCGGTTATCGTCCCAGAAGTCCCTGAGTCTCAGATACAAAGGTTTCTCCGTGACTCCGGTTCTAAAGGCTCCACCAGGACTCCGACTTCAATGCCCTTTTCAACTTTCATACAGCAAAAACTTCTGTAAGTCCTCTGCCTGCTGTATGCTTAAGTGTTTCCATTCTTTTTTTGTTTAGGTAGACTCCTTTTTAGTTGCACACTGTAGGTTGTTTGTTATTTTTTATCCTAAGGGTTTCGACCATAGGAAAGAGAATGGTTAGGAACATGACGCATAGGACAAGATAATTCTGGGGGGATTTTTCTGGGTAATCTCTTGAAATGCCAGTTTGGAGAGGGGAAGGCAACAAGTTTCTGGGGTGAACAACCGGGTAGCTTAGGGGTCACGCTTCCCAGGCGGTATTGCTTTTGAAACTTTCCCTCCAAGGCAAGCATTATCCTAACCCTCCTGACACACGAATCCTGAGCAATCGGGGACCCGTTGGGAGCACAGGCGCGTGTTCATAGAACCGCGTGGCCTTACTCACCGCGGGCTGAGATTACCTCAGCCCGTGTAAGGAAAATCGTTCCTCGCGCTAGATTCCCTTTCTTATTTTTAGGTCGCCTTTCTAAGCTTTCTTCTTCTTTGTTCGCTAGGTGACCAGATGGGACCCAGGAAGAATATGCCGAAGAAGAGTGCCGCCAGCTCGTCATCCCAGCAGGCCAACAAGAGGAAGGAGGTGGCAGCAGATTCTCCTATCCCCCACTTCGGTCCCACCGTGGAGAAAGAGGTCGAGGTGGGACCTGATGCCTTCTTCGAGGCCGAGAGGATCGCCTCGAAAGTTACAACTCAGGGGAAGGTCAACAAGATCCTGCTTTCCCTCAACATCGAGATAGGGACAGGCGCTCTTGTTGCCCGTCCTCCCCTTTAGGGCGAGCGGAGCTGCGCACCGCTCGACGAGGAGTTTGCGGCCTGGAGCGATGAACACCTCAAGGCCGGGGCCTTTCTTCCCCTGGACTAGTACTTCACGGACTTCCTGAACTTTGTGAAGCTGGCCCCCTTTCAACTCTCCCCTAACTCCTATCGCCTGTTAGCGGGGCTGAGGTACTTGTTCCTGAAGCAAGAATGGGAGGTTCCTACACCGGCGGACATTCTCTACTTCTTCTGCCTCAAGGCCAGCCCGGATCAACGGGGGCGAGGTGACGGGTTCTACTACTTGACCCATTTTCCCAACTATGCCGCAGTCATCGAGCTGCCCAGCCACCCTAATGACTTCAAGGACCAGTTCTTTATGTCGACGGGGTTCCGCAACTGCGAACACCATTACTTCAATCGTCCTCGTAAGTTCTTTCTATCCTTAGCTCGCGAAATCATTGCTGACTTGTTTCTTTCCATGTGTATTGACTTGAATACTATCGTGCATCTATTTTTGCGAGGACGGCTAAATCGGTGACCCTCGGGGGTCAATACGAAACCTTGGCGAGGCTCCCTCCAAGCGAAAAAGACTACCGCCAGCTCGTGTCTGATGAGATGATGCTGGCGTGCAAGTTAATTTCCCCGGGCTAGACTCTGGCCTTGAGGAGGCCGCGGGTCGCCCTAGTAGATGGCGCCTATCCTCAAGGAGGGGGCCGCGGATGACGACGAGGAGGACGAGGTGCCGCTCGTGCGTCAGAAGCGGGCTCTTGAGGTCGCCTAGGGGGTCAACGCAGAGCGAGCCCAGTCCGGGGCAGCAGTTGGTCCTTCCGGCCAAGGTAACCCATACTTGTTTAAGGATTTAGACAGAGCTGCCGCAGACCTACGACTTGCTAGGTTTAACCCCAGCCAACTCGTTCACTGTCACCGAAACGACCCAGATCGTAACATAACTCTACTCCAGTGTGTTGACCAGCTAGTGTTACGTCATGACATCGGCCGCCCTAGGGGCACTGTAGTAGTAGACAATACCCTGGCCTTTAGGTCGGCCTTCTTTGAGGAATACGGGACCAACCTTAGGTCTTGGCCCTCCCTTCTGGAGGGTATAGTAGCTCCGGGGCTTAGGCAGTACGTAGAGGAGTCCAGTCCTGAGGCAGATCCGGACCCAGAGCCCCCTCTCATTCGTGAAGTTATAATCTTAGGATCCCCCGTAGAAGTTTCGCGGCCGAAGGTCGTGACAATATATTCCTCCTTTAGCTCGGAGGGTAGGACCTTTTTCAATACATTCTTTAGAGATTTTTTATTTTTTCTTTGTGATCAAATATTTTTACATGCATACTGACTCTTTGTTGGCTTTGTTTCAAGCGAGGAGATGTCACAGCCTGGGGACAACGTTCGGCGATCCATGTTCTAGGGGGGAAATCCTTCCTCCGGGTCGTCTGGACCCTTGGTGAAGAGGCTCCGGCTGACCAAGAAAACTGCCCCCCTCCCTGGGACCAGTTCCAAGTCCCTTGCCAAAGGGAAGGGCCAGGGTCCCTCCGCCACAGAGAAGGTGCCTCCACCCCCTCCCACCATAGAGAAGATGGCTCCACCTCCCCCGCGACCTCCTGTCTCTAACCAGGAACTGGAGGTACCAACCGGGACCTTGCCAGCTCCGGTTCCCACCGTGTGCATCCCAGTCAACACTCAGGCCCTCGAGAAAATCCCCGAGGCTTTTTGAGGGATGGTTTATGAAACCGCGATCTATATGGTGGATCACTGCTACAATGCCACCCCAAGGGATCTGCGGGAGATCGAGACGAGGAGCCACGAGAACGTTATGGAGTCTTCACTGGGGATGACCCTCACGGTAAGTTTGCTTAATCAATGGTTCTCCTTGCTTTTTCTAGAGCACATGCCTTATCATCTTTTGACCTTGTAGGTAGCTTTGGCCCTACACCGAAGCATAGCTCGGTCTCGGGCCAGGTTTGACGAGGTCAAGGGCGAGTTCCAGACTGCCAAGGCCGATCTTGCATCTGCTCAACAACAAGAGCGAGATGCCAAGGCTACCCTAGCGACTGCCTGGGAAAGCGAGAAGGTCACGTAGGTTGCCTTGGTTGCTACGCAGGCCGAACTGGAGGCATCTCGGGCCAAGCTGCTGGAGGCCGAGGCTAAGGTTGCCCTTGATGCCGCGAAGGTCAAGCTTGAGGAGGCCAAGGCCGCCCTTGTGGCGGAGAGGGCATCTTCCAGCTCCTCCATGGAGGCCATGCTGTATCATTGCTGGGCCTTCAACCATGATGGTGACTTTTCCTTCCTGGGGCCGGAGGTGTGGGAGTCCTTCCTAGAGAAGTTCAAGGCTCGCCTTCAACAAGAGGCGTCCTCTGAGACTAGGGAGACTTCCGCTGCTGCCGAGCAGGACGCTGAAAGGGTGACTTCGTCGGAGCGGCCTGGTGGGGCTTAGGACTTCTACTCCTTTCTCTTATTATTATTATTATTATTATTTAATTTGTAATTTTATATTACAAGGTTTTTATCCTCGAGACAATTGGTTTCCTCAGATTTACTTTGATCTATTTATATATATTTTTTGTGGTTTAACTTTATTGTTACTCCTCTTTAACGCATTTGGTGAGAACTTAGTTTCTGTTGGTGTTATGATTAACATCTCATGCTTTTTAGGAAAAAAAAACATCTATTAATCAATTTGAATCAACTTCTAAGTTTTAGGACCTGGTTGTATCCAGGACATTGATTTTAAAAACTTAGTTCGTGTTAATCCTTTATTGATATCTCGCGCTTTTAAGAAAAACATCGATCAATCAATTTGAATCAACTTCTAAGTTTTAGGACCTGGTTATATCCAAGACATTGATTTTAAAAACTTAGTTCACGTTAATCCTTTATTGATATCTCGCACTTTTTAAGAAAAACATCGATCAATCAATTTGAATCAACTTTTAAGTTTTAGGACCTGGTTATATCCAGGACATTGATTTTAAAAAACTTAGTTCGCGTTAATTCTTTATTGATATCTCGCGCTTTTTAAGAAAAACATCGATCAATCAATTTGAATCAACTTCTAAGTTTTAGGACCTGGTTACATCCAGGACATTGATTTTAAAAAACTTAGTTCGTGTTAATCCTTTATTGATATCCCGCGCTTTTTAAGAAAAACATCGATCAATCAATTTGAATCAACTTCTAAGTTTTAGGACCTGGTTATATCCAGGACATATGCCCCCCAAGTAATCGGAAAGGGCTTTTCATGGTTACTTGACGTTACATCCACAAACATATACGACAATGCGAAAAGATTCTCTTATTACTTAATAAACAAAAGTGGCTTTTCTAACTAAGCCTTACAAAGATATTACTGATAATATTTCTTTAGGTGTATAGCGTTCTAAGTCCGTGGGACCACTTCTCCGTTAAGCCGAGCTAGCTTAAAGGTTCCTTCTTTCACGACCTCTGTTATTTGATAGGGCCCTTCCCAGTTTGGTCCCAACACTCCGTCCTTAGGATCCTTACTGGCCAGGAAGACTCTTCTGAGTACCAGGTCGCCAACGCTAAAGACACATTTCTTGACCTTTGAGTTGAAATAACGAGTGATCTTTTGTTGATAACGCGTGAGCTGCAGCTGTGAAGCTTCTCATTTTTTGTCAATTAGGTCGAGGGACGCGCAAAGCAATTCATCATTTCGGTCTTGGTCAAATGTCTAGACTCTATGCGAGGCTACCTTTACTTCAACAGGAAGGATTGCCTCACTCTCGAAAGCTAGGGAGAAAGGAGTATGACCCGTCGAAGTTCGGTGCGAGGTCCGGTATGCCCACAGTACCTGGGGAAGCTGTTCGGGCCAAACTCCCTTGGCTTCATCCAGTCTCTTCTTAAGGCTTGCTTTTAGCGTCTTATTGACAACCTCGACCTGCCCATTGGCCTGGGGATAGGCCACGGAGGAGAAGCTTTTAACAATGTCGTGCCTCTCGCAGAATTCGGTGAAGAGGTCGCTATCGAACTACGTTCCATTATCCAACACGATCATCTTTGGCAGCCCGAATCGGCAGACAATATTCTTGACCACAAAGTCGAGGACTCTCTTTGAAGTGATCGTTGCTAAGGGCTCTGCTTCTGCCCACTTTGTGAAGTAGTCGATAGCCACCACCGCGTAGCGAACTCCTCCCTTTCTAGTAGGGAGGGCACCAACCAGGTCAATCCCCTAGACCGCGAACAGCCATGGGGACGAGATCATCTTCAGCTCGACTGGAGGAGCCTGGGAAATTGTGGTGAATCGCTGGAACTTGTTACACTTTTGGACGTAGGAGATCGAGTCCTTTGACAGAGTGGGCCAATAATACCCTTGCCTTAGTATCTTCAGGGCTAGGCTTTGCCCCCCAGTGTGATCTCCGCAAAAACCCTCGTGCACCTCCTGCAAAATGGTCTTCGCCTCGCTTGGCAGAACGCACCAAAGGGGAGGTAAAGAGAGTCCACGTCGGTATAATATCCCATCTATCACTGTATACCTTGGAGCCTGGTAAAGTACCCTCCTTGCGTCATTTTTCCCCTCGGGTAACTTTCCTGTTGTGAGATACTCGGGATGGGAGTCATCCAAGTCAGTCTGGTGTCAATCATCTCGACCTCCGCCCCGACTTCCTCTATGCTTGGTCTTTCCAAGAACTCTACCGGCACCAGCCCCAAAGTCTCTGCCTCCCCGGAAGTGGCAAGCTTCGCCAGGGCATCCGCGTTGGCATTCTGCTCCCGAGGTATCTGCTCGATTGAGCCGCGCTCAAATGCGGACAGTTCTTTCTTTACCTTGGCCAGGTAAGCAGCCATCTTGGTTCCCCGTGCTTGGTATTCTCCCAACATTTGGTTTACCATGAGCTGGGAATTGCTGTAACACTGGACTGAGTTGGCCCTCAGCTCCTGGGCCACTCTTAGCCCCGACAATAAAGCTTCGTATTCGGCCTCGTTGTTGGATGCTTTGAATCCAAATCATAACGCCGAGTGGAATCGATGTCCCTATGGGGATATCAATATGATTCCAGCCCCGGAGCCGTTCTCGTTAGACGAGCCATCTACAAAGACCTTCCATGAGGCATGAGTTGACTCTTCTACCGGATCTTCTCGGAACCCTGTGCATTCTGCCACAAAATCAGCCAGGGCCTGGCTTTTTATTGCAGTTCGCGGTATGTACAGTATCTTAAATTGGCTGAGCTCGATAGTCCACTTCAACAGATGCCCCGATGCTTCAGGTTTCTGCAAACCCTGCCTTAAAGGCTGATCGGTTATGACGTGTATTGAGTGGGACTGGAAATACGAACTGAGCTTTTGGGAGGCCGTAATAAGGCAGAAATCCATCTTTTCCATCAACGGATACCGGGATTCAGCTCCGAGAAGCCTCTTGCTGGTGTAATAGACTGGCTTTTGAGATTGGTCTTCTTCTCGGACTAATACGGTGCTAGCCGCATCTTCCATGACAACTAGGTAAAGGAAAAGAGGCTCTCCTGCCGTTGGTTTGGATAACACAGGTGGCTCGGCTAAATGTGCTTTTAGGTCGAGGAAGGCACGTTCACATTCCTCGGTCCACTCGAATTTTTTATTTCCCCGGAGCAGGTTGTAGAATGGCAAACACTTGTCGGTAGATTTAGAAATAAACCGATTAAGGGCCACCGCCCTTCCTGTCAGACTTTGAATGTCTTTTCGCGACCGGGGTGAGGGCATCTCGAGTAGCGACCTGATCTTATCGGGGTTCGCTTCTATTCCCCTGGTATTGACAATGAAACCCAGGAATTTTCCTGACGCGACCCCGAAGGTACACTTTTGAGGGTTTAGCCTCATGCCGTATTCCCTCAAAATCTTAAAGCATTCCTCCAAATCGGAGACATGGTTATCGACAATTTTTGATTTGACCAACATGTCGTCAACATACACTTCCATATTTTTCCCGATCTGATTGGTAAACATCCTATTTACCAACCTCTGGTACATAACTTCTGCGTTTTTCAGCCCGAAGGGCATGACCTTGTAACAATAAACGTTGGTTGGGGTCATGAAGCTAGTGTGCTCCTAGTCTGCGAGATTCATGGCGATCTGGTTATAGCCCGAGTATTCATCCATAAAATACATGAGTTCGTGCCCCGCCGTGGCATCTACCAATTGGTCAATCCTTGGCAAGGGGAAGCAATCTTTGGGGCAGGCTTTGTTCTAACCAGAAAAGTCGATGCAGGTTCGCCATTTCCCGTTGGGCTTCGGGACCAACACAGGATTGGCGACCTAGACCGGAAACTTTGCTTCGCGGATAAAGCCGCACTTTAAGAGTCGGGATACTTCCTCCTCTAGGGCCTCAGCTCGGGTTGTTCTGAGGCGCCTTTGTTTTGGGAACTTTGCATGCACGTTTTTATCCAAGTAGAGGGTGTGCATGATGACGCTCTGGCTGATCCCTATCATGTCTCCATGGGACCAGGCGAACACATCTAGATTTTCTTGCAGAAACCTAATCAGCTCCGCCTTCCTCTTGCTACATAGATTTTTCCCAAGCTTCACCACCTTCGAGGGGTCTTGTGGGTCGATATTTACCTCCTCGAGCTCTTCGATGGCCTGGAGCTCGGATCCATCCTTGCCTACTCTGGGGTCAATATCATTATTTAAGATGATATCCTCCCCTCTAGCATTCTGAGGTTTTTCTAACTCAGGACTAGGTACAATTTCCTGAGATTCCTCACTCCTGTCTTGGATGGTCATCGTCTGCTGCCCGGGTCTTAGTTTTCCCTTCATGGAAATGCTGTAGCATTCCCTAGCAGCGAGTTGATCACCTCGGACCGTGCATATCCCCGAGGAAGACGGGAATTTTAGTGCGAGGTGGTGGATGGAGGTTATGGCTTCAAACACTATCAATGTAGGTCGGCCCAAAATAGCATTGTACGCGGCGGGACAATCGATGACCACAAATTCAAGGAGTTTTGAGACAGTCCGGGGTCCCTCTCCCAAGGTGATCACCAGCTTGATTGTTCCTATTGCTGCCGACCCTTCTCTAGAAAATCCATATAGCATCATGGAGGTGGCTTTCAACTAGGTGACAGATAAACCCATCTTTTCCAGCGTAGACCGGAACAGCAGGTTCACCGAGCTCCCATTATCGACCAGTATCCTTCTAACTCTCCGGTTAGCGAGCTGGGCGGCTATGACCAGAGGGTCGTTATGGGGGAACTGGACGTGACTGGCATCTTCCTCGATGAATATGATTGGTTGCCTCTCCAGTCATTGTTGTTTGGGTAGATGCTGCTCTGGGACGAACTCCACTCCGTTATGAGCTTTCAATTCGTTGACATATCTCTTCTGGGCACCTCTACTCGTGCCGGCCAGATGGGGGCCTCCGGAGATCGTGGAGATCTCTCCTTCTATCACAGGAGGAGGGGTGTCTTGATTTATCTGAGACCCGGACTGACTTATCGGAGCTTCTGGAGCGGGTTGACGGGTGGGAACTCTATTCCGCACATACTGAGCCAAAGGCCCGGCTCTGATGAGAGTCTCGATCTCATCCTTCAGGTGCTTACAATCGTCAGTGTTGTGGCCAATGTCGTTGTGGAATCGACAAAACATGGAGGGGTCCCGCTTAGCCTTCTGGTGCTTCAAAGGTTCCGGCTTTTTCCAGGGGAGGCGAGCAGAGTTTGCTAGGAAAATGTTCTCCCTAGTGTTCGTGAGCTCGGTGTAAGTCGCGTAGACTGGCTTAAAATTTTCTACGGGCTTGTTCTTCTTCGGGCCATGTTGGCCACCCTCGCTGCTCCCTTTTCTCTTGCCTCCACCCAATTGGTTATTCTGTGTAACGGTTTGGGTCACTGTCATGACATCCGTTCCCACTCCAGTGGGCTGATCAGAGGCTTGGCTGGTTCTCGCGGCCGATGCTCGCGCCTCCTCCAGGTTTATCCATCCCTAGGCCTTATTTAAGAATTCGTTCACGGTGCTGACACCTTTTCTCTGTATCTCCTCCCAGAGTCCGCCTCCAACGAGGATCCTAGTCCTCAAGGCCATAAGCTTAGAACTATCATCTGCGTCCCTGGCTCAAGTCGCGACGTTTGCGAATCTGCTTAGGTAAGCTTTCAATGGTTCCTCGGGCTGTTGCTTTACGTTTTCCAGGGTGTCGGCTTTGACGCGGGCAGCTTGAGAAGCTCAAAATGCCCTTTTGAAGTCGGCAGAAAAGGTTTTCCATGAGCTGATGGACTACTTTTTATTCTGTTTGAACCATTGCCTAGCCGGCCCAGTCAGGGTGGAAGGAAATATTAAACACCTCAGCTCGAGACCGATGTTGTGGGTCATCATCAGGGTGTTGAACATACCCAAATGATCTGACGGGTCCCCGTCTCCATCGAATTTGGACAAGTGAGGCATACGGAAAGCAGGTGGATACGCCGTGGCTGCTATGCTGGGGGCGAAGAGCTCGAGTTCGTCCCCCGAGTTGTACTCATCTTTTTCTTTTTTCGATAAGAGCTTCCTCATCAGCTCCTCCATCTGAGCTAGACGCTCCAGGGTTTGGTCCTTACTTCCTTGGTTGTTCTGGGGCTGTTCAACAGCTCCAGTTCCATTGTACGCGTTAGGCGGGTTATTGTCCCTCCTATCTTGAGATAGGTTATGTGGGACATTCCCAATGTCACGTACTTACGACAGACCCTCCCCTTGGTGAGCACGACTACCATTTCTAGCTGGGTCTCCTCTCTGAGAGTTGAGGCGATCTTGGAGGTCGGCCCTCGGGGTGGCGCGAGAGCTTTGAGCCAAACTTAAACGATGGCGCAGGTCTTCGCCAGACATGCCACTTTGATGACTCCCAGTCCAGTAACTTCCATTTGAAAAACTCGGAGCCCGCCGCTGAGGGTGAGGATCCGGGATTTCCCTGGGTGCTCGACTGCGATGGGAAGGTCCGACGGAAGGAGGATTTCTCCTGCTGCTCCCATGAGCCGGAATGTCTCAGACTGGACTGGGAGGAGATGGGTATCTTATTGGTGACGGGGGATGCCTAACTGGTGACATGATCCTAGTCCCATCAGAGCGGACTAAGCTAGGTCGCGGCCGCCCCGCTCTACCATTCCCCGCATCTTGCGCTCGATGGTCTGACCGTGGTGCAGGACAGCTGGCCGGGGCGGGCTGTCGTCGCGAGCCCTCCCCGGATCTCCTTCACGAGCTTCCTTGGGCCCTCCTAGGTGCACTCGAGGGGGGAACTGAGCTAGGAGTTGACGTCCGGACTGATCAGCTGAATTGCTGGTTGGCCCTAGGAAGTTCCTCAAGCACAGTTTCCTGGTGGTGTGTCGTGGGAGTAGAATCCGGAGTTGAGGTTCTGATTGACCGACTGGGCCTGGACCGGTTCCCCCGGCAGGACTTATGAGTCCCACTATGCCTATTTCCAACGTTAGCATCGGTTGTAAGAGGGGGTAATCGGGCCAAGACCTCTTCGATTTGCTTGTTTGCTTTCGATAGCTGACTCCTCAATTGTGCATTTTCCATTTCTACCGCTGTGTAGAAATCCGAGTTCGAATTGGGCGGCCGGGGGGCCAAACTTCCAGTGTCGCCCTGGCCCATTGGCTGCTTTCCCGGTCGCTGCCGAACCTCAGGGTTTTGCTCATCGGATACGACGGCATGGTGGGCCTCCTGCCCATCACGTTGATCCACTTCATTACCATGCTTCGAGCGAGTAACCATCATGGTTGGGTTTCTGCAATAGCACCAATCTAAATCCTCTCAATGAAAGTACTAAACTGTTGACGCGGTTCTTCAGCAACTGATAATTATACGAGTAAACATGATGGATTAGTGCTAGATGATGAACCGTAATATGTAAATATTTATATTCCAAACTGGTGAAAATAGTATAGGGGGAAGGTTATAACTCCTTTCCTTTTAGGTGGTTCGAAGGTTAAAATCCCTCTAGTCCACCAGTTAATATTATTGATATATCTCTAGTATTCCTTACAGGGTGTTTCTTTACAAACTAGACGCCAACCCCTTCCAACGCCCAGGGTCTCCATATTTATAGGGAGAGGACACCTGGGTGTTGGTAAAGGGGGTCATCCCGTGACCTTCTTACCCATCATGTCACTTCTGTGACCCTTATGATTAATTCCTAAAACCTGACAATGAAGTGTTGTCTAATCAATAGGTAAGGGGGATAATGGGCCGCATGGCCCAAACCAGTCGTGGGGTGCCTGAACACGCACATTTATGCTGCGTGTCCGAGAATTCAGGAATGGAGTAGACACGTGATGTCTGTTATGCACACGTTTACATTGCGTGGTTGACTTCATAAATGTTCGGGGGTGTCAGCTCTATGTCGTACCTCGAGCTTGATGTAGATCCAGTTCGTGGTGTCCACACTGCTGACCCGATGCCTTCGAGTATTCTTACTAAACCTTTGACTACCTCGAGCTAAAGAGGTGGGGACTCGTAACAGCAGCTCCAGGTAGGTGGCCTCAACGTGGCTGATAGAATTATGCCCTTTTCCAACTCGCTAATAACCCGTGGATGTTTAGGGTGTACAATAGTATTTGAATTTAAAAGGCTTTTATGCTTCAAATTTAAAAATGGAAAAATCCCAAGGCTTGGCAAAATATCTAATATTCAACCATATAGGGATTTGTAAGTTATTATTTGAAGTATTTAATTCAATTAAATTAACCCTAAAATATTGCTATAAATAGGGACTTAAGTCTAGGGTTGTCAAGTAAGTGTGAAAAAGAAAAAATCTAGACTCAAAAGAGACCTATTGTGGCCACCCATCACTAGTATCTTCTTCTCCATAATTTTTCCCTCATGTGTTGAGAATTTCCCGCCCTAGTCTAGGCGATCAAAGGAAATTGTGGAAGACTGTGTAGTTTGAAGATCCAGTTCACTCTCTTGTTATTACTCTGCAACAGAAAGGAACAAGGGTTAGAGAAGTGATGGAAGGATCTCAATTTCCACTACGTATAAGTAAGATTCTTAAACTCTATTCTTTGATTTACTTTATGAAATTCATTAGAAACATGTTTCTAGGTTGTTTTATATGTTAATTTGTTTAATATGTGAAAATACATGAAAATATTTATGATCCTGTAAAATATATTCCCAACAGTTATGTCGTGGGGGATCTCTGATCGCAGATCTTAAGTCTGGTTGTCTCCTATTTCCTGAGGGAGCATTTCCTGGTCCTCTCCCAGGTAGGACCTGTTCGTTTGTTACAAGACATCTTGGGCTTCGGGGACGCTGCTCGTATCTATTTTATCGAGGTGGATGTTCGCTGACTCGACCAGACCGAGGAGGTTGATGTTACTCGGTACGCTACCGAAAATTTTGGGCTGTTTTTCAGGTTGGGCAACCTAGTGTTGTTCTGGCTGTTGAGGATTTTGTGGTGGTTTAGGTTGAGGTTTTATGCAGGCCAAGTTCCTTGTGATAACTGTATAGCCGCTCCAAGGCCACAGTTGCATCTCTATGACGGCGATCCATCTCGGCTTGCCTATCATTGAGTTCTTGTCTATGTTTGTTAATTTCCATTTTCTACATAATCATAGTCTCAACAACATTCTCCTGGTTAGCCTTTAGTGTGGCTAACTCATCCTGCAACATTCCCATAGCTGCTCGCAGGGTTTTAGAATCTAATTCTTGACTTTCTTCCTCCAGTTCTACCAGAGGCTTCTCTCAAGTCACTCCTGGTGGAAGAGGTGTATAACGTTCCAAATTACCTAATAAGGCTTAAGGCCTTGATTAGGGGGCTAGGATGACAATATATGAAATTATATATTTCTATGAGTTATATTTGCATGTAATTATGTGAGTTATATGATAATATAACTAGTTATGCATGTTTAGGAGTATTAAATATGTATGTGGGCCCGTTTCTTATTAGAAAGGGAAATTTTCGTAATTTGACCCGTTATGGGCATAATTGTATATATGTGCATATTTGTGTTATATGTGAGAGACCACATTATTATGTGAGTTTATTTAGGTTACTCGGCACGAGAAGATCCTAGGGAGCAAGTTAGCGAGAAAGTCACAACGGGACCAAATACCCGACTCGGGGCGAGTCAAGGGGTATTGTAGGTAATTGATACATTATCCAGTTATCGGGTAACGGGAATAAGTATTCGATGATATATTTGGAGTTAGTGAGATTAGGAGGGGATGCCAAGGATTTTGACCATTTTGCCATCGGGGACGTTTTCGGTACCCCGAGCCTCGGGATTAGCTTAAGTTACTTAAGTGTTAAGAAAACAAACAAAACACAACAAACACTCAGCTTTCTCCCTCACTCCCAACCGACTCTCTCTCTCTCTCTCTCAACTTTGGTGTGGAAAATCTTGAGGAAACCAAGGAATTGACGGCTCGGGTTAGGGTTTGGGATTGTCTGTGGCTAGGAGATCATCATTCACAGTAGAGGTAAAGCTTTAATCTATGTTTTAGTTGAATTTTGTTAAGATTTCTTAGTGTTCTTGAGATTTGTGGCTCAAGGTTCGAATTTGAGTTTTTGAGTGTGTTGAGCTGGGGTTTTGTTGCTGGTATTATGCTTATATTGTTCTGAGGATTGAATTATTGTTCTAGGATTGATTTGGGTAGATTTTTGTTGGGTTTTTGGCTATAGAAAACAGAGGAATTCTGAGTTTCCAGGGTCAGGTTGCGACCCAAGCGAACCTAGGGCCAGGGGGGAGGTTCTATTCTGGAGGCGCACTGTGACCCTATAAGGCAGGTCGCGACCCGTGTTCTGGTTCCAGGCAGGAGGAGGGGCTCTGACCTGGGAGGCGCGGCGTGACCCTTAGGGGCAAGTCGCGGCCCGCCTGGGCCGTTTCGGCCACCGTGGGTTTTGAGTGATGAGAATTTAAACTTAAGGGCTTGGGATTGATTCTACTACTTAGTGTAGTAGAATTCGAGGTCCCGGAGGCTAGGATTTGATCCGGAAGCCTTTATTTGCTCGTTATTGACATGATCCTATATTATGGTTAGGTTATCGCTAGGGGATCAGAATCGGGATCATGCTTGAGGGCCATCCTTATTTTACGATATACTTTGACCTGAGGTAAGAAAACTGCACCCAATACATGATATATGTGATTAAGGCTTGGCCCAATAGTTTATTATAATTATGAGTAGGGTTTGGGCCCCTGAGAATGTACGTGTTTGAGTTATGATATCGCTTGTTGATTAAACATACTTGAATATTTCATTTTTGGCAAAGTGTTATATGATTGTTCGCATGGTTGCATAGCTAGGGCTTGACCCCGTTAAGGAACATGGTTATTACTATGTTTGCATTAAATTGATGGTGTTATATGATTAATATGTATGCATACTTGTATTGTCTAAAGTATGCTTATTTGCATCCGTATCTGAATACCTGGTTCAGGGCTTGAATTATTAGTCAAGGGCAGCAGTAGTGCGCTGCGCGCTGGTCGAAAGGCTTAAGCCCAAATCAGCAACGTACTATTACGTTGGCTGACCCTATGATCATTGGAAAACAAAGTGTTTGGCTATGACTAGTTACTCAAAGTTAAGGGCGAGGGCCCTAGGTGACTCTATGGTCACACAACTAGGGCATAGGGCCCCGGGGTTGACTCTATGGTCAACTATTCAGGGTAGCGACCCCAAAATGACCCAATGATCATTTATTTGTTATTGTATGCATGCATGAGTAGCTTACCACTGCTGGGCATGTATTTAGAATTTGTATTTACTGTTTATGCACATGTTTAAGTTTTCTTGCCGAGCTTTGGCTCACGGGTGCTGTGTGGTGCAGGTAAGGGAAAAGGAAAGCTTGACCAACCATTAGTTGGAGAGGTTCGGTGGTGGCATGTACATATTCGGCTGCTTGTCCACCATGGCCGAGGATATTCCAAGGGAACTAGGGCCATATTCCTTATTTTGCCGCTTAGGTCAGCCAGTTGTAACTTTTGATGTATATACACCCTTTTAAACGTTGTTTGTAATATATTGGGATCCCATGCATGCATGAAACTCTTTAATGAAAAGTCAATGGTTCCTCGACCAAAATTTTTAACCCTAACCCTTGACATCAACCCTAGTTACACGTTTTTGACTAAATGACTTGATTAGCAAGTTTGACACTATTTAAAGTATATAGTGTAACGGTCCTAGATTAGGAGGACGTTACAAGGTGGGTTCTGCGGATTCTCGGACGTCTGACTAGCCTGCTGACCCTGCTTTTTCCTAGTAGACTTAGCCATCATTTCTTAACTTTAATCGTCTTGAATTCAACTCTCAACTAAAGCACCAAAATGTTGACCCACGAATTTGCGAACGACACTGAGTCAAATAAGCGATATAAAGTAAGAACTGAACTTAAGAATAATTAATGACACACACATTTATAGTGGTTCGGCCTCGCTGATCGGTAATGACCTATGTCCACTTAGTACTCTTCTTTATGTAAATTCCCAAAACCTGCTATCAGATGACCAGAGTCAACAAAGTTTCACAACCTAAGAGAAAGTATACAAGAGCGTGTATAACAGTACTAGATTCTTCGAATTCTTTGAAAGTAAAGAAATTACATAAAAAAAATAATGAATCCTTGAGTCCTCTATTTATAGACTCAAGAATGTACATAAATGGGTCATGGACCTTGCATAACTTGTGCAACAAGTAATAATAAAATAATATGTAAGTAATACATTTTATATTTGAAATAACAAATATCTATACATTTAACTAAATTTTAGCTTTTTCTGTGTTCCATCGAGCAACTCTTGTCGCATGTCTCTTAACCAACATCTTTTTCTGTTGCTCTGCATAATTCCTTGAATGTACGTGATAGCATGTTTTCTTCTCCTGTCTGGTCGTGGGTCGAACCAGTCCTCTATAAATGTCTTGTCATGTGCCTTTCACATGCCTTATGTTTGTGCCACGTCATCATACTAAATTTTTGGGAAACACTTTATTTTTCTTTCTATTTTTCCATTATTTTTCTTCTTCTTTTCATTTTTATTCATTTATCTATTTTTTTCTTTTTTTATTGTTTTGTTTTTTTGTTCATATTTTTTCAGTTTTCTTTCCTTTTTTCCTACTATTTTTTCTTCATTTTTGTATTTATTCCTTTCTCCTTCCATTTATTTTTTATTTTTTCACACATGAGTTTTTTTCTTTCTTTTTTTCATTTTTTCCTACCAATTTTTTCATTCGTCTTTTTTTTTCTTCTTCTTCTTTTCATTTTTATTCATTCATCTGTTTTATTTTCTTTTTTCTTTCATCATTTCTTTTGTTTTGTTTTTTTTTTCATATTTTTTTAGTTTTCTTCATTTTTTCCTCTTTTTTCTTCATTTTTTTCCTTCCATTTTTTCTTCTATTTTGTACTTATTCTTTTGTCCTTCTATTTTTTTTTTCTTTTTTTCCACACATATTTTAACATTACATAATTATTTTACTATTTTATTATTTATCATCTTTTATTATTGTAATTATTTTTTTATAGTTTTTTCCACTATGTGTTTTTTTTATCATTTTCTTTTTAGTGTAACCCCTATAGAAGCATCCAGATTTTGAAAGAAATACAATAAAAAATATGAAAACGTGAATGAGTAACCAGTTACCCTGATGGGAACATTCAAATCTAGAAAAAAAATTATATGAAAATGTGAATGGGTAACTAGTTATCCTAGTGGGAAAATCTAAATCTGGAAAAAAAATATATATATATATATATATGAAAACTTAAATGGGTAACTAGTAACCCTAATGGGGACATCCGAATTCGGAAAGAAAAAAAAATAGATATGAAAATGTGAATGGGTAACCAGTTACCTTGATGAGAACGTTCAAATTTGAAGAATAAAAAATATCTGATGAAAATATGAATGTGTAACTAGTTACCCTAGTGTACATCCAAATGTAGAAAAAAATAGATATGAAAACTTGATTGCATAACCAGTAACCATGATAGGAATACCCAAATTTAGAAAGAAAAAAATAGATATAAAAAACATGAATAGGTAACTAGTTACCCTGATGTAAACATTCAAATTTGAAAAAAAAAACAATCTGATATGAAAACGTAAATGGGTACCTGGTTACCCTGATGGGATGATCCAAATTTGAAAAAAAAAATCATATATGAAAACATGATTGTTATTAGTTACTTAACCCAAACAAGAAAAAAAAATAGTCATGATCTTTAAAAAAAATGTAAAAAAAAAAAAGTTAGAACAAAAAAATTGATTTGATTTTTTTTTTTATGTATAGTAAAAAAAAAAATAAACACAATAATAAAAAAATGATAATAAATAATAAAATATTTTGAGTTGAAGGGGAGGTGACTTAATAAGAAGTTTTCTCCAAAAAAGTTTGATGAAGATGGTGGAGAAATAAGACGTCAATGAGAAGAGAAGTTGAAGAGATAAAAACTAAAAATAGTAAAATGAAAATATATTTGTGATTTTAAAATGTAACATCAAATTATGAAAAATAAATATTAAACAATATAAAAACAATAAAATAGATTAAGTTCCCTTTTTAAAATACTAAGTCAATATTGTATAATGAAACTAATATAAAAATAATCAAATGAAAAACGCTTAAATGACTAAAATAATCTTCTAATTTAAATAGACTTAATTAAGAGGAAAACTATGGCATAAACAAATTTTTATACAAAAATATGGGAAACTAAATCCATAAACATGATTTTTTTTTTTAAGAAAGCCATAAAATAAGTTCTTTTGAAAAAAAAAATCATATTTTTTTTGTAAACTTGTTAAGAAAAACTCATAAAAGATGTAATTTCCTCTTTTATTTTTACCATAATTAATCAATTAGTTAAGTATTTAAATCCTTATTCAAATTAAATATTGATAATTTGAACCTTGATTTAAATTTATTTATTAATTTAACACCAATTTATCATAATTAATAAATTTACCCAATATTTTCTTTTATTCTCTAAATCACATCTCTTTGTAAAATTTTCCAAAATTGACTTAGTCAACTTTAAAAAAATCATAATTTATAATTGAATCAATTAATTGAGACTATCTAAATTATTTATTCAAAAGTGATGTGGGGACTATTGTAACGTCCCAAAATTCCTAATAAGGCGTAGTGCCTTGATTAGGGTGCTGGGAGGGAATAACTGGAGTTATACGTGATTTTATTGAATATTACGTTATTATGTGAATTATATGAGTTATATTATATTATGACTGGTTATACTTGTTTAAGTGTATTAAATATGCTTATATGCATGTTTCTATTAAAAATGGTATTTTTCGTAATTTTAATTTGCTGTGGGTATATCTGTAATTATATGTGCTATATGGTTGAGCCTGCATGGTTATGTGGGTATATGTGAGATATTCGGTAGGAGTCAGCCCTTTTGAGCAAAGTAGCGGAAAAGTCACAATGAGGATTAATATCCGGCTCAGAGTGAGCCTAGGGGGGTGTTAGGAAAACTTATACAGGATCTTTATTTATTTTCATGTAGATCTAATATTAAACAAGTTAATATGAGACAACCTAGAACATGTTTCTAAAATTGAATTCAAAGAGAAATAATGATAAGAATGCTTACATTATACGCAATGGAATGAATGAGTCATTCCTGCAGTTTCTCTAACCCTTGTATCCTTTCTATCGGAGAGTATTACCAAGAAACTGAACCGATCTTTAATTTTCTTCACAGCCTTCCAAAGTATCATTGGAATCACCTAGACTAGAGTGAGAAATTTTCAACACATGAGATAGATATAAAGAGAAGAAGAGAAAAGAACTAAGAGACTTAGAAAATGACTTGTGTTTAGAGAGAATCTACAAAACTATTAGAAACTTGTGTTTTTGACTTCTGAACTTCTATCTTCTTCTCTCACTTAGTTACTCTTTTTATAAACTCAATTAGGCCATTTAATTTAATTAAAAAATCAATAAAATAATAGCCTATTAGAAGCCCTAGGTCGAAATTATCATGGGCTTTAGGCCCATGAAATTTCCCATTTGATTATGAGCCTGTTGGACTTAAAATCAAGGATTGTATTATTTTCTATTGATTTTAATTAAATAAATAAATATTTAAATCCTTTATCAAATTAATTATTTATAATTTGAATCTTGATTTAAAATTATTTATAATTTGAATCTTGATTTAAAATTATTTATTAATTTAGATACAAATTTATCTTAATTAATAAATCTGCCATAATTTCTCTTTTCTTCTCTAAATTGTATAACTTTATGAAACTATCCAAAATTGACCTGGTAAATTTTGATAATTCTAATTGATAATTAAATCAATTAATTGAGACTATCTAGATGATTTTATCCAAGGTACAGTGGGGACCATGGGCCTATGAAATCAAGCTCCAATAAGTTATCATAAATCTGACAAATAAATTTACTAACTTATTAATTCTTTGCGACTCCACTAAAGACTCGGAATTGCACTCTTGAATTCATAGAACACTCTATAACAAATATAGATACGCTATTAATTATCCATTGTTACAACCATAATTGTCACTCAATCCTCTATAGACGGTCTACAATGAGATGGGACTAAAATACCGTTTTACCCTTCATTATATTTTATCCTTAAAACACTTAGTTCCTTGTAAATAATATTTCAGTAAACTAATATTAATTACTGAAATGAGATTTCTATCATTTAACACCTTGAACCAAACTAAAAGGAAACCATCGTTTCACTTCTTCATCAGAAGCTATAGATGTTCATATCTATGATTAACACTTCCACTAAATTATACTACCGAGTTCCCAAGATGTAAGTATGGGCTAGTCCGTAGGGTAAGCTGGTAATGAACAAGTCAAAGAAATCAAATAATACACTCAGTTAAAATACTAACCACTCAGAATTGAGATTGAATTGACCTATGATCAACTATATGATATGACTAGAATAGATAACAACGGTATGCTTACTTATCCTATCAACTGTCAATATCGTTTCAGTCCGATGTAACAAATACATCCGATCTTATCTACTTTACTAATGTTCTGGAAAGAACGTAACACTGCAATGTGTAAGTAGATCATATCGTAGATTGGCAAGTCAGTGTAAATCCTATGCACTGATATTTTGAACATATAATCATATTTATATTCCACTGTGATTATGTCACTATAAATACGATTAGCTATATGCTTGGGATTTAATAGAAGTTTATATTAAACAAATAAACATGAATATAAAACATGTGAGCAAAGTGATTGACCAAGTCAAAATGATTTCTATTCTTTTATTGATAATAAAATGAGATTACAAGGAAATTAAGTTTTAATTAGAGCATAAAACCCCAACACAAGGTACTTGGAAGGGG
Organism: Humulus lupulus; assembly: GCF_963169125.1. Classification (NCBI taxonomy): domain Eukaryota; kingdom Viridiplantae; phylum Streptophyta; class Magnoliopsida; order Rosales; family Cannabaceae; genus Humulus; species Humulus lupulus. The sequence goes on along the minus strand of NC_084801.1, from coordinate 21,185,156 downwards.
CTGCTTGATGTGTTCTTCACTAATGGAAAGAAATTGACCCTAACTAATGTTTTCAATGTTCCCGATATGACTAGAACATTATAAGTGGAAGTCTATTAAGTAAATCCAATATCAAAATGAAGTTTGAATCCGGTAAACTCATTTTGACTAAATTTGGCACTTTTGTGGGAAATGCTTATTCATGTGATAGGATGATTAAATTTTTTACTCTTGATAACGACAATAATTATATGGAATCTAATTCTTGTAATGTTGTTTGTTGACGCGGTTTTTCGCCAACAATGTATTAAGAAATAGTAAGATAGATTAGTGCTTAGTTATAAACCGTAATGAAAAATGAAATAAATTTACAAGAACACAAATTTTTTACGTGGTTCAATGGTTAAAATCCACCTAGTCCACGAGTCTATATTATTGTTGTTTAACTCTATATTTTGGCAGAGTTTTTGTATTACAGAATAATAGGTCCCTTTTCCTGTCCAATATTCTCAGTATTTATAGAGAAATTTCATGGACAGGTTCAGGAAACTGCGTGAGTCAATCACGCATACATATTTATTACATTTAATACGTATATTTCCCATTTATAATGAGATATGATTTGATCATACAGTAAATGTTCTCCTAATATCTGGGACATTAAATATGACAGCTTGGTCATAAATAACCGTATAATGGGATTCCGAGTCTCCAGGGATCCTTGAGTATGCAATACATTATAGTTAGCACGAGCTAAACATCTCCTCCAAGCTCGTATTTCGAATGTCATTTGAATATTATGTGCTCACACTTCACAACCTTTGTGTTTGTAGCTCGGGTTAAACCCAGGACGCCTAACACCACATGTGCCCATGTGAAATTGGAGTTGCTTACGCGGATAATAAGCAGATATCATTCCCTTGGTTATTTCTCCATATATTTATTTTCCAGCTTACTCGAAGTGAGTGAATGACTGGAGCTAAAATTAGGGTACAACATTGTTTATTCTAGTTCTATTACTTTGTGACATAATAGACTTGATCATATATGTTATAGCACAATTAAAAGAGTTGTTAAATGTGGATTGATTGATTGTGATGTGAATGATCATGATAAATATGAATTATGTGTGAAATCTAAAATGGCAAAGAAACTTTTTCAAGTGTCGATAGCTGTTCAAACTTTCTAAATTTAATACATAGTGATTTATGTGAATTAAATGACATGTTGACTAGAGGAGTACATATATACTGTAATGTCCCAAAAATGCTAATAGGTCTTAGTGCCTTGATTAGCGTGCCGGGAGGGCATAATTGGACATATGTGTGATTAATTGATTAAATGCGTGACTATGTGGCATGCATAATTTTTACAATAATATGAATATATTTATATGCATGTTTTTTAGTATTAAATATGCATGTGAGCCCGTTCTTGGTTATAAGGGCATATTTGTAATTTTGGGCCCATTAAGAGCATAAATGTGATTATATGTGTTAAATGATTGAGACCACATAATTATGTGGATATATTTGCAGTGTACGACTCAAGGCAATCCTAGTGAACGGATTAGCAGAATAGTCATAGCGGGGTTTAATACCCAGCTCAAGGTGAGCCTAGGGGCATTTTGGGAAATTTAACATATATTTGGGATTTATCGAGTAATGAGTAAGTATTTGGTGATTAGTTGGGTATGTCGGGACTGGTTGGGAATCGATAGGACGACTCGAGCAATTAGCAGGAAACGGGGCAAAAGATCGTTTTACCCTCAAGAGTAATTAGAGGGCTAAGTTGACTTTAAGGGCATTTTGGTCCTTTTTAGTTAAGGGATATGCTCTGTTGAGACACTAGGAAGTAGCCAGCACCATAAAAAATACCTTAAACCTTTTCTCTCTCCCTTTAGAGTGCTTTGAGGCTGAAGGAAGTTTTAAGGAAAACCTGGGAATTGAGCTGGAAATCTGGGGGAAATTAAGCTAGGGTCAGTCAAGGAATTGTTGCGGATTGAGACGATAAACTGAGGTAAGAATTCTGTCTTGATTCTTCTGGGAATTCAGATTGTTAGGATGAGTTTTGACTGAGTTTTTGAGTGTTGATTGGTTGCTGATTTGGGGTGGTAATTTCAGTAGGTTTTTGGGTGATTTTTATTCCTAAGCTATGTGGTTAAGAGTCCTAGACTCGATTCTGGGTTTGGTTGAAGGTTCATTGGATTTTTGATGAGTTGAGTTGAGGGAAAAATGCAGAAAACCCAGGGATTTCTAGGTTCACGGGGCGCGCGTGCGACCCAATTCATGGGCGCCGCGGCTCGCGTGCCCCAGAAGGCCTTGGGAGAGCTTGCTTACTTGTGGGCGCGCCACAGCCCTAGAGGGCAAGTCGCAGCTCACCTCCCCCAGGAACAAAAGGCTGGTGCCTTTGACTTGAGGCGCACCGCGACCCTTAGGACCAGGTCCCAGCCCGCCTAGGCAGCCATAGCCAAGTTTGGTCTATAGGCTCGGGAGGCTCGGGGACTTAAACCTAAGCGCTCGAGACAAATATTACTACCAGGTTTAGTAGAATTCGAGGTCCCGAAGGCTAGTATTTGTTTCGAAAGCATTTAATTGGATTCGATTTTGATAGTTATCCATTGTCGCTTGTGACTAGGGTTATCGTTAAGGCTCGGGATTGAGGAACGTGCTCGGAATCACTTTACATCCTTTGCTCGGGACTTGAGGTAAGAAAACTGCACCTAAATTGTGGATGGGACTGTAAATAAATATATGTGTTCTATAACCGATATAACTGTTATGTGTGATGTGAAAATACGACCTAAGGGAGCCGGGGCTGATGTTAAGCTTACTGAACGCAACTCGGCCTAAGCGAGTTGGGATCAGCTAAATAACCAGAGGGCTCAGCCTAAGGGCGCCGACACTTAAATATTTTTATTAAAGATTAAATTATATGTTTGGAGGTATATGTTTAATGTTGCCTAACTTATTGCTTGTACTTTGTTGATTGGCTGAACTAGTTAGTCTAAAGTTTACTATGCTTGTTGATTAAAGTTTTCTTGCCGAGCCTTGGCTCATGGGTGCTACGTGGTGTAGGTAAAGACAAGGAAAAACTGGACCAACCATGAGTTGGAGAGCTTTGGGAGTGGAGTGTACATCGGCAGCTGCTCGATCGCCATGGTCGAGTGAATTACAGGGACTAGAGCATAAACTTGTATTTTGTCATTTAGACTGGCTATTGTTGTATTAACTTTTGAGGATTGTATTTGCCATATAAATCTTATTTTTGGAATCCCATGTATCAAACTCTTATTTTGATGAAAATCGACCATTTTATGATCAAAATATTTTCACCCTATCCTGTCACTTGGCTTTAGAAACACATTTATGTTCAAATGACTTGGTTAACAAGTCTTGCACTATTCTAAACACGCATTATAACGGTCTTGGTTATCCAGGGCGTTACATATACTTCATAACTTTTATAAATGATTGCTCTAGGTATACTTATGTGTATTTTCTTAAGAGTAAGTTTGAGGCATTTAATGCATTTAAAATATATAAATCTAAAGTAGAAATTAATTGAAAAGGAAAGTTAATACTCTTAGTAGTGATAGAGGTGGTGAATACTTTTCAAATGATTTCAATGTGTTTTGTGAACAACATAGTATTATACATGAATGCACTGCACCATACACTCCACAAGAAAACGGGATAGCTGAAAGAAAGAATAGGACATATCTCGAGATGATTAACTCTATGCTTTTTGATGCGTAATTGTGTTATAATTTTGTGGGGTGAAGCTTTGCTTGCTGCGTGTCATATATTGAATCGAATTCCTATGAGAAAGAACAATGTTTCTTCGTATGAGCTATGGAGAGGAAAGAAGGCTAACCTAGGCCATCTTAAAGTGTGGGGGTCCATTGCTTATTGCAAGAGCACGAAACCTAAAAGGACCAAGTTGGGTCAAAGGGCCATAAAGTGTGCATTTGTTGGATATGTCAAATAGCAAGATCTATAGGCTATTAGACTTAGAATTTAATGTAATAATTGAATCAATAGAAGCGGAGTTTTTTGGGAATATCCTATATTGTGATAGCAACTTTCAAGAAGCCACAGGTGTTGGAGAATCTCGTAAAGAGAAAGATCCAAAGGTTGATGAGCAACCAATATTGCTTCGGAGAAGCCAAAACCTTAAAGAGTGGTGATCAATTGAGAAATTTTCTCAAGAAGAGATACTCTACGGTAAACTTGAAGAAGTCACATGGAAATTTCCTATGACTCTTCAAGTTGAGGATGATCCCAAAACATACCAAGAAGCAATGTCTTTGAGAGACTCCACTTTTTGGAAATAGGTAATAAATGGATTCAATTATGTAAAACCACACATGGGAATTGGTAGACTTTCCACAAGGTTCAAAACCAATTGGGTGCAAGTGGGTATTTTGGAGGAAATATCACATCGATGGCACATACAAACCTTCAAAGTTAGATGAGTAGTTAAAAAGGTTTAAACAAAACGGAAGGAATCGATTATTTTGACACGTATGCACCGGTTGCTAGGACAACCACAATAAGAGTTTTATTTGCCTTATCATCAATATATAACATGTAATGACCTACTACCCTAGAGTCGTTACCATGTGATTTTAAAGTGTGTATTTGACTCGCTAATCGAGATGTTATACCCCAAAGTGTGATTAAATAAAAGTAAGGAATCATTTAACAAAATTTTCATAAAAGGGTTTAATCATTCATTAAGATTATAGAAAAGTTACATGGGATCCCAAAATGTTGTTTAAGACATATTTACAATTCAAAAGTCTTTATGCGGTCGACCTAGGCGACAAAATCAGCCATTTACACCACGTTCCTCAAAACTACCCCAGCCGTGGCGGCCAAGTAGGCCAAACATGTATGCACTGCACCATGACCTACAACTCATGCTTGGTCGGCCTTTCCCTTGCCCTTACCTGCACCACAAAGCACTCGTGAGTCAAGGCCCAGCAAGAAAACTTCACCAACATAGCATATAACAATGCATTTCAATAAGTGCATAACTAAACAATCACAACAGACAATTCACAAGCATTCATTACAATTCATAACAATGTCCTAAGCCGGTCAAGGTGCGTTACCAGGCACCAAGTCTACAGTCCTAACCGAGAGAGTGAGTACAACACCCTTAAATGGGCATGCCATGGTGGCCTGCATTCAGCATGCTTATTGTCGATTCCAACCCTTGCCGATCCTGGCCCATGGTGGCTTGTTTGCATCATGGTTGTGTTTTGTGGCTTGGATATTGGCGTTAGACCATGGAATGAATATAAACCTGTTATCATTGTCTGACCAGCCGAGTCGTTGATTGTAGATAAACTTGGATAGTTATGCATCCAAGGTGATCAATTTGACTAACTGGCACAGGGTCGGGGCTAGAGATGATAAGCAGGGTTAGAACCCTCTGCCAATCCCTGAGAACTGGCAGCAGTTGCTTGCTAATATGCAAGCTAGACTTCAGATTCAGGAGGAAGAGATTCACCTTCTGAGGCAGCAGGCTCCGCTAGGGAGTGTTGTACCTAACTTGCCACCTGTTGTGGCACCAACTGTACAACCGCCTGAGATTGGGAACATGTGGGAGCCACCTTATGAAAGATTTAGGAGACAACATCCTCCAATCTTTTAGGGAGGACCAGATCCACTTAAGGCTGAACAGTAGATGAGTATGATCACCTCCATCCTAGATTTTATGAGGGTGGAAGGTAATGAAATGGTGGCCTGTGCCACCTATATGCTTAAAGAGGATGCATGCATTTGGTGGGAAATGGTGGCCCAGACACGAGACGTTTCTACTCTAAGTTGGAATGAGTTCAGAGATTTGTTCAACCAGAAAAATTATAATGTTGTCGTCAGGGCGGCAAAGGTGACATAATTCATTGGGTTAGTGCAGGGCAGCATGAAAGTTACTGAGTATGCCCTGAAATTTAACAGGCTAGCGAAGTTTGCACCAGATATAGAGACTATAGATGCAGCTAGGAAGAATAGGCTTGTTCGATGGCTTAATGCTATGATAGCTCGAGATGTGAGGATCATATCAATACCTGGGCAGATGACTTATTCCCAGGCAGTTGAGAAGGCTCTCACCGCTGAGGAGGCAGAGAACAAGATCTGGAGGGAGAGTGTAGTGAGACGGGATGTTCATAGGGCAGTGCCTCCATTTACAGGGTCTGGTAGGGGCAAAGGCCCCAATGATCAGAAGAGGAAGACCCCTGACACCTCGACCACTGTTGGTCCTGATAGGAGGGGCTGGGGTGCCTAGGGTGGCCGCCAGGGAGGCGGTGAGTCATGGAAGAGCTATCCACATGTAATAGATGCAGGAAGCGCCATCTGGGAAAATGTCAGACAAAGGCCTGTTACTTATGCGGGGTGGTTGGACACCTCAAGAAGGATTGCCCGACGTTGAAGAAAGAGGAACCAGGGAAGGCAGATAGCTTGACTCCAGCTCGAGTGTTCACCTTGACATAGGCAGAGGCTGATGCTAGTCCCTCAGTAGTGACAGGTCAGCTTTCTAGCATTGGCTCTTCATATACAGTATTGATTGATTCTGGTGCTACACATTCATTTGTTTCTAGTAAACTGGTTGATAGATTGTGTAGATCTAGTGAGTATTATACAGCGGGGTTTGGGACTATACTGCCCACAGGGGAGCTGGTAGTTTCTAGAAGATGGATTAGAGCACTGCCAGTGATGGTGGATAGTAGGGAACTATTAGTAGATTTGTTTAAGTTGGGCATGGATGATTTTGATATGATTTTGGGGAAGGAATTGTTAGTCAAATATGGAGCCACTATCGATTGCAGGAAGAAGATGGTAACTTTTGAGCCTAAGGGTGAGGATCCCTTTGTTTTTGTGGGTACTATGCACAAACCCTGCATTCCTATGATATCAACGTTGAGGGCTAGGGACCTATTACAAGGAGGTTGTATAGGTTTTCTAGGTATTGTAGTGGATACCATTACAGTTATGCCAGTGGGGCCGGGAGAGACTAGACTGGTATGCGAATTCTTGGATGTGTTTCCTAAGGATTTACCAGGGTTGCCGCCACACAGGGGAGTTCAGTTTGTCATTGAGTTAGCTCCGGGTACAGAGCCAGTGTCGAGGGCACCATATAGGATGGCTCTGGCATAGCTAAAAGAGTTGAAGATACAGTTGTAGGAATTATTGGATTTCGGATTCATCAGACCTAGCTACTCGCCATGGGGTGCACCGATTTTATTTGTGAAGAAGAAGGATGAGACTCTGAGAATGTCAATAGACTATAGGGAGTTGAACAAGTTGACTATCAAGAACAAGTACATCCTATCGAGGATAGATGACCTGTTCGATCAACTGCAAGGTAAGACGGTATTCTCGAAGATTGACCTTCGAATTGGTTATCACCAGCCGAGGATCAAGGACAAGGATATTTCGAAGACGACCTTCCACACGAGGTACGGGCATTATGAGTTTTTGGCCATGTCTTTTGGATTGACCAATGCCCCAGCAATGTTTATGGATCTGATGAACAGGGTGTTTAAGGATTTCTTAGATCAGTTTGTGATTGTCTTTATCGACGACATCCTGGTTTACTCTCATTTAGAGGCAGAGCATGAGCAGCATCTACGACTGGTATTGCAGAGGTTGAGGGAGCATCGAATATATGCTAAATTTAAGAAATGTGAGTTTTGGCTGCTGGAAGTGATATTCCTTGGACACATTGTTAGTGGGGATAGGATTAAGGTGGATCCGACCAAGGTAGAGGCAGTTAGGGATTGGCCGAGGCCAAGGAACGCCTCGGAGGTTAGGAGCTTCCTTGGACTAGCGAGATATTACAGACGATTTGTGGAAGGGTTTTCAAAGATTGCCACACCATTGACTTAGTTGACACAGAAGAATCTGAAGTTCACCTGGTCAGAAAAATGTGAGGGTAGCTTCCAGGAGTTGAAGCGACGATTGATTACTGCTCCATGTTGAGTCTTCCTTCAAAGGGAGGGAAGTTTGTAGTATACTGTGATGCATCGAGACTGGGGTTGGGATGCGTATTGATGCAGAATGAGAAGGTTGTTGCTCATGCGTCGTGACAGCTAAAGAACCTACCCATGATTTGGAACTAGCAGCGGTGGTATTCACACTAAAAGTATGGTGATATTATTTGTATGGGGAGAAGTGCGAAATATACACTGATCATAAAAGTTTGAAGTATTTCTTCACCCAGAAGGACCTAAACATGAGACAAAGACATTGGCTGGAATTGGTGAAGGACTATGACTGTGACATCCTCTACCACCTAGGAAAAGCCAATGTAGTGGCAGATGCTTTGAGCTGGAGGGGCCCAGGATAGTTGTTTAGCTCGAAGCAGATATCGAATGAATTAGCCGAGGAGATGACTAGAGCGAGGATAAAGTTGGTTATGGGCCAGTTAGCCAATATTACTTTACAGTCTACCCTCCTGGAGAGGATAAGAGAGGGTCAGATGGGTGATGCACAGTTACAGGAGGTTAGAGGAAATGTCCTAGTTGGAGTGGCTAAGGATTATTCCATTTCAGAGATGGGTTTACTGCAGTACATGGATCAGATCTGTGTTATGATGGATATGAGTATTAGACGAGAGATTCTTGATGAATCCCATACTACACCATATCCACTCCATTCGTGTGTTGGTTTTTATTGATCAAATCAGAGATTATACGCAGCGGAACAACAATTAAATTGTTAATTTAATCCCACAAGATTTCTATATCTACTTCTTCACATGCATATATAGATTGAATCAAAGACATAAATAGAAAAATTACCTCAGGTCCTTCCTTGCTGCTATCTTTTTGTATGGCAAAATCCTTGAGATCTCACACCAAGATCTTCCAAAATGTTCTCAGCACACAAAGAACGAGTGTGGGCTCACTATACAAATCATAGGCAAAATCTATTTATCAGATGTTCTCAACACATGAGATCTAATAAAGTTTGGACCTAGTTTTTGTGAAGAACAATGACTTTTGTATATTTCACTGTTCTCTTTCTTTGAGAGAGATTTCTAGATATTTTTCTATCCCTGAAAAGTTACGTTATGAAAAACTAATATCCTATATTTAATATATCCAATATATTAAAATAAAATCTTAGTTATTTTAAACAATTTGAAAATAACTAATCAGTTATCAGATTTTTTTTAAATAATAATATTTTAATCATATTACAATATCTCATTATTTATTTAATATTTAAATAACTAAAATTGTGGAACCAAGAAACTTTCTCAGTCTCTTATGCGTGTAGCACAGTGACTGTGCACTGTGCTACACGTGTACCACATGCCAGTGATGACATGTGATTTTTCTCAATTTTTATTATTATTTAAATACCAAAAATCCCAAAAATAAATTAGTTCAAAATTAATTATATTTTTGTTAAATCAAATAATTAATTAATTCTTAATTAATTAATTACACATAATTATACAATAATTATGTTTGATACATAGAAAAATATTTTACTTATCACATAAGTCATTTTTGCACATTTTTGTATTTACCTCTGATAGTGTTTGTTTGAGCCATTTCGGGGACCATGGACCTATAACATTAAGCTCCAATAAATTGAAACTAAATAATTAAACTCTTTAATTATAATAGTTAATTTATTAATTCTGATATTTCTCTACTATAAATTCAGACTTGCACTATTTATGTTATAGATATACTTTTACAGAAATCTTATCTTAAGTCGTCCATTGATATAACCATCTTACAATAGTTCAATCCTCTAATTAATTGGTTCATAAATTAGAATGGAAGAATTACCATTTTACCTTTCTAATTTACTTCTTATTCCTTAAGTACCATTAATTCACTAGTGAATAATTAATTTATAATCTAATTATAGATTTGAGCTCAAAATCATTCAGTTCCAGAATTAACCCTTAAGGGAACTAATATACGATCCGTTAGGAAAGATTAGATTCCGTATTGTTGATACATGTTCCCATCCATCCATGATATTAAATCTCCAAAACAAAAGTCATTAGCCTCATTCTTTGAAGAGACCTTAACGAATGAATCAAAAGATTTAATAAACATGAATAGGAGTTCATGAACACTCAGGATTTAGGTTGATCTATAAATGATCATCAGTTATGATATGAATTACAAGTCTTTATTGTGAAATGGTTTTTGGATAAAGACTTTAATTCATATCGGTCCATGTCATATATAATCATATTATATAAAGCAAATTTACCGAGATGTCTTACCACATCAATAATCCAAATCTAGATTATTTGTATCATTATGATACTCAGTAAACCGTACTTACAACCCCAATCAAAGAATTCCATAACTTTAATTTGTTGTTGTTGACTATTTTTATTCATTCATGTGATCTTAATTCTCTCACACTAATACAAGATCACATCCTCAACCCGGGCAGCAGACGATGACCATTCAGGGCGGAAGCGAGGAATCTCAGGAAGCAAGATCTGAACCTAGGATAGAAAAACCTCAGAAAGCCGATGACCTAGGTACCACCTTGAGTGATGATATCGACCCGAGAATAGGTGAAGATAGATTCGAGCTCTAGGCCATCGAAGAGGTGAACATCGATCCTAAAGACCCTTCAAGGGTGGTTAGGCTCGGGAAAAACCTTAGTAATGAGAGAAAGGCGGAGCTGCTGAAATTTCTACATGAAAATCTAGACATATTCACCTGGTCTCATGAAGACATGATAGGAATCAGCCCAAGCGTCATCATGCATACCCTTAACTTGGACAAAAACATGCCTGCAAAGTCCCAGAAACAAAGGCGCCTGGGCACGACCCGAGATGAGGCCTTAGAAGAAGAAGTAGCTTGACTCTAAAACTGCGACTTTATTCGCGAGGAAAAATACCCGATCTGGGTCGCCAATTTTGTTTTGGTCCCGAAGCCCAACGGGAAGTGGCGGACCTGCATCGACTTTTCTGGTATGAATAAAGCATGCCCCAAAGATTGCTTCCCTTTGCCGAGAATTGACCAATTGGTGGATGCCACTGCAGGACATGAGCTCATGTCTTTCATGGATGCATACTCGGGTTATAACCAGATCGCTATGAATCCTGCGGACCAGGAGGATACTAGCTTCATGACCCCGACCAACGTTTATTGTTACAAGGTCATGCCCTTCGGGCTGAAGAATGCGGGAGCTACATATCAGAGATTGGTCAACAAAATGTTCGCTAATCAGATCGGGAAAAACATGGAAGTGTATGTTGACGACATGTTGGTCTAGTAAAAAACTGCCGATAACCATGTTCCCAATCTGAAGGAATGTTTTAAGATCTTGAGGAATTATGGTATGAGGCTGAATCCCCAAAAATGTACCTTCGGGGTTGCGTCAGGAAATTTTCTGGGTTTCATAGACACCAGAGGAATAGAGGCGAACCCCGATAAAATGAGATCGCTACTTGAAATACCATCACCCGGTCGCGAAAAGACGTCCATAGTCTGACAGAAAGGGTGGCAGCCCTTAATCGGTTCATTTCCAAATCAACCGATAAGTATTGGCCATTCTATAACCTGCTCCGGGGAAATAAAAAGTTCGAGTGGACCGATGAGTGCAAGCGTGCCTTCCTCAACCTAAAAGCACATTTAGCTGAGCCACCCGTGTTGTCTAAACCAACAGCAGGAGAGCCTCTTTTTCTTTACCTAGCTGTCACAGAAGATGCGGCTAGCGCTGTGCTGGTGCAGGAAGATGACCGGTCTCAGAAGCCAGTCTATTACATTAGCAAAAGGCTCCTCGGAGCCGAATCTTGGTATCCATTAATGGAAAAAATGGTGTTCTGCCTTATCACGGCCTCCAGAAAGCTTAGGCCATATTTCCAGTCCCATTCAATCCACGTCATCACCGATCAACCTTTAAGGCAGGTACTACAGAAACTTGAGGCATTAGGACATCTTTTGAAGTGGGCTATCGAGCTCAGCCAATTCGAGATACTATATGTACTGCGAACTGCGATCGAAAGCCAAGTTCTAGTTGATTTCGTGGCAGAGTGCACTGGATTCCAAGAGGAACAGATGGAAGAACTGGTGCAGGCCTTGTGGAAAGTATTTGTGGACGGTTCGTCTAATGAGAACGGGTTCGGAGCTGGAATCATTTTGATATCCCCAGAGGGACATCGTTTCCACTCCGCGTTACGGTTCGGATTTGAAGCGTCCAACAACGAGGCTGAATACGAAGCTTTGTTGGCTGGGCTAAGGGTGGCCCGGGAGCTGAAGGCCAGGGCCATCCAGTGCTATAGCAATTCCCAGCTCGTGGTTAACCAAGTATCAGGGGAATACCAAGCGCGGGGAACCAAGATGGTGGCCTACCTGGCCAAGGTAAAGAAGGAGTTGTCTGCATTTGAGTACAGCCTAGTCGAACAGATCCCTCGGGAGCAGAATGCCAATGCTGATGCCTTAGCAAAGCTCGCCACCACTAGGGAGGCCGAAACCTTGAGCTTGATACTGTTGGAATTCTTGGAAAGGCCAAGCGTAGAGGAGACTGCGAGAGAGGTCAAGATGATCGATGCCAGGCCAACCTGGATGACTCCCATAGTCGAATACCTTACAACAGGAAAGTTACCTGAAGAGCGAAATGACGCGAGGAGGATACTTTACCAAGCTCCGAGGTATACGATCGTAGACGGGACGTTGTACTGACGTAGTTTTTCTTTACCTCTTTTGCGATGTGTTTTGCCAGATGAGGCCAAAACTATTCTGCAGGAGGTGCATGAATTCTTTTGTGGGGATCACGCTGAGGGACAAAGCCTGGCCTTGAAAATATTGAGGCAAGGATATTATTGGCCCACTCTATCAAGGGACTCGATTTCTTACGTCCAAAAGTGCTAGCGGTTCGCCATGATCGCCCGAGCTCCACCAGTCAAGCTGAAGATGATCTCGTCCACGTGGTCATTTGCGGTCTGGGGGATTGACATAGTTGGTGCCTTACCCACGGGAAAAAGAGGTGTTCGCTATGTGGTAGTAGCTATCGACTACTTCACGAAGTGGGCAGAAGCAGAGCCCCTAGCGACAATAACATCAAAGAGAGTCCTCGATTTCGTGGTTAAGAATATTGTCTGCCAGTTTGGGTTGCCGAAGAAGATCGTGTCAGATAACAGGACCCAGTTCAATAGCGACTTCTTCACCGAATTCTGCGAAAGACATGGCATAATTAAAAGTTTTTCCTCCGTGGCCTACCCCCAGGCTAATGGGTAGGTCAAGGCTATGAACAAGACGCTCAAGGCGAGCCTTAAGAGATGGACGAAGCTAAGGGAGGTTGGCCTGAACAGCTCCCTCAGGTGCTGTGGGCATACTGGACCTCACACCGAACTTCGACGAGGCATACTCCTTTCTCCCTGACTTTTGGAAGTGAAGTCGTCCTTCATGTCGAAACAAAGATAGCCTTGGACAGAGTCCGGGCGTTCAGCCAAGAACAGAACGATAAATTGCTTAGCGCGTCCCTCGACCTAATTGATGAAAAACGAGAAGCTTCACAGCTGCAGCTCGGGCATTATCAACAAAAAATCACTCGTTATTTCAACTCAAGGGTCAAGAGACGCATCTTTAACTTAGGCGACCTGGTTCTCCGAAGACTCTTTTTAGCCAATAAGGATCCCAAGGACGGAGTTTTGGGACCAAACTGGGAAGGACCCTATCAAATAATAGAGGTTGTGAAGGAAGGAACCTTTAAACTAGCTCGGCTTAATGGAGAAATAGTCCCACGGACGTGGAACGCTGTCCACCTAAAAAAATATTATCAATAGTCATACTTTTTTAAAGCTTGATTATAAAAGCCACCCTGTTTTATCAAAAAATGAAAAGTATATTTTTGTGCGTATAGGCTTGAAAGAGCGTGTTCAAAGTAACCGAGAAATATCTCTTTATGATTACTTGGGGGGCATATACCCCGAGAACCAGGTCCTAAAACTTAGAAGTTGGCTAAATTGATTAACCAGTTTTTTTCTAAAAAGCACGAGGTGTCGATAAAATTAACGCGAACTAAGTTTTTAAAATTAATATCCTGGACACAACCAGGTCCTAAAACTTAGAAGTTGGTTAAATTGATTAACCAGTGTTTTTTCTAAAAAGCACGAGGTGTTGATAAAACTAACGCGAACTAAGTTTTTAAAATTAATATCCTGGACACAACCAGGTCCTAAAACTTAGAAGTTGGTTAAATTGATTAACCAGTGTTTTTTCTAAAAAGCACGAGGTGTCGATAAAACTAACGCGAACTAAGTTTTTAAAATTAATATCCTGGACACAACCAGGTCTTAAAACTTAGAAGTTGGTTATATTGATTAACCAATGTTTTTTCTAAAAAGCACGAGGTGTCGATAAAACTAACGCGAACTAAATTTTTAAAATTAATATCCTGGACACAACCAGGTCCTAAAACTTAGAAATTGGTTAAATTGATTAACTAGTGTTTTTTCTAAAAAGCACGAGGTGTCGATAAAACTAACGCGAGCTAAGTTTTTAAAATTAATATCCTGGACACAACCAGGTCCTAAAACTTAGAAGTTGGGTAAAATTGACTAGCAGTACTTTGCTATCTCAAAGAAAAACAGTTAATAAACTAACACGAACTAAGTTTTTACCAAACACATCATGTTAAAAAGAAAAATAGATTGAAGTAAAACTCGAGGTAACTGAAATCAATAAATTGTTTCGAGGAGAAAAACCTCATGGTGAACGGTTACAAAAGAAAAAATAATAATAACAGAAAAAGGTTCTTTAAACAAAAATAATAAATTAGGACCCCCCAGGACGCTCCGAAGAGGTCACCCCCTCGGTTTCTTGGTCGCCGGCAGTGGAGGTCTCCCAAGTCTTAGAAGGCGTCTCCTGTTGAAGATGGGCCTTGAACTTCTCGAGGAATGGCTCCCACACCTCGGGGGCCAGAAAAGAGAAGTCGCCATCCTGGTTGAAGCCCCAGCAATGGTAGAGCATGGCCTCCATGGAGGAGCTGGAGGACGCCCTCTCTACCACGGTGGCGGTCTCGGCCTTCAGCTGCTTAGCCCTGGCCTCCTCGAGCTCGGCCTTCACAGCGGCCAAGGCGGCCTGCGCAGCCTTTTCGCCTTCTTTGGCAGCCGTCAAGGTAACCTTGGCACTTTGCTCTTATTGTTGAGCAGATGCGAGAGCGCCCTGAGCAGTCTGGAGCTCTCCCCTGAGCTCGTCAGTCCTAGCCCTGGTTTGAGCTATGCTGCGGTGTAAAGCCAAAGCCGCCTGCAAAGAAAGCAAAGGAATTTAACGAAGTAAGCTTACCATGAGGTTCATCCCCATCACGGACTCTATGACATTCTCGGGGCTCCTCGCCTCGATCTTCCTCAAGTCCCTCGGGTTGGCCTTATAATAATGCTCCACCGTGTAGCTCGTGGTCTCATAGACCGTCCCTCGGAAGGTGTCTGGGATTTTCTCCAGTTATTGGGCATTAACCAAGATGCGCATGATGGGCGCGGGGACTGTCGGAGTTCCAGCTGGTGCCTCCTGTTCCCGAGTAGGGGATGAAGGTCGCGGGGGAGGTGGAGGCATATTCTCTGTGGATGCGGGGATCTGACTTCTCCCCTTGGAGGGGGACTTGGAGGTTGTCCCAGAGGCAAGAGTCTTCTTGGTCAGCTGGGGTCTCTTGACCAATGGCCTGGATGGTCCGGAGGGAGGGTTCCCCCCCTGGAAGATGGATCGCAGGGCGCTATCTCTGGGTTGTGCCATCTCCTCGCCTGAAACAAAAAGAAAAGGACGTTAGTATACATGTAAGGTTGTTTTATTACAAGAGAAATCTAAAGGTGTATTGGAAAAGTCCTACCCTCCGAGCTAGAGGAGGAATCTATTGCCACGACCTCCGGCCTCGGAACTTCTATAGGGGACTCTAAGTTTATTACTTCACGAACCAGAGAGGGTTCGTATTGTCTAAGTCCTGGAGCGACTACACCCTCTAGAAAGGAGGGCCACGACCTAAGGTTGGTCCCATACTCCTCAAAAAAGGCCAACCTAAAAAACAAGGTGGTGTCTACTACTACGGTGCCCCTAGGACGGCCCATATCATGGCGTAATACTAGTTGATCTACACACTGGAGCAGGGTTATGTTACGGTCTGGGTCATCTTGGTGACGGTGTAAGAGCTGGTTTGGGTTAAACCTAACCAGCCTAAGGTCTGCGGCGACCCTGTCTAGATCCCTAAACGGGTATGGGTTACCTTGGCCGAAGGGGCCGGCTGCTGCCCTTGATTGAGCCTGATCCACATCAGGGCCCCAAGCAGCCTCAAGAGCTCGCCTTCTTCGCACGAGCGACACCTGAGTTTCTTCGTCCTACTTGTCACCGTCGCCTTCTGCGGCATCCCCCTCGGGGATAGGCACCGGCTCGCGAGATACTGGGTAGTTGGCCCGCGTCCTCCTCAAGGCCAGAGCCTGTAGAAATTAACTTACACGCCAGCATCGTCTAATCAGACACGAGCTGGCGGTAGTCCTTCTCACTAGGCAGAAGCCCCGCCAAAGTATCGTGTTGACCCCTAAGGGTCACTGATTTGGCCGTCCTCGCGAAAATGGCTGCACGGTGATGCTCAAGTTAGTATACACGCGAAAAGAAGGAATAAAATAATATGATGATTTTGCGAACTGAAAATAGAGAGAACTTACAAGGACGGTTAAAGTAATGATGTTCACAATTGCGAAACCCATTCGACATAAAGAACTGGTCTTTGAAGTCGTTGGGATGGCTGGGCAGTTCAATGACTGGAGGAGAGTTCGGGAAGCGGGCCAGGTAGTAGAACCCGTCGCCTCGTCCCCATTGATCCGGGCTGGCCTTGAGGCAGAAGAAATAGAGGATATCCAAAGGGGTGAGGACCTCCCACATTTGTTGCAGGAAAAGATACCTCAGCCCGACCAGCAGATGGTACGAGTTCGGGGGGAGTTGAAAGTTCAGGAAGACGGCGAAGTACTGGTCGAGGGGGAGGAAGGCCCCGGCCCTCAAGTGCTCGTCACTCCAGGCTGCAAATCCTTCCTCAAGTGGTGCTCAACTCCTCTCCCCCTCAAAGGGAGGTCAGGCGATAAGAGCGCCAGTCCCAATCTCGATGTTGTGGGACAACATAATCTTATTGACCCTCCCTTGGGTCATGATCTTCGACACTATCCGTTCTGCCTTGAAGTAAGCGTCAAGTCCCACCTCAACCTCCCTCTCCACCGTGGGACCGAACGGAGGGATGGGGGATTCAACCGCGACTTCTTTTCCCCTGCTGGATTGCTGGGATGACGAGCTGGCCGCGTTTTTCTTGGGCACATTCTTCTTGGGCCCCATTTGATTGCCTAGCGAACAAGAACGAGAAAAAGAAAACTTAGTGGGCAACTTAAAAGCTAAGAAAAGATAAGCAGCGTGAGAAGAGGGGTCTTTCATACGCGGGCTAAGGCAATCTCAGCCCGTGGGGTGTGATACCACGCGCTGCCATAGTCACGCGCCCACGTTTCCAACGGATCTCTGATCTCCAGGGATCTTTGTGTCAGGAGGGTCAGATTATTGCTTGCCTTGGAGGGGAAGTTTTGAGAGGAAAACCACCTAGGAAGCGTGACCCCTAAGCTACCCAGTTTTACACCCTAAAAACCTCACCTTCCATATTCTGAATAGGCATTTCCTAAAGTTACCCAGAAAGTTACCCAGAAATTACCTGGTTATGAACATCGCATTCCTAAACATGTTTTTAAATATAATCAATATGCCTAGAATCGAAACCTATGCGCCAAAAACAACCTATTGTTTACGACTGAGAAATAGGTTTGCCTAATAAAGAAACGGGGAAATCGAAGCATGCAACAGACAGGGAACTTACAGTGTATATTCCGAATGAAAGTTGTAGGCATCGTAGGAGTAGGAGTCCTGGTGGAATCCTTAAAGCTGGACTTCTAAAAGGCTCTTATGGCGAGAATGTTGGGATTTATGGGATTATGACCAGAAGAAGAAGAGCTTCTGAAACTCAAAAGAGAGAAAATAAGAAAAAAATTTCAAATGAAGGGTGACTAGTACTAAAGATTGCCAACCATATATATATATATATGTAAGAGGCATAAGGAAACAAGAACCGTCCGATCAAATTGATGCAAGATACGAGGGTCATAACTCAAGAGACGAAACGACGGCAGAAAGGTGGCTAGGCCATTTAATGCAATTCTCGGAATCCGAACAGTCGCCAACCACGACGTTCCACGTGTCCGGTACCCATGTGGTGGGAAGGACATGAAGACTCGAAAGGGAAGTTTAAAAGCCCCCGCTGTGAGGATCAAAGATGATGTCATCGGTCATGAGCAGGGGCTTGGGGGGCAAATGTACGCCCTGAATATCCGCACACACTTTGGCGAGCTAGAAAAGGGCCTAAATCGATCTGCCACGTGTCAACCGTCTACCCGGAGCTGAGTGTTACGGTCCCCTAAATGACCAGCCCAAGCTGATGGATCATTTAGCTGCTCCTTGGAGCCATTGTGTCAGCATAATAGAAGCCACGAGCTAGCGCCGCATTAAGCTCGTGGTGCATCAGAGGTCTGACACCCCCGAATCCTTATAAAGTCAACCAGGAAATATAAACGTGCATATACTAGACATCATGTGTCTATTCTATTCTTGAATTCTCAGATACGCAGTATAAACGTGCGTGTTCAGACATCCCACACCTGATTTAGGCCATGCGGCCCATTACCCATCTTTACCTATTAATTAGATCACACTTCACTGTAATGTTTAGGAATTAATCATCGGTGTCACATAAATGACATGATGGATGAAGAGATCACGGGATGACCCCGATACCTACCTAGAGATCAACCCCCTATAAATACCAAAACCCTGGATGGTGCAGGGGGTTGGCTTCTTTGTGTAAAGCAAATACTTTGTAAGAAATAGTAAGGAGAGACCAATAATATCGACAGGTGGACTAGGGGGATTTTAACCTCCGAACCACTTAAAAAAGGAGTGACCATCTTTTCTTTGCAATTAGTTTCCACATTCTAGATTATTATCATTTTCATATTACGGTTTATCAATCAGTACTAATCCATCCTATTTATTCGTATAATTATCTGTTGGTGAAAAACCGCGTCGACAGTCCCGTTGTGACATTCCTGCTAACTTGCTCCCTAGGATCACCTCGTGTTGAGTAGCCCAAATATATCCACATAATAATGGGGTCTTACACATATATCACATATATGCACATATATTCGAAATATACCCGTAACGAGCCAAATTATGAAAATTTCCCTTCTGATAAGAACCAAGCCCACATACATATTTAATACACCTAAACATGCAAATATAGTCATATTATAATATAACTCACTGTTAGGGTCATTTTAGGTTTGTTTTAGAGATCGTTTTAGGTTGTGTTTTTAGTTATTTAGGATTGTTTAGTGCAGATTTACGCTTGTTTTCTTTTTGTTTCAGGTTTTAATGGTCAAGTACATAATATGGAGTGAGATGAGAAGAAACATGTTAAATATGATGAATAAGATGGATTTAGTGTTGATTGTGGAGTTTCAAGACATCATGTGTGGAAGATACTACATAAAAGATGCTCAACACACGTCGTTTATGTTCTATAACACAAGTTTGAGACTTCAAGCCGCCTTTTGACCATGATTTATTCACTTTCTGGAAACACTTCTAGAAATAGAAGTTGTAGATATTTCTTTTAGCTTTCCATTTATTTTTGAATCATTCAATTCGGAGTTATCTCAAAGGAGTTATGATCAAAATACGATGAGCTGATGCTGTAGGCTGTTCGAAACGAGTTTCGTTCTATTCTGACTTTAGCGCTACAGTGCCATAATAAGAGCGCTACAGCGCTAGTGCACCAAATTTTGAGGGATTTTGGCACTGTTAATAGCGCTACAGCACTCCAGAAGTAGCGCTACAGCGCTGGTGACGCGATTTTCAGATTTTAGACGACTTTTTGAAGGGTAATTTGGTCTATTCACTTGGGAACACTTAAGGGCTATTTAAGGGACATTATTCTGCGATTATAGGAGGACTGGAAGTTTTATAAACCCTAGATAAAAAAGAGGCTGTTGTAATTAGTTTTCTTTTTTATCTAAATTCTTTAGGTTAATTTTATGAACAATTATTTGCAGTTTATTTTCATCATGGCATTTATGAACTAATTTCTTTTATCTAGGAATTAATGTAGTCACTAGGATTTCTATTTAATTTTATTATGATTTTCTATTGATCTTTCTTTTCTATTTAATCTATATGATGTGTGTTTAATGCTAGTAAATAATTGATCACTATTTGCTTGATTTAATGTTTTTGATTCAAAATTCGAAAGATGAGAATTGAATATGCTATCATTATATAGACATAGGGTGCATATTGGACGAAAGTACCTATATGACTTGTGTAGTAATTAGGTTTTCATGTTTAATGCCTTTTATATGTTTAAGTTTATCACAGAAATGTAGAAAACTTGCATATAGATTGAGATCTTATGTCTTGAAAAATAATAGGAATCGAATAAATTAACCTTCTATTAGAATAGAAAGAAGAGATTTAGATTTGATTATCAAAATTAATAGGATGAACAGTTGATGAAATTAATTCCTAGGTTGTTTTCCAAGTATACGTAGTCGTGTCAAGTAGTGATTCATTGTTTTGTTTCCAGTTCTTTAATTTTGGTTCATAGTTTATAGGATTTATTTTATTTTTAATTGTTCACTTAAATTTTAATTAACCAAATAGAATTCAAAAATCAATTAGTGGTACTTGGGAGATAGTCTCTGTGGGACGATATCCGTTCTTACAGAATTTACTACTTGACACGACTACGTATACTTGCGTAGCTCTAAAATTTCGCAACTCTCACGTAATCATATAATGATACACACACAATATATATATATATATATCACATAAACACATATTTCATAATTAAATCACATAATTTCCATAATTTTCCATCTTGGCCTCCTAATCAAGGCCTTAAGCCTTATTAGGTAATTTGGGACGTTACAACTTTACTTTATGCACTAATATCGTTTGGCTAGAGAAGTGATGATGTATTTAACCAAGTGGGGGAATGTCTTAATTGGTTAAATAGATGGTGAAATTATTTAGGCACGAAGAGGTGCAAAAATAATAACGATTTAACAAAAGTCAACATGTGAAAGTTGACTTTCGGTATAGGCATTTATAAATAATTTTTTTGGGTCCAAAATATTTATTTGGAGTATATAAGTACCCAAGAAGTCTGGGAGCATTTGGGGATGTTTTGAGACAAATTTTGGAGTGCAAAGTTAGAGGCATCGGTGATGCGCCGCCCCTGGGAGGCGACGCATCACTTGTCCTTTTAAAAATGGCCCAAGAAAGACCAGGCGATACATTGCCTGGTGAGAGGCGATAAATTGCCTAGTGATAGGCGATACATCGCATAGGCCATACAGGCATGTCCATACGATTAAGTGTTTTAGCTCCAAAACTTAAATTTAAATGCTTTAATCTCATTGGTTTAGTCCAATGAGGGTCCTATACTATTTAAATGGTTAATATGAGTTAATTTGTGAATAGTTCACTCACCTCTCTCTCTCTCTCTAGCTCTCAAGATTACTAGTTTTCTCCAAGATCTTCATCAAGAAAGTTTGGCTTTCATGAAGAATCAAGGTTTGTGAATCCCAGTCTCATTCTATTGTAGTAGCTTCAAGCATTACCATAGAGAATTCTAGGAATAGAGATTTTTTGACAACAAATCTACATTTGTGTCAAGCCTTGCAACTTTTGTGTTTCACATAAACTCATAGACTTATAATTTTATGTAACTAATGTTCTACAACGTAAAGGTCCATTCTATTACTTGATATTATTTGTGTTGTTTTCATTCTAAGTTTCAAGATTTTCATTCATACTATGAATATGGTTCTAGATTAGTCTCTAGGGTTTGAAATATTGAATTAATTCTCATTATTCATTGTTGTGTTAGAAAGTATAAGCCATAAATCCCAAAAAGTATAAGCCGGCTCGACTGAAGAGTCACATGGGGAGAGTCGGCTGGCCGCGAAGGAAATCCCTGCACCGCCAGTTCTCCCCCTGCGCCCAACTCTCCTCGAGGAAGGGGAGTCAGCCCTGCAGGATGAGCAGTCCCGGCTGATCAACTGGACCTGGGAAACCGGCCGGTGCTGGAGGGGCAAAACTTACAAGGCCCTGACGATCCGTCGTCAGGTCGAATTCTCAGATCGTCCTGCTGAGTTCAGCGCTCCTCAGCCGATCGTGGACCGGCTAGTCGCCGAAGCGGGCTTCCGCCCTAAACTTGGCCAGGACACGGCCCCCCTGGCGGCTGATCTGCTGGATCAGGTTGGGAGCACCATGTCCAACCTTCAGCTTAAGAGGTACGCCACGATAGCCAACCCGGACGTACTGTTCATCTCCCAGGCTCTTCGCCACCAAACCACCGCGGTAACTTTCACTTCTCTTACACTTCTTCCCTTACTTGTTGATGGTAGTTTTATTTTCTAACTTTTCTTTGCTCCAGGTTGATCTGTTGTCCCAACGGAGTGCCGATCTGGTGGCCGAGCTCGCCATAAGGATGGAGACGGCCAAGCTGGAGTTGGAGGCGGCTGTGAATCAAAGGGAGGCCGCCAAGGAGGCTCTTGGCCGGGAGACGGCCTGTGTCCAGGCAGAGGTGGCTCGTATCCAGACAGAGCGCGAGGAGCTCGGTCGCGCCAAGGCCGGGTTGGAAGAGGAGTTGTCCCGGAAAACAAAAGAGGCCGATGAGCGGGCGACTCTCCTGGAGACGGCCGCGGCTCAGTCCGTCCTGGATAAGGAGGAGATCCTGGCCTTGAAGGCCCGAGTCTGCAAACTGGGCGATTCCCTGCTTCAGGAGAAGGCGGCGCACGAAATGACACGTTGTGAAAAGGAGGAGGCTGAGGGCATGTTGGATGTCACCTTTGACGAGGCCATCTACATGGCCTGGTGCAAGCATAAGAGTATGAATCTCCTCGTCTTCCCTGATCCCGAGTCAAAGCGGGCCGAGTACGAGGCCAAGGAGAGGGAGGATGCGGACCTCCGGGCGGATGCATTGTAGGCCCGAACCCCAGCCTTATAGTTTTTATTAGTGTTTTTGGCTTGTAATTAAACTTAGAACACTGCTACCTTTTCTGGTTTTTATGAAGGCTTCCTTTCGTTGTTCCAAGTAGAAATTTCATTTTGTTGCTGCGATTACATGATTGCAAGGGTTTAGTCCCGGTTTCAACGGCCTGGACTAGACCCAACGACTTAACTTTCCAAGTTTCTAATCCTGACACCCAGTCCAGGGCCCTCAGAGCCTGGTTTAACTTGGAGTTCTGTTCTCCTTTTATCAGTTTTAGGCCCTGGCTTTGCCCTGAGGCAAATCGGATGCATTTATATCCCGGACGTCAATTGTCCGGACCGGACGAGCCCTGAGCTCCGTCCTCTTTATTTTACTTCCCCGGGCATCACTTGTCCAGGGTGGGACCGGCCTTGGTCCCGGTCCTTCTTTATGTTATACTCCCGGACATCGTTCGTCCAGGGCGGGATCGGCTTTGGGCCCGGTCCTCTGTTTTACCCCCGGACGTCGTTCGTCCGGGGTGGGACCGGCCTTAGGTCGGTCCTCTTTATACCCCCAGACATCGTTCGTCCGGGGTGGGACCGGCCTTGGGCTCGGTCCTTCGTTTTTGTACCCCTGGACATCGTTCGTCCGGGGCGGGACCGACCTTGGGCTCGGTCCTCTTTTATACCCCTCGACGTCGTTCGTCCGGGGTGGGACCGGCCTTGGGCTCGGTCCTCTTTTATACCCCCAGACGTCGTTCGTCTGGGGTGGGACCGGCCTTGGGCTCGGTCCTCTTTTATACCCCCGGATGTCGTTCGTCCGGGGTGGGCCTGGCCTTGGGCTCGGTCCTCTTTTATACCCCCAGACGTCATTTGTCCGGGGTGGGACCGGCCTTGGGCTCGGTCCTCTTTTATACCCCTGGACGTCGTTCGTCCGGGGTGGGACCGGCCTTAGGCTCGGTCCTCTTTTATACCCCCGGACGTCGTTCGTTCGGGGTGGGACCGGCCTTGGGCTCGGTCCTTCGTTTTTGTACCCCCGGACATCGTTCGTCCGGGGTGGGACCGGCCTTGAGCTCGGTCCTCTTTTATACCCCCGGACGTCGTTCGTCCGGGGTGGGACCGGCCTTGGGCTCGGTCCTCTTTTATACCCCCGGACGTCGTTCGTCCGGGGTGGGACCGGCCTTGGGTACGATCCTCTTTTATACCCCCGGACGTCGTTCGTCCGGGGTGGGATCGGCCTTGGGCTTGGTCCTCTTTTATACCCCCGGACGTCGTTCGTCCGGGGTGGGACCGTGGGGTTTGCGTCTCCCGAACTGTGGTCTGAGCCGGGACTAGCCTAAGCTTGCGCCCTGCCATGTGTTTGCCTATACCTGGGATGATACCCCCCGCAAGTGAGCGGAGACAGGTCTGGGGTCACTTGAGAAAGATTATCGGTGGTTTCACAATATTTCTTTATGACGTTTTGCATACGTCATTTTCATTGTTTGAAAAAGGTTTGCCTTGAGGCGTACATTGTTTACAACGAAAATATTAAACTGGGAAAGGCTCCCTAACTATTGATAGTATTTACGGAGATGCTCTGCATTCCAGGCTCGTGGGACTTCCTAGCCATCGAGCCGCTTTAAGCGGTACGTTCTGGGGCACACCTCGTGTTGGATCTCATATGGCCCCTCCCAATTTGGGCCCAGAACCCCCACTCCCGGATCTTGAGTGGCAGGGAAGACTCTTCGCAAGACCAAGTCGCCGGTTTCAAACTTACGGCTCTTGACTTTGGAGTTGAAGTGTCGTGCGATCTTGCCTTGGTACATCTTCAGCTGCACCTGCGACTCTTCCCGGATCTCTTTGATGAGATCTAGTGATTCTTGGAGTAAGGCGTGGTTCTGGATGGGATCGTACGTGTCACGTCGGTGGGACGGGACGGCCGTTTCGATTGGGATGACGGCTTCGCATCCATAGACCATAGAGTAGGGGGTGTGTCCGGTTGACGTCCGCTCGGTTGTCCGGTAAGCCCATAGTACGCGGGGGAGTTCCTCGGGCCACTTGCTCTTGCAGGCCTGGAGCTTTTTCTTCAGTGTCCCCTTTAGGATTTTGTTCACGGCTTCTGCTTGTCCATTTGCCTGGGGTCTGGCAACTGCGGAGAAGCTCTTCACTATACCGTGCCTTTGGCAAAAATTCGTGAAGTGGGCGCTGTCGAACTGCTTCCCGTTGTCGGACACGATTTTATAGGGGAGGCCGTATCGACACACTATGTTGTTGACGACGAAGTCTAAGGCCTTTTTGGAAGTGATTGTGCTCATGGGCTCCGCCTCAACCCACTTCGTGTAGTAGTCCACGGCCATGATGGCATACTTTACCCCTCCTCTTCCGGTCGGGAGAGACCCGACGAGATCGATTCCCCACACTGCAAAGGGCCAGGGGCTATTCATCAGGGTTATTTCTATCGGGGGGGCCCGTGGCACCTTCACGTACCTCTGGCACTGCTCGCACTTGCGGACGTATTCAATGCAGTCTTTCTTCATGGTTGGCCAGAAGTATCCTTGGCGCAGGATCTTTTTGGACAGACTGGGCCCGACAGTGTGATCTCCGCAAAAACCTTCATGCACCTCATGCATGATGGAGCCCAACTCGGTCCCGGACACGCACCTGAGGTAAGGCATGGATAAACCCCGGCGATAGAGCTTTCCGTCCATCATGACGTAACGGTGGACTTGGTACTGGAGTTTCCTGGCAGCGGCCCGGTCTATTGGAACTTCCCTGGCAGACAGATAGCGGATCAGCGGTCCCATCCAGGAAGCGGAGTGATCTACGGTGTGGACGGCGGGGGTCATGATGCTCGGGACGGGGAGATGGTTGACGGGAACCAGTCCGGCCAGCTCGGCCTCTGCGTCGGTGGCCAGCTTCGCTAGCGTGTCCGCGAAGACATTCTGCTCCCGGGGGATCTGGCGGATGGAATGGGCTGCAAACGCCTGGAGCATTTCCCTCGCTTGAGTCACGTATGCCTCCATTCTCTCTCCCTTGGTTTGATACTCGCCTGAGATTTGTCTGACAACTAGCTGGGAATCGCTGTAAATTTCCAGGTTCGCTGCCCCTACCTCCCGGGCCAAGCGCAGGCCGGCT
This sequence comes from Humulus lupulus, assembly GCF_963169125.1. Lineage (NCBI taxonomy): Eukaryota > Viridiplantae > Streptophyta > Magnoliopsida > Rosales > Cannabaceae > Humulus > Humulus lupulus. Next base: position 21,159,004 of record NC_084801.1, on the reverse strand, counting down.
AGGACATCTTCATGCTCCGCCTCGTTGTTCGATGCTTTGAACTGGAAGCGGAGGGAATTTTGTAGCTGGTGCCCCTGTGGTGACACCAAGTTGATCCCGGCCCCGGCCCCATTCTCGTTCGAGGCTTCGTCCACGAAGATTTTCCACACGGGCGCCGCGGGGGCTTCGGGAATACTGTCTTCCGGAGAAATCCCGGAACATTCGACGATGAAATCGGCCAGGGCCTGTCCCTTGATGGACACCCTGGGCACGTAAGATATATCGAATTGGCTTAGCTCCATGGCCCACTTCAGGAGTCTTCTCGATGACTCGGGCTTCTGTAATACCTGCCGCAGGGGATGGTTGGTTAAGACCTTTATGGCGTGGGCCTGAAAGTAAGGTCGAAGCTTCCTGGATGCCATCAGCAGGCAGAAAGTCAGCTTTTTGATCAACGGGTATCGAGATTCCGCGTCTAGCAACTGCTTGCTTACATAGTATACCGGGAGTTGTGTCCTTTCTTCCTCTCGTACCAACGCGGCGCTGACCGCATGCTCGGTCACGGCCAGGTATAAATACAGGGGCTCCCCCTCTACCGGTTTCGCCAGGATTGGGGCTTTGGCCAGGTGCTCTTTCAACTTTTGAAAGGCCTCTTCGCACTCGGGCGACCACTCGAAACGCTGGCTTCCTCGAAGGACGTTGAAGAAAGGGACGCACTTGTCCGTGGCTTTAGAAACGAAACGGCTCAAGGCAGCAACTCGCCCCGTCAGGCTTTGCACGTCCTTGTGCTTCCGGGGAGAGGCCATGTCGATCAGTGCCTTGATCTTATCCGGATTGGCTTCTATTCCCTGGAAACTCACTATGAAGCCCAGGAACTTCCCGGAAGCCACGCCGAAAGTGCACTTCTTAGGATTCAGCTTCATCCCGTACTTCCGGATAACTGCGAAAGCCTCCGCCAAGTCGTCCGAATGGTCCCGGGATGTCTTTGATTTGACCAGCATATCATCGATGTATACCTCCATGTTTCGCCCCAACTGGGCCCGAAACATCCGATTGAAGAGTCTTTGGTAAGTTGCTCCAGCATTCTTGAGTCCGAAGGGCATGACTATGTAGCAGTAGATGCCCTTGTTGGTCTGGAAACTAGTATGTTCCTGATCCACCACGTGCATAGAGATCTGATTGTAGCCGCAGTAAGCGTCCATGAAGCTCAAGATCTCGTATCCAGACGTAGCATCCACCATTTGGTCGATCCGGGGGAGCGGGAAACAGTCCTTCGGACAGGCTTTGTTGAGGTCCGTGAAGTCAATGCACGTTCTCCAAGTCCCGTTCGGTTTCGGCACCAGGACGGGATTGGCCAGCCACACGGGGTACACAGACTCGTGAATGAAGTTGATAGAAGACAGCTTCTCAACCTCCAGTTTAAGGGCCTCGGCCCTCTCTGTCCCCAAAGGCCTGCGTTTCTGGCGGACGGGAGTCGCGTTTGGGTCAATACTCAACGCGTGGCAAATGATATTGCGGTCTATCCTGGTCATGTCGGAGTGGGACCAGGCCAGAAGGTCCTGGTTTCCCTTGACTTGGGCGATGACGGCGGCCCGAATGTCTGCCAGCAGGTTTTTTCCGACTTGGATGATCCGGGTCGGATCGGTCTCGCTAATGCACACCTCTTCTATTTCGTCCATTGGCTCCAGGACGCGATCGTCCCCTATCCGCGATTCCAGGTCGTCCTCTTCCCGGACCATCCTCTCAGCAAGCGGGAGGAGAACTGGTTCGACGGGCTCCTCGCGGACCATGTATATGGGCCGGGCGGAGACATGGTAGCACTTCCTGGCGCTCTTTTGGTCTCCCCGGACGGTCCCTACCCCTCCGTTGTCGCATGGGAACTTCATGCAAAGATGGCGGATGGAGGTTGTTGACGCGGTTCTTCGGCAACAGGTAATTAAGAGAAGAAGAGAAAGAGATTAGTACTTAAAAGTAGAACCGCCGCAGATATGAAATCTTTGTGAAAAGAACTAGGTGACCTTAAACACGTTTTTAAGTGGTTCGAAGGTTAAAAATCCTTCTACTCCACTAGTCAATATTATTGATCTTTTCTGGGTAATTGGTTTACCAAATATATAGTTCTTACAAGACTCTTTTTTTCCAACCCCTATCAATTCCCAGGGTCCCCATATTTATAGGAGAAGGCACCTGGAAATTGGTAGGGAGGTCATCCCGTGACCTTACCATTTGTCATATCAAGTCTGTGATATTCATGATTACTTCCTAAACCTGACACACAAGTGTGGTCTAATCAGTATGGAAGGAGATATTGGGCCGCACGGCCCAACCCGTCCGTGGGTGTCTGAATACGCACGTTCCTGCGGCGTGTCCGAGAAGTCAGGGGGATATCGGACACGTGATGGCAGGATTATGCACGTTTATCTTGCGTGTTGACTTCCCATAGGGTCAGAGCTTCCTGAGAAGCTCGCTACCGGAGCAATCCATAACCCGAGCTGATCCGTCAGTGGTCGCCGGATGTTGTTCCCAGCTCCTGGAACGACAAGAGGGAGCAGGAAACTCCATCCCCTCGAGCTAGAAAGGGCCCGTCCTGAAGATAAAGCCTCTGGCCTGTGGGAGCCTCGGGCTAAATCATGTTTAGTCCGAGGATCGTCCTGCTAAACAGCCCGTGGGAAATCCAGGGCGTACATCTGCCCCCCAAGCTCCTGCTCGTGGTCCATGACGTCAGACATGGGAGACCACAGTAGGAGCTTTTAGACTTCTCCCACAACCCTTCGCATTCCCTGCTTTTCGCATGCGTCTGATACGTGGAACGCCGTGGGTGGCGACGGTACACTCTACGAGAACCGCATTAAATGGCCTAGCCTACTGTCCAGCCGTCGTTTCACATTTCGAGTGGAGGGTCTCCCAGGAGCCTTTTACACGTGATCCCCCCTTGTATAAAAAAGGGGGTGGTCATCCCACGCACGGACCACCTTACCACTTAGAACCTCTCAAATTTCCTTCTTTTCTCTCTGACCTTCCGAAGAACAAAACCCTCATTTCCATTGCTCTCATCTTCTCCGTTCACGAAGCTTAAGCGTGCGAGTTCCTTCAAGGCCTTGGAGACTACTGTGCCAACGAAGCTCCTACCAGCGCAGCAATCTCGCTCACCATCCAACCCTATACTGTAAGTCTTCTGTCCCTGTTTATTTTTGAAAGCATGCCACTGTAGCCTAGGTAAAAAATTTTACTGTAGCCACATGCAGAGGTTTTCTGGGTCGCGCGGATATGGAGGGTGATGGCCCTTCTTTGATTAGGGCACACTTGCCATGGGACATTGCCTTAGAACATGGGTTCCATGATTCTCTCTTAGGAACAATTTCTGGGTAGGATCCGTAGGAACTTTGGGTGCAAAAACCGGGTAGCTTAGGGAATACGCCTTAAAAGCGGTTTTGCCACGCCTTGCCTGTTGAAACTTTCCCCCCAAGGCAAATTTTTTTTCTTACTCTGAGCCATCTGACACACGAATTCCGAGTAATCTGGGATCTGTTGAGGGCATAGGCGCGTGTTCCTTGGAACGCGTGGCACCACTCTCCACGGGCTGGGCTTACCCCAGCTCGTGTACTTAATACTTGCCTCACTCTCCTGCTTGGGTCGCCTTTTCTAAAGTGTTTTCTTTTGTTCGATAGGCGACCAGATGGCTCCAAAGAGAAATCTGCCACAGAAGAATGTGGGAAGTTCGGCCTCCCAGAAGGATAAAGGAAAGGCGGTGGTGACCAGCTCGCCAATTCCTCACTTTGGACCGGCGGTGGAGAAGCAGGCCGAGGTGGCTCCTGACGCGTTTTTCGAGGCGGAGAGAATCGTCTCGAAGATAACCAGCCAGGCAAAGATCACCAAAATCTTCCTTAACCACAACATTCCTCTGGGGAAGACCTCCGTGATCGCCCGACCTGCTGCGGATGGGGAGAGGAGCTGCACGCCGCTCGACGAGTCGTTCGCGGCCTGGAGCGGGGAACACTTCAAGGCAGGGGCCTTCCTCCCCCTGGATCAGTATTTTGCTGATTTTCGGAACTATGTGGGGTTGGCCCCATTTCAGCTCCCCCCCAACTCCTACCGTCTGCTGGCGGGACTGAGGTATTTGTTCCAAAAGCATGAGTGGGAGGTCCCCACTCCTGCTGATATCTTATATTTCTTCTGCCTCAAAGCCAGCCCGGACCAGCGGGGGCGAGGCGACGGGTTCTATTACTTAACCCGCTTCCCTAACACAGCAGCAGTGATCGAGCTGCCGAGCCATCCAAACGACTTCAAAGACCAGTTTTTTATGTCTACTGGGTTCCGAAACTGCGATCATCATTATTTCAACCGCCCTCGTAAGTAATCCTCCATTTAGCTCGCCTTTTAACGGTTATCTTATTTTAGCTCGTCCCTTATTCCAATTCTGATTTCAACCAACCTTGCAGCCATCTACTCGAGGACCGAAAAGTCCGTGACCCTCGGGGGTCAATACGACACACTGGCGAACCTGCCTCCTAGTGAGAAAGACTACCGCGTGCTCGTGACAGACGAGGCGATGCTATTCTGCAAGCTGATTTTCCCAAATCAGACTTTGAATTTGAAAAGGCCCCGGGGTCCTCCCCCAGCCCGCGACAACAGGCCGACCGTCGCGGAGGAGGTCGCAGATGACGAAGGCGAGGAAGAAGGTGAGGAAGTTCCTCTAGTGAGGAACAGGAAGAGGAGCTTGGAGGTCGCCCAGGGGATGATCGAGGAGAGGGCCCAATCCGGAGCAGCCGCGGGTCCTTTCGGTCAAGGTAACTTTTATTTATTTAAGAACGTAGATAGGGCCACTGCAGACCCCCGGCTGGTTAGGTTCAACCCTAGGCAGCTCGTCCATCGTCACCCAAGGAATCCGAACCTGGACACGCTTCTGCTCCACTGCGTTGACCAGCTCGTGCTGGACAACCAAGAGAGTCGGCCCAAGGGTACCGTAGTAGTAGATAATACCCTAGCCTTTAGGTCGGCCATTTTTGAGGAGTACGGGACCAATTTACGCACGTGGCCTGCGCTCCAGAGGGGCGTCTACGCTCCGGGGATTAGGCAGTACGTAGAAGAGTCCAGCCCCGATTCAGAACCGGACCTAGAACCTTCGCCAGTTCGTGAGATAATCGTCCTAGGCTCTTCCAGCTCGGGGGGTAGGGCTCCCTTAGTATTTGCTTTCTTATTGCCTTTATTTCTGTATGATTGCTGATAACCGTGTTTTTTGCTCTTTGGCAGAAGAGATGTCTCAGCCCGGGAATAGTTTGCGGGGCGTTGTGTTTGGGGGGAATCCCCCAGCGGGGCCGAGGTTAAAGAGGCTTCGCGAGTCCAAGAGCTCGACCGGGGTCTCCACCAAATCCCCAGCTACGGAGAAGGAGAGAGACCCGTCATCCCAGGTCGCGGGGGCGAACCTCCCTGTCGCCAGGACAGGACTCATGCATCCGCCACCCCAACGATCTCCACTGGCCGCCCAGGACGGGGTAATAGAGGTCGGGAATCTGGCCGTGGCAGCCCCGGACGTGCGTATCCCGGTCGACCCCCGGGCTCTGGAGAAGATGCCCGAAGCATTCCGGGGTACGGTGTACGAGTCGGCCAGCTACGCCGTCAGCCACTATTACAATATCAGGGAGAAGGAGCTCCGGGCCATCGAAACAACGAGCCCGGTCCGAGTTATAGAGTCCGCTATGGACATGACTTTAACGGTAAAGTGCCCCCTTCTTCTAAGGCTTTGACACTCACACGCCGCCTTTCTCCTTCCAGTTTGCTAATTTATCACTCTTTTCTTGCAGGGCATGGCTGCCGCCTATAGAGGCATCGTTAGGACCAAGGCCCAGCTCGAGGGTTTGGAAGCAGATCGCCAGACTGCCCTCCAGGAGTCTCAGGAGGCGAGAGACACTTTGGCGGCCTCAAAAGCCGAGTTAGAGAAGGTCCGCTCGGAGAACCAAGAGCTTAAACGCTCCCTGGCCGCATCCGAGCTAGAGAAGCTTCGCTCCGAGAACCTAGAGCTTAAAAACTCCCTGGCCGCATCGCGGGCAGACCTTGAGGTGGCGAAGGCCGAAGTCCAGACCTCCCAGGCCGCCCTGAAAGACGAGCGGGTCGTATCGGAGCAGTCCTTACAGGACCTATTCTATCACTGCTGGTCCCACAATCCGGACGCGGACTTCTCTTTCATGCCGCCGGACCTCTGGGCATTCCTGTTGCCGCGGCTTCAAGCCCGCCTGAATAAGGAGGCTCCTCCATCGGAGACTGGAGAGGCCTCTGCCGCGGCGGAGCAGGGTGAGACCGCGACCTCCAAAGGGCCAGCTGATGGGGCTTAGGATGCTTCTTGTTTTCGTATTTTGAACACTTTTTTTTTATTGTAATTCTCTTTTTTATGTGAGGCGTTTCCGCCTCGAGACAATTTGCTCAACCAGTTTTACATATATATTTTTATGCATTTGGTCATAATTTATCTCTTTATTTTTATGAACGTAGTTCGAGTTAACTTTATCCGTATCCCGGGCTCTTTAAATAAGATCCGCGTTCAACAAATTTTTAGTTCACTCCTAAGTTTTCTGACCTAGTTACGATCAGGAACTTATTTTGAAAAAACTTAGTTCGCGTCAACTTTTATCCGTATCCCGGGCTCTTTAAAGAAGAACCTCGGTCAACAAATTTTAGCTAACTTCTAAGTTTTATGACCTGGTTAAGACCAGGAGCTTATTTTGAAAAAACTTAGTTCGCGTCAACTTTTATCCGTATCCCGGGCTCTTTAAAGAAGAACCTCGGTCAACAAATTTTAGCTAACTTCTAAGTTTTATGACCTGGTTAAGACCAGGAGCTTATTTTGAAAAAAACTAAGTTCGCGTCAACTTTTATCCGTATCCCGGGCTCTTTAAAGAAGAACCTCGGTCAACAAATTTTAGCTAACTTCTAAGTTTTATGACCTGGTTAAGACCAGGAGCTTATTTTGAAAAAACTTAGATCGCGTCAACTTTTATCCGTATCCCGGGCTCTTTAAAGAAGAACCTCGGTCAACAAATTTTTGTTAACTTCCAAGTTTTATGACCTGGTTAAGACCAGGATAGGACTTAGTTTGTGATAACTCTTATCCAAAGATAAAAATTAACACCTAAGTCGTTAAGGAGACCTGGATATATCCGGGTACCATATGCCCCCCAAGTAACTGGGAAAGGGTCTTTCGTTGTTACTTTAAAATTACCCTTGCAAATAACGAGAAACATTTGATTTTTATTTATACATGGAAGGTGACCTTCTAGGTCTTACAAATGTTTATTGATAATATTTCTTTAGGTGGATTGCATTCCAAGTCCGCGGGACCGCCCCTCCACCAAGTCGAGCTAATTTATACGTCCCTTCTTTGATGACTTCGATGACCTGGTATGGTCCTTCCCAGCTTGGTCCCAAAACCCCATCTTTGGGATCTTTCCCGGCCAGGAAAACTCTCCTCAAGACCAAATCGCCGACGCTAAAGGCACGTCTTTTGACCTTAGTGTTGAAGTAGCGAGTGATTTTCTGTTGATAATGGGCGAGCTGGAGTTGTGAATCCTCTCGCCTCTCATCCATCAAGTCTAAGGAGTGGCATAGGAGCTCGTGGTTCTTGTCTTGTTCGTAGGACCGGACCCTGTGCGACAGGACCTTTACCTCCACGGGGAGGACCGCTTCACTTCCAAAGGTTAGGGAGAAAGGAGTGTGACCCGTGGGAGTCCGATGTGAGGTCCTATAGGCCCACAGAACTTGGGGGAGCTGTTCTGGCCAGATCCCCTTTGCCTCACCTAACCTATTATTGAGGCTTGCCTTCAGAGTTTTATTGACAGCTTCGACCTGGCCGTTCGCCTGGGGATAGGCCACGGATGAGAAACTTTTCACAATTCCGTTCTTTTTGCAAAATTCGGTGAACAGGTCGCTGTCAAATTGAGTGCCATTGTCGGAAACAATCTTTTTGGGTAGGCCGAATCGACAAACGATGCTTTTAACCACGAAGTCTAGCACCTTTTTCGATGTTATTGTCGCCAACGGCTCTGCTTCGGCCCACTTTGTGAAGTAGTCAATGGCTACCACGGCGTAACGGACCCCGCCCTTTCCAGTGGGCAGGGCGCCTATTAGATCTATGCCCCAAATGGCGAAGGGCCAGGGAGACGATATCATTTTTAGCTCGGCCGGGGGTGCTCGTGCAACCGCGGCGAACCGCTGACATTTGTCGCACTTTTTTACGTATGAGATCGAGTCTTTGGACAGAGTTGGCCAGTAAAAACCCTGCCGAAGGATCTTCAAGGCCAGGCTTTGCCCCCCAGTGTGATCTCCGCAGAATCCATCATGAACTTCCTGCAGGATGGCCTTCGCCTCACTTGGAAGAACACACCGGAGGAGAGGTAATGAATGCCCACGTCGGTACAACACCCCCTCGACTAGCGTATATCTCGGAGCTTGATAAAGGACTCGCCGTACGTCGTTGCGCCCTTCGGGTAACTTTCCCTCGACGAGGTACTCAACAATGGGAGTCATCCAGGTCGGCCTGATGTCAATCATCTCAATATCCGCTCGATCTCCGTCTATGCTTGGTTTGTCCAAGAACTCAATTGGCACCAACCCCAGGGTTTCTGCCTCCCCCGAGGTGGCGAGCTTGGCGAGAGCATCTGCATTGGCGTTCTGCTCCCGAGGTATCTGCTCGATCGACCCTTGCCCAAACGTAGACAATTCGGATTTTACCTTAGCCAAATAAGAGGCCATCTTGGGACCCCGCGCTTGATACTCGCCTAGGACCTGATTCACCACGAGCTGGGAGTCGCTGAAGCACTGGACAGAGCTTGCCTTTAGCTCGCTAGCTATCCTAAGTCCGGCTAACAAGGCCTCGTACTCTGCCTCGTTGTTGGACGCCTTGAACCCGAACCTCAGCGCCGAATGGAATCTATGTCCTTCTGGGGATATCAGAATGATTCCGGCCCCGGAGCCGTTCTCGTTAGATGAGCCATCAACGAAGATCCTCCACGATGAGCCTGAGGATGTGAGCTGCTGTGAATCTTCCGATGGGATTTCACGGAATCCCGCGCATTCTGCCACGAAGTCGGCCAAGGCTTGACTTTTTATGGTAGTTCGGGGAGTATAGAAAATCCCGAACTGACTGAGTTCGACCGCCCACTTTAGCAAGCGTCCCGAGGCTTCAGGCTTTTGCAAAACCTGCCTTAGAGGCTGATCGGTCATGACGTGTACAGAGTGGGACTGGAAGTATGGCCTGAGTTTTCGCGAGGCCGTGATTAGGCAGAACGCCAGCTTTTCCATCAACGGGTACCTTGACTCAGCTCCAAGGAGTCTCTTGCTGATGTAATAAACCGGTTTCTGAGCCTGGTCCTCTTCTCGCACCAGAACGGCACTAGCTGCGTCCTCAGTCACGGCCATGTAGAGGAAAAGAGGTTCTCCTACCCTGGGCTTTGATAGCACAGGTGGCTCAGCCAGGTGCGTTTTTAGGTCGAGGAATGCGCCCTCGCACTCTACTGTCCATTCGAACTTCTTGTTTTCGCGGAGCAGGTTGTAGAAAGGCAGGCACTTGTCGGTCGATTTGGAAATGAACCGGTTCAGTGCCGCCACCCTTCCTGTGAGTCCTTGGACATCTTTCCGCGACCTGGGGGATGGAAGCTCGAGCAGTGACCTGATCTTGTCGGGATTTGCCTCGATTCCTCGGGTATTGACTATGAAACCCAAGAACTTCCCCGATGCGACACCGAAAGTGCATTTCTGAGGATTGAGCCTCATGCCATATTCTCGCAGTATGTTAAAACATTCTTTCAGGTCGGCAACGTGGTTGGTGGCAGTCTTTGACTTGACAAGCATATCATCGACGTACACTTCCATGTTCTTCCCGATCTGATCCGCGAACATTCTATTTACCAGCCTTTGGTAGGTTGCCCCGGCATTCTTAAGACCGAACGGCATGACCTTATAACAATAGACATTAGTCGGGGTCATAAAGCTGGTATGATCCTGGTCTGCTGGATTCATCGCGATCTGATTGTAGCCCGAGTACGCGTCCATGAAGGACATGAGCTCGTGCCCCGCCGTGGCATCCACCAGTTGATCGATCCTCGGCAACGGAAAGCAATCCTTGGGGCAGGCTTTATTCAGGTCGGAAAAATCAATACAGGTCCGCCACTTGCCATTGGGCTTTGGAACTAACACGGGATTGGCAACCCAAATGGGAAATCTGGCTTCGCGGATAAAGCCACATTTTTTGAGCCGGGCCACTTCTTCTTCAAGGGCCTCGGCTCGGGTTGTCCCTAAACGCCTCTGCTTTTGAGACTTTGCAGGGACGCTTTTGTCTAGGTGGAGCGTGTGCATGATTACGCTCGGACTGATCCCTATCATGTCCTCATGCGACCATGCGAATACGTCTAGGTTCTTTTTCAGAAACGCGGTCAGATCCGCCTTTCTTCTATCGCAGAGGTTCTTTCCAAGCTTCACCGTCCGTGAAGGATTTTGTTCATCGATGCCTACCTCCTCGAGATCTTCAATAGCTTGGAGCTCGGACCTGTCCTCGCCTACTCGGGGGTCAATGTCCTCGCTTAAGGTGAGCTTTTCGTCTTCGGAAACCCGAGGTTTTTCAATCTCAGGGGCCGCCTTGGGTCCCTGCGATTCCTCTTCATCCTGAATGGCCATCGCCACCTGCCCGGGTTTAGATTTTCCCTTCATGGAAATGCTGTAGCATTCCCTGGCAGCGAGCTGATCGCCCTTGATAGTGCAGACCCCTGTCGAAGTAGGGAACTTCATGGCGAGGTGCCGGACGGATGTGATAGCTTCGAAAGCAACGAGCGTTGGTCGGCCCAAAATTGCATTGTAGGCAGCGGAGCAGTCAATGACTACGAATTCGAGCAGTTTGGACACTGTTCGGGACTCGTCGCCTAGGGTGATCACCAGCTCGATCGTTCCTATCGCTGCTGACCCTTCGCCTGAAAAACCATATAGCATCATCGAGGTTGCCTTTAGCTCGGAGACGGTCAGACCCATTTTTTCTAAGGTTGAACGGAATAGGAGATTCACCGAGCTCCCATTGTCCACTAACACCCTCCTTACTCTCCGGTTGGCAAGCTGGACTGCTACAACCAAGGGATCGTTATGAGGGAATTGGACATGGCCCGCGTCCTCCTCCGTGAAAGTGACTGGTTGTTTCTCTAATCTTTGTTGTTTTGATTGACGCTGTTCCGGGACGAACTCCCCTCCATTGTGGGCCTTCAACTCATTTATGTACCTCTTCTGGGCGCCTCTGCTCGTGCCAGCCATGTGTGGCCCTCCAGAGATGGTGGAAATCTCTCCCTCGATCACGGGGGGAGGGACGTCCTGATCTACTCGAGGTCCAGGTTGACTGGCTGGGATCTCCGGAGCGGGTCGACCTGTGGGGACCCTGTTCCGCGAGTATTGCGCCAACGGACCTGCTCGGATGAGAGTCTCGATTTCATCTTTGAGGTGCCTGCAGTCGTCGGTATTGTGCCCGACGTCGTTATGAAAACGGCAGAATTTGGAAGCGTCTCTCTTTCCCTTAGGGTGCTTTATTGGCTCCGGTCTTCTCCAGGGGACTCGCGTAGCGTTGGCCAGGAAAATATTCTCTCTGGTTTGGGTGAGCTCGGTATACGCTGTGAACACGGGCTTGAATTTATCCACGGACTTATTCTTCTTTTGACCGTGCTGGACGTTTTCACCATTTCCTTTTCTTTTGCCGCCACCGGGCTGGTTGCTCTGCGTGACGTCGGGAGTCGCTACTACGATCTCTGTTCCCGCCCCAGCGGGCTTCTCGAGGACCTGGCTGGTCCCCGCGGCTGAAGCTTCAGCTTCCTCCAAGTTTATCCATTCTTGGGCTCTATTAAGGAATTCACTAACTGAGCTGACCCCCCTCCTTTGAATATCCTTCCACAGATCTCCGCCTACTAGGATCCCGGTCCTCATAGCCATGAGTTTGGAGCTGTCGTCGGCGTCTCTGGCTCGAGCAGCGACATTTGCAAATCTGCTCAAGTAGGCTTTTAGCGTTTCTCCAGGTTGCTGTCTCACGTTAGCTAGGGAGTCGGCCTGGACCCTGGCGGCCTGAGAGGCGCGGAATGCCCTCTTGAAGTCAGCCGAAAAGGTCTTCCAGGAGCTGATTGACTGCCTTTTACTTTGTTTGAACCACTGCCTGGCAGGTCCAGTTAGGGTGGAAGGAAAGATCAAGCAACGAAGCTCTGGCCCGATGTTATGAGCCATCATTAGGGTGTTGAACATCCCTAAGTGGTCAGATGGGTCTCCATCCCCGTTGAACTTTGACAAGTGAGGCATACGAAAGCCAGAAGGGTATGCCGTTGCTGCTATGTTGGGGGCGAAGAGCTCCATCTCATCCCCTGAATCATATTCGTCTTTTTCTTTCTCTGACAGGAGCTTCTTCATCAGCTCCTCCATTTGAGTTAAGCGCTCTAGGGTTTTGTCCTGAGATCCTGGGTTATTCCGGGGCTGTTCAACAGCTCCGGACCCGTTGTACATATTAGGCGGGTTATTGCCCCTCCTATCTGGAGATAGGTCATTTGGGGCATTCCCGCCATTACGTACTTCGGATCGGACCCCAACTGAGCGGGCCTGGCTACCATCCCTAACTCGATCCTCTCTGTGAGAGTTGAGGCGATCTCGAAGGTCGCCTCCATGGGTATTATGGTGACTTTGTGCTGAACTTAGTCGCTGTCGCAGGTCTCCTCCCGAAAGATCACTCCGTGCACTACCGGTCCAGTGACTCCTGCTGGACAGGCTCGATGTGCGTCTTTGGCGGCTCCGACCTGATCCTTCCCCCGGCACCCTGCTGCGCCGGGAAGGCCCGGCCGATGGCGGGTCTCTCCTACTATTTATGTAGGTCGGGATGTCTCAGACGGGCTGAGGAGACGGGTATCTGATGGGAGAAGGAGGATGCCTGACCGGAGAGGCGATCCTAGTGCCGTCTGGACGGACTAAATTTGGTGGGGGCCTCTCGGCCCTGCCAGCTTGATGGTTTCGCGCTGGGCGATCTGGACGAGGAACTGGACGCTCTTCGGGGACGGGCTGACGTCTCCGGATCTCCTCGGCCCTCCTTTGGGAATTTCCCCTATCTCTTCTGGGTGTCCTCGAGGAAGGCTGAGAGCTAGGGGTTGATGTCCTAACCGAACGGCTGTACTGCTGCGGTTCGGTCTGAGGCATTTCCCTGAAGTTCGCCTCTTGATGGCGTGATGAAGGGGTGGAGTTGGCTGCAGGGAGTCTACCCGAACGGCTATGCCTGGATCGATTACTCCGGCGAGACTTAGGAGCCTCGCCTTGCCTCTCTCCAACGTTACCGTTGGTTGTGAGAGGGGGTAGTCGACTCAGAATATCCTGGATTTGCTGACCAGCTGCTGCTAGCTGGCTCCTCAGTTGAGCATTCTCCATCTCCACCGCAGTATAATAACCTGGATTCGGATTAGGCGGCCGGGGCGTCGAACTACCAGTGTCGTCTTGGCCGGCCAGCTGCTTTCCTGGCCTTTGCTGGACTTCAGGAACTTGCTCCTCGGGGAGGGCAACATGGCGGGCCTCCTGCCCATCATGCTGTTCTGTCTCGTTGCCATGTTTGGATCGAGTGGTCACCATAGTTGTATGTTTGTGGTAGTACTAATTGGATTCGCTCTCAATGAAAGCACCAAACTGTTGACGCGGTTCTTCGGCAACAGGTAATTAAGAGAAGAAGAGAAAGAGATTAGTACTTAAAAGTAGAACCGCCGCAGATATGAAATCTTTGTGAAAAGAACTAGGTGACCTTAAACACGTTTTTAAGTGGTTCGAAGGTTAAAAATCCTTCTACTCCACTAGTCAATATTATTGATCTTTTCTGGGTAATTGGTTTACCAAATATATAGTTCTTACAAGACTCTTTTTTTCCAACCCCTATCAATTCCCAGGGTCCCCATATTTATAGGAGAAGGCACCTGGAAATTGGTAGGGAGGTCATCCCGTGACCTTACCATTTGTCATATCAAGTCTGTGATATTCATGATTACTTCCTAAACCTGACACACAAGTGTGGTCTAATCAGTATGGAAGGAGATATTGGGCCGCACGGCCCAACCCGTCCGTGGGTGTCTGAATACGCACGTTCCTGCGGCGTGTCCGAGAAGTCAGGGGGATATCGGACACGTGATGGCAGGATTATGCACGTTTATCTTGCGTGTTGACTTCCCATAGGGTCAGAGCTTCCTGAGAAGCTCGCTACCGGAGCAATCCATAACCCGAGCTGATCCGTCAGTGGTCGCCGGATGTTGTTCCCAGCTCCTGGAACGACAAGAGGGAGCAGGAAACTCCATCCCCTCGAGCTAGAAAGGGCCCGTCCTGAAGATAAAGCCTCTGGCCTGTGGGAGCCTCGGGCTAAATCATGTTTAGTCCGAGGATCGTCCTGCTAAACAGCCCGTGGGAAATCCAGGGCGTACAGAGGTGATGGCCTCAAACTCGACCAGTGCGGACCGGCCAAAAATGACGTTATAAGCGGTGGGGCAGTCCACCACTACAAAGGTGCAGAACTTGAACGAGTGCTGCAATTCACCCCCCAGCATAACCGGCAGCTGGATCTTTCCCATGGGGAGAAGCGCATCTCTGTTGAAGCCGTAAATTTGGGTCGGGCAGGATGCTAGATCTGCTTCCGTCAAGCCAATGGCGGTGAAGGCGGGCTTGAACAGTAGGTTGACGGAACTTCCGTCATCCACCAACACGCGGGACACCAACTTGTTGGCGATTTGAGCATCTATGACCAGCGGGTCGTGGTGCGGAAAGTGGACGTTGCGGGCGTCGTCCTCTGTGAAGGTGATGGGGAGGTTTATCAATTTAGGGCACTGAACCGGAGCCTGGACAAGGGCGCACACTTCCTGGACGTGGTCCAGCTCGCTCAGATAGCGCTTTTGGTCATTCCTTGATGGCCCTCCCAGGTGAGGTCCGCCCGAGATGGTTGCCACATGTCCGTCAACTCGGGGAGGCGCTGCCCCGGAGGGGTAAGGCATTCCGGGACCGGGATCTTGCACGGCGGGGGCCCCCTGAGGGGCCTGCGCCAGGGGTCCCTGTGCATACCCTCCCTTGGGGGGGGGGGGGGTATGCCCGAGTCGTTCCCGGGGCCGCAAGTTGCCCGGGGCTTGCTGACATGCCTGGGACTCCCACGGGCATCCTTACCCACTGGTGGAGGTGCCCCAGCTTGATGAGGTTTTCAATCTCATCCTTGAGCTGCCGACATTCATCGATGGTGTGGCCCACATCCTTGTGATAGGCGCACCTTTTGCTGGTGTCTCTCGGATTCCTTCCCCCTTTAAACATGGGGCTAGGCTTCCTATAGTGGACTGCCCTCTCTGTCGCCAGATAGATGTTCTCCCTGGTGTCCACTAAGTTGGTGTATTCTGAATATTGGGGCTCGTAGCCCCTCTTCCCCTTCTTGACCGGCTCGGGCCGGTTCTGGCCTTTGCTCGATCGCTTCGCCCGGGCGGGATTCACGCTTGCCTCGGTCACTCCTGATTGTGACTGCGGGGCCTCGACAGGGGCCATGCTGTGTCCTGCCGGCACGACGCCGTAACCGGAGAAGTGGGTGGAATGGGCCGGGGCGTACCCCGAAGTGGCAGGGCCGTACACCGTAGGGGTATAGCTAACCCCAGGCGCGATGGCCGATCCAGGGGCAACGGGGGGCGCGAAGGGCTGCGCCGGGAACTGCCCCCCGTAACCCGGGAACGACTGGGGGACGGGCTACGGGGCCGGAGGCCACCCGAAAGCCTGGATCTGAGCTTCCTCCCAGTTGATGAATCCTTGGGCCCTCCTGATGAACTCTTCTAGGGTAGCCACCTTGCTACGCTGCATGTCGTCCCAAAGTGGGGACCCGGCCCGGATTCCGGACTGTAATGCCACCAGGCGTTGTCCGTCGTCTACTTTCGTCTTGGATGCCTCTTCAAGAAAGCGCTGGATGTAGGCCCTCAGTGTCTCCGCGGGGAGTTGCTTAATATTTGCGAGGGCGCTGATTTGCATATCCATCCTCATGGCAGCCACGAACTGCTTGCGAAACGCTGACTGCAGCCCGGACCAGGATTGGATGGACCCCAGTTTCAGCCTCTTCCACCACTCTTCGGCGGGACCGCCCAAAGTGATCGAGAAGCAGAGGCATTTGCCGTCGTCGCTGACGTGGGCCACTGTCATGAGTCAGTTGTACCGGGATAGATGGTCCCTGGGGTCGGTGCTTCCAGTATAGGCAGTGAGGCTTGGCATCTTGAACCCCTTGGGGAGTACGGCGTCTAGGATGTGCCTTGCGCATGGCTCTTTATCCTCTTCGTCAGAGTCGGTGTCTGCGCCTTCTTGCTTGCAGACCAGGCGATTCGTGACCTTTTTCAATGCGGCCATCTGCTCCATGAGCTGCCTGGTCGTGCCATCCTCCAGGGGGATTCTCTCGTTCCTCTTGTCGTTGATGTTGTTCCTGAGGTCACCGTCTCGGGGGAGGATCTTTTCCTTACGGGCCCACTCCTTCCGGGTGTTCAGTCCGTCGCGTAAGTCTACCCGGGAGGTGTCGTCCCCTGAACTGAGGGCATGACATTCCTCGCGGCGAGGCCCTTCCCGATGGTTCTTATTAACCGAGGCACTTGGGTGCAAAGATCCTTCCCGCCCGTCTCTCCCTGGGGCGCGTCGGGGCTGTGTATTCCGCGGCCGCGTCCCCTGTGGATCGATCGGGTGGCCTCGTCCTGGGACGGGGCGTACCTTTTCTTTCCTAGGCCGCGGCCGAGAATGGGCCCCGGCTTTCGCGACGAGGGTGGTCTTCTCCTGGGTCTTCCGTCGCTCCCTGTCCGGGCGTCCTGGAGCTGGCTCGGGAAAAGGCTCCGGGGGAGGGACCGGGCTGGCACCTCTGGGGACCCCGGCTTGCTCTCGTGGGGCATGTTGTTGCGTTTCTGGAAGTGGGCCAGTTGCGGGGTTGATTTTCGGACCCTGCGCGGCCATGAGTGCCTGCAGGGCTTGGAGAGACTCTTGCATCCGTCGATGCGCCTCCGCTTGCTCAGCGATCCTGGCTTCCTGATCTAGGACCTGCTGCCTTAGTCTGGTCACCTCCAAGTCTTGCTGATCGTCGTGGGGGGTCTTGGTATCCGCAGCTTCGTCGTGGTACTCCCCCTCATTTTCCTCTTCATAATACTCCTCCTCGTTGTATTCTGTCCCACCTTCGTAGTCTTGTGGCTCGTCTTGGTGAGATGTTTGAGGAGGCACGTTCTCGGGCATATCCTGAGGGATAGGCTGCGAAGGCAGCGGGTCTCCGTTGCCCTGCTCTGGATTGGTAGGGTCGAAGGTGGTGTGTCGTGTGTTCACCATCGTAGTAAAGGCCTGACGTTAGCACTAGCTTCCTTCAACTCTCAATGAAAGCACCAAACTGTTAACCGAGATTTTCGGCAACTATATTAATAACTATTATCTATATGATAATTATAGTGAAAACTGAAGATTAACACGGGGTTTTTACGTGGTTGGGGCGTTAACTAGCCTTAGTCCACGAGTCTGTAGTATTAGAGCTTGAATAACCTTTTACAATGGAGTTTCTCTCTATATTTTGACAGGGTTACTGTATCTTAAATGATCAGAGGTCCCCTTTACAGTGTTCTGTAGCTTATATTTATAGGCTTATGGGAACACCGGGTCTGGACCGGGTACAACCCGGGCCCATCGGAGACATGGATATTCGTGGCCTTTCTAGTGTAGGCCCAACACAAAAGATACAAAATACGCGAATTCCAAACCAGCTAAGGCCCAACAGGTTGACCTCAGAGCTATATCTCGCCCGACAAAACGGTGCTTTTAGTCTGGACACTTCGAGTTACGAGGCAGATTCAGGAGACAAGACCAGTCAGAGTACCTGACAGCGCAGACCTGAAACAACGGCGTGCAATCCCGAGGTGGCCTTTTCTGCAGGTGAAAAGTGGGGACAACGCCCACGCGGAGTGAGGCGGCTTCAAGGTCCTGGACGCTTGACCCCTTCAACTGGGGGTGAGGGGATTCGGGTCCGTTTACCTTTGTCCCGCTTCGTTTACCACATGCCCGGACCGTATCAGGGTCCGGGACTTGGACGCGTAGGCCGCGGGGGGCCCGAACGCTCTGTACGTCGCCCGGACTGTCGTCCCGGAGGATGGACCCGGAGGGACATGCCGGACCCCTCCAATGGGCCCAGACATGCGTCCTCGGTCTATACCCCTCCCTTTGGACACTCTCCGTACCAAGAGGCCTTGGGCCGGGCCCGCACGCTTACATGGGCCCGGACGAAGGCCTCAAGCCAATGCAGGAAATGGGGATAACAACACTTTTTGAGACTAAACGACTTGTTTAATAGGTTAAGCACAATTTTAAACACACAAGGTAATGGATCTAGGTTAATAGAGCGTTACAAAAGTATAACAATTCATATTTTGGGTAAGATTTTACAAAAAAAATTGCTGTATTTTTTGTGATTTTGACTAGGTTTAAAGAACAATGGATTGAAATAGAATGGTATAAGCAAGAGACAAGGGAAGGAGGAAAAGAGAAAATTTTGTTTTTGTTTTTTTTTTTCTTTGTTACTTAAATGTATTTTTAATTTAATTTTTTTTAAAAAAAATTATAGCTTAGTCAAATTATATATTAACACGTGTCTGAGTAATTTTTAAATGTGTATAGCATACCATTTTTAACTGATTTCAAATAATAATTATTTGTAATAGATGGTATCGAAACTATACCATAGTTAAAACATAGGTATCAAATGTGCATATAATTTTTTATAAATTTAAAGAAGGTCCAAATTATAAATTTAAATTTTTTAAAAAGTAATATTACAAATATTTGATCTATTATTAACAAAAATTAATTTATAAAATAATTTGTGAGTTGGGGCTCGAGTCCCCTACCGCAAGAGTGGCTCCATTCTTGGTCACCACCAAGGGAAGAAATTTTTTGTTACAAAGAAGTGAATGTTGAGTAGAACCAGAGTAAAACAGAAAAAGACGAACATGAACAAGGTACCTTTTGGGAATGATTTGAGTGTGTGTATTACATTGTATTGTGTGAAAAAGGTAGCTTGTTACTTGTGTACGTAGTTATTATATTATAAAAGTCGTATAAAGTTTGGCCTTTTTTATTATCTGTTCATACACACGAGCCAATTGTTATGAAAGTTGTATGAGATATTGCAGATGTTGAGTGATGATATTTTTTTTTCAATTCACATCACAATCAAATTCATAGTCTTCACTAATGTATTAATCAAGTAAAGTCTTATATCACGTCTACAAACAATCAAATCTTTCGCTATGTACTAAACCAATAGGACTTGCATATAATATTTATGTAATACAACGTTGTTAACACTAAGGATAAAATTTAAGAAAATAAAAAAAAATCAACAATAGTGAATAATATGCTTCAATTGAAAAACCCACAAAAAAAAAATTAAATAAAAAAAAAAAATGGAATCCATAGAAAAGTAGAAGAGGAAACGGGCAACAAATTGGAGATTAAAGAAAGCATTACAATGAGGAGTAAGGAAGAAGCATGAAGACAGGAGAAGTTTCTTTCTTTTTTTTTGGTTATTTTGATTGATTTAAAAATATTGTGCCATTAATTTGTTTAATTAGTGTTAATAATTTTGAAAATATTAAAAAATCATCAATTAGAATAAACCATTAAATTTAAGTTATATTTGAAAATAAGTTAACCAAAATTTATTAATACAAGGTCATATTTTTTACTTTTATACAAAAAAGAGAACAATGTTTGTAATTGTTTAACATTGAGTGATCATATTGGTATTAAAAATAAAACAGAATAAGTCAAATTGGTATAAACTCTAATAAGAAATATATAAGATTGGTATAACAATAAAATAGAATAAGTCAAATTGATATAAACCCTAATAATAAATAAAATGAGACAATTTAACTCAAATATCCCCAAATCGAAATTAAAATAAAATAAAAATGCAAACAAAATTTACTTGAAAAATATATATATGTATTATCAAACAAGAGCTAGGTATTATTATTATTATTATTATTATTATTGGTGGAATAATTTGATACAAAATTTTATTTTTTAGAATATATATAAAAAAATAATTAAATGTTTCATAAATCAAAATGACAAATGGTCGTGACAATTAAGTTACTTTGGTATAAATTAAAGGCTATCACCAAAAAAAAGGAAAGAAAAAAAAAAGGTCATACATGGAATCCAAGTTCCTAGCTTTATTATTAAGATTAATTAATATTATTTATTTTGAAAGCCTTAACTATAAATACCTCCTAGAATGTTATAAAGGGTCCCAAGAAACTTTTGATTCCCTCTTTTTTTTTTCACTTTAGAAAAATGTGATCTAGGGAATTTTTTTTATTCTAGTGCTACTATAGTTTAAACCCAATGGTGTTGTAAATATTCATTTCATTATAATCCTAAACAAAATTTATCATTAGAAATGATTGTTTAAACCCCTTTCAAAAATAAAAATGATAGTCATATGTGTTCGGTATTGAGCATTTGCATGCAAAACCAATTATAACAAAAGAAACATGAGATGGTCCCCAAATCATAATTTTCTACTTCTTATCCCATTTGAAATAAATAAAGATATATAGAAAAAAAAAAAGACACACAAAGATAAGAAAAGACTATTCAAAGTGAATAAAGGTATTTCACTCACATCAATAGGTTTGAAGCATTACCTTTTTTCTTAATCGAATATCTTTACATTTTTATTTGTACACATACAAAAATATAATTTTTTTTATTTTGAAGAAGAAGAAGAGAAGAAACTAATTATTTTCTACTATAATTGGTCCAATATTTCTTTATTTCTCAATATGGTTTTCTATTTCTTTTTTATTTTTTTAAATATTACTCTCATAATTTGTATGGAATGTACTATTTTAGATGAATTCTAATTTTAATATCTTATTATAAAAAAATATTAAAATACTTTATTTCTTTTTTGTTGTACCCTGATTTCAAGACAAATCATTTTTCTTGAATAATAAGCTCGGGAAATATTGTGATGAGTTCGGGTTCATAAATTCATTAGCAACAATATTGATGAGGTACAATATTGGACTGCTTAAGCTTGGAAAGCAGAGGATTAGCTTGAAAGACTTAATCGCTATGTTAAATCTGAGATAAAGAAACTAGTTCGAAAGCTAAATGGAAATTAACTCGAATAAGACATGTACCAGCTCGAAGAATGTACATATTGCTTGAAAGTGTGTCCCAGAAGCATTACGAAACGATAATCAAGTAAATCATGCCTATTTTCAAGGAATTGGTTTAGATTTTTGTATTGATAACCGATTTATTTGTAATTTAAATTCAAATGTAACTTCCCTTAAAAATGTGGGGAAGGGTGTTTGAACCCAAGTCTATAAATATATGGGATTAGTCTGGGATACTTTAAATGTAAAAAACTATGAAAAATTATTTCTCAAACTTTAACTCAGAACCGCGTACAAATCATTGTTCAGTTCTAATTTTTTTAAACATTCATTTCTACTTAATTACACTTTAATTTTGGTTGACAAAAAATGTGTTGAACATTTAAAAAAAACAAAATGTAAAAACTATTATTAAACAAAACTTTATTTATTAATGATCAACATGCTCACAAATTAATATAATTTTTAAAAAATAATGAAAATTGAAAAATATATGTACTATAATCCAATAGACATATAACCTACCTAATTACAATCACATAGATTAAGAATATAAAAAATAACGACAGCAATAAAATTAAATTTCATACTTAAACTTGTATATAATTGATTTCAAAAAAAAAAAAAAAACTTGTATATAATTGAACATTTATTCTCCTTCCTAATATACTCTCATTTTCCATATTTTCATTTTTTTTAAATAATTATCTTAATTAGCTAATTAGCAAAAGCAATAGAGGACAAAGTAGGTGGCGGCGGTTATTCAGCTTTGTTAAAATTTAATAAAAGAGCCATATCATCCGACAAAAGCAGTCACGAATTTTCTGTGTAAAAACAATTAGACAAGGCAAGTTTGCAACCTCAAAACGACACCGTTTTCTGAGCTTTATCCATTTAAATCCCATTCATTAAGCTCATATATAAAAAGGCCCCCACACTCACTAATCTCCACTGCTTAACAAAAAAATCAAAGAGAGAGAAAGCAATACCAGAGTAGTTACCAGCTAGAGAGAGAAAGGGGAATAAGGGAGGAGAGAAGAGAATATCAATGGCGTCACCGTCTTCTCGACCGGTGATCGTTGCCGTTTGCACGATCATCATCGTGATTATGGCCGGAGAGTCTTTCGGACGGGAGCTGAGGCCGTCGGAACACGGATTGGAGTACCAGGATTCGCCGCCGCCGGGGAAGAAATCGCCGGATATGGTGACGTTCTTCGAAGGAGGATCGGGTGGCGGTTCGAGGCCGTCTTCGTCGTCGTCATCGGCGTCTTCCGATGTTGCATTGCCGAAGGCTATGAACTCGAACGACACGTCGTGGTGGAGCAACGGCGGGATCCGAGGTGGCCGCGGTGGTGGTAGCGGCGGAGGAGATCACGTGAGGCACGTGCTTGTGTTGGCGAGCGTGGTGTGTGGGATTACAGGTGTGGTACTGTTAGTGGCATCGGGTTTCATCTTTCTTTGTAGGTTCAAAAAGCGAAAATCTTCGTCTCCTTCGTCAACGTCACCACCACAACCCTCATCATGCCCCAATAATAGCAAGTAGTCATGCTTCTTCACTGAATTTCTCACACTTTTATCTTCTTTTTTTTTTTAATTTTTTATTATTTTAGTTCATTTTTATTTTAGGTATGATACAAGTGAAAATGAGTGTATAATGCAAACTTTTTTTATTGTTAAAAATTAAAGTATGGATTAGGTTACTCATTCTATGATACTGAAGGATATTATTATTTAGTTTTGATATCTTTATAAGCCAATTAATTTTATCTTAGAATTATACATCTCTAACTAACTCCATTAATTTCATTATTAAAAGTTGCCATTTTTATGAGACATTTTGTCAAACAAAATTTAGGTAGGGAATCCAGTCCACTTGTGAGTATAAAATTCAATAAAGGACAATTTTATTACAATTTGTGTTGTGGTCTATCAATTTTTAAAAATAATGTTATTTAGGGGGCTTTCTGTACGTGGTTTAGTTAGGTGAGAATGTCAAATCTAATATAAGTTTGGTAAATTTATTTTTAATAATGTGTGAGTTTATATTTTTAAGTGTGTTATTTAGTTTAATTTATGAGTAATCTTAATATTTTTAAATACTTAATTTACACATTCTTCTAATCTAAATTCTATGTAACTCTAGTCCCGTAAACACAAACCTCATCTCAAACTTGCTTTTAGAGTTAAAAATATTTCCAAAAAAGGAAAAGTGAAAATAGCAGTAGCATTTTATGTTTGGAACGTGGAAAGTCCTAAATTCGAACTGTATTAATTAATTTTTGTTGTATAAAAAATGATTTATAAAGGTATGGTATGTGGAGAAATAAGAGAATTAATGAAATAATAAAGCATTGTCGGCTGGGAATCGAACTAGAATGAATGAAAATGAATGAGTTATGAGTCTGACCGAGTCGCTGACGCGGTTTATAGGAAAAAAAATTATTCTAAAAATCAATCAAAGACAACTCATACACATACCTTTTCAAAAAAAAAAAAACTACACATACGTAGTCATAGAGACATAATGATACTTACATACATTGAAATCAAAATATAGTAATTATAATCATTAATAATAGTATGATGTATTATGTCTCATAAATAAAGCCAATAGTTATTCTCATAATAAGATGCCCAATGAATTTTGTCTTTTTTTTTTTGATATTGACATTAGGGATTCAGTTCTTGAGTTTATTATTAATTTTTTTTTATAACAGTGAAGTCTTTAGTTCTGATAATAGTAGTACTATAATTAAGTCTTTATTGTTTACTTTTTTTTCTTCACAAAATTCTTAGTTTTGAATATTTGTATAGATTTGTCTATACAATATGATGTCTAAAATATTTGAAGATGTATAATGTATAGATATATTCCAAAATTTTCCATAAAAAATTAAAATTTCATTAAAAAATTAATTAAAAAGTTTCTTTTGAAAGAAAACTAAAAAGATTTGATTGCTACTTTTTTTTTACTTAAAGGACTTAATTGTCAACCAAAAAATTTAGGGGCTAAATTACCAAACAACAAAAAAAATTCAGGAATCATTTATTCAAAAAAAAAAAAAGAGAACCCTAATAATTAAATACTATGTACCCTATAGTGAAAGTGTAAGAGTTCTAAAAGTAAATTATTATTATTCTTTTTTTAAAAAAGTAAATTATTATTGCTAACTTTACCGGTGTACATCAAGCCTTAACAACTCTCCTCTCCTCTACACCATAAATTACAAGAACAGTTGATATAGTGAAGATTTTTTTTTTTAGGAAAAATATTGTGAAGGGTTTACTTATAGTTGGTTCTTGAATTTAGTGGGATTATCAAAAGGTACTTAATTTTCTTAATAATTAATTTTTTTAGCTTTTTAAATAATTACAATTAATTACGCATGTTAGATATGTAACAACCTTTTAATGATTTTATCATTGTCACAAATTTAACTAATATATGCTCTAAAGAAAACGTTATAATTGTTTTGTAAAAAAAACGCTATAATTATTATCTTTTATAATTTAAGTGCTACAAAAAAAAATTATATAAAGGAAAGTTGACCACCTTATTAAAATCAATGCTAATAATTTTACAATTAATTTCAAATATTTAATATTCCCAAACTCTTATGTGAGTTCTTTCTCAAACAGATTCACTAACTTAGACCCATCCAAACTATCCACTTCCATTGCCATACCAACTTGCACATGTGACATTTGGACAGTTGCCATTATTACATTGGACCACCATATTTCCCATTATTTTTCTCTTATACACACACTGTTCTGTCAAACTCAATTCCTAAAATCAAAATTTCTTTAAATAATAATTATGATAATCTCTGCAATCAGATTTTTTTCCCCCTGAAATCTTTGAAAAAGAGATTGGTTAAAATATAGGTAGGTTAGGTAAGATAAAAAAATTACTAATTGAAAAAGTTATAAAGGAGAGTGAGTGTCTACCAGCTTAGCCTGTCTGTATGACTGGATAACAGTTCTTTTTGTAGTAATTATTACTCTTCAAATAATTTTCCCCTAATTTTTCATTTACATTTGAGAAAATATCTCTATCTCCTGTTTATCATTTTTTTTAGTAGAAAGTAATATTACAAATCTCTTCAACAAGTTTCTTGGAGTGAAAGGACTTTTGGGTTTGTTTGTTTTGGAAGAAAAAAATAATTAGAAAAAGATATACATACAAAACTAATGAGCAAATTGACAGCTCAACAAAGAAAAGATCATTCTTAGCTGAAGTTGATTCCAACCCAAGTATAGGTTTCCACCAAATTATCTTCACAATCCACCCCTTTCTAAGATTCAAATTTTATTTTGTACTTAATTTTGTCATGTTCTATGAACTTTGTCAAATGTCAAAAACTCCTTTCTACAGTAGAAAATACAAAATAAAAAAGGTACAGAGTTCCATAACATGTCAAAAAGCTCCCAAGTATAGTCAACAAAGCAATTTACTTTTAGAAATGTGGTCTCTTCAATACCTTACCTTGTTGGGTTCAAAGAAAAAGAGCTGGAAATTAAAACTAAGGTAATGGTATCTTCTCATATAAGCAAGCAAAGCACATTTAGCAATTAGCATAGCCTAAATATTTTCATGTACATCAAATACAGCACTAAGAATGAACACAAATCACAAGGAAAAGACATACAACCTCATCTTCATCATTGGACAAAATCTGAGTAACTTGTAGAAAAAGGGAGATATTTAGGATATGAATAGTTAAATACAAGAAAAAGAAGGTAAGTTGTTCAGTTTCATTGTCCTGCGAATATCCTCGTCGAAGTTACAAATTCTTATTAGAAGAGAATTGAAAGAATAACAATATATGTACCTATTGTTCAAGAGGCATCCACTCTAGTTCTAGCTCTAGTTCTCCAGATTCCACATTTTGAAGTTTGAGTGACACCTCCTGTTTTACCTTCCCATCAACAATGTTGACAGTGCTATCATCTATGAGGGCATTGTCACTTGACTTCAACCATTTTCCAATCTGCATGTTTCCAAACATTCCCGCATCACCGAATGCCATTGCTGAGGTTATTAAGGGTTGAAGATCAATCTCTGCTTCTCCCATTATGTCATCCGCTGAAAAAAGGTCATGATCATACACCCGCTGCAACATCAAAAGTTAAATGATTATTAAAATTTACACTAAAATTTGATCACAGTATTGAGTCATATATAAAATATTCGGGCTACATAAGAGATAAAAAATCAACTCTTTTTTTCCCCCATACAATGTAGTGCATGTTGATTGAAAAGAGTTCTTAGGTATAGCCTCAAATGCAAGTACAATGTCTACACAAGCCTGGTTGCCTGTGATACAAATGCAATCTATATTTCACAAATGCGAACGGGTAAAGTTGCAAGTTGAGATATATTGCCAGAAACAACAGTATGGATATATATTCATGGCAAAAAAAGACACCTAAGATCCTGATCCAACTATTCACAAGGGAGAAGGGGTGTCTATCTTCTATCTAGATTGATAATGTTGTGTTCACAAGCACAAAGAAAAGCAGGTCTGACATATTTGAAAGATTTGGAAGTAGCTAGAGCAAGTATTAAAGATTTAAAGTTTCGTTGAATCTTTCTAATAAAACAAAGAAAAATAAGACGATCAATGTTTCATAAATATGTGAAAAATTTATTCTTCTTTGAAGAAATTTGTATCATAAACAAACTAATTTGGGGAAGAGTATTTGTTTTATAAAAACATACAAAAATATGCTTACCAACTTCAAGGGGCCAAATGGCTGAGGAACTGAAAGCATGAGTTCCTCATTCCAAACTGGATTCAAATTGCTCTTTACTACGGTCGTCTGAACAGTCTACAGTATCAAAGCTTATCATCATCACACAATTAATATGGCCATCTAAATTAACAAGAAACTTCAATTTTTTATCAAAAAACCATCTCCAAAAATCTGTTAAGAGAATGATAGAAACACCCTTATGAAGACTATTCTCTTGTCAACATGAAATAATTAAATTATATGTATTAACAACTAATGAGTCTAATGGTTTCCAACTGGTACTACATTCTTGTTTAGGTTCTCTTGCATCACTTAAACTTTTGGAGTAATAAAATTCAATGTCAGAGTTTAACTAAGAATGTAAGTTTGGAAACCCAAAGCAGGCAACGGTGATGCACCTGTTGGCAGTGTAGCCATAGGCACTATGCAGCAACCGCTACATGAGCAGGGTTATGAATCCATCTTTTTCTTCCCTTTTTTTTTTCATTTGTGTTCTAAGCTAAAATAATTTCATGTTTTGGTTTTTTCTGCTGCAGAGCCAAAAGAATCACAACCATCGTTAGCGCTTTATCGCACTTTGCTCACTTCTTGCATAAAGCACTTCATCTCTCTATCAATATTTTATTTTTACTTTCCTAAAGGTGTGTATTATACCTACAGACATGTAAACACACTACAAACAGACTTGTATACAATGACAGGAAGGAGGAAAAAAAAGAGAAAAATATTAATATTACTGTATTAGAGCAGATATATCATTATTTGCAATCCAACTATAGAAGAAAAAGGGAAGAGAAAGAAGACCTGTTGCCCAAGATTTAAAATGACATAAGGATCACTGGACAGCATATCTCTGACAGCTAAATTTTTGCCTTTCGTTACTTTCACCTTCAATAAACCAATAAATTCTACCATTCCCTCCTGTAATTATATTCAACATCGGTCAGTTGTACAGAAGCTAAGCTGCCAAAAACTTCATACTTATCGTTAAAAATCCAAAGAAAACCAATATTATGGTAATTTGCATCTCTTATTTTCCTAATTAACACTGTTGCTGGTCCTGTCAAGTTAATGAAATGCTCACCACATAAATAACACCGCTTAAACTACCATGGTGCTGAAGTCTTGAGTTTTGACGAAAAAGTGAATCATCAATGTACAAATCTTATCACCATTATAAATATTCTAAGGCACCATCACAAAATATTTAACCTTTAAAGAAACAACTAAGGCAATAACAAACTTACTGAATTATGTGAATTTGAACTCCGAAAACTATCCATAAGCTTCCTAGAAAAACTTGATTGGAGAGAGGTCTTTGCAGAAGAAATTGATGAAATTCGCAAGCTAGGCTTCAAAAATTCTTGAAGCTCATACTTTGACCTATGTGAAATGTTACAGTTTTGATAAGTAATCCTTTTAAGAGTAAAGAAGATCTCTAAGTTAAATCTATCATGGAGTAAAGTTTGGGATTATTAGTCATATTAGAAAAAAAATATATGAACTCACCGGATATATTTTGAACGCTCATCATGACTAGCAGTTGGTCCTGGCTTTTTTATTCCTTCAGGGATAAATGCCTCGTAAATCGAGTTAGCAGAAGAATTTCCTCCAACTTCAATCATTGAATCGATTTCATCATCAGACCATTCATCCAATGTCACAGACAAGACCTGAAGAATTCAAGTTTATGTTATAAGAAAGGTACAGAAAATTTGTTGCCTAATATGTTTATAACAGCAATAATTCCACTACTCTGAACATAACCATCCACAAAGTCAGTATAAAAGGCTTTACCTTTGAGATATGTGTACCAAGGCTTCTGTGTACACCACAACATTTTAAGCATATAAATACTCCAATATTTGCTGACCTGGAAATGCAGTGATTTTTGTAAAGTCCACAGTAAACCAAACAGGGTGAAGAAACAAGATAAAAGCATGATTTTTAAAAATTTTACTCATCCTCCTCTTTTCCCAGAAACTTATGAAAGAAAACACCTTTGCACGGTTAAAACACCTTATCAGTGTATCAAGGTGATAGAACTTACGCCCACTTAGGATCTGGTGCACCACAATCAGCACAGACACGATTATCTTTTTCAAGCAATAAATCCTTTAATCTTCTTTTACCTGTAAAAGAAATGCATAGCACCAGCTACTTTATGGAAATTTTCAAGTAAAAAAGCTGCAAACAATTATATAAAAGAACTTTGAGTAACTTCTAGAATAGCATAGAAAACAGACAGAAAGGCAATGGGCAAAATCCAATCTTCCTATTCTACAAAATCCATGTCCCTTTCAATAATTGTCTGCCATCTTGTTAGCATATTACATCATAAAATCAGATATCAGATAATAACCCTCTTTGAATAGTATTTTACAAGTCATGGAAAACCCTTCCTTACTGCAGAAAACAGTATATCTTGGTGGGAAAATCCACAAACAAAAAACGTCTTTTACTGTAGCCCTCCATTAAAAGGCCTCGTAGTTCTTTTGCAGCTGCATATATATGGAATGCACATCTACAGCTACCAGTCTATGCCTCTATGCCAAAATCACACACATGCAAATGCAGGGTGCAGTTCTACAGCGAATATCACATACCAAAATGCCAACAAAAGAACCACCCTATAATATCAAAGACTAAAGTATTACATTTACAACCATACCTGATGCAGGTCTCCCAAGCTCATATGGACGGTCACCCATTGCTCTGTTCATAGCCTACTATCATGCAACAATTACTCTCCTCTGTCAAATAGCCTGGACAATAATGACCAAAGAATGAAGATATAAACAAATCAAGTCCACAGAAACAAGGAATGGAACGGCTTCAAAATAGAACTACAGAAATTGTGGTGCAGAATCAAAATCATTTGAAACCGAGTAAAATTTCTAGAAATATGTGATCCTAACTTGATATATGACTCAGCAAAGGAACCAGAAACTTCTTCAATTGAAATTGGATTATCTAGCTACTGCATCTGCATGTTGTCCAGAGATCATTACAAACCAAATAAAACTAAAACCATTTATCAAAAATAAAAATCTTAGTTTAGCCATAGAATTGGCTACCTGGGTTGAAAGATGAGGAGAAAAAGACAAAACAAGAATAACTAAAACCAGCCCAGATATTCTGCGTGGAAATAATTGGTTTTCCTTGTGTCCAAACACATAAAAATCCAAAAAAGGACAAGATACATCTATATATATATGTATAAGAACTCAATGCGCCGCAACGGTTGAATATAACAAAGATAACGCAAACCAATTGAAAACACTTGATGAGAAATGATAAACAAATATTGGGTGGATTTCAAAATTGACAAAAACCCATTTGAAAGATTGATTGATTAGATTACTCAGACGTTTCAAAATCCAAAATTGAAGCATGTTGACAAAGTAAGAAAGCATAACAATTAGTAGGGAAATGAAAAGGAAAGTGATAAGAAAATAAATGAAAGAGAAGATCTGAGGATGGAAGAGAGTTATTAAAAACATTTACCAAATGAGAAATTGGACGTGAGAGAATGAGGATGAGAATGAGAATGAGAATGAGGTGGTGGTGGCTCATATATTCTGACTCTCTCTACTTTGTTTGATACCAAATGAAAAAAAAGAATGATCTTTCTTTTGTCTTTAAATATTATTAATTATTGTTGGATTTATTCTTTTTTGGAACGTCTATTTTTTTTTCATCTGTTTGATAGTGTTGTTTTGAAAATTTTGTAAAAAGGTTGAAATAGAAATTAAATCAGATTTTAGTCAATATTTTCTCAACTAAAATTATAAATAATTTACTAAATTAATAATTCAGAATAAAAATAAAATTATTATGCTTAAAAATTGTATTGTTATATTTAATTTTTTCTTTATCAAAATTAAATTTATAGTTCTATTTTAACAATTTTATAAAACATAAAATCTAAAAAATAATTTATCCAAAAACACAGATTCCAAACTAAAAAAACAAAATACATACTAAAAAAAATATATATAAACTCATTATTGTTAATACAAAAAGTGATTTTTTCTTTTAGAAAATGAGAATTGTAAGATTAGTTGGAATTGTCCCCTTCCTCGTGGCACCATCATGATGGTCCATCATAGATTGGTGTCCCGTTTTCAAGTTTCTGACACAAACCGTCGATTGGATACACGTGGCACGCATGCTTCATCCTAGGGCTCACGTGCTCACTATGCTTCCTCCTCCTCACAACTATATTTTGTTAAATTTAAATATTAAACTAGTAATGTTGATAATATATTGCATTTATTTTATCAAAAAATAATACATTGCATTTATATCTCTGAATAATTTCTATAAATATGTCCATATTTGATCACATGGCCATTAAATTTTAACGTTGACCGAGTGAAAGTACATTAGCAGCCAATATTTCACTAAAAAATTTTACAAACGACCTACGTTCATAGTCATTTTTATTGTTTATTTACTTAACATGAATTAGATTCAACTTAATTTTTTTTTATAGTTAATGAGTTCATAATACAAAAACTGGAATTCTTTTTCTATGCACTCAGAAAAAGAAAGTAAAAGATACAATAACATAACGTTTTTATGCAACCATGTTTCTTTTATACTACAGAGAAGAGAAAAACCAATTAAATATATCCTTTAGGAGATATTTCATGCGAACAGGTCTATATAATCCGACCATACCCTAAATTTTTTATGAAAGTTCATTTTTGATAGAGTTAAGAGTAAAAAAAATTAAAATTACATAGATTTTTAAAAATGAGTAGTGGTATTCTAAGGTGATAGGTTCAAATACCATCAATGAAATTTTAAGTTTTTTTAAGAAATATTAAAACTAAACTTAAAGAGTTTCGAATCTTTGACTCTTTAGTATTCTAAAGTAAGTTTTACCACAATGCCAAACCACGACAATTGATATAGTGTGACCATAATCATATTTGTATAAGGGTCCCAAATAGTGTGCTTAAGACCGGTCTTGACTTTATCTGATCACATAATCACGTAGATCTGTAATCCATGAAAGCACCATTTTTGACATGTTATCTTTTTCCAAAATCATGTATAACATATTACACCAAAATGAAATTTAAGTTTTATCGGTGTCTCTTAGACTACATTATTTCTAGATCTTGGTTTTTAAATTTTAACAGTAAAAAGTGATGCTAAAAATATTGTTCTTTTTGTTCACTATGAGCAATCATATTATTCTCACAAAGGGATT
Organism: Humulus lupulus; assembly: GCF_963169125.1. NCBI lineage: Eukaryota > Viridiplantae > Streptophyta > Magnoliopsida > Rosales > Cannabaceae > Humulus > Humulus lupulus. The sequence goes on along the minus strand of NC_084801.1, from coordinate 21,126,862 downwards.
TTCTAATATCTATTCCTCTAGGTATTTCTACTTCATGTCCTAAGAATTTGTACTATCCAAACATGCACTTTTGATAAGCAATGAGTTAACTTATTGTGACATATGTACTTTAAAATTCCCATTAACAAAGAGATTGATCTTTTATCAATAATAATAATAATAAATAGAAAGACATTTTAATGGAAATTTGACTATTGATGCATAAAATTGACTCATATAACAAAATAATACCAAGCTAAAAAATATCATATTTTTATCCTAGTATTCTCCTGGATTTTCAAAATGCTTCTATCATAAATTTCCATCTATTTTTCTCTTATTGTCTTCTCTCTCTCTATCTCTCATATTTTCTCTTTCTATCTATCATGTTTTTCCTTCCTATCTCTCAAACTCTCATACACAAAAAAAAAAAAAAAAAAGACAAACACCATTATCTTTATAATTGATAACACTCAAAATAATTTTGTAAAACAACATGCTTTAAGAAAAATTTATTAGTTTGCAAATTATTTTGTAACTTTAATATATCCTATTTGTTAATTGATTTTGACGTCTTACATAATTTTAGAATCGAGATCGAATTGTAATTACTATTGCTTCACATGTATACTTTCGAATTGTAATTTTAGATTGTATATTATTTTTTAATATAATTTTGTGTGTACACTTTTCTTAAATTATATATATAAATATAGGGAATTTCTCATACAGATGTTTCACTTTAAGCCCTATTGGTGAGACTCTTCAGTGTTATAAACCTGTGAACAATTTTTTGCACGATTTTTTTTATGACCGTGTATATTGTAGTTATTTAGACCATCCTGCAAATTTTTAGAAAATTCCAAATAGTTTACAGTACCGAAAATTAGATTCAAACATGTTATTTTCCACGGGCATAAAAAGAATTAGTCACGCGTGCAACATATTTAAACATAGTTTTTTGTATTGTAAACTATTTAGAATTTTCTAAAAATCGCGTCGATATTCTAAATAACTACAATATACACGGTCATAAAAAAATCGTATCAAAAATTATTTAAAAATCGAAAATACTGAGAGTCCCACATCTAAAGCTTAAAGTGAAAGAATTGTAAAATATATATATATATATATATATATATTCCTTGTTTGGACAATGTGTTATTATTATTTTTATATGTATATTACTTGGACATGCGTTTTTTTGTTTCTCTCTATGAATATTATCTTAATTCTTTTTAGCATACGATTATTTGTTAGTGTATAAAATATTATTTTTTCTAGTGAACTTTATTTTTAAAATAACATTCATTTTTCGAATAATGATTTATGGAATTGGGATTAATTATAAAGTGCACAATTTAAGTATGTATCAATTTATTTTTTGTTTTTTTAATTTCTTTTTGTGACGTGAGTGTGTCGACACATTTTTTTTATGATCGTGTATATTTACAAGAATTATGAGATTCCATCTAAAAATCAATTGGTGATTAGTGGAGTTACTCATATTCTTATTAATGATTCAATATTCTGATACTTGTTTCATGTAAGACATTATACTCTAATATCCTTCTCAAGATGGTAGCTATTTTTTGCTTACCAATCTTGAGTCACAAAATCACAAGTGACATTTCTCAGCTCGCTTATTTTTTTGGATCTCAAGTGTCGTTTTGTACTATGCGGATCTCATGCGGCTTCGCTTGTTATTTAGATCTCAAGTGTCTTGTTGCACTATACAGATCTCATGCAACTTACTTCTTTTTAAAAAAATTCAGCTCGCTATTTGTATCGGTGTAGATCGAATGTCCGCTAGGAATATGACTCATGATACCATGACAAGAATCATAAGGTTTTATCTAAAAATCAATTGGCGATTAATGGAGTTACTCATATTCTTATTAATGACTCAATATTCTTATCTTTGTTCCATGTGAGACATTATACTCCAATATACATGTTATTTTAAACATCTTGCAAATTTTTAGGAAATTCTAAATAATTTATAGTGCCGAAAACATGATTCAAATAATTTATTGCACGTGTGAGTACTTTTTTCTATATAGGTGGAAAGTATCATTTTTGAGCTCTATTATCGGTATTATAAATTATTTAGAATTTCTTAAAAATTTGCAGTATACTTTTAATAATTACAGTGTACACGATCATTAAAAAAAAATTGCACAAAAAATTACTGAAGTACCGAAAAAATACAAATAAAAGAATTTACCAATACACCCAAAAGTGGAGATGCTCGGAAGAAGCACCCTATCCTATATTTATATGCTTGAGCTTGAAAATATATTTTACATAAAAAAATTTCTTATTTGAAAGCTTGAAATTTGAAATAAATTATTCAAATCCTTTAAGCGGTATATATGTGTCTTTTACCGTATGTTCCAAAACAAACCATGAGTCAAAATATATCACTTTATAAGAAGAATAATAAAGAAGTAAAAAGAAGTCTTGACCATTCTTCTGTTTTCATTATCTTTCGTCAAATTATGGACTTTTATGGTGTAAGATAGCTCTAAAATATCGAATAATGAGGCATCCAAATTATTGTCTCATAATGATTCAATATTAAGTTGGTTTGACATTTCAAAACTAATAATCATTTTTTTTAAATAAAATAAAATAAAAGGTCGGTTTTGATTTTGTACAATAGAGATAAACACCAAGACAAAATTAGTTTTTTCTTTTTAAATTAGTTTCTCATTAAATAAAAAAAAAAATCATATGTAAAGCTCAATATTCAAAACACTTCCTAATATTAAGCGTTGCTTGTATATTTTTATCTATACGAGTCGCAAAGCCTGCCATTTTTATAAAATCATTTTTTCAAATATAAAATAATAATTTTAAATAAATAATATATAAATTAATTTTAAATAAATATAATTCAATTTGCATATAAATTCTTCTGGTACAAATAATTTTGATTATCACAAAATAACTCAAATTTATCAATAAAATTTTGTATTATATTTATAAATTTTTATAAAAAATATTATTAATCAAATATAATACAAATCGAAAATAGAATTTAAACAACTTGTTGCATGCATACTTATTTTTTTGTATAAGCATATAAAAATAATTGTTTGAACTATATTTTCGACATTGTAATTTTTTTCAAAATTTCTTAAAAATTTGTAGGAGATTCATTATGGCTATAATGAATGTCATCATAAAAAAAAAACCGGGATAAAAATATCCTCACATGCCCATATAGAAAACATGCTGTATTGGTAGGGTAAAAATGACTACCTACTATAGGCGCTCCCAAAAATATTATTAAATAAAAAAATGTAACTATAATTTTTTTTTTGTCTTTTTTATGATATGAACATTTTGTAACACTCTAGATTCAATATAATTTAGGAATGTCAATTTGATATCATAAAATACTACTATGATGTCAATTCTAGTTTAAAACCCTATTTTATTTATATAGTAAAATTATCTTAAATTTTTAGTTCGAAAGCTTTATAATATCAAAACAAAACAATATAGATTTATGTATACGAGAATATAATTATTTGGTACCCATGTGTTTTTAACTAAATGCAGGATTGATACCCAATTTCTCACCAATAATCATGGGATACTTTGTAATTTGGAAAAAGTAGATAAAATGCATTCTAGACTCAAATTTAGTTAGTAAATTTTATCAATATGATCAAACTGACATCAATTATATGTAATTAATGAATTAAAATTAATTTAAATAAATATCCTACCACATGTCATATTTTTATTGGTGTAACTAATAAATGTTTTAAAAATTGATTTAAAATTAATAAAAAATGACAAAAAATTATTAAAAATATACTTTGTTGACGCGGTTATTCGCCAACAGGAAATTAAGAAAAGAAGAGAAAGAGATTAGTGCTAAAGTTGAACCGACACAGATATATGATCTTAGAAAAATAAAATGGCTACTCGAGACACGTTTTTTAAGTGGTTCGAAGGTTAAAATCCTTCAACTCCACTAGTCGATATTATTGCTATATTCAGGGGATACAATTCTAGGGTCTTTCTTACAAGAGAGAATCCAACCCTTATTAACTCCCAAGGTCTCCATATTTATAGGAGAAGGCACCTGGAAGTTGGTAAGAAGGTCATCCCGTGACCTTCTTACCTATCATGTCAACTCTGTGACATTCATGATTAATTCCTAAACTTGACACATAAGTGTGGTCAAATCAATAGGTAAGGGGATAATGGGTCGCACGGTCCAACCTAGTTGAGGATGTCTGAATACGTACGTTCCTGCTGCGTGTCCGAGAAGTCAGGGATATATCAGACACGTGATGTCTGATGTATGCACGTTTACCTTGCGTGGCTGACTTTATAAAGGGTCACAGCCTTCAACCCCAGCTCGTACTGCGGGCTGGATGCTTGACCCGACCTTCGGTCGTCGGAGCCTGGACTCTGTCTTTAAGTTACCAGAGGCGAACCCTTAGATTACCTCGAGCTAAGGAGGTGCGACCTTACGACGCAGCTCCGGTTGCGGGGGATGTCCACGATATAACCATGGTTAGGCCGCAGCTCAGCTTGCTAATCAGCCCGTGGGAAAATCAGGACGTACATACTTAAATTAAGAAAAATCACCATTTTGGCCTCTTTGGTTTACGCCAATTATCACTTTTAACCATCGATTTCTAAAATTACAAAATATAACCCTCAGTTTAAAATAAGTAAAAAATGGCCCCTCAAGTCTATTTTTAGTCGAAATTTTCTTAATAAAGGCAAAAATATCTCACTTGAAATTCATTATTCTTTTCATGAAAATAATATATAAAATTGATTAAAATTAAATTTTAAAAAAATCCAAATAAAAAATAAAACTATATGTTTTTAGAATTATTATACTATAAAAATGTTATGTAAAATGTGCATTTATTCAATCTATATCTATATATAATGTATTGACATGATAATAAAATAAAACTCAGATAAAAGAACAAATTATTAGTAGTAAAAATATATGATAATATCATTTTAATATATATGACTAACTTAATAAAAGGAAGATTGTATAACAAAATTGTGTTAGTTGGATAAAGGAAGATTGTATAAAAAAAAAACTCAAATTAATATGAATACATGGATTATTATTATATATGTATGAGGATATTAATTTTTGTGCAAAAAGAAAATGAAAAAGGATAGCAGTGGCATTAATGCATAAGATTAGACGATTTTTTGTATGTAAAAGGGTAAATTGATTCTTAGTATATTAGTATGATATATAGACAAAATAAGGTATTATGCCAAATTTTGGATAAAAACATATTTAATAATACAATGACTTCAAGACTGTATTCTAACTTTTAACTTGGTAGCTATTTATTCATATGAGAGAAGGAAAAAAAAGGAACATAGCAAACTCATGTTTAGCCCTTTCAAAAAAGAAAGAAAAAAAAAATCATGGTTTAGGTTGTTGATTAATGCAACTAAAAGAAAAGGGTTTTATTTGGAGATATTGTAAGCGACCAACCACTTCATTTACAAATGGCTGATCATAATGGTAAAGTCTCATTTGGATCAATTGGGTTCTTTATTGAGTAATAATAACAGAGTAATGAGTAACGATATTTGCATCTAAAATATACACTCAAATATTACACATAGTAATGTGACAGTTTAATCTAGTCAATCATATTTAGTAAAAGTAAGACTTAACTTAGTCTATTTAATCACATTTATTAAAATTATGACCTCCTATTTTAAAAAGCAGTGATACGTTTGTACGTAATTTTTAAGTGCACGTATCATTACTAATAATAATAATAATAATAATAATAATAATAATAATAATAATGGATGATGAAAGGGCATGCATTAGCCCTTATATTTCAAGAATGTCATTTATAGAGAAAACGACCATATTCCCAAGTAGTTGGGCAAACCCATTAAAAAAAAGTGTGTGTGTATATATGTACGTATAGGATTGAATTGCATATGCATTATCTTTAGAAGAACAGTTGAGGAATATAAAAATGGTGGGATCTGATTGATGTTTATAGAAATGTTATCCTATTCCTACATATCATCATTACTTTATATGATGAGTAGCCCCATTGGCCCATTCCTTTTGCTTTGCAAATGGCCTCAATTTTGGTTGGAATAAATCATAATAGTATTATTTTTATGTTCTCACTCCTCCAGCCTAGCCTAGCGTTATTTCAAGAATCTATTGGGCATCTCAAGTAGGATGAAAGAGGAATCTATCCCAATTTTAGAAGAGAGAGCTCATTTGGAGAGGTAATATTTCAACCTCGGGTGGGATTCATGGTTTGATTCATTGTTTTGTGGCTTTCTAAGGGTTGCAAGACAAAGCTACTCCACCTAAATTGGGTGCTAAAGCTATTATTATTTTATAGATTTGGAAGTGAGTGATTCCAAATAATGAATTAATGTAACAATATATCTTTATTTTATAAACTGATGTAAGATAATTTTTTTAATCAACTATATCAAATGCATATATAATAAACAAAAATAATAAATTCTAAATTAATGAGAAAATAAATAGAAGTACTTGGCAAAATAATATATTTTTAGCCACTTTGTACAATAACTTACAAAAATATTGACATTTTTCTATCCAAATTCATTGTTTGAGGTAATTTAATACAACTTCTCTTCTTCTTCTTTTTCTGCTTTTTTAGACTGAAAAGTTTGCTTTTGGGTGAATGTAATTGCTGAGGCTACTACTAAACTGGTTTTGATTCAAAGAATGTAGGATTGAGAGGTTGCACCATCGTGATATCAATTAATTCTATATAGTAATAAAAAAGATGGATAATTTATTCTCTTCAATTTCAAGAACTATATTATCAACTCTCTATAGGAATGTTGCCAATAGAATTGTTTGTTGCTGTCTAAGTGCAATGTCTTCTTAAGAAGACTCAAAGACTCACTTGGAGTAGGTATCTTTTCTGATTAGCTTATTCATTTTGGGCCGGCTAACAAAATATATATTAATTATAATGATCACAAATTGTTATTAATATATTTTTAGTTATAATATTTTATAAAATGGGAAATTCGTTAATTAATTAAGTAGACAAAGCCCAATTGTTGCGAAAATTATAGCTACGCAAGTGCACGTATCGCAATTTAGTAATAATCTTAGTAAAACCAAGTATCGTCCTCAAGGACCGAATTACCAATTACCAGTTACTTAATCTTTTTGTTCTATGTGGTCAATTAAACTTTTGATTCTTATAAACAACACAGAAGAAAATATAAATTGCTGAAATTATAATTAAGAATTCAATAGAACAATGAGTAATAGCAAAACCTTGGATTTAAACAATTAGAGAGTAATTAGGATATTTAATCTCATCAACTATCCTCCCTATTACTCCCTAATACAAAGTACTAAATTCTTCTTCTTTCTGCCTATTTCAATTAACGAGTTGACAAAAGCAGCTTACAATCATATTATGAATTATAAACTCAACCTAAGTGACAATTTCCTATATTTCTATGGTAAATTTAATCACAAAGACAACATTAATCTTAACAACTCAATAAATAGTTACACAATTAATCTAGATACTCTCGTTCCAAATTAGAATTGTGTCCAATATAACCAAAGCAAATTCAAATCGCACTTCTCAGATTTTGATTCAAAAACATATAGATAATGACTATAAATGACCAATCAATAATCAATCAATAAGTACAGGCTATAAGGAATTGAAAAGAGATGAAGAAGAAAATTGAAATTGCATTAGTTCATAATAGGGATTCAAGTGATTCAATTAAAAATCTTAAACAGAAAATTAGTTCATAATTGTCATTCTAATCACAAAGAAATTTAGAAGTAACATAAAGAAATAAATGAAAAGTAACCAGTTGAGAATTCTCCAAGCTTTCTTTAGCCACCAAGACTCTCCCTCTCTATCTCTCTCCTTTTTCGATCTTTCTTTTTCTTTATAAAACCTAATTTTTCAATTTTAGGAGAGGCGGGCCACGACTCAACTCGCACCATGCCGCGGCCCGTGTCCGTAATTCTTGAAGATCTGCATATCTGGGCCGCGACTCTCCCATAGCCATGCCGCGACTCAAGTCTCTCCTTCGAAACAATGGTTCTGTTTAGAGAGCTGGTCGTGGCTCCAAAGCGCTCATGCCGCGACTCTTAAGCAATTTTTCAACTCATGCATTTTTAAGCCCGAGAAATCACCAACGCCTCCAAATCACGTTGAGATCCATCATTTGTCAAAAATATCATCGAAACTTGGATATTTCTTCTCCTTTTGGACCTTTTTCCACCAAGTACTCAAATCTTCCCTTTATTCACAAAAACCGCATAACAAACAAACAACAGCGTAAACCCGCACTAAATGAAAGAAAAATGACATAAAAGACTACCTAAAACACCACCTAAACATAACATAAACTAGACTCAACACCAATATAAATAAAAAAAGTTTAATCATTAATTGCATATGTGAGAGTAAGAGGACCCGTAGACCCTAACAAAGTGATTAACAAGACATAAATATCCAAGCAAATAAGTTGGACAAAATCCTTACTAACAAAGTGATGATAAACTGGTGAACCTACCCCTACAAGATGCAAACATTTAGGTAAATTGGCGAACCCATCCTATTGGTTGGGTATTAATGATTTTTAAGACTACCACCCACTTATGTTGTGTCCTTGATTTTATAAAATGAATACCAACAAACATATGAGAATGATTTGATCTCTTCTTAAATCAATTGTCTCACATATTCATGTCTTAGACTTATATGTCTAGATTTTTCCATTATATACGTTATTATATGCTCTAGTAAGAGTAGCTTGACTATCACAATGTATCGAGATTGTCGATACCATATCCGTGGTAAAATAATAAAATTAAGAATAAGAAGAAGAAAAAACAAATCTCGGATCCTCTACATCATTGTAGACATGTAAACAAAGACACACCGTAAATAAGAAATAATAAAAAAAAACATATTAATGAAAATTTTCCATACAACTATATAAAAGTAAAATCTTTGGTGCATCACTTTTTTTGTGAAGCACACTCCCGATTTTAGCACATGAGTGTTATAATTTTATTTGTTTAAGATGGTGCATATTGTAGTTATTTAGATCATCCTGCAAAATTTCAGAAAATTCTGATATTTTTTTAGTGTTGCATAAAAGGTCTAATATATGTTATTTAACACGCATTTGAAAAAGATAGGCACGCGTGCAACAAACTGTTTGAATCTGTTTTCGACATAGTAAATTATTCAAAATTTGCCTAAATTTTGCAGGATGTTCTAAATAACTACAATGTGCACCATCATAAGAAAATAAAATTATAACACCCCACATGCCAAAACCAGGAGTGTGTTGTAGCAGAGCTTCTCCCTATAAGGGGATGTTTGTTCTGAGGGTTTGGGTTCTTGGGGATGGGAATGTGAAATCAAACTTATTATCTTTGGTATGATTTTTACCCAATGTTTGGTAGAGGAGAAAAGTGAAAGGAAAAAAAGTTAGGAGAAAAAGGTGAAGAGAAGAAGCAAAAATATATGTTTGGTTGGATAGAAAAGAGAGGGGAAGAGAAAACTGGATAGAGAGAAAATAAGTGGACCCCACCAAAAAATTTCCATCCAAATTTGGAGAGAAAAGTTTTATAATATACCTATAAATTAAAATGACCTATTTGCCCTCATTTATAATTCAAAATAATTTATATAATTTTATTAATGGGTGTTACAGAAATGGTGCGTCTTACAAGTAAGCATTAGACTCCTATTTATAGAGTTTTGAGACACCCTTTGAATTTCAATTTCTACCATCCCCAGTGGTTGTTACCAATGTTTAATTGGATTCTTATAGAATTAAAATGAAGATTTGAGAGTTACTTGGGGTGTTGAAAACATTCAAAAATGTAAGACGCACCATTTCTATAACGACTCAAATTCCCTAATGTGGCTTAATGCCTGGATTAGGGAAGCAAGAGCGTCATAATTGATTTAATATGCAATTATGTGACTATATGCATGATTATGTGAGTTATATTATTATATGATGATAAATGCATGCATGTTGGTCAACTTTTCATTATAAGGGTATTTTCATAATTTGGCCCGTTGAGAGCATATATATATATTTATATGCATGTTGATGATTTATGGATGATATCACATTATTATGTGGATATGTTCAAGTCATTCAGCATGAGACGATCTTAGAATGTAAATTAGCGGTTTGGTCATAACTGGATAATTTACCAAGCTCGGGGGGGGGGGGGGGGAGTCTCGAGGTAATTTGATGCTTAGTACATTACCGGGAATAAACGAGTAATGTGATATGATTTAATTATTATTATTTGAGAATATTGGGAATAACGAGAATTGGAGAATGTTAATTATAATTAACGGGATTGGCGGGAAATGATTGTTTTGCCCTTGGGTGGCTATTAAGAAATTAAAAGGACATAGGGGCATTTTGGTCTTTTGACCAAGGGTTATATGTAAATTAGAAAGTTGTAGAAGGAGTTAGGTTGAAGGAAAAACAGAGCAGCTGTTTTCTCTCTCTCGATCATCTCCTTTTCTCTCTCTCGGTTGGAATTTTGAAGTTAAAATTGAGGGTCAGACTTGGGAATCAAAGCTTGGGGTTTTAGGCTAGTTATCAGCCATTGAAGGAGATTCAAACCTGTGACTAAGGTAAGGTTTCAGCCATGTTTTCTGGTTTCTTGCTCTGTTTTTAAGTTAGTTCTTGAGCTTGAGGTTTGATCTTTGAAGTGGTTATTTGGTGTGGTTTTGAGTGGATTAAAGCTTGGGTTTTGCTAATAAACTGGTGAATATGCTGTGTTGATGATTGGTTTTGATTTTGGGATGGTGTGATGGAGGTTTGAATTGAGAAAATGGCAGGCGAGCTAGGTTCATGGGGTCAAGTCGCGACCTGAACCCAAGCCAGAGCCTCCCCTGGGCTCTGTGAGGTACTCCTAAGGTACACAATTAATTAATTCAAATAATATAATTAATACTATGATGAAATTATTTCATAATTATACTAATTTAATATTACAGGTAGAGAGGAAGCTATAAATTCATGAAGTGAGTTGGTTTCCACCACCACCAAATTTCTTCAAAATTAATACCGACGACGTTGTGAGAGGCGGTTCCAAATAAGTAAGTTGTGGCGGTGTTTTTCGAGACTCGACAGACACAGTCTTTGGAGCTTTTATTTCATTCCTTGGAAATAAAACTTCGCTTGAGGCTGAATTGTGTGGAGTCATTAAAGCCATACACATTGCTTTTGTAAACCAATATCATTGTGTATGGTTGGAGGTTGGTGATAATGATCAATAAAATTGATGTTCCAAGCATAATCAAAGAAGAATGGTAGCGACACATTACAACTAATTTAAAGGATGAACGTAATGGTTTCACACATATATTGGGAAGGAAATCAAGTTGTTGGTCAATTGGCCAACCATGAATTTTTTACTAAAGATAATTTTACTTGGTTTCCACAACCTCCACAACCTCCACACTTTATTATAAGTGAAGTTTAAGTCAATAGCCCTGTGAGATGTCAATTTAAGTTTTAATTTTTCTAGAAGAAGAATTTTTAATTTATTAATTCAATACAAAAATGAGAAAATTGAATCTTTAGATTTTATTTTTTTCCTGATATGCCAGAGGATTCTTCTATTTATGCATCCCCATAAGGTAGCTAAAATTCTTTCCTCAGTAAGATCCTCAATTTGTGAGTAAAATCTCATCTTAAAATTCAAGTTCCAAACAAAATCTAAGTCTCTCATTGAATTTTCCTACTACTCAAGCTACTCATCCTTAAATCTTATGAAAAGGGGATGAGAAGAAAGAACATACCTGGTAAGCCTAGACAGCAATGGAGATGGTGGTCCACAGATATATGCAGTATCATTAAGTGAGTGGCATTTGGGTCATCTTCACCCAAAAGCATTATCTTGCCAGAGGGGCTGCAGTTATGGGAAAAAGTGAGCATACATTGAACAAATTTCTTTCATGATTTTGAGAAGGATAATTATGGAAGTTGAAATCCCTCACTCCCACATGGTTTATTTCATGATTTTAATAATTTTTTATTTATTTATAAATTTGCAAAGTATTAATTATTAAATTACAAACAAAAAAATTGTAAAATATTATTATGTTTTAAATGCATCACAATTAAATAAGAATGACAGAAAACTGCACAACTAACGTAATGGTTTCACACATATATCGAGAAAGAAATCAAGTTGTTGATCGATTGACCAATCATGAATTTTCTACTAGAGCTGATTTTATTTTGTTTTCACAACCTCCACACTTTATTATAAGTGAAATTTTAAGGGATGTCAATGGTCTTGTGAGATATAGAGAATATATTCAAATATAATATTTATTAATGTTGTATTACTCATTCGTAAATATTAACATATTTGTTAATATGTTATTGTGTTGTTTCTATACTTTTTTTCTAAAATTTTCAACTAAGTTTCTTATTGAGTTATGAAAGTCTTATAAAATCTGAATTACTAGGAGATCAACTAAATTATAAAATTATGAAATCATATTGAAAGTGTAACACTTTAATTGAAAGTTGAAAGTGTAGCACTCTAATTTTTCATATTATTATCGAGAATACAATGTTGCTTCATAAATATAAACATTGCTATTTTATTTAAGAAAAATCATAATAAGCGAAGGAATCTCATGTTTTTATAAAAATAAAATAATAGTCTTTAACAAAATAAAAATGAGCAACATTATAAATGTAAGAAAAACTTAAAAGGAAATGCTTTGGAAAATAAAGTTATAGGTGATAACTCTACAAAATATAGTTATTTTACCATATTTTTTATGCTAATTGTTGCTTAGTCTTTGAGTTTTTAATTAATTTTTTAAGTTTTTTAAAGTAATTTTGAATTTATTAGTCTTATCGTGATTTTATAGATTTTTGGTTATTTTTATAGATATTTTATTATAATATGTTGTTGTTTAATTATTTAAAATTAGTGTTTTTAGATTAAAAGTTAGAAATGTGATTTTATTGAGCTTAAATGTCAAAGTAAATTAAGTTTTAATTAATATTTTTATAAAACTTATGTTGAACATTTTATTATTGGAAATATTTAGTTTTAATTTAATTTGTGTTTATTTTGTAGGAATTATGATGCATTTTTGAGTTGATAATTCAGAAAAAAAGAAAAGAAAAGAAAGTAATGTGAAAAAGAAAGGAAAAAATGGCATTATTGAAATACCAAAAGAAAAGCCTATAGGCCCAAGCTCCCAATGCCCAGCCGAAGCCTCCACCTGGGTCCGATGCCTCCACTCGGTTGTTCTTCTCCAGCTGCTCCCAGGCCCGTGGTCCAGTTGTAGCCCTCAAGCCTCCACTTGGGCCCGATGCCTCCAGGCCCACCCGAAGCTCCCTGCAGCTAGCTCGCCTCCCAACAGCACCAGCCCAAGCCCGTGCCAGCTCCTTCATCCCCCACTTGGGCCTGTGCCCAACAACACTAGCCCAGCCCAGAGCCCAACAGCACCGGCCCAGCCGTCTGCCAGCCAACCAACCACCTGCCATTTTTTCTCTTGAGCCCATATTGTCTCCATGTCCCTCAAATGCTAATTTTTTACCTAATTTTTCTACACATTTCACTACAAAATTCATCATGACACCCTATAATTTATCCCTACTTGCCATATTATTATTAATATAATTAATCTAATCAATTTAATTAATTTAAATTGATTATTTTAATAATCTCATTTTGGCTATAAATATGTAATTTCAAGACTATTTTTGGGGGTGCTTAGTTTTTGGTTACCATCATTTTTTCTACCATTCTCTCATCCATTTTAGTATTTTTCAATAGCATTTTTCAAGTATGTATTATCCTTGTTTTGTAATTTCTATTCTAGTTATGAGTTTCTAATATTATTAAGATTATTATGACGATGATGAAACAATATGTAACTAGATTATATTTATTTTGTATGTTGATTTCGCATTTGTGCAACAAAATTTATGAATTTTTTATTCTTCAAATATCTTCTTTCATCTTGAATATCATGCATTCTTTATTGTTAGCACATATTTACACTTTGTTTTTCATTAGTGCAAAATCATAATATTCTTTTATTAAGGTGTGCAATTAAATTGTGCACATCAAATGCTTAGAACAAAAATATTATGTTTTGCCTTATAAATAATATTCATTGATTTTGTTGTTGTTTCATTAGATTGATTCACACTAAATACTTTGATATTATATTGCTAAAAGTGAAGATAAATCCTATATTAATATAATAACTTGTGCTTAAAAATAATATCTAAGTTGAATAGATAGTTTGATTAATTTCTACTATTAAAACTTGGGAATCAATGTACTTATAGATATTATTGAACTTATATTTTGTGAATTCTATTATCTTAATAATCTTTCTCTTACAATTTACAATTCCTATCTTGTTTATTTTTCTTGCTTTAATATCTTTATTATCTTTTATTTTATTTTCTTGATACAAAAATCTCATCAATCTTTGGAGCTAGGTTAGAGTTTATTAATTTTGGTTTTAAAAAGTTTTCTTTTTTATTTTAGACAACTCATTTGGGTTCGACATCCTTGCTTACACGATCACTATTCTATATGAACGATTCGTGTGCTTACGATATAAATACTTACAACATACCCATTTTGGTTCCATCAAATTTTTGGCGCCGTTGCCGGGGAGTTGCAAGAAAAGAAATGAAATTTTTCTCAAAGTTAGTGAATTCTTCTACTAGTTATTTAATATTTGCTCTTATATATATATATATAACTTACTTATATATTTATTGCATTTTTATAGTTGATAACACGTGTGCCTCCTCATTTTATTATAAATTTGCTGTAATTTTTATTTGTTGTGTTATATTTTTGTGCAATTTACTAGTTGATGACAATTTTGCCTCCTAGTCTTTTACTTTATTTTTGTTATGGTTGATGGCATGTTATGACTCCCAACTCTTGTTCAATAATTTTTTACTAGTTGATGGCAATTTTGCCTCCTAATTTTTACCATATGTTTTAGTTGATGGCACTTGTGTCTCCTAATTTTTACCTTATTTGTGTTATGGTTGATGGCATGCTATGCCTCCCTACTCTTGCCTAATTTTTGATAGCCTTATTTAATTTTACCTTATTTTTATCTATCTCTTATCATATTATTGTGTAATTGTGAAAAAATACTTGAAAAAAAAACCTAAATCTTGTCATTTC
Organism: Humulus lupulus; assembly: GCF_963169125.1. Classification (NCBI taxonomy): domain Eukaryota; kingdom Viridiplantae; phylum Streptophyta; class Magnoliopsida; order Rosales; family Cannabaceae; genus Humulus; species Humulus lupulus. The sequence goes on along the minus strand of NC_084801.1, from coordinate 21,111,633 downwards.
ACCATAAGCAATCTTTGCTTCAAGGAAATTTGAACAAAATTCCCAATCTGCCTCTATTAATTTACTTCGGGGAGTTGTTAGTACTGTGTGAGTAAGTGGAATCAAATAGGCCTGAGGAAAAGTAAACCATAAAAACTATATTGTTGTGAAATCTCTAAAAATTCTAAGTATGCTCTGTGGTTGCGATTTTAGCTGATCTTCCACATCAGAAAATTGTCTGTTTGAGATTATCTGCGTTGCTTTGTTTGTGAAAATTGTATGCATAATTGGGAATGTAACTCTAAAAATCGATTAGTAAAAAGATGTTTATCTTTGTTTGAAATTGAAAGTGTTAGTAAAAATTTGAGCATCATGGAACCAATTGTTAATATTAATAGAAATCTTGTTGATGAAAATGTTGTGCCTGAAAAAACTTTGCTTTAATATTTTGCACCTATTTCATCGAATGCTCCTTCATGTATTGTTTTTCCTACCACTTCTGCTACCCATTTTGAGCTTAAACCATCAATCATTCAATTGTTGTCATATTTTTATGGGTTGGATAGAGAGGATCCTTACATGCATGTCAAAGATTTCTTAGAAATTTGCTCAACATTTAAATTTCAAAAATTTTCTGATGAGTCGGTCAAACTAGGATTATTCCCTTTTTCATTAAAAGAAAAATCAAAAGCTTGGTTAAATTCCCTTCCCAAGGGGTCTATAACTACATGGGATCAACTTTATAATAAATTCTTGCTGAAATTTTTTCCTATGTCTAAAAATGATAGTCTAAGGAGAGATATCTCCGAGTTTTTTCAAAATGATAATGAAGAGTTTTATAAATGTTGGGAAAGATTTAAAGATTTATTATTAAAATTTCATCTTCATGGTTTTGAAAAATGGAGACTTGTAAAATATTTTTATGATGGTTTGACTCCCTCTAATAGTCAAATGATTCAATCTATGCATAACAGATTTTTTTTTTTTTTTTTTAAATTTCAAGGACAAGAGGCTTGGGACGCCCTTGAAGATTTATCTGTCAATTCACAATAATGGAATTATTTTGATCCTAGTTCTAGGTCAATTAATTCACCAAAAAGAGGAGGAAGGTATGAAGTAAAAGATGAATTAGACTTAAGAACATCCTCAGACAAATTAGCGAGAAAAGTAGAAGTTTTAGCCATAACCCAAACTATAAATTTTCCAATACAACCAAGAAAAGATGTTTGTTCTATATGTTCTAGTCCTTGCCATAATGCCCAATCGTGTCCTACCTACCAAGAAGCATTTTCTGAGGAGGTCAATGCTCTTCATGCTTATGGGAAACCAAATGATAGTCCATTTTCATCCACTTATAATCCAAATTGGAGAAACCATCCAAACTTCTCATGGAGACAAAACCAACCTCCAATGAATCAAGGGCACAAATACAACACGCAAAATCAAACTCATGCCCCACAAAATCAACCATATCCTCAACAAAGGAAACCTTCCTTAGAAGATACTTTACAACAATTTATGCAATCCACTCAATAAATCCTACAAAATAAGCCTCAATCAACTACCAAACACGAGACACAAGTAGGACAACTCGCTACTGCTTTAGCTGATAGAGAAAAAGGAACATTCCCTAGTCAACCTATCCCAAATCCAAAAGGGCAATATTAGATAAGAAAGTCTAGTCATAATGGAGAAGTCAAATCAATTTCAACTCTTAGGTCTAGAAAGAACATTGTCAAACCCGATTACATACCTGAGTTTGAAAACGAAAAAGAAAAGAGTCAACCTTCTAGTTCTAATGTCAATGACTCTTCAAATGAGGATACTCTAATCCATCATTTCATTCCAAAAGCCCTATTCCCACAAAGATTACTTCCAATTAAAAAAGACGACCAATATAATAACATCTTAGAAGTTTTTAAACAAGTTAGTATCAATATCCCTTTCTTAGATGTCATTAAACAAATTCCTGTCTACTCTAAATTTTTTAAGGATCTTTGTATAGTAAAAAGAAACACTAATGTTCCTAAAAAGACATTTTTAACTGAACAAGCTAGTTCCATTATTCAATATAAGAGTCTTGTTAAATATAAAGATCACAGGTGTCCCACAATTTCATGCATTATTGGTGATCATTTTATTAACAAGACTTTACTTGATTTAGGTGCTAGTGTGAATGTATTGCCTTATTCTGTTTATAAGCAACTTGGTCTTGATGAATAAAACCTACGTCTATAACTTTTCAATTAGCCGATCGTTCTGTGAAAATTCCAAGAGGCATTGTAGAAGATGTTTTGATAAAAGTTGATAAATTTTACTTTCCTCTTGACTTCATTGTTCTTGATACTCAACCTGTGGAAAATGTGCATGCTCAAATTCCTATCATTTTAGGTAGACCATTCTTAGCTACATCTAATGCAATCATTAATTGTCGTATTGGTGTTTTAAAATTATCTAATGTAAATGTGACTGTTGAATTGAATGTATTTAATGTCTCTAAATCTGTTTAAGTGTGAGTAAGTGCATGAAGTTAACATGGTTGCGAATATTTTTGAAGATGATGAAAATGACTTGCTTGACTTTTGTGAAAGATAATTTGGTATGAGCTTACATGTTGATGATTCCATGAATGATGTGAATTCTTTGTTATAGTCTATGCCCTTAAATGATACCATAACTGAACCTGTTTCACCCCTAGAGAATATTCAATCAATTTCCGAGTCTCCAAAGTTAGACCTAAAACCTTTGTTGGAAAATTTAAAATATATTTTTCTAGGAGAGTTTGAAACCTTACATGTTATCATAGCATCCGCCTTAGATAAAGAACAAGAAGATAAATTGTTAGATATTCTTAGAAAATATAAAGAAGCCATAGGTTGGACCATTGGAGACATTAAATGAATTAGCTCATCCATATGTATGCATAGAATCCATCTTGAAGAGAATTCTAAAACATCTCGGGAATGTCAAAGAAAGCTATATCCAAATATGAAAGAAGTAGTTAGAGAATAGGTCATTATATTATTAGACGTAAGTATCATTTACCCTATTTTTGATAGTCAATGAGTTAGTCCAGTTCAAGTTGTGCCTAAGAAGTCTGGGATCACAGTTGTTGAAAATGAGAAAAATGAATTAATCCTTACTAGAGTACAAACGGGGTGGAGAGTGTGCATCGACTATAGAAAGCTAAATAATTTTACTAGAAGAGACCACTTTCCATTACCCTTTATTGATCAAATGCTTGAACGCTTAGTTGGCCATGCATATTATTGCTTTCTTGATGGGTATTCGGGATATAATCAAATTCCCATTGCTCCAGAAGATCAAGAAAAGACTACATTTACATGCCTTTTCGGGACTCTTGCCTATCGTCGCATGCCTTTTGGATTATGCAATGCACCTGCAACATTTCAAAGGTGTATGATTTCAATTTTTTCTGACATGGTTGAAAGAATCCTTGAAGTGTTTATGGATGATTTTTCTATGTTTGGTTCTTCCTTTGATGAATGTTTGCACCATCTTTCACTTGTTTTAATTCGTTGCAAAGAGAAAAACTTTGTGCTTAATTGGGAAAAATGTCATTTTATGGTTAAAAAATGAATTGTTTTAGGTCATGTAATCTCACCTGAGGGAATAGAAGTTGATAAAGAAAAAGTTGATCATATTTCAAAACTTCTCCCACCTAAAATTGTGAAATAAATTAGATCATTCTTAGGTCATGTCAATTTCTATAGAAGATTTATAAAAGACTTTAGCAAAATTTCTCGGCCTTTATGCCATTTACTTGGAAAAGAAAATGCTTTTGTCTTTGATAATAATTTCCATGTTCCCTTTGAGAAATTGAAAAATTTGTTGACTATTGCACCCATTATTCGACCTCCTGATTAGAAAATACATTTTGAAATAATGTGTGATGCTTCTGATTATGCTATAGGTGTTATCTTAGGACAAAGACTTGAAAAAATACCTCATGTAATTTACTATGCTAGCAAAACTTTAAATGATGCTCAATCAAATTATTCCACAACCGAGAAAGAATTGATTGTTATTGTTTTTGCATTGAAGAAATTTAGGTCTTATCTGTTAGGATCTAAAATTATTGTCTGTTATGATCATGTTGCATTAAAATATCTATTGTAAAAAAAGGATGCTAAATCTTGTTTGATTCGTTGGATCCGCCTTTTACAAGAATTTGACTTAGAAATACGTGATAAAAATGGTCTGAAAATGTTGTTGCTGATCATTTGTCCAGAGTAGTTGTTGAAACTATACATGATTCCACTCCTATCGCTAAAACTTTTCCTGATGAACAATTGATGCATGTTTCTTCTTTGCCTTGGTATGCTGATATTGTGAATTATTTGGTCACTAAAGAAATATCATCTCATTGGTCTAAGCATGATAAATCTAAATTTTATTCTGAGGTGAAAATTTTTATTTGGGATGATCCTTACTTGTTTAAATGCTGCCATGATCAAATAATTAGAAGATGCATTCCAAGTTGTGACCAATCTAAAATTATATCTTTTTGTCATTATCATGCATGTGGAGGACATTTTAGTGGTAAGAAAATAACTGCTAAAGTTTTACAATGTGGTTTTTATTGGCCTACTATCTTTTGTGACACATATGTGTATTGTAAAGCTTGTGAACGTTGCCAAAAGTTATGAATTTTAACTAGACGAAACATGATACCTTTGAATCCTATTCTTATAATTGATATATTTGATGTTTGGGGCATTGATTTTATGGGATTATTTCCGAACTGTTTTGGTAATCTTTATATTCTTGTTGAAGTTGATTATGTGTCTAAATGGGTTGAAGCTATTGCATGCCACACTAATGACCACAAAGTTGTGCTTCGGTTTTTGAAAGAAAATATATTTTCTCGTTTTGGTTCACCACGTGCTATCATTAGTGATAACGGTTCACACTTTTGTAATAAGTCATTTTGAACATTTGATGAAATTACGCATAAAGTCTCAACAACATATCACCCACAAACTAGTGGTCAAGTTGAAGTGTCTAATAGAGAAGTTAAGCACATTTTAGAAAAAACTATGAATCCAACTAGGAAAGATTGGTCCTCAAGACTTACTGATGCATTATGAGCGTATCGTACCACGTACAAAACTCCCATTGGCATGTCGCCCTACAGACTTGTGTATGGGAAGGCGTGCCACTTACCTGTCGAGTTAGAACATAGAGCCTTTTGGGCTATTAAGTAGTTAAATTTTTCTTTAGACAAGGCAGGTGAGAAAAGAAAGCTTCAACTAAATGAACTAGACGAAATTAGGAATGATGCATATGACTATTCAAAAAAGTATAAGGATCGCATGAAAATTTACCATGAAAAAAACATTTTGAGAAAAGATTTTTCTCTCGGTCAAAAAGTCCTGCTATACAACTCTCGTTTGCATCTATTCCCAGGAAAATTACGTTCTAAGTGGATTGGTTTTTATATTGTTCGAGTTGTTTTCCCACATGGAACTATTGAAATTGAAAATACTAACAATGGTGATATTTTTAAAGTTAATGGACAAAAATTAAAACCATTTTTAGAATTAAAAATTGATGAAGTGGATGAGATCCTCCTTGAGGATCCTGTTTACCAAGCTCTTTGATTCTTATTGATCTTAATAACTTGTGTTTTATTTGTTTTGTCTATTTTATGTGTGATTTAATTTTTATTTGTTGTATCTTTTATTCTCTTGGCGATGCACCATATCGAGGTATGACCATTCTAAATTCTAACATCTTTTACTTTTCAAATTATAATTATGTTTTAACACATTGAGGACAATGTTTAAATTAAGTTTGGGGGTATTGAGTTTATATGGTTATTGTCATTAAGAGAGTATATTTTTATTGTGTTTATGTTTTGTGTTATTTTTGTTGTTTATGTTTTGTGTTAATTTTTGTTTTATTGTGTTTTGTGTGGTTTGTTTGAAAAAGAAAACTTTATTATTTTTGTTTTGTGTTGTTTGGTAATAAAAAAATGTTGTCTTGTTAAAAAAAAAAAAACTTGGTGTATTTTACATTTTCAATGATAAAAATCTTGATTGAGTTTGAGTTTAGTTCTCTTAAAAATATGAATAATTTTTAAGCTTTGTTTTTAATTATAGGGTCAATTTTGCTTATAACAAAAATTACATTTTTCATAACAAGAACACTTTTACTTCCTATAAGTTTAAGAGAAAAATAATTTTTGAAAACCTATTTTTTTAAAGCAAAATTGACAATTTAATTAATTACACAAGCTTAATTTTTATTCATAATAATTTCTTAAAAATTATTTTCATTGTGCAATTTTTGAGAAAATAATTTTTATATCACCAATAAAAAATTGTGTGTTTTAATTTTATTTTGCTTGAGGACTAGCAAAACAATAAGTTTGAGGATGTAATAATTCTACAAAATAGAGTTATTTTACCAAATTTTTTATGTTAATTGTTGCTTAGTCTTTGAGTTTTTAATTAATTTATTAAAAGTAATTTTGAATTTATTAGTCTTATCGTGATTTTATAGATTTTTGGTTGTTTTTATAGATATTTTAATATAATATGTTGTTGTTTAATTATTTGAAATTATTGTTTTTAGATTAAAAGTTAGAAATGTGATTTTATTGAGCTTAAATGTCAAAGTAAATTAAGTTTTAATTAGTATTTTCATTAAATTTATGTTGAATATTTTATTATTGGAAATATTTAGTTTTAATTTATTTTGTGTTTATTTTGTAGGAATTATGATGCATTTTCGGGTTGATAATTAAAAAAAAATGAAAGAAAGTAATGTGAAAAAGAAAGGAAAAAAAATGACATTATTGAAATACCAAATGAAAAGTCTACAAGCCCAAGCTCCTAAAGCCCAGCCAAAGCCTCCACCTGGGCCCGATGCCTCCACTGGGTCGTTCTTCTCCAGCTGCTCCCAAGCCCGTGGTCCAGCTGTAGCCCTCAAGCCTCCACCTGGGCCTAGCGCCTCCAGGCCCACCCAAAGCTCCCTGCAGCCAGCCCGCCTCCCAACAGCACCAGCCCAGGCTCGCGCTAGCTCCTTCCTCCCCCACTTGGGCATGCGCCCAACAACACCAGCCCAGCCCAGCGCCCAACAGCACCGACTCAGCCGCCTACTAGCCCACCAGCCATCTGCCATTTGTTCTCTTGAGCCCATATTGTCTCCTTGTTCCCTTGTCCCTCAAATGCTAATTTTTCTACACATTTCACTACAAAAGCCATCATGACACCCTAGAATTTACTCTTACTTGCCATATTATTATTAATTTAATTAATATAAGTAATTTAAATTGATTATTTTAATAATCTCATTTTGGCTATAAATATGTAATTTCAAGACCATTTTTGGTGGTGCTTAGTTTTTTGTTATCATCATCTTTTCTACCATTATCTCCTCTATTTTAGTGTTTTTCAAGAGCATTTTTCAAGTATGTATTCTCCTTGTTTTGTAATTTCTATTCTAGTTATGAGTTTCTAATCTTTTTAAGATTATTAAGGTGATAATGAAACAATATGTAATTAGATAATATTTATTTTGTATGTTTATTTCTCATTTGTGAAAAAAAGTTTATGGATTTTTTCTTCTTCAAATATCTTCTTTCATCTTAAATATTATATATTTTTTATTGCTAGCACATATTTACATTTTGTTCTTCATTAGTGCGAAATCAAAATATTCTTTGATTAAGGTGTGCCATTAAATTGTGCACATCAAATGCTTAGAACAAAAATATTATGTTTTGCCTTATAAATAATATTCATTGATTTTGTTGTTGTTTCATTAGATTGATTCATACTAAATACTTTGATATTATATTGCTAAAAGTGAAGATAAATCCTATATTAATATAATAACTTGTGCTTAAAAATAATATCTAAATTGAATAGGTGATAATTTGATTAATTTCTATTATTAAAACTTAGGAATCAATGTACTTATAGATATTATTGAACTTATATTTTGTGGATTCTATTATCTTAATAATCTTTCTCTTACAACTTGTTTACAATTCATTTCTTGTTTATTATTCTTGCTTTAATATCTTTATTATTATCTTTTATTTTATTTTTTTGATACAAAAATCTCATCAATCTTTGGAGCTAGGTTAGAATTTATTAATTTTGGTTTAAAATAGTTTTCTTTTTTATTTTAGACAACTCATTTGGCTTCGACATCATTGCTTACACAATCACTATTCTATATGAACGATTCGTGCGCTTGCGATATAAATATTTAAAACATACCCATTTTGGGTCCATCAATAAGCTCGTTGATCAATCCTCGACTATATGGTCTCCACGAACATATCACTAAGCTCTTAGGTCCCACTCGTCACCGACCTTTCTTTCCTCAATTGTCTGCACAACATCATAAGGGGTGAGCTTCTAAGCCCAATAAGGAAAATACAAACAAGCAAACATATAATCATATGGTCATAACACACATACCATAAGTTCATACAAGTGCTCATAACAATGCTAATTTACTAATCATCATAATATATACTCTAGGTCATAACAAATATCATAATCATAAGTCATACTCATAGGTCATAATCATAGGTCATAATAACAAGACATGTATAAGAAAAAGATAAGTGCTTATACAGGGGTGGCAATTAAGCCCCGGACATAAGTCTGTCATACAATTTTTGCAACTGAGCCTATCAGACATCAACTTAGGTCTGTCAAACATTTCTGAACACCTTAGGTCCAGCCACACTTATCTTCTTAATGTATCTGAAATGTTAGGGTCTTACATATCACAAAATAGGTTATAAACTAAATTACCTAATTTTCCTTACCTTGAGTGTGGAAATGAAAGGAAAAAAAGAGAGATTGCTTTTTCAATAGAGAATCGCCCAAAACCTTATATATATGACATAAAAATATTTAAGATTAGAGACTTATAATAATAATTGTACTTCCGAAATCTCTAAACATTTTCAAAGTCATACCTTTATCCTAGAACCAAAAGATTGAAATCCCGAGCCTTCTATTATGTCTATCTCCAACACAACACCAAGAGCTTCAATACTTGGAATATATTTTGGCGATAAAGTGGTTTAAAAGGGCTTAGTGTCTAGGCTATGTAGGGCTTATATTGGCTTAAGTGCTTGAGGTTTGATAAGAAAATAGAAGAAAATAAATTTCCTGAGCACTTATAAAGGCTATAAGATTTCGGCTATAAGGTTTTTGTGGGCAAAAGGAAGAGAGCTTTTGGGAACTATAGGATTTCGAAAATGAGAGAGGCTTGAGAGCTTTAAAGTGTGAAAAAGTGAAATGATAATGACTCTATTTATAAGCTCTACACCTTAACTTTTTTCCTTGATTGTCTCCAATTAGTTCAACGATTTTTCAAAATGCAAACTCTTTTCTCTCTTAGATAGTTATGGCCAGACCTTAAATAGCTCATTCAAAGTGCTCCAAACTCTCTCAGCATGCCGCATATCCTCTAATTGATTAAAAAATGAGTCAAAGTCCCAACTTACCCACCTTTATAGCTTACACGCCCATAACCATTCAAACAACTTCAAAATGGTTCGACCAATTTTTAACTTGGTAACTTGACTTAAGCTTAGTGTGACACCTATGTAAAATTCAAAATTTAATCTAAATCCTAGCCTAAATATGCTTCACACGCCTATGATTAAGCTAGGTCTTCAATTTAGCTTTAACACTTAATTTAATTAATTCATGAAAAACCCACTTAATAATACTATAGGGAAGTTTATGTCATACACTATATTTTAAATAATTGGGACTTAATTTAATGCCACATGTATAATTCTTAGGCCACCAAAAATATGTGCATTAAAACTATATCCTAATTTAATTAAAAGCTTAAAACTAACTATACACTAATTTAAATCATATGCTAAAATCTTATAAATACTAACTAAAATAATTATAACTATCCAACTTATAATTATTTTCTAAATCATAAAATCATATCCTTAAAATAATTAATTCAAATTTAAAGCAATATTTTTAATTTCTATCACTCAACCTAAACTATAAGCTATAAAAGCTAACATATAGTCAAAATTTAAGGAGAAAATAATAATTTTGGTTATTACAGAAAGCTAGAACCAGATACTCTAATTTGGTAGAAGTAGTTACAAATCAATTCACCACTAATTATTATGCTCAAAATAGCAAGCAAGTAAAAAAAGAAAGCTAAATATCTTTTGTAAAAATACATCAATGCACCAAAGCCGTTGAAGCTAGTAATGTATTGTTGTATTTGTTAATTTTCAAATATCCATTAGGTTTAATTTATTGATGGTGCACCATGGTCTCACTCTTTAGAAATGGAAAGTTGAGTTTGACATAATCAGAGTGCACATTAACAAAAGCTAAGTTAAGGTCTATTACAATAAAAACGTATTATATATGCAATATAACATGTTTTGTGAGAAGAAAAAAATTAGCTAAGACGAAAGTTTTTCATCTTTCTTTTCTTTTTTTCTCCTGTTATTTTTGATGAAGTATATAGCAAATTTATGGTATTATTCTTACATTTGAAAAGTACGTCAAAACATTATAAATAGATTTCTAAACTTGGTTTTTCGGGTTAAAATAATTTTAATTATTTTCTTCTAATTTTAATTAAAATGGTTTTAATATATTTTTTATTTTTAAATTGATTTATATATACATTATTATTCTTTTTTATATTTTAATTATTTTTAATTTTAAAAAAAATTATAGTTATTTTAACATTTTAGTATTTAGTCGTAAATAAACACAAAATTTAAGTATTTTAACAGCAAATTTCCTGAAAAAAATAAAATAAAATTTAACGATTGGTACCTACGACAGTAACGTTTTGGTACTTTTACGGCTGACAATTTTTTTTTGTATTTATCCCAAATAAATATAAAATTTAGATATTTTAGCCAAAAAATTTTCTAAAAGATTATATAAATTATATTATGTTCTGGTTTATTTTTGGTGGATGAAGAATTTTATCATCAGTGTTAATGACTTGGTTGTTAAAGTTCTATTGTATATTAAGAAATTTTGGTAATAATTTGAGCAAGTTCTTTTATGAACCTTTGAGTACTTCTATTCACAAGCAAGGATTAATATAATTAATGTGAATGAGATAGAAAATCTGTTGAGTTAAAACCATGAACGGACCTATTCATGCTTGAGGGTTCTTCTTCAATGTATATATTCTTAATATATATATTTATATATATATATATATTAAAGTATATGTATATATATATTAAAGTATATGTATGTACGTGATGACTTCTGTCACACCAACTAATGTGGAAATCTAATTCTTTGATTCTCAAGGCAGCCTTATTTATACTTTCGAATATTTGAACAGACATAAGTATTGGGATGTTTGCGACTGTAAAAGATGCATAAAAACAGGAGAAGACCATCCAAAACGTCATCCCAACTCAGGAAAATGGCTTAAGCAACAATTAGCAAAAGGAGAAAAGGGAATAGGGTTGTTAGTCCAACCCTCTGGAAAGTTTGACTATATTTTTTGCTCCCAGAGAATTACCTGACCCTATTCCAAAACCAACTAGATGAGACATTGAGCATACTCCAACATACTCCTGGTAGACTCCACTTACATCTCCTCAACATAACATTTTGCCATGCTACAATAAAACAGCAAAATAGATGCAACATCATGGAGAAGCCTTTCCTGCTCAAAATCAGTTCCGATACATTCCACAAGTATGTATGATGACTATTATTGATAATAAGTCAGATTTTCCTCTACTCAAAAAAATTGATAGGCAAGACGACCAAGGTACGGTTTCTCACCAACAAAAGGTTCATGTAACGCCCTACTGCCTTAGAGCCGTTACTAAGTGAGTTTAAAAACGTGCTTTCAACTCGCTAATCGAGGTTTTAAGTCAAACAGTGTAATTAAGCCATAAACATATGAAAAATGTAGAATTAACTCCATATCATTGAAGATCATAAAAGTTTGACACCTGGGATCCCAAAATACAGTTTAGAAATATTTACAACATAAAAACTGTACTAAGTCGGCTAAACGACAAAATCTAAGTTCATTTACAAACATCTCTCAAAATCCTCTGGCTGTGGCAGCCAGGCTGGCAAAACATGTACATGCCGCCTCACGCCTGCTGTACTCATGGTTGGTTGATATTCTCTTTACCCTTACCTGCACCATAGAGCATCTGTGAGCGGAAGCCCAGCAAGAAAACCCATAAACAGATAACATATGCAACACATATATCAAGCATATAAACAGGCCACCAATTGGCTAAACACATACGGCCTAGCCGTCCCAGGCGTTACCAAGCCCTGGAATCGCGGACCACGCCGTGAGGATATCCCAGGTATCCGTTTAGGGACTTGCCCTGGCCACTCGCACCCTACATGCTCAACGCTGCTCCTGGCCCCTTGCCGTTCTCGGCCTGGCACCCAACGTGCCCAATGCCGTTCCCGGCCCTTCGCTGTTCTCGGCCTACACCGTTCTCGGCTCTTGCCGATCATTCACATCACAATACATATAGCATAGCAAGCAAGTACATAATTCTAGCATATTCAGTTAAAGGGCTATGCCCCGTAGTTCTAACAAGTTGGGCTCAGCCCTGCATACCAATTCTATTCAAACACATTGGGCTCAGCCCTGCACACAAGCTCTATGGGAACAAGGGTTTTCTTACCTGAGTTTCGAGCTTTCTGAGCACCGATGCCCGGAGCACAGTCCTCTAACGTGAGCCTCACCGAAACCCTAGTCACAACACATTAACAATGTCCATCCATCAAATTCTAATCCACTAAACAACTTCGAGCCATAACCCTAACCTCCGGGACCTTGGATTCTATCAATCCAGGTGATAAAATCCATCCCGAGCCTTATCCCTTGAGTTCCCAAGCCTAAAATACCCTTAAAAACTCAAACTGGCACTAAGGGCCGCGACCCCACCCACAAGAGCAGCGGCTAGCCTCGAAACAAAGGCTAGCACCACACTGACCCCCACACGGGCCGCGGCGAGCACACCAAGCGCCGCGACGCGCATGAACCTCTCGGCCACCCATGGCCGCACGTGCACATGGGCCGTGGCGCACCCCTCCTAGGGCCGCGGCTCTCACCTCCAAACCCAGATTTTTCCACAATTTTTCCACACCTTTCCTCAAGCCAATTCACCCAAAACTCATCTATTAAACCCAGATAACTAACACAATTATTTTAGCTTAGTAACAGCACCAAAACCCCATTGAATCCTACTTCAAAACTCAGCCAAAATTCTCAAAAAGTAAACCAATCTTGACTAACACGCAATCCCCAATAACCAGCAGAAATCCAAAACTAAACCTTAGTAATTAGAGCTTACCTTTGCTGAACTCAGTCCCTGGGTTGATCCTCAATCCTTAAGCTTCAAGCTCCTAAGATATCAAAACGGAATTCCCTTTAGTTTCTAGCCAACTCCTTTGAGTTTCCCTTTGAGTTTGCCTTAGAGAGTAAGGAAGAGAAGAGAATAAGAGCTATCTCAGTTATGGAAGATTGTATATGTCGGTTTCCCCAAAGCTTCTAAGTAATTCCTCTTTTTGTTTTATTTGACTTAAGTCTAAAGGGTTACCTCAAGGCTTGGGGTACCAAAACGTCCCTGAGGGCAAAATGGTAAATTTCTCCAATATTCCCGCCTAGACATTCTATCATCAAATATATCTCCAAATATTTATTTCCATATCCCGACAATCCCATAACACACCTAATACCCAAATTACCCCTCGACTCGCCCCGAGTCCGAATCTCAACCCTGTTGTGATTTTCTGACTAATCGCTCACCAGGACTGTCCCGGTCCGTGCTACACAAACATATCACATATATATAACATTTATCACATTTATACCCCTAACATCCAGATGGGGTCCACATGCATATTTAACTTAACTAAACACGCATCATAATCATACATACACATAAATCCACATATTAGCATATTAAATCATTTATTGCCTTCCAGGCACACTAATCAAGGGACCTTCTGACTATACTTGCAAGATAACAAGATAACAAGATAACAAGGGACCTTGAAGTCTTCTACATTGCAGAAAATGAAACAAATCAAGATGCCAAACTCAAAGAAACTTTAGAGAAAAAATATATGTCACCATACAAATTGACCGACACTGAAGGGGTAATTTTGCAAAAAAATAAGTAATTACTTTGAAGATTCTCAAGACCCACATGACAACACTCCAGATATGCAAGATCCTTATCTCTTCCAATACACAGGAAAAGTTGGCAGTGATCAGGATGAAGAAGAATTGATAGGATGGAACCCACTCCACGAGGATTCAACATATAATCCTGACTACGAGGTCAGCCATGAAACAATATTTAAATAAATATTAATTCGTTTAACCTTTACCTTTTGCTTTGGTCAAGGAATCTTTTCCCTTATCTTGTATGTTTTACTTTATGCTTTGGTCATGGAATCTTATCCCTTATCTTGTATGCTTTACTTTATACTTTGGTCATGAAATCTTATCCCTTATCTGGTGGTTGGTTAGGTTTGACTATGGTTGGTTAAGTTTGTATGCTTGAGTACATGGCTATATAAAGTCATCCTCTCTCTTTGTGTAAGGCTGAGAATTACGAAGCAATAAAATATTAGAGTGTTTATTATAAAAAAAAATGTTATTCTAAATCCTTCCTTCAGAGATTTCTAAAGCAGAGATAGTATGCATTATGGATCGTATCTGAAGGAAACTACTGTTATAAGTTACTAGATTAACATTTGAGTTAATTGATCTAACAATCTATCATTTATGATCATAAGTCACGCAGTTTGGAGTGTAAGTTGTGCAGATCCATGTTAGAAATTACTCGGTTTATTAATTCGATAGTTTGTCTAACTAATTTATAGCAGGAACACCCAAGCCTCGTAGTTTGTTTATGTCATATCTCATTATTTTCCTGTGTATTGGAAGAGATTAACATTTTGCATATCTGGAGTGCCGGCATGTGGGTCTTGAGAATCTTCAAAGTAATTACTTTTTCGCAAAATTACCCATTCAGTGTCGGTCAATTTGTATAGTGACATATATTTTTGCTCTAAAGTTTCTTTGAGTTTCGTGGCCTGATTTGTTTCATTTTCTGCAATGTAGAAGGCTTCAAGGGCCCTTGTTATTTTGCAAGTATAGTCAAAAGCGAACGTTTCACAAGGAACATCTTCTTCTGGCTTGTGCCATAACTCGAAAGGTATAGTCTGTTTTTTTCAAACAGACTTTTTTGGATGTCCATGTATTCTTGGCCCCCAATACCACATAGTGGCTCTTCTTTTGACCCGCAAACTTCGAAAGTTGTATTAGTAACTATATTCTGTTCTGAATCAAGTTTGCCATTAAGATTAAGAAAGAGAACAGTATAACAGTTCATTAGGTTGTCAACATTTGGGTATGGTGGGTAGATAAAAGTAGGTCTGCCATTCTGGACTCTTTTCCATTCAGCCGATAAGACCTTTTACCATTTCCCCAATGGAGCAAACCAGGACAGAATGTCCATTTGGACTTGGTAAGCCTGTTTGAACCTTTCTTGGTCCAGGAATGATTTTATTGATGTGTGCAAGGCCATAGTTTGTCCCTCGATAGCTATTGTAAAAATATTGGTCAAATACCAGACAAAGTGAGCTACTGGTTTTGGTGTAAAGATAGCGTCTCGAAGAGGTAGGATTTGAGCAAATGGATACTTTGGATGGATTCCAAAGTCATTTTGTATAGAAGGTACGAGTTCGGAATTCATAAAATTCTGAAGAAAGATTGCTCTGTAAGTTGCTCTTTCTTTTGCTGATTTGTGGGACTTCTTTGACATGATATTTTTTTGCATCCCAGGGAAAAGATTGGTTGTGTTTTATAGAAGAGGAAGAAGTCATCATGAGTATGAATGGGATGGTATGTGATGATTTTTGGGAGACGATGGGATAGATTTTGGTGAGTATCCTGACGCTAGATTTATAGCAAGGGGTGATCTGGATAAGAAATCAGTCACAATATTGTCTTTACCTTGGATGTGTTTAACGTCAAAAGAGTAGTTGTCGAACATGACTGCCAATCTCAAAAGTTGAGCATTTTCCGTCTTGATTTTTTTAGACCGATCATTCCTTTTGATGTGCCAAAGTCCATTTCTACCAAGAAATGATGACCAATCAGATGGAATTCGAATTTTGTAATGCCCATTTTTATTGCAATTAATTCTCTTAAGGTAGAATGATAGTGGAGCTGAGAGTCTTTGAAGTGGTCACTCTTATATCCACATATTTTCCTTTTCCCTGCCTTGTACTGTTCAAGTAGGACAACTCCCCAATATCGATCACCAGCGTCTGTCTGCAAGATTCTGTTTATCAGAAGGAATCTGTAAAGGTGGTAGTGTCTGCATCATCTCCTTTAGTTTTTTGACTGCTACAGTTTTCTCTTATGACCATGGTGGAGTTTTCTTTTTAAGCATGTCACTGACTGGTCTTGTCAATTCTGAAAGCCAAGGGACAAAATCACGTAAATAATTTACAATTCCTAACAACTATTGGATTTGGACCTTTGTGAAGTCTTTTTTGAGAAACTTCAGTAATTCTTGGGCTATGTGAGGTAGGGCCTCATATTGGCCTTTAGAAAGGTTCATTCTCAGAAACTCAATTTGGGTTTGTCCAATGAGCATCTTTTTTTCAGATAACATGACTCCATGGGCCTCTATGAGAGAGATGAACTGGGATAGTAGCTTGTGATGGACTTGTTCATTTTGTGAGAAGAGCAGTATATCATCGATGTAGATCATGGATTTATCTAGAATGGGGTCGTAGATTCTGGTCATGGCCTTTTGGAATAATGATGGGGCTGTATTGAGACCAAAAGGAAGGATAGTCCACTGATAATGGTGATTTGGAATGCAGAAGGTCGTTTTGGGCCTATCTTCTTGTTTGATACTTAATTGCCAAAATCCAGCCTTTAGATCGAATTTTTAAAATATTTGAGCCTTTGATAAGCCTTCAAATGACGAATTCTTATTTGGCAGGGGGAATTTATCATCTGCCAAAAATTTGTTTAAGGGCTTGTAATTGATGACCAGTCTTTGTTTTCCCCGAGCCTGTTGTAATCTCTTATTGACGTAGAACTCATGGCATGCCCATCATGAGGTGATTGGTTCAATCAAACCTTGTTGTTGTAGTTCTTTGCATTCTTCGGATGCCATTTACTGATGTTTTGGGTTCATGCCTGGGTGACTTGCTTTGGTAGGGTTAATGTCTTCATTGAGCTTGAATGGTAAACTAATGAAGAATTGTTGATTTTTCCATAGAGGACGGTCACATTTTTGGAGGAACTCGGCATGACTTGTGGCACAAAAATTTTCTATGAGCCTTTGTCTGACCTGGGAGAATGGATCAGGAGGCAATAGGAAATAGTTTGGTAAGGGTTCCCATGGAGCAAAATGTTGTTATATCCAAGGACACCAGGAAGGATTCGTAAACCTTTTTTCTTGGTGTAGACATCAAAACCAATAATTAGATATTTCCCTGGTAATTTTGAGTCATTTACTCTACGAATGATAGAGCATCCTGGGAAGAACTGTAATTTAATTGGTTTACTGATGAGCTATGTACAGAAAATGCTTCCATTTGCAGCATGGAAGAATTGTTTTTCTTTTCTCCAATATTCCGGAGGGAGAACATCAGGGTTCATCATGGTGTATGATGCTTCAGTATCGAAGAAGACTGCTAAGTTGACTGGCCAAGCATATTTTGTAGAGAGGATATGCATGGAGATGACTGGTGATGGCTGTATTGTATTGATAACTACCATGTGGTAAAATTCATCTGAATTTTCCAGTTGTTCGAATGCATAGAGGGACTCTAAATTCATTTCGTCATCAGTAGAGAAGATGGATTCTAAGTTATTTTCCTCAAGAGATATGTCAGTCGTTTGTTGAATGTGGGAGATTAGTTAGGCAATTTTCCCTTTGGGGCATTGTTTGGCATAATGTCATTTCTTTCCACAGATAAAACATCTATCAAACTTCTTCTTGAAAGAGCACTTCCTCCTTAAGAATTAGAATGAGCAGCGTCCTTTTTCCTTAGAGAATTTAAAGGTTTTAAATGTTTAAACCTTTTATTGAATTTATAATCTTTTGGAAGACAAGAACATGTTGATTCTTATGGGCATTTGATCAGTAGGCCTTTTTGGTTGCAAACCTTTTCGAACCTCTTGGATTGTTTCATGAATTCTTGGATGAATTTGTGTTGAGAGCACATCTTTTCCAATGCCTTCAGAACTAGCTGATAGATTTCTCCTGGTGGTTTTGGTATGGAAGAGATGAATGCTTGTTTTAGATTTGGATCATCAATTCCACCTATTTGGTAGGACTGTTGGGTCATCTTCTTGTAATGCTTCTCCAAATCTCTCTTATCCATTGAAAACAATTTAGTTTGAAGAATTTCACACGTAGTCTTTCAGTGACTTGAGCGTCTTGTCCACATAATTCAATATATAGATAGGTCAGGGCATTTGTGACAATGGAAGTTCTAAGAATGTCATATGTCTATATTCGCCTAGACTTGTCCATCAATCTTGTAGGGTACCTGTAAACCAAAAGACAAAGTTGAGGAGAATCATTCTTGTCTGTGCTTCTGGTTTTTTTGATTCCAGGCTGAGCCAAGCCTGAAACTCTTGGAACCTCTCACACCATGTTGATGGAGGGAGGTCATCTAAAGTAAAAGTTTGAAATTTTGAACTTTTACTCTTTTATCGTTGGGGGACATGTGGTGTTCTTGATTCATTTCCACTTTCGTCTTCACTTGTGATAATTGGTTTAGTCTATGAGGTTGATCCATCAGCAGGTTGAACCATCAAGTGTGGAAAAGCTCCATCGTCATCGCTGGATAAGCTTTAGAGATCACTAGGTATAGTATCATTAGAAGTTGAACTCATTTCTTCAGACCAGACATCTGAAGCATTGTCTGAGTTAGCCGAAGAGCCTTGATCGTTTGAGTTAGTTTCTTTTTCTGCGATGTGGAGAGTGTTTGTATGTCGAATCATCCGTGATAGAGGTTTTGTGGCTGGGTGAACCATAATTTGCTTAAGTTCGTCTGTCGATTGACTTGGTGATTACTTCTTCTTTCCCATTTTTGTCTTTTGTTGTTGACTTTCATTAAGCATGTGTCTTAGTTGTACAACAGAGTCCTCTTGCACAGATCCAACAATAGGGAAAGGCTGGGAGGTTTTTGACATTATAGCAAACTGCCAAGGAACTGGCTTCGTAGTTATCCCGAATGGGGACGAAGTTCCCAAATAGCTAGTGGAAGGAGCCTTTGTCGGTTCTTGTTGGCAAAACTAGTTCTTGAGGGAGTCATATTGAGATTTTAGGCTCTTCATCTCAGCTTCTTTTGCTAATAATACTGGCATTGAGACTGAGTTTGCTTTAATGATGGTCATAAGTTCTTCATGAGTCTGTTGGATTTTTTTAGAAAGTTTATCGATGACAGTAGTTTGAGATTTTTTTAACTACTGTCTCTATTCTGGTATTTTGTAACTCGACTTGTTTTAAGACCTTGTTTTGGACAATCATATTTTCTGATTGCCAGTTGATAACTTCTTCGGCTGGAGATACTTTTTTGAGAGACCCATCCACATTACTAGTTGTGGGGTTTTGAACCTTTGGTTGGTGAGAAACTGTACCTTGGTCGTCTTGCCTATCAATTTTTTTGAGTGGAGGAAAATCTGACTCATAATTAGTAATAGTCATCATACATACTTGTGGAATGTATCAGAACTGATTTTGAGCAGAAAAGACTTCTCCGTGATGTTGCATTCATTTTGCTATTTTTTTGTAGCATGGCAAAATGTTTTGTTGAGGAGATGGAAGTGTAGGCTACTAGGAGTTTGTTGGAGTAAGCTTAATGTCTCATTCAATTGGTTCTGGAATAAGGACAGGTAAGTCTTTGGGAGCAGAATATTGGACAATATAGTCAAACTTTCTAGAGGGTTGGCCAAATAACCCTATTCCCTTTTCTCATTTTGCTAACTGTTGCTTAAGTCATTTTTCTGAGCTAGGACGTCGCTTTGGGAGGTCTTCTCCTGTTTTTAGGCATCTTTTACAGTCACAAACATATCAATACTTATGTCCGTCCAGAGATTTGAAAACATAAATAATGCTGCCTTGAAAATCAAAGGATTAGATTTTCACATCAGTTGGTGTGACAAAAATCATCATATACTGAGTGGTAAAGCAACTGAGTCTTTGTTTGAGTTCTCTCTCAAAGAGTTAAGCGCCCATACTTTGCCATGCCTCTCTTTAGTATATGTGTATAAGTATATATATATATATATATGTATAATATATATTTATATATAATATGATATTTGAAAATTGATTAGTATCAATACAAATAATGTGAGAATATATTTTGATTGAGATTGATCTCCTTGGGACAAAATCTTAAAATGTAAACTTTCTTTATTAATTCATTTTAAATGTTACAAAAATAATTTACACTAATTTATTTAATAGAAAATTATTTTTTTTATTTAATATATCAATGTTCTATGATATCAACTTTTAAAATATTCAATATTTTTTTTTTCTTTATTAGCCAAATTGGATTTTTTTTCTCGTGTAAATATGTTAATTTTAAATGTTAATGTTTAAAAAATAATGAATACTATGTTTTTTTAGATGTTTTGTTCTTCCATAATTTTATATTACTTTTTAAAATATTTTATTATATTACTAATAGTAATATTATGGTAAATATTATATACATACTAATTATATTATTATTTAAATTTGTTTAATAATTTGCCTTTAAAAAAAAAAGAGAAGAAAAGGAGTGCCCCTCCTAAAATTGAAGTCTAGGTCCCTCCCTCTGGTTAAAATCAAATTTTTGGTATACTTGTACAAGAGACGCATTTTAAATTCTCTTTTATACAGCCTAAGTTATTGGTTCTTTTGATCACTTGGCATGCTCGAGTGAATTCTTGGGTGTATGTCTCTGGTTATATTAGCTCTCACAAACATATGAAAATTGGTGCTATTGCTGAATAAATTTGCTACATGTTTTAAAGGGTAATGTGCTAGATAATATATTAGAACATGTTTTGTGAAAGAAGCCAAAGTTTTGAGAACTGGATATTAGAAATATTTTAAAATTATTTAAGGAATATTTGTTGTAATAATACTACATGTTTTCTACAAAGAGTAGGAGTGAGAGAGAGGAAAATGAAATAATTAGAAATATTTTGAAGCATGAACAGCTTTCCTTTACATGTAGAATAGTTATGAACAGCTGTATATTATAACTATTTCACTATTTTCTAGAAATACATGTATTTTACCTCATCTATTGGTAGTGTTCTCTCATATTAGATTAAAGTTGACTTAGTTGAGTTTGGTTGGTTGCATTTATACTTGCTCTCCTCTCACCCTTTATTATTTGTCAGTCCAAAAATTCTTGGTATTGCAGGGCTGGAAACTTGTTATGACTATTGGGATGATTAGGCATACAGTTTGGTAGAGTTGGGGAGGTGAAGATTCCTCTATTTAAGAAACTAGGATACTACTACAAGAACTAGGATTGTAGAAGAGAGTAAACATATTCCATGTAAGACTTATAAACAAGATAGACATGAACAATGCAGAAGCATAACACAACTAAACAGAAGACAATACTTGATGGAATAAATAAGGCATGTATTGGCAATTAACATTTCAGCAGAGAGCAGCAATACAATCATATTAACACTCATAAATGACCAGTTCAAAACAGTTTCTCAATTTGTTTCATCCCCGAGAAAATTGTTCTTCTCTCGTATTATTCAACAATACAGATGAATGACAACGCTACTACTACTCAAGCTACTCCTTAAATCTTATTAAAAGGGGATGAGAAGAAAGAACATATCTGGGTAAGCCTAGACAGCAATGAAGATGCTGGTCCACAAATATATGAGGTATCAATAGACTTCGACGTGCCATTGCTTGTTCTTTTTGAGCTGTGAAAGTTTCTCTTCCCAACTCTCCCCTCTCTGCTCAGCAACCCTCTTGAGGGTTTCTTGGATTCCAGGCATCATTCCTTTAAGTCCACAGAAGTAAATGTGAGCTCCATTGTCCAAGAGTTTAAAGATTTCGTCACTGTATTCTTCAATCTTGTCTTGGACATACATCTTGCCACCGCTCTTGTTCTTTTGTTCTCGGCTAAGTGCTTTGTCGTAACGGAAGTTATCTGGGTAGTCCTTGAGATATTTGGTGAACTCTTCATCGTAAAGTAGGCTGTCATTGTTGGCAACCCCAAGAAATAGCCAAGCAAGCCCACCAAACTTGAAAGTTGGAACAGATTCCATGAACATACGACGTAGATAGCCTCTGTATGGAGCAATACCAGTTCCAGTAGCGATCATTATGTGAGTGGCATTTGGATCATCTTCAGGCAAAAGCATTATCTTGCCAGAGGGGCCTGCAATAATAGGAAAGATTTGAGCATAAATGAAATAAAAAATGGAATTCTTGTTACTCTATGAGCCAGCATTACGGTGGCAGTTTGACACTTGTGATGTGAAGAAAGATTCATTAATCAACTACAACTTAACGATATCCAACAAATAAAATCTCTAATCTGGCATTTCAATGGGAGAAAAAAAAACTTCAACCATTGATTTGATCTTTACTAAATAATGAACATGACAAGTGAAACCATGCTCAAATAAATTAGCCTATAATGTGTGCTTTCTTTTTCCTTGGTTCCTAACTGATGGACCTACTTGCATTCTGGTTTCATTTTATTAAGTCATTTCCCCTAGACCTACTTGAAAGGGTGGTGGCTGCTTAAATCATCTAAACCAACCACAGAAAGGCTTTTCCAATACCCCATATGCAAACGGACCTCTCTAAATAACCATATTAACCAAGGCAGCATCATTTTCGATCCAAGTACCTGCAAAGTTTATGAGAGTATACTCGATATTCTCATATTATTATGTACCCGGAATACGCTATAACTAATTAGTGACTTCTCAAACTAAATAAAAAATTAACATTTTAACTTCAATGTGAGGTCCTTCTAAAATTCTAGAAGCAAAATATATATATATATATATATATTCGACATTATAACTACCGACATCATACCCTTTATTGGATTCAGCATTTACCTACCGACATTGTAACCTTTATTGGTTTCGACATTTACCTGTAATTTTAACTTTATCTCCAGGCTTCGAGTTGCACAAGAAGTTACTGCACACCCCGTTTTTGGAAGGATCCTCTTTCCCTGTTTCGGGATCATAGTAAACAGCCCGACGCACACACAAGCTAGCTGTCTTACCATCAAAGAAATCTCCATACCTAGTTGATGCTATAGAATAAAGACGAACATTGTGGGGCATTCCAGGTTTCTTTGGGTTTTCACCCTGTGATGCAAATGAATAATTAGCATAATGTTTCATAATGAGGCCTAAAGTGAAGATTATACATAATGATCTTGATGCCTCACCGGGGGAATTACACCATAACTTTGTCCTTCCCAGTAAGGTACATTGCCACCGTGATCAATCACGACATGGCAAGTCTCTCCAGGTGCTTTCAGGCCTACAATCCTCTCAACAGAAACAATGGTTGCTGTGTAAGGCTCCTTAGGCTTGTGTAAATTCAACGGAGGCTCTTTGGCATCTTCGAGTTCTAAAGGAGAAACAGCGACCTTAGGTGCAGATGCTTGTTGCACTGACATACACAGTATTTTCCGATCTCTTGACACCCCATTCTTTGTCTTGAAGTTCAAAGATAATGTAGGTGTCCATAATTTATCAGGAAAGTTTACAGTATTGGTCTGCAAAAAAAAAATCAAACCAGTTTCTTGAGAAATCATTAGTTAGTCTATACATACACACCATGGATCAGATTATATTGTATTCCTTATGATACAACCTAAATTCATATGTCCTAAAAATGCCTCACAACTTATTAGTTCAATGGATTTTGATAAGAGTAATGACTAGTAAAATCATTAAAGAGGAACAACTCTATTAAAAGTGCATGTGCATGAGCAACATAAGCTTCAAAACTAATACTACTGAATATGAAGAGGGAGAAAAATTTGTTGTAATAGAATAAAATGAAAATTACATAATAAAACCAAAACAGAAAAATATCAAAAATTTGAATTTTCAATTACAAAATCATGTATTCTCCAATCTGGAAAACGACAGATGCTTGACACTGCCCTAAGTTGAAGATATTTCGTAGTAACTTTAGAACTATATAATATATATATGAATTACATAAAAAAAAATAAAAAATTTGAAAGTAAAAGATGTATCTCAAAACATCCATATTAGATTACAAAACCTTTCAATTGACAAAAAAATGGAAAAATGCAGTAATTGTTAAATGGGTAAATAAATAAAAAGTTAAAAAAAAAACAACAACGTCATGATCCAGGAAGAAAAGAAAAATCAGCAACAAACCTTAAACACAGATCGCTTGAGGGAGCAATCACTTGCAACGGGAACAGTCACAAAAACCTGCAAAACGAAACCAAGCAAAGCAAACACATCAAGCAAAAGACGATTTGGATTTCACCAAACCAAGAAAGAAAAAGACTAAAAAAAGTTTTCACTTTCCTCAACATTCTCGAGAACCAAACAAAGGGTATCTAAAAAAATAGAAAAAGAGAGGGAAAAAAAAGACACAAACCTGAGACAGGGTGGAAATGGAGTGAGACATGGCGGAGAAATCGAGAGAGAGAAAAAGAGAACGAGAAAGAGAGTTGGGTCGAGAACGAGAAGATTGAAGAGAGTGAGGGGTGTTAATATAAGGAAGGAGAAGAGTAGTCGCTGTTAGCTGTGTTCGAGAGAGTGATGATCCTTTGGAGTGTATCAAAGGACGGGTTTGGGTATGGTTTGGTTCCTTTTGTTTGCTCTTACTGTATCACTACGGCGCCATCTTTTGCTCTCTCTCTTTGATTGACTTTCTTTATTATTATTGTTGTTCTCTGCTTGAGTAGTAACTTGCAATTTGTTTATTATTATTTTCCTTGTGCTTTTTTCTTTTTAAGGAATAAACTAATTGTTTATTGCATCGAAGGGGCCCGATAATTATAACCTAAAAGGATTATCACATCTCACCACTAGTAAAACTAAATTAAACTCATCTCCACCAAAATTTTGTTGTTGATGTATTCAAATTGGCTTTGGGTGTAACTTTTTATGGACTAGTGGTGTTTAGTGTAAGAATTCTACAAGCTTCAATTCAAATTTGATAGTCATTCTAAATAGCATTGGGATGACATTTGGCTAAGCATCTCGTTCACTTTCTTATGTTGGTAGCAATTTAGATATTGTGGTGCATGGATTGGCTAAAATTGTTATTTGACTAGACAATAAATTTTCTTGGTTGTAAGAGGTTCCTCTCTAATCTCTCATGTTTTTCAATATTGAATAGTGATAGAATCTATTCCAACAAAAAAAAAAGTTTGAATGGAATTAGCATTATCTTGATTAATTTTTTTAAATGGTTGTAATGTAGGATCTCATTTATATAAAGTCTATATTGATGTTCTATATTGTACAAAATAATATCCAATAGAAATCATAAATACATGCATAGAAGTAATTTTCATACAGAGATTCAATAATAGTACAATAGATATTAGAACACTTACAAATACACAACGGAATAAGACCACACCATTTGGATTCTCTAACATTTTGTCATTGTTAAATACTAGGTATTGCAAGGAATCCAAACCAATTTGAAATAATACCACAGTCTTCTCAATCTTTCTCTAAAACATCCCAGTGTTTATGAGAAGGGAATTCCTAGAAAAATAACTAAGAGATAGTAGGCGGCTAGATATAGAATATTAGGAGTAGATTTTTACCTTGTCAAATTCATTATAATCTAATACATTCTACAACATTAATATATATAAGCAATTAGCTAGGACATAAAATAGGTTTTAGTTTCCCATTTTATTTTAATTATTTAATAATTATAACTATTTAAATACTTGTCAAAATTAACCAATTAGAATTTTGACATTTATTTAATTCATTTTCTTTAATATTAATACCAATTTATCAATATTAACAAAATTGTCTCAATTAGCTATAATATTCTCTTTTTGAGACTTTGCAATGAAAACCTCAAAAAAATTTCTATTTCTTTTCTCACAAAATATCGATAAATAATTTAACATTATTCATTTCTATTGACCTAGCCAATATGATATTTGAATAATTAATAAGTAAATTAATTATTCAAGATTATTAGGTTCATTTTGATAAGAGATGACATGGGAACCATGGATCTATGAACTCAAGATCCAATCAGTTAAGTGAGTTTATTTATAACAAATAATCTCACTATCTTATTAATTCATCGTGGCTCCACTATAGTGTAACGCCCTACTAATCCAGGTTGTTACACCGTAGGTTAGAAATAGTGATTAACACGTTAATCGAGTCATTTGGACTCAAAAGTGTAATTAAGGTTAAACAATATTTTAGGTGTAACGCCCTACTTCCTTAGAACCGTTACTAAGTGAGTTTAAAACGTGTCATTAGCTCGCTAATCGAGGTTTTAGGTTAAAAGTATGACTAAATTGAAATAAAATCTGTTCCAAGACATTAAATATAAAACGTTTGGTTATTCATTGAAATCTCATAAAGTTTTACAGTTGGGATCCCAAAACTCTGTTTTGAAAATATATTACAGATCAAAATATACACATGGTCGACTTAGGCGACAAAACAACTATTACAGTACATTTTCCCAAATATAACCCTGGCCATGGCAGCCAGGTATGTCGAACATGTACCCGTCGCTCCACGCTCTCCATACTCATGGTTGGTCGACCTTTCCTTTGCCCTTACCTGCACCATAGAGCACCTGTTTGCCGAAGCCCAGCAAGAAAAATCAACACAAAAAAGATAACATATGCATATCTATCAACAACATATAACAATACAGCCAACGGGCTAAACACATAGCGGCCATGCCGTCCCAGGCACTTTACCAGGCCCTGGGTTCGCGGTCTTCACCGAGAAGATGACTCCAGCATCCTAGGAGGGTCTCGCCCTAACGGCTTGCACTCTGCATGCTCAACGCCGTTCCTGGCCCCTTGTCGTGCTCGACTTTGCACTCCATGTGCTTAACGCCGTTCCCGACCCCCTTGCCGTACTCAGCTTTCTGTCGTTCTCGGCCTTCGCCGTTCATTCACAAATATGCACTACATAACATAATATCAACAAATATTTAAACATATACTAAACATAGACAATAGGGCTACACCCTGTAATTCATTCACATAGGGCTATGCCCTGCAATACAAACAATAGGGTCACACCCTGCTCTACAGGTACAACAGTTTTCTTACTTGTGTCCCAAGCTATCTGAGCATCGCAATCCCAAGCACAGTACTCTAACACGAGCCTCGTTGAAAACCTAGTCACAACGTATTTATAATAGTCATTCATCAATTTCTAATCCAAAAAATAGCTTTGAGACATACATCTAGCCTCCAGGACCTTGGATTCTACCAAACTAGGTAGTAGAAACCTACCTGAGCCTTAAAGTTTGAGTTCCCGAGCTAAAAACCTTCCAACAGCCAAAATTATGCATTTGGGTCGCGGCCTAGCCCCCCTTAAGGGTCGCGGTTCACCCCAAGCTATATGGTGTATCTATGCATGGATTCTTGTTCTTGATTTTATGTAACATTGGTTCATGATTATAAGGTGTTGAATTGGCTATAAGCATGTTTTAGATCTACCTTATATATTATGCAAGCATGTGTAGATGTTGTGTGTGCCTATGATGGTTTCAGCTTAGGCCTTAGTTTGTTTTGAAGGCTTATTTCCAAGTAATTGAATCAATTATGTGTTCTATGTTTTGATGGTAGAGACATGCTTAGTATTGTGTAATTTGTTTTAAGGTAATTATCATGTTTGCATGGCCCATGCTAACGTGAGTCATATTTTATGAATACTGAGGTGAGATTTTTGTGATATTAAGACATGTATTTTGTTATAAGTCTAGGCTTTTTGTGAAGGGTTCCTACTCTTTAAATATTTCTTGGACTCGAGGTAAAGAAGTTAGATAGTACTTATTCTTGGATTGTTGTAATGTTGCTAATGTTTTATGATAATGTATATGTTTGTGTGACTGATGCTAAGGCTACATCAAAAATGGTGTCACAAAAGTTGACCAAAAGGGTGTCATGAATGTTTTATGAGTATAAGGAAGGTAGCTAGATTTCTTATTTGAATCTAAATTGATTCTAGTTATGAGAAATGTATGTATTTGTTTGTGTTTGCTTAACCTAGTGCTGCAGCATTATAAAGGCAGACGTACTTGAGATTCTAGACAATAGGGGTGCCAGGTTAATCATGGACAATAAGGGTGCCATGGAAGTTACCAAAAGGAGAGTCACATGTGATCATTGGACAATAGGGGAGCCATGATCTTATGTTATATGCTTATGAGCTGAGTCCATTTTCCATAAGTATGTATGTATGATGCGAGGAGTCAATGAACGAGGAAACGATCCGGAACGCCATAGTGCCTTTGAGTCTTTCCTTATGTTAATTTATCAGTGGGATGTATTTATTTATTTTAAGACTGCATCAAATTTTCTTTTGTTTTTGAATACTAGATCCAACTCTGCATTGTTTTCAATAAGGATCCACTGAGATTTCAGCCATACTATGAAATCTTGTTATTATTAAAACTAGTACTTTAATAAAGATAGGCAATTAGGGGCGTTATATTACTTTTACAACATATAATAACAATTATAATCCACTGTGACTGAGTCACTATAATTGTAACTATACATATGTTCGAGATTTTATAAACATTTGCATTTATAATATAATTAATCATGTAATAAAACATGTAAACAACACAATTTGATTGAACAAAATGATTTATACTACTTTATTGATAATAAATGAATTACATAAAAAAAATGTGATTTTATAAGGGCATAAAACCCCACATGTACAATATAATACATCTCTATTACAGTAAAAATGCAAACCTTTGAACTTTAATCATCTTTAGAGCACTTCCAACCATTACTCTACTCAATTCTTTAAAATATATCACCAAAAATATATTTATTCTATTTTATCTCAAATTTTTACATTAGATTATAGTTTCTCTATTTTTTCTTTACATCATTCAAATGTTATGTTTTTTTAATATATGTTATTTATATAAATAAAAAAGTTAAAAATATAAATGAAAAGAAAAAATAGTGATAAGTTAAAAATTATTATAAAACTATTTGAAGAAGCTACATTGCTTCTTAAATGTAGAGATGAAATATTCATAATAGGTCTATTTCTACCACTATAAAACCAGACATATATATTGTAATGACCCACTAATCTAGACTAATTGGACCATTATCGAAACTATACATAAAACTTACATTTTTACGAAAATACCATAATTTATTGAGTAACTTGAAAATAAGAGTTATTTACAAATAAACAGAATACTAAGAAGGATTTTGGGATCCCATTGTCTTTAAAACAAAACAAGATTTAAAATAAAAGACATTACATAATAATGCGGAAAATACACATAAAAACCATAAAAACATAAAAGGAGACTATATCCTCGAATCGAAAAACGCTCGGCCCCTTGACTCCATTCATCATCGATACACATTCTCCAAGCGTCACGAATCTTTCCGCCTCTAAACTAATTTTCCTGCACATAAACAGAAAGGAGTGAGCCTAATGCCCAGTAAGGAAAATCTAACACAAAGTCACATACATAATTTCATAAGAAAACATAAAGACTTAACATAACACATATAACATACACTTATTATAATGGCCATTATTACTTGGGGTCCCATAGACTAAACAAGCTTATGCCCATGAGATTAGTGGGGTCCTACCAGCTAAATAGGCATATGCCCACAATCTTTTTGGGGTCTTGTTAGTCAAATAGGGCATAAGCCCAAGCCTACAAACAAACACATTTATAACATATTCATAACATATCATAACATAACACATAAGATAACATAAACATAAACATATAGATTCTAGCCTATTTTCCTTACCAAAGTTACCGAGATTATGGACTGAGTTGGGATTGTTGGAACACTCCTAAAACCATAAAAAAGAGTAAGTCTAAAGAAAGGAGATGAAATGAAAGAGATGGAAAGACTAAACCATAGAAAACATACTTACCAACTTATATGCTTAAAAGCTTGGATTCCCTAACCAAAATAAGAATAAGGTTAGGGGACTGAGTAGAAGGTTTTGAGAAAGGAAATAACATAAAAATACAGAAAAGAACTAGAGTTTTGGGTTTACCTCAAAGATTGCAAGATCAATCTAACATCCACCGAAATACTATAGCACTCACTTACTTCCCAAAGTGTTTGATAAGCTTATGATGTTTAAGCTTATAGTTTTTCCCCAAACCAAGTGTTTACACTCTCACACTCACTTAACACTAGCAGCCTCTGAACTTAGAGCAAATGGTGAATAATGGCTGGGTACTAGGTCCTATTTATAGAGTTTGGGAATGAAAATATCTTGATTTTACTTGAATAAAAATAATGGCTTTTTAGGTGAAAATCATTTGAATAATCGTTCAGCAGAGGCTGAAGACTCGTTCAGAAGATGCTGGACTGTTGAAGGAGTTTGAATGGCTGAAGGGAAAAGAATTCAAATGTATTTGAATTCATGCTGGTGGAGGCGATATATCGCCCCTTATAGGCGATATATCGCCTGGACCTTTGTTCCCGAGGCGACCGTGCATCGATTCGTGTTTTCCGTATCTACGTGCTGCGACATATCGCCCCCTATAGCTGCGATATATCGGCATACGCTGAATATTTAAACACGAATTTACACATTTTTAGCTGAGTTTGAATGGAGTAAACAGCCTTGACTAAGCCCTCAACGTGCTCAAAGCTGCTGACTGACCCTATACATTCAAACTTTTACCCTTATTTAATTTAATCCTCAAAAATATTTAATCCTTAATTACCATTCAAAACATGTGCTTAAAATCCTATTGGTTGATGTCTAAACCTTATAATATAATAATATAACCCTTAATATCAGACACATTAATCAAACCTTAGGTTATACTTAATATTCTTAAACTATAGGTTAAACTTAGAAAATCTATAAGTACTACTATGAGTGTCCAAATAACTCCCGGTCTGAACCAAAAATCCAAAGTAACAATGATAACACTAAACATACTATAATACTACTAAACAATTAGCTAAGTAAAGTTTTTGGACTCTACAATTCTCCCCTACTAAAAAGAATTTCGTCCTCGAAATTTACTTACCAAATAATTCCGGATACCGGCTCTGCATGTCCTCTTCCAACTCCCACGTTGCCTCGCGTTCAGAACTATTGCTCCATAGGACTTTAACTATAGGAAAGCTCTTGGACCGTAACTGCTTCATCCCCCTATCTAGGATGCTAACCGGTCGTTCCTCGTAACTTAAGTCCTTCTGGAGCGCTATGGTGTCGTACTTGAGGACGTGAGATGGGTCTGACACATACTTGCGTAACATCGAGATGTGGAAGACGTTGTGACTATCGGCTAGTGCTGGCGGTAGGGCTAGTCTATACGCAACTGGTCCCACTTTTTCCAATATCTCAAAAGGACCTAAGAATCGGGGACTGAGCTTGCCTTTCTTCCCGAACCGCTTGACACCCGTCATAGGAGATATCTTCAGGAAGACTTGATCTCCAACTTGGAACTCCACATCGCGTCTCTTGGTATCTGCATAGCTTTTCTGTCGGCTTTGAGCAGCAAGCATACGCTGTCTAATAAGCGTTACTGCTTCTTGAGCTTGCCTAACAGCTTCGGGCCCTAGAAGCTGCCTTTCTCCTACCTCGTCCCAGTGCAACGGTGATCGGCACCTTCTTCCATATAGCAACTCATAAGGTGCCATCTCGATCGTCGACTGGTAGCTATTGTTGTACGAGAACTCGATCAGCGGTAAGTACTTGTTCCACGATCCTCCAAAGTCAAGTACACATGCGCGTAGCATATCCTCTAAAATCTGAATCGTACGCTCTGACTGCCCATCTGTCTGAGGATGGAAAGCTGTACTAAGACTTAACTTAGTACCCATGGCTTGCTGTAAGCTTCTCCAAAATCTTGACGTAAACACTGATCCTCTATCTGATACTATCGTCTTGGGGATTCCATGCAATCGTACAATCTCTTGGATGTAGATGTCTGCATATTGGTCTGCCGTATAAGAAGTCTTAACAGGCAGAAAATGAGCCGACTTGGTTAGTCTATCTATGACTATCCAAGCAGAATCATGCTGCTTATTTGTCTTTGGCAGACCCGTCACGAAGTCCATGGCTATATCGTCCCACTTCCACTCCGGTATGCTAAGCGGTTGCAATAATCCTGCAGGCCGCTGATGCTCCGCCTTCACTTGCTGACATACCAGACACTTAGATACATACTCCGCTATGTTCTTCTTCATCCCTGGCCACCAATAGACTGCCTTGATGTCATGAGTCATCTTGGTAGACCCTGGATGAACCGAGTATGGGGTGTTGTGCGCTTCTTCTAGGATCGTCTTCTTAATACTTTGATCGTCTGGCACGCATACCCGATCCTTATATCTCAATAAACCTTGACTGGATATTGAGAAATCTGTAGTCTTGCCTTCTCTGACTGCATCCATGTGCGTTGCTAGTGAATCATCATGTCTCTGACCATTCCGTATGTCTTCTAGCAGATTCGATTGGATAGACAAGTTAGCCAACTTGCCTACAACCACTTCTATTCCGGCACTGATAAGCTCCTGTTGCAGTGGCTTTTCTATTCCGGATAAGGCTGCTAAGTTCCCATAACTTTTTCGGCTAAGTGCATCGGCAACTACGTTTGCCTTCCCCGGGTGGTATAGGATTTCGCAGTCGTAATCCTTTACTAATTCCAACCACCGGCGCTGCCTCATGTTAAGCTCCTTCTGAGTAAAGAAGTATTTTAAACTTTTGTGGTCCGTATAAATCTCGCACCGTTCTCCGTAAAGATAATGGCGCCAGATTTTTAACGCAAAGACCACCGCTGCCAACTCCATATCGTGAGTTGGATAGCGTTGTTCATACTCCTTTAACTGACGTGACGCGTAGGCTATCACCTTGTCATTTTGCATCAGTACGCATCCCAATCCTAACTTTGATGCATCACAGTAGACAACGAACTTGTCGTTGGGTGTTGGGACACTAAGTACTGGTGTTGAGCAAAGCTTATCCTTAAGCAACTGGAAGCTTTCCTCACACTTATCACTCCAGTTAAACTTTTGTTGCTTCCGGGTCAGGTTGGTGAGTGGAGTGGCTATCTTAGAAAAGCCTTCTACAAACTTTCTATAGTAACCTGCTAGCCTTAAGAAGCTTCTTACTTCCGACGCGTTCTTTGGTCTAGGCCAATCTTTCACGGCCTCTACCTTCGATGGATCCACAGCGACTCCGTCTTTCGATATGATGTGCCCGAGGAACGCCACTTGTGAGAGCCAAAACTCGCATTTCTTGAACTTCGCGTAGAGTTGGTGCTCCTTCAATCGCGTCAAAATTATCCTCAAGTGTTCCTCGTGCTCCACTTCATCCTTGGAGTAAATTAAAATGTCGTCGATGAACACAACGACGAATTTATCCAAGTAGTCCTTGAAGACCCTATTCATTAAGTCCATAAACGCGGCTGGCGCGTTAGTAAGACCAAAAGACATAACCAAGAACTCGTAATGTCCATAACGAGTCCTAAAGGCTGTCTTGGGGATATCTTCTCCCTTTACCTTGAGCTGATGATACCCGGACCGTAGATCGATCTTAGAAAATACAGTCGCGCCTCGGAGTTGATCAAACAAATCATCAATCTGAGGTAGCGGGTATTTGTTCTTAATTGTTACTTTATTCAGCTCTCGGTAGTCTATGCACATGCGCATACTTCCGTCCTTCTTCTTCACGAATAGTACCGGAGCTCCCCACGGTGAATGGCTTGGCCTAATGAAACCCAAGTCTAGGAGTTCTTGTAGCTGCGTCTTTAACTCCTTGAGTTCCGTAGGTGCCATCCGGTATGGTGCCTTAGAGATAGGCTCGGTGCCCGGTACTAATTCTATCGTGAAGTCTATTTCTCTAGTTGGTGGCAATCCTGGCAAGTCATCGGGAAATACTTCTGGAAATTCTTGTATGACTCGAACATCTCCAACTTTGAGTGATGTCTCCTTCTCCACATTCGTGATGTTGGCTAAGAATGCTTGGCATCCTTTCTCCATCATTCTCTGAGCTTTGAGAGATGACACTAACGGTGTGCGTAGTCCTGAAGCTTGTCCCATGAAGCACAGTTTCTGGCCGTCAGGAGTCTCGAACACCACCTTCTTGCGTCTGCAGTCGATCGTTGCGCCATGCCGTGCTAGCCAATCCATGCCTAGTATGACGTCGAAGTCTTTGATCACCAGCTCTATCAGGTCTCCTTCTAGTTCCTTGTCCTCAATCTTGATTGGTACGCCTCGTACAATTCGTGATGATAGAACTACTTTGCCCGAAGGCAACTCGGTTGCAAACCTAGTTCTAAATCTTTCACTAGGTTTGTCTAGTTTATCTATCATTCCTAACGAAATATACGAATGGGTGGCTCCCGAATCAAATAATACATGACATAATTTATTGAGGATGGGAACCTGACCTGTGACCACCTTGTTGCTAGCATCCGCCTCTCCTTGGGTTAAAGCAAAAACCCGAGCAGGAACCATCTTTTCGTCCTTCTTTCCTTCCGGCTTTTGCTGAGGACAATCTTTCTTGCGATGCCCCTCTTGACCACAATTGAAACACTCCTTGGTGTTGGCACGGCATTCTCCGGGGTGCTTCTTCTGACATTTGGCACAGGACGGGTATTCCACATAGCCCGACCTATTTCCCCCATTATTTGGTCGTGCCCTTTTATTGTTGTCGGCTTGCTTGTTGTCAGGATGCCTTCTCTTCTGTCCGTTACCGTTGTTGTTGGACTGACTGTTGCTGGACTGATTGTTGTTCCGACTGGCCTGAGGTTGGCTCTGCTGCCTAGGTTCCGGCTTGCTGGCTTCTTCTTTGCTCACGTTGGCTTGCAACCTTTCTACTTCAATTGCCGTCTCAAGAACGTCGGCATATGAAGTGTTTCCCGGGTTTGCTAGTTTAACCCCCATCTCGATCTTCGGGCGAAGTCCTCTAACAAACTTGTTCACCCTTAGATAATCGGTCGGAACTAACTCTGCCGCGAACTTGGCTAAGCGATCAAACTGACGAGCATATTCTGCCACTGTTAAATTCCCTTGCTTCAGATTGGTGAACTCCTCAACTCTCGTAGCAAGTACTGCTGAATTGTAGTACTTCTTGTGGAAGAGCTCCACAAATCGGGTCCACGTCATAGTGGCAGCATCGTGGGATTGCTGGACCAAATCCCACCATATCCTGGCATCTTTCTTGAGTAAAGATGAGACGCAGGATATGCGGTCAGCATTATTGAGGTTCATGTGGGCTAGGATCGGCTCCACATTCCTTAGCCATTCTTCTGCTTCAAAGGGGTCCGTAGTCCCTTCGAAGTTCGGAGCGTGCTGCTTGCGGAACCTCTCGTACACTGGCTCCATGTGCTGAACAGGATAAGGAGCGTAGTTCGTCATAGGCCATCCCCCATACGGACCAACTTGTTGGGGTGCTGGGGCCATTGGCTGTGGCTGCGGCTGCGGCTGTGGCGGAGGCTGAGGCTGAGATTGAGCCTGTTGGCGTTGTTGCTGCAGAAGTTCCTCGACTTGCTGTCGTAGTCTGGCAATCTCTGCAATGTTGTCAGCTGGCTGTGCCGGTGCGTTGCGGCGAGCAGGAACACGTACTCTCCTTCGGCGAACGGTAGGGACCGCATTGGTCGCTGGAACATCGTTGGAAGCGTTCCCGTTGGTGCGAGCAGATCTTCGGAGAGACATCGTAGCAGAGTTCTAACAGTTAAAAGAAACATGTTAGAACTTTTTCCTAATAGGCTCTAAGGCAAAAACTTATTCTAAAACAAACATATCTCGGACCTATTTATTATGACTTTTTATGAAAAATTATATAGGTCTTTATTTATTATTAGAGTGGGTTTCTATACTTAGAAAAACAAGTCATATTTATTTTCTAAGTGTGTTTCTAATCATCCTATATGACTTAATTCTCAGGCTCGAAACTTATCTTTGTTCCAAAGTTAACCATATTGAGGGAGGGCTGGGATCAGTAAAATCGTTCCCACTACTAAGGCCCCCTAACTCTCAACAAGGAAACCAGGTTCATTGATTCGTATCCACCCTCACCGAACTCAGTCATTATTCATTTTATTTAGTATTTATTATGATTGTGAAAAAAATTCAAACTCACACATGATATTCAAATAGCATGTTTATTCATTTGGAAAACAATTTCACTTATTACAATCATAACATAAAAGTAAATAAAACAAATAAAAACTACTAATCTAAAAATCGGGATCTTCTACATCCGATCCGTCATCTAACATATCATCATCTATAGCCTCATAGTCATCATTATCATGAGCATCAAAATGCCCTCTAGGAAGGTTTGTGAGAATCCTATTCTTTTGCTCCTTGGTGAATTGAAATTCAAATTTTGCGGTGAACCTAACTAAGAGGAAATAGTATCTCATTGCTAATGGTGATTCATCCTCATCATTCATTTCTTCCCATATTTCTTCTAAGGCTGCTATTACAGGATGGAAATCTTTAAACAACCTAATCACTAATACATATTGTTCCGTTGATCTTAGCATTATTTGTTTAGCCTCTTGAAGGCCACCTATTGCTTGGTGAAACAAAAGCAACCTTCGAGTAATCCTTTCTAGGGCTCCTACGGTGTTTCTTGGCTCCCTTATTCTTTTTAAGGCCTTAATGGCTCGGATATCTTGGTAGGTTAAAGCTCCATTCATTTTTAACTGAAACATAAACACTAAAGTTGTTAGCTATACACATAGACAAAGTAACTTGTAACTTGTAACTTAAACACTTACTTGGCGGTCCGATTCGGAGCTTTGAGCATGTGTATCGAGGAGAACTTCATGCGAAGGAACCGTTTGCTCTGATACCAACTGTAATGACCCACTAATCTAGACTAATTGGACCATTATCGAAACTATACATAAAACTTACATTTTTACGAAAATACCATAATTTATTGAGTAACTTGAAAATAAGAGTTATTTACAAATAAACAGAATACTAAGAAGGATTTTGGGATCCCATTGTCTTTAAAACAAAACAAGATTTAAAATAAAAGACATTACATAATAATGCGG
The DNA here is from genome assembly GCF_963169125.1 of Humulus lupulus. NCBI lineage: Eukaryota > Viridiplantae > Streptophyta > Magnoliopsida > Rosales > Cannabaceae > Humulus > Humulus lupulus. The sequence continues at coordinate 21,074,330 of NC_084801.1, read as the reverse complement.
AAAATACACATAAAAACCATAAAAACATAAAAGGAGACTATATCCTCGAATCGAAAAACGCTCGGCCCCTTGACTCCATTCATCATCGATACACATTCTCCAAGCGTCACGAATCTTTCCGCCTCTAAACTAATTTTCCTGCACATAAACAGAAAGGAGTGAGCCTAATGCCCAGTAAGGAAAATCTAACACAAAGTCACATACATAATTTCATAAGAAAACATAAAGACTTAACATAACACATATAACATACACTTATTATAATGGCCATTATTACTTGGGGTCCCATAGACTACACAAGCTTATGCCCATGAGATTAGTGGGGTCCTACCAGCTAAATAGGCATATGCCCACAATCTTTTTGGGGTCTTGTTAGTCAAATAGGGCATAAGCCCAAGCCTACAAACAAACACATTTATAACATATTCATAACATATCATAACATAACACATAAGATAACATAAACATAAACATATAGATTCTAGCCTATTTTCCTTACCAAAGTTACCGAGATTATGGACTGAGTTGGGATTGTTGGAACACTCCTAAAACCATAAAAAAGAGTAAGTCTAAAGAAAGGAGATGAAATGAAAGAGATGGAAAGACTAAACCATAGAAAACATACTTACCAACTTATATGCTTAAAAGCTTGGATTCCCTAACCAAAATAAGAATAAGGTTAGGGGACTGAGTAGAAGGTTTTGAGAAAGGAAATAACATAAAAATACAGAAAAGAACTAGAGTTTTGGGTTTACCTCAAAGATTGCAAGATCAATCTAACATCCACCGAAATACTATAGCACTCACTTACTTCCCAAAGTGTTTGATAAGCTTATGATGTTTAAGCTTATAGTTTTTCCCCAAACCAAGTGTTTACACTCTCACACTCACTTAACACTAGCAGCCTCTGAACTTAGAGCAAATGGTGAATAATGGCTGGGTACTAGGTCCTATTTATAGAGTTTGGGAATGAAAATATCTTGATTTTACTTGAATAAAAATAATGGCTTTTTAGGTGAAAATCATTTGAATAATCGTTCAGCAGAGGCTGAAGACTCGTTCAGAAGATGCTGGACTGTTGAAGGAGTTTGAATGGCTGAAGGGAAAAGAATTCAAATGTATTTGAATTCATGCTGGTGGAGGCGATATATCGCCCCTTATAGGCGATATATCGCCTGGACCTTTGTTCCCGAGGCGACCGTGCATCGATTCGTGTTTTCCGTATCTACGTGCTGCGACATATCGCCCCCTATAGCTGCGATATATCGGCATACGCTGAATATTTAAACACGAATTTACACATTTTTAGCTGAGTTTGAATGGAGTAAACAGCCTTGACTAAGCCCTCAACGTGCTCAAAGCTGCTGACTGACCCTATACATTCAAACTTTTACCCTTATTTAATTTAATCCTCAAAAATATTTAATCCTTAATTACCATTCAAAACATGTGCTTAAAATCCTATTGGTTGATGTCTAAACCTTATAATATAATAATATAACCCTTAATATCAGACACATTAATCAAACCTTAGGTTATACTTAATATTCTTAAACTATAGGTTAAACTTAGAAAATCTATAAGTACTACTATGAGTGTCCAAATAACTCCCGGTCTGAACCAAAAATCCAAAGTAACAATGATAACACTAAACATACTATAATACTACTAAACAATTAGCTAAGTAAAGTTTTTGGACTCTACATATATATATATATAAATATTTATACCACAACAGACAGAAATCTCTTGTGGAGATTCAAATTTTTACACTCCTAGTTATGAAGCCAAGAGTCTCAGTGTTTGTACTAGATGAATAGAAAAATATATTTTTATTTTCATGTTTTTTTTAAGAAATCCTATTAAATTTTTTTTTTCCACCCAATATAAAAAGAACAAGACAACAGTCAACAAAAATTAAAATACAAAACCAAATGACTAACTTAAGAGTTAAGTCATATAAGAATACATGAACCATTACCAATACAATAATATTGCTTGAACCTATACCTAACCTCATTACAAAATCTCCAAAACAAAATCCCATTAAAAAAATAATAATGCGCTAGCTACAAGAACTTGTTTCCATGTTTAGACACTTACAAATTATGTTTAAAAAATGATACATAAATACATAAATCAACTATTAATATTATTAAGTAGAACGATATTCTTTTAAATTATATATTATAAAATAATAAATATTATTGAGGTTGTTTATTTTTATGTATGTTGATGGACATATATAATATTTGTATTGTGATTTTCTCGAACTAATTAAAATATGGGTAAATATTATTTTAGACTCTTTGTTTTGCAAAAGTTACCGATCAAATCTTTTGTTTTGTTAAATGATAATTCAGACTTTGTGTTTTGCAAATTAGAACAAAATAATACCATAAGCCTGATTTTGGTTAAACTATTTTTCAAAATGCCTTTACTAACTAATGATTTAATAAAAAATAAATATATCATTTTTTAAATAAAAAATAATTAAAAAATATTTTAAATAATAAAAAATTAACATAACTAAATTATAACAAAACACTACTACTAAATTGGGATTTTCCAACACCCAACCACGACAGTCAACAGAGTTGACTGCCGTAATTGCTTAGTGAGACTCTACGCCGACAGTTAAAAACTGTAGGCATAGAGACCAACGCCTACAGCTAATAACTGTCACCATTGTTTTTTACTGTCGCTATTGACCCCAACGCCAACAGTTAATTCGAGACCAATGCCGACAGTTAAAATGTGTCGCTATTGACCCCAACACTGACAATTAATTCGAGACTAATGCCGACAGTTAAAAGGTGTCACTATTGACCCCAACGCCAACAATTCATAAAAGTCTAATGCCAACAGTTAAACTTTGTCGCTATTGACCCCAACGCCGACAGTTAATAAAAGTCCAATGACGACAGTCATAAAATAATGTCACCAAAATTCAAATAAAAAATCTAAAAATATAATTTTAAAAATAAACTAAATTATGTACATATATATTTATAAAAATTATGTATTTATTAAAAACTTTTAAAACTAGATTTTTTTTATTTCTAAATTTTTCATATTATTAACGTTTGTATTTATAATAATTTTTGTATCAAAACTTAAATTTATTATTCTTTAACATATTTATAAAATTATCTATATTATTCTTTAACATATTTATAAAATTTGTATTAGTTAAAAAAAATTGTTTTATTAATTGAAAAAATATTGTACAGAATATTTAATATATAAATTTATTAGTTATGATTTTTTTTAATATATATATGCTTAAATAATTTTTTATAAAAACGGATTGGAGCAATGTCGACAGTTCAAAGATATCGCTATTGACCACAACACCGACAGTTCATAAAAGTCCAATGCCGATAGTTAAACGTTGACGCTATTGACCCCAACACCGGCAGTTAATAAAAGTCCAATGCTGACAGTCATAAAATGTCGCCAAAATTCAAATAAAAAATCTAAAAATATAATTAATGAATAATATAATTTTAAAAATAAACTAAATTGTGTAAATATATATTTATAACAATTATGTATTTATTAAAAACTTTTAAAACTATTTTTTTTCTAAAATTTTCATATTATTAACTTTTGTATTTATAATAATTTTTATATCAAACTTTAAATTTATTATTCTGTAACATATTTATAAAATTAACTATATTACTCTATAACATATTTATAAAATTTGTATTAGTTAAAAAAGAGTTGTATTATTAATTGGAAAAATATTGTAAAAAAAATTTAATATATCAATTTATTAGTTATGATTTTTTTTAATATGTATATATGTTTAAATAATTTTTTATAAAAATGTATTGGAGCAGACAGTTCAAAGGTGTCGCTATTGACCCCAACACCGACAATTCATAAAAGTTCAATGCCGACAGTTAAACGTTGTCGCTATTGACCCCAACGCCGACAATTAATAAAAGTCCAATGCCGACAGTCATAAAATGTCACCAAAATTCAAATAAAAATTCTAAAAATATAATTAATGAATAATATAATTTTAAAAATAAACTAAATTATGTATATATATTTATAAAAATTATATATTTATTAAAAACTTTTAAAACTATATATTTTTTTGTTTCTAATTTTTCATATTATTAACTTTTGTATTTATAATAATTTTTATATCAAAATTTAAATTTATTATTCTTTAACATATTTATAAAATTAACTATATTATTCTTTAGCATATTTATAAAATTTGTATTAGTTAAAAAATAGTTGTTTTATTAATTGGAAAAATATTGTAAAAAAAATTAATATATAAATTTATTAGTTATGATTTTTTTAATATATATATATATGTTTAAATAATTTTTTATAAAAACGTATTGGAGTAATGCAAACAGTTAAAATGTGTCGCTATTGGAAAATTATAGAGTCTGAATTTTTTTAATGGATAGCGACAGCTTATAGCTGTCGGCATTGCCCCATTAAAAAAAAATTCAGACTCTACTATTCCCCCCACCTTTCGTTTTCCCTCTTCCCTCTTTCTTTCTTTTTCCCTCTTCTCTCTTCCTATTTGTGTGTGACTGCTTCAGCCCCCATCAACGCCGAACCTTCATCCACGTGTGACGCCGTCGATGCCGAACCTTCAGCCACGTGCGACGCCGTCGACGTCTCCTCCATCTTCCAACAATTGCAAGGTATAGCCTAAGTCTTCCATTTATCAACCCATTTATTTGTTATTTTGGTATTGATATTGATATTTATGTTTTATGAGTGTTTAATTGTAGTTTTGACTTATTATTTGATTTCTTTGTGTAGATTTAAAGATTTCAAAGTTTAAAATCCTACAATCTCAAAGTTTAGGGTCCGAATTTGTGGTAAATAACTATGTGTTTTAGTTTGGATTTTGAGTTGCACACAAAGTGTTTGATAAAATGCACTTAGTGTGCTGCGACATTAGTATTATTTCATACTGGTTCCCATTTAGTTTGTGCACTTTTTCAGTTTCTTGTTTTCTTTATTTTCATTTGAAATCAATTTATTTCAAGTATTTTCTTCAAATTTGTGAGTGTTGATCTTTCACAATTCATTACTAAAATAATTCCCAAGGAAAGGTGTTAACGCGGTTCTTCGCCAACAGGTGATTAATAGAATAAGAGAATGAGATTAGTGCTAAGTAACGATCCGTAACAGATGGAAGATCTTAAAATAAAATGGTGATACGAATACTTTTTAGGTGGTTCAAATGTTAAAATCCTTATACTCCACCAGCCAATATTATTGCCAGATTTCTGATATTCTTTACAGGGTATTTCTTTACACAATAGAATCCAACCCTTTGCAACTCCTAAGGTCTCCATATTTATAGGAGAGGGCACCTGGGGGTTGGCAAAGGGGGGGTCATCCCGTGACCTTCTTACCCATCATGTCAATTCTGTGACATTCATGATTAATTCCTAAAACCTGACAAATGAAGTGTGGTGTAATCAATAGGTAAGGGGGATAATGGGCCGCACGGCCCAACCCAGTCGTGGGTGCCTGAACACGCACGTTTATGTTGCGTGTCCGAGAATTCAGGGATATATCAGACACGTGATGTCTGATATATGCACGTTTACATTGCGTGGTTGACTTTATAAGGGGTCACAGCTTCCAACTCAAGCTCGTACCTCGAGCCGGATATCTTCTTAGCCCGCGGTGTCCATACTTCTGACCCGACTCCTTAGTAACCTTAGTAAGCCTTTGGTTACCTCGAGCTAAAGAGGTGGGACCTGGTAACAGCAGCTCTGGATACATGTCATCCACGTGGCTGATATATAAATATTCCATACCTCAGTTTGCTAATAGCCCGTGGAGAATTAGGGCGTACATTTGCCCCCCAAGCCCCTACTCGTGGCACACGATGTCACCCGGGGCCACAGTGGGGGCTTTTAGGCTTCATTGTGGACTCTTCACATTCCGCTCATTATGCAGGCGTCGAGTACGTGGAGCATCGTGGTTGGTGACGGTATGTCTTCTGAGAACCGCATTAAATGGCCTAGTCTATACTTGGTCGTCGTTTCGCCTTTCGAGTAGTGATCCTCGTATCCTACATCAAGGCAATCCAACGGCCCTTCTCACTTGGCCTCTTATGTATATAAAAGGGGTGGCCACCTTACGCACGGGCCACCCGTTCATTTGGAAATTTTCTTATTTTCTCCTCTCTTCTCAGTCTCAAAAAACCCTCCCTTTCTTTCGGTTATTGTTCCTAGCGTTCCAGAAGTTCAGGCGTGAGAGCTCCTTTGAGGCTTTGGCACCAGCAATTTCAGCAGGACTCCAACCCAGACGACCATTTTAGCCTCCTCATAGCAAAACATTCTGTAAGTTCTCCGCTTATGCATGCTTTAAATTTCCCCTTCACTGTTGCTTAGGTAAATTGTTTTTGTAGCCGCATGCAGTATTCTGCTGGTTTCTATGGGTATGATAGGCTTAGGTTTTTATTCTAGGGCACCGACCGTAGAAAAAACCATTTAGGAGTACGACTCAAAGGGTACACTTTCTGGGGAAATTTTCTGGGTAGAATTTTTGTATGCCTGTTTGAAATAACCAGCTTTTAGGGTGCAAAAATCGGGTAGCTTAGGGGACACGCTTCACAGGCGGTTTTGCATTGTTTGCCTACTGAAACTTTCCTTCCAAGGCAAACTTTTTTATTCTGACCCTCCTGATGCACATATTCCAAGTAATCGGGGACCCGTTGGGAGCACAGGCACGTGTTCATAGAACCGCGTGGTCTCACTCTTCACGGGCTGAGATTACCTCAGCCCATGTAAAGGAAACACTTCGCGTCAGATTCTTTCTTATGCTTAGGTCGCCTTTTCTAAATTTTCTTCTTTTGTTCGTTAGGCGACCAGATGGGACCAAAGAAGAACGCCCCTAAGAAGACTGCTGACAGTTCATCTTCTCAGCAAGCCAAAGGAAAGGAGGTGGTCACGGACTCTCCAATCCCCGTTTTTGGTCCAGCCGTGGAGCAGGAGCTTAAGGTGGGGCCCGACGCTTTCTTTGAGGCCGAGAGGATCGTCTCGAAGATCACCAGCCAGGGGAAAGTGAATAAGATATTCCTTTCCCACAATATTGAGATTGGGAGGGGCACCCTAGACGCCCGATCTCCCCTAGAAGGCGAGCGGAGCTGCGCGCCACTCGATGAGGAATACGCGACCTGGAGCGACGAGCACTTCAAGGCTGGGGCCTTCCTTCCGCTGGACCAGTACTTCGCGGATTTTCTCAATTACGTGAAGCTGGCTCCTTTCCAGCTCCCCCCTAACGCATACCGTTTGTTAGCGGGGTTGAGATACTTATTCCTAAAGCAGGAATGGGAGGTCCCCACGCCGGCGGACATCCTTTACTTTTTCTGCCTCAAGGCCAGCCCGGAGCAGAGGGGGCGAGGCGACGGGTTCTACTATCTGACCCGTTTTCCAAACACGGCTGCGGTCATCGAGCTGCCCAGCCACCCCAACGACTTTAAAGACCAGTTCTTCATGTCCAAGGGGTTTTGCAATTGCAAACATCACTATTTCAACCGCCCTCGTAAGTACCCTTTATTCTTAGCTCGTAAGTCAATTATTGATTAGCTTCCTTTATTAGTTCCTGACTTAGAAACAATCATGCAACCATTTTCGTGAGGACGACCAAGTCTGTGACCCTCGGGGGTCAATACGAAACATTGGCGGGGCTGCCCCCCAGCGAAAAGGACTATCGCCAGCTCATGTCTGACGAGACGATGCTGGCATGCAAGCTAATCTCCCCAGGCCAGACTCTGGCCTTGAGGAGACCGCGGGACCTCCCTCCAGCTCGTGATATGGCACCCATCCCCAAGGAGGAGGCTGAGGGAGAAGAAGAGGACGAGGAGGACGAGGTGCCCCTCGTGCGGCGGAAGCTAGTGCTGGAGGTCGCCCAAGAAACAGACGTGGAGAGGGCATGGTCCGGAGCAGCAGCCGACCCATCCGGGCAAGGTAATTCTTATATGTTTAGGGACTTAGATAAGGCCACTGCAGACCTTTGGTTAGCTAGGTTCAATCCCAGCCAGCCCGTTCATCTCCATTGGAGTGACCTAGACCGCGACGTAACCTTACTCCAATGCGTCGACCAGCTCATGCTGGGATATGAAATGAGCCGCCCTAGGGGTACTATAGTTGTAGATAATACCCTAGCCTTTAGGTCAGTTTTTTTGAGGAGTATGGGACCAATCTTCGGTCGTGGCCCTCCCGTCGGGAGGGTATAGTAGCTCCGGGTCTTAGGCAGTACGTAGAAGAGTCTAGTCCCAAGCCAGATTCGGACTCAGAGCCTCTTCCAGCCCGCGAAGTCGTTATCCTAGATTCCCCCGCTGCAGCTCCGGGGCCGGTGGTCGTGACCATAGATTCCTCCTCTAGCTCGGAGGGTAGGATCCCTTTCAATATATACTTGAGATCTATTTTCCCTTTTATTTTTGTTGTTTTGCATGAATACTTTTACTTGTATATTAACATTTTGTCTTTGTTTTGCCAGAGGACATGTCTCAGCCAGGGAGCAACGATTTGTGAGCTATGTTCCCTGGAGCGAACCCTTCCTCTGGGGCCTCCGGGTCCATGGTGAAAAAGTTCCGGCTGGCGAAGAAGGCCATCGGGAGTACCTCTAAGTCCACTGCAAAGGGGAAAAACCAGGCTCCGACAGCTCAGGAGAAAGTGCCTCTGCCCTCTCCTGCAATGAAGATACCTCCTCCTCCCCCGCGAGTTCCCGTCCCTGCTCGGGAAACGGAGGTGCCCCTCGGGACCTTGTCGACCATAGCCTTCGAGGTGCGTGTTCCGGTGAATCCTCGGGCTTTGGAGAAGATGCCCGACGTCTTTCGGGGAACGGTCTATGAGAACGCGAGCTACACCATGGACCATTATTACAATGCCGCCGAGAGGGACCTACGGGCGATCGAGACAAAGAGCCCGGAGAACGTGATGGATTCTTCGCTGGGGATGGCTCTCACGGTAAGTTGACATTGCCGTTTGTATTCCTTGCTCATTATGCATCACATGTTTGTTTTTTTTTTCTAAGGCAGTTGCCTTATTATCTTTTGGTCTTGCAGGGTGCCTTGGCTCTCCACCGGAGCATATCCCGATCTAGGGCTCGGCTCGAGGATATGAGGGGCGAGCACCAGACTGCCCTGGCCACCCTTAAGACTGCCCAAAAGCAGGAACAGGATGCTAAGGATGCCCTGGCGACTGTGCAGGCTGAGCTAGATGCATCTCGACCTAAGTTGCAGGAGGCCGAGGCTACCAAGGCTGCCCTAGCCGCTGCGAGGACTGAGCTCGAGGAGGCTAGGGCCACTCGGGCCGCATTGGACGCCGCGAAAGATGAGGCCGAGGAGGCCAAGGCCGCCCTGGCGACGGAGAGGGCAGCTTCCAGTTCCTCCATGGAGGCCATGCTGTACCACTGCTGGGTCTTCAACCCAGATGGTGACTTCTCCTTTCTAGGGGCGGACGCATGGGACAGCTTCCTGGAGAAGTTCAAAGCTCGCCTTCAGCAAAAGGTGCCCTCCGAGACCGGGGAGACTTCTGCAGCCGCCAAGCAGGAGGGCGAGGTGGTGACCTCATCGGAGCAACCTGGAGGAGCCTAGGACTTCCCTTTTCTTTTGACCATTCGAACATTTTTTTTTGTAACTTTGTATGAGGTTTTCTAACCTCGAGACAATTGGTTTTATCAACTTTTTGTTTTTAATTGATTTACATCCTTTTGTCTCTATGCATTTTGGTAACAATCTTAGTTTTTGTTGGTGCTGTGATTGATTATTTTTTTTCTAGGAAAAAACATGTTAATCAATTTTGAACCAACTTCTAAGATAAGTCCTGGCTGCATCCTGGACATTAATTTAAAAACTTAGTTCGCGTTAATTTGCGATTAATATCTCGTGCTTTTCAAGAAAAACAACGATCAATCAATTTGAATTAACTTCTAAGTTTTAGGACCTGGTTGCATCTAGGACGTTAATTTGAAAACTTAGTTCGCGTTAATTCTTGATTAATATCTTGTGCTTTTTAAGAAAAACACCGATCAATCAATTTGAATTAACTTCTAAGTTTTAGGACCTGGTTACATCCAGGACGTTAATTTGAAAACTTAGTTCGCGTTTATTCTTGATTAATATCTTGTGCTTTTTAAGAAAAATACCGATCAATCAATTTAAATTAACTTCTAAGTTTTAGGACCTGGTTACATCCAGGACGTTAATTTGAAAACTTAGTTGGCGTTAATTTTTATTAATATCTCGTGCTTTTTAAGAAAAACATCGATTAATCAATTTGAATTAACTTCTAAGTTGTAGGACGACCTAGTTATATCCAGGATACGACTTAGTTCGCGTTAATCCTTTATCAATATCTCGTGCTTTTTAAGAAAAACATCAATCAATTGATTTGAATCAACTTCTAAGTCTTTAGGGCGACCTGGTTGTATCCAGGCACCATATGCCCCCCCAAGTAATTAGGAAAAGGTCTTTCGTGGTTACTTGAGATTACATCCGCAAATATACACAATAATGAAAAAAGATTTAATTCTCATTGCTTAATAAACAAAAAATGGCCTTTTTGAGTAAGCCTTACAAGGGTATTACTGATAATATTTCTTCAAATGGATGGCGTTCCAAGTTCGTGGGACTGCCTCTCCATTAAGCCGAGCTAACTTGTAGGTTCATTCTGTTATGACCTCGGTTATTTGATATGGCCCTTCCCAGTTCGGTCCCAATACTCCATCTTTGGGATCTTTACTGGCTAAAAAGACTCTTATGAGGACCAGGTCGCCAATGCCAAAGGCACGCTTTTTGACCTCTGAGTTGAAATAACGAGTAATTTTTTTGCTGATAATACGCGAGTTGGAGCTGGGAATCTTCTCGTCTTTCATCAATCAGGTCGAGGGACGCGCAAAGCAATTCGTGATTGCGGTCCTGGTCATACGCCTGGACTCTATGCGAAGACACCTTTATCTCGATAGGAAGGACTACCTCACTCCCAAAAGCTAGGGAGAAAGGAGTATGACTTGTAGGAGTTCGATGCGAGGTCCGGTATGCCCACAATACCTGGGGGAGTTGTTCTGGCTAGAATCCCTTGGCTTCATCCGGTCTCTTCTTAAGGCTCGCCTTTAGTGTCTTATTGACGGCCTCGATCTGCCCATTTTCCTGGGGATAGGCCACGGAGGAGAAGCTTTTCACAATGCCGTACTTTTCACATAATTCGGTGAAGAGGTCGCTGTTGAACTGCGTTCCATTGTCTAATACGATCTTCTTTGGCAACCCGAACCGACAGATAATGCTTTTGACCACGAAGTTGAGGACTCTCTTGGAAGTGATTGTTGCCAAGGGTTCTGCCTCAGCCCACTTGGTGAAGTAGTCGATAGCCACCACCGCGTAACGGACCCCTCCCTTTCCAGTAGGGAGGGCGCCAACCAAGTCGATTCCCCAGACCGCGAATGGCCACGGGGACGAGATCATCTTTAGCTCGACTGGGGGAGCTCAGGCAACTGTGGCAAATCGCTGACACTTGTCACATTTCTTGACGTAGGAGATCGAGTCCTTTGACAGAGTGGGCCAGTAATATCCTTACCTTAAGATCTTCAGGGCCAAACTTTGCCCCCCAGTGTGATCTCCACAAAAACCCTCATGCACCTCTTGTAAAATGGTCTTTGCTTCGCCTGGTAGGACACATCGTAGGAGGGGCAGGGAGTGCCCACGCCGGTATAGTAGACCATCTACCACCATATACCTGGGAGCTTGGTAAAGTACCCGCCTTGCGTCATTACGCTCTTCAGGTAACTTTCCTTCGGTGAGATACTCGAAGATGGGGGTCATCCAGGTCGGTCTGGCGTCGATCATCTCGACCTCTGCCGCGACTTCTATGCTTGGTTTTTCCAAGAACTCTACCGGTACTAACCCCAAAGTCTCCGTCTCCCCGGAGGTAGCGAGCTTTGCGAGGGCGTCTGCGTTGGCATTCTGCTCCCGAGGTATCTGCTCGACTGAGCCCCGTTCGAATGCGGACAGCTCGACTTTTACCTTGGCCAGGTAAGCAGCCATCTTGGTTCCCTGTGCTTGGTATTCACCTAGCACCTGGTTTACCATGAGTTGGGAATCGCTAAAGCATTGAACGGAGCTGGCCTTCAGCTCCTGGGCCACCCTTAGCCTGACCAGTAAAGATTCGTATTCGGCCTTGTTGTTGGATGCCTTGAATCCGAATCTCAGCGCCGAGTGGAATCTATGTCCTTCTGGGGATATCAAAATGATTCCAGCCCCGGAGCCGTTCTCACTAGATGAGCCATCTACGAAGATCTTCCATGACGCCTGGGCCGAGGTGACCTGGGGTGAATCTTCCACAAGATCTTCTCGGAATCCTGTGCATTTTGCCACAAAATCAGCTAGGGCTTGGCTTTTTATTGCAGTTCGCGGAGTGTATAAAATCTCGAACTGGCTGAGCTCAATAGCCCACTTCAACAGACGTCCCGATGCTTCAGGTTTTCGCAAAACCTGCCTTAAAGGTTGATCGGTTATGACATGTATTGAGTGGGATTGGAAATACGACCTGAGCTTTCGGGAGGCCGTGATGAGACAGAATGCCATCTTTTCCATCAACGGATATCGGGACTCAGCTCCGAGAAGCCTCTTGCTAATGTAATAGACTGGTTTTTGAACCCGGTCTTCTTCTCGGACCAATACGGCACTAGCTGCATCTTCTGTAATAGCTAGGTAAAGGAAAAGGGGCTCTCATGCCATTGGTTTGGACAATACGGGTGGCTCGGCTAGGTGTGCTTTCAGGTCGAGGAAGGCACGTTCGCACTCCTCTATCCATTCAAACTTCTTATTCCCCTGGAGCAGGTTGTGAATGGCAGGCACTTGTCGGTGGATTTAGAAATAAACCGATTAAGGGCTGCCACCCTTCCTGTCAGGCCTTGAACGTCCTTTCGCGACCGAGGGGAGGGCAGCTCGAGCAATGACCTGATCTTATCGGGGTTCGCCTCGATTCCTCTAGTGTTGACGATGAAACCCAAGAATTTTCCAGACGCGACCTCGAAAGTGCACTTCTGCGGGTTAAGCCTCATGCCGTATTCTCTTAGTATCTTGAAGCACTCTCCCAGGTCGGAAACATGGTTATCGGTAGTTTTCGACTTGACCAGCATGTCGTCAACGTACACTTCCATGTTCTTCCCGATCTGGTTGGCAAACATCCTGTTCACCAATCTCTGGTATGTAGCACCGGCATTCTTCAGCCCGAACGACATGACCATGTAACAATAGACGTTAGTTGGGATCATGAAGCTAGTGTGCTCCTGGTCCGCTGGATTCATGGCGATCTGATTATAGCCCGAGTACGCATTCATAAAGGACATGAGCTCGTGCCCTGCCGTGGCGTCTACCAATTGGTCGATCCTTGGCGAGGGAAAACAGTCTTTGGGGCAAGCTTTGTTCAGATCGGAGAAGTCAATGCAGGTTTGCCATTTCCCGTTGGGCTTCGGGACCAACACAGGATTGGCGACCCAGACCGGGAACTTAGCTTCGCGGATAAAGCCGCACTTTTTGAGCCGGGCTACCTCATCTTCTAATGCTTCATCTCGAGTTGTTCCCAGGCGCCTCTGTTTCTGGGATTTCGCTGGGACGCTCTTATCCAAATGGAGGGTGTGCATGATGACACTCGGGCTAATTCCCACCATGTCTTCGTGAGACCATGCGAACACGTCCAGGTTCTCCTGCAGGAACTTGATCAACTCCGCCTTCCTCTCGCCGCAGAGGTTTTTTCCGAGCTTAACCATCCGCAAGGGATTCTGTGGATCGATACTTACCTCCTCGAGCTCTTCATTAGCTTGGAGCTCGGACTTATCCTCGCCTATTCTGGGATCAATATCATCACTTAGGACGATATTTTCCCCTTCGGTACTTTGAGGTTTTTCAATCTCAGGATTAGGCAAAGGTTCCTGAGATTCCTCATTTCCACCCTGGACGGCCATCGTTAACTGCCCGGGTTTTAATTTTCCCTTCATGGAAATGCTGTAGCATTCCCTGGCAGCGAGTTGATCGCCACAAACCGTGCATAACCCTGTGGAAGAGGGGAGTTTTAGCGCGAGGTGGCGGATGGAGGTAACGGCTTCAAAAGCTATAAGTGTAGGTCGACCCAAAATGGCATTGTACGCGGCGGGACAGTCAATGACCACGAACTCGAGGAGTTTTGAGATTGTCCGAGGTCCCTCTCCTAAGGTGATCACCAGCTCGATCGTCCCTATTGCCGCCGATCCTTCTCCAGAGAAACCATAAAGCATCATGGAGGTTGCTTTTAGCTCGGTGACAGATAAACCCATCTTTTCCAGCGTGGACCGGAACAGTAGGTTTACTGAGCTCCCATTATCGACCAGCACTCTCCTAACCCTCCGATTAGCGAGCTGCACTGCTACGACCAAAGGGTCGTTATGAGGGAACTGGACGTGGCTGGCATCTTCTTCAATAAAAATGATTGGTTGTCTCTCCAATCGTTGCTGCTTTGGTAGATGCTGCTCGGGGACGAACTCCACTCCATTATGAGCCTTAAGTTCGTTGACGTACCTCTTTTGGACACCTCTGCTCATGCCAGCCAAATGAGGACCCCCAGAGATTGTGGAGATCTCTCCTCCTATCATTGGAGGAGGGACGTCCTGATCTACCTGAGACCCAGGCTGACTGACCGGGACTTCTGGAGCTGGACGGCTTGTGGGAACCCTATTCCGCGCGTACTGAGCCAAAGGTCTGGCTCTGATGAGGGTTTCAATCTCATCCTTCAGGTGCCTACAATCATCGGCATTGTGGCCTATGTCGTTGTGGAACCGACAGAACTTGGAAGGGTCTCTCTTTCCCTTCTGGTGCTTTAATGGCTCCGGCTTCTTCCAGGGGAGCCGAGCAGAATTCGCTAAGAAGATGTTCTCCCTAGAGTGGGTGTGCTCCGTATAAGTCGCGTAGACCGACTTAAATTTTTCTGCGGACTTGTTCTTCTTTGGGCCGTGCTGGTTGTCCTCGCTGCTCCTATTTCTCTTGCCTCCACCAAACTGGTTATTCTGTGTAACGGTTTGGGTCGCTGTCACGACCTTCGTTCCCACTCCAGCGGGCTGCTCAGGGGTCTGGCTGGTTCCTGCAGTTGAGGCTTGCGCCTCCTCCAGGTTGATCCACCCCTGGGCCCTATTTAGGAATTCATTTACGGTGCTGACTCCCTTCCTTTGTATCTCATTCCAGAGTCCCCCTCCGACGAGGATTCCAGTTCTCAAAGCCATGAGCTTAGAGCTGTCATCTACTTCTCTGGCCCGAGTAGCGACGTTCACAAATCTGCTCAGGTAAGCCTTCAGAGGCTCGTCGGGTTGCTGCTGTACGTTTGCCAGGGTGTTAGCCTTGACGCGGGTAGCCTGGGAAGCTCAGAATGCTCTCTTGAAGTCAGTAGATAAAGTTTTCCACGAGCTGATTGACTGTTTTTTACTTTGTTTGAACCACTGTCTGGCCGGCCCAGTCAAGGTGGAGGGAAATATTAAACATCTCAGCTCGGGGCCAATGTTGTGAGCCATCATCAGGGTATTGAACATACCCAGGTGATCTGACGGACCTCCGTCTCCGTTGATTTTGGACAAGTGCAGCACACGGAAATCGGGCGGATATGCCGTTGCTGCTATGCTGGGGGCGAAGAGCTCGAGTTCGTCCCCGGAATCATATTCGTCCTTTTCTTTTTCTGATAGGAGCTTCCTCATCAACTCCTCCATCTGAGCCAGGCGCTCAAGGGTTTTGTCCTGATTTCCTTGGTTGTTCCGGGGCTGTTCAACAGCTCCGGATCCATTGTACACGTTTTGCGGGTTATTGTCCCTCCTATCTTGAGATAGGTTATATGAGACATTCCCGTTGTCGCGTACCTTGGACAGGTCATCCCTCTGGCGAGCACGGCTGCCGTTTCCCACTGGGTCTCCCCTTTGAGAGTTAAGATGATCTCGAAGGTCGCCCCTCGGGGTGGCTTGAGGACTTTGCGTCGAGCTTAGGCGTTGGCGCAGGTCTCCGCCAGAAAGGTCACTTCGGCGGCTTCCGGTCCAATAGCTACCGTTTGAGAAGCTTGGGGCCCGCCTCTAGGGGTGAGGATCCGGGACTTCTCTAGGCGCCCTGTTACGATGGGAAGGTCCTGCGGAAGGTGGATTTCTCCTACTGCTTCCATGAGCTGGAATATCTCGGACTGACTGAGGTGGAGACAGATATCCTATGGGTGAAGGAGGATGCCTGACTGGAGATGTAATCCTGGTCCCGTCAGGGCGGATTAGGTTAGGTCAGGGCCACTCGGCTCTCCCAACCTCCGGGTCCTGCGCTCGGCGGTCTGAGCGAGGTGCAAGACGGCTGGTCAGGACGGGCTGTCGTTGTGAGCCCTCCCCGGATCTCCTTCACGAATTCCCTCAAGCCCTCCTGAGTGAACTCGAGGGTGGAAGTGAGCTGGGTGTTGAAGCTCGGACCGATCAACTGTACTGTTGCTCGGCCCTAGGTAGCTCTTCGAAAGTGGTCTCTCGGTGGTGCGATGAGGGAGTAGAGTTTGACATCGGGGGTTTGACCAACCGACTAGGCTTGGACCGATTACCCTGGCGGGACTTACGAGTCTCGCCTTGCCTCTTTCCGACGTTAGCGTCGGTTGTAAGAGGGGGTAGTCGGGCCAACACCTCCTGAATCTGCTGGTTAGCTTTTTCCAGCTGACTCCTCAGTTGTGCGTTCTCCATTTCCACCGCCGTGTAGAAATTTGGGATCAGATTAGGTGGCCGGGGAGCCGAACTTCCAGTGTCATCTTGGCCTATTGGCTGCTTGCCCGGCCGCTGTTGAACCTCAGGGTTCTGATCATCGGAGATGGCGGCATGATGGGCCTCCTGCCCATCACGTTGGTCCGCCTCGTTACCGTATCTTGAGTGAGTGACCACCATGGTTGGGTATTTGCGATAGCACCAATCTAACAAGCTCTCAATGAAAGCACCAAACTGTTGACGCGGTTCTTCGCCAACAGGTAATTAATAGAATAAGATAATGGGATTAGTGCTAAGTAACGAACCATAACAGATGAATGATCTTAAAATAAAATGGTGATACGAATACTTTTTAGGTGGTTCAAAAGTTAAAATCCTTCTACTCCACCAGCCAATATTATTGCCAGATTTATGATATTCTTTACAGGGTATTTCTTTACATAATAGAATCCAACCCTTTGCAACTCCCAGGGTCTCCATATTTATAGGAGAGGGCACCTTGGGGTTGGCAAAGGGGGGTCATCCCGTGACCTTCTTACCCATCATGTCACTTCTGTGACATTCATGATTAATTCCTAAAACCTGACAAATGAAGTGTGGTGTAATCAATAGGTAAGGGGGATGATGGGCCGCACGACCCAACCCAATCATGGGTGCCTGAACACGCACGTTTATGTTGCGTGTCCGAGAATTCAGGGATATATCAGACACGTGATGTCTGATATATGCACGTTTACATTGCGTGGTTGACTTTATAAGGGGTCACAGCTTCCAACTCAAGCTCGTACCTCGAGCCGGATATCTTCTTAGCCCGCGGTGTCCATACTTCTGACTCGACTCCTTAGTAACCTTAGTAAGCCTTTGGTTACCTCGAGCTAAAGAGGTGGGACCTGGTAACAGCAGCTCCGAATACATGTCATCCATGTGGCTGATATATAAATATGCCATACCTCAGTTCGCTAATAGCCCGTGGAGAATTAGGGCGTACAAAAGGATATTTGGTACTTACTATTATATTAGCTTGTTTATGACATAGTACACTTACATATATTGCACTTACAATTGACATAGTACACTTACATATATTGACACAGTACACTTACAATTGATATTTGATACTTTACAAATTCTTTTCAATGAGGTTTACCAATAAATTGACACTATATAATGGTATGTTCTAATGTCTTTGGTGAGGTGATTTATAACATTGAGCATCACTTTTGGTTCTTGTGATCACGTTTAGGTTCAATAGTATAAAGTGCTACACAAAAGTTTGACATTAGCATATTGGTTGATAATTCATAGTTATATTGGACTCTAAGTTTCATTCTTTTGGACTAGCATTTATTTGAGCACAACACTTTTTTTGGTTCCCATTAATACTTGTATAACTTTTGAGTACAATATATTCTATGTCATAATATTTCAAGCATTAATTTTATTTTTAGGTAGTGGAATTAGTGATGAGCATTAGAAAAGCTTGCTATTGATTGGAAGGGGTATATTATTTTATTCTTTTTAATATTATACAAGTGTATGTTAGAGGAGTTTGAATATCTTAAATATTCATCCATAGCGAAGTAGGTTCTGGGATTATAATTGTGCGCTGCAGAGATAACGAAAGGTTGAGAACTTGCATGTCTTAGTGAAGTAGGTTCTGTGATATATATAATTGTGTATTGGGGGAGATATAAGGAAGACAAATTGTGTTGTTGTTTGAATTGATTGAATTATTTGAATTGATATTGACAGATGGTTAGGTTACAAATATAGGGGAAGTGCTGTTCATTTTAAATTTAGCAATGATAATTAAGAAGAATGGGGCAAGAGATTGTAGAGGCGATTTCCTACAATTGATTAGATGGGCACCGACAACCTGTCAAGAACAAAGAGAGAGAGACGAGAGTTCAATTGGGAGCATCGGTGGGGTGTCAGCCAAAGGAACTCCGACGCTTAAGTTAGTCGGGTTGTAATGAGAGCTAATTGAAAATAATAAAATTATGAAGTAAATAAAAAAATAGTGATGGATGGATGACTAGTAGAATGGTCAGAGTGACGGTGGCGATGACAGAGGGGTTGAACGACTAGGTCAAGTCCAGTCAAATCAGACTGAATGACTTGTCTTGCTTGACTGGATCGCTCATAAAAAGAGTAGCCTTCGTTTCAATTAGAGAGTAAAGAAAGTCAAGTGATTATCCAATCCCCCATTCTCAACCCCTAAGGGTCTTATTTATTGTCCTTCTTTTCATTCCGTTCTCCTCCGTCTTCTTGATTCGTCTGACTCGCTCCAAGTGGTTTCTTTCCGAAATTCTCGGCAAATGTGGTGTGAGCCTTGACTGTTTCAAGGTCCTTGGCTGACTGAGCGTATCCAGATTCGGGTCTGGGTCCGGGTCCGGGTATGGTTTTGGGCATTTGGATGGTACATTGGGCTGACTGACTGCTTGTTGGACTCTTTTTTATCAAGTAGACAGATTTTGTCCACTACAGAGATCAAAATTGTTTTTTTTTTTGCTTGAAGACCTTAACTACACTAACTAAATCATAAAAAATAGCATGAATAATTTAGATTATGAAAGATTAATGTTTCACTTTCATTTATATTCAGATAGAGCTCAAGTAGTCATATATTGAATATGACAAAATTAATTAAGGCATAATGGGTGGTGTGAAGGGTTATTATTATTATTTTTTAACTCTTTTTTTTAATCTCTTTTGAAATACTTATTTTCTGTAAGTTCTTTTTTTCCAAAGACGTTTTTTTATAAAAAAGAAAAAAGAAAAAGAAAAAGAGAACTAGCTTTTGCAAGAGGGCCGGGGAATTGTAGCAAAATAGCTTTTGCATAGGGTTCCACAGGTCGGTCTTTTTTTGGGTCGTATTGCCCTTTGATGGCTGATTATGGGACAAATATCACCGACCCCTTGTAGTGATCTCTCACCATTACCACATTATATACATTTAGAGTAAGCTGGATGTGCTATTCGATCTTGTAACCCACGAAAGCTCGAGAAAGAGAATGTCCTCTCAAGGTCTCTCGAGCCTCCTTGAAACCCCTTTTTACATATTTCTACATGAATGATTATATATACACTTTTTTATTTATTACTTAAATCTTTTGGGATTCCTTAGTTCATCATAAAGAACATATTTTTACATGCACGTCACTTTCTAATTTAATTTTTTTTTCATAGTGGTATAACTATACATAACTAATCTTTATAGGGTTAGCATTATGACATGGGGTTTGAAACATTTTTTTGGAATTTTGCTAGATATCCATTTTATGAAAAACTTTTTTAGAACTATGTATTTCTTTTATTTAGAAAGTGTTAGAACTATCAAATATAAAGTTAATGTTACCAATGTTAATTTAATTTTTTATGTGTATTCTTTTATTGCAATTGATGCGTTGATTTTGAAACTAGGGGGCATTGACAACATATTTGCAATGTTCTCTGGTGTGGAAACTTTGCGAAAATTAAAAATTGTCACCATAGACAGCCAATCACGACACCTAATAACTGTTGGCGTTGCCAGCAACGACGACACCTATTAACTGTTGGCGTTGCCAGCAACGACGACACCTAATAACTGCCGGCGTAGCTACCCCTACGCCGACATATGCAAATACGTCAGTTAGTCGACTATCGTCGTTGCTCAATAGCGACAGTTAAAAACTATCGAGAAATCTCATTTTTGTAGTAGTGAAATTTACATTTACAAACCCTATTCTAACTAAAATCATTGAAACCCTAAATCTAAACTAATCTAAATTAAACAATTTTTTTTCTTATTCTTCACTCGATTTAAGTACAAAATTAAGGATTAAACAGAACTAAGTTTAAAATCAATCTCTATCCTAAATCAAAACACAAAATCAATTTGAATCTAATGTTCTTCATCACCATCAAAACCAAAAATCTTCAATACAAAATATCACAAAATAAAAGTTTCATTTCCCATAATAGAAAACCCATAAATTTTGAGACAACTAGATCAGAAAAATGAAAAAAATAATAATTCAAAGTCATCCCCTTCTTGACTTTTTTCCAGAAAGCCATCAGCCAAGCTCACACCTCGTTAAAGGCTGCAAGAATGTCGGAGTGCTTGCCTGTCTAATGACCTGCAACCAGACGAAGTGCTCACCATGAAGAAGGGCACTGGATTTGCACCAGCGACCCAACGGCAACCCAGCCCATTTAAACCTCCACCTTCGTCCAGATCTGGGTCGAAGTCGTTGCCTAGTGCAGATCGCCACTCCTGTCGTCCTCCCCTCTAGCAGTGAAGCTCCAAATCCCAAATCTACCCACCGTTGAAGGCTTCCGTCTGCAAGCCCCAAACTATAGTAAAGCACCCTCGTTGCTGGCTTTGATGTGATGTCCCCCGTGACCCATATATGTAGAAGAAGATCAAGAAGAAAAAGGGGGAGGGAGATGGAACAATTTTTCAATTTTTTCTTTTTAGGAATTTTTTTTATTGAAATTAAGTTTATTAGTTTAATTTTTAATTTTATGTTTAATATTTTTTAATTAAATCTGATTATTTGTGTTAATTTTTTATTATTTAAAATATTTTTTTATTTAAAAATAATTTATTTATTTTTATTAATTCATTAATTAGTAAAATATGAGAGCATTTTGCTCATATTAAAAAATAGTTTGACCAAAATCAGGCCGATGATATTATTTTGTTTCATTTTGTAAAACACAAGGTCTGAATTGTCATTTAACAAAACAGAGAGTCTGATCGATAACTTTTGTAAAATACAGAATCCAAAATAGTATTTACTCTTAAAATATTAACTATTATGTCAAATTATCATAAATCAAAGTGGTTTCGAGAAATTATAAGCCTTTGTAATAATTTTTTTAGCACCTATCTCTATCATTCTACCTGTTTAATATTATAAAAGTTCTCTCATTATTTATAAATATATATTATATGAGTCATTGTTGATGGTGTGTAATTTTAGTTAATTAATACAAGAAATTATCAAATGAATTTGTTGTCTTTTGACACAATGATTAGGACCCAAATGGACTAGATTTTTCATATTTATAAATTAAAGAATGTAATTAAATAATGAGTTTTTTTTTAAATATACTTTATTTTTGTATTTTTGTATTTTTTACGGTCCCTGAATTTTTTTTTTCAAAAATACGTTTTTAAAATTTTTATAATTACAAAAGTACGGTATCAATGAAACAATTAACAAACAACAATAAGACAACAACTAAACATTAACCCACAGAATATATGTTTTTTTATAAAAAAAATTAAACAAAAACCAAAATATATCTGCAAACAACTAAACAACAAATAAACATCAACACAACAACAGAACAACTATAAATAAACTTAAACAACTAAAAACTAACATGAAAAAAATTATACATAAAATATAAACAACAAAAAAACAACAATCCTACAACAACACAGTGCAAACCATTACATTTTAAAAAGCAACACATTGCAATACAATTTCAGAAAAAACAACTACAAAATAATAATTGGACAACAACTAGACATCAACACACTACATACTAACACATTAAAAGACAACTAAAAAACAACAATTAGACAACAACGAGACATCAACTCACCACATTAAAAATGACTAAAAAATCACTACTACAAAATTGGGTTTTTCCGACACCCAACCACGACAGTCAACTCTGTTGACTGTCGTAATTGTTTAGCGGGACTCTACGCCGACAGTTAAAAACTGTAGGCATAGAGACCAACGTCGAGATCTAATAACTGTAACCATTACTTTTGACTGTCGCTATTGATCCCAACGCCGACAGTTAATTCGAGACTAATGCCGACTGTTAAAATGTGTCGCTATTGACCCCAACGCCGACCGTTCATAAAAGTCCAATGCCGACAGTTAAACGTTGTTGTTATTGACCCCAATGCCGACAGTTAATAAAAGTTCAAAGCCGACAATCATAAAATATCGGCAAAATTCAAATAAAAAATCTAAAATTATAATTGATGAATAATATAATTTTAAAAATAAAATAAAATATGTAAATATATATTTATAAAAATTATGTATTTATTAAAAACTTTTAAAACTAGATTTTTTTTTTCTAAATTTTTCATATTATTAACTTTTGTATTTATAATTATTTTTATATCAAAATTTAAATTTATTATTCCTTAACATATTTATAAAATTAACTATATTATTCTTTAACATATTTATAAAATTTGTATTAGTTAAAAAATAGTTGTTTTATTAATTGGAAAAATATTGTAAAAAAAATTAATGAATAATATAATTATAAAAATAAACTAAATTATGTAAATATATAATTATAAAAATTATGTATTTACTAAAAAAATTTAAAACTAGATTTTTTTTTTGTTTCTAAATTTTTCATATTATTAACTTTTGTATTTATAATAATTTTTATATCAAAATTTAAATTTATTATTCTTTAACATATTTATAAGATCAACTATATTATTAACTATTATTCTTTAACACATTTATAAAATTTGTATTAGTTAGAAAATAGTTGTTTTATTAATTGGAAAAATATTGTAAAAAAATTAATGAAAAACTAAATTATGCAAATATATATTTATAAAAATGATGTATTTATTAAAAACTTTTAAAACTAGATTTTTTTGTTTCTAAATTTTTCATATTATTAACTTTTGTATTTATAATAATTTTTATATCAAAATTTAAATTTATTATTCTTTAACATATTTATAAAATTAACTGTATTATTGACTATATTATTCTTTAACACATTTATAAAATTTGTATTAGTTAAAAAAGAGTTGTTTTATTAATTGAAAAAATATTGTAAAAAATTTTAATATATATTTATTAGTGATAATTTTTTTATTAATATATATATGTTTAAATTATTTTTTTTATATAAAAACGTATTGGAACATGCCGGCGTTAAAATATGTTGTTATTGGGAAACTGATTTTTTTTTAAAGGGACAGCTATAAGTTGTTGCTATTGGAGTTATAGCTGTCGTAATTGACCCTTAAAAAATTTCAAACTCTAAATATACTTGGGAAATTTGAGTTTTAATGCAATAAGTGACACTCCGTTTGAAAAATACCTTATCACTATATAACTCTCGTTTTGGTGCTACTAATGCCGTTACTACCCAAAATACCCTTGGCATAATTTTCCCTCTCTTTTTCTCGTAGTCTTCACTCTCTATCTCTTATGTTTTCCCTCTCTGTCGCTCAAACTCTCGTACAAAAAAAAAAAAAGACAGCCACCATTAATTTGCATTTCGGATCTAGGGGCAAGTTGTGAGTCCTTTCAAGTCAAGAAACTTCATTTTGGATTTCAGATCCAGAGAAAAAATCTTATGGGTAAGTATATATTTGTTATATGTAGTGAGGAAACTTGTCTGGTTACATTACTTGTCTTATTTCGAACAAATCTGTGTATGCCTTCATGTTTTATTAAAAATTTTCACGGAATGAATTTTGGATACTTCGTGCGTTTTTTTCTGGATTTTTTTCCTGCCTCGATGAGTTTCGATGAAACTCGATAGGTCTCGATGTGTTGCATGCATGCTGGCTCGATGGTCCTCGATGGACCTCGACGTGCCTCGATAGTGTTAGGATGCTAGTACCTCGATGGTACTCGATTGTACTCGATAAAACTCGATAGGTATATAAGAGTTTAATTGGATTTAATAACTCGATTGTACTCGATAAAACTCGATAGGTGTATAATGTTTAATTGGATTGTTTGCCTCGATTGTTCTCGATAAAACTCGATAGGTGTATAAGAGTTTAATTGGATTGTTTGCCTCGATAGTCCTCGATTGTACTCGATCTCGATAGGTGTATAGAATTTTATTGGATTGTTTGTGTTATCTCTAAAATCAGAAGTGAATGACATGGCAGATATTAATTACACGTGGCTGACACCTGGTAGAATCTGTGTTCGACTATCGACCAGGAAGACGTCCAGTATCATGCGATCGGTTTCTTCATACGACCAGCCTGGCCGTACGCACATTATACACGGAGGATATCTTAGGTAGTTATGATGGAATCTGAAATTATCTCCCATGATTTCCTGAGTATCCGAATATTTAGGAAAGAATATCTGT
Organism: Humulus lupulus; assembly: GCF_963169125.1. NCBI lineage: Eukaryota > Viridiplantae > Streptophyta > Magnoliopsida > Rosales > Cannabaceae > Humulus > Humulus lupulus. The sequence continues at coordinate 21,049,484 of NC_084801.1, read as the reverse complement.
AACAAATCAATGTAAATCTTCCCTGAGCTGATAAATAGAAGGAGAGGGCTCAGGGAAGGGGATCCGATCCTTTTCTTTTGAGCAAAAAAGGTCATTTGAGATTAGAAAGAGATTGCACTAGAATAATTGAATTTCTTCTTCAGAGGTTAGTGAAACTCATTGAACCCCAGTTCTTTGATCACCCCTTTGAATCTTAAATCAATAACAATTCAAGTGGACGTAGGTTATTACCAGATCCTGGGGCCGAACCACTATAAAATCTTGTGTCTTTAGTATTTTCGTCATCGCATTCTTTTCAACGTTTTTGTTGGGTGTACAACCAAAGTCCCACATTGGCTAGAAATGGGAAGGATCTTGGGTATATAAGGATGGACACCATCTCCATTGGAATGAGGCCTTTTGGGAAGGTGCCCAAAAACAAATCCGTGAGGGCTTAGGCCCAAAGCGGACAATATCATACCAATGGGGAAATAGATGGTGTCTGAAGGTCCTTACAAGTGGTATCAGAGTCGGATCCCAAAAATTAGCCATGTGAATGTATCCTCGGATTGCCAAAACAAAGGAGGTGAAGCTTGCTGTTAGAGCCATCGGAGGTTCAGATCTGATTCGAAGGGATTTCGAATCTAGCTGGTGAAGGGATTCATCTAGCTTACTCAAGGGGATCTTGAGTGTTGGAATCGAGGGATTCAGGTATTCGAAGGAATTTTGAATCTAGCTAGTGAAGGGATTCATCTAGCTTACTCAAGGGGATCTTGAGTGTTGGAATCGAGGGATTCAGGTTTATATCTGTAATTGTCTGAGGGGAGGCAAGGTGGTCCTTTGTTTGAGGGGAGGATTGTTGGGTGTACAACCAAAGTCCCACATTGGCTAAAAATGGGAAGGATCTTGGGTATATAAGGATGGACACCATCTCCATTGGAATGAGGCCTTTTGGGAAGGTGCCCAAAAACAAATTCGTGAGGGCTTAGGCCCAAAGCGGACAATATCATACCAATGGGGAAATAGATGGTGTTCGACAGTCCTTACAGTTTTCATCCACGTCAAGCGTGTTTTGACTCTGTGTCAGTTGGCCAAAATCCGGGTCAACAGTTTGCCTCGATAGTCCTTGACTGTACTCGATAAAACTTGATATGTGTGACCTCGATAGGACTCGACATATATCGATAGAAATCGATATTTTCTGTTTTATGTTGTAGTTTAACTTTTTGACCTTTTTTTTTGTTTTTTTTTTTGCAGATTCGACTGTTTCCGTATTTGTTGCATTAAATGGTGTTTGGGAACTCGAAAATAGGGATTGGATTTTCAGAGATGCTGAAAATCAAGTTCTGCCCGTGGAGAAGGGTGTGACATATGAGCAACTACTTGACATTCTATACGATGAGCTTGAAGTGGTTAAATGTGTGCAAGACTTGAAAATTGAGGTCCCGTACACATGCCTATCACAATCCGTCAAACCGAACATTATAAAAAATGATAGGCTTGTGCATGCATTCATTGGCTTAGCATTGAAATCTGTAGAGAAGTTCATTCCTCTATGTGTCACATTGATTAAGAAGGGAGGTGTAAGAAATGCATCGGCTTCTGCCAGCGTTAATAAAGAAGTTCGATTTGAAGAGAACATTTCTCCTCCATGTCATGGTTTCAAAGGAACTCAAGGTGACGTTGGAACATGTGTTCCCGAGACAAATCCAGATGTCATAGTCCATGATGATATCCCGGTTAGGGATCCTTCATATGTGCATGACACGGCGGAGTACGATCTCTATGGCTACGAACCTTATGTCAACGACGATCCTGTTGCTGATGCAACAGATCTTGGTGGGCTAGATGTTAGGGCAGATTTTCCAACACAGAGTTCAGATGTTATGGTAGATGAGGAGCGCAGAATAGAAGACCGGCAAACACCTGGGACCAGTAGTAGTCGTCTAGGTTCAAGTAGAACCGATGATAGTTTTAGATGGAGTTCTCCATTGGACTTAGGTGAAGATCGTAGAACATGGAGTGCTCCCATGTTCATCAAATAGGATATAGAGGCCTCACATCAACATCATTCCTCAACCAGCAAAGCTTCAGGAGAATTGCACCTTGGGAAGTTCTTTCAGAACAAGCTTGAATTGAAAACCAAAGCATCCATATTTGCGATGAAGAATAATTTTGAGTTTATGGTGAAGAAATCTGAGACTGATGTGTGGTACATTATCTACAAGGATCCTGATTGTGGTTGGAGATTGAGGGGTAAGAAAAAAATGCGATCTGAAATGTTTGAGATTACTGTATACAACAAAGTACACACTTGCTCACAAGAAATTCGAGATAAGGACCACCGTCAAGCATCACCGTGGGTTGTTGGGCACCTAATCAAGAGGAAATTTTCTACCGATGGTACTCGGTACATGGCAAACAACATAAGGGAGGACATGAAGCACCATTTTGGGGTTGAAATGAGCTATGAGAAGGCGTGGAGATGCAGAGAAAAGGCTCATATGTATGTCAGAGGGACACCTGAGGAATCATACTCTAAGTTACCTAGATACCTATGTCAGTTGGAGCATAAGAACCCAGGTACAATTACTAATTTTGTAGTAGAAGATGGTCGTTTCTTGTATTGCTTCTTTTCCCTCGGTGTTTCTAGGTGTGGTTTCCAGTACTGTCGTCCTGTGATTTGTGTGGATGGCACATTCTTGAAGAATAAGTATGGTGGCCACATGCTCTGTGTTGTTGCGTTGGATGCAAACAACCAGTTGTTTCCAATTGCGTTTGCATTGGTGGACAGTGAGAACCATAACTCTTGGACTTATTTCATGAGAAAATTGAAGGAAGCCATAGGGGACGTTGAGAACCTTGCTTTTGTATCGAACAGGCATAAAATCATTAATCATGCTTTGGAGCTTGTGTTCCCAGATGCGTATCACGGTGCAAGTTACCATCATATCTGTATGAATGTTGTGGCAAAATTCAAAACTGACCACCTGCAAGACATCATGGGGTGTGCAGCGTACGCATTTCGAAGAACGGAATTTCACAAGTTCTTTGACAAGATTAAGGTAATTGATCCGCTCATTGCTCAATATCTAGAGGGAATTGGCTTTGAAAGGTGGAGTAGTGCTTATTTTCCCTGTAACCGATACAATATCATGACGAGTAACTACGCATAAAGCTTTAACAATAAGACCAAGGAGGCAAGGAGCTTTCCAGTCGCCACTTTTCTTGAATTCATAAGATTCACTCTTCAGTCTTGGTTTGCAGATAGACGTGAAAGAGATGCAAAAGCAACAACTGTGTTATCACCTGAGATGGAAAAGGATTTGAAGCAAATAGGTGATAAAGTAATTTTTTTAGATGTCCAAGTCCTTGGTTATCACGAATTTCTTGTGGTCGATGGTAATGGTGATGGTGAGGTGAACTTGGCCACAAAATCATGCTCTTGTGGCATGTTCCAAACCATTGGGATACCCTGTGTGCATGCTTTTGCTGCAGCCAAAAAAAGAAGCATAAACATTTACTCATTGTGTTCCCTTTACTATAGAATTGAGGCATTGAAGGACACTTATAAAGATACTATTTACCCTATTGGGAACGAGGATGAATGGGTAATCCCTGATCACATCAGAGATACGGTTGTCGGCGTCCCTATTGAGAAAACCCCTGTAGGAAGGCCCAGGAAACAGAAAATGGGTAGGCGAAAGGCAAATCGCTATGCTTCATGCGGGGAAAAGATTGTCAAGCCACGTAAGTGTAGCAGATGTGGTGGTAGTGGGCACAATAGGAAGTCATGTAAGGCTAGGATTTAAAATATTGTGTTATGTAATTATTTAATTGATTTTGCTTCTCCTCTATTCCAATGGAATTTTATTTATAGGCTGTGATAAATGTTTTTACTCCAAACATGTTATTGAACTCGTTGTTTTGATATAAACATGTTTTGCTTTGTGCTTTGGTGAATATTAAGTATGATAAAATAGGATAAACAAAAATAGCAGAATTAGAATTTGTTTATAAACTCAACCTCTCTGTTTACTCAGTTCACTTTGTTGTTTCATATTTGGTTGTTCAATTCAATCATATCGTAGATTCAACTTGTATGTAGATAAAAAGTATGCATGCCCACAAAACAAAAATATAAAAAGGAAGCATGAAAAGATTTTAATGAACAAATAACAAAAAATCTAAATAGAAACCAGAATAAGCTAAAAAATATTCCAAAAGTACAAAGTACTAGACACCCAAACAACACAATTAGAATTAAGAGGAAACATTTTAATCATCAAAGAACAATACTTTAAAGAACAAAAGGTAAAAACTTTGCCTCTTTTTAACCTAGAAAGATACTCTCGGCATAAGTAGCAAAGTAGGAACGACACTCCCGTTCACCAATATAGTGGACTGTCCTACTCTTGGGATCATAAAAGGACAGAGCATACCAGCTCTTCTCATGAAGACTTCTTGATTCAAGTAAGAGGTTACCATTATGTGAAACACCTAATGGCCGGAAGTGTTTTCTTAAGGATGATGGCACAGTTTGGTTAGCCAAGTCCACGTAAAGATATTTAGTCTAAGAATCCCACACACCATATTTCTTCATCACCCATATCTCGATGGAAAAGAGCTGCAAAAGCAACAACTGTGTTATCACCTGAGATGGAAAAGGATTTGAAGCAAATAGGTGATAAAGCAATTTTTTTAGATGTCCAAGTCCTTGGTTATCACGAATTTCTTGTGGTCGATGGTAATGGGCACAATAGGAAGTCATGTAAGGCTAGGATTTAAAATATTGTGTTATGTAATTATTTAATTGATTTTGCTGCATTTATCATATGGAATACTTCTTCTAATACTTTGTGTGTTTGGATGTCGAGGCAGACACATTATGTGAATTTAATATATTTTTATTTAATAACTTTTTCAAAAAATATTGTTTGATAAAAAATAATATACAAAACTAACTATATGCTATACTATACAAGATGTGTAAGACAAAAATGTAAAGAGCATCACGGGGCCAAATTCTGATAGAACAGGTCCACACACCACTTGGTCCTGAAATGCTGGATGTTCTCATCGATAACAGTATCGAGTGGTAGCCTGGCAACCAGATGCTCGATATGTTTGATGGCAAACATACCACAATCCCCGCTGCATATAATCGATTTTGTGTCAATAGAAGATAAAAATAATTTTAATTTTCAGATTTCAAAATCCACTAATTAAATAGGGGAATACCTTGTCTTAGTCTGAGGACACTCCTCTGGAGGAATACGACAATATGAGAAAGGCTTTGCATTCTGCTTAGGATATACCTGGAGGTCCTCATGGTCGTCAAACATGCCAGAACACCATAACAATGAAGGCAACAATAAGCACCAAGGCTTGATCGCTTCCTCCATCAGAGTGGGACTAAGCATGCTATGGTTGGAATCATAAACGTTGATGCACCACGTTGGAATGGAGACTTCAATGGCGATCCAATGTGTGGCTTTCTCGACGTGCAAGGCAAATATACTTCACTCACATTTTGCCATGATACAAGGAATTGATTATCATCGCCCTTCAACATTCCCAGCACATCGTCGTCCCATGTATACTTAGTGCCGGTCTTTCTGAAATGATTCAAACGACCTAGGCACACCTGGGGGAAGGTGGTGTTCATGATCGCAGCATCCTGCCGAAATGCAGCATGGTAAAAGTGGCGTCCGCGGCGTAGCATGTGCAAAGCGGCATCGATATGCTAAAAAACATAAAAATTTGTTAGTACCATCAATATATTTTAAGATTGAATTGAAAACATGAATGTAATTTACATACCAAATCCCAAAGCCAAGTCTGGACTGTGTGCAACTGTAAGAACCATGCCACACCGTGCGTCCTAGTATACACGTTGCGGTCTCTCTTATTGTCGATCTTCCCGATGATCCACTTATGGAAGCTCTTCTCCTGCTGTGGGTCACACTTCCTCAGTGGTTCAGCAACTAGCCCCTGTTTATTTAGTCTGATCTTCTTTGTTGGGTCGGTGAAGTCATCAAAACGCTTGGGCCTGCGTTTCTTCCTGACAACTTCAAGGCTAGCTGCCTCCTTGGGCTGCAGTACTCGTACACTGGGACTGTCAGCATCACTGGCAGCTAAAGATGTCTGGGCCTGTGGAGTAGAGGGTTGATCACCACGCTCGTATTCTGCAGGCAAGATATCAGACTTTGTATCTGATTTTACGTCGGTGGATCGACCTGAGACCAGTGAAAGCAGTTGCGCCAACTGAGCCATGATCGTGGTCTGATTCTGTAGTAAGGTTGCCTGACCCTCCTCAACCCTCTTGAGCCTCTGCATCAATTGCTCATAATCAGGCTGGGCAACCTGAATAGATGAAGCTGCACAGGCCTGTGAAGTGCCCTCAACCCTCGGGACATCCTCATAAAAAATGGAGGCTTCCTTTGCAACTTCTGCTAGCTTCTCTGCCTCCTTCTCAGGTACCACTACTTCATCCACTGCAGTCCTAGCCTCCAACTCAGGGAATAACCTGGAATTAACTTCTGGGAGGCTATTATAGTAGACTACCTCACCGGGACGTGGCTTCAGCATGGAAAATACCACTAACTGCATGGTTGAATAACATGTGTCAGAAAAACTTTAATAAAATAAATCGTTAATCAATTAATTTGTGACATTTAACAAGATAAAATGGAACTTACTCGACGATTGGCGAATATAGGAACCAACAGAGCTGTCAAAATAGTGATATTAGTCTTCGTAGCCCAGCTGAGCATCCTCGGAATCTGATTCCCACTGTTCTCACCGAACTTACTCCTGAGAGAAGGCATGGCCTCAAAAGCCCAGTAAAGAAGCGTGGGTGCATAGCAATTGAAACTATACTTCGCCTCCTTCTGTTTTTTGCTTGACCCCTCTTTCTTCATCTCCTCATAGTGTTTCAATTGCTTCTTCATGTCCTTTTGAAGGCCTTTGCTAACCTTCTTAAATGACAACTTCCCCCAAGGATACTTGAAAAAGTAATCAATATCCTCAACCATCCTCAGGGAAACTCCCCATATCGTTGTTGTCTTCTTTGGGGCATTCAGTACCCCCTTTATCAAATAGCACAAACCCAGCTTAAATGCATCTTCTGGGTTTGTGGAGGCCTTCAATGCATCTTCCAACTGACCAAAACTAACTTTCGAATCACCATTAAAATATTACTGGATGATTCGATCACTTGAAAGATGCTATTTCAATTCATCTGGGGACGGTGATTTCCCAAAATTTAGCCCGGTAACTAGGGCAAACTCTGGAATACCAAATCTACACAGAGTGTTTCCCAGGTAGAACTGACCCTCTTCAGGCTTCTTACTTTCTACCTTACGCAACATTAGCTGATGCAGCAGAACCCCAGAAAAACTAAATGGTTTTGCCTTAAAGAACTGTCCCAGTGGGCATGCCTGTGCCTTTTCAATAAGACCATGCCTCTTAAACTGCTCTATAAGGGTATCCAAGTAGGCACTACCCCTATAAGTGACACAGCCAGGAAAGTGTTTCTCCAACGGCACAATAAGTTCAGGCATTTGGAAAAAAAAAATGTTAAAAATGTAAAACAATCTGGTAAGGCAGTTACTATCGAGGCAGAAACAATCGAGTTCTATCGAGTCTTATCGATGCCTATCGAGGTGGGTTCCAAAATCACAAAGAATAATATCATCGGGTTACTATCGAGGCCTATCGAGGTAAGGCAAAAAAACCAAAGTCTAGTCATATCGAGGCCTATCGATTCCTATCGAGGTGGGTCCTAAAAATCCCAAAGCCGCGTACCATCGAGTCTTATCGATTCATATCGAGGTATGTTCTGAAATTCCCAAAGCCTTGTATCATCGAGTCCTATCGAAGCCTATCGATTCCTATCGAGGTGGGTCCTAAAAATCCCAAAGCCGTGTCTCATCGAGTCTTATCGAGTCCTATCGAGTCATATCAAGGTAGGTTCTAAAATTTCCAAAGCCTTGTATCATCGAGTCCCATCGATTCCTATCGATTCCTATCAAGGCCTATCGAGGCATAGTCTAATCCATTCCTCATCCTATACTATCGATTCCTATCGATTTCTATCGAGTTTCATGAAAATATCGAAAAAAACCCAGATTTCTTCATTGCCAGCCCTGATATATCCTATGAACAAAAATCAACAAAAAAAACCAGGCACATACACATATTGCAGATTAAAAACGAAATCCCTCACCTTCGCTTTCTTTGAGGTTGTTTCCTAAAAATTTGGTCGGCTTACTCGACGTTTTCTCCTTCCCCTTCTCCGATCGCCACCCTTTGGGAGCCCTTGTTCGTGGTCGTGGAAGACAATGAAGGTTGGGTTCTACGGATTCAATCGAGGCCTATCGATTTCAAAGTTTGCTTGGTTTGGGTATTTTGGGAGAGAATACGGAGAGTTTGAGAAAATTATGCCAGGGGTATTTTGGGTAGTAACGACATTAGTAGCACCAAAACGAGAGGCTTATAGGGATAGGGTATTTTTCAAATGGAGTGTCACTTATTGCATTAAAACTCAAATTTCCCATATACTTTCCCCCCACGCCTCTCTTTTTCCTTTCCCTCTTCTCTCTTCCAGCCGAACCTTTAGCCACTTGCGACAGCCGTCGACGCCGAACCACCAGCCACGTGCCATGCCATCGACATCGAACCTTCAGCCACCTGCGATTGCCGAATTCCACCAGCCATGCGTCGCCTACATCTCGAGAGTTTTGAGCCACCGCCTCCATTTCAGTCGCTGTTGTCCATGGTTGCTCTCGTTGCCCCTCCTCTGTATTCAAATATATGAGGTATGTCTCTTCAATCAATTTCATATATATATATATATATATTTGTGTGTGATGATTGAATTTTATTTTAATAATTTTTAGATTTTATTATTGTTTATTTGATTTTGGGTTGTATTGCCCTTTGATGGCTGATTGTGGGACAAATATCACCGACCCTTGTAGTAATCTCTCACCATTACCACATTATATATATTTGTATGAGAAGCTTCTTGGGAGCCAATGCTTTAAATGCTTGTGGTGATTTCGTGAAATGTAAAGATTGAAATTCTTGGATATATTATATGGAATACTGAAAATTTGTTGCTTGTTCACTTCATTTGTCTCTCTGTGTTGCTTTCTATTTTCTTTTAAGGATATTGATATTATATTATTTTCTTGTAGAACTTATTTTAAAGTATACTAGAGCTTTTCTGGTAAACTGTTTCACTGAATAGTTATGTAGTTCTTGTTCAAATAGTTTAGGAATGCTTTCATTAATATGTTTTCAAGTAAGGTGCTTGTTTAACTTCTTTTCATTTATTTTCTTGCTATTTTTTCCCTCTTTCTTGAATCCTTAGTCCTTTTCTACTTGGACCCTGATTAGACCTGAGAAGAAGTTATGCATGCATGTTCTCTGTGTAATAATGTGCTACTTTAGATTGTGTTAAGAAGGAACACTATTTACTTTCACTGGTGCTTTGTAATGTCCGAAAATTCCTTCACCAGATGCATTCCGGCATGTTATATTTTAGTATGGTGGGAAATCTTGCACTGTTCCCTATCAGTTAGCATTACTGCCTTGTCTTTTCGTTCATGTTCCTTATTATGGCTTCTTGATGCAATTGTATTAGACCTACATATATCGACTTGGTGATTTAAATATATGTTTTCTTGTTGAGCAGCTTTGATTTTTGGGATAAACCTTTGTTGAGTACTTACTATCTTTTTTCTCCAATCTGTTTTGGTTTTACTCAGATGATTTGAAATTTGAGTAAAACTACACGTCTTCCATGAATATATAGTTTATTCACTGCCGAAGCCTATGTTTTTAATTGATTTCTCTCTTTCATTTTTGCTTAATCGACTTGAACTTTCAACTGTATTGGCTTACATTACTAACCTATGTGACTGATATTAATGATAGAGAAAGGAGAGGCTAGGAAATTAGTAATTTTAGGGATTCTTGTGTTTTTTTAATTAATTTATTTTATTTTATGGGTTTTAATTAAATAATTAATAAACATCGAATGGTTTTTTATTAGTTGGGAGATGTTCAGATTAAGGTAACTTTAAAGAATTTGACTACTTCAAAAATAAATTAAGAATAGGACTACATAAATATAAAAATTTTACTGTAAAAGTTATAATTTTGTTTTATAGGTATTCGTTTTTAAAGTAATTGATATAAAAGTTAAAATTTAGTATATTTTGGAACATTAATTGAACAATTTGATAATATTTCAATATAATATGGTTACCACCAGTAATTACATTTTATGGTATTTTGTTTTTACTTTTTAGTAATGAACAATTTCATTGAAGAAAAATAAAGGTTTATACATGAACTCTAAGGAATAAACTTTCTTCCTTTGAGATTTTTAATTTTCATGGTAATTTGCAGTTTAACTTTTATCTTTTGGGGTTTGCTTTTATTGGAAAATTAGTTGAGGGAGAAGATTTAGAGAAGAAAAGAAAAAAGAAAAGAAGAGAAGAAGAGAGTAATAATAAGAGAATAGTGAAGAAAATATTAGAGATAGATGGAATTATTAGAAAATAAATTCTGATAGAAAAAGAAGAACAATGATAATGGATAATTTAATAAACAAATACATATTAAGAAAATAAAATAAACATGCAAAACAAAACTAAGTATAAAAAAATCTACAGGAAATTGGATAGCATATCCTCTAATTTTCTAGCCTAGCCATCTGCACCAACTAAAGGGAATGAACAACTCAAACATAATTATTTGTGTTTAGAATGTTAAGTTTCGAAAGCTTTCATTCCAAATTATTAACTTATCTCTTGCAATGTTTTATTTATGAAATTTTGACTAACTACATATAAAACACTCATTTATATTGAGTTTTGAAATGTTAAGTTCATATACTCATCTTCTAAATATTTGATTGTTTGTTTTCTAGTGAACATTGGATGTTATTGTTATTTCAACCTCACTCACATTCAGTGGCGTTCTTGGATCCCGTTAACCTTCAATTACGCATTGAGATTAAAAATATAGTTAGGCTGTAAGTTTATATAAGTTTCATTCCTTAAAGTATATTATCTTTTTAATAGTACTTGTTTGCTAATTAAAATATTTTTATTATGTATAGTGTTTTCACGATATATGATACAGAAAAAGGAAAAAGAGTTGTAAGTCTAAAGTATTACAGTCCAAAGGTAAGTAACATTCAACTTTATAAAACATAATATTTAAATTATAAGTATAATAACAAGTATATGTAATATACTTTTATATTTCTCTATGTTAACAGTGCCGACAACAACCAAAAACCACAGAGTGCGGTATCTACTACATGAAGTATGCTAGGGATCTCATTTCACAACAAACAACCAGAGCATATCTATCGAATAATGTAATAATTAAATGTGTTTACCTTTTAAATTTAATTCAGTTATATTTTAATTACATATATATTTGACATGTAACTTATAATTTCAATTATTTGCAGTTTAATTCAGATTTACCATATACTGACGCTGAAATTAATGAAGTTCAAGAAGAGTGGGCAAAATATATTCTACCGCATCTCGCTAAATGATGGCATGCATGCTTAGTACCTATGTGAGGGGATTTAGTCATTTTTGGAACTTTGTATTTCTTTTATTAGAAATTGTTAGAACTAATCAAATACAGAATCAATCTAACAAATTATAGGTTGAGTTAATTTAGCTTTTTGATGTGCATACTGTGCTAAATATTCATTTTATGACAAACTAGTTGTTTTGGAACTTTGCTAGATATCCATTTTATGACAAACTTTTTTGGAACAATGTATTTCTTTTATTTAGAAAGTGTTAGAACTAATCAAATATAAAGTTAATGCTACCAATGTTAATTTAATTTAATTTTTGATGTGCATTCTTTTACTGCAATTGCTGCGTTGATTTTGAAATCAGGGGACATTGACAACATATTTACAGTGTCCTCTGCTGTGGAAACTTTGTGACAGTTAAAAAATGTCACCATAGATAGCCAATCACGCCCCCAATAATTGTCAGCGCAACGACGACACCAATTAACTGTCGGTATTGCCAGCAACAGCGACACCTATTAACTGTCGGTGTTGCCAGCAATGACGACACCTAATAATTGTCGGCGTTGCCAGCAACGGCAACACCTAATAACTATCGCCGTTGCCAGCAACGGGGACACCTAATAAATGTCAGCGTAGCCAGCAACGACGACACCTAATAACTGTCAGCGTAGCTAGCAATGACGACACCTAATAACTGTCGGCGTCGCCAGCAACGGAGACACCTAATAATTATCTGTGTAGCTACCCCTACGCCGGCATAGGCAAATACGACAGTTAGTCGACTGTCGTCGTTGGTTAATAGCGATAGTTAAAATCTGTCGGGAAATCCCGTTTTTGTAGTAGTGAATAATAATTGAACAACTATAAGTGTCTTTTAACCCCACCATATTTTGGAATAATGCAAGTGTGTTTTGGAAGGGTTTATAGCCAAATTTATTAGGGGAAAATAATCTCTAAAAATATGGTTTAGTGGTGCTATAACACTTAGTAAAATTTCAGCACTTGTTTAGTGATTGATTTGAGGGTCTCGGCCAGCACGTGGAGTGGAGGGAAACCATTTTGTTTTAAATGGTCTTGGAAGTCTTCGAGGTTACAAGGGAGGGAATTAGATCCATTTTCTCTTAGTTGCTTCAGACAACATTTGAATCACTAGAGAGAACAAAGAGAGTTTGAGAGATAAGCGAAGGAGAACACGTTGTGCTCTTGTGGTGTACGATCACTTCTGGTCCAAGAAGAAGAAGACAAAGTGAGTTATTTCTTTGATTTTTCTTTGAGTTACAGATCTTAGAAATGTCCTTAGAACCTCTTTATCGATTATAGAAGGAAGCAAAGAAAGAGGAGAGAATTTCACCTAAGTTTCAGAAACTTTGGTCGAAAATCCGAACTAGTGTAAGTGCCGTCTTTGGCTTCGTTTTTCTCTTATTTTCGTATATGAAACTTTTGTTGAACGGTTTGTACGTGTTCATAGTGTTAAGGACTATAGGAGAGGGAAGAAGAAACCACCATGAACCAGCCACAGAAAGAGGTACAAGCCCGTAGTTTTTCTTTCGAAGTTTTTATGGTACCATTTTCGATTTCGTTTATTAAAAGTTGGGATTAGTTTCTGAGTTGTTTTACATGGTTTAAATAAGAACTTTGGGTCTAGAAATACTCATTAAGGTGTTGGGGCTGATTTAATATGATAGATCTTGAGTTTTGGGCTGATTTGGTGATGGTTAGTGCTTGGTAGGTTGCTGCCATGAAAAATACAGCACCATTGTTGTCGACGTTAATGGTGGAGGCCGGTGGTGCTGGTGCTGGTGATGGCCGAAGTGAGGGTCATGGTGGTGATGAGGGTGAATTCGTGGCTGCAAAGGTGAGGAACCTTGGGTCCAAGCATGGCTCGGGTTGGTCATGGAGGCTTGTCGTGGGTGAGGAAGACTATCTTTTGGTGGTCACGTGTACATGTGTGTGCATGAATTTGATGGTTACAATTGGTTACTTTGGAATACATATACACACATGCATGAGTAAGTATAACTTTTCAACTTTGAGCTGACGAGCCCTCTGCACAGGCCTAGACCCATCGCCTCTCCCAGGAAATGACTTCTTTTCTGGTGAAGGGAATAAGTAGTATAATTGTAAAAAAAAAAAAAAACTTTGAACAGCTAAAAAGAAAAAAATTCCGTGTAACAGTAAAAATGTAAAATTTTCTTAACTTTTAGTGATATATGTTTTATTATAATCTAAATATATATAGGATTAATGAGAAATAATGAATTAAAAATATGTCAAGTGATAATAACTTGAATGTATTCATTGAATATGACGTTTTCAGTTTCTAAAAAAATAGTCAATTTAAACACGACTCTTATAATATAAAGAGTAAATACCATTTTAGACCCTGTATTTTGCAAAAGTTATCGATCAGAAGTTTTATTTTGTTAAATGACAATTTGAACCCTATATTTTACAAAATAGAACAAAATAGTACCTTATACCAAATTTTGATAAAAAAAATTCATATATAATATTTCATTCTCAGCTCCTCGACCACTTACATTGCTTCTCTGAACCCATTGCATCACTAACGACCTGAGAATTGATCTTATAATTGAAATTGTTTTTTTACCAAAATTAGGTATAAGGTACTCTTTTGTTCCATTTTGCAAAAAGCAGGTTTCGAATTGTCATTTAACAAAACACAAGGGTCGATCGGTAACTTTTATAAAACACAGGGTCCAAAATGGTATTTACCCTAATATAAGTATACATATATATATGTCCACAATAACACAACCTGTATTAGTAAGTTTCAATCAACCTTCATTCCTTTAAGCTAATTTAATTAAATAAATACTTGTAATTTTATTTTTGTTTAAATGCTAGTCTTTTTCTTAATAGTAATAAATTAGGGTTTTGAATTTTACATTTTAACAGGATAAAATCCAAAAAAATAAATGTATTAAAAAAGAATGCTAAAAATCCAAATTATTCATGTTACTATACCATTATTAAAGAGAGTTTTTTCAAAAGACTAATTGTCATACCCAAATTTTGGCATTGCCACATGGCGGCCCGCGAAGCTGATAACGTGTCAGAACAAGTGGTGAAGTGGAAAGACGCTGCATTCACCGTCACTCACCTAGGAGGATTGTAACGTCCCCAAATTCCTAATAAGGCTTAGTGCCTTGATTGGGGTGCCAGGAGGGCATAATTGGAATTATATGTGATATTATTGAATGCATACGTGATTATGTAAAACTATATGAGTTATATTATGATATGACTGTGTATGCATATTTAAGTGTATTAAATATGCTTATAGGCCCTTATAAAGGGTATTTTTGTAATTTGGACTCGCTAAGGGTATATTTGTAATATTATGTGATTTATGATTGAGACCACATTATTATTTGGATATATTTGAGTTATTTGGCACGAGGTAGTCTTTGCGAGCAATTTAGCAGAAAAATCGCAACATGTTTAAATACCCGACTCAGGATGAGCTTATGGGTATTTCGATAATTTGGTAAATTACCAGAAATTATCGAGTAATGGGAGTTAATTTGGAACCTTAAGCATAATTTAAGGTTAATGGAGATTTTGGAAAAAGACTAAAATACCCTTGAGTGAGCTTTGATGATAAGTTTATGGTAAGGGGTAAATGGGTCTTTTGGCCATGTGGTAGATAATTGAACCAAGGTTGAGTTAGATGTTGAGCATCTCTCCCTAGTACACATTATCTCTCTCTCTCTTGATCTCTTGGTTCCTTCCTCTTGCGGTTTTGGGGTCACACTTTTGGCTTATTGATGTTGTGATCTTTGGTGGTTGACTCAAGGGTGAGAAGAGTTCTAAGGAATTGGCAGCAAGTAAGGTATCCTTCAACCTGCTAGTTTCAGATTCTTCATAGACATAAGAATTTTCAACTTGCTTAACTTCTTGTTCTTGAGGTAAAAAGCTTTAAGTTTGGTTTGAATTTGTGGTTGGATTGGGGATTTTGTGAAGTATTATATTGTTAAGTATGTGTTTTTGATGTTTAGTTATGCTTTGTTGTGTTCTAGTGACTGGATTATTGGGGTTTGGGTTGGATTGGCAAGTTTTGGTTCAGAGAAAACGCAGGGGAAAACCCCATTTTTCTGGGTTCAGGCTACGGCATTGCGGCGCTGAACATGTTTTAGGCAAGGCTCTTTTCTCGGCTTGCCGCGACACCAGGGCATTTTTAGGGCGCTTTTTATTTAAATTTTAGGGCATTGGCTCGAGGGTTCGGGGGACAGTTCCACCACCCTATTTGGTGGAATTTGTAGCACCCACATTATTTTGATATATATAGCCAATAATCACATGATTGCATTGCATTACATATCATACAATATGTATAATTTGAGCATATGCATATTCTTATAAGTGTTTTCATGTATAAGTATAAAAGTTGTGTATGTGATGTCTATATGTATGCTCAATATTATTAACCTTGTGGCATTTGAGTTGTCTTTTATGGGTGTTTGATGTGCTCAAGATATAAGAAAGTATGAAAAATATGGACAAGGCATGGAATTAAGTGTTGAAAGTGAGATATAGAAGGCAAAATAGGTTAAGTAGTGGAAAATAGTACAATGTCGATTACTAGTATTTCGGTGTAAAATTGAGTATTTATGGATTTACCAAATGTAATCGAGGTATGATTAAGGTCTCATTGATGATGTAAAAATGGTTTTAGAACCATTAGATCAATTCTTGATGGGAGGTATAAATAATCAGTGGTATTGATGCAAAGTCAAAACGAGCTTAGCATAAGTGCGCTACGCTCGATCGGGTAAGCATAACTATTGGGTATGAAGTCATATGGACCTAAGGTTTGGTATGAGTGTTTTACACATAAGGATAATAGGCCTAGCAGATGATTAAGTCGAAATTATTGAAGTGATAAGGTTTTCATAAGTCAAAAGGTGAAATGATGAGATGAAAGGTGTCAACTTTTGACAATAAGGCTAAATCATTGAAAATAAGGAATTTTCATCAAACCTTATCACTTTGCACGACCATTATTCTGAAAAACAGAGAGAAAAGAAAACCAAAAACCATTTCTTGGCTGGTTTGAAGAAATTCTAAGGAGATCCAAGTGAAAGCAAAGCCAAAGAAGTAGATTAAGCTTAGTTCTAGCCTTTTTATGGTAAGTTCTTGTACTTGGAAGTTAAACTATGTTTTTGAATTTTTCTGAGAACTTATATATGGTGTTTTATCCTTTTTAAGATATTTCTTGGGGTTTCCAAGTGGTTTGAGGTTTAGAAAAGCTTGAAGAGATTGTTTTCGCCGAAAAGTTGCTCGGTAAGTGAAATTTTGTGTTTTATGAGGTTTTTGGGGTTCTTGGAGTACAAGAAGATTTTTGGTTATTTGATTGAGTTTATAAGAGAGTATATATGTTTATAAATGTTTGAATATATGTGGAGACTCATTTAATTTGGGTGATGATCTAGGAGATAAGAATTTTATCAAAATCGGTATATGATAACATTATGATGAATCATGTTGGTATTTGGGATATATGGTTATGGCAGGTTAATTGATGTTGATTATTGGTGTATTTTGATATTTGAGGATAGCTAAAATTAAGGGGAAACTCTGTCAAAATTTCCCCAAATGTCTAAGATAAATCTAATGCTCGATCTAGGTGGTTTAAGGCATTTTAGGCATGTTTTGGGTATGAAATTTGATATGAAGTCTTATGGGTATTTTTTAAATGAGAGTTCAATGTATTACTGCCATCATTATGATGAGAAATCCATGCTATTCTCAGGATAAGCACATCAATACCTAAGACATCACTTGTTACACGGTGAAATATATTGTGGACAAAAGGTAAGTAAAGTACTCAACTGCAACACAAGAATTATGTGTTATGTGAAAGCATGCATTATATGAATATTTTGTGAGTAAGTGGTATTAACATACAGTGACACTTCATCATAAA
The DNA here is from genome assembly GCF_963169125.1 of Humulus lupulus. Taxonomy (NCBI): domain Eukaryota; kingdom Viridiplantae; phylum Streptophyta; class Magnoliopsida; order Rosales; family Cannabaceae; genus Humulus; species Humulus lupulus. Next base: position 21,031,971 of record NC_084801.1, on the reverse strand, counting down.
TTTGTATGCATGGCATAATAGTGATATGGTAAATTATTATATGATATAAGACCATGCATGATATTATGATGATTAATTATATGATGCCTTTGCAAGTTTTGTGCAACATAAAAGCAAGTTGTAATAAGAAGTTTAAGTTCAGTGCCACTGTTTTGAAAAGGCAAATGAAAGTGTTAATAAGTGTAAACGGATGCCTATAGTAGGCTTATAGTGGCTGCCCAATAATTTGGGCTAGGTTTAGTGAACCAATTATATTGTTTGCCATATTTCCGTTTTTATTCTCCTCCATATGAGTTATTGTTATATGTATTGACACCACAGTGTGTGGCCGCCTTAACTCTTGAGCCTGACGGGGCAACGATGGAATAAGGTTTTTAATGTGCCCTACTGTGGTGAAGGCTAGCCGGAGGAGAACCCATGGGATTTTGTATTATATGTGTAACAAGCCCTGCAGGCATTGACCAATTCAAACAGTGTGCACAATATTAAGGGGCCCAAAATTTAAAAAGAAGTTGTATATGTCCATTGATATTGGGTAATCATTAGCATTGCATGCATTACTTTGCTTACTGAGCTTTAGGCTCACAGTTGTCTTGTGTTGCAGGTAGAGAAAGAAATATGTGAATGATATGAGGAGAACTGAAGCATGGTCCTGACCCTGATTTGTACATATGAACACATCGACCTTTTTGTGGGTTATTTCAGTTATCAGTGAGATGTTTGTAATAAAGTGTGAAGTTATGTTTTGAAAATAAATTGGGTTATTTAATACTTATGTATAATATGTTTGAGACACACTTTATGTTTAATGTAAATAAGGTGAAATAAGTTTTCAAGTTTTAAAAAAAAAAAAAAATATATATATATATATGTCCAAACTTCCGCAGAAATAAATTATGATATAGTTTTAAAACGTAACACCTCAAATATGGTTTTTAACTAAAATAAGTGAGGGTGTTACAGAATTGGAGGTCGCAAGAGCACGGGATTGGTCCTAGAGTCTATTTTTGGAGTTGAATCTTAACGGGGGTACCGTTTATTGTTGTGACTAGGTTCACCGCTAGGCTCGGGGGAAAAGGATTGTGCTCGGGGTTGCCTCGTCTCATTGCTTAGGACCTGTAGTATAAAACTGGTATATTCACATAGAGCTATTGGTTGGTATGCTTATTAGCCTTGAACTACCTATGAAAGTATGGTATGACTGATACTTGCCCATCGTGTTGAACGTGGGGCTGGACGACCATCACATTGAGTGTGGGGTTGATCGGCAAAGCACACAGAACGAAAGTTGTGAAGGTGAGTTGAGTTTGAGGGTGCATTCCCTACTCGCCCAACATGAACCGAGGGCAGAGTGCCTGAGTATGCATCTCACTCAGTTGGGCCGCTCGACAAAGCTGTGGAACGTAGGTCGAAGGGCAAGTTCAATTTGAGGGTTCGGTCCCTACTTTCTCGGCATGAATCACGAGCTGAGTGCCTGAGTACGTACCTCGCTCGGTTGGGCCGCTCGGAAGGGCTATTTTTCTAGGCCATGTAATTGATTATATGATTAAGATGAGTATTATTTTGTAAACTGTAGAATGTGTTTATAGATTATATAATTTGAATGAATGTTTCTGATATTTGTGAAGCATGTGTTTAGTGCTTTTGAATATTTGGACTATTGTTATGTCATGTGAGGTTTTCTTGCTGAGTCTTGGCTCATGGGTGTTCTATTGTGCAGGTAAGGGCAAGGTTAAACTATACTAGCTATGGGTTGGAGAGCTTCAGGGGCAGTGTGTACATATGCAGCCTGCTCGACCGCGATGACCAGGATTGCTTGGGAGGAACTAGGGTTGACCTTGTTGGGAATTGTGCCCTTAAAGCAATTGTAGTTGACAATGGTTTTAATGAAATAAATAAGTGAATTGAATTATTGTATATATGTAGCTTATGTACTATATTATTGTTAATAATATTAAGTAAATATCATAAAATTCCCAAGTTCATCTATGTGGTCTCAATCTCATATTGGTATGAGAGGATCGAGATTGAGATAATGAACTTAAATAGTTTGCAGCAAAATAAAGTTATGGAATCTTTAGATTAATTACTACTAGTACGGTCCACTAGTATTATGAATGCATGCGACCTAGATCTGGATTAGTAATGTAGTAGGACACTTTAGTGGAGGTACTTTGCATGTTGAGAGTATGTAGAACTGGACTAGATGTGATTTAATAACACTTGTTTAAATACCGTTTCGTAGTACTATAAAACACATCAACTGATGATCATATACAAACTGATCTTAATCTTGAAGTTACCTTGAACTCCTATATATGTTATTTGATCCTTTGATTAATACGTTACGCTTTGTCAGAATGATCAGGCTAATAACTATTGTTTTGGGAACTCAATGATGTATATGGCTGGGGATATAGCTTAACAGACATATAATCTATACCTTCTTATAAATTGAATGATGATTTCCTATTGGGTTGACTTTTGGAACTGAAAATGTTATTGACGTCAAATTCATAATCGAATTATAATTAACCTGCACTAGTAAAGTCGATGGTACACTAGGAATCAAGATATAATTAAAATGGTAAAATGGTAATTTTATTCCCACTTAATTATAAATCATCAATAAATGATTAATTTGTATGTAATGATTATATCAATGGACACTTTATGTTAACAATAAAGTACTTAGTAAATATATGTTTTTAATTCTCAAGAGTTCAGTCTCATATTTATAGTGGAACAATCATGAGATTAATAAATATGATTATTGAATCAAAGAGTTTTTGTTAATAATTTATTTATTTATTAGAGCTTTGAATTATTGATCCATAGGTCCCTGAGGCTACTCTATCAACACTAATCAAGGTAAGAGTTGATACAAGAGTCAAACTGTGAATGATCTATTTGAGAGAACATTTATTCTTCGGAATAAATGTACAATTATGTGATAATTGAAGTTGCACAATTTAGTATTGCATTTGTGCGATTTATGAAATTGTGTAGAAATAGGAGAAATTGATTTTAATAAATTATTTTATTTAAGTGTGAATAGATAAATATGGATAGTCAAAATTTGTTTTGATTATTATATTTATTTAATTAATAATAAGATGATAATGGAAAATCGAATTTTGAATTTTGAAATTTGAAATTTAAGTTGTTATATTTTCCTTAAAAAGATGATACTTTATTTGAATTTCTAATTATTAATTAATCAAAATAAAAAATACATGAAAAATCAAATCTAATTTTCAGGGATAGTGCCACACGCATAGGGCTTGGACTGATCTATGCGTGTAGCACAACTGATGTGATTAGTTATTAGTTTTTTGTTTTATTTTTAATTAATTAATAAAACATTTTAAAAGAGGTTTTAAAATGGAATGTAAGAATTTGTCTTTTTTTTTTTTTATTATTATTATTATTATTACGATAATGTCTATATATTCTATATGATCGAAAATAGAAACAACAAGGTTTTACACAGGCGAAAAACTATCATTTTTTCACAAAAAGAAAAATATTTATCTCTAGCCTATAATCAAGAGTCTCATGTGTTGAGAATACTTTTTATTCATAAAATTGATTCTTGTTCTCTATGTGCCCATATCTTGAGGTGTAGAGAACGTCTTGGAAGTTCTAGGTGTGAGTACTCTAGCAAGGATATGAATATCGAAATACATACGAAAAGATTCAATGATTTTTGATAGACTACAAGAGGTAAATCATTTTGTATTATTTTTACATATACATATTAAATATTAATTAACATATTGCATATTAAAAGATCCTCATATAAAGTTGTTTATATAAAACTTTTTTGTTGTATACAATACTATCATTACCGCAATTTCCACTACGCACTAGGAACTGTTTCGAACAATTGGTACCAGAGCCATCTTTAATCCCTGCATATGTTAATTAATGTGTGTGTATCATATGCATTTTTTATATTATGTGTAATATATGAATGGATGGATGTTTATGTATGAATCGTTTATGTTTTTAAGGGTTGTTTTTCATGGTGTTTTTGGGTTAGGAAAAGTTCTTCATTTTTTTTTCTAGATATACAAAAATTGTAAGCCATTTTGGGACATAAGAATTTTGTATTTTTTTTAAATTCTGGAAAAAAATTCTGTAATGGCCCGAGCCCCGAGCACAAACATCAAGGCCCAAGCCGCTGCCCCTACAGCCTGCATGCGTCCTTGTGCCCAACATGCTTGTGCAACTTGTAGCCCCGCGCCTAGCGCGCCTACACCCCTGCGGCCCAACGCATCTGCCAGTCGCGCCCTTGCCAGCCAGCCACGGCCTGCTGCTGCCGCCCACCATTGACACACCCATTAGGGTTTGAGTCATGCAAACTCTAATGGATATGTAATTATCCATTTGGGCATGTTTAAGGCCAATATAATTGTTATCCAATAAATTAGCATTTGTGACGTGGCGAATCATCTCTTGACACGTGCCTGACACCTGGAGCGTCTGCTAGAGTATCGACCATGAGACACACCAGAAGCAGGACAGACCTGTTTTTACCACGACCAGACTGGTCGGTGGTTCCGCTGGCAAAGCAACATTTATGGAAAGATCTTATGTATCCCGAATTTATTTCATGCAATCTTCTGAATATCCCATGATTCAGGGGATAATATCTGTAACAATATTGGGCAACCCTCCATGGGCCTATAAAAAGCAAGAGATGGCTCATGGGAAGGGACTTTTGGCAGCTAAAAAACCATAGGAATATAGAAATTATATGTGAAAACTAGGATTGTTTATGAGGAGTGTTGAAACTCATTGAGCCCAAGCTCTCTGATCACACTTTTGTTCCCATATCAATATCATTCTAAGTGGATGTAGGTCATTACCAGATTCTGGGGCCGAACCACTATAAATTACTGTGTTTTCTTTACTTTTGTCATTACGTTATTATCTATACATATTCGCCTATATCATTCATATTTTGACTCCGTGTCAGTTGGCTAAAACGAGGGTCAACATTCTGGTGCTTTCATTGAGAGGGCGACTCATCATTGTTGATAAAACTAATGGCGAAAGCAGGGAAGAAAGCTGCTCAGACCGCCGCTGCACCGTCGAATCCGCCACCTCCTCCTCCCCCAGCAAGCATGGCGGAAGATGAACCGCAACTAGATTTTGAAGAGGAGGAAATGGACGATGAGACTTTGAGGAGCACCTTGGGCACGTTGCAGGAAGAGCTGGCTAGTCTGAGAGCCAATCAAGAGACTGCCGCAGAAGCTATGGCGAGGCAGCAGCAGGAACTTGATCGTCAGAGGGCGGAGTTGAGCGAGAGACAGGCGGAGGTGGATCGCCGCCAGACTGAGGCCATGGCAGCCCTTGAAGCGGCCTTGCTGTTGGCCAGAAATCAGGCCGCGCCTGCCTCGCAGCCTAATCAACCTGAAACTGGGCCACCCCAGGGAGGTCCCAATCCTAGCCCACCAGTCCATCCTTCAAGTCCGCAAAGGCCTGAACAGCCTCAGATGCCCCATGACGACGTCCCACTGGACCCCGAGGCAGATCCACCATCCCACGCTGCTCGAGGTAATCCCCCGCAGCAAAGGCAGAATAGGGCTGAGCGACAGCCTCGTAGTCCTAGACGCCGCGAGAATGATGGGCCACACTAAGCGAACAGGGGTCACTACCCTCCTGGTAACAGGAGAGACTCGGAGTTAGGCTCTGCGGTCCGTGGATCCCAGCAGCATGATAATGCACGGGGACATCGCGACCAGCGCAGGCCACCCCCTAACGCTCGAGGTGTTTCTGCCAGAGACGGGAATAGAGGGAACAACCAGTCTTACCATAGCCAGTCAAAGTTCAAAGATGGCCATGGCTACAACGAGGCTGACTCAGGCAAGAACAATGCTGATGGGAGGAACGGAAATAAAGGTAGGAGCAGGAGCCAAATACCTCAAGATGATCAGCCAAATAGACAAGATGCTGGGGGGCAACCCCGGCAAAATAATGTCTTCAACCGGCTCGGAGGTAGCGAGCAACGGAGAAGAGAGGAAGATCTAAGAGACATACTCAATGATCGTCGAGAGAAGCATGGTGAAAACATCCCCCCAGCAGCGGAGAACGTAGCTATTCCTACTGCCTTGCAAGCCCAGATAGACGCACTAAATCAGGCTATGCAACAATTGGTCGGAGGAAGAACCTCTTATATTGACCACGATAGAAGAAAGGGCACTCCATTTATCCAAAGAATAGCCAACGCAGAGACTCCCGGCAAGTTCAAGATGCCCACGCTCCCGAACTTTGATGGATACGGAGATCCCGTCTCGCATGTGAATAAGTTTGAAATCCAGATGGACATTCAGAAGGTATCCGAAGACGCTCGGTGCAGGATCTTTCCTGCAACACTTTCTGAAGCCGCGCAGGAATGGTTCTTTAAGTTCCCACCTGCAAGCATAGTTTCCTGGGAAATGTTCGTAAGGGAATTCTACGGACAGTTCTACGCAGGTCGTGTCCACCCGACCGAAGCAAATCAACTGGTTGAGATCCGCCAGCAAGATGGAGAATCACTAAAAGATTACATCCAGCGCTTTATGCGAGCGGCAGCCGGAGCAAAGACAGTCGGGGATGAAGGAAAGATGATGGCTATAACCGCGGGAGTGAGACGCCGCTCGCCCCTATGGAAAAGTCTTCGTAAGGATGGGGTCAGAACCACCCAGGAATTCTTAGACCGAGCTGATCGATATATCAAACTCGAAGAAGCCATTGCCGATGATGGAAAATCCTCGAACAAGGGCAAGAAGGCTGCCGAACCCGCCAAAGCCGCCAATGGCACCAAACCAAATGGCAACGGCAAGGGCAACGGAAACGGCAACGGTAATGGCAAGAATGGTGGGAAACGGCAACACAATGAGCCTTCCACCTCCGACAATAAGCGAGCCAAGAGTAATCGTTATGAACCTAGGTTCACTAACTACACTGCCCTCGTTGAGTCTCGAGGAGAGGTATACCAGGCCACAAGCTCTAGCGTGCCCTACAAGAAGCCTGGGCCCATTCGAAAAGACATTTCGAAAAGAGACACTACCAAATTCTGTCGTTATCATAACGACTATGGACATGACACTAATGAATGCAACCAGCTAAAAGATGAAATCGAGTTCCTCATTAGACAAGGACACTTGAGAAGGTACGTACGGGCCTCGGGAACTTCCCAACGAGAAGCTCCAGGTGGCAACGAGCAGACGTCCACACGCCAACGCTCGCCACCATTACAGCCTGCCCCCGTAGCCGGAACACTTTTAACCATCTGTGGAGGCCCACACCTCGCTGGAAATAGCGGAAAGGCTAGAGAACGATATGCTCGAACTCTGCGCCACGACCAGGACATCGAGATGATGACTGTGGAGGACCGAGCGCCGAAAAAGGCCCGTTCAGAGGAGTGCGGGATAACCTTCTCTGAAGGCGATGCCCAACACGTCCGGTTTCCACATTCCGATCCGCTGGTCGTGGATATCCAAATGGCCAATATGATGGTAAAAAGAATACTGGTCGATACAGGAAGTTCAGTGAACATCCTCTATAAATCAACGCTGGAACGCATGAAGCTGTCCGTGAAGGACTTGGAGCCCTGCAATCAAACCATATACGGCTTCTCTGGAGAAGGACTCGCTCCAGCCGGAATGATCAAACTCCCAGTGACAACGGGTACAGCGCCTGCTTCAAGGACACTACTCGCCACTTTTGTAGTGGTCGATTGTCCTTCAGCATATAACGCCGTTATTGGAAGACCCATACTGGTTGAACTGAGGGCCATCATCTCCATGTGGCACCTAGCCATGAAATTCCCAACGGACGCAGGGGTAGGATGCGTTTTGGGAAACCAAAGGGAAGCCAGGGAGTGCTATAACGCCTCGATCACAAAGGCAAAAAGTGGAACATCAAGGAGCGCTACCCCAGAACGATTGCAGATGACGGAAGACAGCAAAACCCAATCAGGTGGAAAAGTCACCAAATAGGGTGTTGCCCAAAGTGAGGATATAGATTTGGATCCTCGCTTTGGGGATTTTGAAGAAAATATTGGACCCGTCGAGGACCTGGAGGAGGTCCATCTCGATGAAAAAGACCCGACTCGAATCGTAAAGATTGGGAAGAATTTAGAACCTACCGCGAAACAGGCGCTGGTGGAATTCTTGCAAGGGAACCAGGGAGTTTTCGCCTGGTCACATAAAGACATGGTCGGAATAGATCCTGCGGTGATCAGCCATGTCCTGAACATAAACAAAGTCTTTCCACCGGTGCAACAAAAAAGAAGGCTGCTCGATAAAGACAGATCAAGAGCCTTGAAAGAAGAAGTCGAAAGACTTAAAGAAAATGGGTTCATCAGGGTGGCGTTTTATCCATCATGGGTCTCCAATCCGGTGTTGGTCCCCAAGCCTAACGGCAAATGGCGGACCTGTGTGGATTTTACAGACCTCAATAAGGCCTGCCCAAAAGACTGCTTCCCACTCCCGAGGATCGATCAGCTAGTCGATGCAACCGCTGGGCATGAGACCCTTTCGTTCATGGATGCGTATTCAGGCTACAATCAGATCAGCATGCATCCCCCTGATGAGGATCATACCAGCTTTCGGACCGATACGGGCTTATATTGTTACAAAGTAATGCCCTTTGGACTAAAGAACGCAGGTGCAACTTACCAACGATTGGTCAACCACATGTTCAAGGAGCTGATCGGGGTAAGCATGGAAGTATACGTGGATGACATGCTGGTAAAGTCCAAGAAGGTTGAAGGACATGTGAAGGATTTGCAAAGGTGCTTTGATGTGTTAAATAAGTACCATATGAAGTTGAATCCCCTCAAATGTTCCTTCGGAGTCGGGTCAGGAAAGTTTTTGGGATTTATAGTGAATTCAAGGGGAATCGAGGCCAACCCCGACAAGATAAAAGCCCTGATCGATATGAAGTCGCCAAAAAAGATCAAGGATGTCCAAAGCCTGACCGGAAGGATAGCTGCCCTTAGTAGATTCATCTCAAAATCAACTAACAAGTGCGTTCCATTCTTCAACCTACTTAGGGGAAATAAAAAGTTTGAATGGACGGAAGACTGCGAGCAAGCATTCCAGACAGTAAAGGCTCATATGTAGCAACCTCCTGTCCTATCAAAACCAATGGAAGGAGAGACTTTGTACATTTATCTGGCGATTACCGAAGTTGCTGCTAGTGCGGTACTGATACGGGAAGAAGAAGGCGTGCAGAAAGCTGTTTACTACGTCAGCAAAAGGCTGATCGGTGCAGAATTAAAATACCCACCGATCGAAAGATTAGCGTATTGCCTAATTCTAGCCTCCCGAAAGTTGCGACCGTACTTCCAAGCCCATCCTATCACGGTTTTGACCGACCAGCCCCTTCGGCAGGTCCTCCAAAAACCTGAGGCGGCTGGACGACTGTTAAAATGGGCGGTCGAATTGGGACAGTTCGACGTGACTTATTCACCGCGAGCAGCAATAAAAGGGCAAGCCTTAGCCGATTTTATTGCGGAGTTCACCGAACTCCCCAGCAACGAGTTGTGCGAGAAACCTGAGGCGCCCATGCCTCAAGACAAGACTCCTTCGTGGAAACTATTCACAGATGGATCATCTAATGAATCTCACGCTGGAGCAGGAGTGATATTGATAACGCCCGATGGGCATCGATTTCACTGCGCAATCAGGTTTGATTTCGCAGCGTCAAACAATGAAGCGGAATACGAAGCACTCTTCGCTGGACTGAAAATGGCCAGGGAGATGAACATAAAAGCGCTCGATATTTTCAGCGACTCTCAGCTGGTCGTGAATCAAGTCCTGGGAGAATATCAAGCACGAGGGTTAAAAATGATGGCCTACCTTAATAAAACAAAAGATTTGCTAGCACAGTTTACAAAATACACCCTCCAGCAAATTCCGCGAGACCAAAATTCGAATGCAGACACCTTGGCCAAACTTGCAAGTGCCAAAGATGCTGACACCTTGAACATAGTCCCAGTAGAGAGATTAAGTGAACCGAGCATTGATGCAGCCGAAGCCAGCATGGAAATTCGAGTAGAAGATACATGGATGGCACCTTACCTGGAGTATCTGACAAATGGGACATTGCCAGTAGATAGAAACAAAGCAAGAACTCTACAAAGACAAGCTGCTAGGTACATACTGCTCGATGGTGTTATGTACCGAAGAGGATATTCAATGCCACTGCTCAGGTGCATTACAACAGAAAAAGCCAAGGAACTCATGAAAGAGGTGCATGAGGGCTTCTGCGGAGATCACGCTGGGGGGCAGAGTTTGGCGAAAAAAATTCTTCGACAAGGCTATTTTTGGCCAACGATGAACGAGGATTCAATGGAGTACGTACGAAGGTGTGATAAATGTCAGAGGTTCTCCAAAATCCCACGAGCAGCTCCAAACGAGCTAAAGCAGATGCAAAGCCCGTGGCCTTTCGCAATATGGGGAATAGATTTAATTGGATCACTACCGACAGGAAAAGGAGGAGTAAAGTACGCAGTTGTGGCAGTCGATTACTTTACAAAATGGGTCGAAGCTGAACCACTCGCAACCATAACGACCAAGAAAGTCCTCGACTTTGTCATCAAGAACATTGTGTGCCGGTATGGTTTGCCCAGAAAGATAGTTTCAGACAACGGAACCCAATTTGACAGCGACCTGTTCACCGATTTCTGCGAAAGGCATGGGGTAATCAAGAGCTTTTCTTCAGTCGCACACCCCCAAGCGAATGGGAAAGTCGAAGCTGTAAACAAAACCCTCAAAGACACCCTGAAGAAAAGACTTGAAGAAGCGAAAGGAGCATGGCCAGAACAACTACCGGAAGTCCTCTGGTCATATAGAACATCTCATCGAACAGCCACAGGGCGTACCCCATTTTCCTTAGCCTATGGGTATGAGGCCATGATACCCGTCGAGATAGATCCCCCCTCACACCGGCGTTTAACGTATGATCAAGAGAAAAACAGCCAGCTAATACTGGAGTCTTTAGACTCAATTGATGAGATACGAGAAAAGTCTCAACTCCGAGTTGCTGCTTATCAACAAAAAGTCGCCCGGTACTTTAACTCCAAAGTTAAAGAAAGAAGATTCAACGTCGGAGACTTGGCGTTACGACGAGTCTTCTTGAATACCCGCGACCCCACTGCCGGCGTGCTCGGACCTAACTGGGAAGGACCTTACCAGATTGAAGAAGTCCTTCACCCAGGCACCTACAAACTTGCACGCTTAAACGGAGATCTCGTTCCACGTTACTGGAATGGAGAACACCTGCGCAAGTATTATCAATAAACAGCCCTTCTTAAAGGGCTGGCTTGTTCAAATTTTCCCCATTAATTTTTACAAGTTTTGCAAAGAGGGTTAGTCACGGTGTATGGCTAACTGCTTGTATATGTAAGATTCTGTTTCAGAATCATTCGTAAAGACATGATTAGTCCATTTTTAATACGAAATTATAAGGGACTGTGCTCAACCAGTCGTTCTTGCCAAACTTTGTGAATTTACATTTACAAGTATTTGTTCATTACGTGTGTTGTTTTGCTGTATTACAAGTATCATTTTTCCGCTCGAACAGTAATGTTCGAACAGGCCATGGTCAAGGCAAGTGACCAAGGACCTGAGAGCTCCTCGATCACTTGGGGGGCATATAAGGCACATCGATAGCAAAGCATACTCTCAAGGTATGTAAACACATGAACAAAATGAGTGAAAGCATGCTTCAAGTACTTAGGGTATTTTTTCAAAATATATGATGCCAAAGTACTATGCTAAGTTCGGTCATACGGACAAACGTTATAATAGGTAAAAATATTATAACACCAAGAGTTAAGCTTTTACACCGCAAGCATTGCTGCTTGGATGTAATTGTTCGAACAAAAAGATTTACTGCCCGTGCAGCAAAGTTTAAAAAGAAATTATTGTCTTTACATTGCGACCTGTGGGCCGCGTGTTTAAAAAGAAAGAAGAACAGCTAAATAAATTAAGAGGCATGGGGGGCAGGAGGATCCTGGGCAACAACCTGGTCAGTCTCTTCCTCGATGGTTTCTTCGTCCAAACCAACGACGCTTGGGGTTGCAGGAGTCGCAGCTCTTGCCTCCTCTTCAGCCAGTTGAGCAGCGCACCGAGCCAACTCCGCAACTCTGACCTCCTCTGAAAGGTAGCTAAAGTCAGCACCCCGATTATGTTTCCAAAAGTTATAGAAACATCGGAGTGTCGCCCTCTTATACTTTTCCAGATTCTTGGAGTTGTCGAGCTCCGACTGCTGCAGCTTGCCCTCGAGAGTGGCAATAGTCTCGTCCTTAGACTTGACTACCCCCTCCAGATGCTTGATCTCGCGGAGATGAGTTTTATTGTACGACCGGTACTCTTCCCTCAGCTTAACCGCTGCATCTTTAGCAGCTTCAGCCGCAGACAGTTTGGTCACCGCTGCATCCCGCTCTTGGACCACCGTCCCCAACTCCTTAGCATGTTTGGCTTCAGCAGCCGAAAGCTCCTCAGCCGCCTTCACCTGATGTTTCTCGAGAACTTTAACCTCAATCTGCTCAAAGTAGGCCTGGGCTCGGGTACGAGCAGTAATGGCAGAAAGTAAGGCCTGTAAACGAAAAAGAAGTCAAGACTCATCACGAGAACTGAAAAAACAAAGACTCGAGAAACAAAGAAATACTTACGCTGGAGATCTCGTTCAGAGTCCTGTTCAGGATCTGATCGACTGGTAGCTCTACTGCTTGGATCATGGCAGCCCCAACACGCTCACCTCTGCCAATCCGTTCAATTCGATCCTTAGCGGATCGAATGGTATGGCTCACGAGCCTGGCCTCATGAGCCTCTTCGCGAGAAAGATGCTCCCTAGCAGGCGCAGGTGGAGGATTAGATCGAGCAGGGGTGTTTTGCTGTTCAGAAGGAGCTGGAGGAGGGGTAGGAGTGCGCCCGGTTGGCGCAGGACTTTGCCCGGTTGGAGTACCCTGAGGAGGGTCTTCTGGTCGACTCTTCTTGGCTGAAGGGCCTCGACTGGTTTCACCAGTTCGTTTCTTTGACCTCCGTTGAAGTTGAGGGACTTCTTCTTCCTCTTCGGCCTGGTACATGTCAAAGATATTGGGAGTCGACATATCTGCATGAAAATAAACACAAAAGGTTAATAAGGGAAGAAAAGGGTGGAAAAAAGTAATACAACAGGAAGAAGATAATAAAGTGAATACCCGAGCTACAACTACTGGTCGCTATACTATTGACTCTATTAATCATATACTCATTTTCTGGCATGAAGAAGTTTGGCCCTAGATTTGGAGCATATGTAAAGTTGCCATCCTCGTCGAACATGTGACAGGGGATTGGCAGACCATTTAAAAGCGAAATAACGTTACCATTGTCATCAGAAGACTCTTCCAAGTCAACAACTGGTTCTTTGGCCTTTTCTTTCCCCTTGCCTTGGGGAGCAGAAGGCCTTTCTGCAGAAGGGCTGCCCATGGGTTCCCTGATCGTAACTCCTGTTGGCCTCCTCCTTGGAGAGGGCACAGGAAATTGCTGCTCGGGAACCCCCCCAGCAGTGGGTTCGTCCGTTTCGGACCCTCTATTGTCATGGCGAGGAGCCAGAAAACCAGACGACCTCAAATTCTTTTCTTGTGTCAAGGTCTTGACACATTTGGTAGCGGCAGACATCTTGGCCAGAGTGTCAGACCTCGACACCATGTCTGGTGTTGGGGTCGGGCGCAACCAGGGGCCTGAAAAGCAAGTCGAGTTTGAGAAATGACGAAGAGAAATACTCTATGATAAAGTATCGACCAGGGCAAAGACAAAATTGTACCTCCTCTCGCGAAAGCCAAGTTGTTGCTGGATATATCCGGAGTAAAGAAGTACTCCTTGTTGTAATGTCCCACGTTTGATATGTGGGTGGTGCCACTCAAAAACGTCCGGCCAGTTTCCTGATGGCAGAAGTGAAAAAAGCCCGTCCCGTTGTGTTGAGGATTGGACTTAAGATCAAAGAGGTAATTAACCTCATGAGGTGAAGGTTCTGGCCACTTGTTAAGTTTGTACAGGACATAGAGTGCAGCCAACATCCTATATCCATTAGGGGTTATTTGAAAGGGAGCGACGCCGAAATAATTGGCCACCCCCACAAAGAAAGGATGAAGAGGGAGATAAGCCCCCGCTTCAATGTGATACCGGGACCAGGCGCTGTTTGCCCCTCCTGGACGGTTAGCCCTCTGCTCCGCAGTAGGACGTGTAATGGTTACCCCCGTTAGGGGGTATTTTCTGAAGCAGTTCGCGACCATCCGAAGGGTCATCGAACTGGCTGGAGGAGTGTACCACTCGACATCAGGCGGATTGCGATGACGAGGACGAGCCCTAGTTTGGATATTGGGGTCAGGAGTAAGATTTTCTCGAACACTGGTCGAGGGAGCCCCCGCCTGCGAGTCAGGCTGGGCAGAAGGAGATGGGTTACTTTCAGATTCGGGCCTTTTCTTGCCAGAGGATTTTGAACGGGCCATATAAGGGTGCGGTCTGGAAGAGGCTCGTGAGAAGGGTATCTGGTGGATGCGATCGGATATTTGTTCTTCTCCCTCGAGCAGTTGGGCAAGGAGGTCGTCGTCGATGGGTCTCTCACCTCCCCACAAATCTGGCATTAAAATCTGCAAACAGAAGAATGGGGAGGCGAGGTCAGAGGGATCTAGGAGATTCTTAAAGTAGCGCTGGTCGAAGTATAAAAGCTAAGCCTTTATATAACAGTATTCTAACTAAGTCTCTCTGCGCAAACAGTTTAAAAAGCGGACCAAAAGGGTGAGAGTGAAAAGTTTTCCTGAAAAGATTTTTCGACTCCCCTCGCAACGGGAAGAAATTATTTCCAACCGGATTAAAAAATCGAAATGCTACTTCGATCCTACGTCCTAAAAAGTGCTAATCCTGAGTTTTAAACCTACTCAAAAGCATACTTTGATGACAAAAAACATCTTATCTACAGGCGTTCAAAAAACCAGAAACCAAGAGATTCAAACAGTAGACCATTTAAAAGCATGCACCACGAAAGGTTAGAAGCATGAAGTTGCAGAGTAACTTACCAAGGAAAGTGGTCGTGAAGATGGAAATGAGAGTTTCGGAAGTCAATGAGCCCACCGTCTGATCCTACAGCACGAAGGAAGGTTCGCCGGAGAGAGTAAAGCTCTGGTTTTTAGGGTTTTTCGACAAAGAGATGACGTGCGTAAAAAGGAAGAAAATGGCTCAAGTAACCTTATATAAGTTTGTCTTTGGTACTCAAAAGGCGTGATCATTAGTTTTCCATTTTCGAAGTATGGGGAAGCGTAATGGCCGTCAAAATTGTTTCTGGGAAACTGAAAAGCCTTGATTAGACAGGAGTGGTTTGCTTTTTTCAAGAACGCACGAAAGGCTCTGACACGTCAGGAGGGGTTACCGAAGAGTCGTTCGCTCAAAGTTTATTTACTATTCGTAGTAAATAAACTTTGGGGGGCAAATTTTATCCAATAAATTAGCATTTGTGACGTGGCGAATCATCTCTTGACACGTGCCTGACACCTGGAGCGTCTGCTAGAGTATCGACCATGAGACACACCAGAAGCAGGACAGACCTGTTTTTACCACGACCAGACTGGTCGGTGGTTCCGCTGGCAAAGCAACATTTATGGAAAGATCTTATGTATCCCGAATTTATTTCATGCAATCTTCTGAATATCCCATGATTCAGGGGATAATATCTGTAACAATATTGGGCAACCCTCCATGGGCCTATAAAAAGCAAGAGATGGCTCATGGGAAGGGACTTTTGGCAGCTAAAAAACCATAGGAATATAGAAATTATCTGTGAAAACTAGGATTGTTTATGAGGAGTGTTGAAACTCATTGAGCCCAAGCTCTCTGATCACACTTTTGTTCCCATATCAATATCATTCTAAGTGGATGTAGGTCATTACCAGATTCTGGGGCCGAACCACTATAAATTACTGTGTTTTCTTTACTTTTGTCATTACGTTATTATCTATACATATTCGCCTATATCATTCATATTTTGACTCCGTGTCAATTGGCTAAAACGAGGGTCAACAATAATTAAAAGTGTTTTAATTATAATTTTTGAGTTAATTGTGATGAGTCCAAATTCCAATTGGGTCTCATTAACTTGTTGGGTATTAAAACCCAAAGTTTGATTATTTTAAATTTGTTTAAAATAATTAAAATGTTATTTAATTCATAATGGATAATTAAAATGGTAATGACCCAAAGACTAAAAGAGAAGGTCCAAGACCAAAGGAGTTGTTCTTCATTAGGCCTTAGTTAGTTTAATTATTTTTGTGCATTTTTTTTGCAAGTGTTGTAATTTTCTAGAAATACCCAAAGCACCCATTCAACATGATTAAATTATTTAATATTTTCTCATGCATAATAACATGCCATACATATTACCCACATAATACATATTAAGCATGCATTTTTTTTAGAAACATGCTTAAGATTGATTATAAGTTTTTATTTGGTAACTCATATAATTAATTTAGTCTTAATTAGTTAAGATGGTAAAAATAATTTAAAGTTGTTTATTTTCTTATTTAATAAAATTGTTTTATTAAATAAATGATATTCTATTTAAAGAGGCAAAATAAAATCTAGGGGGCGATTATTTATTTTGCATAATTGAATTAGTATTTATTAGAATATCATTTGGTAAAATTAATTTCATTAGTTTTACAACCAAATTGAATAATATTAATTTTGAGAAAAACACAATTGTTTACCCTGAAAAATACTTACTTTCTGACGTGGCAAAATTAGTGTGCAAGTGGGTTGCACGTGACTATTTTGTGATTACATTTAGGTCGACCAACGACCAGAATAGGAGTTACATTCAAGAAAGATGCTGAACAGTACGGGAGAAGATGTGCTAACATATGCAACCAGGACTGGTCGTGGTAACGAAGCCAAAGTTCACATATAGTTATAAGTCAGATATTTGACTATATTTTTGTATAAAGATTATGATTTTTATTATTATTCAAATATGCTTGAAACAAAATGTAGCCATGGCCCATCGTCCCATGCGTACATCCTTGAGCCTATAAATATGACTCAAGAGATTCATTTAAAGAGACACCATAATTGGGAATCAGAGAGAATTAGTGCTTTTTGTACACAACTTTTGTATCCATTTTTGGAGCTTGTGAAACTCAGTAAACCCTAGTTTGCTGATCGCAGGATTCATAATACATCAATAAGAACACTAAGTGGAAGTAAGTTATTACCAATATCTGGGACCGAACCACTATAAATTTTTGTGTTGCTTAGTTCTTGCATTTAGCTTATAAATCTTTATCGTTTTGGTGACTATGTGTCGTTGGCTAAATCATCAGTCAACATTTTGGTGCTTTCATCGAGAGCTGAACTCAAGACCCTCAAGAAAATCGATGGCGAAAACAACCAGGAAAGTGGGTCAGACAGGGCATACTTCTGGAAACAGTGCGTACATCAGGTTGCACACTCATAGGTCACAATTCAGAGATGGCCATGATTATAACAAGGCGGACTCTGGCAGGAGGAATGAAGGTCAACAGTAGGAAGAGAGAGGCGGACGACAAATTCCTCCGCTGATGGAGAATCGATCAATAAGCCAAAATGCTGGGGGGCAGCCTAAACAACCTAATGTCTTTGACCAACTAGGTGCAAGCGAGCAAAGGCATAGGGATGAAGACCTGAGGGACATACTCAATAATCGAATAGAAAGACACGATGAGTACTTCCCCCCAGATCCGGTCGCTCCAGCAATACCAAATGTTGTACAAGTCCATATAGATGCCTTAAATCAGGCCGTAAATCAACTAGTTGGGAAAAAGTGTCCCATATTGAATTTGATCAGAGGAAGGGCACCCCATTTGTTCATAGAATTGTTGTGGTAGAGGTGCCAAGCAAATTCAAGGTGCCAATTCTACCCAACTTCATAGGAGGGGAAGATCCAGTATCCCACGTAAACATGTTTGAGATACAAATGGACATCCAAAAGGCGTCAGATGATGCTCGGTGCAGGATTTTTCCTGCCATTTTATCTGAATCTGCTCAGGAATGGTATTTCATGTTCCCTTCGGCCATCATAGTTTCCTGGGAGATGTTTGTGAAGGAGTTTTACGGGTAGTTCTATGATGGTCGAATACACCCAACAGAGGCTAACCAGCTGGTCGACATTCGACAGAAGGAGGGAGAAACCCTAAAGGAGTATATCCAGTGATTCATGCGAGCAGCAACTAGGGCCAAAACTGTTGAAGACAAGGGAAAGATGATGGCGCTCACAACTGGAGTATGACGCAATTCTCCCCTTTGGAGTAGTCTACGAAAGAATGGATTCAAGAGCACTTAGGAATTTCTGGATCGAGCAAACAAATATATCAAACTCGAGGAGGTTATCGCCAATGAAGGAAAGTCTCCCAAGGATGACTAGGGCAAGAAAGAAGACCATACCAAAGCCGCTAATGGGTCTAGTAAGCCCAACGACAACGACAATGGTAATGGAAAAAATGGGTGAAAAAGGGCGAACAACAAACCGACAACATTTGATAACAAGCGCCCCAAACAAAACAGATGTGAACCAAGGTTCACCAATTACACTGCCTTGGTCGATAGTCGAGCTGAAGTATATGAGGCCAGTCATACCACCGTTCCCTTTAGGCGACCAGCCCCGATTAGAAAAGACATATCCAAAAGGGATACGACCAATTTTTTTCATTTTCACAACAACTATGGCCATGACACCAACGAGTGTAACCAGCCAAGGATGAGAACGAGTTCCTTATCCGACAAGGACATTTGAGGAGATATGTACGAGCAGGAGAAGGTTCTCAACAGGAGACTTACAAAGGCAACGAGCAGGCGCCTGCACACCAACGCTCGCCTCCTCTACAGCTAGCTCCAGTCACCGGTACATTGTTGACCATCTGCGGAGGACCACCCATAACAGGTGACAGTGGTAAGGCAAGGGAGAGGTATGCCAAAACCCTAGGTCATGATCAGGACATCGAAATGCTGGATGTCGAGGAGTGAACTCCCAAAAAATCTCGAACAAAGGAAGAATTGATAACTTTCTCTGAGCTGGACGCACAACATGTCCGATTTCCCCACTCATATCCTCTAGTCGTGGATGTTCAGGTCGTCAGCATGATGGTAAAACGAGTGTTGGTAGATACAGGAAGCTCGATCAATATCTTGTACAAGTATTCACTGTAAAGAATGAAATTGTCAGTACAAGATTTAGAGCCATGCAACCAAACTATCTACAGTTTTTCTGGCGAAGGGCTAGCACCGACAGGGTCGATCAGGCTTCCAATCATAGCAGGAACTGCACCTGTGAACAGGACACTACTCGCTACTTTTATAGTAGTTGATTGTCCATCTGCATATAATGATGTGATTGGAAAGCCCATACTTGTCGATCTGCGAGCTGTAACTTCGGTGTGGCATCTGGCCATGAAGTTTCCAACCGATGCAAGAGTTGGATGCGTGTTGGGAAACCAACGAGAAGCCAGAGAATGCTAAAATTCCTCGATCATAAAGGCAAAATGGGGCAGTTCGGGAAGTGGAGTTGAAAAAAGGTTGCTAGTAGTAAATGAAGCGCAAGCCCAATCAGGTGAACAAGTCACCAAATAGGGTGTTGCCCAAAGTGAGGATAGGGACTTAGATCCTCCCTTTGGGGATTTTGAAGAAAACATTGGACCCGTAGAGAACCTTGAGGAGGTCCAATTAGATGAGAAAGATCCGATCAGGGTTGTGAAAGTCGGTAAAAACTTAGAGACAACAATGAAAAACAAATTGGTGGAGTTCTTGAAGAGACACCAGGAGGTCTTTTCCAGGTCGCATAACGACATGGTTGGGATAGACCCAATAGTAATTAGTCATGCCTTGAATATAGACAAAAACTATCTACATGTACAACAAAAAAGAAGGCTGCTCGACAAAGATAAATCAAAGGCCCTAAAAAAAGAAGTCGAGAAGCTGAAGGAAATGGATTCATCAGGGTAGCATTTTATCCATCTTGGGTCTCTAATCCCGTACTAGCTCCCAAGACAAATGGTAAATGGAGGACGTGTGTGGATTTTATAGACCTTAATAAAGCTTGCCCAAAGGATTGTTTCCCACTTCCAAGAATCGACCAGTTGGTCGATGCTACATCAGGACATGAAGTTTTATCATTCATGGATGCGTACTTCGGGTATAATCAAATTAGTATGCATCCACCTCATGAAGATCACACTTGCTTTCGAACAGATACGTGACTTTACTATTATAAAGTAATACCCTTCAGTTTGAAAAACGTTGGTGCAACTTACTAGCGACTAGTCAACTATATGTTCAAAGAACTAATCGGAAAAAACATGGAAGTCTATGTCGACGATATGCTGGTGAAGTCGAGAAAGGCTGAAGAACACATCAAGGACCTACAAGAATGCTTTAGCATCTTGAACAAATATTAGATGAAACTTAATCCTCTAAAGTATTTGTTTGGTGTTGGATCAGGGAAATTTGTGGGATTCACATTAAACTCACGAGGAATCGAAGCAAATCCCGAAAAAATTTAAGCACTGATCGAGATGCAGTCTCTTGCCAAAGTTAAAGATGTACAAAGCCTGACTGGAAGAATTGCAGCCCTTAGTAGATTCATATCTAAGTCAACGGACAAATGTGTCCCATTTTTCAATCTTTTGAGAGGAAACAAAAAGTTTAAATGGATAGAGGAATGCGAAAAGGCTTTCCAAGCACTCAAAGCCCACATGTCGCAACCTCCTATTTTGTCCAAGCCGGTCGAAGGAGAGGCTTTGTACATCTACTTAGCAATAACAGAATATGCTGCTAGTGTTGTTGTAATCATAGACGAAGACAACATTCAAAAACAATGTATTACATAAGCAAAAGGCTAGTGGGAGCAAAACTACGATGTCCGCCCATAGAGAAATTAGCTTATTGCTTGATACTTGCATCTAGAAAACTGTGACCCTACTTTCAGGCTCACCCCATCATAGTGCTTACTGACCAGCCACTATGGCAAGTCTTACAGAAACCAGAAGCCACTGGTTGACTACTAAAATGGGCAGTTGAGTTGGGGTAGTTTGAAATTTCATATGCACCACGAGCAGCTATAAAGGGACAAGACCTAATGGATTTCGTTGCAGAATTCACCGGACTCCTAGGTAGCGAACTAATGATGGAGACCGATAATCAAATTCAAACCCCTACTTGGAAGCTATTCGTAGACGAATCCTCCAATGAGCACAACGCAGGGGCAGGGTTGATCCTAATTACACCTAAGGGACATCGGTTTCATTGTGCGATCAAATTCAACTTTACGACCTCTAAGAATGAAGCCGAATACGAGGCTCTGTTGCAGGATTAAGACTAGCCAAGGATATAAACATAAAGTCACTAGAAATATATAGTGACTCCCAGCTAGTAGTTAATCAGATTATGGGAGAATATCAGGCTAGGGGTCTCAGGATGGTTGCTTATTTGAACAAGACAAAGGATTTACTGGCACAATTTGAGAAGTATACTCTCCAGCAAGTACCTCGCGATCAGAATTCAAACGCTAATGCCTTAGCCAAGTTAGCAAGCGCTAAAGATGTTGATGCTTTGAGCATAATACTGGTCGAACGTTTGTTGGCACCAAGCATTCAAGTGGAAGAATCCTTGCTAATAATACAAGTGTTCGACACATGGATGACTCCCATCATTAAATATCTCGAACAAGGATTATTACCAGCAGATATGAGTAAGGCGAGGATGCTTCAAAGACAATCGACTCGGTTTATTTTGATCGATGGAGTCCTATATAGACGAGGATACTCAATGCCTTTATTACAGTGTGTCTCTAAGGAAAAAGCTAAGGAATTGATGCAAGAGGTACATGAACGTTTCTGCGGAGATCACGATGGGGGGCAAAGTTTGTCAAAGAAGATTCTCCTGCAAGGATATTTCTGGCCTACCATGATTGAAGACTCTATGGAATTCGTTAAAAAGTGTGATAAGTGCCAAAGACTTTCCAAGATACCACGAGCATCCCCAAATGAGCTTAAACAGATGCAAAGCCTATGACCATTCGCAGTTTGGGGAATTGATCTAATCGGTTCTATGCCTACATTAAAATGGAATGTCAAATATGCAGTAGTTGCTATTGACTACTTTACTAAGTGAGCCGAAGTTGAGCCACTCACAACAATCATGGCCAAGAAAGTATTGGATTTCGTCATCAAAAACATTATATGTCGATATGGGGTGCCAAAAAAAAATTGTCTCAGATAATGACACACAATTTGACAGCGATCTTTTCACTGATTTATGCGAATGACATGGTATTCCAAAGAGTTTTTTGTCAGTTGCTCATCCATAAGCCAACAGACAGGTTGAAGCTGTAAACAAAAATTCTGAAGGACACACTAAAGAAAAGACTCGAAGAAGCAAAGGGAACGTTGCCATAACAATTGCCATAAGTACTCTGGTCGTATAGAACATCTCACCGAACAACAATAGGCCATACACCATTTTCCTTGGCCCATGGGTATGAAGCCATGTTACCCATTGAATTAGATCTGCCATTGTATAGAAGGCTGACATATGACTAGAGAACGAATATCCAGATATTAATGGAATCTTTAGACTTGGTCAACAAAAGGCGCGAACAGGCTCAACTCCGAGTTGCAGCTTACCAGCGAAAGGTCGCTCGATATTTTAACTCTAAAGTACGCGAAAGAAAGTTTGATGTTGGAGATTTGGTATTTCTCAACCCTCGCGACCATAATGCTGGAGTACTCGGACCAAACTAGGAAGGTCCATATCAAATTGAAGAAATCCTTCAACCAGGCACATATAAACTTGCTCACTTAAATGGAGATCTCATTCCTCGATATTGGAATGGAGAACACCTACGCAAGTATTATCAATGAACAAGGGCTGGTCAGTTAGATGACTGGTCGCTTAAAAGTGTAAGATCAATTTTTGATCACTCATACAGACACGATTTTGTCCATTTTATTACGAGAAATAAAAGGAACTGTGCGCATCAAGTTACCAATTATTGTATTTATTACAAGTATTTGCTCATTACGTGTGTTGTTTTGCTATATTATCAATGATTGTTTATAAGTACGCGAGTAGTAATGTTCGAATAGGTATTGGTCATGGCAAGTGACCGAGAACCTTAAGCTCCTCGATCACTTGGGGGGCATATAAGATACTAAGCGAGCAAAGCATATCAACATACATATGTAAACACACGAGAAAAATAAGGGAAAGCATACTACGACACTTAGTATTTTTTCAAAATTTCTCGGTAATTTTGTGAAATCTTAATAAAGTGTTATGCTAAGTTCGGTCATACGAGCAGATGTTATAATAGCAATGAAAATATATTATAATATCACAATGAAATGTCTTTACATCGCGAGCAATTGCTGCTTGGATGTAATTAAAATAATAAAAGGAAATTAAAGCTGCCTTAGGTAGAAAAATTGTCTTAACATTACAAAATGTTGTTCGTATGTTTTAATTACATAGATAAAATTATTATTGTACAGTTGAAGGAGGGTTTGGCTGAGACTGCTGGTCGACTGACATTCCGGCGTCTTCTTCAGCACCATCAATGCCTGTCGCCAAGGAGATTTTAGGAGAATCCAAGGAATTCTGGGCATTCTTTTCCTCTTTTAGGAGAGTAGTGCACTTGGAAGATAGTCGAAGTTTGCTTCTGGATTGTTCTTCCAAAATAAGTAGAAGCAGTTGAAGGTAGCTCCTCGGAACCTCTCCAAGTTCTGGGAATTCATCTCCTCGAGCAGCTTGACTCATTCCTCCAGACCAGTGGCCTCTTTCATGCTATCCTCCAAGTCATCTTGAAGCTTGGTTGCTTCCTTGTAGTTAATCTCCGAAGCTTCCTTAAACTTCTCCTTGGCAGCAATGGCTTTGGCCAGCTCTTCTTGGCTCCTCGATTAAATTGGCGACTTTGTCTTCAGCCGCCTTAACCTCCTCCTTGCATGCCTTGACCTCCTCGGCATGTTTTGCATCGATCTCTTCAGCACGATGGCAGCCATTGCTAATGGTTAGGATACCCTACGAATAGTGGAAGAAAATTGTTCGATTAAAACACAATACAGAAGAAACTTAAACTAAGCAGTTCGTTGAATCCACGAGCAAGGACTTGGCTGTGTTTCAACAAAAAAAGACAGGAAAAGGCCTCCTAGTTGTGACGGTTCTTAGACAATTTTTGCAGTTTTCATTTAAGGAGTTACAAGCAGTGCACAGTAAATCTACAGCCAGAGATCTTCCTGCTTGCTCGGAGGAAGGAGCAGTGCGAGGAGGAGGAGAAGGCGTTGTTGATTTGGACGGAATAGAAGCTGGAGGGTCCTCTGGTCAAGCTATTTTTTTGGAGAGCTCCCCACTTCCTTCCCCAGGGTGTCTTCTGCTCAACTTTTTCCTACTCGGAGGAACGTCTGCGGAGGCATAAATATTGAAGGCGTCGTCAGATGGCATGACTACAAAACAAGAGCAAATGAGCAGGTATGTTAAAAATAGTTTGGCACAATAAAGGAATAAAGTAAAGAGAAATTCTAAGTATTATACCTGAACTATTATTACTGGTCCTTACATTATCTAAAGAACTACTGCTACACTCACTATTTTCCTCGAAGAAGTCCAAGCTAAAACTATTGACTGTAAATTTAAAGTTGCCATCCCTATCGAATAAATGACAAGAGATTGGAAAATTATCTAGAAGTGAGAAATCTATACCATTCTCATTTAAAGATTCGAGTATAGGGCTAGTGTATTCCAGTAGTTTTTGTTTTTCCCTCCCATGTTGGGCAGGGGTATTAGCTGCTCGAGTGTTTGGGGATGGTTCTCGAATGGTCACTCCCATTGGTCATCACCTCCAGGGTTGTCACACATCCTGCTGCTGCTCGAGGATTTCTTGTCCTTCAGTGCCCTCTCCAGTGGCACTCCCCGCGATGGATTCCCTCACTTCTTGGTGAGGTTCTAAAAGGTCAACCAACCTTAGATTGCTCTCCGTAACCAACTCCTTGACGTTTTTTTTTTATATTCGTCATGTTGGCCAGAGCTGCGCCCCTTATCTCCATTTTTGAAGTAGGGTCTAGTCGGTACCATGGACCTAGATGCAGCACAAAATAACTAAGGACAAGAAAAGACGAAAAAATGGCTAAGAAGACTATCGACCAGGGATTGAAAAGTTTACCTCCTCGTGTGAAGGCCATGTTGTTGGCAACCAAGTCGGTTGTTAGGAAGTACTCTTGGAAGTACCTTCCTACGTTGGACTTGTGGGTAATGTCTCAGAAATGTGTGAGCATATTCCTGGTGGCAAAAGTGGAAAAACCCCGTGTTGTTTTTATTGGGGTTGGATTTGAGATCGAACAGGTAGTTGATCTCATGCGGAGTATGCATAGACCATTTTTTGTGGTTATATAGGATATAGAGTGCTGAGAGTACTCTATATCCATTGGGTGTTATTTGGAAAGGAGAGACCTTGAAATAATTGGCCACCCCTTGGAAAAAGTCGTGCAAGGGCAAGATTGCCCCTGCCTCTATGTGATACCTCGACTAGGCGCTGTAGGCGCCTCTAGACACGTTTGCCCTCTGGTCGGGTGTAGGTTTATATAGAGTAATCTTAGGAAGCTCTTACTTCTTGGGATACTTTTCCACCATCTTGGTCGATATGACACTAGGAGGGGCAATGTACCAGTCTACCTCTGCTCGAGGGCCATCGCGGGGACAAGCTTTGGGCTGGATATCTGGTGGCAAAAAGTTTAAAGGTTGTGGATCACTTGAAGGACCCTCAACGTTGGTTGTAGGCTGATTGGAAGGTGAATCTGTGGTTTTATTTTTTCTACGAGCAGTGTATTTGACACGACCCATGTTCGATTGGTTCTGTGAAGGATTTTGTGAAGGACTGGTCGTAGGGTTTGGCTGTGAAGCCAAAGGCTCTGGAAAAGACAAAGAAGGTTGTTCTTGATCCTAAAACAACAAAGCAAGAAGATCGTCATCTATTGGTCTCTCACCTCCCCAGGGATCATGCATGAATATCTGAGAAGAGCAAAGGGGAAGTGAGAATCCAAGACTAATGGATAGAAGAAAGAGAAAAGCAAGGATAACGTTGCTCGTGTATAAAAGTTAGGCCTTTATATGACTAGTACCATCCTAATAAAAACACAATAAACATGTGAGCAAGTTGGCAAAGCAGATTAAAAAGTGAATGTGAAAAGTTTTTTCAGAAAAATTTTCAACTCCGAAAACAGGCGGGAAAAACCTAGATTTTCCGAAATACTCAAAATCAAATTTTTACTTTGATTTTGGGCCCGAAATCAGTGAACCAATAACCCACATTGCATTTTAGAATTGTCTAGTATTTATATTGCCTAAAAATCCCTATTTTAGCATACTTATTCTACGTATGTTCGCCTAAACCCGGTTACCCAAGAACTTTCTCTAGAACAGTGAAAACCCCATTACGGAAACTCATGAATCAAAATCAGAATACATGAATTTTTTTTAAAAAGTAAGAGGATGGATTCGAAAAATTACTTGGAGTATGGATTGAAGGAGAAATCAGGAAAGTTTTGCTCGGCGTTGCTCGGAGACGTCTCGAGTTGCACTGGAGTTTCTGGGTTTTCTTGAAGGTTTTTTCTGAGTTCTTGCAGAGAAAGAGAATATTTGAGTAAAAAATGAAAAAGGTGAAAATGCATATATTTATACTGCTCAGGGCGGTAATAAAAGGTAATGATGGGAATAGGGTTTCGACGTATGAGGAATTGCAATAACCGTCAAAACATTTCCGGGAAACTGTAAAGGTCATAATTACTTGCTTTTTCGAAAAAGTACTGACAGATGTGACAGGTCAGATGGATTGTTAGTCAAATAAGTTTATTAAATGGTGATCGCATTAAAATAAACTTAGGGGGCAAATGTTTACCCTGAAAAATACTTACTTGCTGATGTGGCAAAATTAGTGTGCACGTGGGTTGCACGTGATTATTTTGTGATTACATTCAGGTCGACCAACGACCAGAATAGGAGTTGCTCGATTGATACAACAAAGATGCTAAACAATACGGCAGAAGATGTGCTGAGATATGCGACAAGGACTGGTCATAGTAGTGAAGCCAAAGTTCACATATAGTTATAAGTCAGATATTTCTAAGATATTTGACCATATTTTTGTGGAAAGATTATGATTTTTATTATTATTCAAATATGCTTGAAACAAAATGTAGGCACGACCCATTGGCCCATATGTACATCCTTGAGCCTATAAATAGGACTCAAGAGATTCATTTAAAGAGACACCATAATTGGGAATCAGAAATAATTAGTGCTTCCTGTACACAACTTTTGTATCCGTTTTTGGAGCTTGTGAAACTCAGTAAACCCTAGTTTGCTGATCGCAGGATTCATAATACATCAATAAAAACACTAAGTGGAAGTAGGTTATTACCAATATTTGGGGCCGAACCACTATAAATTTTTGTGTTGTTTAGTTCTTGCATTCCGCTTATAAATCTTTATCGTTTTGGTGACTCTGTATCGTTGGCTAAATCATCAGTCAACAATAATTTTTAAAATAGTGAGTAGGAAAGGGAATTATGACAATAGGTCCCATGGTCTCCATTATTGGTTGAACACAAAGAGGCATAGAAAGGGCCTCGTATCGCCTCCGTTTGCAGCCTCCCTAAGGAAAGACTTCCTAATATGTTTATTATATCTCAAGGTTGACTTCTCATAAAAGAATAAGATTAGTAATGTATTTCAAGTTTGGCTGGCCCTAAGGCACACTCTTGAGTTAAGTCATTGATCAAAAAATAATGGGTTACACTCTGAAGATGTATCTAGGCTTTTGAGCATGACTAGTGCATCTTGACCAAACTAAAAATAATTCATAAGTCAAAAGAGAAAAAATGAGTTTTTTAGTTGTCACTTATGGAGTTGAGATCTTGTCTCAAGCTTAATTTGTGATTAGTCCGACTTACCCTAAGGCGATCCATTAATTTTTCAAATTAATCTATCGTTGACTAGTAATTATTTTGTGTGTGTTATTTTATGTGTTGCATTCATGCATCATATTTACTATTCCAAATATAAACTAATATTTATTATATGCATTAATTCATTATATTTTACCACACTAGCGGTCTCTTCCGGTCCTATTGGCGAAACCTTGGTGGTATCTTCCACACTAGCCAGAAAACCTACACACCCTCCTTGTAACAAATCTCTGGCTCTCAATGCCGATATCCTGGGTACGCGGGGTCCATGCACCGCTCCCACAAAAACAAAGGGATCCTCACCCTCTGGCTCAAAGGTCACCATATTCTTCCTACAGTCAATAGTATCTCCATATCTAACCAACCAATCCATACCCAAGATCATATCAAACTCCTCCATACTCAATTCAATCAAATCTACTGACAACTCTCTACCGTCAACTATCACTAGCAATGCTCTAATCCACCTCCTAGATACTACCAGTTCCCCTGTAGGAAAAATAGTCCCAAACCCTGAAGTACAATACTCACTAGGTCTACACAGTCTATCAATCACCTTACTAGAAAAAAACGAATGTGTAGCACCAGAGTCAATCAATACAGTAAAAGGAGAGCCAGCGCTAGAAAGCTGACCTGTCACTACCGAGGGGCTGGCCTCGGCCTCTGCCTGCGTCAGGGTGAACACTCGAGCTAGAGTCAAGCTGTCCACCTTCCTCGCATCTCCCTTCTTCATTTTCAGGCAATCTTTCTTCAGGTGTCCCACCACCCTGCACACATAACAGGCCTTAGCCCGAAATTCGCCCGGATGGCGTCTTCTGCACCTCGTGCACTCAGGATAAGTTCTCCATGTATCACCGCCTCCCTGACGACCACCCTGAGTACCTCGACCTCTCCTATCAAGACCAGGAATGGTCGAAGCATCAGGGGTCTTCCTCTTTAAATCACTGGGGCCTCCACCCCTACCAGAACCAAAATATGGAGGCACCGCCCTGCGGCCCTCCCGTCTCGCTGCACCCTCTCTCCATATTTTATTCTCCGCTTCCTCAGCAGTAAGAGCCTTCTCTACAGCCTGGGCATAAGTTGTCCCTCCAGGTACTGTTGTAATCCTCACATCTCAGGCTATCATCGCATTAAGCCCTCTAATAAATCTGTCCTGCCTAGCTGCATCAGTAGGCACAAGATTTGGTGCGAATTTCGCAAGTCTGTCAAACTTTAGGGCATATTCTGTAACTGTCATGCTGCTCTGAACCAGCCCCACAAACTCATTTACCTTCACTGCCCTGATGGCAACATTATAGTACTTTTTTCTGAATAGGTCCTTGAATCCTTCCCAAGTCAAAGCAGTAACATCTCTGGTTTGTGATGCCACCTCTCACCAGATCCGGGCATCCTCCCTCAGCATATATGTGGCACAGGCCACTCTGTCATGTCCATCTTCCCTCATAAATTCCAGAATGGTAGTAATCATGGTCATCCATTGTTCAGCCTTCAGCGGATCAGGTCCTCCCTCAAAGATCGAGGGATGTTGTTTCTTGAACCGCTCATACAATGGCTCCCATCTACTCCCAACCTCTATTGGCTGTACACAGGTACCACTGCAAGTGGCACAATGGGGGCAACACTCCCTGATGGAGCCTACTGCCGCAGAATTCAGATCCGCTCATCCTAGCTCTGTAGCCTAGCTTGCATGTTTGCCATAAGCTGCTGCCAGTTCTCAGGGACTGGCGGAGGGGTCTGGCCCTGATCATCATCTCTAGTCTCAGACTTGCCTGCTAGTCGCGTAGATTTTCTTGGATGCATAATTATCCAAGTCAATCTGCAATCAACGACTCGGCAATCAGACTATGATGACATGGTAATAATCATTTCATGATCCACCATTAGAACCCCCAAACATTCACAAGCAATCAAAATATAGCAATTTATCCAAATATTCATTCACATGCATAACAGTGCTGATAAGCACGCCTCAATATCATCATGCAATAGTCAAGGGCCAGGCCCTATCAGTATCTCATGCTCCCTATTAACCAAACAGATATCAACAATCATATCTCATTCAAATCATTTAAACATATAGTCATGCATACACAATTTACCAAACCTTGAGTCGAGCTTGTCTCTCGCGACGAATGTACATGTCCAGCTAGTCTTTAGGAACCCTTAAACCTAGGACGCTCTGATACCAAGTTTTAACGCCCTGGATTGCCAAGACCGTCACACTGTGTGTTTGTAAAGGTGCAAGACTTGCTAATCAAGTCATTTAATTCAAAACGTGTTACTGAAACTATAGTTGAACTAGGGTTAAAAGATTTTGGTCTCAAAACTTAATTTCTTTTAAATAAACATTCTTTTTACATGGGATCCCAAAAGTAATAAGTTAAAGACTGTTTACAAAGGTTTCAAGATTTAAATACAGTGATTAGCCACTCTAAGGCAAAACAAACGGTTAAGCATTTCTCGTCCTGTTCCACTCCTCGGCCGTGGCGGCCGAACAGCTGACTATGTACATTCAGCCCCGCAGCTCTCCACCTCAAGGTTGGTCCAACTTGCCTTTGCCTTTACCTGCACCACGTTGCACCCGTGAGCCAAGGCCCGGCAAGAAAACACAATAACAGAGCATAACCATTCAACAGACAATCAGATAACTCATACCGCATAAGCATGTACTCAACAGTCTAAACATTCATGTTATTCAAGTATTCAGCATACCAAGTATGTCATTCCATATCACCAATCAATTCACACATGATAACTAGGGTTAACGCCCTTAGGCCACACCCTCTATTTATCCCACTGACTCTGGCCCGCTTAAACCGAGCTCAGTGAATATTAAGCAGTCCTCAGCTACCAGTTGCTGAGCCGCGTCCTGTGCGCAAGTATAATTTACGGCGCCCTTAGGCCATTTATCACATGTCCCATGACATATTATCACCTATGACATCATACAGATATAGGGAGCTCTTAGTCCCATCACAAACACATAACCGGGTGCAGTTTTCTTACCTTTTGATTCGCTAGCTTTGTTTAATTTGATCCTCAAGCACGATCCCATCCGAGCCCTAGCACACACCTAGTCACAGCCATAGATCAGAATCATCACCAAACCTCAAGTCCAAAACCTAGCCTTGGGACCAATCCCGAGCCCTCGGGAAGCCCTAATTCCACCAAACAGGGTGGTGGAATCAAACTCCGAACCCCCGGGCAAAAACCCTTGAAAATCACCCAAAAACCCCTTTATGAAAACAGGGTAGCACTACAACGCTCTAAGGAGAGCGCTACAGTTCTAAAAACAGAGCCTAAAATGCCCTAGACCACTTAGCTTAGCGCTACAGCGCCCAGTGACTAGCATTGTAGCGCTAGTCACAGCACAGCAAACCCTGCATTTTCCTCCTTCGATTTTCCCCGAGCCAAACCTTACCAAAACTCTTCCAAACTTCAACCAAACATAAAAACAAGCCTACCAACATCCTCTACTCATCCCAAACATCCCAACCACACATAACTCAATCACATGCACTCCAAATCACAAAATTCACCATGGTTGAACCTAAGGCTCAAAATCTCAGCAAAACCACAGAAATCACAAAGCTTGAAACTAGAGTTTCTTACTTTTGATGGATGAGCTTAGCCTAGGTTGTCTCTCACTCTTTCTTAGCCTTCTCCTCCCCAAATCTTCAGCCTCAACTCCCTAGAATTCCCACAGAACTTTGCTTAGAAAAACCAGCTCAACACAAACACCAGGAACTGAATATTAACCTCAAAATCTTACCTCAAATGATGAGCAACCTCAGCTAGTTTCCCCAACCTGATCAAGACCCCAAGTGTAAAATCTCAGCCTTAAGCTCCTTTGGATTCTAGCCTCAAATCTCCAGAAGAAAATGATGAAGAAGTCCCAAACCGTTCTTGGAAATTACCCTGTTTTTCTTTCCCTTTTCCTTCTCTTCTTTCTTTTCTTTCTTTCCTTCAGATTTCTAAGACCTTCTACCTATTCCACTAAAGCATAAAGCCTGATAACACTTATCCTTTATATGCCAAATGACCAATTTGCCCTCCCCTTTATCCCTAAGCCTTTAAATCAACCTAGGGGCATTTTGGTCATTTCACCCAATTCCCGATATTTCCTCGAATGTCTCTAATATTTATCGCTTACTTCCCGGCACCTAACTAATCACCAATTATATTCCTCAATATCAAAATAGACTCCAATATATTCTCTAAATTCCCAGAAACACCCCTAGGCTCGCCTCGAGCCGGGTATAAATCCCCGCCGTGACTTTTTTGCTAAACCGCTCACTAGGATCGTCTCGAGTCACAGATTAAAAATATATCAACATAATAATGTGGTCTCAAAAATTTATCACGCATATATACAGTTATGCCCTCAACGGGCCAACATTACGATTGTGCCCTTCTAACCTAATCAGGGCCTACATGCATACTAATACACATAGTCATGCATCACAGATATTCAAATAATCATATAACATGCTTTTAACCATTAAATCACATATAATCTAGTTATTCCCTCCCGGCACACTAATCAAGGCCCTTAACCTTATTAGTAAATTTGGGTCGTTACATAAGTGTTTTTAGGAATTTTAGAGTTTGATAAACTCTTCTAATCCTCCCCAACTGACCACACCACTCTCCCTCATTCACTCTCATCTGATTTTTGAAGACTCTCTCAAGTGTTCTCTCCATTTTCAGCCCCAAGAACACCAAGGAAACTTGGAAGCTAAGTCTTGGTCTAGGAAGGGTTTTCCCTAAGGTAAAGTTTCATTAATCTAGACTTTTGTCAAGTTTTAATCATAGAGTTTCAAATAGCTAATTAATCTATGTTGTTGGGGGAAGTTGGTTAGGGTTTTTGAAAGGTTTTGAAGGAGCCAAATCTAGTAGGAAGATCCACACCTTAAGCAAGAACACCAAAGGGGTAAGAAGTTTACTTTTTATGATTTTGTTGTAGGGTTTTTAGTTTTAAGCATTATTTTGTATATTCAATGCTTAAAGTTTCTTATTGGTGATGTAATAAGGTTATGGTAGTTGTTTTATAATTTTTATGATGCTTGTGTATTGATTTTTGAAAATAGGAACCAAAACCCTCAAGGGTTTTGTAGGAAACCCTAAAACAAAACATGTTTTGAGCTGTGACTTCCAAGGGGTCAAGCAGCCACTGTATATTTATTTTGTAAAATAAAATTATACTGTGATATTTTTGAGATTGAGTACATAAAATTTAGCTTTTGAAACACTAAAAAATGTTTACAAATGAGTAAGTTATGCTATTTTAAAGTTTAGGTAAAAAACTGTTTTTTTCGTATTCTTATTTTCGGAACCAAGTTTGGACAGCCACTGTATAGGGCAAATGAATCCAGTTTTTTCTAAAATTTTGTGGACATATTTTTGGAATAACCTAGTATTCTACTGTAAAATTTGGTAAGACAATACTAAACTGTTTGAAAGTTATTAACTGTCAAAGTTTGGAAAAAAATAAAGACTTTAAAATAAGGTCATTTTTACCTCATTGTTAGAAAATGATTTCACCCATCAAAAATGCTCATTTTGACCAAAGATTTTACAAAGACCTAAATGGCATACCAAAAATAGAATTGGGAAATTTTGGTAACAATTGGGTAAGTAAATTTCAAGTTATGAACTAACAAAGTATGTAGTTAAAAATGTGAAAAATATGGTTTTCACACTTAGTGCAAAAATGAGATTTTGGAACTTAAGGTATAAAGTAAAAATTTTCTTATTTCAAGATATAAACTTGGTAAGTCTTGAAAACCTATTTTGACCTAAAATACCACTTTGAGTTTAGTGGGAATTATTTTTATTAAAGAAATTTTATTCTTTCTAAAAATAAAAGAATTTATTTATTATTAAGTTAATAAATTAAAAGAGGGTTTAAAACCCTATATTTTGAGAAAATGATTAAGTGGATTATTTTCTAGTAAGTAAACTTGATTGATTGATTTTGGAAAATTAACTAGTCAAAACGGGAAATTTTTAACGGTTTTCCTAATTAAGACAAATTAGGCAATTTTCTTAAAACTGTTTTTAGAGATTAAAACCTTAAGAAAAATAAAAGGGAAATTAAGAGCTTATTTTCTTTAAAAATTAATTAAGGAATTTATTAGTATTGTCTGGATATAATACCGGCTAAAATCTTACATATTTTAACCGACTTGTCGAAAGTGCGGGTTAATAGCGATACCTTTAAATAATAAGATTTTTAGCGGATTGTGGGAAAATACTACTGTGATACCCGAGCCTAGGTATCGAGACCATAGGATAGGTCTCCCCGAGACTTAGGGTTTAGTCTCAAATATTTTGTATGAATTTCCTTAATAGGTTTAAAACCAGATAAGGATCATAAATTCTTACAAATGATTTTTATTAAAATGACCAAACTGCCCAAAATAATAATAATGAATTATGAGTGCCATAATTAATCCGAGTATACTGTATGGATAACTACAGTATTGGCTAAGCGTAACTGGACTGAACGTTGGAGGGTGAAAACCTGCTGGGCGCTAAGGACTCCAAGTCAACTTATATTGTATGGCTGCAACATGAAACAATTATTGTATTGTATGTTAGTATAGGGATACATGCACATATATACCTTGTCGTAGAAAGTTGCTTAGAGACGTTAGTCTAGTGGGTGCTGAGTTAGAAAATATGAACGGTAGATGTCCGTCATATCCTAGACGACTTATCCCCGTCACACTGCTTGATTTTATTTATGGCCGGTTCATTATCGCGACGAGTGGCCATGAGATGAGGATAAGCTGGTTAAACCTAGGGGCGCCAAAATAAATGGGACCTAGGGGCCCTCATGCTTACTTAATCAGTGAACGGTTAGATCCCGAGCAAGTGATCTGATAAGTTATTCCTGGATAGCAGCCGCGAATATTGGCCATTCAGTGAGAGTGCCTAGAGATACTAGGGGTTGCCAAGATTGAGTGAGGTTGAACAACCTAGGGGCAACTGCTCACCAGCACCACTGATTAACATAGAAGTCTCCATAAAATCGTGTAAATTGGGTTACACTCTTGGATAAGTAGCGATGTCCTAGGTAACACGATAGTTACCCTTGATGAGGATATTTGTTGGCTAGATCTTAGTGTGGAGACTCGATTCTCTTTTACAGATTAGCAATTATGTTGGAGGGCGCGTTACCCCTGAATTGTTGGAAATTGTCGAGCGTTGGTTTCGAATTATATTGTGATATAATATATCTGCTTGTTCTGGGATTTTCTGAGTGTAGGGATATATTTGTTGATAAGATATAGTTGTGATATAATATATCTGCTTGCTCTGGGATTTTCTGAGTGCATGGATATAATTGTTGATAAGATATAGTTGTGATATAATATATCTGCTTGTTCTGAGATTTTCTGAGTGCAGGAATTTATCTAGTTATGAATATAATTTATCATTGGTTATCAGGCATGACCATAAATTTGACAGGACACTTTAGCGTTCTTGAAATTGATTGTGTAGGGTCCGGAACCCTAATTCTCTACATGCTTTTGTTTGAAAGTTGATCTTACTAAGCGTTTTCGCTTACCTAGCTGTTTCATATTGTAGGTAAGAGCAAGGGCAAGGCAAAGCAGTGAGCGCTGGAGTCTACCTTGCAAATGTACATCTGGACCGACCTTTTGGGAAGCCATTTTATTTTTGGAATTGTTGTGTAATTTTCCTAAACTAGGCTCACTCTACTCTTTATAAAATATGTTTGTAACTAAATGTTAAGTATGGCCATACAACTTTTTTTTTAAAAAAATTTATACGAGTTTTTGAGACATTTTGTTAAATGAAAACATTTATATTTCCGCATTATCGAGTCTTGAAAATCCGGGTCGTTACAGTGGATATGGAACAACTATAATGTGAGAAGCAAAGGGCTTAAGCTCCTCATTTGAGTCATAATTAACAGGTGCTCCCTGACTAGAGCATTCTCATATGCTTCTCTACAAGTGGTAATCTATTTTGCCAATTAATCTTGCATAGGGATTGGTTACACCAATCTATCTTTGGGGAGCTGATTCAGTGCCATATGGCCCCAAGCTCCTATACGTGTAATGTATGGGTTTTGACTCACCGGAGCTAGACCTCAATCATTGTGGATGTTCCCATTTACTTGTAGGTTCATCCAAGGATACTCTTGTTGTGGGTACGGTGGTTCTTGTACCCTGTTCTGAACTTCTCGCCAAGCATTCAGATGCATGCGTAAGTTTGGAATAGGTTTCTCGTTGTATTCCCAAGATATATTGAGATGATCTCTCAATTCAGGCACGAGTCAATTATTTCACTAGTATTTGTGATGCTGTGGAACCAGCTCATCATTATATACCGTGATCGATATGCTATTTGGTCGGTACCTCCCTTCTACGGAACTTACTCCTCTTTGTTTTTGGTTGAGGTGGTGGATTATTCACATGGATTGTTTTGTCAGCTGCTCAAAACCTAGACATATGGCTTGCTTCTTGACGAGCTCTACCACTTGCTCCTCTTACGTTTCTCACCGAACCTTCTCGAGACACTTGTTGTGTGATATCAACCCTAGGATATGGTGGAGCCTTCCTTCTTCTTCTCGACCTGATCCTTCTCGGGATCCCCGTCGTGGGTTATTAGCCCTAGGATTCTATGGTATATGTGGTGAAGGAAGCCAGATATTCTGTTGACTACCTCCTATGTTTCCTAAACCAGTTCTTTGGGAGGTTCCTCAAGTAGCTCCCTAAGCTGCCCCTTGAGCAATTAGCAGCTGCTCCATGTAGATTGATATATATTTTTAATGCTAATGGTTGGAGGATCTCTCATAGTAGGGTTCTAAGGCCCATTAACCCTATGGGGTGACCTTCTGATGCCTCCAACATTACCAGCTTGCTTGGTAAATTTGGCTCGTGGATGTCCTATAGCCCAAGTCTGTTGTGCTTTCATAGCCACCTATGGATTGCCTTGATTGTTAACAGGTGGAAACCTTGCCAATATCTTTATAAATTGGCCCTTTATGGCTGTCAAGTTCGCCCTAGAATTGCTTGTTCGAGCTCAAACATAGGGACATACCTTGTCGAATCGTACCTTTGGTTGTTAGGTCTTGTGGGGGATGACTAGTTGTCATGATCATATTCTTGGTTACCATCATTTTGTGGCCTTTTTTCTTGCTAGGGAGAAGTGGCCTTTCCTATAGGCACCATAGGTACACTCTCGAATAACAAGGATAGTTTGCTCCTCTTCAGGGTGGATTGACTGCCTCGTGTTAACCATTGCGTTTAAGAAGAAATGAGTATAGGAAGAAAAGAAACGAAAGGGAAAAAGCCTAATGCTCTTGATGAAAGCACAAAACTATTGTCACACAATTTCGTCAACAAACATTATAGGAGGAAATTAAGTTGTTAAACAAAAGAGAACAAGAGAAGGAGATATGTAGATTTTGTTTTGTTGTTTAGTGGTTAATTCCACTTACTTCACAAGAAACTGTTATTTTTTTACTTATGGGTTACAACTATGAAGCTATTTTTTGAAGTTTTAGTACAGATAATTTGTGAGTGAAAAACGATGACAAAGTCAATTCTATTGATAAAGTACCTGCTTTAGATTCTTTTCCCTTCAAAATAGGAGAAAGTAACATATTCCAATTTGAAAATACATTTAAATACAATTATTTAGGGTCTGATTGGTATCCTATTAGGATTCAATTTTATGTTTTCAAATACTTAAAATTAGTGGGACCCATTATAATTAGTGATTGGTAGTTTGTTTTTTAAAATCAAATTCAAATCTGTATCCAAAATTTGTTAAGGAAAATTGAAAACGAGAAAAGCTCGTTTTCTCAGTTTTGTGAAATTATTTTCTAAAATCTCATATATTCAGTTTCTGTTATATTTTCAAATTTAATATTAATAACAGATTTAGTTTTTTAAAACTAAAAAACAGTTTACTGACATTGAACCAATCACATTTTCATAAACATATTTTTAGTCACTAAATTCAGATTTTCATTTCCGAATCTCACTTTTAAAAAATACATTTTTCTAATCGCGAACCAATCATACTCTTAAATACTAAGATGTATTCAGTTTCATAAAAATTGGTACCGAATAACTACTAAAATATATAATTATTTAATTTCTATTGAGAAATACGTGTGATCGAGCTCATCGTCAACCATCGACTTGTGATCGAGCAAATGATTTCATATCGATTACTGGCTTCACCATTGCCTGACCAGAGGTCAATCGAGCAATCAAACATCTGACCAATTATATCGCGAGATGATGCGTAGCAATATCCTGATTTGATCATCTAATATTATTTACATACTCGCATCTTCTGAGCTAATAACGAGTTGGACTCTCATCATATCCTTTAACTCGAATATGTAGCTTGGAAACTGGGTACAACAGCAGGCGTATGAGGTAGCTTCCATCCAACAATCTAATCAATGGCTAAGGCTTTCCTTGGAAATCTCACCTTATCCAAGGCTATGGAGCGCCTACGCTTACCTATAAAAAAGATATATTTTCTATTTGTTCATTCCTAACCTATGCTTGAGAATTAGACTTTCTCTCTAAAAGATCTCTCAACTCGAGGACATTCCTAGCAGTGTTGAGTCTCCTCGTACTATATCTGAGGATGGAGTCTAACATTCAGGCATAGCAACAGCCGATGCAGTTTCACGCCTTGCTCTTCCATGGCATTAGTAACTAAAATCTACATCATGGTACTAGTTTAATTAATTAAATGGAAATTATAATTTTTTCAATTTTTAATGAATTTTTAATGTAAAAATCTTTTAAGCACTCAAGATTTTCTTTTTTAAACCAGTCTTTAAATTTTTATGAACTAGCTTTAATGTATTGAACAAAATGTATCGAATTTTTAAAGGAAAATTTGCCATTTTTCATTACACTGTACATTTCTTATTATTTTTAGATTTATGTAAATGATTTATTAGCTATTTTTTTTTAAATTCAAAAAATTATTTGAAAGAAATTACGACTCAAATACTAAAAGAAATGTCATGTTATATAATTTTTTTAATATACCAATTACTATCCAAAATATATGAAAATTTTAATTTTTTAGACAAAAATACCCCTATCATTCAAACACCAATGTTTTCTCTCAATCCGAACTCTCTCTCTCTAACATCTCTCATTCTCTCATTCTGTCACTCTCTTTCATTCTCATTGTAGATCTCGAAAAAATATCAAAATTAAAAAAAAATCATCTGAAACAGACATTTTAGTGAAAAAATATGAACCTCTAAAATTTTTGTCAAATTTCTGTGTAGAGCATCGAAATTGCATCGTTTTGGCCAAAAATCAAGTCAAATCAAGTTTCTATTATTGCATCGCAATAGCATCGAAACACTATCGATTTTGTATCGAAACATCATAGATTTTGCATAGAAAAAACATTGTTTTGGCAAAAAAAAAATTTCATGATTGTGTCGCAAGAGTATCGAAACACCATCGAAAAAACATCGTTTTGGCCAAAAATCAAGTTTTCATGATTGCATCGCAATAGCATCGAAATACCATCGATTTTACATCGAAAATCATCCTTTTGGCAAAAAAAACAAGTTTTTATGATTACATCGCAAGAGCATCGAAATACAATCGATTTTGCATCGAAATTGCATAAAAAACATCGTCTTGGCCAAAAATCAAGTTTTCATGATTGCATCACAACAACATCGATTTTGCATCGAAACACCATTGATTTTGCATCGAAAAAGCATCGTTTTGGCAAAAAAAAAAAGTTTTCATGATTGCATCGCAAGAACATCGAAACACCAATGATTTTGTATCGAAACAGCATCGATTTTGCATCGAAAAAATATTATTTTTGCCAAAAATCAAGTTTCATGATTGCATTGCAGGAACATCGAAATACATTATTTTTATGCAATTTAGATGTTTTTTTTATGGTCTTTCGATGCAATTTCGATGCAAAATCGATAGTGTTTCGATGCTCTTATGATGTAATTATGAAAACTTATTTTTTGGCCAAAACGATGTTTTTTCGATGCAAAATCAATGGTGTTTCAATGTCAAATCGATGGTGTTTCGATGTTGTCGCGATGCAATCATGAAAACTTGGTTTTTGTCCAAAACGATACTTTTTCGATGCAATTTCGATATTGTGAACTGAAATTTGACGAAACCTTTAGAGATTTATATTTTTTCACTCAAATGTCGGTTTCAGATGATTTTTTTTATATAAATTTTGATATTTTTTCGAGATCTACACGATTAGAATGGTAGAGTGAGTGAGAGAATGAGAGATGTTAAAGAGAGAGTTCAGATTGAGAGAGAAAATATGTATTTAAATGACAGGAGTATTTTTGTCTAAAAAATTGAAATTATCATATATTTGAGATAGTAATTTATGTTTGCATATTAAAAAAATTTAATAAGTTATCATGTACACAAAATTTCCCATACTAAATTATCAAACAAGGGAAGTATTTGTGTTTGAGAACCCATAAACAATTATTTATTTCTTAAATAATTGAAGGTGAAAGCTTACTTTGTTTAAAATCTGAACCACATAATAAACGAGAGGCTATCAAAAAATACATAAATCGTATTAATGGAGAGAGCTTTGTTTGTAGAACCAGATCATCTTTTGTATAACCTTTGTCCATGGCTTCCACAACAGCCGGTGCTTTTCAAGCTTTACACTCTTTAGCGCTTGGGAGCTCTAGAAGAATAAGCAGAGCAATAACGTCAAAAAGAAGAGCCGGTGGCCGTGTTAGGTTTCGGGTGTGCGCAGTGTCGCAAGGCCCCAGCAAGAGGGAGAGAGCGCCGCCGGGAGTAGACACTAGAATCCATTGGGAAAACGAAGATGAAGGTTGGGTTGGCGGAAGCGGCGGTGCCGCCAGTACTTCTTCGGAGTCAACCAGTGCCGTAGACCAGCAGAGGAATTTCTTAGGAGAGTTCTCTGATTTGCTCAACGACTCTACTGATTCCCATTACCAGTGAGTTCACAAATATATACATATATACACATACCTATAGTCAAATATACTTATCTTCAATTATTCGCCCATACAAGAAATTGATTCTTGCATTGCATCGCATTCCCATTTAGGAGTGAGTGTGATGTCAATTTAGTTTATGCAAAAGTAACTGAGTTTTATTTATATTGGGAATTGGGGATAAGGCTCAACTTAAAGGTAGAATTTAATATTATACTCTCGTTATAATTTTAGATGGCTAATATTGGAATTAATGGGTTCTATGATGGGACACTTTCCTTTCAAAGAATTCTTACTAAATCGAACATATTTATGGCCATTGTGCAACATGGAAAAACTTGTATAAAATATTCACGTGTCATGTGCGCTGATACTATTATAAACTGAAACGTACAGTAGTTTCGAACAACATATTCTTGGCATCATCCTATCCCAGTTTCCAGTACTTACCATTATAAACTGAAACTTAAATTATTAATTAATACATATATATAGCACTGAAAAGTACTATTCGGTAGTGATGCATTATTAATTGAGGCAGGTTCTTAGGAGTATCAGCAGAAGCGGATTTAGAAGAGATCAAAGGAGCTTACAGGAGGTTATCAAAAGAATACCATCCAGACACAACCTCTCTTCCTCTTAAAGCCGCGTCAGAAAAGTTTTTGAGGCTGAGAGAAGTGTACCATGTGCTGAGCAACGATGAGAGCCGCCGGTTCTATGATTGGACGCTTGCGCAGGAGGCCGCGAGCCGGCAAGCCGAGAAGATAAGGATGAAGTTGGAAGATCCTTATGAACAAGATTTGAGCAACTATGAACCTGTCCCAGACATAGTTGATCGTCTGGGTGGAAAGAACATGGCTCTCAGTGATCAGGCAATGACTGCTCTTACCATTGATGTTTTCATTCTTTTTTTTGCCATTGGTTGTATTATTTATGTCATCTTCTTCAAAGAACCGTATTAATTAGTTACTAGCTAAAGCTTGACTCTTATTACCTTAATTAATGAATAATAATAAATGTGTAACTAATTGATACAGAGTCGATTGATGGGTGTTTCATTATTTAAATACTGTACAATATAATATAGTCTTTCTGTCAAATTCTCCCCAAAACAATATCTTTACAAATTAATAAAGATTTCATTCTTCCAATTACTAATGTTGACGGGTCTTTGGATTGCGCATTCGACTTATTCAATCACTTCTAAGATTGAATTCTTCAATGGAACTGAGAGGTTGAACCAATTGGGGCCCTGTAAAAAAGTTCTATGATGCTTAAGTCAATCAATGATTTGCTATGCAATTCCTCTTTACAAAAGTATAAAGAATGAAGTTCGGTCCCCAAAATGAGACCCTCATCTACCATTTATTGAGAAAATAATAAAGGAGGAGATAGAAGGATTTATCATGATTGTTCCATGTGTCAATCCATCTAACGCCCCTTTCCGCTCATTTCCTTTCCTTCAAATTGAGCTAAAAGTTCAACAACAAAGCATTTTATCAGCCTCTGTTCTCGTTGTTCTTCTGCTCTATCGTCATTGTTGTTCCAGAAGGGCCTCTATCTCCTAGATGTTTCCTTCTTATATCGGACGACTACTGGTGGCCTTGCAATCAATACACAACTGCTTAGGGGAAAAGATGTCTTGAGTGCAGGCTCAACCCTATTTGGTCTTTTCACGCATGGACATAGCTTTGCTCTGGATTTGGTCAGCACTGATTGCTCTTCATTTTTCTTGTAGATCATCTCTCTTACAGTGGTAAGGAGTGTCTTCTTTCTTTCTCACTTGAACTTTGATCACCATCATTTTCGGACAAACATCGTCAATTCAAGGATTTCTGGAAGCTATCGAGCTTCGTTCCACTGACAGTGGTCTTCGTCTATGTTCTTCATCTCTCATTTATTACTTTAAATTGAGTTCACTCTTTGAACTAACCCTCGCTTTCACTCTTTTTGTTTGCCAAAAAAGCGTGCTTCTTCTCTTTATTTAGCTAAGAGGTTTTCCTATGTATCTTCAATTGATAATGTCGTATCTGTAGGCGCTCATTGTGGCGTGCTGCCCTTTTGGCACA
Source organism: Humulus lupulus (assembly GCF_963169125.1). NCBI lineage: Eukaryota > Viridiplantae > Streptophyta > Magnoliopsida > Rosales > Cannabaceae > Humulus > Humulus lupulus. Next base: position 20,988,884 of record NC_084801.1, on the reverse strand, counting down.
CCCACATGGGGCCATTTTGTAAGTGAGCATGCATTGGTGCTTGATCATTAGTCAAGTCTTGCACCAAGCAACCTCATGGGGTAGGGTAGTGGCAGTTTTGTAATATTGCATATGTCTCCCAGACAAAAATCATATATGTTCCTGGGAAGACTTTATTTCCCTATAAGGCTCCTTAGGGGGAGGTGACCTGGTGACTTAGGGAAGCACCATGGCCATCAGCAGATAGGGGCCAAAACTGTGTACTCCCTTGCCCTATCAAAGCTATATATTAATAAAACAATATTTATCCATACTTGCCCCTGTGTGCTTCCTTGTTGCCTATGTGTTACTTGTTTGTTGTCTTCGTTGGGCCATTGCGTGCCACTTGCCTTGTTGTGTGCTTTGTGTTGTGTGGACGTTCCTAGGAATGACTTGCTTTGTGCTTGCTCATACTTCGTTATTGCCCGTTGCATGTCCGAGATGTGTATGTGGCTAACCACTGAGTTTGTTTGCCTGTAGGTGTGTGTTGTAGGCTGACTTGCTAGCTTGAAGAGTCTGCAAGTGCCGCATGTTCCGTCTAGTTGGAGTACCCAAATAGCCGGCCTGTGACACTCATCACCTAGACTTTTCCTTACATGTCGCTCACCATCCTATTTAATATATTTCAATGCCTAGTCAATGCTTCCATCAAAGCTTCTAACTATTCCTCACATCTTGCGATTTTCCAAGATTTCCCTGTTGGCTGATTCATTTTGTGCGTGCTCTATTTTTTTTTTTTTGCAACGAATCTTTACTATTTTGGTGGTGCGGTATTGTGAATCTCCGCCTACCTGCACACAAAAGATATTGCTAACAAGCTTTTGTTGCTAAAGATTTTGCATATCATTTTAAGGCATACTATTGGGAATCAAAACTTCAATTCTTGAAATTTATAATAAGGAAACTCGGAATCATTATGTTCTTAGAGAAGAAAAAATTTACTCGTAAAAGTTGATATTTTTGAACAAATGATTGTTTTTTCTTTGCTACTAAAATATAAACAACTTGAACAAATTAATCTTTCGAAATTATAAAATATTTTCATATTTTATTAATATTTCTGATAAGGTTATAAAACATAATATGGGTTCGCTTATTCTGCTAGAAACAATGTTTCACAAATGAGAGCTTTGAATTGTCTGCTAGAGGTCATGTTACAGAAAAAATAATTTTGCTTAATCTACCAAAGATTATTATCTACACTATATATTTTCTTTATCCACTAGAAGTTATGATATAGAAATAATAGTTCTGCTTAATTTGCCAAAAGTTATGCTCTATAAATAATAGTTTTGCTTAACCAGCCAAAAGCTATAATTTAGTGCTCATTAGCTATAGATGTTGTCTATTTTTTCTCTCTTTTGTTACTCAAACTTTTCATGGGGGGTTCGGATCTGCTACCTGAACTTTTTTCCTCGTAGTTGGTGCAGATCCCTAGATTGTAATGAGCAAAACTGTTGTACCGGAAGAGTTTTGCTCATCTCCCTTCCCCTGTTGGATTTGATTGGTTGTGAAGGCCTTCTTTTATGTCATCCAAAAATTTATGTTGATGAGGTCCTTTGATTGGTAAACACAAAGATGTATTTTTCTTGCTAGTCTATTGGAGTGTACTGGCTTGTAGGGGACCCTGATCCTGAAGTAGCACTAAAGTTCTGGTGAGGAGTATTGTCATGTGAAGTCATTAGCTAGATCACCATCTGCTTCATCCCACCATATATAGGGTTGCACATTCCAACTGATGTCCTACTGCTCCCCATTTCAGAGGTCTTCACCAATGGTATGAGGCCACAGATTTATGGGATTACCTTCCCAAACTGACCTTTATTCTAGGCCACTTCTTTTTAGAAATCGCACAGTGGCTCTCGCAACGGTGCAGAGCTACCCTTGCTGGAAGCATTAGGTCAACCATAGGTTCTAGCTTCACTGCCGTCCAAATGGGTCTTAATCCTCAAAATAATACTCGACTACGGATGACTAATGGGGGTTTGGAGATCTACTGCAGTATGTTGTAGGTGGCAAGTAATATTGCATTAGTGCTCAGCCCTAATTAGTCTTCACCCTCATGAATATTATCTCTTTCTCTGTTTACTCAAAGATGATTGTTCTTTAGTGCAACTTCAGGTATTTGTCTGTTTACGTTGTTCTTTGTTCGACAGTTTCCTTCAATTCTTTGTTCGACAGTTTCCTTCGATTCTAAATTCTTTCGTTTATTTGAACCTTGATTGTTACCATTATCCTGCAAGGAAGAATTGACTCTCTATAAATCAACATAATTTGGTTTCTATCAAACCTCTTGTTTTCTTTGAAATATCTAATCCTTGTTGTGTGGATTTTCATCTGTCTCTTCTTTTTGTTATGGGTTGGCTTCAACTTTGTGGAGTGTTATATTTATAGGCACTCTATCCTTAGGTTATCTCCATAATCATCGGTTATTTGAGCATCTAGTGCCCTTTAATGCTTGGCCAACATTTTTATCTTTATCGCCAACTGCTCATGTAGTTTCGCAATTTCCCTAGATTGGCTATTTCGAGTACAAGGCTTTATTCGCATGCTTTGGCCATACTAAGGGGAATCTGGCTATTTTTTTTTTTGCAGAGAATATCACTGTATCTGCAGAAAATTTACAACAAATATTTTTGCAGAGTACTTGTCTATCGTAAACAATTCTTTAGCTACATCCTCTTACGCTGCATGACCCTACAATATTTCAATCATTCAGAAATAAAATGTGCTCTTACTTAAATGTGTGCTTCATTAATAGTTTTTGAAATTAACACAAAATCTGGTTCAAACAAAATGACATGTTCATCATTCTAAAATGAAGGTTTAGTGAGGTGTTCGATAATAAGATTTGAAAAATGGACTGTCATTAACTTTTGAATCGTAGTGCATAACATCATTCGTTTGGACTAAATATGCTTCTGCTAAAAAATAATATTTATTTATTGAAATCGAGTTCCATGTTCTTGAGATTCTCTGTCCCCCGTGTATCTTCTTCTTATTGCTAGTGACGTGTCTCAACACCCATTCATCATCTTTAAATTCCTTGGGATTGACTTTCTTCTTGTACTAAAGCTCTACCAAGCTCTTGTATTTTGCATTTATGATTTGTGCAACCTGTTTGAACTACTCAATCTAATAAATGGTGTGAGCTAGTTATGTAGTATTCAAGGCTTCATTTGAGAATATCTCAGTTCTCATTATTGGGAGACCTATCTCAGTGGGGATAACAACACTTGTCCCATATACCATCGCATAAGGGGGTTCTCCAACGAAAGCTCTCCGAGTAGTCTTGTATGCCCATAAGACTTTTGGGAGGTTTTCAAGCCAAGCACCCTTCTTATCTTCTAAATATTTTTTCGATATTGCCAAAGATGACTTTGTTAGCACCCTCTGCTTAGTTGTTTCCTTGTGGATAACTAACGACGAGAAACCCAAATAAAACCTTAATCGTTGGCAGAGCTCTTTCACCTTCACATTATTATAGGGGGTGTGTCAACTATAACCTCGTTGTGGATTCCAAATATGTAAATAATATGTTTCCAAATAAAATTTATTATATCTACTTTACCTATTGTATTATATGCTTCCCCCACAACCCATTTTTTATAGTATGCTTCTCCTACCACATCCATTCCCCATTTTGAAAAAGGCCACGACGTGATCACAAAGTGCAAGGATCGCACCAGGCATGCGCTAGTTGATTTAAGAAAGGAGCATGATGTTGGCATTTATCACATATTCGAGCATATGCTCCAAAAACTGTCATCATATATGGCCAATAATACCCAGTAGTCAAAGTTGTATGTGCCAAGCTCCGTCCTCCTACGTGGTTTCCGCACATTCCTTTATGGATCTCCTCAACTAACTTCTTCGCATCATCCGACCGTAAAATTTCTCCAATATGGCCCATTGGAAGAATATTTGTAGAGCTAGTTGTTTATCATCATATAACGTGCTACTCTTGCTCTAAGCCCCTTGCTTCATCTATGCCCTCTGGTTATTTTGCATCTTTTAAGTACCAAATAATAGGGTCCATCCAGCATTCCACGTTCTACTCTACCTCTATGTTAGCTACTGTGGGATGTTGTTCAATCACGCTCATCATTATGGAAGACTACCTTTTGCATTCCCTTGCTGAGGTTTTCTTTGCCAGCTCATCTACTCTCCTATTAATCTCTCAGGGTATTTGACTGAGCTCAAACACCACAAAATGCTTCTTTAAAGCCATCGCATTATTCTAATGGCTTTTCATTCTTGGCTATTTAGTGTCAAAATTCCCGCTAACTTGCTTTGTGACTAATTTTGAATCTGCTTTGACATGCACTTTCTTATTGCCTAAGTTCTTGGCAATCTCCAACCGATAAATTAATGCCTCGTATTCAGCCTCATTGTTGGTTACTTTTTCTGTCAACTGTAGAGCTTCTTTCATTATGTATCTAGACGAAGCTTCCATGACCATCCAATCCTCGATCTAAGAGCATTAGTTGAGCTTTCTATGTTAATCGTCCACATCTAATCATCCTCTATTATATGCACTTCTTCCATTTCTTCAGACTCAAATGAATTGATTTCAACTAGAAAATTTGCTAGAACTTGCCCTTCTCTTAACTTTCTTGGTGTGAAATGCACATCATAGGGGGCTAACTCAATTTCCCATTTTGCATCCTCCCTAACAGGTCTGGCTTTGATAATATTTTCTTTAATGGAAATTCAGTCAACACAGTGACAGTGTAGGTTTCAAAGTGCTTCCTTAGCCTCTTCTTCGCTGTTATCAAGGCTAAGATCGATTTCTCCATTGTACTATATCGAGTTTATGCATCTAAAAGTATTTTTCTTGCGTAAAAATGGGCTTTTGTTTGCCATCAACTTTTCTAAATAGCACGAAGCTGACCGCCACTTTTGAAACTGCTAAATACATGAAGAGCCCTTCGTCTGTTCATGAGCTCTTAGAACCAGTGGCGAGCTTAGATACTTCTTGAGCTCTTCAAAAGCTCGCCTCTACTTATAGCCCCATAAATATTTTGAACTCTTCTTGATACATTGAGAGAATGGCTCGAATTTATTCGACATCCTTGGAATGAATCTTCTGCAGGATCTTAAATTTTTGTCTAGATGCATGCTTCCTATTTTCATATACATAATATAAAATAGAAAATACCAAAACAAGCTCACATATAAAATACATAATACAACATGAAATACTTACGAAGTGTGTAGCAAAACAATATCTCATTCTTTTAGATTCTCTATCCTTTTGTCCTTCTTGAATGCTAGGAATGGTCAAGAATCTCAATCGTTTAGAGCGATACCAAAATCTTCCAAGAATATCTCTAAAACAAGTCTAACAAAGGGTGGGAAAGTTCTCAACACATGATACTTAATTTCTGAGGGAGAGAAAGAGAGTGATGGGCGACCAACCAAAGGGAAATGAGAGTCTAGGTCTTCTTTTTCTTTCACTTATCAAAAGAATAAAATGAAACACTTCCTGAAAACTCTACACTTCACATTCCTTATATAGGCAACTAAATGAGATTTTTTTTTAATTAATTTAATTAAAACAATAAACTAAAAATAAAAGATCTTGGGTGCCCAATACAACAAGTTGGGCTCAATCTCTGTCTTGAATTTAAATCCCAATTGGGCCAAATTCAAAACCTTATATTTATATGTATTATAATTAATTAAATAAATATTTATTCAAATTAACTAAATATAATTTGAAACTTGATTTAATATTATTTATTTATATTGACACCAATTTGTCAATATTAATAAACTTGCCCAAAAGATTGTCTTTCATTTCCAAATTGTTAATATATGTAAATATCAATAAATTGACCCAGTAAATTTGGTATTCATAATTGATGATTAAAATTTATTGTTTGAGACTATTATACTTGATTAAAAAGAGACGACATGTGGACAATGGATCCATGAATACAAGCTTCAATAAATTCCCATGAGTTTGTATACTAAATAAATTATCTCAAAATTTATTAATTACTCGTGACTCCACTATAGACTCGGAATTGAACTCTTGAATTAATTGAACAATATTACTTGTATAAAGTCGCTATTCGTTATTATAATCACTACCGTCAGTCAATCATCTATCGATGACTTACTAATGAGCTGGGTGTAAATTATTGTTTCGCTCCTCATCAATATTTTATCCTTAACTCCACTAAGGCCCTTTTTAAATGATAAATATGTGAACTTAATTATTGATATGATCACTTAATCACTTAACGACTTGGACTAAGCTATTAAGGAAGTTATCTTTTCACTTCTCATATAGAAGCAATAGATTTCATATCTATGATACATACTCTCTTTCAATTACACTAATGAATCTCTAAGATGTAAGTATAGGCTATGTCGCAGGGTAAGATTTTAACGAACAAGTAAAAAGACTCACATAATATAATTAATAGAAATATTATCACTTAGAAGTTAGATCAACTTGACCTATGATCAACGTTGTGACTCTAATTAGATTTGATAATAATGATACTTGTTTATCCATCAATAATTAGTATCGGTCCTAGTCCAATGGAACAAAATATATTCGACCTTATCTACTTAGCTAATGTCATAGACAAGACATCACACCTAGGTCAAAAAGTTTAATTTTTGTAAGAAAAATCTCTAAAAATGCTTTTTTTTGTGAAAAAATGCATATTTAGCCAAAAATTAGATTTTTGGCTTATTAAATTACATGAGTTATAAATATAGGAGTGTGGTCACATAAATTAAATGGCAAGGTCTATTTAATTTAATTACCCTAGGTAATGATTTTAATTTGTCTATGTAAGAAAACAATTACTACATGTTAACTTTTTTAGAAAATACACCATTAAGCTTAGAATTAATTAACTAAGTTAGGATTAATTAAAATCAAAACCAAGCTTAATTAGGATTAGTGTAGGGCAGCAGCTAAAAGGTAAGATAGTCATTTCAAGTATTGTCTGTGCACCATATAAAAGGGTAAAAAGTCAAATAATCTTCATAATTCACAAAATCAAAACTTTGGTCTTAAGTTTCTTCCATTTTCTCTCTACCTTGACCCACTACCCTAATGCTTTACTCTGATTTTTTTCACATATTTCCTCACTAAAACTCTCAATCTCTCATCTCCTTCCTTCTATACACCTAGTTCTAAGTCACTTGGTCTTGGTTCAAAGCTAAGGAAAACCTATACAAGCTAGAACAACTAAAGGTAAAAAGCTAAACTTTCTCCTTGTCAAGTTATAAGTTTTGTTTGTTTTGTTCTCTTAGATTCACTTATTAGCTTGTGTAATCTGATTGTTAGGCTTGTGCGCAGTGTAAATATGTAGATTAAAGGTTGAGCTAAGGAGTAAAAGTGCTAGAGGTCACCCAAGTTCAATCGAAAGGTCTACACGAGATATATGGTCACTTCCATCATATTTATGTTTGAATTTGTAATAACCTGCTATGTTTGAATAGTTTGACGTGTTTAAATCCATTATTGGAACTATAATAATGCTTATTTATTGGTCGATCATACATTCATGGGTGTTTGGATAATTATTTAGTGATGGAATCCAACATTCCATGGGAAAACTATGATTTTATGTGAGAAAATATTTAAGACTTGACTTCCAATGGGTCTAGAGAAATTTTTATGAACTTGTTTTTGGATTTTCTTATTTCCATGATGTATTTTAGGAAGTTTAAATTTTCATAGTGTATAAAAATATTCAAAAAGGTTTCGAAATGGCCAAGTTATGATTTTTTTCAAAATTGGTGTGCAATATGAAAAATGGCTTTCAAAAATTGTACAAAACAATCGACATTGGACATTGAGTTCCATGAGTAAATTAATGTATTTTTGGTTGATTTTTATAACGAACATTATTTTGATATTTTTAATGAAATTGATAAAGTTTCAAAGAAAAATTGAAAAAAAGGCTAAGAGATATTGGTTTTCAAAGTTAGGCAAAAAAACAATTATGGAGGCTCAAAATAGCTTCTGGACAACCATGTTTAAGAATCTATTCACTAAGTAAAAATTGTTAAAATGATATAATTTTTCGTATGGATGATTTTTACATATCTTAGTAAGGGCCTGAGAAATTTCAAACCTAAATAATTAACCAAATAGATTTTATAAATTTATGAAGTTCAATAAAAAGATTAGTTTTTCCCTGGGCAGTTTTGAAATGGGACTTTTCAAAATATTTTTTACCAAGTAAATATACTTATTTTTGTATAAAATTGACTAGGAACTTCTTGGAATGTCCAAGATTGGTTTTGCAAAATGTGAGAATTTTTGGAGTTTAACACAATTTTCTAAAGTAGGCAACTTAGAACTAAAACTAACAAAGTTTTACACTTGGAAAAAAATGGGAAATTTTCTAAGGTGTTTGGCTAAGAAAATGTAATTTAACCTTGTTAATTATAGAAGTTTAGCACACTAAATAACTATTTAGGTTAATTTGGATGTTAGGAAATTAATATTTTCATTAATTAATGGATTTGGTTTAAGAAAATTAAAAATGGTCCAAAACCCTAAATTTTTTTTTTTAAAGAAATGGATTAAACAGTCTTTTTAAAATAAAAGCATTTTTCTCTTAATTTTTCTTAAAACAGACTAAAGGAAATCAATATTTTTATAATTTCTTCGTAATCAATTAAATTAGCTTAATTTATCCAAGTTTATGATTTAAGTGTTTGCAAAAAAGTGTGGGATTTTTGGTAACTTATCAAAGAAATAATAAAATAGGTAAAACTTGAAAGAATTGAAAACTACATTTTCCTAGCTACGTCTGATAATGAAAACAAATGGGAAATTTTGTAAAAACCTGACTTTCAAATAACTAGACCCATTGAGGGAATTTTTCTGAAAACCTTAAATGTTGTTATGACTTAAAACGTGGAGGACGAAAATACCCTTAGTGGGTATTCGATTGTGACCTTAATGCCCAAAGTAGAATGATAATCTACTATAATTCCATAATTAACTCGAGTACACTGTATGTTAGTTACAATGTTGGCTAACAAGGCGAGATTCTCTATGGGAAGATTGCCCGTGTGCAGTAAAGGACAACTAGTAAGTCAATCTATAATTTATATGTGTCTGCAAAATGGAATTAACTAGTGTATTGCTTGCTAGAAGTAGAGCTTATACGCTAGTTAGAGAGAAATATGGCTCATTTAGAGACAATGACTAGGCGACACTTACATTCCACATGTGATTTTAACGTGTACGATTTCCATGTTGTCATATAGAGCATACAATTTCTTACTTTTTAATGATTGTGTAGATGGTTTCTGTCGTTGAAATTATTGGCCTACCTCATGAGTCTGTGGACGATTTCCACTTGTTGTATATTGGGCAGACGATTTCTGCTTGGCTCATGAGTCTGTTGATGGTTTCCACCTATTAATATGTAGCGCGGACGGTTTTTGCCTACTCAATCATTGTGCAGACATTTTCTTCCCTTGACATTATTGGCCTGGTTAGCTATCATGACAATTGGAAAGGGGTAAGTAATCCATGCAAACCTAGGAGTTTCGAAGAGCCGGTGTGGATCCACCAACCCTTTTTTTTTAAATTAGCATAAATGCCCTAGGTAATCGATGGTTACCCTCGAGATGAATTCCTGAATTAGATATCAGTGGAGACTTAAGTCTCCATTGCGATTTGGGTTGAGATACTTGGGGATACTTTGGCTACTCCCGAATTGGCTTCTATGGTAAATTTTATTATTGGATGTTATTACTGCTTCTACTCTGGTCTGGAATTCTCTACAGGGTTATGTTTTCAGTTTCTGCTAAAGGTAAGGAGATGCTGCCAAGACGATTAGGCATTCTTGAATTGTTTGATCATTGCCTAAATTTATCTGGAACCCTAATTATGGTAAGCTATATGTTGTGAGGACAATGACTAGGTCATTGGCTCTTATTGATGCTTGCTACTCTGTGTTGCTAGATTGATTTATTAAGCATCTTCGCTTGCCTAGTTGCTCATGTTGTAGGTAAGAGCAAGGAAAAGTTGGAGCAGTGAGAGTTGGAGTTTGCCTGCGAAAGTGTACATGTGGCTCAATCTTTGGGGAGTCTACACTTTCGAAATGACAATTTTAATTATGTTAAAACTATTTGGGTTCACTTCAAGCCTTTAAATTTATTAATGTAAATACTTTAAGTGTGTGCACACATTACGTTAAAAGTTTTTTTTTATAAGGATTTTGAGACCTTTTTAATGTTATAAATGATTTTATTTCCGCAAAATTAGTGTTAGTATTTTTGGATTGTTATAACCTACTCACTATAAGTCTAACTTATTTATATGTTTGGGATTTTATAAATGTTTGTATTAAGCAAATAATCATGCAATAAAACAAGCAAGCAATGCAATTGTTAAAGATAAATATTTCTACTTCTTTATTGATAATAAAATGTGTTACATTATAAATGTGGTTTTATAAGGGTATAAAATGCAACATCTTCCCAGAGCAACGGTATTCCCTATTATCTTTTGTACATTTCTAATTGAATGTGGAACTGTTATCTCGAAAAATGTTTCCGCCCGTGTTTGGATTTAGCTTCAATTTGTACTTATTCAACACCCCAAAACATTCTTTCAAGGGTTGTAAACACTTTGTTGCATGCTTTGATTTGATCACCATGTCATCAATATACACTTCAATGATTTCCCCAGTTGTTTTGTAAAAAAATTGTTCATTAGTCTTTGATACGTAGCATCTACATTTCTCAATCCAAAGTGCATGACTTTATAATAGTAAAGTGATATGTATCATGTCTTCAACTGCCATTGGTATTTGATTATATCATGAGTATGCATCCAAAAAGCTCATGCGCTCAAAACCTAGAATCACATCTACAACTTGGTCAATCTTGGGCAAAGGGAAATGTTGACACGGTTTTTCGCCAATAGTAGACTAAGAATTCTGATATAGATAATTAGGCTATGATATCGTAAGTAAATATCATAGTAGAAAATTTGTGTTGTTCAGTGATTAAAATTCACCTAGTCCACGAGTCTATGTTATTCTATTTAGGATCTCTGGAAAGATTATTTAAGACAAGTTTGGCAAAGTTTTTTCATACGGAATTCGGTTCATTTATCAGTCCATTCCCTATCTATTTATAGGGGTTCATTGGACAGATTCAAGTAACGTTCAATATTGGGTAACTTCCCAAACGTACAAAAAAAATACCTTAAATACATTGATTGCCTGATATTATAGAATTATCAGGCAACAATTACAATATAGTAATTACGCATATAATGCCTTCAAGTCTTCAGAAATTCAAGCCAGTGTATTCCATGTGTTGGCAGTGAGTTGAATGCACACCATGCGAGCTAGAGGTTTCAAGCCTAAACCGATCTAAGCGTTGAGACGCTCGAGCGATGCTTGTAGTACCTGAAGATATGGCTAAATGATCTCTTTGATGTCTTGTCCACCTGTGGTTGACCTGGGCTATCAATTTTAGAACTTGTATCGCGAAATATGGATAACTTTATTAAGTTCTTGCTAGCTGTACCAAGAATCAAAACATGTCAGATCGTGTTTTTTAGGTACGACATTTTTCCCCCAAGTCCCTGCTCGTGTACGACGTCATTCCTATACTTGACACACACATTGGGGACCACCTACCCACTCTAGTATAGGACACATGTTTGATTTTTATAGGCATTTGTTCGGGTTTCTAGTACAACAACAATTGTCTTGTCAAATTTTTTGTCGTCGTTTTGTCTATTTAATTCTAACCCTTCTTTCTCAAACTACCGTGATCATACAGTGCTAATTCTTTCACATGTCTGATTTATATATAGGGTTGTGGAATTTGATCCTCACCACCTTTGCATTATGAAAGTTTCCCTTTTTCTCTTCTTCTCTAAAACCTTCAAGCAATCTTGCGATTTCCTCCTAAATCATCTTCTTACGGTTCCTCAATCCTCTCAATTATTCAAGCCTTCTTCGACCAGAACTGTAAGTATCTTTTTTCAAACTTATTTTTCACATTTTTATACGCTTGTGGAGTTTTTATGTCATATTCCATCATGGCCCTGTAAATGGCTTTGGTTGAGTCTGTATGCCCTCGTTTCGTGAGGGAAGAATGGGTAGTATACTTTTATTTGGCCAAAAATGTGAGAGAATTGACAAAAATAAGCAGGTTTTAGGGAATTTTCTGGATTTTGAGGTTAGTACGAAGTGCAATTTAGGCCAAAATTGTAGGTTTTTGACCTTAAAATCGGGCAGCTTAAGGGTCAGGCTTCTTGAGCGGTTTTGCATTAAACTTGCTTCCCAAAAACCAGATATTTAACATGCGATTTCTGAGGTGACATTACTTTTTGATATTAGAGTGCGTGACTTAGGGGCACATGTGGCTCAATGTATGCATATATTATCTCCTATTTAACCCATAAAACCTAACCTTTCAGCTTCAGATCGAGTTTTCCCTGGTTCTTCCTCTGGTTACTGACCACGACCAGCTCCTTTGAATTTTATGATCTTTGTCCATAGGTTACATCTTTAGGTCTCTACTAACAGTTAGCCCTGTTTTGTAGCCAAGCAAACTTAGTTAATTAAAAAAAATGAGGATCCAAATGAACAAGAACATAGTGGGCTCTTTTTCCCAAAGCCACCAGATCGCGGAAACCCCTCCCCCACTTTGGACTGGTGGTGGATAGGGAGCTCGAGGTTAACACAGATAGTTTTCATGAGGTCGAGAGAATAGTCTCTTGAAAAAATTTGATGCCCCAATTAAATAAGATAATGAGAGGCCATGGGATCCAGACGAACTCAAAGTTCTATGCGCAACCTACGCTTGAAGGTGAGCATATAGTTGCATTCCCTTGGAGGACAACTTTAGGGCATGGAGCGACAAGCACCAAAAAGCAAGTGCTTTCCTCCCGTTGAGTTTGTACTTTACGAACTTCCTTAATTTTGTGAAGTTAGCTCCGTTTCAACTTACCCCAATACTTATTGCCTCCTTGTGAGGCTTAAATATTTATTCCTTAAGAATGAGTGGGAGGACCCCACTCCTTAAGACATCATGTATTTCTTTTGCCACAAGGCCACTCTAAACACCAGAACCAGAGGTGATGGTTTCTACTACCTCACCAGATTCCCAAAGACCACCAGCTTCATCAATCTCCCAAGTCATCTAGATGACTACAAGGATCAGTTCTTTATGTCAAACGAGTTCAGGACCTGTGAGTACTATTATTTCAACTGACCTTGTAAGTATCTTTTTCCTTGGCTTTGTTAAAGTTTATCTACTTTATATTATTTGTGTATTTTGATCATGTTACCTTTTTTTGTATAGCGATTTATAAGAGGTCTGCAACTTACTTGGTCAGTCAAAACCAATACCAGACCCTAGCCTTTGCTCTTGCCATAGAAAAAGAATGGCGAGCAATAATAACCAATGCCAATATGTTGTCATGTGAGCTAATAAAGGAGTGCCAATCTATGGCCCTAAAACCTCGAGGTCTTCCTTGGAAGAGGCCCTTGGCCATTATAGAAGAGGTCGAGGAAGAGGAAGAGGTCATGTCCACTGTGCGTAGACGCCCTTCCCTGGGTGATCGGGATAGTGACCTAGGTCGGGCAAAGTCAGGGGCAGCAGTCGACACCTCTGGTCAAGGTAACAATGATAATGATATTAACCAAGCTCCTGCCAGCTATATGTTAGTTTGCCACGATCAAAAGAAGGATGTGACTAGACATCACGAGGACCCAGATAAGACTCTTCAACCATGTGTCGACCTCTTGGTCCCTCGCCATGATTTTATCCTCCCAAAATGACCATAGATATAGATAAGACTTTCCACATTAGGCATACATTTTTTGAGCAATATGGGACGAACATCTGATCGGGTATCCTCTAGATTTAGGCACCTTTTTCCCAGTCACTAGGTAGTTGGAGTATGATCCAAGCTCAGATGAAGAGCTCAGGTCTGAAAGAGTGTCTGACGTTGTTTTGTTAGAGTCTCCCCCACCTCATGTCATTTAGGAGTTAGAGGTTCCCCAAGTAGCTAGGTTGGTTCCCAATTTAGAACTAATTATTGCAGTCGCCTCCTCTAGTTCAGAGGGTAGGTTTTTTTTTTCTTTTACTTGTTGTTTTCTAAATTTAATTGGAATTTTTCTAACCCTCTCTTAACCATTTTCCAAAAGACGACAAGGACCTCGCCAACGCTCTATCAGGTTTTGGTCCCACTGTCAAGAAACATCGGGTTTTGAAGAAGGGTACTTCCGAAGCTAGAGCTTCTGTGCGAACTCAAACTAAGGCCAAGGAGACCACTACTCCTCATCCGCAAGGTACTGTAGTGTCCACCAAAGAAGCTCCTCCCCCAGCTTCTCAGGTGACTGACCTTGTAGCTCCTTAGGACATTCAAGCAGCTCCTACTTTCTCCATCTCAACTCATTATGTTGAGGTGGGCTGATTTCCTGACCATCTCCAGGTTCCATTCCAAACCCTAACCAGCGGGTGGTTGCGTACCTCAATCAGCTCTCTGTCAGGGAGATGTAGAGGATTGAGGTAGAGACCACTGAGGTCATGATGGATTCTGCCCTATGGATGCTACTGATCGTAAGTTTCTTTATTATTTTTTCTTGAGGTCTATTCCATATTTTCCATGATCTAATCCTTTGGTTTTATTTTATGACAATAATAATTTTCCCAAATCCGAGCTAGAGATAGGATCTACTCTACCCTTTCTGATGCGGGGCGATCTGTGAAGGAGCTGGACGCAGTCAAGGATCGGTGTAGGAAGATTGAGGACCTCGTCGATTTTTGTTTATTTTATATGTGTTTTTTAGTTTGGTTGGGGATATCCTTTTATCCCTTGTAATCAGACCTTTTATGTAATGACCCAACTATTTCTAAGACCTTGGACCATTAAAAACTACTAGACATAGCTTCTATTTTGGGAAAACATACATAAAGAATAACATAACTTTATTTAAAACCCCATAATAAATAATGTGCAAAATACAAAGTAAAATATGAAATATAAAATACGGTATGGGTACCCATTGTTTAATACATAAAAACATAAACCATAAGCTTAAATCAATTGTTTAAAAACTAAGTGCAGAATTACAAAAGAAACATAATTCAAAAGACTTAAAAATAACTTCATCCTCGATCGTCACGCAGTCCATTCAGTCCATTCATCCTCAATAAACAAGCCAAGCTGCCATGAATCTTTCTACCTTCCATAATCATTTTCCTACATCAAGCTAAAAATAAAGGAATAAGCCTAATGCCCAACAAGGAAAATCTACTAACACATAAGTCATAAATCATAAACATAAGAATTTTAGCAAAACCATATACTATAAAACATATGACTATAAAAATGTATATCATATAGGACTACAATATTAATGGCCATTTACTCGTTAACATGACATGTGATAAACCATCTAGATCCTCTGTCTACTAATCGAGGTAGGTTAGATCACATGGTAGTATATGATAACCCATCTAGGTCTTCTGTCTACTAATCAAGGTAGGGTAAATCATAACTCTAAACCATGAAAATGATAAAAATTCTTGGGGTTTGCTATCTAAGCAACTATAAGCCCCAAATGACTACAAGACATGTTTAAATATATAACATAGCATAAAACATACCATAACATAAACATATAAACACATAAAATCTATCCTATTTTCCTTACCAAAGACCGGGATATTTGAGAACAAGAACAGGATTGGTACACTCCTAAAAACCAACAGTAAGAATGGTGAGTTTCTAAAGAAAATAGATGAAAAGAAAACTAAACCATCAAAGAAGAAACTTACCAAGAAGACCCTTAAGTTTTAAAGAAACTTAAACACCTAACCAAGAATCATAAACAAGAATTAGGATCTAAAAAGAAAATAAAAGAAAACTAAAGAACCATGAAGAACTGAACTTAAGGATAAGAATACCTTGAATGATCTTATGAATTGATCTAAACCTCGATACCAAAATCTCACTATATCTCACTTCCCAAGTGTTTAGAAAAGCTTAGAATGATAAAGCTTTCAACCCAAAAACCCAAGTGTTTCTCTCTATGGTAACGCTAGCAACTTGGAGGCTCTGAAGACTGCTTGAAGAATGAAGAAAATGCCTGAGTACTAGGTCCTATTTATAGAGTTCAAGGAGTGAAACCAACCCCTTTTAGTTTGAATAAATAAATGAATATAAAATGAAAAGATTTGAATTTTTCGTTCAACAGATGCCCAGAACTCGGTCAAAATCGTTCAAAGGCAGGTCCAAGTGGTAATGGCTGTTTTTAAATTTAAAAATCCTCAAGATTCAAAAATGCATCACAAGGAGCGATATATCTCCTAGGCCATTTTCCCGAGCCCCGTTCGAATGTTCATGCAAAGTCGACGTGTTTTCCGTGTCTCCCGTAGGCGATATATCAGCACTATAGCTGCGATATATCGGCATACGTTGATATATCAAACACGTATTTGCACTTTTTCAGCATATTTTGAATTGAGTAAACAACTTTGACTGAGTCATAATACGATCCTAACAATTGTTGGAAGGTTCTAGATCATTATTTTAATTAAACTATTCATCAAAATACTTAAATCCTTAATAAACATGCATATGACAAGTGTCACCATCTTATTAGTTCTATCTAAACTTTAGGTTATAATAAATGACATTTCTATAATCAGCTATATTAATCAAACATTATGTTATAATTAATATTCTTAAACTATAGGTCAAACTTATAAAATCCATAACTGTTGCTATGAGTGTCCAACTAAGTCCCCACTTGAACCAAAATCCATGGAATCTAACATACTAAAAACTAATACTAACTACTACTACTACTATCTAGCTAGCTAAGTAAATATTTTGGGACACTACAATTCTCCCCTACTTAATAATTTCGTCCTCGAAATTTACTTACCAAACAATTCCAGATACCGAGCTAACATGTTTTCCTCCAACTCCCACGTTGCCTCCCGTTTAAAACTATTACTCCATAGGGCATTGACTATTAAAATACTCTTAGACCATAATTATGTCATCCCTCTATCTAGGATGCTAACCGGTCGTTCCTCGTAACTCAAGTCTTTCTAGAGTGCTATCATATCGTACTTGAGGAAGTGAAATGGGTCTGACACATATCTACGCAACATCGAGATGTGGAACACATTATGGCTATCTACTAGAGCTGGCGTTAGGGCTAATCTATATGCAATTGTTCCCACCTTGTCCAATATCTTAAAAGGACCTATAAACCGGGGGCCAAGCTTGCCTTTTTTCCCAAACCGCTTCACACCTTTCATAGGAGATATCTTTAAGAAGACTTGATCTCTTACTTTGAATTCCACATCACGCCACTTAGCATCCGCATAACTTTTCTGTCGGGTTTTAGCAGCGAGCATACTCTTTCTAATCAGGGCTACTGCATCCTGAGCCTCTCTAACAACTTCGGGTCCAAGAGGTTTCCTTTCTCCTATCTCGTCCCAATGCAACGATGATCGACACCTCCTTCGATAAAGTAACTCATAGGGTGCCATCCCGATCGTTGACTGGTAGCTATTGTTGTAGGAGAATTCTATCAGTGGCAAATACTTACTCCATGATCCTTCTAAATCGAGTACACAAGCGCGTAACATATCCTCTAAAATCTGTATGGTACGCTCGGACTGACCACCGGTCTAAGGATGAAATGTCGTACTAAGACTTAACTTGGTACCCATGGCTTGCTACAAACTTCCCCAAAATCTTGATGTAAATACCGATCCTCTATCGGATACTATGGTCTTAGGGATTCCATGCAGTCGTACTATTTCTCGGACATAAATGTCTGCGTACTGATCCGCTGTGTACATAGTCTTAACAGGCAGGAAGTGAACTGACTTGGTTAGTCTATCGACTACTACTCAAGTTGAGTCGTGCTGCTTATTTGTTCATGGTAGTCCTATCATGAAGTCCATAGCTATGTCCTCCCACTTCCATTTTGGAATACTAAACGGTTGTAATAAGCCCGCAGGCCGCTGATCTTCTGCTTTCACCGCCTGGCATACTAAGCATTTAGACACATATTCTACTACGTCTTTCTTCATTCCTGGCCACCAATACAATGCCTTAAGGTTGTGAGTCATCTTGGTCGACCCTGGGTGAACTGAGTATGGGGTATTGTGCGCTTCTTCTAAAATCTTCATCTTAATTCCATGATCATTCGGTATGCATACCCGGTCCTTATATCTCAAGAACCCCTGTCTTGATATAGAGAAATCTGTGGCCTTGCCTTCTTTGACTGCAGCTATGTAAGATACTAATGTGTCATCATGACCTTGTATGATCCGTATATCTTCTAACATACTTGACTGAATGGACAAGTTAGCTAGTTTACCAATAACTACTTCTATTCCGGCATTGATCAGCTCTCGCTGAAGCGACTTTTCTATTCTGGATATTGCTGCTATGTTCCTTTAACTTTTTCTGCTTAGCGCATCAGCAACTGTGTTTGCTTTTCCCGGTTGTTATAGGATTTCGCAGTCATAATCCTTTACTAGTTCTAACCACCTGCGGTGCCTCATGTTGAGCTCCTTCTGTGTGAAGAAATATGTTGACTGGGTTTTTAGCCAACGACGTGAGAACGTCAAATACGACAAGCCTTCAAGAGAATTTAAACGACACAGACGGTTTAATAAAGAAAATAAAAAACACACAAGATTTTTATAGTGGTTCAACCCTGATTGTCGGTAATAGCCTAATCCACTTAGAATTGTGATTTATAGATCCGTACTCAAGATCAGATGGACTGAGCCAACTGAGTTTCTTCAGTACAGATTGCAAAAATACAAGAATTCTCTCAAATATCAGCACTTTCTCTCTCTAGAATACTCAGATCCAAATTTCTCTCTCTAGAATACTCAGACCCAAATTTTCTCTCCCTAGAAAGAAGAAGCAGAAGAAGCCCCTCTCTCATCCCATAAGCCCTCTATTTATAGGCTTAGGGTCATACATACGGTATCCCCTAGAACTGGGATATTTTATTATATTTATTACATTTAAATTACAAAGAAACATTCAAAATTCAAAATGTAACAAACCCCTCATTTGTGGGAAGAATGAGAGATTCCTGCATATCTTGTTGAAGTTGTTTCTGGGAATCTTGACTTAGTCCTCCTCTTGCTAGTTGATCCACCTCCTACTGACCACCCATGCAAGTGTTGGTCGGACATGTGCATGGTGGTAGGACATACACTTGTTGGTCGGACGTGCATGGTGGTAGGACATGCACTTCTCTCCTCATCCTTGGGGTCTCCTAGGTCCACTCTCTTGAGTTCTCCTCGGACCAAGGTCTCTTGGGCTCTCCTCCTCGGACCTCATCCTTGGGGTCTCCTAGGACCACATCCTTGGGGTCTCCTAGGACCACTCTCTTGAGTTCTCCTCGGATGCACTCTCCTTAGCTCTCCTAGGATGCACTCTCCTTAGTTCTCCTAGAATGCATTCTCCTTAGCCTCCTAGGATGCACTCTCCTTAGCTCTCCTAGGATGCATTCTCCTTAGCCTCCTAGGATGCACTCTCCTTAGCTCTCCTAGGATGCATTCTCCTTAGCCTCCTAGGATGCACTCTCCTTAGCTTTCCTCGGACCAAGGTGCACTTGGCTTGGTTATGACATCTTTCAAGCAGTCCAAATTCTTCGTCAGTCTACCGGGTCACCTTATCACAACTCTGAGGAGTCAATGTATTTATTGACTATTTAATATGTCTTTTACGGACCATGTACTTCCATTTGTCACCATTATTGCCACGTCATTGATCTCCAATTTTTGGGTATAACAAAATACTTTAAGCTCTTGTGGTCCATATAAATCTCACACCGTTCTCCATAAAGATAATGGCGCCAGATTTTCAATGCAAAGACCACCGCTTCCATCTCCATATCATGTGTTGGATAGTGTTGCTCGTATTCCTTCAGCGATTGTCTGGCGCCAATATCCAAGGAATATGAGCAATGCATTGGATAGTGTTGCTCGTTTTCCTTCACCAATGTTTCAAGCAAATTTCATCGCAGACAATCGCTAACGCATCGTGAAACCATTGTTTTGTGCCAAAATTAAGTTTTTTATGGTACCATCGCTAACGCATCGCTACACATAGTTATACCATCATTAGCCACCTTTTTGTGCCAAAAAATAAGTTTTTATGGTACCATTGCTAAACCATCGTTATAAAATCATTAGCCATCGTTTTGTGCCAAAAATTAAGTTTTTATGGTACCATCGCTAAACCATTGTTAGCCATCCTTTTGTGTCAAAAATTAAGTTTTTATGCTACCATCACTAAACCATTGTTATACCATCATTATAACATCGTTAGCCATCATTTTTGTGCCAAAAATTAAGTTTTTACGGTACCATCGCTACACCATAGTTATACCATCGTTAGCCATCATTTTTTGCCAAAAATTATGTTTTTATGGTATCATCGTTATACCATCGTTTTATGCCAAAAATTAAGTTTTTATGGTACCATCGCTAAACCATTGTTATACTATCATTAGCCATCGTTAAGCATCATTTTGTCTTTAAACCCATGTTTTTAAGACTCCATCACAATTGCAACGTTAATGCATTGTTAGGCATCGTTAGACATAAGTGTTCAAAATCAATAAATTAGTGTCTTGGATGAATCTTTCCTTTGATTTAAGTTTTGAATGGGATTTATCATCATTAAAACTTTAAAAAAAATGATGAAATATCTTTTGATGGTGGTAGGAGGTGAGGTTTCAATGGTGGTGGAGGCATTAATGGTAGTGGCGGCGTGGAGAAGTGGTGTGCTCTGCCGCCGTGGGGAGATGGTGGTGGTGGGATCGTGGTTATAGAGAGAGGAAGAGAGATTGAGAGAGTAGTTCTATGAAAGGGAGAGAGAGAGAGAACAAGAAAGGGAAAGGGCAATCTTATCCAATTTTTTTAAAAAATTCTACTTTTGTCATATTTTTTAAAATTGGCATACCCAAATAATAGGGTATCGTATGATGCATAAAGCATCAAGTTTTTCTCTTTCAATCAAGATCTGAATAATTCAAAGCACCCTCCTCTCTCTCCTTCTCAATTTCATTGCTCTCTCTCTCTCTATTCCTCAAGGAAACCTCCATGGAAGCTTGAGAAACCAAGTTTCAAGGTGAGTTTTTGTAACCCTTCTTCTTGTTCTTCTCTATGCCTAAGCCTAGGACACCATTTGTTCATTATTATCTTTGAGATTTAACCAATTTTTAATCGTGGTTTTAATTTCTAGAAGCTCAAGGCAGACACAAGTCTCTCAAGCTTACTTAGTAAGCTTGCATGCAACATTGATCATCAAAGAGGTAACCCTCTAGTTTCGAAATGTCCATTTCTTCCCTTGTTTCTTTCTTTTCCTTGGGTTATGATCTGGTTTGGTGATTTTTCGGGATAGGTATGAAGGTATTAAAGGACAATGGTGAGGTCTGAAACCTAGGAGGAACACACATAACCAAAACCTAAAACAGCTAAGGTAAAACTCTAGTGAACTTTGGTTTATGTTTTGTACAAGCTTAAGAAATATGTTTTGTATGAGTGTGTCATGTGTTATATTCTTCATTTAACCTGTAATATTGTGTTCAATTATGATGTATGGTTTCATTAAGTTGTTTGATCTTATGCATGTTTCCAACATTTTTTACTAGACTTCCAAAGGGTCAAGTATTGCTATAACGACTTATTTCATAAAAATAAATACCATAAATCAATTTTATAGGAAGATTACATGATTTTAGGCTTTTGAAATGCTCAAAAATATTTTGTATGCTAGGAGTTATGCATGTTTTGTGAAACATGTACAAATCTGTAAAAAAAAAAAATGGTTGTAGACGGGATTCATGAATTTTGAGTAGTGTGTTGAGTGAGTAAATCAAAGTATTTTCAAATAAAATTTTGTGTAAATGTTTATGGTATATCAAAGTTTAAATTTGGAAAGTTTCATGGAAATTTAATTAATATATTGAGAATTCTAAAATGTTAATGTTGACAAGAAATCTGGAAAAACGTTTTTGGTCAATTTAGCCCTTGCACTTTGGAAAAATGTTTGAGTACACAAAATAAAATATTTTTGGCTGATTTTAAAACTAAACACTCTCTGTAAATTGGTAATCAAACTGGAAAAGTTTCATTGGAAGATAATAAAAAGGCTAGGTATTATATCCTTCTTAATGTAGAAGAAAATATAAGATTTTGAAATAAAACATTATAGGTAGCCACCTTAGTGAATGTATGTCTCAAAAGTTTAGGAAAAATCTGGATTTCAAAGAAAAACAGTTTCAAACCATAATTTTTGGTGATAACTTTCACCAAGTTAAAATGTGTATTTTTGTCTAAAAATTGGGATGGAACTTCATGGAATATCCAATAATGGCTCTTAGAAATTGGGAATTTTTGGGTATAAGGATTAAAAATTGCAGCCTTCCAAAATTTGGAAATTTTCAACACTTAGAAATATTTAGAGACTTTTAACCAAAAAAATATGTTTTAAAGGATATTCAAAGTAGGCTTAGATTTTCACCTTAACTAAGTAATATGATTATTTTAAACACCAATAAATGGAGTAAACTCATAATGTTAAGATTTCACCTCAAAATAATTAAATAATTAATAATAAATGAAAAGGGGTCCAAAGCATATTTTTCCAAAATAATGAAGAGAAAAACAATTATTTTCTAAATAAATCTTAAGGGATTTTTAAGATTAAATTAATTCTTCTTGGATCTAATTAAATTCAAAAGTTAAACTTATTTTCCTTAGTATTGAATATTAATTGAGCAATTTTCTTCGTCACTAGTTGTTAAGAGATTAAACTTGGTACATCATTAGTACTCTACAGTTAGATGACCCGGCCAGGGTCGAGAATAGAATAAATCTCGAAAAGTAATTAGGATCGAACATTTCTAAAGATTCTAGGGTTCTAGAGGGCTTAGAGGGAAGCTTTGAAAAACCAATAACGATTTTTTACTAGTTCAATATTTTCTATATTGATCTTAATGCCCAAAAAAAACTTAATAATTATTAATCACCATAATTAGTCTGAGTGTACTATATGGCTAACTACAGTACTAGCTAATTGAGGACATGACTTCTAGTAGAAGAAAATCATGCATATTGCTAAGGACTACTGGTAAGTCAAGTCTGACTTCTTTCACTACAACATGAATGACTAGTATATTACTTGTTAGATTTAGGTAATGAGCACAAGTATACAGAGTTGTTGTAGAAATTCTATGGCGGTGTTATCCTAGCAGACATGAGTCATTTAATTCTGACATTCATGAAATGGCTGAGAGCATTATTCCACAGAGCTCGCATGCCTGTGAGGAGTTAAGAATACATAATGCCACTAATGGAACTTGTAACGTCCCAGAACTCCTAATGAGATTTGAGTACTTTGACTAGCGTTTCGAGAGGACACTTGGGGTGATTTTATGGATTATATTATGATATAACTAAGTATGCATTATTATGTGTATTAAATATATTTAAAGACCTGCTTTTGTTAAATATGGGCATTTTTGTTATTTTTACTCGTTGATGGTGTATTTGTGATTATATGTGTTATGCATTGAGATCACATTATTATGTGAATATTTATGTGACATTCGGCAGAAGTGAATCCTTTCGAGCGGTGTTTGCAGAAAAGTCACAACGGGGAAACTATCAGGGTCGGGTTATGCCTAGGGGTATTTTGGGAATTTGTATTTTTGGGATAATTGGTAAGATAGACTTATTGGTGGAATAAGTATGCTTAAGGGGTTAGTTAAGTAATTGGTTGAACTTGTGGTATTTATTTGGGAACTTTTATGTTTGGTTGTTCTTAAGAGAATAGTGGAAATTAGAGGTATTTTTGCAAATGGTGGGGAAATGACTAAGTTGCCCTTGGTGATAGTTAAGTAAAGAAAAGAAATGGGAGGATAATATGGTATTTTGATCTTATAACCCATGAGATATACTTCAGCCAACTTATCCTTAACCTTTCACGTTATCTACCATCTTCCTCACCTTTCTTTGAGTTTCTTGAAGATTCCTAAGCTCTAGATCAAAGAAAAAGCTTGGTATTGGATTTCTAAAGCTATTTGGAGGAGAATTTGAGCATCAACAAGGAACTAGAGGCTGGCTAATCATCATTTATGTTTGGGAAATTTGGATTTGGGAAGAGGTAATAAATGATCTTTAAGTTTTCCGCTTGTTCTTGAGGAATTTAATTGTTTTTAGTTTAATTTCCATAACTGGAGGTCTTAGCTTATTTGGGTGGATATATGGGGATTAGAAACATGTTTCTTAATGATTTAAACTTGAAAATTTAGTTGGAAATCATAAGTTTATTTCAATTCTTGAGGTTTTGAGAAAAATGAAGTTTTGACCTAAATGCCATGGTGTTTGAGTTGGGGATTGAATTTTGATAGTTAAATTGATGTTCTTAGGTGTATATTGTATTGTATATATATTTTGGAGCTTGAGTTTCGAGTTTGGTTAGATTTGGAGTTTAATTGGGTGAGTTTGGAATTAAAAAAAAAATGCAGAGGAATAGGCCCATATATTGCATAGGTCGACCGACCTATAGGGAATAGTCGACCAACTTCTCCTTTTGTGGGGCTGGCCATTTATGTCAAATGTTCGACCGACTTACGTAATTGGTTTACCGACTTATGCTGGCAGGGAACATTTTGGCTCTTTTCATGTGAATTCGAAGGGGAAACCTAAGGGAACTTGGACAAGGTACTTAGCACATGTTTAAGCATGTTTAATGAGTATATGGGGGATAGAAATGTCTATGGAAAAGTATGGTGGGTTGTAGTTTGTGGATGAACTAAACCTACATCATTATTATGTTGTGACTAGGATTTCCGCGGGACTCGAGGAAAGGATCGCACTTGAGGTCTTCGTGATTTTGCTCAGGACCTAAGGTAAGAAAAATTGCATATGTACGTAGAGCAAGGCACGACCCCAGTGATGAAATATAATTGTCGTGTTTTCTTACTCGAATGTTGAGTTAGGGTTATGTACCCCATTATTATTTGAAATGTTGCATTGTTGCATTATATATGTTGTGGTTGATCGGAAATGGGTCATGTTCGGCAATACATGTGGAATGTAGGACGTAATGGTGCAGAGCCACTATAAGGGTGTTGTACACACTCGCTCAAAATGGGTCGGAAGCTTGGCGTCCCAGTTCTGCACCTTGCTCGGGATAGGTCGTGTAAATTGTTCATAGGTTAAAATGAGCATGTTTATTGTTTGATGGTTTATTAGTTATTGGAATTTATTATATATGCATATTATGAATTTTGTTGTGCCTTGTTGAGCTTTTCTTGCTAGGCCTTGGCTCACGGGTGCTCTATGGTGCAGGTAAGGGAAAAGTGATAACTGATTAGCCATGAGTTGGAGAGCTTTGGAGCGGTGCATACATGTTCGATCAACTCGGTGTTGGGATTAGTGACGTTTAAAGCATATGTATTGAACAATGTTTTATGAAGTAAATAATTGAAATGAATTTTTGCATATATTTATTGTTTATTATTATTATTAGAATAATATTATATGAATATCAGAAAATTCCCAAATTTTTTATTGTGACTACAATCTTGTATTAGTACGAGACGGTTAAGATTGTAGGGAATGATTTTAAACAGTTCGCAGTAAAAAAAAGTTATATAGAATCTTTGGATTAAATACTGTAAGTACGACTCACTAGTATTATGAATACATGTAATCTAGATTTGAATTACTGATGTAGTAGGACATCTTAGTGGAGGTACTTTGTATAAAGTGGTTATACATGAACGGGACCTGATATGTTATTAATACTTAATAATACTGTTTACTTTATAAGTATTAATTTAACATGTAAAAAAGATGATCGCATACAAATTGATCTTAATCTTTAAGTTATTATGAACTCTTGTATGTGATTTTAATTTGGGCCACCCATAACTATTCCGTTGCATATTACGAAATTTTTGTTGTACACTAGGCCACCCATACCTATTACCCTCTTGGGCATCAATCTTTTGCTGCTGGGTGGCCACCTACTCACGGAGCACCACCACCTCTGGTGTCTCCTCCATGTCCATGGGCTGAGGGTATTCTTCCTCATAATACTCCTGGTCGCCACTGTCGCCTTCGTCGTTGTACTCAGCGTCTTCTTCATAATCGTCCACCATCTCAGGCATGTCCTGAGTTGGCTGCCAACTAGGTTCCCCTCCTTCAACTCCGAGAGGAGGGAGTACATCATCTGTAACATTTCTTCAAGTGGTTAGCATGGCTGTAAGTGTTGCAAATTATTTCTTCAAGCTCTCAATGAAAGCACCTAAATTTTGACTCTCTTTTTTGCTATCAACCTAAAGATGAGAGATTAAATAAATAAGCAACAAGAACACAACATTTTTTACGTGGTTCGGGCAATAAAAGAGTCCTAGTCCACGAGACTCTTGTATTAAGGAGATTGGAAGCTTGCTAAGGAAATCTCCAATGGAGTTTTCTCAGGCAGTGTTTATATTGCTCTGAGTACAAGGTTATCTTTCTCTAAAAATTCCAAACCATTTACAATGAGACTCTCAGCCCTTTTTATATAGATTGGGGTCATTACTACTAATCATCCGTAATTAATACACATTTTTTCCATTATTTGGGGATTAATATCACTTTAACGCATTGGGCTGCATTGAATAGAGACCACGGCCCAGGCGAGATACACAGGGCTCACTGCAGAAAGCTACCTGCCTTATGGGGAACATGCCCCAGGTACTGTCAGGGCATGCGCGCACTTCTCCATGTCAGTCTACATAGTGGGGATGCGAATTGTCAAATCGTACAATTGATGGCACGGTGGACGGATCGCCAAAAAGGTTGTCAGACAATCCTCTAGTACTGCAAACCTGCATTGGCTGACACTTGGCGTCCATCTTAGGTCCGAGACCTAGAACCTCGAACTTGGGGGATGACTGAGGGAGGAGAGCTATTTCCGATGTTGTTTAACTTGGAGAACCCCCAACTCTAAGGGCAGACCTCGAAGGGTAATCTACCTTGAAGACACTCGCGGCCTACCAGTTGGCAGAGACAGGTGGCCTCACCTGGAAGAAAACTCACCCCGAAGAAAGACCTCGAGGGGTAACATACCCCGAATATTTCTACGAATGTCCGAACTAGTCACTGTGAGTTGCCACGTGTCGAAAGGTGAAAATATGGACAACATTTTCCCCCAAGTCTCTGCTCGCCCTTGGGCAGTTGAGACTTAACTTAGGAGGAGTGATTTGAAAAAGTGGAGGGAAAAAATGTTTGGTCTTTCCTCTGACATCACTCTAAAAAGAAAATCCACGTGTTAATGCCCCATTGATTGGCTCGTCAATCCATGCATCTAATGAGGGGTCAGCTCCACGATCCCAAACGTCCACTCCATACCTGAGGCGTCTTTTCCAAAAGACAATGATTACGATCCGCACCACTTGGACCCTGGTCGTTGGATCGCCCTCGTGGTATTATTAGAGTATGCCATCTGACGATCGTGGAAAGGTTATTTCCTCTCTAAGTTCTACTAGGTACAAAACCCATAGAACCTCTCTTCTACCTCCCACTGTAGCCATAAGAAAAAATCAAAACCCTCATACAGAAACCTTTCTTCTCTCTTGCCCATCCCTTATCTTCAACCATTTTCCCCAGCAGCTCTAGACGATTGGTGTGAATCATCCTAATTCTGGGCAAACAATAGGTGATACTTCAGAGTAAGGACTCGCCTCAGCACCTATCTGCGCTTTATCTCGAGTAAGTGCCTTTGACCTGTCTTTTTTTTTTGTGTATGTTTGAGGGTTTAGGATGCATTCTTAGAAACGTCAACGGTATGGCATTTAAGAGGTTTTTTTGGCTTTCATGAGTCATTTTAGGCACATTTCGACATTAGCAACGTTCAAAATGGTCGTTAATATATTTAATGTCACTTTCGCGCTTCTAGACTTGCAATCGAAATCTGGGGAATTCCCATATTCCGGTAGGTTCATC
Source organism: Humulus lupulus (assembly GCF_963169125.1). Taxonomy (NCBI): domain Eukaryota; kingdom Viridiplantae; phylum Streptophyta; class Magnoliopsida; order Rosales; family Cannabaceae; genus Humulus; species Humulus lupulus. The sequence continues at coordinate 20,960,837 of NC_084801.1, read as the reverse complement.
ATCTCCGGCCTGCCCTTAGGCGCTGAGGACACCCTGAATTTCCAAAAGCTTTCCTCTTCTCCCCGAGCAGTATCCTTAGAGCCATTCATGTTTTGGCCATCTTTCCTTCGGTCAGAATAATAACTTCTTGGTTTTTGTCTCAGATGTCCGAGGAACTTCAATAATTGCACTAGCACAGTTTCTACCTCTTTGACCAGGAAATCTCTGACATGGCCCGTGAAGGAGATGCCTCCAGGGATGGTGCAAGGGTGGAAGTCCGGGAACCATCTAAGGAGTTGGTCATTCGTGTCGACAGCCTAGTGGCGGAGAGTCCCGAAATGACCGACTGCAGGGGGTTGACCGTAGAAGAATTCAACAGAGCCCCGATTCCACACCTTACTCAGACGTATGAGGGTGATGGGTTTGAAGAAGAGGACTATCATACCCTGCTCCGACACCCCGGCGCCTTGGATGCCATCATGAGGCACTACTCGGTCGGGGACAAGTGTCTCATGCATCTTTGTCAGGAGTTCAAGAGGGTGCACCGTGGCGTCAATGGCCTTGGCGGCTAGAGCCATGCCCATCTGATGGTTGGGGCCACCTTGCCCCTAAAACAGTACTTCGTAAAGTTTTTGAAGTTCATGGGGATAGCTATTTTCCAACTCTCCCCCAATGCCTACAGGGTTCTCGCAGGGATGTATGTCTTATATTGGAAGCAAAAATGGCCCTAGCCTTCACCGGCGAAGATCCTGTATTTCTACAGCTTTCGCACCACCCCGAGGAATAAGAAACCCAACCGAGATGGGTACTATGCTCTGGCAAAGTATGTTGCCTCGTCTCTCGACTACAAGGCTCCTCACCACAATGAGAACCATTATCGAGACTTTAAAGGCGCCTTTTTTCTTCATGAACGGTTTTCCAACTCATAACAATTTGACCCTGATCCTCAACTTCTCCAGGGTTGGTGAGTATCTCACAAATCGTTTTATTTTTCATGTTTTCTTGGTTCTTTTGTGTTTTGCACTTAGCCATTTTTCTGAATAGGTCCTTTCCGTCGGACTCATTACGTCCAACTCTCATGGATCATCTTCAGGCGATGAAATCCCTCCCCGACCAAGATCTGGACCTTAGCCTCCTGGTGACAGAATCCAATCTCATTGGGTTAGGGCTCCTCAGTGCAGGACAAAGAATCATCAACCTTGAGTTGACTAAGTACCACTAGTCAAAGAAGTCTCAGGAGTTGGCGTCCCATCACATTAACTACATTGATGGGAAAGCTCGAGTGATTTTGCACCAGCAGCTTGTGGAGGAATGGTGGGAGAACGTGTGTGCCGCAGAAGAAGCCTGAGAAGCCCATGAGGATCGGGAGCTCGAGGAAGAACTTCAGGCTGGGATGGAGGTCTTTCACCTTCTCTCTAAACTATGCTCCCCACGTAAAGGATAGAATAAGTCCCGACCACATTTGGGATTCCCCTGCTCTCCTCCACTATGGCAAGATTTCACATCAGCGTTAGACTAGGGAAGAGCTTCAGGACTATTTAGATCTGATAGACATGTACCTCCCCCACCCGAGGAGATAGCTACCTCCTCGGGGCTTTGTACCCTTAGACTAAGTGACGTCTTTCAACATTAACTGGTTCTTCCAATATGGCACCAACATGAGTTGTGACACCGAATATAGGATAAGACACCCTCAATGCCTACACCTATGTTATTACATTACACTAATGTAGAATATACACTAACTATTTACTTGTTCTTGCAGATCATATGGGATTAGCTGATATTGCCCGGTTCACCTTGAGACTAGGAGCATCCTCAAGCTCTTTGGCTACAGGGGGCCATCGCATTTCCAAGAGAATTCAGAACCCTCTCCACCAGCCAAGAGGCAGAGAGTTTCTACTCCCTCTACGGGAGCTCCTGCGGTTGACTTGCCCCCGGTCTTGGAGATCCCTTCCTCGCCTACTCAAGACGAAGAGGTCCAAGGCTCGGAACAAGAGGGGGCGGCACCCCATGCCCGTCTTCTGGTGTACCCCGAGAGGTACCAGGGGGCTTTGCTGGAGAAATATGAGAGGATGCTTCAACATTTCAAAGTGAGGATGGAGGAAGGCAATAAGGTTCTCCACAAGACCGCGGAGGCCCTCCGCCAAATGAAACTACCAAGAGAGAGACCAATTGTTCCTCTGATAGGTCAGGCCAAGCTGGAGACCTTATTCTTCGCAAAGCTAGGGGAGGTAGTCGCCCCTCTCGCCACCGAGCTCCTTCAAGGGATTAGCTCCACCATGTGTGAGCTGACCGCCCGCAGTTTCGCCCAACTGGGCGACAAGAATGAGGCTTCTCTCGTGGCTATGTGTCGGTATGCCTCTGTCTGGGTAAGTCATTAATTCTCTATGTTCCACTTTATTTTGACAATGCTTGAGCTAAACTTTTCCTTTTTTGTAGTCTTCCTTGGCTTGCCAACGCTTGGAAGATATCATCATGGAGAAATCCTATCAACTCCAACAATCCTAGGGCAAGTTAGCCTCCCTTAAGGAAAAGCTTTGAGCCCCCCAAGAAAAGCTTGCTTGAGTTCAGGTTGTCCTGGAGGCCGAGCGAAAACACTTTCATGGGCTTGAAGGGGCTATCCGAAAGGCCACCAAGGGCATGCAACAGGTCCAAGAGGAGGCCAAGAAGGCCATGGCTGGTCGCTTTAGGGGTCCTTGAAAACTCCCAACTTCATGAGAAGGTTAAGGAGGCTACCGACCGTATCGAACTTGGTGAGACGAAAGTCCTCCAAGCCATGGAGATGAATAGGTCTTCTCAACGTCAAGGTGGACAATCTTAAGAAGTGAGTCAAGACTATCACCGAGGACGCCTTCTACGTGGCCTGGTACCACAACCAAGATATGAGCTTGGATTTTAGTAGAGAGCCCCAAGAAGTATAAACTCCTCTTCGAAGAACGTTTTCGAGTGACCCAGACTGTGGAAGTCGTTCTTGTTGCCGGGGCAGCCCAAAAACTGAGGCAACCCAATCTACCAAGGCAACCACCTCTGCTGAGGTGGCTCAAGTAGCCGAGGCAACTCCAACTACTGAGGTGATCCAAGTTGCGGTCCACCAGGTAGGGAGTGCCCCGAGGATAGACCCGATCATTGACCTACGACAGTTGAAGCCCGAGTCCCCGAGTATCTGTCTCCATTTATGTTTTTACTAATGCAAGTTTTTATTTTGTACATACTATAATGCATTTTCCTTTAAATGGTTTTTTATCCCCCTGATGCAATCGACTTCTCTCAGTACTTAGGAAATTTTTATGCGCTTAGTGTTGTTCCGTAGGCACGCGGTCCTCGAGAGTAACTTTAACACTATCAAATGGTCATTTAATGGGGTCTTACGTCCATGTGTTCCAACAACTCTGGATGGGGCTTACCCATGGTACTTAGAGCATGAGGATTTTCCTTTGGTTCATCATAACATTGCATTCACGAGAACAAGAACCCGAGGTCCTGTTTTATTTGGTTTGGTTTTATAAGCACTCAAATCATTTTAAACACTTGACTTGGTTCTATAAATTCAACATGACCTGATTGCCATGAGAACAAGAACTCAACCCGTTTTAAATATTTGATTTGGTTCTATAAATTCAACGTAACACTTCTGCCACGAGAACAAGAACTCAAACTGTTTTAAATATTTGATTTGGTTCTATAAATTCAACGTAACATTACTGCCACGAGAACAAGAACTCAAAATCCTTTGTAGGTGTTTTCCCAAGCTTAGAGTCCTCGAATTAACTTGTCGTCCTCCTGTGTCTCCATAGTCCAAAGACTCAGGCTTTCAGGAGTTCTTGCACACCAACTGCCTGCCCCCAAGTATGCCATACTTAGAAGGTCAATTAGAGGCTTTAACTTTGCCCCCCGAGCATATATCTCAGGGCTTCCGTTCACCTTTTAGGATCATCTCAAAGCTCCGCGAGCTCGATGTCCTCAGGAGGTAATGTTAATCCATACTAGCGCTACTAAGGGTCTACTCTTTCAAGTATTTAGCTCAGATCCCGACAACGTGTCAAGACTATGACTCGTTCAGGGCTTCCCAGGTGCGATGTCCATGGAGGGTGTCCGAGTAAAATCAAATTGGGCATCCGTTCATATCTCAAATATTAGGATTTGGTTATTACTCCTCGGGCACGCAGTCTCCTCTGGAGGTAACCCGATGTCATGGACTTCCTAACACTATAATATTCGAGGCGTTCAGAGGACTTGGGCATAACTCCTCGAGAGCAATGTCCACGAAAAGCATCCCAAGTCTTCCCTGGGACCTAGTACAGAGTACTCGGTCTTCTGTTTGCATCTCAAGATCAAAGACTTGTTCAGAGCTCCTCTGGCTCAATGTCCATGGGAGAAAACAAAATTTTATTCTCGTGCTACTAAGATTATCTAATTTTAGGTGGTAAGCCCTATTATGCTTTGAATAAGCTTAGTCTCTTAGGCTAAACTCAATTAGTTTCCTAGGTTTTTCTATACTCGGGGTGGTAATACTAGGCTTACTCCTCTTGACAAGCTTAGTTTCCTTGGTCGCTCCATGCAAGTCGTGATGTTGCCCTAACTCCGTGCCCCCCAAGTGATCTGAGACTAGTCTGCGTTCACTTTTTCAGGCCAGCGTGCGGGCACTTTTATACATAGCAATAACAGAATAAAGGAAACTAAGAATTATAAGTAGACAATAAATTTATTTCCTACCGTGTTTTATATACACAGTTTTCATTAAATGTTCCCGAAGGCTACAAAGGGCACTACAAAAATTAATAAGGTTCATTGCTCATATTACTGGTAATATCGACGAAGATGCTCAGCATTCCAGGCATGGGGAATCAATTTCCCACTTAGTCGGGCCAACTTGTATGTTCCCGGACATACAACGCTCTCTACTTGGTATGGGCCTTCCCAGTTCGGTCCCAACACTCCTGCATCAGGGTCTCGGGTGGCTAAGAAAACTCTTCGCAACACCAGATTGCTATCTTTTGCTGGTAAGATGCTACTCGAAGCTGAGAAGCTTCGCGTAGCACCTCCACGAGGTCTAGGGATTCTCGTAATAAAGCATGGTTTGTGGTCGGGTCATATGTATCCTATCGGTGTGTGGAGATTGCTATCACAATTAGGAGCATAGCCTCATATTCGTAGGCCAATGAGAAGGGCGAATGTCCGGTGGAGGTCCTGGCAGTGGTGTTGTAGCTCCACAATGCCCTAGGAAATTCCTCGGGCCAAGCTCATTTTACATGTTCCACTCTTTTCTTCAAAGTGGAGTTGAGTCTCTTATTAACTGCTTCCACTTGGTCGTTTTCCTGCGGATGGGCCACGGAGGAGAAGTTCTTGATAACTCCATGCCATTGACATAAGTTCATGAATACTTCACTTTCAAACTGCAATCCATTGTCGGAGAATATCTTCCTCGGGAGCCCATATCGGAAAACTATGTTCTTAATGACGAAATCAAAGGTCGTTTTAGAGGTGATCGTAGTGGGTGGCTCGACCTCAACCCACTTCGTGAAGTAGTCAACGGCCACTATGGCATATTTCACTCCTCCCTTTCCTGTAGGCAAGGACTCGATGAGGTCGATACCCCAGATAGCAAAAGGCCATGGACTGGTCATCTGCATAAGCTCATTTGGAGGTGCTCAATGAATGTTAGCGAAACGTTGGCACTTGTCTCACTTCTTGACATAATCCATCGCATCTCCATTCATGGTGGGCCAAAAGTATCATTGCCTAAATATCTTTTAAGAAAGGCTTTGCCCCCCAGCGTGGTCTCCGCAAAAACTCTCTTGTACTTCTCGGAGTGTTAGACTAGCCTCTTGCTTGGACACACATCGGAGCAAAGGCAAAGAAAAACCTCCCCGATATAGTTTACTGTCCATGATTGTAACGACCCGAATTTGCTAATCGGGCTTAGGGCCTTGATTAGTGTGCCTGGAGGGCAATAAGTGATTTAATATGCTTATATGTGGATTTATGTGAATATATGATTATGATGCATGTTTAGTTGAGTTAAATGTGCATGTGGACCCCGTCTAAATATTAGGGGTATAAATGTGATAAATGTTATATATGTGATATGTCTGCGCAGCACGATCCGAGACAGTCCTGGGGAGCGGTTAGCCAGAGAGTCACAACGGGGTTGAGATTCCGACTCGGGGCGAGTCGGGGGGTAATTTGGGTACTAGGTGTTATGGGATTATCGGGACATGAAAATAAATATTTTGAGATACATTTGAGGATAGAATGTCTAGGCGGGAATATTGGGGAAATTTACCACTTTACCCTCGGGGAAGTTTTGGTACCCCGAGCCTTGAGGTAACCACATAGACTTAAGTTAAGTAAGACAAAACTTAGAATGTGTAGAGCATTTAGAAACCGAATCTTTCCCTTTTCTCTCTCTTGAGGTGGTCTTTCTTCTTCTCTCCATTTGAAGATTGGGAGAATCCTTGGTGGAATCAAGAGTAAGGTCTAAGGAGTTCAGCTGGGAATTTAGGGAGCTTGGAGCTTCGAGCTTCGAGCATAAAGGGCTGGTTCAGAGGTTTAATTCAGCAAGGGGTGAGCTTTAATTATAAAGATTATGTGTAGAATTACAGCTGGTTTGTTAGAGTTTGCATGCTAGTTAAGTTTGGATTGTTCTTGAGTGTTTTAGTTGAGTTTTGGAGCAGATTTTAATGGGTTTTTGATGTTGATATTGAGCTGGTATGTTGTGTTAATTATCAAGGATTGCTAGCTAAGTTCTAGGGTCAATTGGCTTGAGGAAATATAGGAAATTGGTGAAGAATTCTGGGTTCGAAGGTGAGGGTCGCGGCCCTAGGAGGGGTGCGCCGCGGCCCGTGTGCGCGCGCGACCATGGGAGGCCGAGAAATTCATGCACGCCGCGGCGCCTAGTGCGCGCGCCGCGGCCCGTGTGTGTTGCAGGGGTGTGCTAGCCTGCCGCGGCTCTTAGTGCCAGTCTGTGCTTTTAAGGGTATTTAGGCTTGGGAATTCAATGGGTAAGGTTCAGGATGAATTTTATCACCCAGATTGATAGAACTCAAGGTCCCGGAGGTTTGGGTTATGGCTCGGAGTTATTTATTGGATTAGAACTTGATGGATGGATATTGTTAATGTGCTGTGACTAGGGTTTCGGGGAGGCTTAAGTTAGAGGACTGTGCTCGGGACATCGGTGCTCGGAGAGCTCGGGACTCAGGTAAGAAAACCCTTGTTCCCATAGAGCTTGTGTTCAGGGCTGAGCCCAATGTGTTTAAATAGAATAGATATGTAGGGCCGATCCCAATATTTTAGAACTGCTGGGCGTAGCCCTTTAATTGATTATGCTAGAATTCTGTACTTGCTTGTCATACTATGTATGTTATTATGTGAATGATTGGCAAGAGCCGGGAACGGTGTAGGCCGAGAACGGCGAAGGGCTGGGAACGGCGTTGGGCACGTTGAGTGCAAGTCTGAGAACGGCAAGGGGTCGGGAGCAGCGTTGAGCACGTGGAGTGCGAGTTGCCAGGGCGAGTCCCTAAAAGGATACCTGGGATATCCTCACGGCGTGGTCCGCGAACCCAGGGCTTGGTAAATGCCTAGGATGGCTAGGTCGTATGTGTTTAGCCCATTGGTGGCCTGTTTATATGCTTGATATATATGTTGCATATGTTATCTGTTTGTGGGTTTTCTTGCTGGGCTTCGGCTCACAGATGCTCTGTGGTGCAGGTAAGGGTAAAGAGAAGGTCAACTAACCATGAGTACAGCAGGCATGAGTCGGTGTGTACATGTTTGGCCAGCCTGGCTGCCACAACCAGAGGATTTTGGGAGATGCTTGTAAATAAACTTAGATTTTGTCGTTTAGTCGACTTGGTTCAGTTTACATGTTGTAAATATTTCTAAATTGTATTTTGGGATCCCAAGTGTAAAACTTTTATGATTTTCTATGGAAATTATTATTTCTAAATTTTTTCCTTTGTTTATGGCTTAATTACACTGTTTGACCTAAAACCTCGATTAGCGAGTTGGAAGCACGTTTTTAAACTCACTTAGTAACGGCTCTAAAGAAGTAGGGCATTACAATGATTATGCACTGAGGTGCCTACTAGAGCAGCTTTTGAGTTGCCTTCTTATCTTTGGGCAGCTCCCCAGAGACTAGATATTTTATTATTGGCTTCATCCACCCATATTGGGGTTGTATTGCTTCCACCTCGTCGGGAGTTGAGATGCTCGGGGAATCCAAGTAATCAATGGGTACGTTGATCAACTCAGCGTCTCTGGTGGTGGCCAACTTATCCAGGGCGTCGGCTTTGGAATTCTATTCTCACGACACCTACTAAATAGTGAATCTTCGGAAGTTATGCAGCATTTCTTGAGCTTTTTCCAGATACGCTGCCATTTTCGTTCCCCAGGCCTGGTACTCTCCGAGTACTTGGTTTACCACGAGCTGAGAATCGCTAAAAATCTCGAGGCCCTCGACTTTGAGCTCAAGTGCCACTCGGAGCCCAGTGATTAAGGCTTCGTACTCCGCTTCATTATTAGAGGAGTTGAACCATAAGTGTCCTTGCTATTTTTTTGTAAAATAAACGATCTTCCTATCCAAGCTGCTCCTAGATACTCACACCAAGATCTTCCACAACGTTCTCTACACCTCAAGAAGTGTGTGGGCACTTAGAGAATAAAGGATGAAATCAACTTGATATACTCAACACATGAGATCAATAGAATAGGCATGAGATTGGTTATGTATCTTTTTCAGTGAGAGATAGAAAATTATCGTTCTTTTTCTTAGAGCGAAAAAATTCAATATCTTTTATTTTCTCATAAGCCTAACTTAAATAGAAAATATTTAAATTTAAAAAATAAATATGTAACCAATTTACAATTTATCTTTTAATTAACTAATTATCTTATTAATGAAAATATCACAAACTAACTTTTGAATTTTCCATTAATTAATTAATTAAATAAATAAAAGTGAAAAATCTATCCTTGATTTTTTTATGTAGCTCACGCCACACATAGTCGAGGGACTGTAGACGGTGTGTATCGTGTAGCTCCCTATAAATTAGGGATATGCTATTTTTCCACAATGATTTAATTATTTATTCAAACTACCTTATCAGATAAAATCCAACAACATGATAATTAATTCAAATTTTATTCTATTATCTTTTAACTAATTATCACATATAATTAATTATTTGAATAAATATCAATCTTTTAAATTCAAATCCAATTTGAACTTATCAAATTATTATCTTCCACTCAAATAAAGATATTTAATTAATTCTATCAATTAATTAAAACCAATTTTAATTAAATACTAATTTCAAAAATTAAATATTTATTTTATTATAAATTCAAAAATTATAATAAATTAATTATTTATGTAATTTCAAATTTTATATAATAATTAATTTTGATAATTACAACGAATTTGTAATTAATTAATTAATAACTATTATCACATAACTACATATTTGGCCCGGAGAACAAATTTCTTCTTAAATATGTCTTTTTACCATTTTACCATTTATATCAACTCTTGTCTTGAATAGTGTTGATAGAGCCGGTGTGGGAACATATGGACCTATAATTCCAAGCTCCAATAAATTTGAGATTATTAATTAAACTCTTTAATTAAATAATCTTAATTTATTAATCTCATGATTACTCCACTATAAATATGAGATTGCACTCTTATAATTATGGACATTTCATTTACAGAGTACTTTATAACAATAAATCGTCCATTGATATAATCATTACATACAAATTAACCCTCTAATAATGGTTCATAATTAACCGGGAATAAAATTACCGTTTTACCCTTTTAATTATATCTTGTTTCCTTAAGTACCATTGACTTTACTAATGAAGGTTAATTCTTAACTAAATTATGAATTTGAGCTCAATAACCTTTCAATCCCAAAAGTCAAACCATAAGGGAACCATTATTCAATCTCTTACGAGAAGGTATAGATTCCATATCTGTATACTATGTCCCCAATCATTTACATTAATGAGTTTCCAAAACAAAACTTTCTAGCCTGATCATTCTGACAAACGCTAACGAGTGAATCAAAGAACTCATATAACATAAACAGGAGTTCATAGTAATTTCAGGAGTAAGATCTATTTGTATATGATCATCAGTTGATATATTTAATTAATATTTCGAAACGGTACTTAACTAAGTATTAATAAACATATCTGGTCCAGTTCTATATATTCTCTAATATATAAAGTACCTCCACTAAAGTGTCCTACTACACTAGTAATCTGAATCTAGATCACATGTATTCATAATACTAGTGGACCATACTTGCAGTAATTAATCTAAAGATTCCATAACTTTATTTTACTGCGAACTATTCAAGTTCATTTATCTCAAACACAATCCTCCTGTACCAATACATGGTTGAGAACACATATATGAACTTAGGAATTTTTTTGATATTTACTTAATATTATCACATAATAATATAGTCCATAAATTATATAAATAACAAATTCAATTTATTTATTTATTTCTTAAAGCAATGTTTACTACATATGCTTTCATGGCACAATTCTTGATAGTACCTCCGATGCCTCGGGCTTCTCGAGGACTTCTTCCCCTAGCACCATTACGAGAGTTTTAAGAGACACATTGTAACAATGCCTCACCTCTTTCTAGTCTCCGCGAAAGGTACCAATTCCTGCCTCTGTGGGTAACTTCATGCACATGTGGTGGATGGAAGTAACGGATCCAAACCTGATCAATGCAGGTCATCCCAAGATGGCGTTATACGCCAAGGAACATTCTACCACCATAGAGGTGTAGTATTTGAAGGCCTGCCGAGGCACTTCTCCAAGTGTTACTGGGAGCTTTATCTATCCCATCGAGATGAGGGCTTCTCCCGAGAATCCATAAAGAGTCAAGGCACATAGAGACAATTCTGCAGTGGTCAGCCCTATTTTCTCGAAGTCTTATTTAAACAGGATGCTCACCGAACTCCAGCTATCTACCAGAATTTGCGCCAACATTTTGTTGGAGATTTGGCTCTCAATTACCAACGAGTCGTGGTGCGGGAAGTGCACTCTCCGAGCATCATCTTCAGAGAATGCTATGACTTGGTCAATCATTTGGGGCATTTGGGCAGGCAACGGAGCCAAAGTTATCATCTCGTTGTCGTGATTCAAAGCTTGCGCATACCTATTGTGTGAGCCTCGGGAGGTACCACCCAAGTGGGGCCCTCCTGAGATGGTTCCTACTCGCTCGTTCATCGGAGGAGGTCCTTGGGCCACTGGATGTTGCAGGACCACGGAAGCGACTATTGGGATTTGTGGAGAAACAGGCGGCATTAGGGTCCCTGTGTTGGAAAAACTCATTGCAGGATCTTTATTTATATTCAAGCAATTTACATGTTATTAAACAAACATGCAAATTCCTAGAACATGCTCCTATGAAATTGATACAAATACAGAGTAAAGTAAAAACTTACATTACGCAGCGGAACTGGAACAACTCCATCCTTCAATCTCTTTAACCCTTGATTCATTTCTGTAGCAGAGTATTATCAAGAGATTGAACAAGATCAGCAACACAGTCTTCCTCACCAAGCCTTTGATCAATCTAGAACTAGTGTGGGCTGGTTCTCAACACATGAGATAGAGATCTTGAAGAGAAGAAGAGATTATGGCTAAGAAAGGATTAGAGTGTCTAGGTTTTCACTTACCCAAATCAACTGAGACTGACTTGCTTCCTTGTGAAAACCCTAGATATCATATTCCTTATATAGGCAACTTAATGGGATTTATTTAAATTTAAATTAATTAAAAATAATAAACAAAAATAAAAGCTTTGGGCTGCCATAAATGGACTTGGGCCCAATCTCTTTGTTTTGAATTTAAATCCCAACTGGGCCTAAATTCAAAACCTTTTATTTTTTTTTTAATTAATTAATTAAATCCTTATTCAAATTAACTAATTATAATTTGAAACTTGATTTAATATTATTTATTTATATTGACACCAATTTATCAATATTAATAAATTTACCCAAAGATTCTCTTTTATTCTCTAAATCTCATATCTCTGTAAATTTTCCAAAATTGACCTAGTCAACTTTAAAAATCCTAATTGATAATTAAATCAATTAATTGAGACATTCTAGATGATTTACTCAAAGGTGATGCAGGGACCATGGATCCATGAAATCAAGCTCCAACAAGTTACCGTGAATTTATTTACGAATAATTTCACTACCTTATTAATTCCTGGTGACTCCACTATAGACTTGGAATTGAACTCTTGAATTCATAGAACGTATTTTCAAAACCATAAATACGTTATCCATTGTTATAACCATTACAATCAGTCAATCCTCTATCAATGACTTACTAACGAGCAGGGTGCAAATTACCGTTTTACCCCTCATCAGTATTTTATCCTTAACTCCCACTAAGTTCCTTATAAATGATATTTCCGTGAACTTAATCACAGAAATGAGATCTCAATCATTTAACCTTTTGAACAAAGCAATTAAGGAAATCATATTTTCACTTCTCATACAGAAGTTATATATTTCGTATCTATGAATAATACTCTCACTCAATTACACTAATAAATCTCCAAGATGTAAGTATGGGCTAGACCGTAGGGTAAGCTGGTAACGAACAAGTCAAAAGATTTAAATAATATAATTAGCATTATATTATCACTCAGAATTAAGATCGACTTAACATATGGTCGACGTTGTGACATTGATTAGATTTGATAACAACGATACTTATTTATCAATCAATAATCAATATCGGTCCTAGTCCGATGTAACTAAATACATCCGATCTTATCTACTTGGTCGATGCCTTGGACAAGACATCACACCCTGAATGTGTAAGTAGATCATATCGTAGATTGCCTAATCAGTGAAAATCCAATGCACTGATCTAATCTTAGGACTCGTTCTTTTGAACATATAATTACAACTATAATCCACTGTGACCTAGTCACTATAATTGTAACTATCCATATGTTCGGGATTTTATAAATGTTTGTATTATTTCAATAATCATGTAATAAAACAAGCAAGCAACACGGTTTTCAAACTAAATGATTTCTACTACTTTTATTGATAATATGAAATCGTGCTACATGTCCGACATGGTTTTATAAGGGCATAAAACACAACAATCTCCCACTTGCCCTTTTAAAACAAATGGGACATGTTTATGAAAATTATGCATTCTACATGCTTCACAATTATGTTTTCTGCTTATATCTTTGTAAAGGGATATGAAAGATTGTCTTACAATGCTATCTTTATCACCTTTACTTCACACTTTCGCCACACATCCTCGATAATGTGGTACTTTCTCTCTATATGCTTTGCTCTTTTGTAGCTTCGAGGTTCTTTCGAATTCGCTATTGCCTCATTACTATCACTAGACAAAATGAGTGGTTTATCCATTTATGGAATAACACCGAGATCCGTATAGAACTTCCTTAGCCAGACTATTTCCTTAGCCGCCATAGACACAGCTATGTACTCAGCCTCCAAAGTGGATTCTAAAATGGCAGATAGCTTAACGCTTCTCCAAATCATAGCTCCACCCCCAAGAGTAAACACATTTTTCAGAAGTAGACTTCTTGTCTTCAACATCAGTCTAAAATCTGAATATGTGTAGCCTAACAAGTACAAAGATCCACCTGGAAAGACTAACATATAGTCTCTAGTCCATCAAAGATACCGACTTCCATCTATTGTTTATTTCCAAGGTTTTACTGACACTTGCTCACCACTCCCATTGCATAGAGATCTTCGATCACAACACACAACATAGCATGCATTAGACTTATAATTTCAAATGCATAAGGAATTCATTACATCTTTTCTTTCTCTTGAGGAGTCTGTGGAGACTGCTGCTTAGAAAAATAAATTCCATGTCAAGACACTAAACATCCTTTCTCGGAATTTGTTATAGAGTAATGACCAAGCACCTCACTAAAGTAGGTCGCTTGAGTTAGAGCTAAAGTTCAGTTATTTATTTCCCTGATGTTTTGGACACCAAGAACACAACTTGCTACAACGAAATCTGGAATTTCATTTCTAGCCAGTTCTTTATGTTTGATAATTTATTGACATTGTTTCCAATGAATAAGATATCATCTACATAAAGGATTCAAAACACCACAATGTATTTTTCCTTAAGTTGTCAAACACAAGGGTCAACTACATTTTGTTCAAAAAACTCAGGTCTTAATGTTTCCATTTAACCTTAAGTTCCAGGAGCGCGAAGCTTGTTTAAGTCCATAGATTGACTTACTTAGCTTGCCGAATTTCTTGTCCAACTACTTTAAATCCTTCTGATTGATGCATGTTAATTGTCTCATCAAGATAGCCATTAAAAATGCTTCTTTGATGTCCATTTGCCTTATCTCTTAATCAAGAGTTGTGACTATGGATAAGAGTATACTAAATGAATTTTAACATGGCTACCGGAGAAAAAGTTTTCTCTAAGTCAAATTTCTCTCTCTACCATGAGTCGAGCCTTTAATGTATCGACCTTTCTATCAGCACCTCTCTTCTTCTTATAGATCCTCTTGCACCCCATGGGCCTAAAGTCCAATGGCACATCTACAAGATCTCAGACAAATTAAGAGTACTTAGACTTTATTACCTGGTACTTGGATTTGAGTCAAAAATCCCTTTCAGACCTACCCATTACCTATTTAAAGGCCAACGAATCATTGTTACTTGTGTCCCCAACCAACTTGTGGGTTTCACTATCCATATCATAGGTACCAGGTTCCGAGAAATCCTCCCACTATGACGAGGCATCGTAACTTTCTGACTTGGATTAGTGGTTTCTGAAAGTACCTTGTTTTCATCGACTTGCGTCGGTAAGGATGGAACAATAGTTTATCATTTTTCCATCTAATACTATTTTTCTATGAGACTTGAAATTCATTATGTAGTCGTTATCCAGAAAAGTAGCATTTGTAGAGCCAAACACTTTCTTGTCTACTGGACTATGAAACAGACCACCCTAAGTACCTTTAGAATAGCCATCAAACAAACAAACCCTCAGCTCATTGTTCTAGCTTCCTACCTTTTTCCTCATGACAAAAACATGACACCACCAAATTCCATAATGACGTAAACCAAGTTCACGACCATTTCATAATTCTAGTGGTGTCTTGGAGACAACTTTTGAGACGGCACAACATTTAAAAAAAAATATCACATGCGGTCAAGGTAGTATGTCTCCAGAAAAGATCTGGGTAAGAAGTTGGTAGAGTTTAATAGCTTATCATAGAACACACATTTTCATAAACGTGCGATTCACATTGCTCATCAACATTGTTATGTTGCGGAGTCCTTGGGGTAGTTGTTTTAGACAAATCTTCAAGTTCAATTAAATGATCTTGGTTCTGATTATCCAAATATCCTCCACCCCTATCAGATCGCAAGATCTTTAACGTTTTACCTAATTTGTTTTTAAAGCCATAACAATGAATTCTTTGAACTTCTTAACAAATTCGCAGAATTCCTATGCTTTAGGTACTTACATGAGTCTCTAGAGCAATCGTCGATGAAGGTGACGAAATACTCATAACCACCCCTCGCTTGAACATTCATATGTCCCCAGACATTTGAACATACTAGCCCTAGTGGTTCTTTGGCCCTTTCTCCTATCACAGAGAATGGACGCTTTGTCATTCTGCCCTCGGGACTAGATTCACAAACATGTAGGTCACCCTATGTGAGTTCCCTCAAAGGCCCAGCCTTTGTTAGTCTTTGAATCCTATCATAACAAATATGACCAAAGCGAAAATGCCAAAGGTACATTATTTCTAACGTTATTGACCTTTTGTCGTTTAACGGTCCTATAATTAGGTGTCTTAAACAACTCATTATTTATAACATAGGGTTCGTCTAGTTACAATAGGTATAGCCTGTTTTTCATACATCCACCCCACAATTCACATCCATTTAAAGAAATAGGATTTTATTACCTGTGAAAGTAACTACAAATTGTTGTTGATGTAATAAGAAAAACTTAAATTAAAATTTCCATTGAAAATCGGAATAAAATAAACATTTTCTTAAAACAACATATTTATTTCCAAAATTCATTCAAGCTTATCCTTTTGCCTTGTTTGATACGAACAACCCTTGATGGATACCAAGCCGTGGCTTTTTATCCTTCATGGCTTTCCTAATGCTAAAAGTGTAAAAAGGTACATGCATGTGTTAGTAGATTGTGATTCAGCGATCCAAAACCGAAGTATCATCCTCTAAAATCACATGCATCCAAGACAAATTTAATTATTTTGGGTTCCATATGCCTTGAGTTCCGGGTAATCTTGTTCCAATTCCCAATCTCCTTGCAGTTGGAAACACTCCCCTTTTTGTGTACTTATAATCAGGCCTTGCTCCAAGATGCTTTGCAGCATTTGGTGCCTTGCCAGATGACTTCTTGTTCTTTTTGTATGAATTTCTTCCTCTCCTGCTCTTCGAAGAAGAAGCTCAAAGTAGCTTCTCCTTGATCTTGTTTAGTAGTATTAGTATTCTTTCATTTGCTCGAACTACCATCAACAATCCTCTTTGAAGGATTTGGTGATCGTTGCATGGGAAAAATAGGAATATCTTTGATTATCACGAACTCGATGTTGTCTAAAATCAACACCATGTTGATGTTGGACAAACATTTCGTGAGGTTCTCACCATAGAGTAACATTTTAGAGATCAGAGAGAGTATAAGGTGGGAAGCCTAGAGCTTCTATTATCAACTAAGTAGAAATCAACGCATTGCTTGACAAACATTTATTCATTAAATATTTTAGAAATAGCATAACATACAAAATGTTTTGAGATAAGCAAAATACTAAAACACTTATCCTCTATTTCTTAGGTACTTTAGCTAGCCATGAACCCATGTGTCCCGGTAGGCGAGAGTCACAAATGTTCACGTAGTTAAATAGAGAAACATCTCAATTAATAAAACGTCATAGACTTTTATTAACTACCTATTCCATCCGATCAAATTAACGGGAACTCATGTGTCCCGGTAGGCGAGAGTCACAAATATTTCTTACTTTATGAGTTTGACCCACGGTTTCGATTATTATAGACTTAATTCCTATAGTCACCGTAGGGATGAGTCTATAGAAGGTCCATCTATAACCATCTATCCTAAGAAATTTAACCATGTTAAGAAGTCCAGTGAACACCTTCCGTAGGGGGACGAAATCAAAGCGCCATGAGGCCCCACTGAACTCTAACCTTGTTAAATCAACGGTGGAGATCGAATTGAAATTTTTTAAAACTCATTATTAAATATTTTAGTATTTTATTCTTTTTGAAAAAATATCAACTTAGGTTTTCCAAATTATCAAAATAATCAATAAACCAACTAAGGTTCGCCAAATTATAAAAATAATCAACAAACCATAGTTTATAAATTTTCCATTAATTCTAAAATTACCATTGAAAATTAATCCAAAAATTAGAATTAATATGTTTCTAATCAATTATTAGGTCCAACTAAAAAGAATAACCTAATACAACTAAGTCCAATTTAGGTAAATGGGCCTTAACAATTCGAGCTTGCATGGAGGAGAGTTGGGTTCAGTATGTCGGGCCCACTACTAAGGCTCCCTAACTTCCACACAAAGCCCAAAAAGACAGGAATTTGAACATTTGTTTTATTAATTGTTATTCAATTGATTAGACCCAATCTAGTAATGCAAAGCAAATGGGCCTTCACAATTGGAACCACCCACAAGAGAGGAATTTAAACTTTACATGTTCAATTGGGCCCAAATAAAACCTAACATTTTATGAAAGTTTTATTTGAGTTTTCTCACATTTTTTAAACGCAAAAATTGGGTCATCATTATACTTATATTTAAAGCCCAAATGCAAAAAATAACTTAATAATGATGCTTGATATGTTAATAATTGGATGGGCCTAACATGTTATTCTATAAGCATGTATTATTAAATTATGCAAATATACCACAACAATACACTATTTTGTAAAATACCATAATTAATTAACATATAATTCATTGGACAAAATTCAATATAATTAATTAAAAAAGTTACAAAATATTAAATTAATTAAAATAGAATTTATCAAACAAAATTCAATTTCAAATAATTAATTAAGTTGTTAGGAATGATAAGATATTTTATTTTTAAATATTTTAACAAATTTTAAAATATCAAAATATCTTTTAACCAAATTTAAAATATCTAGTATTATCTGATAACTAATTATAAATATTTTAAACAATAAAAATATATTGAATAATCAGATAACTAATTTTAATATTTTATTTATAACAAAATAAAAAAAAATCTTAAAATATCATGATTATCAGATAACAAATTCAAAATATCTTAAAAAGAAAAAGTATCTATAAAATTATCAGATAATCAATTTTAAATATTTTAAACCTAACTGCACAAAATATCCAATTTAAAAAAAATAAAAAAATAATTTTTTTTTTTTTTGCGAAAAAATGTCGCACTCGGGTTTCGGCATCGACGCCGTACGGACGTCCGTACGGCAGGGTCCCGGCGCACGGCTCCATGCATGCCCAGCACACACACTGCAAAAATCAGTCCAAAAAAATTTTCTTAAAAAAATCTGTGCAGTTTTTAAATCCAAAACAAGCCAAAAACAACCAAATTATTATTAAATTTACATAAGAAAACATAACACATACACCAATAACATGTACCATCCAATTAACACCTAACATATCAATCAATTTCATACATGTTCATTCATGAAAATAAACTAGCAACCTAGGTCTCTGAGGCCAATTGTTTGTATTATTTCAATAATCATGTAATAAAACAAGCAAGCAACACGGTTTTCAAACTAAATGATTTCTACTACTTTTATTGATAATATGAAATCGTGCTACATGTCCGACATGGTTTTATAAGGGCATAAAACCCAACAAATATCGGTCCTAGTCCGATGTAACTAAATACATCCGATCTTATCTACTTGGTCGATGCCCTGAACAAGACATCACACCCTGAATGTGTAAGTAGATCATATCATAGATTGCCTAATCAGTGAAAATCCAATGCACTGATCTAATCTTAGGACTCGTTCTTTTGAACATATAATTACAACTATAATCCACTGTGACCTAGTCACTATAATTGTAACTATCCATATGTTCGGGATTTTATAAATGTTTGTATTATTTCAATAATCATGTAATAAAACAAGCAAGCAACACAGTTTTCAAACTAAATGATTTCTACTACTTTTATTGATAATATGAAGTCGTGCTACATGTCCGACATGGTTTTATAAGGGCATAAAACCCAACACCCTGCGATGATGGGTTGTGCCTGACGCTCTCCACCCTTATCATACTGGTGGAGATGTCCCAACTTGATGAGATTTTCGATCTCATCCTTGAGCTGGCGGCACTCATTGGTGTGGTGTCCTATGTCTTTGTCAAAACAATAAAATTTTCCAGGGTCTCGCCTTTCTCTGTCTCTCCATATGGGTTATGGCTTTCTATAGTGAACATGTTGTTCCATGGCCATGAAGATATTTTCTTGGGAGTCGACCAAGATATTTTCTTGGGAGACATACTTCCTGCCAGAGGTTGCTCCCTGCTTAGCCTGTGTTGCTCCATTCCCCTTTGGCTTTTGGCCTTTGCCCTTCACCCCGTGTATACTGCTGCTGGGAACTCGACTGGGTTCAGCAGAATGGGACGGTGCAACAACTCCAGCACTGAATGCAAGCTGAAAAGCATTGTATCCAGTGGGTTCTGTTCCGTATCCGTAGGATCCATACTGAATCCAAGAGTGGGCATGGCGCTAAAACTGGAATGCGGAACACTTTGGCTGGGCTGGACTCCCCCCAAGCCTGGTTGGACATGAGCGTAAGGGGAATATTGGATTCTCGAAGCCACAGGGCCAGGCGTGGTCAAAGCAAGGAAGGCGACGAGTACTCCAAACTCCCCAATCTGGGAATCCTCCCAACCGATATACTCTTGTGCTCGACGAATGAAGTCGTTGAGTCGTCGGCATCCCCTCCACTAGAGGTCATCCCAATGAGAGGATTCCGCACAGATGCCAACCTGCAGGGCCATCAACTGCTGGCCATCATCAACTCTCTTGGTTCTCGTCGCTTCATCCTTGAAGTGTTTGATGTATGCCTTGAGAGTCTCGAAGGGCCCTTGTTTTATATTGGCTAAGGCATTGACCTCGAAACTCACCTTCCGAGCTCCTAAGAATTGTCTTCAGAAGGCAGACGACTGTTGGTTCCATGATTGAATGAATCCTAGTCAATGTTTCTTAAACCACTCATCTGTTGGTCCCATTAGAGTGATTGGGAACACATGACATTTGGCATCGTCGGAGACACGATGCACCGACATAAATCTGTTGAACTTATAAAGGTGGTATGTGGGATCCTAGCCGCTATCATAAGGAGGCATGGTCAGCATCTTGAAGCCCTGTGGCAGAGGGGCCTCCATAATGTGAGGAGCATAAGGCTCCTCTACTTAGTCTTCCGAGATTGGACCGTTTTTCCCACAGGGTTGGCAAGGTCCCAAGGGGACACCACCTCCAATCCTCGCGCGATCCCTATGGGTGCGTTAGGGCGGACCGCGCCAAGCTTCACAGGCACTGACAGCCTGCCAGTGTCCTCGGACCCTTAGGCCATTACCTTTACCAACCTACTTGGGAACCTAGTGGCCCTTGGGATCTAGACGAGCCCTCTTTTGCTTTGGAGAAAGAATCATCAACTTTTCCTTTGCCACAATCCTGTGGCGGGACTAGGGTTCCAACTCCTGTTAGGTGCTTTGTGGGCACTCCAGCGGGCAGATCTTGCGCCTCTACAGCCGGGTGCTCGGGGAGCACTTCGGCTATATTGACAAGTGGCAATCCAAAAGGGTGCGCAAGTGGCACGCCAATTGGGTGCCCAGCTGGCACATTACCATTGGGGTCCACTCGTATCCCTTGGGCTACAAAACTGGCCATCATGGCTAGTACCATCTCCTATAGAGCGGCGATGTTACCCTCTTAGGCATCGATCTTTTGTTGTTGGGTGGCCACCTGCTCATGGAGCACCACCACCTCTGGTGTCTCCTCCGTGTCCATGGGCTGAGGGTATTCTTCCTCATAATACTCCTGATCGCCACCGTCGCCTTCGTCGTTGTACTCAACATCTTCTTCATAATCTTCCACCATCTCAGGCATGTCCTGAGTTGGCTGCCAACTAGGTTCCCCTCCCTCAACTTTGGGAGGAGTGAGTACGTCATCTGTAACATTTCTTCGAGTGGTTAGCATGGCTGTAAGTGTTGCGAATTCTTTCTTCAAGCTCTCAATGAAAGCACCAAAATTTTGACTCTTTTTTTCTCTATCAACCTAAAGATGAGAGATTATATAAATAAGCAATAAGAACACAATAGTTTTTATGTGGTTCAGGCTATAAAAGAGCCCTAGTCCACGAGTCTCTTATATTAAAGAGATTGGAAGCTTGCTAAGGCAATCTTCAATGGGGTTTTCTCAGGCAGCGTTTATATTGCTCTAAGTACAAGGTTATCTTTCTCTAAAAATTCTAAACCCTTTACAATGAGACTCCTAGCCTTATTTATAGAGACTGGGGTCATTACTACTAATCATCTGTAATTAATACACATTCTTCCTGTTATTTGGGGATTGATACCACTTTAATGCATTGGGCTGCATTGAATAGAGACCACGACCTAGGCGAGATACACGGGGTCCACTGCAGAAAGCTACCTGCCTTATCAGGAACATGCCACAAGTACTGTCAAGGCGTGCGTGCACTTTTCCATGTCAGACAGCGTAGTCGAGATGCGAATTTTCAAATCGTACAATTGACGGTACTATGGATGGATCGCCAAAAAGGTTGTCATACGATCCTCTGGCGCTGCAAATCTTCACTGGCTGGCACCTGGCGTCCATCTTAGGTCTGAGAACCAGAACCTCAGACCTGAGGGACAACTAAGGGAGGAGAGTTATTTTCAATTTTGTTTCACCTGGAAAACCCCCAGCTCTGAGGGCAGACCTCAGAGGGTAATCTACCTTGAAGGCACTCACGACCTACCAGCTGGCATAGACAAGTGGCCTCACCCTGGAAGAAAACTAGCCCCGAAGAGAGACCTCGGGGGGTAACATACCCCCGAAGATGTCTACGAATGTCTGAACTAGTCACTGTGAGTTGCCACGTGTCGGGAGGTGAAAATACAAAAACAAATTAGTTTTATTATTTAAATATTATAAAAATATATTTCTGATAATTCAAATTAGTTTTAAATTTGAATTAATATTTATTCTTTAATTAATCTGATAAGATAAGTTATCAAGTTTAGATATTTTAAATAAATGGATTATTAAATAATATTAAAATAAAATTGATTGAATCACATCTCCAAAAATAGGGATGTTACACGCCAACGACAATCCAGAGAATGTAGTTGGTGTGTACAACAATAACAAGATCAAGATTGGATCTTAATATTTTTCTTTTATTTATTTATTTAATAATAGATTTATAGTTGTTATTTTAAATTTTGAGTTTACGTAATTCTTTTATAAATCTATCATAAATATAGTTTAAAAAAAACATATGTGATATACAAAGAAAAAATTCTTATCTTTTCAAAGAAAGAAAAATATCATAATATTTCATATCCCTGAAATCTGTCTCAGACCAAATATTTCAAGATCTCATGTGTTGAGAATATCTTGTTAATCAAAAATATTTTCCTAGCATTACTCTATGTGCCCACACACGTCTTATGGTGTAAAGATACATCCTTGAAGATCTTAGTGTGAGTATTTTAAAGACTGATTTGGATTGGATGTTCGTTGGAGATACAAAATGATAGCGAGGATTCTTGATAGTTCTTCAACTAGTAAATCCTCATCTTTTTATTTCTTTATGATTAATATTTTGCATGTTAATGGATCCGTTTATTTAAAGTTTGTTTAAATAAAAAATTTTGAAATCTTTGGGCCCGACACTTTGTGCTTTCCATTGTGCATATAGTAGACCAGTTAACAACACTCGGCCGCCATGATCGAGATATATTGAGGGACACGGTGTAAAATATTAATTTTGTTGCTTAAGTCGACTACTTGTAAAATTCCAAATTTGAAATTATGTTTTAAATAAGCTTTTGGGATTCCATTTAAACTCTTTTATAGTCATAATGAAAAGTTAAAAAATTTATCCCAAATTTTTATTACTTGGACCTTTATCTCACTTTAATTACACTTTTGAGTCAAAACAACTCGCTTAAAGAATAAAGCATAATTTTAAACACACAGGGTAATGGCTCTAGGTTGGTAGAGCGTTACAACACTAATGTCACTAATGAAATAAAATACGCTAGTGACGTCGAGGGCCCGATAACCATCGACTATTATTAGACTGGTGTAACGTCCTCCTAATCCAGGACCGTTACACTGTGTATTTTAAATTGTGTCAAACTTGCTAATCAAGTCATTTGGTTATAAACGTGTAACTATGGTTAATTTCAAGGGTTAGGGTTAAAATTTTCTGTCAAAGGAACTATTGACTTTTATTTAAAAAGTTTCATCCATACATGGGATCCCAAAATATTACAAACAAACGTTTAAAAGGGTGTATATGCATCAAAAGTTACAACCGGCCGACCTAAGGGGAAAAATTAGGGCTACAACCCTAGTTCCTCTGAGATATCCTCGGTCATGGTGGACGAGCAGCCGCATATGTACACACTACCACCGAAGCTCTCCAACTCATGACTGGTCAAGCTTTCCTTTTCCCTTACTTACACCACATAGCACCCGTGAGCCAAGGCTCAGCAATCAAACTTAAGCATGTGCATAAATAGAAAATACAGATTCCCAAATACTTATCTAGCATGTCCAGCAATAATAACCTACTCATACAGTCATTCAATTACAAATAAATGGTCATTGGACCAATTTGGGGCCGCTGCCCTGAATACTTGATCATAGAGTCAACCTCGGGGCCCTATGCCCTAGCTATGTGAACATAAAGTCACCTGGAGCCCTCGCCCTTAGCTCTCAGTAACTAGCCATAGAGCTATCAAAAAACCTTTGGTTTTCCAACGACCATAGGTCGGCCAACGTAATAATACGTTGCTGATTTAGGCCTAAGCCTTTCGACCAGCGCGCTATTGCCGTCCTTGACTAATAAGTCAAGCCCTGTACCAGGTATCTAAATATCAACACAGAAACAGATATGGACAGGCATACCCCAATAAGACAAGCATGCATACACATTAATCACATAACATCATCAAATAACCGTAATCAAAGTAATAATCATGCTTATTTCACGAGGCCAAGCCCTAGCCACGCAACCCATGCGAACAATCATGTAACATTTAAGCATGTATAGAATATTCAAGTGTGTTTAACCAAGTGAAATGATAACTTAAACATAATCGTTCTCAGGGGGCCAAGTATTGGGGTTTAATGCCCTAATTAAAACCCAATTTCTTTGTAATCTCATTTATTATCAATAAAAGAATAGAAATCATTTTTTGACTTGGTCAATCACTTTGCTCACATGTTTTATTTTCATGATTATTTGTTTAATATAAACTTCTATTAAATCCCGAGCATATAGCTAATCATATTATAGTGACGTAATCGCAGTGGAATATAAATATAATTACATGTTCAAAATAAGTTAGTCCTAAGATTAGTCAGTGCACATGATTTACACGGACTTGCCAATCTATGATATGATCTACTTACACATTGTAGTGTTATGTTCTTTCTTGAACATTAGCAATGTAGATAAGATCGGATGTATTTGTTACATCAGACAGGACCGATATTGACAGTTAGTAGGATAAGTAAACATACTGTTATTATCTATTCTAGTCATATCATATAGTTGACCATAGGTCAATTCAATCTCAATTCTGAGTGGTTAGTATTCTAATGATTGTATTATTTGAGTTCTTTGACTTGTTCGTTACTAGCTTACCCTACGGATTAGCCCATACTTACATCTTGGGAACTTGGTAGTATAATTGAGTGGGAGTGTCAATCATGGATATTAACATCTATAGCTTCTGATGAATAAGTGAAACGATGGTTTCCTTTAAGTTTGGTTCAAGGTGCTAAATGATAGAGATCTCATTTTAGTAATTAATATTAGTTTACTGAAATATCATTTACAAGAAACTAAGTGTTTTAAGGATAAAATACAATGAGGGGTAAAATGGTATTTTAGTCCATTCTCATTGTAGACCGTCTATAGAGGATTGAGTGACAATTATGGTTTTAACAATGGATAATTAATAATGTATCGATATTGCTTATAGAGCGTTCTATGAATTCAAGAGTGCAATTCCGAGTCTTTAGTGGAGTCACGGGGAATTAATAAGTTAGTAAATTTATTTGTTAGATTTATGATAACTTATTGGAGCTTGATTTCATAAGCCCATGGTCCCCATTGTACCTTGGATAAAATCATCTATATAATCTCAATTAATTGATTTAATTATCAATTAGAATTATCAAAGTTTACCATGTCAATTTTGGATAGTTTCACAAAGTTATACAATTTAGAGAAAAAATTGAGAAATTAGGGTAGATTTATTAATTAGGATAAAGTGGTATCTAAATTAATAAATAAGTTTAAATCAAGGTTCAAATTATAAATAATTAATTTGATAAAGGATTTAATAAATTAAATCAATAGAAAATAGTACAGGTCTTGATTTTAAGTCCAATGGGCTTATAATCAAATGGGAAATTTCACGGGCCTAAAGCCCATGATAATTTCGTCCTAGGATTGTTAATTGGCTATTATTTTATTGATTTTTTAATTAAATAAATGACCTAATTGGGTCTACTAAAGGAATGCTAAGAGAGAGTTGAAAACATAAGTTGAATCACAAGTTTCTGAGAAGATCAGAAGACTATTAAGTTTTACATTCTCTCTACTGCATAAGTCATTTTCTAAGCCTCAATTTTTCTCTTCTATTCTTCGTCTCTCTGTATCTGTCTCATATGTTGAGAATTGTCCACCCTAGTCTAGGTGATTCCAAGGATACTTTGGAAGGCTGTGAAGAAAATTGAAGAACGATTTAGTTTCTTGGTAATACTCTGCGACAGAAAGGATACAAGGGTTAGAGTAACTGAAGGAATGACTCATTCATTTCGTTGCGTATAATGTAAGTGTTCTTATCATTATTTCTCTTTGAATTCAATTTTAGAAACATGTTCTAGGTTGTCTCATATTAACTTGTTTAATATTAGATCTACATGAAAATAAATAAAGATCTTGTATAAGTTTCCCAACACCAAGCCCTATTCATAATTATTATTATTAACAGTCGGGCCAAACCCTAATCACATATAGCACGTATTGGGTGCAGTTTTCTTACCTCAGGTCCGAGTATAGTGTAAAATAAGAACAACCCTCGAGCACGATCCTGATTCTGAGCCCCTAGCAATAACCTAGTCACAACCATAATATAGGATTCCATCCAAAACGAGCAAATAAAGGCTTTCGAACCGAGTTTTAGCCTCTAGGACCTCGAACTCTTCTAGATCGGGTAGTAGAATCGATCCCGAGCCCTAAGGAAAAGATTCCCATCACTAAAAACTCACCATGGACAAAACAGCCA
Source organism: Humulus lupulus (assembly GCF_963169125.1). NCBI lineage: Eukaryota > Viridiplantae > Streptophyta > Magnoliopsida > Rosales > Cannabaceae > Humulus > Humulus lupulus. The sequence goes on along the minus strand of NC_084801.1, from coordinate 20,934,211 downwards.
AGGCGAGCCGCGACCTGCCCTTGAGGGTCACGACACGCCCCTTAAGTCAAAGGCTCCCCTCCCCTGCAAATGGAACACAAGCTGCGACCTGCCCTTGAGGGTCGCAGTGTGCCTCCCAGACAAAAGCCTCCTAGGGCCCTAGGTTCGGTTGGGTCGCAACCCCTCAAGAATAGGACCACGACTTGGCCCTACGAACCCAGATTTCCTCCATCTTTTATTAGCCATATTCAACCAAAATCATCCCAATTCCACCCTAAAACAATAATTCAATCATCATAACAGTTTTAATATCTTCCCAACAACAAAACCCAACTACAATCTAGTTTAAAACCCCACCAAAAATCAAACTTTCATACTTGAGCAACAAGCTCAAGAACACCTCAAACTTTAAGGAAAACAGGGAAGAAATCAATCTGAAACAAGGATTAAGATATTGCCTTAGCTATGAATGGTGATCCCTAGCAACAAGTTATCCGAATTCTAATCCAGAGCCTTCAATTCCTTAGTTTCTATCCAAAATCTTCTTTGCTCTTCAAAGAGCTCCCTTAGAAAAGTTGAGAGAAAAACAGGGAGGGAGAGAGTCGGTTGTGAGAGGTGTTTAAGTGTTTATGCTTTTGTTTCCTTGAGGCTTAAACGACTTAAGCTAATCCCGAGGCTCGGGGTACCAAAAACGTCCCCAAGGGCAAAATGGTCAAAATCCCCAGTATTCCCTCCTAATCTTACTAACTCCAAATATATCCTCAATTATTTATTCTCATTACCCGATAACCCAATTTAATACCAAATATCTAAAATACCCCTTAACTCACCCCGGGTCGGGTATTGGGTCTCGTTGTGGCTTTCCCGCTAACTTGCTCCTTAAGATCGTCTCGTGTCAAGTAACCCAAATAAACCCACGTAATAATATGGTCTCTCACATATATCTCATATATGAACATATAAACAATTATGCACATAACGAGCCAAATTACGAAAGTTTCCCTTCTAATAAGAAACGGGCCCACATGCATACTTAATATCCTTAAACATGCATAACTAGTTATATTATCATATAACTCACATAATCACATTCAAATATATCAAATAAACATACAATTCCATATATCGCCATCCTAGCCCCCTAATCAAGGCCCTAAGCCTTATTAGGTAATTTTGGGACGTTACAACTAGTGTTGTCACACCCATGACAGTAGTTGATAACTAATATGACTATTGTTTAATTGAATATTGATATGATGCATGCTCTCTCTAATTGATGTTAGGATTGGTTAATCTGATTAAATACAATAATGAAAAATAGAGATTATTGATGTGATGCATGTACTCTATGAACTATATTAGGATGTGATGGTCCGAATTGCATAGGAATATAAGTTGTAGAGAACTTATTTGGGGTCGAAATTATAAGTTGCCTCTAGAATAGTATTTTTTGGTGTTGTTGTTGATAAGATTGCTTAGTCATTGTTCTAAGTACTCTAGGGTTACGGAGATTGTTCTATATATATATAAATATATATTTTGCTCTAGGATCTTCTGCGTGTAGGTTTGATTTTGAATTTTGGTTATTGGAGATGACCACAAGTTTGCCAGGACAATTACGCGTTCTTGAATTTTATGTTTAGGGCCCGGTTATACCGAAACCCTACTTGTGGTTAGATATATGAATGGTGTTATTATGGCTAAGACTTGGTTGTCTTTATTGATGTTATTTGAGTTGTGTTGATCTTACTACGCGTTTTTGCTCACCTAATTGTTTCACGTTGTAGGTAAGCTGAAAAGCAAGGCAAAGTAGTGAGCGATGGAGTCTGCGTTGTGGAATTGTACATGTGGCCCGACAGTGGGAAATCTACACTTTTAAAAAAATATATCTTAATTTTACAAGGACATATCTTGGGCTATGTATTGTGGATGTTTATAACTTTATAATGTTGTAATCAATGTTTAAGTATGCGCATACATCCAAACTAAAGCATTATTATTTTTAAAAGTTTTTTTATATGGAATTTTTAAGGTTAAAATTATTATTATTTTGCATTATTAGTCTTGTAAATTATTTCGGTTGTTACAAGTGGTATTAGAGTACCGAGATAAACCGGTTCTATAGACAAACACATATGTACATTCGCAACGATAGACCGGCTCTCACGGCAGGTATTGTCTTTTTATGTTAAGTTACAGTTTTCTTTTTCTTACCTAAATTCTATAATTGTAGGTTAGAATGGCAAACCAATCTAAGGTAGTAAACCCAGTAGTTATAGATCCCCCGATAGTATATGAACTTCAGTAAAGGACTCAAATGTATCGATCTTTCATGTCTCCGAGGTTCCCGATTTTCAATAGAGCAGAGAGGGATAGGTGTGATGTTTGGTCTTGGACGTACTCTTTGGCACTAGTCTTTCATGACATAGGAACACCCATGGAGTATAGGGATAAGTTGGCTAGTCTATGTTTACAAGGCGATGCATTTCAATGGTAAATTCTAAGACACCTAAGACCCCCTATTATGAACTGGTCGGAGTACAGGGATTCGATAGAATTAGAATTTGGACGGATTCTCTTGATCACGCGGGTATGATGGTTATGTGGAGGAGGTGGGCCTGTAAGAGAAAGAGTGGGAAAGGATGGTTGACACCTATTTTTTATTTTATTTTATCTATTATTCCAATTTTCACTTAAATGGTATCCTAATCTCCTTTTGTCACCTAGAATTTCCCCCTTTATCATCAGCCATATATATCCCCCTTAATTCCCGTAAATTAATATTAAATTTTCCTTTTAATAAGAAAAAACTAAACCATAGAATTCAATTGGTCTTTACCCACAATATTACTTTCACATGAATATTGTAATTAACCTTTACTACTCATGTTAATACATAAAATGTGACGCCATAACTAAATTATTTGTCAAACTTAAATTAATTGGCCAAAATACACATTTTTATTAAATGCAGACAAAAATTCATTTTTCATAGAATTTTCTTAACTTAACCAAACTCCAAATTTCATTAATTATATTATGTCCCATATATTTTTGCCATCATCATTTGTCCATCAAGGATTTATCATCCAAGATTTTTCCCCCGATTTGCCTACAAACCGCTCTCTCATACTTTAGGCTAACAACAACGTATACAAATGGTCTCCCAATATTTTCATATTATAAAATAATATTCACAACTGGGACCATTGTCCCGTACCAAGTGTCTCATTCGTGCCTCAAAATGGGGCATTACAATTAGTTATTAATTAATAATTTATGAAATTATTTTTTGATAAATGGTAAACACACTTTCTATTAGCTATTAATTAATAATTTATGAAATTAATATTTTAATAACAAGAGTTTAAGAAACTTTGAAAAATCCTAATTTTAGAAATCAGGTGATCTCACTTAGAACCTACGGTTAGGGTTTGAGTGTGTAATCGCAAAAGGCCCGCAATGAAAGACGAAACACGTGGAGATTAGAAGAAGCTATGAAGCCCAAGGTTTAACTATATTGTATGATTGGTAACATGTTGATATGATCACTTCACATGCCAAATAGAATAGGAACGCCAACTTATTGCATCATTTAAATGGCACGCTATGTATGAATGTTAATTTTCATAATTAACATGTTTCCCGGGTTGTTAATTAACATAATTAACATTTTTAATCTGCATAATATAAGTAGTTCTTGACAAGCTTTTTTGCTAACCACTAATAAACTTATAGAATAAACAATTAGAGATTGAGACACAGATTTTTACGTGGTTCAGGTTGTGAATCAACCCTAGTCCACAAGTAATTTGTGTTTATGGGAAAAATCTCAGAGCCGAAAGAAAGGTGAATCGGTCGAGTTTTTAAGAAGGAATCTTGAGGACTTTGCTTGGTGGCATGAGGACATGAATCAATCCAAGCGTGATAATACACACCTTAAACCTGGACAAAAACGTGCCTATGAAGGCGCAGAAACATAGGTTGTTAGGAAAAGAATGAGGAGAAGCTCTAGACAAAGAGGTAGCTCCCTCATTGAAATCTGAGTTCATTAGGGAGGCTAAATATCTGACTTAGATAGCCAACCACCTTTTGGTCCTAAAGCACGTAGGAAAATGGAAAACCTACATTGATTTCTTCGACCTCAACATCAAACCTAATGAACGAACGCTTAATAACTCAAAATTATTTAAAGTAGGAAAACCGCAAGGAAACAAAAGACAAAAAATTTCAAATGAAGATGACACATATCTTTGGCATCTTAGACTTGTTCATGTAGGTCTATAGATAGGATAAACTGATTAAAAAAAAATATGGACCTTTGAGAGAACTAAGAGTTGGAACTGTTCCGATTTGTGAATCTTGTCTAGATGGAAAAATGACCAAATGTCATTTCTCAGCGAAAGGCAATAGAGGAAAAGAACCTTTGGAGCTTGTACACAGCGATGCATATGGTCCAACCAATGTAAAAGCAAGAGTTGGGTATGAGTACTTCGTCCTTTTTATTGACGATTACTGTAGTGCCCTAGTTACTCCAAGACCATTATTGTGAACTTTGAACCGTGCTTAACTCGTTAATCGAGTCATTTGGTTATAAATGTGCATCTATGTGTTATTAATAGGCTAAGGTGAAAAATCTCGATCAAAAGGAAAGGATATATTTGATTTTAAAACATAAAACTATACATGGGCCCATAAAAGCGTTTACAAGTTATTTATAATCCAAAATGGTTATTATAGTGTTAAAATTACAACTCGCCGACCTAAGTGGCAAAATATAGGGTTAACCCTTAGTTTCCCTAAGAAACATCTTGGCCGTGGTGGTCAAGCAGCCGCATATGTACACATCGCCACCTAAGCTCTCCACTTAAGGCTGGGTAAGCTTTTCTTTCCCTTTAGTTTCACCACATAGCACCTGTGAGCCAAGGCTCAGCAAGAAAACTCATTACTGCTTGTATACAAAATCAAATGATGATTATGATAATCATACTGGGCTTATAGCCCTAAACAGATGAGTGAATATCACTTCAAGATTCTAGTAACCATGTTGGGGCTTGTAGCCCTAATTAGATAATATCAAGATTCCAATAATCATGATGCGGCGTGTAGCCCTAATCAGAAGAATGACTGATGAGTAAGTCACTAACTTAAACCAGATGAGTGACTATGGAGTCACAAACTTGAATCAGATGAGTGACTGATGTGTGAGTCACTAACTTGGGCTCCGTACCCTTAGCCATGTGACGATGCAGTCACCTGGGCCTTCTGGCCTTGGCTCTAAGTAACTATCCATTAGACTAGACAAGCGCTTTTGTGTTCGTCGAACTTAAGGTCAGTCAAGCATTTCATGCTTGTGTCGATTAGATCTAATCTTTTCAGCTTGCATTAAACATGCTAACACCATTCTTGATTCATAAGCCAATACCATACAACCAGTGCTCAGTACCACTGCCGAACTTGACTAATAAGTCATAGCTTAACAGTCAATACTGACACCTTTTCCAATTCCTAACTCATAGGTCAGTGCCATTCACAAATAAGCAAGATTGATAAGTATTTAATATGCAATCAAAGTCCACATATAATACACTCAACATGCCTCATTAATAACCATGCATGTCACATATGGGGTGAAGTTTTCTTACCTCTAGTTCAAGCGAGAATTAATAAAAGAACGACCCTTGAGAACGATCGATCCTTTGATTCCTTAGTGGTCACCTAGTCAAAACCAAATATAACTTCCATCAATGAAAATGAGCAATGAAAGGTTCATGACATAAACCTCACTCCTAGGACCTCGAATCGTACCCAAACGGTTAGTAGATTCAATCCCGAGCCTTAGGAATTGAAACCCCGAGCCAAAAACTCTCAAAAGTGCCCAAAATAGGAACCTGGAAAAATAGGGTAGCACTGCCCCCCTAGCGCTATAGCGCTACAGACAGGGATGCTTTGCCCTGGCTAGCGATGTAGCACCCTCCCTTGGGCGCTGTAGCGCTAGGACCAAGCTAACCAGCCCTGGTTTTTTCCTCCTTCGATTTCTTCACTTCAAAGCTTCAAAACCTGATTCCAAACTTCATTCAAACTCCCAATTGAAAAAAAATATCCACTCTACAAGTCCTAGGCATCATAACCCAATCAACCTTTGCCAAAAACCTCATTGGATCCCCAACTATCCACTTCGAAATCTCAGCTGAAAACTAATAGAAAAAATAGAGCAAAACCATAGTTTTAATGGTTAAAAACTTACCTCAAGCTCATTATGGAACCCTCTTCAATGGTGGAACACAACCCTAGACCCTCAAGGTTTGATTCCCTAGCTTGATTCCTCAAATGGAGCTAAAAAATTCAAAGAGAAAAGATGGAGAAAAGATTAACGGGAGAAGAAGGAAACGTACTTTGTTTTCTTAAGCTTTCTACAACTTCAATGGTTCATATATATCCTTAGGTCAAAAGACAATATTGCCCCTAGGTCATTTAATTCCCCCTTAAGGCTTCCAAGGGTAAAACCGTCCTTTCTCGCCTATCTCATTAATCATAATGAACGCCCTCCACTTCCCATTATTCCCAATATTCTCAAATGTTAATAAATCATATCTCATTACCCTTTAAATCCCGGTAATGCACTAATCACCAAATTACCCCGAGACTCACCCCGAGCCCCGAAATCAACCCCATTATGACCAAACCACTAACTTGCACTCAGAGATCGTCTCACGCCGAATAGCTCGAACAAATCCACATTATAATGTGGCCTCATTCAATATTTCACCAACATGAATACAAATATACAATTATGCCCTTAACGGGCCAAATTACCAAAATGCCCTTATAATAAAATGTGGACCCACATGCATGCATTTATCATCATATAATAATATAATTCACATAAACATGCATATAATCATTTAATGGCATAATAAATCAATTATGGCCCTCCCGGCCTACTAATCCAACCATTAAACCTCATTAGGGATTTTGGGGCATTACAATTACTCAAGATATGTTCATACTTACTTAATGCTTAGGAAATCTAAAGCATTTGGTAAGTTTCAAGAATTCAAAGCTGAGGCTGAGATGCAATTAGCTAAAACTCTTAAGACACTTCGATCTGATCGAGGTGGAAAATATTAGGATTTAGAATTCAAGGATTTCTTGCTGGCCCAACTCACAGTACCGGGAATGCCACATCAAAATGGTGTTTCTAAAAGAAGAAACATGACCTTGTTAGATATGGTCAGGTCTATATTAAGCTACTATTCACTTCCTCTCTCATTCTGGGGATATTCACTTTAAATAGCGACTTACATTTTGAATGTAGTCCCATCTAAGACCATAAGCAAAACACCACTAGAATTGTGGAATGGAAACAAACCTAGTTTGCACCATTTCCGTGTTTGGGGCTTTCCTGCTCATGTTCTTAGACCTAAATCGAAGAAACTTGATTCAAGGTCTGAAGTGTGCATTTTTGTGGGCTATGCTCCAGAAATAAGAGGTGGTTATTTCTATAGTCCCAAGGACCAAAAGGTATTTGTGACAACAAATGCGACATTCCATGAACATGATTATATGAATAATTATAAACCTCAGAACAAAGTAGTTTTGGAGGAACTCACAGCTGATAAGATTCCATCACTTCATCGTCATCATTAAATGATAAACGACAAACCGAGGAAACCACTATTCCTTGAAAAGAAACCCAGGTACCACGTCGTAGTGGGAGGATTGTAAGACAACATGTTCGCTACGAATATGAGGCACATGTCCTTGTGTCTAATACGGACAATGATGATCCATTAACCTTCAAATAGGAAATGGGCGATCCTGAAAAGGAGAAATGGCTAGAAGCCATGAACCAAGAAATGAAATCTATGTATTCCAATTCTGTCTGGGATCTTGTAGATCCACCTCAAGATGTCAGGCCCATTGGGTGCAAATGGATATACAAGAAGAAAAGAGGTGTAGATGGGACAGTGGAGACTTTCAAAGCAAGGCTAGTAGCCAAAGGCTACACTCAGAGAGAAGGTGTTGATTATGAAGAAACATTTTCTCATGTGGCCATGCTTAAATCCATTTGTGTCATCTTATCCATAGGTGCCACCTATGACTATGAGATATGGTAGATGGACGTCAAGACAGCTTTTCTGAATGGCTATCTTGATGAAAGTATATATATGGTACAACTAGAAGGGTTCATCAAGAATGGGGAAGACCAAAAGGTGTGTAAGTTGTTCAAATCCATTTATGGATTAAAGCAAGCATCCAGATCTTGGAATATCACCTTTGATGAAACAATTAAAACTTTGAACAGATTGTCAGTGAAGCATGTGTGTACAAATACATCAAAGGAAAAGTAATGGTTTTCATAGTTCTTTACATGGATGACATTCTCCTCATTGGAAACAATGTAGGGACATTGTCAAACGTGAAAAAATGGTTAGCCAAAAAGTTCCAAATGAAAGATTTGGGCGAGGCAAGCTATGTTCTAGGAATCCAAATCCTAAGGGATAAGAAGAAAAAGCTCTTGGCACTTTCTCAGGCTAAGTATATTGATAAGGTGCTTGAAAGCTTCTCTATGGAGAATTCCAAGAAAGGTTAGTTACCGACCAGACATGGAATTACTCTTTCCAGGGAACAGTCTTCTAAGACACCTCAAGATGAAGAGGATATGAGAAAGCAGCCCTATGCTTCAACAGTTGGGAGTCTAATGTATGCCATGTTGTGTACTAAACCCGACCTATGCTATGCAGTAAGAATTATGAGTCATTATAAATCAAATCATGGTTTGGAACACTGGATTCCAGTAAAACACATTCTCAAGTATCTTAGGAGAACAAGAGATTATTATATGCTTGTATATTCAAGGGTCAATTAGACCCTACTAGATACACTGATTCTGATTTCTAATCTGACAAAGACAGTCGTAAGTTGACGTCTGGGTCAGTGTTCACTCTTGGTGGAGGAGCTGTGATTTGGAGGAGTATTAAACAATCCACCATAATAGATTCAACCATGGAAGTCAAATACATAGCAGCTTGTGAAGCGGCTAAGGAGGTGATTTGGTTGAGAAAGTTCTTGAATGCCTTCGGTAGCCAAGACCATTACACTGTGTATTTTAAATAGTGTAGGACTTGCTAATCAAGTCATTTGGACATAAACGTGTTACTAAGGTAATTAACAGATTAGGGTTAAAATAATTTGATCATAAAGTAGTTGTTTTTCATTAAAAAGTAAGAGTTTGTACACGGGATCCCCAAAAAGGTATTTACAAGGCAATTACAACCCTCAAAATAATTACAACTGAAGTCAACCTAAGTGGAAAAATAAAATTTGGCTCTAGTCCCTATCAATTCCTTAGTTGTGACGGTCGAGCAGCTGATGATGTACACACCGCCCCTAAAGCTCTCCAACTCGCGGGTAGTCCAGGTTCCCATTTCCCTTACCTACACTACATAGCACCTGTGAGCCAAGGCTCAGCAAGAAAACTTAATTCAACAGGCACAAATAAGAAACAGTATATGTACAGTATACTTAGATCAAAAAACTCAATCAACAACAAGATATAAGCAATAAGCTTAACAGTAATATTCAGCTCAATCAAACACATAAACCAATCTCATCAACCAACACAATTAGTTAAGTGCAAACAACACTTTTATTTACAGCATAATGTTCAGGCCCGGCGCCCTTAGGCTGAGTCCTCTAGTCTTATAGCCGACCTCAGCATGCTTTGGTCGGGCTGCATTCTGCATGCTTGCTATCAGCCCCAAGTGCCCTTAGGCCGACCTTCAAAATAGATATAATCACAAATATACATCGCACAACAAGCAATCAGAGGCAACATATACAAGCATGCCTACCGTATATTTTCAAACACGGTTATAACCATATTCTCACATATAATCATAGTCATACTCATATTTATTAATAGGGGTCCAAACCCCAATCAAAAACCGGGTGCAGTTTTCTTACCTCGAGTCTTGAGCTAAAGGTGTAGAGCGGTCCCGAGCACGATCCTCAGTCCTGAGCCTTAACGGTAACCCTAGTCACAAAGCGAAAATGGATAACCATTAAAAACTAAACCAATTAAAAAACTCCAAAATAACATACTAGCCTTCGAGACCTCGAATTCTACTAAACCGGGTAGTAGAATCCTTCCCGAACACTTAGGTTTGAGTTCCCGAGCCTGAAAACCTGATTTGGCTATTTCTCTCAACTAGAGTCGCGGCCCAGGCCTTAAGGGCCACATCGCGCTACAAGTAAGAGAGCCTCAAGGTTCTCTCCTGGGGGCACAGGCCACGACGCGCCCTATCCTACACCGCGGCGCCTGGGCAACATCAGGGACCCTAAGGGCCTTATCACGCACACGAGCCGCAGTGCCTGAAGAACAGAGTCAAGGCTCGAGCCCAAAACCCATAAATTCCTTGCATTTTCAATCCAAAAATCTTCAGACTATCCTACCAAAAACCTCATTTTTTCAACAATCAAACCCCCAAACAAGTTCCCTGCAACACATACAATATTTATGACCTATAAACTAGCTCAAAACTACCTCAGATCTTAAGATTCATACTTAGGCTAAAATCTTAAGAAAAGCTTAACTTGATCACAGAAATTCACCTAATAAACTGGTTGTAAACCTTACCTTGATAGTGATTCCAACCCTGAACTGATCCTCAAGCTTCAATTCCTCAACTTCTGCACCAATTCTCCAAAAGTTTTCACTAGACTTCTATGCACATCAAGGGGGAAAGAGAGAACCGACTAGAGAGAGTGCTATTGAGAGATTGTTTCTTTCTTTGGTTCTAGTTGTTTCCTTAGGTTCCCCTAAGTCTATCCTAAGCCTAAGGAATGACTAAAAAGCCCCTAGTATAATCTCAGCCCTTTTAACACTACCAAGGGCAAAATCGTCTTTTGCCACCATTTTCCCGCTAAACCTCAAGTAGCCCTATAGATTTCCAACTAATCTCGAAATGCCCAATTAATTACCAAATAATTACCTGTTACCCAGTAAATCCCAAATATACGCTAAGTTTCCCAATATACCCCTAAGCTCACCCCGAGCCGAGTATTAGACCCTGTTGTGACTATTCCGCTAATCCGCTCACTAAGATTGCCTTGAGCCGAATACTGCAAATATATCCACATAATAATGTGGTCTCTATCATTTAACGCATATAATCAAATCTATACCCTCAACGGGTCAAAATTACAACTATGCCCTTATTAACAAGAACGGACCCACATGCATAACTAATACACATAAACATGCATATATACTCATATTACCATATAAATCACGTATGTCACATAGTCACACATTTCATCAATCAATTCCACACATATATGTCCAATTATGCTCTCCTGGAACACTAATAAGACACGCCTTATTAGCAATTTGGGACGTTACAGTTCTACACTGATCTAGAAGTAGTTCTAGATATGGATAAGCCATTAATCCTATACTGTGACAATAGTAGAGCAGTAGCTAACTCCAAAGAACCAAGAAGCCACAATAGAGGAAAGCATATTAAAGGAAATACCATCTGGTTAGAGAGATTGCACACCGAGGTGATGTGACTATTACGAAGATAGCGTCGGAACAAAACCTGGCTAACCCGTTTACCAAGACACTTCCTGCAAAGTCGTTTATGGGTCATGTATGCAACGTAGGATTAAGGGAGATGCCTCACTTGCTTTGAGGGCAAGTGGGAGACTGTTAGGATTAATGCCCTAAAAGCATGTAAAGACATTTTATTTAATTAAATAAAAAATAACAATTTTATTAAATTTGAATATTATAATTATTGTTTGAATTAATTATATGATAATATCAAGAAAATTCCTTATTCAGTAATGAGAATATGATCTTGTATTAGTACGAGAGAATTAAGATCATATATAATGAATAAAATTGCCAATAACATATTAAAGTAAGGAATCTTTAATGAATGGTTACTAGTGCAGTTTACTAAGCATACGAGATGCAAATGATCTAGATTCGGATTACTGATGTGGATAGACATATTAGTAAAGTTGTTGTATATAATAGAGATTATATATGACTGGACCGATAAGAATTAATTATCTTTATAAACTTACCATTTGACATAAAGATTTGATTCTTATCATATTAGATGATCATTTGAAGATCAGTCTAAATTCTGAGTATTCATGAGCTCTTGTTTGTGTTTATTGGATCTTTTGATTCACTCATTAATGTTTCTTAGTATAATGAGGCTAATGACTTTTGTTTTGGAGATTTAATATCATGAATGGCTGGGAACATGAATTAAAATAATGGAATCTATACTTTCCTAGCGGATTGAATATTGGTTTCCTTAATGGTTAATTCTGGAACTAAATAGCTATTGAGCTCAAATCTATAATTTGATTATAGATTAATTATTCGCTAGTGAATTAATGGTACTTAAGGTTCAAGAGGTAATTAGAAGGGTAAAATGGTAATCTTGACCAGCTCTAATTAACAAATCAATAAATGGAGGGCAGAACTACATTTATTTATTATATCAATGGACTACAAGAGAAAACTCTGTAAATATAATTCTATAAATACTTAGAGTGCAATTCCATATTTATAGTGGAGTAATCATGGAATTAATAAATAAGATTATTGGATTAAAGAGTTTAATTAATAATCTGGTTTATTGAAGCTTCGTATTATAGGTCCATGGTCCCCAGATCACCTCTGTCCTACACTGCCAAGGGTAAGGATGTCAAAAGAAATATTTCTAGAGTGAAGGACTTAACTGCAAAGGAATTAATTTTCTAGGGCAATGAAATAATTTATGTGATAGTTATGGGCAATCGATTAATTATGAATTAATTAAGTATTCAACTATATAGTTTTTATTTTGAAGAACTATAGGTTAAAATAAATATTAATCTTGTTTTAATTAATATATAAAGTGAGATTAATAATTATCTTATTTAGAATAAGATATTTATTTATTTATTTAAAACTTATATTTTAAGATAAAGTTAATATTGAATTAACTGATATTTATTTTGGGATAAATATATTGTCTTAAATATTAATTAAATAAACAATTGAGAAATTAGGGAAAACCCTAATGTGGCTCACGCCACTCACTATACTGCATAGTGAGTGGCGCCACACAAGGTTATTTTCTATCTCTGAAATTTGAATTTTGAATTTCAAATAATTTGTTTATTTTTATTCTTTTTAAATATGATTTAAATTAAATAATTTAATTATCTTTATAAACCTAAAAATGAAATTATTGTTATATACAGACTCTCTCTCTTAGAAATAGAAGCGATAGTTTTCCTAAACTTGAAAATTATTCAATTCCTCTTCTTTTTATCAAACCTCTCTAGATCTCATGTGTTGAGTACATCTAGAGAGTCATAAATCAACATTTTGAATCCTACATGCCCACACACGTCCTTGTGTGTTTGAGGATTGGTTTGGAAGATCAAGGTGTGAGTCTTCAGAACTTGGATAGGAAGATCGTTGATTTTAGACAAAAAGATTCGAGGACACTTGATAGGCTACAAGAGGTAATCTCTAATCTGATTGTATGTGATTTAATATTTATATATATGTGTGTGTATGATCTTGGCTAGTATTAATAATTATTAAAAATGGCTCATTCCCCGCTGCGTATCTCTGATTTGCTCTTTTAATACCAACATATAATTGATAGACTGTGTAGACCATGTGATTATTATACAGCGAGGTTTGGAACTTTACTGCCCACTGGGAAGTTAGTAGTCTCTTGGAGATGGATCAGATCGTTGCCAATAACAGTGGATGGTAGGGAGTTGTTAGTTGATTTGATTGAGCTAGTAATGAATGACTTCGACATGATTTTGGGCATGGACTGGTTAGTGAAATATGGGGCAACCATTGAGTAATGCCCCGAATTCTCCGATGTGGTTTAGTGGCGATTTAGTTGGTCGGGAGGGCCGTAATTGTTTAATTACGCCATTAAATGAATATATGCATGTTTATGTGAATTATATTATAATATGATGATATGCATGCATGTGGGTCCACATTTGAAATATTATGATGTTCTGATCATTTGGCCCATTGAGGGTAAATTTGTGTATTTGGGTGCATGATGTGATTTGTGAATGAGATTCCATTATTATGGAGATATATTCGAGCTATTCGGCATAAGACGGTCATTTTTAGTGGATTAGCAGTTTTGTCATAACGGGGTCAATTTTGGGGTAATAGGAATGTTTATTTGATGATAAATTGGGAATATTTGAGATCAGGGTGAAATTCTGGAAGTTTTGACTATAATGTCCCCGATGGTGTTTTTGGGACCCCGAGCATTAGGTTTTATTGGAGGCTACTTAAGCTTGAAGTAGCTTGTAATGACCCAACTACTCTAGAATTTTGGACCATTAACGAAAACTATACATAAACACTAATTCTTAATAACACTTACAAGTGATAAGATCATAACTTTATTAAAACTTGAAAAAAAACGAAGGTCAAACTTACATAAAATTTAAGTTAGGATATGAGATCCCATTGTTTTAAAATCAAAACATGACATAATGATAATTAAAAGAGATTACATAATAAAATGCGGAAAAATACATATAAAAATCATAAGAAACAAAAACTACATCCTCGAATCGAAACTCTCGGCTCTTTGAATCCATTCTGCCTCAATACACATTCCCCAAGCTTCCAAGAACCTTTCCCGCCACTAAAACTATTTTCCTGCACATATAAACATAAAGGAGTGAGCCTAATGCCCAGCAAGGAAAATCTAACACATAATCCATATACATAAATTTCATAAGAAACATAAAACATATCATAACACTTATGTCACATACATACTATAATGGCCATTATTACTTGGGGTCCCATAAACTAAGCAAGTCATATTCCCATTAGATTAGTGGGGTCTTGCTAGCTAAGCAAGTCATATGCCCATAAATCTATTTGGGGCTTGTTAGTCATATAGGTCATATGCCCGAGTCTACAATCATACTTAACATAACATATTACATAACATAAAATCATAAGATAATATATAAAAGCATATAACACATAAATTCTATCCTATTTTCCTTACCAAAATAACCAGGATATGGGAACTGATTTGGGACCTTGGAACACTCCTAAAAACCATTTATAATATGGTGAGTATATTGAAGAAAAGGGTTGAAAGTGAAAAAGGAGCTATGCTATCAAAATATACTTACCAAAAACCTTGTGCTTAAGAACTTGGATTTCCTAACCAAGAATAAGAATAAGGTTAGAATGAGTAGAAGACTATGAGAACTTTAAAGAACATAATACAGAATTAGACTAGAGTTTGGGATACCTTGAGTACTTCTATGATCAATCTAAACCTTGAATCGAAATGTGAATAAACCTTACTTCCCCAAGTGTTTGATAAGCTTATAGTGACCAAGCTTATAATTCCCAACCCAAGTGTTTACACTCTCACACTCACCTAGCAACTTGCAGCCTCTGAACTTAGAGTAATAGATGAATAAATGGCTGGGTACTAGGTCCTATTTATAGAGTTTAGGAATGAAAAGATCTTCATTTAACTTGAATAAAAATAATGGCTTTTTAAGTGAAAATAATTTGAATTATCGTTCAGCAGAGGCTGAAGACTCGTTCAAAAAGATGTTGGACTTATCAAGAGGTTGAAGGTTTGAATGGAGAACGTTTTTGAAAACTTTCAAAATATGCTGAGAGGGGCGATATATCACCCCCTGTAGGCGATATATCGCCTGGGCCAGTATGCCCGAGGCAATCGTGCAACGTTTCGTGTTTTTCGTATCTTCGTGCTGCGATATATCGCCCCCTATAGCTGCGATATATCAGCATACGCTGAATATTTAAACACGAAATTACACATTTTTAGCTTAATTTAAATTGAGTAAACAGCCTTGACTAAGCCCTCTGACGTTTTCAAAGCTGCTGACTGACCTTAGAGTATTCAAATTTTAACCATAATAAATTTAATCCTCAAAATACTTAATCATTAATAAACCTATACATAACATGTGATATTATCTAATTGGTTCTTATATAAACCTTATAGTATAATAAATATTATCCTCAATATCAGTCATATTAATCAAACCTTAGGTTAAAATTAATATTCCTAAACTATAGGTTAAACTTAGAAAATCTACAAGTACTACTATGAGTGTCCAAATAAATCCCGGTCTGAACCAAAAATCCACAGTCATAAAGATAATACTATTATTACTATAATACTACTATCTAACTAGCTAAGTAAAGTTCTTGGACTCTACAATTCTCCCCTACTAAAAATAATTTCGTCCTCGAAATTTACTTACCAAATAACTCCGGATACCGGCCTTGCATGTCCTCCACCAACTCCCACGTTGCCTCTCGTTCAGAACTATTACTCCATAGGACTTTTACTATAGGAAAGCTTTTGGACCGTAACTGCTTCATCCCCTTATCCAGGATGCTAACCGGTCGTTCCTCGTAACTTAAGTCTTTCTGGAGTGCTATCGTATCGTACTTGAGGACGTGAGATGGGTCTGACACATATTTGCATAGCATCGAGATGTGGAACATGTTGTGACTATCTGCTAGTGCTGACAGTAGGGCTAGTCTATACACAACTGCTCCCACTTTTTCCAATATCTCAAAAGGACCTATGAATCGGGGACTAAGCTTGCCTTTCTTCCCAAACCGCTTGACGCCTTTCATAGGAGATATCTTCAAGAAGACTTGATCTCCGACTTGGAATTCCACATCACGTCGCTTGGCATCCACATAGCTTTTCTGACGGCTTTGAGCAGCAAGCATACGCTGTCTAATAAGCGCTACTGCTTCTTGAGCTTGTCTAACAGTTTCGGGACCTAGTAGCTGTCTTTCTCCTACCTCGTCCCAGTGCAACGGTGATCGGCACCTTCTTCCATATAGCAACTCATAAGGTGCCATCCCGATTGTTGACTGGTAGCTGTTGTTGTAGGAGAACTCGATTAGCGGCAAGTACTTATTCCATGATCCTCCGAAATCAAGTACACAGGCGCGTAGCATATCCTCTAAAATCTGAATCGTACGCTCGGACTGCCCGTCTGTCTGAGGATGAAACGTTGTACTAAGACTTAACTTAGTACCCATAGCTTGCTGTAAACTTCCCCAAAATCTCGATGTGAACACCGATCCTCTATCTGATACTATTGTCTTGGGGATTCCATGCAACCGTACTATCTCTTGGACGTAGATGCCTGCATATTGGTCTGCCGTATATGAAGTCTTAACAGGCAGGAAATGAGCCGACTTGGTTAGTCTATCTATTACTATCCAAGCGGAATCATGCTGCTTATTCGTCCTTGGCAACCCTGTCACGAAGTCCATAGCTATATCGTCCCACTTCCATTCTGGTATGCTAAGCGGTTGCAATAAGCCTGCAGGTCGTTGATGCTCTGCTTTTACTTGTTGGCATACAAGACACTTGGACACAAACTCTGCTGTGTCTTTCTTCATCCCTGGCCACCAATAGATTGCTTTGATGTCATGAGTCATCTTGGTAGAGCCTGGGTGAACTGAGTACGGGGTACTATGTGCTTCTTCCAGAACTGTCCTCTTAATCCTTTGATCATTTGGCACGCATACCCGATTCTTATATCTCAATAAACCTTGGCTAGATATTGAGAAATATGTAGCCTTGCCTTCTTTGACTGCATCCATATGTGCTGCCAGTGTGTCATCATGTCTCTGACCAATCCGTATGTCCTCTAGCAGATTCGATTGGATAGACAAGTTAGCTAGCTTGCCTACAATTACTTCTATTCCGGCACCGATCAGCTCCTGTTGTAGCGGCTTTTCTATTCCGGCTAAAGCTGCTAAATTTCCATAATTTTTCCTACTAAGCTCATCGGCAACTACGTTCGACTTTCCTGGGTGGTATAGGATTTCGCAGTCGTAATCCTTTACTAACTCCAACCACCTGTGCTGCCTCATGTTGAGCTCCTTTTGAGTAAAGAAGTACTTTAAACTCTTGTGGTCCGTATAAATCTCGCACCGTTCTCCGTAAAGATAATGGCGCCAGATTTTTAATGCAAAGACCACTGCTGCCAACTCCATATCGTGAGTTAGATAGCGTTGCTCGTACTCCTTCAATTGTCGTGAGGCGTAGGCTATCACCTTGTCATTTTGCATCAGCATGCAACCCAATCCTTGCTTTGATGCATCGTAGTAGACTACGAACTTATCGTTGGGTGTCAGTACACTGAGTACTGGTGCTGAGCAAAGCTTATCCTTAAGCAACTGGAAGCTTTCTTCACACTTATCATTCCAGTTGAATCTTTGTTGTTTACGGGTCAGGTTGGTGAGCGGAGTGGCTATCTTAGAAAAGCCCTCTACAAACTTCCTATAATAACCTGCTAACCCTAGAAAGCTTCTTACTTCAGATGCGTTCTTTGGTCTGGGCCAATCCTTCACGGCCTCTACCTTTGATGGGTCTACTGCAACTCCATCTTTCGATATAATGTGCCCGAGGAACGCCACTTGCGAAAGCCAAAACTCGCATTTCTTGAACTTGGCGTAGAGTTGATGCTCCTTCAATCGCATCAAGATCAACCTCAAATGTTCCTCGTGCTCTACTTCATCCTTGGAGTATATTAAAATGTCATCGATGAACACAACGACAAATTTATCCAAGTAATCCTTGAAGACCATATTCATTAAGTCCATAAACGCGGCTGGTGCGTTAGTAAGACCAAAGGACATAACCAAGAACTCATAATGCCCATAACGAGTCCTAAAGGCTGTCTTAGGAATATCTTCTCCCTTTACTTTGAGCTGATGATACCCGGACCGTAAATCGATCTTTGAAAATACAGTCGCGCCTCGGAGTTGATCAAACAAGTCGTCAATCCGGGGTAGCGGGTACTTGTTCTTAATTGTTACCTTGTTCAGCTCACGATAGTCTATACACATCTGCATACTTCCATCCTTCTTCTTCACGAATAGCACAGAAGCTCCCCATGGCGAATAGCTCGGCCTAATAAAACCCAAGTCTAGGAGTTCTTGTAGCTGCATCTTTAATTCCTTGACTTTCGTAGGTGCCATCCGGTATGGTGCCTTAGAGATAGGCTCGGTGCGTGGTACTAATTCTATCATGAAGTCTATTTCCCGAGTTGGCGGCAATCCTGGCAAGTCATTGGGAAATACCTCTGGAAATTCTCGTATAACACAGACATCTCCAACCTTAAGTGGTGTCTCCCTTTCCACATTTGTGATGCTGGCTAAGAACGCTTGACATCCTTTCTCCATCATTCTCTGAGCTTTAAGAGATGACACTAACGAGGTGCGTAATCCTGAAACTTGAATCAGAGGGTCGTTCTTTTGTTCATTCTAGCTCGAATCAGAGGTAAGAAAATTGCACCCCAGATGTGGCATGCATGGTTATTCATGAGGCATGTTGGTTGTATAAATGTGGACATGAATTGATTGTGGAATACTTAGCAAATGTTGCTCACTTGTGCATGGTACTGACTCATTAGTCAGATTTGGCAAAGGTTCTAATATCAATTGTGAAGCTGTGACTCATTAGTCAGGTTCGGTAGTGGTACTGGGCACTGGTCACATTGCGCTGACTCATTAGTCAGGACGGCCTTAGCGTGTTCAACACAAGCCAATAAAGATTATATCTAATCGACTTTCTGCATTGAATGACTCAAAGAGCATTAATGGCGGACCAACCTCAAGTTCGATGAATATTATAAGCGCTTGAAGGCTAGTGGCTTACCAAGTAGCCACTCTTCCATTTGAATTAGTGACCTGTTTGTCAGTCACTCACTATGGTGTACCAAAACCTGTTGAAGGCTAGTGGCTTACCCAACATCCACTCTTCCATTTGAATTAGTGACTTGCTTGTCAGTCACTCAGTATTGTTTACCAGAACCTCAAGTGATATTCACTCATCTGTTTGAAAGCTATGAGCTCTATGTGATTATAATGATAATCATTTGATGATGTTTACATATAATGTTATGTTTTCTTGCTGAGCTTTGGCTCATGGGTGCTATGTGGTGCAGGTAAAGGAAAAGAAAAGCTCACCCAGCCTTGAGTGGAGAGCTTAGGTGGTGATGTGTACATATCCGGCTGCTTGACCACCACGGCCAAGGAGTTCTCAGAGGAACTAGGGGGTTTACCCTATCTTTGCCGCTTAGGTCGGCGGGGTTTGAAATTTTGGAACAGTAATGACCTTTTGAGTTGTAAATAACTTGTAAATATTCTTGTGGGCCCATGAACAGTTTTATGTATCAATAAAACATATCCTTTCCTTTTTACTGGTTTTCACCTTAACCTGTTAATAACACTTAGAACATGTTTTTAACCAAAGGACTCAGGCAATGAGTCAAATTTTCGGTTCACCGTTCACCGTAACTGTTCTGGGGTAACTAGGGCGTTACAACTTGGTATAAAAGCAATGCCAAGGTTAAGGTTCCTGTAGACTGGCTGGGCATGTACACACATCACTGAAGTCAAGCTCGACTCATGGTTTGGTAACTATTTATGTAGTTATGTGCATAACTGCCTAAATGTGGTGCTTGTGCTTTACCTGTATGCATGAGACACTGTGTTGAACCTGTGCCCTTGAAATATTATGAATTGTTATGTGATACATGCTGAGTGCTGAATGCCATGAACATGTATATGCTTGTGAATATTGAATGACTGTGGAATATGATAATTGTCTGCTTGTTCTTGGACCGTGAGGCGGCAAGAGGTTTAGTTATTACTACATGACTGGTCGTATTGATCAATGTTTCAGCAAGGTATATCAGAAATAAGAATGAACCAGAACAGACAAATACTATAGCTGGCCAGAGTGATCAGGGCCAGAACAATAACAATAACAGCCAGGGTCAGGAAAATGACCAGTCTCAGATTCCACAGCCAGCTCCTGCAAACTGGCAGCAGTTGTTTAATGAGTTGCAGGCAACAGTGTTGAAACAAGGAGAGGAGCTTCGTCTCCTGAGACAGCAACAAGTGCCTACAGTGGTTAGTGTATCAGAGGCACCTCATGTGTCGGTGCCATCAGCAGAGCAGCTGCCTGAGGTAGGAAATAAATGGGAACCTCTTTATGAAAGGTTTAGGAAGCAACAACCTCCTGTTTTTTAGGACAGTGCAGATCCTGACAAGGCAGAACAATGGATGAGTATGATTACCACTATCCTTGATTTTATGAGGGTAGCTGGTAATGAGAGGGTGGCTTGTGCTACCTATATGTTTCGGGAGGATGCCCGGATTTGGTGGGAGGTGATTACCCAGACCAAGAATGTTAATGCTCTGAGCTGGGAGGAATTTCAGACCTTGTTTAATGAAAAGTATTACAATGATGCTATTAGGGCAGCTAAAGCTGAGGAATTCATTAGGCTACATCAGGGAAGTTTATCAGTTACTGAATATGCCTTAAAAATTGATCATTTGGCAAAGTTTGCCAAGGAACTGGTGCCCACTGATGGGACCAGGAGAGAGAGATTCCTCCAGGGGCTACAGCCCAGGTTAGCCCGTGATGTTCGTATCACCACTGTGGCAGGGGTTACTTCCTATGCACAGGTGGTTGAGAAGGCACTCACAGCTGAGAGTGCAGAGACCAAGATCTGGCGTGACAGTGCAGCCAGAAAGGATTTCAGGAGGACAGTTCCTCCATTTGTGGGTTCTGGTAGGGGTGTTGGCCCCAGTGATCAGAAGAGGAAGGTTTCTGATACCTTCCCAATTCCAGGTCCTGACAGGAGGCCCTGTGGTATTACAATGGGTCGTCCTGGGGGTAGTGAAGCCTGGAAGACTCGTCCTGAATGTCCTAGATGCAAGAGGTGTCATTTGGGAGAGTGTAGGGCAAAGGCCTGCTACTTGTGTGGAGCAGTGGGTCATCTTAAGAAAGATTGCCCTCAGGTAGGGAAAGAAGAACCCAGGAAGGTGGACAGCTCGGCCCCAGCTCGAGTGTTCACATTGACACAAGCAAAAGCTGAGGCTTCCCCCTCAGTTGTTATAGGTCAGCTTCTTAGTGCCGGAATCCCTTATAATGTGTTGATTGATTCTGGTGCTACACATTCTTTTGTTGCTAGTAGCATTATTGATAGATTGTGTAGACCTTGTGATTTTTATGTTGTGGGATTTGGTACTTTGTTACCCACTGGAGAGTTAGTGGTATCCAGAAGATGGGTCAGAACTTTGCCAGTGACAGTGGAGAGCAAAGAGTTATCAGTGGACTTGATAGAGTTGGTTATGACTGACTTTGACATGATACTGGGTATGGATTGGTTGGCAAAGCATGGGGCAACTATTGAGTGCAGAAGGAAGATGGCCAACTTTGGCCTAAAGGTGAGGATCCTCTTGTGTTTGTTGGTGTTGTGCATGGACCTCGCATTCCTATGATTTCTGTGTTGAGGGCCAGGGATCTATTGCAAAGGGGTTGCATTGGATTCTTAGCCAGTGTAGTTGATACCACTCAGGTCATGCCAGTGAGACCAAAGGATACTAGACTTGTATGTGAATTCTTGGATGTGTTTCCAAAAGATTTGCCAGGATTTCCACCACACAGGGAAATTGAGTTCGTTATAGAACTGGCACCAGGGACGGAGCCAGTGTCTAGAGCACCATACAGAATGGCCCCAGCTGAATTGAAAGAATTAAAAGTACAGTTGCAAGAACTGTTGGACTTGGGTTTTATCAGACCTAGTTTCTCACCTTGGGGTGCGCCAGTTCTGTTAGTGAAAAAGGATGGTTCTCTGAGAATGTGTATAGATTACAGAGAACTGAACAAGTTGACAATTAAGAATAAGTATCCTTTGCCAAGGATAGATGATTTGTTCGATCAGTTGCAAGGTAAAAGGGAATTTTCAAAGATCGACCTTCGTTCTGGTTATCATCAGTTGAGGGTCAAGGAGGGAGACATACCGAAGACTGCCTTTTGTACCAAGTATGGGTATTATGAGTTTCTAGTTATGTCATTTGGATTGACTAATGCCCCTGCTGCTTTTATGGATCTGATGAACAAAGTGTTCAAGGATTATTTAGACCAGTTTGTGATCGTCTTCATCGATGATATTCTGGTATATTCTCAGACTGAGTTAGAGCATGAGCAGCATCTAAGGTTGGTTCTACAGAGACTGAGAGAACACAGGCTGTTTGCTAAATTCAAGAAGTGTGAGTTCTGGTTGTCTCAAGTATCCTTTCTTGGACACATTGTCAGTAAGGAGGGGATTAAGGTAGATCCAACAAAGATCGAAGCGGTCAGATATTGGCCAAGGCCAAAGAATGCTTCTAAGGTTAGAAGTTTCCTTAGATTGGCAGGTTATTACAGGCGTTTCATGGAAGGGTTCTCGAAGATTGCTACTGCTTTGACTGAGCTGACACACAAGAGCCAGAAATTTGTGTGGTCAGATAAATGTGAGAACAGCTTCCAGGAACTGAAGTAGAGATTGATTACAACTCCGATTCTGAGTCTTCCAATAGACCAGGAGAAGTTTGTGATTTACTGTGATGCTTCTCATCAGGGTTTGGGCTGTGTTTTGATGCAATCAGAGAAGGTAATAGCTTATGCTTCTCGTCAGCTGAAGGAGTATGAAAAGAGATATCCTACTCATGATTTAGAGTTGGCGGCTGTGGTTTTTGCTTTGAAGATATGGAGGCATTATCTCTATGGAGAAAAGTGCAAGATCTATACAGACCACAAGAACCTGAAATACTTCTTCACCCAGAAAGACCTGAACATGAGACAAAGGCATTGGCTGGAGTTAGTAAAAGATTATGATTATGAGATTCTGTATCATCCAGGAAAAGCCAACGTGGTAGCTGATGCTTTGAGCCAGAAGGGTCCAGGACAGATTCATGGTATGAGGCTGATAGCCAGAGAGTTAGCAGATGATATGACCAGAGCCGGTATAGAGTTGTTGGTAGGCCAGTTGGCTAACATTACGCTACAGTCTATGCTGTTGGAGAGAATCAAAGAAGGTCAGTTGAGTGATCCACAGCTGATCAAGATTAGAGAGGATGTTCTGGCTGGAGCATCCAGAGATTATACAGTGTCTGAGTTAGGCTTGTTGAGATACAAGGGGCGGATATGTGTTCCGTTAGACACTGCACTGAGGTGAGAGATTCTGGATGAATCTCATACTACACCTTACTCTTTGCATCCAGGCACCACGAAGATGTATCAGGATGTGAGATCATTATATTGGTGGCCAGGGATGAAGAAAGATGCAGTAGAGTATGTGGCTAAGTGCTTGACATGTCAACAGGTCAAGGCTGAGCATCAGAGGTCGGCAAGGTCATTGCAACCTCTAGATATCCCAGAGTGGAAGTGGGAAGACATCACAATGGATTTTGTGGTGGGCTTACCCAGGACTACTGGTTAGCAAGATTCTATTTGGGTGATAGTGGATCGCTACACCAAATTAGCTCACTTTCTGCCAGTGAGGACCACTTATACAGTTGATCAGTATGCAGATCTCTATGTGAGAGAGATCGTGCGCCTCCATGGAGCACCTAGGTCGATCGTGTCAGATCGGGACCCCACTTTTACTTCCAAGTTCTAGGGGAGTTTGCAAAAAGCCATGGGGACACAGTTGAAGTTCAGTACAGCTTATCATCATCAGACAGATGGGCAATCTGATAGGACAATTCAGATTCTAGAAGACATGCTAAGAGCATGTGTGCTGGACTTTGGTGGATCTTGGAGTAAGTATCTGCCTTTGATAGAATTCTCCTACAATAACGGTTATCAGTCTACCATTGGAGTTGCACCTTATGAGATGTTGTATGGTAGGAAGTGCAGATCTCCCATTCATTGGGATGAGACAGGTGAAAGGAGATACTTAGGTCCTGAGGCAGTTCAGAGGACCAATGAGGCTATTGAGAAGATTAGAGCTCGGATGCTCGCTTCTCAGAGTAGACAGAAGAGCTATGCAGATCCCAAGCGCAGGAACGTGGAGTTCCAGGTAGGAGACTATGTTTTCCTCAGAGTCTCGCCATGGAAAGGGGTGAGAAGGTTTGGAAAGAAAGGCAAGCTGAGTCCTAGATTTGTAGGTCCATTTGAGATCCTGGAGAGGATTGGTCAGGTGGCTTACAGATTGGCCTTGCCTTCGGCGTTGTCTGCCGTGCATAATGTGTTCCATGTATCAGCTCTTCGGAGGTATGTATCTGATGTGGGCCATATTTTGAGTTATGAAGATCTGGAGCTTGAGCCAGATCTCTCCTTTGAGGAGCAGCCAGTTCAGATGCTTGACCGAAAAGATAAGGTCCTCAAGAATAAGACGATACCTTTGGTTAAGGTATTGTGGAGGAACAGCAAGGTCGAGGAAGTGACCTGGGAGCTGGAGTCAGATATGCAAAGTCAGTATCCCGAGTTGTTCAGGTAAATTTCGAGGACGAAATTTCAGTAAGGAGGGGATAGTTGTAATGCCCCGAATTCTCCGATGTGGTTTAGTGGCGGTTTAGTTGGTGGGGAGGGCCGTAATTGTTTAAATATGTCATTAAATGAATATATGCATGTTTATGTGAATTATATTATAATATGATGATATGCATGCATGTGGGTCCACATTTGAAATATTATAATGTTCTGATCATTTGGCCCATGGAGGGTAAATTTGTGTATTTGGGTGCATGATGTGATTTGTGAATGAGATTCCATTATTATGGAGATATATTCGAGCTATTCGGCATGAGACGGTCATATTTAGTGGATTAGCAGTTTTGTCATAACGGGATCAATTTTGGGGTAATAGGAATGTTTATTTGATGATAAATTGGGAATATTTGAGATCAGGGTGAAATTCTGGAGGTTTTAACTATAATGTCCCCGGGGGTGTTTTCGGGACCCCGAGCATTAGGTTTTATTGGAGGTTACTTAAGCTTGAAGTAGCTATCAGATAGAACGTACGATAAGAAAAACCTCTCATTCTCCTTCGTTAGTTCACTTTTGCCACCCGAAGCATATTTGAAGAAATTTTGAATTCTAGGAGTCGGAATCGAGCGAGGATCGAGGCATAGCAATCCTAGGAAAGATTATAAGCTTCTTGACCGAAGGATTTGACAGGAAACAACCTAATCGAAGGTAATCTAAGTTTAAAGTTTTGAGTTTTTAGAGTTTCTAAGCTTTGAATTGGACTTTGTGAATTGTTGAGTTTTCGATTCGTTTGAACCTTGGGTTTTGAGGGTTTTGATGCATTGGGAAGCTTGGGAACCTTGTTTTGATGATTGGGGAATGTTTAGGTATGATTTTGGAGGTTTTGAGAAGTTGAAAACACGTTTGGGAATGGCCCAGAGTTGGGGGCCGCGACCCTAGCTTGAGGTTGAAGGAGGGGGTTCTGTTTGCGCTGGGCACCGCGGCCCTTGGTGTTGGGCGCCGCGGTGCTTGCCTCTGGATTTTCTGGGGGCCACGGCACAAGGTGTCAGGGCCGCGGCTCTTGAGCAGGGTTGAGCCCATTTGCATGTTCTGACTCCGGGATCATGGTTTTAGGCCTCGGGATCACTCCTACTACCCGGATTAGTGAGGATTGATGTCTCAGAGGCTAAATCTTGGTTTGAGAACCTTTGAATATCATGTTATTGATGGTATCCTATAATGTGTTATGATTAGGTAACCGCTAAAGGACTAAAAGCTAAATCGTTCTCAAGGGTCGTTCTTTTGTTCATTCTAGCTCGAATCAGAGGTAAAAAAACTGCACCCCAGATATGGCATGCATGGTTATTCATGAGGCATGTTGGTTGTATAAATATGGACATGAATTGATTGTGGAATACTTAGCAAATGTTGCTCACTTGTGCATGGTACTGACTCATTAGTCAGATTTGGCAAAGGTGCTAGTATCAACTGTGAAGCTGTGACTCATTAGTCCGGTTCGGTAGTGGTACTGGGCACTGGTCACATTGCACTGACTCATTAGTCAGGACGGCCTTAGCGTGTTCAACACAAGCCAATAAAGATTAGATCTAATCTACTTTCTGCATTGAATGACTCAAAGAGCATTAATGCCGGACCGACCTCAAGTTCGATGAATATTATAAGTGCTTGAAGGCTAGTGGCTTACCAAGCAGCCACTCTTCCATTTGAATTAGTGACCTGCTTGTCAGTCACTCAGTATGGTTTACCAGAACCTGTTGAAGGCTAGTGGCTTACCCAACAACCACTCTTCCATTTGAATTAGTGACTTGCTTGTCAGTCACTCAGTATTGTTTACCAGAATCTCAAGTGATATTCACTCATCTGTTTGAAAGCTATGAGCTCTATGTGATTATAATGATAATCATTTGATGATGTTTACATATAATGTTATGTTTTCTTGCTGGGCTTTGGCTCATGGGTGCTATGTGGTGCAGGTAAAGGAAAAGAAAAGCTCACCCAGCCTTGAGTGGAGAGCTTAGGTGGTGATGTGTACATATGCGGCCGCTTGACCACCACGGCCAAGGAGTTCTCAGAGGAACTAAGGGGTTTACCCTATCTTTGCCGCTTAGGTCGGCGGGGTTTGAAATTTTGGAACATTGATGACCTTTTGAGTTGTAAATAACTTGTAAATGTTCTTGTAGGCCCATGAACAGTTTTATGTATCAATAAAACATATCCTTTCCTTTTTACTGGTTTTCACCTTAACCTGTTAATAACACTTAGAACACGTTTTTAACCAAAGGACTCAGGCAATGAGTCAAATTTTTGGTTCACCGTTCACCGTAACTGTTCTGGGGTAACCAGGGCATTACACATTGATTGCAAGAAGAAGATGGTAACTTTTGAGCCTAAGGATGAGGTTCCATTTTTTGTTTGCATTGTGCATGGACCCCGTGTGTGACGCCATACTACCCTAGAGTTGTTACCATGTGATTTTAAAAGGTGTCATTAGCTCGTTAATCGAGGTATTAGACTTGTTGACCCACGATTTAGCCAACGACATGGAGTCAAACATACGACAAAAGATAAAACAGCAAGTAAGAAAGATAATCTAATGGAAAAGGAGAAAACACCAAGGATTTATAGTGGTTCGGCCCCAAAAGATGGTAATGACCCACGTCCACTTAGTGCTATTATTAAGATTGAATCTCAAAGCGGTGATCAAAGAATTAGGGTTCTTGAGTTTCACCAACTTTGGAAGAAATACAATGAAACGATGGATAATTGCACTATAGCTCTCTCTTTTTCTCTATCTTAGCAAAAAGACTCAGGAATCAAAAAGTCATTTCCTTGAGCTATTTCATGTATATTTATAGGCTCAAGGAGGGTTACATATGCCAACGTGCCCTATCTTTCCTTAATAATCGCGTATCAAGATAATAATGAAGAAATATTCAATGCAATTATTATAAGATTACAGTTTAACAAGGAAATAAATCAGGTAATACGACCAGCCTGGTCGTATCTAAAAGTTAACCCTTGGCGAAGCGATGTGCCTCTGGTCGATAGTCGAGCAGCACTTTTGCCACGTGTCAACCACGTAGGAGAAATCCTTGCCACGTCATCAGTAGCCGCTTTTAGGGTAAACAAGACTGAAAAGTATGATTAAATCAAAATAAAGACTCGTTTAATGAAAATTGAGTATAAAGGGTTGGACATTCATTAAAATTATAAAAGTATTACATTGGGATCCCAAAATATTGTTTTGAAATATATTTACAATCCAAAGATGTGGGTACAGTTAATCTAACCAATAAAATCAAACGTTTACAATGTGTCCCTCAAAACAACCCTAGTCGTGGCGGTCAGGTAGGCCAAACATGTACGCATCACTCCATGCCCTCCAATTCATGGTTGATCGACCATTTCCTTGCCCTTACTTGCACCATAGAGCACCCGTGAGCCGAGGCAAAGCAAAAAAACTTCACAATACATCATATAATAATTTACTTTAACAAATGCATAATTAATCAAACGCGTCAAACAATCTACAAGTTCCTATCTAAATTCATAATAGCATAACAGCATAATAGCACAACAGCACAACAACGGCCTCTGCCGATCAGAGTGCGTTACCAGGCACCAAGTCCACAGTCTTAACCGAGCGAGTGAGTACAGCACCCTTTAAGGGTCTCACCCTAGCGACCTGCATTCAGCATGCTTAATGTCGATCCCGGCCTTTGCCGCCCTTGGCCTTTGCCAATCTCGGCCTTCGCCGCTCCCATCCTTTGCCATTCTCTGCCTTTGTCATTCCTGACCTTTGCCAATCACGACCTTCGCCGCTCCCGGCCTTTGCCATTTCTGGCCTTTTTCGTTTCCGACCTCGGCCGATTCCGGCATTTGCCGTTCCGTCATGAACACATGTATGACGTAATAGTTGCCAACCATACACACAATATTAAGCACAATACAGCTCTACGAGCACATACAGTTTTCTTACCATGTGTCCCGAGCTGGCAACCCAAAGGGATCCCGAGCACAATCCCTAAATCCGAGCCTGAGCGGCAAAACCTAGTCACAATGTAATGATAAATAACCATCACAATCTAAATCAATTAAAAGCCTTCGGAATAGCATACTAGCCTCCGGGACCTCAAATTCTACTAAATCGGGTAGTAGGTACCTTCCCGAGCCTAAGATTTGAGTTCCCAAGCTTAAAACCCTTAATTGGGCAATATCCCTTATTTGAGTCGCGGCCCAACCCCTAGGGTCGTGGCACGCTACAAGTCAGAGAGCCTCGAGGCTCTCTTCTGGGGGACGCAGGCCACGGGCCGCGGTGCGCCCTAGCTTGTACCGCAACGCCTGGGTGGTTCAACCACCCTCTCAGACCTTCTGGGTTCATGCAGGTCACGGCGCTCAAGAATTGCACCGCTGCGGGATCCCACGAACCCATAAATTCTGGGTTTCTTTCCAAGCCAAAATCACCAGTTCACACCCCAAACTTACCCCCAAACTCAAAATTACATCCCAATTTTATATCAACGCAGTATAACTAGCATATTACCATTAAAAACTAAACTAAACCCTCATCACAACTTAGCATCCCAACCCTTAAGTTCAATGCTCAAGAACACCTAAAACCAACCAGAAAATTTACTAAAACAGAGCATAGATCTTACCTCAGTTATGTAGTCATTCCCCCAAGCTACCCCTAATCCAATTCTAGTCCCAACCTTCAATCACAGCCTCAAGAACTCAGGGAATTCCTGGCCTTTCCCTTCAATTTTCCAAAACCCCAACTAAGAGGGTGAGAGAGAGAAAAGAGAGGTTGAGTATTCTTTTGTTGTTCCCCCACATTCTAAAAGTTTCCTAAGTATCTAAGTGGCTGATTCACTCCAAGGTTAGGTCTATCCCTTGGCCAAAAGACCAAAATGTCCCTAGGTCCAAAACTTACCCTTTAACGCCCCCAAGGGCAATACTGTCTTTTGCCACCATTTTCTTGCTAAACCTCGAGTAGCCCTATAAATTCCCAAAATACCCCTAGGTTCACCCCGAGCCGGGTATTGAACCCCGTTGTGACTATTCTGCTAAACTGCTCACTAGGGTCGCCTCGGACCACACATCTCAAATATACCCCCATAACATTAGAGTCTCACTCATAACATATACATGATTACATTTATTCCCTCAACGGGCCAAAATTACAAACATGCCCCAATTTAAAGAAATGGGCCCAAATGCATATTTAATACACATAAACATGCATGTATATTCACATTACCACACAAATCATTTATATCACATAATCACACATATAATCCATTAATCATTCATAAAATCCCAACTAGGCCCTCCAGGCACAGTAATCAAGGCACTCGGCCTTAATAACAAATTCAGGATGTTACACCGTGTACCCATGATATCAGTATTGAGGGCTAGAGACCTACTGTGAGGGGGTTGCATAAGATTCCTAGCCAGTGTGGTAGATAGCACTCAGGTCGTGCCAGTGGGACCAGAAGAGACTAGATTAGTCTGTGAGTTTCTAGATGTGTTTCCAAAGGATTTACTAGGGTTGCCGCCACACAGAGAGATAGAGTTTGTTATTAAACTGGCACCAGGGATGGAGCCAGTGTCTAGGGCACCGTACAGAATGGCCCCAACAGAGTTGAAAGAACTGAAGGTGCAGTTATAGAAGTTGTTAGACTTGGGATTTATTAGACCCAGTTTCTCTCCATGGGGTGCGCCAGTTCTATTTGTAAAGAAGAAGGACATTTCTCTGAGAATGTGCATTGATTACAAGGAAATGAACAATTTAACCATTAATAATAAGTATCCTCTGTGAAGGATAGATGGCATGTTTGATCAGTTGCAGGGTAAGACGGTATTCTCAAAGATAGATCTTTGATCTGGTTATCACCAGTTGAGGATCAAGGAGGAAGATATATCAAAGACTACTTTTTGCACCAAATACGGGCATTATGAGTTTCTAGTCATGTCATTTGGTTTGACTAATGCCCCAGCAGCTTTTATGGATCTGATGAACAGGGTGTTCAAAGATTATTTGGATCGGTTTGTGATCGTCTTCATTGACAATATTCTAGTTTATTCTCAGTCAGAGGAAGAGCATGAGCAGCATCTCAGACTGGTGCTACAGAGACTAAGGGAGCACAAACTATATGCAAAGTTCAAGAAGTGTGAGTTCTGGTTACCACAAGTGACTTTCCTTGGTCACATTGTCAATAGAGATGGGATCAAGGTGGACTCAGCTAAGATTGAGGCAGTCAGAGATTGGCCAAGGGCAAGGAATGCTTTAGAGATCAAAAGTTTCCTTGGATTGGTAGGTTATTACAGACATTTTGTGGAAGGGTTCTCAAGGATTGCTACCCCATTGACAAAGTTAACACGCAAGAACTTGAAGTTTTCATGGTCAGATAGGTGTGAGAACAGCTTCCAGGAGTTGAAGCGGAGATTGATTACAGCTCCAGTACTGAGTCTTCCAATAGATTAGGAGAATTTTGTAGTGTATTTTGATGCCTTGAGACAGGGTTTGGGTTGTGTTCTTATGCAGTCACGGAAGGTGATTGCCTATGCATCACGTCAGTTGAAGGAATTACCTTTATGGGGAGAAGTGTGAGATATACACTGACCATAAGATCTTGAAGTATTTCTTCACACAGAATGATTTGAACTTGAGACACAGGTGTTGGCTGGAGTTGGTAAAGGATTATGACTGTAAAATCCTGTATCACCCAGGAAAAGCCAACATGGTGGCAGATGCCTTAAACTGGAAAGGTCCGGATAATTATACAGTTCGAGGAAGATATCCAAGGAATTGGCAGAGGATATGACCAGAGCATGAATAGAGTTAGTGGTGGACCAGTTAGCCAACATCACATTTTAGTCTACTCTTTTGGAGAGGATAAAGGAAAGTCAGTTAAGTGATCCACAACTGACGAGGATTAGAGGGGACGTCCTAACTAGATTGGCTAGGGACTATTCAGTATCAAAGATAGGGTTATTGAGGTATAAGGGTCAGATTTGTGTTTCGATGGATGTTGTTATCAGAAGGGAGATTCTAGTTGAATCTTATACTACCCCTTACTCTCTACATCCAGGCACCACGAAGATGTATCAGGATTTAAGATCACTATATTGGTGGCCTGGAATGAAAAGAGATGTGACCGAATATGTGGCTAGGTGCCTGACATGTCAACAGGTTAAAGTTGAGCATCAAAGATCAGCAGGACTATTACAGCCTTTGGATATCCCAAAGTGGAAATGGGATGATATCACAATAGATTTTGTGGTTGGGTTTCCCAGAACTGTGGGTCAACATGATTCGGTGTGGGTTATCATGGATCGATACACCAAATCAGCTTTCTTTTTACCAGTGAGGATGACTTATATAGTTGATTAGTACGCAAATCACTATGTGAGAGAGATAGTGCGCCTTCATGGGGCTCCGAAGTCAATTGTATCAAATCAGGGCCCCACATTTTCTTCCAAGTTTTGGGGAAGTCAGCAGAAGGCTATGGGTACACAACTAAAGTTTAGTACCACTTATCATCCTCAAAAAGATGGATAATCAGAGAGGGCGATACAGATATTAGAGGACATGCTGTGAGCATGTGTGCCTAGACTTTAAAGGGTCTTGAAGTAAGTATTTGCCTTTGATAGAATTTTCCTACAATAACAGCTATCAGACGACCATTGGAGTGGCTCCTTATTAGATGTTGTATGGTAGGAAATGTAGATCGCCCATTCACTGGGATGAGATGGGGGAAAGGAAATACCTGGGTTCTGAGGTAGTTTAGATGACCAATGAGGCTATTGAGAAGATCAGAGCTCGGATGCTCGCCTCTCAGAGTAAACAGAAAGGTTATTCGGATCTGAAGTGCAGGAACATGGAGTTCCAAGAGGGAGACTATATCTTCCTTAGAGTTTCACCATTGAAAGGGGTAAAGAGATTTGGAAAGAAGGGAAAGTTGAGCCCTAGGTTTATAGGACCTTTTGAGATCCTAGAGAGGGTTGGTCAGGTGGCCTATAGATTGGCCTTACCTCCGACATTGTCGGTCATACACAATGTGTTCCACATTTCAATACTTCAGAAGTACGTATCAGACGAGACTCATGTATTGAGTTATGAAGATCTGGAGTTGCAGGCAGATCTTTCCTATGAAGAATAGCTAGTCCAGATATTAGATAGGAAGGATAATGTAACGACCCAAAATTTGCTAATAGGGCTTAGTGCCTTAATTAGCGTGCCAGGAGGGCATAATTGGATATATGTATGTTTAATTGGTTAAATGTGTGATTATGTGACATGCATGATTAATATGATTATATGAATGTATTATATGCATGTTTATGAATATTAGATATGCATGTGGGCTCTTTATAGCTTATAAGAGCATATTTGTAATTTTGGGCCATTAAGGACATAAATGTGATTTTATGTGATATATGGTTGAGACCACATTATTATGTGGATATATTTGCAGTATATGGCTCGAGATGGTCCTAGTGAGCGAAAAGGCGAAATAGTCACAGCGGGGTTTAAATACCCAGCTCGGGGAAGCCTGGGGGTATTTTTGGGACTTTAGAGAATATTTTGAGATTTATTGAGCATTGAATAATTATTTATTAATTATGTGGACTTGACAGGGTTAGTTGATTAATAGTAGGAACACTTGAGGAATTAGAGAGAACTGGAAGCGGAATGACCATTTTACCCCTAGAACAAATTAAAGGACTAAGTGACCCAAAGGGGGGTAGTTCAGTCATTTTGAGTTAAGGATTAACTCAGAGGGAGATTCTAGACTTAGCCAGGAACCACCCTAAGTGCTGAGAACCTTCCATTCCCACTCACACCCTCTATCTCACGTTTTTCTCTCAATAAGCTTAAGGGGAAATTTCTGAATTTTTGAAGGAGAGGCTAAGGGAACATACTGAGAATTGAAATGAATTTGGACTGAGAAGAATCTAAGGAGTTAAGGCTAGAAGTGGATAGAGTCTAACTGGGGGATTCAAGCTATCAATTCAGGTAAAACCTAAACTATGAATATTAAATTCAGTTGAGATGATGATGAGCTTAGAGCCTGCATGAGAGTGATTTTCTTAAATTGATTTTGGGTGTTAGGGAGAGTAAGAATTTCTTATAAGATTAGATATGATGTTTAGGTTGTGGGGATAAGAATTATGGGTTTAGTTTTGAGTTTGGCTGAAGGTTTGGTTGAATTTTTGAGGTTTTTGGCTGGGAAGGATGAGGAGAAAACTCAGAAAATTCTAGGTTCGTGGGGTGCGCTGCGACCCAGCTCATGGGTGCTGCGGTCCGCATGCCCAGAATGACCTGGGAGGGCTCTCTGTTTTAAGGGCACACCACGACCCTAGGGGGCAAGTCACGGCCCACCTCCCCTTAATGCATGGGGGTTGTGTCTCTGTCTTAAGGGTGCCCTATGACCCTTAGGGCCAAGTCGCAACCCGCCTAGGGAACTTTGGCCTAGTTTGGGTTTAAGGCTTGGGGAGGCTCGGGAATTCAAACCTAAGCACTCGGGATAATTTCTACTACCCCATTTAGTAGAAATCGAGGTCCCGGAGGCTAGCTATTGTTTCCTAAGTACTTATTTGGATTAGAAATTGATGGTTACCCATTGACACTATGACTAGGTTTAGCGCCAAGGCTCAAGACTGAGGATCATGCTCGGGACCGTACTGTATCCTCTGCTCGAGATTTTAGGTAAGAAAACTGCACCCATGTGGTTGTGTTGGGGACTAAGGTTCCTTGTATCTAGATATATGTGTTAAGTAACTGTATTATTATTATTATTATGTGAAATGTTAAAGTACGACCTAAGAGAGTCGGGGCTGATGATTAGTGCATTGGACGCGGCTTGGCCACTGTGAGCCGGGGTCAGCTAAATAAATAATAGACTCGGCCTAAGCGAGCCAGGGTCAGCTTAGTAAACGGAGGGCTCGGCCTAAGGGCGCTAACCCTAAGCACTTGTATTACTGGTTAAAATATATTCTTGGAAATACATGTTTATTGTTATTAGCTTGATTCTTATACCATGTTGAATTTCTGGATGATTGTATTGAGAGTGATTGGATGCTACTACTGTATATGCGTTTGTTGTTTATAGTTTTCTTGCTAGGCCTTGGCTCACGGGTGCTACGTGGTGGAGGTAAAGGCAAAGGGGAGCTGGACCAACCATGAGTTGGAGAGATCTAGGGCAAGGTGTACATTGTCAGCCGCTCGTCCGCCATGGCTGAGGGAAAGTACAGGGAGAGAGCCTTAAAATTTGTGTATTTCCATTAGAGTGGCTTTTGGTTGTATAAAACATTTTGAGAGTTGTAAATTGTCTCTTAAACCCTGTTTTTTGGATCCCATGTACCAAACGTCTATTTTAATGGAAATTAACCGTTTATGATCAAAATCTTTTAACCCTAACCTAATAGTTGATTTTAGGAACACATTACTATTCAAACGACTTGATTAGCAAGTCTTGCACTATTTTAAAATACACATCGTAACGATCTTGGATATCCAAGGCGTTACAAATAAGGTCCTAAGGAACAAAATCATACCTTTGGTTAAAGTATTATGGAGGAATAGCAAAGTCGAGGATGCGACCAGGGAATTAGAGTCCAACATGCAAGATCAGTATCCCAAGCTATTCTGGTAAAATTTCAAGGACGAAGGAGAGGATAATTGTAACGTCTCAATTTCCCTAATAAGACTTAATGCCTTGATTAGGGGGCCAGGAGGGCAATAATTGATTTAATTATGTATTACGTGATTATATGCATGATCATACGAGTTATATTATAATATAACATGATATAACTATATTAGCATGTTTAGGTGTATAAAGCATGCATGTGAGCCTATTTCTTATTAGAAGGGCATTTTCGTGATTTTGACTCGTTAAGGGCATGTTTGTATATATATGTGTGTGTGTGTGTGTGTGTGTGTGTGCGCACGCATATTATTTGAGACCACATTATTATGTGTATATATTTGAGTTATTTGGCACAAGATGATCTTAGGGAGCAAGTTAGTGGCTTAGTCACAATGGGGAGAAATACACGGGTTGGGGAGAGCCAAGGGGTATTTTGGGTGATATGGAGAGTCACTGGGACTCATGGTAGTGTGAGTCATATTTTGGGAGAAATACCAATATTCTGGGTTTAGCGGAATTATTTGGGGAGATTTGGGTATAGAACGGGATTAGAGAGTGATAATGACATTTTTGCCCTTATGGGGTGTTGAGAGAGAAGTAGGTTGAGTGGGGGAATTTTGGTCATTTGGGATCATTCAAATATAACGTTAAGGCTGAATTCATTAACTCAGAAAACACAAGCCCCTCCCTCTCCTCTCCTGCTTTATCTAATCTCGTTAGCGTTTTTGAAGGAAACTCGAGTTTTAGAGCTCGGATTCAAGTGAGATTAGAATCATAGCAATTCTAGGGAAGATTAGAAGCTTTATAGCCTGGGGATTCAACTAAAAAATGAATTTATCAGAGGTAATTTGAGCTTTCAAGTTTCTGAGTTTTGGTTTTTAAGTTTCTTAAGCTTTGCTTGAATTTTGTGATTTTGAGAGTATTATTATTTGATTTCGAGTTGGGTTTTTCTGCCTGTGAAGTATTGATGATGTTTTGGGACTCGATTTTGGGTTTGATACCATTTTGGGGTGAATTTTAAGGGAATTGGCTCGGAGAAAGTGTTTGAAAAACTGGGTTCGCGGGGTTGCGCTGCGGCGCTCGCACTGTTCTTGGAGCGTTGCAGCTCGCATGAACCCAAAAGCTAGGGTGGTTCCCTGAATCATCTTGGCACCGCCGCGCGTGTCCCTGGGACTTTAGGCTGGGAGCTCTCTGACTTGAGGTACGCCGCCGGCCTTGAGGGGTGCGCCGCGGCACTAGTTGGGAAAATTGGCCATAAGAGGTTTGTGAGTGTGAGGATTCAAACCTAAGGGCTCAAGAAGGATTTTACTGCCCGATTTAGTAGAATTCGAGGTCCTAGAGACTAGGACTTGGTCTGGAAGTCTTTACTTACTCGATATTGATGGATATCGCTTATTATGGTTGTGACTAGGGTACCGCTATGGCTCAAAATGGGATCGTGCTCGGGGGTCATTGTTAATTAACTTGTGCTTGGACCAGAGGCAAGAAAACTGCACCCAATACATAATATATGTGATTAAGGCTTGGCCCAGTTGTTAAATATGGATATGATTAGGGCTCGGGCCCCTATGAATGAGCATGATTATGATTATGCATGTGATTGTTTGATTAAGCATGCTTGAATGCTTTGTATCTGGATAATTGTTAAATGATGTATGCTTGTTTGCATTATCTGATTGAAAGCATTGACTTATAGTCAAGGGCGGCAGTAGCACGCCGAGCGCTAGTCGAAATCATTGACTTATAAGTCAATGGTGGCAATAACACGCGAAGCATAAGCCGATATGGTTAGGCTTAATCAGGAGCGTGATATACACTTGACCGACCCTATGGTCGTTGGAAAATCAAAGTGTCAGGTACATTGGACTAGCTCTAAGGCTGGTTATACAGAGGATAGGGCAGAGGGCCCCAAGGTGACTCTATAGTCCCATATCCTACGGCAACAAGCCCTGGTGCGACCTTATAGTCATTTATTTAGGGCAGCGGCCCCGGGATGACTCTATGGTCACGTATCTAGGGCAACAGGCCCCGATGTGATACTGTAGTCACCTATCTAAATAAAATGCATACACGAGTAGGGTTATTACTGCTAGGCATGCTATTTATGATTCTGTAATATGTTGTTAACTAGTTATGAGCATGTTTAAGTTTTCTTGCTGAGCCTCGGCTCACGGGTGCTTTGTGGTGCAGGTAAGGGGAAAAGGAAGCTGGACCAGCCATGAGTTGGAGAGCTTCGGTGGCAACGTGTACATATGCGGCTGCTCGACCACCACGGCTGGGGTTTCTCAGAGGAACTAGGGTGTAACGACCCAAATTCACTAATATGGCTTAAGGGCCTTGATTAGTGTGACAGGAGAGCATAATTGGTTTGTGTGTGAATTTATTAAGTTTAACACGTGATTTTATGATAAGCATGCTTGAATGGTTATATGAATGTAAATGTGATTATATGCTATAATTGTGAGAACCACATTATTATGTGGGTAAATCTGCAGCATGTGACTTGAGGCGATCCTAGGGAGCTAGTTAGCAGGAAAGTCACAACGGGACTTAATACTTGACTTGGGGCAAGTCAAGGGGTATTTCGAGTATTGGATAGTTATTTGGGTTATCGGGTTATAGAAATAAATAATTGGAGATATATTTAAGGTTAGGAAGCTTAGGTGGGAATACTGGGGAATTTTACCATTTTTCCCTCGAGGACGTTTCCGGTACCCCGAGCCTCGGGATTGATTTAATTGCTCAAGAATAGACTAGTAAACTTTAGAAAACAGTAGAACCAAAAGCTAAACCGGTCCTTCTCTCTTTCTCCCTTTCTCTCTCAAGGAAACTACAAAAAAACTAAGGGAATTAGGCTGTAGCACAGAGAATTGAGTGGAAGATTTGAAGGAATAACTCAGTGGAAGCTTAAGAATCTAATTAGGAACTAAGGTAAGCATTGACATGCATTTTTGATCAATTGATTATATAGTTTTGGGGCTGGATTCTAAGAGTTTTTGGGTTCTTAACTTCAAGGTTGAATTAAGGCAGAAAGCTTGGGTGTTAGCTCAGTAATTGCTTGGAGGATTGAGTCTTCCGTCAAGGTAAGCTCCAATTCATGATTTAGTGATTGAATTCTGAATTTTTATGACTGGTTTTAGTGTTCTTGAGTGTGTGAGTTTCAGAAATTGAAAATGTGTTTTGATGAGTTTTTAGATTAGGTTTCTGCTGGCTTGTGCTTTTGAAATCATGCAGGAATGTTTGTGATAATTGTGGTATATTATTGGGATGGCTTTGGATGGTTTTGAGTGAGGTTTGAGAGTTAAAAATAGAGGTTTTTCTGGGGTCAAAGGGGGTCAGGTCGCGACATAGTTCTTGGTGAGCCACGGCCCTCTGAAGCTGATGAGTGCTAGAGAGGAGGGTGGGCCACGGCCCGTGCTGGTTCTGGGTGTGGATGAGCCTCTGGTTGGGGCCATGCCGCGACATAGGGAGGTTGAGCCACGACCCTTAAGGGAATTTGGGCTTTTGGGATTTTAGGCATGGGAATTTAACCTAGAGTGCTCGGGATCGAATCTACTACCGTGTTTGGTGGAATTCGATGTTCTGGAGACTAGAACCTTATCTAGAAGTCATTTCACAATTATTAATGGTATTCCTTATCTTGGTTGTGACTAGGTATAAGCTAGGGGGTCGGGAAACGGATTGTGCTCAAGAGGCATCTCACATAACCAGTACACTTGGAAAAAGGTAAGAAAACTGCACCCGGTTGTGGATTTATAATGGGACTAAGGGTTCCTTGTTTTGTATGCTTTATAAAGGATGGCATTATGCCATGTAATAATAAACAAACGGCCTAAGAGTGTCGGAGTTTACATTAGCGCACAGGGTGCGGCTCAGCCATTGGTAGCTGAGGACAGCT
This sequence comes from Humulus lupulus, assembly GCF_963169125.1. Classification (NCBI taxonomy): domain Eukaryota; kingdom Viridiplantae; phylum Streptophyta; class Magnoliopsida; order Rosales; family Cannabaceae; genus Humulus; species Humulus lupulus. The sequence goes on along the minus strand of NC_084801.1, from coordinate 20,894,303 downwards.
TATTATGCACTAAGCTCGATTTAAGCAGACCGGAGTCAGTGGGGTAAACAGATGGTGCGACCTAAGGGTGTCGACCCTGATTATCATGTGATTTGATTGTTATTATTGATTGGTGGACTTGTCATGCTGAATAGCTAAGTGTTGGTTTGTTGATTCTTTGCTTATGTCTATGGGCTATGTAATTAGTGTGATATGCTAAGTGTATGAACATGCTTTAAGGATTATTTGGTTGATATCATTGTTTGTACTATAATGTTATGTTTTCTTGCTGGGCCTTGACTCACGGGTGCGTGGTGCAAGTAAAGGCAAGGACAAACTTGATTAGCCCTAATTCGGAGAGCTCTTAGAGCAGAATGTACATGATCAGCTGCTCAGCCGCCACGGTTGAGGAGGAGACAGGAACAGGAGACCCATAAATGTCTGTTTTGCCCTTAGAGTAGCTAGTGGTTGTTTGTACTCTGGAAATTTTGTAAACTAACTTTTTAAACACTGTTTATTTTGGAATCTCTTGTATAAAATGTTTAATTATATGAAATGTATCTTTTGAGACCAAACCCTTTTAACCCTAACTCATTAATGGTTTCAGTGACACGTTTTTAACTAAATGACTTGATTAGCAAGTCCTGCACTTTTATAATTACACAGTGTAGCGGTCTTGGCTATCCAGGGCGTTACAACGGGTCAAACCCTATTTTGCTGCTTAGGTCGACTTGTTGTAACTTTTGAGTTGTAATTAACATTTTAAATGTTTATTTTGGGATCCGATGTACGAACATAAATATTTTAATGAAATGGTTATTTATTTTGACCAAAAATTTTAACCCTAAACCGTTAATCACGTTTAGTTACACGTTTATGGCCAAGAGACTTGTTTAGAGAGTCTATTATTATTTAAAATACACAGTGCAACGGTCTTGGCTATCCAGGGCGTTACAGTAATGTTTTTCCTAGGTTAAATACATTGCATGTTTAATGGGTTTACTGCTTGGTAAAAATTTTCAGTTAAGAGCACTTAGCTTTAATTAATTATAATAGGGAAACTAGGATAATTGATTGCTTAAGGATTATCTACGAGGTTAATATTTTAATTGGGAATAAGAGAATATTGTTTATCTTTGTTGATAGATTGATTGTCGAAGGTGGAGAGTAACTCTTGACTATTTCTTTAAAATCGCAACTCCCTTAGTTCTTGAATCGTTAATCTTTAATCTTTTAATTGTTATTTTATTTTATGTTATTCATCTTTAAAACCAAATCTCCTAGTTAATTTCTGTTTATTTCTTATTTTTAATAATAATTAAAATCATGGTCCTCGTGGGTTCGATTCTTATTTACCGTTATACTGAAGTAGCTAATATAAGTTATAAAAATAAATAATTAAATTTGACCCGGCATGCGACACCTGTCACTAACACACACTTTCAATACATGTGTATGTGCTACCCATAAAGACTAGAGAGGAAATGACTCTCTCCCTTTCTCTTTAGGGTTAGACATGTAAAATCAAATCAAATTATATTATAATATAATCTTTAATATAGGAAAATAATTCAAAATTTTAAAATTAGAAAAGAAATTAAAAATATAATTTCAATTAAACACATAAATATAATCTAATCCCAAACACAAATTAATATAATTTCTAAAACAATTAAAATCAAACCCAAGCCAAAAAAAAATCAGCAATGGACGCCTCTTTTCACTTCATTCCTTTCTTCCTTTCTATGTGTTTTTGTCTATTGTGAATGTTGATGTTAACAGAACTTAGTGAGGAGAAGCATATCATTTTCTCTCTAACCTTTGTTTGATGTCATTTTTTTTTTCAAATTGTCCAATTACTTGTTGACCATCTATTTTGTCTCATTATTTGTTTGAATTTTGTGTTTCAATAAATTATATTTTGGACTCTGTGTTTTTGTAAAATGGTTCAAATAGACATCTAAACTCAATTTTAATAAAGAAAAATTAAATATGACAACACAATTATTAAATAGAATGATAGTGCTTGTATTTAGAATTGTTAGTTTGGTAAATTATTTGTGATTTTAATTAAAAAAAAGTGACTAAAGTTGAGTTTAGGGAATTATTTGAACCATTTTACAAAATACAAGGTCCAAAAAGTAATTTTTCAAAATATAGGATCTAAACAAGTAATGTGACAAAATACATGCTCCAAAAACAGTATAATTATTTTTTAATTTTAGAATAATTCTTTATGAATTAAAGATTTAAAATAATTCTTTTTTAATTTTAGAATTAATCAATAACATTTAAATTTCAAATCTTATTTTTCAATTTTTAATTAATTAATTTATTTTAATAATAGTTTCTAAATAAATAATGGGTTTATATCTTTTTGGACCATGTGTTTTGTCACATTACTTATTTGGACCCTGTGTTTTGACAAATTACTTTTTAGACCCTATGTTTTGTAAAATGGTTAAAATAGAATCCTAAACTCAATTTTGATGAAGAAAAAATTGAATATAACAACACAGTTTTTAAGCAGAATGATTTTATTTTTGTTCTGAATTGTTAGTTTGGTAAATTATTTGTGGTTTTAATTGAGAAAACATTGACCAAAATCGGGTTTAGGGTTCTATTTTAACTATTTTACAAAACATAGGGTCCAAAAAGTAATTTGTCAAAATACAGGGTCCAAACAAGTAATGGGACAAAACACAGGGTCCAAAAAAATATAAACTCATAAATAATTAAGTATTTAATATGTAGCCAGAAACAGTATAGACACATGTACTCTCACTTACACTTAACGAATCTAGTTGGCACTTACAAGCCAAAAGTGCATGGCTACAACAAAAGTATAACAATTAGGAGCTTTACCACCAAAATTTGTATTAGGGGTAATATGTGCCACAATTCAAAATAATCATGAGTTTTGATGCAAATAATCCTACACTATATTACACTAATTAACATAAAAGAGTATTATTATTAGACTCCTTAAAATGTCCAAAACCATTTAAAGTAGCTACTCAGAAAGAGTTAATGATATTCAATATTAATTATTAAATTAAGTTATGCAGTGATATGTGCGCAAATAAACTATAGAATTACACAAATAAAATAGTAGAGCAGTGATTATTTTTTAAAACATTAAATCTCAATTTAAACAAATGTTAAATTTTGACACGTCAGTATATATAATATTTGAGTAAATCACTTTATATGATATTTGTGTGCGCAACGTAGCAATTCTCAACATGATGTTGGCTACGGTGCCATCCAGTGGTAAGGCCAGCCTCAACGCAAGTTGCCTTCAAGGTGGCTTGTTGACCATTTTCTGACAACACGTCACTTTATGCGTTGGAGGAGTTAAAGGCTTGAACAAAATTAAGGCACTGTTGCCACTGTGAGGCAACGGTGATTTCTCTTCTTTTTTTTTTTTAATTGTATATATATATAAATAAAACATTTTACACATATATATATATATATTTGTTACCATTTTTTTTACCGTTTTTTAATTACCGTTTATCACATGATTTTTTTATTATTATTTTTTTGTATAAATACTCATTTATTTCATTCAATTTTCACACCATTACATACATCTTCTTCCAAATTATTAATATCACAAAATTTCTTTTCTTACCAATGGATTCCCAAAATTCTCAAAATTTTCCAAATTCTCCAAATACCAACTCCCAAAATCTAAATTTTTAAAATTCATCATTTTCTCCACATACCAGTCCCCAAAATCCAAAATTTCAATATTCTAATTTCAATCAAAATTTTCAAAATACTCCCTCTACTAATCCTCAAAATCCAAATTTTCAATATTGTCAATTTAACCAAAGTTTTCCAAATTCTCAAAATTATCCCATGTCCTCTTACCCTTACCAAAATTTTGGCTCTATTGAGACAACCCAATAAGCTCCATTCTTCACACCAACAAATTCACTACCATATGCATTTCATATGCCTTCCCTACACCAACCCGAAATGGTTTCAAGAAATTATAGGCCAAGTATGGAAAAGTCTAGTATTGATTTGAATCGTGAAACATCATCGACATCTTTCTTTGAAACCCAACCTAAACATAGTGTTGAAAGGTTGGAAAATGTAGTTCTACACAATGAAGATGAATCAAGGCATAAATGTAAAGTCAAATGGAGCAAGGAAGCCACTATACTTCTGAGAAGTGGATGGCTTAATACATCTAAGGATGTCATTGTGGGGAATGACCAAACTTCTACACATTTCTGGGCTCGGATCGCAGAATACTACAACACCAACCAAAAAGGCGAGCAAGCAAGAACTGGAAGGAAATGCAAAGATCATTGGAACAAGATGAATCAAAAGGTGGCGCGTTTCAATGGGTGTTATAAACGAGTACAACAAGCACATCACAGTGGTTGGTCTGATGAGCAAATTATTGAGAATGCACATCAATTGTACAAATCTGAAAATAACAACTCAAATTTTCTGCTTGTGGACTGTTGGAGATTGCTAAAGGATGAGCTGAAATGGAATACAATGTACCAACCAAAAGGTGGTAAGAGAACAAAGGTGTCAGATACAGGGGCATTTACTTCTTCTTCCAATGCAGACATCAGTGATGATGAAGTACGTGAAGTGCGCCCTACTGGCCAAAAGGCAGCAAAGAGAAATGGGAAGGAAAAAAAAGACACACATGCTAGATTTATAGAGATTAGTGAACGGAAAGCATTTGCATTGGAGAAATTGGTGGCGATAAAGGAGAAAGAGGCAGAAGATAATAGGATGACAAAATACATGGATTATCTCATCATGGACATGTTGCATATGACTCCTGAACAAAAGAAAGATCATGAAAACTTGTGTACTTATATTAATAATAATATCCTGAAGTTATAATTGCTATGTATTTTTATCAACCGTATTATTATGTATTTTATTTTATTTAAATAAATTATCATTTATGTTAACGGCTACATTTTAACGGCTATATTTTAACGGCTACATTTCAACGGCTACATTTTAACGGCTACATTTCAACGGCTACATTTCAACGGCTATATTTTAACGGCTACATTTCAATGGCTATATTTTAACAGCTACATTTCAACGGCTATATTTTAACGGTTACATTTTAACGGCTATATTTTAACGGCTACATTTTAACGGCCACCATGTCTATAAATACCAAATTTCAATATTCCTTTTACTAAACTCTCCATTCAATCCTTCATTTTACTCTTTCATTCATCTTTCATTCCCAAATATCATATACTCTAAGTTCAACAATGGATTCGCCAAATTCTCCGAATCCATAGAACAATATGAGTCTAGAGGATATCATAATTGTAGAGTGTATTGACGATCATGATGATCAATATTTCAAAGCGCTCATGGATGGGGGTAGCTCAAAAAGACAAGGAAGAAAGAGAGCCCACATTGATAGAGGTCATGTAGAAGGACACCAACGTTTGTTCGATGACTACTTTTCTGATGAACCGGTGTATACAGAATATCAATTTCGAAGAAGATTTAGAATGCGTAGGCATGTATTCCTACGCATAGTGCAAGCTCTAGAAAATCATTCAGAGTATTTCCATACGAGGTTTGATGCAGTCGATAGAAGGGGGTTTTTTCCATTACAGAAGTGCACCGCTGCTATGCGAATGTTGGCATATGGAGCGCCTGCCAATTATGTTTATGAGTATGTTCGAATTGGTGAAACTACTGCTATTGAATGTCTAGTCAATTTCGTTCGAGGAGTGAATGATATTTTTGGGACTAAATATTTAAGACGGCCCAATGTTGGGGACATTCGTCGCTTACTTCAAATGGGGGAGGTGCATGGTTTTCCAGGCATGTTGGGAAGCATTGATTGTATGCACTGGGAATGGAAAAATTGCCCAGTTGCATGGAAAGGTCAATTCACGCGAGGTGATCACGGCAGACCAACAATCATGCTCGAAGCAGTTGCGTCACAAGATCTTTGGATATGGCATGCATTTTTTGGTGTTCCATGATCCAATAATGATCTCAACGTGTTAAATCAATCCTCAATATTCACTGATATCTTACAAGGGCAAGCTCTGAGAGTTGAGTTTACGATAAATGACACACAATACAACAAGGGGTATTATCTAGCAGATGGTATCTATCCAGAGTGGGGTACATTTGTTAAAACTATCCCACTGCCTCAAGGAGAGAAAAGAAAATTATTTGCCTGATGCCAAGAAGCGGTACGCAAAGATATTGAGCGAGCACTCGGAGTACTTCAATCTCATTTTGCTATTGTACGAGGACCAGCACGTTTTTGGCAAAAAGATGTTCTCAAAGATATTATGTATGCATGCATCATATTGCACAACATTATTGTCGAGGATGAAAGAGATGCATATGAGAGTTTGTTTGATTTTAATTATGATGACGGCCCCGCCAACACCCTAATGGTTGAAGTATTGCATGGACCTATTTCTGACTTCCCGACAATGCTTCAAAGAAATGCTGAAATTCGTGATAGAAACATTCATCGCAATCTTTAGGCGGACTTGGTAGAGCACATATGGTCAAAATTTAGAAATCATTTTAATTTGCATTTTTTTAATTATGTTAGATTGATTAATTATGATTATGTCATTTTATAAGTTCCTTTAAATTTCGTCTAATTTAAATTTGATGTAATATTTATTTATATTAATATATGGATTTAAAAAATTTAGTGTGACAATATTTATAATTACAAAATAATATATTAAATAATAATATGTGGGGCCATAATTGATAACTTTTGGTGTGGCTTAGCATTTGAGCATTTTTATGAAATAAGTTGATGCAAAAACTAAAGAAAGTACCAAATCATCTTCCCAGATGAGGGGCCCAGCCGAGGCTTGATCGCCGTATACATTTATATATATTCCCAGACACTCCTCCGGTCAACAGTCACTTTCAATCCCATCCATTCACTTTGTTGGACCCACTCACTCTGTGGACGAGATTAGCCCAGCGGTCACCTCATCCCCCTGCCCGAAACAGTCACTATCTTTCAACGGTTCAGATTTATCCTCTTTTTAATCCAATCAACGCGTATATTAGTATAATAATATTAAAATAAGAAAATTCGATGAAACGGTAAAAACGAGAATATTATAATAAATAAATAAATACAATAAAATTTATGGATTGAGATTTTATGGGTGGAGAAATTAGAGAAGAGTCAAGCCCCGTGGTAAAAACCCAGAAAATTCCAATTCTCTCGTAAATTGTTTCTCGAGAAAATTAACTAAGAAATTTTTTTAAAGGCCCAATTTTCTTTCTTCCCCCAAATTTTCCCAGAGAAACCAACCAAACCGAACCAAATTAAAGAAAAGGAGTAGGAGGAAGAGGAAGAGGGAAGAGGAAGAGGAGGAGGAGAAGAACTGCCAAAGAGGGTAAATTTTTCAATTCTTTGAAAACCCTAGCTTTGCTTGGAATTTTTCTGTGGACAATGTAGAAAAGGGGTTTAATTGGGTGTCTTCGTTTTTTGTATTCGTTGTGTGTCTCAATTATCAGGGAGTTGTACCTTTGTTTCGAGTTCGTTTTGCTTGTTGTGAGGATTTTGAATTTAATGTCGGGTTTTGGGGCGCAATTCGTGTTGCAAATTGATATCGATGTTGCTTATGTTGAAAATTTCGCGTTTTTTGTTAGCTTATTCAGTTCGATTTTTGGGTTTGCATGAATTTGTGGGCTTTTGCTGAGTTAATTTTGTTGAATTTTGGGGTTTAATTGAGTTGGGCTACGATAATTTTATTATGGGTTCAGTTGGTTCTGTAACGTTTATGATGTTGTTGAAGTTGGAAACTTGGGAATTGAGATGCGATTTGCGAGTTGAAGTTAGCAAAAGCTTCCCGATGTTACAAAGTTCAAAGAGGGAGCAATTGGGTATTCAACGCTATCTAAATATTTTAAGGTTTTTTTGCTGTCCAAGTTGGTTAAATTATTAGAGCTAGTTAGGGATTGATGTAGCTTTCGAGAAAGAAAAAAAAGCAACCAGTTATGGTAGAGCTTATTGCTATGTGTCACTAACGCCAGTTCATTCCAATTACCTTTGATGCCTCAACAGAACAACTTTATTATTTACATTTTATATCAAACTGTATTTAAGTCTGCCCCAGCCAATCAATTTTCAATGGGTTTATGTTTAGAAGTTTTGTAAAGTTGATTATGAGGCCTTAGAATCATTTCCAAGTGAACACTATGTTTTGATTGTTTCATATTAGATATCACAAATGCATGGTTCAGCACAATTTGGTTTATGATGGCTAGATTTTCCAACGGTACTGAATTTTGTTTGATATTGTTATTGTTACTTGTTAGTAATTGAAGATCTTAAGTTGTTGCATTTCAAAGAACTCACAGGAGACTTTCAGATATATCCATATTGGAATAAAATCATCTACAGAATCGTGCTGATGCTGCTTGCTTTGCATTCTTTATTGATTTGCATATTGATTCTCTTTTGTTGTAGGTCAGAATATAGGTCTTTTATATTTTTACTGTTTCTAATTGAAGACTGTCGTTTGAATTATGGTTATTCTTCTATGACTTGGATATTATTGTATTACCTAGTTATTTTGGTATCTAAATGATGGTTTTAGTTCTTATTTTGTCAGATATTGAGGATTCTGTGCACTTGGTGGCGTCATGACGTCTTCTGTGCATGATCTTTCTGGTATTATTTTTTTACTTAAATGTTACCGTTATGCAGTACCTTTTGATGTATTTATTTAACTTGTAAACGATTTGCAGAATTGGACTTGTTATTCTATGCTACCTTTCAGCCTCCTTTAATATAAAAAGATTGCTTTATTTGCAAGTATTTTCTTACTTAAATTGGGACTATTTGTTTTTTTTTTAATATTATTTATTTTTTAGTATATACTATTTCACCTCCTTGTGTACGTTTAAATTCCTACACCTAGCTCTGATACCGAGTTAAAAGAAATGGTTTTTAATATTCTAATATATTCACTGTACACGAATCGTGTATATAAAGGATTACAAAGATATTACAAGGATCCCCATTTAGGGAAATAAATCAAAGAATAAAATTAGGGAAATATTCCTTAATAACTACCTTCCTAAATAATAGCTAGACAGCTTTACACAGAATAAAACTTAAAATAGAATAGATTTTCCTACAGGTTTCAATAATACTAAATTACAAAATACTCTTTTGAGCTTATGCAATACTAAATTACAAAATTAATTCTTTATAAAAAAAATGAAATAGTTTTTTTAAACATTATAAGAATTTTTTTTTAACATATAATTTATTTAAAATGATTTTATAATATGAATTCTCAAAAAGTCGAATAATATTATTGTATAAATATTTTGTTTTAATTAATGAAATTATTTTAAATATTTTTATGAAATTTTAGAAGTAAAATGGTATATACTCTTCATTTATTTATTTTGTGGAGAAATTAATATTCTGTTATTGTGATCTTACCTAATGTACTTCAAAGTTAGAATAGAATTATATTTGCAGTGTAGATGTCTGTGCCAAGATTCTAAATTCAATTGCTGACGAATTTGATGACCCAATCTATTAATTTTTGTGTAATGACACAATAGGAAGATACTGGTTTAGGTTTTGATGGTGGTGGTTGTGGTGATGGTTTCTGTGATTGTTTGGTTGGAGATTGTGTATCGGTGGTAATAGACAAGGACGGACTTACTCACCCTCAATTTTTTTTTTAAATATAATATGTATTATATTTATAGCCAGACTCTTTAGTATCCATTTGCCCACCCTATTTAGTGTCTATTTCCCACCCTATTTCATTCTTTATACATACATGTGTATAAATATGAATAGCGGATGCTTTAATATTTTCATGTGTATAAATATTATATGTATATAGAGCCTGACTATTTAGTATATATACAATATAGATATAGATATTGAACAAGCAAAAAAAGGTAGAGGCCCAAAGTATTACTTTGGTGACAAAAATTGCATTAATCAATAAATGTAGAGGAGTGCATAGCTAGCTAATTTTTTTTTTTTTTTTTTAAAATGGAAGTTGTGACGGGAAATTTAAATTTATTATTTCTCATTAGTTGTTTTCTTTTTCTTATATAAAAAATTCTAAGCTAATTAATTTTCTTTTCCTAATTAAATATTATAGTTTGCCCACCCTAGAATGTGACCCTAGGTCCGTCCCTGGTGATAGAGTCATGACATGTAGTAATGGTGGTATCCTACTAGTGCTGATTTCGTGTTTATTATAATAATAAAGTTCCTAAAATTTTCTAAAAATTATGTAGGCATAGACCGTATGCAGAAGATAGCCCTTATTTATTGTCCTGACTCTTTGGCAAGACTGTGTTTGTTTGTTATTTCAATTATTGTAACTTGTAAGTAGGTTCTTATAAGAGATTTGCCTTGTAATCTAACTGTTTTGATTTTAAAGTCCACAGATTGTCATAGGTTCTTTAATGTATGAAAGGTTGTGTTATAGTTTTTTCATTTTTTTGAAACTTTGAATGTTCTTACTGAACCTGTATTGTAGAAATGATGATTTATGCAAGTCATATATGATGAGCCACACTTGCTCATTTCTAGGCTCATCACTTCTACTGATAATATATTACTGGAGTACGTTGCCTCTGTTGTAATTTTTTGGTTTCTCTCAGAATCCTTACTTCACTAGTTGTATTATATGTTTTGTGCTTCATAATGTTGATATGATGTGTTAATGGTCTGTGCATATAGTATCCAATAGCAAGTTTTTAGTCTCTGCTGTCCTTTGGACCTTCTCTACTTCACCAGTTACCTGTTTTTGTGTCCTCCCTCCACTTTTTATTTATTTATTTTTTTGTTCTTTCCTGCAATTTTTAACCTTCTTGACAATATTGATTACACAGACAACTGTGAAGCTGATGAGCAGCAAAAGCAATCAGAATCTCAGATCCAGTCTTCTTCTCCTGCACCTGGAATGTCTCATACTGTAATGTCAACTCCAAATGTTCAGTATGCAACCAGTCCACAATTTGGAGCAGGACATGCAGTGGTACGATCTTGAAACAAAAATCCTTGCCGTTAATTCCTTTCATACAATGATATCCACAAATTGTTCTGTTTCACTGTAGTTTACAGCTATCAAATGATTACATTTTCTGGTGCATATGGATTTGCTCAAAACTTCGACATGATCTATTCCTATTGTGTATACACATACATATTATTGTGTAGATGTGTTTGTCCCTAACTGAATGAAGATGTGACATTTTGATTTAAATGAATTATTCAGAGTTCATTGTTTAGGAGGGAAGAAAGATCCACGTGCATGATAAATTGGATTGGTCTTCTAAATGATTTTAAGGATTCTACACTCATAATTCATTGGAAGGGGGTTACAAGGACGTCAATTCCTTCTTCGGAATTTTTATGCTTTATATGTCTGACTTAAATTGCCTCAACAATCAGGCATTGTTATTGAAATATTATCTTCTTTGTTAGCACCTTATTTTTAATTAATGCTCATTAAATATTTTCTGACATTAAATTGCCTCAATAATCAGGCTTTTTTTATTGAATTTTTTCTTCTGAGTTTGAGCTGTTATACAGTTTAATAATTTGCTAGGTTTATAGCTCTTTAATTTACACATTATGTTGTCTTTCAATAAAGAAAATCAAGGTTTGTTTTAGACGTGTATTCTATACTTCATGAAGTTTTAGAATTGGGATTGAGTTTTCATCAAGTGTCTCCTAAATCTTTTAGGAACTGGAATCATGTGATGTTTGATTGCAAAGTTTTTTTTTCATGCGTATATTGTGTTTAAATATTTGTATTGTTTTTTCCTCATAGCCTCAAAAGGGAATTGGATTGCTGACACTAAGGTGGTCCCACAGAAATTGAGTTCCCCCTTAGTAAGCAAATACAGGAGTTGGAATAAAATTCATTCCTTTCTTCTCCATTTCCCTGAAAGAAAACCTGGCATAACTTAGTAGCGTTGTCAAACATTTGAAGTAATGCAAAGTGGAATCAAATACTTCGTGAGGTTTTCCTTTTTCATTCTTCTAGATCTGATTTATCCTCTCTAATTTTTTTGATAGCAACTGAATGGGTCAAATGAAAATACCAACTGGCTTAGCTTGTTTTTGCTTTTCTTTATCTGTTTTGATTTCGGGCATGAATATTATGTGTAAAGTGCTTACTCATGCATGGGTGTTATATATGTGATTGTCCCATTATGGACAATAACAACTTCTAAATTTAGAAAACAGAAATCAACGATCAATCATAAACTACTCAAAATTCAGAACTTTGAGAAATTCAACTAATAAAACCTTGTCTGATTGAAGGCACCGGCGGCAGCTTATCCATATCCAGATCCTTACTACAGAAGCATCTTTGCTCCTTATGATGCACAACCTTATCCTCCACAGCCTTATGGTGGACAACCAATGGTATGCAGATTCTCACATTCAACAGATTAAAATTCCCATATTGGAATGGGGTAGTTAACTTGTAATGGAACTCGCAGTTTGTCTATCTAAATATCATGGTTGTTAATATGTGCATTTTTTCAGGTCCATCTTCAGTTAATGGGGATACAGCAAGCTGGTCTTCCTTTGCCTTCAGATGCCGTCGAGGAACCTGTATTTGTGAACGCAAAACAATATCATGGCATCTTGCGACGCCGACAATCTCGTGCAAAAGCAGAATCAGAAAATAAAGTTATAAAGTCTCGAAAGGTATTATTATGAACCTCAAACTTCTTGCTTTTTCTCTTAGATTATGAAGTGACTGTCCGAGTGTTGTGATAGTAGCATCTTGGTTATATGTTCTGCTTTTGGTTTTTGCTGTTTCTAAGTTCTAACTTGATATCAAACTTACCTTGCAGCCATACTTGCATGAATCTCGACATTTGCATGCATTAAGAAGAGCTAGAGGATGTGGGGGCAGGTTCCTTAATGCAAAGAAAAATGAAAAGCATGAAGATGAAGATGAAGATACACAGGTTGACAAATCACAGCCTCACATCAATTTGAACTCCGATAAAAATGAACGAGCCCCTGCAGATGGCACATCCTGAATATTCTGGAAGCATCATTCAAAGGGGTCACAAAAAGCAGTTAGTCATAATCAATGCTAGGAAACTAAGATCCGCTCGTGCGTGCGTTGGCTACTGGTAGCCGATGTTCATCACGATGGGGTCTATACTTCAACTGAGTAGTGTGAATAGTTTTTTCAAGTGGTAAATTTGTAGGAAATGTTACAAAGATGAAGCAGTCAAGTCTTTTTGAAAAGCACATGATAGTTTCCTTCTCCATGAGGAGACTACTTCATTTTGGTCTTTACTTAATGAGGTTGGAAACTTGTTTTTTAACAAAACTCAAAAAGAGAGAGTCGTTGTAGTTTGGTTTGATTATGTGTCATTAGTTTTAGAAGAAAATCAGATTTAGATGTTGTGAGATGTGGTATTAGTTTCATTCCATTATTGTCAACTGAGGAATAAAGGTGAGTGGTGTTGGCTTGAGAAAAAAAAATGGTGGTTTGTTTCTATTACCATGTTATATGTTGGATGTAAGTAGCAGATTACAACTGAAAATGATTTTCTTTCTCTTTCCTTTATTATTGGTGGGGGTGGGGTGGGGTGGGGTGGGGTGGAAAGAGTTGTGGGTGTGGATTTCTAGAAAGCTGTACAAGTTGAAACATCAAATTTACCTTGCATTTTAAGAAGGAAAAAAAATGAAATTCAAAGGATTTTATTTTCAATTGAATTAATAAATTAAGAAATTTTTTTTTAGAAAAATTAAAACTAAAATGTAATTTTTTTTAAATTTACAACAATGGCAAATGTCTATAAAAAAAATATTATAAATAAATCTCTTATCTTATCAAATTTGTGAGAAATATTTTCTTCCATTTTTTTTTCTTCTATTTCTCCTCCTAAAAGTTGTACAGGTCATTTCTTTTCACTTATAGGTGTGTTGTCTATTAGCCTTTTCTCACCCCAACTTGGGCTTTGGATCTGCACGTACTTTAAAGAGTAAATTACATTTTATATGCCTTTTTTTTAACAATGTTTGTAAAAATATGGTTTTTTATTTCAAGAAAAGTTACTTTATGGTTTTTTTTTAAGAATTTTCACTTTTATAGGTTTAGTTTCCTATATTTTTCTATAAAGTATGCAATAATTTTTCTCTTACCCAAGTCTTATTAATTTGGAAGGATATTTTTGTAATTTGATTATTATTTTTTTACATTAATTTTATATAACTAATTTTTATTAAATTTTTCTTTGGTTATTTTGCAATTTTTTTTTTGTATTATGAATTGTGTTTTTTTTATTATAAATATTTTTTTTCCTTTTATAAAGTCTGGGTAAGGTAACCAGTTACTTGATTGATTTTTCGCAGTTTATATAAAAAAAATTCTAGATCTAGGCTAAATAACATGTTATTAGGATGGGTAACCAGTTACCCTAAGATGAGTAAGCTTCTACCATAAAATGGGTCACCAATTACCATAAAAGGGGTGACAGGTTACTTATATTAAATGTGGAAAAAAAAACATTAAATTTGAAGAAAAAAAAAAGACATGATTTGATCTTATAACCCATAAATATACTTACATATCAAAACGTGAAGGTAACCTGCTACCATAAATAACACAGAAATATATACACAAATAACATGAAGGTAACCGGTTACCATAAAGAACCCAGAAATATACACACATATCATAACGTGAAGGTAACCAGTTACTATAAAGAACCCAGAAATATACACATATCAGAACGTTAAAGTAACCAGTTACCTATTGCAGACTTGAAGATAGAAAAAAAACATACAGATCCAAAGAAAACAGAAAAATATATTCAGATCTGAAAAAAAAAATCATATCTGAAAATGGCAGAATCTCACCGTGGAGCTGGGAGGTGGTTCGCCGCAGAGCTGGGTGTGCATCGACACCACGGCCGGAGTTGGAGGTGGCTCTCCGTGGAGATGGGTGCGCATCGCACCTGGTGGTGTCGCACTTGGGCCCGCACTCGGATGGGACTCTCGAACGGAGTTGGGGTCTCGAACAGAGGGTTGCGGATTCGCCGAAGATGGGTTCTGCCTTGGGATCGCAGATGGGGTCGCAGATTCGCCGAAGCTAGAGGGGATTTGCGCCGACTGGAGTTCTAGGGATGGTGCGACTAGATTTGGAGATAGAAAGGGTTTGTGCGACTCGGTTTGGAGAGAGAAAGGGTTTGTGTGGCTAGAGTCTGAGAGAGTGAAGTGGAATGCTAATTACAATAGTACCCTTGTGTTGGCTGATGTGTTTTGTTTTAAAATTTAGCTTCCATATTTAATTAGTTAGCAATTGTGTTTCTCACACTTTGTTGTTTTTTTAATAAATTTTTTCATACAAATTAGGAAAAATGTAATATCCATATTTTTGCACAGTAATAACATAATAGCTATATTTATGAAAATTTTCCTATTTTAAAAAGGAGATGACATGGTAAAGAATTAGTCTAAAATCTTTATAATTTATTATTTTCATCACCACGAAGATACTTTAAAGAAGATAACATGGTTGAGAAGTCCAATTAATTATGGTTTTTCAGAATTATTTATAAAATAATATAAGAATATATCATACTTTTTTTTGCAAGTTAGCCATAACTCGTCTAGATATTGCAATAGAAGTGTATTTTTTTCCCATGTTTTTAATTTATTAGGATTTGAAATCAGATAGGTTAATACCGATTTGTAGGGTTATTAATCTTGTAGGTTGTCAACACTCTTTCTTCTCTAATATAAAACTTGGGCTGACATTTGTCAACCCACTAGTCCCCAATGAAGAAAAAAGATGAAATTACATTTTATAAGGGATTTTTAATAGTGTGCAAAAATATGACTTTTTTTCAAAAAAAAAGTTAATGTATAGCATTTTTTAATAATTTTCACTTTTATGGGTTTATTTTCCCATATTTTTGTATAAAAGTTGGTTTATGCCATAGTTTTACTCTTAATCAAATTTGGAAGGGTATGTTTGTAATTTGATTATTATTTTTTTAGGTTATTTGTTTTTTATATTGTTTTTATATTACTAATTTTATATTAAAATTTTCTTTGGTTGTTTTGCAATTTTTTTTTTGTAATATGAATTGTTTTTAAAATTTTTTTTTTTTTTATTATAAACATGTTTTTTTTAAGATTGTACGTTTTTTTTTTCAAATCCTGGGTAGGGTAACCAGTTACTTGATTTATCTTAAAAAAAAAATCATAGAGTTAGGTTAAATAACATGCACCAAGAGGGGTAACCAGTTACCTAAGAGAGGTGACGAGTTACTCATATTAAATATGAAAAGAAACATCAAATTTGAAGGAAAAAATTGAAGAACACTTCGTTAAAAAAGGAAGAAGAAGTAACTATGATTTTAGTAATATAAGTAACTAGTTATCATAAAGAAACCATAAATATACACACACCAGAATATGAAAGTAACCAGTTACCCTCAGAAATATACATACAAAGAATGTGAAGGTAACCAGTTACCCATTCACGTTTTCATATTTTTATTAGTTTTCTTTCCAAAATTTGGTATTCCTATAAGTGTTACAGTAAAAAGAAAATGCTGAAAAAATTGATTTGATTTTTTTTACATATAGTGGAAAAAAACTATAAAAAAATTACAATAATAAAATATAATAAATAAAAAATAGTAGAATAATTATGTAATGTTAAAATATATATGTGAAAAAAAAAGAAATAGAATGAGAAAAGAATAAGTACAAAAATGAAAGAAAAAAAACAAAAGAAATGATGAATGAAAAAAAATAGATGAATAAATAAGAATGAAAAAAAGAAGAAGAAAAATAATGGAAAAATGAAAAGAAAAAAAAATATGAATGAAAAAATTTGTAGAAAAAAATGAAAAAAAAATTGAAGAAAAAAAAAAGCTCATATGTGTGAAAAAAGAAAAAAAAATTGAAGGAGAAAAATATAAATACAAAAATGAAGAAAAAATATAATGAAAAAAACTGAAAAAAAAATGAAAAAAAACAATACAAATGAAAGAAAAAAAATAGATAAATGAATAAAAATGAAAAAAAAAAAAAAGAAGAATGAAAAAATTTAGTAGAAAAAAAAAAGAAAAAGGAAAAAATGGAAGAAAAAACAAGTAAGGAAAAAAAAGAAAAAAATGATGGAAAAAAATAAAAAAAAATTACTTTTAAAATCAAAGAAAACATAACTATGATAAAAAAATGTGACATTTCCATATTTTAGTTAGCTACTAATTGTGTTTCTCATACTTTAACTTTTTTTTTAATAAATTTCCCATACAAATTAAGAAAAGTATAACTCCCATATTTTTGCACATTGGTGGTATAAAAGCCATATTTTTGAACAATTCCCATGAAGAAAATAGTATTGCCCAACCCAACCAGTAGGTTAACCGGGTTAATCTCTTGGCTCCCTTCTATATTTTTTTTAGTTAATTACTAAGTTGTAAAATTTAAATATAAAAGAAAATTGTAAAATAATGCTTAAAATTAGAGGCGAAAAAATGGGTCAAATATGATAATGCGACTCGAAATTTGTACGAAATAAACAAGTTTGAGTTTATCTTAAACAAATTTAGGTCATTTTCAGAATTACACAACTAACATCTTTATTAAACATGTCATAATTAGGTTGACATATATGATCTGAAAAATGACACATTAACAATCCATTTGATATATTTATTTCTTTATTAAAAAAAATTAAATGGGTTATTGACAAATTATATTAGTATTAAATGATTTATAAAATATGGCATAATCGTGCTAAATGTGTTATAAATAGGTTGTTGGCATATTAACACAAATTGAACAATAATTTTTGGAAAAATTACACACATCACCATATATCTCAAAAAAATTTGAAATATACGGTGCATGTCAAATATACGGTTTAACTTTTGATATAGGATGTTTTAAGACATATACGCATCCATATAAATATGCATACGACATACTATAGTACATGAATAAATAGTTACCTATTTGTGAGTGAATATATAGCTAGTTATAGTCTATAGGGATTAAAATTAGACTCTTTAAATAATACTAAAAGACAAATAATTATTAAAATAATAATAAGTTGTTACAAATTAGTAATATTGTTCCAGGAATACTATTGGAATGATAAATAACTATTAAAATTATAAAACTAGTTTGGTACATTTTTATTATAATTATGTTAAGTAAATTTATAAATTATTTATGCAAATACTAGTTACACAAGTATATTTTTATTTGTAAATTAGTTAGGTAAACTTTTGTTACAAAAATCAAATTTTTTTATACGAATTAATTTGTAAATGTTGTTTACAAATTTGTAAAAGTTGTTTACTTATTGTAATAGTTTTGTTACTACTTATCACAATTTTGTAACTCATTTTTTTACTTTTTAATGATTTTTAGTTACTGTCGGTAACAATTTTGTTATTGATTGTAATAGTTTTGTTACTATCTGTTACAATCTTGTAACTTCTATTTTTACTTTGTAACTATAGCATTTGTTAAAATTTTAGTTGTTCTAACATGTAGCATTTTTTATAAATTTTAGTTGCGAAAATTGAATATTTTAGCTATACAATTAACTATATAAATCATTGTTACAAACATGTTAAGAAAAGAAAATAGTGTGTTGCCATGTGGGCTTGGGGTGACATATTTAACAATAGATGATTTATTGGTTAGCATTATAATTGAGTGCCGTATATTTATAATTAGTTTCACTTGCCGTATATTTAGACTATTTTTGTTAACTTACCGTATATATGCAAATTTCCCATAATTTTTTATCGTGTAAACTCGTTTATAAATAGATTGGATTTGTGTTGAATTTTTTGACAAAATTTTTAAATGAGTTGGGATTGAGTTTAGTATTTACCTATAATACATGAATATCGACACAACATCATTTCAACCTGGAAATATAAATTGCCACCTATACTTAAAATGTTATAATGCAGGGAGTTTTTACTTTTCATTTTATTTACTAAATTTTTTAATTTGAATGAAATGTTGTGCTATTATCCTTTAAAATATATAATTAGTTTGGTTGGGTCATGAATAGTAAGTTTAAAAAAAAAATAACTTTGTTTAAGTTGTATTTTTTTTCTTCTTCATATTTTAAATGGTCGAATTAGTCAAGCTACAACCCAAAATTATATGAACATCCTACTTGTATTCAAGAAAAAGACCTAGATTTCTTGACTCCATCACATATTCACCTTGTTGGAGAAGGGTAGATTTGCCATTGAAACTAACTTGGGATATGCTAAGTAAGATGGAGGGAGAAAAGAAATATTTTGTTTCTAATATATATATATATATATATATATATATACTAGTTGAAATAATTTATAATACTAGTTTTATTTAGAAAGTGTATTAATTTATTACCATATAAATTTTAAATAAATAAATGATGTCGTATATTATAAAAAAAAGATAGTTAATATAATATATAATGTGAACATATTTATAAATATATAAAAATATTAAAAACAAAATATTGTTGATGATTTTTTTAAAAAGTTGTTTTATATATATCCCATCTAAATTAGATGGTTAAAGTCTAAAATATTTATAATATATACTAATAATAATACTTAAAAAAAAACTTTTTAGATATATTTTAAAATTATATTTTATCTATTAACATTTGTTAATCACTTAATTCATTCAATAAGAATCTAAATTTTCCTAAATAATTAAATTTCTATCAAAAGTTTAATTTTTTATTGGATGAAATCGGTACTTATCTATATATATTAAAGGGAAAATACAAATTTGATCCCTGTATTTTTTCCGAATACGAGATTGACCCCTGTGTTTTGTTAAATGATAATGGTTTATTTGTGGCGAAAATACCTAAATTATTTGTTGGGTTCAGCTCACTTAAAAGTTATTTTATTTGGTAGTTAATACCGTTTATCATCTATGGGTCCAAGTCAGCATTACTTAAGATATAAAGGAAGGCTGAAACTATTGGCTGAGAACAGAGAGTTTTACACAGCAAGAATTTTGAAGAGAACAGAAGAGAATTCAGAGGAGTTTCGGAGAGAAGGAAGTTCAGTGAAGAGAACCTACGTTCTAAATCTTTCTTCTACTTTTCTGTCTACTGTTTGTTTTAGGTGCATGACACCATTGTTGTTCCAAAGCTAAGTTTCTCTCATCTTGTGTAATCTGTACTTAAGTTTCATTAATAAAGATCAGAAGCCAACTGGCTATTCTCTCCCGTGGATGTAGGCACAATCATTGTGCTGAACCACGTAATTGTTGTCTTGCTTTTCATTTAAGGTTTCTCTGTTTTTGGCTGTCATTTTTCTTTGTTCTTGTTTAGTTTCAGTTTCTTGTTTGGTGTTTTCAGGCACCACAATTGGTATCAAGAGCCCAGGTTGTATTAAGTTGCTTCAAGAAACTGGTTTGGGGTTCAAGAACTTATCAAGAAATGGGGACAGCCAAGTTCGAGGTGGACAAATTTACTAGAGCCAATGACTTCAGCTTGTGGAGAATCAAGATGAAAGCACTCTTAGTGCATCAAGGCATATCTGAAGCTATAGATGCAGATTTATTAAAGGATGTAAAAGATGAGAAGGTTAAGAAAGACACTGAATCAAAGGCTCATAGTGCTATCCTTTTGAGTCTTGGAGATGAAGTTTTGAGGGAAGTGTCTAATGAAAATACGGCTATTGGATTATGGAACAAACTGAGTTCAATCTACATGAAGAAATCGTTAGCAAACAAATTGTATCTCAAGAAGAAATTATACACTCTTCGGATGGATGAATCTAAAGAATTAAGGAAGCATTTGGATGATTTCAACAGAATTATACTTGATTTGAACAATCTTGGGGTCAAATTTGATGAAGAAGATCAGGCTATAATTCTCTTAAGTTCATTACCAAAGATGTATGAACACTTTGTGGATACAATTCTCTATGGCAAAGACACCTTGACTATGTCAGAAGTCAAGTCTGCCTTAAGTTCTAAGGAGATACAGAAACGAGGAGATGACAGAAGTGAAACAGGTTGAGAAGGGCTGTTTGTAAGAGGAAGGTCAGAAAAGAAAGAGTACAGAGGAAGAAAATCTTCTCGAGGCCAAAGTTATCACAGATCCAAATCAAGGACAAGAAATAAAGCAACAGGAAAACAATGCTATTATTGCAAAAAGGAAGGCCATTTCAGAGATGAATGTTTGGCGTTGAAGGCTAAACTGAAAAGGGAAGGTAATCACAAGAACATAAATAATGGTGAGGCAAGTGTAGCCACTGATGGTTATGATTCTGCAGATGTGCTTGTGGTTTCTAACTCTGTTTCAGGTGGAGAATGGATTTTGGATTCAGGTTGCTCATTTCATATGAGTCCAAGCAAAGATTTGTTCAGCTCCATAATAGAAGAACATGGTGGAACTGTGTTGCTTGGGAACAATAAAGCTTGTGAAGTCAAAGGGATTGGATCAATAGTGGTAAAAATGCATGATGGCATTTCAAGAACAATACAGAATGTGAGATATGTTCCAGAATTAAAGAGAAATATGTTATCAATTGGTATGTTTGACAAGAATGGATTTACAGTTAAAATTGATAATGGAGTTTTGAAGATTTTAAAGGGCTCATTGGTGGTTATGAAAGGTAAGTTGACAAATGGCTTATATATTTTGGATGGGAAAACTGTAACTGGAAATGTTGCTACTGTCATCAGCAACAACTCAGAAGAAACAACCAGATTATGGCACTTGAGGTTAGGACATGTGAGTGAAAGAGGCATGCACGAGCTCAATAAACAGGGACTATTCAAGGGAGGTTTGAAAGACAAACTTGAGTTCTGTGAAGAGTGTGTTTATGGTAAGAGTAGCCGAGTCAAATTCGGTAAGGGTGAGCACACAACTACTGAGAAGCTTGCATACATACACTCGGATCTCTGGGGTGCTTCAAGAGTTCAGACTTCAGGTGGAGCAAGCTATTTCATGAGCATCATTGATGACTACAGTAGAAAGGTATGGGTTTTCTTGTTGAAAAGTAAGGATCAAGCTTTTGAAACCTTTGTTAATTGGAAGAAACTGATTGAAAACCAAACTGGTAAGAGAATCAAAGTGTTGAAGACAGATAATGGCCTTGAATATTGCTCAAATGAATTCAAAGAATTCTGCAACAGAGAAGGGATAAGAAAACATCTTACAGTGGCAAGAACACCTCAACAGAATGGTTTAGCAGAGCGCATGAACAGGACACTACTTGAGAGGGTTAGGGGTATGATGAAGAGTGCCTGTTTAGAGAAACATTTCTGGGGAGAAGCCTTGAAAACAGCCTGCTATCTTGTTAACAGATGCCCCTCAGTTGCCAATAATTTCAAAACTCCTCAAGAATTGTGGACAGGACAGCCACCAAAGTTTGATCACTTGAAGGTTTTTGGTTGCACAGCCTATGTGCATATCAAACAAGACAAACTAGATTCAAGAGCACTTCAGTGCATGTTCTTAGGCTATCCTGATGGTGTCAAAGGCTACAAGCTATGGTGTTTAGAACCAGGGCACAAGAAGTGTATTATCAGTCGAGATGTGGTATTTAGAGAGGATGAAATGGCTATGAAACCAAAGCCTCAAGTGACAGCTTGTCAATCTGAAAAATCTGACAGTGTACAGTTTGAGGTGGACCAACATCTTAGGGATAAAGCTGATGAAGATAGTACAGATAAAACAGATGAAATGGACACCACACATCAAGATCTAAGGTCATACCAGCTAGCTCGAGATAGAGAAAGAAGAGAGACAAGACCTCCAGATCGACTTGGCTATGCTGAATTTATTGCTTTTGCTTTGTCTGTTGCTGAAGAGATTGATAATGCAGAACCAGCAACATATCATGAAGCTACTAACTGTAAAGATGCTGCAGAATGGCTTAAAGCCATACAAGAAGAAATGTTGTCTTTGCAAAAGAACAACACTTGGGTGTTAGTAGACAAACCAGAAAAGAAAAGGCTAGTAAGCTGCAAGTGGATTTTCAAGAAAAAGGAGGGTATTCCAGGAATTGAAAATACAAGGTTCAAAGCAAGATTAGTGGCTAAGGGTTTCACACAGCAAGAAGGCATAGATTTCAATGAGATATTCTCACCAGTGGTCAAGCAAGCCTCAATTGGAATAATGATGTCAAAGGCTGCAAATTACAATCTAGAGGTGGACCAAATGGATGTTAGAACAGCTTTCCTAAATGGAAGTCTAGATGAAGAAATATACATGCATTAACCCGAGGGATTTGAAAGTAAAGACCCAAATAAGGTATGCCTACTTAAGAAATCTCTCTATGGACTTAGACAAGCCCCAAGACAATGGAATCTTAAATTTGATGAGTATATGACTAAGATTGGTTATGAGAAGAGTAAATTTGATCCTTGTATATACTCCAATAATCAGATTTACTTGTTGCTGTATGTTGATGATATCTTGATTATTGGAAAGGAAAGAACAGGAATTAACAAGCTTAAAGAAAAGCTTAAGCAGAATTTTGAGATGAAGGATCTCGAGACAGCCAAGAAGATTCTTGGTATTGACATTAAGAGGCCTCAACCACATGTCATTACCTTGTCTCAGAGAGGGTACTTACAGAAAGTTTTAGAGAAGTTTGGAATGATCAATTCCAAAGCTGTCTCTACACCCATTGCCCAACACTTCAAGCTGTCAATGAAACAGTCACCAAATACAGATACTGAGAGAGAATACATGAACAAGGTTCCCTATGCTAGTTGTGTTGGTAGCTTAATGTACTCTATGGTTTGCACGAGACCAGACCTAGCACACTCTATGAGTGTTGTTAGCCGATATATTGCCAATCCAGGAGCTGAGCATTGGGATGCTGTCAAATGGGTTATGAGGTACATTAAGGGAACATTGAATACAGGTCTGGTGTTCAGAAATAAAAGTCAATTTAATGAAGAAATAACAGGTTTTGTTGACTCAGATTTTGCTGGAAACATTGACACTCGAAGGTCTCTAACAGGGTATGTTTTCACAGCTCTTGGAAGTTGTATTAGCTGGAAGTCGAACTTACAAAAGGTTGTTGCGCTGTCATCTACTGAGGCTGAATATATGGCAGCTACAGAAGCAATCAAAGAGGCAATTTGGCTCAGAGGATTAAGTGAAGAACTAGGATTTAAATCAGATGATATCACAGTTCATTGTGATAATCAGAGTGCCTTACATCTAATGAAGAATCCTATGTTTCATGAGAGGTCAAAACACATAGATATCAAACTACATTTTATTAGAGATATCATTCAGTCCAAACAAGTTTTTGTCAAGAAAATTAGCACTCATGACAATCCAGCTGATATCTTTACTAAAAGTGTCACTACAGAGAAGTTTAGACATTGTCTAAACTTACTATGTATTGAAAATTGTTAAGTCTCTTACTGAGACTTATTCATTGAATTTAGAGAATAGTCAGCTCAGTTTCTAGTTGCTTGATCAGACCCCTTTTAAGTGAACTAAACCAGGTGGAATTTGTTGGGTTCAGCTCACTTAAAAGTTATTTTATTTGGTAGTTAATACCGTTTATCATCTATGGGTCCAAGTCAGCATTACTTAAGATATAAAGGAAGGCTGAAACTATTGGCTGAGAACAGAGAGTTTTACACAGCAAGAATTTTGAAGAGAACAGAAGAGAATTCAGAGGAGTTTCGGAGAGAAGGAAGTTCAGTGAAGAGAACCTACGTTCTAAATCTTTCTTCTACTTTTCTGTCTACTGTTTGTTTTAGGTGCATGACACCATTGTTGTTCCAAAGCTAAGTTTCTCTCATCTTGTGTAATCTGTACTTAAGTTTCATTAATAAAGATCAGAAGCCAACTGGCTATTCTCTCCCGTGGATGTAGGCACAATCATTGTGCTGAACCACGTAATTGTTGTCTTGCTTTTCATTTAAGGTTTCTCTGTTTTTGGCTGTCATTTTTCTTTGTTCTTGTTTAGTTTCAGTTTCTTGTTTGGTGTTTTCAGGCACCACATTATTGTATTTGTAGCACTTAAGTACCTAAGTTATTTTTTTGGCAGCGATAGTACCTTTCCGTCCATGTTTTTGTGCAGTTTAGTGCATCTGTTTATTTCGTCGTTAAGTCCTCCACTATAGCGTGAAATTTACTTATAACTTTAGTACTTTTGCCACAAATATCCCTTTAATTATGTACTTGCACCGCAAATATCCATTTAATTTGGTACTTTCGCATACGTGTTACGATTGAACTTAATGGTGAGAATTGACGGTTGTACCAAACTGCATGAAAACGCATGGACGGAAGATACTTTCGCCACTAAAAAAATAATTTGGGTACTTAAGTGCTACAAACATAATAAAATTGGGTACTTTCACCGCAAATATCTCAATGATAATTTGGACTTTGTGTTCTACAAAATGAATCAAAATAGTATCTTAGACCCAATTTTGGTCAAAGTGTTTTAAATTATAAGATCAATTCTTATGTCGTTAGTGATGCGAATGGTTCAGAGAAGCAGATAATGTAGTCGAGGAGCTGAGAATGAAATATTATATTTGAAAATATTTTGACTGAAATCGGGTCTAGGGTACTATTTTGATTCTTTTTGTAAAACACAAGGTCTGAATTATCATTTAACAAAACATAGGAGTCGATCATGTATTCGGGAAAAACATAGGGGTCAAGCTGGTATTTTCCTATTTATTAATTCTTAAACATTTTTTCCTTTTTTTCCCTTTATTTATTTATTTAAAAATATTAATTTTAATTTCAATTTTTTAAAGTCTAAAATAAATTAGGATATTTGCGGCAAAAATATCCAGTGTTTACATAATGTAACATTTAAATATCCAAACTTTTTTTTACGGGAAAAGTACCAAAAGTTGCTAAAATATTGCACATTTACTACCAATTAGTAAAAAAAAATAATACAAATGTATTTTAAGTTATAAAAATAAACTAAATTAATTCTATAGTTAAAAAAAATAATTTATTTAATAAAAAAATAGTTTTGATTGAAAATAGTTAAAAGAAAAATCAATAACTAAAAAACTATTAAAAGAAAAAAATTTATTAAAAAACGCTAATATAATAAAAATAATATATTTATTTACTATTTTCATTAAATAAAATTATTATTTAATTTTAGAATTAATTTAAGCTATTTTTTATATATTTATATAATTTTAATGAATTGTTATAGCTTAAAATACATTTGTGTTATTTTTGTTAATTGTTTGGGTAGTAAAGGAGTGACGTTTTAACAACTTTAAGTATTTTTGCCGCAAAAAAAAAATTAAGTATTTAAATGCTACATTTTAGCAACTTTTGGTACTTTTCTCGTCAAAGAAAACGTTTGGGAATTTAAATACGACATTTTGCAAACATAAGTTTTTTTGTCACAAATATCCCAAATAAATTTATGTTTTATTTTTATTCATTTTTTATTATTCTATAATTTTTATTTATTTATTGTGATCATTTTTAATTCTATTACAACATTGAAAGTTGGCTTTTTTGTACGATTAGTCTATGTCCTAAGACCAACACCAACAACGTTAATAAATATACGAGTAGAGGTGTTCATCAATCCGCCCACACTGCATCACACCGCATCACAATTTGCGGTTTGGAACTTTTCATGGTGTGGTTACAGTTTGCATTTTTGCCAAACAGTGAGATGCAGTACGGTTTGCGATTTTAAATTTAATAAATGTGATTCAAACCGCACTGCAACGTTATATATATTTTTTGAATCTTATTACATTTAAACTTAATGCAAATATATTTATATAATATAATATACACAATATCTAAAAAAATTATTATGTTTCGATGCTAACACATATTCTACTTCAACTTAAATATATTATTCCTTAATCAAAATATTTATTTATATATCACATTTTTTCTTTGTTATTAGTTTGTTGTATTTTTATTATTTTGCAAAAAATTTATTAATTTATTGTAAATTTATTATTTTGTTAAACACGTTATAAGCTTTATTAATTATAATATTTAATTGTTAAATTATTTGATGATAGGTATAAACCGCGCACACCACACCGCATTTTGTGGTGTGATTCAAGATCTATGCGTGCAGGTTGTGGTTTGAATTACTTAAACCGCATATGCGGTACGGTCCAATAAATTGGTGACAAACGGCACCACGAAACGAGTATGATTAAATACAATTCGGCCCTCAATTTTTTGTGTGTATTGATAAATGGGTTCCCAACTTTCTTATTTTTTTTTTATATATTTTAAATTGTTAATGTTAAAATATAATTAAAAATTATGACAAAAATTAAAAATAAAAAAGACCCAACAAAAAACTATAAACTTTTTATTAAAATTATTAAATCAATAAAAATTATAAAAAAAAATATTGAATAAAAAACTATAATTTTTAAATTAACAAAAAATATATATTATAAATTAAATTGTTATTATTTTTTGTGTGCTATGATTATATTAACATTTATCAATACATTAATAACCTTAAAGTAAAAAAAAAAAAAGTTTATTCTTTTTTGGATCAATGTTTTGTCCCATAGCATCTCCAATGAAGTGCTATGAAAGTGATACATAGTAATTTTTTAGCCCATCTTCATAAAATTGAACTCCAATAGTAGTCTAAAATATGTGTCAAATTTGGCACATTCTAAAAGTTGTGTCAATTTTGGCCCACAATAAATATCATATTTTTTAATTACTTCTTTGTCACTCATTAATACAAATTAATAATTTTTTAATTTTAATTTATCTTTTAATAAAAAATAATTGTTTTTGTATATTTTCAATAAACATTAATAGTTATATTGACTTTTTTTAGCTAGTTTCCATCTTATGCATTGGAGTACAAATGCAAAAAGTGGGTCAAATATATCATTGACACGTTTTAGGCCAAATTTGGCACAAATTATACACCATCTATTGGAGATGGTCTTACTTGTTTGGATTTTGTGTTTTGATAATTTTTTTTTTTGGACTACGTGTTTTGTAAAATGGTTCAACTAAACCTTTTTAGTCAAAGTTTTTTTTTTAACTAAAATCACAAATAATTTATCAAACTAACAATTTAGAAATTAGAACAAAAGCACAATCATTCTGACTAATAACTTATGTTGTCATATTCAATTTTTCTTTATCTAAATTGACTTTAGGGTTCTATTTGAACTATTTTACAAAACACAGAGTCCAAAAAGTAATTTTTCAAAACAAAAGGTCCAAATAGGTAATGAGACAAAATACAATGTCCAAAAAGATATTGTTGACGCGATTTTTCGCCAACAGTGAATTCTATGAATAAACATGATGGATTAGTGCTGAATGATAAACCGTAATAAGAAAATGATAATAATCGAGAATATGGAAACTAATTGCAAAGAAAGATGGTCATTCCTTTTTTACGTGGTTCGAAGGTTAAAATCCCCATAGTTCACGAGTCAATATTATTGATATATCCTTGCTATTTATTATAGAGTATTTTCATTACAAGAAGAATCCAACCCTTTGCACTACCCAGAGTCTTGGTATTTATAGGAGAATGATCTCTGAGTAGGCATTGGGGTCATCCCGTGATCTCTTTATCCCTCACATCATCTCTGTGACATTGATGATTAATGCCTAAACCTTACACTGAAATGTGGTCTAATCATTAGGTAAAAATGGATAATGGGTCGCATGGCCTAAATTAGGTGTGGGATGTCTGATCACGCACGTTTATATTGCATATCCGGGAATTCGGAAGTAAAACAGATACGTGATGTCTGATATATGCATGTTTATATTGCGTGGTTGACTTTATAAAGATCCTGGGATATGTGCAGGCCTTTGATGTACCACGAGCTTAATGTAGTGCTAGCTCGTGTTTTTTTATGCCATGTTGACAATGGTTCCAAGTGATAAACAACTAAACGATCCGCTAGCCGAGCTATTTGTTTAGGAGATCGTACCAAATTTCTCCGGATGATAGGTGAACACGTGGCACCTCGGTTATGGATCTTTATTCGTTCACTTCTCCCGAGCTGCCTCAACAAGGTACGTGTTGATACTCAGGGCATACATTTGCCCCCCAATCCCCTGCCCGTGATCTATGACGTCACTTTCCTCTTTCACAGTGGGGGCTTTTAAACTTCCTTTTCGATTAACCAGACCCTGTGCGTTACTTGAGTATCTGACACGTGGAACGCCGTGATTGGCGTATGTTCGGGTTTCAAGGATCGAATTAAATGGCCTGGCCACCTTTTTTCCCCAGCCAGCCCTCCCGTGCCGCAGTCAGATCGCCGGGCGCAGGAAGCTGGAGGCGGTGGGATAGAGCGACCGCGAGCTAATTTGATCCAGCCAGACGGGACTAGGATCGCTTCACCAGTTAGGCATCCCCCTTCGCCGATAAGATATCCATCCCCTCCTCGTCTTGATCGAGACATTCCTGCATACAGGAACAGTAGGAGGAATCCTCCTCCCGTCGTTCTTGCTCATCGCCCGCGAGCGCGCAGGGCTGACCCCAATGCCTACTCAGAGATCATTCTCCTATAAATATCAAGACCCTGGGTAGTGCAAATGGTTGGATTCTTCTTGTAATGAAAATACTCTGTAAGAAATAGCAATGATAGATCAATAATATTGACTCGTGGACTAGGGAGATTTTAACCTCCGAACCACGTAAAAAAGGAGTGACCATCTTTCTTTGCAATTAGTTTTCATATTCTCGATTATTATCATTTTCTTATTACGGTTTATCATTCAGCACTAATCCATCCTATTTTTTCATATAATTCACTGTTGGCGAAAAACCGCGTCAACAGATATAAACTAAAATAAATACTATAAGTAATTTATCAAATCTGTTATTATTTTTATATTCTAAATGTATATTGAAACAATTAAAAATAATTGTACAAATAAATCACTTTAAAAAGTGTTAAGCAAAGCAATTTATTATAATTTAATTGTAAATTATAATATTATGAGAATAAAACCACACTGATTTAAAGTTTTAAAGCAAGTAGAACTACTACTAGCTAATCTTGTAATTATGGGGTATTGAAGGTTTAGTATTTCTCACATGATATTGATATTTTTATTTATTTATTTGGTTTAACAAAATTTTGGGTATTTTCTTACCATGTTCCAGAAAGCTTGTCACCATCAAACACATGTTCTATCAAATATAATTCAAAGTCCTTAAAGGACATCATTTTATGAAGAAGAAAAAATGTTTTCATTATCATTTAATACCGGAAGAACTCCACAGTGTAAGAATGGAATCATTTGATTATTATGGTGTAATTATCACACATATATAGTACTAACTAGTAGCTTAAATTGAGTTTGAATCAAAAAATCCATAGATAATATATTAACAAGAATATGATTGTAGCTACATAAATAGTCAAATTTTCTTTTCTCTGGCATGAGTGAGAAAATCATTCAAAGAGGCTTTCTTAGGAAGTGTATATGTACACATATGGTGCTCTAATATATATCATTACTATCTACGTATATAAATTCATTTATTTAATAATTAAAATGTTTAAATCATTTGAAACTTGAGAGGCTATAGGGTTATTTTCTCCTCTCATTTTCAACTAGATTATAATAATATATAATAATACCCCACTTAGTCCACTATTTTGGAAAGTCAATTATATTTTTAATTATACCAATTAATTATGTAACAAACAATGAATTTATATATTAATGGATGTGCAAAGCTACTTTAACTTTTACTTTGTATTTCTTTTTCCCCACCCTAGGTTAAAAGAACCACATATATTCACCACCAAATGTTTGTGATAGATTAGTGGTATTTATTTACCTCACAATATTTCACATTGTGCTCATGAACCTAACACATAATAAGAATAATTAGTCATGTTGTTTTAGTTGAAAATAATATGGTGTGGCATTCTAGTGCAGCAGCCAGCCAAGTCAAGTCATCTAAGTCTATCTAAGGCCTTTGAAAATGTCAATTCCAATAACATATGCTTAATTTGTTATAATTAAAAAGTTTGTAGTTTGATTGTGCTGATTTTTATCAATAAAGTTCATGCATGTTCAAATTTTTTACTTTCACTCCTTGCAATACTAAGACTTAAAATACAATTTTACTAATTTGCATATCTTTACAAGACAAAAGAAAAACAATTACTAAAAATATTTGTTGATTAATAAGCTAGCTAAGCTCCTACGTACTAAAAGTATGTAACTTTCTTTTAATATTAAATTTATATAAATAATATTAAGACAAAAGATACAAATTTGTAACAAAATTTTATAATAAGCCTTCTTAATATATTATTAGTCTTATGGATATTCTTAATTTACAAATTAATATTACTAATTTAAGCTCCCACTCTATTCTAAAAAAAAAATTAAGCTCCCACTGTATAATTTACTTTAATTATTAAGAAAAAGAATAAGCCCTCTCCAAATATATATTTGTTTGACATTAGAAGAAAAAAGAGATTCAAATTTGAGACCTCTTTCTTGTGAGAATAGCACATTCGTCTCAAATTTTTGTTAGCATTTTAGATATACTTAATTTATAATACATTAATTTAACAATTTTAACACAAATATGATTTTTTTTATTAAATTTGATTGAACGTTATTCAAATTAAATAGATTCTAGATTAGTACGAATGGCTTTAATTAATTTATCAATTTAAGACTTAAGTAAATTCAATTAAACTAAAGTCTTAAAATCTCTACCAATCAAACAAAACTTGAGTCTCTATCTTTGTTAGATTGTAATTTATATTTGATATTTTTTATGTTGGATATTATAATTATTGTATATATATTTAAGTCCCACTAATAAAAATTTCAGACTTTATTTAACATTTTTTTTAATCACAAACAATTTAACATCTTTTCGGGTGATAGAATAACAATCTTTCGAAAAGTACTTGTAATTGTACAGTGTACATAGCTCAAAAAGTGTGTTATTTATTTTCAAAGTGATTGCTTTAATTTAAATTAAAAATATATATTAATTGCCTTTGAATTACTTTTCTTTTCTTCCCTTTTTTATCAAGTAACATGCATGACTACATATTCAGTCACTTCAATTAGTTGAATACTAAATTTATGGAAAAATTGTCACGTTCTTATAACATTTAAAATAGCTGTGGCTTTTTCAGATTTTTTTTTTTTTTTTTTTAAAAGTGTGGCTTTTATCTTATATTATGGTAATAGCTACTTGAACACATATAAATATAATGTATATAAGAGTTTATATATCATTTAGCATAGAGGGCTATATAATTATTTTTATTTTCACTAGGGTTTGATGCTAATTTTTTTTATTCAAAAAGAGAATGTATATAATCAGAAAGTTTTTTCTTAAAAAAAATCAAGGGGTTTGAAGAAGGCTTCATCCCTGGGAGTCTACATGGTTTAGTTCATGATTTTAACTATATATATATATTAATAAATTTCCAAAAATAATTCTAAAATTACCAAGTTATTAGAAGAAAATAAATCAAATATTATTATCTTTTAAATGCAAATATCTCTCACATTATAAATTAAGCAGCTCACAACATAATTTTCTAGTTTTCTGTTCGTAGATAAATATTCTAATTAAATTTTTAGATTATCTTTTTCTTTGAAACTCTGAATCTAACTTGTTACGCTTTCAAATCTCGTAAGTGAGGGAGAATAAAGTAAAAACCAAACAATGATAATAAATTTTCTTTAAAAAAAATCACAAGTTTATTTAAGTTAATTAGTTTATGATATGAAGTATTTTCTTATATTATTAAAATATGTTTCACAAATTAGTCTATTTTTAGAAAAATTAATTTTGCACGTAAAAGGCACTATGCTAATAAATTGTAGTTTTTTTTTTACAATACTCAACACCTATATACTAACATTATTCACACCTATTTGACATTTACAAAACAAAATATTTAATATGTCAAGAAATTTATTTTGTGAAAAAAAAATATATGTATATTTTAAAAGATACCTAATTTTACTATTTATTTATTTTTTAAAAATAATTTATTAATTAAATATCAAAGAATAGTTTTTTTCGTTTTGATTGTCAATGAAGATTACACATAAAATAGTATAAAACACTTTACAAAAATATATCCTTTTGACAAAAAAATAATGGTATATCCATTCTTATTATTCAATATTTTATTTAAGGAGATTCATGCCCTATGACGTATTTTAGCATTATATACATGTACATATTCTCATAAGATATATAGTGCCCTAACTAACCATTCTTTCATAGGTATAGTTCTAGTAATAGAAAGCATTGCAAGAAAGAAAGAGAAAAAGAATGAAGAGTCAAAAAAGTGTGGCATCTAGTAAAATTGACCATTTTGGTCAATCATATTGTGGGTCAATCAAAAAACATGCATGATTCCTCTTGCAATTATCTCTTCATCAAAGATATAATATGTATATATATATGGAGTATATAGTATTGGAGGTGTTCTCAATGTTCAACACATCACTATTACTTTCTTTCTTTTTTTTTTTTTACATTATTATTAGTATTATTATTATCGTCTAATTCCACAATAAAATCATTTCAATTTTGCCCCAAAACCTCAAACGTTATTTGGATTTGTCTTTCTATAAGAATTGCATGGTTTTTTTTTATTCATTTATTTTTTTTCAACTCTTATGTATGTGAAGTTCATGGATTTGTTATCATCAAGACAAAGAAGGGTGACAATATTAGGCATGGACTTGTTTTTGTTTATATTCTCTTCTCCTAATGATGCCCTTATTTGAAAACTACACACATTTAATATGCATAACTTTTCAATGTACTAAAAACCCTATTTATGAACCAATTGCCAAAGGGTCCCATCTAGGCCTAGAAGTTGGAGAGTGGTCCTTTATCAAAGAATATATATATTTATACATAATATGTGGGGCTACTAAACTTAATTATTATTTTTAACTCTTTCTCTTTCCATAATCAACTTTTTCTCATCAAAAAATCTATTTTTCCTCTAAATAAATCAATCAAATACATTGTTTTGCTATAATTAATATCTGCATATCTGTGAGGTGTTCTTCTAGATTTATTCTCTTCTATATGGATATCAATAATTTAGGAATATGAAAAGCATTTAGAGGGAAAAATACTGAAAACTTAGTAGTGGTTAAACTTTGCAAAACATTTGATTGATTTTAAAGGTAATTAAATTATAGGAAAAAATAATTGAAATTTTTTAATTAAAAAGATCATTTTAAGGGTGATTAAATTTATTTAAAATTAAAAAAAGGTGACAAAATCACATCCTATATTATGAAAAAACAATGAGGGAGATTTACATAAAATTAATATTTTATTGATTTTATAATGAACTTAAAATGAAAAGAAAAATAATCAAACATAAATGAAAAGTAATATATGTTTAATTATTATAAACTCATCATTTCCAAAATACAATTAAAAGAGGAAAAATATTAATTTGTCCTTATATTTTTTCTAAATACAGGATCAACCTTTATGTTTTATTAAATAACAATTCAGACTATATATTTTACAAAATTGATCAAAATAGTACTCTATATCCAATTTTGGTCAAAATATTTTTAATTATAAGAACAATTATTGAGTCATTGGCGATGCGATAAGTTTAGAAAAGCTAAGAAGGTGGTCGATGATTTAAGAATGAAAGATTATATTTGAAAAATATTTTTGACTAAAATCAGGTATATAATACTATTTTGATCTATTTTGTAAATCATAAGATCAAATTGTCATTTAGCAAAACAAAGACCCATTATGTATTAAAAAAAAAAAATAGAGGGACCGAGATGTTATTTTTCCATTAAAAGAAATAGGCATAATGTAAATATTATGTATATATTAAAACCATTTTTTATATGGTCATTTATGTCTATCAATAAATTAAAAATTAAAAATATATACCAATTCAAAACTCACCCTATATATGTGACTAACTTTATAGTACACCATATCCCTCATTAAATAATAACATATATATATTTATATATATATGTATATGTATTTTCTATTTTGTTACAACAATTCTATCTAGGTGAAATTAATATAATATATAAATGATGGCCTTGTACATGTACCAAATAAGTCATTTAATAGTGAATTGTTTGAGAATTAGTTTATACATATGTAGTAGTTCATAATGACAAAGGACCAGTGGAAATAAACACACCTACATATATTAGTTAACACCCAGTTATAATTTGTTGTACAATGCTATATATACATATATATATATATATGATAGAGAGAATAATGTTTAGAAAGATGATCAAATAATTAACTAGGGATCTTATAATAAATGTGTAAAACTACTTATATATAATATTATACAATAACATATATATTAATAATCAATTATGATATTGCAGTTTGCTTAGTTTTAAAATTGTAAATATGATGTATAATTTTAATAAAAATGGGTTCACTGTTTTTTTTTAAATATATATATACATAACAGAATGAATTATAGTTCTATAATATATAAATATTTATATCAATAATCTTTACATATATGACATTTAAACACATTGTTAACATAGATATATATTTATATGACTACATGACATATATATAGAATACAATAATATTTTAAAAGAAATTAAATAATAGAAATAAAATAAGAATAGAAAAAATCGTAGTGTAGATAATAATATACATGCATCAACTATTTTTAGTTTCAATGTATCTCGCAATGTCATTTTGTGAATTTGATGAAGAAAAAAAAACTACAATCACTTGATAAAAAAACAAACAATCACATAAATTCATAAGATAAAAAATTATATGTATGTCCTTATTATTTTTAAATAAATATGATTTAATTATTTAAAATATCTTTAAAATGTCATATTTTAATTAATTTATTTTTGTTTAAGTTTGTGTTTATATATTATATGTTTAATATAATATTAAGTTTAAGTATAATTAAATTTTATTTAAGTTATAAAATGTATGGTTTTATTATTTAAATAATTATCATTGTAAAATATCTCAAAAATATATTATTTTAATTTGTTTAATTAGTCATGTTTACAATCTACTATTAAATATAAGAATATTATGTTAAATATAAGAATATTTCGTTAAAATTAACGGAAGAAATTAAAAAACTGTTAAAATCAAGAATTTTTGTTATCTACATATTTTTTATATAGAAGTGATATATATAGAGGAGCTTTATAATTTATTTAATTTCATGAATTTCTTTATTATTGATCATATGAGCTGGGCGCATATAACATTGTGAAATTTTAAAAAATTCCCATTTTTAATATTCTATATGAACATGTTAATATTAATTATTGAAACATTAAAACGATTAATTACTTATATATGATAATAATGTGCTTTTTCTATATATTAATAATTATTTGATTGGCCAGAGGAAAATGATTCGAAATAATAGGAAACATGCATTGGAAAGTGACAACAAATATGATAATGTAACAAGGAATTGAGGTAGTGATGGTATTGATAATGAAGGCAGCAAAATGATGGTACCAGCAATATATCTATATATATTGTATATATCTTTATATTTATTTATATATCTATAAATAATTTCGTAGTATATATTATTTCATATTTTCACTTTGCAAAGACCATATATTAGTGAAGTAATGCTTACGAATTTAACATCATATACAAACACCACAACAGACACACACAAATATAAGCATTTATATGTCCCTAAGATCGATAGAGCAATGAGTAAATGAAAATAAATATATATAAGTAAATGAAAATAAATAAATATATGTATCTTTATATATAAAAAGTGTGTATGGAATAAATTTTGGTTAATTAACAATTTTTTTCTATCAAATTTAATAAAATATACCTTTAAAATTAATTAAAAAATATGATATATAAACTATACATTTAATAATTATATTAATATAAATTAAAATATTATAAAAAAATCATCATTATAATAATATTTAATACATAATCCTAATTGTTATTAATTTTTTATCATTTGCATATATTTTTAAAAAATATGTCACTTTTTTTAATTACTTTATATAACTTATTAATAATAACAAATATTATAAATATATTAAATATATGTGTTGTGTATATACAAAAAGTGTGGCTATGTAATTACATAAAAAAAAGTTGAATAATATTCATTTTCTATATATTAAGAATAAACATATTTTTTCTCCAATTATTAGAGTGTGCTTTGTAGAATATCCTACATTAAATAAAAGTAGGACATTGATTTAAAAGTTGTTATATTTTTTTAATATAGATAATATTTTGGTTTAAATCTCATTTTTTTTTATTTAATATATTTATGTCATTTTTTTTTATAATATATGACATTATTTACATATGATAATTAAAAAAAATAATACATTTTTCTAAATAAAACTAATATGCTAGGTCTTCATTCCTGTCTCACCGAAGAGGTAAACAATTAGATTTCTTTATTTTTGTTTTCCTAATAATGAATCATTCTATAGTTAAAAAAACATATGAATCATTCTATTTGACTGAAGGTTTTTCTCACACAAATAGAATTTGTGTGACTTTAATTTATATATGGTTAATTTAATAATACTTTTTTTTGTGTCTTTCTTTCATATCAAGTATTTTTAAGAATCAGACATTAAATTATTATCGATATATACTACAAATAAATATAACTTTTAGTGACAATTTTTTAGTCACAATTATATTTTGTGTGACTAAATGCATTTTTAGTAACAACAAAAAATTACTTGTGACTAAAAAGTCATACTTAATCACAAATTATCACTAAATGTAGTTTTAGTCACAACCTATTATTTTTAGTGATAAAATTTATTGTGACTAAAAATACACTTAGTGATACCAAATTGTGAATTTTGTGACTAGTACTTTTAGCCACAGACTTTTTAGTGTGACATAGATAATAAGATGATTTTTCTTTAGTCTCAAATTTTTTGTTTTTAGTTACAAAATTTATTAAGATTAAAAACTAAGATTTTTTGTAGTATACATCAAATTAAAAATCATTAATTTTCTGCGAAAATCTATTATTGAGGGAAAGAAAAAAAATCAACACTCGATCGAGTAAATGGAATGTAATTTGGAAGAGTATTTAAAAAAAAATAAAAGAAATATAGAGCTCCAGTTGTGTCTAATATATGTATTTATTATAGGTTCGGATTATTTATATTCCGTAAATAGCATGTAGAATATTGGATTAAATTATATTTTGTATTACAGAAAATAAGCATTTATATATATAAGAACAAATATTCTAAATTATTGTTAAGTACTAAAGCTCCTAAAGTCGTGTATTATAATAATAAATATTAGTTGTACACCATAGAATATATAAATATTAATAATGTATATATATAATAGATATATGTATATTATATATGTGAGACCAATTGAATGAAAGTACTTATGAAACTGTACTCTGATATGGTGACATGCAAAGAAATGGGAAATGCATGCATGCATGGTGATCGATCAATATGTTTTCAAATTTTCATATGTTGACAAACGATATTAATGCTATTCGTATCATATATAATATTGAACATATATATATATATATATATAAATACACAGTTCTCTCTCTATATATAAATATATATATAAAAAAAAAAAGGAAAATTTTGACAAATTAAATTCATATACTTAAATACCACTCCTAATAGTAATGATAACAAGTATTATAAATATATGATCACATTGCAATGCTAATTATTAGTAGCAAACATATTAAGATTTACCCCTCACATGAGCAAATCCCCTCAATTATACTATATTTTCCCTTTCCTTCTTGAATCTTGATATCATCTATTTTTATCTATATGTTTCTTGCTATACCTTTACACTTCTTATCATGCATGGAGAGAGAGAGAGAGAGAGAGAAATGTAAAATGCAAGCAAAGGCACACAATTCTAGAGAGAGAGAGATAAATGTAAATTGGTGGTGGTGGTGGGGTATTATTTGTTTATGTGATAAGTCTATAAGACTCTTTTGGTGCATGACAAAAGATGGGGTCTACCCATCTTCTCCACCCAAAGAAAATTAAAGACTTTTTCTTTTCTTTTTATTTTTTGGTTTGGAGAGGGGTCCCTAAGATGGATATGGGGCTGGAAAAAGGGATTTTCCATTTCGGATGGTATATATATATCAAACTTTTTTATTTTTTTGGGTGCAAATGTGATAAATTGAGTTTCACATTGGAACATTGGTTCAGTGGACCTCATGACCCAACAATGGTAGGGTCTTAGTGTTTCTCCTAACCCTAATTTCAATTTGTGTTCTAGCTCTCTTTTCATCTTTGATCGATCCATAAAAAGAAAAAGAGAAAAGTAAAAACAAATATGTAAGGGGTTTCTTCATCATCATAACATGTATAGCTAAGGAGACAAGAAAACACCAAGTGAGTCTGTGTAGCCATTGACTCCTCCTTCTGCCTCCATCATAAGCCCATTAATTATATATATATATATATTATGTGTATACATATATATATATAGATGTATGTATGAGAGAGAGAAAGATTTATATGCAACTTTGAAATTGTGTGTTTGTTGAAGCCTTGGATGCTTTCAATATGTGAAGCCCTTTTGTGTAAAAATGTCAACCTTGTGAAATCTAAAAGTCAATAGCTTTTATCTCTCTCTTTTTCTTTCTTTCTCTTTCTCTTTCTCTCTCTATATAAATATATATGTATATATATAGATTGGATTCTTGTGAGTGAAGGGATGGAGGTGGGAAACACTCTCAATTGTTAGCAAAAGAGACGGTTGGTGCTGGTCGACCTTATATGTTATTTGGTATTAACCACAAAAGTGAATTTGAATAAGGGGTTAGCTATAAGGTACTTAGAATTAGAATCTAACCCTTAGGTGTTTGTAACTTGACATAGAATAAATCTAGATTTTTAATAAGTGGGTTGATTATTAGAATCTAAGCATTGAGAAAACATGTGTTATTTATTTAGTAACCTAGCTAGCTAATATATAATAATGATGTATATATAGTAGGGGCTTCATTCTTCATGTTGCCCTAGCTAATAATGCAATTGTGATAATAATAAATTGTACACACATATATATATATATGTGGTTATTATGCCACTTGGCAGATAGTGGACGAAAAGCATGGGTATATAATAAGTTGGCTTCATAATAACTCTGCACACATGAAATAATTATCTATCTCTACTTATTGTTTTTATGCTAAATATATGACCTATGTTATTGTCTATATGAGAATATTTATTTATGTATATGTATACACACATATAGACTAGGTTATAAATGGTTTATCAGATCAAGATTCAAGACCTATATATATATAATCCCTTAGCAAAATGGCCCTAGTTTTTAGGGATGACGAAATGAGGCAGTGGGTCGGGGCGAGTCAGAGTCTTAACTCTACGGGGCGGCTTTGCCTTAGTTTGTTAAGGGCGGGGCGCCAACCTGCCCCACTGTTGATTCAAGCGGGTCGAGTACCGACCCGACCCGCACAATTTACTTTTTATTTTTACAATCAATAAGTAAAAATATAAATTATATAAAATAAAGTATAAATTTGATTTTAATTTTTTTTTTACAATCAATAAGTAATATGATACACGTAAAGTACGTGTTTATTATAAATTTACATATAAATTTGATTTATGCCTAGTA
Source organism: Humulus lupulus (assembly GCF_963169125.1). Taxonomy (NCBI): domain Eukaryota; kingdom Viridiplantae; phylum Streptophyta; class Magnoliopsida; order Rosales; family Cannabaceae; genus Humulus; species Humulus lupulus. Next base: position 20,853,653 of record NC_084801.1, on the reverse strand, counting down.
TTATTTCAATAATATAAACTGAAAAAAAAATCATTCAAAAAAAAGTAAATTGGGTTGGGTATGACCAGTCCCGACTCATCCTGGGTGGATCTGACCCGAGCCACTTCAAAACACTTATTGAGTCGGAGCGGGTCTCTTGCAGGGCCGACCCGCCCCATTTACACTCTTACTATTTTTTAAAGTCATCTTGCATTCTAGACTAGTTTTGATCATTCTTTACAAAATAGCATCTGACAATATAGACAAGTAGTCAAAAATTTAGACAGCTGGTTGAAAAATCCAGAAACTCAGTCAAAATTTTAGACAGTTGGTCGAACAATTTAGACAACTAATAGAATTTTTAGACAGAAACTATTTTGCAAAAAACTATCAAAAGTAGGCCAGAGTACAAAATCACTTAAAAAATAGTTCATTCTTGTCAATTTCTCATATATATATATATATATATATACTAGGTAAAAGCAACAAACAATGCACGCTTACTTAGTTTTAAAGTTGTAAATATTGTCTATAATTTTAATAAAAATTGGTTAACTATTTTATATATATATATAATAGAATGAATTATAGTTCTATAGTATATATAAATATTTATATCAATAATCTCTACATATATGATATCTAAACACAATGTTGACATATATTTATATTTATATGGTTATATGACATATATATAAAATATGATAATATTAAAAAAAATTAATAACAGAAATAAAATAAGAATAGAAAAAGTCATAGTGTAAACAGTAGTATACATGCATCGACTTTTTTTAGTTTCTAATGTATCTCACAATGTTTTTTAGTATATTTGATGCAGAAAAAGAACTTCAATCACTTGATAAAAAACAAATTATCACACAAATTTATAAGAAAAATAAATGATATGTATGTCTTTATTATTTTTAAATAAATGTGATTTAATTATTTAAATTATCATAAAATATCTTAAAAATATTCTATTTTAATTAATTAATTTATTTTTGTTTAAGTTTATGTTTGTTCTAGTTTTTTAATATGACAGTGACAACAAAAGATTATATATCATATGTTTAATACAATATTAAGTTTAAGTTTAATTAAATTTTATTTAAGTTATTAAATATATGTTTTTATTATTTTTAAATAATTATTATAGTAAAATATCTCAAAAATATCATATTTTAATTTGTTTAATTAATTAATTATTTTATTTTATTTAAGTTTAAGCTATGTTTACAATCTACGGTTAAATATAAGAATATTCCGTTAAAGTTAACGGAAAAAAAAACTGTTAAAACTAAAAATTTCTGTTATCTACACATTTTTTTATATAAAAAAGATAAATACTCACAAAAAACTTGCTATAATATTTTATGGAGCGGTTCTGTCTTTGGTATTGTTGAGTGCTTAAAGATTAGTTTGTGGCCAGTCAAGTTGTTAGCTACTCTTCTTCATAATTTTGACTAAAATATTGTTTTGATTTTATTTATGTATCCACTTACATTATAGATAAATAGTTAGTATAATTGCAACTAATAAAAGATAAATTTTTATATATAAAAAAAAAAGACTAAAAACATCAACACCTTTTATTTACAATATGAAATTGACTGTGACTAACATTATATATATATATATATATTTTGTGAGTAAAAGTTTTTTTTATATGAATATTTTGTAGTCGAATTATTAATTTTAATTCACAACTAATTTCTTTGTGATTAGTAAATAAATAAAATAGAAATTATTTATAGTTTAGAATTAGCATATATTAAAATGTTACTATATGAAGCCATAAATTAATATCCAACATCTGTAAATCATATTGTAATTTATAATCAAATGCCGACATCGGTGAGTATAATTTTTTTTATAAGGAATTGAATAGAATATATGTAAGAGTAATGATACGTGTATCCATCCAAACTTTACAGTGATGTAACATTGTTTTTTCGAACAATAAATATCAGTTTTAATATTTAGGTACATATTTTGAAGGCACATATTTTTACTCTATATAATATAAATTAAACTTGTGCATACTAAATAATTTTTCTCGATGCATGTGCATGTGTTGATTTTTACTTTTTCTTTCTTCATTTCATTGTTACTTTGTTTTCTCTTTTATTGCTTTCTTACTATATTCTCTCCCATAACTATTTTCCTAATTTTTTGTGTCATTGCTTTCTCTTTATCCATTATCTTACTTCACTTTCGCTTATTCTATTTTCTCTCAATTTTATCTCTCACTATTTTTCGTCGATTTTTCTCTCCTCACTAATCTAATCATTTTTTATCTCCTCATCTTTTCTCATTTCACTTTTTTTCTCACTCTGTCATCTATCTTTATTTTCTCTTTCATAACTCTTTCTTGTTATATTTTATATCTTTAATTTTATTTTTAATATTTTTTTTTTAAAATTTATCAAATTATTTAATACCTTGCAAAATAACTTAGAATTATTTTTGTAAATATTATTTAATCTTTTTTTTAATTTTTACTTCTAAAAACTAAAAATAATAGTTACCAAACATTTTCTATTTTTAAAAATAAAATTTAGTTACCAAATATATTTTTATATTCAAATATTAAAAAATCAAGCGAAGAAAAATACTTATGTTTTCGTATATTAAAAACAAAAAAGTTAGCCTCTAATTTCTAAGCCGAACAAAAGGTCGATAGCTTTTCTTGCTCGATGGTGGGACGAGATTCAGGCTTGGCTTGCGCCTGGGATGGGTAGGGGCCTTTAGTTTTACGATGGGCTATCTTTTCTTCGACACCAGAGGGCTAATATTTTTGGTTTCGCAGTGGGTTGTCTTTTCAGGCCTTGGGATTGATTTTGTTTCCTTCATGACAATGTCGTTCTTCCGGATATGGGAGATGTTGATTTTAGAGTTTTGTTTTGCTAGGGTATGGTGTTGTCTTTGCATTGTTTGTTTTTGTTATTGTTCTATTTTATTTTGTTAAAAAGGTCCCCTTTTGTGTGTGTTTTGACCGCTCTTTTGGTAGTGTTGTGTACCATCTATCTTTGATAGTATGGTGGTTCTTTAACTTTGTCACGTTGGCCATTGTTACTTTGTTCTGTATGAGAGGAATCTAGTAGCTCATTTTAGTGACAATGTTAGCTTTGAGATGCTTTAGGCTCTAAGATGAGGTTACGTCTCTTTTGATGATTGAGAATGATTGAGATTGGTTAATGTATCACTCCTCGAGTGGATGAGGATTTACCTTTTTTTAATGAAATTATCAACTTCATTAACTAGGAAATATCAGCCAACAACAATGGCAACAATTCAAAGGGAACATTGTCCTTTATAATAATACGATTAGAAAGATAACAAAATACTCGGGCGAGGAAGTAGACCGTTTAGCAAAATACAAAAAAATATCACTTAAGCTAGATAATAGGAATTTGCAATCATTAATAACTATCTTGAATGGAGAAAGCATATGTATAACACTTCGGATTTCCTTGACTATTACTAAACAATTTGAATCTATTATGAAAGATGACCAAGAGTTTTCTTTAATCCAACTTAAGGCTTCTTTTACACCAAGAGATTCTGAATTTCTGGTTTGATCCCTCCTACATTATTGAAAGCTTTTACAGCCAACAGCTTACCTTTATGGTTTCGTGCAACCTAGCAGTAACCAAACTTCTCTTCACTGTCAAAAGTGGCAGTATCAACATTTATCTTAACCGTGTTCACTATTGGCTTGATCCAATGCTCTAACCTGTCCATAGGTGATTGCATATCCCATGACAGTACCATACACTGCTCCTGGACTTATTTTCCTTTTTTCTGTTGAAAAAAAAAACAACAACAAGGATCTAAATGAGCACTGACAGTAGCTGATGTAAAATACTTATATATGTAAAATATAGAGAAGAAGTATTAAAATAGCCTTCCATTAGATGATGTATTTTACAACTCTTTTTACCTCCATTTGTTATAGGGGTGCACATATGGACCCGAAAACCCGTAGGACCCGCCCGACCCGCACCCGAAAAACCCAGAAAAATGACGAAACCCAAACGGTTGGGTCGGGTCGGGCCGGGCTCAACCCAAGGGTCCCGTCGGGCCAGGTTCGGGTATCACAAATAAACTTGTGTCGGGTTCGCCCGAACCCGACCAACCCTATTTTTTTTTCCAGTTTTTTAGTTTTAATTTAATTTTATTTCAGTTTTTTTTTTAAAAAAAACCCTAAAAACTAAAGACCTAGCCCGACCATCTCTTTTTCCTCTCTCTCTCATTCCTTCACCCGGCGCCACCACCCACCCACACCACTGCCACCGGACACCACCACCCCACCCGCGGTCCTCCCAAGTCTCGACTTCCAGTCCCCACCACCACCGCTTCCTTCTGCTCTTCTCTGAGAACCCACCAAGACCAACCACACCACCCCTTCTTTTCTTCTTCTCCATATTTCTCTCACTCTCTCCCTCTCTTGGTTATGTAATGTGGCGATGACTCGTCAACGCTAGCAAGGCAAAGGGAAGGGAATCGGGGAAATTGGCGGCATCAGGCAGGGTCACGAACTCACGACACGGGCCACAGCAGGGCAGCAACAGAGGTATTTTTTTAATTTCATTATATATTTTAAATGTATATAACTGTATATATTTATATTATATATTAATATTGTAAATGTTAATGTGTGATTATATATGATGAATAAAATTGTTGTGAGAATTTGAGATTAAATTGAAATTGTTATTATTTTGTTTAATGGATATTGGATGGATATTTGGAATTTTGAATTTCTTTGCTTGATTGTATATGTAAAATTAAAATTGTTATTAGTTTAACTTTGATGTATATTCAATATCTAGTGGATATTGAAGTTGGATTGTTTTGCTATGCCTCTGCTCTATCTGTTGTACTGGACTGGATTAGTGAATTTTAGGTATACTCTGTTGTTAATCATTATATTATATATGTTTTTGTGCTCTATAGATTATGAATATAGATCAAGATCAAGTAGACGAAACTCCACCACCTCCACCTACCAATGATGAAACTCCTACAAATCAGGCCGTAAACCTAAAAGAAGGGGTAAAAAAATAGAAAAACCTCCTTTGCCTCCAAAAAAAACAAAATGGTCAAATATTTGGGAGCATTTCAAAAAATTGCCCCTAATTGATCCTAACGATAAAGAAGAGATACCCAAGTGCATTTGTTGTTATTGTGGTAGTGAGTTCTTCTGTGATAGTAGAAAGCATGAGACTAGTCATCTGTGGAATCACTTTAGGAATGTTTTTGAGTTTAGTCTGTATAAGGTTGATTAGAAAAAGCAAAAGGTCTTAAGTTTTGAGCCGATAAAATGAGGGAAGGAGGGGGAAACAACTTTAGTTTTGGTGGCTTATAACAAAGAGGCATGCAGGCTTGCCTTATCAAAGTACACTGTGTTGGATGAGTTACCTTTTAGACATGTTGAGGGGGAGAGTTTTCGACAATTTGTTAGAACCATATAGCCTAGGTTTGATATCCCTTCCAGGATGATTGTTGCTCAGGATGTGTTGAAATTGTATGATGAAGAGAAAACGAATTTGAAAAATATTTTAAAGCATGAGAGGGTCTCCATCACCAATGATATATGGACTTCTATTTAGAATTTGAACTATATGGTCATCACGGCGCATTGGGTTGACTCTGATTTCCACTATCAGAAAATAATCATAAATTTTTGCCAAGTGGTAGATCACAAGGGGGAGACTATTGGCAAAGAGATTGAGAATTGTTGAAATGATTAGAGCATTTCAAAATTGTTTGCCATTACAGTGGACAATGCTTCTTCAAAAGATGTTGTTATTCGATTTTTGAAGAGACGGTTTAGAGGAAAGGAAAATTGTCTCATTTTAGATGGCAAGTTTTTACATATGAGGTGTTGTGCTCATATTGTAAACTTGATTGTCAGTGAAGGATTAAAAGAGAAGCGTGATTCTATTGCTAGCATTATATATGTTGTAAGATATGTTAGGTCTTCTCCCGCTAGGCTCAAAAGGTTTAAATAAGTTGTCATAGAAGAATGAATTGAATGCAAAGGACTTCTATCCTTAGATGTCCAGACGAGGTAGAACTCTACATGTCTCATGCTTGATTGTGCATTAAAATTCCAAAAGGCATTTGAAAGTTTAATGTTAGATGCAAATTTCTTGAAGTATTTTGATGAGGTTGACAAAGATGGAAACAAAAAGGTGGGGCCGCCTACTGAAACAGACTGGGAGAATGTAACAGTCTTTGTGAAATTTTTGGAGACTTTCTATGAGGTGATATTAAAGTTTAGTGGATCAGCCTATGTTATGGCAGGCAAGTACTTTATTGAAATATGTAATATGCAGCGCACTTTGTATAAAATGGCCATTGAGGAGGATGACTCGTTGTTAGCAAGTATGGCACAGAGCATGAAAGTGAAATATGACAAATACTGGGGAAAGATTTAGGAATGTAACGAGATCCTTATAATTGTCTTGGTTCTTAACCCAAGATACAAGCTCAAGTATCTCAACCATTGCTTCAAAGCTTTTTATGATCCAGTGACATGCGCTCAGATGGTTAATGAGGTAGAACAAACATTACGATCACTATTTGACTTGTATGGTGGTGGGGGTTCTACATTAGTTTAGCCTCAGCCTCAGTCTAATGGATCTTTTCTTCCTCATTCACTTCTACTTCTAGTTTGAAGAAAGATGTTTTGTTGCATAATGAGTTTCTACAACAAAGGAAAGGGGAAGATGGTGGTAAGACAAAGAATGAGGTTGATAGGTATCTAATTGATGATGTTGAACCTATGATTGAGGGTGACAACTTTGACATTTTGAAATGGTAGGCTGGAAATGCATCCAAGTACAAGATCTTGTCAACCATTGCTCGTGATGTGTTAGCCATACCAGTTACAATTGTTGCTTCTGAGGCTGCCTTTTCGAATGGTGGTCGGATTTTAGATCCTTTTAGGATCTCACTGAGTTCTACAATGGTTGAATGTTTAATATGTCTCAAAAAATGGTGGAGCAGTTCACATCAACCATTATTGTTCGAGACTACATGGAGGAAGTAGAAGTGCTAGAGACATTATAGATTCTCGAGTCTGATAAGTTATTAAACAAACTTTTATTTGGTATTTTAGTTGTAATTATTGTTTGAATCATATTTATGAAAGTATATAATATATGGAATTTATTGATATCTTGCAGAGATCACATGTGATATTGTTGCTGCTGCTAGTGCTAGTGAAAATGTTTCTGCTTCGCCTTCGCCTTTTGGTTCTATTAATGCCCCATCTACAGCCTCATCTACTGCACAAGGAACTGAATGAATGAATATGAGAACCTCATATGATGTAGCTTGACTTGTAAGAATTTAAGAACCTCGTAATTCAAAATTCATAATTAGCATTTTTGTTTTAATTTATTGAACTTATTTATTTTTCTATTTTAAGTTTTACATTATTTTGGAATTGGAAATTGAGAAGGAGAAATGCAGGAAATGAAGGGAAGGATGATGAAGGAGGACTTTTTATTTCTATTTTTGAAATTACTTTCTTTGGACTTTAGACATTTTGTAGACTTTTTAGGTTTTAGTAGTTTGGTAACTTTTGTTAAGAACTTTGAATTTGGACTTTTGGACTATGGTATAGGTATGGACTTTATAATTTTAATTAAGGACTTTGGAAATTATGGATTTTTGTTTTTGGTTAGAGTTGGAACTTTGATGTTTCATGTTAGTTTCATATTTGTGAATTAAATTGTATTAATTGGAATAGCCAATACTCTCTAGTCATAGTCAAGTCAATGCTCAATAGTTTTATAAATTAACCTTATTGTAAAAAACAAAAAGGGTTAATAGTTTTGCAAGGGAAAAAATAAAAATAAGTAAAGTCTCGGACCCACCCAAACCCGACCCCACCCGAGTCTATTTCGGTCAGGTTCGGTTACACTTCTTCCCCACCCGAACCCGACACCACCCGAGCCCGAGGTTCCCCCACCCGACCCAATCCGAACCCGATCTAATCCGACTGCATTTCAGGTGGGTTCGATATTACTTTCTCTCACCCGAAACCTGACAAACCCGAACTAGACTAACCCGAACCCGACCAACCCACCCGATGTGCACCCATATCTGTTATAGCTTAGCTACATTTGGAGAAAATTATTCATGCTTCAAAAATTAGTTTATTAATTTCTCACTCATAATTCCCTCTTTATCTCTCTTAGGTATTATTGATAGTTAGAAAAAATATTTGAAATGATTAAAAAAATACTATAAAATATAATATTTAAATGATGTAAAGAAAATGTAGAAAAGTTTAAACATAGTATAATGTAGAAGTTTGATATAAACTAGAAAAAAAATAAGGTTTTAGTAATGTATTTTGAAATATAAAGTAGAAAAGTTGATGAGGGTACTTAAGTAAAATACACAAATATAGTATCTAACCTAAAAACTATTTGTGATTATGGGAAAGAATAGTACAACACTTTGAACAATCTTTAATTATATATACATTAATATTATTATAATGAATGAAGACATATTTAGTATTATTACTAGAACTCAATAGCAATAACCATGTATTTGTGTTTCAAACTCTTATCTTACATATCAAAGTTTACAAATTAAAAAAATTATCGGCAATAATATTTCTTATATGTTAATCTAGAATTAAAATCCTCTGTTCAATTTTAGTATTTTGATTCATGTCCAACCAATCATATCAATGCATGATAAGTTATTTAAAATTGGTAATTATTAAATTAATTGTCCAATTTTATTAATTTTGTTTAAATATTTTGAACGATTTGTCTACATTCATTGGTTGGACATCAAAATTAAAGAGAGGATATTAATTCGTTAATTTAAGGGTAAATAATTAGTCATTTCATCTATAATATTTATTTATTTTTAGTCATTTGATTTATAATTTAAACGAAAAAATAATTATTTTCTTAAGTAATATTTGTGCATAAATATTTAATATTTAGGGTTTTATTATTATATCTACTTTATAATTTATGTCCAATTTGTACACGTATCACAATGAGATTTAATGTCTACTTTAATTTTGAAATAATTCTTATAAATTAATTTCAAAATTATTTAATTGATTTGAAAACTTTAAAAATATTTTATTCTAAATCTCAAATCTTTAGATTATAAACGAAAGTAATTTTTTTTAACTGATGGTCTCTCCATCCTTCTCTTTTAGGACTTTCTCGCTTCCTCTAAAAAACTCAAGCAGTTGTCTCATTCTTCTCGGTCGAAGCATGGTCGACATTAATGTGTACACCAGTGATGCTCTGGCGAAGAGAGCATTGAATATGTCATAGCATGGATTTCAGCAGTTGTAAGATAGGAGTGGTGTTTGTGCTCCTTTATGCGTGGGCTTTTCTCGGTGCTGCTTTAGCTTTCTCCTTCATGAAGTGGTTCACATCTCTGGCATGGTGGACACTTTCTTTTTGATGATTGGTTTTAGGTCGTGGTCGTGGCTTTAGGGATGGACTGTTGGTCTTCAAGCAAGGTGGTTATTGGGTTGTGATTATTGGTAGGTTAATTCTAGATTAGTTTTGGAGAATAATTGAAGATGTCATTTGAGTGTTTTCACTTTAGTTTGTGGAGATGTACGATTGTTTTCTTCTTATTTCAGGTTTTAATGGGTACGTACATGATATGGACACTACGCCAAATAACACCCACAATGTTGCTTGTTAGCGTCGATTTACAGTGTGAACTGACGCTATTGATAATCTCAGCTCAATAGTGTCGGTTTACAACCGACTCTACTGTTAACTAACAACATCATTATTAGTAAGGATATCGTTGCAAAACAACATCGGTTATTATCAATAGAGTCGGTTTAGAACCGACGCTACCCTCGATATTGGGCAAAATTACTTTCGTCTTCCTCATTCCCTCCAGATCCCCTCAAAAGAAATTTGCAGAGGCGACTATGAACCCAACCACCAAGAGCCCCCTCCCGACCACCGAGAGCCCCTCCGGATCTCGAAACTCCTCGCCTTTTCCCCTCCCTCACTGCCAAGATACCCTCCCCCACGGTTCTGCCCTCCCCCTACGACCCTTCTCACCTTCTCTTGAACGTCAGCGACGGGAGGAGAGCCCAAGCCCCCACGGCTCCGACCAGTTAGTATTCATTTTTAATTTTTTTCATAAATAATTTATATATAAAAAAATGTATATAAATAAGTATATAATTATATGTTTATTTTTTGTTAGTAAATTGATTTTAGGATTAGGATTAGGATTATAGAATTAAGTTTGTAAAATGTAGTTTTGTTTAAGTTTAAATTTAAATTAATAATATTTTTAATTAGGTTAAATTAATTTCAGATTAATTGAAAGTTTTTGTTATAATTTATTTCAATAATTTCATTTATTTTTGTAATATAATTATATAATTAGTTTTAATTGTTAATTGTAAATGTTTAATTGTAGTTAGGTTTTGCGCTTTTTGTTGTGGTGATCCCATTTGTGGATAGCCCCGAGCCTCCACCTCTCGCCACCTCCACAGAGGTGTGGTTAATTGTTTTTTAATTTAGTTAAGTTACTTTTAATAATTTGATTTAAATTAGATAATATTAAAATTATGAAATTGTGGTTAGGTTTAGCTTTTTTTTTTTTTTGCGGTTGATTAGATTTGGTGGTGACCCTCTTTGACGTCTAAGCATTTATCTTTGACAAGGTAATTCGCTGAAACTTTAATAGTATATATATATTGAAAGATATAGTTATATTAAATTTAGTGGAATTTAGGATTAAAAGTTAGTGAAGATAGGTTTTGGGAATGTGTGCTGCGATGATATAAGGTTGGAATTATGCATGTTGATTGATTGTTTGAAATTTGTGGCTTATATGTTGTGTATAGTTACTTTTTGAAATTGGGAAATGTTGTAGAATAGGGAAAATGTTGCCCAATTTTTTTCAAGATAATAACATTGATAGTTATGCATGTGTTGATATTGATTGATACTTATGCATGTTGATTAATTGTTTGATTTTTGTGTATTATGTGATGTCTATATGTACTATATGAATTTGGGATATGCTATGAAAATAGGGGAGATGTTTCCCAATTATTCTTGCGTATAGTAAATGTAATGCCTCAATTTCTTGAAGCGTTGACTTGACAATTACCATAAATAAAGTTCAAAATAAAAATACTTTTTATTTATAAAATCGTCCATAAACACCACTTAAACGTAAAAAAAAATGAAACTCCGGAGTTTCGTAGTTTTCATAAATAAAGTAAAATAAACAACTTAAAATCCAATCCATAAAACTAAAAATATCATTCTAAAATAAATACTTAATAAGTTTCCAAAGTAGGCCCAATCCCCTATGATCACCAAATCCTTGACATGTATGCCTTCTCCCAAAGCTCTCCAACTTATTGTGTTGTAATTACCTCTTTGTCTTTACTTGCAGCACGGAATACCCATGAGCCAAAACCCAGCAAGAAAAGTTGTGTAGGACACAACCCCATAACCTTAACCAGGAACTAAAATCGATAACAATAACAATAACAATAATGTAACATAAATCATAACTCATGAAAAGAAAACGTATTCCAAGTGGAGTTGGACAAGTATCATATAACGTAAGCGTGCATTTTTAACATATCATAAGCATGCATTTTCATAACGTAGACATGCATTTTAAACGTAAGCATGCCAAACAGTCATCACATACACATACACCAAAACATAACCATAATTCACATAAGTTCTTAATCATAACATTCACTAACAATATCATGAATCACATAAGCATATCACGTAAATAATTTATACCATAAAGTACGTCAAGCGTACACCTTGCGTGCAGGTGTCCACTCTTCTTACTTCAAAAGCAGTAGCGATCCACACACACACTCTAACGCGTCTCTTCAAGTATCCTTGGCGAGCCTAAACATAACATATAACACTAAGGCTTTGAAACCCTAAACCAAGAAAAAACCATAATTAAACCCACTAAAATTCTTTTTAAAACTAATTCATCACCATATTACTTAAGAAAGCCTTTAAAACCCCTATGCATAAAGTCCCAACATTTACCAACTTATATCCAAAAGTACATAAAAAGTCCTCAAAAAACATGTTTCTGGGCAACTGGCACGGTCGCGCTCACAGAGAGCCAGGCCAAACCAGCTGAGTAGCGCGGTTGCGCCAGGGCTGGGCGCGATCGTGCTAGGCCTCTACTTTCAGAGATCGCAGTGCGATTTCTAAACCTGAAAATTGAACCTAATCGTAAAATCTCGAATCTAAACCCCCAAAACAGGTATCCTAACATGTTTCTAACCCCATGAATCCAGATATCAACATCCCTAAACCTATATTAAACATTCATCAACCCAAAAATATAATAGTAGTCTTAAATCTTCCAAAACTTAGATTTGACAAAACTTTAAACAGTATAGGTGTGAATACTTATAGATAAAATCCAGCCACAAGACTCTGATCTATGCCGCCTATGAACTTCCTAGTCCCTTCAATAGCCCATATTGTTGATCTCCTTCAACCTCAAGCCTTCACAAAGCTCAAATCAAGAATGTGAGATTGTTCTTGGTCTATTTTCTTTTTCAGTCTATCGCCCAAAACAAGAGTTTGACAAAATATGATTTCTAAACCTATTTCACTAATTATTTGATTTTATTTAATCTGACTTAATTCATGTAAAACTAAATGACCTTTCGGCCCCCATCCTCAAGTCAATCCTTAATTATCACTTAAAACCTTTATTGTAATTTCCATCCAAAACTAATAGCTTCCACTTTTAATAATTACACTTTCTACCATAAAATCCAAAATTCTACCTTGGCCCCCAATTCACCATTTATATTACACTTTGGCCCCTAACACTTGAAGAAATAATGTGTGTGGATCGCTGACAGAATACATAAATAAACATACATCATAATTTAAGCATATCATAATTCATATAATTAAATACATAATGTCATACAATTTACCATAATACCCTTACTAATCAAAGCGGATATTACAGTAAATCTAGTATTTGCCAAATTTTGAATTTTTTGGCTTGTTTGTTTTGTTTCTCACCAAATTGACAATGGATAGAGATTGGTTATTGTAATGCCCTACTACCCAGAGACCGTTACACTGTGTATTTCAAACAATGCTAAACTCGCTCAAAAAAGTCATTTGGCCATAATCATGTAACTAAATGGGATTAATAGTTTAGGGTTAAAAATTTTGGTCAAAGATACAATGTTTCACTAAAACGTTTACTGTATACATTGGGATCCCAAAATACATTTTAAAGATTAACTACAATAAAAGAATTACAACCAGCCGACCGAAGCGGTAAAATAGGGTTTAACCCTAGTTCCTCTTTAAGCCATCGGCCGTAGTGGTCGAGCAACTGCATATGTACACATCGTCACCTAAGCTCTCCAACTCAAGGATGGTTAGCTTTCTTTTACCTTTACCTGCACCACATAGCACCCCTGAGCCGAGGTTCAACAAGAAAACTCAAACACATGCTCATAAGCATATAATAATGTGTCACCAAATCATAATATGCATGCCTAGCAGTAATAACCCTAATCATGCATGCAGGCAAGCACAAATAAATGATTATGGAGTCTTGCGCCCTGAGTAAATCACTGTAAAGTCTCTCTGGGGTCCTACGCCTTGAATAGATGACTAATAAGTCTCTCTGGAGTCTTGCACCCTGAATAGATGACTAATAAGTCTCACTGGGGTCTTGCTCCCTGTATAGATGACTAATAAGTCTCTCTGGGGTCCTGCGCCCTAAGTCGTGTGACGTTCCAATCACCTGAGCCTTTTATCCCTAGCTCTGAGTAACTAGCCTTAGACTAGTGAAGCGCTTTAGTTTTCTTCAACCAATATGTCGATCAAGCATTTAATGCTCTTGTTGATTAGATCTAATCGTTTTGGCCTGTGTTCAATATACGTTAATGCCGCTCTTGACTCATAAGTCAATTCCATACGACCAACGCTCAATACCATTGCCGATCATGACTGATAAATCAGAGCTTCACGACCAGTACTAAACACCATTGTCGTTTCTGACTAATAAGTCAGTGTCATTCACAAGTAAACAATGCAACCCATCATTCATAATGCAACAAATATCCATAAGTATAGTGCACTCAACATGCTTGTAATACCCCAAAATCCCTAATAAGGTTTAGGACCTTGATTAGGAGGTCAGGAGGGTCATAATTGATTTATTATGCCATTAAATGATTATATGCATGTTTATGTGAATTATATTATTATATGATGATAAATACATGCATATGGGTCCACATTTTATTATAAGGGCATTTTGGTAATTTGGCCTGTTGAGGGCGTAATTGTATATTTTCATGCATATGGGTGAATTATAAATAAGACCACATTATAATGTAGATTTGTTCGAGCCATTCGGCATGAGACGGTCTTTGAATGTAAGTTATCGGTCTATTTATAACGGGATTAATTTCGAGGCTCGGGGTGAGTCTCAGGATGATTTGAGGATTAGATCATTACCGAGAATTAAAGGGTAATGGGATATGGTTTATTAGCATTTGAGAATAGTGAGAATAACGGGAATTGGAGGACGTTAATTATGATTAACGAGATAGGTGTGAAAGGACGATTTTGCCCTTGGTGGCCTTAAGAGGATTTTAAATGACCTAGGGGCATTTTGGTCTTTTGACCTTAAGGATAGATATAAACCCTTAAGCTGCAGAAAAAACAGAGCATCACTTCTCTTCTCTCCCGTACACCATTTCTCTTTGAATTTTGAAGCTCTTTTTGAGGAACCAAGCCTTGAGGGCTGTGGATTGTGCCCTGCCATTGAAGAGGGTGTGTTACTGAGATTGAGGTGAGTTTTTAGCCATTAAAAATCTTGTTCTTGCTCTGTTTTTCTATTTGAGTTTCAGTTGGATTTTGAGGTTGATAATGGGATTTGATGAGAGTTTTTGGCAAGGGATGCTTGGGTTATGATGCCTAGGTCATGTGTAGATGATATTTGGGTTAAATTGGGGAATTAAATGGTGTTTGGAAGCTTTTGAATTAGGTTGGAAATGGAGGATTCGAAGGAGGAAGAACCAGGGCCATTTCTGCCTGGTCCTAGCGCTATAGCGCTAGCCAGGGCAAAATGCCCCTGGTTGTAGCGCTGGGGCACTAGGGGGGTAGCGCTACAGCGCTACCCTATTTTCTCAAATGCATGTTTTGGGTGTTTTTAAAGGTTTTTGGCTCGGGGTTTCAATTCTTAAGGCTCGGGATCGAATCTACTCACCGTTTGGGTACAATTCGGGGTCCCAGGAGTGAGGTTTAGGTCAAGACCTTATTATTGTGGATTTCATCAATCGGAGATTGTATTTGGTTATGACTAGGTGACCGCTAAGGGATTAAAGGATTGATCGTTCTCAATGGTCGTTTTTAAAGTATTTCTCGCTCAAACTAGAGGTAAGAAAAATGCACCATGTATATGACATGCATGGTTATTATTGAGGCATGTCGAGTGTTTAAATGTGATGCATATGATGCACGAGAAACATGTGGTTAGGGCATGCCATGAATATTAACTATGAGATTGATCAGAGCTTGAGACTCTGTGTTTATGCATGATCCTGATTGTGCTAGAAATTGTTAAGTAAGCATGTTGAATGCCCTGTACTTGGATATTTGACATATGGTATATGCCTGGTAGCATTGCTTACTTGTGTGTGGCACTGACTTACTAGTAAGAATCGACAATGGTGTCAGATTCGTCTGTGAAGATGTGACTTACTAGTCAAGTTTACAACGGGTTGAACACTGATCGCGTTTTACTGACCTAAGAGTCAGAAATGGCATAAGCGTCATGAACGCAGAGCCGATAAAAGATTAGATCTAATCGATATCAGCGTTGAATGACTCTAGGAGCATTAATGCTGGACCGACCCGAAGGTCGATGAAAATTATAAGTGCTTGTCTAGTCTAAGACTAGTTACTCAGAGCCAGGGCCAAAGGCTTAGGTGACTGTTTTGTCACATGGCTAAGGGAGCGGAATCCCATGTTAGTGACCCTGTGGTCACTCGATAGGTTTATGTTGGTGACTATTTCATCAAATACCTATCCAGTTTAAGCTAGTGAAATGATCACTTATCTACTCGGTAGGTTTATGCTGGTGACTATTTCACCAGATACCTATCTTGTTAAGGCTAGTGAAATGATCACTTATTTATAAAGGGAATGGAACCCACCTTAGTGACTTTTACCACTGTCACTCTTTTATTCAGGTCTATAAGCCCAGTGTGGTTACCAGAACCACCAGTGTTAAATCACTTATCTGATTAGGATTGACTTAATAGTCATCCACTCAAGAGGGCAAGATTCCTTATCCTGGATACCCATCATTACGTGAATTTATTTTCCTGCTTGAATAGGGCTATATCTGCTAGGCATGCGCCTTATGATTTGATGACATGTTATTACTAATCATGAGCATATTGAGTTTTCTTGCTGGGCTTCGACTCATGGGTGCCATGTGGTGCAGGTAAAGGCAAAAGAAAGCTGGACCATCCTTGAGTTGGAGAGCTTAGGTGACGATGTGTACATATGCGACTGCTCGACCACCACAGTCGAGGGTTGAAAGGGGAACTAGGGTTAAACCCTGTTTTGCCGCTTAAATTGGCTGATTGTAAATATTTTCTTGTAATGAACCTTTAAATTATATTTTTGGGATCCCAATGTATACAGTAAACATTTTAGTGAAACGTTATATCTTAACCAAAATTTTAATCCCTAAACAGCTAATCATGCTTAGTTACACGTTTATGGCCAAATGACTCGATTAGTGAGTTTAGCACTATTTATAATGCGCACCGTAATGGTCCCTGGAGTTTAGGGCATTACAATGCTTCAACAATATTCGCAGGCACAATCATAACTATGTGCATTTACAAGGGCCAATGCCCAATCAAAACTATGTTCAGTATTCGGGCCAACCCCTAGCCATGCATGTCACAACATGGGTGTAGTTTTCTTACCTTTGGTACAAGCACATGTTACCAATAAACGACCCTCAAGCACGATCCTGTTTCCAAGCCCCTAGCAATCACGTAGTCACAACCATAATAAAAAAATCCCATAAAAAACGAGTAAATAAAGACTTCTGAACCAAGTCCAAGCCTCCGGGACGTCAAATCCTACCAAACTGGGTAATAGGATCAATCCCGAGCCCTTAGAGTTAAGTTCCCACGACTAAAAACCAAATTTGGCCAAAATTGTCCTTAAGCGTCGCAGCCCCCCAGCCCTGAGCCGTGACCCGCCTCTAAATAGAGGCCAAGCCCCTCTCTGCCCGCGCCTCGCGTCGCGGCGCGCCTACCCTACGTCGCAGCCCTAAATGCCCAAACAGCAGGCCTCCTCCTTCATCAAGCCTGGGCCGCGGTGCCCAAGAACAGGGTCGCGGCCCAACCACGAACCCAGCCAAAACCTTCATTTTCTTCATTTAAAAATCTTCCAAACATCGCCAAATCCCAAAATCAAAGTTCCCAAACATCTCAATGGTCCAACACCATCAAAACCCAAATCTCAAACCATCCAAAAACTCATCCAAACACAAAATCCAATCAAAGCTTAAAAACTTGAAAACTTAAAACTTAAGGCTTGGATTACCTCTGATTGAGTTATTACCCAGCTAAATCCTCTGGCTAATAAGCTTCTAATCTTCCCTAGAATCGCTATGCCTCGATCCTTGCTTGAATCCGAGTCCTAAAACTCGAGTGTCCTTCGAAAATGCGAACGATGTCAAAAAGGGAATGAGAGAGAGAGAGAGAATGTTCTGAACGCTCTTTTTATTTTTGATATGTTACTTCAAGCTTAAGTAACCTCAAGCAAATCCTAATGCTCGGGTCCCAAAAACGCCCCCCGGGTAAAATAGTCCAAATTCCCTCTTGGTCTCACTAACTCCCAATATATCATCAAATAATCATTCATGTTACCTGATATCCTGGTAATGTGCTAAATACCCAATATACCCCTTGACTCACTCCGAGTCAAGCATGGGTTCCGTTGTGATTTTCCCACTAGCTTTCTCCCTAGGATCATCTCTTGTCGAGTACCCCAAACATATCCACATAATAATGTGGTCTCGCACACACATATATCACATATATGCCAAATATACCCAAAACAGGCCAAATTACAACAATTA
Organism: Humulus lupulus; assembly: GCF_963169125.1. Classification (NCBI taxonomy): domain Eukaryota; kingdom Viridiplantae; phylum Streptophyta; class Magnoliopsida; order Rosales; family Cannabaceae; genus Humulus; species Humulus lupulus. The sequence goes on along the minus strand of NC_084801.1, from coordinate 20,835,485 downwards.
TCCAATTAAACATAAATGGCCCCACATGCATATTTAATACAACAAAACATGCATATCAAGTCATATTATAATATAACTCACATAATCACATATTGATACACATATATATTATATAATCACATAATTCCATAATTTTTCATCCTATCTCCCTAATCAAGGCCCTAAGCCTTATTAGGAAATTTGAGATGTTACAGTTTTCTTCAGATAGGCTATCAGTGAAATAGAGGGAATGTGTTCAGTATTTCTTGCAGTTTTGTGCAAGAAATTTAGAAAAAAATCTAGATTTTGTTTCTTGTCTGTGTCTTAAGTGTGGTAATGTTGTGAATATTAAGCTTATTACAATGAAGGAACACGTATTTAGGAAAAGGATAGACAAGAGTTATAAGGTTTGGTTTTTTCATGGAGAAAAAATTAATCGTAGGGAGGAAGAAACCTCTAAAAGGGATAATGATGTTTATTTAGATTATGAAGATAATTACATAGCAGAAATGATTGATGATGCACAATATGAATCTTGTGTGGATCCTATAAAATTTCAAAACCTATATACCCTAACTGTAAAAGTTTCACTAAATTATCGACTCTTATTAGATAGTATAATTTGAAGGCCAAACATGGTATTTCTAATAAGGGTTTCTCAGAGTTACTTTCTTTCTTAGGATAATTATTACCTGGAGATAATGATATGTCCTCTAGTTTTTATGAGGCAAAGACGATATTTTGTTCATTAGGCATGAAATGTGAAAAACAATACATGCTTTTCCTAACGATTGCATCCTAAATCGAAAGAGATTTGCGGATGCAATTGCATGTCCAACATGTGGTGAGTCTAGATGGCAAAATGAAAAGAATTCAAATGCGGATAAGGATGGTGTCTCTGCCAAGGTGTTGTGGTACTTACCACCTATACCTCATTTGGTTAGGTTCTGCCGAAATGTCAAATATGCTAAAAGTTTATTTTGGAATGCCGACGAGAGGGTAAAAGATGGAAAGATGAGACACCCAGCTGACTCACCGGCTTGGAAAATAATTGATGAGATATGGCCTGACTTTGGCAATGAGCCTATATACGTCTTGCTCTTTCTGCAGACGGTTAGGTCACCCACTAATTGAGTTCACCCACTAGAAAAATAGTTAGGTCACCCACTAACTGAGTTTGACAAAGTTGAATTGTGGACTGGACTCCAAATGAACAAAAAATGAGAGGTTGAAGGCAAAGCTCAGGAGGTGGTGAAGAGAATTGTAAGTATATTATATTTTTCTAATATTGATTTACATTTAATTCAATTATTTATGTTTCAAGTATAATCTATTTCATTTCATTTGTAGGCTGAGTACAGGAAACAGGTGGCAGATGACACATTGGTCATCGAAGGGGTTAAGATAACCTTGGCATTGGGGACTTCAGAGCACCGGGGGGGGGGGGGGGGGGGGGTGTTAGAGGTATGGGTCATCGTGTGACCCAAACTCAATTTTTCAACACCCCCACCCCAAAAGAAGAAAGACCACTAGAGATGATGACACTAGACACAACAATGAATTGGAGGAGTAACTCCAACAGACCAAGGAGAAGGCTCGCCAGCAAGAGGCAAAGCTAGATGAGCTTCTGCGACAACTTAGACCTGGATACAACCATATTGTTGGGTCTTCTACAGGATCTGGTTTGAGCGTTGGAGGAGCCTCGAACGAACCAACACTGATGCACGTCCACCGCCACCACCACTTATAGGAGCTCTCGCTCAACCACCACCACCACGAAAGACAGGAGTTCTCGCTCAGCCTCCACCACCATCATAGGCAACATCTCCTGCTCGGCCTCCATCTTTACCACAACTAGGAGCCCCGCTCCACCTCTTGATATGGATAAGGTAATAATATTTTATTTATTAATTAATTAGTTAACCTAAATGATTATAATAAATTTAATAATAACTTGTTTGTTTTTTGAATTTAGGTAATTCCATGCAAGTTGTGCATTGACTCGATTGACAATATCGTGGCAACATGCCACGTTAAGGAAACAGAGGACAAGAAGCTTACGGTGGATGAAGAGGAATATGGAAACGACTATTGTCGTGTCATGGTTGAGGTATCCCTTAAAGGAAGTGTGGTTCTGCCATGCTCAATCAAGCATGAAGGTTATGACTTGGTGGGTCAAGCAGTTGGTTACTATGTAACCTGGTCGAAGAGGCTAGTCCTTGTCGATGGTCAACCTCTTCAGGTACATTTTAACCTAGTTTTTATTTTTATTCTATTAAGTCATTTTATTTCACAATAACCAAAAAATCTTTCTTGTTTTTATTTTGTTGTTTAAGAAGCTTGAGACTCCCAGAGATCCCGCTGCACCTTCCACTCAACCCCTTGTACACCCCCAACATCCTGGGAAATAGACATTGACTTCGCCTCCACCTCTTCGAAAGATGACTTTAGATTTGATAGCGAAGATGGTATCTCCATGTAATAACCATATTATTATTTTCGTATAAGCTCCTTAAATATGACTTTATGTTATATATTATACTATAATTTATAACTTGAGTTGTGGAATTAGAAAGATTGCTTTAGAAAGGTTTATATTATAAGCTATGATTTAGTAAATAATTGTAATTTAGATAATTATAATTATTGGGGTTATTATTTATAGAATTTTATTTTTTTGATGGAACTTAGAAACACATGATTAAATTAGTGTATAGTTTTTCTTTAAGAAAATAAGAGTTAATAAAAGATGTACATATTATATTGGTGGTAAATATTGTACATATGTGGCATCAATTTAAGTTTTATTTATTTGAATTATAAGGCATAGCCGAAATCCCTATATTGTAGCTAGTTGGAATTTTTAGCATATTACAAAATTGATTTATTTGGTGGCATAAGAAGCTTGCATTGAGGAACCAAAAATTTACTTGATTGAAGACCAAGATGAGGGTGGCATTTGAAGCATGAAACAAGGAGAAGATTGACTAGTTTGAATTGTTATAGGTGGCGTGGAGGCTTGTTTGAATTCAAATGAGTTATGTGTCAAAATAAGCTTGCAAAATGGAGCTAGAAAACTATGAATGTAGAGTCAAAAACTATAGTAGAGAATGTAGTGTGATGGTTGAAGATTGTTGACATAATTTGAATTTGAAATTTCTTGTTGTAGGCGTGGGAGACTAAGAAGGAACAATAATGAACTTTGACTCCATTTGGCTATACTAGAGAGTGTATATGTCATTAAAAGAGAAGGTTTAGCATTTTAATAGGGTGTTGAATAGGTATAGCCGAAACCAACTAGTAGGAGAGAGTTTTGAAATTTAAAAATTGGTTGGATGATAGTGGAGAGAATCAAGGGAAGAGTTGGAGCCTAGAAGCCTATAAATAGAGCATTGGTGCTCTTCTTTTCTCACAAACTCATATCCTTCCAAGCTCTCCATTTTGAAAATTTGCTAAGAAATATTATATTCTCTCAAGCTCTTCTATTTTCTCACAAACACTCCACCTAGCCGAAACCACAAAGAACCCTAGTGGTGTTCGAATTTCTTCTTCTTCCTCTCTCTTGTGTTCAAAACATAGCCTCGTCACCATCATTATTTCCTCACTCTGCTGAGACATACCTTAGCCCAAGTCATCATTTTCTTCTTTTATAGCTGAGACACTATAGCACCATAAAGTTTCAAACCCAGTCATTTCAAAGCAAGACATTGTTCTATCAAAGACTCGAGACATTAGGATTTTGGTTATCTTATTCCAAGGGCTAACGTATGGTTTCTAAAAGGTTTTAGATTAAGAAATTAAGTTATATTTTAGGCTCTAATTGTAGATTTTATTCTTGTGTATAAGGTGTTGGGCGTGATCCACTAGTAACTAAGAGAAATCTTTCTACTCTTTTTTTTCCACACTCATGGTAAGGAGAATTAGAGAGATTTAGATTATGACTTAAGTAAGTGTTATGATACTAATGTTTCAGGTACAAGCAGATAAGTGTGGCTGGGCCTAAGTGAAGCTCATATACAGACCTAAGTGATGTCCAAAATTGTAAGATGGGCCCACGTGATGTCCAAAACTGTAAGATGGACCTAAGTGATGTCCAAAAGGCTCAGATGCCCAAACTTTATAAGCAATTTATCTAGTACTTGACTGATTCCTTTATAGCTAATAATATGATTATAACATTATTAAGTTTATGTGTATGACTTAAGAAATGTATAGCTACGTATGATAGTGATTCTCTTTGTATGAAAATGTTATTATAGTTATATGTAGCTTTTATGGTATTACATAATAATGAAATATTTGTGATATGTATGAATATTGTTTGTATGTTTGTTATTGTTGTATTTTATTTACTGGGCTTAGAAGCTCATTCCTTATAGTATATTTGTGCAAATCAAAATAAGTAAAGAGATAAATGGTCGGTAGCGAGTTGGACTAGGATAGTTGCATGTGTATTCGTGAGGGCCATATAGCTGCTGGAAGATCTAAAGTTTATATTTTGTTGTCTTAATTAGCGTTTCATTTCTTTAAGTAAATGTTGCTGTATTTTTGTTACTATTTTTCAAGACATCTTTTATGTTGTATTTTCAAACTTGGGATCCCGTCTGAATTTGTTTATTTTCAATAAAAATCAATGTTTATATTTTTATGTTTCAACGCTGGTTCTCAGTATTATTTTATAAGAAAAATAAGAGTGTTACACTCCATGAGGGAAGGACAAAAACATCACAATTAACATTATGGAGCAAGTTTTTTGTCTCCAAGGTGATGCTTGCATGATTTGCAAAGAGGACATACTTCAACTCTGCAACATGCATAAGATTGGAGCCCCTGTGATGTCGTGGTGGCTGAGGTATAATCTATTTTTATAATTGTTCTAAGATATTTTTAAAAAAAAATTTATTTGTTTGTTATTAATGAGATTTATAATCAATGCATCTACTTGCATACAATATTAGAGGGTAGTGGGTTGGACTTGGTATACGCATTCATGAATCCATCTTCGGTGTCCACCGATGCAGGTTTCTTTAAAGCACGTGTTGAAGCACTTTGCAATCGAATGCGACAAATTCAGCCAGAAAAATTTCTTATTTACCTGTGGAACTCCTCGTAAGCTATACATATATATATAACTAAAGTTTAATATAAAAGCTTACATCTAATACAAATTTGTTTGGGAATTTGTAGGGAGCACTGGATGCTCGTACTTATTCAGCCTTCCAGCCCTTCGATAGCGTTTTTGGATCCACTGAATCATTGTATTTGCCCAGAGATCAAGCGGTGCAAAGACGCGTAAGTCATGACTTTTTATCTTAATTACTTTAACATTTTTTTATATTAACTAATTAATTAAGGTCAATTATATTTGGTATAGTGTCTTGGATTCATATGAGATACAGAGAGGACAGCCTGCAAGAAGAGCAAAACTCTGCCACCATTTGGTAATAAATTTTTAATCACAACTACGAAGTTTTCAAATTATATAAACATATATATATATATAATTGAAATGTGTTTTGTTGTGTTTAATAGTGTCGACAACACAATGATGACATCAATTGTGGGTACTACGTAATGAAGTTCGAAAGGGACTTCGTTTTAGTGCCCAACCCAAAGAACCACTTGAGTTGTCATGTAAGTATTGTTTAATTTATTAGTTATTATATAGTTTAAATTAACTTTTATTGTAAAATCATATAAAATTTTATTCTAACTAACTTTTTGAATTCATTTGTAGTTAAAAAGCACAATAGTGTACCTACTTGAAGAATTCAATGTCATACGAGATGAATAGGCGAAGTCAAGTCTGCCTCATCTCAGTGTTTGATGAGAACTAGTGCTAGCTAGTATGTACCTCCTACATATATCGATCGAGTATGAATATATTTTTTTTGTCATGTGTCGATCTTGACTTAGATTAGTTTCCTAGCTAACTTATTTTTTGTCTCTAATCAAGAGCTTAGATTAGTTACTAATTTTTTTTGTCTCTAAACAATGGTTAAGTTAGCAAATTTTGATTAGAAATTAACTTGGCCATTATTTTCCCTCTCGAGTACATGAATATTATTTTTTGAATCATATATTTCGATTTGTAACCGACGTTGAACCCCGATGTTTAGTAGTGGGAGTTAATAGAAAGAAACATGTTAAACAAGATGAATATAATGGATTTAGCATTGAGTGTGGATTTTTAAGATATTATGAGTGGAAAATACTAAGTTGAAGATGCTTAACACTCGTCGTTTATGCTCAGTGATAAAAGTCTGAAACTTCAAGCCAAATGTAGATCATGATCACATCACTTTCTTAAAAAACTCAGAGAAATAAAAGTTGTATATATTTTTCTTATCTTTCCATAACCACTTGAATCGTTGAATTCTAAGTTATATCGAGAGAGTTATGGTCAAAATACTATTACTAGTTGCTATAGAGTTTTTACGGGTTGGAGATCTCAACGACCGCCCTCACGCAGGACGCCGACAGAGGAAAAAAATCACGTTTTTAAAGTGCATTTTTGGTATTTTATCACCCAAAGATTGGAACACTATAAATACATCTTATTATAATATTTTGGGGGACTTTTGAGGCCCTAGAGATTGATTAGTGGCTAGAGAAGAACAATAGAATAATCTTTAGTTTTTCTTTCATATCTTTATATTTCTTCTACTATTCTTTTATGGATTTCAAGATGTTCTTTATGGTATCCATTATGATGATGAGGTAATTTACTTTTCTAGGGTTTTGATGTAGTTGGATACAAATCTCTATTATTTTTAATGACAATTGATTAGTTTTCTTCTTCATTATCTATATTGAATTTTCTATCTTCTGTTTAATGCTTGATCACCATTTATAAAATTTATGTTTTTGATATGAAATTTAGAAAGTGAGAATTGAATATGCTATAGTTAGAAAATCATAAGTGCTTACAGGATAAGAATACCTATATAACTTGTGTGGCTTAAAGAGTTATATGATTAATGAATTTTAACATATTAGAATTGTCATGAGATTGTAAATAATTCACATAGATTAACTTCTTATACATTGGAAAAGAATAGGAAATACATTTGAGAACTTGCTATCAATGTAGGAAGAAGAAAATTAGGGATATAGATTAAAAGTAACAAGGTGGGGTATTCAATGAAATTAGAAACCCCAAGTTTCATTTAATTGAATTTTAATATTTGATTTTGCGTTCTTTTATTAGGTTAATTGTTTAGTTTTAAGTAAATCTTCATCATTGAAATTTAATAATCAAATATAATAAAAATGTTGAAAGTTGGTACGTAATCAATAAACAATCTCTATGGGACGATATTCTACTTTTTACTTTAATTACTTCTTTATGTTTGTGTACACTTACATATCACAATTTTCACAACAATTATCGTAGATCCTTGCCTCAGTTTGGTCTATAGTTGGGTGATGGCTGGTGAAGAACTTGAGATGAGTTGCACTCTTTTAAATTTATGGTAAAGATTCATTTTGGATGGATGGAGATAAATCTAAGTGGAATATCTTGACAATTTTTGGTGTTGTTTGTTTGGTTTTTCCATTTCCTTTTAGGTATTTACTTTATATGGGATTTGGTTGTATTGACCATTGGTATTATTTTGTACCTACTATTGTGGATAATTTGGTCCTCTATAATGACTAGGTTTTAGCTTGTATTTTGTCGGTCTTATTAGCTTTTGTTGTCGCTTGCTCACCCTTAAAGGTAGTGATTTATTGTCTATGGTTTATCAAAGAGCATTGTAATGGACTTAATTCGTGTTACAAATTTATAAAACCTTGAGCTTTTATTCTCGAAATCAACTCTCAAATCTTCTTATTTCCTCAATAAATTTAACAAAAAACTTAAATAAATACCCCATAAAAAAAACTTAACAAGGATCAACTCTAACAAAATTAAATTTAATTATTTAAAGGATGTCTATGTGTTTTTTTATATATATTTATATTTGTTTAGAAAACCCATCAATTTTTAAAAAGTTTTTTGTTAAGATATTTAGTTTAATATTTTGATGAACAAAATTAGAACAAATTAAGAAAATTTAAAAAAAAATACTGGTTTATTATTCATTTTATACTTGATAATATGTGTTATCTAAACTCATTTACTTTGTGTCTTTTTTGATGTGCTATGCAAAAATTAACAACCATATTTGAGTCAAATTTTAAAGGGAGTTTCTATATAACCTTTTTTTTTTTAACTCTCTCTCTCTCGAAAGTCTAAACCCCTTTCTATATAAAAAACTCGTAAAATTTTAAAAATTCTTTCTACATGCATTTTAAAATGAGTAATTGGCTGCAAAACCCCTCCATTATCTTTTCATTTTCTTACACTTAACCCCTCAATCCTTATTTTTGGTGGCAATATCTCCAAAACTACCATTCTGTTGACAAATCCACAACCTCGTTAGTTCCAAAATGTTATCTGCCAACGAGGACATACATGTCCATAATTTATTGGGACACATATTAAATACTTAATTATTTATTTAAAAAAACTATTTTAAAAAATAAATTAAATTAATTAAAAAAAATGAAATTAAAAAAGTAGATACGTATTATAAACCTTAAAATACACCTAAATTTTAATTTAATTAATAAAAAAACCCAGATTCCTCTTCCTCAACCTCTCCTGATCTCAAGCTCTCCTAAACTCACCCTCTTTTTCCTCCCTCAACCTCTCTCTTCCTTAATCTCTCACTCTCTGTAACGCCGTAGTTAGCCAAGACCGTTACGCTGTGTATTTTAAATAGTGATTAACTCACTAAAATAGGCATTAGGCCATAAACGTGCATCTAAATGTGATTAATGGTTCATGGTTAAAATTTCGGTCAAAAGGAATAGATATTTCATTAAAACATTAAACTGTATATGATATCTCATAATAAGTGTTTACAAAGTTGTTTATAGTTCCAAAATGGTCATTACAAATCAAAAGTTACAATTTGCCAACCTAAGTGGCAAAAATAGGGTTTAACCCTAGTTCCTCTGAGAAACATTGGCCGCGGTGGTCAAGCGGGTGCATATATACACATTGCTACCTAAGATCTCCAACTCATGACTGTTCCAACTTTCCTTTTTCCCTTACCTGCACCACATAGTCCCGTGAGGCAAGGCCCAGCAAGAAAACTTAACATGCTCATAAGCAGTTAATAATACATTATAAAACATAATAAGCATGCCTAGCAGTAATAACCCTACTCATGCATGCATACCATTCATATAAATGACTACAGTGCATATGGGGCCAACCTCCCTAAATAAATGATTAACTAAATCATATCGGGGTCCGTTGCCCAAGTACACGATTAATAAATCGCACTGGGGCTCAGCACCCTAGGATATGGGACTAATAAGTCACTTTGGGGCCCATTGCTCTATCCTCTGTATGACCAGCCTTGGAACTGGCCCAGCGTGTCTGGCGCTTTAGTTTTTCCATGACCATTGGGTCAGACAAGCGTATGATGCGCTCCTGATTAGATTTAATAATATCGACCAACACTAAGTGCGCTATTGCCGCCCTTAACTCATAAGTCAATGCCTTTCAAACAACGCTCAACGCTATTTTCGTCCTTGACTAATAATAAGTCAATGCCTTTCGACCAGTGCTCAGCGTTGTTGTCGTCCTTGACTCATAAGTCAAGCCTTTATCAATTATATAATGCTAACAGGCATTCATCATATAACAAACATCCATATACAGAGCATTCTGCATGCTTAATTAATAATCTACAGGCATAACCATAATCATGCGCATTTACAGGGCCAATCCCCAATGAAGACAATATTCAACATTTAGGACAATCCCCAATAAAGACTATATTCAGCCCTAATCATGTACATCACATAATATGTGCAATTTTCTTACCTCAGGTCTGAGTGTAATATAAAATAAGAACAGCCCTGGAGCACGATCTTGATCCTAAACCCCTAGCGGTAACCTAGTCATAACCAAATATAGAATCCCGTCAAAATAAGAAAATAAAGGCTTTTGGACCAAGTCCTAGCCTCCGAGACCTCGAATTCTACTAAACCATGTAGTAGAATCGATCCCGAGTCTTTAGGTTTGAATTCCCGTCATTAAAACCTAAGGTGGCCAAAAATGACCAAGTGGGCCGCGACTTGCCCCTAAGGGCCGCGGTGCACCTCCCAGACAGAAAGCCCCATGTCTGGAACCAGGGCACGGACCGCGGCAAGCCCTAGAGGGCCGCAGCGCGCCTCCAAGATAGAACCCCTCCTAAGCCCTGAGGTTCGTACAAGTAACGACGCCCAAGAATAGGGCCGCAGTGCGACCCCGCGAACCCAAAAATCCTTGTTTTGCTCAGCCCAAAACTCATCAAAAATCATTACCAAACAATCCCAAAATCACACTTTAATCCCAACACAACATTAGCACTAATCCAGCAGCACAACCCAAGCTTTAACACACTCAAAACACCACCAAAAACTCAATCCACAACCTTGAACTTCCAAGATCAAGAACAACAAAAACTAAAGCAAAAATACAATTAAAAACAGAGTTACAATCCATACCTCAACTGTGATTTCAACCCCCTTAGCTGCAGCTAATCACTCCTAAGCCTCAAATTTTCAATTCCCAAACCTTAGCCCCAATGATTATTTGCTTTCCTCCAAAAATCAGATCAAGAGAGCAAGAGAAGGAGAATAATTGAGAGGGAGAAAGAAGGAGCTGAAGATTCTGAGTGTTTCATTTCACTAGGTTCTGATTATATCCTCCTTTAGGATGGGAAATGACCATTATACCCCTTAGTCAAGCCTAGGTCCTTTAATGCCCTAAAGGGCATAGTGGTCATTTGTCTCACACCCTGCTAATCATAATTAATGTCAATATCCTCAAATAATTACCAAATAATTTCCCATTACCCTCTCAATCCCGACAATGTACCAAATACCAAATTACCCCTAGGCTCACCCTAAGCCCGGTATTTGACTCCGTTATGACTAAGTCGCTAACTTGCTCCCTAGGATCACCTCGTGCCGAGTAACTCAAATATATCTACATAATAATGTGGTCTCACACATATATCACATATATCCACAAATATACAAATATGTCTGCAACGAACAAAATTACGAAAATGTCATTCTAATAAGAAACGGGCCCACATGCATGCAAATACAACCATATAATAATACAACTCACATAATTATGCATATAATCACATAATAATACAATTAACCAATTATTTCCCTCATGGCCCCCTAATCAAGGCATTAAGCCACATTAGGTAATTTGGAACATTACACTCTCGTTCTCCCTTTTTTCCCCTCTCCAAGGCGATGTGATTTTGGGACGAGATCTGATGAGTTTGGTTGGGTTGAAGATGAGATTCGGAGACAAGGAGAGTGTTAGGAATAATGCCCTAAAAGCATGTAAAGATATTTTATTGATTTAAATAAAAGTACAATTTTATTATGTTTGAATGTTATAATTAATGTTTGAATTAATTATATAATTATATCAAGAAAATTATTTATTCATTAATGAGAATATGATCTTGTATTAGTACGAGAGAACTAAGGTCATATATAATGAATAAAATAATTAGTAACATATTAAAGTAAATAGTCTTTAATGAATGGTTACTAGTGCGATTTACTGAGCATACAGGATGCGAGTAATCTAGATCCGATTACTGATGTGGATAGACATCTTAGTAAGGATGTTGTATATAATAGAGATTATATATGACAAGTCCGATGAGAATTAATTATCTTTATGAACTTGTCGTTTAACATAAAGATTTAATTCTTATCATAATAGATGAACTCCTGTTTGTGTTTATTAGATCTTTTAATTCACTCGTTAAGGTTTCTTAGTATAATGAGGCTAATGACTTTTGTTTTGGAGATTAAATATCATGAATGGCGGGGAACATGATTTACAATAATGGAATCCATACTTTCCTAAGAGGTCGAATATTGGTTCCCTTAAGGGTTTATTCTGAAATTGAATAGTTATTGAGCTCAAATCTATAATTTGATTATTGATTAATTATTCGCTAGTGAATTAATGGTACTTAAGGATCAAGAGGTAATTAGAAGGGTAAAATGGTAATCTTGACCATCTCTAATTAACGAACCAATAAATGGAGGACGGATGTACATTGATTGATTATATCAATGGATTACAAGAGCAAACTCTATAAATATAATTCTATATATACTTAGAGTGCAATTCCATATTTATAGTTGAGTAATCATAGAATTAATAAATAAGATTATTACATTAAAGAGTTTAATTAATAATTTGGTTTATTAGAGCTTCGTACTATAATTCTATGGTCCCCAGATCTCCTCTGTCCTACACTGTCAAGTGTAAGGATGTCAAAAGAAAGATTTGTAGAAGGAATGAATTAATTGCAAATGAATTAATTTTTCAGGGCAAGGAAATAATTATGGGCAATTGATTAATTATGAACTAATTAATTATTTTACTATATAGTTTTTCAAAATAAAAACTATATGTTAAAATAAATATTAATCATGTTTAGATTAATATGAAAGAGAGATTAATAATTATCTTATTTATAATAAAATATTTATTTATTTAAAACAGATATTTTAAGATAAATTTAATTTTGAATTAACTAATATTTATTTTGGGATAAATATATTGTCTTAAATATTAATTAAATAAATAAATAAGAAAATGAGGGAAAACCCTAATGTTACTCACGCCATTCACTATATTGCACAGTGAGGATATTTCCTATTCCGGAGATTTGACTTTTGAATTTCAAATAATTTGTTTATTTAATTATTATTTTTAAATATGATTTAAATCAAATAATTAAATAGGTTATAACTGATCAATTTTAATTTAAATAAAAAAAGATTAGTTATTTAAGTTAATTATCTTTATAAAACTGAAAGAACGATACTTTCAGGAATAAATTGTTTTAAACAATTAAAAAGTTTAGACTGCCAGATTCTCTCTCTGAAAAGAAAACGATAGTTTTCCTAAACATGCAAACTATCCAATACATCTTCTCTCAATCAAATCTCTCTAGATATCATATGTTGAGTACATCTATAGAGTCCTAAATCAAAATTTTGAATCCTATGTGCCCACACACGTCCTTGTGTATTTGAGAATTGGTCTGGAAGATCAAGATGTGAGCTTTCAGAATCTAGATTGGACAATGTTTAATTTTCATACTTGCAAACGTTATAGTGTGTATAAAATTTCTTAAAAAATAAAGCATGTTTTGGAGGTGTGCTAAAAAATAAATTTGTAATAATTCTTAATATTTAATGAGGACATATATGTCAATTTATCAAAGTTATAAATATGATAATATGCAATGAATTAAGAGGAGTAAGGTCAGAAAAAAGATGAGTGCTAATAGTCACACTCAATTTTAAATTGGAATTAGGAATGATAATATAGTGTGGATCAGGGATGGTTTGTCAATTACCATCCTCATCCCCATAGGTTAATTATATAATCATACTCTTCCCTAAAAAATAATGAGGAATAACCATGGTTACCCGTACGTATTTATTGATAATAACAAAATGAAAAAAAAATATTGAATAACAAATAATAAGGAATAACCATGGTTACCCTGTAGAATCCCGGAATTAGTAGTAGTGGTAGTGGTAGTTAGCTTTCGTGGATATTGGTCAAAGCCGGGATTTAGTTAGAAACTCGTAGAAATAGTTATGGATTTTATAAGTTTAACCTATGGTTTAGAAATATTAATTTTATCATAAGGTTTGATTTATGAATATAGTCCTAAGAATGTTATTTATTTTAACCTAAGGTGTAGATAGAATAATTAAGAGCGTGACACTTGTCACATGTATGTTTATTAATAATTTAAGTATTTTTTATGAATAGTTTAATTAAAAGAAAGATCTAGAAGCTCTAGAACCTTCCTTTATCTGTTAGGATCACGTTTTACTTAGTCAAAATAGTTTTAATCAATTTCAAATTATCCTGAAATGTGCAAAAACGTGTTTGAAATATCAGCGTATTCCGATATATCGCAGCAATAAGGGCCGATATATCGCCTATGATTGATACGAAAAACACGTCGACTTCGCACAAACGAAACCACGGACCCTCGGGATCATGGTAGGGGCGATATATCAGCTCCAGTGGCCAATTTTTGAATTTCGTAGAATTTTGAACTAGAAATAGCCCTCAACAACCTTAACTCGTTCCTGAATGTTTTTGAGCGAATTCTGGGCATCTGTTGAGTAGATAATTCAAATTTATTCATTTTTAATCATTTATTTATTCATTTTAAAGGAGTTAGTTTCACTCCTTGAACTCTGTAAATAGAACCATTCACTCAGCCATTTTCATCATCTCTCAAGCACAGTTAAGAGCCTCCAAGCTGCTAAGTTCATTCCAGAGAGAAACACTAGGGTTTTGGGGTTAAAGCTTTTCAAATCTAAGCTTTTATAAACACCTGGGAAGTAAGTTTTTGTGTGATTTTTGGTATTTGAGGTATAGATCGATGTTTTAAGCTATCTAAGGTATTCATTATCTTCAGGTTTAGTTCACTATAGTTTCTATTAGTCTTTCATTTTTCTTCAAATCATAACTTATGATAGTGACTTTTAGTTAGGTGTTCAATTCCTTTGAAACATAAGGTTTTCGATAAGTTCTTATCTCGATGGTTTAGATCTTCTCTTCATCTTATTTTTCTTTAGAAGCTTATGTTTTTTTTTTTATGTTTGGTTTTAGGAGTTTCAATCCCGCTCTTGTCTCCAATATTCTGATTTTTGGTAAAGAAAATTAGGTAGTTTAGTATTATGATCTAGTTTATGTAGTTTATGATATAGTTTATGTTTCTATGACCTAACATTTCAGGTACAATAAATGGGTAAGTGTGTCTGGACCTAAAGTGTCCAATGATGTATGACAGACTATGTCCGGTAGGCTCGGTTGCCAAAACTTTATGACAGACCTAAGTGATGTTCGGTGTATGACAGACTTATGTCTGGGGCTTAATTGCCACCCTTGTATAAACACTTATCTTTTTATTATATCTGACTTGTTATTTTGACCCATAGTTATGATTTATGATCTATGATTTATGACTTATGACCTATGACTTATGACTTAGAGTATGATTTATGAATTATGACTTAGATTATGATGTAGAATTATGACTTAAGCTATGATATGATCTAGAGGTTTGTGTTTGTATGACTCTTGTGAATTTATATTATGTTTGATTATATGACTAACTTTTGTATGTATTTTCCTTACTGGGCTTAGAAGCTCACTCCTTATGATGTTGTTATTTGAGGCAATTAAGGATAGAAAGGCCGGTGGCGAGTGAGACCTAAGAGCTTTGTGATGTACTCGTGGGAACCATATAGTTGAGGAAGATCAAGCAGGCCTAATTATTTATTTTTGTTAAAAAAAGTTTATTTTAAAGTTTTATTTAAATGTTGCTCATTTTTATGTTAAAAACAATTATTTTATTTTTGTAAAACCATGGATCCATGTCATTATTTTCAAGTTTTTATTCAATAAAAGAGTAATGTTTATGATTTATGACTCAACGCTGTGTTTTCAGTAATCTATGAGAAATTAGTGCGTTACATACCCATATATATCCATTGATAATAACAAAATGAAAAAAAAAATTATTGATAATGGTCATCAATTTATTTTTTATAATTTTATAATTTAGATTCAAAAATAAAATAATATCCTAAACAATATCAAACTTAAAATATAATAATATTATATATTCAAAATTTATTAAGTAAGATATAATCAAACATTAAAAACGTATTTTAGTTTCTATTAATATTTCTATAAATATCTTATATATTTTATAATATATAAGTACAATAAAATAATATATATAAAACATAAAAATTACATAAATAAATTATTATATGTATATTGGAGTGAGTATGGAGAAGATTATGCTAATACCAAACCTACACCATATCCGTATATATGTTGGGTCGTTATTTCTCGCCTCAATCATTTTTCCAGTTTGAATGATTTTTTCACTCCATTCGGATCAAATAATAATCATGGGTACCAGTAACCATGGGTTATATTGCCATTTGGAATCTATCAAGAAAAAACCTCATTGAGAATGGGAAATAAGACGAGACATAGTAAAAAAAGAACCACGGTCTCTGCATCACTTTCCAATAAAAAAATATTAGAATTATTACATGGACTAATATAATCACAAACATTATTCCATAATTACAACCATTAACTAAAGTGCCTATCAATTGACAATAACCATAATAGGATGATTCACACTTGCTAATTGCATTAAAGACACATGGTGGCACCCTAATGATTATGTGTTGGCCCATTAAACTATAGTCCACCACCACTATTGTAATGAGCCCAATTAGACCACCAATACCCTTAGGGTGAGAGGGCATAAGATATATGGGGCATGAAGTTGTAATTGGAAGTGTGTGGTATTTGGTAAGGGTTGCTTTCCATAAGCCCTCTCTTGCATATACATTTGATCTTGTGTGTTGATTTTGGCATATTTGAAGTGTGGAAATGGCTCATGAAGGGATGAACAATATGGGAGGTATGTTCTTATTATTCTCTAATTAATGCCCTAAATAAAATGTATTATTGGATTGATTATGAGCATCTATTTATTGTGTATAATATGTTTTGTGCATTAATGATGCTCATATTGTGTTTACAAACTAGCAATGGTATCGAGAGCTAGTTCATTTGATTTTAGGGCTTAATTTTGACATAAACCCATTTTTTTTCAAATCTAACTTTTGCACAAATAATTTTGAAATAATGCCATATTAATTTGAAAATCGGTTTTGATAATGAGTGCTGGGTTTTAACAATGTTTTGGACACAAAATTTCGTGTGTATTGCTATGAAACCGAGCTTTTCTTGAAGCTCAAAAATGGAGGAAACCCATTTCGGGTTTTATGCTTGTTTTGATATTTTTGGTTGGAGAAGAGGAGAATGGAGATGCTAGGGTGGTCGGCGACGGTGAGAGGAAGAAAACCCAAGCTGCTGGTTTCAGTCGGGTCGGACCTGCGGATTGAATCGGGTCGAACACGACCCGTGCACCCAAATCAGGAGGTCAGGGACGACGAAAAATGACACGTCATTTTTGCACCTGTCAGGCAAAATGACATGTCGTTTTCAATGGGCAGAGGCTGTCGTTTTTGCTATCAAACGACATGCCATTTTTCTAAAACGACATGCGTGCGGACATAATATTTTTCCTTAAAAAAACAGTTTTTTTTTCGTGCGTGGGAGCGCGTGAGAGGTCCATTTTGGACCAATTTTTCACTATTTCACTCTATTTTTAATATCCTATTATTTTCATATGTTTATGCACAAGATTAATCCATGAATTTTATTTCATAATTGTATTTGTATTTAATATTTTTGTGGCGTAAACATAATTGTGTTTTTGACAATAGTGAATGCTTATTTTCTTGCCCATCGTAAGATTAAGCATGTTAAATTGTGATGAGGAACATTTAAATATTTATTTATTTAAATTTTGTGTTTTTTCCTCCAAAGTTACATTAAAGTCCATATGAGTAATTAATTATCCTATCGATAATAATTGATTGGTAAGGATGCTTAATATGATAAATAAAAACTATTGAATTTTATGAAGCACAATTTGTCTATCCTCTAGATAGTAAATTCAAGTATTTGGTTATAATGCTTAATAGATTGTTCTTACTTGTGAATGATTTATATCTTTTGTTTATTTGAGAACTCTAGCATACATAATGATCATTTGTTATTTTGTGATCATTTAAGATAAAAGAGCACAAATGACATGATTTTATTATAACATGCATTTAATAGTTATTGCTCTTGTTTCCCATTCAGCTTTAAGATATCCTAGAACCTCCGTTGTCTTGACACTGAATGCAACCAACCACAAGCAGTGGGTTGAGACTATCACGGTGAACTTGACTTTCATGAAAGTGGACTTGGCCTTGAGAATTGATGCACCATCTAAGCCCGTTGTTGATGCTATTGAGAAGGATAAACAAATTCTATGAGGATTGGGATCGTTGTTGGTTGATGCTCATGAGATATCACATGGATGAATCCATTCGTGATAGTATTCCTAAGTCTGAAAATGCAAATGATTTTCTTGCTGCCATTAAAGAAAAGTACCAGAAATTCTCAAAGAATGAGAAGAATGAACGCTTGAACATGCTCCATCACACCATTTATGATGGTTCAAGTGACATCAAGACTCATATTGACAAGCTCATGGGCTATTATCACAAACTTAAGGCCATGGGTATGGACCTTGGTGAGGATTACATGGTATGGTTGGTGATGGAGACCATTCCATCTCAATTTGATGTGATCAAATCATGCTATAATGCTCAGAAAGAGAAATGGACTGTTGGGGAGATATCTGCTATTCTTGCCAAGGAAGAGGATGACATGAGAAAAGGTAGGGCAAGAAGCATCTCTATGGTAACAAATCCTAACAATCCAAACAATCCTCACAAGCGAAAGTTCACTTCTAATAACTCTAGTAACCAAAAGCCTCCCAAGAAAAAGGCATTTAGTCCTAAAGGGAATGGACAGTCAGGTTCATCCTCTACTGGTCATAAGAATGAGTTTTTCAAAGGGAAGTGCAACTTTTGGCAAAATTTTGGGCACAAGAAAGCTGATTGTCAAAAGCTCAAAGCTCACATAGAGAAGAAAGGTAACTGTCTTGTGATGGTTTGTTTAGAATCCAATATTATTGATGTGCCCTCAAATTCTTGGTGGTTAGATACTGGAGCCACAATTCATGTTGCAAATTCCTTGCAGGCAATGACAAGTTGAAGAAGACTGAGTAGTCTGGAGAAGCATGTGTACATGATAGACGATACAAAAGTCCAAGTTAAATTTTTAGGGACAATTAGATTATAGTTGAATACAAGACATTTTTTTGGAGTTACAGGATGTTGCTTACATACCCTCTATTAGGAGGAATTTGAATTATGTATCTATTTTGGATAGACTAGGTTATAGTCTTCATTTTGGAATTGGAAAACTTACTTGGTATCGTGACTCTCTTTTGGTTGGAAATGGAACTTTATGTGGAAATTTATATAAACTTGATTTGCATGATATTGCTCATGTTTCTTCTACTTCTTATCTTAATACTATTGTTGGTTTTAAACGTGCAATATTAGATTTGAAATCTTATATGCTGTGGCACAAACATTTAGGCCATATCTCTAGAGACAGAATGGAAAGGTTGGTCAAAGATGGGGTACTTCAAGATCTGGATTTTTCAGATTTCACTGCTTGTGTTGATTGTATTAAAGGAAAGTTAACTGCAAATGTTAGAAATGGTAAAACAGAAAGGTGCACAGGATTGTTGGAATTGATTCACACTGATATATGTGGACCATTTATTCCACCTGCCATGGGTGGTTATAGATACTTCATCACTTTTATTGATGATTTTACCCGGTATGGCCATGTAGATCTCATTTGTGAAAAATCTGAATCTTTGTATGCATTTAAGATTTTTAAGACGAATGTTAAGCTTCAAAAGGGGAAGAAGATCAAGGCAGTTAATTCCGATAGAGGTGGAGAGTATTATGGGTGTTATGATGAAAATGGAAGGAACCCCGGGCCTTTTGCTAGGTACTTACAGGAATGTGGCATTGATGGAAGATATACAATGTCAGGAACACCCCAACGTAATGGAATTGCTGAAAGGAGAAATCACACTCTTCTTGACATGGTGCGATGGATTGATCTATTCTACTTTGCTAGAGCTTTTATGGGGTGAGGCATTAAAGACTGCAGCTTATATCTTGAATCAAGTACCCAGCAAGTCTGTCCCTTAGACGCCTTATGAGCTATGGTCAAGTAATAAACCAAGCTTGTGTCATTTTCATGTTTGGGGTTGCAAAGCAGAAATGAGGCCCTACAATCCACAATCTAAGAAACTTGATCTGAAGACCATTAGTGGCTATTTCGTAGGCTACACTATTGGATCAAGGGGTTCTAGATTTTATTGTCCATTCCACACCACCAGAGTTATAGAATCAAATAGAGCTGTCTATTTTGAAGATGAATTTGGTTCAAGTCAAGGGTCAAGAAAGATTGTTTTCAGGGAATAACACATTTTTATCCCTGTACCTGTTGCTTTCGCTCCTATTGATGACCCTATGATTGAACAGATTCTAGTAGAAACTCATGATGAAACTCAGAATCGAGAACAAGGAGAAAATCTTGATGTTGGGGATGATGAAGTTATGGTGAGAAGATCACAGAGAACTTGCAGGCTTGCTATTCCTGATGACTACCTTATCTATTTGCAGGAACATGAGTTTGATGTGGGAGATACTTCTGAGACAGTCACTTATCAAGAAGCCATGAGTAGTCCTAAATCTGTGTTGTGGGTGGATGGAATGAAAGAAGAATTGAGTTCTATGTCACAAAATGAAGTTTGAGAGTTGGTTGAACTACCCAAAGGTTGCAGACCCATTGAATGCAAATGGGTGTATAAGATCAAACGTGACTCGAATGGGCAAGTGGAAATGTAATGACCCAAAATTGCTAATAGGGTTTGGCGCCTTGATTAGCGTGCCGGGATGACATAATTGGTTTATATATGTGTTTAATTGGTTAAATGTGTGACTATGTGGCATGCATGATTAATATGATAATGTGAGTATATTATATGCATGTTTATGAGTATTAAATGTGCATGTGGGCCATTTACTGTTCATAAGGGCATATTTGTAATTTTGGTCCATTAAGGGCATAAATGTGATTATATGTGATAAATGGTTGAGAACATATTATTATATGTATATATTTGTAGTATATGGCTCGAGGCGGTCCTAGTGAGCGGATTAGCGAAATAGTTACAGCGGGGTTTAATACCCGACTCGGGGGAGCCTAGGGGTATTTTGGGACTTTAGATAATATTTTGGGATTTATTGAGTAATGAGTAAGTATTTGGTAATTAATTACACACGACGGGATTAATTGGTTAATGGTAGGAACACTTGAGGAATTAGCGGGAAAATGGATAAATGACTATTTTACCCTTAAGGGCAAGGAGGAGCTGATTTAGTATAAGGGGTAAAATGGTCTTTTATGGGTTAAGGATATACTTAGGAATTTTAGGAAGTGGTCAGAAACATCAGGAATACTCTCACACTCTCCCTTTCCCTCTCCTTCACGCTCACTCTCTCTCTCCCTCTTATGTTGGGGCTTTGAATTTGCTGAAGGAAACTAAGCTTGAATTTGAGTTGGAAACATGGGAATTTAGCAAGAAGGTCTGGAGATTTGAGGCTGGAAATTGTCAAGAATCAGCTGGGAAGTTTGGGAATTTAAGCTCAAGGATTGGAGGGGTGAAGCTGAGGATTTAGCTGCCATTGAGGTAAGGTTTCAGACCTTGAAGTTTGTTGAGTTTGATCTTGTTAAGGGGGACTTTGAATTTGGGGATTTAGGGAAAATTGAGTTAGTATTAAAGGTTTTAGATGTTGTTTTTTAAGTATTAATTGGAGATTTTGAGTTGGTTTTGACTGGGGTGTGTTTTAAAGTAGGATTTTGGAGCTGGGAGTTAGGGAGAAGGCTGGGAACCCAAGGAATTCTAGGTTTGGGGGGGAATCGCGGCCCGCGTGCCCAGAATGCCCTAGGAGGGCTTTTTGACTTGAGGGCGCATCGCGACCCTAGGGGACAAGTCGCGGCCCGCCTCCCCCCAGAAGCATGAGGCTGTGCCTCTAACTTGAGGCGTGCCATGACCCTTAGGGCCAGGTCGTGGCCCACCAAGACAACTTTGGCCTAGGATAGTTTTTAGGCTTGGGGATTCGAACCTAGGTGCTTGGGACGAGTTCTACTACCCGGTTTAGTAGAATTCGAGATCCCGGAGGCTAGTTTTTGTTTCCTAAATATTTATTTGGATTAGGAATTGATGGTTACCCATTGACACTGTGGCTAGGTTTATCGCTAAGGCTCAGGACTCAGGATCGTGCTCGGGACCATTCTTTATTCTTTGCTCGTGATTCGAGGTAAGAAAACTGCATCCTTATGGTTGTGAACGAGGTTGAGATTTGTACTGTGTGATTGTACGATTGTTATGTATATTAGCATGAATGACCCAAGAGTGTCGGGACTAATGATAAGTGTATGGAACGCAGCTCGGCCTAAGCGAGTCGGGGTCAGCTAGATAAATAGAGGGCTCGGCCTTAGTGTGCCAACCTTGAACATTTGTGTAACTGGTTAAGATATGTACTTGTGAATGTATGTTTACCATTGATTGGTCTAATGCTTGTTATATGTAAAATAATAGAATTGGTTGGATTAAAGTTGATTGAATGCTATTGTTGCTATATATGTTTGTTGTTTATGGTTTTCTTGCTGGGCCTTGGTTCACGGGTGCTACGTGGTGCAGGTAAAGGCAAAGAGAAATTGGACCAACCATGAGTTGGAGAGCTCTGGGGGCGGAGTGTACATAGGCAGCTGCTCGACCGCCACAGTCGAGGGAAAGTTACAGGGACAGAGCTCTAAAATCTGTATTTTGCCATTAGAATGGCTTTTAGTTGTATTAACTTTTGGGGATTGTAAATTACCACTTGTACCCTATTTTTGGGATCCCATGTATCAAACATCTGTTTTAATGAAAATTAACCATTTATGATCAAAATCTCTTAACCGTCACCTGGTGGTTGACCTTAGGATCACATTTTTGTTCAAACGACTTGATTAGAAAGTCTTGCACTATTTCAAAATACACAATGTAACAGTCTAGGTTATCTAGGGCATTACATGAAAGATATAAGGCTAGACTTGTGGTAAAAGGCTATAGCCAGAGAGAAGGTATTGATTTCAAAAAAACATTTTCACCTGTTTCCACCAAAGATTCGTTGCGAATCATTATGGCTATAGTGACTCATTTTGATCTAGAACTCAATCAAATGGATGTGAGGATTGCTTTCTTGAATGGAGATCTGTTTGAAGATGTTTATATGACTCAACCTATTATATGACTCAACCTGTTGGATTTGAAATATCAGGCAAAGAACACATGGTTTGCAAGCTCAAGAAATCTATCTATGGGCTTAAACAAGCATCAAGGTAGTGGTATCTGAAGTTTGATATGATTGTCAACGCAAATGGCTTCAAGGAGAATGTAGTAGATCAATGTATATACATGAAGGTCAGTGGAAACAACTTTATTTTTCTAGTATTGTATGTTGACGACATCCTACTTGCATCTAATAATTTTGACCTATTGTCTAAGACAAAAGAACTGTTGTTTAGTCATTTTGATATGAAGGATCTTGGTGATGCCTCCTATGTGCTTGGGATTCAGATTCTTCGGGATAGGGCTAATTGTATTCTTTGTTTGTCTCAGAAGACTTACATTGATCGGATCTTGAAAAGATTCAATATGCATGCTTGTTCTCCTGGGAAGGCATCAATAGTGAAGAATGACAAGTTCTCAAAGGCTCAATGTCCACAAAATGATAAAGAGAGAGAGAGAGATGAAATGAAAGTCGTTCCTTATGTGTCACTAGTTGGTAGCTTGATGTATGCTTAAGTTGCACACACCCTAATATTGCTTTTGTTATCGGCATGTTGGGTAGATACTTGAGTGATCCTGGACTTAGCCATTGGAAAGCAACTAAGAAAGTCATGAGGTATCTTCAGGGTACTAAGAATCATATGTTGACTTACCGGCGAGTTAACACTCTTGAAATAGTTGGGTTTAGTGACGCCGATTATGCAGGATACGTGGATGATAAAAAGTCCACTTCAGGCTACATGTATATGATGGTTGAAGGATTTATTTCATGAAAAAGTGTCAAGAAGACACTCACAGCTTCCTCTACGATGGAGGCAGAGTATATGGCATGTTATAAGGCTGCTTGTCAAGCAATATGGCTGCGAAATTTCATTTCAGCATTGAGTGTTGTAGACTTTATTTTGAGGCCGCTGGAATTGTATTGTGACAACTTCGCAGCAGTAGCTTTCTCTAAGAACACTAGGAGTACTTCTCGCTCAAAGAATATTGATATAAAGTACTATTTTGTTAAAGAGAAAGTTGTTGAGTCCCTCATTTCTGTTGAGTATACGCCTACCACTAGCATGTTAGCAGATCCACTAACGAAAGACTTACCTATATGTGTATTTTTAGAACACGTTGCCCGAATGGGATTGTCAGGAGCCTAGCTTGTTGAGCTCAGTGAGAGTTTTATTATTTATGTATTGAACATGCTAGAGGTTTGTATGGATTGCTTATAGCTTGTGTTTTGTTCTGAACATGCATAATGATATTTGAGGTCACTTCTTATTGTTGTTATATATATGTTTATTTATATATTATTGTTCATCGAAGTGACAGGTACAAAAGGAGATGAATGCGCATAGTCTCAATCTGTTGTACCTCATGCATGTTTGGTTTGGTAGTTAATGCTTGTTATGTTATTTAAATGTCTACAGGGCCAAGTCATATGTAATATATGTATCCTATCGGTATGATATTATGTATGATTTATTTGACTGCCATATGTATGTTAGACAATATTATGGTGATTTGATTATATTGCCCAAGTGGAAGAATGTTAGAATGATTATATGGACTAATATAATCACAGACATTATTCCATAATCACAACCATTAACTAAAGTGCCTATCAATTGACAATAAGCATAATGGGATGGTTCATACTTACTAATTATATTAGAGGCACGTGGTGGCACCCTAATGACTATGTATTGGCCCATTAAACTATAGTCCACCACCACTATTATAATGAGCCCAATTAGCCCACCAATGCCCTTAAGGTGAGAGGGCATAAGATATATGCGACATGAAGTTGTAATTGAAAGTGTGTGGTATTTGGTAAGAGTTGCTTTCCATAAGCCCTCCCTTGCATATACATTTGATCTTGTGTGTTGATTTTGGCAGATGTGAAGTGTGGAAATGGCTCACGAAGGGATGAACAATATGGGAGATGTTCTTATTATCCTTTAATTAATGCCCTAAATAAAATGTGTTATTGGATTGATTGTGAGCATCTATTTATTGTGTATAATTTATTTTGTGCATTAATGATGCTCATATTGCGTTTACAAATTAACAAAAAAATCATAACTCTTGAATTCATCTAAAACCATACAAAACCACCAATATCTCTGTTTTTTTTTTCACACTAAAAAGGCCATAGATCTTTTTAGCAAAGCTAACTAGAATAAATCCATCTTTAGCTCGTATGATTTTCCTTACACCGATGAAACCCTTTACAAAATCAAGAGCCACTTTAATATTCATCCTAAGAGAGCCATGAAAAAGAGCCCTCCAAGTATAAGAATTGGCAGGAATTTCAACCTATTGACTGTTTGGAAAGTTGAATGTTGTTATGTTTTGTTGATGAAGCTATAACATAATTTAAAGTTTTCAACTTCTTAACTTACCCCATTTCTCTTAACTAATACTTGTTTTACATAAGGATAAAATATTTATCAACTAAAAATCAATTTATATTTTTCTTCCCTAAAATGATACATCACACAAGAAAATTGAATGCATGTGTCTAGGTTAAAAGATTGTTCTAATTCAAATCTCACCCATGCCTAATAATTTTAAACAAAGAGCAGGATTAGAGAAGCTTTGAACTTGTTTTACAGGTTAAATAGGGTTGGAAAATTAAACATATATTTATAAAAGTACTACATTATCCTCTCAACATATTAGTCACTCAATTATAAGTATACACAATATTGTCGATCTAATTTTAATTATAAATAAAATTATTTATATTATATAGTAAGACTCATCTAAAAAAACACTAGTTCCTATTATTTGTTAAAGATATTTGCAGTAAAAATAATAAATTTTTTAGTGATAGTTACATTTAAGTACTAATTTTTTTAAAAAAAATTGGTAGTAATAATATCAAGTTTTTGTTAATAATTGCACTTAAGTACCATTTTTTTATTTGCGGTAAAAATAACAAATCTTTGTTAGTAATTGCAGTTAAGTACTAATATTTTAAAAATAATATTTTCATTATAAATTAAAATTAGATTATACATTTTTTTCACAACAATTTAAGAAATATTTGATGCTATAATACTAAAGAATTGGTATTATTGTTGTAAAAAATAAAATAAAAGAATTAGTACTTAAGTGCTACAATTAACAAAGATTTAGTATTATTGTCAGTAAAATGAAAAAATTAGTATTTAAGTATTACTATTAATACAAATATCCCTATTTGTTATTATATACTAAAAATGAAGGGAGATATTTTAAAGATTTTATGTCATTCCCTCCCTAACTTATCATGCCAACATTTATTTATCATAGCCATAGCTTGAGTAAATTTACCTACTTATTGTCTTGACTTTTGTGTGTATGTTTTTTCTTATAATAAAATAATTCCAGATCAATAATACATAAAGACCTCAAAAACATTTTCAACCTCAAACCCTAAAGTAGATAGACATGCCCCTATGTTAGCACAAAAGTAAGTAGACATTGTCCTAAAGTTGATAGACCAGAGTCCAACCCGGCCAGAAACGGATCCGGGTTCGGGTTACACCAGTCATGCATGTGGTAACGAGCCGTACCCAGTAAAAGCAAAACATTTGTAATGTTACAACATCACTTTTGTCCATTTCTTCTCGGCCTTCACGACTCCCATGCATCACTTCTCTGTCTAAAATGTATGTATATGCTCACACCCTTTACACGTATATACACACACATACAATGCTATGTATGAGCAATGATATCATATATATATATGATGAATGATGTGTATATATATGTATCCATGATGATGATGATGCAAATGGTCCACACCATGATCCATACTGTGCATCAATACAAAATAATACTACTACTACTGTTACCATTATGGAGTGAGAAGCTGTACAGTACTCTTGTCTATTATTTTTCTATTTATTATATATTTTTGTGTGATGGAAGAGAGAGAGAGAAAGAGTGACCAAAAAAAGAATTGAATCGTCAAAAAACGTCTCCTCTGATGTGTCTGGCAGAGTGGCTCAGATCAGCAGCAGTGCAGCACCAGCACCGGTACCAGCAGCAACAGCAACAGTAGCAGCCCCTCCTCTCCTCTCCTCTCCTCTCCTTCCTATTTATTAGTCCTTTTCCTTTTATTCTTTCCCTTTCATTTTTCACATCACACAGTTATAGAGAGAGAGAGAGGATATATTATATTATTATATTGTTGTGCTATATAAAAGTGCAAACTTTTTCAGATTAATCTTTGGGAAAAAGAAAAGCCCAGAAAGAAAAAAAAAAAAGACAGGACAAGGTAGAGTAATGGATTAGCCTTGGCCACCTGGCTTGTTACATTTGCTTTCTCTGTCACAATATACAAAGCCACAAACAAAGAAACATATATTACACAAGCGTTCTTCCCTTCTTTCGCTCTCTCCATCTCTTTCTGTGGGTTGGTGTCTAGAAAAATTCTCGAGATTGGCGTCTGAGATAAAGACCATCAACCAAGGACATACCACTTCTCCTCTACTGTTCAAACTTACAAAGCTCGCTCATCTCTTTTTTTTTTTCCTTACTTGGGTTTTGAGAGAAAAAGCCAGGCCAGATATTGATAGAGAAAGTTTGTGTGTGCTTGAGAGAGCTGAGAGAGAGAGAGAATATTCAAACGACAGCAGGCTGATGAAGGAGAGCGGAGGCTCTCTTGGTGAAGAGAGCCTACCCCTTGAGCACACCGTCAAGAAAAGTAATACAGAAGAAGAAGAACTGCTGACAACTCAAACTTTCTAAGTAAAAATCTCATTTTTTTGGAGCACCATGGCTTCTAGGGGCCACATAAAGCTTTCTGTGTTTTTGTTGTTGTTACTTGTTTTTACTAATTTTGTGGTGTTTTTCTCTTGTTATTCTTTCTTGGGGTTTTAGCTTAGCTCTGGTTTTGTGAGGGGTGGTGCATCGTTTGATGGCTCTTGTGATGCACAAGGATTCACCAACAAATAGTAATTATAAGCAAATGGATAATAGTAAGTACGTGAGGTATACACCGGAGCAGGTTGAGGCCTTGGAGAGGGTGTACTCGGAATGTCCAAAGCCTAGCTCCTTGAGAAGGCAGCAGCTCATTAGGGAGTGCCCTATTCTCTCTAATATTGAACCCAAACAGATCAAAGTCTGGTTTCAGAACCGCAGGTAATTTTATTCAAATACATATATGTTTGTGTATATAGAATGGCTTGTTTTTCTTTTTGGCTAATGAGTTCTTCAAACACAAGATCAACCAGTTCTCTCTCTTCTGTCATTTATTTTGTACTCTTCATTTTAAATCTTAAAACTTGGAAAGACTGTTCCTTGTTAAGGTCTCTCCTTGTACCAAATTTTTGTTAGTTTGTCATTTTCTGTGGCTTCTTGTGTTTCTCTTATCTACATTCTAATCGATTTTCCTTGTACACGGATTCTTTGGTTTCATTTTCTTATGCGTCCTTTTCTGAAGTTTGAGTTCATTATTCTGATTTATAACAGCCTTGAACATATTTTTCAACTGGGGTTGCCTCAAGTTTTATCATTTCATCTTTTTTGATATTGTTTTAAAAACAAAGTGAGTAGTCATCTACTGGATCTATCTCTTCTGTTGGGTATATCAAAGGTGTGCAGATGTATGTGAAAAGCATAGTTTTTTATTTTTTCTGTGAAAATTCTTTGGAATGTGTTGTTTTGTTTCCCACGCTCCTTTCTTATTTCATATCTTTTTTTGTCTTTTGATTCTTCATGAATTAAAAGTTGTCATCTTTCTAATTTTTTTTTCCATTTTTTTATTCTAGTATCGATGTAATGCTAAGAATTTTATCTAATATATTATTCTTTAGATTTCTTTGTAAGTTTCAAGAGATTTGCTTTTTATGCGTGAGTTTTGCACTCTTTTTATGCCTGCAGCCTGTTTTGTGTGGTTTTTTGCTCAATGAAAAAGGATTTTTGTCCATTTCCTGTGGACAACATTGTTTTTTTTTTCTCCCTTTTCTCACTTTACCTACTTTTTTTTCCTTGATAATAATAGTTATCTCTTTCTTAATTCTCTTTCTGCCTTCTTTCTCTCCTCATTTATGGATTTCTAGGGAAAAGCTTTTGTTTTTAAATGTCTGACAATTTCGTCTGAAAAGGGTTTTTTTTGTCATGATTTTTTTTAGTCTAAATGAAGGATTATGACAGCAAATTAAGTGGCTTTAGCATGCATGCCTTTACTTTATTTTACTGCTTTCCCTTCAATTTCAAATTATACTTTTAATTAAATAATGCATCTATAGATCTCAGTTTTCCATTTAATGGTAGTAATGGCACGCTAGTAGTAATGTGCAAGTTTTGAAAAAAGAAATATCAATATTAATAACGATGATGATGAGTGAGGTCTCCCAGAACATGCTTTGTCTTGTTAATGACTTAACTCATTCTCTTGTGATGATATGTTCACACCTCTTAATTTGTCTCTTCTTTGGTTAAATGAATTTTAAGAACTTTGGTAGCTAAAGACTAAAAAGTTCAGTTTCTTTTTTCCTAAATTCAATCATGGTCAGCTGTATCTTTGTCGTTTTCTGCTCCTTTACTCTTCTTTATATCAAAATGGGGCATTAAAGCAATTGCATTGTTTAATTGTAGCAATTTTTTTTAACTGGATTGCTTTTTAATTCATTATAATACAAGTCAATATTTAATAAGTTAACAACGTTGTTAATGCTTATATTATCTTTAGCAACATTGCTAACTTATTCTAATTTCACTGTGAATTTTCTTCTAACAGTTACATCTGTTAACTAAGCATGCTTATGTCAGTGTGTTATGATAACTTAAAAAAATTGATCGTCTTTGTAGCTTAAATAGTAAAGACTGATTATCTAAACTCTTATGTTATTGTATGCTCTTTCTGTAGATGTCGAGAAAAGCAGAGGAAGGAAGCCTCTCGACTCCAGACAGTCAATAGAAAGCTGTCTGCGCTGAACAAGTTGTTGATGGAAGAGAATGATCGTCTACAGAAACAGGTCTCTCACCTGGTTTATGAGAACGGGTTTATGCGAAATCAACTGCACACTGTAAGAAGCTACACAGAATTTACTCTTGTATTTTGTGTACCATACTACCAGAGAAGAATTTAATGAGGTTTACTATGCTGTGGCATATCTTTCTAATGTTAGTATTCTTCTATTGTTGTTACCAGGCATCTGGGACGACCACAGACAATAGTTGTGAGTCTGTGGTCATGAGTGGTCAAAACCAACAACAACAAAACCCAACACCTCAGCAGCCCCAAAGGGATGCTAACAACCCAGCTGGGTGAGTACTTTCTCAAGTTAAAATTTATTACTTCACTATACTATTTGATTTTTGGTTTAAGTAACTTATGAACCTTTTACTTACCAGCCTCCTAGCTATAGCAGAGGAGACCCTGGCAGAGTTCCTGTCCAAGGCAACTGGAACTGCTGTCGACTGGGTCCAGATGATTGGGATGAAGGTACACTCTTGAAGCCTAAACCCTCTCTTCCCACACACACCACACCCCATGTCTTTTGTAAATGCACTCAAATTCATGCCCTGTGAATTTAATTTGTAATGTATGATTTTGTAGCCTGGTCCGGATTCTATTGGTATCGTTGCTGTTTCCCGCAACTGTAGTGGGGTAGCAGCACGAGCTTGCGGTCTTGTGAGCCTGGAGCCCACAAAGGTACTTGTATCTGTTGCTATTTCTGCTCTCCTCTCCTGCCTTGTACAAATTATTCCTCTAAGGAAGTTTCCCTTTTCTTTATCTGGTCTAACATGATTTTTAAAAATTCAATGTAGGTCGCTGAGATTCTCAAAGATCGTACATCATGGTTTCGCGACTGCCGTTGCGTTGATGTATTGAGTGTAATACCTACAGGAAATGGTGGAACCATTGAGCTTGTATATATGCAGGTTAACATATGATTACAAAATTTACAAGTTTATCTTTTATGAAGTTTCTACGATGACATGTCATATTTCTAATGAAATTTCTTCTCACCAGACATATGCACCAACAACATTAGCAGCAGCACGTGACTTTTGGACACTGAGATATACAACTAGCTTGGAAGACAACAGTCTTGTGGTAACCAACTATTACTTAATTGCACTTTTTTGTCTTGGTTGTGCTGTCTGATCTGTCTTATTTTACTTGAGTTCTAATTTTTCTGGTCTTTTCTCTCATTCAATTTGTTGGCAGGCATGTTTATGTACCTAGTGGTTGAGTTCGATGTTAGTTAGGTCAGCCAGGTGCTTTATACGCATGGTTAACATATTTCTTACTGTAAAATTCAATTTTGCAGATATGTGAGAGGTCCTTGACTACTTCTACTGGTGGCCCAGCTGGCCCTCCATCTTCATGTTTTGTAAGGGCAGACGTGCTTCCTAGTGGATACCTAATCCGACCTTGTGAGGGTGGTGGCTCCATAATTCACATTGTTGATCATGTTGATTTAGACGTGAGTTTCAAGCAATCCAATCTGAATGACCTTTGCCTAAACTTCGTTGTTTCATTTTTTTTTATTAAAAAATTTACTGTTTTTGTAGGCTTGGAGCGTTCCTGAAGTTCTCAGGCCACTTTACGAATCATCGAAAATCCTTGCTCAGAAAATGACTATTGCTGTAAGAGCTCTAAAAAAAATTCCCCCATTTTGTTTGTTTATTGATAGTTATGGTCTTTGTAATTTATGTTTCATTTGTGTTTCTTTTATTAGGCTTTGCGCCATATCCGACAAATTGCCCAAGAAGCTAGTGGAGAAATACAGTATGGTGGAGGCCGCCAACCTGCTGTCTTGAGGACATTTAGTCAGAGACTCTGCAGGTAAAATCTTAAATCAAAGAAAAGCAAAAAGAAGTTAATATTTTTTATTTAATTCATTTCATTTACTTTGTCCTTTTGTAGTCTTCTTCATTGGCTGATATTTCTTTATAAATGGTTCTAGGGGTTTCAATGATGCAGTCAATGGGTTCGCAGATGATGGGTGGTCACTTTTAGGTAGTGACGGGGTGGAGGATGTAACCATTGTTGTCAACTCATCTTCAAACAAGTTTCTTGGTTCCCAGTACAATGCATCAATGTTTCCGACTTTTGGAGGGGTGCTGTGTGCCAAGGCATCCATGCTACTTCAGGTAAATTCTACTTGCCATTTTAAAGTCTTCATCATCGTTCTGGATTGGATTTGTCTTGATGTTCACATCTCTGTTATGAATCAGAATGTTCCTCCAGCTTTGCTTGTTCAATTTCTGAGGGAGCATCGATCAGAATGGGCCGACTATGGAGTTGATGCATATTCTGCTTCATGTCTTAAACCTAGTCCTTATGCAATTCCTTGTGCAAGACCTGGTGGATTTCCTAGTAGCCAGGTCATCTTACCACTCGCCCACACGGTGGAGAATGAGGAGGTAAGAACTTAGCCACTCAATGAACTTGCCTCTCTCCTATTCTTGTTATAATTGTTTTTAGGTATCTTAAGTTTATTTCCTTGCAACTAAATGCAGTTTCTGGAGGTGGTTCGGTTGGAGGGCCAGGCTTTCTCTCCTGAAGAGGTTGCTTTGGCACGGGACATGTACTTATTGCAGGTTTTCATCACTGCACTACTTTTTATTTGTTGAAGTTTTTTATTTCATTTTTAACCTGACATTCCTAAATATAATTTGGACAGCTATGCAGTGGTGTTGATGAAAGTGCAGTTGGTTCCTGTGCTCAGCTTGTTTTTGCACCCATTGATGAATCTTTTGCTGATGAAGCACCATTGTTACCATCTGGTTTTCGTGTCATTCCATTGGATCCAAAGGCGGTTAGTAAAATGGTTCAGCTTAATGCAATAATTTTGAATTGGAAGGAGTTCTTTGTTGGTCTTGTATATTCATCTATTTTGTATGTGCAGGATACTCCCGGTGCTACTCGAACACTGGATTTGGCCTCTACTCTTGAAGTTGGATCGGGTAGTGCCCGTCCAGCCAGTGAAGCTGATGCAAGTTACAATCTTAGGTCAGTCCTGACTATCGCCTTCCAATTCACTTTTGAGAACCATACTCGAGACAATGTGGCTGCTATGGCTCGCCAGTATGTGCGCAGTGTTGTTGGGTCTGTTCAGAGGGTTGCAATGGCGATTGCTCCCTCTCAGCTTGGCTCACAGATAGGACCAAAATCTCTTCCTCAATCTCCTGAAGCGCTAACCTTGGCACAGTGGATAAGCCGAAGCTACAGGTTGACTCTCAATACTATAATAACCAAAATGAAAACAAATTTATTTTACTTCTACAAATAGAATATTCTCAATTAATGTTTTTTTTTTGGCTTCAGGATGCACACTGGAGGAGAGCTTTTTCAAATGGATTCGCCGTCTGGTGATGCCATCTTAAAGCGACTCTGGAACCACTCCGATGCAATCATGTGCTGCTCTGTGAAAACAAATGTACTACCCGAGCCTGTCTCCTTTACTCTTCAAATCTAGTCTTCTAGATGTTGAATTTCCCATTGATCATAACGAAATTGAAAATATTATTGTAGGCATCTCCTGTATTCACCTTTGCAAACCAGGCTGGACTTGACATGCTTGAAACAACTCTCGTCGCCCTCCAAGATATAATGCTTGACAAGATTCTAGACGAAGGTGGTCGGAAGAATCTGTGCTCTGAGTTTTCCAAAATCATGCAGCAGGTAATTCACAGCCAAAATTGAATCAAAGATTGGGTTGGTAACCGAGTAGCCTTGTGTAGAATCTAATACAGATTTTTGACAACTGCAGGGTTTTGCTTATCTACCAGCCGGGATATGTGTGTCTAGCATGGGTAGGCCGGTGTCATACGAACAGGCCGTTGCATGGAAAGTTCTCAACGACGAGGACTCCAATCATTGCTTGGCATTCATGTTCATGAACTGGTCTTTTGTGTGACGATGAAGACGACACCTTGGCTTATTATATTATATTTATCTATTATAAGTTATATATATTACATTATATAGCCAACTACTACTAATATATAGTTATGAGCAGTGAACTAGTATTCCATGGCACAGGATTTTTATGAAAACTCCTTCCCACTCGATTCCCTGTATGTAACTTCTATATTTGGCTAAATGGGGTATCAATATATATGTTATGGATATATGTTATGGATATTTCTTTCTACTATTTTGGCTTTTGGTATGGATGAAAAACATAATGCTGGAAATAGATAGAATTAACCATACAAGGAAAAGGGAATGAATCTTTGGATCAAATTATAATCAAATGAAAATGAACAGCGTTGTAGTTCATTTTTACAACTCTTTCAGCCAATTTTATTATGGTACATATTACATAAATCAGGACCTATGATACTGACCGTGAGTATGATTGAGTGAAGAAAAGATTCAACAGCTCATCCAACAAGGATAAAGATAATAAGCTTAAGTGAAAGAGTCAATAATCAGCTATTTTTGCATGTTTCTCATTCCTGAAAATATAAGCCAAGAAAATAATAATGGAACAAACAGAGGCAGAGAGCTCCACATGGCTAATAAAATAAAAGTAAAAAACAAAAAGCACTCATTATCTGTAATAAATTGAAGGACCCCATAAATAATTTTAATTTCTTTTAGGATGATGACAATCAGAAACGACGAAATTGATGGTCCAAAAATGAAAGAAAAGGATCCCCTGACTGATGTCGTTTTCCAAGACTCTTCAAAGCCTGAAAATAATCTGACTTATGGCACAGAAAAAGGATCAAATTATAAAATAAAAAGAATTAAAAAAATAACAGTAGATTTGACAGGAGACAATAAATTTTGGGGACTTTAACAAGTAGAGATACCTACCTATTACTCTAAAAAATTAAGGCTACAAAATCCATTGTTCAGCAACACATTATCTTTTGCAATAAATGAATGAAAAGGCCTCATTATGACTACTACTATAATTGTTCTGCTTTCATTTCTAACCTTTTTTATTTTCTTGACTTAAAGCACCCAATAAATAGAAGTTTCAGAAGATATAATGAATTTGGACATAAATTTTCTTGACATACCAAAAATGGTGCGTTTGCAAAGCTACATTCTAATTGGAATTTAATTGTAATTTGGATTAATTATTTAATTGGTATAAATTAAGATCACTTTTAATAGATATTCTACTCTATTTTTTAAAATATATCTCTATAACACAATTTTTTTTCTATTTTACCTTTAACTTTTACATTACACCATACATCAGCTTCTTTATTTTTTTCTCTATATTATTTAAATATTATATTTTTAAATATTTTCTATTAATTTTAAATATTTTCTTTAACTATCAATAATATCATAATATTTTTTAATATTTATAAAATCTATCCATATATCATATCACATAATTATATTATAATACTACCTATTAAAAAAATATATAATAATATTATAAAATATAAATGAAACTCATTTACTAGGTATATAACTATATATATATATAAATATATAAAAAGAAAAAAAAAAAAAGGAGAAGAACATATATATATATTTGTGTGTTTGATTTGATGTGTTTGTGAATAATGTAAGAAAGAATATGAAAAATTAATATTATATGTTTACATAGATAAATAGTATGTTATAAATAAAATTATATGCTATAGATGAAGGTAATTTTTTTTAAGAATAAAGTATTCATTGGAGACTTATTTTAGTACATTTTAGTATAATTTTATCTATTTAGTTATTTTAGATCATCCATTGGAGTACTCTAAGTAATTGGAAATAATTTAAAGATTCCAATTACATTATTTAATTATCATAACTCTTATGAAAACTATGTAATTCATTTTT
This sequence comes from Humulus lupulus, assembly GCF_963169125.1. NCBI lineage: Eukaryota > Viridiplantae > Streptophyta > Magnoliopsida > Rosales > Cannabaceae > Humulus > Humulus lupulus. The sequence continues at coordinate 20,799,707 of NC_084801.1, read as the reverse complement.
TAATAATATATATTACATAATATTATTTTTTTTGTGTAATTATTGACTGTTTTGCCAAGCATCACAATAGAATTTCATAAATAATTACTACTTGATATCCAAATATATTTTGTATTTTAAAATATAGTATAATTACTCAGATATATAATTACTACCCTAATAATTATACAACCTAATAATTACATAGTTGCTTCAAAACATGTTAGATTTACCACTAGAGTAAATTCCTTATAAAAGTTAAAAAAAAACACTAAAATACATACAACAATTTGGTATTTCTTTTTAATCTTTTTTTCAACTAATCTTATTCATTTAAGATTGATACAGGAATCTCATATTCTTTATTTATTTTAATTTTCTTATTTTTTTTGAAAGAATTTATTTTAATTTTCTTAAAGCTATGTGATTATTAATCTTATATATATAATTTTTTTTTTTTTAAAAAGTCACGGTTAGTGCCTTAATTTAGTTGAGTTATCTTTAATGGAAATTTTGTAATTTTGAAGTTATTATTTTTATTATGTTATTTTATTTTTGTAAAAGCATTTAATATTATAATATACAATTTTTACATTATTACTTATTTTATTGATTTTTTTCTTCTTGCTGTATTTTTGTTTATTGTTATCCATTTTTAGCTATTATATTCATTGGTCAATAGCAAAATTAGTCGAATTACAATTCCATAAAAAAAAAATATACTTACAAGAATTAGTCGATTTTTTCAATCATGGATTTGAATTTTTTTTTCTTCCAAAATATGGAAAATTTCATCATAGTATAAAAAGTGGTAACTAGATACAAGTCTGGAACAAAAAAAATATTGACATGTAAACCAAATTGAAAAAAAAAATTGTAATAGATTACCACTTTTCTTATTGTAACTAGCTGATGCGAAAATTTAAAATTTCCAAAAAAATAAAACAGTATATTTCATATTCAAATTCAACTCAAGAATCAATTGTTAGTCTCGATTCTTGTAATGTAATTGTACATCAACTAATACTAATATTATGTAGCTTGAAATCAATCAAAATTGTGGAAGACCTACGAACCTGTAACGTCCCAAATTTCTTGATTAGGATAACAAATTATAGATTATGTGATTATGTGATATATATATGCATCATTATGTGATTATGTTAGTTATATTATAATATGACTTGATATGCATGTTTTGGTGTATTAAATATACATGTGGGCTAATTTATGATTAATTGGGTAATTTTCGTAATTTGACTCATTATGAGTATATTTGGCATATATGTGGTATGTGTGTGGTCTTACATTACTATGTGGATATGTTTGGGTTACTCGGCACGAGATGATCCTAGGGAGTAAGCTAATGGGAAAGTCACAACGGGACTCATACTTGACTCAGAGTGAGTCAAGGAGTATATTGGGTATTTAGCACATTATCGGGATATCGGGTAATGGGAATGATTATTTGATGATATATTGGGAGTTAGTGAGATCAGGAGGGAATTCTTGGAATTTTGACTATTTTACCCCAGTGGCGTTTTTGGGACCCCGAGCATTAGGATTTGCTTGAGGTTACTTAAGCTCGAAGTAACCTGTCAGAAACATAAAAAGAACGTTCAGTACGTTCTCTCTCTCTCTCTCCTATTCCCTTTTCGACGTTCGTTAGCATTTTCGAAGGAAACTCAAGTTTTAGGACTCCGATTCAAGCAAGGATCAAGTCATAACGATTCTAGGAAATATTAGAAGCTTATTAGCCAGAGGATTTGGCGAGAAGCAACATAATCAGAGGTAATTTAAGCTTTAAATTTCTAAGTTTCCGTTTCCTAGAATTTGTTAAGTTTTGAATTTGGATTTTACGTTTTGAGGAGTTTTTGAATGGTTTGAAGCTTGAGTTTTGATGGTTTTGGGTCATTGAGATGATTGGGAACTTTGTTTATAAGATTTGGGTATGCTTGTATAGGTTTTTGGAAGATTTTAAAATGGAAAAAAGGAGTTCTTGGCTGTGTTCGTGGTTGGGCCGTGACCCTTTTATTGTGTGTCGCGTCCCAGGCTTGAAAAAAATATGTTTTTGGCTGTTGGGGCACTTTGGGCAACTGTCCCTTTTTGTCAGGCTGTGGCCCACGATGCAGACAGAGAGGGGTTTAGCCCCTGTTCTTGATCAGGCCGCGGCCTGGGTTTTTGGGGTCGCGGCCCAAAAGGGCAGAAATGGCCAAAATGAGTTTTATTAATGGGAACTTAAACCTAAGGGCTCGGGATCGATCTGACTACCCGGGTTGGTAGGATTCGACATTTCGGAGGCTAGGAATCGGTCTGAAAGCCTTTATTTACTCATTTTGACGGGATTCTATATCATGGTTGTGACTAGGTTATCGCTAGGGACTTAGAACCGGGATCGTGCTCAATGGTCGTTTATTGGGAATTTGTGCTTGGACCAAAGGTAAGAAAACTGCACTTGGTATGTGATACATATGATGCATGTGATTGTGGCATGGCATGAACGTTGAATATGGAATTGATAAGAGCTTGAGTCTCTGTAAATGTGCATGATCATAATTATGTTGGTGATTGTTGATGAAGCATGTTGAGTGCTCTATATTTAGATATTTGTTGCATTGTGAATGCTGGAATACACTGTTTGTTTAAGCTACGCACTGACTTATTCGTCAGATCGGCAATGGTGTTTAGTGCTAGTAGTGAAACTCTGACTTATCAGTCATGATCAACGAGCGTTGGTCGTATGGAATTGACTTATGAGTCAAGAGCGACAATAGCGCATTGAACGCTGGTCGATATGATTAGATCTAATCAACAAGAGCATTATATGCTCGACCGACCTATTGGTCAAAGAAAACTAAAGCGCTTGGCTAGTCTAAGGCTAGCTACTCAAAGCCAGGACTAAAAGGCTCATGTGACTAGAACGTCACATGGCTTAGGGCGCAGGACCCCGGATTAACTTAATAGTCATTTATTCAGGGCACAGGACCCCAGATTGACTTAATAGTCATTTATTCAAGGTACAAGACCCCAGATTAACTTAATAGTCATTTATTCAGGGCGCAGGACCCCAGATTGACTTAACAGTCATCTACTCAAGGCACAGGACCCCATAGTCATTTATTTGTACTTGCCTGCCTACATGCATGGATATGGTTATTACTGCTAGGCATGCTTATTATGATTTGATGACATGTTATTATCTACTTATGAGCATGTTTGAGTTTTCTTGCTGAGCCTCGGCTCACGGGTGCTATGTGGTGCAGGTAAAGGTAAAAGAAAGATGGACCATCCTTGAGTTGGAGAGCGTAGGTGACGATGTGTACATATGCGGCTGCTCGACCACCATGGCCGAGGGTTTAAAAAGGAATTAGGATTAAACCCTATTTTGCCGCTTAGGTCGGCTGGTTGTAACTTTTTTATTGTAATTAACCTTTTAAATGTATTTTGAGATCTCAGTGTATACAGTAAACGTTTTAGTGAAACGTTGTATTTTTTACCAAACATTTTAACCATAAACCATTAATCACATTTAGTTACTCGATTATGAACAAATGACTAATTTAGCGAGTTTAGCACTATTTAAAATACACAGTGTAATGGTCTCTGGGTAGTAAGGCATTACAAAACCCTACTTGGAAACCTTTCCAAAGGGAGCAACTTCACCACAATCACCCTTGCTTATGTATCAATTTAAAGTAGGATTAACTACATTCTTGAACATGATTTGAATTTATTTACAAAAATCCCTTATAAATAATTATTTACACATATACAGTAATTTATACCTTAAAACAAGTTTTTTTATTTTTTTATCTTTCTTCAAATCTATCTATTGATCTTTTATCTCTCTTCTCCAAAACTTAAAAACAAAATTTCGACCACACCGCTAGTCGTTTGGGCTCACAGGTGGTACCATTGCGATCTAAAATTCAATGTGGTTATTTTGATATGTGGGAAGCATATGTTTTTTTCGTCGTCGCTGGAGAAGATAACTAGAATCAAAAGTAACATTTTAGTTTCTTTTATATGTGGTTAGCCAAAAAGTTTATTTTTGCTTTGTTGTATTTAAAAAATAAAAAACCAAAATGTAGTTTCTTTTATATGTGGTTAACCAAAGTTTATATGTAGTTATTTTTTAAGTTGGTTAAACAAAAATTCATAATAAAAAACCAAAATGTGTACTTTTTTTATTATTATAATACGAATGTAACTTCTAAGTTTTTTTTTTTGTTTGATTAATAAAAGAAATAATATTATTTACATGTACATTACACTAGCGACTAAAAAGTGAATTAAAATTTTTCATTAGAAAAGTTACTATATAGTATACTAAAAATAATTTTTAATGATAAGCTATATAGTAATTTGTTATACTTTATTGTAACTCATTAGTTCCTAAAATAAGTTTGAAGGTAACGTAAAAATATCTTAAATAATAAGACACTATAATATAACCTAGAAAAAACTCAACAATATTTTAAGATAAAAAAGTTTCAACAAATAAATTTTGGAGGTAACAAAAATGTATATAAAATAATATGCTCTAAACATAAACATTTTTGTGAAAAAGTAACATATTGGTAACTTATCACCATTATAAGTAACCAACATGTTACTTTTGAAAACCTAGAAAAATGGGAAATTCAGGATTTAGTAAATGTTTCCAATTCAGGTATATTATTTTTTAAATCTAGTATTTTTTTTATGATGTAGCAATGTATTTTTGTAAATAAAATTTTGTAGGTGATTTTTATAACTATTTTATGTTATATGTATAAGAAAATTTCACTATCCATACTTAATAATGACTAATATTACCAAAAAATCCTAGCACTATTAATCTTTTCAATTTGATGCTAAACATTCATCTCATACCCAAAATACCCCTCCCATTATATCAAGAATCCTAAAACTTTTTCTTCCTCTCTCTTCTCTCTCTCTCCCTCTCTCTCTTTCATTCTCACGAAATCCTCCCTAAAACCTACGGATTTGTATGATTTTCTTGTCAAAATCGTTGTTAGCCATCTCTATTGTCTTTGTAGACGCACGAATCTACAATTGAACCGATCAAAGGTGGGCACCGACAACCTATACACAACAAAAGGGAAAAAGGTCGTAAAGTCTTAGGGACATCGGAGTGGTGTCGGCCAAAGAGACTCCAACGGTCAAGTTAGTAAAGTAGTTCCTAATAAGTAGTTGGTAATAAGAGTAGAATACTTAGCTAAGGTCATCGTCGGGGAGTCTTCCCAGTGCATGGCAGTCGAGGAGCGGTCTCCAAAAAAATCTGAAGTATGAAGTGAAACTCTCACTTTTACAGAGGATGACGCCAGGTACGTGAGGTACCCCCACAATGACCCCCTGGTCCTTACCATTCAAATCACCAATGCCCGAGTAAAGAGATGCTTGGTGGATAAGGGAAGCTCAGTAGATATTATCTACAAATCATCCCTCAAGAAGATGTAGCTCACGGTCAAGGACCTGGCACCGTGTTCCCAAGTGATATATGGGTTCACAGGAGAATGCGTAGCACCTGCAGGAACTATCAGACTACCGGTCACGGTGGGGGATGCCCCCAGGCATGAGACTATGATGACAGAGTTCCTGGTGGTAGATTGCTCATCGACTTACAATGTAGTGCTCGGGAGACCCCTCCTGATGGCGTTACACATAGCAGTATCTATCTGGCATCTATCTTTGAAGTTCCCCACAAGCGCAGGGCAAGGATGCGTACAGGGTAACCAAAGGGAGGCACGAGAATGCTATAATGCGTCATTGGTCAAGGCAAAGAAAGGACCATCCATAAACAACATGGCAGTAACCTGCTGCGAAGAGAAGGAAGGAACCGATGAGGTTGTCAACATGGAAGTTGACGTTGAAAGAAACACTCTACTGGAGTCGGGGGCTCCTTTTAACGAAGATTTTTTATTATAGCAAGTTTCCCAAAGCAAGGGAAACGACATCGATCCTCGCTTTGGGGATGACATCATGGGGGTAGGACCAGTCGAAGATCTGTACGAAGTCCTACTAGATGAGGAGGACCCGACTAGAGTAATTAAAGTTGAGAATGAGCTAAAGGTGGAAATTAAGGCACGGTTGGTAGAATCTTTGAAGAAGAACCAGGACGTCTTTGCCTGGTCACATAAGGACATGGTTGGAATTTCTCCATCCATGATAAGCCATGTCCTCAATGCGGACAAGAACTACCCACCAGTGCAACAAAAAATGAGACTGCTTGACAAAGACCAATCTTAAGCCCTGAAGGAGGAGGTCGAGCGGCTCAAGGAAAACAGTTTTATAAGGGAGGCCTACTACCTAGATTGGGTATCAAACCCTGTGCTGGTCCCAAATGGGAAGTGGAGAACATGCGTAGACTTCACAGATTTGAACAAGGCCTGCCCCAAAGACTACTTCCCACTACCCAGAATAGACCAACTGGTCGATGCAACAGCAAGACATGAAATACTCTCATTCATGAATGTTTATTATGGGTATAATCAAATAAGTATGCACCCTCTCGACGAGGAATGTACCAGCTTTCGGACAAACAAGTGATTGTACTGTTATAAGGTGATGCCATTCGACTTGAAGAAGCAGGAGCCACCTACCAGCTTTTAGTGAATGACATATTTCAAGACTTGATTGACAAAAATATGGAGGTATATGTCAATGACATGTTGGTCAAGTCCAAAGAAGCAGGAGGGCATGTTGAGACTTGGAGGAATGCTTTGCAATACTTAGAAAGTATAGCATGAAGTTAAACCCTCTCAAGTGCTCGTTTGGAGTTGGTTCTGGTAAGTTTCTTAGATACATAGTCAATTCACGTGGAATTGAGGCTAACCCCGAGAAGAACAAAGCATTGATCGACATGAAGTCACCTACCACAATCAAAGAAGTGCAAACCTTAACAGGGAGAGTAGCTGTCCTCAATATGTTCATATCAAAGTCTACGGACAAGTGTGTCCCTTTCTTTAACTTACTGAGGGGTAGCAAGAAGATCCAATGGACCGAGGAATCTGAAGAAGCTTTCCAAGCCTTGAAGGAGCATCTCACTCAACCTCCCGTCCTTGCGAAGCCAATATATGGTGAAGTACTATTCATCTATGTGGCAATCACCGAGCATGTAATCAACGTTGCTTTGGTAAAAGAAGAGAACAGGGTACAACACTTTGTGTACTATATCAGTAAAAGGCTAGTAGGTGCGGAGTCTAGGTATCCCCCTATTGAAAAGCTAGCCTACTGTTTAGTAATCGCCTCTCGAAAGCTGCATCCATATTTCCAAGCTCACTCGATCCAAGTCCTGACCGATCAACCGTTGAGACAAGTTCTTCAAAAACCAGAGTCCTCGGGACGATTACTCAAGTGGGTCATGGAACTAGGACAGTTTGATATCACTTATCATTCGAGGACGGCGTCTAGGATCACTAACTGGTTCTTCAGGAGGGTCTCATGTCGACCCTTTACTCTGTCCAACTGCTCAATCAACTCGGCGAGCTCAAGGACTGAGGCTGGGGTTGGGGCTGGTGCTGGGGTAACCTCCGGGACATCATCATTAAATATCTTGGCTACCTTGGCTGCTTGGGAAACTATCTCCGCGACTTTCTCAAAAGTTGCATCCTCCTCCTCATCAGCCTCCCCGGGATCCTGAGCAAGCCAAGGATAAATGGGAAGATCTCCCTCTGTCAATGATAAATAATAGTCTTTTTCTGCTGGTTGAGGCTTCAACATTGGAAGGGCGATCAACTGCAAACAACATAAAACATTTGGTTAACTCAAATAATCATAAAAGATAAGCATATAGATAAAAAATAATTGTTTATTGTCAATCAAATATAACTTACATTCTTCTTCGATAATATCGATGAGATGACAGACCTTGTGAAATCCTTGTTCCTCCGATGTGACCAACTAAGCATCCTCGGGACCATGTTTGCTGAGCTCACAACAAACTCCGTCGCAGGCTGCTGGATAGCCTCATATGCCCAATATTGTAAGACGGGGCATAACCATACATATTGTACTTGGACTCTTGCTGCACCTTGGCATCCTTCTTGTTGTCATAATTGGTCTTTTTCTTCACCATGTCCTTCTTACAAGACTGCAATAACCTCCTATAATAGTACTTCCCCCATGGATAGCTAAAGAAGTAGTCTATGTCCTCAACCATCGTCAGAATATCTCGCCATATATGCAACTTGCCCTCTATGGCATTCAGAACCCCATCAACCAACAAACATAGACCAAGCTTGTACACATCTTCCACAGTAGTACAAGTCTTGAAAGCATGATCCACCTGTGAGAGTTTTACTTTCTCAGCATCATTGAAATACTCCTTTATCAACCAGTTGCTGAGATTATGCTCTTCCAACTCTTCTGGTGACGAGACGGTACTAAAAGTCAACCCCGTCACTAGGGCAAATTCTTTCATACCGAATCTACTAGACTTCGACCTCAAGAAGAAATGCACCTCATCTTCGTTGTTGCTGGTGATTTTTCTCAAAAGCAGTTGATGCACCAAAACTCCGAAGCCAAAAAGAAACATATAGAAATTAATTAATAACAAGTTTAGTTTATTATATTTAGTTTTTTTTAAATAAAATAAATGAATCATAAGTGAATATTAAGTTTAAGTTCAATTAAAATTGATTTAAGTTATAAAATATATGGTTTTATTATTTTTAAATAATTATCATTGTAAAATATCTTATTTTAATTTGTTTAATTAATTATTTATTTAATTTTATTTAAATTTAAATCATGTTTACAATCTACCGTTAAATATAAGAATATTTTGTTAAATATAAAAATATTCCGTTAAAGTTAGAGGAATAAAATAAAAACCGTTAAAACCAAGAATTTATGTTATCTACACACTTATTATATAGAAGAGATAAGTGTAATATTGAGTTTAATAATACCAACTATGTAGGTAACTACTTTTTACCAAATTGAATGCCAATAAAATATAATTGTTAATGGTTAGTTAAGCACTTGGTTTTTTCTGTTTTAGGTTTGTTAATTAGTCTCAGGGTCAATATTATTTCTCCGATTGTATTTTATTATTTTCTATTTTTCTCTATAAATAAAATTTGTCCTCCCAAAATCATAGACATTTTTCATTTGTGCACTTTCATTTTCTTACTCGTGCTTAAGCTTTCTTGGTTTCAGAACCATTCCTCTTTTCTTTTCAAACCCTAATTTTCTTTGTCTTCGCATAGACATTACTCGTTGATGCACATTCATTTTCTTACTTGTGCTTAAGCTTTCTAATTGGATCCTCTATAATACGAATAAACAAAGGCAATTGTTTTACACAAGTAAGAGCAACTAAACCAAACATTTTCTCTCTCCCTACTCTTAGGGTTTCCTTCTTTCTTTCTTTCTTTTCCTTTCCCTAGTCTCTTGGCTAGGGCAGTCGCTGCTGCCCCTGGTGTGGCTGGCGGAGCCTTGGCTGAGAGGGAGGATGGGTGGCTGGCCTCGGGTGTGTGGTGGTGCCCCTTTTTATTTCGTGTGGCTTTTCTCCTTTGGCTCCAACGTGCCTTGTGTCGGCTAGTGGTTCTGCAACATAGTGGGCGTGGGTCTCTAGTGCAGTGAGGTATGTTCTCTGACGAAGTGGCTTGGTGCTAGGCGAGGAGCTCCAGTCCATGGGTGCGACTTCATGGACATGCCTCCTTTCCTTCATTTTCCCCAAGATGGGCATGTCGTGCAGTAGTGCGATGGGTTTCCCTTGGTTGGTTTGGGTGATGGTTCAAACCTAGGTGCTGGTGTGGAGACGGGAGGTGATGGTGGTATGGGCTCGATGGGTTGCTGCCTTTTTGTTTCTGTTTGGTTTTTATGTATTGTCTTGTTGTTTTTCTTTTTGTTTGTGTTTTGAGGTTTGTAATAATGGTGTTGTATCACCCTATCTTTGGAACTTTGGCTTGTGCCAGTTTTGTTTGGTTTGACTCTAGTTTTGCTTCCATCGATGAAGGGTCGCCGAGATGAATTAGAGCTCCATCACTTATTAGATGTTTCAAATGCGAGTTTTATGTAGGTGTGGTTTTGCCGTGACCCTATCCTGTTGGACTATAATCATCTAGAAAGTTGTTATTCTTCGATGATTTACTTTTATTGTGTAATCAGCGAGATTTGTCATTTGTTTGATAATCTCTTTGTGAGATTTGTGCTCTATTTCCACCTGACCTAGTAGGGCTTTGTCCCTTTTAACCATAAATGAATATTAATAACAAAGTCATTTCCAAAAATAACTAAGAAGAAAATCATATTTGGTTTGATAAGACATCAATTTTTTCATTAATTAGAAAGAAAAAAAAGTATACTTAATAACATGTCCACGGTACTCAACATAAATAACTAATTCCTTTCAAAAAAATTAACTAATTAATTAATTAAATAATCTTATATTTTTTTTAAAAATAATAATAAAGATATATATGATCCATTTTCTCGTGATATGATAGTTATATTTGGTAAAGTGAATATATCACTAGAAATTATTAGAATCCCCACGTCACCTGATGGATTCTGTTGACTGACTCATCTAGACCAGTTTAATCCGACGGTCAGAGACCATACCACGTGGCACGCTGCTTTAGCTGGGCCCTTCTTCTGTGACGTTCCTTAATATCTCATTCATTGACTTGTCGCCTTCATGCGCCAAACTCCAAATCATTCTGATCAATTCAATACCTAATTACTTATCCGTCGTTGATCTAACATGTACGGCCTTCAAATCTCCTTATTTATTATCTTTTTTCACAAATAATAATTCTTCAATTTTTGGATTTTGAAAATTATACTCTACAAATAAATAAATAGAAAATACTATGTCTTTCTCTTTCCTTACATTAAACCAATGACATATTGTGTACTTGATTCAAATATATGATTAATGGGTCTTTGTCAAAAAAAAAAAAAAAAGCCAACAACAACAACAAAAAACAAAACATTAAACCAAAAATCCCCCTCACTTATTTCATTACTTTTATACATTTTTTTTTTCTAAAATAACACAGAAACAATTTATTCACTTAAAAACTCAAAGATTGAGTCTATTAAATTTAAACCCATGAAATCACATCTTTGCAGATATTAGAATAGAAATAGAAATATATATTTCAAACCATTTTATTATGTTTTTTATTTTTTTTTTCATTTAAAAAAAATGGAGATCTAGTTTCGATCATCGAATTAGCATCAAAATTGGTCAATAAATATTATAAAAAAACAAGTATTGTAGAAGTGGCACTGAAATATAATGACTTTATCAATATTCTAACAGTAGACAAATCGAACTGCAAATGTCGAATTACCATAAAAATATAATGACTATATATTCTAACTGTAGACATCGAGTTACTCTTGAATTAATGATGACTATATGTATTTTAATTGCATACATAGAACTAGCATCGAATTAATGAAAAACCCTAGAAATTTAAACACGAGTAACCAATAAAAAATATTTAAAAAAAATAAGAAATTCAAACATAGTGGGTGGCATGTGGCTGCTCCAACGGTGTTCGAGTGTTCGGAGTAGATTGCGTTTAGGGGGTTTTAGAGTTTGGACCGTACAACTATGGTGAGAGTGAAAGAAATGGGGGAAGTTATGAACGAAGGATATATATTTATATATATATTGTCTATAAGTGGTATTTCAAGTATAAATTGCAATAAGTGACTTATGAGATATATTTCTCAATTAATTATGAGGTATTTTTAAGGATAGAAAATCAAATCTCCCAAGCTAATATGTCAAACAAATACACTATGAAATTAAATAATCCATGAAATAGATCATTTTATAACATGACTTTGCAAAATAACATCCTTTTGAAAAAAATTTATTCAACAATGTTCGACAGGGTGTAAGTGTGTTTAGAAGCCATTTCGTAAAGAATTATAAAAAAAGAAGTTGCACGTGCTTTTTGAAAGCCTCCACATGAAGTATTCTTGAGGCACATGATTGGCTTTATGATACATGTCAATTTGGGAACTATCTGAAATTTCGTTGTTATGATTACCAACTTAATTATTCAAATTAAATAATTAATTGCTGAACTGTTACAGAAGTGTTTAAACAGACAGAGAAACTGTTTGAACAGAAACCAGATATGTTTAAACAGTTTTAACACCAGAAGATGAAAACGAACATAAAGTAAAGAACACACGAAATTATACGTGATATCAGCAATCTTTGCAGATTGCTACTAGTCCACGGGATCACGCCCAGAGAATGAAATTTATTAGAAGAATATCTAAACGATTACAAAACCAAATTGACTTATACAAATAAAGACTCCCTCTTGAATTTGTCGCAACTATTGTAATCTAAACTCCTAATCAAGTTTCTGAAGTGCTAAGATCTTGAACTCCCTTCAAATCATAACACTTGCACTTTTCCTCCCGAAAAGTAACTCACGAGCAAGACTTCTCCCGAAGCTTGATGAACAATGCCCAAGTGTGTTCAACCTGCACAGTTAGCACAAAGAAAACAATACAGAAGTATACTGTAATAAACCACTAAGAACTTGCTGGACTCAAGTTCTTCACACAATAAATAGATCTCTCTAAAACTTGAAAATATTTGGAAAATGATACACCAAGAGAGAGATAAGAAAAACCAACGACCTAAGGATAACTATATACCCTTTAGGATCTCTTTAGGTCGTGGAAAACAAATCAGAAACCAATCAGTCAATAAATAGAAAATCTTCCCAAAAAGGAAAGTCAGAATCTGTTCAAACAAACTGGTAATCCGTTTAAACAGATTCATTGAACCTGGACAGTTGTTAAATCCGGTTTCCTTAAATAAATAAGGAAACAATGTATACATTATCTCTGCAAGTTGTACACGGTTTCTAGCCAAACAAATCAGATAAAAAATAAATACCAATAATTTCAATATATACAAAAGTTAAGACAAGATAATCTTTTATAGGAAATTATATATTAATTTTATTAACATATATAGAATAATCTGATTTAGAAAATATTTCACACCAAACCATTTCGAAAATACCACACAATATATTTCGAAAATACATGTTTAATTAATTTTGTCAATTTTATCAAACATGATTGTTATCCCAAAAGATTGGAGATCGATGACGTGGCAATAGAGGTGACAAGTGGCAGTGCATGGTCAGTAAAATACACATTAATAGTCAATAAATATATTGGCTCCTCAGAGTTGTGATAAAATTTTGACTGGCTTGAGAAGTGTCGTGACCGGCCAGGCATGACCTTGTCCGACCAGTCACGACCTTGTTTGCCCAGGAGTGACCTTGTTTACCCAGGCATGACCTTGCCTGCCCAGGCATGACTTTGTCCGACCAGTCATGACATTGTCTGCCCAGGAATGACCTTGTCTGCCCAGGAGTGACCTTGTCTGCCCAGGAGTGACCTTGCCTGCCCAGGTATGACTTTGTCCGACCAGGCATGAACTTGGCCGATCGGTCATGACCATGTTCGACCAGTCAAGTGCATGTCTGCCCAGCCAAGTACATGTCTGCCCAGTCAAGCGCATGTCTGCCCAGTCAAGTGCGTGACTGCCCAGTGAAGGTATGTTCGACCAGCTTGAACGAGATATGGGTCGACCAGATAGAGAAGGACTACGTCAAGATTCCCAAAAACAGTTTTAACAAGAATCGGTCTTAGCATACGCGATAATCTCTCATTTATCCCACAAATTTAGTGTACTGTTACATTTTGAATATTGTTGTAATTTAAATATAATGAGAATAATAAAATATCCCGATTATGGGGATATCATCTGTACGATCCTAAGCCTATAAATACAAGACTTATGGCATCATAAAGATGACTTTTGGGGGGCTTTTTGGAAATTTTGGATCCAAATTTTCTAGAGAGAGAAAGTACTTGTATTTGAGAGAAATTATTGTATTCTTGTAATTTGCCCTGAAGAAATTCACTTGACTCAGGTTCATCTGATCTTGAGTGCAGATTTATAATCACAACTCTAAGTGGATTAGGCTATTACCAACATATTGGGGCTGAACCACTATAAAAATTTCGCGTGTTATTTACTTTCTTTTAAAAATCGTCTGTGTCGTTTATTTTTTCTTGAAGGTTTTATCGTTTTTGAAGTTCACACGTCGTTGGCCAAAAACGCGGTCAACAATGCCAATAAAAGATTTTACACTATCATCGAGAAGCTTAAGAAAAAATAGTCTGATCCTCCTCGAGTAGCCCATTGCGTAGCTACGCAGTCTCAAGTAAGTAATCATCACCATCCACGACCCACTAAGAATAAGTCGTGGTAGCGTAACCAACTAGTTTCACGATTTTGGGAAGTCCTTATTTGAGAGTAAATTGTTCCACTTCGAAATCCCCCAAGCATACTTGCTACTTGAGAATGGTAGACTTGCTACTCAAGTCTAAGACTTTAAAATAAAGAAAAAAAAGATGTGGGAACCATGGCTTGACAGAAGGGACAAACGCCCAACTACCACTATCACCTTAGTGACCATTGGAGAAGAGTGGTTGTCGACTCCGTACAAGTTCAATCGACAACATAGAATGTTAGAGACAAAATCAAACTCATGAAGTGGAAGGTGTGCCCCTAATGCCTGCCACATTTTACTAATTCCCAAAACGTGGTCGCACACGGTACAAATTCAACCATCCGACTAGCCCAATCTATGGCCACTCAAAGACTCGAGCAAGCTACTTTGACTGCTAAACACATGAAATACTTAATGTCTTTTCCTACTTTTCATTGTGTAAATCATGTTCTTTTGAATGTAACTAGGAAAAATAATGTAATTAAGCCTCATTAAGAGTATGAATTACCTATAACTGCTAATAAATAGGGTTGTGGAAGCCGTTGTAAAGAAAAATACAATTTGATTAAGCCAAAACGTTGTCAATTTGTAAATTTTTAGAGAACTTGAGTTTTGCAAGTAATTTTCTAAATATATTGACATGTGGATCATACTTTATTAACAATGGAACCATGTAAAACTCTTATCTTAATCAATTTTAAGATCTCTAATTTTGTTGACGAAAAACAACATCAACAAAAAATTATTGTGTAAATAACTTTAAGTAATTGTTATTCTGCCATATACCTTCTTTATAATATCTATAATATATTATTTTAAAATTTAACAATGCATTTTTTATTGGGTAGAATTATGACAAAATATACACAAATTTTTATAAGAAAATTGAAAACTAAATAAAAAAATCAAAACCATAAACAGCTTTAATTTCGTTACAAATTTGAATTACTTGTGTATATATTATGCAACCTTTAAAATTTTATTTTGGTAAAGCTAGTGATAAAAAAAATGGTGCTTGACCTAAAGAAAAATAAATTTGTTAGAATGTTTAAATTGAATGCCTATAATAATATAGAAAATACATAAGTATTAGTGAGTGGCTTATGAGGGGAGATGGGAATAGTATTTATTTATCTTTTCCATTGTGTTTCTAAAATTGTAAATGAGTAACAAATTACAAATGATACTGAAATATAATTTAATTTGAGTAATTCAAAAAAAAAAAAAGCAAACAAAAAATGTCCGGGA
Source organism: Humulus lupulus (assembly GCF_963169125.1). Lineage (NCBI taxonomy): Eukaryota > Viridiplantae > Streptophyta > Magnoliopsida > Rosales > Cannabaceae > Humulus > Humulus lupulus. Next base: position 20,784,177 of record NC_084801.1, on the reverse strand, counting down.
AGAAGAGAAAGGTGGGGGCTGAAGCTTTACTTGCCTCGTACTGGCTCCCTCAGTGTGTATACATATTAAATTCTTTTTATTAAATATTCACTAGAACCACCTTATGATTAATATTATTTTTGTCTACTTATTTTTCAACTTTTTAAGCTATATATGTTAGGTTTCAAAATTCCATATAATATATATAAAAAATATTTATGTAGAGAGTAATTGGTGATATTATTATTATTTTTAATATAACTCAGAAATGGACTTTACGAGTTCAATGCAATAATGTACCTCATAATGCGACTGTAAAAATAATTGCATCACTAGTAAATACATTTATTTCTTTTAAAATAAAATAAAAACATTTATTGTTGTTTTGTATTTCTATTTTTACTTTTAACAATTCTCCTAAAAATCTTACCTACTACACTGTGATCTACTACACTTTGTGTGTATCAATAAATACTTTTTATTTTTGAATTTTTGTCCAACCAGCCACTCATTTTCCTAGCCCAGTTCCTTTTTTTGTCCCTTATAATTGGATTCGAACCATTTATTTTCTTTCCCTCTATCTATCTCATGTCCATCAATCTCTTTTCAAGCCTTAAAAAAAAATAGAAACCTCCTAACTAAATTGCTCACATTCTCCTTCTCTTATATTATTTTATTTAAAAAAAAAAACAAATCTTTCTACTTTTTGAGTTTTGACAAGAAAATCTTCAACTTTCGTAGTGACCAAATCAAATTGAATTCCATTTAAAGCAATAAAATAATAAATTCCATTTATTATGTCAGCCAAAAAAATCCCTATTTCATTAAAAAATATATATATCATATTCATAGGTGATAGGTATATACGGGTCTATAGTGTGTGTGGGACCCACTTACACATCATTTAAAATAGAAAATTAAATTAAGTGAATTAATTATTGTAATTTTTTTGTAAAGAAAAAAAATGTTATTTTCCAAAAAGCCCCAGCACTTTCTGACCAATCTCAGACCACGTCTCTGCTCCCTTACCCTTGGTAAAGCTGAAGCAGCTGACCAAAATAAAATGCTGTTCCCTTGTGGGTCCCACCCAATTATACGTACATATATACATGTATTTATACGCTTTCCATTTTTTCCCAACGTATACATCATAAAATGACCATACATACCATACATACATATTTTGGATGGTCATTAATCATTGTGGAAGTGTGTATGGGGGTAAATTTGTCTTTTCATAATCATACATATTTTTTTAGCGTTTGAAAATCGAGGCCTTCATTAAAGCTTATCACACTAGCTAGTGCGTTATATTTCGAGCCTCGTGCTCAAACTATAAATTTATTATTTATTTCTCTTTCTCTACAAATTTTTCCCACCACATACATTATTTTCTTTTCTTTTCTTCCAAACACAAATGGAATGGACGATGAAGAAGAGAGATTAATATATTTGAATGAATACCCTTTTGAACAGTGGTCCTATCTTTCTATTACTGTGATGTGATGATGATCAAGAAAAATATAATTAATAATAATAATAAATTAAAAAGAGATAACCAGTCATAACGAGTATTGTTTGGAGACTTGTACGTTAGTTTTATAGATTTATTTATTTGATTTTCTTTTAGAGTTTCCAAACTAAATTAAATTGCTAATAATTTTTTTGTATGTAGTATAAAATTTCCCTATATTATTATATGACTATATATATGTAATAATATAGCTAGGCACGCAAGGCATCCCACGTTTGTGTATAGTAAAGAGTATAATAAATTAATAGAAATATTTATATAGTGATCCATGTTTATTATATTATTTTTCAAAGATTAGTATCTGAATAAGTAAAGACAAATGAACTTTTCCCAGGTGGGTATTTTTCAGAACACGCGTACTGTTAGATCCTTTTCATGGCACTCTATTTGTTTTCTGGCTTTTCAGTTTTCACAGTCCAAGGAAATCAAATAATTAATAAACTTATTAAAATACAAATAAATGTATAAAATTAAAAGCCCAGCCTAATATATATAATTATCAGGGTTTTGGTTTTTATTTTATTGCTTAATTAGAAGATCATAATATTATTAATGTAGATCGACTATCATGCATGGCATTTGAGATTGTTTAGTTTTTATTATTAGGGTTGCCTTAACTAGTGATAAGAAGCAAGTTTAGCTAGCTAGGGTTTATAAGACGGTTTGACTCATGAGATGACTCCATGTTTTTGCATGGTAATTTGATATAATTTATTCATTAATTAAATATGGGAATGGGAGAGCTATAAATATATATATGTTATGTATAGGGTTTTCGAAGTGACTCTTCGAAAGATGTGATCTGTCATGGTCGATTCTTTAATTAATTAAGTTTTGGTTAGTGCTCTGCTTGGCTGCAAAATCTTTTTGGGGATTCTAGGGTTTTATTTTCAGGGTAATTCAATATATGATTGAAGTTTTATCATGGTTTATGTTTAACATTTAACACTTTGAGGTAATTAGTACTTAGTAAATTTAAATAAATAAGATCTGAAATTAAATTATATCAATAATTATATACCACTTAGAGCAACTTTAACAGTAGATACTTTATTAGTTGCTTAATATGTCCAAACAATCCTAAAATATAATTTTTTATTTTCTCTTTCATCCACATTATTTTTGACAACTTTTTTCATAAAAATGCTTCAATGCTAAGCCACCCCAAAAATTGTCAACTATGACCCCATACATTATTATTTAATATATTATTTTGTAATTATAAATATTGTCACACTAAATTTTTTAAATCCATTTATTAATATAAATAAATATTACATCAAATTTAAATTAGATGAAATTTAAAGGAACTTATAAAATGATATAATCATAATTAATCAATATAACATAATTTAAAAAAATGCTAATTAAAATTATTTCCAAATTTTTACCATATGTGCTCAACCAAGTCCGCGTGAAGATAGTGATGAATGTTTCTATCACGAATTTCAGCATTTCTTTGAAGCATTGTCGAGAAGTCAGAAATAGGTCCATGCAATACTTTAACCATTAGAGTGTCAGCGGGGCCGTCATCATAATTAAAATCAAACAAACTCTCATATGCATCTCTTTTATCCTCGACAATAATGTTGTGCAATATGATGCATGCATACATAATATCTTTGAGAACATTTATTTGCCAAAAACGTGTTGGTCCTCGTACAATAGCAAAATGAGATTGAAGTACTTTGAATGCTCGCTCAATATCTTTGCGTACCGCTTCTTGGCATCGGGCAAATAATTTTCTTTTCTCTCCTTGAGGCAGTGGGATAGTTTTAACAAATGTACCCCACTCTGGATAGATACCATATGCTAGATAGTACCCATTGTTGTATTGTGTGCCATTTATCGTAAACTCAACTCTCAGAGCTTGCCCTTGTAAGATATCAGTGAATAATGGGGATTGATTTAACATGTTGAAATCATTATTGGATCCTGGAACACCAAAAAATGCATGCCATATCCAAAGATCTTGTGACGCAATTGCTTCGAGCATGATTGTTGGTCTGCCGTGATCACCTTGCGTGAATTGGCCTTTCCATGCAACGGGGCAATTTTTCCATTCCCAGTGCATACACCTTTTGGTTGGTATATTGCATTCCATTTCGGCTCATCCTTTAGCAATCTCCAACAGTCCACAAGCAGAAAATTGGAGTTGCTATTTTCAGATTTGTATAATTGATGTGCATTCTCAAGAATTTGCTCATCAGACCACCCACTCTGATGTGCATATTGTACTCGTTTATAACACATTGAAACGTGCAACCTTTTGATTCATCTTGTTCCAATGATCTTTGCATTGCCTTCCAGTTATTGGTTGCTCGCCTTTTTGGTTGGTGTTGTAGTATTCTGCTATTCGAGCCCAGAAATGTGTAGAAGTTTGGTCATTCCCCACAATGACATCCTTAGATGTATTAAGCCATCCACTTATCAGAAGTATAGTGGCTTCCTTGCTTCATTTGACTTTACCTTTATGCCTTGATTCATCTTCATTGTGTAGAACTACATTTTCCGACCCTTCAACACCATGTTCAGGTTGGGTTTCAGAGACAGATGTCGATGATGTTTCATGATTCAAATCAATACTAGACTTTTCCATACTTGGCCTGTAATTTCTTGAAACCATTTCGGGTTGGTGTAGGGAAGGCATATGAAAGACATATGGTAGTGAATTTGGTTGTGTGAAGAATGGAGCTTGTTGAGGTGTCTCAAAAGAGCCAAAATTTTGAAAAGGGTGGGAGGATATATGAGATAATTTTGAGAGTTTGAAAAACTTTGGTTAAATTGAGAATATTGAAAATTTGGATTTTGGGGATTAGTAGGAGTATTTTGAAAATTTTGATTGAAATGAGAATATTGAAAATTTGGATTTTGGGGGTTGGTATGTGGAGAATATGATGAATTTTGAAAATTTTGAGAATATTGAAAATTTGGATTTTGGATGTTGGTATTTGGAGAATTTTGTGAATCCATTGGTAAGAAAAGAAATTTTGTGATATTGATAATTTGGAATAAAAATATATGAAATGGTGTGAAAATTGAATGAAATAGATGAGTATTTATAGAATAATTTTTTTTAATATATTGACAATAATATAAACGGTAATAATTTATACTGTTTTTTACATCAACGGTAATATTTTACTACATATAGTATATATATACATATGTATAATTTTTTTTAGAAAAAAAAAAGAAAGCACCGTTGCCTCTGTGAGGCAACGGCAGAGGCAACGGCTGCTTCAAAATTGAAAAGTAGCTCTTCACTCCAATGCTAAGCTATCAACCAATTCTGTAGCCTGTCAGAAAGTTACTTCTTTGACTACGGGCGTTGGAGCTGCTCTTATATGGTGTTGGACACCATTAATGCTCATTTTCTTAATATTTAGTAGCATCTATATCATATTATGTAATGAAAAAAAATATTGACAAGAAAAAGTTATTTTAATATCGTTGAATAAGTCATAATGGAATAACTTTAGAAATTGTACGACTTCTTATTTATGATTACCAAGGATATAAGGATATAAGGGGATGAACATTAGAAACAACATATATATACGAACGGCATTTGTATAAGAATATTCCAACACTCCATGACATATATGAAATATGGAATTTAATTGTCAATATTTTTTATAATATTAAATATAATTCAATTTTAGATTCAACAACACATAAAATGTCTCCTCATGTATCCATATCTGAAAAATTAAAAAATCAAAATTCTCTAAACAAAACAAGGTATACAACATGCCATTAGTATTGAATTATTTTACCAAAATAATTGTTGGAAGGTTTACTTTTCAAAATGTTTTTCTAGATGTGTTGTCAAAATTTATATAATTAAGCTAAAACGATATTTGTTAATTGTTATACTATAATCACTCTTCATTCTTTGTGGAATTTTGGGCCTTTTGTAACTCTTAGATTTTTAGAAGCTTCATTGTTAGAAGTTATTAGATTTATTATTGGAGATTTCGTAGTACTTTTTCAGAAGTATTGATACTAGTTAACTGTTTGGTATTCTTATCTTAGTCATCTTTTTCGAAAAATCAGTATTATATCTTTGAACAATTCTGACCTACAACAAACTATATCCGATTAACATATAATGAATTTTATTTAAAAAAAAAAATTAAAATATATATTTTTTATGATACTACTTAATTATCTGTGTAATTTTTCTACAAATGTTGAGCTTTAGCCCAAATTTTCGGGTCAAGTACGCTGGCGCTCTATATGGGCCACACTAGATTATTAACCAAATAGAGAGACTTTTCAAAAACACAACGCGAAAAATACTAACGAAAAATAAAAACTTATTTATTAAAAAAATTCGGGGTGTTTATTAGTCGGTTTGGTCGAGTTATAACATATTTTAGTCAACCCAATGTAAAATTTGGGTTGCAAAATTCCAACTCTAACTCGTTTAATTAAGAAAAAAAAGTTTAATCCATCAAATGTTTTAGGCAGTTTGATCAGATTAATCCGCCCAAACCAATCTTAAGTTTTTTTTTAAATGTTCAAAAAATTAGATTCGACAAATTAAAAGTATAGTGTATATCTTCCAAACTTAGATATATTATTTTAAATTGAAACTTTAAACATTATTATAAATTTATTGTTAAAAATTTAAAAACAATATTTAATATTACATATAATATATGTATGTATAAATGAAAAAAAATTCTTAATCGGTTTATTCGGATTACATTTGGTGGGTTGGTATAATTTTCAAACTGCTCAATATAATAATTGGTGGTGTGAATTTTTGTTGGGTTGTATTTTTTGTCAGTTTCTTCGGTTTAGTTTAGGCGGTTTATTCGAGTTAGACAGTTTGCAAAAACTGTTGCACAACCCTAAAAAAAAATGTGTGTATAGCCGTACTCATATTTGAAAATAGCATTATAGGCATGATTTTTCTCTAACAAAGTAGAAGTAGGTTTTGCTTGCTCGCTATAATAGGCAAAGCTAAATGTGACAACATATTAATCAATCCTCTTTAAAATGAGGAGAGAAGTCACTAGTTTGTATAGACATTTGTTCTAAGTTAAAGATGCAGTATACTTTTTTCTTATTTAAATTTGGTAGAAGGCAATTAAGAAAAATAAAGATGTAGTATAAATCATTTATTTAAAATTAAAAGAAAAAATTACATGAAATATTGTATTTTTTTCTATAAGTTTGAAAAATATGGAGTTTTTAACATTGTGCATTTTTTTATGGTTTTTTTTGTTTTAATTTTTATGAGTTTTTTTTCATAAATTTTTTGTGGTAACCAGTTACTACCACATTAATTTTTAAATGACTAATTCGACACTACTAATTGGTTACCTCCATATCGCTAATAAACTAAAAAATCGATAATGGTAATCGTTTAGTTGTAACTAGTTACTATCACATTAATTTTTAAAATAACTAATTCGACACTAATAATCAGTTGCCATAAAAAATATGGGAAAACAAAAATAATATTACCAAATATGGGAAAAAAACCCATAAAAATGTTAGAAAAACAGAAAAAGTTATATTTTGATGACATTATTTTTTTGTCCATATATATAGAAACTAAGTTTAAATTTACCATATTTTTGTAAATTTCTCAATTAAAAGTGGCACCTACTCTCTTCTTCTAAAAAGCCCAACCCAAGCAAAAAGCCCACCACCCACAATATTGCTTCATCCCTCTCACTCAGTATCTGAAGAAAGTTTCTTACAGCAAATCTTCGAAGGTAGATTGGTATGTCCAACTGATGGAGCAAATGGAGAAAGAACCAATAAAGGAAGCATCAGTAGAAGTATCTCGCGAGTTCAAAACCCTAATCAACTCTCAGCATTTGGATTCCCTCAAGCAAATGCAGAATCTCATGTAAGAAGAAGTTTCTCTTTATTAATTTCATTACTTTCTTATTACCGTAAAAATTCTTGTTTTCCGAGAAAATTTCCCTGGAGAAAGATATATAGTCAGGTTCTCCGAGAAAATTTTGGCAAAGATTGAGCCAGGAAAGAAAAGGGGTAAGTTCGTTTCCTATGCTAAACGTATACCTGATATGTTCGATCATGTCTCCGAACATTGATTATAGTCGTAAGAACACGCCGAAGTTTTGGTATGTAGGGTTCGATTTAGGGAAAAAAAAGGAATGATCAATCACAAATGATTATGAGCCAGTCGCAAGCCATGGCCTTCTTTAGACCTCGGTGAGAATTTTAGAAGTGGAGAAGAGAATGGACCTTGATTTGAGCCGGTCTGAGATGATATACCCAAATTACTGTGGGATTGATTGTGAAAATGTTTTGGAGAATAGAGTGGATGATCAAGACACCCATATGGCTCAATTGGAGGAAGGGAAACATAACATTGAAATTTCTTTGTTTAAGATCGGAATCGAAATGATCACTTTTCTTTCAATATAATTTTTGGTTTTCCGAGTAAACATATGGGTTTTTGGGATGATAATTAATTAGGAAGATATAAAGTGAATGGAAATAATTAAGAGAACATGGATGTACTAACATCTCCTCTGTACATTACTATGTGATAATCTTATTCAACTTCAATTTATTCCCTGAGTTTGGGTTTTGCATATGATCACATGTCTCTCTAAGCAGTTTGTGTCACAGAACTTTTGAATGGGATTCTTTTGTTAAGTAAATTGTAGGAGGCTGTAATCAACAATTAGGGAGTAGGGTCAAGTAGCCATGGTTCTTCTTTGAACTAATTTTTGTTCCATATGATATTTACTATCTGACGGGATCCTTGATTTGTGAATATAGAAGATTTTTTTCTTCAGCAACTGAAATGAATTACATTTGGCTATACAAAAATTTCCCTGCTACAATTCTTTTTCTTGGTTGCAGATTGGGAAGGTTACAAGATAGCAACGCTGTACTGTCACATTTTAACGAGTACTCAGATAACTCTTTTGCCGAGGTTTCTGGAGACTTTTCCAGAAATACACGAGTGTTGAAGTCTATGAAAACAGATCTTGATTATGTATTTCTGAAGCTAAGGTATATTTTGATAGAAAATACTTCATTCTTACTAATTATTCTTGTGATTGATCTCCTGGTAATTCAGACTATGAACACATATGCCTAAACTCTTCTTATCAGGAGCATGAAATCGAGAATTTTGGCTACCTATCCAGATGCATTTCCAACTGATTCGGAAAGAGAATTACTCGACCGTAGACCAGACTTGGAAACACCTCAGTAATGTATACTAATAAGATACCTATTGGATTGTAAAATATAGGTGAAAACCATGTAATTACTTTTTGTCTAAACTCTTCTGTTCATAATTCTTAACAAGCTAGTCATTGGTTTTATATATTCTTACTCGCCTCAAAACTAGCATTATTGTTCTATTCATGATGCCACTGTTTTTTCCTTTGACCCGTGTACCATTGTGATAAAATTAGTTAAAACTCCTTTGTGTTTGATTTTAAGTCATTGGTAGAAGAAAACAATAATTTTTTTTCCTCAAACTTGAAACTTCATAAAACTACTTTTACCTTTAAGAGTGTAGTTTCTTGGACGAAGCTTGTTAGTTTGTTTTGATGATACAACTCTTTACTAATGTTTTAAATTTGATAAAATAATATTAAAAAAATAATGAAGAAGTATTATGGATTTTTTTGTCTCACCCTAAAATGTAAGTTCAAAATAAAAAGATTATATGTATATATATAAAATTAATATGAATTATTTTTTTGCTTATTTATATTTTCGATTGTTTAATTTCAAATTTATAATAAATTCAAATTTAAATAAGTTTAGTTTGGATCACGTATACTTGTGAATCTATAAATATATAATTTAAGAAAGTGTTACCGTAAAAACATATGTAAAATTGGATCAAATACAAATTACAACGCTTTTACTGGATATACTTTTTAACTTTACTGTTCTTGATTTTCTTAGTTATAATATTGTAGGTTGATACAAAATAAACTTGTACATATATAAATATCTGTATATATATTTTCATATTGTTTTAATTACACGGAAAATGAATTTTGTTTTTATACATGTTTAAATTTATAAAATAATTTTTGTCAAAAAAAAAATTATAAAGTACAGTTAAAAAATAATGATAAAAAATTATGGATTTTTTTTTCATTCTAAAATCTAAGTCAGTTAAAACAGATAGATTATATAAATATATATATATGATTTGAATAACTTTTTTTATTATTATTTTGAAATATTTAATAAACTTCCAATTTAAATAAAGAATTATAATTCGTAGGATTAGAATTCTCCTAGTTATAAATAGGGGGTTGTACACCAAAAATAAAATACCATTCATTTTTCTTTTTCATTCTCTATGTGGCCACATTCTCTAGGCTAATTAAGGTACTATACTTTCCTCAACTCCAAGGAAGGAAATTGTGCTTTTCATATTATTATTCTCTTTTCTATTCAGAAACTAATAACGTAAGCACCTCTCTCTCCTCTCTCTCTCTCTCTCTCCTGTTTGAAATTTAGGGTTTTGTTAATTTTAGATATGAATTTGATATTTTTACTAGATGGCCGATAAACATATCACCCACTCTTATTATTCTGAAAGATATAAATGTATTTAAATTGTTTGAAAGCAAAATATTATATATATATTACTAATATTTTATATTAATGAAATTAGACCTGCAACAACCCTCGTATATATATGTTGGGCCTAATATATTCGATCCAAAGTTCTTTCCTCATTTGCCGAATATTCAAAACAGATCGTTTTGATCTGCAGAAGCTCCGAAGGCAGAAGCTACGGATCAGAAGCGATCTGCGCCTCTGACTTCCGAGTATTTAATTTAAAATCAACACATTTTGGAGGGAAATTCAGTTGTGTTTCCCCCGCCAAACAAGAGTTCAGTTGAACCATTGTTCTATAAATATGAGATTCTTATTCAAACAATGGGATCAAAGAAATTTCTGACTTAGGCATTGGAGTGTCTTTCTTGCAGGTATCCCCAACGGATCAAAGGCGTTCTTCACCACTGGAGTAGGATCAGAGCACCATCTATTGTCGGCTCATACCTCCAATTATAGAAAGGCACATTTGTTGCATCAACAATTGGCGCCGTTTGTGGGAAACGAACCCACGACCACATGGTCTGCAGATCCCCGAGCTCATTCAGATACTCGTCGACGTTGTAATCTCCAACTTTCACGTCGATACTTTTACAGTACATCTCGAGCTTAGCCCATTTTTCCTCCAGGGTCTGCTTCTTATTACGCAGCGCCAAATCAAGGTATTTTGCAGTGTCCACCTCAGCCATCCTCACAAACTTCCGTTCGGTGATCTCACGATCTCGGATACGCTGCCTCGTGGCTTCCACTGCCGCCTCTTCTGCCCTCTGCAAAATAAATCAATCTTATCATCAACACATGCAACATATTACTCCACCATCTTACCAATACACCAATGAATACAGGAAGAACACATACCTCAGCCATCTCCTTCAATTGCCTCTCGGTTTTTAAAACCACCTCCTCTTTTTCCTTCAACCTCTTCTCTAACTGGAGTTCCACCTCCAACTTCTGCTTCCTGGCATCTGCAACCCTCATTTCCAGCATCTCTGACTTTCGTTGCAGCTCTTTCTTTTCTTTCTCCAAAATCTCTTTATCTGTCTGCAACGACACTATATCCTCTTGCAGGTCATTTATCATGCTGTCGAGCTTTTCCATCCAGGCTTCTTGATGAATGCAGACTTAGTTCTTCTCCATCCATTTATTGGTCATCGCCAACAGATCAGCTTTCAGTCTGTCTCGTTCCACCTCGACTCTGACAGTACCTACTAGCTTCTCCTCTGTGGCAGCAACCTTCTCTTTAGCCTCTTCCAGCTGCGTTTCTAACTTCTTGATGGCTTCCACAAGCACATTTCGGTTTGCTTCGGCCATCTTTCTCCCTGCCCGCTCCTCTTCAAGCTTAACCACCTGCTCCGCCAGCTTAGAGCTGTTCTGCACAGCCGTTGCATACTCCCGTCTCGCAGCAGAAGCACATACGTAGCTCTACAAACCATCAATTACACTTATCACCAATCACACTACATACGTATCACACGATACTCACTCTATTCTATAATAACAAATCATGATAGTTTTCAACCAACTTACCATCCATATATGGTCTGACACTTGTTGCAGCAAGTCCCCTTGCCCACTCAGCGACCCAATATCTTCTGCAGGAAGATGAGGTCTGCTTATGCGTAGCATCTCCTCCATCACCTCTGTAGATGCAGAATGTCCATATTCGGGCACATCTCCCGCTTTGTCATTTGCTTCTCTCCCTGCTAACGCAGCAACAGAAGCAACGGGGGTAACCGGCTCCCCACCTTCTGATAACGTTGACACCATAACACTGTCAGATGTTAACGCGATTGTTCCCACTCCAGAAAGATATGGCATGGTAGGGCGTACAAGCAACCCATCTCCAACGTCTTCGCCCAAGTCACTCGGCAGATTCACTGGCGTCTGCACTGCAGAGGACGTTAGTTGCTCCAAAAAAGCACTAGGAGACTCAAAAGTACTTGTACCCTTCGGGGATACAACAATGACCTCTCCTGGGTGGGAGTCAGAAGCCACAGTTGATGTTACGAAAACGTCAACACTTAAAGTATGAACACATGTGACTTTGGCAGTCCTCGATTTTTGACATACGAGGAGAGTCTCAGAAGTGACGGTCAGACCTGCCTCAACTGACTGAGAAGGATTGTTCACGGATTCAAAACCCCCTCCGAAGGCATCCTCCAAAAGTCGGTTCTTACGGGAGGCAGAAGTAGGGCGTCTCCCCTCTGATCCATGCTTACGGCCAGCATCAGAACCCCCAGCTAAAGCAGAAGAAGAGGGTAACGCCTCTGACGACTTCATGCAGACGCTAGGAGACTTCGCCTCGGCTGGTGGACCACCTTGCACACCATCTACAGTCGTCGCTTCTGATGGATTGGCCAATGTAGAAGGTACAGCCTCAGCATGCGCCGCCCCTTCTGGACTTGCCTTCAAGAAGGATCCAGCTGCATGTGAAGAAGAAGATGATGCAGGTAAAGAGCCAACGGGGGCAGACCCTCGAGGCTTCTTGCACAACAATAGAGCCTGCCCGGTTGGTAACTTCCCTGGAGTAAGCTTGGGGATCGCTAGAGGAGAACCCTTAGCAGCAGAAGTAGATCCCCTTGGGATCTGACGCTTGGACGAAATACATTTCCCATTGCCCGAATCTTCATCAGAGGACTCCTCGCGCGCCTTCCTCTTCCCTAAGGCATCCTTTGGCAGAGGCACCTGTTGAAGAGGTTGGATTTGGAGGGCGTCAGAAGGCGTAGAGGATCGCCCATGTATACGAGAAGATCTGGGTGCCAAAACAGACTTATTAGGAGACGATTCTGTAGCAGGAGCTGAGCCAGAGCCTTCTTTCTTTTTATTTTCTAGGATTCCTAGGCGCTTGGCACATACAGCAAAGGTCTCAGAGCACGCCCTTTCACACTCGGTCTTCGATAGCGACAGAGTTGAAGAAGTAGGGGGAGACTTCTTCAAAAAAGCTCCCAGCTGCTTTGCGCATGTAGCTGTAATTTTGCCTAAGGACATGTCGCGCTTTTGCGTCCTGATCTGTATGGCCCCAGGATCGACTCGATCCATGAAGCAGAGCCGGGTCATAATTTGCATACAGTAGGGGTTCATCACACTTCTGATGCTGATGGCGTTTTCCTTGGACTCATGCAGAAGCCCCTTCTCTGTCAGCAGGCTCTGTCGTTCAGGACTCATGTTAACTTGAGGCCATGAGAAATCTGGTACGAGGAAATAAAACAGTAACACGTAAAGTCAGATTAATAGACAATCATCCAGACATGATTCACCCACACTAAAAGCAAAAAGGAACAAAATAAAAACATGACTCACCTTTTATGAACACCCTGGCCAAAGGAAAAATTTCTTGAGGCAGAAATTCAGGATACCATGCTCCACCAACGGCGAAGAAGTATTTATCCCAATTTCGGTGAGAGCTGTCGAAATCAGTAAAGATCGTTCGATCCTTTTTAGGAGAAAGATAGAAGGTCGTCCAGGGTTTACCCTTTATTGCCTTGTTAGTTGACTTAGTGAAGCATGTGTATATGTCATCTGATTGAATGTCGACATTCCTGAGAGTTCCTATCATCTGAGCACTAACTATGGATTGGATAGCGTTCGGAAGAAATTGAGAAATGTGAGCTCCAGAGTTTGAAATTACTTGCACCAACAGAGCAAGGAGAGGGAAACGAAGCCACTCAATGTGTCTCAAACTCATAACAATCTCAGTGGGCTTAACTGCATCCTTGAATCGCCATTCCCGTAGTTCAGCATCCGAAAGCATCCGGACCGTAACGTTATCAGGAATGTCGAACGATTTGCGTATGTGTTTGTATGCATTTTTGTATCCATCACGATCCATAGGTTCGGGAGATGAACATGAAGACATGATCGAGAAGACTGAGATGATTGTTGTGAGAATAGAAGGATGGTAAAGGGTTTCTTCCCTCCGAGTTCTTCCCTGAAAAATTTAGAGTAAAGTTTGAAATGTGAATTATTTGAATTAAAACCAGTTAAATGAGAAATGAAATTCCTTAATCGAGTGCTTCACTCGGTAACTGTGTTTGCATTAAATTTCAAGCGTAAAATGTCAGGGGATTATACGATCGTGTACCTACAATCCGCCTCGATCTACGGGGAATGACGGCTTTAGGCGAAATCTTTGGCATTGAAGAGTTGGCCTAAGGTTCGAGTGAATAAGCGTGCCTCATCCGTTCGAAGCTTGGGCCAGGGGGCATCTGTTGGGCCCAAGATATTCGGCCCAACGTTCTTTCCTCATTTGCCGAATATTCAAAACTGATCGTTTTGATCTGCAGAAGCTCTAAAGGCAGAAGCTACGGGTCAAAAGTGATCTGCGCCTCTGACTTCCGAGTATTTAATTTAAAATCAACACATTTTGGAGGAAAAATCAGTTATATTTCCCCCGCCAAACAAGGGTTCAATTGAACCAACTAAACACTTCACATTTTTGTTCTATAAATATGAGATTCTTATTCAAACAATGGGATCAAAGAAATTTATGACTTAGGCATCGGAGTGTCTTTCTTGCAGGTATCCCCGACGGATCAAAGGCGTTCTTCACCACTGGAGCAAGATCAGAGCACCATCTATTGTCGGCTCATACCTCCAATTATAGAAAGGCACATTTGTTGCATCAACAATATATATAATTATACATCATAATATATTTAGTCTCTAATTAATTTTTTATTATTAATTGGTGCAGCTAGCTTAATCTAGATAAGAAGAATGGATACTATGGATATATTGGACATATTTGTTAAAAATCATCGATCTAGGCCGTTTACAGATTAGGCAGAGACACCAAAAGAAATCTTAGAATTAATTTTGGAGAAAATAGAGTCATCTATTGATTATTTGCGATTTTGTGCAGTTTGTACTCAATGGTGTTGTGTAATGAAGGATAATCAACTCCAATGAATCAAAACATTACATAATCGATATCGACATCAGGTTCCAATGCTTCTAACTCTTTCTGAAGATGATGATACTACTACTACTTGTACATGGAATATTTATAATGTTATGAGCAATAAATATTTAGAATCAAAGATTGTAGTACCATATGATAAACGATTTTGTGGGTCTTCAAAATGTTGGGTGATAACTGTAAATAAGGATTGGACTGTAACATTGTACAAACCTTATTCTATGGTTCAAGACAATACTAATAATAATGCAGATCATACATGCATTATTCAACTTCCAACCTTATATCCTAATGAATTCGAAGACAATGTTGATGATGATGATGCCTACAGTATATTTATTGTTCTATAAAATGTCTACTACTTCAATGTTTACAAGGCTTTACTCTCTGATGATCCTCTAGGAAGATATTTTGTTTCATAATAATTTATTTTATGCTGTAACAATAGAAGGCATATTGAGATATTTAGATTTTAGAGACTCTTATGTCAACTCAACAATGAGAGAACTTGCTCATGAGATTCCATGAATATTTGGAGAATTTGAATATTAAGTATTTATAGATATCTCGTGGAGTCATGTGGACTAAACATAATAGTTGAAAGGTTTATTGACTTCCATCAAATCGCTACTAAAGGCCAAATTACCAAATTTTTTAGAGTTTGGAGGTACGCTTTTGACTCTGACAAGTGGATTCGAATCAAAAGTCTTGATGATATGGCCTTGTTCTTGGGTGATAACTCTTTCATATCTGTTTTGGCTTCTAAGGTTAATGGAATTTGTTGACCCTGATTTTGGTCAACTGACACGGAGTCAAAATTGCTTGATGCAGACAGATGTGTCGAAATGAGAATAATGACAAAAACAATAAAACACACAGGAATTTATAGTGGTTCGGCCCCAGAATCTGGTAATAACCAATGTCCACTTGAGCTGTTATTGATATAATATTTCAAAAGAGTGATCAAAGAACTAGGGTTCAATGAGTTTCACCAACCTCTGAAGAACAAAACAATATATCAAGTATGATAGCTCTAATACACTCGTAAAACTCTAATCTCAGATAATTAGAAAGCCAAAAGTTCCTTCCTTGAGCTATCTTCCTCTATTTATAGGCTCAAGGAAGATTACATTAATTTGTTACAGATATTCTTTCCTAAATAATCGGATACTCAGGAAATCATGAGAGATAATTTCGGATATGATTATAACTGCATAAGATTTTCTCCAAATATAGCGAGTATACGACCAAGATGGTCGTGTATAAAGATTGGGCGTTGCGCCATAGACGTCTTTCTGGTCGATGGTTGAACAAGACTTCTGCCAGATGTTAGCCACGTGTATCAAATGCCTGCCATGTCATCCATGCCTGTTTTTTGGATAACATTTGCCCCCCAAGTTTGTTTAGTGCGACCAGCAATAAAGAAACTTTAGGGAAACAACCGTTCATATGCCCCACGAAATCTGTCAGAATCCTCGTGCGTTTTTGAAAACCGTGACATAATTATGTCTAATCAAGCCTTTTCGGTTTTCAAGAAATCAATTTGATGGCTTATACACTCCCCCACGTTTCGAAAATGGGAAAGTCATGATTGCCACTTTTTTCCATACTTCAGTCTCTATAAGTAACCTCTTTATCTTTCTTATAATTCTTTACTCACCATTCCAATCAAGAACTTTAAGAACTTTACTTCAGAGCCCAGAATTTCGGAATCATTCAGACGTCCTGCCGAAGATCCTTCCGACTTAAAATCTTTATTTTTCTGAATCTCCATCTTTGCCCAGGTAATCACCTAGTCTTTTAAACTCTTCATTATGCCATGCATGTTGTTACTGTGCTCTGTGATTTCCTGCGTTTTTTAGTAGAATTTTATTAGGATTTTGTATAAACCATCTGATGCTTGGTAAGAGAGTGTATTTCTGCTTTATATAAGTTAGGAGCTAGTTCGATAGTAAGGATCATAGGTTTAGGGCGTAAGATCGATGTAAAAATTCAATCTTTAAGCTAGTTGAAAAAACTGGGTTTTTTCCTGCCCTTTAGGAGTTGAAAAAGTTCCCTTTCAGAAAACATTTTATTCCCTTTTTGATCCATTTTTCAAACTGCTAGCACCAAACTTAGTGTATGGGTAGGATGTTGCTGGTCAATAGACGCGAACAACGTTATCCCAATCTCCCACGTAACTCCGCAGGCTATGTGTCTTATCGCCTCCTTTGTCTGTTTGCAGTTCATATGCAAGACCCTTGGGGAGGAGAAAGACCCATTGCAGATGACCTCCTAGCTCAGCTGCTTGAAGGCAAAGAAAACCCCTCTACTCTGATACCAGATATCCCTTTCTCTCGCCTTAGCCCAAACCCTTCTCCAGTTCCAACCCAAAGAATGGCTCGAACAAAAACAAAAGCTCAAAAAAGGAAAATCCCTAACTCCTCAGGCCAGCCTACTACTGATGCCCCCTCGACCAGTGGTCGAGGTGAAAATGCTCCTGATGCCAATGTATAAAGGCATGCCCATCCTCGACACGCTGCTCAGCCGGATGTCGAGTGGCATGTTGTTTCCCAGAGTAGAGTGACGATGCGGTTGATCTCCAACTACTTAAATAAGTATAAACTGGCAGGGGTGACCCTGGTCAGACCTTCCATCGACCAGAGGGCCAATCTGCCAGGCGGGGCCTACAGCGCCTGGTCACGGTTTCACATTGAGGCAGGTGCCACTTTGCCTCTTCACTCGTTCTTTCAGGGGGTGGCAAATTACTTTGGAGTTGCCCCCTTTCAAATCACCCCAAATGGATATAGAATGCTGGCCACACTCTATATCCTTTACAAACTCAAAAAATGGGCAGAGCCCACTCCCCACGAGGTCAACTTTCTTTTTGACCTTAAGTCCAACCCTAAGAAGGCACGGGGTTTTTCCATTTTTTCCATGAAGAAACCGGGCGCACTTTCTTGTCCGACACTACTCACATCTCCAACGTGGGGAGGTATCACCAAGAATACTTCCTTACTCCTTACTTAGCCGTAGACAACCTGGCCTTCACCCAAGGAGGTAAAAATTCTTACGTCACTAGCTTCTTCGCTTAGTGTTTTTCTGCCACAATGTCTTGACATTCAACTGTGTTCCAGGTCCATGGTTACGTCCAACCCCAACTCCAGGGATGGAGTCAAGGGCGGCACTCTTAGCCAGCATGCCGAATGCTGATAAGAGTGTCAAAAATTTAGTTACTGAGGCTAACCTTAGAATGGTCGGCCTCTGGAATCCTCAACCAGCGATGAGCGAACCTTCGGCGGAGAACGCCCAAGCCGAAGTGGAACCCGAGCAGCAACCCCAAGCGTCTCCACCACGGAGGAGACCAACTGAGGTTATGATCAGGGAACTTGCCGTCCCTCATCGTGCAGAGAAACCCTTGGCCCCCGAGGGCAAAGGAAAACAAAAGGCTGGTGAGCCTACTGAACTTTCTGACGACTCATCGGATGAAAATGGTATAACAATCTTGCTTTTAAATCATTTACCAATTCCCTCTCATCTATTTGATGGGGATGGCAACTTTAGGAATGCTCCCTCCTTAAATTCAGATTTCTTCCAGAAACTAGGTAGTTCAGTAAATAATGTTACGACCAGTAGTTGTAGTGCAGGTACTTTACTTATTGTTGATCCCAAAAGAGGGTGTTTTAATAATTAAGCTCGCAAGTGCACGAATCGTTTCGGAATATAATGTTCATGTAAGTACGAGGTCGAACCCATGGAAGTTGACTAACATCAAAAGAAACTATTTCAAACAAAACAAGAATATTCTAACCTAGTTCCAAATATTTGATGAGATTTTGTTTTAGAAAAATAAAACACAAGTAATAAAAAGATGTAAGATTAAATAGAAAAATTGTTTTCAAATGAGATATATAAAATAAGATTATTAAGATTTTAGAATCCACAAAATGCAAGTTCAATAGTATTTATAAGTATATTGATTCCCAAGTTTTAATATACTTGAAATAAATCACACTATATATTTTTTCAAAATATATTTTCTATTCAAGCACAAGTTACTCTTTCAAAAGGGTAGGATTTTTCTTCACTTATATAAGATATAATTTCTAAGCATTAGTTGTGTTACAACCTAATGAAACTACAAAAAATCAAAGAGATTATGTTTAGGCAAAATATGATACTTATGCTCTAAGAATTAGATGTGAACAATTTAATGAAAAACATTTAATCAAAGAATATCATATTTTTGCATAATGAAGAACTAAGTGTAATATACTTTAACACTCAATAATAGATGAAAAATGCATATCATTGATAGAAAAATCCATAAACAATGTTACACAAATGGGAAATCAACATACAATGAAAAATACTATCTAGTTACATTTTGCTTCATCATCATCTTAATAACCTTTGAAAAAGATTAGAAGCTCATAACTAGATAAAAATTACAAAATAACATACTTGACATGCTCTTCAAAAGATGAAAATGATAGAGAGAAAATAGTGAAAAGAAGAGAGAAAAATATGTGTAGAAGATGATGAAAAGATGAAGAAGAAGAGCTCCCCAAATGGTCTTACAAGACTCTATTTATAGGCAAAATATGGAGATTAAATTAATCAAATTAAAATAAATAAATTGATTAATTTAATTGTGTTGGGAAGTGGTAGGATAAATAGAGTAAGTGTAAGAGTATTGGAAAGATGAAATGTTTGGTTGGGTAAAAGATTAGTGAAAAGTTAGGGTAAAAAAATAAATTAGGAATGTTTATTTAGGTAAGAAAAATAGGGAAAAGTGAATTGATATTTGAGTGAAAAATATTGGGAATGAAAAATGTGATTTTTGGGTCTTTTTGGTGGTTGTTTAGTGCTTGGTCTAGGCTGGCCGAAATGGGCTTTGGTGGAAGAAGGCATCACTTGGGCCTTGCGGACTGGGCTGGCCCACGTTGGGGGTGCTTGGAGTTGGGTCTATGCTGGGCATTGATGGCTTGCTGAAGTGAAGAGATATGGAGTGACAGCTGGCGTTGGGAAGCATGAAGGCTTGTGATATATGCTGAAGAGATATGTGCATATGTTGAAAGAATTTTAGGTGCCAGGCGTGAGGTTGCAAACTGGAGAAGGCTTCATGGGCTTCAGTGGGCTGGAGCAGCTATTGGGCCTTTGAGTGTTGCTGAAATGAGATAACTTTGTGCCAAAATTTGCTATTTCCTCTTCACAAATGCCACTTTTTCATCATTTTCCTTGCATTTCAAGCACCTAAAAATAACATTATTTCCTACAAAATAATTATAAACTAAATTAGAATTAAATATTTTCACTAATAAAATATACAATATAACTTCTATGAAAATATTAATTAAAATTTAATTTACAAAACATTTAAGCTCAAAATTACATCTTTTTACTCCTAACTTAACAATATTAATTTTAACTAATTAAGTCATAACATTTTACAATAATATAACAATAAAAATACACAAAAATCTATAAAATTAAAATAAACCTAATAAATTCAAAATTACTTAAAAACTTAATAAATCAATTAAAAACTCAAGAATTAAGCAACAATTAGCACATAAAAAGTGGTAAAATAACTCTATTTTGTAGAGTTATCACTTATAATCCTTTTACTTCTATTCTTTTATCCTGCATGACCATTTAGTCTTACTGCTTGTGTTGCTTCCTTTGGTGCAGGTATGGACTCCGAGGACGTCTTTGAGCACTATCAGGCTGCCGCTGCCTCTTCTGTCCCGAAGATGGATAGCAAGAGGGCTCGAGGAGAAAGCAGCAAGACCCCTTCGAAGAAGGCTCGAACAGACGATGCTCCAACCACCGTCCCCTCCAAGGAGAGCTTACCACCTCCACCCCCTTCCGAGCAGACGACTCCCACTCCCGTTAATCCACAGCCTTCTTCTAAGGTTGCTGACAAGGAGGCATTGGACACCTCACCCGAAGGCTCCCTGCCCAGCTTCGTGGTTGGCTCAGCCAGGGAGAGGATATACAAGCTCTCGAAGCATAGATGCAGCCAGGTCGCCATTACTGAAACTGCCTCAATGGAGGTTGATCAAGTCGTCAACAGAGGGTTGAATGAGATAGTTAGCGTAAGTTATCTCCTGCTACTTTATCATTTATGTCTAATTTCTTTTCCTTACTTTATATCATTCTTTGTCTTCAGGGGCTGCTAACTTTAACTGCTGGCTGGCGCCGTGTTGGGGCGTTGGTTTCTCGGGGAAAGAACTTCGACTCCAGGCTTGCTCAGACTAAGCAAGCATTTGAGGCTGACTACAACAAGCTGCTCGAGGAGAATAAGGAGATGTCCAAACAGAACGAACAACTGTGCGAGGACCAAGCTACTCTCACCAAGGAGCTTCTGGACGCCCAAGATGCCTTGAAGAAAGCCAACGACTCCCGGGAAAAATTCAGGGAAAGTGCCAGGCTCAACACCCAAGAATGTAAGCAGCTTGAGCTTGATCTGATCGCCAGCAGGCAGGAGACGAGGGAGCTTGAAAAGTGAGTGCAAGAGCTCGAGGAG
This sequence comes from Humulus lupulus, assembly GCF_963169125.1. Classification (NCBI taxonomy): domain Eukaryota; kingdom Viridiplantae; phylum Streptophyta; class Magnoliopsida; order Rosales; family Cannabaceae; genus Humulus; species Humulus lupulus. Next base: position 20,762,640 of record NC_084801.1, on the reverse strand, counting down.
GATGGGGACAAGAATTTGAAGAAGTACAAGGAGGCCACTCACCTTTGCTTCTATGAATTCTGGAAGCACAACCGGGAGGCCAACTTCAACTACCTGTCCGAGCGGCTGAAGAGGACTCTGATGGCGCAGTGCGCCATCCGGCTGGAAGAAGAAGAGAAGGCCAAAGTGCCTGCCGCTGATGCTGAAACTGGCCCTTTGGCTGACCAAGGCACTCCTCCCAATCCTCAGGACCCTCTTGTTCCTTAAAAGTATTTTTTTCTTTTTATTTCGTTTTCATGGCCCACGGGTCGTTTTGTAAAGACAATTTGTTTTTATTGCTGCAAAGGCAGCTTTTTACTTTGCTGCAAGGGCAGCTTTTTTACTTTTAATTAAACAATTACATCCGAGCAGTACTGTTCGCATGACCGAACTTAGCATAGTACTTTGGCTTGATTTAACAAAATATAAATTTTGAAAAATACTCTAAGTACCGTAGCATGCTTTCACTCATTTTGTTCATGCGTTTACATACCTATTGGTATGCTTTGCTATCGATGTACCTTATATTCCCCCCAAGTGATCGAGGAGCTTTAGGTCCTTGGTCACTTTCCTTGACCACGACCTGTGCGAACATTACTGCTCGGTAGGAAATGTAACACTTATAATACAGCAAAACAACACACGTAATGAACAAATACTTGTAAAAATAAATTTACAAAGGTTGGCAAGAATGACTGGCTGCGCACAATCCCTTATAATATCGTTTAAAAATGGACTAAACATGTCTTTACGAGTGATCTTAAAAAGATCTTACAATTATAAGCGATTAGCCATACAACATGGCTAACCCTTTTTCAAAACTTGTAAAAAGTAAAAATTAATACAAGCCAATCCTTTATAAAAGAACTGTTTATTGATAATACTTGCGCAGGTGTTCTTCGTTCCAATAGCGTGGAACGAGATCTCCATTTAAGCGTGCAAGCTTGTAGGTGCCTGTATGAAGGACTTCCTCAATCTGGTAAGGTCCTTCCCAGTTTGGACTGAGCACTCCAGCAGTTGGGTCGTGGGTGTTTAAGAAAACTCATCGTAGTACTAGGTCTCCGACGTTGAATTTCCTTTCTTTCACTTTCGAGTTAAAATATCGGGCGACCTTTTGCTGGTACGCAGCTACTCGGAGTTAGGCTCTTTCCCGTTTCTCTTCAATTGAGTCTAGGGACTCCATCATCAGTTGGCTATTTTGGTCTTGGTCATATGTTATTCTTCGATGTGAGGGCGGATCTAACTCGACAGGCAGCATAGCTTCATATCCGTATGCTAAGGAAAACAGGGTATGACCTGTCGCTGTTCGATGAGAAGTTCTATACGACCAGAGGACTTCGGGCAACTGTTCTAGCCATGCTCCTTTAGCATCTTCGAGCCTTTTCTTCAGGGTGTCCTTAAGCGTTTTATTCACTGCTTCAACTTGCCCATTTGCTTGTGGATGCGCGACTGAAGAAAAGCTTTTGACGATTCCATGTCTTTCGCAGAAGTCTGTGAATAAGTCACTGTCAAACTGGGTGCCGTTGTCTGAGACAATTTTTTGAGGCAAACCATATCGGCAAACAATGTTCTTGATAACGAAGTCAAGAACTTTCTTGGTCATTATGGTAGTGAGTGGCTCAGCTTCGCCCCATTTGGTGAAGTAGTCGACTGCCACGACTGCGTACTTCACTCCACCTTTTCCCGTTGGCAGGGATCCAATCAAGTCTATACCCCATACTGCGAAAGGCCAAGGACTCTGCATCTGCTTTAACTCGTTGGGAGCTGCGTGTGGGATCTTAGAAAATCTTTGACACTTATCGCATTTTCGCACAAACTCCATTGAATCTTCGTTCATAGTCGGCCAGAAGTAGCCCTGCCTTAGAATCTTTTTTTGCCAAACTTTGCCCCCAGCGTGATCCCCGCAGAAGCCTTCATGTACCTCCTTCATCAGTTCTTTAGCCTTTTCCGGTGTAATACATCTGAGCAGTGGCATGGAATATCCTCTTCGGTAAAGAACACCATCGACCAGTATGTACCTAGCAGCCTGCCTTTGGAGGGTTCTGGCTTTATTTCTATCTGCTGGTAGTACACCATTTGCGAGATACTCCAAGTATGGTGCCATCCATGTATCCTCCATCCAGATTTCCATATTAGTTTCATCTGCTCGTATGCTCGGCTCGCACAATCTTTCTACTGGCACAATATTCAAAGTGTCAGTATCTTTCGCGCTTGCGAGTTTGGCTAAGGCATCTGCGTTAGAATTCTGATCCCGAGGTATTTGCTGGAGGGTATACTTCTCGAATTGAGCCAACAGATCTTTAGTTTTATTTAAGTAGGCCACCATTTTGAGGCCTCATGCTTGATATTCCCCTAGGACCTGATTCACTACCAGCTATGAATCACTGTAAATATCCAACACCTTTATGCTCATGTCTTTTGCCAATCTTAACCCAGCAAGGAGTGCTTCATATTCGGCTTCATTATTTGACGCAGTGAAGTCGAACCTAATAGCGCAGTGAAACCGATGCCCTTCTGGCGTTATCAATATCACTCCCGCTCCTGCGTGAGATTCGTTGGACGATCCATCCGTGAATAACTTCCACGAAGGAGCTTCACCTTGGGGCTCAGGCGCACTAGACTCTTCGCACTGCTCGTTGTCTGGAAGATCAGTGAACTCGAAAATGAGATCAGCCAAGACTTGTCCTTTTACTGCTGCTCACAGTGAGTATGTAATATCGAACTGCCCGAGTTCGACTGCCCATTTTAATAAACGCCCAACCGCCTCTGGTTTTTGCAGGACTTGCCGAAGGGGCTGATCAGTTAAGATTGTAATGGGATGGGCTTGGAAGTAAGGACGTAGTTTCCTTGAGGCCAAGGTTAAACAATAGGCTAACCTCTCGATGGGAGGATACCTCAACTCTGCTCCGATTAGCCTCTTGCTTACATAGTAAACCGCCTTTTGTACGCCTTCTTCTTCTCGTACCAGTACCGCACTAGCAGCAACTTCGGTGATCGCCAGGTAGATGAACAAAGTTTCTCCTTCGATAGGCTTTGATAAAACAGGAGGCTGTGCCATGTGGGCCTTTAAGGCCTGGAAAGCCTGCTCGCAGTCTCCTGTCCATTCGAACTTCTTGTTGCCTCTAAGTAGATTGAAGAAAGGGACGCATTTATCCATCGACTTGGAAATATATCTACTTAGTGCGGAAATTCTTCCAGTTAAACTTTGCACATCCTTGATTTTCATTGGCAATTTCATGTCGATAAGGGCTTTTATCTTGTCGGGGTTGGCCTCGATTCCTCTCGAATTAACAATAAACCCCAAGAATTTCCCTGATCCTACTCCGAAGGAACATTTGAGAGGATTTAATTTCATCTGATACTTGTTCAGAACGTTGAAACACTCTTGTAAATCCTTCACATATCCTTCTGCTTTTTTCGTCTTTACCAGCATGTCGTCCACGTACACCTCCATGTTTACTCCTATCAACTCCTTAAGCATGTGGTTAACCAATTGCTGGTAAGTCGCACCTGCGTTTTTCAGTCCGAAGGGCATTACTTTATAACAGTATAATCTCGTATCGGTCTGAAAGCTGGTGTGATCCTCGTCAGGGGGATGCATACTGATCTGATTGTATCCTGAGTATGCATCCATGAAGGAGAGGATCTCATGTCTTGCAGTTGCATCGACTAGCTGGTCGATCCTTGGGAGTGGGAAGTAATCCTTTGGGCAGGCTTTATTGAGGTCTGTGAAATCCACACAGGTTCGCCATTTGCCGTTAGGCTTGGGAACCAGTACTGGATTAGAGACCCACGACGGATAAAAAGCTACCTTGATGAACCCATTCGCCTTTAGTCTTTTGACTTCCTCCTTTAAGGCTTTCGATCTATCCTTATCGAGCAACCTTCTTTTTTGTTGCACGGGTGAAAAACTCTTGTCAATGTTTAGGACATGGATGATAACTGCAGGATCTATCCCAGCCATGTCTTTGTGTGACCAGGCGAAGACTTCCTGGTTCTTTCGCAAAAATTCCACCAGTGCACGCTTCGTGGTTACTTCTAAGTTTTTCCCGACCTTCACAACTCTGGTTGGGTCTTTTTCGTCAAGTTGGACCTCTTCCAGGTCCTCGACGGGTCCAACATCTTCTTCAAAATCCCCAAAGCGAGGATCTAAATCCCTATCCTCACTTTGGGCAACACCTTATTTGGTGACTCCATCACCAGATTGGGCTTGTGTATCAATAGCCATCTGCAACCTATCTATGGGAGTGCTCTTCGACGTTCCCTTCTTCGCCTTTATTACTGAGGCGTTGTAGCACTCCCTTGCTTCTCTCTGATTACCCAACACGCGTCCTACCCCTGCGTCTGTTGGGAATTTCATGGCCAAGTGCCATATTGAGGTGACGGCCCGAAGATCAACCAGTATGGGCCTTCCAATGACAGCATTGTACGCCGAAGGACAATCGACTACTATAAAAGTAGCGAGTAATGTCCTGGTAGCGGGCACTGTACCTGCTGTCATAGGAAGTCTGATTGACCCTGCTGGGGCGAGTCCCTCACCAGAGAAGCCGTAAATTGTTTGGTTGCAGGGCTCCAAGTCCTTAACGGACAACTTCATGCATTCCAGCGAAGATTTGTACAAGATGTTCACTGAACTTCCTGTATCAATTAGTACTATTTTCACCATCATATTGTCGATTTGAACGTCCACGACCAGCGGATCAGAATGTGGGAACCGGACATGCTGGGCGTCGCTATCAGAGAAGGTTATTTCACCCTCCTCTGACCGAGCCTTCTTTGATGCCCTGTCCTCCACAGTCATCATCTCGATGTCCTGGTCGTGGCGTAGGGTCCGAGCATATCGTTCCCTCGCCTTTCCACTGCTTCCCGCGAGGTGCGGGCCTCCGCAGATGGTGAGTAGAGTGCCAGCTACGGGGTCAGGCTGGAAAGGTGGCGAGCATTGGCGTGTGGGCGCATGCTCATTGCCACCTGGAGCCTCTCGTTGGGAATTTCCCGAGGCCCGTACATATCTTCTCAAGTGTCCTTGTCTAATAAGGAACTCGATTTCATCCTTTAGCTGGTTGCATTCATTTGTATCATGTTCGTAGTCGTTATGATAACGACAGAACTTGGTAGTGTCTCTCTTCGAAATATCCTTTCGAATGGGGGCAGGTTTTATATAAGGCACACTGGAACTCGTGGCCTGATAGACCTCTCCCCGAGATTCAATAAGGGCAGTGTAGTTAGTGAACCGAGGTTCATAACGATTACCCTTGGCGCGCTTATTGTCAGAGGTGGAAGGCTCATTATGTGGCCGTTTCCCCCAATTCTTGCCATTGCCATTGCCGTTGCCATTGGGTTTCGACCCATTGGCGGCTTTGGCGGGCTCGGCAGTCCCCTTATCCTTGCCTGGGGGCTTTCCTTCACTGGCGATGGCATCCTCGAGCTTGATGTAACGATCAGCTTGATCCAAAAATTCCTCGGTAGTCCTGACCCCATGCTTTCTGAGGCTGTTCTAGAGAGGCGTGCGACGCTTAACCCCTGCAGTTATGGCCATCATCTTGCGTTCGTATCCCACTGTTTTCGCTCCAGCAGCTGCTCGCATAAAACGCTGGACGTAATCTTTCAGTGGTTCTCCGTCTTGCTGGTGTATTTCAACCAGCTGATTTGCCTCAGTTGGGTGCACACGACCTGCATAGAATTGTCCGTAAAATTCCTTCACGAACATTTCCCAGGAAACTATACTTGTAGGAGGGAATTTGAAAAATCACTCCTATGCAGCATCAGAAAGTGTTGCAGGGAAGATCCTGCACCGAGCGTCTTCGGACACTTTCTGAATGTCCATTTGTATCTCAAATTTTTTAACGTGAGATACCGGGTCACCATACCCGTCAAAGTTTGGAAGCGTAGGCATCTTAAACTTGCTAGGAGTTTCTGCCATAGCTATCCTTTGAATGAAAGGAGTGCCCTTTCTCCTATCGTGATCGATATAAGATGTTCTTCCCCCGACCAACTGTTGCACTGCCTGGTTGAGGGCATCTATCTGGGTCTGCACGGCGCCAGGAATCGCCGGGGCCTTTGGTGCTGGGGGAACGTACTCGTCGTGTCATTCCCGGCGATCGTTGAGTACGTCTCTTAAATCCTCGTCTCTTCTCCGTTGCTCGCTAGCTTTGAGCCGGTAAGACGTTATTTTGTTTAGGCTGCCCCTCAGCGTCACGTCTTTCGAGTTGGTCATCCCTAGGTGGTAGGCTTCTGCCCCCACCTCTTTCTTCATTTCTCCGACCGGCGTTTCCTTTGCCTGAGTCAGCCTCATTATAATCATGGCCATCTCTGAATCTTGATTGGCTATGATGGGATCGACTGTTCCCTCGGTTGCCTTCCCGGGCTGGAACCTCTTGAGCGTTAGAGGGTGACCTACGTTGGTCGGTAGGTCCCCGTGCATTATCATGCAGTGGGGGGCCCCGGACCACAGAGCCTGTCTTTGAGTTCCTTCTGTTGCCAGAAGGACGCTGTCCTCTGCTCGGAGGATTTGGCTCTTCGCCCCTATGGCGTCTAGGACTGCGGGGCGGCTGCCCGACCCTATTCTGCCTTGGTTGTAAGGGATTGCCGTGACCAGCCTGGGATGGAGGCTGTACTTCAGGATCCCTCAGCGGTACGTCGTCTTGAGGCATCGGTGGCTGCTCGGGCCTTTGGGGGCTCGAGGGCTGGATATGCGGGCTAGGATTAGGACCCCTTTGGGGCGACCCATTTGTAGGTTGATCAGGATGCAAAGCAGGTACAGCCTAATTCCTAGCTAACTGTAAGGCTGCTTCGAGGGCTGCCATGGCCTCCCTCTGACGGTGGTCCATCTCCGCCTGCCTTTCACTCAATTCCTAACGCTGTCGTTCGATCTCTTGTTGCTGCCGTGCCATAATCTCGGCAGCACTTTCCTGGCTGGCCCTCAGATTGGCCAGTTCGTCCTGCAATACCCCCAGGGTATTCCTCAGCATCTCGGAATCCATTTCTTCCTCATCAAATTCCAAATGTGGCTCATCTTCGGTCACGTTTGGAGGAGGAGGAGGCGGCTGAGATGGTGCAGCGCTAGCCGCCTGTCCAGTCTTCTTGGTTGTTTTCTCCATTGATATTTCAACAATATTGTATCAAGCTCTCAATGAAAGCACCAGAATGTTGACCCTGATTTTGGTCAACTAACACAGAGTCAAAATTGCTTGATGTGGACAGATGTGTCGAAATGAGAATAATGACAAAAACAATAAAACACACAGGAATTTATAGTGGTTCGGCCCCAGAATCTGGTAATAACCTATGTCCACTTGAGCTGTTATTGATATAATATTTCAAAGGAGTGATCAAAGAACTAGGGTTCAATGAGTTTCACCAACCTCTGAAGAACAAAACAATATATCAAGTATGATAGCTCTAATACACTCGTAAAACTCTAATCTCAAATAATTAGAAAGCCAAAAGTCCCTTCCTTGAGCTATCTTCCTCTATTTATAGGGTCAAGGAAGATTACATTAATTTGTTACAGATATTCTTTCCTAAATAATCAGATACTTAGGAAATCATGGGAGATAATTTCAGATATGATTATAACTGCATAAGATTTTCTCCAAATATAGCGAGTATACGACCAAGCTGGTCGTATATAAAGATTGGGCGTTGCGCCATAGACATCTTTCTGGTTGATGGTCGAACAAGACTTCTGCCAGATGTCAGCCACGTGTACCAAACGCCTGCCATGTCATCCATGCCTGTTTTTTGGATAACAGAATTCAACCAAATTCTATAGGGAAATTTCACTTTTAATACTTAATGATGCCTAATATTACCAAAAAACCCCAACACTAATAATATTTTTAATTTGATGCTAAACATTCCTCTCATACCCAAAATACCCCTCCCATTATATCAAAAAATCCTAAAACCTTCTCTTCCTCTCTCTCCCTCTCTCTCTCTCTCTCATTCGCACGAAATCATACATAAAACCTACATATTTGTATAATTTTCTTGTCAAAATCATTGTTAGCCATCTCCATTGTCTCTGTGAAGTCGTCAATATCAAAGGCAACATCTATTTTGAGAGTTTTTGGAGGAGAAAAACTATCGGTAATAAGATTGTACATTTTATGTGTTGGGTATTATTTGTTTACATTTTTTTTTGGCTATTTTGAACATATCTGAGCCTACATTGGTGTATTTTTAGAGAGATTCCGCGATCTGCATTTTTCTGTGTTTTCTGCAACTTTTTTGCTCAATAGGAGCTCGATAACGGTTCGATATAAGCTCGATGGTATGTAGAAAAAGGTCTTTTATGATCTCGATGTGAGCTCGATAGGTTTAGGTTTTGTTGCTCGATTGTGCTCGATGGAAACTCGATAAGGGTTCGATTGGACCCTACAATATTTGAGCTTGATTATAGCTCGATAGGTTTAGGTTTTCTCAATAGGAGATCGATACTAACTTGATAAGAGCTCGATGCTAACTCGATAAAGCTCGATGATAGCTCAATAATGTTTTTTTTTTCATGAATTTCTGAAAAAATGACAGTTTTCCTGACAATGTTAATGTTTTTTTTTTCCAACACAGGCTCTATTGTCTACGTTTTTGTATCCTACAATGGTGTTTGAGAATTACAAGGGAATAAGTGGATTTTCAAGGACCCTCAATACATGGTGATACCGTTTGCTGAGTGATTTTACAAACACATGAAATCATGAATAATTAAATGTTATGTTTCATTACTGATTTATCCATTGTTATGTTTATTCAAACTAGTTCTTAAAATTTCTTCTACTTTCATAGTTTATATTTCCACAAATTCTGCATTATATTTATTTGTGTATTTATTCACATATATTAAGATATATATTATTCATTTAATTTGTCTAATTATTTTTTCATATGTTTTTTTATCATTTATGTTCTCATTCTGTCTTGTCTAGCTTTTGATTTTTGTTTCATAAACAAAAAATATTTTTAAGATATTATTTGTCCTGTTTTTTTTATTTCATTTTCTTGAATATAATTGATATAATCTTTCTCATAATGTTAATCATAAACTGTTAATCCGCTACACCTGCTCAACCCATCAAAGTCCGCCTGCTTTGAATCCACTCATTAAAAAATCCGCTGAAATTGGGTTGGGTTAATTCTTATTCCATTTGTCTTTCTTAATTTCTTTTCTATTTTTTTAGTTTAATAAATATTTGAAGAAAAAAAAAGAGATTAAGCTTGCTATTTTATCTTCACTTTACTTCACTTCAATTCTCTTTTCTTTATTTTATTTTTGTGTAGATTATTTTGTTGCTTTATTTTATTATTTGTGTTGTTTTTTTTATTTCATTTTCTTGAATATAAATTGATATAATCTCTCTCATAATGTTAATCATAAACTGCTAATCCGCTACACCCGCTCAACCCATCAAAGTCCGCCTGCTTTGAACCCGCCCATTAAAAAATCCGCTGAAATTGGGTTGGGTTAATTCTTATTCCATTTCTCTTTCTTAATTTCTTTTCTATTTTTTTTAGTTTAATTAATATTTGAAGAACAAAAAAAAAGAGATTAAGCTTGCTATTTTATCTTCACTTCAATTCTCTTTTCTTTATTTTATTTTTGTGTAGATTATTTTGTTGCTTTAGGTTCCTTAGTTTAGGCTTTTTTTTTTTTCTTTGCCTTAGTTTTCCTTAGAATTTAGGTTTTCCAGAAAAAAAAATCAACATAAAATTGCATAAAATTTTGATCATAAAACGCTTAGTATTGGGAACAATTGTGTAATATTACAAATTGTAGAAACCGATATTATTCTGTCTAGAAAGATTGGTTGTTAAATAAGGTTTGTGATAGCGTTACCCCCCACACTTACTTGGGAATCCTGGGGAGTTCTTTCTAGGCAAGTGTGGGTCTAAAGCGGTACCTTGAACACCTTCTCAATCGGTCTGGGAACATTTCGAGCATATACCTTTGCACTATTACATTGTTGAACTTATTACTATAAGAAAACCAAGCTTGTTCTGTCAAAATAAGCAATTTCACTCTGCCTAAATGTTGTTTAGTCGAAAATGTTAACTTGTGATCCACCATACTTACTCAGTAACCTTGGAGAGTTCTAATAAGGCGTTGGAGATCACCAAAAAATCTCCAAATCTACCTGGGAACAAGTTTAACAAAAAAATAAAAAAATAATAATAAATAAAAATAAATCTAATTCTGATTTCCGAGAGTGGATGAATCATCACGAAACTTCTAGTGATACTTCTTCCAATTCTTCCACCACTCCTGCCAGAACTCCTTCCACCAATCCTGCTTCTCCACAATCCTTAGTTGATAATAATCCATTCGCAATGACTCGCAATGATGAAATCCAACCAAGAACTCTCAATGACTACCTCCATCCTACTCGCACTTCTATGCCTTCGTGCATTATCTTCCCTCCTAATATGCCTGCATTAGACTTTAAACCTGGCATGATTCAACTCTTGCCCACATTTTATGGAATGGAAAATGAAAGCCCATACGTGCATATTAGGGAATTTGATGAGGTAGTAGCCACATTCTATAACCGAGTCGAAAATGCCAATTCTGTGCGACTGAAGTTCTTCCCTTTCTCCTTGAAGGACAAAGCCAAAAGTTGGTTATACTCTTTGAGACCTAAGTCTATCGGAACATGGGAGGAAATGACCAAATCCTTCTTTCGAAAACACTTCCCTGGCCATAAGATCAACAGTCTAAAACGAAAATTTTCCACATTTTCCCAAAAGGACAATGAAACGTTCTATCAAGTTTGGGAAAGATTCAATGATCTGTTGAATCAGTGCCCGCACTATGTCTATGAGAATTGGCATTTGGTCAGTTACTTCTATGAAGGCCTCACGAGTTGTGAGCGCCAATTTGTAGAAATGGTATGCAATGGTGAGTTCCTTGAAAAAGAGCCAGACGATGCTCTTGAATATCTCGAAGAAACTGCGAAAAAATCTCACACCTGGATTGGTCCAAGTGCTACAGATAGCACCAGCCAACACAAACCATCTGGGATCTATCAACTTCGAGAAGAGGATAGTGTTATGGTCCAACTCAAAGCTTTGAAAAAGCAGTTTAAGGTCTTAATGATGAAAAATGGCCAAAAACCGCACATGATTGCTCAAGCGGAACCACAAGAACCTTGCTTTGTTTGAGGAGGGATGGAGCATTTAGCTAAGTACTGCTTAGCTTTTAATGAAATGAGGGGGGTTTATGTGGAGAAATACAATGCCTTAGGGGAATATAACAAGCTATTCTCCCATACGTACAACCCTGGTTGGAGAAACCACCCAAATTTCAGTTGGAGAGATTCCAACCAAGCTCAATCGTTTGGAGGCCAATGGAGAAATGAGCAACAAGTTCAACCATCAAAGGCGTATTTAGCACCTCAATACAATGCTCATCCACATTGAAATTCTCTCAAGAATACCCTTCATGCATTCATAGAGGAACAATCCAAACTAAATCGCCAAATGATGGAAGAAATCAAGGAAATGAAATGTCAATTCTCAAAATTGACTGAATCCTTGGCCATTCCGGAAAAAGGCAAACTTCATTCCCAACAAAAATTCAATGTGCAAGGCCAACACATGGCCCAATCTTCAAATTCTAATGATCAAAATGTTAAGGAAACAAATGCCATCACGACTAGAAGCGGTAAAACTTTGCAAAATCCACCCATAAAATCCAACTCTCCCAGTACTCCAAACGTTATTCTCGAAAATCCACCACTCAATGCCTCTCCAAAAGTACCATTTCCTTAGGCTTTGAAACATGTTGGGAAACTTCCTGATAACCAAGCTAAAATCCTTGAGCACTTGACACAAGTGAAGATTAATCTTCCTTTGCTTCACATCATAAAACAAGTGCCGACTTATGCCAAAATCATCAAGGTTCTATGCACTGCAAAAAGGAAGCACCATGTAAAGAAGATTGCTTTCTTGACTGAGCAAGTGAGTGCGATGATTGAACAAAAGATACTGCCGAAATACAAAGATCCTAGTTGTCCCACCATTTCTTGCCAATTTGGGACCCATGAAATCAGCCAACCTAACTTGATCTTGGCGCGAGTGTAAATCTCATGCCTTACTCTGTATACTCGTAACTCGGTCTTGGAGAAATGAAGCCAACATTTGTTGTGCTACAGCTTGCTGACCGCTCCATGAAAAAGCCTAGGGGTATTATTGAGGATGTTTTAGTTCAAATTGAAAAATTCTATTACCTCGTGGATTTTCTTATTCTTGATACCCAATCTGTAGTAAACATGGAGTCTAACATTCCTATTATCCTCAGAAGACCATTCCTTGCTACTGCAAATGCTTTGATCAATTGTCGGAATGGTCTAATGAACATATCGTTTGGAAACATGACTCTTGAAGTCAATATCTTCCACAACGGGAAAAAACCCCGAGAAGATGATGAATAATATCAAACATTCATGATTGACTCTTTAATTCCCGAGGAGGTTCAATTGCGAAGTAACTTTGATAATCTTGATGAACTCCTCTTTCTGTCTGACAACGAAAGTTCCAGTTCTATTGAGTCTACTCTTGCTATATCAGATCACATAGACTCACGCAATAGAAGGAATCAGTTTTGGAAACCTCGCTTTGAAGAGCTACCTCGTGAGAGGGCACAACCGAAAACTTCATCCGAAGAGGTTCCAATTGTTCAGTTGACCCAACTTCCTGAGGGTTTGAAACATGTCTTCTTGGGAGACGGTGAAACCTTTCCAGTCATCATCTCGTCCAACCTGCAAAATTCTCAAGAATTGCAGTTGATCGAGCTACTGTAAATGCATAAATCTGCTATAGGTTAGACGCTTGCTGATATCAAAGGTATTATCCCTTTAATTTGCTCCCATCGAATCAATTTGGAGGACGAGGCTATCCCTTGAAGAGACCCTCAAAGGCGACTGAATCCCACAATGAAAGAAGTTGTAAAAAATGAAGTTCTAAAATTGCTAGACGCTAATATTATCTATCCAATGGCCGACAGCAAATGGGTCAGTCCAACTCAAGTCGTACCCAAGAAATCGGGTGTCCCTATTGTTCAAAACGAAAAAGGGGTCCTTGTCCCCACCAAAACTGTGGCAGGGTGGCGCATGTGCATTTATTATAGAAAATTAAATGTCGCATCTCGCAAAGATCATTTTTCGCTCCCATTCATTGATCAAATCCTTGAGCGTGTAGTTGGTCATCCATTCTATTGCTTTCTTGATGGCTATTCTGGCTATTATCAAATTGAGATTGCATTAGAGGATCAAGATAATACCACTTTCACTTGTCCCTTTGGCACTTTTGCTTTCCGGCGTACGCCATTTGGCTTGTGTAATGCACCAGCTACGTTCCAAAGATGCATGATGATCATTTTTAGTGACATGATTGGGAAATCAATGGAAGTATTCATGGATGACCTAACCATTTTTGGAAATTTCTTTGACACATGTCTTCTTCATCTTGAAGCTATTTTAAAATGGTGTATTGAGAAAGGACTTGTGCTCAATTGGGAGAGATGCCACTTCATGGTATCTTCTAGCATAGTCTTAGGCCACATTATTTCTGAAAAAGGAATAGAGGTTGATCAATCTAAAGTCGACCTTATCTCTAACCTGCCTACTCCTAAGACTGTCAAAGACATTATGTCATTCCTTGGTCATGCTGGTTTCTATAGGAGGTTCATACAAAAATTTTCAATGATTGCTCGTCCGCTAAGCAACCTCCTAGCCAAAGATCTCACTTTTCAGTGGACACCTAAGTGTGAGGAATCATTCTTAACACTTGTAAATTCACTTACTTCCGCTCCCATCATTCAGTCATCCGATTGGAGTCTTCCTTTTGAGATCATGTGTGACGCCAGCAACTTTGCTGTGGGAGCTGTGCTAGGACAACGGAGGGAGGGGAAGCCCTTTGTTGTCTATTATGCAAGCTGAACTCTTAATAGTTCTCAAATGAACTATTCCACTACTAAGAAAGAGTTGCTTGCCGTTGTCTTTGCCCTTGACAAATTCCGATCTTATTTGATTGAATCACCTATTATGATCTTCACAGATCACTCCGCCCCAAAGTATCTCCTTTCCAAAAAGGATGCTAAGGCGCGATTAATATGATGGATCCTTCTTTTGCAAGAATTTGATAACACAATCAAGGACAAGAAATGTGTTGAAAATGTCGTCGCGAACCGCTTGTCCCGACTTGAATTCAGCGATCCCGCTGATGGTCCACCTATTCATGATGATTTCCCCGATGAACAATTACTTTTTGTTGCTAAGTTACCGTGGTATGCTCACATTGTGAATTGCTTAGTAACAGGTGAACTCCCATCTGAATGGAGTTCACAAGACAAACGCAATTTTCTGGTTGAGGTGCACAATTTCTTTTGGGATGACCCATACTTATTCAAGTACTGCCCCAACCAAATCATGTGAAGATGCATCCACGACGATGAGGTGTCTAGTGTGCTGAATTTTTGTCACACCGATGCTTGTGGTGGTCACTTTTCTGTGAAGAAACCGCTGCAAAAATCTTACAATGCGGTCTTTATTGGTCCACTTTGTTCAAAGACACCAATGATTTCTGTCGTTCTTGTATAAGGTGCCAAAAGTTAGGTTACTTATCCCATCGTCACATGATTCCCTTGAACCCAAATCTTGTTATCAGAATATTTGATTGTTGGGGGATAGACTTTATGGGACCATTTCCACCTTCTTTTGGCTACCTTTACATTCTTCTCGCTGTGGATTATGTTTCCAATTGGGTCGAGGTTGTACCATGTCGAACCAATGATAATGCTACAGTTGTCAAATTCTTGAAAGAAAATGTGTTATCAAGGTTCGGTACTCCTTGCGCTATCATCAGTGATCAAGGCACTCATTTTTGCAACAGATCATTTGAGGCTCTTATGCGCAAGTACGGTGTACTTCATAAAGTTGCAAATGCCTATCATCCACAAACTAATGGTAGGGCTGATCATTGGGCGGGTTGGTCGGGTTACGAGACATTTTTACCCGTCTAATGTCATAATCATGTTAGCAAAAGTGAACCCGTAACTTGCCCAATTAAGAAAAAAATAAATTTAACCCGTCCAATAGTTTGGGCGGATTGGTCAGGTCAACCCGCCCAAACCGAAGTGGTATTTTTTTTGGGCGGGTTGGTCGGGTCAACCCGCCCAAACCGAAGTTGTATTTTTTTTTTTACATTTTTGTAGTTTTTTTTCTTTTAAATACTAGTATTAATAGTGTGAAGTTTATTTTTTTATGCTTAAAACAATATTTTTTTAAATATAAATTTAATTAAGTATATATATAAATTTAATATATTTATTTAAATGTATTAAAAATAATAAATTAATAATAAGTTCTTAATTGGGCGGGTTGATACTTATTTTCAACCCGCCCAATGTAACAATTGAGCGGTTTAAATTTTGGTCGGTTTACTCGGGTTGCGTTTTTTGACGGTTTTTTCGGGTTGGTTTGGGCGGATTGTAAAAATTTCTTCACAGCCCTAACTAATGGTCAAGCTGAGTTAGCCAATAGGGAGATAAAACACATTCTGGAAAAGACGATAAATCCCGACTGCAAAGATTGGTCTACACGTCTTCTAGACACTCTTTGGGCATACCGCACTACTTTCAAATCCCCTCTTGGGATGTCCCCCTATCGGCTTGTCTTTGGAAAATCCTATCATTTACCTGTCAAGCTCGAGCATAAAGCTTATTGGGCTATCAAAGCCCTAAACTTTGATCTGAATGCCACATGTATCAATCGCAAACTCTAATTGTCCGAAATTGAGGAGTTGAGAAACGATGCATATGACAATTCTAGGATTTATAAAGCAAATTGAAAATCGCTCATGATAAACAAATCATGCGAAAACACTTTGAGCCAAATCAGAAAGTGCATCTGTATGATTTTCGTTTGCACTTGCAACCCGGTAAATTGCGATCGTGATGGACTGGTCCATTTGTAGTGAAGCAAGTATTTCCCAACAGTTCTGTCGAAGTCGAGGACCCAACTGATGGGAGAATTTTTCGAGTCAATGGCCAAAGACTAAAGCATTACATTGAGAGTGTGAGTCATGTTGAAGAGGTCCTTCTTAAGGACTCAATTTATACACTCTGAAGTTGTGAATGGTTTGTTTGTTTTTATTTATTTATTTTATTTATCTGTCTTTCTTTTATTTTTGTATGTTTTTTTTTTTTGTATTATGTTTATTTTGGGGTATTGTTATCAGGCTATTTATGCTCTCGCCTCATGGACATGGTCATCATCCATGTGTTCTCTTTCCCTACCTTTTTCATTGATTATTCCTTTTGACATTGAGGACACTATCTGATTTTTGGTTGGGGGTGGTGAGCATTCATTTGGAAAATCTTATTGTCGAGTTGAATTTTTAAGTCAAATTTTTTCAAAATTATCCAAGCATGAGTACAACTTGTTGGTTTGAGATATTTTTTACTATGTTTAGCTATTAAGAAGTGATTTTCAGAGTTTTTTTATGCACTTTCCAAACATGTGTTAAATTGGTTGTTAACACAGATAGTTGAGAGAAATTTCAAGTTTAAAGTTTTTTATTTCTTGGTGAGTTGTGAGAGTTGAGAAAACTTTTTGGAACTTTTATTGATCATTTGAGTTGGTAAAGTCACATCTTTGGAATTTAAAACATGACATTTACTAGATGGATGTTTTTCATTTAAGAACGAGTCTATGTAATAATTTTTAAATTTGTGTTCAATATATTTTATTTTATTTGTAACTTCCTTTTATTTTTGTGTTGCCTCTTGTAAAAAAAAAACGAGAAGAAAAAATATATATAAATGAAAAAAAAATACAAAAAAAAGGAAAAGAAAAACATAGTACAAAAAATGATGAAAAAAATGAAAAAAAAAAGAAGAACAAGAGCAACACTTTTCCTTTATTAGTTTTTTTTTCTTTGAGCTTTCTCGTGTAAATCCCAAATATTATTTGTTATTTGAATTCCAATAAGTTGATATGTCTATCTTGTGATCAATACTTGTTCAAATTGTTTGATCTAAAAAGTTTATCTTTTCTCGTTTGAGCGTAAACTATTACATTTCCAACTCTAAGAGTAGTATCCTTCCCATTTATAATACTTTCAATGCCCGTGAGGAATTTGGAGTTGAGACATTTATACTTTTGAGAGTTATCAATACTATTTATACAATATCATTTATCAGTTATTATTAACACAATTTCATATAATATCATTTATCAAAATAATATTCTATATAATTCTTCACTGGCTTGAACCGGCTACTAATGTGTGTTCAAAACACGAGACGTCATGGTGATCTTTATGAAACAAATAAGGAAACAAAGTTTCCTTTTGTGTGCACTTATCCAAAATATTTTCTATGAAAAAAACCAAGATATCTAATTAATAAATGAGAAAAATTCCTTTTATAAATTAAATATACATGACATGAGTATGTCTATGATTGCAGTTTGAACACGCCTATTGTATTAATTATGTTCGGTTCGAGTCTGTAATGATTGGCCAAGAAATAAGTAGGCCTGTATTATCTAAGAGTAGACCGTTGACCTAGAGACTACTATTGAGTACTCAATATTATTTAGGAGTCTCTTTAAACCAGTGTAATCACTTTTACACCTATGATGACACTATTGCTTAAGGTGAGTTGTTATTTTCATCATGAAGTTATGGTTAAAATGTTGTTGTCAAGACTTAGGTCTTTGTTATTAAGTGAGAATTTTAAGTCTATTATCGGAAATAGGAATTCCGAAACCAAGGCCCAAAGCCTGGTAATAATGAGTCGATACAGGAACTAAGGTTCAATGCCCAAATTGAAAGCCCATATATAAGGAGTACAAAAGCATGCCCAGAGAGCCATGGTCAAAGGCCTAGTATGTGTGTTTGGGCATGAGATAGCTCGAGTATGCCAAGGTGACGGGTAAACATCCAAGAATTTGAAGTAAGAAGTATAATGGCCACTTTGATCCTGAAACCTCGTAAATGGCCACCTCAACCTCGGCATCACATAAACACCATGAAAAATGAATTTGTGACCTTGACATTGACCTCAATATCTCGTAAACACGGACTGGGAAGTATAAAGGCAACCTCGGCCTCAACCTCAACCTCAACCTTGACTTTGACTTCAACCTCGACACTTCATTGAGGGACAAAATAGAGCTTAATAATCACCTCGACTTTGACATCTTGCTATACAGAGAAAATCTATATTTATTAAATATAATTGATCTCAACCTCAACCTCAACCTCAACCTCAACCTCAACACTTCATTGAGCCACAAAAAGGAGCTTAATAATCTCCTTATTCTCATGTTAAGAAAAGTAGATATTTGAATTAATTATTTACTAAAGATATTTATTATTTTATTTTTAAAATATTATATTAAATGAGAAAGGGGTAGGATATACACACGTGAATAAAGGATAAAGAATGAATGTGTTTGTCTCTTCTCTCTTCTTAACTCCCCACTCACTTTTTTTTCTTCTTCTTCTTCTTTTCCTTCGCCAAAGCTCAAAGAAAAAAAAATCTCTGTTCAATCCTTAACACAAATTCATTTTGCTTGTTCTCTGGGTCTAACAAATTTGTAAGTGTTTGATTTTTCCCTAACACATGCTCAAGTCAAGTGCTCCACTCGTGATGAAGATGGTATAACATAAACTGTACACAATAATAATGGACTAAAGAACATTATTTGTTTCTTTATCGTCGAATAAATATCACAAATACTAAACTTGCTTATAAAAAGTTTAAAAGCTTGTTACCATTAAATCTAAACATGTAGCTTTCTTAAACTTACACATATAAATAATCTGTATATTTATATATGTATATTGCTGAAAGCATATAAGTAAACTACAACACTTGATTTATTAGTAAACTACGCAAGGAAATAAAAATTTGGTAGAAGGGCAGTTTTAAAAACAAAGATGTAGTATAAATCATTTATTTAAAATTAAAAGTGGCATCAACCTAGCCCAAAAGTGTAGCCCACAAGAAGCCCAGCCCAAGAAAAAAGCCCATGATACTGCTTCGTCTTTCTCCCTCGCACTCTCAGTATCCGAACACAGTTTCCCACTGCAATTCTTCGAAGGTGGGTAGATTGGTTGGAATGGTGTGTACTAGTGACATGGAGCAAAAGCAGAAAGAACCATTTAGGGAAGCATCCGAAGAAGTATCTCGCGAGTTCAAAACCCTAATCGACTCTCAACATTTGGATTCCCTCAAGCAAATGCAGAATCTCATGTAAGAAGAAATTTTCATCCACTAATTTCATTTCTTTCTTTCTTTCAATACATATATATTCATTTGGTTCAATTGGGTATCTGGTATTGAAGTAGATTAATTAATTTCTAGTAAATTTTGTGAATTTTACTTATGGAGTCGAATTGGGTTTTTGAAATTTCATTGGATACCTACATAAAATTAAAAAATTAAAAGGGGTGATTAATTAGGAAGTTCCCCTTTCATTAAGTAATGTCATGAAGTGCGATATAGTAATTGGAGATAACAAGAGAACATGAATATGCTAACAATTTATACTGACCCTTTTGGATAAGATTTTTAATCCTTAATCGGACATTGAGTTGGTGTTCAGTTCAGTAATCATGAATTTGACTCTATTTGAGTGAGGTTAATGGGCATTTTTTCTTATGCTAAACAACTAGCTTTTTCAAAATCTGAGGCCTCATTTTTTATACGGTTTTGATTGCTGATATCAATCATAATTCATTTAACTTTAATTCCTTGAGTTTGGGTTTTGCATGACATTACATTTGGAGTATGATTATGTCTCTTTATCCAGTTTGTGTCACAGCACTTTTGACTGCAATTTCTTTTGTTTAGTAGATTGTAGGAGGTTGTAATCAACAGTTGAGAATCGGGTCAAGAAGCTTTTTTTTTTAATTTTTTTGTTTCATTATCATATTTACTATATGAAGGGATGCTTGAATTGTGAATATAAAATATTTTTTTCTTTAACAACTGAAATGAAATTACATTTGACTATGAACTTGATTTCCCTGCTACAACTTCTTGATTGGCAGATTGGGAAGGTTACAAGATAGCAATGCTGTACTATCACATTTTAACGAGTACTCTGAAAACTGCTTTGCGGAGGTTTCTGGAGATTTTTCCAGAAATACAAAAGTATTGAAGTCTATGAAAACAGATCTTGACTATGTTTTTCTAAAGCTAAGGTGTGTTTTGATAGAGCATTCTCCTTTCTTACTAATTATAATGTTTTGACAGAGTACTATTTCTTAAGTGTCTACTTGTAATGTTTTGATGTATTTTCTGATGTTATGTTTAGAAGGGTTGATTTCAATAGCATTGGTTTTATAAAAATCAAGTTGACATAAAAGGGTATTGTCTTTTATCACAAAAAAAATAAAAAATAAAATTTGTAAGGTGCACTATAATTGTCACAAAATCTTCCCATGTATCCAAAAAGCGAGACTTTGATAAATTAATATTTTTTCATTAGTGGGGTTTGATTGAATTATGAGAACCAGTTGCTTTAACTTATATGGATATTTGAAAACTAACATACAGTACATTAATCTAAGCTCCAGCAATCTATTACAAGTTTCAATAGCTTTGGTGCATTGGTGCTTTTACTTTTAGGTTGTGCATGATGTATTTTAGAAAGGTATTTGCCTGTTATTTAAGGAGGCTAGCTAACTTGAGTATTTTCTTTGAAACAATATCTAGAGTTGATTGATTTGCAACCATTTCTACAAAGGTAGTGTATCAGGTTCCCACTTTCCATGTGTAACATAATTTCATCTCATTTCATATCAATCCTGAATTAGTTTGGATTAGTTTGGATGGAGATGTTCTTTCGTAAAGTATTTTTATTGTCAAGAAGATTTTATCCCCATGTAGTATGCCACACTAGATTGATCTCCTGGTAATTCAGATTATGAACACATATGTCTAAACTCTTCTTATCAGGAGCATGAAGTCGAGAATTTTATCTACCTATCCAGATGCGTTTCCAAATGATTTGGAAAGAAGAGTACTCGACTGTAGACCAGACTTGGAAACACCTCATTAACGGTGGGCTGCAGTCCTAGACTACATGTTATGATAAGACACCCCTTGGATTATGAATTTGTTTTTTTTTTTGCCTTTTTATTTTCAAATATTTAATTTCAAATTTATAATAAACTTCAAATTTAAATAAGTTTAATTGGATTATGTTTGGTTGGATCACGTACACTTGAATTTACAAATCTCTTTTCTATATAACGGTAGTTTGTAAACATCATTTAAATTTAAATAAATAATTATTTAAAAATAATAAATAATTAAAATATGATATTTTTTTTAGATATTTTACAATGATAATTATTTAGAAATAATAAATAATTAAACAAATTAAAATATGATATTTTTGAGATATTTTACTATGATAATTATTTAAAAATAATAAAATTATACATTTTATAACTTAAATAAAATTTAATTAAACTTAAACTCACTTATTAGAATAATATCACATTAAACATATAATATAATCTAGTATCAATTAGAACCAAATTGTTTTTTTTTTTAAAAACTAGTAAGAAACTTAAATTTAGAATCCACGTATAATATATAATATTACATTAAATATATAATATACTTACTCTTGTTGTCACTTTCAAATTCAAATACTAGAACAAACATAAACTTAAACAAAAATAAATAAATTAGAATAGGATAATTTATTTGACATTAATATAAATTTAATAAAAATAATTAATAAATTCTATAAATAAAACTAAGGAAACGTGTCTTGCATGTTACTTATATCTAGTATATATCTCTATATAATAAGTGTGTAGATAATGGAAATTCTTGGTTTTAATGGTTTTTTATTTTATTTTTCGTTAATTTTAACAGAATATTCTTATATATAACAGAATATTCTTATATTTAACAGTAGATTGTAAACATGATTTAAACTTAAATCAAATTAAATAAATAAATAATTAAGCAAATTAAATAGGATATTTTTGAGATATTTTACAATGACAATTATTTAAAAATAATAATATCATATGTTTTATAACTTAAATAAAATTTAATTAACTTAAACTTAAACTTCACGTATTAGAATAATATCATATTAAACATATATTAAACATATAACATAATATAATTTACTATCAACTAGAAACAAACTTCTTTTTAAAAAAAAAAATAAAACTAGCAACAAACTTAAATTTAAAATTCGTCTATAACATTAATCTTATATTAAACATATGCAATATAATCTTTTATTGTCACTGTCAAATTCAAAAATTAGAATAAACATAAACTTAAACAAAAATAAATAAATAAATTCATTAATTAATTTAGGATATTTTAAAGATATTTTATGATAATTTAAATAATTAAATCATATTTATTTAAAAATAATAAAGCCATGCATATCATTTTTTTTATCTTATAAATTTGTGTAATAGTTTATTTTTTATCAAGTGATTGAAGCTCTTTTTCTTCATCAAATTCACAACAAGGACATTACGAGTTACATTAGAAACTAAAAATAGTTGATGCATGTATACTACTCCACATTGTGATTTTTTCTATTATTATTTTATTCTATTATTAATTTTTTTTTAAATATTATTGCAATTTATATATATATATATCATGTAGCCATGTAAATATATATTTATGTTAATGTTGTGTTTAGATGTTATATATATAGAGATTATTGATATACATATTTATATATACAATAGAACTGTAATTCATTCTATTATATATTGAAGAAGAAAAAAGTGAACCGGTTTTTATTAAAATTATAGATAATATTTTGCCCTAATTTTTCAATACATTTATGTCATACAATATATTAAACATGTCTTATTTATTTTTATGATGTTGTTTATTTATTAAAAATTTATATGATAATTAAAAAATAATAATGATATATACATGTTGAATAAGCATGTTTATAACTTTAAAATTAAGCAAACGTGCATTGCACTTTATTTTTAATGTATCTCACAATGTCCTTTGGTGAATTTGATGAAGAAAAAAAGTTTCAATTACGTGATAAAAAACAAACCATCACACAAATTTATAAGATAAAAAAATGATATGTGTTATCCAGATTTCCGGATAGCGTTTAGATTGATGACCTCGGGGAAGCAGAATTATCGATGTCTTTCACGGTAGGTGACCAGAGCTCGCGGATGAACAGAAAGGCTTCGCCTCTCCCGTTTAGTGTCTGGATTACTCTTCCAAGCAAACACAATACGGAAACTCGTCAACTCTCCCGGACTCCCGAAGGGGTATCCGTCGGGGAAGCTCCTTCCAGGAGAAGCTCTTCGAGTGGTCTCCGCGGAAGCAGTTCCGTGCCTCGCACGGAACAAAGCCAAACGGTCGAGTCCTGGAGGAGGCATATTTGGAATGATATCCGCCTGACACAGGATCCCGCCTGACACGCCCGTCAGGTCAAAGCCGCACACATCCCAGCACGCCTAAGGGTACCTTTTCGCCTACTGTTCCGCTGACAACTTGGAAAAGACGGCTGACTTTGTGTGTTCTCCATACTTTCACGTAAATATACCCACATAGAGTCTTGTAGCCATGCTACTACAGTAATTGTATCCCTATTTATGGCTGGTGTAATTAAGACTCATGTACGTAGAGAAAAACCCTAATCCAAAACCCTAGCTATAAAGACCCCTTCATTTTACAAGAAGAGGGACGGAAAAATCATATAGCAAAAACTCTACTAAAATCTCTCTAGCTTCATCTTCTTCAAGAGAACCCGAGAGAAACACTGTGAGTGTGTGAAGTTCCTGTGCACCAGCCATCTTACTGTAACCTTTCCCAAGTATAATAACATCGACTCGTGGACTAGGGCTTGTTAACGCCTGAACCACGTAAAAACACTGTTTGTTTAGTTACATTTCAGCATTTCTACAGTTCTTATCTTTTTATTATTCTGTTAGTTATTCGTTTCCGAAAAACTCGGTAAACATTTTGGTACTTTCATTGAGAGCTGTAGGAAGTTGTTAGTCAGCTCTTTTTCTGTGTACGTTTTTTGTATTCACTTCGTGCTAAAGAGATGGTGACTACGAGAAAATCCGCTGTTGACAAAAATGCTACGGTCAACCCCGATACCGTGATGGAAGATGTGGTGCAAAGCGAACCCTTAGACTACCAAGGTGAAGACCCGACATCCCGCCAGGATCGGGTCAGTACCGAAGATACAACATACTTAGAAGACGAAGAAGAGTATGTCCAAGACGGTTATTACAAGGACGGCTGCTACTATGAGAAGGACCCAGAACTGGTCCAAGTAGCCGAAGAACTGGTGGCCACTAAGGCCAAGCTTGCTGAGCAGGAGCGCGTCTCCGAAAGAATGCAACGCATGATGGAACGCCTCCAAAGTAAGTTCGGAGATCTAGGCGACTCGGACGAGGATGCCTCTGTTCTAGGTGGTGCTGATGCCCCCATGCCGGATCCAGCCGCTGCTGGACCATCCAAAGCCGCCCCTAACAAGGGCAAAGAAAAAGTTGGAGAGCCTGTGCGCGCTGACGCCCCTGCACCTCCTAAAGGCGTGAATCACCAGGCCGACTGCCCCCCCCCCCCCGCGCGCAGAAGGTCTCTGGCGCTCCTAAGCCCGGACGTCCTTCAGCCCCAAGGGGGCACTCTGTGCCTAAAGGGCCCGGTGCTAAGGCACCCAGGCCTAGGGGAAGGAACAACCGCCCCAGTGATTCCGTCAATCAGGACGGTCGGGCTGCGAACTCGCACTCCGAAGATAGCTGGTCCACGGTGGACCTAAGAAGAAGGTTGGAGGCCAAGTATGAAAAGGCCAAAGGAGAAAAGGCCCGGCCTCGCGGAGATGACCTCCGAAATCATATTAATGACAAGCTCCGGGGACGTGACCTCCCGGAAAGTGATACGAAGAGGCTCGAGGAACAGATTGCTGCCTTGACCAAGCTGGTCCGGAAGCAAAGTGGGGCCCTGTCAGACTCTGAGGAGGAAGACCCGGAACCATGTATTAGGAGGATCGCGGAAACGTCCCTCCCGGATAACTTCAAAATGCCTCACATAGAATTATATGATGGGAGGACAGACCCGCGTACCCACCTAGCTAAATACAATAAAATGATGCAAGTGGCGCGTGTCAGTGAGGACGCCAAATGCATGTGCTTCTCACTCACCCTTACCAAGTCCGCGGAGGACTGGTGGAAAAGATTAGCTCCCGGATCAATCCACAGTTGGAAGGAGCTACAGTCCGCGTTTAGGAGGCAGTTTATTGCTGCCCGCGACCACGACATGGAGGTTGGTTCCTTAACCAACATCAAGCAGCAACCCACTGAGAACCTCAAAGCTTTCATTCAGAGAATGATGGAAGCTGCTGCAAAAACCAAGGTCAGCGATGACATGAAGCTGATCGCCCTTCAATCGGGCCTTACTGTCGGCTCCTTGCTATGGGGGGAAATGCAAAGGAGACGGGCAGAAACGCTGTCCGAATTCATGTCAAAAGCTCAGGGAATCATCAACCTTGAGGATGCCTACCAGCAGGCCTTTGGAGTTCCCCCGGCTCCAACGCCTTCCGTGACTGCGCCGAGCTTTGCTTCGCAAGCTCCCGCACCAGCCCTCACGCTTTCAGGAGCCCGATTCACTCCAAGTGTGTATGGGCCTTCCGCGTCTGCTCAGACGCCGAGTCAAACCCATTTCTCTGGGTACGGAGCAGTACAAACCGGATGTAGTATCGCTCCTGGCATGCCGCAGCCGCAAGCGGAAGCCCCAGAACGAAATTTGAGCCAATCGCGGAGCAAACGAAGCGGAAGAAACTCCAACCGGGGAGACCATTCAAAGAAACCCCGGAAGGACTATGAGCCCAAGTTCACGGAATATACCAGTTTGATAGACTCGCGAGAGAATGTCTATCGGGCGACCTGTAATATGGTCAACTACAGGAAGCCCCCGAAAGTGTCTCACGGAGGAAGGCGTCCGCGAGACTCCAATAAGAGGTGTGAGTTCCACGGAGACGTGGGGCACACCACGAACGAGTGCCTTCAGCTGAAGGATGAGATCGAGTCCCTGGCAAGAGCGGGACACCTCGGTCAGTGGGTGAGGATACCCATTATCTATCCCGGACAGGGGATAGTTCACGGAGCTGCATATTCCCCGGGACAGAGGGGGGCCGCTAGCGCTCCTGGAGCCGGTCACCCCCAAACTCCCGGGTCTCAGTTCCCCGCACTTCCTGCTCCACCCGCTCCGGCGCCCATTGCCTTGTTGGCTCCAGGACCAGGCAACCCATATCCGCCCGGCCTTGCTCCGCCACCCGTTGACGGACACGTCGCCACCATTTCCGGAGGACCACACCTTGCCGGAAGCACCCGCAACTCCCAGAAGAGGTACTTGAGGGAGTTAGAGCACGCCGAGGAGATGTGCGCCTTGGTTCAATCACCTGCTCAACGTCCCCGAATGATGGATCTTCCCATCACCTTCACGGAGGACGATGCTCGACATGTGCACTTCCCCCACAACGATCCCCTCGTGGTGGAAGCCCAGATTGCCAATAAGAAGGTCTCACGGATCTTGGTCGATAACGGAAGCTCCGTGAACATCCTCTTCAAAGCGGCCTTCCACGCGATCGGATTGACCGAGACAGACCTGGCCCCATGCCCCATCCAGCTTCAAGGTTTCAATGGGGACGCACTCATGCCATTAGGGAAAATTCAACTGCCAGTTACCCTCAGAGGAGAAAGCGACGCTTGTGCCTTCAAGCATAGCACATTCGTGGTGGTCGACTGTCCCACGGCGTACAATGCCATCTTAGGCCGACCGGTCCTGATCGATTGTGGGGCCATAACCTCGATACGCCACTTATGTTTGAAGTTTCCATGCGACGATGGGCGTATTGGCACCCTCCGAGGAGACCAAAGAAGTGCACGGAGCTGTTATAACGTCTCCGTCCGATCCGTCTACACGGTCCAAGAGACGTTTGCTGCCATTCCTTTGGCGGAAGAATTGCCAGAAACTGGGGGTGCTCAGGAGGCATACTTTGACGAACTCGACCCAAGAGTGGGAATCGAGAAAGCAATAGAGCCGATGGAGGAAGTCGAAGAGGTGATCCTCAACCCAGGAGAACCCACCAAGGTCATTCAGGTGGGGAAAAACCTGCCGTCGGCCGTTCGAGATAAGATCGTAGCCACTGTGAAGGATAATCAGGATATCCTGGCATGGTGCCACGCTGATATAACGGGGATTAATCCCAATGGCGTGCCACGCACTCAACATAGACCCATTTGCAACTCCAATTCGCCAAAAGAGGAGGCCGCTGGACCCAGTGAGAGCCGAAGCCGTCAAAGCTGAAGTGGACAAATTGATGTCCATAGGCTTTCTCCAGGAGTCGCACTATCCCGTGTGGTTGGCCAACCCAGTTCTGGTCCCGAAACCCGATGGGTCCTGGAGAATGTGCATTGACTTCACGGACCTAAACAAGGCCTGCCCGAAAGATTGTTTCCCTCTCCCGCGAATCGATCAGATGGTAGACGCTACTTCCGGGTACGAACTCTTATCCTTCATGGATGCGTACTCCGGATACAACCAGATCAAGATGCATGTCGCGGACCAGGAACACACCAGCTTCCTCACGGACAAGGGTGTCTACTGTTACGTGGTCATGCCTTTCGGTTTGAAGAATGCTGGGGCGACGTACCAGCGTCTGGTAAACAGAATGTTCAAGGACCAACTGGGGAGGAACATGGAGGTGTACGTGGACGACATGTTGGTAAAGTCCAAGACCTCCGGGGACCACAGTGACGACCTTGAGGAAGCTTTCGCCGTGATCCGAAAGTACGGGATGAAACTAAATCCAAAGAAATGTACTTTCGGGGTCTCTTCTGGGAAGTTCCTCGGTTTCATTGTCAGCTCCCGCGGAGTGGAAGCCAACCCTGAGAAGATAAAGGCGTTCATAGATATGCCTTCCCCCCGGAAACATAAGGATGTCCAGAGCGTTACCGGAAGGATAGCTGCTCTTAGCCGCTTCGTATCCAAGGCCACTAACAAGTGTATCCCCTTCTTCAATGTGTTGCGAGGAAACAAGAAGTTCGAGTGGACCCCCGAATGCGAAGCAGCCTTCCAACACCTCAAAGAACATTTAACCCGAGCTCCCATTCTGTCCAAACCTGTCGAAGGAGAGGCGTTGTTCTTATACTTAGCTGTGACTGAGCACGCAGTAAGTGCCGCTCTCGTCCGGGAAGATGGCCGTATCCAGCTCCTTGTGTATTACGTAAGCAAGAGGTTATTGGACGCCGAGTCCAGATATTCGATGATCGAGAAACTCTCCCTCTGCTTGCTGATCGCTTCACGGAAGCTGAGGCCATATTTCCAGGCGCACACCATCAAAGTACTCACCAACCACCCTCTCCGACAAGTCCTGCAGAAGCCCGAGTCTTCTGGCAGATTGCTTAAGTGGGCCATGGAACTGAGCCAGTTCGACGTCCACTACCAACCACGTGTTTCCATAAAAGGTCAAGCTCTCGCGGACTTTATTGTGGAATGCTCGGGAATGAATGACCTCCCGGAAGATCCTGTCCCGGAACTTCCCACCTGGAAGGTCTATGTAGACGGAGCCTCAAATGAAAAAGGAGCTGGAGCGGGGGTCATCCTAATATCTCCCCAAGGGCATCAGCTCCAGAGCGCCATCCGTTTCGCGTTCCCAGCATCCAACAACGAGGCAGAACACGAAGCCATGTTAGCTGGATTACGACTGGCCAGAGAAGTCGGAGCCCAAAAAATCGAAGTATACAGCAACTCCCTACGTGTGGTAAACCAAATATCCGGGGAATACCAGACGAAAGGCGAAAGGATGGCTGCCTACGTGTCTCTCTCCCGCGACCTATTGCAGCATTTCAAAGGCTACCAAATCCGCCAGGTCCCCTGGGACCAGAACTCACTTGCGGACACGCTGGCCAAGCTTGCAACGGACCCGGAGATTGAACAGTATGGCTTAGTCCCCATCGGGCACTTAGAAGCCCCCAGTACTGAGACACGAAGGATAAACGCCATCATCGACCATTCCCACTCCTGGATAGGACCCATCCTCAGATTTCTCACCACCGGAGAGCTCCCCACTGATAAAGCTGACGCAAGGAAGCTCCAATATCAAGCTCCCCGATACGTGGTTATGGAAGGAAAGCTTTACCGCAGGGGGTTGTCCATACCCTTCCTTAGGTGTGTTCCCGGAACCGAAGTCAGCACCATCATCCATGAGATTCACGGAGGCTTCTGTGGCGATCATACCTCCGGGCTGAGCCTCTCCAAAAAGATCCTTCGACAAGGATACTTCTGGCCCACCATGAAGAAGGATTGTGTGGATTATGTCAGGAAGTGTGAGCAGTGCCAGAGGTACGCCAAGGTTCCGCGAGCGCCGCCTACAGAAATTACCCTAATGACCAGCCCCTGGCCGTTCGCCGTTTGGGGCATTGACCTAGTAGGTTCCCTCCCCACTGGAAAGGGTGGAGTGAAGTACGCCATAGTCGCGGTAGACTACTTCACCAAATTGGCTGAAGCTGAACCTATGAACACGGTCACATCTAAAAAAGCACTGGATTTTGTCATCAGGAATATAGTGTGTCGTTTTGGGCTTCCACGGAAAATTGTGTCCGACAACGGAAAGCAGTTTGACAGTGAACACTTCACGAACTTCTGTGCTTCGCATGGAATTATCAAAAGCTTTTCCGCAGTCGCCAGACCCCAGGCTAATGGGCAAGTGGAAGCTGTAAACAAAATATTAAAGACCACGTTGAAGAAAAAACTCCAAGCCTGCAAGGCTCACTGGCCGGAAGAACTTCCGCGAGTACTTTGGGCCTATCGCACAACAGAGAGAACTTCGACGGGGCACACGCCTTATTCCATGACCTTCGGTTGCGAGGCCGTCATCCCAGTAGAAGCTATGATCCCCTCTCACAGGCAAGACACCTACGATCCTACCCGGAACCATGCCCTCCTCCAGGAGTCCTTGGACATGATCGAAGAGCTCCGGGAGCAGTCGCAGGTCCAACTAAAAATGTACCAAGGCAAGATAGCCCGACACTTTAACATGAGAGTCCAGAGCCGTACATTCGAAGTTGGGGATCTTGTCCTACGGAGAGTATTTCCTGCTACGCAGGATCCGGGAGTAGGAGTCCTCGGACCCAACTGGGAAGGCCCCTACGAAGTCCAAGAAAAAGTGGGCCATGGGACGTATCACTTAAAGAGACTCGACGGATCTAAAGTCCCGCGCGCCTGGAACGCGGAGCACCTCCGCCGTTACTACCAGTAGGCCCCGGACCATCCAGTCGGAAGTCCTTGGTGAAAATAGCAAAAGTGAAAAATGTGGAAATAATCCTCCCTGTTGTAAAACTCACGCCTAGCAGGCTAATTTAATGAAACACGGAGAGATTCACTCCGCTTTTACTGCACTTTTTATCCCTGTGTTCAAAGCTGCGTTTTAACAAGTGACCACGCGGTCCGGAGACATCCGGACCCCACGCTCACTTGGGGGGTATACATGGCTAAGGCATAGCCATACGCCCCTTGAACAAAACGTACACAGAACACCACTTATGTGCTAGCATTGTGTTTGAAAATTTTAAATTGTTTGAAATGTTTAAATTGTTAAGCTTAGGTTTATTTGTTGCCATGAACATGCTTGCATTACGTGTCATATGTGCATTATGTGCTTATGTGAAAATTGCCATGGAAATGCCTGCCATTATGTATCATGAGAATTATCTCCTGTGTAGCCCAGCGATGGACGGGACTGGGGGTTGAGGCACGTTCATAGAGCTACACCAAAACACCCCCAACTCCCTGACAAGTCCTTTGCAGAATTCTCCGCGATCGCTGTAGATCTTTGCTTCGCAAACTCCAGCTCCGGGTCTCGGAAGGCAAAAGATGGCAAGATCCGCGAGCGCTGTAGAGCTTTGCTTCGCAAGCTCCAGCTCCGGATCCCGCAAGGCGAAAGATGGCAAGATCCGCGAGCGCTGTAGAGCTTTGCTTCGCAAGCTCCAGCTTCGGATCCCGCAAGGCGAAAGATGGCAAGATCCGCGAGCGCTGTAGAGCTTTGCTTCGCAAGCTCCAGCTCCGGGTCCCGCAAGGCGAAAGATGGCAAGATCCGCGAGCGCTGTAGAGCTTTGCTTCGCAAGCTCCAGCCCCGGGTCCCGCAAGGCGAAATATGGCTAGACCCGCGAGCGCTGTAGAGCTTTGCTTCGCAAGCTCCAGCTCCGGGTCCCGCAAGGCGAAAGATGGCAAGATCCGCGAGCGCTGTAGAGCTTTGCTTCGCAAGCTCCAGCCCCGGGTCCCGCAAGGCGAAAGATGGCTAGACCCGCGAGCGCTGTAGAGCTTTGCTTCGCAAGCTCCAGCTCCGGGTCCCGCAAGGCGAAAGATGGCAAGATCCGCGAGCGCTGTAGAGCTTTGCTTCGCAAGCTCCAGCTCCGGATCCCGCAAGGCGAAAGATGGCAAGATCCGCGAGCGCTGTAGAGCTTTGCTTCGCAAGCTCCAGCTCCGGGTCCCGCAAGGCGAAAGATGGCAAGATCCGCGAGCGCTGTAGAGCTTTGCTTCGCAAGCTCCAGCCTCGGGTCCCGCAAGGCGAAAGATGGCTAGACCCGTGATCGCTGTAAAGCTCTGCATCGCAAGCTCCAGCTCCGGGTCCAGCGAGGCGAAAGATGGCAAGATCCGCGACCGTTGTAAGCCTTGCTTCGCAGGCTCCAACTCCGGATCTCACAAAATAATGCATGGCAAGCTCCATGGCCATTGCAAGTTTCAGCTCCAGAAGCAGACATGCTCGATCCCCCCACTCACAGCCGGCTTTGCTTCGCAAAGCCCCTGCTCCAGGATCACACCTGGTGGGCGTGGCGATTTCCCCGACAACAATAAGCCTTGCCTCGCAGGGCTCCGTGCCAGGTCCCTGAAGTCAGCCACCATGAGGTTCGCAACAACAGTTAGTTTTGCTTCGCAAAGATCTAACCTTAAGTCTAGCGACGCTCACCAAAAGAACTCCCGTTCCAAACAATGGAACGACTCACCTTAGCAATCCCAGCGAACAGTATAACTACAAGTCCCGGGATTGGCTATTTGCCTCAGGAAAGCTAAAGTACGGTGAAAGGAGCCTGGTCGTTGGAACCAGGAAACCTTCGTAACCTAGAAACTACATGGGAAAAGACATCATCCGTTAAAGCTTCAAGTGGGAAGTGCATAGGTTTTGGCCGTTGGAACCAAAACCCCATACGCCCCTACAACAGTTTCTACCGTATAAATGTCTACCCTAAGCGCAAAGATAAATAAAGAACTCGGCAGAAAAGAAAGGAGAATGCTATGATTATGGCAAAAATGTCCGCAATGAAAAACTCAAAATGAAAAATAATTAAAGATAAAACCCCTTCAAGCATTGGGGGTAACTACAGCTTCCACGACCGCAGCTTCGGGGGCATCGGTTTCAACTGAGGCTGACGGAGTCGGCTCATTGGAAGGAGGAACTTGGTCATGAGAAGGTTCAGAGGTCCCCGCCTCTCCGGGATCTCCCGCCTCAGGAGCTTCAGCACGTTCGTCAATGTTGTAAGTTTGGACATACGCCTCTGGGCCCTGATCCCACACGAGTAGCTTCTCCCTCATGGCTTCGGCATCATCTCCCAGATAGCCTAATACCTCCGGGTTCACTTTCCAGAGTTGATGCATGAGGACCACATGCGATATATTAATCGTCCTGTTCAGTATCACCTCAGCATCCTCCTTCTCCTTCAAGCGCTCCGCCTCGGAGGTTGCCAGCTGTGCTTCCGCGACAGTTAGTTGGGCCCTCAATTTTTCCATTTCGGCCTTGGAGGCATCCCGCTCCCCCTTAAGAGAATCAATCTCCTTGCGCTGCTCCCTATTTTGGTTCAGCACGGATTGCTTCTCGGTCACATGCCCCCTGGCAGTGAATTGCAAGGCCCCGATCTCTTTATCCTTCTCGGCGAGCCCCAACTGCAGCATAGACACGAGATCCCTGCTCCTCTTATGGAGTTGCTCCTCCTCGTGCAGCTTACTCTGAAGAGTGGAATATTCCTCTTGCCGCTTAAGGAGGAGATCGTTTTTTGATTGCAAGCGGGCTTCCAGGGTATCCTTCTCCACCTTGGCTTGGGACAGCTCTTCCCGGAGCTTGGAGTTTTCGGCCTTAATCCCATCCGACCGCTGCTAAACTCATTCTCTGCCTTGGCCCGGTACTCTTGATATTTGGCAAGATATTTCTTCTCCGCCTCTTCTTCAGTCGTGCGCCGGGCCTGATCAATCTTCTCCGAAGCCCCCAAGGCCTGTTGGGTCAGTTTCTGTTTCTCCGCCTCCAAGGCCTGGCGAGCCAGTTGGCTCTCCTCCAGCTGAACCAGAGCTGCACCAACCTCCCGGAACGAGCGTTCCGCGATCATAGAGGCCTGCAAGGAAAGACAACAGAATGAGCTAAAGCCGGACCAAAAGACAGGTGATCCCAAAAAATAACAACTGATGGCTTACCCCGGACAGTTGCTGCTTCACAGCGTGTGTCAGCAACAGCGGATCCTTGCTGCTACTGATGGCCCATTTCTCAGAATTGAGCTCGCATAAGCTCAGGGCCATGTCCTCCATCATCTCAGCTCCGAACGGCGCCAATGCACGTCCGAGCCTAGGCACCAGCCTCTTCTCCAAGGCTGGACCATCCAGAACCGCTCCGGCCGGGTGAAGAGATCTCACCCCCTCGGCCAGCTCAGCTCTCTTCACGGCAGACAAGTTATCTGCCCTTCCCTGAGTAACAGCCTTCTCCGCCTCTAACCGCCTCTTCAAAAAACTATCGGCCCGTCTTACACCCTCCAGGAGGGCAGCGGGGAAACTGGTTGGCTTCCGTGGGAAGTGGAACTTCAGGCCAGGCAGAGGAAGGTTGGTTGTCTGAGAAGAAGGAGACCCCGGAAGGGTGGACCCCCTTTGAGCTGGGGGAGGAGGCAGACGGGGTATTAAGGCCCCGGTCTGTTGCTTTTGCTGCTGCGGCATCAGAAGTAATTGCCCTTGTTGCTGCTGCTGGTTTGGATGTTGTGGTTGCTGCAGCTGTGACGTTGGTGATTGTCTCTGTTGTTCTTGTTGCTGCTGTTGTTGTAGTTGTGCTTGCTGTCGTTGCTGTTGTTGTTGCCTTCGACCAGGAGAAGAGTGTCTAAGGCGTTTCTTCTTAGCACCCTCAGCATCTTCTCCCGGACGCTTGCTCACCCCAGTTGTCTTCACGGGGAACACAAGCCCTTCCCCGTCGCTGCTGCTACTCGAGACCATCATGGTCTCGGAAGGCCCGTCAGCAGGAGACTTCTCTACCCTCGGAGACACTTGCGCCTCGCCACTCGTCTTCTTGGGGGAGGCAGTTTTACCTCCTCTACCAGCCTTGGTCTTCCGTCCTTTCCCCGTGGACGGGTCTTGGCTAGTGGCAGCCTTCTTAATGAGCAAAGTCACTCTCCCCAACATCTCGGCTTCCGGATACTCTGCAAGAAACGTACAAAGCAAGGTTAACGAACCAACGAGCAATGAGAAAGAAAATAAGTAAGAAGCGGCAATCAAAAAGCACAAGCAAGCGCGCCAGCAGGGAACAAGAAACGAGAAAAAGAAAAGTTTGAAAGGGACGACCATGCACGAGAAACGTGGATGGCCTTCCCCGAGCAAAACAAAACATCGCTTCCTGCTCCAGGAAACTCCCGTACTCCTTGAAGTCCGGG
This sequence comes from Humulus lupulus, assembly GCF_963169125.1. NCBI lineage: Eukaryota > Viridiplantae > Streptophyta > Magnoliopsida > Rosales > Cannabaceae > Humulus > Humulus lupulus. Next base: position 20,727,906 of record NC_084801.1, on the reverse strand, counting down.
AATGACATGCTGAGAGAAGAAGGGTCAACCATGATGACACCTTCTGGCAGACTACCGTCACTCAGACACCAGAGGAGCTCATCTACCCTATCGCAATACCTGTCGAAAGGTATCCTACGCGGATCTAGCCTAAGGAAACGGGGATCAAACCCCATCTGAGAGGTCCGGGAAACCTCAGACAGGCTGGGGGTGTGAATCAACCGAAAACTAGTCTTACCTCTCCCGGAGGTACTAGCCCCCGGAGCCCCTATGTTAGGGTAAGCCGCGGCGTGGCGAGCCTCGATCTCCTCTTCCTCCGGCTGGGGGTCGGGGAACCTCTCCGCCCAACTAGGAGATAAAGTATTTTCGTCCCGGGCTGCTTGGGTGATCACCTTAGACAGCTCCAGGGCAATCTGCTCCCGGATGTCAGCCGACACCTGAGTCTGCCCCCTGCCACTCACTGGCTCGATATTTTGGAAGGAGGCGAGTAACCCATACTCCCTCAACGATTCGGAGGTCACAAGTCCCTCCACTTTCAACTCTTCCTCAGAAAGCCCTTCGTAGAACTTGGACCTCCTTATCATCTCCGCGCAGCGAGGTGTCCGCGGAACGACTTCTGCAAAAATCAAGTACAAGCGTTAGAGATCCTCCCAAAAGGCAAATCAAACGCAAAGAAACAAAGTTGAAAAGGAGAGGAAGGAGCACTTACCAGGGATTTTGAAGTCCAAAGATAGGGCTGGCACCCTCTTTAGCGGGAAGCCAGTCGTCAGGAACCAGTATTCCCGGAGGTCTGGAACCCTCGCGGTATGACAAGTGGGACACATCACGTCCGGGTGCCTTTCTAGCCTGTAAAACCCCACCTTGTCTGAATGACCCCTCATAGGCTGAGACTTCAACCCGTAAAAGTACAGCACCTCCTCCGGGGTAAGAGCTTCCAGTCTCCGGGACTTGCAAAAGATGAACCACCCTGCTAAGAGCTTGTAGCTGGGAGGAATTAACTGGAAGGGGGCAATCCCCGCCTTCACACAGAAATTGGCGAAGTAACTCCTTAGGGGCAGGTGCGCCCCACACACTATGTGTGCCCAGCTCCAGGCACCAAAGCCCTCGTGACTCTGGCTAGCTGACTCGCCCAGCACCGACAGACGGTGCCACATCAGACCTGGGATGTTCTTCAGGCCTGCCTCAGAGGAATACAGCTCCAGCATGCCATAATTCCTGAAAAGGTTCGGCTTTTGGTCCATCTCCCAGATGGAACTATTGGAGGTTGGTGGGCTAGCCGCGACCACTTTCGCCTTTCCTTTCCCCTTTCCACCAGCGACATGAGAGCCCTTCTCTTGGGCAGAATCAGCCTCCCCCACAGCAAGGAGTTGTTCCTTTGAGATGTTCGTCACTGGACAAAAGAAAAGAAAGAAGAAAACACTCTAAGCAGTCAGCACCCTTGTCATACCCTAGTGGTATCAAAGGCGTCGGGGAGACCCTCCCCGAAAACTGCTTGGAGAGGCTCCCACCGAGCTTACCGAGGGATTGGCACCATGCCACCCGAAGGGCAGCAAGGAACCAGACTTAGACCCCGAGCCTAAGCCCACCAAAAGAAGTGTTTTTCCAGAGAAAGACACCCTAAAGGCGTTCATGCTTATGCTCTAAAACAGCAAAACAAGGGACGACTTTCCAAACGCAAATCGCCAAAGCATGCAGAAAAGGCTACTTATCGACTCACAATCGATCACATGCCTACCAAAGCCCTATTCACGCATGCACATAAGCAATAATGGCAGAAACCTCTACTCTAACAACTACCAACAACCTAAGGTCTGGGAGGAAAGAGCAAAGTAGAAATACTTACTGATATTCGGGTAGGTGGAGGTTGAAGGAGTAACTGGATCACTGCACAGCACGATCGCGAGAAGTAAAAGCTGCAAAGACGAACGGCGATTCAAACCAGGAACTTCGGGGAATAAACCCACTGCCAAATCAAAAAGAAAAGTTTCCAGATACTTACCAAAAGAAATGGCAAGTTCGGGGGAACGTAAGCCGGGAAGCCTGAGAGTTCGAAGGTTTGGAAATCTGAAAATCCTAAAGATGGAGAATCTGAAAGCGTAAAGAGGAAGAAAGGTCCTTTCCCTCGTTTTTATAGCAGGGAAGAAGCCGTTTCGAATTCCTCAAGTGGACGGTCCCGATCTTCCCATTCCGTGTGCATCAGATCCAACGGCTGGAGAGGAAGCGACGATCCTATTTATGACTCCTCGGATGGGAATAAAGTATTTATTTCCCATCATTACACCACCTCGGGCCCTGAGTACCATTAAAAACCGTCAAATCATTAGTCAGATGACTGACGCACGCATCCTCAACCAGTCGCCTCACGCACACGTCTTGGTCGCAGAACCATTCCCAGAATGACACGTGGTCCTTGCCGCACTTGAGAACTTGATCTCAAACAGAAGAAATTCCCTTTCTTTTTCATACTAACACTCAGGCGGGAAAAAGGAACCCTTCCGGGAACACAGAAGGTGCCCCCTCGCCTAGTCTAAGAAACCAATTGTACAAGCTCCCGGATCTCTCAAAGCTCTGTGACCTTGGGGGGTAAATGTTATCCAGATTTCCGGATAGCGTTTAGATTGATGACCTCGGGGAAGCAGAATTATCGATGTCTTTCACGGTAGGTGACCAGAGCTCGCGGATGAACAGAAAGGCTTCGCCTCTCCCGTTTAGTGTCCGGATTACTCTTCCAAGCAAACACAATACGGAAACTCGTCAACTCTCCCGGACTCCCGAAGGGGTATCCTTCGGGGAAGCTCCTTCCAGGAGAAGCTCTTCGAGTGGTCTCCGCGGAAGCAGTTCCGTGCCTCGCACGGAACAAAGCCAAACGGTCGAGTCCTGGAGGAGGCATATTTGGAATGATATCCGCCTGACACAGGATCCCGCCTGACACGCCCGTCAGGTCAAAGCCGCACACATCCCAGCACGCCTAAGGGTACCTTTTCGCCTACTGTTCCGCTGACAACTTGGAAAAGACGGCTGACTTTGTGTGTTCTCCATACTTTCACGTAAATATACCCACATAGAGTCTTGTAGCCATGCTACTACAGTAATTGTATCCCTATTTATGGCTGGTGTAATTAAGACTCATGTACGTAGAGAAAAACCCTAATCCAAAACCCTAGCTATAAAGACCCCTTCATTTTACAAGAAGAGGGACGGAAAAATCATATAGCAAAAACTCTACTAAAATCTCTCTAGCTTCATCTTCTTCAAGAGAACCCGAGAGAAACACTGTGAGTGTGTGAAGTTCCTGTGCACCAGCCATCTTACTGTAACCTTTCCCAAGTATAATAACATCGACTCGTGGACTAGGGCTTGTTAACGCCTGAACCACGTAAAAACACTGTTTGTTTAGTTACATTTCAACATTTCTACAGTTCTTATCTTTTTATTATTCTGTTAGTTATTCGTTTCCGAAAAACTCGGTAAACAATATGTATGCCTTTATTATTTTTAAATAAATATGATTTAATTATTTAAATTGTCATAAAATATCTTTAAAATATTCTATTTTAATTAATTAATTTTTGTTTAAGTTTATATTTGTTCTAGTTTTTGAATTTGATAGTGAGAACAAAATATTATATATTATATGTTTAATATAATATTAAGTTTAAGTTTAAATAAATTTTATTATTTTTAAATAATTATTGTAAAATATCTCAAAAATATCATATTTTAATTTGTTTATTTATTTAATTTTATTTAAGTTTAAGTTATATTTACAATCTACGTTAAATATAAAAATATTCTATTAAATATAAAAATATTCTATTAAAGTTAACAAAAAAAAAATCGTTAAAAACATGAATTTCTATTATCTATACACTTTTTATATAGAATATATATATATGAAAGTAATTTGAATTATTTTGTTTATTATTAATTTGAAATATTTAATTTTAAATTTATAAACTTAAAATTTAAATAAAGGGTTAGAATTCTCAATTTTAGTTATAAGTAGATGATTGTTGACTTGATTGTATCTATTTTCTTTTTCATTCTCTCTGTTGCCACACCCTCTCTCACTCTCACTTTCCTCAACTACAAGAATAAAGCAAAGTGCGGCTATTATTCTCTTTTTCTAATCAGAGAAGATTGAGAATATTGTATATGTATTTAAGTTGTTTGAGAAAACAAAATATTATAAATATATATTACTAATATTTTATATTAAGAAAATTAGATCTGCTGCCTCTATATATAACTAATTATACATCATAACATATTTAGTCTGCAATTAATTTTCTACTATTAATTAGTGCTGCATAATCGGGAAGAACTACTGCGATCAAAAGAAGAATGTATACCATGTACATGTTGGATATGTTTGTAAAAATCATCGATCTAGGTTGTTTACAGATTTGACAGAAACACCGAAAGAAATCTTAGAGTTAATTTTGGAGAAAATAGAGTTATTTATTGAATTTTTGGCGATTTGGAGTTGTTTGTGCTCAATGGTGTAGTGTAATGAAGGAGAATCAACTCCAATGACCCAAAACATTACATAATCGATATCATCAAGTTCCAATACTTCTAAATCCTCGTGAAGATGATGATACAACTACTTGTACATGGAATATTTATAATGTTATGAATAATAAATTCTTAGAGTCAAAGGTTGTAGTACCATATGATAAACGATTTTGTGGGTCTTCTAAAGGTTGGGTGATATATGTAAATAAGGATTGGACGGTTGCATTGTACAAACCTTATTCCATGATTCAAGATATCACTAATAATATTGCTGATCATACATGCATTATTCAACTTCCAACCTTATTTCCTAATGAATATGAAGAAGATGACGACGACGACGATGTCTTTGGTGTAGCTATTTGATAATTCTACAAAATAAAGTTATTTTATTACTTTTTATGTGCTAATTGTTACTTAATTCTTGAGGTTTTTAATTGATTTATTAAGTTTTTAAGTAATTTTGAATTTATTAGTCTTATTTTGATTTTATATATTTTTGTGTGTTTTTATAGTTATTTTGTTGTAATATATTGTAGTTTAATTATTTGAATTATTGTTGTGTTTAGTGGTAAAAAATGTTGTATTATTGAACTTAAATGTGAAATATAAATTAAGTTATAATTAATATTTTCAAAGAATTAAATTGATTTATTTTATAGTTGAAAATATTTTATTATGATTTATTTTATATTTATTTTGTAGGGAAATTTATGACACTTTTGCTCTTGAAAAGAAAGAAAAATAAAGAAAATGTGGCATTTTTAAAGTAAAGAAAGAAAGAAAAAATGACATTCTTGAAATGCCATAACCAAGGCCCAACCTTCAGCCCATGAAGATGTCCCAGGCCCACGAAGCAAGCCCAAGTCTCTTCAGCTTCCTGCCCAGCTGTGCATCACATATGCACATCAACAAACCAGCTTGCCACCTCACGCCCAAACGAAGCTGCTCAAATCTTCATTCAACCAGCCTTCAGCACCACAAAGCAGCCCACCGTGGGTCTGCCCCCAGCCCGCCAGGCCCATTTCGGCCCAACACCAACTCAGCCAAGTCAACCCTGCCACAGTCACAAAAATAAGACAAAAAAAAAAATCATGTTTTTATTCCCAATATTTTTCACTCAAATATTAATTCACTCTTCCCTATTTTTTTTTACCTAAATAAACATTCCTAATTTATTTTTTTACCCTAGCTTTTCACTAATCTTTTACCCAACCAAACATTTCATCTTTCCAAGACTCTTACACTTACTCTATTTATCCTACCACTTCCCAACACAATCAAATTAATCAATTTATTTATTTTAATTTGATTAATTTAATCTCCATATTTTGCCTATAAATAGAGTATTGTAAGACCATTTGGGGGCTCTTCTTCTTCATCTTTTTAACATCTTCTACGCATATTTTTCTCTCTTCTTTTCACTATTTTATCTCTACCATTTTAATATTTTGAAGAGCATGTTAAGTATGTTATTTTGTAATTTTTATTTCAATCTAGTTATGAGCTTCTAATCTTTTTCAAAGGTTATTAAGATGATGATGAAGCAAAATGTAACTAGACAGTATTTTTTTGTTGTATGTTGATTTCCCATTTGTACAACATTGTTTATGGATTTTTCTATAAAAAATATGCATTTTTCATTTAGTGTTGATTGTTAAAGCATATTACACTTAGTTCTTCATTATGCAAAAATATGATATTCTTTGATTAAATATTTTTCATTAAATTGTTCACATCTAATTCTTAGAGCATAAGTATCATATTTTGCCTAACATAATCTCTTTGATTTTTTGTAGTTTCATTAGGTTGTAATACAACTAATGCTTAGAAATTATATCTTATATAAGTGAAGAAAAATCCTACATTTTTTAAAAGAAACTTGTGCTTGAATAGAAAATGTATTTTAAGAAAAAATATAGTGTGATTTATTTTAACTATATCTAAACTTGGGAATCAATATACTTATAAATACTATTGAACTTGCATTTTGTGGATTCTAAAATCTTAATAATCTTATTTTACTTATCTTATTTGAAAACCATTTTTCTATTTAATCTTAAATCTTTTTATTACTTGTCTTTTATTTTTCTAAATAAAAAATCTCATCAAATATTTGGAACTAGGTTAGAATATTCTTGCTTTTTTTGAAATAGTTTCTTTTGATGTTAGTTAACTCCCATGGGTTCGACCTCGTACTTACATGAACATTATATTCCGAAACAATTCGTGCACTTGCGAGTTTAAATATTAAAACACCCTCTTTTGGGATCAACAAGTTTTTGGCGCCGTTGCCGGGGGGTTGCAAGAAAGAAACGATCTTTCTACAAGGTAAGTAACATTCTTCTACTAGTTATTTTATTTTTATTTTGCACTATCATCTTAAAAAAAAAAAAAGTAAAGTAAAGTAAGTAAAATATATATATCTATAAAAAAATCGAAAAAAGAGTAAAAATCGAAAAAGAAAAAAAAAAGTTATGCATATATTTATTTATATTGTTATATATTATATTATATATATTTCTTGGTAGTTGATGGCATTTAGTGTCTCCTACATACTTATTAGTTGAGTGCATTAGTGCCTCCTAACCCTTTTTCTTTTTCTTTTACTTTTTTATTTTATTTTTTTTTAGTTGAGTGCATTTGTGCCTCCTACATACTTGATAGTTGAGTGCATTTTTTCCCTCCTACATACTTGAAAAATCTATCTCCTCTAGTGATGGCATTAGTGCCTCCTAACTTTTATTTTTGTTTATTATCTTAGTTGATGGCATTAGTGCCTCCTAAGTTTTATTATTATTATCATTATTATTATTAGTGTTGGTTGATGGCATTAGTGCCTCCTTGCTTTTATTTTTTATTTTATTTATTTATTTATTATTATTATTATTTTGATCATTTAGTTGATGGCATTAGTGCCTCCTAATTTTTACCTTGTTGTTGTTATGGTTGATGGCATGCTATGCCTCCCTACTATTGCCTAATTTTTGATAAACTTACTTAATTTTATGTTATTTTTCTTTGTTTTTTTTAATCATATTATCATGTAATTGTTTAATATCTTAACATTGTTCTCTTAATTTTATTTTATTTTTCTTTTTACCTTAATTGTCATTTAAAAAAAATAATAATTAGTTTGTCATTTAGTTTACCATATGGATCATTTTAATTATAGTTGGAATTCTGAGTACAACTATTATGAGCACTCAAATTTAAATTATGGAGAAACTAATGATATATATAATATGCATGAAAATTTTGATATCCATTTTGCCCCCACCTATAATCCAAATTTTTCATGGAGCCATACCCAGTCTCCAATAGGGCATGAATTCAACATGCATAATCAAAGTCATGCCCAATCCGACCTATCATATCCCATTGAACAAGAAACGAGCACATCTTTAGAGGATACCCTACAAAAGTTTATGCAATCAACCTACCAAATCTTACTAGCCAAATCTCAGTCCATCTCAAAAATTGAGACAATAGTAGGACAACTTGCAACTGTTATAGAGTCGGAAAAATAAGTTTATCCCAACCAACCCATTCCTAATCCAAATAGTCAAATTGAAAATAAAAAGGAGAATGAAGTTGTTGAAGAACTTGTAATATGCATCCAACCCCCTAATAAAACAAAAGAGTTGGATGAAATAATTTTCGAGGCTCATAAGGAAAACGAAAAAGATATAATTACATTTCAAGAGCCCATAATTAAACAAATTTATATATTTACTCAAAATGAAAAGGAGTCTAATATAAATATGCAATTTTCTTATTTTACTGATATTCCATTAAAATTGCATATTTCTAATTTTCTTATAGGTGTGATGTTATCAATTATTATTTATGGCATTTGCATCAAAGTCATAACTCACCCTATTAATGAAATTTTACACCATCGATTGGGTGTAGGTTAAAAGAAAAAAAAAATTGAGTCGAGCTAAAGACTATAAACTAAAGCGCTTTGTGGGAGGCAACCCATATTTTTATGTTTCATTTTATATTTCACTTTTGTTGTATGTTTTAGGTTAACTTCTTGTTTTGATTTTTGTTTCTTTTTTGTTGCACTCTTGACAATGCTCCATGATGAGGTACGACCATTCTAAACTCTAAACTCTTTTACGCTTAAATTTATATTTGTATTTTGATACATTGAGGACAATGCATAAATTAAGTTTGGGGGTAGTGAGTTTATATGGTTACTTCTTTCATGTGTTTGAAAATGGTAGAATTTCTTTTAAAAAAAACAAAAAAATTGGATTGTAGAGTATCTATTTTATATATTAATTATAACAAAAAATTAAAAAAAAACAAAAAAATATATATTTATATATGTTTAATATTATCTTTTTAGTAATTTATATTTATATAGTTTTGAGTTTCTATACTTTATTTTCTATAAAAAAAAAATGAAAAAAAAACCTTTTTGATGATATCCGTTTTTCCTTTGATAATACCCTTGATTGAGTTTGATTTTAGTTTAAAAAATATATGAATCTTTCTTAAGCTTTGTGTTTAATTCTTGGGTCAATTTTTCTTTAAAAAAAATGAAATTTTGAAAAAAAAAATTATTCATCATAATATGTGAAATAAATAGTTTATTACAACAATTTTTCCAAAATTCACATAATAACTCGATAAATAGTTTTAGACTTCTAATTTAAAATTTATTTTCAAAGCAAGATTGACTATAGAATTAATTACATAAGGTTAATTTTGATTCATATTTTTTATAAATTATTTTCAATGTGCAATCTTTGAGGACATTTGACATCACCAATTAAAAAAAAAATTGTGTGTTTTTAATTTTTCTTTTGCTCGAGGACTAGCAAAATATTAAGTTTGGGGGTGTGATAACTCTACAAAATAGAGTTATTTTACCACTTTTTATGTGCTAATTGTTGCTTAATTCTTGAGTTTTTAATTGATTTATTAATTTTTTAAGTAATTTTGAATTTATTAGTCTTATTTTGATTTTATATATTTTTGTGTGTTTTTATAGTTATTTTGTTGTAATATATTGTAGTTTAATTATTTGAATTATTGTTGTGTTTAGTGGTAAAAAATGTTGTATTATTGAACTTAAATGTGAAATATAAATTAAGTTATAATTAATATTTTCAAAGAATTAAATTGATTTATTTTATAGTTGAAAATATTTTATTATGATTTATTTTATATTTATTTTGTAGGGAAATTTATGACACTTTTGCTCTTGAAAAGAAAGAAAAATAAAGAAAATGTGACATTTTTAAAGTAAAGAAAGAAAGAAAAAATGACATTCTTGAAATGCCATAACCAAGGCCCAACCTTCAGCCCATGAAGATGTCCCAGGCCCACGAAGCAAGCCCAAGTCTCTTCAGCTTCCTGCCCAGCCGTGCATCACATATGCACATCAACAAACCAACTTGCCACCTCACGCCCAAATGAAGCTGCTCAAATCTTCATTCAACCAGCCTTCAGCACCACAAAGCAGCCCACCGTGGGCCTGCCCCCAGCCCGCCAGGCCCATTTCGGCCCAACACCAACTCAGCCAAGTCAACCCTGCCACAGCCACAAAAATAAGACAAAAAAAAATCATGTTTTTATTCCCAATATTTTTCACTCAAATATCAATTCACTCTTCCATATTTTTCTTACCTAAATAAACATTCATAATTTATTTTTTTACCCTAACTTTTCACTAATCTTTTACCCAACCAAACATTTCATCTTTCCAATACTCTTACACTTACTCTATTTATCCTACCACTTCCCAACACAATTAAATTAATCAATTTATTTATTTTAATTTGATTAATTTAATCTCCATATTTTGCCTATAAATAGAGTCTTGTAAGACCATTTGGGGGGCTCTTCTTCTTCATCTTTTCAACATCTTCTACACATATTTTTCTCTCTTCTTTTCACTATTTTATCTCTACCATTTTAATCTTTTGAAGAGCATATTAAGTATGTTATTTTGTAATTTTTATTTCAATCTAGTTATGAGCTTCTAATTTTTTTTAAAGGTTATTAAGATGATGATGAAGCAAAATGTAACTAGATAGTATTTTTTTTTTTATATGCTGATTTCCCATTTGTACAACATTGTTTATGGATTTTTCTATCAAAAATATGCATTTTTCATTTAGTGTTGATTGTTAAAGCATATTACACTTAGTTCTTCATTATGCAAAAATATGATATTCTTTGATTAAATGTTTTTCATTAAATTGTTCACATCTAATTCTTAGAGCATAAGTATCATATTTTGCCTAACATAATCTCTTTGATTTTTTGTAGTTTCATTCGGTTGTAACACAACTAATGCTTAGAAATTATATCTTATATAAGTGAAGAAAAATCCTACATTTTTTAAAAGAAACTTGTGCTTGAATAGAAAATGTATTTTAAGAAAAAGTATAGTGTGATTTATTTCAACTATATCTAATATTGGGAATCAATATACTTATAAATACTATTGAACTTGCATTTTGTGGATTCTAAAATCTTAATAATCTTATTTTACTTATCTTATTTGAAAACTATTTTTCTATTTAATCTTAAATCTTTTTATTACTTGTCTTTTATTTTTCTAAATAAAAAATCTCATCAAATATTTGGAACTATGTTAGAATATTCTTGCTTTGTTTGAAATAGTTTCTTTTGATGTTAGTCAACTCCCATGGGTTCGACCTCGTACTTACATGAACATTATATTCTGAAACGATTCGTGCACTTGCGAGTTTAAATATTAAAACACCCTATTTTGGGATCAACATTATTGATCCAAGAAAATGTCTGCTACTTCCATATTTACAAAGCTCTACTCACCAATGATTTGCAACCAAATCCGAATGAAGAATGTATGCTTGTTGTAATATATAACGATATGAACGAGATTGCTTTCATTAGACTGGGACACAATTATGGTCATGATCACCTAACATGAACTAAACTACAATCTACAAAATATTTTTATTCAGAAGATTTTTTGTTTCATAATGTTAAGGACCACTTATTTAGTTAGTTAGCAGGGCCGGCCCTGGGCATAGGGGGGCTAGGCCCGTGCCTAGGGCCCACCCCTACCCAGGGCCCATTTTATTTAAAATTAGTTTAATTTTATATTACTAAATATTAGTTTAATTTTATTTAAAATTACATAAAAAAATTACATATACAAAATGACCCATTTTTTTCAAATTTATTAAAACCGTCTTAGGCCCACTTTTTTTCAGGGCCGACCCTGTTAGTTAGTTGTCACTATCTCTATTATTAGTTTCATTTATGTAATTGATTAGTTCTAACTAATCTCTTGTAATCTTTTGTATATAAGGCACCGAACCTTCTAATTCAGTTGTTGAGAAATATACAGAATTCTCTTCCTTCTTCTCTTAAGTTTTCTAAACCTAACATGGTATCAGACCTTTCTCTTTGACAAGCTCTTCGATCCGATTTTTTTTTCCTCCAACAATGGCTCAATCTTCTGATGCTACTCCAATTGCTTCCGCTACTACGAGTCTTCCACGCACAAACTTAGTCCATTTTGCTCATTCACTCTCAATTCGTCTTGATGAACACAACTTCTTGCCGTGGAAACATTAAGTCTTCCATGCCATTAGGGGCAATGGTTTACAAAAATTTCTTGATGATTCAAATACTCCACCAAAATTGCTCACTGAAACTGATCAATTGGCCAATCGCCTCAACCCTGATTTTCAAGATTGGGAAAAACATGACAGTCTCCTCATTTCTTGGCTTCTGTCTACAATGTCGGAGAAGATGACCAATCGGATGATTGGTCGAGACACAACATCTCAGATTTGGAGTGCTCTCTCCGACTTCTACACTGCTCAAAATAGAGCTAAGATAGGTCAATTTCGAACTCTTCTTCGTAATACTCGTATGATTGGATCTTTGAGTGAATATCTGTTGAAGATAAAGAACATTGTTGATACTCTTGCCTCTATCGGCCATAAAACTTCGGAACAAGATCACATTGAAGCTATTTTCAATGGATTAACCAAAGATTATGAAGTATTCATTACCTCTGTTAATACCAGAAATGATCCTTTACTGTAGCTGAAATAGAAGCGCTACTGATGGCACAAGAGGTCCGAATTAATAAAGGTCTCAAAGAACTCGACATCTCCACTGCTGAAGCGAATCTTGCTTCCCAACCTCGACCTAACACCTCAAGAGGCAACTACAACAATGGTGGTTCTCGACATGGGTACTCAAGAGGAAACTTCTCACACTCGGGTTTTTCGTCTCAACAAGTTGGGGGTTCGGCCACTTTTCCAAACTCTTCCATTCGAAACTCATTCCCTCCAGCTCAACGTGGGATGTATGCCAATCACAGAAGTTCGAGGGCTCCCTCTTCTGCGGGACGTTCTTCCTTTACTCCTTGGGGTCAAAAATCTCAGTGCCAACTTTGCCATAAACAAGGACACTCTGTCAAGACTTGTTTCTACCGTTTTGACAAGTCTTTCCATGGTCCAAAATCTTTTTAAAGCTTCCCTCCAACTACTAGCTTCAGTGGTGATATGCAAGCGATGTTAGCAACTCCTGAAACTGTCTATGACAATAGCTGGTACCCAGATTCAGGAGCCACTCATCACCTTACTCCAGACAATGGAAATCTCATACAAACGTCTGAATACTTTGGCGATGAACAGATTCACATGGGTAACGGTACATTTTAGTGCATACTTTTTCTTGATAATGAATTATCTCTTTGATTTTCTTGTCCACATACTTCTTCTCAAAATAGAAAAGCTGAAAGAAAAATTCGTACCATTAACAATATGATTCGAACTCTTCTTGCCCATGCTTCTCTACCACCTTCCTTTTGGCACCGTGCATTACAAATGGCAACATACCTTCTCAACATACTTCCAAGTAAGCTATTAGCTTATCACTCCCCTCTCAAAATTCTTTATTAGAAGGACCCATCTTATTCTTATCTCCGAGTGTTCAAATGTTTATGCTTCCCTCTCTTTCCCTCCACCACTATTCACAAACTTCAACCTTGTTCCACCCCTTTTGTTTTTTTTTGGGTTACCCTTCTAACTATCGTGGTTACAAATGTTATGATTTATCTTCTCATAAAATCATTATTAGTCGCCATGTCTTTTTTGATGAGACAGATTTTCCTTTTGCTAAGTTGCATAGTCTAAATCCTCCTACTTATGATTTCTTAAAAGATGACTTGTCTCCATATATGATCCATCATCTGACTTCACAAAACAACACACCTTCTCCTCACCAAGACATTCCACCCTTTCCTAACCAAACACGAGACCCTCAACCCACCTCGCCAAGCCTCTCCTCGGCCCACACCCCACCCTCCATCAACCCTGATACTGATAGCCCAGTGCACTATCAACCCAATGCCACCACTCCGACCCAACCTACTCCAGTTCCAGTCTACAGACCTGTCACACGTAGTCAACATGGAATTTTTAAACCAAAACATCACTATGATCTCCACACTAGTGTTCCAAAATCCCCACTCCCTTGTAACCCCGTGTCTACCCTTCATGACCCGAATTGGAAAATGGCTATGGAAGACTAATATAATGCTCTTGTTAAAAATAAGATGTGGGATTTGGTACCCCGTCTGCCTAATTTTAATGTTATTTGGTCTATGTGGATTTTTACTCATAAAGAGCGATCTGATGGTTCTTTTGAGAGGCATAAAGCCCGTCTTGTAGGTGATGGAAAAACTCAGCGGGTTGGCGTGGACTGTGAGACACATTTAGTCCGGTGGTTAAACCGACAACCATTTGCACTGTACTTAATTTAGCTCTTTCTAAAGCATGGTCCATACACCTACTTGATGTGAAAAATGCTTTCCTGCATGGGGAACTCAAAGAGACTGTGTACATGTATCAGCCCATGGGATTTCGAGACCCCATTCATCATGATTATGTTTGTTTGCTCAAGAAATCCCTGTATGGGCTCAAGCAGGCACCACGGGCCTAGTATAAGCGTTTTGCAGACTATGCTTCTACTATTGGTTTTTCTCATAGTCGATCTGATCAGTCTCTTTTTATCTACCATCACGATATTGGTATGGCTTATATCCTTCTCTATGTTGATGATATTATCATGGCTGCTTCTTTTGATGCTCTTCGCCATTCTATTATCTCTCTTCTTAGCTCAGAATTTGCTATGAAAGACTTAGGCCCTTTGAGTGATTTTTTGGGTATTTCCGTCAGACGCATGCTGGGGGTTTTTTTTCATCTCAAAGGACTTATGCAGTCGAGATCATCGAAATAGCTGGCATGTCTACTTGCAAGCCATCTCCCATACCAGTTGATACAAAGACAAAGCTGAGTGCTAATTCTAGCACCCCATATGAGAACCCTTCCCATTATCAAAGTCTTGTGGGTGCTGTACAATATCTTACATTCACGCGACCCGACATCTCCTATGCTGTGCAACACATTTATTTATTCATGCATGACCCACGGGAAGAACACATGCATGCTCTCAAGCGCATTGTGCGCTGCATTCAGGGTACGCTTGATCATGGCTTGCATCTCTATCCATCTTTAATTGCCACTCTCCTTTCTAATACAGATGCTGAATGGGGTGGTTATCCTGACACCAGATGTTCTACCTCTGGTTATTGTGTTTTTCTTGGTGATAATTTGATTTCTTAGTCCGTTAAACGGCAAGCAACGTTATCTCGTTCTAGTGTAGAGGCAGAGTACCAAGGGGTGGCCATGTGGTTTTTGAGTCTTGTTGGTTACGCAACCTTCTTTTGGAACTTCATTGTCCTATTCAGAAAGCTACATTGGTATATTGTGATAATGTTAGTGCAATATATTTTTCTGGCAATCTTGTTCAACATCAGCACACTAAACATATCGAGATGGATATTCACTTTGTTCGAGAAAAGGTTTCTCGTGGACAAGTTCATGTCTTAGATCTCCTGTCATGCTATCAGATAGTTGATATCTTTACGAAGGGTCTACCATTGTTTTTGTTTGAAGATTTTCGGGACAACCTCAACGTTTGTCACCCCTCCCATTTCAACTGCGGGGGTGTGATAGAATATACGTGTAAATATAGAATATATAGAATAATCTTTTATTATTAATTGTAATTGATATAGTGTATATTACTCCTCTTATATGAGGAAAGTGTATATTCGATAATGCTTCATTATAGGCTAAATTTCTCTTGTAAAGTTGTATAAGACAGACCATTGGTCAATGAAATGGATCAGGGAATTACTTTATTTCATAAACTATCATTTATTGATTATTTTAATAATTTAAATTTGGCAAACCTAAGTTAGTAATTTTCAAAGAATAAAATAATTATTAATAAAATTAAAATAATGAGCTTATTTATGTTTAATATTCGATCTCCACTATTAATTTAATTAACAAGGTTAGAGTTTAATGGGGGCCTCATGGCGCTTTGATTTCGTCTCCCTACGGATGATGTTCACTGGACTCATAACATGGTTAAATTTCGTAGAATAGATGATCATAGATCAAACTCTTATAGATTCATCCATACGGTGACTATTAAAAACTAAGTCTGTGATAATCGAAGTCATAGATCAAGCTCATAAAGTAAGAAATAATTGGATTTTGTTACTTTGATCGAATAGGAAGGTTGTTAATAAAAAGTTATATACTTTTCATTAATTGAGATGTTTCTCTATGATAACTCTACAAAATAGAGTTATTTTACTACTTTTTATATGCTAATTGTTGCTTAGTTCTTGAGTTTTTAATTAACTTATTAAGTTTTTATGTAATTTTTAATTTGTTAGTCTTATTGTTGTTTTCTAGATTTTTATATGTTTTATAGATATTTTATTATATTATGTTGTAGTTTAATTATTTGAAATTTGTGTTGATAGATTATAAGTTAAAAAATGTGATTTTATTGAACTTAATTCCCAAAGTAAATTAAATTTCAATCAGTATTTTCTTGGACTTAATTTGAGTTATTTTATAATTGAAAATATTTGATTCTAATTTATTATTTACTTATTTTGAAGGGAGTAAGTTGTATTTTTTGGCTTTGAAAAGAAAAGAAAGAATGACAAATTTGAAAGAAAATAGCATGAAAAGTGATGTCAACATATGCCCAGACCCAAGCTAGGCCCACGCCTGCC
Organism: Humulus lupulus; assembly: GCF_963169125.1. NCBI lineage: Eukaryota > Viridiplantae > Streptophyta > Magnoliopsida > Rosales > Cannabaceae > Humulus > Humulus lupulus. The sequence continues at coordinate 20,711,279 of NC_084801.1, read as the reverse complement.
TGGCCCAATCCGTTTGCCTCCAAAGCTCCAGCCGCATACTCTTCATTGAAGAGTCTTCAGCATATATCACAAGCCTTCATGCTTCCCAACGCCAGCTGTCACTCCACTTCTCTTCACTTCAGCAAGCCATCAATGCCCAGCATAGACCCAACTCCAAGCACCCCCAACGTGGGCCAGCCCAGTTCGCAAGGCCCAAGTGATGTCTTCTTCCACCAAAACCCATTTCGGCTAGCCTAGACCAAGCACCAAACAACCACCAAAAAGACCCAAAAATCACATTTTTCATTCCCAATATTTTTCACTCAAATATCAATTCACTTTTCCCTATTTTTCTTACCTAAATAAACATTCCTAATTTATTTTTTTACCCTAGCTTTTCACTAATATTTTACCCAACCAAACATTTTATTTTTCCAATACTCTTACACTTACTCTATTTATCCTACCACTTCCCAACACAATTAAATTAATCAATTTATTTATTTTAATTTGATTAATTTAATCTTCACATTTTGCCTATAAATAGAGTCTTGTAAGACCATTTGGGGAGCTCTTCTTCTTCATATTTTCAACACCTTCTACACATATTTTTCTCTCTTTTTTTCACTAGTTTCTCTCTACCATTTTCATCTTTTGAAGAGCATGTCAAGTATGTTATTTTGTAATTTTTATCTAGTTATGAGCTTCTAATCTTTTTCAAAGGTTATTAAGATGATGATGAAGCAAAATGTAACTAGATAGTATTTTTTATTGTATGTTGATTTCCCATTTGTGTAACATTGTTTATGGATTTTTCTATCAAAGATATGCATTTTTCATCTATTATTGAGTGTTAAAGCATATTACACTTAGTTCTTCATTATGCAAAAATATGATATTCTTTGATTAAATGTTTTTCATTAAATTGTTCACATCTAATTCTTAGAGCATAAGTATCATATTTTGCCTAAATATAATCTCTTTGATTTTTTGTAGTTTCATTAGGTTGTAACACAACTAATGCTTAGAAATTATATCTTATATAAGTGAAGAAAAATCCTACCTTTTTTAAAGAGTAACTTGTACTTGAATAGAAAATATATTTTAAAAAAATATATAGTGTGACTTATTTCAACTATATTAAAACTTGGGAATCAATATACTTATAAATACTATTGAACTTGCATTTTGTGGATTCTAAAATCTTAATAATCTTATTTTACATATCTCATTTGAAAACCATTTTTATCATTAATACTTTTATTACTTGTCTTTTATTTTTCTAAAACAAAATCTCATCAAATATTTGGAACTAGGTTAGAATATTATTGCTTTGTTTGAAATAGTTTCTTTTGATGTTAGTCAACTCCCATGGGTTCGACCTCGTACTTATATGAACATTATATTCCGAAACGATTCGTGCACTTGCGAGTTTAAATATTAAAACATCCCGTTTTGGGTCCAACACTCTATTTAACGAAGTGATTTTGTGACTCTCGCCTATCGGGACACATGTTTTATGGCTAATTAAAATACCTTAGAAATAGTGATATGTGTTTCAGTATTTTTGATATATGTGTATATTTCTATATGCTCTGCTATTTCTGAAATTTATGTGATTAGATGTTTGTTGAGCAATGCATAGATTTTTATTTTACTTGGAGTCTATTTGCTGAGACCATTAATTGTGTTGCACATAAGTAAGTAATGTACTTTATCTCAATGTTTATAGTTTAATTTCAATAGATGCATATTCTAGAATTTCTATTTATATTTGATTAAATTAGAAATGACATGATAATAAGCAAGATCTTGTATATGTATTTTCCTACAGTTGTCCATCGTCAGAAGCATGTAGTCTACGAAGAACAACTTCTCAAAATTTGGAAAGCGAGTTAAATGTGTAAAAGACAATGGAGATTCTAGTAATCAAGGTCTTATGTTGGATCCATAGAAAAGATGAGAATACTTGAGAGTTGGAGTTGGAGACAAATGTGTATGCCTATGATGATAAGTCCTTGCCTATTTGAATTTTCAGGATAAGGTTGTATAGCTAAATTTTGGGAAGAAATTTTTCTAAAGAGGGAAGAATGGAAAACCCATAATTTTTATAATATTAAAATGTTGTTTTTTAGTGGTGGGGCCTACTCTTTTTATATTCAAGATTTTTGGATCTATTTATTCTTCTTTCCCCATGGTCTTCTTCGTCTTTCTTTATTTTTCTTTTTCTTTTCTTCCCTTTTCTCTCACTAACCACCCATGACAAGGACACATATGAACCATTGTCGAAACACCATTTTGGATACACGCTAGAGCTGTGGTACCATCGATTGACAATGAAGATAACCCCAAAATTTGGTGGGTATCAGAGCTAAGACGCGCCTAAACAAAAGCTCTGAAGTTTTGTCGTTGAAACTTTGAAGGCTTTTTTAGGCCAATTTCGACCATCACTTGACGAATGGTTAGTACCATTGGAACCAATGTGGAGAGAGGAACGTCACCCATTAAGTCATTCCGGTTAACTCACCATTGTTCTCTAGCGAGATTTTGGGTGTCTCCAACCCTTTGGTTGTGTTTTCCTGTGACATCGGCGGTTGTTCAAAATAATGGGTTGTAAATTGCGATTTAGTCATTAAGGGAATCATTTTGATATACGTCACGCCTACCTTCGTCGATGTTTCTGGTACGCCACTCACTGCCACCATTGTGCACTACTTGGGTAAGATTTCGAAACTTGAAATTTTAAATATAGTCATATTATATGTTGTTGGACTTTTGAACGCAGAACACAATGATGATAATCATTTGCTCATTTGATGCATGTAGGAAAAACGTGATATTCAAGTAGAAAATCACTCGAGAATCATGGTGAAGCTCGGAAATATCTCGAGGAATTATCAAATGATCGCATCTAGAGGAAGGGGACTGATTACTCTTTTGAACCTATGTTTTAATAACTATATTACTTTAGCTATATTCTAATATTTTAGTTTATAAAATATTTGCAAAATTATAATCTAAACATACTGGACTCTGTGTTGAGGTATACATTATTTGGTGATGTGCCTAGTATTTATATATATATTTATATATATTATGTAGGTTCTAATTTTGGGTTTAAAAAAAGGGGGTCGTTAAGCTACCCAAGTTTTTTTTTTAAAATATAAAATAGAATATGTTATTGTAATTATTTTGCCTCCTTTGTTTGAATGAATGAGAACTTTGATCAACATGCTTGTACATATTACTTATACACACCTAATTTATGTGGCATTATATGGGGTAGATTAAGTGGTGAGTTGCTGCACCTGTAAGTGTAAAGACCTAGAATTTGTACATAGTTTTTATTTCTTATACACACACTTTCCTTCTCCTTTGTGAGATGATTTCTCTTTGTTTCTAAAAGTTGGGTGATGAACGTGAATTGTTGAAGCTTGATGATCTTTTTTTTCACTGATGATTTCAAATAAAGAGAAAAATGTTGGATGGTGATCTTGATGGTGATGGTGAAGGTGAAGGTGAATTCGGAAGTGAAAATATAGAAGTGTGAGAATTGGAGTGTTCAATGTAATGTTAATAAGGGTGATTTGGTCTTTTTCAATAGGTATAAGGTTATTAATGTGAGAACATTAAATAGGGATTAGAGTTAGTAAGGATGGTATTGGGGTTATTTCTTGGAGTTCCCCTAACAAAAGCTCGTACATACATCATGCATGCCATATTTTCTCCATGCACCACAATCGTTTGTATATGTTAGTACGTATAACCTAGATCAACTTAACAAAGGTTGAATAAGATCTCAATAAAATCACATACAAAATTACAAATCTCCCAAAGGAAATAATAATAATAATAAATAAATAAATACCTAGTACAGAGCAACTACAATGCTCGTTGCCAAATATATGGCTTGTTGATTTTTTCTAACAGGCAACCAAATATAAGGATGGCTTACCATTGTAGCCGAAAGTTGCTTATTAATTATGAAGGAGTCGTTACCTCTGTGAGGCAACGGTGCCTTCTTTATTTATTTATTTATTTTTAATTATACATATATATATATTATATATAAGAAATATATCCGTTGGTAAAAAACGGTAATATATTAAAAAAAATTCTTCTATAAATACTCATCTATTTCATTCAATTTTCACACCATTTCATACATTTTTCTTCCAAATTATCAATATGACAAAATTTATTTTTTTACCAATGGATTCCCAAAATTCTCAAAATTTTCCAAATTCTCCATATACCAATTTTCAAAATTCATCATTTTCTCCACATACCAATCCCCAAAATCCAAATTTTCAATATTCTCATTTCAATCAAAATTTTCAAAATACTCCTTCTACTAGTCCTCAAAATCCAAATTTTCAATATTATCAATTTAACCAAAGTTTTCCAAATTCTAAAAATTATCCCATGTCCTCTTACCCTTACCAAAGTTTTGGCTCTATTGAGACACCCCAACAAGCTCCATTCTTCACACCAACAAATTCACTACCATATGCATTTCATATGCCTTCCCTACACAAACCCGAAATGGTTTCAAGAAATTATAGGCCAAGTATGGAAAAGTCTAGTATTGATTTGAATCGTGAAACATCATCGACATCTGTCTCTGAAACCCAACCTGAATATAGTGTTGAAGGGTTGGAAAATATAGTTCTACACAATGAAGATGAATCAAGGCATAAATGTAAAGTCAAATGGAGCAAGGAAGCCACTATACTTCTGATAAGTGGATGACTTAATACATCTAAGGATGCCATTGTGGGGAATGACCAGACTTCTACACATTTCTGGGCTCGAATCGCATATTACTTCAACACCAACCAAAAAGGTGAGCAAGCAAGAACTGGAAGGCAATGCAAAGACCATTGGAACAAGATGAATCAAAAGGTGGCGCGATTCAATGGATGTTATAAACGAGTTCAATTAGCACATCACAGTGGTTGGTCTGATGAGCAAATTCTTGAGAATGCACATCAATTGTACAAATCTGAAAATAACAACTCAAATTTTCTGCTTGTGGACTGTTGGAGATTGCTAAAGGATGAGCTGAAATGGAATACAATGTACCAACCAAAAGGTGGTAAGAGAACAAAGGTGTCAGATACAGGGGCATTTACTTCTTCTTCCAATGCAGACATCAGTGATGATGAAGTACGTGAAGTGCGCCCTACTGGCCAAAAGGCAACAAATAGAAAAGGGAAGGAAAAAAAAGACACACATGCTAGATTTATAGAGATTAGTGAACGGAAGGCATCTGCATTGGAGAAATTGGTGGCGATAAAGGAGAAAGAGGCGACGATAAAGGAGAAAGAGGCAGAAGATAATAGGATGACAAAATACATGGATTATCTCATCATGGACACGTCGCATATGACTCATGAACAAAAGAAAGATTATGAAAACTTGTGTACTTATATTAAGAATAATATCCTGAAGTTGTAATTGCTATGTATTTTTATCAACCGCATTATTATGTATTTATTTTATTTAAATAAATTATCCTTTATGTTAACGACTATATTTCAACGGCTACATTTTAACGGCTATATGTTAACGGCTATATTTTAACGGCTACATTTCAACGGCTACATTTTAATGGCTATATTTCAACGGCTATATTTCAACGGCTATATTTCAACGACTATATTTCAACGGCTATATTTTAACGGCTATATTTTAACGACTACATTTTAACGGCTACATTTCAACGGCTATATTTTAACGACTACATTTTAACGGCTACATTTTAACGGCTATATTTCAACGGCTATATTTCAACGGCTATATTTTAACGGCTATATTTAAACGGCTATATTTTAACCGCTATATTTAAACGACTACCATGTCTATAAATACCAAATTTCAATATTCCTTTTATCAACCGCATTATTATGTATTTTATTTTATTTAAATAAATTATCCTTTATGTTAACGACTATATTTCAACGGCTACATTTTAACGGCTATATGTTAACGACTATATTTTAACGGCTACATTTCAACGGCTATATTTTAACGGCTACATTTTAACGGCTACATTTTAACGGCTATATTTCAACGGCTATATTTCAACGGCTACATTTTAACGGCTATATTTTAACGACTACATTTTAACGGCTACATTTCAACGGCTACATTTCAACGGCTATATTTTAACGGCTATATTTTAACAGCTATATTTCAACTGCTATATTTTAACGGCTATATATAAACGACTATATTTTAACGGCTATATTTAAACGGCTACCATGTCTATAAATACCAAATTTCAATATTGCTTTTACTCAACTCTCCATTCAATCCTTCATTTTACTCTTTCATTCATCTTTCATTCCCAAATATCATATACTCTATGTTCAACAATGGATTCGCCAAATTCTCCGAATCCATACGACAATATGAGTCTAGAGAATATCATAATTGCAGAGTGTACTGACGATCATGATGATCAATATTTCAAAGCGCTCATGGATGGGGGTAGCTCAACAAGACAAGGAAGAAAGAGAGCCCACATTGATAGAGGTCATGTAGAAGGACACCAACGTTTGTTCGATGACTACTTTTCTGATGAACCGGTGTATACAGAATATCAATTTCGAAGAAGATTTAGAATGCGTAGACATGTATTCCTACGCATAGTGCAAGCTCTAGAAAATCATTCAGAGTATTTCCATACGAGGTTTGATGCAGTCGGTAGAATGGGGCTTTCGCCATTACAAAAGTGCACCGCTGCTATGCGAATGTTGGCATATGGAGCGCCTGCCGATTATGTTGATGAGTATGTTCGAATTGGTGAAACTACTGCTATTGAATGTCTAGTCAATTTCGTTCGAGGAGTGAATGATATTTTTGGGACTAAATATTTAAGACGGCCCAATGCTGGGGACATTCGTCGCTTACTTCAAATAGGGGAGGTGCGTGGTTTTCCAGGCATGTTGGGAAGCATTGATTGTATGCACTGGGAATGGAATAATTGCCCAGTTGCATGGAAATGACAATTCACACGAGGTGATCATGGCAGGCCAACAATCATGCTCGAAGTAGTTGCATCACAAGATCTCTGGATATGGCATGCATTTTTTGGTGTTCCGGGATCCAATAATGATCTGAACGTGTTAAATCAATCCCCATTATTCACTGAAATCTTACAAGGGCAAGCTCCAAGAGTTGAGTTTACAATAAATGGCACACAATACAACAAGGGGTACTATCTAGCAGATGGTATCTATCCAGAGTGGGGTACATTTGTTAAAACTATCCCACTACCTCAAGGAGAGAAAAGAAAATTATTTGCTCAATGCCAAGAAGCGGTACGTAAAGATGTTGAGCGAGCATTTGGAGTACTTCAATCTCATTTTGCTATTGTACGAGGACCAGCACATTTTTGGCAAAGAGATGTTCTCAAAGATATTATGTATGCATGTATCATATTGGACAATATTATTTTCGAGGATGAAAGAGATGCATATGAGAGTTTGGTTGATTTTAATATGATGACGGCCCTACAAACACCCCAACAGTTGAAGTATTGCATGGACCTATTTCCGACTTCCCAACAATGCTGCAAAGAAATGCTGAAATTCGTGATAGAAATATTTATCGCAATCTTCAAGTAGACTTGGTGGAACACATATGGTCAAAATTTGGAAATCATTTTAATTAGTTTTTTTTTATTATGTTAGATTGATTAATTAAGATTATGTCATTTTATAAGTTTTTTTTAAATTTAGTCTAATTTAAATATCATTTATTACTATTTATTTATATTAATATATGAATTTAAAAAATTTAGTATGATAATATTTATAATTATAAAATGATATATTAAATAATAATATGTGGGGACCATGGTTGGAAATTTTGAGGGTAGCTTGCATTGGAGTATTTTTAAGAAATATGTTGCCAAAAGTGATGTAGATGAGAGAGAAAATAAAAAATTATAATTTTTAGTTGATTTAGAGATTTTAGGCAATGTTGGAATAAAAATCTGCTGTCCTTGTTTCTATGGCCCAATCCTGTCCCACTAATTAAATATTGACACATCACTTAGTTTGACACGTTAACTAACAAATGTCTAAGATTAAAAACTATTGTTAACTTTTCCGTTACAAACCATTTGTCCTTTATCTTCTTCTTCTTTCATTTTTAATTATTTTTTAATGAAAAAACAGAGTTCGGTCTTGCAATGAATTCATATTACAGACAAAAATAATATCATCCAAACACTAGTTTAAACATATATTTTTATATTATTATTTTTTAATGAAGAAACATTGATATGGGAATAGTACAAAGGAAGCTAGACTAAGTTACGTGAATGAAGTATATTTTATTAGCCATTGTTATTTTCCTTCTTTATGTTGTCTATTTATTTTTTGTTACCATATTTGTGCTTATTTTTTTTCTTAATTTTGTAATTATTTTTTTTATCATCTATATATATATAACTGAGAGCTTCAAGGAGATTATGTGGCACTTTAAAATCTCTTCAAATCACTTTTTCTATTTTCTCATTTAATCTAATTTTTTTATTCATTAACTATTTTCTAAAATATCTTAACAATTGAAAATATCAATATATATTATGTGACACTCTAAAATCTCTGCAAATCACTCTTCCTATTTTCTCATTTAATCTAATTTTTTTTATTCATTATCTATTTTCTAAAATATCTTAACAATTGAAAATATCAATATATATTATATCACACTCTAAAATCTCTTCAAATCACTCCTTCTATTTTCTCATTTAATCTAAATTTTTTATTCATTTTCTATTTTCTATAATATCTTAACAATTGAAAATATCAATATATATACATATTAATTTGATTAAAAATTTATTTAGTTTAAATATCTTAACTACTTATTTATTGAAAAATACTAAAAAAAATTAATTAAAAATTACGTAATAATTTTCGATTGTCTATATATCTATTTTTCTTATTATATTATAATTATGTTTTTTTATTCCAAAATGAATAGTTTTACAAAATATTTATATCTATATCTATATATAAATAAGAGTTTAAGAGTGATGAGGTGGCATCCTATATTTTTTACAATCTATATTTTTACAAAATATATATACATATATACGTACTTCAACCCTTCAACAAATATATATATATAAATAATGGTCATAAATGGTTTAACTAAACTGTTATCACAATTATATTTTATTATATTATTATATCATTTTATAATTAACATTTTACAATTTAAAGTATCTAATTTTTTATTTTCTTTAATATTTAATTCATTTTTTCAGTTTTAACCCATAAAAGTATGCCGTTACAAAATAATATGTTGCTTTTACAGCAGTTCCCTTCCTTAGAAAGAGAATTACCTTGATATTGGTAAAAACATATAATACCTGAATATTAATGAGAATTAAAATTTATTATCGGGTGTTGAATCGCTTGATGATGTCATTTTTATTTAAAATTCTAATTATTATTATTTTCACTAAAGAAAGTAAATTCTGAGTATATCGATTTACACTGTATGTATGAATTTTAAAGAACCCACATACCAAATTTTCAATTTTTCTTTTCGCTATGTAATTCAGTAAATGTTAAATCTATATCTTTATATCTATATCTATATATATCTATATAGAAATGAGAGTTTCGAGGGGATTATGTAAGACTCTAAAATTTATTCAAAGTACTTTTTTTATTTTCTCATTTAATCTAATTTTTTTATTCATTTTCTATTTTCTAAAATATCTTAACAATTAAAAATATTAATATATATATATACATATTAATTTAATTTGCTTAAATATCTTAACTACTTAATCATTAAAAAATACTAAAAAAAATTAATTAAAAATTACATAATAATTTTCGGTTCTCTATATATCTATTTTTCTGATTATATTATAATTATGTTTTTTATTCAAAAGTGAATAGTTTTACAAAATATTATAATTATTATCATCAATCATCAATGTTTATAATTGTATTTTTCTCTTATTTGATATTTTACTAAGCTTGTGAAAATAAGATATTACTAATGGTATTATTTGGATTTGTGATTTGTTTTCACTATAATAAATAATATATTTTATAGATTGTAATTTTAGTGGACATTCCCGCAGCAACAAAAGATGCGGAGGTTGATGTAAAACACGAAAAATTCTTTTTAGAAATAAGGAATACATTATGAATTAAAAATAATATTACTAAAAATAAAATAATGCACAACAACAAAAATAATAAATGTTTATTTAAATTATTTATGTTTTTTTTAATTTAAATGTAATAGTTTTACAAAAATATATATTAACAACATGTATAATTTAATTTGAATTTGATTTATTTCAAAGATGTATATTTTGAATATAAATTTGATTAGATATTTCATTACAACAACTATTTAATTAAATTATAAATATAAGTAAACAATATTTTCTTCTCATTTTTTATATTACTTTTTTAATTTATGGCTATTAATTTATTAAGGAATTTTTTTTTATCTATTTTGTTTGTTCTCTTTTTTCTCATTTTTATTTTAATAAAAATTATAATAGATAAAAATATCTACATATAATAATAATAATAAAATCTATCTATTTATATTTTAACTTTTTGACAAAACACGGTATCCAAATGTTAACTTTTAATAATAAAATATTCAAACGGGTAATCAACCAAATTATACGTGGTTCAAATAATCTATCTTTACATTCCTATTTTTGAATTTTTGACAAAACACAAGGTCCACAAGTTAATTTAAAAAAAAAAAATTAATGGTCAAAATGAGTAAACAACTAAAATACAAGGTTCAAAATGGTGTGAACCCTTATAGAAAACATAAATTATATAATATATATAATTTACTTTTTATAAATAATTTTTAACCTTTTGAATAAATATATGATCCACAGGTTAATTTTTAAAAATAAACAATCAAAATGAGTAATCGGCCAAAATATAGTGTTCAAATAATCGATTTATCTATTTCTATTTTAATATTTTGACAAAACTTGAGGTCTACAAGTTAATTTGTAAAAATAAAAGTTCTAATGGGTGATCGACTAAAATACAAGGTTCAAAATAGTGTGAACCCTTACCGAAAACAAAAATTATATAAATATATTATTTAATTTTCATAAGAAGTTTGAACATTTTAAATAAATACATGGTCCAAAGGTTCATTTTTAAAAATATAGGGTCAAAACGAGTAATGAGAAAAAATACCGTGTTCAAATAATTAATCTATCAATTCCAATATTTTTATTCTTTTGACAAAACACGAGATCTAAAAGTTAATTTTTAAAAATAAAGACTTCAAACAAGTAATTGGTCAAAATAAATCTTACACAAAATATAAATTTTCTTATACATAATTTAGACATTTTATAAAAAGAACTACGCAAATCGTATAATAATAATAAATAAAAGTAAATGTACAACAAGCTTTTTAAACTTTGTTTTCAGTACTTTAATTTGTCAGAATTTTTAAAAAACCTACAGGAGGTTCGCTATACAATAACAGTGAACACCATCATGAAATAAAAAATTATGGTCAAGATGTATTCACGTGTCCATATAAAGAACATGTTGTACGAGTATGGTGAAAATGAATCACCACCCCACAATCTCCCAAAAAATATTTTAAAATATATATGTTTTAATAATTACAAAAACTGCGCGGAGCGCGGTTATATTTTTTAGTTTTTATATATAAAGAAAAAACAAGGATAAATAAATTTTTTATCACCATGAAAATAGGCGGCGATGTTAATATTCTACCAGTAAACTCTATTTTTTTTCATAAAATACAAAAAATAAACAGAAGAAGATAGAAAAGGCAAATGGTTAATATAGAACAGAAAAATAAATAAAGTTTCTCTACAAATTTATTCATTGCTAGAACATGTATAGACTACAATCTTAGTTATTTCTCAAAGAAAATGTAAAAATAAGATGAAATGACATATATGGCTGTAATACGAGATTGGACTCTATTTTGTCATTCAAAAAATGTATAAAAAAAAAAAAAAAAAGAAGATGAAAGTGATTTATCATTGTAATATACCAGACTAGACTACATAAATAAAAATGGAAGAAGAAGAAAAGGGCAAATGCTATGTAACGGAAAATTACAAATTCTTTTAGTGTTAAACCTCTGTTATTGATGCGTCAAACTAAATGATGTGTTAATATTTAATTAGTGGAGGCAGAATTGAGACACAGAAAAGGGGACAACAGATTTTTATTGGTAATGTTGGGGTAGTTTGCATCGGAGATGCCAACATTTATAAATAAATATACAAAATTGAAAATGGCTAGAGGCCCTCATCGTCCGTACACCACCCTCCTAAAAAAAGCATGCAATTCTCACTCTTACCTTCTATCAGGTCATGCAATACAAAGACCATTCAATTTAATCCTCTACTCTCATCTCCACTGAAACTCACATACACCTCACCCATCTTAACCCTCCATTCCCACCTTTCCCATCCGTACGATTATTTCAGCTTTGATATATATACATAAATATAAAGATTTGATCAGAGTACTACAGTTTTACTGAGAGAGAGAGAGAGAGAGAGACCTATACCAATGAAGGGTGGTGTAGCAGCGTCATCGAAAATGGCGGCCAGTGGTGGAGGAGGGAGGAGCGAGAGTGAGAAAGAGAAGACGAAGATGAGAGAGAGGCACAGAAGAGCTATCACCGGTAAGATCTTCCATGGTTTACGAAAGCACGGCGGTTACCGACTCTCTCCACGCGCTGATATCAACGAGGTCCTCCGTCAGCTCGCCAGGGAGGCCGGTTGGATCGTTGAGCCCGACGGCACTACTTACCGCGCCGCTAATGTAGTAATTTCACTCTTTTTTTTCTATTCCCTCACACATTTTCTCGCCAACCAAACACTATTAATTTCATTATTCTTTTTTCACCTCTTTCTAATTTTTTTAAATCGAAAGGTCGGGATCAATGGCTGTCCGATATGTGGAGCGGCGAGAACAAGCGGAACGACGACGCCGACCAGTAGCGTCGTCACCGTCGGCGGCGCCGGAGGAGAATGTTCGGCGACTGCTTCTCCGAGCGGCGGTTTCCACGTCGGAGATTCTTCCGGAACTGGAACTCCGGGAGCGCTTTGTAATTTCTCCTCCGGCGCTGGCGGCGGCGGAGCTTCTTCGTCGCTCGGCCTCGATTCAATTCAGTACTCCGTCGACATAGGCGGCGATAATAATATTCCAATGGCTCTTTACGGCATGTACGGTAGATTCACCGGCGGGGTTGAACTCCCCTCGGCTGTGGCTACCGGTGTCTTCCATGGCGGAGATACGGCGGCGTTTCAGCAGCAACATCAACACAGCCACTCGCATCCATTGCTGGAGTGTCGAGCTTCAAACCAGAACACTCCCGTGGGTTCACCTCTACGTCGACCTTAGCTTAGGACTATATAAAAATATAGATATAAATGAGCTTTTGTATTATTGATTATTAGGATATATATATTTGACAAATTAATCTATAGTCAATATTAACTATAGCTAAGAAAATCAAGAACACTAGTAAATTTAAAAGAAATACAGTAAAAGCATAATGTGGACTTAATCCAATTTTATATATGTTTTACTTTATGAATAATATATATATATTTGTAAATTATTCACAAGTATATATAAGAGATTCAACCAAATATCTAAAACAAAAGTGTGTAAATAAAGGAATTTATTGATTTTAATAATTTATTTTGTTAAATTTAATTAAATATTTTAAATATTTAATTGAATAAACTTTTATTAAGAATAAATATTTATTAATTATATTAATATAAATTTAAATATATAAAATATTATTATTATAATAATATTTAACATAAAGACTACATATATCATAATTATATTAATATAAATTTAACTGTAAATTAAAATATTCTAAAATATTATTATTATTATAATAATATATAATACAAAACTAGATATTTAATAATTATATTAATAAAATTTTAAATATTATAAAATATTAATATAATAATCCTAATTTATTTTATTAATTATATTAATATAAATTTTAATATTATAATAATATATAATATATAATCTTATTTTTATTAAAAAAAGTATATATTTTTAAAAAAATCATAAATAATATATTTTTTTAATTTTTCATTTAATATATTTATGTCATTCTTTGATATATAATATTTTTTATTTATTTGAAATTTATATGATAATGATACAATTTTTATAAAAATAATTAATAAATTAGATAAATAAAACTAAGTAAATGTGTATTGTACATTATTTGTATCTAGTAATTATATAAATTTGAGAAAACAAGAGCCTAAATTCACAAATCTAATTGCCCTAAAATTAATTTTCTCAAACTCTTTTCAAACATCAACATTTAATAACTGCATACGCCTAAAAATATACATATTTTGGTTTTAAAAAAAAATCAAAAGCATAAAAACCAAATATTTTAAAATGAAAGTGTTGACTGTGTTTTTAGCCAACGACGTGAGAATGTCAAATACGACAAACCTTCAAGAGAATTTAAATAACACAGACGTTTTTATCAATGAAAGTAAATAACACAAGAGATTTTATAGTGGTTCAGCCCCGATTGTCGGTAATAGCCTAATCCACTTAGAGTTGTGATTTATAGATCTGTACTCAAGATCAGATGGACTGAGCCAACTGAATTTCTTCAGTACAGATTGCAAAAATACAAGAATTCTCTTAAATGCCGGCACTTTCTCTCTCTATAATACTCAGACCCAAATTTCTCTCTCTAGAAAGAAGAAGCAGTTCCCATAAGCCCTCTATTTATAGGCTTAGGGTCATACATACGGTATCCCCTAGAACCGGGATATTTTATTATATTTATTACATTTAAATTACAAAGAAACATTCAAAATTCAAAATGTAACAAACCCCCCATTTGTGGGAAGAATGAGAGATTCCCGCATATCTTGTTGAAATTGTTTCTGGGAATCTTGACTTAGTCTCCTCTAGCTAGTTGATCCACCTCCTACTGACCACCCATGCAAGTGCTGGTCGGACATGTGCATGGTGGTATGACATACACTTGTTGGTCGGACGTGCATGGTGGTAGGACATGCAAGTATTGGTTAGATATACTCCTCTAGGCTTTCCTTGGCTCAAGGTTATGCATGCATGGCTCTCCTCGGACCAAGGTGGTCCGAGGCAATCTCCTTGGCATCTCACCTCGGATAGGTCCGAGGCAACCTCCTCTTGCTATCTCACCTCGGATAGGTCCGAGGCAATCTCCTTGGACTTCTCCTCGGTCCAAGGTCCCTTGGTCTCTCTTCGGACCACATCCTTGGGGTCTCCTAGGACCACTCTCTTGGGGTCTCCTAGGACCACTCTCTTGAGTTCTCCTCGGATGCACTCTCCTTAGCTCTCCTAGGATGCACTCTCCTTAGCTCTCCTAGGATGCATTCTCCTTAGCCTCCTAGGATGTACTTTCCTTAGCTTTCCTCGGACCAAGGTGCACTTGGCTTGGTTATGACATCTTTCAAGCAGTCCAAATTCTTCGTCAGTCTACCGGGTCACTTTATCACAACTCTGAGGAGTCAATGTATTTATTGACTATTTAATGTGTCTTTTACGGACCATGTACTGCCATTTGTCACATCTATTGCCACGTCATTGATCTCCAATTTTTGGGTATAACAGAAAGCATAAAATTTAAACATTATGTCTAACAGTAACAATCTAAGCTTACTTTTTCTAATTTCTCAATAAAGAATAGATAAGGAAAAAATATTGGTGAGAAAAATTGCTTTATATTTAATTAAGTGAGAGGATGAGTTATAATTAATTGGTTTATCTATATATTAATAAGTTATAATTTATATTTCTTTAAAGAAAATGATATATGCTATTTTTTTTAGTAGAAAGACTTATTTCATTAAGGCAAAAAAGAAAATAACTCATACAATAGTACAATCACAAATTAGGCCATAAGCAAACAGGTAAGCCATGCCACCAAACTCTGGACATCTCCATAGTGAGAGCCAATTGAGCCAAGGAATGAGCTTAATCATTATTAGCACGATTACAATGATTGAAAGAAACAAAATTTAGCTTACTTCCCAACCCAATGATGTCTTGAATAACCATTCCAAACTCTGAGATAACCTCTTAGTTATTGTGAATTGCTTGGCAAACTCTTAAGCATCTTGTCCTGAGCTGAACTTTGTGGTACCCAAGCCTAAGACAAAGGGCGAGTCTCTGAGCTATAGCAGTTGCCTTAGCAATATGGGGTTCCATGGTAGAGGAGAGGGGTAAAGCCGAGGATGCAATAATATGTTTTCACTATCCCAATCTTCATACATTAATTGTTATATTATTTCATATAATATAATGTTAAATTAAATAATGTGATGAAATATGATTTGTCACACCTTGTAACATATTATTGAGAGTTACAAAATTGGACACATGTGTGTGCCCAAATGTGACATATTTAGTGTTACAAATTCAGTTACAAATTTGTAACTCCCAAATATTACCCAATAATGTGTAGATTGTATGTTACACACTTGAGATTGGATTTCATAAGGCCATAATGTAATATGGCTGTTGGAGACACGTTTTTAACTCCTAATAGGTGTTTGTAACTTATAAAATCATGTGGGAAATGATTTGAGACGTTTTGGAATGTTTTGGAAAATGACCTTTTTTGTGCTGAAAACAAGTTGTGGCCACGACCACTGTCATTCCCTGACCGCGACCACTGATAATCCTGGTCGTGGCCAGTGAGGCTGACAGGCAACTTGGTTTTTCAATTTTTTCCAAATTGAACGGTTCTAACATCTCAAATAACTCCCAAATCTCCATTTTAATTTCATAAACATCCAATTAAACATTGGTAACAGCCATGAGAGTTGGTGGAATTTGAAATTCAAAGGGTATCTCAAACTCTATAAATAGGAGCCTAATGCTCACTTGTAAGACACATCATTTTCCATCCACAAAACACTTGGCTGGAAAATACACCATAGATGCTTGATAATTCCAGAGAGTTATTTCCCATAGAGATCCCTTAGTGCTTAGAGAATATGGGGAAATAAGCTTTTGGACAAAGGTTTTGAACTTTGTTCAAGTTGGTGATCCCCACTACTCTACACTTTGGTTGTGTGAGAGTTTGTTTTTTTTTATTGGTTTTATTTTCATTCTTTTGATCTTGTTGATGTTATTTACTTGTATTATTATTGTTTTGATTTTGTAATCTTCTTTTTCTACATCTTTCTATTTACTTGTATTTTGAGCAATTGAGTTGTAATATTTCTTTAATTATTATTATCTTGTCTATTGTATTTTTTGTATAGAGTTGTATTTTTTGTTTTTCCATGTTTCCATTGAGTATAAAATATATTCTCTAACATCAATTATCTACTCCTGCATCAACATATATCATAATTGTACTCTCCTGCACATGGCTAGTGTGAGTCCCTTTGGGTATCGAAATCTCCTCCTCCATACCTACAACATTGGATTTGGCTTGGGCATCTTGGTAACGACTGAGGAGGTCCATCGCCCACATGTACACATGTGTATCATTGAGCCAATAGTTGTCATGGATAATTTTATTGCGGCTGTACTAGACTCTCCAACATAATGTGATCATCTTCTCCATCTCATGCTTTGTCAACAACTCCATACATTCAAGCAACTTCCCATAAAAATTATGGCATTCTATAAATTTTTCCATACCACATAAGGGTCACTCATCCCTAATCCTCTTCAAAAACTGGCATTCCCATAAAGCATGTGAAGTTGTCTCAGGTGCTCTTCTACAAAGAGGGCAAGGATTCAATTGGAACTCCATGTTTAGTCAGATTGAGATTGGTGGGAATGAAATCAAAGGGGCTCAATTCTTGATTTTCGGTGGGATATTTAGGGACCATAAGTAGCTCCACCATTTTGATTGGCTTGCAGAAGAGTTTGCTTGGCCATACCATTTGTCCCTCACTGCAAACCAGTATCCACTCCTCACTGAATAGATCCCGGAGGCATTATGATGCCAAGCTAAAAGGTCTGGTCCATGATTGATCGGTATAGGGATGGATAGTATAGCCCGAGCCTCCTCAGGCCCAAAAGAACTCTATATTAACTCCACATTCCACCCATACAAATGTTTTCAGAGCTAACAAGCACTAGATCAACCATCCCTGTAAAAGAACGAACCCTTCCTCCCACCTTAGTAGGAATCCAGAAATCTTGACAGATATTTACTGACTCGCCGTTGTTTACTATCCATCTCGAACCTTTAAGGAGAAAGTCTTTTCCCCACAACACACTGCGCCACATGTAGGAGGCTCTTTGAGTGGTCTTTGCATGAACAATGGTCGAATTAGGATAATAGAGTCCTTTCATTACTTTGGCAGCAAAGGACGGGAAAGTTGTATAGACGAGCAACATTTTTAGCAAGGAGTGCTTGATTAAAAAGGAAAAGGTTCCTGAAACCAAGTCCTCCATCAGACTTGTGCCAGCATAGGTGTTCCCAGTTGCACCAATGCATTTTCCTTTGTCTCACTACCCCACCAAAATCTTGCACAGAGTCTATGGAGTTCGTTAATCAAGGATGCTGATTGTTTAAACTAATTCATTGCATAGGTTGGTATAGCTTGGATAACTGATTTCAGGAGGACCTCTCTGCCCTTTGCAGAGAAGATTTTGGACTTCCAACTAAAGAGTTTGTTCCATACTCTATCTTTGATAGACTGGAAGAGTCCACTTTTACTTTTTCCAACAAAACACGGTAGCCCCAAGTATTTTTCATGGCATGGAACTAGTGGAACCCCCAGTGCACAAGAAATATTATCACATGTCTGACTACCCAATTGAGGAGAGAAGCATACCACAGACTTGTTCAAGTTGACCAGCTGGTTTGAGGTGTTCTCATAACATGTTAGAATCTCTTTACATTTGACGCAACCTTCCATACTAGCCTCAAGGAAGAAGAAGCTATCGTCAACAAAAAATAGATGAGAGACCATGGGAACATTCCTACAACATTTTAACCACGCTAGTCCTCCAATGCTTAGCTCATGTTTCAACAGCGCAGATAGTCCCTCTGCACACAAAAAGGAAAAGGAACGACAATAAAGGGTCTCCTTGTCTAAGACCCCGTGTTGTTGTGATATTACCATCGACTTCTCGATTAACATTAATTGAGTATTTGACAGAGGATATGCACTTCTTAATCAAATTAGTCCAACCCCTGGGAGACCCCACCTTCTCCATAATACCCCATAAGAAGTTCTAATCCACACTATCATAAGCTTTTGCCATATTTTCTTTAAAGGCAGAGAAGCCAGTTTTACCTTTCTTGGGGCGTTTAATGGTGTTGAGACATTCAAAATCCACCATAGCATTATCAGTGATCAGTCTCCCAGGGATGAATGCGCTTTGTTCCTCTGAAATTATGCTACCCAGACACTCCCTTAGTTTGTTAGTAAGCATTTTTCCAACAATCTTGTACAAAACGTTGCAACGCCTAATAGGGCGGTAGTCAGTAGTATAAGTGGGGTTTTTGACTTTTTGAATTAGCATGATAATGGTATCATTAATACACTCACTAGTACCTGATCCATTAATAAACGCCAGACACACTTTGCACACATCGACACCCACCACATCCCAGAGTTTCTGATAGAGCCCAGCGCCCATCACATCTTTGCCTGGGCTCTTATGAGGGCTCATCTCGAATAAGGCATGCCTAACATATTCATTTGTGAACCCGCGCAACAACTGTGTGTTCATGGAACCGAATAAGGACAATATTTAGTACCCTTTCCAAGTTGGCACGTGAAGTTTGATGCGACGTAAATAGCCCACCAAAATAAGTTTCAAATACCCTTGCGATCTTATTCGGTTCTAACTCCCACTAGTTATTCTCATCAAAGATGCCTTCAATAATGTTTTTCTTCTTTTGTTGGGAAGAACTTTGGTGAAAAAATAGGAGTTATTGTCACCTAGTTTGGGCCAAGAGTCCTTTGCTCTAGACGCCCAATACTTCTCATCTTTGTACATCAATCAAGCTCGTTTTCTACTTCTCTGTATTTACCCCAAGAATGCTCATTCAAAGTTTTTTCCAACTTGGCCAACTCATCTTTCTTCTTCTTGATAGCCACCATAGTTTTTTTAAAGGAAGCAAGGTTCCAAGCAGCAAGTTCTTTGGACACTCCATTTAATCTATCACAAACTGCCAACATACTAGAGCTACGAGTAATGCCCCACAAAATCTTCACAAGGTCCCTACATTCCTCCTCATCCACCCAAGCCATTTGAAATGAAATCTGGATCTAGTCCTCGGGAACTCCCTAAGGTCCTGTTCCCTCAAAAATCTTGTAAGAAGTGGTCTGTGATTTGACCCCCATAACTTGAGGTGTGAAACAAAAGTTGTGGGGAACAAAGTGAGCCACTCATTATTGCATAACATCCTATCCAACCTTACTTAAGTGAAGGTTCCATTTATGTGTCGATTGCACCATGTATAACAACCTCCCTCATTTCCCATATCAAAGAGGTTTGTATAGTCAAGAGCTTGCCAAAATGTAATATATGCTTTTACTAGTAAGGGTATTATGGTAAATGGTATGACATTATGTGTTTAATTATGTGAATTATGATATGCATGATTTATGATGTATGTTTATTTATGTATTCCGTCAAGCAATCCACACACATTAGTTTCTTCAAGTGTTAGGGTCCAAGGTGTAATAGAAATTGTGTATTAGGGGTCCAAGTAGAATTATGGGTTTTATGATAGAAAGTGTAATTATTAAAAGTTGAAGCTATTATTTTTGGATGGAAATTACAATAAGGGTCTTAAGTGATAATTAAGGATTAATTTGAGGTTGGGGACAGAAAGGTCATTTGGTTTTTATACGAATTAAGTCACATTAAATAAAATAAGTCAAATAGGTTTAGAAATCGTATCTTTCAGACTCTGGTTTTGGGCGATAAACTGAAAGGGAAACAAACAAAGAAGAATCTCTCGTTCTTGATCTGAGTTTGTGAAGACTTAAGGTTGAAGGAGATCAATAGTCCGGGCTATTGAAGGGCTAGGAATTTCATAGGTGGCATAGCCCTGGCATGACCGCACCACTCAGCTAGATTGATCTGGCGTTCTTTGAGCGCGAGCGGCCTAGTTTCCCAGAGACGTGATTTTTGAGGACTTTTTATGTACTTTTGGATATAAGTTGGTAATTGTTGGGACTATATGCAGAGGGGTTTTAAAGACTTTCTTGAGTATTATGATGATGAATTAGTTTTAAAAAGAATTTTAGTGGGTTTAATATTGTTTTGCTTGGTTGAGGGTTTTAAAGCCTTAATGTTATATGTTATGTTTAGGCTCACTGATGATACTTGAAGAGGCGCGTTAGGGTGTGTGGATCTCTGCTGAAATTGAGGTAAGAAGAGTGGACACCTGCATGCAGGGTGTACGCTTGACATACACTATGGTAGATACTATTTATGAGCTATGTTTATGTTAATGCATAATTATGTTAGTGAATGTTATGTTTAATGAGTTTATGTGAATTATGGTTATGTTTTGTGTGTATGTGTATGTGATAACTGTTTGGCATGCTTACATTTAAAATGCATGTCTACGTTACAAAAATGCATGCTTATGATATGATGAAAATACATGCTTACGTTATACGATACTTGTCCAACTCAATTTGGACTACGTTTTTTTTATGAGTTATGATTTATGTTATATTATTGTTATTGTTATTTTTATTGATTTAAGTTCCCAGTTAAGGTTGTGGGGTTGTGTCCTACACAACTGTTCTTGCTGAGCTTTGGCTCATGGGTACTCTGTGTTGCAGGTAAAGGCAAAGAAGTGGTTACAACGCAATAAGTTGGATAGCTTTGGCGGAGGGCGTAAATGTAAAGGATTTAACGATCATAGGGGATCGGGCCTACATTAGGAATTAACTAAGTATTTCTTTTAGAATGATATTTTAGTTTTATGGATTGGATTTTAAGTTGTTTATTTTATTTTATTTATGAAAACTACGAAACTCTGGAGTTTCATTCTTTTTAACATTTAAGTGGTGTTTATGAACGCTTTTATAAATAAAAGAGTATTTTTATTTTAAACCTTATTTATTGTAATTGTCAAATTAACGCTTCAAGAAATTGGGGCGTTACATTTTCAATGACTCTGGGGTGGCCCACTACTCTTTTCATGGTAAAAAAGGATCACATTAAGATCCCCTCCCACAAGCCACAACCCAAGAAATTTGTGTCCCAGTCTCCTAAGAAACGTTCAGAAGTGGTTCCGGAGGTTACTATCGGGCTCCCCATACAGTCCGGTATAACACCACTTAAGTGTGTGAGATGATGTTAAAAAAACGTCTATATAGTTTCATGTAAATTCAACCAAGTCCACCACAATCTTGTCCGTCCAAAACAAGCATAAGCCGCCACTTGTCCCCACCCTATCCACAACTAGTTTCCTAGCGAAGCTGAGCCTAATTTAGAGAAACTCCAAGGCTAAATGGGAGAAGAGTGCTTTAGAAAGGAATATGATGTCGAGTTTATGCTCTCACACTTTGGAATGTAAGATTTGGAACGTCCGGTCATTCCCAAGACCTTGGACATTCCAAGCTAGGAAATTCATGATGTCTGGTGCCCCTGAGTATCAAGGACCACCGATTCAGTTGAGACCTCCACTTCACTCCCAACCAGTGCAAGTAAAGAACGAGAAGCAAATTTGTTAACCGTGAAATTGAGTGTTTCTTCAAAGAATTTCGAAGCTACCTTGAGTGGATTTTGAGCCTCCTTACCACCATGCTTAAACATCTTTTTTGGGCTATTGGCTTTCAAAGCCTCATGGAAGCTAACCTTAAATTTTTTTCTTCCTGTTCGTATCTTGCGTTGGGGTCCCTTGCACGAGTTTCTGAGACTTGACTGAAGTAGTAGCCTGCATGGGGATATTCAGTGCATGGTGAGTGACGTGGTAGCTTCCTTTTGATTGAGAATGACCCTTCTTATTTCCGCCTTGCGATCCACTCTCCTGTAAACCAGCTTGTTCCACTTCTTCATTCCTTATTATTTTTTTATTCCCTTCCTTTTTGCTCCCACTTCCTTGATGTGATGCACAGGGCATGCTGAAATCCCTATACTCAAATAATAAATTATTTAATGTCATAGGTCTACTCAAATCAGATGAATTAGTAGCCAATTGTGGAGTTAATTCATTCATATCCCTATTACGGGGATTTGAAAAATTATCACTTTCCAAGTGCTATTGAAAACACTAGAAATAGGGTGCCATTTAACTGCTTCATCTTTTTTGGGTAACTTTCCTTTTCCCTTAATTGGTTTCACATTTGCCTTTTCTTGAATTTTTTTTTCCGGCGCATCTGCCATACCGACACCACCGTTGTGATAGTTATTGTCGCCATCTCTTCCTCTACTTCTCTTGGCTGGATGACCCACCATTTTTTTCGATACCGGTGCACGAATCCAACCCCCAAACTTCATCTTCTCACTTTCATCTATCCCAAGAGGTTTGACTTTGCATTATCGGAATGGGTGGCCAAGCACCCCGTAGAAATAACACAGCTCTGGTAATATTTTGTATCTAATCAGCATGATGATCAGGTCATGCCCCGACTTAATTTTTTTCTTAATGACCCACGTAAGCGACTTTAAGATGTCCACCACGACCATCATCTTCATGTACTTTCCCAAAGAATCCCCCATGACATTACAAACCACCTTCGAAACAATGCCGACAAATTTACTGAGTTCGTAACCCCAACTTTTAGACATACAAAACACTGATACTTCATTATTTGGATCCAAAATGGTGTGTAATCAAATACCATGTCGACTAGATCACACATCTCCTCTGGTTCCTTAAGAACCAATAAGTTTTTTTTGAAGATCCAAGGTCCTCCTTCGTACACTCTTTAACGGTCAACGATTAGAGAGAACCAGAATAAGAATATATTGCTTCCTAATGATTCAACCTCAAATGAGCCTTGGATTTTCCAAAAATGCCTCACATTGTAATTGAAATTGTCGAGATTGACTAATCTCGTTGTAATCACCTTACCCATGAGGGCTTTAGTCACCGTTTCTGTCCCTTTGTCTAAGAGAGTTTGATCCTCCACATCACAAAACTCATCTTCTCCTTCATCTTCTAGTGCGAGGGAGTCATAAAGGGCTGCTAAATCATCATTGTTCATCTTATCAGAATATTGAATTAGAAATCTAGATAGAAGTTTGATCGAAAACCACCGTGAATATGTCACCTGTACATCACGTCTTCAGAGAGAAAAATCGTAGGCGGAAAATTTATAAATGTCTTGTAAAAAATAGTGTTCTTCTATTAACACTAGATAAAATTATTAAATAAAATGATATCAGCTATTTATAGGTAAAAATAATGTATATGCATGTATGATTTTTGTTGACTCTCGATTTGCCCAACGACGCGGAGTCACAATTACGACAATAAATGAGATGATAGTCAAGAATGTAATCAAATGGTAAAGAAATGACACAGATGATTTATAGTGGTTCGGCCCCAACAATGCGGTAAAAACCTACGTCCACTTAGTGTTATTATTGATGTTGAATCCAAAAGTCGTGATCAAAGAACTAGGGTTCTTGAGTTTCACAAACCTTAGGAGAGTTGCAACAAAACGATGGATAATCACCCTTTATGTTCTCTCTATGAGTATTCTGAGAAAAGATTCAAAAGTCCCTTCCTTGAGCCCTCTCATGAATATTTATAGGCTCAAGGGGGGTTACATTGGGCCTTAATACTCCTTAATATCAGCGTATCAATGCAATAGAGAGGAAATAATAAATGTCATTGTTACAAAATTACAATCTTTTAAGGAAATAAACCGAAGCATGCGACCAGTCTAGTCGCTTCTAATCGTGAGGTTTGATGAAGCAACAGGGAGTTGGTTGGTAGGCAAACAACACCTCTTCATTTCGACTCTGCCACGTGTCAACCATGTGTGATAAATTCTTGCCACGTTATCAGTAGCCGTTTTTGGGTAAACAATTTTAAATTAAGAATATTTTATTTAAATAAAACAAATATTGTTTCATTTTTTTAAATAATAGTTTATTCTAAAATGGTTTTGAATAAATTATTTATTTATAAAAGGAAAGAAGTATATGTTTGCCTTTTATTTTTATTTTAAAAAAGAATAATTTCAGCACTGATTTCAAAATGTGAAATGATGTGTTTTACAAATACTAGTTTGGGAAAATACCCTTTTGACCCCTGTATTTTTTTCGATTATGCAATAGGATCTTAGGTTTTGTTAAATAATGATTTGGACATGTGTTTTATAAAAGGGAATATGCCCATTTGGTACCGTGTCTTTTGGCCGAGTATAGCTTTGGTACTCTCTTTTATGAATAATAATCATCTCGTACCCTATAGTTGTAAAATCAATCAAAAAATAGTACCCTCTGCTTGAAGTTGGTCAATAATTTTTTTTAAATGACAAATTTTCCCTCACTTAATTTGAATTAATTTATGCTTTAATGGATATATGCATATTTGGTAATTTCTGTTTTGACTGAGTATAACTTTAGTACCCTGTATTACGAATAATTATCTTATGGTAATATATAATTGTAAAATTGGTAAAAAAAAATGGTACGAAAATAGACAAAAAAGGAAATATTGCTTAAAGCCATATGAAAAATCAAGAGCACCATTTAAAACTCACTGAGCTCACAATGTCAAGCTCGATATAAGTTTAGTCATGGATTAGTAGGGCGTTGCACATGTAATAAATAAAGTTGAAATAAAAAACCGTTTATTATAAAGATTTCAAACATGCTTAACAGCCCAAACATTTAAAAGGAAAAGAAATCCAGAGTTTCATAGTTATTGTTAAATAAAAACAAACATTTGAATATTAAAATAAGACTTAAAGCATCATTTAAATTCACACTAAAACATGTCTTAAAAAAATTGAACAATAAAAAATTCCCAAGTAGGCCCGACCCCTAATGGTCGTTAAATCCTTGACATGTACAATTTTCGTTAAAGCTCTCAAACTCATTGCCCTATAACCACTTCCTTGCCTTTACCTGCAGCACAGAGTTCCCGTGAGCCAAAGCCCAGCAAGAAGAGTTGTGTAGGACACAACCCCTTGATCTTAACCATGAACATGTATCAATAATTAAAATAAGATATAATAGTAAAGAATTAAGTCATAAACATCAAGCAAAATGTAATGACCCAACTACTCTAGACTTTGGACCATTAACGAAAACTATACATAGACACTACTTTTTTAATAAAACTTACAAGTGAAATAATCATTTCTTCATTAAAAACTTGTAAAACAAATGTTAAACTACATAAAATTTAAAGTAGGATATGGGCTCTCATCGTTTTAAAAGAAAAACATAACATAATTGTAAATAAATGAATTACATAATAAAGTGCGGAAAATACATATAAAACCATAATTAAAGAGACTTCATCCTCGAATCGAACACTCGATCCTTTGACTCCATTCCACCTCAATACACATCCCCAAGCTTCCAAGAACCTTTCCCGCCATCAAAACTATTTTCCTGCACATAAAAACATAAAGGAGTGCCTAATGCCCAGCAAGGAAAATATAACACATAAATCATATACATAAAATTCATAATGCAATATAAAACATATCATAAACATATGTCACACATACTATAATGGCCATTATTACTTGGGGTCCTATAAACTAAACAAGTCATATGCCCATTAGATTTGTGGGGCTTGCTATCTAAGCAAGTCATATGCCCATAAATTTATTGGGGCTTGTTAGTTGTATAGGTCATATGCCCAAGTCTACAAACATACACAAATCATAAGTTAACATAACACTTAAATCATAAGATAACACATAACATAACATATAAAATCCTATCCTAATTTCCTTACCAAAAGTACTGGGATATGAGAACATGTTTGAGACTTTGGAACACTCCTAAAAACCATAAATGAAAGGGTGAGTATACTAAAGAAAAAGGGATGAAAGTGATGAAAGAACTATACCATCAAAATACACTTACCAAGAATCTTATGTTCAAGATCTTAGATTTCCTATTCAAGAATAAAGAATAAAGTTAGGATGTTGAGTAGAAAACTATAAGAACTTAAAGAAAAATGATACCAAAATGAACTAGAGTTTGGAATACCTTGAATGCTTCTATGAGCAATTTAAACCTTGAACCGAAATGAGCTATAAACCTTACTCCCCAAGTATTTAGTAAGCTTATAATGATTAAGCTTATAATCCCCAACCCAAGTGTTTACACTCTCAAAAATAACCTAGCAGCTTGCAACCTCTCAACTTAGCTTGATGAATGAATAAATGGCTGGGTACTAGGTCCTATTTATAGAGTTCAAGAATTAAAAGATCTTCATTTAACTTGAATAAAATAATGGCTTTTTAAGTGAAAATTATTTGAATTATCGTTCAGCAGAGGCTGAAGACTCGGTCAGAAAGATGCTGGACTTATCAAGAGGTTAAAGATTAAAATGGGAACGTTTTCAAAAATATTGAAAAGTATATCAAAGTAGTTGATATATCGCCCCTTGTAGGCGATATATCACTTGGGCCAGCATGCCCGAGGCTCGTCAAGGTGCTCGTGCGAAGTTACTTGTTTTTCGTATCCCCGTACTGCGATATATCGCCCCCTATAGCTGCGATATATCGGCATACACTGAATATTTAAACATGGAATTGCACATTTTAAGCTTAATTTGAATTGAGTAAATAGACTTGACTAAGTCCTCTAACATTTTCAAAGCTGCTGACAGACCCTAGGATATTCAAATATTACTCTTAATAAACTTATTCCTCAAAAATACTTAATTATCATTAAACATACACATGACAAGTGTTACTTTCTTATTGGGTCTATCTAAACCTTATAATATAATAAATATTACCATCAATATCAGTCATATTAATCAAACCTTAGGTTAAAATTAATATTCTTAAACTATAGGCTAAACTTAGAAAATCTACAAGTGTTACTACAAGTGTCCAATTAAATCCTGGTCTGAACCAAAATCCACAGTCATAAAACTACTACTACTATTGCTATTATTACTACTATCTAACTAGCTAAGTAAAGTTCTTGGACTCTACACAAAAAGATCGTTGCCCAAGTAAAATGGACAAAAGTGCAGTGAGCACATAATAACGTAAGCATATAGTTTTCAACATATCATAAGCATGCAAATTCATAACGTATACATGCATTTAAGAACGTAAGCATGCCATGCAAAATATCACACATACATATAACACACATCAGCAATATGGAATATAAACTACCTAAATCATAATCATGCAACTAACATATTCATAAATCAACCATAAGTAGTTAAATCATAAAAGTTCTACCATACTGAGTACGTCGAGCGTAAACCCTGCGTGCATGTGTCCACTATTCTTACCTTGACAGCAATAGAAATCCACACACTAACATGTCTCTTCAAGTATCCTTAGCGAGCCCCTAGTCATACAACATCATACAATCCACAATCAACAACTTAATACCTAAAAATAGACACATTAACTTCCTAGGACCTAAATGACCCTAAAAGTAGGTTTCCAGAATCCCCAAAACATTTAGACTAAAATTCCTCATTTTTAAAAACATATGTACCAATCTGTGACAGGCCGGTCGACCGATTCATAACAGTCAGTCAACCTGTTGCTTAAAAAGTAAACTTGCGATAAATCGCAGGCCAGTCGACTGGTTGAACCCAGATTCTCCCAAATTATAACATTCCTATTTAACACAATTGATTAAATTGACTATGGACATCCAAACAACATAAAATTCCTATTTAACACAATTGATTAACCATTTTCACTTTCTTAGCCCAAATCTACAATCAAACTTAAACAATAAAATTTGAAGAACTTATCAATCAATATCCCAGATACAATTCTCCAATTCCTTGCTCCTTTGTGTGATCATTAGTCTGCAAAACCACTGAATTGTAGCGCACCAATTTTTATTTTATTTTATTTTGTGCTTTATTTTATTATTATTTGTTTAAGTGTTAGAAAATTATTTTTTTTAATTGTTGGAATTATTTGGTAGGAATTATGTGAATTTAATTTTTGTTAATGGTTTTATTTAATTATTTTATTTTAAGAGCTTTCTTGAGTTTTGGTTGGGTGCACTAAGGTGCATGGTTAGTAAAAATGCACCCTAGCACTTGTGTGTGTGCATGTGCATGGTATGCATGGTGAGCATGCATTAGTTTCCATGCATGGTGTTTTTTTTTTTTCTATTAATTATTATTTATTTATTTTGTATGGTAAATTTAGAAAAAGGAAAATAATGGGATAATATGTATATATTTTTGTTTAATTTAGTTTAGTTTAAAGATATTGGTGATATGGCTATTAGTCGTCTTCTAAGCTATATTGGGTAAGTTAGATGAAGGTGATTTGGTGTGTGCTAGCCGTGTATAGAAGAGAAGGGGAGAGGCTAAGGGGTTCGTTCAAGGTTAGTGTGAGTGCATAGGGGAGTTTCCATTTTGTACACAAATCAATCAAGCCATAGTTGGCAATTACATGAATTATGGGAGAGGGAATCAAGGAAATTATAAAATTTGGGACATAACCCTTTTTCCCACTAGCTAGGGTTCGGTCACTAGGGCCTTTATAAAGGCAAAAAGAACAGGAGTGTTCTAATTTTGGCTTGGTGGATTCCGTGTGCATAGAGAAGGAAGAGAAGGAAAGGAAGAGAGAATCAAAGAAGAGAAAGAAAAAGAAGAAGAAGGGAATTTCGAACCCTAGGGTAATGTAATGTAGTGTTCTTTTTCTTTCTTTTTCATCTATTCTTTTCAACTTAAGTTTTAAGAAATAGAATGTTTTCTTTGGGTTTTTGATTGAACTTAGTTCTTGAGGTGCCAAGGGGTTGATCAAATCTTGTGTTTCTTTGATCACTACAAAGGAGGTAATGGGAAATCCTAGTCTTTTGCTTTTTGGATGTTGAGT
The DNA here is from genome assembly GCF_963169125.1 of Humulus lupulus. NCBI lineage: Eukaryota > Viridiplantae > Streptophyta > Magnoliopsida > Rosales > Cannabaceae > Humulus > Humulus lupulus. Next base: position 20,681,263 of record NC_084801.1, on the reverse strand, counting down.
GTTGTTATTTTATTTTATTTTTTTGGTTTTGAAACATGGTTGTTGTTTTGATGCTAAGTTTCAACCACGCATGTGTATAGGTTCTAGTATATATTTTTATGAATGTTTCTATGATGAATACATGTATTGATAAGATATTTTGAATAGAGGCATGTTGGGTTTTAATTGAAAAATGGAAACAAGAATTAGATTTGATGTATGTTTCGACCTAGAGTATGTTTTAGGGTTCATTTTATTTCTTTTGAATTTTGATAAACATACTTATGGATTTGAGTGTGTTGACGCGGTTCTTCGCCAACAGGTAATTTAAGAAAGGAAGAGAAAGGGATTAGTGCTAATAATGAACCGAAACAGTTATATGATCTTAGGAAATGGAAAGATGACTCAAGACACGGTTTTTAAGTGGTTCAAAGGTTAAAATCATTCTACTCCATTAGTCAATATTATTTCTCTATTCTGGGAATATGATTACAGGATATTTCTTACAAGAGATAATCCAACCCCTATCAACTCCCAGGGTCTCCATATTTATAGGAGAAGTCACCTGGGAGTTGGTAAGAAGGTCATCCCGTGACCTTCTTACCTATCATATCAACTCTGTGACATTCATGATTAATTCCTAAACCTGACACATAAGTGTGGTCAAATCAATAGGTAAGGAAATAATGGGCCGCACGGCCCAACCTAGTCGTGGGTGTCTGAATACGCACGTTCCTGCTGTGTGTCTGAGAAGTCAGGGGCATATCAGACACGTGATGTCTGATATATGCACGTTTACCTTGCGTGTGTTGACTTTACAAAGGGTCATAGCCTCTCTATTTAGCTCGTGGTACGAGCTGGAAACTTAACTTGACCCTCGACCTTTAGAGTCCGGCCTCAGGTCTTAGGCAATCTTGGCGAACCCTTGGGTTACCTCGAGCTAAGGAGGTACGACCTTATGACGGAAGCTCCGGTCTTGGGGATGTCCACGAGATAATCATGATTAGGTCACAGCTCAGTCCGCTAATCAGCCCGTGGGAAAATCAGGGCATACATCTGCCCCCAAGCCCCTGCTCGTGGTATACCACGTCGTATAAGACCACAGTAGGGGCTTTTAGGCTTCCCCATGAACTCTTCACATTCCACCTCTTACGCCACCTCCCGGACATATACCTAGATGCCGTGAAGACTGAGGTCCAGGTTGCCCAGGCTGCCCTAGAGGCCGAGCGGACAACTTCGGAAAAGTCCATGGAAGATCTGTTCTACCACTGCTGGGTCTACAATCCAGATGCAGACTTCTCCTTCATGTCAGTGAGCCTCTGGGAGCGCTTGCTGGTGAAGTTCCAAGCTCGCCTTGATAAAGAGGCGCCCTCGGAGACCGGGGATGGTTTTGGCGCAGCTGAGCAAGGCGAGACGACGACCTCCAAGGGACCACCTGGCGGAGCTTAGGGCGTTTCTTTTCTTGTGCCCTTCAATATTTTTAAATAATTTTTATGTAACCTTTGCATGAGGTGCTTTCACCTCGAGACAATTTGACTTAACGCTTTTAATTGATCCTCTTTCTTGCCTTTATGCATTTTGGTTACAACTTTTTTTTTTTTGGAAAGCTTAGTTCGCGTTAACTTTTATCCATATCTCGAGCTCTTTAAGAAGAACAACGATCAATATATTTAAATCAACTTCTAAGTTTTATGACCCGGTTAGGACCAGGAACTTAATTTGAAAACTTAGTTCGTGTTAACTTTTATCCATATCTCGAGCTCTTTAAGAAGAACAACGATCAATAGATTTAAATCAACTTCTGAGTTTTATGACCCGGTTAGGACCAGGAACTTATTTTGAAAACTTAGTTTGTGTTAACTTTTATCCATATCTCGAGCTCTTTAAGAAGAACAACAATAGATTTAAATCAACTTCTAAGTTTTATGACCTGGTTAGGACCAGGAACTTAATTTGAAAACTTAGTTCGTGTTAAATTTTATCCATATCTCGAGCTCTTTAAGAAGAACAACGATCAATAGATTTAAATCAACTTCTAAGTTTTATGACCCGGTTAGGACTAGGAACTTAATTTGAAAACTTGGTTCGTGTTAACTTTTATCCATATCTCGAGCTCTTTAAGAAGAACAACGATCAATAGATTTAAATCAACTTCTAAGTTTTATGACCCGGTTAGGACCAGGAACTTATTTTGAAAACTTAGTTCGTGTTAACTTTTATCCATATCTCGAGCTCTTTAAGAAGAACAACGATCAATAGATTTAAATCAACTTCTAAGTTTTATGACTCGGTTATATCCAGGATAGGACTTAGTTAGCGTTTAATCCTTATCAATATCTCGCATTTTTTAAGAAAAACAATGGTCAATCGATATGAATCAACTTCTAAGTCATTAAGGAGACCTGGTTATATCCAGGTACCATATGCCCCCCAAGTAACTGGGAAAGGGTCTTTCGTGGTTACTTTAGATTACACTTGCAAACATGTACAAAAAGCTGATTCTCATTCATACATAAAAAGTGGTCTTCCAAGCCTTACAAGTGAATCATTGATAATATTTCTTTAGGTGGATGGCGTTCCAAGTCCGCGGGACCGCCCCTCCATCAAGTCGAGCTAACTTATAAGTTCCCTCCTTGATGATTTCGATGACCTGGTATGGTCCTTCCCAGTTTGGTCCCAAAACTCCATCTTTGGGATCTTTCCCGGCCAGGAAAACTCTCCTTAGGACCAAGTCGCCAATGCTAAAGGCGCGTTTTTTGACTTTGGTGTTGAAGTAGCGAGTGATTTTCTACTGATAATGGGCGAGCTGGAGTTGCGAATCCTCTCGCCTTTCATCAACTAGATCGAGGGAATTGCATAGGAGCTCGTGGTTTCGATCTTGTTCGTAAGACTGGACTCTATGCGAAAGCACCTTAATTTCCACGGGGAGGACTGCCTCACTCCCAAAGGTTAGGGAAAAGGGAGTATGATCCGTAGGAGTTCGATGCGAGGTCCGGTATGCCCATAGGACCTTGGGGAGCTGTTCTGGCTAGACCCCCTTTGCTTCATCTAATCTCTTCTTGAGGCTCGCCTTTAGGGTCTTGTTGACAGCTTCGACCTGGCCGTTCGCCTGAGGATAGGCCACGGAGGAGAAACTTTTAACAATTCCGTGCCTTTCACAAAACTTGGTGAACAGGTCGCTGTCAAACTGAGTGCCGTTGTCGAAAATGATCTTCTTAGGCAGGCCGAACCGGCAGATAATGCTCTTAACCACGAAGTCAAGCACTTTTTTGGACGTTATCGTCGCCAAGGGTTCTGCCTCAGCCCACTTTGTAAAGTAGTCGATGGCTACCACGGCATAACGGACCCCGCCTTTTCCAGTGGGGAAGGTGCCAACCAAGTCTATTCCCCAAACGGCAAACGTCCATGGGGACGAGATCATCTTCAGCTCGACTGGAGGAACTCGGGCAACTGCAGCGAATCGCTGGCACTTGTCGCACTTCCTCACGTATGAGATCGAGTCTTTGGACAGAGTTGTCCTGTAATATCCTTGCCTTAGGACTTTTAAGGCCAAGCTTTTCCCCCCAGCGTGGTCTCTGCAAAATCCTTCGTACACTTCCTGCAGGATGGCCTTCGCTTCGCCTGGAAGAACACACCGGAGGAGAGGTAGGGAGTGCCCACGTCGGTACAACACCCCATCGACTATCGTATACCTAGGAGCTTGGTACATGACTCGCCGTACATCGTTCCGTCCTTCAGGTAGCTTGCCCTCGACGAGATATTCAAGGATGGGGGTCATCCAGGTCGGCCTGTCATCGATCATCTCGACCTCCGTCCTGACATCTTCTACGCTTGGTTTCTCCAAGAATTCGACTGGTATTAAACCCAAGGTCTCCGTTTCCCCAGAGGTGGCGATCTTGGCAAGAGCCTCTGCTTTAGCATTCTGCTCCCGAGGTATCTGTTCGATCGAGCCCCGCTCAAACGCGGACAGCTCAACTTTTACCTTCGCCAGATAGGCGGCCATCTTGGGTCCCCGTGCTTGATATTCGCCCAGGACCTGGTTTACCACGATCTGAGAGTCACTGAAGCACTGGACGGAGCTTGCCTTCAACTCCTGGGCTATCCTCAGTCCCGCCAGCAAAGCTTCATATTCGGCCTCGTTGTTGGAGGCTTTGAATCTGAATCTCAGTGCCGAGTGGAATCTATGTCCCTCGGGGGATATCAAAATGATTCCAGCTCCGGAGCTGTTCTCGTTGGATGAACCATCTACAAAGACTTTCCATGAAGCCCGGGGCGAAGTGACCTGGGGTGAGTCTTCTGCGGGATCCTCTTGGAATCCCGTTCATTCCGCCATGAAATCGGCCAAGGCCTGACTTTTTATAGCAGTTTGCGGAGTGTACAGAATCTCGAACTGACTGAGTTCGATGGTCCACTTTAACAAACGTCCCGATTCTTTAGGTTTTTGCAAAACCTGCCTTAAAGGTTGATCGGTCATGACGTGAATCGAGTGGGACTGAAAGTACGGCCTGAGCTTTCGCGAAGCCATGATAAGGCAGAACGCCAATCTCTCCATCAGCAGGTATCGGGATTCAGCCCCGAGAAGTCTCTTGCTGATGTAGTAGACTGGCTTCTGAACTTGGTCCTCTTCTCGTACCATTACGGCACTAGCTGTGTCCTCAGTGATAGCCAAGTAGAGGAAAAGAGGCTCTCCTGCCTTGGTTTTGGATAGCATGGGCAGCTCAGCCAAATGTGCCTTCAGGTCGAGGAATGCGCTTTCGCACTCTACTGACCATTCAAACTTCTTGTTTCCTTGGAGCAGGTTGTAGAAAGGCAAACACTTATCGGTGGACTTGGAAATAAACCGGTTGAGGGCTGCCACTCTTCCTGTCAGGCCTTGGACATCTTTTCGCGACCTGGGCGAGGGAAGCTCGAGGAGCGATCTAATCTTGTCGGGGTTTGCCTCGATTCCTCGGGTATTGACTATGAACCCCAGGAATTTCCCTGACGTGACTCCAAAAGTACATTTCTGTGGATTGGGCCTCATGCCATATTCCCGTAGTATCTTAAAACATTCTTCCAGGCCAGAAACATGGTTATCGGCAATCTTTGACTTGACTAGCATGTCATCAACATACACTTCCATGTTTTTTCTGATCTGGTCTGCAAACATTCTATTTACTAACCTTTGGTAGGTAGCTCCGACGTTCTTCAGCCCGAACGACATGACCTTGTAACAATAAACGTTAGTCGGGGTCATGAAGCTGGTGTGTTCCTGGTTCGCCGGATTCATCGCGATCTGATTGTAGCCTGAGTACGCGTCCATAAAGGACATGAGCTCGTGCCCCGCCGTGGCATCTACCAACTGGTCAATCCTTGGTAGTGGAAAACAATCCTTGGGGCAGGCTTTATTCAGGTCGGAGAAGTCGATGCAGGTCCACCATTTCCCGTTAGGCTTCGGGACCAGCACGGGGTTGGCAACCCATATTGGAAACTTGGCTTCACGGATGAAGCCACATTATTTGAGTCGGGCTACTTCTTCTTCTAGGGCTTCAGCCCGGGTTGTTCCCAAACGTCTTTGCTTCTGAGACTTGGCAGGAACGCTTTTATCCAGATGAAGTGTATGCATGATGACACTTGGGCTGATTCCCACCATGTCCTCATGGGATCAGGCAAACACGTCCAGGTTATCTTGCAGAAACTTGGTCAGTTCCGCCTTCCTCTTGCTATAGAGGTTTTTCCCGAGCTTGACCATCCGTGATGGATTCTGCGGATCAATGCTCACTTCCTCGAGCTCCTCAATCGCCTGGAGCTCGGATCTGTCCTCGCCTATTCGGGGGTCAATATCCTCACTTAAGACGACATTTTCCCCCTCGGCACTTTGAGGTTTTTCAATCTCGGGATCCACCAAGGGTTCCTGAGATTCCTCTTCACCTTGAATGGCCATTGCCAGCTGCCCGGGTTTAGACTTCCCCTTCATGGAAATGTTGTAGCATTCCCTGGCAGCGAGCTGATCGCCATGGATAATGCAGATTCCCATCGAAGTAGGGAATTTCATCGCGAGGTGGCGAATGGACGTGACGACCTCGAAAGCTATGAGCGTAGGTCGTCCCAAAATGGCGTTGTAGGCAGCGGAGCAGTCAATGACCACGAACTCGAGGAGTTTGGAGACTGTCCGAGATCCTTCACCTAGGGTGATCACCAGCTCAATCGTCCCTATCGCTGCTGATCCTTCTCCCGAAAAACCATACAACATCATGGAGGTTGCCTTCAGCTCGGCGACAGTCAAACCCATCTTCTCTAAGGTGGATCGGAATAGGAGGTTCACCGAATTCCCATTGTCTATCAGTACCCTCCTCACTCTCCGATTGGCGAGCTGGACTGCTATGACCAGAGGATCATTGTGAGGGAACTGGACATGGCTTGCATCTTCCTCCGTAAAATTGATTGGTTGCCTCTCCAATCGCTGCTGCTTTGACTGACGTTGTTCCGGGACGAACTCCACTCCGTTATGAGCCTTTAGTTTATTCACGTATCTCTTCTGGGCGCCTCTGCTCGTGCCAGCCATGTGCGGACCTCCAGAGATGGTGGATATCTCTCCTCCTACCACAGGAGGAGGAACATCCTGGTCTACCCGAGACCCGGGCTGACTGGCTGGGACTTCCGGAGCAGGTCGGTTTGCTGGAACCCTGTTCTGTGCGTATTGAGCCAAGGGGCCGGCTCGAATGAGAGTCTCAATCTCATCCTTTAGATGTCTACAATCGTCGGTATTGTGGCCGACATCGTTATGAAAATGGCAAAACTTGGAAGTGTCTTTCTTCCCCTTGTGGTGCTTTAATGGCTCCGACCTCTTCTAGGGGACTTGAGTAGAGTTGGCTAGGAAGATATTCTCCCTAGACTGGGTGAGCTCGGTATAAGTCGCGAAGACGGGCTTAAACTTGTCTATGGACTTATTCTTCTTTTGGCCGTGCGGACTGTTTTCGCCATTTCCCTTTCTTTTGCCTCCACCGGGCTGGTTGTTCTGTGTGACGTTCTGGGTCGCTGCCACGACCTCCGTCCCCACTCCAGCGGGCTGCTCAGGGACCTAGCTGGTTCCTGCAGCAAAAGCTTCGGCTTCTTCCAAGTTGATCCATTCCTGGGCTCTGTTAAAGAATTCGTTAACCGAGCTGACTCCCTTCCTTTGTATATCCTTCCAGAGATCTCCTCCGACGAGGATTCCAGTTCTCATGGCCATGAGCTTGGAGCTATCATCCGCGTCTCTGGCTCGAGTAGCGACGTTCGCAAATCTGCTCAGGTAGGCCTTCAGAGTCTCACCGGGCTTCTGCCTCACGTTAGCCAGGGAGTCGGCCTGAACACGGGCGGCCTGGGAGGCTCGGAATGCCCTTTTGAAATCTGCCGAGAAAGTCTTCCAGGAGTTGATTGACTGCTTTTTACCTTGTTTGAACCACTGCCTAGCAGGTCCAATCAGTGTGGAAGGGAAGATTAAACATCTCAGCTCGGGGCCAATGTTGTGAGCCATCATCAAGGTGTTGAACATTCCTAGATGATTCGACGGGTCTCCGTCTCCATTGAACTTTGACAGGTGCGGCATACGGAAGCCAGGCGGGTACGCCGTTGCTGCTATACTGGGGGTGAAGAGTTCCATCTCGTCCCCTGAATCGTACTCATCTTTTTCTTTCTCCGTCAGGAGCTTCCTCATCAGCTCCTCCATCTGAGTTAGGCGTTTGAGGGTTTGGTCCTGGTGTCCTTGGTTATTCCGGGGCTGTTCAACAGCTCCGGATCCATTGTACATATTTGGTGGGTTATTTCCCCTCCGATCTTGAGATAGGTTATTTGGGGCATTCCCTCCGTTACGTACTTCGGACAGGCCCCCCCCCTGAGCGAGCGTGGCTATCTCCTCCCACCTGCTCCCCCCTATGAGAGTTGAGGCGATCTCGAAGGTCGCCTCCTTGGGTGACTCGAGGACTTTGCGCCGAACTCAAACGCTGGCGCAGGTCTCCCCCAGAGAGATCACTCCGGCGACTGCCGGTCCAGTGGCTCCTGCTAGATAGGCTTGGAGTCCGCCTTTGGTGGTGAGGACCTGGGCTTTCCCCTGGCGCCCTGCTACGTCGGGAAGGTCCAGCTGATGGCGGGTCTCTCCTACTATTTCCGTAGGCAGGAATATCTCAAACGGGTCGAGGAGGAGACGGATACCTGATCGGAGACTGAGGATGCCTGACTGGAGAGGCGATCCTGGTTCCGTCAGGTCGGATTAGATTCGGTGGGGGCCTTTTGGCCCTACCAACCCGCTGGTCTCGCGCCTGGCGATCTGGACGAGGCGCAGGACAGTTGTTGGGGATGGGCTGATGCTGTGAGCCCTCCCCGGATTTCCTTCGGGAATTTCCTCGAGCTCTCCTGGGCGCGCTCGAGGATGGTTGGGAGCTAGGAGTCGACATTCTGACCGAACGGCTGCATTGCTATTGTTCGGCTCTAGGCATTCCTCTGAAGTCTGCCTCTCGATGGTGTGATGAAGGAGTGGAGTTGGGTGTCGGAAGTCTGTCTGAACGGCTACGCCTGGACCGATTACCCCGGCGAGACTTAGAAGCCTCGCCTTGCCTCTCTCCGACGTTAACGTCGGTTGTGAGAGGGGGTAGTCGGGCCAGCACATCCTTGATCTGCTGACTAGCTATTGCTAGCTGGCTCCTCAGCTGAGCATTCTCCATTTCCACCGCAGTGTAATAACATGGGTTCGGGTTAGGCGGCTGAGGCGCCGAACTTCCGGTGTCGTCTTGGCCCGCCGGCTGTTTTCCTGGCCGCTGTTGAACTTCAGGAACTTGTTCACCAGGGGTGGCAGTATGATGAGCCTTCTGCCCATCATGTTGCTCTACCTCGTTACCGTGCCTGGATCGAGTTGTCACCATAGTTGGATGCTTGGGATAGCACTAAATCGGACTTGCTCTCAATGAAAGCACCAAACTGTTGACGCGGTTCTTCGCCAACAGGTAATTTAAGAAAGGAAGAGAAAGGGATTAGTGCTAATAATGAACCGAAACAGATATATAATCTTAGGAAATGGAAAGGTGACTCAAGACACGGTTTTTAAGTGGTTCAAAGGTTAAAATCCTTCTACTCCACTAGTCAATATTATTGCTCTATTATGGGAATATGATTACAGGATATTTCTTACAAGAGATAATCCAACCCCTATCAACTCCCAGGGTCTCCATATTTATAGGAGAAGTCACCTGGGAGTTGGTAAGAAGGTCATCCCGTGACCTTCTTACATATCATATCAACTCTGTGATATTCATGATTAATTCCTAAACCTGACACATAAGTGTGGTCAAATCAATAGGTAAGGAAATAATGGGCCGCACGGCCCAACCCAGTCGTGGGTGTCTGAATACGCACGTTCCTGCTGCGTGTCCGAGAAGTCAGGGGCATATCAGACACGTGATGTCTGATATATGCACGTTTACCTTGCGTGTGTTGACTTTACAAAGGGTCATAGCCTCTCTATTCAGCTCGTGGTACGAGCTGGAAACTTAACTCGACCCTCGACCTTCAGAGTCCAGCCTCAGGTCTTAGGCAATCTTGGCGAACCCTTGGGTTACCTCGAGCTAAGGAGGTATGACCTTATGACGGAAGCTTCGGTCTTGGGGATGTCCACGAGATAATCATGATTAGGTCGCAGCTCAGCCCGTGGGAAAATCAGAGCGTACAGAGTGTATGATTATGATCTTTTTGAAAAAGAAGCATGATGAGTTTGAAGGTTAAAACTTGCTATATGATTCTATGTATATTCGGCTATGGCATGCTTTAGGCTTAGGGTCTCTTCATTTTATTTTGAGCATGAAGGAGTTATGGGAAATATTGTTATAATAAGAGCATGTTAGGGTTTTATGAAAATGTCTAAGAGTTTTGATTTGTATTATTTTGAAACATTAATATTGGGTTGTTGTTGTTTCAATGAATCTTGATGCCTTGATAATTAAAATGAAAAAATTTGATGTTAGAACATGCACATGTAGTCGGCCTAGGTGTGCTTAAGAATTGTGTATGGAAATTTGTTGCTCTTTGTTGTTGATTTTAGAAACCACTTTGTATGTGTAACGCCCCACGTCACTATGGCTGCTTCCTGGAATGACAATTGGCCCTACAAACCAACACGAGTCTTTCCAGCGTGCTTTGTCCTCACTCACATGCTTCCTGGGAAAACTTCCCAAGAGGTCACCCATCTTGAGATTACTCCAGGTCAAGCACGCTTAACTTTGGAGTTCTCAAGTGATGGGCTATCGAAAAGAAGATGGATCTTGTTGATACAGGTAGTACCCATCAATCCATTTAAACCATCTTCAACTGTGTAGTCCCATACCTACACAGTCTTAGAATCATCACACTTGACCTTCCCCAGGCGGTGTGGGATTGCACAGCTTTACCCGGTCTTTCCCTTTACGGATCACGGGATTCTGACTATCACAGTATGATATGCCTAATTGTAATGTTCTTAGGTATTGGGTTATGTGAGTTTCGACTATGTGGGTATAGTATGATTGGAGTAACTTGATTTTGTTAATGATCTGATTTGCATGCTAATTGCCATATTGAAATGCATAAAGATATAGAAACATGTTAGGTTAATTTGTTAAAATAATTAAGAATGACTATGAGTATATTTAAAATAAACTATGCTTGCTGAATTTAGTTTATATTTTATGGTAATTTATAAATAATTTAAAAGGAGAACAAATTATGTCTTAAAATTTCATTTTTTAAAACTAAGAGAAGTAAGAGGTGAATATCATGCATGAATAATATATCTTTCTTTAATAAGGTTTATGCATATTTTTAGTGTTTAAAAGTTGAAAAAACTCTTTTTAAAAGGATGTCTAGAAATTGGTTTATTGAAAATGTGAATATTATGAGCCGATTTGCCAAATTTTGATAATTATAAATAATATGAATTCTATGATCTAATAATTATTTTTAAAGAAAGAAAAAAGAAAATAAATGTGTCACATTTTATGGGTATTATTTACTTAATTTAGTCAAATTAAAAGGAAACTTTTATGAAGTTAATAAATTTTACCAAATTAATTATTTTAAAAGTACTTATTAATTTTGTAACATTTTATTGTTATTAAATAATAATTAAGTTTATTATTTGTACAATTTACGCTAAAGAATTATTTTAGTAAATTAAAATTTTGTAAAAAAATTTATGAATGACAATTGTATGATGTAAAATAATAAAGTGGTATTAACCAAGTTGGTAATTTATTTTATGCTTGCTGAATTTTTGTGAAATTGACAAGAAAATAAAGGGATAAATATTACCAACTTCAAAGCGAGATTTAAGAATCATCCCATGTATGCATGTTACATGTAAGTTTACTTTTACACTCAAATATGTGTTATTTTATTAAATACATGGTTCCTGATTTGAAATCATTGAGAATTACTTAGTAGAATTGACATTATTCTAAGGTGTAAGCACAAAAATCATAATCATAATCTTTAGCAACTCTAGCTCTCTTACTTCTCCTAGGTTCTGATACTCTATCCTTAATATGCTCATTACTCCTAATCATAGGAATGTTGCTAGTGTTGGGGTTTTATGCCCTAATTAAAACTCAAATTCTTTGTAATCTCATTTTATTATCAATAAAAGAATAGAAATCATTTTTTGACTTGGTCAATCACTTTGCTCACATGTTTTATTTTCATGATTATTTGTTTAATATAAACTTCTATTAAATCCCGAGCATATAGCTAATCTTATTTATAGTGACGTAATCACAGTGGAATATAAATATGATTATATGTTCAAAAATAAGTTAGTCCTAAGATTAGTCAGTGCACCCGATTTACACTGACTTGCCAATCTACGTTATGATCTACTTACACATTACAGTGTTATGTTCTTTCCAGAACATTAGCAAAGTAGATAAGATCGGATGTATTTGTTACATCGGACAGGACCGATATTGACAGTTGATAAGATAAGTAAACATGCCGTTATTATCTATTCTAGTCATATCATATAGTTGACCATAGGTCAATTCAATCTCAATTCTGAGTGGTTAGTATTCTAACTGATTGTATTACTTGAGTTCTTTGACTTGGTCGTTACTAGCTTACCCTACGGACTAGCCCATACTTACATCTTGGGAACTCGGTAGTATAATTGAGTGGGAGTGTTAATCATAGATATGAACATCTATAGCTTCTAATGAAGAAGTGAAACGATGGTTTCCTTTTAGTTTGGTTCAAGGTGTTAAATGATAGAGATCCCATTTCAGTAATTAAATTAGTTTACTGAAATATCATTTACAAGGAACTAAGTGTTTTAAGGATAAAATACAATGAGGGGTAAAATGGTATTTTAGTCCTATCTCATTGTAGACCGTCTATAGAGGATTGAGTGACAATTATGGTTGTAACAATGGATAATTAATAGCGTATCTATATTTGTTATAGAGCGTTCTATGAATTCAAGAGTGCAATTCTAAGTCTATAGTGGAGTCACGAGGAATTAATAAGTTAGTAAATTTATTTGTTAGATTTATGATAACTTATTGGAGCTTGATTTCATAGGCCCATGGTCCCCATTGTACCTTGGATAAAATCATCTAGATAGTCTCAATTAATTGATTTAATCATCAATTAGAATTATCAAAGTTGACCAGGTCAATTTTGGATAGTTTCACAGAGTTGTGTAATTTTGAGAAGAAAAGAGAAATTATGGCAGATTTATTAATTAAGATAAATTGGTATCTAAATTAATAAATAAATTTAAATGAAGGTTCAAATTATAAATAATTAATTTGATAAAGGATTTAAATAATGATTTAATTAATTAAATCAATAGAAAATAATACAGGCCTTGATTTTAAGTCAAATGAGCTTATAATCAAATGAGAAATTTCACGGGCCTATAGCCCATGATAATTTCGACCTAGGGCTTCAAAATGGCTGTTATTTTATTGATTTTTTAATTAAATTAAATGGCCTAATTGAGTCTATAAAAGGAGTGCTTAGAGAGAAGATTAAGGAGACGACAGATAAGTCATAAGTCAGATTTTCTGATAGTTTTATATTCTCTCTAAACACAAGTCCTTTTCTAAGCCACTTTGTTATTTTATCTTCTTCTCTCTATATCTATCTCATGTGTTGAGAATTGCCCACACTAGTCTAGATGGTTCTAAGGATACATTGGAAGATCGTGAAGAAAATAGAAGATCGGTTCAGTTTCTTGATAATACTCTGCGACAGAGAGGATACAACAGTTAGAGAAACTGAAGGAAGGACTCTTAATTCCGCTGCGTATACTGTAAGTATTCTATTTTTGTTTCTCTTTGAATTCAATTTTAGAAACATGTTTTAGGCTATCTCGTATTAATTTGTTTAATATTAGATATACATGAAAATAAATAAAGATCCTGTATAAGCTTTTTCCAACAGCTAGAAGACGCGCCCCCACTATTTTTCAATTTAAAAGGGAATCTATTTTTATAAAAATCAGCATCATTTGATTCCACAATAACTTGCGCATTTAAATCATAAAGCCTATATGCTTTACTATTAATTGCATAACCGATAAAAAAACACATTCATAGGCTCTACTTGCTAGCTTGATTCTCTTAGGATCAGGAATACGAACATAAGCCAACAACCCCAGGTTTTAAAATAAGACAGGTTAGGTTGTCGATTTTTCAAAATCTCATTTGGTGATACTTTGCTCGTATATTTAGGAAGTCTACTCAAGACATAGCAGAAAATTAATAGAATTTCACCCCACCAATGAGATACAGTACCAGAATGCAACAAAATAGCAACAACAGATTCAATAAAGGTCCTATTTTTTCTTTCAGCTTTACCATTCATTTCTGGTGAATATGGTGCAGTTTTTTCGTGAACAATGCCATGTGAATTATAAAACTCAATAAACATCCTTGAATCATATTCAGTTCCTCTATCACTATGAAATCTCTTAATTTTCTTATTAAATTGATTCTCAATTTCAGTCACAAATAATTTGAACATGTCAAGAGCATCACTTTTGTTTTTCATAAGATAGACATAGGTAAAATCAAAACAATCATTGATAAATGTAATAAATTAGCGTTTACCATTTCTGTTCAATACCCGATCAAGTTCACATATATCAAAATGAATTAAATCTAAAGGCTCAGTCTCTAACAATAGATTTATGTGGGGTCTTAGTTATTTTTGCTTGGCTACAAAAATCACATTTTTCAAAATCATTTAATGAAATTTTAGGAATTAAATCTAAGCTACTCATGTTCTTAATAATACGTTATTAACATGACAAAGTCTAGCATGCTAAACATTAAAATCACACAACATATAAGCAGAAGTAGACACTTTCTTAAATTCAACATTCAATTTAAACATGTCATCAGTAGCATAACTCTTCCCAACAAAAATGCCATTCTTAGTGATGGTGTACAAATCAACCCAATAGTTTGAGTAAACCCAACCTTACTAAGCAGAAAACCAGAAACCAGATTTTTTCTCATCTCTGGAGTATGCATTACATCTTTCAGTAACAAAGTCTTTCCAGAGGTAAACTTTAGTTCCACATTCCCAATTCCAGCAACAGTAGTGGTGTGAGAGTCTCCCAACAGCTCTTTCTTATCCTCAACAACAGTGTATGTTTTAAACATAGCAAGATCATAGAAGACGTGGCGAGAAGTGCCAGTGTCTACCCACCACCCATCTGATCCACCAACAAGGTTGATCTTAGAAATCATAGCTATAAATGGCTCTTCAGTCAGGTTAGCCTACGGCGGGGTAGTACTTGGCCTGTTCCGATACTTGTGTACCATATGATCTAGTCTGTTACAGTTGTAGCATATAAATTTTCTAGAGTCATTCTTTAAGGGTGGTTGTTGCCCTCCGTTTTGGTTCCTTGGAGGGTTCCCATTCTAATTGTTGTTTCGAGGATTGTTGTCGCAATTGGAATTTGGATTCGGCTTGCGGTTCTGATTCTTAATTTTTTTCCATTGGACTTCAGAACTGCAGCAGTGGACTTCTTGGTGTTTTTGTTGTTTGAGACAATGAGCACCTCTTCTTTCTGCTCTTACTTTCGTGCCTCCTCCTCAATGCGAAGGCGGGTAATCAAACATTCCAAGGAAAACTCCTTAGTCTTATGCCTGAGAACATTGTTAAAATCCCTCTAACTAGGAGGTAATTTGTCAATCATAATAGCAACTTGAAATTGTTCATCAAGAGGCATACCTTCATAAATAATTTCATGAGCAATTTTTTGTAGCTCATGGGACTGCATCTCTACAGGCCTATCATCAGTCATTTGAAATTCTAGGTAGCAACTGACAACATACTTCTTAGTTCCAGCCTCCTCAGTCTCGTACTTCTTCTGTAATGCCTCCCAGATTTCTTTGGCATATTTTTTAGGATTATAGAGCTTGATTGGTTCGCGATTGGAAAACTGCATTTTCAAAAGTGTATTTCTGAAATAAAATTTTGAATTTATAGTCTAAAAACATGTTTTTGAAAATGTGATTGATTCGGTATCTGAAAACTGTTTTTTGAGTAATAAAAAACTAAATATGTGATTGGTAGGGAATCTGAAAGTATAAAAAAGTGATAGATTTGTAGGATTTTAAGATATAATGATTTGGAATTAGAGAAAACATGGTTTTCTTGTTTTTGATTTTATAACACAAAATTAGAATACTGATTTGAATTTTATTTTTAAAATCATCTTACCAATCAACTATTCCTACAGGTCCCACTATTTTCAAGTTTTTAAAATGATAAAATGAGATTTGAATACTATACCAATCAGACCCATAGTAATCATACAAATCGTCAAACAATCCATTCAAAATAAAATTCTTACAAAGGAAATCATTCTCGTCCCAAGACTCTACATCTTTAGTTTGTTTTTCTTTTGCTTTCTCATCAGCAGACTCAGATACAACAGGTTTCACAGTGGTCAATACATTAGCGACTTTTTTCATGGTAAGGAAAAATAACATCTTTTGTTTCCATCGTTTAAAATGTAGACCCTCAAAACGAAAAGGCTTGTTAATGTCAAAAGAAGCAAAACTAGAAAACTCATCGATAGACATGGCAGAAAGTAAAGCGTCTTAAAATTGTTGCTGCAGAAATTAAAAAGGAACGAATTTACCGAAAGAATTTTCTAGGTTGAGTCGCAGACTTTAGTCTCTTTCTTTATGACATTTCCCGGCTCTGGCCAAATCGCACAAGGTAGGCTATCAACCACGTCCTCCACAGGATAAAACTGCCCAGATCGCCTCTGTCTCAATATCCTCCTGCACTAAAGAACATTGTTCTACATACACCCCTGCCCGAAAAAACTCAGAAAGAATGATTTTTTTGATAAATTATAAAATGTCGTCTACTCCCTTGATCTGTCTTTCTATCGAATTAAAAATCCAAACTCTGTAACGGGAAAATAAAACGTTCGTGATATGGGGGAAGTCATGGTTCACGTTCATAACAAATGGGAGAGAGATTAGGAATGACTCATTCTCTCGTTTGACAGATCTCTCTATAAAAAAAATTCTTTGAATAACTTAATTAATAATTAAATTTATTTATTGAAACATTTTTCAATAATTATAATAAGTTTCACACCACACCAACCAGCTCAGCTCGGTCTGACGGTGATGCGCGCGCAATGATCAAGTGGGTGTCTCCTCACCCATGCGTACAAAACTAGGTACCCCTTGGGGCACATCCCCAAGGATAGAGCTCCCACTAAATTTACACCCTTAAGAGAGTCTTCTAATTCCATGTGGGACTCCTTCTCTTTTAACACACAAAAGGAATTTTTATATTTTTATATAATTCATATATAGTACAAAAATTACCAACAATAGTATAAATAGTTATGAACACTTCGGCTCTAAACACATGAATAGCAGAGTTTGTTTAGTTGTTTATATATTGATTATTAGAGTTATCAATATTTTTAATGGCATCCCTAGGTCCTCATAACTTAAACATCAATGAATCTTATGTCTCCGACTCTGATTCGAACTCCGACTCCGTCGACATAGGAGAGCTGAAGGCCGACTCTCTGGATAACAGCATTGAAATTGTCATCACTCTACCAGCACCTAGGCATTTTTGACAAGCTTCATTGTAGGCATTGAGTCCCAGTGGTTCTCCAATGGGAGACTCTATCCATCATAATTCTCAGTACGATAGGATGGAGCAGGAGCATCCTCAAAATGTTGATTGTCAGTTAACCAGAGTTTATGCAGTTTTTATGAGAATTTAGGCAGGCGATGGACCATGGATTGTGAGAAGAAATGGAAGATGAAACAAAATATGTAATTCTATTAATGAATAGCTTAGAAGAATTACAGAGGACTTATGTGTATGTATACACATATGTAATAGAACTAAAACCAGGTGCTTAATAACTAACTAATTATGTAACAGATTAACAAACTATGTTACACAACTAATTATACAGCTGCGCAGAACGAGAATAAGCACCGAGTACAAAAGATATTCTCAACATCTCCCCTCAAACTCAAGGCGTAGAATTTTTCCTTTCCACTCTGAGTTTGGTCCTTAACAACAGAAACCGAGTGCTTGCTAAGAGCTTAGTAGAAATATCAGCATACTGATCTTGAGCAGGAACATGTTGAACAATAACTTGCTTACTGTACACCTTGGTTTTCCACGGGCTGATTAGCGAGCTGGGATACGGACTAATCACGAATACCACGTGAACAACCCCAAGACCGAAGCTGCCATCGTAAGGTCCTACCTCCTTAGCTCGAAGTAACCTAAGGGTTCGCCAAGATTGCTTAAGGACTGAGCCTGGTCTCTGAGGACCACAGGTCAAGGGAAGCATCCAGCTCGCTGTACGAGCTGGAGTTGGAGGCTATGACCTTTTATAAAGTCAATCACGCAATGTAAACGTGCATATATCAGACATCACGTGTCTGATATACACCTGACTTCTCGGACACGCAACAGGAACGTGCGTATTCAGACACCCACGATTGGGTTGGGCCGTGCGGCCCATTATCCCCTTACCTATTGATTTGACCACACTAATGTGTCAGGTTTAGGAATTAATCATGAATGTCACAGAGTTGACATGATAGGTAAGAAGGTCACGGGATGACCTTCTTACCAACTCCCAGGTGTCTTCTCCTATAAATATGGAGACTGTGGGAGTTAATAGGGGTTGGATTCTATATTGTAAGAAATACCCAATATACAACAATAATATTGACTAGTGGAGTAGAAGGATTTTAACCTTTGAACCACTTAAAAAATGTATTTTGAGTCACCATTTCATTTCGAAGATCATTCATTTATTTCAGTTCAACCTAAGCACTAATCCCTTTCTCTTCTTTTCTTAATTACCTGTTGGCGAAGAACCGCGTCAACACTTACTGAATAGGATTTTCTGACATCAAAACAGTGCTCAAATTATCACACTACATCAAATGAGGTTGATGTAATACAAATCCAACCAGGGATTGAATCCAAGTTATTTCAGCAGTCAACTTTGCAAGGCTCCTATATTCAGCTTCAATACTTGAGCGAGAGACTATAGGTTGCTTCTTAGAATACCTAGAAATGAGATTAGATCCAAGATATGCACAATACCCTAATGTAGAACACGTGCCATCCAGATCTGATGCCCAATCTGCATCACAAAAACCAGTCAAGTGTAGTTGTTTACACGCTTGAAGGTGCAAACCATAATCCAATGTCCCTTTTGTACGCCCTGGTTTTCCCACGAGCTGTTTAGCAGGGCGAGCCTCGGACTAAACCTGATTCAGTCTGAGGCTCCTGCAGGCCGGAGGCTCTATTTCCAGGACGGGCCCTTGTCAGCTCGAGGGGGTCCTGTTTCCAGCTCGCATTTGTTGCCCCAGGAGCTGAGAATGACATCCGAAGGCCACGGACGGAGCAGCTCGGGTTATGAACTGCTCCGGTCGCGAGCTTCTCAGGAAGCTCCGACCCTATGGGAAGTCAACATGCAAGATAAATGTGCATATTCCTACCATCACGTGTCTGATATCCCCCTAACTTCTCGGACACGCAGCAGGAACGTGCGTATTCAGACACCCACGGACGGGTTGGGCCGTGCGGCCCATTATCTCCTTCCATACTGATTAGACCACACTTGTGTGTCAGGTTTAGGAATTAATCATGAATGTCACAGATTTGATATGACAAATGGTAAGGTCACGGGATGACCTCCCTACCAACTTCCAAGTGCCTTCTCCTATAAATAAGGAGACCCTGGGAGTTGATAGGGGTTGGAAAAAATAGTCCTTGGAGAAAGATATACTTTGTAAACCAAATACCCAGAGAATATCAATAATATGGACTAGTGGAGTAGAAGGATTTTAACCTTCGAACCACTTAAAAACGTGTCTTGAGTCACCTAGTTCTTTCCAAAAGATTTCATATCTGTGACGGTTCTACTTTTAGTACTAATCTCTTTCTCTTCTTCTCTTAATTATCTGTTGCCGAAGAACCGCGTCAACAGTTTGGTGCTTTCATTGAGAGCAAGTCCGATTAGTACTACCACAAACATCCAACTATGGTGACCACTCGGTCCAGGCATGGCAACGAGACAGAACAGCATGATGGGCAGGAGGCCCACCAAGTTGCCCTCCCTGATGAGCAAGATCCTGAAGTCCAGCAGAGGCCAGGGAAGCAGCCGGCGGGCCAAGACGACACTGGTAGTTCAGCGCCCCGGCCGCCTAATCCGAATCCATGTTATTACACTGCGGTGGAGATGGAGAATGCTCAGCTGAGGAGCCAGTTAGCAGCAGCTGGTCAGCAAATCCAGGATATTCTGAGCCGACTACCCCCTCTCACAACCAACGGTAACGTTGGAGAGAGGCAAGGCGAGGCTCCTAAGTCTCGCCGGAGTAATCGATCCAGGCATAGCCGTTCGGGTAGACTTCCTGCAGCCAACTCCGTCCCTTCATCACACCATCAGGAGGCAAGCCTCAGGGAAATGCCTCGGGCCAGACAGCAGCAGTACAGCCGCTCGGTAAGGACGTCAACCCCTAGTTCTCAGCCTTCCTCGAGGGTGCCCAGAAGAGATCGAGGAAATTCCCGGAGAAGGGCCGAGGAGAGCCAGAGACGTCAGCCCGTCCCCGAAGGACATCCAGTTCCTCGTCCAGCTCGCCCAGCGCGAAACCAGCAAGCTGGCAGGGCCGAGAGGCCCCCACCAAATTTAGTCCGACCAGATGGAACCAGGATCGCCTCCCCGGTCAGGCATCCTCCTTCTCCCATCAGATATCCATCTCCTCAGCCCGTCAGAGACATCCCGACCTACGGAAATAGTAGAAGAGACCCGCCATCAGCCGAGCCCTCCCGGCGCAGCAGGATGCCGGGGGAGGGATCAGGTCGGAGCCGCCAAAGACGCACCCCGAGCCTGTCCAGCAGGAGTCACTGGACCGGTAGTACACGGAGTAATCTCTCGGGAGGAGACCTGCGCCAGCGACTAAGTTCAGCACAAAGTCACCATACTACCCAGGGAGGCGACCTTCGAGATCGCCTCAACTCTCACAGAGAGGATCAAGTTAGGGATGGTAGCTAGGCCCACTCAATTGGGGTCCGATCTGAAGTACGTAACGACGGGAATGCCCCAAATGACCTATCTCAAGATAGGAGGGGTAACAACCCGCCTAATATGTACAACGGGTCCGGAGCTGTTGAACAGCCCCGGAATAACCCAGGATCTCAGGACAAAACCCTAGAGCGCTTAACTCAGATGGAGGAGCTGATGAAGAAGCTCCTATCGGAAAAGGAAAAAGACGAATATGATTCAGGGGATGAGATGGAACTCTTCACCCCCAATATAGCAGCAACGGCATACCCTTCTAGCTTTCGTATGCCCCACTTGTCAAAGTTCAACGGGGATGGAGACCCGTCTGACCACTTAGGGATGTTCAACACCCTAATGATGGCCCATAACATCGGACCGGAGCTTCGTTGCTTGATCTTTCCTTCCACCCTAACTGGGCCCGCCAGGCAGTGGTTCAAGCAGAGTAAAAGGCAGTCAATCAGCTTCTGGAAGACATTTTCGGCTGACTTCAAAAGGGCATTCCGAGCCTCCCAGGTCGCCCGGGTCCAGGCCGACTCCCTAGCTAATGTGAGACAGCAACCGGGTGAGACACTGAAAGCCTACTTGAGCAGATTTGCAAATGTCGCTGCTCGAGCCAGGGATGCTGACGATAGCTCCAAGCTCATGGTCATGAGGACCGGGATCCTAGTCGGCGGAGACCTGTGGAAGGATATTCAAAGGAGGGGGGTCAGCTCGGTTAGTGAATTCCTTAACAGAGCCCAAGAGTGGATAAACTTGGAAGAAGCTGAAGCTTCAGCCGCGGGGACCGGCCAGGTCCTCGAGAAGCCCGCTGGGACGGGAACAGAGATCATAGCTGCGATTCTCGACGTTGCGCAAAATAACCAGCCCGGTGGTAGCAAAAGAAAAGGAAATGGTGAAAACAGCCAGCACGGTCAAAAGAAGAATAAGTCTGTGGATAAATTCAAGCCCGTGTTCACAACGTATACCGAGCTCACTCAGACCAGAGAGAATATTTTCCTGGCCAACGCTACGCGAGTCCCCTGGAAGAGGCCGGAGCCATTAAAACACCCTAAGGGAAAGAGAGACGCTTCCAAATTCTGCCGTTTTCATAACGACGTCGGGCACAATACCGACGACTGCAGGCACCTCAAAGATGAAATCGAGACTCTAATCCGAGCAGGTCCATTGGCGCAATACTCGCGAAACAGGGTCCCGGCAAGTCGACCCGCTCCGGAGGTCCCAGCCAATCAGCCCGGACCTCGGGTAGATCAGGATGTCCTTCCCCCCGCGGTCGAGGGGGAGATCTCCACCATCTCTGGAGGACCACACATGGCTGGCACGAGTAGAGGCGCCCAGAAGAGGTATGTGAATGAGTTGAAGGCCCACAATGGAGCGGAGTTCGTCCCGGAACAGCGTCAATCAAAACAACAAAGATTAGAGAAACAACCGATTATCTTCGCGAAGGAAGACGCAAGCCATGTCCAATTCCCTCATAACGATCCCTTGGTCGTAGCAGTCCAGCTCGCCAACTGGAGAGTAAGGAGGGTGTTAGTGGACAATGGGAGCTCGGTGAACCTCCTATTCCGGTCCACCTTAGAAAAAATGGGTCTGACCGTCTCCGAGCTGAAGGCAACCTCGATGATTCTGTATGGTTTTTCAGGAGAAGGATCAGCAGCGATAGGGACGATTGAGCTGGTGATCACCCTAGGAGACGAGTCCCGAACAGTGTCCAAACTACTCGAATTCGTAGTCATTGACTGCTCCGCTGCTTACAACGCCATTTTGGGCCGACCTACGCTCATTGCTTTCGAGGCTGTCACTTCCGTCCGGCACCTCGCCATGAAATTTCCTACTTCGACAGGGATCTGCACTATCAAGGGCGATCAGCTCGCTGCCAGGGAATGCTACAGCATTTCCATGAAGGGAAAATCTAAACCCGGGCAGGTGACGATGGCCGTTCAGGACGAAGAGGAATCTCGGGGACCCAAGGCGGCTCCCGAGATTGAAAAACCTCAGATTTCCGAAGGCGAAAAGCTCACCCTAAGCGAGGACATTGACCCCCGAGTAGGCGAGGACAGGTCCGAGCTCCAAGCTATTGAAGAGCTCGAGGAGGTAAGCATCGATGAGCAAAACCCGTCACGGACGGTTAAGCTCGGAAAGAACCTCTGCGATAGAAGAAAGGCAGAGCTAACTACGTTTCTGAAGAAGAACCTGGACATATTCGCATGGTCGCACGAGGACATGATAGGGATCAGTCCGAGCGTAATCATGCACACGCTCCACCTAGACAAAAGCGTCCCTGCCAAGTCTCAAAAGCAGAGGCGTTTAGGGACAACCCGAGCTGAAGCCCTTGAAGAAGAAGTGGCCCGGCTCAAAAAGTGTGGCTTTATCCGCGAAGCCAAATTTCCCATTTGGGTTGCCAATCCCGTGTTAGTTCCAAAGCCCAATGGGAAGTGGCGGACCTGTATCGACTTTTCCGACCTGAATAAAGCCTGCCCCAAGGATTGCTTTCCATTACCGAGGATCGATCAACTGGTGGATGCCACGGCGGGGCACGAGCTCATGTCCTTCATGGACGCGTACTCAGGCTACAATCAGATCGCGATGAATCCAGCAGACCAGGAACATACCAGCTTCATGACCCCGACTAATGTCTATTGCTATAAGGTCATGCCGTTCGGTCTTAAGAATGCCGGGGCTACCTACCAAAGGCTGGTAAATAGACTGTTCGCGGACCAGATCGAGAAAAACATGGAAGTGTACATTGATGATATGCTTGTCAAGTCAAAGATTGCCAGCAACCACGCCGCCGATCTGGAAGAATGCTTTAACATACTGCGAGAATATGGCATGAGGCTCAATCCTCAGAAGTGCACTTTCGGTGTCGCATCGGGGAAATTCTTGGGTTTCATAGTCAATACCCGAGGAATCGAGGCAAACCCCAACAAGATCAAGTCACTGCTCGAGCTTCCTTCCCCCCGGTCGCGGAAAGATGTCCAAGGCCTCACAGGAAGAGTGGCAGCACTGAACCGGTTCATTTCCAAATCGACCGATAAGTGCTTGCCCTTCTACAACCTGCTCCGGGGAAACAAGAAGTTCGAATGGACAGTAGAATGCAAAAGCGCATTCCTCGACCTAAAAGCGCACCTGGCTGAACCGCCTGTGCTATCAAAGCCCAAGGTAGGAGAACCTCTTTTCCTCTACATGGCCGTAACTGAGGACGCAGCTAGTGCCGTTCTGTTGCGAGAAGAGGACCAGGCTCAGAAACCGGTTTATTACATCAGCAAGAGACTCCTCGGAGCTGAGTCAAGGTACCCATTGATGGAAAAACTGGCGTTCTGCCTAATCACGGCCTCGCGAAAACTCAGGCCATACTTCCAGTCCCACTCTGTACACGTCATGACCGATCAGCCTCTAAGGCAGGTTTTACAAAAGCCTGAAGCCTCGGGACACTTGCTAAAGTGGGCGGTCGAACTCAGTCAGTTCGAGATTTTCTATACTCCCCGAACTACCATAAAAAGTCAAGCCTTGGCCGACTTCGTGGCAGAATGCGCGGGATTCCCTGAGATTCCATCAGAAGACTCACATCAGGTCGCCTCCTCAAGCTCATCGTGGAAGATCTTCGTTGATGGCTCATCTAACGAGAGCGGCTCCGGGGCCGGAATCATTCTGATATCCCCAGAGGGGCATAGATTCCACTCGGCGCTAAGGTTTGGGTTCAAGGCATCTAACAACGAGGCAGAGTACGAGGCCTTGTTAGCTGGACTTAGGATAGATAGCGAGCTAAAGGCGAGCTCTGTCCAATGCTTCAGCGACTCCCAGCTCGTGGTGAATCAGGTTCTAGGCGAGTATCAAGCGCGGGGTCCCAAGATGGCCGCCTATTTGGCAAAGGTAAAGTCCGAATTGTCTGCGTTTGGGTGAGGGTCGATCGAACAGATACCTCGGGAGCAGAACGCCAACGCAGATGCTCTCGCCAAGCTCGCCACCTCGGGAGAGACAGAAACCCTGGGGATGGTGCCAGTTGAGTTCTTGAAGAAACCTAGCATAGACGGAGGTCAGGCAGATATTGAAATGATTGACATCAGGCCGACCTGGATGACTCCCATTATTGAGTACCTCGTCGAGGGCAAGTTACCCGAAGGGCGCAACGACGCATGACGAGTCCTTTATCAAGCTCCGAGGTATACGCTAGTCGAGGGGGTGATGTACTGACGTGGGCATTCATTACCTCTCCTTCAGTGCGTTCTTCCAAGCGAAGCGAAGGCCATCCTGCAAGAAGTTCATGAAGGATTCTGCGGAGATCACACTGGGGGGCAAAGCGTGGCCTTGAAGATCCTCCGGCAAGGTTATTACTGGCCGACTCTGTCCAAAGACTCGATCTCATGTGTAAAAAAGTGCGACAAGTGTCAGCGGTTCGCTGCGGTTGCCCGAGCTCCTCCGACCGAGCTAAAAATGATTTCATCTCCCTGGCCATTTGCCGTTTGGGGGATAGATCTAATAGGCGCCCTGCCCACCGGAAAGGGCGGGGTCCGTTACGCCGTGGTAGCCATTGACTACTTCACCAAGTGGGCCGAAGCAGAACCGTTGGCGACAATAACATCGAAAAAGGTGCTAGACTTCGTGGTTAAAAGCATCATATGTCGATTTGGCCTACCTAAAAAGATCATCTCCGACAATGGTACTCAATTTGACAGCGATCTGTTCACCGAATTTTGCGAAAGGCACGGAATTGTGAAAAGTTTCTCGTCCGTGGCCTATCCCCAGGCGAACGGCCAGGTCGAGGCTATCAATAAAACTCTGAAGGCGAGCCTCAAGAAGAGGCTAGATGAGGCAAAGGGGATCTGGCCAGAAAAGCTCCCCCAAGTTCTGTGGGCCTATAGGACCTCACATCGGACTCCCACGGGTCACACTCCTTTCTCCCTAACCTTTGGGAGTGAAGCAGTCCTCCCCGTGGAGGTGAAGGTCCTGTCACATAGGGTCCAGTCCTACGACCAAGACGGGAACCACGAGCTCCTATGCCATTCCTTAGACTTAGTGGATGAAAGGCGAGAGGATTCACAACTCAAGATCGCCCATTATCAACAGAAGATCACTCGCTACTTCAACACTAAGGTCAAAAGACGTGCCTTTGGCGTCGGTGATTTGGTCTTGAGGAGAGTTTTCCTGGCCAGGAAGGATCCCAAAGATGGGGTTTTGGGACCAAGCTGGGAAGGACCATACCAGGTCATCGAGGTCATCAAAGAGGGAACTTATAAGTTAGCTCGACTTGGTGGAGGGGCGGTCCCGCGGACTTGGAATGCTATCCACCTAAAGAAATACTATCAATGATCCATTTGTAAGGCCTAGAAGGTCACCTTCCATGTATAAATAAAAATAAAATGTTTCTCTTTATTTGCAAGTGTAATTTTAAAGTAACCACAAAAGACCCTTTCCCAGTTACTTGGGGGGCATATGGTACCTGGATATAACCAGGTCTCCTTAACGACTTAGGTGTTAATTTTTATCTATGGATAAGAGTTATCACAAACTAAGTCCTATCCTGGTTTTAACCAGGTCAGAAAACTTAGAAGTTAACTAAAATTTGTTGACCGTGGTTCTTCTTTAAAGAGCCCGGGATATGGATAAAAGTTGACGCGAACTAAGTTTTTTAAAATAAGTTCCTGGTTTTAACCAGGTCACAAAACTTAGAAGTTAACTAAAATTTGTTGACCGTGGTTCTTCCTTAAAGAGCCCGGGGTATGGATAAAAGTTGACGCGAACTAAGTTTTTAAAATAAGTTCCTGCTTTTAACCAGGTCAGAAAACTTAGAAGTTAACTAAAATTTGTTGACCGTGGTTCTTCCTTAAAGAGCCCGGGGTATGGATAAAAGTTGACGCGAACTAAGTTTTTTAAAATAAGTTCCTGGTTTTAACCAGGTCACAAAACTTAGAAGTTAACTAAAATTTGTTGACCGTGGTTCTTCATTAAAGAGCCCGGGATATGGATAAAAGTTGACGCGAACTAAGTTTTTTAAAATAAGTTCCTGGTTTTAACCAGGTCAGAAAACTTAGAAGTTAACTAAAATTTGTTGACTGTGGTTCTTCTTTAAAGAGCCCGGGATATGGATAAAAGTTGACGCGAACTAAGTTTTTTAAAAATAAGTTCCTGGTTTTAACCAGGTCAGAAAACTTAGAAGTTAACTAAAATTTATAGATCGTGGCCCTTCTCTAAAAAGCCCGGGATATAAATAACGGTTAACCCAAACTAAGTTCATAAAAATAAAGAGATGAATTGTAGCCAAATGCATAAAAATATATATGTTAAGATTGCTGAGAAAATTGTCTCGAGGTGGAAGCACCTCATAAATTTTTTTATTACAATGTAAAGTAAGAGTTCAAAATTCCCAAAGAGAAGTATCCTAAGCCCCATCAGTTGGCCTTTTGGAGGTCGCGGTATCGTCCTGCCCCGCCGCGGCAAAGGCCTCTCCAGTCTCCGAGGGAGGAGCCTCCTTGTTTAGGCGGGCTTGGAGCTTCGGCAGCAAAAACGCCCAGAGGTCCGGGGGCATGAAAGAAAAGTCCGCGTCCGGATTGTGGGACCAGCAGTGATAGAACAGGTCTTGTAAGGACTGCTCCGAAACGACCCGCTCGGCTTCCAGGGCGGCCTGTGCGGCCTAGGCCTCGGTCTTCGCTGCCTCGAGATCCGTCTGCGACGCGGTCAGGGAGTTTTTAAGCTCTTGGTTCTCAGAACGGATCTTCTTCAGTTCGGCTTTGGAGGCCGCCAGCGCGTCTTTTGCCTCCTGGGCCTCCTGAAGCGCGGTCTGGCGCTCAGCCTCCATACCCTCGACTGGGCCTTGGTCCTGGCAATGCCTCTGTACGCGGCAGCAATGCCCTGCAAGAAGGGAAGGACAAATTAACTAACTATAAAAAAAAAAAAAAGGGCGGCGTGTGAATGTTAAAAGCTTTAAAGGAATGGAACAGTTTACCGTTAGGGTCATGTCCATCGAAGATTCCATAACTCGGACCGGGCTCGTTGATTCAATTGCCCGAAGTTCCTTCTCCTTGAGCTTGTAGAAATGGCTGACGGCATAGCTCGCCGACTCATATACCGTTCCCCGGAATGCTTCCGGCATCCTCTCCAGGTCCTGGTGATCGACCGGGATGCGCACATCCGGGACTGCCGTGGCCGGATTCCCGATCTCCATTACCCCGTCCTGGACGGCTAGTGGAGATCGTTGGGGTGGCGGGGGCATGGGTCCTGTCCTGGCGACAGGAAGGATCGCCCCCGCGCCCTGGGATGTAGGGGCTTTCTCCTTCTCCTTAGCCGGGGATTTGGTGGAGGTCCAAGCCGAGCTCTTGGACTCTCGGAGCCTTTTTAGCCTCGGCCCCGCTGGGGGGTTCCCGCCGAACACCGCGCCCCGTAGACTACCTCCGGGCTGAGACATCTCTTCTGCTAAGAACAAAAAACATGGTTATTACAAGGTAGCAATCATGCAGAAAGAGACGAAAGGTTTAAAGGCAATAAGTAAACGAATACTAAGGGAGCCCTACCCCCTGAGCTGGAGGAGCCTAGGAAGATTATCTCGCGAACTATCGCAGGTTCTAGGTCCGGCTCTGACTCGGGGCTGGACTCTTCTACGTACTGCCTAATCCCCGGAGCATAGATGCCCCTCTGGAGCGCCGGCCACGTGCGTAAGTTGGTCCCGTACTCCTCAAAAAGGACCGACCTAAAAGCTAGGGTGTTATCTACTACTACGGTACCCTTAGGCCGACTCTCTTGGTTGTCCAGCACGAGCTGGTCAACGCAATGGAGTAAGAGCGTATCCAGGTCCGGATTCCTCTGATGACGATGGACGATCTGCCTAGGATTGAACCTAACCAGCCGGGGGTCTGCAGTGGCCCTATCTACATTCTGATGACGATGGCTGCTCCAGATCGGACCCTCTCCTCGCCCATACCCTGGGCGACCTCCAAGGTCCTCTTCCTGTTCATCACGAGAGGGACTTCGTCGCCCTCCTCCTCGCCTTCGTCGTCTGCGACCTCCTCCGCGACGATCGGTCTGTTATCGCGAGCTGGGGGAGGCCCCCGGGGCTTTTTCAAATTCAAAGTCTGATTTGGGAAAATCAGCTTGCAGAATACCATCGTCTCGTCCGTCACGAGCACGCGGTAGTCTTTCTCACTGGGGGGCGAGTTCGCCAATGTATCGTATTGACCCCCGAGGGTCACAGACTTTTCGGTCCTCGCGTAGATGGCTGCAAGGTTGGTTGAAGTCAGAAGTGGAATAAGGGAGGAGCTAAAATAAGATAAGCTTTAAAAGGCGAACTAAATCAAGGATCACTTACGAGGACGGTTGAAGTAGTGATGGTCGCAATTGCGGAACCCAGTTGACATGAAAAACTGGTCTTTGAAGTCGTTTGGATGGCTCGGCAGCTCGATGACTGCTGCTGTGTTAGGGAAGCGGGTTAAATAATAGAACCCGTCGCCTCGCCCCCGCTGGTCCGGGCTGGCTTTGAGGCAAAAGAAGTATAGAATATCAGCGGGAGTGGGGACCTCCCACTCGTGCTTTTGAAACAAATACCTCAATCCCGCCAACAGACGGTATGAGTTGGGGGGGAGCTGGAATGGGGCCAACCCCACATAGTTCAAGAAATCAGCAAAATACTGGTCCAGGGGGAGGAAGGCCCCTGCCTTGAAGTGTTCACCGCTCCAGGCCGCGAACGACTCGTCGAGCGGCGTGCAGCTCCGCTCCCCATCCGCAGCAGGTCGGGCGATCACGGAGGCCATCCCCAGGGGAATGTTGTGGTTGAGGAAGATTTTGGTGATCTTTGTCTGGTCGGTTATCTTCGAGACGATTCTCTCCGCCTCGAAAAATGCGTCGGGGGCCACCTCGGCCTGTTTCTCCACGGCCGGGCCAAAGTGGGGAATCGGCGAGCTGGCTATCACCGCCTTTCCTTTATCCTGCTGGGAAGACGAACTTCCCACGTTCTTCTGTGGCAGATTTATCTTTGGAGCCATCTGGTTGCCTATCGAACAAAAGAAAACACTTTAGAAAAGGCGACCCAAGCAGGAGAGTGAAGCAAGTATTAAGTACACGAGCTGGGGTAAGCCCAGCCCGTGGAGAGTGGTGCCACGCGTTCCAAGGAACACGCGCCTATGCCCTCAACAGATCCCAGATTACTCGGAATTCGTGTGTCAGAGGGCTCAGAGTAAAAATTTGCCTTGGGGGGAAAGTTTCAACAGGAAAAGCGTGGCAAAACCGCTTTTGAGGCGTATTCCCTAAGCTACCCGGTTTTTGCACCCAAAAATTCCTAAAGGTCCTACCCAGAAATTGTTCCTGAAGAAACACCATGAAACCCACACTCTAAAACGATGTCCCATGGCAGGCGTGCCCTAACCTAAGAAGGGCTGTCACCCTCTGTATTCACGCAGCTCAGAAAACCCCTGCATGTGGCTACAGTAATATTTTTTACCTAAGCTACAGTGGCATGCTTTCAAAGTGAACAGGGTCAGAAGAACTTACAGTATATGGTTGGATGGTGAGCGAGGTTGCTGCGCTGGTAGGAGCTTCGTTGGTACAGTAACCTCCAAGGCTTTGAAGAAACTCGCACGCTTAAGCTTCGTGAACGGAGAAGATGAGAACAGCAGAGATGAGGGTTTCGTTCTTTGGAAGGTCAGAGAAAGAAGAAGGAAATTTGGGAATTTTTTGAATGATAAGGTGGCCCGTGCGTGGGATGACCACCCCCTTTTATACAAGGGAAGGATCACGTGTAAAAGGCTCTTGGGAGACCCTCCACTCGAAATGTGAAACGACGGCTGGACAGTAGGCTAGGCCATTTAATGCGGTTCTCGTAGAGTGTACCGTCGCCACCCACAGCGTTCCACGTATCAAACGCCTGCGAAAAGAATGGAATGCGAAGGGTTGTGGGGGAAGTCTAGAAGCCCCTACTGTGGTCTCCTGTATCTGACGTCATAGACCATGAGCAGGAGCTTGGGGGGCAGATGTACGCCCTGGTTTTACCACGGGCTGTTTAGCAGGGCGAGCCTCGGACTAAACCTGATTCAGTCCGAGGCTCCCGCAGGCCGGAGGCTCTATTTCCAGGACGGGCCCTTGTCAGCTCGAGGGGGTCCTGTTTCCAGCTCGCATTTGTTGCCCCAGGAGCTAAGAATGACATCCGAAGGCCACGGACGGAGCAGCTCGAGTTATGAACTGCTCCGGTCGCGAGCTTCTCAGGAAGCTCCAACCCTATGGGAAGTTAACATGCAAGATAAACGTGCATATTCCTGCCATCACGTGTCTGATATCCCCCTGACTTCTCGGACACGCAGCAGGAACGTGCGTATTCAGACACCCACGGATGGGTTGGGCCGTGCGGCCCATTATCTCCTTCCATACTGATTAGACCACACTTGTGTGTCAGGTTTAGGAATTAATCATGAATGTCACAGATTTGATATGACAAATGGTAAGGTCACGGGATGACCTCCCTACCAACTTCCAGGTGCCTTCTCCTATAAATAAGGAGACCCTGGGAGTTGATAGGGATTGGAAAAAATAGTCCTTGGAGAAAGATATACTTTGTAAACCAAATACCCAGAGAATATCAATAATATGGACTAGTGGAGTAGAAGGATTTTAACCTTCGAACCACTTAAAAACGTGTCTTGAGTCACCTAGTTCTTTCCAAAAGATTTCATATCTGTGACGGTTCTACTTTTAGTACTAATCTCTTTCTCTTCTTCTCTTAATTATCTGTTGCCGAAGAACCGCGTCAACACCTTTCAAGTACCTAAGAATTCTTCTCACTATCTTCCAATGACTCTCCAATGGAGTGTACATAAATTGGCACACTTTGTTTACAGTAAAAGAAATATCAATTCTAGTAATAGTTCCATATTGCAAGGCTCCCACTTGGCTCTTGCACTGTTGAACATCCTGTATTGGATCACTGCCATAGGCAGAAATTTTTTCACCCCCAGTCATTGGTGTGTTCAACCCATTGCAAAATTGCATCTTAACTCTACATAATAAACCCAAGATATATTTCCTTTGTGACAGAAAAATACCATGAGTAGTCTCAACCACCTCTATTCCAAGAAATAAATGTAGTTTGCCCAAGTCTTTCAAAGAAAAGGAAGAACTCAGCTTAGTAATAAGATTTTTTACCTTCGTGGAAGAGTCTCTCGTGATTAAAATATCATCCACATAGACAAGGATGAATGTGGAGGATGAGATGTAATTCGAGTGAACAAAGATTGATCTGATTTAGCTCCATGAAACCCAAAACCAAGCAAAACATCCTTTAATTTTTCAAGCCAAGCTCTTGGAGCTTGTTTGAGCACATAAAGTGCCTTTTTAAGTTTTCATACCAAATATGGAGCCTTGGGGTCCTCAAAACCTGGTGGTTGAACCATGTACACCTATTCTTGGAGAACCCAAAATAAGAAAAGAATTGTTCATGTCCAGCTGAAAAACAGACCAATTTCGTGACAAAGATATAGTAAATTTCAACCGAATAGTTGTAGGATTGACAACAAGAATGAATATCTCATGGAAATCGAAGCCATAAGTTTGGTGAAATCCCTTTGCAACCAAGCGAGCTTTGTGCTTCAACACACTACCATCTGGGTTCTCCTTGAGCTTGAACACCCAACAACATTCAATAACTTTTCTATTATGAGGAAGGGTTGTGAGAACCCATGTTTCATTTCTCTGTGAAGCTAAAAATTCCTCTTGCATAGCTGCCTTCCAAAGAGAATTATTTAAGGCATCATTCAGAGTTAGTAGTTCCTTGGAAGCTATTTAAACCTTGGGTTTATAAACCCCAACTTTTGACCTTGTGACCATTCCATGGGTATTAGATGTGGGCATGGGACCACTATCAGCTGCTGGTGTAACAACAGAAGGTTGTTCAGTAGGTATGGCATGTGAAACAGGAACATTGGAAGCAGCCAAAAAAGGTCCTGTAGATTTAGCAGCAATGTTGACTTGCATGGGGTCACTAGGAGTAGATAAAGTTGGTCTACATGAGGGAACATTGGTCCTTGATATGACTAAAGAGTGAGTAGGCTGCACCATTGGTATAGAAGCTCTAGCATTAGAAGTAGAGGCTGACATGTGTGAGGTAGGAACTTTGGACAGATTAGTCAAAAGTGGAAAAGAGTGTTCATTGAAAATGACATCTATAGACATATAAATCCTACCATTTGGGGCAAGGCACTTATACCCTTTGTGTTGAAGACTGTACCAAATAAAGGTACATTCAAGAGACTAAAATTGGAACTTATTAGTGTTATAGGGTCGAATATTAGGGTAGCATGAGCAGCCAAAAGTTTTTAACTTTGTGTAATCAAGATTTTTGTTGAATAAACAAAACAAAGAAGTTTCCCCTTGGATAACAGGCGTGGGAAGTCTATTTATTATATAGACTGAAGTTCTAACAGCCTCATCCCAGTAATTAATTGGCATAGAGGCATGAGCTAAAAGAGCAAGGGAGGTTTCGATAAGGTGCTTGTGTTTTCTTTCAGCAACCCTATTTTGTTCATGAGTGGCTGGACAAGAAAATCTATGGTGAATACCATTATCCACAAGATATATACTAAAAACTCTGTACTCACCCCCCCCCCCCCCCCTCCACACCCAATTAGACTAAAAAATCTTAATAGAACAATCAAGTTCATTTTCTACTTGAGTCTTGAAATTTATAAAAGTTTGCAAGGCTTCAGATTTTGCACGTAATAGATACACCCAAGTATATCTAGAATATGCATCAATAAAGCTGATATAGTATCTATATCCACTAGAGGAGACTTGAGGGGTTAGTCCCCATAAGTCTGAGTGAATGAGATGAAGGGGCTTCGTATACACAGTTTCTGAATTGGGAAAAGGAAACTTATGGATTTTTCCTTTGCAACAAGGAGAACAAAAATCAAAGGAAGTGTTATTGATTGAATGTATATTACAATTGGACAATACATTTTTGACAGTGGAGGCAGATGGATGACCCACCTTACCATGCCACAATAAAAACTCAGAATGAACAACATTGTGCTGCTTATTACACATATTAGACCTATTACAAGACTCGTGAACTTGAACTGCTTTAGCTTCAGGCAACTGTCCAAACTTGTGGAGAATAGGCTGTGGAATCTTTGTTAAGGTGAGTGATGAAGAAGGGAAGGCATAGAGACCATTAGTGAGTACTCCTCGCATCACTATTGCTTTGGTGACCTAGTCTTTCACAAGACAATAATCAGAATGAATTTCAAAAAAGACAAAGTTATCTTGGGTGAATTGAGAAACACTAATGAGATTTTTATTAAGCTTAGGCACACGAAGAATTTGGTTCATGACAAGTGATTTAGGAGTGAAAGAAGTTTGAATACCGGTCTTACCAAAGTTAGAGAAGGTAAGGCCAGACCCATCACCAATATGAAAATTTTCAGATCAGAGTAAGTGTTATTTGTCATCAAGTTGGCAACCTCACTAGTGTAGTGGTTTTTAGCACCTGAGTCTGGATACCATGCCGGATCATTTACCATTTCCGCTATAGCCACCATAGCAGACATATTTCCATTAAGTTTAGTTAGGGTAGCTGCACCAAAACCAGGAAAGTCCATGTTGAATCTGTTATAACATCGAGAAGCATAGTGATCGGGTCGAGAACACAATTGACAAATAGTTCTGCTTCCAATAGAATTTGTAGAATTAGGTTGTGGAGTTGAGGCAGAGAAAGTTTGAGATGGGCCTCTACCACCAGCAAAGGGGTTCCATGAGCTACGAGTAGATCCATTAGAATTAACCCCTCAAGAAGCACCAGAATAATTTTGAAAATTCCCCCATTTCTTGAAGTTAGATGACGTTTGGGTGAGATTTTCTTGAGAAAAATCAAGGTCTGCATGTTGGCTCTCCAAAAGACTATGCAAAGCAAGAAGAAGACCCTCTATTTCAGCCATCGTATAGGAATCCTTACCCGAGTTCACTGACACAACAAAAGTGTTGTAATCGGTTGGAAGACCCTTGAAAATTACTGCAATTTGTTCCTTAATAGTTAGGGCATGTCCACTGAAGCTAATTGATCCACTAAGGATTTAATTTTCAGAAGATAATCATGCACCGATAAAGACCCCTTTCGACAATTTCCAAGTTGTGTAGTGAGTTGATCAATCTTGGCAGTTGTATGTGTATGAAAATAAACCTCTAGAGTCTACCATACCTGTGTTGATGTTTCTGATGCACCGATAAAGACCCCTTTCGACAATTTCCAAGTTGTGTAGTGAGTTGATCAATCTTGGTAGTTGTATGTGTATGAAAATAAACCTCCAAAGCCTCCCATACCTACATTGATGTAGAGTTCAAGAACTTTACTTAGCTAGTTAGATAGTAGTAGCAATAGTAATAGTAGTAGTATTTTTATGACTGTGGATTTTGGTTCAGACCGGGAATTATTTGGACACTCATAGTAACACTTGTAGATTTTCTAAGTTTAACCTATAGTTTAAGAATATTAATTTTAACCTAAGGTTTGATTAATATGACTGATATTGATGGTGATATTTATTATATTATAAGGTTTAGATAGACCCAATAAGAAAGTAACACTTGTCATGTGTATGTTTAATGATAATTAAGTATTTTTGAGGAATAAGTTTATTAAGAGTAATATTTGAATATCCTAGGGTCTGTCAGCAGCTTTGAAAACGTTAGGGGACTTAGTCAAGGCTGTTTACTCAATTCAAATTAACCTTAAAAAGTGCAATTTCGTGTTTAAATATTCAGCGTATGCCGATATATCGCAGCTATAGGGGGCGATATATCGCAGTACGGGGATACGAAAAACACGTAATTTCGCACGAGCACCTCGACGAGCCTCGGGCATGCTGGCCCATGCGATATATCGCCTACAAGGGGCAATATATCGGCTCCTTCAGTGTACTTTTGAATATTTTTGAAAACGTTCCCATTTTAATCTTTAACCTCTTGATAAGTCCAGCATCTTTCTGACCGAGTCTTCACCCTCTGCTGAACGATAATTCAAATATTTTTCACTTAAAAAGCCATTATTTTATTCAAGTTAGATGAAGATATTTTCATTCTTGAACTCTATAAATAGGACCTAGGACCCAGTCATTTATTCATTCATCAAGCTAAGTTCAGAGGCTGCAAGTTGCTAGGTTATTTTGAGAGTGTAAACACTTGGGTTGGTGATTATAAGCTTACCAAACACTTGGGAAGTAAGGTTTATAGCACATTTCGGTTCAAGGTTTAGATTGGTCATAGAAGCATTCAAGGTATTCCAAACTCTAGTTCATTTGGTATTATTTTTCTTTAAGTTCTTATAGTTTTCTATTCAGCACCCTAACTTTATTCTTTATTCTTGGATAGGAAATCTAAGATCTTGAACATAAGGTTTTTGGTAAGTATATTCCTGATGGTATAGTTTGTCCATTCTTTTCATCTCATTCCCTTTAGTATACTCACCTTTCCATTTATGGTTTTTAGGAGTGTTCCAAAGTCCCAAATCTGTTCTCATATCCTGGTATTTTTGGTAAGGAAAATAGGATAGGATTCTATATGTTATGTTATGTGTTATCTTATAATGTATGTGTTATGATTAACCTATGATTTATGTGATGTTATGTATGTTTGTAGACTTGGGTATATGACCTGTATAACTAACAAGCCCCAATAAATTTATGGGCATATGACTTTCTTAGCTAGCAAGCCCCAAAAATCTAATGGGCATATGACTTGTTTGTTTATGGGACCCCAAGTAATAATGGCTATTATAGTATATGTGACATATGTTTATGATATGTTTTATGTTGCATTATGAATTTATGTATATGGTTTACGTGTTAGGTTTTCCTTGCTGGGCATTAGGCTCACTCCTTTATGTTTATATGTGCAGGAATATAGCTTTGGTGGCGGGAAAGGTTCTTGGTAGCTTGGGAATGTGTATTGAGGCGGAATGGAATCAAAGGACCGAGAGTTTGATTTGAGGATGAAGTTTCTTTAATTATGGTTTTATATTTATTTTCCGCACTTTATTATGTAATCAATTTTATTTACAATTATGTTATGTTTTTCTTTTAAAACAATGGGATCCCATATCCTACTTTAAATTTTATGTAGTTTAACATTTGTTTTTACAAGTTTTTAACGAAGTAATGATTATTTCACTTGTAAGTTTTATTAAAGAATAGTGTCTGTGTATAGTTGTCGTTAATGGTCCAAAGTCTAGAGTAGTTGGGGCATTACAGTTGATGTTTCCGATACTACCACACGAGTTAAGATGTTTTCCATCATAGATGATAGCAGCCAAATGTATAATAATTGATCTTGTTGTTCCCAATCAACATACGCTGGATTTAATCGAGAAGTAACCCGATCTGCATCATTCAAGACCTAAGGTGGTGAAGTGCTGCCTTTCACAATATAGCTCTACAATTTTTGTCCCTTAATCGCTCCAAGAACTTAAGGTTTCCAGAGAAGAAAATTCGAAGCATCGAGTTTAACAGATAAATTGTTCACGAATACAACCGGAGTGAATTCCAGAGAAGACAAAGACGAATCAGATGTAGTTAAAGAGAGAGTAGCCATTCACAGAGAATCAATCAAGAGTAACGAATCAAGAAGATGAAGAAGTTTAGAGCAATGGTTCTAATACCATGTGAGAAGAAATGGAAGATGAAACAAAATATGTAATTCTATTAATGAATAGCTGAGAAGAATTATAAAGGACTTATGTGTATATATACACAAATGTAACAGAATTAAAACCAAGTGCTTAACAACTAACTAATTATGTAACAGATTAACAAACTCTGTGACACAACTAATTATACAGATGTATAGAACAAGAATAAGCACCGAGTACAAAAGATATTCTCAACATGGATGCAACTTCTGAACTGCCGGAGGCTATCGAGGGTGTTGTCACTGCACTTCGCAAATTGGTTGATTTCTATCGTGGTGGATAGAGGAGAGGCTTTTGTAGTTTACGACTGTGTATCATGTGTCGTGACAACCTGTATGTCTGTTTATAATTCCAACGTACCTTTTGGCACCACTAGGTTTGTTATTTAATTATGGTTTCATAATCTTAATGAATGTGAAGATTATGGTTGAACCTCTATAGCACAAGTTTAGCTATGAAAAAAACCATAAACTACAATTTTTTAACTTTTTCTTACCCTAATTAAGCCAAATAAAATGCAACTAAAATATAAAATGAATAAAACCATTTATAAAGAAACCCACCATATTTTTTGCTGTCACATACAAGGATTTAAATGAGGAAGACATTTTCATAACCTCAGTCAATATATGGTTCAAATCAACCCATATTTTAGTACTTCATTTTGAGTTGAACATGATTACTTGATAATCTTATAATTCTAAATTAATGTTAGGGAGTTGAACAAATAAAGATTTAATTAACATATAGACATGTGGGTAAATACTCATGAACCATCCAATAAATTTCCAAATTAAATGGGAATAAAGCCATTTTACTCAATTTGAATACTTTAATAAAAGTTAAAAAGTAATCATTAGTGTTAGTACAACCTGATCACTTCAACTACAGTGTAGGTTTATTAGACAAATGTGCATTTCATACTTTCAAAGTTGAAATTTCACTACTCGTCTCACATGAGAAAATTGAATCACACCCCATACTTTTCATAGTGCTGAAAAAAAATAGGCATTATTACCTCGTTCATAATACTTGATGGTGAAGGTTTGGTGTCTCTCACATATATCCATTCATATGAACATGTGTACATTAAATTTTGAAGGTTTGTTGAACAAATAGCTGAACTGAAGGGTGTTGAATTGCTTACTACTATCACAACACGATTAAGAACTTGTATTCACCCAGTGATAGTCAATTAATTATTGCAGCATATTTTATTATTAGCTATACGTTCATCAATAAGTGTGTTAATAGATTTTATGATTTCATCTTCAGGAAAGATACAGTATTTTGATCTTTGTTAAGTATTGGGAGTCGTGAATAGTTGTTTATTATTGATGCCTAGCAATGAAGATTTTGATAAGTTATATCATTTATTACAATTTGAGGGAGAAAATGTCACTAGGATTAGGATTGAGGTTTCATCTTAAAACCAATTGATAGAATGCCACAAGGCCGACTCATAAAATTTGTGGTAACATAGGACATCACAAGGCTGGTTGGAAAATTTGTGGGTATACACACCGTCCAAAA
This sequence comes from Humulus lupulus, assembly GCF_963169125.1. NCBI lineage: Eukaryota > Viridiplantae > Streptophyta > Magnoliopsida > Rosales > Cannabaceae > Humulus > Humulus lupulus. Next base: position 20,642,531 of record NC_084801.1, on the reverse strand, counting down.
CAAGTCATAGAATCCAACACGAAGACATACATTGGAAATGTATACCATAATACAATTTGAGGGAGGAAAGGCACTAGGATTAGGATTGGGGTTCCATCTTAAAACCAATTGGTGTTAAGTGGAGTAACCATTTCATTTATAAAGATATTGTTGTTCCCATATATTTTCCATGTGAAACCTTTTTCACATCTAATATCCTTCTTGAAAATAAATAAGAACCACTGCATGACTATGTGTCACAGTGTGGAAATGGATAGCAAGGAAGATCAACTTTTCATTACTACATAGTATTGGTTTAAACAAGGATCCAACAAAACTGTCTCGAGAAGACAAGCTTGGGAAGATCTTCAATACAGAGGATGAGGCACAACAATTTTTTTGTATGTATAGTAAACTTATGGGGTTTGGAGTTCGAAAATGCACAAAAAGAACATAGAGAAATGGAGAACTATATATCAGAAGCTGGGTTTGCTCAGCTGAAGGACATAGACTAAAGAAGTATGAGGAAATCAAGGAGAAAAAACGTGAACCCAAGGTAATCACACATGTAGGTTGCAAAGTCCAGTTTCGCATTAACAAAGACAAGGATGGAAAAAGATGGGTAGTTAAAGAATTTATGATGACCCACAATCATGATTTGCTATCACAGTTACATGTGAACTTTTTGAGATCTCATAGGGGCATTTTTTATGGTAATCTATAAATGGCGATGACTACGAAGAAGTTAGGGATTAGGACATGCAAAATAATGTCCCTCGTGGCTTTACATCATGGTGGTTATGAGAACGTTCCTTTCTTGTTGAAGGACTTGTACAACCAAATGGCTGAAGATGATATGGTTGAGGTTAGTGAGCTAGATGCTTAAAAAACCATTGGTTATTTAGAAGAGAAATCCAATCATGAGGAGATTTTTTTTTTTTTTTTTGCAAGTATTCATATGACGAAGAGTTTCGACTAAATTCAATGATATCGGCTGATCAAAAGTGTCGGAAGGACTATAGTAAATTTGGACATTCCCTAGCCTTCAACACCACTTACAAGACAAATTAGTATGGAAAGCCTTTGCTAATACTAGTTGGTGTAAACAACCACTTCAATACAGTAATATTTGCCTATGAAATTCTTCATGGTGAGATTGTTGCTATTTTTGTGTGGGGGCTTCTCGCGTTTATGGAATGCATGAAGGGAGTGAGGCCAAAGACTGTGATCATAAATGGTGATCCTCAGATGAGAACTGCAATTCAGTCAGTAATGCCCCATGTTATTCACTATTTATGCAGCTGGCTCATTAGTTGGAATGTAGCATCCAATGTTAAAGATATTAATTTTTGAAAAGATTTCATAGGCTAATGAGGACATATATGAGTGTGACTCAATTTGACGAAGAGTAGAAAAGTCTTGTAGATAACTTTATATTGACTGATAATTCATGGATACTTAAGACATGGAATCAAAGGGAGAGTTGGGGAGAGGCTTTTCTTAGAGGTCATTTTTTTTGGTTATATGAGTACATCACAAAGGTGTGAAGGAATGAATGCTTTTATAAAAAAATAAAAAAGTAACACAGACAATGAGATTAAATGAATTTGTTCGTCAGTTGGACATGGCACTACCATGGTTAAGACGGAAGGAGATAAAGGATGACCACGACTCAAATTATACACTGCCCGAGCTAGGAAAGACAAACATGGCAACTGTGGAGAAGTAGATTGCACAGTTATACACGAGAAATATTTCTATAAGATAAAAGAAGAACTTCAGAAGGAAGAAAAATATTTGGTACAACGACACTCCTCTAATATCATAGAAACTACTTATAACCTCACTAAATTTGGTGAGAATGGCCACAACTTTCATGTTTATGTTAGTCAGGTTCATGCCCACTTGGGATGTAAGTTTCTAATGTTTGAGAGTTGTGGATTGTTGGGATTTGTGCCCTTAAATCATAATTCTATATGAACGATTACCGTTAATTAAATAAAGTTAATATTTTTCACTCATATTTGTATCTAATTATACATGATACTTATCATGAAGATCTAATATTATTGATGTGATATTGAATTAAGTATATGTATAATGATATATATACAATAGGATTTAATTCAAGATAATAATATAAAAATTGTTCGTAATCGCTAAATAAAGTGGGAGTTTTATTTGATAAAGATTATGAGTATGGTTTATCTTCTATTTAAGACAAAGCAGTTTATTTATATTGTTAAGTGTAGCAACACAAAGAGATAGAGCTACCGTATACAATATAGATTGTATTGGACTGAGACACGATGAAAGAAAGAACTTATGATATTCTCTGTTAAAATATAGAAGTTCAACATTCATCAATCGATGGTCGTTTGAGACTTGACCTCAATCCTAAAGTAAGTAATGAACTCCTATTTGTGTTTTTATGACTTTTGACTTATCGGGTAAGGTTCAATATTCCTACGACCGAATTTCTGATATCTTGGAGCCATAGAACTACAAGTGGCTTGGAACATACTTAACAAATATGGAATCTGCTCCTTACTTAAATGAAAGCTTATTAGTTGTTCCTTTTAGTGTTGATTTAGGACTTGAACATAGAGTGCTCAATTTCTGTTAGAGAACAGATATTTCATTCTATAATTAAATTTATAGAATAATCTTCATTAGAGAATCAATGGAACTAATTGATAAAGACATAATTAGAGAGGTTAATGGATATTAAGACTTAACTTTAATTATGAACAACTAGCATAGAATCATAACTCATGCAATGACTAAATCAATGGACGACTTTATAGTTATAGCTTCTAATAATATAAGACTGTAGTTTTGAGAGTTCAATTATGAATTTCTAGTGGAATAATTCGTAGTTAATAAATTAATTAATGGAACTAAGAGTTAGTGAAATTTAATTAATTTCACTAACTCTTAGTTCCATTAATTAATTTATTGGAACTTAGAACTCGAGTCCATACTGTCCCCGTACTAGCTCGATAACACAGAGGTAGAATTTTGGTAATAAAATGAAATAAATAAAAACAATAAAGTATTATCTAATGGCAAATAAAATTATATTGATACTTTTGTGAAATTAAGTTTTTTTATTGAAAATTAATTTAGTCATATTTAATTTTGTGGTATAATTGTATACTGCATAAAATAATATGATAAAGACCCAACAAATAGCATTTTATAGAGATAAAATACTACATGGCCCAAAGCCATGCAGTTGGCGCCAACCACAGTCCAAATAGATTGTGGCCCAATGAGATTAGGACTAGGTCTTCTTTTGATTGTTATTTTAATAGAATATAACATCATGAGAAAAAGACATCAAATTCATTTTTCACGTTAGTTTTCCACGAGAGAAAAATAGAGAACTTTGGTCTCTCTAAATTGTGAGAAGAACATTCTCTCAAGTGTTGAGATTCAAAAGTGTGTTATTGAGTATCCTACCAAATAGCATAGATATCCACCTATCTCCTTCTCTTTGTGCGAGTCATAGAATGGTTAAGAGGCTAAGAAGCCGTTTGATCTACACGTGTTCTACATCTACAAAAATGTATTTATAATTTTCTTTTTATTCAGATTCATGTCGCATGAGAAAGATCTCATTCTAGTTATGGTTCCTAGAGTGATTCGTTCTTATGCTTTAATAATTGTTATTATTGCATTGAAATATCATCTCATGCTTCCGTTGCACTGTCAATCACATGATAAAAAACAAACATGGACTGCCTTGTCGTCACATATTTGCAGACATGAAGCACCTACAGATAACAGAGATTCCACAATCATTAATTGCTACGATGTGGTTGAAAACTAAATTGGTAAAGGAAGATGTAACGAATTATGGTAGGAAATATCCTTATATTTTATCAAAAACGAAGTTCTGGTTTGGTCAAGTAATGGAAAGTTGTAGTGAGTTGGCAGCAGTTGGTAGCAGAAGTCAGGTAGCATATGAAAAAGCAGTGAGTGCAATAACAGACTTAATAAAACAGTTGAAGGAAATAGAGGTGGATGAAGAACCAATTGTAAGGTTACAATCATTTTCATCAACGCTAGTAAAGAATCCATTGATAACCAAAACAAAAGGTACCGCTAGAGTGGGTCGTGATGGTGAACCTGCTAAAGAAGGTGTAGTGAGTGCAAACAGGTTGGATACAATAAAGCCACATGCAAGTTGTACAGGCGAAAGACTGCCGCAAATTTACAGGGTGATAACATTCTAGAACCTTCTCTTGATGATGCTATTCACCTAGGATCAGATGATGAAATATATGAAGGTGACGAGCACGACTAAACTGAAATTCATTCAGGACGAACTTCCTCTACAAAAAGTGGTAATGATAACCAAGTTGAAGTCCATTTTCATACACCACAAATGAGGGATAAAGAAGGATAAGTTGTTACAATAGAGATGCAATCATTTAGGGGATCAGCTGTAAATGTAATTGAAAGCAGCACAGCACCCACATAAGTAGCAGTTATTGTAATCACGATGTTTTTTAGATAATTCATTGATCACCCCAACTAAGTTTTGGTAAGGTACTCCATATGGTTGGAGTAGTACTTCATTAGAAGATTTAAGATAACCAGTTGTTCCTTTATTTTATTTTTTGGATAAGTACTTTGAAAAGTTTTCATTTTCTGAATTTTGTTATGCAAATCAAACATCCAACTTAATTGATATTCAAACCTTTTTTTTAATACTTGTTTCTTCTATCACCGGTTTTTATTATTAGTTTTTTGGATTTTATTGTCTCCCCTTCATGGTTAACCAGGTGATATGGGATAAATTAGTCAATTTTAACTAACAGGTGTCTAAAAATAGGTTAATACATTTTATGGTGGGTTTTTGTAATGACCTACCAATCCATGACAGTTACACTATGTGTTTAAAACAATGCTTAACTCGCTAAATGAGTCATTTAGACTTAAAATTTGTAATTAAAACTAACTCAACGATTAGGTATTAAAAGTTTTGGTCAAACAATAACCACTTCATTAAAAATGTTTAAGTTTGTTCACGAGATCCCAAAAAAAGTTTATAACTGTTACAGATCCAAAATAAATACAAAAGGTCGGCTTAAGCGGAAAAATCAGGGTTCAACCCTAGCTCTAGCAAGTAATCTTGGCCGTGGTGGTTGAGCAGGCCGCATATGTACACTCCGCCCCTAAAGCTCTCCAACTCATGGCCGATCTAGCTTCTCTTTGCCCTTACCTGCATCACTTAGCACCCGTGAGCCAAAACTCAGCAAGAACATATAAACATGCTCATAAACAGTTATTCAACAGGATACAGGTCATAATTATCATGCCTAGCAGTTATAGTCAATACACAGGCATGCACTCAATCTATTTAAGCGGCCATAGAGCCACATAGGTGTTTGTCACACTATTCCCTTTGGAAAGGGATATAGAGTCGGTCAAGTGTGAACCACGCTCTATGTTTCAAGCGGCTATAGAGTCGTGCAAGCGTATGTCATGCTTTCGGGTGACCCCAACTTAATGGTATGTGTTCCACATGCTATTTTCGACCACGGCTTATAATCTGAGCTTCTACATTGGCCCAGCCACAACGGCTTGCGTTCCGCACGCTACTTCCTACCACGGCTTATAAGCCAAGCTAATCAACCAGATATAACATATAAGCATTTATCATTCAATATGGATATACACAGTGCACTCAATCATGTTTAATCAAACATATCAGACCTGGTTATAACTGTGCTCAATAATCGGGACTCAAGCCTTAATCTCAGACCAGGTGCAGTTTTCTTACCTCAAGTCTTAAGCACGCAAATATAGCGACCCTGAGTGCGATCCTTTCCTCACAATCGTAGTGTTATACCCTAGTCACAACCATAACAAGGAATATCCATCAAGAAACGAACCAATAAAAGCTTCCAAACCAAGTCCTAGCCTCCGGGACCTTGAATTCTACTAAACCGGGTAGTAGAACCATTCCCGAGTCCATAGGTTTGGGTTTCCGTAACCCAAAACCTCATTATTGACTTTTTTCTAATTTGAGTCGCGACGCCTGACTAGTCAGAGAGCCCACGTCCGAAATCCCCTGCACTTGCGTCGCGGTGCAACTCACCAACTGCCACAGTGCTAAGGCAGTTCGAGGCACCCCTGCCTCAACTGAGTTCATGCAAGCCGCGACGCCCAAGAACAACGCCGCGGCGCGACCCTACGAACCCAGAATTCCAACGATTTCAAAAATCACAAATCCTCCCAAAACCGTCCCAAGACACGGTTTTAACCCATTTCAACCACATGAATGGTCTCAATAGCTCATGTATATAATAAACAACCTTTAAAACACACCAAATCCTAACTGAAACCCAAAGTGAAAAACATCTCCCATGAACACTTGAAATGAAACCAAAAGCTACAGAAAACAAAGTTTACCTCTTGCAACAACGATTCCCAAGTTGTTCCCTTAGCTTAAAAACTTCTAAACTTCTCCCAAGGCAACTCAATTCCCACCAAGCTTGCCTCGAAGCTTTAGAATTCAAGAGTTTTCTCAAAAACTCAAAGACTTAGAGAGAGAGAGAGAGAGAGTACGTGATAGAGAGGAGAAGAGAGAGAGAGAGAATTATTTACTTCGAAGTTAATTAACTCAATCCTTGGCATATATCACTTAAGTAGTCCAAAAGACCAAAATGCCCTCACTCTACCACTTCCCTCTCAAAGCCCCTCAAGGGCAAAAGGATCATCAGACATTCTAATCCCACATAAACTCAAGATTCCCAATTAATTCTGCCAATCCCAAAATATCACTATTTTCCCCCAAAATACGATTCATACTCCATTGAGTCCCAGTAACTCACTGAATTACCAAAATACCTCTTGGATCACCCCGAGCCGGGTATTAATCATTGTTGTGACTCTACAACTATCTTGCTCAAAAGGACCGCCTCCTGCCAAATATCTCAAATATATTCACATAATAATGTGGTCTCAATCACATAATACAATATAAACACAATTATACCATCATTGGATCAAAATTACAAATATGCCCCTTTAAATAAAAGTGGGCATTTTATGCACATTTAATACACTTAAACACACATAATCAGTCGCATCATAATATAACTCATGCAATTCACATAATCACATAAATATCAAATTAAATCACATGATAACACATAATATTCCAACAATGTCCTCCCAACACTCTAATCAAGACACTAAGTCTTATTAGGAACTTTGGGACGTTACAGTTTTGATAAGTAATTAGTTCTTAGTAATTAAGAGTGAAAGTTGTATTCAATAATCAAGTTCATGGGAGGATTTTCTTATGCTAGTAATCAGCTAAAAACCCAAGCTGATACTCATACAAAAGTTCATTTCATTGATGTGTACAGGGGATGGATTGTGTGGAGTGTATTGTTGTGAACTCATCAATATCGGATTTGGAAGTTGGCTTTGAAGAGTCCTCGGAGTTAATATCGCTGCTAGATGACAAGAACGTTGTTGTATACCACACTATACGAAAGACCAGTATTCCTAAGTGATTGTGATATCCAACATGGTTTCATTCGTAAGAGTTTTTGGTGGGAGGAAATTTGGGCTATGAAAGGAGGTAATTGTATGATGGTGGACTTTATGCATAATGAGGTAAATATTCCTCTTCCTATTGATAAAATGCATTGGTAGTGCTATTAGCATAGGGGAGACCATTGAAAAACAGATAAAGATACACGACACACTTACTGAGTAGTTTCAAGTTGATGATTAATTGAACTTTTAATGAAAGGCAAAGCAGAAGTACAAGCCTCGATATGACTTTGAAGGTGTTCAATGGAACCATGTTTGGGAAACTACTGCCCCTGTAAATGATGGAGACTACTCTAGGTTTCTAGTTGTTGCATTAGACAACAATGACGAAATACAAGGTTTTTGCAGTTAGGAGCTGTATAATGGAGACTTGCGTGGGTGTGTGAGGCATTGTCTTTATCCTGATAACAACATGAGTGGCACTGTCGCTCGCTGGCATCATAGCCCAGCAAGGTCGTTAATGCTTGCAAAGGCCACAACGAACGAATCTTGTTTTTTTATGACATTAGAGATGGAGATAAAGTGATGGAATGGATGATAGCATCGCCATTGTTAAGGACAATAGGCAGATGTTCGTTCAATTGGAGGAACAACAGCTTAGTCATGATGGCAGGGTCCAAACAAATGCCAGTGTGGGGTATAAATGGTAAAGTGCCAACTGAGATTATGAGAACAAGGTCTCATGATGAGGTTATACAAGATTTTTTTGTTGAGTACGTACCTGTGACGATTAAGTTTGGTGATTCTCCAAGGTATTATTTGACAACTTTCCAATTACAAAGTCATAGGATTTGGTGAGACTGAGTAACAAATAGCTCATAGTTCTATTGTTTTTGTAGGCGCCCAATGGCCAATGGAGTTGATATTGTGTACTGCTCATCAAATAACATATTCTTGGATATGGGAACATTTCAGACACAAAGAATTCACATATCTTCTTCTCCAGTTCAACCAAAATGCATTTCTTATAGGAATGATTAGATTGCTTTGGTAATGATAATAATAAAGACAAATTGCTTCTTCTTTTTAAAAAAACTAAACACAAAATAAGGAAGTTTCCATAATATGGATATTGCTCCTAGATCCCTATTCTTGGATATGATAAAGGTTGGAGATCTTGTGGAGAGGTGGGCACATCATCTCCATAGCTTTGGCCAATTTGTCTAATCCGTCAGCCGTCGTTCCGTGAACACGTATATACTAATGCGCCTTATCAAGAGCTAAGTTGGCCGCATCTATCTCGTCAAGGTATTCTTTCTCCATGCGTACAAGATCTCCATGAGTAGGTGGGGGTAGGCTTTGCAGATATTCACGTAAGTGATGGGGAAGCCCGCTTATATCAAGACTATATCAACGACCGCGACCCCTGGCACTTGTGGTGGGGGTATCATTCTCCACCATTGAATCACTACTGTCGATGTTGATTATCTCCGGCTCATTCATGTCGTTGTCTGAAGACATTTAAGAATACAACCAAAATGTAGAACTGTTATTCAAAGTAAACTGGATCTAATCTAATTGAATCGTTTATTTAAATAAAGTGAACACTCCTCATTAAATACATTGATTAGGAGCAAATAATTAAGTAATTAACATAACCACATTGAAGGTTGATTAAAAGATCGGCAGGAACTAAATAATCACCAAATCATGTATGGTATTTATTTACATCTCTTACTACACAAAAAATCACTTAATCATTATACAAAATAAAGAAGAAATACTCATCCAACAACAACCCAAGCATTCTTATTTAATACTAATTCACATTTGATTATATGACAACTAACTCCCTTTTTTGCTTATAATGATGGCAGATTGCAAATAATGATAGCATCAACCAAGACACAAAGCAGAGCAAAATTTACAAGATTATAATGAAAAAAAATGGATCAAAAACTACCTTAATGCAAACGACCATAAAAGTAAATGACTCTGAAATCTCCGAAAACATTCCCTGCAACACTCAAATAAACATCATTCACAGAGTTAGACTCATTTCGGTTTAAAAAATAAAGTCTTTTAGTATAAACAAATATCAATAATGAACCCAAAATGGGAAATGTGGAGCATCAATCTTCTATATTCTGTTAAAAACAAAATATGTCGAGGGTGAAAAGAATGATCGCCAACTTGAATTTTTACCTTTACAGCTTCGGAACCGTGGGTGAAGAAGAGAAGGCGAAGGCGAGAATAAGGGGTTCAGTCGAAAAATCCCAGAAACAAGTCAGAATATAAACGAAATCAAATGCCTCTTTTTTTTTTTCAAAAAAATAAATACACACCCTTAAACGAAAATGCAAAACTTAAGAAACAAATAACCAACTAGATTGCTCCTACTTTTAAGTGCGAAACTGCATATGATAACATTTCTCACCAAAAATTAGGGATACCAAATAATATATAGATAAACAAATAAACAGATCATTTAAGCATGAAGTCAGTGGAGATTTTAAAAGTTAAAAGAACTAATACCTTGGTGTGGCTGATGAAGTAGCTGAACCAGAAACCCTTCGTGTCGATGATGAAGAAAAGTCTGTTGGTGTTGATGAAGGAGAAGTAGGTACGAGAATGGGGTTTCTTTTAGAAGAGAAGAGAAGAGAAGAAGAGAAGAAACCCATCTGAAAGCCTCTTCTTCTCTTCAGGAGTGTCAATCTTTTGTGATTGATGCTGGGGATGTAACCAGTTGACACCGGTCAAAAAAACTGACAAAATTCAATGGCTCCCTAACATTTAGTTTAACCGAAAACGTTACGTTTCAAATAAATCACACTCGTTGATGCTTAATCGAACGGTTCAAATTCGAAAACGGAACAGTACCATTTTTTAAAAATAAGTAAAAGCAAACCAGATTGTATACGGTCAGTCCCACTATAACTCGTGCAACTTGTACTGTTATAAGGACCAAAACAAGATTTTGGGGACACGTGTACGGCTGTGATAGTTCAATACAAATATTGAAAAAAAAAATGCCTGCAGTACTCAGACTTTCCTTAACTTTTATTATAAGTTTATAAATTTATAATTTTAAATAGAATTACAAACTATTAAAATATATCCAAAACTTTATCTTTTATTGTATTGAATCAATATTTTAGAATAAAAAATAATATGTCAAAAATTTAACTTTGTTTTAAAATTTGATAAAAATGAATCAATTTTTTATGATAATAAAATTGAGAGGTCCAACACCTCAATATAAGTTCAAAATTTTAACTTTTATCCTAAAATATTAATTTAACACAATCAAAATAAAAATTCATTTTATTTAATCTTTTAAAATAAAATAAAAAATTGGACATCTATCTTTTAATTTTAATAGTTTGTTATTCAATTTAAAATTGTGAATTTATAAATTTATAATAAAATATATATTTACTTAATCCAAGCAACGTGCATTTGTTTGGTTTTATTTATTTAATTTATTAATTATTTTTATTAAATTTGTATCATTCTCATATAAATTTTAAATAAATAAATAATATTATATATAAAAAATAACATAAATATATTAAAAGAAAAATTAAACCAAAAGAGATTGTTTATGATTTTTTAAAAAGATATATATATATATATATAATATGATAATTTTTAAAAAAATAAATGATAATTATTTTAATAAAAGTTAAAATTATATATTATATATTATTGTTATAATGATATTTTATAATATTTAAATTTATATTAATATAAGTATTAAATATTTAGTATTGTATTAAGTATTATTATAGTAATAATAATATTTTATAATATTTGAATTCATATTAATATAATTAGTAAAAAATTAGGATTATGTATTATCGTAATAATATTTTATAACAGTTGAATTTATATTAATATAATTATTAAATATCTAGTTGTGTATTATATATTATTATAATAATGATATTTTATAACATTTGAATATGGATTTATATTAATATAATTATTAACTATATAGTCTTATGTTAAATATTATTAAAATATTTAAATTTATATTAATATAATTAATCAATATCTATTTTTAATTAGTTTTAAAAGTATATTCTGTTAAATATTTATAATATTTTATCAAAATTAACAAAAAAAAAACTATTAAAACTAAGAATTTTCGTTATCTACACACTTTTTATATAAAGAGATATTATGTTAAACATTTACAATATTCCGTTAAAGTTAACAAAAAAAAATTGTTAAAACCAATAATTTTTATTATCTACACATTTTTTATATAAAGAGATATTTGCAACAAAAAAAAAAGTTGTTTTAATTTGCACATAAGCACTCAAGAGCACCTCCAATGAAGTGACAACAACGTGGTGCATTGTTATATTTAGCATATTTTAGCAAAAGTATCACTCCGATGGTGTTCTAAAAAGTGTCAAATTTGACAAATACTAAAAGTTGCGTTTGTGCCAAATTTGGCACAATAGTAAATGTTCATTTTTTATTTACCATATTGACACTAATTTTTTAATTAACAATTAATTACTAACCATATTACTTTTTTTTATTCATCTTTTTTACAATATAAAATGAAAAAAAATTAATTTTTATATATTATCAATAAATATTAAATAAATTGTTGATTATTTAAGTTAATTTGCATATTGTACATAAAAACAATTGCAAATATTGAGTCAAATATAACATTAACTCTTCTTTTTCAAAATTTGTCACAAAATTTACATTTTATATTAAAAACTATCTTAACGAACAAGATAAACTTTTAATTGCACTGTCAGCACTTACCATTAACTTTGTTGTTAAATGGTAACAACAATTACCAACATGCAAATAAATGTTAAATTTGGTACGTCATATAAATAACTTAAGTACTTAAATTTAACATTTTATATAACTTAGTAATTTCACCGCATAAATAAATAAACAACTTTTTTATGTTGAAAGAAAGAAATATGTTCAAAATTTTAAATGGAAGGGAGACCATATCCATTTCCATAAAGGCATAACCATAACAACATACCAGCTGAAACTAAATTTGTGCCAGTGCTGAATAATATAATTCCCCTGAGAAGTCAAAACTTGAGCATTATCGCCTCTTACATGACAATATACAAATAAAAAAAGGCCAGAAGGGATTCACAATTCAGAAAATTAGCAAGTTCTTCAATAATTACTAATTATGAATAAAATTAGTGAGCAAAAGTCTATTACCCCAAGCTGGTATTTACGGTTGACAATAACTCTATTGCAATACCATTAGTAACAATCATTTACTTACAACATTTCTTTGAATCCAAGTCCGCCATTTCCTTACAAAATGAAAGTATTCCATTTTCATTTGAACTTCTTGTCCAGGTCAAAAGAAACCCGGGATTTCTCCGGGCATTGGAGCCAATTCATTCTTGCTAAACCTCTCCTCGTCGTAGAATGAGGCGCGAACTATTCTTCCCCCAAAGTACCGACCATCGAGGTCAATTAATGCCTTTGTAGTTTCCTCAGATCTCTCAAACTGCACGAAAATTCTTACTGCTTCATCAACTGGGAAATTTGGCTCTGTTATCTCGAATATAAGAACCCGAGTCACTGTTCCATACTTTGCGCACTCTGATCCTACCTCGTCTTCTAGCTCATCGTCTACCTCACCAGGTCCCACCTGCAGAAAGAAAGGTTCTCTTGTTAATAATAGTTGTAATAAGAGATCAAGTCATACAAGCATAATTACAGCATATAACACCTTTGAAATGGTTGAAATATTTATTCGATGATAATAGAAGGAGAGAATGGAGCTTGAGTAACAAGGTCGGACATAATCAGTTTTACGTACTTGAATAATGAAAATGACGAGTGTTCTAAACTGAGTGTTTACAGATTTAACAAGAACGATAATTCGATTTATTTTAAAAATAACTTAGACAAAAGGAGAGAACTGATGTGGGTGAAAAAATCAGTTAGAAAGTAGAACCTCTGAACAATAACTGCTATTAGAAGAGTCAAAGAAAAAGAAATAGGAAAAGTCCAGTAACAAAGTAAACTCTCTAAAATACCCACAAATGCATGAAGAAAGAAATATGGAAATTTTGCAGAGAAAGCCATATGGTCAAGATGAAAATTAAATCAGACTTAAATTCAAAAAGGATGCAAGGAACGAACAGTTATTTTTTTCGTTTTTTTTTTTAGCTTTTTTGAGAGAGGTGAAAGGAAGGAGGAGGTGATGCAATAAAAGATAATGATAAATAAACAACCATATCTCCCGATGATCAATTAACCAATACTTAGGGTTATAGCTTATTAAAGGAAAGCAAGGCTTTTAAACAAATAGCCTCTTGAGTTTATCTATTTATTTAGATTTTTAGTGATATGAAAACGTTATATAAGAAAAGAATACCAAAAAAAAAGATGTGACTAACTAGGCAGAGAACTAAGGATACTTCGCCCAAGCTACAAGAAAACAAAACATGAACTTAAACCACATCGTGTTTGTTCCAATTACAATAGTCAATTGAAACAAGGACTCCCGGGTAAAAAAAAAGTAAAATTCCAAAAAGACACCCAGAAATGCACTTCCCCTCAAAGAAAAACTTCACCTAGGACCATAACTTACTGACTTAACTTGTGAAAGGTGGCCGGTTGGTTGTTCAAATAATGTGTGCTTACTTAAAAAGGTTACAACTCTGATTTCAGGCATATTTCGATTTCAAATTTCCTAGTAGAAAAGCATCCACGTTGCACACAGGATCTACGCACATCAACTATTTTTTAGCTATGATAAGATATAACCCAACTCAATGCCCAAGTTCACTCGACCCAAAAAAAAAGAGCAACGTTCTGAAGATTCCAGAGCACACTACGTCCATGAAGAATCCCATTCAAACAGTGGCGCCATTCAATATATCAAAGAAACATAAATCTTGATTGTGGAATGTGAAATATGCCACACAAAAGTAATTGAAACAACTGAATGTACAAAAAAGGTCAAGGCAAGCTTGAACAACAGTCCTATAATCTATTTCCTACAGGTCCTTGTATGGTAATAGCATAGACAACTGAGACATATAACCCAAAATCAAGTAATTTGTATATATAACAAGATCTTTCTTGAAACGAAATATGCTTAATACTTAATACTTCGTACTTTCTATCACTAACATTGACAAAATCAAAATAAAACGAGCTCTTATATGCAAGTAGTGAAAAAACAGAAAATATCTCAAGGAAAAAGCATACCATATTTCTAAGCATAAGAACCCGAGTGGGTGGTCCATTAAGACTCACGCTCTTGACCTTCTTCTCCGACTTCTGTTCACTTGCATTTACAATGACCCCAGCTCGACGATCCGTTTTCTTGGCCATCAAAGGAGTAGTTATCCCCTGCTCCTGCTTGCCAAGTCCTTGACCCTCTTTCCATCCCATCTTTGCCATCATTCTCTGCGCAGCAGTCATGTGCCCACCAGCACCCAAACCCAACCCACTGGTTTCCGACTTTCCAATGGCAAACCCATCTGCATTATTCGGTGGAGATGGCGACCTAGGCACTGGCACTGCACTGCTCATCGCCGCACGCCTTCTCCATGCTTCCTCACCCGAAATGTTCAACCGCGAATCTCCATGCTCCCTATCCCTCTCTTCTCTTTCCCTCTTCTCCCTATCCTCCTCCTCTTGCCGCCTTTTCTCGAGCTCTCTCCTAATCTCTGCATCCATCAATTTCTTCTTCTTCTCCCTCCTATACTCCTCATAGTCATTGGGCCTCGCCGGATCATACTCTTCTATCACCGTTGAGGTAACCCCCACAAGAGCAGGCTGCGCAACCACCTCCGGCATTATCGAAGGCAGCGGTGCCACCGCCGGCGACGTTATAGGTTTTGGCTGCACCGAATTTAAAGGCTTATTCTTATTTTGGGGCTTTAAAATCGTTTGTGGCGGGGCGAAAATCGACGAGGGTTTACGAAGGGTCGGCGGTGCCATTTTTGTGCTGCTCGACCATACGGAGGAGTTGGTTGATTTCTCTTCATCGGCGGAAGAGGGCGGAGGGAGGTCACCGTACAATCCACCTAACATCTGGGCAAATTACTAAACCCCTTTCTCCTCTTTTTTCTTCTTCTACTTCTACAGGTCCGAAAACCTAGAAGTTCAAATTAGGTAAAATCTTTAGGGTTTAGGAAGTGGATTTGAGATCTGGGTGTGAAATTAAGGTGGAAGAAGGTATAGAGTGAAGAAGGTACAGAGTGAAGAAGGTTATAGAGTCTGAGATTTGTCGTAGTTGAATTGATTGTAGTTGCAGAAGAACATAACGACTTTTACATAAATTTGAGGGATTCCTCAATTTTAAAAATAAATTTAAGAAATGTTGTATTTATTTATAATACAACTGCATTACAATTATTAAAAAAAAAAAAAAATTTAAATATTTTTTTTGAAAGATTGTCTACAGTATGCTACTTATATAAATATCTTAATTTTTTTTTATTTGTTATACGTGTTTTTTATTTTATTTAATATTATTATTGTTTATGTTTTGCATGTTTTTTATTTACTATATAGAATTTTAGGATTTTTATATTTTGAAGGTATAAAATTTATAAATTTGCATAATTATTCATTTCTTTTAAAATAAATATTTTTATTAATTTAATTAATAATGTTGTTAATCAAATTAATATTATGTGTATATATATATATATATGATATTTTTAATTGTTAAGATATTTTGATTTTGAATTTAAAATATAATACAATAAATATTGAAGATAAATATCAATTTATATATTATTCATTTATTATTATAATTATTAAAAAATTAGCTATTCCTAAATATTTTATTTAAATATAAATAAATAAATTTAATATCTTATCTAAATTTAAAATAATAATAGTAAATTAATTAACCACAAATAAGATAAAAAATAAAATAGTTATATCAATTTTATATTTTTTTTCTATTTTTTATTTTTTTTAAATAATAATAGTAATTAAATAAAAAATATACTTACTAATTTGTTGAAACTTTGATGTCTCTTTTTTGCTAACCATCTCCAACAATCCCAATATCATCAACACAACAAAAATATCCAATAACATCTAAAACATAATAGAAAAATAAGATGATGACATTAGAATTACAAGATCAATAATTAAAATAAAAACTTTAAAGATTAACAAATATTAATAATTGAATAAATACACAAACTTTAAAGATTAACAAATATTAATTATTGAATAAATACCAGAGATGATTGTGTTATCATTAACACGTAAATCAATCAAATTTGGAGATATAAATTAGAATTCATTGAAAATTGAAATTGAAAGAATTTACAGATGAGAATATAAAAAAGAAAGAAAGTGAAATTAGTGTAGAGGAAAATATGATAATAATAAAGAATGTTTAGAATATATATAGATTTACAAATAGATACTTATTTATATTTTAATAATAGTATCTTTATCTTATAAATATCTCATTTAAATTTAAAAAATTATATTTAGTATTATTATTATATATAAAATTAATAAAAAATTAGATTAAAAGAGAAAATAGATAGACTGGTTTGAAGAGTTTTTAGAGTGTCACATTATCTCATTAATGCTCTTCTTTTATATATATATATATGGGTGTTTCTATGGTCGCAATTGTGAACTGTTTTCGGTGTAATTTTTTTTATGACCGAATATATATTGTAATTATTTAGAGTATCCTGTAAATTCTTAGAAAAATTTTAAATAATTTACAATACTGAAAATTAAGTTCAAACATGTTGTTTTTCACTCATATAAAAAAATTAGTCACTCGTGCAACAACCTATTTTTAAACTAGTTTTCAGCAATGTAAATTATTCAGAATTTTCCAAAAATTTGCACGAAGCTCTAAATTACTACAATATACACAATCATAAAAAATCACACTGAAAACTATTCAAAGTCATAGAAATTCCCATAATATATAGATTTATTTTTAAAATAAAATAAACTTTGCTTGTGATTATGTGGAATGGTCTAACTAAACTTTGTGTTTTTCAATGGATCAACGATTTCCAAAAATATATATGTATTATTTTAAAACCATGGTAACATTGATATGATTTTTATTGTAATTATAAAGAATTTTGAGCATTGAGATGCAAATTTATGATGCTTAAAATATTGTTAACTGAAGTTATATAGGCTTAGTTGTAGTTAGTTTCTTATTCTATTTTTGAGCTATCTTAACTCACTTGGTTAGTTTAAGTTTCTACCTTGCCAGCTCATTTATTGATTGTATTACAACTCATTTCTGTTATATTATTTTATTGTAACTACTTCAGCTTGTATCAAAGACCTATACAATAAAGCTCTTGGCTCAAATCTCCATATGGTATCGAGTTTTCTTTCAATTCTTGCTCACACTTTCTTGCATTCAGTTTCTATAACTTTCACGTGGTATTAGGCCATTTCAGGATCCCTTCTTTGTTCAATTTCTTGATTCCTTCTTCAACTTTCTCCAATGGCAAACGACTCTATTGATGACACTCGCACTTTCCCAGCACCAACTGCCACCAACACTTCTTTCTCTGCTTTGACGGCTCCGAAACAACAATTTATGGTGTTATCACAGGCTCTAAATCATAATCTCCCAGTCAAACTGGACCGCCACAATTTCCTTCTATAGAATGCTCAGATGGAAAATGTGGTGCTCGCAAACGGAATTGAAGATTTTCTAGATGGCTCTTCTGTTTCACTTCCTCAAACCATTGATGGCATCCAAGGATTGAATCCTGAATTTCTGACATGGCGTCGCAAAGATTGTTTGATCCTCAGTTGGATCTACTCATCCCTGTCTCAAGAACTCATGTCCCAGATTGTTGGACACTCTACTAGCGTTGTGGCTTGGTCAGCTGTGACAGTCATAATCCTGTGATCCGTAAGGGGAAAGACCGGGTAAGCTGTGCAATCCCACACTGCCTGGGGAAGGTCAAGTGTGATGATTCTAAGACTGTGTAGGTATGGGACTATACAGTTGAAGATGGCTTAAATGGATTGATGGGTACTACCTATATCAACAAGATGCGTCTTCTTTTCGGTAGCCCATCACTTGAGAACTCCAAAGTTAAGCGTGCTTGACCTGGGGTAATCTAGGGATGGGTGACCTCCTGAGAAGTTTTCCTAGGAAGCATGTGAGTGAGGACAAAGCACGCTGAAAAGACTCATGTTGGTTTGTAGGGCCAGTCGTCATTCCAGAAAGCAGTCATAGTGACGTGGGGCGTCACAACTTGGTATCAGAGCGTACTAGGTTTATGGGTCCTTAAGACTGGCTGGATATGTACATTCACCGCGAGAGACAAGCTCAACTCAGGGTTTGGTAATTGTGCGTACATGATTATGTGCTTAAATGATTTGAATGAGATATGATTGTCGATATCTGTTTGATGAATAGGGAGCATGAGATACTGATAGGGCCTGGCCCTTGACTATTGCATGATGTTATTGAGGCATGCTTATTAGCACTGCTGTGCATGTGAATGAATATCTGGATGAATTGTTATAAATTGATTGCTTGTGAATGATTGGAGTTCCAGTGGGGATTATGAAAGGATTATTACCCTGTCATCATAGCCTAATTGCCGAGTCGTTGATTACAGATTGACTTGAAAAGTTATGCGTTCAAGAAAATCCACACGACTAGCCGGCAGGTCTGGGGCTAGAGATGATGATCAGGGCCCGACCCCTCCGCCAGTCCCTGAGAACTGGCAGCAGTTAATGGCTGACATGCAGGCCCGGCTTCAGAGCCAAGACGAACAGATTCGAATTTTGCAGCAGGCTCCATCTGGGAGTGTTGCCCCTGTTGTGCCACCGGCAATGGTACTTGTGGTACAGCCAGTTGATGTTGGGAACAAGTGGGAACCGTTGTATGAGCGGTTCAGGAAGCAGCAGCCCCCGATCTTTGAGGGTGGACCAGATATGATCACTACTATACTTGATTTTATGAGAGTGGAAGGACATGACAGGGTGGCCTGTGCCACTTATATGCTGAGGGAGGATGCCCGGATCTGGTGGGAGGTGGCATCACAGACTAGGGATGTTGCTGCATTGACTTGGGAAGGGTTTAAGGACCTGTTTAATCATAAGTATTATAACGTTGCCATCAGGGCAGCGAAAGTGAATGAGTTCGTGGGGCTGGTTCAGGGTAGTATGACAGTTACAGAATATGCCTTGAAGTTTGATAGACTCGCGAAGTTCGCACCAGACCTTATGCCTACTGATGCAGCTAGGCAGGACAGATTTACCAGAGGGCTGAATGCTATGATAGCCCGAGATGTAAGGATTACCACAGTTCCTGGAGGGACTACTTATGCCCAGGCTGTGGAGAAGGCTCTTACCGCTGAGGAAGCGGAGAAATAAGATATGGAGGGAGAGTGCTGTGAGAAGGGAGGGCCGTAGGGCGGTGCCTCCATATTCTGGTTCTGGTAGGGGCGGTGGCCCCAGTGATTTGAAGAGGAAGACTCCTGATGCTCCGATCGCTCCTGGTTCTGATAGGAGAGGTCGGGGTACTCAGGGTGGCCGTCAGGGAGGCGGAGATTCATGGAGGACTTATCCAGAGTGCACGAGGTGCAAGAGACGCCATCCAGGCGAGTGTCGGGCTAAGGCCTGCTATGTGTGCGGGGTGGTGGGACACCTCAGGAAGGATTGCTCAACAGTGAAGAAGGGAGAGACAGGAAAGGTGGACAGCTTAACTCCAGCTCGAGTGTTCACCCTGACGCAGGCGAAGGCCGAGGCTAGTCCCTCGGTAGTGGCAGGTCATCTTTCTAGTGCTGGCATTCCTTTTACTGTATTGATTGACTCTGGTGCTGCGCATTCATTTGTATCTGATAAGGTGATTGATAGACTGTGTAGACTTAGTGAGTATAGTGCTTCAGGGTTTGGGACTATATTTCCTACAGGAGAACTGGTAGTATCTAGGAGGTGGATTAGAGCATTGCCGGTGATAGTTGATGGTAGGGAGTTATCAGTAAACTTGATTGAGTTAGGTATGGAGGACTTTGACATGATTTTAGGTATGGACTGGCTGGTTAGATATGGAGCTACCATTGACTGTAGGAAGAAGATGGTAACTTTTGAGCCAGAGGGCGAGGATCCCTTTGTTTTTGTGGGAGCGGTGCATGGACCCCGCGTACCCAGGATATCTGCATTGAGAGCCAGAGACTTATTACAGGGTGGTTGTATAGGCTTTTTGGCTAGTGTGGTGGATACCACCAGAGTTTTACCAGTAGGACCGGAGGAGACTAGGTTGGTTTGCGAGTTCTTGGATGTGTTTCCTGAGGATTTGCTTGGGTTGCCGCCGCGTGGAGAAATTCAGTTTGTTGTTGAATTGGCGTCAGGGACAGAGCCAGTGTCGAGGGCACCATATAGAATGGCATCGACGGAATTGAAAGAGTTAAAGATACAGTTGCAGGAGCTTCTGGATTTGGGGTTCATTAGACCTAGCTACTCGCCATGGGGTGCTCCAGTTTTGTTTGTTAAGAAGAAGGATGGGACTTTGAGGATGTGTATTGACTATCGTGAATTGAACAAGTTGACCATTAAGAATAAGTACCCCCTACCAAGGATTGATGACTTATTCGATCAGCTGCAGGGTAAGACGGTGTTCTCAAAGATTGATCTTTGATCTGGTTATCACTAGCTGAGGATCAAGGATGATGACATACCTAAGACGGTCTTCCGAACGCAGTATGGGCACTATGAGTTCTTAGTCATGTCTTTTGGTTTGACCAACACCCCAGCAGCCTTATGGATCTAATGAACAGGGTGTTCAAGGATTTTCTAGACCAATTCGTTATTGTCTTCATCAACGACATCTTGGTGTACCCCAGTTTAGAGGCGGAGCATGAGCTTCATCTTCGACAGGTTCTTCAGAGGTTGAGGGAGCATCAGTTGTATGCTAAGTTTAAGAAGTGTGAGTTCTGGTTACCTGAAGTGACATTCCTTGGGCATATTGTTGGTGCAGATGGGATTAAGGTGGATCCATCTAAGATAGAGGCAGTTAGGGATTGGCCGAGGCCACAGAATGCCTCGGAGGTACGGAGTTTTCTTGGTCTGGCAGGTTACTACAGACGGTTTGTAGAGGGGTTTTCGAAGATAGCAGCACCGATGACAAAACTGACACGGAAGAATTTGAAGTTTATCTGGTCAGACAAATGTGAAGACAGTTTCCAGGAGTTGAAGCGACGACTTATTACGGCGCCAGTGTTAAGTCTTCCTTCGGGGGAAGGGAAGTTTTTTGTTTACTGTGATGCATCGAGGTTGGGCTTAGGCTGTGTGTTGATGCAGAATGAGAAGGTTATAGCTTATGCATCACGACAGCTGAAGGAGTATGAGCAGTGATATCCTACTCATGATTTGGAGCTGGCGGCAGTGGTTTTTGCACTGAAGATTTGGCGGCATTATCTATATGGAGAGAAGTGTGAGGTGTACACTGACCATAAGAGCTTGAAGTATTTCTTTACACAGAAGGACCTGAATATGAGATAGAGACGTTGGCTGGAGCTGGTAAAGGATTATGATTGTGATATTCTTTACCATCCGGGGAAAGCCAATGTGGTGGCGGATGCATTGAGCCGCAGAGGTCCAGGTCAGTTGTATGGTTCTGTTCAGATTTCAAGG
This sequence comes from Humulus lupulus, assembly GCF_963169125.1. Lineage (NCBI taxonomy): Eukaryota > Viridiplantae > Streptophyta > Magnoliopsida > Rosales > Cannabaceae > Humulus > Humulus lupulus. The sequence continues at coordinate 20,620,394 of NC_084801.1, read as the reverse complement.
GAGTTAACTGATGAGATGGTTAGAGCAGGGATAGAGTTGGTGGTGGGCCGGTTGGCTAATATTACTCTGCAGTCGACCCTGCTAGAGCGGATCAGAGAAGGGCAGTTGGTAGACGCTCAGTTACAGGGGGTTAAAGAGGATGTCTTAACGGGAGTAGCTAAGGACTATTCGGTTTATGAGGATGGATTACTTCGGTATCAGGGACGGATTTGTGTTCCAGCTGATGAGGGGATCAGACGAGAGATACTAGATGAGTCTCATACGACGCCGTACTCACTCCATCCGGGTACCACGAAGATGTATCAGGATCTACGGACTTTGTATTGGTGGCCCGGGATGAAGAAGGATGTGGTAGAGTACGTTGTCAGATGCTTAACCTGTCAACGGGTGAAAGCTGAGCATTAGCAACCAGCAGGATTGCTTCAGCCTTTGGGTATTCCTGAATGGAAATGGGAGGACATTACCATGGACTTTGTGGGAGGTAGACCCAGGACAGTGGGGCTTCATGACTCGGTGTGGGTGATAGTGGATCGATATACCAAGTCAGCCCATTTCCTTCCAGTGAGGTCAACATGTACTGTGGATCAGTATGCTGAGTTGTATGTGAGGGAGATTGTACGTCTCCATGGGGTTCCTAAGTCTATAGTGTCAGACCGGGATCCTATTTTCACTTCCAAGTTTTGGGGTGGTTTGCAGAAAGCTCTGGGGACTCAGTTGAAGTTCAGTACAGCCTTTCATCCTCAGACTGATGGACAGTCTGAGAGGACGATCCAGGTATTGGAGGATATGCTCAGAGCATGTGTGATTGATTTTGAGGGTTCATGGAGTAAGTATCTTCCGTTGATTGAGTTCTCGTAAAACAATAGCTATCAGTCAACAATCGAAGTGGCTCCCTACGAGATGTTATATGGGAGGAAGTGTAGATCACCCATTCATTGGGATGAGATGGGTGAGAGGAGATATTTGGGGCCAGATATGGTTCAGAAGACAAGTGAGGCCATAGAGAAGTTCCGGGCTAGGATGCTCGCATCTCAAAGTAGACAGAAAAGCTACGCTGATCCTAAGCGTAGGGATGTGGAGTTTCAAGTTAGGGACCACGTCTTTCTTCGAGTTTCACCGTTGCGAGGGGTGAGGAGGTTTGGAAAGAAGGGCAAGCTAAGCCCTAGATTCATTGGACCATTCGAGATCCTGGAAAGGGTTGGTCAGGTTAGCTTTGCCGCCATCGTTGTCTGGAGTTCATGACGTGTTCCATGTCTCCATGCTTCGGAAGTATGTCTCAGATGTGACCCATGTGTTAAGATATGAAGATTTGGAGTTACAAGCAGATTTGGCTTATGAAGAGCAACCAATTCATATCTTGGATCGGAAAGATAAAGTGTTGCGGAAGAAGACAATTCCTCTGGTTAAAGTGCTGTGGAGGAATAGTAAGATCGAGGAGGCGACCTGGGAGCTTGAGACAGCGATGCGGGACCAGTATCCCGAGTTGTTCAGGTAAATTTCGAGGACGAAATTCTCATTAGGAGGGGATAGTTGTAATGACCCAAATTGCTAATAAGGTTTAAGGGCCTTGATTAGTGTGCCTGAAGGGCATAATGGGAATTATGTGTGGTTTGAATGATTAAGATGCATGATTATGATTTAAAGCATGCTATATGATTATTTGAATATTTGAGATGCATGAATATGTGTATTAGTATGCATGTAGGCCCTGATTAGGTTAGAGGGGCATAATCGTAATTTTGGCCATTATGGGCATAACTGTATGGATATATGTGATAATTGTCAAGACCGCATTATTATGTGGATATATCTGTGATCTGTGACTCGAGACGATCCTAGTGAGCAAAGTAGCGGAAAGGTCATGGTAGGGATTTATACCCGGCTCCGGGTGAGCTTAGGGGTATAAATGGGAATTTAGCGAATATACCGAAGTCTATTTTGGACATTGAGGAATATTATTGGTGATTAATTGGGTATCGGGAGTTAAGCGGGAAATATTAGAGACACTCGAGGAGTTAGCGGGAATTGGGGTAAAATGACTAAAATGCCCTAAGTGGATTAAAGGGTTTAGACTTAATAGGGAGGGCATAATAGTCATTTGGCCTATAGGAGTTAAGTTTTACCAAGGCTTTATGTTAGTGGAGATTGTAGAAAAGTGTAGAAGTCTGAGAGAGAAGGAAAAGAAAGAAAAAGGAAAGGAAGGAAAAACAGAGTAGTTTTCCCTGAGTCGGTTTGTGCTTTTATCACCACTGTTCTTCATTCTTTTTGGAGTAAAATTCAGAGGAGAGCTAGGCCAATTAAGCTACAAGGTTTCTGAGCTAAGCTTGAGGATTTGGCAAGGGTTTAGCAAGGTTAGGCCATCACTTGAGGTAAGGTTCTGTAAATTCTTTAGTTGCTGGTTTTGGTTTTTGAACTGTGGTGTATAAGCTGGGTTTGACGGGGACTTTGGGAAATTCAGGGCAAAGGTTAAGGAAGAGCAAGCTAAGGAGGTGTAAAGGTTGTCTTGAGGTCGAAGCTCCATTAAAGGTATGAATTTTGAGCCTCTAACCCTGATGTTTTGCCTAGTTTTGTTGAGTTTCTGAGCTTAGGGACAGCTATGGTGAATTTTGGGATTGGAGATGCATGTGCTTGAGTTTAAGGTATTTGGGGTGCTTGGGATGAGTGGAATATGGTTATAAGGTTATTTTTGAGGTTGGCAAAGGTTTGGGGAAGTTTTGGTTGAGTTTGGTTCGAGGAAATCGTAGGAGGAGAAATTTGGTGTTGGCCTGTCTGTGACTAGCGCTACAGCGCTAGCCTTTGGGCGCTGTAGCGCTAGGCCAAGCTTGCTGAGGGATTTTGTTTCTGTTTGTAGCGCTGTAGAGCCCTCCCATGAGCGTTGTAGCTCTACCTTGCCTTCTGAAGGGGATTTTAGGGTTGTTTGCAAGGGCTTTTGACCTAGGGTTTGGGGTTTGATTCCACCACCTTGTTTGGTGGAACTAGGACTTCCCGGGGGCTCAGGATTGGCCCCGGGGCTGGGTTTTGTACTTGAGGTTTGACGATAACTTTGGCCCATGATTGTGTTTAGGTGAGCGCTAGGGCTCGAGGAGGATCGTGCTCAAGGAGTCGAGGGATCAAAGCTAGTAATTGAAAGGTAAGAAAACTGCACCCGATCATATGTCTGTGATGGGACTAAGTGCTCCCGAGAATTGTATCATGTCAATGATGGTATTACGCCATGGGACATGTAAAAGCGGCCTAAGAGTGTCGTACATAATATTTGCGCATAGGGCGCGGCTTGGCCACTAGTAGCTGAGGACAGCTTAACATTCACTGAGCTCGGCTTAAGCGGGCTGGAGTCAGTAGGATAACGGAGGGAGCAGCCTGAGAGCACTAGCCCTAGTTATCATTTGTACAGTGAGATGTGATATAAACAGATATGCTTAGTGTGTTGAATACTTGGTTATACTGAGTGATTATATGTTTGAGAACTTGTGATGCTATGAGAGATATGGATTTGTCTGTTGATTGCTTATGCTCTGTTGTTGTGTTTTCTTGCTGGGCCTTGGCTCACGGGTGCTACGTGGTGCAGGTAAAGGTAAAGGCAAAGGCAAGCTAGACCAACCCTGAGATGGAGGGCCGCGGGGTGGAATGTACATAGCCAGCTGTTCGATCGCCATGGTCGAGGAGTGGATTAGGACAGGGATTACCTAATTGTCTGTTTTGCCTTAATATGTCCTGATATTGTGTATAAACCTTGTGTCTTTTGTAAACAGTCTTTAAACTTATTATTTTTGGGATCCCGTGTCAACAGATGATGCTTCTTAATGAAAATGTGGTTTGAGACCAAAACACTTTTAACCCTAGTTCCTTTATAGTTTTAGTAACACGATTTTAATTAAATGACTTGATTAGCAAGTCTGGCATTTTATAAACACACAGTGTAACGGTCTTGGCTATCCAGGGCGTTACAACTTGGTATCAGAGCCTTGACCCAGCTGGAAGTGTGGCCGACGGGGACGTCGGGCTTGTAAGGGGGGGGTGATTGTGACAGTCATAATCCCGTGATCCGTAAGGGAAAAGACCAGGTAAGCTGTGCAATCCCACACTGCCTGGGGAAGGTCAAGTGTGATGATTCTAAGATTGTGTAGGTATGGGACTATACAGTTGAAGATGGCTTAAATGGATTGATGGGTACTACCTATATCAACAAGATGCATCTTCTTTTCGGTAGCCCATCACTTGAGAACTCCAAAGTTAAGCGTGCTTGACCTGGGGTAATCTAGGGATGGGTGACCTCCTGGGAAGTTTTCCTAGGAAGCATGTGAGTGAGGACAAAGCACGCTAAAAAGACTCGTGTTGGTTTGTAGGGCCAGTCGTCATTCCAGAAAGCAGCCATAATGACGTGGGGCGTCACATCAGCCCTCCAACAAATCTACTCGTCTACCTCTCATGCTCGAGTAATGCATCTTGCTTCAAACTGTCAAGAAAGGAGGTTCTTTCATGCTTGACTACATCTTGCGAGTCAAGACTCTCTTAGATCAACTTGCTGCCTATTCAAAACGTGTTTCCGAAAAGGATCAGGTATTATACCTCCTAGTTGGTTTAAGGTCTGACTATAATTCTTTTGTCATTTCTATAACTTCGAAATCGAAACCAGTCTCTTTCGATCATGTCACTAGCCTATTATTGGCTCATGAATCGCATCTGGAAAATCAACATTTTGTTGATGAAGCTGCACCTATGTTTGTTAATGCTGCTTATCGTCAATCCAATCAAATATCTCAACTATGGCACAAAACAAATCATAATCGTGGCAACTACTTTGGTTCGACTTAGAATGGTGCTTCTTCCTCTAATTCTCGAGGCCCTTCCCCAAGAATCAACAATTCAGGATCAAGAATTGTGTGCCAGTTATGTCTTCGTGTAGGCCATGGTGCATACCAATGTTATAGATGCTTTGATCCGAATCTGCCAACACCAACATCAGCACCCCCTACTTCCAATTCCAATCCGTCAGCTATGGTGGCCAATACTCAGATTGTTGTAGATGATACATGGCTTCTTGATTCAAGAGCATCTCATCTTCTCACCCCTGCCACCTCTACTCTTGATCATGTTGACCCTTACACTGTTAATGACACAGTCACGTTGGCAATGGTAATTCCTTGTCTATTAAATCTATTGGTCAATCTCATATTCATACTTCTAATCATTATTTTCAGCTTCAAAATGTTTATCATGTCCCAAAATTGACTTATAATCTCCTTTCTATTTCAAAACTATGCATGGATAATAATGTCTTCATTGAATTCTATGCTTCCTCTTACAAAATCAAGGGCCTTCATTCGAAGAGGCTTCTTCATCAAGGCTCTCTTGATCATGGCTTATACACTCTTCAAGCTGCCAATCAGCTGCGTCACTCTACTGTCTCTCCACCTAAAAGAGCTTTTCTCTCGTATTCTACTCAAGCTGCCACTGCTTCTATTTTTCCTTTTCATTTTCGAAGTGTCAATCAAAATTCTGCAGCTATCTGGCATGCTCGTCTTGGACATGTACATTATGATATTGTAAATATTGTCTTACAACAATGTAATAAACCTTTTTCATATAATAAAAATCAAATTTTCACTTCATGTCAATTAGCTAAAATTCACAAAATTCCTTTCACTCTTTCTCATTCTCATGCTTCTCGACCATTATAGCTCATTCACACTGACCTTTGGGGTCCATCCTCTCTTACTGCCACTGATGGCTCTCGATATTTTCTATTGTTTGTTAATGATTTTTCCCGATTTACTTGGCTTTATGCTCTTCACACAAAAGACCAAGCACTACCAATGTTTCAACAGTTTAAACTTCTAGTCGAAAACTAATTTAACTCATCCATTAAAGAAATTCAATCAGACAATGGTGGTGAATTCAAAGTCTTTATTCCCTTAACTCTAATGGGATTCACCATAGGCTCTCTTGTCCTTACACCTAAGTTCAGAATGGAAGAGTTGAATGAAAATATAGACATGTTGTTGAATCCGGGCTTGCTCTCTTAGCTCATGCTTCCTTGGCTCTTTGTTATTGGCTCTTTGCTTTTTGAGTTGTTGTCTACATTATCAACAGATTACCCACCAAAGTCCTCAATGGCCAGTCCCCTTTTTAGGTGTTGACAATAAAACCCCTGACTATTCCTTACTTTGAACCTTTAGTTGTCTATGTTTCCCGTGTCTTAGGCCTTATAATAAGAACAAATTACAGTTTCGTTCTAATTCATGTATTTTCATGGGCTACAGTACTTCTCACAAAGGATATCTATGCTCATATCCCACCACTAAGCATCTCTACATCACAATACATGTTGTCTTTGATGAATTATCTTATCCTTCATTCTCTTCCGCTACTACTTCCCCTTCTACTACTGTTAATTCCTCCACTTCTACCCCTGCCATTTTACCTTCTTTTCACTTTATTCCTTCTCCACCTGCTAATCCACCTCCTATTCCTCCCCCCCCCCTCTCTTCTACTCCCTCTGACCAACATGATTTATCTAAAAATATTTTGTAGGCAAATTCTTATTTACCTGTGCATGCACAAGTACCTTCAGTTGCGCAACCTCTTGTCCCTATTGAGCCACCATCAGTCATGACCAATGCTCATCCAATGGTGACTCGTGCCAAAAGTGGGACCACAAAACCAAAAGTCTGCCTAAAAAGGTAACAGACCAAAATCTACCTCCGAGGACATTCAAGCAAGCTTTATCTATTTCCCATTGGAAAAATGCTATGGAGTTGGAACTGTCATCTCTTAACAGAAATAACACTTGGTAGCTTGTTCCCCCACCACCTAATAGCAACATAATAGGTTGTAAATGGCTTTTTAAATTGAAGTACAAACCAGATGGATCGATAGATCGTCACAAAGCTAGGCTGGTTGCCCGTGGCTTCACTCAATCAGCAGGGGTTGACTACTTTGATACATTTTTCCCTGTTGTCAAACCAGCTTCCATTCAGGTGGTTCTCACTATGGCCTTATCCAAAGATTGGCCTATCAGACAAGTCGATGTACACAATGCATTACTGAATGGTGATCTCTCAGAAACAATCTATATGTGTAAACCCCCAGGGTTCATTAATGAGCACCATCCAACTTATGTCTGCAAACTTTCCAAAGCCATCTATGGGCTTAAACAAGCCCCAAGAGCTTGGTTTTCAAAGCTCAGTCTAGCTCTTACTCAGTGGGGTTTCTCATGTTCCAAGGCAGATCCATCTCTATTTGTTCTCCATCAACCACATTACAGCTTGTTCATTTTGGTATACGTCGATGATATCATCATCACAGGCAGTGACTCTACCAAACTTGAACAATTTATTACTCAGTTGCATCAGCCTTTTGCAATTCGAGATCTTGGTCAACTTCATTATTTCCTTGGCATTGAAGTTACCAAGTGTAACGCTCTGGTTACCCCAGAACAGTTACGGTGAACGATGAACCGGAAATTTGACTCGCTACTCGAGTCCTTTGGTTAAAAACGTACATCTAAGTGTTATTAACAGGCTAAGGTGGAAAACCAATCAAAAGGGAATGATATATTTTATTTAAAGCATAAAACTGTTCATGGGCCCATAAAAAACATTTACAAGTTATTTACAACTCAAAATGGTCATTACTGTTTCAAATTTACAACCCCGTCAACCTAAGCGGCAAAAATAGGGTAACCCCTTAGTTCCTCTGAGAACTCCTTGGCCGTGGTGGTCAAGCGACTGCATATGTACACAGCACCACCTAAGCTCTCCACTCAAGGCTGGGTGAGCTTTTCTTTCCCTTTACCTGCACCACATAGCACCATGAGCCAAAGCCTAACAAGAAAACACAATATAGCATGAATATAATATCAACAATGATCATAATAATCATTCAGGACTTTCAGTCCAAAATAGAGGAGTGACAATTGGAAAAGTCACTAAGGTGGGTTCAGCTCCCTTTAGCCATGTGACGATAGGGTCACCAGGGCTTGACAAATAAGTGAACCTTTCACTAGCTTAAACAGGATAGGTGCATGATGACTAGTCACCAACATAACCTACCTCATGACCATAGAGTCATAACCATGGGATTCCGCTCCCTAGCCATGTGACAAAAAGTCACCTAGGCCTTTGGCCCTGGCTCTAAGTAACTAGCTTAGACTAGTCAAGCGCTTATAAGTTTCATCGACCTTAGGTTCAGTCCAACATTAATGCTTTAGAGTCATTCAACGCTAATATCGATTAGATCTAATCTTCATTCGGCCTTGCGTTCAGGGATCTTATGCCGTTTCTGACTCTCAAGTCAGTAATACGCGACCAGTGTCGTCCTTGACTAATCAGTGCCATACACAAGTAAACAACATCCGCTAGCATTTAATATGCAATCAATGTCCACATTTATCAACCAACATGCCTCAACAACAAGCATGCATGTCATATACACAGGGTGCAGCTTTCTTACCTCTGGTTCGAGCGAGAAATATAATAAGAACGACTCCTGAGAACGATCAACCTTTCGATCCTTTAGTGGTTACCTAATCATAACCAATTATAACCTTCATTAATGAAAATCAACAATAAAAGGGTCTTGGCCTAAACCCCACTCTCGAGACCTCGAAACATACCCACACGGTGAGTAGATTCGATCCCGGGCCTTAAGGATTGAAACCCCGAGCCAAAAACCCTTAAAAACACTCAAAACGGGATTCTGGAGGAACAGAGGAGCACTACAGTGCTGCTCCCTAGCCCCCCAGTGCTATACTCAGAACCCCCAACTGCCCAACAAAAGTCCTGTGTAGCGCTATAGCGTCCTCTAATGGGCGCTGTAGCGCTACCCCCAGAACTGATCTCCCCTGAAACCTCCTTCTTCGAATCCTTCAATTCTAACTCGATTCCAGCGCTTCCAAACCTCATTTTTGGTGCCAAATGAACCCAAAAATCATCCTCACATACTCCAAGCATCACAACCACAAGAACCCTAGCCAAAACTCCCAACAAAACCAATCATCCAACCTAGAAATCTCAGCTGAAAATCAGAACTAAGACAAAGTAAACCAGGGATTTTAATGGCTAGAAACTTACCTCAAGCTCAGATTATGATGCTCTTCAATGGTGGAACACGCTCCCAAACTCCCAAGGCTTACTTCCCAAGCTTGAATCCTCAAGAATGGCTCAAAAATCACAATGAAAACAGAAGTAGAAAAGGTTCGGGAGAAGCTTCAGTCTATACTCTGTTTTCACTACCTTTCTACAGCCATCAATGGCTTATATCTATCCTAGGGGTGAAAAGACCAAAATACCCCTAGGTCTAAAAAGGGTTTCTAAAGGCTCCCAAGGGCAAAATTGGCATTTCCCACCTATCTCGTTAATCATAATTAACGCTCTCCAATTCCCGCTATTCTTAATATCTCAAACACCAATAATTCATACCCTGTTACCCTTTAATTCCCGGCAACGCTCTAATCATTAAAATCACCCTGAGACTCATCCCGAGCCCTGAACTTAAACCTGTTATGACTAAACCGCTAATTAATATTCCAAGATCGTCTCATGCCGAATAGCTCGAACAAACCCACATTATAATGTGGTCTCAACAATATGTCACCGACATGCAAACAAATATACAATTACTCCCTCAACGGGCCAAATTACCAAAACACCCCTGTTATGAAATGTGGACCCACATGCATGCATTTAACATTATATTATAATATAATTCAGATAAACATGCATATTATCATTTAATGTCATAATTAAACAGTTATGGCCCTCCCGGCCTACTAATTCAACCATTAAACCGCATTAGGGATTTCGGAGCATTACACCAAGTCCCCTGGCCAGCTTCATCTATGTCAAAAAAAGTATATGTCTGATATACTCTACAATATTGATATGTTTGACACTAAACCAGCTCCAACTCCAGGTGTGGTTGGCAAACCTTTATCTCGAAATGATAGAGAATTGCCTCCGAATGCTACTGAATACATACGAGTTGTAGGTTCATTGTAGTATGTCACCTTAATGCGTCCAGACATTGCCTTTGTCGTGAACATAACCTGTCAATTCATGCACTTGCCTACCTCAGTTCACTGGCTTGCGGTTAAATGGATTCTACAATATCTCAGGGGCACAATCTCTCACGGCATCACTCTATCAGCAACATCAAATTTACATCTGGAAGCTTTTACTATGTAGATTGGGCATCTAGTCCTGATGATCGCAGGAGCACTGGGGGGTTCTATGTCTTTCTAGGTGACAACATTGTTTCATGGTCATCTACCAAGCAAAAGGTTGTGTCAAGGAGCAGCACCGAATTTGATTTTAGAGCTCTTGCAAATGCCTCTGTTGAATTGTCTTGGTTCAAAAAGTTGTTCATTGATCTGAGATTACACATTGCAGCCACTCTTATCTTGTGGTGCGACAACATTTTCGCCACACAGCTTGCCTCCAACCTAATTTTTCATGCACGTACCAAACATATTGAAATAGATTTATATTTCATTCGTGACATGGTTCATAGGAAGGAGATCTATGTTCGACATGTGCCATCTGAGTACCAAGTTGCAGACATCTTGACAAAGCATCTGCTTGTGGCCAGATTTATAACTTTATGTACCCTATTGACTGTTCTATCCAGACCAATCAATTTGAGGGGGCGTGTTAACTGAAGCTATATAGGCTTAGTTGTAGTTAGTTTCTTATTCTATTTTTGAGTTATCTTAACTCACTTGGTTAGTTTAAGTTTCTACCTTGCCAGCTCATTTCTTGATTGCATTACAACTCATTTCTTGATTGTACTATTTTATTGTAACTACTTCAGCTTGTATCAAAGACCTAAATAATAAAGCTCTTGGCTCAGATCTCCATATGGTCTAAAGCTTTCTTTCTATTCTTGCTCGCACACTTTCTCGCATACAGTTTCTATAACTTTCACAAATATAACAACCTTGAAAAAATTCTCCAATAGTGTGCTAAATTTGGTATATGCTAAAAACTGATCCAAATTTAAATTAGAATATTATAGAGTAAATTTTATGTCAAATTTGATTTAAAAATTATATTTGACCCATTCTTATAACTGTGCTTCAATGGTACAAACTAACTTAAAAAAGCCAACAAAGTCATTAATAGTTATTGAAAATATACGAAAATAGATATATTAATTGTATTTTATTTTTTATATGTCAAATTTATGAAGTCTACCTATACACATATATTTAAAGTAAAAAGAAAAAGTTTCAGCACACATTTTATAAATGAGTGGTAGATAAGTAAATAAAAAAATAGATATTTATTGTAGGCTAAATTTCACACATTTTACACCATCATTGGAGTTTCATTTTGTCAAAATATGTTAAAAAATGGCAATACATCATTTTTATAGCACTCTATTGGAGATGTTCATGATCTAAATTGGGATCAGCAATAAATGATTCTTTTTTATTTACAATATTACATGTTGACCCTCGATTTGGTCAACAACACGGAGTCAATAAAAACGATAAAAATAAGATCAATTGAACTCAAGAAGATAAACGACACCAAAATTTATAATGGTTTAGCCCCAGATAATGGTAATGACTTACATCCACTTCGTGTTCTTATTATTTTAGAAGAACTCCAAAACCTACAATCAGTGAACTAGGGTTCACGAGTTTCACAAGCTTGGAGGTGAGTACAAATTTCATAGATAAAACACTATACTTCTCTCTTTATTACCCAAAAATCCCCCCCCCCCCCCTTCAATGAGTCCCTTGAGTCTTATTTATAGGCTCAAGGATATTTTTTATGGGTCGATGGGCCATGTATATATTTTGATACAAACATATTTAAATAATAACAGAAATTACAATCTTTACATAAAAATAGGGTCAAATATCTTTAGAAATATCTGATATTTACGACGATCCTAGTTGCATATGAAACACGTCTTCTGTCGTACAGTTAAGCATCTTCTTGATCTATCGAGCAGCTTCACCTCTGGTCAATGGTCGACCTGAACGTAACCACTTAAATAGTCACGTGAAACCTGCGTGTGTACTAATTTTTCCACGTTAGCAAGTAAGTCTTTTTTGGGTTAACATTTGCAAAACTTACTCGACCAGCTACCCATCTGACCTGTCACATCTGTTGGTACCTTTTCGAGAAAGCATGATCGTGACCTTTACAGTTTCCCAAAAATATTCAGATGGTTATTGCAATTTCCCATACATCGAAATCTCATTCCCATCATTACTCCTCAATAATGCTTTGAGCAATGTAAATATATTATTCTTTAGTTTTTTCATTCTTTACCGAAACTTTTTCTTTCCTCAAGAACTCATAAAAAACCTCCAAGAAAATCCAGAAAACCTCTGTGATCTGAGACATCTTCGACCAATTCTGAGCAAAAATCTGTGTGATTTCTCCTACAACTCATATTCTAAGTAAGTTTTGAACCCACTTTTGCTTTTATGTAATCCAGTATTGCTTTCACGAGTTTTTACTATTGCGTCTCTACTGTTCTTGAGAAAAAGTTTCTGGGTAATCTAGTTTAGACAAAGATACATAGAAAAAGTATGCTAGAATAGGGATTTTAGGTAGTATAAAATACTAGGCAAATCTTAGAAAGCAATGTGGGATAGAAGAGTACTGATTTCGGGTCCAAAATCGAAGTGAAAATTCGATTTTAAGCTTTTTCAGAAAAACTAGGTTTTTCCCGCCTGTTTTCGGAGTTGAAAAGTTTTTCCAAAAACTTTTCACTTTCACTCTTTGATCTATTTTTTCAAACTACTCGCATGTTTATAGTTTTTTTATCAGGATGCTACTGGTCATATAAAAGCTTAACTTTTATACACGAGCAGCGTTATCCTTACTTTTGCTCTTTCTTCTATCTATTGGTCGTAGATTATCACTTCGCTTTTGCTCTTCTCAGATATTCATGCATGATCCCTGGGGAGGTGAGAGACCAATAGATGATGATCTTCTCGCGTTGCTGTTCAAGGATCAAGAACAACCTTCTTTTCCCTTTCCCGAGCCTTCATCTTCACAAGAAAAACCCTATGACTAGTCCTTCAGCCAGTCAACCAAACATGGGTCGTGTCAAATACATAGCTTGCAGGAAAAGAAAAACAACAGATTCGCCTTCTAACCAACCTGCAACCAACATCAAGGACCTTCCAAAAAACCCTCAACCTTTAAATTTTTCACCACCAAACATTCAGCCGAAACCCCGTCCTTGCGATGGCCCTCGAGCAGAAGTAGACTAGTACATCGCTCCCCCTAGTGTCATATCGGCCAAGATGGTGGCAAAATATCCCAAGAAGTACGGGCTTCTTGGGATTACCCTATATAAACCCACACCCGACCAAAGGGAAAACGTGCCTGGAGGCGCCTACAGCGCCTGGTCGATGTATCATATAGAGGCAGGGGCAATCTTGCCCTTGCATGACTTTTTCCAAGGGGTGGCCAATTATTTCGAGGTTGCCCCTTTCCAAATAACACCCAATGGATATAGAGTACTAGCAGCACTCTATATCCTATATAACCACAAAAAATGGCATGTGCCTACCCCCTACGAGATCAACTATCTATTCGATCTTAAATCCAACCCCAACCAAAACAACACGGGGTTTTTCCACTTCTGCCACCAGGAATTTGTTCGCATATTCCTGAGTGATGTTGCCCATAAGTCCAACGTAGGAAAATACTTCCAAGAGTACTTCCTCACTACAAACCTGGTTGCTGACAACTTAACCTTCACACAAGGAGGTAAATTTTTCAATCTTTGGTCGGAACTTCTAGTCGTTCATTTTTTGTTTGTTATTTATTTTCTTGTCCTTAGTAATTTGGTGCTGCACTTAGGTCCATGGCACCGACCAGACCCCACTCCAGAGATGGAGATAAGGGCCACTGCCTTATCCAGCATGATGAACATAGAAAAGAGCGTCAACGAGCTGGTTACAGAGAGCAATCTAAGGCTGGTCGACCTTTTGGAACCTCATCGGGAAGTGAGGGAATCCACTGTGGGGAGTGCCACTGGAGAGGGCACCGAAGGACAGGAAATCCCCAAGCAGCAGCAAGATGTGTCACAACCCCGAAGGTGACGACCAACGGGAGTGACCATTCGAGAGCCATTGAGCAACCCTCGAACTGCCACTACCCCTGTCCATCACGGGAGGGGAAAAGAAAAACTACCGAAATATACCAGTCCTATACTCGAATCCTCAGATAAGGACGGTATAGATTTCTCACTTCTAGATACTTTGCCCATCCCTTATCATTTATTTGATAGGGATGGAAATTTTAAATTTATGACCAGTAATTTTAGCCTAGACCTCTTCGAGACAGATAGTGAGTGTAGTTGTAGATCTTTAGATAATATAACGACCAGTAATAATAGTTCGGGTATACTACTTAGAATTTCTCTTTACATTATTCCATTATCACACCAAACTATATCTTAACATATCTGCTCATTTTTGTTTTGTTTTGTAGTCATGCCATCTAAAGACGCTTTTGATATATACGCCTCTGCTGAAGCTCCTTCGAGCAAGAAGAAGTCGAGCAGAAAGCATCCTAGGGAGAGCAGTAATGAGCAGAATAAATATGCTTCTTGTTCCTACGAGGCTCGACCAGAAGACCCTCCGGCTCCTACTCCGTGCAGAACTACAACGCCTCCTCTTTCTCCTCGCAGTGTCCCTTCCTCCGAGCAGGCAGGGAGATCCTCGGTCGCTAACTTGCTGAACAATGCTTTTAATTCTACCTACGAAAAGCTGCAAAAATTGTCCAAGCACCGTTGCAGCTAGGATGTAACGCCCTAGTTACCCCAGAACAGTTACGGTGAACGATGAACTGGAAATTTGACCCGCTACCCGAGTCCTTTGGTTAAAAACGTGCTCTAAGTGTTATTAAAAGGCTAAGGTGGAAAACCAATAAAAAGGAAAGGATATATTTTATTAAATACATAAAACTGTTCATAGGCCCATAAAAAATCTTTTACAAATTATTTACAATACAGAATGGTCATTACTATTTCAAATTTACAAACCCACCGACCTAAGCGGCAAAAATAGGGTAAACCCCCTAGTTCCTCTGAGAACTCCTTGGCCGTGGTGGTCAAGCGGCCGCATATGTACACATCACTACCTAAGCTCTCCACTCAAGGCTGGGTGAGCTTTTCTTTCCCTTTACCTGCACCACATAGCACCCATGAGCCAAGGCCCAGCAAGAAAACACAATATAGCATGACATAATATCAACAAAGATCATAATAATCATTCAGGACTTTCAGTCCAAAACAGATGAGTGACAGTCGCAAAAGTCACTAAGTTGGGTATAGCTCCATTTAGCCTTCTGACGATAGGGTCATCGGGGCTTAACAGATAAGTGAACCTTTCACTAGCTTAAACAGGATAGGTGCATGATGACTAGTCACCAACATAACCTTCCTCATGACTCTAGAGTCATAACTATGGAACTCTGTTCCCTAGCCATGTGACAAGCAGTCACCTAGGCATTTGGTTCTGGCTCTGAGTAACTAGTCTTAGACTAGCCAAGCGCTTATAAGTTTCATCGACCTTAGGGTCGGTCCAGCATTAATGCCTTAGAGCCATTCAATGCTGATATCGATTAGATCTAATCTTCATCTGGCCCCTGCGTTCAGGACGCTTATGCTGGTTCTGACTCTTAGGTCAGTATCCCTGACTAGTCAGTGCCATATACAAGTAAACAATATTTGCTAGCATTTAATATGTAACCCATGTCCACATTTATCAACCAACATGCCTCAATAACAATCATGCACGTCACATACACAGGGTGCAGTTTTCTTACCTCAGATTCGAGCGAGAATGAATAAAAGAACGACCCTTGAGAACGATCTGACTTTTAGTCCTTTAGCGGTCACCTAGTCATAACCAAATATGGGACACCATCAATAAAATAATAAACAAGGGTTCCTAAACCAAGATCTAGCCTCTGGGACATCAATCCCCACTAATCTGGGTAGTAGGAACAATCTTGAGGCCCAAAACCAAGTTCCCGGGGCCAAAACACTCAAACAGGCTCAAACCTGTCCAAGGGTTGCGACCCTAACACCTTGGGCCGCGGCCCCCAGCCACTCCAAGAGCAAGGGCCGCGGCGCCCAACACCAGGGCCACGACGCCCAGTAAGGCCAAACTTGCTCCACTTGCTTCTTCGAGCTAGGGTCGCGACCCCCAACCCAGAGCCATCCCCAAACACGTTCTCCTTTATCCCAAACCCTCCAAAAACATACCTAAACACTTCCAAATCATCAAATCAAAGTTCCCAAACTTCCCAATGATCCAAAACCAACAAATCCCAAGGCTCAAACGAACCAAAAACTCAACGATTCACAAAATCCAATTTTAAGCTTAGAAACTCTAAAAACTCAAAACTTAAAACTTAGATTACCTTTGATTGGGTTGTTTCTCTTCAAATCCTTCAACAAAGAAGCTTCTAATCTTTCCTAGGATCGCTATGCCTCGATCCTCGCTTGATTCCGACTCCTAAAACTCAAGATTTCTTCAAAAATGCTTCGAACGGTAAAAAATGAACTAACGGGAAAGAACGAGAGGTTTTCTAACGTACGTTCTATCTAACAAGCTACTTCAAGCTTAAGTAACCTTAAATAAAATATAGTGCTCGGGGTCCCAAAAACACCCCCGGAGACATTATAGTCAAAACTTCTAGAATTTCCTCTTGATCTCAATAATTCCCAATTTATCATCAAATAACATTCTCATAACTCAATATCCCAATAAAAGACCCCCGTTATGACAAAACCGCTAATCCATAATATAAGACCGTCTCATGCCGAATAGCTTGAATATATCTCCATAATAATGGAATCTCATTCACAAATCACAATATGCACCCAAATATACAAATATGCCCTCAACGGGCCAAATTACCAAAACACCCTAATAATCAAATGTGGACCCACATGCATGCATATAACATCATATTATAATATAATTCACATAAACATGCATATATTCATTTAATGGCATAATTAAACAGTTATGGCCCTCCTGGCCTACTAATCCAGCCATTAAACCACATTAGGGATTTCAGGGCATTACACAGGAAGTCTTTTCCCATCTTCCCCCACTGAAGCACAGTCAGGTCCTTAGTTGTGGAATTACTAAAGTCCTCAGTGTAAGTTTTTTTTTTTTTTTTTTGCATTGTGTTTTAGTCGAGCAACATTTTCTCTAATTGCCTCTAACTGTTTCACTTTTTCTCTGTTCATAGGGTATCCTGACCATGAGCAATGGCTGGCATCGTGCTGAGGAGATCGAGGCCATACACGCCAAGGAGATCAAGGCAACTAAAGGCAAAATTGTCAGTTTAATCGAGGAGCTAAAGGGGACCCAAGAAGAATTGGCCAATACCATTGCTGCTAAGGAAAAATTCAAGGAAGCTTCGAAGAACAACTTCAAAGAAACAACCAAACTTCAGGAGGATTTGGTGGCCAGCATGAAGGAGGCTACCGGGCCAGAGGAGCGGGTCAAGCTTCTTGAGGAAACAAATTACCAGAACCTGGAGGGGTTCAGAGGAGAAACTTTCAACTGTTTTTACTTATTTTGGAAGAACAACCTCAAGGAAAATTTCGACTACCTCCCTGAGCAAATGAGGCAAGTTGAACTCGCAAAGTGCGCTGCTCGCCAAGAAGAGGAAAGGAATGCCCAGAACGCTTCAGACTCTCTTGAAATCTCCCTGGCGACAGGCATTGATGGTGCTGAAGAAGATGCTGGAACAATAGTCGACCATCAGTCTTAGCAAGACCCTCCTCCAGCTGCACGATAATTTTTAATTTTTTAATTTTGTAACTAAAATATACGAACAACTGTTCGTGATGTTGAGACAATTTTTCTACATAAGGTAGCTTTTCCTTTTTAATATTTTAATTACATCCGAGCAACAATTGCTCGCGGTGTAAAGACATTTCGTTATGATATTATAATATATTTACTGCTATTATAACATCTGTTCATATGACTAAACCTAGCATAACACTTTATTAATATTTGACAAAATTAACTAAAATTCTACAAAATATTATAAGTGTCATAATATGTTTTCCCTTATTTTGCTCGTGTATTTACATATGCCTGTTGATATGCTTTGCTCGCTTAGTATCTTATATGCCCCCCAAATGATCAAGGAGCTTAAGGCTCTCGGTCACTTGCCATGACCAAGTCATGTTCGAACATTACTGCTCGCGTACTTATAAACAATTAACGATAATATAGCAAAACAACACACGTAATGAGCAAATACTTGTAATAAATACAATAATTAGCAAGAATAACTGGCTGCGCACAGTTCCTTTTATTTCTCATAATAAAATGGACAAAATCGTGTTTGTACGAGTGATCAAGAATTGATCTTACACTTATAAGCGACCAACCATTTAACTGACTAACCCTTGTTCATAAACTTGTAAAAAGTAAAATTAATACAAGCCAATTCTTTAAAAAAGAATTGTTCATTGATAATACTTGCGCAAGTGTTCTTTATTCCAATAGCAAGGAACGAGATCTCCATTTAAGCGAGCAAGTTTATATGTGCCTGGGTGAAGGATTTCTTCGATTTGATAGGGATCTTCCCAGTTTGGGCCGAGTACTCTAGCATTTTGGTCGCGAGTGTTAAGAAAAACTCTTCTAAGTACCAAATCTCCCATGCCAAACTTTCTTTCACGTACTTTAGAGTTAAAATATCGAGCGACCTTTTGTTGGTATGCTGCCACTCGAAGTTGAGCCTGATCGCGCCTTTCGTTGGCCAAGTCCAAAGACTCCATTAATAACTGGTTATTTGTGCTCTGGTCGTATGTTAGCCTTCTATGCGATGGTGGATTTAGCTCAACAAGAAACATGGCTTCATACCCATAGGCTAAATAAAATGGTGTATGGCCTGTTGTTGTTCGGTGAGATGTTCTATATGACTAGAGTACTTCTGGAAATTGCTCTGGCCACTCCCCCTTTGCTTCTTCGAGCCTTTTCTTCAGTGAGTCCTTTAGAGTCTTGTTAATGGCTTCAACTTGTCCATTGTCCTATGAATGAGAAACTAACGAAAAACTCTTTATAATACCATGCCTTTTGCAGAAATCAGTGAAAAGATCGCTGTCAAATTGTGTGCCATTATCTGAGACAATTTTTCTTGGTAACCCATACTGACATATGATGTTTTTAATGACGAAATCCAATACTTTCTTGGTCATTATTGTTGCGAGTGGCTCAGCTTCAGCCCACTTAGTAAAGTAGTCAACAAAAACTACTGCATACTTGACACTCCCTTTACCTGTAGGTAACGATCAATTCCCAAATTATGAACGACCACGGGCTTTGCATCTGTTTGAGCTCATTTGGGGATGCTCGTGGTATCTTGGAGAATCTTTGACACTTTTCACACTTTTTAACAAATTCCATGGAGTCCTCGATCATGGTAGGCCAGAAATATCCTTGCTGAAGAATCTTTTTTGACAAACTTTGCCCCCTAGCGTGATCTCCACATAAATCTTCATGTACTTCTTGCATCAATTTCTTAGCCTTCTCCTTAGAAACACACTGTAATAAAGGCATTGAGTATCCTCGTCTATACAAGATTCTGTCGACCAAAATAAATCGGGCTGATTGTCTTTGAAGCGTCCTCGCATTGTTCCTTTCTGCTGGTAACACTCCTTGTTCGAGATATTTGATGATGGGCGTCATCCACATGTCTGACGCTTGTATTACTAGTGAGGATTCTTCCACTTGAATGCTCGGTGCCAAAAAATGTTCAACTGGTACTATGCTCAAGGCGTCAGCATCTCTAGCGCTTGCCAATTTGGCTAAGGCATCAGCATTTGAATTCTGATCGCGAGGCACTTGCTGGAGAGTATACTTCTCAAATTGTGCCAGTAACTCCTTTGCTTTGTTCAAATAAGCCACCATCTTGAGACCTCTAGCCTGATATTCTCCCAAAATTTGATTAACTACTAGCTGAGAATCACTATATACTTCTAGTGACTTTATATCCATATCTTTTGCTAGTCTTAATCCTGCGAGCAAAGCCTCGTACTTGGCTTCATTGTTGGAAGCTGTGAAGTTGAATCTAATCGCACAGTGAAACCGATGTCCCTCGGGTGTGATTAAAATCAAACCTGCCCCTGCGTTGTGCTCGTTGGAAGAGTCATCTACGAATAACTTCCAGGTAGGGATTGATTTTGATCATCGTTTTCTACCATCGGCTTGCTGACACGGAGTCCAGTGAATTCCGCAACGAAATCTGCTAGTGCTTGTCCTTTCATAGCTGCTCGTGGTGAATAAGAAATTTCAAATTGCTCTAGTTTGACTGCCCATTTTAATAACCGTCCAACGACTTATGGTTTTTGTAAGACTTGCCGTAGTGGCTGGTCAATGAGTACTATGATGGGTTGAGCCTGAAAGTAAGGTCGCAGCTTCCTAGAGGTCAGAATCAAGCAATAATCCAATTTCTCTATGGGCCAATATTGTAATTCTGCTCCCACTACCCTCTTACTTACACAGTATACTGCTTTTTGGATGTTGTCTTCTTCTCTGATTAAAACAACACTAGCAGAGTACTTTGTGAGTGCTAAGTAGATGAACGAAGTTTCTCCTTCGACCGGTTTGGACAAAATTGGTGGTTGCGACATGTGAGATTTTAACGCTTGAAAGGCATGTTCGCACTCCTCTGTCCATTCAAACTTTTTGTTGCCTCTGAGTAAATTAAAAAATGGAACACATTTGTCTGTTGATTTAGATATGAATCTACTCAAGGCCGCAATTCTTCCGGTTAGGCTTTTGATGGACCCAAAACGGGTATGTTTTAAAAATTTATACTCACAAGCGCACGAATCGTATATGGAATATAGTGTTCGTGTAAGCAAGAGATCGAACCCAAAGGAGTTGTCTAAAATAAAAAAGAAAACTATTTTAAATCAAAAGTAATAAATTCTAACCTAGCTCCAAAGATTGATGAGTTTTAATATTATGAACATAAAATAAAAGATTGAAAAATAAAGCTATTTAAGAGAATAAAAATAAAGTAATAATGATTTGAAAATAAGGGTTAAAAGAAAAGATTATTAAGATACTAGAATCCACAAAATGTAATTTTAATAATATTTATTAGTATATTGATTCCCAAGTTTTAGTGATAGTTAAAATAATTCAAATTATCATTTTCCAAAAAGATTTATAATTTTAAGCACAAATTACTTCTAAAAAGATAGGATTTTTCTTCACTTTTCAAAATTATAATTTCAAAGCATTTAGTGTAAATCAATCTAATGAAATAACAAATAAATCAATGAACATTATTTGTAAGGCAAAACATAATATTTTTGTTCTAAGCATGGATGTGTACAATTTAATGACACGTCTTACACAAAGAATATTATGTTTTTGCAAAATGAAGAACAAAGCGCATATTATCTAACAATCCAAAATATGAGATATTAAAGATGAAAGACATATATGAAGAAGAAAAATCCATAAACTTGTTGCATTACAAGGGAAATCAACATACAACATAAATATTACCTAGTTACAAGTTACTTCATCATGATCTTAATAATCTTATGAAAAAGATTAGAAGCACATAACTAAAGTAGAAATTACAAAATAAATGACATACATACTTGCAAAATGCTCTTGAAAAACCCAAAATGGAAGAGAGAATGGTAGAGAGAAAATGGGAGAAAAGAAGATGGTAACAAAAAATTAAGCACCCTAAAATGGTCTTGAAACTCCATATTTATAGCCAAAGTGAGGTTATTAAAATAATCAATTTAAATTAATTAAATTGATTAGATTAATTAAATAAAATAAATATGGTATGTAGAGGTAAATTATAGGGTGTAATGATGATGTTGTGGTAAAAATGTGTAGACAAAAGGGTAAAAAGTTTGCATTTTTGTCATAGGGGACAGATGGTACATTTAGGCAATTTTATGGGCTCAAGAAGTGGCTGGTGACAGTCGGCTGGGGAGCTGGACCGAATGGGCTTTGGGCTGGGCAGGAGGCCCATGGTTGAGAAGATGCACGGCTGGGAGGTTGGAAAGGGTAGCTGAAATGGGTGCATGTGAAGGTGGAAATGTTGTGTGCTGGGGGATTCGGCTGGCAGGGAGATGGGGTGTGCTTGGGTGTGAGGTGATGCTGAGAAGTGTTGGGTGCTGTGTGCTGGCGAGGAGGTAAGTGATGCTTTCAAAAATGCCAAAGTTTCTTTGCTTTTTCCACAAAACTACCACATTTCCTTTGATTTTCTTGCTTTTCAAGAGCCACCAATGAAATAATTTTCCTACAAAATAAATTATAAAATAAATTAAAATTAAATATTTTCATTAATAAAATATACCAAATAACTCCCATGAAAACATTAATTAAAATTTAATTTACATAACATTTAGTTTCAATAAAATCATATTTTTAGCATTCAAACTAACAATACTAATTTTAAATAATTTAATTACAACATAACACAATAAACTATCTATAAAAACATATAAAAATCTATAAAATTACAATAAGACTAATAAATGCAAAATTACTTAAAAACTTAATAAATCAATTAAGAACTCAAGAACTAAGCAACAATTAGCACATAAAAAGTGGTAAAATAACTCTATTTTGTAGAGTTATCAGCTTTGGACATCTTTAATTTTGGTAGGAGACTGCATCTCGATCAATGCCAGAATTTTTTCAGGATTAGCTTTGATTCCTCACGAGTTTACTATGAATCTCAAAACTTTCCCTGATCCAACACCAAAGGAACACTTAAGAGGATTCAGTTTCATCTGATATTTGTTCAAGATGTTGAAGCATTCTTGTTGGTCCTTGATGTGTTCTTTGACTTTTTTTTGACTTAACCAGCATATCGTCGACATAGACTTCCATGTTAATGCTGATCAGCTCTTTGAACATATGGTTAACTAGTCGCTGGTAAGTCGCACCAGCATTTTTCAAACCGAAGGGAATTACTTTATAGTACTAAAGTCTCGTATCTGTTCGAAAGCTAGTGTGATCTTCATCAAGTGGATGCATACTAATTTGATTATAACCAGAGTATGCATCCATGAACGATAAAATTTCATGTCCTGATGTAGCATCGACCAGTTGGTCAATTCTTGGAAGTGGGAAACAATCCTTCGAGCAAGCTTTATTAAGGTCTGTGAAATCTACGCACGTCCTCCACTTGCCATTTGGCTTGGGAACTAGTACGGGATTAGAGACCTAAGACGAATAAAACGCTACCTTGATGAATCCATTTCCCTTTAGCTTCTCGACTTCTTCTTTTAGGGCCTTCGATCTGTCTTTGATTAGCAGCCTTCTTTTTTGTTGTACAGGTGGAAATTTTTTGTCTATATTCAAGACATGGTTGATCACTGTTGGGTCTATCCCAACCATATCTTTATGCGACTAGGCAAATACCTCCTGGTGCTTCTTCAAAAATCTCACTAGCTTGTGTTTTGTTGTTGTTTCTAAGTTTTTACCGACTTTCACAACCCTAGTCAGATCTGTCTCTTCTAGTTGGACCTCCTCGAGGTCCTCCATGGGTCCAACGCTTTCTTCAAAATCCCCAAAGCGAGGATCTAAGTCCCTATCCTCACATTGGGCAACACCCTATTTGGTGACTTGTTCACCTGATTGGGCATGTGTTTCATTTATTACCAGCAACCTTTTTTCGGCTCTATCCCCGATCCGCCTATTTTTGCTTTTGTGATCGAGGAATTGTAACACTCTCATGCTTCTCGCTGGTTTCCCAACACGCACCCAACTCCTGCGTCAGTTGGAAACTTTATGGCTAAATGGCAAACCAAGGTTATGGCTCGCTGATTGACGAGTATAGGTCTCCCAATCACGAAATAGAGTTATTTTACCACATTTTTTATGCTAATTGTCGCTTAGTCTTTGAGTTTTTAAGTAACTTATTAAGTTTGTAAGTAATTTTGAATTTATTAGTCTTATTGTAATTTTTATATTTTTATATGTTTTTATAGATATTTTATTATAATTTGTTATAGTTTAATTATTTGAAATTAGTAATGTTAAGTTAGAAGTAAAAAGATGCACTTTTGAGCTTAAATGTTTAAGTAAATTAAGTTTTAATTAATATTTTCAAAGAATTATTATGACTCATTTTTATAATTGAAATTATTTGATTATGATTTAATTTATTTGGTAGGAAAATTATTGCATTTGAGGTGCTTGAAGTAGAAAAAAATAAAGAAAAGAAAATGAAGTTGTGATGAAAATGGAATTATGGCATTTTTTGAAGAGGATTTAAGCAAAAAGTGGCACCTGCTCCAAGAAAGCCCAAAGCCACCATGGGTCTGCCTCTCCCAGCAGCCCTGCCTAGTTTGGCCCAGCAAAGCCCACCAGGCCCATAAGCCCCAGCTGCCTCCTTCAGCTCCCCAGCCACATGGGCCCACTCGGCCCACCTGCCTTGCACCCCTGCCCAGCCGAGCTCCCTACACCGCCTGGTCCAATTCACTCTAGCCCCCAGGGCCAACGCTCTGAATCGTGGCCCAAGCTTCCAACAACCCAGTTTCCAACAACCACCACCAAGTCACCTTTTCTTGAGCCCATCAAATGTCCATGTTCCCTTGTCCCTAAAATGTCATTTTTATCCAGTTTTTCTACAACATTTTACCCAAAAATCATCATCACTCCTACAATTTACCCTTATTTGTCATATTATTATTAATTTAATTAATCTAATCAATTTAATTAATTTAAATTTATTATTTTAATAATCTCATTTTGGCTATAAATATAGAATTTCAAGACCATTTTTGGGGTAACCATCATCTTTTCTACCATTCTCTCTTCCATTTTGGTGTTTTTCAAGAGCATTTTCAAGTATGTATTTCATTTATTTTGTAATTTCTATTTTAGTTATGTGCTTCTAATCTTTTTCATAAGATTATTAAGATCATGATGAAGCAACTTGTAACTAGATAATATTTATGTTGTATGTTGATTTCCCTTGTAATGCAACAAAGTTTATGGATTTTTCTTCTTCATATATGTCTTTCATCTTTAATATCTCATATTTTGGATTGTTAGATAATATTGCACTTTATTCTTCATTTTGCAAAACATAATATTCTTTGTGTAAGATGTGTCATTAAATTATATACATCCAATGCTTAGAACAAAAATATTATGTTTTGTCTTATAAATAATGTTATTTGATTTTTTTTTTTTGTTTCATTAGGTTGATTCACATTAAATACTTTGAAATTATACTTTTTTGAAAAGTGAAGAAAAATCCTATCTTTTTAGAAATAGTTTGTGCTTAAAATTATAAATCTATTTGGAAAATGATAGTTTGACTTATTTTAACTATCACTAAAACTTGGGAATCAATATACTAATAAGTATTATTACACTTACATTTTGTGGATTCTAGTATCTTAATAATCTTTCCTTTTAACACTTATTTTCAAATCATTATTGGTTTATTTTCATTCTCTTAAATAGCTTTATTTTAAATCTTTTATTTTATGTTCATGACATTAAATCTCATCATTCTTTGGAGCTAGGTTAGAATTTATTAATTTTGGTTTAAAATAGTTTTATTTTTTATTTTAGACAACTCCTTTGGGTTCGATCTCGTGCTTACACAAACACTATACTTCATATACGATTTGTGCGCTTGCGAGTTATAAATTTTTAAAACATACCCGTTTTAGGTCCATCAAGTTTTTGGCGTCGTTGTCAGGGAGTTTAATGCTTAAATTGAGGACAATGCTTAAATTAAGTTTGGGGGTAGCGAGTTTAATGGTTGTTTACCGTTCATTATGTTGAATATGATGGTAGAATTGTGTTAAGTTTGTTTTGAAAATATATATATTGTTTTATTGTGTTTTGTATTGTTTTCTTTAAAAAATATATATAAAAAAATAAATAAAAAAGTTGGTGATATTTTTCATTTTCAATGATCAAAATCTTGATTGAGTTTGAGTTTAGTTCTGTTAAAAATATGAATAATTTTTAAGCTTTGTTTTTAATTATAGGGTCAATTTTGCTTATAACAAAAATTACATTTTTTATAATAAGAACACTTTTATTTCCTATAAGTTTAAGTGAAAAATAATTTTAATGAAAACCTCCTTTTTAAAAGCAAAATTGACAATTAAATTAATTACATAATCTTAACTTTTATCCATAATAATTTTTTAGAATTATTTTCATTGTGAAATTTTTTGGAAAAGCAGATATTTGAGATATTAAGGAAAGTGTAATCCTTGATGAAGTAGTCACAGTGATGAATGCTGGAGTACAGCTAAGGTGACACGGCATAGGACATGGTAAGATAAAAAGCAAGGAATACTATGCTAAGTAAAGAAATGAAAGGTAGTGGATACTACGGTTCAGTACTGGTTCAGGGGAAAACCAAAGAGGTTGTTGGAATTCTTAAGGCAGGAGTGTCTGCCTATTTGAAAGGACATAAGAGCTTGCAAATTGTTAACTTTGGAATACAAAGTTCCAGGATGAGAAATTTGTATTTTTCCAAGTAGTGCAGACAAGGAAGAGGATGATATTCTGGGGAAAGAAAGGGGAGTTCTGACTCCCGATTCAATAGGAATTCTGAGGTTGTACCAAGGGTTGGGCTGGGGGCCTATAAGCTGATCTCACCTTGGTAGGGGTGATGGCTCATAAGTATTTTTGGTATCAATGATAAGACAATAAAGCAACTGTTGATGAAATAGGCAGACCCTGGAGTTTCTGCAGATTTGAGGTGCAAGCGAAGGTTAATGAAAATATAGTTATCAAACAAGATCTTGTGGAACAAGATTGTTACTCTCGTAAGAGTGTTATTGAAGAGTAAAAAGTAAGGCGTGGTCCTTGGGAATTATAGACAGAGATACAAGGTTTACTAATTGATGTGTTCGAGTAAATTTCGAGGACGAAATTGTTATAAGGAGGGGATAATTGTAACGACCCAGAATTACTAATAAGGCTTAAGGGCCTTGATTAGTGTGCCGGGAGAGCATAATTGGAAGTTATGTGAATTAATGGTGAAAATGCATGATTATGTGATATGCATGATCCTATGACTATATGGATATATGGAATGCATGTTTATGAGTATTAGATAAGCATGCGGGCCCTGTTTAGTCTGTAAGGGTATAATTGTAATTTTGGCCCGTTAGGGCATAAATGTGACTATTTATGATTAACTGTTGAGACCATATTATTATGTGGATATATATATATATATATATATATATTTGCAACCTTCGGCACGAGGCGATCCTAGGGAGCAAGTTAACGGGAAAGTCACAACGAGACCCGATACCCGACTCGGGGCGAGTCAAGGGGTATTTTGGGTAATAGATATTTATTTGGGTTATTGAGTTATAAAAATAAATAATTGGAGATATATTTGAGGTTAGGAAGCTTAGGAATGAATACTGGGGAAATTTACCATTTTGCCTTCGGGGACGTTTTTGGTACCCCGAGCCTTGGGATTAACTTAAGAGGCTTAAGTTAGATAAGACAAAGGTAAGAAATGTTTAGAAGCCTGCCTGAAACCGACTCTCTCTCTCTCTCTCTCTTTCATCTCAAGGAGTCTCTCAAGCTAGCCATTGGAACCAAAGGATTTTTGGGCTGGAAATTCAAGAATTTGAGCTGGATTTGTGGGGAGAATTTCTGTAGCAATCTGAAGGTTCAGACCAAGAGTTTAGGTGAGTATTGAATTGTGGTTTAGCTGACTTAATTCTGTAGATTTGGGCTGAGTTCTAAGTGTTTTGGGCTCTTGATTTTGAAGATTAAATTGGGGCTAAGGCTTGGAAATTAACTCAGCAACTAGTTGGTGGACTTGCTCTTCAGTAAAGGTAAGCCTTTAATAATGGTTTATCATCTAAATTTTGGGAATTAATGCCTGTTCTAAGGAGTTTTTGAGCTTATGGGTTTCAAGATTAAAGTGTTATATTGGTGAGTTTCTAAGTTAGGTTTTTGCTAGGTTATGTTGTTGAAAACATGTTAGAATGTTTGTGATAATTGAATTGTATCATTAGGATGATTTTGGATGGATTTGAGTGAGGTTTGAGTGTTAAAAATGGTGGATTTTCTGGGTTCGGAGGGGTCGCGGCTCAATTCTTGGTGTGTCGCGGCCCTTTGAAGCAGATAGAGTTGAGGAAGAAGGGCAGGCCACGACATGGGAAGTGCTAGGCCGCGGCCCGTGTCTGGTTTTTGGTGAGGCTGGGCCTCTGGATAGGGGCAAGCCACGGCATAGGAAGCTTGGGCCGCGGCTCTTAAGGGCATTTTTGGCCTTTTGGAGATTTTTGGCGTGGGAACCTAACCTAGGGTGCTCAGGATCGATTCCACTACCGTGTTTGGTGGAATTTGATCTCTCGAAGGCCAGAACTTGGTCCGGAAACCTACCTTTATACAATTATTAATGGAATCCTTTATCATGGTTGTTACTAGGTGTATGCTAGGGCTCGGGGCAGGATCGTGCTCGAGGGTCGTCTTTCTTGGTCAAAGCACTTAGAATGAGAGGTAAGAAAACTGCACCCGGTTGTGTAAATATGTTGGGACTAAGGGCTCCCTATACTTTTATGCATTATTTTACGATGGTATTATGCCATGTGAACATGAAATAAACGACCTAAGAGTGCCGGAATCAATATTGGCGCACAGGGCGCAGCTCGGCCACTGGTAGCTGAGGACAGCTTAATAATCACTGAGCTCGATTTAAGCGGACCAGAGTCAGTGGGTTGAACACTGGGCTTGGCCTAAGTGAGCCAAAGACAACGGATTAAACAGAGGGTGCGGCCTAAGGGCGTCGACCTTAGTAATTGCATGATATGTGTACTGTTGTTAGTTTGATGTATATGATATGCTGAATACCTGGATGTTGGATCATCGATTTGTCAATTGGTGTTCTTGATTAAGTGAATGCTATGGCTTGCTGGATAATTGATTAATGTCTTGTAAATCATTTGGTTATGCTCTGTGAGCTATTTGGTTATCGATATTGATTGTACTATGATGTTATAGTTTTCTTGCTGGGCCTCGGCTCACGGGTGCTACGTGGTGCAGGTAAGGCAAGGGTAAGATGGATCGACCATGGGTTGGAGAGCTCTGGGGGTGAGGTGTACATTGTCAGCTACTCGGCCGCCACGGTCGAGGGTTTGTATAGGGACGGAGACCTAAAATATGTATTTTTCCATTATAATGGCTTTGATTGTTTATAACATTTGGAAATCCTATAAATATGTCATTTAAACCCTGATTTGGGATCCCATGTACCAAACATTTATTTTAATGAAAATTATTCATTTATAACCAAAATCTTTTAAACCTAACTTGTTTATGTCTTTAGATTCAGATTTTTAATTAAATGACTTGGTTAGCAAGTCTCGCACTATTTTAAACACACAGTGTACGCTCTTGGTTATCCAGGGTGTTACAGGTGGGGTCTTCCTTCTTGCCCTGGTCGTCCACATGAGATTTCCCCTCATTAGCGATAGCCTCCTTGAGCTTGATATACATGTCTGCTCGATCCAAGAATTCCTGAGTGCTCTTGACTCCATTCTTTTGTAAACTACTCCAGAGGGGAGAATGACGTCATACTCCAGCAGTGAGAGCCATTATCTTTCCCTCATCTCCAATTGCTTTGGCCCGAGCAGCTGCTCACATGAATCATTGGATATACCCTTTTAGGGTTTCTCCTTACTTTTGCCGAATCTCGACCAGCTGATTGGCCTATGTTGGGTGTATTCGACCAGCATAGAACTGTCCATAAAACTCATTTACGAACGTTTCCCAGGAAACTATGCTGGTCGGAGGGAACTTGAAATACTACTCTTGAGAAGATTCAGATAACGTGGCAGGAAAAATCCTGCATCGAGCATCATCTGACACCTTTTGGATGTCCATCTGTATCTCAAATTTATTAATGTGAGAGATAGGATCTTCTCCTCCCGTGAAGTTGGGTAGAATTGGCACCTTAAATTTGCTTTGAGTTTCTGCCACAACAATTCTATAAATGAATGGGTTGCCCTTCCTCCGATCAAATTCTATATGGGACGCCATGTTCCCAACTAATTGCTGCACAACTTGATTTAAGGCATCTATTTGGGCCTGTACATCATCTGGTATTACTGGAACGCCTGGGGCTGAGGGGAAGTACTCATCATGCCTTTCCTTCGATTATTGAGTACATCCCTAAGGTCTTCATCTCTTCGCCTTTGCTCGCTTGCACCTAGTCAGTCAAAGACATTGGGCTGTTTAGGCTGCCCCCAGCGTTTTGGCTTATAGGTCGGTTCTCCATTGGCGGATTATTCTATCGTTCGCCTCTCTCTTCCTGCTGTCGACTAGCGTTCCTCCTACTAGAATGTGCCTCATTATAATCGTGGTCATCTCTAAATTGTGACCTATGAGGGTGCGACCTGTTGTTTGCATTGTTTCTCTCTCTCCCTGTGGGCATGTCCTGATAAACAGGGGGAGGCTTGCGTTGGTCGGTAAGTCCTCTGACATTACTATGTCATGGGGGACCTCTGACCGCAGAGCCTGAATCCTCCTGTCTTCTGCTTCCCGAGGGACGTTTTCCCCTGCTAGGAGGGTTTTGCTCCTCAGATGTCTGACATCTAGGGCTTCTAGGATGCTGCTCGACCCTATTCTGCCTTTGCTGCTAGGCGTGATCTCGACCGGCGCGAGAGGGTGGTCGCTGCTTAGGATCCTAGACCGACCTTTCCTGTTGAGCAGCAGGAGGTTGCTCTGGTCTTTGAGGATTCCTTGGTTGTGGTGGATTATGGTGATACTGAGGATGCTCTGAATGTGGATTTTGTTGAGGGTGAGTGCTGAGTGGCTGATCCGGTTGGGAGGCAGGTGCAGGCTATCCTCGTGCCAATTGAATGGCCGCTTCCAAGGCTGCAGTGGCATCCCTTTGTCGGCCGTCCATGTCAGCTTGCCAGTCATTCAATTCTTGGCGCTGCCGGTCGATCTCTCTTTGTTGCAACACCATTGTGTCAGCTACATTCTCTTGATTAGCCCTCAGATTAGCTAATTCTTCTTGCAATACAATCAAAGTTGTTCGCAAGGTTTCAACATCCATCTCCTTCTCTTCCAACTCCACCTGTGGCTCATCTTCTGCTACATCTTGTGGAGGAGGTTGATTTGGCATATTCCCATAATTTTGCCACATTTTCATGGTTGTTTTTGCCATTTAATATTCTTAAAGGTCTTGAGTTCACCTCTCAATGAAAACACCAAAATGTTGACCCTCGATTCGGTCAACGACACGGAGTCAATAAAAACGATAGAAATAAGATCAATTGAACTCATGAAGATAAACGACACCAAAATTTATAGTGGTTCAACCCCAAATAATGGTAATGACTTACATCCACTTCATGTTCTTATTATTTTAGAAGAACTCCAAAACCTGCAATTAGTGAACTAGGGTTCACGAGTTTCACAAGCTTGGAGGTGAGTACAAATTTCGTGGATAGAACACTATACTTCTCTCTTGATTACCCAAAAATCCCCCCCTTCAATGAGTCCCTTGAGTCTTATTTATAGGCTCAATGATCTTTTTTATGGGTTGATGGGCCGTGTATATATATTTTGATACAAACATATTTAAATAATAACAGAAATTACAATCTTTACATCAAAATATGATCAAATATCTATAGAAATATCTGATATGTTACGACCATCCTGGTTGCATATGAAACACGTCTTTTGTCGTACAGTTAAGCATCTTCTTGATCTATCGAGCAACTTCACCTCTGGTTAATGGTCGACCTGAATGTAACCATTTAAATAGTCACGTGAAACATGCATGTGTACTAATTTTGCCACGTCAACAAGTAAGTCTTTTTGGGTAAACATTACCATTAAAAATTAATGAAAAACTTTAATACAAATTTTTTAAGTACAATATTGCCATCAATTATTTTTTAAAATATTTTATTTATTAACAATAATTAATGATGGTTTTTTTTTTTTGCTAGAAATAGCCCCATCAAACACAAGGGACTAGCATGACATTGATAAAATAGACAATACAAACGAAGCGCAGGTCGGAAGAACCATGCTTAAATAGGGTTCGAGATAGAAATATAAAACAAATAATAGCTCACAGTCTCCCTGAAACGTAGGAATTGTGAACTAGAATACAACACATTGTCACTAGTTAACATAAAAAGGAAACTACCAGTACATTGACCGAATCATTTGGTGGATATATAGCCTTGTAGTCATTAAGCATGTCTTCCTTAAACTTAGAGCAATCCATGATTCCATCCAGATTCATTTGTTGAGCCCATTTTTCCAAGTTGTGAGCTGCAAAGTTTGATTCTCTAGAGACTTTTCCCACTTCCCAAAATTTTGGGTTCCTACAATGCTTCCATAATTTAGTTGTACAAGTTCCAACATCACGGTCTGATAATCACCTTTATGATTAAATGACTCAACTGCCCATTTACTGCCAAACTTGAACACAAAGTATTCTGTTTGAAGATCCATAGTATCTAGGCGGCTAGCACCAACGCCTTAGCTTCTACTAACATTGGATCAGTTTGGGGACTCTGGGCTACTACAACTCTAACTATCTTCCCACTCTTGTGTCTGCAAACCGCTGCAAGAGTGGACCCATAACTGAATATTGCGACATTAGTGTTATAACATAACTACCCTGGGGGAGGAAGTATCCATTAAGGCTTGTGGTTGACTTCTATAGCTCGATCAAGACTCCATTCGTTGAGCCTCTTTTGAACCAAGGTGCCTGGCATGTCGAATTGGGGGGTTAGTCAAGCCATGCAAAGTATTGTTTCTTTTCTTCCAAACAATATCCATTAGTACCTAAGCTTTGAAAAAAAATCCTCATACTCCAGATTATGAGGTCTGTTAGAGTTCTGCTTATAAAATGAAACCATTCAAACCAATTTTCCACCTTAATTACCTCCATTTTAACCCCCAAAGGTTGATAAACCATAATCTCGAAACCAGTGGGCAGTTCCAAAACACATAAAGGGTGGATTCAACAGTCGTGGATCAAAAAAGGCAACCATCGTCATTTATTGGCATCACAGGTCCCGATTTAACTCTTGTAGGCAACGCATTAGTGACTATCTGCCACCAAAGTATTTTTAATCTTGAGTGGATCTCGCTTTCCCAAATCCATGTCCATATCTCTTCTTTTGGGGAGTTAAGATACGAGATGGACAAAAGTGAGCGGAATGAGAATCTCCCTGAGGCATCAAGATTCCAAAGCCATAAGTCCTCCTTGTCTTCCCTCGGAAAATTGATGTTGATAATTCTTTTCACATCATCAACTTGGAACCACTGCCTGAGCTTGTGCATGTACCATTCCATGTCCACAATAAATTCACTTACCCAATTCACCCTTGTAGTTGCATCTTTTAAATGAGTTGGGTTTCGAACCCCTCCTCAGACCTAATCATCGAACCAAATTGATGTAGCATGCCCATTCCTAATCCTTCTACAAAGACCCTTTGTTAATAGTTCGCGCAACTTTAGGATAGCTTTCTTTAGGACAGAGTCAGAGCTTTTGGATGCACAATTTAAAAAATGACCCCCTTTGAGGTAGTTTGCCTTCATTTACTGGTGCCAGAAGCTATTATATCCACTGATCAGTTTCCATGCTCTTTTCGTAATGAAAGCATCATTAACTGAACCTGCAGAACGAACCCCGAGGCCCCCATTGCCTTTGGTTTGCACAGATTGCTCCACGCGATCGTATGGAAGCCTGTTTTCTCTTCTGAGTCGCCCCACCATAATGACTTTAGCATCTTGTCCACCCCTTCAGTGGTGGACTTAGGCATAGGTCCCAATGCCACTACATAAGACACTAAAGAAGCTTCAATCGCTTGCACTAGAGTGGTTCTACATGCTTTGGATAAAAGTCTCGCCTTCCACCCTTGTATTCTAGCCTTGAGTCTTTCAATAATGAATTTGAGATTGTTTGTTTTCCTTCTAGTTGGGATTAGTGGCAAGCCCAAATGTAAGGATTCTCTTTTCAACCTAGCTACCACGAGTATTCACGGTAGTTTGATTGCTTTTGCCGGTGTTACTCTTTTGGAGAACATCACTGTTGATTTTTCCCTGTTGACTTTTTCTTCCAACCACAAGTCCTTGCATTCTTCTTACTTGCCCTCCCAAATAGAAGGACGTCATCTACGAACATGAGATGAGTAATTTGAGTAGCATCATGATCTATTTGGATGCCTTGTAGCTCATTTTCTCCCTCTTCTTTGATTAGCAACCTCATTAGTACCTCGGCTGCCATAATGAATAAGGTTGGAGATAATGGATCTCCTTGCCTCAGGCCCCTCATGGGAATAATTGTACCACATGTACTCCAATTTAAAAGCAAGGAAAGATTTCAAGTAGAGATTCATTGCATTATCCACTTGACAAAGCTCTTCGAGAAGCCAATGCAACAAAGAACTTGTTGGGAATTGAATTATTGTATATATGTAGCTTATGTACTATATTATTGTTAATAATATTAAGTAAATATCAGGAAATTCTCAAGTTCATCTATGTGGTCTCAATCTCATATTGGTATGAAAGGATTGAGATTGAGATAATAAACTTAAATGGTTTGCAATAAAATGAAGTTATGGAATATTTAGATTAATTACTGCTAGTACAATCCACTAGTATTATGAATACATGTGACCTAGATCCAGGTTACTAGTGTAGTATGACACTTTAGTCGAGGTACTTTGGATGCTGAGAGTAAGTAGAACTGGACCAGATGTGATTTAATAATACCTGTTTAAATAACGTTTCGTAGTATTATAAAACACATCAACTGCTGATCATATACAACTTGATCTTAATCCAGAAGTTATTATGAACTCCTATATATGTCATTTGATCTTTTGATTCATGCATTACGGTTTGTCATAATGATCAGGCTAAGAACAATTGTTTTGGATACTCAATGATGTATATGGCTGGGGACATAGCTTAACAGATATGGAATATGTACCTTCTTATAGATTGAATGATGGTTCCCTATTGGGTTGACCTTTTGAATTGAAAAGGTTATTGACGTCAAATTCATAATCAGATTATGAATTAACCTTCACTAGTAAAGTCAATGGTACACTAGGAATCAAAATATAATTAAAATGGTAAACAGTAATTTTATTCCCACTTAATTATGAATCATCAATAGATGATTAATTTGTATGTAATGATTATATCAATGGACACTTTATGGTTACAATATAGTACTCAATAAATATATATATATATTTAATTCTCAAGAGTACAGTCTCATATTTATAGTGGAGTAATCATGAGATTAATAAGTATGATTATTGAATCAAAGAAATTTGGTTAATACTATTTTATTTATTGGAGCTTGGAATTATTGGTTCATAGATCCCCGGAGCAGCTTTATCAACACTATTCAAGGTAATAGTTGATACAATGGTCAAAATGTGAATGGGCTATTGAGAATATTTATTCTTCGGGATAAATATTCAATTATGTGATAATTGAAGTTGCACAATTTATTATTGCATTTGTGCAATTTTTGAAACTGTGTAGAAATAAAAGAAATTGATTTTAATCAATTATTTTATTTAAGTGTGAAAGGATAAATATGGATAGTCAAAATTGGTTTTGACTATTATATTTATTTAATTAATAATAAGACGATAATATAAATTTAAATTTTGAATTTTAAAATTTAAGTTGTTATCTTTTCCTTAAAAAGATGATACATTATTTGAATTTCTAATTATTAATTAATTAAAATAAAAATGCATGAAAAAATCAAATCCCATTTTTCAGGGAAAGTGCTACACGCATAGTGCTTCTTGGACTGTTATATGCGTGTACCATTATTGATGGTGATTAGTTATTGATTTTTTATTTTATTTAATTAATTAATAAAACATTTTGAAAAGAGTTTTAAAATGGAATGTAAAACTTTGTCTTTAATTATTTTATTTTATTATTATTAAAAATGATCAATTTTTGATCAATTTTATTTTTATTATTATTATTATTATTATTATTATATATGATAGAAAATAGGAGAAGAACTTTTAACATAGAAGAAATACGGATCATCTTTTTCATACAATAGGAAAAACATTTCTCTCTAGCCTATAATCAAGAGTCTCATGTGTTGAGAATACTTTTTGTAACACCCTGGCTACCCCAGAACAGTTACGGTGAACGGTGGACCAGAAATTTGACTCGTTACCTGAGTCCTTTGGTCAAAAACGTGCTCTAAGTGTAATTAATAGGTTAAGGTATTAAACCAATAAAAAAAGAAATGGAGATTATATTACAAACTGCTCTGCAGAGCTAAACAAAACATTTACAAGTGGTTCTCAGTACAAAATGGTCACTAGTGTTTGAAATTTACAATCCCGCCGACCTAAGCAGCAAAAATAGGGTAAATCCCCTAGTTCCTCTGAGAACTCCTTGGCCGTGGTGGTCAAGCGGCCGCATATGTACACAACACCACATCAGCTCTCCACTCAAGGCTAGGTGAGCTTTTCTTTTCCTTTACCTGCACCACATAGCACCCATGAGCCAAGGCCCAGCAAGAAAACCTAACACTTTTCATAAACATTATCAAATGATTATCATTATAATCACATTAAGCATAAAGCTTTCAAACAAATGAATAACACATGATTCAAGAGGGAGAGTGGCTGCTAGGTAAGCCACTAGCTTCCAAGTGCTTATTTCATTCATCGACCCTTGAGGTCGATTTGGCATTAATGCTCTTTGAGTCATTCAATGCTAATGGTCGATTAGATCTAATCCCCGTTGGCTTGCGTGAACCACGCTAAGACCATTCTGACTAATCAGTCAGCGCTAAGTGACCAGTGTCCAGTATCACTGCCGAACTTGACTAATCAGTCACAGCTTCACAGCTGGTACTAACACCTTTGCCAATTATGGGTGACCAGTGTCCAATATCACTGCCGAACCTGACTAATCAGTCACAGCTTCACAGCTGATACTAACACATTTGCCAATTCCTTGACTAATCAGTCAGTGCTATGCACAAGTGAACAACATATGCTAAGCATTCCATGTTCAATCCATGTCCATATTACACAATCAACATGCCTTACAAATATCCATGCATGTCACATTAGGGGTGCAGTTTTCTCACCTCGGGTCCGAGCCAAAACAAATAAAAGAGTGACCCTGAGAACGATCGACCTTTTGGTCCTTTAGCGGTTACCTGGTCATAACCAATTATAGGATTCCATCAATAAAATGAATAATAAAAGGTTCCCAAACCAAAACCTAACCTCCGGGACCTTAAACACTACTCAACCGGGTAGTAGGTTCAATCCCGATGCCTTAGGCTTGCATCCCCGAGCTAAAAAGCTAAATCTGGCCAAAAATTCCTTAAGGGCCGCGGCCCTCCCATGATGCGCCGCGGCGCGCCCTTCAGACAGAAGGGCCTCCCCTGCCAGACGCCAAGGGCTGCGGTGCACCACAGCTGCGCCGCGGCGCCCAGCCCAGAATGGCAAAATTGACAGCACACGAACTAAAACTTTCCCCTGTATTTTTCCTCCCAAACCAGCCCTTCAAATCAGTTCAAAACCTCCTCCAAACACACAATAAAACCCCTAAACAACACTCACAACTTTGCCTCATCACAACCCAAGTAAAACACCACAAGAACTTCCCTTAATTCTAACTTTTCACACCAAAATCTAAAGCTGAAATCTTAAAACGAAAACAGAGCATACATGGAAACTAGTGGCTAAAAGCTTACCTCAAGTTCAGGTTATGGTGCTCTTCAATAGTGGAACACTCTCCCAAAGTACCAAGGCCTAGCTCCCAAGCTCAAATCTTCAACAAGATCACAAAAACTCACAAGGAAGATGAAGGAAGGAGAAGGTACGGGAAGGAGAAAAGAAATTGTCTCTGTTTACTCTGTATATTCTACAGCCTCCTAAATCATATATATCCAAGCCAAAAGACCATTATACTCCTAGGTCTTTAAAAGTTTCTAAAGCCAACTCAAGGGTAATTTTGGCACTTTCCACCTACACCGTTAATCATAATTAACGCTTCCCAATTCCCGCTAACCTCAATATCCTCAAACACCAATATTTCACATCCCGTTACCATTTAGTGCCCGGTAACACTTTAATCATTAAAACACCTCGAGACTCACCCCGAGCCCCGAGCTTAAGCCCGTTATGACCAAACCGACATTTAACATTCTTTGATCGTCTCTTGCCAAATAGCTCAAACAAACCCACATCATAATGTGGTCTCAATTATATCACCAACATGCGAACAAATAATCAATTTACCCTCAACGGGCCAAATTACCATCACACCCCTGTAAATAGAAATATGGACTCACATGCATGCATTACACATCATATCATAATATAATCCGCATATACATGCATTTTGTCAATTAATAGCATAATTAAGCAAGTATGGCCCTCCCGGCCTACTATTCACGCCGTTAAACACATCGGAGAATTCGGGGCATTACACTTTTGATTCACAAATATTGATTCTTGTTCTTTATATGCCCACTCACATCTTGAGGTGTAGAGAACGTCTTGGAAGATCTAGGTGTGAGTACTCTAGCAAGGATAGGAAGATTGAAATATATACGAAAAGATTCAAGGATTCTTGATAGGCTACAAGAGGTAAATCATTTCGTATTATGTTTACATATACATATTAAATTGATTAGCATATTGCATATTAAAGGATCCTCATATAAAGTTGTTTATATGAAATTTTTTGTTGTATATGATACTACCATTGTTGCAATTTCCGTTGCACACTAGGAACTATTCCTAACAATTGGTACCAGAGCCAGGTTTATTCCCTGCATATGTTAATTATTGTGTGGGTATCATATGCATTTTTTATATTATGTGTAATATATGAATGGATTGATGTTTATGTATGAATCATTTATGTTCTTAAGGGTTGGTTTTCATGATGTGTTTGGGTTAGGAAATTTTCTAGATATTAAAAAAAATGTAAGTCATTTTGGGGCATAGGAATTTTGTAATTTATTATTTTTAAATTATGGATAAAATTTTGTAATGGCCCGAGCCCCGAGCACGAGCCCTGAGCACGAACCCCGAGCCGCTGCCCCGTACCACGCCGAGTTACTGCCCATGCAGCCTGCGACGTGCCTGCCCTGCATCCCTGCGCCCCGCACCCTGCGCACACCTCTACAGCCATGCCCGTGTGCACCATTACAGTCTTCGTCTATGCATGCCCCTGCCGCCACCACCCATGTGCGCCAGCCACCACCCACGTCCTGCTAGCCACCACCCACCATTGACACACCCATTAGGGTTTGTGTCATGCTAACCCTAATGGATGTGTAATTATCTATTTGGGACATTTTAAGCCAATATAATTAAAAGTGTTTTAATTATAATTTTTGAATTAATTGTGGTGAGTCCAAATTCCAATTGGGCCTCAATAAATTTTTGGTTATTAAAACTCAAAGTTTGATTATTTTAAAGTTGTTTAAAATAATTAAAAGGGTATATAATTTATAATGGATAATTAAAATTGTAATGGCCCAAAGACTAAAAGAGAATGTCCAAGATCAAAGGAGTTGCTCGTCATTAGGCCTTAGTTAGTTTAATTATTTTTGTGTATTTTTTTGCAAGTGTTGTAATTTTCTAGAAATACCCAAAGCACCAAACCCGCACTTATTTATTTGCTTGAACATGATTAAATTGTTTAATACTTTATCATGCATTATAACATGTCATACATATTACCCACACAGTACATATTAAGCATGAATTTTTTTTAGAAACATGCTTAGGATTGATTATATGTTTTTATTTGATAACTCATATAACTAATTTAGTCTTAATTAGTTAAGTTGGTAAAAAGAACTTAAAGTTGTTTATTTTCTTATTTAATAAAATTGTTATATTAAGTTAAATGGTATTCTATTTAAAAAGACAAAATAAAATCTAGGGCACGATTATTTATTTTACATAATTGGATTAATATTTATTAGAATATCATTTGGTAAAATTAATTTAATTAGTTTTACAACTAAATTGAAAAATATTGATTTTAAAAAAAAAACACATTTTAAAAAAAAAAATAGTGAATGGGAGAGAGAATTATGACAAGAAGTCACTTGGTCTTCATTATTGGTTGAACACCGAGAGGCATAGGAAGGGCCTCGTGTCGCCTCCGTTTGCGGCCTCCCTAAGGAAAGACTTCTGAATATGTTTAATTTATCTCAAGGTTGACTTCTCATAAGAGAATAAGATCAGTGATGTATTTCAAGTTTGACTAACTCTAAGGCACACTCTTGAGTTAAGTCATTAATCGAAAAATAATGGGTTACACTCTGAAGATGTATCTAGGCTTTCGCGCTCAACTAGTGCATCTTGACCAAACTAACGGTAATTCATAAGTCAAAAGAGAAAAATGAGTTTTTAAGTTTTCACTTATGGAGTTGAGATCTTGTCAAAAGATTAATTTGTGATTAGTCTGACCTACCCTAAGGTGGTCCATTAATTTTCAAATTAATCTGGACTGGTAACTATTTTTTGTGTGTTATTTTATGTGTTGCATTCATGCATCATGTTTACTATTCCAAATATAAACTGATATTTATTATATGCATTAATTCATTATATTTTATTTATTTAATTTTTAGCAATATGTCCAACCCAAACCCTGTAACTGCTTTACTTGCTAATGAGAAATTGAGTGGTTATAACTACATGAAATGGAAATCGAACATGAACATTGTTTTGATATGTGAAAACAACATGTTTGTCCTAAATGAGGAATGTCTTGAGGTTCCTGCTCTCACTTCTGCCAAAACTGTTAGAGAAAAGTATGACAATTGGATCTTATCTAATAATAAGGCCAAATGTTATATGCTTGCTAGTATGAGCGATGTGCTCAGAAAGAAGTTTGAAATTTTTGAAACAACCTATGAGATTTTGGAATCTCTACGAGGCATGTGTTGGCAAGCAATCTGATAAATGTAGACAAGATGCTACTAGAAGCTTCATGAACATGAAAATGAAGAAAAATGTTTCTGTCATAGAATATGTCCTAGACATGATCAACATATTGCACGATGCAGAAATCCATGGTGCGACCATTGATGAGAGAACTCAAGTAAGTGTGTGTGTAACGCCCCAACTCCAGGGACCGCTACAGTGCAAGTTGCAAACAGTGCTAAACTCGCTAATCGAGTCGTTTGGCCATAAACGTGTAACTAAGTATGATTAGCGATTTAGGGATTAAAATTTTTGGTTAAGATATAACGTTTCATTAGAACGTTTACTATATACATTGGGATCCTAAAAATATAATTTCAGAGTCTATTATAAGAAAATATTTACAACAGGCCGTTCTAAGCGACAAAACAGGGTTTAACCCTAGTTCCTCTCTCAAACCTCGCCCAAGTATTGGTCGAGCAGCTGCATATGTACACGTCATCACCTAAGCTCTCCAACTCAAGGATGGTCCAGCTACCTTTTGCCTTTACCTGCACCACATAGCACCCGTGAGCCGAAGCCCAGCAAGAAAACTCATATGCTCATGAACAGTCTTATCATGATATCAGGTCATATCTGGCATGCCTAGCAAACATATCTTCATTCAAGCATGCAAATGAATTCAAACAATGTTAGGGTATCCAGGATAAGAAATCATGCCCTTCTGATTGGAGGACTATCAAGTCAGTCCTAATCAGATGAGTGTTTCAACACTTGAGGTTCTGGTAAATCATACTGAGTGACCAACAGGCAAGTCACTACGGGCTCAGCATCCAAAGCCATGCATATGATGATCGAAATGATCATACAGAGCTCATAGCTCTGATCAGATGAGTGAATATCACTTTGAGGTCCTATTAAACCATACTGAGTGACTGCCAAACAAGTCACTAAGGCCTCAGTGCCCATAGCCGTGTAACGACACCGTTACCTGGGCTTTCCTGCAATGGTTCTTATCAGATGAGTGACTGACAAGCACGTCACTATGGGGCCGGTTCCCATAGCCATGTAACCTAACAGTCACGGGGCTCGCTGGCCCTGGCTCTAAATGACTAGCCTTTGGCTAGACAAGTGTTGTTTAATATTCATCGAACTTGAGGTCGGTCCGGCATTAATGCTCATTTGAGTCATTCAATGCAGAAAGTCGATTAGATCTAATCTTTGTTGGGTTGCATCAAACACGCTAAGGGCGTCCTGACTAATGAGTCAGCATTATGTGACCAGTTTCCAGTACCACTGCCGAACCTGACTAATGAGTCACAACTTCACAATTGATACTAACACCTTTGCCAATTCTGACTAATGAGTTAGTACCATGCACAAGCAAGCATTGCTACCAAACATATATCATATGTCACACATCCAAAGATGAGGCATTCAACATGCTTACTTAACAATTGCGAGCATAATAATGATCATGCACAAACACAAAGACTCAAGCTCTGACCAATCCCATATCCATCATTCATGGCATGCCCTAATCACATGTTTCTCGTGCATCACGTGCATCACACTTAATCATCCAGCATGCCTTAGTAATATTCATATGCAAATGAGCAAGATTGCTAAGCATTCATTATGCTATCAATGTTTACATTTAAACATCCAACATGCATCAAACATAACCATGCATGTCACATATGGGGTGCAGTTTTCTTACCTTCGG
Source organism: Humulus lupulus (assembly GCF_963169125.1). Classification (NCBI taxonomy): domain Eukaryota; kingdom Viridiplantae; phylum Streptophyta; class Magnoliopsida; order Rosales; family Cannabaceae; genus Humulus; species Humulus lupulus. The sequence goes on along the minus strand of NC_084801.1, from coordinate 20,577,718 downwards.
TCCAAGCACAGGTTACCAACAAATGAGCCACAAGCACGATCCTGATTCCAAGCCTCTAGTGATAACCTAGTCACAACCACAAATGGTGATCCAATGAGTTCAAGTTCTAAAACCAATCCTTGAACTAAAACTTAGCCTCCAAGACATCAATCCTCACTAATCCGGGTAGTAGGAATGATTCCGAGGCCTAAAACCATGTTCCCAGGGTTAAAACACGCAAACGGGCTCAAAAGCCTGCCTGAACCGCGGCCCTGGAACCTTGAGCCGCGGCCCCCAGCACCCTGAAGCAAGCGCCGCGGTGCCCAACACCAGGGTCGCGACGCCCAGCAAGAACAGAACAGGGCACCTGCTTCATCGAGCAAGGGTCGCAGCCCAACTTCGAGGCAGCCATTTTACTTCGTTTTCAACCTTTTAAAACTTCCCAAAAACATGTCTAAACATTCCCAAATCAACAAATCAAAGTTCCCAAACTCCCCAATGGTCCAAAACCACCAAAACATGAGGCTCAAACGAACTAAAAACTCAATGATTCACAAAATCCAATTCAAGCTTAAAACTTTTAAAAACTTAAAACTTAAACTTGAATTACCTCCGATTGAGTTGTTTCCAACTAAATCCTCCGGCTAATAAGCTTCTAATTCTCCTTAGGATTGATATGCCTCGATCCTCGCTTGATTCCGAGTCATAGAACTCAAGTTATCTTTGAAAATGCGATCGGGAGACGAAAAGGGAACTTTTAAGGAGAGAGAACGTACATAACGTTCTTTTTATTTTCTTAAAAGGTTACTTCAAGCTTAAGTAGCTTCCAATAAAACCTAATGCTCGGGGTCCCGAAAACACCCCCGGGGACATTATAGTCAAAACTTCCAGAATTTCCCCTGATCTTACTAACTCCCAATTTATCACCAAATATTAATTCCCATTACCCAATAACCAGGTAATGCTCTAAATACCCCTTGACTTACTCCAAGTCAAGCTTAAATCCCGTTGTGACTTTCCCACTAGCTTACCTCCTAAGATCGTCTTGTGTTGGGTAACCCTGGCATAACCAAATAATAACAAGCACCACGCCTATTTCACATATATGCCAAAAATGCCCGAAATGGCCAAAATATGAAAGTCACCCAATTAATCACAAATGGGTTCACATGCATATTTAATACACCTAAATATGCATATTATCATTAAATAGCATAATAAAGCAATTATGGCCCTCCCGACCTCCTAATCAAGGTCCTAAACCTTATTAGGGAATTTGGGGCATTACAGTGTGTTGGAGTTTTATGTCCTAATTAAAACTTAATTTATTTGTAATCTCATTTTATTATCAATTAAGGAATAGAAATCATTTTTTGACTTGGTCAATCACTTTGCTCAGATGTTTTATTTTCATGATTATTTGTTTAATATAAACTTCAATTAAATCCTGAGCATATAGCTAATCATATTTATAGTGATGTAATCACAGTGGAATATAAATATGATTATATGTTCAAAATAAGTTAGTCCTAAGATTAGTTAGTGCACAGGATTTACACTGACTTGCCAACCTACGATATGATCTACTTACACATTGTAGTGTTATGTTATTTCTAGAACATTAGCAAAGTAGATAAGATCAGATGTATTTGTTACATCGAACTAGATCGATATTGACAGTAGATAGAATAAGTAAACATACCGTTATTATCTATTCTAGTCATATCATATAGTTGATCATAGATCAATTTAATCTTAATTTTGAGTGGTTAATATTATAAATGGTTGTATTATTTGAGTTCTTTGACTTGTTCGTTACCAACTTACCTTAAGGACTAGCCCATACTTACATCTTGGGAACTCGGTAGTATAATTGAGTGGGAGTGTTAATCATAGATATGAACATCTATATCATTTGATGAAGAAGTAAAACGGTGGTTTCCTTTTAAGGAACTAAATGTTTTAAGGATAAAATACAATGATGGGTAAAATAGTATTTTAGTCCCATCTCATTGTAGACCTTCTATAGAAGATTGAGTGACAATTATGGTTGTAACAATGGATAATTAATAACATATCTATATTTGTTATAGAGAGTTCTATAAATTCAAGAGTACAATTCTGAGTCTTTAGTGGAGTCACGAGAAATTAATAAGTTAGTAAATTTATTTGTTAAATTTATGATAACTTATTGGAGCTTGATTTCATAGGCCCATGGTCCCCACTGTACCTTGGATAAAATCATCTAGATAGTCTCAATTAATTGATTTAATTATCAATTAGAATTATCAAAGATGACCAGGCCATTTTGGATAGTTTCACAGAGTTATACAATTTAGAGAAGAAAAAAGATTTTAGGGCAAATTTATTAATTAAGAGAAATTGGTGTCTAAATTAATAAATAAGTTTAAATCAATGTTCAAATTATAAATAATTAATTTGATAAAGGATTGAAATAATTATTTAATTAATTAAATCAAAAGAAAATAATACAGGCCTTGATTTTAAGTCAAATGGGCTTATAATTAAATGAGAAATTTCACGGGCCTAAAGCCCATGATAATTTCGACCTAATGACTGATATTATCTGTTATTTTATTGATTTTTACTGAAAATAAATGACCTAATTAAGCCTACAAATGGAACGCTTAGTGAGAGTTGAAATCAAATTTTTGAATCATTTGTTTTGAGAAGATCAAAAGATCTATTCTTGATGCTCTAGGTTTTAGATTTCTCTCTACATCATAAGTCATTTTCTAAGCCTCAATATTCTCTTCTATTCTTCTTCTCTTTGTACCTATCTCATGTATTGAGAATTTCCTACTATAGTCTAGGTGATTCTAAGGATACTTTGGAAGCCTGTGAATAAAATTGAAGATTGGTTCAATTTCTTGGTGATACCCTGCTATAGAAATGATTCAAGGTAGGGTTGTGCAAAAAAATTTGCAACTCGCCCAAACCAACTCGAAAAAACCGACAAAAAATGCAACCCGAAAATCCCGTCCTTCATTTCAAACTGCCCAATCACTATATTGGGCGGGTTGAAATTTTTGGCAACCCGCCCAATGTTACCCAACCCGCCCAATTAAGAATTTGTCTATTTTTTTAATTTTATATTTATTTAATTATTAATTATACATATATAAAACTAAATTCAAACTATTATTTTTTTTTTAAAATCCTATAGTTTAAAGTAACAATTATTTTAGTTACAAATACAAACTAAAAAAATAGATAAAATAAAAAAAAAATTGGTGAAAAATGATTTTTTTTGGGAAAAAAAAATCCGCCCAAACCGCTCAAACCGATGGTCGATTTGAACTTCAAGTTCTTTTAATTGGGTGGGCTACGAGTTGTAAAGTACCAACCTAATTATAAGTTTGGGTTTGTAAAAAAATCTACCCAACCCGCCCAAATCGACCAATGAACACCCCTAATTCAAGGGTTAGAGAACTGAAGGAATGACTAATACATTTTGTTGCGTATAATGTAAGTGTTCTTATCATTATATCTGTTTGAATTCAATTATAGAAACATGTTTCAGGTTGTCTTACATTAATTTGTTTAATATAAGATTTACATGAAAATAATTAAGATCATGTATTAGTTTTCCCAACAACTGGCATCGGAGCCTTTGTTAATATTTATTTTAATGCATAAACATGTTAAAAAAATTGAATTATTTGATATGTTGAGTAATTGGATGGATTTCATGTTTTTATGGAGCATATTGATTCTTATGTGATCATTAACAAATTTGGGTTATTTTGTTGTGTTTTCTTTGCAAATAATTTTTATAAATGCTTTATTTGATGTAAAACATGGTAAAAATTATTTAGAAAACGTTTTTGGGTTGAAAAAATTACACAAAATTGTTTTTTGAAAACATTTTTTTGGGTTATGGCCACAGCCACCAATTTTACTGGTCGCAACCAAAGCACGATTTATGCCCAGAATCATCTTGTGGCCGCGGCCAGAACACGGTTTTTTGCCCAGATTGGTCTGGTGGCCGCGACCACTTTCACTGGTCGCGGCCTGCGGTAATTTTTTTTTTTTAAATTCGAATTTTGAATGTATTTTTTAATGGGTTAATACAAAAATATCATATTTTTTCTATTATTTACAAATATCTTTTTTTGAAATACGATATTTTTGTTATTTGACTTTTTAAAAAATAGATATTTTCTACAAAGATTCAAATTCAAATTTAAAAATAAGTTAATTAATTAATTTTAAATAATTTTATATATTAGAATAGTATAATTAAGTTATCACATATTAAAGATATTTTTTAATACTTGATATTTTTTTTTTTTGAAATATCATATTTGAAGATATTAATATCTCATTAATCTGTGAAATTTAATATTTAAATTATTTGAAAATTTGAAAATTTGTTGACTAGATATATTTATGGATATTTGAATTTATTTAATTGTATAAGATATTTTTTCAAAAAAAACAGATGATATTTATTTTAAAAAGTTATAATTGGTTAAATTTTAAAAAATGTCACGTTTTTCAAGCCAATTAATAAAATATTTTTTAATAAATGGGATTTAAATTAACATTAGTTAATTGTTGATAAATCATATCTAAATTAAATAAATATTTTTCAAAATGACCTAAATTATGTTGACTGTTGATAAATGAAATTTAAATAAACTTTTGTTAATTGTTCATAAATTTTATTTAAATTGACTTATTTATTTTTGCAAAGATTTAATTAATTCAAATTTTTGGATAAATTCTAGAAAATTAATTTTCGTATTTTTGCAAATGAAATAAATTGTGGTATTTTTGCATAAATTCATAGACTTACTCATATAGTAACATGATTAGACTCATCCAATTATAACATTTCTATTTGCACTATATGTGGTATTTTTGCAATTGGGCCTAGATGCATATAGTGGCCCATATGTTTGATATATGGATCTTGCTAAATAAAACATTCCTAAAATGATAGGTTTTATTTGGGCCCATTAGAAAATGTAAAGTTTAAATTCCTCTCTTGTGGGTGGTTCCACTTGTGAATGCCCACTTGCTTTGCATTATTAGCTTGTGCCTAATTAATTAATAACAATTAATAAAACGAAGGTTTAAATTCCTGTCTTTTGAATCTTGTATGGAAGTATGGGGGCCTTAGTAGTGGGAACGACATACTAGACCCAGCCCTCCTCTATACAAGCACAATTGTTAAGGCCCATTTGCATGAATTGGACTTAATTGTACAAGTTCATTATAATAGTTAAACCTAAATATTGATTAGTAACAAATTATTTCTAATTTAATTGAATTTGTTTCAATATGATACTTTAGAATTAATAGAAAATTATAGAACTTTGGTTTTGAAAATTTAATTTTTACAATTTTTGGGAGAACCACAGTCATTAATTTTTGAAAATTAATAATAATAAAAAAACTATTTTTATAATGAGTGTATTTTAAGAATTATATTCGATCTCCACCGTTGGTTTAACATGGTCAATAACTTAATGGGGCCTCAAGACGCTTTGATTCATACCCCTACGGAAGGTGTTCATTAGTTATTTTGACAAGATTAGATTTCGAAAGATAGATAATTATACGTCAAATTCTACAAGACTCACCCCTACAGTGACTACTAGGACTAAATCTATTGATTATCGAAACCGTGGGTCTGGCTCATAAAATAAGAGATTTTTTTTTCTTATTTTGATCGAATAGTAGGTTGTTAATAATGGTGTCCATTATTAAATGAGTTTACAACTCTATTTAACTAATGATATTTTTTTATTCTCGCCAACCGGGACAACAATATCATATAATAGTTAAAAACCTAAATGAATAAAGATATGATTATTATGGTATTTTTTTCCATTATTTCATATGTATGGTAAATGTTGTGCTATTTCTTGAAATTAGAGTGAATAGAAGTTTTATTGAGCAAAAGTGATTGATTTCTATTTTATTGGTAGTTTTAAGTATGGATGTGTCTACTCCCATCCTTTCTCAACTTTCTATGGAGAAACTCACTGGAGAAAACTTCCTTAAGTTGAAGCAAAATATTAACATAGTGTTGATTGGTGACTACGCCGAGTTTGTCATGACTGAGGAATCTCCAGAAGTTCTAGCTGAAGGAGCTCCCAAGTCTGTAAGAGATAAATATGAGTGTTGGCAGGGGGCTAATGACAAGGCATGACACTACATGTTGACTAGTATGGTTGACACTCTCAAGACAAAGATGGAAACTGTCGAGACAGCCTACGAAATCATGGATCAGCTCCAAGACATGTTCGGTGCAAAGTCTGTGCATACTTGTTTTGAGGCCACCAAGAAATATGCCAATGCTCGGATGGCACCGTCTCAGCACGTTCGTGATCACCTAATCAAGATGACCAACTACTTTCAGGAAGCTGAACTGCATGGAGCAATTATAGATGAGGAGACTCAAGTCTGCTTAATCCTCAACAGTCTCTCTCCAGATTTCCTGTCGTTCACCACAAACTATGTGAATAAACTCATCTATGGTCTGACGCAGCTCATGATGAGCTTCAGACTTTCGAGTCTATCATGGGAGGACCAAGCAAGGGAGCAGAAAAGAAGACCAATGTTTCTGCTGTTGATCCAACTAAGGCTGAAGCTAACCAAGCTTCGTATTCAAAAACTGGAAACAAGAGGAAAGGTGGACAAAACGACAACCCCAGGCCTGCAAAGGCTACAAAGACGAGCGCACAACCAAGTGCACGGACGCCTAAGAGGAAGAAAAAGAAAAACAAGAAAGGTAAAGGTAAGTGTTTTTACTGCAAAGAGGCATTGGAAACATGAATGCCCCAAGTTTCTAGCAACGAAAAACAAAGGAAATGATTATAGTTCATATATCTTAGAAACATGTGTTTTAGAGAATGATAAATCTGCTTGGATTATTGATTCTGGATCTACTAACCGTGCTTGTAACTCTTTACAACTTCTTGAATCGTGGGAGGAAGTGAATGAAGGCGGCTTAATGCTTAGAGTTGGGAATGGAGCGTTCGTTACGGTCCAAGCTAGAGGAAGAGTTCGCCTAAAGTTCGGAAATAAATATTTAATCTTGAAAGATGCATTTTTTATTCTGTATTTTAGTAGAAATTTAATTTCAATTTCCATGTTGCAATTAGAACAATTTGATATGACTTTCACAAGTTTTAATATATCTATTTCTTTCAATGGATCACAATTGTGTATTCCATTTTTGGAAAACAGGCTTTATATTCTGCGACCTAATGAACCCCTCGCTCTTAACAATGATTTATTCAAAGTAGCTAAACCTAGGACCAATAAACTTCGAAAGACCGATAACGATAACATGATGTATTTATGGCACTTGAGATTAAGTCACATTGGCTATGATAGAATTCAAAGACTTACACAGGACGGACCTTTGAGGGAACTCACCTTAGGTGAATTACCTGTCTGTGAATCTTGTCTAGAAGGCAAACTGACCAACCATCCATTCTCTGCAAAGGGTGATAGGGCCAAAGAACCACTTGGACTTGTTTATTAAGATGTTTGTGGACCTTTGAATGTACAAACCAAGGGTGGTTTTGAGTATTTCGTCACTTTCATTGACGATTACTCTACATACTCATGTGTTTTACCAAATGCATAGGAAATCAGAAACATTTTCAAAGTTTCAAGAATTCCTAACTATGGCTCAGAACCAATTAGGTAAAATGTTAAAGATCTTGCGATTTGGTAGAGGTGGAGAATATTTGGACATACAGTTCCAAGATCATTTAATTGATCTTGGGATTTTATCACAACTTACTGCCCCAGGCACTCCGCAACAAAATGGTGTAGCGGAACATCAGAACAGAACTTTATTGGAAATGGTTAGATGCATGCTTAGTTACTCAACTCTACCAACTTCATTTTGGGGACATGCAATTGAAAATGCGAATGAGATTCTAAATGTTGTACCATCGAAATCAATCCCCAAAACACCTTTAGAATGCTGGAATGGTCGTGAACCTAGCTTACGTCATTTTAGAATCTAGGGGTGTCCCGCTCACGTCCTGAGGAAAAAGGAAGGAAAGCTAGAACCGCGAACCAAAGTTTGCATGTTTGTTGGCTATCCTAAAGGCACTCGGGGTGGACTTTTCTATAGTCATTCAGAAAAGAAAGTGTTTACTTCTACGAATGCTACTTTTATGGAAAATGACTATGTCCACAACTTCAAACCGCGCAACAAAGTAGTTTTAGAGGAGATGGTTGAAGAATTGACTCCAACCAATGTTCCTTCATCATCAACTCACGTTGATGATGAAATTCCCACTCTTCATGCCCAACTGACGCAAATTGATTTAAATGAAGAAAGTACCATTGTTCCCGAGCAAACAGTCACGGAGCCTCGTCGTAGTGGGAGGGTTTCTAGGAACCCAATTCGCTATGGTTTGGATGCTGAAACCAATATGGTTGTTGGTGATACTAGTGATGATGATCCATTGTCTTTCAAATAGGCAATGGCTAGCCTTAAAAAGGAACTATGGCTTGAAGCCATGAAACAGAAAATGGATTCCATGTACTCAAATTCCGTTTGGGACCTTGTGGAAGCACCTAGTGACTTTAGGGCCATTGGGTGCAAGTGGATCTATAAGAAGAAATGAGGTGTTGATGGAAATATCAAGACTTATAAAGCTCGATTAATGGCAAAGGGTTATACCCAAACAGAAGGCGTGGATTATGAGGAAACTTTTAGTCCGGTAGCCATGCTCAAGTCCATTCGCATCCTCCTATCCATAGCAGCCGCTCTCGACTATGAGATTTGGCAAATGGACGTCAAGACAACTTTTCTTAATGGAAATCTTGGCGAAGTCATTTATATGGATCAGCCAAAAGGATTTAAAGTAGCTGGTAAAGAAAGAAAAGTTTGCAATTTGAATAGGTCTATTTATGGACTTAAGCAAGCTTCTCGCTCTTAGAACCTTAGGTTTGATTAAATAATCAAAACCTATGGCTTTGAACAAAACATTGATGAGCCTTGTATTTACCAACTGAAGGCAAATTAAATAGTGGTATTCCTGGTTCTTTATGTAGATGATATCTTACTCATTGGAAACAATGTTAAGAAATTGTCAGATGTGAAGAATTGGTTGAGCACTCAATACCAGATGAAGGATTTGGGTGAAGCAAGTTATGTTCTAGGTATCCAGATCATCAGGGATAGAATGAATTGACTCTTAGATCTATCTCAAGCAGCTTACACAGATAAAGTGCTTGAACGTTTCTCAATGACAAATTCTAAGAAAGGACATTTACCGTCCCGCCGTGGAATTCATATTTCAAAGAAGCAGTCTCCCTAGACTCCTTAAGAGGAAGATGCAATGAAAAAAGTTCCTTACGCATCTGCAGTTGGAAGTCTGATGAATGCCATGTTGTGTACTAGACTAGATATCTGTTATGCAGTGGGAGTAGTGAGTAGGTATCATTCAAACCCAGGACCGGAACATTGGATAGCAGTTAAGCATATCCTGAAGTATTTAAGACAGACTAGGGATTATATGTGAGTCTACAAGGGTGGTGTTCTGAACCCTGTAGGCTACACCAATTCAGACTTTCAGACTGGTATCGATGACAGGAAGTCTACTTCTGGAATGGTGTTTATTCTTGGGGGTGGAGTTGTGATATGGAGAAGCGTAAAGCAATCTGCAATCTTATATTCCACCATGGAGGCTGAGTACATAGCCGCGTCAGAAGCAGCTAAGGAAATAGTCTGCCTATAGAAGTTGTGTTCGGATCTTGGTGTTATTCCAGAAATGGATAAACCACTTATGTTGTTTTGTGACAATACAGGAGCGATAGCCAACTCGAAAGAACCTCGAAGTCACAAGAGGAGTAAGCATATAGAAAGGAAGTGTCACATTATTCGAGAATATGTGATCAAGGGAGATGTGAAGGTTACGAAGATTGCATCTGAAGACAATCTTGCAGATCCGTTTACGAAGACACTACCAAAAGCTACATTTGATAAGCATATAAAGGAAATGGGACTAGTAGAATTTAGGCATTAGTTTCAATTAGTGCAAGTGGGAGTTTGTTGGGATTTTATGCCTAATTAAAACCCAATTTCTTTGTAATCTCATTTATTATCAATAAAATAATAGAAATCATTTTTTGACTTGTGTTATCCCAAAATTTGAAAATGATGATGTGACAATAGAAATGACAAGTGGCATGGAATAGTTGGATGATCTGGCTTAGCAGCAGCCCAGTACATCAGTGAAGAGTTTGGACTGCTTGAGAGGTGTCATGTCCAAGCCAAGTGCACCCGAGGAGAGTACTTGGGCTAGGGTGTGTCCGGTCGGACTTTGGTCCGAGGAGCACTCCAAAGGCATAGTCGGACTTTGGTCCGAGGAGAGCCCAAGGGTGTGGTCGGATCTTGGTCCGAGGAGAGCCCAAGGATGTGGTCGGACCTTGGTCCGAGGAGAGCCCAAGGGTGGTGGTCGGATCTTGGTCCGAGGAGAGCCCAAGGGTGTAGTCGGATCTTGGTCCGAGGAGAGCCCAAGGATGTGGTCGGACCTTGGTCCGAGGAGAGCCCAAGGGTGGTGGTCGGATCTTGGTCCGAGGAGAGCCCAAGGGTGTGGTCGGATCTTGGTCCGAGGAGAGCCCAAGGATGTGGTCGGACTTTGGTCCGAGGAGAGCCCAAGGTGTGGTCGGACCTTGGTCCGAGGAGAGCCCAATGGTGTGGTCGGATCTTGGTCCGAGGAGTAGTCCAAGATGTGGTCGGACTTTGGTCCGAGGAGAGACAAAGGTCTGGTCCTTATGCATATGTCCAGCAAGTGCATGGTTGTCCAGATAGAGAAATGGCATGCATGAGCCCAAGGATGTGGTCGGACCTTGGTCCGAGGAGAGCCCAAGGGTGGTGGTCGGATCTTGGTCCGAGGAGAGCCCAAGGGTGTGGTCGGATCTTGGTCCGAGAATAGCCCAAGGATGTGGTCGGACTTTGGTCCGAGGAGAGCCCAAGGTGTGGTCGGACCTTGGTCCGAGGAGAGCCCAATGTTGTGGTCGGATCTTGGTCCGAGGAGTAGTCCAAGATGTGGTCGGACTTTGGTCCGAGGAGAGACAAAGGTCTGGTCCTTATGCATATGTCCAGCAAGTGCATGGTTGTCCAGATAGAGAAATGGCATGCATGTGTCCGACCAGCACTTGTATGTATCCAACATGCATGTGTTCGACCAGAAGACGATATTCATCAACCAAATAGACCAGACTACGTCAAATTCCCAGAAACGGCTTCAGCAAGAATCGGTCTGGGCATGCGCGGGAATCTCTCATTCTTCGCTCAAATTGAGGATTCTGTTGTAATTTGAATATTTCTTGTAATTTAAATATAATACGAATAATAATATATCCCAATCCTAGGGGGATATCAGTTTCTGATCCTAAGCCTATAAATAGAGGGTTGATGGGATCAGAAAGGGACTTTTGGCAATTTGAAATTTGGTCTGAGTTTCTAGAGAGAGAAAGTGCGTTTTCCTTGAGAGAGAACCCTTTTTGTATTCTGAAAATTTACACTGAAGAAACTCAGTTGACACTGGTTCATCTGATCTTGAGTGTAGATAAAATAATAAAATCTCTAAGTGGATTAGGCTATTACCGACTGATCGAGGCTGAACCACTATAAAAATTGCATGTGTTCTTTATTTTCTTTATTAAACTGTCTGTGTCGTTTGAATTCTCTTGAAGGTTTGTCATTTTTGACGTTCTCACGTCGTTGGCTAAAAACGCAGTCAACAACTTGGCAATCACTTTGCTCACATGTGTTTATTTTCCTGATTATTTGTTTAATATAAACTTCTATTAAATCCCGAGCATATAGCTAATCATATTTATAGTGACGTAATCACAGTGGAATATAAATATGATTATATGTTAAAAAATAAGTCAGTCCTAAGATTAATCAGTGCATAGGATTTACACTGACTTGTCAATCTACGATATGTTCTACTTACACATTACAGTGTTATCTTCTTTCCAGAACATTAGCAAAGTAGATTAGATTGGATGTATTTGTTATATCAGACTGGACCGATATTGACAGTTGATAGGATAAGTAAACATATCATTATTATCTATTCTAGTCATATCATATAGTTGACCATAGGTCAATTTAATCTCAATTCTAAGTGGTTAGTATTCTAACTGATTGTATTATTTAAGTTCTTTGACTTGTTCATTACCAGCTTACCCTACTGACTAGCCCATACTTACACCTTAGGAACTCGATAGTATAATTGAGTGGGAGTGTTAATCATAGATATAAATATTTATAGCCTCTGATGAAGAAGTGAAATGATGGTTTCCTTTTAGTTTGTTTCAAGGTGTTAAATGATAGAGATCTCATTTCAATAATTAAATTAGTTTACTGAAATATCATTTACAAGGAACCAAGTGTTCTAAGGATAAAATACAATGAGGGGTAAAATGGTATTTTAGTCCCATCTCATTGTAGACTGTCTATAAAGGATTGAGTGACAATTATGGTTGTAACAATGGATAATTAATAGCGTATCTATATTTGTTATAGAGTGTTCTATGAATTCAAGAGTGCAATTTCGAGTCTTTAGTGGAGTCACGAGGAATTAATAAGTTAGTAAATTTATTTGTTAGATTTATGATAACTTATTGAAGCTTGATTTTATAGGACCATGGTCCCCATTGTACCTTGGATAAAATCATCTAGATAGTCACAATTAATTGATTTAATTATCAATTATAATTATCAAAGTTGACCAGGTCAATTTTAGATAGTTTCATAGAGTTATGTAATTTTGAGAAGAAAAAAGAAATTAGGGCAGATTTATTAATTAAGAGAAATTGGTATCTAAATTAATAAATAAGTTTAAATCAATATTTAAATTATAAATAATTAATTTGATAAAGGATTTAAATAAATATTTAATTAATTAAATCAATAGAAAATAATACAGGCCTTGATTTTAAGTCCAATGGGCTTATAATCAAATAGGAAATTTTACGGACCTAAAACCCATGATAATTTTGACCTAGGACTGTTAATTTGTTATTATTTTATTAATTTTTTAATTAAATTAAATGGCCTAATTGAGTCTATAAAATGAGTGCTAAGTGAGAGATGAAAACATAAGTTCAGAAGTCAAAAGCACAAGTTTCTGATAGTTTTTAGATTCTCTCTAAACACAAGTTATTTTCTAAGTCTCTTTGTTCATTTCTCTTTTTCTCTCCGTATCTATCTCATGTGTTGAGAATTGCCCACTCTAGTCTGGGTGATTCCAAGGATACTTTGGAAGACTGTGAAGAAAATTGAAGATCGGTTTAGTTTCTTGGTAATACTCTGTGACAGAAAGGATACAAGGGTTAGAGAAACTGAAGGAATGACTCTATTATTCCGCTGCGTATAATGTAAGTATTCTTATCATTATTTCTCTATGAATTCAATTTTAAAAACATGTTCTAGGTTATCTCATATTAATTTGTTTAATATTATATCTACATGAAAATAAATAAAGATTCTGTATAAGTTTCCTAACACCACCACCCATACTAGGGTAAGGTTAATCTGAAGGCCCCTAGCCTAATCTTTAGTAAGATTTCAGAAGTCTATTAAATCGGGAGTCAAAACTCCTATTTCCTTCCCAAAATATATTATTCCTTTCTAGTCCACAATACTCGGAGAGATACAAAAATCCCATCCATGAACTCTGTGTCCCCATACTTAAATTTGGCGAACCCTTATGTCCTTTTTAATTGGTAGATACTTCTGCCTTAGCGATCCTAATACTTTCATTGGTCCCCCAACCCAATTATGAACCACCACACTTCATGTCTCTCATTTCCTTACTTAGAATAAACGATTCTCGCTCCCTATCTCACTGTATCTTATTTAGAGTCACCGTAGTCATTGTCTGGCTTCCATCACTGTGACTATTAAATCATGGGACCGTACTTATCTCAACGCCCCAAATACTTATGCATTCGATGTACAATTCTTAAAGTCTGAGTCATTCCTTCAGATTTTCAGTCTATCTGAAGGTATCTAATAATTCAAAGTCTCAATCTTATACTTATTGCCTGAGATGCAAAAGGCGTCATTTGGGAGAGTGTAGAGCAAGGGCCTACTTCTCATGTGGAGCATGGGTCATCTTAAAAAGGATTTCCCTAAGGCCAGAAAAGAAGAACCCAGGAAAGCGGACAGCTCGGCCCCAGCTCGAGTGTTCGCATTGACACAAGTAATAGCTGAGGCTTCTCCCTCAGTAGTTACAGGTCAGCTTCTTAGTGCTGGAACCCCTTATAATGTTTTGATTGATTCTAGTGCTACACATTCTTTTGTTGCTAGTAGTATTATCGATAGATTGTGTAGGCCCTGTGATTTTTATGCTGTGGGGTTTGGAACTTTGTTACCCACTAGGGAATTAGTGGTATCCAGGAGATGAGTCAGATCTTTGCCAGTGACAGTGGAGAGCAGAGAGTTGTCAGTGGATTTGATAGAGTTGGTTATGACTGACTTCCACATGATATTGGGTATGGATTGGTTGGCAAAGTATGGGGCAACCATTGATTGCAGAAGGAAGATGGTCACCTTTGAGCCTGAAGGTAAGGATCCTTTTGTGTTTGTTGGTATTATGCATGGACCTCGTATACCTATGATTTCTGTTTTGAGGGCTAGGGATCTATTGCAAGGAGGTTGCATTGGATTCTTGGCCAGTGTGGTTGATACCACTCAGGTAATGCCAGTGAGACCAGACTTGTTTGTAAATTCCTGGATGTGTTTCCAGAAGATTTGCCAGGGTTGCCACCACATAGAGAAATAGAGTTCATGATAGAACTGGCACCAGGGACGGAGCCAGTGTCTAGAGCACCTTACAGAATGGCCCCAGCTGAGTTGAAAGAATTAAAGGTACAGTTGTAGGAACTGTTGGGTTTGGGTTTTATCAGACCTAGTTTCTCACCATGGGATGCACCAGTTCTGTTTGTAAAGAAGAATGATGGTTCTCTCAGGATGTGTATTGATTACAGAGAATTGAATAAGCTGACAATTAAGAATAAGTATCCTTTGCCAATGATAGATGATCTGTTTGATCAGTTGCAAGGTAAGAAGGTATTCTCAAAGATCGACATTCGTTCTAGTAATCATCAGTTGAGGGTCAAGGAGGGAGATATACCGAAGACTGCTTTTCGGACCAGGTAAGGGCATTATGAGTTCTTAGTCATGTCTTTTGGATTGACTAATGCCCCTGCTGCTTTTATGGATCTCATGAACCGAGTGTTCAAGGATTATCTGGACCAGTTTGTGATCGTCTTCATCGATGATATCCTGGTATATTCTCAGTCTGAGTCAGAGCATGAGCAGCATCTGAGGTTGGTTCTACAGAGACTAAGGGAACACAGACTGTTTGCAAAGTTCAAGAAATGTGAGTTCTGGTTATCTCAGGTTTCTTTTCTTGTGCACATTGTCAGTAAGGAGGGGATTAAGGTAGATCCAGCGAAGATTGAGGCAACCAGAGATTGGCCAAGGCCAAAGAATGCTTGTGAGGTTAGAAGTTTCCTTGGATTGGCAGGTTACTATAGGCGTTTTGTGGAAGGGCTCTCAAAGATTGCTACTGCATTGACTAAGCTGACACACAAGAATCAGAAATTTGTGTGATCAGATAAATGTGAGAATAGCTTCCAGGAACTGAAGCAGAGATTGATTACAGCTTTGATTCTGAGTCTTCCAACAGATCAGGAGAAGTTTGTGATTTATTGCGATGTTTTTCATCAGGGTTTGGGTTGTGTTAATGCAGTCAAAGAGAGTAATTGATTATGCCTCTCGTCAGCTGAAGGAGTATGAAAAGAGATATCCCACTCATGATTTAGAGTTGGTGGTTGTGGTCTTTGCTTTAAAGATATGGAGGCATTATCTTTATGGAGAGAAGTGTGAGATCTATATAGACCACAAGAGCCTGAAATACTTCTTCACCCAGAAAGATCTAAATATGAGACAAAGGCGTTGGCTGGAGTTAGTGAAAGATTATGACTGTGAGATTTTGTATCATCTAGGAAAATCCAACGTGGTAGCTGATGCTTTAAGTCGGAAAGGTCCGGTGCAGATTCATAGTGCGAGGCTGATAGCCAGAGAGTTAGCTGATGACATGACCAGAGCTGGTATAGAGTTGCTGGTGGGCCAGTTGGCCAATATTACGCTACAGTCTACACTGTTGGAGAGAATCAAGGAAGGTCAGTTGAGTGATCCACAACTGATCAAGATCAGAGAGGATGTTTTGCTGGAGCATCCAGAGATTATACAGTGTCTGATTTGGGCTTGTTGAGATGTAAGGGGCGGATGTGTGTTCCATTAGACACTGCTTTGAGGTGAGAGATTCTGGATGAATCTCATACTACACCTTACTCTTTGCATTCAGGCACCACGAAGATGTATCAGGATGTGAGATCGTTATATTGGTGGCCGGGGATGAAGAGGGATGTAGTAGAGTATGTGGCTAAGTGCTTGACATGTCAGCAGGTCAAGGCTGAGCATCAGAGGCCAGTAGGGTTATTGCAGCCTCTGGATATCCCAGAGTGGAAACGGGAAGACATCACGATGGATTTCGTGGTGGGCTTACCCAGGACTGTTGGTCAGCATGATTCTATTTGGGAGATAGTGGAACGCTGCACCAAGTTAGCTCACTTCTTGCCAATGAGGACTACATATACAGTTGACCGGTATGCAGATCTCTATGTGAGAGAGATCGTGCACCTTCATGGAGCGCCTAGGTCGATCATGTCAAATCGGGACCCCACTTTTACTTCCAAGTTCAGGGGAAGTTTACAGAAGGCCATGGGAACGCAACTGAATTTCAGTACTGCTTATCATCCTCAGACAGATGGACAATCTGAGAGGATGATCCAGATATTGGAAGACATGCTGCGGGCATGTGTGCTGGACTTTGGTGGATCTTGGAATAAGTATCTACCTTTGATAGAGTTTTCCTACAACAACAGTTATCAGTCTACCATTGGAGTTGCACCTTATGAGATGATGTATGGTAGGAAGTGCAGATCTCCCATTCATTGGGATGAGGCAGGTGAAAGGAGATACTTAGGCCCTGAGGCAGTTCAGAGGACCAATGAGAAGATTAAAGATCGGATGCTCGGTTCTCAGAGTAGACAGAAAAGTTATGCATATCCTAAGCGCAGGAACGTGGAGTTCCAAGTGGGAGACTATATCTTCCTTAGAGTCTCGCCATGGAAAGGGGTGAGAAGGTTTGGGAAGAAGGGTAAGCTGAGCCCTAGATTTGTAGGTCCATTTGAGATCCTGGAGAGGATTGGTTAAGTGGCTTACAGGTTGGCCTTGCCACCGTCGTTGTCAACCGTGCATATCGTGTTTCTTGTTTCAGCTCTTCGAAGGTTTGTATCTGATGTGAATCATATTTTGAGTTATGAAGATTTGGAGCTTGAGGCAAATCTCTCCTTTGAGGAGCAGCCAGTCCAGATACTTGACAGAAAGGACAAGGTCCTCAGGAATAAGACGATACCTTTGGTTAAGGTATTGTGGAAGAACAGCAAGGTCGAGGAAGCGACCTGGGAGCTGGAGTCAGATATGCAGAGTCAGTATCCCGAGTTGTTCAGGTAAATTTTGAGGATGAAATTTCTGTAAGGAGGGGATAGTTGTAATGCCCCGAAATCCCTAATGCGGTTTAATGGCTGGATTAGTAGGCCAGGAGGTCCATGATTGTTTAATTATGCCATTAAATGATTATATGCATGTTTATGTGAATTATATTATAATATGATGTTAAATGCATGCATGTGGGTCCATATTTCATTACAGGAGTGTTTTGGTAATTTGACCCGTTGAGGGTGTAATTGTATATTTGTATGCACGTCAGTGACATATGGTGGAGACCACATTATAATGTGGATTTGTTCGAGCTATTCGGCATGAGACGATCTTGAGTATAAATTAGCAGTTTAGTCATAACAGGTTTAAGTTCGGGGCTCGGGGTGAGTCTCGGGGTGATTTTAGTGATTAGAGCGTTGCTGGGAATTAAAGGGTAACGGGATATGAATTATTGGTGTTTGAGAATATTGAGAATAGCGTGAATTGGAGAGCGTTAATTATGATTAACGAAATAGGTGGGAAATGTAAATTTTGCCCTTGGGAGCCTTTAGAAATGTTTATTTGACCTAGGGGTATTTTAGTCTTTTCACCCCTAGGATAGTATTAAGCCATTGAAGGCTGTAGAAGGAGGGGAAAACAGAGCATTTTTAAGCACCTTCTCCCGTACCTGTTTTCTCTCTTTTCTTCTTGGATTTTTGAGCTTAAGTTGGGGATTCAAGCTTGGGAAATAAGTCTTGAGAGCTTGGGAGTGTGTTGAAGAGCATCATAATCTGAACTTGAGGTAAGTTTCTAGGCATTAAAATTCCTGGTTTGCTCTGTTTTAGCTTTGGTTTTCAGTTGAGATTTCTAGGTTGGTTGATTGGTTTTGTTGGGAGTTTTCAGCTAGGGTTCTTGTGGTTGTGATGCTTAGGGCTTGTGGGGATGGTTTTTGGTTTCATTTGGCACCAAAAATGAGGTTTGGAAGCATTTGAATCGAGTTGGAATTGAAGGAGTCGAAGGAAGAGGATTCAGGGGTTGATCTGAGCGCTACCCAGGGGAGGCTTGGGCGGTTTTTGGTTCTGAGAATAGCGCTGGGGCGCTAGTGAATAACGTTGTAGCATTACTTTGTTCCTTTAGAATCTTGTTTTGAGTGTTTTTAAGGTTTTTGGCTCGGGGTTTCAATCCTTAAGGCCCGGGATCGAATCTACTCACCGTGTGGGTACGTTTCGAGGTTTCGAGGTTCCGAGAGTGGGGTTTAGGTCAAGACCCTTTCATTGTTGATTTTCATTAATGGAGGTTATAATTGGTTATGATTAGGTGACCGCTAAAGGACGTAAAGTCAGATCCTTCTCAAGGGTCGTTCCTTTATTCATTCTCACTCGAATCAGAGGTAAGAAAATTACACCCTGTGTATATGACATGCGTGATTGTTATAGAGGCATGTTGGTTGTTAAATGTGGACATGGATTGCATATTAAATGCTAGCAGAGGTTGTTTACTTGTGTATGGTAATGACTATTCAGAATCGGCATTGGTCGTGTATTGCTGACCTATGAGTCAGGAATGACATAAGCGTCCTGAACGCAGGGCCGATAAAAGATTAGATCTAATCGATACCATCGTTGAATGACTCTAGGACCATTAATGCTGGATCGACCCTAAGGTCGATGAAAGTTATAAGCGCTTGACTAGTCTAGGACTAGTTACTCAGAGCCAGGGCCTAAGGCCTAGGTGACTGCTTGTCACGTGGCTAGGGAGCGGAATCCCATGGTTGTGACTTTATGGTCATGCGGTAGGTTATATTGGTGACTGGTTCATCGAGCACCTATCTTGATAAGCTAGTGAAAGGATCACTTATTTGTAAAGCCCAAGTGACCCTATCGTCACATGGCTAATGGGAACGAAACCCACTTTAGTGACTTTTCTAATTGTCACTCCTCTTTTTTGGACTGAAAGTCCTGAATGATTATTATGATCATTGTTGATATTATATTCACGCGTTATTGTGTTTTCTTGTTGGGCTTTGGCTCATGGGTGTTGTGTGGGGTAGGTAAAGGGAAAGAAAATCTCACCTAGCCTTTAGTGGAGAGCTTAGGTGGTGATGTGTACATATGCGGCCGTTTGACCACCACGGCCAAGGAGTTCTCAGAAGAACTAGGGGTTACCCTATTTTTGCCGCTTAGGTCGGCGGGTTGTAAATTTAAACAGTAATGACCATTTTGAGTTGTAAATAACTTGTAAACGTTTTGATGGGCCCATGAATAATTTTATGTTTTAAATAAAATATATCATTCCCTTTTAATTGGTTTTCCACCTTAACCTATTAATAACACCTAGAAGCACGGTTTTAACCAAAGAACTCAGGTAGCGAGTTAAATTCACGGTTCATCATTCACCATAACTGTTCTGGGGTAACCAGGGCATTACATCAACCATAGGTCTGGTTGTCTTCAAAGATGCTTCCAATAATAGCTGACGTGTCTTACTAGTCTAACTATACTTCTCACCCCTCAGGCATTCTTCAGTAATTTCTTTGTGGCTTCCAATTGAATTCCTTCATACATGATCCCACCACTTCCTATAACGTGACCTTGAATATCCTTGAAGAAAATGAAGTCTACCCTTTCTGGAGCCTTACCTATAACCCTGCTTCAACAGTCTTAGTATTACCAATGAAGTGGTCATTCGCGTTCTGCTTCTAACTAGGAGTAGACCAACACATCCCTAATCAATCTGAATATGGCTTGTCCATGTCATTCCTGTACTCTCTCTGCTTGTTAAACTTACATGTGTCGTTGAAGCATTGGTCAGTTAAGAACCTTCACTGATAATCCATCACATCCTACTTAGTGCAATAAGAAATTCCTAAAATGTCTCTTTCCTTGATCCTCAGCTGGTAATAACCAGATCGAAGATCAATTCCTGAGAACATTGTCCTATCTTGCAACCGGATAATTGAACCCTTCATTCTTAGCAAATGGTATTGACGTGTCCCATGATGAGATGCTCAGTCCAACCAACCCTCAAATCAAATACCTCTTCAACTGAACCATTAATTCTTTCTGCTGAGCTAATATCGTTCTTCATGATGTCCCTTAATCTCGTAGCATACTCAACGATTCCTTATGCACCCATCTGAAACCTTACTAGATAATCCAGTTTCCATTCAATCTAATTGATATATTCCAAGTGGTATGTACCCCAATATCTAGGCATCTCGTAGATGCAACCAGATCTATCATTTTCAAATCTAGACATTACCACCATCTCCTGCAATTCATGGTTGTCCCTTATTTAACAGATTAATCCCTACTCAGGGTCATATCATAATGCTCATATGACGAGCTCAAACAACTCTACTGTAAAAATTTTACCAATAGTACTCTAATCATTCTCTTGGATGTTACCAACTTTTCCTAGCAGGCACTAATATCTCAAGCCCCATCGTATACCAACCTCGAAGCATGTGCCTCATATTTGAGTCTCTTCTAGGAGATACGCCACACCAAGCTTATTCAGCTCATTATACAACAAGGAATGAGAACTAACAAATCAACTGATTGCCTCCGAGGGACTAGCCTCGAGCTCTGACTGTATCAAGGCGGACCCTCGAACTAGGGTCGAGTAGTCTATACTCCTTGGTTCTTTCAACTTTTATTTCCGGAAATCCTTCCTGGCATGCCCAATCGTTCCACATAGAAGACAT
Source organism: Humulus lupulus (assembly GCF_963169125.1). Taxonomy (NCBI): domain Eukaryota; kingdom Viridiplantae; phylum Streptophyta; class Magnoliopsida; order Rosales; family Cannabaceae; genus Humulus; species Humulus lupulus. The sequence continues at coordinate 20,556,455 of NC_084801.1, read as the reverse complement.
GCCTTCACTCAGCGTCCTCCCAGATGGTGTCTCCCGCACCTGGCTCATACTAGATATCTTCACCGGACCTCATTGCTACCCTAGTGACCATCCTGTAAACCATAACCCCTCATGTCAAGTCCAGGAGTAGTAAAACTATCAGGGGTCCTTCTTTTCCGGTTACTAGGCATCTACCCCTACCTGATTCTGTAAATGGGAATACCATTGCCTGAGCTTCCTGCCCTACGACACTCTCACTCCATATCTCATTTCTTGCGTCTTCTATAACAAGGTCCTCCCTACTGCCCGTGCATTAATAGAAACCTCATGAGCTGGAGCGACCCTAACGCTCTGGGCCATCCCAGAGTCCAGTCCTCGAATAAATCGTTCTTTCCAGGCGACATTCGTAGGTACCAAATCAAAAGCGGATTGGCCAACCTATCATATTCATTGACATACTCTGTCACCATCTTGCTATCCTGAACCAAGTCTGTAAAGCCATTGGTCTTTGCAGTTCACACTACATTACAGGAGTCTATTTCGTCGAACTACTGTCTGAATTCCTCCCAACCCATCATGACAACATTCCAGGTCTTGGGCACTACTTTCCATTACGTGCGGACATCCTCCGGCCGCATACGCTTGGCTCAACCGCTCCATCATGGCCTATCACTCCCATATCATTAAGAACAGAGTTAACCACGCACTGATCAGTTCTTGAGCAAACCCAAACCTCCCTCAAAAACTGGAGGATGATGCTTCTAAAGTCTTTCATACGATAACTCTTATTTATTTCCACCCTCAAGTTGAACCAACACTGGTGCCATTACCATCAGGATATACAAAGCAGTGTTCCCCAACGAAACCTGCTGTCTCAACCATCTAATCTCCTCACTTTGATCTGGGAATCTTGCTTGCATACCGACAAACATCCGTTGCGAATTCTAGGGGAAGATGGAGGATTCTGACCCCAACTATTAGGGGTGTTCATAAAACCACCCACACTGTAATTTACGATTTAGAATCCTTCACAGTGCTATTGCGGTTTGTATTTTTGCCAAACCGCGCAATGCAGTGCGGTTTGCAGTTTTAAATTTTATAAATGCGGTTCAAACCACACCGCATCGCATCATCATATATATTAACTTTTTTTTTTCTTTTTTACAACATTTAAAATTAATGCATAAATATGTATATAGTAAAATATACACTATATCTAGAAAAAATATATAATGTTTTATAGGATGTTAACACATATTCTACTTCAATCTAAATATATTCTTCATTAACTAAAATCTTTACTTCTATATTACATTTTTTCTTTATTATTAGTTTGTTATATTTTTATTGTTTTGCTAAAAATTTATTAGTTTGTTGTTCATTTAATTATTTTGTTAACCACTCTATGGTCATGAGATTTATTATGAATATTTATTAATTATAATGTTTAATTGTTAAATTATTTGGCGATAGGTATAAACCGCCCACACCGCACCGCATTTTTGCGGTGCGATTTATGTGGTGCGAGTTGCGATTTGGAAAATTGCTCAAACCACATATGCGGTGCGATCTAAAAAATTAGAGAAAAACCACACCACGAACACCCTTACCAACTATCATCTGCAACCCCCATACTAACGATACCAGGTCCAGTTGGCTATCTTGAATGCATAATTTCATAATCAATCCGCAGTCAATGACTTAACCCCTCAGCCCTGATATTCATATCCAGAATCATCCCATGGGCAAATCAAAACAATCACAATAGTCACACACACAATATACATATCAAAACACAAATCTACATTGCTCATACATCAATTATCAAACCCCATTTCCACCAAATACATTCACACACATCATGCTCTCTCTATACTAGCACGCAGATAAGGCACGCAGGTTCAATTTAAACAACTAATCACGTAATCATGTCATTAGATACCTAACTGTGAGTCGAGCTTATCTTTAGCGACGAGTGTACACGCCCAGCCAGTCTTCAGGAACCCTTAAACCTTGACCACTCTGATACCAAGTTGTAACGCCCTAGATAACCAAGACCATTACACTGTGTGTTTAAAATAGTGCTTAACTTGCTAAGCAAGCCACTTGAACTCAAATTTGTAGTTAAGGACTAAATTAAGGTTAAGTATTAAAAGATTTGGTTAACAAAATGGTTAATTTTCATTAAAATATTAAGTTTATACACGGGATTCCCAAAATCAGTTTACAGACTTGTAAAAGACAAATAAAATACAATTTAGCCGTCCTAAGCGGCAGATCAGGGTTTGACCCTAGTTCCTCCCAAGCTATTCCGACCATGGCGATCGAGCATGTTGTATTTGTACACACTGCCCCTGAAGCTCTCCAACTCATGGTTGGTCCCGTTATCTCTTTCCCTTACCTGCACTACGCAGCACCCGTGAGCCAAGGCTCAGCAAGAAAACTTAAACCAGCATGCACAACTAGGCAACAGTATTAAAAACAGTAAATATAAATCATCAAACTCAATTAACGATAGGATATAAATAACCAACCAGCAGTAATATTCAACTTTGGGTTTGATGAGGCTTTGAACTAGAATTCTGGTTGGGTTTTATTGCTGAATCTACAGTATGATCTCTGTGATGATTAGTTAGGATTTTTGGCTTACTTTTGGGGTTAATTAGATTGGTTTGGGGGGGGGGGGTGAAAATGGTGAGTTTTTCTGGGCTCGGGGGGTCGGGCCGCGGCGCTGTTCTTGCTGAGCCGCAGCCCCTTAGAACCTGGGGCGCCTGGAATTGAAGGCGCGCCGCGATGCCCTTCAGTAAGGGTCGCGGTGCGTGTGGGATATTTTGAGGCAGGGCCTCGGGTTGAGCTGGGGGCCGTGGCATGAGTCCCTAGGGTCGCGACGCTTAGTGCACTTTTGGGTTTTTAAGAGGTTCTAGGCTCGGGACTTCAATAGTTAAGGCTCGGGATGGATTTTATCACCCGAATTGATATAATTCAATGTCTCGGAGATTAGAATTAAGACTCGAAGTTATTTAATGGATTAGAGCTTGATGGATGTATATTGTTAATGTGTTGTGACTAGGATTTCAGCGAGGCTCGGATTAGGGGACTGTGCTCGAGACATCGGTGCTTGGAAGGCTCGAGACACAGGTAAGAAAACTACTGTTTCCATAGAGCTTGTGTTGTAGGGCTCAGCCCTATATGATTGAGTTGCAGGGCTCGGCCTTTTAAATTTCTGTTTAGTTAATTAACGTGTGTATATAAATGATGGCACGGCGCTGGCTGGGAACGGCGGAGGCCGGGAACGACGGAGGCCGGGAATGGCAAAGGCCGAGAACAGCGAAGGTCGAGAACGGCAAGGGGCCGGGAGCAGCATTTAGCACGCGGAGTGCGAGTTGCCAGGGTGAGACCCCAAGGGATACCTGGGATATCCTTACGGTATAGACCGCGAACCCAGGGCCTGGTAAAGCACCTGGGACGGCATGGCCTTACGTGTATAGCCTGGTGATGGCTTGACTTTATGTTATGTGTTTGATATGCATATATTATCCGCTTGTGAGGGTTTTCTTGCTGGGCTTCGGCTCACGGATGCTCCATGGTGCAGGTAAAGGCAAGGGGAAAGTTGATCAACCTTGAGTATGGTGAGCATGACGAGCGATGCGTACATGTCTGGTCTGCCTGGCTGTCACGGCTAGGGGTGTTTTTGGGAGATGATTGTACTAAACTTGAATTTTGTCGTCTAGTCGACTCTGGTTATATTTTGAGTTGTAAATATTTCTAAACAATGTTTTTGGGATCCCAAATGTTAAACGCTTTATAATTTTCAATGAAATGTTTATTTTCTAATTTATGACTCTGATTATGATTTAATTACACTTTTGTCCTAAAACCTCGATTAGCGAGTTAATTGTACATTTTAAACTCACTTAGTACTGCTCTAAGGCAGTAGGGCGTTACAACTTGGTATCAGAGCGAGCCAAGGTTTATGGTTTCTGAAGAATGACCGAACATGTACGCTCACTGTCAGTGGCAAGTTCGACTCAGGGTTGGTTGGTAACGATTGAATTGTATGTCTAATTATGTGTTTAAATGCCATGTTTTCCTGCTTCTTCCATATAGAGCATGATGAATGATTTAATGTATGCATGATGTCAGGGCATGGCCCGTTGTGTGTGATATGCTATTTGCGTGTTATGTGGATTGTTTCTCATGGTTGACTGATGTGATTGGGAGGTGGTTTTGGATGTTGTTATCATTCCTGATGAGCGGCGTCTTTGAATGCAGGCATATTTGTTGAGATGCCTCGTCAATCATCTAGACTCCGCGGCAGTCAGGCCGAGGATGATAACCAGGGTCAGGACCCTCCACCTGCCCCACAGAATTGACAACAGATGTTTGCCGAAATGGAAGCAAGGCTGCAGTGAACAGAGGAAGAACTCCTCCAGTTGAGGCAACAGGCCCCTCCACAGGTTACTGGGTTACCTATTCAGCAGGTTATGGCGCCAGCGCCAGTCCAACCTGTTGAGGAGAATAAATGGGAACCTTTGTATGAGAGGTTCAGGAAGCAACAACCTCACACCTTTGAGGGTGGACCAGACCCACTGAGGGCAGAGCAGTGGATGAATATGATCTCCTCTATTCTCGACTTTATGAGGGTTGAAGGGAACGAGAGGGTAACCTATGCAAGCTACATGTTCAGAGAGGATGCCTGCATCTGGTGGGATGTAGTAGTCCAGAGGAGGAATGTGACAGTTATGACCTAGGAAGAGTTCAGGAACATTTTCCACAAGAAATACTATAGTGTTGCAGTTCGAGCTACGAAGGTTGATGAGTTTATCAACCTGACTCAGAACCGGTTGACCGTGACAGAGTATGCCTTGAAGTTTGATCGTTTGGCGAAGATTGCGCCAGACCTAATGTCGACAGATGCAGCAAGAAGAGATAGATTTGTACGGGGATTGAACGTTATGATCTCCCATGATGTGAAGATCACTTTGGATCCAAAGACTACTACCTACGCTCAGGTTGTGGACAAGGCCCTTACAGCTGAGGGGGTCGAGGACTAGATTTGGAGAGAGAGCGTTGTTAGGCGCGATGCTAGGAGGACAGTGCCTTCTTCTATTGGATTCAGTCAGGGTAGTGGCTCCAGTGAGCAGAAGAGGAAGGCCCCAGATACCCTTGTTCCTCCCAGTTCTCATAGGAGGGCACAGGGTGGTTTTAGTGGCCGTCAAGGCAGAAGTGACAATTGGAGGAGTTTTCCAGTGTGTCCTCGGTGTAGACGAAGACATCAGGGTGAGTGCAAGATTAGGGCCTGCTTTATCTGTGAGAGTGCCAATCACTTGAAGAATGACTGCCCACAAGCCAGGAAGGAGAAGCCAAAGCAGGGCGATGGTCTCGCTCCTGCCAGGGTGTTCACTTTGACTCAGACGGAGCAGAGGCTAGCCCCTTAGTTGTGACAGGTCAGATCTCTAGTGCTGGTTCTTCTTATACTGCATTATTTGATTCGGGAGCTACCCATTCGTTTGTGTCCGCTAGAGTGATAGATCAGCTGTGTAGACCTAGTGTTCTGTATGCTAGGGGTTTTCAGACTTTGTTGCCGCCTAGGGAACTGGTAGTCTCTAGGAGGTGGATTAGAGCTTTACCAGTAGAGGTAGATGGTATGGATGACTTCGATGTGGTCCTAGGAATGGATTGGCTATCAAAGTATGGAGCGACAATTGATTACAAGCGCAGGATGGTGACTTTTGAACCAGAAGGGGAGGTACCCTTTGTATTTGTGGGAACAACTGGTGGACCGCGGGTACCTATGATTTCAGCATTGAAGGCTAGGGACCTGATGCAGGAAGGTTGCATAGGATTCCTAGCGAGTGTTATGGATACCTCTAAGGTTGTGTCGGTTGGACCGGGGGAGACCAGATTGGTATGTGAGTTTCCGAATTTATTTCCAGTAGATCTGCCGGGACTGCCACCGTAGCGAGAGATTGATTTTGTTATAGAGTTGGTACCAAGAGCGGAGCCAGTATCTAGGACACCTTACAGAATGGCTTCGGTAGAGTTGAACGAGTTGAAGATTCAGTTGCAGGAGTTACTGGATTTGGGGTTCATCAGACCGAGTTTCTCGCCATAGGGTGCTCCAGTGTTGTTTGTCAAGAAGAAGGATGGATCTCTTAGGATGTGTATTGGCTACAGGGAGCTAAACAAGTTGACCATTAAGAATAGTACCCATTGCCTAGGATTGATGATTTGTTTGACCAGCTGCAGGGAAAGACAGTGTTTTCTAAGATAGATCTCCGATCGGGTTACCATCAATTAAGAATCAAAGAGGAGGACATACCAAAGACCGCGTTCCGCACAAGGTATGGACACTATGAATTCCTGGTTATGTCCTTTGGATTAACCAATGCCCCAGCAGCTTTTATGGACATGATGAACAGGGTCTTTAAGAATTATTTGGATAAGTTTGTGATTGTGTTCATCGACGACATTCTAGTATACTCTCAGTCAGAGATGGAGCACGAGCAGCATCTACGCCTAGTATTGCAACGGTTAAGAGAGCATAAGTTATATGCTAAGTTCAGTAAGTGCGAGTTCTGGTTACCGCAAGTTACATTTATGGGCCATATTGTTAGTAAGGAGGGCATTCTGGTTTACCCAAATAAGATTGAGGCAGTGAGAGCTTGTCCTGGACCGAGCAGTGTTTCTGAAGTGAGGAGTTTTCTGGGATTGGCAGGGTATTATCGGTGGTTTGTTGAGGGGTTCTCTAGGATAGCTACACCATTGACAAAATTGACAAAGAAGAAGATGAAGTATGTCTAGACAGACAGATGTGAGAATAGCTTCAAAGAGTTGAAGCGGCGATTGATCACCGCGCCAGTGTTGAGTCTGCCGACGGACAATGAGAAGTTTGTGGTTTATTGTGATGCCTCCAAACAGGGTTTAGGGTGTGTGTTGATGCAGCTGGGAAGGTGATAGCCTATGCATCGATATAGCTAAAGGAGTATGAGCAGAGATATCCCACGCATGATCTAGAGTTAGCAGCGGTGGTGTTCGCACTTAACATCTGGAGACATTATCTATATGGTGAGAAGTGCGAGATATACACTGACCATAAGAGTTTAAAGTACTTCTTTACTCAGAAGGATCTGAATATGCGCCAGAGACGGTGGTTGGAGTTGGTTAAGGATTACGATTGTGATATCTTATACCATCCTGGGAAGGCTAATGTAGTGGCTGATGCATTAAGTCGGAAGGGCCCAGGGCAGCTGTACAGTTCAAGGCAGATATCCAGTAAGTTAGCGGAGGAGATGACCAGAGCGAGAATAGAATTGGTGGTTTGACGGTTAGCCAACATCACTCTTCAGTCTACACTCCTTGAGAGGATCAAAGAGGCACAGGGGAATGATTCCCAGTTGAGGGGTTTACAGGGAGAACGTCTTAATCTGAGCGACTAAGGACTTCTCTATCTCGGAGATGGGATTACTGAAGTATAAGGGTCGGATCTATGTTCCGGTGGATTCAGATATTCGACGAGAGATTTTAGATGAACTGCATACCACTCCCTATTCCTTACATCTGGGTACGACGAAGATGTACCAGGATCTGAGAACTTTGTATTGGTGGTCAGGTATGAAGAGGGATGTGGTGGATTATGTGGCCAAGTGCTTAACCTATCAGCAGGTCAAGGCTGAACATCAGAGGCCAGCAAGGTTGCTGCAGCCTCTAGGGATTCCGGAGTGGAAGTGGGAAGATATCGCCATGGACTTCGTGGTTGGGTTACCGAAGACCGTGGGACAGCATGATTCAGTGTGGGTGATTATGGATAGGTACACCAAGTCCGCCCACTTTTTACCAGCCAGGATGACTTATACTGTGGAGCAGTATGCTAAGCTATATGTGAAGGAGATTGTTCGACTGCATGGGGCTCCGAGGTCGATAGTATCTGGCAGGGACCCCATCTTCACTTCCAAGTTATGGGAAAGCCTGCAGAAGGCTATGGGCATGCAGTTACGGTTTAGTACCGCTTATCATCCACAGACAGATGGTCAGACTGAGAGGACGATTCAGATATTAGAGGATATGCTACGAGCCTCTGCGCTAGATTTTTGGGGGATCTTGGAGTAAGTATCTCCCTTTGATTGAGTTCTCGTACAACAACAGTTATCAAGCGACTATCGGAGTGGCTCCGTATGAGATGCTTTACGGGAGGAAAATCACCTATCCATTAGGATGAGACCGGTGAGAGGAAGTACTTAGGTCCTGAGATGGTTCAGATGACCAATGAGGCAGTTGAGAAGATTAGAGCTCGAATGTTCGCCTCCCAGAGTAGCCAGAAGAGTTATTCAGACCTGAAATGCAGGAGCGTAGAATTTTAGGTTGGTGACCATGTGTTCCTTAGGGTTTCACCTTTGAGGGGAGTGAAACGGTTTGGTGTTCGGGGCAAGCTGAGCCCTAGGTTTATTGGCCCCTTTGAGATTCTGTAACGGGTTGGAGAGGTAGCTTACAGATTTGCGATGCCTCCAGCCTTATCAAGGGTTCATGGTGTGTTTCATGTGTCCATGCTTCAAAAGTATATGTTTGATTTGACGCATGTTCTGAGTTATGAGGAATTGGAGCTAGATCAGGATTTGTCTTACGAGGAGAAACCAGTTCAGATTCTCGACCGGAAAGACAAAGTCTTGCGAAACAAGACCATCGCCTTGGCGAAGGTGCTGTGGAGGAACAGCAAAGTCGAGGAGGTGACATAGGAACTAGAAACAGAGAAGCAGGAACGGTATCCCGAGTTATTCAGGTAATTTCGAGGACGAAATCTCTGTAAGGAGGGGATAGTTGTAACGACCCAAATCTGCTAATAAGGCTTAGGGCCTTGATTAGCATGCTTGGAGGGCAATATGTGAATTATTGTTTAATATGTGGATTTGTGTGAATGTGTGATTCTTGATGCATGTCTAGGTGAATTAAATATGCATGTGGGCCCCGTCTAGTTATTAGGGGCATGATTGTAATTATAGCCCGTTGAGGGTATAAACATGATAATTGTGATATATCTGTGTTGCATGATCCGAGACAGTCCTAGGGAGCGGTTAGCTAGAAAGTCACAGCGTGGTCGAAAATCCGACTCAGGGCGAGTCAAGGGGTATTTCGGGTGTTAGTCATTTTATGGGGTTATCGGGTTACGGAAATAAATATTTGGAGATATATTTGAGGTTAGAATGTCTAGGAGGGAATATCGGGGAAATTTACCATTTTTCCCTCGGGGACGTTTTTGGTACCCCGAACCTTGAGGTAACCTTAGACGCTTAAGTTGAATAAAACAAAGTTAAGGAAACACTCAGAATATAGGAACCGACCCACCCATTTGGTCTCTCTCTCATCTTCTCCTTGGAAGCTTGGAGGCCTTGTGATATCTTGGAGGAAATTAGTCAAAAAACTAAGGAATTGGAGCTGGGATTTTTGGGAGTTTGAGGCTTGGAGTTTGGAGCTTAGAAGATTAACTCAGAGACTCAACTAAGCAAGGGTAAGTTTCTAAATTGTCTGAATTATGCTTGAAATTTCTGCTGGTGTACTAAGAGTTTGCATGTTGGAGAGATGAAGATTCAACTTTGGCTTTGATGAGGCTTTGAATTAGAATTTTGGTTGGGTTTTATTGCTGAATCTATAGTATAATCTATGTGATGATTAGTTAGGATTATTGGCTTGCTTTTGGGGTTAATTAGATTGGTTTTTGGGGTGAAAATGGTGAGTTTTTCTGGGCTCGAGGGGCCGGACTGCGGCGCTGTTCTTGCTGAGTCGCGGCCCCTTAGAACTTGGGGCGCCTGGAATTAAAGGCGCGCCATGGCGCCCTTCAGGAAGGGCCGCGGCGCGTGTGGGCTATTTTGAGGCAGGGCCTCGGGTTGAGCTGGGGGCCGAGGCATGAGTCCCTAGGGCCGCGGCGCTTAGTGCACTTTTGAGATTTTAAGAGGTTCTAGGCTCGGGATGGATTTTATCACCCTGATTGATAGAATTCAATGTCTCGGAGATTAGAATTAAGACTCGAAGTTGTTTAATGGATTAGAGCTTGATGGATGTATATTGTTAATGCGTTGTGACTAGGATTTCAACGAGGCTCGGATTAGGGGACTGTGCTCGAGACATTGGTGCTTGGAAGGCTCGAGACACAGGTAAGAAAACTACTTTTTCCATAGAGCTTGTGTTGCAGGGCTCGGTCCTATATGATTGAGTTACAGGGCTCGGCCCTACATGACTGTGTTGCAGGGTGAGGGTTTTCTTGTTGGGCTTCGGCTCACGGGTGCTCCATGGTGCAGGTAAAGGCAAGGGGAAAGTTGATCAACCTTGAGTATGATGAGCATGATGGGCAGCGCGTACATGTCTGGTCTACCTGGCTGTCACGACCAGGGGCGTTTTTGGGAGATGATTGTACTAAACTTGAATTTTGTTGTCTAGTCGACTTTGGTATATGTATATAAAGCTTTAATAAAACATATTTCTTTATATACGAAATGAGTTTATAAAAATATATATTATATTCAATTAATTAATAGTGGTTTTATTTTATTATATAATTATATTAAATAATAGTTATAATAGTATTTGAAATTTAAGATTTTTATGCTTTGAATTTAAAAATAGAAAAATCACAAGGTTTGACAAAATATCTAATATTCGTGATATACAGAATTTTAAGCTATTATTTTAATTATATAATTAAATTGAATTAATCATAAAATGTTGCTATATAAATAGGTACTTTTTGTAATCTCGAAAAGTGTTTTGAAAAAACAATAACATAGACTTAAGAGACCAATTGTAGTATACATATTCTCTTTTTTTCTCTATAATTTTTCTACTTTATCTTATGTGTTGAGAATTGTCTACTCTAATCTAAGTAACTAAAGGTAATTGTGGAAGATTCAGTTCACTCTCTTGTCATTACTCTACGTGTTAGAGAAAGTGAAGAAATGAATCTCAATATACGTTGTGTAAAAATAAGGTTTTTTAAACTCTGTTATTTAATTTATTTTATAAAATTCATTAAATACATATTTATCATCCGTTAAATATATTCCCAACAACCTTCTCCGTAGGCAAGACAGGTAACTATCTCCCATTCCACAAAGATCCAACAACCTTGTGTGAGTGCTTGTCGTACTTGAAATGTGCTTGGATTTCTGTGACCTCTAGTGAAAGTTTGGGTGTAGTTTGTAGAGTTGTTATTCATCTACGGTAGGCCCAGTTCACATTATTGGTTTCCAGGTAATTTCCAAGTGTAACAATGATGTAATACAATTTATAAGTTTGTAGCAAAAAGTATTACGCTATAAGTATTGAAAAACAAATTAAACTATAGTACTTATAATTAGAAGATAATGATTTTTAAAAATATTGTTAAAAAAATACAAATAGATGGAAAATGTGCTAGAACATATAACACCGTCTAAACATCCTTTTACAATTTTGAAAGGAAAATTTAGATAACAAATTAAAAATTAAGTTATTTATCTAAAATTAATTAACATAAATAATTGTCAATTGTAATATTTCAAATTATTGAATAATTGTTGAAAAACTAATATCAATCCAAACAAATAGGATGAAAATTAAATTTAAAAAATAAAATCATAACTTTGAATGAGTTCGGAAGAATAAATTTATCAAATTTAATAATGAGCATAATTGAAAAGAATTTCGATTACCCAGCAACAACCACAACTTTAATCATAGAAAAATAACAACAAATCGAAAGATAATATCCTATTCTTGTAGGATATCAACAAAATTAAACTCACACCTTAGTTTGCTTCCACAATCCCTACTAGATCCATTGATCCACATTTATGTTATAAATAAAAAAAAAACTCTATTTTTATTATTATTTAAATTGAGTTTTCCTAAATTCTTAAAATTTATTCAACAATCAAAAATTTCATTAGAAAATTATATAATATGAAAATGAGTTTATTATATTGTTTAAAATTATTTTTCATAAATTTATACCTAAGATTGTATTACACCTTTGTTGTCCGTATTTTCACCTCCAACACGTGGCAATCCCCAGTGATTGGCTCAGACGTTCATAAACATCATCGGGGAGTGTTACTACTCGAGGCCTCTAGTCGGAGCAAGGGTCCTCCTAGGTGAGACTTCGCCTTTGACAGTGGGTCGGTGGTGCCTTAGTAGATTACTTCCCGAGGTTCGTCCTCGGAGCTGGAGGTTCTCTAGCTCGGGCAATTAAGGCGAAGACTCTCGTCCCCCAGTCGTCTCCTAGGTCCGAGGTTCTGGTTCTCAGACCTAAGATAAGGCACAACGTGTCATCAAATGCAGGTTTTCAAAGCCAGAGGATCATTTGACAACTTTTATGGGCGATCCGTCAACAGTGTTGTCGAGTATACGACTCGACAATTCACACACTCACTACGCCATCTGACATAGAGGTACTTACAACACGCCCTGACAGTACCTGGGGCATGTCCTATAAAGTAGGTGCTTTTCTGCGATGGGCCCCGCGGATCTCGCCTGGGCCATGGTCTCTATTCAATGCAGCTCAATGCATTGAATTGGTATTAATCCCCCAATAATAGGAAGAATGTGTATTAATGACTTATGATTAGTATTAATGATCCCAACCTCTATAAATAGGGCTGGAAGTCTCGTTGTAAAGGGTTCAGTTTTTTAGAGAGAGAACACCTTGTACTCAGAGCAACCTAAACACTGCCTGAGAATACTCCATTGAAGCTTGCCCTCACAAGCTTCCAAACCTTTTAATACCAGAGACTCGTGGACTGGGGTTCTTTAATAACCTGAACCACGTAAAAATCCTTGTATTCTATTTGCTTATTTTTTTAATCTCTCTTCTTAGGGTTGATTGCGAAAAAGGCAGTCAACATTTTGGTGCTTTCATTGAGAGCTTGAAGAAAGCATTTGAAACACTCACAGTGTAACGCCCTACTTCCTTAGAGTCGTTACTAAGTGAGTTTAAAACTTGCAATTAACTTGCTAATCGAGGTTTTAGGTTAAAAGTGTGGCTAAACTGTAATAAAAGTCATATAATTTCAAAATGTAGTCATTCATTGAAATTATAAAGCGTTATACATTTGCAATCCCAAAAAACATTGTTTAGAAAATACTCTACATCTCAAAATACATTTACGGTCGACTAGGCGACAAATTCAGGTCTATACATTGCATTTTCCCAGAATAACCCTGGCTGTGGCAGCCAGGTAGGCCGAACATGTACATGTTGCATCATGCTCTCCATACTCATGGTTGGTCAACCTCTCCATTTCCCTTACCTGCACCATAGAGCACCCATGAGCCTAAGCCCATCAAGAAAACTCAACGCAAAAAAAAATCAACATATGCATATCTATCAATCAACATATAACAAAGCCGCCCAAGCTAAACATATAGCGGCCATGTCGTCCCAGGCGCTTTACCAAGCCCTGGGTTCGCGGTCTATACCGTGAGGATGACTCATGCATCCAAGAAGGGTCTCACCCTAACGACTTGCACTCTGCATGCTTAACGCCGTTCCCGGCCCCTTGCCATACTCGGCCTTACACTCCACGTACTTAACGCCGTTCCCGGCCCCTTGCCGTACCCGGCTTCCTGCTGCTCCCGGCCTTCGTCGTTCATTCACAAATATGCAATACATGGCATATAATCAACAAATACAAAACATAAACAATAGGGCTATGCCCTGCAATTCAATCACATAGGGTCGTGCCCTGCAATACAAACTATAGGGCCACACCCTGCTCTACAGGTACAACAGTTTTCTTACCTGTGTCCTGAGCTTCTTGAGCACCGAAATCCCGAGCACAGTCCTCTAACCCGAGCCTCGCTGAAAACCTAGTCACAATACATAAGTAACACTCTCGTTACTAACCAATTCATAATTGTGTTCTGGAACAAATCTCGTGCTCTCGGGACCTCCCGTTTCCCCACACAAGGTGGCAAAAGCGTCCCCTGAGCCCCCTGGGCCAAGGCCCTAAAAACACAAAATCCAACACCCTGAAAATGGCCTAGCGTCGCGGCACAGAAGAACAGAGCCACGATGCTCATACGCGAACCCAGAAAACTGGGTTTTTCCCACTATTTTTCCCGAGCCAAAACTTACCTAAGTGCACCCAAGTTCCAATTCGACCCAAAAATCCAAATGAACAACATCACAACACATAAACACCACAAAACTAACTCATACACTCTTCCAAGCTCAAAATCACCTAGTGGTTTAAAACTCCACAAAACTTAAATCACAACAGAAAACTCACTTCAGAAATCAATGAAATTCTTACCTTGAGTAGGAATTCGACCCTGAGCTGCTTTCAAGTCCAGTTCCAAGCTTAAATTACCAGACTCTTAAGCTTAACCTTGCCAAAACTTCATCCCAACAACCCACAAAACAAAACACAAATCAGCTCCCAACCACAACACTTCCTAGCATAATTCAACAAAGAACTGAATTAAAAACTTACCCTTGATCCTAACTAAGCCTCTGAACTCTTGAATTTCTGGCCTAAGATCCTTCAAAAATCCAACACCATGGAGAGAGAGAGAGAACCGAATGGAAGAGTGAGCTGAGAGAAATTGGTTCTTTTCTTTCCTTTCCTCTGTTTTGTCTAAGTGTTCTAGAGTCCCCAGCTTCCAAATGGTATATATTTTTTTGCCAAAATGACTGAATTGCCCCCTTAAGTTAGTCTATGTCCTCAAATACCACCAAGGGTAATTTAGTCATTTGACATATCCCACTAAGTCCTCAAGTACACCTACAAATCCCTGTTAATCCCAGCATCCTCAAATCATTACTAAATTACTACCCAATAATACTTAATAAATCCCAAACTCATATTATATACCCAAAATACCCATAGGCTCCTCCTGAGCCGGGTATTCGACCCCGTTGTGACTTTCTAGCTAAATTGCTTCCTAGGACTGTCTCGGATTGTGCATCACATATATATCACCAGTCACCTGTGGTGTCAGTCACAATATACACAAATATTGCATTTATGCCCTCAATGGGCTAAAATTTACAAATATGCCCCTAACAACCAAATGGGGCCCATATGCATATATAATTCACCCAAACATGCATTTCTAATCACATACTCATCAAATTCACATATTAACATAATAAATCAATTATTGCCCTCCAAGCACGCTAATCAAAGCCCTAAGCCTTATTAGCAAATTTGGGACGCTACACACAACCATGGTAACTACACAAAGAAATGTTACAGATGACGTGCACCCTCCTACCGGAGTTGAAGGAAGAGAACCCAGTCGGCAACCACCTCAGGACGTGCCTGAGATGAGGGAGGACTACGACGAATACGCCGAGTATGATGGCGAATATAATGGTGTCGACTAGGGGTATTATGAGAATGAATACCCTCAGCCCATGGATGTGGAAGAGACACCAGAGGTGGTGGTGCTCCATGAGCAAGTGGCCACCCAGCAACAAAATATCGATGCTCAAGAGGGTAATATCGTCGTCCTACATGAGATGGTACTTGCCATGAAGGCCACTTTTGCAGCCCAGGGGCTGCGAGTGGACCCTAATGGAAACGTACCTTTTGGGCACCCAACTAGCGTGCCACCTGCGCACCCCGTTGGAGTGCCACCTGTCAATGCCGCTGGAGTGCCTCCTGAGCACCTGGCTGCAGAGGCTAGAAACCTGCCAGTTGAGGTGCCCGTCAGGCACCCTGCAAGAGTTGGAACCCCGATGCCACCGCAACACCGTGGTAAGGGAAAGGCTGATGATAATCATGCTCCAAAGTAGAAGAGGGCTCGTCAAGAACCCGGTGGCCACCAGGTTCCTCAGCAGGCTGGCAAGGGTAATGACCTAGGGCTCCGAGGGCACCGCCAAGCAGTTAGCGCCCGTGGAGCTTGGGGCATTCCCCCGAGGCGCCTATACGGACCGCGCGAGGCCTGGAGCTGTTATATTATTTTATAATATAATATAATGTAATATTATATTATATTATAATATAATGTTTTAGATTAAATAAATGTGACAAAGTGTGTCACATATTGTAACATATAATAGAGAGTTACAATATTTAGATATATGAGATATATCCAAATAATGTAACATATTTGGTGTTACAAATTTGTAACTTCCAAATATTACCCTTTATTGTGTAAAATCGTTGTTACACAATATTGAGATGAATTTCATAAAGCCATATGTAATATGGATGTTAGAGATATGATTTTAACCCCAATAATGTGTTTTGGGAGTTACAAAATCATTTGGGAGGGTTTGGAACCGTTTGGAAAAACAGCACATTTTTTAGTGCTGAAAATGGTCGGTGGCCACGGCCACTGAATGTTGGTGGCCGCGGCCTGTGGGACAGAGGCTAGTGGTCGGGGCCACTAATGTCTCTAGCCGCGGCCACAGGCCAAAAACTGACCATTTTTTTCAGTTTTTTCAATCTTTGTTGAACGGCTCAAATAACTCCCAAATCTCATTTTTAATTCCATATTAATCTAATTAAACATTAGTAACAGCCATGGGGGTTGGTGGAATTTGAAATTCAAAGGGTGTCTCTAAACTCTATAAATAGGAGCCTATAGCTCACTTGCAAGATACAACATTTTCTATCCATTAGAGCACTTGGCTAGAAACACCTTGAGGCTTAATTATTCCAGAAAGCATTTCCTATAATCTATGAGAGATCCCTTGGTGCTTGAGTTAGGGGGAAATAAGCTTTTGGACAAAGGTTTCAAATCTTGTTCAAGTTGGTGATCCCCAACACTCTTCACTTTGGTTGTGTGAGTGAGAGTTTATTGTTTTGGTTCTTGTTTTCTTCTATTGCTCTTTCTTCTTTTCTTCTTATTCTATTTACTTGTACTTTTGTTTAAGAGTTGTAATCCTTTTATTTCATTTGTGCAAACACTTCTAGTTTACTTGTATCTTTTTGTAATAGAGTTATACTTTCTATTTCTATCATCTTACATCTCCTTCTCCTTTTATTTGCATTTTCAGTTATAGAGTTGTAATATTTTATTTAATCAATCCTTGTCTATTGTAATATTTTGCATAGAGTTGTAATATTATTATCAATTTCCATTGAGGCAAAATAATTTTTCCTAACAGGTCCTGGTGTCCCCTCGGGACCTAACCAGCCCCGTAGGAATAACAGTCCAGGGATCCGCCCGAGGAATGCCCCCACAAAACTGAGAATGCGGCATCAGTATCTCGGTAAACGAAAATGTCGAGTCCGATGGAGAAACCAAAGTGGCTCGTCCAGAGCATAACGATGCATTTCGAGGACAGGACGACCTGCGAGACAACCTTAATGCCCGGAGATGCAATAAGGCAGGAGAACGCGAGCCTGTTGGGAGAGGCCTGTTAGATCTCTGAGATAATCTCAACGCTGGAGAAGAGATAACCCGACTCAGATCGTCAACAGGGATCGTGACCCACTCCGCACGGAGTTAGAAAGTCTGAAGTGGATAATGCTCAGGATGGCCAAGCGGCAAGGCCATGAATCTGACTCGGAGGACGAAGAAGTGGAGCAATGTGCCCCTCACCTTGTTGAGGCTCCGCTACCACTAGGCTTAAAAATGTCGTCTATACTGGCCACCTGTCTAAGTTCAATAGGTTAATGTCGGTGCATCGTGTCTCTGACGACGCCAAATATAATGTGTTCTCGATCACCCTAACGGGGCCAGCGGATGAATGGTTCAAAAAGCTCCGACCAGGGTTCATTCAATCATGGCACCAATTATCATCCGCCTTTCGAAGACAATTTATAAGGGTTCGAAAGGTAAGCTTTGAGGTCAACACCTTGGCCAACATAAAGAAATGGCCCTTGGAGACCCTCAAGGCCATCAAGCGCTTCAAGGAGGAAGCAGCGAGAACCAAAAGGTTTGATAATGGCCAACAGTTGATGGCGTTATAAGCTGGCATCCGTGTAGGGTTCCTGCTTTGGGATGATCTCCAACGAAGGGGATGTCGGTGTCTCAACGACTTTATTCGTCAAGCACAATAATACATCAGCTGGGAAGATGCCCAGATCGAGGCATTCGGAGCATCAACCATTTTCCCTACATCGTCCCAATGGCTTCTGGGGTCCAATATTCCCCCTATGTTCCCATCCAATAGATTGTGGGGGAGTCTAACCCAACCAGAGTGCCCCACCTTCTGGTTACAACATTGTATCCGCTTTTGGATTTAGTATGGCTCCAACAGGGTTCGGGGCAGCGCTCACTGGATATAACGCTTTTCAGCCTGCATTCAATGCTGGAGTTGTTGCCCCCTCCCAGCTTGTTGAATCCAGTAGAGCTCCCAACGACACTAGGCATGGAGGGAAGGGTAAGGGTCGTAAGCTTAGGGGAGGCAGAACCACACAGCCCGAGCAGGGAGTCACATCAGGCAAGAAGTACGTCTCGCATTATTTCGAGTACACTGACTTGGTAGACTCCTGAGAGAATATCTTTGTGGCCATGGCACAACACGTTCATTATAGGAAGCCGCAGCCCATCTGAAGAGACAAGGATAAGCGGGACCCTGGCAAATTTTTTCGTTTCCACAACAACATAGGGCACCACACCAATGAGTGTTGTCAACTCAAGGACGAGATTGAGAATCTCATCAACCGAGGACACCTCCACCAATAACCTCTCGTGGCAGGAACGGTGGTACCACATGTTGCACCACAAGTCCTAGCAGCAGCTCCAATAGCCCCTCAACATCCAGTGGCCCAAGGACCTCCTCCAGTAAACGGGCGGGTAGGAACCATCTCAGGAGGGCCTCACTTGGGGGGAACTTCACGAAGTTCGCAAATCAGATATGTGCGGGCTTTGAATCACGATGATGAGGTCATGGCTTTGGCCCAGTTGCTTGCCCAAATGCCACGAATGACTGACCAAGGCATAACATTCTTCGAAGATGACACTCGGAGAGTACATTTCCCACACCACGACCCGTAGGTGATTGAGAGCCAAATCTCCAACAAAATGGCAGCGCAGATTCTGGTAGACACCGGGAGTTTGATGAACATCCTAATAAGTCAGCCTTCGAGAAGATAGGGCTTACCATGGCAGACTTGTCCCCGTGCACCTCGACACTCTATGGATTCTTGGGAGAGGCCCTCATCCCAATGGGACAAATAAAGCTCCCTGTGACACTTGGAGAGGTGCCTCGCCAAGCCTTCAAAAACTGCACTTTTGTGGTGGTGGATTGTTCCTCGGCGTACAACGCCATCCTGAGACGACCTGCGCTGGTGGAGTTCGGAGCCGTCACCTCCATCCGTCATCTGTGCATGAAGTTCCCCATGGATGAAATTATCGGCATAGTTTGTGGTGACCCATAAGAGGCAAGGCAGTGTTGCAATGTCTCCCTCAAGGCTCTAGTGATGATGGTAAGGGAGGAAGGTCCCGAGAAGTTTGAGGCCTCGGACGTACAAGTTGTCCAGGAGTTGGGGCCCGACGAGTTAGATCCAAGGGTTCAAGAGGAGAGGTCCATTAAACCAATAGAGGAGGTGGAGGAGGTAGTTCTTGATACCTCCACCCCCGACAGAAAAGTAAAAGTTGGGGGAAGTTTAAAAACGGAAGTCCGAGAGGCATTGGTGGGCTTCCTCCGAGGAAACTAAGACATGTTCGCATGATCACATTCTGACATGACTGGTATTGATCCAAATATCATTGTCATGCCTTGAATTTCAATCCTAGCTTTGCTCTTGTCCAGCAGAAGCAACGAACGTTTGATCAAACTCGGAAAGAGGCTCTCAAGGCCGAAGTGGACAAGGTCATCTCCAATGGGTTTATTTGGGAAGCCCAATACCCCACGTGTCTATCCAATCATGTCCTCGTGCCAAAGCCGAATGACACTTGGACGACATGCATCGATTTCTCAGACCTTAACAAGGCATGTCCTAAAGATTGCTTTCTGCTCCCCAGGATAGACCAGATGGTCGACGCCACCTCTGGTTACGAGTTGTTGTTGTTTATGGACACATACTCAAGATATAACCAGATATCTATGCACGTCGCCAATCAGGAGCACACTAGCTTTCGAACCGACAAAGGTGTCTATTGTTACATTGTGATGCCTTTCGGGCTGAAAAATGTTGGCTCCACCTACCAGAGGCTGGTTAACAAGATGTTCAAAAACCAATTGGGTCAGAACATGGAGGTCTGTGTGGATGATATGTTGGTCAAGTCCAGGACTGCCCCAGACCACGTGGGTAACCTGACTGAGGTCTTCCTGGTGCTCCGCCGGTTCGGGATGAAGCTCAACCCCCAAAAGTGCACATTTGGGGTTACCTCCAGCAAGTTCCTAGGCTTCATCGTCAGTGCTCGGGGGATTGAGGCGAACCCTGAGAAGATCAACGCCCTAATCAAGATGCCATCTCCCCGGAAACATAAAGCCGTTCAAAGCCTGACAGGGAGGATCGCAGCTTTGAGCCATTTTGTCTCCAAGGCAACGAACAAGTACATCCCTTTCTTCAATGTTCTCTGAGGGGGTCAGAGGTTTGAATGGATGGGAGAGTGCGAACAAACGTTCGAACAGCTCAAGGCGCACATGGCAAACTAGGGGTGCACACGGGTCAGGTTTTCGGGTTTTGGGTACATTGGGTTCGGGTTTTGCGGGTTTCGGGTGGAGAAAAGTGGTACCGAATTCAGTCCAAAAATTTTGGGTTTTGGGATGATTTCGAGTTTGGTCGAGTCGGGTTGGGTTGGGTTTTGGGTGAGATTGGTCCAAAAATGGGCTTTGGGCCAAAAATGGGCCTCGGTAAAATAAATTCAAAAATACCATTTTTTTGACACTTTTTGATTTTTTTTACTTTTCACATGTTTTTTTTAACTTTGTTGTTAGTTTGATAATGTTGATTTTTTACAAATTGGATCTTGGTAATTTTTTTTTAAAAAAGCATTAATTTTTTCGAAAATTAATTTTTTTTAATTATGTTCGGGTTCGGGTTACACCCGGACCCATGTGCCCTTAATTTCAAAATCCGAACCCGACTTGAACCATGTCGGGTTTGGATCAAATTTCACCCGAATTTGACGGGTTTTGCAAAAATTTGGGTTGGTCGGGTCAAGTTTAGTCGGGTTTGCGGGTTTTTCGGGTCAAATGTTCACCCCTATGGAAAACCCTCTAATTCTGTCCAAGCTAGTAGACGAAGAGCCTCTCCTACTCTACCTGGTTGTCTCAGAAAATGCCATCAGTGCCGCATTGGTAAGGGAAGAATGCCATGTTCAGCACCTCATCTATTATTCTAGCAAAAGACTCATCGGGGTAGAGTCTAGGTATTCGCTGATGGAGAAGTCAACCTTTTGCTTAATGGTGGCCTCTCAAAAGCTAAGACCCTACTTTCAGGCGCATCCAATTAAGCTCCTCACAAATCATCCCCTCAAACAAGTCCTTCAGAAGCCTGAGTTGTCGGGAAGACTCTTGAAGTGGTCGGTGTAGCTTAGTCAGTTTGACATCACCTACCATCCGAGGACTGCCATAAAAGGTCAAGCACTCGCCGATTTCATCACCGAGTGCATAGGGAATCAAGAGAAGACTGAGGGTAACCCAGGGGTCAGACCAGCCTGGAAACTGTTCATGGATGGGTCTTTGAACGAAAATGGCATCGGTGCGGGACTTATTTTGGCTTCCTCCGAGTGGCATAGGGTGCACAATGCCCTCCGCTTTGGGTTTAGCGCCTCTAATAATGAAGCAGAATATGAAGCTGTTACACCCAGATTTCGAGACCTGAGATTGTGACCTCGAAAGCTGGATTCGTCAGGTGTGAGCTCATGATATTTAAAGTGCACGTTCGTGGTCCAGGTGCCAAACCCTCGAAGCAAGGTGGCAACCTCGAAGATATGTAACCTCGAAGTTCTTTCTAAGCTTGAAAGACATAGCTTCGGAGTATATCCGTTGTCGGGTGTCTTCGGATCAGGTAGCCCGAGCTTGGCAAGGGTATAAGCTCAGAATGTAATGGCCTCGGTGGTATTTACCCGCTCTGAGATGGTCTTGGGGTAAGGTGGCTAGCTCATAATTCACCTAAAGACCTGGTCCGACATGATACTGATTACCGATCTCGAACGACGTAATGGGTCATCTGATGAGACACGTTCCTTGGATTTAAAGATATTTATTGTTGTAACTTCCCTACATTAAAGGGATATTAACTAGTCTGTTTTATGCCTCCTGGTCTTCAGGGGACGTTTCCTTGTATATAGGAGTTATAGAATTTAATGTCATTATTCCCATTAATGAATAGGAGTATCTTCCCGAAATATGTGGGAACGAACTCTGAGAACCCTATATAAATAGATAGATCATGAACACTTAAGGGGGACGAATTTTTGAGATATGGAGAGAATTTCTGGAGAATTCATCCCTGAAGAATTTCCTGAAATATCCAAAGTCTTAATAAAATTGACTCGTGGACTAGGCAGAGTTAACTGCTGAACCACGTAAAATTCTTGTTGTTATTCTATATTATTCATATGCGCCATAGTTCTTGTTGTTTAATTGCTCTACGTTTTAAGTTGACGAAAAACGGCGTCAACAGAAGCCTTAATTGGTGGGCTTCAAGCGGCATTGGAGCTCAAGGCCGAAGGACTCGAGATCTTTAGCGACTCTCAACTCATGGTGAACCAAGTTCTAAGAGAGTACTAGGCCCGAGGAACAAAGATGGCAGCGTACTTGGCAAAGGATCAAGAAATGTTGCATAACTTCCAAAGATTCACTATTCAGCAAGTACCGCAATAGCGAAATTCCAATGCGGGTGCCCTGGCTAAGCTGGCCACGACCAAAGATGCTAAGTTAATCAATGTGATCCCCATTAATTACTTGGAGTCTTCGAGTTTCTCGGCTCCAGATGAGGTGGAGTCTATACAACCCCAAGATAGGTGGATAAAGCCAATAGTTAAATACATCGTCTCCGGGGAGTTGCCCCAAGATAAGAAGGCAGCTCGGAAGTTGTTGTATCAAGTACCGAGGTACATAATCATGGATAATAGGCTTTACAGGCGAGGATATTATTTTCCATTGCTTCGGTGTATGTCCATGCAAGAAGCCAGTTTAATACTACGAGAGGTACAGGAAGGTTTTTGCGGAGATCACGCTGGGGGGCAGAGCCTCTCTAAGAAGATCTTAAGACAAGGGTATTTTTGGCCCACCATGAATGGAGATCCGATGGATTACGTCAAGAAATGCGACAAGTGCCAGCATTTTGCCAATATTCCCCGAGAGCCTCCAAATGAGCTTACGCAAACCAGCCCATGGCCTTTTGCTGTCTAGGGCATCGACCTTATCGGATCCCTACCTACAGGGAAGAAAAGGGTGAAAAATGTCATAGTGGTCGTCGACTACTTCACGAAGTGAGTTGAGGCCGAGCCACTTGCTACAATCACCTCCAAAAAGGTTTTGGATTTCGTCATCGAAAACATCGTTTGTCGGTATGGGCTTCTGAGGAAGATAGTCTCTGACAACTGATTGCAGTTTCACGGACTTCTGTCATCGGCATGGTGTCATCAAGAGCTTCTCTTACATGGCCCATCTGCAGGCCAATGGCCAAGTGGAAGCAGTTAATAAGACACTCAAGTCCACTTTGAAGAAAAGGCTGGAGCAAGCAAAATGAGCTTGGCCTGAGTAGCTACCTAGGGCATTGTGGAGCTACCGCACCACTACCAAGACCTTCATCGACCATTCTCCCTTCTTGATGGCCTACGAGTATGAGGCTATGCTCCTAGTTGAAGCAGCAATCTCCACACACCGACAGGATATGTATGACCCCACCATGAACCATGCTTTACTTCGGGAGTCTCTGGACCTCGTGGAGGAGCTATGCGAAGCTTCTCAGCTTCGAGTAGAGTCCGACCAACAGAAGGTGGCTAGATATTTTAACTCCAAAGTTAAAGATATCAAATTTGGGGTCGGAGATCTGGTGTTGCGAAGAGTTGTCTTAGTCACCTGAGACCCCGGTGCAGGAGCGCTGGGACCCAACTGGGAGGGCCCATACCAGTTGAGAGTGTTGTACATCCGGCAACATACAAATTAGCCCAACTTAGTGGGGAGTTGATTCCTCACGCCTAGAATGTCGAGCATCTTTGCTAGTATTACCAGTAATATGAGCAGCAAACATTGTTTATTTCTGTAATACCCCATGTAGCCTTCGGGCACATGTAATGGAAACCGTGTATATAAAACACGGTAAGAAATTTATTATCTGCTTATATTCTTTGGTTTCCTTTATATTCTATTAATGTTATGTAAGAGCACCCACTCGCTTGGATAAGTGACCGCAGACTAGTCTCCGATCACTTGGGGGGCATGGAGTTAGGGCAGCACTACGCCTCACAGTTAGCTATAGCCTAGAAGGCAGCTTGTTCTAGGCAAAACTAAGCTTAGCACCTAGGAGCTAGATAACCCAAGTAGCGCGAGAGTGGACTATTGTCACCTTCCGTGGACACAAAGCCCAAGGAGCTCTAACCAAGTCTCTTCGTCTCGAGATGCGAAAAAAAGGCCTAGTACCCCATACTTGGCCTCGGGAAATCCGTGACATGAGAAGCTTGGCTAGTCGACGAGCAAAGCGCCCCTAATTTCACTACATCCCATAGCCAGAAAACCCAATATAACGCAGACTTAAGAATTTAGGTTACCTCCCGAGGACAGTGCACACCCGAAGAGTAATAACCAAATCCTAATCTGCGAGATACAGCCGGATACCCAAGCAGCCTATGCTTGGGCCCCTCGTTAACTTCACCTCCCGAGGAGGTGCAAGATGGTATGGAAGTGACAAGATATGCACTCAGAGAGCAGTGTTAAAACCCACAGCCGACCTCCAGAGTAGTGCATACTCAGGGGGCAGGTGGGTTCACGTGCTAGGACCCCTGAAAGCCCGAATCTTTGGATTGCAGGGGCATAGGACGTCGAGTGAGGACCAATGGTAAATTTTGCGTCAAAGTTACTTCTAGAACGATGAGCCTACAAGGGACTAAATGTGGGAACCACCTATAA
Source organism: Humulus lupulus (assembly GCF_963169125.1). Taxonomy (NCBI): domain Eukaryota; kingdom Viridiplantae; phylum Streptophyta; class Magnoliopsida; order Rosales; family Cannabaceae; genus Humulus; species Humulus lupulus. The sequence goes on along the minus strand of NC_084801.1, from coordinate 20,531,521 downwards.
AACGGTTTGAGTTCTTTTTCTCGTGACATTCATGTTACGTTAAATTTACAGAACCAACTGTTCAAAATAGATGTGAGTTCTTGTTCTCGTGACATTCGTGTTACGTTGAATTTATAGAACCAACTGTTCAAAGTAGATGTGAGTTCTTGTTCTTGTGACATTCGTGTTACAGTGAATTTACAGAACCAACTATTCAAAACAGATGTGGGTTCTTGTCCTCGTGACATTCGTGTTACGTTGAATTTACAGAACCAACTGCTCAAAACAGGTGTGAGTTCTTGTTCTCGTTTGAATTTATAAAACCAAGTGTTTAAAATAGTTTGAGTTCTAGTTCTCGTGACATTCGTGTTACGTTTATTTTATAAAACCAAGTGCGTGAAGCAGTTTGAGTTCTTATTCTAATGGAAAGTTAGGTTACGATGAATTCATAGAGCCAAACCAAATAAAAAGCAAGGCAAGCTACATAAATCTTAAACAGACAAATAATTACAACTATACTCAGGGGCTCGAGCGATTGTTTGTCTGTACCCCAAAAAAGTTTATGGCACGCAGGCCTAAGTGTAAAATTATGATAAGTCCTTTGGGAACCTTTGCCACCAGCTCAATGATCGGATCTCCACTCGGGGCACCCTCTACCTAGGCCATTTCAGTAGCTGGAGTTTCCTCAATTGGTTGAGCGGCCCCGGCAGATGGGGTCACCTTGGCCGTTGGAGCCACTTGGGTCGCTGCAGCAGCTTGGGTAGCTCAGAGGAGCTCATTGAAGAGGATTATATACTTCTCGGGCTCCCTAGTGAAGTCCAAGCTCATGTCCTGGTTGTGATACCAGGACACGTAGAAGGCGTCCTCAGCGATAGTCGCGGTTTCTCTTTCAAGCTTCTCGCCCTGACACTGAGTAGACCTGTTCAACTCCATGGCTTGGAGGGCCTATCTTTCTACTAGCTCAGCCCAGTCGATGGCCTCCTTAGCCTGCTCCTGAAGTTAGGAGTTCTCAAAGATCACTCGGGCGACCTTGGATGTGGCCTTCTTAGCCTCCTCCTGGGCTCACTGCATGCCCTCAATGGTTGCCTACATCTTCTCTTTGGCCTGTTGCATGCCCTCAACAACCTTCTAGATAGCTTTCTCAAGCTCCCAAGAGCGTTTTCGCTCAGCTTCGAGGGTAGCCTTAGCCTGGGCAAGTTCTTCCCAAGGGCCTTTCATTTTCTCCTTAAGGGAGACAATTTTGTCTTGGGACTTCTGGAGTGCGTACGACTTCTCCATCATGATGTCTCCCAAACGCTAGCAGGCCAAAGGTGGACTGCAAAATGAAAAAATAAAAGGAAAATGTTAGCCTAATAAAACCTTGTTGAGTTGAATTCAAGCATGGGAATGATTAGCTTACCCAGACAAAGGCATACCGACACGAGGCCATGAGAGAAGCTTCGTTATTGTCGCCGAGTTGGGAGAAGCTTCGGGCAGTCAACTCGCACATGGTAGAGCTGACACCCTAGAGGAGTTCGACGGTGAGAGGAGCAATGATCTCCCTTAGCTTGGTAGAGAACAACGTCTCCAGCTCAACCCAACCAATTGGAAGGATGATGGGCCTTTCTTGGGTGGCTTGAGTTGATGAAGAGCCTCAACTATCTCATGCAACACTTTTTTGCCTTCTTCCAGCCTTGCTTCAAAGTGTTGAAGCATCTTCTCGCACTGCTCCAGCAAGGCTCCCTCATACTTCTCGGAGTACACCAGGAGACGGATTTGGGGTGGCAACGCCTCCTGCTTCGAGTCTTGAACGGACCCTTGGTCCAATTCTAGGACCTTCTCCTGCCTTGGCTCTTGAGCCGCCTCGTTTGACCTAGGCGAGGAGGGGATCTCCACCACCAAGGGCAGGTCGACTACAAGGACCTCCGCAGGGGGAGTGGAGACTCTCTGCCTCTTGGCCAGAGGAGAGGGTTTGGGTTGCTCCTGAGGATGCGACGACCCCTCTCCTGCCGAAGAGCTGGGGGGCGCTCCTAACCTTAGCGCAGACGGGGCAATGTCCGCCAATCCCATGTGAGTTGCAGGAACAAATTAAATAGTTAGCGTACATTCTACACAAAAAGATAATGCAATAACATAAGCTACTCAGAGGCCCACCGTGAGTTGAACCTCAGTGCAAACAATGAGGGTGTATTATCCTATTCCCGACCTCATAACTAATGTTAATACCATATTGGCAAAACCAACTTGAGTTGAAAGACGTCACTCGGTCTAGGGTTATGAAACCCTAAGAAGTTGACTGCCTCCTCGCGCGGTGGAGATACACGTATATTAGATCTAGGTAATCCTAGAATTCTTCCCTAGTCCAGCGCCGATGTGAAATTTTACCACAATGAAGAAGGGTTGAAGAAGCCCAAACGTGCTCGGGACTTATCCTATCACCTACTCGGGAAGCATAAGTCAGAGCGAGAGGTGATTTACCTGAGTCAAGGTGGGAAGCTTCCATCCCTGCCTGAAGCTCTTCCTCAAGCTCCTGATCCTCTTGTGCCTCTCGGGCTCCTCTACAGCGCCCGCGTTTGCCAGCCTCTCCTCCGCCAACCATTTCTGTAATGCCCTCTTGGCTAGCCCATCCATGTAACCAATGTGATGGGATGCCAACTCCCGAGACTTTTTGGATTGGAGGTACTTGGTCAGCTCCGGGTTGCTGATTCGTTGTTCTATGTTGAGAAGCCCCGACCTAATGAAGTTTGCTTCTGTTACCAGGACGCTAAGGACCAAATCCTGGTCGAGGAGAGCCTTCATCGCCTGGAGATGATCCTCAAAGAGCTGGACATATTGGGTTCAGTGGAAATGACCTATTCAAAAGGAATTGACTGAGTATCAAATACAAAAAAGTCCTAATAAGGTAAAGGATAACGCGTTCGGAAAGATACTCACCAACTCAGGCGAAGTCGAGAATTAGGGTCAGGTTGCTACGGGTCGGGAAGTCATCTATGAAGAAGAAGGCGTCCTTATATTCCCAAGAATGATTCTCCTTATGGTGAGGAGCCTTATAGTTGAGCGACGAGGTCGCGTACTTCGACAGGGCATAATACCCACCACGCTTGAAGCCCTTCTTCCAAGGTGTGGTGCGGAAGTTGTAGAAGTAAAGGATCTCCACCGGCGAAGGGGCCATTTCTGCTTCCAGTACATAATGTACATCCCCGTGAGCACTTTGTAACCGTTGGGAGAAAGCTGGAAAGGGGCTATCCCCACGAACTTCAGGAAGTTCACAAAGTATTGTTTGAGGGGTAGGGTAGCCCTTGCCATCAGGTGGGCCTGGCTCCAGGCGCCCAGGCCGTTGACGCTGCAATGCGCCCTCTCGAACTCCTGACAGAGACGGATGAGGCACTTGTATTCGACCGAGTAGTATCTCATGATCGCCTTGATGGTGTCGGGGTGTCGAAGCAGAGTGTGGTAATCCTGTGCTTCGAACACGTCACCCTCGTGCTTTTGGGTAGGGTGTGGAAGATAGGCCCTGTTAACCTCCTCCACTGTTAGGCCCCGGTCTTCAGGCATTTTGGGCCTCACCGCCACTTGGATGTCGGGACGAACGACTAGCTCCCCAGCTGGCTCTTGGGTTCCTGTCCTTATATTGCCTTCGGAGGCATCTTATGATTGGGCCATATCGGAGATCTCCTGGTCAAAGAGATAAAACCCGTGTTCGTGTAATTGTTGGAGTTCCTCGGACATCTGAGACAAAAAACCAAGCAGTTAGTATTCTGATCGAAGGAAAGATGGCCAAAACACAAATGACTCTGGGGATACTGCTCGGGAAGAAGAGAATTTTTTTGGAAATGCGGGGTATCCCCGGCGCCTAAGGACAAACCGGAGGAGATAAACCTATCAGAATCCGGGAATTCCTCAAATTCCGATCACAGGCTCAAAAACACAAAGTTGACATAAAGACTTTTGAGGGTCATTTGAACGTCCCTAAGGTCAAAATGTGTCTAAAATGACTAGTGTGAAACTAGAAACAAACTCTAAAATGTCATACCATTGGTATTCCTAAACATATATCGAAAAAAACCTCAAGCACACACAAAAACAGAAAGGTGGGTCGAAGGTATTTACCCGAGATGAAACGGAGGTAGGTGCTGAGGCGAGTCCTAACCTTGAAATATCACTTGTCGTCTACCCAAAAATATGATGATTCACGCCAGTCATCTAGAGCTCCTGGAAAAAAAGGGAATTGAAGGTGAAGGGTAGGCGAGAGAGAAGAGAGTGTTCTGAAAGGGTTTTTTATTTTAGTATGGTTATCGTGTGAGGCTGAAGATGGTTTTCTTGAGCTTTTGTACCCAGTAAAACTTATGAGGGAAGCAACTTCCCCACGACCATCGGATGGATTACCTTGATGGGATCATGAGAGTGATCCAACGGTCAGGGTTCAAAAGGCGCAGATCGCAATCATTGTTTTTTCTTTGGGAAAAGACGCCTCGGGTGCAAAGTGGACGTTTGGGATCTCGGAGTTGACCCCTAATTAAATGCACGTGGGGATGGGGCATTGACACGTGGGTTTTCTTTTCAGAGTGACAGTAGAGGAAAGCCAAAACATTTTTCCCTCCATTTTTTCAAATCACCTTTAAGTTAAGTCCCCACTGCCCCAGGGCGAGTAGAGACTTGGGGGGAAAATGTTGTTCGTATTTTCACCTCCAACACGTGGCAATCCCCAGTGACTGCCTCGGACGTTCATAGACATCATCGGGGCATGTTACTACCCGAGGCCTCTAGTCGGAGCAAGGGTCCTCCTAGGTGAGACTTCACCTTTGACAGTGGGTCGTTGGTGCCTTAGTAGATTACTTCCCGAGGTTCATCCTCGGAGTTGGAGGTTCTCCAGCTCGGGCAATTAAGGCAAAGGCTTTCGTCCCCCAATCGTCTCCCAAGTCTGAGTTTCTGGTTCTCAGACCTAAGATAAGGCACAATGTGTCATCAAATGCGGGTTTTCAGAGCCAGACGATCGTCTGACAACCTTTATGGGCGATCTGTCAACAGTGTTGTCGAGTGTACGGCTTGACAATTCACACACCCACTACGCCATCTGGCATGGAGGTACTTACAGCACGCCCTGACAGTACCTGGGGCATATTCCCTATAAAGTAGGTGCTTTTCTGCGGTGGGCCCCGTAGATCTCGCTTGAGTCGTGGTATCTATTCAATGCAGCCTAATGCATTGAATTGGTAATCCCCCAATAATGGGAAGAATGTGTATAAATGACTTATGATTAGTATTAATGACCCCAGCCTCTATAAATATGGCTAGAAGTCTCGTTGTAAAGGGTATGGTATTTTAGACAGAAAACATCTTGTACTCAGAGCAACCTAAACACTGCTTGAGAATACTCCATTGAAGCTTGCCCTCACAAGCTTCCAAACCTTTTAATACCGGAGACTCGTGGACTAGGATTCTTTTATAACCTGAACCACATAAAAATTATTGTGTTCTATTTGCTTATTTCTTTAATCTCTCTTCTTAGGGTTGATTGCGAAAAAAGCAGTCAACAACCTTCATTTTTTTATTTAAAAATATTTATTTTATTAAAAAATCAAATTTAAAATTAAAAGTTTTAATTTTTAATTTTAAATCAATGAGATACATATTTTTTAAGGGTAAATACCATTTTGGATCTTGTGTTTTGCAGAAGTTACTGATCGAACCTTCTATTTTGTTAAATGACAATTCGGATCATGCGTTTTACAAAACGGAACAAAATAATACCTTAAGTCCAATTTTGGTCAAACTTTTTTTGAATATGACCAAAATATCCCTGAATTTTTAAATTAATGAATTAATTATGTACTTAAAAATACATTTTAAATAAAAAAATTACATAAATTGATTTTAAAATAAAATATAATTAAAAATTAACATAAAAAATTATATATCATTAAATTGACACCAATCAATCCTAAATCAAATCACAATTACAATTTATTATCTAATTAATCACATAAAACAGAAATTAAAATAAATAAATAAATTAAATTTATGTTATTGAGTTCTTCATCGTTAAACCTAAATAAAAAAAATTATCAAAATCACAAATCAAGATCCAAAATCCATAACAAAATCAATCCATTTCATTTCTACCATACCTAATTTAAATTAAAACTTTTAATCTAACTTAAATATCATCAACAAAAATCTTCAAAAACAATAAAACTAAACCCAAATTACTAAAAATCAACAACCTCAAGAACAACATGAACATCTCAAGAACAATAACAACACCAACCAAAATATTTCAATTGAAACTCATATTTATATCAAATAAATTACTCAAATAATCTAATAATAAAAAATACAACACCAAATCAAATCTAGGTTTAGCTTCACTAATCAAAGAAAATGTGGGTTTACTCATATTCAAGTTCACTAATCTACTACACCCAAGCCCGGCGAACCCTTCGGCTCCTTCTCGACCCCAGCCCATTCGCCCAACCATTTTTTTCGCCCAGCCCACAATTTTGCTCGCCCGGGTTCGTTGCACATGCCCAGATCTGGCTCATCTTCCATCATGCCCAGATCTAACTTTTAGGTCTGTTGCACCCATCCCAGCCAACCATCGTCGGATTCCATGGCCTTCTGCATACACGGGTGCCTCTGCCACACCTTGGGTCCGTCACACCTCCATTGGTGTGGCCATCATGTTGCATAACTTGGGTCCGCCATGGAAGCCTGCTGCGAGGCCATGGGTCGGGATAACTTATAGCTTATTGAGGCTATGTAAGATCCCATCGGTCAGGGCACCTGCAAACGAAGAAGATGAAGAAAGGAAGAAGAAGAAGATGTAGGAAGGAAGAAGAAAGAATCAGTTGTTAATTTTATGAGATTTAGTTGTAGTTTCATTTTTTTAATTTTATATGTAATATTTTTTTAAAATTAAGAATATTTTTGTTTTTTAATTTATTTTCTATTTTGAAATCTATTGATAATTATTTAATTAATTCACTAATTAAGAAATATAAGGGTATTTTGGTCATATTCAAAAAATGTTTGACCAAAATTAGACTCATGGTATAATTTTGTTCCATTTTGCAAAATGTAGGGTCCGAATTTTCATTTAACAAAACACAAGGTCCGTTCGGTAACTTTTGCAAAACACATGGTTCAAAATTGTATTTCTCTTTTTTTTTTTTTAATAACAAAGTATATTTTGAACAATTCAACAAAAAATTTATGGGCTTGATTAGTAGCAAATCTAAATCACATTTTATAATTTCAAAAACAAAAATAAGGTGGGTCCCATCATAATACTTGATTGGTTCTTTATTTTGAAAAAGCAAATCCTAATTCATATCCCAATTTTATACTACAGAATTGAAAACAACTTTTTCACGTTTTCCTCCATTTCAAATATTAGTTTGGATTTTGTTGTATATTTTGTAAGAATGAAAAAATGTATTTAATAAAATGCACAGTAGACCTCAAAAATGAAAAATATATACATATATAATGTACATAAAATATTTTAATAGTACATAATTTATCATGAATTTATTAATTAATATTCTAAATTTAAATTTTATTTAACTAAATTTATTATCAAAATTTAATATTATCATTTGTTAAAAAATATTGAATTAAAATAGTTTTATAATTTAATATTGAATTTAGGAAATGATGTTTTCACGTTTTCTTACCTTTTTTTTTTTTTGAGCACTTGTTTCTTATGTTCTCTTTAGACTTTTTACATTTTTTGTTAAGATGCTATGTTATGTACAATAATTTTTCTTTACTGACAATTTTTTTTCTTTCTTTTTACAATTCTAGTGTTAAAATATTTACTCTATTTTTTTAATAAAAATGGTATTTTCTTCAATTTAAAATTCTTATTCACCTCCATAACTATATATATTTGTTAAAAATTTCATTATAAAATTATACGAAGTGATGCAATTGATTCTAATTTATAATATATTTTTTAAAATAAAATTCAGCTAATGATAAAATATTTTATAAAATAAAGATTACAAAAAAAAATTACTATTAATAAATAAATATAAATTTATCATTTCAATTCTATACTAAAAGTTAAATATTATAAAATAAAAATAGCTAACAAAATAAAATATTTTTCTAAGTCCACAAATTGTAAATTGAGTTTTAAAAAAAAAAAAAAAATTCTTGCTAATTTTCTTTTATTTTTCATACAGTCTTGATTTTTTTTCTTTTGTCATTTTTACAAGTCAATCTACTTTTTAAAATTTTTATCTATATAAATTTAGTAAAATAATTGATTATAAAATCATATAGCAGAATATAATTTAATTCTAATTTACAATATATTTTCTAAAAAAAATCATTGATCAAATAAAAATTACAACAAATAAATAAATAAAATATTTTCACTTCAATTATTATTATACCAAAAATAAAAAATATATATTACATATTCAATTTTTAGATTTTCTACCAAAAAATTATTCAATTTTAGAAAACTCAAAAATAGTTAACGGACAAAACATTTAATCACATTTTCATAAACATATTTTCAGATACTAAATCTAGATTCTTTTTTTCAGAATCATACTTTTTCAAAATACAATTTTTAAATCACTAATCAATCATGCCCTAAAAAAATATAACTTTAATTTATAAAAAAAATCAAAGTTAATGACAATGCAATATTGTTATGAATTTAATTAATGCACTATTATTAAATTTTAATTTATCAATATAATTAAATTTTACTTTCAGTTAAATTAATCACGTATTCAGTATCTGCTATATTTTCAAATTTAATCCCAATCACAGATTCAGTTTTTAAAACTCAAAAACAGTTTAGTGACATTGAACTAATCACATTTTCAGAAACATGTTTTCAGTCACTAAATTCAGATTTTCATTTCAGAATCCCACTTTTCAAAAATACAGTTTTCTAATCGCGAACCAATCATACCCTATATTATTACCACAATTATCATTATAAAATCACTCATTTAGTCACGCTGCACTAAATAAATGAAACCAATAATATTAAATATTTACACAATCATGCATCTGAGTGAAGTTAAATTGTTCAAAATCAAAACCAAAATAATCAATCTCGAGCTACCTAAAATTAGTGTGACATTGCTCTTAGTTTTAGTATTAAAAGAGCAAATCAAAGATACGTAGCGAGGAACGGACCCTTTTTAATAATTATTAATAACAGTCAAAATCATACACATATATATATATTAAATCACATACAATCATATTAGAGATTTTGTCTTGTAGCCTATCAAGTGTCTTTATAAAATCAACGATCTTCATATCCAAGTTCTGAAGACTCACACCTTGATCTTCCAAACCAAACCTCAAAGACACAAGGATGTGTGTGGGCACGTAGGATTCAAAATGTTGATTTATGACTCTCTAGATGTACTCAACACATGAGATCTAGAGATGTTTGATAGAGAGAAAAGAATTGAATAGTTTTCAAGTTTAGGAAAACCATCGCTTCTATTTCTAAGAGAGAGTATGTGTTGTTTACAATAATCTTCTTTTTAGGTTTATAAAGATACTTAACTTATTTAATTAATATTTATTTTATTAAAATAAAACTGATCAGTTATAACTTTATTTAATTATTTAATTTTAAACCATATTTAAAAAGAATAATTAAATAAATAAATTATTTGAAATTTAAAATTCAAATCCCACGGATAGAAAATATCCATGTGTGGCGCCATTCACTGTGCAGTACAGTGAGTGGCGTGAGCCACCTTAGGGTTTTCACTAATTTTCTCATTTCTTTATTTAATTAATGTTTAAGGCAATATATTTATCCCAAAATAAATATCAGTTAATTCAAAATTAACTTTATCTTAAAATATCAGTTTTAAATAAATAAATAAATATATTATTCTAAATAAGATAATTATTAATCTCTCTTTATATATTAATCCAAACAAGATTAATATTTATTTTAACCTGTAGTTTTTCAAAATAAAAACTATATAGTTAAATAATTAATTAATCAATTGTCCATAACTATCACATAATTATTTCATTGGCCTGGAAAATTAATTCATTTGCAATTAAGTCATTCTCTCTACAAATCTTTCTTTTGACATCCTTACCCTTGACAGCGTAGGACAGAGGTGATTTAGGGGTCATGGACCTATAGTACGAAGCTCCAACAAACCAGATTATTAATTAAACTCTTTAATCCAATAATCGTATTTATTAATTCCATGATTACTCCACTATAAATATGGAATTACACTCTAAGTATTTATAGAATTATATTTACTGAGTTTTCTCTTGTAGTTCATTAATATAATCAATAAATGTAGTTCTGTCAACCATTTATTGGTTCGTTAATTAGAGTTGATCAAGATTACCATTTTACCCTTCTAATTACCTCTTGAACCTTAAGTGTCATTAATTCACTAGCGAATAATTAATCTATAATCAAATTATAGATTTGAGCTCAATAACTATTCAATTCCAAAATTAACCCTTAAGGGAACTAATATTCGACCAGTTAGGAAAGTATGGATTCCATTATTGTAATTCATGTTCCCAACCATTCGTGATATTGAATCTCCAAAACAAGTCAGTAGCCTCATTATACCAAGAAACATTATCGAGTGAATCAAAAGATCCAATAAACACAAACAAGAGATCATGAAATCTCAGGATTTAGACTGATTAACCAATGATCATCTATTATGATAAGAATCAAATATTTATGTCAAACGGTAAGTTTATAAAGATAATTAATTCTTATCGGTCTAGTCATATATAATCTCTATTATAAATAACACATTTACTAAGATGTCTATCCACATTAGTTATCTGAATCTAGATCACTTGCATCCCGTATGCTTAGTAAACTGCACTAGAAACCATTCATTAAAGATTTCTTACTTTGATATGTTACTAACAATTTTATTCATTATATATGATCTTAATTCTCTCGTACTAATACAAGATCATATTTGCATTAATGAATAAGGAATTTTCTTGATATTATCATATAATTAATTCAAACAATAAGTATAATATTCAAATATAATAAAATTATTTTTATTTAATTCAATAAAATGTCTTTAGGTATTTTTAGGGCATTAATCCTAACACTTAGGCTAGGTAATAACTTTAGTTGGATGAAATCTATTCCTCCACCTATATGTTTTGTTGTTTCTATTCAATCTTAATGGTAATATAGTCACCCATATTGTTATACCCAAATTTTGAGTTGTTACCTTAAGATTCCATGTAATGCCCCAAATTTCCTAATAAGGTTTAGGACCTTGATTAGGAGGCCGGGAGGGCCATAATTGATTTAATATGTTATAAAATGAATATATGCATGTTAATGTGAATTATATTTGTAACGACCCAAATTCGCTAGTAAGGCTTAAGGGCCTTGATTAGTATGCCTGGAGGGCCTAATGGGGATTATGTGTGGTTTTAATAATTTAGATGCATGATAATGATTTAAAGCATGTTATATGATTACTTGAGTATTTGAGATGCATGACTATGTGTGTTAGTGTGCATATAGGCCCAGATTAGGTTAGAAGGGCATAATCGTAATTTTGGCCATTATGGGCATAACTGCTTTGATATATGTGATAATTGTTGAGACCACATTATTATGTGGATATATATATTCGCGATCAGTGACTCGAGACGATCCTAGTGAGCCAAGTAGTGGAAAAGTCATAGAGGGGATTTATACCCGGCTCGGGGTGAGCTCAGGGGTATAAATGGGAATTTAGTGGATGAGCTGGAGATTATTGTAACATTGAGGAATGCTATTGGTGATTAATTAGGTATCGGGAATTAAGCGGGAAATAATAGAGACACTCGAGGAAGTAGCGGGAATTGGGCAAAATGACTAAAATGCCCTTAAGTGGACTAAAGGACTAGAGTTAATAGGGAGGGCATAAAGGTCATTTGACTCTTAAGGATGGGTATTACTGAGGTTTTAAGTTAGTGGAATTTGTAGAATATCAAAGAAGTCTGGAAAAGAAGGGAAAAGAAAGAGGGAAAACAGAGAGAGTTTCTCTAAGTCGGTTTACACTTTCCTTCACCTGTTTCTTGAGAATTTCTGGAGTAAGGCTTAGTGGAGAGCTGGGATAACTAAACATCAAGGATCTTGACCTAAGACTAAGGAATTGGCAGAGGTTTAGCAGGGTTTCACTAACACTTGAGGTAAGATTCAAGAGTTCATCCATTTCTGTTTCTGGTTTTTAAGTTGTGGTACTTGAGCTGAATTGAATGGAACTTTGGGGAATTCAGGCTTAAGGCTGAGGAGTAGCAAGCCAAGGGAGCCTAGGGATAGCTTGTGGGCGAAATTCTATCAAAGGTATAAATTCTAAGCTCTAATTCTGATGTTCAGCTGGTTTATGTTGGGTTTTAGAGTTTGGAGGGGGCTATGGTGAATTTTGGGTTTGTGATTGCATGTGCTTGGGTTTTAGATGTTTAGGGTGCTTGGGATGAGTGGAGTGTGGTCATGAGGTTGTTTTTAGGTTTGGGTAAGAGTTGGAAGAGGTTTGGTTGAGGTTGGCTCGAGAAAATCGCACAAGGGAAATTTTGGTGTTGGGCTGTCTGTGACTAGCGCTACAGCGCTACCCTTTGGGCGTTGTAGCGCTAGGCCATTTTGCTGGAAGGGTTTTGGCTTCTGTCTGTAGCGCTATAGCGCCCTCCCAAGAGCGCTGTAGCGCTACCCTGCCTTCTGAAGGGGATTTTAGGGTAATTTGCAAGGGTTTTTTACCTAAGGTTTGGGGTTTGGTTCCACCACCTTGTTTGGTGGAACTAGGACATCCCGGGGGGCTCGGGATTGGCCCCGGGGCTAGGTTTTGAACTTGAGGATTGATGATGACTTTGGCCATGATTGTATTTAGGTGAGCGCTAGGGCTCGAGTGGGATCGTGCTCAAGGTGTCGAGGGATCAAAGCTATTGAATTGAAAGGTAAGAAAACTGCACCTGAATGTATGGTTGTGAATGGGACTAAGTGCTCCCGAGAGTTGTATTGTGTCATCGTTGGTATTATGCCAAGGGACACGTATAAGCGGTCTAAGAGTACCGTTCATGATTTTAGCGCACAGAGCGCGAATTGGCCACTGGGCGCCGGAAATAATAGGATAACAGAGGGAGCTGCCTGTGAGCGCTAGCCCTGGTTATCGTCTGTGCATTATGTATTTGAGCTGAGATGCTTAGTATATGAAATACTTGATTGATGATATACTTGAGTTGATGAGATGCTATATGTGTAATTGACCTGTTGCTAGTTGTTCATGCTCTGTTGTTGCTGTGTTTTCTTGCTGGGCCTTGGCTCACGGGTGCTACGTGGTGCAGGTAAGGGCAAGGGCAAGCTGGACCAGACCTGAGGTGGAGAGCTCCGAGGTGAAATGTACATGGCCAGCCGTTCGATCACCACGGTTGAGGAGTGTGACAGGACAGAGATTACCTAACAGCTCGTTTTTGCCTTAGTATGGCCAGTCAATGTACTTAAACTTTGTAACTTTTGTAAATGGCTTTTAAGCTGTCAATTTTGGGATCCCATGTACATAAACAATGTTTAGTAATGAAAATGTAACTTTTGAGACCAAAACACTTTTAACCCTAGTTCCTCTACTATTCCAGTAACACGCTTTTACTTTAATGACTTGATTAGCAAGTCTGGCACTTTATAAACACACAGTGTAACGGTCTTGGCTATCCAGGGCGTTACAATATTATTATATGATGATAAATGCATGCGTATGGGAGTATTTAAAATGATAAGGGCATTTTGGTAATTTGGCCTGCTGAGGGCATATTTGTAAATTGGGTGCATATTGTAATATGTGAATGAGATCTCATTATTATGGAGATATATTCGAGCTATGCGGCATGAGACGGTCATATATAATGAGTTAGCGGTTTTATCATAACGGGGTCAATTTTGGGGTAATAGAAATGTTATTTGGTGATAGATTGGGAATATCTGAGATCAGGGTGAAATTCTGGAAGTTTTGACTATAGTGTACCCGGGGGTGTTTTCGGGACCCCGAGCACTAGGTTTTATTTAAGGTTACTTAAGCTTGAAGTAGCTTGACAGATAAGAACATACGTTAGAAACTTCTCGTTCTCTCTCAAAACAGTCCGTTTTACCGTTTGAGCCTTTTTGAGGAAATCTTGAGTTCTAGGAGTCAGAATCAAGCGAGGGTCGAGGCATAGCGATCCTAGGAAAGATTAAAAGCTTCTTAACCGAAGGATTTGACGAGAAACAACCCAATCGAAGGTAATCTAAGTTTGATGTTTTAAGTTTTTAAAGTTTTAAAGCTTAGAATTGGACTTTGTTAATTGTTGAGTTTTTGGTCGGTTTGAGCTTTGGGTTTTGAGGGTTTTGGAGTATTGGGAAGCTTGGGAACTTTGATTTGATGATTGGGGAATGTTTGGGTATGTTTTTGGAAGATTTGGAGTGCTTGAAACGCGTTTGGGAATGGCCCAGGGTTGGGGGCCGCGACCCTGTTCTTGTGCGCCGCGGCCCTAGTTCGAAGAAGCAGGTGTCAGAAATTTGTCTTCGCTGGGCGCCGCGGCCCTTGATGGAGGGTGCCGCGGCCCTTGCCTCAGAGAACCCTGGGGGCTGCGGCCCAAGGTGCTAGGGCCGCAGCCCTTGCCCTGTTTTCGCCCCGTTTGCTCGTTTTGACCCCGAGAACTTAGTTATGGGCCTCGGGAGTGTCCCTACTACTTGGATTAGTTTGGATTGATCTCTTGGGGGCTAGATATTGGTGTGGAACCTTTGATTATCATGTTATTGATGGTGTTCCATATTTGGTTATGATTAGGTGACCGCTAAGGGCTTAAAGGTTGATCGTTCTCAAGGGTCATTCTTATATTGGTTCTAGCTCGAATCTGAGGTAAGAAAACTGCACCCTGTGTATATGAGACATGCATGGTTATCATTGATGCATGTTGGTTGATTATTATGTATGAGGCATGCATGGTTATTATTGATGCATGCCGGTTGGCTATTATGTATGAGACATGCATGGTTATTATTGATGCATGTCGGTTGATTGTTATGTATGACATGCGTGGTTATTATGATGCATGTTGGTTGATTAATGAGTATAACATGCATGGTTATTATTGAAGCATGTCAGTTGATTATTATGTATGACATGCATGGCTATTCTTGACGCATGCTGGTTGACTATTAAACGTGACATGCATGGCTGTTATTGGCGCATGTTAGATTGCTGGATTTATTGCATATGATGCATGAGAAACATGTGATTGGGACATGCCTTATATATTGAGTATGATATCGTTCAGAGCTTGAGTCTCTGTGTTGATGCATGGCCCTAATGGTACTAATACCTGTTTAGTAAGCATGCTAAGTACCTCGTTTATGGATATGGAATATGTGATATGTGATTGGTGGCATGTCTTACTGGTGAAAGACACTGACTAGTCAGGGACCGACTCTAAAGTCGAGAATCATGCATTGAATGGCTCTATGGCATTAATGCTAGACTGACCCTAAAGTCGAAGAACTTATAAGCGCTTGCCTGGTCTACAACCAGATGACTATAGCCAAGGTATATGACCCCGGTGACCGTTTGTCACATGGCTAAGGGACGTTGTCCATAGTTTCGACTCTAGAGTCGTGAGGAGGGTTATGTTGGTGACTAATCACCTTGCACCTGTCCTATTCAAACTTAAGAAGGAATCACTTATCGGTTAAGCCCTGGTGATCCTATCGTCACATGGCTAGAAGGAGCGATGCTCATTATTGTGACTTTTGGCTATTGTCACCTATTTGCTTTGACTGATAGTCCTGAATGGTTATTATGATCGTTGTTGATATTATATCATGCTTTATTGTGTTTTCTTGCTGGGCTTTGGCTCACGGGTGCTATGTGGTGCAGGTAAAGGCAAGAGGAAGCTGGACCACCCTTGAGTTGGAGAGCTTAGGTGATGACGTGTACATATGCAGCTGCTCGACCGCCACGGTCAAGGTTTAAAGTGGAACTAGGGTTGAACCCTGTTTTGCCGCTTAAAACGGCCTGTTGTAAATATTTTCTGTAATAAACTATGAATTGTATTTTCGGGATCCCAATGTATATGTTAAACGTTCTAGTGAAACGTTATATCTTAACCAAAATGTTTAATCCCTAAACCGCTAATCATACTTAGATCACGATTTTGGCCAAATGTCTCGATTTGATGAGTTTAGCACTATTTACAAGGTACACCGTAACGGTCCCAGGAGTTGGGGCGTTACATTCCACGAGTTAGTTTTTTATCGAGAAACGATACACATGTCGAGTATTGTGTACAAATTATCGAGATGAGGAATAAATGTGAGAGATTATGATGAATGAACAACCAACTCAAGTAGTATCAAGTCGAGAGGGTCATCATTAACTTACCATCAAGTTGAGAAGGTGATCAACATTATGAAGCAAATATTTCAAGTAACTTCATGAAGAATAAAGAGAAGAGAGAATGAAAGACTAATTTGCTGTATATTAAAATAAAGGTCTCAATCTGTACAAGTGACTATCGTGTAGTATATATACTATACACAAAACCTAAATAATGGTATACATAGCATGGTTGAGTGCCATCTATACAAAGGTATTTATTAGTACTATAAATACTACAAATAGAAGAATATATCATTTATCACCCCCTGCAAACTCGTGGGACTGGACATCACCGTGAGTTTGGACCGAAGTTGTAGAAATTGTGCAATAGGCATGGCTTTAGTGAGACAGTCAACTAGTTGATCTTCAGTAGGAATGTGACGAACCATAAGGGAGCGGCTGGGCGTGTGCGTGCGGGAGTAGGGGCTGGAGAGCCTGGGCGTGCGCAGGGAGCTGCAGGGCATGCACGCGGCTAAGGCTCGGGCCTGTCCTGAGGCTGGTGCATGCGGCTGGGCTTGGGTCCTTCTCATATTTTATGTACAAAATTTTAAAATACATATTTAACAAATAAAATTTACAAAAAAACCTATGCCCTTTATGGCTTACACAATATCTAGAAAAACAATAAAATTTTTAACCCAATAGCACCATATAATTAACGATCCATCATTCAACCATACATTCAAAAAACATATCCATCAATTCAATATACATATCAACATACATATAACAAATGCAAGAAACTCACACAGTATTTAATATATATATGTATAGATCGCTCTGGTACCAATTATTGGTATTAAATGATCAAATCAAAGGTACGCAGCGGAATATATAGATACATTTTAATAAATATTAATACCAACCAGGATTATATACATATATAAATATTAAATCACATACAAAACAAATCAAGGATTACCTCATGTAGCCTATCAAGTGTCATTGAATCTTTTTGTATAAAATCAAAGATCTTTCAATCCAGCAATCTGAAAGCTCACACCCTGATCCAGACCATTCATCAAACACACAAGGACGTGTGTTGGCACGTAGGATTCAAAAGGGGTATTTATGTGGCTCTCTAAATATACTCAACACATGACATCTAAAGAGGTTTGACTGAGAGAAGGTTATAATAGTTTTCAAGTTTTGAGAAAATTATCGCTTTAGAGAGAAAGAGTCTGTATTTTTATTCTCAAAATAAAAATAAAGCTTATCCTTAAAGTCACGTACTATCAAACTTATATAAACATATTTAATCTAATTAAATCATCTTTATTTTATTAAAAATATAATTCAAATTAAAACTGATCAGATATTTAAATTTAATTATTTATTTAAATCATATTTAAAAAGAACAATTAAATAATTGATAAAACAAAATTATTTGAAATTCAAAATTCAAATCCCAGGGATAAAAATCCCCGAGTTAGGCACCACACACTGTGCTGCACATTGTGTGTCGCCCAACCTAATCAGGGTTTCCTTGATTTTCTTATTTGTTTTGTTTAATCAATCTTTATTACAATATATTTATATCAACATAAATATCAGTTAATTCAAAATTAATTTTATCTCAAAATATCAATTTTAAATTAAATAAATAAATATCATATTGTAAATAAGATATTTATTATTCTCTATCTTCATATTAATCCAAACCAGATTAATAGTAATTTTAACCTTAGTTTTTCAAAATAAAAACTATATAGTTAAATAATTAATTAATTCACAATTAATCAATCACCCATAATTATCACATAATTATTTCCTTGCCCTGGAAAGTTAATTCATTTACAATTTAGTCATTTCTCTTTAAAAATCTTTCTTTTGACATCCTTACCCTTGACAGTGTAGGACAAAGGTGATTTAGGAACCATAGACCTATAATACGAAGCTCCAATAAACCATATTATTAATTAAATTCTTTAATATAATAATCTTATATATTAATTTAATGATTACTCCAATATAAATATGGAATTGCACTTTAAGTATTTATAGAATTATATTTATAGAGTTTTCTCTTGTAGTCCATTAATATAATCAATATATGTAGTTATATCCTCCATTATTGGTTCGTTAATTAGAGCTGGTCCAAATTACCGTTTTACCCTTCTAATTACCTCTTGACCCTTAAGTACAATTAATTCACTAGCGAATAATTAAACTATAATCTAATTATAGATTTGAGCTCAATAACTATTCAGTTCCAGAATTAACCCTCAAGGGAACCAATATTCGATCCGTTAGGAAAGCATAAATTCCATTTATGTAATTCCTGTTCCCAGCCATTAATGATATTGAATCTCCAAAACAAAAGTCATTAGTCTCGTTATATTAAGAGACCTCAATGAGTGAATCAAAAGATCCAATAAACATAATCAGGAGTTCATGAATACTTAGGATTTAGACTGATCTACAAAAGATCATCTATTATGATAAGAATTAAATCTTTACATCAAATGATAAGTTTATAAAGATAATTAATTCTCATCGGTCCTGACATATATAATCTCTATTATATACAACACATTTACTAAGATGTCTATCCATATGAATAATCTGAATCTAGATTACTTCCATCTCGTATGCTTAGCAAATCATACTAGTATCCATTCATTAAAGATTCCATACTTTAATATGTTACTGACTATTTTATTCATTATATATGATCTTAATTCTCTCGTACGAATACAATATCATATTCTCATAAAGGAATAGAGAATTTTCTTTATATTATTATATAATTAATTCAAACAATAATTATAGCATTCAAATATAATAAAATTGTACTTTTATTTAAAACCAATAAAATGTCTTTACATGATTTTAGGTCATCAATCCTAACAGAAGCATCAACAGTAGAGTTTGTAAATTCCCAAGAGAGAATAAAAGAGCTAAGCTTGTTGTACCATGTCCGAGGGGATTGTTTGAGTCCATAAAGGGCCTTATCCAAGTGACAAACAAAATTTGGACAATCGGGGTCACGAAAACCATCAGGTTGATCCATGTAAACAACCTCTTGAAGCTCACCATGTAAAAATACATTTTGCACATCAAGCTGGCGAATAGGCCACGATTCAGATAAGGCTAGAGTCAAGACTGTGCGAATAGTAGCTGGCTTGACAATAGGACTAAAGGTCTCAAAATAATCAATACCTGCAGTTTAATGATAACCCTTAGCAACCAAGAGAACCTTGTAGCGATCAAGAGTACCATCGATGTAACACCCTAATTTGCTAATAAGGTTTAGGACCTTGATTAGTGTGCCTGGAGGGCAATAAGTGAATTAACATGATAATATATGAATTTGAATGAATATGTGATTAGAATGCATGTTTAGGTGGTATAAATATGCATGTGGACCCCGTATGGATGTTAGGGGTAAATTGGTAATTTTAGCCCGCTGAGGGCATAAATGTGATAATTGTATTATGTGATTTGTACCATGTGAGTGTGGTGATGTTAATGCGATGCACGTGCCGAGACGGTCCTAGGGAGCTAGTTAACTTAAAAGTCACAACGGTATTAAATACTCGGCTCGGGAGGAGCCTAGGGGTATTTTGGGAATTTTGTAAATTTGAGAATTAGTGGATAATGGTTATTGATGATTGAGTAATTTGAGTAACCATTAGTAACTGCTGAGAGTAACAAGTTGTGATGGGAAAATGGTAGAATTGTAATAGAGATGAGATGACAAAAGTGCCCTTAAGGTTTAGTTAGGAAAGAATTTTTATGGAAGGGTAGAATGGTCATTTGGCTAAGGGTAGATAAGATTCAGCTGAAGGAAAGATGGTTCACGTTCAACACTTTATTATTTTGGTTTATGCTGAAATTGAAGAAAAGGCTAGAAAGAAAGGGAAGCAAGAAGGAGGGCTGAAACTTGAGACCTAGGAGGAAATTTAAGAGGGATTGGAGACAACCAAGGTCAAATTTAAGCTAGGACTACTCAGAGGTAAGGATTATGCTCTGTATTTGCTTGAGTTTAAGGTTGATTTTCAGAGATTAAGTGTGGAAATTTAAAGATAGGATGGCTGGTTTTATTTGAAAATTCAGTTTGGATAATTAAAAGGATGGTGACTTGAAGCTAGGATTGAGGAGAATTTAAGCTGAGTTCTTGACTGAGGTAAGAGTTTTAACATGTTTAAATTTTCGTACCTGATGTGGTTTAAGATTTTAGAGGCATGGTGTATAGCTTTCAAGCTCTGGGTTATGTTCTAGAAGCCATGATTTAAGTTTCTGAAATTTGAAACTCAAGTATGGATTTTGAGTGTGATTGTGTAATTGAGCTTGTTTATGATGTTTATAGGTTGTTAAAGGGTTCACTTGGGGTTTTAAATTGATGTTGGGGTTTAGGTACTTGTTTGGGTTGAATTGGAGCTGTTTTGACTCGGGAAAAATGCAGGAGAAAACCCAGAAATCTGGGTTCGTGTAGGGGCGCCGGGGCCCTGTTCTTTGGTGCCGCGGCGCAGGCTTGCATCAGGATCAGGGAATGCTTCTGGGCGCCGCGGCCCTTGATGGGAGTGTCGTGGCCCTAGGCTATTTTTGACAGTCAAATTTTGCATTTTTAGGGCTTTTGCCCAGGGGCTCGGGGGATGGTTCCAATGCATTGTTTTAGGGAATTAGAGGTCCTGAGAGTACGGGATTAGTTCCGGGAAGTGGTTTTGGGATTGGTTAGTATTAGAAGTATTTTATATGTGTTGTGACTAGGATTTCGGAGAGGCTCGGGATAGAGGACCGTACTTGTGACCTTGGTGTATCGGAAAGCTCGAGATATAGGTAAGAAAACTGTAACACCCGTAGAGCAGGGCATGGACCCATAGTGTTATGGCAGGGCATGGCCCTAGATTGTATTATTGTTAGGGTGTAGCTTTAAATGAATTATTATATGTCTGATTGTTGTTTGAGAATGCTATATGTGGTTATAGCATAATGAACGGCAAAGGAGCCGGGAACGGCCAAGGGCCGAGAACGGCAGTGGGGCCGGGAATATCACTTAGCACATGGAGTGCTTATGGTTAGGGTGAGACCCCAATGGGTACATGGGATATCCTTACGGTGTGGACCGAGAACCCAGGCTTTGGTAACGCTTCTGGGACGGCATGGCCGTATATGTGTGTTTAAATCTTATGGACTGTCTGTTTATCTATGAGCTATCTGCTATAATGGTTGTATGACATGCATATGCTATGTGCTGTGGGAGTTTTCTTGCTGGGCTTCGGCTCACGGGTGCTCTGTGTTGCAGGTAAGGGCAAGGAAAAAGTCAACCAACCATGAGTACGGAGAGCGTGGGTCGACGCGTACATGTTTGGCCTGCCCGACTGCTTTGGTTGGGGGCATTTTGAGAAATGGCTGTATTAAACTATGTTTTTGATAATTAGTCATCTGTAAATATATTTTGAATTGTAAATATTTTACAAACCTCATTTTGGGATCCCGAATGTTGAACTTTTGGAACTTTTAATGGAATGGAGTACTTTTAAAGATTACAGCCTTGACTTTTTGTTTAATCACACTTTTGTTTTAAAAACCTCGTTTAACGAGTTAATTGCACATTTTAAACTCACTTAGTAACGACTCTAAGGTAGTAGGGCGTTACAATCGACCTTAAGCTTGACCAGAAAAACCCATTTGCAACCAACATGTTTAACATATGGAGGCAGAGGGACTAAGTGCCTAGTCTTGTTTCTCTGCAAAGCCAAAAATTCATCATGCATAGCTTGCTGCCAGTGAGGAAACTTGGCAGCTTGCTTGTAAGTATGTCATTCAAGATAAGTACCAGACATAGCAGTAAGAAGGACTTTAGGCTTATGAATGCTTGCCTTCACACGAGTAACCATGGGATGTGCATTAGAGACAGTGGCAGGTATAGAGTTCTCGTATGGGATTTAAGGGTGGGAGCAGCAACAGAAGAAGAAGAAGGAGATGGGGGAGAGAGTGGCGAAGAAGAAGCGAAAGCAGTAGGTGAAGATAAGGAAGTAGGAGGCAGAGACGAGGGAGAAGGAGAAGGAGCGGAAACACTAGAGGATGGGATGGGAATGGGTAAATCAGTAGGAAGGGGAGGAAGGAAGGAAGAATGAGAAGTAGATGAAGTAAAGGAAGTGGAAGGAGCAGCAAAAGGAAGGAGATATGTAAACCCAACCCATAGGAAGAGAAAGGCATAAGTAACCTTTATGTTGGGAACTATATCCCAAAAAGATGCATTCCTTGGAACGAAATTGAAGTTTATGGTTATGGGAGATAGGGAAAACATGAGCAACCAAAGGTTTTGAGGTGATCATAGGCGGGTTGTTTGTTATAGAGGGTGAAGTAAGGGTTGTTGTTTTGTAAAACAAGGGAAGGTATCCTATTAATAAGGTAAATAGCAGTAGAGAATGCATAGGGCCAGTAGGCGAGTGGTACATAGGAGTGGGATAAAAGAGAAAGACCAACCTCCACAACATGACGATTTTTACGTTTAACCTGAGGTGTATGGGGACACGAAAGTTGATGTAAAATACCAAGAGAGGAAAAAAGTTTGTTTAGTGGGCGAAATTCCCCACCCCTATCACTTTGAACACGTTTTATTTTAGCATCAAATTGTCTTTCAACCATTGCTTGAAATTTGAGAAAAGTGAGATACGCTTCATCTTTGGAATGCAAGCGATATAACCATGAAAATCTACTAAAATCATCAATGAACAGAACAAAAAAGTGAGCACCAATAATAGATTTTTCAAGAGCAGGACCCCATAAATCTGTATGAATAAGTTCAAAAGGAGCAGAAGCTCTTGACATTGAAAGAGAAAAAGGTAATCTGTGGGATTTGGCTAATTGACAAGCCTTACAAAATTGGGAATGTAAAACAATATGTTTTGGGACATTACAAACATAAAAAATAGAGGAAATAACACGATCAGACGGATGCTCGAGACGTTGGTGCCACTAGGAGAAGACAGAGGCAAAATTTTCTGGAAGAGGTGAAGAAGGAGAAGTGGAAGACACGGAGGAAGGATAATTGACTTTGTAAATACCTTGATCAAGCACTTTTGTGAGAAGGATTCTCTTGGTGACCTGATCCTTGACATAGAACAAGTAGGATGAAACTCAATGAGTGCATTGTTATCATGACAAAGTTTAGAGACATTAATGAGGTTGTTTTTTAGGGCAGGAGCATGGTAAACATGGTTAAGAGAGAAAGGAACTAATTTTGAGGGAAGAGTTACATGTCCAATATGAGAAATATGTAAATTGTGACAGTCAGAATCCCGTGATCCGTACGGGGAAAGACCGGGTAAAGCTGTGCAATCCCACACCGTCTGGGGAAGGTCAAGTGTGATGATTCTAAGACAGTGTAGGTATGGGACTACACAGTTGAAGATGGCTTAAATGGATTGATGGGTACCACCTGTATCAACAAGATGCATCTTCTTTTTGGTAGCCCATCACTTGAGAACTCCAAAGTTAAGCGTGCTTGACCTGGAGTAATCTCAAGATGGGTGACCTCTTGGGAAGTTTTCCCAAGAAGATTGCGAGTGAGGACAAAGCATGCTGGAAAGACTTGTGTTGGTTTGTAGGGCCAGTTGTCGTTCTAGGAAGCAACCATAGTGACATGGGGTGTTACATAAATACTTACCATTACCAACCTGAACCCGTTCGGAGCCATGATAACGAGAGACAGGGTCCATCACGCCATAAGCAGGAGTAAAATGGTGGGTGGCACCTGAATCCGCAAACCAATTGGAAGAAGACCCAGCACATGAAGTATTGGAACCCGTAAACCCGGGGAGAGAACCACGAGGAGGAACTGGTGGAGTGAGTATGGTATTAAAATTGCGAGGTGGTGGTAGTGTGGGCTGGTAAGAAAGATTGGTGTGGTGATAACATATAGTAGTTGTATGACCTTGTTTTCCTCATATTTGACAAATGGGTATGTTAGAAGGAGGCCGAGTGTTTTGGTTAGGCCAAGGAGAGGGAGGTGTATTTGGAGGTTTGCCAAGAAGACCAGGAGGCTGATAAGGATAATTGGCCATGTTTGGGTAATTAGGAGAGGGATGGTGTAACGCCCTGGATAACCAAGACCGTTACACTATGTATTTGAAATAGTGCAAGACTTGATAATCAAGTCGTTTGAACAAAAATGTGATCCTAAGGCCAACCATCAGGTTAGGGTTAAAAGATTTTGATCATAAATGATTAATTTTCATGAAAACGGGTGTTTGATACATGGGATCCCAAAATAAGGTATAAGTGGTAATTTACAATCCCCAAAAGTTAATACAACCAAAAGCCAGTCTAATGGCAAAATACAAGTTTTAGGGCTCTATCCCTGTACTTTCCCTCGGTCGTGGTGGTCGAGCAGCTGGCTATGTACACTCTGCCCCTAGAGCCTTCCAACTCAGGGTTGGTCCAACTTCCCCTTGCCTTTACCTACACCATGTAGCACCCGTGAGCCAAGACCCAGCAAAAAAACTATAAACAACAAGCACATATAACAACAATATCAATCAATCAACTTAACCCAATCAGTTAAATTATATAACATAGTATGAGCATTAAACTAACCAATGGTAAACATATAATTTCAAGACAACAAGCCCTCCCAGAGCATTCTGGGCATGCGGGCCGCGACGCCCATGAGCTGGGTCGCAGCGCGCCCCCGCGAACCCAGAATCCCCTGGGTTTTTCCAGCATTTTTCCCAGCTAAACCCTCAAAATTCAACCTCAACAAGCACCCTAACCAAAAATCAAACTCAGCTACGAGTCTAGAACTCTTAATCCATATCTTAAACATAAAACATCAAGAATCTCACTGAAGCTACCATCCCAATTCAGCAGTAATTCATCACTAAAAACTCAGTCAAATTCCAACCTAATAGTCTAAATTCCTAGCAGAAGAACAAGATGAATTCCACAATCAAAGGTCTGAAACCTTACCTCAGTTGTAGCTTAACTCCCCAGCACTCTTCTGACTAATCCCAGCTTAGTTCCTTCCAAAATCCCCAACTCAAGTCTCAAGTTCCTTATGTTTTTCCTTCAGCTTCAAGACAAAATGAGAGGGAAAGTGTGAGAACGTGAGTGAGAGGGAGAGAAAATTTTGAATGCTTCAAGAGGGTTTTGCTTGTTTCCTAAGACCTAGCTGATCAAACCCTTAGCTAAAAAGACTATAATACCCCTCAAATTCTCCCAGCCCCCAAATCGTCTCCAAGGGTAAAATGGTCTTTCCCCCAATTCCCGCTAACTCCTTAAGTGTTCGTACCGTTTTCCAGTTAATCCCGTCACGTCCAACTAATTACCAAATTCTTATTCATTACTCAATACATCCCAAAATATTCTCTAAATTCCCAAAATACCCCTAGGCTCCCCCGAGCCGGGTATTAAACCCATCTGTGACTATTTCGCTAATCCGCTCACTAGGACCGTCTCGAGCCAAATACTGCAAATATATCCACATAATAATGTGATCTCAATCATTTATCACATATATTCACATTTATGCCCTCAACGGGCCAACATTACAAATATGCCCTTATGAACAATAAATGACCCACATGCATATTTAATACTCATAAACATGCATATAATATACTCACATAATCATGCATGCCACATAGTCACACATTTAATCAATTAACCCACATATATCCAATTATGCCCTCCCGACACGCTAATTAAGGCACTAAACCCTATTAGCAATTTTGGGTCGTTACAGATGTAAATTCTGTTTTGAGTGTATGTTTTGGAGATTTGGAATCAATGTTTAGCTTGGAGAAATTAGCTTGAAGGGAGCTCAATGCATCAACATTATTTTGGGACTCTAGTCGATATTCTGCAAAGACCACCAAGAAAGTACACAAGCTGGTCCTTATGAGATACGAGTTCCCCAATTGCAGCAAGCTTGTTGTAGAATTCTTTGAGTTTCTAAATGTACTTCGACGTAGTGAGAGATCCCTTCTTTAGCGCTAGCAATTTTCCATGAATTTCGGTAAACCGAGACATCGACGAGACATAGTAAATCTCAGCGAGGGCCCCCTAGATTTCTGGAGTAGTAGTATAGCTTACAATTTGACTGAGCATGGATTCCATGAGAGATGCATAAAACCAACTCATCACAAGCCGATTATAGCGTTGCCACAACGTGAATGCTCGATTGATGGTTGTGTCACCGGTTTGCAGAAATTTCAAAGGGCATGGAGTAGATCCATCAATGTAGCCATCTAATCCATGAGCCATAATGATGTTGAGTAGTTGATTTTGCGAAATTAGAAAGTTGTTCTCATCCACTTTGACGGAGAATGGTTGATTCATAGAAGGGATATTGAAGATGTTTTGGGTATTTTGAGACACACCAAACTAGGCATTTTGGGAAGGTGTGCCGGTGCTTGGAGAGGAGAGTATTTGGGAGGTTGGGCTGGTTTGAGCCATCGACGCCTGATACCATAAAGAGAAGAGAGAATGAAAGATTAATATGTCGTATATTGAAATAAAGGCCTCAACATGTACAAGTGACTATTGTGTAGTATATATACTATACACAAAACCTAAATAAAGCTATACAAAGCGTGGTACAAAGATATTTTTTAGTACTATAAATAATACAAAAAAATATATCATTAATTACTGAAACCTACATTAATTACATCATCTAACAAAAATACATATACCTAAAATAAACTTAATAAATTACATATAAAAGTTATAAAAAAATGTTAAAATAATTGAGCTACTGTATTACAATTAAAAAAAATTGTGGATTAGATACATTTTAATTATAAACTATGTAAAAAAAATTTCGTATATATATTTTTTTAATTTAATTTTTGTTTGATTACTTAATCGTTATTTTCTTTGGTTGACAAAATCTTGCATAAAAAAAAATCTTATTGGATACCTAGATTGAGGGAGCAAAGACTTAAACCGAACAAAATCTTGAATCACCCGCAAAAGCGTCCAATTTAATAAAATAAAAAAGTTAAAAATTAATATTTCTAGTGAAAAATTTATTTGAACTCCCTCTTATTAGAATTGATTGATATATGATGTTACATGATTATGTCTACAAAGCAACAAGTTCACATGGTCCAACAAGCATGGTGTGGTGTTGATGTGATTCGTAGGCCTTAACTTTGACAAAATTATTATTATTATTATTATTTTTGGCAAATTGACAAAATTATCATTAATAGTAAATGTCATTATTCATTCAAAATAACTTTGGCTAAAACCATAATCTTATTTGATATTTTTCACCAACGACAATATTAAAAAATATAGTTTAAAATTATTAAATTATCAGGCACGCTTGATATTCCAATACATACTCCAAACTAATATGGAGAATTATCTATCTATATATATTTACAAATAGTAACATCACTTTTGCGTATATTATAAAAGTATTTTCTATTTTCGATACTTAAGAAATTATAATTTAATTTTTTTTTGCATAATGACGTACATTATAATTATAACAGACATTCAAACAATTTTTAGAAATTTTTGAATAATTTACAGTGTTAAAATTAGAATTCAAATAATCAGTTATACACTTGTCTAATTTTTTTATACGCGTGAAAAACAAATTATTTGAACTGTGATTTCAGTACTGAAAATTATTCAGAATTTTTTAAAAATTAGTGGAATGACTATTATAACTATCATGTACGCTGTCATACAAAAAAAAAGTTATAATTTCATCAAGTACCAAAATTAGAAAATTCTCCTACAATAAAAACAAAAATGATGCTCCTACCTAAAAAAAACTCCTTATATATTTATATATACTAGGTAAAACATACTCCTTACCACTAGGTAAAAGTAATATTTTCTTTAATTGTCACAGAAATTTTTAATAAATAAATAATGTTATTAAAAAAATTAAACTAAAATATCGTCTATAATTAAAAAAACAAAAAAACCGATAATTTGTTATATGCACACTTTTTATATATAAAGTTAAAAGATATATAAGAATAATAAAATCAATTATAAGAGAGAAAGGCATGCCATGTCATTTCGAAAATGTTCAACAATTTATCATATAAATTTAACATTTAAAATGAAAGAAGAAGAAGCTAACATTTAATATCAAACCGACAATTACTCTAAATGAATATTTTTCATTTTGTTAAACAATATAACATAATATATGGTCCAGTAACCATTTGTCATAAATTAATATATATTTTTCTAAGGTTCTTTTTACAAATTACAAGGGCCGTTTTGATTAATTTTGATAAATATATTTCCTCGTTTTGTACTGATATCATTTTTACCAATGAGACTTGGACAACCTTGTCAAATTTCTAAATCACAAAAAATAAAAATAAAATTTAATGTCTTAAACCATAATGGGTAAATTCTATACTAAATTTGACTCTAAATTTGACTAATATGTTATATTTAGCCAAATTTTTATAATTATGCTTCAATACTTTGCATGCAAATTAACTAAAAAATTCAACAAAATTATTTAACTTTTATTGAAAATATACAAAAAGATTTATTTAAATAAATTAATTAAAAATTAAAAAGCTTTCAATCAATAAATTATATTAATTAATAGCAAAATACTAAATAAAAAATATAATATTTATTATGTGTTAATTTTAGTCCATGCTTTATTTTGTGATAAAAATTCATCACATAACAATGCATTACTTTCTTTTTTTCTTCAACATGCAAATATAATATAAAGACCAAGACCATAAAGTTGTTGATGAAGATATTAAATGTGGCAACCAAGTGGGGAGAAAAAGAGAACAAAGGCAACCAACAAGCTTCCAACTTTAAAGGAGCAAAATCAAACTAAGATTACAACCTAGAGAAAAAAGAAAACAAAACCTTTCTTTCTTACTTTCTTTTCTATCCCCAAATCTTTATATATTTCTCCAATTTCCTTAACTAATTTTTTTTTTCATCTTCACACTCAAATAGTAAAATCCCAAATTTTTTTACACTGCAATATATATATATAACATTGACAATATGAAAAAAAAAACAATTAATTACATTAGAAAACAATTATACAAGTTGTAGTAAGGGAGTAACAAAAACCCTTCTAACAATAAATTAAAAACAAATTATTTTTATTATTTGAATAAATTAGAAACCAAATATATCTAAAACAAATGAAATTATATTTTGATATCAGCCGTACACTCATCTCCATAGGCACTCTCTCATATCTCTCTCCCGCGATTGCTGGTGTTATTTGTTTCTCTCTCTCTCTTCTTCCTTTTCTCTCTTTCTCTGAAACCCCTTTATTCGATCCCAATTGAATCTAGGGTTTTCGCTTTCCTCTTGGATCTTTCTTGTGTGGAGGAACTGTAAGGTGATTTGTGGATTCGAGGGATTGGTGAGGGAGTGCTAGGGTTTCACGGAGTGGGGTTTCTGTAGATCTGACTACTGTTAGCCTCGTGGAGGCCATTTCTTTTGCCGAATTCAACATGTTTTGGCGTATGGCGGGCTTGTCCACTGCGTCTCCTGTGCGTTACCCGTTATCTTTTTCTTTTCTTTATTTTCTTTATTTACTTATATGTAACAGTGATCGATGTGCGCTGTGAATTGTTTTCTATGGTGATTTAATTTCTGGGTTTTCTTGATTTGATTTTGTTTTCTGTTATGTTGCCGTGAAAAATGTGGGATCGGATTAGAATTTCGAAAGTCTTGATTCAACATTGTTTTTGGGAAGTTTTGTAATTTTGTTTGAATTGGGAGTAGTTGGTATGTTATTAAGATTTTATAGGGATTTTTTATTAGATTGGTGCCCAAGTTGAGTAATTTATAGGCAGTTAGTTGTGCCATTTTGATTGCGGTTTAATGCCATAGTTTAAATTTCTGAAAGTGTTGGTTAAATAGGAATTGCTAACTTAGTGCTGGTATTTTGGATTCTTATCCGAGAAAAATAAGACCAAGATAGGTGCTGAATCTTGATGAGTAGAGTTGTGAATTGCAAAAGAGTGTATAGAGAAATAGTCTGAAGTAAGGTATAAATAGAGAAACGATCTTTTTTTTTTAGTTTTATAGAAACAGAGCAATTGGATATATGTATGAGAATGCAGACGCGGCAGTCTTATCTTGATACATATTATAATACATACCATTTTGCTATGTCATATCTGGTGCCATTTATTTGTTTATTTAGAATATTATGTACAGCGACTTATTTGATCTCCATCTTGAATGGAAATAGCATACTGAATTGAGGCTTTTTCAAGTAGCCAAATGTCAGTAGAGAGTAGTCTTCTGCGTACCATACTATATTAAGCACATTCTAGAACTGATCACGAGGAAGTTATTGAACATTTAAAATTATGCAAATCACTTCTTTTATTCAATCAATTTTATGAGTTAGAAATTTCTTAGTTTGTTGTCTTTCGTGAGTTTGAGAGTTGTTTTAAATTATGATTGGTGGCAAAGTGCAGCTAAATTTTGTTTTTATCAAGAAACATGCCTGAGCACGAATAAAATATTTATAGTAATTGAAGCGGATTAATAATTAGAGAAGTGTCAGTTTAGCAATCAAACCTGTGCTTGCCTCTCATGTTGTATGAGTGTCCTTCTTTCCATAAATTGTAGATCTAGATTGTCAATTATGAGGTATTTCCATTGATACTAAAAATACACATTGTCGATCGAGAGAGAAGTGTTTGGTTACGATTTGGTAGGTTGTTCAAGATTATTTGACCATTACAGGCGATGCCACCTTAACTTATCAAGGGATTGAAACACAAATAAAGTGGTACTATTGAATCAATTTGTTTACCAGAAAAAGTAACTAAAGGATAGGTAGGCTATAGAAAAAGGCTTAATGATGGTCTAACCTTGGTTGTGGCAAGATGTATTATTGTTCTATGTTAAGGATGGATGATATGTATTCCACTATTATGGACACATCGGGTGATGCAGCTTGCAAAATCTTGAAATAAGGACTGTTCAGGAATTAGGATTTTAGTTCAATTTTCTCTTGAGTTCGGTTATTGTTTTGTGTTCTTTTTAAGGCCATAAACAATTTTCTGATTTTATTTCCACTATTTCTTATTTACTTGCCATCTACTCACTCAAGTGGAATTGATTTTCTTCTATTGGGATGTTATATTATTTAATCAAGTTAAATGATTTTCGGTCTTATTTTCTCTTGTGTTGTAGGTGGAGACAATTTTGGACAAGGATAGTTTCACATTGGATGAACTTCTAGATGAAGACGAAATCATTCAAGAGTGCAAAGCTCTTAATGGACGACTGATTAACTTGTAAAGCTTTTTGTTGTTTTTTTTTACTTAAATCTATAAATAAATGTATGTACAGTTCTATTTTCACTTGTTTCATTTTTTCCTCATTTAAGCTCTGTGTTGTGTAATATAATGTATCCATTCAATTCTTAGTGCCATTGGAGGATGATCTTTCAAGAATTGTTATAAAAAGGATAGTTTTTAGTTAAGGCATGTGAATGGAATGCATAAATTGCAATATTCTACTATTATTTTTGAGCTTCTGACCTTGGAAGCTATTTTTTCTACTCCTGTAATGTTCAAGGCACACCTATTATATTTTGAAATGTTTGTACATTTTTTAAGATAGTCTCCTATTTTTCCGAAGTCCAAATAACTGTATAATTTTCATTGCTCTGGAAGTTACACACAAATTTTTATTGGATAATCTTAGTGATTGTTTAGTGTTATTTCAGTCACTTCCATGTGACATTTTTTTAGTTGCATCCTGATCATATATTCTTTAAATAAATACTTCTATTTAGTTTGCCTCTCCACTATTTTCGTTTTGTAGTTTGAGAGAAAGAGCCCAGGTTGAACAACTTATCAGATACATTGTTGAAGAAGCTCCTGATGATGCTGAGAGGAGACGGAATATTAAGTAGGTTTTTTTTTTTTGAAAGAGAATATAGCTTTTGCGTGTGAAGATTGTTTCAATGCAATTGTTGATCTTGCAAATATATTTTTCCACAGGTTTCCTTTCATTGCCTGTGAGATTTTTACTTGTGAAGTTGATATCATCCTCAAGACATTGGTAGAAGATGAAGAGGTCAGAAGTTTGACTATTTAGTCCTTTTTTTTACTTCAAAGGAAAAAGTGTAGTGTTTGACTATGTAGGTTTTCTTGTGGCAGTTGATGGATTTGTTATTTTCCTTTTTGGAACCAAAACATACTCACAGTCCGTTTCTGGCTGGGTACTTCAGCAAGGTACCTTTTTCATTAAATTTCAAACTTTAGTTATTTCTGGATTTTGGGACGAAACATTTTACATACATAATTTGAGAATACCATTTCATATTTGCCATTTTTAGGTCTTTTCCCATGATTCTTGTGTGTTTTCAGGTTGTCATATGCTTGTTGTTGCGTAAGACAGCTCCCTTTTTGAGCTATATTCAAGTAAGTACCTCAATTACTGTCTTTTAATTTCATGTAAATTGTAAAAATATCTTGCCTTTCTCTTTTGTTAATTCTTCTTGTCAGAAATTCCTGTTTGGATTAAGATTTTTGTATGGCTTGTTACTTCTGTGTCACTTATATCTGAAGTGTTGGAGGTTGTTGTAATAGAATTCAAAGAAGCATTCATGATATTATGGTTTACTCTGAGTTTTGATCTTCAAAAGCTTATTGGTCATTGTTGGCACAGTTGTAATGTTAGCACCCATTTTAATTATTCAGGGGTTCTTTTAAACACATTGCTTCACAGAATAAATTATTAAACATTTGTCATCTTATCTTCAGGTTTAGTTAAATTTTATTATTGTTTAAAATTTAGTAATGTTTTTAAATAAACCTTTTTGCTTTCTATTGTTACCAAGTGATATGCTTTTGCCGACTGGCTAAGTGACCACGGAAAACTAGGGGCTGTCATTTGACAGGACTCCCTTTAGAAATAATTACTTATGCTCGTGGGGTTACACGAAGTGTGGATGTGCTTCTAATAACTAGATATGTATTAGTAATGCAAAATGAGTGGGAGAAAATGCTCCATGATTTCAATTTGATTATATGATGTAAAGATTTTAAGGGCATTTTGTTTTCTGTTTTGTTTGGGGACTTGAGTTTTTTGTTGTAATGTTTCTTGTTTTTCAATGTTTTAAGTGTGATTCACTCACACCTTTCCTGTATTAATTTCTCATTAATACAAAATGATTTTTCTTTTAAAAAATATATTAAAAGGTAGGATGTGATAGTAAGAAGTTGGGAAAGGAGTGAATTATAATACAATGCAATTAGTTTGGCAGTATATGCTGTACGATGATATGTACTTGTGGACTTGCAAGCCAATATTGTGGGAACAAGGAATGTAACTAATTAGAGAATAAATCAATGATTTCTTTTTCTCCTTTTAAATATAAAATTCGCTGGAACCAAATTAGAAGTTTTCTGCTTTCAGAACCTCCTTTCCGTACGTTCCTGGTTAAATCAATACTACCCCTCCAAATTTTAAAAGAAAGAAAGTTTGTTATGACTGAATTGAAAAATCTTCAGTTTATTGGCAAATTTTTCATGTAGTGTGAGATGTTTAGATTTAGTTCTTTGTCTGTACCAGCTGTGTGTTTTAAATTGTAACTAGAAAATATTATTACATTCCGTATTGAGCTTTTTCTTGATGTCACTTTTACTTATTCTTAGTTTGAACTTGTGTGATTGTCCAGGCTCATCGAGAAATTATGCAGAAGCTTGTTGACCTGATTGGAATCACATCCATTATGGAGGTATACTACTTTTTACCCTTTCTTGATGTTTTATAACTTCATTTCTTTGTCCTCTGTTTTGATTTTACCTAACTGTTGAAAACCTTTGGACTTCTTATTGCCACTGCTCTCCATTGAAGGAAAACTCTTGTTTTTTCTGCCCCCCCTGCACTTGGTGTGTTAGGATACACAATTGTTATAAATAATGAAAAAAGTATTTTCTTGTTGAATAGGTCTTAATACGGTTGATTGGGGCTGATGAACATATGTACGCAAATTATACAGACGCAGTGCAGTGGATACAAGACTCAAATGTGCTGGAGATGATTGTGGATAAGTTCAGCTCTTCAGTAAGTACTTTGAAGTGTACATGAGAGCTACATTTAGTGAATTTGCGTGTATTCGCGATTAAGCTCTTCTCAGTTTTTCGTCTTCTTTCTTTAGTTGTGCTTGTTAGCTGATTCCCATGTCAGTTAGCTTCATACTAATTTTTGTATCTCTAGAATGTTTCCTATAGAGCTATGGTTTTTGGTAAAATCTTCATTTCTTGAATTCTCCAAATATCAGTTTGCAACAGAAAATAATTATTAGGATTCAATTTTGCTTCTTTCAAATCGGCCTCTCCTGGTATTTTAATACGAAATATATTAGCTTATCTGCCTTTTGTGTAGATTTAAAATTATATTATAGATAACCTCCTTTTAATTTTGCTTTTTTGTAATTTTTACCCATTTTTATTTCATAATGGATCATTTTGATAGTAAGAGTTGAAATAGATTTGTTTCTTTTATTACGTAGAAAAGGCCAAAGTCTTATTAATCTTGATGGTGCTTCTAGCTTTGTGGACAATTACGTTATATTATTTTATATTAAAGTATATTAGATAAATAGAAGATCTAATTCTTTCTTATGAACTTGGTTTTATGTTGAAATCAGTAAAGAAAATGACAATGGTAATATATATATAAATACTTTTTTTTATGAATAACACCTGGTTGTAGAGAGTGCTGATATCTTGGAATGCTAAACGTTACATGCTGAATCTTTTTAAAATGAATCGTACAGGATTCTCCAGAAGTGCATGCTAATGCAGCAGAAACACTTTGTGCGATTACGCGTTTTGCACCTGCTGGACTTTCTGCTAAAATTTCAAGCCCAAGGTAGTATTTATACATCATATTTTATACCGATAGTGTTATGCTCTAGCTTTCCTGTTAGAATTAATTTAATTTTTCTGTTGCAGCTTTGTTGGAAGATTGTTTCGTCATGCCTTGGAGGAATCACGCCCAAAATCTGTTTTAATTAACTCATTGACAATATGCATATCTTTGTTAGACCCTAAGAGATTAAACATGGGAGCATATCACATGTTTGGCCGTCAAATGACTCTTGGATCCACTGTAACTGCTAATCCAGATACAGTTGAGGGCATGCTGGAGAGCTTAGGTGAATTTTTGTTTCTCTCATTTCCTATCTATTTTGGCTCAGTTTCCATGCGTCTGTGTTAAAATGTGTGGGAACATGATATTGTTAGCTGTGTTTTAGTACAATTAGAGGTTTGGATGAACTATTTGGTTCTCAAACTTATCTTGTCCATTGGCACTGCCTCAAGCATTCTAACAAATGGTTAGAGGCTAATCATCTTGTAGAATTGTCTATACTAGGTAATCTCAGTAGAAGCAACTCATGCAAGAAAAGGTTATGCATCTTACATAAGTTACTTTCCACTTCCATTAGGGAAGTGAACCTTTTTCATTTTAACCCACCTCCCAAGCTTGATGGCGTCTCTTTAATTATTCATGGCCTCCCAAGCTTGTATATGTGTTATATTTGTATCTCTTTAATCTTTATGTCTTTTATGAATGATCAATTTGTGTTCTTGTTTCTTATCCCCAAAAATGATCAATTTATGAAGCTCTTTTTATTCGTTTTGAAATTACGTGCTGACTATTTATCACTTGTTATCATGCCAGGTGATTTGCTCAAGCTTTTAGATGTTTCATCTTCTGACAACATCTTGTTAACTACATATGGCAAGTTACAGCCCCCTGTAGGAAAGCATCGTTTAAAGGTAGGTGTATGGGCCATATTATCTGGTCTAGATTAATTACTGCCTTTTTTGGTTTGTTTCTCAATTTCTCTTTGTCCATGTGGATCAATTACATGGACTGTTTATGTTTGATTGACATAGAGTTTTTAGCATTATAATTGATGTCTACTTGAGTAATGTCGTCAATGTAAGCTAATGGGCTAACACGCATCTAAACTCTGTGCTGGATTGCACTGAATTGTGTAATTTTTCAGATTGTAGAGTTTATTTCAGTGTTACTGGCAGTTGGCAGTGAAGCTGCTGAGAAGGAATTGATCCGTCTTGGAGCTGTACAACGAATTTTAGACTTGTTCTTTGAGTAAGTCCTTAAGCTCTTTTCCAAGCCAAAAAAAAAGGCTGCGACTCATGTTGTGATGGATGGTTAATTCTCCTATTCCCTGGTTTGTTCCTACTTTAGGTACCCGTATAATAACTTTCTGCATCACCACGTAGAGAACATTATAATTTCATGTTTGGAGAGCAAGAATGCTCCACTTGTAGAACATGTTCTCCGTGACTGTAATCTTATTGGGAAAATACTTGAAGTGGAAAAGAACGTCACATTGACAGCTGATTCAAACAAGGTGGTCCACTTCTTCATAATTGGTGATTATACATTTATCAGGATTGTGTATTCTGTGTGAGCTTGTGTTGCATTTTCTTCTTTTTTCTGTTCTTAGTACAGATGTTAGATGTGTGATTTAACATGTTCATTCTTGCTGTGCAGCCAACAGTCCCTGCTGAGGGCAGATCGCCACCCAGAATAGGGAATATTGGACATATCACTCGTTTATCAAACAAAATTAATCAACTTGGGAATTCAAATAGTGACGTTCTGGCTATATTGCAGGTTTGCTTTTATTTTTTAAAAGTGTTTGCAGGCATAATACTTTTAGCTGAAAAATTTGTTTGCTTAGAATCTTTTGTACTACTATATTTTTCATTAATATTGTTCTATATTACTTCTTATAGGGAAACAGTGAATGGTCTGATCATACAAATGTCTTAGCGAAGCGTAATGTTCTGGAGAATGTTTATCAGTGGGCTTGTGGGTATGTTCTTTTTCTTAAAATTGTTTCTTTGAGTTAGTATCTTCTGTTTTGTTGTTTTAAGTGCTACTTTTAAAAAATTTGTGATCATGCACACAAATATATTTAATCTGGATTAAAATTATTGCTTTTTTGCTTGTATTAATGTAATACCTCTCTCTCTCTCACTGTATCCTGCTTGAGTTATCTAACTAGTCATTTAATATAACAGGCGGCCAACCGCATTACAGGACCGGGCAAGGGACAGTGATGATGATGATTACCAAGATAGAGATTATGATGTTGCAGCCCTAGCAAACAACTTGAGCCAGGCTTTCCGCTACGGCATGTATAGCAATGATATGGATGAGGTGCATAATAACAATGATATGATGTTGAAATTTTCACTAGTATAATTTGTATAGAATGTAATCTGATTATCTGATTCTTGCCTTGTGAGTCTTGATTGTTATAAGATCTATTGACAATTTTATTTTGCATATATCTATTGCTATGCTTCACATGCATACCATTGATAGTGCTTCTAACTGCTATTTCTACTGTGTTATGATTATTTTGTAACTGGAAAACCTTCATGCATTTTCAGGGCCATGGATCACTCGAACGCGGAGATGACGAGGTATGAGAACAATTTTTTTTTGGCTTTTTGTTGGGAATATATTCTTGTGTAATATATAGGGTATTCTCATGCACTGATAAATACTTGATTGAACCTTGAATTTCATAGAAAGTTGCTATACAGAAGTTAATGTTTGATCTAAGTAGTTCTTCTATGTACTGATTGAGGTTACTATTATGTATGTTTTCTGTAACATGTACTAGTTTGCTTCACCTGACAAACTACAAATATTTGGCCTATAAGCTGCATTGCTTTATTTTCCTGTATTACTAGCAGGAGCTATAGCCTGTTATTTTAATTAGAAATTTATGCAGTTTCTATATTGACAAACTGATTATCGCATGTTATTTCTATTACTGTTGCTAGTACTTAATCTGATCTATATTTGTGCTTGCATGATAGATATACAAACATAACCGAGTTCATTCTTTTCCCTGAAAAATAATAATGATTACAAGTAAAATAATTTTTGTGAGCCATAGACAGAATATAAAGACAGTCTTGGAGACATGTTTTTCTGACTTGAGCTTGAGCATTAGTTTTTTCTTTCAAGTGTATATTCAGTAGAGGATTTTTGGTAATGAGAGAAGTTTTTTGCATGACACATGGGCAGGATGTCTACTTTGATGACGAATCTGCTGAAGTTGTGATATCTTCTCTGCGGTTGGGAGATGACCAGGACAGGTAGGTTGAAATTATTGTGCGTTCATCCTGTCTGTTGTGCTCTCGTCAAGGTTTGTTGATGTGATACTGTTGCTCTTGCAGTGGTTCTCTCTTTACAAATTCCAACTGGTTTGCTTTTGAAGAAGACAACAGTGATCCCAATGAGCGTTCAACCGGGCCACTTGCTTCCCCGTCACCTAATGCAGAAGGAACCAGTGCTCTCAATGGTGGTGAGAACGATGTTAATGTTGGGGAAGACATTACAGTTGAAGTAAAAAATGTTTCAGAAGACGTTAATGCTAGTGAGGAGGATGAATTGATCGACACTGCAACATCTTCGGTAGAACCGGAAGCAAAATCAGAAGATACTGTGTTGCAGGAATCTAGCACTTTAAGAGAAATGGAATCAAAAGAAACTGATAAACCCCCTGAGTGGGTTGAATGGAGGGAGACTTCGGACTCTGGTGACCCATCTAATATCCTACCAAATGGTGAGCTTCAGTTGGAATCTTCAGATGCTGCGAAACCTTTGGAATCCCCAGATGCTGCAAAACCTTTGGAATCTTCTGATGCTGCCAAACCTTCTCCCTCGTCTCCTGATAAAGTAGCAGACAATGAAGAAGCTGCCAGTGGACCTTCGGCAGCATTAGAGGACAAGACCCCAAGTCCAGTTCCTGCTGAGCCATCAAAATCAGATGATGAGACTGCAGTTTCAGACCCAGCCACTACCGGCATTGCTGAGACAACAGTTGAAAAAGATGGCAGCTCTTCGAAAGCTACCATTGAAGATAAAAAGGAAAAAGAAGTAGAAGGGAACTGATGTAAATTCTCAAATTCAGTTTTAACTGGGCTAACTCGGAATTTAAGCAAAACATTGATCGTCAGGTGGGAAAGTTGGATTTTAGACAATTTGGTTGGCTAGGCAACTGTATTATATAGAGCCTTGTGTGCATTGATGGTGCAGTTGTATTAAAAAGCAGGGCTGCTGATTTTTTTGTCCCATACCTGAGAATTTGCTCTCCCCTTAGCCTCAACTTCAAGAAAGCAAATTTTAAGGAAAAGAAAAGAAAAAAACCAATTGGGGAGAGGTTCTGATTTGCGAACTCTCTAGCCGGTAGTAGTAGTACAATGTTTCTATTTTGGTATTTTCTCTCACGTGTTGCATACATTTTTCATCAAGGATCTGTCAATATATAATTTCCTTTTTTTAATTTATTCTTAAGTACATCCATGTTCAAATGATTTCAGAAGCTAATCTGAATATATCTTGATTGCTATTATTGTAATTCTTGCAAAGAAATTTTCTCTATTTTTTCTATATGTACACGGTTTGTCTTGGGTTTAACACAACTTGGTCTTTCATCTAAGTAAAGGGTGAAGAGAATTTATGCCTTCTGGTTCTATCACGGAACAAAGCCATCATAATATGACGTTTAGGCTTCTTTTCATAGTGAATTTTCTCACGTGTTGTAATATAATTATGTAAATTTATAATTTAAATAATTTATAATTTTTTAATGACAATCGAACTTTTTTATTTTGGGTAAATAACCTTCGTAATGAACAGTTCTGTTCGGGAGATATATGCATATATGTATATATGCTTGTTCATTTTGAACTCACTCGTATCAAAAAGGTAGATAATGTAAATGAATGAGGAAGGTAAATGATAATGAACACAATCACATATATTAAGGTTGACCAGGAAAAGAAAAATGTTTTCATTTATATTATCAACTCACTGTATAATAAAAAAATTGGGAAGCTACAAAATTGTTTTTTGCCATCTTAAGAAAGCTTGAGTGGATGAATTGCTACTCCATTGTGAGCTGTAGGGATGCGTCCCCACCTTCCCAAGCGAGGTTCCTGTAAAATCAAACACACATCCATAAGAAACAAAAAAATCAAAATAGACCAAGAATTTCACAGAGTTCTATTTTATCTAAAAAAAATCACAAAGTTCTTTTTTATCTAAAGAATTTCACAAAGTTGTTAGC
This sequence comes from Humulus lupulus, assembly GCF_963169125.1. Lineage (NCBI taxonomy): Eukaryota > Viridiplantae > Streptophyta > Magnoliopsida > Rosales > Cannabaceae > Humulus > Humulus lupulus. The sequence continues at coordinate 20,491,084 of NC_084801.1, read as the reverse complement.
CATTCAGTATGACCGAAAATCATTCGGTCTTTTTAACATATTTTCAATTTTGTGTGACCCTAACAATAGCATCAATCTTTACTTTTTATACCAAACTCCAACCCCTCTTGTCTCTTTTCCTCGCATCAAAAACTGTTTCATGATATCTACCCTACCCTTTTTTCAATGTTGTCAAATGATGAAATAACTTGTCATGCTAACTTGTCATGCCACCACCCAACAAGTCCTGTTTAAGTTGTACTAAATTCTTCAACTGACTGTTTTTATGTTTCAACTTCAAACAATAATCCTAAAAGCAAATATCTAAAGTTGAATTTTCCTTCAAGTCATGCAAGTCTTTTTACTCACACCAAATACAAGAAAAAGAATAAATAAAAAAGAGAGAACATAAATCATAATGAGGGGAGTTAACAAGGGTAAGAGAATTGCCTGCCCCACTCCAGCAATAAGGAATTCTCCAGATTTTGCAAAAGCCAAGGAATTCACAAACCCAACCTGCATTGCACAAAAGATAAGAAAATATATGAGTTGACCAGAAAATTCAAAATTTGGTAAAGAAAGGTAAATATCCTGTCCTTTTTCATCTACACCTCTCCTTATTTAATATATATATATATCCTTTTCCATCCTCTCGGAGTAGTAATAGGGATTTGTTACTTCTTTTTCACTTACCACAGGTAGATTGTATAAGGGTTGAATGTCTTTGGTTTCACTCCCAATACTCCACAAACGAACAGAACCATTACCAGCTCCTGATGCAGCAAGGTCACTACTTCTACAGACGGCCACTGAACTGACCCAGGAATATACAGATGAAGAAACAAACCTTTCAGAGGTGTGGTTACCATTTTCTGTATTTTAGGATCCAACAAAAATAGAGGTCAATAAGCCAGCACAAGAAACGGTCAATAAATTGCAAGAACATCCAAAGTTGGTATCTTTCAGTTTCATCTTCATCTCAAGGTAAAATAAAATTAAACATACAAAAGCACCGGAATGAAAGAAGCTTAAGGTTTCAACAAAGGCAAGAGAAAAGAGGGGGAGAAGGGGAATCATTATCCTTACCTATGTGGCCGTTAGGAATTCTTGGGCATTCCTTCTGTTCTAAGTTCTTGTTTGAAGCCAACAAAGCGTGTGCATTCTTGACAATGTAAGCGGGCTTCTTTCGCAGTAGGCTCCACAGCTCAACACTTCCATCATCAGTGCCAGATAAGAATTCATCATTACTAATAAAGCAACAACATTCTAGAGAGGAAGCAGGGGCACGGAACACTAATCGTGACTCTTCAGGTACCTAATTAGGCAAGAACAGAGACTGATATCAAAACCAAATGTGCTATAGAGTGGATAACTGAGTACTACCTCACTTGTGTGAAGTAACCATTTGTAAAAAGAAATCATTTTACCCTACCTTAAACAACTGCATACTCCTATCACGTCCAACCGTCAAAACCCGCTCTTTTCGTAGGCAATCAATGGTCAACACTTCACTTTGATGACCAAATAAAGAACTTATGTAGGCTCTGTCCTCTGCATTCCATATCTTGACAGTTCGATCATATGAACCAGAAAAAAGTTCAGAAGTCCCTTGCCTAAATGTTAAGCATGAAACAGGTCCTCTGTGCCCTGGAAATGCCTGTCAAACACATAAGTGTCGTCACATGAATGAAATTATGACCCCATGTTCTCAAATAGGGCTTTCTCTGGAATACTTTCTAATAATATATCTCAACAAATTGGCCTAAAGAAGAGTTAACCGGACAGAAAATATAGTCAGCCAATCACGAAAACATATATCCAACACTCAGCTCTTGACCCAATTAAAGAAAGTTTCATAACTTAAGAGTTTAGCTGTACTTTCTTAATTAAGCCTTCTAAAATGTTTGAATTACACTTAATTCATATTCCAAGACTATCTTAGTAGCTGACAAAAAAATATTTACCTGAATATGTTCTCTTGTACGAGTATCCCATAAATGAACATGACGGTCAGAACCTCCACTTGCCAAATATCGTCCATCTGAGCTAACAGCCAACGAAAAAACAAGTTTACTGTGCTTACTAGCCCGGCCTTGTGGATCCTTGGCCCCATGGGACTTTAGTACTGCATCACTAGGCCATCTATATTTTTCACCTCTCCCACTTTCTACATCCCAATGCAAAATAGTACCGTCTTTAGAAGCAGAAAAGCCCTTCAAGTCATCGTCTGATAGAACCACAGCTGTAACAGGTTGCCGATGCTTCACTAATACTTGAAACTGATCAGAAGCTTCTGGCTTTTGGAGCCTGAATATGAATAAAATTGCATTACAAACATGTACATTTAAAAAAAATTGTCAAAAAACGTATTAATTGAGCTAAGAAATATAGTTCTACACTTTTACACATGCCCATCATGCTTTTTGATTACTCCTTTAGCCTTTACAAAGGTTGAATCAGCTAATAATTGTCTTCCGCATTGTTACAAATAGACCCTCCTTAATGAATTTTGATTTGATAATAAGTTTGGACCATCCTTAAGCATTTTGATTTGATAATACGTTGGGAAATTAATATATATCTAGCCACAAGTACCGAACAAGTTGTAAGCCAATATCGAATATCTTAACTTGAAGAGATTAACTTAAAAAAAAATTCAGCTTTAACTGGGATTAGTCTTCAACCCAAAGTTCACGATACAGAATCTCACAAGAAAAACAACCCAATAACTTAATAAGCATAATAGTTAAGATATTACATTCTAATGCATATGGTTCAGTGTATGGCTTTCTCAATTAAATATGAGATTCAACTTCAACCATGAAAAAAAACACTTCAATGAGTGAATACCCAATAGAAAAAAACCAAAATTCTCATAAACCAATATTAGCATTTGGTCAAGAGATTACCTCGAAGCGACTGATCTTCGAAGCCGGCCACTTTCCTCGAGCTGCTTCTGCTGCAAAATCTGAGCAACCAAAGAGTCTCTCTCTCCTTCCTCAATTTCCTTACCACTATCTCCTCCCTCATCATCATCATCATCTTCCTTGGCCGATTTTCTCATTTTCTCCAAAAGCTCAGTCGCCAACCTCTTCCTAGTCTCGTCCACAGTCTCTTCCACCTCATTCTCATTACCGTTGGCTCCACCATCTTCGTCGGAACCGGAAAAAAAATCTTCGGAATCGCTGCTCTCAATAAAATCTTCATTCTTGGTCTTCTTCCGCCGCCTCTTGGGATCATTGCCGAAGAATGCATCGTCGGTGAGCGAAGAAGCCTTGCCCTTCTTTGATCCCTTAGGGCCCGAGCCTCTCTTGTTGTTCATGCTGGAGGGCTCAGCAGAGCAATGGGAAGAATGGTCTCAGAAATGGCGTTCAGGTTTTTGTTCCAGAAGAGAAAAGTTGGTTAGGGTTTAAGCTTTAGGGTTTCTCTGATAGAAGAGAGACAACAAAGGTTTAGGTGTCACTCACTTCACTTGTTTGAACATTCGGTCATGGGTTTCGGATCCGGATCCGGATCTCGGGTCGGTAACTTTGCTTTTTATTCACACTAATAAAAAATTATTTTAATAAGCAATATTATTTGATTTATTCCAACAAAAATAAAAAAGCAATGGCATCTATATCTATATAATATAAAGGGAAATTTGACATTTTAGGCTAAAATTAAACCCATGCTGTTTAATTAAACTATCTAATTATATATTTTTTAACTATTTTTTTAATTCTTTTCCATCCCAAAAATACCCTTATTCTAAACAAAAAAAAGTCACATTCATTCTCTCTCTCTCTCACTCTTACTCTCTCTCTCTCGCTCTCTCTCTCTCTCTCAGACAAAAAAAAACCACCACGGCTTGCAGTCAGCCGGACCTCCACCCACCACGACCTCAGCCAGACCTCAGCCGGACCTCCCACACACTCAACCGACCTCCACATTCATTTTTCTCACCCAAAAGCAATGGTTAAGTGTTTTTTATGCAAAATATTGTTGGCTTTTGTTATATTTAGTGTAAGTTGTATGGATCTGCACATTGTTGGTTGTATTTTGTCCATTTTGTGTTCTGAAATGAAAGTAGACTATGTTCCGTTTTCTGCGTTTTTTTCTGGGTTTTTCGTTTTTTTTGCGATTTTTGAACGATAAATTGCGATTTTGTGCGATTTATACCAAAGTCAGAGGTTAGGGATGAAACTATGCGACATTTGAACGATGCCATTGCGATTTTGTGCGATGTTATATGTGTGGCAAAAAATTTAAGTATTTTGGGCGATTTGTGGGCGACTTTAAATTTTTTTGTTTGTGACAGATTCAACTGTATTTGTGGCTGTATTGTATAATGGTGTTTGGGCTGTCGAGGGTTTCAACTGGGTATTCAATTCCCCAACAAGTAAGACGTTGATGTTTGACATTGACACTACTCTGGAAAAGTTGCGTGAAGTTTTGTATGAAGAGTTGGATGTGGATCCTTTGGTGTATGAACTAAAATTAGAAGTCTGTTACATGTACATGAAATGCACCAAGTTTCCGTCGGAGGTTTTAGTGAAAGATAGTCAACTACGAGTGTTTTTGAGCATGAAGGCAAAGATGAGTGTGGACAACTTGCTGCCACTATTTGTGACTAAGGTGAAGAAGAATGTGAATTTGGAGCCTACCCCCCCATCTGTAACCCCTCGAAGTGTGGTAGGGACCTTTGTCCCAGAAACTGATCAGGGGGTTGGTTTGAATGAGCAACTACCTAATAATATAGATGACCACAGAGCCGATATCGCATTTGATCATTTAGATGAGTTCGATGGTCCCTATTACAACGATGATCCTGTGGTAGATTTGGATGAGGATGATGATGTGGAGCTGGAAGTTGATGGAGCTGTACAGGTACCTCCCTTGAGGTTGGAACTAACTCCAAGCAACCAAGCAGAGCGACAAAGAAGACCCCCCCGTAGTGAGAATCACCAAACACCAGGAACTAGTAGCAATTGGCCAGGTCCTTCCATTAGTACTCCTGCTTCTGAATTTGAAGTTTGTACCAAATTCAAACCTCTTATGTGGACTAGGGAAGACATAGAGGAGAATCATGTCTATACGACATCTCTTAGTGGTACGCCTTCAGAGGAGATACATCCTGGCAAGTTGTACACAAACAAGGAAGAATTTAAGAATGTAGTGGGAAGGTATGCACTGAAAAAGAATTTTGAGTGGATGGTGAGGAAGTCTGGCACTGATGTGTTGTACGTTACTTGCAAGGATCAAAATTGTAAATGGAGATTAAGGGGGAGGAAGAAGGCACGTTGTGACATGTTCGAGGTTACTGTGTTCCACAACGAACACACATGTAACTTGGATTCTAGAAATTCTGATCACCGTCAAGTAGCACTGTGGGTTATTGGCCACATTATTAAGGAAAAGTACACATCAGATGGAACTAAGTACATGGCAAAAGACATAAAGAGGGATATGTTTAAGGATTATGGCATCAAGATTAGTTATGAGAAGGCTTGGAGGTGCAGAGAGAAGGCACTTACGTATGTGAGGGGTACGCCAGCAGAATCTTATACAAAGTTATATGGTTACTTGTACATGCTGGAACAGAAGAATCCAGGTACTATTACTGACATTGTGAGAGAGGACGACCGGTTCAAGTACTGTTTTTGGTCATTGGATGCTTGTAGGAGGGGATTTAAGTTTTGTCGTCCTGTGATTAGTATTGACGGAACATTCTTGAAGACAAAGTATGGGGGCACAATGTTACTTGCTGTTGCATACGATGCAAACAACCAATTGTTTTCGATGGCCTTTGCAATTGTCGACAGTGAGAACCACGACTCTTGGAAGTATTTCTTGCAGAAGTTAAGGGAAGCCATTGGGGAGGTTGAAAACCTTGTGTTCGTATCAGATAGGCATCAGAGCATTGAACATGCTATCGAGGTCGTTTTCCCCGAAGCATGCCATTGTTTTTGCTTTAAACATATTACTATGAATGTCACGTTCAAGTTCAAGACTGATGTATGTAACACGCAAATATGGCTGGCAGCCTACGCATGGTCGAAGACTGAATGTGATAGACATTTTGAGGTGCTCAAACGGATGGATCCTCCCATTGCTACATATGTCGAGCAAATAGGGCTTGAAAAGTGGGCTCGTTCTTATTGTCCAGGCGATCGATACAACATAATGACAAGCAACGCCGCTGAAAGCTTCAACAACGTGACAGAAGAATTCAGGAAATATCCAATAACTACTTTGGTTGAATTCACCAGGTTCACACTGCAAAATTGGTTCGCTGATCGTCTCGAAAATGCAAGTAAGTGCACTACCCCTTTGGCAACTACTTTTGAGAAGGATTTAAAAGCACAACATGAAGATGGTAGGTTCAGGACTGTCTATCGTAATGGTGCACAATTATTTAACGTTGGTACGGGTCCTGAAGGTCAGAGAGGTGGTGATGTGGACTTAGTCGAGAGAACATGCACATGCGGAATGTTCCAATTGCTAAAAATCCCTTGTCCTCATGCATGTGCCGCAGCAATTAGTCAGAATGCTAGCATGTACGCACTTAGCTCCCCGCACTACACAAAAGACACGTGGAAGAAGACCTACGATGCAACAATTAATATTGTCGGCGAGGAGGATGATTGGGTACTACCGGAACACATCAAGAACATGAGAGTCGGGATACCAGTGGATAAAAAACCGGTGGGTCGGCCTAGGAAGAGCAATGTGGGTAGAAGACCTGCGAAGCGTCGCCCGTCTAATGGTCAAGTGGTTGTGGAACCTCGCCATTGTACTAACTGCGGTGGTTCGGGGCACAACAGAGCTACATGCAAAGCTCGTGTTTGACGCTTTTCTCTATTAGTGTACTTATCTATATTAGTTGTAATGCACTTATTTTTTGACTGGATTTTTGTGTTGTATTCCTGGTTGCTGTTACAGTTTTTTAACCTTTTTTTTTATACAGGAATGTGTGAACCATGTAGAATTTTTAACAGGGTCAAAAGTAGATTTTTTTTCCAATTTTGCGATAGCTGGCGATGTTTTTGCGATTAGTATTGCGATTTTGTGCGATATATTTTGCTATGGAGATTAATTTTTGTATGCGATTTTTGTGCGATAAATGCGATTTCAGACGATGTAAATGTGCGACAATGTGCAATTTTCAAAGCGAAATTAGCGATTAAAGACGATTTCTAACATATTTTACTAATCTGACAAAATATAATAGTGTCGTAAATATTATACATTCTTGTAAAATAAGTCAACACACCACCTATGTCTAAAGGTGAGCATGTTATCATCGTTAACTTTCTCAAACGACCGATCCAACATTCGGTGCTCCACGTATTCAATGACATATATTCCACAATCGCCACTGCAAATAAAAAGATATTGGTAATTATTAGTAACAATTTAGTAAAGTAATTCATAATGGAGTACAAAATAAAATAAATACAAAAAGAGACATTTACCTGCTTTCCGCTTGCGGTACAACTTCCGGAGTAGCTCGTTTATAATGCATTGGTGGGAGCTGGCTGAGATCACCTGTTCAACTGGAAATACATAATTGTTGGTCTTAAAATAACCAGAAGCCCGCAATAAGGATGCAAATATCTCGGTATAAGGCTTCAAATATGACTTCATATTGTCCTTAGTCGTGGCGCCGATATCACAGTCATATACAACAATCTGCCAATTCTCAATATCTACCTCAACAACCACCCAATGCTTCTCAGCAGGAAGGTTCAATGTGAAGTAGATGTACTCCTGGTTCTCCCAACAAGGCAAGTGCCGATGCTCCATCCCCCTCACATAATCAATAACTGACTCATCCTAGATAAATGTGCTTCTGTCACCATCATGACAATTCCAGTACATTGAAAATATTTGTGGAGCAGATGTGTCCAGAACCACACAATTCGTAGTGTACACCTCAGGGAAGAGCTTCCTCCTTCTTCTCAACAAGTGGAATATGGCATCAATTTGCTGCATTTGAAATAAAAATGGTTAGAATCGAATCGCAAAAAAGTCGCACAAATGTCGCAAACAAGTCGCATAAAACACAATTTCTGTAATTAAATCACTTTATGTCGCACAGACATCGCCAAACGTCGCGCATATCCCAATGTACCATTTTCGCGATTTTCTGAGCGACTTAAAGCGATTTAATTACGATTTAAACAAACAATCAACTTATACATCGCTAAATATCGCAAATAAAATGATGTATTGTTCAAAATGAGAAAACAGTTAAGAAACAAGTACTTATAGAATCGTCGATCCATTCGTGCTCCACCATCAACTTCACGAACCAACTCCGATCGGCAATGCTAGTGTGCACTTCTCTAGGACGGCGGTTGTCCCTTGAGTAAGTAATCCACCTTTTGAAAAATTTGTACAGTCGTGGGTCTGCTGGCCTCAAAGTATCAACCTCAACAGGACCAGTTCGTTATTTCTTCTTCCCCGCTGTGTAGTCCTTCAAATACACTGGCTTCCGTTTTGCCCTCCTCACAAATTCCACTCCAACTGGTGGCCCATCCAACTGTTGCACATCCTGAGACTGCGTATCTCCGATGGCCATAATAATGGCATCCGTTGGAGTAGAAGGAACCTCATCTACGTTGGGTTCCCAATCTTCAGGGTACACGTCGTCTTCAGAACCAGAATTATACTGACGACGTTCATCCTCTGCTGGCTGTGATGGTTGGTTCTATAACAAACTTATCACGGTCACAAGTTGATCCATGATAAGCTTCTTCATCTCCGCCTGACTACTCTCAAACGTAGTCTTCATCTCATTCTGTGCAGCCAGAATTGCTATTTGTTGGGCTTCGACCTTCTCCAATCTCCTCGCCAACCCAAGGTAGTCGGCGTCATTGGCTGCAGGAGTTGAGGTTGGAGGCACAGTGCCTGATGTGGACGGCTCTGTTTTTTCTTTCGGTGGTGATGGTGGAATGATTTTTGCAGTTTGAACATATTCCACCACCCGTTTTGCTTGGGTCTCAAATTGAGTGGAATCTTGTGTTCCAGCTTCTGTTTCTTCCATCTCATCTGAGCCCATATCCACCGTGGGGACTTCACCCTCACAATTGGACTTCCAGTATTCAACCTCCCAATTCCGAGGGTGCAAGATTTGAAGAACAACCATCTGCATAACCAAAAAATAAGAAAACAATCAATATCGCAGAAACTCGAACAAACATCGCATAATGTTGCAAAATTATATTATCAACAAAGTAATAAAAATCGCATTTATGTCGCTAATATTTTTAAAAGAAATCAAATATAAATCACAAAATAAAAAATCGCATAATGTCGCAAATATGTCGCAAAATAGATAATGTAAATCGCATAAAGAAAAATGTTGTCGCATAAATGTCGCGTAAAACTCGCACATATATCGCAAATAATACTGAAGGCAAAATATATCAGAACAACAATGAGAAATAGAGAAAGATTCACATACCCTTTTCTCAAACAGCAGTGCCACATCAGTTTGCTTCACATGGTGTTTCGTAATAGTAACGGGGGTGCTCCAGTTCAACATTCTAGGGAATCTGCTCCCTTTGCACTGCCCACACATCTTCCCCACATCTTGCATGACCTCAAACGCCCAATATTACAGGGCCGGTGCATATCCGTACACATTGTACTTCGCTTCTAGTTGAGTAACTTTTTTCTCCTTCTTGGATTTCTTCTTCTTCTTATCTTTCTTGCTCGACAACTTATCCAGGTAGTTTTGCCGTAGCTGCTGCATATTTTTAGCTATGGAAGACAACAACTTCTGATAAGAAAGGAGGCCCCAATGATACTCGAAGAAGTTATCTACATTTTCAACTAACTTCAGCATATCAGTCCAAATATACACACCCTCGGACCGTGACAATAGAACGCCTTCAACATAAGCACATAAACCCAGCTTGTAAACATCATCTTCAATATCACATGCCTCAAAAGCTAGCCAAAGGGTTTTGAAGGCCACCCTTTTCGCATTGTTGAAATAGTCCCGCTGTAATGCCCCGAATTTCTCCGATGTGTTTAACGGCGTGAATAGTAGGCCGGGAGGGCCATACTTGCTTAATTGTGTTATTAATTGATAAAATGCATGTATATGTTGATTATATTATAATATGATGTGAAATGCATGCATGTGAGTCCATATTTTTAATTACAGGGGTGTGATGGTAACTTGGCCCGTTGAGGGTAAATTGTTTATTTGGATGCATGTTGGTGATATGTTTTAAGGCCACATTATAATGTGGATTTGTTCGAGCTATTCGGCATGAGACGATCTTTAAGTGTTAAAGTAGCGGTTTAGTCATAACGGGATTAAGCTCGGGGCTCGGGGTGAGTCTCGGGGTGTTTTAATGATTAGAACGTTGCCAAGAGTGAAAAGGGTAACGGGACATGAATTATTGGTGTTTGAGAATATTGAGATTAGCGGGAATTGGGAAGCGTTAATTATGATTAACGGGATTAGTGGAAAGTGACAATTTTACCCTTGAAGTGGTTTTAGAAGCTTTAAAAGACCTAGGGGTATTTTAGTCATTTGGGTTTGGATTTATATGGCTTTGGATGGCTGTAGAAACAGAACAGGAAAACAGAGCAAGAATTACCCTTCCCGTACATCCATTTCTCTCTTTCTTCCTTTGAAGTTTTTGGTCCCAATTTGAAGATACAAGCTAGGAAATCAAAGCTTTGAAGTTGTAGACTTGGTTCATCCATTGAAAAGGACTTTAATTCCATTTGAGGTGAGAATTCATTCATGAAAAACAAGCCATACTCTGTTTTACTTTATAGTTTTCAGCTTATAGTTTTGGTGTGGATAGTTGGAATCAATGGGAGTTTTTGTGTAAGATTGATTGGGTTTTGATGAGGGTATGCTGTAGATGAAGTTTAGGGGTTGAATTGGGTGTTTTGGTAAGGTTTTGGATTGGTTTGGAGGGTTTGGTTTCAAGAGAAATCGCAAAGAAGATGAACCAGAAAGTTTCTGGTCTGTAATTGGCGCAGCAGCACCACTTAGGGCGCAGCAGCGCTAGGCAGGGCTCAAAGCTGGGCTCTCTGACTTGGAAATAGGGCTGCAGCGCCACTCAATAGGGCTGCAACGCCACTTAATGGGGCTGCATCGCTAGTCCATTTTTCAGCAAACCTATTTTAGGGATCGGAATGATCCTTAAGGCTCGGGGTTTGGTTCCTTTTCCCCGTTTGGGTATATTGAGAATCCCGAGAGTGGGGAATTGATCCCGGGAGTGTGGTTTTAGAATGTGAACCATTTATTAATTTATTTTATTGATGGAATCCCATAATTGGTTATGACCAGGTAACAGCTAAAAGACCAAAAGGTTGATCGTTCTCAGGGGTCGTTCTTTTATTCATTCTAGCTCAAACCAGAGGTAAGAAAACTGCACCCAAAGTGTGACATGCATGGATATTCATGTGGCATGTTGGTTGTATAAATATGGACATGGATTGAATATAGAATGCTTAGCATATACTGCTCACTTGTGCATGGTACTGACTCATTAGTCAGATTTGGCGAAGGTGCTAGTATCAACTGTGAAGCTGTGACTTATTAGTCAGGTTCGGCAGTGGTACTGGGCACTGGTCGCATTGCGCTGACTCATTAGTCAGGACGGCCTTAGCGTGTATCACACAAGCCAACAGAGATTAGATCTAATCGACTACCAGCATTGAATGACTCAAAGAGCATTAATGCCAGACCGACCCCAAGGGTCGATGAACGAAATAAGCGCTTGGAGGCTAGTGGCTTACCTAGCAGCCACTCTCCCACTTGAAACAGTGACATGCTTGACAGTCACTCAGTATGGTTTACCAGAACCTGCTGAAGGCTAGTGGCATATCTAGCAGCCACTCTTCCATTTGTTTCAGTGACTTGCCTGTCAGTCACTCAGTATGGTTTATCAAGACCTCATGTGATGTTCACTCAATTGTTTGAAAGCTTTATGCTCAGTGTGATTATAATGATAATCATTTGATAATGTTATTGAATAGTATTATGTTTTCTTGCTGGGCTTTGGCTCATGGGTGCTATGTGGTGCAGGTAAAGGAAAAGAAAAGCTCACCTAGCCTTGAGTGGAGAGCTGATGTGGTGATGTGTACATATGCGGCCGCTTGACCACCACGGCCAAGGAGTTCTCAGAGGAACTAGGGGGTTTACCCTATTTTTGCCGCTTAGGTCGGCGGGATTGTAAATTTAAAACAGTAATGACCATTTTGTACTGAGAACAACTTGTGAATGTTTTGTTTAGCTCTGCAGAGCAGTTTGTAATGAAAATATCCATTTCCTTTTTATTGGTTTTATACCTTAACCTGTTAATTACACTTAGAGCACGTTTTTGACCAAAGGACTCGGGTAGCGAGTCAAATTTCCGGTCCACCATTCACCGTAACTGTTCTGGGGTAACCAGGGCGTTACACCCGCAGTATCCGATCAGAATCACATTGTGTATTCAATTCTGCTGTCGAGGGGCCACCGCTCATCTTTAGGCCTATGATCAAACCGAACTCAGACCTCCCAAATCTGGTTTCTGTTTTACCCACATAAAACCACACTTCATCGTTTTTAACTTCACTAACTTTCTTTTTCCTCAATAACAGTTGATGCACAATCACCCCGGAGAATTGAAGAACACTGGCATTCCAAAAAGATCCGAAGGGACTTTCCTTCACCTTATCAGTCAACTTAAAGGCTTCGAACTTATCCTTTATAGCAGTGAAGTACCCGCTCCCTCTGTAGCTGATACGCCCTGGAAAATGCTCAGACAATGGGAGAACGAGCTCTGGAGCCATCTGCATTTTTAAAAACAAGATTTATAATCGCACAAATGTCGCAAAAGAACTCGCAAAACCTCGCAAAACTACAATTATAAAAAATGTATAAGGTTTTTAAATTAAAATCGCAAACCTATCCAATATAATCGCACAAACATCGCACAAAGATCGCTAAAACAACACAAATGCCATAAACTATCATTATTTTCCCTACATAATCAGACAATATCGCCCAAATGTCGTTCAAAAATCGCAAATCAGACACAAACAACGCCAAGCAACCATACTTGCCTTGATAAGTCGCACAAAATCGCACAAACATCGCTTAATATCGCAAATTTATAAGAAACCAAAGAAAAAGCAGTCTCGATACCCAGATTCTTCCCCAAACACAAAATAGTAGAAATCTGAACATTAATCACAGAATGCAGTTCTAAAACAACAAACTAACCTCAAATACACCAATTTCGTTCAAATTAAAAAGAGAAATTAAAATAAAAATATAAAAAACAAACCTTGATTCCCGTGGGTTCAAATGGCGGTGGCGGCGGTGATCGGAGACTGGGTTCTCGGAGGTCCGGCCTTTCGTTCCTTGGTCCGCGTGGGTCACTGGGTTCGTGTGCGTTCGATGTGGGTCACTGGGTTCCTTGGTCCCCGTGGGTAGTGTTAGTGTGGGTCACTAGGTTCGGTGTGGGCGTGTGGGTCGCTGGTTCGGTGTGGCATTGCGGGGTGGCTGGGTTCGTGTGGGTTCGTCGCTGGGTTGGGTGTGTTCGTGTGGGTCGCTGGTTCGGTGTGGGTTCGTGTGCGTTGCGGGGTGGCTGGGTTCCATGCACGATGAGTCCGTCCCTGGTCTGTAGAAAGATGGCGAGAATGGGCGAATTCAGGAGAGAGAATAGAGTTAGAGAAAAGGGAGGGAAGTTGAAAAGTCAGGGGTATTTTGGGGAAGAAATTGAAAGAGTGGGATAACTTTCCTATCTTTATTTTTTGAGTTTAATTTTTTAGCATATTATGTCAAATTTCCCTAATATAAATATATAAAGGAGAGTTCCGAGAGAGATGAGAGATGATGTGACAATATAAAATTATTTTAAATTACTCTATATATTTTCTTATTTTTCTCATTTTTTTATTCACTATTTTCTAAAAAAAATATATATATTTTTAGGAAAATTTGTGGCAATAATATTTATATAATTAGAATTGTTGCACTTAAATGCTTATGTAAAAATTTTGGCGGTAATAAGCCATATCGTTACGAATTTGGTGCAGACGTTGGTCTTTAGCTCTTAAGTCAACCAATGACCTATGCGGTTGCCACGTGGTCGCACCTAATTGGTCCAAATAATTTTTAATTTATTAAATTTTTTAAATTTTTAAATAATTTTTTTGCAGTAAATTTTTTAATTAATTTAAAATCAAATAAAAAAATCTAAAATTTAATTCAAAACAAGATATAATTTTTAATTAAATTAAAATAAAATGTAATGGCCAAATTTAACTTAAATAAAAATCTAATCAGACTTACAAAAAAAATTAAACTAATCGTATCTTAAAAAAAATTGTATCATTAAAAAAAGAAAAGAAAAAAAAACTCTTTCTTCTTCTTCCACATTTTCTTCTTTGACGATTCTTCTTCGACATCTTCTTCACTTTGTGACAAATGTGAGCGTGCTTGGAGGATTTTGGCATTTGGGTCGACACAGATCTGGACAACAAGAGAATTTGAACATTTGGGTCTATGGGTTGACAAGGATTTGGGCGTGCTTGGAGGTCATCAACGCCATGGCTGGTCGACGAGAAATGTGAAGCATAATGGTTGGGTGGACCTGGGCGGAGGGAGGCGACATGGTTGGGTCGATGAGCAATGTGAAGCATCTGTATACCCAACATATATGGGTTTTCAAAAGCAAAACCAAAATAAATCTGGATTTAAAAAAAAAAAGACAAAATAGATATGGGTTTCAAAAACAAAGCTAAACAGATCTGAATTTTCAAAAACAAATCTCTAGGTTGGATGAGGACAACCATGGTTGATGAGAAAATGGGCTGCCATTAATGAAGCCAAAGGTATAAAGTGGAGCCTAAGAAGTCGAATTTGGGTTGTCGGCACCATGGCGAAGAAGTCCTTTCCAACGAGCCCAAACTGTTGCCCCTAACGAACCCAGCTCCTTCGTCCTGACGAGCCCAGCCGTTGCCATCTCCCAGCCACCTACGTCTGTTGAGTCGCGCGACCATCTTTGAAGAAGAAGATCACTTGTGTGATATGTGAAGAAGATGACGAAGAAACAAGAGAAGGAAAATGAATTTTTTTAATTATTTTATTTAATACTTATTATTATTTTGTTATTTGAAATTTGAGTTTTAGTTTAACATTTAATTTAATTTTAAGCTTTAATTATTCTTATCATTTTTGTTGACCTCTATTTGGTCAACGACATAGTAAATGAGATGAAATCAAGACAAAAAGATAAACGACACGAAAGATTTATATTGGTTCGGCCCCAGCAAATGGTAACAACCTACGTCCACTTGATGTTCTTATTGATGTAGAATCCCAAGAACTGTGATCAATGAACCAGAGTTCATGAGTTTCACAAGCTTTTGGATGAATACAATTATGGTGGATAAAAACACTATATTTCTCTCTTAGAATTATGAAGTTCAAAAGTCCCCTCTTGAGCCCTTTGATTCTTATTTATAGGCTCAATGAGTTTTACATGGGCCGATGGGCCTTAATTACATTTAATACAAGTGTGTCTAAATAATAAAGGAAATCGCAAATAATACTTCAATGCAAGAATACATATTTGAAGGAAATAAATGAAATGATACGACCTGACTGGTCGCTCATAAATATGATGTCTGATGAGCGAATTCTCTTCTGGTCGATGGTCGAACAGATCATACTCACTTAAACAGTCACGTGTATCCCACGTGTAGGCTAATTCTGCCACGTCATCAGGTAGTCATTTTCTGGGTAAACAATTTTTAAAAAAAAATTAAATCATTTTTAAATATTTAATAAATTAAAAATTATTTTGGCCAATTAAGTGTGGCCACGTGGCAGCTACATAGGTCCCTGGTTAGACTTAACAGCCAGGAACTAACGTCTGCACCAAATTCGTAACAACATGCATTATTGCCGCCAAAATTTATCATTGCCGCAAATTTAACTACATAAGTACATTATTTTTATTCTGCACAAATCTAACTACATAAGTATCATTGCCACAAATTTCTCATTATTTTTATTCTACTTTTCTATTTTATTTTATTTTAGTTTCTAAATATCTATATATATAATAATAATAGATATATATATAAATATAAATATATATTTAAATTACTTAAAAATTAAACTACAACACAATTATATAAAATAAAATATATACGATCCACTTTATTTTAGTCAAATATTATTTTAAAAAAATCAATATTAATTTTTTGTTCGATAGACTTTTAATAATTCATTTCACCATTTTAAAAATAAATGGTTCATGTAAGTAATTGACCGAAATATATGTGGTTCAAATAATTTATCTATATATACCTATTTGTAACGTTTTGACAAAACACGAGGTCCAAAAATTAATTTTGATAAATATATAAAGGAGAGTTCCAAGGAAATAATGTGGCACTCTAAAATTGTTTTAAATCACTCTATTTATTTTCTTATTTTTTCTCATTTTTTTTATTCAACATTTTCTAAAAAAATATATTTTCATTCTACTTTTCTATTCTATTTTATTTTAGTTTAGTTTCTAAATATCTATCTATATATAATAATAGACATATATAAATATATATTTAAATTACTTAAAAATTAAACTACAACACAATTATATAAAAGAAAATATATTATGATCCACTCTAGTTTAGTCAAATATTATTTTAAAAAATTCAATACTAATTTTTTGTTCGACGGATTTTTAATAATTTATTTTGCCATTTTAAAAATAAATGGTCCGAGTAAGTAATCGACCAAAAAATGAGTGGTTCAAATAATCTATCTACATATACCTATTTGTAACGTTTTGACAAAACACGAGATCGAAAAATTAATTTTTTTGTCTAAAGAGGTAATCGAATACACATGGTTCAAAAAATTTATTGATATACACCTATTGTAACGCCCTGGATAACCAAGACTGTTACATTGTGTGTTTAAAAATAATGCAGGACTTGCTAATCAAGTCATTTGAATAAAGATGTGATCCTAAAGTCAAAATCAAGTTAGGGTTAAAAGATTTTGGTCATAAACAGATAATTTTCATTAAAATAAATGTTTAGTTCATGGGATCCCAAAACAGGGTTTAAAGGACAAATTTACAAACTTCCAAAAGTTATGTACAATGGCCACTCAAATGACAAAATACAAGTTTTGGACTTCTATCCCTATACTTTCCCTCGGTCATGGTGGACTAACAGCTGACAATGTACATCTCGCCCCCAGAGCTCTCCAGCTCATGGTTGGTCCATCTTACCCTTGCATTTACCTGCACCACGTAGCACCCGTGAGCCAGGCCCAACAAGAAAACCATAACAGCATAGCATAATCAATAATGATAATCAAATAATTCACAAGACAATTAACTAGATATTCAGCAAGCCATAGCAGACACATAATCAGTGATGACAGTCAATGAATTACCAGTCAATCATCTAGATATTTAACAATTTATCATATAATACTCAGGGTCAATGCCCTTAGGCCGCACCCTCTATCTAACCCACTAACTCTGGCTCGCTTAGGCCGAGTCCAGTGTTTATCTAACTGACCCCAGCTTGTTGATCCCAAAAGAGGGTGTTTTAATAATTAAACTCGCAAGTGCACGAATCGTTTCAGAATATAATGTTCATGTAAGTACGAGGTCGAACCCATGGGAGTTGACTAACATCAAAAGAAACTATTTCAAACAAAGCAAGAATATTCTAACCTAGTTCCAAATATTTGATGAGATTTTGTTTTAGAAAAATAAAAGACAAGTAATAAAAAGATTTAAGATTAAATAGAAAAAATGGTTTTCAAATGAGATATATAAAATAAGATTATTAAGATTTTAGAATCCACAAAATGCAAGTTCAATAGTATTTATAAGTATATTGATTCCCAAGTTTTGATATAGTTGAAATAAATCACACTATATATTTTTTCAAAATATATTTTCTATTCAAGCACAAGTTACTCTTTCAAAAAGGTAGGATTTTTCTTCACTTATATAAGATATAATTTCTAAGCATTAGTTGTGTTACAACCTAATGAAACTACAAGAAATCAAAGAGATTATGTTTAGGCAAAATATGATACTTATGCTCTAAGAATTAGATGTGAACAATTTAATGAAAAACATTTATTCAAAGAATATCATATTTTTGCATGATAAAGAGCTAAGTGTAATATGCTTTAACAATCAATAATAGATGAAAAATGCATATCTTTGATAGAAAAATCCATAAACAATGTTGTACAAATGGGAAATCAACATACAACAAAAAATATTATCTAGTTACATTTTGCTTCATCATCATCTTAATAACCTTTGAAAAAGATTAGAAGCTCATAACTAGATTGAAATAAAAATTACAAATAACATACTTGACATGCTCTTCAAAAGATGAAAATGGTAGAGAAAAAAGAGAAAAATATGTGTAGAAGATGTTGAAGAGATGAAGAAGAAGAGCTCCCCAAATGGTCTTACAAGACTCTATTTATAGGCAAAATATGGAGATTAAATTAATCAAGTTAAAATAAATAAATTGATTAATTTAATTGTGTTGGGAAGTGGTAGGATAAATATAGTAAGTGTAAGAGTATTGGAAAGATGAAATGTTTGGTTGGGTAAAAGATTAGTGAAAAGCTAGGGTAAAAAAATGAATTAGGAATGTTTATTTAGGTAAGAAAAATAGGGAAGAGTGAATTGATATTTGAGTGAAAAATATTGGGAATGAAAATGTAATTTTTTGGTCTTTTTTGTGGTTGTGGCAATGTGGGTTTCAGCTGGGCATTGGAGTGTGATTGGGCCTTGGGGCTGCTTTGTGTGCAGCTACATGTTGGGCCTTTTTGGAGCTGGGCCCAAGTTGGTGCAGTGAAGCTAGAGGCGGTTTGGTGATGGCTATATGCTGAAGGTGCTGAAGAGGGCATGCTGGCGTGAAGGCTGGAGGCTGCAGCTTGGAGGTTGGTCTTGGTGACTTTGGTTGACTTTGCTGGAGCTTCAAACGTGAGATGGGAGCTGTTGAAAGAGTTTCTTCATGGCATTGGAGTAGATTGGAGCTGTTGGGCTTGGGCCCAAATGAGACTTTTTATAAATGACAACTCTTTGTCTTGTTTTCTTGAAAATGCCATATTGTCCTTCATTTTTCTATCTTTTTAAGAGCATACATTCCCTACAAAATAAATATAAAATAAATCATAATACAATATTTTCAACTATAAAATAAATCAATTTAATTCTTTGAAAATATTAATTATAACTTAATTTATATTTTACATTTAAGTTCAATAATACCACATTTTTTTACCACTAACTTAACAATAATAATTCAAATAATTAACTACAATATTTTACAACAAAATACTTATAAAAACACACAAAAGTATATAAAATCATGATAAGACTACTAAATTGAAAATTACTTAAAAACTTAATAAATCAATTAAAAACTCAAGAATTAAGCAACAATTAGCACATAAAAAGTGGTAAAATAACTCTATTTTATAGAGTTATCACAGCTCATAGTGGCCGAGTCACGTCCTGTGCGCAAATTATCAACACTGACACTCTTAGGCCGTTCATTTCATGCTCACATGGCTTTATCACAGTTATATAGCATACGTATTAAAATACAGGGAATCTCAGTCCCAACATAGCCACACAAGGGTGCAATTTTCTTACCTTTAATTCCGAGTAGAGAAAATGAAATGGTTCCGAGCACGATCCTCAGCCCCGAGCCTTGGCGATAAACCTCAACTATGGTTGAATCCACACCAATTCCAGCTTAAATTTCCAGCTTGAATCCCCCTAGCTTTTCTTCTGTTTTCCTTCAAGAACTCCAGCCCAAGCCTAAGCTTATACCCCTCTGTTTCCTTAGCTTCAATGTTCAAATTGAGAGAGAGTGAGAGAGAGCAAACCATGAGAGAGATGAGGGAAAATTGAGATGCTTCTCCCACTTTCTGAGCTAATCCTAAGGATTACTATACTTTTCCCTTGCCTAACCAAATGACCATGATGCCTCTCAAGTCTTCTAATCACCTAAGGGTATTGAAGGGTAAAATAGTCATTACCCCCAGCTCCCGCTAATTCCTCAAATGTTCCTAATATTTACCAATTAATATATCATCCAATTAATTACCAATTATTTATTCAAAGTCCAATAATTTCCAAATTATTCTCTAAATTCCCAAAAATACCCCCAAGGTTCCCCTGAGCTAGGTATTAATCCCCGCTGTGACTATTTCGCCAATCTGTTCACTAGGGCTGTCTCGAGCCATATGTTGCAAATATATCCACATAATTATGTGGTCTCAACAATTATCACATATAATTACATTTATGCCCTCAACGGACCAAAATTACAAATATGCCCTTATAAGCTATAAAGGGCTCACATGCATATCTAATACTCACAAACATGCATGTCACATGGTCATATAATCATATTAATCATGCATGCCACATAATCATGCATTTAAACCATTAAATCACACATATACCAATTATGCCCTCCCGACACGCTAATCAAGGGCCTTAAGCCTTATTAGTGATTTTGGGTCGTTACAACTATCCCCTCCTACTGAGAATTTCGTCCTCGAAATTCACTTGAATAATTCAGGATATTGGTCCTGCATCGCTGACTCAAGCTCCCAGGTCGCTTCCTCGACCCTGCTATTCCTCCATAACACTTTGACTAGAGGAATCGCCTTATTTCGTAGAACCTTGTCTTTCCTGTCTAAGACCTGGACCGATCGCTCCACATAAGACAAATCTGTTTGCAATTCCAAGTCCTCATACTTCAACACATGAGTTGTACCTGAGACGTACTTTCGAAGCATAGAAATGTGGAATACGTCACGAACTCCCGACAACGACGGTGGCAGTGCCAATCTATAGGCCACCATCTCGATCCTCTCCAGGATCTCAAAAGGTCCAATAAATCTAGGGCTCAACTTACCCTTATTCCCAAACCTTCTCACCCCTCACAGCGGTGAAACTCATAGAAATACGTGGTCCCCTACCTGGAACTCCACGTCCCTACGCTTAGGATCAACATAGCTTTTCTGTTTGCTCTGCGAAGCGAGCATTCGAGCTCGGATTTTCTCGATAGCCTCATTAGTCTTCTGAACCATATCCAGTCCCAAATACTTCCTCTCACCCATCCTATCCCAATGGATGAGAGATCTACATCTCCTCCCATATAACATCTTGTATGGAGCTACTCTAATCGTTGATTGATAACTATTGTTATACGAAAACTCAATCGACGGAAGAAACTTACTCCAAGACCCCTCGAGGTCAATCACACATGCTCTGAGCATGTCTTCCAATACCTGAATCTTCCTCTCAAACTGTCCATCAGTTTGAGGATGAAAGGTCGTACTGAACTTCAGCTGAGTCCCCATAGCCTTCTGTAACACTTAGCCATGGACTCCACTACATCCTTCTTCATCTCAGGCCACCAATACAACGTCCATAGATCCTGATACATCTTCGTGGTACCTGGATGGAGTGAGTATGGCGTAGTATGAGATTCATCCAATATCTCACGTTTAATCCCCATATCAGTCGGAACACAGATCCGACCCTTATATCTCAATAATCCAGTCTTTAAAATAGAATAGTCCTTAGCTACTCCAGCTAAGACATTTCATCTCACCTCCTGTAACTGTGCATCTACCAATTGACACTCCTTAATCCGCTCTAACAGAGTCGACTGTAAAGTAATGTTGGCTAACTGCCCCCACAACCAACTCTATCCTTGCTCTGGACATCTCCTCAGCCAATTCTCTCGATATCTATGCAGAGCTAAACAACTGTTCAGGCCCCTCTGGCTTAACACATCTGCCACTACATTGGCTTTCCCCGAGTGGTAAAGGATATCACAATCATAGTCCTTCACAAACTCTAGCCAGCGCCTCTGCCTCATGTTCAGATCCTTCTGGGTGAAGAAATACTTCAAACCCTTGTGATCGGTATCTCGCACTTCTCTCCATACAGATAATGTCGCCACACTTTCAATGCGAATACCATCGCTTCCAACTCCAGATCATGGGTAGGGTATCGCTGCTAATACTCCTTCAGCTGCCGTGATGCATAAGTTATAACCTTCTCATTCTGCATTAACACACATCCCAAACCCAACCTCGATGCGTCACAATATACCACAAACTTTCCTCCCTCCGAAGGAGGACTCAACACAGGTGTTGTAATCAGTCATCACTTCAATTCCTGGAAGTTATTCTCATACTTGTTTGACCAGACGAACTTCAGATTCTTCCGTGTCAATTCTGTCATCGGTGCAGCAATCTTCGAGAACCCTTCCACAAACTGCCTGTAATAGCTTGCTAACCCGAGGAAGCTCCTAACCTCTGAGGCGTTCCTTGGCCTTGGCCTTGGCCATTCTCTCACTGCCTCTACCTTAGATGGATCCACCTTAATCCCATCTTCACTGAAAATATGTCCAAGGAATATCACTTCTGGTATCCAAAACTTACACTTCTTAAATTTGGCATACAACCGATGCTCTCTCAACCTCTGCAAGACCTGTCAGAGATGCTGTTCATGCTCTGCCTCTGAACTGGAGTACACCAAAATGTCATCGATGAAGACAATCACAAACTGATCCAAGAAGTCCTTGGACACCCTGTTCATTAAGTCCATAAATGTTGCTGGGGCATTGGTCAAACCAAATGACATGACCAGAAACTCATAATGCCCATACCTTATTCGGAAGGCCGTCATCGGTATATCCTCGTCCTTGATCCTCAGCTGGTGATAACCAGATCGAAGATCAATCTTTGAGAACACCATTTTTCCTTGCAGCTGATCAAACAGGTCATCGATCCTTGGTAAAGGGTATTTATTCTTGATGGTTAACTTGTTCAACTCCATGTAGTCTATACACATCCTCAGAGTACCATACTTCTTTTTCACAAACAAAATCGTAGCACCCCATGGCGAGTAGCTAGGCCTGATAAACCCCAAATCAAGAAGTTCTTGCAACTGTATCTTCAATTCTTTCAGTTCTGCCGGAGCCATCCTAAATGGTGCCCTCGATACTGGCTCTGTTCCTGGCGCTAACCCAATGACGAACTAGATCTCCCTGTACGGCGGCAAACCTGGTAAATCCTCAGGGAACACATCCAAGAGCTCACGAACTAATCTGGTCTCTCCCGGCCCTGCTGGCAAAACTTTGGTAGTATCTACCACACTAGCTAGGAAACCTATACAACCTCCCTGTAATAGGTCTCTAGCTTTCAATGCTGATATCATGGGTATGCGGGGTCCATGTACCGCACCCATGAAAACAAAGGGATCCTCTCCCTCAGGCTCAAAAGTCACCATCTTCTTCCTACAATCAATGGTAGCCCCATATCTGACCAGCCAATCCATCCTTGGAATCATGTCAAAATCCTCCATACCTAACTCAATCAAGTCTACTGATAGCTCCCTACCATCAACCATCACTGGCAGTGCTCTAATCCATCTCCTAGACACCACTAGTTCCCCAGTAGGCAGTATAGTCCCGAACCCCGCAGTATAATACTCACTAGGTCTACAAAATCTATACATTATCTTACTAGAAACAAACAAATGTGTAGCACCGGAGTCAATCAATACAGTAAAAGGAGAGTCAGCACTAGAAAGCCAACCTTACACCATCGAGGGACTAGCCTCGGCCTCTGCCTGCGTCAAGGCGAACACTCGAGCTGGAGTCAAGCTGTTCACCTTCCCTGCTTCCTCTTTCTTCACTGTTGGGCAGTCCTTCTAGAGGTGTCCCACCACCCCGCACACATAACAGGCCTTGGCCCGACATTCACCCGGATGGCGTCTTCTGCACCTCGTGCACTCTGGGTAGCTTCTCCATGTCTCATCGCCTCCCTGACGTCCACCCTGAGCACCCCGACCCCTCCTATCAGGACCAACTGTGGTCGAAGTGTCAGGGGTCTTCCTCTTTAGATCACTGGGGTCTCCACCCCTACTAGACCCTGAATGTGGAGGCACCATCCTGCGAACCTCCTGTCTCGCAGTGTTCTCCCTCCAAATCTTATTTTCCACCTCCTCAGCGGTAAGAGCCTTCTCAACAGCCTGGGCATAAGTCGTGCCCCCAAGTACTGTTGTAATTCTCACATCTCGGGCTATCATAGCATTAAGCCCTCTAATAAATCTGTCCTGCTTGGTTGCATCAGTCGGCACTAGATCTGGTGCGAACTTCGCAAGCCTATCAAGCTTCAGGGCGTATTCTGTAAATGTCATATTGCGCTGCACTAACCCCACAAATTCATTTACTTTCGCTGCCCTGATGACAACATTATAGTACTTCTGGCTGAACAAGTCTCTGAACCTATCCCAAGTTAGAGTGGAAATATCCCTGGTCTATGATGCCACTTCCCACCAAATGCGAGAATCCTTTCTCAGCATATAGGTGGCATAGACCACCCTGTCATTTCCTTCCACCCTCATGAAATCTAGGATAAAAGTAATCATACTCATCCACTGTTCGGCCTTCAGTGGATCTGGTCCTCCTTCAAAGGTTGGAGGATGCTGCCTCCTGAACCGCTCATACAAGGGCTCCCACGTGTTCCCAATCTCAAGAGCCTAAACAACTGGTGGAAAAATAGGTGCAGCACTCCCTGACGGAGCTTGCTGTCTCAATAAGTGAATCTGTTATTCCTGACTCTGTAACTGAGCTTGCATGTCTGCAAGTATCTGCTGCCAGTTCTCAGGGACTGGCAGAGGGTTCTGGCCCTAGTCATCATCTCTAGCCTCAGACTTTGTGTCGGCTAGTTGTATATATCGCCTTGGATGCATAACTATCCAAGTTTATCTGCAATTAACAACTTGGCGGTCAGATAATGATGATAGGGTAACAATCTTTCCACGATCCACCATTGGAAATCAACCAATCACAAGAAATCAAGATGAAAATAATCATTTCAATATTCACTCACACACAATATCAATGCTAATAAGCATGCCTCATTATCATCACACAGTAGTCAAGGGCCAGGCCCTATCAGTATCTCATGTAATAAAGCATTCATATTTCATTCAAGCACTTAAGTATATAATTACCAAACCGCTCTGATACTAAGTTGTAATGCCCTGGATAACCAAGATCGTTACAATGTGTGTTTAAAAATAGTACAGGACTACTAATCAAGTCATTTGAATAAAGATGTGATCCTAAAGTCAAAATCAAGTTAGGGTTAAAAGATTTTGGTCATAAACAGATAATTTTCATTAATATAAATGTTTAGTACATGGGATCCCAAAAACATGGTTTAAAGGACAAATTTACAAACTTCCAAAAGTTATGTACAATCAGTGGCCACTCTAATGGAAAAATACAAGTTTTGGACTTCTGTCCTTGTACTTTCCCTCGGCCGTGGTGGACGAACAGCTGACAATGTACATCTCGCCCCCCAGAGCTCTCCAACTCATGGTTGGTCCATCTTACCCTCGCCTTTACCTGCACCACGTAGCACCCGTGAGCCAAGGCCCAGCAAGAAAACCATAACAACATAACATAATCAATAATGATAATAAAATAATTCACAAGACAGCTAACCAGATATTCAGCAAGCCATAGCAGACACATAATCAGTGACGACAGTCAATGAATTACCAATCAATCATCCAGATATTTAACAATTTATCATATAATACTCAAGGTCAACGCCCTTAGGCCGCACCCTCTATCTAACCCACTGACTTCAGCTCGCTTAGGCCGAGTCCAGTGTTTATCTAGTTGACCCCAGCTCACAGTGGCCGAGCCGCGTCCTGTGCGCAAATTATCAGCACTGACACTCTTAGACCATTCATTTCATGCTCACATGGCATTATCACAGTTATACAACATACATATTCAAATACAGGGAGTCGCAGTCCCAACATAGCCACACAAGGGTGTAGTTTTCTTACCTTTAATTCCGAGCGGAGAAAATGAAATGGTTCCGAGCACGATCCTCAGCCCTGAGCCTTGGCGATAAACCTCAACTATGGCTGAATCCACACCAATTCCAGCTTAAATTCCCAGCTTGAATCCCCCTAGCTTTTCTTCTGTTTTCCTTCAAAGAAGTCCAGCCCAAGCCTAAGCTTAAGCCCTTTTATTTCCTTAGCTTCAATGTTCAAATTGAGAGAGAGTGAGAGAGAGCAAACCATGAGAGAGATGAGGGGAAATTGAGATGCTTCTCCCACATTCTGAGCTAATCCTAAGGATTACTATACTTGTCCCTGCCTAACCAAATGACCATTATGCCCCTCAAGTCTTCTAATCATCTAAGGGTATTGAAGGGTAAAATAGTCATTACCCCCAGCTCTTGCTAATTCCTCAAATGTTCTTAATATTTACCAATTAATTCGTCATCCAATTAATTACCAATTATTTATTCAACATCCAATAATTTCCAAATTATTCTCTAATTTCCCAAAAATACTCCTAGGCTTCCCCCGAACTGGGTATTAATCCCCGTTGTGACTATTTCGTCAATCTGTTCACTAGGATCGTCTTAAGCCATATGTTGCATATATATCCACATAATAATGTGGTCTAAAAAATTATCACATATAATTACATTTATGCCCTTCTAAGCTATAAAGAGCTCACATGCATATCTAATACTCACAAACATGCATGTCACATTGTCATATAATCATATTAATCATGCATGGCACATAATCATGCATTTAAACCATTAAATCACACATATACAAATTATGCCCTCCCGACACGCTAATCAATGCCCTTAAGCCTTATTAGTGATTTTGGGTCGTTACACCTATTTTTAACGTTTTGACAAAATACGAGATCCAAAAGTTAATTTTTTTTAAATAAAACAAATTTTCAATCACTTATTTTACCATTTTAAAAATAAAGTGTCCAAATAAGTAATCAACCAAAATCATGTGGTTCAAATAATATTTCTATATATACCTATTTTTAATATTTTAACGAAACACGAGGTCCAAAAATTAATTTTTTAAAGAAAGGGTCTATTTAGGTAATCGAATACATGTTGTTCAAATAATCTATCTATACATATACCTACTTTTTACGTTTTGCCAAAACATGAGATCCAAAAGTTAATTTAAAAAAAATAAATAAATGATCCAAACGCGTAATCGACTAAAATAGAAGATTCAAAATGGTGTGAACCCTTACACAAAATATATATTATAT
The DNA here is from genome assembly GCF_963169125.1 of Humulus lupulus. NCBI lineage: Eukaryota > Viridiplantae > Streptophyta > Magnoliopsida > Rosales > Cannabaceae > Humulus > Humulus lupulus. The sequence continues at coordinate 20,463,931 of NC_084801.1, read as the reverse complement.
AAATAATTTACTTTTTATATAGAATTTTTAACATTTTGAATGCATACATGGTCCAAAAGTTAGATTTTAAAATAAAATGTCACAACGAGTAATCAGTTGAAATAGAGTGTTCAAATAATCGATTTATTTATTTATATTTTTAATCTTTTGACAAAACATGAGGTTTAAAAGTTAATTTTTATAACTAAAGAGTAATCAGCCAAAATAACTATTACAAAATACTGCGCGCGAGACACGATTATATTTTCTAGTTTGATTATAAACATAAACATATTCGATCTAAAATTATAATAAACACAAATGCGATTCAGTTATATTAAAATTGTTAAATGTGGAATTAAATAGTAATGTGTTTTTTTTTTTGTTTTTTGAGGAAACACAAATTTTTTAGATTGATCTATAATCATTTAATTTAAAATAGTTTAGTCGTTTAAATTAATTATATATTACTACATAGTTTATGTATGTTTTTTAGCATTATTTATTTACTATATACAAGCAACGTGCAATATGCACGTTTGTTTAGTTTTATTTATATAATTTATTAATCATTTTTATTAAATTTATATTAATGTTATATAAATTTTAAATAAATATCCTATTTTAATTAAATAATTTTTTTTTTTTTTTAAGTTTATGTTTCTTCTAGTTTTTGAATTTGAGAGTGACAACAAGAGATTATATATTATATGTTTAATGTAATATTAAATATTATACGTGGATTTTAAATTTAAGTTTCTTGCTAGTTTTTTTAAATAAACAATTCGTTGCTAATTTACAGTAGATTATATTATATGTTTAATATGATATTATTCTAATAAGCGAGTTTGAGTTTAATTAAATTTTATTTAAGTTATAAAACGTATGATTTTATTATTTTTAAATAATTATTATTGTAAAATATTTGAAAAATATCCTATTTTAATTTTTTAATTAATTATTTTATTTTATTTAAGTTTAAGTGGTTATAAATTACCATTAAATATAAGAATATTCTGTTAAATATAAGAATATTCCGTTAAAATTAACATTAAAAAAATAAAAATACCGTTAAAACTAAAAATTTCTGTTATCTACACACTTATTATATAGAAGAGAAAAAAAAAATGATAATAGATAAGGTTTTTTCTTTAATTCTAATTTAGGGTATTAGTTACCTTCTTTTTCTCACAGGTGTCATTGTGAAATACTTTATTTTAATAGCAAATTTTTTTTTTCTCAAAACTAATATATTAAGAAATTTCATTGTGCTGTCAAAAATAAATAAATTTCATTGTTATTGTATAATAAAAAAGTTTGCATTTTGTTAAGAAGAATGATCATGAATTATTTTTGCACTTTTTTTTATTCTAATTATGGGTGATTATCTGATTCAATCCAATCTTTTTACCTCTAACTAATCCAATCAAATTAAAGATTCATGTTAGAAATAAACATCTAATCCATTCCAATTTGGCTTCAAAATCAATTGGATTAGTTATTTTAATTATTTTTTTTATCTTTTAACCCTAATTTTAATATTAAAGAGATTAACAAATAAAAAAGCATACAAAAAAAAAATCATACAAAAAACTAAACAATATTTAGTAATAATATTACATTAAGTTCTTAAAATTACCGCATTAAGTCATCAACATGTTGAGTTTACAATTCAAATAATAAGTTTAAAACACAACCATTAAAATTTAAAACTAACAAGTCTCAACCCGATTACTGCAGTGCTAACATAGCATGAAAACAACAACAACATCTCTAAAGTGCTAACATATCATCAAAACAACAACAATAATAACATCTACAACGGGATCTCATTTATATAAGTCTTTATGCATACTCCCTATTGCACAAAATAACATACAATAGAAAACATAAATACATGCATAGATGTGATTTTCATACAAAAATTCATAAATAACACAATAGAAATTAGAGCACTTACGAATACAGAGCGGGATAAGACTACACCCTTTGGATTCCCTAACATTTTGTCCTTGTTAAATGCTAGGTATTGCAATGAATCCAAACCGCTTTGAAACAATACCACAATCTTCCAAGTCTTTCTCTAAAACAACATAGTGTTTGTATGGGTAAGTCTCAACATATGAGAAGAAATTTTTTAGAGAGAAAACTAAGATAGAGTCGGCGGCTAGGTATAAAATATTATGAGTGAATTTTACCTTGTCAAATTTATTGACTTAATGCATTCTATAACACTAGTATACATAGGCAATTAGTTAGGACATAAAATAAATTTTAGTTTCACATTTTATTTTAATTATTTAATAATTATAATTAATTAAATACTTGTCTAAATTAACCAATGATAATTTTGACATTTATTTGATTCATTTTATTAATATTAATATCAATTTATCAATATTAACAAAATTATCCCACTATAATACTATCCTTTTGATGCCTTGTAATAAAATCATCAATGTTCTATTTCTTTTCTCACAAAATATAAAAAACAACCCCTCAACCCCCAATGACTTTTGCAAAGAGTTCCACACACCCTGTCAGTTTTGCTCTTTTTGTCAATTTGTCCCATCATTTACAAAAGTAAATATCATTTCACCCGTTTCGTATTTTTTTCCACAAAAAAAAAAAAAACAACGTTTTCCCATTTTATTCATTAATAATTACAAAAATAATGTATATAAATTACTTTTTACTTGTATTACCATCTGTTGACTGTGTTTTTAGCCAACGACGTGAGAACGTAAAAAACGATAAACCTTCAAGATAATTTAAACGACACAAACAGTTTGATCAAGAAAAGTAAATAACACACAAGATTTTTATAGTGGTTCAGCCCCGATTAGTCGGTAATAGCCTAATCCACTTAGAGATTTTATTACTTTATCTACACTCAAGATCAGATGAACCAGTGTCAACTGAGTTTCTTCAGTGTAAATTTTCAGGAATACAAAAAGGGTTCTCTCTCAAGGAAAACACACTTTCTCTCTCTAGAAACTCAGACCAAATCTCAAATTGCCAAAAAGTCCTTTTCTGATCCCATTAACCCTCTATTTATAGGCTTGGGATCCTAAACTGATATCCCCCTAGGATCGGGATATTCTATTACTCACATTATATTTAAATTACAAAAAATATTAAAAAATACAACAAAATCCTCAATTTGAGTGAGGAATGAGAGATTCCCGCGATACTCAGACCGATTCTTGCTGAAGCCGTTTCTGGGAATTTGACGTAGTCTGATCCATTTGTTTGATGAATATCTTCTTCTGGTCGAACACATGCATGCTGGACACACACAAGTGCTGGTCGGACATATGCATGATGGACACATGCATATGGACCATACCCTTTAGACTCTCCTCGGATCAAGATATGACCACACTCTTCTTGGTTCTCCTCGGACCAAGGTTCGACCACCCCTTATGGGTGCTCCTCGGATCAAGGTCCGAGCCACACTTTGGCTCTCCTCGGACCAAGGTCCGAGCCACACTTTCCTTGGCTCTCCTCGGACTAAGGTCCGAGCACACCACTTGGACTCCTTGGACTAAGGTTCGACCAGACCTCTTGGGGCTCCTCGGACCAAGGTTCGATCACATGCTTTCCTTGGACCAAGGTCCGACCGGGCACACCCTAAGCCAAGTACTCTCCTCGGATGTACTTGGCTTGGTTATGACATCTCTCAAGCAGTTCAAACTTCTTCACTGATGTATTGGGCTACTGCTAAGCCAGATCACCCAACTATTCCATGCCACTTGTCAATTTTATCGCCACATCATCATTTTCAAATTTTGGGATAACACCATCCTTAAAATACTACCAATCCAATATATTTTTTTTCTTAGCTATATATTTTATAAAATAATATATTATAAGTATATATAATATTTTTCTTCTAAATTAATATTGTTGACGCAGTTTTTCGCCAACAGTGTATTACGTAATTAGCTGGAATAAACTAGTGCTTAAGGATAAACCGTAGTAAAAATAATGACTCTTAAGGATGCTTAGAATGATATAATAAGAATACTCGTTCCTTTTTACGTGGTTCAGAGGCTAAAATCCCCCAGTCGATATTATTACTGTAGATCACTCTATATTTCGGCAGAGTATTTACATTACATAGAAAAAACCCAACCCCTTATTTATCCAAGGTCTTGGTATTTATAGAAGAACCATCACAGGATAGGTGCAGGGGTCATCACGTGGATATCCATCCTATATGTGACATGTCCTCCACAAATGATGAATATTACAATATATATTAAGGTATGGTCTAATCATTAGGTGAAATTGATCATGGGTTGTCTGGCATAAACAGACATGTGATGTTTGATCACGCACGTTTATGTTGCGTGTCCGAGAATTTAGGGGTAACGGACATGTAATGTCTGACCACGCACGTTCCTAAATAACGTATCCAGGTTTATAAAGACTCCCAGTCATGGCAGGTTGTCAGAATACCACGACCTATACATAACGCCAGCTCGTGCCCAGGATGTTGTGTTTTATATCCATCTCTAGCTCGTACCTTAATGCTTCGTATTCCTTAGCTCGTGTTATTACCTGGGGGGTCGCACTGCCTTCCCAGAGGAGATAGCAACTTGTGGGTCCCTTAGGACTGTTCTTAGCTAGCCAGCTGTACTCAAGTTGCATAAAAGACTCGGGCTGAATATCAGGGCGTACATTTGCCCCCCAAGTCCATGCTCGTGTCTTATGACGTCATTCTCTGACTGACATAGTGGGCACTTTTAAACTTCTATTGCGATTACCCATGTTTGTTCATTACCCGAGTACTGAACACGTGGAATGCCATGATTGGCGTATGTTCGCATTTCGAGGGTTGCATTAAATGGCCTGGCCACCTTTTTACCGCCTTTTAATCTTTCGAAACATGACCCTCGTATCCTGCATTAGCTTGATCGGACGGTCCACGTTTCTTTAGGCCTATTACGTATAAATAGGGCTGGCAATTTTCAGTGTTCATCATCTTTCATTCGAAACTTTTCCTAATTTTCTCTCTTCTGAACTTCAAAAACCCTTCTTCCTTTTCTCATAAAATCCCATAAATCTGCCACCAAAACCTTCGGAAACCCAGTCACCAAGGATCTTTTCAGGAACTCTCCTTCTACGTTGCTCATTCCTTTCGTCGAAGAACACACTATAAGTTTTTTGTTTTACTGGAACTTTTCTTTTACTGGGTTTTGTGTGTTTCTCTTCTTTCTTTATCATGCTAATCTGCACTTCACCGTCATTAGCATTAGGCTGTTCTCAAACGTTTTTGGTACATAGGTTTCGGTTTAGGTTTATTGAGTAGGTCCTAAAATATATCTAGGATTGTGATGTTCATAAACTGGGTGAATCTTCGGGTGATTCCTAGGTAATTTTTAGAAAATATCCATTCGGCATGTATAAGATGAAAAGTTTTTAGGGTTCGACATTAGGTTGCTTAGGGGCTATGCTTCTTGGGCAGTTTTTCTTTAAACCATTCCCCAAGGAGGGTGGTGGCCTAATTTTCTGACACACGGATCCCTAAATATCAGGGGTCTGTTGGGAAACCCAGGCGCGTTGCATAGGTAGCGCGTGGCATTACACCGCGGGCTGATATTGCATCAGCTCGTGTGTTAGAAACCTCAACCTTTGTTATTTCTTGCCTGTACAAAAAATTCTGCGTCGCCCACTAAAAATTCTGTCGTTCTTATTCGATAGGCGAGTTGATGGCACCCAAGAAAAACGCGCCCAAAAAGAACGTAGCTGGCTCATTGTCCCAACAAACTCACAAGGGAAAGGAGGTCGTCCCCGATTCCCCCATTCCTGAATTCGGCCCCGTGGTGGAGAAGGAGGTCGCGGTCACCCCTAACGCATTTTTCAAGGCCGAGAGGATAGTCTCCAAGATAACGACCCAAGGAAGGGTCAACAAAATCATGTTGTCCCACAACATTGAGGTTAGGACGGGCGCTCTCATCGCCAGACCTCCCTTCGAGGGGGAGAGGAGCCGTGCACCACTCTAGGACGATTTTGTGGCCTGGAGTGATGAACACTTAGAGGTCGGGACCTTCCTCCCCCTTGACCAGTACTTCGCTGACTTCCTCAACTATGTGAAGTTGCCGCCATTCCAGCTCCCCCCAAACTCATATCGACTGCTGGCGGGGCTGAAGTACCTCTTCTTAAAGCAGATGTGGGATGTCCTTACCCCTGTGGACATCTTGTACTTTTTCTGCCTCAAGATTAGCCCGGATCAACGGGGACGAGGTGATGGGTTCTACTTTCTGACCCGCTTCCCGAACTCACCCGCAGTCATCGAGCTGCCCAACCACCCCAACGACTTCAAAGATCAGTTCTTTATGTCGAACGGGTTTCGCAACTGCGAGTACCGATACTTCAACCGCACTCATAAGTTTCCTTTCATTTCTTAGCTCGTAGAACTATTCTTTTCATACTTAGTCTTTTCGCGCGTAGGCTAACTGGAGTATTTTCGTGCAGCCATTTTTGCGAGGACGGCCAAATCAGTGACCCTTGGGGGTCAATACAACACCTTGGTGGGGCTTCCACCCAGCGAGAAGGACTAACGCCAGCTCGTGTCTGACGACACGATGTTGGCGTGTAAATTAATTTCGGAAGGCCAGACTTTGGCCTTGAGGAGGACGCGGGCTAATTTCCCAATAGCCCGCGAGCAAGTGCCCATCCCAGAGGGAGGCGCTGCCGTCGACGACGGCGAGGACCAAGAAGAGGACGAGGTTCCACTCATTCAAAAGAGGCGAGCTCCTGAGGCCGCTTGAAACCCTGACGCGGACCGAGCTCTATCGGGGGCAGCAGCCGGTCCCTCCGGCCAAGGTAACACATACCCTTTTAGGGATCTAGATAGGGCTGTTGCCGACCTTAGGCTAGTTAGGTTTAACCCCAACCAGCTCGTACATCGCCACCCTAGCGATCCTACCTACAACACAACCTTGCTTCAGTGTGTGGACCAATTAGTGGTACGGTATGACATGGGCCGTCCTAGAGGGACTGTAGTCGTAGATAACACTCTATCTTTTAGGTCAGCCCTTTTTGAAGAGTATGGGACCAACCTTAGGTCGTGGGACTCCCTGCGCCAGGGTATCCTCACCCCTGGACTTAGGCAATATGTAGAGGAGTCCAGCCCTGAGCTAGAATCTGAGCCTAAATCTGCCCTAATCCAAAAAATCGTAGATCTAGGCTCTCCCTCTCCTGTAATGGTTATGAGGCCGGAGGTTGTGGCAATAGACTCCTCCTCTAGCTCGGAGGGTAGCACCATAATATCGTTCACATGCATACATTATGTGGATTGATGAATTTGTACACATACTGACGTACTTTTCATTCTTTTTCAGGTGAGGAGATGGCACAACGAGGGGAACCTGACATCCGCACGATGTTCCAGAAAGGGAGATCTAGCTCGGGTCCCCTTGTGAAGAAACTACAGACCACATCAAAGAAGACGCCTCCCCCAGCTGCGATTGTTTCTAAATCCCCAGCTGCGACTGTTTCCAAATCCCCGGCCAAGGGGAAAGGCCCGGGCTCGGGAGCTCCATCTACCGCAGCACAGGAGAAGAGGGGTCCGGTTGCACCTCCTCCTCGATTTCCCCTAGGCCCTGCTCGGGACCAAGTAGCACCAGCTGGACTCCCAGCTCCGATAGCCCCCGCCACCACTGTTCGCATCCCGGTTAACACCCAGGACCTGGAGCAAATTCCAGACACTTTTCGGGGGACTGTCTACGAGACGGCGAACCACGCAGTGGAACACTTTTTTAAGGCCAAGCCCATGGACCTGAGGGCGATCGAGGAGAGGAGCCCAGAGAATGTTATGGAATTGGCTCTGGGAATGAACCTCATAGTAAGCACTTTCCTTGACCTGACATTCTTTTTTATATTTCCCTAGCATGTGCCTAACTGTTTCCTTGCTTTTTGCAGGTGGTCTTGGCTCAACATCGCAGCATAGCTCGGGCCAGGGCTAGGAATGATGAACTTAAGGCCGGGCTCTAGACTGCTCAGGCCGCCTTGATTGCGACCCAGGCTGCCCTCGCTGCCTCTTAACAAGGCGAACAAAGTGCTAAGGCTGCCTTGACGGCGGCCCAAGCAGGCGAGCAGGCAACAAAGGCTACCTTAGCCGCGGCTCAAGAGGGCGAGCAGGCAGCAAAGGCTGCCTTGGCTGCCCTTCAGGCCAAGCTCGCGGGGGCCAAGGCCAAGTAGCTGGAGGTCGAGGCTGCTATTCAGGAGGAAAAGAAGGCCTCAACATCCTCCATGGAGAGCATGTTGTACCACTGCTGGGCCTTCAATCAGGATGACAACTTCTCCTTCATGGCCTCCGAAGTGTGGGGGCACTACCTCGAGAAGTTCAAGGCTCGGCTCCAACAAGGGCTGTCGTCTGAGACCGGGGAGGCCTCTGCCGCTGGCGAGCAAGAGACCGAGGAGGTGACGTCCTCAGAGCGGCCTAGAGGGTCTTAGATTTTATTTGCCTTCATTTATTTTACATGTGTTTTTTTTTTTTTTGTAAACGTTTAGTACGAGGTTATTTTCCTCGAGACAATTTATCTATAATTTCAGTATCTAATTTTTATTTATTCCTTGATTTCCTTCTCATGCTTCATGACTTGTATGTTTAAAACCTTAGGAAATGACTCTCAGGTCGAGATAGATACTTTAATTTTGGCCGTAACCAAAAATGATGATTTATATCCTACCCGTTAAGTATCAGGCCTTGGACCCGGTTGTATTCGGGCTTTTTAATTAAAAACTTAGTTCGCGTTAGTTTTATCGACACCTCGCATTTTTTAGAAAAACACTGGTTAAATCAATTTTGCCACCTTCTAAGTTTCGGAACCTGGTTGTATCCAGAATATTTAATTAAAACTTAGTTCATGTTAGTTTTATTGACACCTCACGTTTTTTAGAAAAACACTGGTTAATCAATTTTACCAACTTCTAAGTTTGGAACCTGGTTGTATCCAGGATATTTAATTAAAACTTAGTTCGTGTTAGTTTTATTGACACCTCCCACTTTTTGGAAAAACACTGGTTAATCAATTTTACCAACTTCTAAGTTTCGGAACCTGGTCGTATCCAGGATATTTAATTAAAACTTAGTTCGTGTTAGTTTTATTGACACCTCGCGTTTTTTAGAAAAACACTGGTTAATCAATTTTACCAACTTCTAAGTTTCGGAACATGGTTGTATCCAGGATATTTAATTAAAACTTAGTTCATGTTAGTTTTATTGACACCTCGCGTTTTTGGGAAAAACACTGGTTAATCAATTTTACCAACTTCTAAGTTTCGGAACCTGGTTCTCGAGATATATGCCCCCCAAGTAATCAGGAAGTGGGCTTTTTGGGTTACTTTGGGCCAACGCTACCATCCGAACTAACACGCAGATGAAACCATACAAAGATATAAATATACCATAATTTTTATTTCTGAAATTAAATGGCTTTTATAATCGAGCCTTACAAAGACAGGTGGTTTGATCATTGATAGTACTTTAAAAAATGCATAGCATTCCAGGTCCGTGGAACTGTTTCTCCATTCAGTCGAGCCAATTTGAAAGTTCCCTCCTGTATGACTTGCACTATCTGCTAGGGCCCTTCCCAGCTCGGACCCAAGGCACCATCTTTGGGGTCCTTGTCTGCTAAAAATACCCTTTGGAGTACCAGGTCGCCTAAACCAAAGACACGCTTCTTGACCTTTGAATTCAAATAACGAGTGATTTTTTGCTGATAATGCGCGAGCCGTAGCTGCGAATCTTCTCGTTTTTCATCAATTAGGTCAAGGGACGCACTAAGTAATTCGTCATTCCGCTCCTGGCTAAAGGTCTGGAGCCTATGCGTGGTTATCTTTGTTTCGACAGGAAGGACGGCCTCACTCACGAAAGTCAGGGAGAACGGGGTGTGCCCAGTAGAATTTCGGTGAGAGGTTCGGTATGCCCATAGTACTTGTGGGAGCTGCTCGGGCCAAACTCCCTTGGCCTCGTCTAACCTCTTCTTAAGGCTTGCTTTGAGAGTTTTATTCATGGCCTCGACCTGCCCGTTGGCCTGTGGGTAGGCCACCGAGGAGAAGCTTTTAATTATGTCGTGTCTTTCACAAAATTCGGTGAAGAGATCGCTATCGAATTGGGTTCCATTGTCTGATACAATCTTTCTTGGTAGTCCAAACCGGCAAACAATATTCTTGACCACAAAGTCGAGGACTCTTTTTGAGGTGATTGTTGCCAGGGGCTCTACTTCTGCCGACTTCTTGAAATAATCAATGGTCACCACGGCATAGCGAACTCCTCCTTTCCCCGCTGGCAGGGCTCCAATTAAATCGATTCCCCACACTGCGAATGGCCATGGGGATGAAATCATTTTTAGCTCGACCAGTGGAGCTCGGACGACTGTGGCAAATCGCTGGCACTTGTCACACTTTTGGACATAGGATATGGAATCCTTTGATAACGTGGGCCAAAAGTACCCCTGCCTTAATATTTTCAAGGCCAGATTTTGCCCTTCAGCGTGATCCTCACAGAAGCCTTCATGCACCTCCTGCAAAATAGTTCTGGCTTCGTCTGGCAGAAAACACCTTAGAAGGGGCAAGGAATGGCCACGTTTGTACAGCGTCCCATCTATGATTGAATACCTTGGAGCTTGATAGAATATTCTCCTCGCGTCTTTTCGCTCGTCAGGCAATTTCCCTGTCGTAAGATAATCTATTATGGGAGTCATTGATAAGTACCGAATTTGTCTATTTTTAATTCATTATTCTTCTATTATTATGCACTTGATTATTTAATTATATATGTTTAATTAGTTTATTTTGTGTTTTTAGGATTTTCAAGACATTTGGGTGAAAGTGAATGAATTTGGGATGTTTTACAAGCAATGGTTAAGCTCGGAATTACAAGTCTGAAACTTCACACTTGATTTTGATAACTTTCCAATACTGTTTTGGAAATATACCTAGAAATATAAGTTTTAGATATTTTTCTTAGCTTTCTATATCTTTTTCAATAGTCCAATTCTGAGTTATATCAAGGAAGTTATGCTTAAAATACTTTTGATCACTGCCGCAGAAGAAAACCGAAAAAATGGGAAAACTTGCTACGGCCGCGGCCTGGGGGACAGAACGTAGTGGCCGCGGCCAGCAATGTCCCAGGCCATGGTCGGAGCCCGATTTTCTAGAAAATACATTTTTTCTAGTGGCCGCGGCCACCAAGAATCACTGGTCGCGGCCGACGATCGATTTTTTCTTAAATTTCAATTTTTAAATGTAATTTTTAAGGGGCTATAAAAGGGATTAGGGTTAACTTTTATGATAACTTTGGATTGCAATTTTTAGAGGCTAGAGCAGCAGAGGAGGAGGAATAAACATCATCATCTATATTTTTCAATCTAGTTTTTCTTTCTTCTCAAAACTCTTTTATTTTCATTGAATATTTATGTTTATGAATATGAATATGATTATGGAGTAGTTTTCTTTATAGTTACGGGTTATTTCAAAACCTTAGACATGAGATCTTGAATGCATTGATGGATTTTATTCCTTTTATTCCCTTATATTAAATTGCTTCTATTTTTCTATTTGAATGTCATGGATCTTGTAAAATCTTATTTAGATGGCCACTAATTAAGGTTTTGCATTGTTCTACTATCATCTTAGGATTTCTATTCACCTAATAGTTTAGGATTCGAAGTAAAGTGATAAATTGCAATTAAGTTATTGTGAAGGGTATTTTAATTATGATGAGAAATAGAACCTAGGTTAAATGAATTGCATGCTTAATGAATTTGTTGCCTAGATTAACATGTTTCCACAAAGTGTAATACTTTTACTAGGTTAAATAGATTGCATGCTTAATGAGTTTATTGCTGGGTAAAAAGGGTTAATTAAGAGCGCTTAGCTTTAATTACTGCTTAAGTGTTATCTGCGGGGTTAATAGTTTAATTGGGAATAGGGAATATTATTCATCATTGTTAATAGATTGATTGTTGAAGGTGGAGAGTAATTCTTGACTATTTCTTTAATATCGTTATATCCTTAGTTATTCAATCGTTGATATTTATTTTATTTTATGTTTTCAACTATTAAAACTAAAACCCTTTTTTTTAATTTCAGTCTAGTATTATTTTGAATAATAATTTGATCATAGTCCTCGTGGGTTCGACCCTTATTTACCGCTATACTGAAGTAGCTAGTGTAAGTGAATAAAATATATATTTAAATTTGATACGACATACGACACACATCAAAGTTTTGGCGCCGTTGCCAGGTACTATTGTAAGTCATTTTTATTATTCAATTTAATTAACTACATACTCACTAGTTTAAATTTATTGATTGTAGGTGTATATGTCTGACGACGATACTCAAGAAAGACTACAAGCCATAAAACAATATCTTGAGACATCGTCGTCCCGCTCTTCAAGGACTATCACTGACAATCCACTCTTTCAACCTTCAAAGAGAGTCAATCCATTACAAATACCATTACCATCTGACGACGATTCTGACTCTGAAACATAAGTTAAGTCTCAGATGGCGCAAGAAAGGACGTTGAAAGAGTTGGCAGTGCCAAATCTAGACCATCAACCTCTGTGTATTTAATATCCAGCGTTGGACATTAACTTTGAACTCAAATCGGGCCTCATACATTTATTACCATCTTTCCATGGGCTACCAGGAGAGGACCCAAATAAGCATCTGACTGAATTTCACATAGTCTGTTCTAGTATGAAACCAACTTTAGTAACGGAAGAGTAGATTAAATTAAGAGCATTTCCATTTTCTTTGAAGGATGGTGCAAAGGAATGGCTCTATTACCTTCCTCCTGGAACTGTTAATACCTGGAATGAAATGAAGACATTTTTCTTGGAGCGTTACTTCCCAGCATCTAAGGCTGGTAGTATAGGGAAGGAAATCTGTGGCATTCGCCAACAGACTAGGGAGTCATTATATGAGTATTGGGAGAGATTTAAGAGGCTATGTGCTAGCTGCCTCCACCACCAAATAAGTGAACAACTCTTGATCCAATACTTTTATGAAGGACTATTTCCATTGGATAGGAGCATGATTGATGCAGCAAGTGGGGAAGCACTGGTGGACAAGACTCCTACTGCATCTAGGAGCTTAATTTCTAATATGGCAACTAATTCTCAACAGTTTGGAGTTCGTCAAGAAGTTTCAGTTAAGGGATTAAATGAGACAAACTCTAAAGTAGAACAACAACTTGCACAATTAACTAGTATGGTTCAACAGATGGCTTTAGGTCATCAAGTGAGACCTTGTGGCATATGTCAGTTGGTGGGGCATCCTACTGATGCATGTCCCACACTTCAAGAGGATACCAATGAGCATGTAAATGCAATGGGGGGGGGGGGGGGGTTCCCAGGGCAACCTAGGCAAAGGTATGACCCTTATGCTATAACTTATAACGAAGGATGGAAGGAACATCCTAATCTTCGATATGGGAACAAACAACAAACTGTTCCTACCAGACCACCAGGGTTTAATTCCCAACAAAGGCCTCAACAAGCCTATGTAACTTGTCATCAACAACTTCCTACTGGAGTCCCACAAGCTCAAGAACCATCAATGTCAGACATGCTTAAAACTTTGGTAGCTTCCAATATACAAACTCAAGTAATTCTTCAGAGTACTCAAGTGTCTCTCAAGAATTTGGAGAACACAATAGGACAGATTGCTACATCTCTGAGCAAGCTTGAAACTCAAAATTATGAACGGTTACCTCCCCAACTAGAGAGGAACCCAAGAGCAAATGTAAGTGCGATAACACTGCAAAGTGGTATACAATATGAGCCACCCACACAACCTTTATCGATAACTCCAGTGCAAAAGCGAGTAGTAGAAAACTCCATATATGATGAACCATCAACACAGAAAACATCACATAAACCAACTATGCCAACTTATGTCCCTCGTCCACCTTTTCCAAGAAGAATTGAAAAAGTTTAAGAAAGAGGAAGCTGACAATGAAATTCTTGAGACTTTTCGAAAAGTTGAGGCAAACATTCCATTACTTGATGCTATTAAACAAGTGCCACGTTATGCTAAATTTTTTAAGGATTTGTGCACGAATAAGAAGAAATTGAAGGGTAATGAGAAGAGAAGTGTGGGGGAGAATGTCTCTGCCGTTCTCCAAAAGAAGCTACCACCAAAATGCAAGGATCCTGGAACCTTTACAATTCCTTGTATGATTGGGAATAAAAGGATTGAGAGGTGTATGATTGATTTGGGAGCATCGATTAATGTCATGTCATATTCAACATATGCTTCTTTAAATCTTGGGCCACTAAAGGAGACAAGAGTTATTATTCAACTGGCTGATCACACTAATGCTTATCCTTTAGGGGTAGTTGAAGATGTGCTGGTGAAGGTTGACGGACTTGTCTTTCCAGTAGATTTCTATATACTTGAAATGGGGGATGCATCAATACCCAATCCGACACTAGTTTTATTTGGGAGGCCATTCTTGATGACAACAAATACAAAGCTGGATGTTAGAGCTAGAACACTGACAATGGAATTTGATTCAATGTGTTTGATTCTCCTGGTAAGATCAAGGGGAAGGAGACTTCATTGAAAGACCCAACATAAAGATCTTGACCACATCATTCAGTTGAGCTAACGACATTAAACAAAGAAAAATTGCGGGAGTTTTTCTTACCTTTATCTTTTTATTTTGCATTGATTTTTTATTTAGTATATGCCTTGAGGAAAATGCATAAATTAAGTGTGGGGGAAGGGAAAACTGCCTGTTTAATTTTTATTCGTCATTTCTTTAGTTGTTATTTGTGTTTGTGTTGTTTAGTTGTTTATAGTGTCATTTAAAAAAAACAAAAAAAAAGGTTGTTATAAGCATGGTTATGTTGAAAGTTGTTTGTCAATGATAAAATTTCTGATTGAGATAAGAATATGTTTAGGAAATTGATGAATTCTGCATGAATTGTGTGCTTAACTCTTGTCTAGTTGTTACTTAAGCTTGATCTTTAATTTTTAAACATAATGTGTTCAATTAGATTTACTTTTTCACTATTGTTTGGAGATATTTATGCATGCTATCATCTATATATATATAGTCTCAACCACTCTAGAAACCATTGATTAATTGTTTGAGGCGAAATTCTAAGTACACATGATTCAGAAGATGATTAAGGCATGTTATTTGGATCGTTTGAGCCTTTCAAGCTGACCTATGAAATTAAATGTCCTAGTTTCCCATTTTTGAGCCATAATGACTAATCTTTTTCTTTTATAAGCCAATATCAGAACCTTTGCAACTTAAAATTTGTATCCTTTCTGTGACCCATTACACCATAGTTTTATATGATTGTTTGATTTGGTGGGTTGGATTATGGATTGTAAGAATGTGAAGTTGTATTGGTTTGTTGGATTATAATGTGAAAGTATATGATCTACTATTTCTTCCAATGCGTTGAATTGAAAGAAAAAAAAACAGAAAAAAGTCTGCATTGAGAAATATGAAAAAAAAAGTATTGCAAAAGTATAAGTGTGGGGGAAGTGGTAAGATCAATGTGGAAGGAAAAAAAATAGAAGAATTATGTATTTTCTTGAATTGTATGGGAAATTTGTGGGAAGATCTATAGAATAGAAAAGAAAAAAATATAGGCTATGGTGTGATTTAAGCTTAAATATTCATTTTTCATCTACCTTTAACATTAGCCTTACATTACAAGCTTTTAAAGACCTTTTGATTCTTGATTATGTGTGTTTACATTAGTGGAGAACAATTTGTTAATATCTATGGAGTGGATGTTTTTTAAGAAAATATTATTATAGACAAGACTTTAAAACATATTATGGCATGTATAAATTGATTCGAATGTTTGTGTTTTGCTAAGTTTGATTGTGTAATAAAGAGATCAAGTTTAAGTGGTGAATGGGTATTGAGTTGAAATTCTAAGGAATGTGGAATTCAGATTTTTCTTATGACGTATTTGTTTGATCAATTTTTGAGACAAATAACGCTTTCGAAAAAACCATTGCTTATGTGTTTAGTTTTTATTTTGTTTGCTCGAGGACGAGCAAATGTCAAGTGTGGGGGAATTTGATAAGTACCGAATTTTTCTATTTTTAATTCATTATTCTTCTATTATTATGCATTTGATTATTTATTTATATATGTTTAATTAGTTTATTTTGTGTTTTTAGGATTTTCAAGACATTTGGGTGAAAGTGAATGAATTTGGGATGTTTTACAGGCAATGGTTAAGCTCAGAATTACAAGTCGGAAACTTCACACTTGATTTTGATAACTTTCCAATACTGTTTTGGAAATATACTTAGAAATAGAAGTTTTAGATATTTTTCTTAGCTTTCTATAGCTTTTGAATCGTCCAATTCCGAGTTATATCGAGGAAGTTATGCTTAAAATACTTTCGGTCACTGTAGTAGAAGAAAATCGAAAAAACGAGAAAACTTGCTACGGTCATGGCCAGCCTTATTCCAGGCCACGACCTGGGGGATAGAACGTAGTGGCCGCAGCCGCAGCCCAATTTTCTGGAAAATACATTTTTTCTAGTGGCCGCGGCCACCAAGAATCACTGGCCGCGGCCGGCAATCGATTTTT
The DNA here is from genome assembly GCF_963169125.1 of Humulus lupulus. Classification (NCBI taxonomy): domain Eukaryota; kingdom Viridiplantae; phylum Streptophyta; class Magnoliopsida; order Rosales; family Cannabaceae; genus Humulus; species Humulus lupulus. The sequence goes on along the minus strand of NC_084801.1, from coordinate 20,447,352 downwards.
TCTTAAATTTCAATTTTGAAATGTAATGTTTAAGGGGCTATAAAAGGGATTAGGGTTAACTTTTATGATAACTTTGGATTGCGATTTTTAGAGGCTAGAGCAGCAGAGGATGAGGAAAAAACATCATCATCTATATTCTTCGATCTAGTTTTTCTTTCTTCTCAAAACTCTTTTATTTTCATTGAATATTTATGTTTATGAATATGATTATGGAGTAGTTTTCTTTATAGTTAAGGGTTATTTCAAAACCTTAGACATGAGATCTTGAATGCATTGATGAATTTTATTCCTTTTATTCCCTTATATTAAATTGCTTCTATTTTTCTATTTGAATGTCACGGATCTTGTAAAATCTTGTTTAGATGGCCACTAATTAAGGTTTTGCATTGTTCTACTATCATCTTAGGATTTCTATTCACCTAATAGTTTAGGATTCTAAGTAAAGTGATAAATTGCAATTAAGGTATTGTGACAGGTATTTTAATTGTGATGAGAAATAGAACCTAGGTTAAATGAATTGCATGCTTAATGAATTTGTTGCCTAGATTAACCTGTTTCCACAAAGTGTAATGCTTTTACTAAGTTAAATAGATTGCATGCTTAATGGTTTTATTGCTGGGAAAAAAGGGTTAATTAAGAGCGCTTAGCTTTAATTAATTATATTAGGGAAACTGGGATAATTGACTGCTTAAGTGTTATCTGCGGGGTTAATAGTTTAATTGGGAATAGGGAATATCATTCATCATTGTTGATATATTGATTGTTGAAGGTGGAGAGTAATTCTTGACTATTTCATTAATATCGTTATATCCTTAGTTATTCAATCGTTGATATTTATTTTATTTTATGTTTTCAGCTATTAAAACTAAAACCCTTTTTTTTAATTTCAGTCTAGTATTATTTTGAATAATAATTTGATCATAGTCCTCATGGGTTCGACCCTTATTTACCACTATACTGAAGTAGCTGGTGTAAGTGAATAAAATATATATATTTAAATTTGATACGACATACGACATGCATCAGTCATCCAGGTCGGCCTGATATCGATCATCTCGACCTCCATCGCACTTTCTGCCATGCTCGGACTTTCCAAGAATTCCACTGGTACTATGCTTAGAGTCTCGGCTTCTTTGGAGGTAGTGAGTCTAGCCAAAGCGTCGGCGTAGGCATTCTGCTCGCGAGGGATCTGCTCGACAAGGCCATATTAAAACTCGGACAACTCCTTCCTTACCTTGGCCAAGTAAGCTGCCATCTTGGCCCCTCGTGCTTGATATTCCCCAGACACTTGGTTTACCACGAGCTGGGAATCGATGTAGCATCGGACGGCCCTGGCTTTTAACTCCTTCGCCACTTTAAGCTCGGCCAATAAGGCTTCATACTCGGCTTCGTTGTTGGACGCCATGAACTCGAACCGCAGCGCGGAGTGGAAACGATGCCCTTCTAGGGATATTAAGATGATCTCGGCTCCAAACCCGTTCTCGTTAGATGACTTGTCCACGAAGATTCTCCATAATTCCTGCACTGGTTCTCTCAAGGGCTCCTCCTAGAATCCAGTACATTCAGCCATGAAATTAGCCAGGGCTTGGCTTTTGATCGTAGTTCAGGGTATGTATAGTATCTTGAACTGGCCAAGCTCGACCGCCCATTTCAACAGACGCCCCGATGTCTCAGGTTTCTGTAGCACCTGCCTTAAAGGTTGATCGGTCATGACGTGGATTGAATGGGATTGGAAATATGGTCTAAGCTTCCTGGAGGCTGTAATAAGGCATAACGCCATCTTTTCCATTAGAGGATACCGTTATCTGCTCCGAGAAGTCTTTTGCTTATATAATATACTGGCTTTTGAACTCGGTCCTCCTCCCAGACCAGCACGACACTGGCCGCACTTTCCGTCACAACTAAATAAAGAAAAAAGGGCTCTTTTGCCATTGGTTTAGATAACACTGGTGGCTCGGCCAAATGTGTCTTCAGGTCGAGGAAAGCCTGCTCGCATTCCTCAGTCCATTCAAACTTTTTGTTCCCCCGGAGCAGGTTGTAGAATGGAAAACACTTGTCGGTGGATTTAGAAATAAACCGATTGAGGGCTGCCACTCTTCCTGTCAGACTCTGGACATCTTTATGCGACCTGGGTGAAGGTATTTCTAGCAGCGATCTGATTTTGTCGGGGTTCGCCTCTATCCCCCTGGTGTTGACTATGAATCCCATAAATTTTCCTGACGCCACTCCGAAAGTACATTTATGGGGGTTTAACCTCATACTATACTTCCTTAAAATCCCAAAACATTCCTTCAGATCGGAGACATGGTTATCGTCAGTTTTTGACTTGACCAGCATATCATCAACATCCACTTCCATGTTTTTCCCGATCTGATTAGTGAACATTCTGTTGACCAATCTCTGGTAGGTCGCCCCAGCGTTCTTCAGCCCGAAGGGCATGACTTTATAACAGTACACGTTGGTTGGAGTCATGAAGCTAGTATGTTCCTGGTTCGCGGGGTTCATAGCAATTTGGTTATATCAAGAGTACGCATCCATGAAGGACATGAGCTCGTGCCCTGCGGTGGCATCCACCAATTGGTCAATCCTTGGCAAGGGGAAACAATCCTTGGGACAAGCTTTGTTCAGATCAGAGAAATCGATGCAGGTCCACCATTTTCCCTTTGGCTTTGGGACCAGGACAGGATTGGCGACCCAGATCAGGTATTTAGCCTCGCGAATAAAACCGCACTTCAAAAGCCGAGCTACTTCTTCTTCCAGGGCTTCAGCTTGGGTCGTACCCAGACGCCTCTGTTTTTGGGATTTCACAGGTATGAACTTTTGTCCAAATTTAGTGTATGCATGATGACACTCGGGTTGATTCCTATCATGTCTTCGTGGGACCAAGCACAGACATCTATATTTTCTTGTAAAAATGTCACCAGCTCCGCCTTTCTTTTGGCGTCAAGATTTTTCCCGAGCTTAACGACCCTCGAAGCATCTTTGGGATTGATGTTTACTTCTTCGAGTTCTTCAATAGCCTGGAGCTTGAACCTGTCTTCACCTATTCGGGGACCAATATCCTCACTCGGGGTGGTTCTGACTTTTTGGGATTCCTCGCCTCGATCCTGCACGGCCATCATTTGTTGCTCGGGTTGTGATTTTCCCTTCATGGAAATGCTATAGCATTCCCTAGCAGTGAGCTGATCACCTCGGATAGTATATATTCCCGTGGATGAAGGGAATTTTATCACGAGGTGGCGGACGGAAGTTATGGCTTCGAATGCCATCAATGTGGGCCTACCCAAGATTGCATTGTATGCAGTCGGACAATCTACGACCACAAACTCGAGTAGCTAGGAAAAAGTTCGTGGTCCCTCACACAAGGTTATCACCAACTCGATCGTTCCGATAGTTGTCGAATCTTCGCCGAAAAACCCATACAACATCATGGAGGTTGCCTTCAGTTCGGTCACAGACAATCCCATTTTCTCCAGTGTGGACCTGAATAGTAGGTTCACAGAACTCCCGTTATCAACCAGTGTCCGCCTAACTCTCCGATTGGCGAGCTGGACGGTTATGACTAGAGGGTCGTTATGCGGGAACTGGACATGACTAGCATCTTCTTCAGTAAAACTAATTGGTTTTTTCTCCAATTGTTGTTGTTTAGACAAACGTTGCTCTGGGACGAACTCAACTCCATTGTGAGACCTCAGCTCATTGACATACCTCTTCTGGGCACTTTTGCTCGTGCTTGCCAGATGAGGGCCTCCAAAGATGGTGGTTATCTCTCCTCCCATTATCGGAGGAGGGGTGTCCTGATTCACCTGGGCTCCGGTCTGATTTGCGGGGGCTTCCGGAGCTGATTGAATGTTGTGCCCATCGAGCTGATTAGGAGTGATTCGATTCTAGGCATACTGAGCCAGGGGCCCGGCCCTGATGAGCGTCTCGATCTCATCCTTCAAATGCCTACAGTCATCGGTGTTGTGACCAATGTCATTGTGGAATCGACAAAATTTTGAAGGGTCTCTCTTCGCCCTTTGATTTTTTAGAGGCTCCGGCTTCTTCCACGGAAGGCAGGCAGAGTTTGCCAAGAAGATGCGCTCTCTGGTATCCGTGAGGTCGGCGTAAGTCACGTAGATTGGTTTGAACTTCTCCATGGGCTTATTCTTCTTTGAACCATTCTGGCCGCCTTCGCCACTTCCCTTCCTCTTTCTTCCCCCCCTTGGTTATTCTGGGTAACAGTTTGATCTGTAGCTGCAACGTCGGTTACCGCTCCAACGGGCTGGGCAGGGACTTGGCTGGTTCCTGCGACTGAAGCTCGTGCCTCTTCCAGGTTGATCCACCTCTGAGCCCTATTCAGGAACTCGTGCACTATGTTGACTCCCTTTCTCTGGATCTCTTTCCACAGGTCGCCTCCGACAAGGATTCCTGTTCTCATCGCCATAAGCCTAGAGCTTTCATCGGCGTCTCTAGCTCGCGCAGCGATGTTGGCGAACCTACTCAAGTAAGCTTTTAGAGGCTCTCTGGGCTGCGACTTTATGTTTGCCAGGGAGTCTGCCTTTATCCGAGCTGCTTGAGAAGCACAAAATGCCCTCTTAAAGTAGGCAGAGAAGCTCTTCCACGAGCTAATATAATGCTTTTTGTATTGCTTGAACCATTGCCTAGCCGGTCCGACCAAAGTCGAAGGGAATACTAAGCACCTTAACTTGAGTCTGATGTTATGGGCCATCATTAGGGTATTGAACATCCCCAAGTGGTCGGACGGATCTCCATCTTCGTCGAATTTTGATAAATGGGGCATCCTGAAACCCGACGGGTATGGTGTTGCAGCGATGCTGGGGGCGAAAAGCTCGAGCTCGTCCCCTGAGTCATACTCATCCTTTTCTTTCTCTGATAGGAGTTTTTGCATCAGTTCCTCCATCTGAGCCAACCTCTCAAGGGTTGGATCCTTGGGTCCCTAGGGCTATTCGACAGCTCCCATTCGACCATACGCGTTTGATGGGTTATTGTCCCTCCAAGTTCGAGCTTGGTTTGCTGGGGAATTCCCGTTATCGCCCACTTCGGAAGGACTTCCCTCGTGGTGAGTGCCGCAGACTCCATCTCGAGCTGAATTGGTTCTTTGTGAATTTAGGCGATCTCGAAGATCAGTATGTGGATCAACTCGAGGGTTCTGAGCCAAACTCAGCTGATTCCTCAAATCTGTGCTGGTCCTCACTTCGACGGCCCTCCGTCCAATAGCTTCTGTTAGAAAAACTCAGAGCTTGCGGCTGAGGATGACCCGCGTTCTCGCAGGACACGAGCAGGGGCAGCGGGAAGAGGATTCCTCCTGCTGTTTCCGTAAGTAGAAACATCCCGAGCTGAACAAGGTAGGGACGGGTGCCTTATTGGCAACGGAGGATGCCTGATTGGTGAGGCGATCCTCGTCCCATCAGGCCGAACCAAGTTAGCTTGCGGTCACTCTGCTCCGCCATTTCTGGTTCTCTGTGCTTGGCGATCTGATCGCGATACAGGGAAGTCAGTTGGGACATGTCTTCTTTGCGAGTTCGTCCTTGACCGTCTGTGTGGGTTGCCATGGGCATTTGACGGTGGCGCCGAACTCGGAGTCGAGGTTCTAACCGACCTGCTGACTCGTTGATGATCTCTGGGAAAGCCACCAAACGGGGTTTCTTGGTGATTGTGCGAAATGGGCGTAGAACTTGGAGTTGAGGTTCTAACTGACCGACTGGGCCTGGGTTGACTATCCCGGCGGGACTTACGAGTCCCGCCTTGCCTCTTTCCGATGTTAACGTCGGTTGTAAGAGGGGGTAGTCGAGCTAAGACTTCCTCGATTTGCTTGTTTGCTTTTGCTAGATGGCTCCTCAACTGCATGTTCTCCAACTCCACTGCAGTCAAGTAATCCGGGTTCGGATTCGGCGGTAGAGGTGCTGAACTTTCGGTGTCACCGTGGCCCATCAGTTGCTTTCTCGACCGTTTCTGAATCTCCGGGTTTTGTTCGTCGGAAACAGCGGTATGGTGAGCCTCCTGCCCACCATGTTGATCCATTTCGTTACCGTTCCTTGAACGAGTGACCACCACGATGAAATTTTTCCTGAATCTTTTTCAATGGCACTAATTTGCAGCTCTCAATGAAAGCACCAAACTGTTGATGCAGTTTTTCACCAACAATGTATTACGTACTTAGCTGGAATAAACTAGTGCTTAAGGATAAACTGTAATAAAAATAATGACTCTTAATGAAGCTTAGAATGATATAATAAGAACACTCATTCCTTTTTACGTGGTTCGGAGACTAAAATCCCCCTAGTCCACGAGTCGATATTATTACTGTAGATCACTCTATATTTCGACAGAGTATTTACATTACACAAAAAAAAGCCCAACCCTTTCTCTATCCAAGGTCTTGGTATATATAGAAGAACCATCCCAAGATAGGTGCAGGGGTCATCACGTGGATATCCATCCTATATGTGACATGTCCTCCACAAATGATGAATATTACAATATATATTAAGGTATGGTCTAACCATTAGATGAAATTGATCATGGGTCGTCTAGCATAAATGGACATGTGATGTTTGATCACGCACGTTTATATTGCGTGTCCAAGAATTTAGGGGTAACGGACATGTAATGTCTGACCACGCACGTTCCTAAATAACGTATCTAGGGTTATAAAGACTCCTGGTCATGACTGGTTGTCAGAATACCACGACCTGTACATAACGCCAGCTCGTGCCCAGGATGCTGTGTTTTATATCCATCTCTAGCTCGTACCTTAATGCTTCGTATTCCTCAACTCGTGTTATTACCTGGGAGGTTGCATTGCCTTCGCAGTGGAGACATAAACTTGTGGGTCCCTTAGGACTGTTCTTAGTTAGCCAGCTGTACTCGAGCTACATAAAAGACCCAGGCTGAATATCTGGGAATACAAATATATAAGCACACATATATATTAATGAATTTATATATAAATATATATATATATTAGTTCATGTTAAAATAATAAATTTATATAAAATAATGAATTCATTAATATATATATTTATTCTATAGGTATATATTATATATTTCTTTAAAAATAATATATATATATATTTGTGTGAGTTTATTATTATAACATGCGTGAGTAATTTTTTTTAAGTAATGTATATAAATTCATTAATATATATATATATGCTTATATGTATTAATTTAGAAAAAAGAATATATATTTATAATATAGTAATTTATAAAATATTTTTTTTAACAATATAAAATATATGTTTATATATGTAGCTAACCAAAAATGGAAAAAAAAAGTTAGATGGTAGTATTTTAATAATGATACAAATAAATAGTAATATATATAAATATAAAAATATATATAGTTATTTTGTCATTATTAAAAAATGGGAAACTTTGTTTTTTTTTTTGGACAAAAATGAAAAATGGGGTAAATGATATTTAATTTTGTAAATAATGTGGCAAATGGACAAGAGTCCCGGGGTGGGTGGGGGTGGGGTGGGGTGGAGGGGGGGGGGGGGGGGGGGGGTATTCAAAATTATTAGGTTCATTTTGATAAGAGATGATATGGGGACCATGGATCCATGAACTCAAGCCTCAATAAGTTACCATGAGTTTATTTATAACAAATAATCTCACTACCATATTAATTCATCGTCACTCCACCACAGACTCAGAATTGCACTCTTAAATTCATAGAACGTTTTATACCAAATGTAAATACGTTATCTATTGTTATAATCATAACCGTCATTCAATCATCTATAGTTGATCTCCTAATAAGATGGGTGCAAATTACCGTTTTACCCCTCATTGGTATTTTATCCTTAACTCCCATAAAGTTCCTTGTAAATGATATTTCCGTAAATTTAATTACATAAATGAGTACTCTATCATTTAACACTTGAATCAAGCTATAATGAAATCATCGTTTCACTTCTTAAACAAAAGCTATGATTTCATGTCTATGATAAATACTCCATCTCAATTATACTACCAAATCTCCAATATGTAAGTATGAGCTAGTTTGTAGGGTAAGCTGGTACCAAACAAATCAAAAGACTTGAATAATACAATTAACATAATATTAATTACACTTAGAATTAAGATTGAATTGACCTATGATGAACGTTGTGATGTGATTAGATTAGGTAATAATGATACTTACTTATCTTATCAATAATATATATTAGTCTAGTCTAATGTAACAAAATACATCCAATCTTATCTACTTGGTCAAGGTCCTCGATAGGACATCACACTAGATGTGCAAGTAGATTTTATCGTAGTTTATCGAATCAGTAAAAATCTAGTGTACTGATTTAATCCTAGGACAAAATATTTTTGAACATATAATTACAATTATAATACACTGTGATCGAGTCACTATAATTGTAACTATACATATGTTTGAGATTTTATAAACGTTTGTATTAATAATAATTAGTCATGTAATAAAACATGTAAACAACGTAATTTAATTGAACAAAATGATTTATTCTACTTTATTGATAATGAATTAATTACATAAGAAATGTGGTTTTATAATGGCATAAACCCAACATCTACTATATATAATTGAATATATTTATATTTAATATATATATATTAATAAATATTGAATTGAATCGATTCCTAATTAGATTTTCAGAGTGTCATCCACCAATTAATCCAATCCAATTAACATCTAACTTTTCAAATCTAATAGTAGTTGGATTAGATTTGATTTCTAATGTGTAAATGCTTGACATGGGTATATTATAGAATATTTTATATTTTAAAAACGTTATAAATTATTAACTATGTCCATACATCAAACACTAAAATAAAAAGGTGTAAAAAAAATTGCATGTAACACATATATATTAAAGCATCGACTATCATGCATCTTGTGGATCTTTTATTTACTTTTCATGTTCTTAATTTGAATATTGGAGATGTAAATACCCTAAATCTTTTGATAGAACATTGGTTTTTAACTAATGTTGAAGTTTGTTTGTCATTTTTCTGTTTTCGTAAGAAAATTGAGTTTGTTCCACAAAGTTGGGAAGCTAGTTCCACAAAGTTGGAAAGCTAGTTTGTTTGTGCCTAATTAGACTTTTAGTTGGAGATTTTGTATGAGTTTGGCTAGCCTATATTGATTGAATTTACTATTTGAACATTTTCTGCTTGTAATAGACTATATTCAGTTGACATTTTAATGGAAATTTCATTAACATTAAAAAAACACAAAATATATATTAAATATAGTTTTTATTTTGAAGGATATATATTAATTATAATTAAGATTAATAACAGAATCAAAATATGGTTATACGTTTTTTTAAACTCTTGAATAAAAGTGATAGGGAAGTAATTTAGGACATCATATCTTTTTCTATATAAAAAGTATGTAAATAACGGAAATTTTTTATTTTAATAGTTTGTTTTGTTAACTTTAACGGAATATTTTAAATATTTAACAGATTATACTTTTAAAAATAGATATTTATTAATTATATTAATATAAATTCAAATATTATAAAATATTATTATAATAATATTTAATATAAAACTACATATATAATAATTATATTAATAATATTTAAATTCAAATTTAAATTTAATTATATTAATATAATGATTATATTATATTATTATAATAATATATAATAAAATAGATATTTAATAATTATATTAATATAATTTTAAATGTTATAAAATATTTTTATGATAATAATATTAATCTTAATTTTTTAACGAATTCAGATATTATAAAATATTATTATTACAATAATAATATTTAAGAGAAAACTAGATATTTAAACTTATATCAATATAAATTTAAATATTATAAAATATCATTATAATAATATATAATACATAATCTTAATTTTTAGTAAAGAAATTATTATTTATGTTTAAAAAGATTATCATATTATATATATTTTTTGAGTTTATACCATTTTGAACCATGTGTTTTATAAAATTGTTTGAATAATAGAACCCTAAAAACAATTTTGATTAAAAAAAATTGAATATAACAATACAATTGTTAGATAGAATAGTGAAACTTTTGTTCTGAGTTGTTAGTTTTGTGAATTATTTGTAATTTTAGTTTAAACAACTATAATCAAAATTGGATTTAGGAGTTTATTTGAACCATTTTACAAAACTCATGGTTCAAAAAATAATTTATCAAAACACATGGTTCAAATAGGTAATGAGACAAAACACATGGTCAAAAATGGTATAATCCATTTTTAAAAAAAATTATAAACAATGTTTTGGTTTAATTTTTCATTTAATATGTTTATGTTATTCTTTTATGTATAATATTATTTATTTATTTAAAATTTATATGATAACAATATAAATTTATAATAAAAATAATTAATAAATTCTATAAATAAAACTAAGCAAACGTGTATTGCACGTTGCTTGTATCTAGTATATAAATATATCTCTTCTATATAAAAATGTGTAGATAACGAAAACTCTTAGTTTTAAGAGTTTTTTTCGTTAATTTAACAGAATATTCTAAATATTTAACGTAATATACCTTTAAAGCTAATTAAAAATAGATATTTATAAATTATATTAATATAAATTCAAATATTATAATGTAAGTTTAAATTCAAATTCAAATGTTATAAAATATCATTATTATAATAATATATAATACAAAACTAGTTATTTAATAATTATATTAATATAAATTTAAATGTTATAAAATATTATTATAATAATAATATATAATCCTAATTTTTTTACCAATTATATTAATATGAATTCAAATATTATAAAATATTATTATGATAATAATATTTAATACAAGACTATATATTTAATACTTATATTAATATAAATTTAAATATTATAAAATATCATTATAATAATAATACATACTACATAATCTTAATTTTTATTAAAAAATTACCATGTTTAAAAAATTTATCATATTATATATATATATTTTTAAAAAATCATAAACAATTTTTTAATTTAATTTTTCATTTAATATATTTATGTCATTATTTTATATATAATAAAATTTATGACAATAATACAAATTTAATAAAAATATTAATATATTTTATAAATAAAACAAAGCAAATGAAGGTTGATTGTTTCTAGAAAATATAAAAATGTTACAAATGTTAAGATAAGGTATTTAGCATTTTTCTAATTGAATTATTATTACTCCCCTAAAAATTGAATTTTGTTATTATTATTAATAAATACAAAATAAAAATGTTAAAACCAAAGTCACGTACTACACATCACTAGTTAGTTAGTTATGAGGATATAGATTTAGAGCAATAAATATGTTGAGATGAGAAAACTTTCTTTACAAATAAGTGAAAACTAATATAACAATCTCGAGTGTTCATATGAACTCTATCCATCATTTATACTTGGGCGTATACAGTTACAAAAATGTATAGCATCTAAACATAAATTAAACTAAAGGGTAATAATAAGGGTCAAAAAGAAGGGGGAAACACAAGAAAAATGGTTTCACCATCTAAATTTTCCTTATAGAACCCCCAAACCAAATGAATTCATACAAAAGAGAATGAAAATCCCATATCATGTTCCTAATAAAAAGCATAAAAGCCTAAGAAGATTATTCCGTTGATTTAGAGATCTGATCCAGTGTTAGTGTCTCCTTCAGAGCCTCGGCGCTTCTTCTTTCCCTCTCCATGTCTCGATCGTCTTGGGGCCTCATCCTCACTTTCACTATCATCATTTCTGAAGCTGTTTCCAGCACCATACTGATCTTCTTGGTGAGGAGTCTTACCTCCTCCTTGTTGATAGTGAGCCTCATCGTCTTGTCCGCCGGCTGGACCAGACATCTCTTGACCCCCCCTGATTTGGTCTGACCCTGCAACAATATATCTGTCATTTCGATCATTGGCTGGTCCCCTCAGATCTCTTCTTGGACCACGGTTAGCGTTTTGTGAGGATTGTGGCGGGGGTGGTGGAAACATCTGCTGCGGGGGCATACCACCTGGACGAACAGCTCGGCCTGGATTTCCACCTTGAACTCCCATACCTCCCATAAATGGACCACGCCCAGGACCCATCATCATCCCAAAGCCACCACCAGGAAACACACCCCCAGGTTGTGTGGGTCGCCCCCTAAACATCATGTTGGATCCTGGTCCCATAAAATCACCAGAAAACCTTGGACCATATGGATTAAAAGCACGAGGGCCTCCAAAAAGATCTGGCATGGGAAATCCATCAGGTGTAACAGGTCCATATGGTGACCCATCAGCACCCATCATAACTGGGGGAAAACCTTGCATGCCAGGCATAGGTCTAGCGCCACGAGCTAGTGGCATGTGAGGAGGCCACATGACTCCTCTGCCTCTTCCTCTACCTTGATTAGCTGCCCCAGGAACCTGGCCAAAGCTCTCTTCCTCATCATCACTTTCCTCTTCTTCCTCTTCTTCATTGTCCTCAAATGGAACAATATCCGGATTCTCTCCTCCATTGTCTGGATTGACTCCCTTAGCTTTTTCCTCTTCTCGTTTTGATTCTGCCGCGACTGAAATTGCCTGTAACAAGAGAGAAAATATTATAATTCTGTATTTCCAATTCATTCATCAAAAGCAACACGTGTAAAAAAGACTAAAAGCGCAATAGGAATATTCTATGTATGTATATATTCACTCTGAAAGGTGTCACATTCAGGAAAGAAAACCACAACACAGTCCGGATCTATAGCAATCGAAATCCGGGTCTTCATTGCCTCAAGAAAACAAACATTTGTACGTAATTAATTTGAATTTCTATTCAGATACCAACATATCATCGATGCTAAGTATCTTTGGTTTTAAATAACTTCAAGGTTCTCATAAGATTGCAATACTAGACACAACCAACTATTGAATTAGGGTTTGACCTATTGTATAGTGTGCCTTATAATTCCACGTCTGCCCTTTTGCTTTAATGATACCACTAAGAACATAATCATTTAATCAACAAAGTTGCATCATTATGTTGACATCAAACACTAGCATGATGAAATTAATGAAATGTACAAGTTTGACATAGTGACATCTAATTAGTAGAAAATTTATTTTTCCCAAACTTTTACAACCCTTCGTTCAGAAATATAAACATACCATAAGTTCACTATCAGGTTCAAGATAAAGCAGCGAAGCTAACTGCTCACCAATGGAGGGCTCTAACTCTTGGCAATCTCTACTTATCTGCATTTATGAAAACACAACAATGAGATAATGTGAACAAGAACATTATATTAAACTAGGCAAAATGCGTGTTGGGGATGGGGAATAACAACATGAAGGCAGCATAAACACATACATAAATATATTTGGGTACATAAAATTTCCAAGTCATCTTTTTCATTACGGTATAATTAATCTTTCAATTGTTTTTGCCGTGTTTCTTCAGGAATCTCTGTACCCATCAAGCAACATATGTAAATCGGAGCTCAGTATAAATTCCTGTAACATTTTTTTTTCATGTGAAAAGGAATACAACTTTACTATAGCAGATGTGCCTATAAAATATGGTGAAAGAGTCGACGGTTAAATATTATACTTGGATTTTAGAGTGGTGTGTCTTTCCTTCTATTTTTGGAGGGAACCATTTTATTTTCCTCTTTAATTAAACTTCCAACAAGTAAATATCATTTTTGCGAGTAGCGCCTTGCATTAAGTTAAACGAGAAAATACAAACTTCTGCCACTAACTTCCATGTCTAGGACTCGTAGCATAAGCAGTATCTTCCAAGCAAAGTACTCTCTCAACTTTTCAAAAAGCATTTCAACCAATTTCATCTCGCATCTTAAAGCTAAAATATCATGCAACAATTCATGACATTAATATCACACTTAGGAGCAGAGAAAAAAATTCTTAAAACATAAAATTCAGTTGTTAGTATAATACCTTAACCGGTAAGTTCTCATTGTATGGATTCCTTAAATGGCGAGTCTTGTGGAAGGATAGTTCACATAACTACATAGGCATAACAGCAAGTAAATAAAAAATCAAAGAAACCAAATACAAAATAATAATAACAAAAAATACATCCATCGCAAGTCAATATTTTAAGCAACTACGATGTTCAGTTCTATTAGCTTTTTAATAATTTCAAAATTGTAATAATGGAACCACTCAGGCTAGTCGCAATGGAAACAAAGTTAAATGAGGTAGGGTAGGATTGACAATAATTCAGTCTACACTTTGAGGGGGTGGAATATTGACATTAATTAGGCCAGTGCTTTCTTCTTGTATATATATATATACACATATTGTAGTTTCTTCATTACCCACTTACAAACTTTAATTGTTCGACATTAACTTAGTGAAATACACACATACTATATAACCTATTAGCCAAAATGTCATACGTCAATGTTTGAGTTCACTTCTTTTTCACTATGATTTTAGTATAACTATGTAAAAGGTCGTCTACATAACAGTGACAGCTGGAGTTAAAGAACAAACAAAAGGGAATAAGAACCACAGCCATTACATTATAACTCCAAGAACCCACTCTAGAGTTGCAAAGGATCATGAAATCTACCACATCTAATTAAATCATTTAGAAGACACATAAATTCCATGTTAACAACGTAATAAATAATACCTTCAACCATTTGACTGCAAAGTTCCGTCCATAATGTGCAGTTCCATGTGCATACTTCCAATTTCCACCGCTGACAGACCCACCAATTCTGGACATCATCTTTGCACAACCCTAACAAAACATAGCCAGTTGATGTTTATCTTTAGCATACAAATATAATAATATTAATTTGGGGAAATTAAAACCTAGCAAACCATATGAAACCTACATTAAGAACCACAAGAATCTAAAGCACAATATGGTTAATAAATTGCAATTACCTGGAAATGCCGAGTCCGATTGACAGAGAAAATTAAGATAACATTTTCAGCAGAGTCAAAAGCTTCATTAAGTTTAGCTTCATTGCTTCTCTGAGTTGCCCATACTCCTTGTTGCACAGATAATTCCAGATTTTCACGGTTGCAACTTTTAACAATAAAATACCTAAATTTCCATGTTTCCAAATAAATAAGTTGACTGTGTTTTAACAAGCCAATGACTCATTTCTTTAATACACACAAATAAAGAAACCCACTCTAACTGGAAGAAGATCAAAAGATGGATGAAAAATAAAAAATTCACAAGTTTCAATTAATCATTATAACAGACCAGGAAACATGTAGCACCCAGACAAGACACTTTACCTACACACAGAATAGAGCAAACACTTCCCAACCATTGACAAAAACCCAGCTTTTTGACCACATAGGACTGGTAGGAGGAAAATTGATTATCCAGGTTTGGTCCAGGTTCCACTAAAAGTGGACTACAAAGTGATGGGAATCTAAATGAAGTCACTGAATTGCAAAAAAATCAATAGTGCCTGCTCAGTGCTCTCATACGTAGAAGCACGTGCAATGATGCAAACACTTCACAATCACGCAATGCTGGCATGAATCGTTATCCTAGAGCTCCACAAAGAAAGGAGAATAATACTGATCATTTTTCTCTCATTACACATTTTGTAGCATAAAAAAACTTTACTAGAAAATAATTTGATTTTAGAAGTATAAAATCTGCTAAACCCAGTTTTGACAACAGACTATGGAGAAATTAGACCATACAGCAGAAATAATTCAATCATCCATTCAAACATAAGCAGTTCACGTGAATCTTTTAGAAGAAACAGCCAAATCAAAAGTTTATTCAACACTATACTCCTAATATTCAACCAGCAAAACAGCAAATCACTTAACTTCCTCTAACACAGTTTCCCATAGGGCCAGCCGCCAATAGGTTCTATCCTGAATGCTCATTGCATTGAACAAAGATTTAATATCGTACACATTTCCACCCTTTTAATCTACTACAAAGTCTTGTCTCTGCATAAGATCTTCCATAATATCAGTGGAATTTATTAGGAATCAACTTAAGACTCCACTTCACTAAATCACCCCCAATCCACCTAACGGAAAACAATAATAACTAAGGAAATAAATTTCAGTAAAACCAAAGCACCATCAAGTTAGGCTTTCTGTGCCCTAAAACAAAGAATTCAAATAAAATTTTATATATCATTGAGTTTCCATAGACCAAAAATCAAGCACTAAAAACTTTCTAATGTAAAAAAAAAAAAAAAAATCATAACAGGATATACATTTACATCCTTCAACAAGTAGTATTAGAAGATACAAAGGTCTTAAAATTCCCCTTAGTTATTTTTCCCCTTTAATATAAAGCTATTGAATCTAAATTACTAAGGTTTAATGTTCAACAGAAAGAATCAGAAATCATATTAAAGGTTTCTAAGGCCCTTACATGCGAGCAAAATAGAAAAAGGAACTAAATGCAATGAACCTCAAGAACACAAGAAAAAAGAAGAGTTTTCTTCTAAACATTCCAGGTGAAAATTGAGTGAATTTGAATGATGGAGGAATAATAGGAATAGAAACTTTTCTTCTACAGTGTTCTACTGCAACAGGAAAATCCATAAAAAAGAGTTGCTAACACTTTTCTCATTTCTCAGTTAAAAGAAGCTTGAGTAAAAAGACAAGCAGCAGCAGAAAATGTGAATCATCAATGAATCCCTACGCATAAAAGAGCTAAGAAAAAATATGGAAAAACCAGATTCAGTCTTCACATTTTGAATACCAACTGCAAATAAACATTTTAAAGAGAAAATGGGCTAAACATGAGTCAAAGCAGAAATACATACATTAAATGTTAAAATACAGGTGGTGTACAACAGCATAAAATATCGAGGATGTAATTACTGTGAGTTCAAAGAAAGCTAATTACAGCTCAACAATGTGTAGAGAACTCATTTGGAAAATTATTGATTAGAATGGACCCTTTGTAATAATGTCCGAGAAAAAATACAAAAACTTATTTACATAACCTATTAAAGACCTTGGGACTCTGAACACACCTAGATATTCCTGGAGGCAGAGGTGACGCATTTTTGTTTGTCTGATTAGGCAAGCCGTTGGGAACATTTTGTATCTGGTTCTGACCAATTGGTTGGTTGGACGATTGAACCTGTTGCTGCGGTTGCTGCTGGATATTAGAAGACTCTATTGTAGAAGGTTTTCCAACCAAGCCCTGGTTGATTATATTGGAGCCTTGTGCATTTTGTGATTTTTCTGCTTGTTGGGAAAAACCAGTATTTCGATGCTGAAAAAACTTATTGTTGTAGCCATAAGAACTCAAATGCTGAATCTTCTGAAGGATTTCTTCCACAGGGGGTGGAGGTCCAGGAAGCTTCGCATGTCTATAGCGGCAATCTGGACCATTTGGACAAAAGCCTAATTTGTACCTGCAATTACAAATATTTCCCATCATGATTAGATACATGTAGATTTGTAAGTTTTAAATCACCATACATATAAGTACGAGAACTACTTTCAAATTTTAATATTCCAAAAACTCCAACAAAATCATTAAAGAAGAAAGAAAAAAATTAGTAAAAGAATTGAGTATTTAGCTCAATCTTATTTCTTTTCGTATCAATTTCAACATTTGTGATTATGTTAGCTACTTAAAGCATACGCATACTGACATACAATAGAAGTTCTAACCCCAAATTGTTATAAATACACACACACACACACAAACACACACATATAATCTTAAACCACCTTATAATCAACACAACGGCATACCAATATTCAACATCACAAAATACCCCAACATTCCTATATGTTTCCTGGCAGTCTATGATGGTTTTTACGGTACTAAGAGATTTAAAGAATGGCATACATACATGTTACACTCCTTGATATCTTCGTTAGTGTGTTTGTAAACACAGTCCTGCTCGCGGCACTCACCGTACATTCGAAAGAAACGACAAACGGGCATCCGGGACTTGTCGTACTGGTGAAGGAACCCACAAGCTTCTCCCTTCATACACAGACTACGAAGCCAGTGCCGGCATACCGTCTGCCGAAAGCTCCCCCGCTTATTATGATTTGCGCCAGGACCCGAGTGATCCACTGAGACCACAGGGCCCTGTCCGACCGGGTTGATGGCGACTGCGGTGGCGGAAGCCGAATCTGACTGAACAATTGGTCCGGCCGCTCCAGTAGGGTTGGGTAACCCTCCGGCGTCTAGACCTCCCTCGAAGTCGAAGCTGAGAACCCCCTCCGAGTCCTCCATTGTTATAGCTTCTTGTACTTGGTAAGCTATAAATAAATAAAACTAAGAAATTAGGGTTTTAGAAGACATAAATTTGAGAGATTGATAATTGAGAGAAAGGAGTTTGAAAAAACAACAATGGCTTATTAGCTATGGCTGCTGCTGGGCTTTGAAGAGAGGGAGAGTGAGATCAGAACTCAGAAGACAGGTTCTTGGGTTTCTAACAGAAAATCCAAATATATAAAAACATGAAATTTCTCATCGTACACCCAAAAAGGGCACACTACTGCCCATAATTATAATTTTTTTATTTCAATTTTTTTTTTAAATTAGGGTTTATGTTTTTTTTAGACTTTCTATTTTGTCACATTATTTTTTGAAACTGTATTTTTTAAAATAATTCAAATAAACTTTTAAATTTGATTTTGATCAAAGTTTTTTTGAACTAAAATCATAAATAATTCATTAAACTAACAACTTATAACAAAAATATAATCGTTCCGGTTAAAAATTGTTGTTGTTATACTCAATTTTTTATTCATCAAAATCAAGTTTAGGGCCTATGTAAATTATTTTACAAAATACAAGGTCAAAAAAATAATTTATTAAAACACAAGATCCAAAAAAGTAATGAGACAAAACAGGGTCTAAAAATGTATAAATCTTTTAAATTATAGTGTACATTTTCATTATTTTGAACATCTCTAAATTTTAGAAGAAAAAATAACACATTATAAAATTTATAACTAATTATACACAATGAATCTTACTAAACGAATTTTACAACTTGCGGTTATAAAATCAGTTTTCACAAAAAATTATGAGATCAATAATAAAATCTAAAATTCATATTAAATAATCTATTCAACGTGAAACAATTTCACTACATACTTTAAGAATCAATATAACACATAAAAAATTTCAAAACCTAAATCATAAATTAAATCATAATCACTATTCCTATAGTCTCTGTCACCGTTTTTAAATAATAAACTCACCAGCATTAAATATAAATTAAATAATTCAATATAGAGATAAAGAAAAAATCATAAAATCATCAAAACTAATAAGAAAGATTCAAGTTACTATGTTAAAAACTAGGGCTGAGCATTGGGCGGGTTGGTCGGGTTACAAGACATTTTTACCCGTCCAATGTCATAATCAGATTAGCAAAAGTGACTCGTAACTTGCCCAATTAAGAAATTTTTTTTTTTTAACCCGTCCAATAATTTGGGCGGGTTGGTCGGGTTAACCCGCCCAAACCGAAATTGTATTTTTTTTTTGGCGGGTTGGTCGGGTCAACCCGCCCAAACAAAAGTGGTATTTTTTTTTTTTACATTTTTGTAATTTTTTTCTTTTAAATACTAGTACTAATAGTGTGAAGTTTGTCGTTTTAAGCTTAAAACAATATTTTAAATTATAGTAAAAAAATTAAAACAAAACTTAATTAATTTATATATTTATTTGAATATATTAAAAATAACAAATTGATAATAAATGCTTAATTGGGCGGGTTGGGTTATATTGGGTGGGTTGGGTTATATTTTCAACCCGCCCAATGTAACAATTGGGCGGTTTAAATTTTGGTCGGTTTGTTCGGGTTGCGTTTTTTGGCGGTTTTTTCGGGTTGGTTTGGGCGGATTATTCGGGTTGGGCGGGTTGTAAAATTTTTTGCACAGCCCTATTAAAAACCCTAGAAAATGTTTAGTTCATACTCATAATAGCAACATCCATGAATTTAATTAAAAAGTGCATAAAGAAAGAGAATAAGAAAGAAAAAAACTAAGAGGTCGTTTGATATGAGTAGTTCATATTACTCTAAAAGTTGAGAAGGGTAATCTCATAGTGTTTGGTTGTGCACTAGAATCTAATCTATGATTTCTGTGAATATCAATTTTTGTGTTTGATTGTGCATATGAATATATGAAGTTTTCATATTTTCATAAAATTAATATAATAATATATTTTATCAAAATAATAAATAATATAATTATAGATAGTAAATAACATTTTAAAAAATTATCAAATTTTCCTTTAGATTATAATTTATAAACAATTTTACTTATGAAATATTTTTTCAACTGAATTAAAAATACAATTATTAAATGTTGACTGCGTTTTTAGCCAACGACGTGAGAACGTCAAATACGACAAGCCTTCAAGAGAAATAAAAACGACACAGACGGTTTAAACAAGAAAAGTAAATAACACGAGATTTTATAGTGGTTCAGCCCCGATTGTCGGTAATAGCCTAATCCACTTAGAGTTGTGATTTATAGATCCGTACTCAAGATTAGATGGACTGAGCCAACTGAGTTTCTTCAGTACAGATTGCAAAAATACAAGGATTCCCTCTTATTTAAGCACTTTCTCTCTCTAGAATACTCAGACCCAATTTTCTCTCTCTAGAAAGAAGAAGCAGAAGAAGCCCCTCTCTCATCCCCTAAGCTCTCTATTTATAGGCCTGGGATACTCAACTGATATCCCCTTTAGATAGGGATATTTTATTATTCATCTTATATTTAAATTACAAAGAAACATTCAAAATTCAAAATGTAACAAACCCCCCATTTGTGGGAAGAATGAGAGATTCCCGCATATCTTGTTGAAGTTGTTTCTGGGAATCTTGACTTAGTCTCCTCTAGCTAGTTGATCCACCTCCTACTGACCACTCATGCAAGTGTTGGTCGGACGTACATGGTGGTAGGACATGCATGGTGGTAGGACATGTTTTTGTGGGTCGAACGTGCATGGTGGTAGGACATGCACTTCTATCCTCTAACATGGCACTCTCCTCTAGCATGCCATGTTTCTCCTTGCACCAATCTCCTTGGCTTCTCACCTCGGATAGGTCCGAGGCAACCTCCTTGGCATCTCACCCCGGATAGGTCCGAGGCAACCTCCTTGAAGCTTCTCACCTCGGATAGGTCCGAGGCAACCTCCTTGAAGCTTCTCACCTCGGATAGGTCCGAGGCAACCTCCTTGAAGCTTCTCACCTAGGATAGGTCCGAGGCAACCTCCTTGGCATCTCATCCTTGGGGTCTCCTAGGACCACATCCTCCTTGGGGTCTCCTAGGACCACTTTCTTGAGTTCTCCTCGATGCACCCTCCTTAGCTCTCCTCTCCTAGGATGCACTCCCCTTAGCTCTCCTAGGATGCACTCTCCTTAGCCTCCTAGGATGCACTTTCCTTAGCTTTCCTCGGACCAAGGTGCACTTGGCTTGGTTATGACATCTTTCAGGCAGTCCAAATTCTTCGTCAGTCTACCGGGTCCCTTTATCACAACTCTGAGGAGTCAATGTATTTATTGACTATTAATATGTCTTTTACTGATCATGTACTGCCACTTGTCACCTTTATTGCCGCGTTATTGATCTCCCATTTTTGGGTATAACATATATTAGAATCTAGTATAATTTTAAAAAATACAAAAATACCCATATTTTATTTTTAATAATATTTCTTTTATTATTTTAAACTAAAGTACTGATATAAAAACTTTGCATATCAATTTATAAAGACATTATTTATCATTTTATACATTCGTTTTTATATTATAAACTTAAAATATAAGTCGTTAACTAAAAAATTATTAATTTAAGATTTCTTTTTTTTTAAAATAATAATAATTTTGAAGTGTTTCACATTCCTGGATATCTGAAAACCACTTGTCAGGTGGGTTTCATTTGAACTCAGAATCAAGAAAAGTTAAAATCCCTGGAGTACAGTTTTCCGGGTTAGAAAAATTCAAACCCAGTACTAAACATGTGAAAGTGTTCAGATTTCCATTTTCGTCTTCAGATTCTTGCATACCAAATGACCCCTAAAAGAATCCAATTTAATTCTCCACAGTGCCTTTAGATGTTTCTTTGAGTTTAGGGCTCTGAAAACTTGACCTAAAATACATCTAATTATGTTTAAATAGTGTTGTTTGTGTTTACATCACGAAATTCTAAGATTAACCTTTAGAAACCGACATAAAATCAATTTTCTAGGCTTCCAGCACGGTCACGCCAAAGCCTCAGCACGGTTGCGCTACTCTCCTCAAGTGGTTGAATGGACATTGAGCACAGTTGCACCCAGACATGTACCACGATCGTGCCACTTTTCTAACATAATTAAATCAGTTTATGAATTGACCCTACTAATTAGGGTCCGTCACCAAGTGTGTTTAAAACCAGTGCTGGACTTGCTAAACAAGTCATTTGGACCAAATGTGTGATTAAGCCACTAAATGTTTAGGTATTAAAACTTTTGGTCAACTCATAAGCATTTTCATTAAGTTAAAAGCGTGTTCTTTACACGGGATCCCAAAAAACATCAGTTTAAAAGTTGGTTACAACACTCAAGTTACATAACAAGCCGACCTAGGCGGCAAAAGCTGGAATTAACCCTAGTTCCCTTGAACATCTCGACCGTGGTGGTCGAGCGGACTGCACATGTACATGTTGCTGTTGTAACGCCCTGGATAGCCAAGACCGTTACACTGTGTGTTTATAAAGTGCCAGACTCACTAATCAAGTCTTTTAATTAAAATCGTGTTACTAAAACTGAAAAGGAACTAGGGTTTAAAATGGTTTGGTCTCAAAAGCTCCATTTTCATTAAGAAACATTACTCGTTTACGCAGGATCCCAAAAATACAAGTTAAAAGATCGTTTACAAAAGTTATAAGATTCAGATACAATAACCGGCCATGCTAAGGAAAAACAAGCGGTTAGGTAAACCCTGTCCTGATCCACTCTCAACCATGATGATCGAACGACTGGCTATGTACATTCCACCTCGGAGCTCTCCGTCTCAGGCTTGGTCCAGCTTGCCTTTGCCTTTACCTGCACCACGTAGCACCCGTGAGCCAAGGCCCAGCAAGAAAACACAACAACAGAGCATAAGCAATCAACAGACAAGTCCATAGCTCACATTATATCATAAGTTCTCAAACATATAATCATTCAGCATGACCAAGTACTCAGCATACTAAGCTTGTCAATCTAGTTCACATGTCACAGCACAAATGATAACTAGGGCTAGCGCTCTCAGGCTGCTCCCTACGTTATCCCACTGACTCCGGCTTGATTAAGCCGAACTCAGTGAATATTCTTGGCTACCAGTGGCCAAGCCGTGCCCTGTGCGCAGATACTATGTACGGTACTCTTAGGCCGCTTTACATGTCCCATGGCGTAATACCATCTTTGACACGATACAATTCTCGGGAGCACTTAGTCCCATCACAAACATATAATTGGGTGCAGTTTTCTTACCTTTCAATTCACTAGCTTTGATCCCTCGACTCCTTAAGCACGATCCCCCTCGAGCCCTAGCGCTGTAATGCATCGAATTTCCTAATAAGGTTTAAGACCTTGGTTAGGAGGCCGGGAGGGCCATAATTGATTTATTATAGTATTTAATGATTATATGCATGTTTATGTGAAGTATATTATTATATGATGGTGAATGCATGCATATGGGCTCATATGTTAATTATGAGGGTAATTTGGTAATTTGGTCACTGTGGGTGTAATTGTATATTTTGGGTGCATGTTTGTGATTGACTAATATAGCCACATTATAAGGTGGATTGGTTCGAGCTATTCGACATGAGACGATCATGAGATGTAAGTGTTCGGTCTAGTCATAACGGGTTTAAGTTCGGGGCTCGGGGTGAGTCTCGGGGTGAATTTAATGATTAGAGCGTTACCGGGAATTAAAGGGTAACTGGATATGATTTAATTGTATTTGGGAATATTGAGAATAGCGGGAATTGGAGAGCGTTAATTATAATTAACGAGATAGGTTGTAAAGGACGATTTTACCCTTGAGAGTGTTTAGAAGCCTTTAAAAGACCTAGGGGCATTTAGGTCATTTGGCTTGGATATGCATGAGGTTTAGAAGGCTGTAGAAGGCAGAGTAAAACAGAGCCTATCCTCTCATTCTCTCTTCCATCCCGTACAAGATTTCCCCTTCTCTTTTCTTTGAATTTTGAGAGCCCAAATCAAGAAGTTAAGCTTGGAAATCAAAGGTGGCAGCTAGGGAACCTGTAGCAATCATCAAAGGGGATTCAAAACTGTGTTTAAGGTGAGTTCTAGCCAATGAATTCAGGTGTGCTCTGTTTTCAAGTTTTGGTTTTCAACTTTTGATTCTTGTGAGAAGTTTGGATTCAAAGGGGTTTTGATGGGTGATTAGATTGGGTTTTGATGAGGGGAGGTTATGGGTGGTGTCTAGAGGTTTGAATGAGTGTTTGGAAGGGGTTTTGGGCTAATTTGAGGGGCTGGTTCTAAGGGAAAACGCAGGGGCAATTCTGAGTTCTCGTGCTGGTTTTAGGCTGAACTGGGCTCAGTGCCGCGGCACGGCTTTTGCGTGCCGCGGCCCAAGCGTGTCTAGCAGATGGGGCTTGGGGGCGTGCCGCGGCACAGCTTTTGGGGGCCGCGGCCCTTAAGGCCAAATTTTCTAAAAAGTGGTTTTTAGCTTAGGGATTCTTACCATAGGCCTCGAGGTTGGACCTAGTACCCGGTTGGGTAGTATTTGAGGTCTCGGGGGCTGGGATTTGGTTTGGGAACCCTCAGTTATCATTTTTATTAATGATACCTTATATTTGGTTATGACTAGGTGACCGTTAAAGGACTAAAAGTTGATCGTTCTCAAGGGTCGTTCTTTTAATCGTTCTAGCTCGGCTTTGAGGTAAGAAAACTGCACCCTGTGTATATGTGACATGCATGGCTATTATGATGCATGTTAGTTGATTAATAAGTATGACATGTGTGGTTATCATTGATGCATGTCGGTTGATTATTATGTATGACATGCATGGCTATTCTTGATGCGTGTTGGTTGACTATTAAACGTGACATGCATGGCTGTTATAGGTGCATGATGGATTGTTGGATATATTGCATACGGTGCATGAGAAACATGTGATTAGGACATGCTTTGTATACTGGGTATGAGATTGTTCAGAGCTTGAGCCTCTGTGGTTGTGCATGGTCCTAATTGTACTGGTATCTGTTAGTGAGCATGTTAAATACCTTGTTTATGGATATTGAACATGTGATATATGATTGGTGGCATGTCTTACTCGTGAACGACACTGACTAGTCAGGGACCGACTCTAAAGTCGATGATCACGCATTGAATAGCTCTATAGCATTAATGCGGGACCGACCCTAAAGTCGAAGAACTTATAAGCGCTTGCCTGGTTACGACCAGATGACTATAGCCAAGGTATATGACCCCGGTGACCGTTTGTCACATGGCTAAGGGACGTTGTCCATAGTTTCGACTCTAGAGTCGTGAGGAAGGTTATGTTGGTGACTAATCACCTTGCACCTGTCCTAATCAAGCTTAAGTCGAGAATCATGCATTGAATGGCTCTATGGCATTAATGCCAGACCGACCCTAAGGTCGAAGAACTATTAAGCGCTTGCCTGGTCTACGACCAGATGTTTATGGCCAAGGTATATGACCCCGGTGACTGATTGTCACATGGCCAAGGGACACTGTCCATTGCACGACTCTAGGGTCGGGAGGAAGGTTATGTTGGTGACCATTCACCATGCACCTGTCCTAATCAAATTTATGAAAGGATCACTTGTCAGTTAAGCCCTGGTGACCCTATCGTCACATGGCTAGAAGGAGCGATGCTCAGTATTGTGACTTTTGGCTATTGTCACCTATTTGTTTGGACTGATAGTCCTGAATGGTTATTATGATCGTTGTTGATATTATATCATGCTTTATTGTGTTTTCTTGCTGGGCTTCGGCTCACGGGTGCTACGTGGTGCAGGTAAAGGCAAGAGGAAACTGGACCATCCTTGAGCTGGAGAGCTTAGGTGATGACGTGTACATATGCAGCTGCTCGTCCGCCACGGCCGAGGTTTAAAGTGGAACTAGGGTTGAACCCTGTTTTGCCGCTTAGAACGGCCTGTTGTAAATATTTTCTGTAATAAACTCTGAGACTTATTTTCGGGATCTCAATGTATAAATTAAATGTTCTAGTGAAACGTTACATCCTAACCAAAGTTTTTAATCCTTAAACCGCTAATCATACTTAGTTCACGATTTTGGCCAAATGACTCGATTAGCGAGTTTAGCACTGTTTACAAGGCACACCGTAACAGTCCCTGGAGTTTGGGGCGTTACAAGCGCTTACCTAGTCACAATCATGGCCAAAGTCATTATAAATCCCCAAGTTCAAAACCTAGCCCCGGGGCCAATCCCGAGCCCCCGGGAAGTCCTAGTTCCACCAAACAAGGTGGTGGAACCAAACCCCGAACCCTAGGTCAAAAACCCTTGCAAACAACCCAAAAATCCCCTTCAGAAAGCAGGGTAGCGCTACATCGCTCTTGGGAGGGCGCTACAGCACTACAGATAGAAGCCAAAGTCCCCTCAGCATTATGGCCTAGCGCTACAGCGCCCAAAGGCTAGCGCTGTAGCGCTAGTCACAGACAGCCCAGCACCATTTTTCTCTTCTGCGATTTTTCTCAAACCAACTCAAACCAAAACTCTTCCAACTCTTTCCCAAACTCAAAAACAACCTCATGACCATACTCCACTCATCCCAAGCACCCCAAACATCTAGAACTTAAGCACATGCATCCACAACCTCAGAATTCACCATAGCCACTCCTAAGCTCTAAAACTCAGTCAAAACCAGCTGAACAACAAAGTTAGAGTTTAGGCTTTATACCTTTGATAGAATTTCGACCACAAGCTGTCTCTAAACCTTCTTGGCTTGCCTCTCCTCAGCCTTAAGCCTGAATTCCCTAAGGTTCCATCTAATTCAACTTAAGCACCATAGCTCAAAAACCAGAAACAAAAACCAAACCAGCAACTGAAGAGATTACAGAACCTTACCTCAAGTGATGGCCTAATCTTGCTAAACCCTTGCCAAATCCTCAATCTTTGCTCAGTAACCTTGTGGCTTAATTGGACTAACTCTCCTCTGAGTTTTACTCCAGAAATCCTCAAGAAATTGGTGAAGAAAACATAAACCGACTTAGAGAACTCTCTCTGTTTTCCCTCCTTTCTTTTCCCTTCCTTTTCTTTCTTTTTCAGACTTCTCCAATATTCTACAAATCCCACTAACATAAAGCCTTGGTATTACTTAACTTCTGTAAGCCAAATGACTAGTATGCCCTCCCCATTAAGTCTAAACCCTTTAATCCACTTAAGGGCATTTTAGTCATTTTACCCAATTCCCGCTAATTCCTCGAGTGTCTCTAATATTTCCTGCTTAATTCCCGATACCTAATTAGTTATCAATAATATTCCTCAATGTCAGAATAGACTCCAGTATATTCGCTAAATTCTCATTTATACCCCTAAGCTCACCCCTAGCCAGGTATAAATCCCCGCCATGACTTTTTCACTACTTTGCTCACTAGGATCGTCTCGAGTCACAGATCACAGATATATCCACATAATAATGTGGTCTCGACAATTATCACATATAATAAAGCAAAACTAGCATAGAAACTTTAGTTCAGAACCCTTACCTCAGTTGTATGACTCAAGTGCTAATTGCTCCCAATAATTCCCTGGTTTCAAGCCTTCCTTCCAAGCCAATCTCCTTCAAATTGACCCAAACCACTTTAAGCTCCAAGAGATGAAATATAGAACGTGAGAGAGAATGAGAGCTGCTAAGACTCTTTTTCCTTAAGTTTCCTAAGTCATCTAAGGGTTCTCAGCCAACCAAATCCTAAATTGAATGGAAATGACCAAATTTCCCCTTGCCCTTAGCCTATTCATCAAATGTTCACAAGGGCAATTTTGTCCTTTGCCTCATATTCTGCTATTCACTACTTATATCCTGTAATTCCTGTTACTTCCAATATTCTCACACGATTACCAAATAATTTCCCATTACCCACTAATTCCCGGTAATGTACCATATTACTAAAATACCCCCCAAGCTCACCCCGAGCCGCGTATAAAACCCCGTTGTGACTTTTTCACTAACTTGCTCATCGGGATCGTCTCGCGTCGAGTAACCCAAATATATCCACATAATAATGTGGTCTCAATCACACAAACACATATTTAATATTTCTAACATGCAGGCATAATTATATTATAATATAATTCACATAACAACTCAATTATTGCCTCCCGGCCCCCCTAATCCAGGCACTAAGCCACATTAGGAAATTTGGGATGTTACAACTATCCCCTCCTTATAGTAATTTTGTCCTCGAATTTTTACCTGAATAGCTCGGGGTACTGGTCCCGCATAGTTGTTTCCAACTCCCAGGTCGCCTCCTCGACCTTGCTGTTCCTCCACAATACCTTCACTAAAGGTATAACTTTATTCCTCAGGACCTTGTCCTTCTTGTCTAATATTTGGATTGGTTGCTCCTCAAAGGACAAATCTGCCTGCAGCTCCAGATCTTCATAACTTAGCACATGAGTCTCATCAGAAACATACTTCCATAGCATCGAAATGTGAAACACGTTGTGCACGGCCGACAACGCCGGAGGTAATGCCAACCTATAGGCCACCTGATCGATCCTTTCCAGAATCTCAAATGGTCCTATGAACCTAGGGCTCAGTTTTCCCTTCTTGCCAAATCTTCTCACCCCCTTGAGTGGCGAGACACTGAGGAAGACATAGTCTCCCACCTGGAACTCCATGTTCCTGCGCTTCAGATTCGCATAACTTCTCTGTCTACTCTGCGATGCGAGCATCCGAGCTCTGATATTCTCAATAGCTTCATTGGTCCTCTGAACTGCCTCAGAACCCAACTATCTACGCTCACCCAACTCATCCCAGTGAATAGTTGATCTGTACTTCCTACCATACAACATCTCATAAGGAGCCACTCCTATGGTCGCTTGATAGCTGTTGTTTTAGGAAAACTCTATCAAGGGTAAATATTTACTCCAAGACCCCTTAAAATCCAGTACACATGCTCTTAGCATGTCCTCCAGTGTCTGGATAGTCCTCTTAGACTGGCCATCGGTCTGAGGATGATACACTGTACTAAACTTTCGTTGCGTGCCCATTGCCTTCTACAAACTTCCCCAGAACTTGGAAGTAAAGGTGGGGTCTCGATCTGACACAATCGATCTCGGAGCTCCATGAAGACGTACTATCTCTTTGACATAGAGATCTGCATACTGATCAATGGTATAGGTCGTCTTCACTGGTAGAAAGTGAGCTGATTTAGTATATCTGTCTACAATCACCCATATTGAATCATGTAGACCCACCATCTTAGGCAACCCCACCACAAAATCCATTGCGATGTCTTCCCATTTCCACTTTGGAATGTCTAAGGGTTGTAATAATCGTGCAGGTCTCTGATGTTCAGCTTTAATCTGCTAACACGTCAAACACTTGGCTACATACTCAGTTACATCACCCTTCATCCCCGGCCACAAGTACAAAGTTCTTAAGTCCTGATACATCTTCGTGGTGCCAGGATGCAAGGAATACAGAGTGGTATGAGATTCATCCATAATCTCTTGCCTAATAACAACATCCATCGGAACACAAATCTGACCCTTATATCTCAACAGGCCCATGTCTGATATAGAATAGTCCCTAGCTGCTCCAGCTAGAACATCCTCTCTAATCTTCACCAACTGTGGCTCTCGTAACTGACTCTCCTTTATCCTTTCTAAGAGAGTAGACTGCAGGGTAATGTTGGATAACTGGCCCACTACTAACTCAATCCCTGCCCTGGTCATATCCTCTACTAACTCCTTGGATATCTGCCTTACACTATACAACTGCCTTGGACCTCTCCGACTTAGGGCATCAACCACCACGTTGGCTTTCCCTGGATGATAAAGAATATCGCAGCCATAGTCTTTCACCAGTTCCAACCAGTGCCTCTGTCTCATATTCAAATCCTTCTGTGTAAAGAAGTACTTGAGGCTCTTATGGTCTATATATATATATATCTCACACTTCTCTCCATAAAGGTAATGCCTCCATACCTTCAACGCAAAGACCACAACTGTCAACTCCAAATCATGGGTTGGATATCTCTGCTCATAATCCTTCAACTGACGTGATGCATAGGCAATCACCTTTTCTGCCTGCATAAGGACACAGCCTAACCCCTGCCTCGAAGCATCCCAGTAAACCATAAACTTCTCCTGACCATTCGGAAGACTCAAGACTGGGGCGGTAATCAAACGCTGCTTTAACTCCTGGAAGTTGTTCTCACATCTATCTGACCATGTAAACTTCTGATTCTTACGTGTCAACTTCGTCAGTGTGGACGATATTCTTGAGAATCCTTCTACAAATTTCCTGTAATAGCCTGCCAATCCAAGGAAGCTTATAATCTCGGAGGCATTCCTTGGCCTCAGCCAGTTCTTAACAGCTTCAATCTTAGCTGGGTCTACCTTAATCCCATCTATACTAACAATATGACCTAAGAATGTCACCTGAGGTAACCAGAATTCACACTTCTTAAACTTCGCAAATAACTTATGCTCTCTTAGTCTCTGCAAGACCAACCTGCGGTGTTTCTGATGCTCCTCCTCTGACTGTGAATAAACCAAGATATCGTCAATAAAAACAATAACGAATCGATCCAGATAATCCTTGAACACCCTGTTCATCATGTCCATGAAAGCTGCCGGGGAGTTAGTCAAACCAAATGACATAACGAGGAACTCGTAGTGCCCATATCTGGTACGGAAAGTTGTCTTGGGTATGTCTTCATCCTTAATTCTCAACTGGTGATAACCAGATCGAAGATCTATCTTTGAAAATAACATTTTACCTTGCAGTTGATCAAATAAGTCATCTATCATTGGCAGAGGATACTTGTTCTTGATGGTCAACTTATTCAATTCTCTATAGTCTATGCAAATCCTTAGAGAACCGTCATTCTTCTTCACAAATAACACTGGCGCTGTAACGCCCCAAACTCCAGGGACCGTTACGGTGTGCCTTGTAAACAGTGCTAAACTCGCTAATCAAGTCATTTGGCCAAAACGTGTAACTAAGTATGATTAGCGGTTTAGGGTCTAAACATTTTTGGTTAAGATGTAACGTTTCACTAGAACGTTTAATATATACATTGGGATCCCGAAAATATAATTTCAGAGTCTATTACAGAAAATATTTACAACAGGCCGTTCTAAGCGGCAAAACAGGGTTTAGCCCTAGTTCCACTTTAAACCTCGGCCGTGGCGGACGAGCAGCTGCATATGTACACATCATCACATAAGCTCTCCAACTCAAGGATGGTCCAGCTTCCTTTTGCCTTTACCTGCACCACGTAGCACCCATGAGCCGAAGCCCAGCAAGAAAACATAATACATCATGATATAATATCAACAATAACCAAAGTAACCATTCAGAACCAACGGTCCATACAGATAGGTGACAATAGCCAAAAGTCACAATAACGAGCATCGCTCCCTCTAGCCATGTGACGATAGGGTCACCAAGGCTTAACTGATAAGTGATTCTCTCATAAGTTTGATTAGGACAGGTGCAAGGTGATTAGTCACCAACATAACCTTCCTCACGACTCTAGAGTCGAAACTATGGAAAACGTCCCTTAGCCATGTGACAAACAGTCACCGGGGTCATATACCTTGGCTATAGTCATCTGGTCGTAGACCAGGCAAGCGCTTATAGTTCTCATTGACCTTCCGGTCGGTCCAGCACTAATACCCCATATGAGTCATTCAATGCCGACCTCGATTAGATCTAATCTTTAGTCGGCCCGGCGTTCACAACGCACTGCCACTTCTGACCCTTGGGTCGGTAAAACGCGACCAGTGCTCAGCCCGTGGTGAACTTAACTGATAAGTCACAGCTTCACAGACGGATCTGACACCATTGTCGATTCTGACTAATAAGTCAGCGCCATACACAGGTAAGCCATGCCACCAAACATATATCACATGTCCAACGTCCATAAACAAGGTATTTAGCATGCTTACTAACAGATACCAGTACAATTAGGACTATGCATTAACACAGAGGCTCAAGCTCTGAACGATATCACATCCAGTATACAAAGCATGTCCTATTCACATGTTTCTTATGCATCATATGCAGTATGTTCAACCATCCAACATGCACCAATAACAGCCATGCATGTCACGTTTAATAGTCAACCAACATGCATCAAGAATAGCCATGCATGTCACACATAATAGTCAATCGACATGCATTAATGGTAACCACGCATGTCATACTCAGTAAACAACCAACATGCATCATAATAGCCATGCATGTCACATTTACACAGGGTGCAGTTTTCTTACCTCAAATCCGAGCTAGAACCAATATAAGAACGACCCTTGAGAACGGTCAACCTTTAAGCCCTTAGCGGTCACCTAATCATAACCAAACATGGAACACCATCAATAACATGATAACCCAAAGGTTTCCAAACCAATATCTAGCCTCCAAGAGATCAATCCAAACTAATCCAAGTAGTAGGGACACCCCCGAGGCTCATAGTTAAGTTCCCGGGGTCAAAACGAGCAAACGGGGTAAAAACAGGGCAGGGGCTGCGGCCCTAGCACCTTGGGCCGCGGCCCCCAGAATTTCCAGAGGCAAGCGCCGCGGCGCCCCACACAAGGGCCGCGGCGCCCAGCGAAACAGAACGGCCACCTGCTAACTCGAGCTAGGGCCGCGGCGCCCAAGAACAGGGCCGCGACGCCCAACCCAGAACCATTCTCCAACGTGTTTTCAACACTTCAAAGTCCCCAAAAACACACCTAAACATTCCCCAATCATCAAAACAAAGTTCCCAAGCTTCCCGATACCTCAAAACCCTCAAAACCCAAGGTTCAAACAAACCGAAAACTCAACGATCCACAAAAACAATTCAAAGCTTAGAAACTCGAAATAACTCAAAACTTAAACTTCAATTACCTTTGATTGGGTTGTTTTCCGTCAAATCCTTCGGCCAAGAAGCTTCTATTCTTTCCTAGGATCGCTATGCCTCGACCCTCGCTTGATTCCGACTCCTAGAACTCAAGATATCTTCGAAAACGCTCAAACGGTAAAACGGACCGTCTAGGGAGAGAACGAGAGGTTTCCTAACGTACGTTCTTATCTGACAAGCTACTTCAAGCTTAAGTAACCTCAAATAAAACCTAGTGCTCGGGGTCCCGAAAACACCCCCGGGGATACTATAGTCAAAACTTCCAGAATTCCATCCTGATCTCAAATACTCCCAATCCATTACCAAATAAACATTTCTATTACCCCGAAATTGACCCCGTTATGACAAAACCACTAATCCACTATACATGACCGTCTCATGTCGAATAGCTCGAATATATCTCCATAATAATAAAATCTCATTCACAATTTACAATACGCACCCAATTTACAAATATGCACCTTAACAGGCCAAATTACCTAAATGCCCTCATAACTAAAAATACTCCCATATGCATGCATTTACCATCGGATAATAATATAATTCACGTAAACATGCATATAATCATTAAATACAATAATAAATCAATTATGGCCCTCCCGGCCTCCTAATCAAGGTCCTAAACCTTATTAGGAAATTTGGGGCATTACAGGCGCACCCCATGGCGAGAAACTGGGTCTAATAAAACCCAGATCCAACAACTCATGCAACTGTACCTTGAGTTCCCTCAACTTTGCTGGGGCCATTCTGTAAGGTGCCCTAGACACTGGCTCTGTTCCTGGTGCCAGCTCAATAACAAAGTCGATCTCCCTACGCGGCGGCAACCCTAGTAAATCTTCTGGAAACACATCCAGGAATTCACAAACCAACCTAGTCTCTGATGGTCCCACTGGCATGACCTGAGTGGTATCCACCACATTGGCTAGGAATCCTATGCAGCCTCCCTGCAGTAAGTCTCTAGCCCTTAATGCCGAAATCAAAGGAATTCGGGGTCCATGCATAGTGCCAACGAATACGAAAGGTTCCTCACCCTCAGGTTCAAAGGTTACCATCTTCTTCTTACAATCAATGGTCGCTCCATACCTAGTTAACCAGTCCATTCCCAAAATCATGTCAAAGTCGGACATAGCTAACTCTATCAAATCAACCGGTAACTCCCTGCCATCTACCGTCACTTGTAAAGACCTAATCCACCTCCTGGAAACCACCAATTCCCCAGTGGGTAGTAACGTCCCAAACCCCACAACGTAAAATTCACAGGGCCTACACAAACTATCAATAATCCTACTAGATACATAAGATTGTGTAGCACCAGAATCAATCAGCACAAAATAAGATATGCCAGCACTAGAAAGCTGACCTGTGACCACTGAGGGCCTAGCCTCTGCCTCAGCTTTTGTTAAGGCAAATACTTGAGCTGGAGTCGAGCTGTCTGGCTTCTTAGGTTCTTCTTTCTTCAGTCTTGGGCAGTCTTTCTTGAGATTCCCCACAAGTCCACATACAAAATAGGCCTTCGCCCAAAACTCACCCAGATGATGTCTCCTACATCTGACACACTCCGGATATGTCCTCCAATTCTCATTGCCGCCCTGGCGGCCAATCTGTGCACTTCGTGGCCTTCTATCAGGTCTAGGAGCTGAACTAGTATCCGGAGTCTTCCTTTTCTGGTCGCTGGGGCCTCCGCCCCTACTTGATCCTAAGAAGGGAGGTCCCGTCCTCCTCATATCCCTCCTGGCTGCGTTATCGCGCCAGATCTTATTCTCAGCTCCCTTTGCAGTAAGGGCTCTCTCCACTACCTGAGCATATGTTGTCACTCTAGGTACATTGGTAATTTTGACATCCCGGGCTATCATAGGTTGTAGCCCCTATAGGAATCTTTCCTTCCTGGTCCCATCAGTGGGCACCAATTCTGGAGCGAACTTGGGTAATCTGTCAAATTTTAGGGCATATTCGGTCACTGACTATAATGCCCCAAATTTCCTAATAAGGTTTAGGACCTTGATTAGGAGGTCGGGAGGGCCATAAGTGATTTATTGTGTTATTAAATGATAATATGCATGTTTAGGTGTATTAAATATGCATGTGAACCCATTTTTGAGTAATTGGGTGATTTTCATATTTTGGCCATATTTGGCATATATGTGATATGTGTGTGGTGCTTTATTATTATTTGGTTATGCCAGGGTTACCCAGTACGAGACGATCCTAGGAGGTAAGCTAGTGGGAAAGTCACATCAAGATTTATTCTTTACTCGGGGTGAGTCAAGGGGTATTTAGAGCATTACTGGGTTATTGGGTAATGGGAATAAATATTTGATGATAAATTGGGAGTTAGTAAAATCAGGGGGGAAATTCTGGAGGTTTTGACTATTTTTCCCCCCAGGATGTTTTTCGAGACCCCGAGCGTTAGGATTTGTTTGAGGCTACCTAAGCTTGAAGTAACCTTTTAAGAAATAAAAAGAACGTTCTGTACGTTCTCTCTCCCTCTAAGTTCCATTTTCGTCTCCCGATCGCATTTTCGAAGGTAACTTGAGTTCTAGGGCTCGTATTCAAGCGAGGATCGAGGCATAGCGATCCTAGGGAATATTAGAAGCTTATTAGCCATAGGATTTATTTGGAAACGACTCAATTGGAGGTAATTCAAGTTTTAAGTTTTAAGTTTTTTTAAAGTTTTTAAGCTTGAATTGGACTTTGTGTTTTGATGAGCTTTTGTTAGATTTGAGGCTTGGGTTTTGTTTGTTTTGGATGATGGGGATGTTTGGGAACTTTGATTTTTGAGTTTGGAGATGTCTGGATAGGTTTTTGGGAGGTTTTAAAAGGTTGAAAATGGGGAAAAATGGCTGGTCCGAGGTTGGGCCGTGACCCTGTTCTTGGGCGCCGTGGCCCAAGCTCGATGAAGCAGGTGGAAGACTTTGGGAGCTCTAGGGCCGAGACACTAGGTGTAGGGCACCGCGGCGCTTACCCTTGATGCTTTTGTTTTGGCTAGGGGCTGCGGATCAGGGTTTTGGGGCCGCGACGCTTGAGGGTATTTATGGCTGAAATGATGTTTCAAGCTTGGGAACTCAAACCTTAGGCCTCGGGATCATTCCTACTACCTAGCTTAGTGGGATTGGATGTCTCGGAGGCTAGGTTTTGGTTCCGGGATTGGTTTTAGAACTTGAACTCATTGGATAACCATTTGTGGTTGTGACTAGGTTATCACTAGAGGCTTGGAGTAAGGATCGTGCTTGTGGCTCGTTTATTGGTAACATGTGCTTGGACCAAATGTAAGAAAATTGCACCCTGTGTATATGTGACATGCATGGTTATTCTTGATGCATGTTGGATGTCTAAATGTGACATGCATGGTTATTGTTGAGGCATGTCAAGTGATTAAATGTGTTGCACGAGAAACATGTGATTAGGGCATGCTATGAATATTGAATATGAGATTGTTCAGAGCTTGAGTCTCTGTGTTTATGCATGATCCTAATTATGCTAGCAATTGTTAAGTAAGCATGTTGAATGCCCTATATTAAGATATTTGACATAAGATATATGTTTGGTAGCATTGCTTACTTGTGTATGGCATTGACTAGTCAGGGTCGGCACTGGTCGTGTATTACTGACCTGAGAGTCAGAAACGGCATAAACGTCATGAACGCAGGGCCGATAAAAGATTAGATCTAATCGATATCAGCGTTGAATGACTCTGGGAGCATTGATGCTAGACCGACCCTAAGGTCGATGAAAATTATAAGCGCTTGACTAGTCTAGGATTAGTTACTCAGAGCCAAGGCCAAAGGCCTAGGTGACGGTTTGTCACGTGGCTAGGGAGCGGAATCCTATGGTTATGACTTTATGGTCATGTGATAGGTTATATTGGTGACTAGCTCATCAAACACCTATCTTGATAAGCTAGTGAAAGGATCACTTATTTGTAAAGCCCCGGTGACCCTATCGTCACATGGCTAAAGGGAACGGAACCCACCTTAGTGACTTTTACAACTGTCACACTTCTACTCAGGGCTATATGCCCGGTATGGTTATCGGAACCACCAGTGTTAAATCACTTATCTGATTAGGATTGACTTGATAATCATCCACTCAGGAGGGCAGGATTCCTTATTTTGGATACCCATCATCACGTGAACTTATTTGCCTGCTTGAATAGGGCTATATTTGCTAAGCGTGTGCCTTATGATTTGATGACATGTTATTACTAATCATGAGCATATTGAGTTTTCTTGCTGGGCTTCGGCTCATGGGTGCTATGTGGTGCAGGTAAAGGCAAAAGGAAGATGGACCATCCTTGAGTTGGAGAGTTTAGGTGGCGATGTGTACATATGAAGCTGCTCGACCGCCACGACCGAGGTTTGAAGGAGATGAACTAGGGTTAAACCCTGTTTTGCTACTTAGAACGGCTAGTTGTAAATATTTTCTTGTAATAGACCTTTAAAATTATATTTTTGGGATCCCAATGTATACAGTAAAAGTTCTAATGATACGTTATATCTTTACCAAAATTTTTAATCCCTAAATCGCTAATCATACTTAGTTACACGATTTTGGCCAAATGACTCGATTAGCGGGTTTAGTACTATTTATAAGGCACACCGTAACGGTCCCTGGAGTTTAGGGCGTTACAACTTGGTATTAGAGCGAGCCAAGGTTTATGGTTCCTGAAGACAAGCTGGGCATGTACAATCGTCACTGAAGATAGCTTCACTCAGGGAATGGTAACTATTTCTGTAGTTATGTACTTAACTGCTTAAATAGAATGTAAATGTTTTACCTTCACATTGTATTAGGGAGCATGAGATTCTGATAGAGCCTGGCTCTTGACTATATGATTATATGCTCTGTGAATATTTATATGAATGCAATTATATGATTACCTGCTCCATGAATATGTAATTGTGCTATTTGCATGCTGGAGTTGGAGGCATGGTATGAGTGTTGGAAGAGCAGGGATTATGATTGATGTATGAATGCCATGTGCATGTTTTTTAGCACTGCAAGTGGTTTGTAAATGTGGTGTGGTAAGATTGTTTTCGTGGGGAAAGCTCTTGATATGCTCATCATGATTAATGGGTCAAGTTATCGACTGCAGATTCAATTAGCAGGTTTATATCCAAGGCAGATAATGAAGCCTGGTAGTGGTTATATCGAGGTTGGGAATTACAGCTAGGGTTTTAGTTCTTCATCTGCTCCTATGAATTTTCAGCAGATGTTCACAGATTTGCAATCGAGATTGCAGAGGCATGAGGAAGAGATCAGGTGTCTGAAGCAACAGTGGAACCTGTCAGGAAAGACTTCTTCCTTGGTTATGCCAGGAGTGGCATCATCTTTGGCTTAGCCTAGGGTTGAGAGCAGATGGGAATTTCTCTGTGAAAGATTCCAGGAGTATTACCCTCCAGTCTTCGAGGGAGGCCTAGATCCATTCAGAGCTGAGCAATGGATAGGCATGATCAGTTCCATTCTGGATAGTATGGGGGTAGTAGGTCACGATAGGATGGGCATGAACCAGGGTACACATACAGTAGCGCTAATAAGCGTTCCTGACATTCATCAAGTTCAATGATGCTAATAAGCAATCCTATAGCATTTACAAATATCTATCGTGCTAATAAACACGTTCTCAACCTACATATAGTAATCAAGGGCCTGGCCCTATAAAAAAAACTCATGCTTCTTATTTAGACTAGCATGTAAAGCACACATAATTCATTTAAGCAAGTATACACATAACTATATTAATAGTTACCCAACCCTAAGTTGAGCTTGTCTTTAGCAGTGAATGTACATGCCCAGTCCAACATCAGGAACCCTTAAACCTTGGCTGCTCTGATACCAAGTTGTAACGCCCTGCTAATTAGGGTCCATCACCAAGTGTGTTTAAAACCAATGTTGGACTTTCTAAACAAGTCATTTGGACTAAACGTATGATTAAGCCACTAAAGGTTTAGGTATTAAAACTTTTGGTCAACTCATAAGCATTTTCATTAAGTTAAAAGCGTGTTCTTTACACGGGATCCCAAAAAACATCAGTTTAAAAGTTGGTTACAACACTCAAGTTACATAACAAGCCGACCTAGGCGGCAAAAGCTGGAATTAACCCTAGTTCCCTTGAACATCTCGGCCGTGGTGGTCGAGCGGACTGCACATGTATATGTCGATGCTATCGCCCTCCGACTCATGGCTGGTTGAGCTTCTCCTTACCTTTACCTGCACCACAAAGCACCTGTGAGCCAAAAGACTCAGCAAGAAAACATATTTAATAGTTCACAGAGTAACATATCTATCAAACAGTAATAACTAAAGCTGGCATATTCATTATACAAATTGGCAACCAAGGGGTCACGCAAGCGCGTGTCGCACTTCCTTTCAATTTGTTGGCATCCGAGCCAGTCAAGTGCATGCTGCACTCCTAGGGTGGCCCAGCCATGGTGGCTATTCCACGTGCACAATGCCAATCTCAACTTATAAATTGAGTCCTTTAAGTCCTTGACTTATAAGTCAAGCCTCACATGCCCCGACTTATAAGTCAAAGCTTCAGGACCCTCGACTTATAAGACGGGCCTTTCAAAGTCCAATATACCCTCGACTGATAAGTCGATCCCCATGTAACATCCTAATAACCCTCTAGTTTATAAACCGAGCTTCCCAGTCACAACAGACAATCATATATCTCATATAGCATACATATCAATAACTACAATGCATTATAATACATTCAAACAATAGTCATAGGCATAATCATAATTATGCGCATCCCAGTGCACCCAATCAGATATCCACAAACATAATTATAATCATGTTCATTAACAGAGCCAAAGCCTTAATCATATCTATATTCATCATTAACTAAGCTCCAATCACATAATGGGTGCAGTTTTCTTACCTTCGATCTGGATGCAAGTTGCTAGCGACGCTCCTTTAAGTACGATCCTCGATTCAAGTCATTAGCGTAGACCTAGTCACAACCATAATAAGGAATTCCATCAACAACGGGAGAATAAAAGCTTCCAGACCAAATACCAGCCTCCGGGACATCGAATTCCACTCAACAAGGAAGTAGAATCAACCCCGAGCCCAAATGGTTAAGTTCCCAATCTAAAAACCTCATTAGGGCCAAAAATCCCCTTAAGGGCCGCGACCCTAAGGACCCATGCCGCGGCCCGCCTCTAAGTTAGAGGCTTAGCCTCCTTAGAAAAACAACACGCGCCGCGGCACTCCCCTGAGGTGCCGCAGCCTGCCTCTGCCTCCGAGCCCTCTTGGCTCCTTCTTGCTTCGTAGGGCCGCGACCCAGCCTTTTGAACCCAGATTTTCTGGGTTTTTCCCTTAGCCGAACCCAACCAAAAACCACCCAATTCTCTCCCAATCTTCCAACCCAATTCCCACAATCAACACAACCCTTTCCAGCAACAAAACCTAACTAATTACCATATTAAAACTCATCAATATTCTCAAAGCTCATCCTCACAACTATCAAACATGCAAAGCACCATAGCCTCCTATAGATAAACAGAACTAGCATAGAAACTTCAGTTCAGAACCCTTACCTCAGTTTTATGACTCAAGTGCTAATTGCTCCCAATAATTCCCTGGTTTCAAGCCTTCCTTCCAAGCCAATCTCCTTCAAATTGACCCAAACCACTTTAAGCTCCAAGAGATGAAATATAGAACGTGAGAGAGAATGAGAGCTGTTGAGACTCTTTTTCCTTAAGTTTCCTAAGTCATCTAAGGGTTCTCAGCCAACCAAATCCTAAATTGAATGGAAATGACCAAATTGCCCATTGCCCTTAGCCTATTCATCAAATGTTCACAAGGGCAATTTTGTCCTTTGCCTCATATTCTGCTATTCACTACTTATATCCTATAATTCCCGCTACTTCCAATATTCTCACATGATTACCAAATAATTTCTCATTACCCACTAATTCTTGGTTACGTACCATATTACTAAAATACCCCCCAAGCTCACCCCGAGCCAGGTATAAAACCCCGTTGTGACTTTTTCGCTAACTTGCTCATCGGGATCACCTCGCGTCGAGTAACCCAAATATATCCACATAATAATGTGGTCTCAATCACACAAACACATATTTAATATTTCTAATATGCAGGCATAATTATATTATAATATAATTCACATAACAACTCAATTATTGCCTCCCAGCCCCCCCTAATCCAGGCACTAAGCTACATTAGGAAATTTGGGATGTTACATCTTCACTAGTAAAGTTAATAGTACTTAAGGAAACAAGATATAATTGAAGATGTTAAACAATAATTAATTCCTACTTTAATTATAAACCATTAATAGATGATTGAATTATATGTAGTGATTAAATCGATGGACACTTTTTATATTTAAAATTATTTAATAAATAAATTTTTATAATTACAAGAGTGCAACCTCATATGTTTAGTGTAATAATATTGAGATTAATAAATTAAGGTTATTATATTAAAGAGTTTAATTAATAATCTAAATTTATTGGAGGTTGAAATTATAGGTCCATAGGTCCCCGGGATGGCTCTATCAACACTATTAAAGGCAAGAGTTGAAATTAGAAAAAATCAGGGAAATTGCATATTTGGAAGAAATTTATTTTTTAGGGTCAAATATATAGATGAGATAAATTATTTAATTAGTATATTAATTTTTGAAATAATTATTTTAATTAAAAGAGTTTTGAAAATTATTTTTAAATAAAATGATATTTTCGAAAATTACTATTTAAATAATAAGATAATTAATTTTGAATTAATTAGTTTTATTTATTTAAATAATGTGAAAATATATATTTATGATAATTCAAATTGGATTTGAATTTTAAATGATATTTATTCGTTAATTAATCTGATAAAATAAGTTATCAAATTTAGATATTTTTTAATAAATAATAATTAAAAGAAAGTAGTTGAAACACATCTCTGAAATTAGGGATGTGTAGCCAGCTACAGTACTGGCATTGTAGTTGGCGTGTATTAGTGTAACAAGAATCAAGATTGGATCTTGATATTTTATTTATTTATTTAATAATTAATTTAAAATTTAAAATTTAAAATTTAATTAATTCTTTTATAAATCTATCAGATAGAAATTATTTTCAAGAGACGCTTAAGTAAAAGAATATTCTAGTGAGAAAATTCTAAGTTTTTCACATAGAAAGAGAGAAATATATAGTAATATTTTTTCTGTCATTGAAAACTGTCTCAGACCTAATATTTCAAGATCTCATGAGTTGAGTATTTCTTGCGAATCAGACAATTTCTCACCATTACTCTACATGCTCACACATGTCTTGAGGTGTAGAGATACATCTTGGAAGATCTTGGTCCGAGTATTCAGAAGGTTGCTTTGGATTGGATGTTCGTTGGAGTTACTAAAAGATAGCGATGATTCTTGATTGTTTTACAACTGGTAAATCCTCATCTTTTTCTTTCTCTTTGATTAATGGTTTGCATATTAATGGATCATGTTATTTAAAGAATGTTTAAATAAATATATTTTTTGAAATCTCTCGGCCCACCACCCTATGCTTACCGCTGCTCATGTGGTAAACTAGTTAGCAACACATGCATCTATTGAAATTAAACAATAAAACAGAGAAAAAGTAAATTACTTACTTATTTGCAGCGGAATTAATGAGACTCCACCCTTTTAGTTCTCTATCCTTTTGTCTTTTCTGATTGTTAGGAATTGCCAAGAACTGAAATAGGAACGCAACCACAATCTTCCTCACCAATCTTTGATCAAGCCTAACTAGTGTGCGCAATTTTCTCAAAACATGAGATAAAGATCCAGAAGAGAAGAAGAGAGAGTGGCTAGAAGAGTGTAATCTAGGATTTTCTTTAACTGAGCACTTACCAAAAACTTGTCATCTAAAAACTCTAGCTATAACATTCTATTTATAACACATCCATGGGCTTATTTTCTTAATTAAATTAATTATAAATAAAGCCCTATTATGGTTGGCTCACACCATGTGGGTTGGGCTCATGATGTGTGACTTAAATTTAAGACCCAATGGACTCAAATTCAAGACCCTTTTATTTAAACATTTTATAAATAATTAATTGAATAAATAATTAAATCCTTATTCAAATTAACTATTTATAATTTGAAACTTGATTTAATGTTATCTATTAATATTAACACCAATTTGTCATTATTAATAAATATGCCCAATGTTTTACAATAACTCTCTTCTTTTCTCCAATTCATAACCATGAATACAAGTTACAATAGGTTCTCGTGAGTTTAGATATAGAATAAATTATCTCTCAACTTATTAATTCCTCTTGACTCCACTATAAACTCAGAATTGGACTATTGGATTTATAGAATGTATTTATACTAATGTAAATACATTATTCATTGTTATAACCATTATCGTTAGTCAACCCTCTATCGGTGGCATATTGATGAGTCGAGTGAATTTTACCGTTGTACCCCTCAGTGGTATTTTATCCTTAACTCCCACTAAGTTCCTTATAAATGATAATTCCATAAACTTAATTACATAAATGAGTACTCAATCATTTAACCATTTAAACTAAGCTATTAAGGAAATCATCTTTTCACTTCTATTACGAAAGTTATAGATTTCATATGTATGATAAATACTCTCATTCAATTACACTATTGAATCTCCAAGATGTAAGTATAGGCTATGTCGTAGGATAAGCTTTCAACAAACAAGTTAAAAAGATTAAGATAATATAATTAATAGAAATATTATCACTCAGAATTGAGATCGACGTGACCTATGGTCAATGTTGTGACATTGATTAGATTTGATAATAACGATAGTTATTTATCTATCAATAATCAATGTCGATCCTAGTCCAATGTAATTAGATACCTCCAATCATCTCTACTTGGTAAATGTCTTGGATAAGACACTACACCATTGTGTAAGTAGATCATATCGTAGATTATAAAATTAATGAAAATCCTGTGCACTGATTTAATCTTAGGACTAATTCTTTTGAACATGTAATTACAATTATAATCCATTGTGACATAGTCACTATAATTGTAACTAGTTACACATGTTCAATATTTTATAGACATTTGTATTAAACAAATAATCATGTAATAAAACACGTGAGCAATCCAATTGATAAAAAAATGATTTTTATTCTATATTGATAATAAAATGTGTTACATAAGAAATATGGTTTTACACGGGCATAAAACCCAACAATTCGAAGCATAAACACAAGAATGAATATGGGAGGCTATATTCCGACCAATATCAATAGTCTTGCCATTCAAAAAAACATAAAGTTGCACTGCTTTCTCAGTATTGACAATAGTAATATGTAAGGTGCTGGTATTAAACGAGAAAATCAAATATACGCAACGAGTAATGAGCCCATTTTAATAATTATTAATACCAACCAAGATCATACATATATATATTAAATCATATACAATCATATTAGAGATTACCTCTTGTAGCCTATCAAGTGTCCTAGAGTCTTTTTGTATAAAATCAACGATCTTCCTATCCAAGTTCTGAAAGTTCACACCTTGATCTTCAAAACCAATACTCAAACACACAAGGACGTGTGTGGGCATGTAAGATTCAAAAGGTTGACTTATGACTCTCTAGATGTACTTAACACATGATATCTAGAGAGGTTTGATTGAGAGGAGGAATTGAACAATTTTCAGGTTTAGGAAAACTATCACTTCTGTCTCAAAGAGAGAGTCTATTTTTAATCACATGAAAAACATTTTCTTAAAAAGCATCGTTTCTTTTCAGGTTTATAAAGATAATTAACTAAATTAATTAA
The DNA here is from genome assembly GCF_963169125.1 of Humulus lupulus. Lineage (NCBI taxonomy): Eukaryota > Viridiplantae > Streptophyta > Magnoliopsida > Rosales > Cannabaceae > Humulus > Humulus lupulus. The sequence goes on along the minus strand of NC_084801.1, from coordinate 20,402,550 downwards.
TCTTTATTTTATTAAAATAAAACTGATTAGTTATAACCTGATAACTTCATTTTAACGTCATTTTAGAATGTGTTTTTGTGGCAATCTTGAATCTTTATGTGTGTTTTGTGCAAGATTTCACTTTTGTTTGTCTTTGTTGTAGGATGGTGCGATGAATCACGAGAATAATGTAAATAAAAGTGAGAATGGTGGAAAAACGAGGCTCTTGGCGATCGTTGGACTCAAAATGATGCTAAGGATGATTAAAAGACGGGTTTTTGATGAAGAGATGAGTTGAAAGACCTAATCTGAGAAAAAAATTGAGTTAGGGTCGCGACTTGGGCTTATAAGTCGCGAATCAAGGCGAAGTCAGAGACGAATAGATGCTGGATGGAATTAGTGTTGCGACTTGGACTTACAAGTTGCGACTCAAGAGGAAAACAGAGGCTCAGCTAAGGGAAAACTTGGACACGGGCCGCGACTTGATGATGTTTAAGTCGCGGCGCCTGAGGATTTACACGAAAGAAAAGGTTCAAAAATAGACACGGGTCGCGACCCAGAGAAGGCCAAGTCGCGGCCCGCATAGAAAAAAAATACAACCTTTGTTATTTTTTACTATAAATTCGTATTTAGGGTTTAATTAAGTTAATGAGGTCAGTTTTTAATTACGTTTTTAGAGATTAATTGTGATTCTTATGCTAGTTATTCTGCAGTTTTGTATTTTTCTTTCTTCTTTAAGTTTATGAATCTTATGTTTTTGAATTATTATTTTGTTGACTTAGTCATGTCTGATATGAACTAAACAATTTTTATCTAGGGTTTAATGTAGTCACTTGGATATCTATCTAATTTAATTATGATATTCTTTTGATTTTTCTTCTATATTCTAATCTATATAATGTGTGTTTAATGCTAGTAAATACTTGATCAATATTTGCTTGATTTTATGATTTTGATTCAAAATTCGAAAGATGAGAATTGACTATGCAATCATTATATAGACATAGGTTGCATATTGGACGAAAGTACCTGTATGACTTGTGTAGTAATTGAGTTTCCATGCTTAATGTCTTCTATACGTTTAAGTTTAGCACAGAGATGTAGAAAACCTGCATATAGGTTGAGATCTTATATCTTGAAAATGAATAATAATCGATTTAGGTTAATCTGCTATTAGAATAAGAATAAAGAAATCTAGAATTGATTAATAAAATTAGTAGAATGAAAAGTTTATGAAATTAACACCTTAGGTCTTTTTAATAGTGATTTTAAATCTTTTAATTAGTTGTTTTTGTTCAAAGTTATTTTCAATTTTAAAATTAAATTCAAAAATCAAAATTTTAGTTGCCAAATAGAAAGTAAAAAAAACAATTGTTGGTAATTCGAAAACAGTCTTCGTGGGAACGATACTTGTAGAATCCTAGAATTTTACTTGGCTAGATAGTAGTAGTAGTAGTTAGTAGTAGTTTGTAGTATGTTAGATTCCGTGGATTTTGGTTCAAGCCGGGACTTAGTTGGAAACTCATAGCAACAATTATGGATTTTATAGTTTAACCTATAGTTTAGAAATATTAATTATAACATAAGGTTTGATTAATATTGTTGGTTCTAGAAATATTATTAATTATAACCTAAGGTGTAGATAGAATTAATAAGAGCATGATACTTGTCATAATTGTGTTTATTAAGGATTTAAGTATTTTTTTATGAATAGTTTAAATAAAAGAAAGATCTAGAAGCTCTAGAACCCTCCAGAAACTGTTAGGAGCACGTTTAGACTCAGTCAAAGATGTTTTCTCAATTCAAAATATGTTGAAAAAAGTGCAAATACGTGTTTGATATATCAACGTATGCCGATATATCGCAGCTATAAGGCCGATATATCACCCACAGAAGATACAGAAAATACGTCGACTTCGCACGAACGATTGAACAGGGCTTGGGAAAATGGTCTAGGCGATATATCGCCCAAGGTAGGCGATATATCGCCCCTGGTGCATTATTTTTTAAAGTTTAGGATTTTGATTTTAAAAACAGCCTTAACCACTTGGACCTGCCTTTGAACGATTTTGACAGAGTTCTGGGCATTTGTTGAACGAAAAATTCAAATCTTTTTCATTTTATATTCATTTATTTATTCAAAGTAAAATGGGTTAGGTTAACTCCTTGAACTCTATATATAGGACCTAGTACTCAGCCATTTTCTTCATTCTTCAAGCAATTGTTCAGAGCCTCCAAGTTGCTAAGATTACTATTGAGAGAAACACTTGGGTTTTTGGGTTAAAAGCTTTATCAATATAAGCTTTTCTAAACACTTGGGAAGTGAGATATAGTGAGATTTCGGTATCGAGGTTCAGATCAAGTCATAAGATTATTCAAGGTATTTGTATCCTTAAGTTCAGATCTTTATGGTTCATTAGTTTTCTTTGATTTTCTTTTAGATCCTAACTCTTGTTTATGATTCTTGGTTAGGTGTTTAAGTTTCTTGAAAACTTAAGGTTCTTCTCGGTAAGTTTATTCTTTGATGGATTACTACTCTTTTTCATCTCCTTTCTTTAGAAATACTCATGGTTTGTGGTGTTGGTTTTTAGGAGTGTTATAATCCCGTTCTTTTTCTCAAATATCCCGGTTTGTGGAAAGGAAAATAGGATAGATTATATGTGCTTATATGTTTATGCTATGATATATTTTATGCTATAACATGTATATGTACAAATATGTTTTATAGTCCTTGGGCATATGACTTGTTTAGATAACAAGCCCCAATAATATGTTTTATAGTCACTTGGGCATATGACTTGCTTAGATATCAAGCCCCTAGAATTTTTATCATTGTCATGGTTTAGAGTTATGATTTACCCTACCTCGATTGGTAGACAGAGGACCTAGAAAGGTTATCATATACTACCATGTGATCTAACCTACCTCGATTAGTAGATAGAGGACCTAGATGGTTTATCACATGCCATGTTAATGAGTTAATGGCCATTAATATTGTAGTCCTATATGATATATGTTTTTATAGTCATATGTTTTATAATATATGTTTATGATATAGTCTTATGTTTATAATTCATGATAAATGTTGTTAGTAGATTTTCCTTGCTGGGCATTAGGCTCACTCCTTTATTTTTAGCTTGATGCAAGAAAATGAATATGGAAGGGGGAAAGATTCATGGCAGCTTGGCTTGTGTGTTAAGGATGAATGGATTGAATGGATCGCGTGTCGATTGAGGATGACGTTATTTTAAAGTTTTTTAAATTATGTTTTGATGTAATTCTGCAATTAGTATTTAAACAATTAAAGTTTATGTTTTATGTTTTATAACAATGGGATCCCTTACCATATTTTATAATCATACATTATTTTGTATTTGGTACAATATTTTGGGTTTTAACTAAAGTTATGTTATTTCTTATGTTTGTATCAAATTAGTAGTTATGTCTTTGTAGTTTTAATGGTCCGGGGTCTTAGAAATAGTCGGGGCATTACAATTGGTATGAGAGTAAACAGTTCATATGCATGAAGTTCTCCTTGACACACACGCATAAGCTCCGAATCTAACTGCCAATGTAAGTGTTTATGTTATAGTTATTATGTTTATGTTTATAGCTAACGTTTTAGCCCTTATGTTTTCAGTCAAGAATGGATGGAGCCTTGCCCTATGAGGATATCCGAGCCTTTAAGGCATTGAAAAGGATTAGAGAGCCAAGGAATACAGTAGGAGTGTTAGAAAGAATCACTCAAAGATTAATCTTATTCCACAAGGAGATAGTTCATCTTCAGACTACTAAGCAAATTATGATGAGAGCTACAGAGCAATACGTCTTAGTAATTAGGTTTTTTTTAAAGATTTTCCTTATGTAATTTCAACTTTAGAAGAAATATGGGAGACTATAGATGATGAAGATGATTTACCGGTAGCCATGAGATATTATTTTCTCATACTTAGGTTCACCTCTAACTTGAAATTTCAATTTACTAATGAGCAAATACATAGAATCTTTATGAATCTTTGCCGAGGAAATTTTGAGGCTCAAGATAATGATGAGATAGATGAAGATATGTTAGATGAAGGGTCAGATGTAGAAGATCCTGATTTTTAGATTCACCCTAGCTATGTTAGTTTATTTCTTATTATTTTTGCATTTATGATTGTACTTAGTGAAAACCTTTTTCCAAATGAATATTATTGTTATTTTTGATAACATGTATGAGTTTGATTTTTTTTTTACAATTGTAATAAATTTAAATAAATAAATAATGATTGAGTTCGGTGAGGGTGGCTACAAATCAATGGACTAGGTTCTATATTGAGAGTTAGGGGGCCATAGTATTAGGAACGATTTTACTGATCCCAGCCCTCCCTCAATATGGTTAACTTTGGAACAACGACGAGTTTCGAGCCTGAGAATTAAGTCATATAGGATGATTAGAAACAGACTTAGAAAATAAAGATGGCTGATTTTCTAAGTATAGAAACACACCCTAATTATAAAGAAGGCTTACATAATTCTTCATAAGAAATCATAATTAGTAGGTCCGAGTTATGTTTTCATAGATTAAGTTTTTGCCTTAGAGCCTATTAGGGTAAGTTCTAACATGCTTTTCTCGACTATTAGAACTCTGTTGAAGATGTCGCTCAGAAGGTCTGCACGCACAAATGCCAATGCCTCCAGCACCGCCCACGAGACTAATGAAGCCCCTCCAGTTCGCAGAAGGGGAGCGCGTGCTACCAATGCTGCTGCTAACAGAAGTGCACCGCCGCCTCTGGTTGACAACACCATAGAGATTGTTAGGCTACGACAACAAGTAGAAGAGCTGCTACAGCAACAACGACAACAGGCTCAGCTGCAGCCACAGACTCAGACTCAGACTCAGCCTCAGCCGCAACCGTAGCCTCAGTAAATGGCTCAAGCACCCCAACAAGTAGGTCCTTATGGGGGATGGCCAATGGAGAACTATGCGCCTTACCCAGCTTAGTACATGGAGCTAATCTACGAGCGGTTTCTTAAGCAACACACTCCAAACTTTAAAGGGACAACATACCCCTTTGAGGCGGAAGAATGGCTCAGGAATGTAGAGCCGATCCTGGCACACATGAACCTCGGCAACGTGGACCGCATATCCTGCGGTTTGTCTCTTCTAAAGAAGGATGCTAGAATCTGGTGGGATTTAGTTCAGCAGACTCATTACATTGCCACCATGACATGGACTAGATTTGTGGAGCTCTTTCACAAGAAATGTTATAACTCGACAGTCATCGCTACGAGGGTAGAAGAGTTCACCAGTCTAAAGCAAGGCAACTTAACGGTAGCAGAGTATGCTTGACAGTTTGACTGACTAGCCAAGTTCGCGCCAAAGTTGGTCCCAACCGAATTTTTGAGGGTCACCAAGTTTGTTAGAGGATTCAGGCCAAAGATTGAGCTAGGAGCCAAGCTAGAAAATCCTGGAACCACTACTTATGCCAATGCTCTAGAAATAGCTATAGAAGTAGAAAGGCTTCAGCCGAATGTTAGTAAGGAGGAGGCCAGTAAGCCTGAACCTAAATAGCAGAATCAACCTCAGAACGATCAGAACCACAACAACAACCATCAACATAGCAACAATAATTGTCAGAAGAGAAGGCATCCTAACAACAAGCAATCCGACAATGACAAAAGATCACGGAAAAATAATGGAGGTAATAGGTCGGGTTATGTAGAATACACGCAGTGCTCCAAATGCCAAAAGAAACATCCTGGTGAGTGTCGTGTAAACACCAAGGGGTGCTATAATTATGGCCAGGAAGGTCATCGGAAGAGGGAATGTCCGCAACTTAAGCAAGAAGAGAAAAGGGACAACAAGATGGTTCCTGCCAGAGTCTTTGCCTTGACCCAAGGAGACGCTGAAGCTAGTAACAAAGTGGTCATAGGTCAGATTCTTATCCTCGATAATATATGATCAGTATTATTTGATTCGGGGGCAACACACGCGTATATATCATTAGGGATGATAAAGAAATTAGATTAACCTTGTGAAAGATTTAGAACTAGGTTTGTGACAGAATTGCCTTCGGGCGAAGTAGTCCTATCATCATGGATAGTACAAAGCGTGTTGATCAAAATTGAGGATGTAGAAGTATAAAGAGACCTGATAGAGCTAGAGATTAAAGAATTCGACGTAATACGGGGCATGGATTGGCTAGCAAGGCATGGCGCAACCATCGACTGTAGATGCAAGAAAGTGATGTTCGAAATTCCTGACGGTCAGAGACTATGTTTTATGGGAAAGGTTTCAGGACTATGAACACCTCTTATTTCATCCCTCAAAGCGCAAAGGATGATAGAAAAAGGATGTCACGCATTCTTAGCCAACGTCACAGATATGGTAAAGGAAACACCACTAAAGGTTAGAGACGTACGCATCATAAAATAATTCCCATAAGTATTTCCTGACGACTTACCAGAGTTGTTGTAACGCCCTAAACTCTAGGGACCATTACGGTGTGCATTTTGAACGGTGCTAAAATCGCTAATCGAGTCATTTGGCCATAATTGTGTAACTAAGTATGATTAGTGGTTTAGGGTTAAAATTTTTGGTTAAGATATAACGTTTCACTAAAACGTTTACCATATACATTGGGATCCCAAAAATATAATTTAAAGGTTAATTACAACAAAAGATTTACAAACAGCCGACCTAAGCGGCAAAATAGGATTTAACTCTAGTTCCTCTTTCAACCCTTGGCTATGGCGGTCGAGCAGCCACATATGTACACATCGTCACCTAAGCTCTCCAACTCAAGGATGGTTCAGCTTTCTTTTGCCTTTACCTGCACCACATAGCACCCGTGAGCCGAAGCCCAGCAAGAAAACTCAATATGCTCATGAACAGTAATAACATGTTACTAAATCATAATGTGCATGCCTAGCAATAGTATCCCTATTCACGCATGCAAATAAGTCCAAACAATAATGGTTTTGGGTCATGCCCTCCTGTAAGGATGACTATAAATCAATCCTAAACAGATGAGTGATTAACACTGGAGGTTCCGATAACCATGCTGGGGCTTATAGCCCTAATCAGATGAGTGATTTAATACTTGAGGTTCCGATAACCATGCTGGGGCGTGTAGCCCTAATCAAATGAGTGACTGAGGAGTAAGTCACTAACATGGGTTCCGTACCCTTAGATGAGTGACTGATGAGCAAGTCACTAACTTAAATCAAATGAGTGACTGATGAGTGAGTCACTAACATGGGTTCCGCACCCTTAGCCATGCGACGATGTAGTCACCTGGGCCTTCTTGCCCTGACTCTGAGTGACTAGCCATGAGACTAGACAAGCGCTTTTAGTTTTCATCGAACTTGAGGTTGGTCCGGCATTAATGCTCATGATGAGTCATTCAATACAGATGTCGATTAGATCTAATCTTTTCAGCTCTGCATTCATGACGCTTATGTTGCTTCTAACTCATAGGTCAATAACATACGACCAGTGCTCAATGCTACTGTAACACCCTGGTTACCCCAGAACAGTTACGGTGAACCAGAAATTTGACTCATTGCCTGAGTCCTTTGGTTAAAAACGTGTTCTAGGTGTTATTAACAGGTTAAGGTGAAAACCAATAAAAAGGGAAATGATATGTTTTATTGATACATAAAACTGTTCATGGGCCCACAAGAACATTTACAATTTATTTGCAACCCAAAAAGGTCACTACTGTTCCAAAATTATACACCCGCCGACCTAAGCAGAAAAAATAGGGTAAACCCCCTAGTTCCTCTGAGAACTCCTTGGCCGTGGTGGTCAAGCGGCCGCATATGTACACATCACCACCTAAGCTCTCCACTCAAGGCTGGGTGAGCTTTTCTTTTCCTTTACCTGCACCACATAGCACCCATGAGCCAAAGCCCAGCAAGAAAACATAACATTATATGTAAACATTATCAAATGATTATCATTATAATCACACTGAGCACAAAGCTTTCAAACAAATGAGTGAATATCACTTGAGGTCCTGATAAACCATACTGAGTGACTGACAAGCAGGTCACTAATTCAAGTGGAAGAGTGGCTTCTAGGTAAGCCACTAGCCTTCAATAGGTTCTGGTAAACCATACTGAGTGACCGACAAGCGAGTCACTAGATCAAATGGAAGAGTGGCTGCTAGTTAAGCCACTAGCCTTCAAGCGCTTATAATGTTCATCGACCTTGAGGTCGGTCCGACATTAATGCTCTTTGAGTCATTCAATGCAAATAATCGATTAGATCTAATCTTTGTTGGCTTGTGTTAACACGCTAAGGCCGTTCTGATTAATGAGTCAGCGCAACGTGACCAGTGCCCAGTTCCACCGCCGAACCTGACTAATAAGTCACAGCTTCACAGTTGATACTAGCACCTTTGCCAAATCTGACTAATGAGTCAGTACCATGCACAAGTGAGCAACATTTGCTAAGTATTCCATAATCAATTCATGTTCATATTTACACAACCAACATGCATCATGAATAACCATGCATGTCACATTTGGGGTGCAGTTTTCTTACCTCTAGTTCGAGCTAGAATGAATAAAAGAATGACCCTTGAGAACGATCAACCTTTTGGTCCTTTAGCGGTTACTTGGTCATAACCAATTATGGGATTCCATCAATAAAATAGATCATAAAAGGTTCCCAAATCAAAACCTAGCCTCTAAGACATCAACCACTACTTAACCAGGTAGTAGGATCGACCCCGAGGCCTAAGGCTTGAATCCCCAAGCTAAAAACACATTTCTGGCCAAAATTGCCCTGATGGGCCGTGACTCACCCTCCTGACAGAGGCGTTTCCACCTCTGAAGCCAACTTAGGCCGCGGCGCACCATAGCCAGGTCGCGGCTCATTTCGCAAAACAGCAAACACTAGCTGAATTTTCCCTGCGTTTTCCCTTGGAACCACACCTTCAAACTAGTTCCAAACCTCATCCAAACATTCAATTCAACCTCTAAACATCACCTATATCAAACCCTCACCAAAACCTAAGTCAAACATCAACCTAACTCCCATTAATTCCAACTAACCACCAAGAAATCACAAACTGAAATCTTAAACTAAAACAGAGTAAAAACCAGAAACTTATGGCTGAACTCACCTCAAATTCAAGATTAAACCTCCTTCAATGGTTGAACCAAGTCTACAAACTCAGCCCCTTGATTTCCTAGCTTGATTCCACACTTTGAGCTCAAAAACTCCAAAGAGGAAATGGAAGAGAATGAGGGAAATTGATGTACGAGAAGGAGAAGTAAAACCCTGTTTTGCTCTGTTTTTCTACAGTCCACTAAAGGTTCATATACATCCAAACCAAATGACCTAAATGCCCCTAGGTCACTTAAGGCTTCTAAAGTCATTCCAAGGGAAAAATTGTCCTTTTGAACCCATACCGTTAATCATAATTAATGCTCTCCAATTCCCGCTAATCTCAATAATTCCAAACACCAATAATTCATATCCCGTTACCCTATAATGCCCGGTAACATTCTAATCTTTAAAAACACCCCGAGGCTCAACTCAAGCCCTGAGCTTAAGCCTGTTATGACCAAGCCGATAATTAACATACCATGATCGTCTCATGCCGAATGGCTCGAACAAACCTACATTATAATGTGGTCTCAAAATGTATCACCGACATGCATACAAATAAACAATTTACCCTCAACGGGCCAAGTTACCATCACACCCCTGTAATTATAAATATGGACACACATGCATGAATTTAACATCATATTATAATATAATCCACATATACATGCATTTTATCAATTAATAACATAATTAAGCAAGTATGGCCCTCCCGGCCTTCTATTCACGCCTTTAAACCATAACGGAGAATTCGGGGCATTACAGCTACTGTCGAACTTGACTAGTAAGTCATAGCTTCACAGTCAGTTCTGACACCATTGCCAATTTTGGCTAATAAGTCAATACTACGCACAAGTAAGCAATGCAACCAAGCATATATCATATGTCAAATATCCAAATGTAGGGCATTCAACATGCTTACCTAACAACTGATAGCATACTTATGATCATGCATAAATGCAGAGACCCAAGCTCTGATCAAACTCATATTCAACATTCATGGCATGCCCTAATCACATGTTTCTCATGCATCACATGCATCACATACTGGGTGCAGTTTTTTTACCTCTGGTTCGAGCGAGAAATAACAATTGAATGACCCTTGAGAACGATCGATCCTTTAATCCCTTAGTGGTCACCTAGTCATAACCAAATATAACCCCCGTTAATGAAAATCAACCATAAAAGGGTCTTGACCTAAACCTCACTCCCAAGACCCTGAATTGTACCCAAATGGTGAGTAGATTCGATCCCGAGCCTTAGGAATTGAAACCCCGAGCCAAAAACCCTAAAAAATGCCTAAAACATGCATCAGAGAAAATAGGGTAGCGCTGCCCTCCTAGCGCCCCAGCGCTACAACCAGGATTGATTTGCCCTGGCTAGTGCTGAAGCGCTCCCCCTTGGGCGCGGTAGCGCTAGGACCAGGCTGATCAGCCCTGGTTTTAGCCTCCTTCGATTCCTCCATTTCCAACCTGAAAAAAAAAGCTTCCAAACTCCATTTAAACCCCCAATTGAACCCAAAAACCATCTAAACATGACCTAGGCATCATAACCCAAGTAACCCTAGCCAAAAACTCCCATCAATTCCCATTATCCAACTCAAAATCCAGCTGAAACTCAATAAGAAAATACAGAGCAAGAACAAGAGTTTTAATGGCTAGAAACTCACCTTAATCTCATAATCACTCCCTCTTCAATGGTAGAACATAACCCTAGCTTATCAAGACTTGGTTCCTAAAAAAGAGCTTCAAAATCAAAGAGAAAAGAGGAGAAGAAGATGATCGGGAGAGGAAGATGAAGATGCTTTATTTTGCTGCAGCTTAATGGTTTATATATATCCTTAAGGTCAAAAGACCAAAATGCCCTCATGCCTAAGTAAAACCCTTAACAGCCACCAATGGCAAGATCGTCCTTTCGCGCCTATCTCGTTAATCATAATTAACACCCTCCAATTCCCGTTATTTTCAACATTCTCAAATGCTAATAAATAATATCCCATTACCCTTTAATTCCCGGTAATGTTCTAATCACCAAATTACCCCGAGACTCACCCCGAGCCCCGAAACTAACCCCGTTATGACCAGACCACATTCAAAGATCGTCTCATGTCAAATGGCTCAAACAAATCCTCATGTAATGTGGTATTATTCATAATTCACCCACATGCATGAAAATACACAATTACGCCCTCAACGGGAAAATTACCAAAATGCCCTTATAATTAAAAAAAAATGGACCTATATGCATGCATTTATCATCATATTATAATATAATTCACATAAACATGCATATAATCATTTAATAACATAATGAATCAATTATGGCCCTCCCGGCCTCCTAATCAAGGTCCTAAACCTTAAGGGATTTTGGGGCATTACAGTTGCCGCCGACTCGGGAAATTGACTTCACAATCGAACTAGTACCGGGCACCAAGCCTATCTCAAAGGCACCGTACCGGATGGCACCTACCAAACTCAAGGATTTGAAGACGCAGCTACAAGAACTCTTAAACTTGGGTTTCATTAGACCAAGCCATTTGCCATGGGGAGCCCCGATTCTATTTGTGAAGAAGAAGGATAAAAGCATGCGGATGTGTATAGATTATCGCGAGTTGAATAAGGTGACAATTAAGAATAAGTACCCGCTATTCCGGATTGACGACTTGTTTGATCAACTCCGAGGAGCGACCGTGTTTTCAAAGATTGATCTACGGTCCGGGTATCACCAGCTCAAGGTGCGGGAAGAGGATATTCCCAAGACAGCTTTTAGAACTCGATAAGGACATTACGAGTTTCTAGTTATGTCGTTTGGTCTTACCAACGCTCCAGCCACATTTATGGACTTAATGAATCAGGTCTTCAAGGATTATTTGGATAAATTCGTCGTAGTGTTTATCGACGATATTTTGGTGTACTCCAAAGACGAAGTCGAGCACGAGGAACATTTAAGAAGGACCATGTTGCGACTAAAGGAGCATCAACTTTATGCCAAGTTCAAGAAGTGCGAATTTTGGCTTTCGCAAGTAGCGTTCTTTGGCCACATAGTATCCAAGGATGGAGTTGCTGTAGACCCAACTAAGGTAGAGGCTGTGAAGGATTGGCCAAGACCTAAGAATGCATAAGAGGTTAGAAGTTTTCTTGGGCTAGCAGGCTATTATCAGAGGTTTATAGAAGGCTTTTCTAAGATAGCCACTTCGCTTACCAACCTGACCTGGAAACAACAAAGGTTCAACTGGACAGACAGATGTAAAGAGAGCTTCCAGTTGCTTAAGGATAAGCTATGCTCAGCACTAGTACTTTGTGTACCGACAACCAATGACAAGTTTATAGTCTACTATGATGCGTCGAAGTAGGATTTGGGTTGTGTGCTGATGCAGAATGACAAAGTAATAGCCTATGCCTCAAGGCAGCTGAAGGAATACGAGCAACGCTATCCAACACATGATATGGAGTTGGCAGCGGTGGTGTTTGCATTGAAAATTTGGCGCCATTATCTTTATGGAGAACGGTGTGAGATTTATACGGACCACAAGAGCTTAAAGTATTTCTTCACATAGAAGGAGCTCAACATGAGGCAACGCAGGTGGTTAGAATTAGTAAAGGATTATGACTGCGAAATCCTATACCACCTGGGAAAAGCAAACGTAGTTGCTAAGCAGAAAGAGTTATGGAAATCTAGCAGCGTTAGTCGGAATAGAAAAGCCGCTTTAGCAAGAACTGATCAATGCCAGAATAGAAGTATTCATTGGTAAACTAGCTAACTTGTCCATCTAGTCAAGTCTGTTAGAAGATATACGGATCGGACAAGGGCATGATGACACATTAGTATCTCACATAGCTACAGTTAAAGAAGGCAAGACCACAAATTTCTCGATATCAGGACAGGGGTTCTTGAGATATAAGGACCGGGTATGCGTGCCGAATGATAATGGGATTAAGATGAAGATTTTAGAATAAGCGCACAATACCCCATACTCAGTTCACCCAGGGTCAACCAAGATGACTCACGACCTTAAAGCATTGTATTGGTGGCCAGGAATGAAGAAATATGTAGCAGAATATGTGTCTAAATGCTTAGTATGCCAACAAGTGAAAGCAGAACATTTGCGGCCTGCAAGCTTATTGCAACCGCTTAGTATTCCAGAATGGAAGTGGGACGATATAGCCATGGACTTCGTGACAGGATTGCCACGAACAAATAAGCAGCACGACTCAGCTTGGGTAGTAGTAGATAGACTAGCCAAGTCAGCTCACTTCCTGCCTGTCAAGACTACGTACACAACAAACCAGTACGCAGACATCTATGTCCGAGAAATAGTATGACTGCATGGAATCCCTAAGACCATAGTCCGATATAGGATCAGTGTTTACATCGAGATTTTGGGGAGCTTGCAGCAAGCCATGGGTACCAAGTTAAGTCTTAGTACGACATTTCATCCTTAGACCGATGGTCAGTCCGAGCGTGCCATACAAATTTTAGAAGATATGTTGTGCGCTTGTGTACTTGATTTCAGAGGATCATGGAGTAAGTATTTTCCACTAATAGAGTTCTCCTACAACAATAGCTACCAGTCAACGATCGGGATGGCACCCTATGAGCTACTTTATGGAAGGAGGTGTCGATCGTCGTTGCATTGGCATGAGGTAGGAGAAAGGCAACTTCTTGGACCCGAAGCTGGAGAAGCTTAGGATGCAGTAACATTAATTATAAAGCGTATGCTCGCAGCTCAGAGCCGTCATAAAAGTTATGCGGATGCCAAGCGGTGTGATGTGGAATTCAAAGTCGAAGATCAAGTCTTCTTAAAGATATCTCCTATGAAAGGTGTGAAGAGGTTTGGGAAGAAAGGCAAGCTTAGTCCCCGGTATATAGGTCCTTTTGAGATATTGGACGAGGTGGGAACATTTGCATATAGATTAGCTCTACCGCCAGCTCTAGCAGATAGCCATAATGTGTTCCACATCTCAATGTTGTGTAGATATGTGTCAGACCCATCTCATGTCCTCCAGAAAGACTTGAGTTACGAGGAACGACCGGTTAGCATCCTAGATAGAGAGATGAAGGAATTACAGTCTAAGAGTATTCCGATAGTCAAGGTCCTATGAAGTAATAATTTTGAGCATGAGGCAACGTGGGAGTTGGAGGAAGACATGTTAGCACAGTATCCAGAATTGTTTGATAAGAAAATTTAGGGGACAAAATTATTTTAATTAGGGGAGAATTGTAGTGTCCCATAATTTTACTTAGCTAGATAGTAGTAGTAGTTAGTAGTATGTTAGATTTCGTTGATTTTGGTTCAAGTCGGGACTTAGTTGGAAACTCATAGCAACAGTTATGGATTTTATAAGTTTAACCTATAGTTTAAAAATATTAATTATAACATAAGGTTTGATTAATATTGCTGGTTCTAGAAATATTATTAATTATAACATAAAGTTTAGATAGAATTAATAAGAGCATGACACTTGTCATAATTATGTTTATTAAGGATTTAAGTATTTTTGATGAATAGTTTAAATAAAAGAAAAATCTAGAAGCTCTAGAACCTTCCAGAAACTGTTAGGAGCACGTTTAGACTCAGTCAAAGTTGTTTTCTCAATTCAAAATATGCTGAAAAAAGTGCAAATACGTGTTTTATATATCAACGTATGCCGATATATCGTATACGGAAGATACGAAAAACACGTCGACTTCACACGAACGATCATACAGGGCTCGGGAAAATGGTCTAGGTGATATATCGCCCAGGGTAGGCGATATATCACCCCTAGTGCATTATTTTTTAAAGTTTGGGATTTTAATTTTAAAAACAACCTTAACCCTTTGGACTTGCCTTTGAACGATTTTGATCGAGTTCTGGGCACCTGTTGAACAAAAATTCAAATTCTTTTCATTTTACACTCATTTATTTATTCAAATTAAAAGGGGTTAGTTTTACTCCTTGAACTCTATAAATAAGACCTAGACTCAGCCATTTTCTTCATTCTTCAAGCAATTGTTCAGAGCCTCCAAGTTGCTAAGATTACTATTGAGAGAAACACTTGGGTTTTTGGGTTGAAAGATTTATCAATCTAAGCTTTTCTAAACACTTGGGAAGTGAGATATAGTGAGATTTCGGTATTGAGGTTTAGATCAAGTCATAAGATCATTCAAGGTATTCTTATCCTTAAGTTCAGATCTTTATGGTTCTTTAGTTTTCTTTTATTTCCTTTCAAATCCTAACTCTTGTTTATGATTCTTGGTTAGGTGTTTAAGTTTCTTGAAAAGTTAAGGTTCTTCTCGGTAAGTTTCTTCTTTGATGGATTAGTACTCTTTTTCATCTCCTTTCTTTAGAAATACTCATGGTTTGTGGTGTTGGTTTTTAGGAGTGTTATAATCTCGTTCTTGTTCTCAAATATCCCGGTTTGTGGTAAGGAAAATAGGATAGATTATATGTGCTTATATGTTTATGTTATGATATGTTTTATGCTATAACATGTATATGTACACATATGTTTTATAGTCCTTGGGCATATGGCTTGTTTAGATAACAAGCCCCAAGAATATATTTTATAGTCGCTTGGGCATATGACTTGCTTAGATATCAAGCCCCAAGAATTTTTATCATTTTCATGGTTTAGAGTTATGATTTACCCTACCTCGATTAGTAGACAGAGGACCTAGATGGGTTATCATATACTACCATGTGATCTAACCTACCTTGATTAGTAGACAGAGGACCTAGATGGTTTATCACATGCCATGTTAATGAGTTAATGGCCATTAATATTATAGTCATACATGATATATGTTTTTATAGTCATATGTTTTATAATATATGTTTATGATATAGTCTTATGTTTATAATTCATGATATATGTTGTTAGTAGATTTTCCTTGCTGGGCATTAGGCTCACTCTTTTATTTTTAGCTTGATGCAGGAAAATGAATATGGAAGGCGGAAAGATTCATGGCAGCTTGGCTTGTGTGTTAAGGATGAATGGATTGAATGGACTGTGTGTCAATCGAGGATGACGTTATTTTTAAGTCTTTTAAATTATGTTTTGATGTAATTCCACAGTTAGTATTTAAACAATTAAAGTTTATGTTTTATGTTTTATAACAATGGGATCCCTTACCATATTTTATAATCATACATTATTTTGTATTTGGTACAATATTTTGGGTTTTAACTAAAGTTATGTTATTTCTTATGTTTGTATCAAATTAGTAGTTATGTCTTAGTAGTTTTAGTTGTTAGGAAAAATAGTTTTTGCCTCAATGGAAATGGTAAGATTATACAACTCTAGACAAAATATTACAAATAAATATTGATTGATTAAATAAAGTTACAACTCTATAACTGAAAATTACAAATAAACAAAGAAAAGGATGAAGAAGAAGAGAATAGTGAGAATACAACTCTAAGAAAAACATTACAAGTAAAGTAAAGGTGTTTGAAACAAAAGAAAAGATTACAGCTCTAAACAAAAGTTACAAGTAAATATAACAAGAGAATAAGAAGAAAAGTAATAGAATAAAATGTAAGAACAGAAACAAAAGTAAACTCTCACTTACACAACCTAAGTGAAGAGGGTTGGGGATCACCAACTTGAACAAGGTTTAAAACTTTTGTCTAAAAGCTTATTTCCCCCTAACTCAAGCACTAAGGGATCTCTCTCAGATATTGGAAATGCTTTATGGAATTATCAAGCCTCAAGGTGTTTCTAGCCAAGTGCTCTAATGGATAGAAATGTTGTGTCTTTCAAGTGAGCTATAGGTGTTGGATTAGCTTATACATGATCTTTATTTATTTTCATGTATATCTAATATTAAACAAATTAATACGAGATAGCCTAAAACATGTTTCTAAAATTGAATTCAAAGAGAAACAAAGAATAGAATACTTACAATATACGCAGCGGAATTAAAGAGTCCTTCCTTCATTTTCTCTAACTCTTGTATCCTCTCTGTCGCAAAGTATTATCAAGAAACTGAATCGATCTTCTATTTTCTTCACAATCTTCCAATGTATCCTTAGAACCACCTAGACTAGTGTGGGGAATTCTCAACACATGAGATAGATATAGAGAGAAGAAGAGAAAATAACAAAGTGGCTTAGAAAATGACTTGTGTTTAGAGAGAATATAAAACTATCAGAAAATCTGACTTGTGACTTATCAAACTTCTGTTTTGACTTCTCTCTAAGCACTCCTTTTATAGACTCAATTAGGCCATTTAATTTAATTAAAAAATCAATAAAATAACAGCCATTTTGAAGCCCTAGGTCGAAATTATCATGGGCTATAGGCCCGTAAAATTTCCCATTTGATTATAAGCCCATTGGACTTAAAATCAAGGCTTGTATTATTTTCTATTGATTTAATTAATTAAATAATTATTTAAATCCTTTATCAAATTAATTATATAATTTCAATCTTGATTTAAACTTATTTATTAATTTAGATACCAGTTTATCTTAATTAATAAATCTGCCATAATTTCTCTTTTCTTCTCAAAATTACACAACTCTGTGAAACTATCAAAAATTGACCTGGTCAACTTTGATAATTCTAATTGATGATTAAATCAATTAATTGAGACTATCTAGATGATTTTATCCAAGGTACAATGGGGACCATGGGCCTATGAAATCAAGCTCCAATAAGTTATCATAAATCTAACAAATAAATTTACTAACTTATTAATTCCTCATGACTCTACTAAAGACTCGGAATTGCACTCTTGAATTCATAGAACACTCTACAACAAATATAGATACGCTATTAATTATCCATTGTTACAACCATAATTGTCACTCAATCCTCTATAGACGGTCTACAATGAGATAGGACTAAAATACTGTTTTACCCTCTCATTGTATTTTATCCTTAAAACACTTAGTTCCTTGTAAATGATATTTCAGTAAACTAATTTAATTACTGAAATGAGATCTCTATCATTTAACACCTTGAACCATACTAAAAGGAAACCATCGTTTCACTTCTTCATCAGAAGCTATAGAAGTTCATATCTATGATTAACACTCCCACTCAATTATACTACCGAGTTCCCAAGATGTAAGTATGGGCTAGTCCGTAGGGTAAGCTGGTAACGAACAAGTCAAAGAACTCAAATAATACAATCAGTTAGAATACTAACCACTCAGAATTGAGATTGAATTGACCTATGGTCAACTATATGATATGACTAGAATAGATAATAACGGTATGTTTACTTATCTTATCAAATGTCAATATCGGTCCAGTTCGATGTAACAAATACATCCGATCCTATCTACTTTGCTAATGTTCTGGAAAGAACATAACACTGTTATGTGTAAGTAGATCATATCGTAGATTGGCAAGTCAGTGTAAATCCTGTGTACTGACTAATCTTAGGACTAACTTATTTTGAACATATAATCATATTTATATTCCACTGTGATTACGTCACTATAAATAAGATTAGCTTTATGCTCGGGATTGAATAGAAGTTTATATTAAACAAATAATAATGAAAATAAAACATGTGAGCAAAGTGATTGACCAAGCCAAAAAATGATTTCTATTCTTTTATTAATAATAAAATTAGATTACAAAGAATTTGAGTTTTAATTAGGGCATAAAACCCCAACAATAGGCTCCTATTTATAGAGTTTAGAGACACCCTTTGAATTTCAAATTCCATCAACCCCCATGACTGTTACCAATGATTAATTGGATTATTATGGAATTAAAAATGAGATTTGTGAATTATTTGGGTTTTTGGAGCCGTTCAACAAAGATTGAAAAAACTGAAGAAAAAAAAATTGCCTGTAATGCACCTGTGGCCACGGCCACTGCTCTCTGTCCACCAACATTCAGTGGCCGCAACCACTGACCATTTTCAGCTCACATTTTTGTGCTATTTTTCCAAACGGTTCCAAACCCTCCCAATTGATTTTGTAACCCCCAAAACACATTATTGGGGTTAAAATCATATCTCTAACAACCATTTCTCATATGGCTTTATGAAATTCATCTCAATATTGTGTAACACCAAATTTACACAATAAAGGGTAATATTTGGAAGTTACAAATTTGTAACACCAAATATGTTACATATTTGGATATATCTCATATATCTAAATATTGTAACTCTCTATTATATGTTACAATATGTGACACTCTTTGTCACATTTATTTAATCTAAAACATTATATTATAATATAATATAATATAATATTACATTATATTATAAAATAATATAACATTAATGGTCTGAGGTCTTAGAAATAGTCGGGGCATTACAATACTCTACTTATCATATATCACTTGAATCAATTGCGTGCACTTGCGTATATATATATTTTCGCGATCAAGTTTTTGGCGTTGTTGCTGGGGACTTATTTTCCAATATCATAGTTAATTGTTATTTGTTCTAATTTGGTTTTTATTTTATTTTATTATTGTTTAACATTTATTTGGACCAAGGCTATATTGTGTTTCAGGAATTGTTGGTATATGCGAGGAAGTAGACAAAACCATGGCTGAGAACCCAAATAACGTTGTCAACAATGCAAATATGGGTAATGCAGCTGAAGTTGATCCACCATTAAGGAATTATGTACTCCCTACTGTTACGGAGATACATTCAAGCATTCGTCCCCCACTATTGAGGCAAATAATTTTGAGATAAAACCCTCAATTATTCAGATGGCGCGAAACTATGCACAATTTGGGGGGTTCCCAAATGAGGATCCAAATCTACATATCACAAATTTTTTGGAGTTATGTGTGACATTTAAAATGAATGGGGTGAGTAACAATGTTGTACGATTGAGACTATTCCCATTTACACTAAGGGACAAAGCTAAGAGTTAGTTGAATTCTTTACAAGCCAACTCTATACTTACTTGGTAAATATTTTCCTCCTGCCAAGTTAGCCAGAATAAGAGGAGAGATTAACAACTTCCATCAACTTGATGGGGAGTCTTTGTATGATGCATGAGAATGATTTAAAGAGTTGCAAAGGAAATGCCCACATCATGGAATTAGAGAAGTGGTTGCTAGTTCATACTTTTTACAATGGCTTGGGGGGCAATACAAGGAAAATTATAGATGCAGCATCAGGAGGAGTGTTTATGAGAAAAAGCGCTAATGAAGCATATGAACTTTTGGAAGAGATGTCTATGAATAACTATAATTGGCCTACTAAGTGTGAGAATAAGAAAGTACCAGGAGTCTTAGAAGTTGATCCAATAGCGCTATTGACCACTCAAGTAGCATCTCTAACCAAACAATTGCAGCAAACTAATCTTGCAGCACAAGCAATGCAAGTACAAAATGTCGTGAGTTGTGAGATTTATGGAGGACCTCATTCTTATGAACAATGCCCGAGCACAGCTAGTTGCTCAACTGATGTGAATACTATGCCCTTGGAACAAGCATAGGTTATAGGTAATTTTTCAAGACCTGCACCCAATGCTTACTCAAATTCCTATATACTTGCTTGGAAAAATCACCTTAATTTGTCTTGGAAAAATAATCAAGGGATCCACAGTACCCACCTCAACAACCCCTCATCAACCAACTTATGGATTACATTCTAGACCATATTATGATCCAAACCCACGCCCATCTCATCTACCACCACATCTTCCAACACAACCTGAAGTACAACCCGACGTACTGAACCAGTTCATGACTGAAACCAGGGCATCTATCAGGAATTTGGAGACACAAATAGGTCAATTGGCTAAAATATTTTCTAGTAGGCAGCAAGGGAATTTGCCTAGTTCTACAGAGGTAAATCCTAAAGAGCAGTGTAATGAAATATCCTTGAGGAGTGAGACTAAGTATGATGGACCTACAATGGATGACAAGGGGAAGAAGACAGAGAATCAACTTGTTACTAGTCCAATACAAGAGGAGGTTACTGAAGATCTTCCAAAGAAAAAGCCAAAATACATCGAACCAACACCAAGGATTCCATATCCTCAACAGTTCCGAAAGGCAAATCTTGGAAAACAATTCTCCAAATTTTTCGATAGCTTTCGAAAACTACACATTAATATCTCGTTTGCTAAGGCACTTGAACAAATGCCAAGTTGTGTGAAGTTTATGAAAGAGATTTTGTCGAATAAAAGGAAGCTAGAGGATTATGAGACAGTGGCACTTACTAAGGAGTGCATCGCGATACTTTAGAAGAAACTACCTCCAAAGCTTAAAGATCTTGGTAGTTTCAATATCCCATGTTCAATAAGGGGTTCAGTAGAAACAAAGGCTTTATGTGATTTAGGGGCCAGTGTGAATCTAATGCCTCTATCAATTAATAGGAAGTTGAATTTGGGAGAAGCTCGGCCAACTACTGTGTCTTTGCAGATGGCAAATATATCAGTTAATCATCCTCATGGAGTGATTGAGGACGTATTGGTGAAAGTGGGTGAATTCATCTTTCCTGCGGACTTTATTATTCTAGATATGGAGGAAGATGAAAATATTCCAATATGTAATGGCCCAACTATTTCTAAGACCTTGGACCATTAAAACTACTAGACATAGCTACTAATTTAAATAAAACATACATAAGAAATAATCGTAACTTTATTAAAAACTCCAAAGTAAATATTGAAATACATAAATGATCGGTATGGGATCTCATTGTTTTAAAATAAAACATAACTTTAAATTAAATGAAGTTGTTTACAAAGCT
Organism: Humulus lupulus; assembly: GCF_963169125.1. Classification (NCBI taxonomy): domain Eukaryota; kingdom Viridiplantae; phylum Streptophyta; class Magnoliopsida; order Rosales; family Cannabaceae; genus Humulus; species Humulus lupulus. The sequence continues at coordinate 20,380,796 of NC_084801.1, read as the reverse complement.
AAATGCGGAAAATAAATAAAAACATAATTTAAAGAGACTAAAAATAACGTCGTCCTCGAATTGACACGCAGCCCATCCATTCCATCCATCCTCAACACACAAGCCAAGCCACCAAGAATCGTTCCGCCTCCGTATCTAATTTTATGCATCACACAAAAAAATAAAGGAGTGAGCCTAATGCTAAGCAAGGAAAATCTACTAATCAATCATATAACATAAAACATAAACATAAAACTATATCAAAACATAGACTATAAAACATATATCACAATTCTGACCCATGTACATGGTAAACATTAGGGTTTGCTAACTAAGCAACAATGAGCCTCAAAATACATTGAGGTTTGCTAGCTAAGCAACTGTGAGCCCTAGATAACATAAAACAACATCGGGGTTTACTAGCTATGCAACTATGAGCCTCAATACATTGAGGTTTGCTAGTTAAGCAACTATGAGCCCCTAGCAACATAAAAACATATATATATATATATATCATAACATATCATAACATAACATTTAACATAAACATATCATAACTGTTTACCGAGTTTTTCGGAAACGAATACGAACGGAATAATAAAAAGACAAGAGCTATAGAAATGCAGAAATGTAAATAAACAAACAGTGTTTTTACGTGGTTCAGGCGTTAACGAGCCCTAGTCCACGAGTCGATGTTATTATACTTGTAGAGAATAACAGTCAAACAGCTGGTGTATAAGGAACTCACAACCTCACAGTGTTTCTCTCGGGTTCTCTTGGAGAAGATGAAGCTAGAGAGATTTTAGTAGAGTTCTTGCTATCTGATTTGTTGGCCCTCCCCCCTATTGTAAAATGAGGGGGTCTTTATAGCTAGGGTTTTGGATTAGGGTTTTCCTCTACTCACATGAGTCTTAATTACACCAGCCATAAATAGGGGATACAATTACCGTAGTCACCTGGCTACCAGGCTCCATGTGGGTATATTTATGTGAAAGTATGGGGAATGCACAAAGGCAGCCGTCTTTTCCAAGTTGTCAGCGGAACAGTAGGCGAAATAGTACTTTTAGGCGTGCTGGGATGTGTGCGGCTTTGACCTGTCGGGCGTGTCAGGCGGGATTCTGTGTCAGGCGGATATCATTCCAACTATGCCTCCTCCATGACTCGACCGCCTGGTCTTGTTCCATGTGAGGCACGGAACTGTTTCCGCGAAGACCGCTTGAAGAGCTTCTCCTGGAAGGAGCTTCCCCGAAGGATACCCCTTCGGGAGTCCGGGTGAGTTGACGAGCTTCCGTGTCGTGTTTGCTTGAAAGAGTAATCCGGACACTAAACGGGAGAGGCGAAGCCTTTCTGTCCATCCGCGAGCTCTGGTCACCTACCGTGAAAGACATTGATAATTCTGCTTCCCCGAGGATATCCATCTAAACGCTATCCGGAAATCTGGATAACATTTACCCCCCAAGGTCACGGAGCTTTGAGAGATCCGGGAGCTTGTACAGTCCTCCGGGTATTTCGGTTTCTTAGATTAGGCGAGGGGCCACCTCCTGTGTTCCTGGAAGGGTTCCTTTTTCCCGCCTGAGAGTTAGTATGAAAAAGAAAGGAAATTTCTTCTGTTTGAGATCCGGGAGCTTCTCCTGGAAGGAGCTTCCCCGAAGGATACCCCTTCGGGAGTCCGGGTGAGTTGACGAGCTTCCGTGTCGCGTTTCCTTGAAAGAGTAATCCGGACACTAAACGGGAGAGGCGAAGCCTTTCTGTCCATCCGCGAGCTCTGGTCACCTACCGTGAAAGACATTGATAATTCTGCTTCCCCGAGGATATCCATCTAAACGCTATCCGGAAATCTGGATAACATTTACCCCCCAAGGTCACGGAGCTTTGAGAGATCCGGGAGCTTGTACAGTCCTCCGGGTATTTCGGTTTCTTAGATTAGGCGAGGGGCCACCTCCTGTGTTCCTGGAAGGGTTCCTTTTTCCCGCCTGAGAGTTAGTATGAAAAAGAAAGGAAATTTCTTCTGTTTGAACTCAAGTACTCAAGTGCGGCAAGGGCCACGCGTCATGCCGGGAATGGCTCTGCGACCAAGACGTGTGCGTGAGGCGACTGGTTGAGTATGCGTGCGTCAGGCATCTGAGTAATGATTTGACGGTTTTTAATGGTACACCGGGCCCGAGGTGGTATAATGATGGGAAATAAATACTTTATTCCCATCCGAGGAGTCATAAATAGGATCGTCGCTTCATCTCCAATCGTTGGATCTGATGCACACGGAATGGGAAGATCGGGACCGTCCATTTGAGGAATTCGAAACGACTTCTTTCCTGCTATAAAAACGAGGGAACGGACCTTTCTTCCTCTTTACGCTTTCAAATTCTCTATCTTTCGGATTTTCAGATTCCCAAACCTTCGAACTCTCAGGCTTCCAAGCTTCCATTCCTTCGAACTTGCCACTTTTTTTTTTTTTGGTAAGGAATCTAGAAACTTTTCTTCTGATTTGGCAGTGGGTTTATTAGCCGAAGTTCAGGGTTTGAATCGCCGTTCGTCTTTGCAGCTTTTACTTCTCGCGATCGTGCTGTGCAGTGATCCGGTTACTCCTTCAGTCTTCAACTACCCGAATACCAGTAAGTATTTCTACTTTGCTCTTTCCTCCCAAACCTTAGGTTGTTGGTAGTTGTTAGAGTTAAGTTTTCTGCCAGTATCGTCTATGTGCATGCGTGAATAGGGCTTTGATAGGCATGCGATTGATGTGAGTCGATAAGTAATCTCTTTGCATGCTTTGACGATTTGCGTTTGGAAAGTCGTTCCTTGTCTTGCTTGCGCTGTTCTGGTTTGCTGTTTTATGGCATAAGCATGAACACCTTTAGGGTGTCTTTCTCTGGAAAAACACTTCTCTCGGCGGGCTTAGGCTCGGAGTCTGAGTTTGGTTCCTTGCTGTCCTTCGGGTGGCATGGTGCCAACCCCTCGGCAAGCTCGGTGGGAGCCTCTCCAAGCAGTTTTCGGGGAGGGTCTCCCCGACGCCTTTGATACCACTAGGGTATGACAAGGGTGCTGACTGCTTAGAGTGTTTTCTTCTTTGTTTCATTTGTTCAGTGACGAACATCTCAAAGGAACAACTCATCGCTGTGGTAGAGGCTGATTCTGCCCAGGAGAAGGGTTCTCCTGTCGCCGGCGCAAAGGGGAAAGGAAAGACAAAGGTGGTCGCGGCTAGCCCACCGTCTACCAATAGTTCAATCTGGGAGATGGACCAGAAGCCGAACCTGTTCAGGAACTACGGCATGCTGGAGCTGTACTCCTCAGAGGCAGGTTTGAAGAACATCCCAGGCCTGATGTGGCACCGTCTATCGGTGCTGGGCGAGTCGGCTAGTCAGAGCCACGAGGGTTTTGGTGCCTGGAGCTGGGCGCACATAGTGTGTGGGGCGCACTTGCCCCTAAGAAGTTACTTTGCCAATTTCTGTGTGAAGGCGGGGATTGCCCCCTTCCAATTGATTCCCCCCAACTACAAGCTCCTAGCGGGGTGGTTCATTTTTTGCAAGTCCCGGAACCTGGAGGCTCCTACCCCGGAGGAGGTGTTGTACTTCTACGGGTTGAAGTCTCAGCCCATGAGAGGCCATCCAGACAAGGTGGGATTTTACAGGCTGGAGAGGCACCCGGACGTGATGTGTCCCACCTGTCATACCGCGAGAGTTCCAGACCTCCGGGAGTACTGGTTCCTGACGACTGGCTTCCCACTAAAGAGGGTGCCAGCTCTATCTCTGGACTTCAAAGTCCCTGGTAAGTGCTCCTTCCTCTCCTTTTCAACTTTGTTTCTTTACGTTTGATTTGCCTTTCGGGAGGGTCTCTAATGCTTGTATTTGAATTTTGCAGAAGTCGTTCCGCGGACACCTCGCTGTGCGGAGATGATAAGGAGGTCAAAGTTCTACGAAGGGCTCTCGGAGGAAGAGTTGAAAGTGGAGGGACTTGTGACCTCCGAATCTTTGAGGGAGTATGGGCTACTCGCCTTTTTCCAAAACATTGAGCCAGTGAGTGGCAGGGGGCAAAGTCAGGTGTCAGCTGACATCCAGGAGCAGATTGCCCTGGAGCTGTCCAAGGTGATCATCCAAGCAGCCCGGGACGAGAATACTTTATCCCCTAGTTGGGCGGAGAGGTTCCCCGACCCCCAGCCGGAGGAAGAGGAGATCGAGGCTCGCCACGCCGCAGCTTACCCCAACGAAGGGACTCCGGGGGCTGGTACCTCCGGGAGAGGTAAGCTAGTTTTCGATTGATCCACACCCCCAGCCTGTCTGAGGTTTCCCGGACCTCTCAGATGGGGTTCGATCCCCGCTTCCTTAGGCTAGATCCGCGTAGGATACCCTTTGACAGATATTGCGATAGGGTAGATGAGCTCCTCGGGTGTCTGAGTGACGGTAGTCTGCCAGAAGGTGTCATCATGGTTGACCCTTCTTCCCTTAGCATGTCATTCCCGGACTTCAAGGAGTACGGGAGCTTCCTGGAGCAGGAAGCGATGTTTTTTTTCGCTCGGGGAAGGCCATCCACGTTTCTCGTGCATGGTCGTCCCTTTCAAACTTTTCTTTTTCTTGTTCCTTGTTCCCTGCTGGCGGACTTGCTTGTGCTTTTATGTTGCTGATTGTCTTGTCTTCTGCTTATCTTCTTTCACATTGCTTGCTGGTTCGTTAACCTTGCTTCGTACGTTTCTTGCAGAATTTCCCAAAGCCAAGATGTTGGGGAGAGTTACCTTACTCATCAAGAAAGCCGCCACCAGCCAAGATCCGTCCAAGGGAAAAGGACGAAAAGCCGGAGTCGGTAGGGGAGGTAAAGCTGCCATATCCAAGAAGACAGGTGGCGAGGCGCATGTGTCTTCGGCGGTGGAGAGATCTCCTGCCAAGGGGCCTTCCGAGTCCATGGCGAACTCGAGTAGTAGCAGCGACGGGGAAGGGCTTGTGTTCCCCGTGAAGACGACTGGGGTGAGCAAGCGTCCCGGAGGGGATGCTGAGGGCGCCGAGAAGAAACGCCTTAGACACTCTTCTCCCGGTCGAAGGCAACAACAACAGCAACGACAGCAACCACAACTACAACAACAGCAGCAACAAGAACAACAGAGACAATCACCAACGCCACAACGGCAGCAACAACAACATCCAAACCAGCAGCAACAACAAAAGCAATTACTTCCGCTGCCGCAGCAGCAAAAGCAACAACAACAACAGAGGCAGTCACCTCCGCCACCGCAGCAGCAAAAACAACAGCAACACCAGCAACAACAACAGATCGGGGCCTTAATACCCCGTCTGCCTCCTCCTCCAGCCCAAAGGGAGTCCACCCTTTCGGGGTCTCCTTCTTCTCAGCAAACAAACCTTCCTCTGCCTGGCCTGAAGTTCCACTTCCCGCAGAAACCAACCCGTTTCCCCGCTGCCCTCCTGGAGGGTGTAAGACGGGCCGATAATTTTTTGAAGAGGCGGTTGGAGGCTGAGAAGGCTGTTACTCAGGGAAGGGTAGACAACTTGTCTGCCGTGAAGAGAGCTGAGTTGGCCGAGGGGGTGAGGTCTCTTCACCCGACTGGAGCGGTTTTGGATGGCCCAGCCTTGGAGAAGAGGCTCGTGCCTAGGCTCGGACGTGCATTGGCGTCGTTCGGAGCGGAGATGATGGAGGACATGGCCCTGAGCTTGTGCGAGCTCAATTCTAAGAAATGGGCCATCAGTAGCAGTAAGGATCCGCTGTTGCTGACACATGCCGTGAAGCAACAATTGTCCGGAGTAAGCCGTCAGTTAAGCTTTGGGATTATCTGTCTTAGCACATTTGGTTCTGCTTAACTCATTCTGTTGTCTTTCCATGCAGGCCTCTTTGATCGCGGAACGCTCGTTCCGGGAGGTGGGTGCAGTTCTGGTTCAGCTGGAGGAGAGCCAGATGGCTCGCCAGGCCTTGGAGGCGGAGAAGCAGAAACTGACCCAACAGGTCGAGAGCACAAGGGGGGAGGCTTCAGAGAAGATTGACCAGGCCCGGTGCACGGCTGAGGAAGAGGCGGAGAAGAAATATCTTGCCAAATACCGAGAGTACCGGGCCAGCGCAGAGACTGAGTTCAAACAGCGGTCGGATGACTTGAAGGCCGAAAACTCCAAGCTCCGGGAAGAGCTATCCCAAACCAGGGTGGAGAAGGACACCTTGGAAGCCCGCTTGCAATCGAAAAATGATCTCCTCCTTAAGCGGCAAGAGGAATATGCCACTCTTCAGAATAAGCTGCACGAGGAGGAGCAATTTCATAAGAGGAGCAAGGATCTCGTGTCTATGCTGGAGTTGGGGCTCGCCGAGAAGGATAAAGAGATCGGAGCCTTGCAATTCACCGCCAGGGGGCATGTGACCGAGAAGCAATCCGTGCTGACCCAAAATAAATTGCAGCGCAAGGAGATTGATTCTCTTAAGGGAGAGCGGGATGCATCCAAGGCCGAGATGGAAAAACTGAAAGCTCAATTAGCTGTCGCGGAGGCAAAACTAGTAACCTCCGAGGCGGAGCGCTTGAAGGAGAAGGAGGATGCCGAGGTGGTACTGAACAGGACGATTAATATATCGCACGTGGTCCTCATGCATCAACTCTGGAAAATGAACTCGGAGGTACTAGGCTATCTGGGAGAGGATGCCGACGCCATGAGGGAGAAGCTTTAGGTGTGGGATCAAGGCCCAGAGGTGTACGTCCAAACTTACAACATTGACGAACCTGCTGGGGCCCCTGAGGCAGGAGATCTCGGAGAGGCGGGGACCTCAGAACCTGCCCGTGATGAAGTTCCGCCTTCCAATGAGCCGACTCCGCCAGCCCCAGTTGAAACCGTTGACCTCGAGGCCTTGGCCGTGGATACCGCTGCCACCCCCAATGCTTGAAAGGGCCTTATCTTTAATTATTTTTCATTTGTGTTTTTCTTTGGGGCGAAGCTCCCTGTACTCTTTTCTCATTGCAGACATTTTTGCCATAATTATAGCATTCTCCTTTCTTTTCTGCCGAGTTCTTTGTTTAACTTTGCGTTTAGGGTAGACTTTTACACGGTAGAAACTGCTGTAAGGGCGCATGAGGTTTTGGTACCAACGGCTAGAACCTATGCACTTCCAACTTGAAGCTCTAACGACTGATGTCTTTTCTCACGTAGTTTCTAGGTTATGAAGGTTTCCTGGTTCCAACGGCCAGACTCCTTTCACCGTATTTCAGCTTTCCTAAGGCAAATGGCCAATCCCGGGACTTGTAGTTATACTGTTCGCTGGGATTGCTAAGGTGAGCCGTTCCATGGTGCTGGAACGGGAGTTCTTTTGGTGAGCGTCGCTAGACTTAAGGTTAGATCTTTGCGAAGCAAAACTAACTGTCGTTGCGAACCTTATGGTGGCTGACTTCAGTGACCTGGCATGGAGCCCTGCGAGGCAAGGCTCGTTTCGGTCGGGGAAATTGCCACGCCAACCATGTTCGATCCCGGGGCAGGCCTGCTGTAATCGGGGGATCGATCATATCTGCCCCTGGAGCTGATGCTTGCGAAGCGAAGCTTGCAGTGGTCGAAAAGCTCGCCATGCATTATATTGTTAGACCCGGAGCTGAAGCCTGCGAAGTAAAGCTTACAGCGGTCGCGGATCTTGCCATCTTTACTTTGTGAGACCCGGAGCTGGAGCTTGCGAAGCAAAGCTCTACAGCGGTCGCGGATCTTGCCATCTTTACTTTGTGAGACCCGGAGCTGGAGCTTGCGAAGCAAAGCTTTACAGCGGTCGCGGATCTTGCCATCTTTACTTTGTGAGACCCGGAGCTGGAGCTTGCGAAGCAAAGCTTTACAGCGGTCGCGGAATATTTTTTGAAGGACTTGCCCGGAAGTTGGGGGTGTTTCGGCGTAGCTCTCTGAACGTGCCCCAACCCCCAGTCCTGTTCATCGCTGGGCTACACAGGAGATAATTTTCATGATGCATAATGGCAGACATTTCAATAGCAATTTTCACATAAACACATAATGCACACATGACACGTAATGCAAGTAGGTTCATGGCAACAAATTAACCTAAGCTTAACAATTTAAAATTTTCAAACATAATGCTAGCACATAAGTGGTGTTCTGTGTATGTTTTGTTCAAGGGGCATATGGCTATGCCTTAGCCATGTATACCCCCCCAAGTGAGCGTGGGGTCCGGACGTCTCCGGACCGCGTGGTCACTTGTTAAAACGCAGCATTGAACACAGGGATAAAAAAATGCAGTAAAAGCGGAGTGAATCTCTCCGTGTTTCATTAGATTAGCCTATTAGGCATGTGCTTTACAGCAGGGAGGATTATCTCCACATTTTACATTTTGCTACGTCCACCAAGGACTTTCGACTAGATAGTCCGGGGCCTACTGATAGTAACGGCGGAGGTGCTCCGCGCTCCAAGCGCGTGGGACTTTAGATTCGTCGAGTCTCTTTAAGTGATACGTCCCATGGCCCACTTTTTCTTGTACTTCATAGGGGCCTTCCCAGTTGGGTCCGAGGACTCCCACTCCCGGATCCTGCGTAGCAGGAAATACTCTTCGTAGGACAAGGTCCCCAACTTCGAATGTACGGCTCTTGACTCTTGTGTTGAAGTTTCGGGCTATCTTGCCTTGGTACATTTTTGAGTTGGACCTGTGACTGCTCCCGGAGCTCATCGATCATGTCCAGGGACTCCTGGAGAAGGGCGTGGTTCCGGGTAGGGTCATAGGTGTCCTGCCTGTGAGAGGGGATCATAGTTTCTACTGGGATGACGACCTCGCACCCGAAGGTCATGGAATAAGGTGTGTGCCCCGTCGAAGTCCTCTCTGTCGTGCGATAGGCCCAAAGTACTCGCGGAAGTTCTTCCGGCCAGTGAGCCTTGCAGGCTTGGAGTTTTTTCTTCAACGTGGTCTTTAAGATTTTGTTTACTACTTCCACTTGCCCATTAGCTTGAGGTCTGGCGACTGCAGAAAAGCTTTTGATGATTCCATGCGAAGCACAGAAGTTCGTGAAATGTTCACTATCAAATTGCTTCCCGTTGTCGGACACAATTTTTCGTGGAAGCCCAAAACGACACACTATATTCCTGATGACAAAGTCTAGTGCTTTTTTAGATGTGACCGTGTTCATAGGTTCAGCTTCAGCCCATTTGGTGAAGTAGTCTACCGCGACTATGGCATATTTCACTCCACCCTTTCCAGTTGGAAGGGAACCTACTAGGTCAATGCCCCAAACGGCGAACAGCCAGGGGCTGGTCATTAAGGTAATTTATGTAGGCGGCGCTCGCGGAACCTTGGCGTACCTCTGGCACTGCTCACATTTTCTGACATAATCCACGCAATCCTTTTTCATGGTGGGCCAGAAGTATCCTTGACGAAGATTTGGAGAGGCTCGGCCCGGAGGTATGGTCGCCACAGAAGCCTCCGTGAATCTCATGGATGATGGTGCTAATTTCGGTTCCGGCAACACACCTAAGGAAAGGTATGGACAACCCCCTTCGGTAAAGCTTTCCATCCATAACCACGTATCGGGGAGCTTGATATTGGAGCTTTCTTGCGTCAGCCTTATCAGTGGGGAGCTCTCCGGTGGTGAGAAATCTGAGGATGGGTCCTATCCAGGAGTGGGAATGGTCGATGATGGCGTTTATCCTTCGTGTCTCAGTACTGGGGGCTTCTAAGTGCCCGATGGGGACTAGGCCATACTGTTCAATCTCCGGGTCTGTTGCTAGCTTGGCCAGCGTGTCCGCGAGTGAATTCTGATCCCGGGGGACCTGGCGGATTTGGTGGCCTTTGAAATGCTGCAGGAGGCCGCGGGAGAGAGACACGTAGGCAGCCATTTTTTCGCCCTTCGTCCGGTATTCTCCGGATATTTGGTTTACCACAAGTAGGGAGTCACTGTATACTTCTATTTTTTGGGCTCCGACTTCTGTGGCCAGTTGTAATCCAGCTAGCATGGCTTCGTGTTCTGCCTCGTTGTTGGATGCTGGGAACGCGAAACGGATGGCGCTCTGGAGCTGATGCCCTTGGGGAGAGATTAGGATAACCCCTGCTCCAGCTCCTTTTTCATTGGAGGCTCCGTCTACATAGACCTTCCATGTGGGAAGTTCCGGGATAGGATCTTCCGGGAGGTCGTTCATTCCTGAGCATTCCACAATAAAGTCCGCAAGAGCTTGTCCTTTTACGGAAACACGTGGCTGGTAGTGGATGTCGAACTGGCTCAGTTCCATGGCCCATTTAAGCAATCTGCCAGAAGATTCGGGCTTCTGCAAGACTTGTCGGAGAGGGTGGTTGGTGAGTACTCTGATGGTGTGTGCCTGGAAATAGGGCCTTAGCTTCCGCGAAGAGATTAGCAAGCAGAGGGAGAGTTTCTCGATCATTGAATATCTGGACTCAGCGTCCAGTAACCTCTTGCTTACGTAATACACAGGGAGCTGGATACGGCCGTCTTCCCGGACGAGTGCGGCACTAACGGCGTGTTTTGTCACAGCTAAGTACAAGAACAACGCCTCCCCTTCGACAGGTTTGGACAGAATGGGAGCTCGGGTTAGATGTTCCTTGAGGTGTTGGAAGGCTGCTTCGCATTCGGGGGTCCACTCGAACTTCTTGTTTCCTCGCAACACATTGAAGAAGGGGATACACTTGTCAGTGGCCTTGGATACGAAGCGGCTGAGAGCAGCTATCCTTCCGGTAACGCTTTGGACGTCCTTATGCTTTCGGGGAGAAGGCATATCTATGAATGCTTTAATTTTCTCAGGGTTGGCCTCCACTCCGCGGGAGCTGACAATGAAACCGAGGAACTTCCCAGACGAGACCCCGAAAGTACATTTCTTCGGATTCAGTTTCATTCCGTACTTTCGGATCACAGCGAAAGCTTCCTCAAGGTCGTCACTGTGGTCCCCGGAGGTCTTGGATTTTACCAACATGTCGTCCACGTACACCTCCATGTTCCTCCCCAGTTGGTCCTTGAACATCCTGTTTACTAGACGCTGGTACGTCGCCCCAGCATTCTTCAAACCGAAAGGCATGACCACGTAACAGTAGACACACTTGTCCGTGAGGAAGCTGGTGTGTTCCTGGTCTGCGACATGCATCTTGATCTGGTTGTATCCGGAGTACGCATCCATGAAGGATAAGAGTTCATACCCGGAAGTAGCGTCTACCATCTGATCGATTCGCGGAAGAGGGAAACAATCTTTCGGGCAGGCTTTGTTTAGGTCCGTGAAGTCAATGCACATTCTCCAGGACCCATCGGGTTTCGGGACCAGAACTGGGTTGGCCAACCACACGGGATAGTGTGACTCCTAGAGAAAACCTATGGACATCAGCTTGTCCACTTCAGCTTTGACGGCTTCGGCCCTCACTGGGTCTAACGGCCTCCTCTTTTGGCGAACTGGAGTTGCAGATGGATCTATGTTGAGTGCGCGGCACGCAACATTAGGATTAATCCCCGTCATATCAGCGTGGCACCATGCCAGGATATCCTGATTATTCTTCACAGTGGCCACGATCTTATCTCGAATGGCCGACGGCAGGTTTTTCCCCACCTGGATGACTTTGGTGGGATCTCCCGGGTTGAGGATCACCTCTTCGACTTCCTCCATCGGTTCTATCGCTTTCTCGATCCCCACTCTTGGGTCGAGTTCGTCAAAGTATGCCTCTTGAGCACCCCCAGTTTCTGGTAATTCTTCCGCCAAAGGAACGGCAGCAACCGTCTCCTGGACCGTGTAGACGGATCGGACGGAGTCGTTATAACAGCTTCGTGCACTTCGTTGGTCTCCTCGGAGGGTGCCGATACGCCCATCGTCGCATGGAAACTTCAAGCATAAGTGGCGTATCGAGGTTATGGCCCCACAATCTATTAGGACCGGCCGGCCTAGGATGGCATTATACGCCGTGGGGCAGTCGACCACCACGAATGTGCTGTGCATGAAGGCACAAGCGTCGCTTTCTCCTCTGAGGGTGACTGGAAGTTGAATTTTGCCTAATGGCATGAGTGCATCCCCATTGAACCCTTGAAGCTGGATGGGGCATGGGGTCAGGTCTGTCTCGGTTAATCCGATCGCGTGGAAGGCTGCTTTGAAGAGGATGTTTACGGAGCTTCCGTTATCGACCAATATCCGTGAGACCTTCTTATTGGCAATCTGGGCTTCCACCACGAGGGGATCGTTGTGGGGGAAGTGCACATGTCGGGCGTCGTCCTCCGTGAAGGTGATGGGAAGGTCCATCATTCGGGGACGTTGAGCAGGTGATTGAACCAAGGCGCACATCTCCCCGGTGTGTTCTAACTCCCTCAAGTACCTTTTCTGGGAGTTGCGGGTGCTTCCGGCAAGGTGCGGTCCTCCGGAAATGGTGGCTACGTGTCCGTCAACGGGTGGCGGAGCAAGGCTGGGCGGATATGGGTTGCCAGGTCCTGGAGCCAACAAGGCAATGGGTGCCGGAGCGGTTGGAGCAGGAAGCGCTGGGAACTGAGACCCGGGAGCTTGGGGGTGACCGGCTCCAGGAGCGCTAGCGGTCCCCCTCTGTCCCGGGGAAAATGCAGCTCCGTGAACTACTCCCTGTCCGGGATAGATTATGGGTATCCTCACCCACTGACCGAGGTGTCCCGCTCTTGCCAGGGACTCGATCTCATCCTTCAGCTGAAGGCACTCGTTCGTGGTGTGCCCCACGTCTCCGTGGAACTCACACCTCTTATTGGAGTCTCGCGGGCGCCTTCCTCCGTGAGACACTTTCGGGGGCTTCCTGTAGTTGACCATATTACAGGTTGCCCGATAGACATTCTCTTGCGAGTCTATCAAACTGGTATACTCCGTGAACTTGGGCTCATAGTCCTTCCGGGGTTTCTTTGAATGGTCTCCCCGGTTGGAGTTTCTTCCGCTTCGTTTACTCCGCGATTGGCTCAAATTTCGTTCTGGGCCTTCCGCTTGAGGCTGCGGCAGGCCAGGAGCGATACTACATCCGGTTTGTACAGCTCCGTACCCAGAGAAATGGGTTTGACTCGGCGTCTGAGCAGACGCGGAAGGCCCATACACACTTGGAGTGAATTGGGCTCCTGGAAGCGTGAGGGCTGGTGCGGGAGCTTGCGAAGCAAAGCTCGGCGCAGTCACGGAAGGCGTCGGAGCTGGGGGAACTCCAAAGGCCTGCTGGTAGGCATCCTCAAGGTTGATGATTCCCTGAGCTTTTGACATGAATTCGGACAGCGTTTCTGCCCGTCTCCTTTGCATTTCCCCCCATAGCAGGGAGCCGACAGTAAGGCCCGATTGAAGGGCGATCAGCTTCATGTCATCGCTGACCTTGGTCTTTGCAGCAGCTTCCATCATTCTCTGAATGAAAGCTTTGAGGTTCTCATGGGGTAGCTGCTTGATGTTGGTTAAGGAACCAACCTCCATGTCGTGGTCTCGGGCAGCAATGAACTGCCTTCTGAATGCGGACTGTAGCTCCTTCCAACTGTGGATGGATCCGGGAGCTAATCTTTTCCACCAATCCTCCGCGGACTTGGTAAGGGTGAGTGAGAAGCACATGCATTTGGCGTCCTCACTAACGCGCGCCACTTGCATCATTTTGTTGTATTTAGCTAGATGGGTGCGCGGGTCTGTCCTCCCCTCATATAATTCTATGTGAGGCATTTTGAAGTTATCCGGGAGGGACGTTTCCGCGATCCTCCGAATACATGGTTCCGGGTCTTCCTCCTCAGAGTCCGACAGGGCCCCACTTTGCTTCCGGACCAGCTTGGTCAAGGCAGCGATCTGTTCCTCGAGCCTCTTCGTATCACTCTCCGGGAGGTCACGTCCCCGGAGCTTGTCATTAAGATGATTTCGGAGGTCCTGTCCTCGAGGCCGGGCCTTTTCTCCTTTGGCCTTTTCATACTTGGCCTCCAACCTTCTTCTTAGGTCCACCGTGGACCAGCTATCTTCGGAGTGCGTGTCCGCTGCCCGACCGTCCTGGTTGACGGAATCACTGGGGGGTCGTTCCTTCCCCTGGGCCTGGGTGCCTTAGCACCGGGCCCTTTAGGCACAGAGTGCCCCCTTGGGGCTGAAGGACGTCTGGGCTTAGGAGCGCCAGAGACCTTCTGCGCGCGGGGGGGGGGGGGGGGGCAGTCGGCCTGGTGATTCATGCCTTTAGGAGGTGCAGGGGCGTCAGTGCGCACAGGCTCTCCAACTTTTTCTTTGCCCTTGTTAGGGGCGGCTTTGGATGGTTCAGCAGCGGCAGGATCCAGCATGGGGGCATCAGCACCACCTAGAACAGAGGCATCCTCGTCCGAGTCGCCTAGATCTCCGAACTTGCTTTGGAGGCGCTCCATCATGCGTTGCATTTTTTCGGAGACGCGCTCCTGCTCAGCAAGCTTGGCCTTAGTGACCACTAGTTCTTCGGCTACTTGGACCAGTTCTGGGTCCTTCTCATAGTAGCAGCCGTCTTTGTAGTAACCGTCTTGGACATACTCTTCTTCGTCTTCTAAGTATGTCGTATCTTCAGTACTGACCCGATCTTGGCGGGATGTCGGGTCTTCACCTTGGTAGTCCAAGGGTTCGTTTTGTACCGCATCTTCCATCATAGTATCGGGGTTGACCCTAGCATTTTTGTCAACCGCGGATTTTCTCGTAGTCACCATCTTTTTAGCACGGAGTGAACACAAAAAACGTACACAGAAAAAGAGCTGACTAACAACTTCCTACAGCTCTCAATGAAAGCACCAAAATTTTTACCGAGTTTTTCGGAAACGAATACGAACGGAATAATAAAAAGACAAGAGCTATAGAAATGCAGAAATGTAAATAAACAAACAGTGTTTTTACGTGGTTCAGGCGTTAACGAGCCCTAGTCCACGAGTCGATGTTATTATACTTGTAGAGAATAACAGTCAAACAGCTGGTGTATAAGGAACTCACAACCTCACAGTGTTTCTCTCGGGTTCTCTTGGAGAAGATGAAGCTAGAGAGATTTTAGTAGAGTTCTTGCTATCTGATTTGTTGGCCCTCCCCCCTATTGTAAAATGAGGGGGTCTTTATAGCTAGGGTTTTGGATTAGGGTTTTCCTCTACTCACATGAGTCTTAATTACACCAGCCATAAATAGGGCATACAATTACCGTAGTCACCTGGCTACCAGGCTCTATGTGGGTATATTTACGTGAAAGTATGGGGAATGCACAAAGGCAGCCGTCTTTTCCAAGTTGTCAGCGGAACAGTAGGCGAAATAGTACTTTTAGGCGTGCTGGGATGTGTGCGGCTTTGACCTGTCGGGTGTGTCAGGCGGGATTCTGTGTCAGGCGGATATCATTCCAACTATGCCTCCTCCATGACTCGACCGCCTGGTCTTGTTCCGTGCGAGGCACGGAACTGTTTCCGCGAAGACCGCTTGAAGAGCTTCTCCTGGAAGGAGCTTCCCCGAAGGATACCCCTTCGGGAGTCCGGGTGAGTTGACGAGCTTCCGTGTCGCGTTTGCTTGAAAGAGTAATCCGGACACTAAACGGGAGAGGCGAAGCCTTTCTGTCCATCCGCGAGCTCTGGTCACCTACCGTGAAAGACATTGATAATTCTGCTTCCCCGAGGATATCCATCTAAACGCTATCCGGAAATCTGGATAACAATAACATATAAGCATATAGAAACTATCCTATTTTCCTTACCAACACTGGGATAATTGAGAACAAGGACGGGCCTTTGAATACTCCTAAAACCAAGAATAAGAATGGTGAGTATTTCTAAAGAAAAGAGATAAAAAGAAGAGAACTGAAACCATCAGGAAGAAACTTACCGAAAAGACACCTTAAGTTCAAAGAACTTAAATACCTAACCAAGAATTGAGACAACGAGTTAGGATCTGAATGAAAACTAAAGAAAACTAAGGAATCATAAAGAATAGAACTTATGAACAATATTACCTTGGATGAACTAGAACCGATCTACACCTCAATATTGAAAACACACTTTACCTCACTACCCAAGTGTTTATAAAGCTTAAGATGATAAAGCTTTTATCCCAAACCCAAGTGTATCTCTCTATAGTAATACTTGCACCTTAGAGGCTTTGATCAAATGTTTGAAGAATGAAGAAAATGGCTGAACACTAGGTCCTATTTATAGGGTTTGAGGAGTGAAACTATCCTATTAAAAAAATACTTAAATCCTTAAATAAACATGATTATGACAAGTGCCATGCTCTTAATGGTTCTGGAAGGTTTTAGAGTTTCTAGAACTTTCTTTTATTAAATCCTTAAATAAACATGATTATGACAAGTGTCATGCTCTTAATGGTTCTTGGAAGGTTCTAGAGTTTCTAGAACTTTCTTTTATAGTTTTCCCAAGAAGCGTGCGAGTGAGGACAAAGCACGATGGAAAGACTCGTGTTGGTTTGTAAGGCTAGTCGTTATTTCAAGAAGCAACCATAGTGACGTGGGGCGTTATAAATGGTATCAGAGCCTTGACCCAGCCGGAAGTGTGGCCGACGGGGACGTCGGACCCTTAAGGGTGGGTGATTGTGACAGTTAGTATCCCGTGACCCGTAGGGGGAAAGACCGGGTAAAGCTGTGCAATCCCACACCGCCTGGGGAAGGTTAAGTGTGATGATTCTAAGACTGTGTAGGTATGGGACGACACATGTGAAAATGGCTTAAATGGATTGATGGGTACTATCTATGCCAACAAGATGCATCTTCTTTTCGGTAGCCCATCACTTGAGAACTCCAAAGTTAAGCGTGCTTGACCTGGAGTAATCTCAAGATGGGTGGCCTCTTGGGAAGTTTTCCCAAGAAGCGTGCGAGTGAGGACAAATCATGCTAGAAAGACTCGTGTTGGTTTGTAGGGCCAGTCATCATTCCAAGAAGCAACCATAGTGACGTGGAGCGTTACACAATAATACTTGGAAGACTATTCTTGGCTACTGGTAGGGCTTTAATTGATGTACAAAAGGGTGAGTTAAAGATGCGAGTGCAAAAAGAGGAAGTGATATTTAATGTTTTTGCAGCGACAAAAATTCCAACGTGTTGTAGAGTTGAAGTGGTAAACCAAGGAGAGAACAAGTTAGAAGTCTCTGAGAAAACATCCAAAGTTAAAACTGGAATGTGAAAGGAGCGTCATCGGTTAAAAATGTTCTTTAGTGAAATAATTTGAATGTTATATGAGCAGGGGAAAGTTCCACCAATTTCTAATCACAAGAATCGAGGGCCAACTCATGACACTATGGCTCTCAAGGACGTGAGTGGAGGACTTGATCCAAGTTGAATATTAAAGAAGAAAAGCATCCGGCTAAATGACGTTAACGACAGCGCTATAGGAAGCATTCCTATATTTTACTACTTATTTTTTGTTTTTATTTTTTTAATTAGTGGACAATTTTATTTTATTTTGGATTTGTAAAGTTGATTTATTTTAATTTTATTTATTCTTAGTATAATGTCTGTAAAAGAAAAAAATTCGTGCAAATCGTGAAAATGTTGTTTTTCCATTAGTCTTGAGGCGGACTGCTAGTACTTTCCTCATCTACCGCCTTGGCATCCTTTTCCAGATCCACCACCATTTTAGAGTGATTCGCACCAGGTAAGTTTTCTTTCTTTACTTATTTTTAAACATTGGGGACAATGTTTAGTTTAAGTTTTGGGGAGGGAGATTATTTTTTTCTGTTAGTTTTGTTTTGTGTGATTTGTTTAGTTTTTGTTAGTGTTTAGAGTTTTATTTTAGTGTGTTTAGTTTCAACATGAATAATGATTGACAACAATTGTTGATGAGAATAAAATGAATGTTATGAGTATAATTCAAAGAAAATGAAATCTGAAAACAAAATCTGTGTGCTTGATTGAACACTCTGTTAGCTCATTTTAGTTTAGATAATATTTGTTGAATATCTTGTCATGATGTTAAATTTATGTTTTTGATATTGATTTGCTTGCTGAAATTGGTTAGTGGAATGAGTAATGGAAAGTGGAAATTATTTTCTATAATTCTAGAACTTGCTTACTTGTTATTTGAGGCGAAATAGTATATCATGTATGCTTAGGAATATGATTTATGCTATCATTTGGATCATTTGAGCTTTTCTTGCCAACCTTAAGTTACTTAATCCTTTGTTTACCCCTTTTGAGCCTAATCTTGTATCTTTTTGTTCTAAACCATCATTTAAGCCTAATACTTGCAACTTTGTTATATATCCATCCTTAATATACTATGAGCATATGATTGAGAAAAAATTATGGAGATTGATGTGTAATGGGGTTTAATTGTGATTTGAGTGGGTTTAGAAAATGAAAAGTGAAAAAAATTAGAGAGAGTATATATATTGAAAAAAAAATTCAATATTGGGGGAGTGTAGTTATTATTGAAAAAAAAAAGAATATATATATCTCTAAAGAAAGAAAAAAACGAGAAAGGGGATTATGGGATTGTATTATTATGGAAGTAAAGTTTGTGAGTTTTGGTCATGTGCTTATAGTAAAGTGAGCTTAAAAATTACTTTTTCAACTACCTTTACCTAAGCCATCGTTACAAGCCTATAAAAGTCCTATTGATTCTTATTCATATCATGATTTATATTAGTGGAGAATTGCAAGTAAGTGAGCTTATGGAATTACTTGGTTTGAATGGATCGATTGGAAAGAAATTTGGTGGCCATAATTGATTTCAAATATGTTTATATAATGATCATGAGTTGATAATCCAAAATGTTAGTAGACTAAGGTGTGTTGATGGAGTGTTTTGATCAAAATTCTAGATTGAATAAACTGTTGAGTAGTTTTTTGAGAATTATATGATTAACATTCATGAATTTGAGGCACAATTATTGTTTTTCTGTAATTAAAGTTGTTCGAGTCTAGGTTTGTTTGAGTCCTTTGTTCGAGGGCGAACAAAGATTAAGTTTGGGGGAGTTTGATAACTTCATTTTAACGTCATTTTAGAATGTGTTTTTGTGGTAATCTTGAGTCTTTTATGTGTGTTTTGTGCAAGATTATGCTTTTATTTGTCTTTGTTGTAGGAAGGTGCGATGAATCACGAGAATAATGTAAAAAGAAGTGAAAATGGTGGAAAAACGAGGCTCTTGGCAGTTGTTGGACTCAAAATGATGCTAAGAATGATTAAAAGATGGGTTTTTGATGAAGAGATGAGTTGAAAGACCTAATCTGAGAAAAAATTGAGTTAGGGTCGCGACTTGGGCTTATAAGTCGCGACTCAAGGCGAAGTCAGAGACGCATAGATTCTGGATGGAATTAGTGTCACGACTTGGACTTACAAGTCGTGACTCAAGAGGAAAAAGCTCTTTGAAGCTGGTGGGGAGTTGCTCAACCTAGATCTCCCTTGTGAAGGGCGAATCATGGTCAAATTCTTCGTCATCTCTGTGCCCCCCAAGTGCAGTGATAATCTTGCCTTGGTTGTGTCCCTCGGGGGAGCTGCGGGGGGTGTGGTTTTTACCCCAAACCCTCTCTGGTTAAATTTCCCCCTCAAGTCAAGTGAGGCTTTTATGGGGTAATCTTGGGTCTGCACCTCCCGTAGGTGGGGTTCGCACCAGGTTTCTCCACTGGTGTATAATATTCCTCGCGTTCTAGGCGAAGGGTATAACAAGTGGAGAGCTGCATTTTGTCACCGTCCACGGGCATGGTGGTTTCTCCTCATGCATGCTTTTATCTCCTATGCTGGGGAAGGGGTATGCTTGACCTTCCTTGCAGCAGGTCAGTCAACACCTCCTGCATGTTCTTTATTGCGGCTTTCAGCCTTCTATTTTTTATGTGCAATTTGTGTATCTCATCCTCGTAAAAGCGAGTTTTGGAGCTGGGACTCATAGAGTGCACCCGCAAACTGTTGTTAGGCCTGTCCAAAGAGGGGCATGGGTCCCGCTGGCTGAAGTGTGGTGCAATCGGTGGTTGAGGAGGAGGGTGCATACTCAGGCCATCGTAGATGGTTCATGATGACCTCCCCTAGGTTAGACTGCCAGGAGTGTTGCCTCCTTCTCCTCTCCAAGGGTTGAATGTTCCGCTGGCATGTATCCATTCTCAGGTGGTCAGGGGTCTCTTCTAGAGGCTTTCGGTTGGCCTCCGTCAAGGTGGATCTCAGCATACTGAGATACCCGTAGGCGTTATAAATGCCATGGCATTTTTTCTTGTCAAAATTGATGGAAGAACAACGGTTTGATAGTCGTCCTTCCCACAGACGGTGCCAAACTATTGACAATGAGAACTCGTCAACGATGTTAGGTCGGAAAACACAAAGTTTAGTAAGATAATAAATAAATGAGAATTAAGAATAGACTTGAGGAAGGATAAATGCATATCAACAATGGAGTAAAAACCCGTATTTTGTTTAATAACCTATGTATACAATGAATTTTCCAACCCCTTTCAATGATGAAGTGAGGCCCTATTTATAGGTGAGCTCTAATGGCTCTTGGTACATTGTGGTCCCGAAGAGAAAAGGAGCTGCATATTCAGGCTGTAGGTGGTAGTGGTGTTGGAGGAGTGGTGGCCGACTTTAGTATATGTGAGGGGTCTGCAAAAGTACTCTTGCCTTGGTACCATGTCGTACCTCCACTACTTGTTGGGTACGGATGTCAGAGTCGCGCCTCTGTCCTCCTCAAGGTCGTACATCCCGTACTCGTGGGCATGCCTTGTACCTGATGGTTCTTTTTCCTATTTCAAAGATACACCTTTTCACCAGGCTTTCTCATATTTGGTTAAGTGTTGTAGAGCTTATGGGTTGTCATGGAAGATATTGTGAGGCAAGGCGCCTTTCGTGGGTCTTTATCCCGGCAAGATGTGGGGTCTCGCATGGACCCTTGAGCACAAGGCATGGAATCTCGCATAACAAGGCTTGCGGGCCTATGCTGAGGTGGTGTCCACGGGACCTGGCATGAGGTGCTGCTACGCGGTTGAGGCGGTTGGTCTGCAGGACCTGGCGCGAGGTGCTGTTGCGCGGCCGAGGCGGTGGGTCCGCGGGACCTGGCATGAGGCGCTGCTGCGTAGCCGTGGTGGTGGGTTTACGGGACCTGGTGTGAGGCACTGATGCGCGACCGAGGTGGTGGGTCTGCGAGACCTGACACAAGGCGCTGCTACGCGGCCGAGGTGGTGTCCGCGGGACCTGGCGCGGGGTGCTGCTGCGTGACCAAGATGGTGGGTCCGCGAGACCTGGCGCAAAGCGTTGCTACGCGGCCGAGGTGGTGGGTTCACGGGACCTGGCGCGAGGCGCTAGGTTTTGTGGCACCTAAGTGTCAGGGGTTCTAGTATACATCGAGGTGGAGGCCTCGTGAGCCGCATGAGAGCACGACTCCTAAGAGCTTGGCACTCGGGTCTCTAACCACGCAAGGGTCTCACGAGGCACATGGACGCCCAACACATGGGCGCGAGGCGGGGGCCTTGCATGGCCCAGGGGCACGAGACACATAAGGGTGTCATGAGCCTTCGAATCTTCAGCAAGGCAGAGACCTGCAGGGCACTTGGGAGTCTCGTGAGACCTATAGGCCCGAGCCCGATAGCATGACTAAGTGACCATTATCCACGTATTTCAACTAGAGATCAGAGATTTTTTCCTTGGTGGATTTTTGGCATCCACAATACCATATCCATGGTTAAAGGAATATCCATCATGAGATTCCTGATGTTGACGGTGAGAACTCATCAACGATGTTAGGTCGGAAAACTCAAAGCTTAGTAAGAAGATAACTAAATAAGAACTTAGAATGGACTTGAGGAAAAATAAGTGCAGATCAACAATGGAGTAAATATCCGTATATTGCTTGATAGCCTGAGTATACAATGAATTTTCCAACCCCCTAGCCTGAGGAGTCGAAGCTTATTTATAGATGGGCTCTGTTGGCTCCTGATACATGGTGGTCCCAAGGGCCAAGATCGTACGTAAGTACATTGTCAGGGTAGTGGGGTAGTAGTAGGTACATTGTCAGGGTAGTGGTGCAGTACGTAGTGGTGTCGGCTCTCGTACTTGGTCGGAGGCATGCAGAACGTGCCACCACTTCACGTACTCATTCGCACGCCTTGTACCTGGTGGTCCACCTTTCATCTTCAAGGTACCAATTCCCTCCAACCTTCCTTATATTCTTCTGAGTGTTAGAGAATAGTGGGGGTCCTTCGTTAACGTAGAAGGAACTTCCTTTACCAAGTTCCCACATTGAGGCACTTCTAAGAGGTGGGTTATAGGTAGTGAGCTCCTGCCGTGCAAAAACCTCGTGTCATGACGTGAGGAGAACGGAGCCTAGTACAGTGATGCATCTAGGCATGCAGTTCTAGCAATGATGGAGTTTAGCATTTGGGCTCACAGCGCCTCTCATAGCGAGGCACCTCTTCACTTACTCAACCCCACAGCTTGAAGCCTCTTCCTTCCTGCGGGCCTCGCGGCAAGTCAACCGAGGCTCAAAGCCTCACGCATCGACCCTCACATAGCGCCCCTCGCGCCACGGCCCTCGCGCAATGGCCCTCGTGTAGTGCCCCTCGCGCCATGACCCTCACGCAGCACCCCTCGCGCCACGACCCTCGCGCAACGACCCTCGTGCCACGACCCTCATGCAATGACCCTCACGTAGTGACCCCTCATGCCATGGCCCTCGCACAGTGAAGGACTATTCTCCATGTGGACCTCACGCCAACTCGAATGAAGCTCTAAGTGCCACGACGTGACACCCTTCTCTCTGTGGGCCTCGCATAGTGAGGGTGACTTCTCAGGGGACTCGTACACGGGTCCTTAGGTGCGTGCGGGAGGTTCGTCGAGGTGGCTTCATCTAGAGGCCTCTCTGCATGACGCATGGGAAGCTTCATGAGGGTCTCGCATCGGGTCTTCTCAGCAAGGTGTCCTTGGCAAGTAGCTTTTCGCATAGCAAGACGCCTCCATACACAAAGCCTTCAAGAATGAACACTACTTTAAATATTTCTTGGGAAATTATCCCACATTCACACCTGAGCCACTCGACCTCTTTGCCGGTTGCTGTTAAAGCTATAAACTTCGCTTCCATGGTTGAGTGTGATATACATGTTTGCTTCTTGAAGCATGAGATCGCTCCTCCTCCAGGAGTACTGGTTGTGGAGATATTATCTCCAATTCTCGATATCCAATTAGCATCAGAATAACCTTCAAGTATATTTGGAAAATTTGTATAGTGAAGACTATACTCTTTGGTACCCTTAAGATAACCAAGTATTCTCTCAATAACTTTCTAATGTTTGATACTTGAATTTCTAGTAAACCTACTAAGTTTACTAACTGCATACGCAATATCCGCTCTGGTGCAATGAGTGACATACATTAGGCTACCTAGTGCACTTGCATATTCCAATTGAGCCACTCATCTTCCTTCATTCTTTTCAAACTTCATGTTTGAATCAAATGGTGTATGTGCCTCTTTGATTTTGAGATGACTGAATTTGCCAAGCACTTTCTCAACATAGTGGGTTTGATTCAACAAAAACCCCCCACTATTCCTTCGAACTTTGATACCTAGAATGGTATCCACCTCTCCAGTGTCTTTCATTTTGAAGTTAAAAGATAGAAACCTCTTCATTTTTGTTTACCGAGTTTTTCAGAAACTAGAATTATGAAAGATAAGAGAGCTACAAGGAAAGGATTTAAAATATGCAAGCAAGGTTTTTATGTGGTTGGGGCATTAATGAGCCTTAGTCCATGAGTCAGTTGTATTAGAGCTTAGAGAGCTTTTGACAATGGAGTTTTCTGCAAGTTTGAGCAGTTGTATTTGGTGTAAGCTAGTTTAAGCAAGGATTTGGGCTGAGGAAATGTAACGCCCTGGCTACCCCAGAACAGTTACGGTGAACGGTGGACCGGAAATTTGACTCGTTACCTGAGTCCTTTGGTCAAAAACGTGCTCTAAGTGTAGTTAACAGGTTAAGGTATAAAACCAATAAAAAGGAAATGGAGATTTTATTACAAACTGCTCTACAGAGCTAAATAAAACATTTACAAGTTGTTCTCAGTACAAAATGGTCATTACAGTTTTAAATTTACAATTCCGCCGACCTAAGCGGCAAAAATAGGGTAAACCCCCTAGTTCCTCTGAGGACACCTTGACCGTGGTGGTCAAGCGGCCGCATATGTACACACCACCACATCAGCTCTCCACTCAAGGCTAGGTGAGCTTTTCTTTCCCTTTACCTGCACCGCATAGCACCCATGAGCCAAAGCCCAGCAAGAAAACATAATACTTCTCATGAACGTTATCAAATGATTATCATTATAATCATACTGAACATAAAGCTTTCAACAAGCAAATGAACATCACATGATTTTAGCGGGAGAGTGGCTGTTAAGTAAGCCACTAGCCTCCAAGCTCTCTTTTCTAGCGGGAGAGTGGCTGTTAAGTAAGCCACTAGCCTCCAAGCTCTGTTTGTTCATCGACCCTCAGGGTCGGACAGGCATTAATGCTCTTTGAGCCATTCAATGCTAATGGTCAATTAGATCTAACCTCCGTTGGCTTGCGTAAACCACGCTAAGTCCATCCTTGACTAATAAGTCAGCGCTAAGTGACCAGTGTCCAGTATCACCGCCGAACTTGACTAATAAGTCACAGCTTCACAGCTGACACTAACACCTTTGCCAATTCTGACTGACAAGTCAGTACAACATGACCAGTGCCCAGTACCACTGCCGAACCTGACTAATGAGTCACAGCTTCACAGTTGATACTAGCCCCTTTGCCAAACCTGACTAATTAGTCAGTGCTATGCACAAGCGAACAACATATGCTAAGCATTCCATGTTCAATCCATGTCCATATTACACAATCAACATGCCTTACAAATATCCATGCATGTCACACTTGGGGTGCAGTTTTCTTACCTCGGGTTCCGAGCTAGAACAAATAAAAGAGTGACCCTGAGAACGATCAACCTTTTGGTCCTTTAGCGATTACCTGGTCATAACCAAATTATGGGATTCCATCAATTAAAATGAATAATAAAAGGTTCCCAAACCAAAACCTAACCTCCGGGACCTCAAAAACTACTCAACCGGGTAGTAGGTTCAATCCTGAAGCCTTAGGCTTGAATCCCCATGCTAAAAAGCTCACTTTGGCCAAAAATGCCTTAAGGGCCGCGGCCCTCCTTGGCCATGCCGCGGCCCGCCCCTCAAACAGAGGCGCCTAAACCCAGCCTTCACCAAGGGCCGCGGCTCACCCTGGCCATGCCGCGGCGCAACGCCCAGTTCAGCCAAAACCCCTGTTTTTCTTTCCCTACGATTTCTCTTGGAACCAACCCTTCAAACCCAACTTAAACACCACCCAAACCTCTTCCAAATACCCATTTAAACCACCAAACACCACCCATAACTATCCCTCATCATAACCCAAGTAAAACACCTCAAGAACTCCCCTTAATTCCAACTTTCCACACCTAAATCAAGAGCTGAAATCCATGAACGAAAACAGAGCAAAAACCAGTAAAATAATGGATAAAACTCACCTCAAACCTGGAATTGAACCCTCTCCAATGGCTGAACCAAGTCTATAGCTTAAGCCCCTTGATTTCCTAGCTTAGGTCCACTCCTTGAGCTCAAAATCTCCAAAGAAGAAGCAAAGAAAATGAAGATACGGGAAGGAGAAGAAGAGAACTCTGTTTTGGGTTCTATTTCACAGCCATCCATACATCATATATATCCAAATACCAAAAGACCATAATACCCCTAGGTCTTTAAAAGTCTCTAAAGTCAACTCAAGGGCAATTTTGACATTTTCCACCCACACCGTTAATCATAATTAACGCTTCCCTCTTCTCGCTAATCTCAATATTCTCAAACTCCAATATTTCACCTCCCGTTACCCTTTAATACCCGGTAACATTCTAATCATTAAAACACCCCGAGACTCACCCCGAGCCCCGAGCTTAAGCCCGTTATGACCAAACCGACATTCAACATTCCTTGATCGTCTCATGCCAAATGGCTCGAACAAACCCACATCATAATGTGGTCTCAAGATATATCACCAACATGTGAACAAATAATTCAATTTACCCTCAACGGGCCAAATTACCATCACACCACTGTAATAAGAAATATGGACTCATATGCATGCATTTCACATCATATCATAATATAATCAACATATACATGCATTTGATAAATTAATAACATAATTAAGCAAGTACGGCCCTCCCGGCCTACTGTTCACGCCGTTAAACACATCGGAGAATTCGGGGCATTACAGGAAACTTGGGAGCTTGAAGCTTGGGGAATTGAGGATCAACTTCAAGGATTGAGTTCAGCAAGAGGGTAAGTTTTAATTATAGGATTATGCTTTAATTTGCTGCTAGATTTTATGAGTTGCATGCTAGTTAAGTTTGATATGTTCTTGAGAACTTTAGTTGGGTTTTGGAGTAGATTTTGATGGGGTTTTGGTGTAGATTTTGATGGGGTTTTGGTGTTGTTATTGAGCTGGAGTATATGTGTTAAATATCTGGGTTAGATAGGTGAGTTTTGGGTGAATTGGCTTGAGGAAAGGTGTGGAAAAATGGTGGAAAATCTGGGTTTGGTGTGGAGCGTCGCGGCCCTAGGAGGGGTGCGGCGCGACCCGTGTGCGCGCGCGACCATGGGAGGCCGAGAAGGTTCATGCGCCCCGCGGCGCTTGGTGGGCGCGCCGCGGCCCGTGTAGGGGTCAGTGTGGTGCTAGCCTCTGTTTTGAGGCTAGCCGCGGCTCTTGAGGGAGGGGTTGCGGCCCTTAGTGTCAGTTTGCATTTTTAAGGGTGTTTAGGCTTAGGAATTCAATGGTTAAGGCTCGGGATGGATTTTATCACCCGGATTGATAGAATTCAAGGTTCCGGAGGTTAGGGTTGTGGTTCGAAGTTATTCATTGGATTAGAACTTGATGACTGGATATTGTTAATGTATTGTGACTAGGGTCTCGGCGAGGCTCACGTTGGAGGACTGTGCTCGGGGCATCGGTGCTCAGAAAGCTCGGAACTTAGGTAAGAGAACCCTTGATCCCATAGAGCTTGTGTGCAGGGCTGAGCCCAGTGTGTTTGAATGGATTGATATGCAGGGCCAAGCCCAATATGCTAGAACTGCGGGGCGTAGCCCTTTATCTAATTATGCTAGAATTCTATACCTGCTTGTAATGCTATGTGTTATGGTGTGAGTGGTCGGCTTGAGCCGGGAACGGTGTAGACCGAGAACGGCGAAGGGCTGGGAACGGCGTTGGGCACGTTGAGTGCAAGGCCGAGAACGGCAAGGGGCCAGGAGCAGCGCTGAGCACGTGGAGTGCGAGTTGCCAGGGCGAGTCCCCAGAAGGATACCTGGGATATCCTCACGGCATGGTACGCGAACCCAGGGCTTGGTAAATGCCTGGGACGGCTAGGCCGTATGTGTTTAGCTATTGGACGCATGTTTGTATGTGTGATATATGTGTTGCATATGTTATCTGCTTGTGGGTTCTCTTGCTGGGCTTCGGCTCACAGATGCTCTGTGGTGCAGGTAAGGGTAAAGAGAAGATCAGCCAACCATGAGTACAGCAGGCGTGAGGCGGCGTGTACATGTTTGGCCAGCCTGGCTGTCACGGCCAGAGGATTTTGGGAGATGCTTGTAAACAAACTCTGATTTTGTCGTCTAGTCGACTCGGTTTAATTAATATGTTGTAAACATTTCTAAACTGTATTTTGGGATCCCAAGTGTAAACCTTTTATGATTTTCTATGGAAATTACTATTTCTAAGGTTTTTCTTCTGTTTATAGCTTAATTACACTGTTTGATCTAAAACCTCGATTAGCGAGATGAAAGCACGTATTTAAACTCACTTAGTAACGACTCTAAGGAAGTAGGGCGTTACAGCATAGCATTAATCATCTCAATAAATGTTCTATTCTTTCTTCCGCTATACCATTTTCTTGTGGAGTATAAGGGGTTGTACATTCATGAATTATTCCATGCTCTTCACAAAACAAGTTAAATTCATTTGAAAAATATTCACTACCCCTATCACTTCTAAGCATTTTAATTTTCCTTTCAAGTTGATTTTCAACTTCCGCTTTATACACTTTAAACACATCAAATGCTTCATCTTTATTTTTAAGCAAATATACATATGTGAACCTAGAGCAATCATCAATGAAAGTCATAAAATATCTACTTCCTCCTCTAGTCAACATTCTATTAAGTTCACATAAATCACTATGTATCAAATCTAACAACTTAGAGTTTCTTTCAACACTAGGAAAAAGTTTATTTACCATTTTAGATTTAACACATAATTCACATTTTTCATGCTCAACATTATCACAATCAATTAATCCACATTTGACAGCCCTTTTAATTGTGCTAAATCCTATATGTGCAAGTCTAACATGCCACAAAGTAATAGAATTTCAGTCAAGCATACAACAAGAAGAAGAAACTTTATTGTTCACATGGTCAATAGAGGTACAAAGTTTGAACATGACATCACAAGCATATCCCTTTCCAACAGAAACATTGTCTTTAGATAAAATAAGCTTGTCGGAATCTGTCACAACCTTGATTCCCGGTTTGCCAAGTAAATTGTCACTCACAAGGTTTCTACTCTTTTCTGGTACATACAAAACATTGGTGAGTAGAACCTTCTTGCCGGATGTGAAGAACAAGTCAATAGTTCCCTTTCCTTCAACCTTGGACCTTTTCTAGTTGCCCATTTAGATTTCATACCCTTCATTTGAAGATTCAAAGGTCTTGAATAGAGATCTATCATAGGTTACATGAATGGTGGTACAAGTATCATACCACCACCCACTCACCATTCCATGAATGGCATTAACCTCACTTAGTGTTGCCACTAGCTCGTGTTGGGCAAAGTTGACTTTTGCCTCATTGTTATGGCTCCTCTTGAACCTACAATCTCTAGCAAAGTGATCATTCTTGCCACACACAGAGTAAGGTCCCTTGGAACTTTTAAATTGTCCCTCATTCTTCTTGGGCCCCAATAGTTTTTTATCCTTGCCCTTGTTCTTGCCATTTCCTCTGCCCTTGTTAGGAGGATTTGCCACAACATTGGCTTTAGAAGTCTCTCCATTGCACTTCTCTTCATTCATATCTCTAGAACGAAATTCCTCCTCAATTCTCAAGTGTTTGAGAATTTCCTCCATAGAAATCTCTTCATTTCTATGGAGCATCTTTTTCCTATAGCCTCTCCATGAAAGAGGTAACTAGGCTATAATGGCACCCACAAGAAATTGTTCCGGCAATACAATTTTAAGAGTAGGCAATTTATTCATAATAATTTGCAGCTCATGAATTTGAGGGAGAAGAGGTTTATCATCATAAAATTACATTTCATATATTGAGTAATAAGGAATTTCTTTGTACCTTCCTCTTCCGCTTTGTACTTCTTTTCCAAGGCCTCCCAAGTCTCCCTGGCAGTCTTGGTGTTGGTGTAGAGATTATAGAGCCCAATTGGGACTTAAATTCAAGACAAAGAGATTGAGCCCAAGTCCATATGTGGGAGCCCAAGGCTGTGGATTTTTCGTTTATTATTTTAATTAAAATAAAGTTCATCAAGTTGCCTATATAAGGAATGTGATGTCTAGGGTTTTCAAAAGATAGTCTCAGTTGATCCATTGGGGTAAGTGAAAACCTAGACAGTCTAATCCTTTCTTGGCCACTCACTCTCTTGTTCTTCCCTCTCTAATTATACCTCATGTGTTGAGAACTTGCCTACTCTTTGTTAGACTTGATTTAGAGAAAGATTCGGAAGACTTTGGCATAGTCTAAGCAGTATAGATTCTTGAAAATTCTTAGCATTGAGAAAGGACAAAAGGATAGAGAATCTAAAGGAACGAGACATTGTTTCGTTGCATATTCATAAGTTTCTACATCTTTGTGTTTGTTTTGATTTACGAATCTGGTGTTTAAATGTATATCATGTGATTCTATGTTTCTATTATGTTTTTGGAACATCTAGATTTAAATTCTAAGATCCTACATTAATTTAGATACTAAACATTTCTTTCGTGTCATCCAAGTCGCTGGCTTGGTTTTATCACTGATGCTGGAATCCCAAATCTCAATATTTTTGGTAACAATATTCACACGGACTGCGAAGCAGTGGCGGTCTTATAATGTCGAGTCACTAAAAACAGGTACAATCATCTGGATAAATGTATTTGGTCTAAACAAGATTAGTACGTTCAAAATGCTAAATCAATTACTTAATGAGAAGCAAGGACTAACTAAAACAACCTCTTGACAATGTTTGAAATTTCCAAAATGATGGCTCTTCCAATTTCCATCTCGATAAGCAAGACCGATTCGATAATTTCTGCTTAGTTGTTTTGCCTGTCCAAAATGTACCTCTCATAGGATGAGCAGTATTATGAACTGAAATTATGCAATATCTAGAATCTAAAAATATGCAAGATCCATTAACTTATACTAGAACTTACAGAAATAATGGCTGGCATAAACCAAACTGCATGGGTATGTCTAGGTTGATATTTATTTTTCTCATCCAATGTTAGTATTCTAGCATAGCATGATATGAACTACAAAGAAATATTGATTAACTAAAAAGACCCACATAATTGCATCCTCTAGCAAAATTATTCGATCGTTATCATAAAATTTTTTTTGCCTCCCCACGAATCTAGTTGCCAGGCTATATACCGCATGCAATAACGGTCCACTTCCAAGTTGTTGGTGTACTTACACAAGACATGCTTGTACCCATAATGAAACAAAAAGTCTACAAATTAGCTAAAAGAATTAATACAAACACTTAGTAAAATACGTAAAATACTCAGATTGTACAGAATGTTCACATTCAGAGAATAATATTCATTGTAATATTCCAAAGTAAAATGTGGAATAATTGGTAAGCTTACAAATCATTAAGAATGGGGTTGTACATATAGTCGGCCAACTTGTACATCTCTAACAACAATGACAAAGGCAGGCTGAAAGGGCCTACCCGGCGCCCTTCACTTGAACAAAATTCCTTGTAACCCTCACTACTCAAAAAATTCTCTTATTAAGTGTGGTGCTTGGTAGAACAAGAGAAGTACCACCAACCTGGGGAAAATCTATCTCTACTGATACCTTTCTAAGGTCGAATAGGGCATACTTTGTTGTACATGCATCCCCTTTTTGTTTGGCACTGCAAACATTGTCTGCATTTAGTTCGGCTTCAGCTTCTGGTTGTGAGTTGCCACACATACCACTGACCTCCCTAATTACCATACTCTTAACTTGGTCAGGTAGATCAACCAACAATGCAATCATTGCTTCCATCTGATGACCAAGTTTTGTAACCATCTCCAACATCATTGCCTCTATCAAATTTCCAATCCCCTTTTGGCTGGGCTCAGGGTGAACCACATCCACAATTATTGCCTGAAATGTAAAATTTAAGTAGTATTATCATTACAAAATTAAATTTAAACATGTTCATAGTAATAAATAAGAGACAGTGAGAACATACTTTTTCCCAGGCACTGTAACAACCATTGTCCATGACGTAAGCCTTAAGGGTCTTCGAGGCTTCTTCAGTCTAGAAATTAATTGGTGTAATGGAACAGTCAACATCCATACCGGGAGTGTCAAGATGGTGCATAAACATAAACTGTCAATAAAATTATATCACGCCTCAACTAGTAAGTATCATGTGAATCACAGAAAAAATTAAACATTAATTTTTTTTTACAGATTTGAACACTAACCTGCTGGAAAGTCGTGCATCCAACTAAGTGAACCACTTTGCCAGCTTAGTACTTGACAATAGACCGCATAAAATCACGGTAATTGTGTGTGGCCCGGTTTTTGGAAGTGATTCTTTTGGGATCATAAACAACATTAATGTATCCAGAACGCAACTGGTTCCCAGATCCTGGCACTAATACACACCCAACAATGACCATAATAATAGCAGCTAAGACCTAATCATATGCTGCTGTATAATTCACCAACTGAAATTTTAAAGCTGACAGTTCGACGCGAGTCTTTGAACCATGCAATCTAGCCTTAAACTCTAAGTTGGGAACCTTCAACAAAACGTTTATCTCTCCACTTCCATCAGATACATCCATTACCTGCTGAAATATCTTCCCAGACATCAGAAAGCTCTTCCCATATATATTGAGACAGTTACGACTGACATCCACATTATCCACTAGGTACTGCACTAATGAAGTGAATATGTTTGGGAAATCATCCCTCAGAAATGACTCGAATCCGGTGGCTCTCACCATTGATTTCCGGGGCTCAAACATCTTACTCATTATTCATCTCACCCTCTTAAATGAGCATTTATGTACTAGCTCTGCTTGCAACCTCTACTCGGGAATCAACCTCGACCCCAACATCTTGCTCTTCAAACTCATCATCCATACCATCATCAGTCGTAGGCTCCACAAAATTAGATGCATCTGTGTGCTTTCTTTTATGACACTTACTCGTCAAAGCAGTATTTAAAGCTGCCTTCCATTTCCCAGTAAGATCCTCTTGCATCTAAGTTTGTTATCAAAAATCAAGTGAAACATTATTAAAATAAATTCAATTATACCTCACTTTACAACTTCCACTAATATTATGACATACAGAGGCAACTTGCAGCCTTCTCTGTTCCCTCAATAAAGATTCCATTTAAGCTCATTCTTTTTTCAAGGCATCCTCTTAAGCTGCCTAGTAATTACAAAGAAAATGTTAACTATAAATTTGTTAAAACAATCAAGCTAATATAAAGGGGAAAAACTAACATTAGTTCCACCATCTTCTCATTACTGCCTACTTCCTCAGCTTTTTTAGCCACTCCACCGCGCTTCATCCTCATTTTCCGTAAGCTACAAACCTGTATCGAAAAGGCAAATAACCCACTCAAATGCATCTACCTCTACAGAGACCACAAACTCAAGTTCAAATCACAACATATTTATTCCAAAAATAACCAAATTTAATAAACAAACTTTTATTTAACTTATTATTACCTAACTATTCAATCACAAAAACGTTTGAAAATAATAATCATAAGATATGGTTGTACCAAATTAAGATAAAATAGATTTTATTAACGAGGCATGAGTACAATGCATTTTCATTTAAACAATTAACTAAAATTGAGCATAATTACTTAACTTCTTACAGAAGTTGTAAGACAACAACAAAATAATAGAAGTCTTTAAATGACAAAGTTAAAGCAATCACAAACAAAAGGAAGAAAACCAGTAATAAATTTATTAAAGACAAAGCACAATAGATAGATTGGTCGAGCATATTTTCAATATTACACTACATTAATATCAGTTATAAGCTAAGGCAACCGATGTCCGATTACACGTAAGACATTACTTATGTATTGATTCATAAAATCAGTGAACATAGTTCAATAACAAAACATATTGAATGATTAACTACGATGAAAAAAAATAATAAACAAACACAGTAAGAAAAACAAAATTCAGGGTTAACTCCTAAAGCAAAATTTTCAGAGAACGTGCACAAAGAATTTAAAACAAGTTTTTATAACAATACAAACTAATCATTTAATAGAAAAAAATTAAAGAATAATTAACCAACAAAATTCCCAAATATAATTTAAACCCTCACACCGTTTTAAAAAAAAAACTTCACTTTATTAAAAAATGAACTTACTCATTTGATAACATTTGTTTTTGGTACCATCTATTTTTAATAATGTTCATATGGTACCATGTATTTTAAAATTATACATATTTGATATTGTAGACTCAGATTTGATTGATAAAATTTGTCAATATGATCAAACTGTCATTAATTATATATAATTAAGTAATTAAATTTAAATTTTGAACTTATATAATTGATAGCAGTTTGATTAAATTGGTAAAATTTTATTAATTAAATTTGAGTTTAAAGTACCAAATATGTACGATTTTAAAATACAATTTACCAAATATGTACGATTTCAAAATATTGGGTACCAAATGAACATTATTG
Organism: Humulus lupulus; assembly: GCF_963169125.1. Taxonomy (NCBI): domain Eukaryota; kingdom Viridiplantae; phylum Streptophyta; class Magnoliopsida; order Rosales; family Cannabaceae; genus Humulus; species Humulus lupulus. The sequence goes on along the minus strand of NC_084801.1, from coordinate 20,347,015 downwards.
TAAATACGGGTTACCAAAATGATACTTGACAAAAACAACATAGTAACAAATGGTTACCTACACTATTAAAAAATACAATCATAATCAACATGCAAGAGTATTAAAAAAAATACAAAAATAAATTGACATATGTTGACCGCGTTTTTGGCCAATGACGTGTAGACGTCAAAACGACAATAAACATTCAAGAGAAAAATACGACACAGACAATTTTTATAGTGGTTCAGCCCCAATGTGTTGGTAATAGCCTAATCCACTTGGAGTTGTGATATATTTAGCCTACACTTAAGATCAGATGAACTTGAGCCAACTGAGTTTCTTAAGTGCAAGTAGAAAAATATAGAGTTTCTCTATAGAGAATACAAGCTTTATCTCTCTAACCTCTCAGAAAATGCCCCAAGAATGCCCCAAGTAACAGTCCCCAAAATCTCAAAACGAGAGAGTTTTCTCCGCCTAAAAAGATCAGATCCCCAAAATGATGCCATGAGCCCTTTATTTATAGGCTCATGGATCGTACATAAATATCTCCCTTTTACTGGGTCCTTGGTTCTTCCAACAGACTTTAATTAATAAAATATAAATAAATCTAATATTACAACAATATGGCTATTATTCCATGATATCTGAGAGATTCCCGTGGCAGTTGAGAATGATTCGGGTTGAAGCTGTTACTGAGGATATAGGCAAACACCTCTCGTCAGCAAAGCACACCTCTAGCACACTTCTGGTCTAACATGACACATCTCTGGTCTAGCATAACACATTTCTGGTCTAGCAAAACAGACTGACTGGTCGGCCAAAACAGATGACCGGTCGGCCAAAATGACTGACTGATCGGCCAAACACCTGACTGGTCGGACAAACATCTGACTAGTCGGCCAAGCACCTGACTGGTCGGACAAACACCTGACTGGTCGAACAGGTACCTCACTGGCAGACATGACACCTGATTGGTCGGTCATGACACTTTTCTGGTCAGTCATGACACTTGACTGGTCAGTCAAAAATCCTTATCGGTCTGACAGAATCTCTACCAGGTCAGTCAGATCACTTTATCACAATTTCGAAGAGCCAATATATTTATTGACTATTAATGTGTCGTTCACGGACCATGTATTGCCACTTGTCACTTCTGATTGCCACGTCATTGAACTCCAATTTTTTGGGATAACATTTGCCCCCCAAGTTTATTATACGATTTACTCGTATGATAAACTTTTTCTCTAGCAAAATGTTTTTGAGGTTATCCAAAAGCTTCCATCTGGTCAGTAACCTTCATTTTTGTATTAAACCCACGATTGAACTTTTCCTTTCATGAAAACGATAGTTATCAGTTTCTCATCTCCATTGCTCTTTTGGGCCCGCGGGTATAGGATAATCATTGATGTTATCTTAAAGTTTATTAAACCCTTGAAATTCAACTTGTTTGATTTTTTTTTCGTAGTATCCCATGAGTAAGAAAACATGTTTGTGCCCCATGCCCTTGAGATTTATTGTCCTTTCGGACCTTATAGCCAATTGGTCATTATTTTTTGGCCCTTGAATGCATACGTGACTAATAGGATAGGCCTAGTTCCTCGGAAATGGTTTGTTGGAAAATATGTGTATGGCCAATCGGCCATTTTCATCTAATCGCTCGGACAGTGGGTATGCCCCAAGCTGCTTGGACGCGCGTCTAAGCCACTCGGACACGCATGCTCCGCTCGGACACGCACACCACAATCCGCCCAGATGCGCGCATGACCGCTCGGATGCAGACCCCAGGCTGCTCGGACACACATGCCAGCCCCTCGGATGCTCCTCCATCCGCTCGAACACGCAACCTCGGATGCAGCTTCTCGGATGCCCAGCCAGCAACTCCTCGGATGCAGCACCATCTCCCAGTCGATCAGACACGCACCAAATCCGCTCGGACACCTCTTATTGCCTGGCTCCTCGGATGCACGCCATCTACTTGGATCAGCACCCAGCCGCTTGGACGCATGCAGCTGCTCGGTCGCGCACGCTGCCACTCGGACACATGCAGCCTCACCGCTCGGACACGCCTCTAGCCACTCGGACACGCATAGCTGCTTCGCTATGCGCCTGGCTACTCGGTCACCACAGCCTAACCATTCGGATGCATGCCCTTATGTCCTCGGGTTTGCTCAAAATCTTTATGGTTCATGCAATTATACTTTACTTTTCTTTGTTAACTTGAAACTTTCTAAGTCTTTTTAGACTTAAAAAGTTATAAGTTTTTTGTGAATAGTAAAGTCACTCTGATGTATGCCTTATATTTTCGCATGAGTACTTAGTTTTCTAACTTAGAAGTTGTAAACATTTCATAAGTCCATACTAAGTATACTTTCTCACACTCTTATTGCTCTAACATTTTATGAGCATAATATTTATTGTCACACGAATATCTGCTTCTAACTTGAAATTTTTAGCTTAATGGCCTTTTTGGACTTCGAAAATTTACAAGTCAGCCTAAAAACAGATATCTTAGCTCATGCTCTTATTGCCTGTGTTAAATTATATACCAGTATACCCATGTGCCCCCCAAGTGATCGAGGGTTGAAAGATCCTTAGTCACTTGCTACTTGACCGAATCTGTTCGAGTAGTTAATTACTCGTGAAACACATAGAATATATGGAAAATATTTGAGCAGTTGAACACTGCTTGAATGTATCGACCAGTTGAACACTGTCCGATTTTACCGACTAGTTGAACAATGTTCGGATAATTAACACACATGCACATTTGTAGCAAGAATCGACCACACTGCGTGTAATCTCTTTTATTACTCGTATATTAAAAAAGGAAAATACGTGTCTAATAACGAGTCTTAAAAAAAATTGTTCAAAAATAGCTGACTGGTCAGGAAATAACTAGCTCATAAACCAAATTTAAATAACAAGTTAAACAACTTGAAATTAAACTACCACTCTGAAAGCGGTATTTAGAAATAACATATTCGTAGACGCTCGCCGTTCCAATGGCTCCTGATCCTATCACTCCTGCTCATGTCGAAGTGTCTCGGCATACCTCTCTCTTGTTTCGTTGCTATCCTCAGCCAAGTGTGGACCTCCACATATATTTTCTAAGGTAAAGTCCACAGGCCTAGGCTGCAAGGGTGGAGATCTTTGTCGTTTGAAACCAGGATTGCTGTTGCCTCCTTCTCCTTGGGGTGTCTCTGCCCGGTACTTTCTCAACTTTCCCAACAAAAGAAGAAATTATATCTCGTCCTTGAGGTGATTGCATTCATTCGTGTCGTGACCATAATATCCATGGAAATGACAAAACTTATTCATATCTCTCTTCCTCATCTCTTTCCTGATGGGTGGAGGTTTCTTGTAGGGAACCTCTTCATGACTTGCAAGATATATTTCTGCTCGGCTGGTCGAGAGAGTGGTGTAATTAGTGAACTGAGGCTCATACTTGGTTGGCTTTTCATTTGAACTCAACTTTTCTTTCTTTTCCTCATGATGGTCAGACCTGTTATTTCCACGTTTCTTTCCACCATTATTAGGAGAGTCTGTTGATCCGCTCGTATTGTTTATGTCATTCTCCTCTTTCTCGATTGCATCATCCAATTTCATATACTTGTCTGCTCGGTCAAGAAATTGTTGAAGTGTTGAAATTGGATTTCAATGTATGCTATCCCACAAAGGGCTCTGATAAGTTATCCCAGTGGATATAGCAACCATCTTCCCCTCGTCTCCTACAGCAGTTGCTCTATTGGCTTCTCTCATGAATCTCTATATATAATTCTTTAAAGACTCATATTTTCCTTGTTTGATATTTGCCAAGTGGTTGGCATAAACTGGTGGAGTCTGGGTAGTGTTGAATTGTCTACAAAACTCCTTCCTGAATGCTTCCCAAGAGGTAATGGAGTTCGGCTTAAACTTCCAATACCATTCTTGGGTAGTATCCAACAATGTAGTCGGGAAAACTCTACACCGATAATCGTCACTTACTCCGAGCAATTCCATCTGGTCCTCAAATTTCCCAACATGTCTGATGGGATCTGCCTTTTCTTTATATGCTGGCAGAACCGGTGCTTTATATTTTGTCGGCGGCTGGGCTGCTCTAATCTGGGCACAAAATGGGCTGCCACTCTGATGGTCTATCGCATCTATCCCGGAAGGTTGTTTTGACAAACCTTGCACTGCAGCTGTTAGCACGTCAAGCTGGGCTTGGATGGCTGGTGTAACTGATGAAGTTCCAAGGTCTTGACCGCCTAGTCGGGCATTACCATGTGGTGCACTGTCATCAAGTATTTCTACTTGACTGGCAGGGCGGTTCAGATTTTGCCCTTCGACCGGGACGGTCCTCCTCTTGTTGGTGATAACGTCCCTCAGAACCTTCCGGGAAGCATGCTCTCCTACCCAATTGAACACCGTACTTTTTGATTTTTCAGAGGGCTTACTACGCGGGGCTTTCTCTCTCCCACTACGCTGCTGGCTGGGGTGCAGTGGAGGCCTTTCAGTACGCCCTGGGCAGTCTTTTCCTCCTTGTTGGTCATTGCCCTCTTTTTCCATTGACTGGTCGGTGTGATGACTATCAGCCTCATCACGACCATGCCCATCTTTGAATTGTGAAGTTCTCTTATCTCGAGGAGTTCTGGTCTGATCCTGCCTAGGTGGAGTCTTTTTATTGCCCGATCGGTGACTCCCTGATCTAGAAGTTTCTGATCGGTGGCTCCTGGAGGGGGTTCTAGAGTGCTCCCTTTGCGTCGAGGCAGTTCTAGATCAGTCCCCATCATCTTCCCGACCAGGGGGGTTACTCCTACTTCTGTCCGGTCCCCGAGAATTGGCTCTGTCAGTGGTCCTCCGACCAACATTATTATTTCTTGCTCCCTGGGTGGCTGCCTGTGCCGCAACTTGAGCATTGGCTTGGGCCAATTGGGTAGCCACTTCTAGAGAAAGTGCTGCTTCACGATGTCTCTGGTCGACTTCCTCCTGTCGCTGTCTGAGCTCTTCGCTTCTGGCCTCCATATCGCGCCTTTGCTGCTCTAACACAGCTCTCTGCTTGGCCATATCTTCAGCGAAAGACTCTTGCCGAGCATTGAATTGTATCATCTCCTCTTGGAAAGCACCTATTACTTCCTGGAGTTGTTCAACTTCTGGAGTGGTCTCCTCGAGAAACACCCTGGGCTCAGTCTCTGGGTTCTGCGGTCCAGGATCTTCTGATCTAGCAGGCTCTTTTTACATGCCTAACTTTTTGGATGCCACATTGGTATTCTTGGGCGCCATTTCAATATGATAGTCGTGTGTTTCTTCTCTTCAGGCTCTCAATGAAAGCACCAAAATGTTGACCGCATTTTTGGCCAATGATGTGTAGACGTCAAAATGACAATAAACCTTCAAGAGAAAAATACGACACAGAAAATTTTTATAGTGGTTCAACCCCAATGTGTTGGTAATAGCCTAATCCACTTAGAGTTGTGATATATTTAGCCTACACTTAAGATCAGATGAACTTGAGCCAACTGAGTTTCTTAAGTGCAAGTAGAAAAATATAGAGTTTCTCTCTAGAGAATACAAGCTTTATTTCTCTAACCTCTCAGAAAATGCCCCGAGAATGCCCCAAGTAACAGTCCCCAAAATCTCAAAACGAGAGAGTTTTCTCCGCCTAAAAAGATCAGATTCCCAAAATGATGCCATGAGCCCTTTATTTATAGGCTCATGGATCGTACATAAATATCTCCCTTTTACTGGGTCCTTGGTTCTTCCAACAGACTTTAATTAATAAAATATAAATAAATCTAATATTACAACAATATGGCTATTATTCCGGGATATCTGAGAGATTCCCGCAGCAGTTGAGAATGATTCGGGTTGAAGCTGTTACTGAGGATATAGGCAAACTCCTCTCGTTGGCAAAGCACACCTCTAGCACACTTCTAGTCTAACATGACACATCTCTAGTCTAGCATAACACATTTCTGGTCTAGCAAAACAGACTGACTGGTCGGCCAAAACAGATGACCGGTCGGCCAAAATGACTAGCTGGTCGGCCAAACACCTGACTGGTCGGACAAACATATGACTGGTCGGCCAAGCACCTGACTGGTCGGACAAACACCTGACTGGTCGGACAGGTACCTCACTGGTCGGTCATGACACTTTTCTGGTCAGTCATGACACTTGACTGGTCAGTCAAAAATCCTTATCGGTTTGACAGAATCTCTACCAGGTCGGTTAGATCACTTTATCACAACTCCGAAGAGCCAATATATTTATTGACTATTAATGTGTCGTTCACGGACCATGTATTGCCACTTTTCACTTCTGATTGCCATGTCATTGAACTCCAATTTTTGGGGATAACAACATATTAAAACAACAAAAATGAATGAAGAACTACCGTATTCCTCCACCGTACCCACATTAAATTCACCAAAACAAAAAATAAAACCAAAAAAAGGATCAAAATGCAAACACCACAGAAAAAATAACCATAAATTAAGTGTAACGGCCTTGGACTGTGTGTTTTTAAAAGTGCTAGACTTGCTAATCAAGTCTTTTTAACTAAGATCGTGTTATTGAAACTATAATGGAACTAGGGTTAAAAGATTTTGGTCTTAAAAGTCGCATTCTTTTAAATATCATTTCTTGTTTACATGGGATCCTAAAAACAATCGAATTAAAACCATTTACAAAAGATTCAAGATCTAGATACAATATTAACCATTCTAAGGAAAAATAGACAGTTTAGCGATCCCTGTCCTGATCCACTCCTCGGCCAAGGTGACCGAACAGCTGGCTATGTACATTCAGCCCCGCAGCTCTCCATCTCAAGACTGGTCTAACTTACCTTTGCCTTTACCTGCACCACGTAGCACCCGTGAGCCAAGGCCCAACAAGAAAACACAATAACAGAGCATAAGCAATCAACAGACAATCCAATATTTCATATTGCATAGACATGTTCTCAATCATATAAACATTCAGAATAACCAAGTATTCAGTATACTAAACATATCAATTCATATCATACACCACTTCACAAATGATAACTAGGGTTAGCGCCCTCAGGCCGCACCCTCCGTTATCCCACTGACTCCGACCCGCTTAAACCGAGCTCAGTGAATATTAAGCTGTCCTCGGCTACCAGTGGCCAAGCCGTGCCGTGTGCGCAAATATTGTGTACGGCACCCTTAGGCCGCTATCACATGTCCCATGACATAATACCATCATTGACATTATACAGATATCGGGAGCTCTTAGTCCCATCACAAACATATAACCGAGTGCAGTTTTCTTACCCTTGAATTTGCTAGCTTTGTTCAATGAAATCCTCAAGCACGATCCTTCCCGAGCACTAGTGCGAACCTATCCACAAGCATAGACCAAAGTCATTACCAACCCTCAAGTCCATAACCTAGCCTCGGAACCTATCCCGAGCCCTCGGGAAGTCCTAGTTCCACCAAACAAGGTGGTGGAATCGAACCCCGAACCCTTGGTCAAAAACCCTTGAAAATAACCCTAAAATCCCTTTCTGAACACAGGGTAGCGCTCGTTGGAGGGCGCTACCGCGCTACAAACAAAACCAAAATGCCCTCAGCAAACTTGGCCTAGGGCTACAGCGCCCAAAGGCTAGCGCTGTAGCGCTAGTCACAGACTGCCAAACTGCTCAATTTCTTCCTGCGATTTCTCCCGAGCCAAACTTAACCAAAACTTCCCCAAACTTTCACCAAACTCAAAATCAAGCTCACTAACATGTCTAACTCATCCCAAGCATCATAACCATACAAAATCTAACCACATGCAACCCTAATCCCAAAATTTACCATAGCTGCTCCTGGACTTCAGAATTCAGCAAAACACAATCAAAACTTCAAAGTTTACAGCTTAGAATTTTATACCTTTGATGGAAATTCGATTTCAAGTTAGCCTCTATCCCTCCCTAGCTTGTTCTTCCTCAATTCCTTGGCTTGAATTCCCCTAAATTTCCCATCAGCTCAGCTTAGACCCCATAGCATAAACAAGCCAAACCAGAAACTAAAAACTCCAAAGTCTTACCTTAGGTATTAATGTGTTCCTGCTAATCCCTTGCCAACCCTTCAATCTTAGCTCAGAATTCTTGTTGCTCAGCCTAACCTAGCTCCCCTCTGAGTTTTGCTCCAAGAAAACACAAGGAAATGATGAAGGAGATCACCAACCGACCCTTAGAAAAACAGCTCTGTTTTCTTCCCTTTCTTTTTCTTTCTTTTCCTTCTTTTCTTTCTTTCCTCAGACTTCTATATTATTCTACCATTTCCACTAAGTGTTGACGCCGTTTTTCGTCAAACAGTGAAAGAAGAGCACATAAACAATAGTTGATAATGGCCAATTGAAATAAAACAATGTAAACACACGATTTTTACATGGTTCAGCAGTTAAATCTGCCTAGTCCACGAGTCTTTGTTATTAAACTCAAGATTATCTCTAGGAATTCTTCAAGAATGAATTCTCCAGAGTTTTCTCTCAAGGATCAGAATTTCGGTCCTTTACAATGGTGCATGGCCTCTCTATTTATAGAGAAGGCTGCAGAATACTATCCCACATATTTTGGGTAGTTACTCTTTTTGTATAAATAAAATAAATGGCTTTAAATGCCTATAATCAGATATAAAAGGAAACGTCCCCTGAAGACCAGGAGACGTATAACTGACCAAATAATATCCCACGATTCTAGGGGATTTACAATAATAAATGAGGATTACATCTCATATTTATAATACTTGTAGATATTCAAGGTGGTTATCGCGTATCTCTAAGGCTTTAGCTTCCCAAGTTTCCCGTCATCTATCGAGCTAGAAACATCTCCCGAGGCCACATGGCTTTCGAGATCGTACGTGCGTCGAGCTCGGGACCCCTGATCCGAAGTCGTCCCTGAAGATGAGTGTGTTCCCAGAGCTATCTTTCGAGATCATGAATACTTCGAGGTCGTCTATATCCTGCAGGCTCGACATACAATCCTGGAGCATGTTTCCAACCTTATGAGTCCACTTATTTGCGAATCCAACTTTCGAGGTCATAATTAACATAGCTCGAAATATGGGTGTAACATCTTGCCCCCTCAAAAGTATTTGTTCGAATCCTAAGAGAAGGAAACTTTTGAACTACTTTCTTTGAGAACTGTACCGTCACACTCTTGAAAATGGACACGCGTCAATTGGGTATTGCTCATTTTTTATACTTGAGTACCTTGGAAACACGCCCACGATCGTCCGTCTGACACCTTTTCGGCGCCATTTTGTCATTGATCCCTGACCGTTGGATTTTGCAAGGATTTTGTTCAACGTTCCATATTAATTCCTTTTTCCCACCTATATATACAAGACTCCACTCTCCATCTTCTTTTTCACTTTCGTTCACCATAAGCAAGAAAAGAAGAAAAAAGAAAACCAGAGACCTTCCTAAAAATCTTCTGTCCCGCGCATGTTTTCTCGGCCAAAGAAACAAAGAAATCCTGGTCTGTTCGAGTCAGTGAGTTCTTATTTGCTACCTCTTCTTCAATCGACAATCTCTCTGCCGTCGCCATTATTGTTAAGTAAGCAATATTTGTTTCTCATTTTGTCAGTTTTTATTCAAACTGTTCTTGCTATGTATGTGTATATACTAGTTTACAACCTTAGCATAATACGATAAGAGGTTTTGATCCGATAGACTCTTATGCTTTTTAGACTTCTGTACTGGATTTACATCACTGGCTTTTACCCAGTTTTCATATTTGAGTGAGGTTCCAATTTTCTGGGTTTTGAAAAAAAAAAAAATTAGGCGACGTTTCTTGTACACTAATTTTTCGGGTAAAAAACATGGGCCTTGATAAATGCACGAAACCCAAGGTTGCCTTTCTTGGTTAACCGCCACTTTATTTTCCCTTGATTTTCGGGATTTTCAAAAAATTATCCACGCTCCTTTCTTTTTTCGTGGAACGCACGCCCTGACTCTTCAATAAAGGTCTTGATATTTAGCTTGTTTCGCTCCTAAACCCCGAGCTCGTAAGTTCGAGCTCGTAACTCTTGCATGCCTGGCCCTCACCATTTTTTCTTTCTCGCTAGATGTCACAGAATCTGGAAAGACGGTGGGGGTCGTTGCTGGCACTCCCTTACGAGCCAAAATCTCCGAGCCCAGAATCGTTATTCACCCGTAATCAACGTCGGATAAGAGAATACGAGCTTGCGCGCGAGCAAGAGGATATTCGAGCTCACTACCGCCGCCAGATTGACGAGGTCATAGAGGGGAAAAGGAGAGTTCTTCGAGAGGCCCTCTATCCAGAATCCAAATCAGGACCTAGGTCGATTCCTCTCGATCCTTCGTTAAAGGTTACTGTCGCGTACCATCCGGGAGAGCTCAAATTCTCACTAATGGGGGAACCTTCCTCCTCGCAGCCGGGGAGATAAATGTTTGAGGCCGAGCACTACTGGAGCACGGTTACCACAACTAGCCAGATAAGTGACATCCTAGCTTTCCACGGCCTTAGCCTGTCAGGCTCCTTGAAGTGTCGACCTCCGGCCAACCATGAACGAAGCTGCTTCGCCCTTGGGGGCCGCGACGCCAGTGTGAAATACGCGGCCTGGAGCCAGGAACATATGAGGGCAGGAGCTCTGCTGCCCTTGAAGTCTTTTTTCAAGGACTTCACGGATTTCGTTGGGTTGGCTCCGTTCCAACTCAACACCAACTCTTACAGGGTACTGTCTGCCCTAAGGTCCTTATACCACGAGATGGGGTGGAAAGGACCTTCACCTCAAGAGATCTTGTATCTCTTTTGTCTGAAAAGTAACCCCTCCCGAGCTCGGGGAGGGGATGGCTTTTATTACCTTTCGAGCTATCCCAAGGAGAATAAGGTCTTTGAAGATCTTCCCAATCATCCGCCCGATTTCAAAAGGGCCTTCTTCTGGACAGATAGTCTGTCCCCGTCTCGACACTATTCGTTCAGGCGGATTCGTAAGTATTCTTGTTATCTTTATTTTTGTGCTCGTGACTTTAGCTCTTAGACCCGTACTTAGTAGAAATATGTTGTCTTTCAGCCAATTTCCAGCGTCCCACTCCCGACGATGCAATGAAGGAGCATAGAGAGACCCTGCTCTAACACCCACATGGCAGGAGGTCCCTCTTATACCTTCTACACGAGGATAAGCTCTGAAAGTGCAGACTTTTGGGGGAGGGCCAGTCCACCTTTGACTGGTCCAATATAAAATATGAAAACTGGGAGCAGGTGCCACTGCCCACAGGCGCCCTTCCTTCGAGGAGAGAAACGAGGCCGCCACTTCCAGTTCGCCCAAGGAGCCCGCTGTCTGGGAATGAGGCTAATGATGAAGCCTCGAGCTCGGATTCGGATGAAGGTAAAGTCCTTCCTACCTCGAGAATGTGGTCCCCGACCTTACTAAAACACAGGCCCAATAGGTTAGTCTCGTGCCCACAGGATAGATACCACTTCTATATATGGAGTTAGGTAGGTGACTGTGTCCATAGGTTTGATAGTGGGCTCGGGAAATACGACACCATGTACACCACGGACGAGATGTGGAACGCGATAACCGTTCAGTATGGGACCAACGATTATAGGGACCTATCGAGGTTATCACCCACATATAGGGAAGGCACTCCCCCCGCCTCCTCTGAAGACGGGGGAATTTCATGGTCCCCAAGTTCGAGCTCGGGGGAGAGTTCCAGTTAGGTTTTTTCTTTACCTGGTTTCCCTCTCTTTCCAAACTTATTATTATTGTCTAACTTATTGGAACTGCGCAGGTGCCATGAATCCCGACCTCGACGCTGTGCTCTTTAGCGATGGGGGAGCTGGCGCCCAGAGGAGCAAACGTCCGAGAATACCACGGAGGTCCGACCGACCATCCAAGGTACCCAGACGCCACGAGATGACCCCCACGATCCAGATTACTGCGAGCACAGCCACGGAGCCGACTGTCCAGGTTGATGCGTCTGGCTCGACTGTCCCCCTCTCGCTTCCTCCGACCGATACTCAAATAACAGTCGGTCGGCCCCTGAAGAAACCTTCTGTCTCCAAGGTCCAATTGCCGACGGCCCGACCTCATATCGAGGAGTTCGTGCTTGATGGTACTGCTGGGACCCAAGGGGCTATGCTCAGCTCGGATGTCCTCTCTCAGGTGGGTCAGAGCTTTTCAGGCTTCGGCGCCGACCATTGGGACCTCGTGCACAAGGCCTCGGATTGCAATACTCTTTACGACAAGAGTATCGAGCTTACTGTCGTGGTAACCTTCGTAACTCTCCTTTAAATGTTTGTACCTCAGCTCGCGATCTAATTCATCCTTTGTATTTCAGGCCCTTGTCGTCTCAACACAACTTAACCATAAGCTGACCAACGAGGTGCGCATGAGCATGTCTCTGGTCCAAAAGTCGAAGGATCTCGAGCTTAAGATGGCTGACGAGCTCAAAGACTCGAAGTCTGAACTTGAAAAAATGAAGACCCGTCTCGAGGAGCTGGAGAAGTCGAATGCCGAGCTTGAGCAGGCGAAGACTTGTCTCGAGAAGGCCAATGCCAAGCTCGAAGAGGAGAAATCTTTCACCTTCGACTTCATGGAGAGCGAGAAGGTCCGCCTCCTGGACGAGTATAAGGAGCAGAAGGAGAAAGCGGTCAACCAATCCATGTACAAACTTTGGGCTGATAATGCCGACCTCGACACCAGCTCCCTGGGCCCTCTCGAGGCCACATATGTTGAGCGGTGGAATGCCCTTCTTGAGGCAAGTGAAGCTGCTCGAGAGGCGGCTCAGAAGGATAGTCATGCTATTCGTCCTGGGGGGTCCGATGCTACTGATGCTGAGAAGGCCAAGGAGACTCCTCTTCCTTAAATATGATCTCGGGGAAATCATTTATTGGGGCTGTGTCCCCCTATTTTTGTAACTATCTTAATTTATGCCCACGGGGCTGATACAATTTCTTTAAATATTACTTACATGTGCTTTACATTTCTTAGCTCGAAATATTTTGCACATTTTTTATGGATGAATCATTTATGTTTATTTATTCATACAAACATATCGTGGATTTAGGTTCGAAGCTCAATGCATTCATGCATAGTTTGTTCAAATTATCCGCTTCCAACCTCGTTATTTTTCAAAGTCGGGTATTACTTTAACCATGAACCCAAAAGTACTTATATGGTAAGTAATGTGAATGATTTGGTTATATCTTTTTTTGTTTAGTCACTTTTACTCATCCTCAGTTTCTGCTCCGAGGTTAAGAGTTCGAAACTATTTTTCTTTAAGATATTCCAGCCTCGATCTCGACTTGTTTCGCAATAGGTTTAGGTTCCTACTTATCATCGATTAATTTTTTGGCTGGTTTGTTCCAAATCTGTTAAGTTTGCACATCTGGTTAACTCCAAACATTTTAGGTTTTTGGTAGTTCGATTATGTCCGAACTATCTAAGCTCGCATACTTGGTTATCTCCAAATACTTTATTTATTTTTATTTTTTTTGATAATTCGGGTATGTCCGAACTATCTCAGCTCGTGTATTTGGTTATATCCAAATACTTTATATATTTTTGATAATTCAGTTATGTCCGAACTATCTAGGCTCGCATATTTGGTTATATCCAAATACTTCATATATTTTTGATAATTCGGTTATGTCCGAACTATCTAGGCTCGCGTATTTGGTTATATCCAAATACTTTATATATATATATATTTTGCATATGTTATTTTATTTTTTAAGCTGATGGTATATGTACCAATGATGCCCCCTTAATATCCTATGAGTGTGACCATAGGTTATTAAATTAAGAGAGATTGCAAAAATGAAAAGAAATAACATATTTGGACGAAATGGAACTTTTATTTGATGACATTCAAAAACAAATAAGCTAATACAAATAGAAACTCATGGTTATAGGCAACACTTCCTATACTACTGATAGTAAGGTCTAAGGTGTTCGCCATTCCATGCCCGCGGTACTAGGCTCCCGTCCAATCTCGCAAGTTTGTACACACCAGGTCGGATGACTGACTCTATCTGGTATGGTCCTTCCCAGTTCGGCCTGAGCACTCTAGCTGCCAGATCTCGAGTAGCCAAGAATACGCGTCTTAACACCAGATCTCCCGTTCCAAATTTTTGATCTCGAACCCTCTTGTTGAAATATCTGGTAGTTCGTTGCTGGTAGGCAGCATTTCTCAGCTGGGCCTCTTCTCTTTTTTCTTCGATCAAGTCTAAGGTTTCCTCGAGCTGAGTATGGTTTGAACTTTGATCGTAGGTCTGAGTTCGGATCGTTGGGATTTCGACTTCTATGGGCAACATTGCCTCGCAGCCGTATGCTAGAGAGAACGGGGTATGTCCTGTCGAGGTTCGAGTCGTTGTCCTGTATCCCCAAAGGACTTGGGGCAATTCTTCGGGCCACTGTCCCTTCGCTTCCTCCAACTTTTTCTTTAGTGAGCTCTTGAGAGTTTTTTTCACAACTTCGACTTGGCCATTCGCTTGAGGGTGGGCCACTGATGAAAAACTCTTTATTATACCGTTCTTCTCACAAAAATTGGTGAATAGGTCGCAATCGAACTGAGTTCCGTTGTCGGATACAATCTTCCTCGGTACTCCATATCGCCATACGATGCTCTTTACAATGAAATCAAGGATTTTCTTTGAAGTTATAGTTGCCAATGGTTCATCCTCCGTCCATTTTGTGAAGTAATCCACGACGACTACAACATATTTTACTCCGCCTTTGCCAGTCGGGAGAGAGCCTATGAGGTCGATGCCCCATACTGCAAAAGGCCATGGGGATGTCAACATGGTCAGCTCGGATGGTGGAGCTCGGGGTATCATGGCGAATCTCTGGCATTTGTCGCATTTCTTCACATACTCGCAAGAATCCGCTTTAATGGTTGGCCAGAAATATCCCTGGCGTATGATCTTCTTGGACAGTCTATGCCCCCCAGTGTGATCTCCGCAGAACCCTTCATGAATTTCTTTGATGATTTTCTTAGCCTCGGGAGGGGTTACGCACCTGAGTAACGGCATGGAATATCCCCTTCGGTACAGCCTTCCATCCAAAATTGTGTAACGGGGAAGTTGGTACATCAACTTTCGAGCTTGGTTCCGATCTTTTGGAAGAACTCCGTTTTCGAGATAATCAACTATCGGGGTCATCCAAGTCGGCTCTGTTTCGATCATACACACATCATCCTCTTCTGGCTCGTTTATGCTAGGTGCTGATAGGTGTTCTATGGGTACAACATTCAGCTCTTCATTTTCGGTGGATGTGGCAAGTCGAGTTAAGGCATCTGCATTTGAGTTCCGTTCTCGGGGGACTTGTTCGATTGCATAAAACTCAAAATACTCTAATGCAGATTTTGCCTTCTCCAGGTAAGCTGCCATTCTTGTGCCTCGAGCCTGGTATTCTCCCAAGATTTGATTAACCACGAGTTGGGAGTCACTGTAGCAATGTATAGCTTTAGCCTTGAGCTCCTTTGCTATTCGTAGTCCCGCGAGTAGAGCCTCGTACTCGGCCTCATTATTCGATGCTTTAAAGCCAAATCTTAAAGCGGAGTGAAATTTACTCCCTGCGGGGGTGATCAGAATAACCCCTGCCCCTGCTCCATTTTCATTTGACGAGCCGTCGACGTAAAGTTTCCATAGCTCGTGGGTCGTGGTTATTACCTCGTCGTCGGCTATTCCAGTACATTCCACTATAAAGTCCGCCAGTGCCTGTGCCTTAATGGTCGTCCTTGGGTGGTAGGTGATCTCGAACTGTCCGAGCTCAATAGCCCATTTAAGAAGTCGACTTGAAGCCTCTAGTTTGGATAGGACTTGCCTAAGTGGCTGATCAGTAGTACATGAATGGGATGTGCCTGAAAGTAAGGTCGGAGTTTACGGGATGAATGAACTAAACTGAGCGCGAGTTTCTCCATCAGTGGATACCTTGACTCTGCCCCCAGTAATCTTTTACTGATGTAGTAAACGGTTCTCTGCACCCTCTCTTCTTCTCGAATGAGCACTGCGCTTATCGCGTGTTCGGTGGTTGAGAGGTATAGGTACAATACTTCTCCCGTTTTAGGTTTCGATAGGATGGGCGGTTCCGCTAGGTGCTTTTTGAGCTCCTGAAAGGCCAGCTCGCATTCCTCTGTCCATTCAAATTTCTTACCTCCTCTCAGTAAGTTGAAAAATGGAAGACCACGATCCGTAGATTTCGAGATGAATCTGCTTAGGGCCGCCATCCTGCCAGTCATACTTTGGACATCCTTGTACCTTCGAGGCGAGGGCATGTCAATCAGGGCCTTGATCTTGTCGGGATTAGCCTCGATTCCACGGGAGTTCACAATAAAGCCCAGAAATTTTCCTGAATATACCCCAAAAGTGCACTTCTGAGGATTTAGCTTCATGTTATACTTTCTGAGCACGCCGAAGCACTCTTCGAGGTCATCAACATGGTTCTTGTTGAGTTGAGACTTTACAAGCATGTCATCAACATAAACCTCCATGTTGTTCCCAATTTGTTCCGAAAACATCATGTTTACGAGCCGCTGGTATGTGGCCCCAGCATTCTTGAGCCCGAATGGCATGACATTATAACAATATAGCCCTTTATCCGTGATGAAGCTCGTATGTTCTTGGTCTAGGGCATGCATGGGAATCTGGTTATATCCAGAATAGGCATCCATGAACGACATCAGGCCATGCCCCACTGTGGCATCCATGAGCTGGTCAATCCTTGGTAACGGAAAACAGTCTTTTGGGCAAGCTTTGTTGAGATCTGAGTAGTCAATACAGGTTCTCCACGTCCCATTGGGATTTGGGACCAACACCGGATTGGCTACCCAGTCAGGGTAAAAGGCATCCCTAATGAAATGGTTTTCCTTTAACCTGTCAACCTCCTCCTTCAGTGCTTTCTTTCTGTTCTCATCCAGCTGCCTTTGCTTTTGTTGCTTTGGGGGAAAGCTTTTGTCTATGTTTAGTGCGTGGCTTGCTACATTCGGGCTTATCCCCACCATGTCGGAATGCGACCATGCGAAGACATCCTGGTTTTTCTTCAGAAAACAGATTAATTGCTATTTGGCCTCGTCTTGGAGTTGTTTTCCGACCTTCACCTTCTTTGAGGGATCAGCTTCTTCGAGCTCCTCTAAAGGTTCGAGGTCAACCTTCTCCTCAATTCTAGGATCGATCTCTTCGTCAACCTCTAAGACCGTTCCGTCTTTGTTTTGTATGATAACGAGTGCTTGAGCGTTCGTTTGTTTCTTTCCCCTCAAGGAGATGCTATAGCATTCTCTCCCTGCCAACTGGTCTCCTTTAAATGTCCCGACTCCGCTGGGGGTCGGGAACTTAAGGGCTAGATGTCGTACTGATGAAACTGCCCCCAGCCCGACCAGGGCGGGTCTCCCGAGCAGTACATTGTAGGCAGATGGCAAGTCTACCACCACGAACTCCATTATCTTGGTCACCGAGACTGGATAGTCTCCCAAGGTCACGGGGAGCTCAATGGATCCCATGCAGGCAGTTCCTTCTCCTGAAAAGCCGTACAAAGTAGTTGCACATGCCTTCAGGTCGCGAAGGGAGAGTCCCATTTTCTCGAGGGTTGCTTTGTAAAGAATGTTGACTGAGCTCCCATTATCTATGAGAAATCGGTGGACTCTTTTGTTGGCGAGCTGAAGAGTAATAACCAGCGGATCATGATGTGGGAACTGAACATGGGAGGCGTCCTCCTCAGTGAAGGTTATGGGTTGTGATTCAATCCTCTGGCTTTTAGGTGCCCTAGGTTCGGGTTCATAAGGAGGCCCGTCCCCTGTCTTAAGCTCGTTAACATATCTCTTTTGGGCATTCCTGCCCCCTCCTGCGAGATGAGGCCCTCCCGAGATGGTTATTACGTCCTCTCCATCTATCGGGGGGGGGGGGGGGGGGGGGTGTCCTCTTCTCGAGATCGGGAGTTATTATTTTGTGTCGTCGGAGGCACGGCTACTCTCTGGCTTGCGGCCGTCTGACCAGTATTCTGGTTTTTGACATACTGCCGGAAGTAACCTCTCGTGATCAACCCTTCGATCTCGTCCTTCAGTTGTCGACATTCATCAGTTGTGTGCCCGGTGTCTCTGTGGAACCGGCAATACTTACTGGAATCCCTCTTGGATTTTTGATTTCTCATTGGGTCCGGACGCCTGAAGGGGACCTGGTTTTCATTAGCCAGGTATATGTTTTCCCGAGACTCGTTGAGCACGGTGTGCACTTTATACACGGAGAAATACCTCTCTCCTTTCTTTTTCCTTCCTCCCTCAGCTTCGGGATTACTTCCTTCGTTCTTTGTCCTCTTGGATGGGTTCTCTGAGGCAGGCTTTGGTGCCGCTGGGTCCGCCGAGGTTGAGGCAGAGTTGATGTTTATCGTTGTAGTTTCGGACTGGGAGGTCGCTTTGAGCGTCGACCTCGCTTCCTCTACTTTGACAAACCTCTGCGCTTGTCTGTTAAACTCGGTTATTGACCTTACCGGTTTCCCTTGCATGTCGTCCCAAAGGGCACTTCCCGGTAATACGCCAGCTCGGATTGCCATTAGGTGTCCACTGTCATCCACATCCCGAGCTCGGGCTACTTCCAGATTGAATCTTGTTAAGTAACTCTTCAATGTTTCACCCGGTTGCTGCCGGACGTTAGTTAAGGTGGATGCTTCTGGTCTAACCCCTACCATTGCTCTGAACTGCTTCTTAAAGTCTTTGGACAACTGCTCCCATGAGGTTATCGAGTGTCTCTTGTACTTTTCGAACCAACTTTTGGCAGGACCTGCCAATGATGTTGGAAACAACATGCACTTGAGCTCGTAACCCACGTTACTGGCTCTCATGATAGTGTTGAACGTGCTCAGGTGACTACCTGGATCTGTCTTTCCTTCAAACGTTGGGACGTGAGGAATCCGAAACCCTTAAGGAAATTGAGTGTCAGAAATATGGGGAGCAAACGGTTCGAGCTCCTCATATCGACTCAATCCTCGTTCATTCTTCAAAAGCCTAAAGGCTCTTTCGAGCTGATCGATTCTTTCTTGGACTGGGTCAGTAGGAGGTGCTGTCTGGAATTGACTGTCATTGATCGTGATTCCAGGCTCGCGTCTCCGCGAGGGATCTCTACGCTTATTCAAGTGATCCCTCAGGTCCGGATTTGTTTGATCTCCATTCCCCCGACTCTGATTCAGATGATTGCGCAGGTCGGGACGATTCTTGCGACTTCCAGTATTCTTACGACCTCGGTCGTGTTTGCTGATGGACCTGGTCTCTCCGGATTCGTCACTGGTGAGACTCATTGCTCGGTTGTTTCGCGATGGATTCTTTCCACGTCGCCTCGTCTCCGCGGTGTGAGATCGAGACGTCTAAATTTTCTCAGATGGAGCGCCTCTCCGCTCCTGGAAAGTCTCCCTGTTTCCTTGCCCATTCCCTGCACGCCCTTGATCCTGATCTCGAACAGGTTGAGCGTTTCTGCGGGGTGGCGAAGGATATCTTATGGGTGACGGAGGGAACCGTATAAGCGACGGTGGCTGCCACCCTTGTCGCGGCCTAGAGGGTCCAGAATTTTCCCGAGATGGGTCAGTCGCGTTCGGTGCGCTCCCAGGTACCTGAGTCCGAGCCTCTACAGGGGTTCAGTTATTCTCAGTTCCTGCAGGCACTTCCACAGGCGGGTTAGGCGAGACCTGAGCTCGGGTACTCCTCTGGGGCCTAGGAGGAGCAGATGGCTCTGCTGGCGCCGAAGGTTGAGTCAGCCTCCTTGTTGCAGCATCCTTTCGTGGACGCCCACGGGGCCTCCGGGGAGGAACATGCACGTCCCTTGGAGGAGGGACTTGGTTTTCGCGCGGAGGCAGGGGTTGAGCCACCTGCGCCTCTGCGGCTATCCTAGTCAACTCCTCATTCCGTTTGTTGGCCTCTGCCAACAGCTGTTTCAACTGCCGGTTTTCCAGTTCTACAATAGGAACGTAACGCTCAGGATTGTAGTACATATCCTCATCCCTTGGTGGAGGAGGTGGTCCTCGGGAATCAGAAGACCCACTCCTCTCCTCAACATCCAGGTTCTCCATTGGTTGTTTTCCAGGACGTCTTGGGCAATTTTCTTCAGGGGTGTTCTGATTGTTTGTGGCCATGATTTTCTCAGGGATGAATGCTTAATGCTCTCAATGAAAGCACCAAACTGTTGACGCCGTTTTTCGTCAAACAGTGAAAGAAGAGCACATAAACAATAGTTGATAATGGCCAATTGAAATAAAACGATGTAAACACACGATTTTTACGTGGCTCAGCAGTTAAATCTGCCTAGTCCACGAGTCTTTGTTATTAAACTCAAGATTATCTCTAGGAATTCTTCAAGAATGAATTCTCCAGAGTTTTCTCTCAAGGATCAGAATTTCGGTCCTTTACAATGGTGCATGGCCTCTCTATTTATAGAGAAGGCTGCAGAATACTATCCCACATATTTTGGGTAGTTACTCTTTTTGTATAAATAAAATAAATGGCTTTAAATGCCTATAATCAGATATAAAAGGAAACGACCCCTGAAGACCAGTAGACGTATAACTGACCAAATAATATCCCACGATTCTAGGGGATTTACAATAATAAATGAGGATTACATCTCATATTTATAATACTTGTAGATATTCAAGGTGGTTATCACGTATCTCTAAGGCTTTAGCTTCCCAGGTTTCCCGTCATCTATCGAGCTAGAAACATCTCCCGAGGCCACATGGCTTTCGAGATCGTACGTGCGTCGAGCTCGGGACCCCTGATCCGAAGTCGTCCCTGAAGATGAGTGTGTTCCCGGAGCTATCTTTCGAGATCATGAATACTTTGAGGTCGTCTATATCCTGCAGGCTCGACATACAATCTTGGAGCATGTTTCCAACCTTATGAGTCCACTTATTTGCGAATCCAACTTTCGAGGTGATAATTAACATAGCTCAAAATCTGGGTGTAACACTAATTATAAAGCCTCAGCATACTTATCTCTTGCAAGCCAAATGACCATAATGCCCTCCCTTTTAATTTTAAACCTTTAAGTGCATCTAGGGCATTTTGGTCATTTCACTCCAACTCCTGCTTATTCCTCGAATGTCTCTAGTATTCACCGCTTAATTCCCGACACCTAACTAATCTCCAATTATATTCCTCTATACCAAATAATTGCCAATATGTTACCTACGTTTCCAGAAATACCCCCTGGCTCGCCCCGAGCCGGGTATAAATCCCCACCGTGACTTTTTCGCTAACTCGCTCACTAGGATCGTCTTGACTCATAGATTATAAATATATCCACATAATAATGTGGTCTCAACAATTATCGCATATATATACAGTTATGCCCTCAACGGCCAAAATTACAATTATGCCCTTTCTAAACTAATCAGGGCCTACATGCATACTAATACACATAGCCATGCATCTCAGATATTCAAATAGCCATACAACATGATTTTAATCATTAAATCACATATATTCCGATTATGCCCTCCCGGCACACTAATCAAGGCCCTTAAGCCTCATTAGTAAATTTGGGTCGTTACATTAAGACAAATGCTAATTTCTTAAAAAAAATGAAACACTTACCTGACTTTGCCCTGACTCCCTTTTTGATGTTACTCCTCCGAAATTTCAATGCAGCTTAACCTAAGTGATGTATTCCTCAACCCCGGAAGTAGCAATTGCATGAATTGAAAATGGAGGAGCAATTATGGAAACCGAGCGACAACAAAAGAAAGACAAATGGATTTTCTCAATGAAAGAAGATATATGTTTTTTCTTAAGGAAGAAGGAGAAGCTATAAGGGTTACCGACTCACTCTCTCCATCAATAACGATTGCCACCTTTTCTTCTACCCCTACTCAGTAGTCTTAGTAACCTGTAACTATCACCTCACTGAGTTTTTCTTTTGTTAGCCAACTCCCTAGTTGTTGATTTAATCAATGGCCACGATTAAGATGCAAGCAAGCATGCATACCATTAGATCAATTTTTATTACATTAAACGGCTGAGATTTAAAGACGGAATACTGTGCAGGACTAAATCGGGGTCCCTTGTTATTTTTTATTAATATATTACTTTTTTATTTAAATACCCACTTAGAGCTCCTGTAGCTAAAATGTCTAATTTTTTATAATATAAAAAAAAATTGGTTCAATAGTCATTAATGGATGATGTAAATTTATATTTTATTATTTTTTTATAAACTTTTCTATATATATATGAGTGTGATACTATTATATTTAATTGTTTTATTTCATAAAATGAATAAAATATTTTTTAAAAAATATAATATTTAAATGATGTAGAGAAAAAATAGAGAAGTTGGTGTATGATATAATGTAAAAGTTTGAGGTAAATTATAAAAAAATATGTTTTGGTGATGTATTTTGTAATACACTTTCTCTATAATATTTAGTTAAAACTCACAAAAACATCTTCCATCAGCTCCTTTATACATATATTTATAATAACTATACACAAACTCCAATTAATCCATATCTACATTTACATAACATTTACATATCATTTATATAATATTTTAATATTATTATTTTTCTTTATAAGCTTTCTCTCTCCATTTAGTATATATTTATTATTTATTTTTTCTTTTTCAATTATTTTATTTTACTTTAATTAATAAAATATGTTTAAATATATAATATTTAAATGATGTAGAGAAATATATAGATAAGCTAATGTATGGTATAATGTAAAACTTAGAGGTAAAATAGAAAAATATGTGCTTTAGGGATGTATTTTAAAAAATGGAGTAGAGCACCCATTGAGAGTGCTCTTATACTTATGTAGTTTTATTTATTTGTTTTTTAATATTTTATAATAATCTTTAAAAAATTATTTAAACAAAACATAAATGTTTTCATAAATATTATTTTATTTTTGAAAAAGAAAATTTTAATTTAAAATGATTTAAAAAATTAAACACTTTCAATAAAAAAATTAAAAAATTAAAATTTTAAATATTTTATAATTATTTTTTAGCAAGTAATTTAATTAACACACTCTAATAATAAAATTTTAGTGAAAATTAAAATTAATGTTTTATTTTATTTAAATAAAGTCTTGTAAATATTTTGATAAAATATTTAAAATAAAAATAATTTTAAGTAAATAAAAGGAATGTGTTACTGTCTTAGTAAAATTAATTTTGACAAATAATTTGTTCAAATAAGTATTTTGTATTATTTGATAAAATACATAAACATTTGGTATTATTGAAACGCAAAGGTGTAGTTAGGTATTTTTAAAATCATAATAATATAAGTGAACATATAAGCAAAATACAAGATGATATCCTCAATTTTATTGTTGTTTCATCTAATACTACTAGAATTATAGACAAGATATAGTATTAATTTTCTGCCAAATACTACTGGATATATATTTGACAACTTTTATAGTGAGAATATTGTAAATTATGATGATAATATATCTTTTATAGATGTCTTATATTTCAAACTTCACTTCACTTCAAATATTTTGCTAAAATGACAACATTTGAGGGTGAAATTAACAAAATTAACATTTTTAATTTTGCTTTTTATTTTTTGCTGCAACATTTTTAATTTTGCTTAGTGACTCAATATAAACACGATTGTTTCAACCAATTATAGAAGACATTTTACGATTTTTTTTTTCTTCTTAAGATCATTTTACAAAAATCTTTTATTTAGTATGCTATGGTGGAAAAGTCTTATAAACTCAAGTTTTGTGCAAAATGGTCATCAGTGGTGTGTGAAAGTAAATAAATGGTCATATTTTTAATTTTATAGTAAAATAGGCTAACCACATTTCTAATTACATATTACCAAATATGTCATTTAACAAATTACTATTTTATTCTAAATATTTTAATATTATGATGTATGCATATTAACTTTGTTTAATTAGTTTTTATTTTAATGCTATTTTGATTGTTTTTTTGTTTTTTATGAGTTGTCGAAAATACATTTACTAAATTGAAAAATAATATACTACTAAAACTTACAAAATTATTACTAAAAAATGTATATACTATGCTAACAAATTTATATACTACCATTAAAATATATATACCATTGTTAACGCGGTTCTTCGCCAACAGGTAATTAAGAAACTAAGAGAATGGGATTAGTGCTAAGTAATGAACCGAAACATATGAATGATCTTAAAATGAACTGATGATACCAATACTTTTTTAGGTGGTTCAAAGGTTAAAATCCTTCTACTCCACCAGCCAATATTATTGATATATTTCTGGTATTCTTTACAGGGTATTTATTTACACAATAGAATCCAACCCCTTGCAACTCCCAAGGTCTCCATATTTATAGGAGAGGACACTTGGGGGTTGGCAAGGGGGGTCATCCTGTGACCTTCTTACCCATCGTGTCATTTCTGTGACATTCATGATTAATTCATAAAGCCTGACAAATGAAGTGTGGTCTAATCAATAGGTAAGGGGGATAATGGGCCGCATGGCCCAACCCAGTCGTGGGTGCCTAAACACGCACGTTTATGCTGCGTGTCCGAGAATTCAGGGATATATCAAACACGTGATGTCTGATATATGCACGTTTACATTGCGTGGTTGACTTTATAAAGGGTAGCAGTTTCCAACTCAGGCTCGTGCCTCGAGCTGGATGCCTTCTTAACCCGCGGTCTTCATACCTCTGACTCGGCTCCTTAGTAATCTCAATAAACTTTTGGCTACCTCAAGCTAAAGAGGTAGGACCTGATAACAGTAGCTCCGGCCATGTGGCATCCACATGGCTGATATAACTATGCCATATCTCAGCTCGCTAATAGCCCGTGGAGAATTAGGGCATACATTTTCCCCCCAAGCCCCTGCTCGTGGCACACGACGCCACCTGGGGCCACAGTGGGGGCTTTTAGGCTTCCTTGTGGACTCTTCACATTCCGCCCATTACGCAAGCGCCAAATACGTGGAGCATCGTGGTTGGTGACAGTACACTTTCTGGGGAAATTTTCTGGGTAGGATTTTTGGTATGCCTGTTTGAAATATCCAGTCTTTTGGGTGCAAAACCGGGTAGCTTTGGGAACACGCTTCACAGGCAGTTTTTGCACTATTTGCCTACTGAAACTTTCCTTCCAAGGCAAACTTTTATCCTGACCCTCCTGACACACGAATTCCGAGTAATCGGGGATCCGTTGGGAGCACAAGCACGTGTTCATAGAACCGTGTGGTCTCACTCTCCACGGGCTGAGATTACCTCAGCCCGTGTAAAGGAAACACTTCGCTTCAGATTCTTTCTTATGCTTAGGTCGCCTTTTCTAAAATTTTCTTCTTTTGTTCGCTAGGCGACCCGATGGGACCCAAGAAGAACGCCCCTAAGAAGACTGCTGGCAGCTCGTCTCCTCAACAATCTAAAGGAAAGGAGGTGGTGACGGACTCTCCAATCCCCGTTTTCCGGATGGTCGTGGAGCGGGAGCTCGAGGTGGCGCCCGACGCTTTCTTCGAGGCCGAGAGGATCGTCTCGAAGATTACCGACCAGGGGAAAGTGAATAAAATATTCCTTTCCCACAATATCGAGATTGGGAGGGGCGCCTTAATCGCCCGACCTCCCCTAGAAGGCTGGGGCTGGAGTGACAAGCACTTCAAGGCTGGGGCCTTCCTCCCGTTGGACCAATATTTTGCTGACTTCCTCAATTACGTGAAGTTGATCCCTTTCCAGCTCCCCCCTAACTCGTACCGTTTGTTAGCGGGGTTGAGATATTTATTCCTGAAGCAGGAATGGGAGGTCCCCACCCCGATAGATATCTTATACTTTTTCTGCCTCAAGGCCAGCCCGAAGCAGTGGGGGCGAGGCGACGGGTTCTACTACTTGACCCGTTTTCCAAACACGGTTGCGGTCATCGAGCTACCCAGCCACCCAAACGACTTCAAAGACCAGTTCTTTATGTCCAAGGGGTTTCGCAACTGCGAACTTCATTACTTCAACCGTCCTCGTAAGTATCTTTTACTCTTAGCTCGTGAGTTGACTATTGAATAGCTCCCTTTATTTGTTCCTGACTTAGAAACAATCGTGTAGCCATTTTTGCGAGGACGGCCAAGTCTGTGACCCTTGGGGGTCAATACGAGACATTGGCGAGGCTGCCTCCCAGCGAAAATGATTATTGCCAACTCGTGTTAGACGAGACGATGCTGATGTGCAAGATGATCTCTCCAGGCCAGACTTTGGCCTTGAGGAGACCTCGGAGCCTCCCTCCAGCCCGCGAGATAGCACCCAACCCCGAGGAGGAGGCCGCGGGGGAAGGAGAGGACGAGGACGACGAGGTGCCCCTCGTGAGGCGGAAGCGGGCACTGGAGGTCGCCCAAGAAACAGATGAGGAGAGGGTCCGGTCCGGAGCAGTCGCCGGTCCCTCTGGGCAAGGTAATCCTTATATGTTTAGGGACTTAGATAGGGCCACCGCAGACCCTCGATTAGCTAGGTTCAATCCCAACCAGCCCGTTCAACGTCATCGAAGTGACCCAGACCGTGATATAACCTTACTCCAGTGCGTCGACCAGCTCGTGCTGGATTACGAAAGTAGTCGCCCTAGGGGCACTGTAGTCGTAGATAACACCATAGTTTTTAGGTCGGTCTTTTTTTAGGAGTATGGGACCAATCTTTGGTCGTGGACCTCTCTTCGGGAGGGTACAGTAGCTCCGGGCCTTAGGCAATATGTAGAAGAGTCTAGTCCCGAGCCAGATTCGGACCCAGAACCTCTTTCAGCTAGCGAAGTCATTGTCCTAGATTCACCCGCTGCAGCTCCAGGGCCGGTGGTCGTGACCATAGATTCCTCCTCTGGCTCGAAGGGTAGGATCCCTTTCAATATACTTGAGATCTGTTTTCCCTTTAACTTTTGTTGTCTTGTACACATATTTCTATCTATATATTAACATTTTGCCTTTGCTTTCTCAGAGGAGATGTCTCAGCCCGGGAGCAACGACCTGCGAGCTATGTTCCCTGGAGGGAACCCTTCCTCGGGGCCCTCTGGGTCCATGGTGAAGAAACTCCGGCTGGCGAAGAAGGCCATCGGGAGTGCCTCTAAGCCCCCTGCAAAGGGGAAAAATCAGGCTCCGGTAGCTCCGGAGAAACTGCCTCCGCCTCCTCCTGTTATGAAGATGCCTCCTCCTCCCCCGCGAATTCCTGACCCAGCTCGGGATACGGAGGTGCCCCCCGGGACCCTGGCAGCCACAACCCCCGAGGTGTGCGTCCCGGTGAATCCCCAGGCTCTGGAGAAAATCCCCGACGTCTTTCAGGGAATGGTCTACGAGACGGAGAGCTACACCGTGGACCATTACTACAATGCCACCGAGAGGGACCTGAGGGCGATCGAGACAAGGAGCCCGGAGAATGTGATGGAGTCTTCGCTGGGGATGGCTCTCATGGTAAGTTGACCTCGCCTTTGGTATTCCTTGCTCGCTATGCATCATATGTTTATTATTTTTTATCTAAGGCAGTTGCCTTATCATATTTTTGGCTTTTTGCAGGGTGCCCTGGCTCTCCACCGGAGCATATCCCGATCTCGGGCCAGGCTCGATGACATGAGGGGGGAACACCAGACTGTCCTGGCCGCCCTTGAGACTGCCAAGAAACATGCGCAGGAGGCTAAGGATACCCTGGCAACCGTGCAGGCCGAGATGGACGCGTCTTGGCCTAAGCTGGAGGAGGCCGAGGCTACCAAGGCCGCGCTAGCTCCTGCGACAACTGAGCTCGAGGAGGCCAGGGCTACTCGGGCTGCACTAGACGCCACGAAAGCCAAGGCCGAGGAGGCCAAAGTCGCCCTGGCGACGGAGAGGGCAGCCTCCAGCTCCTCCATGGAGGCTATGCTGTACCATTGTTGGGTCTATAACCTAGATGGTGACTTCTCCTTCATGGGGGCGGATGCGTGGGAGAGCTTCTTGGAGAAATTCAAAGCTCGCCTTCAGCATGAGGCGCCCTCCGAGACCAGGGAGAACTCCGCAGCCACCGAGCAGGAGGGCGAGGTGGTGACCTCATCGGAGCAGCCTGGCGGGGCCTAGGACTTCTTTTCCTTTTACCCTTTGTATACATTTTTTTTGTAACTTTGTATGAGGTTTTCTATCCTCGAGACAATTGGTTTTACCAACTTTTTGCTTTTAATTGATTTGCATCATTTTACCTTTATGCGTTTTGGCAATAGTCTTAGTTTTTGTTGGTGCTGCAATTGATATTTTATGCTTTTCTAGGAAAAAAACATAATCAATTTTGAGCCAACTTCTAAGATAAGTCCTGGCTGCATCCTGAACATTGCTTTAAAAACTTAGTTCGCGTTAATTTTTTATTAATATCTCGTGCTTTTTAAGAAAAACAACGATCAATCAATTTGAATCAACTTCTAAGTTTTAGGACCTGGTTATATCCAGGACGTTAATTTGAAAACTTAGTTCGTGTTAATTCTTTATTAATATCTTGTGCTTTTTAAGAAAAACACCGATCAACCAATTTGAATCAACTTCTAAGTTATAGGACCTGGTTATATCCAGGACGTTAATTTGAAAACTTAGTTCGTGTTAATTCTTGATTAATATCTTGTGCTTTTTAAGAAAAACACCGATCAACCAATTTGAATCAACTTCTAAGCCTTTAAGGCGACTTGGTTATATCCAGGATAGGACTTAGTTCGCGTTAATCCTTTATCAATATCTCGTGTTTTTTTTTTAAAAAAACATTGATCAATCAATTTGAATTTACTTCTAAGCCTTTAAGGCGACCTGGTTATATCCAGGCACCATATGCCCCCCCAAGTAATTAGGAAAGGGTCTTTCGTGGTTACTTGAGATTACATTCGCAAATATACACAATAATGAAAAAAGATTTAATTCTCATTGCTTGATAAACAAAAAATGGCCTTTCTGAATAAGCCTTACAAGGGTGTTACTGATAATATTTCTTCAAATGGATGGCGTTCCAAGTTCGTGGGACCGCTTCTCCATTAAGCCGAGCTAACTTGTAGGTTCCTTCCTTTATGACCTCGGTTATTTGATATGGCCCTTCCCAGTTTGGTCCCAATACTCCATCTTTGGGATCCTTACCGGCTAAGAAGACTCTTCTGAGGACCAGGTCGCCAATGCTAAAGGCGCGTTTTTTGACCTTTGAGTTGAAGTAACGAGTGGTTTTTTGTTGGTAATGTGCGAGTTGGAGATGTGAATCTTCTCATCTTTCATCTATCAGGTCAAGGGATGCGCAAAACATCTCGTGGTTGCGGTCCTGGTCATACGCCTAGACTCTATGCGAAGATACTTTTATCTCGACAGGAAGGACTGCCTCACTCCCAAAAGCCAGGGAGAAAGGAGTATGACCCGTAGGAGTCCGATGCGAGGTCCGGTATGCCCACAGTACCTGGGGGAGCTGTTCTAGCCAGACCCCCTTGGCTTCGTCGAGCCTTTTCTTAAGGCTCGCCTTTAGCGTCTTATTGACGGCTTCGATCTGCCCATTAGCTTGGGGGTAGGCCACGGAGGAGAAACTTTTTTCAATGCCGTACCTTTCACAGAATTCGGTGAAGAGGTCGCTGTCGAACTGAGTCCCATTGTCGGATACGATTTTCTTTAGCAACCCGAACAAGCAGATAATGCTTTTGACCACGAAGTCGAGGACTTTCTTGGAAGTGATTTTTGCCAAAGGTTCTGCCTCAGCCCACTTTGTGAAGTAGTCGATAGCCACCACAGCGTAGCGGACCCCACCCTTTCCAGTAGGGAGGGCACCAACCAGGTCGATCCCCAGACCGCGAATGGCCACGGGGACGAGATCATCTTCAGCTCGACTGGGGGAGCTCGGGCAACAGTGGCGAATCGCTGGCACTTGTCACATTTCTTGACGTACGAGATTGAGTCCTTCGACAGAGTGGGCCAGTAATACCCCTGCCTTAAGACTTTCAGGGCCAAGCTTTGCCCCCCAGTGTGGTCCCCTCAAAAACCATCGTGTACTTCCTGCAAGATGGTCTTTGCTTCGCCTGGCAGAACACATCGTAGAAGGGGTAGGGAGTGCCCACGCCGGTATAGCACCCTGTCTACCATCGTATACCTTGGAGCCTAGTACAGTATCCACCGTGCGTCATTACACCCCTCGGGTAACTTTCCTTCAGTGAGATACTCGAGGATGGGGGTCATCCGGGTCGGTCTGGCGTCGATCATCTCGACCTCCGCCCCGACCTCTTCTATACTTGGTTTCTCCAAGAAATCTACTGGTACTAACCCTAAAGCCTCCGTCTCCCCGAAGGTAGCGAGCTTGGCGAGGGCATCTGCGTTAGCGTTCTGCTCTCGAGGTATCTGCTCGATTGAGCCCCGTTCAAATGCGGACAACTTGACTTTCACCTTGGCCAGGCAAGCAGCCATCTTGGTCCCCCATGCTTGATATTCACCTAGCACCTGGTTTACCACGAGCTGGGAATCGCTGAATCATTGAACGGAGCTAGCCTTCAGCTCCTGGGCTATCCTTAGCCCGGCCAGCAAGGCTTCATATTCGGCCTTGTTGTTGGATGCCTTGAATCCGAATGTCAGCGCCGAGTGGAATCTATGCCCTTCTGGGGATATCAAAATGATTCTAGCCCCGGAGCCGTTCTCATTAGATGAGCCGTCCACGAAGATCTTCCATGACGCCTGGGGCGAGGTGACCTGGGGTGAATCTTCCACAGAATCTTCTCTGAACCCTGTGCATTCCGCCACAAAATCGGCCAGGGCCTGGCTTTTTATTGCAGTTCGTGGGGTGTACAAAATCTCGAACTGACTAAGCTCAATAGCCAACTTCAACAGGCGTCCCGATGCTTTAGGTTTTTGCAAAACCTGCCTTAAAGGTTGATCAGTTATGACGTGTATTGAGTGGGATTGGAAATACGGCCTGAGCTTTCAGGAGGTCGTGATAAGACAAAATGCCATCTTTTCCATCAACGGGTATCGGGACTCGGCCCCGAGAAGTCTCTTGCTGATGTAATAGACTGGTTTTTGAACCCAGTCTTCTTCTCGGACCAATACGGCACTAGCTGCATCTTCTGTGACAACTAGGTAAAGGAAAAGAGGCTCCCTTGCCGTTGGTTTGGACAATACGGGCGGCTCGGCCAGATGTGCTTTCAGGTCGAGGAAGGCACTTTCGCACTCCTCTGTCCACTCGAACTTCTTATTTCCCCGGAGCAGGTGGTAGAATGGCAGGCACTTGTCGGTGGATTTAGAAATAAATTGATTAAGGGCTGCCACCCTAGGTGAGGGAAGCTTGGCAGACCTTGGACGTCCTTTCGCGGCCTAGGTGAGGGAAGCTCGAGCAATGACTTGATCTTATCGGGGTTTGCCTCGATTCCTCTAGTGTTGACAATGAAACCCAGGAATTTTCCAGACGCGACCCCAAAAATGCACTTCTGTGGGTTACCAGCCTCATGCCGTACTCCCTTAGTATCTTGAAGCATTCCTCCAGGTCGGAAACATGGTTATTGGCAGTTTTCGACTTGACCAGCATGTCGTCCACGTATACTTCCATGTTCTTCCCGATCTGGTTGGCGAACATCCTATTCACCAATCTCTGGTATGTAGCACCGGCGTTCTTCAGTCCGAACGGCATGACCTTGTAACAATAGACGTTAGTTGGGGTCATGAAGCTAGTGTGCTCCTGGTCCGCCGAATTCATGGCGATCTGATTATAGCCTGAGTACGCGTCCATAAAGGACATGAGCTCGTGCCCCGCCGTGGCGTCCACCAATTGGTCGATCCTTGGCAAGGGAAAACAGTCTTTGGGGCAGGCTTTATTCAGATCGGAGAAGTCGATGCAGGTCCGCCATTTCCCGTTGGGCTTCGGGACCAGCACGGGATTGGCGACCCAAATCGGAAACTTGGCTTCACGGATAAAACCGCATTTCTTGAGCCGGGCTACTTCTTCTTCTAGGGCTTCAGCTCGAGTTGTTCCCAGGCGCCTCTGTTTCTAGGACTTTGCAGGAACGCTCTTATCCAAATGAAGGGTGTGCATGATGACATTTGGACTGATTCCCACCATGTCCTCGTGTAACCATGCGAACACATCCAGGTTCTCCTGCAGGAACTTGATCAGCTCCGCCTTCCTCTTGCCACAGAGGTTTTTCCCGAGCTTAACCATCCGTGAGGGATTCTGTGGATCGATATTTACTTCCTCGAGCTCTTCAATAGCTTGGAGCTCGGACTTATCCTCGCTTATTCAGGGGTCAATATCCTCACTTAGGATGATATTTTCCCCTTCGACTCTCTGAGGTTTTTCAATCTCAAGATTAGGCAAAGGTTCCTGAGATTCCTCTTCTCCACCTTGGACGGCCATTGTTAACTGCCTGGGTTTCAATTTTCCCTTCATGGAAATGCTGTAGCATTCCCTGGCAGCAAGCTGATCGCCACGGACGGTGCATATCCCTGTGGAAGAAGGGAATTTCAGCGCGAGGTGACGGACGGAGGTGATGGCTTCAAAAGCTATAAGTGTAGGTCGACCCAAAATGGTATTGTATGCGGCGGGACAGTCGATGACCATGAATTCAAGGAGTTTTGAGACTGTCCGAGGTCCCTCTCCTAAGGTGATCACCAGCTCGATCGTCCCTACAGCCGCTGATCCTTCTCCAGAGAAACCATAAAGCATCATGGAGGTCGCCTTCAGCTCGGCGACAGACAAACCCATCTTCTCCAGCGTGGACTGGAATAGAAGGTTTATCGAGCTCCCATTATCGATCAGCACTCTCCTAACCCTCCGACTAGCGAGCTGCACTACTACGACCAGAGGGTCGTTATGAGGGAACTGAACATGGCTGGCATCTTCTTCAGTAAAAATGATTGGTTGCCTTTCCAATCGATGCTGCTTTGGAAGATGCTGCTCGGGGACGAACTCTACTCCATTATGAGCCTTAAGTTCGTTGACGTACCTCTTTTGGGCACCTCTACTCGTGCTAGCCAAATGAGGACCTCCAGAGATTGTGGAGATCTCTCCTCCTATCACTGAAGGAGGGACGTCCTGATCTACCCGAGACCTGGGCTGAGTGACCGGGACTTCCGGAGCTGGATGGGCTACAGGAACTCTGTTCCGCGCGTATTGAGCCAAGGGGCCAGCTCGGATGAGAGTCTCGATCTCATCCTTCAGGTGCCTGCAGTCATCGGTATTGTGGCCAACATCGTTGTGGAAACGACAAAACTTGGAGGGGTCTTGCTTCCCCTTCTGGTGCTTTAACGGCTCCGGCTTCTTCCAGGGGAGGCGAGCAGAGTTTGCTAGGAAGATGTTCTCCCTAGAGTGGGTGAGCTCCGTATAAGTCGCGTAGACCAGCTTAAATTTTTCTACGGACTTATTCTTCTTTGGGCCATGCTGGTTGCCCTCGTCGTTCCCCTTTCTCTTGCCTCCACCAAACTGTTTATTCTGTGTAACGTTCTGGGTCGCTGTCATGACCTCCGTTCCCACTCCAGCGGGCTGCTCAAGGACCTGGCTGGTTCCTGCAGCTAAGGCTTGGGCCTCCTCCAAGTTGATCCACCCCTGGGCCCTATTTAGGAATTCGTTTACGGAGCTGACTCCCTTCCTTTATATCTCATTCCAGAGTCCCCCTCCGACGAGGATTCCAGTTCTCAAAGCCATGAGCTTGGAGCTGTCATCTGCGTCTCTAGCCCGAGCAGCGACGTTCGCAAACCTGCTCAGGTAAGCCTTCAGAGGCTCGTCGGGTTGTTGCCTCACGTTGGCCAGGGAGTCGGCCTTGATGCGAGCAGCATGGGAAGCTCAGAATGCTCTCTTGAAGTCAGTAGAGAAAGTTTTCCACGAGCTGATTGACTGTTTTTTTATTCTGTTTGAACCACTATCTGGCCGGCCCAGTCAATGTGGAGGGAAATATTAAACACCTCAGCTCGGGACCAATGTTGTGGGCCATCATCAGGGTATTGAACATACCCAGTTGATCTGACAGATCCCCATCTCCATTGAATTTGGACAGATGCGGCATACGGAAACCGGGCGGGTATGCCGTTGCTGCTATGCTGGGGGCGAAGAGCTCAAGTTCGTCCCCCGAATCATATTCGTCTTTTTCTTTCTCTGACAGGAGCTTCCTCATTAGCTCCTCCATCTGAGCCAGGCGCTCAAGGGTTTTGTCCTGATTTCCTTGGTTATTCCGGGGCTGTTCAACAGCTCCGGATCCAATGTACACGTTTGGCGGGTTATTGTCCCTCCTATCTTGAGATAGGTTATATGGGATATTCCCGCTGTCGCATACCTCGGACAGGTCTTCCCTTGGGCGAGCACGGCTGCCATTTCCTGCTGGGTCTCCCCTTTGAGAGGTAAGACGATCTCAGAGATCGCCCCTCGGGGTGGCTTGAGGACTTTGCGCCGAGCTTAGGCGTTGGAGCAGGTCTCCGCCAGAAAGGTCACTACGGCGACTTCCAGTCCAAAAGCTCCCGTTTGAGAAGCTTGGAGCCCGCCTCTGGGGATAAGGATCCGGGACTTCTCTGGGCGCCCTGCTACGATGGGAAGGTCCTGCGGAAGGTGGGTTTCTCTTGCTGCTCCCATAAGCTGGAATATCTCGGACAAGTCGAGGAGGAGATAGATATCTTATCGGTGAAGGAAGATGTCTGACCAGGGATGCAATCCTGGTCTCGTCAGGGCGGATAAGGTTAGGTAGGGGCCTCTCGGCTCTGCCAACCTGCGGGTCTTGCGCTTGGCGGTCTGAGTGGGGCGCAGGACGGCTGGCCGGGACGGGCTGTCGCTGTGAGCCCTCCCCAGATATCCTTCTAGAATTCCCTCGAGCCCTCCTGGGTGCGCTCGAGGGTGGTAGTGAACTGGGAGTTTAAGTTCGGACCAAGCGGCTATACTGTTGCTCAGCCCTGGGTAGTTCTTCGAAGGTTGCTCTCGGCGGTGCGATAAGGGAGTAGAGTTGGATGTCGGGGGTCTGGCCGACCGGCTAGGCCTGGACCGATTACCCCGGCGGGACTTGTGAGTCTCGCCTTGCCTCTTTTCGACGTTAGCATCGGTTGTAAGAGGGGGTAGTCGGGCCAACACCTCCTTAATCTGCTGGTTAGCTTTCGCCAGCTGACTCCTCAGTTGAGCATTCTCCATTTCTACTGCCGTGTAAAAATCCGGGTTCGGATTAGGTGGCCGGGGTGCCGAACTTCCAGTGTCATCTTGGCCTATTGGCTGCTTGCCCCGCCGCTGCTGAACTTCAAGGTTTTGCTCACCGGAGATGGCGACATGATGGGCCCCCTGCCCATCATGTTGGTCCGCCTCGTTGCCGTGTCTTGAGCGAGTGATCACCATGGTTGGGTATTTGCGATAGCACCATTCTAACAAGCTCTCAATGAAAGCACCAAAATGTTGACGCGGTTCTTCGCCAACAGGTAATTAAGAAACTAAGAGAATGAGATTAGTGCTAAGTAATGAACCGAAACATATGAATGATCTTAAAATGAACTGATGATACCAATACTTTTTTAAGTGGTTCAAAGGTTAAAATCCTTCTACTCCACCAGCCAATATTATTGCTATATTTCTAATCTTTTTTACAGGGTATTTCTTTACACAATAGAATCCAACCCCTTGCAACTCCCAGAGTCTCCATATTTATAGGAGAGGACACCTGGGGGTTGGCAAGGGGGGTCCCGTGACCTTCTTACCCATCATGTCATTTCTGTGACATTCATGATTAATTCATAAAGCCTGACAAATGAAGTGTGGTCTAATCAATAGGTAAGGGGGATAATGGGTCGCACGGCCCAACCCAGTCGTGAGTGCCTGAACACGCACGTTTATGCTGCGTGTCCGAGAATTCAGGGATATATCAGACACATGATGTCTGATATATGCACGTTTACATTGCGTGGTTGACTTTATAAAGGGTCACAGCTTCCAACTCAGGCTCGTGCCTCGAGCTGGATGCCTTCTTAACCCGCGGTCTTCATACCTCTGACTCGGCTCCTTAGTAATCTCAATAAACTTTTGGCTACCTCGAGCTAAAGAGGTAGGACCTGATAACAGTAGCTCCGGCCACGTGGCATCCACGTGGCTGATATAACTATGACATATCTCAGCTCGCTAATAGCCCGTGGAGAATTAGGGCGTACAACCATGATATAAAATTATATATTACAATTAAGTATGATAAGATAAAAACTAAATTTTATATAAAAAAAAATAATATACATAGCACAAAAGACATATACACTAGTTAAAAAATAATATATCAACAACTCATAAAAAAACTTTAAAAATTCAATATAATTTTAAAATAAAAACTAATTAAACAAAACTAATATACATATATCACTATATTATAATCATACGCTTCTAAATAAATAAATAAATTACAGAAAAATACAATTTAGTTAATCAATAATGTAAAATCGTTATTTCTCAATAATTTAAAAAATGAGCGTGTGATTTACTATAATTTCCCATTTACAAAAATACCATATTTTTATATAACAGATTTCTTTTATCAACACATTTTATCTCCACCTCGTTTATCGTGGAACCCATATTCCAACCATTGCTCATTGGAAGAATTCATGTGCCAATCATTGTGGAAACTCATTTGCCGACAACCTTTACTCCCAAATCTCGCCGCCAGAAGCAACTAGACGAAGGCACGCGTGTCGGTCAAAGTTTATGCAGTTGTGACTTTGATTATATTTTCTAACCAACTCCATGCACTCTAAAATTCAGAGGGTGGCATCATTAGAACAAGCTGAAATTATTGCTACTAAACTAACAAGTAATTTTTTTGGGGTCTAATTTTCGCTGAAAAAGTACTATAAAAAAAACCAGCCAGTTTTCAATTTATTTAATTTAGTAGCTGAAACTAAAGTAAAAAAAATCAGACTATAATTTGTTTAATTTATTTTCTCTTTTTTTTTTTTTTACACTTAAATTATTGTAATATCTATGTTTTGAGATTGTACTAATAAAACAATGGGTAACACACATCTAATGTCTCTTGATTCTCAAAAACCACTTTGTAACTCGGAAGACCAAAGTGTGAACCCATAGTTAGAAAAGACTTGTAACCATGATTCTGAAAAGATTATCTGCTCTCATTCGTCGTGAACTCATGATTCTCTCCTCTACGGCACACGAGCTCAACAAACCATCTACAAAGCTATCAATTTCCCGATCAAGAATTGATCGAGATCTTCAATGACCATCTCCGACTTTATCATAGCATGCAACAATAGGATTTTCATATTGGAATCTTTGGATACTTTAGAGAGATCAAGATTGTAGATGTCATTGCGGAAAAAATTGACCATGGCTATGACGAAACTCGCTTTTTCCAATTCCATACAACATGTAGCTTCATTTCCAAGAGCAATCTACATTAGCTATGAGATTGACTTTCATGGCAATCATCAGGTGAGAAGGTCGATTTCTATAGCAATCATCTAAATGTCGCAATATGGGTTTGAAATAGATCGACTTCCATGGCAATCATCTCGAAGGTAAATTATGGCGATCGTCTTGAAAATTGAAATTGAGAAGGTGGGTTTGAGAAAGAGTGATTATACTTTATACTCATATAGATACTCTTGAATAATAAAAACCATAATTATGTAACTGTCAACTTCATAAAACCATATTTAAAAATATATATATTGTATTCAACCATAATTTTCAGTTAAAATATTGAAAACCTGTATTTAATGTAAATGCCTTTTAAGGTTTTTAATACCAACAATACATAAGATGATAATGAAACTCCAAAGTTATTAAAATAAGATATTCAGCAACGAGGTATGGCATCATCAAAATTCCAACTCCCATCGCATCAGCAGCACTACTTATCAGAATATACAATATTTTGCCGAAATATATAAACTTATGGGGAATTTCAATTGCCAATAGAGTTTTTTTATTTCAGTGGCATAACACTAATAATAATAATAATAATTTTAAACAGAATCCACATTTTACCAATCCAAACCCAAGTTTCTTGAATTGAAAAGTTTCTCGATGTACAGAATTACATGGTCAGACGCAGTAATGTAGTTTTGCATTTTAATCTTTGCTGAGGCATCTGAAAAAAGGTAAACAATCCAAAGATATTAAATTACTTATTAATTTAGATTTAGTCAAAGATGACAAAAACATTAGTTAA
Source organism: Humulus lupulus (assembly GCF_963169125.1). Lineage (NCBI taxonomy): Eukaryota > Viridiplantae > Streptophyta > Magnoliopsida > Rosales > Cannabaceae > Humulus > Humulus lupulus. The sequence continues at coordinate 20,309,014 of NC_084801.1, read as the reverse complement.
GAGTAAAACCCCTATAAAATTTTCATCCCACTCGAGTTTTTCCTGAATTGTTATTTTTAACACCTTTGTCCAAGTACCAAAAAGAAGGAGCGACACTGGGTTTAGGTTTGAATCAGTATTATTAGTCCAACTCAACCTAACTACTATCCAACGGTTTAACTTAAAAATGCCCAACCCATTTTCAGACATTATTGAACACCAAACGACAGCCTATTGGGATCCATGGTCCATCCCTAGGCCCCCATTTAACCCAATCATAGATTTTATTTTGAATCAGCTAGATTCATTCCAAATTATGCAATTTACCCTACCCATGTGCAAATTCAAATTTCTGAAATCATAGAATTTCAAGTACCTCGATATATTTATGTAACGAAATAAGTATAAATTGTTTCAAGAGAATCAAGACTTACGATCTTCATTAAGTTTCTTCATCAGTTGCTCTCTAGTAGGTAGGCAATACATCCCTGCAGCAACAGCTTGTCTTATAGCCCAACCGTGGTGGGGAGCAAATACCTTTGCATATGCCTTGGAAGCAGGATCCTTAAGAGAATTGCTTCTGCCGCATGAAGATCAGTAGATATTAGTTTATGCATAATAAGCACCCAATAGCAACAAATAACTGTGTTTTCAAGCTCATAGTCGGAGCCTCACTGCTCACAAAATGGCTATTTTTGCGCACATAACTTTAAAGGCTACAGCATTTGGCAAACTAGTTTGTGAAGAGACATACATATTATATATAGTTTTCGGTCAATGGAATAAACCAAGGATCAGGCATGTATTCTTAGTCTATAAGTAGGCAACTCGTGAACAAAATTAATTTTATGAGATTTTCATTCATAAGGCATCTCATTCAGTTCCAATGATAAAAGTACACACTAGCAAATGTAGAAACAACAGAAATGATGAAAAGTACATTAGAAACCTTTGAACTAATTCTGAATAAGTTTGTCACTGAAATTAAAACACAGTTGCACTTACTAATTTCATAACACAAAAAATGCTTAGTTTACACTAAAGAAGTTGAGCAGCTTAACATATCTATCAACTTTTAGAAGAGCTGTGAAACATGTCGGCACAAAATACAAATTGAAGTTCATCACTTGATTCTTATGCCTCCAAAATTCTTTTCTAAGGTGCTAACATTCTATCAAAGTTTCGGAATCAGACAGATTATTCCAAACACCAATAAAGCAAGAGTCAAACTAGATTTTTACAGGATGATTGCATGAAGAATTATCTTCTTAATAATTTCAGCTAAACAATTTACTGTATACTTTCTCTGCATTCCATCAAATTTTAGTTTCTTATTAATAATAAATGAAAGTCTTCATCAATTAACTAAAACCATCTTAAAAATCCCTATTGGAATGCAGAACTACTTAGGAAGTGGTCCATTCCTTGAAAGACTTTTGAGGTATTCATTTAATTTTACTTTTATCAAATCATCATAATCTTCAACACTAAAGATTGTACAAAATATTTTCTAATCTAGTTAGAAATTGGTGTTCTTGGTTGTAACTTTTAGAGATGATTCCCAGTCATCTACTGTTATTTCCTTATTATATCAAAGAGAATGTCTCTGATTCTTATTATGAAAAAAAAAGGGTAGAATTTTTCAAATACTATATGGGCCTATTGTTTCTTAAGAATAATAAACCAAATTTAATTTTTAGTCTTCAGAAGAAACCATAGAGGAAGGAATCAAAAGACACTTGTATCTATCTACTAATCTTCTTGAAACTTTTAGAATTCTTCAGAAGTGTTTTTTCTGGGTATTTATCTTCAATAAACAAGCCAATTTAGTGAAATAAAAAAAGGTTGTCTATTAATTGGTTTAAATGCCTATAATTCCCCAAATAGAAACAACACTTTTAACTCTCACACAATCATAAAAGTGGGATGGGAACAAGGGAGCTTTCCTACAACTGGTCTAATTATATAGAATAAACATCTCATGGCCAAATCAGTCTACCACCTTCAACCAAATGTAAAATCATTGAAACTTCACTCCTAGGCATGATAACAAAACTACACGAAAGCTAAACCAGTTATCTAAGCTATGGAAGTGCGAATGTGGCACCAAGTCGACTGAATTCTTCAAGGAGTTAACATTGACAACATCTAAGGCACATCACTACTCTATTTTAGTTTGCAAAAGAAACCTAAATCAACGCATTGTATTACTTGTTCTAAAGCTAACAAAACTGGCCATTATTTCATATACCGGGAGAAGAAATTCATACTCTGAAGCAAGAATTCGCTCGAAAAGTTCCTTGACCATGTGAAGACCACGCTTCACTCTCAACAAATTCCTGGTATGACTGCCGGCATTCCTTACGCAATTCGCTTCAATATCACGATCGATCAAAGCCGGTAAAGTCACATTCGACTTCGACGCCGCCGCGAGATCATTCACCTGATCATAAACAATATTACCGATTTCGATTTCAATCAGCACATAAGAATCAAAATTTTATATCCAGAATCAAATTGGGGAATTTCTTCATACCTTGTTGACGTAGTCCATCTCGGCGAACTTGAAAGCCATACCTAAGCACCCGAAGAGCGGAGAGACAAAAGAGCACGCTCGAGAGAAGGGTGCAACTTCCACATCCACGGCTCCGGATTTCAACGTTGCGGCGAGATCGTTGAACGCCTCTTCTATCTTCGTCAGCTGCTTTTCTTCTGCCATTGATGAACCAGAGAAGCTAGCTATCTCTTCTCCCTCTTTTTATTTATATACTATCACTCTCTCTAGGATCGTATTATTATGGGATATTATTCGTTTCTTAACGCGGTAATTGGAACTGTTTGGTTCTCGGGTATATCTACTCTCGCTTTGTATTAGCTTGTCCACGGACTACTCTATCCGGATCTAGTATATGGGTGGTGAGTATAACTATAAATATATGCAACATAACGATGGGAAAAAATATAAGACCGGTGGATATATATAAGATACTTCTTATGTGAGAGCGCCAGTTTTGCCCTCACCAGTGAGTGCATTTTTATAAACATTGATTTTCAATCTAATGGTTGGCATTTGTTTGGTTATGATAGATATGATTCATTTGATTTTTTTGTCTTTTCATGTATTTTACTGTTACAACTATTGTGTTTTCCCTTTAATCGTCCTTTCCTCCAGAATGATTGATCGAGTCTACAAATCTAGATTTTCCTGATGCTTTGATCAAGTTAAATGCTTGGTTGTACATTTTTTATTTGAGAAGAGTCGATACATATATATTATCTTGTTTACTATTTAATATTTGTGAGTCATAGGTACACCTCCTACGAAGAAGAGGTCGGCTGATGAGGACAAGTCGCCAACTTTAGACCAAAATTATAGTGTGGTTGTTTCGATTAAATACTACAGAGAAAAAAAAAAGAAAGCTTTTTATAAAAGGAGATGAGGATATTGTCTTCCTGAATTAATCGTATAGATTAAGAAGAGGGGAAATAGAGATTCATGTCTTAAGCAGAAAACAACAGCATTTTTCTCAAAAAAAACAACAAAAAAAAATTACTAGCATGCTCCCCAACCCATTTTAAGCTCATATGCCCTCTTCATTCAACCAATAAAAGTGTGAAAAAAAAATGCCCCTACACGTGAGAGCAAAAATGATGCTCCCACCTAAGAATTTTTTTTATGATTTGTGACATGTGTATTGAACAACAAATTTTATATATCTATGGATAAGAAATTATCAAATCAAAATGAATAAATTATTTGTTGCCGACAACTTCTATAATGTAGAATAAAATATTACTTATTTGATTATATGTATAAGTAACCTTTTATTTATAAAGTATTTTTGACTTTATTAATTACACAGTTCGCTTTTTTTTTTTTGAGAATTTTTAATTATTTTGTCTTTTCTAATGAATATTGATAGATATAGTTATAATTTTTTTTTTAATCTTTAGTTACAACGTAATAGTCTATTCATATTAATTTTTGGGCCCAATTTCAACACACTCATTTTTCATGTGATATATACGTATTAAAGCATAAAGAATATATATTTAAAAGACTAAGGATTAAAACACACTTAAATTGTATATACTTTTTTACTCACAATAATTATAATTAATTTCAACTATACCATTAAAATTGATGTAGTCCCTACTTAAAATATCTATTATTGTAAAATATGTCTATACATAAAATTGTCACCACTAATATTAATGATTAGAAGATAAAACGGTTTAAATTAAATGATTATTCCTATTTATATTATTATTAGTACATTTTGTAAGTACTTATATATTTTTATTTAAATTTAATTTTTATATTATTAAGCAAAAATGTAATATGAAAATTATATATATTTAATGTTAGTATAGTGTGGTTGTGTGGTTTATTCTCAATGCCTCACTAACGTTACCCATTTTTTATTTTTAATCTATATTTTTCCTCTCTTTGTAGTTTAATGAAGTATGAAAAAAATATTTTAAAAAAAAGGATCAAAGAAATAATGAAAAAACACTTAAGTATATTTCTCATCATGATTTTACAGTAAATGAATAATAATACAATATAATATAACTTAAATTGCAGGAAAGAAAGTACAAAAATATAGATAATTAACAATTTAGATGAATAATAATAATAATAAACAAATGAGAAAAACAAAAAAAAGAAGCTATGTATAAAAATACAAAATAGTTAATATAGTGTTTTTATACATTAATTAATAAATATAATTTAATATAGTTTTTTGTGATGAGTAACTATGAATATGAATAAAAAGATAAAAGGAAATCCAAATAAGATAAATTACAGTGTAAAATAAAGGACATACCAAATATAATAAAAAGTATAATGAAATTTTTTGTCATTATTAGTACTAAAATAAATAAAAAAATATATATTATAATCATAATTATATAATCTATAACTGACAACTGTGCAAATAAATAATATATGTGACATATATATATTTAGTGAAATACGTTTGACATTTTGATTAGCAGTCTTTTAAATTATAATAAATAAATAAAAAGTAAGATTGCATATAATATATATATATATATTACTCTAAGAAAATGCAAATTTAAAATATGAGTTACTAAAAAACCCAATCAATAAGAAAAAGCTCCACCACAAATTTAGAAAAAAATAATAAAAAAAAAAACTCAAAAACAACAAAGATATAATTAAAAATGAAGTTTAAGAACCGAAATTCATTAAAGTTCCACTAACAAGGAGTTTTTGATAAGGTGTATCGATGTATTTCTTCTGTGATATACTCATTTATTATTAATGGAGAAATAAGGGGAGGAGTGGTTCCATCTCGGGAGTTGTGTCAGGATGATCCTATGTCACTTTTTTTGTTTTTGTTATGTACGAAGGGCCTTTCTTCATTAGTGCGTAGGAATAATATTAGTGGTCCTCTTAGAAGGATTTAGTACAGGAGGAGTGGTCTTGTTATTTCTCACATTTTCTTTGCAGATGATAGTATGCTCTTTCTTGAGACTACAATGGTGGCAATGTCTAGATTTTTAGAAGTTTTGCGGGGGTATGAGAAAGCATCAGGACAAAAAGTGAACTTTCCTAAATCAGCCATCATTTTTGGCCCAAAGGTTAGTCAGAGTGATCAAGGTCTTATGGCTTCTACTTCGGGGATCTCTATCGTTCCATGTCATGAGAAGTATCTGAGACTGCCTTGTTTTGCTGGTAGGGAAAATAAAAACTTATTTGTTGGTATTCAAGGAAGGGTTTGGAAAAAGCTTTCTAACTGGAAACACAAGTTTTTCTCATTGGGTGGAAAGGAGGTTCTCATAAAGAGTGTTTGTTAGAATTTCTAATACACTTAAATAACATGAACAAACAATAATCTCCAACACATAATCCAAAATTATGTCATTATAAATGCATATATAAGAAATCAGAAATCATAATTCTATAAATCATTTGCTAAATTAAAGAAGAAGATTAAAACAAGAGAGCGGAAGCACTAACCTGAGGCAATTGTTGGAGATTGCACAGAGGGTTTAGATTTTCCTATATAATATGTATCTCTATGACTCTCTTTTCTTTTCTGTTAATGGGAGGCAGACAGAATAGAACAATACATATATATAGGGGACCACAACCCTAATTTATAATTAGTGATTTCCAATTTTGCCATAAAATTAAAAATTCACTTTTATGTTTCTACACATTAAATCCATGACACTTTAATACCCTATGATATTTATAACATAATTGGTCACTTAATTTTATATCACACTTTATAATAGCATTATACATTATACATATAAAATATGATTTTAATCCAATAGTGTTGTCCAAGCGATTCCTGTATATTCTATGAACTTGTTTAAATTGCCACTTCTCTTATACAAGAGATTCACAAACTTTGTGCTAGGTTTTGGTGGGTTGGGGCCGATGAGAAGAGGAAGTTGCATTGGTGCTCTTGGGAAAAAATGTGCTGGCATAAAAATGATGGGGGACTGAGCTTTCAAAATCTCTCTTTGTTCAATAAGGCTATATGCTAGCAAAGCAAGTTTGGAGAGTCTATGACAACCCCACCTCTTTGGCGGCAAGGGCGCTCAAGGATCTTTATTTCCCACATTACAATTTTATTCTTGCCAAACCTAATTCAAGGGCATGGATTCCTCTATGTCATGGTTTGGTTGTGGCTCGAAGGCTTGGATTCTTCTCTGTCATTGTTGAGTCTGATTGCCTCAATGCTATTAGATTGCTTAGGCTGAACTCTATAGGTGCTTCCTACTGTGGCGTCATTTTACAAGATATTTCTATGTTTTGTAATAATTTTGTTAAGATTCAATATTCTTATTGTTCTAGAGAGCTCAATTGTGTAGCTCATGCTCTTGCAAAAATGGCCATCTTTATGGACTATGAACATGTATGGTGGCTTGGGTTTCCCAATTCGCTTGTTAGTTTGATTATAAATAATTTATAGCATTTTCAATGAAACTTACCCTTAGAAAAATAAACAAAGAGTTTCTGATTAGTTATCTTATAAATCTCTTAAAAATCAAATAAAAGATTAATAAGTTATATGAAAAAATATATAAAAACAACTCAATTTTCTAACGAATTGGGAAATAAAAATAATTTAAACAACAAAAATAATAAAAGTAATTAATAAAAAGTATTTACTATTTCGTACGATTATTATATTTAGAGGAAGGCCCATTACTCGCCTCCTTTAAAATTAATTAAAATATAAAATGATTTAAACAAAGACAAAAATATGAATCAACATTGAAATTTTTTTACTATTTTCATATAAATATTATTACTATAATTACCAAAGGCATCCTTATCTGCTGAAGTGTTTAAATTAGTGGTGGAGAAAATTTATAATTTAGTGCTATAATTAAATTAAAGGAATCACAAGGCATCAGATGATTCTCTTTATCATTTATTAAATCATTAATAGTTTGTTTTGTAGTCATATTAAATACTCATGATCTATATTTCTTGATCCTTTTGGTGCCACAGTGAACAATTCTTTAATGAAAGATAGAATAAGAAATTTAATTAGCTTATTAATAGGCCTGAATGGCCCCATGATTATATTATATAGCTAATGAAAGCAATGCTCACCTGTCACATTCCAACTTAAAGACTGTCTTCACAATTATAAATTATCTTGTATTGTTTTATTATAGAAGAGTTTGCATTATAATGAACATGTAAACATAAATATATCAGTTATAACCTCTTGAATGCTGGCAAAGATATTATGAGGAAATAATTGAGTGTAGCCATAGGATGTCATATAATAATGTATTATATTTTGAGTATGGTATCTGAATTTTTTAAGACTTTTCAACGAAAAAAAAATTCTCTTCAGACTTTTATTTTGATAAAATTTAGGGTTGAAGGCTATTTGATAATTTTTTTAGAAATACTTGTTGACTTATGTTTTGGTTTTGGGCAACAACAAAATTTATGAATCAATACCGACACATTCTAGCTTTTCCATCACACCTCTTTGCACAATCAGACATCCTTGCTCAACCAGCTCATTCCCATGCATCACTTACAGGGATGCACATTTTTTCTATGGGGACGGGTCCCGGGTGAGGAATCCCCATCTAAATAGAAAATTGGACGGAGATGGAGATAACTTTCAATCCCCAAATGTTAAATTGGGTGGGGACGGAGATAGCACTCCCCACCCCGACGGAGCCCCGTTTAAATTTTTATATATTTTTGTAATATTTTATATGTATTTTATATCTTTCTTTATGTATTTTTATAACATAGTATTAACTTTTTTAAAATTTAAAAAAAAAATTAGGATAGTGTTTAATATTTTAAATAATGAATATTGTGCAATATTTTAATTTACATATAATATACGATTTTTATTTTAAAATTTAATTTTTTAAATAAATGGGTTTTCCGTGGAGATTCTCCGCCCCAATAGGAGATTTCTCACCTCGTCCCTAATGAAGAATAAGCGAAGATATGATGGGAACGAGATTAGAAATATAAATAGGGACGGGAATGAAGGGAGCACTCCCCACCCCGTCTGCATCACTAATCACTTGGTCGTGCTATCAAGCACTTCGAGCATACACATTCTAGTTTACGTTCATAACTAATCATGTCTCAACCACGTCAGTGTCATGTTTCCATATATTTATTTGACACGTAATCTGACTAAAAATTAAGATAACAAAGCTAAAAGCTACTTTAAAAAAAAATTCCAATAAAACTTGTTTAGTAAATAGACAAAAAATTATGTAGGAGCTAAAGTGAATTTAAAGCTCATACAACCAAATTTTAGATTTTAAGAAGAATTCATAATTATTTTTTATATATTTACTTATTTATCATATCGATTATATAAATTTAAAAATATTTGAAATAAATAAATGTAATAATAAAAATAATAAATAATTAAATTGTAAAAAAATTGTTTTATATTTTTATATCTTCTAAAATGTTCTTTATTCTATAAATTTTATATTAACAAAACATACTGATTATAGAGTTTATCACACATTATAATATTACTTTTATATCTCACCATACATTTAAATTATAATGACCAAACACACAAAATTTATACTTGAGCCACTTTTTTCCTACAATACAACTAAAGTTGATTATTGAATAAGCCACTACTCTACAAAATTGGCCTTGATTTTTGTTAAATCTACAAGTGAGATAGTATTTCTTTTCAATAGAATAAGATTAGGGGCGACCTTGAATTTGTAGGGGCCCAATAAAAAATGTAATATTGTTATAAAATATTACATATAAAATGGTATTTTAAACAATTTGGGAGTTTTTTTATATTAAAAAAATAAGATTTTTTAACTTGGAGTCCTAGGCGTGGGCTATACTAGCCTTAGCCCAAGGTCGGCCATGATTTTGATAATTTTTTTAGGGTTCTTTTCTTATATACACTAACATGGGCCAAAATTTACATTTATACTGTCCCTCTCATTTTTCAACATTTATACAGTAGCACTCTCTTTATTTTACAAAAATACGGTTTGTTCCACGGACCCATTCATGCACGCAAAGAGATTACCTACATCAACGAACTGAGGAGCAATGGAAAATCTCCATGAACGCTGGTGATTAAGCTTCGTAAAACAACGGTAATCAAAACCACAACAAAATCTTAATGGAAAATTGGAAAATAATTTCAAAAAAAATACTACAAATTAAATGGGTAAGCAACGAGAATGAACTTTTTAACTATCTAGATACTTTATAATTGTTTTTGAATATTTGTTATTTTTTGAGTAAACTGGTTGCAATCTGGTTGATATTAGATATATTTAAGATATATATATTGTTGTTAATTTGGGAAAAATACTGAAAAATAGGAAGATTATTTTGAACTTTTTATTTATCAAAATATATATGAGGTGTTGCTTTAGGGTTGTGGCAGTGTTGATGTTATCAAAACTGGGATAAAAAATTGTATAATTTTAACTATTAACATTCTAAAATAAAACAAAATTAAGATTATGTACATTTTAGGCAATGAATCAATACCGACTCTGATACAAAGCAACATACATCGGGATGAGAAAATGAATTGAGTTGAAATCTAAACAACTGGAGAATTATAACAAAGGATTGCAACTGGGATGGACCCAAAAAAAATGTGCAGTCAACGCAAGATCACCACAAAATCAACTTCAAGTCAACAACAGGCTAGTGGTGTTGCAATTAAATTTTGAAGAAGAGCAACAAAAATGAAAGAAAGAGACGAAGAGAGAGAGAGAGAGGTTGGGTACAAGAAAAGAAAACAAAAAAGAAAGATAATGAGTTCTATGTATGAGAAAAGAAAAATGAGAGATAACAAGGAGTAAAGTAAAAAAAAAATGATCACATCATGTCAAATACTCATAAATGTCTCACAAAGTTTTATGCAGCTTTTATTTTTATGGCAATAAAAAAAATATAAATAATCTTTTTTATCTGCTCCACTCATCTCTCTATTTCTTTATTTTTTGAAAAAGATATCTCTCTTCATTTGTATCACGCACTTCTATTTCCTCTATTTATTATTATTATTCATTCCTTTAGAGCTTTGTGCAAGTGCTCCTTGAGACTATCCGTTGGTTTTTATTTTTTCTAATAATTTCTCATATAGATTATGTCATGTCGTTGTACCATTTTTGTGACTTATAAACATCACACTAGTTCGTTCTATTTAGTTCATTTTAAGGTGCTCTGGCGTTTTTTACCAAAAAAAAAACATAACTCAAAAAATTTGAAAAACAACTTAACAGTGATAGTAAAATATGTCTACAATCACATATGCATTACCTAACTAATTGATTAAAAATATATATATTCTTAAATCATATGATGCCCATCAGAGATAAACAAAATTAAAAAAAATACACAACAAAACAAAACTTAACAAAATATCACAACGACAATAGACAAACTACAAAACAACTCCATAATCTAAAGATCCACAATCATTCCTGAAATGAAACTTCAAAGCTACTATTGGATTGACACACTTCTTTTGAATATGAGGAGTAACTTCAATCTAAAATACTAATTGGACAACATCTAATTCAGGGACATAAATATTATCGCAACCTGACTGCAACATTAAAACAACTAATTAATAAAAAAGAAATTGAACAATAATAAACCAAAAACTAAACAACAATTGTTCAACAACAAAATCATCATCTTCTTTAACCACAAAATATTTTTTCTCCACTGCTCTCCCCATCAACAACATCCTAAAAAAGTAACACACATAAAAAAAAAAAAAAAAAAAAAAGAGAAATGGAAAATAATTACGTTTCTCTTCTTCAAATAGAAAGCAACTTAAAAGACACAAACCAAATACAATGCATTAACATATCATATCTTAAAAAAAATGTCTAATCCAAAACATGTATAGTCACGCAAGAGCAACACCAAAGCAACAAGTCACGTTGTCGTAAATATTTGAAGAAGAAGAAGAAATATAGAAAGAGGTGGAGAGAGAGGTTTTGGGCTCAAGAAAAAAAGAAAGAGAGATAATGGGCAGTGTATCACTGTCCACGTTTACTACTTGCTTCCTTGAAAAATACTCAACAAATGACGCTGTAGAAACACCACAATCAATATAGAACAAAAAAAAAAAGCATATAACTAACAAAAAAAAAGAGAAACTAACAAAACAGAATAAAACTTGATACATAAACAAGATTCAATAGATACTTGCTAATCTATTGCCCAGGCGAACCCTAAAACAACAACCCAACACAACCTAAACACTGAAAAAGCCCATCATAAACCCTTAAACAACACTTAGTAAAATAAAAAAAATAAACATACCAAAAGAATCATAAAAACTAATACTAAAAAACCTATCTCAATTATTCAAGCATTACATAACACATCGCATGCATTATGAAAAATAACACTAATATATACAAAAATAGAAAAAAAGAAGGCAAATTAAACATCAAAAGCAACAAGACAGTAAAAATACACTAGCAACAAAGAGAGTAAAAAAATCAACAAAATGAAAATATGATAGCATACTGGGTCACGCCGGCAACAGAGAAAAGTGATTGGAATTTGGTGCGACATGGTGACTAGATCTGAAGAGGATGAGCTTGGGCAGGGAGGTCATGGAGGAAGAAGAAGAAGAGAGAAAAAGTAATGAAGGAAGAAGAAGAAAGAGAAAAAGTGATGTGTGTGAGTAAATATTGGGAGAGAGTGAGATTACACCACCACAAAAACTAGAATCTACAAAAAATAATGGTTGACAGAGACCAAAGAAAGATTGAGAAAGATGACGTGAACCCTAGTTTTAGAACAATCTTCTTCAACTTTGGTGAACCTTCAAAACCCTTGTTGAATCCATCACTTTAAACTTTTCCTTCAACAAATGCAAAACACGAAATCAAGGCTTATACACGATTCGTGCCACTATCCTAACTCTCTATTTCCTATCCACCATTGATACTTGAGGCCTTTTCTAAGAGAGAATGATGATTGAGATTGAACAAGCCTTAAAATCACAAAGTCAAGCACTTTCTTTATGAGTTTCTTGGATAAAACTAGAGATTCTTGAAAGCTAGAGAGAGATAGAGATTAGAGAGAGATTGGAGAGAGTGATCAAGTCTTTCAAAACTCTATGAGGACCCTTTTATAGTGTAGGCATCATCATTAGGTCTAACCAATAGGATTAGAGATAATTAACTCATTATTTGGAGCTCATTTTACGTGTTCATACAGACACGTCAGGCGATACATCGCTTGCATGTAGGCGATGTATAGCTTACTAGGGCTTTTGAGCCCCTTTGCATTTAGGCGATGCAACGCCTCTTAGGAGGCAACACATCACTACCTTCTCTGACTTTTGGCCTTTCCAATGGTCCTAAAATTGCTCCAAATACTACCAAACTTTTTGGGGATCCTTAGATACCTCCATGTATCACTTTGGATCCAAAAAAACACATTTGTAAAGAGCCTACAATTAAAACTCAAATTTCACATCTACACTATGTAAAATTCACTAAGTGTTAATACATAGCTTGTATACTAACACTTATCATTTGTATTTAACGAATCATAACATTCCCCCACTTGGTTATATACAAGCCTCAACCTCTAGCTCAAATAGTTTTGGTGCATAAAGTAAAGTGTCTTTCAGTTTGAACTTTACCTTAGTGAAAAAAAAAACCATAAAGTCTTATCGAAATCATTGGTAGCTTAAAAGCTTGAACCAAGTATTCCTTATGATAAAATTGGTGATACCTCACACACCTCCACTAGATCTTTTGTTTTCCCAATTTCTCTCTTTAGCACTCATATGGCCATGTGCTCATCCCTTCATGACTTTTCTGGAAGAAACTCCAACTCCCATGAGAGGTGGCACCACCTCTAAGTTCACATAGGTGAAGTTCTTACAACATCGTTGCTGACCTTAGAGATGCTTGTTGCACTCAAGTGAACTTCATTAAAAGACCTACGCTTAACCCTTACTCGGTAGCAGCCAACACTAACCATCTCAGACGGAACTCACCAAAATTTTAGTGTTGAAACCATTCACTTATCAATGACTTGTTCTTACCTGTAACGCTCCGGAAAGCCAAGACTGTTACACTATGTATTTTAAATAGTGCTAGACTCTCTAAACAAGTCTCTTGGCCATAAACATGATTAACGGTTTAGGGTTAAAGTTTTTGGTCAAAAGGAATAACCATTTCATTAAAATGTTTACATTTGTACATGGAATCCCAAAATAAACATTTAAAAGGTTAATTACAACTCAAAGTTACAACAAGTCGACCTAAGCGGAAAAATAGGGTTTGACCCTAGTTCCTCTAAGAAACCTCGGCCGTGATGGTCGAGCATATGCATATGTACACGTCGCCACCGAAGCTCTCCAACTCATGGCTTGTCCAACTTCCCTTCCCCTTACCTGCACCACAAAGCACCCGTGAGCCGAGGCTCAACAAGAAAACTTAAACATGCTCATAAACAGTTAACAACATATTACAGAATCACAAATAGCATGCCTAGCCGTAATAACTTATGCATGAATTATAATCAGATAAGTGACTACAATGTCACACCGGGGCCCGTTGCCCTAGATACGTGACCATAGAGTCTCCCCGGGGTTGCTGCCCTAAATAAATGACTATAAGGTCACACCAGGGCCTATTGCCTTATGATATGGGACTATAGAGTCACCTTGGGGTCATTGCCTTATCCTCTGTATAACCAGCCTTAGAGTTGGACTATCATACCTGGCGCTTTAATTCTCCAACGACCATAGGGTCGATCAAGCATATATCACGCTCCTGATTAGGCCTAACCATATCAGCCCGTGCTCCGCGCGCTATTGTCACCCTTGACTTATAAGCCAATGCTTTCGATTGGTGCTTAGCTCGTGTAACGCCCTGGATAGCCAAGACCGTTACACTGTGTGCTTTTAAATATTATTTGATAAGCCTTATTAGGGAAATTGGGACGTTACAGCGCGCTATTGTCGTCCTTGACTTATAAGTCAAGCCTTTTCAATCAAATAATGCAAACAAGCATACATCATTTAACAATTATCCAGATATAGAGCATTCAAGCATGCTTAATCAAATAATCACATGCATAATCATAATCATGCTCATATACAGGGGCCCGAGCCCTAGTCATATCTATATCCAACAACCGGCCCAAGACCTAATCACATATATCACATATTGGGTTCAATTTTCTTACCTCTGGTCCAAGCACAAGTTAATTAACAATGACCCCTGAGCATGATCCCGTCCCAAACCTTAGTCACAACCATAATAAGTGATATCCATATATATCGAGTAAATAAAGACTTCCGGATCGAGTCCTAGTCTCCGAGACCATGAATTCTACTAAGTCGGGTGATAGAATCCTTCCTGAGCCCTCAGGTGTAAGTCCTTACACTCACAAACCTCTTATGGCCAATTTTCCCAACTAGTGTCGCAGCACACCCCTCAAGGGTCGCGACACGCCTCAAGTCAGAGAGCCCCCAACCTGTAATCCCGGGACACGCGCTGCAGTGTAGCCCACCAGGCATTGCGGCGCCAAGACGATTCAAGGAATTTCCCTGGCCTCTGGGTTCATGCGGACCGCGAGGCTCCAAGAACAGCGTCGCAGAGCTCCAAGAACAACGCTGTGACACAACCCTGCAAACCCTATTTTTCAACATTTCTCTCCAAGCCAAAACCCTGAAAATTCACCACAACTCCAAACCAAAACAAAATCTATAACCCACAAGCATTTCCAAACGTCATAAACAACTTATAAACCCCAAAAACCCAGCCAAAACTTCACTAAAGCTCAAAATTCAACCCTTGAGTTAAGAACTCAAGCACACTCTAAAACTTAAGGAACTCATAAATTCATTTAAAGAATCAGGGAGAATTTCTTACCTCTACTAGGAATTACAACCCTAAGCTTCCTTAATCCAACTCTTAGCGTCAACTCCTTCAATCACCAAACCAAGCTCACCTCCAAAAATTTCAAAGAACTCAACAACCAAGGGAGAGAAAGAGAAAAACGAGAGAGAGAAGAGAGAGGGAACTGAGTGTTATTTTATTACTTCTGAGGGTCTTTAGTGACTAAATCTCTCCAAGGGCATAAAAAGACTAGAATGCCCCTAGGTCCAAACTTTCCTCTCAAAGCCCACTAAGTGCAAAATCATCTTTTGCCACACTTCCCGCTAGTCACAATTAATGCCTCATAATTTTCTATTAATTCCAACATTCTCAAATAATCACCAAATAATTTTCCATCACCCGATAAATCCCAGTAATGTACTAAATTACCAAAATACCCCTAGGCTCACCTTGAGCCGAGTATTTGACCCCGTTATAACTAAACCACTAACTTGCTCCCTAAGATCGTCTCGTGCCGAATAACTCAAATATATCCACATAATAATATGGTCTCAATCAATAAAACACACACACACATATATATATATATATTCAAATATGCCCTCAACGGGTCAAAATTACAGAAATGCCCTTCTAATAAGAAACGGGCCCACATGCATGCTTAATACACTTAAACATGCCAATATAGTCATATCATAATATAACTCATATAATTCATGTAAGCATGCATATAATCACATAATAATTCAATTATTGCCCTCTCTACCCCCTAATCAAGGCACTAAGCCTTATTAGGGAAATTTGGACGTTACATTACCCATTGAACTCTTTCCCTTGATGTATAAAATTTTGGAACTGGGCTGCCATCATTGTTGACTCTATTATTCTAGGAGTTTCAATCTCATCCCTTTCGAAGTGGAACTTACTAACCTTCTCACAAAAGGTTTTGTAAATGGATCTACTAAGTTCTCACTTGTCTTAACGTATGAGATCGATATGATTCCATCTTGAATCACTTGTCTCATATATTCATGTCTTAGATCAATATGTCTAGAATTTCCATTATACACACTATTATATGCTCTAGCAAGTGTGGATTGGATATAACAATGTATTGAAATTGTTGATACCATATTCGTGGTAAAAGGGATATTCAACATGAGATCCCTAAGCCACACGACCTCTTTGTCCGCTACCGTTGGAGCTATAAACTTCGCTTCCATGGTTGAGTGTAATATAAAAGTTTGCTTCTTGGAGCCCCATGAGATTGCACCTCCTCCAAGAGTAACCTCTTCTCGCTGACCAGCTTTGTTTGTTCGTTACACCGAACCAGCTGGTTTTGCTGGTATCCCTGCCAAGCAGCAACTATTATAAATTTTGTGTTTACACGCCGACCAGCCTGCCTAGCCTAATGCCACGTGTCCAAAGCATAATTTCCATATGTCTAAAGTATAATTTCACGTCAGATATGCCAATTTTTGGGATAACATTTGCCCTCCAAGTTTGTAATGGTGCTAAGCAGCATGGAAACTTTATTTTGGAGACCACCCTGTCCAACCTGGTCGGGGGTGCACTCCCCTTGCCACGTGGTATAACATATGGTATAGTTAATAACTTTTGTTTTCCATCAAGTTTACAAAAAATGGCTTTTCACTCTTTCCCGCCTCTCTTTGGAACCGTAAAATGTCATAATGGCTTTCCTCAATAACTGTACCGACGGTTGTGCGGTTACCGAAGAGTGGGCTGACGTGGAAGGCAGTTGTGATGACGTGATTGGAGGGATGTGCGTGCAGGCGTGCTAATCTGTCTGGGGAGATGTGCCTGCAGCGGCCAAAGGGACTGCTGAGTGGACGGTTCCATTAATGTATGGCAGGAGAGAGGACACTCTTCTTTTCCTATAAATAGAAGTTTTCATTCTTTTTTCCATTTTACCCTCTTCATTCTTCAAACACACCAAGGTTTCAGAGTCAAACCGAGCTCCAAAGCTCTTCATACTCGCCTTCGCTTAGACGCCCGTTGTCGACATTTCTCAACTCCTAGCACGCTTCGCAAGCTTGCAGCAAGTAAGTTTCCCAGCTTATCCTTTTCCTATTTTGGCATTGTGTGCAAAAAATTGTTCTTTTTTCTTTGCGCTCTTTATTGTTGTCGTAAGTGGTTTTTTGGAAAAATCCTTAGATTTTTTTTATGCATGTACCTTGAATATGGAAATAAATGATTGTTATGGGTGCTTCTAGGCATGGGTCATGTATATTAACCTCTAATTTTGCAAAAACTTGATTCTTGATGTCCTTTGTTTAGCTGACTCGCATTCGATGTTCTTGAAGAACACTGTGACAGTCAGAATCCCGTGATCCGTAAGGGGAAAGACCGGGTAAAGCTGTACAATCCCACACCGCCTGGGGAAGGTCAAGTGTGATGATTCTAAGACTGTGTAGTTATGGGACTACACAGTTGAAGAATGCTTAAATGGATTGATGGGTACTACCTATATCAACAAGATGCATCTTCTTTTCGGTAGCCCATCACTTGAGAACTTTAAAGTTAAGCATGCTTGACCTAGAGTAGTCTCAAGATGGGTGACCTCCTGGGAAGTTTTCCCAGGAAGCGTGCGAGTGAGAACAAAGCACGCTGGAAAGACTCGTGTTTGTTTGTAGGGCCAGTCGTCATTCCAGGAAGCAACCATAGTGACGTGGGGCGTTACAAACACCTAGATCAGTTCTTGAAAAAAAATTTGGAAACCCTCCGTTGCCTCGATTTTTCTTGATTTTTGATTCGATCGGTTTGCTGGTCGATACACTATACCATTTTTTATTTTGGTCTGGTTGGTACAACATAAGGTGTCTATACCAACCAACACTATTCGATGCTCTCACCTCATATTTCCCCTTTTCCTTGTACGTGCAGAATATCGGGGAAGGTGATCACCTGACCGTCTTGCAAAATCATCACTTATGGATCAACGATGGCACGTATTAAGCAAACTACTCATGGTGCGGATGATAAAGATCCCCATGTGACACGCCATGCCATTGCCAGGGATGTCTAGGAGGTCCCGCCCCCTGAGGAAGAGTCGAACACCTTGGGGCAGGAAGAGGAGACAGAAATAGAGTATGCCATAGAGATTTATAGCGAGGCCATTCTTAACCCCTCACCAGAGATGGAGGAGTCCCCCTATATTTAGCTCTGGCCAGCACCATCTCTGATAAACAGCTGCAAAAACATCAAAGAGCACTTCAATCACAGAGATGTTTCAATCCTCAAACCTACTGCCTCACAGACTGCCGAGCACCCCGGGGCCCAATTCTACGCCTGGAGTAGGTTTCACATTACTACTGGTGCCACTCTTCCTCTTCTTCCATACTTCCGAAGTGTGGCAGATTATTTTGGGCTTTGCCCCACCCATAATAGTCCTAAGGGCATTAGGTTCCTCTCAACCCTCTATGTTTTATACAAGTCTTTAAACTGGCCGATGTCGTCTGCGCACGAAGTAAATTACCTTTTTGACCTCAAATCTAATCCCCGACAAGGCCGCTCGGGATATTTCTACTTTAGCCATAGAGACTGTAACGTTTGTTTAGCCAAAACTGAAGGTATCAAAGGTTGGGTAGTATGCCAGCCAATACTTCATTACAGCAAACATTGCCGCCAATCACTTGTCATTTCGACGTAACGGTCCCTTCAGTTGGCCAGCCCCCACCAGGGAGATGGAGAAGCGGGCCTGAGAACTAGCTGCAAAGACCTGGTGGCCCTGACCACTGCAGAAAAACTTTCCAATGTCGAGCTCTACCCTAACTCTAAGGCAAAGGTTAAGGGAGCCACCTTATCGGACAACCACCTAGGAAGCAACTTCCCAACACCAAGTCACCCAATCAGCAAGTCACCCAGTCAGTTGGCTGAAGAAAACCCAAGAATTCTGGGTTCGAAGGGGTTGGGCCACGTCCTTGTTCGAAGGGGTGTCGCGACCCTCTTGAACCTAGGGAGCTAAGGAAGGCTATGTCGTGAGGGTGCGCAGTGGGGCCTGTTAGGCAGCACTGCAGTGCGTGTTTAGTAAAATAGGAGGCTGAGCCTCTGACTTGGGGTGGGCTGCGGCGTGTGGTGTACTGCCCCTTTGGCACACCCACATGGGGCCATTTTGTAAATGAGCATGCCTTGGTGCTTGATCATTAGTCAAGTCTTGCACCAAGCAACCTCATGGGATAGGGTAGTGGCAGTTTTGTAATATTGCATATGTCTCCCAGACAAAAATCATATATGTTCCTGGGAAGACTCTATTTCCCTAGAAGGCTCCATAGGGGGAGGTGACCTGGTGACTTAGGGAAGCACCATGGCCATCAGTAGATAGGGGCCAAAGCTGTGTACTCCCTTGCCCTATCAAGGCTATATATTAATAAAACAACATTTATCCATACTTGCCCCTGTGTGCTTCCTTGTTGCTTATGTGTTACTTGTTTGTTATCTTCGTTGGGCCATTGCGTGCCACTTGCCTTGTTGTGTGCTTTGTGCTGTGTGGACGTTCCTAGGAATGACTTGCTTTATGCTTGCTCATACTTCGTTATTGCCCATTGCATGTCCGAGATGTGTATGTGGCTAACCGCTGAGTTTGTTTGCCTATAGGTGTGTGTTGTAGGCTGACTTGCTAGCTTGAAGAGTCTGTAAGTGCCGCACGTTCCGTCTAGTTGGAGTACCCAAATAGCCGGCCCGTGACAGTTGGTATTAGAGCCAAGTTAGATAGAGCTTGGCAAAACACACTATGGTGAGCAACACTCAGAGGATCGAAGCTCTTAAGAAGCGGTTAGGGGAACTAGATGGCCTGGACGAAAGGGTCAGGGATCTTTCCTCTGCAAGTCAGGACTCAGGATCGTCTGATGCAAACAATAGCATAGCTGCGCTAGAATAGGAGAATGATGTTCTCCTATCCAGAATAATCGCGTTGGAGAAAAGAAACACTCCAACAAGTACTTCTGTTTCCCCTCGGTGGGAAGAGCGCATCGCGACAGTGGAACGCATGCTAAAGGAACAAGAAGTTTCCATAAATGACACTACGGAAGACTGCAGGGAGGCAGTTGGCGTGCTCAGAGAGGAAATGGCTGAGCTATCTGCCAAGGTAAACCTGACCATGCGAGTGGTTGGGAATGGCCCTGCAACAGGGCCGATAGGTATGGAGTATGGCCGAGCTAAAGTACCCGAGCCGAGGCCCTATAACGGGGCCAGAGACGCAAAGGATTTGGAGAATTTCCTCTTCGACATGGAACATTATTTTAGAGCCATGCGGGCCGATTCGGAAGACGGAAAGGTCGCCATGGGTAGCATGTATTTGTCTGGGGATGCCAAGGTGTGGTGGAGGACCAAGTATGATGACATAGAGAATGGCAGGTGCACCATCACATCTTGGGCAGACTTGAAGAGAGAATTAAAGACGCAATTTCTGCCAGAAAATGTCGCTTACATAGCTCGTCGCCAGTTAAGAGAGCTCAAACAAGTCGGGACAGTCTGAGAGTATGTAAAGAGATTTTTGGGACTGATGCTCGATATAAAGGACATGTCCGAAGTAGACAGGCTCTTCTACTTCCTCGAGGGATTGAAACCGTGGGCCAAATAAGAACTTCAAAGACAGCGTGTGTCTGATTTTGCCACCGCTCAAGCTGTTGCCGAACGCTTAACATATTACACTCCGAAGAGCAGCCTGCTGAAAAGGGCTACTCCTTCAACCAGCTCAAGTAGCGCTGGGAGTAAGAAGTCTGGGAAATCCTGGCAGGGCAAGACTGGGGGAGAGAAGAGGACAGCTGAGTCCAATTCTTCCAGTGGGACAGATACTGCTGCAGAGAGGAAGACGCTAGCTTGTTGGCTTTCCAAAGGCCCACATAAGTCGGCAGTTTGCCCTTACAGGGGCAAGCTGAATGCCCTCATTGGCCAAGAACAACAGGGCGAAGGAGAAGAAGAAGACGAAGAGTATGCGCACATGGGCGCTATCTGCCTGCTGAATGCTCTCAAGAAACATGGCGAGAAAGGGAAGAAGACCCTGGGGAAAGGGCTAATGTTCGTGGATGCCACTATCAATGACAAGCCCACCAAAAGCATGATGATTGATACTGGCGCCACCCACAACTTCATCTCTGAACTTGAAGCAAAGCGACTAGGACTGAAGCTGGAGAAAGATGCAAGTCGCATGAAAGTGATCAACTCCAAGGCCTTGGCCACAACTGGCGTGGCTAAAGGGGTAAAAGTGAGAATCGACACGTGGGAGGGACATACTGACTTGGTGGTCGTCCATATGGATGACTTCGATGTAGTTTTGGGAATGGACTTTCTAACCGAGAAAGGTGCCATTCCAATTCCTGCCACTGGGAGCTTACTCATAATGGGAGAGACTCATTCAATGGTGCCTACAAAGTTGAAACCACCCCCTGGTGTGAAGCTTCTATCAGCTTTACAGTTCAAGAAGGGTGTGAAGAAGCAGGAGCCCACTTATGTAGCTGTACCCACCGTGTTCGAGGAAGTAGTGGAAGAAATTGTTCCACTAGAAATTACGACGGTCTTAAGGATGTATGGGGACATGATGCCCCAAAGCCTTGCCACCAAAGAGGGGGATTGATCACCAAATAGAGCTGGTGCCCGGAGCGAAACCTCCAACAAAAGCACTATACAGAATGGCACCCCCTGAGCTAGAAGAATTGAGGAAAAAATTAAAAGAGTTATTAGAGGCAGGCTTCATCAGACCGTCGAAGGCGCCATTTGGCGCCCCTGTGCTATTCTAGAAGAAGCACGATGGGAGCTTGAGACTGTGCATTGACTATAGGGCTCTCAACAAGGTGACAGTTCGCAACACCTACCCCATCCCTCTGATCGCTGATTTGTTTGACCAGCTAAGTAGAGCCAAATACTTCACAAAGTTGGACTTGAGATCAGGCTACTATCAGGTGAGGATTGCAGATGGGGATGAACCAAAGACAATGTGTGTTACTCGTTATGGAGCATTTGAGTTTCGAGTAATGCCGTTTGGGTTGACAAATGCACCTGCTACTTTATGTACACTGATGAACCAAGTATTCCAAGAGTATCTAGATAAGTTCGTGGTGGTGTACTTGGATGATATCGTGGTTTATAGCGCCACGATTGAAGAGCATCAAGAACACTTGGCTCAAGTGTTTCAAAAGTTTAGAGAGAACCAGCTTGTAGAGTCCAAGAACTTTACTTAGCTAAGATAGATAATAGTATGATAGTATTTATAGCATTATCTTTGTAACTGTGGATTTTTGGTTCAGACCGGGAATTATTTGGACACTCATAGTAGTACTTATAGATTTTCTAAGTTTAATCTATAGTTTAAGAATATTAAGTATAACCTAAGGTTTGATTATATGACTGATAATTAAGGATTATATTTATTATACTATAAGGTTTAGATATCAACCAATAGGATTTTAAGCACATGTTATGAATGGTGATTAAGGATTAAGTATTTTTTAGGATTAAATTTAATATAGAGTAAAGTTTGAATGTTATAGGGTCAGTTAGCAGCTTTGAATACGTTGAGGGCTTAGTCAAGGCTGTTTACTCCATTCAAACTTAGCTAAAAATGTGTAATTTCGTGTTTAAATATTTAGCGTGTGCCGATATATCGCAGCTATAGGAGGCGATATATCGCAGCACGTAGATACGGAAAACACGAATCGATGCACGGTCGCCTCGGGAACAATGGTCCAGGCGATATATCGCCTATAGGGGGCGATATATCGCCTCCACCAGCATGTTTTCAAACACTTTTGAATTCTTTTCCTTTCAGCCATTCAAACTCCTTCAACAGTCCAGCATCTTTTGAACGAGTCTTCAGCCTCTGCTGAACGATTATTCAAATGATTTTCACCTAAAAAGCCATTATTTTTATTCAAGTAAAATCAAGATACTTTCATTCTCAAACTCTATAAATAGGACCTAGTACCCAGCCATTATTCACCTTTTGCTCTAAGTTCAGAAGTTGCTAGTGTTAAGTGAGTGTGAGAGTGTAAACACCTGGTTTGGGAAAATCATAAGCTTAAACATCATAAGCTTATCAAACACTTTGGGAAGTGAGGATCTATAGTATTTCGGTTGAGGTGTAGATTGGTCTTTCAAATCTTTGAGGTAAACCCAAAACTCTAGTTCATTTCTATATTATGTTATTTTCTTTCTCACAGTCTTCTACTCAATCTCTAACCTTAATCTTCATTTTGGTTAGGGAATCTAAGTTCTTGAGCACTTAAGTTTGGTAAGTGTGACTTTCAATGGTTTAGCCTTCCTATTCATTTTCATTTCTTCTTCTTCATAAGACTCACTCTTTCTCATATGGTTTTAGGAGTGTTCCAAAAGTCCCAACTCAGTCCATTATATCCCGGTAACTTTGGTAAGGAAAATAGGCTAGAATCTATATGTTTATGTTTATGTTATCTTATGTGTTATGTTATGAATATGTTATGAATATGTATGCATGATGTTTGTAGGCTTGGGCATATGACCCATATGACTAACAAGACCCCAAATGGGTTATGGGCATATGACCTACTTAGCTAGTAGGACCCCACTAATCCCATGGGCATATGCTTGTTTAGTCTATGGGACCCCAAGTAATAATGGCCATTATAATAAGTGTATTATGTGTTATGATATGTCTTTACGTTTATTATGAAGTTTATGTTTATGACTATGTGTTAGATTAACCTTGCTGGGCATTAGGCTCATTCCTTTCTGTTTATGTGCAGGAAATAAGCTTTAGAGGCGGAAAGATTCGTGACGCTTAGAGGATGTGTATCGGTGGTGAATGGAGTCAAGGGGCCGAGCGTTATTCGATTCGAGGATGTAGTCTTGTTTATGTTTTTATGGTTTTAAATGTATTTTCCGCATTTTCTATGTAACTCTTTTTAGTTTTTTAAGTTATTTTTGTTTTAAAGACAATGGGTACCCATATCCTACTTATTTTATGAAAGTAAACTTTGTTTCTACAAGTTTCTGATAAATTATGGTATTTTCGCAAAAATGTAAGTTTTATGTATAGTTTCGTTAATGGTCCAAAAAGTCTAGAGTAATGGGTCATTACACAGCTATATGTGAAGCGCGAGAAATGCTCATTTGCACATGAGAGCATCAAGTTCTTAGGCCACGTGGTGGAACGTGGCCGAATTCGTATGGATCTGGAGAAGGTGAGGGCAATCCAAGAATGGCAAGCCCCCACAAATGTAAAAGAACTCCGCTCCTTCTTGGGCCTAGCCAACTACTATAAACGATTTGTGGACGACTACTCAAGAAGGGCGACACCCTTGACCGAGCTTCTGAAAAAGGGTGTGATTTGGGCGTGGACTGACAAGTGTGCTGAAGCATTCAGGAGTTTGAAGGAAGCCATGATGAAGGATCCTGTTCTTGCCTTGCCAACTATTAGCAAGCCCTTCGAAGTACAGACAGATGCATTAGATTACGCTCTGGGAGGGGTACTAGTACAAGAAGACCACCAGGTCGCATATGAGAGTCGCAAGCTGTCTGAAGCTGAGAGGAGGTATACTGCCCAGGAGAAGGAGGTCCTCGCAGTTATACATTGCTTGCGAGTGTGGAGGCATTACTTGCTGGGGTCAAAGTTCCTGGTGAAGACGGATAATGCAGCTGTTAGTCATTTCCTTACTCAGCCGAAACTGACCCCTAAACAGGCTCGATGGTAGGAGTTCGTGGCGGAATTCGACTTCCGTTTTGAGCACAGGGCAAGACGCTTGAACCAGGCAGCTGACGCCTTGAGTCGCAAAGCGGAGTTGGCGACTCTAAAGATCTTGGCTAGTTTTTCGGCTAGTGTGGTGAACACTCTACTCAAGGAGCGCATCAAAGAAAACCTGAAGAAAGTCCTGGTTGTCAGGACCATCCTGAAGCTCGTAAAAGAAGGCAAGACTCGCCAGTTCTGGGTGGTGGATGATCTTCTGTGGGCTAAAGGGGGGTGCTTGTCTGTTCCGAAAGCTGGAGATTTGCGAAGGACATTACTAAGCGAGTGTCATGACACCCTGTGGGCAGGTCATCCAGGGTGGCAGAGAACCCACGCACTCTTGAAGCAGGGGTACTACTGGCCACAAATGCGAGATGATGTAGTGGAGTACACCAAGACTTGTCTTGTCTGCCAGCAAGACAAGGTCGATAGGAACAAGACACTTGGATTGTTGGAGCCCTTGCGAGTCCCAAGCCGACCATGGGAAAGTGTGTCGCTTGGCTTTATCACCAGTCTTTCGAAGGCAGGGGATTTAAGTGCGATCTTGGTGGTCATGGACAGATTCTCGAAGTACGCAACATTCATCCCAGTGTCGAAGTACTGTTCGGCAGAAGAGACAGCCAGACAATTTTTCAAGCATATTGTCAAATATTGGGGAGTGCCCCAGAACATCGTTAGTGACCGAGATGGAAGATTCACTGGGACCTTTTGGTCTGAACTATTCAATCTCTTGGGGTCACAACTGAACATTTCCTCAAGCTACCATCCGCAGACAGATGGGCAGACAGAAAGATTCAACGGGATGTTGGAGGAGTACTTGCACCACTTTGTCAATGCCAATCAGAAGAATTGGCCGCAACTACTTGATGTAGCTCAATTTTGCTTCAACTCTCAAAAGAGTTCTTCATCGAATAAAAGCCCTTTTGAAGTTGTTAATGGACAACAACCACTGTTGCCCCACACAGTGGACGAATATCACAGGTGACCTAGTGACTTAGGGAAGCACCATGGCCATCAACAGATAGGGGCCAAAGCTGTGTACTCCCTTGCCCTATCAAGGCTATATATTAATAAAACAACATTTATCCATACTTGCCCCTGTGTGCTTCCTTGTTGCTTATGTGTTACTTGTTTGTTATCTTCGTTGGGCCATTGCGTGCTACTTTCTTTGTTGTGTGCTTTGTGTTGTGTGGACGTTCCTAGGAATGACTTGCTTTATGCTTGCTCATACTTCGTTATTGCCCGTTGCATGTCCGAGATGTGTATGTGGCTAGCCGCTGAGTTTGTTTGCCTGTAGGTGTGTGTTGTAGGCTAACTTGCTAGCTTGAAGAGTCTGCAAGTACCGCACATTCTATCTAGTTGGAGTACCCAAATAGCCGGCCCATGACACGGCGCAAGGGCATGGGGCTGCAACGCTTAAGAGGTTTTAAACCCCGAGAGGGTTTTTGAGTGCGGGAACTAACCCTAAGGGTTCGAGATCTATCCTACTACCTAGTTTAGTGGAATTCGATGTCCCAGAGGCTAGAACTTGGTCCGGAGGCCTTTATTCACTCATTTTGATGGGATTCTTTATCATGGTTGTGACTATGTCATTGCTAAGGGCTCGGATCAGGGATCGTACTCAAGGGTCGTTTGTTGGTAGCTTGCACTTGGACCAAAGGTAAGAAAACTGCATCCAGAATACGATGTACATGATTAGGGCTTGGCCCGAATGCTGAACATAATCTTGATTTGGGCGTTGGCCCTATAAATGTACATGATTATGATTATGCTTGTGTATATATGTTTAAACGTATTGTAATGCATTGTATCTGTATGTGTGATAAACATATTATGTGATTGTTTGTTGTGGCAAGAAATCTTGGTTTATAAGTTGAGGACCTATTGTTGTATTTGGTTAAGGATCGACTTACTAGTCAAGGGCACACTTGATTTAAGGGGCTCGACTTATAAGTCGAGGGTCTTTGAGGCTCTGCTTATAAATCGAGGATCTGCAAGACTCGACTTATGAGTTGAGACCGGCATTACGCACATTGAACGCAGGTCGTTGTGGCTGAGCCACCTTGAGGGTGCACCAAGCACTTGACTGGCTCAGATGCCAAATAAATAAAAAGGGAGTGCAACACGCACTTGTGCAGCTCCATGGTTGTTGATCTATGTTATGTTTATGCTTAGTTCTAGTTATTACTACTAAGTCATTTGTATTACTCTGTGAATTGTTGAATATGTTTTCTTGCTGAATCTTTTGGCTAAGGGTGCTTTGTGGTGTAGGTAAGGGTAAGGAGAAGCTTGGACAGCCATGAGTTGGAGAGCGATAGCAGTGACGTCTACATATGCAGTCCGCTCAACCACCACGGCTGAAAAGCTCAAGGAAGCTAAGGTTGGACCCAGTTTTGCTGCCTAGGTCGGCTTATTTTGTAAACTTGGAATTGTAATCGACTTTTAAACTTATATTTTGGGATCCCATTTAAAGACCAAATTTTTTTTTTAATGAAAATGTTTACGACTTGACCAAAAATTTAAATACCTAAACTCTTAGTGGCTTAGTCACATGTTTAGTCCAAATGACTCGTTTAGCGAGTCTAGCATTAATTTTAAACACACATGGTAACAAACCCTAATTAGCATGGCGTTACAACTTGGTATCAGAGCTGCCAAGGTTTAAGGGTTCCTGATGATGGACTGGGCATGTACACTCACTGCTAAAGACAAACTCGACTCAGGGTTGGGTAACTATTAATATAATTATGTGTGTGTTTGTTTAAATAAACTATATATGCCTTACCTGCTAGCTTAAATAAAAAGCTTGAACTATTCTGATAGGGCATGGCCCTTGACTGCGGTATGTAGGTTGAAGATGTGCTTATTAGCACGATAGACACTTGTAAATGTTGTAGGATTGCTAATAAGCATCATCATTGCTTTTGAATGTCATAAATGCTTATTAGCGCTAATGTATGTGCATGTATGAGAAGGGATGCTTATTAGCATTGTTACATGTTAAAAAGGAATGCTTATTAGCATTGTTAAATGTTTATACATGCTAGGAAATGCTTATTAGCATTCTTCTTGCCCTTGAGTATTGGAAATGTTTAATAGCATAAGGTTATGTGTATGCATGCCAAGAATGTGCTTATTAGCATCTTGTCTAAGTATGATTATGAATCATTCTGCTTACTAGCATGATTGTTTATGTGGGAATTAATGGGATGCTTATTCGATCAATTTTGAACCGTGGGTTGTATGAGATATTGTTATTACTGCATGATAAGTCGAGTCATTGATTGCAGATAGACTTGGAAGTATGCTTCCAGGGCAATCTAATGAGATAGTTGGCGCTGAGAATCAGGTCGAAAGTAATGACCAGGGTCAGAACCCTCCGCCAGTCCCTGAGAAATGGAAACAGATGCTTGCTAACATGCAAGCTAGGCTGCAGAGACAGGATGAAGAGATTCGCCAGTTGAGGCAACAACAGGTTCCGGCAAGGAAGGCTGCATTAGAGGCCCCATCTTTTGCCCCAGTACTGGTTGTGCAGCAACAGACAAAATTAGAGAACCGTTGGCAGTTAGTGTATGAACGGTTCCGGAAACAGCACCCTCCAGTTTTTTAGGGTAGTGCAGACTTAAGGCAGAACAGTGGATGGCTATGATTACATCCATCCTGGATTTTATGAGG
Organism: Humulus lupulus; assembly: GCF_963169125.1. Classification (NCBI taxonomy): domain Eukaryota; kingdom Viridiplantae; phylum Streptophyta; class Magnoliopsida; order Rosales; family Cannabaceae; genus Humulus; species Humulus lupulus. The sequence goes on along the minus strand of NC_084801.1, from coordinate 20,280,270 downwards.
GTGGTGGGCAATGAGAGAGTGGCCTGTGCCACGTATATGTTTTGGAAGGATGCTCGAATCTGGTGGGAGGTGGTGTCCCAGACTAGGGATGTAACCACAATGAATTGGGAAGAGTTTAAAACTCTTTTCAATGAGAAGTATTATAATGAGGCCATTAAAGTTGCAAAGGCCGAGGAATTTAGTAGACTGTTACAAGGGAATATGTCGGTGACCGAATATACCCTGAAATTCGACAGATTAGCCAAGTTCGCTGCATACTTGGTGCCCACTTATGGGACAAGGAAGGAGAGATTCCTTCAGAGGCTATAACCTATGATAGCCTGGGGTGTTAGAATTACTACAGTACCCAGAGTGACGACATACGCTCAGGTGGAAGAGAGAGCCCTTACTGCAGAGGGTGCTGAGAACAAGATCTGGCGCGAGAATGCAGCCAGAAGGGATATGAGGAGGACGGGACTGTTGGGGTTTTATGCCCTAATTAAAACCCAAATTTTTTGTAATCTCATTTTATCATCAATAAAAGAATAGAAATCATTTTTTGACTTGGTCAATCACTTTGCTCACATGTTTTATTTTCATGATTATTTGTTTAATATAAAATTCTATTAAATCCCGAGCATATAGCTAATCTTATTTATAGTGACGTAATCACAGTGGAATATAAATATGATTATATGTTCAAAATAAGTTAGTCCTAAGATTAGTCAGTGCACATGATTTACATTGACTTGCCAATATATCTACGAACACATTACAGTGTTATGTTCTTTCTCGAACATTAGCAAAGTAGATAAGATCATATGTATTTGTTACATCGAACTGGACCGATATCAACAGTTGATAAGATAAGTAAACATACCGTTATTATCTATTCTAGTCATATCATATAGTTGACCATAGGTCAATTCAATCTCAATTCTAAGTGGTTAGTATTCTAACTGATTGTATTATTTGAGTTCTTTGACTTGTTCGTTACCAACTTACCCTACGGACTAGCCCATACTTACATCTTGGGAACCTGGTAGTATAATTGAGTGGGAGTGTTAATCATAGATATGAACATCTATAGCTTCTGATGAAGAAGTGAAACAATGGTTTCCTTTTAGTTTGGTTCAAGGTGTTAAATGATAGAGATCTCATTTCATTAATTAAATTAGTTTACTGAAATATCATTTACAAGGAACTAAGTGTTTTAAGGATAAAATACAATGAGGGGTAAATTGGTATTTTAGTCCTATCTCATTGTAGACCATCTATAGAGGATTGAATGACAATTATGGTTGTAACAATGGATAATTAATAGCGTATCTATATTTGTTATAGAGCGTTCTATGAATTCAAGAGTGCAATTCCGAGTCTATAGTGGGCTCACGAGTAATTAATAAGTTAGTAAATTTATTTGTTAGATTTATCATAACTTATTGGAACTTGATTTCATAGGCCCATGGTCCCCATTGTACCTTGGATAAAATCATCTAGATAGTCTCAATTAATTGATTTAATTATCAAAGTTGACCAGGTCAATTTTGGATAGTTTCACAGAGTTGTGTAATTTTGAGAAGAAAAGATAAATTATGACAGATTTATTAATTAAGATAAATTGGTATCTAAATTAATAAATAAGTTTAAATCAAGGTTCAAATTATAATAATTAATTTGATAAAGGATTTAAATAATTAAATCAATAGAAAATAATACATGCCTTGATTTTAAGTCCAATGGGCTTATAATCAAATGAGAAATTTCATGGGCCTAAAGCCCATGATAATTTCGACCTAGGGCTTCAAATTGGCTATTATTTTATTGATTTTTTAATTAAATTAAATGGCTTAATTGAGTCTATAAAATGAGTGCTTAGAGAGAAGTCACGGCAGACGACAGATAAGTTTAATCACTTGTTTTCTGATAGTTTTAGATTCTCTCTAAACACAAGTCATTTTCTAAGCCTCTTATTATTCTTTTCTCTTATTCTCTCTGTATCTATCTCATGTGTTGAAAATTTTCCACACTAGTCTAGGTGATTCTAAGGATACATTGGAAGACTGTGAAGAAATTAGAAGAACGATTCAGTTTCTTACTGAAGGAAGGACTCTTTCATTCCGCTGCGTATACTATAAGTATTCTTATCTTTATTTCTCTTTTAATTCAATTTTAGAAACATGTTCTAGGTTATCTCATATTAATTTGTTTAATATTAGATCTACATGAAAATAAATAAAGATCCTATATAAGTTTCCTAACAGGGACCTCCCTTTACAGGATCAGGTAGGGACGGAGGCCCTGAAGACCAGAAAAGGAAGACCCGGATACTGTTTTGGCTCCCAGACCTAATAGGAGGCCACAAGGTGTACATATTGGCCGCTAGGGTGACAATGAGAACTAGAAGGCATATCCAGAATGTGCCAGATGTAGAAGACGTTATCTGGGAGAGTGTCGGGCGAAGGCCTGCTTCTTATGTGGGATTGTGGGGCATCTCAAGAAGGATTGCCCAAGAATGAAGAAAGAGGAACCGAAGAAGCAGACAGCTCGACTCTAGCTCGAGTATTTGCATTGACACAGGATGAGGCTGAGGCTAGGCCCTCAGTGGTCACATGTTTGCTTTCTAGTGTTGTCATTTCTTATACTATGCTAATTGATTCTAGTGCTACACAATATTATGTTTCTAGTAAGATTATTGATAGACTGTGTAGGCCCTGTGATTATTATGCTATGGGGTTTGGGACGTTACTACCCACTGGGGAGTTGGTGGTTTCAAAGAGATGGGTCAGATCATTAACAGTGATGGTGGATGGCAGGGAATTATCGGTTGACTTAATAGAGTTGGTTATGACTGACTTTGATATGATTTTGGGAATGGACTGGTTGACTAGATATGGGGCGACCATTGATTGTAAGAAGAAGATGGTAACCTTTGAACCTGAGGGTGAGGAACCATTCGTGTTCGTTGACACTGTGCATGGACCCCGAATGTCTATGATTTCAGCATTGAGGGCTAGAGATCTACTGCAAGGAGGTTTCATAGGATTTCTAGCCAGTGTGGTGGATACCACTCAAGTCGAGCCAATGGGACCAGAAAAGACTAGGTTGGTTTGTGAGTTCCTAGATGTGTTCCCAGAGGAGTTGTCAGGGTTACTGCCACACAGGGAGATTGAGTTTGTTATTGAGCTAGCACCAGGGACAGAGCCAGTGTCTAGGCCACCTTACCGAGTGGCCCCAGCAGAGTTGAGGGAACTCAAGGTATAGTTACAGGAGTTGTTGGATCTGGGTTTTATCAGACCCAGTTTCTCATTGTGGGGTGCGCTAGTTTTATTTGTGAGAGGAAGGACAGTTCTTTGAGGGTGTGCATGGAATACAGGGAACTGAATAAGTTGACTATTAAGAACATGTATCCTCTACCAAGGATAGATGACTTATTTGACCAATTGCAAGGTAAAATGGTATTCTTGAAGATAGATCTTTGGTCTGGTTATCACCAGTTGAGGATTAAGGAGGAAGATATACCAAATACAACCTTCCGTACTAGATATGGGCACTATGAATTCCTCGTTATGTCGTATGGCTTGACTAATGCCCCGGCACCTTTCATGGACTTAATGAACAGATTGTTCAAGGATTATCTAGACCGATTCGTGATTATCTTCATTGATGATATCTTGGTTTATTCACAGACAGAGGAAGAGCATGAGCATCACCTCAGATTGTTCTTGCAAAGACTGAGGGAACACAGGTTATTTGCGAAGTTCAAGAAGTGTGAGTTCTGGTTACCTCAGGTGACTTTCTTGGGTCATATTGTTAATAGGGATGGGATTAAAGTAGACCCATCAAAGATTGAGGCTGTCAGGAATTGGCCAAGGCCAAGTAATGCCTCTGAAATTAGAAGCTTCCTTGGATTGACAGGCTATTATAGGAATTTTGTGGAAAGGTTCTCAAGGATAGCTACCCCACTGACAGAATTGACACGTAAGAATCATAAGTATACATGGTCAGACAGATGCGAGAACAGCATTCAGGAGTTAAAGTGGCGTCTGATTTCCGCCCCAGTCCTGAGTCTTCCGATAGATCAGGAGAAGTTCATGGTTTATTGTGATGCTTTGAGACAAGGGTTAGGTTGTGTCCTTATGCAGACAGATAAGGTGATTGCTTATGAGCAGAGATATCCTACCCATGATCTGGAGTTGGCAGCAGTGGTCTTTGCATTAAAGGTATGGAGGCATTACCTGGAGAGAAGTGTGAGATATATATAGACCAGAAGAGCCTCAACTACTTCTTTACTCAGAAGGATTTGAATATGAGGCAGAGGCATTGGTTGGAACTAGTGAATGATTATGATTGTGATATCCTTTATCATCCAGGGAAAACCAACGTGGTGGCAGATGCCCTAAGTTGGAGAGGTCTGGGGAAGTTGTACAGTGCGAGGCAGATTTCCAAGAAGTTAGCAGAGGAAATGACCAGAGTAGGGATTGAGTTAGTAGTGGGCCAGTTAGCCAACATTACCCTACAGTCTACTCTTCTAAAAAGGATAAAGGAGAGTCAGTTACAAGAGCCACAATTGGTGAAGATTAGGGAGGATGTCCTAACTAGTGTGGCTAGAGACTATACAGTATCAGATATGGGTTTGCTAAGATATAAAGGTCAGATCTGTGTTCTGATGGATGCTGTTATTAGACGGGAGATTCTGGATGAATCTCATACCACTCTGTATTCTTTGCATCCCGGCACCACGAAGATGTACCAGGATCTAAGAATTTTGTATTGGTGGCGGGGGATGAAGGGTGATGTAACTGAGTATGTAGCTAAGTGTCTAACGTGTCAGCAGATCAAAGCTAAACATCAGAGTCCAGCAGGGCTATTACATCCTGATAGACCCAAAACGGGTATGTTTAAAAATTTATAAATCGTAAGCGCACGAATCGTTCATATAGAATAGTGATCGTGTAAGCAAGGATGTCGAACCCAAAGGAGTTGTCTAAAATAAAAAAGAAAACTATTTTAAATCAAAATTAATAAATTCTAACCTAGCCCTAAATATTGATGAGAATTTGTAACAATAAAAACAAAATAAAATAAAAGATAATAATAAATAACTTAAAGACAATATATATTACTAAATTAATAATTATAAACAAGATGGTAAAATAAGATTATTAAGGATTAGAATCCACAAAATATAAGTTCAATAATATTTATAAGTACATTAATTCCCAAGTTTTAGTGATAGTTAAAATAAATCAAACTATCATTTTCTAAATAGATTTATAATTTTAAGCACAAATTACTTCTAAAAAGATAAGATTTTTCTTCACTTTTCAAAATTATAATTTCAAAGCATTTAGTGTAAATCAATCTAATGAAATAACAAATAAATCAATGAACATTATGTATAAGGCAAAACATAATATTTTTGTTCTAAGCATGGATGTGTACAATTTAATGACACATCTTACACAAAGAATATTATGTTTTTGCACTAATGAAGAACAAAGTGTAAATATGTGCTAACAATCCAAAATACATGATATTTAAAATGAAAGAAGATATTTGAAGAATAAAATCCCATAAACTTTGTTGCACAAAATGAGAAATCAACATACAACATAAATACTATCTAGTTACAAATTGTTTCATCATCACCTTAATAATCTTAAAAAGATTAGAACTCATAACTAAAATAGCAAATACACACTAAGAATTACAAACATAAATAGGAAAATTTGGAGGAGAAACCCCCAAATTTTTCCTCTAAAAATACATAGAAAATAACCAAAAAGAAGAAGAAGAAGAAGAAGAAGAAGAGAATTGAGAGGTTCTGAATGTGTAGAAATTATGGTATAGTAACCTCCCTCTCAAATGGACACCCCAAATCCCTTATTTATAGCCAAAAATGAGGAAATTAAAATAATCAATTTAAATTAATTAAATTGATTAAATTAATTCAATTAATTATAATATGGTAAATAGGGGTAAATTATAGGGTGTAATTATGATGTTTTGGGTAAAATATGTAGAAAGTGGGGTAAAAAGTGGTATTTTTGTCATAGGGGACAAATGGTACAAATGCATTTTTGTGGGCTCAAAAAGTGGCATGCATGGGTGAGAGGCTTTGGGGCTGCTTTGTGCTGTTTTGGCAGGTGAGAAGCTCTCAGTTGGGGATTGAAGCAGCTGGCGTTTGTTGGTGCATGGTTGGAGTCAGGCGAGTGAATTGCTGAATGGTGAGCTTGGTGGACACATGGCAGCAGTGGGAGAGTGCTGAAGATGGCTTGAACGTGAAGGGCTGGAAGCAAGCAGGAGGTGACTTGCTGGGCTGGTTGGCGCAGGCCCAAGGGAGTGGCTGGAGGAAATGGTGGGCCTGGGCCATGGCTGGTTTGGGCTTTTGATAAATACCATATTCCTTTGTTATTTTTCACAAAAAAGCCACCTTTTTCATTATTTTCCTTGCTTTTCAAGAGCATAAATTCCCTACAAAATAAATATAAAATAAATCATAATACAATATTTTCAACTATAAAATAAATCAATTTAATTCTTTAAAAATATAATTATAACTTAATTTATATTTTGTATTTGAGTTCAATAATACAACATTTTTTTCCACTAACTTAACAATAATAATTCAAATAATTAACTACAACATTTTACAACAAAATAACTATAAAAACACACAAAAGTATATAAAATCATGATAAGACTAATAAATTCAAAATTACTTAAAAACTTAATAAATCAATTAAAAACTCAAGAATTAAGCAACAATTTGCACATAAAAAGTGGTAAAATAACTCTATTTTGTAGAGTTATCACATCCCTTGGACATTCTAGAGTGGAAGTGGGAAGACATCACAATGGACTTTGTGGTGGGATTTCCCAAGATGGTAGGTCAGCACGATTCGATGTGGGTGATTGTAGACAGATATACCAAATTGACTCACTTTCTATCAGTAAAGACAACTTATACAGTTGACCAGTATGCAGATCTCTATGTCAAATAGATAGTACGTCTTCATGGAGGTCCGAGGTCGATCGTGTCGGATCGGGACCCCACATTTACTTCCAAGTTTTGGGGAAGTTTGTAGAAGGCAATGAGCACGCAGCTGAAGTTTAGTACAGCCTATCATCCTTAGACCGATGGTTAGTCTGAGAGGACTATCCAGACACTAAAGGACATGTTGAGAGCATGTGTACTGGACTTTGAGGGGTCCTGGAGTAAATATTTACCCTTGATAGAGTTTTCCTACAACAATAGCTACCAGGCAACCATAGGAGTGGCTCCTTACGAGATGTTGTATGGTAGGAAGTGCAGATCACCTATTCACTGGGATGAGATGGGTGAGCGTAGATACTTGGGTCTTGAGGCAGTCCAAAGGACCAATGAAGCCATTGAAAAGATCAGAGCTCAGATGCTTGTATCACATAGTAGACAGAGAAGTTATGCGTCGAAGCAGGAACGTGGAGTTCTAGGTGGGAAACTATGTCTTCCTTAGAGTCTCACCACTCAAGGGGGTGAGGAGGTTTGGGAAGAAGGGCAAGTTGAGCCCTAGGTTTGTAGGATCTTTTAAGATCTTGGAAAGGATCGGTCAGGTGGCCTACAGGTTGGCGTTACCTCCGACATTGTCGGTCGTGCACAAGGTGTTCCATATTTCGATGCTGCGGAAGTATGTATCTGATGAGACTCGTGTACTGAGCTATGAATATCTGGAGCTGCAAACAGACTTATCCTTTAAGGAGCAGCCAGTCCAGATATTAGACAAAAAGGACATGGTCCTAAGGAATAAAACCATACATTTAGTTAAGGTATTATGGAGGAACAACAAGGTCGAGGAAGCGACCTGGGAGTTGGAATCAACCATGCGAGACCAGTATCCCGAGCTGTTCAGATAAAATTTCAAGGATGAAATTCCTGTAAGGAGGGGATTGTTGTACATCCCAAATTCCCTAATATGGCTTAGTGCCTGTACTAGGGGGTTGGGAGGCAATAATTGTTTTAATTATGTGCTAATATGGTATGAGCATGTCATTATGTGAATTATATTATAATATAACTATGCTTGCATGTTTTGAAAAATTAAATATTCGTGCGGGCCCGTTTCTTATAAGAATGGCATTTTAGTAATTTGCTCGTTGATGGTATAATTGTAAATATGTGTGTGTAATTAAGACCACATTATTATGTGGATATATTTGGGTTACTCGACACGAGGCGATCCTGGTGAGCAAGTTAGCAAAAAAGTCACAACGGGGGTCAATACCCGGCTCGGGGTGAGCCGAAAGGTATTTTGGTAATTTAGTATAGTACCGGGACTTATTGAATAATGGGAGATTAAATGATTATTATTTTGAGGTAGTTGGGGATTTAGAGGAACACTCAAGGATTTACGGGAAGTGGCAATTGACAGAATTTTCCTTGAGGTTACTAGAGGATTTAAGTTAGTTATAAGGGTATTTTGGACTTTTGGCAAAAGAGATATGCTTGGTTTGGGCAGCTGGGATTTTAGAAACACTTAGAAGAAACAGATACTTCAGATCTCTCTCTCTCCCTCTATCTCACAGCTTTCTCTCCCTCTTGTGAAGCTTGGAAGTTGTTGAAACTTGGGGAATTCTAGGCCAAATAATTGTAGAGTTAGACTTGTTGAACTTGGGGATTAGCTCAAGGGTGAATTATCTCAGAGGTAAGGGTCTGATCTCGAATTTCTTTATGTCAATTCTGTTGTTTTGTAGGAAGTTTAGTGTTTGCATATGTTATCCCAAAAATATACACAGCTGACATGGCATGAAGGATGGGCATGTGGCATCATAGTGTGGGAACATGTCATCATATTCTTGACATATGGTATAGGCATCTAACAGTCCAACAAGCTGGAGAGAGCACACTTGCCAAATGAGTAACAATTACTGCGCGGTATACTTGCTAGGAAAGAGGCTGCTCGATATGCTCTTCAGGAGACCCGATATACTTGGTCAGATGAAGTCGATTACATCCTCCTCACGCCTAATAGTTCACCTAATAACTCGGTCAAACTCTGAAGAATAGGACTACAACTACCCGCGAAAAGGAAGGGATATTTTGCAGCAGTTGCGGTGCAGGCGCAATTGCCTGGGCGTTAGGGATAGTATAAATGCAAGTCTTCCACCACTGTGGAGGGGGTACTTTTGGGGGAAGCCTACCTACCAGCACCAGAAATACACCGACCAGCCTGTTAGGAACACTCAACAGCGATTTCTGCCATTCTGTATTATTTTTACACTTAGAATCATTCTTGTTTTTATTAGTCATCTTGTGTAAACCTTAAAGATCAATACAAATTAAAGAGGAAGTAGGTCATTACCGTTTCTTGGGGCCGAACCTCTATAATTTCTGGTGTCTTTTATCATTTATTGCTCATAGTTATTAGGTTCTTGGCTTATTTGTGGTCTATTGATTATCTGAATGAAAGCTCTCTAATTAATTATTTTAACTCCACATTAGTTGACCAAAAAATCAATCAACATTTTGGTGCTTTCATTGAGAGCCCAAGACAATCACATTAGATTGTTGTTATCACAAAGATGGTGGTCTCAATCCGAAGGTCAAGCGAAGGACCTCCGGAGCTCGAGGTTGAAACCTCTCATCAAGTACCTTCAATGAGCAATTTGAATGGGCAACAAGGAAACCTACCACCTAGGAACCCATCTGGTGTTGGGGGACAAACCATTGGGCCCGCAGCACCAGGACATGGAGCTGCCGCTTCTACTGGAATCACCCATGCAGGAACTTTAGGTGGAGGTGTTGCAAGGGGTACAGACCAGCAAGGACCAAGGATTGGGGGTCCCATACGGTATGAGCCCCACATAGATATTGAAGGAATCGACCCTGAGATTGATCAGATAAGAGAAGTCGTTGGGAAGATGCAGGATCAGTTGGCCTATATGAACCAGGGGCGGGCCACTGCACAGGAGGCCCTTAATGAAGCCTTCGAAAAAACAAAGGACAAATTTTCAAGAGTAGATGGACCGGCATGCACGGGAAATGTAACGCCGGATAAGGGAGGCTGCAGAATCTATTTGCAAGTACATGCAACAGCAGCGAACCCAAGGTGTGGGGACTGCAGCTGGAACTACTCCCAATAATCAGCAACATCCTCTTGTCTTTGGTTTCGGTGAAGGAGTCATCCACGGACCAGAAACTCGGCCCCAACAAGGAAATAATGGTCCAACTAGGAGTCATCGATCTGGTCGGGGGGCCGAAGCCAACAATAATAGGCATCCCCTGCCAGCTGATGAACATGTCCTTCCTGGGCACTACATGGGGTTGGACCGGGCAAGGAATTTGCGGCCATGATCTCAAGGAAGTGACCGAGAAAGAAATCCGGATGCTGCGGGTCGGGGTGACCACCACCGAGTGCCATCATAGAATAAGAGCAGTCAATCCCAGAACTACAAGCAACAACCTAGTCGGTATAGACAATAACAAGAATACCGACCAAGGTCCCGAAGAGATGAGCTGGTGGTCAGTAGCGCATACAGGCCTCACTATGCTGACGGGTATGACCACGATGAGGCAACAAGCCAAGTTTGCCAGCAGAACAATCGAGGTCAGGGGGTAACCAGCCCAAAGGACCGTTTGTTCCACAAGGGCAGGAAATCCCTAACAACCAACCACCCCGAGGTGAAAGATTCCAAGGAATACCTTCGGTACCAGGAAGAGAAAACAGTCAAAATGCTGGGGGCAGGCCTCGACCAAACTCTATTTTCAATCTAATGGGTCCCGTGGGAGGTGAAGACCTTCGAGATGCTCTTAATCACAGTAGGGAAAATAGGGATTCGAACAACATAGCTCCGTCTAAGCCTGTTCGAGACCCAAGAATGGATGAGGTCCGCAATGCAACACAACCTCAGACAACTGCAGACCCTAACATCCAAGCCCAGCTGGATCTATTAACTCAATTAGTAAGGGACTTGACCACCCCTTAGTTAACGAATATTGAAATGGAAAGGCAGAGAGGTTCCCCATTTTCAGACAGTATAAATCAGCTGTCCATACCCATCAAATTCAAAATTTCGGCATGGAAAGTGTATACTGGGCTGGAGGACCCCGTATCTCATATCCATCACTTTGAACTACAGACTGATTTACAGGGAGTAAGGGATAATGCCAGGTGCAGGATCTTCCCAACCATCCTGTCAGAGATTGCCCAACAATGGTTTTTTAAGTTACCACCAGGGTCAATCACATCATGGGATGGTTTTGTCTGCATATTCTATTCTCAATTCTCCTCGGCAATTCCCCTTCCAACTGAGCCAAATGACCTGGTTGACATAAAACAGAAAGATAATGAACCTTTGAAGGAATATATTCAACGTTTTATGTGGGAAGCCACCAGGGTGAAATCCCTTAGTGATGATGGTAAGTTGATAGCCATCAACTCAGGAGTCAAGGTAAAAAGTCTATTCTGGAGTAGCTTGAATAGGAAGTCAGCGCGCACCACTCAAGAATTCCTTGATAGGGCAGAAGAATTTATCAAGTTAGAGGAAGCTGAACAGAAGGTGGATAATCCTATCCAAGCGACTGCCGAGCAGGAGAAAACAAGTGTTGGGAACACCACCAACCCTGCAGAAGGAAGTAAAAATAGGGGCAAGAATGGCAAACGTGGTAACAGGGCTGGAGGTAGTGGTAACCAGAATGACAGCAAGAAGCCTAAGACCGCCGAGCAACCCAAGCCACGGGAATATGCTCCCAAATTTACTACTTACTCCATCTTGTTAGAGACCCAGGCTGACCTTTTTAATGCTACATAAGTCGTCGTACCGTACAGAAGACCTCCACTAATGAGGAAGGATGTTAATAGACGAGTTATGCCCAAGTTCTGTCGATTTCACAATGATTATGGTCACGAAACCAATGAATGTAACCACTTGAAGGAGGAAATAGAATTCCTCATTAGACAAAACAATGCTCATCTGAAAAGGTATGTACGACCAGCCACCGACCCACAGCTTCAACAACCTCCTCAGCAACAGCCTCCTCAACTGTATCAAAGTAGTCAACCACTCCTACCACCACCAATTGCTAGCCGGCTAGATATGATTTGTGGAGGATCGCATTTGGCCGGTAACAACGGCAAGGCCCGAGAAAGGTATGCTTGTTTCCTTAGGCACGAGCAGGAGGAAGATGTACTGGCTGTCCAAGAGCATACTCCCAAACAACCTCACTACGAGTTTGAGCCTATCACGTTCAGCGAGGAAGACACAAGTCATGTACATCATCTGCACAATGATCCCTTGGTGGTATAAGTATAGATAGCTAACATGATCATAGCCTGAACAATGATTGATCATGACTTGTCTGCCAATATTCTATTCAAGAATTACCCTAGAAAGGATGAATTTAAACATTAGAGACTTGGAACCATGCGAGCAGCTGTTATATAGGTTTACTAGGAAGAGTATGGCCCCCATAAGAAGCATAAGGTTGCCCTTAACAGTAAAGATGGCACCTAAAAGCAACACGATAATGGCTTTGTTCGTGGTAATTGACATTCCCTCTCCGTACAATACCATGATAGGCCGACCGGCCCTGTATGACCTCTGAGCAGTCACCTCATTTTTCCACTTATTACTCAAATTTCCAACCCGAGTAGGTGTAGGATGTCTTAAGGGGAACCAACTGGTGGCCAGAGAATGTTATAACTCATCAGTCAAAAAGGCGGACAAGGCAGTATGTACCGCCCAGCCTGCAGGGCCCAGCCACTAGAAATAGGATGCAGCCCAAAATGGGGGAGATGACATAGACCCTCATTTTGGGGATACTGACACAGGTGTAGGTCCAGTCAAAGAATTAGAAGAGGTCCCACTTGACCCGAAAACCCAACCAAGGTTGTCAAGGCAGGCAAAAGGCTGTCTGGGAACATAAGATCCGCTTTGATCCAGTTCCTATGGGACAACCAGGATGTATTCGCTTGGTCACATGATGATATGGTGGGGATCTGCCCAACCATTATAAGCCATGCTCTCAACATTGACATAGAACACTTCAAGCCTGTGCAACAAAAAAGGAGGTTACTAGATCAGACGAGAGCAAAGGCATTAAAGGAGGAAGTGGAGAATCTCCAAAATAACAACTTTATCAGGGAAGCTTTCTACCCAATATGGGTGTCAATCCTGTATTGGTGCCGAACCCTGATAACAAGTGGAGAGTGTGCATAGATTTCACCGATTTAAATAAAGCATGCCCCAAGGACTGCTTCCCACTTCCAAGAATTAACCAACTGGCGGACGCTACAGCCGGCCACGAAATTTTAACCTTCATGGATGCCTACTCAGGGTACAACCAAATAAGTATGCATCCACCCGACCATGAGCATACAAGTTTTCGCACAGATGTAGGGTTGTACTGCTACAGAGTAATGTTGTTTGGCCTGAAAAATGTTGGAGCAACATATCAGCGACTAGTAAACCGTATGTTCAAGGACCAAATAGGGAATAACATGGAAGTTTACGTGGACGATATGTTGGTAAAATCCAAGCAGGCTGAGGGGTACATTGAGGACTTGGAGGAGTGTTTTAATATCCTAAGGCAGTATATAATGAAATTAAACCCCCTAAAATGCTCATTTGGTGTGGGGTCGGGAAATTTTTTAGGTTTCATAGTAAACTCCAGGGGAATAGAGGCAAACCCCGAAAAGATAAAAGCACTGCTGGACATGCCTTCACCAGCCAGGATCAAGGACGTGCAGAGCCTGACAGGATGCATACCAACACTAAGCATATTTGTGTCTAAATCCACTGATAAGTGTATTCATTTTTTAATATTCTTAGAGGCACAAAGAAATTTGAATGGCCTGAAGAGTGCGAACAAGCCTTCCAAGCTCTAAAGTAGCAGCTGGCACAACCCCCGATCCTTCCAAAACCTTTGGAGGGTGAAGAACTATGCATATACCTGGCAGTAACTCAACACGCTATTAGTGCAGTCTTGATCAGGGAAGAAGACAAGATACAACATCATGTCTACTATGTTAGTAAAAGGCTGGTTGAAGCCGAAAGCAAATACCCTCTACTTGAAAAATTAACTTACTGCTTTCTTTTGTCTTCAAGAAAAATTTGCCCATATTTCCAAGCTCATCCAATCAAGGTTCTTACCGACCAACCACTACTCCAAGTCTTGCAAAAGTCGGACACCTCTGGTCGGTTGCTCAAATGGTATGTAGAACTTAGGCAGTACGAGATTACCTACCAGCCCCAAACTGCAATTAAAGGCCAAGATCTTGCAGACTTTGTAGCTGAGTGTACCGGATTACCAGAATCGGATGGAGTCATAGTCGAGCAGTCATCCGATTCTGAACTACCGCATAGCACGAATGCTGCACAGAGTGTCGGACACCCAGAATCCAGCACTATTGATTCCGAAAAAGAACAACAAGCCTAGAAACTACACGTAGATGGCTCATCTACCAACCAGTATTCTGGAGCCGGTCTCACTCTAATCACCCCCAAAGGGCAACGCATCCATTATGCACTTTGTTTTGGATTTGAGGCATCCAATAACGAAGCGGAATACGAAGCACTAATTGCGGGCCTAAGATTAGCTAAAGAAGTGAAAGCTCAATCCTTGGAAATATATAGCGACTCGCTGCTAGTTGTCAACCATGTCCTCGGAGAATACGTTGCTCGAGGAGAGAAAATGATGGCCTATCTCAATAAAATCAAATATTCACTTGCTTAGATTAAGAGATACACCATCCAGTAGAAACCTAGAGAACAAAATGCCACGACAGATGCACTAGCTAGGCTGGCCAACAATGTCATGGTGGACAAAGCCAATTTAGTCCCCATTGAGTATCTAGACCAACCCAGTATTAATCTTCCAGAGCCAGTCCTCCTAGTAGGCAATACTCAGTTCTGGATGACACCGATTGCAGCTTATCTAGAGCACGGAATCCTGCCCAACAGTCGTAATCAGTCTAAAAAATTGATAAGGAAAGTTGCTCAGTACCTCATCCTGGACGGGGTCATGTACAAAAGAGGATTTTCCATGCCACTGCTCAGGTACATCAACCAAACAGAATTAGGACGACTTCTTGAAGAGGTACATAAGGGTTTATGTGGGAATCATGTTGGGAGGCAGAGTCTATCTAAGAAAATTCTAAGGCAAGGCTACTTCTGGCCAACTGTGAATGGGGACTCCATATCGCATGTTCGAAAATGTGACAAGTGTCAGAGATTTGCAAAAATCCCCCGGGCAGCCCCAAATGAACTAACACAAATGCAAAGACCATGGCCCTTTGCCATTTGGGGGATCGACCTTATTGGTCGATTGCAAAAAGGAAATGGGAGAGTATAGTACGCAGTAGTAGCAATGGATTACTTTACCAAATGGATGGAGGCCGAGCCATTGGAAACAATCTCTTGTGAGAAAGTATTGCACTTTGTGGTAAAAAAATATAATTTGTAGATTTGGTCTACCCCACAAAATAGTGTCTGAAAACAGCACGCAGTTTAACAGCCAGTTATTTACTGATTTGCACTAAACATGGCATCACAAAAAGCTTCTCAGCAGTCTCACACCCACAAGAAATTGGACAGGTAGAAGCAGTTAACAAGACTCTCAAAGACACTTTGAAAAAGCATTTAGAAGAGGCTAAGTGAAACTGGCCTGAGAAACTACCTGAAGGACTATGATCCTATAGGACTACCGAGCGAACAGCTACTGGAGATACCCCCTTTGCACTCACATATGGGTATGAAGTGATGCTGCCCATAGAGGTGACTCCTCCATCTCACAGGCGCACAACGCACGATCAGGATGGTAATCACCAGCTGTTAGCTGATTCCTTGGACCTAATTGAAGAAAGTCACGAAAAGTCCAACATACGCTTGCTCGCCCATCAGCAAAAAGTTGTCTGGTACTTAAATTCTAGAGTTAAGGAACGAAAATTTGACATAGGAGACCTGGTCTTGCGAAGAATATTCCTAGAAACTCGAGATGCTTCAGCAGGAGTACTAGGCCCCAGCTGGGAAGGCCCTTACCAGGTTATGGAGATCGTACCACCCGACACATACAAGCTAGCGCTGTATAAACAAGATCTCCAATTAGTACCAGTCCCTCGTTACTAGAATGGGGAACACCTAAGGAATTACTACCAATAAAGATCATTTTTAATTGATTGTTGACTGGTTGGTACATGCACGAACTACCCATACCACCGATGTAACGCCCTGGTTACCCCAGAACAGTTACGATGAACGGTGGACCAGAAATTTGACCCGCTACCCGAGTCCTTTGGTCAAAAACGTGCTCTAAGTGTAATTAACACGTTAAGGTGGAAAACTAATAAAAAGGAAATGGATATTTTTTATTACAAACTGCTCTGCAGAGCAAATCAAAACATTTACAAGTTCTTCTCAGTACAAAATGGTCATTACTGTTTCAAATTACAATCCCGCCAACCTAAGCGGCAAAATAGGGTAAACCCCCTAGTTCCTCTGAGAACGCCTTGGTCGTGGTGGTCAAGCGGCCGCATATGTACACATCACCACCTAAGCTCTCCACTCAAGGCTGGGTGAGCTTTTCTTTCCCTTTACCTGCACCACATAGCACCCATGAGCCAAGGCCCAGCAAGAAAACACAGTAAATCATGATATAATATCAACAATGATCGTAATAATCATCCAGGACTATCAATCCCAACAAATAGGTGACTATCGCAAGAGTCACTAATACAGGGACAGCACTCTCCAGGCATGTGACGATAGGGTCACCAGGGCTTAATAGATAAGTGAGCCTTTCACAAGTTTGAACAGGATAGGTGTATGGTGATTAGTCACCAACATAACCTTCCTCATGACTTACAGTCATAAACCCTGGAACAGCGTTCCCTAGCCATGTGACAAGCAGTCACCGGGGCCATATGCCCTGGCTCTGAATAACTGGTCTTAGACCAGACAAGCGCTTATAAGTTCATCGACCTTAGGGTCAGTCCAGTGTTAATACCCCATATGAGTCATTCTTTGCTGATATCGATTAGATCTAATCTTCATTTGGCTCGGCGTTCATGACGCTATGCCATTTCTGACGTGTCCCTGACTAATCAGTACTTATACAAGTATTCAACATTTGCTAGCATTTAATAGGCAATCCATGTCAATATTTATCAATCAACATGCTTCAATAATAATCACGCATGTCATATATACACAAGGTGCAGTTTTCTTACCTCAGATTCGAGCTAGAAAGATTAAAAGAACGACCCGTGAGAACGATCAACCTTTAGTCCTTTAGCGGTCACCTAATCATAACCAAACATAGAACATCATCAATAATAATGATC
Source organism: Humulus lupulus (assembly GCF_963169125.1). Classification (NCBI taxonomy): domain Eukaryota; kingdom Viridiplantae; phylum Streptophyta; class Magnoliopsida; order Rosales; family Cannabaceae; genus Humulus; species Humulus lupulus. Next base: position 20,262,973 of record NC_084801.1, on the reverse strand, counting down.
AACATAGGTTTCCACACCAATATCTAGCCTCCGGAAGATCAATCCAAACTAATCCAAGTAGTAGGGACACTCTCGAGGCCTATAGCTAAGTTCCCGGGGTCAAAACGAGCAAACGGGGTCAAAACAGGGCAAGGGCTGCGGCCCTGGCACCTTGGGCCGTGGCCCCCAGAAATTCCTGAAGCAAGCGCCGCGACGCCCAACACCAAGGGTCGTGGCGCCCAGCCAAAACAGAACCCCCTCATCTTCCTCATCGAGCCAGGGCCGCGGCGCCCAAGAACAGGGTCGCGGCCCCCGACCCTGGGCCATTCCCAAACGTGTTTTCTACTTCTCCAAGCTTCCAAAATCAAACCTAACCATCCCCAATCATCAAAACAAAGTTCCCAAGCTTCCCAAAACTCCAAAACTCTCAAAACCCAAGGTTCAAACCAACCAAAAACTCAACAATTCACAAAGTCTAATTCAAAGCTTAGAAACTCTAAAAACTCAAAACTTTAAACTTAGATTACCTTTGATTGGGTTGTTTTCCGTCAAATCCTTCGGTTAAGAAGCTTCTAATCTTTCCTAGGATCGCTATGCCTCGATCCTCGCTTGATTTCGACTCCTAGAACTCGAGATATCTTCAAAAATGCTCAAACGGTAAAACGAACTATCGAAAAGGAGAACAAGAGGTTTTCTAATCGTACGTTCTATCTGACAGCTACTTCAAGCTTAAGTAACCTCAAATAAAACCTAATGCTCAGGGTCCCGAAAATACCCCCGGGGACATTATCGTCAAAACCTTCAAAATCTCACCCTGATCTCAAATATTCCCAATTTATCATCAAATAAACATTTCTATTACCCCAAAATTGACCTCGTTATGACAAAACTGCTAATCCATTATATATGACCGTCTCATGCCGAATAGCTCGAATATATCTCCATAATAATGGAATCTCATTCACAAATCAAGTTATGCACCCAAATACACATATTCACCCTCAATGGGCCAAATTATCAAAATAGCATAATTATTCAAATGTGGACCCACATGCCCGCATATAACATCATATCATAATATAATTCACATATACATGCATAATATCATTTATTGGCATAATTAAACAAGTATGGCCCTCCTGGCCTACTAATCCCGCCATTAAACCATACCAGAGAATTCGAGGCATTACAACTATCCCCTCCTTACAGAAATTTCGTCCTCGAAATTTACCTAAACAGCTCGGGATACTGATTCTGCATGTCTGACTCCAGCTCCCAGGTCGCTTCCTCGACCTTGCTGTTCCTTCACAATACCTTAACCAAAGCTATCGTCTTGTTCCTGAGGACCTTATCTTTTCTGTCAAGTATCTGGACAAGTTGTTCCTCATAGGAGAGATGTGCCTCAAGCTCCAGATCTTTATAGCTCAAAATATGATTAACATCAGGCACATACCTTCGAAGAGCTGAAACATGCAATACATTATGCACGGCAGACAATGCCGGAGGCAAAGCCAACCTGTAAGCCACCTAACCAACCCTCTCCAGGATCTCAAATGGACCTACATATCTAGGGCTTAGCTTGCCTTTCTTCCCAAACCTTCTCACCGCTTTCCATGGCGAGACTCTAAGGAAGACATAGTCTCCTCCCTGGAACTCCACGTTCCTGCGTTTGGGATCTGCATAGCTCTTCTGTCTACTCTGAGAAGTAAGCATTCTAGCTCTAATCTTCTCTATGGCCTCATTGGTCCTCTAAACTGCCTCAGGACCTAAGTATCTCCTTTCACCTGTCTCATCCCAATGAATGGGAGACCTGCATTTCCTACCATACAGTATCTCATAAGGTGCAACCCCAATGGAAGACTGATAACTGTTGTTGTAGGAGAATTCTATCAAAGGCAGATACTTACTCCAAGATCCACCAAAGTCCAGCACACATGCTCTCAACATGTCTTCCAAAATCTGGATCGTCCTCTCAGATTGCGATGATAAGCAGTACTGAACTTCAACTGCGTCCCCATGGCCTTCTGCAAACTCCCCCAAAACTTGGAGGTAAAGGTAGGGTCCCGATCTGACACAATTAACCTAGGCACACCATGGAGCCGCACGATCTCTCTCACATAGCGATCTGCATACTGGTCAACTGTATAAGTAGTCCTCACTAGCAGAAAGTGAGCTGACTTGGTGTAGCGATCCACTATCACCCAAATAGAATCATGCTGACCAACAGTCTTGGGTAAGCCCACCACAAAATCCATTGTGATGTCTTCCCACTTCCACTCTGGGATATCCAGAGGTTGCAGTAGCCCTGTCGGCCTCTGATGCTCTGCCTTGACCTGTTGACATGTCAAGCACTAAGCCACATACTCTACTGCATCTCTCTTCATCCCTGGCCACCAATACATTGATCTCACATCCTGATACATCTTCGTGGTGCCTGGATGCAATGAGTAAGGTGTAGTATGAGATTCATCCAGAATCTCTCGCCTCAATGCAATGTCTAACGGAACACATATTCGCCCCTTGTATCTCAACAAGTCTAACTCAGACATTGTATAATCTCTGGATGCTCCAGCCAGAATATCCTCTCTGATCTTGATCAGCTGTGGATCACTCAGCTGACCCTCCTTAATCCTCTCTAACAGCGTAGACTGTAGTATAATATTAGCCAACTGGCCCACCAGCAACTCTATACCAGCTCGGGTCATATCATATGCTAACTCCTTGGCTATCAGCCTCATACCATAAATTTGTCCCGGACCCTTCCGGTTTAAAGCATCAGCTACCACGTTGGCTTTTCCTGGATGATACAGGATCTCACAATCATAATCCTTTACTAATTCCAGCCAACGCCTTTGCCTCATATTCAAGTCTTTCTGGGTGAAGAAGTATTTCAGGCTCTTGTGGTTTGTATAAATCTCACACTTCTCTCCATAGAGATAGTGCCTCCATATCTTTAAAGCAAAAACCACAGCTGCTAACTCTAACTCATGAGTAGGATACCTCTTCTCAACTCCTTCAACTGACGAGAAGCATAAGCAATAACCTTCTCTGATTACATCAAAACACAGCCCAATTCCTGATGAGAAGTATCACAGTAAATCATAAACTTCTCTTGACCTGTCGGAAGACTCAGGATGGGAGCTGAAATTAACCTCTGGTTCAGTTCCTGGAAGCTGTTCTCACATTTATCTGACCACATAAACTTCTAGCTCTTGCGTGTCAGTTCAGTTAAAGCACTAGCAATCTTTGAGAACCCTTCCATGAAACGTCTATAATACCCTGCTAATCCAATGAAACTTCTAACCTCATAAGCATTCTTTGGCCTTGGCCAGTCTCTGACCGCTTCGATCTTTGCTGGATCTACCTTAATCCCCTCCTTACTGACAATATGTCCAAGAATGGATACCTGAGATAACCAGAACTCACATTTCTTGAATTTAGCAAATAATCTGTGTTCCCTCAGTCTCTGTAGAACCAATCTCAAGTGATACTCATGTTCTGACTCTGACTGAGAATATACCAGAATGTCATCGATAAAGACGATCACAAGCTGGTCCAAATAATCCTTGAACACTCTGTTCATCAGATCCATAAAAGCAGCAGGGGCATTAGTCAATCCAAATGACATAACTAGAAACCCATAATGCCCATACCTGGTGCGAAAAGCAGTCTTGGGTATATCTCCCTCCTTGACCCTCAACTGATGATAACCAAAACGAAGGTCGATCTTTGAGAATACTTTCTTGCCTTGCAACTGATCGAACAGATCATCTATCCTTGGCAAAGGATACTTATTCTTAATTGTCAGCTTATTCAGTTCCCTGTAATCAATACACATTCTCAGAGAACCATCCTTCTTCTTTACAAACAGAACTGGCGCACCCCAAGGTGAAAAGCTAGGTCTGATAAAACCCAAGTCCAACAGTTCTTGCAACTGTACTTTTAATTCTTTCAACTCAGCTGGGGACATTTTGTAAGGCGCTCTAGACACTGGCTCCGTCCTTGGTGCTAGTTCTATAACAAACTCAATTTCTCTATACAGTGGCAACCCAGGCAAATCCTCTAAAAACACATCCAGAAACTCACAAACTAACTTGGTATCCTCTGGTCTCACTGGCACGACCTGGGTGGTATCAACCACACTGGCTAAGAATCCAATGCAACCTCCTTGCAATAAATCCCTAGCTCTCAATGCAGAAATCATAGGAATACGGGGTCCATGCACAACACCAACAAACACAAAAGGATCCTCACCCTCAGGCTCAAAGGTGACCATCTTCCTTCTGCAATCAATGGTTGCCCCATACTTTGCCAACCAATCCATACCCAGTATCATATCAAAGTCAGTCATAACCAACTCTATTAAATCCACTAACAACTCTCTGCCCTCTACTGTCACTGGCAAAGATCTGACCCACCTCTTGGATACTACTAACTCTCCAGTGGGTAACAAGGTACCAAACCCCACAGCATAAAAATCACAAGGCCTACACAGTCTATCAATAACACTACTAGCAACAAAAGACTGTGTAGCACCAGAATCAATCAACACATTATAAGGGGTTCCAGCACTAAGAAGCTGACCTGTAACAACTGAGGGAGAAGCCTCAGCTTCTACTTGAGTCAACGCGAACACTCGAGCTGGGGCCGAGCTATCCGCCTTTCTGGGTTCTTCATTTCTTGCCTTAGGGCAATCCTTTTTAAGATGACCCACTGCTCCACAAGAGAAGCAGGCCTTTGCCCTACATTCTCCCAAGTGATGCCTCTTGCATCTAGGGCACTCAGGATAAGACTTCCAGGCTTCACTTCCTCCTGGACGACCCATAGAAATACCACGGGGCCTCCTGTCAGGACCTGGAACTGGGAAGGTGTCAGGCACCTTCCTCTTCTGATCACTGGGGCAAACACCCCTACCTGAACCCACAAATGGAGGACCTGACCTCCTGAAATCCTTCCTGGCTGCACTATCACGCCAGATCTTGTTCTCTGCACTCTCAGCTGTGAGTGCCTTCTCCACCACCTGTGCATAAGTAGTAACCCCTGCCATAGTGGTGATACGTACATCTCGGGTTAATCTGGGCTGTAGCCCCTGCAAGAATCTCTCTCTCCTGGTCCCATCAGTGGGCACCAACTCCATGGCAAACTTTGCCAAACGATCAAACTTCAAGGCGTACTCAGTGACTGATAAGTTCCCCTGAAATAGCCTAATAAACTCCTCGGCCTTCCCCGCTCTAATAGCATCATTGTAATACTTTTCATTGAATAGAGTCTGAAACTCTTCCCAACTCAGGGCATTTACATTCTTGGTCTGGGTAATCACTTCCCACCAAATCCGGGCATCTTCTCGAAACATATAGGTAGCACAGGCCACCCTCTCATTACTAGATACCCTCATAAAGTCAAGGATAGTGGTAATCATGCTCATCCATTGTTCAGCCTTGGCAGGATCTGCACTGCCCTCAAATACTGGAGGTTGTTGCTTCCTGAACCTTTCATAAAGAGGCTCCCATTTATTCGCAACCTCAGGCAGTTGCCCAGCTGCTGGCACCGACACAAGAGGTGCCTCTGATACACTGGCCACTGAAGGCCCTTGCTGTTGCTTCAAGAGACGAAGCTCTTCCCCCCGTTTCAATATAGTAGCCTGCAGATCACTGACTATCTGCTGCCAGTTAACAGGAGCTGGCTGTGGAATCTGAGACTGGTCATTTTCCTGACCCTGACTATTATTATTATTCTTGCCCTGATCACTCTGGCCAGCTGATGTGTCTGTCTGTCCTGGATTCATAATTCTGTCACTGATACCTTGCTGAAATAATGATCAATACGGCCAGTCAGGTAGTAAAAACTAAACCTCTTGCCGCCTTACGGTCCAAGAACAAACAGACAATTATCACATTCCACAGTCATACAGATATGCAAGCAGATACATGTCTATAGCATTTACCACTCAGCATGTATCACATAATAGTTCACAATCAATCATACTTATAAGTATGTTCCAGCAATTCCCAGTACTAATAAGCACACAGTTGCTGAGAGTATAATATTTCAGGGCACGGGTTTAACATAGTGCTTCCTGCATACAGGTAAAGCATATATGCTATATTTAAGCAGTCACGCATATAACTACATAAATAGTTACCAAACCATGAGTTGAGCTTGACTTCAGTGATGTGTGTACATGCCCAGCCAGTCTACAGGAACCCTAACCTTGGCATTGCTCTGATACCAAGTTGTAACGCCCTGGTTACCCCAGAATAGTTACGGTGAACGGTGGACCGGAAATTTGACCCGCTACCCGAGTCCTTTGGTAAAAAACGTGCTCTAAGTGTAATTAACAGGTTAAGGTGGAAAACTAATAAAAAGGAAATGGACATTTTTCATTACAAACTGCTCTGCAGAGCTAATCAAAACATTTACAAGTTGTTCTCAGTAAAAAATGGTCATTACTGTTTCAAATTACAATCCCGCCGACCTAAGCAGCAAAATAGGGTAAACCCCCTAGTTCCTCTGAGAACGCCTTGGCCGTGGTGGTCAAGCGGCCACATATGTACACATCACCACCTATGCTCTCCACTCAAGGCTGGGTGAGCTTTTTTATCCCTTTACCTGCACCACATAGCACCCATGAGCCAAGGCCTAGCAAGAAAACACAGTAAAGCATGATATAATATCAACAATGATCGTAATAATCATCGAGGACTATCAGTCCCAACAAATAGGTGACTATCGCAAGAGTCACTAATACGGGGACAGCACTCTCCAGCCATGTGACGATAGGGTCACCAGGGCTTAACAGATAAGTGAGCCTTTCACAAGTTTGAACAGGATAGGTGTATGGTGATTAGTCACCAACATAACCTTCCTCATGACTTACAGTCATAAACCCTGGAACAGCGTTCCCTAGCCATGTGACAAGCAGTCACCGGGGCCATATGCCCTGGCTCTGAATAACTGGTCTTAGACCAAACAAGCGCTTATAAGTTCATCAACCTTAGGGTCAGTCCAGCGTTAATACCCCATATGAGTCATTCTTTGCTGATATCGATTAGATCTAATCTTCATTTGGCTCGGCGTTCATGACGCTATGCCATTTCTGACGTGTCCCTGACTAATTAGTACTTATACAAGTATTAAACATTTGCTAGCATTTAATAGGCAATCCATGTCCATATTTATCAATCAACATGCTTCAATAATAATCATGCGTGTCATATATACACAGGGTGCAGTTTTCTTACCTCAGATTCGAGCTAGAAAGATTAAAAGAACGACCCGTGAGAACGATCAACCTTTAGTCCTTTAGCGGTCACCTAATCATAACCAAACACGGGACATCATCAATAATAATGATCAACATAGGTTTCCACACCAATATAAAGCCTCCGGAAGATCAATCCAAACTAATCCAAGTAGTAGGGACATTCTCGAGGCCTATAGCTAAGTCCCGAGGTCAAAACGAGCAAACGGGGTGAAAACAGGGCATGGGCTGCGGCCTTGACACCTTGGGCCGTGGCCCCCAGAAATTCCTGAAGCAAGCGCCGCGGCGCCCAACACCAAGGGCCGCGATGCCCAGCCAAAACAGAACCCCCTCATCTTCCTCATCGAGCCAGGGCCGCGGCGCCCAAGAACAGGTTCGCGGCCCCCGACCCTGGGCCATTCCCAAACGTGTTTTCAACTTCTCCAAGCTTCCAAAATCAAACCTAACCATCCCCAATCATCAAAACAAAGTTCCCAAGCTTCCCAAAACTCCAAAACTCTCAAAACCCAAGGTTCAAACCAACCAAAAACTCAACAATTCACAAAGTCCAATTCAAAGCTTAGAAACTCTAAAAACTCAAAACTTTAAACTTAGATTACCTTTGATTGGGTTGTTTCCGTCAAATCCTTCGGTTAAGAAGCTTCTAATCTTTCCTAGGATCGCTATGCCTCGATCCTCTCTTGATTTTGACTCCTAGAACTCGAGATATCTTCGAAAATGCTCAAACGGTAAAACGAACTATCGAAAGGGAGAACAAGAGGTTTTCTAATCGTACGTTCTATCTGACAGCTACTTCAAGCTTAAGTAACCTCAAATAAAACCTAATGCTCAGGGTCCCGAAAATATCCCCAGGGACATTATCGTCAAAACCTCCGAAATCTCACCATGATCTCAAATATTCCCAATTTATCATCAAATAAATATTTCTATTACCCCAAAATTGACCCCGTTATGACAAAACTGCTAATCCATTATATATGACCATCTCATTCCGAATAGCTCGAATATATCTCCATAATAATGGTATCTCATTCACAAATCAAGTTATGCACCCAAATACACATATTCACCCTCAATGGGCCAAATTATCAAAATAGCATAATTATTCAAATGTGGACCCACATGCCCGCATATAACATCATATCATAATATAATTCACATATACATGCATAATATCATTTGTTGGCATAATTAAACAAGTATGGCTCTCCTGGCCTACTAATCCCGCCATTAAACCATACCAGAGAATTCGGGGCATTACAACTGACCAGCTCAATTTAGCTATATTTATTATGCACAGGCATGATTTGCCCATTTATTGTAATAATTAATGTTTATGAATGCAAGCTACTTTGTAGCAACGCAGTTTGTATAATTAGTCTTTAATCTATAAGACGTGTTTTGTCCATTCTTACAAGCCTTTATTTTTACAATGATGATCTTGCTAACTAGTGACTTACATAAGGGATTGTCGGCAGTGTATGAAACCATTGCAGGTTTTGGCAAGTGGGCCCGAACAGGTTATTATGAACAACTCTGGTCAATTAGCAAGTAACCAAGAGGATAACCCAAGAGTTATAAATCTCACTCGGTCACTTGGGGGGCACCATAGTCATGCATGGAAAAGAAGAAAGAGAAAAGCGCGTAACTAAAAGGATTTAGAAGTGTTAATTTTTATTAATGTTAAAGTGCTTGCGCGTTGCTCGGTATACCAGGCAACAAAAAGAGCCATAAAACAATTTCTGTAGATAGGGTTGAACAACATTGTTTACAACTCGTTCGAAAAAATTGATTAGCTCCGATCAACTTACAAGGCCGCATAACTCCAAACAGAGCCGCATAGCTCCAAAAAATAATAAAATAATAAAATAATAAAAATAATTAAAAATAAAGTACGAGCAGATGCATACCCAAATAAAAATATCATATAGACATGTGTCAAAGGGTGCTCGAGATTAAGCTGCTCGGCTCAATTGATGTTTCAACAAAAGGAAAATAAATGCGCGAGAATAAAGATTGCTCAGCTCAGTCACTTTTGTTTAGGCATAAACTATAAAAGTGATAACAGGAAGAGTTTTCAAGATTCAGGAATATGGCTCGGGCTCAACAACAGGAGTTTCAGTTGGAAGAGTGTTGGATTGGTCCGCAGGAGTTAGAGCCTCAATTGAAGGACTTGGGTTGGATGGCAGGACATCCTCTATAGAAACTATGACGACTGGCTCGGTGGGCGGCTCGACAATCTCAGGCACAAAGACTGCTAGGTGCTCGGTGGGTATGGCCAGGGCCTCGTTCCTTTCCCGCTCAGTATAGTACTGCATGAGCTCATCATAAGCCTCTCCCAAATAACTGAAGTCTACTATTTTGTTACGAACCCAAAAATCGAAGAAAGTGCTCAGGCTGAAATCCTCCAAAGCTTTAGCATAGGTAGCCCGATCAGATTTTTCTTGCTCAAGGGCCTTTGCCAGTTTGTCCTCCTTTTCCTGAGTGGCTTTCTCAACAGCAATGAATTTTTCCTTTATCTCTTCGATCCTCATCTCCAATCGATTAACATCAAGGTCCCTCTGCTCGACCACATTTTTAAGATTCTCGTTTTCCTTAATAACCTACTCAGAGGTCCGTTGAAGATTCTGAATTTGTTCGGACAACTCATTAATTTGGGAAGTTTTGTCTTCAGACTCCTTCACCAACCCAATCACCTGCTTGCTCACACCTTTGGTATGATAATGAGCATAGCTAAGGACCAGCATACCCTACAGTAGGAAATAAGAAAACTGAGAACAAGTGATAGACAAAGAAAAATCAATTGGCTCCAAAAATACCAAATACTTACCCTAACAACATCCTGGAGTTCAGTACCGGTAATATACTCCAAAGATTTGGAACTTAGATTATTCATGAAGTCAGATTGGGTAGAAGACACCCTTTTATGTGGCCTTGATGAATGACTAGGGCCTTCTTTAAAGGTCCATGGAACCTCTCAGCAGGGTCCTCGGTACCCTCTGGGACTCTGCTCGAGGGGTCAGACCTTTGCGCAGGGGATGAGTGAATAACCTATTTAGCCTGAGGTCCTTTGGAAAATTTGCGACTTGGAGTCTGCAATTGCGGCTTTTTCCGAAAAGGAGCCTGTTCGGGGGTTTCAGCAACCTATTCGGCAGGATCAGTAAGAGAATCTGTCCTCTGACATTTAGCTGAAGGTGTCTCACTGCTTGGATCGGTGGCGTGCTTCTGAGAATATTTCTTAAAGAGCACATGCGACATATCTGCAAACCAAGGTAAAAGGTTAATACGATTCCGAGCAGCTTTGGAACAAGCAAAAAATTATAATTATAATTATAAAATAACACAAAGAAAGTTATATAAAGAGAGTGAAAGCCTCCTCATCGTCTCCCCCCCAAGCATCCAGCTGCTCTGAATAGTATGTCTTCATCACTATCTGAGGAGCTAGAGTTTGAGTGCTCCAGTTCAATCTATTTCCCTTTTCCAACCTGGGGGGCAGTGGCAATTTTTGGAGCACTATGCTCCACAGGCTCTCGGACGACGAGCCCTGCCGAGCTTCTTGTTCGGTGGGCCACGCAAGGTCAAGATGGAGGTACAGATGGCCTGGTTTTTTTTTTAGATAATGGAGGATTGGGCGACATAGTATTGGGCGGGTGTTTCCTAGGCGACTATCTAGTAAGGGTAGCACCCTTGACTTGCGTCTCTAGATTGGGGTAAAGCCCAGCATAGGTTAACTACTCTATGGTGGTTAGGCCCACCATATCTTTAAGGTCGGGGTCCATTGCAGCCAACCTACAAGCCTGTTCAGCCATCTCCCGAGTAGGAGCCGGACAGCTAAATGGACCATTGCGTTGAAAGGATAGGTGGGTGGCAATAATTTTTTCAGTAAGAAAGTAGTGGCTAGCATACTCCCCAACTTTAGAGATGTTGTCCGTATTGGCTAGGTAAATATTAGAATCCCTATGGCTGAAATAAAAATACCCCGAGCGGCCTTGTCGGGGACTAGATTTGAGTTCAAAAAGGTAATTAATTTTGTGGGCAATGGGTACTGGCCAATTTAAAGATTTGTACAAGACATAAAGGGCAGAAAGAAATCTTATGCCTTTGGGACTGATTTGGGTTAGGTAAATCCCAAAATAATCAGCCACACCCCGAAAATATGGCTGAAGAGGGAGAATGGCTCCATCGACCATATGGAATCGGCTCTAGGCACAAAACTGGGCCCCGGGGTAATTTGCAGTCTGATAGTCAGTAGGCTTAAAAATGGATACATCCTACTCGCTTAAAATCCTCCTTCTCAGCCCATAGGTTTAGGATTGCCTCAGTGTAAATCTCCATGGCATATTCGGTCTCAGAATCTTCTTCCTGCCCCGAGCCACTGGGCTCTTCCTCAGGGGGCGATGCCTCTCTTGAATCCCCACTAATAGCGAGTCGTGCCACGCGATGATCTTCTTCATTTGAGCCTCGAGTTGTCTTTTTGGTACGATCCATTGTAATGGAATATATAGTGATGAGGTTCGGTGATCACCTCCCCCGAGCAGTCTGCGAATACAAGAAAAGGGGAAAGTGAGGTGAGAGCACTGAACAACACTGGTCGGTATAATTGTCATGGTATACCGACCAGCTCAGGAGTAAAAACAACACAATATACCACGCAGAAGGAAGACAAAATCAAAAGCAAAGAAGACCGAGAAATTGGAGGGTATTCCGAGAGACTTATCAAAGAGCTATTCTTGATGTTTTCCAAGAACATCGGACATAAATCTACCAAAATGGGTTGCAAAAAAGTGGTTTTTTACAAAATTAGAAAATAAAACAGATTACCCGTTACAAGAGCTACTCAAAACAATTTTTTATTTATTGATTTAAACAGCATTCATGCAAAAAATCCAAGGGTTTGGCAAAAACAAAACCCACGACCACGTAGAAAAATAGAAGTATTCTCGCATAAATCATGGAATATACCAAAGAGGAAAAAGAGAAACTTACTGGTAGTAGGTCTGCGAGACTAGAACAAGCCGAAAAGCTTCAGTGATCTTGGACTGGGCACTGGTCGGTGTAAGAACTGTTAGGAAAAATAATATTGCCTCAATGGAAATGGTAAGATAATATTACAACTCTAGACAATATATTACAAATAAATATTGATTGATTAAAAAGTGTTACAACTCTATGACAAAAGGTACATGTAAATATAAAGAAAGAGGTAGAAGATGATAGAAATAGAAAATACAACTCTAAGACAAAATATACAAATAAACTAGAAGTAGTATAATGAAAAGATATAGATGAGATTACAACTCTAAAACAAAAGATACAAGTAAAAGAGTGAATAATAGAAGAAAAGAAAAGCAATATAATAAAAGAACAAGAATAAGAACAATGAACAAAGAACTCTCACTCACACAACCAAAGTGAAGAGTATTAGGGATCACCAACTTGAACAAGGTTTGAAACCTTTGTCCAAAAGCTTATTTCCCCCTAACTCAAGCACTAAGGGATCTCTCACAGATTTTGGAAATGCTTTCTGGAATAATCAAGTCTCAAGGTGTTTCTAGCCAAGTGCTCTAGTGGATAGAAATGGTGTATCTTACAAGTGAGCATTAGGCTCCTATTTATAGAGTTTAGAGACACCCTTTGAATTTCAAATTCCACCAACCCCCATGGATGTTACCAATGATAAATTGGGTGTTTTATGGAATTAAAATAGAGATTTGGGAGTTACTTGGCTGTTGGAAACATTCAAAATTGGATAAAAACCGACTTAGTATGAATCTGTCAGCCACTAGCGCCGCGGCCCTTGGTCAGTTTCAGAAACCAATTTTTTAAGTTTTTTTCCAAAACGTTCCAATTTATTCCCACTTGATTTTGTAACTTCCATACACAATATGAGAGTTAAAATCCCATCTCTATCAGCCATTTCTCATATGGCTTTAAGAAATTCATCTCAATATTGTGTAACAACAAATCTACACAATAATGGGTGATATTTAGGAGTTACAAATTTGTGATGAATTTGTAACACCAAAATATCCAAATAATGTAACTCTCTATTATATGTTACAATATGTGACACTCCATGTCACATTTATTTAATCTAAAACATTATATTATAAAATAATATAATATTACATTATATTATAAAATAATATAACAAGAACTCGAAGTTCACAAGGAGGGAAGCTATGAATGTTTGGGAAGTTTGAATGGAGCAGGGACTGTAAAAAATGAAATTAGAAGAAAGGAAAGCTATTTATAGTCCAGGTACAACACTCTACCTCCTCCTGTGGTGATGAGACACCCCTTCAACTGCTGCAAGCATATCTCCCCAGACACGTAAGCACACCACCCAGCACGCCCTGCCAATCACTTTGCCTCAACCGCCCAACTTGTCAGCCACTCTTCGGTAACTGCACAAACCAACGGTACAGTTATTAAGAGGAGCCATTATGACACTTTAGGTATTAATAAGAGGCGGGAAAAGGTGAAAAGTCATTTTTGGAAAACTTGGAGAAGTGCAAAGGTCTTCAATTCTATTAAATAAAGATGCCACATAGCAAAGAGAACATACCCCCGACCAAGCTGGACAGGATGTTATCCAGAAGGAAAGTTTACATACTGCTCAGCACCATTGCAAACTTGGGGGGCAAATGTTATCCCAAAAATATACACAAATGACATGGCATGAAGGATGGATACGTGGCATCATAGTGTGGGAACATGTCATCATATTCTTGACATGTGGTATAGGCATCTAACAGTCCAACAAGCTGGAGAGAGCACACTTGCCAAATGATTAACACTCCCACTCAATTATACTACCAAGTTCCCAAGATGTAAGTATGGGCTAGTCCGTAGGGTAAGCTGGTAACGAACAAGTCAAAGAACTCAAATAATACAATCAGTTAGAATACTAACCACTCATAATTGAGATTGAATTGACTTATGGTCAACTATATGATATGACTAGAATAGATAATAACGGTATGTTTACTTATCTTATCAACTGTCAATATCAGTCCTGTATGATGTAACAAATACATCTGATCTTATCTACTTTGCTAATGTTCTAGAAAGAACATAACACTGTGATGTGTAAGTAGATCATATCGTAGATTAGCAAGTCAGTGTAAATCCTGTGCACTGACTAATCTTAGAACTAACTTATTTTGAACATATAATCATATTTATATTCCACTGTGATTACGGCACTATAAATAAGATTAGCTATATGCTCGGGATTTAATAGAAGTTTATATTAAACAAATAATCATGAAAATAAAACATGTGAGCAAAGTGATTGACCTAGTCAAAAAATGATTTCTATTCTTTTATTGATAATAAAATGAGATTACAAAGAATTTGAGTTTTAATTAGGGCATAAAACCCCAACAGTATTTGTTATGTTCTAATTAGATTGTTGTTGAATCAGGTTGACAATGATTAGTCAATGATAATATGATTGAATGATGTGTTGTATAAAATTGAATGAGAATGAAGCTATGAAAATTTGTGTGCTTGGTTGAATATTTCTTACCATGTTTATCTGAGTCCTCTTAAATAATTGCGAGCTTAATCATGATTTTTAATAAATTTTGTGTGATTGAACAATTTTTATACTTGCTGAATGTCGAAAAAAATTATGAAAATGTTGTTATCCTAGAACTTGTTTGCTTGCTATTTGAGACAAAATCATTAATGATGCATGCTTAGGAAGATGACTTAGGCAATTCTTTGGAATGATTGAGCCTTTCAAGCCCACCTTGATTCATTAAAGCCTTAGTTATCCAATTTTGAGCCTAATTTTATTCTTTTTGTTTGACACTTATTTTGAGCTTATGGAAACTTTGTTATTTTTCCTTCCCTTTGATATACCATGAGCATATGAAAAGTAACTGAGAATGAATTGTAATGGGGGTATATCTATGGAAGTTTGTGTCATTTATAGAAGAAAAATTGAGAGAGAAAGAAAGAAAAATTATATTGAATATGAACTACACTCCAAGTGAAAATACAAAGAAATCAGTTTGGGGGAGTGTAGTATCATTTGAAAAAAAAATGAAAAAAAAAGGAAAAAAAAAAGAAAGAAAAAAAAACATGTGTATGAATTTTCTCTCAAAATAAGAAATATTGGGAAATTTGGGATTGGTTTTTTTGGTATTTGAGTGGATAAAGGTTGAATTGTTTGGTTGAGTGCTTTTGATATATTTTGAGCCTAAATGACATTTTCATCTACCTTAACCTAAGCCTTTCAATTATGAGCTATGACAGTCCTATTGATTTCTGAGCATGTGTTTTCTACATTAGTGGAGATTAGTAAGTATAGCAAGCTTATGGGATAATGATATTAATTGATTGTAATGAAAAAAAATGGTGAGCATGAATTGATTTGAATACATTTTATATATTATAGCTTGAGGCGTGAATTATTGTTGTCGGCTTGATTCAAGTGTGTTTGTTGTTTAGGTTTATAGTTGAGTCTGTTTATTGTTGTGTTCTTTACTCGAGGGCGAGTAAAGAGTAAGTTTGGGGGAGTTTGATAACTTCATTTTAGAATGTGATTTTGTGGTAATCTTGAGTCTTTATGTTTGTTCTGTGCAAGATTATGCTTTTGTTTGTCTTTGTTGTAGGTCGATGCATTAAATCGTGAGTTAAATGATAAAAGAAGAGGAAATGGTGAAAAAATGGAGCTTTTGGTGGTTGTTTGACTCAAATTGGCGCTAAATATGAATAATAATAAATTTTGATGAAGGAAGGATGTCAAAAGGTTAAAATCTGAAGAAAAAAAATGGAACTAAAGTCGCGACATGGGCTTAAGGGTCGCGACTCTAGCAAAGTCAGAGACTAAAAGGTTGCTGAAAAGGAATTAGAGTCGCGAATTGGTCAATAGATTCGCGACGCTAGTAGAAGTCAGAGGCAACCCCAGGAGGTCCATGGAGAGGTGGGTCGCGACTTGGGTTTAGAGGGTTGCGATGCCTGGAGGGCTAACCAGATTTTTAAGAGCTTTAAAAAGACACGGGCAGTGACCTAGGAAAGGCCAAGTCGCGGCCCGCCTATGAAAAAAAGGAATTCGTATTTTTTTCTTAGTATAAATTCAGACTTTAAGATTTAATTAGGGGAAGGTCAGATTTTAATTATGAGTTTAGACATTAAATTTTATTATGAGATTAGTTTTTCTGCACTTTCATATTTTTTATTTCTTCTTCAAGTCTTTGAATTTTATGTTTATGAATAATTATTTTGTTGTTTTAGTCATGTCTGATATGAACTAAACACTTTTATCTAGGGTTTAATGTAGTCACTTAGATTTTTATTTAATCTTATTATGATGTTCTATTGATTATTCATTTTTATTCTAATATATATAATGTTTGCTTAATGCTAGTAAATACTTGATCAATATTTGCTTGATTGATGATTTTGATTCAAAATTCGAAAGATGAGAATTGAATATGCTATCGTTATATAGACATAGGTTACATATTGGACAAAAGTACTTGTATGGCTTGTGTAGTAATTAGGTTTCTATGCTTAAAGTCTGGTATATGTTTAAGTTTATCACAGAGATGTAGAAAACCTGCATTTAGGTTAGATCTTATATCTTGAAAAAGAATAGGAATCGATTTATGTTAACCTACTATTAGAATAGGAAGAAAGAAATTTATAACTGATTAATAAAATTAATAAAATGAAAAGTTAATGAAGTTAACACCCTAGGTTTTTAATTATTGAATCAATCTTTATTTTTGCAAAGTTTATTTAATTTTAAGTCTTAGTTTAAAAATCACTCTATTTCGACAGCCAAATAGAAATTTAAAAGCATTTATTGGCAATTGGTTGATAGTCCTTATGGGAATGATACTTTATTTACTATTAATATTACTTGAATCGAGTACTACTTGTGTATCATATTTTTCGCGATCACCCCTGGCCCAAGTTCATGCAACCTCTCACCATCAGATAGCCCATTGACCTCCCCCGATGAACGAGAGGATAAGAACTATCTCCGAAGGACCCCACTTAGGGGGAACGTCGAGGGGCTCGCAGAATTGATATGCATGGGCCCTAAACAACGACGATGAAGTGCTAGCGCAAACCCAGTTACCAGCACAAATTCCTTGAATGACTGACCAAGTCATCATATTTTCTAAGGAAGATGCTCGGAAGGTATACTTTCCCCACCACGATCATTTGGTGGTCGAGAGCCCCATTTCCAATAAGATGGTAGCTCGGATCCTGGTGGACAACGGGAATTTAGTGAACATCATGTTCAAGCCAGCCCACGAGAAGATTAGGCTAATCATTGGTGACCTGTCAACTTGTACCTCCACTCTTTATGGGTTCTCGAGGGAAGGTCTCATCTGGTGGGAAAAATCAAAGTACTGCACCTTCATGGTAGTGGAGTTTGAAGTTGTCATCTCCATACGCCACATGTGCATGAAGTTCCCCACAAAGGCAAGAATAGGCACAGTCTGTGGAGAACAAAAGAAGGCCAGGTAGTGCTACAATGTGTCCCTCAAGCATCTAGTAATGGTAATTCAGGCAGCAGCCACTGAACAATCATATCCCGAGGAGATGGAGGTCCAGACTATTCAAGGGGAAAGCGAATCCAATGAGTTGGAGCTCAGATTTCAGGAGGAGAGGGCTATCAAGCCCATGGAAGAGACAGAGGAGGTGATCCTTGACGCCTCCGTCCCAGATAGAAAAAACAAAGGTTGGGATAGATCTCAAGGCGGATGTCTGAGCAACCTTAATGAGTTTTCTCAAGGACAATCAAGAAGTCTTTGCCTGGTCTCATTCCAACATGATAGGCATTGACTTGAATATCATATTTCACGCCTTGAACATCGATCCTAACGATGCTCCGATATAGTAAAAACAAAGAACGATAGACTCAAACCGAGCATTGGCTTTAAAGGTGGAGGTTGATAAGCTCCTCGTGAACGGGTTTGTAACGTCCTCCTATTCCAGGACCGTTACACTGTGTACTTTAAATAGTGTCAGACTTGTTAATCAAGTCCCATGGTTATAAAAGTGCAACTAAGGTTAGTGACAAGGGTTAAGGTTAAAAATTTTGGTCAAAAAGAATGTTGACTTTTCATGTAAAAGTTTAGTACATACATGGAATCCCAAAATAATATAAACATATGTTTAAAAGGGTTATTACAATTCAAAAGTCACAACCATCCGACCTAAGCGGCAACATAAGGGATACAACCCTAGTTCCTCCAAGATAACCCTGGCCATGGTGGTCGAGCAGCCGCATATGTACACGCTGTCACCGAAGATCTCAACTCATGGCTAGTCCAACTTTCCATTTCCCTTATCTGCACCACGAAGCACCCGTGAGCCAAGGCTCAACAAGAAAACTTAAACATGTGCATGAACAGTAAATACTGATTCCAGATGCATATCTACCATGCCCATCAGTAGTAACCTACTCATGCATGCAGACAATTACAAATAAATGATCATAGGATCATTATGGGGCCCGCTGCCCTGAATAGATGACCATAGAGTCAATTCGGAGCCCTATGCCCTAGCTATGTGACCATAGAGTCACCTGGGGCCCTTTGCCCTTAGCTCTGGGTAACTAGCCACAAAGCTAGCCAAGAGCTTTGTTTTCGAAACGACCATAGGGTCAGCCAACGTAATTGTCCGTCCTTGATTAGGCAAAAGCCTCTCGACCAGCGTACAGCGCGCTATCGCCACCCTTGACTAATAAGTCAATGCCTTAACCAGATATTTAGAAAACCAGACTAATAGATACAGATACAGACAATATAAGTATGCATACATATTATTCATATATCTCAGCCAATTAAATACAAACACAGTAATAACCACGTTCTTTAATGGGGTCGAGCCCTAATTACGCAAACAATGCAGGCAATCATTAAACAATTATCTAGACACGGAGCATTCAGGCATGCTTAATCAATGAGCACAAACATAACTTAATCACGTTCATTCTCAGGGGCCCAAGCCCTATTCATAATCACTTTTAACAACTGGTCAAGCCCTAATCGCATATATCATGTATTGGGTGCAGTTTTCTTACCTTAGGTCCAAGTGCAATGTATAATAAGAACGAACCTCGAGCATGATCCCGGTTTCGAGCCCCTAGTGATAACCTAGTCACAACCATAATATAGAATCCTATCAATAACAAGCAAATAAAGGCTTTTGGACCGAGTCCTAGCCTCCGGGACATCGAATTCTACTAAACCAAGTAGTAGGATCAATCTCAAGCCCCTAAGTTTGAGTTCCCACACTCAAAACCCTCCCGGGGCTCAAAAGCCCTTCAAGCGTCGTGGCCCGCCTCAAGTCAAAGAGCCCAAGGGCTCTCCACTAGACCACACACACCGCGGCACGCACCTACAAGCGTTGTGGCTCAAATGGAGGTTCAGCACCTCCTTCTCCTTCTCGTTCATGAGAGTCGCAGCGCCCCAAGAACAGGGTCGCAGCTCGACATGAAAACTCAGAATTTTCCCTCTTTTCTTCAAGCCAAATCTCACCAAAAACTATCCAAACATAGCCAAATCCTAAAAACAAAGTTCCCATTCCACTCAGCACCTCAATACCCACAAACACCCAAGCTAAAACTTGGGCAAAACCTCATCAAATCTTCAAATTCATATTGAGTTTTCAAAACTCTAAACTCAGCTAAAAACCAGAGAAACATAGAGAATTGAGGCTAGAAATTGATACCCCTAGGATCAACTCGTGCCGAGTAACCCAAATATACCCACATAATAATGTGGTCTCACACATATATCACATATATGCACATCAATTCCAAATATACCCGTAACAGGCCAAATTATGAAAATTGCCCTTCTAATAAGAAACGGGCCCACATGCATATTTAATACACCTAAACATGCATATCTAGTCATATTATAATACAACTTACGTAATCATATAATGATACACATATATATCTCATAAACACATGTTTCATGATTAAATCACATAATGCAAAAAATTTCCATAATTCGCCATTCTGATACATACTTCCTCAACATGGAAATATGAAATACGTTGTACACACTAGACAGTGCTGAGGGTAAGGCCAACCTATAGGCCACCTGATCGATCCTCTCCAGGATCTCAAATGGTCCAATAAACCTAAGGCTCAGCTTGCCCTTTTTCCCAAACCTCTTCACCCATCTCAGTGGTGAAACCCTAAGGAAGACATAGTCTCCCACTTGGAACTCTACGTTCCTCCGCTTTGGGTCTGAATAACTCTTCTGTCTACTCCTAGATGCGAGCATCAAAGATCTAATCTTTTCAATAGCCTCAGTGGTCCTCTAAACTACCTTAGGACCTAAATATTTCCTCTCACCCATCTCATCCCAGTGAATGGACAATCTACACTTCCTACAACACAACATCTCATAAGGTGCCACTCCAATAGTCGACTGGTAGCTGTTATTATAGGAAAACTCTATTAGAGGAAAATATTTACTCCAGGATCCTTCAAAGTCCAATACACATGCTCTCAGCATGTCCTCCAGAATCTAGGTAGTCCTTTAAGACTGACCATCGGTCTGAGGATAATAAGTTGTACTAAAATTCAGCTATGTACACATTGCCTTCGGTAAACTTCCCCAAAACTTGGAAGTAAAGATAGGGTCCCTATCCGATACAATAGACCTCGGAGTCCCATGAAGGTGTATTATCTCTCTCACATAGAGATCTGCATACTGGTCAACCGTGTAGTTCGTTCTCACTGGTAGAAAGTGAGCTGACTTTGTATACAGGACCATGATGACACAAACTGAACCATGGTTGCCCACTTTCCTGGGCAACCCTACCACAAAATCCATCGTGATGTTCTCCCACTTCCACTATGGGATGTCCAGAGGCTGTAACATCCCTGCTAGTCTCTGATGCTCTGCCTTGACCTGCTGACAGGTCAGTCATTTTTCCACGTACTCAGTCATGTCCCTCTTCATCCTAGGCCACCAATATAAAGCTTTCAGATCCTGGTACATCTTCATGGTGCCTAGATGTAGAGAATAAGGGGTAGTATGAGATTCATCCAGAATCTTCCGCCTGATCCTAGTGTCCATTGGAACACAAATGTGATCCTTGTATCTCAACAAACCCATGATAACACTGTATAGTCCTTAGCCACTCTAGCTAGGACGTCCCCTCTAATCTTTCCCAACTGTGGGTCACTAAAATATTTCTCCTTGATCTTCTCTAAAAGAGTAGACTGCAGGGTGATGTTGGCTAACTGGCCCACCACTAACTTGATACCTGCTCTAGTCATGTCCTCTTTTAACTCCCTAGATATTTGCCTCACACTGTACAACTGTTCCAGACCCTTTCGACTTAAGGCATCTGCTACCACGTTGTTTTTCCCTATTTGGTTAAGGATCTCACAATCATAATCCTTCACCAGCTCTAGCCAACGTCTCTACCTCATCTTCAAGTCCTTTTGGGTGAAGAAGTATTTCAAACTCTTGTGATTTGTGTTATCTCACACTTCTCACCATACAAGTAGTGCCGCTACACCTTCAGTGCAAAAACCACTGCTGCAAGTTCTAGATCATGTGTGGGGGTACCTCTGCTCATACTCCTTCAGCTGACAATATTCATAGGCAATCACATTTCCTATCTGCATAAGGACACAACCGAGGCCCTATCTCGAGGCGTCAGAATATGCCACAAACTTTTCCCGATCTGTAGGAAGACTTAGAACTAGAGCGGTGATCAAATTCTTCTTCAATCTCTGGAAGCTATCCTCACACCTATTTGACCATATGAACCTTTGATTCTTGCGTGTCAACTCTGTCAGTGGTGACACAATCTTGGAAAACCCATCCACAAAGCATTTGTAATAACCTACCAATCCCAAGAAACTTCTAATCTCTGAAGCATTCTTCGGCCTTGGCCAATCTCTGACCACCTCAATCTTCGCTGGATCCACCATAATTCCATCCTTAATGACTATGTGACCTAAGAAAGTCACCTGTGGCAACCAAAACTCGCACTTCTTGAATTTCGCATACAGCATGTGCTCTCTCAGCCTCTATAGTACTAATTTGAGATGATGCTCATGATGTGTCTCTGACTGAGATTACACCAGTATATTGTCGATAAAGATGATCACGAACCGATCCAGGTAATCTTTGAACACTATGTTCACCAGATCCAAAAATGTTGCTAGGGCATTAGTCAATCCAAATGACATCACCAAGAACTCATAATGCCCAAACCTAGTGCGAAAATCTATCTTCAGTACATCCTCATCCCTGATCCTCAGCTGGTGAAACCAGATCGAAGATTTATCTTAGAGAATATCATCCTACCCTGTAACTGATCAAACAAATCATCAATCCATGGCAGAGGATACCTGTTCTTGATAGTCAACTTGTTCAGTTCTCTATAATCGATACACATCCTCAGAGAACCATCTTTCTTCTTCACGAAGAAAATTGGTGAACCACATGGCGAAAAACTAGGTCTGATAAAACCCAAGTCTAATAATTATTGTAACTAAACCATTAGTTCCTTCAGCTCTATTGAAGCCATCCTATATGGTGCCCTAGACACTGGCTCTGTCCCTTGCACTAGTTCAATCACAAACTCTATCCCTCTATGTGGAGGTAACCCTGGTAGATCCTCTGGAAACACATCCAGAAACTCACAGACTAATCTAGTCTATTTTGGTCCCACTGGCACGACCTGAGTGGTATCCACCAAACTAGCTCAGAATCTTATGCATCCCCTTGCAATAGGTCTCTAGCTCTAAGTACAAATATCATAGGCATACAGGGTCCATGCATAGTGCCAACAAATACCAAGGGATCCTCACCCTCAGGCTCAAAGGTTACCATCTTCTTCTTGCAATCTACCGTTGCCCCATACTTGGCTAACAAGTCCATACCCAGAATTATATCAAATCAGTCATAACCAACTCTATCAAATCAACAAACAACTCCCTGCCACCCACTGTCACTGGTAGTGATCTGACCCATCTTCTAGAAACTACTAACTCCCCAGTAGGCAACATAGTACCAAACCCCACAAGATAAAAGTCACAAGGTCTACACAGTCCATCAATAATCCTACTAGCATCAAAAGAGTGTGTAGCACCTGAATCAATCAAAACAATATAAAGGGTCCCAGCACTAGATAGCTCACCTGTAACCACCGAGGGACTAGCATTGGCCTCTGCCTGAGTCAAGGTGAACACACGAGCTGGCGTCAGGCTGTCTACCTTCTAAGGCTTTCCTTCCTGGCATTCAGGCAATCCTTCTTGAGGTGTCCCACACTCCCGCAGACGAAGCAGCCCTTCGCCCGACATTCCCTAATATGGTGCCTCCTGCACCGGGTGCACTCTGGGAATGCTTTTCAAATCTCACCGCCACCCTGGTGACCTATATGTACACCCTGTGGCCTCGTATCTGGCCCTAGAGCTAAAAATGTATATGGAGTCTTTCTCTTTTGGTCACTATGGCTTCCGCCCTTACCAAAGCCTGAAAATGGAGGTCCGACCTCCTAGAATCCCTTATGGCCGCATTCTCGCGCTAGATCTTGTTCTCTGTGCTCTCAGTTGTGAGTGTCTTCTCAACAACCTGTGCATAAGTAGTCACTCCTGGCATAATAGTGATACGAACATCCCATGCTATCATAGGTTGTATCCCCTAGAGAAACCTCTCTCTTCTGGTCCCATCAATGGGCACCAAATCCCCGGCAAATTTTTCCAATCTATCAAACTTCAAGGCATAATTGGTCACTAACACGTTGCCCTGAAGTAACTTACTGAACTCTTCAGCCTTTGCTGCTCTAACTGTGTCGTTGTAGTATTTCTCATTAAACAGAATTCTGAATTCTTCTGATTCCATAGTATTTACATCCCTGGTTTAGGATACCATCTCCCACCATATTCGGGCATCCTTTCGAAACATATAAGTGGCACATGCCACTCTCTCATTACCACCTACCCTAATGAAATCCAAGACTGTTGTTATCATAGTCATCCACTGCTGAGCCTTCAGTGGGTCTGAGCTGCCCTAAAAAATCGGAGGGTGTTGTTTCCTGAACCTCTCATACAGGGGTTCCTATCTATCTTCCACTGCCTGGGGCTGTACTACTGCTGGTACCATTGGTTGTATCACTACCGGTACTGTGGGCTGTAGATTCCTTACTGGAACCTATTGCTATCACAAGAGGCGAATCTCATATGCTTGCCTCTCTAACCTGGCTTGCATATCAGCAAGCACCTGTTGCCAGTTCTCTGGAGCTAGCGGTGGGGCCTAGCTTTGGTCATTCTCTTCCCTGTCTTGTATTTCTTGGCCAGCCAGCCTCTTTGACCTTCAAGGAAGCATAATGATAATTGTTCCACTCTATAGTGATCAATTCGGTCATTAGGTAAGTAATAATTATACCTTTTGCTACCTGACGGTCCAAGACCGCACAAACAAATAGATGCAATGCTAATAAGCATGCCAACACATAATATATTCAATCATGGTGCTAATAAGCACTTCCTGATATTCATCAACAAATAGCAATGCTAATAAGCATTTCTTGCATACATAAGCAATTAACGATGCAAATAAGCATGTTCAAGCATTTGTACATGTACAGCAATGATAATAAGCATGTTCTTTAATCCCTGCCAGTATTACAGTGCTAATAAGCATTTCTTGGCCTATATGCAATTAACAATGCTAATAAGCGTGTCCTGACTTACATGTCCATATAACAACGCTAATAAGTGGCTCATTTGCATTCATAAGCAATAACAATGCTAATACACATATTTTTATCATTCATGCAACAGTTAAGGGCCAGGCCCTATCAAAATATATCAAGCTCCAGAATAAGGCATGCAAATAAGGCATATACATTTATTTAAACAATAGAGCACTTAATCATATAAGTAGTTACCAAACCCTGAGTCGAGCTTGTCTTTAGTGGCGAGTGTACATGCCCTGCCATTCTTCAGGAATCCTAAACCTTGGCAGCTCTGATACCAAGTTGTAACGTCCTCCTAATCAAGGACCGTTACAGTGTGTACTTTAAATAGTGCCAGACTTGCTAATCAAGTCCCTTGGTTATAAACGTGTAACTAAGGTTAGTGACAAGGGTTAGGGTTAAAAAATTTAGTCAAAAAGAAACATTGACTTTTCATTTAAAAGTTTAGTACATACATGGGATCCCAAAATAATATAAATAGATGTTTTAAAGGGTTATTATAATTCAAAAGTTACAACCAACTGACCTAAGCGGCAAAATAAGGGATACAACCTTAATTCCTCCAAGATAACCCCGGCCGTGGTGGTCGAGCAGCCGCATATGTACACGCTGCCACCGAAGATCTTAACTCATGGCTATTCTAGCTTTCCTTTTCCCTTACCTGTACCACAAAGCACCCGTGAACCAAGGCTCAGCAAAAAAACTTAAACATGTGCATGAACAGTAAATATAGATTCCATATGCATATCGAGCATTCCCAGCAGTAATAACCTATTCATGCATTCATAAAATTACAAATAAATGATCATAGGATCATTCTGGGGCCCACTGTCCTGAATAGATGACCATAGAGTAAACCCAGGGCCCTATGCCCTAGCTTTGTGACCATAGACTCACTATGGGCCCTTTGCCCTTAACTCTGGGTAACTAGCCACAGAGCTAACCAAGTGCTTTTTTTTCCAAACGACCATTGGGTCGGCCAACATAATCGTACATCCCTGATTAGGCCTAAGCCTTTCGACCAGCGCACAGCGCGCTATTGCCATCCTTAACTAATAAGTCAATGTCTTAACCAAATATTCAGATAATTAGACAAACAGATACAGATACAGATAAGCATACTTCAGACAATCCAAGTATGCATACATATTAATCATATATCTTAACCAATTCAATACAAACATAGTAATAAACATGTTTCTTAATGGGGCCGAGCCCTAATTACGCAGACAATGCAAGCAATCATTAAACAATTATCCAGACACGGAGCATTCAATCATGCTTAATCAGCGAGCATAAACATAACTTATTCACGTTCATTCTCAGGGGCCCAAGCCCTATTCATAATCAATTTTAACAACCGAGCCCAGCCCTAAACACATATATCATGTATTGGGTGCAGTTTTCTTACCTTAGTTTCAAGTGCAATGAATAATAAGAACGACCCTCGAGCAATCCCAGTTTCGAGCCCCTAGCGATAACCTAGTCACAACCATAATATGGAATCCTGTCAATAACAAGCAAATAAAGGCTTCTGAATTGAGTCCTAGCCTCTGGGACGTCGAATTCTTCTAAACCGGGTACTAGGATCGATCCCGAGCCCTTAGGTTTGAATTCCCGCACTCAAAATCCTCCCAGGGCTCAAAAGCCCTTCAAGCACCGCAGCCCAAGGCAAAAGAGCCGCGACCCGCCTAAAGTCAAAGAGCTCAATGGCCCTCCTTTGGACCACACACGTCGCAGCGCGCCCTTACAAGTGTCACGGCTCAAATGGAGGTTCAACACCTATTTCTCGTTCATGAGAGTCGCAGCGCCCCAAGAACAGGGTCGGGGCTCGACATGAAAACTCAGAATTTTCCCTCATTTCTTTAAGCCAAATCTCACCAAAAACCTATTCAAACATAGCCAAATCCCAAAAACAAAGTTCCCAATCCACTCAACACCTCAATACCCACAAAACCCAAGCTAAAACTTGGCCAAAACCTTATCAAATCTCCAAATTCAAATTGAGTTTTCAAAACTCTAAAACGCAGCTAAAAACCAGAGAAACATAGAGAATTAAGGCTAGAAATCGATACATCTACTGCCCCAAACGATGCTAAGCTTTTCCCCAAGTAATCCCGAGTCTAAGCTAGCTTCGATTCCTCCTAGATAGCAAGAAATTCCTAACAAATCGAGAGAGAGGGAGAGAGAGTAAACACGAGAGAGAGAGAGTAACAAGAGGGAGAGTGTTGAGTGTTTGTGTGTCTCTGTATTTTTTAAGTTACTTAGACTTCAAGTAACTCTAAGTAAATCCCAAGGCTCGGGGTACCAAAAACATCCCCGAGGGTAATATGGTCAAAATCCCTGAAATTCCCTCCTAATCTCACTTACTCCGATTATATCCTCGAATATTAATCCCTGTTACCCAATATCCCGGTAATGCAATAAATACCCAAAATACCCTTTGACTCACCGCGAGTCGGGTATTTGGTCCCGTTGTGACTTTCCCGCTAACATGCTCCCTAGGATCGCCTTGTAACGCCCAAGTTAGCTAAGACCATTACACTGTGTACTTTAAATAATGCTTAACTCGCTAAATGAGTCATTAGGCCATAAACGTGCATCTAAATGTGATTAATGGTCCAGGGTTAAAAATTTTGGTCAAAAGGAATGGATATTTCATTACAACATTAAAATGTACATGGGATCCCATAATAACGTTTACAAAGTTGTTTACAGTTCCAAAATGGTAATTACAACTCAAAACTTACAATCCGTCGACCTATGCAGAAAAAATAGGGTTTAACCCTAGTTCCTCTGAGAAACCTTGGTCGTGGTGGTCAAGCGGCCACATATGTATACGTCACCACCTAAGCTCTCCAACTCATTGCTGGTCCAACATTTCTTTCCCCTTACTTGCACCACATAGCACCCGTGAGCCAAGGCCCAACAAGAAAAATTAAACATGCCAAGCAGTAATATCCCTACTCATGCATGTATACCATTCATATAAATGACTATAGTGTCATATGGAACCAAATGCCCTAATTAAATTATTAACATAATCATATCGGGGCCTGTTGCCCAAGTACATGATTAATAAATCATTTGGGGCTCAACGCCCTAGGATCTGGGACTAATAAGTCACCCTAGGGCCCATTGCCCCATCCTCTGTATAACCAGCCTCGGAGCTGGCCTAGTGTACCTAGCGCTTTAGTTTTCCACGTCCATTGGGTCGAACAAGCGTATAATGCGCTCCTGATTTGATCTATTCATATCGACCAGCGCTCAACGCGCTATTGTCGCCCTTGACTCATAAGTCAATGCTTTATGACCAGTGCTCAACGCTATTGTCGTCCTTGACTGATAAGTCAATAGTTTTCTCAATTATATAATGCTAACAAGTATTCATCATATCACAAATATCCATAAACAAAACATTCAGCATGCTTAATCAATAATTAACAAGCATAATAATAATCATGGGCATTTACATGGGTCAATGCCTAATCAAGACTATATTCAGCATTTGGGCCAAGCCCTAATCATGTATATCACATAATGGGTGCAGTGTTCTTACCTCAGGTCCAAGTATATAGTAAAATAAGAACGACCCTCGAGCACGATCCTGATCTTGAGCCCCTAGCGGTAACCTAATCATAACCAAATATAGAATCCCATCAATAACGAGCAAATAAAGGCTTCCAGACCAAGTCCTAGCCTCCGAGATCTTGAATTCTACTAAACTGGGTAGTAGAATCGATCTCGAGCCTTTAGGTTTTAAATGCCATCATTAAAACCTAAGGTGGCCAAAATGGCCAAGTGGGCCGCGACTTGCCCCTAAGGGCCGCAGCGCGCCTCCTAGACAAAAAGCCCCCCTATCTGGAACTAGGGCACAGGTTGCGGCATGCCCCAAAAGGCAGCGACATGCCTCCAGGACAGAGCCCCTCCCAGGCCCTGGGGTTCGCACGGACCGCGGCATGCCTCCAGGGTAGAACCCCTCCCAGGCCTAGGGGTTCACACGGGCCGCAATGCCCAAGGACAAGGCCGCGGCGCAACCCCGCGAACCCAGCACCCTTGCTTTGCCTCAACCCAAAAACTCACAAAAAAATCAATACCAACAATTCCACAATCACACCCCAATTCCAGCAGCAAAACCCAGGCTTTAACACATTCAAAACACTACCGAAAACCCAATCTAATACCTTGAACCTACAAGCTCAAGAGAAACTAAAACCACAACAAAATACCAACTGAAACAGAGGTTTTAATCTTTACCTGAGCTGTGA
This sequence comes from Humulus lupulus, assembly GCF_963169125.1. Classification (NCBI taxonomy): domain Eukaryota; kingdom Viridiplantae; phylum Streptophyta; class Magnoliopsida; order Rosales; family Cannabaceae; genus Humulus; species Humulus lupulus. The sequence continues at coordinate 20,233,750 of NC_084801.1, read as the reverse complement.
ATTCAATTCTGATTAACTATAGCAATTCAATCCTAAAGCTCAAACTTTGAATTCCCAAGCCAAAGCCTCAATAATTCTTTAGTTTCCTCCACAAATTCATTCAAAAAAGAAGAAAGATGAAGAGAACAATCAAGAGGGAGAGAGAGAAGGCTAGAGTGTTCTGAATATGTCCTTCTGCCAAGGGAAAGGTGACTAAGTCCTTACTTTTGACTCCAAAATGACACATATGCCATTTGCCCTTTTATCTTGCCTTTCTATGCCACAAGGGCAAACTTGTCATTAGCCAATTGTCTCGTTAATCATAATTAACTTCTCACAATTCCCGTTACTTCCAATATCCTCAAATAATTACCAAATAATTTCCCATTACCTGCTTAATCTCAGTAATGTACTAAGTACCAATTTACCCCTAGGCTCACCCCGAGCCCAGTATTTGACCCTGTTATGACTAAACCGCTATCTTGCTTCCTAGGATCGCCTCGTGTCGAATAATCCAAATATATCCACATAATAATGTGGTCTCAATCCATACACACACAAATATACAAATATGCCATCAACAAGCCAAAATTATGAAAATTCCCTTCTAAAAAGAAACAAGCCCACATGCATGCAATTACAACCATATAATAATACAACTCACATAATCATGCATTTTATCACATAAAAATACAATATACCAATTATTGCCCTCCTGGTCCCCTAATTCAGGCACTAAGCCATATTGGGGAATTTGGGACGTTACATGCCTCGTATCGAGTAACCCAAATATACCCACATAATAATTTGGTCTCACACATATATCACATATACACACATATATTCTAAATATACACATAAAGAGCAAAATTACGAAAATTTCCCTTCTAACAAGAAACAGGCCCACATGCATATTTAATACACCTAAACATGCATATCTAGTCATATTATAATATAACTTCTGTAATCATATAATAATACACATATATATCACATAAACACATATTTCATGATTGAATCACATAATGCAAATATTTTCCATACTTCGCCATCCTCGCCCCCTAATCAAGGCCTTAAGCCTTATTAAGTAATTTGGGACATTATAGGGTTCATGCGAGAAGCTCAGTACCCGAGGTGGTTGTCTAACCCGGTCCTGGTGCCCAAGCCAAATGGCACTTGGAGGACCTGTATAGATTTCTTCAACCTCAACAAAGCTTGCCTTCCTTTGTCTAAGATCGATCAGATGGTCGACGCTACCTCTGGGTACGAGCTCTTATGCTTTATGGACGCGTACTCGGGATATAACTAGATTTCCATGCATGTTGCAGATCAAGAGCATACCAGCTTCCGGACCGACAAAATGGTGTATTACTACAAAGTGATGCACTTCGGGCTCAAGAATCCTGGTGCCACCTATCAGAGATTGGCAAACCGGATGTTCAAGAACCAGCTGGGTTGAAACATGGAGGTTTATGTAGATGATATGCTAGTAAAATCTAGGACAACTCCCGACCATATGAGAGATTTGGCAGAAGTGTTCTTTGTCCTCTGCAAATTTAGGATGAAGTTGAATCCCCATAAGTGCACTTTTGGAGTTGCCTTCGAGAAGTTCTTGGGCTTCATAGTTAGCACGCATGGAATAAAGGCAAATCCCGAGAAGATCAAGGCCTTGACCGAAATGCCATCCCCTTGAAAGCATAAAGACGTACAAAGCCTCACCAAGAGGATAACATCGCTTAGTCATTTTGTCTCCAAGGCAACTGATAAGTGCATTCCGTTCTTCAACATCCTCCGAGGAGGTCAAAGATTCGAGTGGACGAAGGACTGCGAGCAGGCATTCGAGCAATTGAAGGCACATATGGATAATACACCGATCCTGTCAAAACCCGTAGACATAGATCCCCTCCTCCTCTAAATGGCTATCTCGGAGGATGCCATCAGTGCTGCCTTAGTTGGTGAGGAAGGTCGTGTTTAGCACCTGGTCTACTATGTGATTTAGAGACTCCTTAAGGCAGATTCCAGATAACCACTCATGGAGAAGCTAAATTTTTGCCTAGTGGTTGCTTCTTGGAAGCTAATGTCGTACTTCCAAGCGCATCTCATCAGCCCTTGCAGCAAGTCCTCCAGAAGTCGAAGTCCTCAGGGAGACTCCTCAAGTGGGCCATCGAACTAAGTCGGTTTGACATTACTTATCACTCGAGGACTACCATCAAGGGATAAGAACTAGTAGATTTCATTGCCGAATGTACGGGGATGCATGAGCGACCCGAGAATGCCTTGGTGGTCAGGCCCACGTGGAAACTGTATGTTGATGGATCCTCCAACGAGAACAGATCAGGAGCGAGCCTAATCTTGGTATCCCTTGAAGGTCATAGGGTTTACAGTGCCACTACACCAAAATACCCCTTTTGTGTCAATTAAACGAGTCATTCAACGCAATTGATTGACGCTGTTGACCGAGAATTAGCATTTGTGGCAGTTGGGCACTGCCACAAATGAAAGTGTATTTGCGTCAGTTAGAACACTGACGGTGTTAGTGGGGACCATTTGAGTTAGTGGGGCACTGACGCTGTTAGTGTCATCGTTAATGTTAGTGCCCCACTGACTCAAACGTCACGTTAGCGTCAGAGGGGCACTGTTAATGCCCCTGCGCATTCATACAATCTTTCGTCCCCCCAGAGAGCCCATTTGCCCTAACATTTCAGGAAAAAAAACTACACGTTTTCTCTCTAATACCAGCGCCTCTACCGACATTTTTGACACATTTTGGTAAGTTTTCTTCATTTTTTTTTCAATTTTAAGGTTAAAATGATGATTTATATATGCTTATGAACCTTACACATATTTTTTTTTTGAATTTTTTGTGTAGATTTTTTATTTTTGAAGATTATTGTTTAAAAACACAAAATCTTCCTTAGTTTTTTGGGGTTTGCTACTTCAAGAACCCACACCACTCAATTATCACAAGTAAGTGCAATTTTATTAATTTTTATGAATTAAATTTAATTTTTGAGATTTTTTTTATGAAATAGCTATATTTCGAATTTTTAAATTTTTTGTTAGTTTTATATTGAGATTATGTAATTGTTTTAGCTTTAAAGTTTGCATTTTAATATTTTATTTTTTTAGAAATTTTTTATTATAATTTTTTATTTTTTGTTAATTTTTCAATTTTTTTATTAAATTTAATTTCAGGTTTTATTGTGTAAATGGGTATATAGATTAGTTTATATATTTTCTATAAGTTCCACTTTATTAATTATTTAGTTTTAATATTTTTAGTAAAATTTTCTTTATATTTTGTTAACTTTTTATTTTTTTTAATTTACGGTTTAATAGTTTGACTATGTATATATATTAAATTGTTTGTTTTCTTTAAGTTCAATTTTATTATTTATTTAGTTAGAATATTTTTATTACATTTTTCTTTATGTTTTGTTAACTTTTTCAAAACAAAAAATTAATTTTGGGTTTAAGTATTTAAATGAGTATGTATAATTAAATTATGTGTTTTCTTTAAATTCCACTTTATTGTTTATTTAGTTGGAATAGTTTTAGTATATTTTTCTTTATATTTTGTTAACTTTTTATTTATTTTTTGTTTATTGGTATATTTGAATAGGTTTTTTGTTGACGAATTTGTTGGTAAGATCAATCTTTGGAGGATTTTATATTGGAGGTAATAATAGTTTTGACCTTAATATATAATTAAGATATTGAACTTAGTGGAATGTAGGAATTATAACTTAGTGGAGATAGGTTATGGGACTGTGTGTTGCGATGATATAAGGCTGGAATTATGCATGTTTGATTGATTAATTGGTTTGTGGTGTTTATGTGATTAATACAGGTTCATGTTGATGCTCATAATCTCATCAAGAGAAAATATAAGGCCGTCTAAGGCGTCCCATGCGCGAGGCCAAGAGGGGCCGCGAGGCCGACTACGGCGCCCCATGCGCGAGGCCAAGAGGGGCCGCGAGGCCGTCTACGGCGCCCCATGCGCGAGGCCAAGAAGGGTCGCGAGGCCGTCTACGGCATCCCATGCGCGAGGCCAAGGAAGGAATCGCGAGGCCGTCTAAGGCGTCCCATGCGCGAGGCCATGAGGGGTCGCGAGGCCGTCTACGGCGCCCCATGCGCGAGGCCAAGAGGGGGTCGCGAGGCCGTCTAAGGCGCCCCATGCGCGAGGCCATGAGGGGATCGCGAGGCCGTCTAAGGCGTCCCATGCGCGAGGCCATAGGGGGGTCGCGAGGCCGTCTAAGGCGTCCCATGCGCGAGGCCATGAGGGGCCGCGAGGCCGTCTACGGCGCCCCATGCGCGAGGCCAAGAGGGGGTCGCGAGGCCGTCTAAGGCGCCCCATGCGCAAGGCCATGAGGGGGTCGCGAGGCTGTCTAAGGTGTCCCATGCGCGAGGCCATGAGGGGCCGCGAGGCCGTCTACGGCGCCCCATGCGCGAGGCCAAGAGGGGGTCGCGAGGCCGTCTAAGGCGCCCCATGCGCGAGGCCATGAGGGGGTCGCGAGGCTGTCTAAGGTGTCCCATGCGCGAGGCCATGAGGGGCCGCGAGGCCGTCTACGGCGCCCCATGCGCGAGGCCAAGAGGGGGTCGCGAGGCCGTCTAAGGCGCCCCATGCGCGAGGCCATGAGGGGGTCGCGAGGCCGTCTAAGGTGTCCCATGTGCGGGGCCATGAGGGGCCGCGAGGCCGTCTATGGCGCCCCATGCGCGAGGCCAAGAGGGGGTCGCGAGGCCGTCTACGGCGTCCCAGGCGCAAGGCCAATAGGGGCCACGGGGCCGTCTACGGCGCCCCATGCGCGAGGCCGTGCAAGGTCCCGCGCGCGCACGCCCCGGGAGGTCCATCAGCCCATAATCTTCTCAGGAGGCCGACGCCCCATGACTTAACGTGTATGGGCCCAAGACCCCTATTCAACGCCACGGCCAATACGGACACCGAAGATCCCCTTTTTCACACTTCAAAGTCCCTATGCTTAGTGTGAGTCAAAGGAGACATGTTTGTACGACCAGGTACCAGGTACGGATGCCAGTACCAGTGAGGATCGTGGTCCGTACGTCTACGGCCATAGGTCAGAGCCGACACCACTACCTCCTGCGCCAACACGCCTGCTACCACGCCTCAGGAAGGGGTACAGACAAGTAGTGGAGACATCCTCCTGACACCTGCTCCTGTATGGGATGTACAGCCACAACCTCTGAAGCCACTTCCCTGGTACAGTACGTTTGTACCTCTTGGTCCCCTGGACCACTATGTACCTAAGGCCGTTAGAGCCTACTATAAATGGAATTCCAAGGCCACCTGAGAGGGGGTTGGAAAATCTTACTGTAACAGAGACATTAGTGTGAATGAGATACTGAATTCTCCATTGTTGTTACTCCATTATTCTTGAGTCATCGTTCAAGTTTTCATAGCTTTCGAATTAGCAATTTCAATTCGATAATTTTTCCAACTTAACTTCGTTGACGAGTTCTCACCGTCAACAGTTTGGCGCCGTCTGTGGGAACGTTAGTTTTAAGCTACTGTTCCACCATTATTTCCGACAAGAAGAAGATGCCGAGACGCTCGAAGCGACTAAGGGAGACGCAGGAGGTCGAAGTTCACTTAAACGGAGTCCAGCTGAAGGCCTCCATGAAGGACGCTCCTCCACCCAGGGACGTGGAGCCCCCGAAAGACCCTGAGGTTCAAGGAGGAGACAGGGTGGCCTCGTCACCGGCTGCTCCACCTGGGGGGAGTCCTCCCAGAGCACCACCGGTGCACGCTGATGAGTTCCCTCCTCCGAAACCACCGCGGGCACCGAACTCCGGCCGGCAAGACCCGGGCCCTTCTACTCATAGGCCAGACAAACACCCCCGGGTCCACTCCGTGAGCTCGAGTTCAAAGTCCCGATTTTACGAAGAGGAGATACGTGAGCTCCACCGTAAAAACCAAAGGTTAGAAACTACCTTGGAGAACATGCAAGAGGTCCTTAACGGCCTACTGCAGGGTAAATCCAGCATAACCTTGCCCAAGAGAAAGGAGAAGGGCAAGGGTGGGGTGGAGACCACTGTGCCAGTAGATGATGGAAGAACCCGACACTCGACTAGCAACACCCCCCGCACGAAGCAACGTGATCACCCCGAACCACCTAAGCAGGCCCAAAAGCCAACGCCGAGAACCACGGCTGCCCCTCGACGCGAGGATGAGGTCACCTCCAAAAGAACGCCCCCAGACTTGCGGGAGGAGATCAATAGGAAAAGGGCAGGCAAAGGGACCACACCCCCTGAGGCGCCTCGAGAAGGCAAGGGAAAGGCGGGTCTTAGCCCGTCCACTCTAAGAGACTCCCTCAGCAAAAGGAGGCAAGACTTAGACACAGAGATGCGGAGTTTGCGGAGCAAGATTGTCACCGCGTCGGGTGGCCAGGCCTTTGAGGAAGAATTCGACCACGAGTCACCCTTCGTGCGAGAAATTCAGGCAATCCGGCTCCCTGCCAATTTTAAGGAGCCCAACATGACCCCTTACGAAGGGAGCACGGATCCAAAGTACCACCTGGATGCGTTTAACGATCTCATGAAATTGAGGGGGATTGGAAGTGGTGCCAGGTGCCATTGCTTCGCTGTTACTCTGAAAGGACCCGCCTACAAATGGTTCAAAAGGCTAAGGCCGGGGTCCATCAGGTCCTGGTAGCAGTTCTCTGATGAGTTCCTCCAGCAGCACCATGCCGTGCGGGACTACACGATGCCAGGCACCAGCTTAGCCAACGTGAAGCAAGGGGAAAAGGAGAGCCTAAAAAGCTACATTCACCGGTTCAATATGGAGGCCGCGAAAGTGGGGAGCCTGACGCGCCGGGAGTTAAAAATGGCCATTACTGCTGGGGTACTCCCAGGGAGCAAGTTGTGGGACAACATGCTGAAGAGGGAAGTCACCGACTTGGATGACTTCTATGAAAGAGCACAGAAGTACATCCGTGTGGAGGATGGCCATGCAAACCTGAAGGCCGGAAAGGAGGAGTCCCATGCAAAGCCCCCAATTAACGACGGGCCGAATATAGCTAAGAAGAAGAGGACGTATGAGGGGTCGAGAGATGACCAGCAGAGAAAAACCAAACGAGGGGGTGATCATAGGCCAGCGACCTATACTTACTATACGAACCTCACTGACACCAGGGAGCATATTTACGTCACCAACGAAGATCGAGTGCCCTTCAAGAAGCCCCCACCAATGAGAAAGGATCGGTCCAAGAGGGACCCCAGTAAATACTGCCAATACCACAAAGACATTGGACACACCACGGCAGAGTGCATCCACTTGAAAGAGGAAATTGAGGAGCTCATCCGCCGGGGGCACTTAGGCCGTTATGTCAAGAAAGAAAGGCAAAGGCCAGAAAACGAGCCCAGAGCATCCCAGGCACAGGAGCGAGCCCCAGAAATACAAGGGGAGGTCCGCACCATTTTTGGAGGCCCAGGATTTGGAGGAGATTCTCGGAAGGGACGAGATAAATATGCAAGGGAGGCTCGACGAAGTCCGCCCCCCTGTGTCATGAGTTTAGAACAGCGACCCCCGAAGAGTTTCAAGGGGGAAAACGACTCAATAACGTTCACTGAGGAAGATGCACGGGGGGTACACTTCCCCCACAATGATCCGCTGGTGCTGACAGTTCAGTTGGCAAATATGCGTGTGCATCGAGTCCTGGTGGACAACGGGAGCTCAGTGGACATCCTATATCGCCCAGCTTTGGAAAAAATGGGACTGGGCATTCGTCACCTAAAGCTTTGCCAGTCGTCACTATACGGATTCACAGGGGATTCAGTGCAACCCCTTGGAATGATTGAGTTGACACTTACCATGGGGGAGCAGCCCCGCCAAACCACAATTATGTCTAACTTTGTTGTGGTAGATTGCGCATCAGCTTTCAACGCGGTATTAGGGAGGCCATCCCTGAGAGAATTGAAAGCCATAACTTCAATATATCACTTAGTTGTCAAGTTCCCGACCCCAGGAGGGATCGCGAGTATGAAAGGAGAACAGAAGGAAGCAAGGGAGTGTTACAACACCTCACTCCGCACGCCTGCAAAGCCACGCGAGCCGATGGCCATGGTGGTACACGAGGCGATAAGCATGCCCACAGGGGGTCCGCAGGAGCTGGACCCTCGGGTCGTGGATGAGGCAAGAGCAGAACCGGAAGAAGAAGTAGAGGAGGCTACGGTGACGGAGGAGCCTTTAAGGAAATTGAAGATAGGGAGAAGCCTACAAGGTGGCGTGAAGGAAGAATTGATAAGATTTTTGAAGGATAATCTGGACGTGTTCGCATGGAGTCATGAGGACATGGTGGGCATAGACCCCAGCGTAATGTGCCACCACCTGAACATCTCCCCAGGAGCAAGGCCCGTCAGGCAGAAGAGGCGGGCGCTCGATCCAACAAGGTACGCAGCGTTAAAGGAAGAGGTTGACAAATTGAAGGCCAACGGGTTCATCCGTGAGTCTTTCTATCCTGTGTGGGTATCAAACCCAGTACTCGTGCCGAAGCCAAACGGGAAGTGGAGGACTTGCGTCGATTTCACGAATTTGAATAAAGCTTGTCCTAAGGACAGCTTCCCACTCCCCAGGATAGATCAGTTAGTAGACGCAACAGCGGGGCATGAGTTACTAAGTTTTATGGACGCCTACTCGGGATACAACCAAATCCCAATGAACCCTGCAGATGAGGAACACACGTCATTCATTACAGACAAAGGGCTCTACTGTTATAAGGTGATGCCCTTCGGGCTCAAAAACGCGGGAGCCACCTATCAAAGGCTGGTGAATAAAATGTTCACAAATCAGATAGGGAGGAATATGGAAGTGTATGTGGATGACATGCTGGTGAAGACCAAAGTAGCTGCAGAACTCAACAAAGACCTTGGTGAGATGTTTGACACGCTCAGGAAATATCGGATGAAACTGAACCCAGCCAAATGCACCTTCGGGGTATCCTCGGGAAAATTCTTGGGCTTCATGGTCAACTCCAGAGGAATCGAGGCCAACCCCGACAAGATAAAGGCGCTCATAGAAATGAGCCCGCCGAAGAATAAGAAGGAGGTACAATGCCTAACAGGAAGGGTGGCGGCCCTTAACAGGTTCATCTCAAGGTCCACCGACAAGTGCCTCCCATTCTTTGACATCCTCAAAGGGAGCAAAAAGTTCGCTTGGGATGAAAGATGTGGGGAAGCCTTTGTCAGGTTGAAAGAGCACCTGGGGAAGCCGCCCCTGTTAGCAAAGCCAGAGAAGGGCGAGAAGCTGTACCTATACTTGGCGGTGTCGGAGCATGCCATCAGCGCAACCTTAGTTAAGGGAGAGAAGAAGCAACAACAGCCCGTATACTATATCAGCAAGCGTCTGGTGGACGCAGAGAGCCGGTATCCAGAGATCGAAAAACTGGCCTATGCGCTAGTAGTGGCGTCGAGGAAGTTGAAGCCTTACTTCCATGCGCATACGATTGATGTCTTAACGGATAGTCCTTTGAGACAAGTCTTACATAAGCCAGAGACCTCAGGGAGGCTAATGAAATGGTCGATTGAGCTAAGTCAGTTTGATATTGTCTACACCCCAAGGGCCTCCATCAATGGGCAGGTGCTGGCAGATTTCATAGTAGAATTCACCCATCAGCCGAATGAAGGACAGAGTGAAGGAGGGGCGCAGCCTGTTGTGGAGGATGAACTGGGAAATGTAGAGAAGTGGAGTTTGCATGTTGATGGGGCGTCAAATGAAGGAGGATCAGGAGCGGGCATCATGATGACTGGGCCCGAGGGACACAGAATGTACTGCGCAATCCGGTTTGGGTTTGAGGCCTCCAATAATGAGGCGGAGTACGAGGCGCTCTTAGCTGGCCTGCGCCTAGCCCAGGAATTGAAAGTAACGCGCCTCCATATTTTCAGTGACTCACAATTGGTGGTATGCCAAATAAAGGGGGAGTACCAGGCAAGGGGGCCCAAGATGGCAGCATATTTAGAGAAGGTGAAGGGCTACTTGGGGCGAATGGTGGCATATACTATAGAACAAATCCCCAGAGAAAAGAACACCCATGCCGATGCACTTGCAAAGCTGGCATCCACCAAGGATGGTGACGTCTTGGAATCAATACCCGTGGAGTACTTGCCAAAGCCCAGCATCGGAGGCGTAGATGTGCACATGATCAGCGTCCCAAAGAAATCATGGACCGAGCCAATCAAGAAGTACCTGGAGGAAGGAGTCTTGCCTGCGGATAAAAACGAATCTCGGAGGTTGGTGTACAAGGCCGCGAGGTACGCCTTGGTAGATGGGGTCCTTTACAAAAGAGGATTCTCCATGCCTCTCCTGCGGTGTGTAGAAGGAGAGGAGGCGTTGAAGGTGTTACAAGAGATCCATGAGGGAGAGTGCGGCAACCACGAAAGTGGACCCTCCACGGCTAGGAAGGCCGTAAGACAAGGATACTACTGGCCTTCCATGGAGAAAGACGCGCAGGACTTTGCCACGAAATGTGACAAGTGCCAGAGGCACTCTAATTACTCTCGAAGACCCCCGAGCGAACTGACCAGCATGCCCAGCCCCTGGCCCTTCGCCATCTGGGGGATAGACCTGATCGGCGCTCTGCCTACAGGTAGAGGTGGAGCAAAGTACGCGGTGGTGGCAGTAGATTATTTCACCAAATGGGTAGAAGCGGAACCCCTTGTGAAAATAACCGCTAGGCACATCACCTCTTTTGTCAACAAATTCATTGTGTGCCGGTATGGGGTACCCTACAAAATTATTTCCGACAATGGTACCCAATTTGAAGGAGGAGCCTTCGATGAATATTGTAAGAAAAGAGGTATAAGGAGGAGCTTCTCCGCAGTGGTACACCCCCAGGCCAATGGGCAAGTGGAGGCCATCAACAGGGTCCTAAAGAAGAACCTAAAGACAAAGCTAGAGAAGATGAAAGGAGCCTGGGCAGATGAGCTACCAAATGTGCTGTGGGCTTACAGAACCACCCCACGCACGACGACTGGGGAGTCCCCATTCTCCTTGGCCTATGGATGCGAGGCTGTGCTCCCAGTCGAAATGAGAGTCATATCCCACAGGGTGCAGGCGTATGAAGACGAAGCCAACCACACAGCCCTGACCGAAAGCTTAGAACTCCTGGAGGAAAAGAGAGAAAAAGCCCAGATGAGGGTGGCAGTATACCAGCAACGCGCCGCAAGGTACTACAATTCGAGGGTCCGAGAGAGAACTTTCAGAGTCGGCGACCTAGTGCTGAGGAAGGTGCTCCCAAACACACGAGACCCGAGTGCAGGAGTGCTGGGGGCAAATTGGGAGGGACCCTACCAAGTCGCTCAGTGCATCCCCCCAAACACTTACAAGCTGGCGCGCATGGACGACACCATCGTGCCCCGGGCATGGAACGCGGAACACCTGAGGAAGTACTACCAGTAAGACGCCGGTGCCCACGGATAAAAGCACAAGTGTGGCACGCTGCCTTGATATGGTAGGAAGAAATCAAAGAGGTTACCTAGATAACCTCCTAAGTAGGCGTGAGCCATTTTATTTCGTTTTATGTGAAAATCACCTATGTACCGTTGCAACTACGTGTATGAAACCATTATGTTACGAATATAATGAATGAAACCACGTATTATAAGTAAGACTGTTAGCCTCTTCGTGTGTTATTTTTTCTTCAATACCAGGGCATCAGCCAAAGTGTCCGCCGAAATAAATTTCACCAAACACTTGGGGGGCAGGACAGGGGGCGATAACGCAGCTAGCAAGGGAGACCTGAAAAGGACCCTCTAACGGAGGGTCTTGAAAAGGACCCCTCGCCCTCCTAAAAAAGAGGCTCCTAAAAAAGACCCTCTGATAAGGGATCTTGAAAAGGGCCCTCGATTAGGAGTAGCCCAAAAGCGACCCCCTATGCATCAGGAGGACCCGAGAAGGACCGTAGCCCTAAAAAGGACCGTTCAATGGGAGTTCCTAGAAGGACCCCTTATATCGGGGCCCTAGACGAAGTTCCTAAACATAGAAAGTAGTAAAAAGACCTTGCAAGGCCTCCCCTGAGTTTACAAGGATTAGCTACCCTCGTGAACATCAAGGAGGCCAAAAGGCCTTACGAAAGAAAAATATATATATAGTGACAACACTAATAAGTCTGGAGCGGCCACCAAGCCGCCCAGCCAAAAAGGGTCCCAAAAAAGATATAGTACTATGCAAAAGGACGAGAGGGACGCCTCTCGCAAAGAAATAATAAGCGCGCGCAAGAAAAACCCAAAAGGATAGCTAAGACCCAAGGGGTCAAAATATCCTTACAAAAACCGCCAAGGGGCACCAAAAGAGGTCCCAGTGAACCCTCTCACATGGGATCCAAAGGACCTCCAGCCTGACAAATAAAAGAAGGGAACCAACCAAACCGCGTCATACAGGCATAAAAGGGCCTCAAGTGCAGTAGAACAAGAAATAAACAACAACATCACATGTATTCATACATAAAAAAGAAAGGAGTTCTCAAGACAATACAAGGGTTACTAACAGAAAAGTAGCACTAGTAATGACGTTACAAAACAAAAAAAAAAAAAAGGAGCGAAACTAGTTCAAGGCCTCCTGTAGTGGGCACTCCACCAGGCCGCTCGGGCAACAGCTTGCTCGCCAAAAGAGGAGAAGTCGAAGTTGGGATCCTGCTTCCACACATTGTAAAGAGCCCGGTCTATAGACTTGCGCTCGATTACAGCCTTCTCCGCCTCCAAGGAAGCGACTTTCTCCTGAGCCGACTGTAGTTCAGTCCTAAGGGCCTCAACTTCAGTCCCCTGTCGAACAACCATCTCATGCGACCCGGATGCAGCGATCTTGGCCTCCTTGAGCTCGCGCTCCAAACATTTAGCCTTGCCCTTCAGCACCTTGATCTTAGCTTTCAGCTGCTCATTCTTCAAGTCCGACTTGGTGTACTTAGTCCGGGCTTTTGACAATTGGACCTTGGTTGCGCTAAGCTCATTTTCGAGCTCCTGGACCTGGACTATGAGGCCGTCCCTCTCAGTGGTAGATGCGGAAAGGATGCCAGTTGAGTCAGCATGTCGAAGAGACACGATATAGACCTGCACAAGAAAACCAATGGCATCAGCAATAAGTAACAAAAAGAAGAACACAGGTGCATCTATGCATAATACTAATCAACGCAAAGTGAAAAGCCTCACCCAGGCCGCAGCACGCCTTAGCATCTCCCCGAGGTCTGATTGAGTCACGTTCCCTAGGCCCCTCCAGTCGGAGACAGGGAGACTCTCAGCTATTGGAACGAAACGCTGCCCATAAACTGAGGCCATCCTGGTCACCCAAGCCTCTGCCCCCACGCTAGGAGCATCTGGTTGGACTGGGACAGACGACCCACTCGCCGAGGCAGGAGGAGGCGCAGCAGAAGAGAAAAATTGAGACTCTGGTGCATCGGCAGGGGGCTCCGCGAGCCCGACGAAATCAGCAGCCGGTATGCCGAGATCATGATGAATTGGAGGGAAGGCATCGCCACCACCGCAACCAGGAGAGGCGTAGCATCCTGCCGCGGCCTGCGGACCTAGAGGGTGAAAGGCCGTGTCCTGGTCATGGGAGTCATGAGGAGGATGTCCCCTGGGGGACAGGGGGGCATCCTCCATCTCCACCTCAGCCTCATCTTCGTGCAGTGATGGCCCAGCCGGCGTAGCCACAACCTTCTTAGACCCGGTGATTGACCATAGGAACTTGGGGTTAGAGACCGGAGACAATTGGTGGCGATTGAGATTCGTCATGGTAAATAGGACTGCTGCTTTCTTCAGGGCGGGGTCTGCTGCAATGAGTCTGTTTATCGCCTCCGCCTCCGACCCGATGACCGAGGGATCAGCAAATTGCCCTGCAAGAACCGCACCAATATCAGTACAAGCGAGAGTGCAAAATGGTGAGTTCTAATAAGAAAAAGAAAAAGACTGGATACTTACTAGGTTCAGCGCGAAAGCCTTCACGAACTGAAAGAGGCCCCTGTACCCAGAAAAAATCCTGTTTCCAGGACCCTGGGTTAGACACTGAGCCATCTATCAAGGGTAGCTCACTATTGGCCTTCTGCAAGTAATAGAAGCCCTTGGAATTGTGCACCCCAATAAGGTTGTACAAGGAATGCACCTCTTGCGCCGTCGGGGCGCGTTGCTCATTATTCTTGAACCAAAGAAAGAGGCAACTTAAAGTCAACCAACTGTTGGGTGACAGTTGGAGAGGGGCCAAATCAAAATAGTTGAGAACCGCCACAAAGAACGGGTGTAGAGGAACGGTGCCACCCGCCTTCATAATCTGCTCACTCAAAGCCACAAAGCCCTTCTCAGGGCGGTCGGCCCGGCAGGTCTCCTGAGGAACATGCAAGGCGTATTCTGGAGGAGTTCGGTAGCGCTTCACGATGGTCTTCAGTTTGTTCGAAGACATATTGGACACTAGGCTGGACGCCAGTAGGGGGGCGTCGTCTTCTTCCTGGACGGACACCTGTCTGCGTACCTTCGACATATCTGCAAAATCAAAAGAAACATGTGAGGAAGAGGCAGAGCACTTAACCCTCCATTTTCTCTTCCTAGCAAGGGTTTTCCATCGAGGGAGCGATGGCGGAAGCGCTAAGCCAGGATCAACGGAGACTAGGGGCTGAGGAGAGGAGTTGATAGCCCCGTGATCGTCATCAGGCGAAGGGGGAGTGGGAGGTTCTGGCGGAATGTGTCCCTCCATAAACTCTAACTCCCACCGCAATTCAAAAAGAGCCGTCCTAAGACGCGCTATATGGTCGCTAAGGCCCGGGGGTGAAGGTCCTCCGTCTCCCCTCGACACCGAGTCAATTTCGCTCTCTACCACCCAAATTTTATGCCTAAGATCAGCCATGCACTCGAGGTGGCGAATGCGGGCTTGCCTCAAAGACTCATAGTCCTGGTAAGGGCTGCCCTCAGGGGACTCAGGATCTGAAGACAGGTCGATAAACTCAGCCCTCGAGGGTATGTCGGACGGGCCCTCACTGGCCATGAAACCGCGTCCCAACAGCAAAAAGGGGGTCACGTTTAAACAAGGGGAAGACTACAAAACACAAAGGAACAGGCTTAATACCCCTAGGTGCAAACGCCCTAAATGGACTACTACAAGGGACATGTATAAAAAGAAAGAGGAGGGGCGCGCGTGTGGTCAAAACAAGCTCGGGCTAACGTACCCCACCCCAAGTATTGTTGGTCTGAATCCGATAAAATAAGTAAATAAACAGGAGAAGAAAAGAAAATATACCTCAAGCAATTGAAAGAACGAAGTCGGAGTCCAAGGAAAGTTGGGAGGCAAAAAGTACCAAAGCGTTGAAAATGCGCGTCTGCAAGAGTTAATCAGAAAAGTGTGTTAGCCCAAAAATGTACACACCAAGAAATTAGCTAAAAATAAAAAAAAAAATAAAAAATAAAAAAATAAAAAAAAAATAAAAATGAATGGAAAAGTGATGAAATTGTAGAGAAAGTGTAGTTGTGGGGGGTTGAACCCTTTACCTTTTGGGAGGAGCAAGGGTCTAACTACCACTAAGCCAAGGAGGTAAGATGTGAAATATTAAGCCATGCATGACGGCCTATTTATAGGAACCAAGATGAATAGTCTACAAGAGCACCTAAAGGCCCTCTCCTAGACTAGGGGGGGCAAGTGTTGATGCTCATAATCTCATCAAGAGAAAATATAAGGCCGTCTAAGGCGTCCCATGCGCGAGGCCAAGAGGGGCCGCGAGGCCGACTACGGCGCCCCATGCGCGAGGCCAAGAGGGGCCGCGAGGCCGTCTACGGCGCCCCATGCGCGAGGCCAAGAAGGGTCGCGAGGCCGTCTACGGCATCCCATGCGCGAGGCCAAGGAAGGAATCGCGAGGCCGTCTAAGGCGTCCCATGCGCGAGGCCATGAGGGGTCGCGAGGCCGTCTACGGCGCCCCATGCGCGAGG
The DNA here is from genome assembly GCF_963169125.1 of Humulus lupulus. NCBI lineage: Eukaryota > Viridiplantae > Streptophyta > Magnoliopsida > Rosales > Cannabaceae > Humulus > Humulus lupulus. Next base: position 20,217,859 of record NC_084801.1, on the reverse strand, counting down.
CCAAGAGGGGGTCGCGAGGCCGTCTAAGGCGCCCCATGCGCGAGGCCATGAGGGGATCGCGAGGCCGTCTAAGGCGTCCCATGCGCGAGGCCATAGGGGGGTCGCGAGGCCGTCTAAGGCGTCCCATGCGCGAGGCCATGAGGGGCCGCGAGGCCGTCTACGGCGCCCCATGCGCGAGGCCAAGAGGGGGTCGCGAGGCCGTCTAAGGCGCCCCATGCGCAAGGCCATGAGGGGGTCGCGAGGCTGTCTAAGGTGTCCCATGCGCGAGGCCATGAGGGGCCGCGAGGCCGTCTACGGCGCCCCATGCGCGAGGCCAAGAGGGGGTCGCGAGGCCGTCTAAGGCGCCCCATGCGCGAGGCCATGAGGGGGTCGCGAGGCTGTCTAAGGTGTCCCATGCGCGAGGCCATGAGGGGCCGCGAGGCCGTCTACGGCGCCCCATGCGCGAGGCCAAGAGGGGGTCGCGAGGCCGTCTAAGGCGCCCCATGCACGAGGCCATGAGGGGGTCGCGAGGCCGTCTAAGGTGTCCCATGTGCGGGACCATGAGGGGTCGCGAGGCCGTCTATGGCGCCCCATGCGCGAGGCCAAGAGGGGGTCGCGAGGCCGTCTACGGCGTCCCAGGCGCAAGGCCAATAGGGGCCACGGGGCCGTCTACGGCGCCCCATGCGCGAGGCCGTGCAAGGTCCCGCGCGCGCACGCCCCGGGAGGTCCATCAGCCCATAATCTTCTCAGGAGGCCGACGCCCCATGACTTAACGTGTATGGGCCCAAGACCCCTATTCAACGCCACGGCCAATACGGACACCGAAGATCCCCTTTTTCACACTTCAAAGTCCCTATGCTTAGTGTGAGTCAAAGGAGACATGTTTGTACGACCAGGTACCAGGTACGGATGCCAGTACCAGTGAGGATCGTGGTCCGTACGTCTACGGCCATAGGTCAGAGCCGACACCACTACCTCCTGCGCCAACACGCCTGCTACCACGCCTCAGGAAGGGGTACAGACAAGTAGTGGAGACATCCTCCTGACACCTGCTCCTGTACGGGATGTACAGCCACACCCTCTGAAGCCACTTCCCTGGTACAGTACGTTTGTACCTCTTGGTCCCCTGGACCACTATGTACCTAAGGCCATTAGAGCCTACTATAAATGGAATTCCAAGGCCACCTGAGAGGGGGTTGGAAAATTTTACTGTAACAGAGACATTAGTGTGAATGAGATACTGAATTCTCCATTGTTGTTACTCCATTATTCTTGAGTCATCGTTCAAGTTTTCATAGCTTTCGAATTAGCAATTTCAATTCGATAATTTTTCCAACTTAACTTCGTTGACGAGTTCTCACCGTCAACAGTTCATTTAAATTTGGGAAATGTGATAGAAATAAGAGAAATGCTGCTCAATTTTTTTTTTAATTTAGTAATATGAGAATTATGCATATTTGATTGATATATTGAATACTTTTGTGTATATTATGTGTTGTATACATGTATGTTTTAAAATTTGGGAAATGTGATAGAAATAGGGGAAATGCAGCCCAAATATTTTCGACATATTGTTTCCTTTATTTACTTGTCTATTAGGTAATTCATAAACCTAATTATTAATGTTTGTTGCTTTGTTTGTTTGATTTTTTTTGTTTGTGTGAAGTTTGAAAATGGATGGAGACTAGATGTCAGCGGATAGGTTAATAGTGAAATATAGGAATGGAGTTGAGTTTTTCTTAAATAGTTTAAGAATAGAGCTGTAACTCCCTGGATAGCCAAGACCGTTACACTGTGTGTTTATAAAGGTGCTGGACTTGCTAATCAAGTCATTTAAGTAAAAACGTGTTACTGAAACTATAATGGAACTAGGGTTAAAAGATTTTGGTCTCAAAAGCCCCATTTCTTATAAATAAACATTTTCTGTTTACACGGGATCCCAAAAATAATAAGATTAAAACCATTTACAAAGATTCAAGATTTAAATACTAGCCACTCTAAGGCTAAACAGACTGTTAAGCATTCCTTGTCCTGATCCACTCCTCGGCCATGGCGGCCGAACAGCTGGCTATGTACATTCAGCCCCGTAGCTCTCCGTCTCAAGATTGGTCCAACTTGCCTTTGCATTTACCTGCACCACGTAGCACCCATGAGCCAAGGCCCAGCAAGAAAACACAATAACAAAGCATAATCAATCAACAGATAGTCAAATATCTCATATCGCATAAGCATGTACTTATCAGTTTAAGCATTCATGACAATCAAGTGTTCATCATACCAAGTATATCAATTCATATCAATAATCAATCCACATATGATAACTAGGGTTAGCGCCCTTAGGCCACACCCTCTGTTTATCCCACTGACTCCGGCCCCCTTAAACCGAGCTCAGTGAATATTAAGCTGTCCTCAGCTACCAGTGGCCAAGTCGCGCCCTGTGTGCAAATGTTGTATACGGCACCCTTAGGTCGTTTATCACATGTCCCATGGAATAATACCATCTTTGACATTATACAGATATGGGGAGCACTTAGTCCCATCACAAACACATAACCGGGTGCAGTTTTCTTACCTTTAAATTCGCTAGCTTCGTTCGCATTGATCCTTGAGCACGATCCCTCTTGAGCCCTAGCACACACCTAGTCACAACCATAGATCAGAATCATCACCAACCTCAAGTCCAAAACCTAACCTCGGATCCACTCCCGAGCCCTCGGGAAGCCCCAATTCCACCAAACGGGGTGGTGGAATCGAACCCCGAACCCCCGGGCAAAAACCCTTGAAGATAACTCAAAAACCCCTTTCTAGAAACAGGGTAGCGCTACAGCGCTCTAAGGAGGGCGCTACAGCGCTACAAACAAAGCCTGAAATCGTCCCAGGGTAAATGGCCTAGCGCTACAGCGCCCAAAGGCTAGCGTTGTAGCGCTAGTCACAGAACAGCAAATGCTGTTTTTCCCTCCTTCGATTTTTCCCAAGCCAAACCTTACCAAAACTTCTCCAAACTTTAAACAAACTTAGAATCAAGCTTATCAACATGGAAAACTCATACCAAGCATCCCAACCACACAAAACTTAAGCACATGCACCCCTAATCCAAGATTTCACCATAGCTGAACCTAAAACTCAGAAACTCAGCAAAACCACAGAAATCACAAAGCTTGAAACTAAAGTTCCTTACCTATGATGGATGAGCTTAGCTTAGGTTATCTCCCACTCTTGCTTAGCCTTCACCTCCTAAAATCCCCAGCTTCAACTCCCTAAGATTCCCACAGAACCTTGCTTAGGAAAACTAGCTCAACACCAACACCAAAAACTGAATATTAACCTCAAAGTCTTACCTCAAGTGGATGAATTGCTCTGCCAATTCCTCAAGCTAGAACAGTGAGCCTAGCCTCTAGCTCTTGCCCAAACTCCTCCTGAGTTTTTGCTCCAAAAGACCCCAAGAAATAGTGAAGAAATCCCAAACCGACCTTGGAAATGCCCTGTTTTTCTTTCCCTTTTCTTTCCCTTCTTTTCCTTTCTTTTCTTTCCTTTCTTTCCTTCAGAATTTCCAGCCCTTTCTACACTTCCCACTACGGCATAAAGCCTAAGTAATACCTATCCTTTATAAGCCAAATGACCACAATACCCTCCCATAGTTTCCTAAGCCTTTTAATCAACCTAGGGGTATTTTGGTCATTTCACCCAATTCCCGCTAATTCCTCGAGTGTCTCTAATATTTTATGCTTCCTTCCCGATACCTAATTAATCATCAATTATATTCCTCAATGTCAAAATTGACCCCAATATATTTTCTAAATTCCCATTTATACCGCCAGGCTCACCTTGAGCTGGGTATAAATCCCCGCCATGACTTTTTTGCTAACCCGCTCACTAGGATCGTCTCAAATCACAGATCACAAATATATCCACATAATAATGTGGTCTCAACAATTATCACATATATATACAGTTATGCCCTCAACGGGCCAAAATTACAATTATGCCCTTTCTAACCTAATCAGGGCCTACATGCATACTAATACACACAGTCATGCATCTCAGATATTCAAATAGTCATATAGCATACTTTTAATCATTAAATCACATATATTCCAATTATGCCCTCCCGGCACACTAATTAAGGCCCTTAAGCCTTATTAGTAAATTTGGGTCGTTAAAAGAGCACCATATACAACTGATGAAATCAAAGAGATTCGGGATGAGTGGAATGAATCAATTTTGGCATATCTCAGTTAGCAAATTAGCAAGTTTAGTGAGGAAACTTTAGTTTAAGCGTTTAATGCTTAGAAATTTAAAATACAATAGTTATAACTATAAACATAGATTAACTTTGAAATCTGAATTACTTTTGTAGATTTTAATAACAAATGTTAACTATAAAAATGTTTTTATTTATTTATGGTGTTTTTTATTTATGTTTACACTGCTGTTTTCTATTTTTGTTGTTGTTTTTCTATTCCTGTTGCTGTTTTTTTATCAAATAGGCCAAGGGAATTGACATAAAAATTTTTAGTTTTCCTGGTTAAAACATTATGTGGCAGTTCCTAACTGACCCAAAAAATAACATTTTTTAGCTTTTTTGGCAGTGGAGCACTGATGCAAACTAGCCTGGCATTCGCGTCAGTGGGACACTGATGCAAACCTGGCATTTGTGCCTGGCATTCACGTCAGTGGAGCACTGATGCAAACCTGGCATTTGTATTAATGCCCCACTGACACAAATGTCAGGTTTGCATGAATGCTCCACTGACGCGAATGCCAGGCTAGTTTGTGTCATAGGATTTCACATTACTTTTACAATTGACGCAAAAAATCAATTGTGGCAGTTGGGAACTGACGCAAATAACATTTTTTGTAGTAGTGTGCCTTAAGGTTTGGGTTTGATGCCTCGAACAACAAGGCTGAGTACGAGGCTCTCATTGCTGGACTTCGAGTGGCCCTAGAGCTCAAGGCCGAGAGCCTTGAGATCTTCAATGACTCTTAGCTCGTAGTAAATCGGGTCCTCGAAGAGTATCAGGCCCAGTGAACAAAGATGGTTGCTTACTTAGCTAAGGCCCAAGAAATGCTACACAGCTTCAAAAAGTTTTCCATCCAACAAGTGCCATGGGAACAAAATTCTAACGTTGATGCTCTGGCCAATGCTACCACCAAGGACGTTGAGTTGATCAATGTGGTCCCGATTGACTACTTGGCTGCTCAAGCATCTCAGGCCCCGAGTAGGTAGAAGTAGTCCAGCCTCAAGATGGATGGATGGAGCCTATTGTAAAGTACCTAGTCTTCAGAGCCTATTCTGAAGTACCTAGTCTAGCCTCAAGTGTTGTATATAATAGAGATTATATATGATAGGACCAATAAGAATTAATTATCTTTATAAACTTGTCATTTAACATAAAGATTTGATTCTTATCATAATAGATGATCATTTGGAGATCAGTCTGAATCCTAAGTATTCATGAACTCTTGTTTGTGTTTATTGGACCTTTTGATTCGCTTGTTAAGGTTTCTCAGTATAATGAGACTAATGACTTTTGTTTTGGAGATTCAATATCATGAATGGCTGGGAACATGAATTACAATAATGGAATCTGTACTTTCCTCATGGATCGAATATTGTGTAGTTCTGGAACTGAATAGTTATTGAGCTCAAATCTATAATTTGATTATAGATTAATTATTCGCTAGTGAATTAATGGTACTTAAGGATCAAGAGGTAATTAAAAAGGTAAAATGGTAATCTTGACCAGCACTAATTAACGAACCAATAAATGAAGGGCAGAATTACATTTATTGATTATATCAACGGACTACAAGAGAAAACTCTGTAAATTGATAACTTCATTTTAGGGTCATTTTAGAAGGTGTTTTTGTGGTAATCTTGAGTGTTTATGTGTGTTTTGTGCAAGATTACGCTTTTGTTTGTCTTTGTTGTAGGTTGGTGTGATGAATCACGACAAAAATGTAAAAAGAAGCTAAAATGGTGGGAAAACGAGGCTTTTGGAGGTTATTGGACTAAAAATGATACCAAGGATGCTTAAAGGACAGGTTTTGATGAAGAGATGAGCTGAACGATCAAATCTGAGAAAAAATTTAATTAAAGTTGCGACTTGGACTTATAAGTCGTGACTTGAGGTGAAGTCAGAAGAGCATATGTTTGCTGGAAAGAGTTAGTGTCACGACTTGGGCTTACAAGCCGCAACTCAAGAAGGGAAACAGAGGCTTAGCTAAGGGGAAATGCAGACACAGACCGCAACTTGAGAATCTTAAGTTGTAGCGCCTAAAGACATTATACGAAAAGAAAAGGGCTTAAAATAGACACGGGCCGCGACTCAAAAAAGGCCAAGTCGCGGCCTGCACATGGAAAAACTCAGCTTCTTTTAATCTTTTACTATAAATTCTTGTTTAGGGTTTAATTAAGTCATTAGGTCAGTTTTTAATTACGTTTTTTAGAGACTAATTGTGGTTCTTAGGTTAAAAATTCTGCAGTTTCATATTTATATTTCTTCTTCAAGTTTATGAATCTTATGTTTTTGAATAATTATTTTGTTGATTTAATCATGTCTGATATGAACTAAACAATTTTTATCTAGGGTTTAATGTAGTCACTTGGATTTTTATCTAATTGAATTATGATGTTCTTTTGATTTTTCTTCTCTATTCTAATCTATAAAATGTGTGTTTAATGCTAGTAAATACTTGATCACTATTTGCTTGATTTAATGATTTTGATTCAAAATTCGAAAGATGAGAATTGAATATGCTATCATTATATAGACATAGGTTGCATATTGGACGAAAGTACCTGTATGACTTGTGTAGTAATTAGGTTTCCATGCTTAATGCCTTCTATATGTTTAAGTTTATCACAGAGATGTAGAAAACCTGCATATAGGCTGAGATCTTATATCATGAAAAAGAATAGGAATCGATTTATGTTAACCTGCTATTAGAATAGAAAGAAAGAAATCTAGAATTGATTAATACAATTAGTAGAATGAAAAGTTGATGAAATTAACACCCTAGGTCTTTTTCATAGTGATTTTAATCTTTCATTTAGTTGTTTTTATTTAAAGTATTTTCAAATTTAAAACTAAATTCAAAAATCAAATTCTTAGTTGCTAAATAGAAATTTAAAGAACAATTAGTGGTACTTGGAAGATAGTCTTCGAGGGAACGATACTTTACTTATCATATATTACTTGAATCCATTGTGTGCACTTGCATATATACATATTTTCACAATTAAGTTTTTGGCGCCATTGCCGGGGACTAAATTTCCAATATCATAGTAAATTGTTATTTGTTCTAATTTGGTATTTTTTTTTAATATTTAATATTTATTTGGATAAATGTTATATTGTGTTTCAGGAATTGTTGGTATATGCAAGGAAGTAGACAAAAGGAAATCATACCAATAGATCTTGAAATTAAGAAAACGTGTAGAAAGAATCGCAAGATAAAGAAAATGCTGGACTTTACCATGGCTGAGAACGCAAATAATGTTGTCAACAATAATGTCAATATGGGTAATGCAGCTGAAGTTGATCCACCATTAAGGAGTTATGTTCTCCCTACTATTACGGGGATACATTCAAGCATTCGTCCTCCAACTGTTAAGGCTAATAATTTTGAGATCAAACCCTCAATTATTCAGATGGTGCAAAACTGTGTACAATTTGGGGGGTTACCGAGTGAGGATCCAAATCTACATATCACAAACTTTTTGGAGTTATGTGCGACATTTAAAATGAATGGGGTGAGTAATGATGATGTACGATTGAGACTATTCACATTTTCACTAAGGGACAGAGCTAAGAGTTGGTTGAATTCGTTACAAACCAATTCTATACTTACTTGGGAAGATTTGGCTTAGAAGTTTCTTGGTAAATATTTTCCTCCTACTAAGTCAGCCATAATTAGAGGAGAGATTAACAACTTCCATGAAATGGATGGGGAGTCTTTGTATGATGCATGGGAACGATTTAAGGAATTGCAAAGGAGATGCCCACATCATGGAATAGAGAAGTCGCTATTAGTTCATACTTTTTACAATGGTTTGGGAGGAAATACAAGAACGATAATAGATGCAGCATCAGGAGGGGCGTTTATGAGAAAAAGTGCGAATGAAGCGTACGAGCTGTTGGAAGAGATGGCTATGAATAATCATAATTGGCCTACTAAGCGAGATAATAAGAAAGTAGCGGGAGTCTTAGAAGTTGATCCAATAGCGCTATTGACTGCTCAAGTTGCATCTCTAACCAAACAACTGCAGCAAACTAATCTCACCACACAAGCAATGCAAGTACAGAATGTCATGAGTTGTGAGATTTGTGGAGGACCTCATTCTTATGAACAATGCTCGAGCACAGCTAGTTGCTCAACATATGTAAATAATATGCCATTGGAACAGGCACAGGTTATAGGTAATTTTTCAAAACCTCCACCCAATACGTACTCAAATTCCTATACACCTGCCTGGAAAAATGATCTTAATCTGTCTTGGAAAAATAATCAAGGGTTACAACCACAATATCCACAGTACCCACCTCAACAACCACCTCATCAACCAACTTATGGATTACATGCTAGACCATATTATGATCCTAACCCACACCCATCTCATCCACCACCTCCTTAAATGAGCCCACCAACAATTCAGTTAGAGCAATTAAATCCATTCATGACAGAGACAAGGTCTTCAATTAGGAGTTTAGTGACACAAATAGGTCAATTGGCTCAAATATTTTCTAGTTCCACAAAGGTAATCCCTAAAGAGCAGTGTAATGCAATATCCTTGAGGGGTGGGACTGAATATGAAGGACCTACAGTAGATGACAAGAAAAAGAAGACAATGGATAAACAAGTTATTAATCCAATTCAAGAGGAGGTTACTGGAGACCTTCCAAAATCAGAAAAACCAAAATATTATGAGCCCACACCAAAAATTCTATATCCTCAATGGTTTCGAAAGGCTAATCTTGACAAATAATTCTCCAAATTCCTTGAAGTATTTAAGAAACTTCAGATTAACATCCCATTTGTGGAGGCTCTAGAACAAATGCCTAGTTATGTGAAGTTTATGAAAGAATTTGTGTCAAAGAAAAATAATCTAGAGGATTATGAGACAGTGGCACTTACTGAGGAGTGCAGCACGATACTTCAAAGAAATTACCTCCAAATCTTAAAGATCCTAGCAGTTTCAATATTCCATGTTCTATAGGGGGTTCAGTAGAAACAAAAACTTTATGTGATGTAGGGGCTAGTATGAATCTAATGCCTCTATCAATCTTTCGAAGGTTGAATTTGGGAGAAGTTAGGCCGACTACTGTATCTCTACAGATGGCAGATAGATCAGTTAATCATCCTTGTGGAGTGATTAAGGATGTTTTGGTAAAAGTAGGTAAATTCATATTTCCTGCGGACTTTATTATTTTAGATATGGAGGAAGATGAAAATATTCCAATAATACTTGGAAGGTCATTCTTGGCTACTGGTAGGGCTTTAATTGATGTACAAAAGGGTGAGTTAAAGTTGCGAGTGCAAAAAGATGAAGTAATATTTAATGTTTTTGCAGCAACAGAAATTACAACGTGTTGTAGAGTTGAAGTAGTAAACCAAGGACAGAACAAGGTGGAAGTCTCTAAGAAAAGATCTATAGTTAAAACTGGAATAGGAAAGGGCCATCATCGATTAAAAAGGTTATTTAGTGAAAGGATTCAATTGTTATATGAGCGGGGGAAAGTTTCACCAATTTCTAATCACAAGAAACGAGGGCCAACTCATGACACTATGGCTCTCAAGGATGTGAGGGGAGGACTTTATCCAAGTTGAATTTGAATGAAGAAAAGCGTCCGACTAAATGACGTTAACGACAGCGCTATAGGAGGCATTCCTATATTTTATTTTAGTTTTTGTTTTGAGTTTTAATTAGTGGACAATTTTATTTAATTTTATTTTTGGATTTGTAAAGTTTGGTTATTTTAATTTTATTTATTTTTCAGTATAAAGGTTGTAAAAATCGTGAAAATCATGAAAAAAATTGAGTTTTTCAATTAGTCATTGGGCCAAGTCACCACTTGAATTAGCAAGTCACAACATTACACAAGTCAGAGAGCAATTCAAAAAATGAAGAAGAGACGGGTCGCAACTTGGGCTAATGAGTCGCGACCCTAGGCTGAAACAGAGAGGATAGCATTTCAGGAATTTGGGGCGGGCCGCGACTTGCCAAGCTGAGTCGCGGCGCTTGGACAGTTAAAATTCTGAAGGAGTTTGAGGCAGGCCACGACTTGCTCAAGCTGGGTCGTGAGGTGTGACGGTTGCGTCATGGCACATCTCCAGGGGGCCATTTTGTATGTATGAGCATGCCTTGGTGCTTGATCATTAGTCAAGTCTTGCACCAAGTAACCTTAGGGGTAGGGAATGGCACTTTTGTAATTATGCATGTCTCCCAGACAAAAATCATATATGTTCCTGGGAAGACTTCATTTGCTTAGAATGCTCCTTAGGGGGGGTGACCTGGTGACTTAAGGAAGCACCATGTCCACCAGCAGATAGGGGCTTAAGTTGTGTACTCCCTTGCCCTATCAAGGCCTTATATGAATAAAATGATGCTTTGCCATGTCCCTTTGTGTATGCATTATTTACAGTCTATGTGGTTCTTGTTTGTTACCTTCGTTGGGCCATTGCGTGCCACTTGACTGTGTTGTTGGCTCTGATTGTTGTGTGGGATGTTGCCTCTGGATAGCTTTCCTCGTGCTTGCTCCCACTTCATAATTTCCCTTACTTGTGTGAGACTTGTAACGTGGCTAACCATTGAGTTTGCTTGCCGCAGGTGTGAATTCTAGGCTGACTTGCTAGTTAAAAGTGCTAACAAGTGCCGCACGTTCCGTCCATTCGTGTATCGAAGTTGGCGACCCGTGACAGTTGGTATCAAAGCTAAGTTGAGAAAGCTTGGGGACCCTGCAGAATGGTGAGCAACACTCAAAGGATTGAAGCGCTGGAGAGGCGCGTCGGAGAACTAGATGGCCTGGACGAAAGAGTCAGGGATCTTAGCTCTGTCAGGCTAGAACCAGAGACGACTAACGCACTAAACCGCGTGGCTGTGTTGGAGCGAGATACGACCAACCTGCTGGCCCGCATAACAGCAATCGAGAGGAGAGAAAACCTTTCAAGCACATCCCATAGTCCTCCGAGGGAGGAACGTATGGAGGCAATGGAACGAGCGGTGAAGGACCTACAAAAATCATTAAATGACCTTGTAGAGAATTGCAGGGTGTCGGTTGAGGCAATTAAAGAGGAAATGTTGGAGATGAACACCAAGCTGAACCTCACCATGAGGGCAGTTAGGAGCCAGCCTACAACCGGACCCATTGGCATGGAATATGGCAGAGTAAAAGTCCCAGAACCGAGGCCCTACGGTGGGGCTAGAGACGCGAAGGACTTAGAGAACTTCCTTTTTGATATGGAGCATTACTTCTGAGTCGTGAGAGCTGAATCGGAAGATGGCAAGGTTGCCATGGCGACGATGTACTTGTCTGCGGATGCCAAAGTGTGGTGGAAGACAAAGTATGACGATATTCAGAACGGCAGATGCACCATAACAACCTAGGAAGATCTCAAGAGAGAGTTGAAGATGCAGTTCCTCCCCGAAAATGTTGCCTACATAGCTCGACGCCAATTGAGAGAGCTGAAGCACACTGGCATAATCCGAGAATATGTTAAGAAATTCTTAGGATTGATGCTAGATATAAAAGACATGTCCAAAGTGGACAAACTCTTTGCGTTTTAGAAGGTCTGAAGCCTTGGGCAAAGCAAGAGCTCGAGCGGCAGAGAGTGGCTGACCTAGCCACTGCTCAGGCTGCTGCCGAACGATTAACTGATTACTCATCAGGGAACATTCAATCCAAGAAGACCAATCCGTCGACTAGTGGAAGTAATGTTGGGAGTAAAAAGTTTGGGAAGTCTTGGCAGAGCAAGAGTGGGGGAGGAGAGAAAAGGATTGTGGAGTCTAACACTCCTAGCAAAGGTGGCAACCCCCAGTTCAAGAAGCCTCTTACATGTTGGATCTGTACCGGACCTCATAAGTCAATAGAGTGTCCTCACAAAGGCAAGATGAGTGCCCTCCAGGCGACATTTGTCCAAGCAGAACAAAACAACGAAGAGGAGGAGGAGGAGTATACGCACATGGGTGCCCTCCGGATGCTGAATGCTCTCAAGAAACACGGTGCGAAAGTGAAGAAGACCCCCGGAAAGGGACTAATGTATGTGGCCGCCGCTCTAAACGGTAAAATGGCCGGAAGTGTGATGATCGACACGGGCGCCACTCACAACTTCATTTCGGAGATCGAAGCTAAGCGTTTGGGACTAAAATGGGAGAACGACCATGGCCGCATGAAAGCGGTTAACTCAGAAGCCTTGGCCACAACCGGCGTGGCTAAAAAGGTGAACATGAAGATTGGCTCGTGGGAGGGGCAGACTGACTTAGTGGTCGTGCGAATGGACGACTTTGATGTAATATTGGGTATGGACTTCCTTACGGAAAAGGGAGCCATTCCCATCCCAGCGACGGGAAGCTTACTCATAATGGGGGAGACACCTGCAGTGGTGCCTGCTAAAGTAGAGCAGCCCCCAGAAACCAAGCTGCTGTCAGCCTTACAGTTGAAGAAGGGCGTGAGAAGGCAAGAGCCCACGTATATTATCCTACCCACAATATACGAGGATACGGTGGATGAAGTCATCCCACCAGAAATTCGAATGGTCTTGAAGAAGTATGGGGATGTGATGCCGGACCAACTCCCCAAAGCCTTACCACCTAGAAGAGAGATCGATCACCAGATTGAGCTAGTGCCGGGAGCCAAACCACCTGCAAAGGCGGCCTATAGAATGGCACCCCCCGAACTAGCAGAACTGAGGAAGCAGTTGAAAGATTTACTAGAGGCAGGCTTCATCAGGCCATCGAAGGCACCATATGGTGCACCCATGCTATTCCATAAAAAGAACGACGGGAGCTTGAGACTATGTATTGATTACCGGGCTCTCAATAAAGTGACGGTGCGTAATACGTACCCCATCCCCTTGATCGCCGACTTATTCGACCAGTTGAGTGGAGCTAAATTCTTTACAAAACTAGACTTGAGATCAGGCTACTTTCAAGTGCGGATAGCCGAAGGGGATGAGCCGAAGACAACGTGTGTGACTCGATATGGAGCATACGAGTTCCGAGTCATGCCGTTTGGGTTGACGAACGCACCAGCCACATTCTGTACGTTGATGAACCAAGTTTTCCAAGAATATCTAGACAAGTTCGTGGTAGTCTACTTGGATGACATTATGGTCTATAGCTCCACAATAGAAGAACATCAACGACACTTATCCCAAGTGTTTCAGAAATTGAGAGAGAACCAACTCTATGTGAAGCGAGAAAAGTGCTCTTTCGCACAAGAGAGGATCAAGTTCCTAGGCCACATAGTAGAGCGTGGTCGGATCCGCATGGATCTAGAGAAGGTGCGGGCCATTCAAGACTGGAAGGCCCCCACAAATTTGAAGGAATTACGCTCTTTCCTTGGTTTAGCCAACTATTATCGAAGATTTGTGGAGGGCTATTCAAGAAGGGCGACACCCTTGACAGAGTTGTTGAAGAAGGGTGTAACTTGGACGTGGACCGATAGATGTGTCAAAGCATTTCAAAGTCTGAAAGAAGCCATGATGCGAGATCCTTTCCTAGCCTTACCAGATGTTGGTAGGCCCTTTGAAGTGCAGACAGACGCGTCTGATTTTGCCTTAGGAGGGGTGCTTGTACAAGAGGGCCACCCCGTAGCTTATGAAAGCCACAAACTCATGGAGATAGAGAGGCAGTACACTGCCCAAGAGAAGGAGCTTCTCGCAGTAATTCATTGTCTACGAGTGTGGAGGCACTACTTGTTGGAGTCGAAGTTTGTGGTGAAGACAGATAATTCCGCGGTGAGTCATTTCCTCACCTAGCCAAAGCTTACCCCTAAACTAGCACGATGGCAGGAGTTCATAGCAGAATTCAACTTTCATTTCGAACACAAGGCGGGCCGTCTAAACCAGGCAGCTGATGCCTTGAGTCGCAAAGCTGAGTTAGCGGCTCTAAAATTGCTGGCTAATATGTCGACTAGCATGGTAACCACTCCACTCCGAGAGCGCATTAAGGAGAACCTGGTGAAAGACCCGGTGGTGAAGACCATCATGAATCTCGCAAAAGAGGGAAAGACTCGCCAATTTTGGGTAGAAAACGATCTTTTGTGGGCCAAGGGTGGCCGCTTATATGTTCCCAAGACAGGAGATTTGCGGAGGACACTAACGAGTGAGTGTCACGACACCTTGTGGGCGGGTCATCCAGGGTGGCAGAGAACCCATGCCTTGTTAAAGCAGGGGTACTACTGGCCACAAATGCGCGACGATATCGTGGAGTATACCAAAACCTGTCTCACCTGCCAGCAAGACAAAGTGGAGAGACACAAGACGCCAGGGTTGTTGGAACCTTTGTTAGTCCCAAGCCGACCATGGGAGAGTGTGTCGCTTGACTTCATTACTAGTTTACCGAAGACGGGAGACTTGAGTGCGATCTTAGTGATCGTGGACAGATTTTCAAAGTATGCAACCTTCATACCGGTGTCAAAATATTGCTCGGCAGAAGAGACAGCGAGACTTTTCTTCAAGTATGTAGTTAAGTATTGGGGAGTACCCCAAAATATAGTTAGTGACCGTGATGGAAGATTCACAGGGACCTTATGGTCGAAGTTATTCAACCTTTTGGGGTCACAACTAAATATTTCCTCGAGCTACCATCCTCAAACAGATGGACAAACTGAAAGATTCAATGGGATGCTGGAAGAGTATTTGCGGCATTTCGTCAGTGCTAACCAAAAGAATTGGCTGCAACTACTAGACGTAGCTCAATTTTGTTTCAACTCTCAGAAGAGTTCTTCATCAAACAAGAGCGCTTTTGAACTTGTTAACGGTCAGCAACCGCTGTTACCCCACACAGTGGATGAGTATCGCGGAAGAAATCCGAGAGCCTTCAATTTCACGAAAGACTGAAAGAAAACCACCGAGATTGCCCGAGCCTACCTGGAGAAGGCATCAAAGAGAATGAAAAAATGGGCAGATCAGAATAGACGACCGCTGGAATTCAAAGCAGGCGACTTAGTGATGATCAAGCTGAGGCCCGAACAATTGAGATTCCGAGGGAATAAGGACATCAGACTCGTCCGCAAATACGAGGGTCCTGTTCCAGTCATCTCGAAAGTGGGCCTGACCTCTTACAAAGTTAGCTTACCAGAATAGATGAAGATACACCCGGTCTTGCACGTCAGCAACCTCAAACCGTATCACGAAGATCCAGAAGAGCCAGTGCGCAACCAGTCTACCAGAGAAGGAGTCAGCGTCAAGCCACGAAGCAGCAGACAACCTGAAGAAATCCTAGCAGAGAGGACCGTGGTCGTGGACAGAAAGAAGAAGAAAGAGTTTCTGGTGAAGTGGAAAGGGCTCGGAGATGAAGAAATTTTCTGGGAAAGGGCGGAGACTTGCACAAGCATACGCAGAAGATTGAAGATTAGCAAGGGGCAAGTTCGTCGAGGACGCCGAAGATTTAAGTGGGGGAGAGTGTGACGTGCTGCGTCATGGCACATCTCCAGGGGGCCATTTTGTATGTATGAGCATGCCTTGGTGCTTGATCATTAGTCAAGTCTTGCACCAAGTAACCTCAAGGGTAGGGAATGGCACTTTTGTAATTATGCATATGTCTCCCAGACAAAAATCATATATGTTCCTGGGAAGACTTCATTTGCTTAGAATGCTCCTTAGGGGGGGTGACCTGGTGACTTAAGGAAGCACCATGGCCACCAGCAGATAGGGGCTTAAGCTGTGTACTCCCTTGCCCTATCAAGGCCTTATATGAATAAAATGATGCTTTGCCATGTCCCTTTGTGTATGCATTCTTTACAGTCTATGTGTTGCTTGTGTGTTACCTTCGTTGGCCATTGCATGCCACTTGACTGTGTTGTTGGCTCTGATTGTTGTGTGGGATGTTGCCTCTGGATAGCTTTCCTCGTGCTTGCTCTCACTTCATAATTTCCCTTACTTGTGTGAGACTTGTAACGTGGCTAACCATTGAGTTTGCTTGCCGCAGGTGTGAATTCTAGGCTGACTTGCTAGTTAAAAGTGCTAACAAGTGCCGCACGTTCCGTCCATTCGAGTATCGAAGTTGGCGGCCCGTGACACGACGTGCCTGTGTTGGATAGAATAAAGAAGGCTTAAACTCGTTTTTTCTTAACCCTTTTTCTCATTTTTTTCAAATTCTCTCTTTCAGTTCCCATTTCCTTGAGAGAAAAAAAAAACTCTACAATTTTTCCCTCTTTCCCTCAGTAGTAATCACTAAGAGTTGGTAGGGAAGGAGAAGTAGTTGAGGAGCCCATACCAGCCACTGATCAAACAGAGGGAGTGAGAGCAGCTAAAGAGGAGAGAAGAGAAGAATACCCTCAATATTTGGCACTGGAGGCTCCACTGGATCCACACTTGGCCAGACTCGATTACATCATTCGGCAGAACCAGCATACGCATAATTATTTGAGCGAGCTTCATGATTTCCATAGAGCTCAAGTTGATAGGCAGAACAAGCTGATTTACTGATGGTCGAACCAAGAGGCGGACCGACAATACTTCCCTTATCCACCGCCTTGGCATCCATTTCCAGACCCACTGCCATTCTGAAGTGATTCACACCAAGTAAGTTTTCTTTTCTTTACTTATTTTTAAACATTGGGGACAATGTTTAGTTTAAGTTTGGGGGAGGGAGCTTATTTTTCTGTTAGTGATGTTTTGTGTGATATGTTTATGTTAGTGTTTAAAGTTTTGTTTTAGTGTGTTTAGTTTGGTACCAACATGAATGAAAATTGACTACAATTGTCGATGAGAATAAAATGAATGTTATGAGTATAATTCAAAGAAAATGAAATCTGAAACAAAATCTGTGTGCTTGATTAAACACTTCGTTAATTCATTTTAGTTTAGATAACATTTGTTGAATATTTTGTCATGATATTAAATTTATGTTTTTGATATTGATTATGCTTGCTGAAATTGGTTAGTGGAATGATTAATGGAAAGTGAAAATTATTTTCAACAATTCTAGAACTTGCTTACTTATTATTTGAGGCGAAATAATATATCATGTATGCTTAGGAATATGATTTAGATTATCAAGTGGATCGTTTGAGCTTTTCTTGCCAACCTTAAATTACTTAATCATTTGGCTACCTTTTTTGAGCCTAATTTTGTATCCTTTTTGTTCTAAAACCATCATTTAAGCCTAATACTTGCCATTGGTTATATCCGTCCTGAATATACTATGAGCATATGATTGAGAAATAATTATGGGGATTGATGTGTAATGGGGTTTAATTGTGATTTGAGTGTGTTTAGAAAGTGAAAGTGAAAAATCTAGAGAGAATATATATATATTGAAAAATAGAGAAAAAAAATGATGAAAGATATTTCAATACACTCCCAATATGAGTACATAAGAAAAATCAAGTTTGGGGAAGTGTAGTTATTATTGAAAAAAAATATCAAAAATAAATATATATCTCTCTAAAGAAAAAAAATAAGTAAGAGAGGGGATTATGGGATTGTATTCTTATGAAAATAAAGTTGGTGAGTTTTGGTCATGTGCTTATAGTAAAGTGAGCTTAAAAATACATCTTTCATCTACCTTTACTGTATCGTCCCAAATTTCCTAATAAAGCTTAGGGCCTTGATTAGGGGGCCAGGATGGAAAATTATGGAATTATATGATTATGTGATATTTATGCGTATCATTATGTGAATATGTGAGTTATATTATAATATGACTAGATATGCATGTGTTAGGTGTATTAAATATGCATGTGGGCCCATTTCTGTTCAATTGAGAAATTTTCATATTTTGGTCATTTTGGGTATATTTGGCATATATGTGCTATGTGTGTGGTGCTTCATTATTATTTGGTTATGCATGGGTTACTCAGTATGAGGCTATCCTAGGAAGCAAGCTAGTGGGAAAGTCACAACGGGATTTATACTTGACTCGGAGTGAGTCAAGGGGTATTTAGCACATTACCAGGATATTGGGGTAATGAGAATAAATATTTAATGATAAATTTGGAGTTAGTGAGATCAGGGGGAAATTCTGTGAATTTTGAGTATTTTACCCCGGGGGCGTTTTCGGGACCCCGAGCATTAGGATTTTCTTGAGGTTACTTAAGCTTGAAGTAACCTGTTAGAATTATAAAAAGAACGTTCAATACATTCTCTCTCCATCCCATTCCCTTTTCGTCACCTATTCGCATTTTCGAAGGAAACTTGAGTTTTAGGACTCGGATTCAGGCAAGGATCGAGGCACAGCAATTCTACAGAAGATTAGAAGTTTTTTAGCTGGAGGATTTAGCTGGGAAACAACTCAATCGGAGGTAATTCAAGTTTTGAGTTCTAAGTTTTATAGTTTTTAAGCTTGGATTGGATTTTTGTGTTTTGATAAGTTTTTGGATGAATTGAAGCTTGGGTTTTATTGGTATTGGATAATTAGGATGTTTGGGAACTTTGATTTTGGAATTTGGAGATGTTTGGATAGGTTTTTGGAATGTTTTTAAATGGAGAAAACGAGGTTTTTGGCTAGGTTCGTGGTTGGGTCGCAGCCCTGTTCTTAGGCGCCGCGGCCCAGGCTTGAAGAAGGAGGAGGTTAGCTGATGGACAGGTAGGGCCGCGGCACAAGGTAGGTGCACCGTGGCGCAAGGTGCAGATAGAGAAGAGGCTCGGCCTCTATTTGGAGGCGGGCCGCAGCTCAGGGTTTGGGGGTCGCGACGCTTAAGGGCAGTTTTGTCTATTTTTGGTTTTTAGTCGTGGGAACTTAATTTTAAGGGCCTGGGATCAATCCTACTACCCCAGTTGAGTAGGATTCGACATCCCAGAGGCTAGGACTTGGTCAGGAAGTATTTATTTACTCATTTTGATGGGGTTTTATATTATGGTTGTGACTAGGTTATCGATAGGGGCTTGGAAACATGATTGTGCTTAAGGATCATTTATTGGTAACCTATACTTGGACCAAAGGCAAGAAAACTACACCCAGTATGTGATGCATGTGATGCATAAGATACATATGATTAGGGCATGGCATGAATGTTGAATATGAGATTGATCAGAGCTTGAGTCTCTGTAAATGTGCATGATCACAATTATGCTAGTGATTTTTGAGTAAGCATGTTGAAAGCCCTGTATTTGGATATTTGACATATGATATATGCCTGGTTGCATTGCTTACTTGTGAGTGGTATGACCTATGAGTCAGGAATCGGCAATGGTGTTAGTATTGACTGTGAAGCTGTGACTCATTAGTCAAGTTCGGCAATAATACTGAGCACTGATCATATGGTATTGACTTATGAGTCAAGAACGGTATTAGCGTGTTTAACGCAAGCCGAAAAGATTAGATCTAATCTACATAAGCATTATCATCATAAGCATGAAATGCTTAACCGACCCTAAGTTCGATGAAAATAAAAGCGCTTGTCTAGTCTAAAGGCTAGTTACATAGAGTCAGGGCTATAAGCTCGGGTGACTAATACGTCACATGGCTAGGAGGGCGTGGGACCTCAAAGATAGACTTATTAGTCATCTATACAAAGATGGACTTATCAGTTATCTACACAGAGATAGACTTATTAGTCATCTATATAGAGATGGACTTATCAATCATATACATAGAGAAAGACTCATTAGTCATCTACACAGAGATAGACTCATTAGTCATCTAAACAGAGTGTAACTCATTAGTCACATATACCGGGTGTGACTCATTAGTCACCCACATAGAGATAGACTCATTAGTCATCTATTCAGGGAGCATATCCCCAGAGATTGACTCATTAGTCATCTATTCAGACGCAGGACCCCATAATCATTTATTTGGACTTGCTTGCATGCATGAATAGGGTTATTATTGCTAGGCATGCTATTATGATTCAGTGACATGTTATTATCTGTTCATAAGCATATTGAGTTTTATTGCTGAGCCTCAGCTCACGGGTGTTATGTGGTGCAAGTAAAAGCAAAAGAAAGTTGGACCATCCTTGAGTTGGATAGCTTGGGTGACAATGTGTACATATGCGGCTGCTCAACCGCCACGACCAAGGGTTTAAAGAGGAACTAGGGTTAAACCCTATTTTGCCGCTTAGGACAGCTGGTTGTAAATATTTTATTGTAATTAACCTTTAAATTATATTTTTGGGATCCCAATGTATATAGTAAACATTTTAGTGAAACGTTGTATCTTAACCAAAAAAATTAACCCTAAATTGTAATCGCACTTAGTTACACGATTATGGCCAAATGGCTCGGTTAGCGAGTTTAGCACGGTTTAAAATGCACAACGTAACGGTCCCTGTTACAAGCCTATAAAAGTCCTATTGATTCTTATGCATATCATGATTTATATTAGTGGAGAATAGCAAGTAAGTGAGCTTATGGAATATTTTGGTTTGAATGGATCGATTGGAAAGAAATTTGATGAGCATAATTGATTTCAAATTCATTTATTTAATAATCATGAGTTAATAATCCAAAATGTTATTAGAATAAGGTGTGTTGTTTAAGTGTTTTGATCAAAATTCTAGATTGAACAAACTATTGAGTAGTTTTATGAGAATTATATGATTAACATTCATGATTTTGAGGCATAATTGTTGATGTTGGTACAGTTCATGTTGTTAGAATTTAGGATTGTTTTGAGTCCTTTGTTCGAGGGCGAATAAAGAGTAAGTTTGGGGGAGTTTGATAACTTCATTTTAGGGTCATTTTAAAAGGTGTTTTTGTGGTAATCTTGAGTGTTTATGTGTGTTTTTTGCAAGATTACGCTTTTATTTGTCTTTGTTGTAGGTTGGTGTGATGAATCACGAGAAAATGCAAAAAGAAGCTAAAATGGTGGAAAAACGAGGCTTTTGGCGGTTATTGGACTAAAAATGCTTAAAGGACATGTTTTGATGAAGAGATGAGCTGAACGATCAAATCTGAGAAAAAATTTAATTAAAGTCGCGAATTGAGGTGAAGTCTGAGGTGCATATGTTTGCTGGAAAGAGTTAGTGTCGCGACTTGGGCTTACAAGTCACGACTCAAGAGGGAAACAGAGGCTTAGCTAAGAGGAAATGCAGACACGGGCCGCGACTTGAGAATCTTAAGTCGCAACGCCTGAAGCCATTATACGAAAAGAAAAGGGCTTAAAATAGACACGGGTCGCGACTTAGAAAAGGCCAAGTCGCGGCCCGCACATGGAAAAACTTAGCATCTTTTTATTTTTTACTATAAATTCATGTTTAGGGTTTAATTAAGTCATTGGGTCAGTTTTTAATTACGTTTTTAGAGACTAATTGTGGTTCTTAGGTTAAAAATTCTGCAGTTTCATATTTTTATTTCTTCTTCAAGTTTATGAATCTTATGTTTTTGAATAATTATTTTGTTGATTTAGTCATGTCTGATATGAACTAAACAATTTTTATCTAGGGTTTAATGTAGTCACTTGGATTTTTATCTAATTGAATTATGATGTTCTTTTGATTTTTCTTCTCTATTCTAATCTATATAATGTGTGTTTAATGCTAGTAAATACTTGATCACTATTTGCTTGATTTAATAATTTTGATTCAAAATTCGAAAGATAATAATTGAATGTGCTATCATTATATAGACATAGGTTGCATATTGGATGAAAGTACATGTATGACTTGTGTAGTAATTAGGTTTTCACGCTTAATGTCCTCTATATGTTTAAGTTTATCACAGAGATGTAGAAAACCTGCATATAGGCTGAGATCTTATATCTTGAAAAAGAATAGGAATCGATTTATGTTAACCTTCTATTAGAATAGAAAGAAAGAAATCTAGAATTGATTAATACAATTAGTAGAATGAAAAGTTGATGAAATTAACACCCTAGGTCTTTTTCATAGTGATTTAAATCTTTTATTGAGTTGTTTTTGTTTAAAGTATTTTCAAATTTAAAACTAAATTCAAAAATCAAATTCTAGTTGCCAAATAGAAATTTAAAGAACAATTAGTGGTACTTGGAAGATAGTCTTCAAGGGAACGATACTTTACTTATCATATATTACTTGAATCGATTGTGTGCACTTGCGTATATAC
The DNA here is from genome assembly GCF_963169125.1 of Humulus lupulus. Lineage (NCBI taxonomy): Eukaryota > Viridiplantae > Streptophyta > Magnoliopsida > Rosales > Cannabaceae > Humulus > Humulus lupulus. The sequence goes on along the minus strand of NC_084801.1, from coordinate 20,195,686 downwards.
ATATTTTCACGATCATAAATATAATTCTATAAATACTTAGAGTGAATTTCCATGTTTATAGTGGAGTAATCATGGAATTAAAAAATAAGATTATTGGATTAAAGATTTTAATTAATAATTTGATTTATTGGAGCTTCGTATTATAGGTCAATGGTCCCCAGATCACCTTTGTCCTACACTGTCAAGGGTAAGAATGTCAAAAATAAAGATTTGTAAAGAGAATGACTTAATTGCAAATGAATTAATTTTCCAGAAAAAGGAAATAATTATGTGATAACTATAGGCAATTGATTAATTATAAATTAATTAATTATTTAACTATATAGTTTTTATTTTCAACACGATTATGTGATAATTATAGGCAATTGATTAATTATAAATAAATAAATTAATTAACTATATAGTTTTTATTTTCAACACGTATAGGTTAAAATAAATATTAATCTTGTTTGAATTAATATATAAAGAGAGATTAATAATTATCTTATATAGAATAACGTATTTATTTATTTATTTAAAACTGATATTTTAAAATAAAATTAATTTTGAATTAACTAATATTTATGTTGGGATAAATATATTATCTTAAAAGTTGATTAAACAAACAAATGAAAAAATTAAGGAAAACTCTAATATGTGGGGTGACACACTGACTGTACAGTGAGTGTGACACCACACACAGGAACTCCCTAATCCTCGAGATTTGAATTTCGAATTTCAAATTATTTATTTAATCAGTTATTTAATTATTTATTTTTAAATATAATTTAAATTAAATAATTATAGCACATTAGTTTTAATTTGAATTCCATTTTTGATAAAATACAGATTAATTAATTAGATTAAGTATCTTTATAAAAACTAATAGAGTGATACTTCAAATAAATGATGTTTTTTTATGTGATTAAAAATAGACTCTTTCTCTGAGACACAAGCGATAGTTTCCTAAACCTGAAAACTGTTTAATTCCTCTTTTCTCAATCAAACATCTACAGATCTCATGTGTTAAGTACATCTAGAAAGTCATAAACCAACATTTTGAATCATACGTGCCCACACACGTCCTTGTGTGTTTGAGGATTGGTTTAGAAGATCAATGTGTGAGCTTTCAGAACTTGGATAGAAAGATCTTTGATTTTATACAAAAATATTCGAGGACATTTGATAGACTACATGATGTAATCTCTAATCTGATTGTATGTAATTTAATATATATATATATATGTGTGTGTGTGTGTGTGTGTGTGTGTATGTATGATTTTGGCTGGCATTAATAAATATTAAAAAGGGTCATTTCCCGATGCGTATCTTTGATTTGCTCTTTTAATACCAATAGTTCCCTGGTACATTATAATGGATAGCAAGTTGTACAGGCAAGGATATTCATTACCCCTTCTCTGTTGTGTGTCAAAGAAAGAAGCCAGCCTTATACTCTGATAAGTACATGAGGGCTTTTGTGGGGACCACGCTGGGGGGCAGAGCCTTGCCAAGAAAATCTTAAGGCAATGATACTTCTGGTCCACTATGAATAGTGATGCGAAGGACTGCGTCAAGAAGTGCGACATGTGCCAACGCTTCACCAACATACCCCGAGCTCCTCCAAATGAGCTCACCCAGATGACAAGTCTTTGGCCTTTCGCAATTTGAGGGATTGATCTTATTAGGTCCTTGCCCACCGAAAAAGGGGGAGTGAAGTACGTTATTGTGGCGGTCAACTACTTCACGAAGTGGGTCGAAGCCGAACCTCTTGCTACAATCACTTCTAAGAAGGCGCTAGACTTCGTCATTAAGAACATCATTTGCCGCTACGGGCTCCCGAGAAAGATAGTCTCCGACAACGTCCTGCAATTTGACAGCGAATTGTTCACAAACTTAATGTCAAGGGTTAGGGTTAAAAAATTTGGTCAAAGGAATTGTTGACTTTTATTTAAAAAGTTTCATACATACATGGGATCCCAAAATATTACAAACAAATGTTTAAAAAGGTGTATATACATCAAAAGTTACAACTGGCCGACCTAAGCAACAAAATTAGGGCTACAACCCTAGTTCCTCTGAGATATCCTTGACCGTGGTGGACGAGCAGCCGCATATGTACACGCTGCCACTGAAGCTCTCCAACTCACGGTTGGTCAAGCTTTCCTTTCCCCTTACCTGCACCACAAAGCACCCGTGAGCCAAGGCTCAGCAAGAAAACTTAAACATGTGCATAAACAGGAAATATAAATCTCCAGATACTTATCTGGCACATCCAGTAGTAATAACCTACTCATACAGGTATACAATTACAAATAAATGGTCGTTGGACCATTCTGGGGCCGCTGCCTTGAGTAGTTGACCATAGAGTCAACCCCGGGGCCCTATCCGCTAACTATGTGACCATAGAGTCACCTGGGGCCCTCGCCCTTAGCTCTGGGTAACTAGCCATAGAGCTAGCCAAACACTTTTGTTTTCCATCGACCATTGGGTCGACCAACGTAATAGTACGTTGCTGATTTAGACCTAAGCCTTTCGACCAACGCGCAATACGCTATTGCCGTCCTTGACTAATAAGTCAAGCCCTGATCCAGGTATTCGAATATCGATACAAAAACAGATATGGATAGGCATACCTCAACAAGACAAACATGCATACATATTAATCACGTAACATCATTAAGAAACTGTAATCATAGTAATAATCATGCTTATTTAACGGGCCAAGCCCTAGCCACGCAAACCATGTGAATAGCCATGAAACAATTAAGCAGGTATAGAATATTCAAGTATGTTTAATCAATAAACAGAATGATAACTTAATCATAATCATTCTTAGGGGCCCAAGCCCTATTCGTAACTATTATTAACAGTTGAGCCAAGCCCTAATCACACATAACACATATTAGGTGCAGTTTTCTTACCTCAGGTCCGAGTATAACGTAAAATAAGAACGACCCTCGAGCACGATCTCGGTTCTGAGCCCCCAGCGATGACCTAGTCACACTCATAATATAGGATTCCATCAATAATGTGCAAATAAAGGCTTCTGGACCGAGTCCTAGCCTCCGGGACCTCGAATTCTACTAAACTGGGTAGTAGTATCGATCCCGAGCCCTAAGGAAAAGATTCCCGTCTCTAAAAACTCACCATGGCCAAAACAGCCCAGGCGTCCTATGACCTACCCTTGAGGGTTGCGGTGCGCCCCTCAAGTCAGAGGCCCTCCTCCCCTGGAAATGGAACACGAGCCGCGACCTGGCCTGAGGGTCGCGGCGTGCCTCCCAGACAAAAGCCCCTAAGGGCCCTGGGTTCGGTTGGGTCACGGCGCGCCTCCCAAACAAAAGCCCCTAAGGGCCCTGGGTTCGGTTGGGTCGCGGCCCCTCAAGAACAGGGCCGCGACTTGGCCCTGCGAACCCAGATTTCCTCCATTTCTCTTTAGCCAAATCCAAACAAAACTATCCTAATTTCACCCTAAATCAATAATTCAATCCACATAACAGTTTTAATTTCTTCCCCGCAACAAAACCCAACTGAAACCTAGATACAAAACTCATCAAAACTTCCAATTTAGCTCTTGAGCTATAAGGCTAAAGAACACCTCAAGAACAACTATGAATTCTAACACAATTTAGTTAAACACGAAGATTAACACATTACCTCAGCTGTGAAAGTTGATCCCTTAGCCACAAGCTATTCGAATTCTAATCCCAAGTCTTCAATTCCTTAATTTCTAGCCAAAATCTTCTTAGTTCTTCAAATAGCTCCCTTAGAAAAGTATAGAGAAAAACAGAGAGGGAGAGAGTCGGTTGTGATAGGTGTTTTAAGTGTTTTTGTGTTTTCTTAAGGCTTAAGTTTACTTAAGTTAATCCTGAGGCTCGGGGTACCAAAAACGTCCCCGATGGCAAAATGGTCAAAATCCCCAGTATTCCCTCCTAATCTCGCTAACTCCAAATATATCCTCAATTATTCATTCCCATTACCCGATAACCCGATTTAATACCAAATACCTAAAATACCCCTTGACTCACCCCGAGTCAAGTATTGGGTCCCATTGTGACTTTCCCACTAACTTGCTCCCTAGGACTCGTGCCGAGTAACCTAAATAAACCCACATAATAATGTTGTAACGCCCTGGGTAGCCAAGACTGTTACATTGTGTGTTTATAAAGGAACAAGACTTGCTAATCAAGTCATTTAGTTGAAAACGTGTCACTAACTATTAATGAACTAGGGTTAAAAGGTTTTGGTCACAAAAGATACATTTCATTTAAATAATTGTTTTATACATGGGATCCCAAAAGTAATTGAGTTTAAAGGACAGTTTACAAAATTTTCGGATATATACAACCACTGGCCGCTCTAAGGGCAAAACAAACATTTAAAGTTCTCCTGTTCCTGTCCATCCCTCGACCGTGGTGGCCGAGCAGCTCACTATGTACATTATGCCTCTAGAGCTCCCCAAATTAGGGATGATTAAGCTTACCCTTGCCTTTACCTGCACCACGTAGCACCTGTGAGCCAAGGCCCAACAAGAAAATCATATTATCATAGCATGATGAATGACAATAACCAGATAACTTATAAAACATAACTGTATACTCAATCATACATAGCATTCACATAGTCAGACATTCAGCATACCCAAACTCATCAAATCAACATTAACAACTAAGTCATATAATAATTAGGGTCGACGCCCTTAGGTTGTACCCACTATTAACCCCACTGACTCCAGTCCGCTTAAACCGAGCTCAGTGAATATTAAGCTATCCTTAGCTACCAATGGCTGAGTCGCACCCTGTGCGCCAACATTAACTCCGACACTCTTAGGTCATTTTTTTTATATTCACATGGTGTAATACCATCATACAATAATGCATACAGGTATAGGGAACCCTTAGTCCCATCATAACTCACAACCGGGTGCAGTTTTCTTACCTTTAACTCTGAATGCTTTGATTACAAGAAATGACCCTTGAGCACGATCCCTTTTCCGAGCCCTGACGTACACCTAGCCACAACCAAGATAAAGAATTCCATCAATAATAATTGAATAAAGGTTTTCGGTCCAAGTTCTAGCCTTCGGAACATCGAATTCCACCAAACACGGTAGTGGAATCGATCCCAAGCACCCAAGGTTAGGTCTCCGCACCTAAAACCTTCTCAAAGCCAAAAATGACTTAAGAGCCGCGACCCTAAGCCCTCTGTGCCACGGCCCGCCTCCATCCAGAGGCCTAGCCTCCCCAAACAACAGACACAGGCCGCGGCCCAGCACTCCCCATGCCGTGGCCCGCCCTTCTTCTTCAGCTCCCACCTGTTTTAGAGGGTCGCGGCTCTGTTCTTGGTGTGCCGCGGCACACCAAGAACAGAGTCGCGACCCGACCCCTTTGAACCCAAAAAAAATCACCATTTCTAATAGCCAAACCTTCACTCAATTTAACCCAAAACCATCCCAATATCATACTTTAATTATCACAATAGTTCTAATATACTCTTAGCAACAAAGCCCATAGGAAAACTAGCTTAAAACTCATCAAAATCACATTTCAATCCTTGAAACTCCAAAGCTCAAAAACTACATAGAATAGCCAACAATTCCCAGAATTCAAGTGCTAAACCATAATTAGAGACTTACCTCTACTGAAGAACAAGTCCACCAAGTTGTTGCTAAGCTAATTTAAAAGTCCTTAGCCTCAATTCAATCTTTAATATCAAGAACCCAATAACACTTAATACCCAGCCAAAACTACAGAATTTAGACAGATAAAATCATAATTCAATGCTTACCTAAATTCTTGTCTGAACATTCAATTTGCTACTGAGATATTCCCCGAAATTCCAGCTCAAATCCTTGAGTTTCTAGCTGAATCTTCCTTTGGTTTCCATGGTTTCCTTGAGAGAGAGTGAGTTGAAAGATGAGGGAAGGGTCGCTTTGGATGTTTCTACTGCTTTCCTTAGTTTTGTTTTATCTATCCTTAGTTAATTAAGTTAATCCCAAGGCTCGGGTACCAAAAACGTCCCCGATGGCAAAATGGTAAATTTCCCCAATATTCCTTCCTAAACTCTCTAACTTCAAATATATCTCCAATTATTTATTTTCATAACCTGATAACCCAAATAAATATCTAATACCTAAAATACCCCTTGACTCACCCCGAGTCAAGTATTGGGTCCTGTTGTGACTTTCTCGCTAATTGGCTCCCAAGGATCGCCTCAAGCCACATGCTGCAAATATATCCACATAATAATGTAGTCTCCACAATTATAACATATAGTCACATAAGCATGCTTATCACAGAATCATGCATTAAAATCATTTAAATCACACATAAACCAATTATGCCCTCCCAGCACACTAATCAAGGCCCTTAAGTCTTATTAGTGAATTTTGGATCGTTACAAATGTGGTCTCTCACATATATGAACATATATACAATTATTCCCATAATGGGCCAAATTACGAAAGTTGCCCTTCTAATAAGAAACGGGCCCACATGCATATTTAATATCCATAAACATGCATAACTAGTTATATTATCATATAACACACATAATCACAATCAAATATATCAAGTAAACATATAATTCCATATATTTCCATCCTGGCCCCCTAACCAAGACCCTAAACCTTACTAGGTAATTTCAGGCAAGCTCAAAAGCTATACACGTAAATGATCTTTGTCGGAGAAGGGGCGGGCCAATTCTGCCTCCTGTACAGAACAAAGAGCTCTACTAGCACCTGATATCCATTCGGGGATAGCTAGAAGAGGGCTATGTCGATGAACTTCAGGAAGTCTACATAGTATTAATGGAGTGGTAGCGCGGCTCCCGCCTGGAGGTGAGAAGCATTCCACGCTCCGAGGCCATGAACGCTCTCCTGTGCCCTCTCATTCTCTCGAGACAAGCGCGCCAGCATGTCTCGTGTGTCCACTCTGAAGTGGGAGATGATCTTGTTAAGAGTTCCCCAGTGTCTCAGCTTGCTTGGAAGCTCCTCCTGTAACGACCCAAAATCACTAATAAGGCTTAAGGGCGATTAGTGTGTCAGGAGGGCATAATTGGTTTATATGTGATTTAAATGATTTTAATGCATGATTGTGTGATAAGCATGCTTATGTGATTATATGGATATATGAAATGCATGTCTATGGGTATAAGTATGCATGTAGGCCATGTTTAGCTTAAAGGGGCATTTTTATAATCTTAGCCCATTGAGGGCATAAATGTGATTAAATGTTATAATTGTAAGGCCACATTATTATGTGGATATATATTTGCAGCATGTGGCTCGAGGCGAACCTAGGGAGCCAATTAGCGAGAAAGTCACAACGGGACCCAATACTTGACTCGGGGCGAGTCAAGGGGTATTTTGGGCATTAGAAATTTATTTGGGCTATCGGGTTATGAAAATAAATAATTTGAGATATATTTGAAGTTAGAGAGTTTAGGAGGGAATATTGGGGAAATTTACCATTTTGCCCTCGGGGATGTTTTTTGGTACCCCGGGCCCTGAGATTAACTTAAGTAAGATAAAACAAAACAAAGGAAATAGCTAGAACTCTGCCAAACCGACCGACCTCATCCTCTCAGCTCACTCATCTTTTTCTCAAAACTCTCTCTCAAGAAAACCATTGAAACCAAAGGAAGATTTGGCTAGAAACTCAAGGATTTGAGCTGGAATCTTGGGGAATATCTCAGTAGCAATTTGGAGGTGCAAACAGGAATTTAGGTAAGCATTGAATTATGGTTTTAGCTGTCTAAATTCTGTAGTTTTGGCTGGGTTTTAAGTGTTCTTGGGTTCTTGGTATTGAAGATTGAGTTGAGGCTAAGGACTTGGGGATTAGCTCAGCAACTACTTGGTGGATTTGTTCTTCAGTAAAGGTAAGTTTCTAATTGTGGTTTAGCACTTGAATTCTATGAATTGCTAGATGTTTTAGGAGGTTTATGAGCTTTTGGGTTTCAAGGATTGAAGTGTGATTTTAATGAGTGTTTAAGCCAGGTTCTTGTTGGGTTATACTGCTGAGTGCATGTTAGGATGTTTGTGATAGTTAAATTGTGTTATTGGGATGGTTTTGGGTGAATTGAGTGAGGTTTGGTTGCTGGAAATGATGAATTTTCTAGGTTCAAAGGGGTCGGGTCGCGGCCCTGTTCTTGGTGTGCCGCGACCCTCTAGAACAGGTGGGAGCTGAAAAGAAGGGCAGGTTACGGCATGGGGAGTGCTGGGCCACGGCCCGTGTCTGCTGTTTAGGGAGGCTGGGCCTCTAGTTGGAGGCGGGTCGCGGCTTTTAAGGGCATTTTTGGCTTTGAGGAGGTTTTAGGTGCAGGAACCTAACCTAGGGTGCTTGGGATCAATTCCACTACCGTGTTTGGTGGAATTCAATCTTCCGAAGGCTAGAACTTGGACCGAAAACCTTTATTTCATTTATTATTGATGGAATCCCTTATCTTGGTTGTGACTAGGTGTATGCTAGGGCTCGGAAAAGGGATCGTGCTCAAGGGTCATTTCTCGTAATCAGAACGCTTGGAATTAAATGTAAGAAAACTGCACCCGGTTGTGTGACTATGATGGGACTAAGGGTTCTCTATACTTGTATGCTTTATTGTACGATGGTATTATGCCATGTGAATATGAAATTAACGGCCTAAGAGTGTCAGACTTAATATTGGCGCACAGGACACAGCTCAGCCACTGGTAGCTGAGGATAACTTAATGTTCACTGAGCTCGGTTTAAGCGGACCGGAGTCAGTGGGGTAAACAGAGGGTGCGACCTAAGGGCGTCGACCCTGGCTATTGTATGACTTGGTTATTAGTGTTGATTTGATGAATTTGGTATGCTAAATGTCTGATTATGTGGATGCTATGGATTGTTGAGTATACGGTTATGCTTTTTGAGTTATCTGGTTATTGTCATTGATCATACTGTGATATTATGGTTTTCTTGATGAGCCTTGGTTCACGGGTGCTACGTGGTGCAGGTAAAGGCAAGGGTAAGCTTGATCAACCCTGATTTGGAGAGCTTTAGAGGCAAAATGTACATAGTCAGCTACTCGGCTGCCACAGTCTAAGGATGGACAAGAACAAGAGAACCTTAAATGTTTGTTTTGCCCTTAGAGTGGCCAGTAGTTGTATATACCCTGAAATTTTGTAAACTTTCCTTTAAACTATATTTCTTTTGGGATCCCATGTACGAAATGTTTATTTAAATGAAATGTATATTTTATAACCAAAATCTTTTAACCCTAGTTCAGTTATAGTTTCTAACTAAATGACTTGATTAGCAAGTCTTACACCTTTATAAACACACAGTGTAATGGTCTTGGCTACCCAGGGCGTTACCCCTCCGCCTCGAAGCCGGTGGCTGGTGTCCCTTAGCAGGGGACCAATATTGGCCTCCTCCTCCAAGATGCCAACTTGTATATGCCTCTTTTCCACCGTAGTGATGTATTCCCTCACCACGAGGGCCCTACTCTGCTCCGCAACCACTTGCTTCCTCTTCTCGAGAAGTTGACTTGCGTCTCGGGCCATCTCCAGTATTTTGCTGTCGAAGTAGTAGAATCCTTGTTGATGGAGATGGTGTAGCTCTTCGGACATCTGAAACAAAACCAAGCAGTTAACTCCTTGACCAGAAGGAAGATAGGTTAAAACGAGGAACCCTAAGACTACTGCTCGAGGAGTGGAGGAGGAAGGATGCTAAGGGGTTGGGGTGTCCTCAAAACCAACGAATGGGTACCGAAGGACACCACCGGAGTTCATGAACTTTTCTGGAATCTAGAAATTTTCAACATTCTAGTCGAATGCTCAGAAACACGAAGAATTGCATAAGGCGTGGAATAGGCCATTTTGACCATTTTAAACGTCAAAAGGGGCCCAAAACAACTAAAAAGAGGTCGAAAAGGCCTCTAAATTCCAAGAACGTCAAAGCCCTAAGCATGCAACCACACTCAACAAAACATAACTCAAAACAAGAATGGGTTGGAAATACTTACTCGATATGAAGCGCATGTAGGTGTTGTGTCGTGTACGGACTTGAAAGTATTTCTTATTGTTCGACCAGAAGAATGACAATTCCCTCCAGCCGTCCAGGTCATCAAAAATGCAGGAACTGGTGAGGTTTTTGGGGTCTGTGAGTGATGAAGCTTTGGGAGAGTTTGAAGGTTCTGGTATTTTCGAATTTCAAATGGCCAAAGTGAGTATGTGAGAGGCGTTTCTCGAATTTTATACTCAAAGAGCTTGGGGTGGAAACAACTCCACCCCGACTGTTAATCACCTACGAGGTAGGCACTCGAGCGTGATCCAACAGTCACGGTGATCAAGGCACTGATCGTGATCATTAGCATGGGAAAAGTAAGCCTTGGATACAGGGCGAAAGGACGCTTCGAGTACGGATTGGATGTCTTGGCCGTGGAACGTACTCCTCATTAATTGCATCGATTTATGGGCCCAACAATGGACAGTCAACACGTGGTTTTGCATTTTTCGAGTATGAAATCATGAAGAGCCCAAGAGTCACCTCTCGAAGACCATTGAAATTACTCCTCTCAGACTAAGTCTCCACTGCCCGAACACAAGCGAAGACTTAGGGGGCAAATGTTGTCTGTGGTTTCATCATTGGACATGTGGCAGTAATTAGACAAGTAATTAGGCTCCTCTGGAGATAATAAAGCTCTATAGATCTCATCCAGAGCTTCTCAGAGTGTAATCTCCTCCCAGCAAGCCATGACCCTTTTTCCGGTGTGGATGTCTACAAGTAAGGCCACGTCCCGAGGACCACTCTAGCAGTCCTCCCATCTTCTTGATCCGATAGTCCTCCAGGTCTAGGAGTTTTTCCCTTGGGCCTGGAGAGAGCGCTATGTGTTAATTACTGTAGTCTTGGGCCACCGCAAGATCGTCTGCAACTTTATGGGTGCCTTGAGTAGTGGTGTCGAGTTCGTACACTCGACAATTGACATTTCCCACAATGACGGATTACACAGGAAAACGTGCAGTCGCATTCTGACAGTATCACAGGCGTGTCTCCCTTGAAGTTGGTGGACTACAACCTACGAATTGGGCCCCGTGCGAGACGCACGGGCCCACAGTCTTAATTAGAACATGCAGAGGGATTGAATATCAATAAACTCCCTGAATAATTGGGGAACATTTGTAATAAATGAGATTGATGACTCCCAGCCTCTATAAATAGGGCTAGGGTACCATTATAAAAGGGTTCACAACTTTTGTACTCAGAGCAATATATACGCTGCCTGAGAAAACCTCCATTAAAGCTTGCTATCTCAAGCTTCAAGAACACTAATACTAAAGACTCGTGGACTAAAGTTGTTTTATAACCTGAACCATGAAAACTCTCGGTGTTTATCTTTTTTATTTTCTTTAAGTTCTGTTATTAAGTTAACAGCGAAAAAGACAGTCAACAGTAATGTTAACAAGTTGGTAAACTAATTATTGCTGAATTTTAAGAAAGTGGCGATAAAATAAACAAGTAGAATTTACCAACTTCAAAGCAAGTTTAATAACCCTCCCACGTGTGCATGTTACATGCAAGCTTAGTTTTACGTTCAAATATACACCATTTAATTAAATACATGATTATTATTTTGCAAACAATGAGTATTTACTAGTAGAATTGAGATTATTCTTTCATGACTTTATGTGAAATTATTGTATGTTTATAGTTGCGATGCAACCTATGCCACATGTGCATCATGTGCATGACCCATGCACGCGTGGGGTATGCTTGTATAATATGATTAGTTGTACTTGATATTGAGATGAGTTTTGATTGTGATTCTAGGCTCGTTGTGAAGTATCCCGCTCTTTAAATTGCTTGGACTTGAGGTAAGGAAGTTAGCTAGAATTTTTATGAGTTTATGTTGACTGTATGAGATGTAATGTTATGAGATGATCTGCTTGTATGTTGTATGAAAAGCAGAAGTTGTTAACGTGTTGAATGCGACACACCAAAGGAATTACTAAGGTATGACGTAACTCATAGGGCGAGTGCGTCGAGGTCATTCTAGGACTAGAGCTCATGAATACTTCACAGAGGATGATTTATCGGTTTATGCTTTACTAGTTACCTTATAGAATTGTTTATTTTATTTGTTATGATGAAATATTCAGATAAAGTGTATACGATTATGTTATGTTATTTTAAGTTTATGTACGACGATAATATTTTTGTATTGTACTTATGTAAATTGTTGTTCTTGTTTGTACTTCCTTACTGGACTTTTAACTCACCTCCTTACTTTCCCTCTTTTAGGTAGGCAATAGGATTTCTCATTGGCACACAAGGTGATGTGGGGAGTTCATGGGTCTGAGTATGTATGTCATGGGGCTCTAATGAACGAAAAACGATCTAGTTAACACCAAGAACATTTTATGGAGTTTATCTATGTTTTCTTACGATTACAGTGGAACTTTAGACTTTTATTTTAAATTTGCATAAAAGACATTATACTTTTATTTTAAAATAAATTGGCTCATATTGCATGTTTTATTAAGGCCCACTGAACCTTTTTCATAATTATGGTATTTTTCTCAATAATTACCAAGTAGTCATCATTTGAAAAAATAGTAGTATAAGGCGATATTTCGTTGTTGTCGTTAGGTTTGGTTATTAAGTGCCAACAATATACCTTATTTGAGTCAAAACCTCCTATTCTTTAAAATTAAAAAAAATTATAACTGAAGTCTTATTAATTAATATTATAGTGTCGAGAAATAATTATTTTTTTATATTTTTAATTATTATAAAAATAATTGTTTAGATTTTTAATTTAGTTTTAAATCAGTTTTTAAATTTATTTATTTTTAATTTTAAAATTAATCAATATGATTATAATTATAATTTTTTTAATTAAATAAATTTTAATTAAGGATATTTTTGCCACCAAAATTTTAAAAAATAGGAGTTTTTGCTTATTGGCACTTCATGGCCAAACCTAACGGCCGCAATAAAATATTGACATAATGTGATTTTGCTATAAATATGTTGATTGATGGCATAAGTGTTACTTACCCAAAAAAAAATAGGGTGTTTTGCCAAAATATATATATTTTTAAATGACTCCTTAAAGTGTACCATAAAGTGTTTTTGTTACAGCTAGCTCGGTGATAGGATTTGAGCGTTTTCAGTTCTAAGTGTTTATCAAAGTATTGTATCATATAAGATAGACCACTATCCACCTCTATGTTTTATAAAGTATTGTATCATATAAGATAGACCACTATCCACCTCTATGTTTTATAACTTTGTGTATTATAATTTCTTTTTTCTTTATTAGTGTTATTTTCCACATGTAATAGTGTAATGCTAATTTGTTTTTTGTATTTTTTTTAAATTACTAATACTTAATATTTTGTATTTGTTATATTTTTACATTTATTTATTTTACTTCCAAAAAAAGACTAAATATTACTAAAATAGTGTGTTTGTTTCTACTTATATCATATTCACATTTTGTATATGTGTCGGGCTCAAATTTAATGTTAATTTTAATTTTGAAACAAAAAAATAATAATAATAAACAATTAAAAGCAACCTAAAAAACTAATAAATGAAAACGACCCTTTATTCAAATTTATATATAGCTCAATGTAATAATAGCTTTCTAACTAATACTATTACAATATTGAATTATTGTAGTATTTATTATCTGTATAAATTAATCAACAATAATAATATAGTTGATGTTTGGCACGACTTATAACAAAATTGAGAAGAAAATCAAATTCGGTAAATTTGTTTAATATAGTTGATGTTTGGCACGACTTATAAAATTTGTTTGGTGAGTTTTGTTTTTAATCATTTTATAATCTAATTTTGGATACTTGTAGACAAATTCTCCAAAACGCTTGGTGAGAAAAAGAAATGTACTCTTCATTTATTTATTTAAATTTATATATATGTTACTTGTAATTCGGTAAATGTGTAGTTTTTAATAAAATTAAAAAAATGACTACATTGCACATATAAATTTATAATTGGGAGCTACTACAACACATCTACTTTTTTGACAATATTAGTGGATCATTTTTCTATTTTCAAGAAAAATGACGCACCAATATTAATAGAAATAATCTCAAATTTTTGTATATGACGATGTACATTATAGTTATCTAATACATCATACAGATTTTCAAGAAATTCCGAATAAATTATGGTACTGAAAACAGAATTTAAATGGTATGTTGCACACATGTTTTTTTTTTTTTTTTGTATGAGTGTAAAATTTGACATTTTGAACCCTGTTTTCGGCCTCGTAAACTATTCAGAATTTATTGAAAATTTGCAGGATGTTCTAAATAATTACAATGTATATTATCATATAAAAAAAATTGGGATTATATCTATCTTGGTACCGAAAATAGAAGAAGGATGCATCCATATTGTCAAAAAAGTTGATGCATTGTAGTCGCTCCCTATATATATTTACTATGTGCAAACAATGTGCAATACACATTTGCTTAATTTTATTTTGAAAATTTATTAATTATTTTTATTAAGATTTTATGATTGTCATATAAGTTTTAAATAAATAAACAATATTATATATAAAAGAATGACATAAACATATTAAAAGAAAAATTAAACCAAAACATTATTTAAGGTTTTTTTTAAATAATATAATAATATTTTAGATCATAAATTACCATATTTAAGGTACAAAATATTTATAATATTATTCAAATTTACACCTTAATGATTGATAAAAAACTTGTTTTTTCTTGATAGAAGATAAATGTTATTTAAGTAATTACACAGATTTACTATTTGTACATACACAATACTTACATATAATGTATTTATAATGTTTGTTGTTATTTAATATGAATATATATTTATATAAGTTAGATTAAGTAATAAAAAAAGTAACATGTTTTCTTTTTAAATATAAATGATACGATTTTTAATAAAAATTAAGATTATGTATTATATATTATTATAATAATGATATTTTATAACATTTGAATTTATATTAATATATTTATTAAATATTTAGTTTTGTATTGAATATTATTATAATGATATTTTATAATATTTAAATTTATATTACTAAAATTACTAAATATTCATTCTACCAAAATTTTATAAAATTTAGCATTATATATTATTTTTTATTATAATAATATATTTTATAACATTTAAATTTATATTAATATAATTATTAAATATCCAGTCTTTGGTTGACTATTATTATAATAATGATGTTTAAATTTAAATTAATATTATTAATAAATATTTATTTTTAATTAGTTTTAAAAATATATTTCGTTAGATATATAAAATATTCCGTTAAAGTTAACAAAAAAACTGATAAAACTAAGTAAAATCATTAAATACACATTTTTTATATACTAGGTGCAAGCAACGTACAATGCACGTTTGCTTAGTTTTATTTTAAAAAATTATTAATTATTTTTCTTAAGTTTTTATGATTATCATATAAATTTTAAATAAATAAATAATATTACATATAAAAGAATGTCATAAACATATTAAAAGAAAAATTAAACCGAAATATTTTTTTATGGATTTTTTAAAAATAATAATATGATAATATTTTAGATCACAAACTACATACCCTATTTAAGATACAAACATTCATGACATTATTCAAATCACACATTAATGATTGGAGAATAAACTTGTTTGTTCTTAATAGAAAATAAATGTTATTCGAATTTCTAATTTAGTTACACACACTACAATAAAAATAGTTTTTAGCAGCGACACAATTAGGGGCGACGACAAACTACTGCTAATAATGACTTTTTTAGCAGCGACAATGTGTCGTCGCTGTTAATATCACTGCGAAATTAATTTATTAATAACATAAATTATTAGTGGCGACTGTTCTATTATTAGCGGCGATATGTCACCGCTAATACATTCGTTTTTTTTTGCTTGAAAAAAAAACGTGGGAATTTTCCCACTTAATTTGTTTTAGGTATATTAGCAGTGACCTATGTTGTCGCTAATAGTCTGGCACTTCATTAGTAGAATGGCGAATTGGCATCGTTTGTTTTAATAGGGGCTACTATTAGCGGCGACAAATGTTGTCGCTAATAGTGTTATATACCCATAAACCCCCTTCGTGTTGGATTAAAAGAGAAGGTTTAGCATGTTGTTATGATGTTGAATAGGTCATAGACGAAATCAATTAGTGAGGAGGGAGTTTTGAATTTTAAAAATTTGTGTTGATGATAGTGTAGAGAATTAAGGAAAGAGAGTTGAGCCTATAGCCTACAAATAGAGCATTGGTGCTCTTCATTTCTCACACGCTCATATTTTCAAAGCTTTCATTTTCGAAAGTAGCTAGTAAAGCTATACTCTCCCAAGCTCTTCCATTTTTCTCATAAACACCCCACCAAGCCGAAGCCACAAAGAACCCTAGAACCCTAGTGTTGTTCGAACCACCCATCACACCACCACCAACGTTTTCTTCTTCTTCCTTTACTTGTGTTCGAAACCTAGCCCTCATCACCATCATTGTCTTCTTCACTTGGCCGAGACACACCCTAGCACCCAAGTCACCATTTTCTTATTTTATAGCTGAAATACTATAACTCACCAAGCACCATAAAGTTTTGGACTCTAGTGATTTCAAAGCAAGTCATTTTTTTTCTTCTCGAAGGCTCGAGATACTAGGATTTTGTTATATTGTTCCGAGGGTTAATGTATGGTTTCTAAATGGTTTAGATTATGAAATTAAGTTATATTTTAGGCCCTAATTTTAGTCTTTATTTTATATGTATAAGGTTTTGGGCGTGAGCCACTAGTGAACTAAGAGCAATCTTTCTACCCCTTTTCTCCATACTCAAGGTAAGGAAAATTAGATAGATTTAGATTATGACTTTAAGCAAATTTTGTGACATTAACATTTCAGATACAAGAGTATAAGTGTGACTGGGCCTAAGTGAAGCTCATAATTGGGCCTAAGTGATGTCCAAAACTGTAGCTGGACCTAAGTGACATCCAAAGGGCTTGGATGCCCACTTTTTATACACTTTACCTTGTACTTGACTACTTTGTTTTTATTTGGTATGATTATGATAAATTAAATTTGCATGTATGACTTAAGAGATGCATAGCTATAAATTGTAACGATTTCTTTGTGTGGAAATGTTATTATAGTAAGGTATTATGTAGTCGTTTAACTATTATTGTATTTTTAAATAATGAATTATTTGTGATATTTATGAATATGTTATGTATGCTTGTATTTTCTTTACCAGGCTTAGAAGCTCACCCCTTATAGTATATTTGTGCAGACCATAACAAGTAAAGAGATAGATAGTCGGTAGTGGGTTGGACCTATTAAGCTACATGTGTATTCGTGAGGGTCATGTAGCTGGTGGAAGATTTAATGTTTTTATTTAGTTGTTTTAATCAGTGTTTTACTTTTGGGGATTTTTTTTATAAATATGACTTTTATGCCATTAATGTGAAAAAATATGGAGATTATATTTTTCTTAATTTGTATAGGAAAATTTATTAAAGAAAAAAACAAAGTATGAGAACCACAATTGCTAACTAACTAAATATGAGAAACTTGATTAAGAGTAAAACTATGTCATAAACAAACTTTTATACAAAAACATAGAAAACTAAACCCATAAAAGTGAAAATTCTTAAAAAAAGTTATAGAATAACTTTTTTTTTTTTTAAAAATACATATTTTTGCAAACTTTATTAAAAAAACTCATATAAAATGTACTTTCCTATTTATTTTTTAAAAGTAAATGTTGCTGGATTTTTGTTACTATTTTCAAGACATTTATTACATTGCACTTTCCAAAACTGGGATCCATCTGAATTATTTTATTTTGAATAAAAAACAGCGTTTATGTTTTTATATTTTAACGTTGGTTCTCTGTGTTTTTTTTTATGAGAATGTAAGGGTGTTACAGGTCTTGCTCGCACCAATGAGAGAATCATAATAGTGGTCAATGCGTCACTGAAGGTTTTGACATTGAAGGCCAATAGAGGAAAAGAAAGAGATTAGGGATCGAACGAGGTTGATCTGAGCCTTGAGATTTTATTGTATTGCTCGTGTCAATGAGAGGATCATAATGGTAGCGACTGTCATTGGGTGTTGCTTGACAACGATTTTGCCATTGAGGGGTAAGATGAGAGGGAGATGTTAGGGAGAGAAAGAAATGAAGAAAGAAAGAGGCGAGAAAGAAATGAAGAAAGAAAGAGGCGGGATTCCTCAATTCTCTCATTTAACTGCTAATTCATTACTTTCTATATTTTTAAATTAAAATAGATAATACTGTATAAATATTAGAGTAAAGGTATAAAACAAAACTTTTATAATTTTATGGTGATTTATGGAAATTTTTTAAAAATCTACTACTATGACCCTATTTGACATGACTTTAAAAAAACTTATGTGTTCTCAAAGTAACTTTCAATTGTGCTTGGATGATATATGAAAAAAAGCTTCTTTAATTTATAAAATCTTTAAAGAGAAGTAATGACTCACTAACTGTTATAGGAATGACTTCTTAAAAAAACACGGGAAGCTGTTTTATTGTTTTAACGAAACTTTCATAATTCCTATTTTACCTATTTTTTTTATGAAAGAACAAAATTTAAATTACTTCATTATCCTTAATTATATATTACACACATCTTTCATTTATCTCACAATAAAAACCTAGCAACCATTTATATTAAAAAAGAAACCAGTAGTCATTTATTCATCAAGTAAAAATTGAAGGTTAGTAATTTCTTTGATCTATTTTGTATAATTTCTTCATCAAGAATATATTATGATTTTCTCTATTTTTTATTTTTGTAGCAGCCATTTTCAAAACAAACTCAGTCATTTTTTCATCTACAAAAATTCAAGGTTAGTAATTTTTTATTTTTATTTTTTCTTCTAATTGTATTCAAAATTATTATTAAACTATGATTGTTTTTTTGATAGTCATTTTTAAGTTTAAATTTTAAACAAGTCATAGCTTTTATTGTTTGTTTAATTGTCTTTTGCTTATTTTATAAATAGAAATTAATTGCCTAACCATATTTAATTTTTTTTGTATTATAGTATTCCGTTTGAAATTTTGGTTGTTCATTTTGTTTAAATGTTGTTATATTATAATAAGATTTGTATTTCTTATTATAGAGTGTGTATCATAATTAGTTTATTGTTTAGGCAACAACTAACACAAATAGTTTGATATATATATATATATATAAATTAGATGCTGCATGTTTACTTAATTTTATTTATAGAATTTATTAATTATTTATATTAAATTTGTATTATTGTTATATAAATTTTAAATAAATAAATAATATTATATATAAAAAAATGAGATAAACACATTAAAATAAAAATTAAATCAAAACATTGTTTAGGATTATTTTAAAAAATATATATACAATATGATACTTTTTTTATACATAAATGATAATTTTTTAATAAAAATTAAGATTATATATTATATATTATTATTATTATTATAATGATATTTTATAATATTTAAATTTATATTAATGTAAGTATTAAATATCTAGGCTTGTATTGAATATTATTATAATAATAATATTTTATATTAATATAATTAATAAATATATATTTTAATTAGTTTTAGACATATATTTCGTTAAATATTTAGAATATTCTGTTAAAATTAACAAAACAAACCGTCAAAACCAATAATATTTGTATATTTCGTTAAATATTTAGAATATTTTAATTAGTTTTAGACGTATATTCTGTTAAATATTTAAAAAAAATACTAATATAGATCATTCTTCTTAATAATAACAAATAACAAGCTAACAATTATATACATATCTCTTCTATATAAAAAAATATGTAGATAACATAAATTATTGGTTTAATTTATTAACTTTAATAGAATATTCTAAAAAAATAATTTGTTTTGTTAACTTTAATAGAATATTCTAAATATTTAACAAAATATACGTCTAAAACTAATTAAAATATACATACTAATTTTTTTCTATTATTCTTTGTTGTTTTCATTATCTTTCATGGAGGAGAGACCTTTCACACATATATATATATATATATATATTTATAGGGATATTTGCAGCACAAGTATCAAATGTTTGGAGAAAATACCCGGCATGAACCCAATCTTTTTTTTAGCGGGTAAAGTACCAAAACATTCTAAAAGTATGATTCCGTCTAATTTCGTTACTTAGGGTTCCAAACATTACTTCTATGAGTACAATTTTATCTTATGTCAGGTATTTTACAGTTTTGAAAAGGTCTTTGATGGAAAAAAAATTATTTTAAAACATAAATCCAAACACTAATTCAAAAAAATCAAACTTATAACAAATACATGAAAGTTTAACAAGAACAACTATAATTGTTGTAGTGGTGTGTTGAGTGCTGCTGTTGTTATCGCAGGCTGTGGTGTGGCTGTTTGTAGCAGTTGTTTCTTGTTTTGCTTTGTATCTTGCTTAGTTTTTGAATGAAGTTTTCCTTTTGTTCAAAAAAAAAAAAAAACTATAATTGTTGTAAAAAAAACCAAGAAGAACTATAATAATATATTAAGGGCTTCTCTTATCACCATGTCACCAACCCACCGTGGTATTGATATTATGTGTTGTTTGGTTAGGAGAAATGAAAATAAATAATAAGATTAAGAATATGAATTAAATAAGATAAAATTTAATAAAATATTATAAAGTATATTCTCATGTATTGACATGGTATTTTTATTTTTGCAAAATAATCATTTCACTACAATGGTGAAATAAAAATAAAAAAATCGAATACAAATGATTTTTTTCCATTCCATTTTTTTTCCACCCAACCAAAAATGAGTGCAGTCAGTTGGTACTATCTTATGCCATACCATTCTCATTACGTGTAATGGTTTGTTTACCTAGCTTTATAAGACTGACCTCACACTTTGATGCATAGTAATTCTATCTTCATATTTCCATGCATTAACTATTAATATAAATAATTATTATGTTTTCTTTATTAAGATAAAAAGTAACTAGTTATATGTTTTATGTTGATGAAGATAAGATAAAGCACTTGTAGATGATGCTATAGTGTAACATTCATTATAGTTTAAATTTCACTTTAGTTTTGTGATTTATTACTCATGGGGTGGGGTCATACTTTGACATTAGCATGATTTTTCTCATATGAATGTTTCCAAAAGTCATTTCAATAGTAATAATAATTGTTTTTTTTATATAAAAAATAGTAACAATAATTAATAACACAATTTAAGGAGATACTTTAATCAAAAGGAGAATCAAAACTTTATTGTGACACATCTTTGAGCAATTAAATTACAACTAATCCACTAGTAAGAACACATTATTATTTCCTTTCAAAAAAGAAAAGAAAAGAAAAGCACATTATTAAGATTTATTGTCACGTATATATTTATTAGATAAAAACAACTTACAATACACTATTTAGTTTTATTTATAGAATCTATTAATTATATTTATTAAATTTATATTATTAACATAAACATATTATATAAAAAATTAAAACAAAACACTATTTATGATTTTTTTTATATATAATATGATAATATTTTTTTAAACATAAATGATAATTTTTTCAGTAAAAATTAAGATTATGTATCTTATACAATTATAATGATATTTTATAATATTTAAATTTATATTAATATAATTATTTAATATCTTGTATTAAATATTATTATAATAATATTTTAATTTATATTAATATAATTAGGATAAAATTAGGATTATATATTATTATTATAATAATATTTTATAATATTTAAATTTATATTAATATAATTATTAAATATCTAGTATCATATTATATATATAGTCTTATATTAAATATCAATATAATAATATTTAAATTTATATTAATATAATTAATAAATATTTATTTTTAGTTAATGTTAAAAATATATTTTGTTAAATATTTAAAATATTTTATTAAAATTAACAAAATAAACCATTTAAAATTTTTTTTATGTTATCTGCAAACTTTTATATAGAAGATATATAAATATTCTAATTGAATGAACAATCAAAAGCTGTCAAAAGATAAAATATTAAAGGCACTAAGGATGATATTGAAAGAATTATTAGTGGGACATACATACCCATATATATACATTTTTTATAATAAAGCCAATACCTTATAGGCGAGATGGCAATTTTCAAATTAAAAAATTAATTCTTATAACATAATTTTTTTTTGTGGGTGTATAAACATAGTATTTTCTTTAAAAGAAAAAAAACTTAAGAAAATAAAGTACTAAACTAGAAATTAACAAGGAAACTAATAAGTTACCCTTTTCTTCATTGGAAAAGGTGAAGCCAACCCAGGTACTTTTTACCTTTGATTTAAACCTTTTACCACTTCCAACAAAACCTATTTTTTAACTCTTTTAATCATAAAAAAAAAAATCTAACTTTTTCTCATTTTGAGTAGTTTAATTATAATGATATCTTGCCTAAATAAATCACGGGTCCAATTATTTTTTCCTTTTCTTATCTATATACTGTATTATTTTTTTGGGGGCAACATTATATACTTAATAAGAAAGGACAAATATTTTAATATATTTATTTAGAACGTTATTTAAAAAAAAACCCACCGTCACCCCACCGAGTCCACTCGTGACTCAGTCCGAGTCGATAAAAAATCAAAAATTATTTCCGCCAAAATTCCTTTCCTTTTATCCCTAAGAATTGTTTTTCTTTGTTTTATTATAATAAGTTCAAATAAATAAATATTTAAATAAAAAATAAATTTATCCACTTCCAATATTTTTGTTTTGCTTTTTCAAACGAAAATGATTATTTTAATCCCACCACTCACGATACTCCTGTCTTCTCTCTCTCCACTTTCTTCTCACTCTAAAAGCTACAACTGTTCCTTCTTTCTTTCATTTCTGTGCTTTTTTGGCAGCGAATACTCCACGCTTTCTCTGCCAAAATTTCGCTAAACCCTAGAAAATGCTTCCAGGTAAGGCTTCGGTTTCGATTTTGGTTTCAGCCTGAGCCAGATCTGAAAGCGTTTTCTCGGTAAAGTTTTTTCACGTCTCTCTTTCTTTTTTGTCGCTTTTGTTTTTGATTTTGAATTTGTGTTCACATTGCTTTCTTTTTGGGCTTAGATCGAAGTTCAAGCTTTGATTTTTAGCTTACGCACCTGCATTTTTGTTGTAGATCGAAGTATGATCTTTCTGCTCGAGGAATTGGTGTTTTTGTTGTGAAAAGCTTCCATTTTTTGTTACTTTTGGAGTGGTGGCTGGCTGGTGAGTAGCTCTGAATGGTATTATGTCTTTTTCGGGGTTTAAAAGAAGATGATAAGGTTTATGGTTTTTTGTTAATGAAGTCGAGGTATGAGGGTGAGTCTGTGAGAAAGTGGAGAAAAAGAGTTAATATTTGAGCTTAGTTGAACTCAATGTCTTCGATGGTTACTGTTCTTGCTGTGTTTGAAAGTTTCTTGTGCCGTTTCTTTGAAACCAAACAGATTGTTGTGTAGTTTTTGATTTGTATTTGTTGGAGCAGGGGAACTTTCCTTTCTTTCTGAACTTCTGAAATGGAGGACCCTGTAGTACAAACCGGGGAAGAGCCAGGGGAGAAGACCCAAGTTGCAGAAAAGCAAGTTTCGGGTAATTCATCTTTAGGTGAGAAGAAAGTTGCGAAAGCTGTGAAACCTGGTTCTGCTGTGACATCAAAGGCCTCAGTACCAACAGCTGCTAGTAGGAAGAGGGTGGTTGACCCAAAAGCCAGTTCGGATTCTACTTCAAGTGTGAGGAAATCAACTGTTACTGGTTCGTCACACAGTTCGAATTCGGGTCCGGGGACAAGGCGTAACAGCACTGGAGGATTGGCCGAGAAGCCAACTGTTGCGTCTGCTGCAAAGCAGAGCAATGCCACTACTGTGGCTGGGAAGAAGACAATGGATCCATCAAGGCGGTCTCTCCCCGAGCTCAGGAGGAGTTCGCTGCCTTCAGTGGCTACTAAACCTTTAAACAGAGGGAGTGTTTCAGAAACTAAAAAGTTAACTCCGGTGGCGTCACCAGCCGACCGTAGTCTGAGAAGATCTACTGAGTCTGCTGTGACTAAGCAAGCAACAGTCAGTGGTAGGTCAACAGTCAGGCAATCGTTCTCTGTTTCTTCTCCTTCGTCTTCAACTTCTTCAAGAAGAGTGATCTCGACCTCGTTAGATAGTACTGGGGGAAGCGCGATAAGAAAGACGGTTTCTAAGCTTTCTTCCCCATCTTCTCGGTCTCCTACAGTCTCTACAGGATTGAGATCTTCGTCTCTGTCGTCATCTCAGGATCGAAGTTCTACTCTATCTGGACGTAGGAAAACGGGTACTCCTGATAGCAGGGATTCGAAGTTCATTGTTCTTCCGCAGGTGGAGATAAAAGCTAGTGATGATGTGGTGAGCACCACGGTTATCATAAAACTATTAGTATTGTAGAATAACTCAGACATTTTGGTGTTGCTAGACCATACCCATCTCTAATTTCAGATAATGTTCCACTCAGTTAATTTTAATGATACCCAGATAGTAGTTCATCTTCATAACTCTGGGAAAAGTATTTTCCTTCACTTTAGGATCTAACTTTTCACTCATCTCAAACGATGGAAAAAGAAAAGCTCTATAAGACCATACTTTGTTTGAAGATTTTGGAAAATAAATAATTAAACATACACGCTGAAAGTGGCTATGCTCGACTATCTGATACAATCTCCGATCATTTCTTTCTGATCCAGCATGCACTAGATTGCCAACTTAATTCACTTTCACATTTAAATTTTACACAAAGACATACATATGCGTTCATTCTGCATGTGTATGTATCGTGCATAGAATCAGAGCACTGCAGTTGAGAATTGTGTGCACATGGTGTCATTGCACGCTTTACTAAAATTGCATATGTTATTACTCTGGCTCTAGTTCTACATATGTCTATTATAGCTACTAGTGTAATTGTAGCAGGGGTAATCATCCTCACAGACTTTACTTATCACAGCTCTTTACTTATTTCAGAGGTTGGATCTCAGAGGTCACAGGGTTCGCAGTCTCACAGCCAATGGGTTGAACTTGTCATCAAATTTAGAGGTAAGTTTGTGTTATATATGGTAATTATTAAAATTAATTATAGAGTTTAAACCATTATGTTACTAAATGCTGCCAAAATCTCTTCACCTTGTGTTTCTTGGTTCCTTGCCTGTGAGATTGTTGTCATTGGTCACTGAAATTTTGATGGATGAATCATACTTGTGATTTTTGAATTATGTAGTATTGGAAAAATAGTGTCAGCTGTTTCATGTGCATTAGTGTTTATGATAGGATACTCCCAATTTCAACCTCCTGATAAACTCAACGCCTTTCTGTTGTGCATGTTCATATATAGGAAGATGTTTTCAACTAGCAGTTTTTTATACCCAAAATATTGTACCAAACGAAGTCTGAAACTGGAAACAAGAGGCTTTTACCAAAATTAGAAGTGTCTAGAGCTGTGGGTTATATATGGATTTTTTAATATTTTAGAGGGTTTTCAGGAAATATTTCCCCTAAGATATTATTATGTGAACAGTTTTGTATTCCATAAAATGGCTTTTCCATTGTCTTTAGGAGCAGAATTATGATCACAAGGTTAACCGACTTGCATGAAATTCTGAGCTACTAATTTTTTGTTAAGTGATTTTTGTTTGTTCATTAAGATGACATTCTTTGTTGCAGTTTCTTTATCTTAGAGACAATGCATTGTCTACATTGGAAGGAGTGGAGATATTATCACGGGTGAAGGTATTTTACAAGTGAACAAGAAGCTTTCCTGTTATTATGATCACACCTGCAATAAGAATAAGTAACCAATGAAGTTATAAACCTTTATAACAATAAACGTGTAAGGTGTGTTTGCTGTCTCTAAAAAATAAATAGCTTGTTAATTTATCTATAATGATTTCTTTTGATCAGGTTCTTGATTTAAGTTTCAACGATTTCAAAGGGCCTGGCTTTGAGCCTCTTGAGAATTGCAAGGCCCTCCAGGTAAACACTAAGTTGCTTTTAAATTGTCATGTTTTAAATGCTGACTCATCCATTTGTAAGTTCCGAAGGGTTATTTTTTCTTCACTTGTGTAGCAACTTTATCTAGCTGGAAATCAAATCACATCATTATCAAGTCTTCCCCAGCTTCCTAATTTGGAGGTAAGACTATAAGTCTTATTTTGCGGATCAGGTTTTTTAATTATCAACTTGTAATGATCTTTTCAATTTGTCTTAATGATTCTTTATTCTTTTTTTTTCTTTTTGTTTCTTGTCCCTTGGCTTAGTTTCTCTCAGTTGCTCAAAATAAGCTGAAGTCTTTATCAATGGCAAGTCAACCACGACTACAGGTCTAGTTTCTTTGGCTGTTGGAAGCTTTTTTCATTTATTTTTTCGTTCTTTATTTGATGAATAGCCTTTTAACTTATAAATCATTTAATGCAGGTGTTAGCTGCTAGCAGAAATAAAATTTCAACACTAAAGGGTTTTCCTTATTTACCTGTCCTTGAGGTCAGTTTATCATCTATGCCATTTGATTCAGGCTATATTTTAGTCAACTTTCTATGTACTCCAAGAACACATTGGATATATATGTATGCTTACATCATTGGATATTTGCTTCACCTGCAGCATTTACGAGTTGAAGAGAATCCAATTCTTAAAATGCCTCATTTAGAAGCAGCGTGCATTTTGCTTGTTGGTCCTACATTGAAAAAGTTCAATGACAGAGGTATTCTTCACCTCTAATTGTCTTATTTATTTTCATGAATTGGCAGGATGTTGTGTGTGTGTGTGTGCATGCACACGTGTTTGTTCCTCCCTAATAACCATTTTGTTCCGTTTGAGTGTGTTGTGTGTGTGTGTTCCCCCCTAATGACCATTTTGTTCTGTTTGAGTGTTTGTACTTGTGGACATCTGGTTTTCCTTGTACTGGTTGGTCTCTCTCTCTCTCTCTCTCTCTTGTGATGTGATTCTTTTTCTTTCTATTTGATTGATGGGCTTTTGCTCATTTTATGTTCTCTTGCTCTAAAAGATCTTCATGATTCTTTTTCTTTGTTAATAAGATATGGTGACATGGTGTTTCAGTTTTTTTTTTTTAAATAAATGATTAATGAGCTTTGCTCATTTTATGTTATCTTTTGCTCTCAAAGCTGTTTGCAGTTTTTAAAAAATTCAACAAGTTAACTTGTTCTTGTGGGTTCGGACAGATCTTTCTCGGGAGGAGGTAGCAATTGCAAAGCGTTATCCTGCACACACATCTTTGTGCCTCAGAGATGGTTGGGAGTTTTGCCGTCCAGACCATGCAGCAGGTTTGTAATTAACAGGGAAACTACTGATCACTTTGCAAATTCAGCTCTAGCATTGTCAATTAGAGCACCAATAAAGTTATATTAAGAGTGTTGTGATGAGAACAATATGTCTGCTGAGGTTATACTGAGTTGTGTATGTTGTTAAAATGTTATTAAGTTGCTTAAAATCGGAGTAGATAGTGTTCTTCTCCATACTACATTTTCTTTTCATACTTTTGATATTAATCTGCATTTTCTAGCAATAAAGTGTAGAAAAATTAAGGTTTTATTTCCATGCATTACACCTATCTTACATCATGTATATACTATTTTTGAACATGTTTTATTAACCATACAAAATTGTCAGTTACTACGCAGATGTTTTATCTTTGTTCTTGGTTTATTTGCATTTGATGATTTGCTCTAGCAACACAAGGCAGGGGATGAAAATGAAATTAATTATTCATTAATCTCTTTCGGGGTATCTTGGACATATATTATATTTTATCTACTTATTTGAATGCTGTATAGTGTTTATGTCTGCCATTGTCAGTTAATATGAAGATGTATTATCTTTGTTCTTGGTTTATATGCATTTGGTGATTTGCTCTAGCAACACAAGGCAGGGAATGAAAATGAAAATAATTATTCATTAATCTCTTTCCGGGTATCTTGGACATATATTATGTTTTATCTACTTATTTGAATGCTGTATGGTGTTTATGTCTGCCATTTAATTTGCATACATTAAACTTCTGCTTTTAAGGATATTTTGCATTTGTGCTAAACATCTGTAATTATTTGTCTGAGAAATGCTTTGTTTCTGAATTTTGGTATGTTGGATAGATTCAACGTTTCGCTTTTTGGCTGAACGATGGAAAGAGCATTTGCCTACGGATTACCTGGTCAAGGAAGCCTTTGTGGATCGACCTTCTGAAGAAGATGCTTGTCACTGCCACTTTACGTTTGTGCAAGAGAGCACTTTGAGTGTTGATTCACAGCTAGTTTTGAGATATCAATGGTTTGTGGGTGACAGAACACCAACAAATTTCACTGTTATTCCTGATGCCACGGGAGAGGTAATTGGTTTTTGTGTTATTGTCAATGTTTTGAACCTTTTGATGACAATAAATTGTTTATTCATTGTGTTTCATGCAAAGGTTTCCTTTGTACTTTTAACATCTGACAATTGATGTTTTGACAACTTTGTTCGTTTAATTCTGACAAATAAAAAAAAAACTTTATTTGTTTGATAATGGGTTACCAGGTTTATTGGCCCAAGCATGAAGACATTGATAAAGTATTGAAGGTTGAGTGTACTCCCATACTGGGAGAAGTTGAGTATCCTCCTATATTTGCCATTTCTTCACGAGTTGTACGAGGTAATTATTTATTTATTTTTGCATTCTCTGATAATGAAAAATTGATCTTGAAGTTTAGCTCAAATAGAAAAGAGAACAGTTTATGCCCCATAATTTGAACTGACTTTACCTTCTTGAAAAGGAAATGGAATCCCGAAGGTTGTGAAGCTTGAAGTTCATGGGGAGCTAGTGGAGGGGACCATTTTAAAAGGCCATGCTGTGGTTGCATGGTGTGGAGGTACTCCTGTAAAGGGTGTTGCCAGGTGAGTTGTGTATCTTATGTGTGGTTTGTTTGAGTGTATACACTCTGTAACCATCCTTGGCGATTAGCGTAGGTTTATGCGATGGTTAACATAAAGTGTCTGAAGATGTGATCATTGGTGCTAACAAGAACACATAAACCGTTGTTTATATATCCTGCTTCGAATGTTTTTCATGCATGAAAATAATGAAGTCACATTTCTATTCACTTTTTCAGTTGGTTAAGGAGAAAATGGAATGGCAGTCCCGTTGTAATTGCTGGTGCTGAAGATGAAGAGTATTTGTTAACTGTAGATGACGTTGATTCCAGTTTGGTTTTTATGTACACACCAGTAACAGAAGAGGGTGCCAAGGGTGAACCACGATATGAGTACACTGAATTTGTCAAAGCAGGTACGCAGGCTCTCATTCTCAGAAGATATTGTCTTCTTATCACATATATCAAATATAATTGTTGATCAATAATGTTTTCAACCTTGTCAATTTATACATTTATATATATTGATCACACTTTTTCAGTATATTCACATGGGTCTCTTGTATATACAACTTGGGCTTACTAGAGCACTTGCACTTATAGTGTGAAACATGAGAGTCCTCACTCCTTACTTGAAGTTGGACTACGATGAACAGTTCAATTTATTTGTAGGCAAAATTTCTAAAACTGGTATTCTACCAAGATTTCTCAAGGTTCCTCTGAATTAATCATTAGATGTAGGTAAAGAAGAGGACATTATTCTTGAATTGTTTGTATTGGTTGATGAATAATATAATAAAATACAGCCTAATTTAACAAGAGAATACAGTATATATATTTAAACAATCCAAACTTCTAGGCAAGGTATCTGGCCATGGAATCAGATGTAAAAATTAAACCAATCTCATTTAAAAATAGGCAAGAATTTAAACACCAATGACCAGCTGGTAATTTCATTTTTTTTTTACATAAATCTTTTATTGTTGTTCATGACTAACTGATAATTATACAAAACACCCAATTAATTCTTAATTTTTTTGGAGCTGCTAGCATAACTCAATCTATATATGCCTGTTCAGTTGAGCACAAAATATTGCTGTCTGAAATACATGTTCCTTTTATTTCCTTTATGTTAGTAGTTGCTTTCAATTTTCACACTGATTCAGTTGAAAAAAAAGAAGTTTCCGTGGCAAAGAAAAAAAAAGAAGAAAGAAAGAAGCTATTATGTTATAATTATTTATGTTTTATTTTCTCAGCTCCTCCATCCGTTTCTAATGTCCAAATTATTGGAGATGCTGTCGAAGAAAATACCATCAAAGGAGTTGGTAATTACTTTGGAGGAAGAGAGGGCCCCAGCAAGTTTGAATGGCTACGTGAGAATTTGGATACTGGGTAAGTACACCACTTGTTTTGTCAAGCGTATGCAACACCGAGAACAAGTTGAACTTACTCTCATAGTCTCTTGTAGTTTGGTTATGTTTCTCTTGCTCATTGTTGGTGAATCACCTATTTTAATTCATTAGATCACTAGTTTTCATTTTGGGTCTTTAATTGTTTGGTAAATTTTTTTATGCCTTTTTGTTCTTCATGAGGTATAATTCTATTGCATAACTACTTTTGGTAAATCAATATTTGAATTGTTATTGGCTATAATTATATCTTTTAGTTTAAAGTTAAAACATGGCTATTCGAAAACACTTTACTTGATATTTTATCAACCAAATCACTTTCACTTGGTTGCTATTACTCATTTTTTTTTGGGAATGAGCTCTGTTATCATTTATTTTCTGGTGACTTTTATTGGCAGAGACTTTGTGCTACTCTCAACTGGCACGCCTGAGTACACCTTGACTAAGGAAGATGTTGGGCGGCGCTTGGCATTTGTATATATACCTATTAATTTTGAAGGTTGCCCATTTAACTTTAATTGTGGAAACATATAATTAATTTGTAGTATTCTTAAGGATATCAACAATTCTGGTTGGTGCATTCTTCAGGTCAAGAAGGGGAATCTGTTTCAGTGATGTCTCATGTAGTGAAGCAAGGTAACACAACACTTATTTTGAGTTTTTCTTAATAATGTTAGTTATCAGTGCATTTTTTAAACAAAAATTCTTTAGATATCAGTCAAGTATCTTTTATTACATTCATGTATTTATTTTCTTTAAAAGATGTTCCTTTTTACTAGTAAAATTTAGGTTTACCATGTAACACACCCTTACTTCCTCATAGTTACAAACATTTTTTTTTTGCTGACCTCCAGCACCCCCGAAGGTAACAAATGTCAAGATAATTGGGGAAATAAGAGAGAACAGTAAGGTTACTGTGACTGGAACTGTTACCGGAGGAACTGAAGGATTTAGCAGGGTACAATGGTTCAAAACTGTTTCTTCTACTTTGGATGGTGAGAAAGACCTTGAAGCATTGAGCACATTAAAGATTGCTAAGGTAGATGGTACTTTCAATGAGTATAAAATCTTAACAATCAGACAAGTTAAGATATTTTATGGTTTATGCTCTATTGCATTCTAGTGCAACTGCTCAACTAATTACCAACCTCAATGCAGGCGTTCCGCATACCTTTAGGAGCTGTTGGTTATTACATAGTTGCAAAATTTATCCCGATGACCCCAGATGGTGAATCCGGGGAACCAGCATACGTCATATCAGAGAGAGCAGTTGAAAGTATGTGAATCTCTTTGTTTTCATTTAACATATTGTTGACTATTAAATTCAATCAAGTTGAAGTTTATAAAAAGGAAACAAATATAGAAAAGAAAAAGAACGTTGTCCTATAACAAATATTTGAATTAACTAGTTCCCTTGATCTCTAGCAAAGACAGCTCAGTTTGGATCTTTAGACCCTGCCTTTCTTGAACTTCTAAAATTAATATTTTATGCTCACAAATGTTTGACATTCTTGCAGCTCTTCCTCCTAGCTTAAATTTCTTATCAATTACTGGGGATTACACTGAAGGTGGAATCTTGACAGCATCCTATGGTTACGTAGGTGGTCATGAAGGAAAAAGTATCTATAAGTGGTATCTCCACGAGGTATTCTCTTTTGTCTACCTTGCATAAAAGCATGATATAAGGGTGTCTTCGAACACTTTTGGAGCTGGAACCAAAAAAGAAACTCAATCACTTATTCCCAACAGAACAATGTAGTTCAATTTAGCATAATCATCAGAGATAAAATAAACATTCCTTCTCACACCCACTGCATCCATCTATAAAATAGCTAAGTATAAAACTTATTTAGCATTCCTATATATAATTGCTGAATCTATAATTTAGTTGATGTCTTCGAGATCTGTAAAATATGTAATAGATGTGTTATCTCTTGCTTGTATGGTGTTTTACATGCATAAAATGTTTGTTAAAACCTTGTTTTTTTGGTAATACTCTGCTAACTGGTAATATGCAGGTTGAAAATGAACCTGGTAATCTAATACACGAGGTTTCGGGAATACTTCAGTACCGTATTACCAGGGATGCCATTGGCAAATTTATTTCTTTTGAATGCACCCCAGTGCGTGATGATGGAACTGTGGGTGAGCCAAGAACTTGCTTGGGGCAGGAAAGTATTCGACCTGGTATAGTTTCTTTTGCTATTGTCCTATAAGTTATATTCATGATGTTAATATTCAAATAACATCGTATTTTGTTCATAACTGTGTTTACAGTAGAGTGATGACTGTGACACATGAGATCCGTTTTTAACTTTTAAAACAATTGCATCTGCATGTGAAACTTGTTGAACCAAAACCTTTTCCTCTTGTTTAAAGATTCACAGTGATTTTTTTTTTTTCACTATGCTTGTAAGTTTTGAATTTATTTGTGGATAAGTTTAGGTATCTCTTTTTAAAAGATTAAACTATGGGTTTATATTATAATAGGTCCTGTTTATCAAGGCAATAGCTTTAAAGCAAGCTACGTGTACCCTCTCTTAAGATGGTAGCTACTAGAAAAAAGTAGCTGCTGAGCTTATGTGTGTTTTATATACTTGTCAAGTGGAGAGCTTTTTTTGCATTAACTCATATAACACTATGGCCTACACTGTTACTCCTTTATTCAAAATTCAGTTTCTGCATTCTATTTTATTTAGCTCGCATAATAAATTGTGTGAAGAATTTTTTTTTGCATTTATTGGTATTTAAGCAATATAATTGCTAGCCATGATGGGTCATGATCAGACTACTATATGACTCCTCTGGTGTGATCACTTCTAATTGTTGTGCTTGATATCAACTCATACATTTTGCTACTTGATAATTAGGAAGTCCAAGATTGCTTTCTCTACAAATAGTTGGAACCTCCACTGAAGGAACTACACTAAGTGTTGACAAAAAATATTGGGGTGGCGAAGAAGGAGAATCAGTTTTTCGATGGTTCCGGGTATTTATTTAAAGTACATGCAATTAGTTGGAAGTAGTTCTGTCTCTTGCAAAAATAACTTGAAAGATGGGAGAAATGCTGTGTATATATGGTTGGCATTATCAGTCAAATAATATTTCCCCCTAATATCTGTTTTTGGATAAATTCATGTTCATCCTTGGTGTGGAACATTGTCTGGTAGAAAATGGATTAATTAGGAATATCTTGTTTGCAGACTAGTTCAGATGGCACACAAAGTGAAATTTGGGGTGCTTCCGCTTCTTCATACATGCTCTCCCTTGGTGACATTGGCTTCTTCATCTCAGTATCATGCGAACCTATTAGAACTGACTGGGCTCGTGGGCCTATTGTTCTCTCTGAACAAATTGGACCTATCATTCCTGGTACAGAGTTCATTTGATTTTCCCTTCCATGCCTGGGAATAGTGTTCTTAATGTCTTACTCAATTGTTTAAAGCCTAGTCTGTTTTTCTTGTTTGATTACAGTTCAACTTTTTTCTTGAGATGATAATGTATTTTTTGAGAAGATGGAAATTTCTAATTGGACGACAGTAATTTTTATTTTGAAATTGCCTTTCAGGTCCCCCTACTTGTCAGTCCTTAGAGTTTGTTGGATCAATGATAGAAGGTCAGCAACTGAGCTTTGTTGCATCGTACAGTGGAGGGTGAGACTTTAGATACACTGCTTTATTTTATTTTTTTCATTGAACTCTGATGCTATAATTTTTGGATATTTTCTTACCTAACCCAAATATGGTTTATGGTTTAGGGAGAGAGGATCTTGTTTCTATGAATGGTTTAGAATTAAAAGTAATGGTGTCAAGGAGAAACTGAGTACTCATGGTAAGTTCTGTTTAGGATAGAATGCATATGCTCACCGGTTCAGGTTTACAATATTAAAACAGTAAACCTTTTCTTTTCACCAGATTATCTGGATTTGACTCTTAATGATGTGGGAACATGTGTTGAACTTGTGTACACTCCCATGCGTGACGATGGAATGAAAGGGAACCCTAGAAGTATTTTATCTGATGCAATTGCTCCTGGTAAGTCATATTTTAATTGTGAGGAATTCAGCTGAGCTTCCCTTGTGCTTATGTATTTTAATAAATTATTATATACTTATTATTTGATGATTGTTGTACAGTGTCTTTTTAAAACAGCTAGTGAGATTGCTAAGACATTTTATGTTAAATGGCATATTAATTCAACTTGGAGCTTATGTTGATTATGAATATCAAACACATTAAATGGGTACTATACGGCTGTGCTCTGTGTGAGAAGGAAAAGTAGTTTACAGAAGATCGCAAACAAATGCAGTGTTTCAAATATAGTTAAACTTAAACCTAATTTATTTGCAAATATAATTTTTACAAACAAAATGAAGCATTCTACTGTACTAGAACCCTCAAGATGAACTTAGGGAAATGCTCTATAGGGAATATGAAACTCTTAAGGTGTGATATTATGTATGTTTTGGGAGAATAATTGTCTATCACGTTTTACATGACAATTGCCTTGAGAAGGTGAAGGTCCATGCCAAATTTACTTTTCATCTAGAGTTTTGCACTTCTTTTTTCATGTAAAAGATTGTTATACAGCTTTCTTAGATATGGTAATTTTTAGTGCTGCACATTTTTCAAAGCAGTACTGGTGGAAATTTGAATATGAATGACAACATATGTGGTTTCCATCACGCAATCGCTGAACGTGTTTCATGTGTGTTCTATACATAGCATGAAGTGTGAACCACAATGTCAAGGATGGAAAAATGAAGTTGGTTTTGCCGTTATTCATTATATAAGATTTATGTTGCTAAGGTTATTGAAGGTTCATTCAAACAAGGTCTGATCCCTTTGTTCATCCATTCTTGACCAGCGGATCCTGTCGGAAGGGAGCTTGTAATCCCTGATTGTTGTGAGAATGAGGAAATAGTTCCCCAAAAGACATATTTTGGTGGACAGGAAGGTGTTGGAGGATATATTTGGTACAGAACAAAGAGTAAGGTGGATGCAAATGCTCTAATGGATATATCTGATGCACCTGAAGATGTGGTTATATGCAGTAAAACACTGTAAGTTATCATATTTTGTCACGTATCCTGGATGTTTCAGTTTTTCTTTTTGTACTTGATATGAAGTCTGACTGATGTGTATATGTGGCAGAATGTACACACCATTACTTGAAGATGTGGGGCATTATTTGGCTTTTTATTGGTTACCCACTCGTTCTGATGGCAAATGTGGAAATCCATTAGTGGCAATTTGTGACTCTCCCGTTGAACCAGGTATGATTAGGTACCCAATCTTCTGTTATATTGTGAAGGTTAATTCTGTTGAATTGTTGATACTCAGTGAAGTGAGGACCTACTCTGGAACTGTACTTTCTTCTCGATTGTGATCAGCATTATTGGATTAGTAATTATTCTTGAATATTTTTTTTTGCGTTGTTCTTTTTATTACAATATCTTTTTCGCATTCATTTGTTTTACACCACAAAATTCATATACTTCACTGAAGTGGCAACATGGTGTATGCAGTACATGTTCCTCATTTTCTGTCTCTATTGGTTTACATTGGCGGCAGTCATTCCAAGGAAGACCTGTTTAGTTGATTTGAATCTTTCTCTTGGACGCATTGTAGTCTTTTAAATGTTGTTTTTTTGACTGACACATTGAATTGAAAAATTGGTGCAGCTTTCCCTGTAGTGTCTAATGTTCACGCTGTAGAGTTGTCTTTGGGTATTTATTATGGAGAAGGGGAATATTTTGGTGGATATGAGGGGTCAAGTCTTTTTAGTTGGTACAGAGAAACTAATGATGGAACTATCATTCTTATTAATGGAGCCATTTCTAGAACCTATGAAGTTACTGATGATGACTACAACTGCCGGCTTTTATTTGGGTACTATTCTTTCTTCCTTTTCTTATGCTAATTAGTTCTCTCTCTCTCCTCCTCCTCTCCCTCCCTCCCTCCCCGATATAATAAGCTAGCCAGATAAAATCACGAGCTCACATGATGAGGCTTTAAAATTATAAACCTGATATAACTAACTTGTCCATTTCTTTTAGTTACACGGAGCATTTAGTAATGTTTTAAGGCAGGACATATCCATCAGTTGGATTTGAAAATCAATTTTCAAAGTTCTTAACCTTTTCTCTCAGGTATACACCTGTTCGTTCTGATTCTGTTGTGGGAGAACTAAAGTTGTCTGAGCCAACTGGAATTATTCTTCCAGGTAAGAAATTTCCTATTTGATCATAGTAAGAACTTTGTCTAGGTTTGCCTTTTTATTTCAGAAAAAGTTTGGTCAAATGTCATATAAGTTTGACTTGCTTAGTTAATTTCATTGTTGTGAACGTGAATCCTAAAAAAAAAGGATGGGCTTTTCAAGCTGCTAGTGCTTATACTCTTTATACATTAATACTCATTTAGAACTTTAAATTGGTTTTGGATGTGACATTCCACCAGAACTTCCAAAAGTAGAGGAGCTTGTCCTCACTGGAAAGGTGATTGAAGGTGATGTGCTAACTGCTGTTGAAGTGATTCCAAAGAGTGAGACTCAACAGCGTGTGTGGAGCAAGTATAAAAAAGATGTTAGATACCAATGGTATGTATGCACAATGGCCATCTAAAGGCTCCTTGACATTATCACCATTGTTGGGTTCCTTTGAACAGTTGGGTCCTCTGAAAATGACATGTACATGCATGCATACATGGATACATACATACATACATACATACATACACTAGACATACATAAATTCACTTTATTCATACATATATGTATTTATACATATAGACATACACATATATATATATATGTATTTCTCTAGTATACCAAATAAATATTTCACTTTATTCAGGGAAGTTCCTCAAACTTATGCAAATCTCTGCAAATATAACTGACTGCCAGCTTACTTCTTATTTTGCTGCATTTTCTTACGACACAAGGGGTGCTGCAGGTTTTATTTATCAGAATCGGGAGAGAAGAAAGACTTTGAACCTTTACCTGCACAGCGTTCCTGCTCATACAAGTTGCGGTTCGAAGACATTGGACGGTGCTTGAAATGTGAATGCATTGTGACTGATGTGTTTGGAAGATCAAGTGAGCCTGTGTACGCTGAAACAGCACCTATCCTGCCAGGTACTCTTTTAAACTGGAGTAACTTGAACAGTTGAACAAGTTGGTTTCCTATTTTCTGTTTGAGGAAAAAAACTGTTGTGAAATGTGATTTGGTTCTGTTTTAAAGAAGGCATCACACATGAAACGTAGTTTAATTTTTTTTAGAACAAACAATTTTTTTTATAACACTAAGCTAAAAGACTTCATTTGGTCATGCCGGAGCAACTTTGGCAAGTCCATGGCCAAGAGTTGCATCACATTTCTTTCTCACAATGCTAGATATCATTTATTTATGGTTTTATTGATTCTTGTATTTTATTTATTTTTACAGGATATTTATTATTATGGATTCTAGTTTATCTCTCTCTCTCTCTCTATTATATATATATATATATATTGTGTCTCATGTTACTGCATCCATTAGTTCGAAAAACAAAGTTTTGCTGTTTTTGTTTACTTTCTTACATGGTTGGTTTTCTAAAATTGTTATCTTTTGTTTTGGGGATAATTATTCCTTAAATTCCATCTGAATTATCTGGCCAGGGATTCCTAGAATAGATAAGTTGGAAATTGAAGGTAGGGGTTTCCATACCAATCTATATGCTCTTCGTGGTGTTTATAGTGGAGGAAAGGAAGGAAAAAGTAAAATTCAGTGGCTCAGGTCGATGGTTGGAAGTCCTGATTTGATCTCTATACCAGGTAGAGTTAAGACCTCAACTATTTCTCATATTCAATGACATGTATTTTTTTTTTTCTATTTAAGTCCATTTATCTCAAATATCTATTACTGAATATATGATGATGAACAAGGGAAGGTCCAGGTAAGGAGCTGATGTGTGTTTTCGTATAACATGTATAATGGCTTGCACTTGTTTATTAGATCACCAAATAAATTTAGTTATTGTTACTGAATCTTTTTTTTTAAAAAAAATAGTGTCAACGAGTTTATTCACCGTGGTTCCAAATATCATGTTAACCTGACTTGGCACCTAGAGCAATGCATTGATGTCATCTTGCATGATTAGGATTTTGGTTGACTACACTATGGAATTGTAAAGTTACTTTGAGAAGTTAAGGAATTGTGTTTATAATTATATTTTGTATATTAGAGAATATCAAAATTCTCCACAAGAAAGAATTACCATCTGTATATATGCATCATACATTCAATGCCAAATTATGTTGCAGGAGAGGTAGGGAGGATGTATGAAGCAAATGTTGATGATGTGGGATACAGGCTGGTTGTCGTCTATACTCCTGTGAGAGAGGATGGAGTGGAGGGACAACCTATCTCTGCATCAACAGATCCAATTGCTGTTGGTAATTAGATTTATCTCACTATGATCTTATCTTTGGCTGGACTTAGACATTAGCAAATTGTTGTTGGAAAGGACATTATCTTTGGCACCCCTCCCTCCCTTCTGCTTTGGAGATTAGTTGAATTTATTTCAATGTTTGAAAAATACTGTTGCACATTTCTTGCTTTCTTTGTGCTCTGTCATTGCTAGAAAAACCTTATTGCAACTCGTCTTGCTTTGGGGAGGTTGATGTTTTTCTACCAACTTTTACTGATTTTAATAATGGAAATCTGGTTCAACTGATGATTTCTGAGCCTACTAGAACTCTTCTCAAATTTAAATTCTTGGCTTTGATTTCTTGCAGAGCCTGATGTTCTTAAAGAAGTGAAGCAGAAGATTGAACTTGGATCTGTGAAGTTTGAGGTAATTCCATGATTTGAATATTGTCCGTGTCCCATAAAACTAAATACAATCAGTATAAAGATTCTCCTTCATAGGCTCACAGCTTATATTTATTGATACAGGCACTGTGTGATAAGGATCGATCTCCGAAAAAGGTTTTTACATGATATTCTTGCTCTATTTCTTAATCTTTTTTTGTATTAATAAATTTAAAGGTCTAAAATCTTTGGTGCTCTTTATTACAGGTTCCGGTAGTGAGCAACCTTGAGAGAAGAATTCTTGAAGTCAACAAAAAAAGGATCAAGGTTGTGAAACCAGGTTCTAAGACTTCTTTTCCAGCAACAGAAATTCGGGGTACTTATGCACCACCATTTCATGTAAGTTTATGCTCAGACCCTTGATGCTCTTCCCATTTGATGTAGTCTTCTTCCAAATAGGCTATGATGTGAAATTTGGATTTTATTGAGTTTCCAAAGAGGCTCTTCCCTGTATCTTATATCTGATTGAAAGCTTTTATAAAGTTGAGGGAGGGCTATAGAAAGTGGTTCAGGGTCCTTTACATAGTAGTGATTTTCTTCCTCTTGTTCATCTAGAGGACAATCTGAACTTTTGAATTGGGTTAACCTAGGGAGGTACAGAGTCTCCCTGGTGAACTTACTCTCCGTGTATTTTTAGGCTTTCATGGTGTTGGTTTGTAAATGCATGTTTGAGTGCTCTTTCCTCATCTCAATAAATGTCTATTGGCTTAGGACACTGTATTTTGTACGTTTTCTCTGAATAGGAATTGATTTGGTAATGCCGGCTAAGTAGGATACAATACCCAATTAAATCTTCGCATAGTTGAGTTAAGATAGTCGTCAAGTGTATATTGTGGAAAATTTGGAGGGAAAGAATAACAAATAATCTTCATTATGATTGGAAAATGTCTATGGAAGTGTTAAAAGATTAAAACATTTTTAATGCCTTTCCACATTTAACATTGATTTCTTTAAGACTAATTTCAGTATTAATTCACTTACCACTTTTCACTAATTGATATGCTCCTCATGTCTATCATGACAGTGCCATGTAGTCATTAATGTAACTATGTGGCACTATGCCACTACAATTTTTCATTATTAAAGAAACTGGATATTTAGTGATATACAGTTTTTCTTTCAACTTTGAAGTGTTTACCGATTAAGATATTTCATATTAGCGTCATTTCATACTTATTTCCAACCTGTTTCTCTTTACCTATGCCACCAACAGTGCTGGGTTTTTTCTACTAGTAACATATGGTGTGTTAGAGAAACTTAAGTCTTACAAATGTACAGGTGGAGCTGTTCCGAAGTGATCAACACCGGCTTAAAATTGTAGTTGATAGTGAGAACGAGGTAGACCTGATGGTGCAAACTCGACACCTCCGAGACGTTATTGTGCTCGTGATAAGAGGCCTTGCTCAGCGATTCAACAGTACATCTCTCAATACTCTCCTCAAAATAGATACATAGTAAAAACATCAAGACTGAGTCCATTTTTATGATTTTTCAATCTTTTTTGTCCATTGAAAGTTGTCATTTTTCCCATTGTTTTTGATACATGATCACCATTGGTATTGGTGTTTTCAACCTGTTGTGTAGAAAAAAGGAGATGTTGTATAGTAGTCCTTAGGCTGATGGTGTCTAATTATTGTAAATTATGATATTTTTGTTACTACAGCACTCAAATTTGCAGGTGGGATGGTGTATTCTGTGTTGAGATAATTTTATTGTGTATTCTGCACCTTACCACCATAATGTAAAAAAAGTAAAACTTTCATTTGTTTAAGCTCAAAGTTATCTTTTTTACTTTTAGTAATTAAAATGTTACCATAGTTTAAAAAATCATTAGAAAAATACATTTTTTCTTTGTGATAAAGGTTCACTAATTATTTTACATTCGTGAATGTTTTCAACTTTCTTCATGAAAAGTGTGATCAAATTCGATAATAAGTTTATTTCATTATAACTAATGATTTTTTTTTTCTAATGAAAAATGTGGTTATAGTAAATCAAACTCATTAATTTAAAGGGTTTATTTTTTTAGTTATATACATCAATAGTAATACAAAAAAACATTATACCTGCAACATCCCATATTTTTCTATACGTAGGAATATTAAAGGAAAATAATTATTAATCAAAAAGGTATTTAATTATGAAAATTAATGGGAAGATATTATTGAATTAAAAAGGTAATTTATTTATGGAAATTAAATTAAGTGTGAATTATAAGAATTTTAAGATGGATTTTAATCTCTTTAATTATGTATTATTTATTGGAAATAAATAATGAGAAGCTTAAATAAAAATAATTAGAAATTAGAAGAGTTTTGTGAAATTTAATAAGATTAAAATAATTAAGATTTAATTATGTTTTATAGTTATTGTAATAATATTTGGGTTTGAGAGAATTTTGATTTATTCAAATTATGAGACCAAAATATTATTTAATATATAATGGGAACTTTAGAAAATTTAAATGACTTATTTGGATGAATTATTATTATTTAACTGTAAAAATACAATTTGGTAAAATTATAATTTATTATAGATTTGTTTTAGCAATTAAGTGATTAATTAAAATAAAAGAAAAAGAAATAAATTGAATAAATAATTTACTTTGGATAAAGATAGGTAATATTCAGCTTTTGGAAACTCTTCCCGTACACAAATACCCAAACCCGATTATCTCTCATTTCCCGTTTTTCTTTCTTTCTCTCTCTCGCTTGCTGTCTTCTCGAGCTTTGACGAGTGCCTACTCGGCCTCCAAAAGCTACACATGCTAGACCGTTGGTTGTAGAATCCCTCGAAATATCGGCCCGCGGGCCTCCAAACCTCACTTGCCGATTAAGGTCCCCAAAAGTTTGATTTAAGTTCGACCTTCGTAATGATTTCCGACGAAATTCCAACCACCTCGAGCCACCTTGAGTTGAAGCACCACCACCACTGCATTCCTTGTGTCTTGGGCTTCAAAACCCACTAAAGGATCGACCATAAGGATCACCAGAATCCGTCATGGGTGCTCGCCGGAGTTGCGTGGTTCCACCACTTTTCAGCCAAGATTTAAGCACTTCCAAGCCGTTCTAAGCTAAACCACCACCAGCACAACGTTTCTCGTGATTTGGGTGCTTTGATACCAAATTTTAGTTTGTTTCCTCAACCACCATCTTTGAGTGGTGGCCTGCCACCGTCGTTGGAGCTCCACCGTGGGTCTCGACCAACAATAGTTTTGAGAGCTTTTTGGAATTCGTTTCGAACTTTGGAAATCGCCTATACGCTCATACCATCATTTCGAGCGCTGTGGTATAAATTTCCAACCAAGTTTTTAATTATTGGACGTTTTAGAAATTTAATTGTGATTTAGGAATTTATGTGCAATCAGAGTAATAATTGTGCATTTTGAGCTAGTTGATAACTTGAAAATATTCTGGTTTCCTGGGATATATTATATATGTGTTTATTGCAGGGGTTTTATTTTCGGGATATCTGATTTATAATTGTTATGCTGCCAAATTTTATCGAAAATTATCAAGCTTTTAATAAGTTAGTTATTTTGGTTATTCAATGTAATTATGAAATTTATTTCAAGTAACAGTTTTTAAATCTAACAAATTAGTTTAAGAATGTTACATCCAAATTTTGAGAATAAATAAATAGCCTCAAAATGTAGGCTCGAAAAGAGTGAGCTCGAAAATAACAAATGTTATTGATCAAGCTATTCCAGATTTGTTATTAGGACTCGAGTACGAGTCGCATTATTTGAGCCTGAGTTGCAGGCTTGAAGACACAAACCTTCCCTGAGGGACGAGTTCGACAAAATCACTGGATGAGGAGGAGGCTATAACTGGAATGATGAGCTCGAAGCCAGGCCGATCTCGAAAGCGCGTCAGCGCAACAATCGAGCTCAGTGATGTGTTTTGTAACATCCCAAAATTTGTTATTAAGGCTGAGTGCCTTAATTACTGTGCCTAGAGGGCATAATTAGAATTATATGTGTGATTAATGGATTATACGTGTGATTATGTGATATGAATGATTTGTGTGGTAATGTAACTAGATATACATGTTTATGTGTGTTTACCCAAAAAAGATTCATCTGTTGATGTAACTAGATATACATGTTTATGTGTGTTGATGCGCGTGACCATTTAAGCAGCTACGTTTTTGGTCGACCATCGACCAGAGGAGAATTCACTCAGCAGAAGGCATATTTTATGGGCGACCAAGCTAGTCGTAGTATATCAGATATTTTCTAAAGATAACTGATCTTGCATTTATGTAATAATTGTAATTTTCATTATTATTTGAGATGCACTTGTATTAAATGTAATCTAGGCCCAAAGGCCCATAAGAAGATCCTTGAGCCTATAAATAAGACTAAAGTGACTCATTTGAGGGATCTTTGAGATTTGGAGAGAGAATTATTATTTTTAGGCAATACCTTGTATTTTTGGTTGAGCTTGTGAAACTCAGTAGACTCTAGTTTACTGATCACAAGTTTTCATACATTAATAATAACACTAAGTGGACGTAGGTCGTTACCAACACCTAAGGCCAAACCATTATAAATATTTGTGTCATTTATCTTTTTGGCTTGAATTCATCTCATTTCTATTGTTTTATCTGACTTCGTATCATTTGCCAAATTAAGGGTCAACATTTTAGTGCTTTCATTGAGAGCTTGAACTCAAGACCTCTACGAAGAAAAATCGCGAAAACAACTAGGAAAACTGGGCAAACTTCTGGTAATGCGCCAACCCAACCTCCTCCACAACGGGTGGCTGAAGGTGAGCCACAAGTGGAATTGGAAAAGGAGGAGATGGATGCTGAAACTCTGAGAATGACTCTGATTGTGCTGCAAGAAGAATTAGCCAATTTGAGGGCTAATTAAGAGAATGTGGCTGAAACAATGGTGTTGCAGCAAATGGAAATTGATAGGCAGCGCCAAGAGCTAAATGAGCGGCAGGATGACATGGACCGCCGACAGAGGGATGCCACCGCTGCCGTGAAGGCAGCCATTCAGTTGGCCCGAGGACAACCTGTACCTACCGCCCAACCTGATTAGCCACCTAGTACTAACCCACAACAAAATCCACAATCAGATGATCCCCAACATTACCACAATCTGCCATAGCCAGCAAACCCTCAGAGGCCAGAACAATCCCCTGCTGCTCAGCAGGAGAGGCCGTTCCAGGATCCTGAGCAGCAGCTACCCTCTCGTGCTGGTCAGGATAATCCCCAAC
The DNA here is from genome assembly GCF_963169125.1 of Humulus lupulus. NCBI lineage: Eukaryota > Viridiplantae > Streptophyta > Magnoliopsida > Rosales > Cannabaceae > Humulus > Humulus lupulus. Next base: position 20,151,318 of record NC_084801.1, on the reverse strand, counting down.
AACAAAGGCAGAATAGGGCCGGGTGTCACGGGTTGACATTTTGACAGCGGAAATGCCCGTGCGACACCTTGAATCCTCTGAGCCAAGGTCAGCCTTCTAACCATTCGAATAACAATGGGCACATTTTTTCGTGCGACCGTGTGCCTCTGCACACTTCTGTCTCTCGAACAACTCTCGCTGAGTCATGCTCTCAAACATCTATGAGTGCAACCATGCATCAAGGCTATCTATCCAAGGCACTCACACTGTCCATAGGTTCTCACTATGGCAAGGAAAATCCCAACACCGATGCTCACCCAGACATTCGCAAGTCAAGGTAGCATGTGTGGCCAAGAGCCAACACCAATCTGACGTGCCGACACCTCTCATCATGCCCCATTCGATACTATCCGATTAGCTCACATCACAGACTAAGGACTTCCATACGTCCGTGGTCCAATCCTCAAGGCACCATGCCTTCACGCATCTTGGCAAGCCCTTGAGACTAGCTGCCAGACTAGTAGCACACACTGGACCTCTGTCCTACTCAAGCATAGTGCACCCTCCAATGCTTGTATGCTAACAAGCCCCACGAATGACTTCCCGTGCCATCTCGTGTCGAGACTTGTGGCCATGGCACACCACAATGTCTCTCGAAGGTTCAGGCCACATTCCATGCAAGCGGCATCCCGGCGAGCCAAGGGAACCATACTCCTAAACCTCTAGCAGCACACTTCGACGCACTACCGGGGATGCCCGGTGTGAGACCCCCACTAAGGTCCACCGGGCGGACCTCGGCATCACTCAAGGTTGCATGTCAGCTGGGGGCAGCAGCTGGGTGATGCGCATTTGTTGGGGAACAGGTGCATTGGTTGGTCACCTCTGTTGGGAACAGGTGTAATGCCTTCGGCTAGATCTGTTGGGGAACAGGCGCATTGGTTGGAATTTTCGGTGGGAGATCGAGTGTTGCTGAAACTCACTCCCCAGATTTGGAAGAAAATCACAGATAAGCGCTACCACAAAGGGCTGGTTCAAAAGTATGATGGTCCCTTCGAGATTGTGCAGAAAGTGAGTGCAGTGGCTTACAAATTGAAGCTACCTGAGAGATTCAAGGTGCATCCGACTTTTCATGTTAGTTTCTTAAAGAAGTTTCATGAAGACAAGACCGAAGGAAGACAACAGGTGGTATGGGCACCTCCTACTGTAAGGAAGCAATTTGAGAAGAGATTGGCTAAGGTCCTTGATCATCGTACGTTTGGAGATAGTAAGAAGAACCAACGAACGGAGTACTTGGTTCAGTGGCAAGGCGAAAGCGAAGTTGAGGCTTCGTGGGAAAAGGCCGTCACCTTGTGGCAGTTTGAGGACAGGGTGAACAAGTACCTCAGAAGTATATCGACGAGGGCGTCGATTTCTTCTGGTGGGGGTGGTTTGTGAGACCCTCACTAAGGTCCGCCGGGCGGACCTCGGCATCACTCAAGGTTGCATGTCAGCTGGGGGCAGCAGCTGGGTGATGCGCATCTGTTGGGGAACAGGTGCATTGGTTGGTCACCTCTGTTGGGAACAGGTGTAATGCCTTCGGCCAGATCTGTTGGGGAACAGGCGCATTGGTTGGTCACATCTGCTGGGGAGCAGATGCAACGGTTCGGTCACATCTGTTGGTGAGCGGACGCATTGGTTCGACCGCATCTGTTGGGGAGCAGATGCAATGCTTCGGGCTGAAGGCGTGGCCATGTGACACAGGCGTGTTACTTAGAATCAACATGTGATGCTGATGTGTTAGGGCCTAGGCGGTTGGGGATGTCAACCGTACCCTTGTGTTGGGTTATAAATAGGCTGTGTGCACTTGAGTCATCAACATATGTGATGTCCAGCGCTGAAACATATTGTATCCTTGATATTGTGTTTAATAACAAGGTTGGGAAAAGGTTCTTGTATATTGTGTGCATTGTGTTTATTTACTTGATAACAAGAGTGTGTTGTTGAGTGAACGCTGGGCAAACCTCGAACGTGAGTGAGTGTGTGAAACTGAGTGTTGGGTTGGCTGACTAGATTGGGGAATCTAGGCCATCGCGGGGAAAATTTGTGAGTGAGAAATTAACCCTGTGACACCCGGTAATGTCCATGAGTACTCCTACTCATGGAGACATATGAGTCCCCTCGTGGTCCTCATATGCCCGCCCTACTTGTCCTCCCAACTAGTAGTAGCTCACTTGACGCACCTGCGACAGGGGGTGGTGGAGAGCTGACACCAGGTGCTCCCCCTACAAAGAGCCTTATGAGCTTTTAGCCTTCTACCAAGAACATATATGATTTTTTCTTGGGAGACATATTTGGCTCTCAGCTCACCAATTCTCCGAATCTCCCAAATCCGATTGCACCATAGCGTTCATTGACCCTTCAATATGGAACCTACCAAGTTCCGTCCATTTCCGGGCAATATTGAAGATATTTATGAAAATGCCACTACCGTACAAACTAGGCATCAGCATGCTCACCAGTCTGCACCCTCGCGTGTGCATCTAACCGAGCACCATCCTAGCTTGTAACATGCCCTCAAGGCCGGCATGTTACACTCTCCCCCACTTCAATTGTCGATGCCCTCATCGACAGACCACTGGCCAATCTTCTTCCTGCCTCGACTCCTAAGCTCACTCCATGCTTCTTCCGAATCTTGAGTCTGCACTAGTCCCTCTACCACTGTAGAATCACTGACTTGGTGATGATCTCCCACGTACACTCTTGGACTCGATCCAAGACCCCATGCCACCGTCGCTATTCAGAATCCTCCCATGAAGTAGTGTCGCTGCACTCGAATACTCCTTGCATACTTGAACTCCTCTGAGTCCATCACTACGTCCCTCCAGTCAACCAAGCAGCCCTTGCAACACTGACCCCAAAGCCAGCACATCATTTTATTGTTGCTTTCCCGTCAATTTTCCAATGCATACTCCTATTGACAAGGATGAAATTAAGGTGCACCCCTCAAGGTGAGGTTCGCAAACCAACCGTTCCCAACGAAACCTACGAAACATCCTTCCATTGAAGGCATGTCTCTCTTCAATGCGGAACTCGTGCCAACTGTAGCCTTTATGCAGTATCTAGTGCACTCTTGCACATAGACTTCGTGAAGTAGTCTCTCAGACTTTTGGCCCTCCGACCTTACTGCATACCCATGGCTTGATGCGAAATGGCCACTCCCGACCATAAGCATAACTGCTACTCTGAGCTTCTACAATGTGGTCAATGAACTGACATCATTCGAAACCACTACACTGCCTTCAGGCTCGTGCTCTTGCTGACTCTCAGCATCGTTCCTCAAGTTCTGCCCCCAAATCAACCTTGTCTAACTCTAGACGGCCTGTTGAATCTTGACCAACTTGACTGCACTTTACCTCACCCTTGAGGTTTGAAGTTGTCCCAATCCGCTATCTCCCTTTGGCATATGAATTAGTGGGCTCCCCCACTTCAACTTGGGAATAACTTCTCTTCTCGAGGTGTACCTCTCAAGGTATAGCTTGCAAGCTAACCACTTTCTCTCATGCGGTCCCTCATTCCATTTATCACTTTTGAAGATGATGTTGAACTAATGCCTCGGTCATTCTAACTCTTTGCCCCTCGACATCTCTATGTTGCCTTAGTACCTGAGTCCTGCTGACTTTCACCTTAGGCAAATGTTGCACTGATGTTACCTTAGTAACCGAGTCCTGAATACTTTCACCCTAGGTAACTGGCTCTGTCTTTGTCTCTGAGTCTCCTTGACTTTACATTCTGAACAACTAACGATCTCCATGATAACTCATTTCAATGCTTTTGTAATGGAACATTGGTCTGCTATTTGGATGTTTGAACCGTGAAGGTCTCTCCCCCACTTCAACTGTTGGTGTCCTTGACAACTTGCCCACACGCAAGAATGTTTGACCATCCCAACTCTTCATGCACACAATAAATCTAGAGGTGCACTCTGCAGAATGTGACTCTCGAGTCAACTACTTCGTGTAGCATCACTGTCGATTCCCCTATGCGTGCAATGTCCACATAACTATCCATATGCTCTATACTAGCATCTCGCCCCTCCGGGCAGCTTCTCTAGGCTCCTATGGTCACTAAGTCCCAATAGCAAGGCCCTCCAGCCCACATTTAAACTCAAACACCATTTCGGCCTCCCTAAGCCTTCTTGTAGTACTAAGTTTCCTTGACGCGACCCTCCATAACTCAAGAAACTCTAGTACTATTTTGACCACTGTGTGCGGTTTACTCGGCCCTGCTGGCCTTTGATGCATATATTACACAACTTAGCATATCTTACAATGCCTTAGTGTTGCTAACACAAGCTAACATCTCTGTGAGCCAACACGTCCCACTCCATTGTCTCGGCGCCTCCCCGCCGGATCAGAACAAGTAAACATGCAAACACTTCCAAGTACGACTATCCTCTGACAATCGCGGCCACTGCCACCTTGGTCTCCATGTGATGCCCTTTGGCACACAAGTAGCAACTGAAGCATTTCATGTTCATCTTTATCTAGTTCCCCAAAGCTATCCACTCTCAACCACTGTTGTGACTAACAAGCGTTTGACGACCACCATCATGCTTCCACACTCTTGCGTACAAGTTCCCTTTTCAACAATAGCACTCCGTGTGACTTACACTGTCACTCAGGCGAACCTGAACTAGTGAACCAAGCATACAACCTTGACCACTCGATCAAACCTTGTCTCATTTCAACAAGTTCCAACTCTTCATTAACGCCCCTCCACAATTGCACGTGGTTGTTGTCTTTCTAGCATCACTGAACTTTAATTCGAATGAACCATAACTTGCCCCCTCTCTAGGATGTCCAGTATTCCAACAAAGAAGAGCAACCGAGTCTCATCCCATCTCAGCTTACTAATCCTTTCTAGGTGACTAAACGACACAACGACATCTGTTCAAGCATCCAGACCTTTTGATCCTTCTGCACGCTTACATCCCCTTTAGGATAGGCCAACCAGGTTCATCCCTCACTTGAGATGAACCTGGCTCTGATACCAACTGTCACGGCTGACATTTTGACAGCGGAAATGCCTGTGCGGCACCTTGAATCCTCTGAGCCAAGGTCAACCTTCCAACCATTCGAATAACAATGGGCACATTTTTTCGCGCGACTGTGTGCCTCTGCACACTTCCGTCTCTCGAACAACTCTCGCTGAGTCATGCTCTCAAACATCTATGAGTGCAACCATGCATCAAGGCTATCTATCCAAGGCACTCACACTGTCCATAGGTTCTCACTATGGCAAGGAAAATCCCAACACCGATGCTCACCCAAACATTCGCAAGTCAAGGTAGCATGTGTGGCCAAAAGCCAACACCAAGCTGACGTGCCAACACCTCTCATCATGCCCCTTTCGATACTATCCGATTAGCTCACGTCATAGACCAAGGACTTCCATACATACATGGTTCAATCCTCAAGGTACCATGCCTTCACGCATATTGGCAGGCCCTTGAGACTAGCTGCCAGACTAGTAGCACACACTGGACCTCTATCCTACTCAAGCATAGTGCACCCTCCAATGCTTGTATGCTAACAAGTCCCACGAATGACTTCCCGTGCCATCTCATGTTGAGACTCGTGGCCATGGCGCACCATAATGTCTCTCGAAGGTTCGGGCCACGTTCCATGCAAGCGGCATCCCGGCAAGCTAAGGGAACCGTACCCCTAAACCTCTAGCAGCACACTTCAACGCACTACCGGGGCGGCCCGGTAATGTCCATGAGTACTCCTACTCATGGACCCATATGAGTCCCCTCGTGGTCCTCATATGCCCGCCCTACTTGTCCTCCCAACTAGTAGTAGCTCACTTGACGCACCTGCGCCAGGGGGTGGTGGAGAGCTGGCACCAGGTGCTCCCCCTACAAAGAGCCTTCTGAGCTTTTAGCCTTCTACCAAGAACATATATGATTTTTTCTTGGGAGACATATTTGGCTCTCAGCTCGCCAATTCTCTGAATCTCCCAAATATGATTGCACCATAGCGTTCATTGACCCTTCAATATGGAACCTACCAAGTCCCGTACATTTCCGGGTAATATTGAAGATATTTACGAAAATGCCACTGCCGTACAAACTAGGCATCAGCATGCTCACCAGTCTGCACCCTCGCGTGCGCATCTAACCGAGCACCATCCTAGCTTGTAACATGCCCTCAAGGCTGGCATGTTACACCAGGCATCGTCCTAGAAGCCCTAGATGCCAGACGGCTGAGGAACAAAACCCTCCGAACAGAGGACAACATCCTTCTGCGAGTAGCAGGCAGGTGGAATCTACGGTCAGGGGTCCCCCACGACATAATAATGCCCGGGGACCTACCGACCAATGCAGGCCACCACCTATATATCGGGACATTCCAGTAGGGAGAGAGGGAAATAGTGCAAACAGCAGGTCGCACCGTCATAGAGATGGTCTTGACTATAATGAGGCAGATTCTGGCAGGAGGAATGGTGGTCGGCGGCGAGAAGAGAGGGGTGAAGAGCAGAACCCTCCGCCAAGGGAGAACCGACCAATAAGCCAAAACGATGGGGGGTAACTTAAACAACCCAACGATGGGGGTTAACGTCTTTGATTGACTGGGCGCGAATGACCAAAGGCGTAGAAAAGAAGATCTGAGGGATGTTCTAAATGAAAGAAGGGAAAGACACGACGAGTATTTCCCCCCAGCGCCGGTTGCTCCAACAGTACCAGATGTTGTACAGGCCCAGCTCGATGCTTTAAATCAGGCCGTCCAGCAATTAGTAGGGACCAGACATCTCATATTGAATTTGATCAGAGAAAGGGCACTCCATTTGTGCAAAGAATCGCAATGGCAGAGACTCCAAGCAAATTCAAAATGCCGGTCTTGCCCAACTTCACTGGATTAGAAGATCCTGTATCTCACGTTAACAAATTTGAGATACAGATGGACATCCAGAAGGTGTTAGACGATGCTCGGTGCATAATTTTTCCAGCAACTCTATCTGAAACGGCTCAGGAGTGGGTTTTTAAATTCCCTCCGGCTAGTATCGTTTCTTGGGAAATGTTCGTAAAAGATTTTTATGGACATTTCTATGCTGGTCGGGTACATCCAACCGAGGCCAATCAGCTGGTTGAAATACACCAGAAGAAAGGAGAAACCCTGAAGGGGTATGTTCAACGCTTCATGCGAGCAGCTGCGGGGGCCAAGATGGTTGGAGATGAAGGGAAGATGATGGCTCTTACTGCTGGGGTATGACGCCACTCATCTCTTTGGAACAGTTTGCGAAAGAATGGAGTCAAGAGTTCTCAGGAATTTCTGGATCGAGCATACAGGTACATCAAGCTCAAGGAGGCCATAACCAATGAATGGAAGTTTCCCACAGACGACCAGGACCCAAAAGAATCTCCCGCCAAAGCTGCCAATGAGTCTGGGAAGACCAATGGCAATGAAAAAAATAATGGGAAGAATGGGGGAAAAAGGGCGAACCACGAGCCGACGACGTCCCAAAACAAAATAGATACGAGCCGAGGTTCACCAATTATACGGACCTAGTCGATAGCAGAGCAGAAGTGTACCAGGCCACTCACACAACTGTTCCCTTCAAGCGATCAGCCCCAATCAGGAAGGACATATCCAAGATAGATACTACCAAGTTTTTTCGTTTGCATAACGTCTATGTCCATGACACCAACGAGTGCAGCCAGCTCAAGGATGAGATTGAGTTCCTTATTAGACAAGGACACCTGAGGAGGTATGTGCAAGCAGCTGGAAGTTCTCAGCGAGAGGCTCAAGGAGGCAACGAGTAGGCACCTGTACGCCAACGCTCGCCCCTTTACAACCAGCTCCAGTTGTTGGTACAGTGCTGACCATTTGCGGAGGACCACACATAGTAGGTGATAGTGGGAAGGCGACGGAAAGATATGCCTGAACCTTACGTCACGACCAGAATATTGAAATGTTGAACGTAAATGAGCGAACTCCCAAAAAGGCTAGAACAGAGGAAGAAACGATAACTTTCTCCGAGCTTGACGCTCAACATGTTCGATTCCCACATTCAGATCCTTTGGTCGTGGACGTCCAGATTGCCAATATGATGGTCAAGCGGGTGTTAGTGGATACAGGAAGCTCAGTCAACATTCTGTAGAAATCTTCACTGGAAATGATGAAATTGTCAGTGCAAGATTTGGAACCATGCAACCAAAGCAGGGGCTGCACCTGAAAATAGGACATTGCTCGCTACTTTCATAGTAGTTGATTGTCATTCTGAATATAATGCTATGATTGGAAGGCCTATTCTAGTCCACCTACAAGCCGTGACCTCAGTCTGGCACTTCGCCATGAAGTTTCCAACCGACGTAGGAGTGGGATGCGTGTTGGGAAACCAGCAAGAAGCGCGAGAATGTTATAATTCCTCGATCACTAAGGCAAAAAGATGCAGATCGGGGGAAAAAGCCGAGAAAAGGTTGCTGATGGCAAATGAAGTACAAGCCCAATCAGGTGAACAAGTCACCAAATAGGGTGTTGCCCAAAGTGAGGATAGAGACTTAGATCCTCGCTTTGGGGATTTTGAAGAAAATGTTGGACCCATGGAGGACCTCGAGGAGGTCCAACTAGAAGAAGCAGATCCAACCAGAGTTGTGAAAGTCGGTAAAAACTTAGAGACAACAACAAAAAACAAACTTGTGGAATTTTTGAAGGAGAGCCAGGAGGCGTTTGCCTTGTCGCATAAATATATGGTTGAGATAGACCCAGCGATGATCAGCCATGTCTTAAATATAGACAAAAAAACTTTCCACCTGTACAACAAAAAAGGAGGCTTCTCGTCAAAGACAGATCAAAGGCCCTAAAAGATGAAGTCGAGAAGCTGAAGGAAAACAGACCTTAATAAAGCCTGCCCGAAGGATTGTTTCCCACTTCCAAGGATTGACCAGCTGGTCGATGCTACATCAGGGCATGAAATTTTATCCTTTATGGGCGCATACTCTGGGTATAATCAAATCAGTATGCATCCACTTGATGAGGGTCACACTAGCTTTCAAACAGATATAGGACTTTACTATTACAAAGTAATGCCCTTCAGTTTGAAAAATGATGGTGTGACTTACCAGCGACTGGTCAACCATATATTCAAAGAGCTAATCGGCATTAGCATGGAAGTATTTGTCGATGACATGCTGGTTAAGTCGAAGAAAGCTGAAGAACACATCAAGGACCTTCGAAAAGGCTTCAACATCTTGAACAAATATCAGATGAAGCTGAATCCCCTCAAGTGTTCCTTTGGCGTTGGATCAAGATTTTTTTTTGGATTCATAGTAAACTCGCAAGGAATCGAAACTAATCCCGAAAAGATTTAGGCCCTGATCGAGATGCAATATCCTGCTAAGATTAAAGATGTTCAAAGCCTAACTGGGAGGATCGCCGCCCTAAGTAGATTCATATCTAAGTCAACGGACAAGTGTGTCCCATTTTTCAATCTACTCAGGGAAAACAAGAAGTTTGAATGAACAGAAGAGTGCGAGCAGGCTTTTCAGGCGTTAAAGTCCCACATGTCACAACCACCAATCTTGTCCAAACCAGTTGAAAAAGAAACTTTGTTCATCTATTTGGCAGTCACAGAGTATGCTGTTAGTGTTGTTTTGATCAGAGAAGAAGACAATGTTCAGAAAACAGTATATTATGTGAGCAAGAGATTAGTGGGAGTAGAATTGCGATATCCACCCATTGAAAATTAACGCACTGGATAGCCAAGACCGTTACACTGTGTATTTATAAAGGTGCAAGACTTTCTAATCAAGTCATTTAATTAGAAACGTGTTACTGAAACTATAATTGAACTAGGGTTAAAAGGTTTCGGTCACAAAAGTTACATTTTCTATAATCAAACATTTTTTGGTACATGGGATCCCAAAAGTATAACGTTCAAAAGACAGTTTACAAGATTTCAGGATAAAAGTACAGTTACTAGCCACTCTAAGGGCAAAACAGGCATTTAGGCTTCTCCCGTCCTGTACCACTCCTCGGCTGTGGCGGTCGATCAGCTAACTATGTACATTTAGCCCAAAGCTCTCCAACTCAGGACTGGTCCACTTTGCCTTTGCCTTTACTTGCACCACGTAGCACCCGTGAGCCAAGGCCCAGCAAGAAACCAGATAACAGAGCGTAATTATTAAGCAATCAACTTACAAATCAGCAATCAAACAACTCATTATGCATAGCCATATACTCAACAATCCGTAATATTCATATAATCAGGTATTAAGCATACCAAGCTCATCATTTAACACTAACAACCAATTCACATAATAAACAAGGTCGACGCCCTTAGGTCGCACCCCCTATTTACCCCACTGACTCTGGTCCGCTTAAACCGAGCTGAGTGAATATTAAGCTGTCCTCAGCTACCAGTGGCCGAGCCGCGCCCTGTGTGCAAATATTGATTCCAGCACTCTTAGGCCGTTTATCACATGTCCCATGGCATAATACCATCTCATGACATCACACACACATGCATATATATATATATAGGGAGCTCTTAGTCCCATCATTAACACATAACTGGGTGCAGTTTCTTACCTTTAGATTCCGATAGCTTGATTAGTGAAACCGACCCTCAAGCTCGATCCCGCCCGAGCCCTAGCATACACCTAGTCACAGCCATAAATTAGAATCAACACCAAACTTCAATTCCAAAACCTAGCCTCGGGACCAATCCCGAGCCCTCGGGAAGCCCTAATTCCACCAAACGGGGTGGTTGAATCAAACCCCGAGCCACTGGGCAAAAACCCTAAGAAATAACCCAAAAATCCTCTTCTGGAAACAGGGTAGCACTACAGTGCCCTAAAGTGGGCACTATGGCGCTACAATTAGAGCCAAAACACCCCAAGCACCCAAGCCTAGCACTGTAGCTCCCAAGGGCTAGCGCTATTTCCAGAGTCAAAATGCCCTCTGCTTTCTTCTTCGATTTTCCTTGAACCAAAACTCCTCCAAACCTCAACCATACTCCAAAAAAAGCCTACCATCATCTATAACTCACCCCATATGACCCAACCATATAAAACTTAGACACATGCACCCAAAAAAAAAAAGAAATTTCCATGATTGAGCTTGAAGCTCAAAAGCTCAACGAAAACCATAACAGTCCAGAATTCAAGTGACCAGGTCCAGAGTTTCTTACCTTCAATGGGGAAATTTGACCTTAGGCTATCCTCCACACCTCCTTAGCTTTCACTCCTCAAAACCTCAACCTTAATTCCCTAGAATTCCCATTAAAACTCAGCTTAGAAATCCATTTCAAGACCAAAACCAGATTCTGAAGAAAACCTTGAAACTTACCTCAATTGGGTGAGTAACTTCTGCTAATCCTCAAGCTTTATCAAGAGCCTTAGCCCCAAGCTCCAGCCCAAATTCTCCCCGAGTTACAGCCCCAAAATTCCCCAAGAAATGAAGAAGAAATCCTAAACCGAGAAAGAGAAAAAAGACTTTTGTTTTTCCTTCTTTCTTCCCTTCTTTCCTTTTCTTTCAGTTTCCTTTAGTTTCTAAACATTCCACTAAGTCATAAATTAGATTGATACTTATCTCTGATTTTAAACACCAAAAGACCATATGCCCTCCCAATTAAATCCTAAACCTTTAAGTCATTCTAAGGGCATTTTGTTCATTACTCCCAAGTCCCGCTAATTCCTCGAATGTCTCTAATATTTACCGCTTACATCCCAACACCTAAATAATCGCCAATTATTTTCCTCAATAACAAATAGTCTCCAATATATTCTCTAAATTCCCACCGTGACTTTTCCGCTAAACTGCTCACTAGGATCACCTTGATTCACAAGCTGAGAGATATCCACATAATAATGTAGTCTCAACAATTTATCACAGATATTTACATTTATGCCCTCAACGGGCTGAAATTATGAATATGCCCCTATAACCTAATCAGGGCCTACATGCATACTAGTACACATAGTCATGCATCACATATATATCCAAATAATCATATAAGCATGCTTATTACATAATCATGCATTTAATCATTTAAATCACACATAATCCAGTTATGCCCTCCCAACACACTAATCAAGGCCCTTAAGCCTTATTAGTAATTTTGGGTCGTTACGGAAAAGTTAGCCAATTGTTTGATTCTGGCCTCAAGGAAGCTGCGACCTTACTTTCAAGATCACCCCATCGTAGTGCTCACCGACCAGCCATTACGACAAGTCTTGCAGAAAGCAGAAGTCGCTGGTCGGTTGTTAAAATGGGCAGTCAAACTTGTGCTGTTCAACATTTCTTATTCTCCACGAGCAGCTGTGAAAGAACAAGCTCTAGCAGACGTTGTCGCAGAATTCACTGGGATCCCAATTGGCGAACCGATGGGAGAAATGGAAAGTCAAAATCAAACTCCTTCCTGGAAGTTGTTCGTAGATGGCTTTTCCAATGAGCGCAATGCAGGAGCAGGTTTGATCTTAATCACACCCGAAGGACATCGGTTCCATTGTGCAAACAAATTCGACTTTACAGTGTCCAACAATGAAGCCGAGTACGAATCCCTGCTCGCAAGATTAAGGCTAGCTAGAGATATGGATATAAAGTCGCTAGAAATTTATAGTGATTCCTAGCTAGCGGTCAATCAAATTAAGGGAGAGTATCAGGCTAGGGGTCTCAAGATGGTTGCTTATTTGAACAAAGCAAATGATTTATTGGCACAGTTTGAAAAGTATACCCTACAACAAGTGCCTCGTGATCAGAATTCAAATGTTGATGCCTTGGCTAAGTTAGAAAGCGTGAAAAATGCTGAAACTTTGAGCATAATGCCAGTTGAACGCTTGTCGGCACCGAGCATTCAAGCAGAAGAGTCTTCACTAATGATCCAAGTGACATACACATGGATGACGCCCATCGTTGAATATCTCGAACAGGGATTGCTACCAGCAGAAAGAAACAAGGCGAGGACGCTTCAGAGGCAATCGACTCAATTTATTCTGGTTGACGGAATTTTATATAGAAGAGGGTACTCGATGCCTTTGTTGCGGTGTGTTTCTAAGGAGAAAGCCAAGGAATTGATGCAAGAAGTCCACGAAGGCTCCTGTGGAGATCAAGCTGGGGGGCAGAGTTTGTCGAAATAGATCTTAAGGCAAGGGTATTTCTGGCCTACCATGAATGAGGACTCTATGGATTTCGTTCGAAAATGTGACAAGTGTCAAAGGTTCTCCAAGATACCGCGAGCATCCCCAAATGAGCTCAAACAGATGCAAAGCCCGTGGCCATTCCCAGTATGGGGGATTGATTTGATCGGGTCGTTACCCACAGGAAAAAGGAATGTCAAATATGCAGTAGTTGCTGTTGACTACTTTACAAAGTGGGTCGAAGCTGAGCCACTAGCAACAATAACGACCAAGAAATTTTTGGACTTTGTTGTCAAAAACATCGTGTGTCGATATAGGCTGCCGAGGAAAATTGTCTCGGATAATGGCACACAATTTGACAGTGACCTTTTCACTGATTTCTGCGAGGGGCATGGGATTATAAAAATTTTTCATCGGTAGCTCATCCACAAGCAAACAGTCAGGTTGAGGCTATCAACAAGACTCTGAAGGACACACTAAAGAAAAGGCTCGAAGATGCAAAATGCGCTTGGCCAGAGCAATTACCAGTAGTACTTTGGTCGTATAGAACATCCCATCGAACATCAACAGACCATACTCCATTTTCTTTGGCTTATGGGTATGAAGCCATGTTGCCTGTTGAGCTCAACCCACCATCACGTAGAAGGCTGACATACGATCAAAGCGCTAATGATCAATTATTGATGGAGTCCTTGGACTTGGTTGATGAAAGGTGCGATCAAGCTCAGCTTCAAGTAGCAGCTTACCAGCAAAAGGTCGCTCGATATTTTAACTCTAAAGTATGTGAAAGAAAGTTTAATGTGGGAAATTTGATACTTAGAAGAGTTTTTCTTAACACTCGTGACCAAGCTGCCGGAGTGCTCAGACCAAACTGGGAGGCCTGTATCAGATTGACGAAATTCTTCAACCAGGCACATATAAACTTGCTCACTTAAACAGAGATCTCATTCCTCGCTATTGGAATGGAGAACACATGTGCAAGTATTATCAATAAACAGTTCTTTTTAAAGAACTGGCTTGTATTAATTTTATTTTTTACAAGTTTATGAACAAGGGCTAGGCAGTTAAATGATTGGTCGCTTATAAGTGTAAGATCAATTCTTTATCACTCGTACATAGACGATTTTGTCCATTTATCACGAGAAATAAAAGGAACTGTGCGCAGCCAGTTATTCTTGCCAAATTATTGTATTTATTACAAGCATTTGCTCATTATGTGTGTTGTTTTGCTATATTATCGTTTTTGATTATGAGTACGTGAGCAGTAATGTTCGAACATGTCTTGGTCATGGAAAGTGACTGAGAACCCTAAGCTCCTCAATCTCTTGGGGGGCATATAAGATACTAAGCAAGCAAAGCATATCAACAAGCATATGTAAACACACAAGCAAAATAAGGGAAAGCATACTACGGTACTTAGAGTATTTTTCAAATTTTTTTAGTTTAAATTTTGTAAAATCAAAACAAAGTGCTATGCTAAGTTCGGTCATACGAACAGATGTTATAATAATAGCAAATATTATAATATCAAAATGAAATGTTTTACACTGCGAGTAGTTGCTGCTCGGATGTAAATTAACAAATTAAAAGAAAAGCTGCCTAGAGCAGCAAAATTGTCTCAACATTACGAACCATAGTTCGCATGTTCCACTTACAAATATATATATAAAAAAAGAGTATTTAAATCATTGAGCAGCAGGAGCATCTGGCTGAGATTGCTGGTCAACGGTGGTCCCTGCATCCTCTTCAACAGCTTCAGTGCTAGTCGCCAAAGAGATTTCAGGAGATTCTTGAGCTCTCTTCTCCTCTTCTAGGCGAGCGACACACTTTGCCAGTTCAGACTAGGACGGTATCTGATCGTCTTTGAGCCCCCAACTTTCGTTCTTGATTAATGAAAACATCCTTGGCAAATGCTTTCGCAGTTGTTCGTCTTTCATAAATCCAAGAATTTCACCTCTGACTATGAAATACGAATGCCCCTTGACTGTCCCTGTTAATCATTACTCCGATCCCGAAGGCCAACAGAATAGGACCGAAATCCTATGATGTTATCCCATGCTAATGTATACAGAGCATTAAGGCCAGGAGCGCATCGCTGGTAGAAGGGACGAGCTGACCGGTGCACACCGGAGGCGGACCGATCGACCCAACCCAAGGTCCAACTACGAGCTTTTTAACTGCAACAACTTAAATATACGTTATTGGAGCTGGAATTACCACGACTGCTGGCACCAGATTGCTTGGGAAGATAGTCAAAGTTTGCCTCTGGATTGTTTTTCCAGAACAAGTAGAAGCAGTTGAAGGTCGCTCCTTTGAACTTCTCCAGATTGCGAGAGTTGGTTTCCTCGAGCAGTTTAACTCGCTCCTCCAGCTTGGCGGTTTCCTTCCGGCTGATCACCAGGTCATCTTGAAGCTTGGCTGCTTCTTTGAAGTTAATCTCCGAAGCCTCCTTAAACTTCTCCTTGACGGCAGTAACTTTGGCAACTGACTCTTGGCACTTCCTTAACTCCTCGCTCAGGCTGGCAACTCTAGCCCGACCGCCTTAATCTCCTCAGCATGTCTAGCCTTGGCCGCCTTAATCTCTTCAGGAAGTTTAGCCTCGGCCGCCTTAATCTCCTCGGCACGTCTGGCCTTGGTCTCCTTGGCACGACGCCAGCTGTGGCCTATGGTCAGGATGCCCTGCTAGCAGAAAAAGAAAAGTAAACTAGTCAGGGGCAATTAGAAAAAATGTTGCTCGACTAAAGGAAAAAAGAAGAAGCACACTTACACTGAGGACTTCAGACAATCCACAGCTGATGATCTGGCTGTTATGAAGCCAAGGGAGATCCGAAAAAGCTTCGTGGCTACGGTGATGCTTCGATAGCCTTTGTAGCTTCACGTGGGTGGCGTGATAGGTGCCACTCACCAGGTCGTTGGCCGAGGGTCTCCCCGCCTGCTCAATGGGAAGGCTATTGCGAGGAGGAGGAGGTGTCATGTTCCTGGATGGAGTGGGCACTGGAGGATCCTCTGTTCGAGCTTTTTTCTTGGAAGGATCACTGCTGCTCTCCCCTGGGTGCCTCTTGCTCGCTTTCTTTTTGCTCGCATGAGCTTCGACGTTAGTGTATATGTCAAAGGCTTCCTCAAAAGGCATGACTGCAAGACAAAAACAAACGATCAGACAATATAACTTAGAGTAAGGGAATAATGAAAAGGGAAATTCTAAGTAATATACCTGAGCTGTTATTACTGGTCGATATATTATTTATAGAACTACTGCTACACTCACTCTCTGCTTCGAAGTAGTCTGAATTAAAATTATTGGTCATAAATTTAAAGTTGCCATCCTTGTCAAATAAATGACAGGGGATGGGCAAGTTATCTAAGAGTGAGAAGTCAATACTATTCTTGTCAGAAGACTCGAGTACAGATTCGGTGTACTCTAGAAGTTTTTGCTTGCCTATCCCATGTTGGGTAGGGGCAGCAGCAGCCCGAGGGTTATTGGAGGGTTCCCGGATGGTCACTCTCGTTGCTCACCGTCTCGGTGGTTGTGACACATCCTGCTGCCGCTCGGGGATTTCCTCTATAGTGGCACTCCCCGCGGTGGACTCTGTAACGCCCCGGTTACCCCAAGACCGTTACGGTGAACGTTGAACCGTGAATTTAACTCGCTACTCGAGTTCTGTGGTTAAAAACGTGCTTCTAGGTGTTATTAACAGGTTAAGGTGGAAAACCAATCAAAAGGAAATGATATATTTTATTTAAAACATAAAACTGTTCATGGGCCGATAAAAACATTTACAAGCTATTTACAATGCAAAATGGTCACTACAGTATAAAATTTACAACCACCGATCTAAGTAGCAAAAATAGGGTAAACCCCCTAGTTCCCCTGAGATCTCCTTGGTCGTGGTGGTCAAGCGGCCGCATATGTACACAGCACCACCTAAGCTCTCCACTCAAGGCTGGGTGAGCTTTTCTTTCCCTTTACCTGCACCACATAGCACCCATGAGCCAAAGCCTAGCAAGAAAACAAAAGACTGCATGAATATAATATCAACAATGATCATAATAATCATTCAGGACTTTCAGTCCAAAATAGAGGAGTGACAGTTGTAAAAGTCACTAAGGTGGGTTCCGTTCCCATTAGCCATGTGACGATAGGGTCACCTGGGCTTTACAAATAAGTGATCCTTTCACTAGCTTATCAAGATAGGTATTTGATGACATAGCCACCATCATAACCTACCGAGTGACCATAGAGTCACAACCATGGGATTTCACTCCCTAGCCATGTGACAAACAGTCACCTAGGCCTTTGGCCCTGGCTCTGAGTAACTAGTCTTAGACTAGTCAAGCGCTTATAATTTTCATCGACCTTAGGGTCGGTCCAGCATTAATGCTCCTAGAGTCATTCAATGCTGATATCGATTAGATCTAATCTTTTATCGGCTCTACGTTCTTGACGCTTATGCCGTTCCTGACTCTTAGGTTAGTAATATGCGACCAGTGCCGATTCTGAATAGTCAGTGTCATACACAAGTAAGCAAGAGTTTGCTAAGCATTTAATATGCAATCAATGTCCACATTTAACAACCAACATGCCTCTATAACAACCACGCATGTCATATACACATGGTGCAATTTTCTTACCTCTGATTCGAGCAAGAATGAATAAAAGAACGACCCTTGAGAACAATCTGCCCTTTAGTTCCTTAGCGGTCACCTAGTCATAACCAAATATGGGATTCCATCAACAAAATGAATAATAAAAGATTCCTAGACCAAGACCTAGCCTCTGGGACATCGAATTCAACTAAACTGGGTAGTAGGAACGATCTCGAGGCCTAAGGTTTGAGTTCCCATAATTAAAACACAATTTTGGCCAAAAATGCCCTTAAGCGCCGCGGCCCCACACCAGACTTGCGCCGCGGCCCACCCCCAAATAGAGGTCAAGCCCACTTCTGCCTGTGCCTAGTACCGCGATGCTCCTCCTTGCGCTGCAGCCCTAATTGGCCAGACAGCAAGCCACCTCCTTCATGAAGCCTGGGCCGCGACGCCCAAGAATAGAGCCGCGGCCCAACCACGAGCCCAGCCAAAAACCTCGTCTTTCCTCTTTTAAATCCCTCCAAAAACCTACTCAAACATCTCCAAATCCAAAAATCAAAGTTCCCAAACATCCCAATGATCCAAAATCATCAAATCTCGAGGCTCAAACGAATCAAAAACTTATCGACACACAAAATCCAAATCAAAGCTTAAAAACTCTAAAACTCAAAACTTAAAGCTTGGATTACCTTTGTTTGGGTTGTTTCTTGCTAAATCCTTCGGTCAAGAAGCTTCTAATCTTTCCTAGGATTGCTATGCCTCGATCCTCGCTTGATTCCGACTCTTAGAACTCAAGATATCTTCGAAATTGCGACGAATGGTAAAAAAGAACTAACGGGAGAAAGAGAAAGGTGTTTTAACGTAAGGTTCTTTTGTGACAGACTACTTTAGGATTAAGTAACCTCAAATAAATCCTAATGCTCGGGGTCCCAAAAACATCCCCGGGGGAAAAATAGTCAAAACTCCCAGAATTTCCTCATTATCTTAATAACTCCCAATATATCCTCAAATAAACATTCTCATTATCCAATATCCCCATAATTGACCCCGTTACGACAAAACCGCTAATTTGCAACCTAAGACCGTCTCATGCCGAATAGCTCGAATATATCCCCATAATAATGGGATCTCATCCATAAATCACAATATGCACCAAAATACACAAATATGCCCTTAACGGGCCAAATTACCAAAATGCCCTAATAATCAAATGTGGACCCACATGCATGCATTTAACATCATATTATAATGTAATTCACATAAACATGAATATAATCATTTAATGGCACAATTAAACAATTATGGCCCTCCTGGCCTACTAATCCAGCCATTAACCCGCATTAGGGATTTTGGGGCATTACAGATTCCCTCACTTCTTGGTGAGGTGCCAAAAGGCCGACCAACCTTAGATTGTTCTCGGTAACCAGCTCCTTGACGCTTTTCTCAATATTCGTCATACTGGCCAGAGCTGCGACCCTTATCTCCATCTCTGGAGTAAGGCCTAGTCGGTACCATGGACCTAGACACAACATCAATGTTCTAAGGACGGTGAAGGAAAAAATGACAAAAAATAAACGACCAGTGATTGAGAAATTTATCTCCTCGTGTGAAGGCCAGGTTGTCGCCGACCAGGTCCGTCGTGAGGAAGTACTTTCCTACGTTGGATTTGTAGGTGACGTCACTCAGGAATATGCAAGCAAATTCCTGGTGACAGAAGTGGAAAAACCCCGTGTTGTTTTCGTTGGGGTTGGACTTGAGATAAAAAAGATAATTGATCTTGTGCGGTGTAGGCACATGCCACTTTTTATGGTTGTAGAGGATATAGAGTGTTGATATTACTCTATATCCATTGGGTGTAATTTGGAAGGGGGTGACCTCGAAGTAATTGGCCACCCCTTAAAAAATTCGTGCAGAGGCAAGATTGCCCCTGCCTCAATGTGAAACCTCAACCAGGCACTGAAGGCGCCTCTAGGCACATTTGCCCTTTGGTCAGAGGTAGGTTTGATTAAGGTAACCATAGGAAGACCGTACTTCTTGAGGTACCTTCTCATCGTCCTAGCCGATATGACACTAGGAGGCGCAACATACCAGTCAACTTCTGGTCAAAGGCCGTCACGAGGCCGGGCTTTGGGTTGAATTTCTGGTGGTGCAACATTTATAGGTTGAGGATCATTTGAAGGACCCTCAGTGTCGGTTGCTGGTTGGTTAGAAGGAGAATGGGTGGTTTTCTTTTTCCTACGAGCTATGTGTTTAACACGACCCATGTGTGGCTGGCGGTCTGGAGAGCTGGTCATGAGATTTTGTTGTGAAGACGGAAAGTCAGAGAAAGGCAATGATGCTTGCTCTTGATCTTCGAACAACAACGCGAGAATATCATCGTCTATTGGCCTCTCAGCTCCCCAAGGATCGTGCATAAATATCTGAGAAGAGTAAAGGGGAAATGAGAATCTATGACAAATAGATAGAAGAGGAAGAAATGTAAGGATAACGTTGTTCGTGTATAAAAGTTAAGCTTTTATACGTCCCGCAACATCCTAACATAAACAATAAAAACATGTGAGCAGTTTGGAAAAACGGATCAAAAAGTGGAAGTGAAAAGTTTTTTCAGAAAAACTTTTTGACTCCAAAAACAGGCGGGAAAAACCCAATTTTTCCGAAAATAGTAAAATCGAATTTTTACTTCGATTTTGGGCCCTAAAACAATATTCATAATTCCCACATTAATTTCTAAGCCTCACCTAATGTTTTCTACTACCTAAAAGTTTATATTCTATCATGTTTCTACATACGAACCCGATCACCCAAATTTTTTTTTCAAGAACATTAAAAACCCAAACCAAAAAACTTACGAAATTTATTCTAGATTGTACAACAAAGAAGATGAGTTCAAAAAACTTACTTGAATTGTGGTTTTCAGAGAAGTCACGAAGGTTGTTGCTTGAAGCTGATCAAACGTGTCTCGGATCACCGAAGCTTTCTGGGTTTTTTTTCTTGAGAAGTTTTTCTGAGTTCTTGAGGAGAGAGAAGGATACAGTAAAAAGTGAAAAGTGAGAAAGGAGATATATTTATACTGATCGTGGTGCAAATAAAGAGGTAATAATGGGGGTAAGATTTCGAAGCGTGGGAAATCGTATTAGCCGTCAAAATATTTTTGGGAAACTGTAAAGGTCATGATTGCTTACTTTTTAAAAAATGTGCTCACAGATGTAACATGTTAGACAAAAAGCTGGTCGAATAAGTTTATTAAATGCTGGTCGCACTAAAATAAACTTGGGGGGCAAATGTTTACCCAAAAAAGATTCATTCGATGATGTGGCAAGACCGGTACACACGTGGGATGCACGTGACCATTTAACTAGTTACGTTTCTGGTTGGCCATCGACCAGAGGAGAATTCACTCAGCAGAAGGCATATTTTATGGGCGACCAAGCTGGTCGCAGTATATCAGATACTTTCTATTGATATGTGATCTCGCATTTATGTAATAATTGTAATTTCCATTATTATTTGAGATACACTTATATTAAATGTAATCTAGGCCCATAAGAAGATCCTTGAGCCTATAAATAAGACTAAAATGACTCATTTGAGGGATCTTTGAGATCTGGAGAGTGTTTTTAGGCAATACCTTGTATCTTTGGTTGAGCTTGTGAAACTCAGTAGACCTTAGTTTACTGATCACAAGTTTTCATACATTAATAAGAACACTAAGTGAACGTAGGTCATTACCAACACCTGGGGCTGAACCACTATAAATCTTTGTGTCATTTATCTTTTTGGCTTGAATTCATCTCATTTCTATCGTTTTATCTGACTCCGTGTCGTTGACTAAATCGAGGGTCAACAATGTGTATTAAAATGCATGTGGGCCCATTTTTGTGAATTGGAGCATGTTTGTAATTTTGGCCTGTTGAGGACATAAATGTAAGACTCCAGTGTTATGGGGATATATTGAGATGTGTGGTCCAAGACGATCCTAGGAGCGGATTAGTGGAATAGTCACAACAGGGGCCAGATACCTGGCTCGGGATGAGCCTAGAGGTATTTTGAGAACTTGGCGTGCGTTTGGGGTTTATCGGGTAACGAGTAGTTATTTAGTGGTTATTTGGGTATGTCGAGACTATTTAGGGATTTATAGGAATACTTGAGGAATTAGCGGGAATGGTGCAAATGACAGATTTACCCTTGGTGGTATTAAAGGGGCTAGAATTGGTCTAAGGGGCGTATTGGTCATTTTGAGCCAAGTGATAGACTTGGATAGACCATCAGGAAGTGACCAGAACACAAAAGCATTCTCTCAGCCCTTCCTCTTTCTCTCTCTATGGCTCACTCTCTCTCTCTTGGTGGCTTTGAGGGTTTTGGGAAATTTTGAAGGTAAAGCTCAGAATTTGGGGCTGGGAATTGAGGATTTGAAGCTAGAAGTGTTGGGGAATTAGCTCAGGGTTGATATCATCACATATGTAAGGTTTAGAACAAGTTTTCTTCATGAATTTCTCTGTTTTTTTTTTTAGTGTTTTAGGGTTTTTGAACTCAAAAGATTAAGTTAGGCTGTGATGAGGTTTTTTGTTAAGTTTTCGGGTTTATCTATTGCTCTAGATGTAGTGGAAGTGTTTTGGGACTCAATTCTGGCCTTAGAACATGTTTGGATCGATTTTTAGGAGATTTAGAAATTCGAAAACGCTAGAAATACTAGGTTCGCGGGGTCACGCCGCGTCACTGTTCTTGAGCGCCACGACCCGCATGAACTCAGAAGGCCTTGGGGATTCGCTGAATTGCCTCAGCGCCACGGCCCTGGGTAGGGAGCGTCGCGGTGCGTGTCCAAAATATTGAGGGCTAGGCTCTCTGACTTGCAGAGGGCCGCGACTCTAATTGTGGGGGCGCCGCAAATGGAGGTTTTTGGCCAGATTAGGGTGTTAAGCTCGTGAACACAATCTTAAGGGCTCGGGAAGGATTCTACTACTCGGTTTAGTAGAATTCGAGGTCCCAGAGGCTAGTTTACTATTTCGAAGGTTTTTAATGGATTTAGATTGTGATGGTTATGTACTATTACATTGTAAATAGGTTTGTCCGCTAAAGCTCAGATTTAGGGATCGTGCTCGGGATCACCTGATATTGTTAGCTCAGGACTCAGGTAAGAAAACTGTCTGTGCCCGTAGAGCTATATTGTGCTTATTGTTGTGTGTATTGTTTGTAATTATTGCGTCATACATGTGTTTATGACGGAACGACAAAGGCCGGGAACGACGAAGGCCAGGAGCGGCAAAGGCCGGGATCGGCATTAAGCATGCTGAATGCGGGCCACCAAGGCGGGTCCCACTAAGGGTGCTGTACTCACCCGCTCGGTTAAGACTGTGTACTCGGTGCCTGGTACCGCACCCTGATTGGTGTAGGCCGCTGTTGTGAAATCCAATATGAACTTGTAGATTGTTTGTCGTGTTTGATTAAATATGCATTTGTTGAAATAAATTGTTGTATGCTATGCTGTGAAGTTTTCTTGCTGGGCCTCGGTTCACAGGTGCTTTATGTTGTAGGTAAGGGCAAGAGAAAGGCCAACCAAGCATGAGTTGGAGGGCATGTAGCGGCGTGTACATCTTTGGCCTACCTGGTCGCCGCGACTGGGGTATTTTGAGGAACGTGTTATAAATGTTTGATTTTGTCGCTTAGGTCGACTCTAAAGTAACTTTTGAGTTGTAAATATGTTTTAAAAAATATTTTGGGATCCCAATGTAACAATTTTATGATTTTAATGAATGTCCGACCTTTTTTACTAAAATCTTATTTAAATGAGTCTTCATTTTAATTAATCACACTTTTTGGTCTAATACCTCGATTAGCGAGTTAATTGCACGCTTTAACATCACATGGTAACAACTCTAGGGTAGTAGGGCGTTACACGTTTGGCATGCGGAAAAACTATTAGAAAATCCCTATTTCATAGGGATTCGTTATAATCATATATTAAATCCCTATTGTCATGAGATATTATGTAATTAACACATTTATTGTATTTATTTCAAATTTATTTCATTGAGTGTAACTTCCCTGAATTAGAGGAAGATATTCTCATGACCAGGTCTATAAATAGCCTGGAGTAATTCATTTGTGGAGACGAAAAGTGTACTAGAGAATACTCTGCCAAATTTCTTTCCTTCAAAGCTTTGAAAGAGTAGTGAGAATAATGGTGACTCGTGGACTAGGCAGATTTTAACTGCTGAACCACGTAAAAACCTCTGAATCCTTCTACTTTTTCTGTATTTTGGTTTAGTGCTCTTCATATTTAAGTTGACAAAAACGACATCAACAGTGACAAGCTCCTCCAAGAAGAAAGAAATAAGGATAAGGCTGACGACTCCGATGAGGAGCTCGAGCCTTTTGCTCCACACATATCAAACACTCCATTTCCTTATGGATTCAAGATACCCCATGTGGCACCCTTTGATGGGACCTCAGGCCCATATAGCCATTTGAGTACGTTTAACACAATAATGCGTGCTAGCAATGTTGGATACAAGCTTAGATGCATGCTTTTTCCAACCACACTTATGGGACCAGCAAAAAACTGGTTCGACAAGTTTCGAAGATAGTCATTCTCATCTGGGGAGTAACTCACTAAGGAATTCAAGAAGAAATTCAAGGCCATGGTAGGTGTGAAAGTCAGAATCCCGTGATCCGTAAGGGGAAAGACTGGGTAAAAAACTGTGCAAGCCCACATCGCCAGGGGAAGGTCAAGTGTGATGATTCTAAGACTGTGTAGGTAAGGGACTACACAATTGAAGAAGGATTAAATGGATTGATGGGTACTACTTATGCCAACAAGATGCATCTTCCTTTCGGTAGCCCATTACTTGAGAAATCCAAAGTTAAGTGTGCTTGACTTGGAATAGTCTCATGATGAGTGACCTCGTGTGAAGTTTTCCCAGGAAGCGTGCAAGTGAGGACAAATCATGCTGGAAAGACTCGTGTTGGTTTGTAGGGCCAGTCGTCATTCCAGGAAGTAACCATAGTGATGTGAGGTGTTACAAATGGTATCAGAGCCTTGATCCAGCCGGAAGTGTGGCCGACGGGGTTGTCGGACCCCTATGGGGGGGTGATTGTGATAGTCAGAATCTCGTGATCCGTAGAGAGAAAGACGGGGTAAAAAACTGTGCAATCCCACATCACCTGGGGAAGGTCAAGTGTGATGATTCTAATTTGTGTAGGTATGGGACTACACAGTTGAAGATGAATTAAATGGATTGATGGGTACTACCTATTCCAACAAGATGCATCTTCTTTTCGGTAGCCCATCACTTGAGAACTCCAAAGTTAAGCGTGCTTGACCTGGAGTAGTCTCATGATGGGTGACCCCTGGGAAGTTTTCCTAGGAAGCGTGCGAGTGAGGACAAAGCGTGCTGGAAAGACTCATGTTGGTTTGTAGGGCCAGTCCTCATTCTAGGAGTAGCCATAGTGACGTGGGGCGTTACCGTAGGTGTCTGGCCCGAGGCCTCGAACTTGGCTAATGTTAGACAGCAGCTGGGAGAGTCATTAAAAAGCTACCTGGCAAGATTCAACATAGAGGTGGCACAAGCTTAAAATGTCGATGACAGTGGTCATCTCATGGCAGTACAAGCTGGAGTATTGCCAGGGAGTCCCCTTTGGGATGACATGCAAAAAAAAAACCCGTGAGGACAATAACCGAGTTTAATAATCGGGCTCAGAGATTTGTCAATGTAGAAGTGGCGAGGTCATCATTAAAGCTGACTCCTCAGCCCATTACAACTACAACGACGAACGTCAACTTAGCCTCGACCTCGGCTATGCCCTCAATGTTGCGATCCTCAGGAGATAACCCTTCAAAGAGGAAGAAAAATGAAGGGAATAACTCAGAAGCAGACGGGGGTTAAAAGAAAAGAGGAGATAAATACTTCTCCATTTATACAGTTTATATCAAGCTTATAGATACTCGGGATAACATTTTTATCGCAAATGAGAACTAGGTCTCGTTTAGACGACCTGATCTGATGCGAAATCAGAAGTCTAAAAGGGATACCAATAAATTTTATAGATTCCATAGGGACATCAGTCATACCACTGATGAATGTAGACAACTAAAGGATGAGATCGAAGGTCTGATCTCGAGAGAATATTTTGGACAATATGCTAGAAACAGGAATTTGGCCTATGCTTCGGCTGGACAGAGGGCAGCTCCTACACAACCTGCCCAATAGAATACGACCCCATGCACAAGGGAGGATGGCCGACCCCCCCCCCCCCCCCCAATAGATGGGGAGGATGTAGTAACCATTGCCGAAGGATCGCATATTGCTGGGTCGGGCAGAAATGCCCAGAAAAGATATGTCAACGGGACAAGTCTCCCTACGAACCTGAACCCTGAGCGCCAAAACAACAGAGGGATGAAACTCAACCCACTACTTTCACTGAAGAAGACACCTTGCATGTCCAGTTTCCCCACAATGACCCTTTGGTCATCACATTCCAGCTCGCCAATAAAAGGGTGCGCCGGGTCCTGATAGATAACAGGAACTCCATTAACATCCTTTATAAGGCAATCTTGGAAAATATGGGACTCTCAGTTCAAGACTTGAAAGCCTGTGCGACGATGTTGTACGAATTTTCAAAATAGAAAAACCAGCACGAGATCTATCGTGCTCCCGGTGACCTTGGGAGACTATCTAGTCTAAGTAACCAAGACAATGTAGTTCATAGTGGCGGACACCCCATCGGCCTACAATGTACTGCTCGGGAGACCAGCCCTGATTGGGCTGGGGGCAGTTTCATCTATGAGGCACTTAGCCATCAAGTTCCCAACACCTAGTGGCATTGTGACGCTGAAGGGAGACCAGCTAGCCGCTTGAGAATTCTATAACATCTCTATGAGGGGGAAGGGCCAAACAAGTGCACAAACATTTGTTGTCATTCGAGAAATAAGCGGAACAGTCTTCGAAGTCGAAGAAGAAATTGACCCTAGAATAGAAGAGGATAGGGCCGATCTCAGACCAATCGAGGAGCTCGAGGACATAGAGCTCAATGAAAAGGATATCGCTAGGGTGGTAAAGATAGGGAAGAACCTCCCAAAGGATGTGAGATAACAATTAATCTGCTTCCTGAGGGAAAATCAAGATGTGTTCGCGTGGTCGCATTCATACATGATTGGGATCAGCCCAAACATTATAAGCCATACGCTTAACATAGACAAAGGATTCCATCCAAAGCAACAAAAAAGAAGGCTCCAGGATGATGAAATGAAGAAAGCCTTGAAAGAAGAGGTCAAAAGATGCTTTCTATCCTGATTGGATAGCCAATTCAATGTTAGTTTCGAAGCCCAATGGCAAGTGGCGAACTTGCATTGATTATTCGGACCTCAAGAAGGCATGTCCAAGGGATTGCTTTCCCTTACCTCAGATTGATTGGCTCGTAGATTCTACCGCAGGTCACGACATCATGTTGTTCATGGATGTGTATTATGGATATGACCAGATAGCAATGCATGCACTTGACCAGGAACATACGAGCTTTATGACCGATAAAGGTTTGTACTGCTACAATGTGATGCCTTTCAGGCTCAAGAGCTTTGGGGCCACATATCAAAGGTTAGTGAATAGGATGTTTGCCGAGTAAATAGGGAACAATATGGAGGTTTATGTGGACGACATGCTAGTCAAGTGCAAGCTTAACTGTAACCATGTTGATAATCTCACAGAATGCTTTGCTATACTCCGAAACTACAATATTAGACTTAACCCGTAAAAATTCTCATTAGGAGTATCCTCAGGAAAGTTTCTCGAATTCATAGTAAATGCTCGAGGCATTGAGGCAAACCCAAATAAGATCAAGGTGTTAATCGATATGCCCTCACCTTGAAAACATAAAGATGTCCTGAGTTTAACTAGACGGATGGCGGCCTTAAGTAGGTTCATATTGAAATCTACAGACAGATGTCTTCCATTCTTTAATCTTTTGAGAGGGGGAAAGAAATTTGAATGGTCGAACGAGTGTGAGCTCACTTTTCTAGCTCTTAAAAAGCACCTTGTTGAATCACCAATCTTATCCAAACCAATCACAGGGGAAGTGTTGTACTTATATCTCGCCACAACCGAGCATGCCATCAGCTCAGCACTTGTTCGGGAGGATAAAAAGGTACAAAAATTTGTTTACTATGTTAGTAAAAGGTTACTGGGGGCAGAGTCGAGATATCCATTAATGGAAAAGCTAGCCTTATGCTTGATACATGCATCTCGGAATCTCCATCCTTACTTCCAGGCACATCTTGTACACGTATTGACTGATCAACCATTAAGACAGGTGTTGTTAAAACCTGAGGCGTTCGAAAGACTATTAAAATGGGCTGTCAAACTCGAGCAAATCGAGATCACTTATCATCCAAGAACAATGATCAAAGGGCGAGCCTTAGCAGATTTCATAGTTGAATGTATGTGAATCACCAACAAGGAATTCATAACCCCAACTCGCGAGCTGTGGAGACTTTACGTCAATGGATCTTCAAATGAAAACGGGTTGGGGGCAGGAATCATTTTGATCACTATGACGAGAAATCATTTTCATTCAACCTTATGGTTTCTCTTCGAGGCATCAAATAACGAGGCTGAATATGAAGCACTATTAGTAGGACTTCAGATAGCTTCTGAGCTCAAAGCGAAAGCCATTCACTGCTATAGTGATTCCCAATTGGTCGTTAACCAGGTCTTAGGAGAATATTAGGTTCGTGGCATTAAAATGGCAACTTACTTAGAGAAAGTCAAGGAAGAATTCGAGCAATTAGAGTTCTATGCCATTGAACAAGTTCCATGGGAGCAAAACTTGAACGCAGATGCTTTAGCTAGGCTCGCCACAACCAAAGAAGCTGATGCACTCAATGTGGTACCAGCTGAGTTCCTACTGGTCTCGAGCATAGCCGAGCCTGAAGAAGAGGCATCAACATGATTGACTCGCAACCTACCTGGATAACCCCCATAGTTGACTACCTCAAAACCGAGTGCCTCCCAGCAGATCGAAATTAGGCTAGGAAACTTATGTTCAAGATACCAAGATACACTATCTTGGAAGGGAAGTTGTACAGAAGAGGGTACTCTATGCCGTTGCTAAAGTGTGTAACTCCACTCGAAGCCAAAAGAATTTTAGAAGAAATCCATGAAGGATTTTGCGGAGACCACACTGAGGGGCATAGTCTATCAAAAAAGGTGCTTAGGCAAGGGTACTTTCTGGTCTACAGTTAAAGCGGTCTCATTCGAATACGTCAAGCATTGTGACAAGTGTCAGCGATTCTCTTCAATTCTGAGAGTTCCACAAACCGAGCTTAACATGATGAGCTCTCTGTGGCCATTCACGGTATGGGGAATCGACCTCATAGGATCCTTACCAACAGAAAAATGGGGCGTAAAATATGTCGTAGTTGTTGTTGATTACTTCACGAAGTGGACCGAGGCCGAACCTCTAGCGACTATCACCTCGAAGACAGTTTTAGATTTCGTGGTGAAGAATATAATTTGCAGATACGGGGTACCAAGGAAAATATTATCAGACAATGGGACCCAGCTCGATAGCAAATTGTTTACACAGTTCTGCGAAAAGAATGGGATAATCAAAAGTTTCTCCTCAGTAGCCCATCCACAAGCAAATTGTAACGCCCTACTACCATAGAGTTGTTACCATGTGGTTTTATAATGTGTCATTAACTCGCTAATCGAGGATTTCCTCTGAAAAGTGTGATTAAATCAGAATAAAGACTCATTTAATCAAAATTACATATAAAAGGTTTGGACATCCATTAAAGTTATAAAAGTGATACACTTGGATCCCAAAATAATGTTGCAAAATATAGTTACAATTCAAAAGTTACTTTACAGTCGACCTAAGTGACAATGTTAATAAGTCCCCCAAACAACCCCGACTGTGGAGGCCAGGTAGGCCGAACATGTACGCGCTGCTCCATGACCTCTAACTCATGCTTGATTGACCTTTCCTTTGTCCTTACCTGCACCATAGAGCATCCGTGAGCCAAGGCCCGACAAGAAAACTCCACACAGAACATGTGACAATTCAACCCAGTAAAAGCACAATTTAAACAGATAACAAACTATTCACATATCGACCTATGCCGACCCAAGTACTTTACCAGACATTGGGTTCACGGTCTTCACCGAACGAGTGAGTACAACACCCTAGATGGCCATGCCATGGAGGCCTGCATTCAGCATGCTTAACGCCGTTTCCAGCCTTCGTCGATCCTGGCCTTCGCCGATCAATCACAGCCATGCAAATATAGCATAACAACTACAAATATTCACACATAACAATAAACACAAATAATCGGGCCATGCCCTGCTCTACGGGCACAAACAATTTTCTTACCTGTGTCCTGAGCTGACTGATTAGTGCGATATTGAGCACGATCCCCTAAACTCGAGCCTTGGCGGTAAAACCTAGTCACAACACAATAATAATAATATCCATCAAGCCCTAAACCAATTAAAAACTTTGGAATGACATTCTAGCCTTCGGGACCTTGAATTCTGCTAAACTGGGTAGTAGAATCCTTCCCGAACCCTCAAGTTTGGGTTCCCGAGCTTAAAACCTTGTTTTGGCCATTATTCCCTATTTGAGTCGCGGCCCAGCCCTTTAGGGTCGCGGCTCACTACAAGTCAGAGAATCTTGGGGCCCTTTTCTGGGGGACACGGGCAACAACACGCTTTAGCCTGCGTTGCGGCACCTGAATGATTTTAGAGGCTCCCAAACCTCCTGGGTTCATACGGGTTGCGACGCCTGAAGAACAGGGTCGCAGCTTGTGCCTGTGAACCCATTTTTTCCCTGCGTTTTCACGAGCTAAACCCACTGAAATTCACCCAATTCAAAACCTAGACCTAGAATTCATATTAAAGCAACCTAATCAGTATAAACACCTTAGAAATTATCCCATAATCTCATCAAAACCTCAAAACCAGTATGGAGTTCAAACCCCATGCAAGCCTTTGGATCGCAACATAAACTCAATAGAAAATCAAATTGAAACCCTTACCTCAATTGATGATTCAACCCTGAGCTGAACCCCCAAACACTTCAAGCTTCAATTCCCCTGTAATCCCAGGTTTTCCTCCTTAAATTCAGCAGAATCCCCTTAGCTAAAGAGAGAGAGAGAGAGAGAGAGAGAGAGAGAGAGAGAGAGAGAGAGAGAGAGAGAGAGAGAGAGAGAGATAAGGCTGAGAGAGTGTGTTTTTGTTTTCCTGGTTAGTTATAGAGTTCTAAGCCTAGTCTAAGTCTATCCTCAGTCCCCAAAATGTCCAAAATTCCCCTAGGTTAACCCTTAGCCACTTAATGCCTCCAAGGGCAATCCTTTCATTTTCCACCTCCTGCTAATTCCTCGAGTATTCCTATAAATCCCTAATTAACCCCGACATACTTAAATAACAGCTAAATAGCTACTCGTTACCCAGTGAGGTCGAAATCCCAAAAATAAGACTTGAGGCATACGACCAGACCACAAACCAATCCTGCTCGAAGAAATTCTAGACCTAATTGAAGAAAAATGAGACGAAGCCCAACTTAAGAACACTGCATACCAACAAAGGGCTATAAGATACTTCAACAAGAACATTTGAGACAGAAAATTTGGATTGGGAGATTTGGTGCTCAGACGTGTGTTTTTGGCCACATGAGACCCCTCGGCAGGCATGCTTGGGCCTAATTGGGAAGGACCATACCATACCAAATCAAATCTATTATTCGACCTGGTGTTTATAAACTAGCGAGATTGAATGAATAATTGGTACCCCGAGCTTGGAATGGTGAATATCTACGACCTTATTATCAGTAATGTAGGAATGCTGTTTATTCATTTGTAACCAAGCTTGTACTTAATTTTGGCTTTTTATCAATAAATCATTGATTTTTATTCAAATTTTGTGTAATTTTATTGTTGTACTTTTTGCATGCTCTCAAAATTCAATAACCTAAGATTGCAATCATAGGATATTAAGGGGGCATAAGTGGTATACAATAATACCATAAGCTCCAAAGTATAACATCAATAAAAATAAAATTAAATTAAACAAGTGTATGGATAATTAACCAAACACCAAGTAAACAAGTTTGGAATGAACCAGCAAATTCTAATCGACATGGTTAAAAGTTGGAATTCTATATAAACCAAAAAAAATTTATAAGTCAAGACATAGTTGGAAATTTTTGCAAATAAGTTTCAACCTCACAACCTCGAGGATGAGGAAAAGTTACTATAATTAAGCAAAAAATAAATAGATTAATAAGGTTACTCGCCGAAAAGTATTTTAAACGAAGATACGTGGTAAAACTAATATTCGATTTTGAGGATAATTGAATGAACTATGGAAGCTCAAGAAAGTACTTTATGGGAATGCTCGAAATATTTCAAGGCTAGTAATGTGAAGCATGCGATAAAGGAAAAAGAGTTAAAGGTAGACAGTATGCATAAAGATTTCGAGAAAGATATTTAAGCATAAAATAAAAACTACCATTAACATATAAAAAAAAACTCAAACCTCGAGTTTTAATTGTCTTTGCCCAAAAGGCATAAATGAGGTTAATTACAAAAAAGAGAAAAAATAAGGGACGCAGACCTTGTAGAAACATGGTTCATTCTTGATCAGTAGGAGCAGAGTCAGCTTCTTCGCCCTTCTCCCCTTCGCCTCCACCGTCCAAGGTGGTGCCGAATACCTCCTCCTCGGCCAACCAAGCCTTCCACTTGGAGATGAACTCCTCTTCCTTGTCCAGGAGGAACGAGGTGTCCATCTCAGGGTTCAGATACCACATCCTATACATAGCCCGATCAGTGGCCTAATCCTTCTTTGCCTTGAATTCTTCGAGCATGCGCTTTTTCTCATCCTCAAGGATCTCAAAGGCGGCGCTCTTCTCCTCCTTTAGGCGGTTGTCTTGGCCTTCGCAGTGTCAAAATCAGTTGTCTTAGTGTCGAGACCGACCTTCAGGTTATTAGCGTCAGCCTCAGAAGAAGTGAGCTTGGCCTCGAAAGCTTTAAGGGCATCCTCGGCGTTGGCTTGGGCCTCCCGGGCCTCTGGGATCAATGTTTCAACTTGGGCTTGGGCCTCCGCGGTCTCCTTGAGTAAACTCTTGACTTTGGACTGGGCTCCCTTGGCTTCCTTTAGCTTGTCCTTGGCTCGGATTCGAGCCTGGTGGGTGTCGTTGACCAAGGTCTCAGCAGCAACAATTTTCAAGGAGAGAAGAGAGCTCTGGCGTATGACACCAAGGAGAGTCTGAAAAACAAAACTGAAATAGTTAGAAAAATAACAAGTAACCAAGAAAATAAAAGACAAGTGGAGCAGACTTACAGAAACCCCGAG
Source organism: Humulus lupulus (assembly GCF_963169125.1). Taxonomy (NCBI): domain Eukaryota; kingdom Viridiplantae; phylum Streptophyta; class Magnoliopsida; order Rosales; family Cannabaceae; genus Humulus; species Humulus lupulus. Next base: position 20,118,291 of record NC_084801.1, on the reverse strand, counting down.
CTCCATAGTCTGTTCGAAGAGATCCGTGGTGTTCTCTGTTGGAAAAACAATCAGAGTGCGCAGCGAAATAGGCGTGGTGGGCCCATTGTGTATATAACACAAAAAATTTTCCATCTCTCATATAAACAATTTATATGTTCAAGAAAAATATCCAAACAAAAACATTAATATACAATATTATTAATCATGCAACATATATATAAATATACACATACTTATATATATCATATACACATATACACAAATATTCAAGAACAAATTTATATATATATATATAAATATCAATATTATTTCAATTAAAGAAATTTTCAAATTAAAACCATTTTAATTAAATTTCAGATTTTTAATTAAATGAATAATTAAAACAGTTATGGTAACAACATAATAGAGTTTGTAAGATACAAACCCTAGGTGTGTACGAATGTGGTGCGGCGGCAAGGGTACAGTTGGGCGCAGGTACGCACGAGGTACGGCTGGGCAGACAGGTGCACAGGGCCACGACTGGGCAGGCAGGCACGCAAGGGCGTGGGCCTGGGTAAGGTTGGGCATGGCAGGGGCATAGACCTGGGTGTGCGCAGGTGCAGGGGTACGGCTCGGGCTCGAGGCTCTGGCCATCTCTTGGAATTTCATTCAGAATTTTCAAATAAAAAATTACAAAATTCCTATGCCCCAAAATTGGCTTACATTTTTCATCTAGAAATTTTAAGAACAATTCTTAAACCCAAAAACATCATTCTTAAACCCAAAACCTATGTACCTTAAGGTCTACCCTTGACCAGACCATGAAATTGTCCTGTGGATTATTAAATAAAACTATGGTATTAGGCTTCTGTCTAAGCAAAGTGGGAGACCATTTGGATAGGTCAAGCACAACTCTACCTCCTTCAGATGAGCTCATTGAGGCCTCGTCTTGTGCTTTGTTACCTGAAACGAAGGTTCGGTGGGCCGAAGCGCTGGGCCGCATGAGCTTGAACCCATATATTTACCTCTGGTAGGAAGCTTGGCTGTTGGCACTGGGACTTCTTCCTACCTCACATACTTACGGATTCCCGAGTCGTCTGTAGACTAACCCTCACCAAGGAGGCCACAAAGACGGAGCTTGGCCTCGTGAAGAAGGTAGTTGAGGGATCACTGACCATAATGGATCTTGAGGATTGTTTCCTTGTGGACCTTCATGGCCTCTGTAGGCTATGGGCGATCGTAATTGGCTACAGGAAATGATTGGATGAGTGTTACGAGCTCGAAATAAAAGAAAAAAAATAAATAACCATGAAAAGATACTTACGGACCCGTTGGAATGAGTAGAAATGGGAGGGAGCAAGGCCGTCTGTCCAGAAGAAGATAGTCTTGAAGTTGGGAGGATTGTAAAGCCCCAAAATCCCTAATGATGTTTAATGGTCAGATCGGTAGGTCGGGAGGGCCATAATTGATTTATTATGCCATTAAATGATTATGTGCATGTTTATGTGAATTATATTATAATATGATGTTAAATGCATGCATGTGGGTCCACATTTCATGATAGGGACATTTTGGTAATTTGGCCCATTGAGGGCATAGTTGTATATTTTCATGAATGTTGGTGAATTATTGATGAGGCCACATTATAATGTGGATTTGTTTGAGCCATTTGGTATGAGAGGATCTTTGGGTGCAAGTTAGCGATTTGGTCATAACGTGGTTGATTTCGGGGCTCGGAGTGAGTCTCGGGATAATTTGATGATTAGAACATTGCCGGGAATTAAAGGGTAATGGGATATGGTTTATTGGTATTTGAGAATATTGAGAATAATAAGAATTGGAGAGTGTTAATTATGATTAACGAAATAGGCGGTAAAGGACGGTTTTACCCTTGGAAACCTTTAAAAGACTTTAAATGACCTAGGGCAATATAGTCTTTTCACCCTAAGGATTATATCAACCATTGAAGGCTGTAGAAACCTTCCAAAATAGAGCATTCAACTTTCTCTCCCGTACACCATTTTCTATTAAGATTTTTTAGCTTCTTTTGAGGATTCAAGCTAGGGAAGTGGACCCTGAGGGCTTAGGGTTGTGTTCCACCATTGAAGATGGTTCTAAATTGAGCTTGAGGTAAGGTTCTAGCCATTAAAACTCTAGTTCTTGCCCTGTTTTCATTTTGGTTTTCAGCTGGATTTTTTAGTTGGATAATGGGAATTGATGGGAGTTTTTGGCAAGGGTTGCTTGGATTATGATGCCCATGACTTGTGTATATGGTTTTTGGGTTTAATTGGGAGTTTGAATGAGGTTTGGAAGCTTGTTTTTCAGGTTGGACATGGAAGAATCGAAGGAGGGAAAAACCAGGGAAGTTTTGCCTGGTCCTAGCACTACAGCGCCCAAAGGAGGGCGCAACAGCGCTAGCTAGGGCAAAAATCCTTTGCTTGTAGCGCTGGGGCGCTACGGGAGCAGCACTATAGCGCTACCCTGCTTTTCCAGATTCCTCTTTTGGGCACTTTTGAGGGTTTTTGGCTCGGGGTTTCAATTCCTAAGGCTCAAGATCGAATCTACTCACCGCTTGGGTACAATTCGAGGTCCCGGGAGTGAGGTTTAGGTCAAGAACCTTTTATGGTTGATTTTCATTAATGGAGGTTATATTTGGTTATGACTAGGTGACCGCCAAGGAATCAAAGGACCGATCGTTCTCAAGGGTCGTTGTTGTATTATTTCTCGCTCGAACCAGAGGTAAGAAAACTGCACCCCATATGTGACATGCATGGTTATTCATGAGGCATGTTGAGTGTTTAAATGAGGACATTGATTGCATATCGAATGCTTAGCAAAACTTGTTTACTTGTGAATGGCACTGACTCATTAGTCAGAATCGGCAATGGTGTCGGTATTAACTGTGAAGCTGTGACTCATTAGTCAAGTTCGACAGTTGTACAGAGTACTGGTCATATGGTATTGAATTATGAGTCAAGAACGATATTAGCGTGTTTAACACAAGCCAAAAAGATTAGATCTAATTGACATAAGCATTGAATGACTCATCATGAGCATTAGTGCTTGATCAACCTCAAGTTCGATGAAAACTAAAAGCGCTTGTCTAGTCTAATGGCTAATCAATCAGAGCAAGGGCCAGAAGGCCCAGGAGACTGCATCGTCACATGGCTAAGGGTGCGGAACCCACATTAGTGACTCCATGGACACTCATTTGGTTTACATTAGTGACTCACTCATTAGTCACTCATCTGGTTTAAGCTAGTGACTGTTGGGGTTTTATGCCCTAATTAAAACCCAAATTCTTTGTAATCTAATTTATTATCAATAAAAGAATAGAAATCATTTTTTGACTTGGTCAATCACTTTGCTCACATGTTTTATTTTCATGATTATTTGTTTAATATAAAATTCCATTAAACCTCGAGCATATAGCTAATCGTATTTATAGTGACGTAATCACAGTGGAATATAAATATGATTATATGTTTAAAATAAGTTAGTCCTAAGATTAGTCAGTGCACAAGATTTACACTGACTTGCCAATCTACGATATGATCTACTTACACATTGTGGTGTTATGTTCTTTCCAGAACATTAGCAAAGTAGATAAGATCGGATGTGTTTGTTACATCGGACAGGACCGATATTGATAGTTGATAAGATAAGTAAACATACCATTATTATATATTCTAGTCATATCATATAGTTGACCATAGGTCAATTCAATCTCAATTCTGGGTGGTTAGTTTTCTAACAGATTGTATTATTTGAGTTCTTTGACTTGTTCGTTACCAGCTTACCCTATGGACTAGCCCATACTTACATCTTGGGAACTCGGTAGTATAATTGAGTGGGAGTGTTAATCATAGATATGAAAATCTATAGCTTCTGATGAAGAAGTGAAACGATGGTTTCCTTTTAGTTTGGTTCAAGGTGTTTAATGATAGAGATCTCATTTCAATAATTAAATTAGTTTACTGAAATATCATTTACAAGGAACTAAGTGTTTTAAGGATAAAATACAATGAGGGGTAAAACGGTGTTTTAGTCCTATCTCATTATAGACCGTCTATAGAGGATTGAGTAACAATTATGGTTGTAACAATGGATAATTAATAGCGTATCTATATTTGTTATAGAGCGTTCTATGAATTCAAGAGTGCAATTCCGAGTCTATAACTTATTGGAGCTTGATTTCATGGGCCCATGGTCCACATTGTACCTCGGATAAAGTTATCTAGATAGTCTCAATTAATTGAATTAATTATCAATTAGAATTATCAAAGTTGACCAGGTCAATTTAAGATAAATTGGTATCTAAATTAATAAATAAGTTTAAATCAAGGTTCAAATTATAAATAATTAATTTGATAAAGGATTTAAATGATTACTTAATTAATTAAATCAATAGAAAATAATACAAGCCTTGATTTTAAGTCCAATGGGCTTATAATCAAATGAGAAATTTTACAGGCCTAAAGCCCATGATAATTTTGACCTAGGGCTTCAAATTGGCTATTATTTTATTGATTTTTTAATTAAATTAAATGGCCTAATTGAGTCTATAAAAGGAGTGCTTAGTAATAAGTTCTAATAAGTTTGACAAGTCATAAATCAGATTTTCTGATAGGTTTTAGATTCTCTCTAAACACAAGTCCTTTTCTAAGCCTCTTTGTTATTTTCTCTTCTTCTCTCTGTATCTATCTCATGTGTTGAGAATTGCCCACATTAGTCTAGGTGATTCTAATGATACATTGGAAGACTGTGAAGAAATTAGAAGAACGGTTCAGTTTCTTGATAATACTCTGCGACAGAAAAGATACAAGAGTTAGAGAAACTGAAGGAAGAACTCTTTTATTCCGCTGCGTATACTGTAAGTATTCTTATCTTTGTTTCTCTTTGAATTCAATTTTAGAAACATGTTCTAGGTTATCTCATATTAATTTGTTTAATATTAGATCTACATGAAAATAAATAAAGATCCTGTATAAGTTTTCTAGCAACTGGCCTCAGAGCCTTTGGTAATCTTTATTTTCATGCATGAACATGTTAAAAATTGGATTATTTGATGTGTTTGAATAATTGGATGGTTTTCATATTTTTATGAAGCATATTGATTTTATGTGATTATTAGCAATTTTTAAGTTATTTTGTAGTGTTTCCTAGGCTATTAATTTTTACATATGCTTTATTTTGTGTAAAAACATGTTAAAAATTAATTAGAAAATGGTTTTGGTTTGAAAAATTGCTCAAATTTTTTTTTGGCCTGGCTGCCCATGCGCGCGCGCCCCGCGCATGCCACTCGCGCACCACCCTAGCGCGCCCGCGCGCACACACGCGATGAACTGTACCGTCCATTTTTTTAAAATTAAATAAAAATAAAAATTGTGAAAATAAATTATTTATAATCAAAACCAAAAATATTAGATTTGTTTTTGTATTTAAAATTGTTTTTTTTTAAATAAGATATTTTTGTTAGTTGAGATTTAAATAATTAGATATTTTCTATAAAGATTTAAATTCAAATTTAAAAATAGACTAACAACTTAATTTTAAATCTTTTAATATATTAAAATATTAGAAGTAAGATATCAGATATTTAATATATTTTCTTTTAAATTCTTGATATTTTTATTAATTCTTTTTTTTAAAATATAAATATCTTTTTATTCTATAGTTTTTAATATTTAAATTATTTGAAATTTAATTATTGTTAGTTAGATATTTTTATGGACATTTAAATTTGATTAACTGTTTTAAGATATGTTAGGGTTGTTATAACTATTAATATTTTATTTTTTAAAAAATAGTTAAAATATTTGCTTATATTGTAACAACACAAGATATTTTTGAAAAACAGTTTAGATATTGATTTTAAAATTTAAAATTGGTTAAATTTTGAAAAATATCAATTTTTTTTTTAGCCAATTAATGAAATATTTTTTTAATAAATGTGATTTAAATTAACTTTGGTTAATTGTTGATAAATCCTATTTAAATTAAATTAATATTTTTTTTCAAATTAACCTTAAACAAAGTTGATTGTTGATAAATGAAATTTAAATTAACTATTGTTAATTGTTGATAAATTTCATTCAAATTGACTTATTTTTGTAAAAATTTAATTAATTTGAATTTTTTTTTGATAAATTCTAGATAATTAATTATGGTATTTTTGCAAATGAAATAAATTGTGGTATTTTTGCATAAATTCATAGAATTGCTCATATAGTAACATGATAAGGCCCATCTAATTATAACATGTCTGTTTGCACTATATGTGGTATTTTTGCAATTGGGCTTAGATGCATATAGTGGCCCATATGTTTGTTAGATATATGAATTTTTCCAAATAAAATATTCATAAAATGATAAGTTTTATTTGGGCCCATCAGAAAATATAAAGTTTAAATTCCTCTCTTGTGGGTGATTCCACTTGTGAAGACTCATTTGTTTTGCATGACTATAGTGGACCTAATCAATTAATAACAATTAATAAAACGAAGGTTTAAATTCCTATCTTTTGGACCTTATATGGAAGATTGGAGGCCTTTGTAGTGGTAACGACATACTGGACCCAGCCCTCCTCCATACAAGCCCAATTGTTAAGGCCCATTTACCTGAGTTGGACTTAATTGTATAGGTTCATTATATTAGTTAAACCTAAATATTGATTAGCAACAAATTAATTATAAATTAATTGAATTTGTTTCAATGTGACACTTTAGAATTAATAGGAAATTATAGGACTTTGGTTTTAAAAATAGTCATTAATTATAGGAAATTATAGAATTAATTTGTTTAATTTTTTTTGGAAAACCATAGTCATTAATTTTCTAAAAATAAATAATAAAAATACTATTTTTTAATTTTATAATGAGCTTATTTTAATATTTATATTCGATCTCTACCGTTGGTTTAACATAGTCAATAGCTTAATGGGGCCTCGAGGCGCTTTGATTCGTCCCCCTACGGAAGGTGTTCATTAGTTATTTTGACAAAGTTAGATTTCGAAAGATAGATAATTATAGGTCAAATTCTACTAGACTCACCCCTACGGTGACTACTAGGACTAATCTATGATTATCGAAACCGTGGGTCTAGCTCATAAAATAAGAGATTGTGTTTTCTTATTTTGATCGAATAGTAGGTTGTTAATAGTGGTGTCCATTATTAAATGAGTTTACAACTCTATTTAACTAGTGGTATTTTTGACTCTCGCCAACCAGGACAAGGATATCATAGATTAGTTAAAAACCTAAAGAAATAGAGATATGCTTGTTTTTGGTATTTTTTTCTCATATCTTACATATTTTTGGTATATGATGTCATAGTTCTTGAAATTTGTGTGAATATAAGTTTTATTGAGCAAATGTGATTGACTTCTATTTTATTGATAATTTATAGTTTTAAGTTAAGTAGTGTTTGTGTCTACTCCCATCCTTTCTCAACTTTCGATGGAGAAACTTACTTGAGAAAACTTCCTTAATTGGAAGTAGAATATCAACATAGATATGATTGGTGACAACTCCGAATTTGTCATGATTGAGGAATCCTCAGAACGAGCACCGTCTCCGCACGTTCTTGATAGAACCGTAAATGCTTGTAAAACACTGTCTTCGCACATATGTGATGGCACCGTGAATTCTCGGATGGCACCGTGTCTACACGTTCGTGATCAACTCAACTATGGTCTGACACAGCTCATGAACGAGCTTCAGACTTTTGAGTATCATGGGTGGACCTAGTAAAGGAGGAGAAAATAAGACTACTGTTGTTGCTGCTGATCCAGCTAAGGCTGAAGCTAACCTAGCTTCGTCTTCGAAAGCTGGAAACAAGAGGAAAGGTGGACAAAACAACAACCCCAAGCCTGAAAGGCTGCAAAGACGAGTTCACAATCAAATGCACAGACGCCTAAGGGGAAGAACAAGAAAAACAAGAAAAGTAAAGATAAGTGCTTTCACTGCAAAGAGAATGGGCATTGGAAACAGGATTGCCCCAAGTTTCTAGCAGCAAAAAACAAAGGTAATGATTATAGTTCATTTATCTTAGCAACATGTGTTTTAGAGAATGATTAATACGTTTGGATTATTGATTTTGGATCTACCAACCATGTTTGCAACTCTTTAAAGCTTCTTGAATCGTGGGAGGAAGTAAATGAAAGCGACTTAAAGCTTAGAGTTGGGAACGGAGTGTTCGTTGCGGTCCAAGCTAGAGGAAGAGCTCGTCTAAAGTTTGGAAATAAATACTTAATTTTAAAAGATGTATTTTTTATTCCAGATTTTAGAAGAAATTTAATTTCAGTTTCCATGTTGCAATTAGAACAATTTGTTATGACTTTCACAAGTTCTAATATATCTATTTCCTTCAATGAATCACAATTGTGTATTTCATGTTTGGAAAACGGGCTTTATATTCTGCGACCTAATGAACCCCTCACTTTTAACAATGATTTATTCAAAGTAGCTAAACCTAGGACCAATAAACATCAAAAGACTGATAACGATAATATGACGTATTTATGGCACTTGAGACTAGGTCACATTGGCTATGATAGGATTCAAAGACTTGCAAAGGACGGACCTTTGAGGGAACTCACCTTAGGTGAATTACCTGTATGTGAATCTTGTCTAGAAGGCAAACTGACAAAGTGTCCATTCTCTGCAAAGGGTGATAGGGTCAAAGAACCACTTGGTCTTGTGCATTAAGATGTTTATGGAAATTTGAATTTACAAGCCAATGGTGGTTTTGAGTATTTTGTCACTTTGATTGACGATTACTCTAGATACTCGTGTCATTACCTAATGCATAGGAAATCAAAAACATTTTCAAAGTTTCAGGAATTCCTAGTAATGGCTCAGAACCAATTAGGGAAAACGTTAAAGATTCTACGATCTGATAGGGGTGGAGAATATTTGGATATGCAGTTCCAAGATCATTTAACTGAACTTGGGATTTTATCACAACTTACTGCCCCAAGTACTCCGCAACAAAATGGTGTAGCGGAACGTCGAAACAGAACTTTATTGGAAATGGTTAGATGCATGCATAGTTACTCAACTCTACCAACTTTGTTCTGGGGACATGCAATTGAAACCGCGAATGACATTCTCAATGTCGTGCCATCTAAATCAATCCCCAAAACACCTTTAGAACGCTGGAATGGTCGTGAACCTAGTGTACGCCATTATAGAATCTGGGGGTGTCTTGCCCACGTCCTGAGGAAAAAGGAGGTAAAGTTAGAACCGAGAACTGAAGTTTGCATGTTTGTTGGATATCCTAAAGGTACTTGGGGTGGACTTTTCTATAGTCATTTAGAAAAGAAAGTGTTTACTTCTACGAATGCTACTTTTCTGGAAAATGACTATGTCCAAAACTTCAAACCTTGCAGCAAAGTACTTATAGAGGAGATGGTTAAAGATTTGACTCCAACCAATGTTCCATCGTCATCAATGCGAGTTGATGATGAAATTCTCACTCTTCATGTCCAACCGACGCAAGTCGATTTAAATGAAGAAAGTAACATTATTCCTGAGCAAACAGTCACAGAGCCTCGTCGTAGTGGGAGGGTTTCTAGGAACCCAGTTCACTATGGTTTGGATGGTGAAACCAATATGGTTGTTGGTGACACTAGTGATGATGATCCGTTGTCTTTCAAACAGGCAATGGATAGCCCTAAAAAGGAACTATGGCTCGAAGCTATGAAACAGGAAACAGAGTCATGTACTCAAATTCCATCTGGGATCTTGTGGAAGCACCTAGTGACTTTAGGGCCATTGGGTGCAAGTGGATCTACAAGAAGAAACGAGGTGTTGATGGAAATATTGAGACTTATAAAGCTCGATCAGTGGCAAAGGGTTATACCCAAAGAGAAGGCGTGGACTATGAGGAAACTTTTAGTCCAGTAGCCATGCTCAAGTCCATTCGCATCCTCCTATCCATAGCAACCGCTCTCGACTATGAGATCTGGAAAATGGACGTCAAGACAACTTTTCTTAATGGAAAGCTTGACGAAGTCATTTATATGGATCAACCAGAAGGATTTAAAGTAGCTGGACAAGAAGGAAAAGTTTGCAAGTTGAATAGGTCCACCTATGGACTTAAGCAAGCTTCTCGTTTCTAGAATCTTAGGTTGGCTTTGAACAAAATATTGATGAGCCTTGTGTTTACCAACTGTAGGCAAATCAAATAGTGGTATTCCTGGTTCTTAATGTAGATGATATCTTACTCATTGGAAACAATGTTAAGAAATTATCAGATGTGAAGAATTGGCTGAGCACTCAATTCCAGATGAAGGATTTGGGTGAAGCAAGTTATGTTCTAGGTATCAAAATCATCAGGGATAGAAAGAACAAACTTTTAGCTCTATCTCAAGCAGCTTACATAGATAAAGTGCTTGAAAGTTTCTCAATGACAAATTCCAAGAAAGGGCGTCTCCCGTCCCGCCATGGAATTCGTGTTTCAAAGAAGCAGTCTCCTCAGACTCCTGAAGAGGAAGATGCAATGAGAAAAGTTCCTTGCACCTGCAGTTGGAAGTCTGATGTATGCTATGTTGTGTACTTTACTAGATTTTAGCTATGCAGTGGGAGTAGTGAGCAGGTATCAGTCAAACCCAGGGCCAGAACATTGGATAGCAGTTAAGCATATCCTGAAGTATTTGAGACGGACTAGGGATTATATGTTAGTCTACAAGGGTGGTGTTCTGAACCCTGTAGGCTACACCGATTCAAATTTTCAGATTGATGTCGATGACATGAAGTCTACTTCTGGAATGGTGTTTACTCTTGAGGGTGGAGCTGTGATTTGGAGAAGCGTAATGTAACACCCTAAACTCTAGGGACCGTTACGGTGTGCATTTTAAATAGTGCTAAACTCACTAATCGAGTCATTTGGCCATAATCATGTAACTAAGTATGATTAGCGATTTAGGGTTAAATTTTTTTGGTTAAGATATAACGTTTCACTAAAAAGTTTACTGTATACATTGGCATCCCAAAAATATAATTTTAAAGGTTAATTACAACAAAATATTTACAACCAACTGATCTAAGCGGAAAAATAGGGTTTAACCCTAGTTCCTCTTTCAACCCTCGACTGTGGCGGTCGAGCAGCCGCATATGTACACATCGTCACCTAAGCTCTTGAACTCAAGGATGGTCTAACTTTCTTTTGCCTTTACTTGCACCACATAGCACCCGTGAGTCGAAGCCCAGCAAGAAAACTCAATATGCTCATGAACAGTAATAACATGTTACAAAATCATATAAGGCATGCCTTACAACAATAGCCCTATTCAAGCATGCAATAAATTCAGATAATGATGGGGTATCCAGGATAAAGAATCCTATCCTCCTAAATGGATGACTAATCAAGTCAGTCCTAATCAGATGAGTGATTTATCACTTTAAGGTTCCGTTAACCATAATGGAGTGTATAGCTCTAATCAGATGAGTGATTTAACACTTTGAGGTTTCGTTAACCATAATGGAGTGTATAGCTCTAATCAGATGAGTGACTTAACACTTGAGGTTCTGTTAACCATAATGAGTGACTGACGAGCAAGTCTCTACGGGGCTCAGCACCCATAGCCATGTGACGACGCAGTCACTTGGGCCTTCTGGCCCTGGCTCTAATCAGATGAGTGACTGATGGATAGTCACTAACTTAAATAGTTGAGTGACTGATGAGTAGTCACTACGGGCTCAGCACCCATAGCCATGTGACGAAGCAGTCATCTGGGCTCTCTGGCCCTGGCTCTAAGTGACCAGCCATAGGCTAGACAAACGCTTTTAGTTTTCATCGAACTTGAGGTCGGTCCGGCATTAATGCTCATTGTGAGTCATTCAATGCAGATGTCGATTAGATCTAATCTTTGTTGGCTTGCATTAAACACGCTAAGACCGTTCTTGACTTATTAGTCAATACCATGTGGCCAGTGCTCAGTACTACTGCCGAACTTGACTAGTGAGTCACAGCTTCACAGTTAATACTGACACCATTGCCAATTATGACAAATTAGTCAGTGCCACGCACAAGTAAGCAATGCAACCAGGCATATATCATATGTCAAATATCTAAATGTAGGGCATTCATCATGCTTACTTAACAATTGCTAGCATATTTATGATCATGCACAAACACAGAGACTCAAGCTCTGATCAATCTCATATTCAACATTTATGGAATGCCCTAATCACATGTTTCTCGTGCATCACATGCATCACATACTGGGTGCAGTTTTCTTACCTTTGGTCCAAGCACAGGTTACCAATAAACGAGCCATAAGCACAATCCTGATTTCAAGCCCCTAGTGATAACCTAGTCACAACCATAATATAAAACCTCATCAAACTGAGTAAATAAATACTTCCAGACCCAAACCTAGCCTCCGGGACATCAAATCCTACTCAACTGGGTAGTAGGACCGATCCCAGGCCCTTAGAGTTAAGTTCCCATGACTAAAAATCTAATATGGGCAAAAATGCCCTCCTAGCGTCGCGGCCCGCCTCCAAACAGAGGCCAAACCCATCTCTGCCTGTGCTTAGCGCCGCGGCCCTAACTGCCCATCAGCAACCTTCACCTTCTTCTTCAAGCATGGGTCGCGGCACCCAAGAACAAGGCCGCGGCCCAACCACGAACCCAGTTGAAAATCTCATTTTCTTCCACGAACCCAGTTGAAAACCTCATTTTCTTCCACTTAAAACCTTCTAAAAACCTACCCAAACATCTCCAAATCCAAAAATCAAAGTTCCCAAACATCCCAATTATCCAAAACCATTAAAACCCAAGTCTCAAATCATCCAAAAACTCATCAAAACATAAAATCCAATTCAAGCTTAAAAACTTTAAAAACTTAGAACTTAAAACTTGGATTACCTTCGATTATGTCGTTTCCCAACTAAATCCTCCGGCTAATAAGCTTCTAATCTTCCCTAGAATCACTATACCTCAATCCTCGCTTGAATCCGAGTCCTAGAACTCAAGTTTCCATCGAAAATGTGATTGGAAGACGAAAATGGAACTTTGAAGGAGAGAGAACGTACTGAATGTTCTTTTTATTTCTTGACAGGTCACTTCAAGCTTATGTAACCTCAAACAAATCCTATTGCTCGGGGTCCCGAAAACGCCCCCGGGGGTAAAATAGTCAAAACTTCCAGAATTTCCCCCTGATCTCACTAACTCCTAATTTATCATCAAATATTTATTCCCATTACCCAATATCCCGGTAATGTGCTAAATACCCCTTGTCTCACTTCGAGTCAAGTAAAAATCACCTTGTGACTTTCCCACTAGCTTACCTCCTAGGATCGTCTCGTGCTGAGTAACCCTAGCATAGCCAAATAATAATGAAGCACCACACATATGCCACATATATGCCAAATATGCCCAAAATGGCCAAAATATGAAAATCACCCAATTAATCAAAAATGGGTTCACATGCATATTTAATACACCTAAACATGCATATAATCATTTAATAACATAATAAATCAATTATGGCCCTCCCAGCCTCCTAATCAAGGCCCTAAACCTTATTAGGGATTTTGGGGCATTACACGTAAAGCAGTCTGCAATCTCAGATTCCACCATGGAGGCTGGGTACATAGCTGTGTCAGAAGCAGCTAAGGAAATAGTATGGCTAAAGAAGTTCTATTCGGATCTTGGTGTTATTCCAGAAATGGATAAATCGCTTGTGTTGTTTTGTGACAATACATGAGCGATAGCCAACTCGAAAGAACCTCGAAGTCACAAGAGAAGTAAGCATATAGAAAGAAAGTATCACATTATTCGAGAATATGTGGCTAGGGGAGTTGTGAAGGTTATGAAGATTGCAACTGAAGACAATCTTGCGGATCCGTTTACAAAGACACTACCATAAGCTACATTTGATAAGCATATCAAGGAAATGAGATTAGTAGAATTAAGGCATTAGTTTCAATTAGTGCAAGTGGGAGTTTGTTGGGGTTTTATGCCCTAATTAAAACTCAAATTCATTGTAATCTCATTTATAATCAATAAAAGAATAGAAATCATTTTTTTGACTTGGTCAACCACTTTGCTCACATGTTTTATTTTCATGATTATTTGTTTAATATAAACTTCTATTAAATCCCGAGCATATAGCTAATCGTATTTATAGTGACGTAATCACAGTGGAATATAAATATGATTATATGTTCAAAATAAATTAGTCCTAAGATTAGTTAGGGCACATGATTTACACTAACTTGCCAATCTACGATATGATCTACTTACACATTGTCGTGTTATGTTCTTTCCAGAACATTAGCAAAGTAGATAAAATCGGATGTATTTGTTACATCGGACTGGACCGATATTGACAGTTGATAAGATAAGTAAACATACCATTATTATCTATTCTAGTCATATCATATAGTTGACCATAGGTCAATTCAATCTCAATTCTGAGTGGTTAGTATTCTAATTGATTGTATTCTTTGAGTTCTTTGACTTGTTCATTACCAGCTTACCCTACTGACTAGCCCACACTTACATCTTGGGAACTCGGTAGTATAATTGAGTGGGAGTGTTAATCATAGATATGAACATCTATAACTTCCGATGAAGAAGTGAAACGATGGTTTCCTTTTAGTTTGGTTCAAGGTGTTAAATGATAGAGATCTCATTTCAATAATTAAATTAGTTTACTGAAATATCATTTACAAGGAACTAAGTGTTTTAAGAATAAAATACAATGAGGGGTAAAGCGGTATTTTAGTCTTATCTCATTGTAGACCATCTATAGAGGATTGAGTGACAATTATGGTTGTAACAATGGGTAATTAATAGCGTATCTATATTTGTTATGGAACGTTCTATGAATTCAAGAGTGCAATTCCGAGTCTATAGTGGAGTCAAGAGGAATTAATAAGTTAGTAAATTTATTTGTTATATTTATGATAACTTATTGGAGCTTGATTTCATAGGCCCATGTGTTGACCCAAACTCTTAAGTCTCTTTGTTTTGATGATTAACAAATATTTGATTATTATTTGTTACTAATGATTTGTTGATTTTGTAGCAAAAACCAAAGTGAATTAGCACTTCAAAGTCAAACTTATGACCAAGGGCAAAATGGTCATTTTACCAAATTTTCCGGAAATGACCCGAAATGGACTTCAAGACTCAAGAAACTCAAGATAAAAGTTTAATTTCATTTCTTAGTCTTGTAAAGTGATTGCAAGTATACTTTAAGTCATAAGTATAAAATTTGGCTCACTCACGTACTAAAAAATGGTGATTTTTTAAAATGAGAAATAAATATCCTAAATTCACTTTTAAGAAAATACATCCCGATACGGTCGCAACGCAATTGGAATTTTTGAAATCGGATAAACGAGCTAAAAGTTATAAAGAATTGAAAAACGGGAAAATAGGCATAATTTGGGTTTTGCTCTCTGTTTGCCATCCGGAATTCCGGATTGGCAACCGGAATTCCGGTTGCTTCCAGACCGGAATTCCGGTTCCCCATCCGGACTTCCGGTTCGCGGCAGACATCTTCGAAAATTAACCCCTAACGGCTATAAACGGCTAGTTTTTTCCCAAACTCTATATAAACTCGTTTTTCACTCAAAGTTAGAGGTTGGCTGAGCATTTATTACATATACCAAACCAAATCCATTGATTTCAAAGCGCTTTCAAAGTTTAACTCATCCAAACACATTTTCACACACTTGAGCCAAAATTTGTATTTATTTCTTCTAAGTGTGCTTGCTAATCACTCTAGGTTTCTCATTGTATTATCATACTTCTAGAGTGATTTTTGCTTGTAATATCAAACACATTCCCATATTGAGATTGAGGTGAGGTTGGCACCGGTTTTGAAAACAACCCGGTTAGAGTGAGATTGGCACTTCAACAATCTGAAAAAGAGGTTGATAGTCCTTGGTGGTGGAAAACTATTGTAAGAGGTTTGGAAATACCTTGGTGAAAAATTCCCGGCTGTAAGGGTTAGTCAAGCCCGCTAACTTGGCTCGATAGTTGAACTCAAAGCTAGGTCCATAGCTTTGAAGACCAAGGATGTAGGTGGCTTAGTTCTACCGAACCTTGTAAAATTTGAGAGTTTGCAATTTCTTAACCTTCAACTCTTTACATTACAAGTTTGATTATTTGCTATATCTATTTGATTGCCATATTATTTGCTTTTACTTGATAAATTTGATTTATTGCATAATTTGGCATATTAAGTTTTAAATTTCCGAAATTAGTTTAAATTTCCAATTCACCCCCCCTCTTGGAAACATATCTTGGGTTAACAATTGGTATCAGAGCCATGTTTCATTTATTTGATTAGATTTCACAATCTAGAGCATGGCGTTTCCAAGTAATTCACAAAATAACATGTTAGAAGGTTTAAGCACAACTAGAACACCATTCTTCAATGGAGTAGACTTTCCCTATTGGAAAATTAGGATGGAAACTTATCTTCAATCTATTGATTATGATTTGTGGCATATAGTGTCTAATGGTCCTTACATTCCTAAACATGTCATTAATGATAAAGAAGTTATTAAGACATATGAGGCATATGACGAAGAAGATAAGAAAATGCTTTCTAAGAATGCTAAAGCTAAATATGCACTTATATGTGGATTGGATAGAGATGTGTTCAAAAATATTGAACAATCCTCTACCGCTCATGATATGTGGAAAATGCTTGAAGTCACTCATCAAGGAACAAATGCTATGAAGGAAACTAAAATTCAAATTTATTCTACTCAATATGAGAACTTTAAGATGAAAGCGGATGAAACTATTGCTAACATGTATACTCGTTTCACTACTATCACTAATGGTTTGAATTCTCTTGGCAAGGTACTTTCACAAAAGGAGATGGTGACCAAGATTTTGAGAAGTCTCACCAAAGCCTATCAAGGCAAAGTGATTGTCATTCAAGAAGCCAAGGATCCCTCAACACTTCCCTTGGAAGAACTAATTGGTTCACTCATGAACCATGAAATTTTCATGAGTGCACAAGATGAAGAGGAAGTTGAGAAGAAAAAGAAGACTATTGCATTCAAGTCTTCCTCCTCCCATGCCATTAGTGAAGATGATGAGGATAGCCTATGTAGTGACATGGAGGACTTGGCACTCTTCTCAAAGAAATACAAAAAGTTCATGAAATTCAAGAAGAACTTTGGGAAGAAGCCACAAAGAGGAAGTGATTCAAAAGAAAAAGAAAGAAAGAGCAAAGATGATCCACCAATTTGCTTCGAATGCAAGAAGCCCGGTCACATGAAAATGGATTGCCCAATGAGGAAGAAGAATAAATACAAAGGAAGGGCAATGTTGGCGGATTGGCTCAATAGTGATGAGGAGGACTCTGACAATGAGGAGAAGAATGAAGTAGCAAACATGTGCATGATGGCACTTGATGATGGGGTAAGCATTTCTAACCAAAGTGATTGTGATAGTGAAAATGATGATGATAACTTAGAAATGTCATATGATGAGTTGTCAAATTCATTTAAGGAACTATTTGATGATTTTGGAAAATTGCTTGCTAAAAACCAAACCCTTAGAGAAAAGACCAACATGCTATTAAAGAAAATTGAGATTTTGAAATTAAATGAAAAGAAACTTTTGGCTAAATCTCAATGTGCTACTTGTTCCTCATATAAGAAAGAAATTGTTGAGTTGCATGCTAATGTAAAAAGCCTTAAGAATGACATATATACTTTTACAAAAGGTAAAGAAGGCTATGAACTTATGCTAGGGAGCCAATCTTGTGGTTTTGGAAAAAGCGGTATTGGATATGATCCTAGTAGGAAACAAAATTTTTTGAGAAATTTCTTTGTAAAACCAACTAGCCTACCACACTTTACATGCACATATTGTAACCAAGATGGTCATACTATTTCATATTGTCATGTAAAGAGATATGCATATCTAGGCAAGACCAAATGGGTACCAAAGGGTTCCAAAACTAACAAGAAAGGACCCAAAGTTGTTTGGGTACCAAAGGCCAACAAATGATTTTATTTTTGTAGGAATCAACAAGGAAGAGCAAAAGCTTGTGGTTCTTGGATAGTGGTTGTTCCAAGCATATGACCGGTGACCCATCAATATTTTCGAGTTTTAAGAGCAAGGAAAGTGGCTTTGTCACTTTTGGAGACAATTCAAAAGGAAAAATCTTGGGCATTGGTGATATCGGTAACACATATTCTCCATGTATTAAAAATGTGCTTCTTGTTGATAACCTTAAACATAATTTACTTAGTATTAGTCAACTATGTGATAAAGATTTTCGTGTTGTTTTTGAATCCTCAAAATGCTCCATTGAAAATGCTTCAATCAATGAAGTTATTTTTGTTGGAGAAAGGAAGGATAATGTTTATGCTATTGATGTTGATTCCTTTGATAGCAAAAATAAATTTTAACCGTTATGAATGATAATTCTTGGTTGTGGCATAGAAGATTAGGACATGCTAGTATGGATTCTATTTCAAAGTTGGTTAGAAAAGATCTTGTTGTTGGTTTGCCATCTGTTCCTTTTGTTAAAGATTTACTTTGTGATGCATGCCAATTTGGAAAACAAATTAAAACATCTTTTCATTCCAAGAAAGAGATTTCAACCTCTAGACCTTTGCAATTACTTCATATTGATTTATTTGGTCCTTCAAGAATTGCTAGTCTAGGTGGTAAATACTATGCATTTGTGATTGTTGATGATTTTTCTAGATTTACATGGGTTATATTTTTGAAACTCAAAAATGATGTTTTGGAAAATCTAGTTAAATTTTGTAAGAGTGTGCAAAATGAAAAAGGGTATTCAATCACCTCCATTAGGAGTGATCATGGTGGAGAGTTTGACAATGATGCCTTAGAATTGTTTTGTGATGAACATGGTTTTAACCATAACTTTTCGGCTCCAAGAACTCCACAACAAAATGGAGTTGTTGAAAGGAAGAATAGAACAATTCAAGAAATGGCTAGGTCAATGCTCAATGAAATCTCATTACCTAAATATTTTTGGGTCGAGGCCGTTAATACTTCTTGTTATATTTTGAACCGTGTTTTCATTAGGCCTAACATGAATAAAACCCCTTATGAGCTTTGGAAAGGGAGAAAACCCAACATTGGATATTTTAGAGTTTTTGGATGTAAATGCTATATTTTGAACACCAAGGACAACCTTGGAAAATTTGATGCAAAATCCGATGTTGGAATTTTTATAGGTTATTCAACACATAGTAAAGCTTATAGAATTTATAACAAAAGAACTAATGTTGTTGAAGAATCTATTCATGTTGCATTTGATGAGTCTAACCCTCCTACAAGCAAAAGTGTAGATGATGATGTTGTAGGTTTGGGAGAAGAGGTTCAAAAGCTTGACATTGGAGAATCATCTAACGCTCCATCACAAACTCCCAAAGAGGAACTACCCGAGGAAAAGGTAAATGAAATCAAAGGTATGGATTCTAACCTCCCTCATGAGTGGAAGTTCAAAAGTGCTCATCCTATAGACCAAATTCTAGGTGATCCTTCACAAGGAGTCACAACTAGAAGCTCCCTTAGAAACTTGTGTAATTTCATTGCTTTTATTTCTCAAATTGAACCAAAGAATTTTAAAGAGGCCGAGTTCGATGAATCTTGGCTTCTAGCTATGCAAGAAGAAATAAATCAATTTATTAGAAATGATGTTTGGGAGTTAGTTCCAAGACCGTCACACCAATCGGTGATTGGAACAAAATGGGTCTATAGAAATAAGGTAGATGAGCATGGGGTCATTGTGCGTAACAAGGCTAGATTAGTGGCCCAAGGTTACAATCAAGAAGAAGGAATTGATTATGAGGAGACCTTTGCCCCGGTAGCAAGACTTGAGTCCATAAGAATGTTATTAGCTTTTGCATGCCACAAGAATTTTGTCATGTATCAAATGGATGTTAAAAGCGCTTTCTTAAATGGATATATTATGGAAGAGGTTTATGTCTCTCAACCCCCCGGTTTTCAAGATCACAAACACCCTAACCATGTTTATAAATTAAAGAAAGCATTATATGGTTTAAAGCAAGCTCCTAGAGCTTGGTATGATCGTTTAAGCACTTTTCTTATCTCAAATGGTTTTTCAATGGGAAAAGCGGATAATACACTTTTTATTAAAAGAAAATCAAAAGACATTATTATAGTACAAATCTATGTTGATGATATTATTTTTGGTGCTACTAATGATGCTCTTTGTGAAGAATTTTCAAAGTGTATGCATAGTGAATTTGAGATGAGCATGATGGGAGAGCTCAACTTTTTCCTTGGACTTCAAATAAAGCAACAAAAGAATGGAATATTCATAAGTCAATCCAAGTACATCAAGGATCTACTTCAAAAGTTTGACTTGGCCAATGCAAAGTCCATGAAAACCCCTATGAGCACCTCCATAAAGATGGACAAGGATGAAAGTGGTAAGGATGTTGACATCACCAAGTATCGAAGTATGATTGGTTCATTATTATATTTAACCGCTAGTAGACCCGATATTTTGTTTAGTGTTGGTCTATGTGCTAGGTACCACTCATGTCCCAAGGAATCCCACTTAAGTGCCGTTAAGAGAATCTTTAGATACTTGATAGGCACAATGAATCTAGGACTTTGGTATCCCAAGAACTCAAACTTTGAAATCATTAGTTACTTGGATGCAGACTTTGCCGGTTGTAAGTCGGATAGGAAAAGTACTAGTGGAACATGTCACTTTCTAGGAAACTCTTTAGTGTCATGGTTTAGCAAGAAACAAAACTCGGTAGCCCTATCCACAACCAAAGCCGAATACATTGCCGCCGGTAGTTTTTGTGCTCAAATACTTTGGATGAAACAAACTCTTAAGGATTTTGATGTTGATTTTGAATGTACACCCATAAAGTGTGACAATACTAGTGCCATTAACCTCTCTAAGAATCCAATCTTGCATTCTAGAGCCAAACATATTGATATAAGGCACCACTTCCTTAGAGACCATATCCAAAGAGGTGACATTATGCTAGACTTTGTGAGCACCAATTTCCAACTAGCGGATATTTTCACCAAGCCTCTTAGTGATGAGAGATTTAGTTTTATTAGAAGAGAGCTAGGAATGACCAACATAAATGAAATTTAAGGTTTACTAGCTACTTGAATATCATATCTCTCCTTACTTACTTATGCATGTATACTTTCACTATAATATGATTCTAATGCATAAATAAGCAAAGTCTTTTAATACTTGACCTATTAGATATATATCTTTGAGAATAACGAATTATAGGTCATGGTATGAATTTTTGGTGAACTTTGAACTCATTTTTGATTGTGTGAATATATGAATTTTTGCATACGTGTTTATTCTATGTGTTTATGTGTTTGAACATGTCTAAATAAGTCTATCTAGTATGCCTATAGGGTTTCTATGCTTGAATTACTCTTTGAACAATTTTTAGGTATGCTAAGTATTGAAAATTTGTTAGTTTTTGCCTAAATGAGTGTTTTTCGCCAAACTTACTCAATTTTCAACATTTTTCGAATCCGTCAGTTTGAGCACCTCAAATTTAACACATTTGAACTATAGAAAAAAGAATTTTTCGATTTGGTTGCATAAAACTCATTTTTGGTAGATTTCCACTTTTCAAGGCCTTTTAAGGCATTTTTCGAAAAATCTACCCAAAATTCTCAATTTTCAATATTTTTCGATTCCGTCACTTCACACACCTCATATTTAATATTCTTGAACTGCTGGAAAAAGAATTTTTCAATTTGGTTGAACAGATTTCATTTTTGGTAAGTTTTTGGCTTTCTTGAACTTTTTTTTAAAACTTACCGTAAATCGTCATTTTTCAACATTTTTCAGATTTTCTTGTTTGAGCATATTCATTTTCTCATATTTTAGGTGTTAGAAAAAGTTTGGGGTCAATTGGGTTAAAAACGAATATTTTTGGCACATTTTCGAAAAGGGGGCTGGGCTGGTGCACCAACCGGAATTCCGGTTGGCTGTGCACAGACCAACCGGAATTCCGGTTGGCGCCTGACAGCTCCACTTAAGTTTTTTTTTTTTTTGGCCTTTTAAAATGCATTTTTTTCCCATAAAAACCCTACCCACGAGTTTCATTCCCCCATTCTGACTCTACACCCTAAAATACAAGCCTCCACTCTCTTCACTCTCAAAAATCAATCTCTCAAACCCTCACTTCATCCTCCATTTTTCTACAAAACTCTCCTTCTCTTCTTGTTTCCACTTCAATGGCTTCATCATCCAACCCAAGGAAGAGCAAGAGGGTTCTCAATGCTGAACAAATCAGGGAGAAAAGGGCTAAAGGCAAAAATGAACCTACTCTTTTCTACAACCAAGAGGACTTCAATCGTTTCCATGATGCTTTCTCCTCTAGGCCTATTATCAAAGGTAAATTTTGTGCCCTTCCAAGCCTAGCTTGTGTCAAATTCAGCTATCATTTTGAAATGTTAGGGTGGAAATCCTTTATCAATATTAAGACACCCATGTACCCTAGGTTGGTTAGAGCTTTCTATGCTTGCATCAAACCTAGCCATGCACCCCTAGGAGTTAGAGGCACTCTTAGAGATGTCCCCTTTGAACTTGATGTAGAATCTCTAAATAACTTGCTAGGAGCACCCAATGAGGGACTTTTGCTAGAACCAAAAACCACTCTTAAGAATGATGAACTTTTTGCTATGAATGAGTGTTCTAGAGTCCTTTGTGGAGAAGGCCCAATTTTCATAAAACCAAAGTTTCACAATCTTACTTTAGAAGCCAAAATTCTCCAACTATTTATCATCAATAACCTTGCTCCTAGAAGTGGTCATAAGGATGAGGTGAACAACATAGATATACTCATTTTATACCTTATCCTAACCAAAAAGGCAAGAATCAACCTAGGCCATCTTATTCTTCGTTTTATTGTTGATGTGTATAAACCGAACATGGTTAAGTCCCTCCCATTTGGCTTTCTCCTTAGCTACATCCTACCTCTCTTAGGAGTTCCCATCTCGGATGAGAAGAAGGTTGAACCTACCGAAGGAGATAAGCTAGGTTCTAAAACCTTCACAAGCTTGGGGCATGCCCTTATCAACAATATGTGGGTTTTCACTCCCAAGAGAGGCCAAAGAAAGCAAGCGGACCTTGAAGTAGGAGAAGACGAAGAGGAAGAGGAGAGCTTTGGGTTACCCGCTAGTGAAAGTGAAGAAGAGGAGCAAGCCAATGAAGAAGAAGAAGCTCAAATGCCTCAAGCATCTCAATTCAACCTTGAGGAGGCCTTTGCTCGTCTTCACACCGACATGAACACTCAATTTACCAACTTGCGGAGTGACATGGAACAAGGCTTCCAAAATGTTCGTAACGAAATGGAGGAGATGAAGGCCTACATGAGGCGTTTTGGGGGGTCACCATCTTAGGCATTTGCATTTTTTTTTGTTGTTTTGCACTATTTCATGTTTTACTTTTTCTTGTGTACTTGTGTGTTTGCATAGATTTATGCCTTATGTATGAATGCTTAACATGTTTAATCTATGTTTGATTGTGTTTTATTTTGTGAATTCCTTTGCCACCCTTTTTGATGAATCAAAAGGGGGAGAACTAATTGAGATTATTTTAACCTTGGCAAAAACCTCAATTTTTGGACTAATGTTTATTTCACTATGAGCAATAAATTGAGGGGGAGTTTACAAAATCATGCAAGGTAAAAATCAAAGGTAAAGTTTCAATTAATTTAAACCCTTGCACACATTAAGGGGGAGCTAATCTAATATTCATATTTAAAAATATCTTCTTTCCCTTTTAAAATAATCAAATATTTGATATCATCAAAAAGGGGGAGATTGTTGACCCAAACTCTTAAGTCTCCTTGTTTTGATGATTAACAAATATTTGATTATTATTTGTTACTAATGATTTGTTGATTTTGTAGCAAAAACCAAAGTGAATTAGCACTTCAAAGTCAAACTTATGACCAAGGGCAAAATGGTCATTTTACCAAATTTTCAGAAAATGACCCGAAATGGACTTCAAGACTCAAGAAACTCAAGATAAAAGTTTAATTTCATTTCTTAGTCTTGTAAAGTGATTGCAAGTATACTTTAAGTCATAAGTATAAAATTTGGCTCACTCACGTACTAAAAAATGGTGATTTTTTAAAATGAGAAATAAATATCCTAAATTCACTTTTAAGAAAATACATCCCGATACGGTCGCAACGCAATTGGAATTTTTGAAATCGGATAAACGAGCTAAAAGTTATAAAGAATTGAAAAACGGGAAAATAGGCATAATTTGGGTTTTGCTCTCTGTTTGCCATCCGGAATTCCGGATTGGCAACCGGAATTCCGGTTGCTTCCAGACCGGAATTCCGGTTCCCCATCCGGACTTCCGGTTCGCGGCAGACATCTTCGAAAATTAACCCCTAACGGCTATAAACGGCTAGTTTTTTCCCAAACTCTATATAAACTCGTTTTTCACTCAAAGTTAGAGGTTGGCTGAGCATTTATTACATATACCAAACCAAATCCATTGATTTCAAAGCGCTTTCAAAGTTTAACTCATCCAAACACATTTTCACACACTTGAGCCAAAATTTGTATTTATTTCTTCTAAGTGTGCTTGCTAATCACTCTAGGTTTCTCATTGTATTATCATACTTCTAGAGTGATTTTTGCTTGTAATATCAAACACATTCCCATATTGAGATTGAGGTGAGGTTGGCACCGGTTTTTTAAACAACCCGGTTAGAGTGAGATTGGCACTTCAACAATCCGAAAAAGAGGTTGATAGTCCTTGGTGGTGGAAAACTATTGTAAGAGGTTTGGAAATACCTTGGTGAAAAATTCCCGGCTGTAAGGGTTAGTCAAGCCCACTAACTTGGCTCGATAGTTGAACTCAAAGCTAGGTCCATAGCTTTGAAGACCAAGGACGTAGGTGGCTTAGTTCTACCGAACCTTGTAAAATTCGAGAGTTTGCAATTTCTTAACCTTCAACTCTTTACATTACAAGTTTGATTATTTGCTATATCTATTTGATTGCCATATTATTTGCTTTTACTTGATAAATTTGATTTATTGCATAATTTGGCATATTAAGTTTTAAATTTCCGAAATTAGTTTAAATTTCCAATTCACCCCCCCCCCCCCCCTCTTGGAAACATATCTTGGGTTAACACCATGGTCCCCATTGTACCTCGGATAAAGTCATCTAGATAGTCTCAATTAATTGAATTAATTATCAATTAGAATTATCAAAGTTGACCAGGTCAATTTTGGATAGTTTCACAGAGTTATGTAATCACAGAGTTATGTAATCTTGAGAAGAAAATAGAAATTATGACAGATTTATTAATTAAGATAAATTGGTATCTAAATTAATAAATAAGTTTAAATCAAGGTTCAAATTATAAATAATTAATTTGATAAAGGATTTAAATGATTACTTAATTAATTAAATCAATAGAAAATAATACATGCCTT
This sequence comes from Humulus lupulus, assembly GCF_963169125.1. Lineage (NCBI taxonomy): Eukaryota > Viridiplantae > Streptophyta > Magnoliopsida > Rosales > Cannabaceae > Humulus > Humulus lupulus. Next base: position 20,092,878 of record NC_084801.1, on the reverse strand, counting down.
GATTTTAAGTCCAATGGGCTTATAATCAAATGAGAAATTTTACAGGCCTAAAGCCCATGATAATTTTGACCTAGGGCTTCAAATTGGCTATTATTTTATTGATTTTTCAATTAAATTAAATGGCCTAATTGAGTCTATAAAAGGAGTGCTTAGTAATAAGTTCTAATAAGTTTGACAAGTCATAAATAAGATTTTCTGATAGGTTTTAGATTCTCTCTAAACACAAGTCCTTTTCTAAGCCTCTTTGTTATTTTCTCTTCTTCTCTCTGTATCTATCTCATGTGTTGAGAATTGCCCACACTAGTCTAGGTGATTCTAAGGATACATTGGAAGACTGTGAAGAAATTAGAAGAACGGTTCAGTTTCTTGATAATACTTTGCGACAGAAAGGATACAAGAGTTAAAGAAACTGAAGGAGGACTCTTTCATTCTGTTGCGTATACTGTAAGTATTCTTATCTTTGTTTCTCTTTGAATTCAATTTTAGAAACATGTTCTAGGTTATCTCATATTAATTTGTTTAATATTAGATCTACATGAAAATAAATAAAGATCCTGTATAAAGTTTTTCCCAAGAGTGACCCCATGGTCACTCATTCGCTAAGGGTGCGGAACCCACATTAGTGACTTACACATTAGTCACTCATATGTTTAGGGCTATATGCTCTGGATGATTATCATAATCATCATCTGAAATTATATACATGCATCAATGAGTTTTCTTGCTGAGCCTTGGCTCACGGGTGCTATGTGGTACAGGTAAAGGGAAAGAAAAGCTCACCTAGCCTTGAGTGGAGAGCTTAGGTGGCGATGTGTACATATGCGGCTGCTTGACCACCCCCGCCAAGGAGTTTCTCGGAGGAACTAGGGGTTAACCCTATTTTTGCCGCTTAGGTCGTCATGTTGAAATTTTTACACTGTAATGACCATTTTGAGTTGTAAATAACTTGTAGACGTTTTTATGGGCCCATGAACAGTTTTATGTTTTAAATAAAATATATCATTTCCTTTTGATCGAGTTTTTTCACCTTAGCTTATTAATAACACCTAGATGCACGTTTATAACCAAATGGCTCGATTAGCAAGTTAAGCACGGTTCAAAGCTCACAGTAATAGTCTTTGAGTAACTAGGGCATTACAACTTGGTATCAGAGCGTGCCAAGGTTTAGGGTTCCTGTAGACTGGCTAGGCATGTACACTAACCACTGAAGACAAGCTCGACTCATGGATTGGTAACTATTTATGTAGTTATATATTTAACTGCTTAAATAAAGTATAAATGCTTTACCCGTCTACATGAGATACCTTGATAAGGCTGGGTCTTGACTACTGCATCATCAGCAAGAACATGCTTATTAGTATTGATATTGCCAGAACATGCTTACTAGTATTGTTCATTGTGGATTATCAATTGATACATGTTAAATGATATATGCTATGATCATGTATCCATCTGTATATTTGTATAACTGTGGAATATGGGTGATTATCTGCTTGTTCTTGGACCGCGAGGCGGCAAGAGGTTTAGTTATCACTGCCTAACTGGTCGTATTGACTATTGCAACAAGGTTTAAGTTGTAAGAATGATTCCAAGACAAACAGATTCATCAGCTGGCCAGGAAGATCAAGGCCAGAATAACAGGTAGGGTCAAGAGAATGACCAGGGTTAGATTCCACAGCTAGCTCCTGATAACTGGCAACAGTTGTTTAATGACCTGCAGGCCAGAGTTTTGAGGCAGGAAGAAGAAATCTGCCTCCTGAGACAACAGCAGGTCCCTACAGGAACCAGTGTACCTAAGGCACCACCTGTAGTGGTGCCAACAGTTGAGCAGTTGCCTAAGACTTGAAGCAAATGGGAGCCTCTTTATGAAAGGTTCAAGAAACAGCAACCTCCAGTATTTGAGGGCAGTGCAGATCCTGCTAAAGCTGAGCAGTGGATGAGCATGATTACCACCATCCTTGATTTCATGAAGGGGTCTGGTAATGAGAGGGTGGCCTGTGCCACGTACATGTTTCGGGAGGATGCCCGAATTTGGTGGGAGGTTATATCCCAGACTAGAAACATCAATGCCCTGAGTTGGGAAGAGTTTAAGACTCTGTTTAATGAGAAGTACTATAATGATGCCATCGGGGCTGCAAAAGCTGAGGACTTTATCAGATTACTTCAGGGGAGTTTATCAGTGAAAAAGTTTGCCATAGAGCTAGTGCCCACTGATGGGACTAGAAGGGAGAGGTTTCTCTAGGGGCTACAACCTAGATTAACTCGGGATGTTCATATCACCACTGTTGCAGGAGTTACTACTGATGCACAGGTGGTTGAGAAGGCACTCACAACTGAGAGCGTAGAGAACAAGATCTGGCGGGACAGTGCAACCAAAAGAGAGTTTAGGAGGATAGGTCCTCTATTTGTGGGTTCTGGCAGGGGTGGAGGCCCCAATGATTAGAAGAGGAAGGTTCCTGACACCTTCCCAGTTCCAGGTCCTGATAGGCGACCCCGTGGTATTGCAATGGGTCGTCAGGGTGGTAGTGAGACCTAGAAGACTTATCCTAAGTGCCCTAGGTGCAAGAGGCACCATTTGGGAGAGTGTAGGGCAAAGACCTGCTTCTTATGTGGAGCAGTGGGTCATCTCAAGAAAGATTTCCCTAAAGCAAGAAAGGAAGAACCCAGAAAATAGGACAACTCGGCCCCAACTCGAGTGTTCGCATTGACACAAGCAGAAGCTGAGGCTTCACCCTCAGTAGTTACAGGTCAGCTTCTTAGTGCTAGAACCCCTTATACTATTTTGATTGATTCTGGTGCTACACATTCTTTTGTTGCTAGTAGAATTATTGATAGACTGTGTAGACCATGTGATTATTATGTTGTGGGGTTCGGAACCTTACTACACACTGGGGAGTTGGTAGTATCCAGGAGATGGGTCAGATCTTTGCCAGTGACAGTGGAGGGCAGAGAATTGTCAGTGTATTTGATAGAGTTAGTTATGAGTGACTTTGACATGATTCTGGGTATTGATTGGTTAGTGAAGTATGGGGCAACCATAGATTACAGAAGGAATATGGTCACCTTTGAGCCTGAAGATGAGGATCCTTTTGTGTTTGTTGGTACTGTGCATGGACCCCGCATACCTATGATTTCTATTTTGAGAGCTAGAGATCTATTGCAAGGAGGTTGCATAGGATTCTTAGCCAGTGTGGTGGATACCACTCAGCTCATGCTAGTGAGACCATACTAGTCTATGAGTTTCTGGATGTGTTTCCAGAATATTTACCAGGGTTGCCACCACACAGAGAGATTGAGTTCGTGATAGAACTGACACCAGGGATGGAGCCAGTGTCTAGAGCACCTTACAGAATGGCCCCATGTAATGACCTCCTTTCTTAACATATATATATATATATTGTAAAAAAAACAATTTTAACCTGAATACGACAATACTGAAATTCTGAATTTACAAAAAAGTTATTAAACAATACATAAATTAATGTTCATAACTTCAAACCATACAATACCCACAAACTAAATAAAAACTTTATCTTGCATACAAATCTTAATACTTTTATAAATAATTTTTCGTGGCGTTACTACACCTTAACGTAGAATTAGAGATCTATCCAACCGATAAATTTAAAAGCTTTATGTAAATTACAACGTTTATGAAATACTTTTAAAGCTTTATGTAAATTATAAAGTTCACAAAGTACTTTTTATGAAATATAAATATAAAATCAAGTTTCTTGTTTATTTATAAAATAGCATAGCAGAACTCCACTTCCTTCAAGTCAGCCCCATATGTACAGTCATGTTGGCTCCACGTATACTCATCAACAATTTATATTTGGGGCATCTTACCTACAATACAAAACATTATCTGATGAGCTAAGGCTCAGTAAGTAGAATAACTACCTCATATGCATTAAAATAAACGTGCAACATGTTATGTGTTGACTGTGTTTTTAGCCAACGACGTGAGAACGTCAAAAATGATAAACCTTCAAGAGAATTTAAACGACACAGACAGTTTTATCAAGAAAAGTAAATAGCACACAATATTTTTATAGTGGTTCAGCCCCGATCAGTTGGTAATAGCCTAATCCACTTAGAGTTGTGATTATAGATCTGTACTCAAGATCAGATGGACTGAGCCAACTGAGTTTCTTCAGTACAGATTGCAAAAATACAAGAATTCTTTCAAATACCAGCACTTTCTCTCTCTAGAATACTCAGACCCAAATTTTCCCAAAAAGTCTAAAAAGAAGAAGACCCTCTCTAATCCCATAAGCCCTCTATTTATAGGCTTAGGGTCATACATCTGATATCCCCTAGAATCGGGATATTTTATTATATTTATTACATTTAAATTACAAAAAACATTCAAAATGTAACAAAACCCCCCATTTGTGGGAAGAATGAGAGATTCCCGCGTATCTTGTTGAAGCTGTTTCTGGGAATCTTGACTTAGTCCTCCTCTAGCTAGTTGATCCACCTCACCTCCACTCTGATCGATCATACACATGCTGGTTGGACATACACTTGCTGGTAGGACATGCAAGTGCTGGACATGCACTTCTCTCCTCTAACATGACACTCTCCTCTAGCATGCCATTTCTTTATTTGGACAACCATGCACTGGTTGGACATATGCATAAAGACCAAATTCTTGGGCTCTCCTCGTACCACATCCTTGGGGTCTCCTAGGACCACTCTCTTGGGGTCTCCTAGGACCACTCTCTTGGGTTCTCCTCGGACCAAAGTCCCTTGGGCTCTCCTTGGACCACATCCTTGGGGTCTCCTAGGACCACTCTCTTGGGGTCTCCTAGGACCACTCTCTTGGGTTCTCCTCCTCGAACCAAGGTCCGACCTCACCTTGGCCTTTCATCGGACCAAGGTCCGACCGGGCACTTGGACTGCTCCTCGGATGTACTTGGCTTGGACGTGACACTCTCAAGCAGTCAAAACTCTTCATCAGTCTACCGGGTCACTTTATCACAACTCTCAGGAGTCAATGTATTTATTGACTATTTAATGTGTCTTTTACGGACCATGTACTGCCATTTGTCACCTCTATTGCCACGTCATCAATCTCCATTTTTGGGGATAACATTATGTATTTTCTTTCTTTCACTTTCCTTTCTTTTGGGCCCTAGAGGATACTGCTGCCGGCATTACATAGGGAATCTTATTCCCACCTGAACATAAACATAATAATAGGGAATTTCTTCCTCTTAAACATTCATTATATAGGGAAGTACATCTCCCTCCTTACATTTTTGGGACTTAGGTCTCCCAAGCAGCACCTCTACTTTAACGCTTCCAATAACTTGTTTGTGAACATTAAGCGTGCTTATGCATAATAAATATAACATTCTTGAAAATAACTTATGCATAAGAACAATATGGCAGATTAACATATAAAGCATATAAATGCACATAAGACACATAAAAGACTTGTATTGTAGATGAGGATTCTACTTACCTTGCGTCTTGATAAAACAACTGAAATTGTTAGCTTCCTGATAAAAACACAAACTATTAACTTACATAAAATCTACATGATGTAATTTTAGTTTATAATTGTTGTTATTCTATTTTTCTTTTCTTCTTATTTTATTGTTTATTTTATGTCCAGGCATATGGTCATACTATAATTGTCCATGGCAAGATCCCGGTCTAAAAGTCGTGGTCGTGGTCATGGTCATACGGAAATGTCCAGGTCATAGTATTAGTCCATGATAATAGGGAATAAGGTCATATAATATAAGTCCAAATAGTCCAAAGTGTGACCATAGCCTATATAAGTTTAGTATTATAACGATACATAAAAAATAGTTTATATTTCAATTTTTGGCATTGTAAATTATGATGACATGGTAAAATAATCTATATATAAATTTTAGCATTTTAATGGCATAGTAAAGTAATCTATATAACTTTTGGCATTATAATGGCATGGTAACATAATCCATATATAAATTTTGGCATTATAGTAAAATAATCCATATATAAATTTTGGCATTATAGTAAAATAATCTATATATAACTTTTGGCATTATAACGACATAGTAAATTAATCTATATATAAATTTTGGCATTATAACGGCATAGTAAAATAATCTATATATAACTTTTGGCATTATAACGGCATAGTAAAATAATCTATATATATGTTTTGGCATTATAACGACATAGTAAAATAATCTGTGTATATATAATAACTAAATAATTGAAATGAAAGGCTCGGGAAAGAGCTTACCTAAAAGGTTTTCGTAGGCTAGCGTTACGGACAGAACTTCGCCTAGATCTTCAAGGTTTAGAACTTTAGAAGGGTGTTAAGAAGATTTTTGGGTAGAGTAAGAGAAAGAAAATGAGGTTTTGTGATTCAAGATGAGTTTTGGAAGGGCTATTTATAGGAAAATTTTGGGTTACTATGCTAATAAAATATTTAAAATATCAAGCATAGTGGAATAATAAAATATTCAAAATATAAGCATGGTGGTTTGCTAAAGTTATCATTGTATCACTACTGCATCATCATGTGGGAACCATGGGGTGGACCCCGCTGTGGGACCCATGCGGACCCCATTGTGGGACCCACTATGAATAGTACCCGGTGAAAAGTAAAAAATGAAAATTTCTCAATCTTCTTATATTACTTAGTCTAGCATTTTTGACTCACAAACTTTTCTGAAAAAGTTTCTCTAACATCCATAAATTAATTATTCTCATGTGTTAGTTACTTCAACAACTTAGAATTGTTAAAATCCCACAATAGAAATACAATTATATCCCCAACGGTCAAGTTATTGTTTCCAACGGTCGGATCACTATTCACCAACGGTCATAACGGCTAGTTTTTGTCCTATAAATACTTGTTCTTTCAACCATTTAGTTGCAAACTTCTTCATCTCTTAACCTTCTAGATAACATTCATCATCAAATCATGAATTTCTCTTTATTTTTCATAACTTTAGTGATTGTTTGCTTGCATTTAGCATCATTCTATGGGTATTATACTAATGAAATGCCCATGAATATTATAGTTGCGTATTCATTAGTTATTCTTCCACTTTACTTAATAGCTCTAGCCTTCGATTAACATTGTAATGCACTCAAAAGTATGAATAAAAATATATTCTCTTATTTTTCATAATTTTTATAATGCATTTGTAGAAAGAAGTGGGAGTTACACCCCAGTTGAGTTAAAAGAATTGAAAGTAGAGTTGCAAGAGCTGTTGGATTTGGGTTTTATCAGACCTAGTTTCTCACCTTGGGGTGCGCCAATTTTGTTGTGAAGAAGAAGGATGGTTCTCTGAGGATGTGTATTGATTACAGAGAACTGAATAAGTTAACAATTAAGAATAAGTATCCTTTGCCAAGGATAGATGATAAGTTGGATCAGTTGTAAGGTAAAATGGTATTCTCAAAGATAAACCTTCGTTCTTGTTATCATCAGTTGAGGGTCAAGGAGGGAGGCATACCAAAGACTGCTTTTTGCACTAGGTATGGGCATTATGAGTTCTTAGTCATGTCTTTTGGATTGACTAATGCCCCAGCTACTTTTATGGATTTAATGAACAGAGTGTTCAAGGATTATCTAGACCAGTTTGCGATCGTCTTCATCGATGATATTCTGGTTTATTCTCAGTCAGAGTCAGAACATGAAAATCATTTGAGAATGGTTCTACAGAAACTGAGGGAACATAAATTGTTTGCAAAGTTCAAGAAGTGTGAGTTCTGGTTATCTCAGGTATCTTTCCTTGGGCACATTGTCAGTAAGGAGGGAATTAAGGTAGATCCAGCCAAGATTGAGGCAGTCAGAGATTGGCCAAGGCCAAATAATGCTTCAGAGGTGAGGAGTTTCCTTGGATTGGCAGGTTATTACAGACGTTTCGTGGAAGGTTTCTCTAAGATTGCCACTTCATTGACTGAGCTGACACGCAAGAATCAGAAGTTTGTGTGGTCAGACAGGTGTGAGAACAACTTCCAGGAACTAAAGCAGAGGTTGATTACAGCTCCAGTTTTGAGTCTTCCAACAAATCAAAAGAAGTTTGTGATTTACTGTGATGCCTCACATAAAGGTTTGGGTTGTGTCCTGATGCAGTCAGGGAAGGTGATCGCTTATGCCTCACGTCAGCTGAAGGAGTATGAACAGAGATATCCAACTCATGATTTAGAGTTGGCGGCTGTGGTCTTTGCTTTAAAGGTATGGAGGCATTACCTTTATGGGGAGAAGTGTGAGATCTACACTGACCACAAGAGCCTGAAGTACTTCTTCACACAAAAAGACTTGAATATGAGACAAAGGCGTTGGCTGGAGTTAGTAAAAGATTATGACTGTGAGATTTTGTATCATCCAGGAAAGGCCAACGTGGTAGTTGATGCTTTAAGCCAGAAGGGTCCGGGACAGATTTATAGTGCAAGGCTGATAGCCAGAGAATTAGCAGATGATATGACCAGAGATGGTATAGAGTTGCTGATGGGCCAGTTGGCCAACATTACGCTACATTCTACACTGTTGGAAAGAATCAAGGAGGGTCAGTTGGGTGATCCACAGCTGATTAAGATCAGAGAGGATGTTTTGGCTGGAGTATCCAGAGATTATACAGTGTCTGATTTGGGCTTGTTGAAGTACAAGGGTCAGATATGTGTTCCGTTAAACACTGCTATGAGATGAGAGATTCTGGATGAATCTCATACTACTCCTTACTCTTTGCATCTAGGCACCACGAAGATGTATCAGGATGTGAGATCGTTGTATTGGTGGCTGTGAATGAAGAAGGATGTAGTGGAATATGTGGCTAAGTGCTTGACATGTCAACAGGTCAAGGCTGAGCATCAGAGGCTGGCAGGGCTATTGCAGCCTCTGGATATCCTAGAGTGGAAATGGGAGGACATCACGATGGATTTCATGGTGGGGTTACCCAGGAATGTTGGTCAACATGATTCTATTTGGGTTATTGTCGATCACTACACCAAGTCAGCTCACTTCTTACCAGTGAGGACTACATATACCATTGACCAGTACGCATATCTCTATGAGAGAGAGATCATGCGCCTCCATGGAGCATCAAGGTCAATCATGTTAGATCGGGACCCCACTTTTACTTCCAAGTTCTAGGGGAGTTTATAGAAGGCCATGGGAACACAGTTGAAGTTTAGTACTGCTTATCATCCTCAGACAGATGGACAATCTGAGAGGACGATTCAAATATTATAAGACATGCTGCGAGCATGTGTGCTAGACTTTGTTGGATCCTGGAGTAAAGTATCTACCTTTGATAGAGTTTTCCTACAACAATAGTTATCAATCGACCATTGGGGTTGCACCTTATGAAATGTTGTATGGTAGGAAGTGCAGATCTCCCATTCATTGGGATAAAACATGAGAAAGGAGATACTTGGGTCCTGAAGCAGTTCAGAGGACCGGTGAGGCCATTGAGAAGATTAGAGCTCGGATGCTCGCTTCTCAGAGTAGGCAGAAAAGTTATGCAGATCCCAAACGCAGGAATGTGGAGTTCCAAGTGGGAGACTATGTTTTCCTTAGGGTCTCGCCATGGAAAAGGGGTGAGAAGATTTGGGAAGAAGGGCAAGCTGAGCCCTAGATTTGTAGGTCCATTTGAAATCCTGGAGAGGATTGGTCAGGTGGCTTACAGGTTGGCCTTACCACCGCCATTGTCAGCCGTGCATAATGTGTTTCATGTTTCTGCTCTTCGGAGGTATGTATCTGATGTGACTCATGTCTTGAGTTCTGAAGATCTGGAGCTTGAGGCAGATCTCTCCTATGAGGAACAGCCTGTCCAGATACTTATCAGAAAGGACAAGGTCCTCAGGAATAAGACGATACCTTTGGTTAAGGTATTGTGGAGGAACATCAAGGTCGAGGAAGCGACCTCGGAGCTGGAGTCAGATATGCAAAATCAGTGTCCCGAGCTGTTCAGGTAAATTTCGAGGACGAAATTTCTGTAAGGAGGGATAGTTGTAATGCCCCAAAATCCCTAATGAGGTTTAATGGTCAGATTGGTAGGTCAGGAAGGCCATAATTGATTTATTATGCCATTAAATGATTATGTGCATGTTTATGTGAATTATATTATAATATGATGTTAAATGCATGCATGTGGGTCCACATTTCATGATAGGGGCATTTTGGTAATTTGGCCCGTTGAGGCATAATTGTATATTTTCATGCATGTTGGTGAATTATTGATGAGGCCACATTATAATGTGGATTTGTTCGAGTCATTCGGCATGAGATGATCTTTGAGTGCAAGTTAGCAGTTTGGTCGTAACGGGGTTGATTTCGGGGCTCGGGGTGAGTCTCGAGGTAATTTGGTGATTAGAACATTGCGGGAAATAAAGGGTAATGGGATATGATATATTGGTATTTGAGAATATTGGGAATAACGGGAATTGGAGAGTGTTAATTATGATTAACGAAATAGGCAAGAAATGATGGTTTTACCCTTGGAAACCTTTAAAAGACTTTAAATAACCTAGGGGCAATATAGTCTTTTCACCCTAAGGATTATATCAACCATTGAAGGCTGTAGAAACCTTCCAAAACAGAGCATTCAACTTTCTCTCTCATACACCATTTTCTCCTCATTTTCTCTTTGGATTTTTGAGCTTCTTTTGATGATTCAAGCTAGGGAAGTGGACCTTGAGGGCTTAGGGTTGTGTTCCACCATTGAATAGGGTTCTAAACTGAGGTTGAGGTAAGGTTCTAGCCATTAAAACTCTGGTTCTTGCCCTTTTTTCATTTTTCTTTTCAGCTGGATTTTTGAGTTGGATAATGGGAATTGATGGGAGTTTTTGGCAAGGGTTGCTTGGGTTATGATTCCTAGGACTTGTGTATATGGTTTTTGAGTTCAATTGGGAGTTTTAATGAGGTTTGGAAGCTTGTTTTTCAAGTTGGAAATGGAAGAATCGAAGGAGGGAAAAACCAGGGCAGTTCTGCCTGGTCCTAGCGCTACAGCGCCCAAAGGAATGCGCTACAGCGCTAACCAAGGCAAAACTCCCCTGCTTGTAGCGCTAGGGCGCTAGGGGGGCAGCGTTGTAGCGCTACCTTGCTTTTCCAGATCCTGTTTTGGGCACTTTTGAGGGTTTTTGGCTCGGGGTTTCAATTCCTAAGGCTCAGGATCGAATCTACTCACTGTTTAGGTACAATTTCGGGTCCCGGGAGTGAGGTTTAGGTCAAGAACCTTTTATGGTTGATTTTCATTAATGGATGTTATATTTGGTTATGACTAGGTGACTACTAAGGAATCAAAGGACCGATCGTTCTCAAGGGTCGTTGTTGTATTATTTCTCGCTCGAACCAGAGGTAAGAAAACTGCTCCCCATATGTGACATGCATGGTTATTCATGAGGCATGTTGAGTGTTTAAATGTGGACATTGATTGCATTTCGAATGCTTAGTAAAACTTGCTTACTTGTGAATGGCACTGACTCATTAGTCAGAATTGGCAATGGTGTCGGTATTAACTGTGAAGTTGTGACTCATTAGTCAAGTTCGGCAGTAGTACTGAGCACTGGTCGTATGGTATTGACTTATGAGTCAAGAATGGTATAGTGTGTTTAGCACAAGCCAAAAAGATTAGATCTAATCGACATAAGCATTGAATGACTCATCATGAGCATTAATGCTTGACCGACCTCAAGTTCGATGAAAACTAAAAGTGCTTGTCTGGTCTAATGGCTAGTCATTCATAGCCAGGGGCCAGAAGGCCTAGGTGACTGCATCGTCACATGGCTAAGGGTGCGGAACCCACATTAGTGACTTACACATCAGTCACTCATCTGTTTAGGGCTATAATCTCTGGTTGATTATCATAATCATCATCTGAAATTATATACATGCAGTAATGAGTTTTCTTGTTGAGCATTGGCTCACGGGTGTTATGTGGTGCAGGTAAAGGGAAAGAAAAGATCACCCAGCTTTGAGTGGAGAGCTTAGGTGACGATGTGTACATATGTGGCCGCTTGACCACCACGGCCAAGGAGTTTATCGGAGGAACTAGAGGTTAACCCTATTTTTGCCGCTTAGATCGGTAAGTTGAAATTTTTACACTGTAATGACCATTTTGAGTTGTTAATAACTTGTAAACATTTTTATGGGCCCATGAATAGTTTTATGTTTTAAATAAAATATATCCTTTCCTTTTGATCGAGTTTTTCACCTTAGCCTATTAATAAAACCTAGATGCACGTTTATAACCAAATGACTCAATTAGCGCGTTAAGCACGGTTCAAAGCTCACAGTAACGGTCTTGGAGTAACTAGGGCGTTACAAGGATGGTAGGGGATATCCTCTAATAACTGTCTCTTATTTAGGTAGCTCAACAGATAGTAAAACGCATCTCCACCATGAGCCCGGGAGGGGTTGCTCTTGAGGCAGAAGAGGTATAGAATCTCCCATGCCGAAGGCCCGTCCCACTTCATCTCGTGGTACAAGAATCTAGTAGTATCCAAGACCCTATACGAGTTAGTTTGGAGTTGGAACAGGGCGATGCTAGCATAGTTTGTGAAGCTCCATAAATAATCCCTAAGGGGAAGTAAGGCCCCAACTCTCATATGCTCACAACTCCAGGCCGCGAGCTTAACTTTCCTCTGAGGGTCGTCTTCGCAAAGGGCGAAGCAGCTTCTCTCGTCGGAGTTGGCAGGCCGACACACCAGCTTTTCGATTAGCTTTAACCCATGGCAAGGTAATAACTCTGAAATCTACCGTGTCGAGGTGATGGAACTTTGGTAATATTCGGCCTCAAAGAAGTAGCTCTCTGAATCTGGAATGGAGAGAGATTTGGGGGCTGTGGACGGTAGATTTGATGAACCCTCCATGAGGCTGAATGTGAGTGCGTCGGGGAAGTAGGCTATGGTGACTTTAAGCTCAGGATCTAGTAGAATTGGCCAGATTTTGGGATCCGGATCAGGATACACTGCAACTTGAAGCTTCCTTCTTTTCCTCTCTTCGACCTGTCGATCTGACGTCGAAAATGGGCTCGGATGTCCTCTCGTTCAAGTTGTTCCTTGTGCTTGCGGATTAGCCGTTGGTTTCGCGTGAATGACAATTTAGGTCGAGGAGATAGTGGGTGGTAAGGAATGGCAAGCTCAGGCTCCCACCGATTCTTTGAAGACTGCGACATCTAACAAGAAAGAAAAAGGTGAGGGCCCATTATTAAAAAAAAAAAAAAGTGGAAAAGATTAAGATCTTAATAGCTCGAGTTTGCAAGCTTGAGATAACGAGATCGCCTTAATCGAGCCTGAAGGCTCAAAATGGCGAGATTAACTCAAATTCCAACATCGAACTATTATAAAGTTTGGGGCATCGAGAGTGTACCCACGCAAGAGCGGGGCAGTTACTGTCAGTTTAAGAGTATCCCGAATTTCTAGGAAAAAGTAGGCAGTTACCCCAAAAAGGAGATATTATCGGAATACATGTGTTAAAACCCTAATTCATAACCTTTTTTTTCTTAAGCTACATGAAACATATATCCTAATACCCCATAACCTAAAAGGTTCCATTTTTATCCGTTTTACTGAAAGTTTCTGCCTAAAACATGTTTATGATCCATACCAGCCTATACAGACTAGAAGTTATATTTTGCAAAGAAGGTTTCAAAAGTGAGGCAATAACTAGAAAGGTTTTATCACGTATAGAGGAAACGTAAACAAAAAAAATACATAATGATCGGAAAGGTTAGACAAACTTGTTCACGGGAACGAGGAGATTGTCGATTGGAGAAGGGGAAACAGGAATGATCCCATGGAGCCGAAGGTAGTGGTATTGCTTTGCTTCTTCGGTTTGGAGAACATGCAAATAGAAAAGCTCTAGTTTATGTTTCTTTTTTTGAACGTTGAAATGCAAAAGTGAATAATGTGGGGAAGAAGAAAAGGTATATATAGGAGAGGAGAATTGTAAACGGCAAATGATTATGAGCCCTTGATCTGAGCTAAAAGGTGTTCTAAGGAACCACGCTTGACTCCACAAAGTTGGCTGCAAAAAGGTAATAGGAAAGGACGTACGATGGTAAAAGGGCACTCAACTACTCTCAGTAAGAAATCTCTTAGTGACATGTGTCCACACTCGAGTGTGGTAGGTGGGCACGTTTTCTGAAAGTGAAGTTCAAAAGTTTCTTTATCAGAGGATTTGAACCAACACTTTTGAGGGGAAAAAATGTTACACCCAAATTTCGAGAATAAATAAATAGCCTCGAAATGTAGGCTCGAAAAGAGTGAGCTCGAAAATAACAAATGTTAGCAGTACCCTTATACGAATTTTCAAGCGATTCCAGATTTGTTATTAGCACTCGAGTACGAGTGGCATTGTTCGAGCTTGAGTTGCAGGCTCAAAGACACCAACCTTCTCCGAGGGACGAGTTTGAAAAAATCATTGGATGAGGAGGAGGCTATAACTGGAACGATGAGCTCGATGCCAAGCTGATCTCGAAAGCGCGTCAGTGCAACGATCAAGCTCGGTGACTCATTTGGCATGCAGAAAGACTGTTAGGAAATTCCTGTTTCATTGGGATTTGTTTTTATCATATATTAAATCCCTATTATCATGAGATATTTTGTAATTAACCCATTTATTGTATTTATTTGATTGATTGTATCTTCCCTGAATTAGAGGAAGATATTCTCATGACCAGGTCTATAAATAGCCTAGAGTAATTCATTTGTGGAGATGAAAATTGTACTAGAGAATACTTTGCCAAATTTCTTTCCTTCAAAGCTTTCAGAGAGTAGTGAGAATAATAGTAACTCGTGGATTAGGCAGATTTTAACTACTGAACCACGTAAAAAACCTTTGAATCCTTCTACTTTTTCTGTATTTTTGTTTAGTGCTCTTCATATTTAAGTTGACAAAAAATGACGTCAACAAAGACCTATAGAGATCGTGTTATCTTAATTGAAAATCGATTAAGTTCCAAGATGTGTTTTTTTTAAGGAATTATGCCAATAATTCGTATTTAATAAATATGAAAATAATTATAATTATATTAATAATTATAAATAGCATGAAAATGGTTAATGAACTTTTAAGTCTCTTTTTAAAGGCTAAATGATTGTTTATGAGCGATCTATGGTTATGAAATAATTGATGTGATTTCATAGAAGGTCATTATTTAATAAAAATGAACTTTTATTATGATTTGTTATGGATTTTTGAAAGAATAAGCAAATGGTTTCTAAACGAATTAATTAAAGTTTTATGAGCATTATACTGTTTTATTTATAATTGCTTAAAGTTAGGAAGCACGGTATAGGTGCTATTATGGAATAATAATTAAAAGTACAACTTAATATTTTTATTAACAAATTAATTTTGGGAATTGGAGGTTTTATTCCTATTTAAATATTTCACCAAGGATAATGATTTTATTAATATAATATGCATAACAATGTGAGAATTCTTATAGAGAAGAAATTGTATTATAATTACTATGACTCAACTTATGGTAATTGTTTATGGATTATGAGGAACTATTTACGAATAAGTATTTCGTTTATGGTTGTTTATGTAACGACCCAAAATCACTAATAAATCTTAAGGACATTGATTAGCGTGCCGGGAGGGAATATTTATAATTTTGGTCCGTTGAGGGCATAAATGTGATTATATGTGATAAATTGTTGAGACCACATTATTATGTGGATATATTTGCAGCATATGACTCGAGACGGTCCTAGTGAGCGGATTGGAAAAATAGTCATAGTGAGGTTCAATACCCGGCTCGGGAAGGGCCTAGGGGTATTTTTGAGGATTTAGAGAATAATTTGGGAATTATTGGACATTGAATAAATAATTGGTAATTAATTGGATGACGAGATTAGTAGGTAAATAATAGGAACATTTGAGAATTAGCGGGAACCGGGGGAAATTACCATTTTACTCCTAGGGAAAACTTGAGGATTAGTTAATTTAGAAGGGCAATAGGGTCTTTTGCCTAGAAACTAAGGGATATACTCAGTAAACACTTAGAACTAAAATAGAAAGAAGTAGAAACATCTCAAAACTCTCCTCTTTCTCTCTCACGATTTTACTCTTTCTCTCATTCTCTTAATGTGCTTTGAAGCTAAGGGAAAAATAGAAGGAAAGCTAGGGGGTTCAAGCTGGGAATTTAAACTGGAAAACAGAGGAGAAATCAAGGATTAGGTTGGGTTTGGATTGGTTCAAGCTGAGGGGAAGCTAAGTTAAATACAATCAAGGTTACTAAGGAGTTGGGATCATCAATTCAGGTAAAACTCATGTTCCTCACCTTTGAATTCTAGTTATTTGGATGATGAATTGCTACTGAGTTGGGGTATAGACCTTAGTATGAATTGTTGTGATTTTGTGTTTGAATTGGGTGATTAGAAGCCTTAATTTCTTAGCTAACTTGATTGTGGATGAGTAGGTTTGTTAGGTGAAATTATGGGGAAAGTTGGTTGGGAGAAGCATAAGAAAAACCCAGAATTTCTGGGCTCGAAGGGGCGCGCCGCAGCGCGTGTGCCCTATAGGCCCTGAGATGCTCTCTGAGATGGGGGCACACCGCGACCAGGAGAGGCAAGTCGCGGGCCGCCTCCCCTTTGGCTTGGGTACTTGCTCTCTGACTTGGGGGGCAAGTCGTGACCCACTAAGACAAGTCGCGACCCGCTTGGGGATTTTAGCCTTAGAATTATTTCTAGTATTGGTAAGGCTCACGACTGAGGATCGTGCTCGGGACCATTCCATTATATTTGTTCGGAATTAAAGGTAAGAAAAATGCACCCTTGTGTGGCTATGTTGGGACTGAGATTCCCTGTATTTGAGTACATATGCTGTATAACTCTGATAATGCCATGTGAGCATGAAATGAACGACCTAAGAGTGCCGGGGGCTGATAATTTGTGCACAGGACGCGGCTCGGCCACTATGAGCTGGGGTTGGCTAGATAAACATTGGAGTCGACCTAAGCGAGCCAGAGTCAGTGGGTTAAACATAGGGTGCGGCCTAAGGGCATCGACCCTGAGTATTGTGTATTGATTGAGATAAACTGTTGAATATAAATGTTTATTGTTGTTAGCTTGAGGCTATGGCTTGTTAAATATCTGGTTAACTGTTTTGTGAATTAATTTATTATCATCATTGATTATGTTATGTTGTTATGGTTTTCTTGCTGGGCCTTAGCTCACGGGTGCTACGTGGTGCATGTAAATGCAAGGGTAAGCTGGATCAACCATGAGTTGGAGAGCTCTGGGGGCGAGGTGTACATTGTCAGCTGCTCGTCCACCACTGCCGAGGGAAATTACAAGAACAGAAGCCTAAAACTTGTATTTTTCCATTAGAGTTGCCACTGATTATATATAACTTTTGGGAGTTTGTAAACTGTCTTTTAAACCCTGTTTTTGGGACCCCATGTACCAAACATCTATTTTAATGAAAATTAACCATTTATGATCAAAATCTTTTAACCCTAACCTGACTATGACTTTAGGATCACATTTTTATTCAAAAGACTTGATTAGCAAGTCTTGCACTATTTAAAATACACAGTGTAATGGTCTTAGTTATCCATTGCGTTACAGTTTATATTATATTATCGCTAGGGAAGATATGCATGTTTGATTTTCTTTTATTATCATTATTATTATTATGAATAATAATATTAATAATAATGAATTATTTAGTAATAATAATGAGAATGATTAAGTAATAATAATTTAATTATTATTAAGTGGTTATGATTTTTTTTAAGAGGGGAATTAATGGAACAATATTTAATATCATTGTTTTTATACGATTATTATTATGAGTTTTATGGAATAACAAATTTGTTATTAAGTTCCGACCTTCAGGTTTCAGTAATTATTAAGATGATAATTGTTAGGATTAGTTAAAATACAAAGTCCAAGGGTTCTTACACAAGCTATGTGTAAATCATTAAAAGGTTTCACATAGTGAAGATGTGAAATTTGAGTTTCTATAGTAGGCATTTAAAAATTGTGTTTTTGGGTCCAAAGTGATACAGAGATATCTAAGGATACCCAAAAAGTTTGGGATCATTTGGAGGTGTTTAAGGTCAATTTTGAGAGTTTTGACCTGCCTAGCTGGCGTTGCGTCTCCACCTTGAAGGTGTTGCATCGCTTGTTGGTAGGCGACACATCGTTTGACATGTTCGTACAAACACATGTTTTAAACTCCAAATGATATGTTTAAAAGTTCTAATCCTGTTGGTTGGACTTAATGACAGTGCCTACACTATAAAAGGGTTCTATTAAAGTTTTGATAGTCTTGATCACTCTTGGGTGGAGTGCTTGCTCTAAAGAAGAGTGAGCTCTCACTCCTGGGTGGAATGTCTGCTCTTAGCAAAGGTGGAGCTCTCACTCCTAAGTGGAGTGTCTGCTCTTAGCAAAGGTCGAGCTCTAACTCATAGGTAAAGTGTATGGTCTTGTTGAGGAAGTAGAGCTTTCACTCCTAGGTGGAGTGTCAGCTCTGTCTATAGCACATGAATAGGTGTAGTGCTTTAAAAAAACTAAAATTTTGTACACAAACTAAGTAAAATTATAGAGGTGATATGCCCCCAAGTTTTTGGTGTTAGATGAACAACATAAAACTTATAATTTTTTAATAATATGTGTGTGCAAGTGCTTTATTATGCTGAATGATAACAAACTAAGCCTTCTAACGACTTTATTCAAAAGAACTGAAAGCTAATAACTAAATACAAATTAAAAATACTAGCAACACAGAGATTTACATTTATGTTCATGGCTTGTTGACAAACTCATTTAAGTATCCTTGATGGAAGAGGCCTTCAACTACATCCTTCAAATCATGACACTTGCTCATTTTGTGGTCGATGTCTTTGTGAAACTCACAATAGTTTTGAGGGTCACGTCTCATTTGATTACTCTTCGTGGGGTTTGGCTTACCGAACAAGTTTAAGTCTTCAGAGGCTACATAAATGTAGTCGATGGGAGCATTCAATTCAGTGTAGTTACTATAACAAGCTAAGGGGACATGATTCTTCTTTGGTTCTTTAGCATGCTGCTATTTTGGACACTTTGATGAATCTCCTCATTATTTCTCTTATTGTCTCTCTTAGCTTCAGTGTTGTTTGTTCGACGAATAGTTTCACATCTATGGTCCCAATTGCAGTTACTGAGCTTTTGATTTGCTAGTATTTCTCTGCCATCTTGTAGAGTGACCAAGGGTTCTACATTCTTCACCTTGTAGCTCTTTCCAAAAATCTGATTGAAAAAGGACATCTTCGATAATTAAAACACATAGTGATTCCTTTGAAGCATATGTGACTTTTGCACGTTCTTGGGAGAATTGGTCTAGGTAAGATGTCAGTGTTTCTCCTGGTCTATGTCTTATGTTACCCAAGTGGTTGATCAAAACAGGGAATTCCCTTGTGGATTGCTATTGTCAGAGAAACATGGATGTGAATTGCTCAATGACATTATAGACTTAGGAGGAAGATGTATAAACCACATTTTTCAGCTCCAGCGAGAATAACTACTAAACAACGATACTTGGCAAGATTATTAACTTTTTGCAAGTCCATTAAGTCATTAAACATGCCTAAATGCTTTTTAGGGTTAGAATTCCCTTCATATGAGTCCACACATGGCATCTTGAAGTGTGAAGGGAGGTATGCTTCCCTTATTGTATGATCAAAGGCCGAGTCCTTATAGCCCACGATGAGTTCATCTTCTCTTGCTGCGAGTTTATACTAAAAGTTATTCTCAGGTCATCTAGTGGAATGTCTTTCTGATAGTCTTTCAAGGTGTGCTCAGTGGAACATCTTTTCTCATTTAAATGATTTCTCAGGCCACCTCCTTGTGTAGCAGATGGGGCATTATGCTTAGGCCGAAAAGTATCCTGGGACCTCTCATGTTGGTGAGTGTCATGAGACTTCTCAGGTCAAAGTTTGTCACAGGATCTCTGTGACAGTCAGAATCCTGTGATCCGTAAGGGGAAAGACCGTGTAAGCTGTGCAATCCCACACCGCCTGGGGAAGGTCAAGTGTGATGATTCTAAGACTGTGTAGGTATGGGACTACACAGTTGAAGAGGGCTTAAATGGATTGATGGGTACTACCTATATCAGGAAGGTGCATCTTCTTTTCAGTAGCCCATCTCTTGAGAACTCCAAAGTTAAGCATGCTTGGCCTGGAGTAATCTAGGGATGGGTAACCTCCTGGGAAGTTTTCCCAGGAAGTGTGCGAGTGAGGACAAAACACGCTGGAAAGACTTGTGTTGGTTTGTAGGGCCAGTCGTCATTCCAGAAAGCAACCATAGTGATGTGGGGCGTCATAATCTCCCTATTGTGATTATGGCTTATGAACACAGCAATAATATTGTAATTCAAGAGAATTAATCATAATATACCAATATACACAATGGACAAATAACACAACTTAAGTAAGGGAAGATATGACCTTTATTGAGAGAAACCCTGCTGGTTACATAAAATCATAAAGTTATGATTTATGTGATCAAATAATGGAGATAAACATAAAGGCTTGACACAATAGAATTGTTGTCCAAAAATCTCTATTCCTAGCCTCCCATAAAAGATTATTTGAAGCTACTACAATGGTGGAATGAGTCTTGGAATAATAAAAATGTTGTTCCTGTATAGATAAATAAAAATGATGTTGTAAAATTATACAATCTCAAGATAAAAACAAGACAATTAGCAGATTTCAAACATTCAAGTAACTCAATATACACAACAAAGTAATCGGTTATAGGCACAAATTATCAAACACTTGAAAAACTAGAATAGAAAAGAAACGAAAAGAGAAGAAAAACAAACATAAGAGATTATCCTGGTTCAGAACAAAGATCAATGTGATATTTGTTCCTAATCCAGCTAGGAAACTTTATCACGATTTTTTTATTTATTTGAGAGAAAACTAGTACACTCTAACAATTGAATGAAGATCACACTTGGTTAGTGCTAAAAAATATCATTTATTAGTTTTAAAGTTTAAAATAAATTAAGTTTTAATTAATATTTTCATGGATTTATTGCAATATATTTTATATTTGAAAATATTAATTTTAATTTAATATGTGTTTAATTTTTAAGAAATAAAATGTATTTTGACACAAAGAAAAAGAAAGAAGAACAAAAGAATATATAATTGAAGACAGATTGAAAAAATGGCATTTTTGACAAGATCAAGCCCAAAATCAGGCCCAAATCAAAGCCAAGCCATGCTGAAGCATCTGCAGCCGACACGTGTCTCCAACTGTCTTTTCCTTTTGCAGCTGATGCGTGGAGCCAAGCCGAACAGCCCCCTGCCAAGCCGACACGCGTCCCCACTAGCAGCCTCTGCTTGACACACACCTGTCGCCTGCCATGCGGGGCCCACGATCCCTGCAGCCACTTGATGCGCCTGCCATGCCTGACGCACACGGGTCCCACGTCTGCAGCATCTGCTAGCCACTTCCCAAGCTCCTCTCACAGGCCGACACGTGGCCTCCTTGTCCCCCACTCTACCGGCAGCCATTTTTCTAAAGCCAATTAACGCATGCCACGTGTCCCACTTGTCCCATTTTGCAGAAGCCACTTTCTCCACTTACTAATGTACGAAAAATACCAACTTTTGAAAAAAAATTCTCTTTAAATAGATAATCAAAACCAGTGTAAATGCACCAAATTTTGGAGAGAAAAAAATACATTTTGTTTTGTTGCTTTTCTTATTTCTAGTTTAGTTTTACTTGTTTTAGGTGACAAAATTGAGTAACTTATTTTATAAATATTGGTGAGGTTAGAGTGTAGTTTTTGTACTTCTCATTCCTAATATTAATATTGATTCTTCTTATTCTTCATCTCCGTATTTCATTAATTATTTTGTTTCTCATCTTCTAATTTCTTTTCTAAAATTATTTAGAATATTTTACATAAGTTCAGCCATGCTTTTCTTATGTATCTTAGATTGTTAATTTATTTTAGTATATTTATTATATTGTATGTCTTTTACTACATTCTGCTAGTGGTATTTTGTCGTTCTTAGATATATAATATGATATGCTATGCAATTAGGAGTTAGATTCAATTTAATTTAGATTAATTAATTTGTGTTTTTAACACATACATTTTCTAGTTGCAATTAATGGTATAGAATTGCAACTGTATTTTGAATTAATATCAATGTTAGAATATGATTTACAACACTGCATCTCTACCTTGTCATACTCTTTATCTGATCAATTTCTTTAATCTATCATTTTAATTTCACAAAATCCATCTCTTCAATTCTACTTTATTTTTATCTTTAACTTTACTAATCTCCTTTTTAGTTGTGTTTGCCTGTCTCTATGGATATAACATAACTCGTTTACTACTGCGACCGCAAGGTGAATTATTTGGCGATATCAACACTCTTAGAAATTACAAGAGTTTTCCTTAGCGAAAACTCACTCTCACCCGAGCAGTACACTTTCATACATAGGTGTAGCTCAATACAACATCCCAAATCCCATTCTTTCTAGGTACTTTACTCTCAAGAATATAAGATCTTTCTCACTCACTCTCTCTTTCTCAAACTTGCTCTCATCTAAACTTCGTGTTCCTGAATGAGCTTGACTGAAGCTATATATATGTGTAGGCTTGATCAGAAGAGCTCACTTAATGATGTGGAGACTTGGTCTATATTTGGTCATAACAGAATTAACCACCTTCCAACAACCAGACAAGTTGGTTAAGTTAGTTGGGATTTTCAGAAATCAAACCAACAATTCCATCTTATTTCTTCAAATCACAACTAAGGATTACCAAGCTCCTTTTAATCGAGATAGAGTTCCCTTTGTTAGCATCAATTACTAATGTTGAATTAGTTTAAATAGTCTAAACTTACTTACTGATAAAACCTGGGTACCAACATCTGCAGGATTGTCTTCAGTCCTTATTTTATTCAGCTTAACCACTTCTTCTTCTTCAATTTTCTCTCTAATCTAGTATAGTTTAATGTATATGTTTTCTCTTTTCATGATACGCTGGGTTTTTGCACAAATAAATAGAAGATTGGTTGTCTGAATATATTTTAGCTTTTCCTCTCAACAGTTTCAACTCTTGTAGGATACCTTGTAACCAAATGGCTTCTTTGAACGCTTCAGCAATGGCGATGAACTCTGCCTCAGTGGTTGATAAAGCTACTACAGATTGCACCTTCCAACAGTCAGACAAGTTGGTTAAGTTAGTTGAGATTTGTAGAAATCAAACCAACAATTGCATTGAGAAAAGTACAATTGCAACACATAATATATACATCCCTCGTTAAATGAAGCAATAAGAACAAAATTGATTTTATGATAAATTGTAACATGTACAATAGAGAGAGAAAAAAAGATGTATACATTCTATCTGTCTAATATATTATATAGAGTTGATCAGGAAACTAAAATGCATGAAATCATAAACTCAGTTGCAATCTCGTCTTCATGACTCATATCAAAGGCTTTGTCTCCTCTGTTGAAATCTTTGCACAAAGACGACCACAAGCAAAACTAGTAGCTTATCTTCCCACGACCACCACACGTACTACACGACCGAGCAGAGGAGCATTTTGTACAGTAGCTCCATTTCTTTGGAAGCCTGAAGGAAAGTGAGAGTTACAATCTCAGTGAGAGTAGTTTATCAAGAAGGAAATAGTAAGTTAAGAGTTTGAAAAGAAAAGGAGAGCGACTCAAGGCCCCGTTTGGTTGGGGAGAAGCAATAAATATATTTTTTTTTTTCATTCCTCTATTTAGTTGCAAATACTATCATTGTTATTTCAATTGAATGAC
This sequence comes from Humulus lupulus, assembly GCF_963169125.1. NCBI lineage: Eukaryota > Viridiplantae > Streptophyta > Magnoliopsida > Rosales > Cannabaceae > Humulus > Humulus lupulus. Next base: position 20,069,115 of record NC_084801.1, on the reverse strand, counting down.
CTTTTTATTATTTTGGTGGAATGACTATTCCAATGTATAATATAAAATACTTTTTTTTATCAATTTGTTTTACATATATTTAATCTTCTTCCATTCTCATTCTCATTTTTCTATTTTTATTACTCCCGACCAAGTGTACCAAAAGGAAAAGAGCAGAAAAACCTACGCTGCAGTATATCGAGTGGCTGCATTTTTAGCTGTCAGTCTTGCCTTCTCTGCACTCTTGTCTGATAGTTTCTTAAGCACAAATCCTTCACCTTTGCATTCAGAACATATACCAGAACCATCACAATCTTCACAGGTTTTCAGAGGCACTTGAACCTTATCAAGAAAAAAAAAATTAGAATTGGGAATTGTATTGGTAGCTCCAACAGTGAAAGAGTCATAGAACACCAGACAGATACATCTTATTGATATTGTTTCCCTTAGAAATGAAAGAGAAATACTTGACAAAAGGGAAGGGAATAGGTTTTCTAAAGTTCCTACAGTAAATAAAATAAGCATAACCAAAACTCTAACAAAATGTTTATTAATATTCTATGATTAGAAGAGGCGAAAAGGAATAAAAAATTGAGCAATCTCTTCCTAGTATATAAGTAAACACGTGAATTTCAAGCATAAAAATGAATGTATGGTAAAGAGAAACACTACTATTGTTTTCATACCCTTTAAAACTCATCAAAATTATCATCCTCTATCAATAAAATAGGGGTGTTAACCATGTCATCTTGCATGTATTTAACATTACTATTTCTATTTTCTCTGCAATCTAGGGATTAGTTGACAAGAAATTTAACTTTTATTTTTAAAATTGAATTACAAACCTCAGCTGTCTTGGCTGCTTTGTTTCTCTGAACAAGAAGGGTAGCTGCTGCACCGAAGACCGTTGCAGCAATTGCCACAGAAGCCGCTGTTTCAGGGAGAGCTGACGTTTTGATGGATACTATTTTCCATTGTTCTTGTGATTTTGTATCAACGGAAGAGAAAAATCAGATTCAATCAATTCAAGGTGACAAACTCATAAATAATATCAACTTGTCTAGATAAGCACTCACCAAGCAAATGACGTAGCTCATATATATATATAATGATATGCATGTAAATAATATGAATATAAGAAATTTAATCGATTAAGTAAGCTCTCTTTGTTTGTAGGTATCTGACAAGGTTGATTCCCTGATCTACTAAGACTATAGTTGCTATATCACTTAAAAAACAGACTCATTCTGCAGTCTGGGTATGCTAGTACATTGCAAAATGTTATTTGTATTCCACTAAAACAAAAACGAAGAATAGCAATAATGATACCATAGCTGAAAATATAACCGGTGCATTAATAGTTCATTTTGATGAGTAAAACTATTTGGTAGGAAAACTAACATGAAAGAAAATGACAACAAAATAATCAAAGTTTAAAGATGAATTGAAATGCAGAACTCCCTATTCGAGTAAATTTGTCAGACATGTCAAGTAAATAATTTATCAACAAAACCACGAAGCAAACATTGATAAGTAATACAGAGATCTATATGGTTACTCTCTACTTGTGAGCCTACAAGCTTTATCATCAGTATATTCTGGCTTTATTGATTTGACTGTGATCTTCATCCATACAAAACAACATCAATATTTCCAAGACTAAGAACAGGTTGGAGTTCAATTACTCATACATGATAAGGTGAAAGAGAATGTACTTATAATGTGAAATTGGGTTCTTCCAAAAAAATTTCTAATGAAGACCAGACAATCTGATAAGAAATTCAGCCTATAATATCTTTTTCATGTAATAATATATCTGAACAATTTTGGAAGAACCATTTCTCAGCCAATTATAAGAAAACTTAAAAACCTTGGTTCAATCTTGTACTATATTTGTACATCAATAATTCAGTGACCACATTGAGACTTTCCATTAGAAAATTGCGGTAATTATGCTCAGCGACATTTTGTGACAATTCTTAACTAGCCTTGACAAAAAATCCCCAAAGATCACTGTATACTTATGTCCAGAAAACAAGTTAAAAGAATTCCCAACTTTCTATCTTTACAGTTGCCCAAACATTGGAATCCTAGTTTTCACAATCACATGTTCCTTGGTATTCTTAAACCACAAAACTCTAGTTGAGCCAGAAACATAAGCTAAATAGTAAATTATAACAATAATAATAAACCAAACTCGAAATATTTGGGGTACAGCCACATACAAGGCAAACATTTATGCCAAGTTCCACCTAAAACACAGTTGCTCCACTCCTCATCGTTACTATTCTTCACCTCCTTTAATGATATTACCTCTTAACAAAAACCTTGTAGCCACAATAGCAATGTCACTCATGTAAGAGAATTACTCTCTCCCCTCCAACTTAAGTTTACTATCCATTTATGAGTTTCTCCATGTAAGGCAACCAATCCTTTTTTGGCCTTAAATATGAGAACCCATTACAACAGAACCCTTCCTCCCCATAAAAGACTACCATGAATAGCCATTGTGAAATCACTCTATCACAAGAACCCACCTACTAAATTCCCCTCAAATGGTCAAATATAAAACCCAAATAACAGTTCAACCTTTAATGGACACTATGTAGTCATGGCTGCCTCGTTTTATGTCTTTCATATTCTTAACTATAAGAAATTCCTATCAAGTATCTGCCAGAATATAACTACATGCATATTTCAGAGTCTGAATATAAAGATAATAATTTAAAAAAAAGAAAGAAAGATATAACTTACTCTTAGAAAAGGCAGAAAATGAAGATGGATAGTGGAGAGCGAGCTTCATTATTTACAATGTATTTGTCTAAATAACAAAGGAGGACAGTTTCTCGGTATTGTTCACACTATTCAGTAGTTATCGCAATTGTCTTATCCTATAGCTACGAAACTTGCGGTTTGATTGGTTGGTAAATTTAACGGTATCTCAAATAAAATTTGCCCTTCAGTTTCTTCGAATTCGTATTTACACAAAACTAATTTAATCTATTCTCGAATATTGAACTGACAAAAAATAAAAACAAAATAATGAAATTATTTATTAAAAAAATACTCTTACATATAACCAACGACGTCGCTTTGACCGTACCTGCTCAATCAAACACCTTGTTCTTCCACACCAGCTCCCTCTCACATTGCAACTCAACCCTCTTAGCATTTTACATATATGTAAATGGAGAGCTCCATCTACGTCTCAAGAAAGAACCATTACACTTATACCTGAATACCTGAATCACACACTATATATATACATAGTAAAAGTAACTTAATTTTAAATTTTAAAGTTATAAATATTATTATAATTTTAATAAAAATTAGTTAGATTTTTTTTTAATATATATATATATTTATATATGGGCAATTCTTTAGTCCCTCGTTTGTTTTGGAGGGACTAAATAGATTTTTATCCATTAGATTTAACTATAAAGATTGTCGGCCATCAGATTAATTTATTTTGTAAAAATTTGTTAAAATACTATACTACCCTTAAAAATTTGTAACTGGTTAGAATTTTTTTTCGCTGGAGTCTATTACTCTTTACCAATCAATTGCTTAAAAAAAAAAGCAATCATTCGTCTCTCTTCTTCCCTCACGTCCATCATCTGTGCATGCATTTCCTTCTCACTTCAAAAGACCATATTTGTCTTCCCATCTCAATCTTTGTCGGCATGACTGCTGTAACCTCAAGAATGCAACTCTAACTCAGTAGACCCAGTCGATTTTCTACTCCACCCAACTGCCAAGTCGACTCTAACTCTGAATCTCCCTTTCCTATTATATCTATTATTTGTTTGTGTATTTTTGGTTGGGCATTAGATATATGTTGATTCTTCTTTTTGATATACTCTATGAATCAGTCATTTCTACTGATTGTAAAATATCTCCATCTCTTTCATTCTCCTGGGTTGGCGGCGACAAGACATAGAGCACAGACACGAGGCTAGAAATGGTGGCTCAACTTCTCCATTACGGTGGGTCGAGTTCTTCGCTACCGGTGGCTAACAGAACTCTTTGCACGTGATGGTGGCCTTGGGCTAGTTCAAAATAAGGTTTTGTGTGCATTTTTATAATTTGTTTTTATGAATGATGTTTAAATTTTTTGGGAATAAATGAAACATCTCCAGGAAAAAACTTAAAATCTTATAAAACAACTACAAAATATATATCAGTTTTGCTTACGTGGTTATTGTTGCGTCTCACTCAACATAACATATAAATCACTTGGCGGAAGCACAATGCTTACGTTACCAAAATCGTAAATATCTCTCAAATTCATATTAAGTTTACGATCAAGTCCTCAACTGTACATATTTTTGGACAAGGAATTACTTTTTTACCCCTACTTTTCATACCCACATCACTAGCAACTGTCCAACCGGTTCACACAACCGGTCATTGCAAGTCAAAAGCAAATGTGAAAAAGAGACAAACTCCTATAAAAATTTGACACTCGGCAAAAAAAATGGGCCCCAAACTGAAGGACTCAGTCCTGTGAGGGACTAAAGAATTCGCCTATATATATATAATAGAATGAATTATAATTCTAAAGTATATATAAATATTTATATCAATAATTTTTACATATATGAATTTTAAACGCAATGTTGACAATAGATACATATTTACATGACTATATAATATATATATATAAAATACAATAATATTTTAAAAGAAATTAATAATAGAAATAAAATAAGAATAAAAAAAGACATAGTGTACGTAGAGAGTAATATACATGCATAAACTATTTTTAGTTTCTAATGTACCTCACAATGTCTTTTGGTGAATTTGATGAAGAAAAAAAACTCTAATCACTTAATAAAAAATAAACTTTCATACCAATTTATAAGATAAAAAAATGATGTATGTCTTTATTATTTTTAAATAAATATGATTTAACTATTTAAATTATCATATAATATCTTAAAAATATCAATTTTCAATTAATTAATTAATTAATTTTTGTTTAAGTTTATATTTGTTCTAATTTTTTAATTTACAAGTGACAACAAAAAGTTATATATCATATGTTTAATATAATATTAAGTTTAAGTTTAATTAAATTTTATTTAAGTTATAAAATATATGGTTTTATTATTTTTAAATAATCATTATCATAAAATATCTCAAAAATATCTTATTTTAATTTGTTTAATTATTTATTTATTTAATTTTAAGTCATGTTTACAATATACTGTTAAATATAATAATATTTCGTTAATGTTAACTGAAAAAAAAAACTGTTAAAACAAAAAATTTCCGTTATCTACACACTTATTATATAGAAGATATATATACTAGGTAAAAATAAGCCTCCTTAGTTTTATTTATAAAATTTATTAATTATTTTTATTAAATTTGTATCATTGTTATATAAATTTCAAATAAATAATCAATATTATATATAAAAGAATAACATAAATATATTAAATAAAAAATTAAACCAAAATATTATTTATAATTTTTAAAATGTATATAACATGATAATTTTTTTAAACGATTATTTTTTTAATAAAAATAAAAATTATGCATTATATATTATTATTATAATAATATTTTATAATATTTAAATTTATATTAATATTAGTATTAAATATCTAATATGAAATATCATTATTATAATAATATTTTATAATATTTGAATTCATATTAATATAATTAATAAAAGAATTAGGATTATATATTATTATCATAATAATATTTTATAACATTTAACTTTATATTAATATAATTATTAAATATCTAGTTTTGTATTATATATTATTATAATAATGATATTTTATAACATTTGAATTTGAATTTTTATTAATATAATTATTATATATGCAGTCTTGTGATATTTTATAATATTTGTATTTATATTAATATAATTAATAAATATTTATTTTTAGTTAGTTTTAAATATATATTCCATTAAATATTTAGAATATTTCGTTAAAGTTAACAAAACAAACCATCAAAACCAATAATTTCCTTTATCTACATACTTTTTATATAGAATATATATACCTGATAGAAGCAACGTGCAATGTACGTTTATTTAATTTTAAAATTGTAAACATGCTTATGCAAATATGAATGTATTTTTATTATATTTTTTAATTACCATATAAATTTTAAATAAATAAAAAATAACATAAAAATAAATAAAATATGTTTAATATAATGTATGACATAAATATATTGAAAAAATTAAGGCAAAATATTATCTATAATTCTAATAAAAATCCGTTCATTTAACAAAAAAAAGAATGAATTATAGTTCTATAATATATGTTGATATTTATATTAATAATTTTTATATATATGACATTTAAATACAACATTGACATAAATATATATTTACATGATTACATGACATATGTATATAAATTACAATAATATTTAAAAATAAATTAATAATAGAAATAAAATAAGAATAGAAAAAGTCATAATGTAGAGTAATATGCATGCATCAACTATTTTGATTAATTAATTAATTTTTATTTAAGTTTATGTTTATTATAGTTTTTGAATTTGACAGTAACAATAATATATTATATATTATATGTTTAATATAATATTAATATTATACATGGATTTTAAAATTAAGTTTGTTGCTAGTTGGTAATAGATTATATTATATTATATGTTTAATATGATATTATTCTAATACGTGAAGTTTAAATTTAAATTTAATTAAGTTTTATTTAAGTTATAAAGCGTATGACTTTATTATTTTTAAATAATTATCATTGTAAAATATCTCAAAAATATCATATTTTTATTTGTTTATTTATTTAATTATATTTAAGTTGAAGCCAATGTTTAAAAAGTATTCTATTTTAATTTATTTATTTATTAAATTTTATTTAAGTTTAATTCATGTTTACAATTTACTTTAAATATACAAAATATTCTATTAAAATTAAAAAAAAACTATTAAAATTAAAAATTTCTGTTATTTTTTAATTTTTTACATAGAAAAGAATTTTGCCATGAATGCTAAGTTCAGTGAATATTAAAGTAAATTATTACCCTTTTCTTACATTTCAATAATACTAAAAATAACAAGATAAGACAATAAGACAAAATTTCAAGAAACGACATTAATTTATAAAACGACATCACTATAAAAAACGACACCCAATGAGAAATCATCTTTTTGAGAAAACGACACTATTCGGAAAACGACGTAATTTATTAAAAACGACATCAACAGTCAAAAACGACAAATTCACAATAAAACAACATAATTTTAGAGAAAACGACATTCTTTGTAATATACAGTAAACGGTGCATGTTAAGAAAATTATAAAAAAAAGCAAGGGTCAAGATTAAGTCAAAGAGAACACGTGTAAGACAGAGATTGAGCAGCACTGAAAGCATATAAACTATTAAACAGTGTTTTGAATTTTAGACTGACTGGTCACTCTCTTTCCGCCATCAATAGAACTTAATGGACGACCCAACTTTCCACTCTCCCAACGACCGTATCAAGCTCAACGTCGGCGGCAAGCTCTTCGAGACCACCGTTTCTACGCTCCGCTCCGGCGAACCCGACTCTCTCTTATCTGTCCTTTCCAGCCGTCCAACTCCTGACCCCAATCCACTTTTCATCGACCGCGATCCGGAGATCTTCTCCGTCCTACTCTCCCTTCTCCGATCGAATCGTCTCCCTTCTACGGCTCGCCGCTTCTCCAAGCAGGAACTCGCCGATGAAGCTCTCTATTACGGAATCGAGTCGCAGCTCAAGTCTGCCATGTCTCCCCGTCCCTTTGACGGAATCGATGCTTCCATCGTTGCCACCGTGCGTCCCGCCTCCGAGGGCTTCGCATCAGCCTTCACCACCGGAGCCGGCGACGGATCGGTTTGGATTGCTCATGGCGGCCAAATTTCGAGCTACGATTGGAATCTGATCCATACGGCAACGATTCGAACACATTTGGAACACGTGACCTCGATTGCCCGAGTTTACTCGGAACTCGCCGCTTTAGGGTCCGAGACCGCCGCGGGACTCCATTTCTACAATTTTTCCGGGGGCCGAAATGTCGGTTCCGTCCACTGGAGGGACCCGTCCGATCCGCGTATCTTCAAAGCGCGCGTGAGTGCAATCACCAACTCGCCAAGCTCAGTTTTCGCTTCGTTCCATTGTCCACATAAAGAGAATTCAATCCTCGTGATCGATAAGTCAACGCTTCAAATACAGTCCGAGCTTGGCCGGCAGTCCGGTAGCTCCGCAAAAAATTTGGTTCCCGGAAAGCTGACGTGGCTTCCGGAAACTGGTGTGGTCTTTGCAAGCTCTGTAACTTGTGGAGCGTTTGGGTTTTCTGGATACATTAGATTGTGGGACCCGAGGTCGGGGGACGTGGTTTGGGAGACGAATGAGCCAGGCTCGGGGCGAAGCGGGAGGTTCGGTGACCCATTTGCCGATGTGGGGGTCGACGTGGAGGATTCAAAATTGTTCAAGGTTTGCTCCAAATCGGGAGATTTGGCTATGGCGGACTTGCGTAGCTTAAAAGAGGATCCATGGATATACTTGCAAGACAACAACCCAAGCTTGAGGACTACTAGCGCACGTGGTAACATTGTGCTACACTGTTATAATAAACAAGTATTTGTTGGAAGAGATGGTGGTTTGGAGGTTTGGTCCAAAGTTCCCAATAGTAAAAATGCAGCCCTGGAAAAAGAAAGTGGGGTTTGTGAAGGATTGTATAGAAGGAACTATGTGGATAAAGAGGAGGATTCTGAGAGAGGGGTCATTGAGAAAATTGAAGGTGGAGGTCAAAGATTGTTTGTTTGCAGACAAGATGCTGAAGGCATTGAAGTGTGGGAAAGCTCAGATTCTTCCACTGTTGTGTCACTTCTTTGAGCTTTTTTATTTGGTACGATTCCTGAAAATACCTTTTTTTTGCTTCAAGTTGTTGTAGCTGTTTACTTTGACACCTTTTGGTATCAAGTGTATTAATGGATACGCTCAAAACTAAATATAAGCAAAAGGAGCACACCTTTTTCTACACGTTTCCTTCATTTATGATTTTATCTTACTGCAGAATAATGAAGTCACTTTGATGCATATTTGAACTTTTGCTTAAATGGGCAAGACCGTAAATGGAGAAGAGATTGGAAATCAAATGTTAAAATCGAGACTAGAAATGCATTATTTTTATTAGAAAAATTTAGAGTTGCTGTCCTAGTTTTCTGTTATACATGATTTGTTTTCTTTATAATTTGTTACTTTTTAGGAAAATTGATGTTTTGTTTTCCTTTTTTCAGTTTGCATGGATTTCATATCTAATTTTCTTCCTTTTAATTGAATTTGGTATTCATTTTGTTGCAGGTTATAATTATTCTTTGGAAGTGGAAGACAGGCTTGAGCTTGGATCCTTGAAGTTTGAGGTATTGCTATTGTACATTTACTTTGTTGGTTATGCTATTTCTTCAATTCATGCAGTGTGTTTGGCGATCATGATAAAGTACATTGCATTAAAAGCCAATATAGTCAATATAATCAGACCTTTACAACTTTGACCTTCGTATACCATTTGCTGCATATTATGCTAGTCAGAAATGAATGCACTTATAAAAAATTTAATTTTTTGAAGTCCTTTCCCTGCCATGAAAAAAATAATGTACACTCTGAGAAGTAAAAGCAATATCTGCTATAGTGATCAATATTATTGTTCATCCCACTAGGCTGCATTTGTGCCTGGCTTTCACTCACTGGAGAAATGTTTTGTAGATGCTAAATGGAAGCAGTATTTGAACACAAGTTGACCATATTTACTAATAAAGTTGTATGCTGATCTTAGGTAGTAATTGTAACTAAATTTTTAGGAAAGAATTGAATGAACGGTGATTAAAATTCTGAATGGAACTGGTGTTGGCTCTCACTGCAGCATTTTCAGAATGTTTTTGAGTTAAGCTCTAGCTTGAATTTTGGTCAGCCAGTGGCCCAGCTTCCATTGCACAATCTGACCCAGATTTTCTTCAGCCTCCTTGTCTACATCATATAAAGCCTGTAGTGCCACAAAGAAATAGTAAACAAGCAAAAAGAACTCTCCAAGCTGATTCTCAAGAATGAATCTCCTTCGTGGGAACTCATTGTGAACATATTGATAGCTGTGGAAGCCAATGGCAACCAAGGAAGCCATAAAAGGCAATCAAGAAAGTAAAGGCACACCCCAGATCTTTGGCTTCCTTAACAGTTAATTTCCAGCCTTACCTAGACCGTCAACATATCTGATCCAACTGTCGTTGGTTACTGTTAAGGAGATTGGTGATCCTAGACTGTCAGCAGAACCAATTGATGATCATATGATGAGTACCACAAATGCTGTCAGTTTGTTCCTATCAGAATCTGATATCTCGCCATGGCGTAATCACCTCACTATCAGTGCAATTGCCATGAGGGAAAATTATATACTGAGGTGTCATGTGTGAGTTCATGCAATGTGGATGAAGTAAGAAGCTTGTCTGATGAGACTAGCCAACAGATCAGTAATAACAATGTACTTAGCCAATTCAATCCATCCCCATTGCTACAGTGAATGGAGCATAGCAGGAAAATGTGGCTGCTAGTAGGCAGTACGCAACTATAGTGATCTTCATGGGCGCCAATCCAATTGGAATATCCTACCCTGTGCGGTGTTCTTCACCTCCTCTCCATCATGGCAGCCTATCAAATTGGGACAATGTAGGAGAAGAAGAGCAGAAGAAGTGAAGCTTCAAGATGCCTGCAACCGTGAATGGTGTAAAGGATGTCATATTTGCAAGATTAGCCTTGGTTAGTCTTGCTACTATTGCTGCATGACGAGTTTGACTTGTAATGTAAATATCTTCAATTATTTTAAGTTTTATAAATATATATTGGCAAGCAAGTTGATAGCTAACTAACTATTTACACACGTACAAGTTAGAGCTATCCCAACACATTTAACTGTTTATACATTAATTTATTACAGATCTTTCACCATATATATTTTTTTCTATATATATTTATTAGTTTTTATTTAAGATATTTTAAAAGAACAAAAAAAATATTTTAAGAAAATATTAGTCAAACACTTCTTGTGTTGTTTTTCAACACAAAGAATAATAACAAACATGCCCTAAACTTGTGTTGTATGATATTCACAGAGGAATCACAACTTGAGAAATAAACTCCACAATCTTAAAATACATAAATAACAGCTTTAGAAAAAAAAAAGTATATACATAAAAACAGACTTAAACTAATTTCTAGCAACAACACCTCCATTACTTAAATCACCACCGTAGCCCCCAAATTCAGCACTCATTCCATTCTTCCAATTTGATCAACTGGGTCCCATCCTCTCTCCCATATTCTCATATTCCTTAGCACTATCATAAGATGCATGTAATCCAAACACGAAATAGTACACCAGAGTAGCCCCAGTCCAAATGGCAAACCTCACAAACGAGGATCTATCTATAGATCCAAGAAGGAAGATATTGATGGCTATTGCAGCAGAAGGTAACCAAGGCACCAATGGGACACCCCATAATTTTGGGGTACGGGCTTCAGGAACAAAAACCCAAAGTACCCAAGTACCCAGAAACCATAAGGGTACAAAAATCACATACCCAACCCAACCCTCGCTGTTGGCCCAGTAAACAGAGGTAGCTGTTGAAGAGCCTAGAATAACCACCAAGCAGAGGACAACGGTGCTTCGGTTGACTTTACTCGTCACCCCACTAACATAGTACCGCCTTATGATGAGGGCCACAGATACAAGTATGAAAATGAAGAGTGTTGAGATTGAGAGGAGTTCGGTGAGAATATTTAAGTTGGTGAATAAGGCTACTACGGCAGTGGCAACTAGCATGACTATAGTGGCATTGATAGGAGTCCCAGTCCTCTTGTTGACTCGAGCTAGCCATGGAGGAATCATATGGGTCCGAGCTATGTGTGTCACATAACGAGCCTGGCTCACTCCCCCGACCAACAATACACTCGTCATACCCTTCAAGGCCCCAGCGGCTACTAGGTACTTTGCCCAACCCATTCCAACATCCTCAAACACAACATAAAAGGATGCATCCTTGTCTATTTGGTTGTATGGCTGCATGAGGCAAATAGTTACGGCTAACAAACAGTACAACATAGTCGCGACCATCATTGACCCGATTAGCCCGATTGGGATGTCACGGCCGGGGTGGTGGGTCTCCTCAGCTATGGTTGCGATGGAATCGAACCCGAAGTAGGCGAAGAAGACCACCGCTGAGGCTTTGAAGATACCGCGGGCGCCAAAGGGCGCAAATGGCGTATAGTTTGCAGTGTTGGACTTGGTGAGGCCAGCGATGATGATGAATACAATGACCACAATGTGAATGATCGAAGCGACGTAGTTTAGTCGAGATGAGCCCTTGATGCTAAGCACCGCCATGACACATATGATAGCGACGACGAAAACGGCAATGGGGTCGAGGTGGCTGTAGTCCTCGGAGAGGCCGTGGACTTTGATGCGGAAGTCATTGGCATTGTGGTTGCATAGACTGGCAAAGTAGGAGGTCCATGATCGAGCGACTGCGGCTGCACCGATAATATTTTCGAGAATGATGTTGCTTGCTGCTATGAAGGCTACGAAGTCCCCGAGTTCCACTCTTAGATAGGCAAATGAACCACCTGTTAAAATTTAAATAGTAATATATATTTATATCATTAAGTTGGTGTGTGGTAGCTTTTGATACCAACTTAGCTGGTATTTAATATCAAAAAGTACCTTGTTGTAACAAAAATAATAACCGAAGGTACTATTATCAATTTAAATTAGCCTGGAAGAAATATATATGCAACATTGAGATTTGATTTGTAATTTGAACTGTACAATTTGATTGATAAATTAGAATAGCTAGATAACTATTAGTAGCTTTAATTTTTATAGTATAGTATATCTAGAGCTAGCTGATATAACATTTATTGGTATGGTTTAGACTTTACATATAAAACTAGGCAGGCAACTTAAATATTTTATAATAATATATCTTGAGTCTCCTAGATTATTAATACTGATTTTAATGTTTAATAATAAAGATACTTAGAAATATGAAATTTTTATACTTTGCATAGGTGTATATATATATATATATATAGATTAAGCCGAACTTTTTATTAAGGTGGGGCAAGGATATTATATTTCAAATTTTCACATAAAGGACAAATGTGTATTCTATTTTTTTTTTCTTTTTTCTTTTTTCTTTTTTGAGCTGGGGTAGCTGCCCTTGCTTGCCTTCAAGTGGGTTCACCCTTGCCTGCAAAATTTAGATAATGGTTTGGTTGACATGTTTGATGGATTAGCCTTTTTTCTTGATAGCTTCTTTTAGCTGCATTACTGTAAAAATAAAAGAAGGAAAAAATGTCTATTTCTCTTATTACTTGAGCCATAAATATATGAACATATATAGATGAATACAACCTTAACTTTCCGTAATAATCTCCCTTCATCAAGGAGAACCATCATCATTAAGGAAAGTATGACATTGTTAGGGGAGAGTAAACTTACACCACCTCTTATTCAGATATATTCACGGTGAAACTTACAATGTAGAGATCCAAAAAATTAAGGGCAAAAACAAGTGCAAACTAGAAAAAGAAATCCAATCTATGAAGAGAAGAAGAACACCACTTTGGAACTTTAACGTTGAGGGAGAAAATATCGTAAGACTCATACACGAGGAGTGTCGCTGTCCAAATTCTCTATTTCCTAGCCCACCATTGATGATTGAGGTTTTTCCTAAGAAGAAAGATAATTGAGATTAAATAAGCCTTTGAAATTCTCAAGACAAGTACTTTCTTGAAGGATTTGTTTGGAGAAAACTTACGCTCTTTGAGAGCGAGAGAGAGAGAGAGAGAGAGTTGAAAAATGTGAATAAGGCTTAACAACTTTAAATGAGATCTGTTTTATTGTAGACATTGTCATTAGGACTAACCAATAGGATAACACAATTTAAATACACATTTTTGGAGCCAAAACACATTAATTTCTCAGTGGCAGGTGACCTATTGCCACCTAGTAGGCGACATTTCGCTTGTAGCCATTAATTGTTTAACGACTATAGGTGACATGTTGCCATATCTCTGCCTAAGGTTTCCAAAATTGCCCTTAAACACCTCCAAATGATTCCAAATTTTCAGGGGATGCTTACATACCTCTGTTGACCCAGATTTTGGCCAACTGATACGGAGTCAGAATATGCTTGATGTGAATGAATGTGTTGAAAAGAATCGAATGACAAAAAGTAATAAGAACACGATATTTTATAGTGGTTCGGCCCTAGGATCTTGTAATGACCTACGTCCACTTAGATTATTATTGATACGAGAATCAAATGAGTGATCAAAGAACTAGGGTTCAATGAGTTTCACTAACATCTGAAGAGCAATACAATATTTCAAGTAGAATTACTCTATCATCCAATAATTCGAAAGCCAAAAGTCCCCTTCCTTGAGCTATCTTTCTCTATTTATAGGCTCAAGGGGGATTACACAAGATTGTTACAGATATTCTCTCATGAATAATCGGATACTCAGGAGATTGTGTGAGTTAAATTCGGGATTTACAAAGATCTTTATAGTAATATTACATTGTATGCGGAACCATCAACCAGACTGGTCGCAGGTAAGACTGGGCTGCTTATTGCTTCTAATACGTCTCCTGGTCGATACACTAGCAGAGCTCTTCTAGGTGTCAGCCACGTGTCCAGGGATTACTTGCTACGTCATCAATTCCAATTTTTTGGATAACATTTTCCCCCCAAGTTTATTTATTATGAGCAATAAATAAACTTTTGAGTGAACGACCCTTCGGTAACCCCGCCATACTTGTCAGAACTCTTCGTGTGTTTTTGGAAAAAGCAACCTACTCCTGTCTAATCATGAATTTTCGGTTCCCCAGTAATAATTCGACGGCTATTCTGCTTCCCCATACTTCGAAAAAGGGAAACTGATGATTACACCTTTTTTATGCCTCAGACAAACTTATATAACATCTCCAAACTTCCCTTTTTCTTTTTATGCACGCCATTGCCTTCTCAAGAAACCCTAAAAACCAGAGCTTCAATCTTCTCCCGGAGACTGTTCTTCTGCATTTTCAAGACTCAGTCCGAGAGTTTCTTGATTTCCGAAGACTCTTTTCCAATCTCCACGAACATTTTCTTGGTAAGTTTTTGAATCCTTATGCTTCAAATTTCCATAATGCATGCTTCTGTATGTTACCTGTTTGAGTTCATCTGCTTCTGGTTTGAGATGCTTGTGAGTAGAATGTCTTGTAGGCGAAAAAGGTTACGAGTTAGTTTAATAGTCGGGATCATGCTTTTAGGACGTAAAGTCGAAGTAAAAATTCGATCTTTAGGCTAGTTGGAAAATAGGTTTTTCCCGCCCTAAGGGGAGTTGAAAAAAATTTTTTGAAATTTTTTTTACTTTCACTCTTTGATCCATTTCTCAAACTGTTCGTGTAGAAAGATTTAGCTTTTCGTTAGAATGCTGTTGTATAAAAGCTTGACTTTTATACTCGACCAACGCTATTCTAAAGAGCCTTCAAAAATTCTCTATCCTCACCTCCCCATTCTTCTGTTTGCAGACCTTGATGCCAGATTTGTGGGGAGGTGAACGACCCATCGACGACGACCTCCTCGCCGAGCTGCTCGAAGGCGAAGAACAACCGACTGACCGAATCCACAAGATTCCTTTTTCTCGATCCTCGTCCAGACCTCATCCTTCTCCTCCTCAAATGGCTCGTTCCAAATCTGTGGGCAAGAAAAGACCTGAATCCGACGATAGTCCAAACCATCCTGCCCAGCCTGATTCACAGGCTAGGGTTCCTTCGACCAGTGGCCGAAACAATCCTGCTCCTGACCCTAACATCCAAACTAGAGCCCGCCCTTGCCATTAGAATCTGCCTGATGTCGAGTGGTATATCTCCCCGACCAGCCTTGTGACTCCCAGGATGCTTGCCAACTATCTCAGGAAGTATCCCCTCACAGGGGTCAACCTCAAAATTCCTTCTGCAGACCAAAGGGCTAACCTCCCCGGAGGTGTATACGGTGCTTGGTCTCGGTATCACATAGAGGCGGGGGCTAGCCTCCCTCTACATCCTTTTTATCAGGGGGTGGCCAATTATTTTGATGTCGCCCCCTTCCAGATTACTCCAAATGGATATAGAATGCTGGCCGCACTCTATATTCTGTACAAACTTAAAAATTGGCCAGAGCCTACCCCCCATGAGGTCAATTATCTCTTTGACCTTAAGTCCAACCCGCAACAGTATGGGACGGGCTTCTTCCATCTTTGTCACCAGGAGATAAACCGAACGTTCCTGAGTGCCACCACGCACATATCCAACGTGGGGCAGTATAGCAAGGAGTACTTCCTTACGCCGGACCTGACCAGCAACAACCTGGCCTTCGCTCGAGGAGGTAAGTGCTATTTTACTGGTCGATACTTTTCAATCATCGAAATTTCCTTCATCTTTCTTAAAGTATACTTTGTTTTTCAGGCCCATGGTTACGTCCGACCCCAATACCAGACGTGGTGTTGAGGTCCAATGCATTGGCCAGGATGACAGACGCAGAAAAAAGCGTAAAGTCCCTGGTTACTGATAAAAACTTGAGGCTGTTTGGCCTCCTGGCTCCTCGCCATGAAACAAGAGGATCCGTGGTAGCCGATGCCACTGCCGAGGGGGTTCCTGAGCAGAAACCTCCTGCGTCTCCTCCACGAAGGAGGCCGATGGGGGTTACAATCAGGGAGCCCACGAGCAATCCTTCCACAGAAAGGCCTTCTGCTCCCCAAGGCAAGGGGAAGCAAAAGGCCAAAGAGCCGGTTGTGGACTTGGGGGAATCCTCTGATGAGAACGGTAAAGTTTTTTTGCTTTTAAATAGCTTGCCAATTCCCTGTCACTTGTTTGACGGGGAGGGCAACTTTACATATACTCCAAATCTAGGGCCAGACTTCTTCATGCCAGATAATGAGTGTATGACTAATAGAGTCAATAGTATAGCGACCAGTAGTTGTAGCTCGGGTATTAACTTTGTGACCTTCTTTTCTGTTTGATAAAGAGTCTTCATCTGCCTTTATCTTTACCCTTTGCATGTTTTTACTTGTGTGCAGATATGGACACTCCCAACGTCTTCGACTTATACCAGGCTAAGGAGGAAGAGGAGGTTCCTCAGCTCAGGCGAAAGTCATCGAGGAGACACAACGGCGAAACAAGCCAGGGACCTGCCAAAAAGAGTCGAACAGAAGCTTCCAAGGACGTGCCAACTAGGCAAACTTCTGCTCATCCTCCAGCTCCTGCTGAGAAGGAGACTCCTCCTGCCCCGACTCCTCCTGCTCCGACAAACCCTCCGGCTGCGCCCAGCAGGGAACAAAACAAGCGGGAAGAAACTCTTGGGGCCAAACTCTCGAGCCGCGCCTTACGAGCAGCCAAAGACCGCCTTGCGCACATTGTGAAGAACGACCGCATCAAAGATGAAATGGTTGAGGCAGAGAGTATGGGGGTCGACCAAATTCTGAACAGGACCCTAAATGAAATAGCCAGCGTAAGTGTCTCTTATCTCTTTGGCCTTAGACTTTTTTATTCTTTGCAACATGTTCTAACTTTATCTTCTGTCCTCATGCTTTGTTGTCTGCAACTGCTGCTCGTACCCGCACCCAAGCCACCATCGAACAGGCTCGGGCAAAGGCTATCGAGAGGTACCAGGTGAAAGCAGCCGAAGAACTTTCGGCTGCAGAGGCCAGACACGCAAAGGAGTTGGAGGCGATCGTTTAGCAGAGGGATGCCGTGGTGACGAAGCTATCGGAGGCTGAAGCTTCGAAGGCAGCTATAAGGAAACAGAGGGAGGAGTACCAGGAGTCCAGCCGAGTCCAATTTCGAGAATGCAAGAGACTGGGCGAGGAGCTCAAGTCCAAGAACGAGGCCATCGCCACTCTTGAGAGCCAAGTGGAGCAGCTGAAACTTGACAACTCCAAGTATATGGAAAGGTATAAGAAGACGACGCTGCGGTGTTTTTACAACTTTTGGAAACACAATCAGGGCGCCGACTTCAGCTATCTTTCAGAAGATGTTAGGACTGCTGAGCTGGCTCGCTGCACTGCTCAACTGGCTGAAGAGGAGGCCAGAGCAAGGATCCCTGCTTCCCCAAGCATTTCTGGTGCAGAGGAAGAAGGAGTCGTTGAGGACGTGACCAATCAGAATGCTAATAAAGACCCTCCTGCTCCCAATGCCTCTTGAGCTTTATTATTTTTTCTTTCTTTTGATTACATGACCCACGGGTCGTGATGTAAAGACAATACCTTTTTTGAATTTGTTGCATGGGCAGCAAACTTTTCCTTTTATTTGAACAGTTACATCCAAGCAGTGATGCTTGCGGTGTAAAAGATTGCATCATGATGCTATAATATTTTCATTTATTATAACATTTGTCCGTATGACCGAACTTAGCATAGTACTTTGGCTTGATTTAACAAAATATAAATTTTGAAAAATACTCTAAGTACCTTAGCATGCTTTCACTCATTTTGTTCATGTGTTTACATACCTCATGGTACGCTTTGCTATCGATGTGCCTTATATGCCCCCCAAGTGATCGAGGAGCTTTAGGTCCTTGGTCACTTGCCTTGACCATGACCTGTTCGAACATTTCTGCTCGGGTGAAAAAGTAATACTTGTAATACAACAAAACAACACACGTAATGAACAAATACTTGTAAATATAAATTTACAAAGGTTGGCAAGAATGACTGGCTGCGCACAGTCCCTTATAATCTCGTATTAAATATGGACTAAACATGTCTTTACGAGTGATTCTAAAATAGAATCTTACATATACGAGCGATTAGCCATACAACGTGGCTAACCCTCTTTGCAAAACTTGTAAAGAGTAAAATTTTATACAAGCCAGTCCTTTAAAAAGGACTGTTCATTGATAATACTTGCGCAGGTGTTCTCCATTCCAATAACGTGGAACAAGAACTCCGTTTAGGCGTGCAAGTTTGTAGGTGCCCGGATGAAGGACTTCTTCGATCTGGTAAGGTCCTTCCCAATTAGGTCCGAGTACTCCAGCAGTGGGGTCGCGGGTATTTAAGAAAACTCGTCGTAACACCAAGTCACCGACGTTGAATTTTCTTTCTTTAACTTTGGAGTTAAAGTACCGGGCGACTTTTTGCTGGTACGCAGCAACTCGGAACTGGGCCTTCTCCCATACCTCGTCAATTGAGTCTAGGGACTCCATCATTAGTTGGCCGTTCTGGTCCTGGTCGTACATTATACGTCGATGTGAGGGGGGATCTAACTCGACAGGTAACATGGCCTCATATCCGTAAGCTAGGGAAAATAAGGTATGTCCGGTCGCTGTTCGGTGAGATGTTCTATACGACCACAAGACTTCAGGCAGCTGCTCCGGCCATGCTCCTTTAGCATCTTCAAGCCTCTTCTTCAGGGTATCTTTAAGAGTTTTATTCACGGCTTCGACTTGTCCGTTTGCTTGGGGATGCGCAACTGAAGAAAAGCTTTTAATAACTCCATGCCTTTCGCAGAAGTCGGTGAATAAGTCGCTGTCAAATTGGGTTCCGTTGTCTGAAACGATCTTCCTGGGCAAGCCATAGCGGCAAACAATGTTCTTGATGACAAAGTCAAGAACTTTCTTGGTCGTTATGGTGGCGAGGGGTTCAGCTTCGGCCCATTTAGTGAAGTAATCAACTGCTACGACTGCGTACTTTACTCCGCCTTTTCCTGTTGGTAGAGATCCAATTAAATCTATGCCCCAAACAGCAAAAGGCCACGGACTCTGCATTTGTTTCAATTCGGTTGAAGCTGCTCGTGGAATTTTGGAGAACCTTTGACACTTATCTCATCTTCGTACAAACTCCATCGAATCCTCGTTCATAGTTGGCCAGAAGTAGCCTTGCCTCAGAATCTTCTTTGCCAAACTCTGCCCCCCAGCGTGATCCCCGCAGAAGCCTTCATGCACCTCTTTCAGGAGTTCCTTAGCTTTTTCTGGTGTAACGCATCTGAGTAATGGCATTGAATATCCTCTTCGGTACATAATACCATCGACCAGTATGTATCTAGCGGCTCGCCTTTGTAGAGTTCTGGCTTTGTTTCTATCGGCTGGTAGCACACCGTTCGTCAGATACTCCAAGTAAAGTGCCATCCACGTATCCTCCATTCGAATCTCCATATTGGTCTCAACAGCTTGTATGCTTGGTTCACTCAGTCTTTCTACTGGCACAATGTTCAAGGTGTCAGCATCTTTTGCGCTCGCGAGTTTTGCTAAGGCGTCTGCGTTTGAATTTTGATCCCGCGGAATTTGCTGAAGGGTGTATTCCGTGAACTGGGCTAGCAGGTCTTTTGTTTTATTCAAGTAGGCCACCATGTTTAAGCCTCGCGCTTGATATTCTCCTAGAACTTGATTCACCACCAGCTGTGAATCACTGTAAATATCAAGCGTCTTTATGCTCATGTCTTTCGCCATTCTCAATCCAGCGAGGAGTGCTTCGTATTCGGCTTCATTATTTGATGCGGTGAAGTCAAACCTAATGGCGCAGTGAAATCGATGCCCTTCCAAGGTTATTAATATCACTCCCGCTCCTGCGTGGGATTCGTTGGATGACCCATCCGTGAATAACTTCCACGAAGGAGCTTTCTCTTGAGGCTCAGGCGCACTAGGCTGTTTGCACTGCTCGCTGTCTGGGAGTTCGGTGAACTCTGCAATAAGATCGGCCAAGACTTGTCCCTTGACTGCTGCTCGCGGTGAATAGGTTATATCGAACTGCCCTAGTTCGACTGCCCATTTTAATAATCGTCCAGCCGCTTCTGGGTTTTGGAGGACTTGCCGAAGGGGCTGGTCAGTTAAAACTGTGATAGGATGGGCTTGAAAGTAGGGGCGTAACTTTCTAGAGGCCAGGATTAAGCAATATGCTAACCTTTCAATTGGTGGATATCTCAGTTCTGCTCCGATCAGCCTTTTGCTTACATAGTAGACCGCTTTCTGTACGCCTTCTTCTTCTCGTACTAGCACCGCGCTCGCAGCAACTTCTGTAATTGCCAGGTAAATAAACAAAGTTTCTCCTTCTATTGGTTTTGATAAGATGGGAGGCTGTGCCATATGAGCTTTCAAGGCATGGAATGCTTGCTCGCAGTCTCCTGTCCATTCAAACTTCTTATTTCCCCTAAGTAGATTGAAACAAGGGATGCACTTGTCTGTTGACTTCGAAATAAATCTACTTAGGGCTGCGATCCTCCCGGTTAAACTTTGTACATCTTTGATCCTTTCTGGCGACTTCATGTTGACCAGGGCATTTATCTTGTCGGGGTTGGCCTCGATTCCTCTTGAATTTACAATGAACCCCAAGAATTTCCCCGATCCGACTCTGAAGGAACATTTGAGGGGATTTAACTTCATCTGGTAATTATTCAATACATCGAAGCACTCTTGTAAATCCTTCACATGTCCTTCTTCTTTCTTAGACTTTACCAGCATGTTGTCTAAGTATACCTCCATGTTTACTCCGATAAGCTCCTTAAACATTTGGTTGACTAGCCGTTGGTAAGTCGCACCTGCGTTTTTCAGTCCGAAGGGCATTACTTTGTAACAGTATAAGCCCGTATCGGTCCGAAAGCTAGTGTGATCCTCGTCGGGGGGATGCATGCTAATCTGGTTGTATCCCGAATATGCATCCATGAACGAGAGGATCTCGTGCCCTGCAGTTGCATCGACCAGCTGGTCGATTCTTGGGAGTGGGAAGCAGTCTTTTGGGCAGGCTTTATTGAGGTCTGTAAAATCCACGCAGGTTCGCCATTTGCTGTTAGGCTTGGGAACCAGCACTGGATTGGAGACCCACGATGGATAAAATGCCACCCTGATGAACCCATTCTCCTTTAATCTTTCAACTTCTTCTTTTAAGGCTCGCGATCTATCCTTATCGAGCAGCCTTCTCTTTTGTTGCACGGGTGGAAAAGTCTTATCTATATTCAGGACATGGCTGATAACTGCAGGATCTATCCCAGCCATGTCTTTGTGTGACCAGGCAAAAACCTCCTGGTTCTTCCGCAAAAATTCCACCAGTGCGTGCTTCGTGGTGGGCTCTAGGTTCTTCCTGACCTTTACGACTCTGGTCAGGTCTTTTTCGTCGAGTTGGACCTCTTCCAGGTCCTCGACGGGTCCAACGTTTTCTTCAAAATCCCCAAAGCGAGGATCTAAGTCTCTATCCTCACTTTGGGCAACACCCTATTTGGTGACTTCGTCACCGGATTGGGTTTGTGTATCAACCGCCATCTGCAACCTATCTGAGGTAGTGCTCTTTGGCGTTCCTTTTGTCGCCTTCATTACTGAGGTGTTATAGCACTCTCTGGCTTCCCTCTGGTTTCCCAACACGCGTCCTACTCCTGCGTCCGTTGGGAACTTCATGGCTAAGTGCCACATAGAGATGACGACCCGTAGATCAACTAGTATAGGCCTTCCAATGACGGCATTGTACACCGAAGGACAATCGACCACTACGAAAGTGGCGAGTAATGTCCTTGTAGCAGGCATTGTACTTGTCGTCACTGGTAGTCTGATCAATCCGGAGAGGGCGAGTCCTTCTCCAGAGAAGCTGTATATCGTTTGGTTGCAGGGCTCCAGGTCCTTAACGGATAGCTTCATGCGTTCCAGCGAAGACTTATACAGGATATTCACCGAACTTCCTGTATCGACTAGCACTCTTTTCACCATCATGTTGGCCATTTGGATGTCCACGACCAGCGGATCGGAATGTGGGAACCGGACGTGTTGGGCATCGCCATCAGAGAAGGTTATTTCACCTTTGTCTGACCGAGCCTTTTTTGGTGCATGGTCCTCAACAGTCATAATCTCGATGTCCTGGTCGTGGCGCAAGATCCGAGCATATCGTTCCTTGGCCTTTCCGCTATTTATCGTGAGGTGCGGGCCTCCACAGATGGTTAAGAGTGTGCCAGTCACGGGGACAGGCTGTAAGGGTGGCGAGCGTTGGCGCGTGGGGGCCTGCTCGTTGCTACCCGGAGCTTCTCGTTGTGAATTTCCCGAGGCCCGTACGTATCTCCTCAAGTGTCCTTGTCTAATAAGGAACTCGATTTCGTCTTTCAGCTGGTTGCATTCATTGGTGTCATGTCCGTAGTTGTTATGGTAACGACAGAACTTGGTAGTGTCCCTCTTCGAAATATCCTTTCGAATGGGGCCAGGTTTTTTATAAGGCACACTAGAGCTTGTGGCCTGATAAACCTCTCCCTGAGACTCAACGAGGGCAGTGTAGTTAGTGAACTGAGGTTCATAACGGTTACCCTTCACTCGTTTATTGTCGGAGGTGGAAGGCTCGTTATACGGCCGTTTTCCACCATTCTTGCCATTGTCGTTGCCGTTCCCGTTGCCTTTGCCGTTGCTGTTAGGTTTAGACCCATTGGCGGATTTGGCGGGCTCGGCTGCTTTCTTATCCTTTCCAGAAGGCTTTCCATCGTCGGCAATGGCATCTTCGAGCTTGATGTAACGATCAGCCCGGTCCAAGAATTCCTGGGTTATTTTCACTCCTTCCTTTCGGAGGCTTTTCCAGAGGGGGGATCAACGCCTAACTCCTGCGGTTATGGCCATCATTTTGCCTTCGTCCCCAACTATTTTTGCTCCAGCTGCTGCTCGCATAAAGCGCTGGATGTAGTCCTTCACTGATTCTCCATCCTGCTGGCGAATTTCCACCAGCTGGTTTGCTTCGGTCGGATGCACACGACCTGCATAGAACTGTCTGTAGAACTCCCTTACGAACATCTCCCAAGAAACTATGCTTGCGGGAGGGAACTTAAAAAACCACTCCTGCGCGGCTTCAGAAAGTGTTGCAGGGAAGATCCTGCACCGAGCGTCTTCAGACACTTTCTGAATGTCCATTTGTATTTCAAACTTATTGACATGAGACACTGGGTCTCCGTACCCGTCAAAGTTTGGAAGTGTAGGCATTTTGAACTTGCTTGGAGTTTCTGCATTAACAATCCTTTGCACGAAAGGAGTGCCTTTCCTCCTATCGTGGTCGATATAAGATGTCCTTCCCCCGACCAGCTGTTGCACTGCCTGGTTGAGGGCATCTATCTGGGCCTGTACAGCGGCAGGAATCACTGTAGCCCCTGTTGTTGGGGGGACGTTCTCGCCATGTCGCTCGCGGCAATCGTTGAGCACGTCTCACAAATCCTCGTCTCTTCTCCACTGCTCGCTACCCCCGAGCCGGTTGAAGACATTATTTTGCCTGGGCTGCCCCCCAACATCCCGTCTATTGGGTTGGTCATCTTGAGGTACCTGGCTCCCGCCTCTACCTCTTTCTTCATTCCTTCGGCCAGCGTTTCCCTTGCCTGAGTCGGCCTCATTATATCCATGGCCATCTCTGAACCTCGATTGGCTATGGTGGGATTGACTGTTCCCTCGATTTCCATCCTTGGCTGAAGCGTCCCGAGCGTTAGAGGGCGGCCTGCGCTGGTCGTTGTGTCCCCGTGCATTATCATGCCGTGGGGGACCCCGGACCGCAGAGCCTGACTCTGAGTTCCTCCTGTTGCCAGGAGGATACTGACCCCTGTTCGGTAGGTTTGGCCCATCGCCCCTGCGGCGTCTAGGACTGCGAGGCTGATGCTCGGTCCTATTCTACCTATGCTGAGGGGGATTGCCACGACCAGCTTGGGAAGGAGGCTATGCCTCAGGGTCCAGCGGGACATCGTCATGAGGTACCTGAGGCTGCTCGGGTCTTTGCGGACTCGAGGGCTGGATTGGCGGGCTAGGATTAGGACCCCTCTGGGGTGGCCCTTCGACAGGTTGGTTAGGCTGCGAGACAGGCGCGGCCTGATTCCTAGCCAGTTGCAAGGCTGCCTCGAGGGCTGCCATGGCTTCACTCTGGCGGCGGTCCATCTCCGCCTGCCTTTCGCTTAACTCCGTGCGCTGCCGTTCAATCTCCTGCTGCTGCTGTGCCATAACCTCGGCAGCTGTCTCTTGACTGGCTCTCAGATTAGCCAGCTCTTCTTGCAGCGCTCCCAGAGTACTCTTCAGCGTCGCATCATCCATTTCTTCCTCCTCAAAATCTAAATGTGGCTCATCCTCAGCCACGCTTGCAGGAGGAGGAGGAGGTGGCGGGTTTGACAGTGCAGCGGCAGCCGCCTGTACAGTTTTCCTTGCAGTTTTCACCATTGAATTTCTCAACAATGATAAATCAAGCTCTCAATGAAAGCACCAGAATGTTGACCCAAATTTTGGCCAACTGACACGGATTCAGAATATGCTTGATGTGAATGAATGTGTTGAAAAGAATCGAATGACAAAAAGTAAAAAGAACACGATATTTTATAGTGGTTCGGCCCCAGGATCTGGTAATGACCTACGTCCACTTAGATTATTATTGATATGAGAATCAAAGGAGTGATCAAAGAACTAGGGTTCAATGAGTTTCACTAACCTCTGAAGAGCAATACAATATTTCAAGTAGAATTACTCTATCATCCAATAATTTGAAAGCCAAAAGTCCCCTTCCTTGAGCTATCTTTCTCTATTTATAGGCTCAAGGGGGATTACACAAGATTGTTACAGATATTCTCTCCTGAATAATCGGATACTCAGGAGATTGTGTGAGTTAAATTCGGGATTTACAAAGATCTTTATAGTAATATTACATTGTATGCGGAACCATCAACCAGACTGGTCGCAGGTAAGACTGGGCTGCTTACTGCTTCTAATACGTCTCCTGGTCGATACACTAGCAGAGCTCTTCCAGGTGTCAGCCACGTGTCCAGGGATTACTTGCTACGTCATCAATTCCAATTTTTTGGATAACAACCTCATTGTATCACTTTAGACAAAAAAATGTTAATTATAAATTCCTACAACAAAAACTTATATTTTCATTTCAACTTAAGTGAAACCATTAAGTGTTTTATACCACCTTATGTAAGATTACTAAATCATTATATTTAACCAATCTCAATAGGCAAGTTGATGCATAAATATTAATCATGCCCAACTTGCTTACAAAGAAATCAAAGTTTTGCCTAAGTACCCCTTTGGTGAAGATATCTGTAACTTATTGAGTAGATGGAACAAATGGTACACAAATAACTCAACTTCTAAGCTTCTCTTTTATGAAGTGTCTACCAACTTCCACGTGCTTTGTTAGATCTTGTTGGAAAGGGAGGCCTAGATCCATTAGAGCTGAGCAATGGACGGGCGTGATTAGTTCCATCCTCGACAGTATGAGGGTGGTGGGTCACGAAAGGGTGATAAGTGCTACGTATGTGTTACGGGAAAATGTCCGAACTTGGTGGGAAGTGGTATCCCAGACATGAGATACAACTGTAATGAATTGGGAGAAATTCAGGCAGTTGTTTAAAGAAAGATATTATTGTGACGCAGTTAAGATTTCTAAGACAAATGAATTTCTGAACCTGGTTCAGGGAAATACAACAGTAACAGAATATGCTAACAAATTTGATGGGTTGGCCAAGTTTGCTTTTGATATAGTACCCACGGATAAGGCTTGGAATGAGCGATTTATCCAGAGATTGAATCCGAGATAACTCAGGGCGTTAGAATCGCCCCAGTACATGAGATCTCTACCTACGCTTAGGTGGTAGGGAGGGTCCTTGTTGTTGAGGGCACAAGAAATGTGATTTGGAGGGAGAGTACCGGACAGCGCGGAGCTCAGGCAGTGATACCTCCGTTTATTGGATTAGGCAATGGCAGAGGCCCTAGTGATAGCAGAAAGGAAAAATTATCAATATATTCGATACCTCTAGATGAGAAAGGGGTTTCGAAGTGCTTAGATAGGCCATTAGGGCGAGGATGAGGGTTGGAAACTCTACCCGAAATGCACTTGGTTTAGGAGGCTCCATTTGGGAGAATGTCGAGCAAAGACATGTTTCTTATGTGGGGCTCGGGGGACGATTTCAGCACCCGGTGTGGGGGAATTGGAGGTCCCGAGAGCACGGGGTTGGTCCCAGGGTTCTATTATGGAATCAAATATTAATGAGAATGTTATTTTTGGGTTATGACTAGGTTATCGCTAGGGCTCGGGAGAGGATCGTTCTCAGGGGTCATGCTTGCTTGCTTATTTGCTTGTGCTTGGACCAAAGGTACAAAAACTGCACCCGATGCGTGAGATGCATGATTGGGGCTTGGCCCAACTATTAATGTAATATGATTGGGGCTTGGCCCAACTGTTGATGTAATATGATTGGGGCTTGGCCCATTTGTTAAATGTAAATGTGATTAGGGCTCGGGCTCAACTAATGAGAATGATTATAATTATGCCTGTGTATATCTGTTTTAGTTTAATGTAATGCATTGTATCTGTGTGTATGATGAATGTATTGTGTGGATGTTTGTTCTGACTAGGAAGCTCGGTTTATAAGCCAAGAAACTGTCTGTTGCATCTGATTAAAGCTCGACCTGCTAGTCGAGGGTATATTTGGTTAAAAAGGGGCTCGACTTATAAGTCGAGGGTTTCCAAGGCTCGACTTATAAGTCGAGGATCTG
This sequence comes from Humulus lupulus, assembly GCF_963169125.1. NCBI lineage: Eukaryota > Viridiplantae > Streptophyta > Magnoliopsida > Rosales > Cannabaceae > Humulus > Humulus lupulus. The sequence continues at coordinate 20,041,617 of NC_084801.1, read as the reverse complement.
TAAGGCTTGTCTTATAAGCCGTGGTCTGCATTATGCATGTTGAGCGCAGGCCGTTATGGCTAGGCCACCCTGGGAGTGCATTATGCACTTGACTGGCTCGGAATGAACGAGAGTGCAAAATGCACTTGTGTGACCCTATGGTCACTTACTTGTAGATTGTGTATGATTGGTTCTAGTTATTACTGTTGAGCATGGTGTTATGTTATGTGGACTACCTGAATTTGTTAATATGCTTTCTTGCTGAGTCTTTTGGCTCACGTGTGCTTTGTGATGCAGGTAAGGGTAAGGAGAAGCTTGGCCAGCCATGAGTTGGAGAGCCTTAGAGGTAAGGCGTACATATGCAGTTCGCTCAACCGCCACGACCGAGATATTGCAGGGGAACTAGGGTTGGACCCTGTTTTGCCGCTTAGGCCGACTTATTTTGTAATCCCTGAGTTGTAACAAACTTTAAACTTGTATTTTAGGATTGTTTACCGAGATTTTCGGAAACTACACTAATAGATATTAACTATGAACAAAGATATAGAATATTGGAGATTAACACAGGATTTTTACGTGGTTGGGGCGTTAACGAGCCTTAGTCCACGAGTCAGTCGTATTAGAGCTTGGAAAGTCCTTTACAATGAAGTTTTTCTCTATATTTTGACAGAGTCACTGTTTGTCAGTTGAACAGAGATCCTTTTTTCCAGTGTTCCACTGCCAGTATTTATAGGCTCATGGGAACACTGGGTTTGGGCTGGGTATGACCCGGGCCCATCAGAGGTATGGATACTCTTGACCTCTCTGGTGGAAACCCAATACACGAGATAAAATATACATAAATTCAAGACCCATTAAGGCCAAATGAGGTGGCCCAAGAACTATATTTCGCCCGACAAAACGGTGCTTTTGGACTGGACATTTCGAGTTACGAGGCAGATTCAGGGGACAAGACCAGTTAGAGTACTTGGCAGTGCAAGTCTGAAACAGCGGCGTGCAATCCCGAGGTGGCCTTTTCTGCAGGTGAAAAGTAAGGACAACCTCCACGCGGAGTAGGGCGGCTTCAGGGTCCTGGACTCTTTTCCCACTAATCGGGGACGTCACAATCTGGGTTCGTTTATCCTTGTCCCTCTTCATTTACCACAGGCCCGGACCGCACTAGGCTCCGGGACAAGCTATGTATACTCCAACGGGAGGGAATCCGAGCTCTGTTCGTCTCCCGGACTATCGTCCCGGATACCATACCGGACCCCCATCTGGGCCCAGCCTTGCAATGGGCCGCGCTTCCTTGGATACTCCTGTATCAAGAGGCCCTGGCTCGGGCCCACGTCTGAATGCCCGGACCAGGGGCCTGGACGTCGTCCCGGGCCCACGCAGAAAAAGGGGATAACATTTACCCCCCAAGCCTTCGCCTAGGCCCGCCAGGAGGAGGCTTGCCTTGCTCCCGGACGCTCCCACGGGCTGCCTTCCCAGTTCCTACTTAGAGTCGTGGGTCTGTGACGCTGGCCGTATGCTGAGCCCGGACCGTTTACCAGTGTCCGGGCACGTTTACCTTAGTCTCGCTTCGTGGCAAGGGTACACGTGTCACCAGGTGATTGCTGCACGGATCTTGAAGGGACGCCTAGCCATCTCAAGGGTCGCTAGGCCTAGGCTAGTGTGTCAGCACAGGTCACGAAGCGTCCCATCCGCACGGGGGTCCATCATTAACACCTTTGGGCTGAGGTGGACCGTAGGATGGGGTGACCTTTGGCATCCGCCCCTCCTGGGCCGTTAGATTTGGGATGGCGAGGATTGTCTTGAGAGGGCTCATAAATACCCCTGCACGATTCTGGACTGTCCGATGGGGAGACACCTGTCCGTTGGATCAGGGGCTAGGATTTGGGGCCTTTATAAATACTTCGCAGACGCTCACTTGACACCTTTACACTCTCGAGCCATCTTAAGAATTGATCAGTTTCGCCTGAGCTTTGCCCGAGCATCGCATGTCCGATATTGCCGACGACATCCACTATCGTCTGCTAGCTCTACGCCTTCGCCTATTTCCAATGCCCCCAGCATCAGTCCATCCACCTGAGAGCATGCCCGGGGAGTTCCCTATCGATGAGCTGTTGAACCGGCTTCACCACTTCAAAAATGAAGTTCTGCCGTCCTTATCGTCAGACAACCACCATCCTCTCAGGCCAACAACTCACCGTAAGTCCTTCTGACCTTCTTGATGAATATATGGGCTTGGGCTGTTCTTTTAATTCGCTTTATTAGGCTGCTAGAATATGAATACATTTTGGAGTCATTAGGAAGGCCGCCTAGTTCGGGCAGCTCCGTATCCGGAGGCTTCCTGGACAGATGGCGGGGCCTTAGTTCTTCAGTTCCTGATCGGGGTCCCGAGGTTCCTTGGTGATCCCGGACCCGATCCGCAGGGGCTCCAAGCAGTCCTTAGGAGACCCCCCGTACCTCAACCAACTTTCTTGGGTTTAGGTACTGACTGCTTGGCTTTCTTTCTGTGTTCCCAGATCAACTATGACAACGGGCGTCACGCTCCACTCCGAGGAAGAAGTCAACAGGGCTCGTGTCGTCATAGCTAGGTCCCGGACACCCAAGGTTAACAGGTGGGAAATGGACGTGGCGCCCAACCTGTTCCGGAACTACCGGATGATGTACCTCCTGGAGCAGCGTCTGGGCATAGAATCCACTCCCGGACTCTTCTACAACCGCATGGCCAGGATCGAGGAACGGGCGCACACGTTCGTAGAGGGGTTCGGGGCCTGGAGCGCTGGCCACATCAGTGCGGGAGCCACGCTCCCGCTTCATGAGTATTTTGTGTATTTCCTGACGTTCGTGGGGATCGCGTCATTCCAGCTCCTGCCGCAAGCGTACCGACTACTCGCAGGATGGCGGGTGTTTTGTATCGCGAAGGAGATCGCAGAGCCAACTCCCGTGGAGGTCTTGTATTTCTACAAGCTGGAGCCGCAAGTCAACGTTAAGGACAAAACCCAGGACGACTTCTACAGACTAAAACCGCGGAGTAGCTACCCCACCCCTACTAGCTCCTGGAAGCATCCCCCGGACGTCCATCACTACTGGTTCATGACGTCCGGGTTCCTCGTGGAGAAGAACCCCACACTGCTGCTGGACTTCCAGTGAGTGGGTAAGTACCTTCCTAGTCCTCTTCCTTTTTCTTGGTTTCACTCTTTTTCGTCGTTTCTCATCGTGTCTTCCGGGTGGCAGGGCCTTTCTCTCAAACTCCCCTCACCAAGTTCATTATGGAGAGGAGGAAGCTTTACTCCGAGCTGAGCGCGGACGAATTGGACGTAGGTGGCTACGTCAACACGGACAACCTCCGATTGGTCGGGATGCTCACGGCCACCCAAACCATCGTCATCCCAAACCTTCGGGGCATCGCCTGCGAGAAGAACGTCGTCATTCGGGAACAATTTTCTCTGGAACACATCGCAGAGGTGGAGAAGAAGGCGCGGGCCGACGCGGCCAGGCGAAGAAAGGACCAGGCCCAGGCGGAGGCGGCCACCTCGGAGGAGCTGGAGGAGCTCTTTAAGGACGCCCTACCGAACACGGGGACTCTCGGGGCTAGTGTATCGGGGCGAGGTAACTCCCCTCTAATCTTAAGTTATGCTCCCCACATCGAGGACTTAGCTAGGGATAGGCTAGTACTCCGAGGCCCCGCGTTCGGGGCTGACGGGGAGACGAGACCCTCGTCTCCCGTCCCCATAGGCTCGGAGGCCCTCATGTTCCTATCCGGGTTCCTTTAGTACGGGAATTTCTTGAACTCGGACGATATGGGGGATCAGATCCATTCCTTCGCTTTAGAGGAGTTGAGTCGCGCCCAGGGAATAGATGAGGGTTCGTCCTGGGCCATTATTAGTCTTGAAGTAGTTTCTTTTGGTTTGCCGTACTAATTCCCTTTTTTGTGCTTTTGCAGGAGACTCCGGCATGTCTACTCCCGCCAGTGAGATGAGGCAGCGCCTCAAGGATAGGGCGGCTAGGAAGGCAAAAGAGGCGATGGGCCCAGAGCCCAGCCTCAACAAGGAGGTGTCCGGGATGGAGCTTCGTCCTGGTGGGGGAGCCCTTGCCGCAGTCCCCGTTCAAGCGGCGGAGCAGGCTGTAGTCTCCGCCCCCGCCCAACACCCGGTAATTGACTTGGAGGTGGGTGCAGCGGCCAGCCGAAGCTCTGGGAAAAGGGGCCTGGACGCTGGTACCGAAGAAGCCGACACTGGGAAGAGGCCTCGGACGAGGCGGGGTGGTTTGGCTGACGAGTCGCACGGTGAGAGTCGGCTCGCCGCGAAGGAGGTCCTCGCCCTGCCCATTCTCCCCATTCGTCCGACTCTTCTCGATGAGGGGGAGTTGGCTTTGCGGGACGAGCAGTCCCGGCTGATCAACCGGACCTGGGAAAATGGCCGAGGCTGGAGGGACGAAACATACAGGGCCCTGACGATCCCCGGTCAAGCAGAGTTTTCGGATCACCCGGCCGCGTTCAGCGCTCCTCAGCCGATCGTGGATCGGCCAGTCGCAGAAACGGGTTTCCGCCCTAAACTCGGACAGGACACGGCCCCCCTGGCGGCTGACCTGCTGGAGCAGGTGGGGAACACCATGGCCAACCTCCAGCTCAAGAGGTACGCCACGATAGCCAACTCGGACGTGCTGTTCATCTCCCAGGCACTCCCTTATCAGGCCACTGCGGTAAGTTCTATATTTTATTTTCCCCTTCTTACTTGATGAGGATTTTTACTAACTTTTCTTTTCTCCAGGTTGATCTGCTGTCCCACCGGAGTGCGGACCTGGTGGCCGAATTGGCCATGAAGATGGAGACGGCCGAGCTGGAGCTAGAGGCGGCCGTGAATCAGAGGGAGGACGCCAAGGTGGCCCTTGGCCGGGAGATGGCCCGTGCCCAGGCGGAGCGTGAGGAGTTCGACCGCACCAAGGCCGGACTGGAGGAGGCTCTGTCCCGGAAAACGAAGGAGGCCGACGAGCGGGCAACACTTTTGGAAGCGGCCGCAGCTCAGTCCGTCATGGACAAGGAGGAGATTTAGACCCTGAAGGACCGGGTCCGCGAACTGGGCGATTCTCTTCTTGAGGAGAAGGCGGCGCACGAAGCATCCTGCCACGACAAGGAGGAGGCAGAGGGCATGCTGGAGGTCACCTTCGAGGAGGCCATCTACATGGCCTGGTGCAAGGACAAGAGTATGAACCTCCTTGTCTTCCCCGATCCAGAGTCAAAGCGGGCCGAGTTTGAGGCCAAGGAGAAGGAGGACGCAGATCTCCGGGCGGATGGAGTCTAGGCCCGAATCCTGACCCTTTGTTCGGACGCGTACGCGTTCAAAACACTTGTTTTCTCTGATTTTTTTATATAAGTTCCTTGTCGTTATTCCGAGTAGAAATTTCACCTTATTGCCGCGCCTAACTGATTCTGAGGGTTTGGTCCAGGTTCCAACGGCCAGGGCTAGACCCACTGACTTAACTTGCAGAGTTTTCAGATCTAACTGCCAAGTTTTTAATCCTGGCCCCCAAGGCCAGGGGCAACGGGGCTAAGTTTAACTTGGAACCTTGTTCTCCTTTTATCAACTTTAGGCCATGGCTTTGCCCTGGGGCAAAACGGATGCTTCTTTTGCCCGGACTTCACTCGTCCGGAGCGAGACGAGCCTTGGGCTCGGTCCTCTTTATTTTTATATCCCCGGGCGTCGTTCGTCCGGGGTGGGACCGGCCTTGGGTTAGGTCCTCTTTATATTTTTATCCCTGGACATCGCTTGTTCGGGGCAGGACCGGCCTTGAGCTCGGTCCTCTTTATTTTATACCCCCCGAACATTACTCGTCCGGGGTGGGACCGGCCTTGGGCTCGGTCCTCTTTATTTTTATACCCCCGGACATCGTTCATCCGGGGTGGGACCGGCCTTGGACTCGGTCCTCTTTATATTTATACCCCCGGACATCGTTCGTCCGGGGTGGGACCGGCCTTGGGCTCGATCTTCTTTATTTTATACCCCCGGACATCGCTCGTCCGAGGTGGGACCGGCCTTGGGCTCGGTCCTCTTTATTTTATACCCCCGGACATCACTCGTCCGGGGTGGGACCGGCCTTGGACTCGGTCCTCTTTATATTTTATCCCCCCAGACATCGTTCGTTCGGGGTGGGACCGGCCTTGGGCTCGGTCCTCTTTATATTTTATCCCCGGACATCGCTCGTCCGGGGCGGGACCGACCTTGAGCTCGATCCTCTTTATTTTTATATCCCCAGGTGTCGTTCGTCCAAGGTGGGACCGGCCTTGGGCTCGGTCCTCTTTATATTTTATCCCCGAACATCGCTCGTCCGGGGCGGGACCGGCCTTGAGCTCGGTCCTCTTTATATTTTATCCCCGGACATCGCTCGTCCGGGGCGGGACCGGCCTTGGGCTCGGTTTTCTTTATATTTTATCCCTGGACATCGCTTGTCCGGGGCAGGACCGGCCTTGAGCTCGGTCCTCTTTATTTTATACCCCCGGAGATCGCTCGTCCGGGGTGGGACCGGCCTTGGGCTCGGTCCTCTTTATATTTATACCCCCGGACATCGTTCGTCCGGGGTGGGACCGGCCTTGGGCTCGGTCCTCTTTATATTTTATCCCCGGACATCGCTCGTCCGGGGTGGGACCGGCCTTGAGCTCGATCCTCTTACGAACCGGGGCTAGCCTGAGCTTGCGCCCCGCCGGGTAATCGCTTATACCCGGGATACCCCCCGCAAGTGAGCGGAGACTGGTCTGGGGTCACTTGAGAAAGATTAATCATTGTTTTACAATATTCCTTTATGACGTTTTGTACACGCCATTTTCATTGTTTCAAAACGGGTCGCCCTGAGGCGTACATTGTTTACAACGAAAATATTAAACTGGGAACCGCTCTCCTGACTACTGATAGTATTTACGGAGATGTTCTGCATTCCAGGCTCGCGAGACTTCTGAGCCATCGAGCCGCCTTAAGCGGTATGTCCCGGGGCACACTTCGTGCTGGACCTCATACGACCCCTCCCAATTCGGGCCCAAAACTCCCACTCCCGGATCTTGAGTAGCCGGGAAGACTCTTCGCAAGACTAAATCGCCGGCTCCAAATTTTTGGCTCTTGACTTTCGAGTTGAAGTGTCGCGCGACCTTGCCTTGGTACATCTTCAGCTGTACCTGCGATTCCTCTTGGATCTCCTTGATGAGGTCTAGTGATTCTTGGAGTAAGGCATGGTTCTGGGCGGGGTCATACGTGTCTCGCCGGTGAGACGGGATGGTCGTTTCGATGGGGATGACAGCTTCACATCCATAGACCATGGAGTAGGGGGTGTGGCCGGTTGATGTCCTCTCGGTCGTCCGGTAAGCCCATAGTACGCGGGGCAGTTCCTCGAGCCATTTTCTCTTACAGGCTTGGAGTTTTTTCTTCAGCGTCCCCTTTAGGATTTTGTTCACGGCTTCTGCCTGCCCATTTGCTTGGGGCCTGGCGACTGCGGAGAAGCTCTTGAAGATACCGTGTCTTTTGCAAAAATCCGTGAAGTGGGCGCTGTCGAATTGCTTCCCGTTGTCAGACACAATTTTGTGGGGGAGGCCGTATCGACGCACTATGTTATTGACGACGAAATCTAAGGCCTTCTTGGAGGTGATTGTGTTCATGGGTTCCGCCTCAACCCACTTTGTATGGTAGTCCACGGCCACGATGGCATATTTGACCCCTCCCTTCCCGGTCGGGAGGGCTCCGACGAGATCGATCCCCCACATCGCGAAGGGCCAGGGGCTAGTCATCAAGGTTATTTCTGTTGGAGGGGCCCGTGGGACTTTCGCGTACCTCTGGCACTGTTCGCACTTGCGGACGTAATCGATGCAATCTTTCTTCATGGTCGGCCAGAAGTACCCTTGGCGGAGGATCTTCTTGGATAAACTGGGCCCGGCCGTGTGATCTCCGCAAAAGCCTTCGTGCACTTCATATATGATGGTGCTCAGCTCAGTTCCGGACACACACCTGAGATAAGGCATGGACAGGCCCCGGTGATAGAGTCTTCCGTCCATCATGACATATCGGTGGACTTGGTACTGGAGCTTCCTAGCTGCGGCCCTGTCGGCTGGAACCTCCCTGGCTGTCAGGTAACAGATAAGTGGTCCCATACAAGACATGGAGTGATCGACTGTGTGGACCGTGGGGGCACTGATGCTCGGGACGGGGAGACGGTTGACGGGGACTAGCCCGGCCAGCTCCGCCTTGGCATCGGTGGCCAGCTTCGCTAGTGTGTCCGCGAAGACGTTTTGCTCTTGGGGGATCTGGCGGATGGAGTGCTTTGTGAACGCCTGTAGCATCTCTCTCGTTTGGGTCACATAGGCCGCCATCCTCTCTCCTTTAGTTTGATATTCCCCCGAGATTTTCCTGACAACTAGCTGGGAATCACTGTAGATTTCCAGGTTCGCTGCCCCTACCTCCCGGGCCAAATGCAGCCCGGCTAGGACAACTTCATGCTTCGCTTCGTTGTTCGACGCCTTAAACTTGAAACGAAGAGCATTTTGTAACTGGTGCCCCTGCGGTGATACCAAGATGATCCTGGCCCCGGCCCCGTTCTCATTCGAGGCTCTGTCCACGAAGACCTTCCATACGGGTGCCGCGGGGGCCTCGGGAACATCGTCTTCTTGCGACACCCCGGAACACTCAACGATGAAATCGGCTCGGGCTTGCCCCTTGATAGACACTCTAGGGACGTAGGATATATCGAACTGACTTAGCTCCATGGCCCACTTCAGGAGTCTTCCAGATGATTCGGGCTTCTGTAACACTTGCCGCAGGGGATGGTTGGTCAGGACCTTTATGGCGTGGGCCTGAAAGTAAGGCCGAAGTTTTCGGGACGCCATTAGCAGACAGAATGTCAGATTTTCGATTAATGGATACCGAGACTCAGCGTCGAGCAATCGCTTGCTTACGTAGTATGCCGGGAGCTGTGCCCTTTCCTCTTCTCGTACTAACGCGGCACTGATCGCGTGCTCGGTCATGACCAGGTATATATACAGAGGCTCCCCGTCTACTGATTTTTCCAGGATCGAAGCTTGGGCCAAGTGTTCTTTTAGCTTACGAAAGGCCTCTTTGCATTCCACTGACCATTCGAAATGCTGGCTTCCCTGAAGGACGTTGAAGAACGGGATGCACTTGTCCGTGGCTTTGGAAACGAAGCGGCTTAAGGCGGCTATTCGCCCCGTCAGGCTTTGTACGTCCTTATGCTTCCGGGGGGAGGCCATATCAATTAGTGCCTTGGTCTTATCTGGATTGGCCTCTATTCCCCAGAAACTTACTATGAAGCCCAGGAACTTCCCGGAGGCCACGCCAAAAGTGCATTTTTTAGGATTCAGCTTCATCCCGTACTTCCGGATGACTGCGAAGGCCTCCGCCAGGTCATTCGAATGGTTCCGGGATGTCTTGGACTTGACCAGCATGTCATCGATGTATACTTCCATGTTTCTCCCTAACTGGGCCTGGAACATTCGATTGACGAGCCTTTGGTAAGTTGCTCCGACATTCTTCAGTCCGAAGGGCATGACTATGTAGCAGTAAATTCCCTTGTCGGTTTGGAAACTGGTGTGCTCCTGATCTGCCACATGCATTGAGATCTGATTGTAGCCAGAATAAACGTCCATGAAGCTCAAGATCTCGTATCCGGACGTAGCATCCACCATTTGGTCGATCCGGGGCAGCGGGAAACAGTCCTTTGGACAGGCTTTGTTGAGGTTCATGAAGTCGATGCACATTCTCCATGTCCCGTTCGGTTTTGGCACCAAGATGGGATTGGCCAGCCACATGGGGTACACAGCCTCGCGTATGAAGTTGATGGAAGACAGCTTCTCAACCTCCAGCTTAAGGGCCTCGGCCCTCTCCGTCCTCAAAGGCCTGCGTTTCTGGTGGACCGAGGTCGCGTTCGGGTCAATACTTAACGCGTGGCAGATGATGTTGCGGTTGATTCCGGTCATGTCTGAGTGAGACCAGGCCAGGATATCCTGGTTTCCCTTAACTTGGGCGTTGATGGCAGCCCAAACGTCTGCCGGTAGACTTTTCCCGATTTGGATGATCCGGGTTGGATCGGTGTCGTTGATGCACACTTCTTCTATTTCGTCCATTGGTTCTAGGGCGCGATCGTCCCCTATCCTCGGGTCCAGGTCATCTTCTTCTCGGACCATCCTCTCAGCAGATGGAAACGGCTCGACGAGGCCCCCAACGGGTTCCTCACATACCATATATATGGGCCGAGCCGACACGTGGTAGCACTTCCGGGCGCTCTTCTGGTCTCCCCGGACGGTCCCTACCCCACCGTTGTCGGATGGGAACTTCATGCAAAGATGGCGGATGGAGGTGATGGCCCTGAACTCGACTAATGCGGGCCGGCCAAAGATGATGTTGTAAGTGGTGGGGCAGTCCACCACTACAAAGGTGCAGAACTTGAATGAGTGCTGCAATTCACTCCCCAGCATAACGGGTAGCTGGATCTTTCCCACGGGGAGAAGCGCGTCTCCGTTGAAGCCATAAATTTGGGTCGGGCATGATGCCAGGTCCGCTTCTGTCAAACCAATGGCGGTGAAAGCGGGTTTGAACAACAGGTTGACGGAGCTCCCGTCATCCACCAACACGCGGGACACCAACTTGTTGACGATTTGAGCATCTTTAACTAGCGGGTCATGGTGCGGAAAATGGACATTGCGGGCGTCGTCGTCCGTGAAGGTGATGGGGAGGTTCATTAACTTAGGGCACTGAGCAGGGGCCTGGATGAGGGCGCATACCTCCTGATCGTGGTCTAGCTCACTTAGGTAGCGCTTTTGGTCGTTTCTAGACGGTCCTCCCAGGTGAGGTCCTCCCGAGATGGTGGCCACGTGTCCGTCAACTCGAGGGGGTGCCGCCCCAGAGGGGTAAGGCATTCCAGGGCCGGGAACCTGTGTGACGGGGGCCCCCTGAGGGGTCTGCGCCGTGGGTCCCTGTGCATACCCTCCCTGAGGCGGGAAATCCTGGGGCGGGCGTTCCCGGGACCGTGGGTTGTCCGGGGCCTGCTGACAGGCCCGGGACTCCCACAGGCATCCTAACTCACTGGTGGAGGTGCCCCAGCTTGATGAGATTTTCGATCTCATCCTTGAGTTGTCGGCATTCTTCGGTGGTGTGGCCCACATCCTTATGATAAGCGCACCTTTTGCTGGTGTCCCTCGGATTCCTTCCCCCTTTGAACATGGGGCCAGGCTTCCGGTAGTGAACTGCCCTCTCTGTGGCTAGGTAGATGTTCTCCCTGGTATCCACCAGGTTGGTGTATTCCAAATATTGGGGCTCGTAGCCCCTCTTTCCCTTCTTGATCGGTTCGGGTCGGTTCTGACCTTTGCCAGATCGCTTACCCTGGGAGGGGTTCACGCTCGCCTCAGTCACTCCTGTCTGTGACTGCTGGGCCCCGACAGGGGCGACGTTGTGACCTGCCGGCGCGAATCCATACCCGGAGAAGTGGGTGGATTGGGCCGGGACATACCCTGAAGTGGCAGGGCCATACACTGTAGGAGTGTAGCTGATCCCAAGCGCAACAGCCGATCCCGGGGCAATAGGGGGCACGGTGTAGGACTGCGACGGGAACTGCCCTCCATATCCCGGGAACGCCTGAGGGATGGGCTGCGAAGCCGGAGGCCACCCGAAAGCTTGGATCTGAGCTTCTTCCCAGTTGATGAATCCTTGGGCCCTCCTGATGAACTCTTCCAGGGTAGCGGCCTTGCTACGCTACATGTCATCCCAGAGGGGGGACCCAGCCCGGATCCCGGACTGGAGTGCCACCAGGCGCTGTCTGTCGTCCACTTTTGTCTTCGAGGCTTCCTTAGTGAATTGCTGGATATAGGCCCTTAGTGTCTCCGTGGGGAGTTGTTTGACATTGGCGAGGGCGTTGATCTGCATGTTCATCCTCATGGAGGCCACGAATTGTTTGCGGAACGCTGACTGTAGCCCGGACCAGGATTGGATGGATCCTGGCTTAAGTCTCTTCCACCACTCTTCAGCGGGACCGCCCAAAGTGATCGAGAAGCAGAGACACTTGTCGTTATCACTGACATGGGCCACTGTCATGAGCCGGTTGTATCGAGACAGATGGTCCCTGGGGTCGGTGTTCCCAGTATAGGCGGTGAGGCTCGGCATCTTGAACCCCTTGGGGAGTACAGCGTCCAGGATGTGCCTCGCGCAGGGCTCTTTATCCTCCTCATTGGAGTCAGTGTCCGCACCTTCCTGCTTGTGGGCTAAGCGATCCGTGACCTTTTTCAAAGCGGCCAGCTGCTCCATGAGCTGCCTAGCCGTGCCGTCTTCCAGGGGGACTCTTTCGTTCCTTCTGTCGTTGATGTTGTTTTTGAGGTCGCCATCTCGGGGGAGAATCTTTTCCTTACGGGCCCGCTCTTTCCGAGTGTTTAGTCTGTCGTGTAAGTCTATCCGGGACGTATCGTCCCCTGAACTGAGAGCGTGATGCTCCTCGCTGCGAGGCCGCTCCCGACGATTCTTGTTAACTGAGGCACTTGGGTGCAAAGATCTTTCCTGCCCGTCTCGCCCTGGGGCGTGCCGGGGCTGTGCGTGTCGCAGCCGCGTCCCCTGCGGATCGATCGGGGTGGCCTCATCCTGGGATGGGGCGCACCCTTTCTTTCCTAGGGAGCGGCCGGGAACGGGTCCCAGCCTTTGTGATGGGGGTGGTCTTTTCTCGGGTCTTTCCACCGGCCTTCTTTTTCTCCCTGTCCGGGTTTCCTGGAGCTGGCTCAGGAAACGTCTCCGGGGGAGGGGCCGGGCTTGCTCCTTCGGGGACCCCGGCTCACGCTTGTGGAGCGGGCTGCGGCGCTCCTGGAAGTGGGCCAGTCGCGGGATTGGCTGTCGGACCCTGCGCGGCTATGAATGCCTGTAGGGCTTGGAGGGACTCGTGCATCCGTCGATGCGCCTCCGCTTGCTCAGCAATCCTGGCCTCCTGGTCTAGGACTTGCTGCCTCAGTCTAGTCACTTCCAGATCCTGTTGGTTGGGCTCTCCTTCGGGGACCTCGGGATCTGCAGATTCGTCGTGGTACTCCCCCTCATTTTCCTCTTCGTAATACTCCTCATTCTCTTCTTCGTACTCTGTCCCACCTTCTTAGTCTTGTGATTCCTCATGGTGAGATGTTTGAGGAGGCGCGTTCTCGGGCGGATCCTGAGGGAGATGCTATGAAGGTCGCGAGTCTCCGTTGCCCTGCTCTAAATTGCTAGGGTCGAAGGTGGTGTGTCGTGTGTTCACCATTGTAGTAAAGGCTTGACGTTAGCACTAGCTTTCTTCAGCTCTCAAGGAAAGCACCAAATTGTTTACCGAGATTTTCGGAAACTACACTAATAGATATTAACTATGAACAAAGATATAGAATATTGGAGATTAACACAGGATTTTTACGTGGTTGGGGCGTTAACGAGCCTTAGTCCACGAGTCAGTCGTATTAGAGCTTGGAAAGTCCTTTACAATGGAGTTTTTCTCTATATTTTGACAGAGTCACTATTTGTCAGTTGAACAGAGATCCTTTTTTCCAGTGTTCCACCGCCAATATTTATAGGCTCATGGGAACACTGGGTTCAGGCCGGGTATGACCCGAGCCCATCAGAGGTATGGATACTCTTGACCTCTCTGGTGGAAGCCCAATACACAACATAAAATATACATAAATTCAAGACCCATTAAGGCCCAATGAGGTGGCCCAAGAACTATATTTCGCCCGAAAAAACGGTGCTTTTGGACTTGACATTTCGATTTACGAGGAAGATTCAGGGGACAAGACCAGTTAGAGTACTATGCAGTGCAGGTCTGAAACAGCGGCGTGCAATCCTGAGGTGGCCTTTTCCGCAGGTGAAAAGTAGGGACAACCTCCACGCGGAGTAGGGCGGCTTCAGGGTCCTGGAATCTTTTCCCACTAATCAGGGACGTCACAATCCGGGTTCGTTTACCCTTGTCCCTCTTCATTTACCACAGGCCCGGACCGCACTAGGCTCTGGGACCAGCTACGTATACTCCAACGGGAGGGAATCTAAGCTCTGTTCGTCTCCCGGACTATCGTCCCGGATACCATACCGGACCCCCATCTGGGCCCAGCCTTGCAATGGGCCGCGCCTCCTTGGATACTCCCGTATCAAGAGGCCCTGGCCCGGGCCCACGTCTGAATGCCCGGTCCAGGGGTCTGGACGTCGTCCCGGGCCCACGTAGGAAAAGGGGATAACAAGGATCCCATGTAAAGACTAAAGTTTTCTTTTAATGAAAATGTTTACTTCTTGACCAAAATTTTCTAATACCTAAACCCTTAGTGGCTTAATCACATGTTTTAGTATAAATGACTCGCTTAGCGAGTCCAGTACTAGTTTTAACCACACGTGGTAACAGACCCTAATTAGCAGGGCGTTACAGACTGGTCATCTATTACATGATTTATATGATTTTGATTCGAATTCTGAGAAGGGAGAATTGATTATGCTGTAATTGAATAGACATAGATTTCATTATAGGACGAGAGTACCTATTTGGTCTGTGTAGCTTTAGGGTTGTCTTAATGCCTGTCTTATGTTCATTTATCACAGAGATGTAGAAAATTTACATAAGGTTGAGACTTGTATATCCTAATACGAATATAAGTTACTTTTGTTGACCTGCTATCACGAGAGAGAATTTAATAGTATAATTTGTGTTACTGAAATATAAAGTGGATGGTAGATGAAGTTAATTGCCCTAGTTCATTTAATTATTGAATTCTATTTCCTTTGCTATCTTTTATTCATGCAATTACGTTCTTATTTCAATATTTTTACTTAATTCTTATAATCAAATTATCATTAAATAAATAGAATATGAGGATTAATGATTGATACTTGGTAACAATCCTTGTGGGTTCGACCTTTCTTACATTATATTACTTGTTAAGCGAACATGTATACTTGCGTGTAGAAAATCTGTAACAGTGGCACCACCTCTAAGTTCACATAGGTGAAGTTTTTACAACATCTTTGCTACCTTTATAGATTCTTGTTCAACTGAAATTCATTAAAAGCCCTAGATTTAACCCTTAATCGGTAGCAACAAACACTTACCATCTTGGATGGAACTCACAAAAAGTTTTAGTGTTGAAACCATTCACTTATCAATGACTTGTTCTTACCTATTGAACTCTTTTCCTTGATGTTAACAAGGTTGGAGTTGGGTTTTGATCATTGGTGAATCTCTTATTCTAGGAGTTTCAGCCTCATCCCTTTTGAAGTGTAACTTACTAACCTTCTCACAAGAGGTTTTGCAAATGGACCGCTTAAGTTTTCACTTGTCTTAACATATGAGATTGATATGATTCCATCTTGAATCAATTCTCTCACATATTCATGTCTTAGACTAATATGCCTAGACTTCCCGTTGTACACATTATTATATGCTCTACAAAGAATGGATTGACTATCACAATGTATCAAAATTGTTGATACCATATCCGCGGTAAAAGGGATATCCAACATGAGATCCCTAAGCCACTCGACCTCTTTGCCAATGCCCGCTAGAGCTATAAATTTTGCTTCCATGGTTGAATGCGATATACAAGTTTGCTTCTTGGAACCCCAAGAGATAGTACCTTCTCTAAAAGTAAACACCCAACCGGTGGTGGAGAGATTATCTACCACTCCTGATTTCCAACTAGCGTCAGAATATCCTTCAAGTATCCTAGGAAAATTTGAATAGTTAAGGGCTATATTCTTTCGCACTCTTAAGGTATCCTAGAATCCTTTCAATTGTCTTCCAATGCTTGATACATGTATTGCTAGTAAACTTACTAAGTTTACTAACCGCATATGAAATGTCTGCTCTTGTGCAATGAGCAGCGTATATTAGGCTCTCTATTGCACTTGCATGTTCCAGTTGAGTCACCGCTCTTCCTTCATTAAATTCAAAATTCATGTTTGAATCGAATGGTGTATTTTCTCTTTGATTTTGAGATGACTATATTTGTCAAGAACTTTCTCAACATAATGGGTTTGACTCATTCCAAAACCCCCACTATTTCTTCTAACTTTGATACCTAGAATGGTATCGACCTCTCTAAGGTCCTTCATCTTGAAGTTAGAAGATAGAAACCTCTCTGTTTCTATTATACCTCTCATGTCATTACTCAAAATCAACATATCATTTACATAAAGACACACTAATATGACATAGTCATGAAATCTTAGAGTATAAGCACTTTTCCGCATTGTTGTGTCTAAATCCATTTGAAACAATGACTTTATCAAACTTCTCATGCCATTGTTTTGGAGCTTGTTTCAAACTGTATAATGATTTGACAAGTCTATACACGTTATGTTCATTTCCTTGAAGAACAAAACCCTCATGTTGTTTTATATGGACTTCCTCCTCAAGATCTCCATTTAGGGACGTTGTTTTGACATCCATTTGGTGAACATAAATGTTGTATATAGATGAAAAGAAAAATAACAATCTAATAGAAGTAGTTATTGCTACCGGTGCATAAGTCTCAAAGTAATATATTCACTCATTTTTCTTGAATCTCTTCGCTACTATTCTAGCCTTAAAGTATGGTACCATCGGTATGATATTTTCTTCTAAATGCCCATTTGAACCCAATTGATTTAGACCCCTTTGGAAGATCAACCAACTCCCAAGTGTGGTTAGACATAATTGAATCCATTTCATCATTTATTGCCTCTTTCCAAAAAATAGAGTCTCTTGAGGACATAGCTTCTTTGAAAGTTCTGGGATGATCCTCTAATTGAAGTAACATTGGATATTGCCAAGTGACTTCCTCATTATTTTCTTCTATAAGGTATAGTGTCATCATTTGAGAACACTTACCACTTCATCCAAAATCTTCGAGCCTTTGGCTCCTTCTAGGCAATAGAGGTTGCTCACCAACCCTTTTAGGAGTCTCCTCTAGAGGCTCTCTAATATGAGTTGGTTCTTGTTGACCCAAGATTTGGCCAACTGACACGGAGTCAAAACGTAATTGATATGAACGAATGTATAGAGAAGAACGTAATGACAAAAGTAAAGAAAACACAGTAATTTATAGTGGTTCGGCCCCAGGATCTGGTAATGACCTACGTCCACTTAGAATGATATTGATATAAGAATTAGAAGGGTGATCAAAGAACCAGGGTTCGATGAGTTTCACTAACCTCCCAAGAACAATACAAGTTTTCTTGGAGAATTACTATAGTTTCGAATGATTCAAAAGCCAAAAGTCCCTTCCTTTGAGCTATCTCCTGCTATTTATAGGCTCAAGGAGGGTTACAAAAGATTGTTACAGATATTCTTTCCTGAATAATCGGATATCTAGAAGATTGTATGAGATAAATTCGGGACTCATAAAGATCTTCCCATAAATGTTGCCTTGTTCACGGAACCCGCGATCAGACTGGTCGCGGGTAAGACAGGCTTACCCTGCTTCTACGGTGTCTTCTGGTCGATGCTCTAGCAGACGCTTCCAGGTGTCAGCCACGTGTCCAGAGATTACTTGCCATGTCACCAACGCTAATTTATTTGATAAAATTTGCCCCCCAAAGTTTATTTACTACGAACAGTAAATAAACTTTTGGACGACCGACTCTTCGGTAACCCCACCTGACGTGTCAGAATCCTTCGTGTGTTCTTGAAAAAAGCAACCCACTTCTGTCTAATCATGTCTTTTCAGTTCCCCAGAGACGATTTCGACGGCCATCCTGTTTCCCCATACTTTGAAAAAGGAAAACAAATGATTACACTTTTTTAATATCAGAGACAAACTTATATAAGACCGTCGAAGCCTCTTCTTTCTTTTTACGCACGCCATTGTTTTCGCAGAAAACCCTAAAAACCAGAGCTTTAAACTTCTCCGAAGACCGTTTTCTTGCGCTTCCAAGACTCAGACCGTGGGTTCCTTAATCTCCGAAGACCTTTCTTCCACCTCTACGATCACTCTTCTCGGTAAGTTTTCGAAATCCCATGCTTCTAATTTCTCGTGGTGCATGCTTCTGATGGTGTACTGTTTAAATTTTTCTGTTTCTGGTTTAAGGTGCTGGTAGACAGAATGTTTTGTAGGCACAGTAGAGTTACGAGTTAGTTTAAAATCCAGGATCATGCTTTTTAGGACGAAAAACTGAAGTAAAATTTCGATCTTTAAGCCAGTTGAAAAATAAATTTTTCCCGCCCTAAGGAGAGTTGAAAAAACTTTTCCAGAAAAACTTTTTACTTTCACCCTTTGATCCATTTTTCAAACTGTTCGTGTAGAAAGATTTAGCTTCTTGTTAGAATGCTGTTGTATAAAAGCCTAACTTTTATACTCGACCAGCGTTATTCTAAAAAGCCTTTTAAAAGTTCCACATCCTCACCTCCCCATTCTTCTGTTTGTAGATTTTAATGCCAGATTTGTGGGGAGGTGAAAGACCCATCGACGACGACCTTCTCGCCCAGCTGCTCGAGGGAGAAGAACAACCAGCTGACCGTGTCCACGAGATTCCTTTCTCGCGATCCTCTTTCAGACCCCAAACTTCCTCTCCAATGGCTCGCTCCAAGTCTTCTGGCAAGAAAAGACCTGAGTCCGGAAGCAACCCAAATTCTCCTGCCCAGCCTGATTCGCAGGCTAGGGTTCCCTCAACCAGTGGTCGAGAAAATCTCGTTCCTGACCCTAATATCCAAATTAGGGCTCGCCCTCCTCATCGGAATCCGCCTGATGTCGTGTGGTATACTTCCCCAGCAAGTTTAGTGACCCCTCGAATGGTCACTAACTGCTTCAGAAAATTCCCCCTTACGGGGGTAACCATTATACGTCCTACCGCAGACCAGAGGGCTAACCTCCCAGGAGGTGCAAACAGCGCCTGGTCCCGGTATCACCTTGAGGCGGGAGCTTACCTCCCTCTTCATCCCTTTTTTGTGGGGGTGGCCAACTATTTTGGTGTCACCCCCTTCCAAATAACTCCAAATGGATATAGGATGCTGGCCGCACTCCATATCCTGTACAAACTTAACAAATGGCCAGAACCTTCGCCCCACGAGGTCAACTATCTGTTTGACCTTAAGTCTAACCCACAGCACAATGGAACGGGCTTCTTCCACTTTTGCCACCAGGAGACCGGCAGGACGTTCTTGAGTGGAACTACCCATATATCAAACGTGGGGCACTACAATAAGGAGTATTTCCTTACTCCAGACATAACCAGCAACAAATTGGCCTTTGCCCGAGGAGGTAGGACCTTGTCCTTGACTGGTCGATACTTTAACCTAAAGTGTTTCCTTTTATTTTTCTCCAACTTTAATCTATTTTTCAGGCCCTTGGTTACGTCCGACCCCAACACCAGACATGGTGTTGAGGTCCAACACTCTGGCCAGGATGTCTGATGCAGCAAAAAGTGTCAAGACCCTGATAATTGAGAAAAAATTGAGGTTGTGTGGCCTCCTGGATCCTCGCCATGAAACTAGAGGGTCCGTGGTGGACGAAGCCACTGCCGAGGGGGTTCCCAAGCAGCAACCTCCTCTGCCCCCTCCTCAAAGGAGGCCTACGGGGGTTACAATTAGGGAACCCACGGGCAGCCCTTCCGCAGAAAGGCCTTCTGCTCCCCAAGGCAAGGGGAAACAAAAGGCCAAAGAGCCTATTGTTGACTTGGGAGAATCCTCCGAGGATAATGGTAAAGTTATTTCGCTTTTAAATGGTTTGCCAATTCGCTGTCACTTGTTTGACGGGGATGGTAACTTTACATATGCTCCAAATCTAGGGCCAGACTTCTTCATGCCAGATAATGAGTATATGACTAATAGAGTCAATAGTGTAGTGACCAGTAGTTGTAGCTCGGGTATTTACTTTGTTACCTCCTTTCACTTGTCTAACATACTTTCACCTGCCTCCTTTTTTATTAACTTGCTATGTTTATCTGCATGCAGATATATCAACTCCCAACATCTTTGACATGTACCAGGCCGAGGATGAAGAGGAGGTTCCTCAACTCCAACGGAAGCCTAAGAAGAGAACTGGTGAATCCAGCCGCGACCCTCCAGCCAAGAAGGGTCGAACAGAAGACCTTCCCTAGGACGTGCCAACTGGGCAAAGTCCTGCGCCAACAGGGCGAACTTATACCCCTCCTCCGGTTCCTTCCGAGCAGCAAAACGCTCCTGCCCCGCCGAATCCTCCAGCCGCACCTGCCAGAGAGCAGCTTTCTCGTGAAGAAGCTCATGGGGCCAGACTCATGAGCCGTGCCATTCGATCTGCCAGGGACCGCCTCGATCGCATCGGCAAAAGCGGCCGTGTTAGGGCCGCAATGGTCCAAGCTGAAGAGCTGCCAGTCGACCAGATCCTGAACAGGGCTCTGAACGAAATCTCCAGCGTAAGTACTTCTTTATTCTTCAAGCTTTAGTTTTTTAGTCCTCATGATAAGTTCTAACTCCTTTCTTTTCTTTTTTTATTTACAGGCCTTGCTGTCTGCCACTACTGCTCGTACCCGAGCCCAAGCTTACCTCGAGCAGGCCGAGGCAAAAGCCATCGAGAGGTATCAGGTGAAGGCGGCCGAGGAGCTTTCGGCTGCTAAGGCTAGGCATGCCAAGGAGTTGGAGGCAGTGGTCCGAGAGAGGGATGCGGTGGTGACTAAGCTATCAGAGGCTGAAGCTGCGAAGGATGTAGCGGTCAAGTTGAGGCAGGATTACCGAGATTTCAACAAAGCCCATCTTCGCGAAATCAATCATCTGGGAGAGGTACTCAAGACTAAGGATGAGGCCATTCTCACTCTCGGGGGCAAGGTGAAGTAGTTGGAGCTTGACAACTCCAAGAATCTGGAAAAGTACAAAAGGACGACACTCCGGTGTTTCTACAATTTCTGGAAACACAATCAGAGTGCTGACTTTAGTTACCTTTCAGAGGAAGTCAGAACTGCGGAGTTGGCTCGATGTGTTGCCCAACTGGCCGAAGAGGAGGCAAGAGCTGCAACCCCTGCCACTCCAAGCGTCGCTGGTGTAGAAGAAGAAGTTGTCGAGGACGCGACCAACCAGGATGCTGCCCAGGACCCTCCGGCCCCGAATGCCTCTTGAATTCTTCTTATTTATTTTTCCTTCTTTCCTTTACACGACCCACGGGTCGTGATGTAAAAACAATATTTTTGTTTTAAACTTTGCTGCACGGGCAGTAAATCTTTTTTCTTTTACTTGAACAGTTACATCCAAGCAGCGATGCTTGCGGTGTAAAAGCTTTAATCTTGATGCTATAACATTTTTACTCATTATAACATTTGTCCGAATGACCGAACTTAGCATAGTACTTTGGCATGATTTAACAAAATCTAAATTTTGAAAAATACTCTAAGTACTGTAGCATGCTTTCACTCATTTTGTTCATGTGTTTACATACCTTGAGAGTATGCTTTGCTATCGATGTGCCTTATATGCCCCCCAAGTGATCGAGGAGCTTTTAGGTCCTTGGTCACTTGCCCTGACCATGGCCTGTTCGAACATTCCTGTTCGTGTTAAAAAATAATATTTGTAATACAGCAAAACAACACACGTAATGAAAAAATACTTGCAAATGTAAATTCACAAAGGTTGGCAAGAATGACTGGCTGCGCACAGTCCCTTATAATCTCGTATTAAAAATGGACTAAACATGTCTTTACGAGTGATTCTATAATAGAACCTTACATATACGAGCAGTTAGCCATACAGCGTGGCTAACCCTCTTTGCAAAACTTGTAAAAAAATTGAAATTTTTTTACACAAGCCAGTCCTTTAAAAAGGACTGTTTATTGATAATACTTGCGCAGGTGTTCTCCATTCCAATAGCGTGGAACGAGATCTCCGTTTAAGCGTGCAAGTTTGTATGTGCCTGGGTGAAGGACTTCTTCAATCTGGTAAGGTCCTTCCCAATTAGGTCCGAGCACTCCAGCAGTGGGGTTGCGGGTATTTAAGAAAACTCGTCGTAGGACTAAGTCTCCGACGTTGAATTTTCTTTCTTTAACTTTGGAGTTAAAGTACCGGGCGACTTTTTGCTGGTAAGCAGCAACTCGGAGTTGAGATTTCTCTCGTATTTCGTCGATCGTGTCTAGTGATTCCATCATTAACTGGCTGTTCTGATCTTGGTCGTAAGTTAAGCGCCGATGTGAGGGGGATCTAACTCGACAGGTAACATGGCCTCATATCCATAGGCCAAGGAAAATGGAGTATGGCCTGTTGCTATTCGGTGGGACGTTCTATACGACCATAGGACTTCAGGCAGCTGCTCTGGCCACGCTCCTTTAGCTTCTTCAAGTCTTTTCTTTAGGGTGTCTTTGAGAGTTTTGTTCATGGCTTCGACTTTCCCATTCGCTTGGGGGTGTGCGACTGAAGAAAAGCTTTTAATAACTCCATGCCTTTCGCAGAAATCGGTGAATAAGTCGCTGTCGAACTGGGTCCCGTTGTCTGAAACTATCTTTCTGGGCAGACCATACCGGCATACAATGTTCTTGATGACGAAGTCAAGAACCTTCTTGGTCGTGATGGTTGCAAGTGGTTCAGCTTCGACCTATTTAGTGAAGTAATCAACTGCCACAACTGCGTACTTTACTTCGCCTTTCCCTGTGGGCAGGGATCCAATCAAATCTATCCCCCACACTGCGAAAGGCCACGGGCTCTGCATCTGTTTTAGTTCATTTGGAGCTGTTCGAGGAATCTTGGAGAACCTTTGACATTTGTCGCATCTTCGTAGATACTCCATCGAATCCTCGTTCATTGTTGGCCAGAAGTAGCCTTGCCTTAGAATCTTTTTTGCCAAACTTTGCCCCCCAGCGTGATCTCCACAGACGCCTTCGTGCACCTCCTTCCTCAGTTCCTTAGCTTTTTCTGGTGTAATGCACCTTAGCAGTGGCATCGAATATCCTCTTCGATACATAACACCATCGACCAGTATGTACCTAGCGGCTCGCCTCTGCAGAGTTCTTGTTTCTATCTGCTGGCAGTGTACCATTCGTCAGATACTCCAAGTAAGGCGCCATCCATGTATCTCCTAGGCGAATCTCCATATTGGATTTGGCTGTTTCTATGCTCGGCTTATTCAATCTTTCTACTGGAACTATGTTCAAGGTGTCTGCATCCTTCGCGCTCGCGAGTTTAGCTAAGGCGTCTGCATTTGAATTTTGGTCTCGCGGAATTTGCTGGAGGGTGTATTTTGTAAACTGAGCCAGCAAATCTTTCGTTTTATTTAGGTAGGCCATCATCTTTAAGCCTCTCGCTTGATATTCTCCCAGGACTTGATTCACGACTAGCTGTGAATCATAGATATCAAGCTTCTTTATGCTCATATCTTTGGCCATTCTTAATCTAGCGAGGAGTGCTTCGTATTCTGCTTCATTATTTGACGCGGTGAAGTCGAACCTGATTGCGCAGTGAAATCGATGCCCTTCCGGCGTTATCAATATCACTCCCGCTCCTGCGTGGGATTTGTTGGATGAACCATCCGTGAATAGCTTCCACGAAGGAGTTTTGTCTTGAGGCATGGGCGCTTCAGGCTGTTCACACTGTTCACTGTCTGGGAGTTCGGTGAATTCCGCAACAAGATCGGCCAGGACTTGTCCCTTTATTGCTGCTCGCGGTGCATAAGTTATATCAAACTGCCCTAGTTCGACTGCCCATTTTAACAATCGCCCAGCTGCCTCAGGTTTTTGAAGGACTTGCCGAAGGGGCTGGTCGGTTAGAACTGTGATAAGATGGGCTTGGAAGTATGGACACAACTTCCTGGAGGCTAGTATTAAGCAATATGCTAACCTTTCGATTGGCGGATATCTCAATTCTGCACCGATTAGCCTCTTGCTGATATAATAGACTGCTTTCTGTACGCCTTCTTCCACTCGTACTAGTACCGCACTAGCAACAACCTCAGTAATTGCCAGATAAATAAACAAAGTTTCTCCTTCAATCGGTTTTGACAGAATGGGAGGTTGCGCCATATGAGCTTTCAAAGCCTGGAATGCTTGCACGCAGTCTCCCGTCCATTCAAATTTCTTATTGCCCCTGAGTAGATTGAAGAAAGGGACACATTTGTCAGTTGATTTGGAGATGAATCTACTCAGGGAAGCGATCCTTCCGGTCAAACTTTGTACATCTTTGATTTTCTCCGGCGACTTCATGTCGATCAGGGCTTTTATCTTGTCAGGGTTGGCTTCGATTCCTCTTGAATTTACTATAAACCCCAAAAACTTCCCTGATCCGACTCCAAAGGAACATTTGAGGGGATTCAACTTCATCTAGTACTTATTTAACACATTAAAGCACTCTTGTAGATCCCTCACATGTCCTTCTGCCTTCTTAGACTTTACCAGCATGTCATCCACATATACCTCCATGTTTGCACCGATCTGCTCTTTAAACATGTGGTTGACTAGCCATTGGTAAGTCGCACCTGCGTTTTTCAGTCCGAAGGGCATGACTTTGTAACAGTATAAGCCCGTATCGGTCCGAAAGCTGGTGTGATCCTCATCAGGGGGATGCATGCTAATTTGGTTGTAGCCTGAATATGCATCCATGAACGAAAGGATCTCATGTCCTGCAGTCGCATCGACCAGCTGGTCGATCCTTGGGAGTGGGAAGTAGTCTTTTGGGCAGGCTTTATTGAGGTCGGTGAAATCCACGCAGGTCCACCACTTGCCGTTGGGCTTGGGGACCAGCACCGGATTCGAGACCCACGATGGATAGAATGCCACCCTGATAAACCCATTCTCCTTAAGTCTTTCGACTTCTTCCTTTAAGGCTCTTGATCTATCTTTATCGAGCAGCCTTCTTTTTTGTTGCACGGGTGGAAAAGTTTTGTCTATGTTCAAGACATGGCTGATTACCGCAGGATCTATTCCCACCATGTCTTTGTGTGACCAGGCGAAAACTTCTTGGTTCCTTCGCAAGAATTCCACCAACGCATGCTTCGTGGTAGGCTCTAAATTTTTCCCAACCTTCACGACTCTGGTCGGGTCTTTTTTGTCGAGTTGGACCTCCTCCAGGTCCTCGACGGGTCCAACATTCTCTTCAAAATCCCCAAAGCGAGGATCCAAATCTCCATCCTCACTTTGGGCAACGCCCTATTTGGTGACTTCACCACCTGATTGGGCTTGCGTATCTATTGCCATCTGCAATCGGTCTGGGGCAGTGCTCCTTGACGTTCCACTTTTTACCTTTGTGATTGAGGCGTTGTAGCACTCCCTGGCTTCCCTTTGGTTTCCTAAAACGCGTCCTACCCCCGCGTCTGTTGGGAACTTCATGGCTAGGTGCCACATAGAGATGACGGCCCGTATATCAACCAGTATGGGCCTCCCGATAACGGCGTTGTACGCCGAAGGACAATCGACCACTACAAAGGTGGCGAGTAATGTCCTTGTTGCAGGCGCTGTACCCGTCGTTACTGGAAGTTTGATCATTCCGGCTGGGGCAAGTCCTTCTCCAGAGAAGCCATATATCGTCTGATTGCAGGGCTCCAAGTTCTTTACGGAAAATTTCATGCGTTCCAGTGTTGATTTATACGGGATGTTCACCGAACTCCCTGTATCGACTAGTACTCTCTTTACCATCATGTTGGCCATCTGGATGTCCACGACCAGCGGATCGGAATGTGGGAACCGGACGTGCTGGGCATCACCATCAGAGAAGGTTATCTCTCCTTCCTCTGACCGAGCCTTTTTTGGTGCACGGTCCTCCACAGTCATCATCTCGATGTCCTGGTCGTGGCGCAGAGTCCGAGCATATCGTTCTTTGGCCTTTCCGCTATTTCCCGCAAGGTGCGGGCCTCCACAGATGGTTAAGAGTGTTCCAGCCACGGGGGCAGGCTGTAATGGTGGCGAGCGTTGGCGTGCGGACGCCTGCTCGTTGCCACCTGGAGCTTCTCGTTGGGAACTTCCCGAGGCCCGTACGTACCTTCTCAAGTGTCCTTGTCTAATAAGGAACTTGATTTCGTCCTTTAACTGGTTGCATTCGTTAGTGTCATGTTCGTAGTCGTTATGGTAACGACAGAACTTGGTTGTGTCTCTTTTCGAAATGTCCTTTCGAATGGGTCTAGGTTTCTTGTAAGGCACACTAGAGCTTGTGGCCTGGTAAACCTCTCCCCGAGACTCAACGAGGGCAGTGTAGTTAGTGAACCTAGGTTCATAACGATTACCCTTGGCTCGTTTGTTGTCGGAGGTGGAAGGCTCGTTATACGGCCGTTTCCCACCATTCTTGCCATTAGCGTTGCCATTTCCGTTGCTTTTGTCGTTGCCATTAGGTTTGGAACCATTGGCGGCTTTGGCGGGTTCGGCGGCTTTCTTACCCTTGTTCGAGGGTTTTCCATCATCAGCAATGGCCTCTTCGAGCTTAATGTAACGATCAACTCGGTCCAAGAACTCCTGGGTTGTTTTAACTCCTTCCTTTCAAAGACTTTTCCAGAGGGGAGAGCAACGTTTTACCCTTGCGGTAATGGCCATCATCTTACCTTCATCTCCTACTGTTTTTGCTCTAGTTGCCGCTCGCATAAAGTGCTGGACGTAATCCTTCACTGTTTCTTCGTCCTGCTGGCGAATCTCGACTAGCTGGTTTGCTTCGGTTGGGTGCACACGACCCGCATAGAACTGTCCGTATAACTCCCTTACGAACATTTCCCTTCCTATGCTTGCAGGCGGGAACTTAAAGAACCACTCCTGCGTTGCTTCAGAAAGTGTTGCAGGGAAAATCCTGCACCGAGCGTCTTCAGACACTTTCTGAATGTCCATCTGAATCTCAAACTTATTCACATGCAAGACTGGGTCCCCATATCCATCAAAGTTTGGGAGCGTAGGCATCTTGAATTTGCTGGGAGTTTCAGCATTAGCTATCCTTTGGACGAGAGGAGTACCTTTCCTCCTATCGTGGTTGATGTAAGAAGTCCTTCCTCCGACCAGCTGTTGCACCGCCTGGTTGAGTGCGTCTATCTGGGCTTGCACTGCGGTAGGAATCGCGGTGGCCTCTGTTGCTGGGGGGATGTTCTCGCCGTGCCTCTCACAACGATCATTGAGTACATCTCTCAGGTCCTCTTCTCTTCTTCGCTGCTCGCTACCACCGAGCCGGTTGAAGACATTGTTTTGTCTGGGCTGCCCCCCAGCATCCTGTCTATTTGGTTGGTCATCTTGAGGTACTTGGCTCCTGCTTTTACCTCTTTCTCCATTCCTCCCACTGGAATTTCCCTTGCATGAGTCAGCCTCATTGTATCCGTGGCCATCTCTGAACCTTGACTAGCTATGGTGAGATCGACTGTTCCCCCGATGCCCGTTCCTGGCTGAACCATCCCGAGCGTTAGAGGGTGGTCTGCGCTGGTCGTGGTGTCCCCGTGCACCATCGTGCCGTGGGGGGCCCCGGACCGCAGAACCTAACTCTGAGTCTCTCCTGTTGCCAGGAGAGTACCGGCCTCTGTTCGGTAGGTTCGGCCTATCATCCCCATGGCGTCTAGGGCTGCGAGGCTGATGCTCGGCCCTATTCTGCCTCTGTTGCGGGGGATTACCCCGAGCAACTTGGGATGGTGGCTGTGCCTCAGGATCCTGTGGGACATCGCCATGGGGCATCTGAGGCTGCTCGGGCCTTTGCGGACTTGAAGGCTAAATCGATGGGCTCGGATTAGGACCTCTCTGGGCTGGCCCATTCACTGGTTGATCAGGCTGCGAGGCAGGTGCAGCCTGATTTCTTGCCAACAGCAAGGCCGCCTCCAGGGCTGCCATGGCTTCGCTCTGGTGGCGATCCACCTCCGCCTGTCTTTCGCTCAATTCCGCGCGCTGCCTTTCTCATCTCCTGCTGCTGCCGTGCCATAACCTCAGCGGCAGTCTCCTGACTGGCTCTCAGATTAGCCAGCTCTTCTTGCAACGCTCCCAGAGTACTCTTCAGCGTCGCATCGTCCATTTCCTCCTCTTCAAAGTCCAGTTGTGGCTCATCCTCCGCCATGCTCGCAGGGGGAGGAGGAGGTGGCGGGTTAGATGGTGCAGCGGCGACCGCCTGCCCAGTTTTCTTTCCTGCTTTCGCCATTGGTTTTCTTAACAGCAATAAATCAATCTCTCAATGAAAGCACCAGAATGTTGACCCAAGATTTGGCCAACTGACACGGAGTCAAAACGTAATTGATATGAATGAATGTATAGAGAAGAGCGTAATGACAAAAGTAAAGAAAACACAGTAATTTATAGTGGTTCGGCCCTAGGATCTGGTAATGACCTACGTCCACTTAGACTGATATTGATATAAGAATTAGAAGGGTAATCAAAGAACCAGGGTTCGATGAGTTTCACTAACCTCCCAAGAATAATACAAGTTTTCTTGGAGAATTACTATAGTTTCGAATGATTCAAAAGCCAAAAGTCCCTTCCTTTGAGCTATCTCCTGCTATTTATAGGCTCAAGGAGGGTTACAAAAGATTGTTACAGATATTCTTTCCTGAATAATCGGATATCCAGAAGATTGTATGAGATAAATTCGGGACTCATAAAGATCTTCCCATAAATGTTGCCTTGTTCACGGAACCCGCGACCAGACTGGTCGCGGGTAAGACGGGCTTACCCTGCTTCTACGGTGTCTTCTGGTCGATGCTCTAGCAGACGCTTCCAGGTGTCAGCCACGTGTCCAGAGATTACTTGCCACATCACCAACGCTAATTTATTGGATAACAGTTCTATTAACTTATTGTCATCGCATGACATGTTATCAAAGAACTCAACCTATATTGATTCAATATCACATTAGACTCCAAGTCTAATAATCTATAAGCATTGCTCTTTGAGGCATAGTCCACAAATGCACAACTTGTAGCCCTTGGACCTAACTTGGTCATTTTAGGATCTGTGTTCTTGCAATAGGCAAGACACCCCCATACTTTAAGATAACCAATGTTTGGGTTCTTTCATTTCCATAACTCATATGGAGATATATTATTTTTCTTCATGGGAATACGATTCAAAATATGACAAGCGGATAGCAAGGATTCACCCCACAAATTAAAACTCAATTTTGAATGTAATAGCATAGCATGAATCATCTCAAGAAATGTTCTATTTTTCATTTCCACTATACCATGTTGTTGTGGAGTATAAGGGGTGGTACATTCATGTATTATTCCATGATATTCACAAAACAAGTTGAAATCATTTGAAAAATATTTACCACCCCTATCATTTCTAAACACTTTTATTTTTCTTTCTAATTGATTTTTCAGCTTTCGCTTTTTATGATTTAAACACATTAAATGCTTCATCTTTGTTCTTAAGCAAATATATATATGTGAACCTAGAGAAATCATTTATGAAAGTAATAAAATATCTACATCCTTCGCTAGTCAACATTTTATTTATTTTACATAAATCACCATGTATCAAATCTAACAATTTAGAATTTCTTTCAACACTAGGAAAATATTTCTTTACCATTTTAGATTTAACACATAGTTCACATTTATCATGCTTAATATTATCAAAATAAATCAATCCACATTTGATTGCTCTTTTAATTGTTCTAAATCCTATATGTACAACGTCTAAAATGCCACAAAGTAATAAAATTTGAGTCAAGCTTATAACAAGAAGAACTAGAATCTTTACTATTCATATTATCGATGGAGGTACAAAGTTTGAACATACCATCACAAGCATATCCCTTCCCCGCAAATACATTCCCCTTTGACAATGTAAGCTTGCCAGAATATATCACAACCTTGATTCCCAGTTTACCAAGCAAATTTCCACTCATAAGGTTTCCACTCATTTCTGGTACATACAAAACATTGGTGAGTGGAACCTTCTTGTCAGATGTGAAGAATAAGTCAATTGTTCCCTTTCCTTAAACATTGGACATTTTCCTTCAAAGGTCTTGAATTAAGATCTATCATAGGTAACATGGATGGTAGCACAAGCATCATACCACCACCCATTTACCTTTCAATGTATGGAAATTATTTCGCTTAGTGTTGCTACTAGCTCTTCTTCGGTTGAATTGACTCTTGCTTCATTATTTTGGTTCCTCCTGAACCTACAATCTCTTGCAAAGTGACCATTTTTTCCACATACAAATCAAGGTCCTTTGGAACTTTTGAATTGACCTTTATTCTTCTTAGGCCCCAAGAGTTTTTGACGCTTGCCTTTATCCTCTTCAATCCTCAAAGGTTTGAGAATTTCCTCCAATGAATTCTCCTCATTCTTGTAGAGGATTTTCTTCCTATAGCCCCTCCAAGATGGAGGCACTTGACTATTATGACACCAACAAGAAATTTCTTCGACCATATAATATTAAGTGTAGATAGCTTATTTACAATAGCTTGTAACTCATGGATTTTGGGAAGAAAGAGTTTCATATCATAAAACTTAAATTCCATGTATTGAGTAATAATGAATTTCTTTGTACCTTCTTCTTCCGCTTTGTACCTTTTATCTAAAGCTTGCCATATCTCCTTGGCGGTCTTTGTGTTGGTGTAGAGATCATAGAACTGGTCCAATAACGCATTAAGAATATGACCCCCTTCATATCAACTCATCTTCTTTGCGTTTCTTCATTTGTTTGATGACTTCTTGAGTGTCATCATCCTTTGCAGGTTCTATAGCTGTTAGATTCTTATCCATGTAACGTCGTGCGTTTTGAGTACCTTTAAACAATTCGGGTAGAGATTGTTTTACCCAAGTTAAGAATATTATTTTAAATAATATTATAGTTGTTGGAGTTTATTTCCATGAGATATTTCTAGCCAAATTATGAATTGTGTGATTAAAATTCAAGATAAGACTTTCGGTCTTGGGCCAACACAAAAACCCTAATCGGGAAAAAATATTAGAAAATAAAATGAAAAACTATGGCAAAAATATTTTGGGCATAAAATATATTCATAAAAATTTAAGTTTGGTCAAAAATAATAAACCCAAGAGGAAATGGAAATTTAGGGCATTTTGTGTTAAATGCTTAATTTTTGCAGAATTGTGGAATTTTATTCCATAAATGGACCTTAGATTAAATTGTATTGTGTGGTTAATGAAATTAAATGTGAGAGATATTTAGTTTAATTATTATGTGTTACGTTTTATTTTTAAAAAAAAAAAACTTTATAAGAGTGAAAAATGTTATAGAAAATCAAATTTTTTTTTTTTGGATTTTTGGAAAAATCAATTTCTTAGAAAATGTTTATTAACCTTTATTTAAAACAAAAGTAATAATAAAATAAATAATAAAGAGGTGGTTGGACATGTGATGGTTTTAAATTGTGTAGTCTAAATTGATTTAAGTTTAATCACATCTAATTAATGTTAATGACACCAATGTGACATAAAGTAAAAACACTCAAGTGTTTATATTTTTCTAGTTGTTATACTCTTCCATTTACCTCTCCCAAACCCATTACTCTCTACTCTCACTATCATCTTCTTCAAAAATTTCCTCTTAAGTTTCTCACCATTTTCAACTACCAAGAACACTAAGAAAACTTGGAATCATAAGCTTTGGTCTTGGAAGAGTTTTTCCCTAAGGTAAAAGTTTTAAAAACTTAACTTTTGTGAAGTGTTTAATCATAGATCCTTCAATAACTAACTATCCGTGTTCTTGGGGGAGTTGGTTTAAGGTTTTGAAAGAGTTTTTGAAGGTGATAAAGCTAGTAGAAACATTAAAAACCCAAGCAAGAACAACAAGAGGTAAACAATTTACTTTTTATGGTTGTTTTTGTATAATTTTAAGCATTATTTTGTGTATTTAAATCTTAAGGTTTCTTATTGGTGATTTAATAAGGCTATGGTAGTTTCTTGATAATTTTTATGATGCTTGTATGTTGATTTTAGAAAATAGGGACCCAAAATCCCTAAGGGTTTTGTTGAAAACCCTAAAACAAAAATACAAGTTTTGAGCCGTGACTTCCAAAGGGTCAAGCTTCCACTATATACTGATTTTGTAAAAATAAATTGTATTGTGATATTTTTGAGATGGATTACATGAATTTGAGCTTTTGAAACACTAAAAAACGTTTAGAAATGAGTGAGTTATGCTATTTCAAAGTTTAGGTAAAAAAATTTGTTTTTTTCGTATTCTTAATTTCGGGACCAAGTTTGGGCAGCCACTGTATAAGGAAAATGAACCCAGTTTTTTCTAAACTTTGGTAGAGATATTTTTGGCATACCCTAGTATGTCTCTGTAAAATTTGGTAACAAAATACTCTACAGTATGAGAGTTATTAAGTGCCAAATTTTGAAAAAAAAATAAGGACTTGAAAATAAGGTCATTTTTACCTCAATGTTTGAAAAATGTTTTAACCAATACAAAATGCTCCTGTTGACATAAGATATTACAGAGACCTAAATGTCATACCAAAGATTGAATATGGAAATTTTAATAACAATTGAGTAAGTAAATTTCAAGTTATGACCTAACAAAATATGTAGTTAAAAATATGAAAAATGAGGTTTTACACTTAGTGCAAAAATGATATTTTGAAACTTAAGATAAAAGTACATTTGTGCATATTGCAAGATAGAAACTTTGTAAGTCTTAAAAACATCTTGACCTAAAATACCACTTTGAGATTAATGAGAATTATTTTTATTAAATAATTTTTATTCTTTCTAAAAATAAAAGATTTGATTTATTAATAAGTTCATAAATTAAAAGAGATTTTAAAACCCTATATTTTGATAAAATAATTAAGTAAATTATTTTTCTACTAAGTAAATTTGATTAATTGAATTCAGAGAATTAACTAGTCAATATAAGAAATTATTAACAGTTTTTCCTAATTAAGTTAAGATTAGGCTATTTTCTTAAAACATATTTTAGAGATTAAAACTTTAAGAAAAATAAAAGGAAAACTAAGAGATTATTTTTCTTGAAAAATATAAGTGAGGAATTTAATTAGTATTTTCTGGATAATACTGGCTAAAATCTTTTATATATTTAACCGACTTGTTGAAAGTACGGGTTAATAGCACAACTTTAAAAGAATAAGATGTTTAACGGATTATGGGAAATACTATTGCGATACCCGAGCCTAGGTATCGAGACCATAGGATGGGTCTCCTCGAGACTTAGGGTTTAGTCTCAAATTTTTGCGTATGAATTTCTTGAATGAGTTTAAAACCAAATAAGGATATTTAATCCTTACAAATGATTTTGAAAATGACCAAACTGCCCAAAATAATAATAATGAATTATGAGTGCCATAATTATTCTGAGTATACTGTACGGACAATTACAGTATTGGCTAAGCATAACTGGACTTTACGTTGAAGGGTGAAATCCTGCTAAGAGCTAAGGACTCCAAGTAAGTCAACTTCTATTGTTTGGCTACAACATGAAAGGACTAGTGTAATGTATGTTAGTATAGTTACACATGCACATGTATACACTGTCTTAGAAATTTTACATAGAGACGTTAGTCTAGTAGGTGCTGATTAGAAAATATGAATGGTAGATATCCGTCATATTCTAGATGGTTGATCCCCGTCACACTGCTTGTTTGCTTTTATTATGTTTGGTTCACTACCGCGATGAGTGGCCAAGAGTTGAGGATTACTGATTTAAACCTAGGGGCACCAAAAAGAATGGGACCTAGGGTCCCTCATTCTTACTTAATCATTGAACAGTTAGAACTCGAGCAAGCGCTCTGATAACTTTTTCCCAGATAGCAGTCGTGAATATTGGCCATTCAGTGAGAGTGCCTAGAGATACTAGGGGATCCAAGTTTGAGTGATATTGAACACCCTAGAAGCAACTGCTCGCCAACACCACTGATTAACATATAAGTCTCTGTAAACCCGTGTAACTTCAATCACTCTTGGATAAGTAGCGATGCCCTAGGTAATTGGATGGTTACCCTTGTGAGGGATTTAATTTTGGATAAGTAGCGATGCCCTAGGTAACTCGATGGTTACCCTTGTGAGGGATTTACTTTTGGATAAGTAGCGATGCCCTAGGTAACTTGATGGTTACCCTTGTGAGTGGTTTACTTTTGGATAAGTAGCGATGCCCTAGGTAACTCGATAGTTACCCTTGATGGAGATATTTATTGGCTAGATCTTAGTGCTGAGACTTGATTCTCCCTTATTGATTAACAAATATGTTGGAGGGTGTGGTGTGACCGAATTGTTGGAAATTGTCTGGCGTTGGTCACAAATTATTTTGATATACATTATATCTGTTTGCTCTAGGATTTTCTGAGTGCAAGGATTTATCTGAAATAGTTTGCCATTAGTTATCTGACATAACCATAAGTTTGCTAGGACGTTTTGTGTTCTTGAAATAGATTGCTTAGGATCCGGATGGATCTGAAACCCTAATTTTGTTAAGCTATTGTTATCAGTGGTCAGTGACTTGGTCAGTGACCACCTGTCTTCTCTACATGTTATTTTAAAGTTGAACTTACTAAGCGTTTTTGCTTACCTAGTTATTTCCTGTTATAGGTAAGAACAAGGGCAAAGTAGAGTAGTGAGTGCTGGAGTCTACTTTGTTGATGTACATGTGGATCAACCTTTTGGGAAGTTGTTTTTTTTTCATAAACAAGGCTCAGTTTACTTTTCATAAACTATGTTTGTATTAAATATTAAGTATGGCCATATGATTTGAAAAAGTTTTTTTTTATACGAATTTTTGAGACATTTCGTTAAATGAAAACGTTTATATTTTTGCATTATCGATTCTTAAATATCCAGGATGTTACAGTTGGTATCAGAGCTCGAGTTGAGCCGATTCTGTAGACAACCCACATGTACATTTCACAAAGATAGATCGACACTCACTGTAAGTACTGTCTTTTCATATTCTTTCTTTAACATTCCTTTATTTAAGTCGATTCTATAAATTGTAGGTTATGGCTGATATACCTGAGAGAGGTGACCCTGTGATAGAGAAACTACCTATGCTCCCTACGCCTAGGATCGATTACTATAGACTCTTTAACGATGAGAATCCTCGACGCTTCGAGTACGATCAATGACATAGGCATGTAATTTGGCAATGGACTCATTACATAACAGAAGTCCTTGATAGGGCCAACACACCCGAGCAATGGAGAGTACGATATGCCAACACTTGTCTAAGAGGCTCGTCACAAATATGGTTTCATCACACACGTTGGCGGCTGGTTCGCGACACATGGGATGACTTCTGTATGCCGATCGAGTTAGCATTTCGGCCATGGATTGGCCTATCTCCATGGTTGATAGCAAACCTCAAGGCAAGGTGGTAGAGCCAGAGGAGGATCCCGAGCAGTCAGATGAGCATACCGACATAAAACTGGATATCCTGATGGATAACCTAGATTAGGTTATGGTGTGAAAGTCTTGTTGATAATTTTTGTAAAGACTTTGCAAACCTACTAGGTTCTATGACTTTTATATAGTTGTAGCAGGCGGACGTGGAAACCCGACGTGTAGCTAGGGTTCTCTTTTCTATTTATCGCTCTGCTAACTAAAACCTTATGGCATAATCTGTCATGATCATTTTCTCTTGCTAGGTTATATTCCTGAATGTTATGTACCTACCTTGTATATATTTAAAAAAAATAAGTAACTAGTCTAGTAGGGATATAAGTTCGCCTTTTAGGACTAATTTTGTGAATCCCTTAGAATGGCCAACTCGAACTTAAAACTTTGTTGTATATAGTATAACTTATGAAGTAAAGTTGCTAACTTTTGTTAAAAAGTGTTGATTGCTTGATGTGCTTGATATGTTTGGCATGCTTAAATATGATATTAAAAAACTATCTGTATTGGTATTAACTTCTCGCCTCTATGCGCTTAGGAGATTTTTGATTTTAAATCAAACAAAAGGCAAGGACAATAGCTCAGAGAGGACGGGGTGTTGCTGGCCAGGGCCAGGCCGCACCTGCTGTTAGAGCTCAGAACGCGCCTGCTGCTAGAGCTCTAACCTAAGCTACTAGAGTTTACGAGATAGATGAGCAGATGAATACTCTACAAAGGCTAGTGGAAACGAAGGGAGCCCAAATTGAAAGAGGGCAAAAGAGACAGGAGGACTCTGATGCCCTCCAAGCTGAAAGGTTTAATAACCTTTTAGGACGACTCCCGATGCCACCCAATAAAGCTCAATACAATGAAGTACCCTCTACAAAAAACTAAATACCACCTAAAAAAATGAAGAACATAACCTTGGCCCACAAGTTGTCGTTGAGAAACCTGTACCGCCAGTAGAAGCACCAAGAGTTGCCCGAGCGAAACCTATCACAGAAAGGTTCGACAACTAGAATCTAGGGCTGATCATTGGGTGGGTTGGTCGGGTTACAAGGCATTTTTACCCGTCCAATATCATAATCGGGTTAGCAAAAGTGACCCGTAACTTACCCAATTAAGAATTTTTTTTTACCCGTCCAATAGTTTGGGCAGGTTGGTCGGGTTAACCCACCCAAACCGAAATGGTATTTTTTTTGGGCGGGTTGGGTCAACCCGCCCAAACAAAAGTGGTATTTTTTTTTTTTTTTACATTTTTTTCTTTTAAATACTAGTACTAATAGTGTGAAGTTTATCTTTTTAAGCTTAAAATAATATTTTAAATTTATAGTAAAAAAATTAAAACAAAAATTAATTAATTTATATATTTATTTGAATATATATTAAAAATAATAAGTTCTTAATTAGGCGGGTTGATAATTATTTTCAACCCGCCCAATGTAACAATTGGGAGGTTTAAATTTTGGTCGGTTTATTCGGGTTGCATTTTTTGGCGGTTTTTTCGGGTTGGTTTGGGCGGATTATTCGGGTTGGGTGGGTTGTAAAAATTTCTGTACAGCCTTACTAGAATCCACCTACGTTCGAGGGGACCTATATGTTGAGAGAGAAGGTAGTTTGTGAGACCTATATGTTGAGAAAAGATGCCTGCATCTGGTGGGACGCAGCCAAGAAAGGGAATAATGCTGCCAAGAAGGAATGGTTAGAGTTCTTGACCTTATTCAATGCCAAGTAATTCAGTAAGGTAGTGATCGAGCACAAAGTGAATGAGTTCAAAAATTTGAAGCAGGGAATGTCGAGCGTGCAAGACTACGTTCGAAAATTCGACCAGTTGTCTAAGTTCGCAAAGAACCAGGTGAACACCGAAGATAACAAGATTTGGAGTTTCATGAAGGGCATGCACAAAGACATTGCCAATTGTGTAGACACTGGTAGGACTGGCTCAAAAATGTATTCCTAAACTGTGGAACAGGCTCTTCGCCAAGAGTCTTGGGTCGTGTTAGACAAGCCATAATCACAAAAGAACGAAGACATGAGGTACACTCCCAACAACCCCAAACAATTTGAGGCCAATTAGAATGGTCCAAGAGGAAAGTTTAACCCGAGGTTCGGCCAAAACTCAGTGAGGACAAACAATCCAGGAGGCTCAAGGCCGAATGCAAGGGGAAATAACAAAAGAAAATGGGGACCTCCCAATCAGGAAATGGCTAGTTCCAACAAACAGTCGAGACATGAGTTTGAACAATGGCCACTGTGCAAGAAGTGTAAACGACGCCATCGAGGTGAGTGTGGGGTATGTTATAACAGTGGAAAGTCGGGGCAGTTTGCTAAAGAGTGTCGAATGCCAGCCAAGGGCAACAGAAATGACCAGCAGAATAAATTGGAGCTCTGCCTCGATTTTATGCGCTTACGCAAAGCGAATAAGGAACTGGACCATCTGATATGGTGTCAAGTTAGATTTCTATCGCCCAAATTAATGGATACTGGTGCATCACATTCTTTTGTATCTGCATCCTTTGTGGAAAAATTAAATAGAATGCCTGAGCCTATGCCTGCTATTTGTGGGGTATCCTTGCCTTCAAGAGAGGATATGCTGGTGCGAACATGGGTTAGAGCCGTACCAGTTTAGGTAGAAGGTCGTGAGTTGACAGTGGATCTGTTAGTCTTGGAACTACATGAATACGACGTCATATTTGGGATGGATTAGTTAACCAAATATCGAGCCATTGTTAATTGCAAGCGCAGAAAAGTGGTCTTCACCACAGAGGGAGAAGAACCATTCGAGTTCAAGGGTACATCAAGAAAAAAGAAGTGCCCCATGATTTATGCGATGAAGGCGAGAAAAATGTTGAGTGACAGATGCTTCGATTTTCTGGAAAGCATAGTGGATAAGGATAAAGAGACAGGTCAACAATCTTCTGATGTACCGCTCGTGTACAAATTTCCTGACGTATTTCCCAAAGATCTCCTAGGGATTCCACCAGACCAAGAGATCATGTTTGAGATAGAGAAAATTTCGAGAACTGCGCCGATCTCAAAGACTCCTTACAGGATGGCGCCATCTGAACTTAAGGAGTTGCAATCGCAACTGCAAGAGGTACTAGACAAGAAGGTCATAAGGCCTAGCCATTCTTCGTGGGGAGCCCCGATCTTATTCGTGAAGAAGAAAGATGACTCGATGAGAATGTAAATTGACTATTGGGAGTTGAACAGAGCGATGATCAAGAAGCGATATCCATTGCCCAGGATCGATGATCTTTTCGATCAACTACAAGGAGCATCGATATTCTCCAAAATAGACATGCGATTGGGCTACCATCAGCTCAAGGTTAATGTAATGCCCCGAAATCCCTAATGCAGTTTAATGGCTGGATTAGTAGGCTGGGAGGGCCATAGCTGTTTAATTATGCCATTAAATGATAATGTGCATGTTTATGTGAATTATATTATAATATGATGTTATATGCATGCATGTGGTTCCACATTTGATCATTAGGGTGTTTTGGTAATTTGGCCCGTTTAGGGCATTTTTGTGTATTTTGGTGCATATTGTGAATTATGGATGATATCCCATTATTATGGAGATATATTCGAGCTATTCGGCATGAGACGGTCTTATATTGTGAATTAGTGGTTTTTTCATAACGGGGTCATTTATTGGGATATTGAGTAATGAGAATGTTATTTGATGATAATTGGGAGTTATTGAGATCATGAGGAAATTCTGGAAGTTTTGACTATAATATCCCCAGGGGTGTTTTCGGGACCCCGAGCATTAGGTTTTATTTTAGGTTACTTAAGCTTGAAGTAGCTTGTCAGATAGAACCGTACGTTAGAAAACACTTTTTCTCTTCCCGTTAGTTCATTTTACCGTTCGAGGCATTTTTGAAGAAATCTTGAGTTCTAGGAGTCGGAATCAAGCGAGGATCGAGGCATAGCGATCCTAGGAAAGATTATAAGCTTCTTGACTGAAGGATTTGATGGAAAATAACCCAATCAAAGTTAATCTAAGTCTTAAGTTTTGAGTTTTTAGAGTTTCTAAGCGTTAAATTGGATTTTGTGAATCGTTGAGTTTTTGGTTTGTTTGAGCCTCGAGATTTGATGGTTTTGGATCATTGGGGAGTTTGGAAACTTTGATTTTTGGATTTGGAAGTGTTTAGGTATGTTTTTGGAGGGTTTGGGATGAAGAAGATCGAGTTCTTGGCTGGTTCTGGGTGGGGGGGTCGCGGCCCTGTTCTTGGGCGCCGTGGCCCAAGCTCAAAGAAGCAGCTGGAGGCTTTTGGCCTGTGCTGGACGCCATGGCCCTAAGAAAGGGGCACTGCGACCCTTTCTCCTGATGTGGCTGGGGGTCGCGGCTCAAGCTTCTAGGGCCGCAGCTCTTGGGTGTTTTTGAGGCCGTTTGAGTGTTTTGACCTCGGGAACTTGGTTTTAGGCTTCACGATTGTTCCTACTATCCAGATTAGTGGGGATTGATGTCCCGGAGGCTAGATCTTGGTTTGGGAACCTTTGTTACTCATTTTATTGATGGTGTCCCATATTTGGTTATGACTAGGTGACCGCTAAAGGGCTAAAAGTTAGATCGTTCTCAAGGGTCGTTCTTTTATTCATTCTCGCTCGAATCAGAGGTAAGAAAACTGCACCCTGTGTATATGACATGCATGATTGTTGTTGAGGCATGTTCGTGGATAAATGTGGACATTGACTGCATATTAAATGCTTAGCAGAGCTTGCTTACTTGTGCATGGCACTAATTAGTCAGGGACGACACTGGTCGCATATTACTGACCTGAGAGTTAGAAACGACATAAGTGTCCTAAACGCAGGGACGATAAAAGATTAGATCTAATCGATATCAGCGTTGAATGACTCTAGGAGCATTAATGCTGGACCGACCCTAAGGTCGATGAAACTTATAAGCACTTGTCTAGTCTATGACTAGTTACTCAGAGCCAGGGCCTAGGTGACAGCTTGTCACGTGGCTAGGGAGCGGAATCCCATGGTTGTGACTCTATGGTCACGAGGTAGGTTATGTTGATGACTAGTCATCAAGCACCTATCCTGTTTAAGCTAGTGAAATGATCACTTATTTGTAAAGCCCCGGTGACCCTATCATCACATGGTTAGAGGGAACGGAACCCACCTTAGTGATTTTTGTGACTGTCACTCATCTGTTTTGGACTGAAAGTCCTGAATGATTATTATGATCATTGTTGATATTATATTCATGTTATATTGTGTTTTCTTGCTGGGCTTTGGCTCATGGGTGCTATGTGGTGCAGGTAAAGGGAAAGAAAATCTCACCCAACCTTGAGTGGAGAGCTTAGGTGGTGCTGTGTACA
The DNA here is from genome assembly GCF_963169125.1 of Humulus lupulus. Classification (NCBI taxonomy): domain Eukaryota; kingdom Viridiplantae; phylum Streptophyta; class Magnoliopsida; order Rosales; family Cannabaceae; genus Humulus; species Humulus lupulus. The sequence goes on along the minus strand of NC_084801.1, from coordinate 20,001,167 downwards.
TATGCGGCCGCTTGACCACCATGGCCAAGGAGTTCTCAGAGGAACTAGGGGTTTACCCTATTTTTGCCGCTTAGGTCAACGGGTTTGTAAACTTGAAACTGTAATGACCATTTTGAGTTGTAAATAACTTGTAAATGTTTTTTATGGGCCCATGAACAGTTTTGTGTTCTAAATAAAATATATCCTTTCTTTTTTATTGGTTTTCCACCTTAGCCTGTTAATAATACCTAGAAGCACGTTTTTAACCAAAGAACTCGAGTAGCGAGTTAAATTTCCAGTTCACCGTTCATCGTAACGGTTCTAGGGTAACCAGGGCGTTACAATTAAGGAGACGGATATACCAAAGATGACCTTCAGAATGCGCTACGATCACTACGAGTTCTTAGTGATGTCCTTTGGGCTAACCAACGCACTTGCAGCATTCATGGATCTCATGAATCATGTGTTTCACGTGTATTTGGAAAAGTTCATTGTCATGTTCATTGACAATATTCTAATATACTCGAAAAGCCAAGAAGAGCATGTAACACATCTAGAAATAGTCCTCCAGCGTCTGCAAGCTAAAAAGCTTTACGCAAAATTTTCGAAGTGCGAATTTTGGCTAGAGAAAGTTAGTTTTCTTGGGCATACGGTGTCGGGAGACGGAATTTTGGTAGATCCTGCCAAGACAGAAGCTGTTATGCAGTGGAAATCTCCAAAAAATACTCATGAGGTTAGAAGTTTTCTTGGGAAAGCGAGATATTACCGGCGATTTGTGGAAGGATTTTCCAAAATAGTCGCACCGATGACTGCCCTCACCCACAAAAACATCAAGTATGAATGGTATGAAAAATGCGAGAAGAGTTTTCAGGAGCTGAAAATGAGACTGATAATTGCTCCAGTGCTGACAATCCCTAATGGCCCAGAGGGATATACGATTTATAGCGACGCCTTAGGCCAAGGGCTAGGAGCAGTGCTGATGCAGCATAGAAAAGTGATTACTTATGCTTCTCAACAGCTAAAGAATTATGCTCCTTATGCCATGCATCCAGGCACCACGAAAATGTACCAAGACTTGAAGAAGTATTTTTGGTGGCCTGGGATGAAAAAGGAGACCGTAGAATATGTGGCACATTGCTTGATTTGTCAGCAGACAAAGGCCGAGCATCAATGACCAGCCAGATTGTTGCAGCCCTTAGAAATTCCAGAGTGGAAGTGGGAGATAGTTACTATGGAATTTGTCACAGGTCTACCAACCACTCCCAAGGGGCATGATGCCATTTGGGTTATCGTAGATAGGCTGACTAAGTCTGCCAATTTCTTGCCTATCAAGGTAACTTATGGGGCACATAAGTTGGCAGATATCTACATTGCAGAAATTGTGAGACTGCATGGTGTACCCAAATCCATCGTATCTGACACGACTGATGTTTCATCTCGACATTATCGGAGAGAATCCAAACGAGGTTGGGTACTAAACTGAAATTCAACACCTCTTTCCACCAACAAACAGATGGTCAAAGCGAACGAACAATTCAAACCCTGGAAGATATGATGAGGCCCTGCATGCTCGATTTTCGAGGGTCATGAAATGAGAAGCTTCCACTGGTAGAGTTCGCTTACGATAACATCTATCATGATTCGATCAAGATGGCTCCGTATGAGGCTTTATACGGAAGGAAATTTCGATCACCGATTCATTGGCACAAGGCCAGTGAAAGAAAGTTTCTCGAATTGGGTGAGGTTGATCAGGTTACCGAGGACATTCGGTAGATAAGGCAACGCTTGCAAACTCAGTCGATCGACAGTGAAAATACACCGACCGACACAGGAGACCCCTAGCATTTGAGGTTGGTGATAATGTGCTGCTAAAGGTAGCTCCACTATGAGGGGCTATGCGGTTTAGGAAGAAAGGAAAGCTCAGCCCAAGGTTCGTTGGACATTTTGAAATCATAGAGAGGATCAAGGAAGTAGCTTATCGTTTAGCTCTTCCACCCGCCTTGTCTAAGGTGCATGACATGTTTCATGTACCCATGTTGAGAAAATATGTGCATGATCCCTTTCATGTACTCAACTATGAGCAGCTGAGCGTTGATCCTCAATTCGTCTATGAGGAGAAGCTGGTGACGATTCTAGACCGGAAGGAAAAAGTGTTGAGGAACAAGACTGTTCCGCTGGTAAAGGAGCAGTGGTGTAACAACGACATAAAAGAGGCGACCTGGGAAACAGAAGGCAAGATGAGGGAGTTGTATCCTCATTTGATTTAAGTTTTGAGGACGACTAATTAATGTTAATGACACCAATGTGACATAAAGTAAAAAGACTCAAGTGTTTAGATTTTTTTTTAGTTGTTATACTCTTCCATTTACCTCTCCCAAACTGACCACTCTCTCTACTCTCACTCTCATCTTCTTCAAAAATTTCCTCTCAAGTTTCTCACCATTTTCAACTACCGAGAACACGAATAAAACTTGGAATCATAAGCTTTGGTTTTGGAGGAGTTTTTCCTTAAGGTAAAAGTTTCAAAAACTTGACTTTTGTGAAGTTTTTAATCATAGATTCTTCAATAAATAACTATATGTGTTCTTGGGGGAGTTTGTTTAAGGTTTTGAAAGTGATAAAGCTAGTAGAAACATCAAAAACCCAAGCAAGAACAAAGGTAAAAAGTTTAGTTTTTCTATAGTTTTATAATTTTAAGAATTATTTTGTGTATTTAATGCTTAAAGTTTCTTATTGGTGATGTAATAAGGCTATGGTAGTTTCTTGATAATTTTTATGATGCTTGTATGTTGATTTTTGAAAATAGGGACCCAAAATCCCCAAGGGTTTTGTTGAAAACCCTAAAACAAAAATACAAGTTTTGAGCCGTGACTTCCAAAGGGTCAAGCTTCCACTGTATACTGATTTTGTAAAAATAAATTATACTGTGATGTTTTTGAGATGGATTACATGAATTTGAGCTTTTGAAACACTAAAAAACGTTTAGAAATGAGTGAGTTACACTATTTCAAAGTTTAGGTAAAAAAACTGTTTTTTTTTCGTATTCTTAATTTCGGGACCAAGTTTGGACAGCCACTGTATAGGGAAAATGAACCAAATTTTTTCTAAGCTTTGGTAGAGATGTGTTTGGCATACTCTAGTATGCCTCTGTAAAATTTGGTAACAAAATACTTAACGGTTTGAGTGTTATTAAGTGCCAAAGTTTGGAAAAAATAAGGACTTGAAAATAAGGTCATTTTTACCTCAATGTTTGAAAAGTGTTTTCACCAATCAAAAATGCTAATTTGTACATAAGATATTACAGATACCTAAATTGCATACCAAATATTGAATTGGAAAATTTTGGTAAGTAAATTTCAAGTTATAACCTAACAAAGTATGTAGTTAAAAATATAAAAAATGAGGTTTTCACACTTAGTCCAAAATAGGATTTTTGAACTTAAGATAAAAGTACATTTGTGCATATTGCAAGATAAAAACTTTGTAATTCTTAATTTTTTTTTTACATAAAATACCACTCTGAGATTAGTGAGAATTATTTTTATTAAAGAAATTTTATTCTTTCTAAAAATAAAATATTTATTTTATTAATAAGTTAAAAAATTAAAAGAGGGTTTAAAACCCTATATTTTGAGAAAAAATTAAGTAAATTATTTTTCTAGTAAGTAAATTTGATTAATTGACTTCGGAGAATCTACTAGTCAAGATAAGAAATTATTAATGGTTTTTCCTAATTAAGTTAAGATTAAGCTATTTTCTTAAAACAATTTTTAGAGATTAAAACCTTAAGAAAAATAAAAGGAAAACTAAGAGATTATTTTTCTTGAAAAATATAAGTGAGGAATTTAATTAGTATTTTCTGGACAATACCGGCTAAAATCTTTTATATATTTAACTGACTCGTTGAAAGTACGAATTAATAGCAGAACTTTTAAAGAATAAGATGTTTAGCGGATTATGGGAAATACTATAATTCCCGAGCCTAGGTATCGAGACCATAGGATAGGTCTCCTCGAGACTTAGGGTTTAGTCTCAAATTTTTGCGTATGAATTTCTTGAATGAGTTTAAAACCAAATAAGTATGTTTAATCCTTACAAATGATTTTGAAAATGACCAAATTGCCCAAAATAATAATAATAATGAATTATGAGTGCGATAATTAATCAGTATAATGTATGGATAATTACAGTATTGGCTAAGCATAACTGGACTGGACATTGAAGGGTGAAATCCTGCTAAGAGCTAAGGACTCCAAGTAAGTCAACTTCTATTGTTTAGCTACAACATGAAATGACTGGTGTAATGCATGTTAGTATAGAAACACATGCACATGAATACACTGTCGTAGAAAGTTTACATAGTGACATTAGTCTAGTTGGTGCAGATCAGAAAATATGAACGGTAGATATCTGTCATATTGTAGACGGCTGATCCCCGTCAAATTGCTTGTTTGATTTTATTATTTTAGGTTCACTACCGCAAAGAATGGCCAAGAGGTGAGGATTGCTGATTTAAACCTAGGGGTGCCAAAAAGAATGGGACCTAGGGGCCCTCATGATTACTTAATCATTGAACGGTTAGAACCCGAGCAAGTGCTCTGATAAGTTATTCCTGGATAGCAGCCGTGAATATTGGCCATTTAGTGAGAGTGCCTAGAGATACTAGGGGATCCAAGTTTGAGTGAGGTTGAACACCCTTGATGCAACTGCTCGCTAGCACCACTGATTAACATATAAGTCTCTATAAATCCGTGTAACTTCAATTACACTCTTGGATAAGTAGAGATTCCCTAGGTAACTTGGTGGTTACCCTTGTGAGGGATTTATTTTTGGATAAGTAGCGATACCCTAGGTAACTTGATGGTTACCCTTGTGAGGGATTTACTTTTGGATAAGTAGCGATGCCCTAGGTAACTAGATAGTTACCCTTGATGGGGATATTCATTGGCTAGATCTTAGTGCTGAGACTCTGTTCTCCTCTATTAATTAGCCAAAAATGTTGGAGGGCGTGGTACGCCCGAATTGTTGGAAATTGTCTAGCATTGGTCACGCATTATCTTGATATATATTATATATGTTTGCTCTGGGATTTTGTGAGTGCAGGGATTTTTCTGTTTATCTAAAATAGTTTGTCATTTGTTATCTAGCATAAATATAAGTTTTCAAGGAAGCTTTTGTGTTCTTAAAATAGATTGCTTAGGGTCTGGATAGATCCGAAATCCTAATTTCTTTGAGCTATTGTTATCAGTGGTCAGTGACTCGGTCAGTGACCACCTGTCTTCTCTACATGTTGTTGTTTTAAAGTTGAACTTACTAAGCATTTTCGCTTACCTAATTGTTTCCTGTTGTAGGTAAGAACAAGGGCAAAGTAGAGCAGTGAGCGCTAGAGTCTACTTTGTGGATGCACATGTGGACTGAACTTTTGGAAAGTTGTTTTTTTTTTGGAAATGTTATTTTATTTTCATAAATAAGGCTCATTTTACTTTTCATAAGTTTGACCATATGACTTTAAAATGTTTTTCTTATTCGGGTTTTTGAAACATTTCATTAAATAAAAACATTTATATTTCCGCATTGTCGATTCTTAAAAATCCAGGACATTACAATCCAAGTAATAGAACCCTTTGAGAGTGGTTAGGAAAAATCTAACCTTGTCTTGCCAACGAACAATGCTAGTCTCATCGAATCTATCCAATCTAACGAAATCTTGAATCATGAATTTCAAGGCTGAAAATGAAGAAGGTTCTTCCATGATGATGTTTCTCAGAAAATAGAGAATTAGAATGTTGGGGGAGAGTAAGATTACACGACCATAATATTATGAATCTACACACAAATATCATTGACAGAGGCCAACAAAAGATTGAGTTAGAGGATGCAAACCCTAGCTTGTAGATCAAATTTCTTAGATCTTCTTGAAGCTTCAAAAACCTTGCTAGAATACCACCTTGAATGTCCTCTTCAACAAAACACAACCAAGGCTTATGCACGAGGAATATCACTGTCCAAATTCATTATTCCCTAGCCCTTGATAGATGCTTGAGGCCTTTCTAAAAATAAATGAAAATTGAGATTAAACAAGCTTTTAAATTCACAAAGACAAACACTTTCTTTATAAATTTCTTGGAAAAACTTGAGATCTTGAAAGCTAGAGGAAGAGAGAGAGTGAGTTAGAGAGAGATTTGAGAGAGTGATCAAGTCTATCAAAGCTCCATAAGAACCTTTTTATAGTGTAGGCATCGCCATTAGGTCTAACCAATATGATTAGAGCCTTAAAGCACATCATTTGGAGCTTTACACACGTGTCTGTATGGAAATGCAGGCGACTCATTGTTTGCAGGCATCGCTGAAACCCTAGGGTTTCAGGCAATGCAACGCCACAAGGGTGGTTGCGACACAACGCCACCCCAACAGGTCAAAACTTCCGAAATTGACCTTAAACACCTCCAAATGCTGCCAATTTTTATTTTTGGGGGCTTCTTTAGATACTTCATTGTATCACTTTGGACCTGAAAATATAGTTTTTTTAAGTGCCTACAATTGAAACCCAAATTTCACATCTACACTATGTGAAATTATTAAGTATTTTACATCTAGCTTGTGTAACAATACTCAGTCTTTATATTTCAATAGATCATAACAATGGCCTTATCAAACTTCTCATGTCATTGTTTAGGTGCTTGTTTGAAACCATATAATCATTTAACAAGTCTACATATCTTATGTTCATTTCCTTTGATTGTTAGGTATTAATTTTCTTTCTAGAATTATAACTCAAAGAAGAGTAATGGCTTAAGTTTGAGGTGTGATAGCTCTATCATATAAAGTTATTTATTATACTTTAAAAGAGTGATGATTTGTATTTTTAGTCTTTAAATTTTAGTTTATTTCCTTCTTTGTTATATGTGAAATCTATTTGTGGAACCATGATAACTAGAATGGAAATTGTGGAAAAAGAATTAATATGAATCAATTTTGTGTTGAAAGTTTCGTTAGCTAATTTTAAATGCTTTAAAGTAGGAATGCAAGTTGAGATTAAAATGCAGAATTTGCAAGATTTTTACATCAATGTTACGATGTCACTAGCAGAAGCAACTGAGAAACCAACGAGTGCAATTATGCAAACTAGACACTTAAATTAGTTTTTGTTGATATATTTGTTGACTTTTGGAAAAGAAGGCTAGGTGGAAATAATTAGAGGTGGACTCTATTATATCCATTGCTCACCTACGACAAGTTAGGGAGAGAAAAAAATCCACGTGAATAAACCTAGCTCAGATAGAAGAGTACTTGGGTCATAAGAATTGGCAATGCTCAAAATGTACTTCAATTGATCTCAAGAAGGTGTTCATGCATAAGAAAGACTTTATGTCTGAGCTCATCAATGAAGGTTGATCCCAAGCAACAGAGGTGATTAGTTCTTAGATAATGCTCAATAAACGTTAAAGAAGAAGGGAAAACTCAAGAAATAAGAGATTAACTAGCAGAAAGAAAAATGTAATATACATTTATAAACATCTTCAGTGATGATTAGTCAATCCTATATTAACAATAAAATAAATATTATATTTGATGAATCTATTAATAAAATTCATAATCATCTGGTTAGGATCGATCTAAACCAACCCATTATGTATATGATTCAACATGCCAACTATTCAATAACTTATTAGAAAGACAAGACCGCCAATAAAAAATGTCACAAAATCCCCCACTCTTCGGGGGTGTCCTCAGCGATGAGGAACATGTACTAGGGTGTATGTGCCACTTGTTCAAATCATGGATTAGGCAAAAAAATAAAAAAAATTGATTCCGTATCAGTGATCAATAAGAGTGAATATGATAGAATGGAAAAACACCATTCACTATCGAATCGAAAAATGAAACTATCTAAAAATCTAAAAAAGCTCTATCATATTCTTTTATTGTGGTATCAAATTAATTTATGGTTTCTATTGGTACAAATCCAATCACTTCCATTTTTCATTTAAGATGAGAAAGAATTCCCCATTGGTAGCAAGTGATATTCATTAAGCAGGAAAATCCTATTTAAAAAGCAGAAATATTTTGCCTTTACTCCTGAATCTTGCAAGAACGGACTAATAGGGTCAGCTACTCAGCTAATCTTCATAATATAATTACATACCGTTACTATATGAATGAGTCTCGTTGTGAAAGACCTATTACTGGATAATTATGGGTAGAGCCAAAGAGTGTGAACTGTACAAGTTATCAATAACATTGATTAAATGCGGGAAGAGACTCCGATGTACATAGAAGACCTTACCGTTTAAGAGGTAACCATAGAAACGATGGAACCCACTGTTCCTATTTATTATATTTACTGCTTTTTTATTTACTATGTTTTATAGTATCAATACAATTTCTTATTTCTAAGTGAGAAGTCTAGAAAAAAAAAATTGTGGTTGGGAAGGTTATAGTAGCAAAAGCCATTGGAATTTTTATTTTATGCATTGGAAGAATCCGTTTTCTTATTAATAGACTAGAAAAAGGAATGACAAAACTGAAAGAAAAGAAATCAATTAGTTATTCATCAAAGTTTCATTAAGTCAATGACTAGAATTAAATGAGGATATATAACTCGAAGACGTAGAACAAAAATTCTTTTATTTGCATCAAGCTTTCGAGGGGCTCATTCATATGTAATTTTTGTTAAGAATATTTAATTGTATATGATTTAGTTACCTTAACTTGAATATTTGATTTGTAGCAAATCGGGTAACAACTTCCCTTGATTGTAAATATATCTAATGCATCAACCACTCTATAAATAAGATGGTCACCATAAAAACAATTTGAGTATGCAAAGACACAGCCAAAATTGCACTAGAAAAAAGTCACGAGAAACGTTAGTAGACATAGAATAGCTTTTCTAGGTTGAACCACCATAGCCATTTCTTTCCATCACATTCTTTAAATTATTACTAATCTTTTTCTTCCATTATTTAGCAGTTGACAAAATTCTGAATCAGCCGTCTCAAAAGAAAAGAGTGAGATTACACATAATATTTTCCTAATTGGTACCCTAGCTTCTGAAAGGACAAAAAGAATAGATACCATCCATTCACAGCCTTTAGAAACCATTGAAGAAATAGGAAGCAACCATTAGAGAAACAAAAAAGGGAAAATAACAAGGCGACCACTACTCAATTGTAGTTTTTCTTTCTATACCCTTTAGTCTTTTTGTATTTTCATTTTCCATTTTAGATTTTGTAAAGCAATGGATGGATTGATTTTGAGTATTTTTTTTTAGAATGAACTAATTTTTTTTTTGTACCTAGAAGTTGTATTAATGAACCCTAGTTCATGAATTTTGATTGATGTTGTAGGGATATTTTTGGCTATTAATGATTTATTCATTTAACGGTATTTAATGTTAATTATTTATTTTTGCTTGATCACCAATTATAGATTACTAAGCTAATCTTGATTATGAAAAGGTTAGGATCAATAGAATAATATATGATGCATGAATGTAATTTTAGTTAAATGTGATTTGTAGATGGTCTAGAGATACACTTTACTTTGTATAATCCATAGCGTTCATGATTCTAGATCTGCATAAGAATATACTTTTTAGTGAGGGAGTCCATCACATGATGGTTTGGAAGAATATCATGTGCAATTATATGATTTCCAATTGATTGTGTACACTTTGCACATCAAGAAAATATCACAACGAAGAGCACACTAAACTTTAAAGAACATTTTAAGAATTCTTTCAAGAGAATATATGATTTTGACTTTGGAGACATGGCCTAATAAATACAAATTATCTGAATCTCCTAGTATTTGATCATAACACTGTACACATGTCAGCTAACAAAACCCTATGTTTGACCAAGAGGTTATAATAGGAAAAAAAATCTACTGTCCTTAATTTACTGTTCCCTCCTTGTCTCACCAATTATTTTGAGACACATCATCTATTAACTTAATAGCTGATTAAATTTATTGATAACGTTAAAATGAATTAACAGAGCTTCTTAATTCTCTCTCCTCAATTAATGTTAAATTATCTCTCCATGAAAAATAATAATTATAATTTAATGTTGTATTTTTTTTTACTGTATAATAGCAAAAAAATTAGTTTTTCTTTAAATATTAGATTAATTATAGCATATCTTCTATTTAGAACATATATAAATTAACATACTTTTTGTTTTGGTTAAGATAATGAATATTGATATAGATGATATGAAAGGACAATCTAACAATCAAAGTATTAAAGATCAAGAAGTTACAATTAATGGTGTAGTAAAATGAAAACATTCATTCCAACATTCCTGATAAAGACATACCAAAGGTTAGTATGGAATTTGAAACCGAAGAACATGCTTACAATTTTTATAATGTTTATGCTTATAAAGTTGGCTTTAGGATACGAAGAAGCAAAGGGAATAAGGATAATAAAGATGGAAAAATAAAAGATAGAAATTTTTGTTGCTCATGTGAAGGCTTTCCCAAAAAAGATAAACGATATGATAATGTGAAATGTCATTGTGCTGAAACAAGGTTTGGTTGTTTAGCGAGGATGAAGATAAAACTTCATCAATTTGGAAACTATCAAGTTGTTGAATTTTATGCAGAGCATACACATATGACTTCAAGCCATAGTAAGAGCAACTTACATAGGTCAGAAAGAAGAATAACCCCTGCTTAAGCATCTAAAATTGAATTGGCTAAGAATTTAGGGATTTCTCCTAAAGCTAGTATGGAACTAATGATTAGGTGAGCTGGTGGAATCTTGGATTTATTTTAGATGATTGTAGGAATTATATACGCACCAAAAGAACAATTCAAATGCCTGCAGGAGATACAAGTGTTGTTCTTGAATATCTTCAACAAATGAAATCAAAAGATTCTAATTTTTTTATGCTTTGCATGTAGTGGACAAAGATGATCTATTAACCAATATTTTTTTGGGCAGATGCACACATGATGGCATCATACCATAACTTTGGTGATGTTGCTTGCTTTGACACAATCTACCAAAAAAATCATGATTGTTGGGCTTTTGCTATGTTTGTTGGGGGTAAATCATCATAAACAAACCACCATATGCGGGGCTGCATTGTTATATAGTGAAATTACTGCAACATTTATGTGGTTATTTGATATTTTTGTTGAAGCAATGTCAAGGAGAAAACCAAAAACTATTCTTACTGATCAAGATGCAACAATGACAAAGGCATTAAGATCCCAATGGCCAAAAATATCATCGCTTATGCATTTGGCATATGTATCAAAATGCAGCAAAACACCTAAGTAATGTTTTTGAAAGATTTTCGTGAGTTTGTACTGATTTTGGAAATTGCATATATGAAGATGGTGAAGAATGTGAATTCATTGAGGGTTGGGGAAACATGCTTGGGATATATATTCTTGAAAATAATGATTGGTTGGCAAAACAGTTCGAGTTGAAGAAGAAGTGGGCACTAGTATATCTAAGAGAGACCTTTTGTGCAAATAGGACTACTACTCAACGAAGTGAAAGCATGAATAATGTACTTAAAATGTATGTTAGCTATCAACACACTATGTTGCATTTTTTTGAACATATTGAGAGGTTGATTGGTGATTGTCTTTATGAAGAGTTAAAAGCAGACTTTAGAGTAAGTCAACGAAATTTAGCACCATCTTTCCCAATTGAAATTTTGAGTCATGCAACAGCTGTGTATCCCACTGCAGTGTTGAGAATGTTTGAGGTTGAGTTTTCAAAGGCTTATAATTGTGCTATGGAACTTCGTACTGAGCTAGGAATAGTGGCAGAGTATAAGCTTACTAGTGGTAAGTATTTTCACCATATAGTTAAATATGACTCATAAGTTAATGTAGTGATATGTAGTTGCAAGAAATTTGAGTTTGCACGAATATTGTGCTCACATATTCTTAAAGCCTTTTCCTTTCGTAATGTTGCAAAAATACCATCTCAATAAATTTTAAAGAGGTGGACAAAGCATGCGAAGATGATAGTTACAGGTAGTACATCTGAGATTAAACATGGAGATGATCCTAAAGCATGTTTGACAATACGTTATCAAGATTTGTCCAGATCTTACACTCATATTGTAACAAGAGCATCAGAAACTGAAAAAGCCTATAAAGTTCCTAGAGATGACTTTAAAAGACTTTGTGATGATGTTGATACATGTTTGAGAGAAGAAAGAGTTGAAAGTAAAGATGAAAGTCATACTACTAGTGGAATTGATACAACAATAAAAGGTATAAAAGCAAATAATAAGAGAATTTGTGGTAGCTCTTCACGTCCAAAGAATTTTATTAAGAAGATGCGTAAGAAAACCAAAGTTTCCAAAAAAAAAATTCTATGAAATGGGTACATATTCTTGATTTTTTTTACTTTATGTTTTCAATTATATAATTTTACAACATTAAAATTTACATATTTTATCCTAAAGGTTTCACTAGACTTTATCAGCAATGATCAAGTCAATAACTTTATGTCACCTTCTCAACCAGAATTGTCATTCTCCACAACTTTATTTAATTTTAACCATGTAATATATTATATTTTTTATTAACTTATTTTATAAAGAGTTATGCTTATACATAGATAAGATTATATTTTATTTTCTACAGATAGGTAGGAAACCTGAAAATTCAAGTATAAGAACATGCATGACTGAATTACTCTTATAGGTATATTTCTTTTTTGAAAGGTAAGGAAATTTACATTAATAGGTAAACCAGACATAATTTATTATATGAAGATATTGCTCATACATCATGATCAACAATAATAGGCTTATCAAGCCGTATACAATAAAAAGGAAGAAAACCCTAACAACTACCCCAACTAGAGGTCTAATAAGCCGCCAACTATCGAGCATCAAAAGAGTGTGAGATAAACTAGGCTTCCAAACCAAATGAGTATATGATAGATTTATTCCACTAATGAAAATCAGCAAAAAGTCTTCCAATAAAAATTGGGAAAAAACAAACCCATTATTCAAATAAGAAATAAGGGCAACATAGCAATGAACAACTATGCTCATGAAACTCGACTCAAGAGAATGATAATTCACAAAGCACAGGGTCAATAAAAGATAGAGATCGAGGACTCCCCCGACTCTGAAGGCGAAGGGAAGCATGATCGAGATCCCTGCATAAGCAAGCTGAGCAACTTGATGAAACACCAACCACCCAAAAGGACATACAACCCAAACACCGAAAATAAACATGTACCAAAAAAATAAGCTTCACCAAAAGAACCATGGATCCCCGCAAAGGAACAATGGACCGATGAAGGGTGAACAACACCATTATTAATTAAAAGTAACACATACAAAATAAAAGTAAATAAACAACAAGGCATATTAAATAAAAAGACAATAACCTCTTCACACCATACCATCCCATCCCATCACCACCCGCCCCCAATTCAACCCAAAACGTTAAACCCCATCGGCAGCACAACCCACCAGCGCGCGGAGCAGAACCCGACCACCCTCGCGAGATAGCCACGGATGAAGACGACTGGAGAAGGAGAAGACTAGGCAAGAACCAATAACGGTGGATCAATGTAGGAGAAAGATAGGCGAAGAGGTTGCTTGCAGGATCACTAATAGCCTCTCGGTCGAAGCCTTTCCAAAGCTCACAGGCAGACCAGTGAAGCCCCGTCTGAAAGGAGACTATGTGGCGACAACTAGGGTTTTGGAAGACCCTATGCGAGAGAGAATACAAATAAAGAGAGTTATCTCTTACAAGTATATTGACTTTCATTAATAATCATAAATGATATATTTTTTAATAATTACTTATAAAATTAGAATTATGCATATATAGGCTAGGTCTACATCTATTGAATTTAAAGGTAGCTAATATAAGTTGACATATTTGAAATTTAATTTATAATTGTGATTATGTCATATACTTATTAAATTTGGAGTGCTAAATTTTAATTTATAAAGTTTATTCGGTAATGTCTTATGATTAGATTATAATTTTTATAAAGAACATATATATATATATATTATAATTTGCAACCAACCCAGTATTGTTTTTTATTATGTTATTGGACATGTATTTTTGTTTTCTTTGACAGGTCATTTAACATGTCAAATCAACTCAATTTTTTTTCCTTTTTATATATTAACCAGTTATTTATTATTATGAATAATTAACAAAATATTTGGTGTATGGTATCACTATGCATTATATATGATCTGGAGGGATACTGTATTAAAGATGACATGTGTTTGGTGAAGTTATTGTTGAAAACACATTCCAGAAATTAGGGGCTCACCCAGTTGAGGACAAGGTAAAAAAAAAGTATTTGAATTTTTTATATAAAAAAAGTAATTTGTAGACCATTAGGCATAGTTAATACTCGAACTTATGTCTATTGGGGGAAAAAGATCATACTTAACTATTCATCCAATGACTTTGTTTATTATGATTGGTTATAATTAATATTTAATTTTATGTAAAAACATTCCCATCACTAAAAAAGAGAAATACAGAGTCGTATATTGTTTTTAGAATTAAATTTGTTCTAATTCTCTTCTATATAATCATCTCATTCAGTTTTATCTAAATAAAAATATTTTTTTGATACTTTTATAGTTTCATAAGTATAGATTTAATTTTTTTTAGTTAATTATAAATTGATATAATAATAAAAAAGTTAATAATAGAAGAACTGTTGACAATAACACTCGAAAAATTTGTTGTAATTTATGAATACAAATTATATAAGAAAATTTGTTCTATATTTATTGGATAATTTTATTGATATATATGTGTAATTATAATTTATATATATATATATATATATATATGCATATAAACACAAATTATATATAAAAATTTGTGTTATATTTATTTAATATTTGTAATTATATGTATGGAATGCATATGAATACAAATTATATAAATGTAGGAGCTGAAAAATTGATTTATTATACTAAAATTTTATGACATTGTGTACTTTTTTAAGTAATAATTATGATTTATTCATAATTAAGGCCTGTTCTGTAATTTTTTTTAAATAATTTTCTAATTAAATCATTAAAAAAATGATATCTTGGAAGGAAGTTTCTGCTTGCACTTAGAGACCTCTTGTGGATTTGAACATTAGAATGTTAGGGGGATTTAATTAATCAATTTATGTATTGATTTTGTGGTTTCTAATCCATTTATAGTATTAATTTGATTTCAAATTTGATTGTTTCAGATTGATTGGCTTGGTGGATTGGTGGCTTTGAGTGTTTCAGAAAGTTTAGCTTGGTGACTTTGAGGTATATTATTATAAATTATGTTGATTAAATTCCCACTAATCTGAAGGATTAATTATGGTACATTGTTTTGATGCCTTTTGTTTGGTTAATTTTGTTGTATATTTAGTATATGATTCATACGGTTGACTTTGATGAATATCTGGTTTGGAAATTTGTGTGTTTCATTTCTTAGGCTTTGAGTTGTATGTATCAATGTTATGGAGTTGTGTTTTTTATCAGAGGCTTTGAGTTGTTTTTCCTTGTTCTAATTGTTGAAATTACTAACAAGTAATATTAATAAAGTGTCACCA
Organism: Humulus lupulus; assembly: GCF_963169125.1. NCBI lineage: Eukaryota > Viridiplantae > Streptophyta > Magnoliopsida > Rosales > Cannabaceae > Humulus > Humulus lupulus. Next base: position 19,985,617 of record NC_084801.1, on the reverse strand, counting down.
ACTTTAGTTCCATATAGCATAAAACTAACAAGTACTCATCTAAACTATCAAGTTTAGTAACATAAAATTTGGTTTGTTCTGATAGATAAGATATATAGGCCAATAATAACATAATATTATTAACTACATCATATCTAAATTTGGTTTGTTATGATATAGATAGGATAGCCATGAATGACATGTAAGAATCTTCTTTATCTTTTTTCCCTTGAACACCCCATCAGCACAGCAACTGCTCGAACTTTGAGTTTAAGATTTTCCACTAGATTCTCTTGTCTTCCAATTGTAGCCTTAAAAACCTTTAGATCCTGTGCCAGAGTTATACTCTTATTTAGGTTCTTCTATCTTGCTTCTTCCTCATTTAGTCCTTATCAATCATCCCTATTAGCTTTTTGTGAGGTAAAGTTATGTTTTTTATTAGAATACAGATGATTAATCCATAGGGGAGTGTTAGATCTTGAACTGTTTCTTGCTGTTACTGAGTACACAGTAACTACCCTTTTTGACCCTTAAGATCATGGTGTTAGTAAATGTCAATAGGTCACATCACAAGTCCAGGCAGATTAATTAGGTTGGTAACGGTACTATTCTTGCAAACTCTGGATAAGATTTCCTGTGGAACACTTGGTTCAACTTTGCAATGGTAAAGAAAGAACACTCAAAAATCCATATATGCAAGGAAGAGCAACTACCCTCTTACCCTCTTATGACCTATATATACACTATTGTTATAAGATCTTCAAAACAATAGTGTATATATAGGTCATAAGTCTAGGGAGAGACATATTTGGTTCAAAAGAACACTAAAAAATCCATACTTCCAAGGAAGAGCAACTGCCCTCTTAACAATAAGTTTTTCAAAACAATAGTTTAAATTGTAAATATATATGGTCATAACTCAAGTCTAGGCAAATTTTATAGGTTGGACACCCTCGATAATCTGAGTTCTTGCAAATTCTAGATCAGATTTCTTGTGGAATCAATGGTCCAATATCTTGAACAGCTTTTGCATAATAACACATATGCCTCTTAAAACACTTTTTTGTAATGGAAATGTGGACAAAACTGATCTTATTACAAAAATCACAGATGAGGAACACATGCATTACTCTTACAAAGGGATACAAAAAAACAAGACCCACGTTTTTTTACAAATCCTGGCCAACGAAGACTTGAAAATGCAATCTCAATACATAATAATACCTAATCCAGAGAGTATATCCCTTCCAGCTGTTACTTAAGGATAACAACTTAAAAAGAGACATATAACAACTATTATTCCTAGTTTGCCTTGGCTGTGTTTTGCTAAGCAACAACATAAATGCAAATAACTCATTCACCAGTTTATCTATGGCTTCGTATGTCTCCTTGTCTGATAAAAATTTATGCCTCGACTTTAGTATATAAGCAATTGTGACAGATAAAAATTTGATATGAAAGTTTAGTTGATTCACGAGAAAGTGATATATTCCTTAAGTTTAGTTGTTTTTAGATAGCAAATATATGACATAAATCTAATTTCTTTTTGTTGTTTTGGAAATGGTTGTTTCTTTTGGAATAGTCTTGTATTTGCATTTAGAATTCTTATTGAATCCTTAGGTCTCACTTAGATGGCTAGTGTTGGCAAGTGTTGATAATGAAGTTTTTATTATTGAGAATAATAATGAGGCTTTTGTTTGGACTCAAAGGCATGAAGAAATGATTCATGTTTGTGATGGAATTGCTGATCATATATGGAGAACTAGTCGACGATAGTGAGATTTAGTAAATACATTAGTTGATTGTTATGACTCGTTTAATACTTTAATTTAAGTTTAGACAATTATCAGTTCATACGTTTTTATTTTACTATGTAGACTTTATTGATTTTGTGTTATCTCATTGATATATATTAAGTTTTGAAATTTGAGATTAATTGGATATTATTAATATGATTTTTTTTTCTATAATTTTTTTATTTTTTATTTTAAAATAATAAATAGTGGTCACAAAAAATATTTTTATTTTTTAGTTTAGAAAATGAAAATAAAAAATAAAATTTCAAAAAAAAAAATGCTTACCAAACATGTTTTTGATTTTTAAACAAAAAATAAAAATAAAAGTTACCAAACACATTTTTATTTTTATTTATATTTAAAAAAAACGTAAAACAAAAATGGTTACCAAACGCATTTTTATTTTATAAAAATAAAAAAATATAAAACAAAAATATATTTTTATTTTTGAGTTAAAAAAATTTAAAATTAAAAATTTGACCAAAAGCAACCTAATATTTACAAAAAGTAGTCTTCATAATTTTTTTAAAAAAAATTTAGTATATTATATTATTTTTTCCAAAAATAAATTTTGCGGCCACTTAGAGCAACTCCAATGCATGGTAGCTTAAGTTGTCAAATCACAATTATTTTATTAAGCTTAACCAATCAAAAAACAGATAAAAAAAAAATATTGAAGGCAACGTTGCCCATCAGTGACAGCGTTCCCAATTTTCTTTTAAAACCATCTATCCACCTCATTTAATATACCCCATCTAACAAACTTTTTCCTAAAGCAACTCCGTGCAATAAATGCTATCTATCTTCTATCCTTGAACTAAAACGATCTTGAGAGCAATAATATTCATGTCATTTTCTATTTTGTTTTTATTTCCAAAAACATTAATAATTTTTTGTCGTTTAACGTGACTAATTACTAAAACAATTAGGACTTTTAATGAATTTTAACTAACTTTTCATACCCCCATATTATTGTCAAAGTTAAATTGAGACTATTTTTCTTTTAAAAATAAATTTATATTATTATTATTATTTAGGGAGAGAATTTAACAATAATTGGGGAGAGAGAATTAGGGACTCATTTAATTTAACTTTATCAAACAAGAGGTATCTCAAAATAAGTATCTCATTTTCCTAAAGGGGGCAGGTTGCATGGTGCGTGCAGTATAAATAAATTTTGATATAATAATAATAATAATAATAATAATAAATTGATTGGGTTACGATAGCGATAATGAATAATTACGTTCGTACCTGCAGATGGGATCTCAACGGCAAACTCAGTGTAACAAAAAACGGAAAGCAAAGCGGAAAAACCGGCAACGAGGTAGGATAGGACGATGGCGGGGCCAGCAGATTCCTTGGCTTCCACTCCGGTCAGAACGAATACTCCGGCGCCGATCACCCCTCCCATCCCTAACCATAACATGTCCCACCAATTCAGTATCTTCTTCATCTCGTTCTCGCTCCGACTCTTCATCTCCACCAGCTCCGTTTGTCCATGGATCGGCTCACCATCCGATCCCTTAACCGCTTCGGAGTCTCTTTCAGGGCTTTTACATAATGGCCCCAGCTCTTGAACGACTCCTCGGGGAAGAAATCGTCTTTCGCAAATCAACATCCTCTTCTCCTCTTCACGCCTCCACCTTCTACGGCTTCAACTTCCATCCTCTGAGTATTTTGAATTGCTCAGCCTCTGTTTGTTTTCCGAGAAAATTTGAGAAAGGAAGGAGGATCTCTACATGCGTATTCATATATATATATAACACTAATCACAAGTGTGGAGGCTTGATCGATACTGGTTTTTAAAGCAACACGACTATCACAATCGATTCTACCTTATCGGAAAGTAAGCAATAGATGGAAGACAATAATTGACTATAAATAGTAGCATAGCAGGGGACTAAGGAGTAAGGAAAAGTTTAATGAGAAAATTAAGTGAAGATAATCTTACCCTTTAGTGATATTCTTTCTACCTATGTGTTTGAAGGATCTTGATTCGTCAGTTGTGAAAATTAGATTGCTCGGACACACTATTTTGATAGGGGAATAGGGGATCTTGTTTCGTGACGTGAATCGCTTGATATAGTTTTACTTTGTTGAATTTTCAAATTGACTCCCAAGCCTTGGTCAGGTCGTCAATTCAGTAATAAGTATCATTCATGTAGTTGTGACAGTAGTTATTGTCATATAATTCTACCAAATTATTTATATTTATCAGGAAATACACATATAATAATATGTGTATATATAAAGATATATATTTTTTTTTTTTAAAAATGCTATACTTAAGGCGTGGAAACATTTGTGATTTGTCTGGTAAATTAAGTCGTAAATTGTATGAACTTTGACATAAAAATAGTTATGAATACAAATTTCTATGTGAAGAGAGAGGATAGGAATTTGGGAGAGAATATTCAAAATGATATATTTGTGTATTCTGTTATTTACAAATGAAGATAAGTACAAGAATATATATGTACATCCAAGCCAATGAAAACTATACATGTGGCTGGTATAACAAAGATATAATGGTATACAAAATATACACAAAATAACTATGGTTTATCATCCCCTCAAGCTCAAGGGGCTGGTGAGAACGTTGAGCTTGGTGCGTAGAGAGGAAAAAGAGCTCGCAGGCAGAGGCTTCGTGAGGCCGTCAGCGAGTTGCTCGTCAAAGGAAACAAATTGAACAATCAGCAAGTTAGCAGCTACATGTTCACGGACGAAGTGAAAATCAATTTCCACATGCTTGGTGCGAGCATGGAGAATCAGGTTGGCGGTGAGATAGGTAGCACTTAAGTTATCACAAAACAATGTCGGAGTAGATGAGGAGACGACTCCTAAATCAGCAAGGACTGTTTCTAGCCAAGTGAGTTCAGCAGTACCATTGGCAATGCTACAATATTCAGCCTCAGTGCTGGAGCGAGAAATGACCTTTTGCTTCGATGAAGACCAAGAAATAAGATTACCCCGAAGAAAGATGCAATACCCACTTGTGCTACGATGATCGTTCGGGCAAGAAGCCCAATCGACATCTGTATAACATTGCAGTGAATAATCAGAAGTGCGATGAAAGTGAAGACCAAAGTGAGGAGTGCCTTTGAGATACTGTAAAAGACGTTTCACATCCAACCAATGAACATCAGTAGGAGTATGCATGAATTGACAAAGCTTGTTCACGGCATAAGCAATATCCGGGCGAGTTAAAGTACAATATTGCAAAGCCCCAACGACACTGCGATATTCTGAGCCATCAGATAATGGAGAACCATCATGAATAGACAAAGTGGAGCCCGAAACCATAGGAGTGGCTACTGGTTTGGTATCCAAGAGAGCTGTACGGTAGAGGAGATCATAAATATACTTAGTCTGGCACAAATGAAGACTCGTGGAAGACCTGGTAACTTCAAGCCCAAGAAAATAATGCAAGTCCCCAAGGTCTTTGATGGCAAAGTGAGACTGAAGCCGAGAGAGCAAAGTTTCAAGATGACTGAATTTGTTGCTAGTAACCAATATATCATCTACATAAATCAGTAGCACAATGATACAATCATGAGAGCGATAAATGAACATGCTAGAGTCACTCTTGGAAGCCGCATACCCCAAAGAAAGAAAAGTTGAAGTCAATTTGGAGAACCAAGCACGAGGAGATTGTTTTAGGCCATAGATTGACTTAAGCAACTTACAGACATGATGAGGTTTGGTGGGGTCAATGAAGCCAGGGGGTTGTTGCATGTACACATCCTCAATGAGATCGCCATGAAGAAAGGCATTAGAGACATCAAGTTGACGAATGGGCCAATCCATGTTGAGGGCAAAGTGAAGCACAACCCGAATAGTAGCTGCCTTTACAACCGGGCTAAAGGTATCAAAGTAGTCCAAACCCTCCGTTTGATGATAACCCTTGGCCACAAGGCGGGCCTTATAACTGTCAATGGAACCATCAGCTTTTAACTTTAGTCAATAAACCCATTTACAGCTCACAATCTTAGCGGATGGCGGAGGAGGTACTAAAATCCAAGTAGAGTTGTGCTGAAGGGAAGAAAATTCTTGTGCCATAGCATCCTGCCAATCTTTGGATTTAGAAGTTTGCACATAAGTGGAGGGTTCAACAACAACACTTGTGTACACACTCAAATACAACTTAGGTTTGTGAATGCCCACCTCAGAGAGAGTAATCATAGGATGGTGGTTAGTAGTAGAAGAAGATAAGACAATATCAGGGCCATTTAAATCTACCACTAATGGAGGAGAAGGAGGAGAAGATGACAGAGTGAGAGGGGCAGAAGCAGCGGAAGAAGGAGAAGAAGATGGAGGAATAGGGTCAGGGGAATCAGAAGCGGGAGAAGGAGGAGGAGAAGAAGACAGAAGAGAAGGAGAGGAAGGGGAAGGAGCATAAGTAGGAGAGGGAAAAGAAGAGCTAGAAGGTAGGAAGGAGGATATGAGAGGGACAACGGAAGTAGAGGCGGAAGAGGGAGGAGAGGAGGAAGGAGAGTAAAATGGATAGGCATGTTCATTAAAGACTACATGGTGGGAAACATAAACACGACTAGTGTCTTTATCAAGACAAAGGTAGCCCTTATGGTGAGTGCTATACCCAAGAAACACGCACGGTTTGGACCGTAATTGCAATTTATGATCTGTGTAAGGGCGCAAAAAAGGGAAACACAAACATCCAAACACCCGAAGGTGCGAATATGAAGGTGTTTATCATAGAGGACATGGTAAGGAGAGAAGGCAGTAAGGACATGCGTAGGCATACGGTTTATCAAGTAAATGGTTGTTTGAAAAGCATAGGACCAATAGGAAAGGAGCATATGATAGTGAGCAAGTAAGGTAAGCCCCGTTTCCACAACATGGCGATTTTTGCGTTCCGCACGCCCATTTTGAGCAGCGGTATGTGGGCAAGAAAACCGGTGATGAACACCAAGGTTGGTGAGATAAAGGAGTAAGGGGCGGAATTCACCACCACCATCTGTTTGTACTGTTTTTATTTTTGTATTAAATTGATGTTCAACCATGGTTTGAAATTGAATAAAAGTAGAATAAGTTTGATCTTTAGAAGAGAGAAAATAAATCCAAGAGAAACGAGAATAATCATCAATGAGAAGGAAAAAATAACAAAAGCCATTCACTGATGTAATAGGGGTAGCACCCCAAAGGTCCATATGTATTAAGTCAAAAGGTTTTACAACTCTTGAGTTTGACAACGAAAAAGGAAGACGATGGCTCTTGGCCAAATGACAAGAATTACAAAAGGAAAAACTATTGTCTGAAGAGATATGGCAAGAACGAAGAACTTGGCGAACAATGGGAGGAGCAGGATGACCAAGGTGATGGTGCCAAACAGTGGTGTTTGTGGTGCGAGCCAAGAAAAGCTGAGGAGGTGTGTTACTGGAAGGTGGCTGAGAGGCTGGAAGTGTGACACGATAGAGGCCATTTTCAAGAAGACCTTAAATGAGAGTATGCTTTGAGACCTGGTGTATAACAAGAAAATGAGAAGGGTAAAATTCAACAAAGGCGTGTTATCTCGACAAAGCTTAGTGACATTGATAAGATTATGAGTAATTGCAGGAGAATGCATAACATGTTTAAGAGAAACAGTAGAAGGTAGGGAAGAGTTAGAAAATAGATTTAAATGACCAACATGAGATATTGGAAGAGTCTTACCATCCCCTACCATAACCTGATTCGAGCCAGTATATGGTGAGGCAACCTCCAATTGGCCAACATCGGGAGTGAAATGATGGGTGGCCCCTGAGTCCATAAACCAAGATGGATCGCCCACAGTAGATGCAGTAGCATGAAGACCAACCGTAGTAGAAGAGGTGGGAAAGTCTGGAGTAAAAGTAAGGGACATGTTGAAATTACGAGGCTGTGTTTGGGGTTGATATTGAAGGTTCAAGTGATGGTAACAAAGAGTAGCAGTATGTTCGTGTTTATTACATATCTGGCACTGAGGTTTGGACCCCGAGGGAACTGAGGAGAGAGGTGGTAGCCACTATGAGGCATTAGGTCGAGCAGGGTCTACCAAGAATGCCAGAATGGTGGGAGAAGGGTCGTGGTTGAGAGGAGAACGTAAAAGCAGAGTATGGAGAAGGATGAGAAGGCTGGGGAATGGGTTTATGATATCGGGGATGGGAGTGAATTGAGTGTGGTGTATTTGTGTGGACTCTAGCAAAATTGGCTTGGAGATTGGCTAGTTGGGAGGCAGAGTTTTGACGTTCAAGACGAGAATCGAACTGAAGAAGAAGGCTATGGAGTTCTTCAATGCTGGGTTTCTGTGGACGCATAAGACAGATGAAATAAAGGAATCATAGGCTTGGTCCAAACCATTGAGTAGATAAATTTGATGATCGACTCGAGAGACTGGTTCACCTAGTGCAGCAAGTGTATTACAAAGAGATTTGAGTTTGAGAAGAAACTCACGGACGGAGAGGCCTCCCTTTTTGAGTGTTTACAAAGAAGTACGAAGCTCTGAGATTTGAGACATGGACCCTGAAATATAGATCTCCTCCAGTGCTTTCCAGATCTGTTGTGCCGTAGTATAGGTGACGATTTGAACAAGCATATTCTCACTCAAGGAGGCATATAACCAACTCATAAGAAGACGATTGTATCTCTGCCACTGGGTGTATTCCGGATTACGCTGAGAAGGGTCATCGGTGGAGTACTTTGCTGGGCAACGTCGAGAGCCATCCAAGAACTCCTCGAGACCATTAGCAACCACAATGTTCAGAAGCTGATTTTTCTAAACAAGAAAATTGGTATCATCTAATTTCACAGTAAGATCTTGAGTGAAAGAGGGGAAGGAAGAGTGAGTAGAGGAAGAAGAAGTGGGGAAGGTATTTGGAGTGAAGGGAGCTGGAGCCGTGTTGGTCACTGCCGGTGAGGAGGAAGAAGAAAGAACAGGGGAAGAGGCCATCGGTGGCTCTGATGCCATGAAGAGAGAGGAGAGGAATTTGGGAGAGAATATTCAAAATGATATATTCGTGTATTCTGTTATTTACAAATGAAGATAAGTACAAGAATATATATGTACATCCAAGCCAATGAAAACTATACATGTGGTTGGTATAACAAAGATATAACAGTATACAAAATATACACAAAATAACTATGGTTTATCACTATGTAGTCAAATATATTAAGCTATTAATCTTGTCATTTGTAGTAAAATGAAATTTATTTTTTTTGTTACAAAAGTACTTTTATTTCAGCCATTATAAATTAGGATTCTCTATTTCTCAAATTTCTTTGCAAATGGAGCTGAGAAGATAACAGAAATCAAGTGTTAAAAATGGGACTAGAAATGCATCTTAATTTTAGTACAAAATTTGGAGTTTGCTTTCTGGGTTTTCTGTTATACATGCTTTGTTTGTTGTCGTTATAATTAATTTGTAAATTTTTAGGAAAATTGACGTTTTGGTCTCTTTTTCAAGTTAGCATGGATTTTAATTTTGAGAAATTTGGTTGGACGAGTTCTTCTTTCTTTTTATTGAATTCGGCATTCATTTTGTTCCAGGGCCTAATTTTCTTTATAGAGTGGTTGAGAGGCTTGAGCTTGGATCCGTGAAGTCTAGGATGCCCCCACCAAATTCGGGTATCCTTCTGAAACATATATGTGGCACAAGCCACCTTCTCATTACTAGCCACTCTCATAAAGTCTAGGATGGTGGTAACCTCCACTGCTCGTCTTAGTTGGATCCGCACTACTCTTAAAGACTGGAGGGTGCTATTTCTCGAATCTTTCATAAAGAGGTTCCCATTTATTCCTAGCTTCTGGCAGCTGCTTTACTATTGACACTATCACAGGTGGTGCCTCTGGTAAAATGTTTCCTGCAGGAACCTGTTGCTGTTTTAGGAGGAAAATTTCTTCTTCTTGCCTCCTCTCATGAGTTGGCGGTGGGGTCTAACCCTAGTAATTATCCTGACCATGTCTATCATTCTGGCCCTGATCTTCCTGGCTAGCTGATGATTCAATCTGCATTGGAAGCATACTTCTAAGCTTATATCTTGCTGTAATAATCAATTCGGCCAGTTAGGTAGTAATAACTAAATCTCTTGCCGCCTCACGTCCAAAATCAAGCATATAAAGTGCCTATTTTACAATTACTTTGTTGTTTATACAATCTCTTCAATTTTTGTAGTGTGTTTGGAAATCATGATAAATTGCATATTGCATTAAAAATCAATATAGTCAATATAATCTCACCTTTACAACGTTTGTCTTCGTACCCCAGTTATTGCACCCGTAAATGAATGTACTTATTTAAAATGTATTTTTTCTTAACAGTACATTACGCAATTTGTAATTTTGTTATATATATTTGTGTTTTTACTGGTGTTCACATCCATATATTCCTATTTTAAATAGCAAATATAGAAAAGATTTGGATATTAGGGAGAGAAATGAAAAACTCAGCTAAAAAAATGTTGAGGCTACTAATGCTGTATTTATATTTACTCAATTAATACATGAAGATTCTAAATTACAATTATGTAACAGAATGGATAAGAATGAGAATATTCTAACTAATTTGTGCAACCAAAGGATTTGGTAATAATAGTGAGGACCACAATGCCAACATGACATTTACACTTAATTACAGCAGAGAAAATATAGAGAAGATTTCATTTCTTAACAACCCTTCTCAAACTTTGTGGTGTTTCAACTACACCAAGTTTGTCACTTAGAAGTTGAAATCTATCATTAGCTAGGCTCTTTGTAAGGCAATCTGTAATCTGGTCATGGGATGGCACATATCTCACGTCTAATGATTTCTACAGCACTTTGTCATGCACAAAATGAATGTCTAATTGAATATGTTTGGTCTCAACATAATATACTGGGTTTGCAGCAAGAGCACTAGCACCCTGATTATCGCACCAAGTAACACGAGTGCTTGGCAGAGGAAACCCAAACTCATTTAGTAAAGAAGTAATCCAAGATATCTCAGCTGATACATGAGCAGGTGCCCGATACTCTGACTCGGTGCTTGAGTGTGACAACTTGCTTTTTAGATGACCAAGACACAATGTATCACCTAAGTACACACAATACACTGCCACACTTCTCCTGTCATCGGGACAACAAGCCCAATCAACATCGGAGTACCCTATGAGAGACAATTGATTAGAAAATTTAATGTGCAAGCCATGATTTACTGTCCCTTTGAGATACGGAAGAACTCGTTTAGCTGCACTCCAGTGTACAGAGGTAGGAGATTGTAGGAATTGACTGAGTTTGTTTATAGCAAAGCTCAAGTTGGGTCTCGTATGAGTTAAGTACTGCAGACCACCTATGATGCTCCGATATTCTGTAGGATTTTGAAGGGACTCTTCATCAGACTTAGACAGAGACTTTCCAACTGTCATTGGTGTTAGACAAGGCTTAAGACGCAACATTCCTGTTCTGGAGAGCAACTCCATTACATATTTTCCTTGGTTAAGATAGAGATTTGTTTCATCTCTTTGCACTTCAATGCCCAAAAAGAAATGCAAAGTTCCCAAGTCTTTGAGAGCAAAATTTGCATCGAGCTGTGATATGAATTGCTGAAGAATGGTAGTGTTATTTATTGTCACAATTATATCATCCACGTAAATAAGAACCATGATAATATCAGTAGGTGTTTTGTAGAAGAATAGAGAAGAATCGACCTTAGAATTCTGAAACTTCCAGCTAAGTAGAGTAGTTTTCAACCTGTCAAACCAAGCCCTCGGGGCTTGTTTTAGTCCATACAGAGCCTTAGTGGGCTTGCACACAAAGTTGGACTTGTTCTTGTCTTCAAAACCAGGGGGTTGACACATAAACACTTATTCTTCAAGTTGCCCATTTAGGAATGCATTATTAATATCCAGTTATCAACTGTCCCATGATTTTGCTAATGTAATGGTAAACACAATCCGCATCGTGGAAGCTTTAATGATAGGACTAAATGTCTCACTGAAATCAAGACTTGGTCGTTGAGTGAAACCTTTTGCCACTAAACGAGCCTTGAACCGTTGAAAAGAGCAATCTGAATTCTTTTTTACTTTGAATACTCATTTGTTTCCCACAACATTCATCCACGATTCTCTTAGCACTAGAACCCACGTGCCATTCTTCTGTAGCACTGATTAATGCTAAAAAATATCATTTTATTAGTTTTAAAGTTTAAAATTAATTAAATTTTAATTAATATTTTCATGGATTTATTGTAATATATTTTATATTTGAAAATATTAATTTTAATTTAATTTGTCTTTAATTTTCAGGAAATAAAATATTTTGACACAAAGAACAAGAAAGAAGAACAAACACTACAAGATATTCGACATTTACTTACCAATATTAATCGTATGCAAAGATAGCGTATTGGTAGGTAAATCTCTTTACCTACACATTTTGACCAATTTTGTCTTGGTAGGCTATAGTTAGTCGAGAAAGATACTATTGCATACAATTGGCATATTGGTAGGTAAAACTCTTGTAGACCCCACATAAATGACTTGGAGTTATTTGACGTGACATCTAATGTTTCAACTGACGTGGCAAGCCTTGTGGCAAGGTTTTAATGAAACACGTGGCACACATTTATGGGACCAGTTGGAACTAAGTAATTGGGTTACTTGTCCATTTTTATTGGTTACATGGCACTAAATGATTGGTGCATGTGGCATGTTTTGGTATACCTATTTTTACCTACACTTATTTATTTGTGAGTAAATATAATATTTCTATATATGTAATTTTAATAATATCTTTAAATTTAATTTGATATAAATAATAAATAATAAATAAAAGTAATTAATTATAAAATAACAGAATAAACATTAAGATAAGTGTACGAGAGCCTCATATATTATAAAATAATAAACATTAATAACATAATAAACAAACATATATTATATACATAATTATCTTTTCCAAGTGTTAAACTAATAACATTCCATAAAAAAATATAACCAAGTGTACATAATTCTATTTTCCAAGTCATTACAAATTCAATAATGTTATTTTTATTGACATTCTTCACTTTGGGATCATTGCACCAGAACCTCCTTTTCTCTAACTAAACTTGTGAACGCAGATGATGGCTTTGGGAGGTGGACAACGACGATAGCTAGATGTGAGGTTCGGGTTGGCTGAAGGACTATAATTAACTTCAATACAATAAATATCCCCAATTTAATCATCATAAGGATTTCATAAAATATATGACTTATTATTATGGGCATTTGTGAGACTTGATATACCAGCATATATTAAAAACAAATATATGAGCACATCAAGTTTCATAATCACAAACATAAAATAAGTACACTTATTCTTGAATATCATAGGCAAAAAAAAATAAAAAATCAAAGTAACAATGAAATAAATTGTAAAACACACTCCAATTGGATTAAAAACCAGATTGAAAATTTCATTTATGCTTTAGGAAAACACTTGAGATTAATGCAAAACTTTAGAAACATAGCAGCAAATAAATAAATTGAATCAGTGCTTAACTATTAAAAAAATAATCCTTAGTCAGTTTCTTCAACTATAATATGAAATCAAAACTTCTATACCTTAAAATTAATATAAAATCTGAAACATGAATAAAAAATTGTGTCTTCAATCTGGATAAACATATCAATATCTTAAACAAAGTCCTGAGAAACCAAATATCTAAATATGAAAACAAATTTCAGAAACAAAGTACCCAATCAGCCAAACATCTAAATCTAAGTACAAGAACAAAGAACTAGATTCACCAATGTAGTAAACTTATCAAACTAATCTATTCATATCTTATACTCACATCCAAACCAAACTAAATTCTTATTTAGAGTAAAAGGCAAAGTCTGAATGAACAGATCATGCTTGAATGCACATAGAAAAAATCATACAAATAAATAGCAAGCTGAAAAGCAAGTTGTAAACTAAACTAGACCATACAAGCAAACAAAGAAAAATACACAAAATTCTGAACAATGAATTGCATATGTTTGCAATCCCTACAAAACAAAAATCTCAATACATAACAAATTTAATCACACAATATATAGACATATTAAAACATTTTTCTTGCTCAAAACAGAACCAGACCCTACAACCAAAGAGCAACACTAAATCCGAATACAAATATAAAAAACAATGTACCAAAACACTAAATCTGAATAAAACCATCAAGAAAAAAATGAAAATACATAATAAGAAAAATAAAAAATAATATAAGAGTAAAATTTGTCATGTGACTAATCTAAAAGTTACTAATGAGGAATGGATCCATCTGTTATCCAATAAATTAGCATTTGTGACGTGGCGAATAATCTCTTGACATGTGGTTGACACCTGGAGCGTCTGCTAGAGTATCGACCAGGAGACACACCAGAAGCAGGACAGACCTGTCTTTACCACGACCAGACTGGTCGGTGGTTCCGCTGGCAAAGCAACATTTATGGAAAGATCTTATGAATCCCGAATTTATCTCATGCAATCTTCTGAATATCCCATGATTCAGGGGATAATATCTGTAACAATATTGGGCAACCCTCCATGAGCCTATAAATAGCAGGAGATGGCTCATGGGAAGGGACTTTTGGGGGAAGCCCGGAAATCATAGAGATTATAGAAATTATCTGAGTAAACTTGTATTGTTTATGAGGAGTGTTGAAACTCATTGAACCCAAGTTCTCTGATCACACTTTTGATCCCATATCAATATCATTCTAAGTGGACGTAGGTCATTACCAGATCCTGGGGCCGAACCACTATAAATTACTGTGTTTTCTTTACTTTTTTCATTACGTTATTATCTATATATATTCGTCTATATCATTCATATTTTGACTCCGTGTCAGTTGGCTAAATCGTGGGTCAACATTCTGGTGCTTTCATTGAGAGGACGATTCATCGTTGTTGATAAAACTAATGGCGAAAGCAGGGAAGAAAGCTGCTCAGACCGCCGCCGCTGCACCGTCGAATCCGCCACCTCCTCCTCCCCCTGCAAGCATGGTGGAAGATGAGCCACAACTAGATTTTGAAGAGGAGGAAATGGACGATGCGACTTTGAGGAGCACCTTGGGCACGTTGCAGGAAGAGTTGGCTAGTCTGAGAGCCAATCAAGAGACTGTCGCAGAAGCTATGGCAAGGCAGCAGCAGGAACTTGATCGTCAGCGGGCGGAGTCAAGCGAGAGACAAGCGGAGGTGGATCGCCGCCAGACCAAGGCCATGGCAGCCCTTGGAGCGGCCTTGCTGTTGGCCAGAAATCAGGCCGCGCCTGCCTTGCAGCCTAATCAACCTGAAACTGGGCCACCCCAGGGAGGTCCCAATCCTAGCCCACCGGTCCATCCTTCAAGTCCGCAAAGGCCTGAACAGCCCCAGATGCCCCATGACGACGTCCCACTGGACCCCGAGGCAGATCCACCATCCCACGCTGCTCGAGGTAATCCCCCGCAGCAAAGGCAGAATAGGGCCGAGCGACAGCCTCGTAGTCCTAGACGCCGCGAGAATGATGGGCCACACCAAGCGAACAGGGGTCACTACCCTCCTGGTAACAGGAGAGACTCGGAGTTAGGCTCTGCGGTCCGTGGATCCCAACGGCATGATAATGCACGGGGACATCGCGACCAGCGCAGGCCACCCTCTAACGCTCGGGGTGTTTCTGCCAGAGACGGGAATAGAGGGAACAACCAGTCTTACCACAGCCAGTCAAAGTTCAAAGATGGCCACGGCTACAACGAGGCTGACTCAGGCAAGGACAATGCTGATGGGAGGAACGGAAATAGAGGAAAGAGCAGGAGCCAAATACCTCAAGATGATCAACCAAATAGACAAGATGCTGGGGGGCAACCCAGGCAAAATAATGTCTTCAACCGGCTCGGAGGTAGCGAGCAACGGAGAAGAGAGGAAGATCTAAGAGACATACTCAATGATCGTCGAGAGAAGCATGGTGAGAACATCCCCCCAGCAGCAGAGACCATAGCTATTCCTACTGCGTTGCAAGCCCAGATAGACGCACTAAATCAGGCTGTGCAACAACTGGTCGGAGGAAGAACCTCTTACATCGATCACGATAGGAGAAAAGGCACTCCATTTATCCAAAGAATAGCCAACGCAGAGACTCCCGGCAAGTTCAAGATGCCTACACTCCCAAACTTTGATGGATACGGGGATCCCGTCTCGCATGTGAATAAGTTTGAAATCCAGATGGACATTCAGAAAGTATCCGAAGACGCTCGGTGCAGGATATTTCCTGCAACACTTTCTGAAGCCGCGCAGGAATGGTTCTTTAAGTTCCCACCTGCAAGCATAGTTTCCTGGGAAATGTTCGTAAGGGAGTTCTACGGACAGTTCTACGCAGGCCGTGTCCACCCGACCGAAGCAAACCAACTGGTCGAGATCCGCCAGCAGGATGGAGAATCACTGAAGGATTACATCCAGCGCTTTATGCGAGCGGCAGCCGGAGCAAAGACAGTCGGGGACGAAGGAAAAATGATGGCTATAACCGCGGGAGTGAAGCGCCGTTCGCCCCTATGGAAAAGTCTTCGTAAGGATGGGGTTAGAACCACCCAGGAGTTCTTAGACCGAGCTGATCGGTATATCAAGCTCGAAGAAGCCATTGCCGATGATGGAAAACCCTCGAACAAGGGTAAGAAGGCTGCCGAACCCGCCAAAGCCGCCAATGGCACCAAACCAAATGGCAACGGCAACGGCAACGGAAACAGCAACGGTAATGGCAAGAATGGTGGGAAACGGCCACACAATGAGCCTTCCACCTCCGACAATAAACGAGCCAAGGGTAATCGTTATGAACCTAGGTTCACTAACTACACTGCCCTCGTTGAGTCTCGAGGAGAGGTTTACTAGGCCACAAGCTCTAGTGTGCCCTACAAGAAACCTGGGCCCATTCGAAAAGACATTTCAAAAAGAGACACTACCAAATTCTGTCGTTACCATAACGACTACGGACATGACACTAATGAATGCAACCAGCTAAAAGATGAAATTCAGTTCCTCATTAGACAAGGACACTTGAGAAGGTACGTACGGGCCTCGGGAACTTCCCAACGAGAAGCTCGAGGTGGCAACGAGCAGACGTCCACACGCCAACGCTCGCCACCATTACAGCCTGGCCCCCGTAGCCGGAACACTTTTAACCATCTGTGGAGGCCCGCACCTTGCAGGAAATAGCGGAAAGGCTAGAGAACGATATGCTCGAACTCTACGCCACGACCAGGATATCAAAATGATGACTGTGGAGGACCGAGCGCCGAAAAAGGCCCGCTCAGAGGAGTGCGGGATAACCTTCTCTGAGGGCGATGCCCACCACGTCCGGTTCCCACATTCCGATCCGCTGGTCGTGGATATCCAAATGGCCAATATGATGGTAAAAAGAATACTGGTCGATACAGGAAGTTCAGTGAACATCCTGTATAAATCAATGCTGGAACGCATGAAGCTGTCCGTGAAGGACTTGGAGCCCTGCAATCAAACCATATACGACTTCTCTGGAGAAGGACTCGCACCAGCCGGAATGATCAAACTCCCAGTGACAACGGGTACAGCGCCTGCCTCAAGGACATTACTCGCCACTTTTGTAGTGGTCGATTGTCCTTCAGCGTATAACGCCGTTATTGGAAGACCCATACTGGTTGAACTGAGGGCCATCATCTCCATGTGGCATCTAGCCATGAAATTCCCAACTGACGCAGGGGTAGGATGCGTTTTGGGAAACCAAAGGGAAGCCAGGGAGTGCTATAACGCCTCGATCACAAAGGCAAAAAGTGGAGCATCGAGGAGCGCTACCCCAGAACGATTGCAGATGACGGAAGACAGACAAACCCAATCAGGTGGAAAAGTCACCAAATAGGGTGTTGCCCAAAGTGAGGATATAGATTTGGATCCTCGCTTTGGGGATTTTGAAGAAAATGTTGGACCCGTCGAGGACCTGGAAGAGATCCAGCTCGATGAAAAAGACCCGACCCGAATCGTAAAGGTTGGGAAGAATTTAGAACCTACTGCAAAGCAGGCGCTGGTGGAATTCTTGCAAGAGAACCAGGAAGTTTTCGCCTGGTCGCATAAAGACATGGTCGGAATAGATCCTGCAGTGATCAGCCATGTCCTGAACATAAACAAAATCTTTCCACCGGTGCAACAAAAAAGAAGGCTGCTCGATAAAGACAGATCAAGAGCCTTGAAAGAAGAAGTCGAAAGACTTAAAGAAAATGGGTTCATCAGGGTGGCGTTTTATCCATCATGGGTCTCCAATCCGGTGCTGGTCCCCAAGCCTAACGGCAAATGGCGGACCTGTGTGGATTTTACAGACCTCAATAAAGCCTGCCCAAAAGACTGCTTCCCACTCCCGAGGATCGACCAGCTAGTCGATGCAACTGCTGGGCATGAGACCCTTTCGTTCATGGATGCGTATTCAGGCTACAATCAGATCAGCATGCATCCCCCTGATGAGGATCATACCAGCTTTCGGACCGATACGGGCTTATATTGTTACAAGGTAATGCCTTTTGGACTAAAAAACGCAGGTGCGACTTACCAACGACTGGTCAACCACATGTTCAAGGAGCTGATCGGAGTAAGCATGGAGGTATATGTGGATGACATGCTGGTAAAGTTCAAGAAGGCTGAAGGACATGTGAGGGATTTGCGAAGGTGCTTTGATGTGTTAAACAAATACCATATGAAGTTGAATCCCCTCAAATGTTCCTTTGGAGTCGGGTCAGGAAAGTTTTTGGGGTTTATAGTGAATTCAAGGGGAATCAAGGCCAACCCCGACAAGATAAAAGCCCTGATCGATATGAAGTCACCAGAAAAGATCAAGGATGTCCAAAGCCTGACCGGAAGGATAGCTGCCCTTAGTAGATTCATCTCAAAATCAACTGACAAGTGCGTTCCATTCTTCAATCTACTTAGGGGAAATAAGAAGTTTGAATGGACGGAAGACTGCGAGCAAGCATTCCAGACAATAAAGGCTCATATGTCGCAACCTCCCATCCTATCAAAACCAATCGAAGGAGAGACTTTGTATGTTTATCTGGCGATTATCGAAGTTGCTGCTAGTGCGGTACTGATACGGGAAGAAGAAGGCGTGCAGAAAGCTGTTTACTACGTCAGCAAAAGGCTTATCAGTGCAGAATTAAAATATCCACCGATCGAAAGATTAGCATATTGCCTAATTCTAGCCTCCCGAAAGTTGCGACCGTACTTCCAAGCCCATCCTATCACGGTTCTGACCGACCAGCCCCTTCGGCAAGTCCTCCAAAAACCTGAGGCGGCTGGACGACTGTTAAAATGGGCGGTCGAATTGGGACAGTTCGACGTAACTTATTCACCGCGAGCAGCAATAAAAGGACAAGCCTTAGCCGATTTTATTGCGGAGTTCACCGAACTCCCCAGCAACGAGTTGTGCGAAAAGCCTGAGGCGCCCATGCCTCAAGACAAGACTCCTTCGTGGAAACTATTCACAGATGGATCATCTAATGAATCTCACGCTGGAGCGGGAGTGATATTGATAACGCTCGATGGGCATTGATTTCACTGCGCAATCAGGTTTGACTTCGCAGCATCAAACAATGAAGCGGAATACGAAGCACTCCTCGCTGGACTGAGAATGGCCAGGGAGATGAATGTAAAAGCACTCGATATTTACAGCGACTCCAGCTGGTCGTGAATCAAGTCTTGGGAGAATATCAAGCGCGAGGGTTAAAAATGATGGCCTACCTTAACAAAACAAAAGATTTGCTAGCACAGTTTACAAAATACACCCTCCAACAGATTCCGCGAGACCGAAATTCGAATGCAGACGCCTTGGCCAAACTTGCAAGTGCTAAAGATGCTGACACCTTGAACATAGTCCCAGTAGAGAGATTAAGTGAACCAAGCATTGATGCGACCGAAGTCAGCATGGAAATTCGAATAGAAGATACATGGATGGCGCCTTACCTGGAATATCTGACAAATGGGACATTGCCAGCAGATAGAAACAAGGCCAGAACTCTGCAAAGACAAGCTGCTAGGTACATACTGCTCGACGGTGTTATGTACCGAAGAGGATATTCAATGCCACTGCTCAGGTGCATTACATCAGAAAAAGCTAAGGAACTCATGAAAGAGGTGCATGAAGGCTTCTGCGGAGATCACGCTGGGGGGCAGAGTTTGGCGAAAAAAATTCTTTGACAGGGCTATTTTTGGCCAACGATGAACGAGGATTCAATGGAGTACGTACGAAGGTGTGATAAATGTCAGAGGTTCTCCAAAATCCCACGAGCAGCTCCAAACGAGCTAAAGCAGATGCAGAGCCCGTGGCCTTTCGCAATATGGGGAATAGACTTAATTGGATCCCTGCCAACAGGAAAAGGAGGAGTAAAGTACGCAGTTGTGGCAATTGATTACTTCACAAAATGGGTCGAAGCTGAACCACTCGCAACCATAACGACCAAGAAAGTTCTCGACTTTGTCATCAAGAACATTGTGTGCCGCTATGGTCTGCCCAGAAAGATAGTTTCAGACAACGGGACCCAATTTGACAGCGACCTGTTCACCGATTTCTGCGGAAGGCATGGGATAATTAAGAGCTTTTCTTCAGTCGCACACCCCCAAGCGAATGGGCAAGTCGAAGCTGTAAACAAAACCCTCAAGGACACCCTGAAGAAAAGACTTGAAGAAGCTAAAGGAGCATGGCCAGAACAACTACCTGAAGTCCTCTGGTCGTATAGAACATCTCATCGAACAGCCACAGGACGTACCCCATTTTCCTTAGCTTATGGGTATGAGGCCATGTTACCCGTCGAGATAAATCCCCCCTCACATCGGCGTTTAACGTACGATCAAGAGCAAAACAGCCAGCTAATGCTGGAGTCCTTAGACTCAATTGACGAGATACGAGAAAAATCTCAACTCCGAGTCGCTGCTTATCAGCAAAAATTCGCCCGGTACTTTAACTCCAAAGTTAAAGAAAGAAGATTCAACGTCGGAGACTTGGTGTTACGACGAGTTTTCTTGAATACCCGCGACCCCACTGCTGGCGTGCTCGGACCTAACTGGGAAGGACCTTACCAGATTGAAGAAGTCCTTCACCCAGGCACCTACAAACTTGCACGGTTAAACGGAGATCTCGTTCCACGTTACTGGAATGGAGAACACCTGCGCAAGTATTATCAATAAACAGCCCTTTTTAAAGGACTGGCTTGTTCAAATTTTTCTATTAATTTTTACAAGTTTTGCAAAGAGGGTTAGCCACGGTGTATGGCTAACTGCTCGTATATGTAAGATTCTGTTTCAGAATCATTCGTAAAGACATGATTAGTCTATTTTTAATACGAAATTATAAGGGACTGTGCTCAGCCAGTCGTTCTTGCCAACCTTTGTGAATTTACATTTACAAGTATTTGTTCATTACGTGTGTTGTTTTGCTGTATTACAAGTATCATTTTTCCGCACGAACAGGAATGTTCGGACAGGCCATGGTCAAGGCAAGTGACCAAGGACCTAAAGCTCCTCGATCACTTGGGGGGCATATAAGGCACGTCGATAGAAAAGCATACTCTCAAGGTATGTAAACACATGAACAAAATGAGTGAAAGCATGCTTCAAGTACTTTGAGTATTTTTTCAAAATATATGTTTTGATAAATCATGCCAAAGTACTATGCTAAGTTCGGTCATACGGACAAACGTTATAATAAGTAAAAATATTATAACACCAAGAGTTAAGCTTTTACACCGCAAGCATTGCTGCTTGAATGTAATTGTTCAAACAAAAAGATTTACTGCCCGTGCAGCAAAGTTTAAAAAGAAACTATTGTCTTTACATTGCGACCCGTGGGTCGCATGTTCAAAAAGAAAGAAAAACAGTTAAATAAATTAAGAGGCATCGGGGGCAGGAGGATCCTGGGCAACAACCTGGTCAGTCTCTTCCTCGATGGTTTCTTCATCCAAACCAACGACGCTTGGGGTTGCAGGAGTCGCAGCTCTCGCCTCCTCTTCAGCCAATTGAGCAGCGCACCGAGCCAACTCCGCAACTCTGACTTCCTCTGAAAGGTAGCTAAAGTCAGCACCCTGATTGTGTTTCCAGAAGTTATAGAAACATCGGAGTGTCGTCCTTTTGTACTTTTCCAGATTCTTGGAGTTGTCAAGCTCCGACTGCTGCACCTTGCCCTCGAGAGTGGCAATAGTCTCGTCCTTAGACTTGACCACCCCCTCCAGATGCTTGATTTCGCGGAGATGAGTTTTGTTGTACGACCGGTACTCTTCCCTCAGCTTAACCGCTGCATCTTTTGCAGCTTCAGCCGCAGACAGTTTGGTCACCGCTGCATCCCTCTCACGGACCACCGTCTCCAACTCCTTAGCATGTTTGGCCTCAGCAGCCGAAAGCTCCTCAGCCGCCTTCACTTGATGTTTCTCGAGAACTTTAGCCTCAATCTGCTCAAAGTAGGCCTGGGCTCGGGTACGAGCGGTAATGGCAGAAATTAAGGCCTGTAAACGAAAGAAAAAGAAGTCAAGACTTATCACGAGAACTGAAAAAACAAAGACTCGAGGAACAAAGAAATACTTACGCTGGAGATCTCGTTCAGAGCCCTGTTCAGGATCTGATCGACTGGTAGCTCTTCAGCTTGGATCATGGCGGCCCCAACACGCTCACCTTTGCCTATGCGTTCAATTCGATCCTTAGCGGATCGAATGGTACGGCTCACGAGCCTGGCCTCATGAGCCTCTTCGCGAGAAAGATGCTCCCTAGCAGGCGCAGGTGGAGGGTTGGACCGAGCAGGGGTGTTTTGCTGTTCAGAAGGAGCTGGAGGAGGGGTAGGAGTTCGCCCAGTTGGCGCAGGACTATGCCCGGTTGGTGTGCCCTGAGGAAGGTCTTCTGGTCGACTCTTCTTGGCTGAAGGGCCTTGACTGGTTTCACCAGTTCGTTTCTTTGACCTCCGTTGAAGTTGAGGGACTTCCTCTTCCTCTTCAGCCTGGTACATGTCAAAGATATTGGGAGTCGACATATCTGCATGAAAATAAACACAAGAGGTTAGTAAGGGAAGAAAAAGGTGAAAGTAAGTAATACAACAGAAAGAAGATAATAAAGTGAATACCCGAGCTACAACTACTGGTCGCTATACTATTGACTCTATTAATCATATACTCATTTTCTGGCATGAAGAAGTTTGGCCCTAGATTTGGAGCATATGTAAAGTTACCATCCCCGTCAAACATGTGACAGGGGATTGGCAGACCATTTAAAAGTGAAATAACGTTACCATTGTCATCAGAAGACTCTTCCAAGTCAACAACTGGTTCTGTGGCCTTTTCTTTCCCCTTGCCTTGGGGAGCAGAAGGCCTTTCTGCAGAAGGGCTGCCCGTGGGTTCCCTGATCGTAACTCCTGTTGGCCTCCTCCTTGGAGAGGGCACAGGAAGTTGCTGCTCAGGAACCCCCCCGGCAGTGGGTTCGTCCGTTTCGGACCCTCTATTGTCATGGCGAGGAGCCAGAAGGCCAGACGACCTCAAATTCTTTTCTAGTGTCAAGGTCTTGACACATTTGGTTGCGGCAGACATCTTGGCCAGAGTATCAGATCTCGACACCATGTCTGGTGTTGGGGTCGAGCGCAACCAGGGGCCTGAAAAGCAGATCAAGTTTGAGAAATGACGAAAGGAAATACTCTATGATAAAGTATCGACCAAGGCAAAGACAAATTTGTATCTCCTCTCGCGAAGGCCAAGTTGTTACTGGATATATCCGGAGTAAAGAAGTACTCCTTGTTGTAATGTCCCACGTTTGATATATGGGTAGTGCCACTCAAAAACGTCCGGCCAGTTTCCTGATGGCAGAAGTGAAAAAAGCCCGTCCCGTTGTGTTGAGGATTGGACTTGAGGTCAAAGAGGTAGTTAACCTCATGAGGTGAAGGTTCTGGCCATTTGTTAAGTTTGTACAGGACATAGAGTGCAGCCAACATCCTATATCCGTTAGGGGTTATTTGAAAGGGAGCGACGCCGAAATAATTGGCCACCCCCACAAAGAAAGGATGAAGAGGGAGATAAGCCCCCGCTTCAATGTGATACCGGGACCAGGCGCTGTTTGCTCCTCCTGGACGGTTAGCCCTCTGCTCCGCAGTAGGACGTGTAATGGTCACCCCCGTTAGGGGGTATTTTCTGAAGCAGTTGGCAACCATCCGAAGGGTCATCGAACTGACTGGAGGAGTGTACCACTCGACATCAGGCGGATTGCGATGACGAGGACGAGCCCTAGTTTGGATATTGGGGTCAGGAACAAGATTCTCTCGACCACTGGTCGAGGGAGCCCCCGCCTGCGAATCAGGCTGGGCAGAAGAAGAAGGGTTACTTTCAGATTCGGGCCTTTTCTTTCCAGAGGATTTTGAACGGGCCATTGAAGGAGAAGGGTGCGGTCTGGAAGAGGCTCGTGAGAAAGGTATCTGGTGGATGCGATCGGCTGGTTGTTCTTCTCCCTCGAGCAGTTGGGCGAGGAGGTCGTCGTCAATGGGTCTCTCACCTCCCCACAAATCTGGCATTAAAATCTGCAAACAGAAGAATGGGGAGGCAAGGTCAGAGGAATCTAGGAGGTTCTTAGAATAACGCTGGTCGAGTATAAAAGCTAGGCCTTTATATAACAGCATTCTAACTAAGTCTCTCTGTGCAAACAGTTTAAAAAACGGACCAAAGGGTGAAAGTGAAAAGTTTTCCTGAAAAGCTTTTTCGACTCCCCTTACGGCGGGAAAAAATTATTTCTAACTGGCTTAAAAAATCGAAATGCTACTTCGATCCTACGTCCTAAAAAGCACTGATCCTGGGTTTTAAACCTACTCATAAGCCTACTTTGCCTACAAAAACATCTTATCTACAGGCGTTCAAAAAACCAGAAACCAAGAGATTCAAATAGTACACCATTTAAAAGCATGCACCACGAAAGGTTAAAAGCGTGGAGTTTCAAAGTAACTTACCAAGGAAAATGGTCGTGAAGATGGAAGTGAGAGTTCCAGGAGTCAATGAGCCCACCGTCTGATCCTACAGCACAAAGGAAGGTTCGCCGGAGAGAGTAAAGCTCTGGTTTTTAGGGTTTTCGACAGAGAGGTGGCGTGCGTAAAAAGGAAAGAAGTGGCTCAAGTAACCTTATATAAGTTTGTCTTTGGTATTCAAAGGGCGTGATCATTAGTTTTCCATTTTCGAAGTATGGGGAAGCGTGATGGCCGTCAAAATTGTTTCTGGGAAACTGAAAAGCCTTGATTAGATAGGAGTGGTTTGCTTTTTTCAAGAATGCACGAAGGGCTCTGACACGTCAGGAGGGGTTACCGAAGGGTCGTTCGTTCAAAGTTTATTTACTGTTCGTGGTAAATAAACTTTGGGGGGCAAATTTTATCCAATAAATTAGCATTTGTGACGTGGCGAATAATCTCTTGACACGTGGCTGACACCTGGAGCGTCTGCTAGAGTATCGACCAGGAGACACACCAGAAGCAGGATAGACCTGTCTTTACCACGACCAGACTGGTCGGTGGTTCCGCTGGCAAAGCAACATTTATGGAAAGATCTTATGAATCCCGAATTTATCTCATGCAATCTTTTGAATATCCCATGATTCAGGGGATAATATCTGTAACAATATTGGGCAACCCTCCATGAGCCTATAAATAGCAGGAGATGGCTCATGGGAAGGGACTTTTGGGGGAAGCCCGGAAATCATAGAGATTATAGAAATTATCTGAGTAGACTTGTATTGTTTATGAGGAGTGTTGAAACTCATTGAACCCAAGTTCTCTGATCACACTTTTGATCCCATATCAATATCATTCTAAGTGGACGTAGGTCATTACCAGATCCTGGGGCCGAACCACTATAAATTACTGTGTTTTATTTACTTTTGTCATTACGTTATTATCTATATATATTCGTGTATATCATTCATATTTTGACTCCGTGTCAGTTGGCTAAATCGTGGGTCAACACCATCCTTGAGAGAAAGTGATATAATTTAATCATGAAATTAGATCCAATAACCTATACGAAAAATTGATCCCATAACATCAATGATTAGATTTAAACATAATAAAAAACACTTATTGGAAAAAAAAAATCACAGATTATCAAATATCAGGTCCAAAACATAATTAGAAACAATAAAATAACTAATCAAATTCAGAACACACTAGAACAATTTTATGAATTAGAATTTGAAACTGATCCATTTCTAGAACAATTTTATGAATTTGAAATCTAAAGTTATCCTTTTCAAAAAATAAAAATCTAAATTTATCACTAAAGCCCATTTTCTAAGTTTACTTTATTTGAATTTTCTCATAAAAGCCATTTATTTAAGCATATTTCCAAGTCCTTTTTCATAAAAAATATTATTTAAAGTAGAAATTGTACAATACAAAAATCATGACATAGCCAAAAATTATTCAATTCTTTAACATTAAAAAAAGACCCAAGATAATGATGTATTCAACAGGCATTGTACAGTACAAAAAAACACAGTAATGAAATGCCAAAGTCTTTAAACAAAAACAATGAATCACAACTCAAAGCCTAAGAAATATGACACAAATAAAGCATATTAAACCAATGAAATACATAAACCATATTAAAAAAATGAACACACTAAAATACCAAACACACATTGCAAATACTAAACACCTAAACCATATTAAATCTAAGTCAAATACTAATACACATTGCAAATAACAATCAAAAGGCCTCAGAACAATGCATCATCATTAATCCTTCAGAACATTGGGGATTTAATCAAAATGAATCATAACAGTATACCTCAAAGGAAACCAACCGAAAATATGAACTCAAAGCCACCAAACCACCGAGCCAACAATCTGAAACTCACAAAGACATAGGCAAGTGTATCAAAAATTTCATACCACCCGAGCAAGCAAACCGATAACAATCTCAATATGGCGCCCTTGTCAAAATCGAATAACAATCTCAATATATGGTGCCCCTGTCAAAACCGAATAACAATCACAACTAGGATAAAACAAAAAAAAGGATAACAACCATTCATTTAAACACAATTTAAACAAAACCATACCCATAGAAAAAATCGAAACCAGGAAGTCGTTTCAAGGGCTGAGACAGAGATTCAAAGATTCAGAGAAAGGAGACATCGATTCAAACATGGAGCCGGCAATAGGGGATAAGACAACTTGACAATGGAGGCAAATATTCAGATTTGGAGGCGATGGCAGTAGCTAAGAGTACTCATTGGAGGGAGGCGACAACCACTTTTCTGGGTTTCACAGAATGAAGATTGAAGAACCAAAAATAAAGAAAGTACCAATCCGATTGAACAGAGAGATGATCCAGAGAGATTGTAGTAGAGGATGTAGGATTACAAAATGAAGGGATTAACTTGAGTGAGGAGCAGCAGCAGTAGATGGCAGATCGACCATCTCGTATGGAATAGAGGAGAGATGAGAGTGTTGCTGAAGAGATGTGCGGCGTGAGGATAGGGTTAGAGAGATAGATGTATTATGTTTATAAATTATAAACCTTAAATAAAAAAATTAATTATTAATTTTTTAAATAAATAAATAATATTATTAGTGCCACATGTACATCCACATGTATCTCTCATTTGACATGTCAGTTTATTTAATACACCTCAGGAAACACATCATCACTCAAAAATTTTATATGTAAAATTTCTGTTAAAACTGGAGGGAAAAATAAGCGGCAGTGATAAAAAAATTTCCCTCCAAACTTATTCGTAGGTAAACTCATTACCTACTACTACTAATGGTAGGTAATGATATTTTTTATATCCTTGCGCCAAATCTATAAGAATTACCTACTAATAATCAGTTACAATAAATAAGCGTAGGTAAAAGATATCTTTAGCTACCAATAAATATATGTAAGTAACAAATATGTAGGTAGATGTCAGATTTGTTGTAGTGAAAAGAATATATAATTGAAGAAGGATTGAAAAAATGACATTTTTGACAAGATCAAGCCAAAAAATGAGGCCCAAACCGAAGCCAAGCCCAAGCCGTTTATGGAGTCCAACAAGCCACGATGCCACTTGGCACTCTTTGATTGGAGCCGAGTCGAGTTGACCACCTGTGCCGTCTGACTGAGCCACGTGCAGACCAATGAGACAATGACATGTGCCCCACACTGTCTCCTCCAGCATCTACAAGCTAACGCCACGGGACCAACTCCGCCTGTCGAAGCCTCCAAATGCCAACACGTGCCCACATTGTCCCCCACCATCTGACACCTCCTAACGCACACTGCCACTCGCTTCATGAAGCTCCTGCCAAGGTGACACGTGTCCATGCGGGGTCCCAAATGCTCCCTGCCGCGCCTGCCAGCTGCTGCCACCATTCTTGTAGAGCTAACCAATGTGTGCCACACAGATTTGCTGTCTCCCACGTCCCAACACCATTTTTCCAGAGCCAATTAAAGCATACCACTTGTCCCAGTTTGCATTTGATTTTGAAGCCATTTTCTCCACTTCCTAATGCACGGAAATACCAACTTTGGAGCAAAGTTTTCTCTATAAATAGAGAACCAAAACCAGTGTAAATGATAAGATTTTAGAGTGGAAAAATACACTGTTATTTTGTTGCTTTTCTTATTTATAGCCTAGTTTTGCTTGTTTTAGGTGACAAAAAAAAAATGAGTGAACTATTTTAGAAATATTGGTGAGGTTAGAGTATAGTTTTTGTACTTCTCATTCTTAATAGTGATATTGATTCTTTTCAGTGCTTCATCTCCATATCTCATTAATTATTTTGTTTCTCATCTTATAATTTATTTTATAAAATTATTTAGCATCTTTTACATAAGTTCAGTCATGCTTTTCTTATGTAACTTAGATTGTTAATTTATTTTAGCATATTTGTTATATTGTATGTCTTTTACTGCATTCTGTCGATGTAGGTATTTTGTCGCACTTTGATATATGATATGATATGCTATGAAATTAGAAGTTAGATTCAATTTAATCTAGATTAGTTAATTTGTGTTTTTAATATACATATTTTCCAGTTGCAATTAATGGTGTAGAATTACAACTGTGTTTTGAATTAATATCAATGTTAGAATAAGATTTACAACAATGCATCTCTACCTTGCCTATCAATTTAATTTTACAAAAAAAAAAAATCATCTCTTCAATTATATCATTTTTATATTTTTATCTAATCTTTAGTTGTGTTTTGCCTCTTTATGGATACGACATAGCTCGTTTACTATTGCGACCGCAAGATGAATTATTGGGTGACATCAAGCGCAAATATATCCTTTTGCATAGCTTGTTTCCAGCCATCATGTTTACGAGCCTCATCTATTGAAGTTGGTTCCTCATAATAGTAAGACCACTTTGCTTCACCTACATATACCTTAGGTTTAAAAATACCTGATTTCCTTCATGTAATCATATGATGTGTAGGTGCCAAGAGAGCAAACATTATCTTGTCTCAACTCAGGAGACTCAACTGCAATTATTACTTTGGAGTATTCTGATATGGAGTGTGAAACACTCTCAGAAGATGACATATGTGGTGGAGACCGAGATAGTGATGTGGGTATGTCTGGTGTATGTTGTAATGATGACTGATGTGAGGGTGAACCTGCAGGAGAAGTATCCAATGGAGCTTGATCAACCTGAGATGTGTCATTAAGAGAATGTATTGAGTGATCTTGGGATTAGATTGGAGAATTCATACAAGCTGACCATGAGGGTATGTCTACAGTGATCGATTGTTTAGGTATACGAGTATTGAGGAAGCCAGACTTGAAAGGAAAATCATCTTAATTGAAGATGACATTTCTGGAGATGTACAGCCGACCTGTGGTACTAAGACACTTATATCCCTTGTGAACTTCACTATAGCCAAGGTTTACACACTTAATGGAGTGATATTGAAATTTATGAGATTGATAAGGTCAAAGGCACGGATAACAAGCTGCACCAAAAACTTTAAGAAACTTATAGTTAGGTTTTCTACCAAAGATGACCTAAAAAGGAGACTGATTATTTAAGACAATAGTAAGGAGTCTGTTTATAAGGTGCACGGAAATTTGGAAGGAGTCCCACTAGTATTTCAACGACATATAAGCTTATGTTAAACCCATTTCCACAATATGTCTATGCTTTCTTTCAGCTCTTACATTTTGAGCAGAGGTATGAGGACATGAGTATCGAAATGTGATGTCACTATCTATGGCACAACAAGTGAAGGATTTAAATTCACCACCCCAATCCGTTTGGAGTGACTTGATTTTCCTTTCGAATTGGTTCTCGACCAATGCTTTAAGTTGGACAAATGCTGCAAGAGCATCAGATTTTGCTTTAAGAGTATAAATCCAAGTAAAGCGACTATGATCATCAACAAAATGAATGTAAAAACGAAAGTTTTATTTGACATAACTGGAGCTGGACCCCATACTATTTGTATTAATGCCCTAAAAGCATGTAAATACATTTTATTGAATTAAATTAAAAGAACAATTTTATTATATTTGAATATTATAATTATTGTTTGAATTAATTATATGATAATATCAAGAAAATTCCTTATTCATTCATAAGAGTATGATCTTGTATTAGTACGAGAGAATTAAAATTATATATAATGAATAAAATAGCGAGTAATGTATTATAGTAAGAAATCTTTAATGAATGGTTACTAGTGCGGTTTACTAAGCACACGTGATGCAAGTGATCTAGATTCAGATTACTGATGTGGACAACAACTTAGTAAATGTGCTATATATAATAGAGATTATTTATTACATGGCCGATAAATATTAATTATCTTTATAAACTTTCCCTTTGACATAAAGATTTGATTCTTATCACAATAGATGATCATTGGTAGATCAGTCTAAATCCTGAGTATTTATGAACTCCTGTTTGTGTTTATTGGATCTTTTGATTCACTCGTTAATGTTTCTTAGAATAATGAGACAAATGAATTTTGTTTTGGAGGTTCAATATCATGAATGGCTAGGAACATGAATTATAATAATGAAATTCATACTTTCCTAACGAATCGAATATTGGTTCCCTTAAGGGTTAATTCTGGAACTGAATAGTTATTGAGCTCAAATCTATAATTTGATTATAGATTAATTATTCGCTAGTGAATTAATGGTACTTAAGGTTCAAAAGGTAATTAGAAGGATAAAACGGTAATCATGACCAGCTCTAATTAACGAACCAATAAATGAAAGACATAACTACATTTATTGATTATATCAATGAACTAAAAGAGAAAACTCTATAACTATAATTCTATAAATACTTAGAGTGATATTCCATATTTATAGAGTGGAGTAATCATGGAATTAATAAATAAGATTATTGGATTAAAGAGTTTAAGTAATAATCTGGTTTATTGGAGCTTCGTATTATAGGTCCATGGTCCTCAAATCACCTCTGTTCTACACTGTCACATGTAAGGATGTCAAAAGAAAGATTTGTAGAGAGAATGACTTAATTGCAAAGGAATTAATTTTCCAAGGCAATGAAATAATTATGTGATAGTTATGGACAAATGATTAATTAAGAATTAATTAATTGATTATTTAACTATATAATTTTTATTTTGAAAAACTATAGGTTAAAATAAATATTAATCTTGTTTGAATTAATATATAAAATTGGATTAATAATTATCTTATTTAGAATAAGATAGTTATTTATTTATTTATTTAAAATTGATATTTTGAGATAAAGTTAATTTTGAATTGACTGATATTTATTATGGGATAAATATATTATCTTAAGTATTAATTAAATAAACAAATGAGAAAATTAGGGATAGCCCTGATGGTGTGGTCGACACACTCACTATAAAGTGAGTGTGGCGCTACACACAAGGTTTTCTTATCCCTGTTATTTGAATTTTGAATTTCAAATAATTTATTTTATTTAATTATTCCTTTTTAAATATAATTTAAATTAAATAATTAAATAAGGTTATAACTGATCAGTTTTATTTTAATAAAATAAAGATTAATTAATTTAGTTAATTATCTTTATAAACCTGAAAAGAAACAATACTTTTAAGAAGAAGAAGAATTTAATTGTTTTTCATAGTCTGTCAGACAATCTCTTTGAAACAAAAGCGATAGTTTTCTTCAACCTGAAAACTATTTAATTCATCTTCTCTCTATCAAACCTCTCTAGAACTCATGTGTTGAGTACATCTAGAGAGTCATAAATCAACCTTTTCAATACTACATGCCCACATACATCCTTGTGTGTTTGAGGATTGGTTTGGAAGATCAAGGTGTGAGCTTTCAGAACTTGGATAGGAATATCGTTGATTTCATACAAAAAGATTCGATGACACTTAACAGGCTACAAGATGTCATCTCTAATATGATTGTATGTGATTTAATATATGTATATATATGTGTATGATCTTGGCTGGTATTAATAATTATTATGAAGGGTCCATTCCCTGCTGCGTATCTTTAATTTGATCTTTTAATACCAAAACATACATCAGTATGGATTAGGTCCAAAGGATGCTTATAGCCCTAATCAGATAATATTGAGATTCTAATAATCATGCCAGGGCTTACAACCCAATCAAATAAGTGACTATTAAGTCATACTCTCAATAAATGACTAATAAGTCTATCTCTAGGGCTCTTAACCCCAATCAGATAAGTGACTGATGAGTAAGTCACAAACTTAAACCAGATGAGTGACTATAGAGTCACGAACTTGAATCAGATAAGCGACTAGTGAGTGAGTCACGAACTTGGGCTTCACACCCTTAGCCATGTGACGATACAGTCACCTGGGCCTTTTGATCCTGGATTTAAGTAACTAGCCTTTAAACTAGACAAGCGCTTTTGTTTTCATCGAACTTAAGGTCGGTCAAGCATTTCATGCTTGTGACGATAATGCTTATGTCGATTAGGTCTAATCTTTTCGGCTTGCGTTAAACACGCGAATACCGTTCTTGACTCATAAGTCAATACCATACGACCAGTGCTCAATACTACTGCCGAACTTGACTAATGAGTCACAACTTCACAATTAACTCCCGAGACTCACCCCGAGCCCCAAAATTAACTCTGTTATGACCAAACCGCTACTTTGCATTAAAAGATCGTCTCATGCCGAACAGCTCGAAAAAATCCACATTATAATGTGGCCTCATCATAAATCACCAACATGCATGAAGATATACAAATATGCCCTCAACTGACCAAATTACCAAAATGCCCTTATAATGAAATGTGGACCCACATGCATGCATTTATCATCATATAATAATATAATTCACACAATCATGCATATAATCATCTAATGGCATAATAAATCAATTATGGCCTTCCCGGTCTTCTAATCCAACCATAAACCTCATTAGGGATTTTGGGGCATTACAACTATCCCCTCCTTATAGAAATTCCGTCGAAATTTACCTGAACAACTTGGGATACTGACTCTGCATATCTAACTCCAGCTCCCAGGTCGCTTCCTCGACCTTGCTGTTCCTCCATAATACCTTAACCAAAGATATCATTTTATTCCCGAGGACATTGTCCTTTCTGTCAAGTATCTGAACTGGCTGTTCCTCATAGGAGAGATCTGCCTCAAGCTCCAGATCTTTGTAACTCAAAACATGAGTCACATCAGATACATACCTCCGAAGAGCTAAAACATGAAATACGTTATGCATGACTGACAATGCTGGTGGTAAGGCCAACCTGTAAGCCACTTGACCAATCCTCTCCAGGATCTCAAATGGACCTACAAATCTAGGGCTCAACTTTCCCTTCTTCCCAAATCTTTACACCCCTTTCCATGGTGAGACTCTAAGGAAGACATAGTCTCCCACTAAGAACTCCACGTTCCTACGCTTGGGATCTGCATAACTTTTCTGTCTACTCTGAGAAGCAAGCATCCGAGCTCTAATCTTCTCAATGACCTCATTGGTCCTCTGATTTGCCTTAGGGCCTAAGTATCTCCTTTCTCGTATCTCATCCCAATGAATGGGAGATTTGCATTTCCTACCATACAATATCTCATAAGATGCACTACTACAAAATTAGGCTTTCCCGACACCCAACCACGATAGTCAACTCTGTTGACTGTCGTAGTTTCTTAGCGGGACTCTACACCGACAGTTAAAAACTGTAGGCATAGAGACCAACGCCGATAGCTAATAACTGTCACCGTTGCTTTTGACTGTCGCTATTGACCCCAACACCGACAGTTAATTTGAGACCAACGCCGACAGGTAAAATGTGTCGCTATTGACCCCAACGCCGACAGTTAATTCTAGCCAATGCCGACAGTTAAAATGTGTCGCTATTGAGCTCAACGCCGACAGTTAATTCGAGACCAATGCCGACAGTTAATAGGTGTCGCTATTGACCCCAACGCCGACAGTTAATAAAATTCCAATGCCGACAGTCATAAAATGTCGCCAAAATTCAAATAAAAAATTATAATTAATGAAAAGTATAATTTTAAAAATATAACTAAATTATGTAAATATATATATTTATAAAAATTATTAAAAACTTTTAAAACTAGATTTTTTTGTTTATAAATTTTTCATATTGTTATTTTTAAATAATTTTTATATCAAAATTTAAATTTATTATTCTTTAACATATTTATAAAATTATTAATTATATTATTTTTTAATACATTTATAAAATTTGTATTAGTTAAAAAATAGTTGTTTTTTATTAATTGGAAATATATTGTAAAATTTTTAATGAAAAGTATAATTTTAAAAATAAACTAAATTATGTAAATATATATATATATATATTTATAAAAATTATTAAAAACTTTTAAAACTAGATTTTTTTGTTTATAAATTTTTCATATTATTATTTTTTGTATTTATATAATGATTTTTATATCAAAATTTAAATTTATTATTCTTTAACATATTTATAAAATTAATTATATTATTCTTTAACACATTTATAAAATTTGTATTAGTTAAAAAAAAGTTGTTTTTTATTAATTGGAAAAATATTGTAAAAAATTTAATGAATAGTATAATTTAAAAAAAACTAAATTATGTAAATATATATTTATAAAAATTATTAAAAACTTTTAAAACTAGATTTTTTTGTTTCTAAATTTTTCATATTATTATTTTTTGTATTTATGTAATAATTTTTATATCAAAATTTAAATCTATTATTCTTTAACATATTTATAAATTAAATTAACTATATTATTCTTTAACACATTTATAAAATTTGTATTAGTTAATTTTTTTTTTTTTTATTAATTGGAAAAATATTGTAAAAAAATTTAATATATAAATTTATTAGTTATGATTTTTTTTATTAATATTTATATATGTTTAAATATTTTTTTATTAAAACGTATTGGAGCAATATCGACAGTTAATATGTGTCATTGTTGGGAAAGATAATTTTTTATAAGGGGCAATGCCGACACCTATAAGCTGTCGCTATTGGACGCAATAACGACAACTTATAGGTGTCGGCATTGCCCATTAAAAAAAATTGGCTGTTAAAATTTTTTCCGCCCAAAATAACCTTAATTTTTCCCTCTTCCTTCTTTCTTTCTTTTCCCTCTTCTTCTTTCTTTCTTCCAGCCGAAAGGTCCCTCCACCAGCTGAAAGTCCACCAGCCGAAAGGTCCCTCCACCGGCCAGCCCACCACGACGTCGTCGACGCCGAACCAACCTCTCACCCGCCAGCACCGCCTCACTGGCTCTCACCCACTAGCCGAAACGTTCCGTCTGTGCAGCCAGAAACCAGCCACACCCCACGGTCTCTCTCTCACTCTCTCTCTCTCTCTCTCTATATATATATATATCTTGTCTTCTAGTTTGGGTTGTATTCGTGGGTATAGCTTTGTTTGTTATTGCTTGTAAATTAAGGGCGTAGCACCATTCCATTTTAGTTTATTTTATAATATATTAACATTGTTGTTGATTGTGGTTTTTATAATTCTGCATGAATGCAAATTTTGTATTATTTAGACATGCTTTATTTGTGAAGTTATAGGAATCTGTTATATGGTTTTATTAGTTTATTTTTAATTATTTACTATACAGCAGGAATCCAAGCCAGGGCATACAAATGTGGCTATATTAATAACATGATGACTAAGGCCATGTATTTGATCGTCTAAATTAAGAAATGATATAATCCTGTTAGCATTTGACATCACAAATATTGTTTTCCTTGACAAAACAAGGCAATTCTAATGGTTATATATGCATAAGATGTCTCTTTATGCAACTTTTACTTAATTTTTTTTAAAAAAAAAACAAGTATTGTTCAATAATTAGAAGTATGAAAAATTGGATGGGAGACATTTTCATGTAATTGAATTATTTTATCATTAGCTCTCCATCTTCAAGTCTTCATGTCCATTATTTTATCATCTTTAGTTTTTGCTCGTGGAGTAGTTTCTAGGTGGTTAGTATATCTTTGATGTTGTTTGCTGTCTGATCTAGCTGCTTGTTGCTGAAAAATCCCTTACCTGCAGAAAGATTTTAATATAAAAGATATCATTTGAATTTGAATATCTATAAACTGTACGAGTCAGGTGAAGCATGAGTGATATGGTTAAAAAATAAGAATTAAGCACTTGTATAATTTATTGGATTTACCAAAACACATACTCACCATGAAATACATGAAAGGGAAAAGAGTTGCAATCGGCAAGTCTGTAAAATTTAACCAAAAATATAATAAAAAAGAAACAAATATAGAGCATTATATTATAACCAGCCTACTCAGGTACACAATTGTAGATAATCAAAAGAAAGATACACTTATCAAACTTAGTGTTAATGAATTGAATAATGTGAAAACTGATCCAAAAGACACATCAATGATTGGCTCTTCAACTTTAATATATAAGAGAACCCAAAAAACTCACTTTTATGTACAGACAAATAAGTAAAGGTAGCATAGTAGTAGTAGTAGTACATGCAACAAGGGAAACAATGAAAACATAGAACAAATGCTTGAAAGGAATATCAAACAAAAACAAAAAACAGAGCATAGGGGCGTGAGATGAAGAAAATATAGTTACACAAATAGAGTGTGAGACATGGAAAAGAAACAGAGAAACATTTTACCAGTAGAGCCATATTCCCAACTTCTGGACTTCTCATCTGGTGTAGCCAGCCTGGTGAAATAGACAAAGCATTTGAATCTTTTTTTTTTACTTCTTATTGTGGCTCTGGTACCATAAATAAATAAAGAAAGAGAGAGAAGACTGAATTAGAGTAATATCCTCATACATTGTGTGAGCTCATATATAATAGTTGATTCACTGAACTTGATTCACTGAGCTCATCTATGGTGGCCATGGTTGGCCGTAGATGATGAAGACAACCATGGCCGTAGATGATGAAGACAAGAGAGAGAGAGAGAGAGAGAGAGAGAGAGATAGGGTGAAACGGTATTGGGTTTTGATAATTTTATAGTAACTTTTGATATATTTTAAGCTTAAGAAACCCAACTATTTATTACCCTCTTTCAATTTTTCTTTCTTTAATATAGTAATTAATTAAAGTACCCTACCTAACACTCAACTAACACTTACACTAAAGCTAATGAATGACCAGTTGATATTTAACTGATTGTAACGTGTTCTATTCTGATTGTAATGAATGGCTCTTAAATGTATATATATATATATTGATTATTATTATTGTTTTGTAGCTATTATATAAATATATCATCATCTCACTTAGCTTGGTAGCTATTATATAAATATACCATCTCACATAGCTTGGTAGCTTAGTATTATTATTCTAGAAAGTTAATGTTGACAGGGATTTAAACATAAACTTATTAATCTGTTATTTATTTTATTTCATGTTTTTAAAAAGACTCTTCGGGATAAAACTCTTGATCTCAGATTTTTGCTTCAGAAAGCAATCTAAAGTTCAAATAGATCATCTCAGGTATGTTTTAATTGTTAAAACTTATTAATTTGGATTCTAATTGTTTAAACATATTCAGAGGTATATTCTTTTATTCTT
The DNA here is from genome assembly GCF_963169125.1 of Humulus lupulus. Classification (NCBI taxonomy): domain Eukaryota; kingdom Viridiplantae; phylum Streptophyta; class Magnoliopsida; order Rosales; family Cannabaceae; genus Humulus; species Humulus lupulus. The sequence continues at coordinate 19,947,868 of NC_084801.1, read as the reverse complement.
TTTAAAATTATACAAGTGTATGTTAGAGGAGTTTGAATATCTTAAATATTCATCCATAATGAAGTAGGTTCTGGGATTATAATTATGTGCTGCGGTGATAACGGAATATTGAGAACTTGCATGTCTTAGTGAAGTAGGTTCTGCGATATCTATATAATTGTGTGCTGAGGGAGATATAAGGAAGAAAAATTGTTTGTTGTTTGAATTGATTGAATTATTTGTATTGATATTGACAGATGGTTAGGTTACAAATATAGGGGAAGTGTTGTCCGTTTTAAATCATAAAAAATTGTATGAATGATTTAGATTATGAAAGATTAACGTTTCAAATTCATTTATATTCAAAGCTCAAGTAGTCATATATTTTGACTACTGCAAGCTTTCAAACCTCTGCAATGAATCTTCAAACTGATTTACTTACTCTTTAGTCCTTAAATATATATTTTTTAATTTTTACACAAAAAATTAAACTTTTATTTTTCTTGAATATTTATATCTATTATAGATTCTCTGTACACTTTTTTTTTAGGATTGAACATAGTTCTGAAAATATATTTTTTTGTGTGTACATTTTTAGACAAAATAATGGCAATCGATAAAGAATGGATGTCAGCAGATAGATTATCAGTGAAATATAAGGATGGAGTTGAGCATTTCTTAGAGTTTTGCGCAAGAAATGCTAAAGATCCGAATAACATTTGTTGCCCTTGTATTAAGTGTGGTAATATTCAAAGAATGAAAATTACTGAGATAAAGGGTCACTTATTTAAGTATGGAATAGATCAAAGTTATAAGATGTGGTTTATGCATGGAGAAAAAATCACATTTAGTAGAGAATCTCCATCTAAGAAGAATAATTGTGATTATGTGAATGATGATGAGAGAGATGACATTGCAGAAATGATAGGTGATGCACAATTTGAATCAGATTCTGATCCAGTGAAATTTCAATCCATGTTAGAGGATGCTGAGAAACCCATTTACCCTGGTTGTAATAAGTTCACCAAACTGTCAACACTTCTTAGGTTGTATAATATAAAAATCAAACATGGGTTGAGTGATAAGAGCTTTACGGATATACTTTCCTTTCTAGGGGAGTTATTACCCGAAAATAATGAAATGCCATTATCATTTTATGAGGCAAAGGAGACATTACGTTCGTTAGGCATGCAATATGAAAAAATTCATGCTTGTCCTAACGATTGCATCCTATATCGAAAAAGATTGGTTGATGCAAATGCATGTCCCACTTGTGGTGAGTTAAGATGGCAGAAGAAAAAGAATTCTGGTGAGGTTAGGGTAGGAGTTCCTGCAAAATTTTTATGGTACTTATCGCCTGTACCTCGTTTGATTTGACTTTATCGAAATGATGATCATGCTAAAAACTTAACATGGCATGCCAATGATAGAATACAGGATGGTAAACTTAGACATCCAGCTGACTCACCTGCTTGGAAGAGAGTCGATTGGAAATGGCCTAAGTTTGGTAACGAACCTAGAAATATTTGTTTAGGCCTTTCTGCTGATGGAATTAATCCACATACTTCCCTAAGTAGTAAATATAGTTGTTGGCCTGTTATGCTTGCCATTTACAATCTACCACCATGGTTGTGTATGAAGAGGAAGTTTACTATGTTGACATTGTTGATATCAGGTCCTAAACAACCTGGAAATGATATTGATGTATATCTAGCTCCTCTTATTGATGATTTAAGCACTCTATGGTATGAAGGTGTTGATGCTTATGATGCATATAGGAAGGAAGAGTTCAAACTTAGAGCTGTGTTGTTATGGACCATTAATGATTTTCTTGCGTTAGGCAATCTATCCGGGTTTAGTGTGAAAGGGTACAAGGCATGTCCTATCTGTGAAGAGAACACATGTTCTCAATATTTGAAGCACTCTAGAAAGATTTGTTACATGGGACACAGAAAGTTCTTACCCCGCGATCATGTCTTCCGAACATGGGAAAAACCATTCAATGGTTCACAAGAGTTTGCAATGGCTCCACAACCATTATTTGGAAGACAATTGGTTGAAAAGTTGAATAAAGTCCAATTCAAACTAGGAAAGCACAAATAGAGCATGAAAAGAAAGAGAGGACGTGAAAATGGTGAGGAGGTTCAAATTGATCCTAAGGTTTGTTGGAAGAAGAAGTCTATATTCTTTGAGCTTGAATACTGGGAGCATTTGGTCCTACGTCATAACTTGGATGTCATGCATATTGAGAAAAATGTGTCTGATAGCCTTATTAGTACATTGTTGAATATTCTTGGACGGAGTAAGGATGGAATTAATGCTCGACTAGATTTAAAAGATATGGGTGTGCGTACAAATTTAGCACCAAAGGTTGGTGAGAAACGAACATATTTACCACCATCTTGTTATACCTTGAATAAAGAAGAGAAACGAGGAATTTGTCATTGTTTGGCCAATGTGAAAGTTCCAGAAGGTTATTCCTCCAATATTTCGACATTGGCAGATATGAAAAACTTGAATTTAGTTGGGTTGAAATCTCACGATCATCATACACTTGTACAACATATTCTACCAATTGCTATTCGTTCTGTTTTACCCAAAAAGGTTCGGAATGCCATCACAAGATTTTGCTTGTTTTTTAAATCTCTTTGTTGTAAAGTGGTAGATGTTTCTAAGTTGGACAAACTTGAATCATAAATCATATACACTTTGTGCTTGTTGGAGCAATTCTTTCCACCTTCTTTTTTTGATATTATGGTTCACCTAACAGTTCATTTGGTGAGAGAAGTGAGATTGTGTGGACCAGTGTATTTAAGATGGATGTACCCTTTTGAAAGGTATATGAAGATTTTAAAAGGTTATGTTAGAAATAGAAGCAGGCCTGAGGGTTGCATTGTTGAGTCTTATATCGTTGAAGAAGCAATGGAGTTTTGTTCAGATTACTTGTCAGGTGTTTCAAGTGTTGGGGCATATCCATCTCGAATTGAGATTGAAATTAGTAAAGGTGGAAGAGGTGGTGTAGTTTAAAAAATAAATCAAGCTGATCGAGATGAAGCTCATCGCTTAGTCTTACAAAATATTAACGACGTTCAACCTTACATCGAGTAAGATACTTTTAATTCTAATTCTTTTGAACAATTTAACGATATAAGTAGTTAACTTTGAAAACAATAATGAAGTTTGGATCGCTCTATTTTCAAGGGAGCATTTCAATTGGATCAAAAGTTCCTATCCAACTAAGTCGAAGAATAAAAAATGGCTACAAGATGAACATTATCAAAATTTTAGCACATGGTTAGAAAATCAGGTAAAAAATTATTGTTTTGTGTTTCGTGGGCCTAGTTTTAAGTTAGGATGATATTTTTATATTTTATATATCTGATTTGTTTTTAATTTTTGTTTGTAGGTCCTAATTGAATTACGTAAAACACCTAATACAGTGTTAGAATCATTAAAATGGATATCATGAGGCCCTACATTTAATGTGATTAAATATCAATCTTATTATATAAATGGTACTAAATTTAACACAATGGATCGTGATAATAGTAGAAAGACACAAAATTATGGTGTTAGCATTGTTGCCAAAACTTTTCAAGTATCTAGTTCCAAAGATAAAAATCCCATAGAATGTGATATGACATTCTATGGAGTTATCAAAGAAATTTGGGATTTAGATTATATAAATGTTCGAATTCCTCTTTTTTTATGTGATTGGGTGAAGAGTGATAGCGGGGTTAAACAAGAGAACTTCGGATTTACATTTGTTGACTTGAATCGAATGGGGCACAAATCTGACCGATTTATAATGGCGTCCCAAGCCAAGCAAGTTTTCTATGTCACTGATCCTTTAGATTCTCGTTGGTCAGTTGTGTTAACAAGCCAACCAAAAGACTATCACCTAAAAGAATCTCACAACAGCGAAGTTTTACTCGAACAAGAAACTTTTGTGCTTGACGCACCACTTCCTGATGTCACCATTAAGGATGCAAACATTGGTTTACGTGAGGATGGTGAAGATTTATGGTTTGAAAATTTAGTGTTACTTGACAAATTAAGTGGTTTTTACATGAAAACACTCTTAGAACAAGGTACTTTGCATTTTGTTTTATCAACCTTTGGTGGGAAACCAATGCAATACTTTGTGAGCTAACTTTTATTATTCTTCAAATGTAGGTACACAAGTATGGATCCCCCTTTATCTGATGATGATGTTGACCCATTTGGCGATGACAATGATGAGATGGGTGAAATCCCACAAGAAGTTAAAATTTCGAAGATATATAGGGGCAAAACAGTTTGTGTTGACGTCATAAAGGCTAGAAGTGAGGGTCAAAAATTAGTGGTAGAGTATAATCAATTGGGGATATCAATTGGAAAGGGGGAAACAAAGATGGCAAGTCGTATTGGAGTGTTGGCACGTTGTCACATTCCTTTAAATATCGATGACTAAAGGTTGGTCCCAAATGAAACTAAAGAGCTAATTTGGCAGGAAATTAATGTAATTTTTAAAATTTTATTAACTTGTATATGAATGAACATATATAGTTGTTTATTAATTGATTAATTATTATTTTTATTTATGTAGGAGTCATTTGATGTACAGGCCACATCTAAAGCTAAAGTTTTGAGTGAAGTCAGGGACCGATGGAGAGATTGGAAGAGTTGGCTAACAAAAAATAAAGTTGAAAAGTACAAAGAAAAAGCTCCTGAACTCCTTGCCCATCCACCAGATGCATGGAGTAACTGGATCAAACAAGATGATTGGGAAGGATTCGTTGCTAAGAGATTATCTCCTCAGTGGGCTGAGCTAAGAAAAAAGAAACAAGGTGCACGGGCACAGAACAAATACAATCACCACACAGGATGGGGTGGTTACAAACAGATAGAGCAACAACTTGAAACAGAATTAGGCCACGAAATAACAGATTTTGATAGAGCTGATATGTGGTTAAGGATAAGAAAGGATAAAAAAGGTGAGTCAACTGAGGATGTAACATCAATTAAGGAGAAGATTGTGAGTATAATTTTACTTCTTTACTAATTAACATTTTTAAATGGAAGTTCGTATTAATTATTAACTAATTTGATTTTGTATATAGGTTGACTACAAACAAAAGGTAGCAGAAGGAACTTTGGTGGTGGAAGGATCCAAAGAAGTCCTAACATTGGCTTTGGGCACCCCTGAGCATTTTGGACGTGTTAGGGGGATGCCTAAAGGTGTCAGCCCTACACAATTTTTTAAGACACCAAAGCCTAAGAGAAAAATTCAGCTCGAAGTATCTACTTCAAAAGATAGCCGCATTAATAGGCTGGAAGAGCAACTTCAACAATCTGATGAGAGGAATCGTCGAACTGAGGAGAAATTAAATCAATTGATGGAGCAATTTAGATCGACACATAGCAATATTGGTGAGTCATCGCATGCATCTGGTTCTTGTGTGGGAAGAGCAACCTCTAATGTATCACCACCACCACCACCATTAGCACCATATGTTGAACAAGAGGTTGTTCCACCAGTACTAGCACCACCACCACCACCACTAGCACCACATGTTCAACAAGTGCTTGTTCCACCAATACTAGCACCACCACCACCACATGTTCAACCAATGATTACTCCACCAGAACCACAAGTTCCACCAACTATGCATGAGATATTCTTATTACCATAATCAACTTAGCAAATGTTAATGCTTAATAATTTCACTATTGTACTATATTAATTATTTCTTTCTAACGCAACATATTAAATGCAAGCTTGCTATCAAAACGAGAGACAACATAGTTGCATCGGGATACATCCTTAAGACTGATAGTAGAGATATCCATGGAAAAAAGATGCCTAAAGAAGTTGCTCGTGTAGTCATTGAGGTAGCCCACGATGAGATGGCTAGGCTACAATTTCCTAATTTGAATGCAGGGATCACTTTGGTAGGTCAAGCAGTTGGGGTACCAGTAGCATGGCATAAACATCTTATTATCGACGAAAGTGAGCAGGGAGAGGTAATGTCTATAAGTTTTTATCGCCTAACTTCTTTTATTTTGAAATTTATTTTATCTTAACTTTTCCTTGGGTCATAAGCAGAAGAGAAAGCAAGAAGATATTGAGGCAATGATACCTTCCACTCAACATCCACAGCCCCCAAAGCTTCCGCGTGTAGAGCCATTGACACAGGAGGTAGTGTCAATCTCTCACAATGATTCGACATCTATGTCAAGCAATTTGACCTCTTTATTGAAGTTTGTATCACCATGGGATAATGACTACCACAAGAAGATTAATATCCCATCGCATGTTTTTGGATACAACACGATTGCTACGCTTTTCAAGGATGATGTGACGCAATTTTGCAATATGGACAAGATTGGGAAAACTCCAATGATATTGTATTTGAGGTATATATTCATGTCTTTTATAATTTAAAGTTTGAATTATATGCATGTCTTTTATAATTAAATATGATTAATTTCTAGGTTGTTGGATGATATACTACATACCAATGGGTTGGATCATTTGTACGCATTTCAGCATCCAGGTGAAGTTAGTGTAGGTCATGAGAATAAGCGTGCCCAAGCACTTAAAGACCGATTCATTCAAATGGGCGAGAAGCAGTTCCTTATTTGTCCCTGGAATAACAAGTAAGTTTATATTGAGTTTTGAAATGTTAAGTTCATATAGTCATCTTCTAAATATTTGATTGTTTGTTTTCTAGTGAACATTGAATGTTATTGCTATTTCAACCTCACTCACATTCAGTGGCGTTCTTGGATCCCATTAACCTTCAATTACGCATTGAGATTAAAAATATAGTTAGGCTGTAAGTTTATATAAGTTTCATTCCTTAAAGTATATTATCTTTTTAATAGTACTTGTTTGCTAATTAAAAAACTTTTATTATGTATAGTGCTTTCACACTATATGATACAGAAAAAGGAAAAAGAGTTGTAAGTCTAAAGTATTATAGTCCAAAAGTAAGTAACATTCAACTTTATAACACATAAGATTTAAATTATAAGTATACTAACAAGTATATGTAATATATTTTTACATTTGTCTATGTTAACAGTGCCGACAACAACCAAAAACCACAGAGTGCGGTATCTACTGCATGAAGTATGCTAGGGATCTCATTTCACAACGAAGAACTAGAGCATATCTATCGAATAATGTAATAATTAAATGTGTTTACCTTTTAACTTTAATAAAGTTATATTTTAATTTCATATATATTTGACATGTAACTTATAATTTAAATTATTTGCAGTTCAATTCAGATTTACCATATACTGACGCAGAGCTTAATGAAGTTCAAGAAGAGTGGGCCAAATATATTCTACCGCAACTCGCTAAATGATGGCATGCTTTCTTAGTACCTATGTGAGGGGATTTAATCATTTTTTGAACTTTTTATTTCTTTTATTAGAAATTGTTAGAACTAATCAAATACAGAATCAATCTAACAAATTATATGTAGTTAATTTAGCTTTTTGAGGTGTATATTGCGCTAAATATTCATTTTATGACAAACTTTTTTGGAACTATGTATTTCTTTTACTTAGAAAGTGTTATAACTAATCAAATGTAAAGTTAATGTTACTAATGTTAATTTAATTTAATCTTTGATGTGCATTCTTTTACTGCAATTGCTACGTTGATTTTGAAACCAGGGGGCATTGACAACATATTTGCAATGTCCTCTGGTGTGGAAACTTTGCGATAGTTAAAAACTGTCACCATAGACAATCAATCCCAACACATAATAACTGTCGGGTGCATTTATAATGATAATGGCATTTTGGTAATTTGGCTTGCTGACGGCATATTTGTAAATTGGGTGCATATTGTAATTTGTGAATGAGATTTTATTATTATGGAGATATATTCGAGCTATTCGGCATGAGACGGTCATATATATGGATTAGCGGTTTTGTCATAACGGGGTCAATTTCGGGGTAATAGAAATGTTTATTTGGTGATAGATTAGGAATATTTGAGATTAGGATGGAATTCTGGAAGTTTTGACTATAGTGTCCCCGGGGATGTTTTCGGGACCCTGAGCACTAGGTTTTATTTGAGGTTACTTAAGCTTGAAGTAGCTTGTCAGATAAGAACGTACGTTAGAAAACCTCTCGTTCTCTCTCTCGACAGCTCGTTATACCGTTTGAGTATTTTTGAGGAAATCTTGAGTTCTAGGAGTCGGAATCAAGCGAGGATCGAGGCATAGCGATCCTAGGAAAGATTAGAAGCTTCTTAACTGAAGGATTTGACGGGAAACAACCCAATCAAAGGTAATCTAAGTTTTAAGTTTTTAAAGTTTTTAAGCTTAGAATTGGACTTTGTGAATTGTTGAGTTTTTGGTTAGTTTGAACCTTGGGTTTTGAGGGTTTTGGAGTATTGGGAAGCTTGGGAACTTTAATTTGATGATTGGGGAATGTTTGGGTATTTTTTTTGGAGGATTTGGAGTGCTTAAAACACGTTTGGGAATGGCCCAGGGTTGGGGGCCGCGGCCCTGTTCTTGAGCGCCGCGGCCCTAGTTCGATGAAGCAGGTGTCAGGAAATTGGCCTTGTTGGGCGCCGCGGCCCTTGCCTTAGAGAACCCTGGGGGCCATGGCCCAAGGTTCTAGGGTTGCAGCCCTTGCCCTGTTTTCACCCCGTTTGCTCGTTTTGACCCCGGGAACTTAGCTATGGGCCTCGGGAGTGTCCCTACTACTTGGATTAGGTTGGATTGATCTCTTAGAGGCTAGATATTGGTTTGAAAACCTTTGATTATCATGTTATTGATGGTGTTCCATATTTGGTTAAGATTAGGTGACCGCTAAGGGCTTAAAGGTTGATCATTCTCAAGGGTCGTTCTTATATTGGTTCTAGCTCGACTTTGAGGTAAGAAAACTGCACCCCATATGTAACATGCATGGTTATGTTTGATGCATGTTGGATGTTTAAATGTAAACATTGATAGCATAATGAATGCTTGGAAATCTTGCCCATTTTCATATGATTATTATTGAGGCATGCTGGATGATTAAGTGTGATGCATGTGATGCACGAAAGACATGTGGTTAGGGCATGCCATGAATGATGAATATGAGATTGGTCAGAGTTTGAGTCTCTGAGTTTGTGCATGATCATAACTATGCTAGAAACTATTTAGTAAGCATGCTGAGTGCACTATTCTTGGATAATTGGCATATGATACACATTGATAGCATTGCTTACTTGTGCATGGTACTGACTAATTAGTTAGATTTGGCAAAGGTGCTAGTATCAACTGTGAAGCTGTGACTCATTAGTCAAGTTCGGCAGTGGTACTGGGCACTGGTCACGTTGCACTGACTCATTAGTCAGAATGGCCTTAGCGTGTTTCACGCAAGCCAACAGAGATTAGATCTAATCGACTTTCTGCATTGAATGACTCAAAGAGCATTAATGCTGGACCGACCTCAAGGTCGATGAACATTATAAGCGCTTGAAGGCTAGAGGCTTACCCAACAACCACCCTTCCATTTGAATTAGTGACTTGCTTGTCAGTCACTCAGTATGGTTTACCCGAACCTATTGAAGGCTAGAGGCTCACCCAACAGCCACCCTTCCATTTGAATTAGTGACTCGCTTGTCGGTCACTCAGCATGGTTTATCGGAACCTCAAGTGTTGCGACACTCATCTGATTAGGATTGACTTGATAGTCCTCCAATCAGAAGGCCAGGATTTCCTATCCTGGATACCCCAGCATTTTTTTGAATGCATTTGCATGCTGAATAGAGCTGTGAATGCTAGGCATGCCAGATATGATTTGAGATCATGATATGACTGTTTATGAGCATATGAGTTTTCTTGATGGGCTTCGGCTCACGGGTGCTTTGTGGTGAAGGTAAAGGCAAAAGGAAGCTGGACCATCCTTGAGTTGGAGAGCTTAGGTGATGACGTGTACATATGCAGCTACTCGTCCGCCACAGCCGAGGTTTAAAGAGGAACTAGGGTTAAACCCTGTTTTGTCGCTTAGAACGGCCTATTGTAAATACTTTTCCGTAATAGACTCTGAAACTATATTCTTGGGATCCCAATGTATATATTAAACATTCTAGTGAAACGTTACATCTTAACCAAGATTTTTAATCCCTAAACCGCTAATCATACTTAGTTACACGATTTTGGCCAAATGACTCGATTAGCGAGTTTAGCACTGTTTACAAGGCACACTGTAACGGTCCCTGGAGTTGGGGCGTTACAACAACTGCCAACTCTAAATCATGAGTGGGATATCTCTGTTCATACTCCTTCAGCTGACGTGAGGCATAAGCAATCACCTTTCCTGACTGCATAAGAACACAACCCAAACCTTGATGTGAGGCTTCACAGTATATCACAAACTTCTCCTGATCTGTTGGAAGACTCAGAACCGGTGCTGTAATCAACCTCTGCTTCAATTCCTGGAAGCTGTTCTCACACCTATCTGACCACATGAACTTCTGATTCTTGTGTGTCAGCTCAGTCAATGAAGTAGCAATCTTAGAGCACCCTTCCACGAAACGTCTGTAATAACCTGCCAACCCAAGGAAACTTCTAACTTCTCAAGCATTCTTTGGCCTTGGTCAACCTCTGACTGCCTCAATCTTGTCTAGATCTACCTTAATCCCCTCTTTACTCACAAAGTGCCCAAGGAAAGATACCTGAGATAACTGGAACTCACACTTCTTGAACTTTGCAAACAATATGTGCTCCCTCAGTCTCTGTATAACCAATCTCAAATGTTGCTCATGTTCTGACTCTGACTGAGAATAAGCCAGAATATCATCAATGAAGACGATCACAAACTGGTCCAAATAATCCTTGAACACTCTATTCATTAAATCCATAAAAGCAGTTGGGGCATTAATCAATCCAAAAGACATGACTAAGAACTCATAATGTCCATATCTAGTGCGAAAAGCAGTATTTGGTATGTCTCCTTCCTTGACCCTCAACTGATGATAACCAGAACGAAGGTCTATCTTTGAGAATACCCTTTTACCTTGCAATTGATCAAACAAGTCATCTATCATTGGCAGAGGATACTTGCTCTTGATTGTTAACTTGTTCAATTCTCTGTAATCAATGCACATCCTCAAAGAACCATCTTTCTTCTTCACAAATATAACTGGTGCACCCCAAGGTGAGAAACTAGGTCTGATAAAACCCAAATCTAACATCTCTTGCAACTGTGCTTTAAATTCTTTTAACTTAGTTGGGGACATTCTGTAAGGTGCTCTAGACATTGGCTCCGTCCCTGGTGTCAGTTCTATCACAAACTCAATCTCTCTATGTGGTGGCAACCCTGGTAAATCTTTTGGAAACACATCAAGAAACTCACAGACTAGTCTGGTCTCTTCTATTCTTACTGGCATGACCTGAGTGGTGTTAATCACACTGGCTAAGAATCCTATGCAACCTCCTTGCAATAGGTCTTTATCCCTCAAAACAAAAATCATAGGTATACGGGGTCCGTGCACAGTACCAACAAACACAAAAGGATCTTCACCTTCAGGCTCAAAGGTGACCATCTTCCTTCTGCAATCTATGGTTGCCCCATACTTCACTAACCAATCCATACCCAGAATCATGTCAAAGTCAGTCATAACTAACTCTATCAAATCCACTGGCAATTCTCTGCCCTCCACTGTCATTGGCAAAGATCTGACCCATCTTCTGGATACTACCAACTCCCTAGTGGGTAATAAGGTCCCGAACCCCACAACATAATAATCACATGGTCTACACAGTCTATCAATAATTATACTAGCAACAAAAGAATGTGTAGCACCAGAATTAATCAAAATAGTATTAGGGGTTTGAACACTAAGAAGCTGACCTATAACTATTGAAGGTGAAGCCTCAGCTTCTGCTTGTGTCAATGCGAACACTCGAGCTGGGGCCGAGCTGTCCACCTTTCTGGTTTCTTCCTTTCTTGCTTTTGGGCAGTCTTTCTTGAAATGACCCACTGCCCCACACAAGAAGTAGGCCTTTACCCTACATTCCCCCCAGATGGCGCCTCTTGCACCTAGGGCACTCTGGATAAGTCTTCCAGGCGTCACTGCCACCCTGACGACCCATTGTAATACCACGTGGTCGCCTGTCAGGACCTAGAGCTTGGAAGGTATCAGGAACCTTCCTCTTCTGATCATTGGGGCCTCCACCCCTACCAGAACCCACAAATGGAGGACCTGTCCTCCTCAACTCTCTTCTGGCTATATTGTCTTGCCAGATCTTGTTCTTTGCGCTCTTAGTTGTTGTGAGCGCCTTCTCCACCACTTGTGCATAAGTAGTAACTTGAGCCACAGTGGTAATACGAACATCCCCGGCTAATCTAGGTTGTAGCCCCTGGAGAAACCTCTCCCTTCTGGTCCCATCAGTGGGCACCAGCTCAATGGAAATTTTTTCCAATTTATCAAATTTCAGGGCATATTCAGTCACTGATAAACTCCCCTGAAGTAATGTGATAAAATCTTCATCTTTAGCAGCCATGATGGCATTGTTGTAGAACTTCTCATTAAACAGAGTCTGGAACTCTTCCCAACTCAAGGCATTGATGTTTCTAGTTTGGGATATAACCTCCCACCAAATTCGGGCATCCTCCCGAAACATGTACGTGGCACAGGCCAGCCTCTCATTACCAGTCACCCTCATGAAGTCAAGGATGGTGGTAATCCTACTCATCCATTGCTCAACCTTAGCTGGATCTGCACTACCCTAAAAAATTGGAGGTTGCTATTTCCTAAACCTTTCATAAAGAGGTTCCCATTTGCTTCCAGCCTCAAGCAGCTGCTCAACTGTTGGCACCGATACAGGTGGTGCCTCAAGCAAAACTTTCCTTGCTGGAACTTGCTGTTGTCTCAGGAGGCAGGTTTCTTCTTCCTGCCTCAATACTCTGGCCTACAAGTCATTAAACAACTACTGCTAGTTGTCAGGAGCTAGCTGTGGAATCTGATTCTGGTCATTCTCTTGACATTGTCTGTTATTCTGGCCTTGATCATCCTGGCAAGCTGAGGAATCTGTCTGTCTTGGAATCATTCTTACAACTTAAACCTTGCTGCAATAGTCAATGCGGCCAGTTAGACAGTGATAACTAAACCTCTTGTTGCCTCATGGTCCAAGATCAATTGATAATCACCCATATTCCACAATTTATACAGATATACAAATGGATACATGATCATAGAATTTAGCATTTAACACGTATCAATTAATAATTCACAATGAACAATATTAATAAGTATGTTCTAGCAATATCAGTACTAATAAGCACGTTCTTGCTTATGATGCAGTAGTCAAGGCCTAACCTTATTAATGTATTTCATGTAGATAGGTAAAGCATTTATACTTTATTTAAGCAGTTAAATATATAACCACATAAATAGTTACCAAACCATGAGTCGAGCTTGTCTTCAGTGGCAAGTGTACATGCCCAGCCAGTCTATAGGAACCCTAAACCTCGGCACGCTGTGATACCAAGTTGTAACGCCCTGGTTACTCCAAGACTGTTACTGTGAACTTTAAACCGTGCTTAACTCGCTAAACGAGTCATTTGGTTATAAACGTGCATCTAGGTGTTATTAATAGGCTAAGGTGAAAAATCTCGATCAAAAGGAAAATATATATTATATTTAAAACATAAAACTGTACATGGGCCCATAAAAGTGTTTACAAAGTTATTTACAATTCAAAATGGTCATTGTAGTGTAAAAATTACAACCCGCCGACCTAAGCGGCAAAATATAGGGTTAACCCCTAGTCCCCCTGAGAAACACCTTGGCCGTGGTGGTCAAGCGGCCACATATGTACACATCGCCACCTAAGCTCTCCACTCAAGGCTGGGTGAGCTTTTCTTTCCCTTTACCTGCACCACATAGCACCCGTGAGCCAAGGCTCAGCAAGAAAACTCATTACTGCATGTATATAATATCAAATGATGATTATGATAATCATACTGGGCTTATAGCCCTAGTCAGATAATATTGAGATTCTAATAATCATGCTGGGGCTTACAACCCAATCAGATAAATGACTATTAAGTCATACTTTGAATAGATGACTAATAAGTTTATCTCTAGGGCTCTAAACCCTAATAAGATAAGTGACTGATGAGTAAGTCACGAACTTAAACCAGATGAGTGACTACGGAGGCACAAACTTGAATCAGATAAGTGACTAATGAGTGAGTCACGAACTTAGGCTCCGCACCCTTAGCCATGTGACGATGTAGTCACCTGGACCTTCTGGCCCTGGCTCTAAGTAACTAGCCTTTAGACTAGACAAGCACTTTTTTTTTCATCGAACTTAAGGTCAGTCAAGCATTTCATGCTTATGACGATAATGCTTATGTCGATCAGATCTAATCTTTTTGGCTTGCGTTAAACACGCAAATACCATTCTTGACTTATAAGTCAATACCATACGACCAGTGCTCAGTACTACTGCCGAACTTGACTAATGAGTCACAACTTCACAATTAATATTGACACCATTGCCGATTCTTACTAATAAGTCAGTATCATTCATAGATAAGCAAGATTACTAAGAATTTAATATGCAATCAATGTACACATATATAACACTCAACATGCATCATGAATAACTATGCATGTCACATACTAGGTGCAGTTTTCTTACCTCTAGTTTCAGCGTGAAACAAGTTAAAAGAGCGACCCTTGAGAACGATTGATCCTTTGATCCCTTAGCGGTCACCTAGTCATAACTAAATATAACTCCCATCAATGAAAATTAGCAATAAAAGGTTCTTGACCTAAACCTCACTCTCAGGACCTCGAATCGTACCCAAACGGTTAGTAGATTCGATCCCGAGCCTTAGTAATTGAAACCCTGAGCCAAAAACCCTCAAAAATGCCCTAAATGGGACCCTGGAAAAACAGGGTACCGCTTCCCCCCTAGCGCCTAGGCGCTACAAGCAGGGATGAATTGCCCTGGACAGCGCTGTAGCGTCCTCCATTGAGCACTATAGCGCTAGAGCCATGGTGATTCAGCCCTGGTTTTTTCCCCCTTCGAATTCTCCATTTTCCAACCTACAAAACCTGATTCCAAACTTTAACCAAACTCATAAATGAACCCAAATACCCAACATACAAGTCCTAGGCATCATAACCAAATCAATCTTTGCCAAAAACTCCATTGAATTCTCACTATCCAAATAATAAATCCCAGATGAAAATCAAATGAAAACAGAGTAAGAACCCGAGTTTCTATGGTTAGAATCTTACCTCAAGCTCAATATGGAACCCTCTTCAATGGTGGAACACAACCCTAGACCCTCAAGGCTTGATTCCTCAAATGGAGTTCAAAAATTCAAAGAGAAAAGAGAAGGAAAAGATGATCGAGAGAAGAAAGGAAGAAGCTATATTTTTCTTAAGCTTTCTACAGCTTCTATGGTTGATATATATCCTTAGATCAAAAGACAAAAATACCCCTAGGCCATTAAATTCCCTCTTAAGGCTACCAAGGGTAAAACCTTCCTTTCTCCTCTAATCCCGTTAATCATAATTAACGTCCTCCAATTCCCGTTATTCCCAATATTCTCAAATGCTAATAAATCATATTCCATTACCCTTTAATTCCCGGTAATGCTGTACTAATCATCAAATTACCCCGAGACTCACCCCGAGCCTCGAAATTAGCTCCGTTATGACCAAACCGCTAATTTGCATTAAAAGATCGTCTCATGCCGAATAGCTCGAACAAATCCACATTATAGTGTGGCCTCATCATAAATCACCAACATGCATGAAAATATACAAATATGCCCTCAACGGGCCAAATTACCAAAATGCCCTTATAATGAAATGTGGACCCACATGCATGCATTTATCATCATATAGTAATATAATTCACATAATCATGCATATAATTATTTAATAGCATAATAAATCAATTATGGTCCTCCCGGCCCTCTAATCCAACCATAAACCTCATTAGGGATTTTGGGGCATTATAATTTCCCACTGTTAAAAATTCCTTACCATTGTACTTAGTCTTATCATTCGTGCAACTAGAATCACTAGTTATGTGGTTGCTGGCACCACTATTTGCATACCAGGCATCATTATCAAGCATTTCTGGGGTAGCAACAAACGCAGAGGCACCACCTTGAGACCCATTGTAAGGAGAGATTGAGCCAGAGGGAGGAGAACCCATGAAATTCTCATCATAATGATTATAATAGTAAACAGCATAATGACCATACCGTCCATACACTTGACAGGTAGGCTTAGAGTCCCCACAGCCACCACGACCCCTAGAGCAACCACCATTGCGGAAAGAGCTGGAAAAGTTACGCTGACCACGACCCAAAGAAGAACCACGACCAGAGCCTGGGGGTTTGGTGGCAACATGAATAGTAAGAGAGGAAGATCCATTCAAGGGTTTAGAGGACCTAGAAAAGGAGTTGAGGCGTTCCATCTTGCTATCGAAACTGAGAAGAATATCCTGCAATTTAGCCCTAGAAGTAGAAGAACAAGCCTCAACAAGCACAACAAAAAGGAGATACTCAAGGTCAAGGCCAGAGAAGACATTTGCAACCAAGTGACGCTCAGGCTAAGGATCACCGCAAGGGCGAGAACATCAACCCATTGACGTTTTTTCCCAAGATAATCATCCATGGAGGAAGAGCCTTTGCGGGTAGTTTGAATCTTGGTCCGATATTCATCCATCTTAGATTTGGAGTATGCACCATAGAGAGATTCAAGGGCATGCCATAAACCAGCAGAGGAGTCACAAACCCATGACCTCCGTAGCAACACCTTCAGTCATAGAACCATACAACCAGCCAAGAAGAAGTTGATCCGAGACAATCCACTACTCAAAACACCAGATTTGGTTGAGGAACACTATCAGACCCACTGTCAGGAGGGGGAATAAACTCAGGGGGTCGGAGCTTTGTGCCAAGGAGGAAGCCATCCAGGCGATTGCCATGAACAATAGCGAGAACCATGGTCTTCCTTAAGAGAAATTATTTCAGTCCAACTTGAGAGCAAAAGGTTGGGTAAGAGTGCTATAAATCGAAGGAACAAGAGTAGAGGGTGCTGAGGCGGCAGCCAGAGTACTGGAACAAGAATTTGGAGCCCCGCAGACTGGGTAGCAACAGTGCTCCTTGGGCTAGACGGAGAGTCACTAGGAGGATTTGACATGGGGCACAAGTCAAGAAGGGCTTCTGAAACCCAGAAAATATTTGTATATTAGGGAGAGAAATGAAAAACTCAGCTGAAAAATGTTGAGGCTACTAGTGTTGTATTTATATTTACTCAATTGTTACATGAAGATTCTAGATTAGAATTGTGTAACGGAATAAATAAGAATGAGAATATTCTAACTAATTTGTACAACCAAAGGATTTGATAATAATAGTGAGGACTACAATGCCAACATGGCATTTACACTTAATTACAGCAGAGTAAGAATAAAGAGAAGATTTCATTTCTTAACAAATATAACTTCTTTTGTTGAGATATAAAATTAAAATCCCATGTTTTGTCAAGTTCTTTTATTTTAAAAGTCTTGAACAGTTTTGTTAGGCTTATATCTTCTTTCCAACTATTTCTAAAGCTGAAAGGTTGTTGGCAAAGTGTGATAACCTGCTTGGATCTTCTTATTATATATCTTCATTGATTTATAACTCAAGTAGATCTCAATCAAGCTATAGGAGATTGTTTTAGCTCACGTACGCGTTTTTCTCAACTTAAATACCATGTAAATTTCTTTATCATGGTACCGTGTAAATTTCTTTATCATGATCACCGTGTAATTAAGATAGCATTTTGATCATTTTTTTTAATATATATTTAAGTTGCTGTATAATATATATATATTGTATTCATTTTAGAAAAACAATGAGGTATATTAGAATTAAAAGAAACAGGGAACTGTAATTGGTATTAAAATAAATTATAGGAGAATGAAATTGAGCATTCGTTTATTCTGATTTTTCTCAACAAAGTTACTTGAAAGTCTTGTGCGAAAAGCCCTTAAATGGATATTGATAAAAAAGAAGTTGGAAGTCTTTGATTCAGTTTGATGAAGAAAACAGGTCCAAGACTAATCGAAATAATCACAATTTATATTGTGTAGTCTCACCAATTTTTAAATTTACGATATTTGTAAGGTTGAAGGTTTTGCTTTCATAACTAATTAAATTTTGAAAGAAAATTCAATTTTGTATGTTTACGCTGTATACTTTCCAGTTACATTATTTTTATTTTAGCCCTTAAAAGGTGAAGAGGTTGGTGCTTCATGTAATAAGTAGACTCTATTGGTGGGAAAATAATTAACAAGCAAATAATCATATTAATTATATCTCAATAGTACTTCACAATAGAAGGAGAAAAACCAAAAAATTAAAACCTAGACTAGTATTGCAAGTTATTCAAAAAGAAAAATTAAAATCACAGCATGAGAAGCAGAGTCGTACAACATTAATATACATTAAAAACCTCACTACATAAAAAGAAATTGAACTAACTTTTAGGAACAATACCAGACTCAGAATCTTTGACCACTGAAGACGCATTTCCCTCCACCATTTTATTCTCATATTCCTTGGCACTATCATAAGAAGCATGTAATCCAAATAAGAAATAGTACACCAACATAACCCCAGTCCACAAAGCAAACCTCACATACGAGGCTTTATCTATAGACCCAAGAAGGAAGATATTAATGGCTATTGAACCAGAAGGCAACCAAGGCACCAAAGGGACACCCCAGATTTTGGGGGTCCGGGCTTGTGGGACAAAAGTCCAAAGCACCCAAGTACCCAAAAACCACAAAGGTCCAGAAATCACATACCCAACCCAACCCTCGCTGTTGGCCCAATAAACAGATGTAGCTGCTGAAGAGCCGAGAATAACCACTAAGCAGAGAATGAGCTTGCTTCTGTTGACTTTATTCGTGACCCCACTAACGTAGTACCGCCGTATGATGAGGGACGTGGACACAAGCATAAAAATGAAGAGCGTTGAGATTGAGAGGAGGCTGGCGAGAATCTCTAACTTGGAGAATAGGGCTACTGCGGCTGTGGCAACCTGCATGGTCACAGTGGCATTGATAGGAGTCCCAGTTCGCTTGTTCACTTTAGCTAGCCATGGAGGGATCATATGACTCCGAGCTATGTGTGTTACATAACGAGCCTGGCTCACTGCTCCGACCAACAACACACTCGTCATGCCCTTCAAGGCCCCAGCAGCTACTAGATACTTTGCCCAGTCCATTCCAACAGCCTCAAACGCCACAGAAAAGGGTGCATCCTTGTCTATCTGTTTGTATGGCTGCATTAGGCACAGTGTTGAGGATAACAAACAGTACAACACAGTCGTGATCACCATTGACCCGACTAGCCCGATGGGGATGTCTCGACCGGGGTTTTTGGTCTCCTCAGCCATGGTTGCCACGGAGTCGAACCCGAGATAGGCGAAGAAGATCACCGCCGAGGCTTTGAAGATGCCACGGGGGCCAAAGGGTACAAATGGCGTGTAGTTAGCTGTGTTGGAGTTGGTGAGGCCAGCGATGATGATGAATACAATCACCACAATGTGGACGATCGAAGCGACGTAGTTTAGGCGAGATGAGCCCTTGGTGCTAAGCGCTGCGATGACACATATGATGGCGAGGACGACGACGGCGATGGGGTCGAGGTGGCTGTAGTCCTCGGGGAGGCTGTCGACTTTGATGCGGAAGTCATTGGCGTTGTGGTTGCATAGAGTGGCGAAGTAGGAGGTCCATGATCGAGCCACTGCGGCTGCACCGATAATGTATTCCAGAATGATGTTGCCGGCTGCTATGAATGCCACGAAGTCCCCGAGTTCCACTCTTAGATAGGCAAAAGAACCACCTGATCAAGTTTGAATAGTTATATAAATTTAGATAAGTATATTTATAAGAATAAGTTGGTATCTGCTTAACATTTATATATATACAAACTGTTTGGAATAAGAATAATGATATAGTGTATTCCAATCAAATTTATTTCTGTTCTATATAAAAACAGTGCAACGTCAGTCAATCGGTGTAATATATTATGATAACATATCATTATTCTTGGAATACATAGTTATGTAAATGTTCATTGTACTGCATGAATGGCAATACATACAATTGGAAATTGAACTTTTTCTTTCTCTATTTAAATGTTTTATCAAATTGTAAAAATATACTTTATTGTGCCATTTTTTGAATATACATTAAAAACATTTCTAATTAAAGTGATGATATTCTACATTGCATACAAAATTTAAATTCCCATAAGAATAAACTCAATATTATATATATATACTTGTAATCTAGTGATATACATATATTAAGCATATTGTCTCTATATAATAATTATATATTTTATTATGTAACATTAAAATTTAAAATATAATAAAATAATTATCTAAATGTTTGCTACAATGATTTACCTTTTTCAGAGCTTTTACAAATATTTAAAAACATATACGATCGAGCATGTAATAGTTAGTCAATATAGCCATTTCCTCAAAATATTTTTAACAATATCTCTATTAAATTATATTTTTATAAAATTAATAATTAGTAGTAAATACCATTACGTGAATAAAAGTTTACTACTCTTAGATCATGCAAAATGTCAATTTTGTGATAAATTTAGTAAGAATTAATATTATATTTGACTTAATATTTGTAATTGTGCTCCAATGTACAATATGCAAATTAACACAAAAAAAATTAATAATTTATTTAATATTTATTGAGAATATACAAAAAATAAATATTTTTTTTTATTTTTTATCATCCAAATTATGCACTCAAAGAAAATTTGCCATTAAAAAAATAAATAAAATGATATATGGTTGATTATTAATTGTCAACTACTAAATTATAGTAATTCGTGACAATATGGTAAATAAAAAAAATAATATTTATTGATGTGCCAAATTTAACTTATATTATATTTTGTATTAAATTTGACACAACTTTTAACATGTGTCAAATTTGACACATTTTCTGAAATAGCATTGAATTCATATTTTTTTGTAAGATGTGCTAAATATAACATTGCACAAATTTTTTTACAAATCCATTAGAGAAGCTCTTATATATTAATGTTGAACATAATAAAAGATAGTAAAAGATTTGGGAACAACTAGCTAGCTAGCACATGCCTTAGTATAATTGAATATAAATAAAAAACACAATAACGCTAGAAATATATATATATATATATTATACACATAATTTATATATGTATATTGATTAGATATCCTTTTTATTTTTTTTTTAAAAGAAGAACAGGATCACATTATTTTTATGGGTTTGAAAATATAGCACATCTGTGTACTTGTTATATTTTTCATTATATATATATATATATATATATGCACTTCAATATTGTATACTAAATTTTACACTCTTTATATTACTAGTGAGTTTCACTTTAATTTAATATATTTATTAGGTATACGCGCCTTTATTTTCCTTTCCACACGTTTCTAAATAATTCCATCATAAATTTATTTTTACACACATTCTAAAAAATATTAGTGCAAAATTATCCATTTGTTAATAATTTTATTTTTATGTTTTTTGCCTCTTTTATTATTTAAAAAAAATTAAAGCATTTTTGGCACTCTCTATTATAATTAATGATTTTTTTAAGAATGAAAAATTTAATTACAATTTTTAATTTATTTTGTAACCCAAAATAATAACAAATAGAAACATACATAGTATATAAGAATTAAATTTTGTAATTGTAAAATGTAAAAAATCTTACAAATGATAAACGAACTAGTATATAAGATTTAAGAGGGATACATATATATTAGATATTTTGGAAATGTGCTAAAAATATAAATTTTTTAATATTTAATTTTGATATTTTTGTTAATTTATAAAAATTATATATGATTAAAAAAATACAACGTGCTAATCAACACAAAGAAAAAAATTATCATATAGTATTATTTGAGTAAAACATTATTATTAATAATAGTCTCTCTAGTACTAAAATGCGTGGCCAATTAATATAGGCCATTAATGACTTTGTGGTCACACAAGACAAATACATTAATTAAGGAAGCACGGACTTATATCAAGTCTTCTTCACTGAAGACCTCAGCATAGACAAAAAGGACCACTTCACACCAAATTTGAATTCAAATGTTACGTATAATATAGTGTAGTGGTCGATTAAAAGAGTAATTCATGAAAATGACATTTTTGTTTTAAGTTATTTTGTACTATTATCTAATTTTGATAATTTGTTATGAAATTGTATTCGTTCAAAATTTTCATTAGCTATCTGAATTTTTCGACTGACTATCTAGAGTATCAGATGTCATTTTATAAAAAATTATCAAAATTAAATTAGAATTCAAAATATTTAAAAAAATAAATAAATCATCTTGTCAAGATACTCCGATTAAAATGATATAGAATAGTCTATACTTATAATAGGATTTGACTATGACTTTAATGATGAACATTTTCATGATTATTTTTTGGAATAAAATAAAATACATGTTTCTAGCATATGGAAAAATTTAAGAGTATATATTAGTAGTTTTCCATAAAAAAAATAAAAAAAAAGACTAGGTGGCTAGAGGGTGATCCGATTCATCAATTTCTATCTTTCGCAATAAGTCCAATTCTTGACTTGATTAATTTCTTTTGTATAAAAATATACACATATATTAAGGACATATATAATACGGTATAAAACCTCTTTCTTATGTACATCATGACTAATAATCAATCTCGAAAGGAGACCGTATTCTCAATTATTAGTTAATTGGTGTGACAACTTTAAAGATGGGTTTAGCCGATCATTACATATTTTGTCATCAACTTGAATTTGATTCGAGGTTAATATTTATCTAAGTTTAGTCAGTACTGACTATATTTTGTGGCACATATAATTTTAAAGTGAATATGCAATAAAAAAATCCGCAACAAAGAAAATTCTAGTCTGAGTTTTTCATTTACATAGTTTTAGATGTATGTGAGTTTCTGCTATTTTTTTTTTTACATAATTTATATTATATATATATATATAACTTTTAAGTCTTGTTCTAAAATATCAAGTTGTTTTTAAAAGAGTTCTCCCAATTAATTAAGTCCGTTTTTTTTGGTTGAGTTTTGAATTTGCTAAATGATATTTGAGACAACGTTATTAGAATTTGTCATTAACGTGATTTATGCACTACTAGTTTTATAAAGTGTAACAATTGTGTCATTTGTCAAATTATATTATTATAGATCTTGCTACTAATTTTTTAATGTGAAAATTATAGGGGAATCTACAAAAATGCACTAAAAGTTAAAAAAAATTTGAAAAATACGGTGCATTACAAAAATACGGAATTTTTGGATAAAAACACGGAATGGCAAAATTGTAAATACGGAGTGGCAAAATCATAAATAAAAGCTGTAAAATACAATTTTTTGTGAACAACGTTTACAAACTAGTAAATATATGTTACAAACTTGTAAATATCTGTTACGTGTTTGTAGATTTTTTTTTGTAGATAAAACTTTCAAACAAATTTGTAACTAAATTTTTTATTTTTGTAACAATAGTTTACAAATCTAGTTTTATAACTAAGAAATATATTTTTGTAACTTACATTTACGACAATATTTTATAGTTAAGAAATCATAACCAAAATATACATAAAAATATTATATTTTTTTCCATATTGTTACAATATTGTACCAAATAATTATAGGAACCTTCATATTTATGTTATACAACTTAAAAATATAAATTTAAGATATTCATTATTTATAAAACACTTTAATGAATATATATAATGGTGAAATACAATATTATTTTTAAACAAATTTTACATTTTGTAACAACGATTTACGAAACTAATTTCACAATCAAAAAATTTATTTTTGTAACTAACATTTACATAAATATTTATAAAATTTATTTAACATGATTGTTACAATAATTTATAAAATTAACTTGTGAATTTAGTACATGTTTGTAAAAAAATTTATAAGTAACAAATATTAGAAAAAATATATAACTACTAGTATAGAAATAGATTATATTTATTAAAAATATTATAATTTATGCCAGCATAAATATTTATTTAATATTAATAATACATTCATTTTAATAAATAAAAATATAAAAATTGAAAAGAAAATGATTGAATATTATTATATCACATCAACATAATTAAATTACATCAATTAATGATGTTACTTTTTTTATGAGTAAAAGACAAAATAAAATTTTATCATACTGACATAAAAAAAGTTATTCATTACTCATTAGAGACCAAATTGATATATTAATGAATTGTATTCTTGTTTTATTTCCTTTTACTAATCTCCGTATAATTTTTTGAAAGCACCGTATATATGTAATTATTTGTATTCACCGTATATTTCAAACTTTTTTTAAACATACAGTGCTTTATGTAATTAATCCAAAATTATATTCTATATGGGTTTTTCAATAAATTTTTCAAAAATATGTTTTTTTTTTTACAAGTATTATTTTATAACTTTTTAAAATTTGTATTCCTTTTTATGGGATTTTTTCCCTATATTTTTGTAAAAAAATCATCATTATGCCATATTTTTGTAAAAAATCATTATTATGCTATATTTTTTTTCTCATAATCTGATTTTTTTTAATTAAATTTGTCCCTACAAACTAAAAAAAAAAGTTTAATTACTATATATTTTGCATATTAATAGCTAAAAAGTCATATTTATGAAAAAAAAATCTCTTTTTTAATTGTCGTTATACATAAATTACCATATTAATTCACTTGATAGAAATCATTTCTCCTAAAGAATTCATTATTTAACTATTTATAATAAAATGTGGCCCTGAGTTTAACATTACATCATAATAATAATAATAATAATAATAATAATAATATATATAATATATATACAGATTAGAATAGGATATAATTATAATTAATTTACGTGTACGTACCCGCAGCTGGAATCTCAACGGCAAATTCAGTATAACAAAAAACAGAAAGCAAAGCGGAGAGACCCGAAACGACGTAGGATAAGACGATGGCGGGGCCGGCAGATTCCTTGGCTTCGACTCCGGTGAGAACGAATATTCCGGCGCCGATCACCGCTCCCATCCCCAACCACATCAGGTCCCACCAATTCAGTGTCTTCTTCATCTCGTTCTCGCTCCGACTCTTCATCTTCACCAGCTCCGTTTCGTCCATGGATCGGGTCACCACCCGATCCTTTAACCGATTCGGAGTCTCTTTCAGCGCTTTTACGTAATTGCCCCAGCTCTTGAACGACTCCTCGGGGAGAAAATCGTCTTTTGAGCACGAACATCCTCTTCTCCTCTTCGCACCTTCATTATTTACAGCGTCGTCGACCCTCATTCTCACTGAGAATATTTTGAATCGCTCGACCTCTGTTTGTTTCCTGAGAAAATTTGAGGATGAAAGGAAGAGAAAATGCGGTTGTGAGTATTCATACAACACTAACCACAAGAATGAAGGCTTGAAATAGCTACTGGATTTTAAAGCAAAAACACATGTGAGAATCTATTAAAAAATTCCAAAACTATCACAATCGATATAATTAATTCAAACAAGAAGCCTGACATCGATAATTGGATAATAATAATAATTTAGATTTAAATTGGAGCACAGAATTCAAGATGATGTATTTAAATGATAAAAAAAAGATTTATTTTTTCTCCCGAAGCTTGATAATAATAGTGGTAATAGGAGACTTTTTTTGTTTGGTTTTGAAAAGTCTTATAGACTCCAGTAGCAGGGGACTAAGGAGTAAGGAAAAGTTTAGCCCTTCATTGATTTTCTTTATCTAGTACTGTATGTGGGACTTGATGTTGTTCTAATCCAGTTGGATTTTCAAATTGACTACCAAACCTAGTTCAATTCAATTACTCCTCTCATTCATATGACAGTTTTTTTTATTTGACATTTAGTTGTGACATTTACATCATATTTTATTGGAACTGATAAATTGAGACATGGGAGTGCATCTATTGTTATATTATTTTAGATAATATAATATAAGAATAAATAATGTGATAAATGTGAATTTTAACACAAATGTGATTTGTTCCACTTTGTAACATATTTTTTTAGAGCTATAAGATTGGATATATGTGTGTCCAAGTGTGACATATATTGGAGTTACAAAATCAGCAACAAATTTGTAACTTCAAAATATTATCCAATAATGTGTGGATTGAAGCAGTCAACAAAACGCTCAAGGATACATTAAAGAAAACGCTAGAAAAAGCTAAGGGGGCATGGCCAGAACAATTGCCTGAAGTACTCTGGTCGTACAAAACTTCACACCGAATAGCAATGGGTCATACTCCATTCTCTTTGGCTTATGGATATGAAGCCATGTTACCTATTGAGTTAGACCCACCTTCGCATCGCAGAATAACGTACGATCAAGATTCGAATAGCCAGCTATTGATGGAATCCCTGGACTCAATCGATGAGAAATGTGAACAAGCCCAACTCCGAGTAGTTGCGTACTAGCAGAAGGTCGCCCGGTATTGCAACTCTAAAGTGCGAGAAAGAAAGTTCAATGTTGGTGATCTTGTACTCCGAAGAGTTTTTCTAAACACCTGCGACCAAGCTGTTGGAGTTCTCGGACCTAATTGGGAAGGGCCATTCCAGATTTATGAAGTCCTTCACCCAGGTACCTATAAACTTGCACGCTTAAACGGAGATCTCATTCCTCGCTATTGGAATGGAGAACACCTGCGTAAGTATTACCAATAAACAATTCTTCTTAAAGAATTGGCTTGTATTAATTTTACTTTTTACAAGTTTTGAAAAAGGGTTGGTCATTTTATGTGACTGATCGCTTATAAGTGTAAGATCTCATTGATCACTCGTACAGACATGTTTCATCCATTTATTACGAGAAATATAAGGGACTGTGCACAGCCAGTCATTTCTTGCCAATTATTGTATTTATTTTAAGTATTTGCTCATTATGTGTGTTGTTTTGCTATATTATAATTCCAATTATATTGCTACGAGCAATAATGTTCGATCAGGTTCTGGTCAAGGCAAGTGACCAAGGACCTAAAGCTCCTCGATCACTTGGGGGGCATATAAGGTACAAGTAAGCAAAGCATATCGTTAAAAGGTATGTAAACACATGAGCAAAATAAGTGAAAGCATGCTAGGGTACTTAGAGTATTTTTCAAATTTTATATTTTGATAAATCAATCCAAAGTACTATGCTAAGTTTGATCATGCGAACATATATTATAATAAAATAAAAAAAAGTGTTATAATATAAAAAACGAATTACTTTACACCGCGAGCACTATTGCTTGGATGTAATTGTCTGATTAAAAGGAAAATAGTTGCCCATGCAGCAATAAAAAATTAATGTCTTTACATTACGACCCGTAGGTCAGGTACTTGGAATATTAAAAGAAGGAGACTAAGGGGCCGGAGGATCTTGAGGGGGGCCCTGATCGATGACATCTGCGGTTTCATTATCTGCCTCGTCCATGCCAGTTGCCAAGGAGATTTCGGGTGAAGCAGGTACTCGTGCCCTCTCCTCCTCTGCCAGTCGAGCAGCGCAGCGGGCTAGCTCGGCTTGCCTTGCACGTTCGGGAAGGTAGTTAAAGTTCGCTCCTTGGTTGTGTTTCCAGAAGTCATAAAAACACATACTTGTGGCGTTTTTGTATATGTGACATGCATGGTTATTATTGATGCATGTTGGATTATTAAATGTGGCATGCATGATTATTGTTGAGGCATGTCAAGTGGTTAAATATGATGCATATGATGCATGAGAAACATGTAATTAGGACACGCTTTGTATACTGAGTATGATATTGTTCAGAGCTTGAGCCTCTGTGTTTATGCATGATTCTAATTGTGCTAGTATTTGTTGAGTAAGCATGCTAAATGCCCTTTATTTGGATATTTGACATATGATATATGTTTGGTGGCACTGCTTACTTGTATATGTACTGACTAGTCAGGTATACTGACCTAAGAGTCAGAAATGGCATAGCGTCATGAATGCAGAGCCAAATGAAGATTAGATCTAATTGATATCAGCATTGAATGACTCTAAGGCATTAACGCTGGACCGACCCTAAGGTCGATGAATCTTATAAGCGCTTGTCTAGTCTAACACTAATTACTCAGAGCCAGGGCCTAAGGCCTAGGTGACTGCTTGTAACATGGCTAGGGAACAGAGTTCCATAGTTATGACTCTAGAGTCAGGAGGAAGGTTATGTTGATGACTA
Source organism: Humulus lupulus (assembly GCF_963169125.1). NCBI lineage: Eukaryota > Viridiplantae > Streptophyta > Magnoliopsida > Rosales > Cannabaceae > Humulus > Humulus lupulus. Next base: position 19,919,620 of record NC_084801.1, on the reverse strand, counting down.
ATCATCATGCACCTATCCTGTTTAAGCTAGTGAAATGATCACTTATTTATATTGGGAACAGAACCCACTTTAGTGACTTGTACCACTGTCACTTTTTAATTCAGGGCTATCAGCCTGGTATGGTTATCGGAACCACCAGTGTTAAATCACTTATCTGATTGAGATCGACTTGATAGTCATCCACTCAGGAGGGCAGGATTTCTTATCCTGGATATCCATCATTACATGGATTTATTGCCTGCTTGACTAGGGCTATATCTGCTAGGTGTGTGCCTTATGATTTCATGAGCATATTGAGTTTTCTTGCTGGGCTTTGGCTCACGGGTGCTATGTGGTGCAGGTAAAGGCAAAAGAAAGCTGGACCATCCCTAAGTTGGAGAGCTTAGGTGACGATGTGTACATATGCAGCTGCTCGACCACCACGAGGTTTGAAGAGGAACTAGGGTTTAGCCCTGTTTTGCCGCTTAGATCGGCCTGTTTTAAATATTTTATTGTAGTAGACTCTGGAATTATATTTTGAGATCCCAATGTATATATTAAACATTCTAATGAAACGTTATATCTTAACCAAAATTTTTAATCCCTAAACCGCTAATCATACTTAGTTACACGTTTATGGCCAAATGACTCGATTAGCAAGTTTAGCACTGTTTACATGGCACACTGTAACGGTCCCTAGAGTTGGGGCGTTACACCGGGCTAGGCACAACCTCCAGCTTTGAGATTAACGGAGGAAAGGGGAGTCTAAAGCTATGACCTCCTGGATCCTAGGGGGTTCAGGTCCTTCCTCGGGGGTAGACTCATCTACGTATTGCCTAAAACCAGGGGCGTACATGCCCTGGAGCAGGGAAGGCTAGGACCTATGATTTGTCCCATACTCCTAAAAAATGGTGGATCTAAAATGTAAAGTGTTTTCTACTATGATGGTGACTTTGGGATAGCTATGATCATATCATACCACCAAATGATCCACGCACTAAAGGAGGGTTATGTTGAGGTTCAAGTTAGTAGGGTAACGGCTAACGAGATGGTTAGGGTTAAATCAAATTAGCCTAAAACTGGCAGCAACCCAATCTAACTCTCTGAAAGGGTATGGGTTACCTTGGCTGGAGGGGTTGGCTACTGCGCCAGACGTGGTTCTCTCAAGATCGGGCCCCTTATTATATTGTTAGGAGCGCACCTTTTACACACAAGCGATGCCACTTTTTCTTCCTCCTCAGCGTCCTCGTCAGCTGGCAAGGCCTCTTGAGAAGGGGGGAGCTCGGGGATGACTGGAAGAGGACCTCGGGTCCTTAGAGCTAATGTTTGGCCTTACTGATCAGTTTGCAAGCCACCATGATGGCGTCGTTCATGATCTGACGATAGTCATTCTCCCTGGGAGGAAGACTATATAGGGTCTCGTACTGGCCCTCGAGGGTCACATATCGCTCTGTTCTCACGAAAATAGTTGCACAAAGAGCGAAGTCTGTCAGAATATTTTTTAAAAATTAGAATAAAATAAAATATTTTATATATAATGCACAAGTGATAAAAGTTCACGTGCTGAATTCACAAAGATAGAAGACTTACGAGGACGATTGAAGTAGCGATGGTCATAGTTCTTGAACCGATTTGACATAAAGACTAAATCTTTATAGTCATTTGGGTGGTTGGGAAGGTCGATGACAAAGGTGGAGTTCGGGAAACGAGTGAGGTAGTAAAATTCTTCACCTCGCCCTTTTTGGTTGGGACTATTCTTAAGTTAGAAGAAGTACATGATGTCTGCTAGAGTGGGGACCTTCCACTCATGCCTCAGAAACAAATATTTTAACCCCGCCAAAAGCATGTATGAGTTTGGGGGGAGCTGGAAAGGAGCCAGTTTGACGTAATTCAGGAAGTCTACGAAATATTGGTCCAGTGGAAGGAAGGCACCGACCTTCAGGTCCTCAACACTCCATGCCCCGTAGTCATCTTGGAGAGGGGCGCACCTCCGTTCTCCCTCAAGCGCAGGTCGTGCAACAAGACCGTTAGCTCCCATCTCAATTATGGGACTTAGCAGGATCTTGTTCACTATCCCCTGAGTCGTTATTCGAGAGACTATATGCTCGGCCTCGAAGAATGCATTGGGGTCGACTACAATCTCCCTCTCCACCACAGGACCAAAGTGAGGGATGGGAGAATCAGAGACGATCTGCTTGCCTTTATTTTATTTTTTGAGCACAGGAGCTCGAGACATTCTGCTTTGCGGGTGCCATGATTCAGATCGCCTGACGACAAAGCAGCCTATCAGTAGGCGACCCAAGATGGTTTCTAGCTACGGTTGTAGAGGTACGGAAGATCAAAGATTTAATTGGATTACTTTTGAGATTTGAAAGTTTATACGAACTAAGCTTTGCCCTAGCCTCAATGCGTGGTCCCACATGAGTTCCTAGGCCACGAGCCTCAGTTTCTTAAAATTCTCAAATACTTCGGGATTCGTGTGTTAGATTCGTCAGGCCCACTACTTTCCTTTTAAAAGCAGTTTAATGCCAAACTGCCTAAGGAATCGTAACCTATAAGCTACCTAGGATTTAACCTAAAACCCATTTAGCTTTTACACCCCAAACAGGTATACAGACCGATTCACCATTATAATTTTCTCAGAAAATTCCAGAAAATATGCCCAGTTTTGAGAATACCTTACTTCTAAATGAATTTTATTTCATTCATCTAGTCTAAACCAAATCCTATTTCCCATTTACACTCAGACGTAACCTAGACAGTATTAAGCAAAGAGCATTTTTTCGAAGTAAAAAAAAAAGCACTCATTGGAAAATAAAGAATTGAAACATTCAAACCAGGTGAAGAAATACTTACAGATTATATGCTCGTTTAAGGAAGGTGTTGATACGTCCAAAAGAAAGGTCTTTGAAAGCTTTTGAAAGTATGAAAGCTGATGGAGAGTTTTTGGGAGATTTTTGAAAATGAATTTTTTTGAATGCAAAGGTGATGAAGTTTCAGGACTGATCATCCTAATTATATGTAATCTGCAGAAACTAATCCAGGCCATTCGATTGGATTAGTTTGAGATCCGAAGGCCAAGATTAAATGAACCATACGACAGAAAAAAGTTGACAGGACAGTTGTTTCAGTCCTCAATACTCGAACGAACGCCAATTGCAGGAAGCCACATGTCCAATACTTGAGTAGTGGGCAGACACGATATTTTATGACAGAAGTCTAAAATCCTTGCTGTACATGTCAGAAAGAGACGACATCAAGCACGAGCAGGAGCTTGGGGGGAAAATGTTGTACCCTAAAATTAGCACGAGTTCAATTACTCATCTTGGGCACAGTTGACAAATGAATGTATGGAAAATTAGCCAAGTAGAATATCTGGTTAATAATGGTATGGACAACTCGAGTTTGGGGGTTCGACAACACGATACATCCAACTTTGGGCTCCCTGAGCTTATGACGAGCTAGGGTTCAGATAGTCATTAAACACAAGCTCGGGTGAGACATTCAGCTCGTGAGAACGTGGATAGAATGCATACTAAAGGATCCCAAGAGATTCAGAGATTATTTAGATGCTCATTAATGCCCAGGGTGTATCACCTGTCTATCATTTATTATCCGAGATAGCAGGAGTATATTTATTCTGTTATTAAATTATATCCCAGTTTAAATGGGAATAATATGTATTAATTATATACCTTATTTATTCATGCGGTTTATTTACGCGGTTACCTAAACCTGTCCATGGAATTCCCCTATAAATACTAGGAATATTGGGCAGGAAAAATGGGGCCATATTTTTGTATTACCAAAATTCTGCAGAAATTGAGAGAGAAAAGTAATAATATTGACTCGTGGACTAGGTGGATTTCAACCACTGAACCACGTAAAATTTGTGCGTGTTTGAGAGAGTGTTTACTATTTCATTACAGTTTATAATCCAACACTAATCTACCTATTTAATTTCTTAATACATTGTTGGCAAAAAACTGCGTCAACATATTTAAAGTAGCAAAACCGTAAGGTAACAAAAGAAAAAAAGTTTCAAATGAGGATGAAACACATCTTTGGCATCTTATACTTGGTCAAATAGGTCTAGATATGATAAACCGATTAATAAAAGATGGAGAACTAAGAGTTGGAACTCTTTCAGTTTGTGATTCTTGGCTAGAAGGGAAAATGACCAAACCTCATTTCTCAGCGAAAAGCAATAGAGCCAAAGAACCTTTGGAGCTTGTCTGTGGTCCAATCAATGTACAAGGAAGAGGTGGGTATGAGTACTTCGTCACTTTTATTGACGATTACTCAAGATATGGTCATACTTGCTTAATGCTTAGGTAATCTGAAACCTTTGGTAAGTTTCAAGAATTCAAAGGTGTGGAAAAAAGCAGTTAGGTAAGACTCTTAATACACTTCAATCTGATTGAGGTGGAGCATATGTGGATTTATAATTCAAAGATTTCCTGTAGAGCATGGTATTCTATCCCAACTCATAGCACCCGGAACGCCACAAAAAATGGTGTTTTTGAAAGAAGAAACAGAACCTTATTGGACATGGTTGGGTCTATGTTAAGATACTCTTCACTTCCTCTCTCATTCTTGGGATATGCACTTTAAACAACGACTTACATTTTGAATGTAGTCCCATCTAAGACCATTAGAAAAATGACACTAGAACTGTGGAGTGGAAACATACCTAGTTTGCACCATTTTCGCATTTAGGGCTGTCCCGCTCATGTTCTTAGACCTAAATCAGGGAAACTTGATTCAAGGTCTGAAGTGTTCATTTTGTTGGCTACGCTCCAAAGACAAGAGACGATTATTTCTATAGTCCCAAGGATTAAAAGGTATTTGTCTCCACAATTGCGACCTTCATTGAACATGATTATATAAATAAATATAAATTTATGAGAAAGGTAGTATTGGAGGAACTCACAGCTGATAAGATCCCATCACAATCATCTTCAACATTAAATGATAAATGACAAACCGAGGAAACCATGATTCCTGAAAGAGAAACCCTGGTGCAACGCCGTAGTGGAAGGATTGTGAGATAAAGAGTTTGCTACAAACATGAGGCACATGTCCTTGTTTTTGATATAGACAAGGACTATCCACTAACCTTTAAAGAGGAAATTGATGATCCTAAAAAGGATAAATGACAAGAAGCCATGAAGCAAGAAATGGAATCGATGTATTCCATTTCATTCTAGGAACTTGTGGATTCACCTGAAGATGTCAGGCCCATAGGGTGTAAGTGGATATAGAAGAAGAAAAGATGTGTAGATAGGAAAGTAGAGACTTTCAAAGCGAGGCTAGTGGCCAAAGGTTACACGCAAAGAGAAGGTATTGATTATGAAGAAACATTTTCTCCTGTGGTCAAGCTCAAATCCATTCGCATCCTCTTATCCATAGCGACTGCCAATGATTATGCGATAGGGCAAATGGACGTCAAGTATACACCTTTTCTGAATAGATATCTTGATTAAAGTATCTATATGGTACAACCAGAAGGGTTCATAAAGAATGGGGAAGATCAAAAGATGTGCATGTTGTTGAAATCCATTTATGGATTAAAGCAAGCATCTAGATCTTGGAATATCACTTTTGATGAAATAATTAAAACATATGGCTTCAAAAAGAATGTCGATGAAGCATGTGTGTATAAATACATCAAAGGAAAATTGGTGGATTTCTTAGTACTTTACGTTGATGAAAATTTTCTCATTAGGAACAATGTAGAGACATTGTCAAACATGAAGAAGTGGTTAGCCAAAAATTTATAAATGAAAGATTTGGGCGAGGTGAGCTATGTTCTTGGAATCCAATTCCTAAGGGATGTGAAGAACAAGATCTTGGTGCTTTCTTAGACTAATTATATAGATAAGAAGCATGAAAGATTCTTTATGGAGAATTCCAAGAAAGGTCAGTTACTGACTAGACATGGAATTTCTCTCTCCAAGGAACAATGTCCTAAGACACCTTAGGAGGAAGAGGATATGACAAAGTATCCCCATGCTTCAATGCTTGGGAGTCTAATGTATGTTATGGTGTGTACTAGGCCTGACATATGTTATGTAGTCGGGATTGCAAGTCGTTATCAATAAAATCGTGGTTTGGAACAATGGATTGCAGTAGAGCACATTCTCAAGTATCTTAGGAGAACAAGAGATTATATGATTGTATATGCGGGGGGGGGGGGGGGGGGGGGTGAGCTGAACCTCATTGGGTACACTAATTCTGATTTCCAATCAGACAAAGATAGTCAAAAGTCGACATCTAGGTCAGTGTTCACTCTTGGTGGAGGAACTGTTTGTAAGGAGCAAGTTTCCTAATACGCAGTGGAATAGTGATGGGTGGGCCCAGTGTACAACAAAAATTTTGTAACATATTTAAACTACCTTAAATATGCAGATCCATTAATATACATACATTAATCATAAATAAGAAAAGAATAAAGAACATACCTCTTATCAAGTGTCCTTGCTATCTTTTCGTAAAATAAACGATCTTCCTATCCAAGTTGCTCCCAGGTACTCACACCAAGATCTTCCACAACGTTCTCTACACCTCAGAAGTGTGTGGACACTTAGAGAATAAATGATATTCAATTTGATGTACTCAACATATGAGATCAAGAGAATAGGCCTGTGATTGGTTCTGTATCTTTTTCAAAGAGAGGTAGAAAAGTATCATTATTTTTCTTAGAGTGAATAATTCAGTATATTTTATTTTCTGATAAGTCTAACTCAAATAGAAAACATTTAAATTTAAAAAATAAATATGTAACCAATTTATAATTTATCTTTTAATTAATTAAATATCTTATTAATGAAAATATCAAAAAATTAACTTTTGAATTTTCCATTGATTAATTAATTAACTAAATAAAAGGGAAAAATATGTCCCTGGTTTTTCATGTAGTTCACGCCACACACAGTCCAAGGACTGTGTGTGTCGTGTAGCTCCCTATAAATTAGGGATATGAGATTTTTCTACAATTATTTATTTAAACTACCTTATTAGATAAAATCCAGTAGCCTGATAGTTAATTCAATTTTGAATCTACTATCTTTTTAACTATTTATCACATATAATTAATTATTTGAGTAAATATCAATCTTTTAAATTCAAATCCAATTTGAACTTATCAGATTATTATCTCCCACTCAAATAAAGATATTTAATTAATTCTACTAATTAATTAAAACCAATTTTAATCAAATACTAATTTCAAAAATTGAATAATAATTAATTATTAATTAATTTTGATAATTACAACTAATTAAATAGTCACTATTATCACATAATTACATATTTGGCCCGAAAAATAAATTTTTTCTTAAATATGTCTTTTAATAACTTTTCATATATCTCTAATTTTTCAAATTATTTAAAAAATTTATTTTAACATAACTATATATAATCAACCTAACTATAATGTTAATAATTTTTAAAATATATATATAATATACATAATTTTCAAATTAAAAAATAAGAAAAATAAAAAAACCATAAACATATACTTGACTCAAATCTATAGGCAATGTTATATGTAAAATTTAAATTAAAATTATTTTCTACATTGTCAACAAAGTTATTTTCTTAGAAACACTCAAAATCTCCAAATAATCACAACAAATAAAGAAAAATATCACTAAATGTCATTTTAAAAATGATTTATACTTATAATTTTTAGAACTTACCTCAAATGTGTGCTTGAAATAGAAATTTTGAATCAAAATCTCAAATTCCCACACCTCCTATATTGTCCAAGAAAATACTAAAAAATCTAATGAAAAAACTCGTAATCATAAAAAACTAACACAAAATCGCATGTAAATATCATCTTAATACAAAACCTATAATTGTTTTCAAGAAACTTTACCTCAAAACTTGAAAATGGAGAGATTTTCATAGGTTTTGAACCCTAAAAATTGCTAGAATTCTACCTCAATTCGCCTTTGCCCACCTCGGTGTATCGTGCCTCTGGAAGAGAAGAAGTTGAGGGTAATAGCCAGGGAGGACTTCCAACGTCTCCCATTGAGAGATGTGGCAATTGTCTCATGACATGGGAGACGTGCCACGTGTCCTACATCTCCCAATGGAAGACGTTGGATGTTCCTACTCGACATGTGTTTAGACCCCAAATTTTCAACGTTTTCCTGCACTTTTAATGTCTTGAAATTTTAGTAATTAATAAAAATTTCAATGTCTCCCAATATAAGACATTTAAAATCCCTTCTAATTTTTGTAGTGTACACAAATCTATCCAACAAAAACAATTTTGACATGTTGCCGTTGAAAATTCATAACAATTCAAAGAAAAATAAGAAAATATAAAACTTATTCAATTTGAAAATAGATTCAGATGCCTTTGTTTTAAGCTATTATATGCCTTATTTTCAAATATGTTTCTGTACAAAAAAAAAAATCTCATAATTAGGTTAAATAATAATTCTCGTTACAAACTGTCAACTTTGTTTTATGAAATTATAAAAATCACAGAAAATTGAAATTTCAACGTTTTTCAGTAATTCCAAATCCTATAAAACTCTTATAATGTCTATTTTATTCATACAAAATATCACGGTCTAATTCAAGTTATAAAATTCAACAATTAATAAAATGTACAGATAGTGAAGTAAACAAATTCTCACCAAGTTAAATAGGTGTAGAAATTCATATAAAAACATAAACTTAATAGATCTTGGCAACTAATGTCTTTTTAAAAAGAGACGAGTTTATTTTATTATATTCCATATCCCAAAAGTACTAATTATATTATAAATTCATATACACATCATATAACATTCAATTATGAAACCCTAGATTTCTCTAATTAAGCACATAATAACCACAAAGGAATTGGATTTGAATCTCCACGCAGACTTCTTTGATTCTTAGAGATTATCTCTTGTAGAAGAAGAGTCTAGATCTCTTTTTTTGTTCTCAAACTGTACAAGAATGAGATTACTTTAAGAGATCTAGGTTCGTTCAATAAGTTTAAATAAGTTAAATTAGGAATATATAAAAGCAATAGCTAGGATTAGAATTAGGGTAACTAAATGGATGGATAAGATTAGACTTTGGTTTTAAAATAAGCTTTTGGGCTTAATTATTCAGATAATTTATTGGATTAAAGACATAATTCCCGTAATAACACATTTGAGGCCCAACAACATGCATTAGTAAAATTATGGGAAAATTACATTCCCTACGGTAATTGAAAAAAAAATTGATTTATACGGTAATGTAAATTAATTATTAAAATACGGTGATTACTATATCTTCCCTAGACTAAAATGCCATCATAACAAGACTAAGGTTATGGTATAACCTCATTTGACAACAACAAAAAAATCTGCTGACACACATTCATTAGTCTAACTAATCCATTGACTTGGGTCGGAAGAATTATCTTCTCTCAGCCCAGGAGAGATTGGGGTTTTCTCTAATATCAACTATTTTTTACTTTTTTATTTTATTGTCTTAGTATCTTAAATAAAATTTCTAATTAAATATGTCATTTTTGACTTTTTTTTTTCTCCATTAATATTACTTTTTATATTTAATTTGTTTACAGTCCTATTTTTTATTTAAATTGATATAAATGTTCTTTCAATTTTATTATATATATATTCATAAATTTTTGTAACATATATTAATAGTAGTAGGAGAGATAGTGATAAAAAATATTATATTGTTTTGAAAATCATAGCTAGTCAAATCTCAACACTCAATGTTAAATTAAAATCTTAATCTAGTCAAAATTTAAGCTTTGTTGTAAAAATATATTTTAAAGTTAAAAAAATAATTTTGTAAATTTTTGTAATAATCATGTTAAATAAATTTATAAATATTTATGTAAATGTTAGTTATAAAAATAAATTTTTTGATTGTGATATTAGTTTTGCAAACTGTTGTTACAAAAATGTAAAACTTATATATAAAATTATTGTAATTCACTACTCTCTAACTGTATTTATATATATATATAATAAAATGTTTTATAAATAATGAATATCTTAAATTTATATTTTTAAGTTGTATAATATAAATTTGATGTGAACTGTAATTTTTTGGTACAATATTGTAACATATAGAAAATTATAATATTTTTATGTAAATTTTGGTTACGATTTCTTAACTATAAATTATTTTCGTAAATGTTAGTTACAAAAATATATTTCCTATTTATGAAACTAGATTTGTAAACTATTGTTACAAAAATAAAAAATTAGTTGCAATTTTGTTCGTAAGTTTTATGTACAAAATAATTCTAAAACTAATTTTTGTAAATATTATTTACAAACACGTAAAAGATATTTATAATTTTGTAACAGATATTTACAAGTTTGTAAACGTTGATCACAAACATTATATTTTACTGCTTTTATTTAAGATTTAAAAGTCACTCCGTATTTACACTTTTGCCACACCGTGTTTTTATCCAAAAATTTCGTATTTTTGTAATATACCGTATTTTTCATATATTTTTTAACTTTTAGTACATCTTTGTAGATTTCCCTAAAATTATTATAACTTTTGACTCACATCTCAGAATGAACTAATTTTAAGTGCATTAGAAAGATAACAAAAGAATCTTCAATAATATAATATGTGAAATAATTTTTCAAATTCTAAAGTTATCATTCTCAAATTTTCCACGAAAAATAATATTGTGTACAACTAACATATATTACGACATATCTTATAATTTCTATACTTCAAAATTTATAGAATAATATATGATTTCGAGTAATATATGTTGGGAAAATTTATACATGATTTTAATTATTTTTATATAAATATTATATTAAACAAATTAATATAAGACAACCTAGAACATGTTTTTATAATTGAATTTAAACAGAGATAATGATAAGAATACTTACATTATATGTAGTAGAATGTCTTAGTCATTTCTTCAGTTTCTCTAACCCTTGAATCCTTTCTGTTGTTGGGTTTCATCAAGAAACTAAACCGATCTTCAAATTTCTTCACAGCCTTCCAAAGTATCCTTAGAATCACCTAGACTAGAGTGAGAAATTGTCAACTCATGAGATAGATACAAAGAGAAGAAGAGAAGAGAATATTGAGGCTTAGAAAAAGACTTTTGCTAGAGAGTCTAAAACCCTAAAGCAGCAAGAATAAATCTTCTGATCATCTATCAGATAGTCTAATCATGTGTTTTCAACTCTCACTTAGCATTCGTTTTATAGGCTCAATTAGGTCATTTATTTTAATTAAAAAATAAATAAAATAATAGATAATATCAGCCATTAGGTCGAAATTCTCATGGGCTTTAGGACAGTGAAATTTCTCATTTAATTATAAGCCCGTTGGACTTAAAATCTAGGCCTACATTATTTTCAATTGATTAATCAATTAAATAATTATTTAAATTCTTTATAAAATTAATTATTTATAATTTGAACCTTGATTTAAACTTATTTATTAATTTAGCACAAATTTGTCTTAATTAATAAATCTGTCCTAAAATCTCCTTTCTTCTCTAGATTGCATAACTCTGTGAAATTATCCAAAATTGACATTGTCAACTTGGATAATTCTAATTGATAATTAAATCAATTAATTGAGACTATATAGATGATTTTATTCAGGGTACAGTGGGGACCATGGGCCTATGAAATCAAGCTCTAATAAAGTATCATAAATTTATTAACTTATTAATTTCTTGTGACTCCACTAAAGACTCAGAATTGCACTCTTGAATTCATAGACCGCTCTATAAGAAATATAGACACATTATTAATTATCCATTATTATAACCATAATTATCACTCAATCCTCTATAGACGGTCTACAATGAGATGGGACTAAGATACTATTTTACCCCTCATTATATTTTATCCTTAAAACACTTAGTTCCATGTAAATGATATTTCTGTAAACTAATATTAATTACTTAAACGAGATCTCTATCATTTAGCACCTTGAACCAAACTAAAAGGAAACTATTGTTTTACTTCTTCTTCAGAAGCTATAGATGTTCATATTTATGATTAACACTCTCACTCAATTATATTACCGAGTTCCCAAGATGTAAGTATGGGCTAGTTCGTAGGGTAAGCTGGTAACGAACAAGTCAAAGAACTCAAATAATACAACCAGTTAGAATACTAACAACTCAGAATTGAGATTGAATTGACCTATGGTCAAATATATGATATGATTAGAATAGATAATAACGGTATGTTTACTTATCCTATCTACTGTCAATATCGATCTAGTCCTATGTAACAAATACATCCGATCATATCTACTTTGTTAATGTCCTGGAAAGAACATAACACTACAATGTGTAAGTAGATCATATTATAGATTGGCAAGTCAGTGTAAAACTTGTGCACTGACTAATCTTAAGACTAACTTATTTTGAACATATAATCATATTTATATTCCACTGTGATTACGACACCCTAAATATGATTAACTATAAGCTCCAGATTTAACATAAATATATTAAACAAACACTCATGAAAATACAACATGTGAGCAAACTAATTGACCAAGTCAAAAATGATTTCTATTCTGTTATTGATAATAAAATGAGACTACAAATGTAATGACCCGACTATTTCTAAGACCTCGGACCATTAAAAAACTACTGGACATAACTACTATTTTGGAACGCATACATAAGGAATTACATAACTTTATTTAAAAATCCAAAATATTGTGCCAAATACAAATTATGGTATGAAATATAAAATGTGATATGATATGGGATCCCATTGTTATAAAACATAAAACATAAACTTTAAATTAATTGTTTAAATGCTAAGTGCAAAAATACATAAAAACATAATTTAAAAGACTTTAAACAACATCATCCTCGATCTTCCAACAGTCCATTCATCCTCAACACACATGCCAAGCTGCCACAAATCTTTCCCGCCTTCCATGTTCATTTTCCTGCATCATTCTAAAAAGAAAGGAATGAGCCTAATGCCCAGCAAAGAAAATCTACTAACATCATATATCATAAATCATAAACATAAGACTATATCATATACATATACTATAAAACATATGCTACAATATTAATGGCCATTAACTCATTAACATGGTATGTGATAAAACCATCTAGGTCATCTGTCTACTAATCGAGGTAGGTGAGATCACAACTATAGTATATGATAACCCATCTAGGTCCTCTGTCTACTAATCGAGGTAGGGTAAATCATAACTCTAAACCATTAAAATGATAAAAATTCTTGGGGCTTGCTATCTAAGCAATCCATATACCCAAGCGACTACAACATAACTTCTTGGGGCTTGTTATCTAAGCAAGTCATATGCCCAAGCGACTACAAAACATATTCATACATATACATATCATAGCATAAAACACATCATAACATAAACATATAAACACATATAATCTAACCTATTTTCCTTAACAAAAACCGAGATATTTGGGAACAAGAATGGGGTGTGGAACATTCCTAAAACCAACAGTAAGAATCGTGAGTTTCTAAAGAAAGGAGCTGAAAAGAGAACTAAACCATCCAAGTAGAAACTTACCGAAAACCTTAAGTTTCAAGAAACTTAAACACCTAAGCGAGAATCATAAAGAAGAGTTAGGATTTGAAAGAAAATTAAAGAAAATTAAAGAAAACTAAAGAACCATGAAGAACTGAACTTAAGGATATGAATACCTTGGATGAACTATGACTTGATCTACACCCTCGATATAGAAATAACACTATATCTTACTTCCCAATTATTTAGAAAAGCTTAGATTGGAAAAGCTTTTATCCCAAATCTTAGCAGCTTGGAGGCTCTAAAGAATGCTTGAAGAATGAAGGAAGTGGCTGAGTACTAGGTCCTATTTATAGAGTTCAAGGAGTAAAACTAACCCCTTTTAATTTGAATAAATAAATGAATATAAAATTAAAAAATTTGACATTTTGTTCAGCAGATGCCTAGAACTCGGTCAAAATCGTTCAAAGCCAGGTCCAAGTGGTTAAGGCTATTTTTAAAATTAAATCCTCAAGTTTCAAAAATTCACTCCCAGGGGCGATATATTGCCTACCCTGGGCAAAATATCACCTAGACCTATATCCCGAGCCTCGTTTGTTCGTTCGTGCGAAGTTGACGTGTTTTCCGTATCTCCCGTAGGCGATATATCGGCATACATTTATATATCACCACATATTTGCACTTTTTCAGCATATTTTGAATTGATTAAACAGCTTTGACTGAGTCAAAACGTGATCTTAACAGCTGCTGGAAGGTTCTAGAGCTTTTAGATCTTTCTTTTATTTAATCTATTCATAAAAAAATACTTAATTCCTTAATAAACATGATTATGAAAAGTGTCACACTCTTATTAATTTTATCTAAACCTTAGGTTATAATAAATAATATTTCTAGGACCAGCAATATTAATCAAACCTTATGTTATAATTAATATTTCTATACTATAGGTTAAACTTATAAAATCCATAACTGTTGCTATGAGTTTCCAACTAAGTCCCAGCTTGAACCAAAATCCACAGAAACTAACATACTACAAACTAATACTAGCTACTACTATCTAGCTAAGTAAAATTTCGAGACATTTCAATTCTCCCCTACTAAAAATAATTTCGTCCCCATAATTTACTTTCCAAACAATTCTGGATACCGTGCTAAGATGTCTTCCTCCAACTCCCACGTTGCCTCACGTTCTAAACTATTACTCCATAGGACCTTGACTATCAGAATACTCTTAGATCATAATTCCTTCATCCCTCTATCTAGGATGCTAACCGGTTGTTCCTCGTAACTCAAGTCTTTCTGGAGTGCTATCATATTGTACTTGAGGACGTGAGATGGGTCTGACACATATCTACACAGCATCGAGATGTGAAATCATTGTGTGTAGCACCCTGGTTACCCCAGAATAGTTACGGTGAACGGTGAACCAGAAATTTGACCCGCTACCCGAGTCCTTTGGTTAAAAACGTGTTCTAAGTGTTATTAACAGGCTAAGGTGAAAAAAAACCAATAAAAAGGAAATGATATATTTTATTAAGTATATAAAACTGTTCATGAGCTCATCAAAACATTGACAAGTTGTTTGTAATACAAAATGGTCACTACTGTTTCAAATTTACAAACCCGCCGACCTAGGCGGAAAAAATTAGGGTAAACCCCCTAGTTCCTCTGAGAACTCCTTGGTCGTGGTGGTCAAGCGGCTGCATATGTACACATCACCACCTAAGCTCTCCACTCAAGGCTGGGTGAGCTTTTCTTTCCCTTTACCTGCACCACATAGCACCCATGAGCCAAAGCCCAGCAAGAAAACACAGTATTGCATATAAACATTATCAAATGATTATCATTATAATCACACAGAGCTTATAGCTCTTAAACAGATGAGTAAATATCACTTGAGGTTCTAGAAAACCATACTGAGTGACTGACAAACAAGTCACTAACTTAACAGAAGAGTGGCTGCTGGGTAAGCCACTAGCCTTAAACAGATAAGAGACTGATGGGTAAGTCTTTAACTTAACAGATGAGTGACTAATGGGTAAGTCACACAAGCGCTTATAATATTCATTGAACTTGAGGTCGGTCCGGCATTAACGCTCTTTGAGTCATCCAATGCAGATATCGATTAGATCTAATCTTTATTGGATTGCGTTGAACACGCTAAGGCCGTCCTGACTTATGAGTCAGCATTATGTGACCAGTGCCCAGTACCACTGCCGAATCTGGCTAATGAGTCACAGCTTCACAGTTGAAACTGACACCTTTGCCAAATCTGACTAATGAGCCAGTACCATGCACAAGTGAGCAAGATTTGCTAAGCATTCAGTAATCAAACCATGTCCACATTTACACAATCAACATGCATCATGAACAACCATGCATGTCACGTATGGGGTGCAGTTTTCTTACCTCTGGTTCGAGCGAGAATTAATGTAAGAACGACCCTTGAGAACGACCTGTCTTTTGTCCCCTTAGCGGTTACCTGTTCATAACGAATTATGGGATTCCATCAATAAAATGAAAAACAAAGGTTCCCAAACCAAAACCTAGCCTCCGAGACATCGAATACTACTAAACCGGGTAATAGGATCAATCCCGAGGCCTAAGGCTAGAATCCCTAAGCGAAAAACCCATTTCTGGCCAAAATGCCACTAAGGGCCACGACCCTCCTTGGCCATGCTGCGGCCCGCCCCTCAAATAGAGGCGGCCTCCTTCAGCACCTCTCAAGAGCCACGACCCTCCTTGGCCATGCCGCGACCCAACCCCCAGTTCAGCCAAAACTCTGGTTTTCTTCCCCTGCGATTTTCCTTGGAACCAACCTTTCAAACCAAGCTCAAACACCACTCAAACCTCCAATACAACCCCTAAAATTGATATATAACACTCCCTCATCAAAACCCAAGTTAAACCCCAATCAAAACTTCCTTCAATTCAAACTATCTACAACAAAATCATGAACTGAAACCAACAACCAAAACAGAGCATACATGGAAACTAGTGGCTAGAAACTTACCTCAAACTCAGGTTGTAATGTTCTTCAATGGTAGAGCACTCTCCCAAACTCCCAAGGCCTACTTCCCAAGCTTAAATCCTCAACAAGATCACAAAAATCACAAAGAAGATGAAGGAGGAGGAAGGTACGGGTAAGCTCTTGATCACACTCTATTTTCTCTTCAATTCTACAGCTTAACTCAGTTTATATCTATCCTAGGGGTAAAAAGAACATTATACCCCTAGGTCAATTAAGGGTTTCTAAAAGCTCCCAAGGGAAAAATTGTCCTTTCCAACCTATCTTGTTAATCATAATTAACGCTCTCCAATTCCCGCTATTCTCAATTATCCCAAATACCAATAATTCATATCCTGTTACCCTTTAACTCCCGGTAACGCTCAAATCATTAAAATCACCCCAAGACTCATCCCGAGCCTCGAACTTAAACCTGTTATGACTAGACCGCTAATTAATATACCATAGTTGTCTCATGCCGAATGGCTCGAACAAACCCACATTATAATGTGGTCTCAAAAATATATCACCAACATAAATACGAATATACAATTATACCCTCAACGGGCCAAATTATCATCACACCCCTGTAATTTAAAATTTGGACCCACATGCATGCATTTAGCATCATATTATAATAATAATCACATATACATACATTTTATCAATTAATGGCATAATTAAACAAGTATGGCCCTCCCGGCCTATTATTCTGCCATTAAACCACATAGAAGATGTAATGACCCAACAACTCGAGACTTTTGGACCATTAACGAAAACTATACATAGACCATAATCCTTAATAGAACTTACAAGCGAAAAAGATCATACTTTATTAAAGACTTGTAAAAACAAATTACACATTTTTAGCTTAATTTGAATTGAGTAAACAACCTTGACTAAGCCCTCTAACGTTTTCAAAGCTGCTGACTGACCTTAGAGTATTCAAATTTTAACCTTAATAAATTTAATCCTCAAAATACTTAATCATTAATAAACCTATACATAACATGTGCTATTATCTTATTGGTTCTTATCTAAACCTTATAGTATAATAAAGATTATCCTCAATATCAATCATATTAATCAAACCTTAGGTTAAAATTAATATTCTTAAACTTAGAAAATCTACAAGTACTACTATGAGTGTCCAAATAAATCCCGGTCTGAACCAAAAATCCACAGTCATAAAGATAATACCATTATTACTATTATACTACTATCTAACTTAGCTAAGTAAAGTTCTTGGACTCTACAATTCTCCCCTACTAAAAAGAATTTCGTCCTCGAAATTTACTTACCAAATAACTTCGGATACCGGCTTTGCATGTCCTCCTCCAACTCCCACGTTGCCTCTCGTTCAGAACTATTACTCCATAGGACTTTTACTATAGGAAAGCTCTTGGACCGTAACTGCTTCATCTCCCTATCCAGGATGCTAACCGGTCGTTCCTCGTAACTTAAGTCTTTCTGGAGTGCTATCGTATCGTACTTGAGGACGTGAGATGGGTTTGACACATATTTGCATAACATCGAGATGTGGAACACGTTGTGACTATCGGCTAGTGCAGGCGGTAGGGCTAGTCTATACGCAACTGCCCCCACTTTGTCCAATATCTCAAAAGGACCTATGAATCGGGGACTAAGCTTGCCTTTCTTCCCAAACCGCTTTACACCTTTCATAGGAGATATCTTCAAGAAGACTTGATCTCCGACTTGGAATTCCACATCGCGTGGCTTGGCATCCGCATAGCTTTCCTGACGGCTTTGAGCAGCAAGCATACGCTGTCTAATAAGCGCTACTGCTTCTTGAGCTTGTCTAACAACTTCGGGACCTAGAAGCTGCCTTTCTCCTACCTCGTCCCAGTGCAATGGTGATCGGCACCTTCTTCCATATAGCAACTCATAAGATTCCATCCTGATCGTTGACTGGTAGTTGTTGCTGTAGGAGAACTCTATCAACGGTAAGTACTTACTCCATGATCCTCCGAAATCAAGTACACACGCATGTAGCATGTCCTCTAAAATCTGAATCGTACGCTCGGACTGCCCGTCTGTCTGAGGATGAAAAGTTCTACTAAGACTTAACTTAGTACCCATAGCTTGTTGTAAACTTCCCCAAAATCTCGATGTAAACACCGATCCTCTATCCGACACTATTGTCTTGGGAATTCCATGCAACCGTACTATTTCTTGGATATAGATGTCTGCATATTGGTCTGCCGTGTATGAAGTCTTAACAGGCAGGAAATGAGCCGACTTGGTTAGTCTATCTATTACTATCCAAGTGGAATCATGCTACTTATTCGTCCTTGGAAAACTCGTCATGAAGTCCATAGCTCTATCGTCCCACTTCCATTCTGGTTTGCTAAGCGGTTGCAATAAGCCTGCAGGCCACTGATGCTCTGCTATCACTTGCTGGCATATAAGACACTTAGATACAAACTCTGCTATGTCCTTCTCCATCCCTGGCCACCAATTTACTGCCTTAACATCATGAGTCATCTTGGTAGACTCTGGGTGAACTTTGTCCAGGGTGCTGTGCGCTTCTTCCAGAATCGTCTTCTTAATACTTCGATCATTTGGCACGCATACCCGATCCTTATATCTCAATAATCCTTGGCTAGATATTGAGAAATCTATAGCCTTACCTTCTTTGACTGCATCCATATGTACTGCTAGTGTGTCATCATGTCTCTGACCAATCCGTATGTCCTCTAGCAGATTCGATTGGATAGACAAGTTAGCCAGCTTGCCTACAACTACTTCTATTCCAGCACTGATAAGCTCCTGCTGTAGCGGCTTTTCTATTTCGGCTAAAGCTGCTAAATTCCCATAACTTTTCCTACTAAGCACATCGGCAACTACGTTCGCCTTTCCTGGGTGGTATAGGATTTCGCAGTCGTAATCCTTTACTAACTCCAACCACCTGCGCTGCCTCGTGTTCAACTCCTTTTGAGTAAAGAAGTACTTTAACTCTTGTGGCCCATATAAATCTCGCACCGTTTTCCGTAAAGATAATGGCGCCAGATTTTCAACGCAAAGACCACCGCTGCCAACTCCATGTCGTGAGTTGGATAGCACTGCTCGTACTCCTTCAATTGTTGTGAGGCGTAGGCTATCACCTTGTCATTTTGCATCAGCACGCAACCCAATCCTTGCTTTGATGCATCGCAGTAGACTACTAACTTATTGTTGGGTGTCGATACACTGAGTACTAGTGCTGAGCAAAGCTTATCCTTAAACAACTGGAAGCTTTCTTCACACTTATTATTCCAGTTAAATCTTTGTTGTTTCCAGGTCAGGTTGGTGAGCGGAGTGGCTATCTTTGAAAAGCCCTCTACAAACTTCCTATAATAACCTGCTAACCCTAGAAAGCTTCTTACTTCAGATGTGTTCTTTGGTCTGGGCCAATCCTTCACGGCTTCTACCTTTGCTGGGTCTACTGCAACTCCGTCTTTCGATATAATGTGCCCGAGGAACGCCACTTGCGAAAGCCAAAACTCGCATTTCTTGAACTTGGCGTAGAGTTGATGCTCCTTCAATCGCATCAAGATCAACCTCAAATGTCCTTCGTGCTCTACTTCATCCTTGGAGTATATTAAGATATCGTCGATGAACACAACAACGAATTTATCTAAGTAATCCTTGAAAACCCTATTCATTAAGTCCATAAACGCGGCTGGTGCATTGGTAAGGCCAAAGGACATAACCAAGAACTCGTAATGTCCATAACGAGTCCTAAAGGCTGTCTTAGGAATATCTTCTCCTTTTACTTTGAGCTGATGATACCCGGACCGTAAATCGATCTTTGAAAATACAGTCGCGCCTCGGAGTTGATCAAACAAATTGTCGATCCTTGCTGTTCCTCCACAATACCTTAACCAAATGTATCATCTTATTCCTGAGGATCTTGTCTTTTTTGTCAAGTATCTGAACTGGCTGCTCCTCAAAGGAGAGATCTGGCTCAATCTTCAGATCTTCATAACTCAAAATATGGCTTATATCAGATACATACCTCCGAAGAGCTGAGACATGAAATACATTATGCACGGCCAACAACGCCGGAGGCAAAGCCAATCTGTAAGCCACCTGACTAATCCTCTCCAGGATCTCAAATGGACCTACAAATCTAGGACTCAGCTTGCCTTTCTTCCCAAACCTTCTCACCCCTTTCCATGGCGAGACTCTAAGGAAAACATAGTCTCCTACCTGGAACTCCACGTTCCTGCGCTTGGGATCTGCATAACTCTTCTGTCTACTCTGAGAAGCGAACATTCGAGCCCTAATCTTCTCAATGGCCTCACTGGTCCTCTGAACTACCTTAGGACCTAAGTATCTCCTTTCACCTATCTCATCCCAATGAATGGGAGATCTGCACTTCCTACCATACAACATCTCATAAGGTGCAACTCCAATGGTAGACTGATCACTGTTATTGTAGGAGAACTCTATCGAAGGTAGATACTTACTCCAAGATCCACCAAAGTCCAGCACACATGCTCTCAGCATGTCTTCCAGAATCTGGATCATCCTCTCAGATTTCCCATCTGTCTGAGGATGATAAGCTGTATTGAACTTCAGCCGTGTCCCCATGGCCTTCTGTAAACTCCCCCAGAACTTGGAAGTAAAAGTGGGGTCCCGATCTGACACGATCAACCTAGGTGCTCCATGGAGATGCACGATCTCTCTCACATAGAGATCTGCATACTGGTCAACTGTATAAGTAGTCCTCACTGGCAAGAAGTGAGCTAATTTGGTGTAGCGATCCACTATCACCAAAATAGAATCATGCTGACCAACAGTTCTGGGTAAGCCCACCACAAAATCCATTGTGATGTCTTCCCATTTCCACTTTGGGATATCCAGAGGCTGCAATAACCCTGCCGGCCTCTGATGCTCAGCCTTGACCTATTGACAAGTCAAGCACTTAGCCACATACTCCACTACATCCCTCTTCATCCCTGGCCACCAATACAATGATCTCACATCCTGATACATCTTCGTGGTGCCTGGATGCAAAGAGTAAGGTGTAGTATGAGATTCATCCAGAATCTCTCATCTCAAAGAAGTGTCCAGCGGAACACATATCCGCCCTTTGTATCTCAACAAGCCTAGCTCAGACACTGTATAATCTCTGGATGCTCCAGCCAGAACATCCTCTCTGATCTTGATCAGCTGTGGATCACTCAGCTGACCTTCCCTAATTCTCTCCAACAGCGAAGACTGTAGCGTAATGTTAGCCAATTGGCCCACCAGCAACTCTATACCAGTTCTGGTCATATCATCTGCTAACTCTCTGGCTATCAGCCTCATACCATGAATCTATCCCGGACCCTTCCAGCTTAAAGCATCAGCTACCACATTGGCTTTTCCTGGATGATATAGAATCTCACAATCATAATCTTTTACTAACTCCAACCAACACCTTTGCCTCATATTAAGATTTTTCTGGGTGAAGAAGTACTTCAGGCTCTTGTGGTCTGTATAGATCTCACACTTCTCTCCATAGAGATAATGCTTCCATATCTTTAAAGCAAAAACCACATCCTCCAACTCTAAATCATGAGTAGGATATCTCTTTTCATACTCCTTCAACTGACGAGAAGCATAAGCAATTACCTTCTCTGATTGCATCAGAACACAGCCCAAACCCTGATGAGAAGCATCACAGTAAATCACAAACTTCTCCTGATCTATCGGAAGACTCATAATCAGAGCTGTAATCAATCTCTGCTTCAGTTCCTGGAAGCTGTTCTCACATTTATCTGACCACACAAATCTCCGACTCTTGCGTGTCAGCTCAGTCAAAGCACTAGCTATCTTTGAGAACCCTTCCACGAAACGCCTATAATAACCTGTCAAACCAAGTAAACTTCTAACCTTAGAAGCATTCTTTGGCCTTGGCCATTCTCTGACCGCTTCGATCTTCGCTGGATCTACCTTAATCTCTTCCTTACTGACAATATGTCCAAGAAAGGATACCTGAGACAACCAGAACTCACATTTCTTGAACTTTGCAAACAATCTGTGTTCCCTCAGTCTCTGCTGAACCAACCTCAAATGCTGCTCATGTTCTGACTTAGACTGAGAATATACCAAAATATCATCAATGACATAACATACTCAGACAATCACAAACTGGTCTAGATAATCCTTGAACACTCTGTTCATCAGATCCATAAAAGCAGCAGGGGCATTAGTCAATCCAAATGACATAACTAAGAACTCATAATGCCCATACCTGGTACGAAAGGCAGTCTTTGGTATATTTCCTTCCTTAACCCTCAACTGATGATAACAAAAACGAAGGTCGATCTTAAAGAATACCTTCTTACCTTGCAACTGATCAAATAGATCATCTATCCTTGGCAAAGGATACTTGTTCTTAATTGTTAGCTTATTCAGTTCTCTGTAATCAATAGACATTTTCAAAGAACCATCCTTCTTCTTCACAAACAGAACTGGCGCACCCCAAGGTGAGAAACTAGGTCTGATAAAACCCAAATCTAATAGCTCGTGCAACTGCACTTTTAATTCTTTCAACTTAGCTGGGGCCATTCTGTAAGGCGCTCTAGACATTGGCTCCGTCCCTAGTGCCAGTTCTATCACGAACTCAATTTCTCTGTGTGGTGGCAACCCTGGCAAGTCTTCTGGAAACACATCCAGAAATTCACAAACAAGTCTAGTATCTTCTGATCTCACTGGCATGACCTGAGTGGTATCAACCACACTGGCTAAGAATCCAATGTAAACTCTTTGCAATAAAACCCTAGCCCTCAGTATAGAAATCATAGGAATACGGGGTCCATGCACAACACCAACAAACACAAAATGATCCTCACCTTCAGGCTCAAAGGTGACCATCTTCCTTTTGTAATCAATGGTTGCCTCATACTTTGCCAACCAATCCATACCCAATATCATGTCGAAGTCAGTCATAAACAACTCTATCAAGTCCACTGATAACTCTTTGCCTTTTACTGTCACTGGAAAAGATTTGACCTATCTCTTGGACACCACTAACTCTCCAGTGGGTAACAACGTACCAAACCCCATAACACAAAAATCACAGGGTCTACACAATCTATCAATAACACTACTGGCTACAAAAGAGTGTGTAGCACCAGAATCAATCAAGACATTATAAGGGGTTTCAGCACTAAGAAGCTGACCTGTAACAACTGAGGGAGAAGCCCCAACTTCTGCTTGTGTCAACGTGAACACTCGAGCTGGGGCTGAGCTGTCCGCTTTTCTGGGTTCTTCTTTTCTTACCTGACGGCAATCTTTCTTAAAATGACCTACTACTCCACACAAGTAGCAGGCCTTCGCCCTACACTCTCCCAAATGACACCTCTTGCATCTAGGGCATTCAAGATGAGTCTTCCAGGCTTCACTACCTCCTGGATGACCCATTGTAATACCACGGGGCCGCCTATTAGGACCTGGAACTGGGAAGGTGTCAGGAACCTTCCTCTTCTAATCACTGGGGCCAACACCCCTACCAGAACCCACAAATGGAGGACCTGTCCTCCTGAAATCCTTTCTGGCTGCACTATCATGCCAGATCTTATTCTCTGCACTCTCAGCTGTGAGTGCCTTCTCAACCACCTGTGCATAGGTAGTAACCCCATCGATAGTGGTGATACGTACAGCACGGGCTAATCTGGGCTGTAGCCCCTGCAGAAACCTCTCTCTCCTGGTCCCATCAGTGGGCACCAACTCCATGGCAAATTTTGCCAACCGATCAAATTTCAAGGCATACTCAGGGACTGACAAACTTCCCTGAAGTAGCTTGATGAACTCCTCAGCTTTTGCTACCCTGATAGCATCATTGTAGTATTTCTCATTAAACAAAGTTTGAAACTCCTCCCAACTCAGGGCATTAACATTCTTGGTCTAGGTAATCTCCTCCCACCAAATCTGAGCATCCTCCCGAAACATATAGGTGGCACAAGCCACCCTCTCATTACCAGTTACCTTCATGAAGTCAAGGATAGTGGTAATCATACTCATCCATTGTTCAGCCTTGGCAAGATCTGCACTGCCCTCAAACATCGGAGGTTGTTACTTCCTGAACCTTTCATAGAGAGGTTCCCATTTATTTCCTACCTCAGGCAGCTACTCTGCTGCTGGCACTGACACAGGAGGTGCCTCTGATACACTAGCCACTGTAGGCACTTGTTGCTGTCTCAGGAGACGAAGCTCTTCTCCCTGTTTCAACACTGTTACCTGCAAGTCATTAAAAAACTGCTGCCAGTTTGCAGGAGCTGTCTGTAGAATTTGAGACTGGTCGTTTTCTTGACCCTGACTTTTATTATTATTCTGGCCTTGATCACTCTGGCCAGCTGAAGTATCTGTCTGCCCTGGATTCATTCTTATCTGACACCTTGCTGAAATAATGATCAATACGGCCAGTCAAGTAGTAATAACTAAACCTCTTGCCGCCTTACGGTCCAAGAAAAAGTAGACAATTATCACATTCCACAGTCATTCAATTATACAAGCAGATACATGTTTATAACATTTAACACTTAGCATGTATCACATAATAATTCATAAACAACCATACTGATGAGTATGTTCCAGCAATTTCAGAACTAATTGGCACACGGTTGCAGAGGATATCATATTTCAGAGCACAGATTCAACATGGTGTCTCATACATATAGGTAAAGCATATATACTATATTTAAGCAGTTATACATATAACTACACAAATAGTTACCAAACCATGAGTCGAGCTTGACTTTAGTGATGTGTGTACATGCCCAGCCAGTCTACAGGAACCTTAACCTTGGCATGCTCTAATACCAAGTTGTAGCGCCCTGGTCACCCCAGAATAGTTACAGTGAACGGTGAACCAGAAATTTGACCCGCTACCCAAGTACTTTGGTTAAAAACGTGTTCTAAGTGTTATTAACAGGCTAAGGTGAGAAGAAAACCAATAAAAAGGAAAGGATATATTTTATTAAGTATATAAAACTGTTCATGAGCTCATCAAAACATTTACCAGTTGTTTGTAATACAAAATTGTCACTACTGTTTCAAATTTATAAACCCGCCGACCTAGGCAGCAAAAATTAGGGTAAACCCCCTAGTTCCTCTGAGAACTCCTTGGTCGTGGTGGTCAAGCGGCCGCATATGTACACATCACCACCTAAGCTCTCCACTCAAGGCTAGGTGAGCTTTTCTTTCCCTTTACCTGCACCACATAGCACCCATGAGCCAAAACTCAGCAATAAAACACAGTATTGCATATAAACATTATCAAATGATTATCATTATAATCACACAGAGCTTATAGCTCTTAAACAAATGAGTGAATATCACTTGAGGTTATAGAAAACCATACTGAGTGACTGAAAAACAAGTCACTAACTTAACAGAAGAGTGGCTGCTCGGTAAGCCACTAGCCTTAAACAGATGAGAGACTCATGGGTAAGTCTCTAACTTAACAGATGAGTGACTGATGGGCAAGTCACACAAGTGCTTATAATATTCATCGAACTTGAGGTCGGTCCGGCATTAATGCTCTTTGAGTCATCCAATGCAGATATCGATTAGATCTAATCTTTATTGGCTTGCGTTGAACACACTAAGGCCGTCCTGACTTATGAGTCAGCACTGTGTGACCAGTGCCCAATACCACTGCCGAACTTGACTAATGAGTCACAGCTTCACAGTTGATACTGACACCTTTGCCAAATCTGACTAATGAGCCAGTACCATTCACAAGTGAGCAAGATTTGCTAAGCATTCAGTAATCAAACCATGTTCACATTTACACAATCAACATGCATTATGAACAACCATGCATGTCACGTATGGGGTGTAGTTTTCTTACCTCTGGTTCGAGCGAGAATTAATGTAAAAACGACCCTTGAGAACGACCTGTCTTTTTTCCCCTTAGCGGTTACCTGTTCATAACGAATTATGGGATTCCATCAATAAAATGAATAACAAAGGTTCCCAAACCAAAACCTAGCCTCCGAGACATCGAATACTACTAAACCGGGTAGTAGGATCAATCCCGAGGCCTAAGGCTAGAATCCCCAAGCCAAAAACCCATTTCTAGCCAAAATGCCACTAAGGGCCGCGACCCTCCTTGGCCATGTCGCGACCAACCCCTCAAACAGAGGCGGCCTCCTTCAGCACCTCTCAAGAGCCGTGACCCTCCTTGGCCATGCCACGACCCAACCCCCATTTCAACCAAAACTCTGGTTTTCTTCCCCTGCATGCATACTGGTTGAACATAAATGCATGCATACTGGTTGGCAGTGTACGTAGTCTTGATAGGCAGGAAGTGAGCTGACTTGGTTAGTCTATTTACTACTACCCAAGCCAAGTCATGCTGCTTATTTGTTCGTGGTAATCCTATCACGAAGTCCATGGCTATATCTTCCCACTTCCATTATGGAATACTAAGTGGTTGCAATAAGCATGCAGGCTGCTAATGTTCTGCTTTCACTTGCTGGCATACTAAGCATTTGGACACATATTCCACTACGTCTTTCTTCATTCCCGGCCACCAATACAGTGTCTTAAGGTCGTGAGTCATCTTGGTCAACCCTAGGTGAACTGAGTATGGGGTATTGTGTGCCTCTTCTAAAATCTTCATCTTAATTCCATAGTCATTCGGCACGCATACCCGTCCCTTATATCTCAAGAACCTCTGTTCTAATATAAAGAAATCTGTGGCCTTGCCTTTTTTAACTACAGCTATATGAGATACTAATGTGTCATCATGCCCTTGTCCGATCCGTATTTCTTCTAACAGACTTGACTGGATGGACAAGTTAGCCAGTTTACCCATGACTACTTCTATTCTAGCATTGATCAGCTCTTGCTGAAGTGGCTTTTCTATTCCAGATATTGCTGCTAGATTCCTGTAACTCTTCCTACTTAGCGCATCAGCAACTACGTTTGCTTTTCCTAGGTGGTATAGGATTTTACAATCATAATCCCTTACTAGTTCTAACCACTTGCGCTGCCTCATGTTGAGCTCCTTCTGTGTGAAGAAATACTTTAAGCTCTTGTGGTCCATATAAATCTCACACCATTCTCCATAAAGATAGTGGTGCCAGATTTCCAATGCGAAGATCACTGCTGCCAACTCCATATTGTGCGTTGGATAGCATTGCTTGTATTTCTTCAGCTGCCTTGAGGCATAGGCTATCACTTTGTCATTCTGAATTAGCACACATCCCAAACCTTGCTTCGACACATCACAGTATACTACAAACTTGTCATTGGGTGTCGGTACACAAAGTACTGGTGTTGAGCATAGCTTATCCTTGAGTAACTGGAAGCTCTCTTCACATCTATCTGTCCAATTGAACTTCTGTTGTTTTCGGGTCTGGTTGGTAAGCAGAGTGGCTATCTTAGAAAAGCATTCTACAAATCTCTGATAATTTCCTGCTAGCCCCAGAAAACTTCTAACCTTTGACGCATTCTTAGGTCTTGGCCAATCCTTCACAGCTTCTACCTTAGCTGGGTCTACAGCAACTCCGACCTTGGATACTATGTGGCTGAGGAACGCTACTTGCGAAAGCCAAAATTTGCACTTCTTGAACTTGGCGTAAAGTTTATGCTCCTTTAGTCGCAACATGGTCATTCTTAAATGTTCCTCGTGCTCGACTTCGTTCTTGGAGTACACCAAAATATCATCAATGAAAATTACGACGAATTTGTCCAAGTAATCCTTGAAGACCCGATTCATTATATTCATAAATACGGCTGAAGTGTTGGTAAGACCAAACGACATAACTAGAAACTTGTAATGTCTATATCGAGTTCTAAAAGTTATCTTTGGAATATCCTCTTCCCGTACCTTGAGCTGGTGATACCCGGACCGTAAATCAATCTTAGAAAACACGGTCGCTCCTCGGAGTTGATCAAACAAGTCGTTGATCCGGGGTAGCGGGTACTTATTCTTAATCCTCACCTTGTTCAGCTTGCGGTAATCTATACACATCCACATACTTCCATCCTTCTTCTTCACAAATAGAACCGGTGCTCCCTATGGCGAATGGCTTGGTCTAATGAAACCCAAGTCTAAGAGTTCTTGTAGCTGCATCTTCAACTCCTTGAGTTTGGTAGGTGCCATCTGATATGGTGCCTTTAAGATAGGCTCGGTTCCCAGTACTAGTTCGATTGTAAAGTCAATTTCCCGAGTAGGCGGCAATCCTGGTAAGTAGTCAAGAAATATCTCTGGAAATTCCTTTATAATGTGGATGTCTCCAACCTTTAGTGGTGTTTCCTTTGCCACATCTGTGACATTTGCTAAGAATGCGTGACATCCTTTTTTAATCATCCTTTGAGCTTTGAGAGATGAAATAAGAGGTGTTCGTAGTCCTGATACCTTTCCTATAAAACATAGTTTCTGACCATCAGGAGTTTCGAACTTCACTTTCTTATTTCTACAATTGATGGTTGCGCCATGCCTAGCTAGCCAATCCATGCCCACTATTACGTCGAAGTCTTTGATCTATAGCTCTATTAGGTCTCCTTCTAGTTCTATGTCCTCAATTTTGATCGGTACGCCTTGTACTATCTGTGGTGATGGGACTACTTCACTCGAAGGCAATTCTGTCACAAACCTAATTCTAGATCTTTCACAAGGTTGGTCTAATCTCTCTATCATTCCTAACGAGATATACGAGTGTGTTGCTCCCGAATCAAATAATACTGAATATATATTATTGAGGATAGGAATTTGACCTGTGACCACTTTGTTACAAGCTTCAGCTTCTCCCTAGGTCAAGGCAAAGGCTCTGGCTGGAACCATCTTGTTGTCCTTTTTCTCTTCTTGCTTGAGCTGTGGGCATTCCCTCTTCCGATGACCTTCCTGGCCACAATTATAACATCCCTTGGTGTTTGCACGACACTCACCAGGATGTTTCTTTTGGCATTTGGAGCATTGCTGGTATTCTACATAATTTGACCTATTGTTTCCATTGCTAGTCTGTGCTCTTTTGTCATTGTTGGATTAATTATTGTCAGGATGCCTTCTCTTCTGACCATTATTGTTGCTATGTTGATGATTGTTGTCGTGGTTTTGACCATTCTGAGGTTCATTCTATTTTTTAGGTTCAGACTCGCTGGGCTCCTCCTTACTAACATTCGCCCGAAGCCTCTCCACCTCTATAGCCATTTCTAGAGCATCAACGTAAGAAGTAGTTCCAGGGTTTGCTAGCTCAATTTTGGGTCTGAGTCCCCTAACAAACTTGGTGAGCCTCAAAAAGTCAGTTGGGACTAACTCTGGTGCAAACTTGGCTAGCCGATATAACTGAAGAGCATACTCTGCTACCATCAAGTTGCCCTGCTTCAGACTGGTGAATTCTTCTACCCTCGTAGCGATGACTGCCGAGTTGTAGTACTTCTTGTGAAAGAACTCCACAAATATAGTCCATGTCATGGTGGCGACATCGTGAGTCTGCTGTACTAAATCCCACCAGATTCTAGCATCCTTCTTCAAATAAGAAGAAATGCAGGATATGTGATCCACATTGCTGAGGTTCATGTGTGCTAGGATCGGCTCTACATTCCTGAGCCATTCTTCTGCCTCGAATGGGTCGGTTGTCCCTTCAAAGTTTGGAGCGTATTGCTTATGAAACTTCTCGTAGATTGGATCTATGTACAGAGCTGGGTAAGGCGCATAGTTCGCCATTGGCCATCCCCCATAAAGACCTACTTGCTGGGGTGCTTGAACCACTTGCTGAGGCTGCGGTTCTTCCACTTGTTCCCATAGTCGAACAATCTCAGCGGTGTTGTCAACCGGAGGCGGTGCACTTCTATTAGTAGCAACATTGGTAGCACGTGTTCCCCTTCTTCAGGTTGGAGGGGCTTTGTTAGTCTCATTGGCGGTGCTAGAGGCATTTCTGGTTGTGCGTGCAGTCCTTCTGAGCGACATCTTCAGCAAAGTTCTAACAGTCGAGAAAAACATATTAGATTTTACCCTAATATGCTCTAAGGCAAAACTTAGTCTAAGCAAACATAACTCAGACCTATTTGTTATGATTTCTTATGAAGAATTATGTAAGCCTTCTTTATAATTAGGGTGTGTTTCTATACTTAGAAAATTAGCCATTTTTATTATTTTTAAGTCTGTTTCTAATCGTCCTATATGACTTAATTCTCAGGCTCGAAACTCGTCATTGTTCCAAAGTTAACCATATTGAGGGAGGGCTGTGATCAATAAAATCGTTTCCACTACTATGGCCCCTTAAACTCTCAATATAGAACCTGGTCCATTGATTTGTATCCACCCTCACCGAACTTGGTCATTATTTATTGAATTTATTATTTATTATGATTGTAAAAAAAAAATCAAACTCATACATGTCATTCAAAAATAACAATAATATTCATTTGGAAAAAAAAGATTTTCACTAAGTACAATCATAAATGCAAAAATAAATAAATAAACTAACATAACTAGGGTAAATCTAAAAGGCATGATCTTCTACATCTGACCCATTATCTAACATATCATCATCTATTTCTTCATAATCATCATTATCTTGAGCCTCAAAATTACCTCGGGGAAGATTCATAAAGATTCTACACATTTGTTCATTAGTGAATTGAAATTCCAACTTAGAGGTGAACCTAAGTATGAGAAAACAATATCTCATGGCTACCAGTAAATCATCATCATCATCATATATAGTCTCCCATATTTCTTCTAATGTTGAAATTACAGAAGGAAAATCTTTAAAAAGCCTAATTACTAGGACATATTGTTATGTAGCTCTCATCATTATTTGCTTAGTAGTCCGAAGATGGATTATCTCCTTGTGGAATAAGATTAATCTCTGAGTGATTCTTTCTAACACTCCTACAATATTCCTTTGCTCTCTATTCCTTTTCAATGCCTTAACGGCTCAGATATCCTGATAGGTCAAGGCTCCATCCATTTCTAACTGAAAACATAAGGGCTAAAACGTTAGCTAATAACATAAACATAATAACCATAACATAAACACTTACATTGACGGTTAGATCTGGAGCTTGTGCATGTGTATCAAGGAGAACTTCATGCATATGAACTGTTTCTTTGATACCAACTGTAATGACCCGACTATTTCTAAGACCTCGGACCATTAAAAAACTACTAGACATAGTTACTATTTTGGAACGCATACATAAGAAATGACATAATTTTATTTAAAAACCCAAAATATTGTGCCAAATACAAAATATGGTATGAAATATAAAATGTGATATGATATAGGATCCCATTGTTATAAAACAAGGTCAAGCAGTCCATAAGCCAAGCTGCAGCAGTCTAGCAGTCAATTCATCCTCGATCTTCCAGCAGTTCATTCATCCTCAATACACATGCCAAGCTGCCACGAATCTTTCCCGCCTTCCATGTTCATTTTCCTGCATCATTCTAAAAAGAAAGGAATAAGCCTAATGCCTAGCAAGGAAAATCTACTAACAACATATATCATAAATCATAAACATAAGACTATATCATATACATATGCTATAAAACATATGCTACAATATTAATGGCAATTAGCTCATTAACATGGTATGTGATAAAACCATCTAGGTCCTCTGTCTATTAATCGAGGTAGGTCAGATCACAACTATATTATATGATAACTCATCTAGGTCCTCTGTCTATTAATCGAGGTAAGGTAAATCATAACTCTAAACCATGAAAATGATAAAAATTCTTAGGGCTTGCTATCTAAGCAAGCCATATGCCCAAGCGACTACAACATAACTTCATGAGGATTGTTATCTAAGCAAGTCATATGCCCAAGCGACTACAAAACATATTCATACATATACATATCATAGCATAAAATATATCATAGCTTAAAACATATCATAGCATAAAACATATCATAACATAAACATATAAACACATATAATCTAACCTATTTTCCTTACCAAAAACTGGGATATTTGGGAACAAGAACGGGGTGTGGAACACTCCTGTTTACCCAAATATTGTTCTTGATGATGTGGAAATAATTTCTTACACTTGGTTGGCACGTGGCAGTTCTGAAGTGAAGGGATGTTGTTTGCCTATCGACCAGATGATTATTGCTTCATCAGATCTTGCGTTTAGGCGCGATCAGTCTAGTCGCATGCTTCTATTTACTTCCTTTGAGATACACAATCTTGTAATAATTATATTTCCTTTTATTACCTTGATACACTAATCTTAATTGTAATTAAGGCCCGTTGGCCCATGTAATCCCCTTAAGCCTATAAATAAGAAGAAGATGGCTCAAGGAAGGGACTTTTGACTCTTAGACTAATATTTGTATTAAGACAGAAAAGGCATACTGTGATTATCCACTGAAAGTTGTATTAGTCCTAAGGCTTGTGAAACTCAAGAACCATAGTTCTTTGATCACAATTTGGGATTCAATATCAATAAGAATACTAAGTGGACGTAGGTCATTACCACCTTGTTGGGGTCGAACCACTATAAATCGCTTGTGTCACTTTCTTCCCATTTGGTTCTCTTCTTGATTTCTTTTTCGTTCTTTGTCATTTATTTGACTCTGTGTCATTGGCCAAATCAAGGGTCAACATTTTGGTGCTTTCATTGAGAGTTGAACTCAAGAAGCTTTAAGAAGATCAAATGGCGAAGACATCCAAGAGAGCTGGACAGGCTGTTGGCACTGCGTCTTTTCAACCTCTTCCTCCAAATGTGGCTGAAAATGAACCACACTTAGTTTTTGAAGAGGAGGAAATGGATTTTGAGATGCTGATGGCAACAATAGGGGTGTTGTAGGATGAGTTGGCCAATCAGAGGGCCAATCAGGAGAATGCAGCAGAGACCTTGGCACTGCAGCAGAGGGAGATTGAATGTCAACGTCAGGTGCTAAATGAGCGGCAGTCGGACATGGACCATTGGCAGAGAGATGCCATGGCCACTCTTGAAGCAGCCATTCAGTTGGCCCGAGGACAAGCTACACCAACCTCTCAAACGGATCAACCACCAAATGCACCACTGCAACGAGCCCCTAATCCGAGTCCTCTTCTCTAGCTAGCAAGCCCTCAAAGGCCGGAGCAACTACCTATTGCTCAAGATGATGTCCCAATTTGGGATCCTGAGCAACAACCAACCTCTCAAGCTGGTCACGGCAATCCCCAGCGCCAAAGACAGAATAGGGTCAGGCAGCCTCCCCGAAGCCCTACACGCCCAGAGGACGATGAGCCAAATCCTCCGAGCAGGGGGCAGCGTCCTTCTGCTAACAGAAGGCACAACAAATTAGGCTCTGCGGTCAGGGGCCCCCACGGCATAATAATGCATGGGGACCCACCGACCAATGCAGGCCTCCCCCTGACGCTCGGATGCCAGCTAGAGGAGGAAACAATGTGAACATCCAGTCGCGCCATAGTCAGTCGTAGTTTAGGGATGTGCATGATTATAATGAGGCTGATTCCGGTAGGAGGAATGCTAATCGTGGGCATGGGGAAAGAGGTGGAGACAGGAACCCCCCACCAAGAGACAATAGGCCTGCGAGCTAGACTGCTGGGGGGCAACCCAGATAGCATAACATCTTTGATCAGCTATGTGCTAATGAGCAAAGGCGCTGGGATGATGACTTGAGGGATGTACTCAATGACAGGCGCGAGAGGCACGATGAGTACGCTCCTCCAGCACCAGTCACCCTAGCAATCCTAGACGTAGTTCAGGCTCAAATTGATGCTCTGAACCAGGTGTTACAATAGCTAGTCGGGAGCCGGATATCCCATATAAAGTACGACCAGAGGAGAGGCACTCCGTTTGTGCAGGATTGTTGTGGCAGAAACCCCCAGCAAGTTCAAAATGCCAGTACTGTCAAACTTTGATGGGTACGGGGACCTAGTATCTCATGTGAACAAGTTTGAGATACAAATGGATATTCAGAAGGTGTCGGACGATGCCTACTGCAGGATCTTCCCTGCCACCCTATCTGAAACTGCCCAAGAGTGGTTCTTTAAGTTCCCTCTAGTATAGTATTGTGGGAAATGTTTGTAAAGGAATTTTATGGACAATTCTACGCGGGTCGCGTACACCTTACTGAGGCCAACCAACTGGTCGAGATATGCCAAAAGGAGGGAGAGTCCTTAAAGGAATATGTCCAGCGTTTCATGCAAGCAACGACTGGAGCCAAAACAGTGGGCAATGAGGGAAAGATGATGGCCCCAACTGCTGGGGTTAGATGCCATTCTCCCCTCTGGAA
Source organism: Humulus lupulus (assembly GCF_963169125.1). Classification (NCBI taxonomy): domain Eukaryota; kingdom Viridiplantae; phylum Streptophyta; class Magnoliopsida; order Rosales; family Cannabaceae; genus Humulus; species Humulus lupulus. The sequence goes on along the minus strand of NC_084801.1, from coordinate 19,884,919 downwards.
TAGCCTAAGAAAGAATGGGGTAAAGAGTACCCAGAAGTTCTTGGATCGAGCTTATCGATACATCAAGCTCGAGGATGCGATTGCCAACGAGGGGCAGTCACCTACGAAAGACAAGGGACCGAAGGAAGTTCCCGCCAAAGTCCCCAACGGGTCGGATGAACCCAACGACAAAGGCAACAGGAACGGAAATGGAAAAAAATGGTGGAAAAAGGGCGGCAATGAGTCGTCAACATCTGAAAATAAATGCCCTAAAGGAAATTGTTATGAGCCGTGATTCACCTACTATGTGGCCCTTGTCGAGAGTAGAGCAGAGGTCTACTAGGCGACCAACTTTAATGTGCCATATAAGAGACCCGCACCTATAAGGAAGGATATCTCCAAGAGAGATACAACAAAATTCTGTCATTTTCACAATGACTATGGACATGAAACCAATGAGTGTAGCCAATTGAAGGATGGGATTGAGTTCCTAATCATACAGGGACACCTAAGGAGATACATACGAGCCGCAGGAGGGAGCAATACGCTCAGACCTTACACCATGACTAGGACATCGAGATGATGAGTGTGGAGGATCGAGCACCGAAAAAAGTTTGACCAGAGGAGGAGTTGATAGCCTTCTCTAAAGACGATGCTCAACACGTCTAATTCCCACACTCTAATCCGCTGGTCGTTGATGTCCAAATCACCAACATGATGGTTAAGAGGGTGTTGGTTGACATAAGAAGCTCAGTCAACATCTTGTATAAGTCTTCACTGGAAAGGGTGAAGTTGTCTGTCAAGGACCTGGTGCCATGCAACCAAACCATATATGGGTTTTCTGGCGAAGGGCTCACACTGACATGGTCGATTAGGCTCCCAGTTATAGCAAGAATAGCACCTACAAATAGGACATTACTCACTACTTTCATAGTAGTTGATTGTCCTTCAGTGTATAATGTTGTAATTAGGAGGCCAATTTTTGTCAACCTGCGAACTGTTACCTCAGTTTGGCACCTTGCCATGAAATTCCCAACTGACACAGGGGTAGGATGTATATTAGGAGACCAACGAGAAGTGAGGGAGTGCTACAATGCCTCGATATCTAAGGCGAAGAAAGGTGGATCGAGAGAAGCTGTCGGGAAGGAGTTGCAAACGGCTAGTGATGTACAAGCCCAATCAGGTGATTGTGTCACCAAATAGGGTGTTGCCCAAAGTGAGGATAGGGATTTGGGTACTCGCTTTGGGGATTTTTTTTAAGAAGTAGGACCCATCGAGGACCTTGAAGAGGTCCAACTCGATGAAGCAGATCCGACCAGGGTTGTGAAAGTTGGTAAAAACTTAGAGACAACAACAAAACAAGAACTGCTGGAATTTTTAAGGAAAAACCAGGAAGTCTTTACCTGGTCACATAAAGACATGGTTGGAATAGACCCTGCGGTCATTAGCCATGTCCTGAATGTAGACAAGAGTTTTCCACCAATACAACAGAAAAGGAGGTTTCTCGACAAAGATAGATCAAAAGCTCTAAAGGAAGAAGTCGAGAAGCTAAAGGAGAATGGATTCATCACGGTAGCATCATGGGTCTCTAATCCCGTACTGGTTCCCAAGCCGAATGGAAAGTGGAGAATTTGCGTGGATTTCACAGACCTTAATAAAGCCTGCCCTAAAGATTGTTTCCCACTCCCTAGAATCGACCAGCTGGTCGATGCCACTACAGGGCACGAGATCCTCTCATTCATGGATGCATACTCCGGGTACAATCATATCCATATGCATCCACCTGATGAGGATCACACTAGCTTTCGGAACGATACGGGACTTTACTGTTACAAAGTAATGCCTTTCGATTTGAAAAACGTTGGTGCGACTTACCAGCGACTAGTCAATCGCATGTTCAAGGAGTTGATTGGTACAAACATGGAAGTATAACAGGCTGGTTAAGCCAAAAAGGGCAGAAGGACATGTAGGGTACTTGCAAGAGTGCTTCAACATCTTGAATAAATATCAGATGAAGTTGAATCCCCTCAAGTGTTCCTTCGGAGTTGGATCAGGGAAATTCTTGGGATTTATAGTAAACTCGCGATTAATTGAGACCAATCTCGAGAAGATCAAAGCCCTGATCGATATGAAATTGCCAACAAAAATCAAGGATGTTCAAAGCTTAACTGGAAGAATTGATGCTCTCAGTAGATTTATTTCCAAATCGACGGACAAATGCATCCCATTTTTTAATCTACTCAGAGGCAACAAGAAGTTCGAATGGACGGAAGAGTGTGAGCAAGCTTTTCAAGCTTTAAAGACTCACATGTCGCAGCCACCAATTCTATCGAAGCCGATTGATAAAGAAACCTTGTTCATCTACTTGGCGATCACGAAATATGCTGCTAGTACTGTTCTAGTAAGAGAGGAAGAGGGCGTGCAGAAGGTCGTCTATTATGTAAGAAAAAGGCTAATAAGAGCAGAATTGCAATATCCTCCTATTGAAAAATTAGCCAACTGCCTGATCTTAGCATCCAGAAAGTTGCAGCCGTACTTCCAAGCTCACCTAATCACAATTTTGACCGACTAACCTCTACGGCAAGTTCTGCAAAAGCCAGAAGCCGTGGGCTGATTATTGAAATGGACGGTTGAACATGGGAAATTTGATATCTCTTACTTATCACAAGCAACAGTAAAAGGACAAGTCTGGTTGACTTCATTGCAAAGCTCACTGGTCTTCCAGATAGCAAGCAGCCAGAAGGGACAGAAGAGCCTGAACCTCAAAGCCAAACTCCTTCTTGGAAGTTGTTTACAAATGGTTCATCTAATGAGCACCACACTGGAGCCGTAGTGATTTTGATAATGCTTGAAGGGCATCGATTCCACTGCGCAATCAGATTCGACTTCACGGCATCCAACAACGAAGCGGAGTATGAAGCACTACTCGCTGGGTTACGATTAGCCAGAGACATGAGCATAAAGTCACTAGAAGTCTACTGTTGATGGTGAAATCTCGTCAGCGAAATTCGATCGAAAAACTCAAAGGTAAGTATGGAGATATTTAGATCAGAACTTGGAATGAACTTATGAAAAGATAAACACAGATCAACATATGGAGATATCTTGAGTGTACAATGAATTTTCTAACCCCTTTTCTGGAGGGGTGATGATCTATTTATATTGGGGCTCTAATGGCTCCTCATACATTGTGGTCCCAGGGGACAAGATTGTACATAGGTACATTGTTAGGGTAGTGGCACAGGTCGTGGGGGAGCAAAAGGTCATGGTGTCGGCCTGGTACATAGTCAGAGGCATCCATATAGTGCTTCCCCTCTTTGTACAAATCCGTACCTCCACTACCTGTGTGATACAAGTGTCAGGGTCATGCTTCTGTCCTCCTCATAGTCATACGTCCTGCACCCATACACATACGAGTACTTTGTACCTGATGGTTATTCATGCATCTCCAAGGTATGTATCTGCTCAAAGCTATTCCACGTTCTACTAAGTGTAGGAAAGCTTGTGTGTTGATATGAACGATATACTCAGTCATCTATACCACTATTGGCTCGATACCCAATAGTTCTTGGGTCTCTCCTATTGCTCCTTGTACTCTCCTTCTAGAGGTCTTAGACCCCATACGGGTATGCGAGGCATGAGACAATGGTGGTACGAGGCACCTTAGGGGTTGTGGGACCATGGTGGTGTGAGGCCCTAGCACATGGGTGCGCGAAGCCATGGTGGTGCGAGGCACCTTGGGGGGGCGCGAGACCATGGTGGTGCGAGGCCCTAGCACATGGGTACGCGAGGCCATGGTGGTGCGACGCACCTTGGGGGGCCGCGGGACCATGGTGGTGCGAGACCCTAGCACATGGGTGCGCGAGGCCATGGTGGTGCGAGGCCGTAGCACATGGGTGCGCGAGGCCATGGTGGTGCGAGGCACCTTGGGGGGCCGCGAGACCATGGTGGTGCGAGGCCGTAGCACATGGGTGCGTGAGGCCATGGTGGTGCAAGGCACCTTGGGGGCCGTGGGACCATGGTGGTGCGAGGCCCTTGCACATGGGTGCGCGAGGCCATGATGCCCAGGTACACGAGGCTAGTGGCGCAAGACCATGGTGGTGCGAGGCCTTAATGCATGGCCGAGGGGTGCTTGGCGCGAGGCCCATTCCACGAGGCCCTAGGTGCGTGGCTAGGGGGTGCTCCGTTGAGATACTAGGTGCGAGGCTCGGGGCGAGGTTCTAAGCGCGAGGCCCGGGGCAAGATACTAGGTGCGAGGCACACAGCCTCGCTATGCGAGGCTGTCCGAGGGATGAGGCAAAGCATTCGGCCTCGCTATACGAGGCTGTCTGAGGGATGGTGTGAGGTTCCTGGGTGCTATTAGACCTCACGAGATGCGCGCGGGTGAGATGGGCTGTACCTCCCTGTGCGAGGTTTCTTGGCGAGTCTGTCCCCCGCAAGATGCGCATGGACGAGATGGGTTGTGCCTCGCTGTGCAAGGCTCCGTCGCGAAGCCTTACCTAACGAGACGCATGCGGGGCTATGGTGCGGCATGCCTTGCCGCGCGGGATGCTAGCACGGACGAGGCATATGACTTGGGTGCCTTCTCCAAACATGGCTCGGGTGTCCTCGACATACACGGCTCGAGTGCCTTTTGCACGTAGGTAGGCACATGCCTTAGGTGCCTTTTCCAACTCTCACGTATGTGTGTACATCTCAACCTATGAGCATGTCAACCTCTCTCGGGCACTTCAGACCTCATTATGTGAGGGCCTTGTGCACCTATTCTTTTGCAATGTTTATTTTGGCCCCTTAGCTTAGCAGGGCCAAACCTCATGACTCATAACGTGTTGTTTCCCTTGAGGCAACCTCCCATATTCGAAAGGCCTACAGGCTCAAGCCCGATAATGTGACTAAGTGACCTTTATCCCTATGTTCCAACCAGGGACTAGAGAGTTTTTCCTTAGTGGATTTTTTGCATCCACACTTGCCCCCTAGTCTATAGGGAGGCCTTTAGACATTCTTGTAGACTCTTCTCTTCCTTATCATCTCCTTTTTTTCATTTTTTATTTTTGTATTTATCACTCTTGAGGTCATTTGGAACCCACGCGGAAGGGTGTTCGATAGGTCTCTCTTCGGTGCACCTTGATTGATCTATAAGGATATGTTGACCCTTTGGGTTATAATTATCCTTTTATATATTTTTGCACGTGCTTATTATTTCTTGCGTGAAGCGTCCTTCTCGTCATCAGGCATAATACTATTTTTGCAAGCATCTTCTTTGAGACCCTTTTTGCAAGCGTCTACTTTAAGACCCTTTTTACAAGCGTCTACTTTGAGACCTTTTTTGCAGGAATCTACTTTGAGACCCTTTTTTGCAAGCATCTACTTTGAGACCCTTTTTGCATGCGTCTACTTTGAGGTGATCTCCCCTCGGGTTGGGACTTTTATGGCTAGATGGTCCTTGTTCAATTTTAAACTTGGTCAGTAACCTCTCTGGCGCGACGCCCCCTTCTACGTGGAATCTTCAGACGTATTGGTAGTAGGGTGACTGGAGGAAGGTTCACTTTCTTCAACATGCGAGTTCTCAAGGCCCTCTTCCACATGTATGTACTTCTGTGCTCTCTCTCTTGAAGTCGTCTAGATTCGAAACTTCTCTTTTGAGCATGTTACCCCATAGCTTGCTTCCTAGATGAACCCCGTCTGTAATAGCCATCTTGAGCTCCGCTTTGGTTGAACATCCCACCTTTGTTGCTTCTATACTTAACCTATGGATATAGTTCTTTAGACTTTCATTCTGGCCTTGTTTTACGTTAGCGAGGCTGGTAATTGGCATGATGTAATCACAGACATAAATGTTAGCATTTGCATAATAAATAAATAGATAATTTCTTTAAAAAATAACTACTTTATTAATAAAAGAAATAAATGTTATGCAAAAATAGAAATAAGTTTCAAACATTAATAATCAAAATTATTAACAATAAACTAAATTTCTAGACTGTAGTTTTCTTTGTTTAAAGAAATCTAAAATTTCTAAAACAAAATAAAGAAATTTAAATTGTTCAACTAACAATAAAATTACTAAATAAAACTACTGCTCTCCAACTTCTCCAGCTCCTTACTCGCTACCAAAATCCTCATCAGTCTCTTCCTCCTTTTTAGGGTTCTGATTCTGCAAAAGGAAAGACAAAAGAAAAATAGTTTAGTGGCATATATTTTTGAATCTACTATCCAAAAATTTGAATCTGATATTCATTGTATTTGAATCTATTATTCAAAGTTGAAAAATATATGTAAATCTTATTTACCTTTTTCATTTGATATAAACGACGACTCTCAGCATAGACTTCCTCTGTCATTGCTCGCCACATCTCTTGGGCTGAGTCATAGTGTATATATTTTTCCTTTGTTTCGTCAGGCATGGTTGAAAGCATGCAATAACGTGCCATACGATCATATTTCATCCAATCTGCATATTTTTCTTCTGCTTCATAGCTAGTAGCCAGAGGTGGTTCTGTTGGAGGTTTTTCACAGACAGTTGACATCATCTTCTTATAAGAAAAAATAGTCAACATGCCTCGAAACCAGTATTTCATATTTCCAGGTTCAAAAAACCAAGGATTTGAGAAAGGCATCGGTGTGTGATTCACCAATAGACATTTTGCTGGTAATAAATAAGCACAAATAAATATTATTATTATATTTAGAAAAATAAATATCAAAGTTTCGGAAATTAAACGTGATGCATGAGCACAATTAAAACACATAAAATAAAGATTAATTTCCACGATAAAATTTTCTAACAATTAAAGTGCCGCCTTAGGGTCGGTCAAATTAATTTTAGAGAATTTATAAGACATTCTTATCTTTATTATTTAATACTTAAAATAACTCTTTATTTTCTCTTTTAAACATTAAAGTACCGCTTAGTTTGGTCAAGTTATGATTATCCACTCTCAAGCTTAATCATAACTTTGTGAGTGTAACCCATTATTTCAGAGTTCATGACTTAACTTAGGACATGCCGCCTTAGGGTCGGTCAAGCCTAAAATACATCATTAGTTCCTATCTATGTAAGAAATATAACCTTGCTATTGATATGTCTAGACACCTTCCTTAGGGGGACGAAAACAAAGCCGTCGCGAGGCGCTATTCATATCTCACGGTGTTATATTAATAATGGAGACCATGGGTTATGTTTGAGATATCAACCCTCTCCCACTCACTATTTTGAAATAAGTGTTTTTAACCTAATTAATTCCAAATTAATTATAGTTTCTTTAAACTTTACGAACACAATTAAAATTGGAAAGAAAGCGAGTTTCTAGGTCCATGTCCAATTTTAAATTACCAATCATGTTCATATAAACTTTACTAAAAAACACTTTTTAAAATAAAGTTGGTTTAAAGAAATTAAGTCATAAAGACTTAAAAATTGGTGTGACTTTTTACCAAGTTTTCAAAATAAAACTAAGTAATTTACATGCAATTGATTTCACAAAACAATTCATATAAACATATAGGACAATCCTAATAATCATGTTTCTACTAATGAGATGCATGATTATGACTGTGTGGGTTTTTTATGTATGGCATACAATGCATGAACATGTTATCAATCACATTAATCACATGAATATAATTATTTAAATAAATAAATAAACAATAAATGTTGAACCGGGTGCTTTTGGGTATTTCTAATTTTACAACCACTTTATAAAATAAAAATAAAATAAAATGCCTTGATCTCCATCGGGCTTCTTTACTTTACTGTCGGTAGGATTTGTGGCATTGTTGGTCCAGAACAATAATAGGAAAACAATTTTCAAATTATTTTTGATTAATTAAAACAAACTTTTAAATAATCATTCTTTTTTTTTCTTTTTAATTAAAACAACTTTTAATTAAAAAACTGAAATGAATTTAAATCTGTTATTTTGAAAAAATAAATTTTAAATAAGATATTCAAAAAAAATTTGTTAAGACAAAAAAAATATCTCATTGTTTAAATATCAAATTTCAAAAATAGGATATTTAAACATTTTAAAATTTTAAAAAAATAACAGATTAATTTCAGTAAAAAAAAAAAATTCTGGACTGTCAAGCAGGGCCACACGGCGTCAAAACGGGGCCGCCGGGGCCAGACCGTACGGACATGTCCGTACAGCCGTCCGTACGGAGTCCGAACAACGTCCGTACGACGTCGGGCAGTGGCTCGGAGGTTGGCCTCGGAGGTGCGGTGGCTGATTTCTGAATTCTGGGCTCCGTTCTGACTTTTGTGTGATCGGAATTACAATTTTATGGTATCGAAAACCAAATAAAATTACATAAATCCTATGCCCTTTAATGGCTTACACAATGATCTAATCATAAACCAATCCTAACCCAAAAACACCATACAATTAACGATTCAACATTTCCACGCATTCAATCACATTAAGCCATCCATTCATAAATAAATGCATAAAATTAAACCCACACAGATTCAATATATATATATATGTGAAGATGGCTCTGGTACCATTTGTTGGTTTTTATTGATCAAATCAGAGATTATGCGCAGCGGAACAACAATCAAATTGTCAGATTAATCCCATAAGATTTCTAGATCTACTTCTTCACACTCATATATATATATTGAATCAAGGACAAGAATAGAAACATTACCTCAGGTCCTTCCTTGCTGCTATCTTTTCGTATGGCTGAATCCTTGAGATCTCACACCAAGATCTTCCAAAATGTTCTCAGTCACCCAAAGAACGAGTGTGGGCTCGCTATACAAATAATAGGCAATAACTATTTATCAGATATTCTCAACACATGAGATCTGATAAATTTTGGACCTAGGTTTTGTGAAGAACAATGACCTTTGTTTTTGTCACTGACCTTTTTCTCTGAGAGAATCCTAGATATTTTTCTATCCCTGAAAAGTTACGTTCTATGAAAACTGATATCCCATATTTAATAATATCCAATATATTAAAATATTTGTTATTTTAAACAAATTCAAAATAACTGATCAGTTATCAGATTTTTGTTTAAATAATAATATTTTAATCATATTAAAATATCTCATTATTTATTTAATATTTAAATAACTAAAATTGTGGAATCAAGAGACCAAGTCTCTCTCTTATGTGTGTAGGACAGTGCATGTGCACTGTGCCACACGTGTACCGCATGCATGTGCAGGCATGTGATTTTTCCCAATTTTATTATTATTTAAATACCAAAAAATCCCAAAAAATAAATTAATTCAAAATTAATTATATTTTTGTTAAATCAAATAATTAATTAATTCTTAATTAATTAATTACACATAATTAATCAATAATTATGTTTGATACATAGAAAAATATTTTACTTACCACATAAGTCATTTTTGCCCATTTTGGCATTTGCCTTTGACAGTGATTATTTGAGCCATTTCGGGGACCATGGACCTATAACATTAAGCTCCAATAAATTGAAACTAAATAATTAAACTCTTTAATTATAATAGTTAATTTATTAATTCTGATATTACTCCACTATAAATTCAGAATTGCACTCTTTATGTTATAGATATACTTTTACAGAAATCTTTTTCTTAAGTCGTCCATTGATATAACCATCTTACAATAGTTCAACCCTCTAATTAATTAGTTCATAAATTAGAATGGAAGAATTACCATTTTACCTTTCTAATTTACTTCTTATTCCTTAAGTACCATTAATTCACTAGTGAATAATTAATCTATAATCTAATTATAGATTTGAGCTCAAAATCACTCAGTTCCAGAATTAACCCTTAAGGGAACTAATATACGATCTGTTAGGAAAGATTAGATTCCGTATTGTTGATACATGTTCCCAGCCATCCATGATATTAAATCTCCAAAACAAAAGTCATTAGCCTCATTCTTTGAAGAGACCTTAACGAATGAATCAAAAGATTTAATAAACATGAAAAGGAGTTCATGCACACTCAGGATTCAGGTTGATCTATAAATGATCATCAGTTATGATATGAATTACAAGTCTTTATTGTTAAATGGTTTTTGGATAAAGACTTTAATTCACATCGGTCCATGTCATATATAATCATATTATATAAAGCACCTTTACCGAGATGTCTTACCACATCAATAATCCGAATCTAGATTATTTGTATCATAATGATACTCAGTAAACCGTACTTACAACTCCAATTAAAGAATTCCATAACTTTAATTTGTTGTTGTTGAGTACTTTTATTCATTCATGTGATCTTAATTCTCTCGTACTAATACAAGATCACATCCTCAATAATGAATATGGAATTTTTTTGATATTTACAAAATTATTCAAACAATAATTTAACAATCTAAATATAACAATAATAATAAACCCATCGTATTTATTTATTCACAGAAAAAACAAATGTCTTTACATGCTTTTAGGACACACTCCTAACAGTAGGCACATGCCTTAGGTGCCTTTGTCAACTTTCACGTATGTGTGTACATGACCTATGAGCATGTCGACCTCACTCGAGGACTTCAGACCTCATTATGTGAGGGCCTTGTGCACCTATTCTTTTTGCAATGTTTATTTTGGTCCCTTAGCTTAGCAGGGCCAAACCTCGTGACTCATAACGTGTTGTTTCCCCTTAGGCAACCTCCCGTATTCGAAAGGCCTACAGGCTCAAGCCTGATAACGTGACTAAGTGACCTTTATTCCTGTATTCCAACCAGGGACTAGAGAGTTTTTCCTTAGTGGATTTTTGGCATCCACATCTGCAGTGATTCCCAGTTAGTGGTTAATCACATCATTGGAGAATACTAAGCCAAGGGCCTGAAGATGTTCGCTTACTTGAATAAAGCAAAGGATCTCTTAGCACAGTTTGATAAGTACACTCTCCAACAAGTGCCTTGCGACCAGAATTCAAACGCTAATGCTTTGGCCAAACTAGCGAGTACGAAAGATGCTGACACCCTGAATATAGTACTTGTTGAGCGGCTGTCTGCACTGAGCATCCAATTAAAAGAAACCTCTCTGGTAATTCAAGCGACAGATACTTGGATGGCACCTTACATATAGTACCTGACACATGGTGTGTTGCCGACGAACAGAAACAAAGTTAAGACTCTCCTACGACAAGCTTCTAGGTATATCCTAGTCGATGGAATTCTGTACCGAAGGGGCTACTCAATGCCACTCCTCAGGTGTATTTCAAAAGAAAAGGCTAAAGAATTGATGAGAAAGGTCCATGATGGCTTTTGTGGGGACCATCCTGGGGGGTAGAGTTTGTCAACAAATATCCTAAGGCAAGGATACTTCTTGCCAACAATGAATGAAGATTCGATAGAATTTGTGCAAAGATGCGACAAGTACCAGAGATTCTCCAAGATTCCGCGAGTAGCCCCTAATGAACTAAAACAGATGCAAAGTCCGTGGGCATTCACAATATGGGGTGTAGACCTAATCGGATCTTTGCCCACAGGGAAAGGCGGCGTCAGGTACGCCGTGGTGGCCTTTGATTACTTCACAAAGTGGGCCGAAGCTGAGCCACTTGCAACCATAATGACCAAGAAAGTACTGGAGGTCAAGAACATCGTGTGTCGCTATGGATTGCCAAGAAAAATTGTCTCAGACAACGATTCATAGTTCAATAGTGATCTATTCACGCATTTTTCCGAGTGGCATGGAATTATCAAAAGCTTTTCTTTTGTTGCTCACCCTCAGGAAAACAGACAAGTCGATGTAGTCAATAAGACACTAAAGATACTCTGAAGAAAAGACTTGAAGAAGAAAATGGGGCATGGCCAGAGAAATTGCCTAAAATCCTTTGGTCGTACAGAACATCCCATCGCACAATGGCAGGCCATACCCCATTCTCCTTACCCTATGGATATGAAGCTATGTTGCCAGTTGAATTAGATCCGCCATCGCATAAGAGGATGGCATACAATCAAGGCTCTAACAGCCAGTTATTGATGGAATCTATTGATTTGGTCGATGAGAAACACGAGCAAGCCCAGCTTCGAGTGGCAGCTTACCAGCAAAAGGTCGCCTGGTATTTCAATTCTAAAGTACATGAAAGGAAATTTAACGTGGGAGATCTTGTGCTCCGAACAGTTTTCCTTAACACTCGCGACCAAGCCGCTGGAGTACTCGGACTTAACTGGGATGGACCATACCAAATTGAAGAATTCCTCTATCCAGGCACTTATGAACTTGCTCGCTTGAATGGAGATCTCATTCCTCGCTATTGGAATGGAGATCACCTGCACAAGTGCTATCAATAAACAATTCTTCTTTTTGGCTTGTATTAATTTTACTTTGTACAAGTTTATGAACAAGGGTTAGTCATTTTTTATGATTGATCGCTTATAAGTGTAAGGTCATTTTATTGATCACTCGTACAGACACTATTTGTCCATTTATTATGAGAAATAAAAGGGACTGTGCGTAGCAAGTTAATCTTGCCAAACTATTGTATTTATTGCAAGTATTTGCTCAATATGTGTGTTGTTTTGCTATATTTTCATTTTTACAAGTATTTATTCTGAGCCGAAATTTTCGAATAAGTCCTAGTCAAGGGAAGTGACAGAGGGCCTAAAGCTCCTTAATCACTTGGGGGGCATATAAGGTATCTAGTAAGCAAAGCATATCAAAACGTATGTAAACACACGAGCAAAATAAGTGAAAGCATGCCAGGGTACTTAGAGTATTTTTCAAACATTTGTTATTTTGTTAAATCAAACCAAAGTACTATGATAGGTTCAGTCATAACAATGTAATGTTATAATAAAATGCAAGTATTATAATATCAAAAAAGGAACCCCTTTACACCGCGAGCAGTTACTGCTCGGATGTAATTATTTGTTAAAAGAAAAAAAGTTGCCCATGCAGCAATAAAGATAGAAATTGTCTTTACATCACGACCCGTAGGTCGTGTATCTACAAGATAAAGTTAAAGAAAAATAAAAATGCTACGAGGCAGGAGGGTCTTGAGGAATGGCCTAGTCGACAGTGGTTCCAGCTTCATTTTCCATGCCATCAATCCCCATTGCTAGGGAGATTTATGGGGAGGCAGGAATGTTGGATCTTTCTTCTTCCTCCAGGCAAGCGGTGCACCAGGCTATTTCAGTTCGCCTCTGGTGCTCAGAAAGATAATTGAAGTTGGCCCCATGATTTTGCTTCCAGAACTCATAGAAGCAATGGTGGGTGGCTTCCCTATACTTCTCCAAGTTGTTGGCATTAGTCTCCTCGAGCTCCTTGACGCGCCCCTCCAGCTCCTTAGTCTTCTTTCTGCATGCGATCATATTGGCCTCAAGCTATTTGGACTCTTGTTAGTTAAGTATAGCACACTCCCTAAACTTCTCTTTGTCTTCATTGGATTTGGCCAGGGCAGTCTGAAAGTGCTGAAGCTCTTCGGCCAGTTTGGAGTTTTGCTCGAGCAGTTCAGTGTTCTTTCCCAATAACTCAGTGTTCTTTCCGAGCAGTTCTGTGTTTTTCTTGAGCAATTCAACATTTTTCCCCTCGAGCACCTTCGTCTCCTCAGTGTGCTTGGGGTCGGAGTCTTTGGTTTGGGTGACCAAAGCCCCCGTGCGGCGCCAACCAGCAGTTATAGTCAGCAATCCCTGCGATCAGGCAAAGAGATAAGATGATGGCAGAAAATGACAAAGTAAAATAACTCAATAATAGAAAGCAACTTACACTGTCTATCTCGTTCAGCCCTCGGTTTATTATTTGAATAGCCTCCATGGAGTTGGTGTCAACGATGGCCTCTCGGCTGCGTTTGTGCTTTGAGAGTTTGTATATTATCTCTCTGGCCGAGCCAACCACGGTACTAGTCAGGGCATCTCCAGGTTGATCATGAAGTTTTTGGTCGGCAAGAGCTGGAGGGGTAGAAGTCTAGTCGGCTGGTGCAGGAGGAGACTGCTGGCGAGTGGTGCCGGAGGGGGCGTTTCTTTTGAGGGAGCAATAGTTGGAGGATCCTCAGTCCGGGCCTTTTTGATTGAAGGAGCTTTGCAGCTCTCTCCACGATGTTGCTTGCTCACCCCCTTCTTTCTCGAAGGAGCAGCAGGTGCGGTATAGCAGTCGAACATATCTCCAGATGACATATATGCAATTAAGGAAGCATTGTGAGCAGTTAGGCGATATGTATAGATGGAGTTAAAAATGAGAACAAGGAAATTATAAGTAGAGCACCCAAGCTATAACTATTGGTCGCTACATACTTATTGAACTACTATTACACTCACTCACTGCCTGGAAGAAATCTGAATTTAAATTTTGAGTGTACTTAAAGTTGTCGTCCCCATCAAATAAATGACAGGGAATGGGAAAACTGTCTAAAAGTGAGAAGACAGTACCGTTCTCATCTGAAAACTCTTCGACGGGTGCAGGGGGTTCGGATACTTTCTTTTTTCCCTTTCTCATAGGAGCAGGGGGAGCATCTGCTTGCGGGGTGCTGGAGGGTTCCTTGATTGTCACCCTAGTTGTCCTCCTCCTTGGAGGCTGCGACACGTCTTGGTGCTACTCGGGAAATTCTCCACCAATGGCACTCCCCGCTGTTGACTCCCTCACATCCTGGTGAGGTGCCAGAAGACCAACCAGCCTTAGGTTGGCTTTGGTGACCAGCTGTTTGACGCTTTTATCTACGTCAGTCATGCTGGCCAGTGATGCTGCTCGAATCTCCATTTCTGGAGTAGGAGCTAGTCGCTGCCATGGACCTGAAGAGTGCTAATTTTCTAAGGAGGATGCAGATAAAATAAAAAGAAATAAACGACCAGAGAATAAAGAAGTTACCTCCTTTGGTGAATGCTAGGTTGTTGGCAACCAGATCGGTAGTTAAAAAGTACTCCTGGAAGTACTTTCCTACATTGGACTTGTAGGTAGTCTCACTCAGGAATATGCGGGTCGATTCCTGATGGCAGAGATGAAGAAACCCTGTGTTGTCCTGGTTGGGGTTGGATTTAAGATCAAACAAGTAGTTGACCTCATGCGGCATGTGGACATGCCATTTTTTATGCCTGTAAAGGATATAGAGTGCGGAAAGCATTCTATACCCGTTTGGGGTTATTTGGAAAGGAGCGACCCCGAAGTAATTGGCCACTCCCTGGAAGAAAGGATGGAGAGGCAGGATTGCTCCTGCCTCAATATGATACCTCGACCAGGCACTAAAGGCGTAGCCAGGCAGGTTTTCCCGCTAGTCGTTGGTAGGTTTGAATAAAATTACCCCAGAAAGTTCGTACTTCCTGAGGTAATTGGTTAGCATCCTAGCAGGGATTTGTCTAGGAGGAGCAACGTACCGTTCAACGTCTATTCGAAGGAAATCGTGGGGTTGGGCCTGTGTTTGGATTTCGAGATCAGTATTTTCAGCTCGACCGCTAGTCGAAAGGATTTCATCCCGAGGAGCAGGCTGAGTTGTTTGAGGGTTGGTTGGTTTCTTTTTCTAGGCGGTGGATTTTACTCTACCCATGTTTGACGGACTGGTCGAAGGTCTGTTGGATGGGGCCTGGGAAAAAGGGATCTCCGGTATAAGTAAAGACGGTTGTTCTTCTTCCACGAGTAGCTGTGAAAGCAGGTCGTTGTCGATTGGTCTCTCACCTCCCCACGGATCTTGCATGAAAATCTACGAATAGAGAAGGGGGAGATGAGAATCTACGGCCCAAAAAACTAAAAGGTGTTAAGAGTTGGAATAACGTTGCTCATGTATAAAAATTAAGCTTTTATACGACCAGCAACATTTTGACAAAAACACTAAATTCTATACGAACAGTTTGGAAAACAGATCAAAAAGCAGAAGTGAAAAGTATTTTTAGGAAAAACTTTTTTGACTCTGAAGGGGCTGGAAAAACCCAGTTTTTCAACAGGCTTCAAAATTGAATTTCTACTTCAATATTAAGCCCTAAGTTAACTATCCTGACTACTATACTGATTCCTAACCCTAGGAGAGTGTCTTTTTCCTACCATATTAAACACCGATCAATATACCCATTTACCCCGAAGCAAGTTTTTCAAGAACTTAAAGTCTGAAACAAACTAGAAACTAAAAATAGCATGGCATCTCAGAGACGAAGAAATTCAAGAAGCTTACTTGGATGAAAATGGATGCAAATTCCCGAGATGAAGAGTGGCTGGGCAGAAACTCCGTGAATCAATGAAACTGTTTGGGTCTTCTGGGCTCCGAGTGTAGAGTTCTTCAGAGTTCTTGAGGAAGAGAAGATTGGTAAAAAGTAAAAAGTAAAAAGAATGGGTTATTTATATTGATCGTGGCGCTATAAAAGAGGTAATTATGGGATTGACTTTTCAAGGCATAGGGAAGCACGATAGCCGTCTGAAAACTTTTGGGAAACTGAAAAGACATGATTAGTTGCCTTTTTCGAGAAGGCATGGAGGACTCTAATAGATTTGGTGGGGTATGCGAAAGGTCAGTCTCTTAAGTTTACTTTATATTGGTCGCAGTAAAATAAAATTAGGGGGCAAATGTTTACCCAAAAATGGCTCCTGATGACGTGGTAAGAATTTCTTACACGTGGTTGGCACGTGGCAGTTTTGAAGTGAAGGGATGTTGTTCGCCTATCGACCAGATGATTATTGCTTCATCAGATCTTGCGTTTAAGTGCGACCAGTCTGGTCGCATGCTTCTATTTACTTCCTTTGAGATACACAATCTTGTAATAATTATATTCATTATATTTCCTTTTATTACCTTGATACACTGATCTTACTTGTAATTATGGCCCATTTGGCCCATGTAACCCTCTTGAGCCTATAAATAAGAAGAAAAGGGCTCAAGGAAGGGAATTTTGACTATTAGATTTTTAATCTTTGTATTCAGAGAGAAAAGGCATACTTTGATTATCCATTGAAAGTTGTATTACTCCCAAGGCTTGTGAAACTCAAGAACCCTAGTTCTTTGATCACAATTTGGGATTCAATATCAATAAGAATACTAAGTGGACGTAGGCCATTACCACCTTGTTGGGGCTGAACCACTATAAATCGCCTGTGTCACTTTCTTCCCATTTGATTCTTTTCTTGATTTCTTTTTCATTCTTTGTTGTTTATTTGACCATGTGTCGTTGGCCAAATCAAGGGTCAACAACTCCTAAAACCAACAGTAAGAGTCATGAGTTTCTAAAGAAAGGAGATGAAAAGAGAACTAAACCATCCAAGTAGATTACCGAAAAACTTATGTTTCAAGAAACTTAAACACCTAACCGAGAATCATAAACAAGAGTTAGGATCTGAAAGAAAATAAAAGAAAACTAAAGAACCATGAAGAACTGAACTTAAGGATAGGAATACCTTGGATGAACTATGACTTGATCTACACCCTCGATACCGAAATAACACTATATCTTACTTCCCAAGTGTTTAGAAAAACTTAGATTGGAAAACCTTTTATCCCAAAACCCAAGTGTTTCTCTTTATAGTAATATTAGCAGCTTGGAGGCTCTGAAAAATGCTTGAAGAATGAAGGAAATGGATGAGTACTAGGTTCTATTTATAGAGTTCAAGGAGTGAAACTAACCCTTTTAATTTGACTAAATAAATGAATATAAAATGAAAAAGATTTGAATTTTCATTCAGCAGATGCCCAGAACTCGGTCAAAATCGTTCAAAGGCAGGTCCAAATGGTTAAGGCTATTTTTAAAATTAAATCCTCAAGTTTCAAAAATTCACTCCCAGGGGCGATATATCGCCTAGATCTATATCCCGAGCCTCGTTCGTTCGTTCGTGCGAAGTCGACGTGTTTTTTGTATCTCCCGTAGGCGATATATCGGCCCCTATAGCTACGATATATCAACATACGTTGATATATCAAACACGTATTTACACTTTTTCAACACTTTTTGAATTGATTAAACAACTTTGACTGAGTCAAAACGTGATCTTAACAGCTACTAGAAGGTTCTACACTACAAGAAAAAGACTCTATAGTGACGACATTTATTGCGACGACTCTAAAGTCGTCGATTTATGTAGGAAAAATCCACGAAAAATTATTTTCTCTTAATTTATTTAAAAATAAGATACAGCGACGACATGTCGTTGTTGTAGAGTCGTCAACAACACACGATCTAGCCCCTTAAAAATTCCTGATACCCTACAGCGACGACTTCCAGGAATTTGGAGGGAACACGAGATGGGAACTGACTATACACCGACGACATGTCGTCACTGTAGGGTATTTGTAGGAAAAAAAAGGGAAATATGTTTGTCTATAGCGACGACATATCGTCGCTGTAGGATACTTAGGGAACTCAACTGCCCATAGTTGGTTGCCTATTTGCACACCCTATAGCGAAGACATGTCATCGTTGTATAGTCCATTATATCCACTAATCAGTTATTTTTGTACTCTATAGCGACGACATGTCGTCGCTATAGGGTCAAAAATAAAACGTGGGAACGTGAATCGCCAAAAAATTTAAGTCAAATTTCATTGCCTATAGCGACGACATGTCGTCGCTGTAGAGTAGACGTGTAGCACACGAGGGGATTCGTGTACTATTCACTATCCTACAACGAGGGTCTCACCGTTTGAGTGAAACAGTGCGTTCAACAGTGGTGACGACATTGTATTCCTTATTGTCGTCGCTAGAGGTCCCAGCGATATAACCCCCCAGGCAGAGCCTTTCTTCCTCATTTCTGGTCATTTTTTCTCAAAACAAGAGACAATTTCTCTATTTTCCTCTGCCACCCAATGCCGCCCAGCCCCTCCTAGCGCTGCCTAGAGCCATTTTTTGCCCCCTTTTGTTAAGGTTAGTACTATTAAACCTTAATGCTTTAGTTTTTCATTTAAATTTAGTGTTTTTATGATTTTTTTTGTGTATTTTTTTATGAGTTAGTTAAATTTTCTATTGTTTTCAGATTGTATTGGAGCATCTAGAGCATCTCAAGCTTTTGGGTATTGTGTTTTAATTTTTAATGTTTTTGTTTTGTTTTGTGATTAGTAGTGTGTAGATAATTTTTCAATTAAATTAAATTCTAGTAGTTTTTAAAATAAATCTGTATGTTTGGTTAATTTTATTATATTTGTGATTTTTAATTTTTTTTATGTTAATTTAATTTAATTAAATGTTATGTAATAAAAAAAATGTATGATAGGTTAAATATATGTATAAGTATATGTATATAAATGTGCATACGTTTATATGTATATGTATATAAATGTGAATGTGAAATTTATTTTTAAATTGTGTGGTAGGTTAGATTAATATGATTAGATGTTTAATAAAAAAAAAATTTCTATTAAATATTAGATGATATAAAATATTAGATGTTATAAAAAAATTCATATGATAGGTTTAGATATTAGATGATATAATTTTATTTATTAATATATGTATGCTTATTTTTTTATGTGTATATGAATATATGTACAAAAAATGTGAATATGTTTTTATGATTTAATGTGGATGTGAATATTAGAATTTAAATAATAATTAAATTATTATGTTAGATAAATATAATTAAATGTTTATAATGAGATTTATGTTGTTGATATGAGATATAAATCTTTAAAATCAATTATATGTATGTTCTAGGACTGGTTTTGTAGTTTTTATGAAGGTTTTAAATTTAGGGATTGGTTAGATTATAGCCGTTATGCTGCTGAAATTTTAGTAGTTTTAAAAATATTAAACAATACAATTTAATTTTTAATTAAATTTAAAACAATTCATTATAAATAAATAGTACAAATTTTAACAATGTAATTTTAAAATTAGTGTTATTAGAAATTTTATTATTGTAAATTTTAAATCAATTAATTAAAAAAATTATAAAGTGTAAATCAAAATAATAATAATAATAATAAATAGAAAATTATAAATAAAAAAAATACAAATTGTAACAATGTAATTTTAAAATTAGTGTTATTAGAATTTTTATGATTGTAAATTTTAAATCAATTAATTAAAAAATTATAAAGTATAAATCAAAATAATAATATTTAATAGAAAATTAAAAATGTATAATTTAAAATAAAAAGTACAAATTTTAACAATGTAATTTTAAAATTAGTGTTATTAGAATTTTTATGATTATAAATTTTAAATCAATTAATTAAAAAATTATAGAGCATAAATTAAAATAATAATATTAAATAGTAAATTAATAAATATAAAATTAAAAATAAGAAATAAGAAATAAGAAATAAAAATTTGATAATATATTCATAAAATTTACTAATGTATTCATAAAATTCAATAAGATATCATAAGTTAATTAAAACAATTAGTGCTTTGGTGATAAAAAATTTATTACCAAATAAAGGTAGTTTTTTATGATTATCACATTGTGATAATTTATTTTCCACTTGAATCAATTATGATGATTGACAAGAGTTGGATAACTAATAGACGATGTAACTCTGATGAGTTTTGGAATGGTCTTCAAGCATTTATACAAATGGGCAAGAATCATGTGAATGCTTCGGGAGAAGTTAGATGCCCATGTGTCCAGTGTGTCAATATGCTGAATCAGAAACTGGATGTGGTGGAGGCTCACATACACATATATGAGTTTCTGCAGCGATACGTGAAGTGGACCTACCATGGTGAAGTTGATATGCCTCCAGTAGTGGATGATGGGGCTCCAGTGACTGATGAGATGATTGACATCATCAATGATGTCATTGGTGAAGAAGACACTAATGAAGAAAGCGTAAATGATTGAATTTCAGATGGTGGTGGCAATAGTGCGAAGAAACAATTTGATGATCTATTTCAAGAGGTCGAAGCTGAGTTATACACTGGTTGTACATGGTTGTCTTCCTTGAACTTCTTGGCGACGATGATGCACATGAAGGTTATGAATAAATGGACAAATAGTTCCTTTGATGAACTTTTGAAGTTTATGAAATTTGCATTCCCGAAGGAGAATAAGATTCCGGCTTCATTCTACGAGTCTAAGAAAAAAAATAAGGAAGTTAGGGTTAGGTTATCAATCAATTCATGCTTGCAAGTACGACTGTTGTTTGTTCTGGAAGGAGAATTCCCAAAAACAGATTTGTCCTGTATGTGGTAAGAGCCGATGGGTTGACAAAGACACAAAGGGGAAAAAAGTTGCCCACAAAGTGTTGTGGTACTTCCTTTTGACTCCTAGGCTGAAGCGTCTTTATGGTTCAAGGCATAAAACAAATGATATGACTTGGCATAGTACGGGACGGTTGAAAGAAGATGGTGTGATGCACCATCCTGTTTATGGGGATGCTTGGAAACAATTTGATTCTAGATGTCCTCATTTTTCCAAAGAACATGAGTTTATCTTACAACATGTGGCCGGTAATATTTTGCACGTACAATATGCCTCCTTGGCTGTGCACGAAAGAGTCATCATTCATAGTGCTGCACGTATTTTGAATACACTGTTCGTTGCTGCGTCTCTGGTTTGAACTCCCTCATCCCATAACTCCTTCAATTCGTCTACCACAGGCCTAAAAAACATCCATGTCCTCAAAAAATCTACCAGCCCGTAGTAGTTTGTCTGGTTGGAGTGGCCAAAGATATATGGCATGCCCTTCATGCAACGAAGATACTCCTTCATGTCGGGTAATTGGGAAGACGGCTTATGTTGGTCATAGAAGATTCTTATCTTCTACACATAAGTGGAGGCAGAGTCTCTTGTTTGATAAGAATTATGAAAAAGGACGTCCTCCAAGAAAATTCAGTAGTCAAGATATACTCGAGCAATTAGCGCATGTTTCAGATCGTTTTTCGGGTAAACATGTCAGTTTCGGGGGTGTGAAAAGAAAGTGAGATCCAAAAGAGCTTAATTCGAGTAAAAATAGTATTTTCTTTGAACTTGATTACTAGTTCGAACTTGAACTGAAGCACAATTTAGATGTGATGCATGTAGAGAAAAATATTTACGACAGTATACTCGGTACTTTTCTTATGAATAAGAAATCTAAAGACACAACCAACACATGAGTAGACTTGAAAAATTGGGGTATTCGAGAAGAGTTACGCCTTAAGGAAGATGGTACAAAGTTGATCAAACCACATTCTATGTGCTCTTTCACACTGGATGACAGACGGTTTTTTTGTCAGTTCGTAAAAGGAGTTAGACTTCTTGATGGCTTCAGTTCAAATTTCTCTAAGAAAGTAACTGAAAATGATGACAGCATTGTTGGGTTGAAATCTCATGATTGTCACATTCTTATGCAACGTCTATTGCCGGTAGGAGTTCGAGGCTACTTGGATAAGTCTATTTCGAAGACAATCATTGAGCTTTGCAATTTCTTTAAGTAAATTTGTGTTCGTACATTGGTTGTTTAGGACATGGAGAATGTAGAAGATCAAGTGATACAAATTTTGTGCAAGTTGGAGTTAATTTTTCCTCTAGCCTTTTTTGACATAATGATTCATTTAATTCATCATTTACCTACAGAAGCTATCCTCGGAGGATCAGTTTACATGAGGTGGATGTATCTGTTTGAGTGATATATGAAGATGTTGAAAAATTATGTTAGGAATAAGGCGCGCCATGAAGGTTCTATAGCAGAAGGTTATGTTGCCGATGAAGCTTTGAATTTTTGTTCGCAATATCTTCAGGGCGTACATAATAAATTTAATCATCCAGAAAGAAATGCAGATATTGTTATTCCTAAAAGACAGTTGTCAGTTTTTGAATCACAATGTTGTCCAAGTAGCAAAAAGAAAATCATATCCCTTGACTATCTTCATCGGAAAGAAGCGGAGTGGTTTCTACTCAACAATTTCCCTGAAATCCAACCATATATGGAGTAAGTCGCTCAACACATATATGAATTCATTAAATTTAATTCATGGAAAACTGTTATCTTACCTTAATCCTTGTGCTATACAGTGAATGCCTTCAAGAAAATTCAAACATAAATCTTCAGAAAGATTTCCCTATCTGGTTTAAATTGAAGGTAAATTATCGAAACTGTAGAATTCTTACGAAATTTGTATTGATACTCATCTCATTGTGTTTTCCTTTTTTTGTGTCATACTCTATAGATGGATCGTTTGGGCAAGTACAGTCAACTGAGTGTACTGATGAATTATTTGCTTTAGCAAACGGGTCCAATCAGAATGCATACTCCTACACGACTTGCATTGTTAACAGTGTTTGTTTTTGGTCCATAGTCGTGACGAAAGACGTACCACTCAAAATAGTGGAGTTTCGGTGCCAGGAACTGATGGTTTCACTTTCTATGGGCAACTTAAGGAGATTGTAGAGTTATGCTATTCCCATGGTTACTCAGTAGTATTGTTTCGATGCAAAAGGTTCAACACCGATGCAAGCAAGGGTTGAAATGTGAGTAAGAATAACATAACTAGTATCATGATTAATTCTAAATTGTACAAGAACGATCAGTTTATTCTCGCCACTCAAGAAAAACAAGTTTTCTACTTGGAAGATCCTTCAAGAAACAAAAATTGGAAGGTAGTACAAGAAGTCAATCATCGAAAGATATGGGATCATCCAAGTATCGATGATGATAACGAGGTTGATTTCGTACACGATAACACTTCATCAAATTTTGTACTCACTGTGGAATTAGGAGAGTTGGAGATTATGCATTTGGATCGACCTGGTCACACCAGCATAATTGGGGAAACGTCTCGATCTGTTCCGGATGTGGATGATGATTTCATCAATGACGATGCTGATGACGAAATTAGTGAAGATGATTTAGAAAATACAGATGATGATATAGGAATCGACATTGATGAGGAATAATATTTAGAAAGTACATATAATATTCTTATTTGTATGTTTAATGTGTATGTTTTAATTTGAAAACTTTTCAATCAATATATGACTTTTCTCAACAATGTTTGTTTTTCAATAGTTTCAACTACATTACCGAAATTATTTAAGTTATGTAATTAATCTCCAACTATAATTGAGTTTAAGTTAATAATTATTTAAACTGCAAAGATATGTCTGCTACTGTTGTTCGTTCTCATGGCGGTGATGGAGCGGATCCTCCTCCTCCAGATCCCACTCGAGTTCCTACTTCCTGTGAGACAGGTAATATACTATAATCAGTCTATCTTTGATCAATAAATGACAAATTGTTATTATTTTATTCAATTTAATTGTATTGTTTAATTAACATATGCAGCGGCTGCTGCAAAAAGAAGAGGTCCGTTGGCTCTATAATTTGATCTAAAGGAGGGAACCTACAACGCAGTTGGTGATATTGGGATTTTCACGAGACTTATTGGCAACCTTATTGGTCACCATGTCCTGTTATATTATGACTCGTGGCAGAGTGTTTCGGATGAGCACAAGATTGGATTGATGCAAAAACTTGAGGTAAATTTATTTACTTATTCACGTGTAATGTCTTTTTTATAATTTAAAAATTCTCACCATTTTTTTAAAGAATTTTTCATTCTTCCCAAAGCTCTCCCTGAGTGGCGACTGATATAGACTGGGATTGAGCGAGAGTTTCAGGATCGCTACAAGGATAGAATAGGTCGCAAGAAAAGACACTTCGATGAACATGAAGGGTATGATGATATCGAGACAGCCAGAAAGAATCCACTGGAAGACAATAACAACGAGAGTTGGCAAAAGTTGGTTGACCTTTTCACCACTCCACAGTTCATGGCACACTC
This sequence comes from Humulus lupulus, assembly GCF_963169125.1. Taxonomy (NCBI): domain Eukaryota; kingdom Viridiplantae; phylum Streptophyta; class Magnoliopsida; order Rosales; family Cannabaceae; genus Humulus; species Humulus lupulus. The sequence goes on along the minus strand of NC_084801.1, from coordinate 19,860,374 downwards.
AAAGGAAAATGCTGCCAACAGAGCAAAATAGAAGTATCCAAGTCTCCATGGATCGTCTTCTTATGCTTCTGCTCTTTTTGAGAAGGTAAATAAAAATATATAGATAATTTGAAATATTTTAAGTTTTCTTAATAATAATTTCAATATTTAATTGAGATTTTGTTAAATTTTGTTTTCTAAAGATGAATCTTCAGACCAAGGAACTGCCCAGCATTATCGATATCTTCCATGACATGCACAATCATCCAACACGAGGATGGGTGAACACGAATGATAAGGATGCATATGTAAGTAACTTTCTAAGTTTTGTATCTATGTATATTATTCAATTATATTATGTATCAATTGTCTTGTTTCTAAACTGTAGGATGCCTTACAGCAAGAAGTCCAGGCACAATCCCAATCTCAGTCTCAATTTGAATCTGAAGCAGGAAGTGCCAATGTCAATGAGACACAAGTCGTCTCAAAGGTACTTGGTCAACGTCGTGGCCACAACCGAGGTATTGGACGGAAGTTGAAGGGCACTAGTACATTTGCCTCAAGCTCCATCGAATCCTCTTCACAATCAGAGGCATCACCGTTTCTGTCCACCACAGTTGGCCCTTTGACGATACCACCTGAGGCTTTCCAGTCCATGGTTCAACACTTCAGTCAAGCCTTTATGACCCAAAACAAAAACTTCCAATAAATGCAACAATATTTGCAAACAACAAATCCGAGCATCCAACCTCCACAATTTTAGCCTGTCAACTTGGACGTGAACATGATACAGTCCATGATGGCAAGTTTTCAACCACAACAACCACTGTAGCCACAACCACCACAGCCACCACAACAGCCCGACGATAATGACTTTGTAATTGATTTTGATGACATTTAGTTTTATTAAGTTACTATTTTTAAATTATTAATATTTTGTGTTGTTTTTTATTTATTTTGGAGACAATACTACTTATGTTTTGTTATCTTACATTTTGGAGACTATGAATATTGTTAAATTGGTTTTATTATTTAATTAATAAATTGGTTTTATTTATTTATTTAATTAATATTTAATAATTTATTAAATAAAATTTAATCAATATAATTAATTAAATATGTATTTTTTAAAATTGTATACATGTCGTCATTGTAGATGGAGCGGTCGATAGACCTACAGCGACCACATGTCGTCGCCGTAGAAGTTTTTTTCAATTCAAATTTTCAAATCTTGCACTACCAACAGCGACGACATGTTGTCGCAATATTCCAGTCCAACCGAAAAAAAATGATTTCCTACTGCGACTGACATGTCGTCGCTGTAGTAAAACCCTACTGCGACGACAAAAGTCGTCACTGTAGAGCCTTTTTTCTGGTAGTGTTAGAGCTTCTAAATCTTTCTTTTATTCAATCTATTCATCAAAAATACATAATTTCTTAATAAACATGATTATGACAAGTGTCATGCTCTTATTAATTCTATCTAAACGTTAGGTTATAATAAATAATATTTCTAGGATGAGCAATATTAATCAAACCTTATGTTATAATTAATATTTCTATACTATAAGTGAAACTTATAAAGTCCATAAATGTTGTTGTGAGTTTCCAACTAAGTTCCGGCTTGAACCAAAATTCACGGAAACTAACATACTACAAACTAATATTAGCTACTACTACTATTTAACTAAGTAAAATTTTGAGACATTACAACAAAGAAATTGAGTTTTAATTAGGACATAAAACATCAACAATATAATAATACCATATCAACACTCAATGAAAATATGAAATAATTAATACAACAAATACATTTATAATTAACATTTAGGCTAATAAAGTAGTACAAATACTTCCGTCATAGTCACCTATAAATAAATTCAAATATGCTGCTAGTAAGACAAAATTAATCATGTATAGCACATGTAATACATAATATGCATAGCTTAGAAACGCAGGGCATTACAAATATACACTATCATATAATTTTTTTTTAGAGTTATAACTTATTTATATACCGAAAACATGAAATTATCACACCAATGTGTCAAAAAAATTATCATACCACTATTTTCCTGATATATATATGTGTTGATGCAGTTATTTGCCAACAGGTAATTATACGAATAAACGAGATGAATTAGAGCTAAATAGTGAACCGTAATATGAAAATATTTAAATTCCAAACTGGCGAAATTAGTATTGTGGGAAGGTAATCACTCCTTTCTTTTTAGGTGGTTCGAAGGTTAAAATCCCTCTAGTCCACCAGTCAATCTTATTGATATCTCTTGAGTATTCCTTACAAAGTGTTTCTTTACAATAAAAATGCCAACCCCTTGCAATGCCCAGGGTCTCGGTATTTATAGGGAGAGGATATCTGGGCGTTGGTAAAGGGGGTCATCCCGTGACCTTCTTACCCATCATGTCATCTCTGTGACACTTATGATTAATTCCTAAAACTTGACAATGAGGTGTTGTCTAATCAATAGGTAAGGGGAGATAATGGGTCGCATGGCCCAAACCAGTCGTGGGGTGCCTGAACACACACGTTTATACTGCATGTCCGAGAATTCAGGAATGGAATAGACACGTGATGTCTAATATGTGCACTTTAACATTGCGTGGTTGACTTCACAAATAGTCGGGGATGCCAGATCTATACCGCACCTCGAGCTTGATGTAGCGTCAGCTCGTGATATCCATACTGCTGACCTGTTGCCTTCGAGTATACTGCTAACTCTTTGATCAGCTCAAGCTAAAGAGGTGGAGAGTCGTAACAGCAGCTCTGGGTGGACGGTTTACACGTGTCAGATTGAATTATTCCCTTTTCCAGCTCGCTAATAACTCGTGGATATTTAGGGCGTACATTTTCCCCCCAAGCCCCTGCTCGTGACACATGATGTCATCTGTGGCCACAGCGGGGGCTTTTAGGTTTCTTTTTCAACTCTTCATGTCCCATCCATTGCGCTAGTATCGGACACGTGGAGCTCTGTGGTTGGCGACGGTCCGGCATCCGAGAATCGCATTAAATGGCCTAGCCTATCTTCGACCGTCGTTTTGTCTTCCGAGTTATGCCCCTCATATCTCGCATTAAGGCGATTGAACGGTCCTCGCTCCTTTGCCTTTTACGTATATATAAGGTTGGCCACCTTTCGCATGAGCCACCCTTTATTTGAAAATTTTTCCTCATCTTCTCTCTTCTTTAGCCTCAGAAGTCTTTCTCCTTCCGGTTATCGTCCCAGAGGTCTCTACGCTCCAGACACACGGGTTTCTTCATGACTCTGGTTCTAAAGGCTCCACCAGGACTCCGACTCCTACACTTCTTGTGAGTTTCACACGGCAAAAACACTATAAGTCCTCTGCCTGTTGTACGTTTAGATGTTTCCGTTTCTCTTGTTAGGTAAACTTCTTTCTTAGTCGCACACTGTAGATTGTTTTATTTTTCTTTTTGGCTGGTGTTTTGTGCGTAGGTTTTTATCCTAGGGGTATTGATCATATGAGAAAATGTTCAGGAATGTGACGTATAGGACAAGATAATTCTGGGGTGACTTTTCTGGGTAGCTTTTTGGAATGCCTGTTTGGAGAGGAGAAGGCGATAGGTTTCAAGGGTGCAAAAATGGGTAGCTTAGGGGTCACACTTCCTAGGTGATTTTTCTTTTTGAAACTTTCCCTCCAAGGCAAGCATTATCCTGACCCTCCTGACACACGGATCCCAAGCAATCGGGGACCCGTTGGGATCATAGGTGTGTGTTCATAGAACCGCGTGGCCTCACGCACCGCGGGCTGAGATTACCTCAGCCCGTGTATGAAAATCATTTCTCGCGCAAGATTCCCTTTCCTATTTTTAAGTCGCCTATCTAAACTTTCTTCATCTTTGTTCGTTAGGCAACCAGATGGGACCCAGGAAGAACATGCCCAAAAAGAGCGCCGCCGGCTCGTCATCCCAGTAGGCCAGGAAGGGGAAGGAGGTGGCAGCTGAATCCCTGATCCCCCACTTTGGTCCCACCATGGAGAAAGAGGTCGAGGTGGGACCTGACGCCTTCTTCAAGGCCGAAAGGATAGTCTCGAAGGTTACAACTCAAGGGAAGGTCAACAAGATCTTGCTGTCCCATAACATCGAAATAGGGACAGGCACTCTTGTTGCCCGACCTCCCCTCGAGGGCGAGCGGAGCTGCACACCGCTCGACGAGGAGTTCGCGGCCTAGAGCGACGAACACCTCAAGGTCGGGGTCTTTCTACCTCTGGACCAGTACTTTGCGGACTTTCTGAACTACGTGAAGCTGGCCCTCTTTCAACTGCCCCTTCACTCCTACCGCCTGTTAGCGGGGTTAAGGTATCTGTTCCTGAAGCAGGAATGGGAGGTCCCTACACCGGCGAACATTCTCTACTTCTTCTGCCTCAAAGCCAGCCCGGATCAACAGGGGCGAGGCAACGAGTTCTATTACTTGACCCGTTTTCCCAACTCTGCCGCATTCATCGAGCTGCCCAGCCACCCCAACGGCTTCAAGGACCAGTTTTTTATGTCGATGGGGTTTCACAACTACGAACACCACTACTTCAACCGTCCTCGTAAGTTCTTTCTATCCTCAGTTTGCAAAATCGTCACTGATTTGTTTCTTTCCATGTGTATTGACTTGAATACCATCGTGCAGCTATTTTTGCGAGGACGGCTAAATCGGTGACCCTCAGGGGTCAATATTAGACCTTGGCGGGGCTCCCATCAAGCAAAAAAGACTACTGCCAGCTCGTGTCTGATGAGACGATGCTGGCGTGTAAGTTAATTTCTCCGGGTCAGACCCTAGCCTTGAGGAGGCCGCGGGCTGTCCTAGCAGCTCGCGAACTGGCGCCCATCCCCGAGGGGGGTGCTGCAGATGACGACGAGAAGGATGAGGAAGACGAGGTGTCGCTTGTGCATCGAAAGCAGGCTCTGGAGATCGCCCAGGGGGTCGACGCGGAGCGGATCCAGTCCTGGGCAGCAGCCGGGCCCTCCGGCCAAGGTAACCCATACTTGTTTAAGGACTTAGACAGAGCTGCCACAGACCTACGGCTTGCTAGGTTTAACCCTAGCCATCTCGTACATCGTCATCAAAATGACCTAGACCGTAACATAACTATGCTCCAGTGCTTTGATCAACTAGTGTTGCGCCATGACATGGGCCGCCCTAGGGGCACTGTAGTAGTAGACAACACCCTGGCTTTTAGGTTAGCCTTTTTTGAGGAGTACGGGACCAACCTTAGGTCGTGGCCCTCCCTTCTGGAGGGTGTAGTCGCTCCGGGGCTTAGGCAGTATGTAGAGGAGTCCAGTCCTGAGGCAGATCCAGACCTAGAGCCCCCTCTCATTCGTGAAGTTATAATCTTAGACTCCCCCGTAGAAGCTCCACGGATGGAGGTCATGGCAATAGATCCCTCCTCTAGCTCGGAGGGTAGGGCCTTTTCAATACATTCTTAGATTTTTTGTGATCAAGTACTTTTACATGTATATTAACGCTTCCTTGTCTTTGTTTCAGGTGAGGAGATGGCACAACCCGGGGACAACGTCCTGCGATCCATTTTCCAGGGGGGGAATCCTCCCTCCGGGTCGTCTCAGCCATTGGTAAAGAAGCCCTGGCTGACAAAGAAAGCTCCCCCTCCTAGAACCACTTCCAAGTCTCCCGCCAAGGGGAGGGGCCAGGTCCCTGCCACCGCAGAGAAGATGCCCCCACCTCCCCCATGATTTCCGGTCCCTACTCGGGAACTGGAGGTACCAACTGGGACCTTGCCAGCTCCGACTCCCACTGTGCGCATTCTGGTCACACTCAGGCCCTGGAGAAAATCACTGAGGTTCTTTTTACTTAATCAATGGTTCTCTTTGCTTTTTCTATAGCACATGTCTTACTATCTTTTGACCTTGCAGGTGGCTTTGGCTCTACACCAAAGCATAGCTCGGTCCAGGGCCAGGTTTGACGAGATCAAGGGTGAGTTCCAGACTGCTCAGGCCGCTCTCGCGTCTGCACAACAACAAGAGCGAGACGCCAAGGCTGCTCTGACGGCTACCAAGGAAAGCGAGAAGACTGTCCAGGCCACCCTGGCCGCTATGCAGGCTGATCTGGAGGCAAACCGGGCTAAGCTACTGGAGGCCGAGGCTACACAGGTCGCCTTGGATGCCGCGAAGGTCGAGCTTGAGGAGGCCAAGGCCGCCCTTGTGGCAGAGAGGGCATCTTCCAGCTCCTCCATGGAGGCTATGCTTTATCATTGTTGGGCCTTCAACCAGGATGGCGATTTTTCCTTCCTGGCGCCGGAGGTGTGGGAGCCCTTCCTTGAGAAGTTTAAGGCTCGACTTCAACAGGAGGCACCCTTTGAGACTGGGGAGACTTTTGCTTTAGGCGAGCAGGATGCCGAAGGGGTGACTTCGTCGGAGCGGCCTGGGGGAGCCTAGGACTTTTGATCCTTTTTTTTTATATATATTTGTAATCTTCTACCACGAGGTTTTTTCTCCTCGAGACAATTGGTTTTGCCAGATTTCACTTTAATCTATTTTTTACCTATATTGTTATTCATTTTCAACGCATTCGGTAAGAACTTAGTTCCTGTTAGTGTTTTTATTGGTATCTTATGCTTTTTAAGAAAAATATCGGTCAACTAATTTAAACTAACTTCTCAGTTTTAGAACCTGGTCGTATCCAGGACATTAACTTTAAAAACTTAGTTCACGTTAACTTTTTATTGATATCTCGTGCCTTTTAAAAAAAACATCGATCAATCAATTTAAGCCAACTTCTAAGTTTTAGGACTTGGTTGTATCCAGGACATTAACTTTGAAAAACTTAGAAAGCGTTAATTCTTTATTGATATCTCGTGCTTTTTAAGAAAAACATTGATTAATCAATTTGAATCAACTTCTAAGTTTATGACCTGGTTGCATCCAGGACATTGATTTTGAAAAACTTAGTTTGCGTTAATTCTTTATTGATATCTCGTGCTTTTTAAGAAAAACATCGATTAATCAATTTGAATCAACTTCTAAGTTTAGGACCTGGTTGCATCCAGGACATTGATTTTGAAAAACTTAGTTCGAGTTAATTCTTTATTGATATCTCGTGCTTTTGAAGAAAAACATTGATCAATCAATTTAAATCAACTTCTAAGTTTAGGACCTGGTTGCATCCAAGACATTGATTTTAAAAAACTTAGTTCGCGTTAATTCTTTATTGATATCTCGTGCTTTTTAAGAAAAACATCAATTAATCAATTTGAATCAACTTCTAAGTTTAGGACCTGGTTGCATCCAGGACGTTGATTTTGAAAAACTTAGTTCGTGTTAATTCTTTATTGATATCTCGTGCTTTTTAAGAAAAACATTGATTAGTCAATTTGAATCAACTTCTAAGTTTAGGACCTGGTTGCATCCAGGACATTGATTTTGAAAAACTTAGTTCGCGTTAATTCTTTATTGATATCTCGTGCTTTTTAAGAAAAACATCGATTAATCAATTTGAATCAACTTCTAAGTTTAGGACCTGGTTGCATCTAGGACGTTGATTTTGAAAAACTTAGTTCGTGTTAATTCTTTATTGATATCTCGTGCTTTTTAAGAAAAACATCGATTAATCAATTTGAATCAACTTCTAAGTTTAGGACCTAGTTGCATCCAGGACGTTGATTTTGAAAAACTTAGTTCACGTTAATTCTTTATTGATATCTCATGCTTTTTAAGAAAAACATCGATTAATCAATTTGAATCAACTTCTAAGTTTAGGACCTGGTTGCATCCAGGATATATGCCCCCTAAGTAACCAGGAAAGGACCTTTCGTGGTTACTTGAAACGTGCTTTTTTAACATTACATCCACAAACATATACGATAATACAAAGAAACTTATCTCATTATTTAATAAAACAAGGTGGCTTTTCTAACTAATCCTTACAAAGGTATTACTGATAATATTTCTTCAGGTGTATAACGTTCCGAGTCTGTGGGACTGCGTCTCCATTAAGTCGAGCTAGCTTAAAGGTTCCTTCTTTCACAACCTCTATTATTTGATAGGGTCCTTCCCAGTTTGGTCCCAACACTCTGTCCTTGGGATCCTTACCGGCAAAGAAGACTCTTCTGAGTACCAATTCACCTACGCTAAAGATGTGTTTCTTGACCTTTGAGTTGAAATAACGAGTGATCTTCTATTGATAATGCGCGAGCTGCAGCTATGAAACTTCTCATTTTTCATCAGTTAGGTTGAGGGACGCGCAGAACAATTTGTTGTTCTTGTCTTGGTCAAATGTTTGGACTCTATGCGAGGCTACCTTTACTTCGATAGGAAGGACGACCTCACTCCCGAAAGCCAGGGAGAAAGGAGTGTGACCCGTCGAAGTTCGATGCGAGGTCCGGTATGCCCATAATACTTGGGGGAGCTGTTCGGGCCAAACTCCCTTGGCTTCATCCAGCCTCGACCTACCCATTGTCCTGAGGATAGGCCACGGAGGAGAAGCTTTTAACTATGACGTGCCTCTTGTAGAATTCAGTGAAGAGATTGCTATTGAACTGTGTTCCATTATCTGACACGATCTTCTTTGGCAGCCCGAATCGGCAGACAATATTCTTGACCATGAAGTCGAGGACCCTCTTCGAAGTGATCGTCGCCAGGGGCTCTGCTTCTGCCCACTTTGTGAAGTAGTCGATGGCCACCACCGCGTAGCGAACTCCTCCTTTTCTTGTGGGAAGGGCACCAACTAAGTCAATCCCCCAGACCGCAAACGGCCATGGGGACGAGATCATCTTCAGCTCGACTGGAGGAGCTCGGGAAATTGCGGCGAATCGCTGGCACTTGTTACACTTTTGGATGTAGGAAATCGAGTCCTTTGACAGAGTGGGCCAATAATACCCTTGCCTCAATATCTTCAAGGCCAGGTTTTGCCCCCCAGCGTAATCTCTGCAAAAGCCCTCATGCACCTCCTGCAAAATGGTCTTCGCCTCGCCTGGCAGAACACACCGCAGAAGAGGTAAAGAGAGGCCACGCCGGTACAATATCCCATCTATCATTATATACCTCAGAGCCTGGTAAAGTACCCTCCTTGCGTCGTTCCGCTCCTCGGGTAACTTCCTTGTTGTGAGGTACTCGAGGATGGGAGTCATCCAGGTCGGTCTGGTGTCGATCATCTCGACCTCCGCCCCGATTTCCTCTATGCTTGGTCTTTCCAAGAACTCTACCGACACCAGCCCCAAAGTTTCTGCCTCCCCGGAGGTGGCGAGCTTTGGTAGGGCGTCAGTGTTGGCATTCTGCTCTCGAGGTATCTGCTCGATTAAGCCGTGCTCAAATGCGGATAGCTATTTCTTTACCTTGGCTAGGTAGGAAGCCATCTTGGTTCCCCGTGCTTGGTATTCTCCTAACACTTGGTTTACCACGAGCTGGGAATCGTTGTAGCACTGGACGGAGCAGGTGTTCATCTCCTGGGCCACCCTTAGCCCAGCCAATAAAGCTTCGTATTCCGCCTCGTTGTTGGACGCTTTAAATTCGAATCGCAACACAGAGTAGAGTCGATGTCCCTCTGGGGATATCAATATGATTCCAGCCCCGGAGCCGCTCTCGTTAGACAAGCCATCTACGAAGACTTTCCATGAGGCCTGAGCTGGTTCTTCCACTGGGTCTTCTTGGAATCCTGTGCATTCTGCCACAAAATCAGCCAAGGCTTGGCTTTTTATAGTAGTTCGCAGCACGTACAGTATCTCAAATTATTGAATGGGACTGGAAATACGGTCTGAGCTTTCGGGAGGCCGTAATGAGGCAGAAGGCCATATTTTCCATTAACGGGTATTGGGATTCAGCTCCGAGAAGCCTCTTGCTGATGTAATAGACTGGTTTTTTAGACCGGTTTTCTTCTCGGACTAGTACGGTGCTAGCCACATCTTCCGTGACAGCTAGGTAAAGGAAAAGAGGTTCTCCTGCTATTGGTTTGGACAATACGGGCGGCTCGACTAAATGTACTTTCAGGTCGAGGAAGGCGCGTTCACACTCTTCGGTCCACTCGAACTTTTTATTTCCCTTGAGCATGTTGTAGAATGGCAAACACTTGTCGGTAGATTTGGAAATAAATCGATTAAGGGCTGCCACCCTTCCTGTCAGACTTTGAACGTCTTTTCGCGACCGGGGTGAGGGCATCTCGAGTAGCGACCTGATCTTATCGGGGTTCGCCTCTATTCCTCTGGTGTTGACAATGAAACCCAGGAATTTTCCTGACGCAACCCCGAAAGTACACTTTTGGGGGTTTAGCCTCATGCCGTATTCTCTTAAAATCTTAAAGCATTCCTTCAGATCGGAGACATGGTTATCAGCAGTTTTTTACTTGACCAACATGTCGTCAACATGCACTTCCATGTTTTTCCCGATTTGATTGGTAAACATCCGATTTACCAACCTCTGGTATGTAGCCCCTGCGTTTTTCAGCTTGAAAGGCATGACCTTGTAACAATAAAAGTTAGTTGGGGTCATGAAGCTAGTGTGCTCCTGGTCCACCGGATTCATGGCGATCTGGTTATAGCCTGAGTACGCATCCATAAAAGACATGAGCTCGTGCCCCGCCGTGGCATCTACCAATTGGTCAATCCTTGGCAAAGGGAAGCAATCTTTGGGGCATGCTTTGTTTAGATCGGAAAAGTCGATGCAGGTCCGCCACTTCCCGTTGGGCTTTGGGACCAGAACAGGATTGGCGACCCAGATCGGGTACTTTGCCTCGCGGATAAAGTCACACTTTAAGAGCCGGGCTACCTCCTCCTCTAGGGCCTCAGCTCGGGTCGTGCCCAAGCACCTTTATTTCTGGGACTTTGCAGGCACATTCTTATCCAAGTGGAGGGTGTGCATGATGACGCTCGGGCTGATCCCTACCATGTCTCCATGAGACTAGGCGAACACATCTAGATTTTCTTGTAGAAAACTAATCAGCTCTGCCTTCCTTTCGCTACATAGGTTTTTCCCGAGCTTTACCACCTTCAAGGGGTTTTGTGGGTCGATATTCACCTCTTTGAGCTCTTCGATGGCCTGGAGCTCAGATCTATCCTCGCCTATTCTGGGGTCAATATCATTATTTAAGATGATATTCTCCCTCCTGCCATTCTGAGGATTTTCTATCTCAGGAATATGTACTATTTCCTGAGATTCCTCATTCCCGCCCTGGATGGTCACCGTCTGCTTTCTGGGTCGTGACTTTGGCTTCATGGAAATGCTATTAAATTCCCTGGCAGCGAGCTGATCACCTCGGATCGTGCATATCCCTGTCGAAGAGGGGAATTTTACTGCGAGGTGGCGGATGGAGGTTATGGCTTCAAATGCTATCAACGTAGGTCAGCCCAGAATAGCGTTGTATGCGGCAGGACAATCGATGACCACAAACTCGAGGAGTTTAGAGACTGTCCGGGGTCCCTCTCCCAAGGTAATCACCAGCTCAATTGTTCGTATTGCTGCCGACCCTTCTCCGGAAAATCCATACAGCATCATGGAGGTGGCTTTCAACTCGGTGACAGATAAACCCATCTTTTTCAGCGTAGACCAGAACAGCAGGTTCATCGAACTCCTATTATCGACCAGTATCCTCCTAACTCTCCAGTTGGCGAGCTGGGCGGTTATGACCAGAGGGTCGTTATGGGGGAACTGAACGTGACTAGCATCTTCCTCAGTGAATATGATTGGTTGCCTCTCCAGTTGTTGTTGTTTGGGTAGATGCTGCTCTGGGACGAACTCTACTCCGTTATAAGCCTTCAACTCATTGACATATCTCTTCTGGGCACCCCTGCTTATGCCGGCCAGATGGGGGCCTCCGGAGATCGTGGATATCTCTCCTCCTGTCATAGGAGGAGGGGTGTCCTGATTTATCCGGGGCCCGGGCTGACTTACCGGGGCTTCTGGAGCCGGTTGACCGGCGGGAACTCTATTCCGCGCATATTGAGCCAAGGGTCCGGCTTTGATGAGAGTCTCGATCTCATCCTTCAAATGCCTGCAATAGTTAGTGTTGTGGCCAATGTCGTTGTGGAATCGACAAAACTTGGAGGGGTCCCGCTTGGCCTTCTGGTGCTTCAAAGGCCCCGAATTTTTCCAGGGAAGGCGGGCAGAGTTTGCTAGGAAAATGTTCTCCTTAGTGATTGTGAGGTCGGTGTAAGTCACGTAGACTAGCTTAAATTTTTCCACGGGCTTTTTCTTCTTTGGGTCGTGCTGGCCGCCCTCGCTACTCCCTTTTCTCTTGCCTCCACCCAATTGGTTATTCTGTGTAATGGTTTGAGTCATTTTCACGACATCCGTTCCCACTCCAACGTGCTGATCAAGGGCTTGGCTGGTTCCCGCGACCGATGCTCGCGCCACTTCTAGGTTTTCCATCCCTGGGACTTGTTTAGGAATTCGTCTACGGTGCTAACACCTTTTCTCTGTATCTCTTTCCATAGTCTACCTCCAACGAGGATTCCAGTCCTCAAGGCCATAAGCTTTGAACTATCGTTCACGTCCTTGGCTCGAGCCGCGACGTTTGCGAACCTACTCAGGTAAGCTTTCAAAGATTCCTTGGGTTGTTGCTTTACGTTTGCTAGGGTGTCAGCTTTGACGCGGACAGCCTGAGAAGCTCGGAATGCCCTCTTGAAGTCAGCAGAAAAGGTCTTCCACGAGCTGATGGACTGCTTTTTATTCTTCTTGAACCATTGCCTGGCTGGCCCAGTTAAGGTAGAAGGAAATATCAAACACCTTAGCTCGGAGCCGATGTTGTGGGCCATCATCAGGGTGTTGAACATACCCAAATGGTCCAACGAGTCTCCATCTCCATCGAACTTGGACAAGTGGGGCATACGGAAACCAGGTGGATACGCTGTGGCTGCTATCCTGGGGGCGAAGAGCTCGAGTTCGTCCCCCAATTCGTACTCGTCTTTTTCCATTTCCGATAAGAGCTTCTTCATCAGCTCCTCCATCTGAGCTAGACGCTCTAGGGTTTGGTCCTTACTTCCTTGGTTTTTCTGGGGCTGTTCAACAGCTCCAGTTCCATTGTAAGCGTTAGGCAGGTTATTGTCCCTCCAAGCTTGAGCTTGGTTAGGTGGGACATTCCCATTGTCACGTACTTCCGACAGACCCTCCCCTCGGCGAGCATGACTAGCATTTCTAGCTGGATCTCCTCTCTGTGAATTGAGGCGGTCTCGAAGGTCGGCCCTCGGGGTGGCCCTAGGGCTTTGAGCCGAACTCAAACGATGGCGCAGGTCTTCACCGAACATGCCACTTCGATGAATCCCGGTCCAGTAACTCGCGTTTGAAAAACTCGAAGCCCGCTGCTGAGGGTGAGGATCCGGGATTTCCCCGTGTGCTCGGCTGCAACGGGAAGGGTCGACGGAAGGAGGATTTCTTCTGCTACTCCCATGATCCGGAATGTCTCGGACTGGACGGGGAGGAGATGGGTATCTTATTGGCGACGGGGGATGCCTAACTGGTGACACAATCCTGGTCCCGTCTGGGCGGATCAAGCTAGGTCGCGGCCGCTCCACTCTACCATTCCCCGCGGCCGCTCCACTCTACCATTCCCCGCGTCCTGCACTCAGCGGTCTGTCCGTGGTGCAGGGTGGCTGGCCGGAGCAGGTTGTCTTCGCAAGCCCCCCCCCCCCCCCCCCGGATCTCCTCCGCGAGCTGCCTCGGGCTCTTCTGGGTGCGTTCAAGGGTGGAATCGAGCTAAGAGTTGAGGTTCGGACTAATCAGCTGAATTGCTGATTGGCCCTAGGAAACTCGTCAAACACAGTTTCCTAGTGGTGATGTGACGTGGGAGTAGAACTCGGAGTTGAGGTTTTGACTGACCGGCTGGGCCTGGACCTGTTATCCCAGCGGGTTCTATGAGTCCCATTATGCCTCTTTCTGACGTTAGTGGCGGTTGTAAGAGGGGGTAACCAGGCCAAGACCTCTTCGATTTTCTTGTTTGCTTTTGATAGTTGACTTCTCAACTGTGCATTCTCCATCTCTATCGCCATGTAGAAATTCGGGTTCGAATTTGGCGGCCGGGGTGCCGAACTTCTGGTGTTGCCCTGGCCCATTGGCTGCTTTCCTGGTCGCTGCTGAATCTCGGGGTTTTGTTCATCGGATATGGCAACATGGTGGGCCGCCTGCCCATCATGTTGATCCACTTCATTACCATGCCTCGAACGAGTAACCACCATGGTCAGGTTTTCTGCAATAGCATCAATCTAAATCCTGTCAATGAAAGCACCAAACTGTTGACGCGGTTCTTCGCCAACAGGTAATTATACGAATAAACGGGATGGATTAGTGCTAAATAGTGAACCGTAATATGAAAATATTTAAATTCCAAACTGGCAAAATTAGTATTGTGGGAAGGTTATCACTCCCTTATTTTTAGGTGGTTCGAAGGTTAAAATCTCTCTAGTCCACCAGTCAATATTATTGATATCTCTTGAGTATTCCTTACAGAGTGTTTCATTACAATAAAAACGCCAACCCCTTGCAACGCCAAGGGTCTCGGTATTTATAGGGAGAAGATATTTAGGCGTTGGCAAAGGGGGTCATCCCGTGACCTTCTTACCCATCTTGTCATCTCTGTGACACTTATGATTAATTCCTAAAACCTGACAATGAGGTGTTGTCTAATCAATAGGTAAGGGGAGATCATTGGCCGCATGACCCAAACCAGTCGTGGGGTGCCTGAACACGCACGTTTATGCTGCGTGTTCAAGAATTCGGGAATGGAATAGACACGTGATGTCTGATATGTGCACGTTTACATTGCATGGTTGACTTCACAAATAGTCGGGGATGCCAGATCTATGCAACACCTCGAGCTTGATGTAGCGCTAGCTCGTGATACTGCTAACTCTTTGATCAACTCGGGCTAACGAGGTGGAGACTCGTAACAGCAGCTCCGGGTAGACGGTTTACACGTGGCAGATTGAATTATGCTCTTTTCCAGCTGGCTAATAACTCGTGGATATTTAGGGCGTACAATATGTACATGTAAATGTAAAAAAAGAAAATTAAAAAAAGAGTGGTACTAGGCATGTGGGGATAAGTTAAAACAAAAGGGCTTTGAACCTTGACAAGTTCCAAATATCTTTTGAAAAGCTTATTTTCTTATTAAATAAAAACTAGGTTTTACATACAGTATTTTGCTCTAAATTATTTTTGGAGATAAATATATTAGTTTACACTATTGTTGCTTGTTTGTGATTTTTACTTATTTAAGGAATTAACATTGCTTTCAATTGAATTTGGTTCTCTTTCTATTTGAGATGAAATAAAATAGGCATGTATATGGAGAGATAAATAATGTAACATAATTTAATAAAAAGAACATATTTTTAAAGTTAAACATTTCCTTGAAAATATATTAACATTTAGATCATAGAAAGTTATTAATGACAAAATTCACAAAATATAATTTTTAAGAGTTACATGCATGCTAAATAGGAATGAAATTTATTCCTATGGAGATGACCATAGACCCACCCATAATGGGCCATAGATTTGCCAAATAGGACAAAAACAAGAACAAAGACAGGTGGGGACGGGGATTGGGGACGGGGATTGTACTTCTTGCCCATATTTAATTTTTTATTTATTTTGTAATTTTTTTATTACTATTTTACATATGTTTCTTTATGTGTTTTATAGTATGTTAATAACCTTTTAATCATATTGAATGTTATTTTGCTTAATATTTAGTATTTTGAATTATTAATAGAGTGTAATATATATATATATATTATGTTAATTAATTTTTTTTTATTTATAAATTTATTTTTAATCTTATATTTAAAATAAATAAGTCTGCTAAATTCTTACCTTGTTCCTGATCGAAATATACAGGGGCGAGGACGAGTGGAATACTCCCGGCCAATTCTCCACCTCATTTTCATCCCTAATAACAACTCATGAAAGAGAAACAAATTTTAGGGTGACCTAATAATAATGACATTGAGCTCAAAACCTTATATAATGGCTAATTTGTTGGCCTCTAATTGGGTAAGAAAACACTCTCCTCGCTAAAATTAGATCAGCCATATTAAACTTTTTGGACATAAAATTAATGCTCAACTTTTTGAAGAGATTGTAAGACAATAAGCATATATAGTCATATACTCATTTGTTGACCTTTAATTTGGTAAGAAAACACTCTCCGCACTAAAAATTGTATCAACCATATCAAATGTTCATTCATTTGTACATAAAATTGAGGCTCAACTTTTTGAAGAGATTATAAGACAATAAGCATATATAGTCATATACTGACCAGTAGTAATTCTTAATGACAACATGAGAACCTTAAATTGAGAATCTTTCTTTACAACATTTTCTTATTCACAAAGTAAATCACAAGTACATTAAAAGCAAACTCCATAGACCTTGACTAACTTAACTTCCAGTAACAGCAGAACCCTTGGCACTACTAGACTCAGAATCCTTAACTACTGAAGACACATTACCTTCTTCAACTTTTTTCAATTGGGTCCCATCTTCTGATCTATTTTTCTCAAACTCCTTGGCAGTATCATACGAAGCATGCAATCCAAACAAGAAGTAGTAGACCAAAATAACTCCAGTCCACAATGCAAATCTCTCAAAGGAAGCTCTATCGATAGACCCAAGAAGGAAAATATTTATGCCTATAGAAGCTGAGGGCAACCAAGGAACCAATGGGACACCCCAGATTTTGGGGGTCCGAGCCTGAGGGAGTGCAAACCAAAGGCCAAAAGTACCCAAAAACCAAATGGGTACTGTAATCATATACCCAATCTTACCACTGCTATTGGCCCAATACACAGATGTCGCTATTGAAGACCCCAAAATGATGACTAGGCAAAGAATAAGCTTCCGTCTGTTGACATTGCTAGTGACACTACTCACGTAGTACCGTCTTATGATGAGAGCCAAGGCCACAAGACTGAAAATGAAAAGCGTGGAGATTGAGAGAAGCTTGGAGAGGATATCAAGGTCAGAGAAAAGGGCAAAGACAGCGGTAGCAGCCAACATGACAATTGTGGCATTGACTGGTGTCCCGGTCCGCTCGTTGACTTGGGCCAGCCATGGTGGCATCATATGGGTCCTAGCAATGTGTGTCAAGTAACGAGCTTGGCCAACTGCCCCAACTAACAGAACACTAGTCATTCCCTTTAAGGCTCCAGCTGCGACCACATACTTAGCCCAACCCATTCCCACAGCCTCAAACGCCACCGAAAAGGGTGCATCCTTATCAATCTGTGTGTACGGTTGCATGAGACACAACGTCATCGCTAACAAGCAGTACAAAACAGTGGTGACAACCATCGACCCGACTAGCCCGATGGGGATGTCACGACCTGGGTTTTTGGTCTCCTCGGCCATGGTGGAAACGGCATCGAATCCAACGTAAGCAAAGAAGAGCACTGCGGAGGCTTTGAAAATGCCGCGCGGTCTGTAAGGTGCGAATGGGGTGTAGTTAGCAGTGTTGGCGTTGGCGAGGCCAGCGATGATGATGAAGAGGATGACTATGATGTGAACTATCGAAGCGACGTAGTTTAGTCGAGAAGAGGCCTTGGTGCTGAGTACAGCAATGACGCAAACGATGGCGAGTACTCCGACGGCGATGGGGTCGAGGTGGCTGTATTCTTCGGTGAGGCCGTGAGCTTTGATGCGGAAGTCATTAGCTTCGTAGTTGCATAGAGTGGCGAAGTATGATGTCCATGATCGGGCCACAGCGGCGTTGCCTATTATGTACTCGAGGAGGATGTTGCCTGCGGCTATGAAGGCCACGAAGTCCCCTAGCTCGACTCTTAGGTAGGCAAATGAGCCACCTGATCAAATGTAAATATAGTAATTAATAAGGCAATAAGTAAATTTGCATAATAATTTTCTCTACAACAACAATCATTCTTTCGACTACGTATCAAGTAGTGTTGTCAATTCATTTTTGTTCTGTGAATTGAAATTTAAAAACTGGTTCGCTTTTCTTTGTGGCAATGAATACTATTTAAGTGATATCATTTTTAAAAATCAGTTCACTTTGATACAATGAATTTAAAACTATTATATAACCCAAAAACAAGAAAAAGAAACACCCTAAACAGCACTAGATACTGGCACAAAAATTAATTGAAGCTGTGTACTATAATATAAAATAAAGATATTATTACCAGAAACTTGATCTATGTAATTATTGGAGAAAAAGATAATTAATAATAATTAAAATTCTATTGCACTGAAATAATGTAATTTTTACATTTTTTTTCATCTCTATCATACTACACTAAAAAAATTGATAAATAAAAAATAATGAGCACTATACTTTGCTTTACCAAAAATAGGACAAATAATATATGTATATATATGTATTTGAATGAAATATCATTTCAGTAATATTAAACGTTAAATAATAATAATAATACGTAGCTAGGTACCTGCTACTGGTATCTCCACAGCGAACTCTGTGTAACAGAAAACAGAAAGTAGGGCGGAGACACCCGAAACGACGTAGGATAAGAGCACGGCGGGACCAGCATCCTCCTTGGCCTCAAGGCCGGTCAGAACGAATATTCCGGCACCGATCACGGCACCCATCCCGAACCACATCAGGTCCCACCAATTCAGTGTTTTCTTCATCTCGTGCTGACTCCGAGCTTTCATCTCCACCAGCTCTGTACTATCCATGGATCGGGTCAGGATCCGATCCGTCAATCGGTACGGAGTCTCTTTTAGCGCTTTTACATAATTGCCCCAGCTCTGGAACGATTCCTCAGGGAGAAAATCGTCTTTCGAGCACGAACATCCTCTTCTCCTTATTACCCCTGATGATCCCTCCTCTACTGCTTCAACTCCCATCGTCGCCGGCTAAAATGGAAAGGCGAAGGTTATTTTCTACCTTGTTTCCCGAGAAAATGCGCTTTAAATGGAAAAGATACAAAAATTAATGAACATTCAAATGTACTGAGCTAGCTAGTACAAGTTAATTAGTATATATAGTTCGGCAAAACTCAGAAAAGTTAAACATCAAAAGTCATGATCGATGATGAGTCATATTGAAACAAGAAGGATTGTACAAACGACTGGGTTTCGTTTTCGAAAAATAATATTTAACCCAGAAAAATACGAAAATTTCTTGTACGTATCAATATCACAATCCATTTCATAATAAGCGGCCTTGTCAAGGAAATAATAAACAATTGTTGTGATAAAAATGGCACGAAGTTAGATGTGATTATTAGAATATTTTAACCAAAAAAATAAAGAGAAATAAAAGTTCGAACAGATTATGTATACGTGAACATATTGAACAGCGATTTATGATACGGTAATGATAGGGGAATGAGAGTAACTGAGTGATTGTACATTATTATTATTATTATTATTATTATTATTGTTATTATTATTATTGTTGTTGTTATTATTATTATTATTATTATTATTATTATTATTTGTTGGAAGAATACAAAATTGTTAATTTGAGATGCTGAAGTTTTTTTGCCTTGATATGAAGGTGATAAATCTGAGTTGGTTGGAATTATATTAGAAGAATTTTTTTGGTTTTGATAGATTTGGATTGAGCTAAAAAAAATTAATCTGAAATATAGTTTTTGGATTTAAAGGAAATATTTGTTTTGCTAGATGGGGTTGATGATTTGAGCTTAAGAACACCTTTTTTTTTTTTTTTAAATCTTTTTATTTTAAGTTTTGGAATTTAAGCAATATTTATTTTTAAAAAAAAAGCTTTTTTTTTACATTACATGATTTCTTTTTTTGGATTATTGTTATGAGTATTACATTCAATTTAATTTTCCTTGACTAATGATAAGATGCAATATCAGCCTCATCTTTTAGAGATAACATTAAAATACTTAAGTGCAAATAAATATTAATACATATATTGCTGCGGTCATAGAATTTAGGTATATTTAAGTATAATTTTCACAATATTTAAACATTTTTACTGCCAATAATCCTTTGTTAATTTTATAATAAGTGATGTGTGGCAGTTTATGGTAAATTTACCCCTTGGAATGGAAGTGAGCTGAGAACAAAAAAAATCTCTAATCTCATTTGTTGTATCACTCATAGTGGTTGAGTAGTTATTACATTTTTTTCTTAACTATATTAGGGGTAAATCTTTTTAGTGTTTTTCTGGGCAGATCTTTAAGTGTTCGATACTTCATTGAATAATATTTTTTCGTCTTAATTATAATTGATAAAAAAAAATAATTTTTGTCACAATCAATTCCAACGGATAAGTCAAGTAAAACCATGAAATTATTGTTGTCAAATGGAAAGCAATATCAACCAACGATAGTAAATTTCACCACAAAAACAAGGAAAAGTATCATAAGAAAACCAACATTATAGGTTAAAAATAAATTTAAATATTCATAGAATCAAGAAGACAACCATTCTACAAATGGAAATGACAAAGGTTCATTTAGAAAAATGTCATAAATAAAATGTAAGGTGTTGACCAGAATTTCCGTCAACTCAATAAACAATAATAACAGTTGGTAGAAAAGAAATAATGTAAAATGAGATTTTTACGTGTTTCGGCCGTTAACTACGCCTAGTCCATGAGTCACTTGTATTTACCGAAAACTTGTCGGAATAGCAAGTTTCTTTAGGGTTAGAACTTGGGCAGAAGATTGTCTTCCTCCAAGGTAAGCAGGAGTCCAAAAACTAGGATTTCAGATCCTTACAAATGATCATCTCAGGTCTTATTTATAGATGACTAGAGGGGTAAGTGAAAGGTTGTCAACATTTATTACAATGCAAAACTTCCCTTATTCTTTGGGAAATATTCAGAATACAAAGAAGTAAATTACACATGTTATTCTACCACAGGACTATCAGGGCGGTAGTCTACCTAAAAAGTAGGTGGTCCCGAAATCTTAATAGAAAAAGCGTCTGGACCACCTTCGAGAAAAGTGGTCCCCCAAATCTCCGAGAATCTCGCAGAACTGTTATGCTGTAATGCCCTGGATAGCCAAGACCGCTACACTGTATGTTTGTAAAGTGCCAGACTTGCTAATCAAGTCTACTAAATAAAATCGTGTCATTAAAACTATAAAGGAACTAGGGTTAAAAAGTATTTTGGTCTCAAAAGCCACATTTTCATTAAGAAGTACTATCTGTTACATGGGATCCCAAAAATATTAAGTTCAAAGACCGTTTACAAAAGACACAAGGTTTATGTACAACAACCGGCCATACTAAGGCAAAACAAGCAGTTAGGTGATCCCTGTCCTGGTCCACTCCTCGACCGTGGCGATCGAACCGCTGGCTATGTACATTTCACCTCGGAGCTCTCCACCTCAGGCTTGGTCCAGCTTGCCCTTGCCTCTACCTGCACCACGTAGCACCCGTGAGCCAAGGCCCAGCAAGAAAACACAACAACAACAGAGTATAAACATTAAGCAGTCAAGTCAATATCTCACATTGCATCACATAGCCTCAGTCAAACAACCATTCAATATAGTCAAGTATTCCTCATACTAGGCATATCAACTCATAACATACACAGTTTATAACGATAACCAGGGCTAGCGCTCACAGGCTGCTCCCTCTGTTATCCCAACGTTCATGGCTCCCAGTGGCCAAATCGCGCTCTACGCGCTATTAGTATGTACGATGCCCTTAGGTCGTTTTTACATGTCCCATGGCATGATACCAACATTGACACGATACAACCCACGGGAGCACTTAGTCCCATCACAATCATATAACCGGGTGCAGTTTTCTTACCTTTAGCTTTCAGATGAGTTAGCTACGGGCGACACTCCTTGAGTGCGATCCGATCCTCGAGTCCTAGCTAGACACCTAGTCACAACCATGAGGAAAGACACCATTAACAACCTTAAATGAGTTTCCAAGCCAAGTTCTAGTACTCGGAACATTGAACTTCACCAAATATGATAAAAGACTCAACCCCGAGCACCCTAGGTTAAATTTTCAAGCCTAAAATCTTAAAATCCCAAAATCCCTTAAGCGCCGCGGCATAGGCCACCCATGCTGCGGCATGGCCCTCAAACAGAACCTCCAACAGCACAAAAACAGGTAAGGGCCGCGGCATTACTTGGGCCATGCCGCGGCCTGCCCTTCTTCTTCAGCATGCAACAACTTTGAAGGGCCGCGGCTCGACCCTTCGAACCCAGAAAAAACCACCATTTTCAATCCCTAAACCTCACCTTAAGCCACCCCAAAGCCCCTAACTCAAAACCAATTAATAATAACAACATTAGAATGATTAAAACAACGTAATCCAACCAGAAATCCAGCCTAAGACTCACTAAAATCCCAATTCTAATTTCTGAAATTTCAAACCCACAGAACTCAAAACCAGCCATGAAAACTCTCAAATTCAACCATCAAACTTTAAATTAAACCTTACCTCAGCTGTAGGATCGTTTCTCCAAGAGTCCCCTGACCTATCTTCAAAGTCCCAAGCCTCAATTTCCACCTTGAATGTTAAAACCATAACCATTTAAAACTCAGCCATTTCTTTAAGTTCCTAACCCCAAAAACAAAAATTCAAAACTTACCTTAGCACTAGCTCAGACCTTGATCAGTTCCTGAGCTAATCCTCCTATTTATTCCCTTCAATTCCCAAAGACACAGCTCAATTCCAGCTATTTCCTCTCAAATTCCAGTAGTTTTCCTTTGCTAAGAGAGAGAAGAAAGAGAAATAGAGATAGGGTCGGTTTACACTTTTCTGTCTAGTATTTTCCTAAGTCTTCCAAGTGTACCCTTAGATTATTAGACTAATCCCAAAGCTCGGGGTGCCAGAAACGTCCCCGAGGCCAAAACGGTAAAATTCCCCAATAATCCTGCCTAGACATGCTAACCTCAAATATATCTCCAATCATTTATTTTCATCACTCGATAGTCTAAATCACTACCTGATACCTGAAATACCCCTGACTTGCCCAAAGTCAATTATAATACCCCGTTGTGACTTTTCCCACTATCCAGCCCTAGGATCGCCTCGAGTCGCCGGCTGCAGAATTATCCACATCATAATGTGGTCCTCGCTTATAACTCAAACATTTATATCACATCATCATATAATATCATCAGTTATCATAAACACACAATTAATCATATATTTACGCATTTAAATCAATAGCATTTATTCTAATCCCGGTTATGCCCTCCCGGCACACTAATCAAGGTCCTTAAGCCTTATTAGCGAATTTGGGTTGTTACATATGCACTACAAGAAAAACTGCTTTAAATAAGACCGAAAAAGTATTATAAAATAAATACCATACATTTTTCGACATGTTAAGGAAAGCGGTGTTATCGTAGGTCACAACACTTTACATAGCACTTTTCCATAGTTACAAAGAAGTATTATTGTATATTGTATGATAACACTTTTTTTGTGTTATTTTAATAAATGGATAAGTATTTCGTGATGTTATTTAGTGTACATTGTATAATACTTTTTTGTACTTATAACGTAGTATTATGAAATATTTTATAATAGCATATTTTTTGCATTATATAAAATAGTTTGCATAACACAATTTTATGCTTATAAGTCAGTGTTACTGTAAAAAATACAATAATACTTTTATGGTATTTTTAAAAAAAAATTAGATAAAATTTAATTATTAATATATAATACTTTTACAATTTTTTTTTATTGTGGTATCATTAATTCTTGCTTTAATTATTATCTCAACATTTAAAACCTACTATATTAAATATAATTATGACGTCTTTAAAATTTTACAAATATATTTTTGAGTACTTATAAGATTTATAACACATTCATCAAATTATACATATTTTGTTGTGTAAAATCAACGTGATTTGAAAATAACAAAATAGTAGTGTTAAAATAACATGCAGCATTGCATAAACAACAATCCAACAAATAGTTGCAAAACATTCAACATTGCCTAATTAATAACAAAATATTTTTACAATATTCAACAAAGTAGTTTTAAACATTCAGCATATTCAAAAATGAATGTAAGAACTAGTGATCTTCCAAATAGCAGCACAACAAGCCTTCAATATCTGATTTTTGTATAGTTCTTTTGTTGAATTTGGTAAATAACACATTGAAAAAATAATTAAGTCATAAAAGAGTAAAAGCTTAATTATAGATAAACATCAATTTTTTTCAAACTATCCCTTGTTAAGCATAGCCAGTAAATGTACATGACAAATAATTTTAGTAATTATGTTAATGGCCCTTAGCACTTTCTAACCACAGTATATATATGCAAATACATATTAATATATATAAACAAATTATAAAACAGATAAATTGATCAAATATCGGGTGGAGAGATAATCCATATAATCTCACATCACTATTAGACTTAGTAGCTCCAATTTGAGAAAAATCTATCAAATAAAATTTCAAACTAAGTTTATCTACTTTGATGTAGGGTCAAAAATAGTGTTTTAGCATTGTGCAATAATGTAAAAAAGTTAGCAAAAAGTGGTGTGTATTCTGTCAAACTTTTAAAAATTCACGAGATCGTTTTGTCTCATAAACATGTATAGACACCTATAACAAATAATTGAAATCAACCCAAAAATTTGTATAAAACATACCTGCCAAGGCATGTTGTATTTGTTGATGATCCTACAGACATCCCAAATATATCATTGTATTTCTTTCAAATATAACCTTACAAGGAATTAGCCATAAAACCATATTTAATAATCAACAAGTTAAACTAATGAAAGAAAGCTAGATATATATATATATATATATGTATAGAAGAGGCAAGTGATGATGGGTAACTATGGTAGAAACTCAAGTTAAGGTCCCTAAAGCTTGTAATTAATGCAAGATAGATGGTAGAATCTCAACAAAAGTTTGAATCAATTATCATGAATTGACATAGAGAAAGCATTCATAATGATTGTAGTTGATGAAAGAAAGATATGTCAATTTCTTAAATCATAAAAATGCAAATTCAAAAAAAGAACTTCAGTAAATCTATGATAAATGTACAATGAAGACTAGAACATATTTTATGAATATGTTGTATTTCACAAAAAAAAAATAATGCACATTCAACTTTTAAAGGAAAACAAACATGAGAATAACTCGGCTTTATTAATATAGTTAGCGTTACCACTCTATTAAGTGAAGCCAAAAACGACCATTTAGAAAGCAGAAGAGATGCATCCAGCGAGCTGCAGAAATTCACACAGAATACCAACTTACTGAATCAAAAGAGAAGGAGAAACAGAAAAATAATGCAGCTTGGTTGTTAATATTTAAAACACAAAGCTATAGCTCCGTTCACACAGGCACAAATGAAAAGCTTCATATTTGGACATCCCTTATAAAAAATAATATAAAAAAGAAGCCTGCTGCTAAAGTAACAGAAAAAATATGATTTAGTTTTGAGTCCAATTTGGGCAACTTATATTAATAATACTTAGCGAAACAAAATTAACTAGAAGAAACTGAAAAAATATGAATGAAACTATACCAACTTGAAGCTTCACATAGAAAATAACCACATCGTTTTTCTCAACTACCTGTCATATAATCACACAAAAAATAAGCACAATAGACAAAAAAAATTATATGGAATTATATGTTTATTTGATATATTTTATTATGATTATGTGAGTTATATAATAATGTAACTAGTTATGTATGTTTAAGGATATTAAATAAGCATGAATGCCCATTTCTTATTAGAAGGGTAATTTTTGTAATTTGGCCTGTTATGGGCATAATTGTATATATGTGTATATATGTGATAAATGTGAGAGACCACATTATTATGCGGGTTACTCGGCACGAGACGATCCTAGGGAGCAAGTTAGCAGGAAAGTCACAACGGGACCCAACACCCAACTCGAGGCGAGTCAATGGGTATTTTAGGTATTTGGCATTAAATTGGGTTATCAGGTAATGAGAATGAATGATTGAGGATATATTTGGAGTTAGTGAGTTTAGGAGGGAATGCCGGGGAATTTGACCATTTTGCCCTCGTGGACGTTTTTGGTACCCCGAGCCTCGGGATTAGCTTAAGTAAACTCAAGCCTTAGGAAAACATAAAAGAAAAACACAAAAACACTTCACTAAACCGACTCTCTCTCTCACACTCTTTCTCTCTAAGCTTCCTTAAGCTAGTTTTTTTGAAGAATTAAGAGGATTGTGGTTGGAAACCAAAGAATTGAAGGCTCAAGATTAGAATTCGGATAGCTTGTGGCTAAAGGATGACCGTTCACAACTGAGGTAATGTTTTAATCTCTGTTGTAACTAAATTTTCGTAGAATTCATAGTTGTTCTTCAGATGTTCTTGAGCCTTATAGCTCAAGAGTTGAATTTGGTATTTTGATGAGTTTTGCAACTAGGTTTTAGTTGGTTTAACTGTTGTGAAGATATTAAAATGAAGGAAATCTTGGTTCGTAGGGCCAAGTCGTGGCTTTATTCTTGAGGGGCCGCGACTCAACCAAACCCAGGGCCCTGGGAGGCCCCTGTTTGGGAGGCGCCCCACAACCCTCAAGGGTTAGGTCGCCGCCCATGTCCCTTTAATAGAGGAGGAGGGCCTCTAACCCGAGCAGTGCGCCATGACCCTCAAGGGTAGGTCGCAGCCCACCTGGGTTTCTTTGGCCTTGGTGAGTTTTTAGTGATGGGAATCTATTCTTTAGGGCTCGATATCGATTCTACTACCCGCTTTAGTAGAGTTCGAGACCCCGGAGGCTAGGACTCAGTTCGGAAGCCTTTATTGGGTTGTTATTGAAGGAATCCTATATTATGGTTGTGAGTAGGTTATCACCAGGGGCTCGAAACTGGGATCGTGCTCGAGGGTCGTTCTTATTTTACGCTATACTCGGACCTGAGGTAAGAAAACTACACCTAACATATATTATGTGTAACCAGGGCTTGGCCCGACTGTTAATGATAATTATGAATAAGGCTTGGGCCCTTGAGAACGTTTATATTTAGGTTATCGTTTCACATGTTGTTAATCCTACTTGAATATTCTATACCAGTTTAAGTGTTACATGTCTGTTTGCATGGTTCGCGAGGCTAGGGCTTGGCCCCGTTAAATAAATATGATTATTATTATGATTGTGGTTACTTGATGGTGTTATGTGATTAGCATGCATGCGTACTCTTCTTGTTGGGGTATGCCTATCCATATATGTTTCTGTGTTGATATTCGAAAACCTGGTTCAGGGCTTGACTTATTAGTCAAGGACGGCAATAGCGCACTACGTGCTGGTTGAAGGGCTTGGGCCTAAAGCAGCAACGTACTATTTCATTGGCCGACCCTATGGTCGTTGGAGAACCTAAGTTGTTTGGCTAGCTCTATGGCTAGTTACTCACAATTAAGGGCGAGGGCCCCAATTGACTCTACGGTCACATAGTTAGGGCATAAGGCCCTGAGGTTGACCCTATGGTCAACTGTTTAGGGAAATGGCCCCAAATTGGTCCAATGACCAATTATTTGTAACTAAATGACTGTATGAGTAGGTTATTAATGCTAGACATGCTAGATAAGTATTTGGGAATCTGTACTTTCTGTTTATGCATATGCTTGAGTTTTGTTTCTGAGCCTTGGCTCATAGGTGCTATGTGATGCAAGTAAAGGAAAAGGAAAGCTTGACCAGCCATGAGTTGGAGAGCTTCGGTGGCAACGTGTACATATGCGGTTGCTCGACAACCACGACCGAGGTTATCTCAGATGAACTAGGGTTGTAGGCTTGTTTTGCCGGATGTTATTTTTGATGTACATACATCTTTTTAAAGGTTTGGTTGTAATACTTTGGGATCCCCATGAATGTATGAAACTTTTAAAATAAAAGTTAACGGTTCCTTTGACCAAAAATTTTAACCCTAACCCTTGTCATTAACAATAATTACACATTTTCTTTAACCAAATGACTTGATTAGCAAGTCTGACACAATTTAAAGTACACAGTTTAACAGTCCTGGACTATGAGGATGTTACAACAATAATATACAACTCATTCTCTCCTAAATCAGTAACATTGTCCATATCGTTACCTCGTGGTGGCTGCAGTGGCTGCAGTGGTTGTGGCCATGGATATTGTGGAGGTAATGTTGATGATCCTGCTCCAAACGGGTAATAAGGATATGGCGGAGGCTGCATCCATGATGCTCAAAATATTTAAGGATAAGTTGGTGGAGGTTGTGATGGTACTGCTCCAAACATGTAAGGAGATCCCATAGGTTGTGATAAGGGCAGTGGCGATGATTTGTATAGCATGGGTTGATCGAGGGTTGATGAGAAGATGATCCGGGTGGTCGAGGATTTTGTACTAATCCTTAGGTCCATTGTAATGTGTTGCAAAATGTTGGTGTCTTTTTGTTTTCCTATCGCGGTATCGATCTTTCATCTCTCGATCGATATCGTCTAGACACCGTGTGGAATCCAATCGACCATCTATTTGATAATACCACTACATCGAAAAGAAAACATATTAATAATTAATTAAATAAATTAGTCACCTTAAAAGACACATTCTTTAGTAACAATTAAAATAAATTACCCAACATAATATTTGTAATGACTAAGTCTTTGTAGTGTTAAGGCATTACTTCCCATATATCGTCATGTCCAAGAATTCTCTGTGAGACATGGGTGTCGACGAGGCGGACAAAAACAACATGTTCGGCCCCCACAACTTTGTACGAGCGTGGACTAAATGTTAGCTCCAATGGATGACCAGCATTTTTACGTTTGGTGGGGCTGCTATATTTGTTTGAATAACACAAATTAATTAGAAATATTAACTAATAAACTACATTAGTGGGTAAGATAGAAGAAGAGAAAAAAAATACCTAACTTGCATGAAGTAGGGATCCTACTAGGATGCAGCAGAGGTTCATCGCCAGCATCTCCACCATGCGCTCGTGCCACATCTAAGGACATCTTTATACTAAGTATAACAAATTTGTTTATTAGTTTAAACATTTCGACCCGGTGGATCCCTTGGAGATAGTAAGCAGACATCTACTACTCCCCATTTTTTCAAGATATTTGAAGGAGCATCTTGAAAAAATGAGGAATGCTAGATGAATACATTGACTTGGATTATTATCTCTGAGGCATCCACTGGATGTATGTTGTAACGCCATGGATATCCAAGACCATTAAACTGTGTATTTTAAATAGTGCTGGACTTGGTAATCAAGCCATTTGGACATAAACGTGTAACTAGAAGTAATTAACGGATTAGGGTTAAAAATTTTGGTCAAAGAAATATTTACTTTCATTAAAAGCTTAAGTTCATACGTGGGATTCAAAAATAAACATTTAAAAAGTCATTTACAATCCAAAAGGGTGGTTACAACACAAGCCCACCTAAGCGGCAAAATTAAGGTTTAATCCTAGTTTCTCTGTGAATCCCCGACCAAGGGGGTCGAGCAAGCTACATATGTGCACGCCGCCACCGAAGCTCTCCAACTCATGGCTGGTCCAGCTTCCCTTTTCCCTAACCTGCACCACATAGCACCCGTTAGCCAAGGCTCATCAAGAGACTTAAAAATGCTCATAAGCAATTAATAACATATTACAGAATCATAATAACTATGTCAAGCAGTAATAACCCTACTCATGCAAGCATTCAATCCATATTAGTGTCTATAGAGTCACACCGGGGCCCGTTGACGTAGGATAAGTGACTGTAGAGTCACCCTAGGGCCCATTGCACTATCCTCTATATAACGAGCCTTAGAGTTGGCCAAGTGTACCTTGCACTTTATTTTCTAAGTGACCATAGGGCCGGTTAAGCGTATACCATGCTTCTGGATAGGCCTAACCATATCAGCCAGCACTCAGCGCACTATTGCAGCCCTTGACTCATAAGTCAATCCTTTCAACAAAGTAAAACAGATAAGCATGCATTATATATTACAAGTATGCACAACACAATTAACATGTCTAATAATACAGTCCAAGCATGGTCATAACCATGTTCAATAACCGGGTCAAGCCCAAATCACATACTGGGTGCAATTTTCTAACCTCTAGTCCAAGCATTGGATAAATAAAAATGACCCTCGATCACGATCATATCCCAAGCCCCAGCGGTAACCTAGTAACAACCATAAATAATATCCTCATTAAGATTCAATCCCATAAACAAACTCTGGGACTAATCTCGTGCCCTCGGGACCTCCAATTCCACCCAATGGAGTGGTGGAATCACCCCTCGAGCCCCCAAGTTCTTCCCAAGCTCTAAAAATGAGGCTAGTTGAAATTGACATAGGGCAGGGGCGCCCAAACAAAGGACAGGGGTGCCCAAACAAGTCAAAGAGTTCCCAGGAACTCCCCTGCGTAGCACAGGGGTGTCAGAACAAGGGCAGGGGTGCCCAAGCAAGTCAGAGAGCCCCTAAATCCCTCCCCTGTGCGCCCAAACCCAGGGTAGGGGCACTACAACGTGAACCCGGAATTCTGGGTTTCGTTTTCTGTGATTCCTCCGACCTAAATTCATCAAAATCTGACCCAAGACCCTCAATAGTCATCAAACCAAGCTCCTGAATCATTACTAACGAAACCTTGACCCCCAAGTAGGTTATCCAAGTGCCCAAGAACCCACAAAACAACCTCAAAGTTCTCAAAAAACAGAAATTCCAAGAACCACACTTTGAGTTCTTGAAACTCATAATTTTCTCCAATTCATGAATTCAAATTCCAAACCCATAACCCAGACCTAATACCAACCTCTAAATTAGTTTAACAACCAATTCCACCATCAGTCCAACCTTTCAACAACACTAAGGGCTCCAATTGCAAATTTTAAAAATAAAAACCCATCTATACTCAATAACATCAAGAAACCCCCAAGAAAAACACTTAATAACCGTGACGACCCTCAAAATATACAAGACCAAAATCATGCGAAAATTTAAACTTTTTACTTTTAACTCATTGTACCGAAAATCCATAAAAAAAAACATTTAAAAAGATCGTGTGCGCACACTTTTAGTTTAGCAAATAGAAATATCACTACTCTTCCATAGAGTTATAACAAAACAATTATCCCGAAAGAAATAACAAATTTCCAGCCTTTTCTTTTCAAAATAGTGATTCATCAAAAACCTCTCCAAGACAGGCCACAAGTACATATCCACAAGCGAAATTCGGCACCCACTGCTCCACTTTACTTTTGCACTAACCTAAAACATGAAACAACTAGGTAAGCGAAAATGCTTAGTAAGAATAGCCTTAAAACACAAGTATACTAAACCCAGTAACAGGTTGACTTAAGGTAGTTATCACTACCGGTCATTAGGGTATTGGATAAGTTCTAACCCTATCATACAATTCTCAAACAATAGCCAAATAAGAATCAAATACTTTGATTGTACCTAACAGACAACGTTACACATATCATGATAACCTACACTCAGAAAATCCCAGAACATTCAAGATATATATATAATTACACAATTTAATCAAATCAACAAGCATAAGGGATCTTGCCTCCATCCCGGATTCCCTCTTAACATCCTGGCTCCAACTTGAACTTTGTCTTACCATGTCCTGGCTCCAACCCGAACTTTATCTTACCATGTCCTGGCTCTAATCCGGACTATAATTTTACCATGTCCTGGCTCCGAACCCAGACTATAATTTCACCATGTCCTAGCTCCGACCTGGACATATTATTTTACCATGTCCTGGCTCCGACCCGGACTATAATTTTACCATGTCCTGGCTCCGACCTGGACTATAATTTTACCATGTCCTGGCTCCAACCCGGACTATAATTTCACCATGTTCTAGCTCCAACCCGGACTATAATTTCACCATGTTCTAGCTCCAATCCGGAGAGTATTACAATAAGGTTCTATCTCCAACCCACTCACTTACCATTAAGCCACAGAATGCCTAAGCACTGCAAAGGTAAGCATTAAGCATACCCTGGTCTTAACGACCCAAGAAAAACTACATCAATCTACTACCACAAGCACACACTAGTATATTCATGTTGTAGCCAAGAAAGAGAAAGGCTAACTTACTTGGAGTCATTAGTTCCTAGCTGGATCTTTAACACTGCTTTTCGTTTTATCCTTTCGCGGTTACTGTAATTAATGCACTGTACTCGGATTAAGCTATGGCATGCTCTTATAGCTAATATTCTACGATAGCTACATGCAATAAAGTTCTCTTAGAGACTCTATACTATAGCCTCTTATACACCTTACAGTGTATAAGGCCGGATTTCGTTTCAGTCTTTACGGTATCATTAGAAAATTGGCCTCACCAAAACACTCTGTGTGTGCCGTGCATCTTAATATTCTTTAATTAAAGAACCCTCTGATGGAATAACTCGTATTTTGGTTTTAGGAAAAAGGAGTTCTACTCAACTCATAACTTTAGAAAAATACCAACTTGTCATCCTTTTACGAAAGTTTACCGTTTTCTGTCATTTACCAAAATACCGCTTTTTGACCCTTTACAAATAATATCTGACAATGCTATCCCATTCTCTTAAAGGTTTTACAAAACCCAAACTCCCATTCTTACCATTTTTATCCATAACCTAGGATCTCTTTTTATGTTATTTTTTAAAAGAAGGGTAGTTGGACCCTTAACTTACAAAATGGTAAAAATCAATTTTTAAATTAACTCAAGCTGATTTTGGATTGGTTAAATCTCCAAATCCGCAGTTATCTTTGCAAAGGATTATTTCTTCTCATTTCCAAAACATTAATGTCATTGTATATTTTAAAGTGATAAAGTTCCGCTTTTAAGGTTTTGCCCTCAATTGAGTTTTTAACCAAAACCCGTAAACTATCGTTCACGTATTCTGTGTCATAAGGACGAGAACTAGATGAAATTATCGCGTCATATCTTATTTTAGGTTAAGAGAACTAACCTCCCAAAAACCACTTTTCATTAAGGTTCGAAATTACTACCTTTCAGATTTTAGGGCAAATTTAGAAAAATCATTTCTCTTAAACCGTGACACAATTTTCTAGAAATTTTTACAAAAGTCTTAATACACATCTTAAATAATTTCCCTCCAAATTTCATAATTTTTTGGATGCGAAAAAGCATTCAAATATTTAAAGAAATCTGGGTAGTGCCTGCTACCTAGAAGTTTTTCCCAGATTTTAAGGTACTTTGGAAATTTATTTCTCTTACACTATAACCAAGTTCTTTGTAAAGTTTTACAGGGATCTTTTTACATGTATAAATTATCTTCCTTAAAAAATTTATAATTTTTGGAGAAATAGAACCCATCAAAATGTTTAAAGCAATCTGGGCACTGCATGTTGCTCAGAAGTTTTGTTTCCAGATTTTAGGGCACATTTAAAAAAATTATATTTCTTATATCTTAACACATTTTCCTCTAAAATTTTACAGTGACCCTTATACATGTTTATAATAACACCATATCAAATTTCATAAATTTTTAATTAGTAAAACCTGTTCAAAAGTCAAAACAATCTGGGAAATGCACGCTGCCTTTAATTTTCCAGATTTGCATCACAATGCCAAAAAGTGCATAACTTGGGGTTTACAAATACCTTTTTACGATTTTCCAAACCCTCTTATTGAGTACTCACAAAGAAATATATAACTACATAAATATTTTTCACAAACAGAGGAGGTAGAATGTAATCTGACCTATTGGAATCCAGACCGCGAAATTTTGGCAGCATTCATTTTTACACAACCTAACAACAATAAGCATTTCTAGCATAACCCTAGCCGCATGCATGCATGAAAATCACACAATATCAACCTTAAGCACAAAATTAACTCCAAAAACATTAAAATAACCTATACAACCAGATCCACCAACATAAATCACAAAACTCAAGAACAACCATAAATTTCTACCTTTGATAGTTCTAGCTTGGAGATATGCTTTCCTTAGCTTCCTAAAACTCCCCCTTGTGCTCTACACTCTCAAACCAAGCCCCAAAGTCCCAGATGCATATTTTTAAGAGAGAGTTAGGGTAGAAAGACTTAGATGAGGGAGTAAACATGCAAACTATCGAGGTCTCTTACCTTGCTTTCACTTGATCACCAAAGTGTTAAATCCTTGAGATTCTACCTAAGCTTATCTTGAACCATAGAACACAAGATCAATGCCATGAATGGCTATTAGATCACATGCCTATAAAATTAACCCTTACAGTTTCAGGTTTGAAGAGGAAAAGAGGAGAAAAATGAAGTAGGTTTCGAAACTTACTCTACACAAGTGTTCTCTTAAGCTTCTCCATCCTTCAATGGGGAAATGAGTGCTCTGGGTTCATGGAGAGAAAAATTGCAGAAATGGAGAGTAGAGATACTTAGGATTTCGGTTTTGGGGAGAGGAAATGGAAAGAGTTTTTTCTTGAGGGAAAAGGAAATTTAAAAAAAAAAAAATGATTAGAAGTGTAAAAGAGAAATGATTCGGGTTTAGCCAATGAGTGGGGTAAGACTCTTACTCTTCCCCTAGGGTAGATTTCCTAGGCTCTTGAGAGCCCTAGGCATAGCCTTGCCGTCCCCCCACCCCTTCTCTGTCTCCTCCCGTGGAAAAGACATTTATGCCCTTGCTCCTTTTTATCTCTCTCCTTAGACACTCAAAGGCCCTTTGGTAATTTTACTTATCTAAAATTCCCTAAAATTTTACCCTATAGTTTTTAAATATCTCCAAGCATAATTAATTAAATTAAATGTCACCTAAAATAAAATTCATCACATATCACATAATTTTGGTAATTTATCAAATTGACCAAAATACCATTAGTGGCTCGAGCAAGAAATTCTCATTCTTAAGCCCGGTTGATTGGTATTCAAACCTTAATCATCTTAAACTTGTTCGTTCGACTATAAAGTCCTAGTTTTTAATATTTTTATTCCATATTATTTCCTATTTTATTTAATCCAATATTTTTCTCCCATTAGGGTTTATTCCTTGGTCCAAGACCAATCTTTATTTGCATAATGCTAGATCATTTACCAGATCATTACATCAGCTATAAAATTCAGTAATCATCACAAATTCATATAATATCATTTATCAAAATAATATTCCACATAATTCTTCACCGGCTCCAACCGGCTACTAACGGGTGCTCAAAACATGAGATGTTACAATACCTACCATTTATAAAAGTTTCATCCACGAAAATCAAAACAGACGGGGATACCGCCCCTGCATCTCGGCTTCCGTCTCCCAGGTCATCTCTTCAATGTCGTTGTTACACCACTGCACCTTTACCAAAGGTATTCTTTTGTTTCTTAACACTTTGTCTTTCAAATCAAAAATTGCGTTGGTTTTTCCTCATAACTCAGTTAAGGATCTATGCTAAGTTCATCGTAACTTAGCACATGCGTGGGGTCATTCATGTACTTCCTTAAGGTTGACACATGGAATACATCATGAACTCTAGAGAATGCAGGCAGAAGGGCTAGTCGGTAAGCCACCCTTCCAATGCGTTCCATAACCTCGAATGGTCCTAAGTACCTAGGGTTTAACTTTCCTTTTTTCCAAACCTCATAGCTCCTCTCAGTGAAGCTATCTTTAACAGTTCTTGTCTGTAACTTCAAATTCTAAAGGGGTCCATCGATGATCGGCATAATTACGTTGGCGATCTATAGAGGTCTATCGCCTCTGAAGAATCGAACTAATGTCCTTCATAGCTTGGTCTACCTCTTCTGATCCCAAGAATTTCCTCTCACCAGTCTCATGCCAGTGGATTGGAGCATGACACTTTCTTCAGTATAGTGCCTCACATAGAGCCATTTTTATCGAGTCATGATAGCTATTGTTGTAGGCGACTCAATTAATGGAAGTTTTACACTCCACGAACCTTGAAAATCTAGCATGCAAGCTCTCAACATATCCTCCAAGGTCTGAATTGTTCTTTCAATCTGGCCATCCATCTATGGGTGGAAAGTAGTACTAAACTTGTGTTTAGTTACCAATCCTATTTGCATTCTCTTCCAGAACGCAGAGGTAAATCACTTGTCACGAGCAGACACTATAGAGACGGGAACCCCATGTAATCGCACTATCTCAGTAATGTAAAAATCTACCAACTTATCCCCACTGTCTGTTGTCTTAATGGGTAAGAAATGAGCAGATTCTGTCAGTATATCCACAATAAACCATATTTCATCGTGCCCATTCGGAGTGTGTGGTAACACGGTAACAAAGTCCATGGTCACCATTTCCCATTCCCACTTAGGGATCTCTAGCGGTTGCAATAACTCTGCGGGTCGCTGATGCTCCGCCTTGGTTTGTTGACACGTCAAACAGTGTGCCACGTACTTCGTTACATCTCTCTTCATTCCTACCCACCATAAGTATCTTTTGAGATCCTGATACATCCTAGTGGTTCCTGGGTGCATAGCATAAGGAGTATTATGAGCCTCATAAAAGATTTGTTTCTTGAACTCCTTATCATTAGGCATGCATAATCTAACATTGAAACCCAACACTCCATTCTCCGAGATGTGAAGGGGCTTGGCATCCTTCTTGTTCATAAGGTATTTAATAGCAGAATGATCTG
This sequence comes from Humulus lupulus, assembly GCF_963169125.1. NCBI lineage: Eukaryota > Viridiplantae > Streptophyta > Magnoliopsida > Rosales > Cannabaceae > Humulus > Humulus lupulus. The sequence continues at coordinate 19,823,973 of NC_084801.1, read as the reverse complement.
TGTAAACAATCACCTTATTACTAATTAAATATGGCCTGAACTTGTCAAATGCAAAGACAATGTCAATTAATTCCTTCTCAATAGTTGCATAATTTAATCGAGCATCATTCAAGGTTCGACTAGCATAATAAATCGTTCGGAATACCTTGTCAACTCGTTGTCCCAAAACCACTCCTACTGCATAATCACTAGCATCGCACATTAATGCAAAAGGAAGTTCCCAATTCGGTGATACAACAATTAGGGCAGTCACCAATCTTTCCTGCAGTGTGTTAAATGCCCTTAAATAGTGAGTATCAAAGTTAAATACCACACCATTCATAAGTAGAGTAGATAAGGCCTTTGAAATTTTTTTAAAAGTCCTTTATAAATCTCCTATAAAATCTAGCATGGCCCAAAAAACTACGAACCCCCTTAACAGACACTGGTGGAGGTAAGTTTCCTATTATCGATATCTTGGCCCTATCGACTTCAATACCATGTGAATTTTGTGGCCCAATACTATGCCTTCTGTCACCATAAAGTGACACTTCTCCCAGCTTAATATTAAATTTGACTCCTCACATCTTTTCAAAACCCTTTCCAAATTAGACAAGCATCCATCAAAAGAGGGCACAAAGGCTGAGAAGTCATCCATAAAGATCTCTATACCTTTTTCCACCGTGTCTGAGAAGATAGACATCATACATCTTTGAAAAGTTGTTGGAGGATTACATAACCCAAATGGCGTTCTCCAAAATGCAAAAGTTCCATAAGGGCACGTGAAGGTTGTCTTTTCTTAATCCTCCAGTGCTATGGGAATTTGATGGCATCACGAATACCCATCCAAGAAACAGTAATAAGGATGGCCAGTCAATCTGTCTAAAATCTGATCTACAAAAGGCAAAGGGAAATGGTTTTTCCTGGTGGCCTTATTCAGTTTAAGGTAGTCTATAAAAATTCTCCACCCCGTCACCGTACAAGTTGGAATTAGTTCATTATTATCATTCTTTACCACCATCGTGCCACCCTTCTTCAGGTATACTTGAACAGGACTAACCCATGCACTGTCAGATATTGCGTAAATTACCCTTGCATCCAACGATTTAAGAATTTCCTTCCTTACCACCTCTTTTATTGAAGGATTGAGCCTCCTTTGAGCATCGATACTAGGCGCACTATCCTCCTCCATTAATATACGGTGCATCACCGTTGAAGGGCTTATACCCTTGATGTCTGCCAAAGTCCACCCAATTGCTAGCTTATGAGCCCTTAACACCCTAAGTAGCTTCTCTTCTTCAATTAGAGACAATGAAGCTGAAATAATAACCGAGATAGTGTCATTCTTACCCAAATAAGCATACTTAAGATGATCCGATAATGTTTTTAACTCAAGAACTAGTGGCTTCCCTATAGATGGGAGAGGTCTCTCAGGCACTTGCCCCAATTCCTCATATTTCTTTTTATAAATTTGCTCTGATGAGTTCAACCACCTAACATATTCACTATCTTCAGTATCAGCACACTCTTCAGGACTTTCAACCAAACTCAACTCAAGTGGATCTTCAATAGAATGGACCCCTTTACCTTGTTCCTCCAATACACTAACACTAAAACAATTGTCACTAGCTGAAGGATATTTCAAGGCTTTAAAAAACATTAAAAATAAACTCATTACCTTATACTCTGAGCCTTAACTCACCCTTCTGGACATCTATCAATGCTTGCCCCCGTGGCTAAAAATAATCGTCCCAATATAATAGGCACATCCTCATCTTCTTTCATATCTAAAACAATGAAATTTGCTGGGAAAATTAACTTATCTACCTTTACTAGAACATCCTCTATAATACCTCGGGGGTGTGTTAATGAACGGTCAGTAAGTTGAAGAGTAACCATAGTGGATCTAGCTTCCCCCAAACCAAGTCTTTTAAATATGGACAGCAACATTAAATTAATGCTTGCACCCAGATCACATAAAGCCCTCTCACAATGAAAGTTCCCAATGGTGCAAGGTATAGTGAAACTTCCCAGATCTCTAAACTTTTGAGGAAGTTTCTTTTGAATAATTGCACTACACTCTTCATTTAATGCCACAGTCTCATAATCCGCCATTTTTCTCTTATTAGACAATATCTCTTTCATAAACTTCACATAACTAGGCATGTGTTCTAGAGCCTCTGCAAAAGGAATGTTAATGTGAAGTTTCTTAAATACTTCAAGAAATTTGGAGAATTGTTTGTCAAGATTGGCCTTTCGGAACCGTTGAGAATAAGGAATTTTTGGTGTAGGGTAGGTGTATTTCGGCTTCTCTGTCTTTGGAAAATCTTCAGTAACCTCCTCTTGTGCTGGACTAGCAACATGTTAATCCTCTGTCTTCTTTCCCTTGTAATCCACTGTAGGTCCATCATACTTAGTCCCACTCCTCAAAGTGACAGCTTGACATTGCTCTTTAGGATTTACCTCTGTGGAACTAGGAAAATTCCCTTGCTGTCTACTAGAAAGTAGTTTAGCTAACTAACCCATTTGTGTCTCCAAATTCCTGATTGAAGACCTTGTCTCTATCATGAATTGATTCAATTGGTCTGGCTGAGTTGTTGGTGAGTTCATTGGAGAATGTGGTGGTGGATGAAATGGGATTGGATTTGGATCATAATAAGGTCTAGAATGTAGTCCATAAGTTGGTTGACGAGGTGGTTGTTGAGGTGGATATTGTGGATACTGTGGTTGTAAACCTTGGTTATTTTTCCAAGATAGGTTAGGGTGATTTTTCCACGTAGGAGTATAGGAATTTGAGTAGGTGTTGGGTGCAAGTCTTGAAAGCTACCAATAACATGTGCCTATTCCAAAGGCATACTATTTACGTTTGTTGAGCAACTAGCTGTGCTCAGGCATTGTTCATAAGAATGTGGTCCCCCACAAATCTCACAACTCATGACATTTTGTACTTGCATTGCTTGTGCGGCGAGGTTATTCTGCTATAAGTGCTTGGTGAGAGATTCTACTTGTGCAGTCAATAAAGCAATAAGATTGACCTCTAAGACTCCTGCCACCTTCTTATTCTCATTCTTAGTAGGCAAATTGTAGTTATTCATGGCCATCTCTTCTAGTAGTTCATAAGCTTCATTAGTGCTTTTTCTCATAAATGCTCCTCCCGATGCTGCATCAATTATTGTCCTTGTATTTCCCCCCAAAACATTGTAAAATGTATGCACCAACAGCCACTTCTCTATTCCGTGATGTGGGCACTTCCTTTGAAATTATTTAAAACATTCCCACGCATCATATAAAGACTCCCCATCCAACTAATGAAAGTTATTAATCTAACCTCTATATCGGGCTGACTTTGTAGGAGGAAAATATTTACCAAGGAATTTCTGAGCCAAATCTTCCCAAGTAACTATAGAGTTGACTTGTAATGAATTCAACCAACTCTTAGCTCTGTCTCTTAAAGAAAACGGGAATAATCTTAAACTGACAGCATTGTGACTCACCCCGTTCATTTTGAATGTCACACACAACTCTAAAATATTGGTGATATGGAGATTTGGATCCTCGTTTGGTAATCCCCCAAATTGTACACAATTTTGTACCATTTGAATAATCGAGGGTTTTATCTCAAAATTATTTGCCTCAGCAGTAGGAGGATGAATACTCAAATGTATCCCCGTAATAGTAGGGAGTATATAATTTCTCAATGGCGGATCGGCTTCAGCTGCATTACCCAGATTTGCATTATTGTGCACATCACTATTAGCATTCTCAGCCATGGTAAAATCCAACCTTTTCTTTATCTTGCGATTTTCTCTGCACATTCTCTCATTTTCAAGATCTATCGGTATGAGTTCCTTTTGTCTACTTCCCCACATATACCAATAATTCATGAAACACAATACAACCTCGATCTGAATGAGTGTAAAATATAAAAACCAAATTAGAACAAAAACACAATTAATTTTGATATTGGAAATTAAGTCCCGGGCAACGGCGCCAAAAACTTGATCACAAAAATTATGTACGCAAGTGCACGTAATCGATTCAAGTAAAATAGATAGTAAATAAAGTATCATTTCCACAAGGACTATCAACCAATTACCAATAATCATTCTTTACTTTCTATTTGGCAGATAAAGTTAAGATGGATAGATCTAACTTAAAACACAATTTCAATAACTAAAAAAAACAAAGCAGTTAATCAAAGCATAAAAAACAATACTAAAATGACCTAGGGTATTAACTTCATCAACTTTTCATTCTATTAATTTTATTAATCAGTTCTAAATTTCTTTCTTCCTATTCTAACAACATGTTAACATAAATCGATTTCTTTTTCAAGATATACGATCTCAACCTATATGCAGGTTTCTACATCTCTGTGATAAACTTAACATATAGCAGGCATTAAGCATAGAAATCTAATTACTACACAAGCCATATAGGTACTTCCGTCCAATATGTAGCCTGTGTCTATATAACGATAGCATATTCAATTCACATCTTTCGAATTTTGAATCAAAATCATAAATCAAGAAAATATTTATCAGGTATTTACTAGCATTAAGCAAACATTATACATATTAGAATAGAGAAGAATCAATAGAATTCCAAGTGACTACATTAAACCCTAGATAGAAGTGTTTAGTTCATATCGGACATGACTAAAACAACAAAATAATTATTCATGAACATAAAATTCAAGACTTGAAGAAGAAATAAAAAAATATAAAAGTGGAGAAAAACTAATCTGAAAATCAAAATTAATCTCTAAATTTGTAATTAAAATCTGACCTAACCCTAATTAAAAGTCTGAATTTATACTAAAAAAAAATCATGAATCCTTTTTCTTCATAGGCGGGCCGCGACTTAGCCTTTCCTAGGTCGCGGCCCGTGTCATTTTTCAAGCCCTTCAAAGTCTGAGTAGGTCTTCAGGCGCCGTGACTCTCTAAACCCCAGTCGCAGCCCATGTCTTGATGCCTTCCTGAGCTTGCCTCTGACTACCACTAGCACCGCGACTTATAAGAGCTTGAGCTTCTGATTCCCTTTAGCAACCTTGAGCTTCTGAATTGACTAGAGTTGTAGCCCTTAAGCCCATGTCGCGACTCTACTTCCATTATTTTCAAATTTGAGCCTTTCAACCTTTTTCCTTCATCAAAAACTTATTTTAACTCGCCTTTAGCACCATTTTGATTCAAGCGACCACTGAAAGCTCCTTTTTTCACCATTTCCTTTTCTTTTTACATTTTTCTCATGATTCAACGCACCAATCTACAAAAAAGATAAAAACAAGCGTAATCTTGCACAAAAGAAAAACATAAATACTCAAGATTACCACAAAAACACATTCTAAAACAACACTAAAATGGAGTTATTAATGACATGTTGTCGCTGTATACCTATAGCGATGACTTCTTGATCTACAGCGACAGCAAAAGTCGTCGCTGTAGAGTCTTTTTCTTGTAGTGGGAAGGGAGAGAAGAAATGATGGGAAAATGGTCTCCCTCCAAACCTATAAATTTCGATCCCTTCAATAATAAAGATATACAAGAAAAACACATAATAAAATAGTATTTTTCCCCCGAACTACGAATCTTGTAAAGTTTTGTCCCCTAAATTTTTTACGTGGCGAAAATTCCCCTCAAACTATAGAAACCATTGAAAATGTGTCCTTTTTATTGCATTTTGTTCATTTTTTGAAGAAATATATTCTACATATGGGTCATAATTCAGGGGAAAATGTTATTTGTCCTAAAATATATAAAATATCATATTTTTATTTTTCAAAAAAGTATTACATATCTATCTTAAAAAAATTATATGGTAATTATAACAATTAATTTATTTCATCCTTCCAATTTCACCTCTAATACCAAACAACATAAGATAAAACTAACTAAAAATATTTATCTCTTAAGTAAATGTACCATTGGTAGGACATAAATTGGGTTCAGACAAAGAATCCTAGGATGAATTTTTGAGGCATGTGGTAGACGAATTGAAGGAGTTCAAAATAGAGACGCTGCAATGAACAGTGTATTCAGAATGCGTGCAACACTACTATGGACTATCAATGATTTTTCGGCCTGTAGTAGTTTGTCTAGTTAAAGTGGCCAAGGATAAATGACATGTCCTTCATGCAACGAAGACACTCCTTCATGTCGGGTAATTGGGAAGGCGGCTTATGTTGGTCATAGAAGATTCTTATCTTCTACGCATAAGTGGAGGAAGAGTCGCTTGTTTGATGGGAATTATGAAAAAGGACGTCCTCCAAGAAAATTTAGTAGTCAAGACATACTCGAACAATTAGCACATGTCCCAGATCGTTTGTTGGCTAAACATGTTAGTTTTGGAGGTGTGAAAAGAAAGCGAGATCCAAAAGAGCTTAATTGGAGTAAAGAGAGTATTTTCTTTGAACTTGATTATTGGTCCGAACTTGAATTGAGGCACAATTTAGATGTGTTGCATGCAGAGAAAAATGTTTTGCGACAATTGACTCAGTATTTTTCTTATGAATGAGAAATCTAAAGACACCACCAACACACAAGTAGACTTCAAGAATTGGGGTATCCGAGAAGAGTTGCACCTCAAGGAAGAAGGTACAAAGTTGATCAAACCACATCCTATGTACTCTTTCACACCGGAAGATAGTAAATTTTTTGTCAGTTCATAAAATGAGTTAGACTTCCTAATGGCTTCGGTTCAAATTTTTCGAAGAAAGTAACTGACAATGTTGGCAACATTGTTGGGTTGAAATCCCATGATTGTCACATTCTTATGCAACGTCTGTTTTCGGTAGGAGTTCGAGGCTACTTGGATAAGTCTATTTCATCATTGAGCTTTGCAAATTCTTTAAGCAAATTTGTGCTCATACATTGGTTGTTGAGGACATGGAGAATGCAGAAGATCAACTGATATAAATTTTGTGCAAGTTGGAGTTAATTTTTCCTCCAGCCTTTTCTGACATAATGATTCATTTAATTCTTCATTTACTGCAAGAAGCTATCCTTGGAGGACCAGTTTACATGAGGTGGATGTATCTGTTTGAGCAATATATGAAGAAGTTGAACAATTATGCCAGGAATAAGGTGCACCCTGAAGGTTCTATAGCAGAGGGTTATGTTTCGATGAAGCTTTGATTTTTTTTTCGCAATATCTTTAGTGTACAGACTAAATTTAATTGTCTAGAAAGAAATGCAGATATTGTTATTCCTAAAAGAAGTTTTCAATTTTTGAATCACAATGTCGTCGAAGTAGCAAAAATAAAATCATATCCCTCGACTATCTTCATCGAAAAGAAGCAGAGTTGTTTGTACTCAACAATTGCCCCAAAATCCAACCATATATGGAGTAAGTAGCTCAACACATATATGAATTCATTAAATTTAATTCATAGAAAAATGTTATCTTACCTTAATCCTTGTGCTATACAGTGAATGCCTTCGATAGAATTCAAACATAAATCTTCAAAAAGATTTCCCTAACTGGTTTAAATTGAAGGTAAATTATCAAAACTGTAGAATTCTTACGAAATTAGTATCGATTAATACTCACTCATTATGTTTTCTTTTTTTGTGTGATACTTTATAGATGGGTCGTTTGCGACAAGTATAGTCAACTAAGTGTTACTGATGAATTATTTGCTTTAGCAAACAAGCCCAATCAGAATGCATACTGCTACATTGCTTACATTGTTAAAAGTGTGAAGTTTTTGGTACATAGTCGTGACGAAAGACGTACCTCTCAAAATAGCGGAGTTTCGGTGCCAGGAACCAATGGCTTCACTTTCTATGGCCAACTTGAGGAGATTCTAGAGTTATGATATTCCCATGGTTACTCGGTAGTATTATTTCGATGAAAATGGTTCAACACCAATGCAAGCAAGGGTCAAAATGTGACTAAGAATAGCATAACTAGTATCATGATTAATTCTGAATGTTACAAAAATGAGCAGTTTATTCTTGCCACTCAAGCAAAATAAGTTTTCCACTTGGAAGATCATTCAAGCAACAAAAATTGGAAGGTAGTAGAAAAATTCAATCATCGAACAATCTGGGATCATCCAAGCATAGATGATGATAACAAGGTTGATGTCGTGCATGATAGCACTTCATCAAATTTTGTACTCACTGTGGAATTAGGAGAGTTGAAGATTATGCATTTGGATCAACCTGGTCACACCAGCATAATTGAGGAAACGTCTTGATCTGTTCTGGATGTGGATGATGATGAAATTAGTGAAGATGATTTAGAAAGTATAAATGATGATGTAGGAATCGGCATTGATGAGGAATAACATTTTCTTATGCTTATTCATATTTGTATGTTTAATGTGTATGTTATGTTTTAATTTGAAGACTCTTCAATCAATATATGACTTTTCTCAACAATGGTTGTTTTTTAATAGTTTTAAATGCATTACTGAATTATTTAAGTTCTGTAATTAACCTCCAAATATAACTGATTTTAAGTTAATAATTATTTAAACTGCAAAGCCATGTCTAGTACTATTGCTCGTTCTCATGGTAGTGATGGAGCGGGTGATCCTCCTCTAGATCCCACACGAGTTCCTACTTCCTGTGTGTTATCCCCAAAATTTGAAAACGATGACATGGGAATAAAAGTGACAAGTGGCAAGAAATTGTTGAGTTAAAGCTTTTAGATTAATATGGTGATATTACTCTGATATGAAAACTGCTTATCTAGTTTGGAAGTGATTTGTCTGACCGGAAAAGATTTTTGACTGACCAGCCACCTGCTCCGGCAGACCAGTTAGGTGTTTGGCCGACCAGTGAGGTGCATGGCCGACCGGTGGAGTGCATGGGCGATCAGTCAAGTGCTTTGGCTGACTAGTGAAGTGTTTGGCTGACCGGTGGATTGTTTGGCCGACCGGTGGAGTGTTTTGGCCGACCAGTCTTTCTTCAAGGAGTGAAGTTGACCGACTAAACAAATCATCGTTATGCAAGCGAAGTTCCAGTAATGGCTTCGTCTAGAATCAGTCGTACCTATGCAGGAATCTCTCAGATTATCCCAAAGAAGTCGCATATTGTTATATTTTAAATGTTATTATTAATTAAATATTGTGAGAGTAACAGAAATATCCCGATTATGAGGGATTTCGGTTTGTACGATCCTGAGCCTATAAATACTGAGCTCATGGCATCATTGAGGGGATTCGAATTCTGATTTTCCTAAGAGAGTATTTGTATTCTGAGAGAAATATTGTATTCTTTTCATTTACACTGAAGAAACTCAGTTGACTCAGGTTCATCTGATCTTGAGTGTAGATCCATAAATCATAACTCTAAGTGGACTAGGCTATTACCAACATATTGGGGCTAACCATTATAAAAATTATCAGTGTAACACCCCAAGTTGCTAATAAGGTTTAAGACCTTGTTTAGCGTGCCTGGAGGGCAATAAATGAATTTACATGATAATATATGAATTTGAATGAATATGTGATTAGTAATGCATGTTTAGGTGGTATATAGATGCATGTGGGCCCCGTTTGTATGTTAGGGGTAAACTGGTAATTTTAGCCCGTTGAGGGCATAAATGTGATAATTGTATTATGTGATTTGTACCATGTGAGTGTGGTGTTTTTATTGTGATGCATGCATCAAGACGGTCCTAGTGAGCTAATTAGTCTAAAAGTCACAACATGATTTTGTACCCGGTTCGGAAGGAGCCTAGGGGTACTTTAGGCATTTCGTAAGTTTAATTGAGAACTAATGGTTATAGTTATTGGCGATTGAGTAACCTATGTAACTGTTTGTAACTGCTTTGAGTAACAAGTTTTAGATGGAAAATGGTAGAATTGAATAGAAGTGAAAGGGCTTGAGTGCCCTTGAAGGTTTAGTTAGGAAGGATTATTAGGAAGGGGTAAAGTGGTATTTTGGCAAGGGATTTAGACAATTTTCAGCTGGCATTTTGGGGTACACGGTTTGGGCATTGGGTCATTTGATGGTTTTGATAAAAATTGAAGAGAAGAAAAACTAGAAGAAAGAAAAAGCTAGGGCAAGAAGAAGAAAAGAAGAAGAAGAGTAGAAGGGGCTGAAGTGGGAGTTTAAGAGGAGATCAAGGAAGCTTTTGGGTGAATTCTCCACTTGAGGTAAGGATTTTATGCACATTTAAGATTTGTTTCTGTTTTGATTTGAGAAATCTAAAGCATGAGTTAAGTTTTTTAAAGTTTTGGGTTGAGTTGCTGAAATTAGAAATCAAAGGGTGGATCTTTGGGTGGGATGGTGTTTTGATCTTGATACTAGTGTTTATGGGTTGTTAGATGGTTTGTATGAAGTTTTAAATTGATCTTGGGGTTTAGGTATTTGTTTGGGATGATTTGGGGAGGTTGTAGCTTGGGAAAAACGCAAGAGAAAACCCAGAAATTCTGGGTTCGCGAAGGAGCGCCACGACCCTGTTCTTGGGCGCCACAGCGCGAGGTTGCTTCAGGAAATGGCCTAGCCGCTGGGTGTTGCGGCCCTTGAGGGGAGTGCCGCGGCCCTAGGCCATTTTGGCAGCCAAAAATTTGGGTTTTTAGGGCTTTTGCCCGGGGACACGGGGGATGGTTCCAATGTATTGTTTTAAGGAATTAGAGGTCCCGAGAGTACGGGATTGGTCCCGGGAAGTGGTTTTGGGTTTGGTTAGTATTAAAAGTGTTTTATGTGTGTTGTGACTAGGATTTCAGAAAGGCTCGTGCTAGAGGACCGTGCTTGTGACCTTGGTGCATCAGAAAGCTCGGGATACAGGTAAGAAAACTGTAGCACCCGAGAACAGGGCATGGGTCCATAGTGTTATTTCAGGGCATGGACCTAGATTGTATTACGTGCTAATGTATAACCTTAAATGAATTATTATATGATTGAATGATAATTTCGAGATGTACTGTATGTGTGATTATAATGAAATGAACGACTAAGGCCGAGAGCGGCGAAGGCTGAGAACGGCCGTGGGGCTGGAAGTAACACTTAGCACATGGAGTGCTTATAGTCAGGGTGGGACCCAATGGATACATGAGTTATCCTTACGGTAAGGACCGAGACCCCAGGCTTTGGTAAGGCCTCTGGGGCGGCATGGCCGTGTTTGTTCAGTCTGATGGTTTTTCTTTTTATCAGTGGATTATATGTTAACTATATTATATGCATATGTTATTTACTGTATGAGTTTTCTTGCTGGGCTTTGGCTCACAGGTGCTCTGTGTGGCAGGTAAAAGCAAGGGGTCAGTCAACCAGCCATGAGTATGGAGAGCGTGGGGGCAGTGCGTACATGTTCGGCCTACCCGACTGCTTTGGTTGGGGGCATTTTGAATATGGTTGTATTAACTTATTCTTTTGATAGTCAATCAAGTGTAAATCTATTTTTAAGTTGTAAGTATTTTGTAAACCTTATTTTTGGGATCCCAGATGTTGATACTTAAAGTTTTTAATGAAACTAAGTATTTTCAAAGATTACAGCCTTAACTTCCGGTTAGTCACACTTTGGTCTTTGAAAACCTCGTAGAGTCAGTTAGTTGCACAGTTGTGTTTTAAACTCACTTAGTAACGGCTCTAAGGTAGTAGGGCGTTACAATCAGTGTCGTTTTTTCTCTTGAAGGTTTAGTGTAGTTTTGACTTCTACTCGTCGTTGGCCAGAATCGTGGTCAATAATGTGAGACAGGTAATATACTATCATTAGTCTATATTTTATCAATAAATGACAAATTGTTGTTATTTATTCAATTTAATTTTATTGTTTAATTAACATATGCAGCAGCTGCCCAAAAGAAGAGGTCGGTCTCGATCCAAAAATTTGCAGCAGCTCGTGAACGACAATAAAGGTCCATTGGCTCTACAATTTGATCTGAAGGAGGGAACCTACAAAGCAGTTGGTGATTTTGGGACATTGTTCACGATACTTATTGGTAACCTTATTGGTCACCATGTCCCATTATATTATGACTCATGGAAGAGTGTTCTGGATGAGCACAAGATAGGATTGATGCAAAAGCTTGAGGTAAATTTATCAACTTATTCACATGTAATATTTTTTTTTATAATTTCAAAAATCTAACCATTTTTTGAAGGAATTTTTCATTCTTCCCCAAGCTCTCCCTGAGTGGCGACTGATAGAGAATGGGATTGAGCGAGAGTTTCAAGATCGCTACAATGATAGAAAAGGTCGCAAGAAAAGACACTTCAATGAACATGGAGGGTATGATGATATCGAGACAGCCAGAAATAATCCATAAGAGGACATGGACAACAAGAGTTGGCAGAAGTTGGTTGACCTTTTCACCACTCTACATTTCATGGCACACTCAAAGGCAAATGCTGCCGACAGAGCAAAACAGAAGTATACTTCTGCTTGATTTAAGAAGGTAAATAAAAATATATAGATAATTTGAAATATTTTAAGTTATCTTAATAATAATTTCAACATGTAACTGAGATTTTCTTAAATTTTGTTTTTCTAAAGATGAATCTTTAGACTAAGGAACTGCCCAGCATTATCGATACGTTCCATGACGTGCACAATCATCTGACACGTGGATGGGTGAACAAGAATGCTAAGGATGCATATGTAAGTAACTTTCTAAGTTTTGTATATATGTATATTATTCAATTATATTATGTATTAATTGTCTTGTTTCTAAATTGCAGGATGCCTTGCAGAAAGAAGTTCAGACACAATCCCAATCCCAATCCCAATATCACTACAAGAAAAAATACTTTTAATAACACCAAAAATGTGTTATCAAAACATACAATAACACTTTTTGATGTGTTAAGACCGACTATGTTATCGTAGGTCAGGGTACTTTACATAACACTTTATCAGTGTTATACAGATGTGTTATTATACTGTCAACGATAACACACTTTCTGTGTTATTTTAATATATAGATAAGTGTTTAATTATGTTATTTATAGTCAATTATATAACACATTTCAATACTTATAAATTTGTGTTATACTACACTTTAGTATAACACTTTTTTTGTGTTATACTACACTTTAGTATAACGCATATGTTATATTAGCTTAGAGAAACATAATCTTTTTTTACTTACACAAAACTAGGAAAACAAATATGAAAGTTGAAGCCAAATAAGGTAACATAAATAGATTTTTATTAATTACTCAAATGTAATTACAATATTTAGTCTGCTAGTCTAGGCTTAAGAAATCATATTACAATATAATTTATGCCCAATTCAGATTCCTTTATCACTAAATACAAAACAAGAAATGTATACAAAAATTAGTGAAATACATTCTTCCATTCTAAAAGCCTCAACTACAAATGTTGTCAAGAATTGCTCCAAAGAAATCATCTCAATATACCTGCACATTGTAAAAAAAAAGTCCTTTTATAATTAAGAACATAAGGCTTAAGCTAGTTTCCACCTGTAAGCATATAAAGTTTAAATTAAATTTGTAATAACTCCAAAACTTGATAAAACAACAAGGTATAGCAAGATGTACTACCATGCAAAACAATGACTGAAGCAACAAAACATGAAACTTAAAACAAGGCTTGTGAAATGTATCAAGATAACAAATATATCTATAAGAGCAACACGGACAAACATCAACATTTAGAAATGGTCAGAGAGAGAGAGAATGAAAGAAAGGACCTATAACAACTGTTATGCTTGCAGTGATCACTACTAAGATACCAAAATGAATTAAAAAAATCTGAAGCCTGAGAAGATGAGATTTTCAGATAACCAATACTAGACTAGTTAGAATCTCACATCCATTACTGGATGAAGAAACCTAAATAATTAAATAATTAACAAGAAACTAAGATATACCATAAACAACATGACACAGGAATTATTTGAAGAAAAAATTGCTCATGAAACATTACCCATGGCTGGCTATAACAACATGCGTATTCATATAACAACAGAAGAAAAAGAAATCCCAGACTAGATGCAATATTCATATATTTCATAAAATTATGCATAAAACAATATGAATCTACTTTCTCTAGTATAAGTATAGCTGTAATATCACAAAGATATCTTTCAAGTATAGCTGTAACAAATGACTCTGTACATGAATATTAATGCTTTCTTTAGTTTCTTCTTCTTTAGACTATAAGTATCTAACTTTAAAATGTTTCTATATCTTGGTTCCCATAGGTATCATGTCCAGCTTGTAGAGAGAAATGTTTGCTCTTCTAATGAGTTAGCCATTTACTTAAAGATTATCTATGTTAATTTTGTTTGATCATCCAGAAATAGTCTTGTACATTTTTGTGACAGTAGAGTATAAATTTTTTTTTGTTTTATTCAACCTTTTTCAGTTTGTTTAATGAGAAAGGACAATAGTTATTATTATAGCTTCTGGATAGTTAAAAGCCTCACCTTCTCTAGTACTAGTCAAGCACAAAATAATGACAGAGTAAAGAAATTTTTGAACTTTTCTATCCTAAATTTTACAGTATATGAACTAGTTACCCATTGGAATAAAATTAGTGCAAGTAAAATATATCAGAGAGAGCATAGTTACCAATGTCTCTTTTATTCCACAGCTAAACTCTCAACAAAAATTTAAAAGAATAAATGGCAAACACGAGATCACTTCACATAAGTATATGTAGAAAGTATAAGCTTAGATATGACCACGAACTATGACTTTAGATCATTAAGAAAACATGTAAACAAAACCAGAGAACTTTATAAATGATATTAGAATGTCAAACTATGAATGCACTGCAAGAGAAGGGAAGCTTATAGATTACCCCTAACAATGTGACCAAGATACGAGCTCCACTGCATCCTAATGATACAGCCCCACCATGTACGTTAAGGCTTTCCTAAGATATTTGGAAATTGGAAGAGTAAAAAAATGTAGATAAGGATAGTGACAAAATGGAGCAAAGCTGAAATGCTTTGTGGACAGATGAATGACTATACAAATTGCAGAAAATGGAAGAGTGATCACATTTAAAATAGCATACATTTCAGACTTAAGAGTAAATGAACTTGAAAGAAATCATCTAGTTTTCTCCAAACTCACGGGATTAAGACCAAGCAGCTTTTGATTGGCTAAAGCTACAACCTAGAGAGAAGAAGGACAAATATAAATTAATGAAAAAAAAATGCTTACTAAATCAAGAACAGTATAGGGATTACAAGTACTAAAATCTTACAGAAAATGCTTCATTTATTTCATAGTAATCAATCTGAGAAGCATCTAAACCAGCATTTGAAATAGCTTTTGGTATCACAAGGGCTGGAGAAGTTGTAAAGAATTCAGGTGCCTGCAAAGATAATCTTCTTTGAGCTATGTTTCAGCAACAGTAAAATAGAACTAGGAAGCCAATTCATTGGAGTACCTGAGCTGCATCAGCATTGCCCTTAATCTTTGCAATTACTTGCAATCCAAGTTGAAGTGCCTTCTCTCCACTCACTAGGACTAATGCAGCTGCACCATCACTATTTAAGATAAAAACCAAACTATATTAAGGCAAGTTAAAATCTGAAACCCTAGTCACACACACATAAAAATAAGAAAAAGGCTGCCCACAGAAAATAAACTAGTTTTGTTGTAGCATAAACTACAATAAGTGTTGCACACCAGTTGCTTAAATGTACAAGAAAGTAAATGAGTATTTAGATAGTACAAGCCTCTAAACAGAAACAATATATCTGATTGCATTACCACACTAAGTTAATAATTTTTTTTTCAGCATTGGCAGCGGGGGAAAGAGAGAGGTGGGAACCTTATGATTGAAGCATTGCTAGCAGTAACAGAGCCCTCTTTCTGCTTGAAACTTGGTCTTAGCTTTCTTAATTTTGCAGCATCAAACTATGAAGAGAGACAAAAACAAATTAAAAGTACTGAAGCAAGTATTGAAAAATCTGACTTAAAATATACTTTTAACTAGAAAACCGTACTATGACATAAATATTAATAATTATACAAGTTCAAAAAATTTAGTATATACCATTTAGTGTCAAGATAACCCACATCCATATATTTTTTTTTTAAAAATGGACCTCAGAAAATCCTAGTACCCTAGAAGCAATCAAGCCAATAAATTGCACTGGTAGAAACTTCTAATTATGGAACAAAACTGCTTTCCAAATGAGCAAGCAAGAAACATTCACAAATAGAGAAGAATATAAATAATTATTAAGCTTTACTTTTAATTTTTAAGTTAGTTTTGTTTAAATATATATTTTTCATTATATGACACTTTTCTATTCCATTTGAATTATTGTGATATTTTGATAAAGTTTATTTAAACATTAAATTCTTTAAATCTCTAAAAAAAATTTGAATAATATTTGAATTTGCTTGATTATCTCTTGAGATTTAATTTATTTTTGTTTGCATAAGCTTGTTTAAATGTTCACATGATGATTTGATGTTTTTGTGTTTATATGTTAAATATCTATTTTGAAAACAATTTTAACTTTTCAAATTAATTACATAAGCTTTACTTTTATTTGTGATTTTCTTTGAACTATTTCCAATATGTAATTTTTGAGTTAAGCATTTGACATCACCAATTAAAACAAAAACTTGATGGACCCAAAACGGGTATGTTTAAAAATTTATATATCGCAAGCGCACGAATCGTCCATATAGAATAGTGATCGTGTAAGCAAGGATGTCGAACCCAAGGGAGTTGTCTAAAATCGAAAATGAAACTATTTTAAATCAAAAATAATAAATTCTAACCTAGCTTAAAGATTGATGAGTTTTAATATTATGAACATAAAATAAAAGATTGAAAAATAAAGCTATTTAAGATAATGAAAATAAACCAATAATGATTTGACAATAAGTGTTAAAAGAAAAGATTATTAAGATACTAGAATCCACAAAATGTAAGTTTAATAATATTTATTAGTATATTGATTCCCAAGTTTTAGTGATAGTTAAAATAATTTAAACTATCATTTTCCAAAAAGATTTATAATTTTAAGCACAAATTTCTTATAAAAAGATAGGATTTTTCTTCACTTTTCAAAATTATAATTTCAAAGCATTTAGTGTAAATCAATCTAATGAAATAACAAATAAATCAATGAACATTATTTATAAGGAAAAACATAATATTTTTGTTCTAAGCATGGATGTGTACAATTTAATGACACATCTTACACAAAGAATATTATGTTTATGCACTAATGAAGAACAAAGTGTAAATATGTTCTAACAATCTAAAATACAAGATATTTAAGATGAAAGAAATATATGAAGAAGAAAAATCCATAGACTTTGTTGCATTACAAGGGAAATCAACATACAACATAAATATTACCTAGTTACAAGTTGCTTCATCATGATCTTGATAATCTTATGAAAAAGATTAGAAGCACATAACTAGAGTAGAAATTACAAAATAAATGACATACATACTTGCAAAATGCTCTTGAAAAACCCAAATGGAAGAGAGAATGGTAGAGAGAAAATGGGAGAAAAAGATGGTAACCAAAACATTAAGCACCCCAAAATGGTCTTCAAAACCCTTATTTATAGCCAAAATGAGATTATTAAAATAATCAATTTAAATTAAGTAAATTGATTAAATTAATAATAATATGGTAAATATGGGTAAATTGTAGGAGTGATGATGATTTTGGGGTAAAAAGTGTGTAGAAAATGAGTAAAAAGATGGCAATTTTGTCATAGGGGACAAAATGCAATTTTATGGGCTCAAGAGGATGTACGGCAGAGAGGCGGCTGGGAGGCTTTGGACTGCTATTGGGCCTGAGGGAGCAATGCTAAGTTGAGGCATAAGAGAGCCCAGGCGTACGGCTGGGAGTGGAAGGCCCACGTTTGGGCTATGCTGACTTTGGTTGATTTGTGGCAGGGAAGTGCTTTGTGCACTGCGCATGTGAAGGCTGAGGAGAAGACTCAAGTGCTGGCGTGGACAGGTGGCAAATGGAGGCTATTTGATTGCTTCAGGTTGATGCTGGGAATGAATTGGTGTTCAGGTTGATGCTGGGAAAGGCAGCTTGGAAGAGCTTGGTGCTGGGCTTCATGGCATTGGGCCTTGGGCCTTGGGCCTGCTTTTGGTATTTCAAAAATACCAACTTTCTTTACTTTTAAAGCTTTATAATTTTTATTTTCAAAGCCCAAAAATACAATAAATTCCTTACAAAATAAACATAAAATAAATCATAATAAAATATTTTCAACTATAAAATAAATCAAATTAATTTTTTGAAAATATTAATTATAACTTAATTTATATTAACATTTAGTTTCAATAAAACACACACTTTCTTACTTTTAACTAAACACAATAATTTAAATAATTAAACTACAACAAAATAACTATAAAAACACACAAAAATATATAAAATCAAAATAAGACTAATAAATTCAAAATTACTTAAAAACTTAATAAATCAATTAAAAACTCAAGAATTAAGCAACAATTAGCACATAAAAAGTAGTAAAATAACTCTATTTTGTAGAGTTATCACACCCCCAAACTTAATATTTTGCTAGTCCTCGAGCAAAAGGAAAATTTAAAAACACACATTATATATATATTTTTATTGGTGATATAAAAATGATTTTCTCAAAAATTGCACAATGAAAATAAATCTAAAAAATTATTATGAATAAAAGTTAAGCTTATGTAATTAATTAAATTGTTAATTTTGCTTTTAGAAAAAAAAAATGCTTTCATTTAAGATTATTTTCCACTTAAACTTATAGGAAATAAGAATGTTTTTGTTATGAAAAATGTAATTTTTTGTTACAAGCAAAATTGACCCTATAATTAAAAACAAAGCTTAAAAATTATTCATATTTTTAAGAGAATTAGATTCAAACTCAATCATGATTTTTATCATTGAAAATGAAAAATATCACCAAATTTTTTTTTTAATATATATATTTTTGAATTTTTATGAAAATGAACAAATAAAATAAAAAAAAATTAACAAAATAACAACTTTGAATTTTTATGAAAATGAACAAATAAAATAAAAAAAATTTAACAAAATAACAACATATAAATAAAAAAAAAAAAAATTCAAACAAGCATGACTAACATAAATAAAACACAAAACATTAAAAATAATACAAAGCAAACATAAATAACATAAATAAAACACAAAACAAACACAATAAAACTTGATACCCCCAAACTTAATTTAAGCATTGTCCTCAATGTGTCAAAATAGAAATATAAATTAAATTGAGAAGAGTGTAAAATTTAGAATGGTCGTACCTCGATATTGTGCATTGCGAAGAGAGAACAAGATACAACGAACAAAAATAAAATCACACATAAAACAATAATACAAATAAAACACAAGTTATCAAGATCACACAGGAATCAAAGAACATGGTAAACAGGGTCCTCAAGGAGTATCTCATCCACTTCATCAGATTTTAATTCTAAAAATGGTTTTAATTTTTGTCCATTAACTTTAAATATATCACCATTTTTAGGATTTTCAATTTCAATAGCTCCATGTGGAAAAACAATACGAACAATGTAAGGACCGGACCACCTAGAGCGTAACTTTCCCGGGAATAAATGCAAACGAGAGTTGTATAAAAGGACTTTCTGACCTGGATAAAAATCTTTTCTCAAAATATTTTTATCATGGTAAAATTTCATGCGATCCTTATACTTTTTTGAATGGTCATATGCATCATTCCTAATTTCGTCTAGTTCATTTAGTTGAAGTTTTCGTTTCTCACCTGCTTTGTCTAAAGAAAAGTTTAACTGCTTAATTGCCCAAAAGGCTCTATGTTCTAACTCAACAGGTAAGTGGCACGCCTTCCCATACACAAGTTTGTAGGGTGACATGCCAATGGGTGTTTTGTACGCGGTACGATACGCCCATAATGCATCAGTGAGTCTTAAGGACCAATCTTTCCTAGTTGGATTCACAGTTTTTTCTAAAATGTGCTTAACTTCCCTATTAGACACTTCAACTTGACCACTAGTTTGTGGGTGATATGGTGTTGAGACTTTATGCGTAATGCCATATTGTTTCATCAAATGTTCAAATGGCCTATTACAAAAGTGTGTACCGTTATTACTAATTATAGCACGTGGTGAACCAAAACGGGAAAATATATTTTCTTTTAAAAATCGAAGCACAACTTTGTGGTCATTAGTGTGGCATGCAATAGCTTCAACCCATTTAGACACATAATCAACTCCAACAAGTATATAAAGATTACCAAAAGAGTTAGGAAATGGTCCCATAAAATCAATGCCCCAAACATCAAATATGTCAATAATAAGAATAGGATTTAAATGCATCATATTTCTTTTAGTTAAACTTCCTAACTTTTGGCAACGTTCACAAGCTTTACAATAAACATATGTATCATGAAAGATAGTAGGCCAATAAAAACCACATTGTAAAAATTTAGCAGCTGTTTTCTTACCACTAAAATGTCCTCCACATGCTTGATCATGACAAAAAGATATGATTTTAGATTGATCACAGTTTGGAATGCATCTTCTAATTATTTGATTAGGGCAGTATTTAAACAAGTAAGGATCATCCCAAATAAAGTTTTTCACCTCAGAATAAAATTTAGATTTATCATGCTTAGACCAATGAGATGGTATTTCTTTAGTGACCAAATAATTAACAATATCAGCATACCAAGGCAATGAAGAAATATACATCAATTGTTCATCAGGAAAAGTTTCAGTGATAGGAGTGGGATCATGTATAGTTTCAACAACTAGTCTAGATAAATGATCAGCAACAACATTTTCAGATCCTTTTTTATCACGTATTTCTAAGTCGAATTCTTGTAAAAGCAGGATCCAACGGATCAAATGAGACTTAGCATCTTTTTTTGATAAGAGATATTTTAATGCAGCATGATCAGAGTAGACAATAATTTTAGACGCTAACAGATAAGATCTAAATTTCTCTAATGCAAAGACAACAGCAAGCAATTCTTTTTCGGTTGTGGAGTAATTTAATTGAGCATCATTTAAATTTTTGCTAGCATAGTATATTACATGAGGTATTTTTTCAAGTCTTTGTCCTAAGACAGCACCTATAGCATAATCAGAAGCATCACACATGATTTCAAAAGGTATTTTCCAATCAGGAGGTCGAATAATGGGTGCAGTAGTCAAATTTTTTTTTAATTTTTCAAAGGCAACATGGCAATTATTATCAAAGACAAAAGCATTTTCTTTTCCAAGTAAATGGCATAAAGGCCGAGAAATTTTGCTAAAGTCTTTTATAAATCTTCTATAAAAACCGGCATGGCCTAAGAATGATCTAATTTCTTTCACAGTTTTAGGTGGGGGAAGTTTTGAAATAAGATCAACTTTAGCTTTATCAACTTCTATTCCATCAGATGAGATTACATGACCTAAAACAATTCCTTTTTTAACCATAAAATGACATTTTTCCCATTTAAGCACAAGGTTGTTCTCTTTGCAACGAATTAAAACAAGTGAAAGATGATGCAGACATTCATCAAAGGAAGAACCAAACACAGAAAAATCATCCATAAATACTTCAAGAAATATTTCAACCATGTCAGAAAAAATCGAAATCATACACCTTTGAAAAGTCGCAGGTGCATTACATAATCCAAAAGGCATGCGACGATAGGCAAAAGTCCCAAAAGGGCATGTAAATGTAGTCTTTTCTTGATCTTCTGGGGCAATGGAGATTTGGTTATATCCCGAATACCCATCAAGAAAACAATAATATGCATGGCCAGCTAATCGTTCAAGCATTTGATCAATAAAAGGTAATGGAAAATGATCTTTTCTAGTAACATTATTCAACTTTCTATAATCTATGCACACTCTCCACCCCGTTTGTACTCTAGTAGGGATTAATTCATTTTTCTCATTTTCAACAACTGTGATCCCAGACTTCTTAGGCACAACTTGAACTGGACTAACCCATTGACTATCAGAAATAGGGTAAATGATACCTACATCTAACAATTTTATGACCTCTTCTCTAACTACGTCTTTCATATTTGGATTTAATCTTTTTTGACATTCCCGAGAGGTTTTAGCATTCTCTTCTAGATGGATTCTATGCATACATATGGATGGGCTAATTCCTTTAATGTCTCCAATGGTCCAACCTATGGCTTCTTTATGTTTTCTAAGGACATCTAACAACTTATTTTCTTGTTCTTTATCTAAAGCAGATGCTATGATAACAGGTAAGTTTTCAGATTCTCCTAGAAAAGCATATTTTAAATTTTCTGGTAAAGGTTTAAGGTCTAACTTTGGAGACTCAGAAATTGATTGAACATGATCTAAGGGTGAAAAAGGTTCAACTTTGGTTTCATTTAAGGGTATAGGCTCTAGCAAAGCATTCACATCATCATTAAAGTCATCAACATGCAAGTTCATACCAAAGTATTTTTCACAAAAATCAAATAAGTCATTTCCATCATCTTCACAAATACTATCTATCATGTTAACTTCATGTATTTCCTCACACTCAACAGATTTAGCAACATTAAAAACATTCAATTCAACAGTCATATTTCCAAAAGATAATTTCAAAACACCATTACGACAATTTATGATTGCATTAGATGTAGCTAAGAATGGTCTACCTAAAATGATAGGAATTTGAGCATGCATATTTTCCACAGGTTGAGTATCAAGAACAATGAAGTCAACAGGAAAATAAAATTTATCAACTTTTATCAAAACATCCTCTATAATGCCTCTAGGAATTTTTACAGAACGATCGGCTAATTGAAGAGTTATAGAGGTAGGTTTTAGCTCACCAAGTCCAAGTTGCTTATAAACAGAATAAGGCAATAAATTTACACTAGCACCCAAATCAAGTAAAGCTTTGTTAATAAAATGATCACCAATAATGCATGAAATTGTGGGACACCCAGAATCTTTATATTTAACAAGACTCTTATATTGAATAATGGAACTAGCTTGTTCAGTTAAAAACGCCTTTTTAGGAACATTAGTGTTTCTTTTACCAGTACAAAGATCCTTTAAAAATTTAGAGTAGGCAGGAATTTGTTTAATGGCATCTAAGAAAGGGATATTGATACTAACTTGTTTAAAAACTTCTAAGATGTCATTATATTGGCTGCCCTTTTTAATTGGAAGTAATCTTTGTGGGAATGGGGCTTTTGGAATGAAAGGATGGATTGGAATTTCTTTGTTTGATGAGTCATTGAGATTAGAACTAGAAGGCTGACTCTTTTCTTTTTCTTTTTCTTTTTCGTTTTCAACCGGGTATGTAATCGGGTTTGACAATTTTCTTTCCAGACCTAAGAGTTGAAATTGATTTGACTTCTCCATTATGACTAGACTTTCCTATCTCATATTGACCTTTTGGATTAGGGATAGGTTGACTGGGAATGTTCCTTTTTCTCTATCAGCTAAAGCAGTGGCGAGTTGTCCTACTTGTGTCTCGAGTTTGGTAATAGATTGAGATTGATTGTGTAGGATTTGTTGGGTGGATTGCATAAATTGTTGTAAAGTATCTTCTAAGGAAGGTTTTCTTTGTTGCGGATATGATTGATTTTGTGGGGCATGAGCTTGGTTTTGTGTGTTGTATTGGTACCCTTAATTCATTTGGGGTTGGTTTTGTCTCCATGAAAAGTTCGGATGATTTCTCCAATTTGGATTGTAGGTGGACGAAAATGGGCTATCATTTGGTTTCCCATAAGAATGAAGAGCATTGGCCTCCTCAGAAAAGGCTTCTTGGTAGGAAGGACATGATTGGGCATTATGGCAAGGACTAGAACATATAGAACAAACATCTTTTCTTGGTTGTATTGGAGAGTTTATAGTTTGGCTTATGGCTAAAGCTTCTACTTTTCTTGCTAATTTGTCTAAGGATGTTCTTAAGTCTAATTCTTCTTTTACTTCATACCTTCCTCCTCTTTTTGGTGAATTAGTTGACCTAGACCTAGGATCAAAATAATTCCATTGTTGTGAATTGACAGATAAATCTTCAAGGGCGTCCCACGCCTCTTGTCCTTGAAATTTTAAAAAATTTCCAGTATGCATAGATTGAATCATTTGACGATTAGAGGGAGTCAAACCATCATAAAAATATTTTACAAGTCTCCATTTTTCAAAACCATGATGAGGACATTTTAATAATAAATCTTTAAATCTTTCCCAACATTCATAAAACTCTTCATTATCTTTTTGAAAAAACTCCGAGATTTCTCTCCTTAGATTATCAGTTTTAGACATAGGAAAAAATTTCAGTAAGAATTTATTATAAAGTTGATCCCATGTAGTTATAGATCCCGTGGGAAGGGAATTTAACCAAGCTTTTGATTTGTCTTTTAATGAAAAAGGAAACAATCTTAGTTTGACCGACTCATCAGAAAAATTTTGAAATTTAAATGTTGAGCAAATTTCTAAGAGATCTTTGACATGCATGTAAGGATCCTCTCTATCTAACCCATAAAAAGATGGCAACAATTGAATGATTGCTGGTTTAAGCTCAAAATGAGTAGCAGAAGTTGTAGGTAAAACAATGCATGAAGGAGCATTAGATGAAATAGGTGCAAAATATTCAAGCAAAGTTTTTTCAGGCACAACATTTTCATCAACAATATTAGCAATAGGTTCCATGATGCTTAGATTTTTACTAACACTTTCAATTTCAAATAAAGATAAACGTCTTTTTACTAATCGTTTTTTAGAGTTACGTTCCCAATGATGCATACAAATTTCACAAACAAGGCAACAAGGATAATCTCAAACAAACAATTTTCTGATGTGGAAGATCAGTTAAAACCGCAACCACAGAGCATACTTAGAATTTTTAGAGATTTCACAACAATATAATTCTTATGGTTTACTTGTCCCCAGGCTTATTTGATTCCACTTACTCGCGCACTACTAACAACTCCCCGAGGTTAATTAGTAGAGGCGGATTGGGAATTTTGTTCAAATTTCCTTTAAGCAAAAATTGCTTATGGTGAAAGGACAAGATTTAGGTTTCTCTTTTTTTTTCAAGTATTTTTCACAATATTATACTAAAATATTATAGAAGACAAAGAAAAATAAGGCAAAAATTAAAAAAAGACTAAAATTTAAGCAAGAGTGGGGAGGCATAGCATGCCATCAACCATGACAAAATTAAGGTAAAAACTAGGAGGCACAAGTGCCATCAACTCAAACATAAGATAGAGGACTAGGAGGCAAAAATTGCCATCAACTAGCTAGGAGGCAAAATTGCCATCAACTAGTAATTTGCGGAAATTAAATAAAATAAAAATTACAACAATATAAATAAAGAAAATTACAACAAAGGTTAGGAGGCACAAGTGCCGTCAACTAACAAAGAAATAAAATAAATAAAATTACAACAAGATTATAAAAAAAACTAGGAGGCACAAGTGCTGTCACTAAAAAAAAACAATAAATATAAATATATAAGTATATATATATTTTTTTATGGGTGGTTGAACCGTCCCAAATTTTCTTTTTATCTTTTTTTTTTTTAGATTTTATAGATATATATTTTTTTAGTTTAATTTTTTTTTTAGTGCAAAAATTAAAATAACTAGTAGAAGAATTTACTAACCTTGAGATAATTTTCGTTTCTTTTCTCTTGCAACTCCCCGGCAACGGCGCCAAAAACTTGATGGACCCAAAACGGGTATGTTTAAAAATTTATATATCGCAAGCGCACGAATCGTCCATATAGAATAGTGATCGTGTAAGCAAGGATGTCGAACCCAAGGGAGTTGTCTAAAATCGAAAATGAAACTATTTTAAATCAAAAATAATAAATTCTAACCTAGCTCAAAGATTGATGAGTTTTAATATTATGAACATAAAATAAAAGATTGAAAAATAAAGCTATTTAAGATAATGAAAATAAACCAATAATGATTTGACAATAAGTGTTAAAAGAAAAGATTATTAAGATACTAGAATCCACAAAATGTAAGTTTAATAATATTTATTAGTATATTGATTCCCAAGTTTTAGTGATAGTTAAAATAATTTAAACTATCATTTTCCAAAAAAGATTTATAATTTTAAGCACAAATTTCTTATAAAAAGATAGGATTTTTCTTCACTTTTCAAAATTATAATTTCAAAGCATTTAGTGTAAATCAATCTAATGAAATAACAAATAAATCAATGAACATTATTTATAAGGCAAAACATAATATTTTTGTTCTAAGCATGGATGTGTACAATTTAATGACACATCTTACACAAAGAATATTATGTTTATGCACTAATGAAGAACAAAGTGTAAATATGTTCTAACAATCTAAAATACAAGATATTTAAGATGAAAGAAATATATGAAGAAGAAAAATCCATAGACTTTGTTGCATTACAAGGGAAATCAACATACAACATAAATATTACCTAGTTACAAGTTGCTTCATCATGATCTTGATAATCTTATGAAAAAGATTAGAAGCACATAACTAGAGTAGAAATTACAAAATAAATGACATACATACTTGCAAAATGCTCTTGAAAAATCCAAATGGAAGAGAGAATGGTAGAGAGAAAATGGGAGAAAAAGATGGTAACCAAAACATTAAGCACCCCAAAATGGTCTTCAAAACCCTTATTTATAGCCAAAATGAGATTATTAAAATAATCAATTTAAATTAAGTAAATTGATTAAATTAATAATAATATGGTAAATAGGGGTAAATTGTAGGAGTGATGATGATTTTGGGGTAAAAAGTGTGTAGAAAATGAGTAAAAAGATGGCAATTTTGTCATAGAGGACAAAATGCAATTTTATGGGCTCAAGAGGCTGTACGGCAGAGAGGCGGCTGGGAGGCTTTGGACTGCTATTGGGCCTGAGGGAGCAATGCTAAGTTGAGGCATAAGAGAGCCCAGGCGTACGGCTGGGAGTGGAAGGCCCACGTTTGGGCTATGCTGACTTTGGTTGATTTGTGGCAGGGAAGTGCTTTGTGCACTGCGCATGTGAAGGCTGAGGAGAAGACTCAAGTGCTGGCGTGGACAGGTGGCAAATGGAGGCTATTTGATTGCTTCAGGTTGATGCTGGGAATGAATTGGTGTTTAGGTTGATGCTGGGAAAGGCAGCTTGGAAGAGCTTGGTGCTGGGCTTCATGGCATTGGGCCTTGGGCCTGCTTTTGGTATTTCAAAAATACCAACTTTCTTTACTTTTAAAGCTTTATAATTTTTATTTTCAAAGCCCAAAAATACAATAAATTCCCTACAAAATAAACATAAAATAAATCATAATAAAATATTTTCAACTATAAAATAAATCAAATTAATTTTTTGAAAATATTAATTATAACTTAATTTATATTAACATTTAGTTTCAATAAAACACACACTTTCTTACTTTTAACTAAACACAATAATTTAAATAATTAAACTACAACAAAATAACTATAAAAACACACAAAAATATATAAAATCAAAATAAGACTAATAAATTCAAAATTACTTAAAAACTTAATAAATCAATTAAAACTCAAGAATTAAGCAACAATTAGCACATAAAAAGTGGTAAAATAACTCTATTTTGTAGAGTTATCAATAACCCACATCCATATTTTTTTTTTTTAAAAATGGACCTCAGAAAATCCTAGTACCCTAGAAGCAATCAAGCCAATAAATTGCACTGGTAGAAACTTCTAATTATGGAACAAAACTGCTTTCCAAATGAGAAAGCAAGAAACATTCACAACTAGAGAAGAAATATGGAGCTTTCTCAACATTACCATTGAAATAAGTGATGGAGCTTTCTCTGACCAAACAGTGGTCACTATCTGGGACAACCTTCCTTAACACCGTCTTGCCATTGAAGTTCTATAGAATCTGCCTGAATCTAGCAGCAGAGACAAGTGGTTGAAGGTTGAGTTGTGCATGTCCCATTTTGTCATCTGTCTTCAAGAGGTCTTTATCAAACACTTCCTAAGGGGAGAAAGCGCTTTGTTCATATAACATACTAGTCTTAATTATGTCTTCAAAGGAATACATGAGAAGAAGATTAAAAAAATAGATGCAAACTGAAACTATTGATAAAGGCCAAAAGCCAATAATTGGCTTGAGGAAGGAAAAGGTGAAACATTTGCTACATAAACTCACAAGTTAGAGCTGAAGCTCCCATATTCAGTGAGAAAAGAATATAGGGACAATAAATAAAGGTTTTGGAGCTGTGCTATCAATTAGAAAGTTGTAATACTTCAAGTTCAGACTAATGAACGCAAGAAAAATAAGTTTGTACACAATTGTCGTCCATCTAAAACATAGTTATGTAAAGACTTGAACAATATGCAACTTCAGAATGGCTAAACAAAATACAATTTCAGGATTTAACATAGCAGAGATGAGTGCCAAACTAAATTATATCTTGAAATTGAAACTATGTGGCAGATTTGGATAGCTACAAATTCAAAATCTTGGGAACTTACCAAATTCAAAACTCCATTAGGTTCTTTGAGGGAGAAAGTCAGTTCTTCATTCCAGCTGGATTGTTCTGGATAAATAGACTAATATATGTATATGTTTATATGGGGAACCTAAAAAAACACTTCTTATTTGATTGGAGGGTGGCCTTTTATGGCATCTGGTGCAATGATAAGTTTAGTTAAAATGATAAGTTTGAGTTTGAAAGCTAGATTTTTTGGTTGTTTGAGTCAACAGTGTTTGGCTAAGAATAGATCAATTGCTGAGTTGGTTAGGAGTTTATGATTTGGCTTGTATTTTAGTCTCTATTTTGAGTTCACTACAACAAAAAAGGCCATTTGTGTCAGTTTAGCACTGCCACAGTTGAGTTTTTGCGTCAGTGTACTATGTGACGTAATTGCCCATGTTGCAAACCAGAGTGTCATTTGCGTCAGTGGGGCACTGCCACAGTTGAGTTTTTTCATATTGCATGCCTAACGAACGCAATGTCTTCTTCGCTTCATAAAATGAAGACGGCATTTCATTACCTTCGGGTAATAATTCTCCTAAAAATGTTAACAACTCTGTCATTCCCTTATCACTCCACCCATGTTTGGCTTTTAAGTTATACAACCTAAGCAGTGCTGATAATTTAGTGAACCTTATACAATTAGGGAAAATGGGTTTCTCAGCATCTTCTAATATTGACTGAAATTTAATTGGATCCACATGTGATTCATATTGTGCATCATCAATCATCTCTGCAACATCATCAACTTTGTAATCAACATCAAAATACTTATTATTCTTAGATGGTCCCTCATCAGTTTCTTTCATTCTTTCACCGTGCAAAAACCATACTTTATAACTTTTGTCTATTCCATTCCTAAATAAGTGGTCTTTTATTTTAAAATTTGGCATCCTCACAACGTTACCACACTTAACACATGGACAAGGAATACTATTAGGAGATTGAGTATTTCTTGCACAAAATTCCAAGAAAAACTCAACTCCATTCCTATATTTCATAGATAACCTATCCGCTGACATCCAATCTCTATCTATTGTCAAACTTCACACAACAAAAAAAAAACAAACAAACAAAGCAAAAAACATTAACAATTAAGTTCGTAGATTACTTAATTGAAAAGTAAATAAAGGAAACAATATGTCCAAAAAAAAATTGGGCAGCATTTCCCCTATTTCTATCACATTTCCCAAATTTAAAATGTGCATTTATACAGCACATGGTATACACAAAAATATTCAACTAATAAATCAAACATGCATAATTCTCAAATTACTAAATCCTAAAAAAAATTGACCAGCATTTCCCATATTTCTATCATATTTCCCAAAATTTAAATAAACATATTTCATCACATAAACACAACAAACCAATTAATCAATCAAACATGTATAATTCCCAAATTACTAAATCTTAAAAAAAAAATTGGACATCATTTCCCCTATTTCTATCATATTTCCCAAATTTTAAATAAACTTATATTCATCACATAAATACAACAAATCAAGTAATCAATCAAACATGCACAATTACAGCCTTATATCACCGCAGCACACAGTCTCAGATCCTATCTCCACTATTTTATAATTCGTACATCCTACTAAGTTCAATATATTAATTATACATTAAGGTTTAGAATATTACCTCTAATATAAAATCCTCCAAAGCTTGATCTCACCAACAAAGTTGTCAACAAAATACCTACTCAAATATAACAATATACAAAAAAATAATAAAAAAGTTAACAAAATATAAAGAAAAATATCATAAAGCTATATTGTAACTAAATAAACAATAAAATGCTTAAAGAAAACAAATAATTTGTTATATGTACTCATTTGTTTACTTAAACCCGAAATAATTTTTTTTAAAAAAAGTTAACAACTCACATAAATAAAAATCGACTATAAATATCCTAACTAAATCAATAATAAAATATAACTTAAAAAAACAAACAATTTTAATATATACCTATTTAACCAATTAAATCCAAAATTTAAAAATAATTTTAAAAAGTTAACAAAATATAAACAAAAATTTACTAATAATAATCAAACTAAACATTTAATAAAATGAAACTTATACAAAATATATACATTAATCTATATATATACTCATTTACATAGTAAATTCGAAATTTAATTAAATTTAAAAAAAATTAATAAAATTATCTAAAAATTAAAAATCCGAAATATAGACAATTTATAAAAAAAAAAAAAAAAATTCACAAAAATTATATTTAAATCATAAAAATTAATAAAATTACACTTACTTTTGGTAATTGTGCAATGTGGGTTCTTGATGTAGAAAACCCCAAAAATCCAATAAAGATTATGGGTTTTCAAATTATATCTTCAAAAAACAAAATCTATACAAAAAAAATCCAAAAAAACTATATATAAGTTTCATAAACATATATAAATCATTATTTTAACATTAAAATTGAAAAAAAAAATGGCTGAAAACGTACCTAAATGTGGAGAACCTCGTTTGAGAGGCGCTGGTTTGGGAGGAAAACGCAGTCTTAAATTATGGTTTGAGTGAAATGGGGCTCGGCTGGGATGATGAGGGTTTTAATATAGGAGATCCAGTTGCATCAGTGGCCCATTGACGGTAACGGACGTTTGCGTCAGTGGGGCACTGACGCCGTTAACGGCCCGTTTGCGTCAGTGCCCCACTGACACAAATGGTCTCATTATACAACGTCAGTGTACGTTTATGACGCAATTGGGCCCTCATTTGTGGCAGTGTCCAACTGCCACAAATGTTAATTCTTGGTCAACTGCGTCAGTCAACTGCGTTGACTGACGCGTTTGACTGACACAATTGCCTTTTTTTGTAGTAGTGGTTTGTTGTAAGTTTGGTGGTGTTTCAAATCTAGCAGTTGTAATTTGTTTATGTGTTTTTAATATACTCCTTTTTTCGATAAAAAAAAAGTTGAAAAAACTTAAAATGCCCATGGGTGGATAAGATAAAAGCAAAGCAAACCAGGCAAATTAGCATAGGGTGATAGCAGTTAATTCAAGAATGTAAATGGAGAAAAAATAGCTCTAAAGAAGATTTTGAGACTCATGCAAATCTTATTTATATATAGAACTTTACAACAGTAGCAATACACAACATAGAAATAGATGGAAGTTGTAACAGTCTAACTGAATACAACTGAAGCTAACAAAACTAACAAACCAGAAACAAAAAACTAATCATGTAATATTACATTGTCTAACAATATATACATATATTGTTATCTTATTGGAAAGCTTCCACCTTTCACCCTTGAATTTATAAAATTATGGCCTCAGAAAATCAGTGGTAACGGCTATTCAATAAAAACAAACAAGCATAAGTGGATTCATTACAAAAAACTAGTATACAATCTGATCCCAACTTAATCCACAAAACCCATTACAAAAATAAATGTTTATGCTCTCTTGTAAACAAAATGATTGGCTGAACCTCAACTCTTTTTTAACTTTACATTGAGTTTTTCATATTAATTTTTCTATTTCAAATAAATAGGCATGCTAAATCTAATAAATAAAATTTTCTACATAACCCTTCCTTAGTACATAAAAAGTTAATAAAAGCTTGAGCAGCTGCTTCTCAGCGTCCTAGATACTATCAATCTCATTTCACAAGATATCCACATCTCAGGGTATCTGATTCAGGGTATTTGCTACTAAATTTACTGACTAACATAATAGAAACCAAATCAATTACTAGCACTATATGACTGCCATCACGACTTTCAACAAATTTTTAAAAAATGGTAGCAAAAGTACATAGCATCCTTTTTAGTATTCATAACAGAAGTACTTAACACATTTGGCCATATTATATATATGTAGTGTAGATTCATCATAACCCAAAATTATCTACCAGTGCTGATAGATAATTATCCAAAAGAGAAAAAGAAACTTTTAAGCTATTGTTTGCAAAGTGTCAATAAGGACAACACAAGGATTCACCATTTGTATCGGCTAAATCCAAAGAATAACAAAGAAAACTAGAGAAAATATATAGAACAAGAAAAGATTCAAAAGAGTACAAGCATTACATCAAGTTTCACACATTATCTATTATCTCTCCAAAGCTTATCGCAATAAAACAATAAACAAAGTTTAAATCTGCAAAAGAGCCATAAAACTAGTTTCTTATATACATATATAGACAACAAGCATATTACAATAATAGTCAGCAACATAAAAATTACGATAACAAGCATATAAAGATATAGCAAACATATTAAACTAGTTTCAGCAAGCAACACAAGCCAATGCAGAATTTGGCACAAATTATTTAATAGATTTAAATAACAGTAGAAAAAACTAAAAAAACAACACAGATAACTATAGAGCCTAATATGCTCCATAGAGCCTATCATTTAACCCTATGTATTATGCAAAAGAACAAGAAAAATTCTAACTTGTACGATGACACATTTAACAACATTAGCAAGTCACCCATAATAAATTATTTATAATAGAATAAAACATAAAGAACAATAGAACGAATTGCACCTTTTATTAGGAGACAATAGCTTCAACACAAGATTTCCTTCAAACCATTGCATGGAGCCTTATAAAGACTGAGCAAAAGGAAAAGAGACAGAGAAAAAAAAAAGGGGGATAAGTCTTCCAAAAATAAGATAGTAACTTAACATACAAAAATAACATATAGCATAGCAAATAGCAAAGCTAAAACTTGACACGTGACAAATTCTAAATAAGTTTGGCACATAACAAAGCAAATCAGATTGACACAAAACTTATAACATAATAATAAATAGAAAAAGTAAAGAAACAGAAGTATTATAATCTCATAGGAGTAAACATATTCATTGGTTTATATTCTAAAAGCATAAAAGTCAAAATAAATCACATAATCAATAGGATTTAGATATAAATGCAACAAAATGACATTCCAAATTAAGGACTCAAGTCAATTCATATCAAGCAAGCATTAAAAATTCAATCAAACCAATAAATCAAAACCGCAGAAAAAGTAAATGAATAAAAAATATTTTAATTGCAAAAAAAAAAAAGAATAAATATCATTTAACTGATTTCTTTATTCTTTTTCTATTGAGGATAAAGAATCAATAAAGAAGTCTTTATTTTTCAGTGATAACAAAAAGACCCAGAACGCACAAATTCCTTAGAATGCCATTACTCTTCATATAACAAATTTAACCAAGTCATACGAATCAATAAATACAACCTTATATCTAAATATAAATTATCCAATTACACACTAGGAATTTGAATGTATATTTACTTATATATATATATATATAATCTTTATATGAATGATCATTACCAAAATCAAAAGAAAGAATCAAAGTAAAAAAAATGTTTTATATTATATAGATGGAGACAGAGAATGATTCCAAAATCGAAACTTTGAGGACATGAATGGATGATTCTTATTCTCTACCCAAACTAATTTAATAATTAGTGACCATTCATGGTGACTTCCGAAGGGCAAAACTTTTAGAAGTATAATTGAAAATTAGTTATTTCTCCTGCCCTATTCTTACATTTACACCATATTCTAGTATTCATATATAGATAGTTATATCTCGATCTCAAATGGGTTATTCATAAATTAAGAAATTGATGTCAAAAAGATTCGATCTCCCTATATGTCTCCTTGGTTTTACTAAGACCATCCTTAAAGACTTCTATAATACCACTTCACGATTGAAACCTCCACACATCCTCAACCCTGAGCCAAACACAAAAACAGAGAAGAGAGAGATAGGAAAAAAAACAAAAGCAGAATGAGAAGAGATACATACTGTCGTGCCTACCTTCGTTGAGCCCTTCAGCTATACTGAGCTCTACCACGGTCGAACCCAACCGATGCACCTGCCCCAACGAGCCCCCAAGCCTCCACGTCCTACCCAGCCCCTGCGCCGTCGAGCCCAGACCCGAGACCCCCCCACCCGCCGTCGAGCCCAGCCGTCGAGCCACCAGTCGTTGTTGTTAAGCCCAGCCCCGAGCCACCAATTGTTGCTGTCGAGCCCAGCCCCAAGCCCCTTGCCGCCGAACAGCCTGACCCCAACCCCCTTGCCGTCGTCGACCACCATTCCCCGAGCCCCTGCCGTCGTCGTTTGGGCCTAACAGAAAAAATGAGAGAAAACGAACCCAACTAAAAAAAAAAGATGAGAGCACTTACACGCTTGTGTCCTCGCGACCCAGAAGCTTTACAAGGGTACCCGATCTCGGCGAAACTAAGCAACTCTCAGAAAAATCATTGAGACCCATTATCCTACCGGCCCACCATGACCTGTTTCTGCGGCGAACCCAAACCAACCCGCCTACCGACAAGTCAATGCCCTTGTTACTGGTCTCACCGGTGCTTCCCATCTCAACCAAACCCTCCTACCTAAAAAGAAAAACCCAGAAGAAATCGAACCCTGATTCACCCAAACAAAGAGCCAATGTCAACCCTTCATTTTCAACCGCCCCAAAGTCCCAAAAATCTCCCAGAGCCAGTGCCTAGCCTTCACAAACAAATGCACATCTTGTTTCTTGAACCTGAAGGGAACCAACCAAAAAAATTAAAAATAAAATAAAAGAAAAAAAATCAAATATCGATCTCGCATACAGAGAAACTCCAACAACAAAAAAATAATAAGCAAACCAGAAAAATAAATAAATAAAATTTTCAGTTCAGTGGAAAAAGAAATGACCTTATACGAGGGTTTATAGCAAAGAAAATATGTATTAAAATAGGAGAAGATCTGGTATCTCCTTCCCTGAAAACCCAAACCTTGCTATAGAGAGAGGATATAGAGAGAGGGAGAAAGGAAAGTATAAGGATCGGGTGGGAGAAAGGTTTCTTTCTTCTTTATTTTATTTTATTTTACATGTGAAAAAAGTAGAGAGAGACTATATTATAGTCAGACCAAAAGATTGCTATTTCAATTTAGCAGGAGTTACTAAAGGTGCCGCCTTTTTTTCATTTGGTTTTGGACTTTACCACTTTTTAACCATCCTTACTATAATACTTTTTAAATAGTCTTATCTTCTTGTGTTATGGAAAGAGGTGTTTGGAGTAGTGTATCAATCTAAATCTTAAGTAGGAAGTGCCACTGTCAATGAGACACAAGTCGTCTCAAAGGTACTTGATCAACGTCGTGGCCACAACCGATGTATTGGACGCGAGTTGAAGGGCACTAGTACCTGCCTCTAGCGCCACCAGATCCTCTTCACAATAAGAGGCATCACAATTCTGTCCACCACAGTCGGCCCTCCAATGGTACTACCTGAGACTTTCCAGTCCATGATTCAACACTTCAGTCAAGTCTTTATGACCCATAACAACAACTTTCAGCAAATGCAACAATTTTTGCAACCAACAAATCTGAACATCCAACATCCACAATTTCAGCCTCTCAACTTGGACATGAATATGATACAGTCCATGATGGCAAACTTTCAACCACAACAACTACAGCAGCCACAACCACCATAGCCACCACAACAGCAACCACCACAGCCACCACAACAGCCCGACGATAATGACTTTTGAATTGATTTTGATGACATTTAGTTTTATTATATTATTATTTTGAACTTATTAATATTTTGTGTTGTTTTTTTTTTAATTTTGGAGACAATACTACTTATGTTTTATTTTTTACATTTTGGAGACTATGGATATTGTTAAATTGGTTTTATTATTTAATTAATAAATTGGTTTTATTATTTACTAAATAAATTGTTTTTATTTATTTAATTAATATTTAATATTTTATTAAAAAAAATTTAATCAATATAATTAATTAATTTTTTTTAAATTGTATACCTACAGTGTCGACATATCATCACAGTAGGTATATAAACCCATACACTCTCCAGCGACGATATATCGTCGTTGTAGATGGGGCAGTCAACGAACCTACAACGAACACATGTTGTCACTGTAGGAGTTTTTGAAATTCAAATTTTCAAATTTTGCAACCAACTACAACGATGACATGTAGTCACAATATCACTGTCCAACCGGAAAAAAGGATTCCCTACTGTGACCGACATGTCTTCGCTGTAGTAAAACAGTACTGCGACGACTGCGTTATGTTGTCCCTGCAGGTTCCTACACATACGAACCTACAACAACGCCATTTTGGTGACAACTTCTTGATCTACAACGACGGCAAAAGTCATCGCTGTAGAGTCTTTTTCTTAGTATTTACGAGAATCTGAAAATAAATACAATGAATAGTGACTGTGTGTCTAAAATTGCTTGTTGAGTAGGAGTCCGTACTCAAACAAGATTCTGATGTTTCCGTGCGCTGGCAACCCCACAACTTGAACTCTTCTAACACTTTGGTCATTATTGCTTGTGTTAACAAGTTATTAACATGTAAATAATTTAGCTCATTATTATATATAACCTTTGGTAACCTCTCCTTTTAATTTGTAGGATTTTACTAGGGTTATATATGTTGGAAAAGCTTATACAGGATCTTTATTTATTTTCATGTATATCTAATATTAAACAAATTAATACGAGATAGCCTAAAACATGTTTCTAAAATTGAATTCAAAGAGAAACAAAAATAGAATACTTACAGTATACGCAGCGGAATTAAGAGTCCTTCCTTCAGTTTCTCTAACTCTTGTATCCTCTCTGTCGCAGAGTATTATCAAGAAACTGAACCGATCTTCTATTTTCTTCACGATCTTCCAATGTATCCTTAGAACCACCTAGACTAGTGTGGGCAATTCTCAACACATGAGATAGATATAGAGAGAAGAAGAGAAAATACAAAGAGGCTTAGAAAAGGACTTGTGTTTAGAGAGAATATAAAACTATCAGAAAATCTGACTTATCAAAAACCCTTTTTTTTGACTTCTCTATAAGCACTCCTTTTATAGACTCAATTAGGCCATTTAATTTAATTAAAAAATCAATAAAATAACAGCCATTTTGAAGCCCTAGGTCGAAATTATCATGGGCTATAGGCCCGTGAAATTTCCCATTTGATTATAAGCCCATTGAACTTAAAATCAAGGCCTGTATTATTTTCTATTGATTTAATTAATTAAATAATTATTTAAATCCTTTATCAAATTAATTATTTATAATTTGAACCTTGATTTAAATTTATTTATTAATTTAGATACCAATTTATCTTAATTAATAAATTTGCCATAATTTCTCTTTTCTTCTCAAAATTACACAACTCTGTGAAACTATCCAAAATTGACCTGGTCAACTTTGATAATTCTAATTGATGATTAAATCAATTAATTGAGACTATCTAGATGATTTTATCCAAGGTACAATGGGGACCATGGGCCTATGAAATCAAGCTCCAATAAGTTATCATAAATCTAACAAATAAATTTACTAACTTATTAATTCCTCGTGACTCCACTATAGACTTGGAATTGCACTCTTGAATTCATAGAGCGCTCTATAACAAATATAGATACGCTATTAATTATCCATTGTTACAACCATAATTGTCACTCAATCCTCTATAGACGGTCTACAATGAGATAGGACTAAAATACCGTTTTACCCCTCATTGTATTTTATCCTTAAAACACTTAGTTCCTTGTAAATGATATTTCAGTAAACTAATTTAATTACTGAAATGAGATCTCTATCATTTAACACCTTGAACCAAACTAAAAGGAAACCATCGTTTCACTTCTTCATCAGAAGCTATAGATGTTCATATCTATGATTAACACTCCCACTCAATTATACTACCGAGTTCCCAAGATGTAAGTATGGGCTAGTCCGTAGGGTAAGCTGGTAACGAACAAGTCAAAGAACTCAAATAATACAATCAGTTAGAATACTAACCACCCAGAATTGAGATTGAATTGACCTATGGTCAACTATATGATATGACTAGAATAGATAATAACGGTATGTTTACTTATCTTATCAACTGTCAATATCGGTCCTGTCCGATGTAACAAATACATCCGATCTTATCTACTTTGCTAATGTTCTGGAAAGAACATAACACTGTAATGTGTAAGTAGATCATATCGTAGATTGGCAAGTCAGTGTAAATCCGGTGCACTGACTAATCTTAGGACTAACTTATTTTTGAACATATAATCATATTTATATTCCACTGTGATTACGTCACTATAAATAAGATTAGCTATATGCTCGGGATTTAATAGAAGTTTATATTAAACAAATAATCATGAAAATAAAACATGTGAGCAAAGTGATTGACCAAGTCAAAAAATGATTTCTATTCTTTTATTGATAATAAAAATGAGATTACAAAGAATTTGGGTTTTAATTAGGGCATAAAACCCCAACAAACTCCCACTTGCACTAATTGAAACTAATGCCTTAATTCTACTAATCCCATCTCCTTGATATGCTTATCAAATGTAGCTTCTGGTAGTGTCTTTGTAAACGGATTCGCAAGATTGTCTTCAGTTGCAATCTTCATAACCTTCACATCTCCCCT
The DNA here is from genome assembly GCF_963169125.1 of Humulus lupulus. NCBI lineage: Eukaryota > Viridiplantae > Streptophyta > Magnoliopsida > Rosales > Cannabaceae > Humulus > Humulus lupulus. The sequence goes on along the minus strand of NC_084801.1, from coordinate 19,785,189 downwards.
GGCCACATATTCTCGAATAATGTGATACTTCCTTTCTATATGCTTACTCCTCTTGTGACTTCGAGGTTCTTTTGAGTTGGCTATCGCTCCTGTATTGTCACAAAACAACACAAGCGGTTTATCCATTTCTGGAATAACACCAAGATCCGAATAGAACTTCTTTAGCCAGACTATTTCCTTAGCTGCTTTTGACGCGGCTATGTACTCAGCCTCCATGGTGGAATCTGAGATTGCAGACTGCTTTACGCTTCTCCAAATCACAGCTCCACCCCCAAGAGTAAACACCATTCCAGAAGTAGACTTTCTGTCATCGACATCAGTCTGAAAATCTGAATCGGTGTAGCCTACAGGGTTTAGAACACCACCCTTGTAGACTAACATATAATCCCTAGTCCGTCTCAAATACTTCAGGATATGCTTAACTGCTATCCAATGTTCTGGTCCTGGGTTTGACTGATACCTGCTCACTACTCCCACTGCATAGCAGATATCTGGTCTAGTACACAACATGGCATACATCAGACTTCCAACTGCAGATGCGTAAGGAACTTTTCTCATTGCATCTTCCTCTTCAGGAGTCTGGGGAGACTGCTTCTTTGAAAGATGAATTCCATGGCGGGACGGTAGACGCCCTTTCTTGGAATTTGTCATTGAGAAACGTTCAAGCACTTTATCAATGTAAGCTGCTTGAGATAGAGCTAAAAGTTTGTTCTTTCTATCCCTGATGATCTGGATACCTAGAACATAACTTGCTTCACCCAAATCCTTCATCTGGAATTGAGTGCTCAGCCAATTCTTCACATCTGATAATTTCTTAACATTGTTTCCAATGAGTAAGATATCATCTACATAAAGAACCAGGAATACCACTATTTGATTTGCCTTTAGTTGGTAAACACAGGGCTCATCAATATTTTGTTCAAAGCCATAGGTTTTGATTATTTCATCAAACCTAAGATTCCAGGAACGAGAAGCTTGCTTAAGTCCATAGATGGACCTATTTAACTTACAAACTTTTCCTTCTTGTCCAGATAATTTAAATCCTTCTGGCTGATCCATATAAATGACCTCGTCAAGCTTTCCATTAAGAAAAGCTGTCTTGACGTCCATTTGCCATATCTCATAGTCGAGAGCGGCTGCTATGGATAGGAGGATGCGAATGGATTTGAGCATGGCTACCGGACTAAAAGTTTCCTCATAGTCCACGCCTTCTCTTTGGGTATAACCCTTTGCCACTAATTGAGCTTTATAAGTCTCGATATTTCCATCAACACCTCGTTTCTTCTTGTAGATCCACTTGCACCCAATGGCCCTAAAGTCACTAGGTGCTTCCACAAGATCCCAGACAGAATTTGAGTACATAGACTCCATTTCCTGTTTCATGGCTTCAAGCCATAGTTCCTTTTCAGGGCTAGCCATTGCCTGTTTGAAAGACAATGGATCATCATCACTAGTGTCACCAACAACCATATTGGTTTCACCATCCAAACCATAGCGAACTGGGTTTCTAGAAACCCTCCCACTACGACGAGGCTCCGTGACTGTTTGCTCAGAAACAGTGGTACTTTCTTCATTTAAATCGACTTGCGTCGGTTGTACATGAAGAGTGGGAATTTCATCATCAACACGCGTTGATGACGATGGAACATTGGTTGGAGTCAATTCTTTAACCATCTCCTCTAAAAGTACTTTGCTGTGAGGTTTAAAGTTCTGGACATAGTCATTTTCCAGAAAAGTAGCATTTGTAGAAGTAAACACTTTCTTTTCTGAATGACTGTAGAAAAGTTCACCACGAGTACCTTTAGGATAGCCAAAAAACATGCAAACTTCAGTTCGCGGTTCTAGCTTTCCCTCCTTTTTCCTCAGGACGTGAGCGGGACACCCCCAGATTCTATAATGGCGTAAACTAGGTTCACGACCATTCCAGCGTTCTAAAGGTGTTTTGGGGATTTATTTTGACGGCACGACATTGAGAATGTCATTTGCGGTTTCAATTGCATGTCCCCAGAACGAAGTTGGTAGAGTTGAGTAACTAAGCATGCATCTAACCATTTCCAATAAAGTTCTGTTTCGGCGTTCCGCTACACCATTTTGTTGCGGAGTACCTGGGGCAGTAAGTTGTGATAAAATCCCAAGTTCAGTTAAATGATCTTGGAACTGCATATCCAAATATTCTCCACCCCTATCAGATCGCAAGATCTTTAACCTTTTACCTAATTGGTTCTGAGCCATTGCTAGGAATTCCTGAAACTTTGAAAATGTTTCTGATTTCCTATGCATTAGGTAAAGACATGAGTATCTAGAGTAATCATCAATGAAAGTGACGAAATACTCAAAACCACCCTTGGCTTGTATATTCAAATGTCCACAAACATCTGAATGCACAAGACCAAGTGGTTTATTGGCCCTATCACCCTTTGCAGAGAATGGACGCTTGGTCAGTTTGCCTTCTAGACAAGATTCACAGACAGGTAATTCACCTAAGGTGAGTTCCCTCAAAGGTCCGTCCTTTGTAAGTCTTTGAATCCTATCATAGCCAATGTGACCTAGTCACAAGTGCCATAAATACGTCATATTATTGTTATCAGTCTTTTGACGTTTATTGGTCCTAGGTTTAGCTACTTTGAATAAATCATTGTTAAGAGCGAGGGGTTCATTAGGTCGCAGAATATAAAGCCCGTTTTCCAAACATGCAATACACAATTGTGATCCATTGAAGGAAATAGATATATTAGAACTTGTGAAAGTCATAACAAATTGTTCTAATTGCAACATGGAAACTGAAATTAAATTTCTACTAAAATCCGGAATAAAAAATACATCTTTTAAAATTAAGTATTTATTTCCGAACTTCAGACGAGCTCTTCCTCTAGCTTGGACCGCAATGAACGCTCCGTTCCCAACTCTAAGCTTTAAGTCGCCTTCGTTCACTTCCTCCCACGATTCAAGAAGCTGTAAAGAGTTACAAACATGGTTAGTAGATCCAGAATCAATAATCCAAACGGAGTTATCATTCTCTAAAACACATGTTTCTAAGATAAATGAACTATAATCATTACCTTTGTTTTTATGTGCTAGAAACTTGGGGCAATCTTGTTTCCAATGCCCCTTTTCTTTGCAGTGAAAACATTTACCTTTACCTTTCTTGTTTTTCTTATTTTTCCCCTTAGGCGTCTGTGAACTTGGTTGTGCACTCGCCTTTGCAGCTTTTGCAGGCTTGGGGTTATTGTTTTGCCCACCTTTCCTCTTGTTTCCAGCTTTTGAATATGAAGCTTGGTTAGCTTCAGCCTTAGCTGGATCAGCAGCAGTAGTAGTAGTTGTCTTCTTTTCTCCTCCCTTACTAGGTCCACCCATAATAGACTCAAAAGTTTGAAGCTCATTCATGAGCTGAGTCAGACCATAGTTGAGTTTATTCAACACATAGTTGGTGGTGAATGGAAGGAAAGCTGGAGAAAGACTGTTGAGGATTAAGCCAACTTGAGTTTCCTCATCTATTATGGCTCCATGCAGTTCAGCTTCCTGAAAGTAGTTTGTCATCTTGATCAGGTGATCACGAACATGTTGAGAAGGTACCATTCGAGCATTGGCATATTTCTTGGTGGCCTCAAAACGAGTCTGCGCTGACTTGGCACCAAACATGTCTTGGAGCTGATCCATGATTTCGTAGGCTGTCTCGACATTCTCCATCTTTGTCTTGAGAGTGTCGACCATACTAGTCAACATGTAGTACCGTGCCTTGTTGTTAGCCGCCTGCCAACGCTCATACTTGTCCCTCACAGACTTGGTAGCTCCTTCAGCTGGAACTTCCGGGGATTCCTCAGTCATGACGAACTTGGAGTTGTCACCTATCAACACAATGTTGATGTTTTGCTTCCATTTAAGGAAGTTTTCTCCAGTGAGTTTCTCCATCGAAAGTTGAGAAAGGATGGGAGTAGACACAGCTTAACTTAAAACTACAAATTATCAATAAAGTAGGATTCAATCACATTTGCTCAATAAAACTTCTATTCACACAAATTTCAAGAAATAGCATAACATATACCAAAAATATGTAAGATATGAGAAAAAATACCAAAAACAATCATATCTCTATTTCTTTAGGTTTTTAACTAATCTATGATATCCTTGTCCCGGTTGGCGAGAGTAAAAAATACCACTAGTTAAATAGAGTTGTAAACTCATTTAATAATGGTCACCATTATTAACAACCTACTATTCGATCAAAATAAGAAAACAAAATCTCTTATTTTATGAGCTAGACCCACGGTTTTAATAATCATAGATTTAGTCCTAGTAGTCACCGTAGGGGTGAGTCTAGTAGAATTTGACCTATAATTATCTATCTTTCGAAATCTAACCTTGTCAAAATAACTAATGAACACCTTCCGTAGGGGGACGAATCAAAGCGCCTCGAGGCCCCATTAAGCTATTGACTATGTTAAACCAACGGTGGAGATCGAATCAAATTCTTAAAATCAGCTCATTATAAAATTAAAATAGTATTTTTTATTATTTATTTTTAGAAAATTAATGACTATGGTTTTCCAAAAAAAAATTAAACAGAATAAAATTTTTTTTAAACCCAAAGTCCTATAATTTCTTATTAATTCTAAAGTGTCACATTGAAACAAATTCAATTAATTTAGAATTAATTTGTTGCTAATCAATATTTAGGTTTAACTAATATAATGAACCTATACAATTAAGTCCAACTCAGGTAAATGGGCCTTAACAATTGGGCTTGTATGGAGGAGGGCTGGGTCCAGTATGTCGTTCCCACTACAAAGGCCCCCTATCTTCCATACAAGGTCCAAAAGACAGGAATTTAAACCTTCGTTTTATTAATTGTTATTAATTGATTAGACCCACTATAGTCATGCAAAGTAAATGGGCCTTCACAAGTGGAATCACCCACAAGAGAGAAATTTAAACTTTACATTTTCTAATGGGCCCAAATAAAACCTATCATTTTATGAATATTTTATTTGGCAAAATACCATATATCTAACAAACATATGGGCCACTATATGCATCTAAGCCCAATTGCAAAAATACCACATATAGTGCAAACAGACATGTTATAATTGGATGGGCCTAATCATGTTACTATATGAGCAATTCTATGAATTTATGCAAAAATACCACAATTTATTTCATTTGCAAAAATACCACAATTAATTATCTAGAATTTATCAAAAAAAATTCAAATTAATTAATTTTTTACAAAAATAAGTCAATTTAAATGAAATTTATCAACAATTAACAATAGTTAATTTAAGTTTCATTTATCAACAATCAACTTGGTTTTAGGTTAATTTGATAAAAAAAATATTAATTTAATTTAAATAGGATTTATCAACAATTAACCAAAGTTAATTTAAATCCCATTTATTAAAAATATTTTTATTAATTGGCTGAAAAAAAAAATGATATTTTTCAAAATTTAACCAATGTTAAATTTTAAAATCAATATCTTAACTATTTTCCAAAATATCTTGTGTTGTTATAACTATTATCAATATTTTAACCATTTAAAAATAATAAAATACAAATAGTTATAACAAGCCTAAAATATCTTAAATAGTTAAACAAATTCAAATAACCATAAAAATATCTAACTAACAATGTTCAAATTTCAAATAATTTAAATATTAAAAACTATAGAATAAAAAGATATTTATATTTTCAAATAAAGATTTAATAAAAATATCAAGAATTAAAATGAAAATATCTTAAATATCTGATATCAAAATTCTAATATTTTAATATATTAAAAGATTTAAAATTCAGTTGTTAGTCTAATTTTAAATTTGAATTTGAATCTTTGTAGAAAATATCTAATTATTTAAATCTCAACTAACCAAAATATCTTATTTTAAAAAATTTAAATGATAAAACAAAAAAGATATTTTTGGTTTTGATTATACATAATAAATTTCTACAATTTTAATTTTTTTAAAAAATATTTTTGAAAAAAAAAAAATGGATGAATAGTACCCGTGGTACTGTTCACGGGTACTGTTCATTGCGCTGGTGTGCATGGGCGCGCGCGGGGTGCGCGCGGGCGGCGCGCGGAGTGCGCGCGGGCGGTGCGCGGGGTGCGCGCGCGCGTGCACAGGAGCCAGGCCAAATTTTTTCAAAACTTTTTTTTGAGCAATTTTTCAAACCAAAACCATTTTCTAATCAATTTTAAACATGTTTTACACAAAATAAAGCATATATAAAAATTAATAGCATAGAAAATACAACAAAATAACCAAAAAATTGCTAAAATTCACATAAAATCAATATATTCATAAAAACATGAAAAACCATCCAATTATTCAAACATATCAAATAATCCAATTTTAAACATGTTCATGCATGAAAATAAAGATTACCAAAGGCTCTGAGGCCAGTTGTTGGAAAATCTTATACAAGATCTTTATTTATTTTCATGTATATCTAATATTAAACAAATTAATACGAGATAGCCTAAAACATGTTTCTAAAATTGAATTCAAAGAGAAACAAAAATAGAATACTTACAGTATACGCAGCGGAATTAAGAGTCCTTCCTTCAGTTTCTCTAACTCTTGTATCCTCTCTGTCGCAGAGTATTATCAAGAAACTGAACCGATCTTCTATTTTCTTCACGATCTTCCAATGTATCCTTAGAACCACCTAGACTAGTGTGGGCAATTCTCAACACATGAGATAGATATAGAGAGAAGAAGAGAAAATACAAAGAGGCTTAGAAAAGGACTTGTGTTTAGAGAGAATATAAAACTATCAGAAAATCTGACTTATCAAAAACCCTTTTTTTTGACTTCTCTATAAGCACTCCTTTTATAGACTAAATTAGGTCATTTAATTTAATTAAAAAATCAATAAAATAACAGCCATTTTGAAGCCCTAGGTCGAAATTATCATGGGCTATAGGCCCGTGAAATTTCCCATTTGATTATTAGCCCATTGAACTTAAAATCAAGGCCTGTATTATTTTTTATTGATTTAATTAATTAAATAATTATTTAAATCCTTTATCAAATTAATTATTTATAATTTGAACCTTGATTTAAATTTATTTATTAATTTAGATACCAATTTATCTTAATTAATAAATTTGCCATAATTTCTCTTTTCTTCTCAAAATTACACAACTCTGTGAAACTATCCAAAATTGACCTGGTCAACTTTGATAATTCTAATTGATGATTAAATCAATTAATTGAGACTATCTAGATGATTTTATCTAAGGTACAATGGGGACCATGGGCCTATGAAATCAAGCTCCAATAAGTTATCATAAATCTAACAAATAAATTTACTAACTTATTAATTTCTCGTGACTCCACTATAGACTTGGAATTGCACTCTTGAATTCATAGAGCGCTCTATAACAAATATAGATACGCTATTAATTATCCATTGTTACAACTATAATTGTCACTCAATCCTCTATAGACGGTCTACAATGAGATAGGACTAAAATACCGTTTTACCCCTCATTGTATTTTATCCTTAAAACACTTAGTTCCTTGTAAATGATATTTCAGTAAACTAATTTAATTACTGAAATGAGATCTCTATCATTTAACACCTTGAACCAAACTAAAAGGAAACCATCGTTTCACTTCTTCATCAGAAGCTATAGATGTTCATATCTATGATTAACACTCCCACTCAATTATACTACCGAGTTCCCAAGATGTAAGTATGGGCTAGTCCGTAGGGTAAGCTGGTAACGAACAAGTCAAAGAACTCAAATAATACAATCAGTTAGAATACTAACCACCCAGAATTGAGATTGAATTGACCTATGGTCAACTATATGATATGACTAGAATAGATAATAACGGTATGTTTACTTATCTTATCAACTGTCAATATCGGTCCTGTCCGATGTAACAAATACATCCGATCTTATCTACTTTGCTAATGTTCTGGAAAGAACATAACACTGTAATGTGTAAGTAGATCATATCGTAGATTGGCAAGTCAGTGTAAATCCGGTGCACTGACTAATCTTAGGACTAACTTATTTTTGAACATATAATCATATTTATATTCCACTGTGATTACGTCACTATAAATAAGATTAGCTATATGCTCGGGATTTAATAGAAGTTTATATTAAACAAATAATCATGAAAATAAAACATGTGAGCAAAGTGATTGACCAAGTCAAAAAATGATTTCTATTCTTTTATTGAAAATAAAAATGAGATTACAAAGAATTTAGGTTTTAATTAGGGCATAAAACCCCAACAATATATAGTAACCTAAAGTACATGTTACCTATACACATAGACTAGTATAGACTATAAAATTATGTAGTTACCTACCTAAGAGGCGGTTACTACTGTTGGTAACTAATTAAGAGGTTTCAAGTAACCTTCATGATACTCATTTTACTCAGAGAAAAAGTATCATAACTTAGCTAGTTACTGTTAGGTTTAGTTATTTATGAAAAGGTTTTATGCTGACACAAATGGAAGTCCAAAATATACTTGATTATTACTCCTAAAATCCTTAAGTTGTTTGTTTAAATGGCTCGATGTGTAATAACAAGTTAAGTACTATATTAATTAAAATATTAATTGTACGGAATAAAAAATAATAAGAGCTCAAATGGTCAATGTAAATATATTCTATATTTTAATTAGATATATTGAAGCAATATTTTTAGAATTTAATAGACTTATAAACAATGTAAATATATATCTTCTATATAATAAGTGATAGATAACAGAAATTTTTGGTTTTTAGAGTTTTTTATTTTTTTAGTATTAATTTTAACGGAATATTCTTATATTTAACAGAATATTTTTATATTTAACAGTAGTTAGTAAATCCTTAAATTTAAATAAAATAAAATAAATAATTAAAAAATTAAAATATGATATTTTAAAAATATTTTACAATAATAATTATTTAAAAATAATAAATAACTAAACAAATTAAAATATGATATTTTTAAGATATTTTACAATGATAATTATTTAAAAATAATAAATAATTAAACAAATTAAAATATGATATTTTTGAGATATTTTACAATGATAATTATTTAAAAATAATAAAATCATACTTTTTATAAGTTAAATAAAATTTAATTAAACTTAAACTCACTTATTAGAATAATATCATATTAAACATATGATATAGAATAATGTGAATTAGCAACAAATTTTTTTTTTAAACTAGCAAGAAACTTAAATTTAAAATCCACATAAATATTTAATATTATATTAAACATATAATATATAATCTCTTATTGTCACTCCCAAATTCAAAAACTAGAACAAACATAAACTTAAACAAAAATAAATAAATTATTTAATTAAAATATAATATTTATTTTAAAATTTATATCACATTAATATAAATTTAATAAAAATAATTAATAAATTCTATAAATAAAACTATGCAAACCATTGCACATTGCTTAGATCTAGTATATATATATATATATATATTATGTAAAGGGTCTGCAATGAATTGAGCCTTCCGCCACTACTCTGCGTCCTTGGTGTTTGCCATATTGCCTCTCAGTACTAGTGCCACTACCCCTCTAATCACGATTTTGAATATTCTTTAGGGAATTGTAAATTTGTTTGAAGTTTGTTATTGTGCTATTTTGTATTTTTCTCCCCTTTTACATAGCCTATTATTTTACTGTGAAGAGGTTTGGACATTTTTTGGTTAGGCTGTTGTCGAGTTGGGGGTCTATATATTATACGTTTTAGAGTGGGATTGATCATTGACATGTTATGCATAGTATATTTCATTGTAGTAACATGTAATGATTTAAAAAAAAAAGTGGGTTTACTAGCGTTGGGACTTAGTTAGAGTCTTTACATTGATATTACAATATTTATAAGCTTGCGTACATAATTACTATTGCATTCGTATTAGTTGTGTTATTTTTCACAACTGGGCGACAAAAGAGGCGAGTATCCTCGGACATGGCATACATTTGAAATTGCAAAGCATTATAATCAACATTGTTTGGTAAATTTTGCCAATGGTTTGGGTTTCTTCGTCATAGGATCTGGTCTTGAGATAGGTTCATGGGGCTACCAAGGTATGAGGAATGTTGTAGGCAAAAACCTTCCATGTCTAGAATTAATGTTTACTTCTCTTTCTTTGAAAGTTACGCATTTTTTTTTCAAAAAAAGAAAAAGAAAAACGTACCTTTTGAATTTTGTGTTTTCATCATAAGAGTTTTTTCTAATTTTTTGTTTTTTGATATAAAGTTGATATACATTTTCGTGTTATTATCGATCACTTATGGAGTTACACGTATCTGATCAACAATGGCAAGTCATGTCTTTGAGGGGGGAAAGTCAAGGAGAGAAATAATTTTTTTTATATAAAAAACTTTAGTATTACATTTATTTGTAAAATCAATGACATTTTCATTAATTATTTAAAAAGTAATTTAACTTAAAACTAAAATTGAGCTAAATAAAGGAATCCAAAAGGTTTAGGGGAGTTTTGTGGTAGGGTAGAGTCATTTTTATCTTATTGGTACAACAAGCTCTTTATATAGACACGGAGGGTATCTTGGCCATGATTTTTGTTAAGATGGTATTCATTTGAGTGTTCATTGTCGTGGTTATAAGGAACATGTTTGTTGTATGCATAATTGTTTGATATTAAGGAAGTATGCTATATACTAGTTGGGTAAAAAGACTTCTCAAATGTTTAATTCCTAAATAAACTTGAAAGGCATATTATGTAATTTGCTAGCTAGGTTGGTAGCTGATATGATATCATGTGTAGAATATATGCGTGTGTTTTTTTTTCTTCTTTTGATAGGGCATAATATGTGTCTATAACATAAAAAAAAAATGATATCAATACAAACCATTTTAGTTAAAAAAAATCATAAAATAAGTAGATCAAACTAGATAACAAAACTGTTACTACAAATAACATTGCAGAACAAAGAAAAGAACTTCACAAATCTAAATTAAAGGATTAATTGGCTACGCACCACCTTCTTCAGCATTTCTCAAATGATTGTCGTTTTCAAGTTCTTTCTCTTTCTCAAACTCCTTGGCAATGTCGTACGAAGCATGTAACCCAAAGAAGAAGTAATAGCCCAAAATAATCAGAGTCCAAACCCCAAACCTTATAAACGAGTCCTTATCAATTGAACCTAGAAGAAATATGTTGATCGCAATTGAAGCCGAGGGTAACCATGGCACCAATGGAACCCCCCAAAGCTTAGGGAACTTCGCCTGAGGAACAAAGATTCGAAGACCTAATGTCCCCAAGAACCAAAGCGGAGCAGTAATGGCGTACCCGTACCAACCATCGCTGGTGCCCCAGTAAGCAGAGGTAGCAATCGAAGAGCCCAGAATCACTATGAGGAAGAAAACCAGCTTGTTCCGGTCAGCCGTAGTAGTCACTCCGGTAGCGTAGTACCGCCGGACGAGAAGGGCGACTGCGACGAGCATGAAAATGAAGAGGGTCGATATGGAGAGGAGGTTGGAGAGAATATCCAGCTTGGTGAATAAGGCGATGACGGCCGTGGCTGTGATCATGACAATGGTGGCGTTGGCTGGGGTACCAGTCTTCTCGTTGACTTGGGCCAGCCATGGCGGCATCATGTGGGTCCGAGCTATGTGTGTCAGGTAACGAGCCTGGCCCACTGCGCTGACTAGCAAAACACTCGTCATTCCCTTTAAGGCTCCAGCCGCAACGAGGTACTTCGCCCAGCCCATTCCGACGGTCTCAAACGCAATTGAGAAGGGAGCATCTTCGTCAATTAGTTGGTATGGTACCATCAGGCAAAGGGTTATAGCCAGTAGACAGTAAACGACGGTGGTGATGAGCATGGAACCAACTAGCCCGATGGGGATGTCTTTACCAGGGTTCTTAGTCTCCTCAGCCATGGTCGAAACGGCGTCAAATCCTACGTAGGCAAAGAAGAGCACTGCAGAGGCTTTGAAGACACCACGTGGGCCAAAGGGTGCGAATGGTGTGTAGTTATCGAAGTTGGCTTTGGTAAGACCGGCGATGATGATGAAGAGAATGACGAGGACGTGGACAATCGAAGCGACGTAGTTTAGTCGGGATGAGCCTTTGGTGCTGAGCACAGCCAAGACGCAAATGAAGGCCATGACCACGACGGCGATCGGGTCAAGGTGGCCGTAATTTTCGGAGAGAGCACCCACGGCGTTGATGCGGAACTCGTCTGGTTTGTGGTTGCATAGGGTGGCGAAGTAGGAGGTCCATGATCGGGCCACGGCCGCGCCACCGATTACGTATTCGAGGAGGATGTTGCCTGCGGCAATGAAGGCAACGAAATCTCCAAGCTCTACCCTTAGGTAAGCAAATGAGCCGCCTGAAAGAAAATTTTAAAACCATGAATATAATTACTAATTTAGAAAAATAAAATTGGAACTTATGTAGATATACATTTTTTTTTACTTATATTATACAGAGTCGTTATCCTACGATTTTTACTGAACGGTAGTTGCCCACATAAAGAGTTCAGTTCACATTTTAAACAGACTCTTGGGGAATTTTTGAGATCTAAAAAATTAAGTCAAGCAAAAGAAAAAATATATGCAATATATATTATTGAGTAAATAGTGGCTGAAATATATCATGTTTTCTAAACGTTTGGCTTTTATACCTAATTTTTTTTAGTAGTAAATACACTTAATATTTTCAAAATATTCACTTTTATAAGCAATTTTTTTTTCTGTTGTAAATATAATGAATGTTTTTAAAATGTTGTATTTTTATATTTATTTTTTATTATTTTGATAAGTAATAAGAAAATAAAGGAAAGATATAGAACTTTTTTTTTATTCTTTCTCAAAATCATTATTTTAAATTAAACATTAATAAATGTTTTATTAAAATTAATAAAAATGATTTACACTAATTAAAAATTTATATATTTTGGTCAATTTAAAATATAAATTTAAAAAAAATAAAGGGAAAATATAAATTTGATTCTATCTTATTTCTTTATTATTATTTTGAATTCGAAAATAATTTAAAATTCTAAAAGTAAGCAAAATATTATATTTTTTTCATTTATCAAAATAATTTTAAAAAATAGGTATATAAAAGTGCAACGGTTGAGTATATTTAACATGAGGTCTAAATAAGAAACAAGAAAAAACTTCAAGATAAAACCTCCAAAATAAACAAAAGTAACCTAAATAATAGTAATAATAATCCATATGTTTTTGTTACTTTCATAATATAAAAAAAATTATTACCAAAAAAATATAGAAAGCATGGCGTATAGCATACCTGCAACGGGAATTTCGACTGCAAACTCAGTGTAACAAAAAACAGAAAGCATGGCGGAGATGCCCGAAACGACGTAGGATAAGACGACGGCGGGGCCAGCATCCGTCTTGGCCTCGAGGCCCGTCAGGACGAATATTCCGGCGCCGATGACGGCTCCGATTCCGAACCACATGAGGTCCCACCATGTGAGCGTCTTCTTCATCTCGTGCTGGCTTCGAGCCTTCATCTCAACCAGTTCCTCGCTGTCCAATGATCGGGTCGTGACCCGATTGATGAAACGGGTCGGAGTCTCTTTCAGTGCTCGGACGTAATTGCCCCAGCTCTGGAACGACTCCTCAGGGAGAAAATCGTCTTTTGTGCACGAACATCCTCTTCTCCTCAATCCTTCGTCTCCTCCCACCCCCATCTTTACTTCTCTCTTCACATTTCAATAAATAGAAATATATAAGTAAAAGAAAATTCTGAATCCACACCCTTTTTTTAGTTAGAAAATGAAGAAAATAAATTCTTAGATTGAAAACATTGATGCGCTTTGTACATATATTGATATATGTATATATATAAATGAAAATGATCATATATAGAAACTAAATATCGTTTCTTTTTCAGGAAAATAAAATCAAGAAACATTGAATTCGTTAAATTAAACAAATATTTCGAAAGTAAATATACAATCGAAAAATACAGTCATACTTACGAAGCGGCTAAGCTCCGAGAAAAATCTGAGTTTGCGACTAGAATTTTACGAGAAAGTGAAAGAAAAAGAGAGGAAAAATGTTCGGGAGGCGGGAAAAATCGTGTGGTATACAGCCACGTATCTAAGGGCGGAGTCTATATGTGCTAGTCTGTGTATAATGTGTGTATATATATAAAGGAGAGAGTACGGGCAGTTATTATGTTGACCGGAGTCAGAGGGGGATTCCGAATCTGACCGCCTTTTTTCCAAACAAAGGGGTAAAATAGTAAAACCGTAAATCACAACCCAATCACAGCTGGTTGTTGTTCTTCCTATGGAATCTCGTCATTCATTTCTTTTTTCTTAATTCGTTGTTATATCGTCCTATATTAATGACGTATTAATATTCAAAAAATTTAATCACGGATTTAGAAACACTAGTGAGTGACTGTATTAATTTTTTTTATTCCCCAAATAAGATTAATTAAATTTTTGGAATAATAATCAGGGCTTTTTTTTTTCTTTTTTGACTGAGGAGTCGTTTTGGTTTTTCCAAATAAGTATGGTGCCCGGATAATTTATTATTTTCATCCATTTTGTTTTAAAGAAAAAAATATTAAAATATAATTACTTACTAAAATTTTCCATTCTATTTTATTTTTTCAAAAGATAATTACCATTCTAATTGCTCATTAAAAACTTTAACTAAAATTATAATGATGATTTTAACTTAAACAAATTGGAAAAAAATGAAAAACAAACAAATAGGAAATTGAATCAGTGATAACTTAATTTCACAAAATAAATTATTTCATAAAATATATGACTGCATGAACATGGGATCCGAGTGCGAATTAAGCTAGTGTACTGGTAGCCAATTTTTAATAATTTTGTGATTTTTTAAATAGAAAAAGAAAACCTCTTATAATTGAGTAAAATAACATGCAAATGCCTCATATTATTTTTAGTTTATATAATATCTATAATTATATTGTATGTTCTTGCTAATTTTTTTATTTAGTTTTTATATATTGTTGAAGACGTTTTTCGTCAACTAAAAACAAGAGCAATTAAGCAAATATATAATTTAAAAAAAAACATAGAATTTTACATGATTCGATAGTTAAATCTATCTAATACACGAGTCATTTTTAATTATCTTTGTGTGTTAAAGCTTTCCAAGCAATTTTATAGAGTTTTTGCATAAAAAAATTTAGAGTCGCCTCTAAAGACCATCATCCAGGCTATTTATAGGCCTAATACACCAAAATATTATCTAGTTAAGTTTAGGAAAGTTACAAGGGAAAATATAGTAAATGGCCCAAAACAATGGCATCAAGAAGCTAATGTCCTCATTTTTCAAATTGCATTGTTGATTACCTAAATTTCTCTTTTCTATAATTTTTTTATTTAGAAGCACATGACTTTAATATAGTGGTATATGTATATTAGTTTTATTTAATTAGTTTTTATTTTAAAGTTATATTATTTTTTTAAGTTTTTTATTGGTTGTTGGTATATTAATTTATAATTAGTGTGTATGTTTTTTGTGGTATGGTATATCATTTTTTTAATGATATTTAGTTTTTGTCTTATTATACATAATGATAGTATATAATTTTGTGTCATGATATATACATTTTGTTAGCATGGTATATACATTTTTGAGTAATAATTTTGTAAGTTTTGTTGGTATATTATTTTTCAACTAAGCATATGTATTTTGTGATATAGTATATCATTTAACAATCTATAAAAAACGAAAATAAATTTAAAATAAAAATTAATTAATTAAAACTAATATACATATACAATAATATTAAAATATTTAGAATAAATTAGTAATTTGTTAAATGACATATTTGGTAATATGTAATAATAAAAATGTGGTTAGGTTATTTTACTGCAAAATTAAAAACACAGGCATTTACTTACCTTCACACATTATTAAGAGTCATTTTGCACCAAGTCCCAAGTTACAATATATCAAATTTGAATTTGAAATACAAATATGTCCATTAAAATATCATTATTTGCATTAATTATAAATAAATATCCTTAAACATTATGGTTGATTACACGGTTTTAGTTAAATCTCCATGCTTGTAGGGATTTTACAGTTGCATATGCGCTTTCAACTTCGGAAGAAGCCTTTGCCCTCGAGCTCACCTTACAGGATCGGGTACGAATGACGTGGCGCCTAAACATGACTGACTATTAGCGTAAATAGTCATGCCAACTACCATTTACATTTTTAATCTTCACACCTGAGAGGCTACATTTCTAGGATGCTTTTCATATCTTCGAAATTTTGGTGTAACATTTTGCCCCATCAAAAGTGTCACCTCGATCCTCGTGGGAAGGAAACTTTTGAACTTCTCTTTACGGGAAACGTGCCCACCTACCACACTCGAGTATGCACATGTGTTAGCAGAGGAATGGAAGATGAAGGTACTCAAGTACTCATTTCTGCCCACGTCCTTTCACTTGCCATCTTTTTGTCGCCACTCTTCGGGATTGAATGTGGTCCCTTGGATCATATTTTAATTTTATTTCGAGGGCCTAGATTCACTCGGGAACTTCCGTTTTAAGCCTATTTAACCCCATTTTTTCTCCCTCTTCATCACTTTCACTATTTCTTCTAAAATAGAACCAGAGCATTTTAAGCTTTCTTGCATGTTCTCTTCGAAGAAAAAGAAGAACATATCTGAGATCCCCCAATTTCCTACTCATTCTCCCTTTTACGATGAATGCCCAAGGGTTTCTTTGCACAAGTATTACCAATCCGTGCTTTGTTTTCATCACCAACTTCCTCAGCATAAGTTTTCAATCTTTTTTCTATTGTGCATGAGTTTTTTTTTCTTGATTCTATTCTTGAAGATTTTTGTGTTTATATATATATATTTGTGTGTGTATATATATATAAGAATGGGGCATTTGACTTATTTTTCTGAGATATTTAGGGAAAAATTAGTTTTTATAGGGTAAAAATTACTAAAAAGGGCATTTTTTTTTGTTTTAGGCAGATTAGACACGGGTATCATGTAGAACAAGAAATAGGATTTTAGGAATAGGGTTTTAACGTATTTAAATAATAACCCCTTTATGGATAACTGTCCATTTTCCTAAAAAATTAGGATAGCCCAAATCGGAAATTAACTATCCATCTTTTGTGGATACCATCTCGATACTATGAGCCTATTACAGCTCAGTTACATCGAATATTTAGCCTCGTTATTATGAGCTTTCGAGCTCGAATTTTCGAGTTATTCTTTCCAATTTTATCCTTTTAAAACTTTGGGCCCTCATCCGTTTCTTTGTGGTTAGATGATGCAGTCTCCAAAGTATTGGTGGGGGGCCGAACTCACCATTCCATACAAGCCTCCATCCCTTCGAATTGAATCTCCATTTTCACGCAACCAAAGACTGATTTGGGAATATGAATAGCGATATGAGAGCGAGGATGTCAGTGCCCATTTTTGACGTCAAATATCCAAGGTTCAAAAAAAACAAAGAAGGAGATTGCGAGTAGTTATTTATCCCAATCCTGATCAAGAAATTAGGCCCATTCCTCTTGATCCTAAACTTAAGGTCACCATTGCTTTTCATCCTAACGAACTCTCTTACGAGATCATGGAGAGTTCTTCAAGCCGTCCTTCTAAACAGCTAGCCCCAAAAATTTCTTCCACCCCTGCCTCGGGAAGTACTTTTTTTTAGGCTGAACATTATAAAAGCACCATTACTTCCACGAGGCAGGTTTTGTTGGAAAACCAATTAGAGCACGCAGTGAAAAAATCACGCATGGTGAGCCAGTTTTTTTTGTTTATTTGAAAACAACAGAACAATAACATACAAAAATGTTCAATAATCATATAAACAATTTATATGACCAAGAAAACAATCTAAAAACATTATCATACAATACTATTAATCATGAAACAAATATATTTATATATACAACATATAAACAAAAAAATCAAGAGCATAAACTTTGACTTCTTGAAGCCTATCAAGTGTCCTTGAGTCTTTTCATATTATTATCGATTTTCCTATCCAAAGCTTTGAACACTCAAACCACGATCTTCTGGACTGTTCTCTACACCTGAAGATGTGTGTGGACACATACATAACATGGACTTATATTTTAAGAATCACAAGTATTTCTCAAAACATGAGAACTTGGATTATGGTCTGAGAATTGCTAGAATAAAGAAGAAAAAAATAGAGATTTGTCTAACAAAATCCTCTGAGAACTATTCTGAATTGTATATTGTTGTGTCTGATGTATATTTCCCTTCTTTCTCTGTTTTTTCTCTTCTTCTTCTATATCATATATATAGAGATTTATTTTACCTTATTATTCTTAATAATAATAGTAATATAAATATATTATGATAATGATGATAGGATTTGATTTTACATAAATGTCTAACTTACCATATTTGAAAAAACTATTTTAAAAATTGTTAAATTATTAAATAAATAAAATAAAAACTACATAGATACAATATCTATATAGTGGTATATGCATGGCACAGTCCTTGGACTGTGTCAAGCGTGTACTGCTATTCCCTTTTCAAGGATTTTGCATTTTTCTTTTATTCAATTATTTAACTAAATCAATATCCCACAAAATAAGGTATTTATTTTTTTAAGGAAAAGATGACAACCATATTTCAAAATTTAAATTCTAAATTCTAAATTTAAAATTCAAAATTCAAATTGATGATCATCATTATTATCATCTTTTAAAATTAAATAAATCAAAAATGATTTTTGACTTAACAATTTTATTTTCTCCCACTCAAATAAAATAATTAATTTCAAAAAATTTATTTATTTATTTATATATATGAAATTCGAAAATTTATATATTTAAATTAATAAATATATTTTTGAAAATTAATGATTAATTCTAAATTGATTATTCAACCTCAATTATCATATAATTGCATACTTGACCCGAAGAATAAAATTCTTCTCAAATTCCCAAATTACAGTTATACCCTTGCATCAACTCTTACCTTGATATGGTGTTGATAGAGCCACCTAGGGGACCTATGTACCTATAATATCAAGCTCCAATAAATATTACATTATTAATCAAACTCTTTGATTAAATAATCATATTTATTAATCTCATGATTGCTCTACTAAAAATATGAGATTGAACTCTTGATAATTATATACATATATTTACTGAACACTTTATTTAGAATAAAGTGTTCATTGATATAATCATTACATACGATGTTTAAACAAGTATGAGCAAATCACATTTGGTCCAGTTCTACATACTCTCAGCATGCAAAGTACATCCACTAAAGTGTCCTACTACACTAGTAACCCGGATCTAGGTCACATGTATTCATAATACTTGTTTACCCAAAAATGGCTCCTGATGACATGGCAAGATTTTCTTCCACGTGGCTGGCACGTGGCGGTTTCGAGTAGATGGATCCTGTTCGACCTTCTACCAGATAGTTATTGATTCATCAAATCTCGTGATTGGGTGCGACCAATCTAGTCACATACTTTCATTTACTTCCTTTGGGATACGCAATCTTGTAATAAGTAAATCTATTATATTTCATTTTATTACCTTGATACGCAAATCTCAATTGTAATTAAGGTCTATCGACCCATGTAACTCCCTTGAGCCTATAAATAAGAAGGAGAGGACTCAAGGAAGAGACTTTTGAACTTTTGATCTTTGTATTCAGAGAAAAGAGCACAGTGTGATTATCTACCGAAATTGTAATCCTCCAAAGGCTTGTGAAACTCGTGAACCCTAGTTCATTGATCACAATATTGGGATTCAATATCAATAAGAACACTAAGTGGACGTAGGTCATTACCATCTAGTTAGGGCCGAACCACTATAAATCGTTTGTGTCATTTACTTTCCATTTGATTCTCTTCTTGATTTCCTTTTGTTCTTTGTCGTTTATTTGACTCCGTGTCGTTGGCCAAATCGAGGGTCAACATTTTGGTGCTTTCATTGAGAGAATTATTTCGAGACTTCAAGAAGATCAAATGGCTAAGACATCCAAGAGAGCTGGACAGACTTCTGGCGCTGCATCCACTCAGCCTCCTCCTCCAAATGTGGCTGAAAATGAGCAACACTTGGATTTTGAGGAAGAAGAAATGAATTCTGAAATGATGAGGAAAACACTGAGTGTGTTGCAGGATGAGTTGGCCAATCTGAGGGCCAATCAAGAGAATGCGGCGAAGACCTTGGTGCTACAACAGAGGGAAATCAAGCGTCAGCGTCAGGAACTGAATGAGTGGCAGGCAGACATGGACCGCCGGTAGAGAGATACCACTGCCGTTTTAGAAGCATCCATTCAGTTGGCTCAGGGACAAGCTGTGTTGGCTTCTCAATCGGATCAGCCACCAAATGCACCACCGCAACGGGCCCCAAATCCGAGTCCTCCGCTTCAGCCAGTAAGCCCTCAAAGGCCTGAGAAACCGCCTGCTTCTCAGTAGGATATCCCAATTTAGGATCCTGAGCAACAGCCACCTTTTCAAGTTGATCAAGGCAATCCCCAGTGCCAAAGGCAGAATAGGGACGGGCAGCCTCCCCGAAGCCCTAGACACCCAGTGGCCGATGAACCAAATCCACCAAGCAGGGGGCAACGTCCTTCTGCTAACAGAAGGCACCCCGAGTCAGGCTCTGTGGTTAGGGGACCCCCATGGCATAATAACGCACGGGGACCCACCAACCAACGCAGGCCTCCCCCTGACCCTCGGGAGAAGCCATCTAGAGCAGGAAACAGCGTGACCAGCCGGTCGCGCTATAGTCGGTCGCAATTTAGGGACGGGCATGATTATAATGAAGCCGACTCCAGCAGGAGAAATGCTGGTCGAGGGCATGAAGGAAGAGGTGGAGATAGAAACCCCCCACCAAGAGAAAATAGGCTTATGAGCCAAAACGCTGGGGGGCAGCCAAGATAGCATAACGTCTTTGATCGGCTGAGGGCTAGCAAGAAAAGGCGTCGAGATGATGACTTGAGGGACGTGCTCAACCACAGGCGCGAGAGGCACGATGAGTATGCCCCTCCGGCACTAGTCACCCTATCGATCCTAGACGCTGTACAGGCCCAAATTGATGCATTAAACTAGGGTATCCAGCAGCTGGTGGGAAGCCGAACATCCCACATCGAGTATGATCAGAGGAGAGGTACTTCGTTTGTACAGAGGATTGCTGTAGCAGAAACCCCCATCAAGTTCAAGATGCCAATACTGCCGAACTTCGATGGGTATGGGGATCCAGTATCTCATGTAAACAAGTTTGAGATACAAATGGACATCCATAAGGTATCGGACGATGCCCGCTGCAGGATTTTTTGGGCCACCTTATCTGACACTGCTCAGGAGTGGTTTTCAAATTCCCTCCTGCTAGTATAGTATCATGGGAAATGTTCGTGAACAAATTCTACGGACAATGCTACGCTGGTCGTGTACACCCCACTGAGGCCAACCAGCTGGTCGAGATACGCCAGAATGAGGGAGAACCCTTAAAGGAATACGTCTAGCGTTTCATGCGAGTAGCTACTAGAGCTAAAACAGTGGGCGACAAGGGAAAAATGATGGCCCTTACTGCCGGAGTAAGGCACCATTCTCCCCTTTGGAATAGCTTAAGAAAGAATGGGGTGAAGAGTACCCAGGAGTTTCTTGATCGAGCAGACCGATACATTAAGCTCGAGGATGTGACCGATTGCTAATGAGGGGAAATCGCCTGCGAAAGACAAGGGACCTGTAACGCCCTAAACTCCAGGGACCGTTACGGTGTTCCTTATAAACAGTGCTAAACTCGCTAATCCAGGCATTTGGCCAAAATCATGTAACTAAGTATGATTAGCGGTTTAGGGATTAAAATTTTTGGTTAAGATATAATATTTCATTAGAACGTTTACAGTATACATTGGGATCCCAAAAATATAATTTAAAGGTCTATTACAAGAAAATATTTATAACCAGCCGATCTAAGTGGCAAAACAGGGTTTAACCCTAGTTCTTCTTTCAACCCTCGGCCGTGGCGGTCGATCAGCCGCATATGTACACATCGTCACCTAAGCTCTCTAACTCAAGGATGGTCCAGCTTTCTTTTGCCTTTACCTGCACCACATAGCACCCGTGAGTCGAAGCCCAACAAAAAATCTCAATATACTAATGAATAGTAATAACATGTCATCAAATCATAATGTGCATGCCTAGCAATAATAGCCTTCCTCATGCATGCAAGCAAGTGAAAACAAATGATTACGGGGTCCTGCATCTGAATAGATGATTAATGAGTCAATCTCTGGGGACCTGCTTCTTGAATAAATGACTAGTAAGTCAATCTCGGAGTGGGTGACTAATGAGTCACACCCTGCATAGGTGACTAATGAGTCATGCTCTGTATAGATGACTAATGACTCATACCCTGTATAGATGACTAATGAGTCACACTCTGGATAGGAGACTAATGAGTCTCACTCTGTATAGGTGACTAATGAGTCACACTCTGGAGGTCCCACACCCTCCTAGCCATATGACTTGTAGGTCACCTTAGCCTTTCTGGCTCTGTCTCTAAATAACTAGCCCTTAGACTAGACAAGCGCTTTTAATTTTCATCGAACTTGAGGTCGGTCCGGCATTGATGCTTATTTGAGTCATTCAATGCAGATGTCGATTAGATCTAATCTTTTATTAGCTTGCGTTAAACACGCTAAGTTTGTTCTTGACTTATGAATCAATACCATATGACCAGTGTTCAGTACCACTGTCGAACTTGACTAATGAGTCACAGCTTCATAGTTGATACTGACACCATTGCCAATTCTGACTAATGAGTCAGTGCCACGCACATGTAACCAATGCTACTAGGCATATATCATATGTCAAATATCCAAACGTAGGGCATTCAACATGCTTACTTAACAGTTGCTAGAATAATTATGATCATGCACAAACACAGAGACTCAAGCTCTGATCAGTCTCATATTCAACATTCATGGCATGCCCTAAATACATGTTTCTCGTGCATCATATGCATCACATTTAATCAGCCGACATTCCTCAATAATAATCATACACAAGTGAGCAAGATTGCTAAGCATTTGATATGCTATCAATGCTCACATTTAAACATCCAACATGCATCAAGAATAGCCATGCATGTCACATATGGGGTGCAGTTTTCATACCTTTGGTCCAAGCACAGGTTACCAATAAATTAGCCACAAGCATGATCCTGATTCCAAGCCCCTAGTGATAACCTAGTCACAACCACAAATGGTGATCCAATGAGTTCAAGTTTTAAAACCAATCCTGGAACCAAGACCTAGCCTCCGAGACATCAAATTCCACTAAATCGAGTAGCATGAATGATCCCGAGGCCTAAGGTTTGAGTTCCCCTAACCAAAACATCAATTTTTCCATAACAGCACCAAGTGCCACGGCCCCCTATCCAAGCGTCGCGGCCCCCAACCCTTCGAAAACTCTCCACCTGCTTCTTCGAGCCTAGGCCGCGGCCCAACCTCGAACCAGCCATTTTTCCCCGTTTTTAACCTTTTAAAACCTTCCAAAAACCTATCCAAACATCTCCATACTCAAAAATCAAAGTTCCCAAACATCCCCAAGATCCAAAACCCATAAAACCCAAGCTCCAATTCAATCAAAAACTCATCAAAGCACAAAGTCCAATTCAAGCTTAAAAACTTTAAAAACTTAGAACTTAAAACTTGGATTACCTCCGATTGAGTTGTTTTCCAACTAAATCCTCTGGCTAATAAGCTTCCAATCTTTCCTAGGATTGCTATGCCTTAATCCCACTTAAATCCGAGTCCTAGAACTCAAGTTTCCTTCGAAAATGCGATTGGGAGACGGAAATGGAACTTTGTGGGAAAGAGAACTTCCTGAACATTCTTTATTATTTCTTAAAAGGTTTCTTCAAGCTTAAGTAGCCTCAAACAAATCCTAACGCTCGGGGTCCCGAAAACACCCCCCGGGACAAAATAGTCAAAACCTCTAGAATTTCCCCCTGATCTTACTAACTCCCAATTTATCATCAAATACTTATTCCCATTACCCAATAACCCGGTAATGCTCTAAATACCCCTTGACTCACTCCGAGTCAAGAATAAATCCCATTGTGACTAATCCACTAGCTTACCTCCTAGGATAGTCTCGTGCTGAGTAACCCTAGCATAACCAATAATAATAATGCACCACACACACATATCACATGTATGCCAAATATGCCCAAAATGGCCAAAATATGAAAATCACCCAATTAATCATAAATGGGTTCACATGCATATTATCATTTAATAGCATAATAAATTAATTATCGCCCTCCCGACCTCCTAATCAAGGTACTAGACCTTATTGGGAAAATTTGGGGCATTACAACTATCCCCTCCTTACAGAAATTTCGTCCTCGAAATTTATCTGAATCGCCCGGAATATAATTCCGCACAACTGATTTCAGTTTCCCAGGTCGTTCCCTCGACCTCACTGTTTCTGTAACATTACCTTAACCCAAGGTATAACTTTGTTCCCCAGAACCTTATTCGTTCTGTCTCATATCTGGACTGGCTATTCCTTATAGGATAACTTAGCCTCAAGTCCTCAGATTCTCATAACTCAACTCATGAGTTTCTTTTAACCCATGTCCTCAACATGGAAATATATAATACACTGTATACAACTGGCAGTGCCAAAGATAAGGTCGATTCAAAGTCAACCTAACCAGTCCCATCCAGGACTCAACTGTCAAAATAATCTAGGGCTCAACTTGTTCTTATCTCCTCACCCCTTTCCATGGTGATACTTGAAGGAAGATAAAATCTTCTACTTGGAACTTCATGTTCCTGCTTTTCAATTCAGTAAAACTTTTCCATTTACTCTGAAAAGTGAGCATCCAAGCTCTAACCTCTAATAATCTCAATGGTCCCCTGAACCACCTTAGGATCTAGATATAACATCTCACCCATTTCATTCCAACGAACGGGTGATAAACATTCTCAAACATACCTCATCTCATAAGGTACCTTTCCAATACTGGATAACTCTCTCTCTCTCTCTCTCTCTCTCCTCTCTCTGATTTACC
Source organism: Humulus lupulus (assembly GCF_963169125.1). Classification (NCBI taxonomy): domain Eukaryota; kingdom Viridiplantae; phylum Streptophyta; class Magnoliopsida; order Rosales; family Cannabaceae; genus Humulus; species Humulus lupulus. The sequence continues at coordinate 19,760,146 of NC_084801.1, read as the reverse complement.
ATCAGTCTGAGGACAATAAACTGTGTTGAATTCCATTTATATACTTATGGCCTTCCTTAAACCTTCCAAAACCTGGAAGTAATAATAGAGTCTTCATCTGATAATATAGACCTTGAATTCTCAAGAAGGCACTCTATCTCTTTCACATAGAGATCTGAATAATGATCAGCTGTATTACTCGTCCTTACTGATAAAAATGTACTCACTTTAAAAACTGGTCCATAATGACCCAATGCCCACTCATACTGGCCCTTTATCTTGGGCAGCCCCACTGCGAAACCCATCGCGAAGCTTTCTTATTTCCATTATAAAATACTCAAAGGCTACAATGGCCTTACTGGTTTCTGATACTCTATCTTGACTTGCTAACAGGTTTAGAACTTTACTGCGCATTCCATTATGCCCCTCTCCATCTCAGGCCATAACTATAAAACTTTCAAACTTTGGAACAATGACATGATGCCTGAATGAAGAGAACAAACGAGTAGCATGAGATTCATCCAGAATCTCCCAGTTAATCCCAGTGTCCATCGAATTCCAAATCTTATACCTCAATAAACTCATACATGACATTATATAATCCTTAGCTAATCCAGCCAAGCCTTTCCACTCAATCTTTCCTATCTATGGTTCACTTAATTGTTTTCTTTTTAATTCCTCTCTGAGATAGTAATCTCAAGCATAAAACTGGCCACTGGCCCACCAGAAACTCTACTCTAGTTCTGGTCAGATCCTTTAACCAATACATTGCATTGGCAATCCTTTTCCTTGCCAATGAGATGTCATAATAACCTGCAAACTGATTCTGATCTGTAAGAAGACTTCGAACTCTTTCCCAAGGCACATATAGTATCCTGCCCAACCAAGGAAACTCTTGCCTACCGAGGCATTCCTTGACCTTGGCAAATCTTCGCAGAGAAAACATCACGATACCATCGTCCAAGACGATCACAAATCTCATTCAAATAATCCTTTGAATGCTCTGTCCATCTAATTCATCAAGACTCCACATTAATTACCCCCAAATCATGACTCAGCACTCTCAGTGCCCTTATCTGATATAAAAACAGTCTTCTACATATCCTTTCCCTGATCTCTAGCTGGTAATAACCAGATCAAAGATCCACCTTGGAGAATACCATCTTACTCAATAATTGAGCCTTAATTCTTACAACCCTACTGAACTTTTCAATACAGTGCCCTAAATCTGATTCCATCCTCGGCACTAATCCAATCACCATTCTATTCTCTTCCTAAATGTAATCTTGAAAAATCCCCTAGAAACCCATCCAGAAACTCACAGACTAATCCAGTCTATCCTATTTCTAATGGCACAATCTAAGTGGTATCCACCACACTAGCTAGGATTTCCATGCATCTCCCCTCAATAAAACTCTAGCTCTCAATACAGATGTCATAAGCATATAGAATCCATACACATTGCCAACTATCACAAGGTTTCCCACTCTTAAGCTCAAGAGTTACTATCGTTTCCTTGCTATTTAGCATTGCCCCACACTTGGTTAACCAATCCAAATCCAGGATCATCTCAAAATCAATCCTAACTATCCTTATCGTATCAACTGATGAGTCCCTTTCAATATAACCTAACTCATCTCATAAGTCACCAATACAGTATTACTTTCCCATCATAATATAATCATGCAATCCGCATAACAACTCTATGTTTCTCTAGATGCATCAAACAAAGAAACAGTATAACACAAAAACTAGTTAGCATAGCACAAAATCAGAACTAGAAAGCTGACCTGCCACCCCTGAGGAACTAGTCTTAGTCTCAGTCTCTGACTGCCTTAGAATAAACACTCGAGCTGGAGTCGAGCTTTCCATCCCCTTTTGCTCATACTTTCCTAGCCTTGGGCAATCCTTCTTGAAATGCCCAACCATGCCACATAAGAAACGTGTCTTTGGTCGGCACCCATTTAAATGATGCCTCTTACACCGAACACATACTGGATAAGTCTTCCAGCTCTCCTTCTTGCTTGTTCCAATAATTGGAGGCATCACTGATTGAGCTTCGTGCTCTCCAGCACTCTCCTGCCCAATCTGATTTCCTGCGCTCTCAATAGCAAGAGCCTTCCCTACCACCAAAGCATAGGTAGAGATTTCACGCACTGGGGCAACTCTAATGCCCCGAGCTATTCCAGGATTCAATCCCTGAATAAACTTTTTCTTTTGAGCTCCATCTGAGGGTACCATGTCAACAGTGAACTTGGCCAATTCATCAAATCTATTAACATACTCGGTTACTATTGCATTTCCCTAAACGAGATTCAGAAACTCATTCATCTTAGCAGTCTTGGTTGCGTCACAATAATATCTTTCATTGAACAACTGCCTAAATTCGTTCCAGTCCATCACAACTGTGTTTCGTGTCTGGGATACTACCTCCCAACATGTCCAGGAATCACTCCGCAATACACACGTCGCACAGGTCACCCTATCGTGACCCCCAGCCCCATACTGTCAAGAATGGAACTAATCATGCCCATCCATTGCTCAGCTCTGAATGGATCTAGGCCTCCCTCGAAGACTGGAGGGTAATACTCCTGGAATCTTCCATAGAGGAATTCCCATCTGTTCTCAACCCTATGCTGAGCCAAAGCCGCTGCCACTCCTGGCATAACAAAGGAAAACGTGCTTCCCAACAGATTCTGCTGTTGCTTCAAACACCTAATCTCTTCCTTCTGTCTCTGCAATCTTGATTGCAAATCTGTTAAGATCTGCTGAAAATTCATAGAAGCAGAGGAAGAACTAAAACCCTGGCTGTAACTCCCAGCCTCTGTGTAACCACCACCAGGCCTCATTATCTGCCTTGGATATAAACCTGCTGATTGAATCTGCAGTCAATAACTTGACCCATTAATCATGATGAGCATATCAAGAGCTTTCCCCACAAGAACAATCTTACCACACCACATTCACAAACCACTTGCAGTGCTATAAACATGCCCATGGTATTCATACATCAATCATAATCCCTGCTCTTCCAACATTCACACCATGCCTCCAACTCCAGCATGCAAATATCACAATTATATATTCATGGAGCATGTAATCATATGATCACAATCATACATATATTCATGGAGCATATAATCATGTAGTCAAGAGCCAGGCTCTATCAGAATCTCATACTCCCTAATACAATGTGCAGGTAAAGCATTTACATTCTATTTAAGCAGTTAAGCACATAACTACAGAAATAGTTACCATTCCCTGAGTGAAGCTATCTTCAGTGACGAGTGTACATGCCCAACTTGTCTTCAGGAACCCATAAACCTTGGCAGGCTCTGATACCAAATTGTAATGCCCTAAACTTCACAGACTGTTACGGTGTTCCTTATAAACAATGCTAAACTCGCTAATCGAGTCATTTGGACAAAATCGTGTAACTAAGTATGATTAGCAGTTTAGGGATTAACGGTTAAGATATAACGTTTCATTAGAACGTTTACTGTATACTTTGGGATCCCAAAAATATAATTTAAAGGTCTATTACAAGAAAATATTTACAACCAGCTGATCTAAGCGGCAAAACGTGGTTTTTGCCCTAGTTCCTCTTTCAACCCTCGACCGTGGCGGTCGAGCAGCCGCATATGTACACGACGTCACCTAAGCTCTCCAAATCAAGGATGGTCCAACTTTATTTTGCCTTTACCTGCACCACATAGCACCCGTGAGCCAAAGCCCGGTAAGAAAACTGAATATGCTTATGAACGATAATAACATGTCATCAAATCATAATGTGCATGCCTAGCAATAATAGCCTTCCTCATGCATGCAAGTAGGTGCAAACAAATGATTATGGGGTCTTGCATCTGAGTAGATGACTAATAAGTCAATCTCTGGGGACCTGCTTCTTGAATAAATGACTAGCAAGTCAATCTTGGAGTAGGTGACTAATGAGTCATACCCTGCATAGGTGACTAATGAGTCACGCTATGTATAGATGACTATTGAGTCATACTCTGTATAGGTGACTAATGAGTCACACTCTATATAGGAGACTAATGAGTCTTACTCTGTATAGGTGACTAATGAGTCACACTCTGGATAGGAGACTAATGAGTCCCACTCTGTATAGGTGACTAATGAGTCACACTCTGGAGGTCCCATACCCTCCTAGCCATGTGACTTGTAGGTCACCTTAGCCTTTTTGGCTTTGGCTTTAAATAACTAGCCCTTAGACTAGACAAGGGATTTTAATTTTCATCGAACTTGAGGTCAGTTCGGCATTAATGCTCATTTGAGTCATTCAATGTAGATGTCGATTAGATCTAATCTTTTATCGGCTTGCGTTAAACACGCTATGTCCATTCTTGGCTTATGAGTCAATACCATGTGACTAGTGCTCAGTACCACTGCCGAACTTGACTAATGAGTCACAGCTTCATAGTTGATACTGACACCATTGCCAATTATGACTAATGAGTCAGTGCCACGCATAAGTAAGCAATGCTACTAAGCATATATCATATGTCAAATATCCAAATGTAGGGCATTCAACATGCTTACTTAACAGTTGCTAGCACAATTATGATCATGCACAAACATAGAGACTCAATCAGTCTCATATTCAACATTCATGGCATGCCCTAAACACATGTTTCTCATGCCTCATATGCATCACATTTAATCACCCGACATGCCTGAATAATAATCATACACAAGTGAGCAAGATTGCTAAGCATTTGATATACTATCAATGTTCACATTTAAACATCCAACATGCATCAAGAATAGCCATGCATGTCACATATGGGATGCAGTTTTCTTACCTATGGTCTAAGCACAGGTTACCAATAAACGAGCCACAAGCACGATCCTGATTCCAAGGCCCTAGTGATAACCTAGTCACAACCACAAATGGTGATCCAATGAGTTCAAGTTTTAAAACCGATCTTGGAATCAAGACCTAGCCTCCAAGACATCAAATTCCACTAAACCGGGTAGTAGGAACGATCACGAGGCCTAAGGTTTGATTTCCCCTAACCAAAATATCAATTTGGCCATAAACAGCACCAAGCGCCGCGACCCCCTATCCAAGTGTCGTGGCCCCCAGCCCTTTGAAAACTCTCCACCTACTTCTTCGAGCTTGGGCTGCGGATCCGAAAAACAGGGTCACGGCCCAATCTCAGACCAGCCATTTTCCCCCATTTTTAACCTTTTAAAACCTTCCAAAAACCTATTCAAACATCTCCATACTCAAAAGTCAAAGTTCCCAAACATCCCTAAGATCCAAAAACCCATAAAACCCAAGCTTCAATTCAATCAAAAACTCATCAAGACACAAAGTCCAATTCAAGCTTAAAAAATTTAAAAACTTAGAACTTAAAACATGGATTACCTCTGATTGAGTTGTTTTCCAACTAAATCCTCTGGCTAATAAGCTTCCAATCTTTCCTAGGATCGCTATGCCTCGATCCTTGCTTGAATCCGAGTCCTAGAACTCAAGTTTCCTTCGAAAATGCGATCGGGAGACGGAAATGGAACTTTGAGGGAGAGATAACTTCCTTAACATTCTTTTTTATTTCTTAAAAGGCTTCTTCAAGCTTAAGTAGCCTCAAACAAATCCTAATGCTTGGGGTCCCGAAAACACCCCCGGGGAAAAAATAGTCAAAACCTCTAGAATTTCCCCTTGATCTTACTAACTCCCAATTTATCATCAAATACTTATTCCCATTACCCAATCACCCAGTAATGCTCTAAATACCCCTTGACTCACTCTTAGTCAAGAATAAATCCCATTGTGACTAATCCACTAGCTTACCTCCTAGGATCATCTCGTGCTAAGTAACCCTAGCATAACCAATAATAATAATGCACCATGCACACATATCACATATATGCCAAATATGCCCGAAATGGCCAAAATATGAAAATCACCCAATTAATCAGAAATGGTTTCACATGCATATTTAATACACCTAAACATGCATATTATCATTTAATAGCATAATAAATAAATTATGGCCCTCCTGGCCTCCTAATCAAGGTCCTAAACCTTATTAGGAAAATTTGGGGCATTACAGGACCAAAGGAAGATCCCACCAAAGCCGCCAATGGATCGGATAAACCCAATGGCAACGGCAAAGGCAACGGGAACTGGAATGGTAAAAACGGTGGAAAAAGGGAAAACAATGAACCATCAACATCCGAAAATAAACGCCCCAACGGTAATAGGCATGATCCAAGATTCACTAACTATACGGCCCTTGTCGAGAGCAGAGCAGAGGTCTACCAGGCGAACAACTTCAATGTCCCTTATAAGCGACCAACACCTAAAGGAAGGATATCTCCAAGAGAGATACAACAAAATTTTGTCGTTTTCACAACGACTATGGTCATGACACTCATGAGTGTAACCAGTTGAAGGAAGAGATTGAGTTCCTTATTAGACAAGGACACATAAGGAGATACGTGTGAGCCACAGGAGGTTCTCAGCGAGAGGCTCAAGGAGGCAACGAGTAGGCGCTTGCACGCCAACGCTCGCCACCTTTGCAGCCAGCACTTGTGGCAGGTACGTTACTCACCATATGTGGCGGCCGACACCTTGCAGGAGACAGTGGGAAGGAAAAGGAGTGATACGCTCGAACCTTATGCCATGACCAGGACATTGAGATGATAAGTGTGGAGGATTGAGCGTCCAAAAAAGCTCGACCAGAGGAAGAATTAATAACTTTCTCTAAGGACAATGCTCAGCATGTCCGATTCCTACATTCGGACCCGCTGGTCGTGGACGTCCAAATTGCCAACATGATGGTTAAGTGGGTGTTGGTGGACATAAGGAGCTCATTCAACATTTTGTATAAATCTTCGCTGGAGAGAATGAAGTTGTCCGTCAAAGACCTGGAACCATGCAACCAAACCATATACGGATTTTCTGGCGAAGGGCTCACGGCAACAGGGTCGATTAGGCTCCCAGTTAAAGCAGGAGATGTGCCTGCGAATAGGACATTACTCACTACTTTTATAGTAGTTGATTGTCCTTCCGCGTACAATGCTGTAATTGGAAGGCCTATTCTGGTCGACCTGCGAGCTGTGACCTCAGTTTGGCTTCTTGCAATGAAATTCCCAACTGATGCAGGGATAGGATGCGTATTGGGAAACCAACGAGAAGCGAGGGAGTGCTACAACTCCTTGAAATCTAAGGAAAAGAAAGGTGGATTGAGGGAAGCCGCTGGAAAAGAGTTGCTAACGGCTAATGAAACACAAGCCCAATCAGGTGAGCACGTCACTAAATAGGGTGTTGCCCAAAGTAAGGATATGGATTTGGATCCTCGCTTTGGGGATTTTGAGGAAGAAGTGGGACCAATCGAGGACCTCGAGGAGGTCCAATTCAATGAAACAGATCCGACCAGGGTTGTGAAAGTCGGTAAAAACTTAGAGACAATTACAAAACAAAAGCTGGTGGAATTTTTGAAGAAAAACCGAGTCTTTGCCTGGTCGCATAAAGACATGGTTGGGATTGACCCAAAAATTATCAGCCATGTCCTGAATATAAATAAAATCTTTGCACCAGTGCAACAAAAGAGAAGGCTCCTTGACAAAGACAGATCGAAGCCTCTGAAAGAAAAAGTCGAGAAGCTAAAGGAGAACAAATTCATCAGGGTAGCGTTTTATCCATCATGGGTCTCTAATCCCGTGTTAGTACCCAAGCCGAATGGAAAATGGAGAACATGTGTGGATTTCACAGACCTTAATAAAGCCTGCCCGAAAGATTGTTTCCCACTCCTGAGGATTAACCAGCTGGTCGATGCCACTTCAGGGCACGAGATCCTATCATTTATGGATGCATACTCTGGATACAATCAAATCAGTATGCACCCACTAGAAGAGGATCACACTAGCTTTTGGATCGATACAGGGCTATACTGTTACAAAGTAATGCCTTTCGGCTTGAAAAATGCTGGTGCGAATTACCAACGACTAGTCAATCACATGTTCAAAGAGCTGATTAGCACAAACATGGAAGTATATGTTGATGACATGTTAGTTAAGTCGAAGAAGGCAGAAGAACACATAGGGTACTTGCAAGAGTACTTCAACATCTTAAACAAGTATCAGATGAAGCTGAATCCCCTCAAGTGTTCCTTCAAAGTTGGATCAGGGAAATTTTTGGAATTTATAGTAAACTCACAAGGAATTGAAGCTAATCCCGACAAGATCAAGGCTCTGGTCGATATGAAATCACCAACGAAGATCAAAGATGTTCAAAGTTTAACCGGAAGGATTGCTGCTCTAAGTAGATTTATCTCCAAATCGATGGACAAGTGTGTCCTGTTTTTTAATCTACTTAAAGGCAATAAGAAATTCGAGTGGACGGAGGACTGTGAACAGAATTTCCAGGCTTTAAATTCTTACATGTCGTGGCCACCGATTCTATCTAAGCCACTCAAAAAAGAAACTCTGTTCATCTATTTGGCGATCATAGAATATGCTGCTAGTGCTGTTCTAGTAAGAGAGGATGAAAATGTGCAAAGGGATGTGTACTATGTCAGCAAAAGACTAATAGGGACAGAATTACGGTATCCTCCCATTGAAAAATTAGCCTACTGCTTGATTTTAGCCTCCAAAAAGCTGCGGTCGTACTTCCAAGCTCACCCTATCACAGTTTTAACCGACCAGCCTCTACGGCAAGTTCTGCAGAAGCTAGAAGTCGCAGGACGATTATTACAATGGGTGGTTGAACTCGGACAGTTTGAAATCTCTTACTTACCACGAGCAGTGGTAAAAGGACAAGCTCTGGCCTACTTCATCGTAGAGCTAACTGGGCTTCCAGACAGAAGAGCCTGAACCTCAAAGCCAAACTCCCTCTTGGAATTTGTTTACAGACAGTTCTTCTAATGAGCACCACGCTGGAGCCAGAGTGCTTTTAGTGACGCCTGAAGGACATCGATTCCAATGCGCAATCAGATTCAACTTCACTGCGTCCAACAACGAAGCAGAGTATGAAGCACTACTCCCCGGGTCACGATTAGCCAGAGACATGAACATAAAGTCGCTTGAAATATATAGTGACTCCCAGTTGGTGGTTAATCAAATTGCTGGAGAATATCAAGCTCGAGGTCTGAAGATGGATGCTTACTTGAATAAAGCAAAAGATTTGTTGGCACAATTTGAAAGGTATACTCTCCAGCAAGTACCTCGTGGCCAGAACTCAAATGCTGATGCCTTGGCCAAACTAGCAAGTGCGAAGGATGTTGACACGCTAAACATAGCACCCATTGAATGGCTTCATATGCCAAGCATCAGCGCAGAAGAAACTTCTCTGGTAATTTAGACAGCAGATACTTGGATGACACCTTCCACAGAGTACCTGACGCATGGAGTGTTGCCTACGGACAGAAACAAAGCTAGGACTCTCCAGAGGCAAGTTGCTCGGTTTATCTTGGTTAATGGTATCATGTACCGAAGAGGGTACTCAATGCCACTCCTAAGATGTATCTCAAAGGAAAAGGCAACAGATTTGATGCGAGAGGTCCATGAAGGTTTCTGCGGGGATCACGCTGGGGGACAGAGTTTATCGAAAAAGATCCTAAGGCGAGGATACTTCTAGCCAACAATGAATGAAGACTCGATGGAATTTTTTCAAAAATGCGATAAGTGTCATAGATTCTCCAAGATTTCGCGAGCAGCCCCTAATGAGCTAAAGTAGATGCAAAGCCTGTGGCCATTCGCAGTATGGGGAATAGACCTCATCGGATCTTTGCCCACGAGAAATGCGGCGTCAAATACGCCATGGTGGCTATCGATTACTTGAAAAAGTGGGCCGAAGCTGAGCCACTTGCAACCATAATGACCAAGAAAGTGCTGGACTTTGTGGTCAAAAACATAGTATGTCGCTATGGATTACCAAGAAAAATTGTCTCAAACAACGGAACGCAGTTTGATAGTGACCTGTTCACGAATTTTTGCGAGCGGCATGGAATTATCAAAAAAAATTCTTTAGTTGCTCACCCGTAGGTAAACTGACAAGTCGGGGCAGTCAATAAAACATTGAAAGATACTCTGAAGAAAAGGCTTGAAGAAGCAAAGGGGGCATGGCCGGAGGAATTTCCTGAAGTCCTCTGGTCGTACAGAACATCCCATCGAACAGCAACATGCCATACTCCATTCTCCTTGGCCTATGGGTATGAAGCTATGCTTCCTGTTGAATTAGTTCCACCATCGCATCGGGGGATGGCATACGATCAAGGCTCTAATAGTCAGTTATTAATGGAATCTTTGGATTCGGTTGATGAAAGGCGCGAGCAAGCCCAGCTCCAAGTAGCAGCTTACCAGCAAAAGGTCACCCGGTATTCAACTCTAAAGTACGTGAAAGAAAATTTAATGCAAGAGATCTGGTACTTAGAAGAGTTTTTCTCAACACCCGCGATCAAGTTGTTGGAGTACTCGGACCTAACTGGGAAGGACCGTACCAAATCAAAGAAGTCCTCCATCCAGGCACTTATAAACTTGCTTGCTTAAATGGAATTCTCATTCCTCGCTATTGGAATGGAGAACTCCTGCGCAAGTACTATCAATAAACAATTATTCTTAAAGAATTGGCTTGTATTCATTTTAATTTTTAAAAGTGAGTGAACAAGGGTTAGTCAAAATTTTGACTGATCGCTTGTAAGTGTAAGATCATATTTTTGATCACTCATATAGACTTGATTTTCCATTTAGTATGAGAAATAAAAGGGACTGTGCGCAGCCAGCCAATCTTGCTAAACTATTGTATTTATTACAAGTATTTGCTCATTACATGTGTTGTTTTGCTATATTATCATTCTAAAATCTATATTCCGAGCATAAATGTTCGAATAAGTTTTGGTCAAGGCAAGTGACCGAGGACCTAAAGCTCATAAATCACTTGGGGGGGGGGGGAATATAAGGTATCTAGTAAGCAAAGGATATCAACAGGTATGTAAACACACGAGCAAAATAATTGAAAGCATGCTACAGTACTTAGAATAATTTTCAAAATTTTGTTATTTTGTTAAATCAAACCAAAGTGCTATGCTAATTTCGGTCATGCGAACAGATGTTATAGTAGAATGCAAATATTATAATATCAAAAGTGAAATCCTTTACACCGTGAGCAGTCACTGCTCGGATGTAATTGTCTATTAAAAGGAAAAGCTGCCCATGCAACAATAAAAGTATAAATTGTCTTTCCATCGCGAACCGTAGGTCGTGTGTCTCAAAATAAAAATTAAAGAAAAAATAGATAAAATTATGAAGCGGCAGGAGGGTCCTTAGGAGTTGGCTGATTGACAGAGGCCCCAGCTTCCACTTCCGCGCCTTCAATGCCCGTGGCCAAGGAGATCTTGGGGGAGGCTAGGATTTTTGCTCTCTCCTCTTCCTCTAGGCAAGCAAGGCACCAGGCTATTTCAGTTCGCCTCATGCGCTCGGAAAGATAGTTGAAGTTGGCCTCACGGTTGTGTTTCCAGAATGCATAGAAGAAAATGGAGGTGGCTCCTTTATACCTCTCCAAGTTGCTGGCATTGGCCTCCTCGAGCTCTTTTATGCGCCCCTCCAGCTCTTCATTTTCCTTTCTACTAGCGATCAGCTCCTCCTCAAGCTTCTTGGCCTCCTAGAAGTTAAGCTTAGAAGACTCCTTAAACTTCTCCTTCTCCATAATGGCTTTGGTCAGGGAAGTTTGGAATGTCTTCTGTTCTTCGTCTAGCTTATTGTTCTGATCGAGCAGTTCAACATTTTTCCCCTCGAGCACCTTGACCTCCTCCGCATGCTTGGCATTATATTATTTGAATTGAGTAACCAAAGTCCCTGTACGGTGCCAGCTGGCAGTCATAGTCAGCATTCCCTGCGATCAGACAAAGAAATAAAGTGATGGCAGAAAATGACAAGGTAAATAAATAAAGCTCAGCAATAGATAGCAGCTTACACTGACTATTTTGTTCAGTGCTCGGTTAATTAACTAGTCAGCCTCCATGGAGTCTATGCTAACAATGGCCTCTCAGCTGCATTTTTGCCTTGAGAGTTTGGTCATTCTCTCTTTGGTCGAGCTAACCACGACATTTGTCAGGACATCTCCAGTTTGGTCGGGAGGTGTCTGGTCGGCAGGTGCTGGTGGAGGAGGGTTCTGGTCGACTGGTGCTAGAGGAGACGTCTGGTCGAGAGGAGATGGAGGGGGTGTTGTTTCCTTTGAAGGGACTGCTGCTGGAGAGTCCCTAGTTCGAGCTTTTTTGGATGGGGGATTCTTGTTATTTTCCCTTCGGTGCGACCTGCTCTCTTTTTTCCTACTCGAAGGTGCGGCAGGTACGCTGTAGAGTTCGAACATATCTTTCAGATGACATATCTACAAGTAAGAAAACATACAAACTGTTAGACAAAATGAATAGATGTACTCACTACATCAAGGAAATAAGAGCAGGGAAATCATAAGTAAAATACTTGAGCTACAACTACTCGTCGCTACATTATTTACTATACTACCGCTACACTCACTCACTGCCTGGAAGAAATCTGAATTTAAATTGGGTGTGTACTTAAAGTTGCCGTCCTCATCAAATAAATGATAGGGAATGGGCAAACTATCTAAGAGTGAGAAGACAGTACCATTCTCATCCGAAGACTCATCAATGGGCGCAGGGTGTTAGGAAACTTTCTTTTTACCCTTCCCCAAAGGAGCAGGGGTGGTAGCTGCTCACGGGGTGCTGGAGGGTTCCCTAATAATCACTCATGTTGGCCTTCTTGGAGGTTGTGACACGTCTTGATTCTGGTCGGGGACTTCTTCACCAGTGGCACTCCCCGCAGTTGGTCCCTCACATCCTGGTGAGGGGCCAAAAGGCCAACCAGCCTTAAGTTGTTTTCCGTGACCAGCTCTTTGATGCTTTTTTCTATGTTCGTCATGCTGGCCAGGGAGGCTGCTCATGTCTCCATTTCTAGAGTAGGAGCTAGTCGGCTTGAAGAGCACTAAGATTCTAAAGAATGTACAGAAAAACTAAAGGAAAGTAAGCGATCAGAGGATCAAAGAAATTACCTCCTTGGGTGAAGGCCAGATTGTTGGTGACCAGGTCAATTGTTAAAAAGTACTTCTAGAAGTACTTTCCTACATTGGACTTGTAGATAGTCTCACTCAGGAACGTGCGAGCCAATTCCTGGGGGTAGAAATGGAAGAACCCGTGTTGTTATGATTGGGGTTGGAGTTGAGATCAAATAGGTAATTGATCTCATGCGGTGTAGGCACAGGCCACTTCTTGTGGCTGTATAGGATATAGATAGTAGAAAACATCCTATATCCATTTGGGGTGATTTGGAAGGGGCGACCTCGAAATAGTTGGCCACCCCCTGGAAAAATGGATGAAGAGGCAAGGTTTCCCCTACCTCAATATGGAATCTCGACCAGGCGCTGTAGGCGCCCCCAAGCAGGTTTGCCCACTGGTCGATGGAAGGTTTAGTTAGGGTTATCCAAAAAGTCCGTACTTTTTGAGATAGTTCCCTACAATCGTAACGGTAATGTTGCTAGGAGGAACCACGTACCATTCGACCTCTGGTCAAAGGGCGTCCCGTAATTGGGCCTTTGTTTGGATTTCTGGCTGGGATGTGTTTTCGGGTGGAGGTCGGGTCGAAAGATTTTCAGCTTGAGGAGCAGGCAGTTTGGCAGAAGAAGGGATTGTTTTCTTTTTCTTTTGAGCGGTATGTTTTACTCGACCCATGTTTTGTATGCTGGTCAAAAGATTATTTGAAGGGTTGCGAGAGAAAGGAATTTCCCAGATTAGCAACGATGACTGTTCTTCGTCCTCGAGCAGTTGGGCAAGCAGGTCATCGTCAATTGGCCTCTCACCTCCCCATGGATCATGCATGAAAATCTGCGAGCAGAGAAGGGGAGGTGGGAATCTACGGCCGAAAGACCAAGAAGTGTGAAAGTTGGAATAACGTCACTCGTGTATAAAAGTTAAGCTTTTATACGACCAACAACATTCTAACAAAAACACTAGGTTCTATGCGAACAGTTTGGAAAATGGATCAAAAAGCAGAAGTGAAATTTTTTTCAAGAAAAACTTTTTCGACTCTGAAGGGGCGGGAAAAACCCAATTTTTTCTACAAGCTTAAAAATCGAATTTTTTATTCAATTTTACGCCCTAAATTAATAATCCAAACTACCAAACTGATTACTAACCCCTGCAAAGTGTTATTTTCCTATCATATTAGGCTCAGATCTACGTGCCCTTTTTACCCCAAAGCAATTTTTTTCAAGAAACATTCAAGATAACAGATATGAAACAGGTGGTGCATGGCATCTCAAAGACTGAAAGGTTTGAGAAGCGTACTTGGATGAATGTTGGGGTAAATTGCTGAAACGTTAAGACAAATCCCTGGGCAGAAGCTCCGTAAATCGTGAAGGTTGTCTGAATTCCTGAGCTTTTCGTGTCTGGTTCTTCGGTGTTCTTGAGGAGAGAGTAAAAGGTAAAAAGTAATTTTGAAGGGGTACTTATATTGAACAAGGGGCAGTTACCTAGGCGATCATAAGGGGTAACTTCCCAAGGCATGGGTAAGTGTAATAGCCATCATACCACTTTTGGGAAACTGCAATGATGTGATTGGTTACCTTTTTCGAGAAGGCATGGACGACTCTGACTGATTTGGTGGGGCATACGAAAGGTTGGTCACCTAAGTTTACTTTATGCTGGTTGCAGTAAAATAAACTTGGGGGGCAAATGTTTACCAAAAACTGGCTCCTGACATGGCTGGCACGTGGCAGTTTCGAGTAGATGGATCTTGTTTGACCATCTACCAGACAGTTACTGATTCATCAAATCTCGCGATCGAGTGTGACCAATCTAGTCGCATACTTTCATTTACTTCTTTTGGGATACGCAATCTTGTAATAAGTGCATTTATTATATTTCATTTTATTACCTTGATATGAAAATCTCAATTGTAATTAAGGCCTATCGGCCCATGTAACTCCCTTGAGCCTATAAATAAGAAGGAGAGGGCTCAAGGAAGGTACTTTTGAACTTTTGATCTTTGTATTCAGAGAAAAGAGCATAGTGTGATTATCCACCGAAATTGCAATCCTCCCAAGTCTTGTGAAACTCGTGAACCCTAGTTCATTGATCATAATATTGGGATTCAATATCAATAAGAACACTAAGTGGATGTAGGTCATTACCATCTAGTTTGGGCCAAACCACTATAAATCATTTGTGTCATTTACTTTCCATTTGATTCTCTTCTTGATTTCCTTTTATTCTTTGTCATTTATTTGACTCCGTGTCGTTGGCCAAATCGAGGGTCAACAATACTAGTGGACCATACTAGCAGTAATTAATCTAAAGATTCCATAACTTTTTTTTATTGCGAACTATTTAAGTTTATTATCTTAATCTCGATCCTCCTATACCAATATGATATTAAGACCACATAGCTAAACTTTGAAATTTTTTGATATTCATTTAATATTATCATATAATATCGGACATAGTCTATATATATAATAATTCAATTCAATTATTTATTTCATTTGAAAAATTTGTCAACTACAATTGCTTTAATGGTACTATTCCCAACAATCTCCCACTTGCCCTAAAGCAAATTGAGGGATCTCTTTTAATATGTCAATCATATTCTCCTGATCGATTTTGTCTAACAAAGTCTTTGTAATCGTTTTGTAAGAAACTATTTTGAAGTTATCTTCAAGATTATTACATGAATTATGTAAAATTGTCTTGTATTCAATGATACTTCATTTCATGTGTTTTACCCTCTTATGATTTCTAGTTCTTCTAGAATAGTTGTACCTCCATTGCTTTTGCAATGAGATGCTAACTATTTATTATAGTCTGAAAACATTTCCAGAATGTCAAAGAACTTAACTAAATCAAATAGCATATTTAACTGCTCGCAGCTGTTATATATCGACTTTTGTGGTGAAACATATAAATCTGAAATGTCTAACGCATTTCTAGATTAATGTGTTTCCTCCACACTTATGGAATCTGATTCTGATATCAATCTTGAAGATTTAATATCAAATCATCCATTGGATTTTAGGTCTCTGCCTAAATGCACACACATATAATCTCTATTATATCTAAGATACTCAAAACTAAGTCCTTATAATTATTCACTGACTCAATCCATAATGGATTAATAACTGCTGACTATTCCCACCGTTTAACAAATGTCAATTTGAAAATATAACATTTGATACATTTAAACAGTCTATCACTGAGTTGTAGGAATGTTGTCTCATGTCCTCTTTTCTAGTAAAAGAATAAATGGATATTTATTATTTAGATAATACATCCTGCTTACCGTGAAGACAAAAAGCCTTTCTTGGATTTTGTAAACTAAAGTATTTAAGCTTCTTATGAATATAAGTTACTTGAGACAGAGCCTAAGGATTGTTCTTTCAATCTCTATAGAATTGAATGTACAGAACATTCTTGGCTTTTCTAAATCCAATATTTAGAATTGTTCAGCTAACAATTTATTTTCTATTGACGATTTCTCTATATCATTCCCAATGATTAGAATGTTGTCAATATTAAGAATAAGAATTACAACAGAATCTTACTGGTCGAGATCTTCAAATGATTTTGTCATGTCTGCATTTCCAGTAAAGAATACTTAGACATTCATTTAAATTTAATCTCATAATCCATGCATAAAGCAGTGGATAAGAGCTTGTAAACAGATTCAAGTTTGGTTGCAGTAGAAGACATCTATTCAAGTAATAAATTCTTCTTTCTGTTCATAGCCTTTGGCTATTAACCCAACTTTGAAAAGTCTGTACTTTTCTCTGTTCTCATCCTCATCTTGAATATCCTATTTCAAACTGAAGTTCAATGAACTTAAGTTGGATGTTCAACAATCCAGATGTCATTGAATTCCAAATTCCATTTCTTGATTCATGGTGTTTCAACTATTGATTTATGTAAATCTTTTCATTTCATATACTAGTATGTGAATGAAGTATAGTTAGATTGTGTTACACACAATGTAACTATCTTTACATTTGTAATGGAGTAGTTACTAAGTAACGCTCCCACTACAATTATGCTTCAAAGAATTTGTGATATTCTTTGGTTTTATCATTGTTAATTATCAGTAACTCGCTTACTTGACTTGTAGTCATTATTTCTATTACAAATTAACTAGAAAATATAATGATTATAATAATCATGCTTCATTAAAGTAGCATTTAAAGAGATAAAAACTAATCTTTTATGATTGTTAAATTGTTTCACTAAATGACTTTATGGAAAATTTTCAATTTATTCACATAACCACTTGTGAATCCTAACTTCTAAGTCTTTGAAGTTGTATAATCAACCATGTACAGAGTATAACAACTGTTAAAATTATAGAAATAATAAAGACAATAATGACTACTCATTATCTATTTAATCTTATCCAATATGATTATATTCAATTTCCAAGTATATTTTTTTTTTTAAAAATAACAACTGGATTTATTATTCAAAAGAAATACTAAACTTGGTCATTCATCAAATAAGGAATCCGAAAATATATTTTCTAGAAAAAGAACTTATTACAAAGTTGAAATTGAAAAACTAATTTCCATGTCAATTATCTCTTGGTCTACCAATCTGCAATCCTTTTTTTTGTTTTTCTTTCGCATTCTTTTCTTTTCTTGAATAATGCGTTCTTGAAAACAAGACAATAATATGGTGCCATAAAAATTTGAATCAACTATTCAAATATATTAAAAAGAGATGAGCAAATCATATTTACCATTTCTTCTTGCAAACTTCTTAAATGATCAAAAGTATGTATTTTGATCGTTTCCCATATCTCGTATGTAGATCTGAGGTTCAAATATCTCAATTTAAGATCCTCTGGCATAGATTTTAATATGCAATGACGAGCCAAATAATCATATCTCATCCAATTCACATATTTTTTATGACTATCATAATCATATAAAGTTGATGGCTCATCTGGAGGCACATCAATGATTGCATCATATACCTTTAGTTCATCTAGAATTATGTGTATGTTTCTGTACCAAACATCTAGATTGTTTAAGTCTAAATGAAAAGTACTTAGGAAACCATCATGAGGATTAACTAGTTCTTTCTCATTTTGAGGTTCTTGATCAGGATTAAGACGATTAACCATTGTTGCTGGAAATATATAAATAAAAGATAATGATTTAAAACATATAATAAATATCAGATTTTATTTGGAAAGTAAATATGATGCATGAATGCAACATATAAATAACACATAAAAAATATACTAATCCACGATAAACTAATTTGAAAAGTTAATGGACCGCCTTAGGGTAGGTCAGACTAATCCCAAATTAATTTTGAGACAAATCTCAATTTCATAAGTGAAAACTTAAAAACGCATTTTTCTTTTTTGGCTTATGAACTACCGCTAGTTTGGTCAAGGTGTACTAGTCATGCCCGAAAGCCTAGATACACCTTTGGATTGTAGCCCATTATTTTCAATCAATGACTTAACTCAAGAGTGTGCCTTAGGGTCAGTCAAACTTGAAATACATCATTAATTATATTCTCATAAGAGAAGTCAACCTTGAGATAAAATAAACATATTCGGAAGTATTTTCTTAGGGAGGCCGCAAACGGAGGAAACACGAGGCCCTTCCTATGAATTTGAATCAAAATCTGAAAGTGAGATTTGGATATGCTAAAATTGAATAGACATAGATTTCAATTTAGAACAAGAGTATCAAATTGGTTTATGTGATTTAGGGTTGTATTCATTGCTTCCTATTGTTTGAATTGACCATAGAAATATAGGGAATTCACATTAGGTCGAGTTTTCTATTTCTTAACTTGAATAGTTAACACTTTTGCATGCCTATCATTTCAGTGAGAAGAGTTTCAATAGTACTTGCATTAAAGAATAATAGAGTGGATAGTAAAGAAGATTAGGATTCCTATTTGTTTCATAGTGAATTTAATCCTTGTGTTCTTGTTATTAATTTATTTATGCAATTTTCATTTATTTCTGTTTTCTTGTTTTCAAATTTCACAAATCCAGTTTTCGTTAGCCAAACAAAAACTAGAAATTAATTATTTGGTAATTGATAAATCAGACTTCGTGGGACGATAATCGTTCTTATCGAGATTTATTACAAATTGTGATTAGGTACTTAGGGAGTAGATCCCCAGAGATGGATTCATTAGTCATCTATTCAGGTAGCAGATCCCCAGAGATAGACTCATTAGTCATCTATTAAGGGAGCAGATCCCCAGAGAGAGACTCATTAGTCATCTATTTAGAGAGCGGATCCCCAGAGATGGACTCATTAGTCATCTATTCAGGGAGCGGATCCCTAGAGATGGACTCATTAGTCATTTATTTAGGGAGAAGATCCCTAGAGATGGATTCATTAGTCATCTATTTAGGGAGCGGATCCCTAGAGATAGACTCATTAGTTATCTATTCAGGGAACAGATCCCTAGAGATAGACTCATTAGTCATCTATTCAGAGAGCAGATCCCTAGAGATAGACTCATTAGCCATCTATTCAGGGAGAAGATCCCCATATTGACTTGACACTCATCTATACAGGGCGCAGGGCTCCATAATCATTTATTTGGATTTTCCTAGAAGCATGAATAGGGCTATTACTGCTAGGCATGCTTATTGTGATGTAGTGACATGTTATTACCTGTTTATGAGCATGTTGAGTTTTCTTGCCGGACCTCGGCTCACGGGTGCTATGTGGTGCAGGTAAAGGCAAAAGAAAGCTGGACCATCCTTGAGTTGGAGAGCTTTGGTGATGATGTGTACATATGCGGCTGCTCGACCACCACGACCGAGGGTTTAAAGAGGAACTAGGGTTAAACCCTCTTTTGCTCCTTAAGTCAGATGGTTGTAAATCTTTTATTATAATTATCCTTTTAAATGTATTTTGGGATCCCAATGTATAAAGTAAAGGTTTTAGTGAAATGTTGTATCTTTGACCAAATTTTTTAACTATAAACTGTTAATCATACTTAGTTAAACGAGTATGGCCAAATGACTCGATTAGCGAGTTAGCATTGTTTAAAATACACAGCGTAATAGTCCCTGGGTAGTAGGGCGTTACAAACTTATTAGTCAAGGACGACAAAAGAATGTTGAGTGCTAGTCATTTTGGTTAGGCTGACCAGGAACACATCACACGCTTGTCCGACCTATTGGTCGTGAAAACCCCAGCGTCAGGTATGCTGGGCCAGCTCTAAGGCTGTTTATACAGAGGATAGAGTAATGGGCCCCGGGGTGACTTATTAGTCCCATACCCTAGGGCTAGGCCCAAGACTTGACTTATGAGTCAAGAACGACCTTAGCACGCTGAGTGCTGGTAAAAAAGCATTGACTTATGAGTCAAGGACGACCTTTGCACGCTGAGTGCTGGTCGAAAAGCGTTGACTTATAAGTCAATGGTGGAAATGGCACGCTGAGTGTTGGTCGATGTGATTATGCCTAATCAGGAGCGTGATATACACTTGACTGACCTATAGGTCGTGGAAAATTATAGCGTCAGGTATGCTAGGCCAGCTCCTAGGCTGGTTATACAGAGGATAGGGTAGAAGGGCCCCGGGGTGACTTATTAGTCTCATATCCTAGGGTGTGGAACCTCAGTATGATTTATTAATCATGTATTTTGGGGCGTCATATATATGGATGGTATGCATTCATGAGTAAGGTTATTACTTCTAGGCATGTTTATTATGATTTGGTAACGAGTTATTAACTGCTTATGAGCATGTTTAAGTTTTCTTGCTGAACCTTGGCTCACGAGTGCTTTGTGGTGCAGGTAAAGGGAACAAAAAGCTGGACCATCCTTGAGTTGGAGAGCTTAGGTGAAGATGTGTACCTATGCAGCTGCTCAACCACCACGGCTGAGGGTTTTAAAGAGGAACTACAGTCAAACCCTATTTTTCTGATTAGGTCAGCTGGTTGTAACTTTTTCATTGTAATTAACCTTTTTAAATGTATTTTGGGATCCCATGTATGAAGTAAACGTTTAAATGAAATGATGGTACCTTTGACCAAAATTTTAACCCTAAACCATTAATCACGTTTAGTTACACGGTTATGGCCAAATGGCTCGTTTAGTGAGTTTAGCACTATTTAAAATACACAGTGTAACGGTCCTTGAGTAGTAGGGTGTTTCAGTTTCCCTATTATAATAAATTAAAGCTAAGCGCTCTTAATTAATCCTTTTTACCCAGCAATAAACCCATTAAGCATGCGACCTATTTAACCTAGTAAATGCATTACTGTAACACCCTAGTTAGCTAAGACCGTTACACTATGTGTTTGAAATGGTGCTTAGCCCGCTAAGCGAGTTATTTGGACTTAACTGTGTAATTAAAACATAACAAGGGTTAGTTATTAAAAAATTTGGTCAACGAAGTAATCATTTTCCATTAAACGTGTTTAGTTTATACCCAGGATTCCAAAAAGTGTTTACAAACTGAAAAAAGACAAAAAAAAAAAAAATACAAACTAGCCGTCCTAAGTGGCAAAACATTGTTCAACCTTAGTTCTTCCCAAGAAATCCCAATCGTGGCGGTCGAGCACGCTGCATATGTACACACCGCCCCAGAAGCTCTCCAACTCATGCTTGGTCCAACTTACACTTGCCCTTACCTGCACCATAGAGCACCCGTGAGCCAAGGCTTGGCAAGAAAAACGCACAAAGTATAACAATAATACAATTATTCAAGTAGTAAGCACATGTTTCACAAATAACAGATGCAATCATTCCAATCATATAATTTATAAACACATTCTACAGTTTACAAAAGAATACTCATCTTAGTCATGTAATCAATTAAGCGGCCCGGGAAAAATAGCCCGGTCGAGCAACTCAACTAAGCGAGGTGTGTACACAGGCACTCAACTCATGGTTCATGCTAGGCAAGTAGGGATCGTAACCCCAATTTGAACTTGCCTTCATAACCAGCGTTCCAAAAGCTTTGCCGATCAGCTCCACACTCAATGCGATGGCTGATTATCATTTATACCATACACTCACAAGTAATTCAAGGCTAATAAGCATACCAACCAATAACTTTATGTGCATATACTAGTTTTCTTACGTTAGGTCCAAGCACTGGATAATTAGAAATGACCCTCAAGCATGATCCCCTTTCGATCCCTAGCGGTACCCTAGCCACAACCACAATAACGAATAACCATCAATAACGAGTGAATAAAAGGTTTCGAATCGAGTCTTAGCCCCTGAGACCTCGAATTCTATTTTAGATGGTAGTAGAATCCTTCTCGAGCCCTTAGTTTTGAGTCCCCACAACCTAAAACCCAACATCGCTAATAACCTCAATTTGAGCCACGACGCCCCTCACTAAGCGTCGTGACACTCTACAAGTTTGAGAGCTCTGACCCTAATTTTCATAGACACGTGCTGCGACGCAGCCCACCAAGTGTTGCGACGCTAAAGCGATTCAAAGAACCGCCCTAGCCCTTGAGTTCATGCGGGCTATGACACTCCAAGAATAGCGTCGCGGCGCAACCCCGTGAACTCAGGTTCCCAACATTTTCCTACTATTTCCTTCGAACCAAAACCCCTAAAATCAATTCCCAAACCTCAACATAACAACACGAAACATATTAATATCAGAAACTAACTTAAAATCTCACCACCACCCAAAATCCTAACCTTCAGTTTAAACTCAAGAATACCACAACCAGACCAGAATTTCACAATAAAACAGAGTTCATATCTTACTTCAACTGAGATTTACGACCCCCCAGCTGCCTCCTAGTCCAAATATGTAACGTCCCAAATTTTCTAATAAGGCTTAGGGCCTTGATTAGGGGGCCAGGATAAAAATTATGGAAACTATGTGATTATATGATATATATATATGTGTATAAATATGTGATTATGTGAGTTATATTATAATATGACTTGATATGCATGGTTTGGTGTATTAAATATGCATGTGGGGCCATTTCTGTTTAATTGGGTAACTGTTCTAATTTGGCCCGTTTTGGGTATATTTGGCATATATGTGATACATGTGTGTGAGACCACATTATTATATGGATATATATTTGAGTTACTCGGCACGAGACGATATTAGGGAGAAAGCTAGTAAGAAAGTCACAACGGGATCAAAACTTGACTCAGAGTGAGTCAAGGAGGTATATTGGGTATTTAGCACATTACCAAGATATTGGGTAATGGGAATGGTTATTTGATGATATATTGGGAGATAGTGAGATTAGGAGGGAATTTTGGAAATTTTGACTAGTTTACCCTGGGGGCGTTTTTGGGACCCTAAGCATTTGGATTTGCTTGAGGTTACTTAAGCTTGAAGTAACCCATCAGAAACATAAAATGAACATACAGTACGTTCTCTCTTGCCATTATCTCTTTTTGGTGTCATTTGCATTTTCGAAAGAAACTTGAGCTTTAAGACTCAGATTCGAGCTAGGACCGAGTCATAGCAATTCTAGGGAAGATTAGAAGCTTATTAGCCAGAGGATTTAGCTGGGAAACAACTCAATCAAAGGTAATCCAAGTTTTAAGTTTTGAGTTTTCGAGTTTTTAAGCTTTTATTGGATTTTACATTTTGAAGAGCTTTTGATTTGATTGGGACTTGGGTTTTAATGGTTTTGGGAAATTGAAATGTTTGGGAACTTTGATTTTGGGATTTGGATATGTTTGGATAGGTTTTTGGAAGGTTTTTAAATGGAGAAAATGGTTAGGTTCGAGGTTGGGCCGCGACCTTGTTCTAGGAAGTCGCGACTTGTGTGAACCTAGAATTAGGAGGGTTCTGCCTAGGAGGTGCGTTCCGACCCTTAGGGGCAAGTCATGGCCCGCATCTCCTTTCCAGCCAGGGGAGGCTATCTATCTGGGAGGCACGCCGCAGCCCCCAGGGCCAAATCGCGACCCGCCTTTGCATTTTTGGGCAGATTGTGTTTTTAGTCATGGAAACTTAAACCTAAGGCCTCGGGATCGGTCCTACGACCCAGTTTGGTAGGATTCGACATCCTGGAGGCTAGGACTCGGCCCAGAGGCTTTATTTACTCATTTTTTATGGGATTCTACATTATGGTTAAGACTAGGTGATCGCTAGGGGCTTGAAAATAGGATCGTGCTCAAGGGTTGTTTATTAATAACTTGTGCTTGGACCAAAGGTAAGAAAACTAAACCAAGTATGTGATGCATGTGATACATGTGATTATGGAATGGCACAAATGTTGAACATGGAATTGATCAGAGCTTGAGTCTCTATAAATGTGCATGAATATGATTATGCTTGTGATTATTGATTAAGCATGTTGAATGCCTTATATCTGGATATTTGACATATGATATATGCTTGGATTCATTGTTTACTTGAGAAACGCACTGACTTATCAATTAGAAATGACAATAGTGCTGAGTGCTGGTCGTAAAGCTCTGACTTATCAATCATGAGCGACAATAGTGTTGAGTGTTGGTCGAAGAGCCTTGACTTATCAGTCAAGAGCAGCAATAGTGCTGACCGCTGGTCGTGAAGCTCCGACTTATCAGTTATGAACGACAATAGTGCTGAGTACTGGTCGTATGGCATTGACTTATGAGTAAAGAATGGCAATAATGCTGGTCGTATTGGTTAGGCTAAGCAAAAGCATCAAGTACGCTGGTCGTGTTAACCATATACAGAGGATATGGCTAAGAGACTTAAGGTGACTTATTAGTTACACGATTATGCCTAAATGACTCGTTTAGCGAGTTTAGCACTATTTAAAATACACACTGTAACGGTCCCTGGGTAGTAGGGTGTTACAACTTATTATCAGAGCGAGTCAAGGTTAAGGGTTCCTATAGACAAGCTCGCATGTACACTTGTCACTAAAGACAAGCTTCACTTAGGGTATGGTAATTATTTATGTGGTTATGTGTTTAACTGCTTAAATAGAATGTAAATACTTTACTAACATACTTTATTAGGGAGCATGAGATTCTGTTAGGGCTTAGCCCTTGACTATTGATATGATTGTGTGATTACGTGCTCAGTGAATATATGAATGTGTTATTTGCATGCTAGAGTTGAGAGCATGGTATGTATGTTGGAAGAGGGGTTATGAATTGACATATGAATGTTGTGGGCGTGCTTTTAGCACTGAAGTGGTATATGAATGTGGTGTTGTGTGATTTTTCCCATGGGGGGAGGCTTTTGAATGTGCTTATCATGCTTAATGGATCAAGTTATTGATTGCAGACTCAATCAGAGGTTATGTACCCAAGGCAGTTAATGGGACCCAGTGGTAGTTATACTGAGGCTAGGAATTACGGCCAGGGCCTGAGCCCTTCGCCTGCCTCTCAGAATTTGCAGCAGGTGGTTACGGATATGAAATTAAGATTGCAGAAGCAAGAGGAAGAGATTAGGTGTTTAAACACAGCAGCAGGTTCTGCCAGGGAACACCTCTTACTTTGTTATGCCAGGAGTGTCACCAGTATTGGCTCAGCCTAGGGTTGAGAACATGTGGGAGTTTCTTTGTGGAAGATTCCAAGAATATTACCCTCCAATTTTTGAGGGAATCTTAGAACCATTCAGAGCTAACCAATGGATGGGCATGATCAGTTCCATCCTCAACAGTATGGGGTGGTAGGTCACGATAGGGTGATCTGGGCTACATTTGTATTATGGGAAGATGCCCGAACGTGGTGGGAAGTGGTATCCCAGACACGAGATACAGCTGTGATGGACTGGAAAGAATTTAGGCAACTATTTAATAAAAGATATTACTGTGATGCAGTCAAGACTGCTATGACAAATGAGTTTCTGAACCTGGCTCAGGGAAATGCAACAGTAATAGAATATGTTAACAGATTTGATGGGTTGGCTAAGTTTGGTTTTGATATGATACCCACGGATGTAGCTCGGAAGGAGAGATTTATCCAGGGATTGAATCCCAGAATATCTCAGGGCGTTAGAGTCGCCCCAATACATGCAATCTCTACCTACACTCAGGTGGTAGGGAAGGCTCATGCTATTGAGAGCACAAGAAATGAGATTGTGAAAGAGAGTGTCGGAGAGCATAGCGCTCAAGTAGTGATACCTCCATTTGTTGGATCAGGTAGGGGCAGAGATCTCAGTGATCAGGAAAGAAGAGTTATCAATGTATTCGATACCTCTGGTTTTAGGAAAGGGGTTCCGAAATGCTACGGTATGCCATCTAGGCAAGGAAAAAAATTGGAAATTTTACCCGAAATGCACTCAATGCAAGAGGCATCAACCGAGGGAATGCCAAGAAAAGGCATGTTTTCTTATGTGGAATGGTTGGACACCTCATAAAGGATTGCCCAGGACTGAGGACAGATGAGCAATGTTGGGGGGGGGGGGGGGTGGACAGCTCGACTCCAGCTCGAGAGTTCTCTCTGACGCAGTTAGAGTTAGAAACTGAGACTGGGATTGGGACTGATTCCTCAGTAGTGGTAGGTCTGCTTCCTAGTTCTAAATTTTGTAAAATTTTGACTAGTTTTGGGTGCCATGTTGTTCTTTGCTTTGTTGCATCTAGAAAGGCATTGAATTGATATGCAGTTTACATGGTTAAGTTGTGATGAGAGTGTGGTACTCTATTTGTAATTTTAAGAGATGGGCTAGTTTATGGTTGGAAGGGACTCAGTTGGTTGAGACTGACTTCGATATGATCCAGGATATGGATTAGTTAGCCGGGTTTGGGGCAACAATAGGTTGCAGGGAAAAGATTGTAACTCTTGGGCTTGAGGGTGAGAAACCCTTGTATTTGTTGGCACTGTGCATGGACCCCACATACTTATGACATCTATATTTAAAGCTAGAGACCCATTGCGGGAGGATGCATAGGATTCTTAGGTAGTGTGGTGGATACCACTTAGGTCGTGTCAGTGGGACCAGGACAAATTCGATTAGTCTGTGAGTTTTTGGATGTGTTCCAGGGGATTTTCCAGGGTTACCTTTACACCAAGAGGTAGAATGGTGATTATGTTGGTGCCAGGGATGGAACCAGGTCTAGGGCACTGTATTGAACGACTTTAGCAGAGCTGTAGGAACTAAAGGTTCAGTGTTTGAGTAAGAAAATATTCTTTAAGGTGGATCTTCGATCTAGTTATTACCGGCTGAAGATCAGGGAGAAGGGTAAGAAGAAGATTATCTTTTATATCAGTTATGGACACTAGGAGTGCTGAGTTATGTTTTGTGGATTAGATTGATGCCTTGGTTGTTTTGATGGATTAGATGAACAAGGTATTCAAAGATTATCTGAATTAGATTTGTGATCACCTTGACTGATGATATTATGGTATACTCTCAGTTTGAGATTGGCCAAGGCCAAGGAACGCCTTAGAGGTCAGGAGTTTCCTTGGACGGTCAGGATATTACATGTGCTTTGTGGAAGAGTTCTGAGTCTTCCTATAGATCAGAACCAGTTTATAGGTTATTATGATATCTCATTGACAGATTAGGTGATTGCTTATGCATCACATCAGTTGAAAGATATGACCAGAACTAGAGCAGAGTTATTGGTAGGCTAGTTGGCTAACATTATTCTTGAGTTTACTCTTGTAGAGAGGTTCAAAGGAAAACAATTGAGTGAGGTCTAT
Source organism: Humulus lupulus (assembly GCF_963169125.1). Taxonomy (NCBI): domain Eukaryota; kingdom Viridiplantae; phylum Streptophyta; class Magnoliopsida; order Rosales; family Cannabaceae; genus Humulus; species Humulus lupulus. The sequence goes on along the minus strand of NC_084801.1, from coordinate 19,732,572 downwards.
CTTATTAGATGAGGACCTTGCATTGACTTCAAAGTTTTGGGGAAGGTTGCAGAAGGCAATGAGTATACAGTTGGAGTTCAGTACATATTATTATCCAGTTGGAGTTCAGTACATTGATGGTAAATCAAAGGGAGTTATCCAATTATTGGAAAGGCACCTTATGAGATGTTGTATAGTAGGAAATGTATATCGCTCAATCATTGGGATGAGATGAGTGAGATGTTATATTTGGATCCTGAGGTAGTTTAGAGGATCATTGAGGATATGGAAAAGATTAGAGCTTGGATGCTCGCTTCTCATAATAGACAGAAAAGTTATGATAATTTAAAGTGAAGGAACATGGAGTTCCAAGTGGAAGGCTATATCTTCCTTAGAGTATCACCCATTAAAAAGGGTGAGGAGATAAGGGAAAGTTGAGACCTAGATTTGTAGAACCATTTGAGATCCTGGACGGGATCGGTTAGGTGGCTTATAGATTGGCCTTATCTTCGACATTGTCGGCCGTATACAATGTATTTCATATTTCTAGGTTGAGGGAACATGTATTAGATGAGACTCATATGTTGAGTTATGAGGATTTGGAATTGGAGGCTGAGTTATCTTGTGAGAAACAACCAGTTTATATACGAGACAGAAAGAACAAGGTTTTGAGAAACAAAGTTGTACCTTTCGTTTAGGTATTATACAGAAATAGTAGGGTCAAGGGAGCGACCTGGGAACTGGAATCAGTTATGCGGGATTGATATCCCGGGCTATTCAGATAAAATTTTGAGGACGAAATTTCTTTAAGGAGGGGATAGTTGTAATGTCCCAAATTTCCTAATAAGGCTTAAGGCCTTGATTAGGGGGCCAGGATGGAAAATTATGGAAATTATGTGATTATATGATATATGTGTATCAATATGTGATTAAGTGAGTTATATTATAATATGACTTGATATGAATGTGTTTGGTGTATTAAATATGCATGTGGGGCCATTTCTATTTAATTGGGTAATTCTTGTAATTTGGTCCATTTTAGGTATATTTGGCATATATGTAATATATGCGTGTGAGACCACATTATTATGTGGATATATATTTGAGTTACTCGGCACAACACGATCCTAGGGAGCAAGCTAGTGGGAAAGTCACAACAGGATCAAAACTTGACTTAGGGTGAGTCAAGGGGGTATATTGGGTATTTAACACATTACTGGGATATTGGGTAATGTGAATGATTATTTGATAATATATTGGGAGTTAGTGAGAACAGGAGAAGATTCTAGGAATTTTGACTATTTTACCCCGGGGGCGTTTTTGGGACCCCAAGCATTTGGATTTGCTTGAGGTTACTTAAGCTTGAAGTAACCTGTCAGAAACATAAAACGAACCTTCAGTACGTTCTCTCTCTCCCGTTATCTCTTTTTGACGTCGTTCGCATTTTCGAAAGAAACTCGAGTTTTAGGACTCGGATTTGAGCTAGGAGAAAGTCATAGCGACTCTAGGGAAGATTAGAAGCTTATTAGTCGGAGGATTTAGCTTGGAAATTACTCAATCAGAGGTTGTTTATCCAAAAACCAGCTCTTGATGACGTGGCAAGGATTTTCGACACATTGCAGAGATGTTGATCGCATATCGACTAGAGATATTTCCATATGCGAAGTGCAAGTTTTATATACGACCAGCCTGGTCGTATACTCCGTTTATTTATGAATGAATATGTACAGTTGTAATAATATCCGAGAATATCTCTTCATTATGACCAGAAGATTAGTTTATTAAGGAAAGATATGACTAATTGACTCATGTAAAATATACAAGAAATAGCTCAAGGGGGGATCATTGGGATCTTTTCCGAATTACATTACTATTATCCATCGTTTGTATTGCTTTCTCCTTCTCAGGTCTGTGAAACTCAGGAACCCTAGTTCTTTGATCACACCTTTGAAGCTCAATATTAACAATAGTATCAAGTGGACGTAGGTCATTACCAATCACTGGGGCCGAACCACTATAATTCCTTGTGTTCTTTACTTTCCATTAGATTATTTGATCAAGTTTTGTACTATTTTCCTGTCGTTTATCTGACTCCGTGTCGTTGACCAAAACGAGGGTCAACAGAGGTAATCCAAGTTTTAAGTTTTGAGTTTTCGAGTTTTTAAGCTTTGATTGGATTTTATGTTTTGAGGATCTTTTGATTTGATTGGGACTAATGTTTTAATGGTTTTGAGAAATTGAGATATTTGGGAACTTTGATTTTGGGATTTGGATAGGTTTTCGGAAGGTTTTTAAATGGAGAAAATAGAGAAAATGGTTGGGTTTGAGGTTAGGTCGCGACCTTTTTCTAGGAACTCACGACCTGTGTGAACCCAGAACCAGGAGGGTTCTGCCTAGGAGGCGTGCCGTGACCCTCAGGGGCAAGTCGCGGCCCGCGTATTATTTCCAGCCAGGGGAGGTTGTGCTGGGGTTTTATGCCCTAATTAAAACTCAAATTCTTTTTAATCTCATTTTATTATCAATAAAATAATAGAAATCATTTTTTGACTTGGTCAATCACTTTGCTCACATGTTTTATTTTCATGATTATTTATTTAATATAAACTTCTATTAAATCACGAGCATATATCTAATCTTATTTATAGTGAAGTAATCACAGTGGAATATAAATATGATTATATGTTCAAAATAAATTAGTCCTAAGATTAGTCAGTGCACATAATTTACACTGACTTGCCAATCTACGATATGATCTACTTACACATTACAGTGTTATGTTATTTCCAAAACATTAGCAAAGTAGATCAGATCAGATTAGATGTATTTGTTACATCAGATAGACCGATATTGACAGCTGATAAGATAAGTAAGTATTCTTATCTTTGTTTCTCTTTGAATTCAATTTTAGAAACATGTTCTAGGTTATCTCATATTAATTTGTTTAATATTATATCTATATAAAAATAAATAAAGATCATGTATAAAGTTTTCCAACAACTGGTATCAAAGCCAGGTTAATCTTTATTTTCATGAATGAACATGTTTAAAATTGGATTATTTGATGTGTCTGAATAATTGGATGGATTTTCATGTTTTTATGAAGCATATTAATTTTATGTGATTATTATCAATTTTTAGGTTATATTGTTGTGTTTTCTATACTATTAATTTTTATATATACTTTATTTTGTGTAAAACTTGTTAAAAATTAATTAGAAAATGATTTTGGTTTGAAAAATTACTCAATTTTTTTTTTGGAAAATTTGGTCTGGCTGCCCATGCGCGCGCACTAGCCACGAATGAATAGTACATGTGGTACTGTTCATCCAATTTTTTTTTTAAATTAAAGAAAAATAAAAAAATTGTAAAAATAAATTATTTATAATCAAAACCAAAAATATCTTTTTGTTTTATCATTAATTTTTTTTTTGAAAGAAAGATATTTTTGTTAGTTGACATTTAAATAATTAGATATTTTATACAAAGATTCAAATTCAAATTTAAAAATAGACTAACAACATAATTTTAAATCTTTTAATATATTAAAATATTATAATTAAGATATGAGATATTTAAGATATTTTCTTTTAAATTCTTTATATTTTTATTAATTCGTTATTTGAAAATATAAATATCTTTTTATTCTATAGTTTTTAATATTTAAATTATTTGAAATTTGAATATTGTTAGTTAGATTTTTATGAATATTTGAATTTGATTAACTGTTTTAAGATATTTTAGGATTGTTATAACTATTAATATTTTATTTTTTTAAAATGGTTAAAATATTTACTTATAGTTGTAACAACACAAGATATTTTTGAAAAGCAGTTTAGATATTGATTTTAAAATTTCAAATTGGTTAAATTTTGAAAAATATCAATTTTTTCAGCCAATTAATAAAATATTTTTTTAATAAATGAGATTTAAATTAACTTAAGTTAATTGTTGATAAATCCTATTTAAATTAAATTAATATTTTTGTTTCAAATTAACCTAAACCAAGTTGATTGTTGATAAATGAAATTTAAATTAACTATTGTTAATTGTTGATAAATTTAATTTAAATTGACTTATTTTTTGTAAAAATTTTATCAATTTGAATTTTTTGATAAATTCTAGATTATTAATTGTGGTATTTTTGCAAATGAAATAAATTGTGGTATTTTGTCATAAATTCATAGAATTGCTCATATAGTAACATGATTAGGCCCATCCAATTATAACATGTCTGTTTGCACTATATGTGGTATTTTTACAAATGAGCTTAGATGCATATAGTGACCCATATATTTATTTGTTAGATATATGGTTTTTGCCAAATAAAATATTCATAAAATTATAGGTTTTATTTGGGCCCATTAGAAAATGTAAAGTTTAAATTCCTCTCTTGTAAATGATTCTACTTGTGAATGCCCATTTGCTTTGCATGACTATAGTGGGCCTCATTAATTAATAACAATTAATAAAACGAAAGTTTAAATTCCTCTCTTTTGGGCCTTGTATGGAAGATTGGGGTCCTTTGTAGTGGGAACGACATACTGGACCCAGCCCTCCTCCATACAAGTCCAATTGTTAAGGCTCATTTACCTAAGTTGGACTTAATTGTGTAGGTTCATTATATTAGTTAAACCAAAATATTTATTAGCAACAAATTAATTCTAAATTAATTGAATTTGTTTCAATGTGACACTTTAGAATTAATAGGAAATTATAGGATTTTGGTTTTAAAAATTCTAATCTTACAATTTTGGGAGACCATAGTCATTAATTTTAAAAAAATAATAAAAAAAATACTATTTTTAATTTTATAATGAGCTTATTTTAAGAAATTATATTCGATCTCCATCGTTGGTTTAACATAGTCAATAGATTAATGGGGTCTCGAGGCACTTTGACTCGTCCCCCTACGAAAGGTGTTCATTAGCTATTTTGACAATGTTAGATTTCGAAAGATAGATAATTATAGGTCAAATTGTACTAGACTCACCCCTACGGTGACTACTAGGACTAAATCTATGATTATCGAAACCGTGGGTCTAGCTCATAAAATAAGAGATTTTGTTTTCTTGTTTTCATCGAATAGTAGGTTGTTAATGGTGGTGTCCATTATTAAATGAGTTTACAACTCTATTTAACTAGTGGTATTTTTTACTCTCACCAACCTGGACAAGGATATCATAGATTAGTTAAAAACCTAAAGAAATAGAGATATGATTTTTTTGGTATTTTTTCTCATATCTTACATATTTTTAGTATATGTTGTGTTATTTCTTGAAATTTGTGTGAATAGAAGTTTTATTGAGCAAATGTGATTGATTTATATTTTATTGATAATTTGTAGTTTTAAATTAAGTAGTGTCTGTGTCTACTCCCATTCTTTCTGAACTTTCGATGGAAAAACTCATTGGAGAAAAAATTCTTAATTGGAAGCAGAATATCAACATAGAGTTTATAGGTGACAACTCCGAGTTTGTCATGATTGCGGAATCCCCAGAATGAGCACCGTATCTGCACGTTCGTGATGGCACCATCAATGCTCATGATAGTACCTTAAATACTTGGATAGCACCATCTTGGCACATACGTGATGACACTGTGAATGCTCGGATTGCACCATCTTGCACCTCATGAACGAGCTTCCGATTTTTGAGCCTATCATGGGTGGACCTAGTAAAGGAGGAGAAAATAAGACTACGACTGTAGCTGCTGATCCAGCTAAGGCTGAACCTAACCAAGCTTCATCTTCAAAAGCTGGAAACAAGATGATGATGAATAGAAATCAATAAAACCCAAATTCTTTGTAATCTCATTTTATTATCAATAAAAGAATAGAAATCATTTTTTGACTTGGTCAATCACTTTGTTCACATGTTTTATTTTCATGATTATTTGTTTAATATAAACTTCTATTAAATCTCGAGCATATAACTAATCTTATTTATAGTGAAGTAATCACAGTGGAATATAAATATGATTATATGTTCAAAATAAGTTAGTCATAAGATTAGTCAGTGCTCAGGATTTACACTGACTTGCCAATCTACGATATGATCTACTTACACATTACAGTGTTATGTTCCTTCCAGAACATTAGCAAAGTAGATAAGATCGGATGTATTTTTTACATCGGACAGGACCGATATTGACAATTGATAAGATAAGTAAACATACCGTTATTATCTATTCTAGTCATATCATATATTTGACCATAGGTCAATTCAATCTCAATTCTGAGTGGTTAGTATTCTAACTGATTGTATTATTTGAGATCTTTGATTTGTTTGTTACCAGCTTACCCTACGAACTAGCCCATACTTACATCTTGGGAACTTGGTAGTATAATTGGGTGGGAGTGTTAATCATAGATATGAACATCTATAGCTTTTGATGAAGAAGTGAAATGATGGTTTCCTTTTAGTTTGGTTCAAGGTGTTAAATGATAGAGATCTCATTTCAGTAATTAAATTAGATCTCATTTCCCAAACCTCCTCACCCCTCGCAGTGGTGACCCTCGCAAAAACACGTGGTCCCTTGGAGCTAATTTCAAACCATAAAGCGCTTTATGCAACTTGCAAACCATCTTAGGTGTCTCACCGTTTTCATAACCTTGTGGTTGAGTCATATAGACTTCCTCCTGTAAATGAGCATTCAAAAATGCATTATGTACATCCAATTGCCTAACATTCCAGCCATTTGCAAGAGCAATAGTAAAAATGACCCTAATAGTTGTAGGCTTAACAACTGGGCTAAAAGTCTCATTAAAATCAAACCCATATTGTTGGCTGAATCCTTTCGCAACCAGCCGAGCCTTCTGCTTATGAATAGAGCCATTCGAATTTTCTTTGAGTTTGAAAATCCATTTACAACCATTTGCCTTTCTATTCTTGGATAAGGGTACCAAGGACCATGTACCATTTCTAAGTAAAGCTTGGTATTCTTCATCCATTGCTGCTTTCCACAATGGATTCTGCAAGGCATCAAAAATAGTTAGTGGCTCTTTGGAAGTGATAAAAATGTTTGGTTTATACACCCCAACCTTGGGCCTAGTCACCATTATTTGAGTGTTGGTAGGACCTGTAATAATAGGTAATGCAGTAGAATCGGTAGGTACAACCATAGAAGAAGGATTAGAGATGGAAGCGCAAGCAAGAGGAAGGGAAGATAGAGATATCGGACCTACAAAAGAGGATGTGGGAGTGTCAGGCAGAGGATGGGACAGAGAATGAGGAGGCTGGAGTGAAGTTTGTGGTTGACATTGTAACAGAGGTGAATGATATGGTGGCTGGGGTGAAATGGACATTGGTAACGAGTGAGTGGAGGTCGAAGGTGAGGACTGATGAGTGTGAGGAGGAGAGAGAGAAGTGGGAGTATGTTTCAGTTTTGAAACAAGGGGTATAGACACAGTAGTAGATTTTGAAGGAATTAAAATATGGTGAGAAGAGTTTGAAGTTGAACTTTTTTTAAAAAGGAAGAAATATTCATTGAAATGAACATCCCTTGAAATGTAAACTCTACCTGACTTGGAAAGACATTTGTATCCTTTGTACTTGAAGCTATAGCACAGGAAAGTACACTCCTCAGAATTGAATTGAAGCTTATGAGCTTTGTGAGGTCTAGTATTAGGATAACATGCACAACCAAATATTTTCAGTTTAGTAATCAAGATTTTTTTTAAAAGAAGATTAAGAGGAGTGTTACCATTAATCACAGGAGAAGGCAAACGATTTATGAGATATGCAAAAGTCTGAATAGCCTCATCCCAAAATTTTAGAGGCAGAGAAGTGTTGGCAACCAATGTCAAGGCAGATTTGACAAGATGTCGATGTTTTCTTTCAGCCAAGTCGTTTTGTTCATGAGTTATGGGACAAAAGACTATGATTAATGCCATTTTGTAAAAGCTTGATATTCTCCTCCCCCAATCAGATTGTAAGGATTTTATTTTGAAACCAAGTTCATTTTCCACTTGAGTTTTAAATTGATAAAAGTTTGGACAGCTTCAGATTTAGCTTTAAGAAGAAAAACCCAAGTATATCTTGAAAAGAATCAATGAAATGAATATAGTACCTATAGCCATTTGAGGATAACTCAGGAGCTGGTCCCCAAAGGTCTGAATGGATTAATTGCAATGGTTGAGTATATTCAAATTGAGAAGATGAAAAAGGTAATTTGTGAATTTTTCCTTGACAGCAAGCAGAGAAAAAATCAAATTGAGTTTTATTCATATGGGGAATATTACAAGAAGTAAGAACCCTCTTTACAATTTTGGTCGAAGGATGCCCCAACCTACCATGCCAAAGTAAGAATGGAGAAGAGTGCATAGAATGTGACATAGAAGAAGTAGTATTAGTAGTAAAACAACAAGTATTTGCATTATTAGAATTGAAAACAGTAGCTAGAGAAGTAACAGGAGTAAGAGAAATAGCAGATGAGGGTTGAGCAAGAGTGAAGGATGATGGTTGAAAAGCATAGAGGCCATTATGGAGTTTGCCTTGCATCAAAACCTGTTTGGTGTCCTAGTCTCGAACAAAACAAACATCAGCATAGCATTCACAAGAGACACGATTATCACGAGTAAGTTGGGAAACACTAATTAAGTTTTTAGTGAGTTTAGAAACATGAAGAAGTCGATTGAGAAAAACAGGTTTAGAGATCAAAATGGGTTGTATTACTGACTTACCAACATTGTTAATGGTCAGGCCAACACCATCACCAACATGAAGTTGATCAGGTCCATTGTAGTGGCCCTTGGTCATGAGATTCTGGTCATTATTGGTGCAGTGATTGGTAGCGCCCGAGTCCGGATACCATGCTGGATCATTTACCACATCAGAAGTAGCTATGAGGGCACTCAGAGAAGCTAGAGACTTATCGAACGGAGCAACACCAAAACAAGGATATTCTTGATTAAAACGTTGATAGCAACGGAAAGTAAAATGACCTGGGCGAGAACACAATTGACAAATAGGTCTACCACGGTTTGTCAGAGAGGGCGAGAAGCTAGGAGGAGCCCCAGATTTGGTAAAGCGGTTGTCAGAATTACCTCTCCCAACAACAAAAGATTCCAATACATTCCTCGAACAGTTGGTGTGCCACTAGAATGATTGTATGTAGTGGGCGATGGAGAGTAAGATGAGTTTCCTCTGCGCATAGTAGCATTAGCCTGAGCATAATTGACTGTGAGAGGACTCGAATCAAGTTTCCGAGCATGCTTTTCCACAAGACTTTATTGAGAGATCATCAAAGCTTCAATTTCGACAACAGTATACGAAGCTTGACAGGAGTTGAGAGATATGATAAAAGTATCATAATCAGGAGGTAAGCCATTGAAAATGATTGAAATGTGATCTTTAGCTGTAGTAGCATAGCCAATAGAGTTCAATTGATCAATAAGTAACCTAACTTTGAGGAGATAGGCATTGAGAGACAAGGAACCTTTCTTCAAATTCTGGAGTTGAGTGGGATATTGATCTATTTTGGCTGTGGTTTGAGGAACCGACCAGACTTGCGTAGCAATAGGGCAGCTTACCACTCGAGCGAGATTACCTTCCGTCATAGATGAGAGAAGCCATGTATAGAGCAACTAATCTTGTTGTTCCCAATCAGAGAAGAGAGGATTGACTTGCTTGGCTATTTGATCTACTCCTATGAGAAATTTTGGAGGAGTGAAATCCGGATCTATGTAATCTTGAAGCTTGTGACCTTTGATTGCTCCCAAGATCTGAGGACGCCATAGTAAGAAGTTATCAAGGTTAAGCTTCACAGAGAGATTGTGAGTAAAAACCACTGGCGCAATAGAAGAGGAAGGTGTTGAACCAAACAGATTTGCAGTAGTCATGGTGAAACAGAGAATAGAATCAACGATATAAAGGCAGGAAAACACAAGAAAAAGCAAGAAAACTCAAGAAAATGCAAGAAAGGGATGAAGGAGAGAACGAGAGGATCACAATGGCAGTGATACCATATTAAGAGCAGAGATTTGGTAAAAATTAATAATGATTCTCATTAACTTAGTTGAACAATACAGAGTATATATACACTGAGTAGCTGGTTAGACTAACAGCTGTACTGGGAACAACCTCTAACAAAATAACTAATTATGTACAAAGCATAACTAACTCCTAACAATATATATATATATAGGCCCCCGATTCCAAACCGCACATATTGTTAGCGGAATGACTTCCGCTCCTTTAATCTATTATATCAATTGTTTTATTGAAAAAGTGTTGGGTCAAGTACACTTATGTTTACTATTTTGACAGCAGCTTAATAGGGTGAAGACCTACTATTTATTTTAATATACAATTTTTACTCATGACAACCGGTTTTGGTTACCGGTTGGATTTTTTTATAATAAAAAAGTTAGTTAAATAGAGATATAAATGTCTTTCTATACCATGTATATCTTTCCATATAAAAATAACTATCTGCACATTATTTACAAATTTTAGCACATGGATTAAATAAAAGCTACACAACTTTTACTATAGGATGCACATTTATATTTTAATATTTTTATGTTGCTAGAACTCATGGCCTTCAACATTTATATTAATTTTTTTGACTTGAAAGATGATTATCTACTATTTATTTATTTTTTTTAATTTTTAAAAATACATGGTTAAATTATTTTCGTAATAATGAGATTTTGATTGTAAACTTGTTATTTTAAGTTTTAAAATTCTAGATATTTAAAATTCAATGTTCCAAATCATATAGGAATTGGGGTTATTTAAAAAAAAAAAAAATTTAGTTTATATTGTATGCAATATATTTATATTAAATTTGACAATGTATCATATTAAATAATTGAGTAAGTAACACAACATTCAACATGTTAGTGAATATAATTTTTCTATATAAAAATAGCTATTTGCACATTATTTACAAATGTTAGCACAATGATTAAATAAAAGGTACACAGCTTTTACTATAGGATGCATATTTATATTTTAATATTTTTTTGTTGCTAGAACTCATGGCCTTCAACATTTATATTAATTTTTTTTGGCTTGAAAGATGATTATCTACTATTTATTTATCTTTTTTAATTTTTGGAAATACATGGTTAAATTATTTTCTTAATAATGAGATTTTGATTGTAAACTTGTTATTTTAAGTTTTAAAATTCTAGATATTTAAAATTCAATGTTCCAAATCATATAGGAATTGGGGTTATTTAAAAAAAAAATAGTTTATATTGTATGCAATATATTTATATTAAATTTGACAATGTATCATATTAAATAATTGAGTAAGTAACACATCATTCAACATGTTAGTGAATATAATTTTTCTTAGTTATATTTATTGCAATTCAATATAAAATGTTATTACACTGAATTACCTTATTTTGCTTGTAGTTAAATAATCGGCATCCACGCAACTCATTACGGGTGACCGAGGGAATCGTTGGGGTGATTACCCAAGATTTGGACTCGTTTCGATTCACCGAGACAGGGGTTCAGTCTGGAGTGCCGAGTTGGACTCAATCGGATTGTCTCACGCATTAGTGTGACTAACATCGTGTCGGCGCTCTTTCGGGTGCACCGGCATCCACGCAACTCATTACGGGTGACCAAGGGACTCGTTGGGGTGATTACCCAACATCTGGAGTCATTTCGATTCACCAAGACAGGGGTTCGGTCTGGAGTGTCAAGCTAGACTCAATCGGATTGTCTCACGCATTAGTGTGACTAACATTGTCTCGGCGCTCTTTCGGGTGCACCGGTATCCACGCAACTCATTACGGGTGACCAAGGGAATCGTTGGGGTGATTACCCAACATTTGGACTCGTTTCGATTCACCGAGATAGTGGTTTGGTTAGGAGTGCCGAGCTGGACTCAATCGGATTGTCTCACGCATTAGTGTGACTAACATTGTCTCGACGCTCTTTCGGGTGCACCGGAATCCACACAACTCATTACGGGTGACCGAGGGACTTGTTGGGGTGATTACCCATCATTTGGACTCGTTTCAATTCACCGAGTCAGGGGTTCGGTTAGGAGTGCCAAGCTGGACTCTCTCAGATTGTCTCACGCATTAGTGTGACTAACATCATCTCGGTGCTCTTTCGGATGCACCGACTGCAACACAACTCATTACGGGTGACCGAGGGACTCGTTGGGGTGATTACCCAACATCTGGACTCGTTTCGATTCACCGAGTCAAGGGTTCGCTTAGGAGTGCCGAGCTGGACTCACTCGGATTGTCTCACGCATTAGTGTGACTAACATCGTCTCGGTACTCTTTCGGATGCACCGGCTGGAACGCAGCTCATTACGGGTGACCGAGGGACTCGTTGAGGTGATTACCCAATATCTAGACTCGTTTCGATTCACCGAGTTAGGGGTTCGGTTAGGAGTGCCGAGATGGACTTGCTCAAATTGCCTCACACATTAGTGTGACTAACATCATCTCGGTGCTCTTTCGGATGCACCAGCTGGAAGGCAGCTCATTACGGGTGACCGAGGGACTCGTTGGGGTGATTACCCAAGATCTGGACTCGTTTCGATTCACCGAAACAGGGGTTCGGTTAGGAGTGCCAAGCTGGACTCGCTCGGATTGCCTCATGCATTAGTGTGACTAACATCGTCTCGGTGCTCTTTTGGATGTACCGGCTGGAACGCAGCTCATTACGGGTGACCGAGGGACTCGTTGGGGTGATTACCCAAGATCTAGACTCGTTTCGATTCACCGAGATAAGGGTTCAGGAGTAGTATAAATGTCTTTCCATCTAAAAGTAGTATGTTGAAATTGTTAGTATACATACAATGTAATAACCAACTGCACATTATTTACAAAATTTAGCACAAATATTTAATAAAAGTTACACAGTTGTTGCTCTAGGATTCACATTTTTATTTTAATTTTTTTTTTGCTAGAACTCATGGCCTTCAACTTATATATTAATTCTTTTGACTTGAAAGATGACTAACATGTTAGAATTTTATATGGACTAATATAATTACAAACATAATTCCATTATCACAATCATTTTCTAGAGTGCCTACGAATAGTTAAAGACCATAATGGGATGGTTAATATTAATCTAATTGCAATTGAGGCACATGGTAGCACCCTAAAGACTATAGGTTGGCCCATTAAATCATAGTCCACCATATCTGATAATATAAGCCCAATAGGCCCAATATACCCCTTAGGGTAAGAAGGCATATGAGACATATATATTGAACATATATGTTGTTGGGAAAAACAGTGTGGCATATGGTTTGGTAAGGGTTGCTCTCCATAAGATCTCTCTTGTATTGTTTTCTAATATTGTCTTGTGTAGATCGTGAGAGATTCAAGGATGAACATTGGAGACTCAATGTCAGGTATGTTTCATCTCTATATATTCAATTCAATGCTCTAAATAAAAAGTGTTCCTGGATTATTGTATGAGCATGCTATGTTGATTTGAATCTGATTTATGAATTTATGCTCAGAATATAATTTAGATTTAATAATTGGTATCAAGAGCCAGGTCTTTTGATTTTAGAGCTTATTGTTAAATACCCCAATTTTTTGTCATTTTTTTTTACAATGAAATTTTGAATTGGGCTATGAAGAAAATTAGTATATTAATCATCAATGGGTTCAGACCATTTTTTTACAAAATTTTGGGGAAATTTTTTGAGTGTTTTCGGCCATGGATACCAATTTTTTCCAAAAAAAAATTTCATAGATAAAAGTATATATAATTGTTGATTTTGAGAGTTTTTTAACCCAAATGGAGGCCGGAAATTGATAGAGGATGAGATGTGGAGCAAAACCCCTAAAAAAGAGTCGGATTTGGTGGCCGGAGATGGTCTATACGACCGGGTCACGAACCGGGTCGCGTAGACCCGAGATGCAGACCCACGGGTCAAAACTGGGTGACAGGGACGATAAAAACGACATGTCGTTTTTCCTCTGTCAGGCAAAACGACATGTCGTTCGTACAGAAACGACACGTCGTTTGACGTCTGAGGGGGTCGAATTTTTATTAAAAACGACACGTCGTTTTTTCAAAACGGCACGTCGTTTTTTAAAACGCCACGTCGTTTTTTGAAAACAGCACGTCGTTTTTTGAAAACGACACGTCGTTTTTAGGTGTGAAGGTCGATTTTTATAGTGGAAAACGACAAGTCGTTTTTGGTAAACTACATGTCGTTTTTGTTAAACTACATGTCGTTTTTTTGGTAAACTACATGTCGTTTTTGGTAAACTACATGTCGTTTTTGGTAAACTACATGTCGTTTTTTGAAACTTTTTTTTTTTTAAAAAAAAAAAATAATAAATAAATAAAATAAAAAAATTTGGGGCGCGTGGGGGCGTGTGAGGTGTCCTCTTTTGGCCAAATTTTTACCATTTCACTCATATTCTTACACCCTATTTTATATATGTTTATGCACAAGATTAACCTATGAATTCTATTCATAATTGTATTTGTATTTAATCTTTTGTGGCATAAATCTTATTATATATTGTCAACAATTATTGTTTATTTTCTTGCCTGTCGTAAGAATAAGCATGTGAATTGTTTGGTAATGAGGAACATTTAAATATTAATTTATTTAAATTTTGTATCATCCTCCAAATTTGCATTAAGATCCATACAAGTAATTACTTATCCTATCAATAATAATTGTTTGCTAAGGATGCTTAATATGGTGAAGAAAATTTATTAAATATTATAAATCACAATTTATCTATCCTTTCGATAGTAAATTAATGTATTTGATTATAATGTTTAATAGATTGTTCTTACCTGTGTATGAGTTCTATTTTGTGTGTTTGTCTAAGAACTCTAGCATACATAATGATCATTTGTTATTTTGCGATCATATATTGATGAGAAAAGAGCACAAATGACATGGTTTATCATAACATGTATTTAATAGTTATTGCTCTTGTTTCTCATTCAGCTGTAAGCATTCCTAGATCTCCTACCGTCTTGACGCTGAATGCAACCAACCACAAGCAGTGGATTGAAAATATCACGATGAACTTGACCTTCATGAAAGTGGACTTGGCCTTGAGAATTGATGCACCATCTAAGCCTGCTGATGATGCTACTGAGAAGGATAAGAAATCTTACGAGGACTGGGAACACTCCAATCGTTGTTGCTTGATGCTTATGAGATATCACATGGACGAATCCATTCGCGATAGTATTCCCAAGTCTGAGAATGCAAAGGATTTTCTTGCTGCCATTAAGGAAAAGTATAAGAAATTCTC
This sequence comes from Humulus lupulus, assembly GCF_963169125.1. Taxonomy (NCBI): domain Eukaryota; kingdom Viridiplantae; phylum Streptophyta; class Magnoliopsida; order Rosales; family Cannabaceae; genus Humulus; species Humulus lupulus. Next base: position 19,717,367 of record NC_084801.1, on the reverse strand, counting down.
AAAGAATGAGAAGAATGAACACTTGAACATGCTGCATCACACTGTTTACGATGGTTCAGGTGACATCAGGGCTCACATTGACAAGCTCATGGGCCACTATCATAAACTTAAGGCCATGGATATGGACCTTGGTGAGGATTACATGGTGTGGTTAGTGATGGAGAATATTCCATCTCAGTTTGATTCAATCAGATCAAGCTACAATGCTCAGAAGGAGCAATGGACTGTTGGGGAGATGTCTGCTATTCTTGCCAAGGAAGAGGAGGACATGAGAAAAGGTAGGGCAAGAAGTATCTCCATGGTGACGAACCCAAACAATCCTCACAAGAGAAAGTTCACTTCCAACAACTCTAGTGACCAAAAGCATCCTAAGAAGAAAGCCAACCATCCTAAGGGAAATGGGCAAGCTAGCTCATCTTCAACTAGTCATAAGAATGAGTTTTTCAAAGGGAAGTGCAACTTTTGTCAATGCTTTGGGCATAAGAAAGCTGATTGTCGAAAGCTCAAAGCTCACTTAGAGAAGAAAGGTAATTGTCTTGTGATGGTTTGTTTAGAGTCCAATATTATTGATGTGCCCTCAAACACTTGGTGGTTAGATACTGGAGCTACAATTCATGTTACTAATTCCTTGCAGGCAGTGACAAACCGAAGAAGATCGAGTAGGTTGGAGGAGCATGTATACATGGGAGACGATACTAAAGTCAGAGTTGAATTTTTTGGGACTGTCAGACTGCAGCTAAATACTGGGCATTTTTTGGAGTTGCATGATGTTGCTTATTTACCCTCTATTAGGAGGAATTTGATTTCTGTATCTATTTTGGATAGACTAGGTTATAGTCTTCATTTTGGATCTGGAAAAATGACTTTGTATTGTGACTCTATGTTGGTTGGAAATGGAACTTTATGTGGAAACTTATATAAGCTTGATTTACATGATGTTGTTCCCGTTACTTCTACTTCTTCTTGTTCTTCTTCTCTTAATGCTATTGTTGGGTCAAAACGTGCAAGATCAGATTTGAAATCTTCTATGCTTTGGCATAAACGTTTAGGCCATATTTCTAGAGATAGAATGGAGAGATTGGTGAAGGATGGTGTACTTCAGGATCTTGATTTCTCTGATTTCACTGCCTGTGTTGATTGTATAAAAGGAAAGTTGACTGCCAAGGTTAGAAAGAGCAAGTCAGACAGGTGCACAGATGTATCTGACACTATTCATATTGATATTTGTGGGCCTTTTGTTCCACCTGCTATGGGTGGTTTTAGATACTTTATCACCTTCATTGATGATTTTTCCCGGTATGGTCATGTTGAGCTCATTCGTGAAAAATCTGAATCTTTGGATGCTTTTAAGATTTTCAAGACGAATGTTGAGCTTCAAAAGGGAAAGAAGATTAAAATTGTCAACTCTGATAGAGGTGGAGAGTATTATGGACGTTATGATGAAACTGGAAGGAACCCCGGGCCTTTTGCCAAATACTTGCAGGAATGTGGTATTAATGCAAGATATACAATGCCAGGGACACCCCAACAGAATGGAATTGCTGAAAGGAGAAATCGCACTCTTCTTGACATGGTGCGATGTATGTTGATTCATTCTAGCTTGCCAGATTTTTTATGGGGTGAGGCATTAAAAACTGCAGCTTATATCTTGAATCAAGTGCCTAGCAAGTCTGTCCCAAAGACGCCTTATGAGCTATGGTCAAGTAAGAAACCAAGCTTGCGTCATTTTCATGTTTGGGGTTGCAAAGCAGAAGTGAGGCCCTATAATCCACAATCTAAGAAACTTGATCCGAAGACCATTAGTGGATATTTTGTGGGCTACACCATTGGATCAAGGGGTTCCAAATTTTATTGCCCATCTCACACCACCAGGGTTATAGAATCAGATAGGGCTGTCTATTTTGAGAATGAATTTGGTTCAAGTCAAGGGTCAAGAGAAATTGTTTTCAGGGAAGAACGTATTTTTGTCCCTGTACCTGTCGCTTCCGCTCCTATTAATGACCCTGTGATTGAACAGATTCCGGCAGAAACTCATGATGAACCTCAAAATCAAGAACAAGGTGAAAATCTTGATATTGGGGATGATGAAGCTATGATGAGAAGATCACAGAGAACCCGCAGGTCTGCTATTCCTAATGACTACCTTGTCTATTTATAGGAACATGAGTTTGATGTCGGAGACACTTTTGAGCCAGTCACCTATCAAGAAGCTATGAATAGTCCTCAATCTGTGTTGTGGATGGATGCAATGAAAGATGAGTTGAATTCTATGTCACAAAATGAAGTTTGGGAGTTGGTTGAATTACCCAAAGGTTGCAGACCCATTGGATGCAAATGGGTGTATAAGATCAAACGTGACTCCAATGGGCAAGTGGAAAGGTATAAGGCTAGACTTGTGGCTAAGGGTTATAGCCAGAGAGAAGGTATTGATTTCAAAGAAACCTTTTCACCTGTTTCCACCAAAGATTCGTTGCGAATCATTATGGCTATAGTTGCTTATTTTGATCTAGAACTCAATCAAATGGATGTGAGGACTGCCTTCTTGAATGGAGATTTATTTGAAGATGTTTACATGACTCAACCTATTGGTTTTGAGAAGTCTGGCAAAGAACACATGGTTTGCAAGCTCAAAAAGTCTATCTATGGGCTTAAACAAGCATCAAGGCAGTGGCATCTCAAGTTCGATATGATTGTCTCTGCAAATGGCTTCAAGGAGAATGTAGTAGATCAATGTATATACATGAAGGTCAGTGGGAGCAGCTATATTTTTCTAGTATTGTATGTTGATGACATCCTGCTTGCATCTAATAATTCTGATCTGTTGTCTGAGACAAAACAACTTTTGTCTAGCCATTTTGATATGAAGGATCTTGGCGAGGCTTCCTATGTGCTTGGGATTCAGATTCTTCGAGATAGGGCTAATGGTATTCTTCGTTTGTCTCAGAAGACTTACATTGATCGGATCTTGAAAAGATTCAATATGCATACATGTTCTCCTGGGAAGGCACCGATAGTGAAGGGTGATAAGTTCTCAAAGGCCCAATGTCCACAAAATGATAAAGAGAGAGATGAAATGAAAGTCATTCCTTATGCGTCATTGGTTGGTAGCTTGATGTATGGTCAAGTATGCACACGCCCTGATATTGCTTTTGTTGTCAGCGTGTTGGGTAGATACTTGAGTGATCCTGGTCTTAGCCATTGGAAAGCGGCTAAGAAAGTCATGAGGTATCTTCAGGGTACAAAGGATCATATGTTGACTTATCGGCGAGCTGACACTCTTGATATAGTTGGGTTCAGTGACGCCGATTATGCAGGATGCGTGGATGATAAAAAGTCCACTTCAGGCTACATTTATATGATGGCAGGAGGAGCTGTTTCATGGAAAAGTGTCAAGCAGACACTCACAGCTTCTTCTACGATGGAGGCAGAATATATGGCGTGTTATGAGGCTACTTGTCAAGCAATATGGCTGCAGAATTTCATTTCAGCTTTGAATGTTGTAGACTCTATTTCGAGGCCGCTGAAATTGTATTGTGACAACTCCGCAGCAGTAGCTTTCTCTAAGAACACTAGGAGTACTTCTCGCTCAAAGCATATTGATATAAAGTACTATTTTGTTAAAGAGAAAGTCGCTGAGTCCCTCATTTCTATTGAGTACACGCCTACCACTAGCATGTTGGCAGACCCACTAACGAAAGACTTACCCATATGTGTATTTCTGGAGCATGTTGCTCGGATGGGATTGTTAGGAGCCTAGCTTGTTGAGCTCAGTGGGAGTTTTGTTATTATGTATCAAACATGCTAGTATTTTGTATGGATTGCTTATAGCTTGCGTTTTGTTATGAACATGCATAATGATAATTGAAGTCACTTCTTATTGTTGCTGTTACGTATATATGTTTATATAAGTTTATACTATTGTTCGCCGAAGTGACAGGTACAAAAGGAGATGAATGCGCATAGTCTCAAATTAATGTACCACATGCATGTTTGGTTTAATGATTGTTATTGTTTTTTAATGTCCTCAAGACCGAATCATAAATAATATATGTATCCTATCGATATGATATTATATATGATTTATTAGACTGTCTTTTGTGATGGACAACATTATGGTGGTTTGATTATATTGTCCAAGTGGGAGAATGTTAGAATTTTATATGGACTAATATAATTACAAACATAATTCCATTATCACAATCATTTTCTAGAGTGCCTACGAATAGTTAAAGACCATAATGGGATGGTTAATATTAATCTAATTGCAATTGAGGCACATGGTAGCACCCTAAAGACTATAGGTTGGCCCATTAAATCATAGTCCACCATATCTGATAATATAAGCCCAATAGGCCCAATATACCCCTTAGGGTAAGAAGGCATATGAGACATATATATTGAACATATATGTTGTTGGGAAAAACAGTGTGGCATATGGTTTGGTAAGGGTTGCTCTCCATAAGATCTCTCTTGTATTGTTTTCTAATATTGTCTTGTGTAGATCGTGAGAGATTCAAGGATGAACATTGGAGACTCAATGTCAGGTATGTTTCATCTCTATATATTCAATTCAATGCTCTAAATAAAAAGTGTTCCTGGATTATTGTATGAGCATGCTATGTTGATTTGAATCTGATTTATGAATTTATGCTCAGAATATAATTTAGATTTAATATAACAACTATTTATTTAGCTTTTTATAATTTTTGAAATACATGGTTAAATTATTTTCTTAATAATGAGATTTTGATTGTAAGCTTGTTATTTAAAATTTAAAATTCTAGTTATTTAAAATACAATGTTTAAAACACAAGCTTGTCACGCATTAGTGTGGACTATGTTATCCATACATTTAAGTCCATTTTATGCCTTAATTTTTGCAAACTACATCGTGAGTATGTGGGTTATATTTTAAAAATTGTTTTTAATAACATTTTGCAAGCTTGTCACGAGCAAGCCCAATTTGATTCATATTTTTGTTGTTCCACATAATTATAGATTAAGATGAAGAAAATGATAGAAGAAGTAATGAAGCTAGACCTGAGTTACTATCAAGCCAGATGGTCAATGAGTCTTGGTTAAGACTTTGATGCTTAGAACCCCAAAGGTTCCTAAAGCCTTGATCAAAAGTAATTGAACCAAATTTTAAACTTGGGTTGTAGCCAGGAGAAGGTAGGCGCAGAGCTTGGCTTGAGGAATAATGGAAATGGTAAGCGGCTCTCTCTCTCCAGCAATACCAATGTTGAATTGAAGCCATACCCCTACTCCCTAGTCTATAACTGTCAAATTAGTGACAGTTGCACAGTCTTTTGCGCAGGCCACTCCCCAGCCATAGATTACATAAATGGTCACGATGGAAAGTATATAAAAGCACCAGAACCATTAGATCAATTAAATTTGTATTGAACGGCTGAGATTGTAAAAACGGAACATGTTTCGTTGCCGTACAAGGCGGGACGGAATCATGGCCCATATATATATAGTAGGTATATATGGCAACATATAATAGTAAGCCAGCCACTCCACTCTAAGAACTTTTGTGTGGTTTGGTATAGTAAATAATAGTAATAATATATTAAAACTGAAAGAATCTCACTAAGCAAATCCATTCAAGAAAGTTTTCTTGAATAATAGCATCTCAGAAGTCTACTAAGTTGCAAAACTGTCAAACTAATCTTACATTATCAACAGTAATAACAACTAATTAAATACATTTTCTTTAACCGTTTATTAATTTTATAAAAAAACTACAAACTAGCATAATACTATTATATTGTAAAAAGCTAACAGCAGGAACAACAGGTGGTGCTCTTTGGGGAGGCGGCGGCGGCGACCGCTTTCTGGCTCCTTCATCCATATTTAACGGAGGCGGTGGAGATTTGTAGTAGTAGTGGTCTGAAGGCGCAGTAGTGTGTGGAGCTGTTACTTGTTCCCTCCGGGGAGATGGAAACGGAGAAGGTGGTGGACTCAGTGCTCTCCTCCCGTCGTATGTTCGGATTATCATGTCAAACGTCTTCTTAATTTGATCACTTCTACCAATATTATTATCATCATCTGTTGAAATAAAATGAAATATTTGAAGGATATTTTTAAATATGTGTATGTTATTTTGAAGGAAAATACCAACTGTATAAGAATTTTATACAGAAATTGTTTTTTTTAAGAAAATTTTCTTTTGAAATAAGAATACAAAAAATCAGGCGAGGACGTAGCCATGACTGGCTACAGTGCTGATTAATTGTAACAATAATACTATATTTATATAAATATTACTTTAGAAATTACTAATTGAACAATTACAATTCTTACCTGGTAATAAGATTCTTGCATGAGCAGGAAAAAACTCAATAAATACAAGAAGAGCTAAGAGGGTCGATGCGAGAGTATTCATGATGTTTACAAGGAATAGTAATGTAAGTTATTGATGAATAAAAGCTCAAGCCAATTGCATCTGCCTTTATAGGCACAAATTATTAAAATATTAATAAATAAACAAAACAAGTTAGGTAAAAAGTGCATATAGCCATAAAATTAGAAGGAGTACGATGGACAAGACAAATTTAGAGCCAAGATACTCTTATTTGAACATAGTAGTGGTGGTGGTGGTACTCGTGGTCCACTTATTTTGATCAATAAATAAATGTTTGACTTCCCTGCCATTAAGTCTCCGCTCACCAGACAAAAGACTTGAAAAACTCTAATGCTCACGTGAAATGACTAATACTAACTTATTCTTATTAACATTAGGGTTTATTCTTCAATTTTTTTTCCTTCTCATCTCGTTTTCACCCACCTTCTCTCTCTTCCTCTCCAGAACAAACACTCTTCATTTTCTCTCTCTCAAATCATTATCAAAAAGATATCAATCACCATTTTTTTTTCTCAAGAAACTTTGGAAAGTGATGTTATCTATCACAATTTTTTTTCTACTCACCCAAGTTGAAGAAGATTGAAGATTAACGAAAAATCATTTCCCAAACTTGAAGAAGTTTGAACATTTGATTTGATAATGAGTAAGTAATTTTTTTTTATTTATAGGTTATGAGTGTCTTGTGTAATAGTTTAAATAGAATTTTCAAACTACTCTACACTAAAAAATTTATGAAAATAAATAATTTTATGTTGAGATGACGAATTTTTGATTGATTTTTGCGATTTAGGTCACTGTTCAAATGAGTTCACACACTATTCACACTTGGTTCACACATGCACTACTACAAAAAAGGCAATTGTGTCAGTCAAATGTGTCAATCAACGCAGTTGACTGACGCTGTTGACCAAGAATTAGCATTTGTGACAGTTGGGCACGCCATAAATGAGGGGGCAATTGTGTCATAACATACATTGACGGTATTTAATGGGGTCGTTTGCGTCAGTGGGCCACTGACGCAAACGGACTGTTAACAGCGTCAGTGCGCCACTAACGCAAATGGCCCATTAAGTAAATAAGCCCCATTCGTCCCCAACAGACCCCATTATACCTAAAATTTCAGAAACGAAAAATTGAAGATCCCAGCGGCACCCCCTTCGAATTTTGCTCATTTTGGTACGTTTTTATCAAATTTTTTTCAATTTTAATGTAAAAATAATGATTTATATATGTTTATGAAACTTATATATAGTTTTTTTTAATTTTGTATATATTTTGTATTTTTGAAGATTATTGTTTGAAAACCCATAAATTTTCTTGGTTTTTTTTTTTTGGTTTTCTACTTCAAGAACCCACATTGCTCAATTACCACAAGTAAGTGCAATTTTATTAATTTTTATGATTTAAATTTTATTTTTGTGATTTTTTTTTTATAAATTGACTATATTTCAAATTTTTAATTTTTGGATAGTTTTATATTAATGATTATGTAATTGTTTTAGGTTTAAACTTTGCATTTTAATATTTTTTTTTTTTTAGAATTTCTTTATTTTTTATTAACTTTTTTTTTATAAATTTAATTTAATTTCGAATTTATTTGTGTAAATGAGTATATATATATATATTAATGTATATATTTTGTATAAGTTTCATTTTATTAATTGTTTAGTTTGATTATTATTAGTAAATTTTTGTTTATATTTTGTTAACTTTTTAAATTTTGGTTTTAATTGGTTAAATATGTATATATTAAAATTGTTTGTTTTTTTAAGTTATATTTTATTATTGATTTAGTTGGGATATTTATAGTTTATTTTTCTTTACGTGATTTGTTAACTTTTTTTAAAAAGAATATTTTATTTCGGGTTTAAGTATATAAATGAGTACATATAACAAATTTTTTGTTTTCTTTAAGCACTTTATTGTTTATTTAGTTACAATATAGCTTTAATATATTTTTCTTTATATTTTGTCAACTTTTTTATTATTTTTTTGTTTATTGTTATATTTGAGAGGTATTTTGTTGACAACTTTGTTGATGAGATCAAGCTTTGGAGGATTTTATATTAGAGACAATATTTTAAACCTTAATGTATAATTAAGATATTGAACTTAGTGGAATGTACGAATTACAAAATAGTGGAGATAGGTTCTGGGACTGTGTGATGCGATGATATAAGGCTGTAATTATGCATGTTTGATTGATTAATTGGTTTGTTATGTTTATGTGATGAATATAGATTTATTTAAATTTTGGGAAATATGATAGAAACAAGCACTACAACAAATTTCATTATTAGTGGCGGGGGACTCCGCCGCTAATACCCCGCGCCTAAAAAAGTGTCGCTAATAATGATTATTAGCGGCGGACTGACACACCTGCCGCTAATAAGCAATTATTAGCAGCGGACATTAGCGGCGGGTTCCGCCGCTAATAATTATGTCCGAGGCATTAATATTAGCCGCGGGGTCCGCCGCTATTATTGTATTTATAATTTTTTTTTAAATTTAATTATTTTTAAAAATAATTTATAATATAATTTAATAAAAATAAACATTTAATTAATTTAAACATAACTAACATTAAAATTAATATAAATAGTTTTAATATTTATCAACCTAGTAAATATCACTATAGTCATTAAAAATAAATAAAGTATTAATTCAGTCCAAATATATAAACTAGTAACTAAAGAAAATCATTAAGATTAATATTGAAATTGTCCTCATCTTCAACATTTTAGTCTGGCTGTGAGGATGATGGCCGTGACGATGGCGGTGGCGGTGGCTGTGGTGGTGGCGGTGAAGGAATATATGGTGGTTGTGATGATCGTCCGAGCGTGAGGTCCCCAAACAGATCTCGAGGCTGTGGCTGTGGTGGAGGCTGCATCGATCCTCCTAGAAAATCGGTAAAACTAAAATATTGTGGAGGAGACTGAGAATGGGGTCCAAAAATGTATTGGTTTTGATACTGAGCAGGTTGTTGCGACGACATATGTGGTGGATACATTGGATGAGGCTGGTACAGCTCCTGCGGCGGATACTATGAAGGAGGCTGGAACTGCTGCTGTGAAGGAGGCTGATACTACTGATGTGAAGGAGGCTGATACTGCTGTGACGGAGGCTGATACTGCTGTGACGGAGACTGAGAAGACGAAGCACCTTCGGATTGTGGTGGAAAATGCCTCTGCAGAAAACTGTCAAACATTGGGTTATGCAGTTTACTGGGATGCACAGTTGTCGAAGTCTCAAACGTCTCACGAATTTCCTTCACCAGCAAAGCCATAACTCTCATATCTTCATCAGGCGAAGCAGCAGTATTTGCTTGGGACTGAATTTGATCTGTAGAGCTAGAGGATGTCCTTTTTTCCTTCCCTTTCGCCCTATAACCCACTCCTCTTTGGTAGTCAAATCTCTCCCCGAGTACTTTACTTAGTATCTCGTATTGATCGACCGGGGACGAATCAACACCAGATACATTTAGAGATGCCTCACTCTGCTGTTGACTTTGCCTCTCATTCTGTGACCTCTCAACCTCAGCCGCCATTTTTTCCTGTATAAAGATAACATTATAAACAAAAATTAGAAACATTATAAACATTAGAAACAAGAAAACAATACTATTCACTTACATAATCTTGTTGAGCTGCCTCATTGACAAAAGATTTTGTCGATTTTCTCATATGAGCATCCCTCCAAGTATCAACAACATGCGCATGCGGGTTCTCCTATACAAATGTAAACAAAATGTTTCAGAATGTGTTATTTTATAAAATTAAATTAACATCTTCACTTACATATTCGTGACGCTTAGCTGCCAACGACTTTGTGCCTTGTGTTGTCACATACTTCATTTGTCTTCTGTTTGCTTGATTTTTAGCGGAACGAGCCAAAAATCTTTCGCTCAAAAACATTTCACAAATAAGCTGCCAAGCCTCCTTAGTGCAATGGTTAGGTGGCTTAGAGAGGACATTCTCCAAATCTTCTGGTCCAGCATAATGATTTTTGAAGTGTCTATGTCTATAGTTCTTTCTCTCGCGATATCTTTCCCCTATCTCCTTGTTGAGAGTTGCCACAACTGACTCACGTTGTGGATGACCGTCTATATTATAGTAATACTGCATTAGGAAAAAAAAATATTAGATAACTTGTAAATAATGGAATTAAATAATGAAAAGTACAAGATTTGTAATTTTTTTACCCTCATACGATCAAGCACTTGATCCTTAAACTGTTGAGGTACATCAGCAAAATTCAAATAATGCCCCGAACACAACATGGAAACTAGAGTTCCCAACATGCGAATAAAAGCTTGATCCTCCTGCCCAACCACTTTGTTGGTCACAGGATCAAGCTCTAGATCCAATGGTTTCCCAGCTTTTTTCCTTCGTTCTTCAAGAACATTATTACTAGCAGGGCCACGACCTTTTCTTCTCATCGACGGGGCTTTAAAATTTATTAACAATAATCAGTATTAGTATTGATGTTATATTTATCTAACAATATAATTTCTAAAAATAATTTTGATATGCAATATTTAACCTGACTCGCAAGATGTTGGTACCCTAGAAGGATCTGGCGGGTCTTGACCCCCACCATCTCCGCCATGATAAGTAGCTATATCAGCTGACATTATACTTCAGTTTAAAATTTATTAGTTAGTAATTAGCATTAAATAGAAGTATATCACATTGAATTCATAATAATAATAATTACAAAAAAAAAACTTCATTATATTTAAATATATAGTTATGTTACACAAATAGAAAAAACTAAACAGAGTAATCACTATCATTTCCATCAGTAATCGGAGATACATTTTCATCTTCACAAAGCTCAAATATCTTATATTATAATTACAAAAAATACTTCATTATATTTAAATACATAGTTCTGTTACACAAATAGAAAAAAACTAAACAGAGTAATCACTATCATTTCCATTAGTAATCGGAGACACATTTTCATCTTCACAAAGTTCAACAACCAATTCATCTTCTGCATCTGCAACGTCCTCATGTTCTAACATATCAGCTTCGTCGTCACCATCTTCATCAGCTCCAACATATGCAGCAGGTTGATCAGATTGCATAATCAACTCTCCGAGGTCCACAGTCAACAAAAAATTTGATGAACTTGTTTCATGTACAACATCAATAACATCATTAACCTCATCAGAATTGTCCTTAATGTCCCAAATCTGTCGATGATTCACATCTTCTACAACTTTCCAATCACGACCTCTAAGTAAATCATCGAGATAGAAAACTTGCTTAGCTTGAGTAGCAAGTATGTACGGCTCATCTTTGTACCATTCACCATTGACGTTTATACTGGTGACATTATTTTCAATGACTGTTTTCTTCATTCTTGGATTTGTATTAAACCATTTGCATCGAAATAATGCCACTGAATATGCACCAGTGAAAGAAAGTATCACCACTTCTTCAAGCGTGCCGTAAAAATTAAAACCTTCTGTTCCGGCAGCAGACACTCCACTATTCTGTGTGGTGCGCTTTTTGTCTCGATCGTGTGCAATAAATCGAACACCATTGACTATACAACCTTGGTAAAAGGTTGACAAATGATCTGACCCAGATGCTAAAGCTAACAGTTCATCACCGTTATCCAATGACCCAAGCTTGTGCAGGTCATATATCTAAATACATAGAATTATATTAGATTCACAAAATATATCATTAATAAAATCACTGTTCAAAGTTCAAAGTTCAAAGTTCAAAGCTACCTTTTTATGAAACCACGAACGGAAATTTTTCCTATGCAAACGATCATGATCACCATCTGGGTATTTTTGTTTAATCTCTTGTAGGTGTTCGCTGTTAATTAGAATAGTGTTACGATTCTTGATAACAAAAAAAATGATAATAACCACACATGTTCTAATTTATAAGAGAATAAACTTACTCTAAATAAGGCTCAATTTCAGGAGAATTCTCAAGTATGAACCACTCAGCTATTTCACGAGTCTTATGATCGAGAGTCTTCAAAGTTCCCTTTGTGAGTGGACGACATTGAGATTGGAAAACTGCAAGATTTCGTGGTATATAAGTTGCATCTTCATTTCGATCAAGACGGTTAAATCTTGTTTCAATGCCTTTGAAATACATTGAACAAAAGGTCAAAGCCTCGTCTGCAACATAGCCTTCGGCGATCGACCCTTCAGGGCGAGCTTTATTTCCCACATAATTCTTTAATTTTTTCATGTATCTTTCAAAAGGATACATCCACCTCATAAATACCGGACCACCCAATATTGCTTCTTCTGGCAAATGCAATACAAAATAAATCATTATGTCAAAAAAAGCTGGAGGAAAAATGAACTCCATCTTGCACAATATCTGAATAAGATCATTTTGTGCTTCCTCCATATCTTTAACATTTAAAGTCCTCGAACATATTTGCCTGAAGAAATTTCACAATTCTGCAATAGTGGTCGATATAGATTTTGGAAGAAACTTACGAACACCGAGAGAAAGTAATCGTTGCATTATCACATGACAATCGTGTGACTTCAACCCAAGAATATTTGTATCATTCTCGGACACTTTCTTCTTCAAATTTGAACAAAAACCATCTAGAAATCTAACTCCTTTTATAAACTGACAAAATTGTTGCCTCTGCGCCGGAGTTAACACATAAGGAGCATGCGGCTTCATCAGCTTCCCATTCTCATCTTCATAAATCCACAATGATTCTCTCAAACCCATCTTTTTCAAATCATGTCTGGTATTAGTGGTGTCCTTAGATTTATCATTGTCTAAGATGGTGCCAAGGAGACTATCACACACATTCTTCTCAACATGGATGACATCTATATTGTGTTTTAATTTTTTTGTACACCAATACTCAAGCTCGTAAAAAATACTTTTTTTCCTCCAATTACCTTCATCTACTCCTCTTTTACGTTTCACACCCCCAAACTGGACATGTTTTCCTAGAACTTGCGCTGCAAGAGCATTAACTTGTTCTAGTATATCCTCACAAGTAAACCGTCTCGGAGGACGTCTTCTCTCAACTTCTCCATTGAACTCTTTGTCTCTTCTCATTCGATGATTACTTGGCAAGAATCTTCTGTGACCAACGTAAGAAGTCTTACCGATCACTCGGATGGAAGTTGTGTCCTCATTACACGTAGGACAAGCTTTGTATCCCTGACCACTCCATCCAGACAAACTACTGCGAGCTGGAAAATCGTTCACTGTCCACAAAAGGGCTGCCCGCATCTTGAACATCCTATTGGTCGTGCTATCTCTTGTATCAACTCCGCTAACCCATAGATCCTTCAACTCATCCACCAATGGTCTCAGAAATACATCCATGTCCTTACCGGGTGATTTTGGCCCAGGAATAAGGAGGGTCAACATGAAATAATTGTCTTTCATGCACAACCAAGGTGGCAGATTATAGTTTGCCAACACCACAGGCCACATGCTGTATGCAAGATTCATGTTGCCAAATGGATTAAATCCATCAGCAGCTAAGCCCAGACGAACATTTCTGGGATCCCTTGAAAAATCAGGATGCTTGGCATCAAAGTCCTTCCACGCAGAGCCGTCCACCGGGTGTCACATCACCCCTTCATCTTTTGATTTCCCGGCGTGATGCCATATCGTGTGGTTTGCTGTAATCCTTGAACTGTATAATCTTTTCAACCGAGGGGTCAACGGAAAGTAACGCATCACCTTGTGTGGCACTTTTTTTCCTTACGTCATTTCGGAAGTAATCCATCTACTACTTCCGCATACTGGACATGTCTCTTTAGATGCATGCTCATTGTAAAATAAGCAGCAATCATACTGACACACATGAATGGACTCGTATCCCAACCCTAATTTTTTCAATCTCTTTTTCGCCTCGTAGTACGATCCGGGGATTTTGTTCTTCTTAGGAAATGCAAGCTTTAACAACTTCAGCAATTCATCAAATATGTTGTTAGGCATCTTCCCTCTAACTTTTAGATGTAATAACTTTGCTAAAAAGTTCAGGGATGAAATCCAATCACAGCCAGGATACAACTCCGCTTCAATCTCCTCAAATAACTCGTTATAATACTGACTCCCACCGGGATCCCTTTCTACTTCCTCAGTTGTCGGTAAAAGGAAGTCTTCCACAACTTGAATCATCTCATCGTCTTCATTCTCATCAACCACCTCATCAGCAACAATTTCTTCCACCTCACCATGAAAAATCCACTTATCATAAGCTTGATGAAAACCCCTATCGAATGAATACATGTGCCCGAACTACATCCAAAGATTCAAATCTATTATTATTGCATCTTACACACGGGCACCTAATTCTTCCATCAGAATCTTTATGTTCCGACGCCATCCTCAAAAAAGCTTGCAGACCATTCCAATATTCTTGACAACCACGATTTCTCAATGTTGTCCAAGTCTTGTCAATCGCCATCTAAAGTGTTATAAGAGTGTGAGTTTTAGTAATGTGAATAGAAATGGATAACAAAGGAGATTTGTTATCATTTTTGAAATCTTATGCAATATTATAATATCTTATGCTATTTTATGATGTTTTATTTGATAATGTTATTTATAAACAAATTAATTTGTTTTTTCCTAAACTAATTTATTATTTATTAAAATTTTATTAAATATTATATCTAACTTTTATTATTTAATTAATTACATTATTATAAATTAATTAAAAAATAAATTATTATTTATTCTTAATTTTTTAAACTTTTATTAAATATAATTATCAATTTCTATATTCATGTAATTTATAAATTATTATTTATTCATAATTTTTTAATTTGTAATAATAATAATAATAATTTTATAAATTAATTATTATTTCACTTTAAGACTAATTTATATTTTTAAATAATTAGATAAATTTTATTAATAATATTTTTAATTTATCAATTATGTGCCGATATCCATGTAATTGATGGTTGTAGTCAACAACCATCAATCACAAACATACCGAGACTAAGAAAATAAATTAACTACTAATTAATTTTTTTGTTCTATTTTTACAAATTATAATAATAATAATAATATATGTTCAAGCAAAAAGGAGAAAAAAAAAACAAAATAACATGATAATATGCACTTATTGTTGTTTTTTTTTTTCTATACTCACTTTTTTTATTAAATAAACTATCTTAAATTTGTTTCAAAAAATTTCACAATCTAAACAAAATTAGTTTCCCTATTAAAAATATCAAGTTGCGGTGAAAATTAGTTAGTAGTATAAAAGCTTTCACTTATTTGACTAAATACATTTTTTTTTTGACAAAAATTAATAAGTAGTTCAAAAAATTTGGTGTGGCTGCTAATAATGGCAATGGAGTAACGCAGACGTGATATAATTAGTTTGTTTCAATTTTAATTTAAAAAATAATTACAAATTTTTTTAAAATAAAAAATAATTCAAAATTTATTACTAAAATTTAAAAATGATTCAAACATTAAAAATATATTTTAAATTTTAAATTAATTTTAATTGAATTTGTATATTTTTCTAGCACTTAGTTTAATTAATATTATATAATTAAGAAAATGGTGATAAAGAAAATATGGGTGCTAATAATCTGATTGATCAAGTTTAAATCTTCTTTATTCAATATTAACAAAAACACTATATTTTACTTAATAATAAATCATCTATTATTATATTTTATAAATTAATTTAAATTATCACTTAAATTTTGTTTTTAACCAAAACAGTCCTATAATTATTTACATACCAAGATTAAAAAATAAAGTAAGAACAAACACATATATCTTAACAATAGATGTCAAGATTTACATACCAAGGATACTAACTAAAAGACTCAAAACTCAAATATTATACACTAAACAAATACAAAATAAATGATTTAAAAAATACAAAAGATATTAATTACAAAAAATATATCCACACCTGTTGAGGGTGTGCCAAGGTCGTGTGTGTGTCGGGGTCATGGGTGTGTCGCTGTCCTGATAAAAAAAAAATTAATACCAAAAGATACACGAAAAAAATTCAAACCAAAATAATATAAAACTAAGTATAAAAAAAATGCAATATGTTGGTTAGGCATTACATTGCAAATAAGTATAAAATACACCATTGAAGATGATTAAAGTAGAGAGCACAAAAGTAGCTAGCATAAAAACAAGTGTTTCTATACCACTTACAACAATGACATACACAAGTATATTTATTTTAGTCAATTTATTAATCTAACTTTTGCAAGTGCTTAAAATGCATGCACTTGTTTGATTTAAATTAAAATAATAAAATCAATTACATTGAGTAACTAAATTCTAGGAATTAAGTTTATGAAAGTATAAAATATGATATGGATAAGTTACATAAAAAAATTATAAAGAAATTTATTATTGTTGATATAAATGAAAGCTACCAACAAATATATGAAATAAAAACTTGACATGAATAGAAATTAAATTAAATTATTTATTTAGATAATATTATATCAAACTTTTATTATTTAATTCATTAAATTATTAAAAATTAATCAAAAAATAAGTTATTATTTATATAATTATTTATTCATAATTTTTTATACTTTTATTAAATATAATTATCAATTTCTATATTCATGTAATTTATAACTATTTAATATTGGATAATGTTATTCAATAAACAAATTAAATTATATAATTTAATTAGATATTATTTAATTAATTAAATTAATAAAAAATAATTAAAAATAAATTATTATTTATTCATAATTTTTTATAATTTTATTAAATATAATTATCAATTTTTATATTAATGTAATTTATATTAAACAATATTATTCAATAAATAAATTAAATTAAATTATTTAATTAAATAATAATATATCAAACTTTTATAATTTAATAAATTAAATTATGAAAAATTAATCAAAAATTAAATTATTATTTATATAATTATTTATTCTTAATTTTTTTATACTTTTATTAAATATTATTATCAATTTCTATATTCATGTAATTTATATTTAACAATATTATTCAATAAACAAATTAAATTATTTATTTATTTAGATAATATTGTATCAAACTTTTATTATTTAATTCATTAAATTATTAAAAATTAATCAACAAATAATTTATTATATATATAATTATTTATTCTTAATTTTTTATACTTTTATGAAATATAATTATCAATTTCTATATTTATTCTTAATTTTTTATACTTTTATGAAATATAATTAATATTTCCACAATACCATATATAAAAACTTATACACAAAATTTACAGATAATAATCTAATACACTTAAAGTCTAAAATAGAAGAAACAAATATACCAGTTTCAAAATTTAAGTGTCCAACCCTAAACCCATGCCCCCGGTCCACCCACAATCTCAATCCCCCGACCTTAAACAACACACACACAGATACCCTTTTGTTATTTTTTATTATTTAATTAATTAAATTAGTAAAAAATAAATTATTATTATCTGAAAACACTATTAGTAAAAGTGCAAAAAACATATACCAGTTTCAAAATTTAAGTGTCTAAAGTGAACATTCTACAACTAACATTTTGCATATCAATAATAGAGAAAAACCATTGTATTTAAAACTAAATGACTTGCTTACCTCAGGAAGAGCCACAAGAATGCTCACGGAAGATGCCTCACGGAACGCTCACCGACTGCTAAACCCAAAAAAGAAAAGAACAAACAATAGAGTTGTTTATCAAAAAAGAAAACAAGAAATGAAGTTTGTTTATCAAAACCAAACGAAAAAAGAAAAGAAATAAAGAGAATTAATATATATATATATATATAATAGACCCAAAACAAACCTATGCAAAATTTCTTGTCGGAGAAGAGAAGTTTTCCTTCGGAGAAGAGAAGAGACGCGGAGAAGAAAGGGCTTTGCAAATGCCTATTATTGTTGAGCATTAGCGACGGGACCCGCCGCTATTATCGTCTCCCGCCGCCATTAATATTATTAGCGGCGGGGCCCGCCTCTAATAAAATGTGATTACCCGCCGCTGATACTATTAGCGGCGGATAGTCCGCCTCTAATATAGGTGATTATCCGCCGCTAATAAATTTTCAAAAACTGTTTTCGGGCATTTATTTTGGAATATTAGCGGCGGAGGTCCGCCGCTACTAGTGGTACAGTCCGCCGCTAATAAATTTTTTAATATTTTTTTAAATACTCCCTTATTATTAACGGCGGACCCCCAAGTCCGCCGCTAATAAAAACGCCGCTAATAGGCTTTATTCTTGTAGTGAGGGGAAATGCTGCCCAATTTTTTTTTAGATTTAGTAAATTGAGAATTATGCATGTTTGATTGATTTGTTGGATATTTTTGTGTATACCATGTGTTGTATAAATGCACATTTTAAATTTGGGAAATGTGATAGAAATAGGGGAAATGCTGCCCAATTTTTTTGGACATATTGTTTTATTTATTTACTTGTCAATTAAGCAATCCACGAACTTAATTGTTAATGTTTGTTGCTTTGTTTTTTTTTTTTTGTGTGAAGTTTGACAATGGATAGAGATTGGATGTCAGTAGATAAGTTATCCGTGAAATATAGGAATGGAGTTGAGTTTTTCTTGGAATTTTGTGCAAGAAATACTCAATCTCCTAATAGTATTCCTTGTCCATGTGCTAAGTGTGGTAAAGTTGTGAGGATGCCAATTTGTAAAATAAAAGACCACTTATTTAGGAATGGAATAGAAAAAAGTTATAAAGTATGGTTTTTGCACGGAGAAATAATGAAAGTCATTAATGAGGGATCATCTAAGAATAATAAGTATTTTGATGTGGATTACGAAGTTGATGATATTGCAGAAATGATTGATGATGCACAATATGAATCACATGTGGATCCAATTAAATTTCAATCAATCTTAGAAGATGCTGAGAAACCCATTTTCCCTAATTGTACAAGGTCCACTAAATTATTAGCACTGCTTATGTTGTATAACTTAAAAGCCAAACATGGGTGGAGTGATAAGAGAATGACAGAGTTGCTAACATCTTTAGGAGAATTATTACCCAAAGGTAATGAAATGATGTCTTCATTTTATGAAGCAAAGAAGACATTGCGTTTGTTAGGATGCAATATGAAAAAAATACATGCTTATCCTAACGATTGCATATTATATCGAAAGAGATTTGTTGATGCAATTGCATGTCCGACATGTGGCGAGTCTAGATGGAAAAATAAAAATAAAATCAGATGCAATTAGAAAAGGTGTCCCTGGAAATGTTTTATGGTATCTACCACCGATACCTTGTTTGGTTAGGTTGTAACGAAATGATGATCATGCTAAAAATTTAATTTGGCATGCCAAAGATAGAGTAAAGGATGGCAAGCTAAGACATCCAGCTGACTCGCCAGCTTGGAAAACAATAGATGTTAAATGGTTAGAATTTGGCAATGAACCGAGGAATATTCGTTTGGGTCTTTCTGCTGACGGAATTAATCCACACAATTCCCTTAGTAGTAAATATAGTTGTTGGCCTGTAATGCTAGTCATCTATAATCTACCACCATGGTTGTGTATGAAAAGGAAGTTTACCATGTTGACCTTGTTAATATCTGATCCTAAACAACCTGGAAATGATATTGATGTATACCTAGCTCCTTTAATTGATGATTTGAGCACATTGTAGTATGAGGGAGGTAATGCTTACGATGCTTGTAAGAAAGAAAATTTTAATCTTAAAGCAGTATTGTTGTGGACTATTAATGATTTTACAGCCTTAGGTAATCTTTTTGGATTTAGTGTGAAAGGGTACAAGACATGTCCCATTTGTGAAGAAGGGACTCATTCTGAATATTTAAAACATTCTAAAAAGATTTGTTATATGGGACACCAAAAGTTCTTATCTGAAAAACATAAATTTCGAAGTTTGACAGATGCTTTTAATGGTAAACCTAAATTTGGAAAGGCTCCATCACCTTTACTTGGAGGACAATTGTTAACAAAGTTGAACAAAGTCCAATGCAAGTTCGGCAAACCTAGAAATTATACAAATAAGAGAAAAAATGTTAGACATGAAAAAATAGAGGTTGTAGATGGTGCGATAGGTTGTTGGAAGAAGAAATTTATTTTTTTTGAGCTTGAGTATTGGGAACATTTAGTTTTGCGGCATAACTTGGATGTAATACACATTGAGAAAAACGTGTCGGATAGCTTAATTAGTACATTGCAGAATATTCCTGGTCGGAGTAAGGATGGAATTAAAGCTCGGTTGGATTTAAAAGTGATGGGTATACGCAGTAAGTTACAACCAAAGGTTGGTGAGAGACGAACCTATTTACCACCTGCATGTTATACCCTGTCTAAAGAAGAAAAACGAATTATATGTCATTCTTTGTCGAATGTGAAAGTACCGGAAGGTTATTCTTCAAATATTTCTTCTATGGTAGATATGAAATTTTTTAATTTAGTTGGAATGAAGTCTCGTGACCATCATACACTATTTGAACATCTTCTACCGGTAGCTATCCGTTCTGTGTTACCCAAAAAAGTTTGATATGCAATTACCAAGCTATGATTTTTCTTTAAATCTATTTGTTGTAAAGGGGTAGATGTGTCAAAGTTGGACAATCTTCAAACAAATATCGTGATAACTATGTGTGAGTTGGAGAAGTATTTCCCACCTTAATTTTTTGACATAATGGTTCATTTAATAGTTCATTTGGTGAGAGAAGTAAAATTGTGTGGATCAGTATACTTGAGATGGATGTACCCATTTGAACGGTATATGAAGGTTTTAAATGGTTATGTTAGAAATAGAAGTAGACCTGAGGGTTGCATAGTTGAATCCTACATCGTTGAAGAAGCAATGGAGTTCTGCTCATAATACTTATTAGGAATTGCGAGCATTGGACTATGTTTTTCTAAAATTGAGTTTGAAATAAGTAAAGGTGGTAGAGGTGGTGTTGTTTCTGAAGTAAATAAATCTGATAGAGATGAAGCACATCGCCTAGTCTTACAAAATATTGATAATGTTCAACCATACATCGAGTAAGTTCTCATACATATGCATGGTCAATCTTATTTTTCTCTTTCATTATATTGGCAATGAATTTAGTTTGTTGATATAAATGATTTTTCTTGAAGAGAACATTTCAATTGGATCAAGACTACTTATCCTAATAAGTCTCAGAATAAAAAATGGGTACAAGATGAACATTATCGAAATTTCAGCACTTGGTTCGAGAATGAGATAAAATACTTGTGTTGTTCTTGTTTAAGTATTATTGTATTTTATCTTGTTAGAATTTAATATGCTTTGTTTTATTTTATTGTATTCTAGGTTCTGAATAACACCACAAACAAAGTGTCTGAAACATCCTTCAATGAGTATAATTAAGTATCAATGCTTATATTCACGGTATTCAATTCAACACCATGGAACGTGATAATATTAGAAAGACACAAAATAGTCGTGTTACTATTATCGCCCAAACTTTTCAAATATCTAGTTCCAACGATAAAAATCCCATAAATTGTGATATGACATTTTATGGGACGATCAAAGAAATTTGGGAACTAGATTATGTGACTATTCGAATTCTTTTCTTCTTGTGTGATTGGGTGAAAAGTGATAATGGGTCAAAACAGATAACTTAGGATTCACATTGGTGGACTTAAACCGAATAGGACATAAATCTGACCGCTTTATAATGGCGTCACAGGCCAAGCAAGTATTTTATGTGAGTGATCCAATAGATGCTCGATGGTCAGTTGTCCTAACAAGTTAACCGAAAGATTATCTGATCAAAGAATCTGGGAGCGATGACATTATACTTGAACAAGAAACATTTACCATTGATTCACCGCCTATTGATGTCACCATTGATAATGATGATGACTATTTACACGAGAATGGTGAATGGTTGTGGGTAGATAATTAAAGGTATATATATTAATTTTGTGATTTTGTTTTTATGTATTTTGTGAAGTTTATACCAGATAATATTTGTGTTTACTTAATTGCAGATTTATTGATTATGGATCCATCATATGATGAAGAGGGCGATCCGTTTGTTGATGATCATGGTAATGGTCTGGAGGGGATTAATCCTACCGCACCAACAAATACACAAGATAAGAAGTATGGGGGTAAAACGAACTGTAGTGATGTATTCAAAGCAAGAAGTGAGGGTCGCAATTATGAGGTTGAGTACAATTGTTTTGGTCGAGCGATGGGAAAAAGGGGAATCAAGATGAACAACACCATCGGTCTTCTATCACGCACAACCCTTCCTTTAGATATCGACAATTGGAAACAAATGTCGAAGGATAAAAAGGTGACTTTATGGGGTCAAATACAAGTAAGATATAATATTAACTATTAAATTTATCATAACAAATTAATATATTGAAAAAAGTTTAATATTTTTGGGTTCGTTTGTGCAGACTACGTTCAAACTTCCAAATTCTTCTAAAACAGACATCCTCAAAGAAGCAGGAAAAACATGGAGAAACTGGAAAACAAGACTAACAAAAGATCTTATTTATGTATATAAGAATTTAGCTCCTGAGCTTCTTGCCAAGCTGCCATCAGACTACATCGAGTATTAAAAACCTGAAGATTGGAAAAATTTTGTTGCAAAATGACTAACCCCATATTGGGAAGAGATGAGAAAACAAAAACAAGATGCTCGAGCTCAGAACAAGTTTCCACATCACTAAGGGCGTGGTGGTTATGCACTGGTAGAGCAACAAATGGAAGAGGAATTGGGTCATGAGTTGACCGAATATGACAGAGTTGAGATGTGGACACGGGCACGGATAAACAAGAAAGGAGAAGTTATTGATGAAGAAGCTCGAGAGGTGGTGAAGAAGATTGTGAGTGTTCTTCAATTTTTTTAAATAATTTTAATGATTAATGTGTGTGTTAAATTCTAATTGATTTATTTACTATATATATAGGCAGAATACAGGCAAAAAGTAGCAGAAGGCGAGTTGGTGGAGGAAGGTTCAAACGATATACTAACAATGGCATTAGGCACTTCAGAGCATGGGGGACGTGTTAGGGGATTCAGGTCACATGTCGCTCCCCGTCAATTTTTTCATGTCCCACCGCCAGAAAGATTCAATCACAAACAACAAGGTGTGTAAGATACTCGTTATAAAGACCTTGAAGAGAAATGGCGTCAATCTGAAGAAAGGGCACGTCAACAGGAGGAAAATTTAAATCAGTTGATGGCGCATATTGCATCTCAACAGAGCGGTGCATTTGGATCATCAAATGCATCTGGTTTGGGTGTAGGAGGAGCCTCAAACACACCACACGCACCATATGCCCCTCCACCACCGACACAGGCACAATATGCTCTGCCACCATCGACATGGACATCATATGCTCACCGACAACCCTCACAGCTACCATTTGCTCCTCCACCACCGGCACAGGCACCATGTGCTCCCCCACCACCACAGTCAAATTTTCTTGATGAGGTAATAGTTTCTTATTAATTCATTATTGCATATATTTGATACAACAAAAATAAACTAGTTTATCGAAAAGTGTAACAGATTAATTGTAAGTTGTGTCTTGGTTCGACACAAAATATAGTTGCAGTGGGGAAACTTTTAAGTACCTGTTGCACAGAAATACATAGCGTTCAACTGCCTCTTGGAAATTATCGTGTAAGAGTTGAGGTAGCCATTTAAGAGAACGCTAGTTTATCATATCCACTTACAATGGAAGGTTATACATTGGTTGGACAAACAGTCGGGTATGATGTTGGATGGCCACAACATTGGGTTCTTACTAATCAACAAACGTAAGAGCCATTTGCGCCCTTTACTCAATAACCAAGACAATCAAAGACAAGAATAGAGGCATTGACACAGGAGCCTATAGAAGTGCCTATCACAAGAATGTTGAAGTGATTGGTGAAGTTTATTGATAAATGGAAAGCTGACCGCGTGGTAGAAATTAAAATTGTTGAAAGGGTATTTTGATTCCAAACTATCACTATCTTAGGGAAAGATGATATCCTCCACTTTTGCAACTATGAGATGATTGGAAAGACTGAGCTAGCATTATATATGAGGTACAATGTTGTTTATAATCTTTTAGTTTATTTAGTTTAACTTGAAATTTAATAGTTCATTAACTTTTTTAATTATATGTAGCTTCCTTGATGATTTAGTGCAAACGAAGGGATTGAACCACATGTACAGTTTCATGCATCCCGCTTTAGTGCCCACTAATGCAGGAACCAATGAAATGCGTGCTAAAAATCTCTTCGATCGGTTTCTACAGATGGAGCTAGAGACAGTTTCTAATTTGTCCTTGGAACAACAAGTAAGTCAACTTAATTTTATATTCATCTATTTTGTTTATTGATAAATATATTACACAAGTTTTTTTATTGTAGCTTTCATTGGATGTTAGTATTAATTCAGCCACACAGTCATTCAGTGGCTTTTTTTGGATCCTATAAACTCACATTTTCGCCCGGAAATCAAGGAGATAATTATCATGTTAGTTTTTCATATTACTTAATAAATTTATGATTTTATTTCAAACTCATATATGGGTAAATATTAATATTGTGTGTAGGGAATTAGATCAATATGATACACACCGAAGACTAAAAGAGTCAATCAATCTTAAAGTTTGTGTTCCTAAGGTAAGTAAATTATATTACTTATCGTATTCAAGTTTTTGACATATTTCTATTATAATAACTTGCTAAATATAATACTTAAATTTGGATAACTATGTTGTAATAGTGTCAAAACCAGACTGGGCCAACCAAGTGGGCTTTTACATTATGAAATTTGCTAGAGAGTTGATTTCACAGCCTAGACCGAAGGCCTACTTGAAAAATGAGGTATTGTTTTACTTTTTAATTTTCATTTAAACTATCGTTCATGATTTTATTTGGATGATTTCTAACTTATTATTTTAAATATTTTCTAATTAGTTTACGAATACAAGTCCATATTCTGCTGACGAAATCAACGAGATACGGGGTGAGTGGACTGAATCAATTATGGTGTATCTCAGCTAGCAAATGAGCAAGTTGGTGAGGAAATTTTAGTTTAAGTAGGTTTAATACTTAGAAATTTAGAACACAAGAGTACATACATACATATATTAACTTTGATATCTAAATTACTTTTATAGTTTTGATCACAAATGTTAACTCTAGATAAATGTTTAAGAAAAATTATACTGTTGTTTTTCTGTTCACACTGCTATTTTTCTTTTTCTACTGCTGTTTTTCTGTTTCTGCTGCTGTTTTTTTTTTATCAAAATAGGCCAGACAAATTGGCATAAACATTTGTAATTTCCCTGGTTAATACTTTATGTAACAGTGCCCAACTGATGCAAAGAATACTCATTTTTAACATTTGTGGCAGTGTTCCACTCACGCAAACCAAAGTGACATTTGCATTAGTGGGGCACTGTCACAAATCTGGCATTTGTGGCAGTGCCCCACTGACGCAAATACCACTCTGGTTTGTGTCATGGGCAATTGTGTCACATATCGAACTGGTGCAAAACCTCAATTGTGGCAGTTATAAATTGACGCAAATGACCTTTTTTGTTGTAGTGATGATTCATACTTGGTTCACGGGTACTTCACACATGATTTACACTTGGTTCACACATGATTCACACTTGGTTCACACATAATTCACATATGGTTTACACATTGTTCACATATGGTTGAATCGCATGATTCACACTTGGTTCACACATGATTCACATATAGTTTACACATTGTTCATACATGCATGCTTCACACTTAGTTCACACACGTTTCATACTTGGTTCACACATGCTTCACACATTTATTTCTTATTTCTTTTGGCTAGTTTTACCTAATAACCGTTGGGTTCCAAACCTTTTGTCATATGTTATACAGGTCAAACACATATAAATATTGTGGTGTTATATAATGGATCGTGGGAACAAGTTTTGAATGAAGGTTGGTCATTTAGTGCGAAACAAAGCAAGGGTATGAAGGTGCCAAAGACTATCACTTACAATAGTCTTGTTGATCAATTGTATACTGACTACAAGAAAATGGGGTCTTTACCTACCAATTGTAAGTGTAGGTAAAAATAGCATAATGGTGGGTAATATGGTTTACCTACCAATATTGAATTGGTAGAGATTGTTAGGTAAAGGTTAGTGGGGAAAGAGTCTTTACGTACACTTATTAATATTGGTAGGTAAAAGAATCAGTGGACCCCACTAAGTTATAAATCAATTGATGAGTCATCAGATGACATGTTTGATGACGTGTCATCCTATGTGTCTGTTGATGTGGTTTCCATAGTAGCATACATGAGGCATACGTCAATACCGCCACTTGGCATCTTGTGGTTGCTCCACGTGTCAAACAATAATTTATCCACGTACTACAAGAAATTCGAATGATTATGTTACTTATCCCCTTTTTATCGGTTATGTGGCACTAAATGATTGGTCCACGTGGCATGTTGTGGTAAGCCTATTTTTACCTACACTTATTTATTGGTAAGTAAAGATTTTTTCATAGCTAGTTTTAATTATATATTTAAATTAAATTAATATAAATAATAAATGAAATTAATTAATTTTAAAAATATTTAACATTGTTTCTCAAATAAATTATTTAACATTAATTATAAAATAAACAAACATATATTATAAAATATTCATTGCCTAACGATGAGTATTAAACTAATAACATTTCATAAAAAAATATCAGCAAGTCTATTACAAGTCATTAAAAACTCAATAATGTCATTTTATTGATATTTTTCTTATTCTTCACTACGAGAGACTCCTTTTTCTCTAATTGAACTTGTGAATGTTGATGATGGAATTGAGAGGTGGACACTGACGATGGCTGGAGGTGGGGTTCAGGTTGGCGACAAATGGGAAGATTATATAATTAATTTCAACACAATAATTTTCCCCAATTTAATCATCACAAGGATTTAAAAAAATATGACTTATTATTATGGGCATTTATGATACTTGATATACCAACATATATTAAAAAATAAAATATATGAGCACATCAAGTCCCATAATCACCAACATAAAATAAGTATAATCATTCTTCAACATCACAGGCAAAAAAAAAATCAAAGTAAATCAGAAAAAAAAAATATAAGTCAATATTCAAAATTACATTTATTAGGCAATAGGATCGAAAACTAAAATTCATGTGATAAAACAAAGGAGTTCATATGCAGTATATATGAACTATTTACAAGCATCCAAAATTAGAAATCATGCTTAAAAATCCACACCTATAAATCAAGTATTCATAAACAATGATAGACTAAATGAGTGTGACAACCACTTTGAACATTTTTGCAGATAAACAAGCAAGACTCGAAAATCTCAGTTTCAAATTGATTTAGTGACCTATATATTTCAAATCGATACAAATTCAAAAATAGAATCCAAAGTAGAAATACAAGAAATATCCAAAGCCAAAATGTAAAACTAAACACAACAAACTAGAGCAACAAAAAAAGGATCGATACAGATTATAAAAAATTACCTCAAACAGAGCATAAAAAAATTTGCCTCTGAACAATCAATCATCATAAACCCTTCAGATTATTAGGGATTTAATCAACATAAATCATATAAAGTTACCTTAAAGCCACCAAGCCAACAATCCAAAACTCATAAAGCCACGACTTTGAAATTAACTCTTAAAGCCACCAGAAGTAAATTAAATCGCACAATAAAATCAAAGAGCACATAAAAAACATACTAAACAAACAAGATCATGAACTAAGATAAAAACCAGTCTATGACCTTAGACAAAAACAAAATAGGAAAATACAACTCAAAACCTCAGAACAGATGACAAGCAGCTTTGGATTGAGCAGTGGCGATGGCTGAATAGGCAGATTGACTCAATAAATGGAGAGAGCTAGAGGCCAAGGGTGTTACAAAATTCAATTAATAAAATATCCCAAAATCTAATCATCATAAGGATTTTAGAAAAAAGAAAGTAATATGAATTTTTATGGGCATTTACAACACTTGGTTAGCAACATATATTAAAAACACACGAGCACACCAAGTCTCATAATCACCAACATAAACTAATCATACTAATTATTCAAATATCATTGGCAAAATATCTAAAAAAAATACATAAATCTTCAAAATAGATCATAAACCATACTCCAAAGTGATTAAAAAATAGACCAGACACGCAAAATATCTTACACTTATCCTCATAATACCAACTAACAAGCTAAAAATCAAATTCAAAACATGTTCATATACACATTGTTTATTATTAGAAAAACTCGTCAAATAGATACAAACAAAGATATTTCAAAACAGCATAATAACAAGCTTTTCAAAATATATCATAAATAATACTGAAATAAATTGGCAAATCATATTCAAACTTGTATAAATCTCACAATAATTAAACTCAAAATACCAACTAACAAACTTTAAATGGAACAAAGAAGATAAACACATAATACTAAGAAACTATATGAGATCGATCTAAGATAACTACAACAAAATTAAACCAAATTCGAGCCTTTTCTTAATATCAATATGAAACACAATACCAATTCTTAGTTTGTTTCCATAAACTTTAAGCTTCTGTTTCAGTGTGACTAACTTCCAACTCAGAAAAACTACTAATAGTTATACAAGTTAGAAAGATTCAAATCATACAAGTTACTGATTTAGAAAGGACATAGAACCCACAATTTTTTAAAAATAAAATCAAAGAAAGAAAATAATACATTGATTAGAAACTATATATAAAAAAATTAGCCTATGAATGGTTTCTAGTTTCTAGAATTGAAATAACTTATTAAAAAAAAAAAGAACACAAAAATTCAAATCTAAATAAACAAATTCATTTGAGGTTCAAACACATAAAACTGCAAATTCAGATTAAATAACAATAGCCAAAGCTAATATATATAACATAACTAAAACTCACTACTAAATAACACCGAAACAGAGATATATATAAGAGAAAGTGTAAAAAGTCGCCATCATCAATTCTTCATATTACAAAAGACATAAATCCACAAAACAGATTGAAAATATCTTGAAAGAAAAAAAAAACTAGAAATTTGAATCCTATACTAACATAGCATCACAATCACAGAGGAAAAATAAAGACTAAACCCAACCTAGAAACACATAGGTCTACAACAATGGAGATCTTTATATATTTTATATTGTTCAACAATGAAAAAAAATAAAGCTTCAAAATAATGAAACCATCCTCCAGAACAATAAAACACAACTCAAGCCTCAGAAAAATAATGAAAACATAGCTAAAAGCCTCAAAAGTCAGAACAATGAAACACATAAATCGCCAAAACAGAAATGCATCAAAGTCATAAATTTGATCCCTATAAATCCCACAAATTTAAATTCGGATAAAATGAATCCAACAAAAACATGTATGTGCTAAAATCAATTAATCTGAAAAATGAATCACAAAAAAAAAAATAAAAAAATCTAACATTAAAACACAAGCATACCGTAAAGCTAAATACACATAACATGATCATAAAGAAAACAACACAAATAGGATCAGAACAATGGCTCATCATAAACCCTTCATATTATTGGGGATTTCATCAGCATTGTCATAAATATTACCTCAAACAACCAGCCAACCAATCTGAAAAATCTCAAACCCACCAAGGCCACAAATCCAAAAATCTGAAAGCCACAAGCTGAAACTCATATTAAAACTCAGATTTACATATTCAAACTTAACCAAGATAAACCATAATTAGGTTTGAAAACCAAACAACGAATATGAAAACCTCAAAGCCACCAGCCAACCAATCTGAAAACCTCAACTCGTTCCAAAGCCGCACCTTAATCGCTGCAATCCAAAGCCATAACCCAGCCACTTCAATCCAAAGCCAAGCCCGAGCTCCCTGACTAAAAAAAAACCAAAAATGAAATCTAATAAACACATATACACATGTACTCAAAACCACACAATAATTAGAATTGGATAAAACAATACCCACCACAAACATAAAGTTAAAAAAATTAAAGACCAACCACAAATAGAGTCGAAAATCGAAGGCCATACAAACAGAGAAAAAAGGCAGCAATGGGTGGCTCTAGAGGTCGTGATGGGTGGCTCTGGACGCTGCGATGGGTGGCTTAAGAGGCATTTAGGTTCCAACAAGAGGTTGAAGAAATGAGGCATCTCAGAGAAGGAAGTTGACTCAAAGATGGATCTCGAGAAAGAGACGTTTCTGGGTTCGAGAAGGAAGGAGACACTTCTGGGGTTCATAGAAGGAAGGAGGCAGTCAAGATCAATAGAGGCGTCTCAGAGAAGAGAAAAGATAGGGGGGGTTGGGAAAAACTGGGTTCATCAATGAGGAGGTGGCGGCTGGGCCCGACGAAGAGGGAGGCGGCTGGGTTCGTTGATGGGGAGGTGGCTACTGGGAGGGACTGGGTTTGTCGATGGGGAGGCGACTGGGAGACTAAAAAGAGAGAAGGTGAGTGTGTTGAAGAGAAAGAGGGATTTGAGAGATAGATAGTTTTAGGTTTAGGTTTATAAAAGTCATATTTGTGTTTTTATTAAATCAAATATATTTATATAATTATATTTATGTTATTTTTTTATATGTAAATCTATATGATTTTGTTTTCATGAAGAAAAAATGAGTACTATAATGTTAATGTTGTCCACATCACCATTAATTTTAATTAAAACAATTAAAATTTTAAATAAAATTGGTGGGAAAAATGAGCTCCAAAAGCTGAAAATTTTCCCTCCAATATATTTGTAGGAAAAACCTGTTACCTACCAATATTATTGGTACAAAAAATATAATTCTGGAAAATTTTAATATTTACCAATATTTACCTACCAATAGTGCGTACCATTAAATTTTGGGTAGGTAAAAGTAACTTTACCTACCAATATATATAGGTAGGTAAGAAATTGGTAGGTAAATGTCAGATTTCTTGTAGGGACTTTAATCGGAGCTGACAAGTCTCGTATTGATCTTGACTTAAATGTAATCTATCATTTTGGAAGTAAAGGTATTCCTCCATCTTTGATTAGTAATGATGATGATGTTGCTTTTTTTCTTGATGAGATAGGAACATCTATCAATCATCGGACACTCCTATGTGTGTCTACTGTAGAGAAGAGAAGTAACGATCCTTTGGTTACTAAAACACATGAGTTGTATACTATTCCTCTAGTTGAAACCAAACTGAATGATCATTTTTGCATTGATGGCAATGAAGACAATTGTGATGATGATAACAGTGATGCATTAAGCTAAGATGATAATGAAAATATTGATAGGCCTACCTGCAATGATGTACTTGTGAACACACATGCTCATTGGATCTTCAACATAAAGATCACCGTCAGGCATCCCCATGGCTTATTGGACATGTCATAAGGAGAGAATTTGAGGGTGATGATGTTAATTACAAGCCAAGGTCAATTGTAAAAGATATGAGTTTATCATATGGAGTTCATATGAGCTATGCTAAAGCATAGAGGTGTCGAGAGCATGCATTGGCATACATAAGAGGTACACCAGAATCATCATTTCAGAAACTTCCCTCATTTCTATACATGATGGAGCAAAGAAATCCTGGAAATGTTACTCATTCGCAGATGGACAATGAAGGTAGGTTCAAATATTGCTTCATGGCCTTAGGTGTTCCTATAATGGGGTTTAAAACATATATTCGTCCAGTTATATGTGTATATGGAGCCTTCTTGACTACTCGGTGTGGAGGTACTTTGTTATGTGCCATGGGACAAGATGCTAACAAGAAAATATATCCAATTGCATTTTCAGTAGTTGACTCAGAGAAAAATGACTCAAGGTTGTATTTTCTACTAAGGTTGAAGGAAGCGATTAGTGAAGTAGAGAATCTAGTATTCGTGTTTAATAGACATACTAGTATAGTAAGTGCCTTGACTAAAAAATTTCCTGAGCCACACCACGGTGCTTGTATACATCATGTTAGCATGAATATCCGTGCGAAGTTCAAAACTGACCATTGCCATGAAGAATTCTTCCTTGCAGCGAAAGCTTATAGAAAGCGAGAGTTTTTACGCCATTTTGAGAAGATTAAATTCAAAGATCTTGCAATTGCTCAATACTTAGAGAATCAAGTGGGTTTTGAAAAGTGGGCTCGTTCTTTCTTTCCTTGTCATCGTTATAATTTAATGACTACAGGTATTGTCGAAAGCTGGAACAATGTCATTGCTAAGGCACGTGGGTGGCCAATTACTTGTCTCATGGAATTTATGAGGCACACTTTACAAAAATGGTTTTTCGAGCGTCGAATTACAGCATCAACGGCTATAGGTCCTCTTGCCACAGAAGTGGAAGCTGATTTGTGAAAGTTAGCAAACAAGTCCACTACCTCGTTCCCTTTTTCGTCTAGTCATTATGAAATAGCAGTATTGGATGGTGATCTTGATGGAGATGTCGACCTGAGGAGGAAAAAATGTAGTTGTAGAAGATTTGATTTGACAGGTCTTCCTTATGAACACGCTCTAGCTGGTGCTTGAGATCGTGGCATTAGTCCATACACTTTATGCTCCCGATTCTACACAGTTGAAGCGTGGTTGTCATCCTATGGTGGATCTGTATATACGCTGGGTAATGAAGAATCTTGAGTGATACCAAATGACATAGGAAGTGTGATGATAGCTCCTCCTTTAGTGAAGCAGAAGGCTGGTCGTTGAAAGAAGAAATGACGTTTATCAAAGGGTGATAAGAATACCAAACAATGTAGATGTAGTAGATGTGGTGTCCTGGGCCACAATTGAGTGACGTGCACCACTGTTTTTCTCCTGCCGTCTAGACATGCTTAATTTGTACTTTGATTGTTTTACTTTGTACTCTTCAATTGAGGAATTTGAATTTTTAGATTGGTTTAGTAATACGACTTTTTGTGTTAAAGTTTGTTGTTTCGGACACACATAATTCATACATGCACGTAAATCACACATGATTCACACATATTTCACATGCGGTTCACACATAATTGACACCTGGTTCACACTTAATTCACACCTAATGCACACATAACTTAATAAGATAAAAGTGACAAAGTTGACATAGTTGACATAGTTTCTTCATACATTCAAAAATAAGATACATATATTTAAATAAAAGACAACTATGGTTGTAAGTTATGGTAAAACAAATCTAAACAAGTCTTTTTTCTAAAGAAATCCATGTTGTTGTCGTTTACTTCGGATAACGGTTTTTTGGCTAGCAAGTACTCCAGATGTTTGATGACATATACACCACAATCGCCACTGCAAAGGAAATAAAGTTTTTTAATTATTGGAAGACCATAGTGATTATTTACAATATAAATATGGTTAACAGAGTTATACCTAGTTTTGGTTTGTGGCATTTTTTCTGTGCCAAGTCTTGTGAACTCAAAACGCACTTTCTCTGCTTGTAGTTGGGCATCTTTCCTATGGCTTAATAGCCCACTGGATTGAATTAGATATGGTAGCATTTTTCCCCATCTGCTCATTTTATTCTCAAACTCCTTGTTGGAGACCACAGTGATATCAGAGTCATAAGTTTTTATAAGATAGCTTGTCAATGATATCTCTAACAACACCCAATGTGTCCCAAAAAAATTAATCGGGGTAAATACATCGTCAATGTCTTTCCAACTCCTATTGAAATTGTTATAATCACCTACCAAGTAATCAAGCACTTCTTTTGGCCAAATGTAGCGTGATTTGATTTTCCTCTTATTGATTTTTTTCCAATGTGGTTTGAAGAACTGTTGGAACATAAAATCCACGATGGTGAATCTTTCGGAGTAAGTCTTATTGTAAGTTTACACTCGTTCTTTCATCAACCCTGAAGCTGCATCAATGTGTTGCATGCCAAATATTATAAGTATATATACATCACATTCAAATTATATATATTTTAAAAAAAAATTATTTCAATAGTCTTACCAGTCCGTCAAGCCATGTACGTGGTGTAAGTAGCTGAATAAACCATTTCGTTGTGCACGAACCAGCCATGAGAGAAATAGGTGTATCATTCTTTTTTAAACCAATTACCCATTTCTTAAAATGTCTCATTTGCTTTTCGTCATATGGATGTAGGGGATTAATTTCACAAGGATAAGTTACAATTGCCTTTGCTTTCAAATTCTTCCTAGTTGGATCAGTAAACTCGGCACCAAAAATTCTTTTCGTTGGAACCCTCCTTCTCTTGAATTCCACCCCACCCATATCTTCAGGAGATACCACCTTACATCTAGGGCTATCTTCTCCAACAACGTGCTCCACAATATATGTATGGTGTGGTGAAGCAAGATTCCCATCTGATACTGAATCCTCAGAATCACTACCTTTACGTTGTGAGAGCACCAATCAATTAGATAATCCAACTTCTCCTCCATTCTTTGTTGGTTACTTTTCAAAGTGTCAACATCAGCTAACAAATTTTCATGGTGGGTGTTAATTGGAGTTGGTATCTCTTTCTGGTCTTGCTCGTGACGATGCCCATCTGCTACATCAGGCTTTATGGGAAGTTCCTCGCATTCTTCCCTTTCAAACTCCAATTCCACATCATTGTCTACAAAGCTAATAACACAACCCATGAGTAGCTCATTTTTTCCTTGAATAATAGATTCATGAAATTCTTTCCCTTTGGGTCTAGGATTGAGCGTGACCTTCACAAGGTCCTGCAACAAAATAATAAATTAATAAGGTATAAACATTACTTATAAATCACAAACTCAAATAAAATCTCAACAACTTACGCTTTTTTTCTTGAATACAACTTCAATATCTTTCTCTTCCATCATTTTATGCCCTGAATAGCTAAGCATTCATGGAAAGGCAATGGGTTGTTGATCCGCAAATGCAGCGAACTTTGTAAAAATTTCATAGGCCCAATATTGCAGA
Organism: Humulus lupulus; assembly: GCF_963169125.1. NCBI lineage: Eukaryota > Viridiplantae > Streptophyta > Magnoliopsida > Rosales > Cannabaceae > Humulus > Humulus lupulus. The sequence goes on along the minus strand of NC_084801.1, from coordinate 19,682,107 downwards.
GCAATGACATAACCATAAATTGTGTACTGAGGTGCTAGTCTTTTTCTCTTTTGCCTTTTCATATCCTTTTTCAAGCCGAATAATGTCTTCTCGTACGATAATCTCCCCCAAGGATAGTTGAAGAAGTCATCTTCATTTTCCACCATGGAAAGGACATCAATAAATCATTTCTTCTTTGATTCTCTAGGTAATAAAAGAGAGTCTACCAAAAAAACATAGACCTAATTTCCATACATCTTCTTTCACATCGCACATTTTGAATCCATCTTCTAACTCTTCAGAAGACAAACATTCTTTATTGTTCAAGTATGTCTGGAGAAGTCTTTTACTCTTGGCCATTTCTTTATAATTTGCCTGATCCAAAGAAATTCCACAATTCAATCCAGTGATCAAACCAAATTCACTAATTTCAAACCTTGTATTCTGACCACAAATATTAAAATTTAAGCATTATTCGTTCTTTCCTCTACCAACAACTCTCCTAAGCAGTAACTGGTGAATAATAACTCTAGAATATTGTAGAGGCGGAGCTAAGAAGAATTGCTTGAACGGTGATTGTTTCGCTCGTTCCAACAAGTCAAATGTCGTGAACTTCGTTATTATTGTACTCATAATGCTCCCTCCCCTATACGCAGCCTTTGATGTATAATGCCTTTCAGGAGGAAGCATAAGGAGTGACATCTGAAAAGGTAAATTAAATAAGCGCTTAATACAGAACTCAAATATATTCACACTTTCTTCACACACGGTCCACACTAAAATCACACATGGTTCACACTAAAATCACACACGGTTCACACCAAATCTACACCTTGTTCAGACATAGTTCACCCCAAATTCACACATATTATTCACTTATTCACACATGATTCACGTATGGTTCACACATTATTCACACATGGTTCACACATAGCTCTCCCAAATTCACACCAACCTCACACATAATTCACACCAAATTCAGACATAGTTCACACTAAATTCACCTCTTGTTCACACAAAATTCTAACAAAATTAGTATTTAACAAATATATACCCATAATAATCCATAAACATCCCACTGTTGGTCTTGCTTGAGCTAAGATATTTCTCAATCAAAAAACCCAAAAACTAAAAAAATATTACTTACATTCTGCAGAAATGAAATGAGTTTTTCTATATCATTAAAAGATACTAGTTTTTCAATTAAATTCACATATATACATTAAAAGATCATAAATTGTTGTGAAGTACACATTCCATGAGGATTCAATTCAAACCAATGGAGATAAATATAGTACCTATTCTTTAGCTACTTTGAGCATGTTTGGAATTTGATAATACTCATTCATATATTTGATAACAAACTAGTGCATTTGAGTTACAAGTTCCTTCCATAATTGATTTTCACTCATATATCATATATAATATGCTAATAAATTTATTCCAATAAACAAAAAGAGATATATACACAATAGAAATTGAGGCCGTGCATTTTTATAATAGGGTTAGTTAGTGTAGTTTCCCTTTATAATTCACAAATTATTCACCATAAATTCAGAACATGGTTCACACACCATTAACACCAAATTCACACATGGTTCACACATCATTCTCACATTGTTCACCATAATTTCAAAACATGGTTCACACATTGTTCACACACTATTCACACCAAATTCACACATGGTTCACACATCATTCACACATAGTTCACCATAAATTCAGAACATCGTTCACACACTATTCACACTAAATCTATTCACACTGAAATCACACATGAATCATACATAATTCACCATAAATTCGGAACATCGTTCACACACTATTCACACCAAATTCACACATTGTTCACACTGAAATCACACATGGTTCACACCAACTTCACTTCATACATGGTTCACATTAAATTCACCACAATCACACATGGTTCACACCAATTTCACACACTAAAATTACACACGGTTCACAACAACTTCACTTCACACATGATTCACACTAAATTCACTCATTATTCACACCAAATTAAAACATGCCTCAAGTAGTTAGAAATTTAACCAAAGTCCAAACCTTACCTTCTTCTAACATGTTTCCAACCACAACCATCAAATCTCAAAGCATCAATATGACAAAATCAAAATAAACAAAGGAGTCATAAATAATATAACAACAATACCTTGGGCTAGGGTATCGGGCTTGCAAAGGGAGCGTGGGGTCTTAGGTGTTGTATACCTTGGGCTTCGGCAACGTGGGCTCGACAATATGACTGCGGAGCACGGCGAGGCAACAATGTGGGTTCATGGGGTCGGGAGCAAGCAGAGGGGATGGGGGCTGTGGTAGATTTGAGAGAGAGAGAAGGAAGAGTGTTTGTTCTCTTTGTGAGAGTAAAAGGGGCTGAAAACAAAATGGGTAAGAGAGAGAATGTGGCTGGAAACGAAATGGGAAGGGAAAAAAAGGGAGGAAGAAGCCCTAATGTTAATAAGGGTAGGTTAGTCATTTCACATGGGTATAAGGTTAAAAACATGAGAAACATTAAAATGAGGTTAGAGTTAGTATTAGCCTATAAAATTGGGTAAATTCATGGAGTTTCCCTCAAAGATATGGACTTTCTTTCATTTTGTCTCTCCAACTAGCATAGATTATAATATTAATTTATTTTATTATAATAATAATTTATTTTAAATGGTCATTGTGCATTTATAAATAATTATATACTGTACACCCTAAATATCCGTGCACTGTGGCGAGCTAGAGAAAGGCCTAATTCGATCTGCCATGTGTCAATCGTCCGCCCGGAGCTGTTTGTTACGGGCCTCCATCTATCCAGCTCAAGCTGATTAGAGAGATAACTGCTACTCGGAGGCATCGTGTCAGCAGTATGAGTGTCACGAGCTGGCGCCACATTAAACTCGTGGTACGCCAGAGATCTAACGTCTGAATCCTTGTAAAGTCAATCACGCAATATAAACATTGCATATATCAGACATCACATGTCTGTTTTAGTCTTGATTTCTCAGATGCGCAATATAAACGTGCATATTCAGACATCCCACGCCTGATTTGGGCCATGCGGCCTAAATCCCTCCTTACCTATTGATTAGACCACACTTCACTGTCAAGTTTAGGAATTAATCAATAGTGTCATATAAATGATCTGATGGATGAGGAGGTCACGGGATGACCCCAATACCTACCCAGGTATCATCTTCCTATAAGTACCAAGACCCTGGGTAGTGCAAAGGATTAGGTGATTTTTGAAACAAGGCACTTTCTAAGAAAATAGTCAAGAGATATCAATAATATTGACTGGTGGACTAGAGGGATTTTAACCTTCGAACCGCCTAAAAATAAAGGGAGTGACCATCTTTCTACTGCTATTAGTTTCCCAAAGTCTAAATTACAATTCTTTTCATATTATGGTTTACCCATTTGCACTAATCTGTCCTATTTATTCGTACAATTACCTATTGGCGAAAAATCGCGTCAACAGATTGGTGCTTTCGTTAAGAGGATTTAGATTGGTGCAATCACAAAAACCTGATCATTGTGGTTACTCGGTTGAGGCATGGTAACGAGGCAGATCAACATGATGGGTAGGAGACCCACCATGCCGCCATATTCGATGAACCAAACCCTGAGATCCCGCAATGATTGGGAAAGCAGCCGATGGGCCAGGACGACACCAGAAGTTCAGCGCCCCAACCGCCAAATCTGAACCCGGGTTACCTGACGGCGGTAGAGATGGAGAACATACAATTTATGGGTCAGCTATCCAGAGCAAGTAAGAAAATCGAAGAAGTCTTGGCCTGGCTACCCCCTCTTGCAACCGACGTTAACATCGGAAAGAGGCAAAGTGGGACTCGCATGTCCCGCAAGGATAATCGGCCCAGACCCAGTCAGTAAGTCAGAACCTCAACCTCGAGTTCTGCACCCATGTCACACCATAATCAGGAAGCTAGGTTTGAGAAGTTTCCCAGGGCCAATCAGCAATTCAGCCGATTAGTCAGAACCTCGACTCCTAGCTCGACTCCACCGTCAAACGCGCCCAGAAGGGCTCGTGGCAGCTCGTGAAGGAGATCCGGGGAAGGCTCGCACAGATAGCCTGCTCCGGCTAGCCCTCTCGTGCCGCAGTCAGACCGCTGGGCGCAGGATGCTAGAGACGGTAGAGTAGAACGACCGCTAGCTAATTTGATCCGCCCGAATGGGACTAGGATCGCTTTGCCAGTTAGGCATCCCCTGTCACCAATAAGAGACCCATCTCCTCCTCGTCCAGTTTGGGACATTCTGACACACGGGAGCAGCAGAATAAATCCTCCTCATGCCGATCCTTCCCATCACCCCCGAGCACGCGGGGAGGTCTGGGATCCTCACCCCCAGTAGCGGGCTCCAAGCTTTTCCAACAGGAGCTACTGGATCGAGAGCCACCAAAGTGGAAAATTCGGTGGAGACCTGCACAATCGCCTAAGTTCGGTGCAAAGCCCTTGAGCCACCTCGAGGGCCGACCTTCGAGATCGCCTTAACTCACATAGGGGGAATCCGGCCAGAAATGGAAGTCATGCTGGTCTTTCCGAAGTATGTGACAGTGGGAATGTCCCACCTAACCCAGCTCAAGCTTGGAGGGACAATAACTCGCCTAACGTGCACAATGGAACTGGAGCCATTGGACAGCCCCAGAACAACCAAGGGATTAAGGACTAGACCCTAGAATGTCTTGCTCAGATGGAGGAGCTACTGAAGAAGCTCTTGTCAGAAAAGGAGAAGGACGAGTATGACTCGAGGGATGAACTCGAACTGTTTGCCTCCAACATAGCGGCCACAATGTACCCACCGGGTTTTTGGATGCCCCACTTGTCTAAATTTGATGGAGATGGAGACCCTTGGGATCATTTGGGTATGTTCAATACCCTAATGATGGCCCATAATATCGGACCCGAGCTGAGGTGTTTGATATTCCCTTCCACCTTGATCGAGCCAGCTAGGCAGTGGTTCAAGCAGTGCAAAAAGCATTCCATCAGCTCGTGGAAGATTTTTTCTACCGACTTCAAGAGGGCATTCCGAGCTTCTCAAGCTGCCCGCGTCAATGCTGACACCCTGGCAAACGTGAAGCAACAGCCTGGGGAACCTTTAAAAGCTTACCTGAGCAGGTTCACAAACATTGCGGCTCAAGACAAGGACGCTGACGATAGTTCCAAGCTTATGGCTTTGAGGACTGGAATCCTCGCTGGAGGCGGGTTGTGGAAAGAAATCCAGAGAAGAGGTGTCAGCACCGTGGATGAATTCCTGAACAAGGCCCAGGAATGGATAAACCTGGAAGAGGCGCGAGCATCAGTCGCGGGAACCAGCCAAACCCTTTATCAGCCCGTTGGAGCGGAAACGGATGTCGTGAAAATGACTTAAACCGTTACCCAGAATAACCAAGGGGGCGGGGCCAAGAGAAAGGGGAGTGGCGAGGGCGGCCAGCACGGTCCAAAGAAGAACAAGCCCGCGAAAAAGTTTAAGCCAGTCTATGCAGCTTATACCGAGCTTACAAATACTAGGGAACACATTTTCCTAGCAAATTCTGCCCGCCTCCCCTGGAAAAAGTCGGAGCCTTTGAAACACCAGAAGGCCAAGAAGAACCCTTCCAAGTTCTGTCGATTCCACAATGACATTGGCCACAACATTGACGATTGTAGGCATTTGAAGGATGAGATTGAGACACTCATCAGAGCTGGACCTTTGCCTCAATACGCGCGGAACCGGGTTCCTGCTAGTCAGCCAGCCCCGAAAGCTCCGGCAAATCAGTCCGGACCCCGAATAAGTCAGGATACCCCTCTTCCTATAATAGGAGGAGAGATATGCACAATCTCCGGAGGTCCCCATTTCGCCAGCACGAGCAGAAGTGCCCAGAAGAGATATGTCAATGAGTTGAAGGCTCATAACGGAGTGGAATTCATCCCGGAGCAGCATCTACCCAAACAACAACGATTGGAGAGGCAACCAATCATTTTTACCGAGGAGGACGCTGGTCACGTACAGTTCCCCCATAACAATCCTCTAGTCATAACTGCCCAGCTCGCCAACCGAAGAGTTAGGAGGATACTAGTCGATAATGGGAGTTCGGTGAACCTGCTATTCTGGTCTACGCTGGAGAAAATGGGATTGCCCGTAACCGAGCTAAGGGCCACCTCCATGATGTTGTATGGGTTTTTCGGAGAAGGATTGGCTGTAATAGGCACAATCGAGCTAGTAATAACCTTGGGGAGGGTCCCCGAATGGTATCAATGCTCCTCGAGTTCATGGTTATCGATTGTCCCACCGCGTACGATGCTATTCTCGGCCGGCCTACATTGATGGCATTTGAGGCTATAACTTCTATCCGCCATCTCGCAGTCAAAATTCCCCTCCTCTATGGGGATATGTACGGTCCGAGGTGATCAGCTCACTGCCAGGGAATGCTATAGCATTTCCATGAAGGAAAAATCATGACCCGGGTAGCAGACGATGACCATTCAAAGCGGAAATGAGGAATCTCAGGAAGTAGGATCTATTCCTGAGATAGAATAACCTCAGGAAGCCAAGGGGGAAGGTATCACCTTGAATGATGATATCGACCCCAGGATAGGCAAGGATAGATCTGAACTCCAGGCCATCGAAGAACTCGAAGAGGTGAGCATCGATCCGAAAGACCCCTCGAAGGTGGTAAAGCTCGGAAAAAACCTAGGTGAGGAGAGAAAGATGGAGCTGCTGAGATTTCTGCAAGAGAATCTAGATGTGTTCGCCTAGTCTCATGATAGGGATCAGCCCAAGCGTCATCGTGCACACCCTAAACTTAGACAAAAACGTACCTGCGAGGTCCCAGAAACAAAGGCGCATGGGCACGACCCGAGCTGAGGCCCTAGAAGAGGAAGTAGCTCGACTTTTAAAGTGCGGCTTTATTCGTGAGGCAAAATACCCAATCTGGGTTTCCAATCCTGTTTTGGTCCCAAAGCACAACGGGAAGAGTCGGACGTGTATCAACTTTTCCGATCTGAATAAAGCCTGCCCCAAAAATTGCTTCCCCTTTCCGAGAATTAACCAATTGGTTAATTCCACAGCGGGGCACGATCTCATGTCCTTCATGGATGCATACTCGAGTTATAACCAGATCTCCACAAATCCTGCAGACCAAGAGCACACTAGCTTCATGACCCTAACTAACGTTTACTGTTACAAGGTCATGTCCTTCGGGTTGAAGAATGCGGGAGCCACGTATCAGAGATTGGTCAATAGGATGTTTGCTAATTAGATCGGGAAAAATATGAAAGTGTATGTTGACGACATGTTGGTCAAGTCAAAAATTGCCAATAATCATGTCCCCGATCTAAAGGAATGTTTTAAGATTTTAAGACAGTACGGCATAAGGCTGAATCCCCAAAAATGTACCTTCAGGGTGGCGTTAGGGAAATTTCTGGGTTTCATAGTCAATACTAGAAGAATAGAGGTGAACCTCGATAAAATCAGGTCGCTACTCAAAATGCCATCACCCCCGTCACGAAAAGACATCCAGAGTCTAACAGGAAGGGTGGCACCCTTTAATCGGTTCATTTCCAAATCGACTGACAAGTGTTTGCCATTCTATAAACTGCTCCGGGGAAATAAAAAGTTCAAGTGGACTGATGAGGGCGAGCATGCTTTCCTTGACCTAAAAGCACATTTAGCTGAACCGCCCGTGTTATCTAAACCAACAACAAGAGAGCCTCTTTTTCTTTACCTGGCTGTAACGGAAGATGCAGCCAGCGCTGTGCTGGTTCGTGAGGAGGACCGGTCTCAGAAGCCAGTCTGCTACATTAGCAAGAGGCTCCTCGGAGCTAAATCTAGATATCTGATGATGGAAAAGATGGCGTTCTTCCTTATCACGGCATCCAAAATGCTCAGGCTGTATTTCCAATCCCATTCAATCCACGTCGTAACCGATCAACCTTTAAATACAAGAAAATAAAAGAAAAATACAAATTTCTAGGCCCCCCAGGCCGCTCCAATGAGGTCACCCCCTCGGTCTCTTGCTCGCCAGCAGCGGAAGTCTCCCCAGTCTCAGAAGGAGGCTCCTATTGAAGACGGGCTTTGAACTTCTCAAGGAACGACTCCCACACCTCATGCGCCAGGAAGGAGAAGTCGCCATCTTGGTTGAAGGCCCAGCAATGGTAGAGCATGGCCTCCATGGAGGAGCTGGAAGATGCCCTCTCTGCCCCGGTGGCGGTCTCGACCTTCCAACTGCTTAACTTTGGCCTCCTCGTGCTCGGCCTTCGCAGTGGCCAAAGTGGCCTGTACGGACTTCTCGCTTTCTTTGGCGGACGTCAAGGCGACCTTGGCACTTTGCTCTTGCTGTTGGGCAGACGCGAGAGCGGCCTGAGCAATTTGGAGCTCTCCCCTGAGCTCGTCAATCTTGGCCCTGGATCGAGCTATGCTGCGGTGTAGAGCCAAAGCCGTCTGCAAAGACATAGATAGTACGGCACGTGCTGGGAAGAAAGCAAAGAAATTTAATTAAGTAAACTTACCGTGAGGTTCATCCCCAACGCAGACTCCATGACATTCTCGGGGCTCCTCGCCCCGATCTCCCTCAAGTCCCTCGGGGTGGCCTTGTAATAATGATCCACCATATAGCGCCCGATCTCATAGACCGTCCCTCGGAAAGTCTCGGGGATGTTATCCAGATCCTGGGCGTTAACCAGAATGCGCATGGTGGGAGGGATGACTGGCAGGGTTCCAACTGGTGCCTCATGTTCTCGAGTAGGGGCTGGAGGTCGCGGGGAAGGTGGGGGCATGTTCTTTGTGGCTTTAGGGACCGGGCCCCTCCCCTTGGCAGGAGACTTGGAGGTGGTCCCTGGGGGAGGAGTCTTCTTGGCTAGTCAGGGTCTCTTAACCAGTGGCCCGAACGATCTGGAGGGAGGATTCCCCCCTAGAAGATGGATCGCAGAGCGTTGTCTCTGGAGTGTGCCATCTCCTCGCTGGAAAAAAAAAAGAAAGGAATGTTAGTATACATGTAAAATTACTTTATTACAAGAGAAATCTAAAAGGTGTATTGGAAAAGTCCTACTCTCCGAGCTAGAAGAGGAATCTATTGCCACGACCTTCAGCCTCGGAGCTTCTATAGGGGAGCTTAAGTTTATTACTTCACGGATAAGAGGGGGCTCTGGGTCCGAATCCACCTCAAGACTGGACTCCTCTATGTAGTGACTACACCCTTTAGGAGGGAGGGCCAACCTAAAGGACAAGGTGTTGTCTACTACTACAGTGCCCTAGGACGGCCCATATCACGACGTAACACTAGTTGATCTACACACTGGAGCAGGGTTATGTTAAGGTCTGGGTCATCTCGACGACGATGTACGAGCTGGTTGAGGTTAAACCTAGCAAGCCTTAGGTCTGCGGTAGCCCTGTCTAAGTCCCTAAACAGGTATGGGTTACCTTGGCCGGAGAGGCCAGCTGCTGCCCCCGACTGAACCCGATCCACGTCGAGGCCCTGAGTAGCCTCAGTAGCTCGCCTTCACCGCACGAGCGACACCTCGTCTTCTTCGTCCGACTCGTCGTCGTCACCGTCAGCGGCATCCCCTTCGGGGATAAGCACCAACTCACAGGCTACTGGTTGATTAGCCCGCGTCCTTCTCAAGGCCAGCATCTGGCCCGCAGAAATTAACTTACACACTAGCATCGTCTCATTAGACACGAGATGGAGGTAGTCTTTCACACTTGGCGGAAGCCCCACCAAGGTTTCGTATTGACCCCCAAGGGTCACGGATTTGGTCGTCCTCGCAAAAATGGCTGCACGATGATATTCAAGTCAGTACGCGCAAAAATAAATAAAGTAATATGGTGATTTCGCGAGCTGAGAATAGAGAGAAATTACGGGGACGGTTGAAATAGTGATACTCGCAGTTGCGAAACCCCGTCGACATGAAGAACTGGTCCTTGAAGTTGTTGGGATGGCTGGGCAGCTCGATGACTGCAGGAGAGTTGGGAAAACGGGTCAAATAGTAGAACCTGTCACCTCGCCTCCATTGGTCCGGGCTGGATTTGAGGCAGAAAAAGTAAAGGATGTCTGCTGGTGTGGGGACCTCCCACTCATGCCTCAGGAAGAGGTACCTCACCCTGCCAGCAGACGGTAGGAGTTAGGGGGTAGTTGGAAGGGAGCCAACTTCACGTAATTCAGGAAATTCGTGAAGTACTGGTCCAGAGGTAGGAAGGCCCCGACCTTGAGGTGTTCGTCACTCCAAGCCGCGAACTCCTCATCAAGAGACGTGCAGCTCCTCTCGCCCTCTAGGGGAGGTAGGGCAACAAGAGCGCCTGTCCCAACTTTGATGTTGTGGGACAGCAGGATCTTATTGACCCTCCCATGGGTCGTAATCTTCGAGACTAGCCTCTCTGCCTCAAAGAAAGCGTCAGGTCCTACCTCGACCTCTTTCTCCACCATGGGACCGAATTGGGGGATGGGAGGCTCCACCGCAATCTCCTTCCCCTTGCTGGACTGCTGGGATGACGAGCCAGCCATGCTCTTCTTGGGTATGTTCTTCCTGGGTCTCATCTGGTCGCTTACCGAACAAGAACGAAGAAAATTTTAAATAGGCGACCTAAATATAGAAAAGGGAATATAGCGCGATAAATGATTTTTGTACACAGGCTAAGGAAATCTCAGCCCGCGATATGTGAAGCCACACGTTGCCATGGCCATGCCCCCACGTTTCCAACGGATCCCTGATTGCTCGGGATCTGTGTGTCAGAAGGGTCACGATAGTGCTTGCCTTGGAGGGAAAGTTTTAAAAAGCAAAACTGCCTAGGAAGCGTGACCCCTAAGCTATCCGGTTTGGTACCCTAGAAACCTCTCACCTTCCATTCTCCGAACAGACATTCCCTAAAGCTACCCAGAAATTATCTTGTCACGAGCATCGCATTCCTAGACATGTTCTCAAATAGTCGATATGCCTAGGATCAAAACCTATGCACCAAAAACTAGCCAAAAACAACCTACAGTGTGCAACTAAGAAAGAGGTCTACCTAACAGAGAAATGGAAAGATCAAAACATGCAACAGGCAGAGGACTTATAGTGTATTTTCCGTGTGAAAGTCACAAAAAGTGTAGGAATCAGAGTCCTGGTGGAATCCTTAAAGCTGGACTGAGGAAGAAACTCTTCTAGCGAGAACGTAGGGATCTCTGGGATGACGACCGGAAGAAGAAAAGCTTCTGAGACTAAAAAGAGAGAAAATGGGGAAAAAATTTCAAATGAAGGGTGGCTAATTCGGAAGATGGCCAACCTTATATATGCGTAAGAGGCATAAACAAACAAGGACCGTTCGATAAAATTAATGCGAGATACAAGGGTCATAACTCGAGAGGCGAAACGACGGTCGAAAGTAGGCTAGGCCATTTAATGCAATTCTTGGAAACCGAACAGTCGCCAACCACGGTGCTCCACGTGTCTGATACCCACGCAGTGGGCGAAACATGAAGAGTCGAAAGGGAAACATAAAAGCCCCCGCTGTGAAGGTCACAGATAACGTCATGGGTCACGAACAGGGGCTTGGGGGGCAAATGTACGCCCTAAATATCCACACACGGTGGCGAGCTAGAGAAGGGCCTAATTTGATCTTCCACGTGTCAATCGTCCACCCGGAGCTGTTTGATATGGGCCTCCATCTATCCAGCCTGAGCTGATTAGAGAGATAACTGCTACTCGGAGGCATTGTGTCAGCAGTATGAGTGTCACGAGCTGGCGCCACATTAAGCTCGTGATGCGGCAGAGATCTAACACCCGAATCCTTGTAAAGTCAACCACGCAATATAAACGTGCATATATCAGACATCACATGTCTATTTTAGTCCTGATTTCTCGGATGCGCAATATAAACATGCGTATTTAGACATCCCACGCCTGATTTGGGCCATGCGGCCCAAATCCCTCCTTACCTATTGATTAGAACACACTTCACTGTCAGGTTTAGGAATTAATCAATAGTGTCACATAAAAGTTCTGATGGATGAGGAGGTCATGGGATGATCCCAATACCTACCCAGGTATCATCTTCCTATAAATACCAAGACCCTGGGTAGTGCAAAGGGTTGGGAGATTTTTGTAACAAGGCATATTGTAAGAAAATAGTCAAGAGATATCAATAATATCGACTGGTGGACTAGAGGGATTTTAACCTTCGAACCACCTAAAAAGAAAGGGAGTGACCATCTTTCTACTGCTATTAGTTTCCCAAAGTCTAAATTACAATTCTTTTCATATTACAGTTTACCCATTTACACTAATCCGTCCTATTTATTCGTATAATTACCTGTTAGCGAAAAACTGCGTCAGCATAAATAGAATAAAATTTATGTATTTTTATATTATATAGTATTTAAATATTTATATATTTCATACAAATTAACAAAAATCGACTAAGTACAATTCACATCTTAAAAAAAAGCTACGTATTAAATCTCCAAATTTCTAATCCTCAACATATGTATTTATTTAATCCTCTTTGCTTAATTAGACATTGGATTCATTACATATGCCCATATTTTAGCTTCAGTAAAACATATTCTCCAAAATAATGATGTCTAATTTTTATGTTATATTCAAATTTCAATTATTAGAAATATAATTATTATTTTTTGAGGAAAATTAGAAATATAATTATAATTTATTATTTTGTTGGCTAACTTCAAACTCTTATTAGATAAATGAAACAAAGTCAAGTAAGTCTCTATTCCTTATAAATATATAGATACATCACAAAGTAAATACACATCATTCTATAAATATAAAAATATACATTTTTACAACTATATCTCACATATTTTTTATCACATATTTTACAACAATCACAAGAGCATATGGAAAAAAAATCAACACGGAGTCTATTGGATAGCCAAAAAATCCTAGCACATCTCCTAAATCTTAGAATCTTATATGTTCAAAAGAGGATTTTTTTTGCCTTACCTGGTTATCTTCCAATAATTCGTAATCCTTAAACTGCCCAATTAAGAAAAAAAATATGTCTGAGCAAAACAGAGCAAGCAATACAATACTCATTCAAATGTTGTTCACATTCAGTCAAAACATGGTTCTTAATTAAAATGAAAATTCAAAGAAAATGAATCCATTTGTTATTTTAATTTCTCAAGGAAAAATGTACCCGGTAGAAGATGGTGTGCTGCTGGCGTCATGGAGAACCGGAGAAGAAGCCTGACCCTGCTGTTGGAGAGAGAGACCGAGTAGGTCGTTGGCTTACGCCTAAGAGAGAAGAGAAGTGAAGAGAGCGTCTGAGAGAGAAGAGAAGGGAAGAGAACGAGAGAGCAGGACGACGACTGTGATAAAATTTTAAACTATTCAACATTATTAGAGGTGGGACCCACTACTATTCGTATTCTGCCACCACTAATAATATTATTAGCGGCGGGTAGTCCGCCTCTAATAGAGGGGATTGTCTGCTGCTAATAGTATTAGCGACGGATAGTCCGCCGCTAATAATTCTAAAAAATAAAGTCTTTTTACTTTCCCGTGCATTTTCTTTGATGTATTAGCGGCGGACTACCCGCCACTAACAATGGTAAGTCCGTCACTAATAAAAAAAGTATTAAATTTTTGTATATTTACATATTCTTAGCAGCGGACTAGTTTGTACAATACAGGAGGACTAAGTCTGCCTCTAATAGTTACGCCTCTAATATCATATTTTCTTGTAGTGAGATGAAGAGATTGGTCAAATTCCTTGTTCGGAGAGAGGAAGGGAGAGGAGAAATGAAGGGATGGTCTCCCTCCAAACCTATAAATTTCAATCCCTTCAATAATAGAGATATACAAGAAAAAGACAGAACAAAATGGCATTTTTTTCTCCCCTGAACTACGACTCTTATAAAGTTTTGTCCCCCAAATTTTTTACGTGGCGAAAATTCTCCTCGAACTATAGAAACCATTGAAAATGTGTCATTTTTATTGCATTTTGTTCATTTTTTGAAGCAATACATTCTACATATGGGTCATAATTCAGGGAAAAATGTTATTTGTCCTAAAATATATAAAATATCATACTTTTATTTTTCAAAAATGTATTACATATCTATCTGAAAAATTATATGGTAACTGTAACCATTAATTTTTTCCATCCTTCCAATCACCTCTAATACTAAACAATATAGAGTAAAACTACAAAAAAAAAAATTTATCTCTTGAGTAAATGTACCATATGGTAGGACATGGATTGGGTTCAGAAAAAGAATCCTTATGAGATTCTGAAAATAAATACAATAAATATGTGACTGTCCAAAATTGCTAGTTGAGCAGGAGTCCTATACTCAAAACCAGATTTGGATGTTTCCTTGCGCTAGCAACCCCACCACTTGAATGCTTGTCTCAGACATAACACTTTGGTCATTATTGCTTGTGTTAACAAGTTATTAACATGTAAATAATTTAGTTGATTATTATATATAACCTTTGGTAACCTCTCTTTTTGATTTTTAGGATTTTACTAGGGTTATATATAGTAACCTAAGCATATGTTATGTATACATAGACTAGTATGAACTATAAAATTATGTAGTTACCTAACCTAAGAGGCGGTTACTGTTGGTAACTAATTAAGAGGTTTCAAGTTGAAAGTTGGTTAACTACTTCTACTTATTACCCACTTAGATTAACAATCAAAATCATAATCAACTTAAGCTAAGGTGAAACAAAGTAAAAATTGACATAATAATTTTTATATGGTTCATCCATGCACTACTAGAAGTATAGGCTTCTACTTCTTTTTTTACACAAACAATAATTAAAAAATGAAGTAAAAGCTTCTAATTAATAGGTTTTTACTTCGCTTATGGGATTGATGCTTAAAAAAAATAGGCTACTACTTCGATTTTATAAAAAAAGAAGTAAAAAGAGTAATAAGATAAGGGTCGTGATTTGTTGGCACACAACGGTGGGGTTTCTACTTCGGTTTTTATGAAATAACCAAAGTGGAAAAGTGTATGTACCAAACAGAGCCCTTACTTATTGTGAAACCCTTTTACTTCGGTTTATATTTGAAAACTGAAGTGAAAACTCGACTTTCCACTTCGGGTTTCATATATATAAACCGAAGTAAAAGGGTTTTAAAACCCTATTCCCTTTCACTTGACATCGTTCCCCTCATCATGAGACAACCATGATGGTGGAGGCATGTCGGGATGACCTAGTAAAGGCTGAGAAGTTGAAGCTTGAGAGGTGTGATGTGTCTGAGGTTCAGAAGACGAACCTACATACTTCTCGTAAAACCGTTGACATGCATTTTTTATCTCCACGTTTGTGCCGGATGTTTTTCAAGTGGAAGCTGCTGATACACCTCACACACATATACATATACACCACACACACACACGCACACACACATATAAATATATATTTATATACTTATATACATATACATATATATACATACACATATAAATATACACATATATATACGACACACATATATATACTTAACAAATAAAAAATAAAAATAAAAAAAACAAATAAAAACATAAAATTAAAAAGAAAACAAAAACATAAATATTATATATATATAAACATAAACAAATATATATATAAACATACACAAATATATAAATATATATATCTATAGATATATATTTACATATACACACGACCACATATATATATAAATACACATACATATATATTTGTACACGTCTATATTGCAATATAAATAAAAACAAATATACAAAAAATAAAAACCGATATATATTAAATATTTATAAGCTGAACAAATAAAAAATAAAAACAAACATACATATAATTTTAAAAAAAGCACATATATATTTATATATACCGATTAAGTCAATGATGAATTTGACTCCAGCGGTGGTGGCAGCTGCGGCTTGGATGGCTCCGGCGATGGATCCACAAAGAGAGAGAGAGAGAGAGAGAGAGAGAGAGAGAGAGAGAGAGAGAGAGAGAGAGATGGGGTGATGTAGGGGTGGCTCCGGCACGAGGTATGGGTCTGGTAAGGGTGGGCGGCGACAAGGTGGGCTTCGGGGAGATGGTGGCGACGGGTTGCAGAAAGAGAGAATGGATTTGGGAGTTTGGGGTTTTTGAAAAATGAAGAAGAAGGAGGCTGATATCATGTGGACTATGTCGCCCCTAATAGTCACTATTAATATTTTTTAAACACATGGCAACTATTAGGGGCGACACATGTCGCTGCTAATAGTCCCCTGAAACTATTAAGCCGAGTCTTTTAACCAGATATATCATTGACAAATAAGGCAAGCTTTTCGTCAAATATCTTAGAGGACCCTCGACTTATAAGCCGAGCTTATAGTCAAATATAATAGATAGAGCCTTGTTTTATAAGTCGAGCTTTTAGTAAGATATAATAGATAGAGCCTCGACTTAAGTCGAGCTTTTCAATCAAATATAATTGATAAACTCTCGACTTATAAGACGAGTCTTCCAATCAGACATAATAGATAATTCTTGACTTATAATTCGAGCTTTTCAATCAGATATATAAATAAGCAATCATTACCTAACACAGGTAAACACAACGCAATTAACATGTTTAATAAAACATTCTCAGCATAGTGATAACCATGTAATATAATCGGGCCACGCCCTAAACACAGAATGGATGCAATTTTCTTACCTTTGGTACAAACACTATATAAATAGAAACGACCTTCGAGCATGATCCTTTTCCGAGCCCTAGCGGTACCCTAGTCACAACCATAACAAAAGATATCCATCAATATCGAGTGAATAAAGGCTTTTGGACCAAGTCCTAGCCTCCGAGACCTCAAATTCTACTAAATCGTGTAGTGGAACCCTTCCCAAGCCCTTAGGTTTAAATCCTCACACTCAAAAACCCATTTTGGCTAACTTTCCAACTAGCCCTGCAGCACACCCCTGAAGGGTCGTGGCGTGCCTCAAGTTAGAGAGACCCTAGGCTATTTTCCCTGGACATGTGTCGTGGTGCCAAGGCGATTCAGGGAACCGCCCTAGCCCCTGGGTTCATGCAAGCCGCAACGCTCCAAGAACAATGCCATGACACAACCCCACGAACCCAGTTTTTCAACATTTTTCCTCCAAGCCAAAACTCTCAAAACTCACCCCAAACGTGAACCAAGGAAAAAATTGAATCCCAAAACTAGTTTAGCATAACTCAAACAACACAATAACACCACAACCTCAACCAAATCCCTCTTAAAACTCAAAATCATCATCTTGAGCCTCAAATCTCAAGAACACCAAAAAAAAGTGAAAACTCAGTAATTTTAAAGGAAGAAATCATTACCTTAGCTGGATAAATTGACCCTTAGTTGTACTTCCTCAACTCCCAACTCTTTGATCACCTCCAAGCCTTTTAAATTCAAGAATTCTTCTCAAAATTCAAGTTTCACCAAAGGGAGAGAGAGAGTGTGTGTGTATGTGAGGACTGCTGAGTGTTCTTACTAATTTCTGAAGGCTTCTACTAGCCTAAGTTTGTCCAAAGTTTGGGAAAATACAACAACGCCCCAAGCTCTTTCTTAGTTCCTTAATGCCTTCAAGGGTAAAATGTTCTTTTGCCACCATTTCTTGCCAATCTCAATCAACACCTCATAATTTCCAAAGTAGTCACCAATTAACTTCTCATTACCCGATAAATCCTGGTAATGTACTAAATTACCAAAATACCCCTAGGCTCATCCCGAGCCGGGTATTTGACCCCCTTGTGACTAAATCACTAACTTGCTCACTAAGATCGCCTCGTGCCGAATAACTCAAATATATCCACATAATAATGTGGTCTCAATCCTAAAACACATACATTTACTATTCTACCCTCAACGGGTCAAAATTACGAAGATGCCCTTCTAATAAGAAACGAGCCCACATGCATATTTAAAACACTTAAACACGAAATCATAGTCATATCATAATATAACTCACAAAATACATAATTAATCCAATTATTTCATATATAAAAACATAACATTCTAATGTTGCCCTCCTAGCCCCTTAATCAAGGTACTAAGTCTTATTATGAATTTTAGGACGATACATAGGCCATTTAAAAAAGAAACCAAAATTAATATAAAATTTCATTAAATTTGGTCAAAAAAATTGGGAGACTTTTCACTTCGGTTTTTATGTATAAACCGAACTAGAAAGTGTAGGGGAAAGGGAGATAACACCACCTGAAAATTTAGAATCTACACAAAAATTGGATTGACAGAGACTAAAAAAGAATTAAGAAAGAACTTGCAAACCCAAGTACATGAATGGTCTTCTTCAACCTCGATGAAACTTCAAAACCCTAGGCAAACCCGTCACTTTGAGCAATCCTTTAGAACAAAGCGAAATCACAAATCCAAGGCTTATACACATTACAAAATGTTATCCTAATACTCTATTTTCTAGCCACCATGGATGCTTGAGACCTTTTCTAATAGGAAATGAGGGCTGAGAATGAACAAGCCTTAAACACTAAAAGGCAAGCACTTTCTTTAAGAGTTCTTGGAGAAAACTAGAGATTCTTGGAGATATAGAGAGAGAGAGGGTTGAGAGAGATTTGAGAGAGTGATCAAGTCTTCCAAAACACTATTTTGACCCTTATATAGTGGAGGCACCATCATTAGGTCTAACTAATAGGATTATACTTGTAAAACACGTCATTAAAAGCATTTCACGTAAGTTGTACGTACTGCAGAAGGCGACGCGTCGCCTACATGCATGCGATGCATCACCTATTAGGCTTTTTTGAAACCCTAAGCATCAGGCGATGCTACACCTCTTGGGTGGCGACGTATCGCCACCCTTTCTATTTTTGGACACTTCCAAAGGTCCTAAAAATTCTCCAAATTTTACCAAAGTTTTTTGGAACCCTTAGATACCTTCATGCATCACTTTGGACCAAAAAACACATTTTTAAAGTGCCTACAATTGAAGCTCAAAATTCACATAGTGTTTATCCCAAGCTTGTATTTTAAAGCTTAGCTTTTTATATTTAACAAATCATAACAATCCCCCACTTGGTTAAATACAATCCTCACTCTCTACCTTAAAATAGTTATGGTGGATAAAGTACAGTACCTTCCGGTTTGAACATTACCATAGTGAAAATACAAAAAATTCCTATCAAAATCATTAGTTGCTTAAAATCTTGAACCAAGTATTCCATATGATAAAATCGATGATACTTCACACACCTCCACCACATCTTTTGTTTTCCCACTTTCTCGCTTAGCACTATCATGGCCATGTGCTCATCTCTTCGTGAACTTTCTGGGGAGAAACTCCAACCCCCATGAGAGGCGGCACCACCTCTAAGTCCACATAGGTGAAGTTCTTACATCAACTTTTCTACCTTTATAGATGCTTGTTATACTCAACTGAACTTCATTAAAAGTCCTAGGCTTAATCCTAACTCGATAGCAAACAACACTAACCATCTCGAATTGAACTCATCATAAATTTTAGTGTTGAAACTATTCACTTTTCAATGACTTGTTATTACCCATTGAACTTTTTCCTTTGATTTTTACAAGTTGAGAGTTGGGTTGCCATCATTGGTGAATCTATTATTCTAAGAGTTTCAATCCCATCCCTTTTGAAGTAGAACTTACTAACCTTCTCCCAAGAGGCTTTGTAAATGGATTCGCTAAGCTATCACTTGTCTTAACATATGAGATTGATATGATTCCACCTGGAATCAATTGTCTCACATATTCATGTCTTAGACTAATATGTCTAGAATTTCCCTTATACACACTATTTGATGCTCTAGCAAGTGCGGATCGGCTATCACAATGTACTGAAATTGTTGATACCATATTCGCGGTTAAAGGAATATCCATTATGAGATTCCTAAGCCACTCGACCTCTTTTCTGGTTTCTGCTAAAGCTATAAACTTCGCTTCCATGGTTGGGTGTGATATACAAGTTTGCTTCTTGGAGCCCCATGAGACTGCACCTCCTCCAAGAGTAAACACCCAACCGGTGGTGGAGAGATTATCTCTCACTCCTGATATCCGACCAGTGTCAGAATATCCTTCAAGTCTCCTATGGAAATTTGAATAGTGAAGACTATATTCTTTTGGAATCCTTTCAATTTCCTCCCAATGCTTGATACGTGTATTTCTAGTAAGCCTACTAAGTTTACTAACCACATATGCAATGTACGCTTTTATGCAATGAGCAACGTACATTAGGCTCCCTATTGCACTTGAATATTCCAATTGAGTCACCGCTCTTCCTTCATTCTTTTCAAACTTCTCGTTTGAATCAAGTGGTGTATTTGCCTCTTGTATTTTGAGATGATTGAATTTTTCGAGCACTTTCTCAACATGGTGGGTTTGACTCAACACAAAACCTCCAATATTCCTTCCAACTTTGATACCTAGAATGGTATCCACCTCTCCAAGGACTTTCATTTTAAAGTTAGAAGATAGAAACATCAACATGTCATCTACATATAGACACACAAGTATGACATAGTCACCACAAGTCTTAGAGTATAAGCACTTGTCCACATTTTTGTGTCTAAAGCCATTAGAAATAATGACTTTATCAAACATCTCATGCCATTGTTTTAGAGCTTGTTTCAAACCATATAATGATTTGACAAGTCTACACATTTTTTGTTCATTTCCTTGAAGGACAAAACCCTCGGGTTGTTCCATATAGACCTCATCCTTGAGATCCCCATTTAGGAATACCATTTTGACATCCATTTGGTAAACATAAAGGTTATATATAGATGATAAGGCAAACAACAATCTTATAGAAGTAGTTTTTCCTACCGGTGCATATTTGTCAAAGTAATCTATTCCCTCCTTTTGTTTGAAACCTTTGGCTACTAACCTAGCCTTGAAGGTTTGAATGGTGCCATCTGTATGGTATTTCTTTCTAAATACTCATTTGCACCCAATTGGTTTAGACCCCTTTGGAAGGTCAATGAGTTACCAAGTGTGGTTTGACCTAATTGAATCCATTTCATCATTAATTGCCTCATTCCAAAAAGAAGAGTCTTTTGAGGACATTACTTCTTTGAAAGTTTTGGGATCAATGAAGTAATATTGGATCTTTCCAAGTAACTTCCCCATTATCACCTTCAACAAGGTATAGTGTCTTTATTTGAGAACCCTTCTCACTTGATCCCAAATCTTTGAGCCTTTGGCTCCTTCTAGGCAATTGAGGTTGCTCACCAACTATTTTTGAAGTGTTCTCTTGAGGCTCTCTAGTTTGAGATGGTTCTAACCTGTTGTCATTACATGACATGTTCTCAAAGAAATGAACCTCTCTTGTTTCAATTATTATATTAGACTCGAATTATAATAACCTATAAGCTTTGCTATTTTGGGCATAACCCATGAATGCACATCTTATAGCCCTTGGACCCAACTTGGTTTTTTTAGGATCGGTGCTCTTGCAATAAGCACGACACCCCTACACATTAAGATAACCAATGTTTGGTTTCTTTTTTCTTCATGGGAATACGATTCAAAATATAACAAGCGGAATGCAATGCTTCACCCCACAAACTAAAATTAAATTTAGAGTATAATAGCATAGCAATAATCATTTCAATAAATGTTCTATTTTTTCTTTCCGCTATACCATTTTGTTGTGGAGTATAAGGGGTTGTACATTCATGAATTATTCCATGCTCTTCACAAAATAAGTTAAATTCATTTGAGAAATATTCACCACCCCTATCAATTATAAGCACTTTAATTTTTCTTTCAAGTTGATTTTCAACTTTCGCTTTATAAACCTTAAATACATCAATTGCTTCATCTTTATTCTTAAGAAAATATACATATGTGAATCTAGAGGAATCATCAATGAAAGTAATCAAATATCTACTTCCTCCTCTAGTCAACATTCCGTTAAATTCACATAAATCATTATGTATCAAATCTAACAACTTAGAGTTTCTTTCAACAATAGGAAAAGGTTTCTTTATACAATTTTAGATTTAACACAAAATTCACGTTTATCATGCTCAACGTTATCACAATTAATTAATTCATATTTGATAGTCCTTTTAATTGTGCTAAATCCTATATGTGTAAGTTTAACATGCCACAAATTAATAGAATTTGAGTCAAGCATATAACAATAACAAGAAGAAACTTTATTGTTTAAATTGTCAATAGAAGTACAAAGTTTAAACATGTCATCACAAGCATATCCCTTTCCCTCAAAAACATTTTCTTTAGATAAAATGAGCTTGTCAGAATCTATCACAACCTTGATTCCCGGTTTACCAAGAAAATTGCCTCTCACAAGGTTTGTAGTCATTTCTGGTACATACAAAACATTGGTAAGTAGAAACTACTTGTTGGATATGAAAAACAAATCAATGGTACCTTTTCCTACAATCTTGGACATTTTCTCATTTCCATTCCTTTGAAGATTCAAAGGTCTTGAATTGAATCTTGCCTCATTGTTTTGGTTTCTCTTGAACCTACAATCTCTAGCAAAGTGGTAATTCTTGCCACACACAAAGCAAGGTCCCTTGGAAATTTTGAATTGTCCCCCATTATTCTTGGGACCTAAGGGTTTATGACCCTTACCCTTGTTCGAAAAATTCCCTTGCCCTTGTTAGGAGTGTTAGCCACCACATTGGCCTTAGAAGTCTCTCCATTGGACTGTCTTCATTCATATCTCTAGAACGAGATTCCTCTTCAATTCTCAAGTGTTTGAGAATTTCCTCCAAAGAAATCTCTTCATTTCAATGGAGAATATTCTTTCTATAGCCTCTCCAAGAAGGAGGTAATTTGGCAATAATGACACCAACAAGGAATTGTTCCAGTAATACAATATTAAGTGTAGACAATTTATTCACAATAATTTGCAATTCATGAATTTGAGGGAGAAGAGGTTTATCATCATGAAATTTAAATTCTATATATTGAGTAATAAGGAATTTCTTAGTACCTTCTCCTTCCACTTTGTACTTCTTTTCTAAGGCCTCCTAAATCTCCTTGGCAGTCATAGTGTTGGTGTAGAGTCTATCTCTAAGAGTATTGATGATGTGATCTCTGCATATCAATTCATCTTCTTCGCACTTCTTCCGTTCTTTGACAACTTCTTGAGTATCATATTCCTTGAGCTCTTCAAAAACTTTTAGGTCTTTGTCTAAGACTGTAATAACCCAAATTTTTTTTTATTTTTTTCTTAATTTATGTAAATTATTGTAAAGTATTTTATTTTATGGGTAAAATAAAAGATTAAAATAATATTTCATGAATATTTTTTTTAATTAAGGAATGTGAGTTGATCACTTTAGACTATAGTTTGGGGACTTAGATGTGAAATAAATATAATGTGGGAAATATTTATTTTACTAAAGACCCTAGAATATTCTTATAATTTTAATTGGTTTCACAAGAGAATTTTGGACATTTTTTTTAGAATTTTAGTATATGATTTTATGTGTTTGGACCCTCATAAAATCATAGACTCATTTTAGACTATAATTTTGTGACTTATTCACTAAAAGCCTATACATAATTCAAGTGGAATTTTATGGGATTAAAGTCATGATTTTATGTTGAAAGGACTCACATAAAATCATAGACATAAGTTTAAACCAAAGTTGCATTATTTAATGCATAGACCATAGTTTATTTTTAATTATTTTAAGCATTATTTTTTAATAAAATGCATGTAAATTTCAGCACATGATTCAATGTGTTTCTCCCTTGAGTTCTCGGCCAAACACATAGACTAAGTTTGGGTGGGAAAACGAAATCTTTTGAATGGTCATGGGAAGTTATTGGAGGTTGGATGAGAGGAAGTTAGAGTCAGTTTTTCCATTTACTTCAGACCATGTCAAGTCTTAGGGAGGGGTCGAGAAAGAAGAAGAAGAAGTGGTACGGGTCCAAGGAGAAAGGAGAATGGTGAGTGATTTCTTTTGGTTTCCATTGAATTATAGACCTTGAATAAGTTCTTAGAATCTCTCAATCTCTTGTAGAAGAAAGAAAATGAAAAGAGAGATTGTTCTTGGGAGTTTGGCACAAGAACGCTCCGAGGAAAAAACGTAAGTACGAGTCTACTTTGTCTTGATTTTTATCTTAGATTCTGAGGACGAAATTCATGTGGAATGGTTTGGAGGTGTTCATAGCTTTGTGGAATAAAGTGAGGGAAAGCAGGAACCACAATAAACCATCCACATTAAGAGGTACAAATCCGTGAATTTCCTTCGTAGTTTACGGTACCGATTATTTTTCATTTTTGTTCATCGGTTGGCTATAGATTTGTGGGATGTTTTGCATGGATTTAATTGGTGTTTTGGGACTAGAAACATAAATTAATGGGTTGGGAATAGTTTAATATGTGTGATCTTGAGATTTGAGATGTGTTGGTGGTGGTTAAAGGTTGGAAATGGTGGCTGGTCGTGCGTGGCTTTGGTGGTAAATCCTCTGGGAACACATCCAGGAACTCACAGACCAACCTATTCTCTTCTGGTCCCATGACATGACCTGAGTGGTATCCACCACACTGGCTAAAAACCCTATGCATCCTTCCTGTAGTAGATCTCTAGCCCTCAATGCTGAAATCATAGGCACTCGGAGTCCGTGCAAAGTGCCAACGAATACGAAGGGCTCCTTACCCTCAGGTTCAAAGGTTACCATCTTCTTCTTACAATCAATGGTTGCTCCATATCTAGTTAACCGGTCCATTCCCAAAATCACGTCAAAGTCAGTCATAACTAACTCTATCAAATCAATCGACAACTCCCTGTCGTCCACCATCACTGGCAAAGACCTAACCTATCTCCTGGAAGCCACTAACTCCCCAGTGGGTAGTAACATCCCAAATCCCACAGTATAGAACTCAAAAGGCCTACATAGTGTGTCAATAATCCTACTAGAAACATAAGAATGTGTAGCACCATAATCAATTAGCACAAAATAAGATACGCCAGCACTAGAAAGCTGACCTCTGACCACTGAGGGCCTAACCTCATCCTCGACTTGTGTCAATGCAAATACCTGAGCTGGAGTCGAGTTGTCAGTCTTCTTAGGTTCCTCCTTCTTCATTCTAGGGCAGTCTTTCTTGAGATGCCCCACAATCCCACATACAAAGTAGGCCTTCACCTGACACTCTCCCAGATGATGTCTCCTGCATCTGGCATAATCTGGATGTCTTCCAGTTCTCACTACTGCCCTAGCGGCCAATATGTACACCATGTGGCCTCCTATCACGTCTAGGAGCCCAAACAATATCCGGGGTCTTTCTTTTCTGGTCACTGGGGCCTCCGCCCTTTCCTAATCCAGAGAAGGGAGGTCATATCATCCTCATATCCCTCCTGGACATGTTCTTGCGCTAGATCTTATTCTCAGCACCCTCTATAGTAAGGGCTCTCTCCACTACCTGAGCATATGTTGTCACTTCAGGTACTGTAGTAATTCTGACATCTCGGGCTATCATAGGTTGTATCCCCTGAAGGAATCTTTCCTTCCTTGACACATTAGTGGGTACCAAGTCTCCAGTGAACTTGGCTAGTCTGTCAAATTTCAGGACATATTCGGTCACAGACATATTCCTTTGTAAGAGTTTACTAAACCCCTCCACCTTTGAAGCTCTGATGGCCTCATTTTAATATTTCTCATTGAAGAGGGTTATGAACTCTTCCCAATTCATTGTGGTTACATCCTTAGTCTGGGACACCACCTCCCACCAGATTCGGGCATCCTCCCGAAACATGTACGTGGCAAAGACCACTCTCTCATTGTCCACCATCCTCATGAAGTCTAGGATGGATGTAATCATGGCCATCCACTATTCTACCTTATGTGGATCTGCACTACCCTAAAAAACCAAAGGGTGTTGCTTCATGAACCGCTCATATACTAACTCCCAATGGTTCTCCAATTCTATCTGTTGTTGTGCGGCCGGTACTGGAATAGTAGATGGGGACCCTGACGCAGCGTTCCTAGCCGAACGTTGTTGTTGCCTCAACTGATGAATCTCTTCATCCTGTCTCTGCAGCCTAGCTTGCATATCTGCAAGCATCTGTTGCTAGTTATCAGGGACTGGCAGAGGGTTCTGACTCTGGTCATTACTTCCAACTTGATTCTCAGCACTGACTAACTCATTAGATTGCCCTGGAAGCATACTTCCAAGTCTATCTGCAATTAATGACTCGGCTTATCAGGCAGTAATAAAAATATCTCATACCAACCCACGGTTTAAAACCGATCAAATAAGCATTCACATGCATTGACAATGCTAATAAGCATCCCAATAATTCACACATAATAATCATGTTGATAAGTAGAGAAATTCATGATAATACTTGAACAAGATGCTGATAAGCACATTCTTGTTATGCATACACATATCATAATGTTATTAAACATTTCCAATACTCAAGAGCAAACAGAATGCTAATAAGCATTTTCCTTAAACATGTAACGGTGCTGATAAGCATCCCCTTATCAAATTCGCATATACAGCAGCGCTAGTAAGCGTTTCTAACATTCAACAACAATAATGATGCTAATAAGCAATCCTACAACATTTACAAATGTCTATCATGCTAATAAGCACATCCTCAACCTACATACAGTAGTCAAGGGTCAGGCTCTATCAGAATAGCTCATGCTTCTTATTTAAGCTAGCATGTAAAGAATATATAATTCATTTAAGCAAATATACACATAACTATTTTAATAGTTACCCAGCCCTGAGTTGAGCTTGTCTTTAGCAGTGAATGTACATGCCCAGTCCAACATCAGGAACCCTTAAACCTTGGCAGCTCTAATACCAAGTTGTAACGCCATACTAATTAGGGTATGTTATCAAGTGTGTTTATTATCAGTGCTGGACTTGCTAAACAAGTTATTTGGACTAAAGGTGTGATTAAGCCACTAAAGGTTTAGGTATTAAAAATTTTGGTCAAGTCATAAACATTTTCATTAAACCAAAAGCCTTGTTCTTTACACGGGATCCCAAAAACATCAGTTTAAAAGTTGGTACAACATCCAAATTACATAATAAGCCGACCTAAGCGGAAAAAGTTGGGTTCAACACTAGCTTCCTCGAGTATCTTGGCCATGGCGGTCGAGCAGACTGCATATGTACATGTCACTGCTAACGCTCTCCAACTCATGGCTAGCCCAGCTTCTCTTTACCTTTACCTACACCCCGAAGCACCCATGAGCCAAAAGACTCAGCAAGAAAACATATTAAACAATTTACAGAGTAATATATTGGACTAACAGTAATAACTGAGTCTTGTATAAACTTTACACAATTCAGCAACCATAGAGTTGTACAAGTGCATGTCGCACTCCCTTTCAATTTGTTTGGCATCCAAGCCAGTTAGGTGCTTGGTGCACCCCTAGGGTGGCCCAGCCATGGTGGCCTGCACTCCACATGCGTAATGCCAATCTCAGATCATAAGCCGAGTCCTACTTGTCCTTGACATATAAGTCAAGCCTTACATGCCTCCAACTTATAAGTCGAAGTTTTAAAAACCTCGACTTATAAGTCGAGCTTCAGAGACCCTCGACTTATAAGTCAAGTCCCTCAAATCATATATGCCTTCAACTAATTATTCGATCTCTAATTAGACATCACATCAACTTTCTGGTTCATAAACCGAGCTCCCTAGTCTCAACAGACAATCACATATTTCATTTATCATACATTTTGATGAGGACACCAAGACCCAAGTATCAAGTCAAGTTCCAGTTGGTCCAGTGACGAGGGCACGAGCCAAGAGATTCAAGGAAGAACTTAACAGCCTAGTCCACAAAGTCCTAAAACAAGAGGAGACCGTGGTCAACATTGAAGGAGAACAAAGACTTGTCTTACTCATCAAAGTTGACTGAGTTTAGGAGCTTAATGAGTCTTTTTATTTTTAGTCACGTTTTTTAGTCTTTGTTTATTTTGTGATAAGTCAAACATTTGACTTGTGTGAGTCCAATAGTCCTTTGTCTTTAATTTTCGGTTTTCATGAGGAAGACAAAGGGGCTGTCCTTAATTTTTCGGTTTCATTAGGAAGACCAAGGGTCTTGTTTTCATGTAATTTTCATCCTTATAAGGACGGCCAAAACTATGTGAAAAGGGCAGATTATGTTGAATGAAATTGTGAGTTTATTTCTTCTTGAGTTCTTGAAGAAACTTTTGAACTTATCAAGGGGTTCCTTGTGGCGTTCAACCTGACTTATCAAACGGATTCCCATCCCCGTTTGTGGCGTCTTCCTCATACCAAGGTTCGTGCTTGTCTAAGCATTGGGTCGCGGTTCTTCATTCCATTTCGTGTGCTCTTGGTGGCTGTGCCATATTTGGTGTCGGGTTTCATCACAGTGTTGGTGTGGTTCGTCTCAGTTGGTATCAGAGCCAGGTTCATCTGGTTTGGCCTATCCTTTTTTTTTTTATTTCTTTCATTTGTGTTTCTATTCTATTCGTATTTCAATTTTAGGGTTTCTGAAATCAAAAAAAAAAAAAAAAAGTCATCATCTAGTCGTGTTCTTGAGTTCTTTGTCCTTGATCTTCTTGTGAAATCAGAAACAATTATAGTTAGTTTCCTTATTTAAATCATTTCCTTGTTGAATCGTTTCCTTGTTTCATTGCTTCATTGTTTCCATTATTTCTTTGTGAATTCCCTTGAAATCCGAAACTAGTTGATATTGCTAAGTCCGAATCTGTTTTCTTTTTATTTCCAATTCAAAAATCTGAATCTGTTTGTTGTCAAATTCAATTGTTCCCTTGCTCAATCTTTTCCTTATTTTTTTTTTCTTTTCCTTGTGAAATCCCTTGAATCCGAATCTGTTTGATATTGCTAAGTCCGAATTTGTTTTGATTTCAATTCATATCTTAATCTGTTTTGATTTCTATTCATTTGTTTTCCCTTGTTCCCATTGTTTCTTGACGAAATCTGAAATTACTCTAGTGCCACGGATTGATTGTGTTATTTTCTTTACTAGTTGAGAATTCTGAGATTGTTTTGGTGTCACGGGTTGTTTGGATCTCTAATATTGGTTTTGGGGAATATTGGTTCTTTATTATTGGGCGTGTACCACAGATTTTATTGGGAGTATTGGTTTTCACAGATTGGTTTTCATGCTATCGGGAGTGTTCTTGAATCACATAATAGTTTGTTCTTGAATCTGTTTTAGTAACTCTTTGGTATTCATTTTTTTTTCTTTTCCCTTTTCAGAAATTCGTATCTGGTTTCTCAAATTTGAGAGGTAAAAAAAAAAAAAAGGAAAGGAAAAGGGAAGGGAAGGGGATCCGAGAGCAAAAAAAAAAAAAAAAAAAAAAAAATTTTTTTGTTCTAAAATTTTTTGTTCTATTCTTGTTCCCCATAGTCTAGAGGCCCTTTTTCCAAAACCCCACACAAGTGTTCCAAAAATCACCATTTTTTGCCACTTTTTCATCGGTTTTCATTTGATTTGTTTGGTAGAATTGGCTGCTTGAACCTCCATATCACCATTTCATTAGTTTTCAAAGAGCTTAAAGAAGAAAATAAAGTGGAAAAAGGCAGAGGTGTGAGCTTATTTGAGGGTAAAAGCCATCATTGAGTGCAAACACGAGTGTACTTGAGTGACAATTTTTCTTTGAGTGAAACACGTGAGAGAGTGCAGTGAGGTCCTTTCTATAATTGTCTAACCTTATTGTTTTGCAGATTCTCCATCATGTCACAAAATACAGAAAGAAATGCAGGCAATGACGCTCCACCACCTACAGTTCCAAATCTACAAATTGAAGCTTTAATGGGGGAGATGAGGAGGATGTTGAGGGAGGAGTGTGAGCAAATACATGAGCGGTTGGATAGGGTAGAAGAGGGGGCACAACGGAGACCAAGGAGGGGTAGGGTACACCAAAGGGAGGATGAGAATGAGGGGGATTTAGAAGGGGTAGTTTCTGATGATGAGTTTGATAGGATGTCGGCGGGTAACCATAGGAGGTATGGTGGGAATAGAGAAGATAGGAACCAGGTAGATAATTATTTGGGGAATATCAAAATGAGAATACCAGCATTTCAGGGTAAGAGTGATCCTAAAGCATACCTTGAGTGGGAGAAGAAAATGGAGCTAGTTTTTGATTGTCACAACTACTCCGACATGAAGAAGGTAAAACTTGCTGCCATTGAGTTTACTGATTATGCTATTGTTTGGTGGGATCAGTTGTGCATCAACAGGAGGCGGAGTGGAGATCGCCCTATTGACACATGGGAGGCCATGAAGAGGGTGATGAGGCGACGGTTTGTACCACCTCATTATTATCGAGATCTGTACCTTAAGTTGCAGGGTCTTCGTCAGGGCTACAGAAGTGTTGATGAGTATTACAAGGAGATGGAGATGGCTATGATTAGAGCCAATGTTGAAGAGGATCGGGAGGCAACCATAGCAAGGTTTTTGAATGGGTTGAACCGAGAGATTGCTGACCCAATCGAGCTACACCATTATGTGGAATTGGAGGATTTGGTTCATATGGCAATCAAAGTTGAGAGGCAGCTCAAGAAGGGTAGTTCAAGTTCGAGGTCAAGACCGAGCCCACACAATCCAAGTACAACACCTTGGAGGTCGAACTATCCAAAGAAAGAAGACCAACCCACTTCATCATCTACACCAAAACCAGCCACCACAGCCACACCACCTCAAGGTAAAACAACTCCTACTAAGTCTCATTCTAGTGAGATAAGGTGTTTCAAATGTCAGGGGCGAGGACACATAGCTAGCCAGTGTCCAAACAAGAGAGTCATGGTGATTCGAGAAAGTGGAGAGATAGATTCTGAAGATGAAGATGATCTTGCTGACATGCCACCTTTGGAAGATGCTTCTGACAATGAGTATGGACCAGAATCTGGTGAGATGCTTGCACTAGTCACAAGGCGAGTCCTGAATTTGCAAGCAAAAGAAGAGGAAGAAGAGGTGCAGCGAGAGAACATCTTTCACACTCGTTGTCATGTGAGAGACAAGGTATGTAGTGTCATTATTGATGGAGGTAGTTGTACTAATGTTGCTAGTGCTTCCATGGTTGCCAAGTTGGGGCTTACAACGCTTAGGCATCCTTGTCCATACAAATTGCAATGGCTGAATGATAGTGGTGAAGTGAGGGTTACAAAACAGGTGCTAGTCTCATTTCGAATTGGCAAGTATGAAGATGAGGTGTTGTGTGATGTGGTTCCCATGCAAGCTGGACACCTCCTTCTAGGAAGGCCTTGGCAATTTGATCGGCGGGTATAGCATGACGGCTTCACCAACAAGTATTCATTCACATTCCGTCACCGAACAATCACTCTAGCGCCTTTGACACCAAAGCAAGTGTATGAAGATCAAGTGAGGTTGCAAAAATTGAGTGACAAAAAGAAAATGAGTGAGCAAAAAGAGAGTGAAAAGATGAATGAGAGTGAGGAAAAAGAGAGACAAAGAGAGAAAAGTGTGGAATCAAGTGAGAGAAAACAAAATAATTTTTATGCAAAAAAAAGTGAGGTTAAGAGAGCTTTGTGTACAAAACAGCCCATGATTTTACTCATGTATAAGGAGGCTCTTTTAAATACTAACCAACTTGATTCTTCGCTGCCAAGTGTTGTTGTGTCTATTTTGCAGGAATTTGAGGATGTGTTTCCTGAGAAAGTACCACATGGGTTGCCACCTGTTCGAGGAATAGAACATCAAATTGATTTTGTTCCAGGTGCTTCCATCCCAAACCGACAAGCCTACAGAAGTAATCCTGATGAAACAAAGGAATTGCAAAGGCAAATTGAAGAATTGATGGAGAAAGGGCATGTGAGAGAAAGCATGAGCCCTTGTGCTGTTCCAGTGATTCTAGTTCCCAAGAAGGATGGAACATGGAGGATGTGTGTTGACTGTCGAGCCATCAACAATATAACGGTAAAATATCGACATCCCATTCCTCGTTTAGATGACATGTTAGATGAATTGCATGGTTCTTGTGTGTTTTCCAAAATTGATCTTAAAAGTGGGTATCATCAGATACGTATGGAAGAAGGGGATGAGTGGAAAACTGCTTTTAAAACTAAACATGGATTGTATGAGTGGTTAGTCATGCCTTTTGGACTAACTAATGCACCTAGCACTTTCATGCGCTTAATGAATCATGTATTGCGTGCTTTCATTGGAAAATTTGTGGTTGTGTATTTTGATGATATTTTTATTTATAGTAAGAATTTGCATGACCATGTTTTGCATTTGCATTCTGTTTTGGATGTTCTTAGGAAACAGAGTTTATATGCTAACCTCAGTAAGTGTACTTTCTGCACCGATAAGCTTGTTTTCCTAGGCTTTGTTGTAAGTGCTACAGGTATTCAGGTGGATGAAGAAAAGATCAAAGCCATCCAAGAGTGGCCGACCCCTACAACTATAGGTAATGTTAGAAGTTTTCATGGACTTGCTAGCTTCTACAGGAGGTTTGTGAAAAATTTTAGCACCATCGCCGCACCACTTACAGAAGTTATCAAAAAGAATGTGATATTTAAATGGGGTGAAGCTCAAGAGGAGGCATTTCAGCTACTGAAATACAAGCTTACTCATGCTCCTTTACTTGCTTTGCCTAACTTTTCTAACATTTTTGAAGTTGAATGTGATGCTTCTGGAATAGGTATTGGCGCTGTTCTTATGCAGGATGGGAGACCGCTTGCATACTTTAGCGAAAAGCTAAGTGGGGCTGCCCTCAATTACCCCACCTATGACAAAGAATTGTATGCACTAGTGCGTGCCTTAGAAACATGGAAGCACTATTTGTGGCCAAAGGAGTTTGTGATTCGCACAGATCATGAATCCTTGAAACATTTGAAAGGCCAACACAAGCTCAACAAGAGACATGCAAGATGGGTTGAGTTCATTGAGACATTTCCTTATGTCATTCGCTATAAACAAGGTAAGGAGAATGTGGTTGCTGATGCCCTTTCTCGCAGGTATGCCCTAATCTCTACTCTTGATGCTAAATTTCTTGGGTTTGAACACATAAAGGAGTTGTATTCTGCTGACCATGATTTTGGGGAAACTTATGCTGTTTGTGAAAAGTCTGCTGACGGAAAATTTTATAGGCATGAAGGTTTCTTGTTTAGGGAGCATAGGTTGTGTGTACCTAATTGTTCTGTGAGAGATTTGCTAGTTAGAGAGTCCCACGGGGGAGGGTTGATGGGACATTTTGGAGTTGCTAAGACCCTAGCTATGTTGCAAGAGCACTTCTTTTGGCCCCACATGAAACGAGATGTTGAGCGAATTTGTGGTAGGTGTGTCACTTGTAGGCAAGCTAAATCAAGAGTTCAGCCAAATGGCCTTTACACACCCCTACCTATCCCTAGTTCACCATGGGTTGACATTTCAATGGATTTTGTGTTGGGTTTACCTAGAATTAAGCGTGGGAGGGATTCAATCTTTGTGGTTGTAGACAGATTTTCTAAGATGGCTCATTTTATTCCTTGTCATAAAACTGATGATGCCTCTAACGTTGCAGATTTGTTCTTTAGGGAAATTGTGAGATTACATGGTATGCCTAGAACAATTGTATCAGATAGGGATGCCAAGTTCTTAAGCTATTTTTGGAAAACATTGTGGGGAAAACTTGGGACAAAACTATTATTTTCTACTACTTGTCACCCTCAAACCGATGGTCAAACAGAAGTAGTTAATAGGACCCTATCCACCTTGTTGAGGGCTATCATAAGTAAAAATATTAAGACTTGGGAAGATTGTTTGCCACATGTTGAGTTTGCTTATAATCGTTCAATGCATTCTGCTACTAAATTTTCACCATTTGAAATTGTTTATGGTTTTAATCCTCTAACTCCTTTGGATTTATCACCTTTACCTGTTTTTGAGCATTTGAATTTAGATGGCGAGAAGAAGGCAGAATTTGTGAAGAAAATCCATGAGAGGGCGCGACTCAACATAGAGAGAAGGACTGAACAATACATTAAGCAAGCTAACAAGGGTCGTCATAAGCAGGTTTTTGAGCCCGGTGATTGGGTATGGTTACACATGAGGAAAGAGCGATTCCCAACACAAAGGCGTTCAAAATTGCTACCTCGAGGAGATGGTCCATTTCAAGTACTTGAAAGGATCAATGACAATGCCTACAGACTCGATTTACCAGGTGAGTATAATGTTAGTGCTACTTTTAATGTTTCTGATTTGAGTCCTTTTGATGCAGGTGACGATTTGAGGTCAAATCCTTCTAAAGAGGGGGGGAATGATGAGGACACCAAGACCCAAGTATCAAGTCAAGTTCCAGTTGGTCCAGTGACGAGGGCACGAGCCAAGAGATTCAAGGAAGAACTTAACAGCCTAGTCCACAAAGTCCTAAAACAAGAGGAGACCGTGGTCAACATTGAAGGAGAACAAAGACTTGTCTTACTCATCAAAGTTGACTGAGTTTAGGAGCTTAATGAGTCTTTTTATTTTTAGTCACGTTTTTTAGTCTTTGTTTATTTTGTGATAAGTCAAACATTTGACTTGTGTGAGTCCAATAGTCCTTTGTCTTTAATTTTCGGTTTTCATGAGGAAGACAAAGGGGTTGTCCTTAATTTTTCGGTTTCATTAGGAAGACCAAGGGTCTTGTTTTCATGTAATTTTCATCCTTATAAGGACTGCCAAAACTATGTGAAAAGGGCAGATTATGTTGAATGAAATTGTGAGTTTATTTCTTCTTGAGTTCTTGAAGAAACTTTTGAACTTATCAAGGGGTTCCTTGTGGCGTTCAACCTGACTTATCAAACGGATTCCCATCCCCGTTTGTGGCGTCTTCCTCATACCAAGGTTCGTGCTTGTCTAAGCATTGGGTCGCGGTTCTTCATTCCATTTCGTGTGCTCT
This sequence comes from Humulus lupulus, assembly GCF_963169125.1. Taxonomy (NCBI): domain Eukaryota; kingdom Viridiplantae; phylum Streptophyta; class Magnoliopsida; order Rosales; family Cannabaceae; genus Humulus; species Humulus lupulus. Next base: position 19,647,359 of record NC_084801.1, on the reverse strand, counting down.
TGGTTGCTGTGCCATATTTGGTGTCGGATTTCATCACAGTGTTGGTGTGGTTCGTATCACATTTAAACAGATACAATGTACTATAACACATTTAATCAAACATACATAGGCATAATCATAATCATGCGCATTCACATGCCTAATGCCCAAATCAAGATTACATTCAACATTCGAGCCAAGCCCTAATCATGCACATCACACATTGGGTGTAGTTTTCTTTCCTTTGGTCCAAGTGCAAGCTACTAATGAACGACTCTTGAGTACTAACCCTGATCCGAGCCCCTAGCGTTGGCCTGGTCATAACCATGAACAAGAATTCCTTCAACTAGGAGTGAATAAAGGCTTCCGGATCGAGTCCTAGCCTTCCGAACATCAAATTCCACCAAACGTGGTAGTGGAATCGATCCCGAGCACATAAGGTTGAGTTCCTACACTCAAAACCTCCTTGGGGACCAAAAACCCCTTAAGAGTCGCGGCCCCATGTCGTTGTGCTACGACCTACCTCTAACCAAAGGCTCAACCTCCCTAACCATCAGACATGCGTCGCGGCCCAGCCATGGTGGTGTCGCAACCCGCCCTTGCAGCAGAGCCCACCTTGGCTCCCAATAGCTCTAGAGGGCCGTAGCACACCAAGAACAGGGCCGCTGCCCGACCATTCAAACCCATAATTTTGGGGTTTTTCCCTTAGCCGAACCCAACTAAATTCAACCCAAACACAATCAAATCTATAATTCAATCCCCATAATCAGTATAACTCCTTTCCAGCAACAAAGCCTAGCCAATTACTAGATCAAAAACCCACCAACACTCCAAAATTCACCCTTCAAACTATCAAGCATACAAATACCTAAGCTTCAAACAAAACAAAAGAATTACCATAAAAAAAAATTCAAATTCAAGCCCCTACCTCTGATATGATAATTCCCTTGAGTTAATCTCCAAGTTTCCCAAGCTCAATCCTTCAATTTCCTAAGTTTTGCCCTTCAATTTTCTCAGAATTCTAAAGCTTCCAAGGAGAGGGAGAGAAAGTTACGAGAGAGAGAGAAAGAGTGTTTCCACTGAGAGTTTCCTTTGGTTTCCTAAGTCATCTGAGAAGTTCCCAGCAAACCAAGTCACTTTCTTGGCCAAAAATGACCAACATGCCCTTTTTCCCTTAGCCTACTCATCACATGCCCCCAAGGGCAATTTTGTCTTTTATCTCACACCCCGTTAATCATAATTTACGCCCTATAATTCCCATTACTTCCAATATCCTCAAATAATTACCAAATAATTTCCCATCACCCGCTAAATCCCGGTAATGTACTAAATCACTCAAATACCCCTAAGCTCACCCCCAACCGGGTATTTTACCCCGATGTGACTTTTCCGCTAACTTTCTCACCAGGATCGCCTCGCGTCGAGCAACCCAAACATATCCACATAATAATGTGGTCTCAATCACACAGACACATATTTGCAATTATACCGTCAATGGGTCAAATTACCAAAATACCCCTCTTATAAGAAACGGGCCCACATACATATATTTAACATTTCTAACATGAAAGCATAATTATATATAGTATAATTCACGTAATAACATGCTCATATTATATTAACACATAACTAACACAATTATTGCCTCCCGCCCCCCTTATCCAAGCACTAAGCCATATTAGGGAATTTGGGATGTTACATTATCATATTCATGTCCAAGTTGATAGGTTGAAATTGTGGAGCTTGGATGTTCAAATTTGTTGCTTGCAAAAATTGTTGCATTTGCTAGAAGTTGTTGTTTTGGATCATAAAGACTTGACTGAAGTGTTGAATCATGGACTGGAAAACCTCAGGTGGTATCGTTGGAGGGCCAACTGTGGTGGACGGAAACAGTGATGCCTCTAATTGTGAAAATGATCTGGTAGTGCTTGAGGCAACTATACTAGTGCCCTTCATCTTGCGTCCAATACCTTGGTTGTGGCCATGGCGTTGACCAAGTACCTTTGAGACGACTTGTGTCTCATTGACAGTGGCACTTCCTGCTTCAGATTTAGATTGAGATTGAGATTGGGATTATGTCTGGACTTCTTAATGCAAGTCATCCTGCAGTTTAGAAACAAGACAATTAATACATAATATAATTAAATAATATACATATATACAAGTATTAGAAAGTTACTTACATATGCATCCTTAGCATTCGTGTTCACCCATCCACATGTCGGATGATTGTGCATGTCATGGAACGTATCGATAATGTTGGGTAGTTCCTTAGTCTGAATATTCATCTTTAGAAAACAAAATTTAACAAAATCTCATTAAATATTGAAATTATTATTAAGATAACATAAAATATTTCAAATTATCTATATATTTTTATTTACCTTCTTAAATCGAGCAGAAGCATAAGAAGTCGATCCATGGAGACTTGGATACTTCTGTTTTGCTCTGTTGGCAGCATTTGCCTTTGAGCGTGCCATGAACTGTGGAGTGGTGAAAAGGTCAACCAACTTCTGCCAACTCTCATTTTCCATGTCCTCCGATGGATTCTTTCTGGCTGTCTCGATATCATCATACCCTCCATGTTCATTGAAGTGTCTTTTCTTGCGACCATTTCTATCCTTGTAGCGATCCTGAAACTCTCTCTCAATCCCAGTCTCTATCAGTCACCACTTAGGGAGAGCTCGAGGAAGAATGAAAAATTGCTTAAAAAAATGGTGAGATTTTTTAAATTATAAAAAAAAAACATTACATGTGAATAAGTAGATAAATTTACCTCAAGCATTTGCATCAATCCAATCTTGTGCTCATCCGGAACACTCTGCCACGAGTCATAATATAACGGGACATGGTGACCAATAAGGTTACCAATAAGTCTCGTGAACAATGTCCCATAATCACCAATTGTTTTGTAGGTTCTCTCCTTCAGATCAAATTGTAGAGCCAACAAACCTTTATTTTTGTTGACGAGCTGCTGCAAATTTTTGGATCGAGACCGACCTCTTCTTTTTGCGGCAGTCGCTGCATATGTAGGAACTCGCATGAGATCTGAAGGAGAAGGATCCGCTCCATCACCGCCATGAGAATGAGCAAAAGTAGAAGACATATTCTTTGCAGTTTAAATAATTATTAACTTAAATTCAGTTATAGTTGGAGGTTAATTACATAACTTAAATAATTTTGGTAATGCATTTGAAACTATTGAAAAACAAACATTGTTGAGAAAAGTCATAGATTGATTGAAAAGTCTTGAAATTAAAACATACACATTAAACATACAATATAAATATGCATAATAAAATATTATTCTTCATCAACATCGATTCCTACATCATCATCTGTACTTTCTAAATCATCTTCACTAATTTCTTCATCATCGTCATCATTGATGAAATCATCATCCACATCCGGAACAAATCAAGACGTTTCCCCAATTATGTTGGTGTGACCAGGTCAATCCAAATGCATAATCTCCAACTCTTCTAATTCCACAGTGAGTACAAAATTTAATGAAGTGTTATCATGAACGACATCAACCTAGTTATCATCATCAATACTTGGATGAACCCAGATCTTTCGATGATTGACTTCTTCTACTACCTTCCAATTTTTGTTTCTTGAAGGATCTTCCAAGTAGAAAACTTGTTTTGCTTGAGTGGCGAGAATAAACTAATCGTTATTATACCATTCAAAATTAATCATGATACTAGTTATGTTATTCTCAGTCACATTTCGACCCTTGCTTGCATCAATGTTGAACTATTTGCATCAAAACAATACTACTGAGTAACCACGGGAATAACATAACTCTACAATCTCCTCAAGTTGGTCATAGAGAGTGAAACCATCGGTTCCTGGCACTGAAACTCTACTATTTTGAGTGGTACGTCTTTCGTCACAACTATGGACCAAAAACATTTAGGAAAACTCATATAGGATCTTTATTTATTTTCATGTAGATATAATATAAAACAAATTAATATGAGATTACCTAGAACATGTTTCTAAAATTGAATTCAAAGAGAAACAATGATAAGAATACTTACAGTATACGCAGCAGAATGAGTGAGTCATTCCTGCAGTTTCTCTAACCCTTGTATCCTCTCTGCCGTAGAGTATTATCAAAAAACTGAACTGTTCTTCTTTAATCTTCACAGTCTTCCAATGTATCTTTAGAATCACCTAAACTAGAGTGGGCAATTCTCAACACATGAGATAGATACAGAGAGAAGAAGAGAAAATAACAAAGAGGCTTAGAAAAAGACTTATGTTTAGAGAGAATCTAAAACTATCATAAAACCAGTGATTAAACTTGTTTGTCGTCTTCTCTCTAAGCACTCTTTTTATAGACTCAATAAGGTCATTTAATTTAATTAAAAAATTAATAAAATAATAGCCAATTTGAAGCCCTGGGTTGAAATTATCATGGGCTTTAGGCCTGTGAAATTTCCCATTTGATTATAAGCCCAATGGACTTAAAATCAAGGCATGTATTATTTTCTATTGATTTAATCAATTAAATAATCATTTATAAAATTAATTATTTATAATTTGAACCTTGATTTAAACTTATTTATTAATTTACATACCAATTTATCTTAATTAATAAATTTGCACTAATTTCTCTTTTCATCTCTAAATTACATAACTCTATGAAACTATGCAAAATTGACCTTGTCAACTTTGATAATTCTAATTGATAATTAAATCAATTAATTGAGACTATCTAGATAATTTTTTCCAAAGTACAATGGGACCATGGGCCTATGAAATCAAGCTCCAATAAGTTATCATAAATCTAACAAATAAATTTACTAACTTATTAATTCCTCGTGACTTCACTATAGATTCAGAATTGCACTCTTGAATTCATAGAACGCTCTATAACAAATATAGATACGCTATTAATTATCCATTTTTACAACCATAATTGTCATTCAATCCTCTATTGACGGTCTACAATGAGATAGGACTAAAATAATGTTTTACCCCTCATTATATTTTATCCTTAAAACACTTAGTTCCTTGTAAATGATATTTTAGTAAACTAATTTAATTACTGAAATTAGATCTCTATCATATAATACCTTGAACCAAACTAAAAGGAAACCATCGTTTCACTTCTTCATCAGAATCTATAGATGTTCATATCTATGATTAACACTCCCACTCAATAATACTACTGAGTTCCCAAGATGTAAGTATGGGCTAGTCCGTAGGGTAAGCTGGTAACGAACAAGTCAAAGAACTCAAATAATATAATCAATCAGAAAACTAACCACTCAGAATTGAGATTGAATTGACCTATGGTCAACTATATGATATGACTAGAATAAATAATAACAGTATGTTTACTTATCTTATCAACTGTCAATATCGGTCCTATCTGATCTTATCTACTTTGCTAATGTTCTAGAAAGAACATACCACTATAATGTGTAAGTAGATCATATCGTAGATTGGCAAGTCAGTGTAAATCATGTGCACTGACTAATCTTAGAACAACTTATTTTGAACATATAATCATATTTATATTCCGCTATGATTACGTCACTATAAATACGATTAGCTATATGCTCGGGATTTAATAGAAGTTTATATTAAACAAATAATCATTGAAATAAAACATGTGAGCAAAGTGATTGACCAAGTCAAAAAATGATTTCTATTCTTTTATTGATAAAAAATGAGATTACAAAGAATTTGGGTTTTAGTTAGGGCGTAAAACCCCAACAAACTCCCACTTGCACTAATTGAAACTAATGTTTTAATTCTACTAATCTCATTTCCTTGATATGCTTATCAAATGTAGCTTCTGGTAGTGCCTTTGTAAACGGATCTGCAAGATTGTCTTCAGTTGCAATCTTCATAACCTTCACATCTCCCCTGGCCACATATTCTCGAATAATGTGATACTTCCTTTCTATATGCTTACTCCTCTTGTGACTAAGAGTTTCTTTCGAGTTGGCTATCGCTCCTGTATTTTCACAAAACAACACAAGTGGTTTATCCATGTCAGGAATAACACCAAGATCCGAATAGAACTTCTTTAGCCTAACTATTTCCTTAGCTACTTCTAACGCGGCTATGTACTCAGCCTCCATGGTGGAATCTGAGATTGCAAACTACTTTACGCTTCTCCAAATCACAGCTCCATCCCCAAGAGTAAACACCATTCCAGAAGTAGACTTCTTGTCATCGACTTCATTCTAAAAATCTGAGTCAATGTAGCCTACAAGGTCCAGAACACCACCCTTGTAGACTAACATATAATCCCTTGTGTGTCTCAAATACTTCAGGATATGCTTAACTGCTATCCAATGTTCCGGTCCTGGGTTTGACTAATACTGTAATGCCCTGGTTACCCCAGAACAGTTACGGTGAATGGTGAACCTTAGATTTGACCCGCTACCCGAGTCCTTTGGTTAAAAACGTGCTCTAAGTGTGATTAACAGGCTAAGGAGGAAAACCAATAAAAAGGAAAGGATATATTTCATTAAGTATATAAACTGCTCATGAGCAATTCAAAACATTTACAAGTTGTTTACAGTACAAAATGGTCATTACTATTTTAAATTTACAACCCCGCCGACCTAAGCGGCAAAAATACGGCAAACCCCCTAGTTACTCTGAGAACGCCTTGGCCGTGGTGGTCAAGCAGTCGCATATGTACACATCACCACCTAAGCTCTCCACTCAAGGCTGGGTGAGATTTTCTTTTCCTTTACCTGCACCACATAGCATCCATGAGCCAAGGCCCAGCAAGAAAACACAATATAGCATGATATAATATCAACAATGATCATAATAATCATTCAGGACTTTCAGTCCAAAACAGATAGGTGACAGTCGCAAAAGTCACTAAAGTGGGTATAGCTCCCTTTAGCCATGTGACAATAGGGTCACCATGCTTAACAGATAAGTGAACCTTTCACTAGCTTAAACAGGATAGCTGCATGGTGATTAGTCACCAACATAACCTTCATCATGACTCTAAAGTCATAACTATGGAACCCTGTTCCCTAGCCATGTGACAAGCAGTCACCTAGGCCTCTGGCCTAGGCTCTCAGTAACTAGTCTTAGCTAGCTAAGCGCTTATAAGTTCATTGACCTTACGCTCGGTCTAGCATTAATGCCTTAGAGCCATTCAATGTTGATATCGATTAGATCTAATCTTCATTCGACCCTGCGTTCAGGACGCTTATGCCGTTTCTGACTCTTAGGTCAGTATCCCAGACTAGTCAGTACCATATACAAGTAAACAATATTCACTAGCATTTAATATGAAATCCATGTCCACATTTATCAACCAACATGCCTCAATAACAATCATGCATGTCACATACACAGGGTGCAGTTTTCTTACCTCAGATTCGAGCTAGAATGATTAAAAGAACGACCCTTGAGAACGATCAACCTTTAGTCATTTAGCGGTCACCTAGTCATAACCAAATATAGGATACCATCAATAAAAATGATCAACATAGGTTTTCAAACCAATATCTAGCCTTCGGGACATCAATCCAAACTAACCCAAGTAGTAGGAATGATCCCTAGGCCTAAAACCATGTTCCCGGGGTCAAAACACATAAACGGGCTCAACCCTGCTCAAGGGCTGCGGCCCTGGCACCTTGGGCCGTGGCCCCAGCCACCACAGAAACAAGGGCCGCGGCACCCTACATCAAGGGCCACGGCGCCCAGCAATGGCAAACTCGGCCACCTGCTTCTTCGAGTTAGGGCTGCGGCTCTCCAAGAACAGGGTTGCGGCGTCCAACCCAGAAAATGCCCAAACTCGTCCTCCAACATCCCAAAGCCTCCAAAATCATACCTAAACATTCCCAAATCATAAAATCAAAGTTCCCAAGCTTCCCAGTGGTCCAAAACCCAAGGCTCAATCAAACCAAAATCTCAACGATTCACAAAGCCCAATTCAAAGCTTAGAAACTCTAAAAACTCAAAACTTTAAACTTAGATTACCTTCCATTAGGTTGTTTCTCGTCAAATCCTTCGGTCAAGAAGCTTCTAATATTTCCTAGGATCGCTATGCCTTGATCCTCGCTTGATTCTGACTCCTAGAACTCGAGATTTCTTCAAAAGGCTCCGAATGGTAAAAATGAACTACGGGAAGAGAACGAGAGGTTTTCTAACGTAAGTTCTATCTGACAAGCTACTTCAAGCTTAAGTAACCTCAAATAAGACCTAGTGGTCGGGGCCCCAAAAACACTCCCGGGGATATTATAGTCAAAACTTCCAGAATTCCATCCTGATCTCAAATACTCCCAATTTATCATCGAATAACACTCCTATCACCCAATAATTGACCCCGTTATGACAAAACCGCTAATCCTTTATATAGGACCGTCTCATGCCGAATAGCTCGAATATATCTCTATAATAATGGGATCTCATTTACAAATCACAATATGCACCCAAATATACAATTATACCCTTAACGGGCCAAATTATCACAACACCCTAATATACAAATGTGGACCCACATGCATGCATATAACATCATATTATAATATAATTCACATAAACATGCATATTATCAATGAATGGCTTAATTAAGCAAGTATGGCCCTCCCGGCCTACTAATTCCCGCCATTAAACCACATCGGCGAATTCGGGGCATTACAACTATCCCCTCCTTACAGAAATTTCGTCCTCGAAATTTACCTGAACAACTCGGGATACTGACAATGCATATCTGACTCCAGCTCCCAGGTCGCTTCCTCCACCTTGCAGTTCCTCCACAATACCTTAACCAAAGGTATCATCTTATTCCTGAGGACCTTATCTTTTCTGTCAAGTATCTGAACTAGCTGCTCCTCAAATGAGAGATCTAGCTCAAACTCCAGATCTTCATAACTCAAAATATGGCTCACATCAGATACATACCTCCGAAGAGCTAAAACATGAAACACATTATGCACGGCAGACAACGTCGGAGGCAAAGCCAATCTGTAAGCCACTTGACCAATCCTATCCAGGATCTCAAATGGACCTACAAATCTAGGGCTTAGCTTGCCTTTCTTCCCAAACCTTCTCACCCCTTTCCATGGCGAGACTCTAAGGAAGACATAGTCTCCCACTTGGAACTCCACGTTCCTACGCTTGGGATCTGCATAGCTCTTCTGTCTACTCTGAGAAGTGAGCATCCGAGCTCTAATCTTCTCAATGGCCTCACTGGTCCTCTGAACTGCCTCAGGACCTAAGTATCTCCTTTCACCTATCTCATCCCAATGAATGGGAGATCTGCTTCCTACCGTACAGCGTCTCATAAGGTGCAACTCCAATGGTAAACTGATAACTGTTGTTGTAGGAGAACTCTATCAAAGGTAGATACTTACTCCAAGATCCACCAAAGTCCAGCACACATGCTCTCAGCATGATTTCTAATATCTGGATCGTCCTCTCAGATTTCCCATCTGTCTGAGGATGATAAGTAGTACTGAACTTCAACTGTGTCCCCATGGCCTTCTGCAAACTTCCCCAAAACTTGGAAGTAAAAGTAGGGTCCCGATCTGACACGATCGACCTAGGTGCTCCATGGAGGCGAACAATCTCTCTCACATAGAGATCTGCATACTGGTCAACTGTATAAGTAGTCCTCACTAGCAAGAAGTGAGCTGACTTGGTGTAGCGATCTACTATCACCCAAATAGAATCATGGTGACCAACAGTCCTGGGTAAGCCCACTACAAAATCCATTGTGATGTCTTCCCACTTCCACTCTGGAATATCCAGAGGCTGGAATAACCCTGCCGGCTTCTGATGCTCAGCCTTGACCTGTTGACATGTCAAGCACTTAGCCACATACTCAACTACATCCCTCTTCATCCCCGGTCACCAATACAATGATCTCACGTCCTGATACATCTTCGTGGTGCTTGGATGCAAAGAATAAGGTGTAGTATGGGATTCATCCAGAATCTCTCGCCTCAAAGCAGTGTCTAACGGAACACATATCTGTCCTTTATACCTCAGCAAGCCTAACTCAGACACTGTATAATCTCTGGATGCTCCAGCCAGAACATGCTCCCTGATCTTGATCAGTTGTGGATCACTCAGTTGACCCTTCTTAATTCTCTCCAACAGCATAGACAGTAGTGTAATATTAGCCAACTGGCCCACCAGCAACTCTATACCAGCTCTGGTCATATCATCAGCTAACTCCCTGGCTATCAGCCTCATACTATAAATCTGTCTCGGACCCTTCCGGCTTAAAGCATCAGCTACCACATTGGCCTTTCCTGGATGATACAAAATCTCACAGTCATAATCTTTCACTAACTCTAGCCAACGCCTTTGCCTCATATTAAGATCTTTCTGGGTGAAGAAGTACTTCAGGCTCTTGTTGTCTGTATAAATCTCACACTTCTCTTCGTAGAGATAATGCCTCCATATCTTCAAAGCAAAAACCACAGCTGCTAACTCTAAATCATGAGTAGGGTATCTCTTTTCATACTCCTTCAACTGACGAGAAGCATAGGCATTTACATTCTCTGATTGCATCAAAACACGGCCCAAACCCTGATGAGAAGCATCACAATAAATCACAAACTTTTCCTGATCTGTCGGAAGACTCAGAATCAGAGCTGTAATCAGCCTCTGCTTCAGTTCCTGAAAGCTGTTTTCACATTTATCTGACCACACAAATCTATGGCTCTTGCGTGTCAGTTCAGTCAATGCAGTAGCTATAATTCAGAACCTTTCCACGAAACACCTATAATAACCTGCCAATCCAAGGAAACTTCTAACCTCAGAAGCATTCTTTGGCCTTGGCAAATCTCTGACCGCTTCGATCTTTGTTGGATCTACCTTAATCCCCTCCTTACTAACAATATGCCCAAGAAAGGATACCTGAGATAACCAGAACTCACATTTCTTGAACTTAGCAAACAATCTATGTTCTCTCAGTCTCTGTAGAACCAACCTCAGATGCTGCTCATGCTCTGACTCTGATTGAGAATACACCAGAATATCATCGATAAAGACGATCACAAACTGGTCCAAATAATCCTTGAACACTATGTTCATCAGATCCATAAAAGCAGCAGGGGCATTAGTCAATCCAAATGACATAACTAGGAACTCATAATGCCCATACCTGGTACGAAAAGCAGTCTTCGGTATGTCTCCTTCCTTGACCCTCAACTGATGATAACCAGAACGAAGGTCTATCTTTGAGAATACCTTCTTACCTTGCAACTAATCGAACATATCATCTATCCTTGGCAAATGATACTTGTTCTTAATTGTCAACTTATTTAGTTCTCTGTAATCAATGCACATCCTCAGAGAACCATCCTTCTTCTTTACAAACAGAACTGGCGCACCCCAAGGTGAGAAACTAGGTCTGATAAAACCTAAATCCAACAGTTCTTGCAACTATACTTTTAATTCTTTCAACTCAGCTGGGGCCATTCTGTAAGGCGCTCTAGACACTGGCTCCGCCCCTGGTGCCAGTTCTATAACGAACTCAATTTCTCTATGCGGTGGCAACCCTGGAAAATCTTCTGGAAACACATCCAGAAATTCACAAATGAACCTGGTATCCTCTGGTCTCACTGGCATGACCTGGGTGGTATCACCCACACTGGCTAAGAATCCAACACAACCTCCTTGTAATAGATCCCTAGCCCTCAACACAGAAATCATAGGGATGCAAGGTCCATGCACAGCACCAATAAACACAAAAGGATCCTCACCTTCAGACTCAAAGGTGACCATCTTCCTTCTGCAATCAATGGTTGCCCCATACTTTGCCAACCAATCTATACCCAATATCATATCAAAGTCAGTCATAACCAACTCTATTAAATCCACTAACAACTCTCTGCCTTCCACTGTCACTGGCAAAGATCTGACCCATCTCCTGGATACCACTAACTCTCCAGTCGGTAACAAAGTACCAAACCCCACAGTATAAAAATCACAAAGTCTACGCAATCTATCAATAACATAACTAGCAACAAAAGAATTTGTAGCACTAGAATCAATCAATACATTATAAGGAGTTCCAGCACTAAGAAGTTGACCTGTAACAACTGAGGGAGAAGCCTCAACTTCTGCTTGAGTCAATGCAAACACTCGAGCTGGGGCCGAGCTGTCCGTTTCTTGGGTTCTTCCTTCCTTGCCTTAGGGCAATCCTTTTTAAGATGACCCACTGCTCCACATGAGAAGCAGACCCTTGCTCTACACTCTCCCAAGTGATGCCTCTTGCACCTGGGGCACTCAGGATAAGACTTCCAGGCTTCACTACCCCTGGACGACCCATAGAAATACCACGAGGTCGCCTATCAGGGCCTGGAACTGGGAAGGTGTCAGAAACCTTCCTCTTCTGATCACTAAGGCCAACATCCCTACTTGAACCCACAAATGGAGGACCTGGCCTCCTGAATTCCTTTCTGGCTGCACTGTCACGCCAGATCCTGTTCTCTGCACTCTCAGCTGTGAGTGCCTTCTCAACCACCTGTGCATAGGTAGTAACCCCAGCCATAGTGGTGATACGTACATCACGGGCTAACCTAGGCTATAGCCCCTGAAGGAATCTCTCCCTCCTGGTCCCATCAGTGGGTACCAATTCCATGGCAAACTTTGCCAACCGATCAAACTTCAAGGCATACTCAGTGACTGATAAATTCCCTTGAAGTAGGCTAATGAACTCCTCAACCTTAGCTGCCCTGATAGCATCATTATAATACTTTTCATTGAATAGAGTCTGAAACTCATCCCCAACTCAGGGAATCCACATTCTTGGTCTGGGTAATCACTTCCCACCAAATCCATACATTCACATTCTTGGACTCGGTAATCTCATGCATACAAGTAAAGCATATATACTATATTTAAGCAGTTATACATATAACTACATAAATAGTTACCAAACCATGAGTCGAGCTAGACTTCAGTGATGTGTGTACATGCCCAGCCAGTTTGCATGAACCCTAACCTTGGCACGATCTGATACCAACTTGTAACGCTGTGGTTACCCCAGAATAGTTACGGTGAACTGGAGATTTGACCCACTACCCGAGTCCTTTGGTTAAAAACGTGCTCTAAGTGTGATTAACAGGCTAAGGAGGAAAACCAATTAAAAGGAAAGGATATATTTCATTAACTATATAAACTGCTCATGAGCAATTCAAAACATTTACAAGTTGTTTACATTACAAAATGGTCACTACTGTTTTAAATTTACAACCCCGCCGACCTAAGCGGCAAAAATACGGTAAACCCCCTAGTTACTCTGAGAATGCCTTGGCCGTGGTGGTCAAGCGGCCGCATATGTACACATCACAACCTAAGCTCTCCACTCAAGGCTGGGTGAGATTTTCTTTTCCTTTACCTGCACCACATAGCACCCATGAGCCAAGGCCCAGCAAGAAAACACAATATAGCATGATATAATATCAACAATGATCATAATAATCATTCAGGACTTTCAGTCCAAAACAGATAGGTGACAGTCACTAAAGTGGGTACAGCTCCCTTTAGCCATGTGACGATAGGGTCACCATGCTTAACAGATAAGTGAACCTTTCACTAGCTTAAACAGGATAGCTGCATGGTGATTAGTCACCAACATAACCTTCATCATGACTCTAGAGTCATAACTATGGAACTCTGTTCCCTAGCCATGTGACAAGCAGTCACCAAGGCCTCTGGCCTTGGCTCTCGGTAACTATTCTTAGACTAGCTAAGCGCTTATAAGTTCATCGACCTTAGGCTCGGTCCAGCATTAATGCCTTAGAGCCATTCAATGTTGATATCGATTAGATCTAATCTTCATTCGGCCCTGCATTCAGGACGCTTATGTCGTTTCTGACTCTTAGGTCAGTATCCCTGACTAGTCAGTACCATATACAAGTAAACAATATTCACTAGCATTTAATATGAAATCCATGTCCACATTTATCAACCAACATGCCTCAATAACAATCATGCATGTCACATACACAGGGTGCAGTTTTCTTACCTCAGATTCGAGCTAGAATGATTAAAAGAACGACCCTTGAGAACAATCAACCTTTAGTCCTTTAGCGGTCACCTAGTCATAACCAAAGATAGGATACCATCAATAAAAATGATCAACATAGGTTTCCAAACCAATATCTAGCCTCCGGGACATCAATCCAAACTAACCCAAGTAGTAGGAATGATCCCTAGGCCTAAAACCATGTTCCCGGGGTCAAAACACACAAACGGGCTCAACCCTGCTCAAGGGCTGCGGCCCTGGCACCTTGGGCCGTGGCCCCAACCACCACAGAAACATGGGCCGCGGCGCCCTACATCAAGGGCCACGATGCCCAGCAAAGGCAAACTCGCCAACTGCTTCTTCGAGTTAGGGCTGCGGCTCTCCAAGAACAGGGTCGCGGCGCCCAATCCAGAACATGCCCAAACTCGTCCTCCAACATCCCAAAACCTCCAAAATCATACCTAAACATTCCCAAATCATAAAATCAAAGTTCCCAAGCTTCCCAGTGGTCCAAAACACTCAAAACCCAAGGCTCAATCGAACCAAAAACTCAACGATTCACAAAGCCCAATTCAAAGCTTAGAAACTCTAAAAAGTCTAAACTTTAAACTTAGATTACCTTCGATTAGGTTGTTTCTCTTCAAATCCTTTGGTCAAGAAGCTTCTAATATTTCCTAGGATTGCTATGCCTTGATCCTCGCTTGATTCTGACTCCTAGAACTCGAGATTTCTTCAAAAGGCTCCGAACGGTAAAAATGAACTACGGGAAGAGAACGAGAGGTTTTCTAACGTAAGTTCTATCTGACAAGCTACTTCAAGCTTAAGTAACCTCAAATAAGACCTAGTGGTCGGGGCCCCAAAAACACTCCCGGGGATATTATAGTCAAAACTTCCAGAATTCCATCTTGATCTCAAATACTCCCAATTTATCATCGAATAACACTCCTATCACCCAATAATTGACCCCGTTATGACAAAACCGCTAATCCTTTATATAGGAACGTCTCATGCCGAATAGCTCGAATATATCTCCATAATAATGGGATCACATTCATAAATCACAATATGCACCCAAATATACAATTATACCCTTAACGGGCCAAATTATCACAACGCCCTAATATACAAATGTGGACCCACATGCATGCATATAACATCATATTATAATATAATTCACATAAACATGCATATTATCAATTAATGGCTTAATTAACCAACTATGGCCCTCCCGGCCTACTAATTCCCGCCATTATACCACATTAGAGAATTCGGGGCATTACAAATACATGCTCACTACTCCCACTACATAACAGATATCTGGTCTAGTACACAACATGGCATACGTCAGACTTTTAACTACAGATGCGTAAGGAACTTTTCTCATTGCATCTTCCTCTTTAGGAGTCTGGGGAGATTGCTTCTTTGAAAGATGAATTCCATGGCGGGACTGTAGACGCCCTTTCTTGGAATTTGTCATTGAGAAACGTTCAAGCACTTGATCTTGTAAGCTGCTTGAGATAGAGCTAAGAGTTTTTTCTTTCTATCCCTGATTATCTAGATACCTAGAACATAACTTGCTTCACCCAAATCCTTATCTGGAATTGAGTGCTAAGCCAATTCTTCACATCTAATAATTTATTAACATTGTTTCCAATGAGTAAGATATCATCTACATAAAGAACCAGGAATACCATTATTTGATTTGCCTTCAGTTGGTAAACACAGGGCTCATCAATATTTTGTTCAAAGCCATAGGTTTTTATTATTTCATCAAACCTAAGATTCCAAGAACGAGAACCTTGCTTAAGTCCATAGATGGACCTATTCAACTTGCAAATGTTTCCTTCTTGTCCAGCTACTTTAAATCCTTCTGGCTGATCCATATAAATGACTTCGTCAAGCTTTCCATTAAGAAAAGTTGTCTTGACGTCCATTTTCCAGATCTCATAGTCGAGAGCAGCTGCTATAGATAGGAGGATGCGAATGGACTTGAGCATGGCTACCAGACAAAAAGTTTCCTCATAGTCCACGCCTTCTCTTTGGGTGTATTCCTTTGCCACTAATGGAGCTTTATAAGTCTCGATATTTCAATCAACACCTCATTTCTTCTTGTAGATCCACTTGCACCCAATGACCCTAAAGTCACTAGGTGCTTCCATAAGATCCCAGATGGAATTTGAGTACATGGACTCCATTTCTTGTTTCATGGCTTCGATCCATAGTTCCTTTTCAGGGCTAGCCATTTCCTATTTGAAAGGCAATGGATCATCATCATTAGTGTCACCAACAACCATATTGGTTTCACCATCCAAACCATAGCGAACAAGGTTCCTAGAAACCCTCCCACTACGATGAGGCTCTGTGACTGTTTGCTCAGGAACAGTGGTACTTTCTTCATTTGAAAATCGACTTGTGTCAGTTAGACATGAAGAGTGGGAAGTTCATCATCAACTCGCGTTGATGACGATGGAACATTGGTTGGAGTCAATTCTTGAACCATCTCCTCTAAAACTACTTTGCTGCGAGGTTTTAAGTTCTGGACATAGTCATTTTCCATAAAAGTAGCATTTGCAGAAGTAAACACTTTATTTTATGAATGACTATAGAAAAGTCCACCCCAAGTACCTTTAGGATAGCCAACAAACATACAAACTTCAGTTCACGGTTCTAGTTTTCCTTCCTTTTTCCTCAGGACGTGGATGGGACACCCCCAGATTCTATAATGGCGTAAACTAGGTTCACGACCATTCCAGCGTTCTAAAGGAGTTTTGGGAATTTATTTAGACGGCACGACATTGAAAATGTCGTTCGCGGTTTCAATTGCATGTCCCCCAGAACGAAGTTGGTAGAGTTGAGTAACTAAGCATGCATCTAACCATTTCCAATAAAGTTCTGTTCCGGCGTTCCACTACACCATTTTGTTGCGGAGTACCTGGGGCAGTAAGTTGTGATAAAATCCTAAGTTCAGTTAAATGATCTTGGAACTGCATACCAAATATTCTCCACCCCTATCAGATCGCAAGATCTCTAACGTTTTACCTAATTGGTTCTGAGCCATTGCTTGGAATTCCTAAATCTTTAAAAATGTTTCTGATTTCCTATGCATTAGGTAAAGACATGAGTATCTAGAGTAATCGTCAATGAAAGTGACGAAATACTCAAAACCACCCCTGGCTTATACATTCAAAGATCCACAAACATTTGAATGCACAAGTCCAAGTGGTTCTTTGGCCCTATCACCCTTTGCAGAGAATGGACGCTTGGTCAGTTTGCCTTCTAGACAAGATTCACAGATAGGTAATTCACCTAAGGTGAGTTCCCTCAAAGGTCCATCCTTTGTAAGTCTTTGAATCCTATCATAGCCAATATGACCTAGTCTCAAGTGCCATAAATACGTCATGTTATCATTATCGATCTTTTGATGTTTATTGGTCCTAGGTTTAGTTACTTTGAATAAATCATTGTTAAGAGCAAGGGGTTCGTTAGGTCGCAGAATATAAAGCTCGTTTTCCAAACATGCAATACACAATTGTGATCCATTGAAAGAAATAGATATATTAGAACTTGTGAAAGTCATAACAAATTGTTCTAATTGCAACATGCAAACTGAAATTAAATTTCTTCTAAAATCCGAAATAAAAAATACATCATTTAAAATTAAAAATTTATTTCCCAACTTCAAACGAGCTCTTCCTCTAGCTTGGACCGCAACGAATGCTCTGTTCCCTACTCTAAGCTTTAAGCCGCCTTCGTCCACTTCCTCCCATGATTCAAGAAGTTGTAAAGAGTTACAAACATGGTTAGTAGATCCGGAATCAATAATCCAAACGCATTTATCATTCTCTAAAACACATGTTTCCAAGATAAATGAACTATAATCATTACCTTTGTTTTTAGCTGCTAGAAACTTCGGGCAATCTTATTTCCAATGCCCCTTCTCTTTGCAGTGAAAACACTTACCTTTACCTTTCCTATTTTTCTTGTTTTTCCCCTTAGGCATATGTGCATTTGGTTTTTCACTCGTCTTTGCAGCCTTTGCAGGCTTGGGGTTGTTGTTTTGTCCACCTTTCCTCTTGTTTCCAGCGTTTGAAGACAAAGCTTGGTTAGCTTCAGCCTTAGCTGGATCAGCAGCAACTACAATAGTCTTATTTTCTCCTCCTTTACTAGGTCCACCCATGATAGGCTAAAAAATATGAAGCTCGTTCATGAGATTTGTCTGAACATAGTTGAGTTGATCACGAACGTGCAGACACTGTGCCATCCAAGAATTCACGGTGCCATCACGTCCGGAGAGGGTGTTATCCAAGCATTTACGGTGCCATCACAAGCATTGACAGTGCCATCACGAACGTGCGGACACAGTGCTCGTTATGGGGATTCCTCAATCATGACGAATTCAAAGTTTTCACCATTCAACTCTATGTTGATATTTTGCTTCCGATTAAGGAAGTTTTCTCCAATGAGTTTCTCCATCGAAAGTCGAGAAAATATGGGAGTAGAAATAGACACTACTTAACTTAAAACTACAAATTATCAATAAAATAGAAATCAATCACATTTGCTCAATAAAACTTCTATTCGCACAAATTTCAAGAAATAGCACAACATATACCAAAAATATGTAAGATATGAGAAAAAATACCAAAAATAATCATATCTCTATTTCTTTAGATTTTTAACTAATCTATGATATCCTTGTCTCGGTTGGCGAGAGTCAAAAATACCACTAGTTAAATAGAGTTGTAAACCCATTTAATAATGGACACCACTATTAACAACCTACTATTCGATCAAAATAATAAAACAAAATCTATTATTTTATGATCTAGACTCACGGTTTCGATAATCATAGATATAGTTCTAGTAGTCACCATAGGGGTGAGTCTAGTAGAATTTGACCTATAATTATCTTTCTTTCGAAATCTAACCTTGACAAAATAACTAATGAACACCTTCCGTAGGGGGACGAATCAAAGCGCCTCGAGGCCTCATTAAGCTATTGACTATGTTAAACCAACGGTGGAGATCGAATTTAAATTAAAAATAGTATTTTAATTATTTATTTTAGAAAATTAATAACTATGATTTTCCAAAAAAAATTAAACAGATTAAATTTTATTTTATTTGTTTTAAAACCAAAGTCCTATAATTTCCTATTAATTCTAGAGAGTCACATTGAAACAAATTCAATTCATTTAGAATTAATTTGTTGTTAATCAATATTTAGGTTTAACTAATATAATGAACATATACAATTAAGTCAAACTCGGATAAATGAGCCTTAACAATTGGACTTGTATGGAGGAGGGTTGGGTCTAGTATGTCGTTCCCACTACAAATGCCCCATATCTTCCATACAAGGTCCAAAAGACACGAATTTAAACATTCGTTTTATTAATTGTTATTAATTGATTAGGCCCACTATAGTCATGCAAAGCAAATGAGCCTTCACAAGTGGAATTACCCATATATCTAATGGACCCAAATAAAACCTATCATTTTATGAATATTTTATTTGGCAAAATCCATATATCTAACAAACATATAGGCCAACATATGCATCTAAGACCAATTGCAAAATACCTCATATAGTGCAAACAGACATGTTATAATTGGATGGGCCTAATCATGTTACTATATGAGCAATTCTATGAATTTATGCAAAAATACCACAATTTATTTCATTTGCAAAAATACAACAATTAATTATCTAGAATTTATCAAAAATTCGAATTAATTAAATTTTTACAAAATTAAGTCAATTTAAATGAAATTTATCAACAATTAACAATAGTTCATTTAAATTTTATTTATCAACAATCAACTTTGTTTAGGTGAATTTGAAAAAAAAATATTAATTTAATTTAAATAGGATTTATCAACAATTGACCAAAGATATTTTAAATATCATTTATTAAAAAAAATATTTTATTAATTGGCTGAAAAAAATATTTTTCAAAATTTAACCAATTTTAAATTTTAAAATCAATATCTTAACTGTTTTTAAAAAATATATTGTGTTGTGACAACTATAACTAATATTTTAACAAAAAATAAATAAAATATTAATAGTTATAACAATCCTAAAATATCTCAAAACAGTTAATCAAATTCAAATATCCATAAAAATATATAACTAATAATATTCAAATTTCAAATAATTTAAATATTAAAAACTATAGAATAAAAATATATTTATATTTTCAAATAAAGATTTAATAAAAATATTAAGAATTTAAAATAAAATATCTTAAATATCTGATATCTTAATTCTAATATTTTAATGTATAAAAAGATTTAAAATTAAGTTGTTAGTCTATTTTTAAATTTGAATTTGAATTTTTGTAGAAAATATCTAATTATTTAAATCTTAACTAACAAAAATATCTTATTTTAAAAAATAATTTTAAATACAAAAAAAAAATGATATTTTTGGCTTTGATTATATATAATTAATTTTCACACTTTTATTTCTATAATTAAAAAAATTCGATGAATAGTACCACGAGTACTATTCATCTAGTGGCTGGAGCGCGCGGGTGGCGCACGGTGCGCGGGCGGGGCACACGCGTGTGCTCACGCGAATGACAGCCAGACCAAATTTAAAAAAAAAAATTGAGTAATTTTTCAAACCAAAACCATTTTCTAATTAATTTTTAACATGTTTTACACAAAATAAAACATATATAAAATTTAATAGCATAGATTACACAACAAAATAACCAAAAAATTGCTAATACTCACATAAAATCAATATGCTTCATAAAAAACATGAAAACCATCCAATTATTCAAACATATCAAATAATCAAATTTTAAATATGTTCATGCATGAAAATAAAGATTACCAAAGGCTCTGATACCAGTTGTTAGGAAAACTCATACATGATCTTTATTTATTTTCATGTAGAACTAATATTAAACAAATTAATATGAGATTACCTAGAACATGTTTCTAAAATTGAATTCAAAGAGAAACAATGATAAGAATACTTACAGTATACGCAACGGAATGAGTGAGTCCTCCCTTCAGTTTCTCTAATCATTGTATCCTCTCTGTCGCAGAGTATTATCAAGAAGCTGAACCGTTCCTCTATAATCTTCATAGTCTTCCAAGGTATCCTTAGAATCACCTAAACTAGAGTAGGCAATTCTCCACACATGAGATAGATACAGAGAGAAGAAGAGAAAATAACTAAGAGGCTTAGAAATAGACTTGTATCAGAAAACAAGTGATTAAACTTGTATATTGTCTTCTCTATAAGATCTCCTTTTATAGACTCAATTAGGTCATTTAATTTAATTAAAAAATCAATAAAATAATTGCCAATTTGAAGCCCTAGGTCGAAATTATCATGGGCTTTAGGCCCGTGAAATTTCCCATTTGATTATAAGCTCATTGGACTTAAAATCAATGCATGTATTATTTTCTATTGATTTAATTAATTATATAATCATTTAAATCATTTATCAAATTAATTATTTATAATTTGAACCTTGATTTAAACTTATTTATTAATTTAGATACTAATTTATCTTAATTAATAAATCTGCCTTAATTTATCTTTTATTCTCTAAATTATATAATTCTGTGAAACTATCCAAAATTGACCTTGCCAACTTTGATAATTCTAATTGATAATTAAATAAATTAATTGAGACTATCTAGATGATTTTATCCAAAGTACAATGGGGACTATGGGCCTTAAAAATCAGGCTCCAATAAGTTATCATAAATCTAACAAATAAATTTACTAACTTATTAATTCCTCGTGACTCCACTATAGACTCGGAATTGCACTCTTGAATTCATAGAACGCTCTATAACAAATATAGATACGCTATTAATTATCCATTGTTACAACCATAATTGTCACTTAATCCTCTATAGACGGTCTACAATGAGTAGGACTAAAATACCGTTTTACCCCTCATTGTATTTTATCCTTAAAACACTTAGTTCCTTGTAAATGATATTTCAGTAAACTAATTTAATTACTGAAATGAGATCTCTATCATTTAACACCTTGAACCAAACTAAAAGGAAACCATCGTTTCACTTTTTCATAAGAAGCTATAGATTTTCATATCTATGATTAACAATCCCACTCAATTATACTGCCGAGTTCCCAAGATGTAAGTATGGGCTAGTCCGTAGCGTAAGCTGGTAACGAACAAGTCAAAGAACTCAAATAATATAATCAGTTAGAAAACTAACCACTCATAATTGAGATTTATTTGACCTATGGTCAACTATATGATATGACTAAAATAGATAATAACGGTATGTTTACTTATCTTATCAACTGTCAATATCGGTCATGTCTGATGTAACAAATACATCCGATCTTATCTACTTCGCTAATGTTCTGGAAAGAGCATAACATTGTAATGTGTAAGTAGATCATATCGTAGATTGGCAAGTCAGTGTAAATCTTGTGCACTGACTAATCTTAGGACTAACTTATTTTGAACGTATAATCATATTTATATTCCACTGTGATTATGTCACTATAAATACGATTAGCTATATGCTCGGGATTTAATAGAAGTTTATATTAAACAAATAATCATGAAAATAAAACATGTGAGCAAAGTGATTGACCAAGTCAAAAAATAATTTCTATTCTTTTATTGATAATAAATGAGATTACAAAGAATTTGGGTTTTAATTAGGGCATAAAACCCCAACAAAAACTTAACATTGTTAATATTGCCAGCCGTGTAGGTGTATGCATTCTGATTGGACCTGTTTGCTAAAGCAAATAATTCATCACCATACTCAGTTGACTGTACTTGTCGCAAACGACCCATCTATAGAGTATGACACAAAAAACACACAATGAGATGAGTATTAATCGATACGAATTTTGTAAGAATTCTACAGTTTCGATAATTTACCTTTAATTAAAACTAGATATGGAAATATTTTTGAAGATTTATGTTTGAATTTTCTCGAAGGCATTCACTGTATAGCACAAGGATTAAGGTAAGATAACAGTTTGCCATGAATTAAATTTAATGAATTCATATATGTGTTGAGCGACTTAATCCATATATGGTTGGATTTCAGGGAAATTTTTTAGTACAAACCACTCTGCTTCATTTCAATGAAGATAGTCAAGGGATAAAAAAAATCTCTACTTGGACGACACAGTGATTCAAAAACTGCCAACTATCTTTTACGAATAACAATATTCGCATTTCTTTTTTAACAATTAAATTTAGTCTGTACGCCCTGAAGATATTGCGAACAAAAAGTCAAAGCTTAATTGGCAACATAACCCCCCGCTATAGAACCTTCAAGGCGCGCCTTATTCCTGACATAATTTTTCAACTTCTTCATATATCGTTCAAATGGATACATCCACCTCATGTAAATTGGTCCTCCGAGGATAGCTTCTTGTGAAAAATGAAGAATTAAATGAATCATTGTGTCAAAAAAGGCTGGAGGAAAAATTAACTCCAACTTGCACAAAATTTGTATCACTTGATCTTCTGCATTCTCCATGTCCTTAACAACCAATGTATGAGCACAAATTTGCTTAAAGAAATTGCAAAGCTCAATGATTGTCTTCGAAATAGACTTATCCAAGTAGCCTCAAACTCCTACCGGCAGCAGACGTTGCATAAGAATGTGATAATCATGGGATTTCAACCCAACAATGTTGCCATCATTGTCAGTTACTTTCTTCGATAAATTTGAACCAAAGCCATCAGGAAATCTAACTCCTTTTACGAACTGACAAAAAAACCGTCTATCATCCGGTGTGAAAGAGTACAAAGGATGTGGTTTGATCAACTTCATACCGTCTTCCTTGAGGTGCAACTCTTCTCGGATACCCCAATTCTTCAAGTCTACTTGTGCATTGGTGGTGTCTTTAGATTTCTCATTCATAAGAAAAATACCGAGTAAATTGTCGCAACATTTTTCTCTACATGCATCACATATAAGTTGTGCTTCAATTCAAGTTCGGAACAGTAATCAAGTTCAAAGAAAATATTATTTTTACTCCAAATAAGCTCTTTTGGGTCTGGCTTTCTTTTCACACCCCTGAAACTGACATGTTTACCCGGAAAACGATCTGGAACATACGCTAATTGTTTGAGTATGTCTTGACTACTGAATTTTCTTGAAGGACGTCATTTTTCATAATTCCCATCAAAAAGCGACTCTCCGTCCACTTATGCATAGAAAATAAGAATATTTATCACCAACATTAATCGTCTTCCTAATTACCCGAGATGGAGGAGTGTCTTCGTTGCATGAAGGACATGTCATTTATCCTTGGCCACTCCAACCAAAAAAACTACTACGGGCTAGAAAATCATTAATAGTCCATAATAGTGTTGCATGCATTTTGAATACACTGTTCATTGCAGTGTCTCTGGTTTGAACTTCTTCATCCCACAACTCCTTCAATTCGTCTATCACAGGCCTCAAAAAGACATTCATGTCCTTCCCAGGTAATTTTGGACCGGGAATCAATAAGTTCAGCATGAATGATGATCTTTCATGCATAACCAAGGAGGCATATTGTACGTGCAGAATATTACCGGCCGCATGCTGTAAGATAGACTCATTTTACCAAATGGATTAAAACCATCAGCAGCCAAACCCAATCGAACATTTATAGGTTCTTTGAAAAAATTAGGATATTTGGAATTAAATTGTTTCCAAGCACCCCCATCAACATGATGGTGCATCACACCATCTTCTTTCGATCGTCGCGTACTATGCCAGGTCATATCGTTTGTTGTATGCCTTGAACCATAAAGACGCTTCAGCCTAGGAGTCAAAGGGAAGTACCGCAACACTTTGTAGGTGACTTTTTTCCCCTTTGTGTCTTTGTCAACCCATCGTCTCTCTCCACATACAGGAAAACTATGTTTTTGGGAATTCTCCTTCCAGAACAAACAACAATCGTACTTGCAAGCATGAATTGATTGATAACCTAACCTTAACTTCCTCATTTTTTTCTTAGACTCATAGAATGAAGCCAAAATTTTATTCTCCTTCAGGAATGCAAATTTCATAAATTTCAAAATTTCATCAAAGGAACTATTTGTCCATTTATTCATAACCTTCGTGTGCATCATCTTCCCCAAGAAATTCAAGGAAGACAACCAAGGACAACCAGGGTATAACTCAACTTCGACCTCTTGAAATGGGTCATTAAATTGATTCTTTGCACTCTTGCCACCACCATCTTAAATTCCTTCATTTACGCCTTCTTCATTATTGTCTTGTTCACCAATAACATCATTGATGATGTCAATCATCTCATCAGTCACTGGAGCCCCGTCGTCCACTATTGGAGGCATACCAACTTCACCGTGGTAGGTCCACTTCACGTATCGCTGCAAAAACCCATATCTGTGTATGTGAGTCTCCACCACATCCAGTTTCTGATTCAGCATATTGACACACAGAACGCATGGGCATCTGACTTCTCCCGAAGCATTCACATGATTCTTGGCCATTTGTATAAATGCTTGAAGACCATTCCAAAACTCATCAGAGTTACGTTGTCTATTAGTTATCCAATTCTTGCAAATCGTCATAAGATTCAAGCGGAAAATAAATTATCACAATGTGATAATCATAAAAAACTACCTTTATTTGCTAATAATTTTTTTATCACCAAACACACTAATTTTTTTCAAGCAAATTGTGAAATCTTATTGAATCTGATGAATAAGTTATTAAACTTTATGAAATATATATTATAAAATTTAATAATTTATTATAAAATTAATTAAATATACAAATATTTAATTATAAATTTATAAACTTACTATTAATGATTATTATTAATTTCTACTTTTTAATTTTTTAAAATAACAATAGAGTTTTATAATTGTAAAATTATTATTTTAATTTCTTATTTATAATTTTATGAATATATATTATCAAATTTTATGAATGTATTATAAAGTTTAATTATATATACAAATATTTAATTATTAATTAATTAATGATTGTTATTAATTTCTTTGATAATTATCAAATTATTATTTTAATTTTAATTTTTTATTTTTTCAAAAATAACAATAAAGTTTATAATTGTAAAATTATTTTTTTAATTTCGAATTTATGATTTTTTTTATAAATTTTATTTGTTGCTTTAAAATTAATTAAAAAACTTAATCACACTAACTTTAAAATTATTTTGTAATGTTTAATATTTCTAAATCTACTAAAATTTCGGCAGCATAACAGTTGCATTCTAACCTATCCCAAAATTCAAAATTTGCATAAAAACTGCAAAACCAGTCCCATAACATACATATACTAATTATAAACATCTAATTATATTAATATAATCTACCATAAAATTTAAAAATACAATTCACATTCACATTTATATAAATAAACATATTCAACTAATATCTAACATAACATTTAAGTAAATTAAAATAACATATTCAACACTATATATCTAAAATAACAAATTACACAACTAACATATTAACATTTAATTACATTAACATATTCATTATTATCTATAATATCCAATTACACAATTAACATATTAATCAATTATACAATTAAATTAACATATTAACATATTTACCACTGTTTAAAATATACAAATCTAAAATGAAAAAAAATTCAACCCTATACAAAAAAATCATCACACACTTAAAAACATAATTTAAACATTAATCAAACACAAAAAAAAAATTAAAATTAATAACAATACCCAAGGCTCGGGGGTTATCCAAAGGCATCTCTAGCTAAGGATGATGCTCCACTACTCTAATCTAAAAGAAAACAAAAAAAAAAACATTTCAAAAACACATTTCTACCAAATACTAAATACATAAATATATTAACAAAAAATACATTTTAAAGACTAAAATAGATAGAAATTGGGTTTAGATTACCTAACCTTGGAAGAAATGGGCAAGAATTGGACTAGGGGGCGTTGGATTGTCGAGGGGTGGTGAATGGGCGACGATTCATCTTTGGTTTTGCAGAGAAATTTTCCAGAAAATGAAGAAGAAGGCTCGGGATGGGGGTTATATCGACGAACACTATAGGGACTACATGTCGTCGCTGTAAGGTAGTGAATAGTACACAAATCCCCTCGTGTGCGTACACGTCTACCCTACAGCGACGACTAGGCAGTTAAAATTTGACTTAATTTTTTTGGCAGTTCACTTTCCCACGTTTTTTTGTCCTATAGCGACGAAATTTCGTCCATATAGAGTACAAAATAACTAATCAGTGGATTAAATTGGACTCTATAGCGAAGACTATAGGAAAAGAAAAATAGGCAACCAACTCTTGGCGGTTAAGTTCCCTCCCTATCCTACAGCGACGACATGTCGTCGCTCTAGAATAACATTTTCCCTCCTTTTTTTCCACGATGACTCTACCTCAACGACAAGTCGTCACTATAAGGGGGGTGCAAATAGGCAACCAACTCTGGGCGGTTGAGTTCCCTGAGTATCCTATAGTGACGACAGGTCGTCTCTATAGACAAACAAATTTCCCTCTCTTTTTTTTACGAAGACCCTACAGTGACGACATGTCGTCACCATAGAGTCAGTCCCCACCTCATTTTCCCTCCAAATTCCTAGTACCCTACAGTGACGATGCGCTATCGTTGTAGGGTATCAGGAATTTGGAGGGCATCGTTGTGTGTTGTTGACGACCCTACAGCGACGACATCACGACATGTCGTCGCTATAGCTTATTTTTTAATAAATTAAGAAAAAATAATTTTTAGTGGATTTTTCCTACATACAGCGACGACATTGGAGTCATCGCAATAGATGTCGTCGTTGTAGAGTCTTTTCCTTGTAGTGACATGAGATTAAGTGGATGGGGAGTATACTTAAGTGTCCAGAGTGTTTTGAGGTGCTAATGAACACACTCTCGTTGCAGAGTGCTAGGGATGATCTTAACCAGACCTGGAGCGAGGTATCTCACTTAGAAGGTCAAGCCCCAAATCAATCTTTGCCTATGGGGAAGAGATTTCCTAGGATCTGCGTTGAAAACGTTGCCAAAAAAGTTAGGTTTAACCCTTTAGGGATCAAGAAAGTAAACCATAGTAAGAAAAGATGGTAACAAGGAACCCCTAAACTACCCAGTGGAGTGAATAGGGAGTTGCCTCCAGAACTTAGGAAAGAATACGAGGATTCATTCCCAGTCCATGTGGTGGTCTATAACACAAACAACAGTCAGCCCAGGGCTAGAATTGGGATTTAGAAGTTATTTCCATAGGTGAGTGAACAGGCCCTGTCCCTATTCTAGGATATGTTTTCATGATTTTTTATGATGTTAGACTGTTGTATGTCATTTATTTTCAGTTAATTACTTATGTATCAAAATCATGTACTAAGTTTGAAGTAATATTAATGACAAGTTGTTCTATTCTTTTCTCTTTATTGTACATTGTTATAAAGTATATTAGGTTTGAACTCAGTTTATATTATTAGTATTTTCTTTTTTGAGTTCTAAGTAGAATGTGTTAGGCCTTTTTCTAAATGGATAGAAGATTTCTCGTTCGTAGTTTAAACTATTTGGCTCTAGGATTTCGAACGAATCGCGATGCCTCCACAAAGAGTTGTGCGGCAAGGAGTGAATAGGGCTCAGGTACCAGAAAACTTTAACCCAAGAAATGCCAAGATGGATGCAGCTATGCTGTTGGGAATTAATCAGGCACACGCTGAAGAGATTACTCTTCTTCAACAAGAACTTAGTCGGGCACCTAGGGTTGGAAGGCCACCAACCTAACAAGCTGTGGAAGTGAGGCCACAACAACTTGCTCAACGAGACCCGGTATACAAACATTTCCGAAAGTTGCACCCTCCACCCTTCGAAGGTGGCGTGGATCCTATGGAAGCTGAAGAATGGATGAGTTCTCTTGAATCCATTTTCGAACTAATGCACTTGGAAGACCTAGCTAAAGTATCATGTGCTACGTATATACTAAAGAAGGACACTCGCATCTGGTGGGAGAACATGAAGCATATCCAGAATGTTAGAGCTATGACATGGGAAAAGTTCGTTCAAGCTTTCAACGAATAATTTTACAATGAGACTATCAGAGATTCTAATGTGGATGAATTTGTGAACCTGATCCAAGGAGATACTACTGTAGCTTAGTATGCGCAACAGTTCAACAGGCTAGCTAAGTTTTCTTGAAATTTAGTAGCCAACGAGGAATCTAAGGTTGATAATTTCATAAGAGGGCTCAAGCAAACGATTTCTCGAGATGTAGAAATGGCTAGTACTGAGAGGTTCACTTATGATCAGGCATTGAAGCGAGCATTGAAAGCATAAAGAATGGAGGAAAAGATTTGGAAAGATGGTGCTGCGAGAAGGGAAGCCCACAAACCTAATCATCATAATAATGACCACAAAATAAAGACCTCCAAAGGTTCAGGAAACAATAGTCAAACTGAAAAGAAGAGCAAGTTCAGATTCTAGAATCGACCAGCTCAGTCAGGGTCAAGGAAAGAATATTTGCGTTGCAGTAAGTGCAACAGGAAGCACCCGGGGGAGTACAGAGCTCACACTAGAAGCTGCTACAATTGTGGACAGGAGGGCCACTACAAGAAAGATTGCCCCAAATGCAAGGCGGCAAGGAAGTTGAGCCTAAGCAGGATGATATGTTTGTAATGGCACAGGTCTTCGCGCTAACTCAGAAAGAAGCTAAAGCCAGTACCTCAGTGGTCACAGGTCAAATTCCTATAGCCAATATTTTATGCAATGTGTTAGTTGATTCGGGTGCTACCCATTCCTGTATATCAACGTGCATGATAGAGAAAATAGGAAGACCTAGGGAGGTATTCCCGATAGGCTTTAGTACGATGTTGTCGTCTGGAGAGACAATGACATCTAGAAGATATGGGTACGCGGTGTCGATGACTATAGACAGGTGAGAACTCTACGCTGACTTGATTGAGCTGACTATGCATGAGTTTTCCGTGATACTTGGAATGGATTGGCTCTCCAAGTATAGTGCAAACATTGATTGTAGAAAGAAGATCGTAGTGTTTCAACCCGAAGGGGAAGATAAGTTCGTGTTCAAGGGAGAAACTACGGGACCCAAAACGTCGATCATCTCAGCGCTCAAGGCAAATGGGATGATGGGAAAGGGGTACCAAGCATTCCTTCCTAGTATAGTGGACACAAATAAGAACACGCCACAATGACCTAAGGACATTAAAGTGGTGTGTGAGTACCCCGAGGTGTTCCCAGAAGATCTACCAGGTTTACCCCCGGATCAAGATATCAAGTTCGTGATCAATTTAGCACCAGAAACAACCCCTGCTTTGAAAGTATCGTATAGGATGGCGCCTTTGGAATTGAAGGAGTTGAAGGAATAGCTACAAGAGCTGCCTGATAAAGGATTCATTATACCCAGATACTCATCATGGGGAGCTCCGATGATGTTCGTCAAGAAGAAGGATGGATCGATGCGGATGTGCATTGACTATAGGTATCTGAACAAGATGAAGAAAAAGAACAAATATATGTTACCTAGAATCAACGATTTGTTTGACCAATTACAAGGGGCAGCGATATTCTCTAAGATATATTTGAGATCGGGATATCATCAGCTTAAGATCAAGGAAAGTAATGTACCCAAAACCAGCTTTAGGACTCGTTACGGGCATTATGAGTTTTTAGTAATGTCTTTCGGTCTAACAAATGCCCTTGCGACATTCATGGATTTAATGAACAGGGTGTTCAAAGAATATTTGGACAAGTTTGTAATTGTCTTTATTGACGATATTTTGACATAGTCAAGGACAAAGGAGGAGCATGAGGATCCTTTGTGAAAGACGCTCTAGAGGCTCAAAGAACAACATTTATATGCCAAACTGAAGAAGTGCAAGTTTTGGGTAGAGGAAGTGGCATTTATAGGCCACATAGTAACCAAGAATAGAGTGGCAGTGGACCCAGTTAAGGTTGAGACTATCAAGGATTGGCCAAAACCAAAGAATGTCACTGATGTAAGAATTTTTCTTGTTATAGCGGGGTATTATAGGAGATTCTTGGAAGGATTCTCCAAATTGGGAATGCCACTAACAAACCTTACTTGCAAACAAAAAAAGTTCATGTGGACTGATAAATGCAAACAAAGCTTTCAGGAGCTAAAGGAAAGATTAATTACTGCTCCAATGTTGTGTGTACCCAAAAGCAACGAAAATTTTGTAGTCTACTGTGACGCGTCCAAGATGGGGTTAGGATGTATACTGATGCAAACTGGAAAAGTGGTGGCTTACGTGTCCAGACAACTGAAAGAATATGAACCAAGATACCCAACACACGACTTGGAGTTGGTTGATGTGGTTTTTGCCTTGAAAATAGGGAGACATTATCTCTACAGGGACAAATGTGAAATATACACGGATCACAAAAGCCTTAAGTACTTTTTCACTTAGAAGGAGTTAAACATGAGGCAAAGGAGGTGGCTCGAGCTCGTTAAAGATTACGATTGCGAGATATTATATCATCCCAGAAAGGCTAACGTGGTGGTTGATTCCTTAAGCTAGCGAATTCATGGCATCGTTGCAGCTCTAGGGTTGGTGGAAGCTTCATTAAAGAAAGAGATAGTGGGAGTCAAGATAAAATAGTTACAGGCAGGCTAGTCAGTCTCACATTGCAATCAGATTTCTTGGAAGAGATTAAAGAAAAGAAAAAATTGGACGTCGATCTGGTTAAGCAAGAAGCCTTGTTATAGGAAGAAAAGAGTGGAAACTTCACAATGTCAGAATGTCGAATATTAAAATACAAGGGCAGGATTTGTCTGCCTAGGGACCAAGAGGTCAAGGATAAGATCCTTGAAGAGGCACACACAACGCCTTACTCATTGTACCTAGGCGCAACAAAGATGTATCAAGATCTTAGTCCGTGTATTGGTGCCCAGGAATGAAGAAGGACATAGTCGAGTACGTAGCCAAGTGCTTGGCTTGTCAACAGGTGAAAGCAGAACACCAAGGACCCGGTGGGTTACTGCAATTGTTACCAATACCACTGTGGAAATGGGAAGAGATCGATATGGACTTCGTGGTTGGCCTACCAATGGCTATAGAGCGTCACAATGCAGTTTGGGTGGTAGTGGACCGCCGTACTAAGTCAACTCATTTTATTCCGTTGAAAATGACATACATTGTGGATCAATTTGCAAGGTTATATATGAAAGAGATAATCAGACTCCATGGTGTACCAGTATCTATAGTTTCAGACAGAGACCCGAGGTTTACATTAGGTTTCTGGGAAAGATTACAAGAGACAATGGGTACGAAGTTGAAACTCAGCACAACCTTTCACCTGCAAACTGACGGGTAGTCAGAAAGAACCATCCAGATACTGAAAGATATTCTACGAGCGTGTGCCTTAGAAGTCAAAGGTTCTTTGAAGGAGTACTTGTACCACATGGAATTTGCGTACAATAATAGTTATCAAACAACCATTGCAATGGCCCTATACGAGATGCTTTATGGCAAGAAGTGTCACTCACCCTTGTATTGGGATGAGATAGGAGAGAGGCGACTAGCTGGGCCAGAACTAGTGGTTGAGGCTATAGGTGCTATAGAAAGGATAAGGAAGCATATGCTCATAGCTCAGAGTAGACAACAAAGTTATGCCAATGCCAAAAGGTGGGACATCGAGTTCGAGGTGGGACACAAGGTTTTCTGGAAAGTCTCGCCAACAAAAGGTGTCAAGAGGTTTGGGAAAAAGGAGAAATTAAGCCCGAGATATGTAGGTCCTTTTGAGATTATCGAGAGGATAGGACCAGTGGCTTACTGCTTAGCTCTACCTCCTGCATTGGCCAATACCCATAATGTGTTTCATACTTCCATGCTCAGAAAATATGTGTGTGATCAGTCCCACACGCTTAGTTATGAACCGCTGGAGCTACAACCGGACTTAAGTTATGAAGTTAAACCAGTTAAAATACTGGAACGAGGAATCAAAGAATTGAGAACTAAAAAGATACCCCTAGTTAAAGTCCTGTGGAGCAACAATGCAGTTGAAGAGGCTACTTGGGAACTAGAGGGTGACACACGCGAGAAGTACCCCGAGATATTTGGGTTAAATTTCGAGGACGAAATTCTTTTAAGGAAGGGTGTAATAACCCGGAATTTTTTTTATTTATTATTTTATTTTAGTCATTTTTTTATTTTATGTAAATTGTTGCGAAGTATTTTATTTTAAGTGTAAAAGAAAAGATTAAAAAAATAATTCGTGAATAATTTTTTTTATTAAGGAATGTGAGTTGATCGCTTTAGACTATAGTTTGTGGACTTAGATGTGAAATAAATATGATGTGGGAAATATTTATTTTACTAAAGACCCTAGAATAATCTTAGAATTTTAATTAGTATCACATGAGAATTTTGGACATTTTTTTTTAGAATTTTAGTATATGATTTTATGTGTTTGGACCCACATAAAATCATAGACTCATTTTAGACTATAATTTTATGACTTATTCACTAAGAGCCTATCAATAATTCAAGTGGAATTTTATGGGATTAAAGTCCTGATTTTATGTTGAAAGGACTCACATGATATCATAGACATAAGTTTAAACCAAAGTTGCATTATTTAATGCTAAGACCATAGTTTATTTTTAATTATTTTAAGCATTGATTTAATGCATTATTTTTTTAATAAAATGCATGTAAATTTCAACACACGATTCAATGTGTTTCTCCCTTAAGTTCTCAGCCTAACACATAAACTAAGTTTGGGTGGGAAAACAAAATCTTTTGAGTGGTCATGGGAAGTTATTGGAGGTTGGATGAGAGGGAGTTAGGGTCAGTTTTCCATTTACTTCAGACCATATCAAGTCTTAGGGAGAGGCTGAGAGAGAAGAAGAAGAAGTGCATAGTGTACTTGTGAAGTGCTCGTACAGTCAACAAGAAGGGAGCAAGGTGAGTAATTTTTTTAGGTTTCCATTGAATTACAGACCTTGAATAAGTTCTTAGAGTCTCTCAATCTCTTGTAGAAGAAAGCAAAGGAAAAGAGAGAGTGTTCTTGAGACTTTGGCACAAGAACGGTCCGAAGAAAAAACGTAAGTACGAGTCTAATTTTTCTCTTAGATTTTGAGTACGAAATTCATGTAGAACAGTTTGGTGGTGTTCATAGTATTGTGGACTAAAGGTGGGGTAAGAAGGAAGCACAAGAAACCAGCCACATTAAGAGGTACAAATCCATGAATTTCCTTTGTAGTTTAAGGTACCGATTATTTTTCATTTTTGTTCTTAGGTTGGCTATGGATTTATGGGCTGTTTTGCATGGATTTAATTGGTGCTTTGGGACTAGAAACATACATTAAGGGGTTGGGGATAGTTTAATATGTGTGATCTTGAGGTTTGAGATATGTTGGTGGTCGTTAAAGGTTGGAAATGGTGGTTGTCGTGCGTGGCTTTGTTGGTCACGGGTGGAGGTCGGTGGTGGTGATGGTGGTTCTAGTGGTGGCCGAAGTTGTGAGCATGGTGGTATAGGGAGTGAGTTCGTGGCTACCATGGTGAGAAACCTTGGTTCGAGTGGCCATGAATGAATATGTGATGAGGATAATTGGGGTCACGTGCATGCATGTGTGTGCATGACCCAGCTGGTTACAGATTTGTAACCAAAGGGACTAGAATGGTAGTTGGTCCCAAAACTTTGGAATTTTGTCGCGAGGCTCGGGATTAGGTACCCCAAAGTCTAAGACCTGATTTTTGAGGGTTGGGGTTAGAATATTTATTTAAGCAATGTCCAAGTATAATAATTTATGAGCAAGGCTAAGAAATTATTACTTAACCTTCAAGAAAATTCTAGGCTCGGGGTTTAGTTCCAAAGTTTAGATTTGCTGGCTTTGAACCTACAAAATATTTTCAAGATCTTAGAAAATATTTTAGGACGTACAATTACTTTTTTTAAGTCTTCAGATCAAGAAGTGGGTTCGGGACTCGTGTTTTGGACTCGGGTACCAAAAAATGGGATATTAAGAAATAATTTGAGTTTTGACTTGAAATTTCAAGCGTAGTCTAGGATAAAATTATTATTGGAAATAATAATTTTCTAAGTTGGGTTCGAAATTTTGAGAAGGGTATTGTGGTCATTTTATCCCAAGGACTCGGGTTGGGCCAGGGTCGGGAATTCCAGTTTTTTATTTTAAATCCCTTAAATATATTTAAAATCTTAGTAAAGCATAAACTAAGGAATATTTTCCCAATATGATTATAGGGTCTAAACGCGATCAGAAATACTCACAAGGACATAATTCACGAAAGCTAAGGACAAAAGGTAAGGAAGTATACACCAAGAGTAACTTAGCTTATTGTGATTTTAGTTAATTGTTTGCATGTTTGTATATTGCCAATTAAACTCTAGTTGCTATATATGTATGATTACATGGTTGAATGTGCATAGTTGTACCCATCTGGCGGGGTTGAATGTACTTAGTTCAGTAAGGTATCGTGAATGCAATATGTGAGATATTTGTGTTTGCTGAGGAAAACCTTATGAGGGTGGGTCCCATACAGCCATACACTGGGGTTATCCACCAAGACGGTAAATTCATCGTGTTTTAGCAGAGTGTACCCCTTTGGTACGAGAGATAAGTATTCTCTGCGCCGTGGAGGCCACATGGGGATCATGACCCCATAGATAACTCGATGACTCAGTTATATGTTCTTAGTATGTTATGCAATGCTTTGACTTACATGAATGTTCTAGACATGTTGCTTAATTTACAGTTTCTAGTTGTCCATAACTGTTATGCCAAGTTGATTAGTTAGCTTAATTATAAGCACTTTCTTTAAGAGTTCTTGGAGGAAACTAGAGATTCTTGGAGCTAGAGAGAGAAGGAGGGTAGAGAGAGATTGGAGAGAGTGATCAAGTCTTCCAAAATACTATTTTGACCCTTATATAGAATAGGCACCGTCACTAGGTCTAACCAATAAGATTAGACTAGTAAAACACGTCATAAAAGCATTTCACATAACTTGTAGGTGACGCGTCGCCTGCATGCAGGTGATGTATCGCCTGTTATTGTTTTTTGAAACCCTAAGCATCACGCAATGCTACGTCTCTTGGGTGGCGATGTGTTGCCGCCCTCTCTATTTTTTGGACACTTCCAAAGGTTCTAAAACTACTCCAAATAATGTGACCAATTTTTTTGGGAACCCTTAGATACCTTCATGCATCACTTTGGACCAAAAAACACATTTTTAAAGTGCCTACAATTAAAGCTTAAATTTCACATCTTCACTATGTGAAATTTACTAAGTGTAACGGCCCAAATTTGCTAATAAGGCTTAGGGCCTTGATTAGCGTGCCTGGAGGGCAATAAGTGAATTATGGATATAATATGTGAATTTATGTTAATATGTGTTAGAGATGCATGTTTAGTTGAATTAAATACGCATGTGGGCCCCGTTTGGATATTAGGGGTATGTTTGTGATTTTAGCCCGTTGAGGGTATAAATGTGATAAATGTGATATGTTTGTAATATATCTGTGTAGCACGATCTAAGACAGTTCTAGGGAGCAGTTAGCCAGAAAGTCACAACGGGGTTGAGAATCCGACTCAGGGCGAGTCGAGGGGTATTTTGGGTATTAGATGTATTATGGAGCTATTGGGTTATGGAAATAAATATTAAGAGATATAATTGAGGTTAGAATGTCTAGGAGGGAATACTGGGGAAATTTACCATTTTGCCCTTGGGGACGTTTTTGGTACCACGAGCCTTGACGTAACCTAGTAGACTTAAGTTGAATAAAAAAAACACAATAAGCTTTCAGAATTTGTAGAAACTGACTTTTAGACACTTCTCCCTTCCTTTATTCTTTCTCTAAGGCACATCAAGGGGAAAACTAGGTGAAGCTAACTTGAAGCTAAGGACTTCAGCTGGGATTTTTGGGAGATTAAAGCTTGGAACTTAGAGAATCTACACAGAAACATAACTCATCAAGGTAAGCTCCTAATATGTTAAAGTGTGTCAATTTTCAGCTGTTTTTAAGGTTAAGTATTAGAGTTTGCATGTTAGCTAAGTTTGGATTTGTTCTTGATTGCTTGGCTGAGTTTTGGGGCTGGTCTTTGTTAGGTTTTAATGCTGAGACTGTGTTAGAATCTTTGTGATAGTTAATTTGGATTGTTGGCTTGATTTGGGGGGAAATTGGACTGGTTTTTGAGGTGGAAAAGGCTGAGTTTTTCTGGGTTCGAGGGGTAGGGCTGCGGCTCTGTTCTTGCTGAGTCGCAGCCCCTTTGAACTTAGGGCATCAGGAAATTGGAGGCGCGCCGCGGTGCCCTTCAGCATGGGTCGTGGCGCATGTGGGAAATTTTGAGGCTAGGCCTTGGGTTGAGCTGGGGGCCACAGCATGAGTCCCTAGGGCCACGACGCTTAAGGTACTTTTGGGTTTTTAAGAGGTTTTAGGCTCGGGAATTCACTAGTTAAGGCTCAGGATGGATTTTATCACCCGGAATGATAGAATTATGGTTTGAAACTATTTATTGGACTAGGGTTTGATAGGCAGACATTGTTAATGTGTTGTGACTAGGGCTTCGGCGAGGCTCGGACTAGGGAACTGTGCTCGGGGCATCGGTGCTTGGAAAGCTCGGGATGCAGGTAATAAAACCACTGTTTCCATAGAGCTTGTATGCAGGGCAGAGCCCAATATGTTGTATTGCAGGGAGTATCCCTTTGTTTGAATTTGTTCATGTTCAGTATATGATTTATTATGTTATGAATACAATTGTGTAAATGTTCGGCAAGAGTCGGGAACGGCGCAGGCCAAGGTCGGTAGGGGCCGGGAACGGCAAGGGGCCGGGAATGGCGTTAGGCACGTGGAGTGCAAGGCCGAGTGCGGCAAGGGGCCGAGAGCAGCGTTGAGCACGTGGAGTGCGAGTTGCCAGGGCGAGACCCTAAAGGATACCTGGGATATCCTCATGGTGTGGACCGCGAACCCAGGGCCTGGTACAGCGCTTGGGACGGCATGGCCGTATGTGCTTTGCCTATTGATGGCCTATTTATATGCTAAGTGTTTGTTATGTATATGTGTTCTGCTTGTGAGGGTTTTCTTGCTGGGCTTCGGCTCACGGGTGCTCTGTGGTGCAGGTAAGGGCAAAGGAAAAGTCGACCAACCATGAGTATGGAGAGCGTGAAGCGACGCGTACATGTTTGGCCTGCCTGGCTGCCACAGCTAGTGGGTTTTGGGAGATGGTTGTACTAAAGCCTAGATTTTGTCATCTAGTCGACTTTGTGTGTACTTTTATGTTGTAAATATTTCTAAACGGTATCTTGGGATCCCAAATGTCAAACACTTTATGATTTTCAGTAAATGAAATTATTTTCAAAGTTTATAACTCTGTTTATGATTTAATTACACTTTTAACCTAAAACCTCGATTAGCAAGTTAAATGCACGCTTTAAACTCACTTAGTAACGACTCTAAGGAAGTAGGGCATTACAACTTGGTATCAGAGCGAGCCAAGGTTTATGGTTTTGGAGATTGACCAAACATGTACACTCGCTGTCAGTGACAAGCTCGACTCAGGGTTGGTTGGTATGATTGTCTAGTATGCTTGAATATGTGCCTGAATGCCTTGTTTGCCTACTTATTTCATATAGAGCATGATGAATGAGTTAACATATGCATGATGCCAGGGCATGTCCCACTGTGTGTTATATGCTATCTGTACATTATGTGAATTACTGTTTGTGGTTGGTTGATGTGATTGGGAGGTGGTTTTGGATGTTGTTATCGTGCCTGATGAGTGGCGTCGTTGGTTGCAAGCATATTTGTTGAGATGCCTCGACAATCATCTAGACTCCATGGTAGTAGGGCCGAGGATGACAATCAGGGTCAGGACCCTCCACCTGCCCCACAGAATTGGCAAGAGATGTTTGCCGAGATGGAAGCAAGACTGCAGCGAATAGAGGAAGAGCTTCGATAGTTGAGGCAGCAGGCCCCACCTCAGGCCACTGGGCTGTCAGTTCAGCAAGTTATGGCGTCGGTGCCGGTTCAACCTGTTATGGAGAACAGGTGGGAACCTTTGTATGAGAGGTTCAAGAAACAGCATCCTCCCACCTTTGAAGGTGGATCAGACCCACTGCGTGCAAAGCAGTGGATAAATATGATTTCCTCAATGTTGGATTTTATGAGGGTTCAGGGAAATGAGAGGGTAGCTTGTGCTAGCTACATGTTCAGAGTGGATGCCCGCATCTGGTGGTACATGGTAGTTCAGAGAAGAAACATAACAGTTATGACTTGGGAAGAGTTCAGAAATATATTCAATGAAAAGTATTACAGTGTGGCAGTTCGAGCTGCGAAGGTTGACGAGTTCATTAACCTAACTCATAATCGGTTGACCATGACTGAGTATGCTTTTAGATTTGATAGATTGCCAAAGTTTGCGCCAGATTTAGTGCCGCTTGACGCGGCAAGAAGAGATAGATTTATACGGGGATTGAATGCTATGATTGCCCGTGATGTGAAGATCACTTTGGATCCAGAGGCTACTACCTACGCCCAGGTTGTAGAAAAGGCCCTTACAGCTGAGAGGGCTGAGGATCAGATCTGGAAGGAAAGCGCTATTAGGCACGATGTCTGGAGGACAATGCCTCCTTTTATTGGATCTAGTCGGGGTGGTGGCTCTAGTGAGCAGAAAAGGAAGGCCCCAGATTCCTTTGTTCCTCCCAGTTCAGATAGGAGGCCACGGGGTGCTTTTACTGGCCGTCAGGGCGGAAATGACAATTGGAGGAGTTTTCCAATGTGTCCATGGTGTAGACGTCGACACCAGGGTGAGTGTAGGATCAGGGCCTGCTTTGTCTGTGGGAGTGCCAGTCATCTGAAGAGGGATTTCCCTCAAGTCAAGAAAGAGGAGCTGAAGCAGAGTGACAGTCTTGCTCCTGCCAGGGTATTCACTTTGACTCAGACTGAGGCGGAGGCTATCCCCTCAATTGTGACAGGTTAGATCTCTAGTGCTGGTTCTTTGTATACTGCATTGTTTGATTCGGGGGCTACCCATTCATTTGTATCTGCTAGAGTGATAGACCAGCTTTGTAGATCTAGTGGTGTGTATGCTAGGGGATTTCAGACTTTGTTGCCAACAAGAGAACTGGTAGTCTCTAGGAAATGGATTAGAGCATTGCCAGTAGAGATAGATGGTAGGGAATTGTCTGTTGATTTGATTGAGTTAGAGATAGACAACTTTGATATGATTCTAGGGATGGATTGGCTATCGAAGTATGGGGCAACGATTGACTGTAAGCGCACAATGGTGACTTTTGAACCAGAAGGGGAGGTACCCTTTGTGTTTGTGGGGACAGTTAGTGGACCACAAGTACCAACGATTTTAGCATTGAGGGCTAGAGACTTGATGCAGGAAGGTTGCATGGGATTTCTAGCGAGCGTTGTGGATACCTCTAGGGTGGTGTCGGTTGGACCGGGTGAGATTAGATTGGTGTGTGAGTTTCCGGATTTGTTTCCAGTAGATCGGCCAGGGTTGCCGCCGCAGCGGAAGATTGATTTTGTATAGAGTTGGCACCAGGAGCGGAGCCAGTATCTAGGACGCCTTAAAGAATGGCTCCAGCAGAATTAAAGG
This sequence comes from Humulus lupulus, assembly GCF_963169125.1. Lineage (NCBI taxonomy): Eukaryota > Viridiplantae > Streptophyta > Magnoliopsida > Rosales > Cannabaceae > Humulus > Humulus lupulus. Next base: position 19,606,827 of record NC_084801.1, on the reverse strand, counting down.
AGTTGAAGATTCACTTGCAAGAGTTACTTGATTTGGGGTTCATCAGACCGAGTTTCTCGCCATAGGGTGCTCCAGTGCTGTTTGTCAAGAAGAAAGATGGAACTCTCAGGATGTGTATTGATTACAGGGAGCTGAATAAGTTAACCATTAAGAATAAGTATCCACTACCTAGGATCGATGATTTATTTGATCAGTTACAGGGAAGAACGGTGTTTTCTAAGACAGACCTCCAATCAGGTTACCATCAGTAAAGGATTAAAGAGCAGAATATATCAAAGACCGCTTTCCGAATGAGGTATGGACATTATGAATTCCTGGTTATGTCCTTTGGATTAACCAATGCCCTAGCAGCTTTTATGGACATGATGAATAGGGTTTTCAAGGATTATTTGGATAAGTTTGTGATTGTGTTCATCGACGACGTCTTGGTGTACTCTCAGTCGGAGACAGAGCACGAGCAGCATATGCGGTTCATTTTACAAAGGTTGAGGGAGCATAAGTTATATGCTAAGTTCAGTTAGTTTGAGTTCTGGTTACTGTAGTTTACATTTCTGGGCCATATCGTCAGTAAGGAGGGGATTCTGGTTGATCCAAGTAAGATTGAGGCAGTAAGAAATTGACCTAGGCCGAGCAGTGTTCCTGAAGTGAGAAGCTTTTTGGGTTTAGCGGGGTATTATCAACGATTCGTTGAGGGGTTCTCCAGAATAGCTACGCCTTTGTCTGAACTGACAAAGAAGAAGACAAGGTATGTCTGGACGGACAGATGTGAGAACAGTTTCAAGGAGTTGAAATGGCGACTGATCACCACGCCAGTGTTAAGTCTGCCGACAGATAATGAAAAGTTTGTGGTTTATTGTGATGCATCCAGACAGGGTTTGGGGTGTGTGTTGATGCAAGCTGGTAAGGTGATAGCCTATGCATCGAGACAGTTAAAGGAGTATGAGCAGAGATATCCCACGCATGATCTGGAGTTGGCAGCGGTGGTGTTCGCACTTAAGATCTGGAGACATTATCTTTATGGCAAGAAGTGCGAGATTTACACCGATCATAAGAGCTTGAAGTATTTCTTTACACAGAAGGATCTGAATATGTGCCAGAGGCGGTGGCTGGAATCAGTTAAGGATTATGATTGTGATATCCTATACCATCCTGAGAAGGCTAATGTAGTGGCTGATGCATTGAGTCAGAAAGGCCTAGGACAGTTGTTTAGTTCGAGACAGATATCTGATAAGCTAGCCGAGGAGATGACTAAAGCGGGCATAGAGTTGGTGGTTGGTCGGTTAGCCAACATCACTCTTCAGTTTACACTCCTTGAGAGGATTAAGGAGGCGCAGGGGAAAGATTCCCAGTTGAGAGGTCACAAAGAGGATGTCTTAGTCAGAGCGACTAAGGACTCTTCTATTTCAGAGATGGGGTTACTGAAGTACAAGGGTCGGATCTGCGTTCCGATGGATTCTGATATCCGACGGGAGATTTTAGATGAATCGCATACCACTCCCTATTCTTTGCACCCGGGTACAATGAAGATGTACCAGGATTTGAGAGTTTTGTTTTGGTGGTCGGGTATGAAGAGGGATGTGGTGTACTATGTGGCCAGGTGCTTAACCTGTCAGCAAGTTAAGGCTAAGCATCAGAGGCCAGCGGGGTTGCTGCAGCCTCTGGGGATCCCATAATGGAATTGGGAGGATATTACCATGGACTTCGTGGTTTGTTTGCCAAGGACCGTGGGACAGCATGACTCGGTGTGGGTGATTGTGGATAGGTATACCAAGTCCGCCCACTTTTTTCCTGTTAGGACGACTTATAATGTGGAGCAGTATGCAGAGTTATATGTGAAGGAGATTGTTCGACTTCATGGGGCTCCGAGGTCGATAGTATCCGACAGGGACCCCACTTTCACTTCCAAGTTTTGGGAGAATCTACAGAAGGTTATGGGCACGCAGTTATGGTTTAGTACTGCTTTTCATCCTCAGACTAAGAGGACGATTCAGATATTGGAGGATATGTTGCGAGCCTGTGTACTAGATTTTGGGGGATCTTGGAGTAAGTATCTCCCTTTGATTGAGTTCTCGTACAACAACAGTTATCAGGCGACCATCAGAGTGGCTCCGTATGAGATGATTTACGGAAGGAAGTGTAAATCACCTATCCATTGGGATGAGACAGGTGAGAGGAGACATTTGGGTCCAAAGATGGTTCAGAGGACCAATGAGGCGATTGAAAGGATTAGAGCGCGAATGCTCGCCTCCCAGAGACGACAGAAAAGTTATTCAGACCTGAAACGCAGGAGCGTGGAATTTCAGGTTGGTGATCATGTGTCTCTTAGGATTTCACCTTTGAGGGGAGTGAAACGGTTTGGTGTTCGGGGCAAGCTGAGCCCTAGGTTCGTTGGCCCCTTTGACATTTTGGAACTGGTTGGATAGGTAGCTTACAGATTAGCGATGCCTCCATCTTTATCAGGGGTTCATGATGTTTTTCATGTGTCCATGCTCCAGAAGTATGTGTCAGATTCGACGCACGTTCTGAGTTATGAGAATTTGGAGCTAGATCAGGATTTGTCCTATGAGGAGAAGCCAATTCAGGTTCTTGACCAGAAGGATAAATTCTTCCGGAGCAAGACTATCGCCTTGGTAAAAGTGCAGTGGAGGAACAGCAAGGTTGAGGAGGCGACGTGGGAACTTGAATCAGAGATGAGGGAGCAGTATCCCAAGTTATTTAGGTAATTTCGAGGACGAAATTTCTGTAAGGAGGGGATAGTTGTAACGACCCAAATTTTCTAATAAGGCTTAGGGCCTTGACTAGCGTGCCTGGAGGGCAATAAGTGAATTATGGATATAATATGTGAATATGTGTTAGAGATGCATGTTTAGTTGAATTAAATATGCATGTGGGTCTCATTTGGATATTAGGGGTATGTTTGTGATTTTAGCCCGTTGAGAGTATAAATGTGATAAATGTGATATGTTTGTAATATATCTGTGTAGCACGACCCGAGACAGTTCTAGGGAGCAATTAGCCAGAAAGTCACAACGGGGTTGAGAATCCGACTCAGGGCGAGTTGAGGGGTATTTTGGGTATTAGATGTATTATGGGGCTATCGGGTTATGGAAATAAATATTTGGAGATATATTTGAGGTTAGAATGTCTAGGAGGGAATACTGGGGAAATTTACCATTTTGCCCTCGGGGATGTTTTCGGTACCCCGAGCCTTGACGTAACCTAGTAGACTTAAGTTGAATAAAACAAAACACAAGAAGCTTTCAAAATTTGTAGAAATCGACTTTTAGACACTTCTCCCTTCCTTTATTCTTTCTCTAAGGCACATCAAGGGGAAAACTAGGTGAAGCTAACTTGAAGCTAAGGAATTCAACTGGGATTTTTGGGAGATTAAAGCTTGGAACTTAGAGAATCTACACAGAAACATAACTCATCAAGGTAAGCTCCTAATATGTTAAAGTGTGTCAATTTGCAGCTGGTTTTAAGGTTGAATATTAGAGTTTGCATGTTAGCTAAGTTTGGATTTGTTCTTGCTTGCTTGGCTGAGTTTTGGGGTTGGTCTTTGTTAGGTTTTAATGCTAAGAATGTGTTAGAATCTTTGTGATAGTTAATCTGGATTGTTGGCTTGATTTTGGGGGAAATTGGACTGGTTTTTTAGGTGGAAAAGGCTGATTTTTTCTCGGTTCGAGGGGTAGGGTCGCGGCTCTGTTCTTGCTGAGCTACAGCCCCTTTGAACATGGGGCGTCAGGAAATTGGAGGCGCGCCGCGAAACCCTTCAGCAAGGTCCACGGCGCGTGTGGGAAATTTTAAGGCTAGGCCTCGGGTTGAGCTCCCTAGGGTCGTGGCGCTTAAGGTACTTTTGGGTTTTTAAGAGGTTTTAGGCTCGGGATGGATTTTATCACTCGGATTGATAGAATTATGGTTTGAAACTATTTATTGGACTAGAGTTTGATAGGCGGACATTGTTAATGTGTTGTGACTAGGGCATCGGAGAGGCTCGGACTAGGGAATTGTGCTCGGGGCATCGATGCTTGGAAAGCTCGGGACGTAGGTAATAAAACCATTATTCCCATAGAGTTTGTATGCAGGGCAGAGCCCAATATGTTGTATTGCAGGGCGTAGCTGATAACTCTTGAATAAAGAGTTATTTCATGTGCTTTTGAACTTATAATTGTGAAGAAATCATGAGTGATGTTAGTTTATTTTTAGTTTTTGTAGCTATCTTTGATGTTTTCATTATTTTAATTAAGTGTAATTATTTTTTAGTTTTTTAATAGCTATTGGGTTAAAGATAATGATTTCATGGATAATTATGTGCACAAAGGAATGAGTTAGCATATGAATTTATTGTGATGAATTTATGTGTTGATGGCTGAATATTCAGGATTGCTGCAGCAAAACTGAAGCATTGTGATCAGGTGTATTTTGGATGAGGGAACACATGGCAGTCAAGAGTCAAGCTTACATTTCAGCCGATGTGGCAGTGGCAGAAGGAAATAATCAGCATATTGGAGAAAAGGACAAAAGAGAAGGAAGACTTGATGTTTTGAGAAAAAAGAGGGGCATTATGGTACTTTTGGAGGAGAAGAAGATAACCTAATATACCAAAAGAATGCTCCAGCCGTAATATAGAACCAGCAGCCATTTTTGGCAAAGAAAAACCAGAAAAAAAAAACAGAGAAACAAGCTGAGATACCCACAAGGAAGAAGGAGGACAAGCATAGAAAGCTCAAGCATTGAAAGCTCAAGCATCATTTGGATTTGTTCTTTCTTCTTTTCTTAAACTTTCTATTATTAATTTCTGAGTTAGATACTAAATCTGAATATTATGGGCTGTTTTGATTGTGAATTACTGTTTATGAAACCAGCCATGAACTAATTTCTTGGTGGCTTGGATTGTTGATGAACCCTATGTTATAATCTATCCATTTCTTGCACTTTATTTTAGTAAAATCTCCCTTGATCATTCAAGTGTGCTTAAATTAATTTCTTGTTGTTGTTTGGCCAGCAATGGCAAGTTATTTTAATTATATTTAATGCTGGAAAGGTTAAATGTAATAGGAAAAACTTGGATGACACAAGTCATAATCTAGGTTAGGTTATGTTAGTAATTAATATAGGGATATGTTAATTACCTTGTGTAACCTATGAGAAGTGAACTGTGAGTGCATTCTTAAATCTGATTTTGCATAGGAATATGTTTAATTAGATAGAAGAATTAAGGTCATAAGATTTGGGAAAGTTTTATGCGTGTTAAATGAACTTTTTGTTATCCTGGGAGTTTTGCTAGAGTATTGCTGCAGCAATACGTTCGCAATTTGTTCAGGACGAATAATATAGGGGAATTCAACAATTCAAGTCCATTTTGCAATTCATAAATTTCTCTCAATTTTCTTGTTCAGTTCAGTTTTTAATTTCAGTTTTTCTATTTTATTTTAATACTTTGCTTAGTCTATAAACAACCACTTGACTTTTAATTTTCTAAAATTGTTTAGTAATTGTTTTGCTTACTTTTTAATTTGCAATCCCTGTGGAGACGATCTTGAATACTTACTACTTTATTACTTGTTTTGTGACTGTGTACACTTGCACATTTTAATCAAATTAATTTACACAACAGTAGCCCTTTGTTTGAATTTGTTCATGTTCAGTATATGATTTATTATGTTATGAATGCAATTGTGTAAATGTTCGGCAAGAGCCGGGAACGGCGCAGGCCGAGTTCGGCAGGGGCCGGGAATGGCGTTAGGCACATGGAGTGCAAGGCCGAGTGCAGCAAGCGGCCGGGAGCAGCGTTGAGCACGTGGAGTGCGAGTTGCCAGGGCGAGACCCTAAAGGATACCTGGGATATCCTCACGGTGTGGACCGCGAACCCAGGGCCTGGTACAGCGCCTGGGACGGCATAGCCGTATGTGCTTTGCCTATTGATGGCCTGTTTATATGCTAAGTTTTTATTATGTATATGTGTTCTGCTTGTGAGGGTTTTCTTGCTGGGCTTCGGCTCACGGGTACTCTGTGGTGCAGGTAAGGGTAAGGGAAAAGTTGGCCAACCATGAGTATGGAGAGCGTGAAGCGACGCATACATGTTTGGCCTGCCTGGCTGCCACAGCTAGTGGATTTTGGGAGATGGTTGTACTAAAGCCTAGATTTTGTCGTCTAGTCAACTTTGTGTGTACTTATATGTTGTATATATTTCTAAACTGTATTTTGGGATCCCAAATGTCAAACACTTTATGATTTTCAGTAAATGAAATTATTTTCAAAGTTTATAACTCTGTTTATCATTTAGTTAAACTTTTAACCTAAAACCTCGATTAGCGAGTTAAATGCACGTTTTAAACTCACTTAGTAACGGCTTTAAGGAAGTAGGGCGTTGCACTAAGTGTTTATACCTAACTTGTATTTTACCACTTACCTTTTTGTATTTAACCAATCATAATAAAAACTGAAGTAGATTGTTTTATATAGGTCGCATGCTCAATTGTTCAAACCTTTCTACTGCGCTTTTTATGTATAAACTGAAGTAGAAACCCTATTTCTACTTCGGTTGATACATAAAAACCAAAGTGGATAGTCTATTTTCCACTTCGGTTTTTCACCACCTTTTATTTCGCCCTGAACTTCTCGGTTGCGAATTTATGTGAAAACCAAAGTAGTTCAACCTTAAAAAACTGAATTCGTAGCCCCTTTTTCTTGTAGTGATGATTTCTCATGATGTACATCCATAGGACCTTGTCTAGAGGTGAAGCAATCCACTGACAATCAAAGTTTCATTACAAACAGTTCAAATATAGAAACACAAATTAAAACTCTCAATTAATTTTGTTCCTAAGAACTTGATGACTACAAAGAAAACTTTTGGATTCTTCTTCAAACATCTAGCCTCTCGCTGGTTTAATGATTGCTGAACTCCCTCCAGTTGGTGGATTCCTTTCAGCTTCAAATCGAGCTCCATTCGAAGTCTAGCTTGAACTCCCTTCAAGCCTTGCACCAGAAAAGTCGAAGTTGATTGGTGAACTCTCACCAAATAGCCATGGGCAATGACAATAAAGCAATGAATGCTTCAAACTTTTAGCAGATATTATTTCTTGAAGAAACCACTTTTTAGCGGCTAAAAAAAGTAGGGTAAACATCCACAAAAAGAATATATGTATACTAGGGCACTATTATTGAAAGACAACTCATCAAAAACATGAGCTAATTTAAAATCATTTGTTCAGTGTTTCTGATATCTCAACATTCAAATGCATGTCTTAATATAATGTTCAAAATTAGAAAGAAAAAAAAGACGTGACTAATAAAATGAGCTTCCAATGTGCTAACATGAAAATGCATAACTAAATATGAAGTTTAATGCATGATAAAAATACACTTACACACAATTAACCTTCATGATACTCATTTTACTTTTTAGCTAGTTACTGTCTGGGTTAGCGATTTATGATGAGTTTTTATGCTCACACAAACGGAAGTCCAATATACTTGATTATTACTTCTAAAATCCTTAAGTTGTTTGTTTAAATGGCTCGATATGAATAATAACAAATTAAGTACTATTAAAATATTTGTCGTTTTGATTAACCGAATCATCACCAAATAAAGGATGCGCGTACGGAATAAAAAATAATAACAGCTCAAATGGTAAATGTAAATATATTCTATATTTTAATGAGATATATTGAAGCAATATTTCTAGAATTTAACAAAAACACTTGCAGACTAGACTCATAAACAATGTAAATATATATATATATATATATATATATATATTAAGCGGTTTATAAGGAATTCGTCCTTGGTGTTGTCCATACTGGGGAATTATAAATGAGAAATTTGACTTTTGATGCATATAAAGGGATCGAATGATAAAATAATACCAAGCTTAAAAAATATCATATTTTAATGCTAGTATTTTCCTGAATTCCCAAAATACCCCTGAAATAAGTTTCCCTCTCTTTTTTCTCAGTCTTCGCTCTCTATCTCTTCGTTTTCCATCTCTATCTCTCAAACTCTCATACACACAAAAAAAGGCAGCCACCATTATCTTAATGTATACTAATTTTCGAGCTCAATTTGGATTTCGAATCCAGGGGCAAGTTGTGAGTCATTTCAAGTCAAGAAACTTCATTTTGGATTTCGGATCTAGGGGCAAAAATCGTATGGGTAAGTATATATTTATTATATGTAGTGAGGAAACTTGTCTGTCTACATTACTTGTCTTATTTCGAACAGATCTGTGTATGCCTTCATGTTTTATTGCAATTTTTCACTGTTGGAATGAATTTTGGATACTTCGTGCGTTTTTTCTGGATTTTTTGCCTACCTCGATGAGTTTCGATGAAACTCGATAGGCCTCGATGTGTTGCATGCATGTTGGCTCGATGGTCCTTGATGGACCTCGACGTGCCTCAATAGTGTTAGGATGTTAATACCTCAATGGTTCTCGACTGTACTCGATAAAACTAGATAGGTGTATAAGAATTTAATTGGATTGTTTGCCTCGATATTCCTCGACTGTACTCAATAAAACTCGATAGGTGTATAAGAATTTTATAGGATTGTTTGCCTCGATAGTCCTCGACTGTACTCGATAAAACTCGATAGGTGTATAAGAATTTTATTGGATTGTTTGCCTCGATAGTCCTCGACTGTACTCGATAAAACTCGATAGGTATATAAGAATTTAATTGGATTGTTTGCCTCGATAGGCCTCGATTGCCCTCAATATACATCAATAATGTGACCTCGATATGCCTTGACATATATCGATAGAAATCGATATTTTGCTGTTTTATGTTGTAGTTTAACTTTTTGACATTTTTTTTTTGTTTTTTTGTTGCATATTCGACTGTTTCCATATTTGTTGCATTCAATGGTGTTTGGTAGGGCTGAGCATAAAATCCAAAAAACCGAAAAAACCGTATACACCGACCTTCCGAACACCGAAAAAACTGAAACCGATTAAACCGAACACCGAAAAAACCGCCAAAAGCACAAACCGCTACTGTTCGGTCAATTTGAAAATTTTGTTCAGACCGACCGGCGGAACCGAAACCAACCGAACAATATAATATATAATAATATAATATTATATAATTATTAATTATTAAATAAAAATACAAAAAAATATGAAATTATGGTCTATATATTTATGTTTTAAAAATGCACAAAAATTGATTCCAACAATCCAAAAATTTTAGTTTTTTTAACTAAAACTTTAAAAAAAAATAATAATTTTAAAAAAATAAGAAATTCGGTTTGGTCGGTTTAACCAACCAAACCGCGGTCCAAAACGGTCGGTTTTTTCTTTTAACTGGTTTGGTCGGTCGGTTTTTGGATTGCACCAATCCGGACCGAAAACCGAATTCTGGATTTTATGTTATGAAAAAAACCGCCCAAACCGACCGATACTCACTCCTAGTGTTTGGGAACTCGAAAATAGGGATTGGATTTTCAGAGATGTTGAAAATCAAGTTCTGCCCGTGGAGAAGGGTGTGACGTATGAGTAACTGCTTGACATTCTGTACGATGAGCTTGAAGTGGATAAATGTGTGCATGACTTGAAAATTGAGGTCCTGTACACATGCCTATCACAATCCGTCAAACCTACCATTATAAAAAATGATAGGCATGTGTGTGCATTCATTGGGTTAGCATCGAAATATGTAGAGAAGCTCATTCCTCTATGTGTGACATTGATTAAGAAGGGAGGTATAAGAAATGCATCGGCTTTTGCCAGTGTTAATAAAGAAGTTCGATTTGAAGAGAACATTTCTCCTCCATGTCATGGTTTCAAAGGAACTCAAGGTGACGTTGGAACATGTGTTTCCGAGACAAATCCAGACGTCATAGTCCATGATGATATCCCGGTTAGAGATCTGCCATTTTTGAATGACACGGCGGATTACGATCCCTATGGCTATGATCCTTATGTCAACGACGATCCTGTTGCTGATGCAACAGATCTTGGTGGGCCAGATGTTAGGGCAGATTTTCCAACACAGAGTTCAGATGTTATGGTAGATGAGGAGCGCGGAATAGAAGATCGACAAACACCTGGGACTAGCAGTAGTCGTCCAGGTCCAAGTAGATACGATGATAGTTTTAGATGGAGTTCTCCATTGGACTTAGGTGAAGATCGTAGAACATGGAGTGCTCCCATGTTCACCAAAGAGGATATAGAGGCCTCACATCAACATCATTCCTCAACTAGCAAAGCTTCAGAAGAATTGCACCTTGGGAAGCTCTTTTAGAACAAGCTTGAATTGAAAACCAAAGCATCCATATTTGTGATGAAGAATAACTTTGAGTTTATGGTGAAGAAATCTGGGACTGATGTGTGGTACATTACCTACAAGGATCCTGATTGTGGTTGGAGATTGAGGGGTAAGAGAAAAATGCGATCTGAAATGTTCGAGATTACTATATACAACAAAGTACACACTTGCTCACAAGAAATTCGAGATAAGGACCACCGCCAAGCATCACCGTGGGTTGTTGGGCACCTAATCAAGAGGAAATTTGCTACCGATGGTACTCGGTACATGGAAAACAACATAAGGGAGGACATGAAGCACCATTTTGGGGTCAAAATGAGCTATGAGAAGACATGGAGATGCAGAGAAAAGACTCTTATGTATGTCAGAGGGATACCTGAGGAATCATACTCCAAGTTACCTGGATACCTGTGTCAGTTGGAGCATAAGAACCCAGGTACAATTATTGATTTTGTAGCATAAGATGGTCATTTCTTGCATTGCTTCTTTTCCCTCAGTGTTTCTAGACGTGGTTTCCAGTACTGTCGTCCTGTAATTTGTGTGGATGGCACATTCTTGAAGAATAAGTATGGTGGCCACATACTCTGTGCTATTGCATTGGATGCAAACAACTAGTTGTTTCCAATTGCGTTTGCATTGGTGGACAATGAGAACCATAACTCTTGGACTTATTTCATGAGAAAATTGAAGGAAGCCATAGGGGACGCTGAGAACCTTGCTTTTGTATCGGATAGGCATAAAAGCATTAATCATGCTTTGGAGCTTGTGTTCCCAGATGCATATCACGGTGCATGTTACCATCATATATGTATGAATGTTGTGGAAAAATTCAAAACTGGCCACGTGCAAGACATCATGGGAAAAAGCTACAAAAGCAACAACTGTGTTATCATCTGAGATGGAAAAGGATTTGAAGCAAATAGGTGATAAAGCAATTTTTTTTGATGTCCAAGTCTTTGGTCATCACGAATTTCTTGTGGTCGATGGTAATGGTGATGGTGAGGTGGACTTGGCCACAAAATCATGCTCTTGTGGCATGTTCCAAACCATTGGGATACCCTGTGTACATGCTTTTGCTGCAGCCAGAAAAAGAAGCATAAACATTTACTTACTGTGTTCCCCTTACTATAGAATCGAGGCATTGAAGGACACTTATAAAGATACTATTTACCCTGTTTGGAATGAGGATGAATGGGTAATCCCTGATCATATCAGAGATACGGTTGTCGGCGTCCCCGTTGAGAAAACCCCTGTAGGAAGGCCCAGGAAGCAGAAAGTGGGTAGGCGAAAGACAAATCGCCATGCTTCACGCGGGGAAAAGATTTTCAAGCCACGTAAGTGTAGCAGATGTGGTGGTAGTGAGCACAATAGGAAGTCATGTAAGGCTAGGATTTAAAATATTGTGTTATGTAATTATTTAATTGATTTTGCTGCATTTATTATATGGAGTACTTCTTCTAATACTTTGTTGGTTTGGATGTCGAGGCAGACACATTATGTGAATTTAGTACTTTTTTATTTAATAACTTTTTCAAAAAATATTGTTTGATAAAAAATAATATACAAAACTAACTATATGCTATACTATACAAGATGTGTATGAAGAAAATGTAAAGAGCATCACGGGGAAAAATTCTGATAGAATAGGTCCACACACCACCTGGTCCTGAAATGCTGGATGTTCTCATCGATAACGGTATTGAGTGGTAGCCTGACAACCAAATGCTCAATATGTTTGATGGCAAACATACCACAATCCCCACTGCATATAATCGATTTTGTGTCAATAGAAGATAAAAATAACTTTAATTTTCAGATTTCAAAATACACTAATTAAATAGAGGAATACCTTATCTTAGTCTGAGGACACTCCTTTGGAGGAATACGACAATATGAAAAAGGCTTTGCATTCTGCTCAGGAGATACCTGGAGGTCCTCATGGTCGTCAAACATGCCAAAACACCATAACAACGAAGGCAACAATAAGCACCAGGGCTTTATCGCTTCCTCCATCAGAGTGGGACTGAGCACGCTATGGTTAAAATCATAAATGTTTATGCACCACGTTGGAATGGAGACTTCAATGGCGATCCAATGTGTGGCTTTCTCGACGTGCAATGCAAAATATACTTCACTCACATTTTGCCATGATACAAGGAATTGATTATCATCGCCCTTCAACATTTTTAGCACATTGTCGTCCCATGTATACTTAGTGACGGTCTCTATGAAATGATTCCAACGACCTAGGCACGCCTGGGGGAAGGTGGTGTTCATGATCGCAGCATCCAGCTGAAATGCAGCATGATAAAAGTGGCGCCGGCGACGTAGCATGTGCAAAGCGGCATCAATATGCTGAAAAAATATGAAAATTCGTTAGTACCATCAATATATTTTAAGATTGAATTTAAAACATGAATGTAATTTACATATTGAATCCCAAAGCAAAGTCTGGACTGTGTGCAACTGAAAGAACCATGCCACACAGTGTGTCCCAGTATAGACGTTCCAGTTTCTCTTGTTGTTGATCTTCCCGATGATCCACTTATGGAAGCTCTTCTCCTGCTGTGGGTCACACTTCCTCAATGGTTCAGCAACTAGCCCATGTTTATCTTGTCTGATCTTCTTCATTGGGTTGGTGAAGTCATCAAAACGCTTGGGCCTGCATTTCTTCCTGACAACTTCAAGGCCAGCTGCCTCCTCGGGCTGCAGTACTCGCACACTGGGACTGTCAGCATCACTGGCAACTACAGATGTATGGGCCTGTGGAGTGGAGGGTTGATTACCACGCTCGTAGTTTGCAGGCAAGATATCAGACTTTGTATCTGATTTTACGTCGGTGGATCGACCTGAGACCACTGAAAGCAGCTAGGCCAACTGAGCCATGATTGTAGTCTGATTCTGTAGTAAGGTTGCCTGGCCCTCCTCAAACCTCTTAAGCCTCTGCATCAATTGCTCATAATCAGGCTGGGCAACCTGACTAAATGAAGCTGCATAGGCCTGTGAAGTGCCCTCCTCAACCATTGGGACATCCTCGTAAAAAATAGAGGCTTCCTTTGCAACTTTTGCCAGCTTCTCTGCCTCCTTCTCATGTATTACTACTTCCTCTGTTGCAGTCCCAGTCTCCCCAACAGTTGATTCCAACTCAGGGAATAACCTGAAATCAACTTCTGGGAGGCTATTGTAGTAGACTTCCTCACCGGGACGTGGCTTCAGCATGGAAAATACCACTAACTACATGGTTGAATAACATGTGTCAGGAAAACTTTAATAAAATAAATCATTAATCAATTAATTTGTGACATTTAACAAGACAAAATGGAACTTACTCGACAGTTGGCGAATATAGGAACCAACTGAGCTATCAAAATAGTGATATCAGTCTTCGTAGCCCAGCTAAGCATCCTCGGTATCTGGTTCCCACTGTTCTCACCGAACTTACTCCAGCTAAGCATCTTCTATTTTTTGCTTGACCCCTATTTCTTCTTCTCCTCGTAGTGTTTCAATTGCTTCTTCATGTCCTTCTGAACTCCTCTGCTAACCTTATTAAATGACAACTTCCCCCATGGATACTTGAAAAAGTAATCAAGATCCTCAACCATCCTCAGGGAATCTCCCCATATCGTCATTTTCTTCTCTGGGGCATTCAGTACCCCCTCTATCAAATAGCACAAACCCAACTTAAATGCATCTTCTAGGTTTGTGGAGGCCTTCACAAGTAGGCACTACCCCTATACGTGACACGGCCAGGAAAATGCTTCTCCAACAGCACAATAAGGTCAGACATCTGGAAAAAAAAAATGTTAAAATTGTAAAACAATATGGTCACTATCGAGGCCTATCGAGGTAGGTGCTAAAATCCCAAAGCATGATATCATCGGGTTACTATCAAGTCCTACCGAGGCCTATCGAGGTGGGTTCTAAAAACCCCAAAGAATCATATCATCGAGTTACTATCGAGTCTTATCGAGGCCTATCGAGGTAGGTCCTAAATATCCCAAAGCAAGATATCATCTGGTTACTATCGAGTCCTATCGAGGCCTATCGAGGTAGGTGCTAAAAATCCCAAAGCCCCGTATCATCAAGTCCTATTGAGGCTTATCGATTCCTATCGAGGTAGGTCCTAAAAATCTCAAAGCCTCGTATCATCGAGTCCTATCGAGGCCTATCGATTCCTATCGAGGCAAAGGCTACATAGGCCATATGGCCAATAGCATCGAGTCCTATCGAGGCCTATCAAGGTATATGCTAAAATTTCTATAAGCCTAAAATTTCATCGAGTCCTATCGAGTCCCATCGAGGCCTATCGAGGCACAGTCAAATCCAGACCCTAGCATATACTATCGAGTCTGTTTACCGAGATTTTCGAAAACCACATTAATAGATATTAGCTAAGAATAATGATATGAAATATAGAAGATTAACAAAAGATTTTTACGTGGTTGGGGCGTTAATGAGCCTTAGTCCACGAGTCAGTTGTATTAGAGCTCGAAAGTTTTTTACAATGGAGTTTCTCTCTATGCTTTGATAAAGTAACTGTATATATGTCCAAAAGAGATCCTTTTCCCAGTGTTCTATTGCCTGTATTTATAGGCTCATGGGAACACTGGGTCTGGGTCGGGTATTACCTGGGCCCATCAGAGATATGGATACTCTTGGCTTCTCTGGTGGAAGCCCAATATAAAAGATAAAACATACATAGATTCATGACTAATTAAGGCCCAACAGGGTGGCCCAAGAACTATATTTCGCCCAACAAAACGGTGCTTTTGGTCTGGTAACTTCGAGTTACGAGGCAGATTCAGGGGACAAGACCAGCCAGAGTACTTGGCAGTGCAGATTTGAAATAGCGGCGTGCAATCCCGAGGTGGCCTTTCCGTAGGTGAAAAGTGGGGACAACCCCCACGCGGAGTGGGGCGGCTTCAGGGTCACGGACGCTTTTCCTTACCAACCGGGGACGACCTAATCCGGGTTCGTTTACCTTTGTCCCTCTTTGTTTACCACAGGCCCGGACCGTTGCCAGACTCCGGGACCGTTCTACGTATACTTCAACGAGATTCTGAGCTCTGTTTGTCTCTCGGACAACTTTCCTGGATCACCATCCCGGACACCGTCCGGGCCCAGAATCGCACTAGGGCCGTGCCCCTAGGATATTTCGGTACCAAGCGGGCTTGGGCCGGGCCCACATTCGAAAGCCCAGTCCATGGGCCTAGACCGCCATCCCAGGCCCACGTCAGGAAATGGGGATAACATTTACCCCCCAAGCCTTCGCCTGGGGCCGCCAGGTAGAGGCTTTCCTTGCTCCCGGATGATCCACGGTTGCCTTCCCAGTTCTCGATTGGAATCGTGGGTCCGTGACAAATGGCAGTGACGTTGGTCGTATGCTGGGCCCGGACCATTTACCAGTGTCCTGGTACGTTTACCTTTGTCCCGCTTCGTGATAGGGGTACACGTGTCACCAGGTGACTGCTGCATGGATGGGTCTCGACCTTTCAAGGTCGCCTAGCCATCTCAAGGGTCGCTAGGCCTAGGCTAATGTGTCAGCACAGATCTCGAAGCGTCCCATCCGCACGGGGGTCCATCATTAATACTTCTCGGTTGAGGTGGACCGTAGGATGGGGCGACCTTTGGCATCCGTCCCTCCTGGGCCGTCAGATCTGAGATGGCGAGGATCCAGCCCGAGAGGGCTTATAAATGCCCCTGCACGATTCTGGACAGTCCGATGAGGAGACACTTGTTCGTTGGATCAGAGGCCAGGATTTGAGCCTTTATAAATACCCCACAGACGCTCATTTGACAATTTTACACTCTCGAGCCATCTCAAGAATTGATCAGCTTTGCCCAAGCTTTGCATGTCCGATATCGCCGGCGACATCCACCATCGTCTGCTAACTCTACGCCGTCGTCTATTCCCTACGGCCCCAGCGTCTGCCCATCTGCCTGAGAACTCGTCCTGTGTCTGTCCTATGGACAAATTGCTGAACCGGCTTCACCATTTCAAGAACAAAGTTCTGCCGTTCTTACCGTCGGACAACCACCATCTTCTACGGTCAACAACTCACAGTAAGTCCTTCTGACCTTCTTGATGAATATATGAACTTAGGCTGTTCTTTTAATTTGCATGTTTAGGATGCTAGAATCTGATTACGTTTAGGAGTTGTTAGGAAGGCCGCCTGGCTTGGGTTGCTCCGTATCTGGATGCTTCCCGGACAAATGGCGGAGCCTTAGTAGCTTTTTTTTTTTTTTGTTCCCAATCGGGGTCTCGTGGTTCCTTAGTGATCCCGGACCCAATCTGAAGGGGCTCCAAGCAGTCCTTAGGAGACCCCCCGTACCTTAACCGACTTTCTTGGGTTTAGGTACTGACTGCTTGGCTTTCTTTCTTTGTTCCCAGATCATCAACTATGACAACGGGCGTCACACTCCACTCTGAGGAAGAAGTCAATAGGGCCCCTGTCGTCATCCCTGGGTCCCGGACACCTACAAGCAACAGGTGGGAAATGGACGTGGTGCCCAACCTGTTCCGGAATTACCAGATGATGTACCTCCTGGAGAAGCGTCTGGGCATCGAATCCACTCCCGGACTTTTCCACAACTGCCTGGCCAGGATCAAGGAGCGGGCGCACACGTCCGTAGAAGGGTTCGGGGCCTGGAGCGCCGGCCACATCAGCACGGGAGCCACGCTCCTGCTTCATGACTATTTCGTGCAGTTCCTAACGTATGTGGGAATCGCACCGTTCCAGCTCCTGCCGCAGCGTACCGGCTACTCGCGGGATGGCGAGTATTCTTCACCGCATAGGAGATCACGGAGCCGACCCCTGCGGAAGTCTTATATTTCTACAAGCTGGAGCCGCAGGTCAACGTCTGGGCACTTCGAGTTACGAGGCAAATTCAGGGGACAAGACCAGTCAGAGTACTTGGCAGTGCAGTTCTGAAACAGCGGCGTGCAATCCCGCAGGTGAAAAGTGGGGAAAACCCCCACGCGGAGTGGGGCGGCTTCAGGGTCACGGACGCTTTTCCTTACCAACCGGGGATGACCTAATCCGGGTTCGTTTACCTTTGTCCCTCTTCGTTTACCACAGGCCTGAACCGTTGCCAGACTCCGGGACCGTTCTACGTATACTTCAACGGGATTATGAGCTCTGTTTGTCTCCTAAACAACTGTCCTGGATCACCATCCCGGACACCGTCTGGGCCCAGAATCGAACTAGGGTCGTGCCCCTTGGATATTCCGGTACAAAGCGGGCTTGGGCCAGGCCCACATTCGAAAGCCCAGTCCATGGGCCTAGACCGCCGTCCCAGGCCCACATCAGGAAATGGGGATAACAAAGTCCTATCGATTTCTATCGAGGTGCATAAAAAATCTCGAAAAAAAAACCCAAATTTCTTCATTCCTCATCCCCGATCTATCCTATGAACAAAAATCAACAAAAAAAAAACCAGGCACATACACATATTGCAGATTAAAAACGAAATCCCTCACCTTCGCTTTCTTTGGGGTTGTTTCCTAAAAGTTTGGTCGGCTTGCTCGACGTTTTCTCCTTCCCCTTCTCCGATCGTCAACTCCGACCCTTTGGGAGCCCTTGTTCGTGGTCGTGGAAGACAATGGTTGGGTTCTGCGGGTTCAACCGGGTTTAAGTGTTACAAAGTTTGCTTGCTTCGGGACTTTGGGAGAGAATACGGAGAGTCTGTGAGAAAAAATGCCAGGGGTATTTTGGGTAGTAAGGTCACTAGTAGCACTAAAATGAGAGTCATATAGTGATAGGGTATTTTTTAAATGTAGTGTCACTTAATGCATTAAAAGTCAAATTTCCCTTATAAATTTGTTTGAAGTTTGTTATTGTGATATTTTGTATTTTTCTCTCCTTTTAGATAACCTATCCTTTCATTGTGAAGAAGATCGACACTTTTTTCCCAAAATTATGATTAAGATGCATTATTTTTGGTAGGTTGTTGTCTAGTTGGGAGTCAATATATTGTATTTAGAGTGGGATTGATCATTGACATGTTATGCATGGTATATTTCATTGTTGTAACATGTAATGATTTAAAAAAAAAATAGTGGGTTTACTAGCGTTGGGACTTATTTAGAGTATTTACATTTGTATTACAATATTTAAAAGCTTACGCACTTAATTATTAGGGTTTATATTTTTTTGGGTCCTGTATTTTTTCTCATTACTTGTTTGGACCCTGTGTTTTGACAAATTACTTTTTGGACCCTATGTTTTGTAAAATTGTTAAAATAGAACCCTAAACCCGATTGTGGTCAATGTTTTTTCAACTAAAATCACAAATAATTTACCAAACTAACAATTCAGAACAAAAATAAAATCATTCTGCTTAAAAATTGTGTTGTTATATTTATTTTTTCTTCATCAAAATTGAGTTTAGGGTTCTATTTTAACTATTTTACAAAACATAGGGTCCAAAAAGTAATTTGTCAAAACACAAGATCCAAACAGGTAATGAAAAAAAACACAGGGTCCAAAAATGTATAAACCCTAATTACTATTGCATTCATATTAGTTGTGTTATTTTTCACAACATGGGCGACAAAAGAGGCGGGTATCCTTGGAAATGGCATATATTTGATATTGCGAAGCATCGAGATCAGCAGTGTTTGGTAAACTTTGCCAATGGTTTGAAAGGGCATAAAGGTATGAGGAATGCAATAGGCAAAAACCTTCAATGTCCAGAATTAATGTTTACTTCTCTTTCTTTCAAAGTTAGGCTTTTTTTTCTTAAAAAAAACAACCTCTTGAATTTGTGTTTTCATCTTAAGAGTTTTTTTCTAATTTCTTGTTTTTGGTATAAAGTTGAACTACATTTTCATGTTATTATCGATCAGTTATGGAGTTACGAGTATTCTATCAACAATGGTAAGCCATGTCTTCGAGAGGGAAAGTCGAGGAGGGAATTTTTTATATAAAAAAAAAACTTTAGTATTTCATTTATTTGTAAAATTAATGACATTTTCATTAATTGTGTAAAAAGTAATTTAACTTAAAATCAAATTTGAGCTCAATAAATTAAGGAAACCAAAAAGGTTTAGAGGATTCATTCCAGTGTTCATTGTTATAGTTATAACGAAAATCTTTGTTTGTTTTTGGGGTAAAGATATAAGGAGTATGCTATATTAGGTGGGTAAAGAGACTACTCAAATGTTTAATTCCTAAATAAACTTGAAAGGTATATTATGTAATTTGCTAAATAGGTTGGTTGCTGATATGATATCATGTGTCGAATGTGTGCGTGAACTTTTTTTGACAGGGCATAATATGTGTCTACAACAGAAAAAACTAATAAAATGATATCAAAACAAACCATTTTAATTCAAACAAAAAAAAAACCATAAAAATACTTGGATCAAACTATATAACAAAAATTTTACTACAAACAACATTTCAGAAAAAAGAAAAGAAAAGAACCTCACAATTCTAATTTAAAGGACTAATTATTGGGTACGGCAACACCACCTTCTTCAGCATTTCTCAAATGATTGTCGTTTCCAAGCCCTTTCTCCTTTTCAAACTCCTTGGCAATGTCGTACGAAGCATGTAACCCAAAGAGGAAGTAATAGCCCAAAATAATCAGAGTCCAAACCCCAAACCTTATAAATGAGTCCTTATCAATTGACCCTAGAAGAAATATGTTGATGGCAATCGAAGCCGAGGGCAACCATGGCACCAATGGAACCCCCCAAAGTTTAGGGAACTTCGCCTGAGGAACAAAGATTCGAAGACCTAGTGTCCCCAAGAACCAAAGCGGAGCAGTAATGGCGTACCCGTACCAACCATCGCTGGTGCCCCAGTAAGCAGAGGTAGCAACCGAAGAGCCCAGAATCACTACGAGGAAGAAAACCAGCTTGTTCCGGTCGGCCGTAGTAGTCACGCCGGTAGCGTAGTACCGCCGGACGAGAAGGGCGACTGCGACGAGCATGAAAATGAAGAGGGTCGATATGGAGAGGAGGTTGGAGAGAATATCCAGCTTGGTGAATAAGGCGATGACGGCCGTGGCTGTGATCATGACAATGGTGGCGTTGACTGGGGTACCAGTCTTCTGGTTGACTTGGGCCAGCCATGGCGGCATCATGTGGGTCCGAGCTATGTGTGTCAGGTAACGAGCCTGGCCCACTGCGCTGACTAGCAAAACACTCGTCATTCCCTTTAAGGCTCCAGCCGCAACGAGGTACTTCGCCCAGCCCATTCCGACGGTCTCAAACGCAACCGAGAAGGGAGCATCTTCGTCAATTAGTTGGTATGGTACCATTAGGCAAAGGGTTATAGCCAGTAGACAGTAAGCGACGGTGGTGAAGAGCATGGAACCAACTAGCCCGATGGGGATGTCTTTACCAGGGTTCTTAGTCTCCTCAGCCATGGTCGAAACAGCGTCAAATCCTACGTAGGCAAAGAAGAGCACTGCCGAGGCTTTGAAGACACCACGTGGGCCAAAGGGTGAGAACGGTGTGTAGTTATCAATGTTGGCTTTCGTAAGACCGGCGATGATGATGAAGAGAATGACAAGGACGTGGACAATCGAAGCGACGTAGTTTAGTCGGGATGAGCCTTTGGTGCTGAGCACAGCCAAGACGCAAATGCAGGCCATGACCACGACGGCGATCGGGTCAAGGTGGCCGTAATTTTCGGAGAGAGCACCCACGGCGTTGATACGGAACTCGTCTGGTTTGTGGTTGCATAGGGTGGCGAAGTAGGAGGTCCATGATCGGGCCACGGCCGCGCCACCGATTACGTATTCGAGGAGAATGTTGCCTGCGGCAACGAAGGCAACGAAATCTCCAAGCTCTACTCTTAGATAAGCAAAGGAGCCGCCTGAAAGAAAATTTTAAAACCATGGAATATAATTACTAATTTAAAAAAATAAAATTTGGAACCATATGAAATTTAGTTATGTATTTTCTAATCAACTTCAAATATATATATACTAATTTTTGCTAAAAAATTAGACTTTTACCGTAAAAAATTTTAAAATTTTTATGATTTTAGAGAAATTTTTATATTTTTATGATTTTCTATTTTTTTTTTCAAGTGATTTTTAAGTTTTTTTAGGTTGTTTTTAGTTGTTATGATATATATTATTTTTGTAATTTTTTAATTTTTTTTCTAAAAATCATATTTTCATAATTATGAAACTTTGAAAATCTTATTTTTGAAAATTTAGAATGTTTATTTTTTTTTAAAATAAGAATTGTAAAAAAAGTAAAAAAAAAAAAAAAGAAAAAAAATGTGTATTTAAAAAAAATCACAAATATATATATATGAATTATGATAGTGGTTTAAATAATAATGATAGCTATATGAAATTGTAGTAACAATTATATACCATACCAGAAAAGAATTAATGCATGATTTACACAAAAATGATTCCTATTCTAGTTTGTGGTGATGAAAATAGTAATAAAAAAATTATGTCAGTTAACTCATTTATTATGATCACTCCATTTTTGTTTTTTTTTCATAGATAGGTGAGGTTGAGGATCACTCGGTCAAATTGAGCATGCCCACATACAGCAGAGCGAAAAAACTAGACAACATTTTTGTTTTTTAAAAAATAAAAAATCCTAGCAGCTATTATATATTGGACAAAACTCAAGAAAAGTCTTCAAGATAAACTTAAATGAGTGGGGTCCATGAGATGGGCCAGTTACTTACAAATTGTATATTAAAATAGAGACCTTGACTTCATGTACGTGCTTTAATCTCATTCAGATAAGGCGAATCAATAAGCCCATGGCCGGAATACAATTGATAATTAGTTTTTTTTTAATTAAATCCATTAAAATTGATAATTTTTGTTTAATGGTCCATTACTACGGGAAAAGGGGACTTGATCCAATTTTTCTGTGGGAGATTTGGACAGATACATTTGACACTTGATACATTTGACTATTATACAGTCTTTATCCTACGATTTGTACAGAAAAGTAGTTATCCACATAAAGAGATCAGTTCACATTTTAAACCGAGGAATTTTTTAGATCTAAAAAATTAAGTCAAGAAAGAAATATATATGTAATATATATGATATTAACATGAGGCATAAATAAGTCCAATACATGATATCATGCATACAATAATTTCAACATATCATAATAAACAACAAACTTCAAACTAAAACGTCCAAAATCAACAAAAGTAGCTTAAATAATAGTAATAATAATCCATCTTTTTGTTACTTTCAGAATATCAAAAAAATAAATTATTACTAAAAAAATATAGAAATGAATATTTAAATATATGTTTTTTAATTTATAGAGAGCATACCTGCAACGGGAATTTCGACTGCAAACTCAGTGTAACAAAAAACAGAAAGCATGGCGGAGATGCCCGAAACGACGTAGGATAAGACGACGGCGGGGCCAGCATCCGTCTTGGCCTCGAGGCCCGTCAGGACGAATATTCCGGCGCCGATGACGGCTCCGATTCCGAACCACATGAGGTCCCACCATGTGAGCGTCTTCTTCATCTCGTGCTGGCTCCGAGCCTTCATGTCAACCAGTTCCGCGCTGTCCAATGATCGGGTCGTGACCCGATTGATGAAACGGGTCGGAGTCTCTTTCAGGGCTCGGACGTAATTGCCCCAGCTCTGGAACGACTCTTCAGGGAGAAAATCGTCTTTTGTGCACGAACATCCTCTTCTCCTCAACCCTTCGTCTTCTCCTCCCACCCCCATCTTTACTTCTCTCTTCACATTTCAATAAATAGAAATATATAAGTAAAAGAACATTCTGAATCCACACCCTTTTTTTACTTAGAAAATGAAGAAAATAAGTTCTTAGATTGAAAACATAGATGCGCTTTGTACATATATTGATATATGTATATATATATAAATGAAAATTATCATATATAGACACTAAAAATCGTTTGTTTTTCAGGAAAATAAAATCAAGAAACATTGAATTGGTTAAATTAAACAAATATTTGGACAGTAAATATACAATCGAAAAATACAGTCACACTTACGAAGCGGCTAAGCTCCGAGAAAAATCTGAGTTTGCGGCTAGTATTTTCCGAGAAAGTGAAAGAAAAAGAGAGGGAGACTCTTTGGGAGGCGGGAAAAATCGTGTGCTATGCAGCCACGTGTCTAAGGGCGGAGTCTATATGTGCTAGTCTTCGTATAACGTGTGTATATATATATACAAGGAGAGAAAGTGCGGGCAGTTATTATGTTGACCGGAATCAGAGGAGGATTCCGAATCTGACCGTCTTTTTTCCAAACAAAGGGGTAAAATAGTAAAACCGTATGTCACAACCCAATCACAGCTGGTTGTTGTTCTTTTTTCGGGAATCTCGTTTTTCATTTCTTTTTTATTAATTCGTTGTTATACCGTCCTATATTAATGACGTATTAATATTCAGAGAATTTAATCACGGATTTAGAAACATAACTTTTTTTTTTCGATCTTTTCCTCAATTACACTAGTTAGTTAGTCACTGTTTTAATTTTTTTTGTTTTTATTCCCCAAATAAGATTAATTAATTTTTTGGAATAATAATCAGGGCTTTTTTTCTCTTTTTTTTTTAAACTGAGGAGTTGTTTTGTTTTTTCCAAATAAGTATGGTGCCCAGATAATTACCATTCTAATTGCTCATTAAAAACTTTAACTAAAATTATAGTGATAATTTTAACTTAAACAAATTGTAAAGAAATGAAAAACAAACAAATAGGAATTGAATCAGTGATAACTTAATTTCACAAAATAAATGACTGAATGAACATAGGATCCGGATACGAATTAAGCTAGTGTATTGGTAGCCAATTTTATACAAACTAAATTATTTTTAGTTTGTATAATATCTATAATTATAGTGTATCTTCTTGCTAATTTTTTTATTTAGTTTTTACATATAATTTTTTATATTTAAAATATTTAGTCTAATTATTTTTTATTAATATATATTATATATTCAATATAATTATTTAAATTTTTGATAAAAAAAATGTTGGATCTGCCACTGATTCCTTTTTTAGATGAGATTCCTTTTTTAGATGAGATTATATCCCTTCTATATAATAAGTGTATAGATATGAAAATTCTTAGTTTAGATTTGGTATGTTAGCTTTAACGGAATATTCTAAATATTAAATTAACTTAAAAATAAATATTTAACAATTATATTAATATAAATTTAAAATTATAAAATATCATTACTATAATAATACTTAATATAAGACTACATATATAATAATTATATTAATATAAATTCAAATTCAAATGTTATAAAATGTCATTATTATAATAATATATAATACAATACTAGATATTTAATAACTATATTAATATAATTTTAAATGTTATAAAATATTTTTATGATAATAATATATAATCCTATTTTTTTACTAATTATATTAATATGAATTCAAATATTATAAATATTACTATAATAATATTTAATACAAAACTAGATATTTAATACTTATATCAATATAAATTTAAATATTATAATAATAATATATAATACATAATCTTAATTTTTATTAAAAAAATTATCATTTATGTTTAAAAAAGTTATCATATTATATATATTTTAAAAAATATTCTAAATATTTAACCGAATATACCATTAAAACTAACTTAAAAATAGATACTTATCAAGTATATTAATATAAATTTAAATATTATAAAATATCATTATTATAATAATATTTATTATAAAATTACATATATAATTGTTAACCGAGATTTTCGACAACTCTATTAATGAGTAATATTTACTGATAATAATAATGAAAACAGAAGATCGACACGGGGTTTTTTACGTGGTTGGGGCGTTAACTAGCCTTAGTCCACGAGTCTATATTATTAGAGCTTGAAGAAGCTTTTACAATGGAGTTTTCTCTCTATATTTTGACAGAGTTCCTGTCTTTTTCGTGAAAGGAGACCCCTTTTACAGTGTTCTGTAGCTTATATTTATAGGCGTATGGGAATACCGGGTCTGGGCCGGATCCGACCCAGGCCCATCAGGGAAATGGATATAAGTGGCCTTTCTAGTGGAGGCCCAATACAAAAAGATACAAAATACATGGAGTCCAAACCAGCTAAGGCCCAATAGGTTGACCTTAGAACTACGTCTCGCCCGACAAAACGGCGCTTTTGGTCTGATCACTTCGAGTCACGAGGCAGATTCAGGAGACAAGACCAGTCAGAGTACTTGGCTGCGCAGTCCTGACACATCGGCGTGCAATCCCAAGGTGGCCTTTTCTGCAGGTGAAAAGTGGGGGACAACGCCCACGTGGAGCGAGGTGGCGTCAGGATCCTAGACGCCTGGCCTCCTCAACCGGGGGCGAGGTGATCCGGGTCCATTTACCTTTGTCCCGCTTCGTTTACCCTTGGCCCGGACAGTGCCAAGGGTCCGGGATCGGGACGCGTAGGCCGCGGCAGTTCGAACGCCCTGTACGTCGCCCGAACTATCGTCGCAGAGGACAGACCCAAAGGGACATTCTAGACCCCCCCAATGGTCCCAGACATGAATCCCCGGTCCATACCCTTCCCCTTGGGCACTCTCCATACCAAGAGGCCTTGGGCCGGGCCCGCGTGCTGACCTGGCCCCTGACACTGGGCCAGGACGAAGGCCCCGAGCCCATGCAGGAAATGGAGATAACAATAATAATTATATTAATATAAATTTAAATTTAAATTCAAATTCAAATGTTATAATAATAATATATAATACAAGATTAGATATTTAATAATGATATTAATATAAATTTAGATGTTATAAAATATTATTATGATAATAATATATAATCTTATTTTTATATTAATTATATTAATATGAATTCAAATATTATAAAATATTATTATTATAATAATATTTAATATAAAACTAGATATTTAATACTTATATCAATATAAATTTAAATATTATAATAATAATATATAATATATAATCTTAATTTTTATTAAAAAATTATCATTTAAAAATATTATCATATTATATATATATTTAAAAAAAATCATAATCAGTGTTTTGGTTTAATTTTTCATTTAATATATTATGTTATTTTTATATATATAATATTGTTTATTTTTTTAAAATATTTATATAACAATAATACATATTTAATAAATTATATAAATAAAACTAAATAAATGTATCTTGTATCTTGTATCTTGTATCTTGTATCTTGTATCTAGTGGTAGTATAAATACATTTTTAACCGAGTGGTAGCTGGTTAGCTATAACATATGACAAACATGCTTTTTACCCTAAACTATATTATGAAAAGAGTATAATGGCTCTTTCTTAAACACAAACATTTTGAATATCATTTGATGTAACTGATTATATAATATAATGTGAAAACTAATAACTCATGATTTATCACATCATAATTATTTAATGAATATAGAGACTTCTTATTTTTTATTGGCACTATAGACCAAAAAAATTAGAATGGATTGAAGAAAATGATTCCTTGCCGTTTTCACTCAAATTCTTTATTTATGAAGAGTCCAAAACAAACTAAATAAAAAAAGTCAACATAAATGTCATCATCGAAAAGGATTTGGCCATATCCATATAATCCATATATTTTTTTTCTCATACTTGTAAAAGTGAAAAGAGTTCAAATCCAACGGCCATGATTTAATTCCTAAGTAGAGGGTTTGCTTTCTCTTTAGATGTGAAAAGGTTCCACTTGATAGGTCCCAACCTTGGAGTTGTAAAGCTACTCTTTAACAATTATTTTAGACTTTTGATTATATGTTGGTTATGATATATGCATAGAAAAACTAGGTGTACCATTCTATATGTACACATTGTCGTATAGGTATAGCCGATTATAAACAACTTTTGGCTTGTCACGCAAATGGAATTTCATTTATTATAAGTTGGTTTACGTGGTCAGGACAACACAAATTAAAATTAAAAAAGGATTAAAAAAGAAGCTCCAACTTTTACTTGTTTAGGCAAGAGAGTTAGTAGATTTATTACAAGAACTAGGAATCCAACAAAAGGAAGTGTTAGTCGCTGCAAGAGTTGCAAGGTGTGGAAGAAAAGGTTGTTGCTAAGCGCGAATTGGCACTACAAGAAACTGTACTTTTAGTGATGAGACCTGTAAAATTTATAAGCGGGCAAACTTGTATTTGATAATTTTTTATATTACTCAATTCATTTTATGGAAATCTCACAAAGTCAATTTTTTATTTAATTAAAGATTTTTTATGGAAATAAAATATCTTTGGTTATTTATTTAAATAGTGTGATTTCTATTATGTCTTTTATATCACCTTTCATACATCAATTCTCTATATTTATGTTTGATTTTTATGAATTGATTATGTCAAAATTCCTTGTGATTTTCTTATCAACGGATGGTGGCATGTTTCTCTTTCTTAGTCTGTCCAAGTATATGTTGAGCTGTCAGATTGTCTAACTGACTGAGCATATTAGGTAATTGACAGATCCGACAGACTGTAATGACCCAACTAATTATAGACTTTAGACCATTAAAACTTCTTATAAATAGACATTATTCTTAAGAAAACATACATACGAAACATTCATAACTTTATAAAAAAAAATCATAAAGTAAAAGTTGAAATATATATAAATGCGGGGTATGATATGGGATCCCATTGTTTGAAAAATAATGCATAACTTTAACTTAAATAAATTTGTTAAAAAATCAAGTGCGGAAATACATAGAAAGCATAATTAAAAAGACTAAAAACAACGTCGTCCTCGAATCGTTCACGCAGTCCACCAAATCCATTCTTCCTCAATACACAATCTCAGGCTGCCAAGAATCTTTACGCCACCATAACTATTTTCCTGCACATATACAAAAATAAAGGAATGAGTCTAATGTCCAGTAAGGAAAATCTACTAAAAGCATATAAACATAAACATAAACTATAAACATATGACTATAAAAACGTATACCATATATGACTACAATATTAATGACCATTATGACATGTGATAAACCATCTACGTCCCCTGTCTAATATCTGAGGTAGGTTAGATCACATGATAGTATATGATAACCCATCTAGGTCCCCTGTCTAATATCTGAGGTAGGGTATATCATAACTCTAAACATGAAAATAATAAACACTAGGGCTTGCTAACTAAGCAACTATGAGCCCTAGATAAAAGCATAACATAACATAAAATTATCATAACATATTATATATAAACATATAGAATCTATCATATTTTCCTTACCAATACCGGGATGTGAGAGCAAGGACGGGATTTTGGAACACTCCTAAAACCAACAATAGAAAAGTGAGTATTTCTAAAAGAAGGAGATGAAAAGGAATGAGTCTAATCCACCGAGAAGAAGAGCTTACTGAAAAGAAACCTCAAGTTCAAAGAACTTAAATGCCTAACCAAGAATGGAAAACAACGAGTTAGGATTTGAGTAGAGAAGACTATAAGAAACTAATGAAACATACAGAAATGAACTAGGAATAGGAATACCTTTGAATGCACTATAACCGAACTACACCTTGATATCAAAAAACACACTATTAACCTTACTTCCCAAGTGTTTAATAAGCTTAAGATGATAAAGCTTATAACCCCAACCCAAGTGTTTAACACTCTAAAGTAAACCTAGCAGCTTGAAGGCTCTGAACTCAGCTTGAAGAATGAAAGAAATGGATGGGACTAGGTCTTATTTATAGAGTTCAAGAATGAAAAGATCTTCTTTTAGCTTGAATAAAATAATGACTATTTAATTGAAAAACATTTGAATATTCGTTCAGAAGAGGCTTAAGACTCGGTCAAAAGATTCAGAGGCTTGCTAAGAGGTTATGTGTTGAATTGAACTCAGTTTCAAAACCATCTGAAACTCTTCCCTAGAGCCGATATATCGCCCATGGTAGGCGATATATCGCCTGGGCTTATATTCCCGAGGCTCGTCAAAGTGTTCATGAGAAGTTACGTGTTTTCGTATTCCCTGTGTGGCGATATATCGGCATACGCTAAAATATTATACACGTAATTGCATTTTTTCAGCCTAATTTGATTTGAATAAACAGCTTTGACTAAGTCATAAACGATTTTAAAGCTGCTGGCAGATTCTGGGGTTTTCAAATATTTCTCTTATAAAACTATTCCATAAAAATACTTAATTTCTCAATAAACCTGCACATGACAAGTGTCATGATCTTATTAATTCTATCTAAACCTTATAGTATAATAAATATCATCTTCATGATCAGCTATATTAATCAAACCTTATGTTGTAATTAATATTCTTCAACTACAAGTTAAACTTATAAAATCTGTAAGTGTTGCTACGAGTGTTCAACTAGGTCTCGGGTTGAACCAAAATCCACAGTAATAAACATACTATAACTACTAGTAGCTATTACTACTACTACTACTACTGTCTAACTAGCTAAGTAAAATTCTTGGACTCTACACAGACATACTTCCTTATAGGGATATTCTTCCCTGATTTGGTGAGCTACCAAAGAAGGTCTTCTGCCTGCTATAAATAGGAGTCTTTGCAGCTAGGGAAAATTCCCTCCTTCACAGTCCATATTGTTTTATTATTATTGAAGAGTGAAATTTGTATTTGTGTGAGATTAAGAGTGGAAATACTTAGTTTTGTGTTGTAGTGCATGTTGCACGTTTTATTGATACACTTTAGGATTTAAGGTGTAATTTCAATTGTTGATACTTATACAGTCCTCGGGAGGAAAGATGTAAAGTCTTTCTTCAGGAGGAAGAAAGCGTCAAGGCCTTTGGGAGAGGAGCCAAGTAAATCTTTCTTCAGGAGGAAGAAATGTATCAGTCACCATCAAAGGGAGTTCGAGTGAAGCACTGACTATTGCACAAACGAGATTGGTGGTGTGATACAAAAGAGTGTGACAACAATATAGAGAGAGTATAATTGTGTATAAGACATTGCATTTGTATTTGTGTTTTCTACTAATGAGTTTCTTCTCTAAGCGTCGATCCATGGATTAGGGTAATCGAACCATGTAAAAATCTCTTGTGTTGATTTTTTATTGTTCTTGTGATTACTAGTTTAAATATGAACTATCGGTATCCATGTCCAATTAATCAGATCGTATGTTTGACATATCTGCTTAAGACAATTCCGCATGTAATGTAAGTTGGCAATTACTTGGTAATTTATTTAGACAACTAAAACCATGAATCCAACAAATTTAATTTTTTTTTACAAATAAATCATTATAGTGACGACTTAGTCATTGCTAACATTAAACAACATAGTCTTTCACCATGGTGGGAATGTTCCCACAATTCTAAGGTGCAAAATAAAATATATTCACCTATAGCGACGATAATTTGTTTAATTTTGTTATGCTTTAGCGACGACTTTGATAAATGCATAAAATTAGTGTGGGAATGGCCCACACATAAAATTGGTCTTCCTATAGCGATGAATTTTTCATCGCTGTAAATGTTATTTTACTTTAATTAATTATTTTATTACCTTATATTGACGACAAAGTCGTTGCTGTAGAGTTCTGAAAAAATTATTGGGAAACAAAACGCCAAAAATTTGACAATAGATTTCAATATCAATCAGATTTTTTTAATACCCTATAGAGACGACATTGTCGTGGATATAGGTGAATTTCACTAAAGCAAAATGGTTGTTGCGGCTATAGGAACAATCGTCGCTATAGGCTCTATTGATATAACCCAAAAATCGTGGTCTTCTTCGTCTTTTTTCCCCCAAATCTCTCTAAGTTCCATAGAGAGAGAGCTTTAGATAGTCTGTCCCCATGCTGTTAGTTGTCTGATTTCACCATCTCAGCCACCGCCGGAGGTATACAGGCGTTCCTCCTCCCCATTCCGCGTGTGGCAATTAAGTTTTTATAATTTCAATTGATATTGTTGTGATATTTCGGTTTTTTTTAAATAGGTTGCTATCTTAAATTTTTAGCTGCTAAACTTGTGCCCACTACTCTTCTGCATTTTGCCTATGGTCTAGAGTCGTTTTTTCCTCTGTTCTCACTCTTTTTTTGCAATTGATGAATACGTGTAATAGGTTTTGTAATGGTATATATAATTTGATGGACATAGTTGCCGAATTTTTGTTGTTGTTGAAGAAATTTCTTAATATATTTAGAGAATATTGATTTCATTTAGTTATTGATTAGGAGAAAAAATTTGAAAACAAAAATGAATATATACATATGTGTGGATATTTTAATGTTTTTTTAATAATTGTGTAATGTAAATTTTTCTTCAAATTTCTGTTTAAAAAGTTTGAAGAATTAGTATAGGTATGTTTATTTGATTGATTTGTGTGTGTTTTTTTTAAAAAAAAAAAATTAATTAATATTATATTAGGTTGTTAATTTTAGATAATAAGAATATTTTTTAGGATTATAGTTTATGTGTTTATATTTTTTATTTAAGATTAAAGTTTATATGATGTAGAAAATACTGATGATGATGTTGATTTAGATTAGTTATTTTGTGATTGTATTTGATTTACACTTTAAATTGTATTTGTTTTCATAATAAAATGCATTTCTTCATATTTTTTTGCAATTTTTAATGCAATAATTTATATAATTACTTTACATATTCTTTATTATTCTCAATCTAATAACTTGTATAAATAATGAAATTATGTATGTTGCTCTTGTCCAATCTCACTGGATGATGTTTGTAATCCCCCTCCAGTATCTACTCGAGTACTAACATCGTGTGAGATAGGTACTATACTTGCAATCGATATGTGTGTTAATATCATTGTTTTAATATTATACTCACATTACTTTTATATTTTAAAATGTAGCACAATCAATAAAAAGAAGATCTCAATCAAGATCAAAGAATGTGGAGAAGGATATTGAAGAGAATGGAGGCAAACCTCTTTCCATTTTATTTGATGAAGTAGATGGGACATATTATCCTGTTGGCAAATTTGCTACGAAGTTTACTAGACTATTAAGCAATATCATTGGTTTTAACATTGCTCTATGTTATGAAAGTTGGAAGGATGTTCCTACCGAGTACAAGATGGTTGTTATGCCAAAACTTGAGGTAAATTTATCACTCATTTGTACTTCCATATAATTTGAAAAAAAATGATTTATCACTTTATTTTTTGTCGTTGTTGCAGGAGTATTTCATTCTTGATCATAGTCTTCCGGAGTGGACTTGGATTGCCAACGAGATCGATAGAGAGTGTGTCGATCAATATAAAGACAGGAAAGTGAAGAAGAAAGCACAATTTGTGAAAATGGGTGGATATGAGAACCCAGAGCACGCCATGAAGAATCCACTCTGTGACATGGATCCTGAGATTTGGAAAAAATGCATAGAGATTTAGCTTGATCCAAAGAATGTGGAGCACGCAAAGAAAAATACATGAATTGAGCAAAACAACAATTTCTTAATCTTAATGTAACTAAAACATACGCTACTACTCAACATGAAAAAAGTAAGTAAATATAAATAATTTGTTTAAAATATCTTTAAATATTAAATTTTACATTAATATATGTTTACTTGAATTATATAAATGAATCCTGAAACTAACAAATTGCCAAGCTTACTCGAGGCTTGGCATGACATGCATCATAAGGTCGATGGATTTGTGAACGATGCTACTCAACAAGTTTATGTAAGTAGTTTTATAAAAATTTTTTAATTTCATATTGAAACTCTTAAATATATTACTATTGACTTATTATTTTCAAACTGTCGGGAAATATGCTTCCAAAATAAGCAATTCAGACACAAAATGTGTTATCTTCATTAGCTGGAAATACATGGGTGGATGAGTCAGAAGTTATATCAAAAGTGCTTGGTGATCGTCAAGGCCCCAACTATGGTTGTGGATGCAAGTTAAAAGGTTCTTACATATTTAGCTCTTCTTCCCAAGCTCCTTTGCCATTGTACACACAATCGATGGAGCCACCAAAGAATTAAGTGCTTTGATAAGCGTGCCAGGAATACACGTGAGATAATTATGTGAATTAATCTATTCATATTATTATATGATTGAGTATGCATGATTATGTGTATTAAATATGTTTAAAGAGCCGCTTTTGTTAAAAAGAGGCATTTTCGTAATTTTTACCCGTTAGGGGTATATTTGTAATTATTATGTGCTATGTGCTTGACACCACATTATTATGTGGATATATTTGTGATTTTCGACATGAGTGGAACTATTCGAGTGGTTAAGCGAAAAAGTCAAAATGTGGATAAATGACCGGCTTGGGTCGAGCCTAGGGGTATTTTGGGAATTTTGCATATTTTGGGATTTATTGGTAAATGGAATAAATTGGTGCAATAATCATGTTTAATGGATTAGCTGATAAGTTTAGAGATTAGTGGTATAATTATGTGTTTAGGCTAAAGACCAAAACGCCCTTGAAGTTAGTTTGGAGGTTAAGATGAGGCAAGTGGTAAATTGGTCATTTAACCATTTTTTAGACTAAACACACTAAGTGTTGAAGCACTTCCCATTCATAGTCTCTCATTTTCACACTTCCTCTGCTTTTCTTCCAACTTGTCTAGACAAACACTAGAGCCAAGGGCTAAAGCTTGGGATTTTGAGGAATTCCTAGGAAGAAGTGAAGTACCTTAAAGGGATTAGGAGCTGCTAGCTTCTTCAACAAGCTAGGGATTTCGAAAAACTAAAATATGTAAGCCCCTTATTCTCTGATTTTCATTGGAATTATGGTGTTCTTCAATGTTCTTGAGGTTTGGGGAGTTTGTATGTTGTTGTTGGTGGTGGAAGAAAAATTGCTAGCTGTTCTAAAGCTTGGACTCAAATTTGAAACCCAAAAATTGGTTCGAATTCTCAGATTTAGGGTAAGGTTCAAACTTAATACTCAAAGTTTCAATTTTTGGTATTTAGGTGTTTTAGGTTGTTTGATGGTATTTCTTGTGATAAATGGGTTATACTGACTAGATTGAGGTTAATTGTGGTGAAAACTTGCTGGGAAACCTATTGGAATTGAGTTTGGGTCAATTTTGGGAATGAGAAATCGCAGGGGATAACACAAGTTTCTGGGATTTTTCGCGGTGGCGCCTCTGGGTGAGCGCCACGATGTGGATATGTTTCCTTGAGAGTAAGGTTCGCTCTCTAACTTCTGTGGCGTCGCGACTCAAAATGGGTCTCTTTTTGGCGCCGAGGCCCCAACCATGTTTTAGGTCACGATTTTCGCATTTCGTGTTTAGATCATAACTTTGGAAAGCTTGTGAAAAGATCTATAGTTCTATAACCTAATACAAGTTTAGTTGTGAATATTTTGGAAACGAAAGTATAAGCTAAGCTTGGTATTAATCGGTTTTTATTGATTGTGTTTAGGTTTGGCTACAGAATCTCGAACGGGATCGCACTTGTGTGGCTTTGCCAATATTACTGGAATATAGGTAAGAAAAGTTCACATAGAGCGGCCATTGGCTCTATCGTACCTAGAAACAATTATGACCATATAAATTGAAATGAGCTAAGGTTGTGTATCATTATTGCATACTTTGGTTGTTGTGCTTGTTAGTAATTGATTCATTGTGAGTATGTAGTTATTACAGTAAGCCTAGTGCCAGGAGACACACTCTACTAGGCATCAACCGTACATATGGTGCTGGTGATGCGAATTATGCAGTTATTACCATAATTTTTATTGCCGGGAGACACACTCTTCTAGGCATTGACCGTACATATGATATAGGTGATGCGAATTACTTGGTATAGTTGATATTGAATGCTAATATGATTATTGAATATATGTGGTTATGATTTACGAGCTATGAAATTTTTTATTTATATAAATTGTTATATGTTCATGTTGTGGTTATTATGTATGTCTTGTGAAACTTTTCTTGATAGGCCTTGGCTCACGGATGCTCTATAGTGCAAGTAAGGGAAAGGGGAAAGTCGACCATCCATGAGTTGGAGGACTTTAGAGTGGTGCTTGCATGTTCGGCTAGCTCGGCCGCCACGGTCGAGTTAGTTTGAAGGACTTAGGTTATAAGTTCAACTTTATCGCTTAGGTCGACTATTATGTATCTTTGCATGTAATTATACTTTTAAAAACCTTTTTAGGGATCCTATGTAAATATTTAAAGGTTTAATGAAGAGTTTAATTCTTTTAGACCAAAATTTTTAACAACTAAACCTCAATTTAATTCTAATTACACTTTTGAGTCCAAATGACTCGCTTAAAGAGTTAAGCATTATTTTAACACATACAATGTAACAGTCCTGAATTAGTAAGGTGTTACAATTTGGTATCAAAGCTACCAAGGCTTTATGGTTCCTGAAGATCGGTCGAATATGTACGCTCGCTGCTAAAGACAAGCTCAACTCACGGTTTGGTAACTAATGTGTTTAATATGTGTTTAACAGCTTAAGTGAGCTATATGCCTTATTTGTATGTTAGAATAGAAAGCATGAAATATACTGATAAGGCTTGGTCCTTGACTGCTAGGTGAATATGGAAGAAATGTTATATTATTTTATAATATAATGTAAAATTATATTATATTATAATATAATATTTTAGATTAAATAAATGTGACAAAGTGTGTCACATATTGTAACATATAATAGAGAGTTACAATATTTAGATATATGAGATATATCCAAATAATGTAACATATTTGGTGTTACAAATTTGTAACTTCCAAATATTACCCTTTATTGTGTAAAATTGTTGTTACACAATATTGAGATGAATTTCATAAAATCATATGTGATATGGATGTTAGAGATATGATTTTAACCCCAATAATGTGTTTTGGGAGTTACAAAATCATTTGGGAGGATTTGGAACCGTTTGGAAAAACAACACAATTTTTTGTGCTGAAATTGGTCAGTGGCTGCGGCCACCAACATTCAATGGCCGCGGGGTGGCCGCGGCCACAGGCCAAAAAACATTTATTGAACGGCTCAAAAAACCCAAATAACTCCCAAATCTCTTTTTTAATTCCATATTAATCCAATTAAACATTGGTAACAGCCATGGGGGTTGGTGGAATTTGAAATTCAAAGGGTGTCTCTAAACTCTATAAATAGGAGCCTATAGCTCACTTGTAAGACACAACTTTTCTATCCACTAGAGCCCTTGGTTAGAAACACCTTGAGGCTTGATAATTCCATAAAGCTTTTCCAATATCTGAGAGAGATCCCTTAGTGCTTGAGTTAGGGGGAAATAAGCTTTTGGACAAAGGTTTTAAACCTTGTTCAAGTTGGTGATCCCCAATCCTCTTCACTTAGGTTGTGTAAGTGAGAGTTTGATTGTGTTCCTGTTCTTCTTTTTATTCTATTGCTTTTCTTCTTATTTTCTTGTTCTATTTACTTGTATATTTTGTTTAAGAGTTGTAATCTTTTCATTTGGTCTAAACACTTTATTTTACTTGTAATCTTTTGCTTAGAGTTGTATTCTCACTATTCTCTTCTTCTTCATCATCTTCTCCCTTTCTTTAGTTTATTTGTATTTTCAGTTATAGAGTTGTAACCTTATTTAATCAATCTATATTTACTTGTAATATTATTGCATAGAGTTGTAATATTATGATCATTTCCATTGAGGCAAAACAATATTTCACTAACAAGAAATACTTATTAGCATTGTTATTTAATGTGAATGTAAAAGAAATGATTATTAGCATTGTTGTTGCATGTGTATACATTGTTTATTCGGTTTGGACTATGGGACGGTTTTTGGATATGTTATCATTGGTTGATAAGCCGAGTCATTGATTATAGACGTACTTGGAATTTATACATCCAAGGCGGTCAATCAGACTAGACAACACTAATATCGAGGCTAGAGATGATAATCAGGGCCAGAACCCTCATCCCGCTCCTTAGGATTGGCAACAGGTCCTTGCTGATATGCAAGCAAGATTACAGAGACTGAAAGAAGAGATCAGGCAGCTGAGACAGCGGGTTCCACTAGGGAATGCTACCTCACCCACTCCACCTGTAGATATACCAGTTCAAGGACAACCAAAGGTTGCAAACAGATGGGAACCACTATATGAACGGTTTAAGAAACAACGCCCTCTAACTTTTGTGGGAGGTTCGAATCCACTCAGGGTAAAGCAGTGAATGAGTATGATTACCTCCATCCTTGACTTTATTAGGGTGGCAGGTAATGACAGGGTGGCCTATGCCATTTATATGTTGTGGGATGATGCCTGTATTTGATGGGATGACGTATCTCAGACTCGGAACGTGGCTTTGATGAGTTGGGAGAAATTTTGAGAGTTTTTCAATGAGAAGTACTACAATGATGTTGTCTGAACAGCGAAGTTGGATGAGCTCACTAGTTTGGTTCAGGGAAATATGACTGTGATTGAATATGCCTTGAAATTTGAGAGGTTGTGTAGCAACCCAAAATTCACTAATAAGGCTTAAGGGCCTTGATTAGTGTGCCGGGAGGGCATAATTGGTTTATATGTGATTTAAATGATTTTAATGCATGATTCTGTGATAAGCATGCTTATGTGACTATATGTTATAATTGTGGAGACCACATTATTATGTGGATATATATTTGCAGCATGTGGCTTGAGGCGATCATAGGGAGCCAGTTAGCGGGAAAGTCACAACGAGACCCAATACTTGACTCGGGGCAAGTCATGTTATATTATTCATATAATATAATATTAGATTAAATAATGTGACAAAATGTGATTTGTCACACCTTGTAACATATTATTGAGAGCCACAAAATTGGGCACATGTGTGTGTCCAAATGTGACATATTTTGGAGTTACAAATTTGTAACTCCCAAATATTACCCAATAATGTGTATATTATATGTTACACATTTGAGATTGGATTTCATAAAGCCATACGAGAAATGACTGATAGAGATGTGATTTTAACTCCCATATTGTGTATGGAAGTTACAAAATCAAGTGGGAATAAATTGGAACGTTTTGGAAAAAACTAAAAAAATTGGTTGCTGAAAATGACCAAGGGTCGCGGCACTAGTGGCTAACAGCTTCATACAAATTCGGTTTTTATCCAATTTTGAATGTTTCCAACAGCCAAGTAACTCCCAAATATCTATTTTAATTCCATAAAATATCTAATTAATCATTGGTAACAGCCATGGGGGTTGGTGGAATTTGAAATTCAAAGGGTGTCTCAAAACTCTATAAATAGGAGCCTAATGCTCACTTGTAAGACACACCATTTTTCATCCACAAAGCACTTGACTGAAAAATACACCAAAAGGCTTAATAATTCCAGAGAGCTATTTCCTAGAGAGATCCCTTAGTGCTTAGAGAATAGGGGGAAATAATCTTTTGGACAAAGGTCTTGAACCTTGTTCAAGTTGGCGATCCCCACTACTCTACACTTTGGTTGTGTGAAAGTTTGTTTGTGTTTTCATTCTTGTGTTCCTCTTGTTCTTCTTATTTACTTGTATTGTTATAG
Source organism: Humulus lupulus (assembly GCF_963169125.1). Lineage (NCBI taxonomy): Eukaryota > Viridiplantae > Streptophyta > Magnoliopsida > Rosales > Cannabaceae > Humulus > Humulus lupulus. The sequence continues at coordinate 19,568,173 of NC_084801.1, read as the reverse complement.
TATTGAGTTTGTAATCTTCTTCTTCTACATCTTTTTATTTACTTGTATTTTGAGCAATTGAGTTGTAATACTTATTTAATCAATATTATCTTGTCCATTGTATTTTTGCATAGAGTTGTATTTGGTTTTTTCATAATTCCATTGAGGCAATAAAATATAATCTCTAACAATCAAAAGCTTATTTTCCTTTTCAATGGAAGGAGAAACCATGGAGATCATATGAGGATCCAACTTTGGAAAGATGGTAAGATAAGGTAATGCTCTTCTTTGGTTTTCTTAGAAGATCTAATGGTTTTCATATAGTGATAGAAATGAGAAGAAGAAAAGTTATAAATGAGATTCATTGTTTTCTAATCTCCTTTGTTTTTTAGTGGTTAGATTAGAAGATAATATAATATCTTGAGTTTTTGTTATATGTGATTAATATTTAAATAATCTAGTAGATTATTGGGTAATATGATAAGCATGTTATAGAACTGTCTTATTATGAGATAATGATAAATTATTGAGATGACAATTTATGAGTTTTATATGACATGCCTATATATTGATTTTGTTTTTCAAAAGAATATATCAATATGTGGATATGTGAATTATTGTATGATATTTGTGATATATTTACAATATCATTATGAGATTAACAATGCATGCTAATATTATGGATATATGTTGACAAATTGTGTGAAATTTCTTTGAGACATAATTATGTTAATATATAAATGTATATTGATTTATACATGAGAATTATCATGATTATTATGATATGTCATATAATATGATTATTAAGGTGATAATAATGTAAATATGTTTTATCATATATTATTGAAATGTGATGAGTTACCATTTATTTGGTAAATAAAGAGAATTATTTGAGAAATTAAATTTCTCATTTAAGTGTTGACCATCTCATTTTATGAGATAAGAAAAGATAAACCTAAGGTGGTTACATCTTTTAATGATAAGTGTCTTGGCATTGCAAAAAAAATGAATCAAAGTGGATTAAAAAATTGTGGGATGACATATTGACTCAATAGACTTATAGTCTAGAGTGTGGTCAAATTAAATATATTTGAGAATTATTTAGTGACAATAATTCTTAAATATTCAATGATGAGACATTTTCAAAATTGGAGAAGCAATTTTGAATCTTTACATCAATGGTGAATAAAAGATAACTTTATTCATTTTGGTTAAAGATGGTGATATGTTTAAATTAATCTCAATGAGAAGATAATTTTAAACAAAAAACATAAGAAATTAAAGTATTATTCTATGATGATTCTTTATTTTGCTATGAGACATTTGTGTGAGACATTAACAAAGTTTCAAAATGAACTTGTTAAAATAATAGGTAAGTGTGTAGACCTATTGTTTCATAATGTGATTATTTGTTTGAGAAATTCTCACATTACACTTGTGTTCACATTTTATTTTGTGAAATATATAAAAGAAAGCAACCAAGTGAAAGTTACTTTCAAATAAGTGTGCCTTGCTTTAGCAAGTAAATGAATCAAGACAAACATTGAGGTTTTTTATCTTGATCTATTGAGTGTTTATCATGAAGCTTAAGGACTCATGATGAACTTTGAGAATCATAGGTCTAGATTTATCTTGGAGAATAAATGACTTATTAGAAATGAAGAGATTTCTATTTTAAAGTGATATTTTATTGTCACTATATGAGAAATGTGGGGGTGATGCTCCAAAGTTAATCAATTTATTTTCTTGTTAATCAATTGATTAATTTTGTCATCCTATCAAATAGGTGATTTGGAATTCCACATTCTAAATCACATTGGCTATATATGTAGAGAATTGATAAATCTAGACATGCTTGGTGTCTAAAGTTACTATTTGTAATATTTTGATTCAAGAATGAATCAATTTAAAACATAAAGGAGATTTTTAGAAACAAAAGAGATTTCTAGAATTAATATTCAAGGAAAATGTTTATCTTGGATATAAAACTATAAAATAGTGGGGGTGTTGACTATGGTCAAAATCACTATTTTAAAGGGGTAACTATCTTAATCAAACTATGGCTAGCAACAAAGTTTGAATAAAATAATGAGAGTGTCTAAGTATGCATACATGAGAAAAGAAATTATTCAAATGGAATCATTTCTACATCTCAAGGGGTGGGACTTAGAATCCCTAAAGAGATTCACGGTTGATGGTAACATATCTTAATACTAGTAACCAAACTATTATTAGGCTCAATAGGTAATAACAAGTCAATCAAGTGAATAGATAGTAGTACTCCAATTTTGTCCCATCTGAGATATGAGTACTAGTGTGTTACCAAAATGAGGGTTAAAACCGAAAGGTTTTTTAATAGAACTTAGTCTTGAAAAGACAAGTATTTTAGGGTAAAAAAATACTGTAAGAGTTCTACCTATATAGAACTAGGGGTGGTGCCGCCCCTCATGAGAATTGGGAGTCATTCTCAAGAAAATTCTATGAATGGAATGTGCACATGGCCATTAACGGTGCAAAAGCGAGACATTGAGGTCTCAAGTGAACACAACAAATGTGTGTGTGTTATCACCGGTTTGTTATCAAGGGATAGTGGTTCAATGCTTCGGCAACCAAAATTTCAACAAACTTTGTGATAATTACACTAAGGTAAAATTCAAGTCGAAAGAAATTTTACTTTATGCACCAATGCAAAGGTTTCTATAGAGAGTGATTGTTTAATCAAATGGGGGAATATTATATTTTAATATAATGTTTGATTGACTAAATAAGTGTTGCAAAAAGTGATTATTTAATCTAGTGGGGGAATGTTATATTATTTCATATAATATAATATTAGATTAAATAATGTGACAAAATGTGATTTGTCACACCTTGTAACATATTATTGAGATTCACAAAATTGGGCACATGTGTGTGTCCAAATGTGACATATTTTGGAGTTACAAAATCAGTTACAAATTTGTAACTCCCAAATATTACCCAATAATGTGTATATTATATGTTACACATTTGAGATTGGATTTCATAAAGCCATACAAGAAATGACTGATAGAGATGTGATTTTAACTCCCATATTGTGTATGGAAGTTACAAAATCAAGTGGGAATAAATTGGAACGTTTTGGAAAAAACTAAAAAAAATTGGTTGCTGAAAATTACCAAGGGCCGTGGCGCTAGTGGCTGACAGCTTAATACAAATTCGGTTTTTATCCAATTTTGAACGTTTCCAACAACCAAGTAACTCCCAAATCTCTATTTTAATTCCATAAAACATCCAATTAATCATTGGTAACAGCCATGGGGGTTGGTGGAATTTGAAATTCAAAGGGTGTCTCAAAACTCTATAAATAGGAGCCTAATGCTCACTTGTAAGACACACCATTTTTCATCCACAAAGCACTTGGCTGAAAAATACACCAAAAGGCTTGGTAATTCCAGAGAGCTATAACCTAGAGAGATCCCTTAGTGCTTAGAGAATAGGGGGAAATAAGCTTTTGGACAAAGGTCTTGAACCTTGTTCAAGTTGGTGATCCCCACTACTCTACACTTTGGTTGTGTGAGAGTTTGTTTGTGTTTTCATTCTTGTGTTCCTCTTGTTCTTCTTATTTACTTGTATTGTTATAGTATTGAGTTTGTAATCTTCTTCTTCTACATCTTTTTATTTACTTGTATTTTGAGCAATTGAGTTGTAATACTTATTTAATCAATATTATCTTGTCCATTGTATTTTTGCATAGAGTTGTATTTGGTTTTTCCATAATTCCATTGAGGCAATAAAATATATTCTCTAACAAGTCAAGGGGTATTTTAGGTATTAGATATTTATTTGGGTTATCGGGTTATGAAAATAAATAATTGGAGATATATTTGAAGTTAGAGAGTTTAGGAGGGAATATTGGGGAAATTTACCATTTTGCCCTTGGGGACGTTTTTGGTACCCCGAGCCTTGGGATTAACTTAATTAACTAAGGATAGAAAAAACAAAACCAAGGAAAACAGTAGAAACACCTAAATCGACCCTTCCCTCTTCTTTCAGCTCACTCAACTCTCTTTCTCTCAAGAAAACCATGGAAACCAAGGGAAGATTCAGCTAGAAACTCAAGGATTTGAGCTGGAATTTTGGGGAATATCTCAGTAGCAAATTGAAGGTTCAGACAAGAATTTAGGTAAGCATTGAATTACGATTTTAATTTTCTAAATTCTGTAGTTTTGGCTGGGTATTAAGTTTTCTTGGGTTCTAGATATTAAAGATTGAATTGAGGCTAAGGACTTGGGAATTAGCTTAGCAACAACTTAGTGGACTTGTTCTTCAGTAGAGGTAAGTCTCCAATTATGGTTTAGCACTTGAATTCTGGGAATTTTTGGCAGTTCTAGATAGTTTTTGAGCTTTGGGGTTTTAAGGATTGAAATGTGATTTTGATGAGTTTTTAAGCTAGTTTTCCTATGGGTTTTGTTGCTGGGAGTATATTAGAACTATTGTGATAATTAAAGTATGATATTGGGATGGTTTTGGGTTAAATTGAGTGAGGTTTGGCTGTTAGAAATGGTAATTTTTTCTAGGCTCGAAGGGGTCGGGCCGCGAGTCTGTTCTTGGTGTGTCGCGACCCTCTAGAACAGGTGGGAGTTGAAGAAGAAGGGTGGGTCGCGGCATGGGGAGTGCTGGGCCGCGGCACAGAGGGCTTAGGGTCGCAGCTCTTAAGGGCATTTTTGTCTTTGAGAAGGTTTTAGGTGCGAGGACCTAACCTAGGGTGCTCGAGATCAATTCCACTACCGTGTTTGGTGGAACTCGATATTCCGAAGGCTAGAACTTGGACCGAAAACCTTTATTTAATTATTATTGATGGAATTCCTTATCTTGGTTGTGACTAGGTGTACGCTATGGCTCGGGAAAGGTCTCGTGCTCAAGGGTCATTTCTCGTAATCAAAGCGTTCGAAGTTAAAGGTAAGAAAACTGCACCCGGTTGTGAGTTATGATGGGACTAAGGGTTCCCTATACCTGTATGCATTATTGTATGATGGTATTACTCCATGTGAATATAAAATAAATGGCCTAAGAGTGCCGGAGTAAATGTTGGCGCACAGGGCACATCTCAGTCACTGGGAGCTGAGGACAACTTAATATTCACTGAGCTCAGTTTAAAAGGACTAGAGTCAGTGGGGTTAACAGAGGGTACAGCCTAAGGACGTCGACCCTGATTATTATATGACTTAGTTGTTAATGTTGATTTGATGAGTTTGGGTATGCCGAATGTCTGACTATGTGAATGTTATGTATGATCGAGTATACGGTTATGTTTTATAAGTTATCTGGTTATTGGCATTCATCATGCTGTGATAATATTGTTTTCTTGCTGAGCCTTAGCTCACGGGTGCTGTGTGGTGCAGGTAAAGGCAAGGGTAAGTTTAATCAGCCCTAATTTGGAGAGCTCTAGAGGCGGAATATACATAGTCAACTGCTCGGCCGCCACGGTCGAGGGATGGACAAGAACAGGAGAACTTTAAATGTTTGTTTTGCCCTTAGAGCGACCAGTGGTTGTATATATCTGAAAATTTTGTAAACTGTCCTTTAAACTCAATTAATTTTGAGATCACATGTATAACACGTTTATTTAAATGAAATGTATCTTTTGTGACCAAAACCTTTTAACCCTAGTTCATTAATAGTTAGTGGCACGTTTTCAACTAAACTACTTGATTAGCAAGTCTTGTACCTTTATAAACACACAGTGTAATGGTCTTGGCTACCCAGGGAGTTACAACTTGGTATTAGAGTGTCCTAGGTTTAAGGGTTCCTGAAGACCAGCTGGACTTGTACATTCGCCGCTCAAGACAAGCTCGACTCAGGTTTGGTAAATGTTTATATGCCAAAGTGATTGGAAAGAGCTACGATTGTTATTATCTGTTGGATTAATAGGGAGCATGAGATACTGATAGGGCTTGGCCCTTGACTGCTATGTGAAAATATTGAGGCGTGCTTATTAGCATTGCCATGCATGTAAATGAATATCTGGAATGATTACTTGCATATTTATGATATATGGATGAATACATGGATAAATGTTTATATTTTCATTGCTGTATGATAATGCTGAGGCATGCTTATTAGCATTGCTGGTGCATGTGGATAAATTATTATGTCTTGATTGTTTGTGTTTGGTGGATTATGGAAAGACTATTACCCTGTCATCATAGTTTGATCCCCAAGTTGTCGATTGCAGATTAACTTGGATAGCTATGCATCCAAGGCAATCTATGCGGTTAGTCGGCGCCAGGTCCGAGGCTAGAAATGATGACTAGGGCCAGAACCCTCCGCTAGTCCCTGAGAACTGGCAGCAAATTATGGCAGATATGTTGGCCTGACTTCAGAGCCAAGATGAACAGATCCGTCTTTTGAGGCAGCAGGCTCCGTCAGGGAGTGCTGCACCCATTGTGCCACCTGTAGTGGTACCAGTTGTTCCGCCAGTGGAAGTGGGGAATAGGTGGGAGCCGTTATATGAGCGGTTCTGGAGGCAGCATCCTCCAATCTTTGAGGGAGGACCTGATCCACTGAAGGCTGAATAGTGGATGACTATGATTACTGCTACATGAGGGTAGGAGGTCATGATAGAGTGGCCTGTGCCACATATATGCTGAGAGAGGATTCCCGCATTTGGTGAGAGGTGGCATCACAGACTAGAGACGTTACTACTTTTAGTTGGGATGGGTTCAAGGACTTGTTCAGTCAGAAGTACTATAATGTTTCCATCAGGGCAGCAAAGGTGAATGAATTTTTGGGACTAGTACAGGGCAACATGACAGTTACTGAGTATTCCTTGAAGTTTGACAGACTTGCGAAGTTTGCACCAGATCTCTTGCCTACAAATGCAGCTAGGCAGGACAGGTTTATCAGAGGGCTTAATGCTATGATAGCCCGGGATGTGAGAATTAAAACAGTACCTGGGGGAACGACCTATGCTCAGGCTGTTGAGAAGGCTCTTACCGATGAGGAAGCAGAGAATAAGATTTGGAGGGAGAGTGTTGTGAGGCGAGAGGGGCGCAGAGCGATGCCTCCATATTCAGGGTCTGGTAGGGGCAGAGGCTCCAGTGATAAGAAAAGGAAGACCCCTGACGCCTCGATTGCTCCTGGTTCTGAGAGGAGGGGTCGGGGTACTCAGGGTGACCGTCAGGGAGGTGATAACGCATGGAGGAGTTACCCAGAATGCACGATGTGCAAAAGACGTCATCAGGGCTAGTGTCGAGCCAATGCTTGCTTTGTGTGCGGCACAGTGGGACACCTCAAGAAGGATTTCCCAACAGTGAAGAATGGGGAAGCAGGGAAGGTGGATAGCTTGACTCGAGCTCGAGTGTTCACCTTGACACAAGCAGAGGCCGAGGCTAGTCCCTCGGTGGTGACAAATTAGCTTTCTAGCGCTGACTCTCTTTTTATTGTATTGATTGACTCTGGTGCTACACATTCATTTGTTTCTAGTAAGGTGATTGATAGATTGTGTAGACCTAGTGAGTACCGTACTGCGTGATTTGGGACTATATTGCCTACTAGGGAATTGGTAGTTTCTAGAAGGTGGATTAGGGCATTGCCAGTGATAGTTGATAGTAGAGAGCTTTCTGTAGATTTGATTGAGCTAGATATGGAGGACTTTGACATGATCTTGGGCATGGATTAACTGGTCAGATATAGGGCTACTATTGATTGCAGGAAAAAGATGGTGACTTTTGAGCCTGAGGGAGAGGATCCCTTTGTGTTCGTGTGTACGGTATGTGGACCCCGTGTACCCATGATATCAACATTGAGAGCCAGAGATTTATTACAGGGAGGATGTATAGGTTTTCTGGCTAGTGTGGTGGATACCACTAGAGTTTTTCCAGTAGGGCTGGGAGAGACTAGATTGGTTTGTGAATTCTTGGATCTATTTCCTGAGGATCTACTAGGACTGTCGTCGCACAGGGAGGTTTAGTTTGTTATTGAGTTAGCACCGGGGACAGAACCAGTGTCAAGGGCACCATACAAGATGGCACCGGCAGAGTTGAAGGAGTTGAAGATACAGTTACAGGAACTTCTGGATTTGGGGTTCATCAAGCCTAGCTACTCACCATGGGGTGCTCCGGTTTTTCTTGTAAAGAAGAAGGGCGGGACTTTGAGGATGTGTGTAGACTACAAAGAATTTAACAAGTTGACCATCAAGAATAAGTACCCTCTACCAAGGATCGATGACTTGTTTGATCAGCTGCAGGGAAAGACGGTGTTCTCAAAGATTGATCTTTGATCTGGTTATCACCAGCTGAGGATCAAGGATGAGGATATACCGAAGATGACCTTCCGAACAAGGTATGGGCAGTATGAGTTTCTGGTTATGTCGTTTAGGTTGACCAATGCCCCGGTAGCCTTTATGAACTTAATGAACAAGGTGTTCAAGGACTTCTTGGATCAGTTCGTCATTGTCTTCATCAATGATATCTTAGTGTACTCTAGTTCAGAGGCAGAGCACAAGCAACACCTTCGACAGGTCTTGCAGAGGTTAAGGAAACATCGGTTATATGCCAAGTTTAAAAAGTGTGAGTTTTGGCTACCAGAAGTGACCTTTCTTGGACACATAGTTGGTGCGGATGGGATCAAGGTGGATCCATCTAAGGTAGAGGCGTATGAGGGATTGGCCGAGGCTAAGGAATGCCTCAGAGGTTCGGAGTTTTCTCGGGTTAGCAGGTTACTATCGACGTTTTGTGGAAGGGTTTTCGAAGATTGTTGCACCGATGATAGAATTGACACGGAAGAATCAGAAGTTTGTTTGGTCAGAGAAGTGTGAGAACAATTTCCAAGAAGTGAAGCGACGAGTTATTACTGCACCTGTGTTGAGTCTTCCTTCGGAGGAAGGAAAGTTTGTAGTATATTGTGATGCATCAAGATTAGGTTTGGGTTGTGTGTTGATGCAGAATGAGATGGCTATAGCTTATGCATCATGAGAGTTGAAGGAGTTTGAGCAGCGGTATCCTACCCATGATATGGAATTAGCAGCAGTGATATTCGCGTTGAAGGTGTGGCGACATTACCTGTATAGGGAGAAGTGCGAGATATACACTTATCATGAGAGTTTGAAATATTTCTTCACCCAGAAGGATCTAAACATGAGACAGAGGCATTGGTTAGAGTTGGTAAAGGACTATGTCTGTGACATTCTTTACCACCCAGGGAAAGCCAATGTAGTGGCAGATGCATTGAGCCGGAGGGGCTCGGGGCAGTTATTTAGTTCTGTTCAGATTTCCAGAGAGTTGGCTGATGAGATGACCAGAGCAAGGGTAGAACTGGTGGTGGGCCAATTGGACAATGTTTCCTTGCAGTCAACCCTACTAGAGCGGATCAAGGAGGGTAAATTGGTAGATACGCAGTTACAGGAGATTAGGGAGAATGTCTTAGCGGGGGTAGCTAAGGACTATTCTATTTTTGAGGTTGGTATGCTACAACATCAGGGGTGGATTTGTGTTCCAGCTGATGTAAGGATCAGACGAGAGATACTAGATGAGTCCCATACTACGTCGTAATCGCTTCATCCGGGTACCACGAAGATGTATCAGGATCTACGGACATTATATTGGTGGCTTGGGATGAAGAAGGATGTAGTGGAGTACGTGGCCAGGTGTTTGACCTGCCACTAGGTGAAAGCTGAGCATCAGCGACCAGCGGGGTTGCTTCAGCCTTTGGGTATTCCTGAGTGGAAATAGGAGGATGTTACAATGGACTTTGTGGGACGTTTACCCAGGACTGTGGGGCTTTATGACTTGGTGTGGGTGATAGTGGAATAATACACCAAGTCAGCTCATTTTCTTCCAGTGAAGTCAACTTATACCGTGGATCAGTATGCAGAATTGTATGTGAGGGAGATTGTACGTCTCCATGGGGTTCCTAAGTCTATTGTGTCAGACCGGGATGCTATCTTCACCTCCAAGTTTTGTGGTAGTTTGCAGAAAGCCATGGGGACTCAGTTGAAGTTTAGCACAGCCTTTCATCTTCAGACTGATGGACAATCTGAAAGGATGATTCAGGTGTTGGAGGATATACTTAGGGCATGTGTGATTGACTTTGAGGGATCTTGGAGTAAGTATCTCCCATTGGTTGAATTTTATATAACAACAATTATCAGTCAACGATTGGAATGGCTCCGTATGAGATGTTATATGGGAGGAGATGTAGATCACCCATTCATTGGGATGAAATGGGTGAGAGGAAGTATTTGGGGACGGACATGGTCCAGAATACTAATGAAGCTATTGAGAAGATCCGAGCTAGAATGCTTGCTTCACAGAGTAGGCAGAAAAGCTACGCTGATCCTAAGTGTAGGGACGTGGAGTTCCAGGTTGGGGACCATGTGTTTCTGCGAGTTTCACCACTACATATGGTGAGGAGGTTTGGGAAGAAGGGCAAGCTGAGCCCTCGATTTATTGGACCTTTTGAGATCCTAGAGAAGATCGGGCAGGTGGGTTACAGGTTGTCTTTGCCACCATCGATGTCAGGAGTTCATGACGTATTCCATGTTTCTATGCTTCAGAAATACGTTTCAGATACGCCACATGTGTTGAAATATGAGGACTTGGAGTTGCAGACTGATTTGTCTTATGAGGAGCGACCCATTCAAATATTAGACCAAAAGGATAAGGTTCTATGGAATAAGACAATTCCTCTAGTTAAAGTGTTATGGAGGAATAGTGGGGTCGAGGAAGCGACCTGGGAGCTTGAGTCAGCAATGCAGGATCAGTATCCTGAGTTGTTCAGGTAAATTTCGAGGACAAAATTCTCAGTAGGAGTGGATAGTTGTAATGACCCAAAATTCACTATAAGGGTTAAGGGCCTTGATTAGTGTGCCGAGAGGGCATAATTGGTTTATATGTGATTTAAATGATTTTAATGCATGATTCTCTGATGTTATAATTGTGGAGAACACATTATTATGTGGATCTATATTTGCAACATGCAGCTTGAGGCAATCCTAGGGAGCCAATTAGCGGGAAAGTCACAACAGGACCCAATACTTGACTCAGGGTGAGTCAAGGGGTATTTTAGGTATTAGATATTTATTTGGGTAATCGGTTTATGAAAATAAATAATTGGAGATATATTTGAAGTTAGAGAGTTTAGGAGGGAATATTGGGGAAATTTATCATTTTGCCCTCAGGGATGTTTTTGGTACCCCGAGCCTTGGGATTAACTTAATTAACTAAGGATAGATAAAACAAAACTAAGGAAAATAGTAGAAACACCTAAACCAATCGTTCCCTCTTCTTTCAGCTCACTCAACTCTCTCTCTCTCAAGAAAACCATGGAAACCAAAGGAAGATTCATCTAAAAACTCAAGGATTTGAGCTGGAATTGTGGGGAATATCTCAGTAGAAAATTGAAGGTTCAGACAAGAATTTAGGTAAGCATTGAATTACGATTTTAGTTGTCTAAATTCTATAGTTTTGGCTGGGTATTAAGTTTTCTTGGGTTCTTGATATTAAAGATTGAATTGAGGCTAAGGACTTGGGAATTAGCTCAGCAACAACTTGGTGGACTTGTTCTTCAGTAGAGGTAAGTCTCCAATTATGGTTTAGCACTTGAATTCAGGAAATTGTTGGCTGTTCTAGGTAGTTTTTGAGCTTTGGGGTTTCAAGGGTTGAAATGTGATTTTGATGAGTTTTTAAGCTAGTTTTCCCATGGGCTTTGCTGCTGGGAGTATATTAGAACTATTGTGATAATTAAAGTATGATATTGATATGGTTTTGGGTTAAATTGAGTGAGGTTTGGCTGTTAGAAATGGTGATTTTTTCTGGGTTCGAAGGGGTCGGGTCGCGGCTCTGTTCTTGGTGTGTCGTGACCCTCTAGAAAAGGTGGGACCTGAAGAAGAAGGGTGGGCCGATGCATGGGGAGTACTGGGCCGCGGCCCGTGTCTGTTGTTTGAGGAGGCTAGACCTCTGGATGGAGGCAGGCTGTGGCACAGAGGGCTTAGGGTTGCGGCTCTGAAGGGCATTTTTGGCTTTGAGAAGGTTTTAGGTGCAGGGACCTAACCTAGGGTGCTCGGGATCAATTCCACTACCATGTTTGGTGGCATTCGATGTTCCAAAAGCTAGAACTTGGACCGAAAACCTTTATTCATTTATTATTGATGAATTCCTTATCTTGGTTGTGACTAGGTGTACGCTAGGGCTTGGGAAAGGGATCGTGCTTAAGGGTCATTTCTCATAATCAAAGCATTCGGAGTTAAAGGTAAGAAAACTGCACCCGGTTGTGAGTTATGATGGGACTAAGGGTTCCCTATACGTGTATGCATTATTGTATGATGGTATTATGCCATGAAAATATAAAACAAATGGCCTAAGAGTGTCGGAGTTAATGTTGGCGCACAGAGCCCGGCTCAGTCACTGGTAGCAGAGGACATCTTAATATTCACTGAGCTCGGTTTAAGCGGACCAGAGTCAGTGGGGTTAACAGAGGGTACAACCTAAGGGCGTCGACCCTAATTATTATATGACTTAGTTGTTAATGTTGATTTGATGAGTTTGGGTATGTCGAATGTCTGACTATGTGAATGCTATGTATGATTGAGTATACAGTTATGTTTTATAAGTTATCTGGTTATTGCCATTCATCATGCTGTGATAATATGGTTTTCTTGCTGGGTCTTGGCTCACGGGTGCTACGTGGTGCAGGTAAAGGCGAGGTAAGCTTAATCAGCCCTGATTTGGAGAGCTCTAGAGGCGGAATGTACAGAGTCAGCTGCTCGGCCGCCATGGTTGAGGGATGGACAGGAATAGTAGAAATTTAAATGTTTGTTTTGCCCTTAGAGCGGCTAGTGGTTATATATATTAAAAAAATTTGTAAATTGTCCTTTAAACTCAAGTACTTTTCGTATCCCATGTATAAAACGTTTATTTAAATGAAATGTATCTTTTGTGACCAAAACCTTTTAACCCTAATTCATTAATAGTTAGTGACATGTTTTCAACTAAATGACTTGATTAGCAAGTCTTGTACCTATATGAACACACAGTGTAACGGTCTTGGCTACCCAGGGCGTTACAGGTTGGCCAAGTTTGCATCTGACTTGGTGCCAATCGATGTAGCCAGAAGAGAGCCATTTGTACGGGGATTGAACCCTATGATAGCACGAGATGTTAGAATCACCTTAGTGCTTGGAGTTTCTTTCATGTGCTCAGGAAGGTTAGAAAGCCCTTACTGCTGAGGGCATAGAGAATAAGATATGGAAGGAGATTGTCACAAGGCGCGATACTAAGAGGGTGGTACCTCCATTCTTAAGGTTTGCTAGGAGCGAAGGCCCTAGTTATCAGATTAGGAAGATCGCTGATACATTTAGCACCCCTGGACCTGAGAGGAGGTTTCGGGGTACTCAGGGTGGCCGTCAAGGTGGAACTTTGAGCTGGAGGAGTTATCCGGAGTATCCTCGGTGCAAAACCATTTAGGAGAATGTTGTTAAGGCATGCTTCATGTGTGGGTAGCGGGACATCTTAAGAAGGACTCCCGCAATTGAAGATGGAGGAGCCAAAGAGGGGTGACAACTTGGCTCCAACTCAGTATTTACATTGAAGTAGTCAGAGGTTGAAGCTAGTCCCTCGGTAGTGATAGGTCAGATTTCTAACATTGGCTCCTTTTATACAGTATTGATTGATTTTGGTGCTACACATTCTTTTGTATCCAGTAGGATGAAAGATAGACTTAGTAGACCCCGTGATGTATATGTTGTGGGGTTTGGAACTTTGTTGCCTACTGGGGAATTGGTAGTCTCTAGGAGATGGGTCATATCACTATCGGTTAAGGTAGATAGTAGATTGAATTAGCCATGAATGACTTTGATATGATATGGAGCATGGATTAGTTAGCTAAGTATGAGGTGACCATATATTGTAAAAGAAGGATGATGACTTTTGAGCCTGAGGGAGAGGACTTGTTTGTGTTTGTAGGTGCTCTGAACAGGCCCCGTGTCCCTATGATTTCAGCGTTGAAGCCTAGAGACCTAATCTGAGGAGTTTTCATAGGATTCCTAGCTAGTGTAGTGGATACCATGAAGGAAGTACCAGTCGGACTAGAGGAGACTACATTGGTTTGTGAATTTATGGATGTGTTCCCAGAAGATTTACTAGGATTACCACTGCATCGAGAGATTGAGTTCGTTATTGATCTGGCACCAGGGACAGAACCAGTATCCAAGGCACTGTATAGAATGGCACCAACGAAATTGAAGGAATTAAAGATTCAGTTGCAGGAGTTACTGGACTTGGGGTTTATTAGACCTAGCTTCTCACCATGGGGTGCACCCGTGTTATTTGTTAAGAAAAAGGATGGGTCATTGAGAATGCGTATAGACTATCGAGAATTGAACAAGCTGACCATCAAGAACAAGTATCCACTGCCAAGGATTGATGACCTGTTTGACTAGTTGTAGGGTAAAATAGTGTTCTCAAAGATTGATCTTCGATCTAGTTATCACCAGCTGGGGATCAAGGAGGAGGATATTCTGAAGACAACCTTTCGAACGAGGTATGGGTATTATGAGTTTTTGGTTATGTCCTTTGGACTGACCAATGCCCCAGCAACGTTCATGGATCTAATGAATAGGGTGTTCAAGGACTATTTGGACAGGTTCGTGATTGTGTTCATTGATGATATTCTGATCCACTCTCAATCAAAGATAGAACCCAAGCAACATCTTCGTTTGGTATTATAAAGGCTGGGGAACAAAAGTTATATGCTAATTTCAAGAAGTGCAAGTTCTGGTTACCTCAGGTGACATTTCTTGGTCATATTTTTAGTAAGGACGAGATTATGGTTGATCCGAACAAGATAGAGGCAGTGAGAGATTTGCCAAGGCCTAGGAGAGCATCAGAGAATAGAAGTTTCCTGGGATTGGCAAGGTACTACTGATGTTTCGTTGAAGGGTGCTCCAGAATTTCTACGCCTTTGACTGAATTAACACGCAATAATTTGAAGTTTTTTTTTATCTGACAGATGTGAGAACAGTTTTCAAGAGTTAAAGTGGCGATTGATTACTGCACCAGTACTGAGTCTTCCTTCAGATCAGAAGAAGTTTGTGGTTTATTGTGATGCTTCAAGACAAAGATTAGGGTGTGTACTGATGCAGGTTGGGAGTGTGATTGCTTATGCTTCACGACAGTTAAAGGAATATGAATAGTGATACCCTACTCATGATTTAGAGTTGGCAGTCGTTGTATTCACACTGAAGGTGTGGCATCATTAATTATATGGGGAGAAGTGTGAGAAATACATGGACCACAAGAGTTTAAAGTACTTCTTCACACAAAAAGATCTGAATATGAGACAAAAACGTTGGTTGTAGCTAGTGAAGGATTATGACTGTTAAATCCTTTACCATCCAGGAAAAGCCAACGTGGTGGCAAACGCCTTAAGTCAGAGAGGTCAGAGAAAGTTGTATAACCTAAAGCAAATATAAGTGAAATCGGCAGAGGACATGACTAGAGCAGGTTAGAGCTTGTGGTAGGCCAATTGGACAACATTACTTTGCAGTCTACACTTTTGGAGAGGATAAGAGAGGCTTAGAGAAGTGATCCTCAGTTAGAGAAGCATTGGGAGGACGTCCTAGCTGGAGTGGCTAAGGACTTTACCATCTTTGAGACAGATATGTTGAGATATAAGTATTAGAGATGTGTTTCGGTGGATGTTGGTATCGGATGAGAGATTCTACATGAGTTTCATACCACTTCATATTCCCTGTACCCAGGCAACATAAAGATGTATCAAGATTTGAAATCTTTATATTGGTGGCCAGGAATGAAGAAAAGTGTGGTTGAATATGTGGCTAAGTGTCTAACATGTCAGTAAGTAAAAGTTGAACACTAGAGGCTAGCAGGGTTGTTACAGCCATTGGGTATTCCTGAATGGAAATGAGAGGATATCACCATGGAATTTGTGGTTGGGTTGCTTAGGACGGTGGGTCAGCACAACTTGGTATGGGTGATCATGGATTAGTATACCAAGATGACTCACTTTCTGCATGTGAGGACAACGTTTATGGTGGATAAGTATGTTGAACTGTACGTGAGGGAGAGTGTGTTGGGGTTTTATGCTCTAATTAAAACACAATTTCTTTGTAATCTCATTTATTATAAATAAAAGAATAGAAATCAATTTTTGACTTGGTCAATCACTTTGCTCATATGTTTTATTTTCATGATTATTTGTTTAATAAAAACTTCTATTAAATCCCGAGTATATAACTAATCACATTTATAGCGACGTAATCGCAGTGGATAAGATCAGATGTATTTGTTACATCAGACTGGACGGATATTGACAGTAGAAAGGATAAGTAAACATACCATTATTATCTATTCTAATCATATCATATAGTTGACCATAGGTCAATTCAATATCAATTTTGAGTGGTTAGTATTCTATCTGATTGTATTATTTGAGTTCTTTAACTTGTTCGTTACCCGCTTACCCTATGGACTAGGCCATACTTACATCTTGGGAACTCGATAGTATAATTGAGTGGGAGCGTTAATGATAACTCTACAAAATAGAGTTATTTTACAACTTTTTTATATGCTAATTGTTGCTTAATTCTTGAGTTTTTAGTTGATTTATTAAGTTTTTAAGTAATTTTGAATTTATTATGTTTATTTTAATTTTATAGATTTTTGTGTGTTTTTATAGTCATTTTGTTGTAATATGTTGTAGTTTAATTATTTGAAATTAATATTTTCATGGAACTTATGTTGTATATTTTATTATTGAAAATATTTAGTTTTAATTTAATTTATGTTTATTTTTGTAAAGAAGTTGTTGTATTTTTTTGCTCTTGAAAAAGTAAGAAAATGAAGGAAAATTGGCATTTTTGATATAAAAGAAAGGAAAGTTGGTATTGTTGAAATACCAAAAGCATTGCTCCCATGGCCCACGACAGCCCACTAGGCCCAATGCCTCCCACGCCAGCATCACACTCCAGCCTTGCCTCTTTTCCAGCAGCTTGCTTCAGCCAAGACCACACTCACAATCAACCATCAGGTGCCTCTTCACACCAAGCTACCTTCATCACATGGTTGAAGCCCATCACGCCTCCAGCACCCATTTCCTCCCAACTCACCAATGCCACAACCAGCCTGCCACCAGCTGCTTTATTCCACTTTCTTGAGCCCATAAAATGCTCTATGTTCCCTTGTCTAAAAATTCCACATTTTTACCCCACTTTCTACACATTTTATCCCAAAACATCATTATTACACCCTATAATCTACCCCTATTTGCCATATTATAATTAATTATATTAATTTAATCAATTTAATTATTTTAAATTGATTATTTTAATGCCCATTTTTTGGCTATAAATAAGGGATTTGGGGTGCAAATTTGGAGGGGAGGTTACTATACCATAATTTCTACACATTCAAAACCTCTCAATTCTCTTCATCATCTTCTTCTTTTTGGTTACTTTCTATGTATTTTTAGAGGAAAAATTTGGGGGTTTCTCCTCCAAATTTTCCTATTTATGTTTGTAATTTTTAGTGTGTATTTGCTATTCTAGTTATGAGCTTCTAATCTTTTTAAGATTATTAAGGTGATGATGAAACAATTTGTAACTAGATAATGTTTATTTTGTATGTTGATTTCCCATTTTGTGCAACAAAGTTTATGGAATTTTCTTCTTCAAATATCTTCTTTCATCTTAAATATCATGTATTTTGGATTGATAGCACATATTTACACTTTGTTCTTCATTAGTGCAAAAACATAATATTCTTTGTGTAAGATCTGTCATTAAATTGTAGACATCCATGCTTAGAACAAAAATATTATGTTCTGTCTTATAAATAATGTTCATTGATTTATTTGTTATTTCATTAGATTAATTTACACTAAATGCTTTGAAATTATAATTTTGAAAAGTGAAGAAAAATCCTACATTTTTTTTAAAGTAACTTGTGCTTGAATAGAAAATGTATTTTGAAAAAAATATAGTGTGATTTATTTCAACTATATCTAAACTTGGGAATCAATATACTTATAAATATTATTGCACTTGCATTTTGTGGATTCTAATATCTTAATAATCTTATTTTACATATCTCATTTGAAAACCATTTTTCTATTTAATTTTAAATCTTTTTACTACTTGTCTTTTATTTTTCTAAAACAAAATCTCATCAAATATTTGGAACTAGGTTAGAATATTCTTGCTTTGTTTGAAATAGTTTCTTTTGATGTTAGTCAACTCCCATGGGTTCGACCTCGTACTTACATGAACATTATATTCTGAAACGATTCGTGCACTTGCGAGTTTAAATATTAAAACACCCTCTTTTGGGATCATCAGTTAATCATAGATATGAACATCTATATCTTTTAATGAAGAAGTGAAATGATGGTTTCCTTTTAGTTTGGTTCAAGGTGCTAAATGATATAAAACTCATTCAATAATTAATATTTGTTTACTAAAATATCATTTACAAGGAACTAAGAGTTTTCAGGATAAAATACAATGAGGGGTAAAATGGTATTTTAGTCCCATCTCATTATAGACAGTCTATAGAGGATTGAATGATAATTATGGTTGTAACAATGGATTATTAATAACGTATCTATATTGGTTATAGAGCGTTCTATGAATTCAAGAGTGCAATTATGAGTCTTTAGTGGAGTCATGAGGAATTAGTAAGTTAGTAAATTTATTGGTTTAATTTATGATAACTTATTGGAGCTTGATTTCTTAGGCTCATGGTCCCCACTGAACCTTGGATAAAATCATCTAGATGGTCTCAATTAATTGATTTAATTATCAATTATATATATCAAAGTTGACCAGGTAAATTTTGGATAGTTTCACAGAGTTATGTAGTTTAGAGAACAAAAGAGAAATTAGGGCAAATTTATTAGTTAAGATAAATTGGTGTCTAAATTAATAAATAAGTTTAAAGCAATGTTCAAATATTAAATAATTAATTTGATAAAAGATTTAAATAATTAATCGATAGAAAATAATATGGGCCTTGATTTTAAGTCCAATAGGCTTATAATTAAAATGGAAATTTCACGGGACTATGGCCCATGGGAATTTCGACCTAGGGCTGATAATTGGCTATTATTTTATTGATTTTTTTAATTAAATAAGTAACATAATTGAGCCTATAAAAGGAATGCTAAGTGAGAGTTGAAAATAGATTACAAAAAGACTATCTAACAGAAAATCAGAAGATCTACTCTTGATGCTCTAGGTTATAGATTCTCTCAACAGCATAAGTCATTTTCTAAGCCTCAATATTCTATTCTCTTCTTCTCTCTGTATCTATCTCATGTGTTGAGAATTTCCCACTCTAGTCTAGGTGATTCTAAGGATGCTTTGGAAGGCTGTGAAGAAAATTGAAGAACGGTTCAGTTTCTTGGTGATACCCTGCGACAAAAAGGATATAAGGGTTAGAGAAACTAAAGGAAAGACTCAATCCTTCCCCTGCACAATAATGTTAGTGTTCTTATCATTATCTCTATATGAATTCAATTTTAGAAACATGTTCTAGGTTTTTTTATATTAATATGTTTAACATACGATTTACATGAAAATAAACATGATCCTGAATAAGTTTTCCCAACAACTGGCCTGAGAGCCTTTGTTAATCTTTATTTTCATGCATGAACATGGTAAAATTGAATTATTTGATGTGTTGAGTAATTGGATGGATTTCATGTTTTTTTTTATAAAACATATTCAATTTTAAGTGATTATTAACATATTTGGGTTATTTTGTTGTGTTTTCTTTGCAATTTTTTTTTTATATAAATGCTTTATCTAATGTAAAACATGGAAAAAAATTATTTAGAAAACGCTTTTGGGTTGAAAAATTACACAAATTTTATTAAAAAAAAAATTCAGGTTGTGGCCGCGGCTATCAGTTTTCACTGCCCGCAGCCTGGGTAACAGCGGCTAGTGGTCGCGGCCACCATCAACCCCTGGCCGCGGCTAGCACACGTATTTTTGTCCAGATAGTCTCGTGGTCGCGACCACTAGTTTTCACTAGCCGCGACCTGCAATAATTTTTTCTTAAAATTTGATTTTTGAATGTCTTTTTTAATAGGGTAATACAAAAAAATGAGAACTTTTCTATTATTTAAAAATATCTTTTTGAAATACGATATTTTTGTTGTTTGATCTTTTACAAAAGAGATATTTTTTACAAAGATTCAAATTCAAATTTAAAAATAGGTTCACTAATTAATTTTAAATATTTTAATATATAAAAATATTAGAATTAAGTTATCAGATATTAAAGATATTTTTAAAAAAATTATTTAAAAATAATAATATATGAATATTCTATGAATTTTAATATTTAAATAATTTGAAATTGGAAAATTTGTTGACTAGATATTTTTATTGATATTTGAATTTGTTTAATAGTTTAAGATATTTTTTAAAAAAACAGCAGATGATATTTTTTTTAAAATTTTATAACTGGTTAAATTTTTTTAAAATATCATGTTTTTCAAACCAATTAATAAAATATTTTTTAATAAATGGGCTTTAAATTTACTGTGGTTAATTGTTGATAAATCCTATTTAAATTAAATTAATATTTTCAAAATGACCTAAACAAATTTGATTGTTGATAAATAAAATTTAAACTAACTTTTGTTAATTGTTGATGAATTTCATTTTAATTGATTTATTTATTTTTGCAAAATATTATTTAATTCGAGTTTTTGAATAAATTCTAGAAAATTAATTGTGATATTTTTACAAATGAAATAAATTGTGGTATTTTTGCATAAATTCATAGACTTTCTCGTATAGTAACATGATTAGACCCATCCAATTATAACATATTTGTTTGCACTATATGTGGTATTTTTGCAATTGGGCTTAGATGCATATAGTGACCCATATGTTTGTTTAATATATGAATTTTGCCAAATAAAATATTCATAAAATAATAGATTTTATTTGGGCCCATTAGAAAATGTAAAGTTTAAATTCCTCTCTTGTGGGTGATTCTACTTGTGAATGCCAATTTGTTTTGCATGACTATAGTGGGACTAATAAATTAATAACAATTAATAAAACGAATGTTTAAATTCCTGTTTTTTCGACCTTGTTTGGAAGTTAGGGGGCCTTAGTAGTGGGAACGACATACTGGACCCAGCCCTCTTCCGTGCAAGCCCAATTGCCAATGCCCATTTGCCTGAGTTAGACTTAATTGTATAGGTTCATTATATTAGTTAAGCCTAAATATTGATTAGCAATAAATTAATTGAATTTGTTTCAATGTGACACTTTAGAATTAAAAGGAAATTATAGGACTTTTGTTTTTAAATTTTAATCTTATAATTTTTTGGAGAACCATAGTCATTAATTTTCGAAAAATAATAATTAAAATACTATTTTTATAATGAGCTTATTTTAAGAATTATATTCGATCTCCACCGTTGGTTTAACATGGTCAATAAATTAGTAGGGCCTCGAAATGCTTTGATTCGTCCCCTACGGAAAGTGTTCATTAGTTATTTTGACAATGTTAGATTTTGAAAGATAGATAACTATAGGTCAAATTCTACTAGACTCACCCCTACAGTGACTACTAGGACTAAATCTATGATTATCGAAACCATGGGTCTAGCTCAAAAAATAAGAGATTTTGTCTTCTTATTTTTGGTCGAATAGTAGGTTGTTAATGATGGTGTCCATTATTAAATAAATTTACAACTTTATTTAACTAGTGGTATTTTTTACTCTCGCCAACTGGGACAAGGATATCATAGATTAGTTAAAAACCTAAAAAAATAGAGATATGATTGTTTTTGGTATTTTTTTCTCATATCTTACATATTTTTGGTATATGTTGTGCTATTTCTTGAAATTTGTGTGAATAGAAGTTTTATTAAGCAAATGTGATTGATTTCTATTTTATTGATAATTTATAGTATCATTGTAGTTGTGTCTACTCCCATCATTTCTTAACTTTCTATGGAGAAACTCACTGGAGAAAACTTTCTTAAATAATGGAAGCAAAACATCAACATTGTGTTGATTGGTGACAATTCCAAGTTCGTCATGACTGAGGAATCCCCTGAAGTTCCAGATGAAGGAGCTACCAAGTCTGTGAGGGATAAGTATGACCATTGGCAGGCGACTAACAACAAGGCGCGGTACTACATGTTGACTAGTATGGTCGACACTCTCAAGACAAAGATGGAGAGTGTCAAGACGGCCTACGAAATCATGGATCAACTCCAAGACATGTTTGGTGCCAAGTCAGCGTAGACTCGTTTTGAGGCCACCAAGAAATATGCCAATGCTCAGATGACACTGTCTCAACATGTTCGCGATCATCTGATCAAAATGACAAACTACTTTCAGGAAGATGAACTGCATCAGTCTTAATCCTCATCAGTCTCTATCCAGCTTTCCTGCCATTCACCACCAATTATTTGTTGAACTGCATTCGTCTTAATCCTCATCAGTCTCTATCCAGCTTTCCTGCCATTCACCACCAATTATATGTTGAATAAACTCAAATATGGTCTAACGCAGCTCATGAACGAGCTTTAGACTTTTGAGTCTATCATGGATGGACCAAGTAAGGGAGGAGAAAAGAAGAAAACTACTGCTACTGCTGCTGATCCAGCTAAGGCTGAAGCTAACCTAGCTTCATCTTCGAAAGCTAGAAATAAGAGGAAAGATAGACAAAACGACAACTTTAAGGCTGCAAAGATGAGTGCGCAACCAAATGCATAGACGCCTAAGGGGAAGAACAAGAAAAACAAGAAAGGTAAAGGTAAGTGCTTTCACTGCAAAAAGAAGGGGCATTGAAACAAGATTGCCCCAAGTTTCTAGCAGCGAAAAACAAAGGTAATGATTATAGTTCATTTATATTGGAAACATGTGTTTTAGAGAATGATAAATCTATTTGGATTATTGATTTTGGATCTACTAACCATGTTTGTAATTCTTTACAGCTTCTTGAATCGTGGGATGAAGTGGACGAAGGAGGCTTAAAGCTTAGAGTTGGGAATGGAGCGTTCACAGCGGTCTAAGCTCGAGGAAAATCTCACATAAAGTATAGAAATAAATTTTTAATTTTGAATGATGTATTTTTTATTTCAGATTTTAGTAGAAATTTAATTTCAGTTTCCATGTTGCAATCAAAACGATTTGTTATGTTTTTCACCAGTTTTAATATATCTATTTATTTCAATGGATCACAATTGTATATTGCAAGTTTGGAAAATGAGTTTTATATTATGCGACCTAACGAACCCCTCATGCTTAATAATGAATTATTAAAAGTAATTAAACCTAGGACCAATAAACGTCAAAAGACTCATAATGATAAAACAACGTATTTATGGAATTTGAGACTAGGTCACATTGGCTATGATAGGATTCAAAAACTTACAAAGGACAGGCCTTTGATGGAACTCACGTTAGGTGTATTATCTGTCTATGAATCTTGTCTAGAAGGCAAACTGGCCAAGCGTCCATTCTCTGCAAAGGGTGATAGGGCCAAGGAACCACTTCGACTTGTTCATTCAGATGTTTGTGGACCTTTGAATGCACAAGCCAGGGGTGGTTTTGAGTACTTCGTCACGTTCATTGATGATTACTCTAGATACTCATGTCTTTACCTAATGCATAGGAAATAAGAAACATTTTCAAAGTTTCAGGAATTCCTAGCTATGGCTCAAAACCAATTAGGTAAAATGATAAAGATCTTGCAATCTAATAGGGGTGGGGAATATTTGGATATGTAGTTCCAAGATCATTTAGCTGAACTTGAGATTTTATCACAACTTACTGGCCCTGGTACTCCGCAACAAAATTATGTAGCGGAACGCCGGAACAAAACTTTATTAGAAATGGTTAGATACATGCTTAGTTACTCAACTCTACCAACTTCATTTTGGGGACATGCAATTGAAACTGCGAATGACATTCTCAATGTCGTGCCGTCCAAATCAATCCCTAAAACACCTTTAGAACGTTGGAATGGTCGTGAACCTAGTTTACGCCATTATAGTATCTGGGGGTGTCCCGCCCACGTCCTAAGGAAAAATGAGGAAAAGCTAGAACCGCGAACTGAAGTTTGCATGTTTGTTGGCTATCCTAAAGGTACTCGGGTGGACTTTTTTTTATTCATTCAGAAAAGAAAGTGTTTACTTCTACGAATGCTACTTTTGTGGAAAATAACTATGTCCAAAACTTCAAACCACTCAAAAAAGTAGTTTTTAGAGGAGATGGTTGAAGAATTGACTCCAACCAATGTTCCATCATCATCAACGTGAGTTGATGATGATGTTAGGAAAGAGTTTCCTAGTTGCAGCGGAATGGTGGTGGGTTGGCCCAGTGTACAACAAAAAAATTTGTAACATATTTAAACTAACTTTAAATATGCAGATCCATTAATATACATACATTAATCATAAGCAAGAAAAAAATAGAAAACATACCTCTTGATGCCTATCAAGTGTCCTTCCTATCTTTTCGTAATTTGAACGAACTTCCTATCCAAGTTGCTCTCAGGTACTCACACCAAGATCTTCCACGACGTTCTCTACACCTCAATGAGAGTTTTTTACGTGGTTCAGCAATCAAAAGACTCAACTCCTAAGGACCAGCAAGAAGGGGAGGAAAAATAAACAAAAACATCTCGAGGAGAAACTTACCAACCCTGGAAAAGTCCAGGAGTAATGCTGGATTGGTCCGCGTGGGAAAGTCACTTGTCTAGAAAAAGTAGTCTTTGTAGTCCCGCGCATGGCTCTTGTTGCCGCACGGAGCCTTGTAAGACATGCCCTGGTACGTATACTTCATCAAAGTATAGCATCTGTCATGGTTCCCTTTCTTCGGGCATGCTCAGAAGTTGTATATGTAAAGGATCTCTACTAGAGAAGGGGTGGCCTAAGTGAGCCAGGGTCAGCTAAATAATCAAAGGACTCGGCCTAAGCGAGCCAGGGTCAAATAAATAATTAGAGGACTCAGCCTAAGCGAGCCGGGGCTTTCAGCTGATCTACGTCCAGGTGGATCTCAACCTCTCGTGGTTCTCTCAGACGCTTAGAACGCTTAGAACCTCTAATTAATTAATTCCTTGGGTACAATTCTAATATCCACCTGAGAATATCAAACCCATTGGTTGCAAGTGGATATTCAAGGTACTTGTAATAAATACAATAATTGGCAAGAATAACTGGTTGCGCATAGTTCCTTTTATTTTTCATAATAAAATGGACAAGGTTCGTTAGTACCTTGATGGCATGAGCCTAAAAGCAAGGTCTTAACTTGTTAGAGGCGGTCCGTAAGAAAAATGCAGTCGAACTGCTGGCTATGTACATTCCACCTCGGAGCTCTCCACCTCAGGCTTGGTTTCGTTTCTTTTCTTTGCAACTCCCCGGTAACGACGCCAAAAACTTGATGGACTCGCTAATTGAGTCGTTTGGCCATAAACGTGTAACTAAGCATGACTAGCGGTTTAGGGGTTAAAAACTGACGAGCGTAGAGGTTTGTCAATGTAGAGGAGGCGAGTCTTCGAGGTATCAGTTTCTTCGAGCTGAATTTCTTCGAGCTCCTCTAAAGTTTCGAGGTCAACCTTCTCCTCAATCCTCGGATCGATCTCTTCGTCAACCTCGAAGACCGTTCCGTCTTTGTTTTGTATGATGACGAGTGCTTGAGCGTTCGTTTGTTTCTTTCCTCTCATGGAGATGCTATAACATTCCCTCCCTGCCAATTGGTCTCCTTTCAACGTCCCGACGTTCGAAAATTTTCCCCTTGACATCTCATGGTTAAATGCTTCTATTGGAGATGAAACAGTGCCTCAAAATCCATTGTGATATCCTCCCACTTCCATTCAGGAATGTAGAGCGATTGAAGTAACCCTGCTGGTCTCTGGTGTTCCGCTTTGCCTTCCTATATCTTTTTCTCCTTCAGTTTCCTTTAAGATTTTTGAACCATTCTTGAGGATTCAAGCTTGGAGACTGAGAGAGGCTGAAGAGCCAAAAACACAGGAAATTTAAAATAGTCGAAAGTAACGTTGGAGAGTTCGTCCTCGACCTCTTATGTAAAAATCAAGATGGTAAAATAAGATTATTAAGGATTAGAATCCACAAAATATAAGTTCAATAATATTTATAAGTACATTGATTCCCAAGTTTTAGTGATAGTTAAAATAAATCAAACTATCATTTTCCAAATAGATTTATAATTTTAAGCACAAATTACTTCTAAAAATGTTGACCCACGATTTGGCCAACTGACACGGAGTCAAAATATGCTTGATATGAATGAAAGTCAAGATCCATACGCTCAACCAGAATATCTTTCCCCTTTTTGTGTTGGCGGGTAGTATCAGCTTGAGGGGCACTCTGCGCAGAAGAGTGTGGGCACTTAGAGAATAAAGGATGGTTAATTTCTAATTCTACTTGATGTACTCAACACATGAGATCAAGAGAATAGGCATGGGATTAGTTCTGTATCTTTTTCAGGGAGAGATAGAAAAGTATCGTTCTTTTCTTTAGATCAAATAATTGCCTGTGTTTAAGTGTATTCTATTTATTTTCTGATATGTCCAACTTAAAAAGAAAATATTCAAATTTTAAAAAATAAATTTGTAACCAATTTACAATTTATATTTTAATTAATTAATTATCTTATTAATGAAAATATCCAAAAACTAACTTTTGAATTTTCCATTAATTAATTAATTAAATAAATAAAATTGAAAAATTTATCCCTGAAGATCTGTGCATTACACGACTGTGTGTGATCGTGTACAACCCTATATTTTAGGGGTATTTAATTTTTCCATAATTATATAATTATTTATTCAAACTACCTTGTCAAATAAAAATCTAACAACCTGATAATTAATTCAAATTTGAATTAATTATTTTTTAACTAATTATCAAATATAATTTATTATTTAAATAAATATCAATATTTTAAATTCAAATATAATTTAAACTTATCAGATTATTATCTCCCACTAAAATAAAGATATTTAATTAATTCTACCAATTAATTAAAACTAATTTAAACTAAATAATACTTTCAAAATTAAATATTTAATTTATTATAATTTAAAAAATTATAATTAATTAATTATTTAATATAATTTCAAAAATAAATTTAATTATTTAATATAATTTCAAAAATTACATAATAATTAAATATTAATTAATTTTGTTAATTACAACTAATTTGTAATTAATTAATTAATCACTATTGTAAATAATTGCATATTTGGCCCAAATAACAAATTTCTTCTTAAATATGTCTTCCAACCATTTTTCCCTTTATATCAACTCTTGTCTTGAATAGTATTGATAGAGCCGCTGTGGAGACCTATGGACCTATAATTCCAAGCTCCAATAAATTTGAGATTATTAATTAAACTCTTTAATGAAATAATCTTAATTTATTAATCTCATGATTACTCCACTATAAATATGAGATTGCACTCTTGTAATTATAGACATTTCATTTACTGAGTACTTTATAAAATAAAGTGTCCATAGATATAATCATTACATACAAATTAACCCTCTAATAATGGTTCATAAATAATCGGGAATAAAATTACTATTTTACCCTTTTAATTATATCTTGTTTCCTTAAGTACTAAATTATGAATTTGAGCTCAATAACCTTTTCAGTCCCAAAAGTCAACCCTTAAGAGAACCATTATTCAGTCTCTTACGAGAAGGTATTGATTCCATATCTGTATACTATGTCCCCAGCCATTTATATTAATGAGTTCCCAAAATAAAAGTTTCTAGCCTGATCATTCTGACAGACCATAACGAGTGAATCAAAGAACTCATATAACATAAACAAGAGTTCATAGTAACTTCAGGATTAAGATCTATTTGTATATGATCATCTGTTGATATATTTAATTAATACTTCGAAACGATATTTAACTAAGTATTAATAAACATATCTGGTCCAGTTTTATATATTCTATAATATATAGAGTACATCCACCAAAGTGTCCTGCTACACTAGTAATCCGGATGTAGATCACATGTATTCATAATACTAGTGGACCGTACTTGCAGTAATTAATCTAAAGATCCCAAAACTTTATTTTACTGCGAACTATTCAAGTTCATTTATCTCAAACACAATCATCCCGTACCAATACGTGTTTGAGATCACATATATGAACTTAGGAATTTTTCTGATATTTACTTAATATTATCACAAAATAATACAGTCCATAAAATATATGCATATCAAATTCAATTTATTTATTTATTTCTTAAAACAATGTCTACTACATATGCTTTCAGGGCACAATTCCCAACAGATGAAATTCTGACTCTTCATGTCCAACTGATGCAAGTCGATTTAAATGAAGAAAGTACCACTGTTCCTGAGCAAACGGTCACGGAGCCTCGTCGTAGTGGGAGGGTTTCTAGGAACCCAGTCGCTACAGTTTGGATGGTGAAACCAATATGGTTGTTGGTGACGATGATCGATTGTCTTTCAAATAGGCAATGGCTAGCCCTAAAAAGGAACTATGGCTCGAAGCCATGAAACAAGAAATGGAGTCCATGTACTCAAATTTCGTCTAGGATCTTGTGGAAGCTCCTAGTGACTTTAGGGCCATTGGGTGTAAGTGGATCTACAAGAAGAAATGAGGTGTTGATGGAAATATTGAAACTTATAAAGCTCGATTAGTGGCAAAGGGTTATACCCAAAGAGAAGGCGTGGACTATGAAAAAACTTTTAGTCCGGTAACCATGCTCAAGTCCATTCGCATCCTCCTATCCATAGCAGCCACTCTCGACTATGAGATCTGGCAAATGGACATCAAGACAACTTTTCTTAATGGGAAGCTTGACGAAGTAATCTATATGGATCAACTAGGAGGATTTAAAGTAGATGGACAAGAAAGAAAAGTTTGCAAGTTGAATAGGTCCATTTATGGACTTAAGCAAGCTTCTCGTTCCTGGAATCTTAGGTTTGATGAAAGAATCAAAACGTATGGCTTTGAACAAAATATTGATGAGCTTTGTGTTTACCAACTGAAGGCAAATCAAATAGTGGTATTCCTGGTTCTTTATGTAGATGATATCTTACTCATTGGAAACAATGTTAAGAAATTATCAGATGTGAACAATTGGCTGAATACTCAATTCTAGATGAAGGATTTGAGTGAAGCAAGTTATGTTCTTGGAATCAAAATCATTAGGGATAGAAAGAACAAACTCTTAGCTCTATCTCAAGAAACTTACATAGATAAAGTGCTTGAACATTTCTCAATGATGAATTCCGAGAAAGGACATCTACCGTCCCGCCATGGAATTCATCTTTCAAAGAAGCAGTCTCCCAAACTCCTGAAGAGGAAGATGTAATGAGAGAACTTCCTTACGCATTTGTAGTTGGAAGTCTGATGTACGTTATGTTGTGTACTAGACCAGATATCTGCAGTGCAGTGGAAGTAGTGAGCAGGTATCAATCAAACCTAGGAACATTGGATAGTAGTTAAGCATATTCTGAAGTATTTAAGGCGAACTATGGATTATATGTTAGTCTACAAGGGTGGTGTTCTGAAGCCTATTGGCTACACCGATTTAGATTTTCAGACTGATGTCGATGACATGAAGTCTGCTTCTGGAATGGTGTTTACTCTTAGGGTGGAGCTGTGATATGGAGAAGCGTAAAGCATTCTGCGATCTCAAATTCCACCTTGGAGGCTGAATACATAGCTACGTCAAAAGAAGCTCAGGAAATAGTCTGGCTAAAAAAGTTCTATTCAGAACTTGGTGTTATTCCAGAAATGGATAAATCACTTGTGTTGTTTTGTAACAACACAGGAGCGATAGCCAACTCGAAAGAACATCGAAGTCACAAGAGGAGTAAGCATATAGAAAGGAAGTATCACATAATTCGAGAATATGTGGCCAGGGGAGATGTGAAGGTTATGAAGATTGCATTTGAAGACAATCTTGCGGATTCATTTACGAAGACACTGCCAGAATCTACATTTGATAAGCATATCAAGGAAATGGGATTAGTAGAATTAAGTCATTGGTTTCAATTAACGCAAATGGGAGTTTTTTGGGGTATAATGCCCTAATTAAAACACAATTTCATTGTAATCTCATTTGTTATACCCAGATTTCGAGCCATAGTAAATATGACCTCGAAAGCTGAGTTCGCATTAAATGGTCTCGTGAGGGTTAGGGTACGTTCTACGATTGTAAGTCGAGCCTGCAAAGTATGATACATGACCTCGAGTGTAGTGACCTCGAAATGATCTCGATCTCGAAAGACAGCTCTGAGAGCCCCTCATCTTCAGGAACAACTTCGGAGCAGGGATCTCGAGCTCGATATGCTATCTCGAAAGCAATGTTAGCTTGGGAGATGTCAGTGGCTCGCACAATGACGTGAAACCTGAGATGCTGAAGCCTTGGAGATACGCTATGATCACCTTGAATATCTACAAGTATTGTAGATATGGGATGTAATCCTCATTTATTGATGTAAATCCCTAAGAATCGTGGGATATTATTTAGTCAGTTATGCGTTTCCTGATCTTTGGGGAACGTTTCCTTTTATATCTGATTATTGGCATTTAAGGCCATTTATTTTTATTCACAAAAGAGTAACTACCCAAAATATGTGGGATAGTATTCTGCATCCTTCTCTATAAATAGAGAAGTCATGCACAATTGTAAGGTCCCCGAAATTCTGATCCTTGAAAGAAAACTCTGAAGAATTCATGCTTAAAGAATTTTCAGAGATAATCTTGAGTTTAATAACAGAGACTCGTGGACTAGGCAGATTTAACTGCTGAACCACGTAAAAACCGTGTGTCTGATTCGTTTGTTTCTTTTAGCCATTGTTTTTAATTGTTTACGTGCTCTCTTCTTTTATCTGTTGACGAAAAACGGCGTCAACAGTTTGGTGCTTTCATTGAGAGCCTCAAGCATCCATCCCAGAGAGATTCATGGCTGCAAACAATCAGAACACTCCTGAAGAAAATTACCCAAGGCGTTCTGGAAAACAACCAATGGAGAACCCGGACGCTGAAGAAAGGAGTGGGTCCTCTGATTCCCGGGGACCACCTCCACAACCAAGGGATGAGGACATGTATTATAACCCTGAGCGTTATGTCCCTATTGTAGAATTGGAGAATCGGCAGCTGAAACAACTGCTGGCAGATGCCAACAAACGTAACGAGGAGTTGACTAGGATAGCCGCGGAGGCGCAGGTGGCTCAGCCCCCGCTTCTGCGCGAAGACCAAGTCCCTCCTCCAAGGGATGTGCACGTTCCTCCCCGGAGGCCCCGTGGGCGTCCACGAAAAAATGCTACCACAAGGAGGCCAGCACAACCTCCAGCACCAACAGAGCCATCTGCTCCTTCTAGGCCTCAAAGGAGTACCCGAGCTCGGGTCCCGCCTAATCCACCTGTGGTAGTGCCTGCAGGAACTGAGAACAACCGAGCTCCTGCCGAGGCTCGGACTCAGGTTCCTGGTAGTGCACCGAACGCAACTGGCCCATCTCGGGCAAATTCTGGACCCTCCAGGCCGAGGCAAGGACGGCAACCACCGTCACCTATACGGTTTCCTCCGTCTCCCATAAGATATCCTTCACCTCCCTGCAGGAACGCTCTACCTGGTCGAGATCAGGATCAAGGGCGTACAGGGGAAAGACAAGGAGACAGGGAGACATTCCAGGGGCGGAAAGGCGCGCCATCCGAGAGAAGTCAGACGTCCCGATCTCGCACTGCAGAGACAAGGCGACATAGAAAGGATCCACCACGAAATGACCGATCGATGAGTTTCACCAGTGATGAGTCCGGAGAAACTAGGTCTGTCAGTAAACACGACCGGGGTCGTAAAAATACTAGAAATCACAAGAGCCATCCCGACCTACGCAATCATCTGAATCAGAGCAGGGGAAAGGGAGATCATACAAATCCGGATCTTAGGAATCATCTGAATGGGCGTAGAGATCCCTCACGGAGACGCGAGCCTGGGATCGCGATTAATGACTATCAATTCCAAACACCGCCTAAGGACCCAGTGCAAGAAAGGATCGATCAGCTCGAAAAAGCCTTTAGGCTTTTGAAGAATGAACGAGGGAACGGTCGATATGAGGACTCTGATGAGGAGCTCGAGCCGTTTGCTCCCAATATTTCTAACACTCAGTTCCCCCAAGGGTTCCGGATTCCTCACGTCCCAGCGTTTGAAGGAAAAACCGACCCATGCAGCCATCTGAGTACATTCAACACTATCATGAGAGCTAGTAACGTGGGTTACGAGCTCAGATGTATCTTGTTTCCGACATCATTGGCCGGACCTGCCAAGAGTTGGTTCGAGAAGTACAAGAGACATTCTATAACTTCGTGGGATCAATTGTCTAGAGACTTCAAGAAGCAGTTCTGAGCTATGATGGGAGTCAGACCCGAAGCATCCACTTTGACTAACGTCCGACAACAACCGGGCGAAACACTGAAGAGCTACCTGACAAGATTTAATCTAGAGGTCGCCCATGCCCGAGACGTGGATGACAGTGGGCATTTGATGGCCATCCGAGCTGGTGTTTTACCCGGGAGTGCCCTTTGGGATGACATGCAAGGGAAACCGGTGAGGTCGATAACCGAGTTTAACAGACGGGCGCAGAGATTTGTCAATGTAGAGGAGGCGAGGTCAACACTCAAGGCGACCTCGCAGACCGAAACTACAACGATAAACATTAACTCCGCCTCAACCTCGGTTGACCCAGCAGCTACACAGCCTACCTCGGAGAATCCCTCCAAGAGGAAAAAGAGCGAGGGAAATAATCCCGAGGTTGATGGAGGAAAGAAGAAAAAAGGAGAAAGGTATTTCTCCGTATATAAAGTGCACACCGAGCTCAAAGAGTCTCGGGAAAACATATACCTGGCTAATGAAAACCAGGTCCCCTTCAGGCGTCCGGACCCTATGAGGAATCAAAAGTCCAAGAGGGACTCCAGCAAGTATTGTCGATTTCATAGGGACACCGGCCACACAACTGATGAGTGCCGACAGCTGAAGGACGAGATCGAAGGGTTGATCTCGAGAGGTTATTTCCGGCAGTATGTCAAAAACCAGAATACTGGACAGGCTACTGCCAGCCAGAGAGTAGTCGCGCTTCCGGCAGCACAGAATAATAACTCCCTATCTCGAGATGAAGACAGGCCTCCGCCGATAGATGGAGAGGACGTAATAACCATCTCGGGAGGTCCTCATCTCGCAGGAGGGGGAAGAATTGCTCAAAAACGATATGTGAATGAGCTGAAGACAGGGGACGGGTCTCCATATGAACCCGAACCAAGGGCACCAAAAAGCCAAAGGGTTGAGACTCAGCCTATAACCTTCACCGAGGAGGATGCCTCTCATGTCCAGTTCCCTCATCATGATCCACTCGTCATCACCCTACAGCTTGCCAACAAAAGAGTGCGCCGAGTTCTCATAGACAATGGGAGCTCAGTTAACATTCTTTATAAAGCAACTCTAGAAAAAATGGGACTCTCCCTTCGCGACCTGAAGGCTTGTGCAACCACTTTGTACGGCTTTTCTGGAGAAGGAACCGCCTGTATGGGGTCCATTGAACTCCCTGTGACCTTGGGAGACTATCCAGTCTCGGTGACCAAGATGATGGAGTTCGTGGTAGTAGAGTTACCTTCTGCCTACAATGTATTGCTCGGGAGACCCGCCCTGGTCAGGCTGGGGGCAGTTTCATCTACAAGGCATCTAGCCCTTAAGTTCCCAACTCCAAGTGGAGTCGGAACATTGAAGGGAGATCAATTGGCAGGAAGGGAGTGCTACAGCATTTCCTTAAGGGGAAAGAAACAAACAAACACGCAAGCACTCGTTGTCATACAGAATAAAGATGGGACAGTCTTACAAATTGATGAGGAGATCGATCTAAGGATTGAAGAGAAGGTTGACCTCCAACCTTTGGAGGAGCTCGAAGAGGTTCAGCTCGATGAATCTGATCCCTCAAAGAAGGTGAAGGTCGGGAAACACCTCCAAGACGAATCAAAATAGCAATTAATTTGCTTTCTGAAGAAAAACCAGGATGTCTTCGCGTGGTCACACTCTGACATGGTGGGAATAAGCCCTAATGTAGCGAGCCACACATTGAATATAGACAAAAGCTTTCCCCCGAAGCAGCAAAAGCGAAGGCAGCTGGATGAAGACAGAAAGAAAGCACTAAAGGAGGAGGTGGACAGGCTGAAAGCAAATAATTTTATAAGGGACGCTTTTTACCCTGATTGGGTGGCCAATCCAGTGTTGGTCCCGAAACCCAATTGGACATGGAGGACGTGCATTGACTACTGGGACCTCAACAAGGCCTGCCCGAAAGACTGTTTTCCCCTGCCGAGAATTGATCAGCTCGTAGATGCCACGGCAGGGCATGGTTTGATGTCGTTCATGGATGCCTATTCTGGATATAACCAGATTCCCATGCATGCCCCCGACCAAGAGCATACGAGCTTCATTACAGACAAAGGGCTCTACTGCTACAATGTCATGCCATTCGGACTCAAGAATGCCGGAGCCACGTACCAGCGGCTCGTAAACATGATGTTCTTAGAGCAAATAGGGAACAACATGGAAGTTTATGTTGACGACATGCTTGTAAAGTCTCAACTTAACAAGAACCATGTTGATGACCTCGAAGAGTGCTTTGGCGTGCTCAGAAAGTACAACATGAAGTTGAATCCTCAGAAGTGCACTTTTGGGGTGTCTTCAGGAAAATTTCTGGGTTTCATTGTCAATTCTCGTGGGATCGAGGCTAATCCCGACAAGATAAAGGCCCTCATCGATATGCCTTCACCTCGGAAGCATAAAGATGTTCAAAGCCTGACTGGCAGGATGGCAGCTCTGAGCAGGTTCATCTCGAAGTCAACAGACCGCGGTCTCCCATTCTTCAACTTATTGAAAGGAAGTAAGAAGTTCGAATGGACAGATGAGTGCGAGCTAGCCTTTGAGGAGCTCAAAAAGCACCTAGCCGAACCGCCCATCCTATCAAAGCCTGAGACGGGAGAAGTACTGTTCCTGTACCTCTCAACTACCGAACACGCGATAAGCGCGGTGCTCGTCCGAGAGGAAGAGAGAATACAGAAACCCGTCTACTATATCAGTAAAAGATTACTGGGGGCAGAGTCAAGGTATCCACTGATGGAGAAGCTCGCCCTCAGTCTGATCCACTCATCTCGAAAGCTCCGCCCTTACTTTCAGGCACATCCTATCCATGTATTAACAGATCAACCACTAAGGCAAGTCTTGTCTAAACCAGAGGCGTCTGGTCGACTCCTAAAGTGGGCTGTTGAACTCGGACAATTCGAGGTCACCTACCATCCGAGGACGACCATCAAGGCACAAGCATTGGCGGATTTCATAGTGGAGTGCACCGGCATCGCTGATGACGAGGTAACAACCACGGCCCACGAGCTGTGGAAACTTTACGTCGACGGGTCGTCAAATGAAAATGGAGCGGGGGCAGGAGTTATTTTGATCACTCCTGCAGGGAGAAAATTTCACTCTGCCTTAAGGTTCGGCTTTAAAGCATCTAATAATGAAGCTGAGTACGAGGCTTTACTGGCGGGACTACGAATAGCAAAGGAACTCAAGGCCAAAGCTATACATTGTTACAGCGACTCTCAGCTCGTAGTTAATCAAATCTTGGGAGAGTACCAGGCTCGTGGCACAAAAATGGCAGCTTATCTGGAGAAGGCAAAGTACGCATTGGAGTTTTTTGAGTTTTATGCAATCGAACAGGTTCCCCGAGAACAAAACTCAAACGCAGATGCCTTAGCTCGCCTCGCCACCTCCGCCGAAAATGAGGAGCTGAATGTTGTACCCGTAGAGCACCTGTCAATGCCCAGCATAACTAAGCCTGACGAGGAAGATGTGAGTATGATCGAGACAGAGCCGACCTGGATGAGCCCGATAGTTGAGTACCTCAAAAATGGAATTCTTCCGAAAGATCGAAATCAGGCTCGGAAACTAATGTATTAACTTCCCCGTTACACCACCCTGGACGGAAGGCTATATAGAAGAGGGTATTCCATGCCATTGCTCAGGTGTGTGACTCCCCCCGAGGCAAAGAAGATTATTGAAGAAATTCATGAAGGGTTCTGCGGAGATCATACCGGGGGGCATAGCCTATCCAAGAAGATTATACGCCAAGGATATTTCTGGCCAACCATTAAAACGGATTCTTTCGAGTTCATGAAAACGTACGACAAGTGCCAGAGATTCGCCACGATACCCCGAGCTCCACCTTCCGAACTAACCATGTTGACATCCCCATGGCCTTTTGCGGTATGGGGCATCGACCTCATAGGCTCACTCCCAACTGGCAAAGGAGGAGTAAAATATGCTGTGGTCGCGGTTGATTACTTCACAAAATGGACGGAGGCTGAACCATTGGCGACCATAACATCGAAGAAGATCCTAGATTTCGTGGTAAAGAACATCGTATGCCGATATGGAGTGCCAAGAAAGATTGTGTCTGACAACGGAACCCAGTTTGACTGCGATTTATTTACCAACTTTTGTAACAAGAACGGTATAATAAAGAGCTTTTCGTCAGTGGCTCACCCTCAGGCGAACGGTCAGGTCGAAGCCGTTAATAAAACTCTCAAGAGTTCCTTGAAGAAAAAGTTGGAAGAAGCAAAGGGACGATGGCCTGAGGAATTACCCCAAGTCCTTTGGGGATATAGAACTACAGTTCGGACATCAACTGGGCATACCCCGTTTTCTCTAGCATACGGCTGCGAGGCAATGTTGCCCATTGAGGTCGAAATTCCGACGATTCGAACTCAGA
Source organism: Humulus lupulus (assembly GCF_963169125.1). NCBI lineage: Eukaryota > Viridiplantae > Streptophyta > Magnoliopsida > Rosales > Cannabaceae > Humulus > Humulus lupulus. The sequence continues at coordinate 19,531,384 of NC_084801.1, read as the reverse complement.
TTTACGACCAAAGTTCCAATCATACTCAGCTCGAAGAAACCCTAGACTTGATCGAAGAAAAAAGGGAAGAGGCTCAGCTGAAAAATGCTGCTTACCAGCAACGGACCACGAGATATTTCAGTAAGAGGGTTCGAGACCGAAAGTTCGGAGTGGGAGACCTGATTTTGAGACGAGTATTCTTAGCAACCCGAGATCCAGCAGCTGGGGTGCTCGGGCCGAACTGGGAAGGACCATACCAGATAGAGTCAATCATCCGACCGGGCGTATACAAACTTGTGAGATTAGATGGGAGCCTGATACCTCGAGCATGGAATGGCGAACACCTTAGACCATATTATCAATAGTATAGGAAGTGTCGCCCGTAACCATGATTTTCTGTACTTAGTTTGTTTTTGAATTTCAAATAAAGGGTCTACTTTGTTTCACATGTAATTTATTTTTATTTTTTGCAAATCTCTCTTAATTTAATAACCTATGATCACACTCATAGGATATTAAGGGGGCATCATTGGTATACATACATACCACCAGCTTAAAAAAAAAATATACATAAAGTACTTGGATATAACCAAGTACGCGATATTAGATAGATCGGACATAACCGAATTATCGAACACAAAGTATTTGGACATGACCAAATGCGCGAGCTAAGATAATTCGGATATAACCAAACCATCGCAAGCTAAGATAGTTCGGATATAACCGAACCATCAAAACCTAAATATCTGGAGTTAACCAGATGTGTAGGCACAACAGGTTTGGAACAAACCGACCAAATTATCAATCGACGACAAATGGGAGCCTAAACCTATTGCGAGATAAGTCAAAGTCGAGGCTGGAATATCTTAGAAATATAGTTTCGAACTCTTAACCTCGGAGCTAAAATACTGAGGATGAGGAAAAGTAACTAAAAAAAAAAAAAAGATATAACCAAATCATTCATATTACATACCATATAAGTACTTTCGAGTTCATGGTTGGAGTAATATCCGACCTTGATAAATAACGAGGTCGGAAACGGATAATCCGAATAAACTATGCATGAATGCATCGAATTTCGAGCCTAAAATCCAAACTATGTTTGTATGCATAAATAAACATAAACGAGTTCATCAATTATAAGAATGTGCAAAATATTTCGAGCAAAGAAATGTAAAGCATGTAAAAAATTAAATTAGTAAAATTGTATCAGCCCCATGGGCGTAATTCACAATAAGGATTCATCAATTATAAGAGGACACAGCCCCAATGACCAATCTCGCCGAGGTCAGACTCAATGAAGAGGAACCTCCTTGGCCTTCTCAGCGGCACCGGACCCCTCAGGACGAATAGCATGACTATCCTCCTGAGCTCCCTCCGAAACGGTACTCAGAGCAGCTTTATCCTTCTCGAGCTGCTCAGCCTCTTCCTTCTCGAGCCGAGCATTCCATCGTTTGAGGAAGGACGCCTCGAGGGGACCCAAAAAACTGGTGTCCAGTTCTTCGTTATAGGCCCACATCCGGTACATGGCTGAATCGACCGCCGTTTCCTTCTTTTCTTTGAACTCGGCAGTAAGGCGGGTTTTGATATCCTCCATGAGGTCGAGGGTGACGGCCTTGTCTTCCTCGAGCTTCTTATTGGTCTCCCGAAGCTGGATGTTATCTCTCTTTTGCTCCTCGAGTTCATTTTTCAGCTTCCCAAGCTCCTTGGCCATTTCCTCACGCTCCTTAACCACTGCCTCGAGCTTAATGTTCGCCGCCTTCAGGTCATCATTCGCTCTAAGGTGGAGGTCCCTCTCCTCTTGGGCGAGGGTCCTTCTCGAATGGACCTCGTTGTTCAGCTCGTAATTGAGCTAGGTAGTGAAAGCAAGAGCCTGAAAAAAGGAAGAAACCATCATTAGCCTCGAGACAGTATGAATGTAAGCAAAGGGAATATAGGATACTTACCGCGGCAGTGTGCTCGATACTCTTCTCGTACAGGACAGTGCGGTCCCGAGTGCCAGTTAGACACTGCCACTGAGGAGCCTCGAAATTGCCGTAGCTCTGGCCGATCCGGGACATTACATCCGAGATCAGCGTAGATCCGTGAGGACCGGCAGCATTATCCACCACATACGAATCCATATGGGTGGAGATGGTTATCTTCTGAGCTCGGGAAGCAGAAGGTCTTTTGGCGAGCTGGGTAGAAGGCATTTGACCCGCCACAGGAGGTTGGGATTCGACCACGGCAGCGATACCAGTCTGCGAGGCCGGCGCCACCACAGAGACGACGGCCTGCGAAGGTGGTATCGTCGTGGGGGCGTTAGTCTGGCCAGTCGACGCAGCAGCAGAGCTCGAAGCCGGCGGGGGAGGAGGAGTTGTTTTCCTAGATCTCTTGGAGCTTTTCCCAGGCTGGCTGGTTTTCAGTCCCCCTGCCCTGGGGCATTTGCTCCTCTTGGCACCCGCATTGTCGATAAGGGCGTCGAGGTCGGAGGCCATATCGCCTGCACAAGTCATCACAGTGAGTCAGTAAAAGAAATACAAGTTACTTTAACACTATATATAGAGTGGTGGAAGAAAAAACCTAACTGGAACTTTCCCCCGAGCTTGAGCTTGGGGACCATGAAATTCCCCCGTCTTCAGAAGAGGCGGGGGGAGGGCCTTCCCTATAAGTTGGTGATAATCTCGAAAGGTCCCTATAATCATTGGTCCCATACTGCACAGCTATCCCATTCCACATCTCGTCCGTGGTATACATAGTGTCGTATTTCCCGAGCCCACTATCAAACCTATGGACACAGTCATCTACCCAACTCCATATGTAGAAGTGGTATCTATCCTGTGGGCACGAGACTAGTCTATTGGGCCTGTGTTTTAATAAAGTGGGGGAACACATTCGCGAAGTAGGAAGGGTTTTACCTCCATCGGAGTCCGAACTCGAGGCTTCATCATTGGCCTCGTTCCCCGACCGCGGACTTCTCGAGCGAATTGGGAGAGATGCTTTCCTTTCCCTCCTCGGAGGAAGGATGCCTGTGGGCAGAGGCACTTCCTCCCAGCGTTCATATTTGTTACTGGACCAGTCAGAGGTTGACTGGCCCTGTCCCAACAACCCACAAGCTCGTAGCTTGTCCTCATGTAGCAGAAATGAGAGAGACCTCCTGCCATAAGGGAGTCGGAGCAGGCTCTCTCTGTGCTCCTTCATTGTCTCGTCAGGGGTGGGACGCTGAAAGTTAGCTGAAAGGCGAGATACACTTCAACTAAACATGGATTCAAGGGCTAAAGATTCGAGCTCAAAAATAGAAAGTAACGAGAATACTTACGAATTCGCCTAAACGAACGATGTCGAGACGGGAACAGACCGTCTGTCCAGAAAAAAACCCTCTTGAAGTCAGGGGGATGGTTCGGAAGGTCTTCAAAGATTTTTGTCTCTTTGGGGTAGCTCGAAAGATAGTAGAAACCATCTCCTCCCCGAGCTCGGGAGGGATTACTCTTCAAACAAAAGAGATATAAAATCTCTTGGGGTGAAGGTCCTATCCACCCCAGCTCGTGGAATAAGGACCTCAGGGCAGACAGCACCCTGTATGAGTTGGTGTTGAGTTGGAATAGAGCCAATCCAACGAAATCGGTGAAATCTCTGAAAAAGGACTTCAGGGGCAGCAAAGCTCCTGCCTTTAGGTGTTCCTGGCTCCAGGCCGCATATTTCACACTGGAATCGCGGCCCCCAGGAGCGAAATAGCTCCGTTCATGCCTTGTCGGAGCCCGACACTTCAGTGTGTCTAACGAGCTAAGGCCATGAATGGCCAGGATGTCAGTTATCTGGTCGGAGGTGGTAACCGAGCTCTGGTAGAATTTGGCTTCAAACATCTCCCTCCTAGGCTGCGAAGATGAAGGCTCCGCCATTAAGGAAAACTGAAGTTCCCCCAGGTGGTATGCTACCGTGACTTTTAACGCGGGGTCGAGGGGAACTGGCCTAGGTCCGGGGTTCGGCTCCGGATAGATGGCTTCCCGAAGGACCCTTCTCTTCTTTTCAATGACCTCGTCAATCTGGCGGCGATAGTGGGCTCGAATGTCTTCTTGCTCGCGTGCTATCTCGTACTCTTTAATCCGACGCTGGTTCCGAGCAAAGATCGATTCCGGGCTCGGAGATTTGGGCGTGTAAGGAATTGCTCGTAATGACCCCCACCGTTTTTCTGAATTCTGTGACATCTAGCGAGAAAGAAAAAATGGTGAGGGCCATGCATGCAAGAATCACGAGCTCGATGGATGAGCTCGGAGATCTAACGACAAGAAGCTAAATATTAAGACCCTCACTAAAGAGTTAGAGCGCGTATTCCACAGGGAAGAAAAAGAACGTGGATGATTTTTTGAAAATCCCGAAGTTCAAGGGAAAGAAAGATGGCGGTTAGCCAGGAAAGGGCTTTTTCGGGTTTCGTGTAATTGTCAAGAATAAGGGTTTTTACCCGAAAACTTGGTGTACAAGAAACATAGCTTAAAATTTTCAAAACCCAGAAAGTTGAATCAAAACCCAGAAAGTTGAAACGCCATTCAAAGGACAAAACTGGGCATAAACCAGAGGCGAACATCCAGAAAGAAAATCCAGAAAACATAAAAGCCTATTGATCCAAAACCTCTTATCGTATCATTCTATTATACGCAGCAAGTACGACATAAAAAAAAAAAGAGAAAGAGCTAAGAACAAAAATGGCGTACTTACACAGTGATGGGGGGTGCAGCGAAATCGTCGAGTGGAGAAGAGGTTGTAGGAAAGAACTCACTGACTCGAACAGACCAGGGTTCCTTTGTTTTTTGGGTCGAGAAAACATGCACAGGATGGAAGCTTCTTGAGAAAGTTTCTGGCTTTCCTGTTTTTTCTTTTCTTTCTGGGTTACAATGAACAAACGTAAAGAAGAAGATGAAGAGGAGATCTTTTATATATAGGTGGGAAAACTAAATCAATCAGGAGCGTTGGTTAAAATCCTCAACAGATCGAATGGAGGGGAGTCGGTGATAAGATGGCGCCGAAAAGCTGCCAGACGAACGATCGTGGGCATGTTCCCAAGGTACTCAAGTACCTAAAGTGAGCAATACCCATCTGGCACGTGTCCGTTTTTAAGAGTGTGACGGTATGGTTCCCAGAAAGAGTAGTTCAAAAGTTTCCTTCTCTTAGGACTCGAACAAATACTTTTGAGGGGGCAAAATGTTATACCCAGATTTCGAGCCATAGTAAATATGACCTCGAAAGCTGAGTTCGCATTAAATGGTCTCGTGAGGGTTAGGGTACGTTATACGATTGTAAGTCGAGCCTGCAAAGTATGATACATGACCTCGAGTGTAGTGACCTCGAAATGATCTCGATCTCGAAAGACAGCTCTGAGAGCCCCTCATCTTCAGGAACAACTTCGGAGCAGGGATCTCGAGCTCGATATGCTATCTCGAAAGCAATGTTAGCTTGGGAGATGTCAGTGGCTCGCACAATGATGTGAAACCTGAGATGCTGAAGCCTTGGAGATACGCTATGATCACCTTGAATATCTACAAGTATTGTAAATATGGGATGTAATCCTCATTTATTGATGTAAATCCCCAAGAATCGTGGGATATTATTTAGTCAGTTATGCGTTTCCTGATCTTTGGGGAACGTTTCCTTTTATATCTGATTATTGGCATTTAAGGCCATTTATTTTTATTCACAAAAGAGTAACTACCCAAAATATGTGGGATAGTATTCTGCATCCTTCTCTATAAATAGAGAAGTCATGCACCATTGTAAGGTCCCCGAAATTCTGATCCTTGAAAGAAAACTCTGAAGAATTCATGCTTAAAGAATTTTCAGAGATAATCTTGAGTTTAATAACAGAGACTCGTGGACTAGGCAGATTTAACTGCTGAACCACGTAAAAACCGTGTGTCTGATTCGTTTGTTTCTTTTAGCCATTGTCTTTAATTGTTTACGTGCTCTCTTCTTTTATCTGTTGACGAAAAACGGCGTCAACATCATTTATTATCAATAAAAGAATAGAAATCAATTTTTGACTTGGTCAATCACTTTGCTCACATGTTTTATTTTCATGATTATTTGTTTGATATAAACTTCTATCAAATCATGAGCATATAACCAATCTCAATTCTGAGTGGTTAGTATTCTAACTGATTGTATTATTTGAGTTCTTTGACTTGTTCGTTACCAACTTACCCTACGGACTAGCCCATACTTACATCTTGGGAACTCGATAGTATAATCGAGTGGGAGTGTTAATCATAGATATGAACATCTATAGCTTCTAATGAAGAAGTGAAATGATGGTTTCCTTTTAGTTTGGTTCAAGGTGCTAAATCATAGAGATCTCATTTCAGTAATTAATATTAGTTTGCTGAAATATCATTTACAAGGAACTAAGTGTTTTAAGGATAAAATACAATGAGGGGTAAAATGGTATTTTATTCCCATCTCATTGTAGACCGTCTGTAGAGGATTGAGTGACAATTATGGTTGTAAAAATGGATAATTAATAACGTATCTATATTGGTTATAGAGCGTTCAATGAATTCAAGAGTGCAATTTTGAGTCTTTAGTGGAGTCACGAGAAATTAATAAGTTAGTAAATTTATTGGTTAAATTTATGATAACTTATTGGAGCTTGATTTCATAGGCTCATGATCCACACTGTACCTTGGATAAAATTATCTAGATGGTCTCAATTAATTGATTTAAGTATCAATTATATTTATCAAAGTTGACCAGGTAAATTTTGGATAGTTTCATAGAGTTATGTAGTTTAGAGAACAAAAGAGAAATTATGGGAGATTTTTTAATTAAGATAAATTGGTGTCCAAATTAATAATTAAGTTTAAAGCAAGGTTAAAATTATAAATAATTAATTTGATAAAGGATTTAAGTAATTATTTAATTAATTAATCAATAGAAAATAATACGGGTCTTGATTTTAAGTCCAACGAGCTTATATTTAAAATGGAAATTTCACAGGCTTATGGCCCATGGAAATTTCAACCTAGGGCTAATAATTGGCTATTATTTTATTGATTTTTTAATTAAATAAGTAACCTAATTAATCCTATAAAAGGAATGCTAAGTGAGAGTTGAAAATAGATTACAGACCAGCTGACTATTAAATCAGAAGATCTCTTCTTGATGCTCTAGGTTTTAGATTCTCTCTACAGCATAAGTCATTTTCTAAGCCTCAATATTATTTTCTCTTCTTCTTTCTATATCTATCTACAGCATAAGGAATGACTCAATCATTTAGTTGCACAATAATGTAAGTGTTCTTATCATTGTCTCTATATGAATTCAATTCTAGAAACATGTTCCAGGTTTTCTTATATTAATATGTTTAATATGTGATTTACATGAAAATAAACAAGATCCTGAATAAGTTTTCACAACAGATTGTACATCTCTGTGGGACTCCAAAATCTATAGTGTCAGATCAGGACCCCACATTTACCTCTATGTTTTGGGGAGGCCTACAAATGGATATGGGTACCTAGTTGAAATTCAACACAACTTATCATCCTTAGACAGATGGGCAATCTGAGAAGACGATTCAAATATTGGAGGGCATGCTTAGAGCTTGTGTATTGGATTTTGAGTGATCCTAGAATAAGTATTTTCCCTTGATTGAGTTTTCCTAAAAGAATAGTTATCAGTCGACAATCAGAGTAGCTCCATATGAGATGTTGTATGGTAGGAAGTGTAGATCACCCATCCATTGGGATGAAATGGGTGAGAGGGAGTATCTAGGTCCTAAGGCAGTTTAGAGGACCAGTGTGTAGTGTCCCAGAATATTTACTTAGCTAGCTAGATAGTAGTAGTAGTTAGTATTAGTTAGTAGTATGTTAGTTACCGTGGATTTTGGTTCAAACTGGGACTTAGTTGGAAACTCATAGCAACAGTTGTGGATTTTATAAGTTTAACCTATAGTTTAGAAATATTAATTATAACATAAGGTTTAATTAATATTGCTGGTCCTAGAAATAAATTTATTATAACCTAAGGTTTAGATAGAACCATTAAGAGCATGACACTTGTCATAATCATGTTTATTAAGGATTTAAGTATTTTGATGATTAGTTTAATTAAAAAGAAAGATCTAGAAGCTTTAGAACCTTCCAGAAACTAATAGGATCGTATTATGACTCAGTCAAAGCTGTTTACTCAATTCAAAATATGCTGAAAAAGTGAAATTACGTGTTTGATTTATCAACGTATGCCGATATATCGCAGTTATAGGGGCCGATATATCGCCTACGAAAGATACGGAAAATACGTCAACTTTGCACGAACGATTGAACGGGGCTCGGGTATATAGAGGGAGGCGATACATCGCCTATGGGGGGGGGGGGGGGGGGGGGGGCGATATATTGGCTCCAAGATGGTTTTTTTTGAAAGTTTGGTTTTTAATTTTGAAAATTACCCTTAACCACTTAGACCTGCCTTTGAACGATTTTGACCGAGTTCTGGGGCGTCAGTTGAACAAAAATTCAAATCTTTTTCATTTTATATTGATTTATTTATTCAAATTAAAGGGGGTTAGTTTCACTCCTTGAACTCTATACATAGAACCTAGTACTCAGCCATTTTCTTCATTCTTCAAGCATTTGATCAGAGCCTTCAAATGCTTGGGTGCTAGTGTTACTGTAGAGAGATACACTTGGGTTTAGGATAAAAAGCTTTATTATTCTAAGCTTTTCTAAACACTTGGGATGTGAGATTTAGTATGATTTCGGTATTGAGGTTTAGACCAATCCATAAGATCATTCAAGGTATTCCTATCCCTAAGTTCAATTCTTCATGATTCTATAGTTTTCTTTTATGATTCTTGATTAGGTATTTAAGTTCTTGAAACTTAAGGTTCTTCTTGATAAGTTTCTTCTTGGATGGTTTAGTGTTCTTTTCATCTCTTTTTCTTTAGATTCTCACCATTTTTACTGTTGGTTTATAGGAGTGTTCTAATCCCATTCTTGTTCCCAAATATCCCATCTTTTGGTAAGGAAAATAGGATAGATTTTATGTGCTTATATGTTATGATATGTTGATGTTATGATATGTATATGTATACTATGTCTTATAGTCCTTGGACATATGACTTGTTTAGATAACAAGCCCCAAGAATATGTTTTATAGTCCTTGGGCATATGACTTGTTTAGACAGCAAGCCCCAAGAATTTATGGGCATATGACTTGCTTAGCTAGCAAGCCCCACAAATTTATGGGCATATGAATTGCTTAGCTAACAAGCCACAAGAATTTATGATGGCCATTAATATTGTAGTCCTATACGATATATGTTTTTATAATCATAAGTTTTATAGTATATGTTTATGATATAGTCTTATGGTATGATATATGATGTATGTTTTTAGTAGATTTTCCTTGTTGGGCATTAAGCTCACTCCTTTATTTTTAGTGTCATGCAGGAAAATGATTATGGAGGGCGGAAGGATTCTTGGCAGCTTGGCTTGTGTGTTGAGGATGAATGGAATGAATGGACTGCGTGTTGATCAAGGATGACGTTAATTTTTAGTCTTTTGTAATTCCACACTTAGTTTTTTAAACAATTGAATTAAATTTTATGTTGTATATTTTATAAACAATGGGATCCCATACCATAGCATATTTTATTTAATATTTTTATCTTATTTTATATTGGTACAATATTTTGGGTTTTCAATAAAGATATGTTATTTCTTATGTTTGTATCCAAATAGTAGTAGCTATGTCTAGTAGTTTTAATTGTCCAAGGTCTTAGAAATAGTTGGGTCCTTACACAATGAGTCCATTGAGAAAATTAGGGCTCGAATGCTCGCCTCGCAGAGTAGACAGAAGAGTTACGCTGATCCCAAGCGTAGAAATGTGGAACTCCAAGTCGGAGACTATGTTTTTCTCTGAGTCTCGAAAATGAAAAGAATAAAACGCTTTGAGAAAAAAGGAAAGCTAAGCCATAGCTTTATTAGATCTTTTGAGAACCTGGAGGGGATTGGGCAAGTAGCATACAAATTAGCTATGCCTCCAGCTTTGTCGGGAGTTCATGACATGTTTCATGTATCGATGCTTCGGAAGTATGTGTCAGATACTACACACATGCTAGGTTATGAGACCTTGGAGTTGTTGGGAATATATTTTACGACATCATAAATATTTTCATGTGTGTTTCATATATTAAACTAATTAACATATAAAACAACCTAGAAACATGTTTCTAATGAATTTCATAAAGTAAATTAAATAACAGAGTTTAAGAATTTTACTTTTTCGCAGCGGATATTGAGACCCCTTCCTTCACTCTCTCTAACCCTTGATCCTTTCTGCCGCAGAGTAATGACAAGAAAGTGAATTGGATCTTCAAATTACATAGTCTTCCACAATTACCTTTGATCACTTAGACTAGGGTCGGCAATTCTCAACACATGAGATGAAAAAATTATGGAGAAGAAGAGAGAAGAAGCTGGCGGCCACAGTAGGTCTTTTTAGTCTAGGTTTTTGCCTTTTCACACTTACTTAAATAACCCTAGACTTAAGTACTTATTTATAGAAATACTTTAAGGTTAATTCAATTTAAAAAAATAGCTTAAAAATATCCTAAATATTCGAATACTATAGTATTTTCCAATCCTTGGGATTTTTCAATTTTTAAATTCAAAGGATAAAACCCTTTAAATTCAAATACTATTATTTTCTATAATTATATAACAAAACAAAGAACCCTTATTAATTAATTAATTAAATATAATATATATTGAAACTGATTTCATTATGTATGAAATCTTATAAAGTTTTATTAAGACTTTATATATAATTATAATTATATTTAAATAATAATTAATTAATAATTAAATCATTTTTTCAAATTAGCTAGGGTTTTGTATCATTATTACATACTTTGGTTGTTGTGCTTGTTAGTAATTGATTGAATGTGAGTATGTGGTTATTATCGTAAGCCTAGTCCCGGGAGACACACTCTACAAGGCATCGAACATACATATAGTGCTAGTGATGAAAATTACGCGGTTATTAATAATAAAATCACTTATTTAAATTAGATAGGGTTGTGTATCATTATTACATACTTTGGTTGTTATGCTTGTTAGTAATTGATTGATTGTGAGTATGTGGTTATTATCGTAAGCCTAGTGCCTAGGGACACACTCTACTAGGCATCAACTGTACATATGGTGCTTGTGATGTGAATTACTTGGTATAGTTGATATTGAATGCCAATATGATTATTGAATAAATGTGGCTATGACTTATGAGTTATGTGAATTGTTATTTATATAAATTGTTATATGTTCATGTTGTGGTTATTATGTATGTCTTGTGAAACTTTTTTTGTTGGGTCTTGGCTCTCGGGTGCTCTATCATGCAGCTAAGGGCAAGGGGAAAGTCGACCAGCCATTAGTTTGAGGGCTTTGGAGCGGCGCTTGCATGTTCAGCCGGCTCGACCACCATGGTGTGTTAGTTTGAGGGACTTAGGTTATAAGTTCAACTTTGTCGCTTAGGTTGACTATTTGGTATCTTTGGATGTAATTATACTTTTAAAAACCTTTTGTGGGATCCCATGTAAATGTTTAAGGTTTAATGAAGAGTTTAATTCTTTTAGACCAAAATTTTTATGTAACGCTCTAACAATCCAGGACCATTACACCATGTGTTAAAAATAGTGCTTAACTCGATAAGCGAGACATTTGGACTTAAAAGTGTAAGTAAGGTTAAATGAAAACTTAGGTATTAAAATTTCTGGTCAATAAGTTGAACTTTTCATTAAAAAGGGTTGAATAATTACAAGGGATCCCAAAGGTTTCTAAATAAAATACAGGTTTATCATAATTATAGACTTAGTCGACCTAAATGGAAAATTTCAACTACTGACTCTTGCTCCTCAAAATATCTCGATCGTGGCGGCCGAGCAGGCTGAGTGTTTACATGCCGCCGCTACAACTCTCTAACTTATGGCTAGTCCACCTTTCCTTTGCCCTTATCTGCACCACAAAGCACCCGTGAGCCAAGACTCAACAAGAAAACCCAAACAAATCATAGATATATCTAGATAAACATTTACATGTATTACATACTCTATAACCACAACTTGTTCGCATAGATTTTCCAAACAATATACGACTCACATCGAGTAGATGGATACCACATCTTCACAATGCCCCAGTCACTATGGTGGATATCGCATCCGCATGATGGCCCCACAACTATGGCATACATTACACATGTAATGCTGATAACGGCTTCCCGACCGAGCGATCAATATAAATAGTTATAACAACATATATTCATATAAAGTAGACATTTAACTATAAACGGATTCATGACACGGTCATTCTCGTGTCCTATAATTGGGGAACATGCCCTACACTCGATGCAAGTGTCGATTTTCTTACCTCAAGTCCTGACCGATAGGGTGAAGTGAAAATGAGCACGTTTCTTTCCTCTCGAGTCTTGCTGTACCCCTAGTCATAACATATTAACGGATATCCATCAAGAACTAAACCAAGAAAGAGCTTCAAGATCGAGTCCTAGCCCCTTAGGACCCCAAAGTCCACTAAACAGGGTAGTGGAATCGTTCCACTAAACAAGGCCCTTAGGTTTAGTGGAATCGTTCCTGAGCCCTTAGGTTTGGGTTCCCATAACCCAAAACATGTTTTCACCATTTTTCTCGATAAGAGTCACGACTCATCCCTAAAGGGTCACAAAGCGTCTCTACGCAAAGAGCCTTGAACCACAAGGGCACAAGATACATGCCGTGATGTCAAGGCTGTTCAGAGGACCCTCAGCACCTCTGAGTTCATGCGGACCGCAAGAGCAGCGCTGCGACGCAACCCTGCGAACTCAGAAATTCTGCGATTTCAAAAATTGCAAACCGACCCAATCTCATCGTAACGGATCCAAACTTGCTCCAATCCCAAAAACAGTCATTTACACAGATATTATACTTTAAATACAATCCTGAAACAACCTAATAACACCCAAGAGCCTCAAGCTCAAGAGCACACTAAAAACACAAGAAAACACATAACCAGGGGAAATTTCTTACCTCAGTTGGATAAATCTGAAGCCCTAGTTGCACTCCTTTACTTTCCAACCCTAAAATCTCCTTCCAGCTTCAAATCAAGAGTTTTCCCTTCCAAAACTCGAAGAACACACTCACACGCCCAAGAGAGAAAAGAGAAAATGAGGGAAAGAGGGAGAGAAGCTATTCTTTTGTGTTTTTGGTTTGTTCTAAAAGCTTCCCATTGACACACTAAGCCTATCCCATGGCTAAGAAATGACCAAAATTTCCTTGCCTCATTACTCACTTCTTAAAGCCCACAAGGGCAAAATAGTCATTTGCCCTAACTTCTCATTATCCTCAAATTCCACTTAAAATTCCCAATTAATCTGACTAATCTTTCCAAATACCAATATTTTCCCCCATTAAACTCATACTTCAAAAATTCCTGGTATTTCACCAAATTACTAAAATACCTCTAGGCTCACCTCGAGCCAGTATTAATCCCCATTGTGACTTTTTCGCCAAATTGCTTACTAGGATCGTCTCGTGCCAAATATATCAAATATATTCACATAATAATGTTGTCTCACTCATAAAGCATATATAATTACACATATACCCTCAGCGGGTCAAAATTACGAAAATGCTTTTTTTTAGCAGAAACGGTAAGCACATTTAATACACTTAAACATGCATAAGTATTCAAATCATAATATAACTCATATAGTTCACATATATAAACACAATTAAATTATATTAACACATAAACATCCAATTATGCCCTCCTGACACAGTAATCAAGGCACTAAGCATTATTAGCAAATTTGGGACGTTACATTTTAACACCTAAACCTCAGTTTAATTCTAATTACACATTTGAGTCCAAATGACTCGCTTAACAAGTTAAGCACTACTTTAAACACACAGTGTAACGGTCCTGGATTAGCAGGGCATTACAGTAATTGCCTACAATTGAAATTCCTTCACATCTTCATTATGTGAGGTCGTCATGTGTTTTACACCTACCTTGTGTAACAATACTTAACCTCTGTATTTAACCAATCATAACATTCGCCTACTTGGTTAAATACAATCTTTTATCTCTAGCTGAAAACAATATTGGTGCCTAAAGTAAGGTTCCTTTTGATTTTAACTTTACCTTAGTGAAAATACCACAAAGTCTTATCGAAATCATTGGTTACTTAAAAGCTTGAACAAAGTATTCCTTATGATAAAACATATAATATCTCACACACCTTCACTGGATCTTTTATTTTCTCACTCTTCTTGCTTATCATTCATATGACCATGTGTTCATCCCTCCATGAACTTTCCGGGGACAAGCTACAGCTCCCATGAGAGGCGGCACCACCTCTAAGTTTACATAGGTGAAGTTATTACAGCATCTTTGCTACCTTTTCAGATGCTTGTTTCATTGAACTTCATTAAAAGCCCTAGGCTTAACCCTTGCTCGGTTGTAACCAACACTAACAATCTTGGATGGAACTCACCAAAGTTGTAGTGCTGTATCCATTCACTTATCAATGACTTGTTCTTATCCATTGAACTCTTTCTCTTGATGTTTACAAGTTTTGTAGTTGGGCTGCCATCATTGGTGAATCTTTTATTCTAGGAGTTTCAGTCTCATCCTTTTTTGAAGTAGAACTTACTAACCTTCTCACAAGGGGTTTTTTTAAATGGATCTGCTAAGTTCTTACTTGTCTTAACATATGAGACTGATATGATTCCATCTTGAATCAATTGTCTCACATATTCATGTCTTAGACTAATATGTCTAGACTTCCCATTGTACACACTATTATATGCTCTAGCAAGAGTGGATTGACTATCACAATGTATTGAAATTGTTGATACAATATCAGTGGTAAAAGGGATATCCAACATGAGATCCTTAAGCCACTCGACCTCTTTTTTGGTTGTTGCTAGTGCTATAAATTTTGATTCCATGGTTGAGTGTGATATACAAGTTTGCTTCTTGGAACCCTAAGAGATGGCACCTCCTACAAGAGTAAACACCATACCGGTGGTGGAGAGATTATCTCTCACTCTCGATATCCAACTAGCAATATCCTTGGAAAATTTTAATAGTGAAGGCTATATTCTTTGGCACCCTTAAGGTATCCAAGAATCCTCTCAATAGCCTTCCAATGCTTGGTACTTGGATTTCTAGTAAACTTACTAAGTTTACTAACCGCATATGCAATATCTGTTATTGTGCAATGCAAGTCGTAAATTAGGCTCCCTAATGAACTTGCATATTCCAATTGAACCACCACTCTTCTTTCATTTTTTTCAAACTTCAATTTTTGAATCAAATGATGTGTTTGCATGTTCGATTTTGAGATGACTATATTTGTCAAGCATTTTCTCGACATAATGGTCTTGACTCAATACAAAAACCCCCACAATTTATTTTAACTTTGATATCTAGAATGGTATCATCCTCTCCAAGGTTCTTCATTATGAAGTTAGAAGAAAGAAACCTATTTGTTTCTATTATGCCTTTCATGTCATTACATATAGACACACTAATATGACATAGTCATCACATGTCTTAGAGTATAAGCACTTGTCCGCATTGTTGTGTCTAAATCCATATGAAACAATGACTTTATATCAAATTTCTCATGCCATTGTTTTGGAGCTTGTTTCAAACCATATAATGATTTGACAAGTCTACACACTTTATGTTCACTTACATGAAGAACAAAACTCCCTGGTTGTTCCATATAGACCTCTTCCTCGGGATCCCTATTTAGGAATTGACATTCATTTGGTGAACATAAGGGTTACTTATAGATGATAAGGAAAATAATAATATCATAGAAGTTGTTCTTGCTACCGGTGCATATGTGTCGAAGTAATTTAGTCCCTGATTTTATTTAAAACCCTTGGGTACTAATCTAGCCTTGAGGGTTTGTATGGTGCCATCGGTATGGTATTTCCTTCTAAATACCCATTTTGCACCCAATTGGTTTAGACCCGTATGAAAGGTCAACCAATTCCCAAGTATGGTTAGACATAATTGAATCCATTTCGTCATTTATTGCCCCTTTCCAAAAAGCGGAGTTCCTTGAGGACATAGCTTCTTTGAAAGTTTTGGGATCATCTTCTATTTGAAGTATTATTGGATGTTGCCAAGTTACTTCTTCATTGTTACCTCTTATAAGGTATAATGTCTCTATTTGCGAACAATTCTCACTTGATCTCAAAGCTTTGAGCCGTTGACTCCTTCTAGGCAATAGAGGTTGCTCACCAGCTCCCTTATAAATCTCCTCTTGAGATTCTATAATTTGAGTTGGTTCTATTAACTTGTTGGCATCGCATGATATGTTCTCAAAGAACTAAACCTCTCTTTATTCAATTATTATATTAGACTCCAAGTCTAATAATCTATAAGCTTTGCTATTTTGGGCATAACCCACAAATGCACATCTTATTGCCCTTGGACCAAACTTGATCCTTTTGGGATTCGTGTTCTTGCAATAAGCAAGACACCCCACACTTTAAGATAATCAATGTTTGATTTCTTTCATTTCCATAACTCATATGGAGATATATTATTTTTCTTCATGGGAGTACGATTCAAAATATGACTGGCGTCTAGCAAGGCTTCACCCCACAAACTAAAACTCAATTTTGAATATAAAAAGCATATCATTAATCATCTCAAGAAATGTTCTATTTTTTCTTTCTGCTATACCATTTTGTTGTAGAGTATAAGGAGTAGTACATTCATGTATTATTCCATGTTCTTCACAAAACAAGTTGAAATCATTTGAAAAATATTCACCGCCCCTATCACTTCTAAGCACTTTTATTTTTCTTTCTAATTGATTTTCAGCTTCCACTTTATAAACTTTAAACACATTAAATGCTTCATCTTTATTCTTGAGAAAATATACATATGTGAACCTAGAGGAAACATCTATGAAAATAATAAATTATCGACTTCCTCCTCTAGTCAACATTTCATTTAGTTTACATAAATCACTATGTATCAATTCTAACAATTTAGAATTTCTTTCAACACTAGGAAAATGTTTCTTTACCATTTTAGATTTAACACATAATTCACACTTATCATGTTCAACATCAACACAATAAATTAATCAACATTTAATTGCTTTTTTAATTGTGCTAAATCCTATATGTGCAAGTCTAACATGCCACAAATAAATAGAATTTGAGTCAAGCATATAACAAGAAGTAGTAGAAGCTTTATTATTCATATTGTCAATAGAGATACATGTTGGTATTAAAAGAGCAAATCAGAGATACGCAGCGGGGAATAGGCTCTTTTTAATAATTATTAATACCAGCCAAGATCATACATATATATTTATATATATATATATATATATTAAATCACATACAATCAGATTATAGATTACCTCTTGTAGCTTATCAAGTGTCCTCAAATCTTTTTGTATAAAATCAAAGATCTTCCTATCCAAGTTTTGAAGACTCACACCTTGATCTTTCAGACCAATTCTCAAACACACAAGGATGTGTGTGGGTACGTAGGATTCAAAATGTTTATTTATGACTCTCTAGATGTACTCAACACATGAGATCCAGAGAGGTTTGATAGAGAGAAGAGGAATTGAATAGTTTTTCAGGTTTAGGAAAAACTATCGCTTCTATTTCTGAGAGAGATTTTGTGTCTAACCATAATTTCTTTTTAGGTTTTTACAGATTATTAACTAATTTATTTAATCTTTATTTTTATTAAAATAAAACTGATTAGTGATATCCTATTTAATTATTTAATTTAAATCATATTTAAAAAAGAATAATTAAATATATATAATCAAATAAACAAATTACTTGAAATTCAAAATTCAAATTCTAGGGATAGAAAATATCCCTGTGTGGCGCCACTCACTCTGCATAGTGAGTGGAGTGAGCCACATTAGGGTTATCCCTAATTTTTTCATTTATTTGTTTAATTAATATTTAAGACAATATATTTATCTCAAAATAAATATCAATTAATTATTTATCTTAAAATATCAGTTTTAAATAAATAAATATCTTATTCTAAATAAGATAATTATTAATCTCTCTTTGTATATAAATCCAAACAAGATTAATATTTATTTTAACCTATAGTTTTTCAAAGTAAAAACTATATAGTTAAATAAATAATTCATTCATAATAATCAATAGCCCATAACTATCACATAATTATTTCATTGCTCTGGAAAATTAATTATTTTTCATTTAAGTCATTCTCTCTACAAATATTTCTTTTGACATCTATACCATTGACAGTGTAGGACGGAGGTGATCTGGGCACCATGGACCTATAATACGAAGCTCCAATAAACCAGATTATTAATTAAACTCTTTAATCCAATATTCTTATTTATTAATTCCATGATTACTCAACTATAAATATGGAATTGCACTATAAGTATTTATAGAATTATATTTACAGAGTTTTCTCTTGTAGTCCATTAATATAATCAATAAATGTAGTTATGTCCTCCATTTATTGGTTCGTTAATTAGAGTTGGTCAAGATTATCGTTTTACTCTTCTAATTACCTCTGATCCTTAAGTACCATTAATTCACTAGCGAATAATTAATCTATAATCAAATTATAGATTTGAGCTCAATAACTATTTAGTTCAAGAATTAGCCCTTAAGGGAACCAATATTCGATCTGTTAGGAAAGTATGGATTCCATTATTGTAATTCATATTCCCAACCATTCATGATATTGAATCTCCAAAACAAAATTCATTATCCTCATTATACTAAGAAACCATAACGAGTGAATCAAAATATCCAATAAACACAAACAAGAGTTCATGAATACTCATGATTTAGACTGATCTACAAATGATCACCTATTATGAAAATAATCAAATCTTTATGTCAAACGGTAAGTTTATAAAGATAATTAATTCTTATCAGTCCAGTCATATATAATCTCTATTATATACATCACCTTTACTAAGATGTCTATCCACATCAGTAATTCGAATCTAGATCACTTGCATCCCGTATGCTTAGTAAATCGCACTAGTAACCATTCATTAAATATTCCTTACTTTAATACGTTACTGACTATTTTATTCATTATATATGATCTTAATTCTCTCGTACTAATACAAGTTCATATTCTCATGAATGAATAATGAATTTTCTCGATATTATCATATAATTAATTCAACAATAATTATAATATTCAAATGTATAATAAAATTATTCTTTTTATTTAATTCAATAAAATGTCTTTATATGCTTTTAGTGCATTAATCCTAACAGTACAAAGTTTGAACATGTCATCACAAGCATATCCCTTCCCCACAAATACATTTCCCTATGACAATGTAAGCTTGCCGAAATCTATCACAACCTTGATTCCCAGTTGTCCAAGCAAATTACCACTCATAGGGTTTCTACTTATTTCTGCTACATACAAGACATTAGTTAGTAGAACCTTTTTTCCGGATGTGAGGAATAAGTCTGTAGCCCCCTTTCCTTCAACCTTGGACCTTTTCTCACTGCCTATTTGAATCCCATGCCCTTCCTTTAAAGTTTCAAAGGGCTTGAATAAGGATTTATCATGGGTAACATGAATTGTGGCACAAGTATCATACCACCACCCATTCACCTTTCCATGAATGCCATTGATTTCGCTTAGTGTTGCCACTAGCTCTTCTTCGGTTGAGTTGACTCTTGCTTCATTGTTATTGTTGATGCGGTTTTTCGCCAACAGTCAATTACGTAAATAGCTGTGATAAATTAGTGCTTAATGGTAAACCGTAATAAGAAAGTGGTACTTAAAAATACTAGAAACGAAATATCAAGAACACTTGTTCCTTTATATGTGGTTCGGAGGTTAAATTCCCACTAGTCCACGAGTTTGTATTATTACTGTATATCTCTTTATAATTTTACAGAGTTTTTGCATTACAGTAAAAAAAAACCCAACCCCTCCCCCTCTCCAAGGTCCTGGTATTTATAGAAAAACAATCCTTGGGTAGGTGTTGGGGTCATCACGTGAATACCAATCCCTCATGTGAACTGTCTCACACTAATGATGAATATTACAATTTATATTAAGGTATGGTCTAATCATTAGGTAAAACTGATCATGGGTCATCTAGCATAATCGGACATGTGATGTCTGATCATGCACGATTATATTATGTGTCCGGGAATTCAGGGATAAACGGGCATGTGATGCCTGATCACGCACGTTTATATAACATATCCAGGTTTATAAAGTTCCATGGACACGACAGATCTTTAGTGTACCCTGAGCTGAGTGTAGCGCCAGCTCGTGTCTCGGATGCTTGGCTTCATAAGCATTTCCAGATCGTGCCTATTTCTTTGTATTCATCAGCTCGCACTATTTTCTTGGGGAATCGCGTTACCCTCACAGAGGAAAATATGAACTGTTGGATCATCCATTACAATCCTTGGCTAGCTCACTGTACTCGAGCTGTCTAAAAGGCACGTGCTGAATTTCAGGACGTACATTTTCCCCCCAAGTCCTTGCTCGTGTTCTATGACATCATTTTCTGACTTACACAATGGGGACTTTTAGACTTCTGTCGTGATTATCCAGGCTTTGCCCATTACTTGAGTACTGGACATGTGGAACGCCGTGATTGTCGTTTGTTTGAGTTTTGAGGATTGCATTAATGGCCTTGCCAACTTTTTGTCACCGCTTTGTCTTTCGAAACACCATCCTCACATCTTGCACTAGCTTGATCGGACGGTCCACATTGCTTTATGCCTTTTACGTATAAATAAGGTTGGAAATTTCTAGGATTCACCACGTTTCATTCGAAATTTTTCCACCTTTTCTCTCTTCTGTACTTCTAACCTTTCTTCTTTCTCAGAGGAATCCAAAAATTGTCTGTTTGCAAAAAATCTCAGAAACCCAGTTGCTTAGGAGTTTTCCAGGAACTCTCCTCTGCCAGGTTTACCACCCTTAACTAAAGAACATACTGTAAATCTTTTGGGTTTTGCCGAAACTTCTGTTTTACTGGTTTCTATTTGTTCCCCCCCCCCCCCCCCCCTTTTTTTTTATATATATGTGTATACCATGCCTATCTGCACTTCTCCATAGTCAATATTAGATTATTCCCCAAATGTTTTTGGTACACAGGCTTCGACTTAGATTTTACTGAGTAAGTCTTCAAAACACCTTTAGAATTGTGATATCCATGAAACTAGGTAACTTCTGGGTAATTTACGAGGAATTTTTAGGAAATACCCATTCAGGATATAGAAGATGAAAAGTTTTTAGGGTTCAAAACTAGATTTCTTAGGAGTTACGCTTCTTAGGTGGTTTTGCTCTAAACCGCTCCCCAAGGAGGGTAGTGGCCTGATTTTCTAACACACGGATTCCTAAACATCAGGGGTCAGTTGGGAAACCTAGGCGCATAGTATAGGTAGCATGTGGTCATCACATCGCGAGCTGAGATTACCACTGTATCGACCCAAAATTACTAATAAGGCTTAAGGGCCTTGATTAGTGTGTCGGGAAGACATAATTGGAAGTTATGTGAATTAATGGTGACAACGCATGATTATGTGATATGTATGATCCTATGATTATATGGATATGTGGAATGTATGTTTATGTGTATTAGATAAGCATGCGGGCCTTGCTTAGCTTGTAAGGGCATAATTGTAATTTTGGCCCGTTAGGGCATAAATGTGGTTATTTGTGATAACTGTTGAGACCACATTATTATGTGGATATATATGTCTACAGCCTTCGGTACGAGGCGATCCTAGGGAGCAAGTAGTGGGAAAGTCACAACGGGACTCGGTACCTGACTCGGGGCGAGTCAAGGGGTATTTTGGGTAGTGGAAATTTATTTGGGTTATTGAGTTGTGAAAATAAATAATTGGAGATATATTTGAGGTTAGGAGGCCCAGGTGGGAATACATGGGAATTTTACCATTTTTCCCTCGGGGACGTTTTCGGTACCCCGTGCCTTTGAGGTAACCTTAGAAACTTAAGTTAAATAAAAGAAAACCAAGGAAGCTTTCAGAACTTTGTGAACTGACCCAAGGCACCCTCTTTTGTCTGTCATTTTTTTTTTCTCTAAGTCATACCAAGGAGAACTTTGAAGATCAAGCTAGGATTTGGAGCTCTAAAACTTGGAGATTGTTTAGTATCAATTTGTGGATTCAAGCAGAACTGAGGTAAGCCTTTAATAATGGATTAGCATCTGAATTTCTGGGAATTACTGCCTGTTCTAATGAGTATTTAAGCTTATGGGTTTCAAGATTAAAGTGTTATATTGGTAAGTTTTCAAGTTAGGCTTTTGCTAGGTTATGTTGATGATTTCATGTTAGAATGTTTGGGATAATTGGATTATATCATTAGGATGGTTATGGGTGATGTTGAGTGAGGTTTGAGTGTTAAAAATGGTGGTTTTTTTGGGTTCGAAGGGGCTGGGTCACGGCATAGTTCTTGGTGTGTCGTGGCCCACTGAAGGAGATGGGTGTAGAGAAAAGAGGGCAGGCCGCGGCATGGGGTATGTAGGGTCACGGCCCGTGTCTGTTCTTGGGCGAGGCTGGGCCTCTGGTTGGGGGCATGCCGCGACATAGAAAGCTTGAGTCACGGCCCTTAAGGGCATTTTGGCCTTTTGGGGTTTTTGAGCACGAGAACCTAACCTAGGGTGCTCGGGATTGATTTCACTACCATGTTATGTGGAATTCGAGGTCCTAGAGGTTAGAACTCTATCCTGAAACCTTTATACAATTATTGATGGAATCCTTTATCATGGTTGTGACTAGGTCTACACTTTGGCTCGGGGGAGGATCGTGCTCGGGGGTCGTCTTTCTTAATCAAAGCACTTGGAATTAAAGGTAAGAGAATTACACCCGTTTATGTGGATAGGATGGGACTAAGTGTTCCCTATATTTGTATGTACTGCTATATGATTGTGATAAACCATGTAAATAATTTGGGACTAAGAGTTCCCTATAACTGTATGAATGTCATTGGTGGTATTATGCCATGGAGACATGTGATAAACGACCTAAGAGTGTTGGAATCAATACTTGCGCACAGGGTGTGGCTCAGCCACAAGTAGCTCAGGACAAATCTGTAGCTGAGGAAAGCTTTATAATCACTGAGCTCGGTTTAAGTGGGCCAGAGTCAGTGGGGTGAACACTGGGCTTGGCCTAAGCGAGCCAAAGACAGTGGATTAGATAGAGGGTGCGGCCTGCGGGCGTTGACCCTAATTCTTGCTTAACATGTATACTATTGTTAAATTGATGTATATGATATGTTGACTATCTGGAAACTAGATCATTTGGTTATTGATCGGTGTCCTGGATTGAATGAACGCTATGGCTTGCTGTGTAATTGATTAATGTCTTGTAAATCATTTGGTAATGCTCTATGAACTACTTAGTTATTAATATTGATTGTGCTATTTATTATGTTTTCTTACTGGGCCCTCGACTCACGGGTGCTACGTGGTGCAGGTAAGGGCAAGGGTAAGATGGTTCGACCATGGGTTGGAGAGCTCTAGGGCAAGGTGTACATTGTCAGTTGCTGGGCCGCCACGGTCGAGGGTTTGTATAGGGACAGAGGCCTAAAACATGTATTTTTCCATTAGAGTGGCTTTGATTGTTTATAACATTTGGAAACCCTGTAAATGTGTCATTTAAACCCTGATTTGGGATCCCATGTACCAAACATTTGTTTTAATGAAAATTATTTTCTTATGACCAAAATCTTTTAAACCTAACCTGTTTATGTCTTTAGATTCACATTTTTATTTAAATGACTTGGTTAGCAAGTCTTGCACTATCTTAAACACACAGTGTAACGGTCTTGGTTATCCAGGGCATTACAACCTCAGCTCATGCGTTAAAAATCTTGACCTTCCTTCGTGTTCTCTTGATTTTATAACAATTCTAGGTCGTCTACTAAGTGTTCTATCGCTCTTGTTCGCCAGGCGATCTGATGGCGCCCAAGGAGAACATTCCCAAGAAGATTGCAGTTGGCCCATCATCCCAACAAGTCAACAAAGGAAAGGAGGTCGCCCCAGAGTCCCCTATTCCTCAATTCGGCCCCGCGGTGGAGAAAGAGGTCGTGGTCAGACCTGATACAATCTTCGAGGCAGAGAGAATAACCTCCAAGATCATGACCCAAGGAAGAGTCAACAAGATAATGTTGTCACACAACATTAAGGTCGGGATTGGCATCCTCATTGCCCGACCTCCTTTTGAAGGAGAGCGAAGCTGTGTACCACTCCAGGACGACTTTACGGCCTGGAGTGACGAGCACCAAAAGGCAGGGGCCTTCCTTCCCCTTGATCAGTATTTTGCTGACTTCCTCAACTTCGTGAAGTTGGCGCCGTTTCACCTCTCCCTGAATTCGTACCGGCTGCTGGTGGGGTTGAGATACCTTTTCTTGAAGCAGATGTAGGAGGTCCCCACACCTGCGGATATTCTTTATTTCTTCTGCCTCAAGGCCAGCCCGGATCAAAGAAGGCGAGGAGATTGGTTTTATTACTTGACCTGATTTCCGAACTCGCCTGCGATCATCGAGCTGCCCAGCCACCCCAACGAATATAAAGATCAATTCTTTATGTCGAATGGGTTTCACAATTGCGAACATCGCTACTTCAATCGTCCTCGTAGGTCTTCTTTCCTTTCTTGGCTCGTGAAAATATTCTCTTCGTATCTAGAGTCTTTTCACGTGTATATTAACTTAGTATCTTCGTGTAGCCATTTTTGCGAGGACAGCTAAATCAGTGACCCTCGGGGGTCAATATGACACTCTAGCGGGGCTTTCGCCCAAAAAGAAGGACTACCGCCAGCTCGTGTCTGATGACATGATGTTGGCATGTAAGCTAATTATCGAAGGCCAAACTCTTGCCTTGAGAAGGACTCAGGCTAACTTCCCGATAATCCGCGAGCTAGTGCCTATCCCTGAGGAGGGTGCTGAAGCCGACGAAGGTGAAGAGCAAGAAGAAGATGAGGTGTCCCTCGTGCGGAAGAGGCGAGCTTCCGAGGCTGCTTGGGACCCTGATGTAGAGTGAGCTTCATCGGGGGCAGCAGCCGGCCCCTCCGGCCAAGGTAACCCATATCCCTTTAGGGACATAGATAGGGTTTTCGCTGACCTTAGGCTAGTTAGGTTTAACCCAAACCAGCTCATACATCACCACCCTAATGACCCTGACTGTAACATAACCTGCTCCAGTGTGTGGATCACTTTGTGTTACGTTACGACATGGGCCATCCCAGGGGAACCGTAGTTGTAGACAACACCTTATCCTTTAGGTTGGCCTTCTTTGAAGAGTATGGGACCAACCTTAGGTCGTGCCCTCTCTTATCTAGGGTATCGTTGCCCCTGGACTTAGGCAATACGTAGAGGAGTCCAGCCTCGAGGTAGACCTTGAGCCTGAACCTACCCTAATCCAAGAAATTGTAGACTTAGGCTCTCCCTCTTCCGTAGCGGTTCCGAGGCCGGAGGTCGTGGCAATAGACTCATCCTCTAGCTCGGAGGGTAGGATTTTTGGTTATATCGCATATACTTTTTTATGTAAATTACTGACTTTGTACACATGCTAACGTACTTCCCATTCTTTTTCAGGCGAGGAGATGGCGCAACAAGGGGTTCCTGATATCCGTGCAATTTTCCAGGAGGGGAAATCTAGCTTGGGGCCGCTCGAAAAGAAGCCCTGGTTTTCAACAAAGAAAGTGCCCCCTGCAGTAGGAACGACCTCAAAATCCTCGACTAAGGGGAAATGCCAGAGCTCAATAGCTCCATCTGCTGCTGCTCAAGACAAAAGAGGTCCGCCTCCACCTCCTCCCCGATTTCCTTCCGGCCCTGCTCGGGATCAGGTAGCACCGATGATCCCCCGGCCCCGATTGTCCCTTCCACCACCGTACGCTTCCTGGCCAACGCCCAGAACCTGGAAAAGATTCCAAACACCTTTCGGGGGACTATCTACGAGACCGTGAACCATACGGTGGATCACTTTTACAAAGCCAATCCTAAGGACCTGAGGGTGATCGAGGAGAGGAGCTCGGAGAACATCATGGAGTCCGCGTTGTGGATGAACCTCACAGTAAGCCCACTTTCCTTAGTCGAACATACTCTTTTGATTTTATCCCGGTATATGTCTAACTTGCTTT
Organism: Humulus lupulus; assembly: GCF_963169125.1. Taxonomy (NCBI): domain Eukaryota; kingdom Viridiplantae; phylum Streptophyta; class Magnoliopsida; order Rosales; family Cannabaceae; genus Humulus; species Humulus lupulus. The sequence goes on along the minus strand of NC_084801.1, from coordinate 19,505,244 downwards.
CTTACTCTTTGCAGGCGGTCTTGGCTCACCACCGTAGTATAGCTCGGGCTAGGGCCAGGAATGAAGAACTTAGGGCCGAGCTGCAGACCGCTCAGGCCGCCCTAGTAGTAGCTCAAGAGGGCGAGCAGGTTGCGAAGGCTTCTATGGCTGCTCTTCAAGCTGAGCTCGCGGAGGCCAAAGCCAAGCAGTTGGAGGCTGAGACTGCTACTAAGGAGGAAAAGGCGGCCTCGATATCCTCCATGGAGAGTATGCTATATCACTGCTGGGCCTTCAACCAGGATGGTAACTTCTCTTTCCTGCCCTCTGAAGTGTGGGATCCGTACCTCGAGAAGTTCAAGGTCCAGGCCCAACAAGAGTAGTCCGAGACTGGGGAAGCCTCCACCGCTGGCGAGCAGGAGATCGAGGAGGTGACGTCCTCAGAGCGCCCTAGAGGGGCTTAATTTTCTATTGCCTTCGTTTACATTATATATATTTTTTCTTTTTGTAAACATTTGCTATTTTGGCTTGGTACGCAGTTATTCTCCTCAAGACAATTTATTTACAATCGCAATATCTACTCTTTTTTTTTTTATCTATGCCTTGATTTTTTTTCTTATGTTTATGACTTGTACATTCAAAATCTTAGGAAATGATTTTTAGGTCGGGATAGATATTTTAATTTTGGTTATAACCAAAATTTTGGTTTTTCGCCAACAATCAATTACGTAAATAGCTGGGATAGATTAGTGCTTAATGGTAAACTGTAATAAGGAAGTAGTACTTAAAAATACTAGAAACGAAATATCAAGAACACCTGTTCCTTTTTACGTGGTTCGGAGGTTAAAATCCCCCTAGTCCACGAGTTTGTATTATTATTGTATATCTCTTTATATTTTTACAGAGTTTTTTCATTGCGGAAAAAAAAAACCCAACCCCTCCCCCTCTCCAAGGTCGTGGTATTTATAGAAAAATAATCCCTGGGTAGGTGTTGGGGTCATCACGTGAATACCAATCCCTCATTTGACTTGTCTCACACTAATGATGAATATTACAATTTATATTAAGGTATGGTCTAATCATTAGGTATAACTGATCATGGGTCATCTGGCATAATCGGACATGTGATGTCTGATCATGCACGATTATATTACGTGTTCGGGAATTCAGGGATAAACGGACATGTGATGCCTGATCACACACGTTTATATAACGTATCTGGGTTTATAAAGTTCCGTGGACACGACAGATCTTTAGTGTACCCCGAGCTGAGTGTATTGTCAGCTCATGTCTCGGATGCTTGGCTTCATAAGTGTTTCTAGATCTTGCCTATTGCTTTGTATTCATCAGCTCGCGCTATTTTCCTAGGGAATCACACTGCCCTCACAGAGGAAAATATGAACTGGTGGATCATCCATTACAGTCCTTGGCTAGCCCATTGTTCTCAAGCTGTCTAAAAGGTACGTGTTGAATTTCAGGATGTACAGTTATGGTTCCTCTTAAACCTACAATCTCTAGCAAAGTTTCCATTCTTGCCACAAACAAAGGAAGGCCCCTTGGAACTTTTAAATTTTCCCTCATTTTTCTTAGGCCCTAAGGAACTTTGACCCTTGCCTTTATTCTTGCCAATTCCTTTGCCCTTGTTAGGAGGATTGGCCACCACATTGGCCTTTGAAGTCTCTACATTAGATTCATCCTCGTTCTTATCTCAAGAATCGGATTCCTCCTCAATCCTTAAGTGTTTGAAAATTTCCTCAAAGGAAATCTCCTCATTCTTATGGAGGATTTTCTTCCTATAGCCCCAACAAGATGGAGGAAACTTGGCTATTATGGCTCCAACAAGGAATTGCTCCGGAAAGATAATATTAAGGGTAGATAGCTTATTCACAATTATTTACAACTCACGTATTTGGGGAAGAAGGAGTTTAATGTCATAAAATTTAAATTCCATATATTGAGTAATAAGGAATTTCTTTGTACCTTCTTCTTCTGCTTTGTAATTTTTCTCCAAAGCTTCCCAAATCTCCTTGGTGGTCTTGGTGTTGGTGTAGAGATCATATAACCGGTCAGAAAGCGCATTGAGAATGTGACCCCTACAAATTAATTCATATTCTTGAGTGTGGTTAGTAATAACATAATCTTATCATGCCAACAAACAAAGTTAGTACCATCAAATCTATCTAGTCTTACAAAATATTGTGTCATGTATTTAAAAACCAAAAATGAAGAAGTTTCTTCAATGAAATGTATCTTAGATGATAGAGAGTTAGAATGTTGGGGGAGAGTGAGATTACACCACCAAAATATTAATCTTGACAGACACTAATAAAAGATAGAGTTAGATAATGCAAACCCTAGTAGTATAACAAAACCCTTGAGTCTTCTTAGAGCTTCAATCCCTAGCCTTTGGAACACCACTTGAAACTTCTTCTTCTTCTTCATATGTAAACACAACTGATAACTCTAGAATATAGAGTTATCTAAATTTCTTTTGAACTTAGAAATGAGTGAACTAAGAATAATTTGTGTTGTTTGTGTTTAATTCTATTTTATTATATATTTTAGTTTTTGATTTGTTTTACGTTTATTAATGCTTGAAATTTTCAACTTAACCTATTGAAAAATTATTTTTTAATGGATTTGAGGTGTTTAGAAAATGTTGTTAAAGACTATTGGCTTTTAAAGTGTATTTTTTGCAAGCAGATTTTTAAAGAATGTTCAGCATTGATAGCAGCAAGAAGGAATCTTGTTGATGATGTGGCATATTATTTAAAGGGGCTGAGTGGCATTTTGAGAGAGTACTTTGCCTATTTTATTACATATATAGTGGTCCAAAAAGAGGAGGAAGCCAGCTCTACACGTGATAAGCTTTTGGGGACAAAATGGGTAGTTTCCTTTTGAGGAAAAAGCCCTAACCTTGGTTAAAAAGGAACCATCCACCATTTGGAGAGGATGCCATTTTTTGAAGGTTTTTTTAGCAGCCATTGGAGAATGAAGAAAAAGAAAAAGATGATAAATACAAGGGAGGAAGGGCAAGGAGAAGAGGACAAGACACTATATGGCTATTGGTTACTTCTCTACCCTTTATTCTTTTTGTATTTTTATTAATAATTTTCTAAATTTTGTAAATCCATGGATGAATATATTTTGGGTATTTTTCTGTTTTTGAGGAGGAACTAATTTCCTTGTAGCTAGAATATTAATGAATCCTAGATAATGTCTTTCAATTGATGTTGTACGGATGTTTTGGGCATTTAATTTTTTTTTTCATTCAAGTGTGTTAAATGTTAATTACCCACTTTTTCTTGATCACCAATTGTAAGTTGCTTAACTAATCTTGATTTTGGAAAAAAACAGGATTAGTAGAAATACTTGAATGATGCATGATTATCAACTTGGCTAAGTGTGATTTGTAGATGGTATATGGATGTACTATTTACCTTGTATGGCCTATTGGAAATTTGGTACTTAATTAGTGTTCTTAATTCTAGATTTGCATAGGAATATGTCTAATTTAGTTTTGAGAGCCCATATCATATAGGTTTGGAAAAATCATATGTTCATTTTTAAATTTCCGGTTGACAAAGTTTAATTGTTAATGCATTCCTCTATGAAATTATATTGAATTTACATTCTATGATGATTTAATAATTCTAGCTCATCATTATATTGCTCACTTTTTCTCTTTATTTTATTTACTTTCTTTCTTAGATTTTAGTATAAATCAAATCATTTCCCATTTGTTTACTCGAATTGTTAAGTGTTGATTTTACCCAATTTTTTACTAATTCAATCCTTGTGGAGACGATACTCACTTATCACTTTATTACTTATTGACTACGTACACTTGGTATAATATATATTTTTCACAACAACAACCAAGGCTAAAAAATGAGGTGTATCGATGTCCTAATTCTCTATTTCCTATCCCTCGATGGATGCTTGAGGCTTTTTTAAAAGAAAATGAGAATTAGGAGTAAACAAGCCTTTGAACTCAAAAAGTCAAGCACTTTATTTATGAGTTTCTTGGAGAAAACTTGAGATATTGAAAGCTAAGGAGAGGTTTTAAAGAGTGTTCGAGTCTTCCAAATCTCTATGAGAACCCTTTTATAGAGTAGGCATCGTCACTACGTCTAACCAATAACATTATAGATTTTTGACACATCATTTGGAGCAATAATTACTTGTCTGTATGGACACTTCAAGCGATGAATCGCCTACCTGTAGGCGATGCGTCGCCTACTAGCAGGCAATGCATCACTGCTAGGGATTTCAAATCCCATTGCATTCAGGCGACGCAATGCCACCCTCATTCCCCAAGGCCCCCATGAGAGACCCTAAAAATTCTCCAAATGCTCCCAAACATTTTAGGTCTCCTTAGATACCTCATTGTATCACTTTGGACCCAAAAATATAGTTTGTAAATGCCTACAATTGAAACTCCAATTTCACATCTTCATTATGTGAAATCGTCAAGTGTTTTACACCTAGCTTGTGTAACAACACTTAGCCTTTGTATTTAATCAATCATAAAAAAACGTACACATGGCCATTAATGTTGCAAAGTAAGACATTGAGGTCTCAAGTGAACATAGCAAAAGTGTGTGTGTTATCACCGTTTTTTTACTAGGAAAAGTTAGTTCAATGCCTAGTGCAACCAAATTTTCAACAAACTTTGTGGTAATTACACTATGCTAAAGTTCAAGTTGAAATATACTTTACTTTATGCACTAATGCAATAGTTTCTATAGGGAGAGTAATTATTTAATCAAGTGAAGGAATATAATATTTTAAATATAATGTTTGATTGATTAAATAAGTGTTACAAAAGAATGATTATTTAATCTTGTGAGGAATGATATATTATTTTCTATAATATAGTGTTAGATTAAATATTTTGACAAATGAGAAATGTCACATTTTGTAACATAATATTGAGAGTTACAAAAAATTGGAGAAATGTGAATGCCCAACTGTGTAACATGTTTTGGGAGTTACAAAATCAGTAACTAATTTGTAATTTTCAAAAGATCACCCAAATAATGTGTAGATTGAGAGGTACACGTACATTTCTAAAATTGGAATTCATAAACCATAATGTGATATGACTTTTGAAGATATGATTTAAAGTTCCACTAGGTGTATGGAGGTTACAAAATTAATTGGGAAAGGTTTGTGACATTTTTGTGAAAAGTGAAAAATTGAGAGGTTATAAAACACTCCAGGTAGCAGCCAAGAGTATCCAAGGCTGCGGCCTGGGAGACATATGATCATAGTCGTGGCCTATCGCATTCCAGGCAGCAGCCTAGGGTGCTGACAACTAAATCTCATTTTGCACACTGATTAAATCAAACGTTTTGAACAACTAATTGTTATGCTGTCAAGATTATGGGCCTCGAGAGGGGGCATAGAGCACAAAACATTCTTAATCTCAGCAAAATAAGGCATCTCACATAAATTGTAGTTGGCTTCATTAGTAATGAATGGGTGAATTAAGTCATCTAACATGTTAAATTAAAAGAAATAGTGAAGAGAATAAAAGAAAACCTCTTTTAAGTGACGTGAGAAATTATGTGCAATTGCCTCTCATCATGTTTTCTAGCTAATCCCCTCATCTGACACCACATTCACTTGGTTTCTATTGCTTTTGACAATGTTAGGAAAAGCTCTAGTGAAGCTTCTAGAATAGCTTCTGAAAATAGTTAGAATATGAGATGTAATGATGTTGATTCTGTTAGACTATTGTAACAAACTTTCTTGTCTGTTAGCGAGTCGGTTGTGTACTTGCACAGTGTATATGCACTCTATAAATACAAGAATGTTACTCTTGTGATGTTGGTCCGAGAACTTTCACATTTACTCTCTTTTAATTTCTTTGCTATTATCTCTGTATTCTAACTTGGTACCAGAGCTTCTGGCATCCATGGTGACCATTTCATCAACTTCTTCTATTCCACCATAGGACAATGCTTTGGCATCATCTTTGCGAGTGAACTTTTCACCATTCACAACAACTCTGAGTGTTGCTATCTCAATCAAGCTTGACAGATCCAATTACATCACATTGCGCACACAATTGGTTCCGATGAATCATGGATATGATCTTGAAGGCTATGTGTTCGGTACGAAGGATCCACCACCAACGACAGTGAAGATTACAGATGAAAAAGGCGCAGAAGTTACAATCACTAATCCATAATTCACACTTTCAACACACAAGGATCAACTCTTACTCAGCTGGATTCTCTCATCTCTGACTCCTCAAATCCTTGGACAAGTGGTGCGATGCAGAAAAAGTCACGAAGCTTGGCGTGCGTTGGAGATGTTGTTCTCTTCAAAGACTAAGGCTCGAATTTGGAAACTCAAAGATCAACTTCAAACCACAAAAAAGGGCTTTAGATCCATCTCTGAGTATTGTGTGCAAATGGAGAGTATCTCAGACACCTTGCTTCTGGTCGATTGTCGTCTGCCGGAGGAGGATCTCATACTGAATCTGCTTAACAGACTTCCTGTTGAATACGATGGAGTCATCAACATGATTCTTAGCAAACCAGATCTGGCGCTGCCTGAAGTGCAATCCATGCTTCTGAGCCAAGAGAGTCGTCTATTGAAGTAGTCTGTTGTAATGCCCCGAATTCTCCGTTGTGTTTAACGGCGTGAATAGTAGGCCAGGAGGGACATACTTGCTTAATGATGTTATTAATTGATAAAGGCATGTATATGTTGATTATATTATGATATGATGTGAAATGCATGCATGTGAGTCCATATTTCTTATTACAGGGGTGTGATGATAATTTGGCCCATTGAGGGTAATTTGTGTATTTGGGTGCATAACTTGGTTTGTGAATGAGATTCCATTATTATGGAGATATATTCAAGCTATTTGACATGAGACGGTCATTTTTAGTGGATTAGCGGTTTTGTCATAACGGGGTCAATTTTGGGGTAATAGAATTGTTCATTTGGTGATAAATTGGGAATATTTGAGATCAGGGTGAAATTCTGGAGGTTTTGACTATAATGTCCCTGGGGGTGTTTTCGGGACCCCAAGCATTAGGTTTTATTTGAGGTTACTTAAGGTTGAAGTAGCTTATCAGATAGAACATACAATAAGAAAACCTTCCGTTCTCCCTTTTCAAAGTCCGTTTTACCGTTTAAGCCTTTTTGACGAAATCTTGAGTTCTAGGAGTCGGAATCGAGCGAGGATCAAGGCATAGCGATCCTAGGAAAGATTAGAAGCTTCTTAACCGAAGGATTCGGCGGAAAACAACCCAATCGAAGGTAATTGAAGTTTAAGTTTTGAGTTTTTCTGAGTTTCTAAGCTTTGAATTGATTTTGTGAATTGTTGAGTTTTCGATTCGTTTGAACCTTGGGTTTTGAGAGTTTTGATGCATGGGGAAGCTTGGGAACTTTGATTTGATTATGGGGGAATGTTTGGGTATGTTTTTAGAGGATTTGGAGTGCTTAAAACACGTTTGGGAATGGCCCAGGGTTGGGGGCCGCGACCCTGTTCTTGAGCGCCGCGGCCCTAGTTCGATAAAGCAGGTGTCAGGAATTTGTGCTTGCTGGGCGCTGCAGCCCTTGGTGGAGGACGCCACGGCCCTTGCCTCAGAGAACCCTGGGGGCCGCGGCCCAAGGTGCTAGGGCCGCAGCCCTTGCCCTGTTTTCGCCCCGTTTGCTCGTTTTGACCCCGGGAACCTAGTTTTAGGCCTCGGGAGTGTCCTTACTACTTGGATTAGTTTGGATTGATCTCTTGGAGGCTAGATAATGGTTTGAGAACCCTTGATTATCTTGATTATTGATGGTATCCCATATGTGTTGTGATTAGGTAACCGCTAAAGGACTAAAAACTAAATCGTTCTCCAGGGTCGTTCTTTTGTTTATTCTAGCTCGAATCAAAGGTAAGAAAACTGCACCCCAAGTGTGACATGCATGGATATTTGTGAGGCATGTTGGTTGAGTAATATGGACATGGATTGAATATGGAATGCTTAGCATATGTTGTACAAGTTTAATTATCTGTTTTCCTATGATAATACCATTGATTGAGTTTGATTTTAGTTTAAAAAATATATGAATTTTTTTTTAAGTTTTGTGTTTAATTCTTGGGTCAATTTTGCTTAAAAATTGAAATTTTGAAAAAAAAAATCATTCATCATAATATGTGAAATAAATAGTTTATTACAACAAATTTTCCAAAATTCACATAATAACTTGATAAATAGTTTTGGACTTCTAATTTAAAATATATTTTCAAAGCAAGATTGACTATGGAATTAATTACATAAGGTTAATTTTGATTCATATTTTTTATAAATTATTTTCAATGTGCAATCTTTGAGGACATTTTTGATATCACCAAATAAAAAAAATGTGTGTTTTTTATTTTTCTTTTGCTCGAGGACTAGCAAAATATTAAGTTTGGAGGTGTAATAACTCTATAAAATAGAGTAATTTTACCACTTTTTATATGCTAACTGTTGCCTAATTCTTGAGTTTTTAAGTAATTTATTAAGTTTTTAAGTAATTTTGAATTTATTAGGTTTATTTTAATTTTTTAGATTTTTGTGTGTTTTTATAAGTATTTTGTTGTAAGATGTTGTAGTTAATTATTTGAATTATTATTGTTAAGTTAGTGGTAAAAAAATGTTGTATTATTGAACTTAAATGTAAAATATAAATTAAGTTATAATTAATATTTTCAAAGAATTAAATTGATTTATTTTATAATTGAAAATATTGTATTATAATTTATTTTATATTTATTTTATAGGGAATTTATGCTCTTGAAAAGAAAGAAAAATGAAGGACAATATGGCATTTTCAAGAAAACAAGACAAGAAAAAATGTGGCATTTTTGCATTATGCAAAGGCTCATAGCCAGCCCACCAATTCGGCCCAGTCCAGCAGGCCCAACACCAAGCCAGCAGTTCAGCCTCTTCAGCATCCCACGGCACTTGCCCATTGACTCCAAACCTCCTTCAGCTCTTCATATGCTTCCACACGCCGCCACCTGTCTCCTCCTCACCAGCCTAACATCCAAAGCATCATTCAGCAATTGCATCAATATAGCATGCTCCTCATCACGCCTGGGACTCACCTGAAGCAATTATTCCCAGGCCCAATCTCCTCTGCCAGGCCCACCTGTTTCACCCACGGCCCATATCTTTGGCCCAGCCGAACCCATATGCCACAAGCACCAAATAGCCACCAAAAAAACCAAAAAGTCACATTTTTCTTCCCAATATTTTTTTCCTATCACTCAAATATCAATTCACTCTTTCCTATTTTTCTTACCTAAATAAACATTCCTAATTTATTTTTTTACCCTAGCTTTTCACTAATCTTTTACCCAACCAAGCATTTCATCTTTCCAATACTCTTACACTTACTTTATTTATCCTACCACTTCCCAACACAATTAAATTAATCAATTTATTTATTTTAATTTGATTAATTTAATATCCATATTTTGCCTATAAATAGAGTCTTGTAAGACCATTGGGGGAGCTCTTCTTCTTCATCTTTTTTTTCAATATCTTCGACACATTTTTCTCTCTTCTTTTCACTAGTTTCTCTCTACCATTTTCATCTTTTGAAGAGCATGTCAAGTATGTTATTTTGTAATTTTATCTAGTTATGAGCTTCTAATCTTTTTCAAAGGTTATTAAGATGATGATGAAGCAAAATGTAACTAGATAGTATTTTTTATTGTATGTTGATTTCCCATTTGTGTAACATTGTTTATGGATTTTTCTATCAAATATATGCATTTTTCATCTATTATTGAGTGTTAAAGCATATTACACTTAGTTCTTCATTATGAAAAAATATGATATTCTTTGATTAAATGTTTTCTATTAAATTGTTCACATCTAATTCTTAGAGCATAAGTATCATATTTTGCCTAAACATAATCTCTTTGATTTTTTGTAGTTTCATTAGATTGTAACACAACTAATGCTTAGAAATTATATCTTATATAAGTGAAGAAAAATCCTACATTTTTTAAAGAGTAACTTGTGCTTGAATAGAAAATATATTTTGAAAAATATATAGTGTGATTTATTTCAACTATATCAAAACTTGGGAATCAATATACTTATAAATACTATTGAACTTGCATTTTGTGAATTCTAACATCTTAATAATCTTATTTTACATATATCATTTGAAAACCATTTTTCTATTTAATCTTAAATCTTTTTATTACTTGTCTTTTATTTTTCTAAAACAAAATATCATCAAATATTTGGAACTAGGTTAGAATATTATTGCTTTGTTTGAAATAGTTTCTTTTGATGTTAGTCAACTCCCATGGGTTCGACCTCGTACTTACATGAACATTATATTCCGAAACGATTCGTGCACTTGCGAGTTTAATTATTAAAACACCCTCTTTTGGGATCAACACTTGAGCATAGCACTGACTTATTAGTCAGATTTGGCAAAGGTGTTAGTATCAACTGTGAAGCTGTGACTCATTAGTCAGGTTCAGCAGTGGTACTGGGCACTGGTCACATTGCACTGACTCATTAGTCATAATTGGAAAAGGTGTTAGTGTTAGCTGTGAAGCTGTAACTTATTAGTCAGGTTCGACAGTGATACTGGACACTGGTCACGTAGCGCTGACTCATTAGTCAGAACGGCCGTAGCGTGTATCACGCAAGCCAACAGAGATTAGATCTAATCGACTATTAGCATTGAATGACTCAAAGAGTATTAATGCCAGACCGACCCCGAGGGTCGATGAATGAAATAAGCGCTTGGAGGTTAGTGGCTTACCTAGCAGCCACTCTCCCCCGCTAGAATCATGTGATGTTCACTCATTTGTTTGGAAGCCTTATGTTCAGTGTGATTATAATGATAATCATTTGATAATGTTTATGAAAAGTGTTATGTTTTCTTGTTGGGCTTTGGCTCATGGGTGCTATGTGGTGCAGGTAAAGGGAAAGAAAAGCTCACCTAGCCTTGAGTGGAGAGCTGATGTGGTGATGTGTACATATGCGGCCGCTTGACCACCACGGCCAAGGAGTTCTCAGAGGAACTAGGGGGTTTACCCTATTTTTGCCGCTTAGGTCGGCGGGATTGTAAATTTAAAACAGTAATGACCATTTTGTACTGAGAACAGCTTGTAAACGTTTTGTTTAGCTCTGCAGAGCGGTTTGTAATGAAAATCTCCATTTCCTTTTTGTTGGTTTTATACCTTAACCTGTTAATTACACTTAGAGCACGTTTTGACCAAAAGACTCGGGTAGTGAGTCAAATTTCCGGTCCACCGTTCACCGTAACTGTTCTGGGGTAGCCAGGGCATTACATCTGCTGCCTTAGGTGTGGATCTTCTTGCTCCCACTGCCAATCTTGCTCAGACAGCAAACAATAGTTGAGGCTATGGACAAGGTCGTGGACGTGCAATCTACACTCCACGTGGACGAAACAAGGTTCGTGGATTTCAGAGGGGAAGTAGCTCTAAACCGATTTGTCAATTTTTTAATAAGCAAGTTCATACAGCTATAACCTGCTGGTATAGGCATGATGACTCCTCAGCTGATGGAACTTCATAAAACTCCAGTGAGGAAAATGGTAAATATGATTTTCTCACTACTTCTGAGTCCATAGTTGAACCTGTTTGGTACACTGATAGCGATGCAACTAATCACTTCACTAGTAATCCAACCAAAATCATTTGTCACAAGGAGTATAATGGTTCAGAGAAGTTGATGGTAGCCAATGGTAAGTGTGTTCTGATCACACATGTTGGTGATACCTCTTTAATATCAAATAACTCTAGCAAGTTTGTTAGACTTCATAATGTGTTATGTGTACCTCTAGTTCAGAAAAGCTTAATTAGAATTTTGAAATTGACTACTGAGAATAACGTATATGTTGAATTTCAGTATGATGCTTCTTTTGTGAAGGACAAAGACATATGGGAGTTGCTGCTAGAGGGCAAGCATAAGGATGGGTTGTACTTGTTGTTCCCACCATAAACAAAAGAGTCTTCTCAATCTTCTGTCAAGTTTTTTTTTACTGCTTTGAGTAACCAAAACTAGTGTAACCAAGGTGTTAAACCTTCTTATTTTCAGTCTGTTAAAACTGATACATGTACTTGGCACAAATGTTTGGGACATCCCAGTCCTAAAATTCTTAGTACTCTTTGTTCGTTGTTACCTGGTTGTAATAAAATATTTCTTCATAATAAAATTTGTTTTTGCTCAGCGTGTCAACTTGGAAAAATTCATGTTCTACCATTTGGTTTATCTAAAAAGAAGAGTCTCGAACCCTCCATTTTGTCCACTCTGATCTCTAGGGTTCAGCTCCCACACCATCCACAGATGGTTACAAGTTTTATATAGCCTTTGTTGATGACTATACCAAGTATACCTATATTTTTCAATTAAAGTAAAAGTATGATACTCTTAATGTGTTTTAGCAGTTCAAAATCAACTAGAAATTTTTTTGACTTGTCAATAAAAGTTTTTCAAATTGATTGGGGAGGTGAGTTTCACCTTTTTACCGCCTTCCTAGCACAAAATGGCATTATGTTTCGAAAGTCATGCCCACGTTCACCAACAAAATGGTCATGTTGAGAGAAAACACTGAAAGATTGTTGAGAGTTGTCTAACTATTCTTGCTCGAGAAAATATGCCAAATCATTTCTAGTGGGAAGAAGTTCATACTGCTGCTTATCTCATAAATAGGTTACCAACACCTGTCTTAAAGGGTAAGTCACCCTTCTTTCAGTTGTTTAATCAACTTCCAAACTATAAATTTTTAAAAGTTTTCGGGTCTGCTTATTTTCCACATTTGAGACCTTATAACAATCAAAAATTCCAATTCAGATCATCAAAGTGTATTTTTATAGGTTACAATGTAGACCACAAAGTGTACAAATGTCTGTACCCTTCTAGTCGTGTCTACATCACAAGAAATTCCATTTTCAATGAAGATGAATTCCCCCATAACACACTGTTTCCAGAATTTTCTAATCCATTTGACTCTAGTCAAAAAAATATATTTCCTTCTTGGATAGCTAATTTGCCCTATCCACCTAAAGACACTTTTACTCAACAGCTCACTCCTACAATGGTATCTTCTAGCTCAGCATGCAACTCTTCCCTTATACAACACGCCTCTCTAAATGAGGTTACTATAAATAGTTCACAAAACACTTTGGCTAGACAAAATACTGATATCGTGGTCCCTACTACCTCTATCTCAAATGGAGAAAATTCAGTTGCTCACTCTACTGAATCACACTGTTCAGAGGTCCCCATAACCTCTCATGACCATGTTGTCTCAACTACTCCAGAGGTTCTCACGGCTCCCCATATGCATGCTCCCATAGTTCCAGCTCACTATAGGCCCGCTAAAAACTCACTCCATCCTATGCAAGCTAGAGTATGAAAGGGAGTGATCAAGCCTAAAGCTTTGAATGTTTCAAAACATACCATGCTCATGCCCATTGGTCCTACTGAACCAATGACAGTGTCTCAGGTAGCTACTAATCCCTTTTGGAACAAATCAATGGCCGATGAGTATCATGCTCTTCTCACCAACCATACATGGGGCTTAGTTCCACCCAAACCAAAATAGAGTGTTCTTGGGAACAAGTGGATATTCAAGCTTAAGCTCAACCCAGATGGAACAATAAATAGACATAAAGGTCGCCTGGTGGCTAAAGGCTTCCACCAAACTCCAAGTATCGACTTCTATGAAACTTATAGTCTAGTTATTAAACCTGCCTCTATGTGAATCATGCTTACAATAGATGTTCAATATTGTTGGGATATTCAACAAATGGACGTAAACAATGTGTTTGTAAATAGAATGCTTTCTGAAATGGTGTATACAACCCAACCTAAAGGCTTTATTAGCTCGACTCATCCAAATCATGTGTGTCGACTAAATAAGGCTATATATGGTCTTAAAATGCCCCCAAGGGCATGGTTTGACTGCCTCAAATGTGCTTTAGTGGACAAGGGTGATGTGTCCTTTTTTATCTACCATTATCATGGTCATCTACTCATCTTGCTTGTGTATGTAGATGATATCTTAGTAATAGGGACTAGTTCATAACTCATCACTAAGCTAGTTGTTGATCTTAATGTGATATTTGCACTCAAAATACTTGGATCTCTACATTATTTTCTATGCATTCAAGCTTATCGTCATCAATCTAGGATCTATATATCCCAATCTAAATACATTGTGGACCTATTACACAAACTGAATATGTATGGTGCAAAAGGTTTTTCTACTTCGGGAGCTCCAAGACAAACCCTGTCTAATAATGAGGGGAAACCTATAATGCCCCAAATTTTCTAATAAGGCTTAGTGCCTTGATTAGTGTGTCGGGAGGGCATAAATGGAGATATTATGTGAATTATGTGAGTTATATTATGATATGATTATGCTTGCATGTTTAAGTATATTAAATATGCATGTGGGCCTGTTTCTTATTAGAAGGATATTTTCGTAACTTTGACCTGCTGAGGGTATACCTGTAATTATATGTTATGTGATAAGGACCACATTATTATGTGGATATATTTGTGATATTCGACATGAGACAATCCTAGCGATCAATTTAGCAGAAAAGTCACAACGGGGTAAAATACCCAGCTCGGGCTGAGCTTAGAGGTAATTTGGTAAATTACTAGGATTTAGCGAGTAATGGAAATTAATTCGATGAATATTTGGGTTTGGTAGATTTAAGTGGGGATTTTAAGTGAACCCCTAGGTTTAATGAGAAGTAATACCAAATGAATGATTTTCCCTTGGGAGTAAACTTTGAGGCTAAGTGGGGCAAGGGGAAATGTGGTCATTTGACCACATTAGTTAGCAAAATAGGCAGCAGCCTTTGGGAGGATCATTCATGTTCTCTCTCTCTCTCTCTCTCTCTCACTCTCACTCTCACTTGTTGCATATTTTGGGAACAATTGAAGGATTCTTGAAGTATTGTGATTTTTTTGAGAAAAGAAGGATTTGTTGGGCATAGGAGTTGCTAGTGAGAATTCAAGGGATTAGAGGTTGTAGCATCCCAAAATTACCTAATAAGGCTTAGAGCCTTGATTAGGGGACCAGGATGGAAATATAAGGAATTATATGTTTACTTGATATATTTGATTGTGATTATGTGAGTTATATGATAATATAACTAGTTATGCATGCTTAGGGATATTCAATATGCATGTGGGTCTGTTTCTTATTAAAAGGGCAACTTTCGTAATTTGGCCCATTATGGACATAATTGTATATATGTTCACATATGTGATATATGTGAGAGACCACATTATTATGTGGGTTTATTTGGGTTACTCAGCACAAGACGATCCTAGCGAGCAAGTTAGCAGAAAAGTCACAACAGGACCCAATACCCGACTCGGGGTGAGTCAAGGGGTATTTTAGGTACTTTCGCGTTATCAGGTAATGGGAATGAATAATTGTGGATTTATTTGGAATTAGTGAGATTATGAGGAAATATTGAGGATTTTGACCATTTTTCCCTAAGGGACGTTTTTGGTACCCCGAGCCTCGGGATTAGCTTAAGTCACTTAAGCCTTAAGGAAAACAAAAGACACAAACACTTAAAATACTCATTCTTAGAACCAACTCTCTCTCTCTCTCTCTCTCTCTCTCTCTCTCTCTCTCTCTCTCTTTCTCCCAGCTTCCTAAGTAAGTTCTTGATGAACTAAGAAGATTTTGGCTAGAAACTAAGGAATTGAAGGCTCGGGATTAGAATTCGGATAGCTTGTGGCTAGGGTATCACCTTTCACATATAAGGTATTGTGTTAATCTCTGCGTTTAACTAAATTATGTTAGAATTCATAGGTGTTCTTGAGCCTTATAGCCCAAGAGTTGAATTGGAAGTTTTGATGAGTTCTGGATCTAAGTATTAGTTGGGTTTTGTTGCTAGGAAGATATTAAAACTGTTATATGGATTGAGTTATTGTTTTAGGGTGAAATTGGGATAGTTTTGGTTGGATTTGGCTGATGAAAAATGGAGGAAATCTAGGTTCGCAGGGCTAAGTTGCAGCCCTGTTCTTGAGGGGTCGCAACTGTGACAGTCAAAATCTCGTGATCCGTAAGGGGAAAGACCGGGTAAGCTGTGCAATCCCACACCGCCTGGGGAAGGTCAAGTGTAATGATTTTAAGACTGTGTAGGTATGGGACTACACAGTTGAAGAGGGCTTAAATGGATTGATGGGTACTACCTATATCAGGAAGGTGCATCTTCTTTTCGGTAGCCCATCACTTGAGAACTCCATGGTTAAGTGTGCTTGGCCTGGAGTAATCTAGGGATGGGTGACCTCCTGGGAAGTTTTCCCAGGAAGTGTGCGAGTGAGGACAAAGCACGTTGGAAAGACTTGTCTTGGTTTGTAGGGCCAGTCGTCATTCCAGAAAGTAGCCATAGTGATGTAGGGCGTCACAGCAACCTAACCGAACCCAGGGCCATGGGAGGCTTCTGTCTGGGAGGCGCGTTGCGAACCCCAAAGGCAAGTTGTGACCTATGTTCCATTTCTAGGGTAGGAGGGCCTCTGACTTGAGGGGCGCATCGCGACCCTTAAGGGCAGGTCGTCGCCCACTTGGGTTGTTTTGGCGAGTATTTAGAGACGGGAATCTTTTCCTTAGGGTTCGGAATCGATGCTACTACCCGGCTTAGTAGAATTCGAGGACCCGGAGGCTAGGACTCAGTCCGGAAGCCCTTATTTTCTCGTTATTGATGGAATCCTATATTATGGTTGTGACTAGGTTATCGCTAGCGGCTTAGAATCAGGATTGTGCTCGAGGGTCGTTCTTATTTTACGCTATACTCAGACCTGATGTAATGCCCCAGATTCCCTATTATGGTTTAATGGCTGGATTAGTAGGTCGGGAGGGCCATAACTGTTTAATTATGCCATTAAATGTGTTTATGCATGTTTATGAGAATTATATTATAATATGATGTTAAATGCATGCATGTGAGTCCACATTTGTTTACAGGGGTGTTTAGGTAATTTGGCCCGTTGAGGGTATAATTGCATATTCGTTTGCATGTTAATGATATGTTGTGAGACCACATTATAATGTGGATTGGTTCGAGTATATCGACATGAGACGATCTTTAAACATGATTTATCGGTTTAGTCATAACAGGTTTGAGTTTGGGGCTCGGGGTGAGTCTCGGGGTGATATTTATGATTATAGCGTTACCGGGGATTTTAGGGTAACGAAGTATGAATTATTGGTGTTTGAGGATATTGAGATTAGCGGGAATTGGGAAGCGTTAATTATGATTAACGGGATAGGTGGAAAGTACCAATTTTACCCTTGAAATGGTTTTAGAGGCTTTTGATGGCTTAAGGGTATTTTGGTCATTTAAGGGTGGATATATATGACTTAAGTGGCTGTTGGCTGTAGAAAGTGGTAGACTAAAACAGAACAAAAACAGGGATGTCATCTTCTTTCCCGTCCATCACCTTTCTCCTTTTTCCTTCATTGGGGTTTTGAGTTCTAAGTGGGGATTCAACCAAGGAATTCAAAGGGCTGAAGTTGTGGACCTGGTCAAGCTATAAAGGAAGGTTCAAGTCTGGTTTTGAGGTGAGTTCTAATCATTGAATTCAGGTTATGCTCTGTTTTCCTTTTAGTTTTTAGTTCATGGTTTTTGGTGTGGAAAGTGGGAATCAAATGGAGTTTTTGTGTATGTTTGGTTGGGTTTTGATGAGGGTGAGTTATGGGTGTTTTTTGGGGGTCTAGTTTTGTGTTTGGAGGGGGTTTGGAGTTGGTTAGAGGGCTTGGTTCCAAGGGAAAACGTAGGGGAAAGTTTGGTGGTGCGAGCTGTCATTTTGGCTGAACTGGAGGTTGTGCTGCGGCATGGCCAGGGAGAGCCGCGGCCCTTGGAGGAAGCTGAGTTCGGGCGCCTCTGTTTGGGGGGCGGGCCGCGGCATGGCCAAGGAGGGCCGCAGCCCTTAAGGTCAATTTTGCCAAAAACATGTTTTTAGCTTGGGGACTCAAACCTTAGGCTTCAAGGTTGAACCTAGTACCTGGTTGGGTAGTATTTGATGTCTCGGAGGCTGGGATTTGGTTTGGGAACCCTCTGTTATCATTTTTATTGATGAATCCTATATTTTGGTTATGACCAGGTGACTGTCGAGGAATTTAAAGGTTGATCGTTCTCAGGGGTCGTTCATATAATAATTCTCACTCGAACCAGAGGTAAGAAAACAGTGTATGAATACAGTTGCACCCTGTATAGGTATATGGCATGCATGGTTTGATATTGAGGCATGTTGGTTGATATATGTGGACGTGGTTTGCATATTAAATGCTAGTGAATGCTGATTGCCTGTTTATGACACTGACTAGTCAGGGACCAACTCTAAAGTCGATGATCACACATTGAATAGCTCTACGGCATTAATGTGGGACCGACCCTAAGGTCGAAGAACTTATATGCGCTTGCCTGGTCTATGACCAGATGTTTATTACTACTGGACGTGCCAAATAAGTTTCGGGAGATTATACTTCCTGTTTTTTCACATGTTTAAGTTTTCTTGCTGAGCCTTGGCTCACGAGTGCTTTGTGGTGCATGTAAGGGAAAAGGAAAGCTTGACCAACCATGAGTTGGAGAACTTTGGTGGCGGCGTGTACATATGCGACTGCTCGTCCACCACAGTCGAGGATATCTTAGAGGAACTAGGGTTGTAGCCTTGATTTTGCCGCTTAGGTCGGTCGACTGTAATTTTGATGTATATACACCATTTTCTAAAAGTTTGGTTGTAATATTTTGGGATCCCATGTATGTATAAACTTTTTAAATAAAAGTCAACAATTCCTTTGACAAAAAAATTTAACCCTAACCTTTGACGTTAACCTTTGTTACACGTTTATAACCAAATGACTTGATTAGCAAGTCTGACACAATTTAAAGTACACAGTGTAACGGTCCTTGATTAGGAGGGCATTACAGAGGTATATATTTCCCATCTGAGGTAAGAATTTATGGAATTTTTTTGGAGCTTTATATGGCTTTGAGTGTTCTTGAGGCTTAAAGCTTTGATTTTGGCTTTTAAGATGGTTTTGTTGTATTTCTATGGTGATTTTTTGTTGTTGATAGTTCATTTAGGATGTATGGGGTATTTTGTAGTTAAAATCTTGTAGGAAATACTTGTGCTGGTCAAAATTATGGGCCTGATATCGCAGGGAATCACATGGGAGTATTTGGGGGAAGAACACTTGAGTTGTGGGCTCGATTTGCGTTTCTGGCAACCTAGCACAACTGCGCTAGTGTCCCAGAAACTAAAGTTTTGAAATTTGATTTGGGGGCACAAGGCTTGGGGTGTGACCGCGCCAATGCCCCGAAAGCCCAATTTTTCTATGGGTTCGAGCGTGCCAGGTGCCCTAAAAGGTGGTTTTTTTCTTATGATTTTTAGGATTAGGGCTCGGGGAGTTCGGGAATCCATTTTGGGGCCACTTGGGGGCTCGAGGGACATTCCTAATATCCTAGCATCTGGGAATAATGATTGTATAAGTTGGGGTTCGAAATGAGCCTCGGGATATGGATTCAATCCCTAATAAAAGTATGTTTATGTTATGACTATATTTTTGTAATGATCGGGATCAGGATCGCACTTGAGGCCGTATCGTCATTCGCAAGGAACTCAAGTTAAGAAAACTGCACCCTAGATGTGATTAGAGCTCGGGCCCTTGTTAACGAGCGTGATTATAATTATGCATGTGAATAGCTGATTAAGATTATATGAATGTGTTGTATTTGATTATGTGATAAATGAATTATATTTTGGATTACATCTTATTGGAAAGCTCGGCTTATGTGCCATGGTCGGCACTATGTGTGTAGAACGCAGATCATTATGGCTAGGCCACCCTGGGAGTGTGGTAGCACTCGTCCGGCTCGGATGCCACTTGAACAAATAGAAGTGCGATATGAACTTATGTGACTCTATGGTCGCATACCTGGATAATGTGTCTACTTGAGTAAATTATTACTGCTAAGCATGTTGTTTATGTTTTGTTGACTATCTGAATTTGTTTAATTAAGTTTTCTTGCTAAGCCTTGGCTCACGAGTGCTATGTGGTGCAGGTAAGGGTAAGGAGAAGCTGGGCCAGACATGAGTTGGAGAGTTTTCGAGGCGGCATGTACATATGCAGTCTGCTCGACCACCACGGTTGGGGTATCACGGAGGAACTAGGGATGAGCCCTATTTTGTAGCTTAGGCCATCTTGTTTTGTAATATTTTGAGTTGTAAATACATTTTAAACTTCTATTTTGGGATCCCATGTACATGTTGAAACTGTTAATGAAAGTATTTACTCATTTGACTAAAAAATTTAATACCTGAACCATTAGTTACTTAAATCACTCGTTTATGTCCAAATGACTCATTTAGCGAGCCCAGCATTATTTTAAACACACGTTGTAATGGTCTTCGATTAGTAGGGCGTTACAGAACCTATGGTTGATCGAAAACTATACAAAAGTACAGTGGGTGCACTTCAATTTTAACCCTCACTCAGCCTAACATTGGCTACATTGTTTCCAAGTTAAGCCAATTTCTTCAAAGTCCTACAACTACTCATTGGCAGGCTTGTAAAAGGGTGTTAAGGTACCTGAATTTTACAGTTGATCGTGGGGTCAGTTTCAAGAAAAGCTCAGCCAAGTCACTCTCTTTACATGGGTTCTCAGACGCAGATTGAGCTAGTTGCCTTTATGATAGGAGGTCAATTGGTGCATATTGTGTTTATCTAGGGTTAAGCTTAATTTCATGGAGTTCAAAGAAGCAAATAGTAGTAGCACGCTCAAGTTCAGAATTAGAGTAGATGGCCCTAGCACACGTGGTTGTTAAGATTATGTGGTTACAATCTCGTCCCAATGAGATGTGTATACCAACCCAAAGTTCACCTATAATCTGGTGTGATAGTTTGAGTGCAGCTTCATTGGCAGCCAATCCCGTTCACCATGCAAGGGCTAAGCACATTGAGATAGATGTACATTTTGTGAGGGATTTAGTGCTTCAAAAGAAGAATGACATTAGATATGTGTCAACCTATGAACAGAGATCAGATGTGCTCACTAAGGGATTGTCTATTGAAAGATTTATGAGGTTTAGAGACAAGTTCAAGTTGTTGTTTTGCATTTTCGCTTGAGGGGGAATGTTAGGCAAACCTCTAGTGAAGCTTCTAGAATAGCTTCTAAAAACAATTAGAATATGAGTTGTAATGTTGTTGATTCTGTTAGACTGTTGTAACAAACTTTCTAGTCCATTAGAGAGTCGGTTGTGTACTTGTACAGTGTATATGCACTCTATAAATACAAGAATGCTACTATCGTAATGTTGGTCCAAGAGCATTCACATTTACTCTTTTTTAATTTCTCTGGTATTCTCTTTGTATTCTAATTGACAATAAGGAAAATTTTGGATTTTCTTTCACCTTGGGAGAGCCATATAGTTCTTTGGAGTTTTGGTGCCAAATGGATGACTTTTTCCCCTAGACCTTGACATTCTCCACTTGAAAATCCTCAACTTGTCCCCACAAATATCGAAGACCTCTTTGCTCCAAATCCTTAAGGCTTTAGCAATATTACGAGTTTGCAAACCATTTGAAAGCTTTTAAACTTAAAGTCAACAAGCTTCCAAGCCATAAAGATTATTGGGTTTTATGCCCTTATAAAATCATGTCGAACATGTAACACGATTTTATATTGTCTATAAAAGTAGTAGAAATCATTTAGTTTGACAACAGTGTTGCTTGCTTGTTTTATTACATGATTATTTAAATAATACAAATATTTATAAAATCCCGAACATATGGATAGTTACAATTATAGTGACCAGGTCACAATGGATTATAGCTGTAATTATATGTTCAAAAGAACGAATCCTAAGATTAGACCAGTGCATTTGATTTTCACTGATTCGGCAATATGATATGATCTACTTACACATTCAGGGTGTGATGTCTTGTCCAAGACATTGACCAAGTAGATAAGATCGGATGTATTTGGTTATATCGAATTAGGACTGATATTGATTATTGATAGATAAATAAATATCATTGTTATTGAATCTAATCAATGTCACAATGTTGATTATAGGTCGAGACAAACTTAATTCTAAGTGATTATATTCTGTTAATTATATTATTTAAATCTTTTAACTTGTTCGTTACCAACTTACCCTACGGTCTAGCTCATACTTACATCTTGAAGATTTAGTAGGGTAATTGAGTGGGAGTATTATTCATATATATGAAATCTATAACTTTTTTATGAGGAGTGAAAATATGATTTCCTTAATTGCTTTGTTCAAAAGGTTAAATGATTGGGATCTCATTTCAGTGATTGAGTTCAGGGAAATATCATTTATAAGGAACTTAGTAGGAGTTAATGATAAAATACTGATGATGGGTAAAGCGATAATTTGCACACAGCTCGTTAGTAAACCATCGATAGAGGATTGACTGACTGTCATGGTTATAACAATGGATAACGTATTTGTGGTTTGGAAAATACGTTCTATGAATTCAATTGTTCAATTCTGAATCTATAGTGAAGTCACGAAAAATTAATAAGGAAGTGAAATTATTCGTAAATAAATTCACGGTAACTTATTGGAGCTTGATTTCATGGATTCGTGGTCATTGCATCACATTTGAGTAAATAATCTAGAATGTCTCAATTAATTGATTTAATTACTAATTATGATTTTTAAAGTTGACTAGGTCAATTTTTTAAAAAAATTTCAAAGATATGAGATTTAGATAATAAAAGAAAAACTTTGGGAAAAGTTATTAATATTGATAAATTGGTGTCAATAAAAATAAATAATATTAAATCAAGTTTCAAATTATAATTAGTTAATTTGAGTAATGATTTAATTAATTAATTAAAATATAAATAAATAAAAAGGTTTTGAATTTATGTCCAATTGGGATTTAAATTCAAAATAAAGAAATTGAGTCCAAGTCTATTTGTAGGAGCCCAATGCTTTGATTTTTTTATTATTTTTAATTAATTTAAATTTAAATAAAACTCATTAAGTTGTCTATATATATGATATCGTTTTTTATCAGTTAGTCTAAGTTGATTCATTGAGTAAGTGAAAACCTAGACAAACTAATCATTTTTTGGTCACTCACTCTCTTCTTCTTCTCTTCTAGATCCCTATCTCATGTGTTGAGAATCAGGTCACACTAGTTCTAGGTTGATCAAATGCTTGGTGAGGAAGATTGTGATTTCTTATCTAGTTCAATCTATTTATAATACTCTACTACAAAAATAAATAAATGGTAAGAGAGATTGAATAAATGAGTTGTTCCACTTTTGTTGTGTAATGTAAGTGTTGACTGTCTTTTTAGCCAACGACATGAGAACGTCAATAACGACAAGCCTTCAAGAGAATGTAAACGGCACAGACGGTATAATAAAGAAAATAAAGAACACACAAGAGATTTTTATAGTGGATCAGCCCCGATTGTCGGTAATAGCCTAATCCACTTAGAGTTGTGATTTATAGACCTATACTCAAGATCATATGGACAGAGCCAACTGAGTTTCTTCAGTACAGATTGTGAAAATACAAGAGTTCTCTCAAATATCAGCACTTTCTCTCTCTAGAATACACAGACCCAATTCTCTCTCTCTAGAATACACAGTCCCAATTTTCTCTCTCTAGAAAGAAGAAACAGAAAGAAGCCCTCTCTAATCCCATAAGCCCTCTATTTATAGGCCTGGGATACTCAACTAATATCCCCTTTAGATAGGGATATTTTATTATTCATCTTATATTTATATTACAAGAAATATTTAAAATATAACTAATTCCTCAATTTGAGTAAGGAATGAGAGATTCCCGCGTATGTTGTTGAAGCTGTCTCTGGGAACCTTGACTTAGTCTCCTCTAGCTAATTGATCCACCTCCTACTGACTACCCATGCAAGTGCTGGTCGAACGTGCATGGTGGTAGGACTTGTGCATGTTGATCACTCCTTCAAGCCTTCCTTGGACCAAGGTGATACAAGCTTGGCTCTCCTCGGACCAAGGTGGTCCGAGGCAACACCCTTGCTTCTCACCTCGGACAAGTCCGAGCATACCTCCTCCATTCAAGGTCCCTTCGAACCTCGTGGCCTTCTCCTCGGACCAAGGTGGTCCGAGGCATCCTCCTTGGCACCTCACCTTGGACAAGTCTGAGGCACTCTCCTTTAGCATCTCCCAACTATGTCCGATCGGACATTGTGTAGGCTCTCCTTGTCAAAAACTAAGTCTCCACTCTTGACTTGCATGGGACTCCTCCTCCTTAGCTACCTACCTTAGACACGTTCGAGCCAACACTTAGGAAACCTTGGGAGGCTTACCTCAAACACACCCTTGGGGTCTCCTAGGACCACATCCTCCTTGGGGTCTCCTAGGACCACTTTCTCCTTGGGGTCTCCTAAGAACACTTTCTTGAGTTCTCCTCGGACCTCATCCTTGGGTTCTCCTAGGATCACTCTCTTGGGGTCTCCTAGGACCACTCTCCTTAGCTCTCCTAGAATGCATTCTCCTTAGCCTCCTAGGATGCATTCTCCAATTTTTGGGTATAACTGTAAGTTTTTTTACTTTAATTTATTTTGTATTAATTTCATAGGAGAATGATTTAGAAATTTAGGTATTTATTTGATAATATATAAATTCCATACAATTAATATGTATTTCGTACATAGATAACTAAAGAACGATGGTGGTCTTCCGGGATGCCTCAATAAAGCAAACATGTTGTGGAAAGCCTCTTTTTCAAGCATTGTGTCCAAAATAAGTGGTGGGTGATCCACGGAAGTGACAACTAGAGTTTTCGATCCCGTTTTATTGTGCGGCGGACCTTACTAGAATGAAAATAATATGATATTATAATTGTTGTGTCAATTTCTCAACCTCTTCAACTAGTTAATTATACGGATTAGCTAAACGAACAAGTCCCAAATCCCGAGGTGGTAACGACGAAGCAAGCAACTAGCTAGAAAACGTATTGCTCATGATTGCTCATATGGACAGATTGCTCATCTTCATTATATACAAGTAATTCTAGATTTACTTTGTATAATGATCTGCTCGGCCAACAACTTGTTCGACAACTTTATTTATGGAATTGACTATTTAGTATTTAAGAGAGATATTAATCATGATTGATACGCCAGCTGGTGGAGATCATCGACAACCGGTTAAATATACTAAAATAGTAAAGTAGAGGATATTTTGTCTATTTATTTCATTAATTAGTTACCTGATTTTGAATTGTATTTATTATAACCAATTGTGTAACAAATCAGGTAACTAGCTTGATTTTATGGGATTAAAATTGTAGTTAACCATCCTATAAATAGGAGAGGCCATATGGTTCATATACACACAATTTCTGACATACTGATACTTCGGCAAATTGTGCAGTCAAAGAGAATTCATAAAACTCAGTGACAATTCCCTCATTCTCAACAACATTGACTCATTGATGTACGGCTTACCAACACTCGACATGCTAAAACTTTCTTGTGTTTTTTTTTGTCGTTTTCCTTTTTTTTTTTTTTTTTTTATGTTGTTGACCAAAAACATGGTCAAAATTAACAGTTATTATATCATATGATATTGAATTAACTATTTTGTCACGAATTAACATAAATATTTTTTCCCACAAAATTCATCGTGTTACACAAAAGATAGACAATAAATGAGAAATTTACATAAATATGAGAAAAATTAACATAGTTTCTATATTTATGGGAAAAAAATATAGATACTGTAGACAAAATAGTTGGGATGGATTAGTGCTTAATGGTAAACCGTAATAAGAAAATGATACTTAAAAATATGAAGAACACATGTCCTTTCTTACGTGGTTCGGAGGTTAAAATCCCCTTAGTCCACGATTTTTTATTATTATTGTATATCTCTCTATATTTTGACAGAGTTTTTGCATTACAGAAAAAACAACCTCCCCTCTTTCCTATCCAAGGTCTTAGTATTTATAGAGAAAATTTCTGGATAGGCATTGGGGTCATCACGTGAATCCAAATCCCTCGTGTGACCTGTCTCACACTAATGATAAATATTATAATTTATATTAAGGTATGGTCTAATCATTAGGTAAAACTGATCATGGGTCGTCAGGGATAAACAGACATGTGATGTTTGATCATGCATGATCATCTTACGTGTCCGAGAATTCAGGGATTTATAGACATGTAATGTCTATCCACGCACGTTTATATAACATATCCAGGTTTATAAAGATCCAGGAAAATGGCAGATCTTTAGCGTCCCCCGAGCTGTGTGCAGCGTCAGCTCGTGTCTCGGATGCTATGCTTCATAAGTGTTTCCAGCTCGTGCCTATTGCTTTGTATTCATCAGCTCGTGCTATTTACCAGGGGGATCGTGATGTCTTCACAGAGGGAATATGAACTTGTGGACCATCTATTACAGTTCTTGGCTAGCCAGCTATATTCGAGCTGTCTAAAAGACTCGTGTTGAATTTCAGGACGTACATATACTACCCTCCCGGGCCTCCATTTTTTGCTGCTGGGAAGCGATTTGACCTTTTAGGTGCACCACTTCTGGTGGCTCCCCCGTGTAAAACGACTAGGAGTACTCACTTTCGTAGTAGTCGTCTCCGTCCTCGCCGTTATACTCATCATTTTTTGTCGTAGCAACGTTGGGAGGAGGGATTTCTTTAGCAACGTTGTGTCTGGTAGTCACCATAGTTGTATCTTCAAAGATTTCTTCAAGCTTTCAATGAAAGCACCAAAATGTTGACTATCTTCTTTTGCTATTAACTAATTAAACAAAAATCTTAAAGAAATGCAAGAAAGAACATAGGGATTTACGTGGTTCAGGTTATTAATTAACCCTAGTCCACGAGTCACTTGTATTAGGATTTGAGGATTTTGGGGGTTTCAAGCTCCTATGGAGTTCAGGAAGTGTTTTAGCAATGCTTTGCATACAAAAAGTAGGGATCTGATCCTTTACAATGTGTGCCCTAGGCTTTTTTATAGATGGTTGAGGACAATTAATTCACTTAATGGGGATTTACAACAAACATTCTCCCTTAATGGAATACTAATGGGTAATAAATATACATTCTCATAGTTAAGGAGCTAGTGGGCCTAGGCGAATCATAGTGGGCCTATCTACGAGGTTACATCCCACAAATTTTTAGGGTAACACGTCCCTAATAGTGTCAGGAGGTAGCTGCATGTTTTCCCATGTCAGGTGGCGTTGTGAGATGTCCTACTTGCCACTTGTACGGACTTGTCACCATGACTTGGGTAATAGTAAAATGTCAAATGGCTGCTTGTGGTCCAAGGTCACTATGCTTGACACCTTGCACTATACTCTAGGCATGGAGGACAGTTCTCGCAGGCCTTGATGACTTGAATTGAAAGGACCAAGAGGATGTCGTAACCATAGTCCTCGAGACGTAGTCCTCCTTGGGGACATACTTCTCCAGAGGCAATGCACAATCAATACGGGTGAGTTCTACCCTCTGAGGAGCTCTAGGAAAGCTCACGGGGCTTCATTATATTCAGTTAAGCTTAATTTCTCTCTAATGATTGCCACGTGTCACTTGAAGAAAACACGGACAACATTTGCCCCCCAAGTCTTCACTTGTCCTCGGACAGTGGAGACTTAGACTGAGAGAAGTAATTTTAAGGGACGTATTTGGGGGGAGACGTTTGGGCTCTCCAAGGCCTAACACCCATAAAATTTAGAGAATAAAATGCTTACAAATGCTTAAGGCTTTCGTTAAGACTACAAATGCATACAAAATTTAGAAAATAAAATTGCTCATACTACTAGTAACACTGGCAAAGATGCTCGGCATTCCAGGCATGAGGAACCAACTCTGCGTTTAGTCGAGCCAGTTTGTATGGGCATTCCCAATTAGGGTCCTATTTATCCAAAAAACGGATGTGGATGACGTGGCAAGAATTTTCAACATGTGGCCGACACGTGGTAGAGATGATGCTTGTCTATCGACCAGAGATACTTCCATATGCGGAGGTCAAGTTTTATATACGACCAGGCTGGTCGTATACTCCGTTTATTTATGTGTAAATTTGTATATTTGTAATGATATTCGAGAATATCTCTTCATTATAACCTGAATATCTGTTTATTAAGGAAATATACGATTAATTGACTGATGTAACCCACCTTGAGACTATAAATATACAAGAAATAGCTCAAGGAGGGGGATCTTCTTTGGATCTTTTTCTGAATTGCATTACTATTATCCATCGGCTGTATTGTTTCTCCTTCTAAGGTCTGTGAAACTCAAGAACCCTAGTTCTTTGATCACACCTTTGAAGCTCAATATTAATAATAGTATCAAGTGGGCGTAGGTCATTACCAATCACTAGGGCCGAACCACTATAATCCTTGGTGTCTTTTACTTTCCATTAGATTGTATTCTCAAGCATCGTACTAATTTCCTGCGTATATTTGACTCTATTTCGTTGGCCAAAACTAGGGTCAACAGGTCCAATACTCCAACCCCTAGATCTCGAGTTACCAAGAAACCCTTCGCAACACCAAGTCTCCCACTAGAGCTGTAAATACGGGCCGGGTTTTCTAGCACGACACGAAATCGGCACGAGCAAGACACGGCACGAAAAAATATGGGCCTAGGCCAGGCACGACACAAATTGAAAATTGGCATGCACGACATTGGCCTGAGCACGGCACGGCACGGGCCTGAGCACGGCACGGCACGACAAGCCCGAAGGCACGAAACGAAAGCACGAACAAACTAACCTAAAAGCACGTCACGATAAAAAGCCCGATATTTTGACATTAATAATCATAATAAATTATTATTTGTCAATTATTAGTAAATTAAAATGATAATAGAAGTCTTATTTTTCTCAATGTTTATAGTTTTATAATTATATTAATTTATTTTAAGATTTGTGAGTTAAATTTTTTTAGCATTTATTAGTAAGTATTAAAATTCTAATAATTATCTTTGATATAATTTTGTGTAAAATATTGTTAAAAAGGATATAAAATATCTAAAATTATAATTTAAACAAAGAAATGTATTTGGTTTGGTGGTAAGTCCATTGATGGTTAAAGAAGAGGTGGAGGGTTCAATTCTCTATCCTTACATTTTTTGGCAATAATAAAGTGGGCCCAAATTTGGGCTCGAATATAGAAAGTGGGCCGGCCCAACACGGTACGACATAGGCCGGGCCCATGGGCCATGCTGGGCCTACTCTTTCAAAAATGGGTCGGCCCGACCCGACACGAATTGAATACGGGCCCGGCCCGGCCCAAATTTATCAGAGGCACGCAAATGTGGGCCGGGCCGGCCCACATTTACAGCTCTATCTCCGACTTCGAATTTTTTGTCCTTCACTTTGGGGATAAATTATCTTGCCACCTTCTACTGGTAGGATGCTACATGTAGCTGTGAAGCTTCTTGGAGCTCCTCAATAAGGTCTAGAGATTCCTAAAGCAAATCATGGTTCATGGTCAGGTCATAAATATTTCTTCAGTGCGTGGAGATTGCTACCTCAACTGGGAGCATGGCTTCATACCCGTAAGCTATGGAGAATGGTGAATGGTCAGTGGAGGTCCTAACTGTTGTGTGATAGCTCCACAACACCTTAGGCAGCTGCCAAGTGTCTTTCACCTGCTCCAACCATTTCTTCAAAGTGGCCTTAAGCATCTTGTTGACCGTTTCCACCTGTTTGTTTGCCCGGGGATGAGCTACAGAGGATAAACTATTCATGACTCCATGACTTTCACAAAAGTCAGTAAATAATTCATTGTCAAATTGCAGGTCGTTGTCGGAGACTATCTTCCTCGAGAGCCCGTACCAACGAACGATGTTCTTGATGACAAAGTCCAGTGCCTTCTTGGATGTGATCGTAGCGAGAGGTTTGTCCTCAACCCACTTTGTGAAGTAGTCGACTGCCAGAATCTCATACTTTACTCCTCCATTTCTGTGGGCTTAAATCTAATTAAGTCAATGCCCCAAACTGCAAAGGGTTACGAACTTGTTATCTCAGTGAGCTCATTTAGAGGAGCTTGGGGGATGTTGGCATTTGTCACATTTCTTGACACAATCCATCGACTCATCATTCCTCATGGGCCAGAAGTACCCTTGTCTTAGAATTTTCTTAGCGAGACTCTACCCCCACCGGGTCGCCACAAAAGCCTTCATGCACTTCCCAGAGGATGAGTTTGGCTTCCTTCTCGAACATACATCGGAGTACTGGTAACAAATATCCTCACATAGTTGAGTAACTCTGCATCCTTGGTTGTAGCAAGTTTGACTAGGGCGTTAGCATTAGAATTATGTTCCCATGGCACTTGTCAGTTGGTGAATCTTTTGAAACTGTGCTGCATTTCCTAGGTCTTGGCCAAATAGGCACCCATCTTCGTTCCTCGGGCTTGGTACTCTCCGAGGACTTGGTTCAGGAAAAGTTGAGCATCGTTGTATATCTCGAGGCCCTCAGTTTTTAGCTCTAGGGCAGCTAAGAGTCAAGCAATCATGGCTTCATACTCAGTTTTGTTATTTAAGGCATCAAAGCCAAATCTCAAAAGCGTTGTGAACTCTATGTCTCTTGAGGGACACCAATATAAGGCATGGACCAGCTCCATTCTCGTTGGAGGACCCATCTACAAATAGCTTCCATATGGGCCCGACATTCGGGGCCTCCTCGGGTTTCTCATGTGTTCCTGTGCACTTGGCAATGAAGTCTGCCAATGCTTGCCCTTTTATGGTAATCCTTAGGTGATAAGTGATGTCAAACTAGCTGCGTTTGACTACCCTCTTGAGGAGTCTCCCGGAGAACTTTGGCTTTTGGAGGACTGGCCTTAAAGGCTGGTTGGTGAGGACCCTGATGGGATGCGCCTGGAAGTAAGGCCTGAGCTTCTAAGAATTCATCATGAGGTCAAGTTCTCCATGAGCGGATATCTCGATTTTTCCCCAAGGAGTCTCTTGCTTACATAGCAGATGGGGTTTTGGACACGACCTTCCTCCCGAACAAAGGCAGCACTAATGGTGTTCTTGGAGATTTCCATATAGAGGAGGAAGGATTCTCCATCTACGGGCTTTGGCAGAATCAGAGGATTCTCCATATGTGCCTTCAACTGCAGGAATACATGTTCACACTCCTTCATCCATTCGAATCGCTGATCTCCTTAGAGGGTGTTGAAAAAGGGAATTCACTTGCGGCACCCTTAGAGAATAAGCGGCTGAGAGCTACTATCCGACCAGTAAAGTTTTTCATGTCCTTGTGATTTTTTTGGGATGGCATCTCAATCAAGGCTCTTATCTTCTCGGGATTCTCTTCAATTCTTCGAGCACTGACAATGAATCTCAAGAACTTCTCAGAGGCTACCCCAAACGTGCATGTAATGCCCCAAAATCCTTAATAAGGTCTATGGTTGGATTAGTAGACCGGAAGGGCCATAATTGCTTTATTATTCCATTAAATGATTATATGCATGATTATGTGAATTATATTATTATATGATGATAAATGGATGCATGTGGGTCCACATTTCATTATAAGGGAATTTTGGTAATTTTTCCCGTTGAGGGCATAATTGTATATTTTCATGCATGTTGGTGAATTATTAAATAAGGCTACATTATAATGTGGATTTTTTCGAGCTATTCGTCATGAGACGATCTTTTAATGCAAATTAGCGGTTTGGTCATAACAGAGTTAATTTCGGGGCTCGGGGTGAGTCTCGGGGTAATTTGATGATTAGTACATTACCAGGAATTAAAGGGTAATGGAATATGATTTATTATCATTTGAGAATATTGGGAATAACGAGAATTGGAGGACGTTAATTATGATTAACAGGATTAGAGGAGAAATGACGGTTTTACCCTTGGTAGCCTTAAGAGGGAATTAAATGACCTAGGGGTATTTTTGTCCTTTGACCTAAGGTATATGTGAACTAAGTAGAAGGTTGTGGAAGGATTTAAGCTTAAGAAAAACAGAGCATACTTTCTTCTTCTCCCGTTCATCATTTCTCCTTCTTTTCCCTTTGAATTTTTGAACTCCATATGAGGAATCAAGCTAGGGAATCAAGCCTTGAGGGTCTAGGGTTGTGTTCCACCATTGAAGAGGGTTCCATATTGAGCTTGAGGTAAGATTCTAACCATAGAAACTCTGGTTCTTGCTATGTTTTCCATTTGATTTTCAGCTGAAACTTTGATTTGGATAGTGAATTGATGGAAGTTTTTGGCAAAGGTTGATTAGGTTTTTGTTGAC
The DNA here is from genome assembly GCF_963169125.1 of Humulus lupulus. NCBI lineage: Eukaryota > Viridiplantae > Streptophyta > Magnoliopsida > Rosales > Cannabaceae > Humulus > Humulus lupulus. The sequence goes on along the minus strand of NC_084801.1, from coordinate 19,472,991 downwards.
CCTGATTTTGGTCAACTGACACGGAGTCAAAATTGCTTGATGTGGACAGATATGTTTGAATGAGAATAATGACAAAAACAATAAAGAACGCAAGAATTTATAGTGGTTTGGACCCAGAATTTGATAATAACCTACGTCCAATTGAGCTGTTATTGATATAAGATTCAAAGGAGTGATCAAAGAACTAGGGTTCAATGAGTTTCACAAACCTCTGAAGAACAAAACAATCTATCGAATGTGATAGCTCTAATACACTTGTAAAACTCTAATCTCAAATAATTAGAAAGCCAAAAGTCCATTCCTTGAGCTATCTTTCTCTATTTATAGGCTCAAGGAAGATTACGTTAATTTGTTACAAATATTCTTTCCTAAATAATCGGATACTCAGGAAATCATGGGAGATAATTTCAGATATGATTATAACTGCATAAGATTTTCCCCAAATATAGCGAGCATACGACCAGGCTGGTCGTATATAAAGATTGAGTGTTGCGCCATAGACATCTTTCTAGTCGATGGTCGAACAAGACTCCTGCCAGATGTCATCCACGCGTACCAAACGCCTGCAATGTCATCCATGCCTGTTTTTTGGATAACATTTGCCCCCCAAGTATTTTTAGTGCGACCAGCAATAAAGAAACTTTAGGGAAACAACCGTTCATATGCCCCACGAAATTTGTCAGAATCCTTGTGCATTTTTTAAAACAGTGACATAATTATGTCTAATAAAGCCTTTTCGGTTTTCAAGAAATCAATTCGACGGCTTATACACTCCCCCACGTCTCAAAAATGGGAAAGTCATGATTGCCACTTTTTGCCATACTTCAGCCTCTATAAGTAACCTCTTTATCTTTCTTATAATTCTTTACCCACTATTCCAAACAAGAACTTCAAGAACTTTGCTTCAGAGCCTAGAATTTCGAAACCATTCAGACGTCCTACCGAAGGTCTTTCCGACTTGAAATTTCTATCTTTTCTGAATCTCCACCCTTTGCCCAGTTAATCACTTCGTCTTTTAAACTCTTCATTATGCCATGCATGTTGTTTACTGTGCTTTGAAATTTCCTGCGTTCTTGAGTATAAATTATGAGGATTTTTGTATAAACCATCTGATGCTTGGTAAGAGAGTGTATTTCTGCTTTATATAAGTTAGGAGCTAGTTCGATAGTAAGGATCATAGGTTTAGGGCGTAAGATCGACATAAAAATTCAATCTTTAAGCTAATTGAAAAAACTGGGTTTTTCCCGCCCTTTAGGAGTTGAAAAAGTTCCTTTTCAGAAAACATTTTATTTCCTTTTTTGATCCGTTTTTCAAACTGCTAGCACCAAACTTAGTGTATGGGTAGGATGCTGCTGGTCAATAGACGCGAGCAACGTTATCCGAATCTCTCACGTAACTCCGCAAGATATGTGTCTTATCTCCTCCTTTGTCTGTTTGCAGTTCATATGCAAGACCCTTGGGGAGGAGAAAGACCCATTGAAGACAACCTCCTAGCTCAACTGCTTGAAGGCGAAGAAAACCCCTCTACTCTGATACCATATATCCCTTTCTCTCTCCCTAGCCCAAACCCTTCTCCAGTTCCAACCCAAAGAATGGATCGAACAAAATCAAAAGCTCAAAAAAGGAAAACCCCTAACTCCTCAGGCCAGCCTACTGCTGATGCCCCCTCGACCAGTGGTCGAGGTGAAAATGTTCCTGATGCCAATGTTCAAAGGCATGCCTGTCCTCGACACGCTGCTCAGCCGGATGTCGAGTGGCATGTTGTTCCCCATAGTAGAGTGACGATGCGGATGATCGCCAACTACTTAAATAAGTATAATCTGACAGGGGTGACCCTAGTCAGACCTTCCATCGACCAGAGGACCAACCTGCCAGGGGGGCCTACAGCGCCTGGTCACGGTTTCACATTGAGGCAGGTGCCACTTTGCCTCTTCACTCATTCTTTAAGGGGGTGGCAAATTACTTTGGAGTTTCCCCCTTTCAAATCACCCCAAATGGGTATAGAATGCTGGCCGCACTCTATATCCTTTACAAACTTAAGAAATGGCCAGAGCCCACTCCCCACGAGATCAACTTTCTTTTTGACCTTAAGTCCAACCCTAACAAAGAAGGTACGGGGTTCTTCCACTTTTGTCATCAAGAAACTGGGCGCACTTTCTTGTCCGACACTACTCACATCTCCAACGTGGGGAGGTATCACCATGAATACTTCCTTACGCCTGACTTAGCTGCAGACAACCTGGCCTTCACCCGAGGAGGTCAAAATTCTATGTCACTAACTTCTTCACTTAGTGTTTTTCTGTCACAATGTCTTGACACTCCACTGTGTTCCAGGCCCATGGTTACGTCCAATCCCAACTCTAGGGATGGAGTCAAGGGTGGCACTCTTAGTGTAGCGACCCAAACTCTCTAATAAGGCTTAAGGGCCGTGATTAGTGTGCCTGGAGGGCATAATGGGATTTATATGTGTGAATTTAATGAGTTAAATGCATGATTATGATTTAAAGCATGATATATGACTATTTTACTATTTGAGATGCATGACTATGTGTATTAGTATGCATGTAGGCCCTGATTGTGTTAAAAGGGCATAATTGTAATTTTGGCCATTTTGGGCACAACGGTATTGATATCTGTGATCTGTGACTCGAGACGATCCTAGAATGAGCGGATTAGCAGAAAAGTCAAAGCGAGAATTTATACCCGGCTTGGGTTAAGCCTGGGGAGTTTAAATGGGAATTTAGAGAATATATATTGAGGTTAATTTTGATGATGAGGAATATACATATATATATATATATTTGGTGATTAATCAGGTATTGAGTAGCAAGCGGGAAATTATTAGCGACACTCGAGGAATTAGTGGGAATTGGGTAAAATGACTAAAATGACCCTACATGGATAAAAGGGTGTAGAATTAATAGGGAGGGCATTTTGTTCATTAGGCTTATTAGAGATAAGTTTATTTAAGCTTTATACTTAGTGGGATTGGTATAAAAGAGTTATAAGGCTGTGGAAAAGAAAGAAAAAGGAAGAAAAAGAAAAGAGAGAAAAATAGAGGGGTTTTGTTTCAAAGGAACGGTTTGTGGTTCTCCCACCATTTCCCTTCATTTTTCTTGGAGCTAAGCTCAGAGGAGAGCTAGGATAGGCTGAGCATCAAGGATCCTAAGCTATACTTGAAGATTGGCAAGGGATTAGCAAGAACACATCAAAAAATCGAGGTAAGTTTTTAGAAGTTTCAGTTTTAGGGTTTGACTGGTTTGAGCTTTGTACCTAAGCTGAATTGATGGGGATTTTAGGGGAATTCAGGCCAAGGTTGAGAAGGAGCAAGCTAAGGAGGTCTAGGATTGAACTCAAGGTCGAATTTCCATCCACGGTATGAATTCTAAGTCTTTAACTTTGATGTTTGACTGAATTTCTGGGTTTAGGGTTAATTATGGTAGATTTTGAGATTTGGGTTGCATGAGCTTGGGTTTTGAGTTCTTGGGATGCTTGGGATGAGTGGGAGGTGTTGATAAGTTTGTTTTTGGGTTTGGTATAGATTTACACAAGTTTAGGGTTGAATTGGTTGAAAGAAATTGCAGAAAACGAAATTGGGTGTTGCTTGTCTGCAAGTAGCGCTACAGCGCTAGTCTTTGGGCACTGTAGCGCTAGGCCCTATTTCTGGGGAAGTTCGGTTCTGCTTGTAGGGCTATAGCGCCCTCTTTTGAGCGTTGTAGCGCTACCCTGTTCCCAGAAAGGGGTTTTTGGGTTATTTTTGAGGGATTTTGACCTAGGGTTCGGGGTTTGATTCCACCACCTTGTTTTGTGGATCTAGGACTTCCCGGGGGGCTTGGGATTGGTCCCGAGGCTAGGTTTTGGACTTGAGGTTTGGTGATGACTTTGACCTATGAATTGTGTTTAGGTGAGCGCTAGGGCTCGAGTGGGATCGTGCTCGAGGAGTCAAGTGATCAAAGCTATCGAATTGAAAGGTAAGAAAACTGTAGCACCTGAGAATAGGGCATGGGCCCATAGTGTTATTGCAGAGCATGGACCTAGATTGTATTACATGCTAGGGTATAACCTTAATTGAATTATATATGATTGAAGGATTATTTCGAGTTGTACGATATGTGTAATTATAGTGAAATGAACGGCTAAGGCCGAGAGCGGCGAAGGCCGGGAACGGCAGTGGGGCTGGAAGTAACACTTAGCACATGGAGTGCTTATAGTCAGGGTAGGACCCAATGGATACATGGGGTATCCTTACGATGAGGACCAAGACCCCAGGCTTTGGTAAGGCTTCTGGGGCGGCATGGCCGTGTTTGCTTGGTCTGATGGTTGACTTGTTTATCTATGGATTATATGTTAACTATATAATATGCATATGCTATATACTGTTTGAGTTTTCTTGCTGGGCTTCGGCTCACGGGTGCTCTGTGTTGTAGGTAAAGGCAAAGAAAAAGTCAACCAGCCATGAGTATGGAGAGCGTGGGGGCAGCGCGTACATGTTCGGCCTGCCCGACTGGTTGGGGGCATTTTTGAATATGGTTGTATTAACTTGTTCTTTTGATAGTTAACCAAGTGTAAATCTATTTTTGAGATGTAAATATTTTGTAAACCTTATTTTTGGGATCCCAGATGTTTGATACTTAATGTTTTCAATGAAACTAAGCATTTTCAAATATTACAACCTTAACTTCTGGTTTAGTCACACCTTTGGTTTTAGAAACCTCGTAGAGTCAGTTAGTTGCACAATTTCTATTTTAAACTCACTTAGTAACGGCTCTAACGTAGTAGGGCGTTACACTTAGCCAGCATGCCGAATAATGATAAGAGTGTAAAAAATTTAGTTATTGAGGCTAACCTTAGGCTGGTCGGCCTATGGAATCCTTAACCAGCGAGGAGCGAACCTTCGGCAGAGAACGCCTAAACCGAAGTGGAACCCGAGCAGCAACCCCAAGTGTCTCCTCCGTGGAGGAGACCAACTGGGGTTACGATCAGGGAACCTGCCGTCCCTCGTCGAGCAGAGAAACCCTTGGCCCCCGAGGGCAAAGGAAAACAAAAGGTTGCTGAGCCTGCCGAACTTTCTGACGACTCGTTGGATGAAAACGGTATAACAATCTCACTTTTAAATCATTTACCAATTCCCTGTCATCTATTTGATGGCGATGGAAACTTTCGGAATGCTCCCTCCTTAAATTCAGATTTCTTCCAGGAACTAGGTAGTTCAGTAAATAATGTTACGACCAGTAGTTGTAGCGCGGGTACTTTACTTGTAATCCTTTTACTTTTATTCTTTTACCCTTCATGACCATTTAGTCTTACTGTTTGCGTTGCTTCCTTTTGTGCAGGTATGGAATCTGAGGACGTCTTTGAGCACTATCAAGCTGCTGCTGCCTCTTCTGTCCCGAAGAAGGATAGCAAGAGGGCTCGAGGGGAAAGCAGCAAGACCCCCTCGAAGAAGGCTCAAACAGACGATGCTCCAGCCATTGCCCCTTCCAATGAGAACTCACCACCTCCGCCCCCTTCCGAGCAGACGACTCCCACTCCCGTTAATCCACAGCCTTCTTCTAAGGCTGCTGACAAGGAGGCATTGGACACCTCGCCCGAAGGCTCCCTGCCCGGCCTCGTGGTCAGCACAGCCAGGGAGAGGATATACAAGCTCTCGAAGCACAAACGTAGCCAGGGCACCATTACTGAAACTGCCTCAATGGAGGCTGATCAAGTCGTCAACAGAGGGCTGAACGAGATAGTTAGCATATGTTATCTCCTGCTACTTTATCATTTATGTCTGATTTCTTTTCCTTACTTTATCTCATTCTTTGTCTTCAGGGGCTGCTAACTTTAACTGCTGGCTGGAGCCGTGTTGGGGCGTTGGTTTCTCAGGGAAAGAACTTCGACTCCAGGTTTGCCCAGACTAAGCAAGCACTTGAGGCTGATAACAACAAGCTGCTCGAGGAGAATAAGGAGTTGTCCAAGCAGAACGAACAACTGTGCGAGGACCAAGCCACTCTCACCCAGGAGCTTCTGGACGCCCAAGATGCCTTGAAGAAAGCCAACGACTCCCGGGAAAAATTCAGGGGAAGTGCTAGGCTCATCACTCAAGAATGTAAGCAACTTGGGCTTGATCTGACCACCAGCAGGCAGGAGACGAGGGAGCTTGAAAAGCGAGTGCAGGAGCTCGAGGAGGACGGGGCCAAGAATTTGAAGAAGTATAAGGAGGCCACTCACCTTTGCTTCTATGAGTTCTGGAAGCACAACTGGGAGGCCAACTTCGACTACCTGTCCGAGCGGTTGAAGAGGACTCTAATGGTGCAGTGCGCCATTCGGCTAGAAGAAGAGGAAAAGGCCAAAGTGCCTACTGCTGATGCTGAAGCTGGTCCTTCGGCTGACCAAGGCACTCCTCCCATTCCTCAAGACCCTCCTGCTCCTTAATAATTTTTTCTCTTTTTTCTTCTTATTTCGTTTTCATGGCCCACAGGTCGTTTTGTAAAGACAATTTGTTTTTATTGCTGCAAGGGCAGCTTTTTTACTTTTAATTAAACAATTACATCCGAGCAGTGCTGCTCACGGTGTAAAAGAATGCCTTTTGATATTATAACATTTTTGTCTATTATAACATCTGTTCGCATGACCGAACTTAGCATATTACTTTGGCTTGATTTAACAAAATATAAATTTTGAAAAATACTCTAAGTATCGTAGCAAGCTTTCACTCATTTTGTTCATGTGTTTACATACCTCTTGGTATGCTTTGCTATCGATGTACCTTATATGCCCCCCAAGTGATTGAGGAGCTTTAGGTCCTTGGTCACTTTCCTTGACCACGACCTGTGCGAACATTACTACTTGGTAGGAAATTCAACACTTATAATACAGCAAAACAACACACGTAATGAAAAAATACTTGTAAAAATAAATTTACAAAGGTTGGCAAGAATGACTGGCTGCGCAGAGTCCCTTATAATCTCGTATTAAAAATGGACTAAACATGTCTTTACGAGTGATCTTAAAAAGATCTTACACTTATAAGCGATTAGCCATACAACATGGCTAACCCTTTTTCGAAACTTGTAAAAAGTAAAAATTAATACAAGCCAGTCCTTTAAAAAGGATTGTTTATTGATAATACTTGCGCATGTGTTCTCTGTTCCAATAGCGTGGAACGAGATCTCCATTTAAGCGTGCAAGCTTGTAGGTTCCTAGATGAAGGACTTCCTCAATCTGGTAAGGTCCTTCCCAGTTTGGTCTGAGTACTTCAGTAGTTGGGTTGCGGGTGTTTAAGAAAACTCGTCGAAGTATTAGGTCTCTGACGTTGAACTTTCTTTCTTTCACTTTTGAGTTAAAATATCGGGCGACTTTTTGCTAGTACGCAGCTACTCGGAGTTGGGTTTTTTCTCTCTTCAAGTGAGTACGGGTATGTAATTCGTCGGTGTGAGGGGGGATCTAACTCGATGGGCAACATAGCTTCATACTCGTACGCTAAGGAAAATGGGGTATGACCTGTCGCTGTTCGATGAGAAGTTCTATACGACCAGAGTACTTCAGGCAGTTGTTATGGCCATGCTCCTTTAGCGTCTTCAAGTCTTTTCTTCAGGGTATCTTTAAGTGTTTTGTTCACTGCTTCGACCTGTCCATTTGCTTGTGGATGTGAAACTGAAGAAAAGCTTTTGACGATCTCGTGCCTCTCGCAGAAGTCTGTGAATAAGTCGCTGTCAAACTAGGTGCCGTTGTCTGAGACAATTTTTTGAGGCAAACCATATCGGCAAAAAATGTTCTTGATGACGAAGTCAAGAACTTTCTTGGTCGTTATGGTAGCAAGCGGCTCAGCTTCGGTCCATTTGGTGAAGTAGTCGACTGCTACGACTGCATATTTTACTCCACCCTTCCCTGTTGGCAGGGATCCAATGAAGTCTATACCCCATACTGCGAAAGGCCAAGGACTCTGCATCTGTTTTAACTCATTGGGAGCTACGCGTGGGATTTTGGAAAATCTTTGACACTTATCGCACTTTTGCAAAAACTCCATTGAGTCTTCGTTCATAGTTGGCCAGAAATAGCCTGCCTCAGAATCTTTTTTGCCAAACTCTGCCCCCCAGCATGATCCCCGCAGAAGCCTTCATGTACTTCCCTCATCAACTCCTTAGCTTTCTCTGGTGTAATACATCTGAGCAGTGGCATGGAATATCCTCTTCGGTACAGAACACCATCGGCCAGTATGTACCTAGCAGCTTGTCGTTGAAGAGTTCTGGCTTTGTTTCTATCTGCTGGTAGTACACCATTCGTGAGATACTCCAAGTATGGTGCCATCCACGTATCCTCCATCCGGATTTTCATACTGGTTTCGTCTGCTCGTATGCTCGGTTCGCACAATCTTTCTACTGGCACGATATTCAAAGTGTCAGCGTCTTTCGCGCTTGCGAGTTTGGCTAAGGCATCTTCGTTCGAATTCTGATCCCGAGGTATTTGCTGGAGGGTATACTTCTCAAACTGAGCCAACATATCTTTAGTTTTATTTAAGTAGGCCACCATTTTGAGGCCTCGTGCTTGATATTCCCCTAGGACCTGATTCACTACCAGCTGTGAATCACTGTAAATATCCAGCACCTTTATGCTCATGTCTTTTGCCAATCTTAACCTAGCGAGGAGTGCTTCATATTCGGCTTCATTATTTGACACAGTGAAGTCGAACCTAATAGCGCAGTGAAATCGATGCCCTTCTGGCGTTATCAATATCACTCCCGCTCCTGCGTGAGATTCGTTGGACGATCTATCCATGAATAACTTCCATGAAGGAGCTTCATACTAGAGCTCAGGCGCACTAGACTCTTTGCACTTTTCGTTGTCTAGGAGCTCAGTGAACTCGGCAATAAGATCAGTCAAGACTTGTCCTTTTACTGCTGCTCGCGGTGAATATGTAATATCTAACTGCCCGAGTTCGACTATCCATTTTAATAAACGCCCAGCCGCCTTTGGTTTTTGCAGGACTTGTCGAAGGGGCTGGTCAGTTAAGACTGTAATGGGATGGGCTTAGAAGTAAGGACGTAACTTCCTCGAGGCCAATATTAAGCAATAGGATAATCTTTCGATGGGAGGATACCTCAACTCTGCTCCGATTAGCCTCTTGCTTACATAGTAAACCGCCTTTTGTACGCCTTCTTCTTCTCGTACTTGTACCGCACTAGCAGCAACTTCGGTGATCGCCAGGTAGATGAACAAAGTTTCTCCTTCCATAGGCTTTGATAAAATAGGAGGCTGTGCCATATGGGATTTTAGGGCTTGGAAAGCCTGCTCACAGTCTCCTGTCCATTCAAACTTCTTGTTGCCTCTAAGTAGATTAAAGAAAGGGATGCATTTATCCGTCGACTTGGAAATGAATATACTTAGTGCGGACATTCTTCCTGTTAAACTTTGCACATCCTTTATTTTCATTGGCAATTTCATGTCGATCAGGGCTTTTATCTTGTCGAGGTTGGCCCCGATTCCTCTTGAATTAACAATGAACCCCAAGAATTTCCCTGATCCTACTCCGAAGGAACATTTGAGAGGATTTAACTTCATCTGATATTTATTCTGAACGTTGAAACACTCTTGTAAATCTCTCACATGTCCTTCTGCCTTTTTCGACTTTACCAGCACGTCGTCTACGTACACCTCCATGTTTATTCCGATAAACTCCTTAAACATGTGGTTAACAATTTGATGGTAAGTCGCACCTGCATTTTTCAGCTCGAATGGCATTACTTTATAACAGTACAACCCCGTATCGGTCCGAAAGCTGGTGTGATCCTCGTTCGAGGGATGCATACTGATCTGATTGTATCCTGAGTATGCATCCATGAAGGAGAGGATCTCATGCCCTGCAGTTGCATCAACCAGCTGGTCGATCCTTGGGAGTGGGAAGCAATCCTTCGGGTTGGCTTTATTAAGGTTGTGAAATCCACACAGGTTCCCCATTTGTCCTTAGGCTTGGGAACCATTACTGGATTGGAGACCCACGATGGATAAAACGCCACTCTGATGAACCCATTCTCCTTTAGTCTTTCAACTTCTTTCTTTAAGGCTTTCGATCTGTCTTTATCGAGCAGCCTTCTTTTCTATTGCACGGGTGGAAAATTCTTGTCTACGTTCAGGACATGGCTGATAACTGCAGGATCTAACCCAGCCATGTCATTGTGTGACCAGGCAAAAACTTCCTGGTTTTTTCGTAAAAATTCCACCAGTGCACGCTTCGTAGTTACTTCTAAATTTTTCCCGACCTTCACAACTCTGGTCAGGTCTTTTTCGTCGAGTTGGACCTCTTCCAGGCCCTCGACGGGTCCAACATCTTCTTCAAAATCCCCAAAGCAAGGATCTAAATCCCTATCCTCACTTTGGGCAACACCCTATTTGGTGACTCCATCACCGGATTGGGCTTGTGTATCAATAGCCATCTACAACCTATATGGGGTAGTGTTCTTTGACGTTCCCTTCTTTGCCTTTGTGACTGAGGCGTTGTAGCACTCCCTTGCTTCTCTCTGATTACCCAACACATGTCCTATCCCTGCGTCAGTCAGGAATTTCATGGCCAAGGGCCATACCGAGGTGATGGCCCGAAGATCAACTAGTATGGGCCTTCCAATGACAGCATTGTACGCCGAAGGACAATCAACTATTATGAAAGTATCGAGTAATGTCCTGGTAGCAGGCGCTGTACCTGCTGTGATTGGAAGTCTAATTGACCCTGCTGGGGCGAGTCCCTTGCCAGAGAAGCCGTAAATTGTTTGGTTGTAGGGCTCCAAGTCCTTGACGGACAACTTCATGCGTTCCAGCGAAGATTTGTACAGGATGTTCACTGAACTTCCTGTATCAACCAATACTCTTTTCACCATCATATTGGCGATTTGAATGTCCATGACCAGCAAATCGGAATGTGGGAATCGGACATGTTGGGCGTCGTTATCAGAGAAGGTTATTTCACCATCTTCTGATCGAGCCTTCTTTGATGGCCTGTCCTCCACAGTCATTATCTCGATGTCTTGGTCGTGGCGTAGGGCCCGAGCATATCGTTCCCTCACCTTTCCACTGCTTCCCGCGAGGTGCGGGCCTCCACAGATGGTGAGTAAAGTGTCAGCTATGGGGTCAGGCTGCAAAGGTGGCGAGCATTGGCGTGTGGGCGCATGCTCATTGCCACCTGGAGTTTCTCGTTGGGAATTTCCCAAGGCCCGTACATATCTTCTCAAGTGTCATTGTCTAATAAGGAACTCGATTTCATCCTTTAGTTGGTTGCATTCATTTGTATCATGTCCGTAGTCATTATGGTAACGACAGAACTTGGTAGTGTCTCTCTTCGAAATATCTTTTCGAATGGGGGCAGGTTTCTTATAAGGCACACTGGAACTCATGGCCTGATACACTTCTCCCCGAGACTCAATTAGGGCAGTGTAGTTAGTGAACCGTGGTTCATAACGATTACCCTTGGCTCGTTTATTGTCAGAGGTGGAAGGTTCATTATGCGGCCATTTCCCCTATTCTTGCCATTGCCATTGTCGTTCTCATTGCCTTTGTCGTTGCCATTGGGTTTTGACCCATTGGCGGCTTTGGGGGGCTCGACAGTCCCCTTGTCCTTGCCTGGGGGCTTTCCTTCACTGGCGATGGCATCCTCAAGCTTGATGTAGCGATCAGCTCGATTAAAAAATTCCTAGGTAGTCCTGACCCCATGCTTTCTGAGGCTGTTCCAGAGAGGCATGCGGCGCTTAACCCCTGCAGTTATGGCCATCATCTTGCCTTCATCTCCCACTGTTTTCGCCCCAGCAGCTGCTCACATAAAACGCTGGACGTAATCTTTCAGTGGTTCTCCGTCTTGCTGGCGTATTTCAACCAGCTGATTTGCCTCAGTTGGGTGCACAGGACCCGCATAGAATTGTCCGTAAAATTCCTTCATGAACATTTCCCAGGAAACTATACTTGCAGGAGGGAATTTGAAAAACCACTCCTGTGCAGCATCAGAAAGTGTTGTAGGGAAGATACTGCACCGAGCGTCTTCGGACACTTTTTGAATGTCCATTTGTATCTCACATTTGTTGACGTGAGATACTGGGTCACCATACTCGTCAAAGTTCAGAAGCGTAGGCATCCTAAACTTGCTAGGAGTTTCTGCCATAGCTATCCTCTGAATGAAAGGAGTGCCATTTCTCCTATCGTGATCGATATAAGATGTTCTTTCGCCGACCAGCTGTTGCACTGCCTGGTTGAGGGCATCTATCTGGGCCTGTACGACACTAGGAATCGCCGGGGCCTCTGGTGCTAGGGGAACGTATTCGTCGTGCCGTTCCCAGCGATCGTTGAGTACGTCTCTTAAATCCTCGTCTCTTCTCCACTGCTCGCTAGCTCCGAGCCGGTTAAAGACGTTATTTTGTTTGGGCTACCCCCCAACGTCACGTCTTTCGGGTTGGTCATCCCTAGGTGGTAGGCTTCTGCCCCCACCTCTTTCTTCATTTCTCCGACCGGCATTTCCTCTACCTGAGTCGGCCTCATTATAATCATGGCCATCTCTGAATCTTGATTGGCTATGATGGGATCGACTGTTCCCTCAATTGCCTTCCCGGGCTGGAACCTCCCCAGCATTAGAGGGTGGCCTACGTTGGTCGGTAGGTCCCCGTGCATTATCATGTCGTAGGGGGCCCCGGACCGCAGAGCCTGTCTCTGAGTTCCTTCTATTGCCAAAAGGACGCTGTCCTCTGCTCGGAGGGTTTGGCTCTTCGCCCCTATGGCGTCTAGGACTGCGGGGCGGCTGCCCGGCCCTATTCTGCCTTGGTTGCGGGGGATTTCCGCGACTAGCCTGGGATGGAGGCTGCACCTCAGGATCCCTCAGCGGGACATCGTCCTGAGGCATCGGTGGCTGCTTGGGCCTTTGGGGGCTCGAGGGCTGGATCGGCGGGCTAGGATTAGGGCCCCTTTGGGGTGGCCCATTTGAAGGTTAATCAGGCTGCGATGCAGGTGCAGCCTGATTCCTAGCCAGCTGTAGGGCTGCTTCGAGGGCTGCCATGGCCTCCCTCTAGAGACGGTCCATCTCTGCCTGCCTTTCACTCAGTTCCAGGCGTTGTCACTCAATCTCTTGTTGCTGTTGTGCCATAATCTCGGCAGCACTTTCTTGGCTGGCCCTCAGATTGACCAGTTTGTCCTGCAATAACCCCAGGGTATTCTTCAGCGTCTCAGAATCTAGTTCTTCCTCATCAAATTCCAAATTTGGCTCATCTTTGGTCACGTTTGGAGGAAGAGGAGGTGGCTGAGATGGTGCAGTGCTAGCCGCCTGTCCAGTCTTCTTGGTAGTTTTCACCATTGATACTTCAACAATATTATATCAAGCTCTCAATGAAAGCACCGGAATGTTGACCCTGATTTTGGTCAACTGACACGGAGTCAAAATTGCTTGATGTGGACAGATATGTTGGAATGAGAATACTGACAAAAATAATAAAGAACGCAAGAATTTATAGTGGTTCGGCCCCAGAATCTGGTAATAACCTACGTCCACTTGACTATTATTGATATAAGATTCAAAGGAGTGATCAAAGAACTAGGGTTCAATGAGTTTCACAAACCTCTGAAGAACAAAGCAATCTATCGAATGTGATAGCTCTAATACACTTGTAAAACTCTAATCTCAAATAATTAGAAAGCCAAAAGTCCCTTCCTTGAGCTATCTTTCTCTATTTATAGGCTCAAGGAAGATTACATTAATTTGTTACAGATATTCTTTCCTAAATAATCGGATACTCAGGAAATCATGGGAGATAATTTCGGATATGATTATAACTGCATAAGATTTTCTCCAAATATAGCAAGTATACGACCAGGCTGGTCGTATATAAAGATTGAGCGTTGCGCCATAGACATCTTTCTGGTCAATGGCCGAACAAGACTCCTGCCAGATGTCAGCCACGTGTACCAAACTCCTTCCATGTCATCCATGCCTGTTTTTTGGATAACAGTTTTGATGCCTAGGACTTGTATGTTTAGCTTTTGGGTTCATTGGTGAGTTTGGATGAGGTTTAGAATCAAGTTTTGAAGCTTGGAAGTGGAGAAATTGAAGGAGGAAAAACTAGGGCTGAATCAGCCTAGTTCTAGCGCTACAGCGCCCAAGGGAGGGCGCTACAGCTCTGTCCAGGGCCATTCATCCCTGCTTGTAGCGCCTAGGCGCTAGGGGGGCAGTGCTACCCTATTTTTCCAGGGTCCTATTTTGGGCACTTTTGACGGTTTTTGGCTCGGGATCAAATCTACTAACCGTTTTTGTATGATTCGAGGTCCCGGGAGTGAGATTTAGATCAAGAACCTTTTATTATTTATTTTCTTTGATGGAAGTTATATTTGGTTATAACTAGGTGACCGCTAAGGAATCAAAGGATCAATCGTTCTCAAGGGTCGTTCTTTTATTATTTCTCGCTTGAACTAGAGGTAAGAAAACTGCACCTAGTATGCGACATGCATCGTTATTAATGATGGATGTTGAGTGTTATATATGTGGACATTGATTTCATATTAAATGCTTAGAAATCTTGCTTATCTGTGAATGGCAATGACCTATGAGTCAAGAATTGGTAATGGTGTCAATACTGACTGTGAAGTTGTGACTCATTAGTCAAGTTCGGAAGTAGTACTGATCACTAGTTGTATGGTATTGAATTATGAGTCAAGAACGGTATTAGCGTGTTTAACGGTAGAAAAATATTAGATCTAATCGACATAGGCATTATCGTCATAAGCATGAAATGCTTGACCGACCTTAAGTTCGATGAAAACCAAAAGCGTGTCTAGTCTAAAGGCTAGTTACTTAGAGTCAGGGCCAGAAGGCCCAGGTGACTGCATCGTCACATGGCTAAGGGTGCAGAACTCAAGTTTGTGACTCACTCATCAGTCACTTATCTGATTCAAGTTTGTGACTCCATAGTCACTCATCTGGTTTAAGTGTGTGACTAACTCATCAGTCACTCCTCTGACTAGGGCTACACGCCCCAGCATGATTACTAGAATCTCGATATTATCTTATTAAGGCTATAAGCTCTAGCATGGTTACTAGAATCTTGAAGTGATATTCACTTATCTGTTTAGGGCTATAAGCCTAGTATGATTATCATAATAATCATTTGATATTGTATACATGTAGTAATGATTTTTCTTGTTGAGCATTGGCTCACGGGTGCTATGTGGTGCAGGTAAAGGGAAAGAAAAGCTCACCCAGCCTTGAGTGGAGAGCTTAGGTGGCGATGTGTACATATTCGGCCACTTGACCACCACGGCCAAGGTGTTTCTCAGAGGAACTAGGGGCTAACCCTATATTTTGCCGCTTAGGTCGGCGGGTTGTAATTTTTACACTGTAATGACCATTTGATTTGTAAATAACTTTGTAAACGCTTTTGTGGGCCCATGTACAGTTTTATGTTTTAAATCAAATATTTCATTTCCTTTTGATCAAGATTTTCACTTTAGCCTATTAATAATACCTAGATGCACGTTTATAATCAAATGACTCGTTTAGCGAGTTAAACACTGTTTAAAGTTCACAGTAACGGTCTTGGAGTAACCAGGGTGTTACAGTGCACTTTTGGGGATTCAACTTCATCCAGAATCTACGGAGGACTAAGAATGCTTTTGTTAGATCTCTTACGTGGGCGGGGCTTAACTGGATTTCACTAGCAGTCCACGTACACCTCCATGTTCCGACCAAGGTAGTTTTTTTAACATTTTATGTAGCAGCCTTTGGTACGTGGCACCAACGTTTTTCAAGCCAAAAGGCATCACTTTGTAGCAGTAGATGTCTTTGTTTGTTTGGAAGCTTGTGTGCTTTTGATCTACGACATGCATGGAGATCTGATTATACCCTGAGTAGGCATCCATGATCGAGAGGAGCTCATACCCGAAGGTGGCATCGACCATCTGATCGATCTTTGGCAGAGGGAAACAATCTTTAGGGCAAGCCTTGTTGAGGTCAGAGAAGTCGATACATGTTCTCCAGGTGTTGTTAGGCTTTGCCACCAGCACTAGATTGGACAACCACTTTGGATATCGTGCTTCTCGGATGAATCCATTTGTGAGAAGCTTGTCAACTTCAGCCTTCAAGGCCTCCCCCTAGTCGGGTCCATTGTCCTCTTCTTTTGTTTCACTGGGGAAACATTTGGATCTATGTTCAAGACATGGCAGATGAAGTTGGGATCGATTCCCACCATGTTTGCCTAAGACTAGGAAAAAACGTCCTGGCTCTCGCAAAGAAAGCTCACCAAAGCTTCTCGGACCTCTGCCTTAAGGTTCTTCCCGACTTAATTTTCCTTTTGGGGTTGGAGTTTTCGAGGACTTCTTCAGCTTCCTCCATGGGCTCAATAACCCTATCTTCTCCAACTCTGGGTTCCAATTCGTTGGAGTCCCTCTCTTCTAAAACAGTATGGACCTCCATCTTTGTTGGAGGAGGTTTCTCGGGGGCTACTGCTTCACCACCATCATTGGATGTTTCAATGACATGTTGTAGCACTGGCGGGCCTCTTTTTGGTCCCCACGGACAGTGCCAATTGATGTCTCCATGGGGTACTTCATGCATAGGTGGAAAATGGAAGTGACTGCTCCATACTCCACTAAGGTTGGACGTCCGAGGATGGCGTTATAGGAAGAGGAGCAGTCCACCACCACAAATGTGCAATACTTGAAGGCGTGGCAAGATACTTCTCGAAGTATCACTGGCAACTTGATCTACCCCATTAGAATCAGACCTTCTCCCGAGAACCCATAAAGTGTTGAGGTGCACAGGGAAATGTCACTTGTCGTCAACCCATTCTTCTCGAAGGCTGGCTTGAACAGGATGTTCACAGAACTCCCATTGTCCATTAGGATCCGTGCTACCATCTTGTTGGAAATCTGGCTCTCGATCACCAACAGATCTTGGTAGGGGAAGTGCACTCTCCGAGCATCATCCTCGGAGAAGGTGATGATTTGGTTCGTCATCTGAGGCATTTGTGTTGGGAGCTGGGCTAACGCCAGCACTTCATCATCATGATTTAGGGCCCACGCATAACAATTTTACGAGCCCATTGACATGCCCCCCGGTGGGCTGCTTATTTTCGTGCAACCGGTATTGAGGAGACGCCAATTGTTGTGGAGGAGGCATGGCCATGGCCGAATCTTGCACAAGACATGCTCCAACCCTGGCATACTAATGCAGGTGCCCCAATTTTATGAGATTCTCAATCTCATCTCAAAGTTCTCAGCACTCATTGGTGTGGTGTCCAACGTCATTGTGGAACTTTCATAACTTCGTGGAATCTCTTCCCTCCCTGTCCCACTGGATGTGTAAAGGTTTCTAGTAGTGGGCTTGCTGCTTTGTTGCAATGAAGATGTTTTCTCGAGAATCCAGCAAGTTGGTGTACTCAGAATACTTAGGAGTGTATCTCTCCTAGGGAGCGTCAATTCTCTCATGCTCTTGCCCTTGCCTTTTTCCCCATGATTGCTTCCACTGGGACCTCGCTGGCTGTTGCTGAGTGGGCTGGAGTCCTTGTTGCGGCGCTGAAAACAGGCTGAAAAACATTGTATCCACTATGAGTTGCTTCATACCCAGAAGGAGCGACACAGAAACTAGCTTGGGGAACAACAACTAGACAGTAATGAAGGGCACTCAGAACACTCATTTGTACAGGAGTGTATGGCAAGAACTACGGGTCGGGAGCTATGGCAACTAGGACTGCCGAAGCCAGGAAGGAAATTGGTCCTCCGAAGGCTCCAATCTGGGCATCTTACTAGTGAATATATTCTTGGGCTCGATGTATGAAGTTGTTGAGCCTGTGGCATCCTCGACTCTATAGGTCGTCCCATAATGGAGAACCTGATCGAATGCTAACATGAAAGGCCATCAATTATTGCCCATCATTGACCCTCTTGGTCTTGGATGCTTCCTCCTTATAGGGATTGATGTATGATTTAAGGGTCTCGAGAGGTCCTTGCTTAATATTGGCTAAAGCATTGACCTCGAATTGTATCTTTCGAAAAGCTATGAATTTTCTTCGAAAGGCAGTGGAGAGTTGGCACCAAGAATGGATTGATCATGGCCGATGCTTCTCGAACCACTCATCTGCAGGCCCCATCAAGGTTAATGGGAAGACGTGGCATCTTGCATCCTTAGAGACGTGGTGGACCGACATCAATTTGTTGACCTTAGATAGATGGTCGGAAGAGTCTATGGCTCCGCTGTAGGGAGTGATGTCTGACATCTTAAAGCCTCAAGGTAACTGGGCTTTAACAATGTGGGGGGCGCATGGCTCCCCCTCTTCATCCTCCGAGTCGTAGTCGTGACCGTTGTAGCTGAGACATTTCTTTTGTTGGCCCCTTGTTCGGGGTTTCTCTGGGGTTATCGAGGCATGGGTGGAGCTCCACTTCCAAGCCTGGCACGATCTGTCATAGCACGCTTGGGCAGAAGGCTTTAGGCTCCATGGACGCTGACGGCCTGGCACTGTCCTCGACTCCCATGAAATTTAGGGTCGCTGACCCTTCTCGAGACCTGAAAGGGCTCAAAGGCCCGATGAGTCCTCTTTCCCTTTTGAGAGGGCTCAACTTTCTCTTTCCCACGAGCCTGAGGCATGGGGGGTGCTCCAGATAGGTGCACAGGTGGCACGCCAATTGGCGGATCTTGCTCCATATCAGTTGGGTGCTCGGAATGCATGCCCGTTGGTGGATCAGGTGGAACGCCATTAGACCGCTTAGGTGGTACTTCGCCATGAGGGTCCACTTGCAGCCCTTGAGCCGCCAAAGTAGCCTTCATGGTGTTAACCACCTCCTGTAAGGCGGCAATACTACCATTCTGGGACTCTATTTTCTGCTGCTGGGAAGCGATTTGACCTTTGAGGGCCACCACTTCTAGTGGCTCCTCCGCGTAAAACGACTAGAAGTACTTACTTTTGTAGTAGTCGCTCCATCCTCGCCGTCATACTCGTCACTTTTCCTCATAGGTGTCGTCCTTGGCCACCTCCGGATTAATAGGCGGAGGTGGTCGGCTTGGTTTTCCTCCCTCGGTGATGGTGGGAGGAGGGATTTCTTCAGGAATGTTGCGTCTAGTAGTCACCATAGTTGTACCTTCACAGATTTCTTCAAGCTCTCAGTTAAAGCACCAAAATTTCTACTGTCTTTTTTCGCTATCAACTAATTAAATAAAATGCTTAAAGAAATGCAAGAAAGAACATAGGGATTTATGTGGTTCAGGTTATTAATAAATCCTAGTCAACAAGTCACTTGTATTAGGATTTGAGGTGCTTGGTGATCTCAAGCTCCTATGGAGTTTAGGCAAGGTTTTAGCAATGCTCTGAATATAAAAATTAGGGATCAGATCCTTTACAAAGTGTGCGCTACCTCTATTTATAGATGGTTGAGGATAATTAATTCCCTTAATCGGGATTTACTACAAACATTCTCCCTTAATGGGATACTAATAGGTAATAACTATTCATTCCTGTAGTTAAGGAGATGGTGAGCCCAGGCGTATCACAGTGGGCCCATCTACGAGGTTACAACCCACAACGCTTTGGGGTAACATGTCCCTGACAATGTTAAGGGGTAGCTTCACATTTTCTCATGTCAGGTGGCAGTGTGGGACAACCTGCTTGCCGCCTGTACGAACTCGACACCATGACTCTGGTAACAGAAAAATGTTAGACGGCTGCTTGTGGTCCAGGGTCACTGTGCTGGACACCTGACACTCTACTCTAGGCCAGGAGGACGGTTCTCACAGGCCTGGATGACTTGAATGGAAAGGACTTGGAGGACGTCATAACCATTGTCCTAGATATGTAGTCCTCCTTGTGGACATACTTCTCCAGAGGCAATGTACGATCAATACGGGTGAGTTCTACCCTCCGAGGAGCTCTAGGCGAGCTCACAGGGCTTCATTATATTCATTGAAGCTTAATTACTCTTTAATGATTGACACCGACAAACAGGATCCTATTTGTTTCTAGGTCTGGCTAAGTAATCAGTTACCATCGCAACTGGTTCTTTTTTTTTCAGACCTAGTTGTAACCAGTTACCTTCACGGTCAGTTTAGTTTATTTTTTTCATATCAGATTTTTTTTCCAAATCTCACTAAGTAATCAGTTACAATTCAATACGTATTTTGAAATGGTACATTACTAAAAAAATCAAAATTATTTTTATAGTTGTAACCAGTTACTACAACACCACTTTTAATAAAACCGATTTTTATAGTGGTAACCAGTTACCACACATCACTAAAAAAAATTGACAGATGCATACTATTACCACCACAAAAAAAAAATTTGTTTTGATAATGGTAACCGGTTACAGCAGATAAAATGTTGATTGAAGACAATAAAATATAAAAGAAAAGAAGACAAAATGGAAATAACAAGCATGGAGATGAAGGTGCCAGTTTTTTTTTTTTTCAAAAAATAATGTAAAAAAAGCATGGTTATAAATATATGAATGATAAAAAAAATAATGCACATAGATTAAAATTATAAAAATAACCTCAAAACATATTAAAACCAACTACTAAAACTTTATAAAAAATAGGGATATTTGCGGCGGAAATACCTAAGTTTTGCAAATTATGACACTTAAATACCTAACTCTTTTTTTGCAGCTAAAATACCTTCCATCACACTTTCTTGGTACCCGTAGGTACCTAGTCGTTAAGTGCCAGGTAAGTGCCTATGTGGTGGCTCCTCATTGCTCTACGTTATTTATTATTTAATTTTTAATTAAGAAATCCATTTAAATATTTATAAATAAATTTAAAAAAATTTAAAAATATTAATTTTAATTAAATTAAAAATCAAACATATATTAAACTACAATAACCAAATCATTAAAATAACTAATAAAAACAAAAATTAAATTTAAAATAGATAAAAATTTTAAAAAAAAAAACATAAATTTTTCTTTCTTCTTCTTCTTCTTCTTCTTCTTCTTCTTCTTTTGGTTAGGATGGGAAGGTTGTCACGCGACTCAAATGGGGAGGCGACGACTGGAACCAGGGGAAGGGCAGGTGATGGAATGGCTGGGATTGATGGGTGATGGGTCTTCGTGCATCTCTTCGACGTGGGGCTGAGATGAAGCTTGAGAAGTTGTAGTGGTTGGGCTCCAACAATTGAGGGAGGTTGGGCATCTCCCGATGCTTCATCTTCTGTTCAATGGGGCGAATCTTCAAAGCTTTGCAATAGTGGTGGCTTTAAGGCGAAGCTTCGCGACAGAGGCATGGCAAGGATGTGCCTCCTTCCATATTCTTCATCATCTTTATCCGGTTTTGACCTTGGACGTCCACTTCTGCACTTCGTTGGCTTAACGACATGGATGCGAACTTGGCTTCTCCGAAACTCAACGTTGAGGTTGCAGGCTTCGTCAAGATCTGGGGCTGGGTTTGGGGGAGGATGACTGGGTTGCTTCGAAATTGAGGTTTTATTCATATTTGGGTAATGTTTGATTGATTTTGTAATGTTGTATGTACATATTTTGATATTAGTTTTGATTCTGAATTTGATTTTTTTTCATTCAAAGAATCTGAGATCTGAATTGTTTGTATCGATTTTGAAATTTGTTTTGATTATGATATTGAATTGAAATGTTAATTTTTTTTTATGATTTGGGAATACAGACTTTGTAATTGTTCTTGAGTTTGGGTTAGCTTGAATCTTGTAAATCTAGGTTTGTGAATATGAAATGATTTTGTAAATCTGGATTTTAGATCTTATCAGCTTGGGTTTGTAAATCTTGGAAAGAATTCCTTTTTAGTTATTAATTGTTTTAAATTTATTTTAATTTTGATAATGTTTTAATTTTTAATTAGTTAATAATGAGATTTTTGTTTTATTTTTATTTAGATTTTTATTTTTAGGGATTTTAATTAATATTATTTAATTTTAATTTAATTAAAATATGAATTTTAAATCATTAATAAATTTTTATTAGATTTTTATTTAATTTTTAAATATTTAAATGAATTTTTTTAATTAAAAAATAAAAAATATCAACTTAGACCAATGAAAAGCTGTCACGTAGGCGCTTACCTGTCACTTAATGGCTAGGTATACTTACGGGTGCCAAGAAAGTGTAACGGAATGTATTTTAACTGAGAAAAAAATTAGGTATTTAAGTGTCATAATTTGTAAAACTTAGATATTTTCGCCGCAAATATCCCTAAAAGTAAAATATTACAAATATATGGGAAAAAAAACTCCCATAAAAATGTAAACAATATATATATATATGACATAAGAAACTCAAGAAAAAAAATGTCATATTTTTCAAAGTTTAAAAAAAAAATCTCATATTTAGTGTAATTTCCTTATAAATTTAATATAGAATAGTGAGGAAGATTGTTTTTAATATTTATTTACTTTTGTTTAATTTCAATTAAATTTAGTTATTTTTAGGATTTTTTATAATTAGCATTTTTGTTACTTTAATAGTTAAATATATTCGAAGATGTCAATTTTTTTTAGGTTTTTTAGATTTTAATAGTTAGATTAGTTGAATCATCAATTTTTTCCCTCCTAATTAAAATTAAATTACAACATTAAAATTAGTACTTTATAATTAGTGTGTACGTAAGTGGTTTCATGAATAATTATAATGTGAATTGTAAAGCTTAAAGCAACTATTGTTTTTATTTTTCCAACTTATATGAGCTTGAGCCGAAAAGTATAAAAAGAGGCCTTGACTAGGCGTACCATTGGTGGTCCCATATGTCTTCTCCTACAAAGAATGACTCAATGAGTTCTATTTTTTTATTTTTTCTTTTACCAAAAACAAAAGTGCCACTGTGCCAAAAATTCAACACCAAATTAATATATAAATATATATTTTAATGGAGTTTTATTTTTTATTTTTATGTAATGATATATATATATATATATAACACTCTTTATTTAAATTGATCCCTAATGTTTTCTTATTACATTTTAAGATATAAACAAAATAATGTCTAAAATTAATTACACATAATTGTTTGGTAAGCGATTAATATAATACTTCAAGTAACAATTAACTTGCTATACTATATATATACGCATATAATTTCAATAATGTATTTATTATATGAATCATTATCATATTTTATACATATGAATTGAAGTGTAAAGCTCAAATCTTTTCACTCCTTTTAGGATTTCCTTTTGAAGTATTTGGATATAGATAGATAAAATCCACCAAGAGAAGAGTGCATACATGAACATTGAGCATGGTCATAATAACCCACAAAAATGGATAATGACACCATTATGTATTGATTCAAATAAAAATGGTCACCCTATCATAATACATAATTAAAATTGACTATTTTTCCTTGATGATAAATATCTTGGATATATATATAGTGTCCTTGTAGAAGTATAGATACTGCACTAAGTGCTGCTCCCTCAAATGCTTATGAAATTAATGCTTGCAACTACATACGTATAATAATTGTAAGATTTTACCTAGAATGTTGTGATTGGCTAAATGGTCACTTGAAAAACAATCAGTTACCTAATTTGCAAGAAAAAAAAATATGGTATTTAACACTTGTGTTAAAATTGTTCAAATATATATCAGAATAAGGATATCAATTTTCTTAGTGGGATGGTGTCATGTAAACTCGCTCATAATAGGATGAGAATTCCTTATCTAAATAGGGAATGAGATAAATTTTCTCTCCCTGGATATTGAACGATACAGGAGCGGAGATGGCACTCCCCACAATTTTGTGTATTTAAATTTTTATTTATTGATTTTACATAATTTTATTAACTTTATAAAAAAAATTAATTTACTTTTTTTTTGCAGTATATAATGTTTAGTATTTTGAATTATGAGTATTGTATAATTTTTTAAATTTTTATATAATTATATTAGAAAATACTAAAAGTGATATTTAAAAAAAAAAATAGAGATCGGACAGTATGAGATTAAGTTGATTAATAGTCCCTGATATATATATATATAGGGAAAGACTACGATGTTGACAGTGTTCTGTCAACATAGGTGTTGATAAAAGTTGGCTTTGACATTTTGATAGTTATAAATTCTAATTTTTCACTATCACAGTGTATATTATAGTCATTAAGAACATCCCACAAATTTTTGAGAAATTACGAATAATTTACGGTGCCGAAAACAAGGTTCAAACAATCGAATTTTCCACTCGTGCTTGTTTTTGAGTGCACACGTGCAACAAGTTGTTTGAAGCTTGTTTTCGGCACCGTAAATTATTTGAAATTTCTTGAAACTTTGTGGGATGTTCTAAATGACTATAATATACATTGTCATAATAAAAAATTAGCATTTATAACTATCCACGCCGAAACCAAAATGAAAAAAAAAAAAACTATTAACACCGTTCTCCATATATATAAATATATTACTTAATATTAATATTATATACCATATTCAAGCCTACAATTTATTATAACCACATTGTCACCAATTTTCAAGCTTGCTATTATTAAAAATAAAGAAGTCCAATTTTTATTAATTTTTAATAATACAAAATTAATTTATGAAAATAGATACTAATAATATAATTGAAAAATATTGTTTATTAGATAAGAAAAAGTAGATATTCCTCAAATTACAATCAAACTTATCACAAATAAATAAATAAGATTGTGAGATAAATAAGTTAGCTAAATCTCCGAATCATATCGAAGATAAGAACAAATTCTCATAGGTTTTCTCCTACATAAGAAAGACTCAACGAGTTCTGTTTTTATTTTTTCTTTTACCAAAAATAAAAGTTGTCAAATGTGCCGATGTACCAAAAATTTAATACCAAAATAATATATATTTTTTAATGGATATTTTTTTTTTGTAAGGATATATATAAAACACTTTATTTAAATTGGTCCCTAATGTTTTCTTACTACATTTTAAGATATAAACAAATTAATGTCTAAAATTAATTACACATAATTGTTTGAGGTAAGCGATTAATATAATACTTCAAGTAACAATTAACTTACTAATCTAGTTATACTATATATATGCATATAATTTCAATAATGTTTTTTATTATATGAATCATGTTCATATTTTATACATATGAATTCAAGTGTAAAGATCAATATCTTTTCACTCTTTTTAGGATTTCCTTTTGAAGTATTTGGATATAGATAGATAAAATCCACCAAGAGAAGAGTGTACATGAACATTGAGCATGGTCATAATAACCCACAAAAATGGATAATGACACCATTAAGTATTGATTCAAATAAAAATGGTAACCTTATCATAATATATAATTAAAATTGAGTATTCTTCCTTGATCATAAATATCTTGAATATATATAGTGTCCTTGTAGAAGTATAGATACTGCAATAAGTGTTGCTCCCTCAAATACTTATGAAATTAATGCTTGCACTACATACATATAATAATTGTATGATTTTACCCTGAATATTGTGATTGGCTAACTGGTCACTTGAAAAACAATCACTTACCTAATTTGCAAGAAAAAAAATGGTATTTAATACTTGTGTTAAAATTGTTAAAATATATATAAGAATAAGGATATCAACTTTCTAGTGTGATGGTGTTATGTAATCTCGCTCATAATAGAATGGGAATTCCTTTATCTAGAGAAATTTCTTGTCTCCGAATATTAAACGGGATAGGAGCGAAGATGACACTTCCTACATTTTTTGTGTATTTAAATCTTTATTTATTGATTTTATGTAATTTATTATGTTTTATTGTGGAATTTTATTAACTTTATAAAAAAATTAATTTATTTGATATAATGTTTAGTACTTTTTTTGTTGTATATAATGTTTAGTATTTTATATATTATGACTATTGTATAATTTTCAAATTTTTATATAATTCTATTATAAAGTATTAAAAGTGATTTTTACAAAATTAGATATCAAACTGTTGAATATTCAACCTAATATATATATATATATATATAAACACATATATAGGGAAAGATTAAGGTGTTCGACATGATTTTGTCAACATGGGTGTTGATAAAAGTTGGTTTCGACATTTGGATAGTTATAAATTCTAATTTTTCACTATCGCAGTGTATATTGTAGTCATTTAAAACATCCCACAAATTTTTAAGAAATTTTGAATAATTTACGGTGCCGAAAACAATGTTCAAACAATTAAAATTTTCATGCATGCATGCTTTTGAGTGCACAAGTGCAACAAGCTATTTGAACCTGTTTTTCGGCACCGTAAATTATTCAGAATTTCTTGAAACTTTGTAGGATATTCTAAATGACTATAATATACATTATCATAATAAAAAATTACCATTTGTAACTATGTCGAAACCAACTTTTATCAACACCATAGTCATTCTTTCAGTCTATATATAAATATATATTACTTAATATTAATATTATATACCATAGTTAAGCCTACAATTTATTATAATTATTGGCACCAATTTTCAAGCTTACAATCATTAAAAAAATAAAGAAGTTCAAATTTTATTAATTTTTAATAATACAAAATTAATTTATGAATAATATAATTGAAAAATATTGTTTATTAGATAAAAATAATAGAGATTCTTCAATGTACAATCATGTCTAAGATAAGATCTATTTCCCATAGGTTTTCTCCTACATACGAGTGACTCAATGAGTTCTTTTTTTTATTTTTTCTTTTACCAAAAAAGAAAAGTGGTCAAAAGTGCCACTGTACCTAAAATTCAACACCAAAATAATATATATTTTTTAATGGATTTTTTTTTTTTTGTATGGATATATATAACACTCGTTATTTAAATTGATCCCTAATGTTTTCTTATTACATTTTAAGATATAAACAAATTAATGTCTAAATTTAATTACACATAATTGTTTGAGGTAAGCGAATAATATAATACTTTAAGTAACAATTAACTTACTAATCTAGATATACTATATATACGCATATAACTTCAATAATGTTTTTTATTATATGAATCTTGTTCATATTTTATACATATGAATTCAAGTGTAAAGATCAATATCTTTTCACTCTTTTTAGGATTTCCTTTTGAAGTATTTGGATATAGATAGATAAAATCCACCAAGAGAAGAGTGTATACATGAACATTGAGCATGGTATTAATAACCCACAAAAATGGATGATGATACCATTAAGTATTGATTCAAATAAAAATGGTAACCTTTTATCATAATATATAATTAAAATTGACTATTTTTCCTTGATGATAAATATCTTGGATGTATATATGTGGGTAGTGTCCTTGTAGAAGTATAGATACTGCAGTAAGTGTTGCTCCCTCAAATGTTTATGACATTAATGCTTGCACTACATACGTATAATAATTGTAAGATTTTACCTAGAATGTTGTGATTGGCTAAATGATCACTTGAAAAACAATCACATACCTAATTTGCAAGAAAAAAAAGTGTTGACGGTGAAAACTCGTCAACTAAGTTGAGTTGGGAAAAAATTATCAAGTAAGGATCTTCAATAAAAAAGCTGTAGAAATCTAAGTAATAACTCAAGAACAATGACAGAATAACAATGGAGAAATCAATTTTTCATTCACTCTCAAGCCTTTGCTACAGTAAATTTTCAAACCCCCATTCAGGTGGGGTTAGAGTTCATTTTATAGGTGGGGTTAGAGTTCATTTTATAATAGGCTCTAATGGCCCTGGGTACATGGTGGTCCAGGAGACCAAGTGGTACATAAGTACTCTGTCAGGAGAGTGGCTTCAGAGGTTGTGGTCGTATGTCCAGTACACGGGCAGGTGTCAGGAGGATGTCTCCACTACTTGTCCGTACCCATGTCTGATGAGTGGTGACAGGCATAGTGGCGCAGGTGGTAGTGGTGTCGACTCTGACTCCTGGCCGTAGACGTACGGGCCATGACTCTTATCTCCGTATTCCCATTCCCCCACTGGTACGAGGGTCCGTACCCGACATAATGTTTAGTATTTTGAATTCTGAGTATTGTATACTTTTTAAATTTTTATATTAATCATTTTTTATATTAAAATTTGAAATTTTATTTTTCAAATAAATAAGTTCCTATGGAGATTTATACCCAAACGAGGTTTTCCCAACCTCCTCGATAAAGGATATACAAGTAAATGATAAATATATTTATTCAAATGGTTAACAGATATGAAGACAAGATGAGCACTCCGCGCTAAGCCTACTCCATTTACATCCATAGATATGTGATAGAAATTTAGTGATGAAAATGTGTGGGGTTTCGTCTTATCCCCACATGAATAGTAAATAATTTTGTCCCACATTTGTTATGAATGATTTTGTACATTTCTCAATTGCAAAGTATAGACCTTAAAGGTCTTATAGTTAATTACACATAAAATTATTAAGATTATATATATATATGTATATCTTCTTTTGAAGACTAATATATATATATATATATGTATAATTTTAATTACTCCTTAGAGTGTTAGGTTTTTCTAGTGTGATAGAGTTCGGACATACTTAGTTCGCCAAAAGTAATTAGGTGGTGCACCAAGTTACTTGTTCTCCGTTGTATTATGGGAGACAGACATTGTGGAAATCTATCAACACCAACGGGAGATTGCACATCTATTTTAAGGAAACTATGGGCTACACAGGCCTCGGTATTCGTATATTGAAAATATACCAACAGTTAATTTTCTCAACTTTTTATAATTGTTATTATAGTTGTTATTTATATTTGTTAGCCATATTAATTATAATTATTAGCTAAGTTGATTATAATTGTTAGTTAGAGTATAATTATAAATTGTTATAATTATAATAATGTTGACCCAAATTTCTGTCAACTCAATAAAATAAGATGAAAAACTAATAAAAAGGGATAATTGGCACGGTGGATTTTTACGTGGTCCGCGCATTATTGAGACCTAGTCAACGAGTCACTTGTAGTGCAGAAAGCTTTTCTGAATCACAATCTTCTTAGGGTTTACAACTTGGGCAAAGGGTTGTCTTGCTCCAAGGTAACTAGGAGTCCAAAAACTACGGTTTTCGGATCCTTTCAAATGACCCCCTCATGACCTATTTATAGATGGCATGAGTGGAGATAGAGGGGTTGTCAGCCTTTATTACATTACTTAATCTTCCCTCATTCTTTGGGGAATATTCATGGTACAAAAGGTAATTTACACGTGTAGCCCGGCAATAGGCTTATCAGGGCAGTTTTCTAGCCTAAAAAATAGGTGGTCCCAAAATCTTAACGAAAAAGGCGCCTGGGACCACCTCCTAGAAAAGTGGTCCTTCAAATCTCCGAGAATCTCTCAGGTCCGTTATGGAGAGTTCTCAACCTTGCGAGGAGTTTCCACAAGAGAGTCTAACCTTGGTACTCTCCTGATAAGTCAATTGTCAAGAGATTACGAATGGATCCAAGGCTAATTTTCACCTCCAAAAATTAATTTCAAGTATGTTTTTAAGATTTAATTAATGTATAATAGTTAGGATAATATTTTTTTGTTTATCTTATTTAATTATAGTGGGTTAATATTGGGATTTTAGGGTATTTGTATATGTTGCGTGTTTGGGTGATCTTGGCTCGATTTCAAGCAGATTTGAGGCATGATTTCAATATTAAAACAATGCACTATAGTTAGAATGATAGAAATAATCATTTTTGTGCTTTTTTTTTTTTTATGATTTGTGGGTTTATTAGAAATTTTTTTTTTAAAGTTTGAAAAATAATTTTATTGAAGATTTGAGATGCACAATTGAGATTTTAATAGTTATACCACATTATTTACTATTTAATCCAAAAATTGTTGATTTTTTTAATTAATTTTTTAGGTTGATTAAGTGTGTGTATATGTCTAAATTAAGGAATATAATTTAATTTTAATTTACATACTAAATTGCATGTATAGATATAAGTAATTCAAGTATATATGTTTATGATTTTTTTATTTATATTATTATTTAATTAAAAAATTATATATATTTGTATATATATTTTAAATATTTTATTAATATTGAAGTAGGTTGATTATATATATTATGCTTTATTTATTTATATATTTATTAATTAATTTAATTTTGCAGGTTGTCGTTTTAACTAGAGAGATTTTTGCCTCAAAATTTCTATTTCAAGCACACATTTGAGGTTTTTAAGTTTTTAAAATTACAGGAATAAGTTATTGTTAATCCAATTATTTAATGATATTTGTTTAGTAATCTTTTATTTATTTATTAATTTAATTTTGTTGGTTATGAACTTAATTGCAAAGTGCATTGCAAAGTGAAGTAAATTTGCTAGCTAAGACTATTAATTGCAAGATGTACGTACATTATCTTTTTCTTATTTTAGTGTTATTAAATTTTTGTTAGATGAGTTTCACTACAAGAAAATGGGGTCTTTACCTACCGATTCTAAGTGTAGGTAAAACTAGCCTAATGGTGGGTAATATGGTTTACCTACCAATATTGAATTGGTAGAGATTGGTAGGTAAAAGTTAGTGGGGAAAGAGTCTTTACCTACACTTATTAACACTGGTAGGTAAAAGAATCAGTGGACCCCACTAAGTTATAAATCAATTGATGAGTCATCAGATGACGTGTTTGATGACATGGCATCCTACGTGTATGCTGACATTGTTTTTGTAGTTTTACGTGTTTGATGACGTGGCATCATATGTGGCATTCTGTGTGGCATCATATGTGGCATCCTACGTGGTATCATTTTATTAGCCCACATGGCATTATTTTATTGGTTTGTTACATAATTTATATTTTGTTCAAATTTAATGGTTATGTGTAGGTAAAAGATAATAACAGTTATTTGTAAATATCCTATATTAGAAATAAACTAGAAAAAAATCATTCAATAATAAAATGTTTAATGCTAAAATTCTTTATAATGTTCAATACTAAAATAAGTCATAAAGTTCATTCCTTAGTAAATTAATGTAAATAAACTAAGAATCACCTTGTGACTCCCGAACTGAAATAGATGGTGACTCTCTTGAATTTGCATCTGAAGCTTGGTCGGTTGGAGGTGGTGGAGGCGGTGCCATCAAATTGTTATGACGAAGTATATCCACAACTACACTAAGTTGTTCGTTAGTAGCATTAAGGCATGAAGTTGTATCATTAAGTCGTTCAAGTAACTCTTCATAAGTTGGTTGATTACCCACAATATTTTCACGATGTGAAGTAGAAGTTGTGACACTAGGAGACTGCCCCCTCCCTCGCAAGTATACCGAATCACGTCCAAGTACACACTCCATAATCTCTTTATCAGACAGTTCTTCTGGACTCCATAATTTTATCCTAATAATATATTTAATTAATTATTAGTAAGAAATATAATAAATAAAATTTTAAATTACTTACATATAATGGCCCGAGCTCTATTCCAGTCCATCCTTTCTCAGCATCATAATGCTTTAGACGCCATGTCTCAATTTGACCGGTAGGAGAAGTTAACACCATTCCAAGTCGAATGTGATGTCGTGGTGTGGAGACTGAACCATTTTTCGACTCCCATTTCCTCTTTGATAGATTGGTAGTATTCTTAAATGCTCTTTCCTAAAGAAATAAATCCAAATAAAATTTATTAGAAAAAATTTTACACAACCTTTTCTTTTGAACAACACAATGTCTATTTATTACAAACTTTATTGAACAGTTTAACACTAAAATCTGTAAATCAAAGACAAAACAAAATACTAGAAAGAGTAGATGTTGTTTATGTGGGACCAAATACTAGAAAGAGTAGAAGATGTCAAAACTATAACATTATCTTTCATTTTTTCATTCAAACATTTAACAAAACACCTTAACTACATCAACTACATAGTCAGAAAAAACTTCATTCCCACAACCAAAATGAAATAAACACAACAAATGATTGGGTATCACAGTCAAAGAAAGACAGAAATTTCAACAAAGAGGTCATCTATAGCCAATACAATATTTCAAAATTAAGCAGTATTTCGACATTTGTGTACAATCATGGAAACATACAACAATATAAATTAAATAAAACAGAAAAATAGCAAAAAGCTAGATGTTAAGAACAATAATTGTATGTAAATAGTATGTCGGGTCTCTTGTTCCTATCATAATAGCAATATTATGATAAAAAATGTTACCTTAAATTTAGGAGAACACCAACGATCACACAAAATCATCCAATCTTCTCGATGTTCTTCTTTTAAGTCTGGATGACGTTTGCTCTTGGCCATCTCAAGATCATTTTCTCCTCCAGTTCTTTGAAATATAAGTGCAGCCTGTACTTATGACCCTTCCAAGCTTTTCTCATTTGCTCATCAATGCATTTTTTAGTTGTCTCATCATTCAAGTTGATGTCAAAATGTTCTTATAACATAAAACAATATTAATTATAAATATTACAAATATAAATGTAATATTGTGAAATGACTTACCAAAAGATAGTGTCGCAATGGAGCTCTCACATCTTCTAGGACCATTCTCCACTCTTTATAATGAAATGTACCATGATTCTGAATAATGAATCCAATCTCATTATTAAATTTCTCAGCATTAGTACAAATTGGTTGACGACACTCCGCATTAAAAGTCACTGAAAACTTTCCAGTTGATGATGCCTTAGCTATAGTTGCAGTTGTCAAGCCGCGAGTAACTCCACGTGGCTTAAAGGAAGATGTTTGTCCTACAATACAATATAATCTTAATTAAAACAAATAGAAATTTAAAGAAATGAACATGAAAGACATTAAATTTACCTGATGGAACTTGGGAAGATTGATTATCATCTTCGGTATCAAAATGGGTCGCACATTGACTTGTTCACCCTGTACTTAGTAACTTACAGATCAAAAGAGTGAGTCACAGGAGAGAAGAAGACAAGCCGATTTGGTTCTGAGAACTGGAAAGGCGTAGAAGACGATTTGATTTCAAAATGAACAAAGCAAAAAAAGTTAAGAATGAAAAAACAGAAATCAAAAGAGAAATCAGAAGAAAATTTACTTATTATGAACGAAACTAGAATATGTCTTTACTTACAAATTTAGAAAAAGAGATATTGTGTGTCCCACATACATAATTAGAGGAATCGATAGAGAAATAAACAGCTACCGCAAATGTTTATGCAAAATTATTGATTTATTTCTGGGCAAATTAAGTGGTCCTCCTCCTAGAGAAGGTAAAACGGATTGGGGGTCTAACATCATACTATATCATGGAATCAAAGCACTATACATAGTATGATTTACAACAAACAACATTTTCAAGTAACAAAATAGCGGTTTTAAAATATATATAATTTAATAATTAAAAAATCAATTAGCAAAAGTGCAGGTTTACTATCTTGATATTTAAAAAAGAACTGAATGAAAATTCAGCAAAGATATTAATTTCATGAGTGGGACAAAGATAATAGAAAAAAGAAAATGTAAAAATATTTACAATTGAAATACAATAATAGCAATAATAATGATGATTCAGTTTTGTTTCAAGAATATCATTGAAAACATAAACCACTTATTAAAGAAACTAACCGAAAGCACAGATGAAAAGCTAATACTTTTAGGAGGTCACGCAAGTAGAAAAAAACATGAAATATTTTGAATCTTTGTTCGGCTAAAACTATCTAACTGAGCTATTGAGCATTGAAATATTAATAACCTAGAAAGAAAAACTAGCTAATGAGAAGTTGATGCAAATACAATTCAATTAATTTGATGATACGAGTTCAGACCAAAACAAATTATGCTCTCCATATGTGGGACAATAGGGGAAGTGAATAACTAAATCAAGAGTCACATTAACATGTTAATTAAAGCCTAAAGTCAAATAATGATATTATTTTTGGCCTTATCTTTTTCTTTCAATATATTTTATCCTACAATTGGCAGCTGAACAGAAAAGAATGCTATCAACACAATGATTTATCTTCAATTCCTTTTTTTTCTTCACATAACATAAATAAGCAATAAAATCCCATGTGTTATTTGGACTATACTGTTAAAAAAGATTTTAAAAAAAATACTCACTGCAATGTACAAATTGATTGAGATCAAGAGTCACCCGGCCCTGCTTAGCAGTATCAAATGAATCAAACATATTACTGCAACGAGCAAAACAACATCAGAAAATGAGTAAGCATCCGTTATGAGCTTATGACCATTTTGAACTGGTGTAGATGATAAATTATACATGTTCAAGAGTTTCACTTGAAGCCAAACGCCTTTATATGATTAAGAGTGTGGAACAAAATATGTATACAATGTTGAGAGACATATCGATTATAAAATTCATTCTAAGCACAGAAAACTTTTGTTCTTTATTCCGAGAAAAAACATGTATTTTTTTCGAGAGAAACTTACCGAGCTGACTACAAAAATATACAAAGAGATTTGAAATCATCTAATCTGAATCTTCCATTCTTCTTTTGATCAAAACTCTGCACAAATTATAAAAGAATGAGCTATGACAGCCATAAACTTATTATGTATAAACATCATTAGAAAATCCCAAGTAAATCTATAGCATCTACTGATCTCTTTAAGAAAATCCGCACTAAAAAATCATCCAAATTCTTGCACATGCATCAACTTTTTGCCATGTACCACAAGTGAAAAATAGATCATTTCAACTGCTTCTTACGAAAATTTAGAATCCATCCATGAAGTGCAAGTAAATGATTTACCTCACAGACAGTGTAAAAAGCAGGAGAGTCCAGCGAGAATCCAATTTTTACCAATGCCTACAACCAATATTTAGCAGAAATTGAGAATAGGAAATTAACAACACGAAAATCGAGAGAGAAAGAGAGAGTGAGAGATAGAACACGAGCTAATAATAACTCTCATACTAGTAGCTACAAGTACTGGACAAATAAGTGCCACCACCAAGCACTAGTCTACATACAATTACAACTTGGCTTTCATCGAAAGCAACTAAGTTAAAAATTACCTCAAACACTTCATCAGTAACAAGATAACCACGCTCCCTGTAAACAACAACAGCAGCAAAGAATCAAGAGTTTGAGAAAACAACTTTTTATCCAAAGGATGCTACTGCTACAATTTAAGAGCAAACAAATACATGCATAATCAAATATGTTGGCTGCCAATGACTTCTTAAAGCAGCCATTTTTATTATAAACTAATACAATATAGAACTTAGTTAGATATTACATATGTTGGTAATTTCCACTGCGAAGGTTTGAACTAACTTAAACACCCATTAAAGAATAACACTAGCATGTTTACAAGATTCTTGTACCCAAAAAAGCACTGAAATTACCTCTCCAGGTCTGAAAAAGCTTGTTGAACCTGCAAATAGAAGAAGCAACAAACCGAGTGTATGTAGTTTAATGGTAAAGTTTAATGGTGAGGCTGCCTGTTTGGTTAGTTAATTGGAACAATTTTCCATTACATTTATGGTTGGATGTGTTCTTATATAGGGGTTCATGGAGGTTGGATGTGTTCATGGAGGTTCCTGGTTCAATTAAATAGTTATGTATCAAATTAAAAAAAGTTGGTGGCAAGATGACCTTCCATTATTTTCTTATGGAAAGTGCCCCAAAATCAGAGAGCACCAGACTACAAAAGCACACCTTAAACAGCTAATTACTAGTGGTATATTTTCCATAACCATTTCTGGGTTTTTCTTGAATTCAATTAGAACTACAGAGAAAATGGATATATCTTAAAGCAATCTCAAGAAAAATAATGGGATTATGAGTAACAAGCTTCTGTTTACAATCTTTTCCATAGCTGCAAGCTTTATACTTCTAACTACTAAGGTACAAAGAAGGTAACACAAGAAACCGTGAAAGAAAAATCCAAGTTTGATATTCCACAACATACATTATTTTTGCTGCATACATATGTATACTAGTATAGTACTCCTCTATTTGATCCAATTAAAGTATTCAAGAATCCAACCAACTCAATTCCATATACAGGTTCATACCCAATATTTGCATTTGTCTCAATTTTTTAACTTTGAATGGCAATGCAAGTAGAAAAGAAAAAAGAAGATCTTTTTCTTTTAAATGTTGTAAAAATGAACATACATTGGGTCAAAATATTAAGTTACTTAAAATTTGGTCGTTGGGATTGGGTTCACACTCAATGAAATCAAATCAATGGGGATTTTTCAGAAATTCATTTTGATTGGAGAGTCTAGAAATAAAAATAAAAAAGTTGAGATTTTTTCTTTCCATTTTATTTATAATAAACAAAGGAAACATCTTGGAAATTACAAGAAATAGCACCAGTGAATACATGTATTCAAAGGGTAGTAACCAAAATAAAAAGGAAAAAAAAAACCAAATCGAATCCCATCAAGCAAATATGTTTCATAGTCCAAAAGAAGAGGACTTTTCCTGTGAGGGTCTTAAGCTAATAATCTTGGTTATGCCTGAATGTAAAGTAAATCATCTCTATTTCCTCTTCTACATAATCCATTATCATCATCATTATCAAACATCTCTTACATATTTTGACCAAAAAACCTAAAAGAAATTGAAGTTACTATTATGAACTACTGCTTTTCCAAAACATAGCATAATGTGAATGTCCATTTACAAAGAAACAAAACAAACCGCACAAGAACTATTCTTCAGCAAACAGAAAACAGATAGCAGAACATATTACTTCAAATATATAATTTTTCACAGCCCAGTCGAGTGAGTGAGTGAGTGTATTAAGCTTCAAGAAATCAAATACAGAAAAGTTATTTCTAAATATACTAAAAAAAACAAATCAGGACATTTCAGTTACCGTGTCCGTGTGTGGTCGAGATGAGAGTCGTCCCGCGCCGGAGAGAGAGACGGTGCTTGGTCACTTCGATCTGATCTGGTGAGAGCTTCAGTATTTCACAATATGTGGTCGGTCACTTTATTTATTACTATATTTTTAAAAAAATTTAAGTTGCAGATGAATCGGTCTTGAGGAAGAACTGGAAGAGGCGATTTTTGTTGAAGATCAAAACATCTTGTAGTGTTTGAATATCTTAAATACTCATCCATAGTGAAGTAAGTTCTGAGATTAAAATTGTGTATTGCGGTGATAACAGAAGGTTGAGAACTGTGCTTTAGTGAAGTAGGTTCTGGAAAATTTATTTGTGTGCTGCGGAGCTATGAGGAAGAAACTTATTGTGTGTTGTTTGAATTGTTTGACTTGTTGTTAACAGATTGTTAGATCACTATTATAGGGGAAATGTTGCTCGATTTTGTCTAGAATTATGTATTCTATTATTATATTTGAATTGTGTTGTGCTT
Source organism: Humulus lupulus (assembly GCF_963169125.1). NCBI lineage: Eukaryota > Viridiplantae > Streptophyta > Magnoliopsida > Rosales > Cannabaceae > Humulus > Humulus lupulus. The sequence goes on along the minus strand of NC_084801.1, from coordinate 19,435,831 downwards.
ATTTGATTAGATTGACAGATGGCTAGGTTGTCGTTTGCTACATGAGGTATTTCACAAGTTTTTTAATTAACCTTTTTTATTTGATTTATTTTAATAAACAATTTCTCAAATTATATTTTTGACTACTTTTTTTCTGAATAGGTTGTTATACAATTTTTCGGTAGAACAAGGGCGCAAAAATAAGTTTTTATTTGTCAATCCTAATTTTGTAGCCACTAAAGGAAGTTCATTCGAAGAGCATGTTCAAGGTCTGTTCAAGCGTTGTTGTCAATTAAGATCAATTGAGCAATTTATGATTTTCCCTTGGAAGCATGGGTAAGTTCAAAATTTTGTTATTGTCAGATACTTAGTCCTTATAACATTTGCGTTGGAGACTTATATCTAGTATTGTTTTTCTTGTGTAGTGAGCATTGGATGTTGATTATATTGGCCATATATGCATATTACGTTTGTTGTTGTGATCTGGTGAACTCATAACTGGAAAACCGTGAAGAAATTGTGGCAGTAATAGTCAATGCTTTCAACCTTTATCTGACCAGTTTACTGAAACCTCCTGAGATTCCAAATAATATAGAAATTGTGCAATCGAAAGTAAGTAACTACGAATTTAATTATTTTGAAAATCTATACTTGAATTTTACTAATATTCTTTATATTAATTACTTGACTTTTTATTTAAATATTAGTGTCCACACAAACCAGAAAACGTGGCATGTGGATATTATGTGATGAGGATGTTGAAGGATTACATTGAACATTCACGATCTGGACGTTACTTGAAGAAAGAGGAATGTATATAAATTTATACAAAGTTAACAATTTATTTATTATTAAAGTATATATAATCAAATAATAATAATTAACCAATATATTTTACTTTGTATTTTTGTAGCTAAACACTACGTCATATACACCACCACAAATTAATGAAATGCGACAACATTGGGCGAACCATATGCTACCGATAATTCAAAGTCATCGTCCCACATATTAGGTTTTTGTTTTTATTTACCTTTTCTTTCTTACTATATGTTTAGCTAGCTAGTGTAATATTTGTTAATTTTGTATGTTTAACAACAAATATTACATTTTTGTATATTTAGCTAGCAAAAACACATTATATACACATTTCGGTTTTATTAATGAAAATTCACAATTTAAATTTTCATATAATTAAGATTTTTTAATTAATATATTTAATTCTAATTCAAAAAAAATTAATATATTTAATTATATTAATTAATATACTGAAAATAATTATTTAATTTTTTTTTAATTTTTTTTAAATACAAAACCCTATTGTTGACCCTCGATTTGACCAACGACACGGAGTCACAAATACGACAATAAATGAGATGATAGTTAAGAATGTAATCAAATGGTAAAGAAATGACACATATGATTTATAGTGGTTCGGCCCCAATGAATGGTAATGACATACGTCCACTTAGTGCTATTATTGATGTTGAATCCAAAAGTCGTGATCAAAGAACTAGGGTTCTTGAGTTTCACGAACCTTAGGAGAGTTACAACAAAACAATGGATAATCACCTTTTATGTTCTCTCTATTAGTATTTTGAGAAAAGATTCAAAAGTCCCTTCCTTGAGCCCTCTCATGCATATTTATAGGCTCAAGGAGGTTACATGGGCCAATGGGCCAATGGGCCTTAATTATTCCTAATCTCAGCATATCAAGGCAATGAAGAGGAAATAATAATTGTAATTATTACAAGATTACATATCTTTTAAGGAAATAAACCGAAGCGTGCGACCAGTCTGGTTGTATCTAATCGTGAGGTTTGACGAGGTAGCAGGAAGCTGGTCGATAGACGAACAACACATTTTCATAATGACGCTGCCACGTGTCAACCACGTGTGAGAAATTCTTGCCACGTCATCAGTAGCCATTTTTGGGTAAACATTTGCCCCCCAAGTTTATTTTACTGCGACCAGCATAAAGTAAACTTAGGAAACCGACCCTTCGCGTACCCCACCAAATCTGTCAGAGCCGCCCATGCCTTCTCGAAAAAGGTAACCAATCAGGTCTTTTCGGTTTCCTAAAAATTTTTCCAACGGCTATTGCACTTCCCCATACTTTGAAAAAAGTAATTCCATGATTACCTCTTTTACGGTGCCACGATCACTATAAATAATTCCCCAAGTTCACTTTTTTACTTTTTACTTTTCATTTATCTTCTCTTCTTCAAGAACTCTGACGAACTCTACACTCAGAGCCCAGAAAACCCAATTGGTTCTAGCGTTTCACGAAGTTTTCTGCCCTACCGCTCGACTTAGTGTTTCAGAGACCCGCTTCATCCTTAATTCAAATAAGTTTATCAACCTCTTCAGTCGTAAAGATGTAATGCAAAACCATTTTTTATCTGTTTCATATCTAAGCTCTTGAATGTTCTTAACTGAAATTGTTTTGGGGGTAAATGGGCATATTGATCGATGTTTGATATAGTATGGAAGAGATACTTTGTTGGGTTAAGAATTAGTTTGGTAGTCGGGGTTATAGATTTAGGGCGTAAAATCGAATTTTTAAGCTAGTTGAAAAACTGGGTTTTTCCCGCCCTTTCAGAGTCAAAGTTTTTCCTGAAAAACTTTTCACTTCTGCTTTTTAATCTATTTTCGAAGTTGTTCGCTTGAAATACAATCTTTTTTATCAGAATGATGCTAGTCATATAAAATCTTAACTTTTATACACAAGCAGCGTTATTCCAACTTTTAAACACAAGGTTTTAGGCCTTAGACTCTCATCTCCCCCTTTTATGCTCGCAGGTTTTCATGCAAGATTTGTGGGGAGGTGAGAGGCCTATCGACGACGATTTTCTGGCCTAATTGCTCGAAGACGAGGAGAAACCATCGCTGTTGATCCCAGAGATCCCCTTCTCTCGTGTCATCCCAAACACTACATCGACCCCGCTTCAAAACATGGGTCAAGTAAAGTCCAAAGCCCAAAAAAAGAAACCACCCACTTCTGCTTCAAATCAGCCTGCTCCTCGGGCTGAAATTCCTTCAACCAGTGGTCGAGAAGAAAATACCCCCGACCAAGAAATCCAAACTCAAGCCCAACTCCAAAACGTCATTCGATCAGATGTCGAATGGTACGTTGCCCCTCATAGCCGAGTAACGGTTAGGATGATTTCCAATTACATAAAGAAGTATGGGCTTCCTGGGGTGACCCTAGTTCAACCCACCAGAGACCAACGGGTGAATTTTCCCGAAGGCGCCTTCAGCGCCTGGTCGAGGTATCATATCGAGGCAAGAGCGATCCTGCCTCTCCATTCTTTCTTCCAAGGAGTGGCCAACTATTTTGGGGTCGTTCCTTTCCAAATAACCCCGAATGGGTATAGAATGCTCTCTGCACTCTATATCCTTTATAGTCATAAGAAGTGGTCGGTCTCCACGCCACATGAGGTCAACTACTTATTCGACCTAAAATCCAATCCTAACCAAGAAAACACAGGGTTCTTCCATTTTTGCCACCAGGAAACGACTCGCACTTTCCTGAGTGATACCACTTTTATATCCAATGTGAGGAAGTACCATCTAGATTACTTTCTGACTACCGACATGGTCGCCAACAACCTGGCCTTCACCCAAGGAGGTAATATCTTTGCACCCCTAGTCGTTTATTTTCCTTTAATTCTTCCTACATCCCCCTTAGAGATTTAGTGCATTTAAGGTCTGTGGCTGCGACCAGCTCCTACTCCAGGCATGGAAGTCTGATTAGCACTCTTGGCCAGCATGACTGACGTAGAGAAGAGCGTCAAACAGCTGGTCACAGAAGCTAACCTGAGGCTGGTCGGGCTTTTGGCACTTCACCAGGATGTGAGGGAGTCAACAACGGGGAGTGCCACCGGTGAGGAGATTCCTGAGCAGCACCCAGTTGTGTCGTAACCTCAAAGGAGGAGGATGACTGAAGTGACAATCAGGGAGCCCTCCAGCACCCCGCGAGCTGCTGCTCCCCCTGCCCCAATGGGAAAGGGAAAAAAGAAAGCCACTGAACCCTCTGCTCCCATCAACGAGTCCTTAGATGAGAACGGTATTGCTTTCTCAATCTTAGATAGTTTCCCAACTCCCTGTCACTTATTTGACGGGGATGACAACTTTAAGTATACTCCAAACTTAGGTTCAGATTTCTTCCAGGCAGTAAGTGAGGGTAGCAGTAGTTCAGTAAGTAATGTAGCGACCAGTAGTTGTAGCACGGGTACTTTTCTTATAATTTCCTTGCTTTCTCTTTTACTTCCATCTATACATTTTGTCTCACTGCTCGTATTGTTTCCTTTTATGAAGATATGTCGTCTGAAGACGTGTTCGAGAATTACAAGGCCGCTGCTACTTCCTCAGGCAGGAAGAAAGACAGCAAGAGGGCTCGCAGAGAAAGCAGCAAAATTGCTTCGAAGAAGGCTCGGACTGAGGGTCCTTCAGCAGCTGCTCCCTTGAAGGAAACCACGACACCTCCTTCTCCACTCAACTAGTTGTCCTCAACTACACTGGTCGGCCAACACTCCACTCCTCCAGCGCCTTCCGACCAGCCACACCGCGCTCAACCAAAAGACACTATGGCCAGCACTGTGGTTATTTCGTCTAGGGGGAGAATATACAAACTCTCCAAACACAAACGCAATTAAGAGGCCATCGATGGTACCATCTCCATGGAAATCGACCAAATAATAAATCAGGGCTGAATGAGATGGTCAGTGTAAGTTGCTTTCCGTTGCTGAGTAATTTGCTCTTAATTTTCTGCCATCTTCTTATTCCTTTTATCTGGTCGCAGGGATTTCTGACCATGGCTGCTGGCTGGCGCCGCACAGGTGCAATGGTCTCCCAAACCAAAGACTTTGACACCAGGCTCGTCGAGGCAATGAAGGTGCTCGAGGGAAAGAATGCTGACCTGCTCGAGAAAAACACTAAACTGGTTAAGCAGAACAGTGAACTGCTCGAGAAAAACACAGAGATAACCAAGCAGAACAATGAACTGATCGAGGAGAAAGCCACGCTGATCGAGGAGCTATTGGAAAGTCGGACTGCCCTGAACAAATCCAATGAAGATTAAGAAAAATTCAGGGAGAGTGCCAAACTCAACTACCAAGAATCCAAACAGCTTGAGCTGGATCTGATTGCGAGCAGAAAGGAGACGGATGAGCTGGAGGGGCGCATTAAGAAGCTCGAAGAGACTGATGCCAAAAACTTGGAGAAGCACAGGGAAGCCACCCACCTTTGCTTCTACGAGTTTTGGAAGCACAATAAAAAAGCCGACTTTAGCTATGTGTCTGAGCGCCTGAGACAAACTTTAATGACCTGATGCGCCATTCGCCTGGAGGAGGAGGAAAGAGCCAAAACTCCTGCTTCCCCATAAAATTCCTTAGCAACGTGATTGATGGCGCAGACAACGAAGTTGGCGCTATTGTCGAATAGAATGCTCCTCAAGATCCTCCAGCCTTGTAGTCTTTTTTATTTTTCTTGTTATCTTTGAATTATATGACCTACAGGTCATGATGTAAGAACAATTTATGTTTTAACTTTTATTGCTGCACGGGCAGCTTTTCCCCCTTTTTATTAAACAGTTACATCCGAGCAGTCACTGTTCGCGGTGTAAAAGGATTCATTTTGATATTATAATATTCTTATGTTATTATAACATATGTTCGCATGACCGAACTTAGCATAGTACTTTGGATTGATTTAACAAAATAACAAAATTTTGAAAATACTCTAAGTACCCTAGCATGCTTTCAATTATTTTGCTCATGTGTTTACATACCTTTCGATATGCTTTGGTTACTAGATGCCTTATATGCCTCCCAAGTGATTGAGGAGCTTTAGGTCCTTGGTCACTTACCTTGACCAAAACCTGTTCGAACATTACTGCTCATGGCAAAGAATTTAAAACAATAATATAGCAAAATAACACACGTAATGAGCAAATACTTGTAATAAATACAAAAATTGGCAAGAATGACTGGCTACGCACAGTCCCTTATATTTCTCGTAATAAATGGGCAAATCATGTCTGTACGAGTGATCACCGAAATGATCTTACACTTATAAGTGATCAGTCACATAAAATGACCAACCCTTTTTCATAACTTGTAAAAAGTAAAATTAATACAAGAAAATTCTTTAAGAAGAATTGGTTATTGATAGTACTTGCGCAGGTGTTCTCCATTCCAATAGCGAGGAATGAGATCTCCATTTAAGCGAGCAAGTTTATAGGTGCCTGGATTGAGGACTTCTTCAATCTGGTATGGTCCTTCCCAATTAGGCCCGAGTACTCCAACAGCCTGGTCGTGGGTGTTAAGGAAAACATTTCGAAGTACTAGATCTCCGACATTGAATTTCCTTTCACGTATTTTAGAATTCAAATACCGGGCGACTTTTTGCTGGTAAGCGGCTACTCGGAATTGGGCTTGCTCACGCTTTTCATTGATCAAATCCAGGGACTCCATCAATAGATGACTATTAGAGCCTTGATCGTATGTCCTTCTCCGATGTGATGGGGGATTTAACTCAACATGCAACATAGCCTCATACCCATAAGCTAGGGAGAATGGAGTATGGCCTGTTGTTGTTCGATGGGAAGTTCTATACGACCAAAGGACTTCAGGAAATTGCTTTGGCCATGCCCCCTTTGCTTCCTCAAGCCTTTTCTTCAGAGTATCCTTTAGCGTTTTATTGACTACCTCGACTTTTCTGTTTGCTTGAGGATGAGCGACTGAAGAAAAGCTCTTGATAATTCCACGTCACTCGCAAAAATCTATGAACAAATCACTATCAAACTGGGTGTTGTTGTCTGAGACAATCTTCCTTGGCAATCCATAAAGACATACGATGTTTTTTACCACAAAATCCAGCACTTTCTTGGTCGTTATGGTCGCGAGTGGCTCAGCCTCAGCCCATTTAGTAAAGTAATCAACGGCAACCACAATGTACTTGATGCCACCCTTTCCTGTGGGCAGAGATCTGATTAAATCTATACCCTAGACCGCGAACGGCCACAGACTTTGCATCTGTTTTAGCTCATTAGGGGCTGCTCGTGGAATCTTGGAGAACCTCTGGCACTTGTCGCACCTCCGCACAAATTCCATCGAGTCTTCATTCATTGTTGGCCAGAAGTATCATTACCTTAGGATCTATTTTGATAAGATCTTCCCCCCAGCATGGTCCCCACGAAAGCCTTCATGGACCTCTTTCATTAATTCTTTGGCTTTCTCTTTTGAAATACATCTGAAAAGTGGCATTGAGTATCCCCTTCAGTACAATACTCCATCAACCAGGATATATCTAGTAGCCTGTCGCTAAAGGGTCCTAGCTTTGTTTCTATCCATTGGTAACACACCCTGCATCAGATACTTTATGTAAGGTGCCATCCATGTATCCATTACCTGGATCACCAAAGAAGTCTCCTCTGTTTGGATGCTTGGTGCAGATAGTCGCTCGACTGGCACTATGTTCAGAGTGTCAGCGTCCTTCGCACTTGCTAATTTGGCCAAAGCATCAGCATTTGAATTCTGGTCGCGAGGTACTTGCTGAAGGGTGTATTTATCAAACTACGCCAATAGATCCTTCGTTTTGTTTAAGTAAGCAACCATTTTTAAACCTCGGGCCTGGTATTCTCCCATGATCTAATTTACTACCAGCTGAGAGTCAGTGTAGATTTCAAGTGTCGTTATGTTCATGTCCCTAGCCAAATGTAACCCAGCAACCAGTGCTTCATACTCGGCCTCGTTTTTAGAAACGGTGAAGTCAAACCTAATTGTGCAGTGAAATCGATGCCCTTCAGGCGTTATCAAAATCACACCTGCTCATGCGTGATGTTCATTAGAGGAGCCGTCTGTGAATAATTTCCATGAAGGAGTTTGGTTTTGAGGCTCAGGTTCTTCAGGTGCTTCTGTCTGCTCGCTATCTGGAAGCCCGGTGAATTCTACAACGAAGTCCGCCAGGCTTGCCCTTTTATTACTGCTCGCGGCAAGTAAGAGATATCAAATTGCCTAAGTTCGACTGCCCATTTCAACATTATTCATGCGGCCTCTGGCTTCTGTAGAACTCGCTGTAGAGGTTGATCGGTCAAAACTGTGATAGGGTGAGCCTGGAAGTAGGGTCGTAGCTTCCTAGAGGCTAAAATTAAGCAATATGCTAACTTCTCAATAGGTGGATATCGCAGTTCCGCTCCTATTAGCTTCTTGCTTACATAATAAACAACCTTCTGCACGCCTTCTTCTTCTCTTACCAGGACAACACTAGCAACATACTCTTTGACTGCCAAGTAAATGATCAAAGTTTCTTTATCAACTGGTTTGGATAAAATCGATAGTTATGACATGTGTGTTTTCAAAGCTTGAAAAGCCTATTCGCACTCCTCCGTCCATTCGAATTTCTTGTTGCCTCTAAGTAGATTAAAATATGGGACACATTTGTCCATCGATTTGGAAATAAACCTACTGAGAGCAGCAATTCTTTCGGTCAAACTTTAAACATCCTTGATTTTTGCTAGCAATTGCATATCAACCAGGGCTTTAATCTTCTCGGGATTGGCCTTAATTCCTCGCGAGTTTACTATGAATCCCAAGAACTTCCCTAATCCTAATCCTACTCCGAAGGAGCACTTGAGGGGATTCAACTTCATTTGATACTTGTTCGAGACGTTGAAGCATTCTTGCAAGTCCCCTATATGCCCTTCTGCCTTTTTCGACTTAACCAGCATGTCTTCGACATATAATTCCGTGTTTGTTCCGATCAGCTCCTTATACATGTGGTTGACCAGTCGTTGGTAAGTTGCACCAGTGTTTTTCAAACTGAAAGGCATTACTTTGTAACAGTAAAGCCCTGTGTCAGCCTGAAAGCTAGTGTGACGCTCATCAGGTGGGTGCATACTAATCTGATTATACCCAGAGTATGCATCCATGAATGAGAGAATCTCGTGCCCTGCAGTGGCATCGACTAGTTGGTTAATTCTAGGGAGTGGGAAACAATCTTTTGGGCAGGCTTTATTAAGGTCTGTGAAATCCACGCATGTTCACCACTTGCCATTTTTCTTGGGAACTAGCACATGATTAAAGACCCATGATGAATAAAATGCTACCCTAATGAATCCATTCTCCTTCAGCTTCTCGACTTCTTACTTTAGAGCCTTGGATCTATCTTTGTCGAGCAGCCTCCTTTTCTGCTGTACTGGTGGAAAACTTTTGTCTATGTTCAGAACATGGCTAATGACTGCAGGGTCTATTCCAACCATGTCTTTGTGCGACTAGGCAAATACCTCCTGGTTCTTCTTCAAAAATTCCACTAGTGTTTGTTTTGTTGTTGTCTCTAAGTTTTTAATGACTTTCACAACGGTGGTCGGATTTTCTTCATCAAGTTGGACCTCTTGAAGGTCCTCGATGGGTCCTATCTTTTCATCAAAATCCCCAAAGCGAGGATCTAAATCTCTGTCCTCACTTTGGGCATCGCCCTATTTGGTGACGTCATCACCTGATTGGGCTTGTACATCAGTCGCCATTTGCAACTCTTTTCCGGCAGCTTCCCTCGATACACCTTTCTTTGCCTTAGTTATCAAGGCGTTGCAATACTCCCTCGCTTCCCGCTGATTTCCCAACACGAATTCTATCCCTGTGTCAATCGGGAACTTCATGGCCAGGTGCCATATCGAGGTAACAGCTTGTAGGTCGACAAAAATTGGCCTCCTAATTACAGCATTATATGCTGAAGGACAATAGACTACTATAAAAGTAGTGAGTAATGTTTTATTTGCAGGTGCAGTACGTGCTGTAACTGGGAGCCTAATCGACCCAGTTGGGGCGAGCCTTCGCCAGAGAAATCATAAATGGTTTGATTGCATGGCTCCAAGTCCTTAACGGACAGTTTCATTCTTTCCAGTGAAGACTTGTATAGGATGTTGACTGAACTTCCTTTGTCAACCAACACCCTCTTAACCATCATGTTGCCAATTTGAATGTCAACGACCAGTGGATCAGAGTGTGGGAATCATACGTGTTGGGCATCGTCTTCAGAGAAGGTTATCAATTCCTCCTCAGTTCGAGCCTTCTTTGGTGCTCAATCCTCCACACTCATCATCTCGATGTCCTGGTTGTGGCATAGGGTTCGAGCGTATTGTTCCCTTGCCTTCACACTGTCCCCTGCAAGGTGTGGGCTGCCACAGATGGTGAGTAATGTGCCTGCCACAGGAGCTGGCTGTAAAGGTGGCGAGCGTTGGCGTGCAGGTGCCTGCTCGTTGCCACCTTGAGCCTCTCGCTGAGACCCTCCTGCGGCTCGCACATACCTCCTTAGATATCCCTGCCTGATCAGGAACTCAATCTCGTCCTTCAACTGGTTGCACTCATTGGTATCGTGTCTATATTCATTATGAAAACGACATAATTGTGTGGTATCTCTCTTGGAGATATCCTTCCTTATAGGTGCGGGTCGCTTATAAGGCACACTAGAGCTGGTCGCCTGGTAGACCTCCGCTCGACTTTCGACAAGAGCCGTATAATTGGTGAATCTCGACTCATATATGTTTCCTGTGGGGAGTTTATTTTCATATCCTGACGGCTCATTGCTTGCCTGTTTTCCACCATCCGCCATTTCTGTTCCCGTTGCCCTTTCCGTTGCCATTGGGTTTTTCCGACTCGTTGGCGGCCTTGGCAGGTTCTTGCTTTGGCCCCTTATCCTTCGTGGAAGATTTCCCCTCGTTGGCAATCACGTCCTCGAGCTTGATATATCGATCAGCTCAATCCAAAAACTCCTGGGTACTCTTTACCCCCATTTTCCTCAGGCTGCTCTAGAGAAGGGAATGGTGTCTAATCCCCGTAGTTAGGGCCATCATCTTGCCTTCGTCACCCACTGTCTTGGCTCCAGCCACTGCTCGAATAAAGCGCTGGACGTACTCCTTCAAGGGCTCTCTCTCCTTCTGGTGTATTTCGACCAGCTGGTTAGCCTCTATGGGGTGTACGCGACCCGCATAGAATTTTCCGTAGAATTCCTTCATGAACATCTCCCAAGATACTATTCTAGCAGGAGGGAACTTAAAGAACCACTCCTGGGCTGTGCCAGATAGTGTTGCGGGGAAGATCCTAAGGCGGGCATCTTCTGACACTTTCTGTATATCCATTTGTATCTCAAATTTGCTGACATGAGATACTGGGTCTTCCCATCAAAGTTCGGTAGTATTGGAATTTTGAATTTTCTTGGGGTTTCTGCCACAACAATCCTTTGCATAAACAGAGTGCCCCTCCTCCAACCGTACTCTTGTGAGATGTTCAACTCCCAACTAGCTATTACACTGCTTGGTTCAGGGCATCAATCTGTGTATGAACCGCGTCTGGGATCGCTGGGGTGACTGGCGCTGGGGGAGCGTACTCATCGTGCCTCTCGCGACATTTGTTAAGTACATCCCTCAAATCTTGATCCCTACGCCTCTGCTCGCTAACTCCTAGCTAGTGAAAGACGTTGTTTTGTCGGGGTTGCCCCTCAGCATTATGGCTTGTCGGCCTATTTTCTCTAGGTGGGGGGTTTCTGTCTCCACTCCTCTCGTCATTCCTCCGACCAGAATTTCCCCTACCAAAATCGGCCTCATTATAGTCATGGCCGTCTCTAAACTGTGGCTGACTATGATGCGATCGGTTTTTTATGTTGTTTCCTCTTTGGGCTGGCATCTCCTGAGCGTCAGGAGGAGGCCTGTGCTGATTTTTGGGTCCCCGTGCATTATTATGTCGTTGGGGGGCCTCTGACTGTAGATCCTGACTCGTTGTTCCTTCTGTTAGCAGAAGGACGCTGCCCCCTGCTCGGTGGCTTTGGCTCTTCGTCCCCTGGGCGTCTGGGGCAACGGGGCAGTTGCTCGACCCTATGCTGCCCCTGGCTCTAGGGATTGCCTTGACCAGCTTGAGATGGAGGCTGCTGCTCAGGATCCCGAATTGGGACATCATCCTGAGCCACAGGTGGCTGCTCCGGCCTTTGGGGGCTTGCTGGCTGGAGTGAAGGACTCAGATTGGGAGCCCACTGTGGTGGCGCCCTCGGTGGCTGATCTGGTTGAGAAGTCGGCATAGCCTATCCTCGAGCCAATTGAATGGCCGCTTCAAGAGTGGCCATGGCATCCCTCTGTCGACGGTCCATATCCGCCCGCTGCTCATTCAGCTCCTGGCGCTGGCACTCAATTTCTCTCTGCTGCAGTGCCATTGTCTCCGCTGCGTTCTCCTAATTGGCCCTCAGATTGGCCAACTCATCCTGCAACACCCCCAGTGTTGCCCTCAGTGTTTCCGTATCCAACTCCTCTTCAAACTCTAAATGTGGTTCATTCTTCGCCACATTTGGAGGAGGAGGTTGAGATGATACAGTGCCAGCGGCCGGTCCAGCTTTCTTAGATGTCTTTGCCATTAGATTTTCTTACAGCTTCTTGATCAAAGCTCTCAATGAAAGCACCAGAATGTTGACCCTCGATTTGGCCAACGACATGGAGTCAGAAATACGAAAATAAATGAGATGATAGTCAAGAATGTAATCAAATGGTAAAGAAATGACACAGATGATTTATAGTGGTTCGGCCCCAATGAATGGTAATGACCTACGCCCACTTAGTGTTATTCTTGATGTTGAATCCAAAAGTCGTGATCAAAGAACTGGGGTTCTTGACTTTCACGAACCTTAGGAGAGTTACAACAAAACGATGGTGTACGCCCTAAATATCCGCGCACTATTGGCTCGCTAGAAAATGGCCTAATTCGATCTGCCACGTGTAAATATTCCACCTGGAGCTGTTTGTTACGGGTCTCCATCTATCCAACCCGAGCTGATTAGAGAGTTAACTGCTACTCGGAGGCATCGTGTCAGCAGTATGAGTGTCACGAGCTGGCGCCACATTAAGCTTGTAATGCAGCAGAGATTTGACACCTGAATCCTTGTAAAGTCAATGACGCAATATAAACGTGCATATATCAGACATCACATGTCTGCTTTATTCCTGATTTCTCGAATGCGCAGTATAAACGTGCGTATTCAGACATCCCGTGTCTGATTTGGGCCATGCGACCCATTACCCATCCTTACCTGTTGATTAGACCTCAATTCTCTGTAAGGTTTAGGAATTAATCATCAGTGTCACAGAGATAACATGAAGGATAAAGAGATCACGGGGTGACCCCATTGCCAACCCAGATATCTTCTCCCGATAAATACCCAGACCCTGGGTAGTGCAGGGGGTTGACATATTTTTGTAGAGAAACATTCTGTAAGAAATAGTCAAGAGATATCAATAATATCGACTGGTGGACTAGAGGGATTTTAACCTTCGAACCACCTAAAAAGAAAGAAGTGACCATCTTCCCATGCTATTAGTTTTTCAAGTCTAGAATATAGTTATTTTCATATTACAGTTTACCAATTTACACTAATCCATCCTACTTATTCGTATAATTACCTGCTGGCGAAAAATCGCGTCAATAGATGGATAATCACCTTTTATGTTATCTCTATTAGTATTTTGAGAAAGATTCAAAAGTCCCTTCCTTGAGCCCCCTCATGCATATTTATAGGCTCAAGGGAGTTACATGGGAAAATGGGCCTTAATTATTCCTAATCTCAGCGTATCAAGGCAATGAAGAGGAAATAATAATTGTAATTATTACAAGATTACCTATCTTTTAAGGAAATAAACCGAAGCGTGCGACCAGTCTGGTCATATCTAATTGTGAGGTTTTATGAGGCAGCAGGAAGCTGGTCGATAGACAAACAACACCTTTTCATAATGACACTGCCATGTGTCAACCACATGTGAGAAATTCTTGCCACATCATTAGCATCCATTTTTGGGTAAACACCTATGATGATTCCCAGGGGGAGACTTTATAAACATTCAACGTCTCCCCCGGGAGTCATCATAGGGTACCTACAACGTCTCCCATGGGGAGACTTTATATACATTCAACGTCTCCCCCTGGGAGTCATCGTAGGGTCTAAAACGTACACCCTCTGATGACTCCCAGGGGGAGATGTTAAATGTCTACAAAGTCTCCCCATGGGAGTCCTCGTAGATCCACCTATGATGGCTCCTTAAACAACGTATCCCCTAAGGGGGAGACTTTAAATGTCTACAATGTCTCCCCCATATAGCCATTAAATGTCTATTTTTTTTTGTAGTGTAGACAGAAAGGATAAGGTTTAGAGGAACAAGACAATTCCTTTAGTCAAAGTCTTATGGTGGAATAGCAAGGTCGAGGAAGGACCTGGGAGCTTGAGTCGGCTATGCGGGATCTATATCCCGAGTTATTCAGGTAAATTTTGAGGACGAAATTTTCTATAGGAGGGGATAGTTGTAACATCCCAGAAATGCTATAAGGTTTAGTGTCTTGATTAGCATGTTAGAATGACATAAATTTGATATATATATATATATGTGTGATTAATTGATTAAATACGTAACTACGTGGCATGCATGATTTATATGATAATATAAATATATTTATATGGATGTTTATGTGTATTAAATATCCATTTGGGTCCGTTCTTTTTTATAAGGGCATATTCGTAATTTTGGCCGGTTGCGGGCATAAATGTGATTATATGTGTTAAATAATTGAGACCACATTATTATGTGGATATATTCGCAGTGTTTAACTCGAGGCAATCCTAGTGAATGGATTAGCAGAATAGTCACAGTATGGTTTAATACCCGGCTCGGGGTGAGCCTAGGGGTATTGTGAGAATTTAATGTATATTTGGGGATTTATCGAGTAACCGGTAAGTATTTGGTGAATAGTTGGGCTGTTGGGAAACCTATACAAGATATTGTTTATTTTCATGTAAATCATATATTAAACATATTAATATAAGATAACCTAGAACATATTTCTAAAATTGAATTCAAACAGAAATAATGATAAGAACGCTTACATTATACGCAACGGAATGATAGACTTCTTCCTTCAGTTTCTCTAACCCTTGAATCCTTTCTGTTGCAGAGTACTACCAAGAAACTGAACTGTTCTTCAATTTTCTTCACAACCTTCCAAAGTATCCTTAGAATCACCTAGACTAGGGTGGGAAATTCTCAACACATGAGATAGATATAGAGAGAAGAAGAGAAAAGAATAATGAGGCTTAGAAAATGACTTATGCTTGTAGAGAGAATCTAAAACCTACACAATCTTCTGATCTTCTTACAAACTCACTTAACACTCCTTTTATAGAATCAATTAGGTAATTTAATTTAATTGAAAACTCAACAAAATAATAGATAATGAGCTTTAGGCCCGTGAAATTTCTCGTTTAATTATAAGCCTATTGGACTTAAAAACAAGACATGTATTATTTTCTATTCATTAATTAGTTAAATAATTATTCAAATCCTTTATCAAATTAATTATTTATAACTTGAACCTTGATTTAAACTTATTTATTAATTTAGATACCAATTTATCTTAATTAATAAATCTGCCCTAATTTCTCTTTTATTCTCTAAATTACATAACTCTTTGAAACTATCCAAAATTGACCTGATCAACTTTGATAATTAAATCAATTAAATGAGACTATCTAGATGATTTTATCCAAGGTACAGTGGGGACCATGGGCCTATGAAATCATGCTCCAATAAGTTATCATAAATCTAACAAATAAATTTAATAACTTATTAATTCCTCGTGACTCTACTAAAGACTCGGAAATGCACTCTTGAATTCATGGAACGCTCTATAAGAAATATAGATACATTATTAATTATCCATTGTTACAACCATAATTGTCACTCAATCCTCTATAGACGGTCTATAATGAGATGGGACTAAAATATCATTTTACCCATCATTGTATTTTATCCTTAAAACACTTAGTTCCTTGTAAATAATATTTTAGTAAACTAATATTAAAAACTGAAATGAGATCTCTATCATTTAGCACCTTGAACCAAACTAAAAGGAAACCATCGTTTCACTTCTTCATTAGAAGCTATGGATGTTCATATCTATGATTAACACTCCCACTCAATTATACTACCGAGTTCCCAAGATGTAAGTATGGGCAAGTGCGTAGGGTAAGCTGGTAACGAACAAGTCAAATAACTCAAATAATACAATAAGTTAGAACACTAACCACTCATAATTGACATTGAATAGACCCATGGTCAACTATATGATATGATTAGAATAAATAATAACGGTATGTTTACTTATCCTACCTACGGTCAATATCACTCCAGTCTGATGTAACAAATACATCTAATCTTATCTACTTTGCTAATGTTCTGGAAAGAACATAACAATGTGATGTATAAGTAGATCATATCGTAGATTGGCAAGTTAGTGTAAAGCATGTGCACTGACTAATCTTAGAACTAACTTATTTTGAACATATATTCATATTTATATTCCACTGTGAATACGTCACTATAAATACAATTAGCTATATGCTCAGGATTTAATGGAAATTTATATTAAACAAATAATCATGAAAATAAAACATGTGAGCAAAGTGATAGACCAAGTCAAAAAAAAAAAAGATTTCTATTCTTTTATTGATAATAAAATGAGATTACAAAGAAATTGAGTTTTAATTAGGCCATAAAACCTTAACATGGGCATGCCGAGATTAGTTGGGAATTTGTAGGAAGACTCGAGGAATTAGTGGGAAATGGGGCAAATGACCATTTTTCCCTTATGGAAAATTTGGTTGAGTTATTATTAGGGGTATTTTGGTCTTTATGATTAAGGATATAGTATAGTAGGCTTCATGAAATAACCAGATTCCATTAGAAACATTTCTCAGCACTCTCTCTCTCTCTCTCTCTCTTACTCTCACGTTCTCTCTCTCTCCCTCACTTTTGCTTGGAGGCTTAGGGAAGTTGTTCAAGGAAAAGCTTAGGAATTGAGCTGGGAAATTTGGGGAATTAAGCTAGGAGCTGACAAGAGGACAACTGAGGATCTAAGTTACTACTGAGGTAAGATTTCATACTCTAATCTGTTGAATTTCTAGTTGGGTTTTGGGCATGCTTAGGGATACTTGAGTTAGGGTCTGAATTTGGGAGTTAAGGAAGTTAGCTTGTGTTTTAGGCCATATGTGTTGTTTGTAAGGTGATACTGACAGCCCTAGACTCAATTATGGTTTTAGTGCAAGGTTACAATGAATTCTGATGAGTTAAGATAAGGAAAAATGTATAGAAAAATGCAAGTTTATAGGTTTTTGGACTCGAGTCGCGACCCCGTTTTTCAGGTGGTGTGGCCCGTGTGTGCGAAGAGGCTGGGAGCCTCTTAAATTTTGGCTAGGCATTGCAATGTAGATAAAGGCGCACTACAGCCCGCGTCCCCCATAAGAGAGCCTCAGGGCTCTCTGACTTGTGGCGTGTTGCGGCCCTAAGGGGCAGGCCGCATCACTAATTGACAGAAATAGCCAAGTTAAGTTTTTAGGCTTAGGATCTCAAATCCAAGTGCTCAGGAGGGATCCTACTACCCGGTTTAGTAGAATTCGAGGTCCCACGGACTAGTATAATATTCTGAGGCGATTAATTGGTTTAGGATTTGATAGTTATCCATTATTGTACTGTGACTAGGTTATACCGCTAAGGCTCGGGGTTGAGGATCATGCTCGGGACTGTTCTACAGCCTTCGCTCGAGACTCGAGGTAAGAAAATTGCACCCAAGTTGTGAATGGGGCTAAGATTGCCTGTAAATGAACATATGTCGGAATATAAATGTATAGTGATTGGAAATATTTGAATAGGCAGGTTAGCTCGTGCTGCTTCCGATTGCATGTTTTGCGACCTGTATATCTGTTATGTTTGATGTGAAAAATCGGCCTAAGGGAGTCGGGTCTGATGTTAAGCGTACTGAACACGGCTCGTTCTAAGCGAGCCTGGATCAGCTAAATAACTAAAGGGCTCGGCCTAAGGGCGCCGACACCTAACTAATTGTATTAATATTAAATTACGTTTTGATTAAACTGCTTACTGTTGCCTAACATATTGTTTATATTATGATATTGATTGAACTTGTTGATCTAAGTTTACTATGCAGACTTTGTTATTATCTATGCTTGTTGAATTTAGTTTTCTTGTTGAGCCTTGGCTCATGGATGCTACGTCGTGAAGGTAAAGGCAAGGGAATGTTGGACCACCCATGAGTTGGAGAACTTTAGAGGCGATGTGTACATCAGTAGCTGCTCGACCGCCATGGCCGAGGGATTTACAGGGACTAGAGCCAAAATTGTATTTTGTCATTTAGGCTGTCTGCGGTTGGATTTATTTTTTAGGGTTGTAACCACCTTGTAAACATTATTTTTGGGATCCCTTGTATCAAACTCTTATTTTAATGAAAGTCAACCATTTCATGATCAAAATCTTTTAACCCTAACCTGTCAGTTGACTTTAGAAACACATCTATGTTCAAACGACTTGATTAGCAATTCTTGCAATATCTTAAATACACAGTGTAATGGTCTTGGTTACCTATGGCATTACAATAAGACCCCTTATGAGTTATGGAAAGGAATGAAGCCTTCCTACAAATACTTACGAGTATAGGGCTGTCTTGCCAAAGTGGTTGTAACTTTACCTAAGAAGGTGAAGATAGGTCCAAAAACTATTGATTGTGTCTTTATTGGTTATTGTAACGCCTTGGATAGCCAAGACTATTACACTATGTATTTAAATAGTGTTAGACTCGCTAAACAAGTCATTTTGCCATAAACGTGTAACTAAACGAGATTAATGGCTTTGGGTTAAAAAAATTGGACGAAAGGAACAATCATTTTAATAAAATGTTAAGTTCGTACATGGAATCCCAAAATAAACATTTACAAAGCCGTTTATAGTTCAAAAAGGGTAATTACAACTCAAAAGTTACAAACAACCGACCTAATCGACAAAATAGGGTTTGACCCTAGCTCCTCTGAGAAACCCCGGTCATGGTGGTCGAGCAGCCGCATATGTACATATCGCCACCGAAGCTCTCCAACTCATGGCTGGTCCAGCTTCCCTTTCCCCTTATCTACACCACATAGCACTTGTGATCCAAGACTCAGCAAGAAAACTTAAACATGCTCATAAGCATTTAATAACATATTACCAAATGATAATAAGCATTCCTAGTAGTAATAACCCTACTCATCCATGCATTCTATTCATATAAATGACTACAACATCATATCGAGGCCAGTTGTCCTAATTAACTGACTAATAAGTCATACTGGGGCCCAGTGCCCTAGGATATGGGATTAATAAGTCACCATGGGGCCCGTTGCCCTATCCTCTGTATAACCAGCCTTAGAGCTGGCCTAGCGTACCTGACGCTTTAATTTTCCACGACCATTGGGTCGAACTGATTAGGCCTAACCATAACGACCAGCGCTCAGCGCGCTAATGTCGCCCTTGACTTATAAGTCAATGCTTTCGACCAGCTCTCAGCGCTATTGCCGTCCTTGACTTATAAGTCAAGCCTTTCTCAATCAGATAATGCAAACAGACATACATTATATAACAATTATCCAGATACAGAGCATTCAACATTCTTAATCAAACAATCACAAGCATATTCATAATCATGTGCATTTATAGGGGCCCACGCCCTAATCAAAACTATATTCAATAACCGGGCCAAGCCTTAATCACATACATCACGTATTGGGTGCATTTTTCTTACCTCTGGTCCAAGCACCGGATAGATAAAACGTCCCTCGAGCACGATCCTGCCCCAAGCCCTAGCGGTAACCTAGTCACAATCATGAGTAATATCCTCATTAAGATTCAATCCCCAAAAAAAAAAAAAACTCCGGGACCACTCTCGTGTTCTCGGGACTTCCAACCCCACCCAACAGGGTGGTGGAACCATCCCCCGAGCCCCCAAAGCCTTCCCAAGCTCTAAAAATGGGGCTTGCTGAACTTAGTATAGGGCAGGGGCGCCCAACCAAGTCATAGAGCCACCTAGAACTTCCCCTGCATAGCGCAAGGGCGCCCTAACCCAAATAGGGAGCCCCAAGTCCTCCTCTGCATAGCTCGGGGCGCCCAACCACAAGGGCAGGGACGCCACCCTGCGAACCGATAAATTCTGGGTTTTCCACCTGCATTTTCTTCGAATTAAAACCACCAAAATCCACCCCAAACACATCCCAAAATCAAAATTTAGTCTCTGAACATCATTAATACATTAACACCATCAAAACCCAACCTTAAACTTGATCAAAACCCCACAAAAACTCAAAATCGTGACCTTGAGCCACAAATCTCAAGAACACTTGAAAAACAAAGAAGAATTCAATGACATTAGAGGATGGATATCAATACCTCAGCTGGAATTCCACCTCCTAGCTGCAGATAAACAATTCTAGCCTCAATCCTTCAAGCTTCCAAGCCTTAAACCCCACTAATCTTCCTCAAAATCCAAACCAACATAGAGAGAATGAAAGAAAACGTATAGAGAGAGAGATAGAGAAACAAAGATAGATGAGAGTGTTTCTTTTTGGGGTCTACTATGTTCTAGGTTGGTTGGGTAAATCTATCCCTTAGGCAAGAAATGACTAAAATACCCCTTGCCTTTAGCTTTGCTCTCTAATGCCCTCAAGGGCAAACTAGTCTTTTGTCACATATCCCGTTAATCATAATTAAAGCCTCATAATTCTCGTTACTTCAATTATCCTCAAATATCCACTAAAAATTTCCCATTACCCGATAAATCCTGGTAGTGTACTAAATTACTAAAATACCCCTAAGCTTACCCCGAGCCGGGTATTCAACACTGTTATGACTAAACCGCTACCTTGCTCCCCAGGATCGTCTCGCGCCGAACAACTCAAATATATCCACATAATAATGTGGTCTTAATCAATAACACACACATATATATATATATATTCATATATGCCCTCAACGGGCCAAAATCACAGGAATGTCCTTCTAATATGAAACAGGCCCACATGCATGCAAATACAGTCATATCATAATATTGATAACTCCATTTTTGTGTTTTTTTAGGATGTGTTTTTGTGGTAATCTTGAGTCTTTTGTTTGTTTTGTGCAAGATTGCGCTTGTGTTTGCCTTTGTTGTAGGTAGGTGCTTTGAATCATGAGCGAAACACGAAAAGAAGAGAAAATGGTGGGAAAATGGAATTTTTGGTGGTTGTTCAAGTCAAATTGACATTATGGAGGAGCTAGAAGAAGTTTTTGATGAAGTTGATGAAGGAAGGATTTAAAATGGTCAAATTCTAAAGAAGAAGAAAAAATAGAATTAGAGTCTCAGCATGAGCTTAAGGGCCGCGACTCTAGCAAAGTCAAAAACTACTCAAATGTCGCGGCATGATCTTTAAGGCTGTGGCATGATGAGTGGCAGAGATCAAAGAAAATCTAGGTTTGCACACGGGCCGCGTCATGGAGTTTAAGGGTCGCGGCGCTTGAAGACAGACGCGCAAATCTCTTGGGCATTTTGAAGACACAGGCTGCGGCGCGCCTCCCTGAAGAGAAAAAAATATCTTATTGAGGTTTAAAACATTATAAATTAAGGGGAGAATTAGGTTTTTCTAGAGGACGAATTTTCAGAGAGTTCTGGGATTGGGGATTGCCAGTTGTTGATCTATTTTTCTTCACTTTTCTCTTAGTTTTTAGTAGTTTAATTTTATGTTTCTGAACAATTATTTTATGATTTTAGTCATGTCGAATATGAACTAAACATCTGTTTTAGGGTTTAATGTAGTCACTTGGATATTTGTTAATCTTTTATGAAGTGATACAATTTCTTCTTCTTCTATCCTTTATCTATATGATTTGTGCTTAATGCGTGCGGATACTTGATCACTATTTACATGATTTATGATTTTGATTCAAGATCTGAAAGGGGAGAGTTTAATATTCTATAATCATATAGACACAAATTGCAAATAGGACGATAGTACCTATAGGGTTTGTGTAACGTTTAGGGTTTCTATGCTTCATGCCTGCTATATGTTAAAACTTATCAAAGATATGTAGAAAGTTTGCATATAGGTTGAGATCTTTTTAGCTTGAAAAAGAATTATGATTGTTTTAGTTAACCCGCTATTAGGATAGAAATTGAAGAATTATATGCACAAATTAGTAAGATTAACAGGTTGAAAAGTTGATGAAGTTAATACCCTATGTTTTTTTTAATTATTGAAAGTTTATTTCAATTTTAAGTCTTAGTTTAAACATCACTCTATTTTTGACAGCCAAATAGAAATTAAAACCAATTATTGGTAATTGGTTGATAGTCCTTGCGGGAATGATACTTTACTTACTATTTTATACTTGAATCAATTATGTATACTTGCACATCATATTTTACTAAGCAAATATAACCCACATAATTCATATAACCATGCATATCATCACATAATAATGCAATTCAATCAGTTATTTCCCTCCTGGCCCCTTGATCAAGGCACTAAGCCTTATTAGGGAATTTGAGACGTTACAGTTATGCACATAATAGTAGTGCATATCAGTTTCTTGTTCAAGAGTCTCAAATCTCTGACATAAACAAAAACACGATAATGGAATCTAGGAATGCATCGTTCTTTGAACATGTATTTTCATGTATATCCAAAGAAGATTCATGTTCGTTAAAACGAACACATGAGACTATTGAAGAAAATAGTCAGGATCAAGAATTAGAGTCTAAGGATGAACCTAGACGTAGCAAACGAATCAGAACTGAAAAATCTTTTTGTCTAGATTTTCTGACCTATTTGTTAGAAAGTGAAACTCAAAGCTTTGATGAAGATGTGAGTTCTACTGAAGGCTCTTTATGGAAAGAAGCCATTAACAGTGAAATTGAATCCATACTGAAAAATCATACCTAGGAGTTAGTAGATCTTCCTCCAAGATGTAAGCCTTTAGGGGCTACAGGGATTTTCAAGAAGAAAATGAAAGCAATCAATTGAAAAGTATAAGGTGAGACTTATAATTAAAGGTTATAAGAAATGAGAAGTCCTTGATTACTTTGATATGTATTCTCCTGTGATGAGAATAAATTCCATAAGGATGATACTTGCCATTGCAATGCGATGCAATCTCGAAGTGCATCACGTGGATGTAAAAACAACTTTTCTAAATGGGCATTTAAATGAGGAAATTTATATGGAACAACCCAAGGGTTTTTCTGAAACGGGACAAGAAAGGAAAGTTTGTAAATTGGTGAAGTCTTTATATGGATTAAAGCAAGCACCGAAACAATGGCATGAGAAATTTGACCACGCAATGATGGAAAATGGCTTCAAAATCAATGAATGTGACAACAAATGTGTTTACGTCAAAGAAACATGTGATGACTAGGCTATTTTGTGTCATTACGTAGATGACATGCTCATTGTTGGAAGTAATGATAAGATGGTTAAATCTATCAAGAGTATGTTGAATTCCAAATTTGACATGAAAGATATGGGTCTAGCAGATGTTATTCTGGAAATTCAAATCTCAAAGACATCTGATGTGATCATTCTAAGTCAGTCACATTATATGGACAAGATTCTTGAGAGATTTAATAAAGAAGATTTTGGTGTGTCCAGAACTCCGATATATTTGAGTCTACATTTGTTCAAAAACAACAGTGAGGGTGTCTCTCAAGTAGAGTACTCTAAAATTATCAGAAGTCTATTGTACTTAATGAGTTGTACAAGACCTAATATAGCCTATGCAGTTAGTCAACAGAGTAGATATACGAGCAATCCAGGGTCTGACCACTGAAAAGCAATAACAAAAACACTAAGGTACTTACGATTCACTCATAGTTATGGATTGCACTATACAAAATATCCAGCAGTACTTGAAGGGTATTGTGATGCTAATTTGATATCTGATATGAAAGACCCTAAGTCTATGAGTGGATATGTGTTCACACAGTGGTCCAACAATATCATGGAAATTTTCTAAACAAACGATAATAGCTAGATCCACGATGGAATCTGAGTTCATAGCCTTAGACAAGTGTGGCGAAGAAGCATAATGTCTTCGTCAATTTTTAGAAGATATTCCAAAGTGGCCTAAACCTGTGCTAGTAATTTGCATACATTACAATAGTCAATCTTCAATTTGAAGGGCACATAACAATTTGTATAACGATAAGTCTAAACATATACGTCGTAGACACAATACCGTTAGACAACTACTTTCAAATGAAGTTATCTCTATTGACTATGTGAAGTCAAAGGGTCATATTGCAGATCCGCTAACCAAAGGGTTAAATTAGAGTTGGTTGAAAAATCATCGAGATAAATGAGACTAAAGCCCATGAATGAATAAATCAATACAGTAGATACCCAACCTAGTTTACTGGAGATCCCAAGATCTAGGTTCAAAGAGACAACTAAAACTATAAAGACTATGTTGGATCACTGTAGGGGTTATCCTCCTATCCATTCCTATGAAGAAATAGTGACACTCAAAAGGAAAAGGTTAAGTTATGCTTTTAATGAATTTTTATGCGTCGAACTGCCGAGCAGAGTAATATAAGTTACTCTTAATTAAGAAATCACCTATGTGAGAGAGAAGTGGGGTCGCTTCTATAGGAATTGAATATGGCTCAATTTCTAGAATATCTCTTGCAGAACCAAGGAAATGTTCAAGGCCAAAATGAACATAAAAGTGAGAACTAAAGTATGTCAGTATAGATTCTTGTGTGTGGTATATCATCGTTTACATGAATGGTAGAACAGTTCAAAGACATTGTATCTACTGATCAGCCAGTAAAGTAAATATAGTTAGACCACGTAAGGTTCAAAGGGTAACACATATCTATCTTATGTAGGTTTCAAACGCTAAACTCTATCACCAGGGTCAAAACCATTTGTTGGTTATTCATGTGTTAAGTTTTCATTCATGTGGGGGATTGTTAGAAATTTAGTGATGAAAATGTGTGGGGTTTTGTCTTAACCTTACATGAATAGTAAATAATTTTATCAAACATTTGTGATGAATGATTTGGAGATATAAATATATATATATATATATATCTTCCTTTGAAGATTAATATATATATAAACTTAGTATAATTTTAATTACTCCTTAGAGTGTTAGGTTTTTCTAGTGCGATAGAGCTAGAACATACTTAGTTCGCCAAAAATAATTTGGTGGTGTGCCAAGTTACTTGTTCTCTGTTGTATCTTGAGAAATAGACGTTGTGGAAATCCTTCAGCACCAACAGGAGACAGTGAATCTTCTTTAAAGAAAATGTGTGCTACACAGGCCTCGACATTCGTATATTGAAAATATATCAATAGTTAATTTTATCAACTCTATATATTTGCTATTATAGTTGTTAATTATATTTGTTAGCTAGATTAATTATATTATTAGTTAGATTATAATTATTAGCTACATTGATTATACTTGTTAGTTATATTATAATTATAATTTCTTATAATTATAATAATATTGTATATGTTTAGTTTAATATGTAGTTAGTTTATGGCCATATAAATTATACATATTAATGTATAATTAATTTATTATATGTTTTAATGTGTCTAATGATTTTTTATATCTTAAACAATATATCATTCATTTTTTTAAATGCAATGCAATGTAAATATTAAATAATAATAATTTGATATTGCAGTACCTTCGCTCATGAAAATAATTTAATGACAATTATATAAATTCATGACAAATTTAAGGACCAAGCATGCTAAATATTATTAATTTATAGACAAATAAGAATTAGTGTCCCCTAAACACATGCTTTTGTAATTCTTAGGTTTCTCGATATAAAAAAAACATGGTGATATCACCACTCATGACTATTAAGTGTTGATGTAATTATATTATCAAATTAATTAAGCCTGTATCGATTAATTTATTGTTTAATTTTAACATAAATTTAGTTTTAAAAGTTTAATTTTTTATTTTAATAATAAGTGTTTTTATATATACCCTCTTTGTTTTTCTCTCCACACCTATTTCTAAATAAAACCTATAATAACTTCTTAAAATTTCTTTTCCCACACCTTTTTAATTTTTTAATTATATATGAAACCATTTTGTTCTTTTTTAATTTGTTTCACCTGTACAATTTAAGTAAAATTAAACATATATTTAGCATTCTTAATTAAAAATATTCAAACAATCATGTGATAGAGTGATTCATTGAGAATTATGTTCACATCCACTTCATTGCCATTGAGATGATTTTCACTTTGAAAAAATAAAATTTTACGATAAAATATCTCACATAACTCGTCCCTTTCATACATTTGGCCCACATACACGATGACTAGTCTAGGTAGTTTTCCTTTGATATATTTATTAATATCGATCAAAACTTTTGAATGTATTTTAATTTGCATTTTTATGTAGATTTTGTTTTAGATGTACTTTTAATTTTTGTGTATTGTATCTCTCCACTATGCATTTTTAATATGCCCTCACTCAATATTTTTTAAACAATTGGATATATTTGTTCAAAATAAACAATTGGACACCTTTCTTATAGGGACACAAAAAATAGAAAAATGATTAAGTAAACGACTACTATAACTAATAATATATATAGGGTATCCCATGATTCCATCACCACATATTATTATTATTATTATTATTAGTGTGAAAGCAAGCTAAGTTTGTCAAATGTTGAAAGGCATGCATGATGTGATTTTTGTTAACTTACTTATATGTTTCGAGCAATGCCAGAACATAACCATTATTTTAAGTGGAAGACTTTTCTTATTTTCAATCATTTAGTGCACATTTTTCCCACTAGATAGAACTAAAATTATAAAGAAACTTTAAAAACATGCCAAGATATTATACTTTTCATTTATTTATTTTATTTTATTTATTGTGCATCTCATACTAGTCAACCATAATGAGAGAGGAGAATTCAAACATGAATGTGAGAGTAAAGTGCGGCTATCTCAACTTAATTATACTATACTTTTCTAAGTCAACACACACAACAATTTTAAAAAATTTATAGAATAATTTTCTTTTCCAATACTCCACACACACGCTACCACCTATTGTACCTCGGACGCTACCACATGATCAAGCCACTCAATTTGTATTGATCACATATTCAACGGTTGTTATTTTTTCAAGAAAAAAACCATAAATTATTACTCATAAAATATATTCTTAAACCAAAAAATTATTACACATAAAATAATAAGACCTTCCAATTGAGAAGTGTAAGCTGGCAGAAACAAGTTGATAATAATAAATTGGTTGGCAGTATCGGCTCAATTCTTTTAATTCAAAACTAAAAGGTTCGAGGAGTTATTTAATGCCCACACGGCAATTTATTAATATTTTATATAATATTAATTGATCAATTTTAAATATTCTTACTTGTGTTTATACATAATAATTATGTTATAAACTTAAATAATATTATATTGATAGTGATACATTAATTAATTGGTGAAAATAAAAATTTATTAATATTAAGATACAAAATGATATTTGAAATAAATTGTTTGTAAAATAGTCTTCTAATACACTTGATTTCTTGTCATGTATCAATAAAATGTCAAGTAAAATAAATTAGGTGTATTCATCAAACCGTCCACATCGTACCACATCACATTACAATTTGTAATTTTTGAACTCTTCGCAATGTGGTTGTAGTTTGTATTTTTACCAAACTGCATAGTGCGATACTTTTTGTAGTTTTAAATTTTATAAATATAATTCAAACCAAACTATACCACATCGTTATTTATATTAGTTTTTTTTCAATTTTAGTACATTTAAACTTAATGCATATATTTATATATTATAATATACATAATTTCTAGAAAATTTATTATGTCTCATAGGATGCTAATACATATTCTACTTCAACCTAAAAATATTATTCTTTAATCAAAATCTTTACTTCAATATCACATTTTTTATTTTTTATTAGTTTGTTGTTTTTTAATTGTTTTGCTAAAAGTTTATTATTTTATTGTATATTTATTGTTTTGTTAAACAATCTTTAGTTATCTATTTTATTATGAATCTTTATTAATTATAATATTTAATTGTTAAATTATTTAGCGATAGGTATAAATTACTCACACTGAACCATACATCACCGCATTTTTGCGGTGTGGAGCGGTTTGAGGTCTATGTGGCACAGGTTACGATTTGGAAAATTACTTAAACCACATATGTTGCGCCGTCCAATAAATTAGTAAAAAAACTGCACCACCCGCACCATAAACACCCCTAACTAAAATAATCACACTTCAGAATTTTGTTTATTTTTTTAATGAAAGATAACATAAGGGTCTATTTCTATTGAATTTAAGATTAAAAAAAAAATTCGTACTCATCGTGCTACCTAAAAAAAAAAACTTATCATGACTTGACCCTTCACTAGACTATTCCATTTGGAATGAGTACTGTACTATTGGAAAAAAAAAAGCAATGTACACATATATATTAATAAAAATAAAAAATAACAAATTTATTAAATAAAATAAGATACCCAAAACATATTAATTATTATTAGATATAATTTATTTTATTTTAGGGAGTTTACCCTATTGTTGACGCCGTTTTTCGTCAACAGATAAAAGAAGAGAGCACGTAAACAATTTAAGACAATGGCCAAAAATAAACAAACGAATCAAACACGGTTTTTTTACGTGGTTCAACAGTTAAATCTGCCTAGTCCACGAGTCTCTGTTATTAATCTCAAGATTATCTCTGAACAATTCTTTAGCATGAATTCTCCAGAGTTTTCTCTTAAGAATCAGAAATTCGGTCCATTACAATGGTGCATGGCTTCTCTATTTATAGAGAAGGATGCAGAATACTATCCCACATATTTTGGGTAGTTACTCTTTTGTGAATAAAAATAAATGGCTTTAAATGCCAATAATCAGGTATATAAGGAAACGTCCCCCATAGATCAGGAAACGCATAACTGACTAAATAATATCCCACGATTCTTGGGGATTTATATCAATAAATGAGGATTACATCTCATGCTTACAATACTTGTAGATATTCAAGGTGGTCATAGCGTATCTCCAAGGCTTCAGCATTTCAGGTTTCACGTCATTGTGCGAGCCACTGACATCTCCCGAGCTAACATTGCTTTCGAGATAGTACATCGAGCTCAATATCCCTGCTCCGAAGTTGTTCCCGAAGATGAGGGGCTCTCAGAGCTATCTTTCGAGATCGAGATCATTTCGAGGTCAGTACATTCGAGATCATGTATCATACTTTGCAGGCTCGGTTTACAATCGTAGAGCATACCCTAACCCTCATGAGACCATTTAATGCGGACTCAGCTTTCGAGGTCATATTTACTATGGCTCGAAATCTGGGTATAACATTTTGCCCCCTCAAAAGTATTTGTTCGAGTTCTAAGAGAAGGAAACTTTTGAACTACTCTTTCTGGGAACCATACCGTCACACTCTTAAAAACGGACACGTGCCAGATGGGTATTGCCCACTTTAGGTACTTGAGTACCTTGGGAACACGCCCACGATCGTTCGTCTGACAGCTTTTCGGCGCCATTTTATCACCGATTCCCCTCCATTCGATCTGTTGAGGATTTTAACCAACACTCCTGATTGATTTAGTTTTCCCACCTATATATATAAGATCTCCTCTTCGTCTCCTTCTTTACGTTTGTTCATTGTAAACCAGAAAGAAAAGAAAAAACAAGAAAGCCAGAATCTTTCTTAAGAAGCTTCCATCCCGTGCATGTTTTCTCGACCCAAAAAACAAAGGAACCCTGGTCTGTTCGAGTCAGTGAGTTCTTCCTTGCAACCTCTTCTCCACTCGACGATTTCGCTGCACTCACCATCACTGTGTAAGTACGCCATTTTTATTGTTCTTTTCATACTGTGCTTGCTGTGTACGTTAGTATGTGTTCTTATCATGATGCGATAGGAGGTTTTGAACCGATAGGTTTTATGTTTTCTGGATTTTCTTTATGGATGTTCGCCTCTGGTTTATGCCCAGTTTTGTCCTTTGACCGGCGTTTCAACTTTCTGGGTTTTGAAAATTTTAGGCTATGTTTCTTGTACACCAAGTTTTCGGGTAAAAACCCTTGTTCTTGACAATTACACGACACCGAAAAACGCTTTTCCTGGCTAACCGCCATTCTCCTTTCCCTTGAATTTCGGGATTTTCAAAAAAGAAATTATCCACGCTCCTTTTCCTTTCCCGTGGACTACGCGCTCTGACTCTTTAGTGAGGGTCTTAATATTTAGTTTTTTGTCATTAGATCTCCGAGCTCATCCATCGATCTCGTGATTCTTGCATGCATGGCCCTCACCATTTTTTCTTTCTCGTTAGATGTCACAGAATTCGAAAAAACGGTGGGGGTCATTACGAGCAATTCCTTACGAGCCCAAATCTCCGAGCCCGGAATCGATCTTTGCCCGGAACCAGCGTCGGATTAAAGAGTACGAGATCGCACGCGAGCAAGAAGACATTCGAGCCCACTATCGTCGCCAGATTGACGAAGTCATCGAAAAGAAGAGAAAGGTCCTTCGGGAAGCCATCTATCCGGAGCCTAACCCCGGACCTAGGCCAGTTCCCCTCGACCCCGCGTTAAAAGTCACGGTAGCATTCCACCCGGGGGAACTTCAGTTTTCCTTAATGGCGGAGCCTTCGTCTTCGCAGCCTAGGAGGGAGATGTTTGAAGCCGAGTTCTACCAGAGCTCGGTTACCACCTCTGACCAGATAACTGACATCCTGGCCCTTCATGGCCTTAGCTCGTTGGACACACTGAACTGTCGAGCTCCGACAAGGCATGAACGGAGCTGCTTTGCTCCTGGGGGCCGTGATTCCAGTGTGAAATACGCGGCCTGGAGCCAAGAACACCTAAGGGCAGGAGCTTTGTTGCCCCTGAAGTCATTTTTCAGAGACTTCATCGATTTTGTTGGGTTGGCTCCGTTCCAACTCAACACCAATTCATACAGGGTGCTGTCTGCCCTGAGGTCCTTGTTTCACGAGCAGGGGTGGACAGGACCTTCACCCCAAGAGATTTTATATCTCTTTTGCTTGAAGAGTAATCCCTCCCGAGCTCGGGGAGGAGATGGTTTCTACTATCTTTCGAGCTACCCCAAAGAGACAAAAATCTTTGAAGACCTTCCGAACCATCCCCCTGACTTCAAGAGGGCTTTTTTCTGGACAGACGGTCTGTTCCCATCTCGACATCGTTCGTTTAGGCGAATTCGTAAGTATTCTCGTTACTTTCTATTTTTGAGCTCGAATCTTTAGCCCTTGAATCCATGTTTAGTTGAAGTGTATCTCGCCTTTCAGCTAACTTTCAGCGTCCCACCCCTGACGAGACAATGAAGGAGCACAGAGAGAGCCTGCCCCGACTCCCTTATGGCAGGAGGTCTCTCTCATTTCTGCTACATGAGGACAAGCTTCGAGCTTATGGCTTGTTGGGACAGGGCCAGTCAACCTCTGACTGGTCCAGTAAAAAATATGAACGCTGGGAGGAAGTGCCTCTGCCCACAGGCATCCTTCCTCCGAGGAGGGAAAGGAAAGCATCTCTCCCAATTCGCTCGAGAAGTCCGCGGTCGGGAAATGAGGCCAATGACGAAGCCTCGAGCTCGGACTCTGATGGAGGTAAAACCCTTCCTACTTCGCGAATGTGGTCCCCCACTTTATTAAAACACAGGCCCAATAGACTAGTCTCGTGCCCACAGGATAGATACCACTTCTACATATGGAGTTGGGTAGATGACTGTGTCCATAGGTTTGATAGTGGGCTCGGGAAATACGACACTATGTATACCACGGACGAGATGTGGAATGGGATAGCTGTGCAGTATGGGACCAATGATTATAGGGACCTTTCGAGGTTATCACCAACTTATAGGGAAGGCCCTCCCCCCGCCTCTTCTGAAGACGGGGGAATTTCATGGTCCCCAAGCTCAAGCTCGGGGAAAAGTTCCAGTTAGGTTTTTTCTTCCACCACTCTATATATAGTGTTGAAGTAACTTATCTCTTTTACTGACTCACTGTGATGACTTGTGCAGGTGATATGGACTCCGACCTCGACGCCCTTATCGACAATGCGGGTGCCAAGAGGAGCAAACGCCCCAGGTCAGGGGGACTGAAAACCAGCCAGCCTGGGAAAGGCTCCAAGAAATCTAGGAAAACGCCTCCTCCTCCCCCGCCGGCTTCGAGCTCTGCTGCTGCGTCGACTGGCCAGACTAACGCCCCCACGACGATAACACCCTCGCAGGCCGTCGTCTCTGTGGTGGCGCCGGCCTCGCAGACTGGTATCGCTGCCGTGGTCGAATCCCAGCCTCCTGTGGCGGGTCAAATACCTTCTACCCAGCTCGCCAAAAGACTTTCTGCTTCCCGAGCTCAGAAGCTAACCATCTCCACCCATATGGATTTGTATGTGGTGGATAATGCTGCCGGTCCTCACGGATCTACGCTGATCTCGGATGTAATGTCCCGGATCGGCCAGAGCTACGGCAATTTCGAGGCTCCTCAGTGGCAGTGTCTAACTGGCACTCGGGACCGCACTGTCCTGTACGAGAAGAGTATCGAGCACACTGCCGCGGTAAGTATCCTATATTCCCTTTGTTTACATTCATACTGTCTCGAGGCTAATGATGGTTTCTTCCTTTTTTTCAGGCTCTTGCTTTCACTGCCCAGCTCAATTACGAGCTGAACAACGAGGTCCATTCGAGCAGGACCCTCGCCCAAGAGGAGAGGGACCTCCACCTTAGAGCGAATGATGACCTGAAGGCGGCGAGCATTAAGCTCGAGGCAGTGGTTAAGGAGCGTGAGGAAATGGCCAAGGAGCTTGGAAAGCTAAAAAACGAACTCGAGGAGCAGAAGAAAGACAACATCCAGCTTCGGGAGACCAATAAGAAGCTCGAGGAAGATAAGGCCGTCACCCTCGACCTCATGAGGATATCAAAACCCGCCTTACTGCCGAGTTCAAAGAAAAGAAGGAAACGGCGGTCGATTCAGCCATGTACCGGATGTGGGCTTATAACGAAGAACTGGATACCAGTTTTTTGGGTCCCCTCGAGGCGTCCTTCCTCGAACGATGGAATGCTCGGCTCGAGAAGGAAGAGGCTGAGCAGCTCGAGAAGGATAAAGCTGCTCCGAGTACCGTTTCGGAGGGAGCTCAGGAGGATAGTCATGCTATTCGTCCT
Source organism: Humulus lupulus (assembly GCF_963169125.1). Classification (NCBI taxonomy): domain Eukaryota; kingdom Viridiplantae; phylum Streptophyta; class Magnoliopsida; order Rosales; family Cannabaceae; genus Humulus; species Humulus lupulus. Next base: position 19,402,764 of record NC_084801.1, on the reverse strand, counting down.
GAGGGGTCCGGTGCCGCTGAGAAGGCCAAGGAGGTTCCTCTTCATTGAGTCTGAACTCGGGGAGATTGGTCATTGGGGCTGTGTCCTCTTATAATTGATGAAACCGTTTATGTTTATTGTGAATTACGCCCATGGGGCTGATACAATTTTTTTTTTTTTACTAATTTAATTTTTTACATGCTTTACATTTCTTTGCTCGAAATATTTTGCACATTCTTATAATTGATGAACTCGTTTATGTTTATTTATGCATACAAACATAGTTTGGATTTTAGGCTCGAAATTCGATGCATTCATGCATAGTTTATTCGGATTATCCGTTTCCGACCTCGTTATTTATCAAGGTCGGATATTACTCCAACCATGAACTCGAAAGTACTTATATGGTATGTAATATGAATGATTTGGTTATATCTTTTTTTTTTAGTTACTTTTCCTCATCCTCAGTATTTTAGCTCCGAGGTTAAGAGTTCGAAACTATATTTCTAAGATATTCCAGCCTCGACTTTGACTTATCTCGCAATAGGTTTAGGCTCCCATTTATCATCGATCGATAATTTGGCTGGTTTGTTCCAAACCTGTAGTGCCTACACATCTGGTTAACTCCAGATATTTAGGTTTTGATGGTTTGGTTATATCCGAACTATCTAAGCTTGCGATGGTTCGGTTATATCCGAACTATCTAAGCTCACGCATTTGGTCATGTCCAAATACTTTGTGTTTGATAATTCGGTTATGTCCGAACTATCTAACATCGCGTACTTGGTTATATCCAAGTACTTTATGTATATTTTTTATTTTTTAAGCTGGTGGTATGTATACCAATGATGCCCCCTTAATATCCTATGAGTGTGATCATAGGTTATTAAATTAAGAGAGATTGCAAAAATAAAAATAAATTACATGTGAAACAAAGTAGACCCTTTATTTGAAATTCAAAAACAAACTAAATACAGAAAATCATGGTTACAGGCGACACTTTCTACACTATTGATAATATGGTCTAAGGTGTTCGCCATTCCATGCTCGAGGTATCAGGCTCCCATCTAATCTCGCAAGTTTGTATACGCTCGGTCGGATGATTGACTCTATCTGGTATGGTCCTTCCCAGTTCGGCCCGAGCACCCCAGCTTCCGGATCTCGGGTTGCTAAGAATACTCGTCTCAAAATCAGGTCTCCCACTCTGAACTTTCGGTCTCGAACCCTCTTATTGAAATATCTCGTGGTCCGTTGCTGGTAAGCATCATTTTTCAACTGAGCCTCTTCCCTTTTTTCTTCGATCAAGTCCAGGGCTCCTTCGAGCTGAGTATGATTGGAACTTTGGTCGTAAATCTGAGTTCGAATCGTTGGAATTTCGACCTCTATGGGCAACATTGCCTCGCAGCCGTATGCTAGAGAAAACGGGGTATGCCCAGTTGATGTCCGAGCTGTAGTTCTATATCCCCAAAGGACTTGGGGTAATTCCTCAGGCCATCGTTCCTTTGCTTCTTCCAACTTTTTCTTCAAGGAACTCTTGAGAGTTTTATTAATGGCTTCGACCTGACCGTTCGCCTGAGGGTGAGCCACTGACGAAAAGCTCTTTATTATACCGTTCTTGTTACAAAAGTTGGTAAATAAGTCGCAATCAAACTGGGTTCCGTTGTCAGACACAATCTTTCTTGGCACTCCATATCGGCATACGATGTTCTTTATTACGAAATCTAGGATCTTCTTCGAAGTTATGGTCGCCAATGGTTCAGCCTCCGTCCATTTTGTGAAGTAATCAACTGCGACCACAGCATACTTTACTCCTCCTTTGCCAGTTGGGAGTGAGCCTATGAGGTCGATGCCCCATACCGCAAAAGGCCATGGGGATGTTAACATGGTTAGTTCGGAAGGTGGAGCTCGGGGTATCGTGGCGAATCTCTGGCACTTGTCGCACTTTTTCATGAACTCGAAAGAATCTGTTTTAATGGTTGGCCAGAAATATCCTTGGCGTATAATCTTCTTGGACAGGCTATGCCCCCTGGTATGGTCTCCGCAGAATCCTTCATGAATTTCTTCAATAATCTTCTTTGCCTCGGGAGGAGTTACACATCTGAGCAATGGCATGGAATACCCTCTTCTGTATAGCCTTCCGTCCAGGATGGTGTAACGGGGAAGTTGATACATTAGTTTCCGAGCCTGATTTCGATCTTTTGGAAGAATTCCATTTTCGAGGTACTCAACTATCGGGCTCATCCAGGTCGGCTCTGTCTCGACCATACACACATCTTCCTCGTCAGGCTCAGTAATGCTAGGCGCTGACAGGTGCTCTATGGGTACGACATTTAGCTCCTCATTTTCGGCGGAGGTGGCGAGGCGAGCTAAGGCATCTGCGTTTGAGTTTTGTTCTCGGGGAACCTGTTCGATTGCATAAAACTCAAAAAACTCCAATGCGAATTTTGCCTTCTCCAGATAAGCTGCCATTTTTGTGCCACGAGCCTGGTACTCTCCCAAGATTTGATTAACTACGAGCTGGGAGTCGCTGTAGCAATGTATAGCTTTGGCCTTGAGCTCTTTTTCTATTCGTAGTCCCGCCAGTAAAGCCTCGTACTCAGCTTCATTATTAGATGCTTTAAAGCCGAACCTTAATGCAGAGTGAAATTTGCTCCCTGCAGGAGTGATCAAAATAACTCATGCCCCCGCTCCATTTTCATTTGACGACCCGTCGACGTAAAGTTTCCATAGCTCGTGGGCCGTGGTTGTTACCTCGTCATCAGCGATGCCGGTGCACTCCACTATGAAATCCGCCAACGCTTGTGCCTTGATGGTCGTCCTCGGATGGTAGGTGATCTCGAATTGTCCGAGTTCAACAGCCCACTTTAGGAGTCGACCAGACGCCTCTGGTTTAGACAAGACTTGCCTTAGTGGTTGATCTGTCAATACATGGATAGGATGTGCCTGAAAGTAAGGGCGGAGCTTTCGAGATGAGTGGATCAGACTGAGGGCGAGCTTCTCCATCAGTGGATACCTTGACTCTGCCCCTAGTAATCTTTTACTGATATAGTAGACGAGTTTCTGTATTCTCTCTTCCTCTCGGACGAGCACCGTGCTTATCGCGTGTTCGGTAGTTGAGAGGTACAGGAACAGTACTTCTCCCGTCTCAGGCTTTGATAGGATGGGCGGTTCGGCTAGGTGCTTTTTGAGCTCCTGAAAGGCTAGCTCGCACTCATCTGTCCATTCGAACTTCTTACTTCCTTTCAATAAGTTGAAGAATGGGAGACCGCGGTCTGTTGACTTCGAGATGAACCTGCTCAGAGCTGCCATCCTGCCAGTCAGGCTTTGAACATCTTTATGCTTCCGAGGTGAAGGCATATCGATGAGGGCCTTTATTTTGTCCGGATTAGCCTCGATCCCACGAGAATTGACAATGAAACCCAGAAATTTTCCTGAAGACACCCCAAAAGTGCACTTCTGAGGATTCAACTTCATGTTGTACTTTCTGAGCACGCCAAAGCACTCTTCGAGGTCATCAACATGGTTCTTGTTAAGTTGAGACTTTACAAGCATGTCGTCAACATAAACTTCCATGTTGTTCCCTATTTGCTCTGAGAACATCATGTTTACGAGCCACTGGTACGTGGCTCCGGCATTCTTAAGTCCGAATGGCATGACATTGTAGCAGTAGAGCCCTTTATCTGTAATGAAGCTCGTATGCTCTTGGTCGGGGGCATGCATGGGAATCTGGTTATATCCAGAATAGGCATCCATGAATGACATCAGACCATGCCCCGCCGTGGCATCTACGAGCTGATCAATTCTCGGCAGGGGAAAACAGTCTTTCGGGCAGGCCTTGTTGAGGTCCGAGTAGTCAATGCACGTCCTCCATGTCCCATTGGGTTTCGGGACCAACACTGGATTGGCCACCCAATCAGGGTAAAAAGCGTCCCTTATAACATTATTTGCTTTCAGCCTGTCCACCTCCTCCTTTAGTGCTTTCTTTCTGTCTTCATCCAGCTACCTTCGCTTTTGCTGCTTCGGGGGAAAGCTTTTGTCTATATTCAATGCGTGGCTCGCTACATTAGGGCTTATTCCCACCATGTCAGAATGTGACCACGCGAAGACATCCTGGTTTTTCTTTAGAAAGCAAATTAATTGCTATTTTGATTCGTCTTGGAGGTGTTTCCCGACCTTCACCTTCTTTGAGGGATCAGATTCATCGAGCTGAACCTCTTCGAGCTCCTCCAAAGGTTGGAGGTCAACCTTCTCTTCAATCCTTGGATCGATCTCCTCATCAATTTCTAAAACTGTCCCATCTTTATTCTGTATGACAACGAGTGCTTGCGCGCTTGTTTGTTTCTTTCCCCTTAAGGAAATGTTGTAGCACTCCCTTCCTGCCAATTGATCTCCCTTCAATGTTCCGACTCCACTTGGAGTTGGGAACTTAAGGGCTAGATGCCTTACAGATGAAACTGCCCCCAGCCCGACCAGGGCGGGTCTCCCGAGCAATACATTGTAGGCAGATGGCAACTCTACTACCACGAACTCCATCATCTTGGTCACCGAGACTGGATAGTCTCCCAAGGTCACAGGGAGTTCAATGGACCCCATACAGGCGGTTCCTTCTCCAGAAAAGCCGTACAAAGTTGTTGCACAAGCCTTCAGGTCGCGAAGGGAGAGTCCCATTTTTTCTAGGGTTGCTTTATAAAGAATGTTAAATGAGCTCCCATTGTCTATGAGAACTCGGCGCACTCTTTTGTTGGCAAGCTGTAGGGTAATGACGAGTGGATCATGATGAGGGAACTGGACATGGGAGGCATCCTCCTCGGTGAAGGTTATAGGCTGAGTCTTAACCCTTTGGCTTTTTGGTGCCCTTGGTTCGGGTTCATATGGAGACCCGTCCCCTGTCTTCAGCTCATTCACATATCGTTTTTGAGCATTTCTGCCCCCTCCTGCGAGATGAGGACCTCCCGAGATGGTTATTACGTCCTCTCCATCTATCGGCGGAGGCCTGTCCTCATCCCGAGATCGGGAGTTATTATTCTGTGCTGCCGGAAGCGCGGCTACTCTCTGGCTGGCAGTAGCCTGTCTAGTATTCTGGTTTTTGACATACTGCCGGAAATAACCTCTCGAGATCAACCCTTCGATCTCGTCCTTCAGCTGTCGGCACTCATCAGTTGTGTGGCCGATGTCCCTATGAAATCGACAATACTTGCTGGAGTCCCTCTTGGACTTTTGATTCCTCATAGGGTCCGGATGCCTGAAGGGGACCTGGTTTTCATTAGCCAGGTATATGTTTTCCCGAGACTCGTTGAGCTCGGTGTGCACTTTATATACGGAGAAATACCTTTCTCCTTTTTTCTTCTTTCCTCCATCAACCTCGGGATTATTTCCCTCGCTCTTTTTCCTCTTGGAGGGATTCTCCGAGGTAGGCTGTGTAGCTGCTGGGTCAACCGAGGTTGAGGCGGAGTTAATGTTTATCGTTGTAGTTTCGGTCTGCGAGGTCGCCTTGAGTGTTGACCTCGCCTCCTCTACATTGACAAATTTCTGCGCCCGTCTGTTAAACTCGGTTATCGACCTCACCGGTTTCCCTTGCATGTCATCCCAAAGGGCACTCCCGGGTAAAACACCAGCTCGGATGGCCATCAAGTGCCCACTGTCATCCACGTCACGAGCTCGGGCGACCTCCAGATTAAATCTTGTCAGGTAGCTCTTTAGTGTTTCGCCCGGTTGTTGTCGGACGTTAGTCAAAGTGGATGCTTCGGGTCTGACTCCCATCATAGCTCGAAACTGCTTCTTGAAGTCTCTAGACAATTGATCCCACGAAGTTATAGAATGTCTCTTGTACTTCTCGAACCAACTCTTGGCAGGTCCGGCCAATGATGTTGGAAACAACATACATCTGAGCTCGTAACCCACGTTACTAGCTCTCATGATAGTGTTGAATGTACTCAGGTGGCTGCATGGGTCGGTTTTTCCTTCAAACGCTGGGACGTGAGGAATCCGGAACCCCTGGGGGAACTGAGTGTTAGAAATATTGGGAGCAAACGGCTCGAGCTCCTCATCAGAGTCCTCATATCGACCGTTCCCTCGTTCATTCTTCAAAAGCCTAAAGGCTTTTTCGAGCTGATCGATCCTTTCTTGTACTGGGTCCTTAGGCGGTTTTTGGAATTGATAGTCATTAATCGCGATCCCAGGCTCGCGTCTCCGTGAGGGATCTCTACGCCCATTCAGATGATTCCTAAGATCCGGGTTTGTCTGATCTCCCTTTCCCTTGCTCTGATTCAGATGATTGCGCAGGTCGGGATGGCTCTTGTGATTTCCAGTATTTTTACGACCCCGGTCGTGTTTACTGACAGACCTAGTTTCTCCGGACTCATCACTGGTGAAACTCATTGATCGGTCATTTTGTGGTGGATCCTTTCTACGTCGCCTCGTCTCTGCAGTGCGAGATCGGGACGTCTGACTTCTCTCGGATGGCGCGCCTTTCCGCCCCTGGAACGTCTCCCTGTTTCCTTGTCTTTCCCCTGTACGCCCTTGATCCTGGTCCCGACCAGGTTGAGCGTTCCTGCGGGGAGGTGAAGGATATCTTATGGGAGACGGAGGAAACCGTATAGGTGACGGTGGTTGCCGTCCTTGCCTCGGCCTGGAGGGTCCAGAATTTGCCCGAGATGGGCCAGTTGCGTTCGGTGCACTACCAGGAACCTGAGTCCGAGCCTCGGTAGGAGCTCGGTTGTTCTCAGTTCCTGCAGGCACTTCTACAGGTGGATTAGGCGGGACCCGAGCTCGGGTACTCCTCTGAGGCCTAGAAGGAGCAGATGGCTCTGTTGGTGCTGGAGGTTGTGCTGGCCTCCTTGTGGCAGCATTTTTTCGTGGACGTCCACGGGGCCTCCGGGGAGGAACGTGCACGTCCCTTGGAGGAGGGACTTGGTCTTCGCGCGGAAGCGGGGGCTGAGCCACCTGCGCCTCCGCGGCTATCCTAGTCAACTCCTCGTTACGTTTGTTGGCATCTGCCAGCAGCTGTTTCAGCTGCCGATTCTCCAATTCTACAATAGGGACATAACGCTCAGGGTTATAGTACATGTCCTCATCCCTTGGTTGTGGAGGTGGTCCCCGGGAATCAGAGGACCCACTCCTTTCTTCAGCGTCCGGGTTCTCCATTGGTTGTTTTCCAGGACGCCTTGGGTAATTTTCTTCAGGAGTGTTCTGATTATTTGCAGCCATAAATCTCTCTGGGATGGATGCTTGAGGCTCTCAATGAAAGCACCAAACTGTTGACGCCGTTTTTCGTCAACAGATAAAAGAAGAGAGCACGTAAACAATTTAAGACAATGGCCAAAAATAAACAAACGAATCAAACACGGTTTTTTTATGTGGTTCAACAGTTAAATCTGCCTAGTCCACGAGTCTCTGTTATTAATCTCAAGATTATCTCTGAACAATTCTTTAGCATGAATTCTCCAGAGTTTTCTCTTAAGAATCAGAAATTCGGTCCATTACAATGGTGCATGGCTTCTCTATTTATAGAGAAGGATGCTGAATACTATCCCACATATTTTGGGTAGTTACTCTTTTGTGAATAAAAATAAATGGCTTTAAATGCCAATAATCAGGTATATAAGGAAACGTCCCCCATAGATCAGGAAACGCATAACTGACTAAATAATATCCCACGATTCTTGGGGATTTATATCAATAAATGAGGATTACATCTCATGCTTACAATACTTGTAGATATTCAAGGTGGTCATAGCGTATCTCCAAGGCTTCAGCATTTCAGGTTTCACGTCATTGTGCGAGACACTGACATCTCCCGAGCTAACATTGCTTTCGAGATAGTACATCGAGCTCAATATCCCTGCTCCGAAGTTGTTCCCGAAGATGAGGGGCTCTCAGAGCTATCTTTCGAGATCGAGATCATTTCGAGGTCAGTACATTCGAGATCATGTATCATACTTTGCAGGCTCGGTTTACAATCGTAGAGCATACCCTAACCCTCACGAGACCATTTAATGCGGACTCAGCTTTCGAGGTCATATTTACTATGGCTCGAAATCTGGGTATAACACCTATATACGGTAATTTACACTTTTTTTTTCAATTTTACATCAACTTTTTTCCTTTTCGTTTTTATAAATCAATTTAGAATAATTAGTATTTTTGTCCCCTGAATGTATGACACTACCGGATTGTGTCCCCTAAAATATGCGACTTGTTAAAAATTTCCCCTGAACTTTTCCATTTACAGAAATATAGTCCTTCTATTAGCTTCCATTCTATTTTTCTGTTTAAACTCTCATGTGGCATTTCCATGTCAATCTCGTGTGTAGAAAATTTACATTTTTGCCCCCTGAACTTTGATTACTACAAAATTATACCCCCTTTTACTGAAAAAAATAATTTAAACTTTAAAAAACATCTATTTTTTTATTAATTCTTATAAAAATAATTCAAATATTAATTGATCTTAAAAAGTTGAATAAAAGTCATTTAAACTTTTATAAAATCTTTAAAATTCACTCTAGATTTAAAAAAAAAAAAAACAAATATCTAACAAATATGAATGAAATAAACAAATTAAATATAAATAAAATCTTAAATAATTCAGTAGACTCATATTAGAAACCTATATATTTTTGTTATAAATTAAAAAGAAACGATTCATTCATGTTGAATTTTGAATTTTCTTATATTTTTTGCACGGGTGTATTCGTTTCAATTTCTTATAATTTTTCTTTTCCTTTATTTTTTTAAAAAGAAAGAAGATACATGTAATGTAATATGATTTGAATTTGAATGTATATTTAGTTTTTTTTTTTTTTTTTGCAAAGAATGTATATTTAGTTTGGTATTTAGGTTTTAGTTTCATTTAACTTTGGATTTTTATAAATTAAATTATTATAAATTCGAACTAATACTAAGATATTTTTTTTAAGGATATAACGTTTTTCTTTCTTTTGTTACTGTTATAATTTTATTTTGATTTTAATTTTTTAATTTTTTTTAAATTTATTAGGTTTGAATTAATGTTTAAATATTTAATACAAAAAGTAGATTTTTAAAAAAATTTATTAATTTTTAAACAAAAAGGGGCATGATTTGGTAATTGTCAAAGTTTGGGGGGCAAAAATGTTAATATATAGAATTTACAATGCCACATTAGCATTTAAGCGACAAAATCGAACGGAACCTAACGGAAGGACTAAGTTTCTGTAAATGATATATTTCAGGGGGAGTTTTTAATAGGCCGTACATTTTAGGGAGCACGAATTGGTAGTGTCATAAGCTCGGGGGGCAAAAATACTAAGTATTCATCAATTTATTCAAAAGTACGGTTTATATATTTGCAAATTTTATTTTTACGATTTCTTCTTCTATTTTTTTCTCAAACATGGTACAACATTAATATTGTTAAACAATAGGTGTGCAGATGAATACATTTCAACTCATTTTTTTTATCTCTTTCAAAGTTTTGACTATGTAGTCTATTAATTTGTTTCTATCTTCTTTCACAAAAAAATGTTAAAGTCAGACTATTGTGTCGTTATCTTAATTTTTACCTATTTATTTAATATTCTTTCAAGATAGATACAAACTCAAGTGAAATAAAGACAAAAAGTGTAGTTCTTGTAACGTTCCAAACTTGCTAATAAGGCTTAGTGTCTTGATTAGTGTGCCGGGAGGGCCTAATTGGATTTATATGCAAAATCAATTGAATATATGTGTCATATATGTATTTATATGGTGATATGAATACTTATGCATGTTTATGTTTATTAAATATGCATGTTTATATGTATTAAATATGCAGGTGTGCTCATTTTTGTTAATAAAGGCATATTTGTAATTTTGACATGTTATTGGTATAAATGTAATTATATGTGTTATGTGGTTAAGACCACATTATTATGTGGATATATTTGCGATATTCGACTCAAGGCAATCCTAGTGAGCGAGTTAGCGGAATAGTCATAACGGGGTCAAATACCCGGCTCGGGGTGAGCCTAGGGATATTTTAGTAACTTAGTGTGTAGTTGGAATTTATCGGGTGATGGTTAGATATTTGATGATTAGTTGGGTATGTCGGTATTAATTAGGAATTTATAGTGCTACTTGAGGATTAGCATGAAATGTGATACAAAGATGATTTAGCCCTTGGGGGCGTTAGAGAACCAAGGTAAAGGCTAGGGACAATTCGGTCTTTTCCCTAGCCTTGGAATACCTTAGCCATCTAGAGACCTTAGGAAGCTGAGAAACAGGCAGAAAACACTCAGCAACTCAGTCTCTTTTTCTCTCTTTCTCTCTCTCGTTTGCTCTCTCAAACTCTCATAGTTGGGGCTTTGGAAAAATTGAGGGGAAAAACAGTGATTCTTTGAGTTTTGAGGCTGTGGTTGAAGGCTGGAGGCTAGGAATGGTGTAGGTTCAATTCAGGGATCATGATTCTCGTTTAGGTAAGCTTCAATTCTATTATATGATTAGGTTCTGACTTGTTTATTTAAGTGCTCTTGAGTTTTGAACTCAAGGAGTGAATTTTGAGCTATGATTGAGTTTTGGTTTAGTTGTTGGTGTGGTTGTGTTGCCTTAGGTGTAGTATTGAGATATTGAGGTTCAATTGTGGCTTTCGTTCACGTTTGGGGTGAATTTTGATGATTTGGGCTCGGGGAAAAATGTTTGAAATTCTGGGTTAGCGAGGTCGTGCCACGACGCTGTTCCTGGAGCGATGTGGCCTGCATGAACTTAGAGGCTAAGGGAGGTTCACTGAACCGCCTTAGCGTCACGGCGCTGAATGGGTTGCGTCGCGACACGTGTCTAGGGAACTTGGGATTTTTCTCTCTGACTTGTAGAGGGTCGTGGCGCTTGTGGGGGGCGCCGCAGCTCAAATAGAGAATTTTGGCCGAATGGGGATTTTAAGCTCGGGAACTCAAACAGAAAGGCTCGGGAAGGGTTCTCCTACTCAGTTTAGTAGAATTCGAGATCTCGAAGGCTAGAAATTTACCTTGAAGCTCTTAAATAGTCTAAGTTCTTGATGGTTGTCCATTATTTTGTTATGACTAGGTTATACCGTTCGGGCTCGGAATTTGGGATTGCACTCAGGATCTCCATACAATATCTACTTGGCACTCAAGGTAAGAAAAATGCACCTTGGTTGTGCTCGGGGCTCGGCCCTTGTTAATGAATATAACTGTGACTATGCTTGTGATTATCTGGTTAGGCATGCTTGTATATGTTGGATCTGATTGTGTGTTATAAAATTTATATGTTTGATTATATCTAATCTGAAAGCTCGGCCTAAGGGCGTCGGGGACGGCAATAAGCATGCGTAACGCATGCCATTTGGCTAGGACAACCTGAGAGTGCAATATGCACTTGGTAAGCCCGAACGCTACCTAAATAATTAGAAGTGATGTCTGCACTTGTCTATCTCGTTGATTATTTAAGTTGAGTCGTGTGTTTGTTTGAGCAGGCTTGTTGTAATGTCCTGAATTCACTATTAAGGCTAAGTGCCTTGATTACGGTGTCTCGATGGCATAATAGGATATATATATATGTTGAATTAAGTGAATAAATGTGTGACTACATGGCATACATGATGTATATTGTAATATGATTATATATGCATGTTTATGTGTATTAAATATGCATGTGGGCCCATTCTTGATAATAAGGGCATATTTGTAATTTTAGCCCGTTGAGGGCATAAGTGTGATTATATGTGTTAAATGATTGGGACCACATTACTATGTGGATATATTTATAGTATTCAGCTCAAGGCGATCCTAGTGAGCGGATTTGCGGAATAGTCACAATGGGGTCCAATACCCGGCTCGGGGTGAGCCTAGGGGTATTTCAAGGACTTAGGGCATATTTAGGATTTATTGGTTAGCGTGCAATTATTTAGTGACTAATTGGGCATGTCGGGATTAATTGGGAATCTATAAGATAATTTAAGGATTAGCAGGACTTGTGGCTAGTGACCGTTTTGCTCTTGGGGGCATTAATAGATAAGGTTGTGACTAAAGAGCATTATGGTCTTCTAACAAGAGGATAGACTCACCCTTGGGATAGCAAAGGCACAAGCAGCCTGTAGAAATTTAAGGAATAAGGCGAGAACACACACTCTCTCTCTCTCTCTCTCTCTCTCTCTCTCTCTCTATGTTTGGTTCTCTCTTTCCTTTTGGAGTGCTTGGGGATTATAGGGAATCTTTGAAGTAGAAGTTGGGGAATTTAAGGAGCTAAGGCTAGGATTTGTTCAGGCTTAGCTTAGAGGTCATAATCTTTCATCTAAGGTAAGCTTCAAACTCTGATTAAATGAATTTCAAGTTTATCTTTTGGGGTGTTGAGTTGCTCAAACTCAAGGTTTGAATTTTGTGTTGTGATGGAGTTTTGGCTTAGCTATTAGTGTGTTTGTGTTGTTTATGGTATTTGGGAATGCTTAAGAGGCTTAATTCTGGCTTTAGTTTATGCCTAGGATGAATTTTAGTGGGTTTAGCTCGGAGGAAATGCAAGGGAAATGCTGGGAATTCTGGGTTTTTGGGCTCGAGTCGCGGCCCTATTCTTCAGGCGTTGTGGCCCCTGTGCGTGAGAAGGCGTGGGGGTCCTTGATCTTGCCCAGGCGCCGCAGCTCAGGTAGGGCACGCTACAGCCCACGTCCCCCAGAAGAGATCATCGGGGCTTTTTCACTTGTAGCACGCCGCGGCCTTGGGAGCCTAGGTCGGACTCTAATTGAAGAAAGTAGCAAAAATGGATTTTTAAGCTCAAGAACTCAAACCTAAGTGCTCAGGAAGGATTCTACTACCCGGATTCAAGGTCCCGAAGGCTAATATGTTAGTTTGAAGGTTGTAATCAATTTAGGTTTTAATGGTTATTTATTAATACGTTGTGACTAGGTTATACCTCAAGGACTCAGGGATAGGGAACGTGCTTGGGGCTGCCATATCCTAGTTGCTCGAGACTTGAGGTAAGAAAACTGCACCCGGGTTGTGAATGAGGCTTAGACCCCTATTAATGAATATGTTATGAATGTGAACATATATGTATCTTAGAATATCTGGATATGTATGCTTGTATACTTTGTCTTTGACTGCTTGTTGTGCATTGTGCATTTGTGATTATATATGTTTAAAGGCCGACCTAAAGGTATTGTGGGTCGATAGCGAGCATGTGGAATGCAGCCCGGCCTAAGGGTGTCGAGGTCGGGTATAAAACCAGAGGACTCGGCCTAAAGGCGACAAGCCTGAACATTATACAATAAATAGAAGTGTCATTTGCATTTAACTATTTATACTGACTAATGAGATTGGTTTATGTATTTGATTGAGTTGAGTGTTACTATTAAGATGGTTGCTTATATATTGTTATTCAATGAATTTACTAGTTTATGTTTACCTCTTTTACATTGTTGCCTAGTTGCGCAAGTTGATTTATGTTTTCTTGTTGAGTCTTGGCTCACGGGTGCTACGTGGTGCAGGTATGAGAACGGGAAAGTCGGACCATCCATGAGTTAGAGACCTTCAGGGGTGGTGTGTACATATGCAACCTACTCGACCACCACGGTTGGGGTAGCCTGGGAGGAACTAGGGTTGAACTCTATTTTTCCACTTAGGACGACTAATTTGTATTTCGTTTATCTTTTATCAGTTTATAACCAATTTTTAGGATCCCATGTATAAACTTAATATTTTTAATGAAAAATAATCACTTTGTTGACCAAACTTTTTAATACCTAACCTTGACTTAGTCTTTAATTACATATTTAAGTTCAAATGACTCGCTTAGCGAGTTAAGCACTATTTTAAACACATGGTGTAACGGTCTTGGTTAGCCAGAGCTTACAACTTGGTATCAGAGCGGTCTAGGTTTAAGGGTTCCTAAAGACTGGTTGGGCGTGTACACTCGCCGCTAAAGATAAGCTCGACTCACAATTTGGTATCTAATGACATGATTATATGGTTAATTGTTTAAATTGAACATATATGCCTTATCTGCATGCTAGTATAGAGAGCATGATGTGTATGAACGTATTTGATGGAAATAAGACTTGATAATTGATGCATGAATATTATAGATTTGTGGTTTGATATGCATATTGTGTGTGTGGCTATTATGTTGTTGCCCTTCTTATGGAATAGTTCTTGATAGGAATATCAGGACTTATAGGTTAAGTCGTTGACTGTGGACATATTCGGAAGTTATGTATTTAAGGCAGTCAACTAGACCTGGCCTGGTTAGTATAGGGGTTGCGGATGATAGCTGGGGGTCAAGACCCTCTATTTGCCCTTGGAATTTGTAGCAGATGTTTGCTGGTATGCAAGCAAGACTGCCAGATTAGGATGAGGAGATTGGATGGTTGAGACAGCGGGTTCTATCAAGGAACATTGCTTTGTATATCTTGACAACAATGGCACCAATTTTAGTTCAACCTGAGGGTGGAAATAGATGGGGATTATTGTATGAAAGATTCCAGCAGCATTATCCTCCAATTTTTTTAGGAAGGTTTGGACCTGTTCAGAGCTGAATAGTGGATGAGCATGATTAGCCCCATCCTTGCTTATATAGGAGCAGTAGGCAACGATAGAGTGGCTTCAGCCACATATATGTTGCGGGAAGATGCCCAAATGTGCTGCGAAGTGGTACCCCAGACCCTGAATGTTGTCATGAGGGGTTGGGAGGAATTCAAGCAGTTGTTCGATGAGGGAGACTACTATGACGTGGTTTGAACTGCGAAGACCAACGAGTTTATGAACTCGGTTTAGGGTGGTAAGACAGCGACAGAGTATGTCAATGAATTTGAAGGGTTGGCCAAATTAGATTTGTAACGACCCAAAATCACTAATAAAGCTTAAGGGACTTGATTAGTGTGTCGGGAGGGCATAACTGGATTATGTGTGATTTAAATGATTAAATGCATGATTATGTGATAAGCATGCTTATATGATTATTTGGATATATGAGATGCGTGATTATGTGTATTAGTATGTGTAATGACCCAAATTTGCTAATAAGGCTTAGAGCATTGATTAGAGTGCCTGGAGGACAATAAGTGATTTATTACTGTAATCTGGGTATTTGTATGAGTATGTGACTAGAGATGCATGTTTAGGTGAATTAAATATCCTTGTGGGCCCCGTTAGGTTATTAGGGGCATGTTTGTAATTTTAGCCTGTTGAGGGCATAAATGTGATAATTGTAATAATTGTGATATACTTGTGATATATCTGTGTTGCACGATCCGAGACAGTCCTAGGGAGCGGTGAGCTAGAAAGTCACAACGAGGTTGAAAATCCGACTCGGGGCGAGTCGAGGGGTATTTCGCTTATTAGACGTTTTATGGGGTTATCAGGTTATGGAAATAAATATTTGGAGATATATTTGAAGATAGAATGTTTAGGAGGTAATATTGGGGAAATTTACCATTTTGCCCTCGGGGACGTTTTTGGCACCTCGAGCCTTTGAGATAACCTTAGAAACTTAAGTTAAATAAAACAAAACCAAAGAAGCTTTTAGAAAATTAGAAACCGACCCTCTTTCTTTCTCTCTCTCTTGGAGTTTTCTTCCTTTAGAAACTTGGAGCATTTTGGTGGAAACTAACCAAAGATTAAGGATTTTGAGCTTGGATTTTGGGAGCTACAAGTTTGGAGCTTAAGGACCTAATTCAGGGATTCAATTCAGCTCAAGGTAAGCTTTTAAATGTGTTGAGTTATGTTGAATTGCTGCTGGTATTTTAGAGTTTGCATGTGAGTTAAGTTGATAATTGCTCTTGATTATTTGGGTGAGTTTTGGGGTTAGTTTCTATTGGGTTTTGTTGCTAGGATTACTCTGGAAATGTTGTGATGCTTGAGTGGGATTGTTAGGTTGATTTTGGGGTAAATTCTGGGTTTTCGTGGTAAAAATGGAGGATTTTTCTGCGTTCGAAGTGTCACCACGCCATTATTCTTGCTGAGCTGTGACCCTCTAGAGCATTTTGGTGGCCAGGAAGAAGGGCGGACCGCGACATGCCCTAGCTTGGGCCGCAGCGCGCCTGCCCTATTCTGGGGTTGGTCTCTGGTTGGGGGTGGGCCGCGGCATGGCCCCATGGGGTCGCGAAGCTTAGTGCATTTTTAGGCTTTAAAGAGGTTTTAGGCTTGGGAATCCAAAAGTTAAGGCTCGGGATGGATTTTATCACCTGGATTGATAGAATTCCAGGTCCCGGAGATTAGAATTATGACCCAAAGTTATTTAATGCATTATAACTCGATGGATGGATATTGTTGGTGCGTTGTGACTAGGGTTTCAGTGAGGCTCGGACTAGGGGACTGCGCTCGGGACATCGGTGCTTGGAAAGCTCGGGACACAGATAAGAAAACTATTGTTCCCGTAGAGCTTGTGTTGCAGGGCACGACCCCATATGATTGTGTTGCAGGGCTCGGTCCTATATGGTTGTGTTGCAAGGCATAGCCCCTTTGATTGAGTTTATATGTGTTTAAGTATCTGCTTAATTATGCTATGTGTGCACATATGTGAATGAACGGCAAGAGCCAGGAACGACGAGGGTCGGGAACGATGAAGGCCGAGAATGGCAAGGGGCCGGGAGTTAGCACGCGGAGTGCGAGTTGCCGGGGCGAGACCCTAAAGGATACCTGGGATATCCTCACGGTGTGGACCGCGAACCCAAGGCTTGGTAAAGCGCCTGGGACGGCATGGTCATACGTGTTTAGCCTGACGATGGCTTGATTATATGTTGAATATGAAATATGCTTATGTTATCTACTTGTGAGGGTTTTCTTGCTGGGCTTCGGCTCACGGGTGGTCTATGGTGCAGGTAAGGGAAAGGGGAAAGTTGACCAACCATGAGTACGGAGAGCGTGAAGTGGCGATACATGTTTGGCCTGCCTGGCTACCACGGCCAAGGTTGTTTTTGGGAGATGGTTGTACTAAACCTAGATTTTGTCGTTTAGCCAACTTTAGTTATATTTTTTAGTTGTAAATATTTCTAAATAGTATTTTGGGATCCCAAATGTTAAATGCTTTATGATTTTCAGAAAATGAAATTATTTTCAAAGTTTATGACTCTGTTTATGGTTTAATTACACTTTTGTCTTAAAGCCTCGATTAGCGAGTTAATTGCACATTTTAAACTCACTTAGTAACGACTCTAAGGCAGTAGGGCTTTACAATATGCATGTAGGCCCTAATTAGATTATAAGGGCATATTCGTAATTTTGGCCCGTTGAGGGCATAAATGTAATATTTGTGATAGATTGTTGAGACCACGTTATTATGTGGATATATTTGTAGCTTGTGACTCGAGGCAATCCTAGTGAGCGGTTTAGCGGAAAAGTCGTGGTCGGGATTTATACCCGGCTTGGGGGAGGCCGGGGGTATTTCTGGGAATCTGGGAAATATATTGGTGACTATTTGACATTGAGGAAATAATTGGTGATTAGTTAGTTGTCGGGGTTTAAGCGGTAATTATTAGAGACGCTCGAGGAATTAGCGGGAATTGGGAACAAATGACCAAAATGCCCTTGGAAGGATTAAAGGCTTAGGATTTAAGTGGTAGGGCAAAATGGTCATTTGGTTTAAAAAGGGGTAAGGGTCATTTTGCCTTACGGACTTAGTGGGATTTATAGAAAGGTATAGAAGCTGAAAGAAAGAGAAGAAGAGGGAAAAGGAAAGAAGGAAAACAAAGTACATCTCTCTTTCTCTCTCTCGGTTTGGCCATTCTTCACCACTCCTTGAAGGTTTTTGAGGTTGTAATTTAGAGGAGGCTTAGGCTAAGGCTTAGAACTTAGGTGAAGCAAGGAAGTTCTGCTGGAATTAAGCTCAATTGAGGTAAGGTTTAAAAATTTCTGATGAGTTTTTCTAAACTTTGTTGAGATGATTTCTAAACTTGAGTTTTGGATGGAAGTTAAGGGAATTAAGCTTGAAGAATTGAGGAGCTAAAGGCTAGAGGGGCATAGAGATAACCTAAGGTCGAATTTCCCCATTGAAGGTAACAATTTATGGTTTGAAGTTTTGAATTTCTGGATTTTCTAGTTGAGTTCTAAAGTTTTGAGTTCAAATCTTGTTTTCTTTGTTTGATGGTGCATGTGGCTAAGTTTTGTGTTGTTGGGTTATGTGGGATAAGATGTAGGGGATGGTAGGCTCATTTTGGTGTGTGGTTGAGGTTTGGAGGAGTTTTAGGGAGGTTTGGTTCGGGGAAATTCGAAGGAAGAAACTCTGAGTGCTGAAGGTTCTGTAAGTAGCGCTGTAGCGCTAGCCTTAGGGCGCTACAACACTAAGCTTGAGTTTCTAGGGACTTTTGGCTCTGCTTGTAGTGCTGTGGCGCCCATTTTGTGGCGTTGTAGCGCTACTGTGCCTTCAGAAGTGGATTTTTGGGTAATTTCTTAGGATTTTTTCCCAGGGGCTCGAGGTTTGATTCCACCACCCCATTTGGTGGAATTAGGGCTTCCCGATGGCTCGGGATTGGTCCTGAGGGTAGGTTACGAAATTGAAGTTTAGTGATGGTTCTAATTTATGGCTGTGTGGACCGACCTACCATGTCCAACCTTGCTGACATGGTAGGTCGCTATTATGTGAACCGACTTATCATGTCACATTATAAGAATTTTAAAATATATTAATTTATTTAAACTATAAATATATATATATATATATATATTTATGTAAGCTATTAGTGTATGAAATAAATGTTAGAAATTTATATTTATTAATATTACATTATAATGTTTTGAAGTATAAATAAATAAATGAATTAAATTAAATTAATATATTTAAAATTTTAATAATGTAAAAATAAATGAGGGTATCTTTAACAATAAATTTGTATAATGACACATAATCGAACTAACATGTCCTTTAAAAAATTATTTAAGACACTACTCTTTTATCAAATTATTATTTATTTATTTTAAATTGTAAATGTTATAAAATTAAAATATTTTTTATTTATAAAATATAATTATAATGTAATATTAACAAATATAAATTTGACATTATTTGAATTTTAAATATATTAATTTATTTAAACAATACATATATATAATTATTTCAGTATGAAATAAGTATAAAACAATATACTTATTAATATTACATATATTATAATTTTTTAAATATAAATAAATTCATAAATTATTTGTAATTAAAACAAATTAATTTAATTATTTATAAACAAGAAAGTATTTTAATTTAATAATATTTATAATTTAAAATAAAAAAACTTTGTAAAATAATTTAGAGTATCTCTTTAATAATTTTTTAAATAACATGGTAGGTCGGTTGTGTAGAACCAACCTACCATGTCATTATAAAAATACATTATTAAAGAAACTCTAATTTGATTTATGTTATTGAAATTTTAAAATATATTAATTTATTTAAACAATACATATATATATAATTTATTTGGGTATGAAATAAGTATAAAACAATATACTTATTAATATTACATATATTATAATTTTTTAAATATAAATAAATTAATAAATTATTTGTAATTAAAACAATTTAATTTAATTTTTTATAAACAAGAAAATATTTTAATTTAATTATATTTATAATTTAAAATAAAAAAACTCTATAAAATAATTTACTGTATCTCTTTAATAATTTTTTAGATGACATGGTAGGTTAGTTGTGTAGAACCGATCTACCATGTCATTATAAAAATACATTATTAAAGATACTCTAATTTGTTTTACATTAATGAAATTTTAAAATATATTAATTTATTTAAACAATACATATATATAATATATTTGGGTTTGAAATAAGTATAAAAAATATATATACTTATTAATATTACATATATTATAATTTTTGAAATAGAAATAAATTAATAAATTATTTGTAATTAAAAGAATTAATTTCATTTTTATAAACAAGAAAATATTTTTATTTAATAATATTTATAATTTAAAATAAAAAAAAACTTTATAAAATAATTTAGAATATCTCTTTAATAATTTTTTAGATGACATGGTAGGTTGGTTGTGTGGGAAATGACTTCTCATGTGACATGGTAGGTCGGTTGTGTAGAACCGACCTACCATGTCATTATAAAAATACATTACTAAAGATACTCTAATTTGTTTTATATTATTTAAAATTTAAAATATATTAATTTATTTAAACAATACATACATATAATTTATTTGGGTATGAAATAACTATAGAAAAATATATACTTATTAATATTACATATATTATCATTTTTGAAATATAAATAAATTAATAAATTATTTGTAATTAAAAAAATTAATTTCATTTTTACAAATAAGAAAATATTTTAATTTAATAATAGTTATAAGTGAAAATAAAAAACTTTATAAAAAATTTAGAGTATCTCTTTATTAATTTTTTAGATGACATGGTAGGTCGGTTGTGTGAGAAATGACTCCTCACGTGACATGGTAGGTCGGTTGTATAAAACCGACCTGCCATGTCATTATAAAAATACATTAGTAAAGATATTCTAATTTGTTTTATATTATTGCAATTTTAAAATATATTAATTTATTTAAACAATACATATATATAATTTATTTGGGTATGGAATAAGTATAAAAAAATATATACTTATTAATATTACATATATTATAATTTTTGAAATATAAATAAATTAATAAATTATTTGTAATTAAAAAAATTAATTTCATTTTTATAAACAAGAAAATATTTTAATTTAATAATAGTTATAATTTAAAATAAAAAACTTTATAAAATAATTTAGAGTATCTCTTTATTAATTTTTTAGATGACATGGTAAGTCGGTTGTGTGATAAATGATTTCTCATGTGACATGGTAGGTCGGTTGTATAAAATCGACCTATCATGTCATTATAAAAATATATTATTAAAGATACTCTAATTTGTTTTATATTATTGAAATTTTAAAATATATTAATTTATTTAAACAACACATATATATATAATTTATTTGGGTATGAAATAAGTATAAAAAATATATATACTTATTAATATTACATTTATTATCATTTTTAAAATATAAATAAATTAATAAATTATTTATAATTAAAAAATTAATTTCATTTTTATAAACAAGAAATTTTTTTAATTTAATAATATTTATAATTTAAAATAAAAAAAAATTATGAAATAATTTAAAGTATCTTTTTAATAATTTTTTAGATGGCATGGTAAATCGGTTGTATTGAACCGACCTACTATGTCATTATAAAAATATATTATTAAATATACTCTAATTTCTTTTAAATTATTTTAAAATATATTAATTTATCTAAATAATACATATACATATATAATTTATTTGGGGAAGAAATAAGTATAAACAAATAGATAATTATTAATATTACATATATTATAATTTTTTAATATAAATTAATAAATTAAATAATTATTTGGAATTAAAGAAAATTCAGCAAAAACAAAACAAAATTGCCACCTCTTCTCTTCCTCGGCTTCCCATTCTTCTTTTCTCATTTGCTCTTGATTTCCCACTCTTCTCTTCTCGACCATGCCTCCGACGACGCCTTCGTCTCTCTTATCTTCTTTCGTCAAAGCCAGCTACATGAAGCCTCCAGAAGTCCTCGACACCCAGCCACCTAAAGGCCATCCTCACGAAGTCGTTGCATTCAGCCTCTCAAAGTCGTCGCAGCCCAACCTTGATTTTTTCCCTTGCGGCTCCCGTTGCTATCGTCGTCACCTCCCAATAAACCCTTGGTCGGACCTCATTTTCTCTATATCAGGTAATATATATAGGTGTTTTTTTATTTATTTTCTATTAGTTTTTGGGTTTTTTTTGTAGTCCTTGCAGAGGAGGGGTTTCAATGTCTTCAAAGATGGTTCACATGAGAAGTATTGGGGCTGGGCTATCGTACATATTGGTCAGCGACATGTTTTATTAAATTGAACTGATTTTTCATTGAGATTAAATGACAATTGTTCTTTGAGATTATTAGATACTATGTTGAGATTCAAAATTTGGAGAACGAATATGTGAAATGTTGAATGTACTCTTAAGATTACTAACCTAGAAGGATATTATTGGTAATGCTTTGCTTTGTGTAGGTTTGCATTCATGTTTGAGTAATTACCAAGGATAGATTAAAGTTTTGTGATGAAACGTGAAGAAATTTATGTTAAGGAATTAAAATTTTAGCTAATTTGTCACTTCTTTCAATGGTCAGACAAATTTAAATTATAAATGTATCGGGAAAAAATGTAAAAGGGACATGAGTAATCTGTGTGGATGCCAGTGTTTTGCGGAAAGCTATAAAAATTGTCCAACCTTCTACTAGAAGAGAAGGGTTTTCTGTCATTCCTAATGTAAAATTGGAAGATGTAGGTGGACTAGATCTTATAAGGAAGGAACTTGATCAATTCATAATTAGGCATTTCAAATACCACGAGAAATATAAGGTAATTTTGTTATGAAATTTCTTTATGATAGCCATTCTACTGTAAATAAGAGTTAGAGTTGAGGTAACATTGTACAAGTTAGCTTAGCTTTGTTTGAGTTCTTTTCTAAGTTTCTTGTAGTAAATTCTTCTGCATAAACCTCATGTTAGTATTGTTTATACTTTCATCTTGATTCTTTTATTTTTGACATTTGTACTCGTTGCTTGTTTCATTTAGTTTGCAACATTAATTGCCTAACATTAAGTTGTCTTCATTGTTCCTGAGTGTTATCCTAGTTTCTTCTTTGAAAATTTTTTGTCTGGAAATGAATTTATATGTTGAACCATAAATGATTGCATTGATCTGGTTTGTTAGTCCTGTACTCCTGTCATTTAAGGGCTAAGGTTATGGTTGGAATAGTAGCTTGTTGCTGACTCTTGGGCTAGTATTTCTTAATGGAAATTAACAAATTAGTGCGAAAATGATTGCAAATTTTTTTAAATAATTTTTTTCTCTTTCTTGCTGGGTTTATTTTCAATATTATCGAAAAGGTCATGTAGTCTTTTGACTTTAAAAGTCTAATAGTGATGGTGTCTTTTAATACTACAGTACCCAAATTTGAATTTCAGGTCCCTTTTGTTAATAATTTTACCCTGTATCTTTTAGTAATAGGGTGTCTCTTTGTGAAATAGGGTGTAAGGAAATGAAGCATTATTTGATTATTTCTTATTTAGATCTGAACAAGTTTTTGGTGGAGTTTTGATGGCTTATTGTGAATTCTGATATGATTTTTTTAGAGGTTTGGAATGAATTTAGATACAGGAATTTTGATTTACGGACCTCCAGGATGTGGCAAGACCTTGATAGCACAAGTTGTTGCTAAGGAAGCAGGAGCTAATTTTATTCACGTCAAGGTTAGTACATCTTTTCTTTTTCTTTTTATTATATTTTTTACTCTAGTAATGTTGTTTATTAAAAGGAAAAAGAAAAACATTATATTCATCCAATCGAGTCTAGAACTTGGAGAAATATTTGTGATTTAATTATGTATTTCTATTGACTTGTTAGGGTCCTGAAATAAGTATGAAGTTGGTATTTGACTTACAAAATTGGTACTCTAGTAGATGTGTTGGTACGAAGTTAAATCAGGTAGTCTTGTAATGCATAATCTTTATCTTTCATGAGACATAGAGTTGGAATATGTGTTATCATCAATATATCATTCTGATTATATTTTTGTTGGGGTATATGTATATGGAAATAATTAGTATAGCATTGACCATTTCTTCCTTTTCTAAGCTGTATAAAATTTAAGTGATAGAATTACTGCTTTGTGTATTGATCATGGAATTTTTTGGCTTCTTAGGTATGAGAGATGTCGATGGCACAACAAAGAATAGTGTTGGCGTCTGTGGGAGTGCATTGGTGGTCATTAAGTCCGTTGCTCTGCTTCTTATGGTTGGAGTTTGGGTATTTATTATGGTCATCAATCTATTAATCTAAGTTTTGTATATTTGTACAATGTATTATATATGTAAATTTTTGGATTGATATTAGTATTCTATATTTGTATATATATTGTATATACTATAAATTTGTACAGATCTGAGTTTGATTTTTCACCGATCTAAAAATTTATTGTAAATTTGATATTGGTTATATTCATTTTGATGCTCGATTTCAATAGTGTGAGGCATCTACAAGTTAATATGAAAAAAAATATACAAGTTAATGTGAAAAGAATAGAACACACAATTCGGGTGTACAAAACCCGAGTTGTGATGCAGAACACCAGAGGTCAGTTGTCTAACTGGCCTACCATGTTGTACACCATAGGTCGGTTGTACAACCGACCTCCCCTGCTATACATCATAGGTCGGTTGTGCAACCGACCTACCATGCTGTACACCATAGGTCGGTTATGCAACTGACCTACCTGCTGTACACCATAGGTCGGTTGTGCAACTGACCTACCATGTGTTTACATGGTAAGTCATTGCATGGGAGGTCGGTTCCAAACCGACTTATGAACGTTTATAGGTCGGTTTTTAACCGATTTATCATGCAATTTTTGTAGTAGTGCGGTTATGTGTTAGTGTTGGGACTAAGAGCTCCCTATATTTATATGTGATGTCATGAGATGGTATTATGTCATGGGACATGTGATAAACGACCTAAGAGTGCCGGAATCAATATTTGCACACAGGACGCGACTCGGCCACTGGTAGCTGAGGTTAAATATATAATCACTGAGCTCGGCCTAAGCGAGTCAGAGTCAGTGGGATAATCAGAGGGTGCGGCCTACAGGCGCCAACCCTGTATTTTGGCGTGATATGTTTAGTGATATGACTTGTTATATATCAGACTGTCGCTTATTGCTTATACCCTGTATTATGGCTTTCTCGCTGGGCCTCGGTTCACGGGTGCTACGTGGTGCAAGTAAAGGCAACAACAATGTGGACCAGTCCTGAGTTGGAGAGCTTCGAGGCTGAATGTACATAGTCAGCTGATCGGCCACCACAACCGAGGAGTGATATAGGACAGGAGAAGCCTAAATGTATGTGTTTGCCCTTAGAGTGGCCAGTACATGTTTATAACCTAGAATTTTTTGTAAACTATCTTTTAAACTATGTTTTCATTTGGGAACCCATGTACGAAATGTTTAATTAAATGAAATGTATCTTTTATGTCCAAATTTTTTTAACCCTAGTTCAATTATAGTTTTGGTAACACGTTTCTAACTAAATGACTTGATTAGCAAGTCTTGCTCCTTTATAAACATACAGTGTAACGATCTTGGCTATCTAGGGCGTTATAAGCTTTTAATTTGGTACCAACAGATGTGGCCCAAAAGGAACGATTCCTTCAAGGACTGAATTCTGGGGTAGCCCAGAGAGTTAAGCTTGCTCCAGTGTATGAGATTTCTACCTACGCTTAGGTGGTGGGGAAGGCCCTCGTTGTAGAGGGCGTAAGAGATGAGATATGGAGTGTGAGTTCCATAGGGCAGGAAGCTCAGGCAATAGCATCCCCGTTGCGAGATCAGGTAGGGGCGGAGGCCCAGTAACCAGAAAAGAATGACCCCAAATAGATCTACTACTCCTGGTCCCGACATAAGGAATCATAGTATTCAGGGCAGCAATGAGGCCTAGAGAAGTTATTCAGTATGCGCCAGATGCAGGAGACACCATCTAGGAGAATGTCAAGTGAAGGCATGTTCTTTATATGGAATAACGGGGGCATGTCAGGAAGGATTGCCCGAGATTAAAGAAGATGAAAGTACCAAGGAGTACAAACTACTCAACCCCAGTTTGAGTGTCCGCCTTGATATAGTCAAAGCCCGAGGCTAGTCCCTCAGAGGCGACCGGTTGGCTCCCTAGTTCTCGTTCCTTTTTATATATTGAGTTGATGGAGTTTGGTGCTACATATTTCTTAGAAGAGACATAGATATGTGGCACATGTTACATGGTTGTCATGCCATGGGGCTTGAGATTTTAGTGCCTGCCGGGAAAATTGGTAACTTCCCAGAGAAGGGTTAAAGTACTGTTGGTAAAAGGTTGACACTAGAATTGACTAAGTTTGTCATATGAGAATTTTGATATGATCTTGAATATGGATTAGTCTGCCAAACAAGGGACAACCATGGATTGTAAGAAATGATGGTAACTTCTGGGTTTAAAAGGAAAGGACCCAGTTACGTCGACGGGATGCCTAGATATTGTAGCAGGTACCACTTGGAATATATCAGTTAGATTGGATTAAAACTGGATCGGCCCATAAGGTTTCAAATGGGTGCACAAGGAATCGTTGGAATCACTATTGTGCTAAGTAATTGAGTATGCTACAGGATTAAGGTAGGGATAGAATTGGTATCAGGGACATCATGAAGAACAACAATAACTCAGCAAAAAGAATTAAAGGTTCAGTTGAAGAAGTAGTTGATTTGAGGGTTAATTAGTTGGAGCATCTCATCATAAGACGCGTCAACACCGTTTGCTAAGAATGAAGGATTCAATTGCCGGTTGCAAGGTAGGACAATGCTCTCAGGAATTGACCCACAGTCTAGTTATTACCAGCTAAGGATCAAGGAAAGAGACATTTCAAGAATTACTTCTTGCACCAAGTAGGATTTGATGGATTATCAGTGAAGGTTCTTAACTGAACAATGCTTCAACGACACATGTAAGTTCGACAAGTAAAGAATACATGAATGGTATGGACATGTCATATTCAGATTGATTGCGGATGTATCGGTCTACTCGCAGTTAGAAGCAGAACGTGAATGCCCACTTCATTGATAGTACCAAGGCTAAGGAAGCAGGGTTACAGGTAAGGTTCCAGAAGGAGTAAGTTCCGATTTCTCAAGAGGATATTTAAGGTCACGTTATGGGATCATGTATGAGGTATTTAAGATAGAAACCACAAGGAAATTGCTAAAGGAACGCCTAGGGGTGAGAATCATAGTGAGACCGGTAAGACACATCGGCTATACTTGAAGCATCTTCGAGGATATCCATACCTCGACTGAAGTACCGTAAGAACCTAAAGTTTGTCTGAATGGATAGTTGCGCACTAGATTTTCATAAAGTTAGAATAAAGGTTGGTTACCACGCTATGATAATAGAATATGCATGTGATGGATTGATGCAAGATTACGGCATGATGGACACTGTCCTTGTTTAGAACATGATATTATGGTGCGGTGCGTTGAAGACTAGGGTACGCCCATGTGTGTGTACTAAAGGGGTTGATTGTTCGTGCTTCACAGTAAATGAAGGAATAAGAACATAAATATTCTACACTGGGCGTTTAGTTGATAGTAATGCCAGATAGCCACGGTTAGGGTGTGGTGACAGCACCTATGGGATAGAAGTGCATGCACCAGTATAAAAAGTTAAAGCGTTTTGTAACTCATAGGGGAATGACCATGAGACTAAGGCACTAGTTGGAACTAATGAATGATTTATATTGGAAATATTTTATTGCAAGAGGAAATTAACGTGGAGGCTAACATCTTGAATTAGGAAGGTTTGCGCCAGTTGGATGACTTGCGATGGATTACAGCAAAGTCAGACGAGGTAACGACTAGGATTGGTATAGAATATATAGTTGATAGTTGGCAGATATACCTCTATGAACAATGAAGCACAGAGAGAAGGTCTTATGGGAATGGTTAAGAATCCTACTATTTTAGCGTGAATGGGTTAAGACATGATAATCGGATGAGTGATCTGATGGAAGTTGGCATTGAGGTAGAGATTCTAGATGAGTCTTGTACTACCTCCTTATAATTGTTGCATCTAGGAAATTTGAATGGATGTTAAGATCTAAATTTTATATATTGAAAGGCAGAAGGATATAGTTGTGGACCATAAGGGTGGATTACATTAAATTGTAGGTAAGATGAGTGGATACGAAAAGTTGTGACTCAACAAATTGAGTTAGCACACTTTGGTTTGTGTGATTGGGTATCACAAGAATGCGTATGGGCAAAGGGAGACGTATGTCTCCGTGGGACACCGAATTTGATAGTGTTGGACTGAGACCCTCTTTTTTCCAAGCTCTAAAAAAAGGGTTGTAGAGGACACTGAGTATAAGATTGGGACTTAGAATTACTAGTTACCTTCAGATAGACAGCAACCTGAAGGAACGACCCAGACTTTAAGAATTTTACCTTGAATGTGTAAGTTTTGAGGCATTAAGATAAGTACAGTCTCTTGATTAGATAGTCACGATGATGAATATCGGTTAATGGCTAGGATGACTCTTGTTATCCCCAAAAATTGGAGTTCGATGACGTGGCAATAAAAGTGACAAATGGCAAGGAATGGCTGGGTAATCTGGCTTAGGAGTGACCCGGTAGACTAGCGAAGATTTTTGTCCGACCAGTCATGTCCTTGGCCAACCAGACATGTGCTTGTCCGACCAGTGAGGAATTTTGGTCCTTCAGTTCTCCTCCTGAGTGTGATGTGGGGCGACTAGACAGAACAGTGCTACGCAAAGGATCTCAGTAAAGGTTTCAACAAGAATCATTCATACCTGTGCGGGAATCTCTCAGATTATCCCAGAAAAATAGTGTATTGTTGTATTTTGAATATTATTATTATTAATTGAATATAGTGAGAATAGCGAAATATCCCGATTATGGGGGACATCATTTGTACGATCCTGAGCCTATAAATACAAGGCCCATGGCATCATAAAGGGGATTTGATTCTAATTTTCTGAGAGAATATTTGTATCTGGAGAGACATATTGTATTCATTTCATCTGCACTAAAGAAACTCAGTTGACTCAGGTTCATCTGATCTTGAGTGTAAATCTATAATCATAACTCTAAGTTGACTAGGCTATTACCAACACATTGGGGCTGAACCACTATAAAAATTGTCTGTGTCGTATATTTCTCTTGAAGGTTTTTTGTCGTTTTGACGTCTACACGTCGTTGGCCAAAAACGCGGTCAACATTTTGGTGCTTTCATTGAGAGCCTGAAGTGAAGAAGCACACGAATATCATATCAAAATGGTGCCCAAGAATACCAATGTGGCATCCAAAAAGTCAGGCACGTCAAAGGAGCCTGCTAGATCTGAAGAGCCTGGACCGCAAAACCCAGAGACTTAGCCCAGAGTGTTTCTCGAGGAGACCACTCCAGAAGTTGAACAACTCTAGAAAGCAATAGGCGCTTTCCAAGAGGAGATGATCCAATTCAATGCTCGGCAGGAGTCTTTCGCTGAAGAGATGGCCAAGCAGAGATCTATGTTAGAGCAGCAAAGACACGATATGGAGGCCAAAAGCGAAGAGCTCAGACAGCGACAGGAGGAAGTCGACCGGAGACATCGTGAAGTAGTACTTGCTCTAGAAGCGGCTACCCAATTGGGCCAAGCCAATGCTCAAGCCGCGGCACAAGCAACCACCCAGAGAGCAAGAAATAATAATGCTGATCGGAGGACCACTGACAGAGTCAATTCTCGTGGACCGAACAGAAGCAGGACTAACCCCCCTGGTCAGGAAGATGATGGGGTCCGCTCTAGAACTGCATCAACACAGAGGGAGAACTCTAGAACTCCCTCTAGGAGCCAACGATCAGAAACTTCAAGATCAGGAAGTCACCGATCGGGCAGTAAAAGGACTCCACCCAAGCAGGATCAGACCAGGACTCCTCGAGATAAGAGGACTTCATAATTCAAAGATGGGCATGGTCGTGACGAGGCTGATAGTCATCACACCGACCAGTCAAAGGAAAAGGAGGGCCATGACCAACAAGGAGGAAAGACTGCCTGGGACATACCGAAAAGCCTCCACTGCACCCCGACCAGCAGCGTAGTAGAAGAGAGCAAGTCCCGCGTAGTAAGCCCTCTGGAAAATCGAAGAGTACGGTGTTCGATCGGGCAGGAGAGCATGCTTCCCGAAAGGATATAAGGGATGTTATCACCAACAAGAGGAGAACCGTCCCGGTCGAAGGGCAAAATATGAACCACCCTGCCAGTCAAGTAGAAATACTTGACGATAGTGCACCAGATGGTAATGCCCGACCAGGCGGTCAAGACCCTGGAACTTCGTCAGTTGCACCAGCCATCCAAGCCCAGCTTGACGTGCTAATAGCTGCAGTGAAAGGTTTGTCAAAACGAACTTCCGGGATAGATGTGATAGACCACCGAAGTGGCAGCCCATTTTGTGCTCGGATTAGAGCAGCCCAGCCGCCGGCAAAATATAAAGCACCGGTTCTGCCAATATATACAGAAAAGGCAGATCCCATCAGACATGTTGGGAAGTTCGAGGACCAAATGGATTTGCTCGGAGTAAGTGATGATTATCGGTGTAGATTTTTCCCGACTACATTGTCGAATACTGCCCAAGAATGGTATTGGAAGTTTAAGCCGAACTCCATTACCTCTTGGGAAGCATTCAGGAGGGAGTTTTGTAGACAATTCAACACTACCCGGACTCCACCAGTTTATGCCAACCACTTGGCAGATATCAAACAAGGAAAATATGAGTCTTTAAAGAATTATATACAAAGATTCATGAGAGAAGCCAATAGAGAAACTGTTGTAGGAGACGAGGGGAAGATGGTTACAATATCCGCTGAGATAACTTATCGGAGCCCTTTGTGGGATAGCATACATAGAAATCCAATTTCAACACTTCAAAAATTTCTTGACCGAGCAGACAAGTATATGAAATTGGATGATGCAATCGAAAAAGAGGAGAATGGCATAAACAATCCGGACAGATCAACTGACCCTCCTAAGGATGGTGGCAAGAAACGTGGAAATAACGGGTCTGACCACCATGAGGAAAAGAAAGCAAAGTTGAGTTCAAATGAAAAGCCAACCAAGTATGAGCCTCAGTTCACTAATTACACCACTCTCTCGGCCAGCCGAGCAGAAATATATCTTGCTAGTCATGAAGAGGCTCCCTACAAGAAACCTCCACCCATCAGGAAGGAGATGGCGAAGAGAGATATGAATAAGTTTTGTCGTTTCCATGGAGATTATGGTCATGACACGAATGAATGCAATCACCTCAAGGACGAGATAGAATTTCTTCTCCGGTCGGGCAGGTTGAGGAAGTACCGGGCAGAGACACCCCAAGGAGAAGAAGGCAGCAGCAATCCTGAGTTCAAACGACAAAGATCTCCACCCTTGCAGCCCGGACCTGTGGACTTTAACTTAGAAACTATATGTGGAGGTCCACACTTGGCTGAGGAAAGCAATGAAGCAAGGGAGAAGTATGCTGAGCGGGAGTGCTAGGATCAGGAGCCACTGGAACGGCGAGCGTCTGTGAATATATTATTTCTAAATATCGCTTTCAGAGTGGTAGTTTAATTTCAAGTTGTTTAACTTGTTATTTAAATTTTGGTTTATGAGTTGGTTATTGCTGACCAGTCATCTATTTTTGAAATTTTGTTGTTGTTTAAGACTCGTTATTAGACACGTATTGTCCTTTTTTAATTTACGAGTAATAAAAGAGATTACGCGCAACGTGGTCGATTCTTGCTACAAATGTGCATGTGTGTTAATTATTCGAACAATGTTCAGCTGGTCGGTACATTCAAGCAGTGTTCAAGTGCTCGAATATTTTCAATATATTCTATGTGTTTCACGAGAAATTAACTGCTCGAACAGATTCGGTCAAGTAGCAAGTGACTAGAATCTTTCAACCCTCGATCGATTGGGGGGCACATAGGGTATGCTGGTATATAATTTAACACAGGCAATAAGAGCACGAGTTAAGATATCTGTTTTTAGGCTGACTTGTAAATTTTCGAAGTCCAAAAAGGCCATTAAGCTAACTTGTTTGACAAAGCTTAAGTAACTTGGAATTTTTTAAAATTTCAAGTTAAAAGCAGATATTCGTGTGACAATAAACATTATGCTCATAAAATGTTAGAGCAATAAGAGTGTGAGAAAGTATACTTAGTATGGACTTATGAAATGTCTAGAATTTCAAAGTTAGAAAACTAAGTACTCATGCGAAAATATAAGGCACACATCAGAGTGACTTTACTATTCACAAAAAACTTATAACTTGTTATGTCTAAAAAGACTTAGAATGTTTTAAGTTAACAAAGAAAAGTAAAGTATAAATGCCAATAGCTCGACTGTACGAGAAAAATATCAAAGCTGCTAAGCAACAATTGTCTTCACAAGAAAAAAGAGTAAACTACTGGTCAGGTACAAAGTTTAGCTAATCAGGTGCAAAGTTTTCCTGGTCGGGAGAACAGACACAACTTCCCTGGTCAGCTGAGCATGTATCACTGGTCGAGTAGGAAACTCTATTGTTGGGCATGACTAACAACGATGAGTCCCTGGAGTGAATCAAACAAACACGAACAAATGCATGCAAAGTAAATACTACATAGTGAAAAAATGTTTTTGAGAAGAGAAGTCAATTTTTCCCCAATATTGATTGAGAGAAATCAATCTCTCAAAATAATTTTGGGAGATTCAAACAAGGTGTTTTGATGGATTTTGGAGAGATAATTTTTAGGCATATGCTTGAGTAGCTATGCCATATGCCCAATCGGTTGGGTGATGAACGAGTAGATGCCGAGTGTGCCGAAGCAGGCCCGAGCGGGCGTCCGAAGGCTGATATCCGAGCGGTGTATGGGCTGCATCCGAGCAGCTGGGGTTGCATCCGAGTGGGTTTGGGATGCATCCGAGCAGTGTGTGGGCTGTCCGAGCAGCTAGGGCTGCATCCAAGCGGTGTGTGGGCTGTCCGAGCAGCTGAGGCTGCATCCGAGCGGTGTGTGGGCTGCGTCTGAACAGCCTGGAGTGCGCATCTAAGGAGCTGCTATCTGCGTGTCCGAGGGGCCTGGCACATCTACAGAGTTGTGGTTCGTGTGTCCGAGGAGCCAGGCAGGCGTCTGAGCAGCAGGAAACAATACACCCAAGGGTTAGCAGTTAAGAAATTATTTGGGTCCCGGGGACCAAATAGGCATTTCAAATCAGCTATTCAAACAAGCTCAAAAAATGGAATTTGAAGAAATCAAAAGAAAAGTTCGATCGTGGGTTTATTACAAAAATGAAAGTTACCGCCTGGACGAAAGTTTTTGGATGACCTCAAAAAAAATTTGCTAGAAGAAAATTTTATCATACGAGTAAATCGTATAATAAACTTGGGGGGAAAATGTTATCCCCAAAAATTGGAGTTTGATGACGTGGCAATAGAAGTGACAAATAGCAAGGAATGGCTGCGTAATCTGGCTTAGGAGTGACCCGGTAGACCAGCGAAGATTTTTGTCCGACCAGTCATGTCCTTGTCCGTCCAGTCAGGTGCTTGTCCGACCAGTCAGGTGCTTGTCCGCCCAGTCATGTGCTTGTCCACCCAGTCAGGTGCTTGTCCAACCAGTCATGTCCTTGGCCAACCAGACATGAGCTTGTCCGCCCAGTCAGGTGCTTGTCCGACCAGTCACTGGTCTTGGCCAACCAGTGAAGGTTTGGCCGACCAGTGAGGAATTTTGGTCCTTCAGTTCTCCTCCTGAGTGTGATGTAGGGCGACTAGACAGAATAGTGCTACGCAAAGGATCCCAGTAATGGTTTCAACAAGAATCGGTCATACATGTGCGGGAATCTCTCAGATTATCCCAGAAAAATAGTGTATTGTTGTATTTTGAATATTATTATTAATTGAATATAGTGAGAATAGCGAAATATCCCGATTATGGTGGACATCATTTGTACGATCCTGAGCCTATAAATACAAGGCCCGTGGCATCATAAAGGGGATTCGATTCTAATTTTCTGAGAGAATATTTGTATCTGGAGAGACATATTGTATTCATTTCATCTGCACTAAAGAAACTCAGTTGACTCAGGTTCATCTAATCTTGAGTGTAGATCTATAATCATAACTCTAAAATGACTAGGCTATTACCAACACATTGGGGCTGAACCACTATAAAAATTGTCTGTGTCATATATTTCTCTTGAAGGTTTTTTGTCGTTTTGACATCTACACGTCGTTGGCCAAAAAAGTGGTCAACAACTCTGAATAAGATACAGTGAGAAAGGGAGCGAGAAGTACTCATTTCGAGTAATAAAATGAGAGACAAGAAGTATTGTGGTTCGGAATTGGTCCTAAGGACCAATGAAGTTATTAGGATTGTGAGGGCAGGAGTGTCTGCCTATTTGAAAGAACATAAGTGTTCAAAATTTTCAATATGGGAACGGGGAGTTCCAGGGTTGGAGACTTCGTACATCTCAGAGAATTGTGAATTAGAACGGATAAGATATTTGGGGAAAGAAAGAATATTTTTTACTCCCGATTTGATAGACTTTTAAGGTCTTACTAAGGATTAGGCCAGGGGCCTACAGATTAGCCTTACCCAGTATGGGTGGTGGCTCATAAGGTGCTACTGGTGCCAATGTTAAGGAAAGAGGTGTTAAGTATTACCGCTGATAGGGTGAGGAAACCCTAGGATTTCAGTGGATTTTTTTGTGCAAGGAAAAGCCAGTGGAATATAATCATATTACCATATAAATCATGTATGTCATGTAGTCACACATTTATTCGCTTAATTCAACATATATATCCTATTATGCCCTCCAGACACCGTAATCAAGGCACTTAGCCTTAATAGTGAATTCGGAACGTTATAACTATCCACTCTTTATTGAAATTTCATCCTCGAAATTTATTCAACGTTATAACTAGCCTCAGATTCTAGTCCTTTACCTTGTTGTTTCTTTGTGACACTCTCACAGGAGTGACAATCTTATTCTGTAAGACTTTATCTCATTTTATGTGTATTAAATATGCATGTGGGTCCGTTCTTGATAATAAGGGCATATTTATAATTTTGGCCCGTTCAGGGCATAAATGTGATTATATGTGTTAAATGATTAGGACCATAATACTATGTTGATATATTTGCAGTATTCGGCTCGAGGCGATCCTAGTGAGCGGATTTGCGCAATAGTCACAATGGGGTCCAATACCCGGCTCGAGGTGAGCCTAGGGGTATTTCGAGGACCTAGTGTGTATTTAGGATTTGTTGGTTAACGTGCAATTATTTGGTGACTAATTGGGCATGTCATGATTAATTGGGAATCTATAAGATAATTTGAGGATTAGCGGGAGTTGTGGCTAATGACCATTTTGCCATTGTGGTCATTAAAGGATAAGGTTGTGACTAAAGGGCATTATGGTCTTTTACCAAGAGGATAGACTCACCCTTGGGATAGCTAAGGCACTAGCAACCTGTAGAAATTTAAGGAATAAGTCCATAACACTCTCTCTCTCTCTCTCTCTCTCTCTCTCTATGTTTGGTTTTCTTTTTCCTTTTGGAGTGCTTGTGGGCTCTTGGGAATCTTTGAAGTAGACATGGGGGAATTGAAGGAGCTGAGGCAGGATTTGTTCAAGTTCATCTTATAGGTCATAATCTCTCGTCTGATTAAATGAATTTCAAGTTTAGCTTTTGAGGTGTTGAGTTGCTCAAACTCAAGTTTGAATTTTGGGTTGTGATGGAGTTTTGGCTTAGCTATTAGTGTGGTTGTATTGTTTTATGGTATTTGGGAATGCTTAAGAGGCTTAATTCTGGCTTTATTTTATGTCTAGGATGAATTTTGGTGGGTTTAGCTTGGAGGAAATGTAGCGGAAATGCTAGGAATTCTGGGTTTTTGGGCTTGAGTCGCGGTCCTGTTCTTCAGGCGTCGCGGCTCGTGTGCGTGAGAAGACCTGGGGGGTCCCTGATCTTGCCTAAACGCCACGGCTCAGGCAGGGCACACTGCGACCTGCGTCCCCAAGAAGAGAGCCTCAGAGCTCTCTGAACTTAGC
The DNA here is from genome assembly GCF_963169125.1 of Humulus lupulus. Classification (NCBI taxonomy): domain Eukaryota; kingdom Viridiplantae; phylum Streptophyta; class Magnoliopsida; order Rosales; family Cannabaceae; genus Humulus; species Humulus lupulus. Next base: position 19,367,165 of record NC_084801.1, on the reverse strand, counting down.
GTGTCGCGGCCCTAGGGGCCTAGGCCGCAACTCTAATTGAAGAAAGAATCCAAAACAGATTTTTAAGCTCGGGAACTCAAACCTAAGTGCTCGGGAAGGATTCTACTACCCGGTTTAGTAGAATTTGAGGTCCTGGAGGCTAGTATGTTAGTTTGAAGGTTGTAATCAGTTTAGGTTTTAATGGTTATTTATTAATACGATGTGACTAGGTTTAGAAAATGACCATCATCAGGAAAACATCCTTGATATTCATCTTTTACAGTCAATTTTTTTTTTTTTTAAGCAGATGCAATTGACTGGTTATCCCTTGATGATAGATGCTAAACTGAGCAACCAGTTTGTTCAATAAAAAGTTTATTGGCATAAAAGTATTGGATAACTAGAAAACAATTATATAGCCAATGAAGATTATTCTTTAAAACCAAGTCTCTGTGAAACCCTTTCGTTGTCAAAACCGACTTCTTGCCCTGAATGAGAAATAGTGAGATAGGCCATTCATTAGGTACCAGTTCAGAAAAGCCTGACTCTCATTCTTTCTCTAAGAAAACATTTAAAAAATCAAAATTGTTTCCAAATGTATAAAATAATAAAGGGCATATTGATACTATGCTAGAATGCAAATAACCGTGGCCACTCGGAAATTCACACACTTAGCTTAGTATCCCCTCATTGAATAAAACATGGGATAAGTCTTGACTGGCCAATCCACCACTTCATCTACTAAAATGAATAATTCTCACATGTCTAATAAGTTAGACATGTCTCATTTCAACACCTATACCAATAATACTCAGTCATCACTTCACACAAGTAATACATTAACTTACTTTCGGGATAAAGCAGCTAATATACTATAATTTAATCGCCGAAAGTAATTCACACTACAGAGTAATTCAGTAAATAACATTTATCACCTCGATTCATTCAACAATTTACAAATTGTTTCCATGTTCAAATCAGGATCGCAAAATCAATAGAAGTGATTTCTTTGTCGACAACATTTAATAAGTTTGACTTTCATCATCAAAGAGGATAGTGTAACACATTAAACAAGATAAAATCTGTGATATCTATCTTGAAAACAAACAAATTCAAGGATCCAATGACCCAACAGTTCAATGCATTTTCTATAAATAAAATTCATCACATACACACTAAAACACAATCAATCTCAAGCTTTTGAAAACCAAATCATTATTACTTCCGTCCATTACTCAAGCTAAGCAACCCATGGCATCCTCATCATCTCAGGTGAACTTAGACCTAACTTTAACTTTACCTGAGCCAAATCTACCCACTATCGAACCTTCACCAAAAATTTCTGCACCCCTACCACAACTAATGGTGTATCCTACAGTACACATCCCAGAACGAAATACTCAATTTCCCAGAGTTTGGCTTCCCAAATTTTATTCTGATACTGGCCTTGTCACGGTGGAGGATTCAGCTATGCTCGATAAAAAGGTGGCCATTAGTATAGGTCAAAGCATACTCACCCCTAAAGACCAAACAATTTTATCCCATAGGTCGGACCTACAAGCTGTAAAAGATTCCTTAGTTCTTACCATTCAGGCGGCAGCATCGGTCTCAAACCTAGGCCAACGGGTTCTTGCAAGAGAACAAGAGGTTGACCACTTGAAAAGGTATATAGAAACACAAAAACAAGAGATGTTATCCATTAGAAATGCTAACAAGGGATTGACTCGAGAGAAGGAGAAGTTGGTTAAGGAGAATGGGACTTTAACTAAACTTCTTGCTAACTACTCAGTCGATATGAAGGAAAAATTTCGGGCACTGCAAACTACTGGGGAGACCCTTAGAGTTGAACAACAAAAGTTGATCGACGAGGTAGAACGTGTCCAAAACCCCAATCCTTAATGTATTATGTTTTTTTTTTTTTTTATCTATATATTTACTACTGTTTCACTAAAGTTTCTTATTGTGTGCTCTCAGCGACAACTTAAAACTCTACTCTCCAAAACACTAACCTGACATATTAACCCCTTTAACATACTAACTGAATGGATAGGTCACTTTCAAAGCTTGAGAATATCAAATAACAATCCAAACATCGACATCGATAAATCATCAATTATTTATCACATCAATAATAAAGGCATGCATTCAGATAAATAACAAACTTCAGTTTCTCTACCGTGCATGAGAATATTCATTTAATCCAAACTCATACTTATATCATGGAAACTCAAACACACAATGAGTTTCTAATAAAATTATACAACATCATTAACATACATTAACTAAAATATGGATAGATTATACTAACCATTAATGTGTGGCTTGTCTTGTGGCGGAACTCAGTAGCATTTCAAATCCCAAAATTTATTAACATAATGAGTATACGACATCTACAAACTCAAAGCTCTGATACCATTTATAACGTCCCTAAGGTAGGGTACGTCTGCCACATACTCGTAATTCTAGGGTTTACGAGTATGTAAGGCACTTGACCAAAAGAATTAAATAAAATGATACGAAGAAATACAGAAAAATTTAAAACTTTTATATAAACTTATTAGAAGAAATTATTACACGTATGAATACTTTAAATTTAAGGCAGCCATATGAAAACTCTAAACCATTATTGCATTGCTACTGAGTCCGTGCTCCACAAGTTGCTCAACAGCTAAAGCCACACCTGGAAAAATGTTGGAAAATAACATAATGAGCTAACGCTCAGTAAGTAAATCTCATGCATACACATACACATGAATGTCGTGAGTTTGGAGTGCACATATACTAATATGCTAACTTATATACTTATGCATTTCATTTATTGCTCATGCACTTTCAAACTTTACTTTTATGCTCTTTCTTTTAGTTTCACGTTTTTATGGGCCCAATATCACTTGTGCACACTGTTTGATTCGGCCAATGCCTGCAGGGCTTGTCACACATATCATATAGAATCCCATGGGTTCTCCTCCGGCTAGCCATCATCTCAGCTAGGCTCATTATAACACTCATTTCATCGTCGCCATAGCTGCCATACTTATTACACATATGGAGGAGAAAGACGGGAACATGGCAAGCATGTCTGAATGGTCAACTCTGACCTAGCCCATACTAGTGGGCAGCCACTATTAGTCTTATAGACCTTCGTCTTCTTTGCTGAACTTACTTAATTGCTTCATAAAAACAGTGGCACCCTTTTTAAACATATTATTATCACTTTGCTTAAGTCTTGTGTCATTAAAATGTTAAATTTTACATAAGAATTTTCAAGGCATTTCATAACTTTTCTCATATTCATATGCATGGTCTTATATCACATAATGATGTATCACATAACTGTACATGCCATGCATACATGCTGATGCTGAAATGCCAATGTTCATGTTCATGATTCATGTTGATGGTATTCAATCAAGGCATTGTATCACATCTCATATAACTCAAAACATCTTTAGTCATAATACATGAAGCTTTGGGTTGGTGGCGTTGTTATACCTTAACGTAGAGCTATGGCTCAGGTCTAAGGTTTCCAGCCTAAAAACTTAAACGCTTCATATATCATAACATATAACAAATCATGAACATAAAATAATCCACATATCCATCAACATAAGAACACATACTTGCACATAATTCATATCATTCTTAACCAAGTAAGACATCTTTCACATATCACGGAATTCATCAATTACATATCACACAACACCCTTATGGTGTTCATATAACCATTCTTCACATACTTATCATATGCATCATCATCATACCATACTTAACTCATCAGATGTACACAATCAATGTAGTCATGCATCTTACACTTAAGCACAAAAGGTGAGATTTACTTACCTTAGGTCCTTAGCATATTTTAAAATTGCTCAGCAAGAGTCAATCAATCAAATCCATACAAATCCTATTCAAGGCACATCATTTATTAAATTCTATCAAAATCGTAAACATACACTATTGATAGTGTATATTAAAAATACCATAAACTATATGAATGATAATAATAATTATTATCAGCGTAATACAAATAACTCTTCATATAAAACCATGCTTTAAACCTTGCTCATAAGATAATGTACTCTTATGATAACAATAACAAGAATAATAATTATCGTCTATAAATAAACTTACTTCAATATTAATAACAAAAAATACTTCAATAACAATACATATATGAATGTATATATTCAAATAGTCATTTTATAAAAGAAATCATATTTTTAACATAAAGTTGTAATAATCGATATAATGATAATGATAATAATATAAATATAAATATTTATATTATTATTAATTAGTCATAATATCAATTCCAGTGATATAATAAATATACTTTATCCAAAATTTACTGGTCTTACAAATATCAATAACTGTAAGAAACTAATACTGATATTATTTTGATATTCAAATATTAACAAAATATTAATATATAAGAATAATTGTTAAATAATAGGTTTACTATAAATCACACTTTATATATATATATATATGAGACTATATTCTTGATTTACTTAACAAAATAATAACAATAATAATTAAAATTACTTAATCATAAAAATTTCCATATTAATATAAAATCAATTAAATATGTATTTTTATACTTTATTTAATATCTAATATTTTCTAGAAAACTGGACAGCACAACGGCTATAAAGTGGACAATCCCAAAATCAAAACCTGTATAAAAAATACGTATAATCCCAGACAGCCAGTAAATTACAGAATATATTCCATATATCAATAATATATAATTATATACTATAAATACACATAATAACAATTACTCTAATCAATCACAATTAAATCACAATATAGGTCAAAGAAATTATACCACAATGATCGGGTTCCACAACAAGTCAAACGGTGATTTTCCGAAACTCAAAACGTACTTCGAAACCTCGAACACTCAGTTTCTACCGTCGGTCTACGGTGGATTGCGGTGGCTCGTGGTGGGCCCACCACCCAACTATGGTAGATGTAGGAACAAGTTATTGGGTTTTGAAGCCTACAACACGAGGAGCACGATGGTGGTGACGGATCGGCAAACGGATGCCCGAGGTGGCCGAATCGCAACTTTGAAGTCGCGGGGTGGCCGAACATAAATCGAGTGGTTGAGGCGTTTAATCGGCGAGTGAGCTCAAGATTCCCGCGTGGGACGATAGTTCGGAGGCCTCTGAATCCAACGGTCCGGCGCGTGGCTAAAAGTGGTGGCCGGAAAGTACTCCTGCGTCGTCGGCAACAGTAGCACGCAGAGAGAGAGAGAGAGAGTTTCTGAGGAGAGAGAGAGAGGGGCTCGGGTAAAAAGAAAGGCTGAAGCCTTTTCTTTTCTTTTCTTTTTTATTTATTTTTTTATTTTTTAAAATTACACTTGGACCCAAAATACTAAAATTCTTTTCAAATAAGCCCTTTAGCAAAACTTTCTTAATTTTATAAAAATCCCCAATTAAAATTATATGACATTTGGGTCCAATACTTGACTACTCAAGTTTCTCTCTCTTCAATCTCATTAAAACATAAAATGATATTTTAAACACTATTTTTCCATTATTATTTCTTAAATTTGTAAACTTGTACATTTTATGTATTAAAACTCTGATTTATAATAAAAAATGTATAATGAAAATGTTGGATATTACAGTTAACCTCTAGTTTCTCTGAGAAACTCATTGGCTATGGTGGTCAAGTGACCGCATATGTACACATCGCCACCTAAGCTCTCTACTCAAGGTTGGGTGAGCTTTTCTTTCCCTTTACCTGCACTACATAGCACCCGTTAGCCAAGGCTCATCAAGAAAACTCATTACTGCATGTATCCAATATAAATAAATCATTATGGGGCTTGCAGCCCTAATCAGATGGTGACTAATGAGTGACTCCCTAGGTAGGTGACTAATGAGTCACACTCTAGATAGGTGACTAATGAGTCACTCTCTGGGGCTTTGCACCTTAAGCCATGTGACGCTTCAGTCACCTGAGCCTTTTTGGCCCTGGCTCTCCGTAACTAGCCCTTATACTAGACCAACGCTTTAGTTTTCTTCGACCGATAGGTTAGTCAAGCATTTAATGCTCATGTTTATTAGATCTAATCACTTCGGCCTGCGTTATACACATTAATGTCGCTCTTGACTCTTAAGCGAGTATCATACGACCAGTGCTCAATACTACTGTCGATCATGACTGATAAGTCAAGACTTCACGACCAATACTAACACCAATGTATTTCTGACTAATAATTCAGTGCCATTCACAAATAAACAAAGTTGCTAGGCATTTACAATGCAATCAATATCCATATATAGAGCACTCAACATGCATCATCAATAACCATGCATGTCACATACTGGGTGCAGTTTTCTTACCTCTGGTTTGAGCGTGAAATAATAAAGAACGACCCTTGAGAACGATCGGTCCCTAAGTCCCTTAGCGGTCATCTAATCATAACCAAATATGAAATCTCATCAATAAAATAAATAATAAAAGGTTCATGGTCTAAAACCCCGCTCCCGGGACCTCAAAACGTACTAAAACGGTTAGTAGATTCGATCCCGAGCCTTAAGAAATGAAAACCCGAGCCTAAAACTCTTGAAAACCCATCCTGGCACAAAAGGGAGGGGTGGGTCGCGACTTGACCCCAAGGGTCGCAGTGTGCCCCCAAGACAGAAAGCTTCTGTCTGGGGTGGCAGGGGCGGGCAGCGACTTGACCTAGAGGGTCGCGGTGCACCTGCTAGACAACAACTAGGGGAGGCTCTGGAATGGGTTCAAGTCGCGACTTGCATGAACTCAGTCGCAACTTGACCATGCGAACCTAGCTCCCCTGCATATTTCTCAATTTAAACCTCAATCAAACCTTCACCAAATCAATCCCAAAATCACAACCAAACATTTATACAACATCACCATCAGTTTATCAACAAAACCCAAGCTTTGAAACACTTAAAACCACACTAAATACCCAATTCTACAATAAAAATTCTAAGCTTAAACACTACTTCAAAAACAGAGCAAACCTTGACATTTCAGCTGGAAATATTTCCTTAAACACATAATTAAACCCCTTCAATGGCTGAACTAAGATACTTAGCTCACAAGCCTTAATTCCCAAGCTTTAAATCTTCAAGTTTGCTTCAAAATCTCAGCGAGAGAGAGAGAGAGAGAGAGAGAGAGAGAGAGAGAAAGAGAGAGAGAGAGAGAGTAAAAGAGAGTGCTCTGTTTTTTCCATAAGCTTCTACAGCCATCCTAACCTTAAATATATCCCATCGTCAAAAGACCAAAATGCCCCTAGGTCCAATTAAAACCTCTCAAGGCTAGCAAGGGTAAAAATGTCATTTCTCATCTATCCCGTTAATCATAATTAACGACCTACAATTCCCATTACTCTCAATTTCCTCAAATAATAATTAAATCATATCCCATTACACGTTCATTCCCGGCAATGTACTAAGCATCAAATTACCCCAGACTCACCCCAAGCTCGGTAATTAATCTTGTTATGACTAAACCGCTAACTTGCATTCTATGATCGTTTCATGCCGAATAGCTCAAACATATCCACATAACAATGTGGTCTCACCCATAAATCAAAAACATGCACATAAATATATAATTATGCCCTTAACGGGTCAAAATTACGAAAATGTTCTTCTAATAAGAAGTGGGCCCACATGCATGTAATTATCATCATATCATAATATAATTCACACAATCATGCATAAAATCACATAATTGCATATTAAATCAACTATGGCCCTCCTGGCCCCGTAATCCAAGCTTTAAGCCACATTAGGGAATTTGGGACATTACAGCCCGACCTAAGGGTGCCGAGGTCGGCTATAAAACCAGAGGACTCGGCCTAAGGGAACTGGGCCTGAACATTATACAATAAATAGAAGTGTCGTTTGCACTTAACTATTTGTACTGACTAATGAGATTGGTTTATGCATTTGATTTAGCTGAGTGTTATTGTTAAGATGGTTGCTTATATCTTGTTATTGATTGAATTTAGTGGTTTATGTTTACCGCTTTTATACAGTTGCCTAGTTTTGCATGTTGATTTAAGTTTTCTTGCTGAGCCTTGGCTCACGGGTGCTACAGGGTGCAGGTAATGGAACGGAAAAGTCGGACCAGTCATGAGTTGGAGAGCTTTAGGGGCAGTGTGTACATATGTAGCCTACTCGACCACCACGGCCGGGGTGGCTTGGGAGGAACTAGGGTTGAACCCTGTTTTGCCGCTTAGGACGGCTAATTTGTCTTTCGTTTATCTTTTATCAGTCTATAACCGATTTTTGGGATCTTGTGTATAAACTTAATATTTTTAATGAAAAATAATCACTTTTTTTACCAAACTTTTTAATACCTGATCTTGACTTAGTCTTTAATTACACATTTAAGTTCAAATGACTCGCTTAGCGAGTTAAACACTATTTTAAACACACAGTGTAATGGTCTTGGTTAACCAGGGCGTTACAATTTTTACTACTAAGCTTGTTGTCTATATTCTGTTGCTTTTTTAAATCAGTTGATTTAAGTTTTCTTGATGAACCTTGGCTCACGGGTGTTATGTGGTGCAGGTAAGGAAAAGAGGAAGTTGGACCATCCATGAGTTGGAAAGCTTTAGGGGTAACATGTGCATTTGCAGCTGCTCGACCGCCAAGGCTGAGGATTCAATAGGGACTAAAGCCAAACCTTATTTTTGCCGCTTAGGCTGGCTTATGTTGTAAACTGATTGAAGTTGTAAATGCCTTGTAAACACTTATTTTAGGATCCCATGTACAGACTCAAACTTTTAAATTGAAAATCATTGTTCCTATGATCAAAAATTTTAAAACCTAGTTCGTCAATTATCCTTAGTTACACGTTTATATCCAAATAACTTGATTAACAAGTCCAGCACTATTAAAAATACACAGTGTAATGGTCTTGGCTATCTAGGACGTTATAGTTCTAAAATTAATTACACTTAAAGAGATAAGTTTTATCATATATGAGTGGTTGTTTTTATCTTAGTAAAATTATATATAATAATAAAAAAAACAAAGTAAAAAAGAAGAATTTGTATTGTAATGAATTGGATAACTTTAAAATCTCTTAAATTCTTGATGCCAATTATTATAAAGTCCACAAAGTTCACATCTTAATAAGTATTCAACGTATGAATTGGTTTTATATATCGACAGAGATACATATATTATTTATGGTTCGTACTTTTATAAGACACGAGTATTAATTATTTGTAACATTATTGTCATGGAATCAGGTGTTAGAATAATATTAAAAATGTGATAATTAAATATAATTATTCATTTGGTATCGTAGAAACTTTGAAAAGTAATATGCAATTTTTTTTTACAGTGACTAATTTGCAAATTTCATTCTTATGCAACTTATGCAATTCACTTCAACCTCGAATGCCAACTAAAGAAACTTCAAAAAACTCATTTGTAAATTTTATCATTATGTTACTCATGCAACTCATTGCAACCTCAGATGCAAGCCTCATGTAATCCATTGCAACCTAAAGCAACTCATTGCAATCTTCAATGTAAGGGATCATGTAACACAATGCAACCCGCTATAATCTCAAATGTCACCAATTGCAACCCCATACAGCCTATAAAGCAACACATGCAACCCAATGCAATTTCAAATACAACATAGAGAAATCCAAATGCAAGTTCAAATGTAACCCACTACAACCTTAAATGCAAGCCCAATGCAATTTCAAGTGCAATATACAGCAACCCAAATGCAATTTAAAATGAAAATCACTACAACCTTAAATGCAATCCCAATGAAACTCACTACAACCTCAAATACAAGCTCATGCAACCCACTACAACCTTATGCTACCCATGGTAACATAAAAATTACATTATAATTTCATTCTTATGCAACCTACTGTAATCTCAAATACAATCTCATGCAACCTGAAGAACCACATTGCAACACATGTAAGCCCATGCAACCCAAATGAAATTTCAAATGCAACCTTAAATTCAATTCAATGCAACCCCATTTACAAATTTCCAAAGAGATTTCCCATGATGTTACATGGGTTGTAGCCGTTACACCTCAAGTTTCATAGGTTTTGAAAATGTTGCAAAAGAGGTTGCAGATTTTTCAATAGTGGTTGCAACATTTGTTGAAGAGGTTGCATACATTTCAACAAGCCCATGTAACCTAAAACAACTTTAAAAAATTTATTTGCATTTGACAATATATACATAAGAATAATCAAAATAAAAAGTGTCATTTGACAAAGGATCAAAACCATTGTAATGTTGGGAATTTGGGAGCAAAAAAAGAATAATTTTTGGAAATATACAGATAACCATCACCACTCTAATACTTAGATTCAACATATATATAAATATAAAGATATATATATATAGGGGACGACTACAACGCATCCCTTTTTTTTGCAACACCGGTGCATCCTTTTTCTATTTCGGCACCTGGATAGATATAATCCCAAAGTTTTTTATATGACGATGTACATTGAAGGTATTTAGAATATCCTGCAAATTTTCAAGAACTTTTGAATAGTTTACGAAGCCGAAAATAGAGTTCAAACTGTCAAATTTTACACGCGTACACAAAAAAAAAAAATAAACACGCGTGCAACAGACAATATAGACCTTGTTTCGGACCATAATTTCTTTTCTTGAAAATTTGTAGGATGTTCTAGATAGCTATAATGTACACCATCATATAAATTTTTTTGGGATTATAACTATTCAGGTGCTGAAATAGAAAAATGATGCACCGGTGTTGCAAAAAAAAAAAAAGATGTGTTGTAGTCGCTCCCTACATATATATATATATGTATAAAATAGTGTAAAAAGGATGAGGATATATAATTAATTTCTCATCTCTATATGATGTCATGTTAGTTATATATGTTTTGATTTGTCGTATCTTTTATATACAAAATTTTTCCACTAAGAAGTAAAAGTTTCTAAATATATTTTCAAGTCTTTCTCCTTATGTTGAAGTCTATGTTGCTATTCAGTTTGTCTATATACGGTATTTGAGCTCTATTATTCGATCAATCTAATTGTGTGAGACTATCAAAATGAAGTAGGCAACTTTGTTCGTAGATAACTAGATATTGCTAGTGATTATGCCATGATCACTCTTTAAAATTTATGCCTGGAGAATGTAACAAACCAGCGCACTTCTAAGCCCAAATCACTATCTTGTAAGACTTACTTATTCCAATGTTATAGAATATATAAAGAATTGTCCTCTTATTGTATTTATCTCTGCTGCTTTGGAGAGCCCATCTATCAATATATATTTATATATATATACATAAGAATAATTAAAACAAAGTGTCATTTAACAAAGGATTAAAACCATTGCAATCTTGGGAATTTGAGAGCAAAAAAAATTTGGAAGTGCCCTTCTTAAAAATATTTTCTCTACTCTGCATTTAAACAAGATAAGAACTAATGAAAAAATATTAACTTTGACATAAAAAAGATTCATATCAAATTGAGAAAAGATTAATTTTGTTATACACTCCAAGTAATCTTACAAGGACATTTACATGCACACACATACATATATATATATATATATATATGAATATTATTTTAGAGTGAAATAATATTTAAAGACTTAAAAGTACTGAAAAATTACAGGCTCAGTTATTAAAAAAATTTGAAGGTATTTTCAATAAATGAGTAGTAATGGTAGTAGTAGAATATCTTGTGGCTGGTGACAGCGAAGCCAAGAGGGAGGCAGAGCTCCGGAGGTGGAGTGGGTTGGAATGTCGTCGACAGAGACTAGCGGCGAAGACTCAATGATAAGAGACAGCATGACTAAGACTGGTACCATTATCAAATGGACTAGGGTGGATTGCAAAGGTCACAACTATTTGTAGAGGTCGTCGAGATCGAAATGGCTGGTTCATGAAAATAGTTTCATAGGTTGATTCTAGTTTGGTTTTCGATCTTAGATTTTGCTGGGTTTTTTTTTTATTTCAATCTTGTTTTGGTTGCTTTCATGATTTAGATTTGGTCAAATCAACTTCTTGTTGAAGATGGAAGCTCACATTGCCATCGGCAATAGTTGTCACTGAATGAGAAGAAGAAACCATAATTTTGATTAAAAAAACTTTAGTTTATGTAGTTTTGAGTTTATTATTCATTTACCGTATAAATGATTAACTAGTTTTATATATACGTATTTTTTTAACAATCTCTTTATTTTATTTAATAAAATAATACCCTTTCCCCAATTTACTCACAACCATAACAACTTTCCTTAAATAACTTTATTAACCAAATCATGAATTTATTACATATTACCTAACACCGAGATCACCTTAAATGATTTACTACCTCACCTAACAAAATTTAATATATTGGTTGAAGAAGATGAAGACGTACACCCATTGGTAGTCGACGTAGTTGTTTAGATACTCATTGATAGTTGGTGCAATTGTTCATATTAGATATTAATATGTAGTTGATGATGTTTATGATGTTTTTTTTCGTTTTCTCTAGTTCAATTTTTGGATACCAATTGGTAGAATAATAAACGGAAAGAGTATATATAAAAGGGATATCAATTAGAGGTACAATGAGAGCTCATTTAAAAAAAAATACTAAAAAGCATAAGATAGTCGAAAATAGACATAAATCAATTAATGATATGTTTTAAATACTATTTGGTGTAAAAAAAAAATATTGGCGGCAATAATACCAAAATCATTTCAATAGTTACACTTTAATACCTAAATCGTTTTTTTTTCGACAATAATACATTATGTCAAGAAATTGGTGCAATTGGTACCCAGACTTAACATTTGTCACAAGTACACACGCGGCAGGATCTTATTGGTCCAACTCATTTTAATTATTTAAATATTATAAAAAAATAAAAATCATTTTAAAATAAATAAATATGATTTAAAATTAAAAAATATTATAAAAATCTAAATTAATTAAAATGAAAATCTAAATTATTATAACCTAAATTAACTAAATCCCATAACTAAAATAAACCTTAAAATTACAAAACACAAAAATAAAATAATTTTTTTTTATTTTAACACCAATTATAGTTCATATAAAAGATTGGAATCATGAAGAAAAAAAATCTATTCTTGAGTAGTTCTTCTTTAAAACTAAATATAGTTCATCAATCTATCTAAAGAAGATTGGAATCATGCAAAAAAAATGTAGAATGGATAAGATGAAGAAAAAGAGTTGCAAGACAAACAAGCTGCCAACGAGATAAACAATGTCATATTTAATCGAGGTACCAAGTGTATCATATTACGATCTGCATATCAATTCTCTTAAAATTTAGACAAAGAAACCCAGAAAAATGGCAAGAACAAAGGGAAAAAAACCCCCAAATTCAATTGTCTACAGCCATAGATCTCTTCGACACTATCAAATAAACATGAAAAATGTTAACCATAAACCCAGATCCATTCAAAAAGTTGAGCATAATGAACTCAAATGTAACGCCCTACTACCCAAGGGCCGTTACCTTGTGCATTTTAAACAGTGTTAAACTCGCGCTAAATGAGTTATTTGGCCATAATCGTGTAACTAAGTGTGATTAACGGTTTAAGATTTAAAAATTTGGTCAAAGATACAACGTTTCACTAAAACGTTTACTGTATACATTGGGATCCCAACATATATTTTTAAAGGTTAATTACAATAAAAGATTTACAACCAGCCGACCAAAGCAGAAAAATAGGGTTTAAGCCTAGTTCCTCTTTAAACCATCGGACGTGGTGGTCGAGCAGCCACATATGCACACATTGTCACCTAAGCTCTCCAACTCAAGGATGGTCCAACTTTCTTTTGCCTTTACCTGCACCACATAGCACCCGTGAGCTAAGGCTCAGCAAGAAAACTCAACATGCGCATAAACAGATAATAACATGTCACTAAATCATAATAAGCATGCCTAGCAGTAATAGCCCTATTCATAGATGCAGGCAAATCCAAATAAATGATTATGGGGCCCTACGTCCTGTATAGATGACTGTCAAGTCAATCTGGGGATCTGCTCCCTAGCCAACCATGAGAACCCTAGCCAAAACTCCCAACAAAACCAATCATTCAACCTAGAAATCCCAACTGAAAACCAGAACTAAAATAGAGAAAACAGGGATTTTAATGGCTAGAAACTTACCTCAACCTCAGATTATGATGCTCTTCAATGGTGGAACACACTCCCAAACTCCCAAGGCTTACTTCCCAAGCTTGAATCCTCAAGAATTGGCTCAAAAATCACAAAGAAAACTGAAGGAGAAAAGGTACGGAAGAACTCTTGAAGATGCTTTGTTTTCACTACCTTTCTACAGCCTTCAATGGCTAATATCTATCCTAGGGGTGAAAAGACTAAAATACCTCTAGGTCAATTAAGGGTTTCTAAAGGCTCCCAAGGGCAAAATTGGTATTTCCCACCTACCTCATTAATCATAATTAACGCTCTCCAATTCCTGCTATTCTCGATAATCTCAAACACCAATAATTCATATCCTATTACCCTTTAATTCCCGGCAATACTCTAATCATTAAAATCACCCCGAGACTCATCCCGAGCCCCGAAATTAAACCTGTTATGACTAGACCGCTAATTAATATTCCAAGATCGTCTCATGGCGAATAGCTCGAACAAACCCACATTATAATGTGGTCTCAACAATATATCATCAACATGCATACAAATATACAATTATACCCTCGACGGACCAAATTACCAAAACACCCCTATAATGAAATGTAGACCCACATGCATGCATTTAACATCATATTATAATATAATTCACATATACATGCATATAATCATTTAATGGCATAATTAAACAATTATGGCCCTCCCGGCCTACTAATCCAACCATTAAACCGCATTAGGGATTTCAGGGCATTACAACTATCCCATCCTTACAGAAATTTCGTCCTTGAAATTTACTTGAACAGCTCGGGATACTGATTCTACATATCTAAGTCCAGCTCTCAGGTCGCTTCCTCGACCTTGCTGTTCCTCCACAACACCTTAACCAAAGGTATCGTCTTATTCCTGAGGACCTTGTCTTTTCTGTCAAGTATTTGAACTGGATGCTCCTCAAAGGAGAAATCTGGCTCAAGCTTCAGATCTTCATAGCTCAAAATATGACTCACATCAGATACATACCTCCGAAGAGCTGAAACATGAAATACATTATGCATAGCTGACAATGCTGGAGGCAAAGCCAATCTGTAAGCCACTTGACCAACCCTCTCCAAGGTCTCAAATGGACCTACAAATCTAGGGCTCAGCTTGCCCTTCTTCCCAAACCTTCTCATCCCTTTCCATGGCGAGACTTTAAGGAAAACATAGTCTCCCACTTGGAACTCCACATTCCTGCGCTTGGGATCTGCATAACTTTTCTGTCTACTTTGAGAAGCAAGCATCCGAGCTCTAATCTTCTCAATGTCCTCACTGGTCCTCAGAACTACCTCAGGACCTAAGTATCTCCTTTCCCCTATCTCATCCTAATGAATGGGAGACCTACACTTCCTACCATACAGCATCTCATAAGGTGCAACTCCAATGGTAGACAGATAATTGTTATTGTAGGAGAACTCTATCAAAGGTAGATACTTACTCCAAGATCCACCAAAGTCCAGTACACATGCTCGCAACATGTCTTCCAATATCTAGATCGTCCTCTGAGATTGCCCATCTGTCTGAGAATGATAAGCAATACTGAACCTCAATTGTGTCCCCATGGCCTTTTGCAAACTTCCCCAGAACTTGGAAGTAAAAGTAGGGTGGTCCCGATCTGACACGATCAACCTTGCCACTCCATGGAGGCGCACGATCTCTCTCACATAGAGATCTGCATACTGCTCAACTGTATATGTATTCCTCACTGGCAAGAAGTGAGCTGACTTGGTGTAGTGATCCACTATCACCCAAATAGAATCATGCTAACCAACAGTCCTGGGTAAGCCCACCACAAAATCCATTGTGATGTCCTCCCACTTCCACTCTGGGATATCTAGAGGCTGCAATAACCCTGCCGGCCTCTGATGCTTAGCCTTGACCTATTGACATGTCAAATACTTAGCCACATACTCTACTACATCCCTCTTCATCCCCGGCCACCAATACAACGATCTCAAATCTTGATACATCTTCGTGGTGCCTGGATGCAAAGAGTAAGGTGTAGTATGAGATTCATCCAGAATCTCTCGCCTCAAAGAAGACTCTAACGGAACACATATCCGCCCATTGTATCTCAACAAGCCTAACTCAGACAATGTATAATCTCTGGATGCTCCAGCCAGAACATCCTCTCTGATCTTGATCAGCTGTGGATCACTCAACTGGCCCTCCTTGATTCTCTCCAACAGCGTAGACTGTAGCGTAATATTAGCCAACTGACCCACCAGCAACTCTATACCAGCTCTATTCATATCATCTTCTAACTCTCTGTCTATCAGCCTCATACCATAAATCTGTCCCGGACCCTTCCGGCATAAAGCATCAGCTACCATGTTGGCCTTTCCTGGGTGATACAAAATCTCACAGTCATAATCTTTTACTAACTCCAGCCAATGCCTTTGTTTCATATTTAAATCTTTCTGGGTGAAGAATTATTTCAGGCTCTTGTGGTCTGTATAGATCTCACACTTCTCTCCGTAGATATAATGCCTCCATATCTTTAAAGCAAAGACCACAGCTGCTAACTCTAAATCATGAGTGGGATATCTCTTTTCATACTCCTTCAACTGACGAGAAGCATAAGCAATTACCTTCTCTTACTGCATCAGAACATAGCCCAAACCCTGGTGAGAAGCATCACAATAAATCACAAACTTCTCTTGATCTGTTGGAAGACTCAGAATCGGAGATGTAATCAATCTCTGCTTCAGTTCCTGGAAATTATTCTCACATTTATCTGACCACACAAATTTCTAACTCTTGCGTGTCAGCTCAGTCAATGCAGTAGCAATCTTTGAGAACCCTTCCATGAAACGCCTATAATAACCTGCTAATCCAAGGAAACTTCTAACTTCAGAAGCATTCTTTGGCCTTGGCCAATCTCTGAGCGCTTCAATCTTTACTGGATCTACCTTAATCCCCTCCTTACTGACAATGTGCCCAAGAAAGGATACCTGAGATAACCATAACTCACATTTCTTGAACTTCGCAAACAATCTGTGTTCCCTCATTCTCTATAGAACCAACCTCAGATGCTGCTCATGCTCTGACTCAGACTGAGAATATACCAGAATATCATCAATGAAGACGATCACAAACTGGTCCAAATAATCCTTGAACACTCGGTTCATCATATCCATAAAAGCAGCAGGGGGCATTAGTCAATCCAAAAGACATGACTAAGAACTCATAATGCCCATACCTGGTACAAAAAGCAGTCTTCGGTATGTCTCCCTCCTTGACCCTCAACTAATGATAACGAGAACGAAGGTCGATCTTTGAGAATACATTTTTACCTTGCAACTGATCAAATAGATCATCTATCATTGGCAAAGGATACTTATTCTTAATTGTCAACTTATTCAGTTCTTTGTAATCAATACACATTCTCAGAGAACCATCCTTTTTCTTTACAAACAGAACTGGAGCACCCTAAGGTGAGAAGCTAGGTCTGATAAAACTCAAATCCAACAACTCTTGCAACTGGACTTTTAACTCTTTCAACTCAGCTGGGGCCATTATGTAAGGTGCTCTAGACACTGGCTCCATCCCTAGTGCCAGTTCTATAACAAACTCAATTTCTCTGTGCGGTGGCAACCCTGACAAATCTTCTGGAAACACGTCCAGAAATTCACAAACAAGTCTTGTATCTTCTGGTCTCACTGGCATGACCTGAGTGGTATCCACCACACTGACTAAGAATCCAATGCAACCTTCTTGCAATAAATCTCTAGCCCTCAATATAGAAATCATAGGTATGCGAGGTCCATGCACAGTACCAAAAAACAAAAAAGGATCCTTACCTTCAGGCTCAAAGGTGACCATCTTCCTTCTGCAATCAATGGTTGCCCCATACTTTGCCAACCAATCCATACCCAATATCATGTCGAAGTCAGTCATAACCAACTCTATCAAATCCACTCACAACTCTCTGCCATCCACTGTCACTGGCAAAGATTTGACCTATCTCCTGGATACCACTAACTCTCCAGTGGGCAACAAAGTTCCAAACCCCACAGCATAAAAATCACAAGGTCTACACAATCTATCAATAATACTACTAGCAACAAAAGAATGTGTAGCACCAGAATCAATCAGTACATTATAAGGGGTTCCAGCACTAAGAAGCTGACCTGTAACAACTGAGGGAGAAGCCTCAGCTTCTACTTGAGTCAATGCGAACACTCAAGCTGTGGCCGAGCTGTCCGCTTTCCTGGGTTCTTCTTTTCTGATCTTAGGGCAATCCTTTTTAAGATGACCCACTGCTCCACATGAGAAGCAGGCCCTTGCCCTACACTCCCCCAAATGACGTCTCTTGCATCTAGGGCATTCAGGATAAGACTTCTAGGCTTCATTACCACCTATACGACCCATTGAAATACCACGGGGCCGCCTATCAGGACCTGGGACTGGGAAGGTGTCAGGAACCTTCCTCTTCTGCTCACTGGGGCCTACACCCCTACCAGAACCCACAAATGGAGGACCTGTCCTCCTGAAATCCTTTCTGGTTGTACTATCTCGCCAGATCTTGTTCTCTGCACTCTCAGTTGTGAGTGCCTTCTCAACCACATGTGCATAGGTAGTAACCCCATCCACAGTGGTGATACGTACATCACGGGCTAATTTGGGCTGTAGCCCCTGAAGAAACATCTCTCTTCTAGTCCCGTCAGTGGGCACCAGCTCCATGGAAAATTTTTCCAAATGATCAAACTTTAAGTCATACTCAGTGACTGACAAACTTTCCTGAAGTAGCCTAATGAATTCCTCAGCCTTAGCTGCCCTGATGGCATCATTATAATATTTCTCGTTGAACAGAGTTTGAAACTCTTCCCAACTCAAGGCATTTACATTCTTGGTCTGGGTAATAACCTCCCACCAAATCCGGGCATCCTCCCGAAACATATAAGTGGCACGGACCACCCTCTCATTACCAGT
Source organism: Humulus lupulus (assembly GCF_963169125.1). Taxonomy (NCBI): domain Eukaryota; kingdom Viridiplantae; phylum Streptophyta; class Magnoliopsida; order Rosales; family Cannabaceae; genus Humulus; species Humulus lupulus. Next base: position 19,348,070 of record NC_084801.1, on the reverse strand, counting down.
TACCCTCATGAAATCAAGGATAGTGGTAATCATACTCATCCACTGCTCTGCCTTGCCAGAATCTGCACTGCCCTAAAAAACTGGAGGTTGCTGCTTCCTGAACCTTTCATAAAGAGGTTCCCATTTATTCCCAACCTCAGGCAGCTGCTCTGTTGCTAGCATCGACACAGGGGGTACCTCTGATACACTGGCCACTGCAAGCGCTTGCTGTTGTCTCAGGAGACGAAGCTCTTCTCCCTATCTCAATATTGTTGCCTGCAGATCACTAATTATCTGCTGCCAGTTTACAGGAGCTGGCTATGGAATCTGTGACTGGTCATTCTCCTGACCCTGACTATTATTATTCTAGCCTTGATCACTCTGGCCAGCTGACATGTCTGCCTGCCCTGGATTCATTCTTATCACTTATACCTTGCTGAAACAATGATCAATACAGCCAGTCAGGTAGTAATAACTAAACCTCTTACCGCCTTACGGTCCAATAACAAACAGATAGTTATCACATTCCACAGTCATACAGTTATACAAGCATATACATGTTTATAGCATTTAGCACTTAGCATGTATCACATAATAATTCACAATCAACAATACTAATAAGTATGTTCCAGCAATCTCAGTACTAATTAGCACACATTTGCTGAGGATATAATATTTCAGGGCACATGTTTAACATGGTGTCTCATGCACACAGGTAAAGCATATATACTATATTTAAGTAGTTATACATATAACTACATAAATAATTACCAAACCATGAGTCGAGCTTAACTTCAGCGATGTGTGTACATGCCCAGCCAGTCTACAGGAACCCTAACCTTGGCACGCTCTGATACCAAGTTGTAATGCCTTGATTACCCCAGAACAGTTACGGTGAACCGGAAATTTGACTCTCTACCCGAGTCCTTTGGTTAAAAACGTGCTTCTAAGTGTTATTAACAGGCTAAGGTGAAAAGCCAATAAAACGGAAAGGATATATTTTATTTAATACATAAAATTGTACATGGGCCCATAAAAACATTTACTAGTTATTTACAACTCAAAGTGGTCACTATTGTTTCAAATTAACAACTCGCTGACCTAAGTGGCAAAAATAGGGTAAACCCCCTAGTTCCTCTGAGAACTCCTTGGTCGTGGTGGTCAAGCGGCCGCATATGTACACATCACCACCTAAGCTCTCCACTCAAGGTTGGGTGAGCTTTTCTTTCCCTTTACCTCCACCACATAGCACCCATGAGCCAAGGCCCAACAAGAAAACAAAACATAGCATGATATAATATCAACAATGATCATAATAATCATTCAGGACTTTCAGTCCAAAACATGTATGTGACAGTGGAAAAGTCACTAAGGTGGGTTCCGTTCCCAATAGCCATGTGACGATAGGGTCACCGGGGATTTAGAGATAAGTGATCATTTCACTAGTTTAAATAGGTTAGGTGCATAATGACTAGTTACCAACATAACCTACCTCATGGCTATAGAGTCATATCCATGGAACGTTGTTCCCTAGCCATGTGACAAGCAGTCTCCTAGGCCTTAGGCCCTGGCTCTGAGTAACTAGTCCTAGACTAGCCAAGCACTTATAAGTTTCATCGACTTTAGGGTCAGTGCAGCTTTAACTCCTTAGAGTCATTCAACGCTGATATCGATTAGATCTAGTTTTCATTCAGCCCTGCGTTCAGGACGCTTATGCTGTTTCTAACTCTTAGGTCAGTAATACGCGACCAGTGCCGTCCCTGACTAGTCAGTGCCATACACAAGTAAACAACATCCACTAGCATTTAATATGCAATCAATGTCCACATTTATCAACCAACATGCCTCAACAACAGTCATGCATGTCATATACACAAGGTGCAGTTTTCTTACCTCTGGTTCGAGCGAGAAATAAAATAAGAACGACTCCTGAGAATGATCGACCTTTTGATTCCTTAGCGGTTACCTAATCACAACCAATTATAACCTCCATTAATAAAATTCAACAATAAGAGGGTCTTAACAACCCCACTCTCGGGACCTCGAAACATACACACGGTGAGTAGATTCGATTTCGGTCCATAAGGATTGAAACCCCGAGCCAAAAACCCTTAAAAACACTCAAAACAGGATTCTGGAGGAACAGAGTAGTGCTACAGCGTTGCTCCCTAGTGCCCCAGCGCTATACTCAGAACCCCCAAACCGCCCACAGAAATCCTATGTAGTGCTATAGCGCCCTCTGATAGGTGTTGTAGTGCTACCCCCAAACTGATGCTCCCCTGAAACCTCCTTCGACTCCTTCAATTCCAACCTGATTCCAATGCTTCCAAATCCCATTTTTTGTGCCAAATGAACCCAAAAACCATCCTCACATACCCCAAGCATCACAACCACGGGAACCCTTGCCAAAACTCCCAACAAAACCAATCATTCAACCTAGAAATCCCAACTGAAAACTAGAACTAAAACAGAGCAAAGCAGGGATTTTAATGGCTAGAAACTTACCTCAAGCTCATATTATGATGCTCTTCAATGGTGGAACACACTCCCAAACTCCCAAGGCTTACTTCCCAAGCTTGAATCCTCAAGAATTGGCTCAAAAATCACAAAGAAAACTGAAGGAGAAAAGGTACAGGAGAATCTTGAAGAAGCTCTGTTTTCACTACCTTTCAACAGCCTTCAATGGCTAATATCTATCCTAGGGGTGAAAAGACTAAAATACCCCTAGGTCAATTAAGGGTTTCTAAAGGCTCCCAAGGGATAAATTGGTATTTCCCACCTATCTCGTTAATCATAATTAACGCTCTCCGATTCCCGCTATTTTCGATAATTTCAAACACCAATAATTCATATCCTGTTACCCTTTAATTCCTCGCAACACTCTAATCATTAAAATCACCCCAAGACTCATCCCGAGCCCCGAACTTAAACCTGTAATGACTAGACCGCTAATTAATATTCCAAGATCGTCTCATGCCGAATAGCTCGAACAAACCCACATTATAATGTGGTCTCAAAAATATATCACCGACATGCATACAAATATACAATTATACTCTCAACAGGCCAAATTACCAAAACACCCCTATAATGAAATGTGGACCCACATGCATGCATTTAACATCATATTATAATATAATTAACATATACATGCATATAATCATTTAATGGCATAATTAAACAATTATGGCCCTCCCAGCCTACTAATCCAGTCATTAAACTGCATTAGGGATTTCGGGGCATTACAATACCCTGAGTGATGCTTGTCTTTAGTGACGAGTGTACATGCCCAGCTTGTCTACAGGAACCCTTAGCCTTGGCTCACTCTGATACCAAGTTGTAACGCCCTACTACCCAGGGACCGTTACGCTATGCATTTTAAACAGTGATAAACGCTAAACGATTCATTTGTCCATAATCGTGAAACTAAGTGTGATTGAAGGTTTAGGATTAAAAATTTTGGTCAAAGATACAATGTTTTACTAAAACATTTACTGTATACATTGTGATCCCAAAATATATTTTAAAGGTTAATTACAATAAAAGATTTACAACCAATCGACCTAAGCGGCAAAATAGGGTTTATCCCTAGTTCCTCTTTAAACCCTCGGTCGTGGTGGTCGAGTAGCCGCATATGTACACATTGTCACCTAAGCTCTCCAACTCAAGGATGGTCCAACTTTCTTTTTCCTTTACCTGCACCACATAGCTCCTGTGAGCCGAGGCTCAGCAAGAAAACTCAACATGCTCATAAACATATAATAACATGTCACTAAATCATAATAAGCATGCCTAGCAGTAATAGCCCTATTCATGGATGCAGGAAAATCCAAATAAATGATTATGGGGCCCTGTACCCTCTATAGATGATTGTCAAGTCAATCTGGGGATCTGCTCCCTGAATAGATGACTCATGAATCTATCTCTGGGGATCCGCTCCCTGAATAGATGACTAATGAGTCCATCTCTGGGGATCTGCTCCCTGAATAGATGACTAATGAGTCCACATCTGGGGATCCGCTCCCTGAATAGATGACTAATGAGTTCATCTCTGGGGATCCACTCCTTAAATAGATGACTAATGAGTCCATCTCTAGGGATATGCTCCCTGAATAGATGACTAATGAGTCCATCTCTAGGGATTCGCTCCCTGAATATATGACTAATGAGTCCCTCTCTAGGGATCTGCTCCCTGAATAGATGACTAATGAGTCCATCTCTGGGGATTCGATCCCTGAATAGATGACTAATGAGTCCATCTCTAGGGATCTACTAACTAATCCATGTGACGTTTCAGTCACCTAAGCCTTTTGGCCTTGGCTCTAAGTGACTAGCCTTTAGACTAGACAAGCGCTTTCTTCGACCTTAAGCTCGGTCAAGAATTTAATGCTCATGTGGATTAGATCTAATCATATCGACTCCGCGTTCAATACACTAATGGCGTTCTTGACTCGTAGGTGAATTCCATACGACCAGTGCTCAGTACTATTGCCAATCATGATTGATGAGTCAAGACTTCACGACCAATACTAACACCAATGTCGTTTTGACTAATGAGTCAGTGCCACACACAAGTAAGCAATGCAACCAAACATATATCATATGTCAAATACCCAAATATAAGGCATTCAGCATGCTTACTCAACATTCACCAGCATAATTATGATCATGCGCATTTACAGAGACTCAAGCTTTGATCAATTCCATATTCAATATCCATGCCATGCCATAATCACATGTATCGCATGCATCACATACTGGGTGCAGTTTTCTTACATGGTTCAAGCACAGGTTACCAATAAACGACCCTCAAGCACGATCCTGTTTCCAAGCCCCTAGCGATAACCTAGTCACAACCATAATATAGAATCCCATCAAAATGAGTAAATAAATTATTCCAGACCAAGTCCTAGCCTCCGGGACGTCGAAACCTACCAACTCGTGTAGTAAGATCGATCTCGAGCCCTTAGGTTTATGTTCACATCAATAAAAACTCATTTTGGCTATTTCCGCCCTTTTGGGTCGCGGCCCCAAAAACCCAGGTCGCGGTTTAATCAAGAACAGGGGCTAAACCCCTCTCTGCTGCGTCGTGGGCCGCGGCCTAACAAAATGGGAAAGCGGCCCAAAGTGCCCCCAACAGCCAAAAACCTCTTTTTTTCCAGCCTGGGCCGCGACACAAAATAAAAGGGTCACGGCCCAACCACGAACACAGCTTAAAAACTTCGATTTTCCCACTTTAAAATCTTCCAAAAACCTATCCAAACATACCCAAATCTCATAAACAAAGTTCACAATCATCTCAATGGCACAAAATCCTCAAAACCCAAGCTTCAAACCATTCAAAAACTCCTCAAAACGTAAAATCCAAATTCAAAACTTAATAAATAATAGGAAATGGAAACTCAAAAATTCAAAGCTTAAATTACCTTTGATTATGTCGTTTCTCACAAATCCTCCGGCTAATAAGCTTATAATCTTTCCTAGAATCGCTATGCCTCGATCCCTGCTTGTATCCAAGTCATAAAACTCGAGTGTCCTTCGAAAATGCAAATGGGTGTTGAAAAGGGAACTGAAGAGAGAGAGAGAGAGAGAGAGAGAGAGAGAGAGAGAGAGAGAGAGAGAACATTCTGAACCTTTTTTTTTATGTTTTGGATAGGTTACTTCGAGCTTACGTAACCTCAAGGAATTCCTAATGCTCGGGGTCCCAAAAACGCCCCCCGAGTAAAATAGTCAAAATTCGTAGAATTCTCTCCTGATCTCACTAACTCCCAATTTAAATATTTGATCCCATTATCCAATATCACGGTAATGTGCTAAATACCCAATATACCCTTGACTCACTCCGAGTAAATTATGGGTCCCGTTGTGACTTTCCCACTAGCTTGCTTCCTAGGAACGTCTCGTGCGAGTAACCCAAACATACTCACATAATAATGTGGTCTCACACATATATCACATAATGCCAAATATATCCAAAACGGGGCAAATTATGAAAATTTCCCAATTAAACAAAAATGGGCCCACATGCATATTTAATACACCTAAACATACATATCAAGTCATATTATAATATAACTCACATAATCACATAATAATACATATAAATATCATATAATCACATAATTCTATAATTTGTCATCCTGGCCCCCTAATCAAGGCCCTAAGCCTTTTAGGAAATTTGGGACGTTACATCAAATATACAAATTTTATTTCAAAATCTCCCAATTCTAAGCACACAATGGGTTGAAAAATCTACAAATTTCACCAAAATACAATCAAAATACAAAAATTCAGATCCAAAAATCCATAAACAAAACCCAAACTTGAAAAATAAAAACCCAAATCTTTCAACAACACAAATCACTATCTTTGTCAAAGCAATCTTTCGATCATCCTAGTCATTGAACACCTTGTCTCCGTAGCCCAACTGCCTTCCCATAAGTCTCCTCCAATCTCTTCTCCAAGCCATCTTCCCACTGCCTTCCCTACATTCTTCCCGTTGCCTCCATAGGTCGCCTTCTCCTAGCCATCTTCCTGTCACTATCGCTGCCTTCCATGGGTGAAGCTAGTAGTTACAAAGCAAAAAAAAGAAGGGAAAGGAAGAAGGAAAGGAAGGAAAACTTAACGTCCCCAGTCCAAGTTCATATCCAAATGAGCATGAACATAGAACTTAGGAACCCATAAAAATAAGAAGAACAAATAAAAAAACACTTAGAAACCCACTGCAAGATCTGAAATCTGACGCTGGAAATCTGGGTTGGAGGTTTTTCGTTGCCATTGATCCCTCCATCCACAAGCCAAGGTTGATTTCTCGTTGATCTGCAACCTGTGGCTGCCTTCCATGGTTGCCGAAGCTACCATTACAAAAAATATATATATTAAAGGAGAGGGAAGGCAACGAAGAAGGAGAGAAGGGAAAGGGAAGGAGGAGGAATCGTGATTTTCATTTAATTTTTTTTACTAATTTTCTTTTATTTTGTTTATTTTTTGGTTTTAATAATTGTAATTACATTTTTTTAGTTTTAGTTTACTTAAGTTTAATTTTGATTTATTGAAAAATTAATTTAGTGCCTTTTTAATGATTTTGAATATTTTTATAATATTCAAATAATTAAAAATAATAAGGATGAATAAAATCATGACACGTGAGCACCTGTGTCAAGCGTTAAGTCTGGGTACCAACTATTGCACCGATTTCTTAACAGAATGTATTATTGCCGCAAAAAAAAATTGAGTATTAAAGTGTAATTTTTTAAAAGATTTAAGTATTATCGCCGCCAATATAAAAAAAAGAACTCATTATAAAACTTGAACACCAAAAAATATCTAAAAATTGAGAAATACTAAAAGTGTATAATATAGACTAAAAATAGTATACTATTTTTTTTAGCAAGAATACTATATGCTTTATATACTAATTAGTAGAAAAAGAAATTAAAAGAAACACTAAAAAATATCCAATTCAAAAATATTTCAATACAAATAAATGGTAGAAAAATGGGCCAAAAAACAAATGTTATGTTTTTTTATACCAATTAGTAGAAAAAAAAATTAACAAGCAGAGCAATTAATTAAGGAAATACAATGAATGTGTCAAAATGGTAAGTAATATACATATAATTGTATTAACAAAATATTGGGTATAATAAAGAATTAAATAAAACTTGAATGTGGATTATTTAAGTTAATAAATATTATAATATGGATATATTAAAATATGCATATCATTAGTAATTAATTACAATATAACATATGGGAGTTTAAATCTTTCTTGAAAGGAAGCTTGATGATGTACTTATGCATAAAGATGAAAAATATTGGGCACAGAGCAAAGAATTCTTGGCTCAAGTTTGGTGATAGAAATTCCTTTTTCCACAAGTATGCTTTTAATCACAAGCAGAAGAGTCGAACTACTAGTGTGTTTAATCTTGATAACTTGTCGATGGATGATAAGGGTGGAGTGGCCAATGTTCTCGTAATTAAATTATTTTATTCACCTCAGCTTCGCCTACACAGATAGATTTAGACCTTGTTCTTGGAGTGGTTGATAGTCGAATTGATGACTCCATAAATGCTAGTTTGCTTCGGCCATTTAATGACTCGGTTTTTAAATGGCTCCTTCTATAAGATGTAGGGAAAGGATGGTAGTTCTATCAGAAATTATGGGGTGTTGTTGGAATGAGGAGATTACTTCACTGAATGAGATCCTTATCGCGCTAATTCCTAAATGTTCATAATCCCACCAAAGTTGTTGATTATCGCCCTATTAGCCTATGTGATGTCCTTTACAAGATCACTGCTAAGGCTTTGACTAAAAAATTGAGATAATGTTTGGGGTCTGTCATATCTAAGTAGCACCGTGTCTTTCTTCTGAGACGTTCGATTACCGATAATACCACAATTGGGTTTGAGTGTGTTAATGCCATCAAACGTCACAAGAATGGTAAAAATAAAGTTTTGTCCCTTCAAATTGATATGTATAAATCTAATGATCGTGTTAATTGGAGGTTCTTGCAATGTATGATGCTCAAATTACTTCTGTCACTTATTTTGTTATTCTTAATGGTGAATTCTTTGGTAATATTGTACCTTCTAGGGGCTTGAGGCAATATACAATCCTATTTCCCCATTTTTGCTTTTGCTCTATGATGAGGGTCTCTCGTCGCTAATTAGACGTGAGGAGCAACGTGGTGTGATTCAGGGTCTTAAATGTGGTAAATTAGGACCTACTGTATCCCATCTCTTCTTTGCAGATGATAACTTGTACGTGCTTTTCCTTAGAGCAACGTTATGTGTGTGTGCTTGGTTTAAGGAAATTATATATCTTGGTATGAAAAAGCTTTGGGACATTGTTAATTTCTTTGCTTTCTTAGGGTTTATGTCCTGAAAGCTTATGTAAAGGAATTTTATTTTGGAAATTATTTAAAGTGCATTTTTTCTTATAATTGAATATCTAAATTATTGTTTCTTATAATTGAATATCTGAATTATTATTGAATAATTAATATAAATATAAAAAAAAATTATATTCATTAATGAGAGTATGATATTGTGTTAGTAAGGGAGGAGTAATAAGATCATAAATAATGAATATAATAGTCAACAACATATTAAAGTATGCAATTTTTAATGAATGGTTGCTAGTACGATTCGCTAAGCAATTTGTATGCATGTGATCTACATCCGGATTGCTGATGTAGATAGGTACATCTTAGTGAAGATACTTTACATAGTTAGATTATATATGACAAGACCGATGTGAATTAATTTCTTTATAAACTTACTATTTGTCATAAAGATTTAATTCATATCAAATAGATGATCATATGTCAATTAGTCTAAATCTTGAGTAGTCATAATCTCATATTCATGTCTATTGGATCTTTTGATTCAATAGTTAAAGTTTGTTTGTAAAATAGGCTAATGAAATTTATTTTGTAGATTCAATGGCTGGGAACATGCTCTTACAAGATTTAGAATCCAAATTTTCCTAACGAATCGTATATTGGTTCCCTCAAAGGTTTAATTCTATAATTAAATGGTTAATGAACTCATATTTGTAATGTGAATTTATTTAACCGTTCAATAGTGAATTAATGGTACATAAGGATCAAGAGATAATTAGAAGGGTAAAACAGTAATTTTGTAATTTATGAGCCAATAATTGGAGGACAAAACTATATGGAGTGATTATATCAATGGACTACATGAGATCATTCTAGAAATATGATTCTATAATTACTAATAGTGCAATTATAGTGGAGTATAATATAATTAATATATAAGATTTTTTAATTACAGAGTTTAATTAATAATTTAATTTATTGAAGCTTAGAATTATAGGTTCATGGTCCACAGGCCACCTATATACTACACAGTCTAGGGTGTGAATGTAAGAGAAAAAAAATGACTAATTTACAAGGGAATCAATTTTTTCAAGGTGTAATTATATATGAATTGATTAATTAAATTAATTTACATGTTTTATTTGAAAAATATATTATTAATTAATTATAATATTAATTAGTTAATTAATATTGAGATAATGTATTTGTTTTTTGGAATTAAATAATATTAGATTATTATGAGATAATAATTTAATAAGATTTTACAAGATAAAGTTAATTTTGAATTGACTAATATCATTACTCTTACACATATGAGTAATATGTGTCCACCTAAAAATATGCACCTAAATATTACACATAATAATTTAACAGTTTTTTCAACCAATCACAATTGTTAAAACTGGGATCCACTGTTTTAAAAGGCGGTACCACGTCACTCTTTATAATGTTTTGGTACATATTTTTGGTGCACATATCATTACTCTTATGCATATGAGTAATTAATGATGTGTGCACCCGAAATATGCACATAAACATTACACATAATGATATGGCAGTTTTTTCAACTAATCATATGTTGGGAATTGTGCCCTGAAAGCATATGTAGTATACATGTTTTAATAAATAAATAAATTGAATTTGTTATGCATATATTTCATGGACTATATTATTTTGTGATAATATTAAGTAAATATCAAAAAAATTCATAAGTTCATATATGTGATCTCAACTACGTATTAGTATGGGAGGATTGGGCTTAAGATAAATGAACTTGAATAGTTCGCAATAAAATAAAGTTATTGAATCTTTAGATTAATTACTGCAAGTACGGTCTACTAGTATTATGAATACATGTGATCTAGATCCAGATCACTAGTGTAGTAGGATATTTTAGTGGATGTACTTTATATATTAGAGAATATATAGAACTAGACCAGATATGTTTATTAATACTTAGTTAAATATCGTTTCAAAGTATTAATTAAATATATCATATGATGATCATATACAAATAGATCTTAATCCTGAAGTTACTATGAACTCCTATTTATGTTATATGAGTTCTTTGATTCACTCGTTAGGGTCTTTAGAATGATCAGGCTAGAAACTTTTGTTTTGGGAACTCATTAATGTAAATGGCTGAGGACATAGTATACATATATGGAATTTATACCTTCTCATAAGAGATTGAATAATGGTTCTCTTAAGGTTTGACTTTTGGAACTGAAAGGTTATTGAGCTCAAATTCATAATTTAGTTATGAATTAACCATCACTGGTAAAGTCAATAATACTTAAGGAAACAATATATAATTAAAAGGGTAAAACGGTAATTTTATTCCTGATTAATAATGTACTATTATTAGAGGGTTAATTTGTATGTAATGATTATATCAATGGATGCTTTATTTTATAAAGTACTCAAAATGTCTATAATTACAAGAGTGCAGTCTCATATTTATAGTAGAGTAATTATGAGATTAATAAATTAAGATTATTTAATTAAAGAGTTTAATTAATAATCTCAAATTTATTGAAGCTTGGAATTAAATGTCCATAGGTCCCCACAGCGGCTCTATCAACAATATTCAAGGCAAAAGTTGATATAAAGGGAAAAATGGTTGAAAGACATATTTAAGAAGAAATTTGTTCTTCGGGCCAAATATGTTATTATGTGATAATAGTGATTAATTAATTAAATACAAATTAGTTGTAATTAACAAAATTAATTAATATTTAATTATTATGTAATTTTTGAAATTATATTAAATAATTAAATTTATTTTTGAAATTATATTAAATAATTAATTAATTATAATTTTCAAAATTATAATAAATTAAATATTTAATTTTGAAATTATTATTTAATTTAAATTGGTTTTAATTAATTGGTAGAATTAATTAAATATCTTTATTTGAGTGGAAGATAATAATCTGATAAGTTTAAATTAAATTTGAATTTAAAAGATTGATATTTATTCAAATAATTAATTATATTTGATAATAAGTTAAAAAGATAATTAATTCAATATCAAGTTATTATATTTTTATCTGAGAAGGTAGTTTGAATATATAATTAAATAATTATGGAAAAATCAAATATCCCTAAAATGTAGGGTTATACACGACCACACATAGTCTATGGACTGTGTGTGGCGTGTACTGCACAGATTTTCAGGGATAGATTTTTTAATTTTATTTATTTAATTAATTAATTAATAGAAAATTCAAAAGTTAGTTTTTGGGATATTTTCATTAATAAGATAATTAATTAATTAATTAAAAGATAAATTGTAAATTTGTTACATATTTATTTTTTTAAAATTTGAATATTTTCTTTTTAAGTTGGACTTATCACAAAATAAACAAGAATACTCAAGATACTCTATTACTCGCTCTAAATAAAAGAACGATATTTTTCTATCTCTCCCTGAAAAAGATACACAACCAATCTCAAGTCTATTCCCTTGATCTCATGTGTTGAGTACATCATGTAGAATCAGAAATTAACTATCATTTATTCTCTAAGTGCCCACACACTTCTTAAGGTGTAGAGAACGTTGTGGAAGATCTTGGTGTGAGTACCTAGGAGCAGCTTGGATAGGAAGTTCGTTCAAATTACGAAAAGATAGCAATGACACTTGATAGGCATTAAGAGGTATGTTTTTTATTCTTTTTTTGCTTATGATTAATGTATGTATATTAATGGATCTACATATTTAAATGTAGTTTTTGTTGGATTAGCTTATACACGATCTTTATTTATTTCCATGTATATCTAATATTAAACAAATTAATACGAGATAGCCTAAAACATGTTTCTAAAATTGAATTCAAAGATAAACAAGGAATAGAATACTTACAGTATACGCAGCGGAATTAAGAGTCCTTCCTTCAGTTTCTCTAACTCTTGTATCCTTTCTGTCGCAGAGTATTATCAAGAAACTGAACCGATCTTCTATTTTCTTCACAATCTTCCAATGTATCCTTGAACCACCTAGACTAGTGTGGGAAATTCTCAACACATGAGATACATATAGAGAGAAGAAGAGAAAATAACAAAGTGTGGCTTAGAAAAGGACTTGTGTTTAGAGAGAATATAAAACTATCAGAAAATCTGACTTGTGACTTATCAAACTTCTGTTTTGACTTCTCTCTAAGCACCCCTTTTATAGACTCGATTAGGTCATTTAATTTAATTAAAAAATCAATAAAATAATAGTCATTTTGAAGCCCTGGGTCGAAATTATCATGGGCTATAGGCCCGTGAAATTTCCCATTTGATTATAAGCCCATTGGACTTAAAATCAAGGCTTGTATTATTTTCTATTGATTTAATTAATTAAATAATTATTTAAATCATTTATCAAATTAATTATTTATAATTTGAACATTGATTTAAACTTATTTATGAATTTAGATACCAATTTATCTCAATTAATAAATCTGTCATAATTTCTCTTTTCTTCTCAAAATTACACAATTATGTGAAACTATCCAAAATTGACCTGGTCAACTTTGATAATTCTAATTGATAATTAAATCAATTAATTGAGACTATCTAGATGATTTTATCCAAGGTACAATGGGGACCATGGGCCTATGAAATCAAGCTCCAATAAGTTATCATAAATCTAACAAATAAATTTACTAACTTATTAATTCATCGTGACTCCACTATAGACTTGGAATTACACTCTTGAATTCATAGAACACTCTATAACAAATATAGATACGATATTAATTATCCATTGTTACAACCATAATTGTCACTCAATCCTCTATAGACGGTCTACAATGAGATAGGACTAAAATATTGTTTTACCCCTCATTGTATTTTATCCTTAAAACACTTAGTTCCTTGTAAATGATATTTCAGTAAACTAATTTAATTACTGAAATGAGATCTCTATCATTTAACACCTTGAACCAAACTAAAAGGAAACCATCGTTTCACTTCTTCATCAGAAGCTATAGATGTTCATATCTATGATTAACACTCCCACTCAATTATACTACCGAGTTCCCAAGATGTAAGTATGGGCTAGTCCGTAGGGTAAGCTAGTAACGAACAAGTCAAAGAACTCAAATAATACAATCAGTTAGAATACTAACCACTCAGAATTGAGATTGAATTGACATATGGTCAACTATATGATATGACTAGAATAGATAATAACGGTATGTTTACTTATCTTATCAACTGTCAATATCGCTCCAGTCCGATGTAACAAATACATCTGATCTTATCTACTTTGCTAATGTTCTGGAAAGAACATAACACTATAATGTGTAAGTAGATCATATCGTAGATTGGCAAGTCAGTGTAAATCCTGGGCACTGACTAATCTTAGGACTAACTTATTTTGAACATATAATCATATTTATATTCCACTGTGATTACGTGACTATAAATAAGATTAGCTATATGCTTGGGATTTAATAAAAGTTTATATTAAACAAATAATCATAAAACATGTGAGCAAAGTGATTGACCAAGTCAAAAAATTATTTCTATTCTTTTATTGATAATAAAATGAGATTACAAAGAATTTGAGTTTTAATTAGGGCATAAAACCCCAACAGTTTAAATATGTTACAAAAAATTTGTTGTACACTGGGCCAACCCACCACCATTCTGATGCGTATTAGGAAACTCGTTACTAACAATTGGTATCAGAGCGGTCATTAATCTCTGCACACATTCATTACTGTGTGGGCATAATATGCATTCTTATGTTATCGTAATATGTGTGAGTGGAAGGATGTATGTATGATCAAAGTTTATTCTTAAGGGTCGTTAATTATATGGTATTTTGGGTTTAGGAATTGTTCTTAAATTTCTAGATGAAAAATGTAAGCCATTAAGGGGCATAGGAATTTTTTATAATTTAAGTTTATGCATTAAATTATTTGAAAATTTTCTGTAAGGCCTAAGCCCCGGGTTCCGTGCCCCGAAGCCCGAGCCTTCGCCCAGCCGCGAGCACCTGCGCACCTCGCCCAGTCGCGCGCCCCCTATGGCTGCTGCCTCACGCCCTTGCGCCAGCCACCAGCCAGCTGCTACCGCACCTCCAGCAGCTGTCGTGCGCCGCCGAGCCACCACATGCATCCGCCCCTAGGGTCTCTAAACCCTAGGGCTTGCATTTAAGTTATCCTTTTAAATTATGGGCCTAATTAATTTTAGCCCATAATTAAAAATTGTTTTATTTTGAATTAATTGTTTGAGCCCAAATTCAAACCTGGGCCTAATAACTTAGCAGGCATTAAAGGCCAAGTTAATTATTCAAAATAAAATGGATAAATGACTTAATGGATCAAGACTACTTGTGAAGGCCCAAAGTTGAAGATAGAGATCTCTTTAGGTTTTATTTAGTCTCTTACATTTTTGTGTATATTTTGCAAGTGTTGTAATTTTTCTAGAAATACCCAAGACACCCGGCCCGCATTTATTTATTTATTTAAATGTTTGAATGTGATTAAATTGTTTAATACTTTATCATGCATTTTTCACATGCCATATATATTACCCGCACAGTATTTAAAATTATGCATGCATCTCATATGAGTAGAAACATGTCTTAGGATTGTCCTTTGTGATTATATGCTTTATGTGATGGACCATATAATAATAAATCTAGTTTTAACTAGTTCAAGAGCGGAAATAGATTTTAAAAGTTGTTTGATTTCTAGTATTTAATAAAAAAAATTATTAAATAATAAATGATATTCCTAGTAATTATAGCAAATTAAAATTTAATTAATTAGGGCATAGTTTTATAATTTTATTTTTGCTTAATATGATTAGTAATTATTAGAATATCATTTGGTAAAAATAGATCACTTTACTTTTACAAACTAATTAAAAAGCATAGGATGTTTTGAGAAAACACATATTTTAAAATAGTGAGTGGGAGAGGGTCTCGTGGCACCATTGCTCGTGTCCCCCTAAGGAAGACTTCCGACTGTGTTATTCTCAAGGCAAGCTTCTTTTTCAAGAATATGATTTAATGATGTATTTCAAGTTTGACTGGCCCTAAGGCACACTCTTGAGTTAAGTCATTTATCTAAAATAATGGGTTACACTAACAAGGTACATTAGGCTTTCGAGCGGACTAGTGTATTCTTGACCAAACAAGCGGTACACTCACAAGGTACATTAGGCTTTCGAGCGGACTAGTGTATTTTTTACCAAACAAGTTGTTGTTTATAAATCAAAAGAAAAATGTTGATTTAATTTTTCACTTATAAATTTGAGAACTTGTCTCAAAATTAATTTAGAATTAGTCTGACCTACCCTAAGGTTTAATGTTCAAATTAATTAATCGCAGAATTAGTAATTATTTTTTATGTGTTCCTTAATTGTTGCATTCATGGATCACATTTACTATTTAAAAAATAATTGATATTTATTATATGCATAAAATCATTTTTGTTTATTTATTTATTCCCAGAAAAAAATGTCTATTGGTGAATTACACACCGATGCCTTTCTCAAATCTTTGGTTTTTGAACCTGAAAACATGCGACACTAGTTTCGAGGCATTTTGACCATTTTTTCTTATAAGAAATTGATGTCAATTGTCTGTAACAAACCTCCGACAGAACCACCTTTGGCTACTAGCAGAAGAAAAATATGCAAATTGGATTAAATCTGATCGGTTGGCATGTTATTGCATGCTTTCAACAATGCCTGACGAAACAAAGGAAAAATATATACACTATAACTCAGCCCATGAGATGTGGCAAGCAATGACAAAGGAAGTCTTTGCTGAGTGTCATCGTTTGTATCAAACGAAAAAGGTAAATAAGATTTACATATATTTTTTCAACTTTGAATGGTAGATTCAAATACTATGAATAGAAAATTCAAATATTTGGATAGTAGATTCAAAAATATATGCCACTAATCTATTTTTCTTTGTTTTTCCTTTTGCAGAATCAGAACCCTGAAAAGGAGGAAGAAACTGATGAGGATTTTGATAGCAAGTAATGCTGGAGCAGTTGGAGAGTAGTTTTATTTAGAAATTTTATTGTTAGTTGAACAATTTAA
Organism: Humulus lupulus; assembly: GCF_963169125.1. Taxonomy (NCBI): domain Eukaryota; kingdom Viridiplantae; phylum Streptophyta; class Magnoliopsida; order Rosales; family Cannabaceae; genus Humulus; species Humulus lupulus. The sequence continues at coordinate 19,331,193 of NC_084801.1, read as the reverse complement.
TTTTTTATTTTGTTTTAGAAATTCTAGATTTCTTTGAACAAATAAAACTACAGTCTAGAAATTTAGTTTATTATTAATAATTTTTATTATTAATGTTTGGAAACGTATTTCTATTTTTTCATGACATTTATTTCTTTTATTAATAAAGTAGTTATTATTTAAATAAATTATCTTTTTACTTGTTATGCAAATGCTTTGGGATAAACAAATTTACATACTTATAATGAATGACAAAATATTTACTTAATTCTGAATTATTTAAAACAGCTAATCCTAGATCTATTAAACGACAAAAGACTGATTCCGATAGTGAAACATATCTGTGGCACTTGAGATTGTGACATATTGGTCTAGATAAAATTAATAGGATTGTAAAGGATGGTCCTTTAAGAGAACTATCTATTGGATATATTCATGTTTGTGAATCTTGTCTAGAAGGCAAGATGACCAAGAGACATTTCTCTGCTAAAGGTTCAAGAGCTACAGAACCACTTCAGCTTGTACATACGGATGTTTGCGGTCCACTTAATGTATAAGCATGGAGGTTATGAATACTTCTTCACTTTCATTGACGATTATTCAAAATATGGTTACCTATGCTTAATGCAAAGAAAATCTGAAACTTTTGGAAAGTTCAAAGAATTTCAAGCAGAAGCTGAAAAGCAATTAGGTAAATCACTAAAAGTTCTTCGATCTGATTGAGGAGAAGAGTACTTGGATTTTGAATTCAAGGACCATCTGCGTGAGCATGGTATTCAATCCCAACTCACAACACCTGGAACGCCACAGCAAAATGGTGTTTTAGAAAGACAAAACAGAACGTTACTAGATATGGTTAGATCAATGGTGAGCTTCTCATCATTACCACTGTCATTCTGGGGCTATGCGATTCAATGTGCTCAATACATATTGAATGTTGTTCCATCTAAGTCTATCCAAAAGACACCCATGGAATTATGGAATGGTTGTAAACCTAGTTTACACCATTTTCAAATTTGGGGGTGTCCTGCACACGTGGTTAAAGGAAAGACTGGGAAGTTGGAATCATGCTCTGAAGTGTGCATGTTTGTGGGATACTCCAAAGAGACTAGAGGTGGAATTTTCTATAGTCCAAAAGAAAATAAAACATTTGTATCGATAAATGCAACTTTTCTTGAACATGACTATGTCAATAACCACAAACCTCGCAGTAAGGTTGTACTTGAGGAGATGATCTTGAATGAAGTTTCAAAGTCACCAGCAACAACCAATGAAAAATGGCAAGAGGAAACTGCTAGTTCTAGCCAGAATAGTAGTGAACCTCGTCGTAGTGGGAGGGTTAGTAAGCAACCCACACGCTATGAACACGAAATTCAAATGCTTGTGTCTGACACAAACAAAGATGATCCATTAACATTTAAAGATGAAATGAATGATTTTGACAAGGACAAATTGGCAAGAAGCCATGAACCAAGAAATGGAATCGATGTATTCCAATTCTGTTTGGGTTCTTGAAGATCCACCTGAGAATATCAAGCCCATTGGTTGCAAGTGGATATTCAAGAAGAAAAGAGGACCGGATGGGAAAGTAGAGACTTTCAAAGCAAGGCTTGTAGCCAAAGGCTATACACAGAAAGAAGGGGTTGACTATGAAGAAACCTTTTCTCCTGTAGCCATGCTAAAATCCATTCGTATACTCTTGTCCATTGTTGTGTGCATGGATTATGAGATTTGGCAAATGGATGTCAAAACAACCTTTTTGAATGGCTACCTTGACGAAACCATTTACATGTCTCAACCAGAAGGGTTCGAAGTAAAAGGTCAAGAGTAAAAAGTTTGCAAGCTTCTTAGGTCCATCTATGGACAAAACAAGCTTCTAGAACTTGGAATCTTAGATTTGATGACACAATTAAAACGTTTGGTTTTGAACAAAATGTTGACAAGCCTTGTGTCTATAAACAAATCAAAGATGGTGTAGTAGTATTCCTCGTTCTTTACGTTGATGATATATTACTGATTGGCAATGACGTGACATCATTATAAAGGTAAAGAACTGGTTAGCTGAACAATTCCAAATGAAAGATTTGGGAGAGGCCAAGTATGTTCTGGGCATTAAAATTCTTAGAGATAGACAGAACAAAACTTTGGCACTGTCTCAAGCAACTTATATTGATAAGGTGCTAGAACGCTTTAATATGCAAAACTCCAAAAAGGGTGATATGCCAACCCGTTCTGAAGTATTCCTTTCCAAGGAGCAGTGTCCCAAAACACCTCAGGAAGAGGAAGATATGAGACAGTATCCTTAGGCCACAGCGGTAGGCAGTCTAATGTATGCCATGTTGTGTACAAGACTTGACATTTGTTATGCAGTAGGGATAGTCAGTCGTTATCAATCCAATCCTGGATTGAGTCATTGGATTGTAGTGAAGAATATTCTCAAGTATCTTAGAAATACTAGAGATTATATGCTTGTATATTCAGGTGGAGACCTGAACCCCACTGGTTACACTGATTCTAATTTTCAATCAGACAGAGATAGTCGGAAATTGACTTCTGGATCAGTGTTTACTCTTGGAGGAGAAGTAGTAGTCTGGTGAAGTATTAAATAAACCAGCATTGCAGACTCCACCATGGAATTCGAGTATATAGCAGCTTGTGAAGCAGCTAAGGAGGTTGTGTGGCTCAAAAAGTTCTATTCTGATCTGAAAGTAGTGCAGATGTGGATAAGCCACTAGTCCTATACTATGATAACAGTGGGGCAGTAGCTAACTCAAAGGAACCACAGAGTCACAAGAGGGGAAAGCACATTGAGAGGAAGTATCACTTGGTAAGAGAGATAGTTCATCGAGGAGATGTTGCAGTTATGAAGATAGCTTCAGAGCATAATCTTGCAGATCCTTTCACAAAGACTTTATCCATAAAATCTTTTAAGGAGCATGTAAGAAACATGGGAATTAGAGAGATGCCTCATTTTCTTTAGGGCAAATGGGAGATTGTTGGGAATTGTGCCCTGAAAGCATATGTAGTAGACATTGTTTTAAGAAATAAATAAATAAATTGAATTTGTTATGCATATATTTTATGGACTATATTATTTTGTGATAATATTAAGTAAATATCAATAAAATTCATAAGTTCATATATGTGATCTCAACCACGTATTGGTACGAGAGGATTGTGTTTGAGATAAATGAACTTGAATAGTTCTATAACGCCCTGGATAGCCAGGACTGCTACACTGTGTGTTTATAAAGTGCTAGACTTGCTAATCAAGTTGTTTAATGAAAAATATGCTAGTGGAACGATAAAGGAACTAGGGTTAAAATGTTTTGGTCTCAAAAGCCACATTTTCATTAAGAAACATTCCCTGTTTACATGAGATCCCAAAAATATTAAGTTTGAAGACCGTTTACAAAAGTCAAAAGGTTTAGATACAATAACAAGCCATATTAAGGCAAAACAGACAGTTAGGCAATCCCTGTCCTGATCCACTCCTCAACCATGGCGATCGAACAGCTGGCTATGTACATTCAACCCCGCAGCTCTCCATCTCAAGGTTGGCCTAGCTTGCCTTTGCCTTTACCTACACCACGTAGCACCCGTGAGCCAAGGCCCAGCAAGAAAACTTAACAACAGAGCATAAGCAGTCAACAGACAAATCAATTTTTCATATTGCATCATATATTCTCAACCATATAAACATTTAGTATTTTCAAGTATTCCACATACTAAACATATCAAGTCATATCATATATCATTTCACAAATGATAACTAGGGCTAGCGCCCTCAGGTCACTCCCTCCGTTATCCCACTAATTCTGGCCCGCTTAAACCGAGCTCAATGAATATTAAGCTGTCATTGGCTACCAGTGGCCAAGCCGCGCCCTGTGCGCAAATATTGTGTACGGCACTCTTAGGCCGCTATCACATGTCCCATGGCATGATACCATCATTGACATAATACAAATATTGGGAGCACTTAGTCCCATCACAAACATATAACCAAGTGCAGTTTTCTTACCTTTCGATTCGCTAGCTTTGATCACTCGACTCCTTGAGCACGATCCCTCTCGAGCCCTAGCGCTACCTAAACACAACCATAGGCCAAAGTCATCATCAAACCTCAAGTCCAAAGCCTAGCCTCGGGGCCAAGCCAGAGCCCCCGGGAAGTCCTAGTTCCACCAAACAAGGTGGTAGAATCAAACCCCAAACCCTTGGTCAAAAACCCTTGCAAACAACCCTAAAATCCCCTTCTGAAAACAGGGCAGTGCTACAGCGCTCTTAGGAGGGCGCTACAGCGCTACAAACAGAAGCAAAATCCCCCAGGAAGCTTGGCCTAGCGCTACAGCGCCCAAAGGCTAGCGCTGTAGCGCTAGTCACAGACAAGCAAGTTCCATATTTCCCTTCCTGCGATTTCCTCGAACCAAACTCAACCAAAACTTCTCCAAACCTTCACCAAACTCAAAAACAACCTTATGAACATACTCCACTCATCCCAAGCACCCCAAATACTCAAAACCCAACCGCATGCATCCCTAATATCAAAATTCACCATAGCTGACCCTAAGCTCATAAACTCAGCAGAAACCAGTCAAAACATCAAAGTTAGAAGCTTAGAATTCATACCTTTAATGGGATTTCGATTCCAATACAACCTCTACACCTCCTTAGCTTGCTCTTCCTCAACCTTTGGCCTGAATTCCCTAAAGTTCCCATCAAACTCAGCTTATACACTATAGTTCAAAAACCAAAACCAGAAACTGAAGAAACTACAAAGCCTTACCTCAAGTGTTAGGGTGTTCTTGCTAAACCTCTGCCAATTCTCCAAGCCTAGCTTAGGATTCTTGATGCTCAGCCTAACTCAGCTCTCCTCGGAGCTTTGCTCCAAGAAAACCCAGGAAAAGTGGTGAGAGAACCACAAACTGACCCTAGAGAATACAACTCTGTTTTCCCTTTCTTTTCCTTCTTTCCTTTCTTTCAGACTTCTATACTTTTCTACAACTTCCACTAACATAAAGCCTTAGTAATACCCATCTTTAAAAATCCAAATGACCTTAATTCCCTCCCCTTTATTTCTAACCCTTTAATCCACTTAAGGGCATTCTAGTCATTTTACCCAATTCCCGCTAACTCCTCGAGTGTCTCTAATATTTACCGCTTAATTCCCGATACCTAATTAATCACCAATAATATTCCTCGATGTCAAAATAGACCCCAATATACTCACTAAATTCCCATTTATACCCCTAGGCTCACCCCGAGCCGGGTATAAATCCCCGCCATGGCTTTTTCACTAATTTGCTCACTAGGGTCGTCTCGAGTCACATATCACATATATATCCACATAATAATGTGGTCTCGACAATTATCACATATGTCAATACAGTTATGCCCATAATGGCCAAAATTACAATTATGCCCTTCTAACCTAATCAGGGCCTACATGCATACTAATACACATAGTCATGCATCTCAAATATTCAAATAGTCATATAACATGCTTTAAATCATAATCATGTATTTACTCATCAAAGTCACACATAATTCTCATTATGCCCTCCATGCACACTAATCAAGGCCCTTAAGCCTTATTAGCGGATTTGGGTCGTTACAAGTTCGCAGTAAAATAATGTTATGGAATCTTTAGATTAATTATTACAAGTACGGTCCACTAGTAGTATGAATACATGTGATCTAGATCCGGATCACTAGTGTAGTAGGACACTTTAGTGGAGGTACTTTATATATTAGAGAATATATAGAACTAGATCAGATATTTTTAGTAATACTTAGTTAAATATTGTTTCGAAGTATTAATTAAATATATCAACTGATGATCATATACAAATAGATCTTAATGTTGAAGTTACTATGAACTCCTGTTTATGTGTTAGGGTTTTATGCCCTAATTAAAACTCAATTTCTTTGTAATCTCATTTATTATCAATAAAAAAATAGAAATTATATTTTGACTTGGTTAATCACTTTGCTCACATGTTTTATTTTCATGATTATTTGTTTAATATAAACTTCTATTAAATCCCGAGCATGTAGCTATCGTATTTATAGTGACGTAATCACAATGGAATATAAATATGATTATATGTCCAAAATAAGTTAGTCCTAACATTAGTCAGTGCACAGGATTTACACTGACTTGCCAATCTACGATATCATCTACTTACACATTGTAGTGTTATGTTATTTCCAGAACATTAGCAAAGTAGATAAGATCGGATGTATTTGTTACATTGGACTGGAGCGATATTGACAGTTGATAGGATAAGTAAACATACCGCTATTATATATTCTAGTCATATCATATAGTTGACCATAGGTCAATTCAATCTCAATTTTGAGTGTTAGTATTATAACTGATTGTGTTATTTGAGTTCTTTGACTTATTCATTACCAGCTTACCCTAGCCCATACTTACATCTTGGGAACTTGGTAGTACAATTGAGTAGGAGTGTTAATCATAGATATGAACATCTATAGCTTCTGATGAAGAAGTGAAACGATGGTTTCCTTTTAGTTTGGCTCAAGGTGTTAAATGATAGAGATATTATTTCAGTAATTAATATTAGTTAACTGAAATATCATTTACAAGGAACTAAGTGTTTTAAGGATAAAATACAATGAGGGGTAAAACGGTATTTTAGTCCCATCTCATTGTAGACTGTGTATAGAGGATTGAGTGACAATTATGGTTGTAACAATGGATAATTAATAGTGTATCTATATTTGTTATAGAGTGTTCTATGAATTCAAGAGTTCAATTTTGAGTCTATAGTGGAGTCACTAGGAATTAATAAGTTAGTAAATTTATTTGTTAGATTAATGATAACTTATTGGAGCTTGATTTCATAGGCCCATGGTCCCCACTGTACCTTGGATAAAATCATTTAAATAGTCTCAATTAATCAATTTAGTTATCAATTAGAATTATCAAAGTTAACCCGATCAATTTTGGATAACTTCACAGAGTTATGTAATTTAGAGAAGAAAAGATAAATTATGGCAAATTTATTAATTAAGATAAATTGGTATCTAAATTAATAAATAAGTTTAAATCAAGGTTCAAATTATAAATAATTAATTTGATAAAAGATTTAAATAATTATTTAATTAATTAAATCAATAGAAAATAATACAGGTCTTGATTTTAAGTCCAATGGGCTTATAATCAAATAGGAAATTTCACAAGCCTAAAGCCCATGATAATTTTGACATAGGGCTGATTATTGGCTATTATTTTATTGATTTTTTAAATAAATAAATTACCTAATTGAGCATATAAAAGGAATGTTAAGAGAGAGTTGAAATCACAAGTCAAGTCAGATGACAGACACTGGTTTTCTGATAGGTTTTAGATTTTCTCTAAACATAAGTCATTTTCTAAGCCTTATTGTTCTTCTCTCTTCTTCTCTCTATATCTATCTCATGTGTTGAGAATTGCCAACTCTAGTCTAGGTGATTCTAAGGATACTTTGGAAGGTTGTGAATAAAATTGAAGATCGGTTCAGTTTCTTGGTAATACTCTACGACTGAAAGGATACAAGGGTTAGAGAAACTGAAGGAAGGACTCATTCATTCCGTTGTGTATAAAGTAATTATTCTTATCATTATTTCTCTTTGAATTCAATTTTAGAAACATGTTCTATGTTATCTCATATTAATTTGTTTAATATTAGATCTGCATGAAAATAAATAAATATCTTGTATAAGTTTTCCCTGCATTATGTTATATGAGTTCTTTGATTCACTTGTTAAGGTTTGTCAAAATGATCAGGCTAGAAACTTTTATTTTGGGAACTCATTAATATATATGGTTGAGGACATAGTATAAAGATATGGAATCTATATCTTCTCATAAGAGATTGAATAATGGTTCTATTAAGGGTTGACTTTTGGGACTGAAAAGGTTATTGAACTTAAATTCATAATTTAGTTATGAATTAACCTTCACTAGTAAAGTCAATGGTACTTAAGGAAACAAGATATAATTAAAAGGGTAAACGGTAATTTTATTCCCGATTAATTATGAATCATTATTAGAGGGTTAATTTGTATGTAATGATTATATCAATGGACGCTTTATTTTATAAAGTACTTAGTAAATGAAATGACTATAATTACAAGAGTGCAGTCTCATCTTTATAGTGGAGTAATTATGAGATTAATAAATTAATATTATTTAATTAAAGAGTTTAATTAATAATTTCAAATTTATTGGAGCTTGGAATTATAGATCCATAGGTCCCCACAGCGGCTCTATCAACACTATTCAAGGCAAGAGTTGATATAAAGGGAAAAATTGTTGAAAGACATATTTAAGAATAGATTTGTTCTTCGGGCCAAATATGTAATTATGTGATAATAGTGATTAATTAATTAATTACAAATTAGTTGTAATTAACTAAATTAATTAATATTTAATTATTATGTAATTTTCTAAATTATATTAAATAATTAAATTTATTTTCGAAATTATATTAAATAATTAATTAATTATAATTTTTGAAATTATAATAAATTAAATATTTAATTTTGAGATTATTTTTTAATTTAAATTGGTTTTAATTGATTGGTATAATTAATTAAATATCTTTATTTGAGTGGGATAAATTTTGAGAAATAATCTGATAAATTCAAATTAGATTTGAATTTAAAAGATTGATATTTATTCAAATAATTAATTATATTTGATAATTAGTTAAAAAGATAATTAATTCAAATTTGAATTAATTATCAAATTGTTAGATTTTTATTTGACAATGTAGTTTGAATAAATAATTATGGAAAAAACAAATATCTCTAAAATATAGGTGGTACACGACCACACACAGTGTGTGGCGTGTACTGCACAGATTTTTAGGGATAAATTTTTCAATTTTATTTATTTAATTAATTAATTAATGAAAAATTCAAAAGTTAGTTTTTGGATATTTTCATTAATAAGATAATTAATTAATTAAAAGATAAATTGTAAATTTGTTACAGATTTTTTTTTTTAATTTGAATATTTTCTTTTTAAGTTGGACTTATCGAAAAATATACAAAAATACTCAAGATACTCTATTATTCGCTCTAAAGAAAAGAACTATACTTTTCTATCTCTCCGTGAAAAAGATACACAACCAATCTCAAGCCTATTATCTTGATCTCATGTGTTGATTATATCAAGTAGAATCAGAAATTAACCATCATTTATTCTCTAAGTGCCCACACACTTCTTGAGGTGTAGAGAACGTTGTGGAAGATCTTGGTGTGAGTACCTGGGAGCAGCTTGGATAGGAAGTTCGTTCAAATTACGAAAAGATAGCAAGGACACTTGATAGGCACCAAGAGGTATATTTTCTATTCTTTTCTTGCTTATGATTAATGTATGTATATTAATGGATCTGCATATTTAAATGTAGTTTAAATATGTTACAAAAATTTTGTTGTACACTAGGACAACCCACCACCATTCCGCTGCGTATTAGGAAACTCGTTCCTAAAATCATATTTATTAAAACGGGGACTTACTATTTGTAATAGAAGTATCACGTCAATGTGTATATTATTTGAGTGTATATTTTTTATGCATATATCATTACTCTTATGTGTATTTGAAATAATACATTATTTTAAATACACAGATATTTATATTATTAAATAAAATAAATAAATGAGAAAATATTATGTGGAATTTATAGTGCACTGACAACATGGGGTGGGACCCACTACTAGCATGGCACATTTGTGATTAGTTACAAATAGTGCTATTTATTTATTATTTAATTAATGTTTTGATTTGATTAAAATATTTACTAATAAATAAAACCTAAATCTAATGAGATTAGAGTATACTATATATAGATATTTTTCTAGGTTGTCTTATAAGTTTTCAAATGTTTGAAAATAAATATGAGAAAAGATACGCTCTTAACTTTTCTCTATTCTCTCATCTCACAAAAGTCATTCTTCAAGTCTTTAGATCTCATGTGTTCAGTACTTGTTGAGTCTAGTTTTTGTCATGTTTAGGTGGTATTTTAGATAGTCTTTTATCTCATTTTTCTTTCATTTAGTGCGGGTTTATGTTGTTGTTTGTTTGTTTTTGTAGTTTTTTTGTGAATAACAGTAAAATTTGAGTACTTGAAGGAAAATGTTCAAAAAAGAGAAGAAATATCCAAGTTTTGATAATATTTTTTAGAAATGATGGATCTCAACATGATTTGGATGCGTTGGTGATTTTTCGGGCTTAAAATTTAAAGAATTGAGAAATGTCTTAAGGGCCGCGACATGTGCAATGTAGAGCCGCGGCTAGCCCTTGAAACAGAACCTATGTTTTGGAGGAGAAACTTGAGCCGCGGCATGGCTAAGGAGAGTCGCGGCATAGAAGGGCAACAACCCAGAAATTAAAGACACTGGCCGCGGCATGGAAAGGCGAATCCGTGAAGATTTAAGACACGGGCCGCGGCATGGTACATATAGAGCCGCGGCCCGCCTCTTCAAAAACTGAAGAAAAAAAATTAGGTTTTATAAGGAAGAAAGAAAGAAAAAGAGAGAGACGGATTTTTTGAGAGTCTTGGAGGCTAGGAAGATTGGGAGAATTCAAAAAATGCATGTTTTTCATCTATTTTCTGATGTTATTTTTAAATGTCTTTGTGATTAGAATTATGATTATGAACTAATTTTCTGTTTCGGATTTTTAATTGAATCACTTGAATCCCTATTATGAATTAATGCAATTTCAATTTTCTTTTTCAATCTCTTTCAATTCCGTATAGCCTGTTTTTATTGAATGATTATTGATTGGCCATCTGTAGTCATTATCTATATGCTTTTTAATCAAAATCTGAGAAGTGCGATTTGAATTTGCTTTGGTTATATTGGACATAATTCTAATTTGGAACAAAAGTATCAATATTAATTGTGTAACTATTTATTGAGTTGTTGAGATTAATGTTATATTTGTGATTCAATTTACCATAGAAATATAGGAAATTGTCACTTAGGTTGAGTTTATAATTCATAATATGATTATAAGCTGCTTTTGTCAACTTGTTAATTGAAATAGGCAGAAAGAAGAAGAATTTTGTATTTTGTATTAGGGAATGATAGGGAGGATAGTTGATGAGATTAAATATCCTAATTTTTCTTTCATTGTTTAAATCCAAAGTTTTGCTATTATTTGTTATTTTATTTAATTTTTAATTATTGTTCCTGCATATTATATTTTCTTTTGCTTTGTCTATAAGAATCGAAATTCTAATTGACCAAATAGAAAAAGAAAAAAATAATATTAATTGACTGGTAATTGAAGATTCAATCCTTGAGGACGATACTTGGTTTTACCAAAATTATTACTAAATTGCGATACGTGCACTTGCGTAGCATATAAAATCCGCAACAGTACTTTAGAGACAAAAATTTATCGATAACATCTTACGTGCCCACATACGTCCTAGTGTATTGAGGATTGGCTTGGAAGATCTTGGTGAATCTCAAAGTCAATAAGCATGTATTAGATGTTCGTTATTTTATACTAAAAGATATCGATGATACTTGATAGTCTAAAATAGGGATTAGATATAACTTTTATATATTTTTTTATTAAATGTGTACATATATAATCCTTACTTCGTATTGATGAACAAATATATTTTTAAAACCTTCTGCTACGCGTCTGATGCGCTCTTTTTACTAACATGCTTCTCTCCACAAATATCTCCCTTTTAGTGTGTTAGAAAATAAAAATATCTCTTGCTAATCATCAATTGTACAGCTGTCCAAGTGATCCCTCTCAATTCTGTTATAACTTTCTGTTATGCTCTTTTTGCAATTTGGTTTTTGCTTTGTAATGATGATAGAATATTCACTTTTTTTCCTTTTCTATTACAAACGTGTAATTCTGTTGGTATACAGACTCTAGAATATTCCTGTACTCATATATATAATACAGCACCCTTAGCCTTACAATTGAGTTGAGTTTTCACCAAATTCATTTTTCTTCCTTTCTCTGTTCCCTCTGTGTTGCTTTTGCTTCTTCTCAGGTTTTCAATCTGAGTGTATTAGATTGGCTAGTTCTCTTAGTGTGGAGGTAATGTCTTGTCATGAAAACTATTTAGGTCCCCCTTGCTTTGCTGGCAAGGGAAAAATCGGTCTATTTCAATTTATTAAGGATCGAGTTTGGAACAAACTTTTTGGGTTGAAGTCTAAACTCTTCTCTGCGGAAGGTAGATAAATTTTACTCAAGTCAATGGTACAAGATATCCATACTTATTCTATGAATTTGTTTAAACTCTGTGTATCCCTTATAAATGAGCTACATTGGCTCTTATGTGCGTAATTTTGGTGGGGAGGTGATGTGAAGAAGAAAAAAATGCATTGGTGTACTTGGAATAGACTATGCTGGCATAAATTGAATGGTGGAATGGGATTTAGGAATCTATTTTTGTTTAATCAAGCTCTCTTTACCAAGCAAGCATGGCACTTACATAATAACCCAACCCAACCCAACCCAAGTTCTCTTGCTAGTCGTGTCATGAAAGGGCTCTACTTTTCTAATCTATCTTTCATGCAAGCTAAGACGACTCAACGAGCTTCGTACAGTTGGTGTAGTCTATTGAGGGACGGACGCTTATTAGGGATGGAACTTGCTGGTAAATCGAGGATTGTGGCAAATCCGTAGTTATCTATAAAGATGTTTGGATCCCCAAGAACTCTGGAATACAATCCATGGTTGACTCTCTTCGATTACCTTCAGGTGGGTAGAACTCTCACTTAATCTGAGAGACTTTTTCTTACCTAAAAAATCTGCTGTTATTTTATCAATCGCTTGTAGTATTTTTCCTAAGCCTAACCAACAGATTTGGAGATATGAAGCTCTAACAATATTTACACAATTCGAATCGAGTATTGGGCTGCTATTAGACACATGCGAGTGGGACAAGTTTCTTCGTCGTTGGTTCCTTCCAAGTGGTGGAGTTCTCTGTGGAGTCTTAATCTTGTTAGATAATTCATAAAATGCATATTTATTATATTGCATATAATTTAGAACACAATAAAAAATTAAATAATTATGGGCCCTTCGCTAACTATTATTTAAATGATTTTCTAATTAAATCAATAAAAATATGAAAACAAAATCAAGGAATACTTTCGGTAAGATTATTTTTACTTTTAATTTTTTAAAATTTTAATTAAAATTTTGAAATCAAGATTTTATCACTTTTAATTTTTTTTAAACAAAAAATTTCATATCGTTTCTTCCCTCACGCGATTAGGGCTCAGCCTCCTCCATGGCTCATCTCGTCCTCCATAGCCACCTATCTTCCTCATGTGAGCTCTTCTTCTCTTCTTCTTCGCTATGTCTTACTATTTCTCTCGCTCTAACTCTTATACTCTATGAAAATCAATTTCAATTTCTTTTTTTTGTAAATGATTTTAGATTTTTGCAAGAATTTGTGATTGACCTCTTTCTTTTCAGAAACTTGTAACATCAAAGAGATTAAAAAGTTGATGTTCTTTGCTCAAACAAGACTTTGTTCAGGAATTGATTTGAAATTTAACAAAGAAAAGTAACTCTAAATCTTAACTGCATTTTGTGCCCTTGTCTTGTGGTTGTGGCAACATACTAGATTTTTCTGCATTTTGTGCTCTTGTCTTGTGGTTGTGGCAACATACTAGATTTTTCTGCTACAAGATCATAGCTAAATGGGTAGAGCTATTTTGGGTATTATTTTGTTTATAATTTTGTATATTATGTAGGAATTATTTCTACAAAATCCTTTCTTTCATCACTCTCATCTCTCATTCTTCTGAAACCCTCCACTTGACCTGGGTACATTTTTTTAGTGTATTTCTCAATCAATTTTTCTAATTATGTTTTGTTCTATTCTTGCTCTCTATTTTTTTTAGCCAAAGCCGTCAACACCTATCCAATCTCAACTGTGATTATTATTTTTTTAAATTTTAGAGGCTTCAAGATTATAGTGTGTTGGCTTAAAGATTATTGTATCCATTTTGAAGCCTTTAATGGGTGTGTATAGGAGATTAAGAGAGTACCCATATGTTTTATTGGATATCCAATCACTTTCATGTCCTCAGTGTTTGACTCTTATGTGTAAAGCCTTTTTCCTTACTTGTGTATGGTTTTTTCTGTAGTGAAGTCAGAACAAAAACGTCCATTTGTTGCTCTGATGTTTCAAATTGGTGAGGATGCTTCTTATCATAATTTAAGTTACTTACTAGCTACTGTGGACTAATTTTATAATAGAGTAGGTGTTTGTCATCCTTGCATTTATCTTTGAAAATAAACCTGAAATGGTTATCTTTGTGTTAGATAGATGTGTGTAAGGAAGGACTTAGTTTTTCCACTTCCATGATTTGTAAGGGTCATCAAGTTGACATTATGCACTGCGATTAATTAGATATTTCACTCCAATAAGGCTATATGGCAACAACCCTTTAGATAATGGAGAAGGGAATGGTGGTGTTAGGTGATGCACTAGAGTCCCATCTTTTCGATTATTCATGCAGCAACACACATTTGGTGAATGGATTTCGATATTGATATTTTATTTAATTAAATCTTATTTGTTTCCCTTTCTTTGAGAAGATTTGGTCATTTAGTTCATCCCTATGAAAATTTGGTGATAAATTAATGTTGTGCTGTGTATTGTATATGCATATCATGAAGAAACTTTTTTATGGAGTTTTTGTCTTTTACATATCTATATAGCTCTGGCAATACTTCATGTTGCTGACCTTTGAGAAGTTTTAGTTAATTCTTCAATAGTCTTTTACTGCATGCTAAGCCATCGTGCTCTGTAATTATATTTTGCAATTAGTGAAAGCAAATTGGAGTCAATTCTCTCCTTTATGGATTGCACCATATATTTTTTGTCTTCAATATTAGGTATTGTGTAACATAACCCTTTTTCTATTAATGTCTATTCACATATTCACAAGAATTTTGGGAAGCACAAGAATTTTCACATTGAACTAAAGGCTTTTGAGCTTAGCATCATCGATTGCATCAGCCATCACTTTAGATACTAACTCCATCTTCTCATTCTGCCTCTCAAACTCTTGCATAATTTATATATATAACATTAATGTTATGGCAAACAAACACACCTTGAGTAGAATTGCATCAGCTTGAGGGATTTCTTGAAACATGTCACCCTCAATAAATTTCAAGTTTTCTAATCTATCCGATAACTCAAGGCCTCTCGGATTCTACTCCTCTCTTGATGGATTAGTGCCAAATAGGGGGAGAAAGTGAGATTTCTTAGTACTCCTAATAAAATAAATTACCTATCTATTGGTTAGCTAAAAGTGAATCTAGCTTGATCATATGATGGAATGAAGGGCTATTGACTTATATTCTGATAACAGAAAATTATATGGAAGAGTATTTTACAAATACCAATGTTACCAATCAGGGGTTCTATTGCATTTTCAAGCTCTCTTTTTTCCTTATTTTTTATATGAAACAATGTTATGAATTGTTCAAGCATTTATTATTAAATTTCACTTCATTCAGCCTCCACTTATGGGAGGTATGATGGCCAACTCATCTTTGTCTTTAAATATTTTTATTTTTTAGTTTAGAAAATGAAAATAAAAAAAAATTCAAAAAAAAATTTTACCAAACATGTTTTTATTTTTTATTTTTTTAAACAAAAAATAAAAATAAAAGTTACCAAACACATTTTTATTTTTATTTTAAAAAAACAAAAAACAAAAATGGTTATCAAACGCATTTTTATTTTATAAAAATCAAAAAACATAAAACAAAAATATATTTTTATTTTTGAGTTTAAAAAATTTTAAAACAAAAATTTTACCAAACGCAACCATACCTGAAGTAGATTATCTGAGTAGACATTTATGATAAGAAAATATGTACTTATAGAAAAAAAATACACATAGCATTGTAATTTGAAAAATACATAATTTTACAAAAGTTACAAAAATACGGACAACAGTTCTAATATTTGTTGACGCCGTTTTTCGTCAACAGTGAAAGAAGAGCACGTAAACAATAACTAGTAATGGCCAATAAAAGTTTGATAATACAAAACACGATTTTTTACGTGGTTCAGCAGTTAAATCTGCCTAGTCCACGAGTCTTTTTTATTAAGCTCAAGATGATCTCTGAAAATTCTTCAAGCATGAATTCTTCAGAGTTTTCTCTCAAGATTCAGAAATTCGGTCATTTACAATGGTGCATGACCTCTCTATTTATAGAGAAGATTGCAGAATACTATCCCACATATTTTGGGTAGTTACTCTTTATTTGCAAATAAATCAAATGGCTTTAAATGTCTGTAATCCGATATAAAAGGAAACGTTCCCTGAAGACCAGGGGGCGTATAACTAATCAAATAATATCTCATGATTTTAGGGGATTTACAATAATAAATGTAGATCGCGTCCCTTATAGATAACACTTGTAGATATTCAAGGTTATTATCATGTATCTCCAAGGCCTTATTCTCCCGAGTCTCTCATCAATTTTCGAGCTAATGACATCTCCCGAGGTCACATGGCTTTCGAGATCGTATGCGCGTCAGGCTCGGAACCCCCTATCCGAGGTCATCCCTGAGGATAGATGCATCTCGGGAGCTCCCCTTCGAGATCGTGTGGATTTCGAGGCTACCATATTCGAAGTCGTCTCGGCTTTGCAGGCTCAATGTCTAGTCTTGAAACATACTTCAGACTTTACGAGTTCATTCGCTGTGAATCCAGCTTTCGAGGTCACATTTATCATGGCTCGAAATCTGGGTATAACATCTTGCCCCCTCAAAAGTATTTGTTCGAATCCTAAGAGAAGGAAACTTTTGAACTACTTTCTTCGGGAACCATACCGTCATACACTTGAAAATGGACACGCGTCAGTTGGGTATTGCTCATTTATGGTACTTGAGTACCTTGGGAACCTGCCCACGATCATTCGTCTGCCACATTTTCGGTACCATCATGTCATTGACCCCTGACTGTTGGATTTCATGAGGATTCTGGCCAATGGCCCAGATTAATCCGTTTTATCACTTTTCTCCCTTTAAAAATTCAAGGTCTTCTTCTTCCTCTTATTTTTTACGCATCAGAAACGAAAAAAGGAAGGGACGAATCCAGAGGCCATCCCAGAGAACCTCTTTCTCGTGCATGTTCTCTCAGCCGAAAAAACAAAGGACCCCCGGTTTGTTCGAGTCCGTGAGCTCATATTTGACGCCTCTTCTTCAGTCAGCAATTCCTCTGCAATCGCCATTATTGTGTAAGTGTCCAATCTTTGTTTTCCTTTATCCCAGTTTTTGTTCATATTGTTCTTGCTATGTCTCTGAATGTACTAGTTTATTTTCTTAATACAAAACGTTAGGGAATTTTTGTCCGATAGGCTTTTATGTTTTAAGTTTCCATACTGGGTTTACATCACTGGTTCATACCCAGTTTTGATGTTTGAACAAGATTTCTGTTTTCTGGGTTTTAAAATTTTAAAAGACGTTTCTTGTACACCAAGATATCGGGTATAAAACCTTGGCTTTGACAAATGCACGATACCCAAGGTTACATTTTCTGGTTATTCGCCACTCTTTTTCCCCTGATTTTTGGGATTCTCAAAAAAAAAATTGTCTACTCTCCTCCCTTTCTCGTGGAACACACGTTCTAACTCTTTAACAAGGGTCTTAGTGTCGAGGTTGTTTTGTTCCTAAACTCCGAGCTCGTCCTGTCGAGCTCATAATTCTTGCATGCATGGCCCTCACCATTTTTTCTTTCTCGCTAGATGTCACAGAATCTGGAAAGACGGTGGGGGTCGTTGCTGGCAATCCCTTACTCGCCAAAAACCCCGAGCCCGGAATCGTTGTTTGCTCGGAATCAACGTCGAATTCGTGAGTACGAGCTTGCGCGCGAACAGGAGGATATTCGAGCTCATTATCGCCGCCAAATAGACGAGGTCATAGAGAAGAAGAGGAGAACTCTTCGGGAGGCCCTTTATCCAGAGTCCAACTCAGGGCCTAGGCCGATCCCCCTCAACCCCGCATTAAAGGTCACCATCGCGTATAGTCCAGGAGAACTTCAATTTTCATTGATAGGGGAGCCTTCTTCCTCGCAGCCGAGGAAAGAAATCTTCGAGGCCGAGCACTATTGGAGCTCGGTTACCTCGACAAGTCAGGTAACTGACATTCTGGCCCTCCATGGGCTCAGGTTGTCAAGTTCCTTAAAGTGTCGAGCTCCGGCCGCTCACGAACGAAGCTGTTACGCCCCCGGGGATCGTGACAACAGGCTGAGATACGCGGCATGGAGCCAGGAACACATGAAAGCGGGGGCGCTGCTGCCTTTGAAGTATTTTTTCAAGGACTTCACGGATTTTGTTGGGTTGGCTCCGTTCCAACTCAACACCAATTCTTACAGGGTTCTGTCTGCCCTGAGGTCGCTATACCACGAGCTGAAGTGGGAAGGGCCTTCACCTCAGGAGATTTTATATCTCTTTTGTCTGAAAAGCAACCCCTCCCGAGCTCGGGGAGGAGATGGTTTTTACTACCTTTCGAGCTATCCTAAAGAGAAAAAGGTTTTTGAAGATCTCCCTAATCATCCACCTGATTTCAAAAAAGCCTTCTTCTGGACAGATGGCATGTCCCCGTCTCGACACTACTCCTTCAGGCGGATTCGTAAGTATTCCAATTTTTCTTATCTCTGTGCTCGGGATTTTAGCTGTAAGACCCATACTTAGTTGAAATGTGTCTTGCTTTCCAGCCAATTTTCAGCGTCCTACTCCTGACGAGGCAATGAAGGGGCATAGAGAGACCCTGCTCCAACTCCCTCATGGCAGGAGGTCTCTCTTGTATCTTTTACATGAGGATAAGCTTCGAGCTTACGGACTTTTGGGAGAGGGCCAGCCCACCTTTGACTGGTCCAATACAAAGTATGAACATAGGGAGCAGGTGCCTTTGCCCACAGGCGTCCTCCCTTCGAGGAGAGAGGTGAGGCCCTCACTTCCAGTTCGTAGAAGGAGTCCGCCATCGGGGAATGAGGCTAATGACGAAGCCTCGAGCTCGGACTCTAATGAAGGTAAAGCCATCTTTACCTCGAGAATGTGGTCCCCCACCTTACTAAAGCATAAACCCAATAGGTTAGTTTTATGCCCGTATAATAGATACCACTTCTACATATGGAGTTGGGTAGACGATTGTGTTCATAGGTTTGATAGTTGGCTCGGGAAGTATGACACCATGTATACTTCAGACGAGGTGTGGAACGGGATAGCTGTCCAATATGGGACCAACGATTATAGGGACCTTTCGAGGTTGACGCCCACCTATAGGGAAGGTACTCCCCCCGCCTCTTCTGAAGATGGGGGAATTTCATGGTCCCCGAGCTCTAGTTCGGGGAAGAGTTCCAGTTAGGTCTTTTCTTTACTTCGTTTTTTTTTTCCAAGCTTATTATCATTATGTCTAACTCCGATTGGAACTGTGCAGGTGCCATGGACTCTGACCTCGACAATATCATCGAGAGTGGTGGCGCCAAAAGGAGCAAGCATCCCAGGGGAGGGTCGCGAAAGGTGGATCGGCCCACCAAAGTTCCCAAAAGGACCGAGAAGACACCTCCTCCCCCAGCTCCTCTTGTTACCAGCTCCATCACGGCGCCGTCTTCGCAGGTCGGTGCCACAACTGTGGCATCGACTTCGCAGGTCGATGCCTCTAACATGGCCGAGCCCCAACTTCCTGTAGTGGTTCGATCGACACTTGGTCCTCCTCCTAGAAAGCCTTCTGCTTCTCGAGCTCAGAAGCTGTCAGTTTCTACCCACATGGATGCATATGTGGTTGACAATGCCGCTGGGTCCCATGGGTCTACGCTGGTCTCGGATGTTATGTCCCGAATCGGCCAGAGCTTTGGCAGTCTCGAAGCTCCCCAATGGCAATGCTTGAACGATACCCAAGTGCACTGTCCTCTATGAGAAGAGTATCAAGCTCGCTACCGCGGTAAGTTTCCTTATACAGTCCTACTTCTTGGTTATAATCACACTGACCTGGTGCTAATGATGATTTCTTCCTTTGTCAGTCTCTTGCCTTTACTACCCAGCTCAACTATAAGTTGAACAATGAGATCCATTCGAGCAAGTCTTATGCTCAGGAGGCGAAGGATCTCCACCTCAAAGCAAACGATGACCTGAAGGCAGCAAATGCAAAGCTTGATGCAGGAGCTAAGGAACTTGAGGGCATGGCCACCGATCTTGGGAAGCTGAAAACTAGGCTCAAGGAGCTTGAAAAGGAGAATGTCGAGCTCGCAGATCTTAAGAAGGAGAACGCTCGGCTCCAGGAGGCCAACAAGAAGCTCGAAGAGGAAAAGGCCGCCACCTTTGATATTATTGAGGGTGAAAAGGCTCGTCTCCTTGTTGAGTATAAAGAGAAGAAGGACCAGGCGGTTAAGTCGGCCATGTACCGAATGTGGGCCAACAACGAAGACCTGGATACCAGCTTCTTAGGTCCTCTCGAGGCGAAGCTTCTTGACAAGTGGAATGCTTGGCTTGAGGCAGAAGAGGTTGCTCGTGAGGCCGTTTCGGAGGGAGTCTAGAAGGATAATCATGCTATTCGTCCTGAGGGGTCCGGTGCTGCTAATGCTGAGAAGGCCAAAGAGACTCCTCCTTCTTGAATCCGACTTCGGGGAAATCTTATCTCGGGGCTGCGTCCCCTTGTTTCTTGTAATTATTTTAATTTATGCCCACAGGGCTGATACAATTTCTTTTATTATTGATCTATATATGATTTACATTTCTCAGCTCGAAATATTTTGCACACTTTATATTGATGAATCATTTATGTTTATTTATTCATACAAACAGTATGAATTTAGGCTCGAGACTCGATGCATTCATGCATCGTTTGCTTGAATTATCCGCTTCCAATCTCGTTATTTATCAAGGTTGGATATTACTTTAACCATGAACCCGAAAGTACTTATATGGTATGTAATGTGAATGGTTTAGTTATATCTTTTTGCTTAGTTACTTTTTCTCGTCCTCGGTTTTTACTCCGAGGTTATGAGTTCGAAACTATCTTTCTTTAAGATATTCCAGCCTCGATCTCGACTTATCTCGAAGTAGGTTTAGGTTCCTACTTATCGTCGATTAGTTTTTTGGCTGGTTTGCTCCAAACTTATTAAGTTTGCACATCTGGTTAAAACCAAACGTTATTATCTTTTGATAGTTCGGTTGTGTCCAAACTATCTAAGCTCGCGTATCTGGTTAGATCCAAATACTTATATTTTTGATAACCTGGTTATGTCCAAACTATCTAAGCTCGCGTATCTGGTTATATCCAAATACTTTTATGTTTTTTTTTTTTTTAAGCTGATGGTATATATACCAATGATGCCCTCTTAATATCCTATGAGTGTGACCATAGGTTATTAAATTAAGAGAGATTGCAAAAATAAAAAGAGATAACATATTGAACGAAATAGATCTTTATTTGATGGAATTCAAAAGCAAATAAACTAATACATATAGAAAATCATGGTTACAGGCAACACTTTTCCTATACTACTGATAGTAAGGTCTAAGGTGTTCGCCATTCCATGCTCGCGGTACTAAGCTCCCGTCCAATCTCGCAAGTTTATAAACACCGGTCCGGATGACTGACTCTATCTGGTATGGTCCTTCCCAATTCGGTCCGAGCACACCAGCTGCTGGATCTCGTGTTGCCAAAAATACGCGTCTTAACACCAGATCTCCCACACTGAATCTTCGATCTCGAACCCTTTTGTTGAAATATCTAGTAGCTCATTGCTGGTAGGCAGCGTTTCTTAGTTGAGCCTCGTTCCTCTTTTCTTCAATCAAGTCTAAGGTTTCTTGGAGATAGTGTGGTTTGAGTCTTGATCGTAAATTTGAGTTCGGACTGTTGGAATTTCGACCTCAATAGGCAACATAGCCTCACATCCGTATGCTAGAGAGAACGGGGTGTGTCCCGTTGATGTTCGAGCCGTAGTTCTATAACCCCATAGGACTTGGGGCAATTCTTCGGGCCACCGTCCCTTCGCCTCCAATTTTTTCTTCAGAGAACTTTTGAGAGTTTTGTTCACAGCTTCGACCTGGCCATTCGCTTGAGGGTGAGCTACTGATGAAAAACTCTTTATTATGCCGTTCTTTTCACAAAAGTTGGTGAACAAGTCGCAATCGAACTGGGTTCCGTTGTCGGACACGATCTTCCTCGGCACCCCATATCGGCACACGATGCTTTTTACTACAAAATCAAGGATCTTTTTTGAAGTTATGGTTGCTAATGGTTCAGCCTCTGTCCATTTCGTGAAGTAATCCACGGCGACTACAGCATATTTTACTCCGCCTTTGCCAATCGGGAGAGAGCCTATGAGGTCGATGCCCCATACCGCGAAAGGCCAGGGGGAAGTCAACATGGTTAGCTCGGACGGTGGAGCTCGGAGAATCGTGGCGAATCTCTGGCATTTGTCGCATTTCTTCACGTACTCGAAAGAATCCGTTTTAATAGTTGGCCAGAAGTATCCTTGACGTATGATCTTCTTGGACAGGCTATGCCCCCCGGTGTGATCTCCGCAGAACCCTTCATGAATTTCTTCAATGATCTTCTTAGCTTCCGGCGGAGTTACGCACCGAAGTAATGGCATGGAATATCCCCTTCTGTATAGCTTTCCGTCCAAAATGGTGTAACGGGGAAGTTGATACATCAACTTTTGAGCCTGGTTCCGGTCTCTTGGAAGGACTTCGTTCTCGAGATATTCAACTATAGGGGTCATCCAGGTAGGTTCTGTTTCGATCATACACACATCTTCCTCCTCTGGATCACTAATGCTAGGTGCCGATAGGTGTTCTATGGGCACAACGTTCAGTTCTTCATTTTCAGCGGATGTGGCGAGCCAAGCTAAGGCATCTGCATTTGAGTTTCGCTCGCGGGGAACCTGTTCGATCGTATAAAATTTGAAACACTCCAATGCGGATTTTGCCTTCTCCAAGTAAGCTGCCATTCTTTGCCGCGAGCCTGGTATTCTCCCAAGATTTAATTTACCACGAGCTGGGAATCACTGTAGCAATGCATAGCTCTAGCCTTGAGCTCCTTTGCTATACGAAGTCCCGCGAGTAAAGCCTCGTATTCAGCCTCATTATTCGACGCTCTGAAACCAAATCTTAAGGCAGAATGAAATCTGCTTCCTGCGGGGGTAACCAAAATGACCCCTGCCCCCGCTCCATTTTCATTTGATGAGCCATCGACGTAAAGTTTCCACAACTCGTGGGCCGGGGTTATTACCTCGTCGTTGGCTATGCCAATACATTCCACTATAAAGTCTGCCAATGCCTGTGCCTTAATGGTCATTCTCGGGTGGTAGGTGATCTCGAACTGTCTGAGCTCAACAGCCCATTTAAGAAGTCGACCCGAAGCTTCTGGTTTAGACAAGACTTGCCTTAGTGGCTGATCAGTCAGCACATGGATAGGATGCGCCTGAAAGTATGGGCGGAGTTTACGAGACGAATGAATTAAACTGAGCGCAAGTTTCTCCATCAATGGATATCTTAACTCTGCCCCCAGTAATCTTTTACTGATATAATAAACGGGTCTTTGCACCTTCTCTTCTTCTCGAACGAGTACTGCGCTTATTGCGTGTTCGGTGGTTGAAAGGTATAGGTACAGTGTTTCTCCCATTTCAGGTTTTGACAGGATGGGTGGTTCTGCAAGGTGCTTTTTGAGCTCCTGAAAGGCCAGCTCGCATTCCTCCGTCCATTCGAATTTCTTACCTCCTCTCAATAAGTTGAAAAATGGAAGACCACGGTCCGTGGATTTCGAGATGAATCTGCTTAGGGCTGCTATCCTGCCAGTCAAACTTTGGACATCTTTGTGCCTTCGAGGTGAGGGCATGTCAATCAGGGCCTTGATCTTGTCGGGGTTAGCCTCGATTCCACGAGAGTTCACAATAAAGCCCAGAAATTTTCCTGAAGATACCCCAAAAGTACACTTCTGAGGATTTAGCTTCATGTTATACTTTCGGAGTACGCCGAAGCACTCTTCGAGGTCATCAACATGGTTCTTGTTGAGTTGAGACTTGACAAGCATGTCATCAACATAAACCTCCATGTTGTTCCCTATTTGTTCTGAAAACATCATGTTCACGAGCCGCTGGTATGTGGCCCCAGCATTCTTGAGCCCGAATGGCATGACATTATAGCAGTATAGCCCCTTATCCGTGATGAAGCTCGTATGTTCTTGGTCGGGGGCATGCATGGGAATCTGGTTATATCCATATTAGGCATCCATGAAGTACATCAGGCCATGCCCCGCCGTGGCATCCACGAGCTGGTCAATCCTTGGTAATGGAAAACAGTCTTTCGGGCAAGCTTTGTTGAAATCTGAGTAGTCAATACAAGTTCGCCACGTCCCATTGGGCTTTGGGACCAACACCGGATTGGCTACCCAGTCGGGGTAAAAGGTATCCCTAATTAATCGGTTCGCCTTTAACCTATCTACCTCCTCCTTTAGTGCTTTCTTTCTATCTTCGTCCAGCTGTCTTCGCTTTTGTTGCTTCGGGGGGAAGCTCTTGTCTATATTCAGTGCGTGGCTTGCTATATTCGGACTTATTCCCACCATGTCCGAGTGCGACCACGCGAAGACATCCTGGTTTTTCTTCAGAAAGCAAATTAATTGCTATTTAGTCTCATCTTGGAGGTGTTTTCCGACCTTCACCTTTTTCGAGGGATCGGCTTCCTCGAGCTGAATCTCTTCAAGCTCCTCTAAAGGTTCGAGGTCAACTTTCTCCTCAATCCTTGGATCAATCTCTTCGTCAATCTCTAAGACCGTTCCATCTTTGTTTTGTATGATGGCGAGTGCTTGTGCACTCGTCTGTTTCTTTCCTCTCAAGGAGATGATGTAGCACTCCCTCCCTGCTAATTGGTCTCCCTTCAATGTTCCGACCCCGCTAGGGGTCGGAAAC
Source organism: Humulus lupulus (assembly GCF_963169125.1). Classification (NCBI taxonomy): domain Eukaryota; kingdom Viridiplantae; phylum Streptophyta; class Magnoliopsida; order Rosales; family Cannabaceae; genus Humulus; species Humulus lupulus. The sequence continues at coordinate 19,306,266 of NC_084801.1, read as the reverse complement.
TTAAGGGCCAGATGCCTTACTAATGAAACTTCCCCCAACCCGACCAGGGCGGGTCTCCCGAGCAGCACATTGTAGGCTGATGGTAAGTCTACTACCACGAACCCCATCATCTTGGTTGCCGAGACTGGGTAGTCTCCCAAGGTCACGGAGAGCTCGATGGATCCCATGCAGGTGGTTCCTTCTCCTGAAAATCCGTACAAAGTAGTTGCACACGCCTTCAGGTCGCGAAGGGAAAGTCTCATCTTCTCGAGGGTTGCTTTATAAAGAATGTTGACTGAGCTCCCATTATCTATGAGAACTCGGTGGACCCTTTTATTGGCCAGCTGAAGAGTAATAACCAGCGAATCATGGTGAGGAAACTGGACATGGGACGTGTCTATCTCAGTGAAGGTTATGGGTTGTGTTTCAATCTTCTGGCTTTTTGGAGCCCTAGGTTCGGGTTCATAAGGAGACCCATCCCCAGTCTTCAGCTCGTTAATGTATCTCTTTTGGGCATTCCTGCCCACTCCTGCGAGATGAGGCCCTCCCGAGATGGTTATTACATCCTCTCCATCAATCGGCGGGGGCCTGTCTTCTTCCCGAGCTCGGGAATTATTGTTTTGTGTCGTCGGAGGCGCAGCTACTCTCTGGCTCGCGGCCGCCTGACTAGTACTCTGGTTTTTGACATATTGCCAGAAGTAACCTCTCGAGATCAATCCTTCGATCTAATCCTTCAGTTGCCGACATTCATCGGTCGTATGCCCGGTATCTCTGTGAAATCGGCAATACTTACTGGAGTCCCTCTTGGATTTTTGATTTCTCATCGGGTCCGGACGCCTAAAGGGGACCTGGTTTTCATTAGTCAGGTATATGTTCTCCCGAGACTCATTGAGCTCGGTGTATACTCTGTATACGGAGAAATATCTCTCCCCTTTCTTTTTCTTTCCTCCTTCGGCTTCAGGGTTACTTCCTTCATTCTTTTTCCTCTTGGAGGGGTTTTCCGCGACAGGCTTTGGAGCTGCTGGGTCCGCCGAGGTTGAGGCAGAGTTGACGTTTATCGTTGTAGTTTCGGGCTGGGAAGTCGCATTAAGTGTCGACCTCGCTTCCTCTACATTGACAAACCTCTGCGCTCGTCTGTTAAACTCGGTTATGGACCTTACTGGTTTTCTTTGCATGTCGTCCCAAAGGGCACTTCCCGGCATTACGCTGGCTCGGACAGCCATTAGGTGCCCACTGTCATCCACGTCCCGAGCTCGGGCGACTTCCAGATTAAACCTTGTTAGGTAACTTTTTAGTGTTTCGCCCGGCTGTTGTCGAACATTAGTTAAGGTTGATGCCTCTGTTCTGACCCCCATCATTGCTCTGAACTGCTTCTTAAAGTCTTTAGACAACTGCTCCCAAGAAGTTATTGAGTGTCTCTTATATTTTTCGAACCAACTTTTGGCAGGTCCTATCAATGATGCTGGAAACAACATGCATCTGAGCTCGTAACCCACGTTACTGGCTCTCATTATGGTGTTGAACGTGCTCAAATGACTACACGGGTCGGTCTTTCCGTCAAACGTCGGGACGTGAGGGATCCGAAACCCTTGAGGAAATGGATTATTGGAAATATGGGGAGCAAACGGTTCGAGCTCCTCGTCAGAGTCCTCATATCGATCATTCCTTTGCTCATTTTTCAAAAGCCTAAAAGCTTTTTCAAGCTGGTCGATTCTTTCTTGGACTGGGTCTGCAAGAGGCACTGTCTGGAATCGGTTGTCATCGATCATAATCCCAGGCTCGCGTCTTCGCAAGGGATCTCTACGCCTATTCAAGCGATCCCTCAGGTCCGGATTTATTGGGTCACCATTACCCCGACTTTGGTTCAGCTGCTCTCGCAGGTTGGGATGATTTCTGCGGCTTCCAGTATTCTTACGACTTCGGTCATGCTTGCTGACCGACCTGGTATCTCCAGAATCATCACTGGTAAAACTCGTCGCATGGTTATTTCGTGATGGATTCTTCCCATGTCGCCTCGTCTCCGCCGTGCGAGACCGAGATGTTTGACTTTTTTCAGATGGGGCGCCTCTCCGCTCCTGGAAAGCCTCCCCGTTTCCTTGTCTTCCTCCTGCACGCTTTTCGCCCTGATCTCGAACGGGTTGAGCATTCCTGCGGGGGGGGCGAAGGATATCTTATTGGTGATGGAGGAAACCGTATAGGCGACGATGGCTGCCATCCATGTCGCGGCCTAGACGGTCCAGAATTTGCCCGAGACGGGTCGGCCGCATTTGGTGCGCTCCCAGGTATCTGAGTCCGAGCCTCTGCAGGGGTTCGGTTGTTCTCAGTTCCTGCAGGTACTTCCACAGGCGGGTTAGCCGGGGCCCGAGCCCGAGTACTCCTCTGGGGCCTAGGTGGAGCGGATGGCTCTGCTGGTGCCGGAGGTTGAGCCGGCCTCCTTGTGGCAGCATCTTTTCGTGGACGCCCACGTGGCCTACGGGGGGGAACGTGTACGTCCCTTGGAGGAGGGGCTTGGTTTTCGCGCGGAGGCGGGGGCTGAGCCACTTGCGCCTCTGCAGCTATCCTTGCCAACTCCTCATTCCGTTTGTTGGCCTCTGCCAACTGCTGCTTCAGTTGCCGGTTTTCAAGTTCCACAATGGGAACATACCGCTCAGGATTGTAATACATATCCTCATCCCTTGGTGGAGCAGGTGGTCCCCGGGAATCGGAAGATCCACTTCTTTCTTCGACATCTGGGTTTTCCATTGGCTGTTTCCCAGGACGTCTTGGATAATTCTCTTCAGGTGTATTCTGATTATTAGTGGCCATGACTTACTCAGGGATGAATGCTTAAGGCTCTCAATGAAAGCACCAAACTGTTGACGCCGTTTTTCGTCAACAGTGAAAGAAGAGCACGTAAACAATAACTAGTAATGCCAATAAAAGTTTGATAATACAAAACACGATTTTTTACGTGGTTCAGCAGTTAAATCTGCCTAGTCCACGAGTCTTTTTTATTAAGCTCAAGATGATCTCTGAAAATTCTTCAAGCATGAATTCTTCAGAGTTTTCTCTCAAGATTCAGAAATTCGGTCATTTACAATGGTGCATGACCTCTCTATTTATAGAGAAGATTGCAGAATACTATCCCACATATTTTGGGTAGTTGCTCTTTATTTGCAAATAAATCAAATGGCTTTAAATGCCTGTAATCCGATATAAAAGGAAACGTCCCCTGAAGACCAGGGGGCGTATAACTAATCAAATAATATCTCATGAGTTTAGGGGATTTACAATAATAAATGTAGACCGCGTCCCTTATAGATAACACTTGTAGATATTCAAGGTTATTATCATGTATCTCCAAGGCCTTATTCTCCCGAGTCACTCATCAATTTTCGAGCTAATGACATCTCCCGAGGTCACATGGCTTTCGAGATCATATGCACGTCAGGCTCGGAACCCCCTATCCGAGGTCATCCCTGAGGATAGATGCATCTCGGGAGCTCCCCTTCGAGATCGTGTGGATTTCGAGGCTACCATATTCGAAGTCGTCTTGGCTTTGCAGGCTCGATGTCTAGTCTTGAAACATACTTCAGACTTTACGAGTTCATTCGCTGCGAATCCAGCTTTCGAGGTCACATTTATCATGGCTCGAAATCTGGGTATAACAATATTGCTTGTTATAATTTTCTATTTAGTCTGTAAATGTTGTTTACAAAATTGTAACATATGGTTACAAAGTTGTAAACTTTAGTTACAAAATTGTAAACTTTGATTACAAAAAAAAAAATGTATTGTTACAAATTTGTAAACTTTGTGTACGAAAAACTCCGTATTTACGATTACGCCCCTCCATATTTTTGTAATATTTTTCAGATTCTGTATTTTTAATATTTTATTATTTTTGTAAACTTCCCTTTATAGATTTAGGGATGGAATCTAATTATAAAACCTTAGTTGGATTGAGTCTCCTTATCAAAAGTTTTAATCAATTGTAAAGCCCACACTTGTGCTATAATTAGACTTTCACAAATGCTAAGCCCAGTAATTACATATCACTAAATAATATAGCCTAAAATGGCAAAGTATTATTCTTCAACCCATAATTTAATAACTTTGAGGAAATTACATTTTATATGAGATTTTTAATAGTGTGCAAAAATATGATTTTTTTTCAAAAAACAAAAAAAGTTAATCTATGGCTTTTTTTAAGAATTTTTACTTTTATGGGTTTATTTTCCCATATTTTTTTTTATAAAAGTTGGTTTATGCTATAGTTTTACTCTTAAACAAGTTTTATTAATTTAGAAGGGTGTGTTTGTAATTTGATTATTATTTTTTTATCTTATCTGTTTTTTTATATTATTTTTATATTACTAATTTTATATTAAATTTTTCTTTGGTTGTTTTGCAAAAAAAAATTCTTTTTCATTTTAATATGAATTGTGTTAAAATTATTTTTTATTTATTATAAACATTTTTTTTTCTTTTTTTTTTAGATTGTACGTTTCTTTTTTCAAATCTTGGGTAAGGTAACCCATCTTCTTCATATAATTTTTTTCTAGATTTGAATGTTCCCATCAGGGTAACTGGTTACTCATTCACATTTTTCCTAAAAGGGTTACATTAAAAAGAAAATGATGAAAAAAAATAATTTGAATTTTTTTACATATAGTGGAAAAAACTATAAAAAAAATTACAATAAAAAAACAAAAAAAATATTAAAATAATTATGTAATGTTAAAATATATGTGTGAAAAAAGGGAAAAATAGAAAATTGAATGAGAAAATAATATGTACAAATAATGAAGAAAAAAGAAGGGAAAAAACTTAGGAAAGAAAACTAAAAATATATGAAAAAAAAAACAAAAGAAATGATAAAGGAAAAAAACATATGAATGAATAAAAATGAAAAGAAGAAGAAGAAAAATAATAGAAAAATGGAAAGAAAAAAAATATGAATGAAAAAATGTAGAAAAAAAATGAAAAAAAATGAAAAAAAAAATGGAAGAAGAAAAAAAAGCTCATAGGTGTGAAAAAAGAAAATAAATGGAAGGAGAAAATAATAAATACAAAATTGAAGAAAAAATAGAAGGAAAAAATGAAGAAAAAAATGAAAAAACAAAACAAAACTGAAAAAATATGAACAAAAAAAACAAAATAATACAAATGAAAGAAGAAGAAAAATAGATAAATGAATAAAATGAAAAGAAGAAGAAGAATGGAAAGAAAAAAAGGTTGAAGAAAAAAATTAGTAGAAAAAAAAAAAGAAAAAGGAAAAAATGGAAGATAAAATAATTAACGGAAAGAAAAAATAATTAAAAAATAAAGAAAAAATAAAATAAAATTACATTCAAAATCAAAGAAAACATAACTATGATAAAAAAAAATGACATTTCCATATTTTAGTTAGCTACTAATTGTGTTTCTCATACTATTTAATTTTTTCTTTAATAATTTTTCTCATACAAATTAAAAAAATTATAATTCTCATATTTTTGCACATTGATGATATAAAAGCCATATTTTTTAAAAATTCCCTAAAAAATTTAAAATGTTAATGTAGGCCCATATAAAATTCTAACAAATCCGGGATAATCACATAAATATAATTTATTCACACTTAATACACATAATTACCATTTATTTCAAAAAATGAGATCTATACCCTTTTTCTTAGAATATTTTACTAAAATAGTCTTAACATATAAAAAATGTTTAAAAAATATATAAATTTTTATTGAATTAAGATTTCAAATTAATAAGGTAAAAAATACACACACAAAATTACAAAGCATTTTTTTACATTTAAAAAAAAAGAGCAATTTAAAATGTAAACAAAAATCAAAAATTGTTTTTTTACGATTTCCTTAAAAATTCAAAAGTTTAAACAAATTGTTTACATTATATTTAAATTTGAAATAGTAAACAGGTAGTTTACAACTTATATTTATGTTTGTTTGAAATAGTAAACAAGTAGTTTGCGTTTATGTTTTTGTTTGTCATTTGAATTTTTTTTAATTGAAAATTAATCATGTTGACGTCGTTTTTCGTCAACTTAAAATGTAGAGCACGTAAATAGTAAGAACTATGGAAAGAATAACACAATAAAACAAGGAGAGCTTTTTACGTGGTTCAGTAGTTAACTTTGCCTAGTCCACGAGTCTTTGTTATTAGAACTTAGGAAATTTCTGGAAATTCTTCAGAGATGAATTCTCCAGAGGTTCTCCCAAGATCACAAAATTCCGGTCCTTTACAATGGTACATGACTTCTCTATTTATAGAGGAGATCTCATAATACTATCCCACACATTTCGGGAAGTTACTCTGTATATTAATAAATTAAATGGCTTTAAAGCCTGTAATTCCTATATACAAGGAAACGTCCCCTGAAGACCAGGGGGCGTATAACCGACTAGTTAATATCCCTTTATTATAGGGAAGTTACAACAATAAATATCTCTTGAATGCATGGACTGCGTCTCCTCAAGTGACCTATTAAGCTGTTCGAGATCAGCAATCAACATCATGCCAGTCTAAGTCTCTGAGTAAATTACAAGTTGCATTATTTTCCCAAGACCAGCTCGAAGTGGGTAAATACCACCGAGGCCGCCTTACTTCGAGCTCACACTCATGCCAAGCTCGGTCCACTTGATTCGAGGCTGCCCGACAATGGATATACTCTGATTGTTCTGTTTTTCAAGCTTATAAGGACTTCGAGGCTACCCATCTTCGAGGTTGCCACCTGCTTTGAAGATTCAGCGTCTAGATTACGAACATGTATTTTAGCTATCGCGCACTCACACCTGACGGATCCAGCTTTCGAGGTCACATCCTCAAGTCTCAAGTCTCAGATCGCTGTTGAACTGGGTTCCGTTGTCGGATACAATTTTCCTTGGCATCCTATATCGACATATGATGTTCTTCACTACAAAGTCAAGGACTTTTTTGGAGGTTATAGTTGCTAACGGTTCTGCTTCTGTCCACTTCGTGAAGTAGTCTACGGCAACTACCGCGTACTTCACTCCGCCCTTGCCAGTTGGGAGAGAGCCTATGAGGTCGATTCCCCATACCGCAAAAGGCCATGGGGAGGTCATCATAGTCAGCTCGGACGATGGAGCTCGAGGAATCGTGGCGAATCGCTGGCACTTATCACACTTCTTTACGTACTCAAAAGAATCTGACTTAATGGTAGGCTAGAAATAACCTTGGCGTATGATTTTCTTGGACAGGCTATGCCCCCCAGTATGGTCTCCACAAAACCCTTCATGAATCTCTTCAATGATTTTCTTGGCTTCGGGTGGAGTCACACACCGAAGTAATGCATGGAATATCCTCTTCTATACAGCTTTCCATCCATAATGGTGTAACGGGGGACTTGATACGTCAACTTTCAAGCCTGGTTCCAATCTTTCGGAAGGACGCCGGTCTCAAGATATTCGACTATCGGAGTCATCCAGGTAGGCTCGGAATCAATCATACACACGTCTTCCTGCTCTGGCTCGTTAATACTAGGTGCCGAGAGATGTTTAATTGGTACGACATTTAGCTCATCATTCTCGGTGGAAGTAGCGAGCTGAGCTAAGGCATCCGCATTCGAGTTTTGTTCTCAGGGGACCTGTTCGATCGCGTAAAACTCGAAATGTGTCCAATGCTGACCTTGCTTTTTCTAAGTAAGCTGCCATTTTTGTGCCACGAGACTGGTATTCTCCCAAAATTTGGTTAACCACTAGCTGGGAGTTGCTGTAACAACGTATTGCTTTAGCATTGAGCTCCTTGGCTATACGAAGTCCCACCAGTAAAGCCTCGTATTCGACCTCGTTATTTGATGCGTTGAAGTCAAATCTCAAGGCAGAATGAAATCTGCTCCCTGCAGGAGTGATCAAAATTACTCCTGCCTCCGATCCATTTTCATTAGATGACCCATCAACGTAAAGTTTCCACAGCTCATGGGTCGGGGTTATAACTTCATCGTTGGTCATGCCAGTACATTCCACTATAAAGTCTGCCAAGGATTGTGCCCTAATGGTTGTCCTTGGATGATAGGTGATCTCGAATTGCCCGAGTTCAACTGCCCATTTAAGAAGTCGACCTGAAGCTTCTGGCTTAGATAAGACTTGTCTTAGTGGTTGATCAATTAGTACATGGATGGGGTGCGCTTGAAAGTAGGGTCGAAGTTTCTGAGATGAGTGAATTAAGCTGAGAGCAAGTTTTTCCATCAAGGGGTATCTCGACTCTGCCCTCAGTAACCTTTTACTGATGTAATATACGGGCCTTTGCACCTTTTCTTCCTCTCGTATGAGCACTGCACTTATGGCGTGCTCGGTAGTGGCAAGATATAAGTATAGCACTTCTCCCGTAATAGGTTTTGATAAGATAAGGGGTTCTGCGAGGTGTTTTTTAAGCTCCTGGAAGGCCAACTCACATTCTTCCGTCTATTCAAATTTCTTGCCTCCCCTCAACAGGTTGAAAAACGGAAGACAACGGTCTGTAGATTTCGAGATAAACCTACTTAGTGCCGCCATTCTACCGGTCAAACTCTGGACATCTTTGTGTTTTCGAGGTGAGGGCATATCGATCAGGGCCTGGATCTTGTCTGGGTTAGCTTCTATTCCTCGAGCATTTACAATGAAACCGAGGAATTTTCCTGAAGATACCCCAAAGGAGCATTTCTGGGGGTTAAGCTTCATGTTATATTTCCGGAGCACGGCAAAGCATTCTTCGAGATCATTAACATGGTTATCGTTAAGTTAAGACTTAACTAACATGTCGTCAACATAAACTTCCATGTTGTTCCCTATTTTCTCTGAGAACATCATGTTTACGAGCCGCTAGTATGTGTCTCCAGCATTTTTGAGCCCGAATGGCATGACATTATAACAGTATAACCTTTTATCTGTTATGAAGCTCGTATGTTCCTGGTCAGGGGCATGCATGGCAATTTGGTTATATCCAGGATAGGCATCCATGAATGGCATTAGTCCATGCCCTGTTATGGCATCCACGAGCTGGTCAATCCGTGGTAAAGGAAAGCAGTCATTTGGACAGGCCTTGTAGAGGTCTGAATAGTCAATGCAGGTTCGCCATGTCCCATTGGGCTTTGGGACCAGTACCGGATTGGCTACCCAATCGGGGTAAAAAGCATCCCTAATGAATCGGTTTGCTTTTAACCTGTCGACTTCCTCTTTCAGTGCCTTTTTTCTATCGTCGTCCAGTTGTCTTCGCTTTTGTTGCTTCGGTGGGAAGCTTTTATCGATATTTAGCGCATGGCTCACTATATTCGAACTTATTCCTACCATGTACGAATGTGACCATGCGAAGAAAACCTGGTTTTTCTTCAAAAAGCAAATTAATTGCTATTTAGTTTCTTCATGGAGATGTTTCCCGACCTTTACCGTTTTTTAGGGATCTGACTCTTCGAGCTTGATTTCTTCGAGCTCTTCTAATGGTTCGAGATCAGCTTTTTCTTCCACTCTTGGATCGATCTCTTCATATATCTCCAAGATCGTCCCGTCCTTATTCTGGATAACGACGAGTGCTTGTTCGCTCGCCTGTTTCTTTCCTCTTACTGAAATGCTATAGCATTCCCTTCCGGCTAGCTGGTCTCCCTTCAGCGTCCCGATGCTACTAGAAGTCAGGAACTTGATGGCCAGATGCCTTACAGACGAGACTGCCCCCAGCCCTACTAGGGCGGGTCTCCCGAGCAACACGTTGTAAGCCGATGGCAGGTCCACTACTATAAACTCCATCATCTTGGTTACTGAGACCGGGTAGTCTCCCAAGGTTACCGGGAGTTCGATGGACCCCATACAGGCAATCCCCTCTCCTGAAAAACCGTACAAGGTCGTTGCACAAGCTTTTAGGTCTCGAAGTGCGAGTCCCATCTTTTCTAAGGTGGCCTTATAGAGAATGTTCACTGAGCTCCCATTATCTATGAGAACTCGGTGAACTCTCTTATTCGCGAGCTGGAGAGTGATGACCAGTGGGTCATGGTGAGGAAACTGAACATGGGACGCGTCGTCCTTAGTAAAGGTTATGGCTGAGATTCAATCTTTTGGCTTTTTGGACCTCTAGGTTCGGGTTCATAAGGAGACCCGTCCCCAGTTTTTAGCTCGTTCACATATCGCTTTTGGGCATTCATGCCCATTCCTCCGAGATGAGGCCCGCCCGAGATGGTTATCACGTCTTCTCCATCAATTGGAGGGGGCCTATCTTATTCCCTTGCTCGGGAATTATTGTTTTGAGCAGGTTGTGGCACAGCTGCCCTCTGGCTAGTAGAAGCCTGATTATTACTTTGGTTTTTGACATGCTGTCTGAAATAGCCTCTCGAGATCAATCATTCGATCTCGTCCTTCAACTGCCTGCATTCATCAGTAGTGTGTCCACTGTCTCTGTGAAAACGACAGTACTTGCTGGAGTCCCTCTTGGACTTCTGATTTCTTATGGGATCTGGATGCCTGAAGGGGACCTGGTTTTCATTAGCCATGTATATATTCTCCTGAGACTCATTGAGCTCGATGTACACTTTGTACACGGAGAAATATCTTTCCCCATTCTTCTTCTTTCCCCCTTCGGCCTCGGGGTTACTCCCTTCGTTCTTCTTTCTTTTGGAAGGGTTTTCCGCAGTAGGCTTTGAAACTGGTGAGTCCACCGAGGTCGAGGCAGAGTTTACGTTTATCGTTGTAGTTACGGGCTGAGAAGTCATATTCAGTGTTGACCTCGCCTCCTCTACATTGACAAACCTCTAAGCTCGCTTATTAAACTCGGTTAAGGACCTCACCGGTTTTCTCTACATATCATCCCAGAGAGCACTTCCTAGCATTACTCCAGCCTAGACAGCCATTAGATGACCGCTATCATCCACATTTTGAGCTCGGGCAACTTCCAAATTAAATCTCGTAAGGTAGCTTTTCAAAGTCTCGCCTGGCTGTTGTCGAACGTTGGTCAGGGTTGATGCCTCGGGTCTTACCCCGATCATGGCTCTGAACTATCTCTTGAAATCTTTTGATAGCTGATCCCAAGAAGTGATCGAATGTCTTTTATATTTTCGAACCAGCTTTTTGCTGGTCCCGTAAGCGATGCTGGAAATAACATGCATCTGAGCTCGTATCCCACATTACTTGCTCTCATTATGGTATTAAATGTACTCAGATGGCTGTACGGGTCGGACTTCCCCTCAAAAGGTGGGACATGAGGAATCTGAAACCCTTGAGGAAATGGAGTGTTTGAAATATGGGGAGTGAACGGTTCGAGTTCCTCGTCAGAATCCTCATCCCGACTTCGACCTCGCTCATTTTGCAAAAGCCTAAAGGCATTTTCCAACTGATCAATTCTTTCTTGAACCGGGTCCGCAGGGGGTCTTGCCTGAAATTGGCTATCATTGATCACAATTCCAGGTTCGCGCCTTCGCAGGGGATCTTTCCGCCCATTTAGGCGATCTCTCAGGTCCGGGTTCGATGGGTTACCATTATCCCGATTCTGATTCAAGTGTTCCCGCAGGTCGAAGCGGTTCCTGTGGTTCCCCGTATTTTTTCGACCTCGGTCATACATACTGACTGATCTAGTATCTCCTGAGTCGTCACTGGCAAGGCTCGTTGCATGATTATTTTGAGACGGATCTCTTTCATGCTGCCCGTCTCCGCAGTGCGAGACCGAGACATTTGACTTCTTGTAGGCTGGGCGCCTCTCTGTTCCCTGAAGGCTTCTCTATTTCCTTGTTTCCTCCCTGCACGCCTTTCCTCGTCACCTCGAACTGGCTGAGCGTTCCTGCGAGGCGGTGAAGGGTATCTTATAGGCGATGGAGGGAATCGTATGGGTGACGGTGGCTGCCACCCATTTCGAGGCCTAGACGGTCCTGAGTTCGCCCGTGTTGGGTCGGTAACATTTTGCGTGTTACCAGGGATTTGAGTCCGAGCCTCTGTAAGGGCTCGGTTATTCCCAGTTCCCGCTGGTAGCTTCGCAGTTGAATTAACCGGAGCCCTAACTCGAGTACTTCTTCGGGGTCTTGAGGGAGAGGATTGCTCTGCTGGTGCTGGAGGTTGCTTTGGTCTCCTTGTGGCAGCATTTTTTTGAGGTCGTCCACGAGGCCTGCGGGGAGGAACATGCACGTCCCTCGGAGGTGAGGCTTGGTTCTCACGCGGAGGTGGTGTGACGCCCCTCGTCACTATGGCTGCTTTCTGGAATGACGACTGGCCCTACAAACCAACACGAGTCTTTTCAGCATGCTTTGTCCTCACTCACATGCTTCCTAGGAAAACTTCCCAGGAGGTCACCCATCCCTAGATTACCCCAGGTCAAGCACGCTTAACTTTGGAGTTCTCAAGTGATGGGTTACCGAAAAGAAGATGCATCTTGTTGATATAGGTAGTACCCATCAATCCATTTAAGCCATCTTCAACTGTGTAGTCCCATACCTACACAGTCTTAGAATCATTACACTTGACCTTCCCCAGGTGGTGTGGGATTGCACAGCTTACCCGGTCTTTCCCCTTACGGATCACAGGATTATGACTGTCACAGGTGGGGGCTGAGCCGCCTGGGCCTCCGCGGCTAACCTAGCCAACTCCTAGTTCTGCTTATTGGCCTCGTCCAACTATTTTTTCAGCTGTCGGTTTTCAAGTTCCACAATGGGGATGTACCGTTCAGGATTATAGTATATGTCCTCATCCCTTGGGGCTGGAGGTGCTGGAGGTCCCCGAGAATCAGAGGACTCGCTTCTCTCTTCAGTCTCTGGATTTACCATTGGCTGCTTCCCAGGGCGTCTTGGATAGTTTTCTTCAGGAATGTTTTGATCATTCGCGGCCATAACTGTTCAGGGATCGTACTGTTTAAGGCTCTCAATGAAAGCACCAAACTATTGACGCCGTTTTTCGTCAACTTAAAATGTAGAGCATGTAAACAGTAAGAACTATGGCAAGAATAACACAATAAAACAAGGAGAGCTTTTTACATGGTTCAACAGTTAACTCTGCCTAGTCCACGAGTCTTTGTTATTAGAACTTAGGAAATTTCTGAAAATTCTTCAGAGATGAATTCTCCAGAGGTTCTCCCAAAATCACAAAATTCCGGTCATTTACAATGGTACATGACTTCTCTATTTATAGAGGAGATCTCATAATACTATCCCACACATTTCGGGAAGTTATTCTGTATATTAATAAATTTAATGGCTTTAAAGCCTGTAACTCCTATATACAAGGAAACGTCCCCTGAAGACCAGGGGGCGTATAACCGACTAGTTAATATCCCTTTATTGTAGGGAAGTTACAACAATAAATATATTTTGAATGCATGGACTGCGTCTCCTCAAGTGACCTATTAAGTCGTTCGAGATCAGCAATCAGCATCATGCCAATCTAAGTCTCTGAGTAAATTACGAGTTGCATTATTTTCCCAAGACCAGCTCAGAGTGGGTAAATACCACCGAGGCCGCCTTACTCCGAGCTCACACTCATGCCAAGCTCGGTCCACTTGATTCAAGGTTGCCCGACAATGGATATACTCCGATTGTTCTGTTTTTCGATCTTATAAGGACTTCGAGGCTACCCATCTTCGAGGTTGCCACCTGCTTTGAAGATTCGGCGTCTAGATTACGAACATGTATTTTAGCTATCGCGAACTCACACCTGACGGATCCAGCTTTCGAGGTCACATCCTCAAGTCTCGAAATCTGGGTGTAACAAATCACATTCATTGGAATAAAAATTCAAAAATATATATATATATATTTAAATTTGAAATTGCAAACAAGTGTTTTCATTATCATAGATTCTATGCTTGTGGAGAAAATAATTTTTTATTTACTTACAACAAAATTGTAAACAACGAATTTACTCTTTACTATTTATTTTAATAAAATTGCAAATAATGAGTTTACAATTTAGTAAAGTAAGAGTAAAACATCTATGAGCATATATCTTGTAGAGAGAATACAAATTTTTATTTAACGAAAATGTAATTAATGAGTTTATTCTTTAATTATTTAAATGAAATTGTAAGTTAATGAATTTATTTTGTAATAATTTATTTTAACAAATTCTAAATTTTCTTAACATTTATTTAAAACTATTAGTATTAATTGATATAGCAAGTTTTTCATTATAATTTTTTTTTTTTTAATTGAAGAGCATTAATAATTTATATTTAAAAGTGTGAACAAATAAATATAATTTATTTGAATAAGATATTAAGAGACTATGAGAATATATGGAATTAAGAAATTTGAAAAAAAAAATCTGAGTGTGAGAGTTTGAAACAATTAAACTATTCAAAAAGGATAATTTTGGAATTTTACTATAAAAATATGTATTTGTAAAGAAAAATAAAAAAGTAGTCAATTTTATAGAATGATGTGAAAAAAGAGGCATCGTGACCATTTCTGAACAAATCTCCCACCCAAGATAAAACTTTTTATATGGAAAGGCTCCTTACATTGGATTTTGACGTATGAAAATCTTGCTCGATGTGGTGTTGGCTCAAATTGGGTGTGTTCTTTGTGCTACTGTGCTTATGAGACCACATTCCATGCTTTTTAGGGCTGTTATTCGGATTCGTTTTTTGCAACGGGATGAACTTAAAAAGCTAAAATTTGGAGAAATAACAGTAGGCCCAAGCTGCATCTCTATTTTTACTCATTTATTATTCCTTACCTGCTGAAAAAAAATTAATTTATACTAATTGCAGTTGCCAAGAGTTAAACTCATGCCCATTGAGAAAGCATAAGAAGCAACACAACTATTGAATCCAACTCGTTTCATTGTTAGTTAATAGTTTTAAATAATATTTAATAACAAATAAACACAATAAATACATAGTTAAATTAATAGCTAAAAATCTATATATGTTATTTTGCTAAGCCTAATAGTATATGTAACGACCCAAAATCACTAATATGGCTCTTGATTAGTGTGCCAAGAGGGCATAATTGGTTTATGTGTGAAACTATTAAATTAATGTGTGATTATATGATAAACATGCTTGTATGGTTATATGAATGTAAATGTGATTATATGTTATATTTGTGAAAACCACATTATTATGTGGGTGAATCTGCAGCATGCGACTTGAGGCGATCATAGGGAGCTAGTTAGCGAGAAAGTCACAACGGGGCTTAATATTTGACTTGGGGCAAGTCAAGGGGTATTTCGGGTATTAGATGATTATTTCGGTTATCGGGTTATGGAAATAAATATATGGAGATATATTTGAGGTTAGGAAGCTTAGGCAGGAATATTGGGAAATTTTACCATTTTGCCCTCGAGGATGTTCTTGGTACCTCGAGTCTCGGGATTGATGTAATTAATCAATGTTAGACTAAGTAAAATAGAAACCAGTAGAACAAAAACCCAAACTGACCCACTTTGCTCCTCTCTTCCTTCTCTTTTCTCTCTCAAGAAAACTACTGAAACCTAAGGGAATTCAGCTAGGAATTCAGTGGTTTGGGCTGAAATCTTGAAGGTTTAGTCCAGTGTTAAGCTAAGGAAACTCAACCAGGATTAAGATAAAGGCTGAATTACACTCTTGATCATTAGAATTCTGAGTTTTGGCTAAGTATTAAAAGTGTTTATGGATTTGATGTTTAAGGACTGAATTGAAGCTGAGAAGCCTGGGTTTTAGCTCAGAAATTGTTAAGGAAGTGGTTCATCAAAGAAGATAAGCTTCAATTCGTAGTTTAGAGTTTAATTTCTGAGTTTGCATGACTGGTTTTGGAGTTCTTAAGCTACTGGGTTTTAGAAATCAAAATGGGATTTTAATGAGTTTTTATAGCTGGGTTTTTGTTGGATTATCTTGCTAGAATCATGTTAAAAGTCTTGTGATCAATGGGTTTTGGAATTAGGATGCTTTGAGGTGGTTTTGAGCAAGGTTAGAATGATGGGAATGGTGGATTTTCTGGGCACGAAGGGCTGGGCCGCGGCTCTGTTCTAGAGTGTCGCGACACTACGAAGCAAGGAAGAGCCAAGGAGGCTCTGCAGTGGGGAAGCGTCGCGGCGCCACAAGGCAGGGCCGCGGCGCGTGTCTATCTTCAGGGAGGCCTAGCCTCTGTTTCAGGGGCGGGCCGCGGCATGGGTTTCAGGGGCCGCGGCCCTTAAGGATATTTTTGGTCTTTCGGAGGTTTTAAGAGCAGGAACCTAACCTACGGTGCTCGAGGTCGATTCCACCACCGTGCTGGGTGGAATTTGATGTCCCATAAGCTAGAACTCCGTCCAGAAATGTTAACGCGATTATTAACGGTACTCCCTATCTTGGTTGTGACTAGGTATTAAGCTAGGGCTCGGGAAGCGGATCGTACTCGAGGGGCTTCGCTCGTAATCAGTAAACTTGGAAATTAAAGGTAAGAAAACTGCACCCGGTTGTGGATTTATAATGGGACTAAGGGTTCCCTATTTTGTATGCTTTGTAAAGGATGGTATTATGCCATGTAAACAATAAACTAACGGCCTAAGAGTGCCGAAGTATACACTAGCGCATAGGGCGCAGCTCGGCCACTGGTAGCTGAGGACAGCTTATTATGCACTGAGCTCGGTTTAAGCAGGCCGGAGTCAATGGGGTAAACAGAGGGTGCGACCTAAGGTGTTGACCATGATTATTATGTGATTTGTTTGTTATTATTAATTGGTGGATTGTTATGTTGTATAACTGGGTGATGATTAGCTAATTCTTTGGGTTGAATCTTCATGCTTTGTGATTATTGTGGTATGTTAGTGTATGATCATGATTAAAGGGTTATCCAAATGTTTATATTGCTTGTTATATAATATGATATGTTTTCTTGCTCGGCCTTGGCTCACGGATGCTTCGTGGTGCAGGTAAAGGCAAGGGCAAGCTTGATCAGCCCTAATTTGGAGAGCTCTGAGAGCAAAATGTACATGATCAGCTGCTCAGCCGCCACGGTTGAGGGGAGACAGGGACAGGATAACCATAAACTTCTATTTTGCCTTTAGAAAGGCTGGTGGTTGTCTATACACTGTAAATTTTGTAAACAAACTTTTAAACGCTATTTCTTTTGGGATCTCATATGTAAAATGTTTAATTATATGGAAAATATCTCTTGAGACCAAAACCTTTTAACCCTAGCACATTAATGGCTTTAGTAATCATGTTTTTAACTGATTGGCTTGATTAGCAAGTCCTGCACCTTTATAAATATACAGTGTAGCGGTCTTGGCTATCCAGGGCGTTACAGTATAACTTTTAAGCCTTGATGTTTAAATTTAAAGGAGTTATCATTTAAATTTTAAGTCTTAAGATTTAAATTTTAAGTCTTGTTGTTTAAATTTAAATAGTTATGGTTAAATTTTAAGGGTTTAAATTTTAAAGAGTCATGGTTTAAATTTTAAGCATTGTAGTTTAATTTTTAAATACTAATGGTTTTAGTTTTAAGTAGTCGTGGTTTAAATTTTAAAGGATCATGGTTTATATTTTATATGGTCGCAGCTTAGATTTTAAGTCTAGTGGTTTAAGTTTTAAGCTTTGCGATTTAAATTTTAAAGAGTCGTTTAAATTTTAAGTCTTTTAGTTTAAATTTTAAAAAGTTGCGGTTTAAATTTTAAAGAGTCGTAGTTTAAATTTTAAGTCTTGTAGTTAAATTTTAAAAAATCATGATTTAAATTTTAAGTCTTATGGTTTAAATTTTAAAGACTAGTGATTTAAATTTAAAATAGTCGTGGTTTAGATATTAAATGATCATAGTTTATATTTTATATTTTATATGATCGTGGTTTAAATTAGTTTAACTTTTAAGCATTGTGGTTTAAATTTCAAAAAGTCATGGTTTAAATTTTAAGTCTTGTGGTTTAAATTTTAAAGAATCGTGGTTTAAATTTTAAATACTAGTGGTTTAAATTTTAAAAAGTCGTGATTTAGATTTTAAAGGATTATGATTTATATTTTATATGGTCGTAGTTTAGATTTTAAACCTAGTTGTTTAACTTTTAAACATTTTAGTTTAATTTTAAAGACTAGTGGTTTAAATTTTAAAAAGTCGTGGTTTAGATTTGAAAATATTATGAATTATATTTTATATGGTCATGGTTTAAATTTTAAGTTTTGTGGTTTATATTTTAAGCTTTGTGGTTTACATTTTGAAGAGTTGTGATTTAGATTTTAAGGCTTGAGGTTAAACTTTTAAAGGGTTGTGATTTACATTTTATGTCTTCAGGTTTATATTTTAAACCATTGTTGTTTACATTTTAAGATTTTTTGTTTAAATTTTAAAGAGTTGTAGTTTAGATTTTTAGTCTTGATTTTTACATTTTAAAGAATAATTTTTCATAGATTGAATACAATCCTATAAATATAGTTGTTACACATATATAAATATAGTTTTCATATATTTCCAATTTAACTAGAATATGGCACATATAATATATACTACAACAATACTTAGAATCTGTATTAAAATAAAGATAATTTTGGAAGTCTCGTAATAATAATGGGCAAAGTTTAACTAAATATATTTAATGTCTAATTTTAGCTAATTACTTCGATAGTTCTCATCTTAACCAGTGTAGGTGTGCCCATATTGCTGATGTGGTGAAAGTCAATGTCGACGGAGGCCTCGATCGGGAGTTGTGGTCCGTGATCATAATGGAACAATATTGGGGTCCCCTCCCACTCCTATAGATGCCACTTTAGAGTCACATATAGCCGAAGCACTTATTGTTGTTAATGGTCTGACAGTTTGGCTACTTTTCCTTCAGCTTTTGTCCTAAAGGTGCCAATGATATTGCCCATTCGTTGACCAAGTTTGTTCTATGCCTATTACCAAAAAAAATTGGTGGCCAGGCTGACATGCTTGTATTTGGCCTTAATTTGTCCAGGGAAATTTGAGATTTTATGCATAACGATGGGGCCTAAATGTAAACCACTCTTAATATTGGCATGTAAAATTGATGTTAAATTTTGTCCAATTATCGAAAGACCCATATCAAATTTTCTAACTTTATTCTCACCTCACGATGCTCTATTCTCTCTCTCTCTTTTTCTTAATCTCAAATGCTTCCGTAGTACAATCACACTACACTCACCTCTATTTCTTTCAGATTTGAAGACCACATATCGACCCACGAACACCATGAAAGCTCTTTTGCCATCTTTTTGCTCTTTGTTTTTTTCTTTCTAATATCATTTGTCTTTAATGATTCAAAGCTTAAACTAAGTAAAAAGTTTAGTTAAAACACTAATATATGCATTTCAAACAAGTATGTGTTTGATTTTTGTTGTTTTTTTGCAATTTTTTTATAATTTTATAGATATGTAAAAATTTGCAGAAAACTCGATATACCTCGATGTCCAACTCAATGGGTCCTTAAAAATCATGTTTTTTCATGAAAAAAATCATCTATCTCGACAGGCCTCGATAGAACTCGATGCAATTCATAGAAAGTGCATAACTTTTCACTGGGGAATCCATTTTGGGTTTTTTTTTTTAATTTTGGTATTTTTTTTTAGATCTACACGTCTATGATGTATACACACATATTTGGGAAGTTCAAAGATTGAAAACGGCCCAAAGTTAAAAAACAATGCCCCTATATTTTCAAAGTTGGGTATGTTTTTAATCTTTGAACTTCTCAAATGTGTGTACACATCATAGACATGTAGATCTCAAAAAAATACCAAAATTTAAAAATAAAAAAAATCACCCAAAACAGACATCCAAGTAAAAAGTTATGTACTTTCTATGAGTTGCATCGAGTTCTATCGAGATCTGTCGAGGTCGTATTAATTTTCATCGAGGCAGATAACTTTTTTTTAAGAAAAACATTATTTTTGAGGGCCCATCGAGGTGGGCATTAGGGTATATCGAGGTGTATCGAGACATATCATGATTTTCATGAAGAAAAAAAAACATTTGCCTTGACAGTCCTTGATGAAAATCGATACCACCTCGTCATGCCTCGATAGAATGCAATGAAACTTGAAGCAATTCATAGAAAGTGCATAACTTTTCACTCGGATGTCCGTTTTGGGTGATTTTTTTTTTTTAATTTGGTTATTTTTTTTAAATCTACACGTCTATGATATGTACACACACATTTGGGAAGTTCAAAGATTAAAAACACTCCAAAGTTAAAAATAATGTCTCTATATTTTCAAATTTTGGTATGTTTTTAATCTTTGAACTTACCAAATGTGTGTGTACATATCATAGACGTGTAGATCTCAAAAAAATCACCCAAAACGGATACTCGAGTGAAAAGTTATGCACTTTTTATGAATTGTATCGAGTTCCATCGAGTTCTATTGAGGCCTGTCGAGGCAGATGATTTTTTTCATGAAAAAACATAATTTTTAAGAGCCCATCGAGCTGGACATCGAGGTATATCGAAATATATAAAGTTTTTTTGTAAAGTTTTACGTTTCAGATCTAAAAAGTTGTAAAAAATTGCAAAAAAAACAACAAAATCAAACACATACTTCGAAATGCATATATTAGCGTTTTAACTAAATTTTTTTACTTAGTAAGAGCAAAAAGATGGCAAGAAAGCTTTCATGGTGTTCGTGGTGTGATTGTGCTATGAAAGTGTCTGAGATTAAGAGAAAGAGAGAGATAATAGAATTTCATGAGGTGAGAAAAGAGTTAGAAAATCTAATAAGATTGAGAATGCTTTAAATTTAGGCCATAAAATCTCAAATTTCCCTTTGTCTATTATTTGCTATTTGGCTGTTGCCTTAGATGAAATTTCTTCTTTTCAAAAGAAAAAACAAAAACAATGGGATGAAAGAAATTTCCTCGTGATTTCCGGGACAATCATCTTTATAAGTTGTCCAAGTTGCCAAGAAAAATAGTTCCGGTTGGCAATATCTTTTTCAATCGTCAAATTAAAATCATAGTTTATTAGATATTAAAGTACATTTATTTGCATATATTTGATAGAAGAATACGAATATGAAATGCGCCTAAGAAAAAAAATTTAATAAGCCTCCTTTTCAAAAGCCAATTCCCTTAACCATTTTGCTAGTTACTCTATAAACAACTTAAGAAGATTAAATGCGAATCCCATAAAATGATAGGGTTAAATTTGAATTGATTCTAACGCGTACGAGAAAATTTATCATTCAAAAATACAAAGCCCCAAAGAGGGAAAAATATTCAAATTCTACCAAAAAAAAAACTACCGATACATGCAAAATTCTGCTTCAGCAAGTTTGTAAAAAAGAAAAAGAATGAATTTAACATTTAACTAAAAAAAAGATATACTTTTAAAAGGGTAAGAAAAAATCATATTATAAACAAAATGCAAATTTTACTTCTTACCTTCCAAATTGCGAATCATGTGAATAGAGTTACAACATCTCTCCTGTATCCTCTTACAATCAGAAGCCTCTGCACATTTTCCACCAACAAATCCATGTACTCCATGTAGAAGTACGCCGGGTGGTTGACCGGAGGCGGCGGTAAACTCACCAGCACAACAGCAGCCATTCTCGAGTATCTGAGTATTGTCGAATTCAGCTTAAGTGTCGTGTAAAGGAACTTCTCCACCTGATGCTCATCCACTACCACAGGCTTCCCATCAGCCATAAGTTGGGTCCCTTCTCTCTCTGCCTTCGATTTCATATCGGCCATGTAATTAGCAATTCTCTGCTGAGCACCGGTATATGCTCCTAAAGATTCGTCTGGTTGAGCACTGCCATCTGTTTGTCCATCCCATGATTTCATGTTAATAACAATCACTTCAGCTTGCATTCTAAGATCATACAAAAACTTCTTCACATCAGCCTTGAGAGCCTCTGCGTCATTATCTTCCTCGGCAATGCAGAAGACTTGAATCTTACAGCTTTCAAAGCTCTCCTTCGTAAGTAGTAGTTGAGAAAGGAGAAGCATGAGACCGCCATCTCTCACTATCCAATATAAATCGATTGTTCCATACTGCCTCTGATACTCATTTGGCCATTCATCAAGACCCTTGACAATAACAACTGCCTTGTTTGCCACAATGCAATCACTAATGATTCCAACGAAAGTAGCAGGAATTTCAGTTAAGTTCTCACGACGCCATATTTCTGGGTACCGCATAACCACAATATTTGGCTTGAGATTTCCAAGGCCCATAGTCTGGATGATGCCACGAAAGCCTTCCGACATGTTAGGGGCTACAACTATCTCAGCTACACCTTCACAACGCTTGTATTCAATATAGGTAGCAAGCTGCTTAGTGGCCTCCTTGGCATCTTCAGCACATTCATGGTAGTCTCCATCCAATATAGACACAAAAATGGACATTCCCCTACCCTTTTTCTTCATGCAGTTGGCAAAGTCGGCAAGTTTTGGATGGCACGGAACATTTTCTGGCAGCTTTCCCCATGGACGACAGAATATCAGAGGGATAGGGTACCAATTCTTTGGGTGCACTTGGTTGGCTGAAATCAAGTTTCAAAATTTAACCATCAAGAGCAGAAAGACAATCTCAAATCACTACGTAACCAAATCTAACAGATTGATACCCATAAAACGTACTGGAAAGGACAGGCATAAAAATTGATGGTAATAGAAATATCCACCATGGACCACTAGCTAAACTATGAATGCTACAAATTATGATAATACAGTAAGGGGAGCAAGGAATTATAAAGTAAACCTAACGACACAAGAAATAATTTAAAAACGCGACATTGCATAACAGCATTCAACCAGGTAAAAACAAACGCTGGTGAAGAAGAATATTAATCTTACCTCCAAGTGATCGAAGACTGCGCAGAGCTAACTGGAAATAAGCACTCTTGAAACCATCACCCCAGTCCCCAGCCTTTCCTTTAATGCTCACATAATAATATATAAGGCTAGCAAGAGCTAAAGACACTACAGTGAATGACCAAGAGATCAAGAACATAATAACTGCAAAGAAAACAGAAACAGGAGGTAAGTAACATACACTAAGGGAGTCAAGTTTACAGAGACAATGTCCATAAATGCACACACAAGCATGCACTCAAACTAAAGAGATGATAACATAATATTCCTGAGAGATGCTGCTGTATGAAAAGCATCTAATGAAAACATATAAACACTGTGCATCATTTTCCTGGAAAACAAGAAGCGATCCAATCATTTCTTTAATTGTTATAAAAGATACGTAAATCTATTATATTCCTACAGATGAACACAAGAACCCTCGTGCATCAAAATCAGAAGAAAAAACATGATTCTTTCTTTCTTGTGTTCAGAAAGAAACCAAAGATAAATTGTCTAATTTAGTCAAAACTTAAAAAACAAAATTGTAATCATTCTATTAAACATGCCCAGATGAACTTTCAGATTTCCAATAGCACTAATATGAAAGGAAGTAATATGACCACATCAGAAATAGAACAGTCCTATCCAAATGCACAACAAATAAATTTCAATTTTCTCTTGAAAAGATATAAGACTACCATGGTTATAATTTTCACTTACGATGACAAGTTAATTACTGCTGTTCTTGCATTATTTTCTTTCTTCCACCAAAATCTGATATAATGTAAGAAAAACATGTACAAATGAAAGGAAACAGATGAAGCTTACCAATACAAAGAAAAGCTCCAAGAAGAGAGAGACTCCAATGGTGAAACTTCCACCGAGGGCGCCAGCTAGGAGCATCTAAAAGATCCAAAAGGAAGCAAGATAAGTTGACACCAGCATAGCACAGAAGGAAAAACATAGTAATGGTGGGCGTGATAAGATCCAGATTCCCAATTATGACACACCCAATACAGAGAAATGCAGTAAAGAGAGTAGCAATATAAGGCTCATTCCCTTCTACGACTTTGAAGTAGTTAAGCACGGGTAAAATATCATCATTGGCAATTGCTGCAAGCAGGCGGGGGGCACCTGTTAGGCTCTGAAGTGCAGCACCTAAAGTCGAAAGAATGATTCCAATGTAAATAATGGCTGGGAAAGGCCAGGCAACTGTAGCTGTAAGCAGCCTGCATAAAAGAATTCAGTTCTTGAATAAAAATCATGCTAATGTTTTTTGTTAACTGATCATATACCAATAAGTATTTCGTGCATAACATACAAGTGCCAGCAACAAATAAACTAACCATACATAAATGAATGACCAGAAGACCATTTTAAACCCATTAGCTTATCCATATACGCAAATTCTTTAAGTCAGTGGCTATAGCCTACCAACTCAAATATTATATATATTTATATATATATATATATATATTGAGGAACGTAAGTACTAATGATAGATAATTAAAAACAGCTAGAAAGATGATAAGGTATACTCAAAAGAAACAAAGATACAACAAAAGCAAAAGGTGAAAGGAGAAAGAAAAAACTATGGACTGCTAAACAATGTGTTTTTACTTGTATTAAATAGAAATATTAAGATCACTGTAACACAAAAGTTGATGCCTTCTCTACTTTCTACAACTTTATTTATAGACTTCACTTCTAACCACTTACTGTAGGCAATATAAGCCATAAAGGATAAAGATCATGAGCTGCCACTTGATTACTAGAAGATAGACAAATCAAAGTTGAACAGACAACAAATGAGACTACAGAAAGGAGCTTCTGAAAAGCCTACTAAGGCAAAGGAAAGAAAGAATATAAATCAAAAAAAAAAATTAAAAGCTACAACTGATCCTTTACCAACCTGTCAGTCAAAAGCTTCTCTCTTGTGGCAAGTGCACCAAATAGTAAGACAGAAACAACATACATTGCAGTAGTTGTAAGAGTTGCAGAAAGTGTTCCAATAGGAATTGAACGCTGAGTGTCTTTCAGTGAGGCTGATCGATTAGAACCTGCCATAATTCCAGTTACAGCAGGGAAAAAGAGACCAACCATAGCACTGAAAATTAAAGAAATAGCATAATTAGAAAGTGAGCAAAGGTAAATTCTGACCAGATCAATTTAAGAAAGTAAAAAAACAAGCTACTAAGGTCCATGTTTAGAGAGATACTATTCGAAAGAAGTTCACCAACTCAAATGATAACAACAACAAAAGGTCTACTTTGCATTCACTTGAAATTATTTGGACTGAAAAAGGACATCAGGACTAGAGAAGAAAACAAAATTTTGTTTCTGAGTACAAAGTAACAGAATTTTCGAGGACATGATAGCAAATGTTGAAGGTTTATGAGATAAAACAAATATCGGGCTGCCCTATGGTTGTGTGATATAACTTTTTCATATAAATAATACAAGTTTCACTATTTATTTATTTTAGAATGAGGTTCTCCCTATCTCGATTCAGATTTCAAATTTCAATATCCATTTTTTTAATAAAGAAACAACTTTGTATTGATAGTAAATGAAATACAAAGACAAAAAATTTAAGCTTTGAACACCAACTTTGTTTTCAAATTTCAATATCAAGAAATAAAAGAGAAAATTGAATCACACTGCAAGTTAATATTTAAGCTTTGAACACCAACTTTCAATAACTAATATCAACACTGATTATCACTGGTGTATATAAGCAGTATATTCTGTTCAAAATCCCACATAAACAATAAATAGACCAGCAAATTACATCAATTTGGAAAGGAAAAAAATGCCCAGGCTTACTTGAAATTCCACGACACTTTTCCATCAGGATCAGGAATACCAGCATTATTAGTATTCTGATAATCTGGACCCCAGTTTTCTTTAAATGATGCCAGACTCAAGCCCGTTATTCCAGCTGCAGCACACATTAAAAGAAAAAACTTTAGTTCCTCCATGGTCCACCAAATGGAGGATAAATAAACAATAAAATGACAACCTCTGCTGCATCAATAAACTTTCCCAATGCGTCTCCAGGGTTTGGAAACAAGGGAACACAAAGCACATACAAGAATGGTCCAACACATTTAAACACATTCAATACCTTTCAAAATATTCGTAAAAGGAAAATGTATATCAATTTCCATCTGGTGAGGTAAGTAGGTATCATCGAGTTGACTAATGCAAAACACACACACACACACACAAGTATATATTTAAGAAAATCATTTAAGAGCACAAAAAAGAGAATTAATGCAAAGCAAGAGAAAAAAAATATATTAAAGCAAAAGTCGACAAATACTTTTTTTTTGGGAAGTAGACGAATGCCTCAAATAAGAATGTTTTTACAATTTAATAGCACGATGCAATCTCAAAAACAGTAATAAAACAGCAAGTGCCAGATCAAGGATTAAGAATTTGTGACAGAATTGTATGCAGTTATTTTTTGTTCCCAATCAATATGCTATTCATTGTTTGTTATTTTGGTGCTATAATCTTGTTTATCTTTATGATGATAACTCATCTTCTCTTCTGTAATTCTTTACAAATCAATTGTTATAAAAAAAAAAGTCATACAAGTCAATATTGGTTAATATCATGCATAAACAAGCAGAATAATAAAATAAAGAAGACATCAAAATAGGAATAAAAGAAACTGCTCACGTGAAGGATGATCCTTCTTCGCCACAAATATCCCAATGAATATGCAGAAAAGTGAAAATAGAACAGGTATGAGAAAAGCAGGTGCAACGCGGTTGATCATTTTCACACCACCAAACACAATGAAGCAAAGAACAATAGTCACAACAATCCCATAAATTTGCAAGTCATGTGAACTCGGACTTTGTATTGGTTCTGGAATTACTGTGCCATTAACTCTCGTGATAGTCTCTGCATTGATGATGTAAATAAATCAAAATTAATTGCATTTAAAAGAATGCAAATTTGAACAACAAAATACCTTTACTGTACCATAACTGTTAAGATTTCAATGGCATACGAACACAGAACATAAACTAACACATAAAGCATCTTAAACGCCAAAGATGCTAAAGCTCACAACTTTGAAGAAGAATTTGGTTGGGTGATTCAACTGGAATGTTTTCATGTAAGTCAGCTTTCAAAATAGTGGTAGGAGATGTCCCTAATTAACAGTTCTTATGGGCTAAAGTGATTTGAAAGAGTCCCATGCCCTCAAAGGTTCGAGTCTTTTGTGGCTACTTTGCTTAGGTCGTTTAAGCGCTCATGAACCTCTTCAAAAAAGGAGGGCTTATGTTTCACTCTCACCTGGAAGGTGTGTTTTATGCAAGAATAGTGGGGAAGATTCTTCTCATATTTTATCCATTGTGGTTTTACTATGGACATATGGTCAAGATTTTTCAAGTCCTTCAATAGGCAATGGTGCATGCCTAATAGTTGTGAGAAGTTCATTGTTCAGCTCGTGTCAGGAAATGAAGCTAAAAAATTGTTATGGAGGACAGGGACTGTGGCTGTCTGGTGGGCAATCTGGTTGGAATGAAATGAAAGACTATTTGAAGGGGTAGAAAATAGTGCAGATGCATTATGGGATAAAGTAAGATATTGGGTAGCTATTTGGCTGTTCAATACGAAAGAGTTTAGACATGTGTCTTTCTCTGATTTATGTAGAGATTGGCAAGTCTTCCTGTAAATTTTGTGTTTCCTGTATCTTGTTAACGCTGTTTTATGTTTTCTTGGTAAGATGGTTGTACAATCTTTGTACACCTTCTATTTGTATTATTCTTGTCAGTAATAATACAAGTTGATATGCTTTGTTTCAAAAAAAAAAAGCAATAATGCAGCGTTTAGGGGATACAATGTTAAGGTAGATCCATCCGAGGAAAAAAAAAGGATCCCCTTCTATGACAAGCTCAACAATATAAATGGTCAGAGAACATCCTGCATGCTTCCCTAAAATGACAAGATAGACTCATGGTCATAACAAACTCCTTCCCCCAATGTACCTTTATCAAACCCATTAACTAATGTTTCTCAGTATCTGACACTGTAGGTTAGTGGTTTTGTGCATTTAAATCTACGTGTTCGAGGATACTTTACATGTGTTTGCTTAAACCCCTTGTTCAGCGCAAAAAAAAAAAACATTAGAATAAATTGGCAAATGCCTTCTGCAAAAAGTCGAACAAAATATCACAATATTATTACTTCTACTATCATTTTGTCAAACTCTCGTGTACACAGTGGACTCATGGTGGGTAGCTATTACGGTGTTCAATACGAAAGAGTTTAGAGACATGCCTTTCTCTGATTTATGTAGAGTGACAGGTTTTCTTGTAATGTTTTGTGATTTACTGTATTTTGTTTTCCCTTAATTTTTTTTCCTTCCATGTAAGATGGTGGCACAATCTTTGTACACAGTGGACCCATGGTGATAAATATTTCTTTAAACATATTTTAACTAAACCTCTCAACCTACATAAATTCTGATAACAAGTAAACCAGTGCAAAAGCAAAGTTGCCTTTATCAAAATGTTCATACCAAGGAAACAGCCATATTAACTAGGATAACAAGAGAAATTGCAAATGCCAAAGAATTGATCATATAAATCAAAAAGAAATGTGTAATGAAATAAAGTTCTTTTCTGCTGTATAAAACATATGCTAACCCTTACCTCTAAAAATTCCAGCAGCTGGTACAGCTTTCAAAAAAGTTTCTACAGCACCCAAAACATAGCTAAAATCACATGCAAATGAAATCATAAGCTTACTACTATAATCATAGTATGTCAAATCAAACATAAATTATAAAATAGGAAACTTAGAATGGCTGCTCTATCAGCCTCATGAGCAAGAGCCATATATATAGAGGGGATTTGTGTACAAATATAAAAATATACACTCACAGAGATCCAGCAACTGCATTTCCAAGGAAGAAACATAGTCCAATGCTAACTCCAACTTCTGGACCAAGGGCTCGACCAATAAGATAATACGGTCCCCCACCCTAGAATCAAAGTAATTACCAACAAACCATCATTATCGATTCCATCAGTTACAAAAGAAAAAAGGAAAAAAAAAAAACCTCTCTTAGGATGCAGCAACAAGTAAAAGGTAAAATCTTTCTCCGTACAAACTACTGAAGGAGTTCAGTTTAAGCTGGTGTATTCCAGCACAATGTGTGGAAGCATTAATGTTTCAGATGAGAGCAAGGAAGGATGACAAATTCTTTGGCAGACAGCAATTATAGCTGTGCTATTTTCTGGGTTTTATGGCTGGAAAGAGATGAAAGATGTTTTGAAAAAGATGGGAGTGATTTGGAAAGGTTATGGGATAAAGTGAGACTGGGTGTTGCATCATGGGTGCGTAATGTAAAGGAATTTAAAGAGGTTCCTTTCTCAGATTGGTTTAAAAACTGGAATTTGTTATGTAACTTTGTGTGTATCTTTAAGGGTTATTTTGGTAGATATTTTTTTAACTTTTCTTGTAGTACTTAACTTTTGTCTAATAATACAAGTAGTTTTGTTCCAAAAAAAAAGTAAGACTATCAGTCAAATGATTTCTTTGCATTGCATAAATATATTGAAAACAGAGCAATTTGTACCGTTCCAAAGAAAAAGGAAAACATCAAGTCAACTGTAAAGATAAGTGGAACAAAAACCATAAAGAAAAAATAAAGTGGAACAAAATATATAAAAGTAGGATTTTGATATTAATTAGAATTATTATTAGGTTATATTAAAGGGTTTATACCTTTTTGGACCCTGTGTTTTTTCCCATTACTTGTTTGGACCCTGTGTTTTGACAAATTACTTTTTGGACCCTATGTTTTGTAAAATAGTTAAAATAGAACCCTAAACCCGATTTTGGTCAATGTTTTCTCAACTAAAATCACAAATAATTTACCAAACTAACAATTCAGAACAAAAATAAAATTATTCTGCTTAAAAACTGTGTTGTTATATTCAATTTTTTTTTCATAAAAATTGAGTTTAGGTTCTATTTTAACCATTTTACAAAACATAGGATCCAAAAAGTAATTTGTCAAAACACAGGGTCCAAACAGGTAATGGGAAAAAACACAGGGTCCAAAAAGGTATAAACCCTATATTAAATTGAGTAATTATCATTTTAGCAAGATTGTCAGATAAGAACAAAATTTATATTTCTGAGTGTGTTGTAAAAGAGGAAGTACTGGTTTGCAATTGGAACTTCCACTTTGTTAGACATTTAAATGACAGAGAGGTATTTGAGCTCAAAAAAAAGAGAGATATTTGAGCTCGTTGAATTAATACAGACTTCGAAATGAGAATTTATGTCAGTTCCTGGAAGATATAAGAATATGGCTAGGTTATTCTTCTGAAATATTTTCATGTAAATCAGCTTTTAACAGGTTAATGGGAGGTGATTATGTTCAAACTCCCTTCTGGATATCCTCAGTTTAGAAAAGTTCTCTACCATCAAAGGTTAAGGTTTTTGCTTGGCTTTTGTATCTTGAACACCTTAACATTCACAAATCTCTTTGGAAAAGGAGACATTTTCAAATAATTTATCCAGGCTGGTGTGTTTTTTGCAAGAAAAGTGGGGGAAATACCGATCACCTCCTCTTGCACTGTCTGTCTTTTATGAGATTGCGGTATAGAGTTCTCAAGGAATTTGGTATTGTAAGTAAGTGTAGCGGATAGTATTATAGGCAATATAGCCTATACGGATGGGGGTGGTGGCCACACGGTGAGCATTATGGTTACAAAGGAATAAGAGAATTTTTGAAGATGTTGAAGAAGATGTAGAAAAGCTGTGGGATAGAATCAGACATTGAGTGGTTATTTGGTTTTTTAATGTTAAGGAATTCAAAGATGTTCCATTCCCTGACTTATGTAGAAAATGGCAATATTTTATGTTGTTTACCTAATTTTATTTGTATCTTTCTTCACGTGGTTTTCTTTCCCACTTTTGCTTGTATTGTCAATTTATTAATACAAGCTGAGGTTCAGTTTTAAAAAAAAGGAAAAAAATCGCACTTACTAGAATTTGTTTCGTGCTCAATAAAGAACTTCATTATTTGCCTAACTATGTTAGGCCTTGTTATTTTTATAATTCTTCAGGCTTGATATAAAATTATACGCTCGATCTATCTTTTACCTCTATCATGTCTCTTTAAATTCCTCTATCTCTATATGTTGCGTAATATATATCTTTCTCTTCTCTTTTCTCACTTAGTTCTCCATCAAAACAAGAAAATATGCATAATTATAAATATTACGCACAAGT
The DNA here is from genome assembly GCF_963169125.1 of Humulus lupulus. NCBI lineage: Eukaryota > Viridiplantae > Streptophyta > Magnoliopsida > Rosales > Cannabaceae > Humulus > Humulus lupulus. The sequence continues at coordinate 19,275,362 of NC_084801.1, read as the reverse complement.
ATGCTGAAAAATCATGGACTAATAATCTACAAAATAATAACAAAAAATTATTTTCTTCACCTACTCACGCTGCTATCTAATTAAATAAAGGCCAGGATAATGGCTTCCACATAAACTAGGAGATGAAGTTGAAAGTAGATAAAAATTCAACAAGGCAAACTGTATAACTGTTGTTTATACCTTCATAGCACCATTAGTTGCAATTGCACTCAGCGAGATTCCAGTCAGAAAAGTACACAAGCCACAAAATGCTACTACCAATAAAGACTCCCATATGCCAGCCATACCAACAATCCTAACAATCATCATATACTATGAAAAATCAATAACTACATGATGGAAACATAATACAAGGACAGAACATGTATAGTGTAATAACAATAATTGAAAAACAAAATAATAAACTGATTCAATTTGTTACACAGCCTGCTCAGGCTAATGTAATCAACTTAGCTGCATAACAATCTTATAAACAACAGGAAAGAAGAAAGTTACCAAGAAAATCGAATATAGTAGATAATTCCCAATATGTTTTGCAAGCAAGGAACAAATACACCCATCAACGTACCCAACTTGAGCTCAGAAGTCTGCATGATATATCCACATCAGATGACATAGAAAACCATAACGAATATTATCAAATGATGCTGTGTCATCTTTAGCTAGTTTTTAAAAATTTCTAACCTAGATACATGACATATGGAGCTAGAACTTTGATTTATTTATGTATGTTTGTAAATATACATTATTATCATATAATATATATTACCTCACTAAGAAAATTAGGTACCAGTGTGTGAAAAAATGAAAAACTGACATCCCTCCATTCTTTCAGCTGTTATTCTTTTCTCTAATTTTCCTGTCCAATTAGCATCTTCTCAATTCTACTGATAGTTATCATGTTATTGAGCCAAACAAAACATAACAGTAGTAGGTAATCTTTTGTTTTTCCTTAAAAAAATAACCAAATAGTAGGAGGCACCATACGACAGACATGTCGTCGTCTTTTGAATTCTTTAGTTGTGACCAATAAGTGGTTAATTTATGCAAGAGATAGTAGCATTGCCATCAGGATATATACCTTTGGTCGACCCTGAGTGATAGAAATATTTTCACCATCTCTAGGACTGGAAGGCTCTGCAGATTGCTCCTCTGTCATACTGAAATAACACAAAAACCATGTTACCATAATAACAAAATTTGGATGTAAGAAAATGAATTTGACTAAAGCAATATCCAGAACCAAAATACAAGGGGAGAACCTTGATTATTTACCCCCCCAACTCTCTCTCACCACTTTATTCTCTTTTTCTCGAGAGAACTTTAATACAATATTAGTTGTACACTAACAGTATGTACCAATTTCTATGCATGTCTTTCATGTGTATGCGTATATAGTCAATAATTGAAGCTTGGTCACATAGAACAAGAAAGGAAAGAATAATGAAAATGAACAACATACCTCTTAAGACCAAGAATGTTAACAAGAGAATCAAAACCAAACAATTCCAATTTGGAGTCTCTTTGAGGTCGAATGGCTTCCTCATCTACAATGGTATCCATGTTTCGCTGAGAGCTCACATTTACATTCCTGCCATAGGGAATTAACAAAACATATTGGAACATATTCAACCAAACTTATTTTTTCCACTTCTCACACTTTTGCTCAGTTCTCCAGACCAGAATTTTGAATGAGATAAAAATGGTAAATGTTCGCAAATATTTCAAAATACATCAACCAAAATGAAAATGAAACCCATACTTTATTTGTGTAAACATTATAAAAGTAACATTTTGAGTTTGTAACTCATTTATCATACAATTACAAAATTCAAGCTAGCGTAGTAGTAGTAGTAGTAGTAGTAGTAGTATCTCAAAGCATCATTTTATATTTACAGAATACTATCCTGTTGCTTTACTGATACCAAAAGCATAAGACTGCTAACTTTTGCACTGCTTGAATATTTGATAAACAAACTTTAAACAGTTTAATAAGCTAAGTTAAATCAAATCATCATCACAAGCAAAGCATAGTGTCACATTCATGACTATCTCCTCTTTGCTTCACAATAAACAATCAAAAACCTTGCCATTAATAAACCTAAACGAACTTAAATGCAATCCTCCTCATTCATGACCAAAAGTAACTATTTATCTCATTTCTTTCCAATCAAATTTCTAGAGAAACAAACAGAAAGACTTAAGGAAAGTAACAACATCAACACCTTATCCATCTCTGTAATACATCTTTTGAATCCAAAGTCTCATTCGTATTTACCATAATATACATCAAGAAAGAAAGTATTGAAAAAGAGTGCGCATAACGAACATACTTGAGGGGAACTTGGTGAACAACAGGCAGGGCGGAAGAAGAAGAAGAAGATCCAGAAGGATCCATTGGAGACATCTCGAGAACGGCGCTATCATTGTCGACGACAGGACGGTACTTCCGACCTATCGGCGCGCGGAGATTGTCGTCGGAGTTACTTTCTATATCCCCATTGTCCATTGTGTCGGATCCGAAATCGAGTCAGTTTTCGTTTTCCTGGAAAATTGAAATATTTTCCGGGAAAACTTTCAGATCCCGAAACCAAAATGCTGGAGCTGAGGAGATCCGAACCAGGAATGAAAGCAATTCAAATTTTCTTTTTATGTAAAAAGTGTAATTTGTAAGAAATATTACATTAGAATAACATATTTTAATTAAATTATAAATTGTCGGAGAAAATTCGGAGAGAAAAAAAAGAGAGAGAGACGTCTTTGCATTGGAAATTATTATAATAATGTAAGGAACGGAGGAAAGGAAGTGGAAGGGGACAGTCACATATAGAAACCCCCTGAACTGGTATGTCGTTTGTTGTTCAATGTCACGCGCTTAAAAACTCTTCTAGAGACAGGCTAAAGGGTAATTTTGGCATTTCACTATAATGAGAAAATCACATCCAAGTTCCGATAAATAGACTCAAATTTGGATTAGTATTTTTTCCTCAAAGGAGATTTGGATTACTTTCTTTATACATGAGTAGGACACTCGTATTATACTTACTTTGGTATTATTATTTATAATCTGTTTAATAAAATCGTCTATATGTGTCATAAAAGATATTGAGTTTTCAATAAAGTAGAGCGTGCATTTGTCTTATTTTAGGTTCTAGAATGTAATGCACCAAACTAAGACCATCTCTAATACGATATATAATTTTGTGTCAAATTTGCTAAAAAAATATGAGTTAATTCTGTATATAGAAGAATAATTTTTCCTGATGATGTGTCAAAATTAAAAAGATGAAACACACCGTATTGACACAACAACAAAAGCATGGCTTCCCGTTCAAAATAAATGAATGAAGTATTAGGTTTTATGCCCTTATAAAATTACATTGTTTTATGTAATTCATTCATTATCAATAAAGTATTAAAAATTATTTTGTTGAATCAAATTGTGTTGTTTACATGTGTTTATTGCATGATTAATTATTATTAATACAAACGTTTATAAAATCTCGAATATATGTATAGTTATAATTATAGTGATTCGGTCACAGTGGATTATAATTGTAATTATATGCTCAAATGCATTTTGTTCTACGATTAAATCAGAATTGAATAATCTACGATAAGATCTACTTACACATCTAGTATGATGTCATATCTAGGACATTGGCCAAGTAGATAAGATCGGATGTATTTTGTTACATTGGACTGGACTAATATTGATTATTGACAAGATAAGTAAGTATCGTTATTATCTAATCCAATCATATCACAACGTTGACCACAGGTCGATTCAATCTTAATTCTGAGTGATTAATATTCTGCTAATTGTACTATTCAAGTTTTTGATTTGTTCATTACCAGCTTATCCTACGGACTAGCTTATACTTACATATTGGAGATTTTGTAGTATAATTGAGTTAGAGTATATTTCATAGATATGAAATCTATAACTTCTATTTAAGAAGTGAAACAATGATTTCCTTATAGCTTGATTCAAGTGTTAAATGATAGAGTACTCATTTCTGTAATTAAATTTATGGAAATATCATTTACAATGAACTTAGTGGGAGATAAGGATAAAATACCAATTTTGGGTAAAACGGTAATTTGCACTCGTCTCAACGGTAGATCATCAATAGAGGATTGAATGACGGTTATGGTTATAACAATGGATAAAGTATTTACATTTGGTGTAAAGTGTTCTATGAATTCAAGAGTGCAATTCTAAGTCTATAGTGGAGTCACGAGGAATTAATAAGGTAGTGAGTTTATTTGTTATAAATAAACTCATGGTAACTTATTGGAGCTTGAGTTCATGGATCCATGGTTCTCATGTCATCTCTTATAAAAATGAACATAGTAGTCTTGAATAATTTATTTAATTATTAATTATACAAATGTCATATTAACTAGGTCAATGAAAATAAATAATGTTAAATTATTTATTGATATTTTGTGAGAAAAGAAATAGAAGAAAATTTGAGGTTTTTATTGCAAAGTCTCAAAAATAGGGTATTATAGCCAATTGGAACAATTGTGGTAATATTGATAAATTGATATTAATATTAATAAAATGAATTAAACACTACAAAAAACAAGGGTTATACCGAGAACAAAAGTCATCGATATAAGCCCAAATGTTCTCGGCAAAGGTTCTACCGACAACATGTTCTCGGTACATCCTCGTCGGTAGAGGAAAACTTCTACCGAGGACATTGAATATGTTCTCGGTACATCCTATACTGAGGATAATTGTTCTCGGTATAGAGTTGACAATATCATCGGTGAAACCTATCCAAGTTTGTCATCTGGATGGCTATACCAAGGACACTGTCCTCGGTATAGACTGAACCGATATTTTTTTTTAACGTGCAATGTTTATTCATTCATTCATATATTTATTTATTGATTTAATTTGAATTAAATATAAAACAATTGATTAAAATTAAAATACTTATATTAAACATATAAATAAAAACATAAGAGTACGTTTGCTCAATCAAAATAAAGAGTTGTCCTAAACATGAAAATGTAATAGTCAATAGTAATAAAACTCATATATAAGTCCTACTGACTCGGTGCTCCAACATCGAGATCATCAGGTGGTGGTGGGGCACATTGAGATCCCGGGGTGATACAATCAGTCCGGATGTGCTCCTTTAATTGTCGAACACGCTCTCTCATCTCAATCATCTCTTCATCTCTAGTTTGTGGAGGATCAATAGTAAATGGAGTCCAGTCCCATATGTTAAGGATACGTCCATATCCTTTCTAGTGGTCACGTCATTTTCCAAAGACAATTTGTACCAAAGATAAGTCGTCATCTTCAAGCACACTCAAAACTGGTGTGGAACTCTCAGTATCAGTTGTCTATGTCTGCTGTGTGGTCGCGATATGCACGCAATTCCTCCTATAATCCAATATATAATGTAACTATGTATTGTAAACAAACAATAAAAATTTTGAAAAATGTTTAAAAAAAAAACTTAACGTACCCAAGTTTTTTTTGCTGTTATCATCACCCACCTTGTGCCTTATTTATGGTGAGTATCCATCCAGCTATCCGAGATCGGCTCAAGTTGCCCAGTCTCTAAATTGTGTTGTCGCGTACATATTTTTTTTTTAAATAATTAAACGTAAATAAGAAAAACAAACTTAAAAAGAATTAATTAACTAACTTTTTTATAGCGCAGCGCTGGGATTGACTGAGAACCTCCGTAGCTAAGCTCTTTTAGTTTCTTCCTATTTTCCTTATTGACCCCAGAACGTTTCTGCAAAAAACTTATGTTAGTAATATATTTAATTAAGAGAGTTAAGTTTAGCAAGAAATTATTACCATAATTTTTAGGCGTCGAAAAAATTCAATGGCTTTTTGCCACTGCGTATCTGTGTAACCACCATAATGATTTTCTAGTCCATTAATCGTTAAATGTTCTTTAATATCGTACTTCCAATCATAATACTTTTTAGCACATGATGTATCAATGCCTCTCAAGATCCCAGGCATATGCCCTTGTCCATATCTGGTACGCCCGATATCAAACAAATCATCCTAAATTACAAACATTTATTAGTAAATATGATATATAATTAAATAGAATTAACATAAATACAGAAATTACTTACCTCCAGATATTATTTGTTTCGAGGCATTTGGTACTTTTGACTATTGAGGACATTCTGGATCTATGTACTGTCGAACAAATAATCACAGCTCTCTTGAGAAATTTGAGTTGTAATCTCCGATCTCTTTATATGTTCTCCCTCGCACGTCCCACTTGAGAGGGAGAGGACGCCCCAACTCTTCCCTTTTTTTCCTGCGTGTTCAATCATTTATGGCATCCACGCTTGTTTGGAGGCGCTATCGTATGCAAATTTAGTATTTTAAAATTAATATGTATTAACTGTTAAAATTTAAGGAGTGTATCAATGTGTAATGTATTACCTCGTTCACAATCAGCTGGAATATCTGACGGTCCACGTGGACGATCACATCCTCCACCATCACCCTCGTGAGATCGAGCAATAACGTCAGCCATATCTGTCAAATTAATCGATATTAAAATTACATTTATACTAAACATAATAACTATAATAATCAATTATTGTAAAACATAATTACTTCAAAATATTATAAAATTACCACTTAATCATCACTATAATAATCTTCACTATCACCATCAGTTTCTATGTGTTCATCTTCCTCTTCATCATCTTCTTCTATGAATTCAGCTTCCTCTTCCTCTTCCACTTCCTCCCCCTCCTCTTCCTCCTCCTCATCATCTTCTTCTTCCTCTTCCTCCTCCATCTTCTCAATTTCAACATTAACTATCTCATCAAATTGTAATGGAGCCCCCGTACGTTCAAAGTTGATTTATGGCAACGAACCAAGATCAACGAATAATTGGAAATTAAAGAAACTAGTGCCGTGCATAACATCTACTTCTACATCCTCCACTTGTTCTTCAACTAGTGGGATGTCCCACACATTTCTGTGATGCACTACTTAGACGACTTTCCAGTGAGATTTATTTTTAAGGTCATCAATGTAGAAAACTGTTGGATTAGCTTATACATGATCTTTATTTATTTTCATGTATATCTAATATTAAACAAATTAATATGAGATAGCCTAAAACATGTTTCTAAAATTGAATTCAAAGATAAACAAAAAATATAATACTTACAGTATACGCAGCGGAATTAAAGAGTCCTTCCTTCAGTTTCTCTAACTCTTGTATCCTTTCTGTCGCAGAGTATTATCAAGAAACTGAACCGATTTTCTATTTTCTTCACGATCTTCCAATGTATCCTTAGAACCACCTAGACTAGTGTGGGCAATTCTCAACACATGAGATAGATATAGAGAGAAGAAGAGAAAATAACAAAGTAGCTTAGAAAAGGACTTGTGTTTAGAGAGAATCTAAAACTATCAGAAAAATTTGACTTGTGACTTCTCAAACTTCTGTTTTGACTTCTCTATAAGCACTCCCTTTATAGACTCAATTAGGTCATTTAATTTAATTAAAAAAATCAATAAAATAATAGCTATTTTGAAGCCCTAGGTCGAAATTATCATGGGCTATATGCCCGTAAAATTTCCCATTTGATTATAAGCTCGTTGGACTTAAAATCAATGCCTGTATTATTTTATATTGATTTAATTATTTAAATCCTTTATCAAATTAATTATTTATAATTTGAACCTTGATTTAAATTTATTTATTAATTTAGATACCAATTTATCTTAATTAATAAATCTGCCATAATTTCTCTTTTCTTCTCAAAATTACACAACTCTGTGTAACTATCCAAAATTGACTTGGTCAACTTTGATAATTCTAATTGATGATTAAATCAATTAATTGAGACTATCTAGATGATTTTATCCAAGGTACAATGGGGACCATGGGCCTATGAAATCAAGCTCCAATAAGTTATCATAAATCTAACAAATAAATTTACTAACTTAATAATTCCTCGTGACTCCACTATAGACTCAGAATTGCACTCTTGAATTCATAGAACGCTCTATAACAAATATAGATACGCTATTAATTATCCATTGTTACAACCATAATTGTCACTCAATCATCTATAGACGGTCTACAATGAGATAGGACTAAAATACCGTTTTACCCCTCATTGTATTTTATCCTTAAAACACTTAGTTCCTTATAAATGATATTTCAGTAAACTAATTTAATTACTGAAATGAGATCTCTATCATTTATCACCTTGAACCAAACTAAAAGGAAACCATCGTTTCACTTCTTCATCAAAAGCTATAGATGTTCATATCTATGATTAACACTCCCACTCAATTATACTACCGAGTTCCCAAGATGTAAGTATGGGCTAGTCCGTAGGGTAAGCTGGTAACGAACAAGTCAAAGAACTCAAATAATACAATCAGTTAGAATACTAACCACTCAGAATTGAGATTGAATTGACCTATGGTCAACTATATGATATGACTAGAATAGATAATAACGGTATGTTTACTTATCTTATCAACTGTCAATATCGGTCCTGTCCGATGTAACATATACATCCGATCTTATCTACTTTGCTAATGTTCTGGAAAGAACATAACACTGTAATGTGTAAGTAGATCATATCGTAGATTGGCAAGTCAGTGTAAATCCAGTGCACTGACTAATCTTAGGACTAACTTATTTTGAACATATAATCATATTTATATTCCACTGTGATTACGTCACTATAAATAACATTAGCTATATGCTCAGGATTTAATAGAAGTTTATATTAAACAAATAATCATGAAAATAAAACACGTGAGCAAAGTGATTGACCAAGTCAAAAAATGATTTCTATTCTTTTGGTGATAATAAAATGAGATTACAAAGAATTTGGGTTTTAATTAGGGCATAAAACCCCAACAAACTCCCACTTGCACTAATTGAAACTAATGCCTTAATTCTACTAATCTCATCTCCTTGATATGCTTATCAAATGTAGCTTCTAGTAGTGTCTTTGTAAACGGATCTGCAAGATTGTCTTCAGTTGCAATCTTCATAACCTTCACATCTCCCCTGCCCACATATTATCGAATAATGTGATACTTCCTTTCTATATGCTTACTCCTCTTGTGACTTCGAGGTTCTTTTGAGTTGGCTATCGCTCCTGTATTGTCATAAAACAACACAAGCGGTTTATCCATTTCTGGAATAACACCAAGATCCGAATAGAACTTCTTTAGCCAGACTATTTCCTTAGCTGCTTCTGACGCAGCTATGTACTCAGCCTCCATGGTGGAATCTGAGATTGTAGACTGATTTACGCTTCTCCAAATCACAGCTCCACCCCCAAGAGTAAACACCATTCCAGAAGTAGACTTTCTGTCATCGACATCAGTCTGAAAATCTGAATCGGTGTAGCCTACAGGGTTCAGAACACCACCCTTGTAGACTAACATATAATCCCTAGTCCGTCTCAAATACTTCAGGATATGCTTAACTGCTATCCAATGTTCCGGTCCTGGGTTTGACTGATACCTGCTCACTACTCCCACTGCATAGCAGATATCTGGTCTAGTACACAACATGGCATACATCAGACTTCCAACTGCAGATGCGTAAGGAACTTCTCTCATTGCATCTTCCTCTTCAGGAGTCTGGGGAGACTGCTTCTTTGAAAGATGAATTCCATGGCGGGACGGTAGATGCCCTTTCTTGGAATTTGTCATTGAGAAACGTTCAAGCACTTTATCAATGTAAGCTGCTTGAGATAGAGCTAAAAGTTTGTTCTTTCTATCCCTGATGATTTGGATACCTAGAACATAACTTGCTTCACCCAAATCCTTCATCTGGAATTGAGTGCTCAGCCAATTCTTCACATCTGATAATTTCTTAACATTGTTTCCAATGAGTAAGATATCATCTACATAAAGAACCAAGAATACCACTATTTGATTTGCCTTCAGTTGGTAAACACAGGGCTCATCAATATTTTGTTCAAAGCCATAGGTTTTGATTATTTCATCAAACCTAAGATTCTAGGAATGAGAAGCTTGCTTAAGTCCATAGATGGACCTATTTAACTTACAAACTTTTCCTTCCTATCCAGATACTTTAAATCCTTCTGGCTGATCCATATAAATGACCTCATCAAGCTTTCCATTAAGAAAAGCTGTCTTGATGTCCATTTGCCAAATCTCATAGTCGAGAGCGGCTGCTATGGATAGGAGGATGCGAATGGATTTGAGCATGGCTACCGGACTAAAAGTTTCCTCATAGTCCACGCCTTCTCTTTGGGTATAACCCTTTGCCACTACTCGAGCTTTATAAGTCTCGATATTTCCATCAACACCTCGTTTCTTCTTGTAGATCCACTTGCACCCAATGGCCCTAAGGTCACTAGGTGCTTCCACAAGATCCCAGGCGGAATTTGAGTACATAGACTCCATTTCCTGTTTCATGGCTTCGAGCCATAGTTCCTTTTCAGGGCTAGCCATTGCCTGTTTGAAAGACAATGAATCATCATCACTAGTGTCACCAACAACTATATTGGTTTCACCATCCAAACCATAGCAAACTGGGTTTCTAGAAACCCTCCCACTACGACGAGGCTCCGTGACTGTTTGCTCAGGAACAGTGGTACTTTCTTCATTTAAATCGACTTGCGTCGGTTGTACATGAAGAGTGGGAATTTCATCATCAACACGCGTTGATGACGATGGAACATTGGTTGGAGTCAATTCTTTAACCATCTCCTCTAAAACTACTTTGCTGTGAGGTTTAAAGTTCTGAACATAGTCATTTTCCAGAAAAGTAGCATTTGTAGAAGTAAACACTTTCTTTTCTGAATGACTGTAGAAAAGTCCACCTCGAGTACCTTTAGGATAGCCAACAAACATGCAAACTTCAGTTCGCGGTTCTAGCTTTCCCTCCTTTTTTCTCAGGATGTGAGCGGGACACCCCCAGATTCTATAATGGCGTAAACTAGGTTCACGACCATTCCAGCATTCTAAAGGTATTTTGGGGATTGATTTTGACGGCACGACATTGAGAATGTTATTTGCGGTTTCAATAGCATGTCCCCAGAACGAAGTTGGTAGAGTTGAATAACTAAGCATGCATCTAACCATTTCCAATAAAGTTCTGTTTCGGCGTTCCGCTACACCATTTTGTTGCGGAGTACCTGGGGCAGTAAGTTGTGATAAAATCCCAAGTTCAGTTAAATGATCTTGGAACTGCATATCCAAATATTCTCCACCCCTATCAGATCGCAAGATATTTAACCTTTTACCTAATTGGTTCTGAGCCATTGCTAGGAATTCCTGAAACTTTGAAAATGTTTCTGATTTCCTATGCATTAGGTAAAGACATGAGTATCTAGAGTAATCAACAATGAAAGTGACGAAATACTCAAAACCACCCCTGGCTTGTATATTCAAAGGTCCACAAACATTTGAATGCACAAGACCAAGTGGTTCTTTGGCCCTATCACCCTTTGCAGAGAATGGACGCTTGGTCAGTTTGCCTTCTAGACAAGATTCACAGACAGGTAATTCACCTAAGGTGAGTTCCCTCAAAGGTTCGTCCTTTGTAAGTCTTTGAATCATATCATAGTCAATGTGACCTAGTCTCAAGTGCCATAAATACGTCATATTATTGTTATCGGTCGTTTGACGTTTATTGGTCCTAGGTTTAGCTACTTTGAATAAATCATTGTTAAGAGCGAGGGGTTCGTTAGGTCGCAGAATATAAAGCCCGTTTTCCAAACATGCAATACACAATTGTGATCCATTGAAAGAAATAGATATATTAAAACTTGTGAAAGCCATAACAAATCGTTCTAATTGCAACATGGAAACTGAAATTAAATTTCTACTAAAATTCGGAATAAAAAATACATCTTTTAAAATTAAAAATTTATTTCCGAACTTCAGATGAGCTCTTCCTCTAGCTTGGACTGCAACGAACGCTCCGTTCCCAACTCTAAGCTTTAAGCCGCCTTCGTTCACTTCCTCCCACGATTCAAGAAGCTGTAAAGAGTTACAAACATGGTTAATAGTTCCAGAATTAATAATCCAAACGGATTTATCATTCTCTAAAACACATGTTTCCAAGATAAATGAACTATAATCATTACCTTTATTTTTCGCTACTAGAAACTTGGGGAAATCTCGTTTCCAATGCCCCTTCTCTTTGCAGTGAAAACATTTATCTTTACCTTTCTTATTTTTCATGTTCTTCCCCTTAGGCGTCTGTGCACGTGGTTGTGCACTCGTCTTTGCAGCCTTTGTAGGCTTGGGGTTGTTTATTTGTCCACCTTTCCTCTTGTTTCTAGCTTTCGAAGACGAAGCTTGGTTAGCTTCAGCCTTAGCTAGATGAGCAGCAACATCAGTAGTCTTATTTTCACCTCCTTTACTAGGTCCACCCATGACAGGTTCAATAATCTGAAGCTCGTTCATGAGCTGCGTCAAACCATAGTTGAGTTGAGCACGAACGTCCAGACACGGTGCCATCCGAGAATTTACGGTGCCATCACGAACGTGCAGAGATGGTGCTATCCAAGTATTTACGGTACCATCACGAGCATTGACGGTGCCATCACTAATGTGCGGACACGATGCTCGTTCTGGGGATTCCTCAATCATGACGAATTCAGAGTTGTCACTAATCAACTTTATGTTGATATTCTGCTTCCAATTAATGAAGTTTTTTCTAGTGAGTTTCTCCATCGAAAGTTGAGAAAGGATGGGAGTATACACAGACACTTAAAACTACAAATTATCAATAAAATAGAAATCAATCACATTTGCTCAATAAAACTTCTATTCACACAAATTTCAAGAAATAGCACAATATATACCAAAAATATGTAAGATATGAGAAAAAATACCAAAAACAATCATATCTCTATTTCTTTAGGTTTTTAACTAATCTATGATATCCTTGTCCCGGTTGGCGAGAGTAAAAAATATCACTAGTTAAATAGAGTTGTAAACTCATTTAATAATGGACACCATTATTAACAACCTACTATTCGATCAAAATATGAAAACAAAATCTCTTATTTTATGAGCTAGACCCACGGTTTCAATAATCATAGATTTAGTCCTAGTAGTCACCGTAGGGGTGAGTCTAGTAGAATTTGACCTATAATTATCTATCTTTCGAAATCTAACTTTGTCAAAATAACTAATGAACACCTTCCGTAGGGGGACGAATCAAAGCGCCTCGAGACCCCATTAAGTTATTGACTATGTTAAACCAACGGTAGAGATCGAATAAAATTCTTAAAATAAGTTCATTATAAAATTAAAATTAGTATTTTTATTATTTATTTTTAGAAAATTAATGACAATGGTTTTCCAAAAAAAAATTAAACAGATTAAAATTTTTAAAACCAAAGTCCTATAATTTCTTATTAATTCTAAAGTGTCACATTGAAACAAATTCAATTAATTTGTTGCTAATCAATATTTAGGTTTAACTAATATAATGAACCTATACAATTAAGTCCAACTCAGGTAAATGGGCCTTAACAATTGGGCTTGTATGGAGGAGGGCTGGGTCTAGTATGTCGTTCCCACTATAAAGACCCTCTATCTTCCATACAAGGTCCAAAAGACAGGAATTTAAACCTTCGTTTTATTAATTGTTATTAATTGATTAGGCCCACTATAGTCATGCAAAGCAAATTGGCCTTCACAAGTGGAATCACCCACAAGAGAGGAATTTAAACTTTACATTTTCTAATGGGCCCAAATAAAACCTATCATTTTATGAATATTTTATTTTGCAAAATACCATATATCTAACAAACATATGAGCCACTATATGCATCTAAGCCCAATTGCAAAAATACCACATATAGTGCAAACAGACATGTTATAATTGGATGGACCTAATCATGTTACTATATGAGCAATTCTATGAATTTATGCAAAAATACCACAATTTATTTCATTTGCAAAAATACCACAATTAATTATCTAGAATTTATCAAAAAAAATTCAAATTAATTAAATTTTTACAAAAAAAAAAGTTAATTTAAATGAAATTTATCAACAATTAACAATAGTTAATTTAAATTTCATTTATCAACAATCAACTTGGTTTTAGGTTAATTTGATAAAAAAATATATTAATTTAATTTAAATAGGATTTATCAACAATTAACCAAAGTTAATTTAAATCTCATTTATTAAAAAATATATTTTATTAATCGGCTGAAAAAAAATGATATTTTTCAAAATTTAACCAATTTTAAATTTTAAAATCAATATCTAAACTATTTTCCAAAAATATCTTGTGTTGTTACAACTATTATCTAATATTTTAACTATTTAAAAATAATAAAATACAAATAGTTATAACAACCCTAAAATATCTCAAATAGTTAAACAAATTCAAATATCCATAAAAATATCTAACTAACAATATTCAAATTTCAAATAATTTAAATATTAAAAACTATAGAATAAAAAGATATTTATATTTTCAAATAAAGATTTAATAAAAATATCAAGAATTTAAATGAAAATATCTTAAATATCTGATATCATAATTATAATATTTTAATATATTAAAAGATTTAAAATTAAGTTGTTAGTCTATTTTTAAATTTGAATTTGAATGTTTGTAGAAAATATCTAATTATTTAAATCTCAACTAACAAAAATATCTTATTTTTAAAAAAATTAAATGATAAAACAAAAAAGATATTTTTGGTTTTGATTATATATAATTTATTTCTACAAATTTTAATTTTAAAAAAAATATTTTTGAAAAAAAAAATGAATAGTAACCGTGGTACTGTTCACGGGTACTGTTCACGCTGGTGGCTGGTGTGCGCGCGGGTGTGTGCGTAGGTGTGCGCGCGCATTGCAGCCAGAACAAAAAATTTTGAAAAAAAATGTTTGTGCAATTTTTTCAACCAAAACCATATTCTAATTAATTTTTAATATGTTTTACACAAAATAAAGCATATATAAAAATTAATAGCATAGAAAACACAACAAAATAACCTAAAAATTGCTAAAAATCACATAAAATCAATATGCTCATAAAAACATGAAAAACCATCCAATTATTCAAACATATCATAATCCAATTTTAAACATGTTCATGCATGAAAATAAAGATTACCAAAGGCTCTGAGGCCAGTTGTTGGATTAAGCTTATACATGATCTTTATTTATTTTCATGAACAAATTAATACGAGATCGCCTAAAACATGTTTCTAAAATTGAATTCAAAGATAAACAAAAAATATAATACTTACAGTATACGCAGCGGAATTAAAGAGTCATTCCTTCAGCTTCTCTAACTCTTGTATCATTTCTGTCGCAGAGTATTATCAAGAAACTGAACCGATCTTCTATTTTCTTCACGATCTTCCAATGTATCCTTAGAACCACCTAGACTAGTGTGGACAATTCTCAACACATGAAATAGATATAGAGAGAAGAAGAGAAAATAACAAAGTAGCTTAGAAAAGGACTTGTGTTTAGAGAGAATCTAAAACTATCAGAAAAATCTGACTTGTGACTTCTCAAACTTCTGTTTTGACTTCTCTATAAGCACTCCTTTTATAGACTCAATTAGGCCATTTAATTTAATTAAAAAAATCAATAAAATAATAGCTATTTTGAAGCCCTAGGTCGAAATTATCATGGGCTATATGCCCGTGAAATTTCCCATTTGATTATAAGCCCGTTGGACTTAAAATCAATGCTTGTATTATTTTATATTGATTTAATTAATTAAATAATTATTTAAATACTTTATCAAATTAATTATTTATAATTTGAACCTTGATTTAAATTTATTTATTAATTTAGATACCAATTTATCTTAATTAATAAATCTGCCATAATTTCTCTTTTCTTCTCAAAATTACACAACTCTGTGTAACTATCCAAAATTGACCTGGTCAACTTTGATAATTCTAATTGATGATTAAATCAATTAATTGAGACTATCTAGATGATTTTATCCAAGGTACAATGGGGACCATGGGCCTATGAAATCAAGCTCCAATAAGTTATCATAAATCTAACAAATAAATTTACTAACTTATTAATTCCTCGTGACTCCACTATAGACTCGGAATTGCACTCTTGAATTCATAGAACGCTCTATAACAAATATAGATACGCTATTAATTATCCATTGTTACAACCATAATTGTCACTCAATCCTCTATAGACGGTCTACAATGAGATAGGACTAAAATACCGTTTTACCCCTCATTGTATTTTATCCTTAAAACACTTAGTTCCTTGTAAATGATATTTCAGTAAACTAATTTAATTACTGAAATGAGATATCTATCATTTATCACCTTGAACCAAACTAAAAGGAAACCATCGTTTCACTTCTTCATCAGAAGCTATAGATGTTCATATCTATGATTAACACTCCCACTCAATTATACTACCGAGTTCCCAAGATGTAAGTATGGGCTAGTCCGTAGGGTAAGCTGGTAACGAACAAGTCAAAGAACTCAAATAATACAATTAGTTAGAATACTAACCACTCAGAATTGAGATTGAATTGACCTATGGTCAACTATATGATATGACTAGAATAGATAATAACGGTATGTTTACTTATCTTATCAACTGTCAATATCGGTCTTGTCCGATGTAACATATACATCCGATCTTATCTACTTTGCTAATGTTCTGGAAAGAACATAACACTGTAATGTGTAAGTAGATCATATCGTAGATTGGCAAGTCAGTGTAAATCCAGTGCACTGACTAATCTTAGGACTAACTTATTTTGAATATATAATCATATTTATATTCCATTGTGATTACGTCACTATAAATAAGATTAGCTATATGCTCGGGATTTAATAGAAGTTTATATTAAACAAATAATCATGAAAATAAAACATGTGAGCAAAGTGATTGATCAAGTCAAAAAATGATTTCTATTCTTTTATTGATAATAAAATGAGATTACAAAGAATTTGGGTTTTAATTAGGGCATAAAACCCCAACAAAAACTTGGTTAGCCTGGGTTGCTAAGATAAATTTATCATCTTTGAAGGCCTCCGAACTAGTTTTAATACTCGTTATGTTTTGCTCAGACTTTAATCCTGAAGACCGATTAATGTCAAACCATTTTCACTTAAATAATACAACAGAACAACCAGAAAGATATGACACCACTAAAACTTCTTCCAACTGGTCGTAATAAGTATTATTTTCAACTCCCGCTACAAGACTCCACTATTTTGAGTTTTGCAATTCTTGTCTCTGTCATAACACAAAAATCTAACTCCATTTACAACACACCCAGGGTACGAAGCAATGCGAGTTGAAGAACCGTTTGCTAAAGAGATTAATTCTTTATGTATTTCCGATGAACTCGTTTGCTGAATATGATAAAGAGACTAATTCTTCATACTATAAGAAAGACTCATATTACCAAAGAGATTGAATCCATCTGCAGCCAATCCAAGGCGCACATTCCTGGTTTCCATTGCAAACGTTGGATTATTTTGGTCAAAGTCCTTCCAAGCTTTCCCATCAGCAGGATGACGCAATACACCATCTTCTTTTATACGTTGCTCGTGATGCCATCTCGTATGTTGAGCAATGTGTCTCGATGCATATTTTTGCATTAACCTAGGGGTTAAAGGAAAATAACGCATCACTTTATGAGGCACTTTCTTGCCCTTGGTGTTCTTGTCCACCCACCGATCCTCCCCAAAAACAAGACATTTGTTTTTTCCAGCGTGTTCTTTCCAAAACAGTGCGCAATCATGCTTGCAGACATGGATTGACTCGTAGCCCAATCCAAGTTTACACAACAACCTTTTCGCTGCATAATGCGATTTTGGAAGCTTGTTTGGAGCTGGAAATGCATCATGTAACAACTCCAGCATTCCATCAAATATTTTGTTGGGAATTTTTCCCAACACTTTGAAATGTATCAACTTCACTAGGAAATTCAATGATGTGTAATTTTGACAACCAGGGAATAATAGAAGCCTCGATCTCAGCAAACAAATCGTTATAATGTTGCCCACCCCTGTAGTCTGCTGTAGGTATCTCTTGATCGCGCTCATTCTCTTCATATTCGTCATTGTCATTTTGCATAACATTATTGAGAACACCAATCATTTCATCTTCATCATTTTGATCTATCACTTTCCTCATTGGTATTATTTCATCATCTCCATGCCAATGTCAATTGGTATATTTCCGTCGAAAACCATTTACAAAGAGATGATTTTCTAATACATCAATCGTCTGAAATTCAACATTGACACACCTCCTACACGAACATTTCACCAATCCCCTTGAGTCAACGCACTACCTAGCTCTCTGAAGAAAATCCATCACACCAGCTTCATACTCATCAGATAATCGATCTGTCAAATTAATCCAGCTCTTGTCGATCGACATTGTATGAGTGTAGCGCTGCATGGAACACTTATCATCAAACTTACAATCAATTTGTGTGTGTGTCCTAATTTAGAGAGAGGCAAATTTAAGAGTCTTCAATGACTCACCCTCTCCGAACGGGTCTAAGGCTTCTTGTGATAAACACTAATAAAAAATTATTACTAGATGATAATAACACACTATCATATCTTTGGTAATAATTTCTTATTACCAAAGAAAAACAAATTTTATTAAATATTATTTTTATAATGTCTTATGCTCTTTGAAGTTAATTATGTAGTTTTATTATATCTAACTGTAATATATTTGAGTGTAAATATTATTAAAATTAAATAAATTTGACATATTTTTTCTAACTTCAAACATTAATTTTAATTTTAATTAATGGTTAATCTTTTACAATTAAATTAATTTTAATAATTATTAACATTATGTTTAAAATTGGTTTTCTAATAATATATTTGTTAATTTTATTTAATTAGAACTAACAAATATTATTATTTTACATATTAATTCACTATTTATTAAATTACATATTTTACTTATGCTTTATTGAATAGTTTTATTAATTTATACAAAATTTTTAAGATTAGGTTAAAAATTATTTAATTAATATTCAAGATTAATGTTTATTTTTATTAAAATTTGGTTGCATAATGTTATTGTTAATTTTATTTAATCATAATTAAAAAATATGTTATTTTACTTATCAATTCACAATTTATTAAATTAGAAATTTTATTGAGTACTTCTACTAATATTCACAATATCTCTAAATTTTACAATTCTATGAAAAATTCGGGAGCATAACAACTATATTTTCATCTATCCCAATATTTAAAATCCTACAAATAACACATAAAAAATATATCCAGACCCAGGACATACACAGAACAGTACACATACAACTATTAGTCTTAGTTTTATTAATTATGCAAAATATCATAATTTCACTAAAAAAAACAACACCAAAAACAAAAACAAAGTATCAATATTCATCAACACTAAGATTAAAAAAAAATTAACAACAACAACAAATACCAATTTTAACAAAATAAAAAAAAACCAATCTAATAATTGTTGACGCCGTTTTTCGTCAACATATAAAAGAAGAGAGCACGTAAACAATTAAAGACAATGGCCAAAAGAAACAAACGAATCAAACACACGGTTTTTTACGTGGTTCAGCAGTTAAATCTGCCTAGTCCACGAGTCTCTGTTATTAATCTCAAGATTATCTCTGAACAATTCTTTAGCATGAATTCTCCAGAGTTTTCTCTCAAGGATCAGAATTTCGGTCCTTTACAATGGTGCATGACCTCTCTATTTATAGAGAAGGATGCAGAATACTATCCCACATATTTTGGGTAGTTACTCTTTTGTGAATAAAAATAAATGGCTTTAAATGCCAATAATCAGATATAAAAGGAAACGTCCCCCAAAGATCAGGGGGCGTATAACTGTACTGAATAATATCCCACAATTCTTGGGGATTTACATCAATTAATGAGGACTACATCTCATAGTTATAATACTTGTAGATATTCAAGGTGGTTATAGCGTTTCTTCAAGGCTCCAGCATTTCTAGTCTCATGTTACTATGCGAGCCACTGACATCCCACCGAGCTAACGTCGCTGTCGAGATGGGACATCGAGCTCAAGACCCATGCTCCGAAGTTCCTGAGGATGAAGGCGTTCTCGGAGCTGCCTTTCGAGATCGAGATTATTTCGAGGTCACCTCATTCGAGATCATACATCATACTTTGTAGGCTCGACTTACAATCCTAGATCACTCTAATCCTCACGAGACCATTTATTGCGAACTCAGCTTTCGAGGTCATATTTACTATGGCTCGAAATCTGGGTATAACAATAATATAGCTTTATCAACTCAATCTATTAATCTAACTTCATTAACCCAATCTCTATAATAATGTAACACTCAAATTAATTATCCCAAACTAAAAAATTAACACTCAAATATTATATTTTCATTTATAATTATACAACACATTTTCATACATATTAATTAAACTCAAATATGATTTTTCTAATTTAATTATTTAAATAACAAATATATTTATATATACACCTATACACAATAACAAAAATGGTGAAAAAAAAACCAAAAAAAAAATTGAAATCTTACCAATAGGAGTCGGGTCAATCTTGGAATGTGTTTGTAGACACCAAATCAACCAAAAACACTTCATAAAACAAAAACAAAAAATACATATAAATCTCGGATTCAAAATAATATAATAGCAAAAAAAATCAAAGAAAAACACAAACATACCTTCAAATATTGGAATGAAACTCAAAATCTAACCATGAGAGAGCCGAAATTGGGGATAAATGGGTTTTATAGTAAGAGAGTGGGGGTTTTTTGAGAGAGAAATCAGAGGAAAAATGGGTTTTGGGGTTTTTTTGTTTCATAGAAAATGACCTCTGTTCAGGGAAGAAGACATCATATAAGGGACTTCTACTAAGAACATGTTCTCAGCATAGCAACTAAAATGAAAAAAATACCGCGTAGCCGTGGCGCGATTCTGAAATATTTCTACCGAGAACATGTTCTCGGTATAGGGTTCTCAGTAAAAACAACATTTTTTTGTAGTGAAATAAAGGTCAAAATTATAATTGGTTAATTTTGACAAGTATTTAATTAATTATAATTATTAAATAATTAAAATAAAATGGGTAACTAAAACCTATTTTATGTCATAGCTAATTGCCTATACATACTAGTGTTATATAATGCATTAGTTAAGATGAATTTGACAAGGTAAAATTCACTACTAATATTCTATACCTAGCCGCCCATTCTCTCTAGGAATTCTCTTATCATGTGTTGAGACTTGCCCACACAAACACTAGGTTGTTTTAGAGAAAGACTTGGAAGATTACGGTCTTGTTTTAAAGCGGTTTAGATTCCTTGCGATACCTAGCATTCAACAAGGACAAAAGGTTAGGGAATCCAAATTGTGTAGTCATTGTTCTGCTACGCATCTCATAAGTACTCTAATGGTTTTATTATTGTATTTATGAATCTCTGTATGAAATTCACTTTTATGCATGTATTTATGTTTTCTACTGTATGTTATTTTCTGCAATAGGGAGCATTCATATAGATTTATACAAATGAGATCATTCACGAAGAACTCAAAGTTCTGAATGAATGAAGAGAAAAACGCTCTAAATGAACGAGGAGCCCACTGCTCTAAATGAATAAAGAGCTCAAAACTCTACACAAATGAAGAGCTCAAAGCTAGTGATGCACACGGCACGAGGAATTGACGAAGAGTGTTCCTCCTGTCTCCGTCCTCGTTTACAATTTTAATCCCCATCCACACCCCGTCCTTGCTTATTCCCCATCAGGGAATCCCCTTATGGGGCGGGGAATCCCCGCGGAGAATCCATTTATTTAAAAAATAAATTTTAAATTAAAGTTTTAGAATAAATATGGTGAATTATATATAAATTAAAATATCACATAATATTTATGATTTAAAATACTAAATATTATCCCAAATAAAATTTAAAGTATTAAAAAAATTATTTATATACTACAATAACACATGAAGAACAATATAAAATAAGCAATAAACTATTACAAAAATAGATAAAAAATTAAACGGGGTCCCGTCGGGGCGGGGAGTGCCATCCCCGTCCCCGCCCCATTTAACATTCGGGGATTAAAAATTATCCCCATCCCCGCCCCATTCCCCATTTAGATGGGGATTCCCTGCCTCATTAGGGGCGGGTCCCCGCAGGGCTCCGTCCCCATGGGGAAAATGTGCATCCCTACTCAAAGATATGTATGAATAAAAGAGGTCCAAGCTCCACGTAGAAAAAATAAGTAAAAAGGGTGCAGAGGCAGAACAATTGCTCTGCGCTCATATTTGCAGTTTGATTTGAAAGTGTGGAAATAAATGAGAAAATGAATTAGAAAGATTGACATGTGGACCAATCAGAAGAAGTCTTTCTAATTTCCTTGCTCCTTAATTTCTCTATAAACATTAGACAATGGACTCAATTTTGGGGACCTTGGATCGATTATTATTTGCTTGATTGTGGATTGAGGAAAGAGAATCATTGACTCACTTAAGCTTCAGAGTAGCTTTGTGCAGGTATTCCCTATTCGATTCACTCTTTCAATTCAATAGAAGATGACATTTATGTTATTGGTTTAGCCAATAGAATGTGTAAAGATCCACAATACTGTATCAAATGACAACATAAAGATGAAGATCTTTCCAAATTGGAAAAGTAATTGTTTTGAGAAGATTTTGACCCGAACACTATATTTTGCTCAATTTTTGCAATTGTACTCCAATGCACAAAATGCAAATTAACTAAAAAAAGTCAATAATTCATATTATATTAATTGTAATATACAAAACTTAATACTTTTTTCATTTTATATAGTAAAAAAATGTGAATAAAAAAAGTAATATGGATATTTATTAATAAATTAGTAGTAATATGGTCAATAAAAAAGTAATATTTATTGATGTGTCAAATTTGGCACACTTTTTAGAACACCATTAAAATGATATTTTTGCTAAAATGTGTTAAATATAACAGTACATCACATTTTTTGCACTCCATTGGAGATACTCTACCCAATGAAACAATTTATTTTACTATTGTTATATGATAAAATGTACTTGCGTGAGCAAAATGTTTGCGAGCATGATTTGTGTGAGCAAAATATAGCTAGCATAAATATGAGATCATAATTGTGAGGGAAAGATGTACGATGTAGCGTCCTAAAACTCCTAATAAGATTAAATATTTGGATTAGCGTGCTGGAGGGCATGTGGGGTAATTATGTGAAATATATTATCATATAGTTGAGTATGCATGAGTATGTGTATTAAATGCATATAGATACCAACTTTTGCTAAAAATGGGTATTTTCATAATTTTGACTCATTAAGGGTATATTTGTATTTTATGTGCTATATGCTTGAGACAACATAGTTATGTGGATATATTTGTGATATTCGACAGTAGTGGATCATTTCAAGCGATTTTAGCATAAAGTCACAATGGGGATAAATACCCGGCTTTGGTCGAGCCTAGGGTATTTTGGGAATTATTGGTAAATTAAATATATTGGGGGGGGGGGGATATTTATGTTTGATGGATTAGTTGATAAGTTTGGAGACTAGTGGTATAATTATGTGTTTAGGCTAAATACCAAAATGCCCTTGAAGTTAGTTTGGGAGTTAAGATGAGGCAAGGGGTAAATTGGTCATTTAACCAATTTCTAGACTAAACCCACTAAGTGTTGAAGCACTTACAATTCATGCTCTCTTACTCTCACATTTCTTCTGTTCTCACTTGCAACTTGTTCAAGACCAAACACAAGAGCCAAGGACCAAACTTGGGATTTTGAAGAAATTCTAGGAAGAACTAAGGTGCCTTAAAGGGAATTGAAGCTATTAGCATCCTCATCAGCCCTGGGGATTTTGAATTCAAAGAGGTGAGCCCCTTTTCTTCAATGATTTTCCTTAAGTTCTTGGTGTTCTTTGATGTTCTTGAAAGTTTGGGGGTTTGGTGTTCAATTTCAAAATTTGATCTGGCTGGATTGTGTGTTTAGTAGGTATGTGTTAGAATTGAGTTTATGTCTTGTTTACAGCTGATATTCTCATTAGAAATCATGATTTTGGAATTGAATTTTCTAATTTTATGGGCAAAGTTAGAGTTTGGAACTCTAAGATGGAAAGTTGGCCTTTTGGTGCCGGAATGTGCACATCGCTCGATTGGGCCGTTCAGCAAGGCTGTTTTGTTGAGCCATGTAAATAGTTCATGTGTTTGAAATGAACATACTTGTAAATTGTGAAACATGTTTATGATTTATATAACTAGAATGAATGTATTTATTATTTGTGAAGCATGTTGTTTATTGCTTATGATTAATTGTATATCTCTTATGCCATGTGGGATTTTCTTGTTGGGCCTTGGCTCACGGATGCTCTGTGGTGCAGGTAAGGGCAAGCTAAAGGTAGACCAACCATGAGTTGGAAGGTTTTGGAGTGGCGTGTACATATTTAGCCAACTCGGCCATCATGGCCGAGTTATTAGAGGGACTTAGGTTATGAGTCTGATTTTGTCGCTTAGGTCGGCTACTACTTAGTAACTTTGGTTGTAATTGTTTTTCATTTAAAACTTGTTTTAGGATCCCATGTAATTATTTAAAGTTTATATCTTTGACCAAAATTTGTTTATACCTAAACCTTTGATTAGCTTTAATTACATTTTTGAGTCCAAATGACTCGCTTAACGAGTTAAATACTAATTTAAACACATATTGTAATGGCTCTGGATTAGTAGGGTGTTATATATGAGCAAAATAATATGCACTTACGCAAGCACAAAGGAATTGTGCTGGGAATTTTAGCTGATAAAAAACTCAAAGTTATGACAACACCCTACAAAGGTTAAAACATTAAAAATGATGAACAACATAATTATTGTCATTATGTTCATTTATACTCTTTGAAACTGCTAAATAATCATGCCTATATTTATTGACATCAACAAATTACATGGAAATTAAGGCTAGAGTTGTTATAATTAGGACTAGTTTGGTAAAGTTATAGTTTATTCAACAATTAGATTTAGCTTTTAGAAAAGCTTGAAGCTACTTTCTGAAAAAGCTGTGCAATAAAGGTGTTTGGTAAACAGTCAGAAAGCAACTTATTGAAGAATTTATGTAGCAGCTACAGCTAAAAGCTGTAATGCCCTACTAATTTGGGATTGTTACATCGTATGTTTAAAATATTGATTAACTCGTTAAGCGAGTCATTTGGACTCAAAAGTGTAATTAAAGTAAAATAAAGGTTTGTGTGCTAAAATTTTTGTCAAAAGGTTCAAACTTTTCATTGATATTATAAAAGGTTTGCATAGGAACCCAAAAAGGTTAAATAAACCATAATTACATTTAGTCTTCTCATAAATAGTCGACCTAAGCAACAAAAGTAGACTTTTTAACCCAAGTCCATCAGATACCCTGACCCTTACGGCCGAGCAGGGCGAACATGTATACGACGCTCCAAAGCCCTCCAACTCATGGCTGGTCTACTTTCCTCTCCCTTACTGTTAGGAAAACTTATACATGATCTTTATTTATTTTCATGTAGATATAATATTAAACAAGTTAATATGAGACAACTTAAAACATGTTTCTAAAATTTAATTCAAAGAGAAATAATGATAAGAATACTTACATTATACGCAGCGGAATGAATGAGTCATTCCTTTAGTTTCTCTAACCCTTGTATCCTCTCTGATGCAGAGTATTATCAAGAAATTGAACCAATCTTCAATTTTCTTCACAACCTTCCAAAATATCCTTAGGATCACCTAGACTAGAGTGGGCAATTCTCAACACATGAGATAGATATAGAGAGAGAAGAAGAGAAAAGAGTAGTGAGGCTTAGAAAATGACTTATGTTTAGAGAGAATTTAAAGCCTATCAGAAAACCAGTGTCTGTCATTTGATTTCAACTCTCACTTAACATTCATTTTATAGACTCATTTATGTCATTTATTTAACTAAAAAATCAATAAAATAATAGCCAATTAACAGCCATAGGTCGAAATTTTCATGAGCTTTAGGCCCATGAAATTTCCCATTTGATTATAAGCTTGTTGGACTTAAAATCAAGGCCTATATTATTTTCTATTGATTTAATTAATTAAATAATTGTTTAAATTATTTATCAAATTAATTATTTATAATTTGAACCTTGATTTAAACTTATTTATTAATTTAGATATCAATTTATCTGAATTAATAAATCTGCCATAATTTCTCATTTCTTCTCTAAATTACATAACTCTGTGAAACTATCCAAAATTGACCTGGTCAACTTTGATAATTCTAATTAATAATTAAATAAATTAATTGAGACTATCTAGATGATTTTATCCAAGGTACAGTGGGGACCATGTGCCTATGAAATCAAGCTCCAATAAGTTATCATAAATCTAACAAATAAATTTACTAACTTAGTAATTCCTCGTGACTCCACTAAAGACTCGGAATTGCACTCTTGAATTCATAGAACGCTCTATAACAAATATAGATATGCTATTAATTATCCATTGTTACAACCATAATTGTCACTCAATCCTCTATAGACAGTCTACACTGAGATGGGACTAAAATATCATTTTCCCCCTAATTGTATTTTATCCTTAAAACACTTAGTTCCTTGTAAATGATATTTCAGTAAACTAATATTAATTACTGAAATGAGATCTCTATCATTTAGAACCTTGAACCAAACTAAAAAGGAAATCATCATTTCACTTCTTCATCAAAAGCTATAGATGTTCATATCTATGATTAACACTCCCACTCAATTATATTACCGAGTTCCCAAGATGCAAGTATGGGCTAGTCCATAGGGTAAGCTGGTAATGAACAAGTAAAAGAACTCAAATAATACAATCAGTTAGAATAATAACCACTCAGAATTGAGATTGAATTGACCTATGGTCAACTATATGATATGACTAAAATAGATAATAACGGTATGTTTACTTATCCTATCAACTGTCAATATCGGTCTAGTTCGATGTAACAAATACATCCAATCTTATCTACTTTTCTAATGTTTTGGAAAGAACATAACACTACAATGTGTAAGTAGATTATATCGTAGATTGGCAAGTCAGTGTAAATCCTATGCACTGACTAATCTTAGGACTAACTTATTTTGAACATATAATCATATTTATATTCCACTGTGATTACGTCACTATAAATACGATTAGCTATATGCTTGGGATTTAATAGAAGTTTATATTACACAAATGATCATGACAATAAAACATGTGAGCAAAGGGATTGACCAAGTCAAAAAATGATTTCTATTATTGTATTGATAATAAATGAGATTACAAAGAGATTGAGTTTTAATTAGGGCGTAAAACCCTAACACTTACTTGCACCATAGAGCTTCCGTGAACCAAGACCCAGTAAGAAAACTCAATCAAGGCATAGTAACCATATTAAACATTGTTGTGATAATATTCAATCAAATATTTGCAAGTGTACACAGTCACAAACACAAGTAATAAAGTGATAAGTGTACAAGATCGTCTCCACAAGGATTGCAAATTAAAACTAAATGCGTCAATTAATTACCAAACAATTACACAAGAGTAACCAAATTAAATTGTTTTGATTTTTGTAAACTAACACTACTTGGAATCAATTAAAAACGCTAAAAAATAAACTACAATGCTAATATGAAAGTGAGATAAAATCCATTGGTTAAAATAGGCTTGAATTGTTAAATCCATCTACGGCATTTGACCTGTACGTTTTGTTGCAGCAAAATCTCAGCAAATTACCTAGAGTTAACAAGAATTCAAAACATGTTCATGAAACTTTTCCAAGACCCATGATATTAATTCTTCCACCTAATTTAACATATTCCTACGCCAATCAAGTTAAATAACCCATAATTAAGCATCAATTCATCATTGTTACACAAGGCAAATAACACATTCCTATGATACTCACAAACATAATCTAATAAAATTATCCACTTGTGTCATTCAAATCTATCCATTATATTCAAACTTCCCAGCACAAATATAACTCAATATCTTGTAATTGGTGATCAAGCAATAAAAATAATTCATCATTAAGCATAATTGAATGCACAATGGGTAAATTACTAAAATAAAGTGCTAGAAATTTAGAATTAAGACACAGAGTTCATCAACAATTCAAGCCACAAAAGATTAGTTCATGGCTAATTTAAAGAGCATAAATCCACTTTCAATTTTTCCCATGAGTATCAAAATTCACAAATCAAAAGAGGAAATACAAATCTAGATAGAGAGAGAGAGAGAGAGAGTAAGAACAAATTTCTTCAATGGTGATGTAAGTTTCCTCTTCTTTTCTCTTCTTAGACTTCTTGTACTTCTCCTTCCTCCTCTCTCTCTATACTTGCAGCTCTCCTAATCTCCCCAAAAAATGGTTGCCTCCTCCCTCTTTCACGTGATGCTCCCCTTTTACCCTAGGGTGCAATTCCCTTCTAAAATTAGTAAGCCCAATCCACTATTTTTCCCCTTTTAGGCCCACCTTTCTTTAGTCCACCATAATTCTGACATAAGAGTGCCCATGTGGCTATTTTCACACCTCACACTAGCTAGCAAAGCCACTTAGCAGTGATTTTTTCCAGCTGGGCTATAGTTGACCACATAGCTCCAGAATGTTGCAACAATCCTCTTAGCAAAACTGCATATTTCAGCATGCTTCCACTATTTCTTGCCAACTTTTCCACTCCTTTTGCTTCCCAAACTAGCTTGAGCTCCTTTATCATAGAAAATGAAAGCAAAATAATTATTTAAGTCCAAAATAGCTAAAACAAACTCAACTCTAAAATTAAACTACACAAGACTTAAAGACCAAATTAACTAAAACATTAACGATTAAAGACTCAATTCAACACTTTTTTCTTATAAAATCAAGTGTAAAAGAAGACTAAATAACTCTATATCATAGAGTTATCAAACATAAACCACAATTAACACATTTCACAATTTATAAACATGCTCGTTTCAAACACATAAACCATTTACACGACCTGTGTCAAGCAAGGCGCATCACTGGGGCACCGAGCTTACAGCCTATGTGGGACAAGTGTGTACAACACTCCCACAGTGGTCATACCATCACGACCTACATTCCGCATTATTATTGTAGAATACGGCTCATATCGTTCAATCACAAAAAATTCAATATAAATAAGCATGGAAAACATCAATATGTATAAACGGGAACTCAACCCTAATCAATTCAGATATATGGTCATAACTGCATTCAAACATAACCGGGTCGTGCCCTACCCTATGTGCATATGCAAGTTTTCTTACCTCGAGTCTTGTGCTGAAAGTGAAACGACCTCGAGTGCGATCCTCTCCCGAGCCTCTCGAAAACCCTAGTCACAACATTAATGATACACTCATTAGGAACTAAATCTAAATGTGGTCTCAAGTACCAAACTCTAGCTCTCGCGACCTCTAATTCCATTCAACAGGGTAATGGAATTGTCCCCCAAGCCCCCAAGTGGGTCCCCAAATCGAATCCTAGAAATCTTGAGTTATACTCACAAAAATCCACAAAATGCCTTTTCTGGGCACTGGGCGCGGTCACGCAAGGTCCGTAGAAACACCAATCGCAGCCCAGAATTTCAAATCCCAAAAACAAACCCCTGCAATTTTAGACCCCAAAACCCAAAAATTTTAGACCCAAAAATCGATTCAAACCAAATTTTATCACCAATTCTAACCTCAAATCAGCAATACAATCCACCAATTACACCACAAAACACACCAATTACACATTAAAACAAAAATTAAAACACTTAGAGTTCTAAGCCTAAATTTAACCCCAAAATCCGAGAATTGGACTCAAATTCTCAGTTTTTAGTCCGAATTCAAGCCCCAATTCAAGTCCTAAACATGTTTCTATACCCATCTAACTCATCCAAATAACCTGAACATATCAATTTCGAAATTGAACCCCCAAATCCCCAAATCTCCAAGAACACAAGATGAACTTAAACAAAATAGAGTAAACAAGCTTATTCCTTCCTGAATTTAGAGAATCCTAGGTTGATGGTGGTCTTGGAAGTTGCTAATCCTTCCCTTGATGCTCAATGCCTTCTAACATCCTCCAAAAATCAAGAGCTTGATCTTAGCTTTTGAGTGTTTTTCTTTTGAATGAGTATGAAGAGAGACTAGGAGAGGTGAGTGAGAGAGAGAGCACGTGAGGATGCCCAAGATATCAACACTTAGCATATTTTTCACTAACTTTAGGGTCAAAAGACCAGTTTTCCCCTGCTTCTACTTAGCCCTTTAAGTCATTTAGCTTAAAACTCTAATTACACTACTAATCTCCAAATTATCACTAATATCCCAAACATAATTATTCCACCAATTAATTTTACTTTACCAATACTCTCAAAATATAGAAATTCTTAAAATACCCCTAGGTTCGACCCGAGTCAGGTATTTATTCCCGTTATGACTTTTCTGCTAAAGCCTCTCGAAAAGATCTACTCATGCCAAAAATCACATATATCCACATGATAATGTGGTCTCAATGCACATAACACATAATATTTACAATTATACCCTCACTTAGTCAAAATTATGAAAATGCCAATTTTTAACAAAAGTTGGTCTTTAAACACATTTAATACAAATAATCATGCTGTTATCCCAAAAATCAGACATGGATGACATGGTAGACATTAAATACATGTGGCTGACATCTGGCAAAATTCATGCTCGACTATCGACCAGGAATACATCTATTAACACAACTATCAATCACTACATACAACCAGTCTGGTCATATACACGCTATACACGGAGGAAATCTTAGGCAGTTATGATTGAATCCGAAATTATCTCCCATGATTTCCTGAGTATCCGATTATTTAGGAAAGAATATCTGTAAAAAATTAATATAAATCTTCCCTGAGCTTATAAATAGAAGAAGAGAGCTCAAGGGAAGGGGATTTTTCTTTTGGCTAGCGAATTATTTGAGATAAGGGAGATTACACTAGAATAATGGTATTTTCTTCTTCAGAGGTTTGTGAAACTCATTGAACCTTAGTTCTTTGATCACTCCTTTGAATCTCATATCAATAACAATTCAAGTGGACGTAGGTTATTACCAGATTCTGGGGCCGAACCACTATAAACTCTCGTGTTCTTATTGTTTTCGTCATCATCTTCTTTCCAACGTGTTTGTCCAAATCAAGCATATTTGACTCCATGTCAGTTGGCCAAAATCAGGGTCAACATTCTGGTGCTTTCATTAAGAGCTTGATTCATTATTGTTGAAAGATCAATGGCGAAAACTACTAAGAAAACTGGACAGGCGGCCGGCGCTGCACCATCTCACCCGCCTCCTCCTCCTCCAAACGTGGCTGAGGATGAGCCACATTTGGAATTTGATGAGGAAGAAATGGACTCCGAGACGTTGAAGAGTACCCTAGGGGTATTGCAGGATGAACTGGCCAATCTGAGGGCCAGCCAGGAAAGTGTTGCCAAAATCATGGCGCGGTAGCAACAAGAAATTGAACGACAGCGCCTGGAGCTGAGTGAAAGACAGGCGGAGATGGACCGTCGCCAGAGGGAGGCCATGGCAGCCCTCGAGGCATCCCTACAACTGGCTAGGAATCAGGCTGCACCTGCCTCGCAGCCTGATCAACCTGCGAATGGGCCCCCCCACAGGGGTCCCAATCCTAGCCCGCCTATTCAACCCTCGAGCCCACAAAGGCCCGAGCAGCCATCAGCGCCTCAGGACGATGTCCCACTAAGGGACCCTAAAGCACAGCCTCCATCCCAAGCTGGTCGCGGCAATCCCCCGTAGCAGAGGCAGAATAGGGCCGGGCAGCCGCCTCGCAGTCCTAGACGCCATAAGGGTGACGAGCCAAACCCTCCGAGCAGAGGACAGCGTCCTCCTGGTAACAGGAGGAACTCAGAGTTAGGATCTGCGGTACGAGGTCCCCCACGGCATGATAATGCACGGGGACCTACCGACCAACGCAGGCCACCCTCTAACGCTCAGGAGGTTCCAGCTCGGGAAGGCAACCGCGGGAACAGTCGATCCCACCATAGCCAATCAAGATTCAGAGATGGCCATGGTTATAATGAGGCCGACTCAGGCAGAGGAAATGCCTATCGAAGGAATGGAGAAAGGGGTGGAGGCAGAAGCTTGCCGCCTAGGGAGGACCAACCCGATAAACGGGACGCTGGGGGGCAGCCTAGACAAAGTAACGTCTTCAACCGGCTTGGAGCTAGCGAGCAAGCGCCCACGCACCAACGCTCGCCACCTTTGCAGCTTAACCCCGTAACTGGCACATTGTTAACTATCTGTGGAGGCCCGCACCTCGTGGGAAACAGCGGAAATGCCAGAGAACGATATGCTCGGACTCTGCGCCACCACCAGGACATCGAGATGATGACTGTGGATGACCGCGCGCCGAAAAAGGCTCGGTCAGAAGAAGGCGAAATAACCTTCTTTGATAGCGATGCCCAACATGTCCGGTTCCCACATTCCGATCCGCTGGTCGTGGATATCCAAATGGCCAACATGATGGTGAAGAGAGTGCTAGTTGATACAAGAAGTTTGGTGAACATCCTGTATAAGTCTTCGCTGGAACGCATGAAGTTGTCCGTTAAGGACCTAGAGCCCTGCAATCAAACAATATACGGCTTCTCTGGTGAGGGACTTGCCCCAGCAGGGTCAATCAGACTACCAGTGACAGCAGGTACAGCGCCTGTTACCAGGACATTGATCGCTACTTTCATAGTAGTTGATTGTCCCTCGGCGTACAATGCTGTCATTGGGAGGCCTATACCGGTTGATCTACGGGCCGTCACCTCTATGTGGCACTTAGCCATGAAATTCCCTACAGACACAGGGGTAGGACGCGTGTTGGGAAACCAGAGGGAGGCCAGGGAGTGCTACAATGCCTCAGTCACGAAGGCGAAGATGGGAACGTCAAAGAGCACTCCCCCAGATAGGTTGCAGATGGAAATTGATACACAAGCCCAATCCGGTGATGAAGTCACCAAATAGGGTGTTGCCCAAAGTGAGGATAGAGATTTAGATCCTTGCTTTGGGGATTTTGAAGAAAATGTTGGACCCGTCGAGGACCTGGAAGAGGTCCAACTTGACGAGAAAGACCCGACCAAAGTCGTGAAGGTCGGGAAAAACTTAGAACCAACCACGAAGCATGCACTGGTGGAGTTTTTGCGGAAAAACCAGGAAGTCTTTGCCTGGTCGCACAAAGACATGGCTGGGATAGATCCTGCAGTTATCAGCCATGTCCTGAACATAGACAAAAGTTTTCCACCAGTGCAACAAAAAAGAAGGTTGCTCGATAAGGATCGGTCGAGAGCCTTAAAAGAAGAAGTTGAAAGATTAAAGGAGAATGGGTTCATCAGGGTGGCGTTTTATCCATTGTGGGTCTCTAATCCAGTACTGGTTCCCAAGCCTAATGGCAAATGGCGAACCTATGTGGATTTTACAGACCTCAATAAAGCCTGCCCGAAGGATTGCTTCCCACTCCCAAGGATCGACCAGCTGGTCGATGCTACTACAGGACACGAGATCCTCTCCTTCATGGATGCATACTCAGGCTACAATCAGATCAGCATGCATCCCCCTGACAAGGATCACACCAGCTTTCAGACCGATATGGGATTATACTGTTATAAAGTAATGCCCTTCGGACTGAAAAACGCAGGTGCGACTTACCAGTGATTGGTTAACCACATGTTTAAAGAATTGATCGGAGTAAACATGGAGGTGTACATGGACAACATGCTGGTAAAGTCAAAAAAAGCAGAAGGACATGTGAAGGATTTACGAGAGTGTTTCGACGTATTGAACAAATACTAGATGAAACTAAATCCTCTCAAATGTTCCTTCGGAGTTGGATCAGGGAAATTTTTGGGGTTCATTGTTAATTCAAGAGGAATAGAGGCCAACCCTGACAAGATAAAAGCCCTGATCGACATGAAATCGCTAGAGAAGATCAAGGATGTACAAAGTTTAACTGGGAGAATTGTAGCCCTAAGTAGATTTATTTCTAAGCAACGGATAAATGCGTCCCTTTTTTCAATCTACTTAGGGGCAACAAGAAGTTTGAATACAGGAGACTGCGAGCAAGCTTTTCAGGCCTTAAAAGCCCATATGGCACAGCCTCCTATTTTATCAAAGCCTATCGAAGGAGAAACTTTATTCATTTACCTGGCGATCACTGAAGTTGCTGCTAGTGCGGTACTAGTACGAGAGGAAGAAGGCGTACAAAAAGCAGTTTACTATGTAAGCAAGAGGCTAATCAGAGCAGAACTAAGGTATCCTCCCATCGAGAGGTTAGCGTATTATTTAATCTTGGCCTCAAGGAAGCTATGTCTTTACTTCCAAGCCCATCCCATTACAGTCTTAACTGACCAACCCCTTCGGCAAGTCCTCCAAAAATCAGAAGCGGCTGGGCGTTTATTAAAATGGGCAGTCGAACTAGGGCAGTTCGATATTACATATTCACCGTGAGTAGCAGTAAAGGGACAAGTCTTGGCCGATCTTATTGCAGAGTTCACCGAACTCCCAGACAACGAGCTGTGCGAAAAGCCTAGTGCGCCTGAACCTCAAGATGAAGCTCCTTCGTGGAAGTTATTCACAGATGGGTCGTCAAACGAATCTCACGCGGGAGCAGGAGTGATCTTGATAACGCCAGAAGGGCATCGATTTCACTGCGCCATTAGGTTCGACTTCACAGCGTCAAACAATGAAGCTGAATACGAAGCACTCCTCGCTGGATTAAGAATGGCCAAAGCATGAGTATAAAGGTGCTGGATATTTACAGTGATTCACAGCTGGTAGTGAATCAAGTTCTAGGGGAATATCAAGCACGAGGCCTAAAAATGGTGGCCTACTTAAACAAAACTAAAGACTTGTTAGCCCAGTTCACGAAGTATACCCTCCAGCAAATACCTCAGGATCAGAATTCGAACGCAGATGCCTTAGCCAAACTCGCGAGCGCGAAAGATGCTGACACTTTGAATATTGCGCTAGTGGAAAGATTGAGCGAGCCAGGCATACGAGCAAATGAAACCAATATGGAAATCCGAATGGAAGATACATGGATGGCGCCTTACTTGGAGTATCTGACAAATGGTGTACTACCAGCAGATAGGAACAAGGCCAGAACTCTTCAAAGGCAGGCTGCTAGGTATATACTGGTCGATGGTGTTCTATACCGAAGGGGATACTCCATGCCACTGCTCAGATGTATTACACCAGAGAAAGCTAAGGAACTGATGAAGGAAGTGCATGAAGGCTTCTGCGGGGATCACGCTAGGGGGCAAAGTTTGGTGAAAAAGATTCTAAGGCAGGGCTATTTCTGGCCGACTATGAACGAAGATTCAATGGAGTTTGTGCGAAAATGCGATAAGTGTCAGAGATTTTCTAAAATCCCACGCGCGGCTCCAAACGAGTTGAAACAGATGCAGAGTCCATGGCCTTTCGTTGTATGGGGTATAGACTTGATTGGATCCCTGCCAACGGGAAAGGGTGGAGTGAAGTACGCAGTTGTAGCAGTCGACTACTTCACCAAATGGGCCAAAGCTGAACCACTCGCTACCATAACGACCAAGAAAGTTCTTGACTTTGTCATCAAGAACATTGTTTGCCGATATGGTTTGCCTCGCAAAATTGTCTCAGACAACGGCACCCAGTTTGACAGTGATTATTTCACGGACTTTTGCGAAAGACATGGAATTGTCAAAAGCTTTTCTTCAGTTGCACATCCACAAGCAAATGGGCAAGTAGAAGCGGTGAATAAAACACTTAAGGACACCCTGAAGAAAAGACTTGAAGACGCTAAAGGAGCATGGCCAGAACAGTTGCCTGAAGTCCTTTGGTTGTACAGAACTTATCACCGAACAACAACAGGTCATACTCTGTTTTCCTTAGCATACGGGTATGAAGCTATGTTGCCCGTCGAGTTAGATCCGCCCTCACATCGACGAATTACATACGACCAGGACCAGAATAGGCAACTAATGATGGAGTCCCTAGACTCACTTGAAGAAAAACGGGAAAAAACCCAACTCCGAGTTGCTGCGTACCAGCAAAAAGTCGCCCGGTACTTTAACTCAAAGGTGAAAGAAAGAAAATTCAACGTCGGAGATCTAGTGCTATGACGAGTTTTCTTAAATACCCGCGACCCCACTGCTGGAGTACTCGGACCAAACTGGGAAGGACCTTACCAGATTGAAGAAGTCCTTCATCCGGGCACCTACAAACTTGCACGCTTAAATGGAGATCTCGTTCCACACTATTGGAATGGAGAACACCTACGCAAGTATTATCAGTGAACAGTCTTTCTTAAAGGACTGGATTGTATTAATTTTTACTTTTTACAAGTTTCGAAAAAGGGTTAGCCACGTTGTATGGCTAATCGCTTATAAGTGTAAGATGTTTTTTAAGATCACTCGTACAGGCATGTTTAGTCCATTTTAATACGAGATTATAAGGGACTGTGCGCAGCCAGTCATTCTTGCCAACCTTTGTAAATTTATTTTTACAAGTATTTGTTCATTACGTGTGTTGTTTTGCTGTATTATAAATGTTACGTTTCCTACCGAGCAGCCATGTTCGCACAGGTCGTGGTCAAGGCAAGTGACCAAGGACCTAAATCTCCTCGATCACTTGGGGGGCATATAAGGTACATTGATAGCAAAGCATACCAAAGGGTATGTAAACACATGAACAAAATGAGTGAAAGCATGCTACAGTACTTAAGAGTATTTTTCAAAATTTATGTTTTGTTAAATCAAACCAAAGTACTATGCTAAGTTCGGTCATACGAACAGATATTATAATAAAAAGAAACATTATAATATCAATAAGACAATCTTTTACACCGCGAGCAGTATTGCTCGGATGTAACTGTTTAATTAAAAGTAAAAAGCTTTTACACCGCGAGCAGTATTGCTCGGATGTAATTGTTCAGTTATAAGTAAAAAAGCTGCCCTTGCAGCAATAAAAGTAAATTGTCTTTACAAACAGACCCGTGGGCCATAAAAACAAAATAAAAGAAAATTTTTTACTGAGCAGGGGGGTCTTGAGGATTAGGGGGAGTGCCCTGGTCGGCAGGAGGACCAGCTTCAGCATCAGCAGCAGGTGCCTTAGCCTTAGCCTTCTCTTCTGCCTCCAACCGGGTGGCGCACTGCGCCATCAGAGTCCTCTTCAACCGCTCGGAAAGATAGTTGAAGTTAGCCTCCCGGTTGTGCTTCTAGAAGTCGTAAAAGCAGAGGAGAGTGGCCTCCTTATACTTTTTCAAGTTCGTGGCCCCTTCCTCCTCAATCTCCTGCACTCGCTCCTCGAGCTCTTGCACCCGCTCTTTGAATTTCTTCGTCTCTTCCCTGCTGGCGGTCAGATCAAGTCCAAGCTACTTACACTCTTGGGTGACAAGTACAGAACTTTCCCTCTATTTCCTCCGTTCCTCGTTGGCCTTCTTCAAAGCATCTTGGGCGTTCTGAAGCTCCTTGGTGAGAGTGGCTTGGTCCTCGCACAGTTGTTCATTCAGCTTGGACAACACCTTGTTCTCCTCGAGCAACTTGTTGTTCTCAGCCTCAAGTGCTTGCTTAGCCTGGGCAAGCCTGGAGTCGAAGTTCTTTCACCGAGAAACCAACACCCCAACACGGTGCCAGCCAGTCGTTAGAGTTAGCAGCCCCTGAAGGATAAAAAATGAAACAAAGTAAGGGAAAGGAATCAGACATAAATGGCAAAGTAGCAGAAGATCACTTACGCTAACTATCTCGTTCAGCCCCCTGTTGACGACTTGGTCGGCATCCATCGAGGCAGTGTCGGTGATGGCGGCCTGATTGCGTCTGTGCTTTGAGAGTTTGTATATCCTCTCTCGGGCTGACTCGACCACAAGGCTGGGCAGGGAGCCTTCGGACGAGTTGTCCAATGCCTCCTTGTCAGCAGCCCTAGAAGAGGGCTGTGGATTAATAGGTGTGGGGGTCGACTGCTCGGTGGGGGGCGGAGGTGTCGTGTTCTCCTTGGAAGGGACGGTGGCTGGAGCATCTTCTGTTCGAGCCTTCTTCGAGGGGGTCTTGCTGCTTTCCCCTTGAGCCCTCTTGCTGACCTTCTTCGGGACAGAAAAGGCAGCGGCAACCTGATAGTGTGCAAAGACGTCCTCGGAGTCCATACCTGCACCAAAGGAAACAACTCGAGCAGTGAGATTAAATGGTCATAGGGGGAACAGGGATAAAAGTAAAAGGATTACAAGTAAAGTACCCGGGCTACAACTACTAGTCGTAGCATTATTTACTGAACTACCTAGTTCCTGGAAGAAATCTGAGTTTAAAGAGGGAGCATTCCTAAAGTTGCCGTCCCCATCAAATAGATGAGAGGGAATTGACAAATGATTTAAAAGCAAGATTATTGTACCATTTACATCCGATGAATCATCAGAAAGTTCGGTAGGCTCGACAGCCTTTTGTTTTCCCTTGCCCTTGGAGACTGAAGGTTTCTCCGCTCAGGGGGGGAGGACGACATGTTCCCTGATCGTAACCCCAGTTGGTCGCCTCCGAGGAGGAGGCGCCTGAGGTTGCTGCTCGGGTTCCTGCTCAGGTTCCATGTCAGCTTGGACACCGCCCGTCGAAGGTTCATTCGTCGCAGGTTGGGAGCCCCAGAGGCCAACCAGCCTTAGGTTAGCCTCGTTGACTAAGTTTTTTACACTCTTATCAGCATTTGGCATGCTGGCTAAGAGTGTTGCCCTTGACTCCATTCCCGGAGTAGGGATGGGACGTAACCAGGGGCCTGGAACACAATGGATATCAAGATATTATGACAGAAAAACACTAAGTAAAGAAGCTACTCGCGTAAGAATTTTTACCTCCTCGAGTGAAGGCCAGGTTGTCCGCAGCAAGGTCAGGAGTGAGGAAGTATTCATGGTGATACTTCCCCACATTGGAGATATGGGTGGTGTCGGACAAAAAAGTGCATCCGGATTCTTGATGGCAGAAGTGAAAAAACCCTGTGCCGTCTTGGTTGGGGTTGGACTTAAGGTCAAAAAGAAAATTGACCTCGTGGGGGTAAGGTACTGGCCATTTTTTGAGCTTATAAAGGACAAGAGTGCGGCCAGCATTCTATATCTGTTTGGGGTGATTTGAAAGGGGGCTACTCCGAAGTAATTAGCCACCCCCTGAAAAAACGAGTGAAAAGGCAGGGTGGCACCTGCCTCAATGTGGAACCTCGATCAGGCGCTGTAAGCCCCGCCTGGCAGGTTGGCTCACTGGTCGATAAATGGTTTGACTAAGGTCACGCCTATTAGATTGTATCTATTTAAATAATTGGTAATCATCCGCAATGTCACCTTACTTTGAGGGACGACGTGCCACGCAATGGCTGGCTGGTCAACATGGCGAGGACGGGCACGCCTTTGGACATCGGTCTCTGGAGCAAATTCGCCTCGACCACTGGTCGAGGGGGCATCAACAGAAGGCTGGCCTGGGGAGTTAGGGTTTTTCCTTTTTCGGGCTTTTGTTTTCGTTCGAGCCATTCTCTGATTGGGGACTGGAGGACGGTTTGAGCTAGAGCGAGAAAAATGGATTTCTGGTATCAAAGTAGATGGGTTCTCTTCGCCTTCGAGTAGTTGGGCCAAGAGGTTGTCTTCAATTGGTCTTTCTCCTCCCCAAGGGTCTTGCATATGAACTGCAAACAGATAATGGAGGAGATAAGACACAGTTTGTGAAGTAGTGTGGAAGATTGGGATAACGTTGCTCGTGTCTAAAAAACCAGCAGCATCCTACTCCTACACTAAGATTCGGCACTAATGGTTTGAAAAACAGATCAAAGAGGAAATAAACCGTTTTCTGAAAGAGAACTGTTTCGACTCCTGAAGGGCGGGAAAAAACCCAGTTTTTTCACCTAGCTTAAAGATTGAATTTTTACGTCGATCTTACGCCCTAAGCCTATGATCCTTACTATCAAGCTAGGTCCTAACCTATACAAAGCATAAAGACGCCCTCTTACCAAGCAATGGAAGGTTTATACAAAAAGATCCTCATAAAACCCTACTCAAGAACACAGAAATTATCGAACCTAGAAACGGCATGCATGGCATAATGAAAAGTTTAAAAGGACAAAGTGGTTACCTGGGCGAAGATGGAGATTCGGAAGAGAGCAAAAAAGTTTGAGTCGAAAAGATCCTCGGCTAGGCGATTGACTGGTTTCGAAACTCTGTATTCTGAAGGCAAGGTTCTTGAAGTTCTTGACAAAGATGGTAAGGAAGAAAAATTTTATAAAGAAGAAAAAGAAGGTATTTATGGGGACCGAGGTATGGCCAAAAAGTAGTAATCATTACTTCCCATTTTCGAAACGTGGGGAAGTGTATAAGCCGTCGAATTTCCTTTTTGAAAACTGGAAAGGCTTGGTTAGACATAATTATGTCACGGCTTTAAAAAACGCACGGGGATCCTGACAGACATCGTGGGGATATGAACGGTTATTTCCTTAAAGTTTCTTTATTGCTGGTCGCACTAAACAAACTTGGGGGGCAAATGTTATCCCAAAAATCAGACATGGATGACATGGCAGACATTAAATACACGTGGCTGACATCTGGCAAAATTCATGCTCGACTATCGACCAGGAATACATCTATTAACACAACTATCAATCACTACATACGACCAGTCTGGTCGTATACACGCTATACACGAAGGAAATCTTAGGCAGTTATGATTGAATTCGAAATTATCTCCCATGATTTCCTGAGTATCTGATTATTTAGGAAAGAATATCTGTAACAAATTAATGTAAATCTTCCCTGAGCTTATAAATAGAAGAAGAGAGCTCAAGGGAAGGGGATTTTTCTTTTGGCTAGCGAATTATTTGAGATAAGGGAGATTACACTAGAATAATGGTATTTTCTTCTTCAGAGGTTTGTGAAACTCATTGAACCCTAGTTCTTTGATCACTCATTTGAATCTCATATCAATAACAATTCAAGTGGACGTATGTTATTACCAGATTCTGGGGCCGAACCACTATAAACTCTCGTGTTCTTTGTTGTTTTCGTCATCATCTTCTTTCCAACGTGTTTGTCCAAATCAAGTATTTGACTCCGTGTCAGTTGGCTAAAATCAGGGTCAACACATGCATACTCAATTATATAGTAATATAATTCATATAAATGTCCCTCATGCCCTCCCAATACGATAATTAAGGTAATAAACCTTATTAAGAGTTTTGTGACGCTTGAAAAGCTAAAGCTAGCATAACCTAGCTTTTAACTTTTTCTAAAAGTTGTTTTTTGAAAAAATTCTACAATAAATGTATTTTTTTTATCTAAATATATTTACTTATTTATTATATATTATATATTAATCCTAATTAAAATATTTCAAATAAATTAATATGATAATAACATAAACAATATTTAAATCTTAAATATTTTTATTTTGTTCTATAAATATTCTTATAGTTTTATATTTATCATATATTTTTAAATTATTTTTAATCTAGTAATTTTATATTAACAAACTACATTAATATAGAAATTTTTTTAATAAAATTTTTAATATAGATTTTATTATACACTATAATATTATTTTTGCATCTCATAGTATTTTTAAATTATAATTTATCAAACACTATTAGATTATTATATTATGATCATTATAATTATAATTTTAGCTAGACTACTAGTTATAATATATATACAATTATATGTATATATTATATAATATAACATTTTTGTTGATGATCACTTTATTGGTGTATTATCAAAAATATATTTTAATTTTTAATGTTTAAATAGATACAATATTTATATTGAAATTTATTTAGTATGTGTAAATTTATTTAATAAATAAAATAAATATTATATCTATTTTGTTATTTTAATATTTAACAACACTAATAATATAGTTTACCAAACATTCTGCTACAAAATTTTCAACTCACAATACTTAAAAATTTATAATTTATCAAACATTCAAGAATTTTTTCCCACAACATAGCTACACTTGTTTTTTTTGACATCATAGTTATAATAAACTGGCTCTTAGTTGTTTTGTGGGAAATGACGTTTAAAGTTAAATTTTTTGTGTATTTTAGTAAATTATAATTCAAAAGTGTCAAAGGTGGAAAGAAAGAATATTATAATATATGATATACTCTACAATTAAAATGGAATATCTAATAAATTTAAAACATGATTTAAAAATAGAACAACATAAAAAATATTTAATATTTATACATTTATCACAATTTAATTTTTACTTTTTATTATATCTATTTATTTCAAATATTTTTATTTTGAATACTTGATATAATAAAATTGTAAATATATAAAATAACTATAAATTATTTCATAAGCAAAAATCTCGATGTTAAGTTATACCAATTTTAAATTTTTGCTTTAACTTGTATGTAAATTATTTAATAAACTATTATTTATTTGTTTGCCAAACAACTTTAATGCAGAACTTTTTAAAAAGACAACTTTTTACTTTTTCAAAACAAAAAAGCTCCACAACTGCTTGAAAGTATAACCTTACCAAAATTTTACCAAACTCACTCTTATAACGGTTGTAAATGACTTATATATAATATATATATATATATATATATATTAAACAACTCAAATAATAATAAAGGTGGAGCAATCTTTGATAGTGGATATAAGTTATATTTGAGCTCAACCAATATAATCTCTCGTGTTACTTATTTAATTAAATGCTTTCCATTTTCCAATTCCTTGAATGCTCTCATACAATTATTTGAATGCTTTTACAATTTTTTGAGTGTTTTTAGTGATAAAAAATATCATTTTATTAGTTTTAAAATGTAAAATAAATTAATAGTTTTAATTAATATTTTCATAAATTTATTATAATATATTTTTGTTATGCCCAGATTTCGAGACCAGAGGTTATGATCTCGAAAACTGGACTCGTCAAGTGTGAGCTCGAAATGTATGAAATGCATTGTATGGTCCAGCTGTAAGATCTTCGAAGTAAAATGACGACCTCGATGATGTGTAACCTCGGGATGCTTTCTGAGTTCGAAATGACATGACGTCTGGATACATCCGTTATCGATTGTCTTCAGATTAAACAATCCGAGCTTGGGAAGTGCAGGCTCGAGTGTGATAGCTTCGATAGTGACAATCTACTCCGAGCATATCCTGAAGTAGGGTGACAAGCTCATAACAGTGTCATAAGTCTTGGTAGCCACCGGGTCGATCACTGATCTCGAAGACCCGATGAGTTATCTGGGATAGCCTGTTGCGTATGAACATATTTATTGTTGTATAATCCCAACATTTAAGGGATATTATTTAGTC
The DNA here is from genome assembly GCF_963169125.1 of Humulus lupulus. Lineage (NCBI taxonomy): Eukaryota > Viridiplantae > Streptophyta > Magnoliopsida > Rosales > Cannabaceae > Humulus > Humulus lupulus. The sequence goes on along the minus strand of NC_084801.1, from coordinate 19,232,039 downwards.
TGGCATTTGTTCCCGATTCTTATGGGACGTTTCCACATATGTAGGAGATATTATATTTAATGTCATTATTTAAATTGATATATAGAATATCTTCCCGAAATATGTGGGAATGAACTCTGTAACCTCCCCTATTAATAGAGGAGGAATGACCACTTGTAAGGGATCGATTTCTTTTGGCTAGAGGAGAGGCTCTGGGTAATTCATCTCTGAAGAATTTCCAGAAATCTTTAAGCCTTAATAACACAGACTCGTGGACTAGGCAGAGTTAACTGCTGAACCACGTAAAAACCCTCTTGTATTTCTTCATTATTCATTCACTTCATAGTATACGTTGTTTAATTGCTCTACGATTTAAGTTGACGAAAAATGGCGTCAACAATTTTATAATTGAAAATATTAAGTTTAATTTAAGTTGTGTTCAATTTTTAGGAAATAAATATATTTTGACACAAAGAAAGAATTGTAATTGAAGAAAATAATGAAAAAATGACATTTTTGAGAACCATTTTGGGCAGCCTAGGCCCAAACCAGGTCGAAGCTACATGGAGACACCATGTGTCGCGAGCTGCATAGCTACCACTTTCCTGCCACGCGGGCCCCACTTCGCCTGACGCACGCCTGCCAACTCACCCATTCTGAGCTCGAACTAGTATGGAAGGCAAGAGATGGTTCAGGAATATATCCAAGCGTCACACCATGCTGTTTGCGAGCTCAGAGCATTTCGAGGCTACATACTCCTTTGCCCTTCGAGGTCCCTGTTTACAGAGACGATTTAACTGAAGGGACCTACGACGACTATGTCTATTTCGAGCTTACACATAACGAGCCTAGATTTCGGGATCACAATCTCATGCTCGAAATCTGGGTGTAACATTCTGCCACCTCAAAAGTATTAGTTCGAATCCTATCAGAAGGAAAATTTTCAACTGCCCTTCTTGGAAACTGTATCATTCATTACACTTGAGTGGACACGTGTCAGCCAGGTATTGAATGGTCAGAGTACTTGAGTGTCTTTTGCACCATGCGCACGTCCATCCGTCTGCCAACTTTATGGCGCCATCCTTTCATTTGGTCCTGACTGTTCGATCAGATACCAAATTCGGCCAACGGTTCAGATCAACTCGACGTTTGACATCCTTTGGGGCCTATAAATATGCTTGTGTCATCTTCTTCCCCTTCTTCACTTTTGTTTTCAAACTTTCAGAGAGGAAAAAGAGAAACTAGAACCCGAATATCGTCTTGCCCTTGTATGTTCTCCAAACCGAGAAAACAAAAATCTCTTGATGTCTAAAACTCCGTGAAGGCTTTTCTACAACCACTTCTTCGATCGTCAATCTCTATGTATCCAGCAGCTACATTGTGTAAGTTTCTGATCTTCATTCACCTGTTCTTCTTTTTTCATGTTCCTTTTGTAAAAATGGCATATCTAGTTTCTACCAGATTTATAGGGCCTCGCTCTTGCATTAATCAAGTTTTCTTATTTGAGTAATTTGCATGTTTAGAATCAAGGTTTAAACGAAAAAAATTTAGGTTAGAAATGTGTAAAAATGGTGTTTTTTTGGTAATGGGGGGTTTCGTGTAGCTTAAGAAATAAGGTTTTGGACTTAGGGTTTTTAAACTGCACGTTTCCCAAAAATATCACCTTTTTGAGTAACCGCCAATTTTTTCCCTGAAAACCCGGGATTCTAAAAAATAATTCCACCTTCCCCCCTTCGCGTCGAATACACGCTGGGCTCGACTCTTCCAATTACTCAGGTTTCGCCCGAGCATGATCTCGTTCTTTTGATCGAGCTTATTCCATGGTCTCGAGCATTTGAGCTCGAACCATCTCAATTTTTATCCTTAATTTCTTGTGTGCCTGGCCCTCACCCTTTTTCTTTCTTGCTAGATGTCGCAGAATTTGGAAAAGGGTCAGTACTCGCGATTCCTTATTCACCGAAAAATTTGAGCCCAAAGTCGCCCTTTACTCAGAATCAGCGGCTAATTCGTGAGCACGAATTTAGGTGTGAGAAAGAGGGTACTTGAGCTCACTTTCGACGCCAAATCGACGAGGTCGAAGAGAGAAAGAGAAAAAAACTTCAGGTTGCGATCTATCCAGACCCAGACCCCGAGTCCAGACCAATTCCTCTCGACCCCAAGCTTAAAGTAACGGTCGCTTACAAACTGGGCGAAATCAAATTATCATTGATGGAAGAATCAACAAATCATCCATCCACCTCGTAGCCAATTGCCATTCCTACCTCGATGGGAGAGTTTTTCGAGGCCGAGCACTATTGGAGTTCGGTTTCCTCATTGAGACAAATAACCAACATCCTAGCTCGCCACGGCCTAGGATTGTCAGGCTCGCTATTGTCGAGCTCTGACTTCCAATGAACGCAGCTGCTACGCCATGGGAGATGGCAATCCTGACAATAAGCTGAAGCTCGCGGCTTGGAACCACGAGCATATGAAGGCAGGGCCTTGTTGCCCTTGAAGTTCTTTTTTAAGGACTTTTTGGATTTTTGTTGGGCTCGTGCCCTTCCTACTCCAGACCAACTCATACAGGGTCTTGTCAGCCCTGAGGTCGCTTTACCACGAACTGAAGTGGGAAGGACCTTCGCCAAGAGAGATTCTATATCTCTTTTGCTTGAAAAGCAACCCCTCCCGAGCTCGGGGAAGGGATGGCTTCAGCTACCTCTCGAGCTATCCCTGGGAGAAGAAGATTTTCGAGGACATGCCCAACCATCCTCCTAACTTCAAATTGGTGTTCTTTTGGATGGATGGCCTGGCTCCCTTCAAATATTACCCGTTCAGGCGAATCCGTAAGTATACGATCAATTTTCTTTTCGTGCTCAACTTTTGTTTAGGCTCGAACCACTAATAATGTATTCAATTCTCCAGCCAATTATCACCGTCCTACTCCCACGAATGAGATGAAGGAGCACAAGGTAATTTTGCTCCAACTTCCATATGGCAGGCGCTCCCTGTCTTATCTTCTTCATGAAGATAAGCTTCGAGCCTGTGGCCTCCTAGAGAAGGACCAATCAACAGATGATAGGGCCTACAAGAAGTATACCAAGTGGGAGTTTGTGCCTCTCCCAACCGGCAGTCTTCCTCCTAGGCGAAGCTCAAAGGCACAATCCCCAGCTCACCGTCGCAGAAGTCCATGCTCGGGGAACGACACCAATGATGAGGCCTCGAGCTCGAGTGACAAAGGTAAGGTAATTCCCAGCTCGGCCTTGTGGTCTCCTTCCCTCCTTAAGCATAAACCCGACACCCTGATCTTATGCCCAGATGATAGGGACAATTTTTATGTATGGTCTTGGGTAGATGATAGGGTCCATAGGTTTGATAGCTGGCTAGGGAAGTACGACACAATGTATAGTCTGAACGAGGTTTGGGATGGAATAGCCGTCCAATACGGGACAAACGACTATAGGGACCTTTCAAGGTTGACTTCCACGTATAGGGAAGGGACTCCCCCAGTCTCCTCTGAAGATGGGGGAATTACTTGGTCACCGAGCATAAGCTCGGGGGAGAGTTCCAGTTAAGTTCCCTGTCACTTATCTTTAATTCCTTTAACTGATTTCTCTATGCTAATTTTAGCAGTTTTAAGTTCATTTTCTAATGTGATTTGATTGTGTAGGTACAATGGATTCCGACCTTGAGAACGTGCTCGCCAGTGGTGAGGGGGCCAAGCAAAGCAAGCGCTCGAGAGCCTCGCAAAAATCTGGTCGGCCTGCTAAGGTCCCTAAAAGGACCAAGGTGACTCCTCCCCCCGCTCCTACTATTCCAAGCCCGGCAGCGGACCTTACTTCCCTGGTCGATGCTTCCACAACAGATGCTCCTCCTTTGCCTCCTGCTATCAGGATCCTTCCAATGCTCGACCCAGCTCCGAAGAAACCAGCGACCTCTAAGGGGCGCCTATTGTCGATTTATACTCATGTTGATGAGTATGTCGTCGACAACGCTGCCGGGACTCACGGAGCCACTCTTGGCTCGGACGTCCTGTCTCGGCTAGGCCAAAGCATCAATGGTCTTTAGGCTCCTCAGTGGTAGCTCTTGGTCAACGCTCGGGACTCCAATGTCCTCTATGACAAGAGTGTCGAGCTCACCTCTGCGGTAACCTTTCTCACTTCACTATTTGTTGGAATTTTTCTTAGAGTATGTTCTAAATTGATTTGTTTGTGTGTTAGGCTCTTACCGCAGTTGCTAAGCTAAATTACAAGCTGAACAACGAGGTCCACACGAGCATGTCCTATGCTCAGGAGTCGAAAGATCTGCAGCTCAAGCTTGCAGACGAGTTTAAGGCCGCAAGGTCAAACTGGAGGCTTAGATCGAGAAGGTGAAGGCCGAGCTCAAAGAGAAGAACTCCAGGGTTGAGGAGCTTGAGAAGCTGAATGCCAAGCTCGAGGAGGAGAAAAAGGCCACCTTCGAGATAATAGAGGGTGAAAAGGCTCGTCTTCTTGAAGAGTTCAAGCAGAAGAAGGATCGGGCGGTTGACTTGGCCATGTACAGGATCTGGGCTAGCAACGCCGATCTCGACACCAGCTTCCTAGGCTCTTTTGAGGATGAGTTTCTATCCAAATGGAAAGCTCGAGTGGAGGCAAAGGAGGCTGCTCGAGAAGATGCTGAGAAGGCTAAGGAGGATGTTGAGAAGGCCAAGGAGGATGCTCCTGCCTCCTAAATCTCGATCCTGGGCTATGTCCTCTCTGAGACTTTTGTAATAGTTTATAGCTTTTGTTTTTCACGCCCTTGGGGCAAGAACAATTTATAGCTCGTAAAAGAGCTATTTACCTATGATATTTGTAATACCATGTTTGACTTCACTTTAATATTTTTGCTTTACATCAGTCAAATCGAAATATTTTAAGCAATTTATATTAAAAGTTTGCCTTTATGTCTATTTATTCATACAAACACATGCTGGATTTAAGCTCGAGTTTCCATGCATTCTCGCATAGTTTGTTCGATATATCCATGTCCGATCTCGTTATTTGTCAAGGTCGAAACTTACTTTTACCATGCACTCGAAAGTACTTATATGGCATGTAAGATAGGTAGTTTAGTTATATCCTGCTTTCCTAGTTACTTTTCCTCATCCTCGGGTAGCTCCCCAAAGTTATGAGGTCGAAACTATCTTTTTGCAAGATATTCTAGCCTCGATCTCGACTTAATTTGAAGTGGATCTATATATATCCTGTCTTTCTGTCGATTAGTTTTAGCTGGTTTGTTCCAAACTTTTTTAGCTCGTGTCTGGTTTGTAATCCATACACTTTTAATTTTAATAATTTGGTTATGTCCAAATTATCTGAGCTCGCGCATTTGGTTATATCCAAACACTTTTATCTTCTATGTCGGGTTAACGGTCCAAACATTTGCTTGTTTTCATGTATACTATTTTTGAGTTATTTATTTTTTCAAACTTATGGTATATATACCACTGATGCCCCCTTAATATCCTATGAGTGTGACCATAGGTTATTAAATTAAGAGAGTTTGCAAAAAATACAACATATTGAAACGAAAATTGATCTTTATTCAATATCGAACAATTTATTAACAGAAACTTTGTAAAGATAAACAAGCATGGTTACAGGAGACATCATTCCTACACTATTGATAGTAGGTCGTAGATGTTCGCCATTCCATGCTCGTGGTACCAATTCTCCATTTAGTCTCGCCAATTTGTAGACGCCAGGTCGAATAACTGATTCGATTAGATAAGGTCCTTCCTAATTGGGCCCGAGTACGCCAACATCTGGGTCCCTTGTAGCTAGGAACATATGCCTTAACACCAAGTCTCCCAATCCAAATTTTCTATCCCGAACCTTTTTATTGAAATATCTGGTAGCTCGCTGTTGATTTTTCAGCTGAGCTTCATCCCGTCTTTCTTCAATTAGGTCCAGACTTACTTCGAGCTGGGAATGGTTCGAGGATTGATCATAAGCATGGCTACGAATAGTGGGTACTTCGACCTCGATTGGTAACATGGCCTCGCATCCATATGCCAGAGAAAAAGGGGTATGCCATGTTGAAGTGCGAGCCATAGTTCGATGTGCCCACAAAACTTGGGGCAACTCCTTAGGCCATTTTCCCTTAGCTTCTTCCAATTTCTTTTTCATAGAACTCTTAAGAGTCTTATTCACAACTTCGACTTGGCCATTTGCTTGGGGATGGGAAACAGAGGAGAAGCTCTTCATTATCCCATTTTTCTCACAAAAATTGGTGAACACATTCGCGGTCGAATTGAGTACCGTTATCTGATACTATTTTTCTTGGCATTCCATATCGGCAGATGATGTTTTTTACCACAAAGTCCAAGACTTTCTTCGAGGTAATCGTTGCCAGAGGTTCGGCCTCGGTCCACTTTGTAAAATAGTCGACTGCGACCACTGCATACTTAACTCCCCCTTTGCCAGTTGGCAACGAGCCTGTGAGATCAATTCCCCACACCGCAAATGGCCATGGGGAGGTCATCATAGTTAGCTCAGATGGTGGAGCTCGCGGGATTGTAGCGAACCACTGGCATTTATCGCATTTTTTGACATATTCAAATGCGTCTGCCTTGATAGTGGGCGAGAAGTATCCTTTTCTTATAACTTTCTTAGATAGGCTATGCCCCCCAGTGTGGTCTCCACAAAATCCTTCATGAATTTCTTCTAGGATTTTCTTGGCCTCGGGTGGAGTCACACATCGGAGTAATGGCATAGAGTATCCTCTCCGATATAACCTTCCTTCCACAATAGTGTATCTAGGAATCTGATACATCAATTTCTGAGCCTTGCTCCGTTCTGCTGGGAGAATGCCGGTTTCAAAGTAATAAACTATTGGGGTCATCCAGGTTGGTTCAGAGTTAATCATGCAGACAATCTTCTTGTTCAGGCTCGCTAATACTGGGTATCGACAGGTGCTCAATTGGCACAACATTCAGCGCATCGACCTCGTTGGATGTGGCAAGTCGAGCCAGAGCGTCCGCATTTGAGTTCTTTTCTCGGGGAACCTGCTCTATCGCATAAAACTCGAAATGTTCGAGTGCTGCTTTTGTTTTTTCTAAATATGCAACCATCTTTGTTTTACGAGCCTGGTATTCCCCTAAGATTTGGTTGACCACCAACTGCAAGTCACTGTAGTAATGTATCGCTCTAGCCTTGAGTTCCTTGGCTATTCAAAGTCATGCCAATAGAGCTTCATATTCAGCCTCGTTGTTAGATACTTCGAAGCCAAACCTTAAGGCAGAGTGAAATCGACTTCCATTTGGAGTGATCAATATGATTCCTACCCTCGATCCATTTTTGTTGGAAGATCCATCGACATAAAGTTTCCACAGCTCGCGGGCTGGGGTTATAACTTCTTCGTCAAATATTCCCGTACATTCCACAATGAAGTCTGCCAGGGCCTGCCCTTTTATGGTCATTCTAGGATGATAAGTGATCTCGAATTGTCCGATCTAAACAACCCATTTTAATAATAGGCCCGAGGCTTCTGGCTTTGACAAGACTTGCCGTAGTGGTTGGTCAGTTAGCACATGGATGGGGTGTGCTTGGAAGTAAGGTCGGAGCTTTTGAGATGAGTGGATTAGGCTGAGAGCCAACTTCTCCATTAACGGGTATCTCGATTCTGCCCCCAGTAACCTTTTGCTGACATAGTATACTGGTTTTTGTACCTTCTGATCTTCTCGGACGAGCACGGCGCTGATGGCGTGCTCGGTTGTAGCGAGATATAGGTACAAGATTTCTCCTGTGATAGGTTTCAAAAAGATGGGAGGTTCTGCGAGGTGTTTCTTTGACTCCTGAAATGCAAGCTCACATTCCTCTATCCACTCGAATTTTTTGCCCCCTCTCAAAAGGTTGAAAAATGGAAGACATCGGTCTATAGATTTCGAGATAAACCTACTTAATGCCGCCATCCGTCCAGTTAAGCTTTGGACATCTTTCTACTTTCGAGGTGAGGGCATGTCAATTAGAGCCTGGATCTTGTCAGGATTAACCTCTATTCCTCGCGCATTTACTATGAAGCCCAAGAACTTCCCCGATGATACTCCGAAAGAGCATTTTTTGGGATTGAGCTTCATGTTGTATTTCCCTAACACAGCAAAGCATTCTTCGAGCTCGTCCACATGGTTATCATTATGTTTAGATTTGACTAACATATCATCAACATATACTTCCATATTATTACCTACCTGCTCGGAGAACATCCTATTCACCAGCCTTTGGTACGTTGCTCTAGCAATTTTAAGCCCGAAGGGCTAACATTGTAACAATATAGCCCTTTATTGATTACAAAACTCGTATGTTCTTGGTCAGGTGCATGCATGGTGATCTGGTTATATCCAGAATAAGCTTCCATGAATGAAATAAGATCATGCCCAGTTGTGGCATCTACGAGCTGATCGATTCGAGGTAGGGGAAAGCAATCCTTAGGGCATGCCTTGTTGAGATCGGAATAGTCGATGCAAGTCCGCCATGTTCCGTTAGGTTTCGGAACCAAGTCCGGGTTTGCGACCCAATCAGGGTAGAAGGTGTCTCGTATAAACCGGTTTGCCTTTAATCTATCGACTTCTTCCTTCAAGGCTTTCCTATCATCGTCCAGGAGCCTTCACTTTTGCTGTTTTGGGGGGAAGCTCTTGTCAATGTTAAGTGCATGGCTTATTAAATTAGGACTTATCCCTACCATGTCTGAATGAGACCATGCGAAAACATCCTGGTTCTTCCTTAAGAAGCCAATTAATTGCTATTTTGTTTCTTCTGAAAGGTTTTTCCCCATCTTCACAGTTTTTGGGGGATCAACTTCTTCGAGCTCCTCTAGAGGCTCGAGGTCGGCCCTTTCTTATATTCTTGGATCAATCTCTTCATCTATTTCGAAGACTGTCCCATCCTTATTCTAAATTACAATAAGTGTTTGTGCACTTGTCTGCTTCTTCCCTCTAACGGAAATGATGTAGCATTCCCTTCCTGCGAGTTGGTCCCCTTTCAGAGTCTCGATGCCACTAGAAGTCGGGAACTTGATGGACAGATGCCTAACGGATGAAATTTCCCCTAGCCCTACTAGGGTGGGTCTCCTAAGAAGAACGTGATAGGCTAATGGGAGATCCATCACTACGAACTCCATCATCTTGGTTACCGAGACTGGGTAGTCTCCTAAGGTTACAGGGAGTTCGATGGATCCCATGCAGGAAATCCCTTCTCCTGAAAAGCCGTACAAGGTAGTTGCACGGGCTTTTAGGTCGCGAAGCGTGAGTCCCATCTTTTCTAAAGTGGCCTTGCAAAGGATACTTACCGAGCTCCCGTTATCAATCAGGACTCAGTGTACCCTCTTGTTCGCGAGCTGAAGGGTGATGACTAGCGAGTCATTATGAGGGAACTGGACATGGGACGCGTCATCTTCAGTAAAAGTTATGGGTTGAGATTCAACCCTTTGTTGTTTCGGAGCTCTGGGTTCAGGTTTGTAGGGAAACCCATCACCAGTTTTCAGCTCATTCACATATCTTTTCTGGGCATTCCTGCCCGATCCTGCAATATGGGGTCCCCTTGAGATGGTTATGACATCTTTTCCATCAATCGGAGGGGGTCGTTCATCTTCCCTTGCTCGGGAGTTGCTATTCTGGGCAGGTGGTGCAGCTGCTGCCCTATGGCTGGTGGAAGCCTGATTGTGGTTCTGATTTCTTACATACTGCCTGAAATATCCTCTCAAGATCAATCCTTCGATCTCATCTTTTAATTGCCTGCATTCATCAGTTGTATGTCTGATATCTCTGTGAAATTTGCAGTACTTGTTGGAGTCTCTTTTTGCCTTTTGGTTTCTCATAGGGTCAGGCCATCTGAAAGGGACCTGGTTTTCATTAGCCAGGTAGATATTCTCTTGAGACTCATTGAGCTCGGTATACACCTTGTATACAGAGAAGTATCTTTCCCCTTTCTTCTTCTTTCCTCTTTCTGCCTCGGGATTATTCCCTTCATTTTTCTTTCTTTTAGAAGGGTTGTCCCCGGGGGGTTTTGAGGTCGTAGGATCCTCCGAGGTCAAGGAAAAGTTTGTATTTGTTGTTGTAGTTATGGGCTGAGAGTTCATATTCAACGCTGACCTCGCCTCTTCTACATTAACAAACCTCTGAGCTCGTCGATTGAACTCGGTTAAGGACCTTATGGGCTTTCTTTGCATGTCTTCCCATAGAGCACTTACAGGCATTACTCTGGCTCAAACAACCATTAAATGGCCACTGTCGTCGACGTCACGAGCTCGAGCGACTTCCAAGTTAAACCTTGTGAGATAACTTTTCAGTGTCTCCTTTGGCTGCTGCCGGACGTTGGTCAAGGCAGATGCCTTGGGCCTAATGCTAACCATGGCCTTAAATTGTTTCTTGAAATCTCTTGATAGTTGATCCCAAGAAGCAATTGAATGTCTTTTATATTTTTCAAACCAGTTCTTTGCTGGTCCCGTGAGAGAGGCTGGGAACAGCATGCACCTGAGCTCGTAGCCCACATTACTAGCTCGCATGATTGTGTTGAACGTACTTAAATGACTATACGAATCCGAATTTCCATCGAATGGTGGGACATGAGGAATTTTGAATCCTTGAGGAAATGGGGTACTAGAGATATGTGGGGCAAAAGGCTCGAGCTCCTCGTCGAACTCTTCGTCCCATTCTCGACTTTGTTTGTTTTGCAAGAGCCTGAATGCTCTTTCCAACTACTCAATCCTTTCTTGTACTGGGTCTATGGGAGGTCTGGCCTAAAGCAGGGGGAACCTAAGACAATTCCAAATAAAAAAACTCAATCATTTCAATTTCTTTGAAAGGGGAAAAGGAGAGGTAATATCTATCCTTAAATATTAATCGGTATTACCCATGAATCTCAATGACCAAGAATTGAAAATTGACACATTAAGTAACTATAGAATATATGAACTACCACAGAAGGATTTTATGAATTGTTCATTCAATTAATTTCAACTAAGTCCTATCTTGTTCAGACCGATAAATAGAGCTGAGGTTATAGTCAAAGCTTCTAGTAGAAAACCGAAATAACTAGTGTGGGATTACAACTCCAGTTCCCCGCCTCGGTGTGGGATGTTTGCACCCGTTGAGATGGTCTCTCAGGTCTGGATTCGGGGGATTATCACGCCCCCGATTATGGTTTAGATGCTCCCGTAAATCTGGGTGATCACCTCGATTTCCAGTGTTCCTACGTTCCTGGTCGTATATACTTATAGACCTGGTGTCACCCGAGCCTTCATTGACATGGCTCGTTGCATGGATATTTTGAGATGGGTTTCTTGCTCGTTGCCTCGTCTCAATAGTGTGAGATCGAGTCATTTGTCTTCTCGTGGGATGGGGACCCCTATGCTCCCTAGCAGTTTCCCCATTCCCATGCCATCGTCCAGCTCGCCTTTCCTTATCACCATGGGTTGGTTGTGCATTCCTTCGAATTGGCGAGGGGTGTCTTATTGGCGATGGTGGGTGTCTTATTGGCGATGGTGGCTACCATCCATTACGGGGCCTATAAGGCCCTGAGTTTGCTTGATTAGGTTCTGCTGCATTCTGCGCAGTACCAGGATTTCGGGTCCAAGCCTCCGAGGGGGCTTGGTTATTCCCTACTCCGGCTGTTGCCTCCGCAGTTGGGTTGGCAGGACCATCAACCCGGTTACTTCTTCGAGGTCTCGGCGAAGCAGGCTGCTCTGCTGGTGGCGGAGGTTGCTCCGCTCTTCGGGTGGCTGCGTTTTTGCACGACCGCCCCTGAAGCCTACGCGGTGGGACGTGAACGTCCCGTGGAGGCGGAGCCTGGGCATCTTGCGAAGGTGGGGCCTGAGCCGCCTGTGCTTCAACAACTATTCTGGCTAGCTCTTCATTGCGTTTCTTAGCTTTTGCCAACTGCTTACGCAGTCGACGATTTTCGAGTTCCATTATCAGGACATATCTTTCAGGATTGTAGTACATGTCCTCATCGTCCCTGGGGGCAGGTGGTCCCCGAGAGTCGGATGAACCACTCCTCTCATCGGGATCAAAATTCACCATAGGCTACTTTCCAGGGCACCGAGGGTATTCAACTACATCTAAAATTTCCTCCTCAGGAATATTGGGATCATTAGCAGCCATTGTTAATCCGAGAGGCTTTCTGACGAAACATGTTTACAAACACACTGTTTAATGACTCTCAATGAAAGCACCAAACTGTTGACGCCGTTTTTCGACAACTTAAATAAGAGAGCAATTAAACAATAAAATATTGGAGGAAATAAGCAAAGATGAACACAAGAGGTTTTTTTACGTGGTTCAACAGTTAAATCTGCCTAGTCCACGAGTTTATGTTATTAGAACTTGGGAGTTTTCTGGAAACTTTTCAGAGAATAGTTGCCCAGAGTTTTCTCTCCAGAAATTAGAAATCGATCCCCTACGAATGGAGCTTCCTTCTCTATTTATAGGGAAGTTTACAGAATTCATTCCCACATATTTCGGGAAGATATTCTGGAAATTAATTAATATAATGCTATTTAATGCATTATTTCCCACATACACGGAAATGTCCCATGAAAAGTGGGATCAGATAACAGATTAAATAACATCCCTTAAACATTGGGATTGTACAACAATAAATATATTCACATGCAACTGATTAACTCGGATATAGGATTCATCAAATCTTCGAGACTACCAATTGATATTGAGCTCGTTGCCTAACTTTGCCTATGCTCGAAACAAATAGACATTGACGATGTCGCCACATGCAAACTCACCCATTCCGAGCTCGAACCAGTTTGGAAGGCAAGAGATGGTTCAGGAATATATCCAAGTGTCACACCGTGCTATTTGTGAGCTCAGAGCATTTCGAGGCTACATACTCCTTTGCCCTTCGAGGTCTCTGTTTACAGAGACGGTTTAACTAAAGGGACCTATGAAGATTATGTCTATTTCAAGCTTACACATAACGAGCCTATATTTCGGGATCACAATCTCATGCTCGAAATCTGGGTGTAACACTTTGTTTTGTTGTTGTTTTTTTTTTATTATTATTTCTAGCTTAATTTTGCTAATTTTATGTGATAAAAATGAGTGAACTATTTTAGAAATATTGGTGAGGTTAGAGTGTAGATTTTGCACTTCTCATTCTTAATAGTGATATTGGTTCTTTTTAGTGTTTCATCTCCATATCTCATAAATTATTTTGTTTCTCATCTTCTAAACTCTCTTCTAAAATTATTTTGCATCTTTTACATAAGTTCAGTCATGCTTTTCCTATATAACTTAGAATCTTAATTAATTTTGGTTTATTTGTTATATTGTATGTCTTTTACTACCTTCTGCCATTGATATTTTGTCAGTTTTAGATATATAATATGATATGTTATGAAATTAGAAGTTATTCAATTTAATCTAGATCAATTAATTTGTGCTTTTAGCATATACATATTCCAATTGCAATTAATGGTGTAGAATTGCAACTATGTTTTGAGTTAATATCAATGTTGGAATAGAATTTACGATACCACATTTTACCTTATCAAACTCTTTATCTGATCTATCCTTTTCATCTATCATTTTATTATTTTTAATTATTTTCTACATTTCACAATATTCATCTTTTCTATTTTTTTTATCTTTAACTTTACTATTCTAATCGTTAGTTGTGTTTTGTCTCTTTGTGGAAACGACATAACCGTTTACTATTGCGACCGCTTAGGGGTTTATTGAGCGATATCAATTTTTGGCGTCGTTGCCAGGGAGGTAATTTTACAATTAGCATAGTTAAATTTTTTATTTATTTTATTCTTATTATTATATAAAAAAATTAATATAAAAAACTATAAAAAATTCACGCTTTTCTTTTAATTTTTTTAATTGCCTTAGTAATTTTAATTTTATTAGTTTTTCTCCTTATTTATTTATTTATTTTATTATTATTTTTTACTTCTAGGTTTAGAATTTTATTTTCTAGATTTAGATTTATTTCAAATAATAATAATAATAATAATAATAATAATTGTTATCCCCAAAATTTGAAAATGATGATGTGGCAATAGAAATGGCAAGTGGCATGGAGTAGTTGGGTGATCTGGCTTAGCAGTAGCCCAGTGCATCAGTGAAGAGTTTGGACTGCTTGAGAGGTGGCATGTCCAAGCCAAGTGCACCCGAGGAGAGTACTTGGGCTAGGGAGTGCCCGGTCGGACTTTGGTCCGAGGAGTACTCCAAGGGCATGGTCGGACCTTGGTCCGAGGAGAGCCCAAGGGCGTGGTCGGACCTTGGTCCGAGGAGAGCCCAAGGGTGGTGGTCGGATCTTGGTCCGAGGAGAGCCCAATGGTGTGGTCAGATCTTGGTCCGAGGAGTAGTCCAAGATGTGGTCGAACTCTGGTCCGAAGAGAGGAGAGTGTCATGTTAGAGGAGAGATATGGCATGCTAGAGGAGAGTGCCATGTTAGACGAGAGACATGGCATGCTAGAGGAGAGTGCCATGTTAGAGGAGAGATATGGCATGCTAGAGGAGAGTGCCATGTTAGAGGAGAGGAGTGCATGTCCTACCACCATGCACATGTCCGACCAGCACTTGCATGTCCTACCAGCAAGTGTACGTCCTACCAGCAAATATATGTCCTACCAGCACTTGCATGACTATCCAGTAGAGGTGTGTTCGACCAGCTTGAAGGAGATATGGTTCGACCAGATAGAGGAGGACTAAGTCAAGATTCCCAGAAACAGCTTCAACAAGAATCGGTCTTGGCACGCGCGGGAATCTCTCATTCTTCCCACAAATTGGGGGGTTTTGTTACATTTTGAATGTTTTTTGTAATTTAAATGTAATAAATATAATAAAATATCTCGATTCTAGGGGATATCAGATGTATGATCCTAAGCCTATAAATATATGGCTTATGGGATCAGAAAGGGGGCTCTCTCTTCTTTTGAGAGACTTTTGGGAAATTTTGGGTCTGAGTTTTCTAGAGAGAGAAAGTGCTGGTATCATAACGAATTCTTGTATTCTTGTAATATGTACTGAAGAAACTCAGTTGGCTTAGTTCATCTGATCTTGAGTACAGATCTATAATCACAACTTAAGTGGATTAGGCTATTACCAACATATTGGGGCTGAACCACTATAAAAATTGCGTGTGTTATTTACTTTCTGTTCAAAATCGTCTGTGTCGTTTTATTTCTCTTGAAGGTTTATCGTTTTTGACGTTCTCACGTCGTTGGCTAAAAACACAGTCAATAACAACAACAACAACAACAACAACAACAACAACAACAACAACAACAACAACAACAACAACAACAACAACAACAACAACAACAACAACAACAACAACAACAATAATAATAATAATAATAAAAAGGAGCATAAAGTTTTAAAGCATAAAATTTATATACAAAAAAGTATTGAGAATATTTGTGTAATTTTGGAATTAGTAAAATCCAAATTTATCCTGTCTAAGAAAAATTGATTGTTAATTAAGGTATGTGTTAGCGTTACCCTCCAACCTTTTCTAAGAACCTCGGGGAGTTCTAGAAAAGTTCTTGAGCCTGAAGTGATGTTGGGATTCGTGAATATTTGTTGATCAATGTTTTATGAAATAAATAATTGAAATAAATTCTTAGTATATGATGATTGCTTATTATTATTGATAGAATAATATTATATGAATATAAGAAAATTCTCAAATTCGTTATTGTGACTACAATCTTGTATTGGTACAAGATGATTAAGACTGCTGAGAACGAATTTAAACAGTTAGCAGTAAAACAAAGTTATATGGAATCTTTGGATTAAATATTGTAAGTATGGTTCACTAGTATTATGAATATATGTAATCTAGATCTGAATTACTGATGTAGTATAAGACATCTTAGTGGATGTACTTTGTATAAAGTGGTTATGCATGAACAAGACCCGATATGTTATTAATACTTAATAATATTGTTTACTTTATAAGTATTAATTAAACATATCAATAATATGATCATATACAAATTGATCTTAATCCTGAAGTTATTATGAACTCTATTTATGTCATATGAGTTCTTTGATTCACTCGTTATGGTTTGTCAAAATGATCAGGCTGAAAACTTTTGTTTTGGGAACTCATTGATGTAAATGGCTAAGGACATAATATACAGATATGGAATCTATACCTTTCCTAGAGAAATGAATAATGGTTCTCTTAAGGATTGGATTTTGGAACTGAAAGTTTGTTGAGCTCAAAGTCATAAATTAGTTTATGAATTAACCTTCACTAGTACACTTAATGGTACTTGAGGAAACACAATAAAATTAAAGAGGTTAAACGGTAATTAATTCTTACTTTAATTATGAACCATTAATAGAGGATTGAATTGTATGTAGTGATTAAATCGATGAACACTTTTTATACTTAAAAGCACTCAATAAATAAATATCTATAATTATAAGAATACAGTCTCATCTTTTTAGTGGAATACTATTGAGATTAATAAATTCAGGTTATTATATTAAAGAGCTTTAATTAATAATATAAATTTATTAGAGCTTGAAATTATAGGTCCATAGGTCTCCGAGATGACTTTATCAACACTATTCAAGGTAATAGCTGAAATTGTGAAAAATTAGGAAAATGACATATTTGGAAGAAATTTGTTCTTTAGGATCAAAACGTACCCTCGGGGACGTTTTTGGTACCCCGAGCCTCGAGATTTGGTTAAGGTTACTTGAACCTTAAGTAACAAAACACTCAGCTCATTTTCTCCCCAACCGACTCCCTCTCTCTCCCTCACACACACACACACACTCTCTCTCTCAATTTTAGGTGGATTGCTTAAGGAAACTAAGGGGATTAATGGCTGAAAACTTTGGAAATTGAAGGCTTGAACCTAGGGTTGGATTAGCTGCAACTAGGAGGATTTAATTCACAATTGAGGTAAGCTATAGACTCTTTTTTTCCATTGAATTCTATTTTAGTTTGGTTGTTCCTGAGATTTGAGGCTCAAGGTTATGAATTTGAGTTTTGGTTGGAGTTTTGAGTGTGTTGAGCTGGGGTTTTGATGCTGGTTTGATGTCGAGGTTGTACTGGGATTTAGTTCTGGTTATGGGTATGATTTGGGGTGGTTTGGGTTGAGTTTGGCTGAAGAAAAAACAGGGAATTCTGGGTTCGTAGGGTTGGGTTGTGGCCTTGTTCTTGGGGCGCCGTGACCCATGAGAACTTAGGGCCAGGTGGGGCTTCTATTTTGGAGGCGCACCGTGACTCTCAAGGGCAAGTTGCGGCCCATGTCTTGATTCTAGGTAGGAAGGGCTCTCTGTCTGGGAGGCGCGCCGCGACCCTTAGGGTCAAGTCGCAGCCCGCCTGGGCAACTTTGGCCACCTTAGGATTTTAGTGACGGGAACTCAAGCCTAAGGGCTCAGGATCGATTCTACTACCCAGTTTAGTAGAATTCGATGTCCCGGAGCCTAGGAATTGGTCTGGAAGCCTTTATTCGCTCATTATTGATGGGATTCTATATTATGGTTGTGACTAGGTTATCGCTAGGGGCTCAGAACCTGGATCGTGCTCGAGGGTCGTTCTTGATATACAGTACACTCGGATCTGAGGTAAGAAAACTGCACCCAATACATGATGTATGTGATTAGGGCTTGGCCCGATTGTTAGATATGGTTATGGTTAGGGCTTGGGACCCTGTAAATGATTATATGTGATTAGGGCTCGAGCCCATTAAGGAACATGGTCATTAATGTGTTTGTGTTTAATTGGTTGAGATATGTGATTAATATGTATGCATACTTGTATTATTTGAAGTATGCTTAATGGTATTTGATTATCTGTTTGTTAAGTATGATTAGGAATAGGGCCCGGGCCCCCTGAGAATGAACATGATTATGAATATGTCTGTGACTGATTGATTAAGCATGCGTGAATGCTCTATTTTGGTATAACTTTTAAAGAGGTATACTTTTTGGTGTTATTTGATCGAAAAGACTTGGCTCATAAGTCAAGGGCGGCAATAGTGCGCTGAGCACTGGTCGATATGGTTAGGCCTAATTGGGAGCGCATTATACGTTGTCCGACCCAATAGTCGTGGAAAATTAAAGCGCCAAGTACGCTGGGCAAACTCTAAGGTTGGTTATACAGAGGATAGGGCACGGGCCCCCGGGGTGACTCATTAGTCCCAAATCCTAGGGTGTTGGGCCCCATTATGACTTATTAACCACTTATCCAAGGCAGCGAGCCCCCGTTATGACATAGTGGTCATTTATTTGTAATTGTATGCATGCATGAGTATGTTACTACTGCTGGGCATGCTAGATATGCATTTGGAGTCTGTATTTAATGTTCATGCATATGTTTAAGTTTTTTTGCCGAGCCTTGGCTCACGGGTGCTATGTGGTGTAGGTAAGGGCAAGGGAAAGCTGGACCAGCCATGAGTTGGAGAGCTTTGGTGGCGACGTGTACATATGCGGCTGCTCGACCACCACGGTCAGGGTTATCTTGGAGGAACTAGGGTTGTATCCCTTATTTTGCCACTTAGGTCGGTTGGTTGTAACTTTTGAACTGTAATAGACCTTTTTAAACATCTTTTTATGTTATCTTGGGTTCCCATGTATGAACGCAAGTACTTTTAATGAAAGTACACGTTTCCCTTTAGCCAAAAATTTTAACCCTAACCCTTGTCACTAACCTTAGTTACACGTTTATAACCAAGGGACTTGATTAGCAAGTCTGGCACTATTTAAAGTACACAGTGTAACGCTCCTGGATTAAGAGGACCTTACAAATTGGTATCAGAGCGAGCAAAGGTTAAGGGTTCCTGAAGACTGGTCGGGCATGTACACTCACCACTAAAGACAAACTCGACTCAGAGTGTGGTAACTATTTATGTGGTTATGTGTTTAACTGCTTAAATAGGATGTAAATGCCTTATCTGCATGCCTTATTAGGGAGCATGAGACATTCTGATAGGACCTGGCCCTTGACTGTTGATATGACTATGTGCTTGCCTGCTCAGTTGATAAATAAATGCCTTACCTGCATGCTAGAGTAGAGAGCAGGATATTTGTGTTGGTAAGAGCAGGGAATATTAATTGATGCATGAACTTTATGGGCATGTACTTTAGTACTACTGTTGTATGTGAATGCGGTGTTGTTTGGTTTTCCTCGTGGGAAGGCTTTTGGATGTGATCATCATGCCTAATGGAATAAGTCATTGACTGTAGATGAACTCAGAGGTTATGTACCCAAGGCAGTCAATGGGACCTAGCGGTGTTTATGTTGAGGCTGGAAGTAATAGCCAGAGCTAGAGCCCTCTGCCTGCTCCTTAGAATTGACAGCAGGTGTTTACAGACCTGCAAGCAAGATTGCAGAGGCAGGAAGAAGAGATTAGGTGGTTGAAGGAGCAAGTTGTGCCAGAGAACACTTCTTCCTTTGTTATGCCAGGAGTGGCATCGGTTTTGGCTCAGCTTAGGGTTGAGAATATGTGGGAATCAATATATGAGAGGTTTAAAAAACATTACCCTCTAATTTTTTAGGGAGGCCTAGATCCATTCAGAGTTGAACAATGGATGGGCATGGTTAGCTCCATCCTCGACTTTATGGGGGTGGTAGGCCACGATAGGGTGATTTGTCCTACGTATGTGTTACGAGAGGATGCCCAGACTTGGCAAGAAGTGGTATCTCAGACGCGAGATACAACTATGATGAATTGTGAAGAATTTGGGCAGTTGTTTAATGAAAGATATTATAGTGGCGCGGTTAAGATCGCAAAGACAAACGAGTTTTTGAATCTGGTTCAGGGAAATACGACAGTAACAGAATACGTCAACAAGTTTGATGGGTTGGCTAAGTTTGCTTTTGATATGGTACCTAATGATGTGGCTCGGAAATAGCGATTTATTCAAGGATTGAATTTTGGACTATCTCAGGGTGTTAGGATTGCCCCAGTACATGAGATCTCTACCTATGCTCAAGTGGTAGAGAGGGCCCTTGTTGTTGAAGGCATAAGAAACGAGATATGGAGGAAGAGTGCCGGAGAGCACGCAATTCAGGCAGTGATACCCCCATTTATTGGGTCAGGCAGGGGTGGAGGCCCCAGTGATCATAAAGAAAAGGTTACTGATACATTCAGTACCCCTGAGCTGGAAGAGGGGTTCCGAAATGCTCAGATAGGCCAACAGGGTGGGTGTGAGGATTGGAAACTATACCTGGAATTCTCAGATAGCCTCCTAGTTCTGATTCTTATGTTATGCTGATTGGTTCTGGTGCCATATTTTCTTTGTTTTGTTGCATCTAGTAGAGGCATAGAATTGGTTTATTGATTACGTGATTATGTTGTGCTAAGAATTTGGAACCTTATCCCCTACCAAAGAACTGGTAACTTCTTAAGAGATGGGTCAGATCATTACCAGTGACAGTGGATGGTAGAGAGTGTTAATTGATTTGATTGAGCTAGTCATGACCGACTTTGATATGACCTTGAGTATGGAATGGTTAGCCAAGTATGGGGTAACGATAGATTGCAAGATGAAGATGGTAACCTTTGAGCCTGAGGATGAGGATCCCTTGTATTTGTTGGCACTGTGCATGGACCCCGTATACCTATGATATCTATACTTAGAGCTAGAGACCTATTGTAGGGGGGATGCATAGGATCCTTAGCTAGTGTGGTGGATACCGCTCAGGTCGTGCCAGTGGGATCAAGACAGACCAGATTAGTCTTTGAGTTCTTGAATGTGTTTCCAAAGGATCTGTTAGGGTTACCTCCACACAGGGAGATAGAGTTTGTGATTGAATTGGCACCAGGGACAGAGCTAGTGTCTAGGGCACCTTATAGGATGGCTCCAGCAGAGTTAAAAGAACTAAAGGTTCAATTACAGGAGTTACTGGACTTGGGTTTTATTAGGCCCGGTTTCTCACCATGGGGCACACCAGTTCTCTTTGTGAAGAAAAAAGATAGTTCTCTGAGGATGTGTACTGATTATAGAGAACTGAACAAGTTAACTATCAAGATCAGGTATCATTATCCAAGGATTGATGATCTGTTGGATCGGTTACACGATAGGACGATATTCTCCAAGATAGATCTTCGATCTGGTTATCACTAGCTGAGGATCAGGAAGGAAGGTATACCCGAGACAATCTTTCGCACTAGGTATGGGCATAATGAGTATTGGATGATGTCATTTGGACTGACTAATGCCCCAACAACATTTATGGATCTAATGAACGGGATGTTTAAGGATTACCTGGACTAGTTTGTGATCATCTTTATTGACGATATATTGGTATACTCTCAGGCAAAGACAAAGCATGAGCAGTATCTCAGATTAGTGTTATAGAGGTTGAGAGACCATAGGCTTGGTGCGAAATTCAAGAAGTGCGAGTTTTGGTTGTCATAGGTGACTTCTTTAGGTCACATAGTCAGTAATGTTGGAATTATGGTGGATTCAACAAAAATTGAGGTGGTCAGAGATTGGCCAAGGCCGAAGAAGGCTTTAGAGATTAGAAGTTTCTTGGGGTTGACAGGTTATTATAGACACATTGTGGAGGGGTTTTCCAAGATTGCATCACCACTGACAAAGTTGGCATGCAAGAATTAGAGTTTACACGTCCAGGACAAGCTTGCAGTTTATTGTGATGCCTCGAGCCAGGTCCTAGGTTGTGTCCTTATGCAGACAGGAAAAGTGATTGTCTAGGCAGCATGTCAGCTGAAAGAGTATGAGTAGAGTTACCCCACACATGATTTGGAACTTGCAGCAGTGGTACAATGCGAGACAGATATCCAGAGAGTTAGCAGATGATATGACCAGAGCTGGAATAGAGTTACTGGTGGGCCAGTTAGCCAACATTATGCTTTATTCTACTCTTCTAGAGAAGATCAAGAAAAAAAGTTGAGTGATGCACAGTTGGGAAAATAGTAGGAGGGATGTTCTAGCTGGAATAGTTAAGGACTATATAGTGTCAAGCATGAGTTTATTGAGGTACAAGGATCGGATATGCGTTCCGATGGACACTAAGATCAGACGAGAGATTCTAGATGAATCTCATACTACCTCTTATTATCTACATCCAGGTACCACGAAGATGTATCGGGATCTAAAAGTTTTATATTGGTAGCCTGGGATGAAGAGGGATGTGACCGAGTACGTGGCAAGGTGCCTGACCTATCAGCAGGTCAAGCCAGAGCATCAGAGACCAGCAGGGTTGTTGCAGCCTCTGGATATCCCAAAATGGAAGTGGGAGGACATCACGATGGATTTCGTGGTAGGATTGCCTAAGACATTGGGCTAGCACAATTCAATCTGGGTCATCGTGGATCGGTATATGAAGTCATCTCACTTTTTTACCAGTGAGTACGAACAATATAGTTGACTAGTATGCATATCTCTATGTGAGAGAGATATTACTATTTCAAGGGACTTAAAGGTCTATCATGTCTACTTTCGAGTTTCGGGGAAAGTTTATAGGAAGTGATGAATACACTTCAAAAGTTCAGTATCGCTCATCATCCTCAGACTAATGATAAATCATAGGGGATTATCCAGATATTAGAGGACATGTTGAGAGCATGTGTATTGGACTTTGAAGAGTCTTAGAATGGATATTTGCCTCTAATATAGTCTTCCTAAAATGACAGCTACCAGTTGACTATTAAAGTGGCACCTTATGAGATATTGTATGGTAGGAAGTGTAGATCGACCATTCATGGGGATGAGATGGGTGAGAGGAAATATTTGAGTCCTGAGACAATTCAGAGGACCACTGAGGCTACTGAAAAGATTAGAGCTTGGGTGCTCGCTTCTCAAAGTAGACAGAAAAGTTATGTTGATCTAAAACGCTGGACGTGGAGTTCCAAGTGGGAGACTATGTCTTCCTTAGAATTTCACCATGGAAATGGGTGAAGAAATTTGGAAAAAGGGGAAAGTTGAGTCTTATATTTGTAGGAACATTTGAAATCCTAGAGAAGATCGGTCACCTGGCCTATAGATTGGCCTTACCTCTGGCACTGTCGGGCGTATATAATGTATTTCATATTTCCATGTTGAAGAAACACGTATTAGATGAGACTTATGTCTTGAGTTATGAGGATCTAAAATTGGAGGCAGAGTTATCCTATGAGGAGCAGCCAGTTCAGATTTTAGACAGGAAGGATAAAGTCAAAGCAGAACACCAAAGGCCAGCAAGACTACTTCAACCGCTTTATGTTCCATAATGAAAATGGGAAGACATTGTGATGGATTTTGTGGTAGGGTTACCTAGGACCACAAAACAGCATGATTCTGCTTGGGTAATAATGGATAGGCTCACTAAGTCCGCCCATTTTCTACCAGTTAAGACCACCTACTCGGCGGACTAGTATGCAGATTTGTATGTGAGAGAGATAGTGAGACTTCATGGGGTTCTAAAGTCAATTATTTATGATCAAGGGTTAGTATTCACGTCAAACTCTTAGAAGGGATTACAGAACGCCATGGGTACAAGGTTAAAGTTCAGTACTGCTTTTCATCCCCAGACCGATGGGCAGTCTAAGAGGACTAGAGAAATTCTAGAGGACATGTTGAGATGCTGTGCATTGGACTTTTTAGAATCTTGGAGTCAATATCTACCCCTCATGGAGTTCTCCTATAAAAATAGCTATCAATCCACTATTGAGATGGCTCCCTGTAAGATGCTTTATGGGTGCAAGTGTAGATCTCCCTTGCACCGGGATGAGATTGGGGATAAGCAAATGTTAGGCCCCGAGGTAGTTAGGGAAGCTAGCGAGGAGATCGAGAAAATTTTCCAAAGGATGCTTACCGCTCAAAGTAGGCAAGAGAGTTACGCATACCTTAAGAGAAGGGACTTTGAGTTTTTAGTAGGCGAGTTTGTGTTCTTGAGAGTCTCGCCGATGAAAGGTGTTATGCATTTTGGGAAGAAAGGGAAGTTGAGCCCAAGATTTATAGGTCCATTTGAGATTTTGGACAGAGTAGGGCAAGTTGCGTACTGTTTAGCACTGCCCCCAACACTAGCCAAAATGCATAACATCCTTCGCATCTTGATGTTGCGTAAGTACATATAAGAACCCTCTCATGTTCTGAGTTATGAGTCGTTACAACTGAAGCAGGACCTGAGTTAAGATGAACAGCCAGAGCGTATCATCGAAAAGAGAATCAAGGAACTGAGATCCAAAAATATTCCATTAGCTAAGGTCATGTGGAAGAATATCACGAAAATAGAAGCAACATGGGAGCTGGAAGGAGACATGAGAGAAAGATACCCTGAGTTATTTGGTAAGAAAGAATTTCAAGACAAAATTTTATTTAAGGAGGGTATTGGTACGAGAGGATTCAGATTGTAGGGAACAAATTTAAATAGTTCGCAGTAAAACAAAGTTATATGGAATCTTTGGATTAAATACTGTAATTATGGTTCATTAGTATTATGAATACATGCAATCTAGATCCGGATTACTGATGTAGTTGTACATCTTAGTGGAGGTGCTTTGTATAAAGTGGTTATACATGAACGGGATCCGATATGTTATTAATACTTAATAATATCATTTACTTTATAAGTATTAATTAAACATATCAATAATATGATCATAGACAAATTGATCTTAATCCTGAAGTTATTATGAACTCATGTTTATGTCATATGAGTTCTTTGATTCACTCGTTATGGTTTGTCAATATGATCAGGCTGAAAACTTTTGTTTTGGGAGCACATTGGTGTAAATGGTTGGGGACATAATATATAGATATGGAATCTATACATTTCCAAAATGAATTGAATAATGGTTCTCTTAAGGGTTGGCTTTTGGAACTGAAAGGTTATTGAGTTAAAATTCATAAATCAGTTGATGAATTAACCTTCACTAGTAAAGTTAATGATACTTAAGGAAACAAGATATAATTAAAGAGGTTAAACAGTAATTAATTTCTACTTTAATTATGAACCATTGATAGATGATTGAATTGTATGTAGTGATTAAATCGATGGACACTTGTTATACTTAAAAATACTCAATATATAAATGCCTATAATTACAAGAGTGCAGTCTCATTTTTTTTAGTGGAATAATATTGAGATTAATAAATTGATGTTATTATATTAAAGAATTTTAATTAATAATATAAATTTATTAGAGCTTGAAATTATAAGTCCATAGGTTTGCGAGATGACTCTATCAATACTATTCAAGGTAAGAGTTGAAATTGAGAAAAATCAAGAAAATGACATATTTGGAAGAAATTTGTTCTTTACTGTCAAATATGTAATTGAGTTAAATTAATTAATATTGTTGACTGCCTTTTCGCTATCAAATTAATAAACAGAACTATAAAGGAATACAATAAAGAACACAAGATTTTTACGTGGTTCATGTTATAAAACAGCCCTGGTCCACGAGGCTTTTAGTATTATGATATGTGAAGCTTGGTTGGGCAAGCTTCAATGGAGTTTCAGGCAGTGTTAATGCAATGCTCTGAATAAAAAAACTAGGACTCCTTTTACAATGGTGCCCTAGCCCTATTTATAGAGGCTGAGAGCAATGAACTCTCTTAATGAGGAGTCATTTCAAGAATATTCCCACATAAGTTGGATTAAAAGACTAATTAAAATACCTTTCTATGATAAAGGTAGCAGCGGGCCCATGCAGATCGCACGAGGCCCAATTCGCAGGTTGCAGCCCACTATTTTATTGGGAACATGCCTCTGACACTGTCAGAGTGCAGCCGCACGTCTCTAATGTCAGACGACACATTGGGACATACTGATTATCGAGTGTATGACCCTGACACCACTTCTCGAGGCGTAAAAGTTGTCAGGTGGCCGCTTGTGGTCCAAAGTCGCTGGGACTGACACCTGACACTCCCTCCATACCCCCGAGGGGAAACTCCTTATGCCTGGAGGACTAACCGAACCATCAGATGAGAGGACCCAACGTAGGTCCTCGGGACGTGA
The DNA here is from genome assembly GCF_963169125.1 of Humulus lupulus. Lineage (NCBI taxonomy): Eukaryota > Viridiplantae > Streptophyta > Magnoliopsida > Rosales > Cannabaceae > Humulus > Humulus lupulus. Next base: position 19,206,168 of record NC_084801.1, on the reverse strand, counting down.
CCTACCTTGAAGCATTCTCTCTAAGTGAAGGATCAAACCGCACCTGGAGGAGATTACACTGCGAGGAGCACTAGGCGAGCTTCACAGGACTTCATTCTAATAACTGCCATGTGTCTAGTGATGAAATCACAGCCAGCAAATATAATTTTTTAAAATTATTTTTTAAATAAAATAGGGATTTTTGAAAAATAGCATTTAAATAATTAAGATAATTAATTAGTTTTATTTAGTTAATTAATGTGAAAAGATATTTCTAATAATTCAAATTGGATTTGAATTTAAAATGATATTTATTCTTTAATTAATCTGATAAGATAAGCTATCAGATATAGGTATTTTTGAATAAATGATTATTAAATAATCATTAAATAAAAGTGGTTAAGATATATATCCTTGAAATTGGGATATGCTACACCACAATCACAGTGATTAAGACACGTATGAAATTGGATATTTATTTTATTTATTTAATAATTAGTTTATAATTTGAATTTTTGAATTTAATTAATTCTTTTATAAATCTATCAGATGGAAATAGTTTCATGATATGCTTAAGATTCAAAAGAATTCTAAGTCTTTCACACTAAGAGAAAAATATATCGTATTATTTTTCTCTATCCCTGAAAACTGTCTCAGACGTAATACTCCAAGATCTCATGAGTTGAGTACATCTTATGAAGCAGAAATTTTCCCACCATTACTCTACGTGCCCACACATGTCTTGAGGTGTAGAGATACATCTTGGAAGATCTTGGTCTGAGTATTCAAGATGTTATTTTGGATTGGATGTTTGTTGGAGGTACTAAAAGATAGCGAGGATTCTTGATTGCTCTACCAGCGGTAAATCCTCATATTTTTCTTTATCTATGATTAATGTTTTCATATTAATAGATTCGTTATTTAAATATTGTTTGAATATTTTTTTTTTGAAATCTCTGGGCCCACCACCTCGTGCTTTCCGCAACGTATATGGTAAACTAGTTACCAATAGTTAGTTTTCTCAAAAATTGATCAAACAAATAAGTCATAGGAAAAATCTGAATTCCACATTCAATAGAATTTCAACTCAATGCCCAGTCACCACTTAAACTCGATCTTTTTATGATTACACACAATCAAACATACCAAATCACATTCACCCGAATCAATTTATACATGTCAAAATATGTTTCAAAGTCTCTTGTACATAAAATATTTATCATGAAAAGCATCCATTTCATAGACATTAACCAATTATTCTCCACTAATATAAACACACATAATCAGGAATTAAAGGTCTTTAAAAGCTTGTAATATAAGGCTAATGTTAAAGGTAGATGAAAAATGTATATTTAAGTTTAAATCACACTATAGCCTATATTTATTCTATTCTCTAGATCTTTCTATACATTTCAAAAATACATAATCTTTCCCTTTTCTTCATTCCACATTGATCTTACTATTTCCCCCACACTCATACTTTTGCAAAACTGTTTTTTTTTCAATATTTTTCAATGCAGATTTTTTTTCTTATTTTTTCAATTCAACTTCATTGGGACAAATAGTAGATCATATACATTCACATTAAAATTCAACATACCAATACAAACTTCCCCTTCTTACAATACAAAACTCATCCCACAAAATCAAACATTCATATAAAACCATAGTGTAATAGGTCACAAGAAGAGATAAAAAATTTAAGCTGCAAAAGTTTAGATATTGGCTTCATCGAAGAAAACGATTAGTCATTATAGCTCAAAAATGGGAAACTAGGGAATTGGATATCATAAGTAGGTTTGAAAGGCTCATATGGGAAACTTTGTAATCATATGAGCCTTTCAAACCTACCTATGATTCAAAGAACATGCCTTAATCATATTTCTAATCATGTGTACTTATGATTTCACCTCAAACAATTAATCAATGGTTTCTAGAGTGGTCGAGACTATATATAGATAATAACATGCATAAATCTCTCCAAACACAAGTGAAAAGGTAAATCCAATTGTACTCATCATTTTACAAATCTAAGATCAAGCTTAAGTGACAACCAACAAAAGAGTTAAGCACACAATTTGTAACGCCCTGGATAGCCAAGACCATTACACTGTGTATTTTAAAATAGTGATGGACTTGCTAATCAAGTCGTTTGGATATAAACGTGTTACTAAGTATAATTAATGGATTAGGGTTAAAAGATTTTGATCATAGGAATAGTTGTTTTTCATTAAAAACCTATGAGTTTGTACATGGGATCCCAAAAAAAAAGTGCTTACAAGGCAATTACAACCCTCAAAATAATTACAACTGAAGCCAACCTAAGTGGAAAAATAAAATTTGGCTCTAGCCCTTGTCAATCCCTCAGCCGTGGCAGTCGAGCAGCTGCTGATGTACACACCGTCCCTAAAGCTCTCCAACTCACGTCTAGTCCAGCTTTCCCTTTCCCTTACCAGCACCACATAGCACCCGCGAGCCAATTCTCAGCAAGAAAACTTAAATCAACAAATACAATAAGAAACAACATATGAGTAGTAAACTTGAATCAACAATTCAATAAATAATTGGATATAAGCAACAAGCTTTGCAGTGATAATTTGCAAATTACACATTTTAATCTCAACAATCAATAGAGTTAGTTAAGTGCAATCGACACTTCTATTTATTTAAGTGACGTTCAGACCCGGTGCCCTTAGGCCGAGTCCTCTGGTCTTATGGCCAACCCCAGTTCGCTTAGGCCGGGCTGCATTCCACACGCTTAATGTCGGCCCCGACTCCCTTAGGCTGGACTTTCAGCGTAGATATAATCATAAATATATATTGCACAACATGCAACCAGATACAACATATACAAACATGCCTAATTGAAAAATCCCAATTATAATCACAGATAAATCTATTTACAGGGGTCCAAGCCCTGATCACATCCAGGATGCAATTTTCTTACCTCGAGTCCCGTGCAATAGACTATATGGTCTCAAGTGCGATCCTGATCCCGAGCCTTGCGATAACTTAGTCACAACATAAACATACTCTTATTAGGGATTGAATTTAAATCCCGAGCTTCACTCTAAACTCTATCCTTAAGATTACTATTCTCAGGTGTCAGGACGTTAGAAACATCCCCCAAGCCCCCAAGTGGGCCACCAAATGAATTCCCGGACTCCCCGAGCCCTAATTCTAAAACCAGCAAATCCACATTTTGGGGCTTTTGGTGCAGTCGCACCAGCAGAAAGTTTAGGCTTTCTGGGAAATGGCACGGTCGCGCCCTAGCCCAGCGTAGTCACGCCCTTAACACTGAAACCCAAAATCAAAAAATTAAAAATCAAATCCCCTGGTCTCTGGGACACTAGCGCGGTCGCGCCACAACCTAGCATGGTCGCGCTAGGTCACTAGAAACCCAAAAATTACCTAGAAGCTTAGTGTTCTTCCCTAATTTTAGGACTTACGACTTCTCCCTGGATTTCAGACTCGAATCTTGACCCAAACATATATTTTAATAGATTTACGTCCATAGAACATTTCCAATAGCCTAAATAAACAATAACCCAAAACAAGGTACCCCAAATACACACTTGAACCCCAAAATTCAAAGATTCTACTTAGTGGAAGTTTGAATTCAAGAGCTTACCCCAAATTCGAGAATCTCAATTCTGAATTGCGAATTGAGACTGAATTCCAACATCTCATGCCTAAGGTCTCTGGAAGGTTCAAAGCAACCATGTTTGAATTCCATTTGAACCCTCAAATTAGTGCTCAAAATAACCCTGCTCAAAATGAACCTGCTCCAAATAACCACTCCACCTTGGACACTGGTAAAGAACCTAAGCGTCCCGTGCGCCCCAGGCGCCTCAAGCACCCCGCGTACACCCAGCGCCTCGCGCGCCCCGCGCGTCCCACTCGCCTCGCGACACCACCAGGAGACAAGTGTCTCGCGGCCACCAAAACGCCACTCGCAACAGTCATGCTGTAACATCCCAAATTTCCTAATAAGGTTTAGCGCCTGGATTAGGGGGCCGGGAGGCAATAATTGAGTTAATATGTGAATTATATTATAATATAATTATGCTTATATTTTAAAGATATTAAATATGTGTATGTGGGCCTGTTTCTTATAAGAAGGGTATATTAGCAATTTGACCAGTTTGGGGTATAAATGTGAATATGTGCTTGTATGATTAAGACCACATTATTATGTGGATATATTTGGGTTACTCGACGAGAGACGGTCCCGATGAGTAAGTTAGCGAAAAAGTCATAACGGGGTCTAAATACCCAGTTCGGGGTATTCTAGTAATTTAGTAGATTACCGGGAATTAGTGGGTAATGGGAATTTATTGGTGATTGTGTGAGTATATTGGGAGTAGCGGGAATTATAGGATGCAAATTGTGGATAGCGGGATTTAAGGCAAAGGACAAAATTGCCCTTGTGAACACTTGATAAATAAGGTAAGGGCAAGGGGTAAAATGGTCATTTTTGGGCTAAGTTTAGTGTTGGGTGAGCTGGGATTGCTGAGAAGGTTAAGGAAACAAAGGAAAAAAAGACTCAGCAGCTTCCCTTCTCTCTCTCGCTCGTTTTCTCTATGTGCCATGGAAGTTTAAGTTGTTTTTTTGGAAAATTCAAAGAGTGAAGCTTGGGAATTAAGGTGCCAAACTTGGGGAAACTAGGGGTTTAGCTCAAGGGTTTCATCACAGCTGAGGTATGAACTCTGAACGGAAATTTGTTTGGTTAATTATGCTGAATAATTTAGAGTGAAGATGTCTATGCATGCTTGATAATTGAGAGGTTGGGTTTGGTAAGTTTGATGAGCTTTAGTGGGATAATTAGTTGAGTTTTATTGGTGAGAATGAATATGTATGTTGTGGGAATTGAATTGGAGGTGTGGGTCGGATTTGGTTAAGCTTTGGTTAGATTCGGTTGAAGAAAAACCCAGAAATTTCTGGGTTCGTGGTGATGAGCTGCGGCTCTTTTATGGTGAGTCGCGGCCTGCGAAGAAGATTTTGGAGCCAGTAGGGCTCGGATGCAGGGGCGGGCCGCGGTGCCTCAGGGGCGCACCGCGACGCGCGTTGCATTCCAGGGAGGTTAAGTCTCTGGATTTAGAGGCGGGCCACGGCTCGGGTGTGAGGGTCTGCGGCTCTTAAGGGGAAAATTGGTTTAAATAGGGATTTTTAGAATGGGAACTTAACCATTTGGGCTCGGGATCGATCCTACTTCCTTGTTAAGTGGAATTCGAAGTCCCGGAGGCTAAGAGTTGGTCTGGAAGTTGTTATTTACTTGTTATTGATGGGAACTTCCTTATTGCAGTTGTGACTAGGTTTTCGCTAAGGGCTTGAATCGGGGATCGTGCTCGGAGGGTTGTCGTTAGTAACCTGCATACGGATCAAAGGTAAGAAAACTGCACTTGTTATGTGAATGCATGATCGGAGCTTAGTTAAAGTGATGAACATGATTATAATTATGTTGCGAATGTCTGATTAGGTATGCTGTAACGTGCATAATTATGATTATGCTAATGACTGTTGAGTGAATGTATTATAATGCATTGTGTGATTACCTGTTAAGTATGCTATATGAAACATGTGGCTATCTGTTATGACTGTGAGACTTAGTTTATAAACTAGGGTATCATTAGAATGTTAAATGGGGATCAACTTATTAGTTGAGAATATGATGGGCTCTGGGAGATTCTTAATAGTTGAAAATCCCAAGGCTTTAACTTATAAGTTGGAGGCACGTGGTGGCTTGACTTATGTTGACGGTGAAATCTCGTCAACGAAATTAGGTCGGAAAACTCAAAGGTAAATGCGGCGATGTTTAGATAAGAACTTAGAATTAACTTATGAAAGGATAAACACAGATGAACAATGGAGTGAAAAATGTATATTGCTTAATAGCCTCTGCATACAATGAATTTTCCAACCCCCTTCTCTGTGGAAGTGGGGTTCATTTTATAGTAGGCTCTGATGGCCCTGGGTACATGGTGGTCTAGGGGACCAGATGGTACACGAGTACACTAATAGGAGAGTGGTTCCAGGGGTAGTGGTGTCGGCTCTGGTACAAGGTCAGAGATCATGGGAGCACCTCACCTTCTGTACCTGGTCATGCCTCCACTACCTGCCTGGTACAGGTGTCAGAGGAGTGGCTGGTGAGGACAACAGATGGTACTTTGTTCGTACCTCCACTACTTATCTGACGTGGGTACTATGTCCGTACTCTAACTCCTTTCAGTTCGTCAGTGGGCTTCGTGCCGCATGAGATCAATGCCATGTGACCCTCATTTGCAAGGCATAGATGCGAGGCGGTAATGACCCATGCACTGGCCGTGCCTTGAAAGGCTCCTAGTGGCGAGGGGCCTAGCTATACTTGTCTCCTTGCGGCATGGATCCAGATAGTGACACGATGGTGCAACGGCCTCCTGAGAAGATGGTGGCCCACGGGCCTCGCTGGGGGCGTGTCCCTGATGGCCTTGCTGGGGGCGTGTGCCTGATGGCCTCGCTAGGAGGCGTGCGTGCCTGATGGCCTCGCTGGGGGCGTGTGCCCGATGGCCTCGCTAGGAGGCGTGCGTGCCTGATGGCCTCGCTGGGGGCGTGTGCCTGATGGCCTAGCTAGGGGCGTGCGTGCCTGATGGCCTCGCTAGGAGGCGCGTGCCTGATGGCCTCGCTACGGGGTACGTTCCTGATGGCCCGAGGACCCAATGAGAGCGTAGGCGTATGGGGGTCTAAGTGCGTTCTTTGGGTCTTTTATAAGCGTGGAATATTGAGCATCCATAGGTGTATGTCTCGGGCGTCTTTAGCAGCGTTCACGCGTATGAGTACATCTTGACCCATGAGCATGTCAGCCTTGTGCGGGCACATCGGACCTCACTATGTGAGGGCTTTGTACACCTATCCTCTTGCAGTATTCATTGTGGCCCCTTAGCTTAGCAGGGCCAAACCTTGTGGCTCATAATGTGTTGTTTCTCATGAGATGATCTCTTGTATTCAACAAGGCCTACAGGCTCGAGCCCAATAGCATGAATAAGTGACCTTTATCCCTATGTTCCGACCAGGGACTAAAGAGTTTTTATTTGGTGGATTTTTGGCATCCACAACTTATAAGTCAAGGGCATAAGGAACTTAGTTTATAAGCTAAGATTGGCATAATGCACGTGGAGTGCAGGCCACCATGGCTGGGCCACCCTGGGAGTGCGACATGCACTTGACTGGCTCGGATGCCAACAACTTGAAAGAAAGTGCGACATGAACTTGTGTGGCTCTATGGTCTCCAATTGGATTTAATGAATGCACTGGATTCAGTTATTGCTGTTTGATGGTTGTTTATTCACTGAACTGTTGATTAAGTTTTCTTGCTGAGTCTTCTGGCTCACAGGTGCTTTGTGGTGCAGGTAAAGGTAAAGAGAAGCTCAACCAGCCATGAGTCGGAGGGCATTAGCAGTGGTATGTACATATGCAGTCTGCTCAACCACCACGGCCGAGATGCTCAGAGGAACTAGGGTTAAACCCAGCTTTTGCCGCTTAGGACGGCTTAATGTGTAATCTGAGTTTTGTAACAAGCTTTTAAACTAATGTTTTTGGGATCCCATGTAAAGAACTGGTTATTAACTTAATGGATATGTTTATGAAATGACCAAAAGTTTTTAATACCCATACCTTAGTGGCTTAATCACATGTTTAGTTCAAATGACCTGTTAGTAAGTCCAGCACTGGTTTCAAAACACACCTGGTAATGGACCCTAATTAGCAGGGCATTGCAATGTGGTATCAGAGCAGCCAAGGTTTAAGGGTTCCTGATGTTGGACTGGGCATGTACATTCACTGCTAAAGACAAGCTCGACTTAGGGTTGGGTAACTATTAATATAGTTATGTGTATATTTGCATATATGAATTATGTGTGCTTTATCTGCTAGTTTGAATAAGAAGCATGAGCTATTCTGATAGGGCCTGTCCCTTGACTACTGCATGTAGGTTGAGAACGTGTTTATTAGCATGATAGATATTTGTAAATGCTATAGGACTGCTTATCAGTGCCATTGTACTTGATGAAGGTCAGAAACACTTATTAGCGCTGTTGTATGGGTACCCTGGATAGAGGATGCTTATTAGCGCTGTAGTATGCTTAAGGAAAATGTTTCTTAACATTATTAGGTGGTTATGCATGCCAAAGAACATGCTTATTAGCATTTTGTTTAGATGATGCCATGAATTTCTCTGCTTATTAGCATGATTACTGAGTATGAATTATTGGGATGCTTATTAGCAATGTCAATGCATGTGTGGATGCTTATTTGATCGGTTTTGAACCATGGGTTGAAGTGAGATACTGTTATTACTGCCTGATAAGCTGAGTCATTGATTGCAGATAAACTTAGAAGTATGCTTCCAGGGCAATCCAATGAACCAACCAGCGTTGGAAATCAGGCCGAAAGTAATGATCAGGGTCAGAACCCTCCGCCAGCCCCTGAGAACTGGCAACAGGTGCTTGCAGACTTGAAAGCTCAACTGCAAAGGCATAATGAAGAGATATTACGATTGAGGCAACAGTAGGTTCCACCTGGGAATGCTGCTTCAAGGGCCCCATCTGCTACTTCAGTATTGACCGTACAGAAGCAGGCAGAGTTGGAGAACCGTTGGGAATTGGTATATGAGCGGTTCGGGAAGCAACACCCTCCGGTATTCGAGGGTGGCGCAGATCCACTTAAGGCAGAGCAGTGGATGGCTATGATTACATCCATCTTGGACTTTATGAGAGTTGTGGGCAATGAGAGGGTGGCCTGTAACGCCCTGCTAATTAGGGTCCATTACCAGGTGTGTTTTGAAACCAGTGCTGGACTTACTAACAGGTCATTTGAACTAAACATGTGATTAAGCCACTAAGGTATGGGTAGTAAAAACTTTTGGTCATTTCATAAACATATCCATTAAGTTAATAACCAGTTCTTTACATGGGATCCCAAAAACATTAGTTTAAAAGCCTGTTACAAAACTCAGATTACACATTAAGCCGTCCTAAGCGGAAAAAGCTGGGTTTAACCCTAGTTCCTCTGAGCATCTCGGTCGTGGTGGTCGAGCGGACTGCATATGTACATACCACTGCTAATGCCCTCTGACTCATGGCTGGTTGAGCTTCTCTTTACCTTTACCTGCACCACAAAGCACCTGTGAGCCAGAAGACTCAGCAAGAAAACTTAATCAACAGTTCAGTGAATTGAACAACCATCAAACAGTAATAACTGAGTCCAGTGCATTCATCAAACCCAATTGAAGACCATAGAGTCACACAAGTGCATGTCGCACTTTCTTTCAAATTGTTGGCATCCGAGCCAGTCAAGTGCATGTTGCACTCCCAGGGTGGCCCAGCCATGGTGGCGTGCACTCCACGTGCTAAGTCCCTTATGCCAATCTTAGCTTATAAACTAAGTCCCTTATGCCCTTGACTTATAAGTCAAGCCACCGCGTGCCTCCAACTTATAAGTTGAAGTCTTGGGATTTTCAACTATTAAGAATCTCCCAGAGCCCATCATCTTCTCAACTAATAAGTTGATCCCCATTTAATATTCTATGATATCCTAGTTTATAAACTAAGCCTCACAGTCATAACAGACAACCACGTGTTTCATATAACATACTTAACAGATAATCGCACAATGCATTATAATACATTCACTAAATAGTCATAAGCATAATCAAAATCATGCACGTTACAGTATACCAAGTCAGACATTCACAACATAATTATAATCATGTTCATCACCTTAACTAAGCTCTAATCATGCATTCACATAACAGGTGCAGTTCTCTTACCTTTGATCCATATGCGGGTTACTAGCGACAACCATCATAGCATGATCCCCGATTCAAGCCCTTAGCGAAAACCTAGTCACAACCGCGATAAAGTAGTTCCCATCAATAACAAGTAAATAACAACTTCCAGACCAACTCTTAGCCCCCGGGACATCGAATCTACTTCACAAGGAAGTAGGATCGATCCCGAGCCCAAACGGTTAAGTTTCCAACCTAAAAATCCCATTAAGGTCAATTTTCCCCTTAAGAGTCGCGACCCTTCACAGCCGAGCCACAGCCCGCCTCTAATTCCAGAGGCTCGGCCTCACTGGAAACCAACGTGCGCTGCGGCATGCCCCTGAGGCGCCGCGGTCTGCCCCTGCATCCGAGCCCTACTGGCTCCAAAATCCTCTTCGCAGGCCGCGACTCACCATAAAAGAGCCGCGGCTCAACACCACGAACCCAGAATTTTCTGGGTTTTTCTTCAACCGAACCCAGCTAAAACTTATTCAATTCCATCCCACTCCTCCAATTCAATTCCCAAACTCATATAGTCATTCTCACTAATCAAACCCAACCAATTATCATAGTGAAACACATCAAATTTACCCAAACCTATCCCTTCAATGATCAAGCATGCATAAACATATTCTCTCTAAATATTCAGCAAAGCTAACCAAGCAATTTCAGTTAAGAACTCTTACCTTAACTGTGATGAAACCCTTGAACCTAGCCTCTGATTTTCCCCCAAGCCTAACACCTTGATTTCCCAAGCTTTCCTCCTCAACCTCCCAAGAAAATCCTCAAACCTCCATAGCATAAAGAGAAAACGAGAGAGAGAAAGGAAGCTGCTGAGTTCTCTTTTCTTGAAATTTCCTAAACTTTCTGTGTATATCCCAACCAGCTAAATTCTAAGCCTGAGTGGAAAAGACTAAGCTACCCCTTGTTCTTAGCTTATACCTCAAATACCCACAAGGGCAATATTGTCCTTTGCTTTAATTCCTGCTATCCACAATTTGCATTCTATAATTCCCGCTACTCCCAATATTCTCACACAATTACCAATAAATTCCCATTACCCACTAATTCTCGGTATTGTACTAAGTTACTAAAATACCCCGAACTGGGTATTTAGACCCCGTTGTGACTTTTTCGCTAACTTGCTCATCGGGATCGCCTCTCATCAAGTAACCTAAATACATCCACATAATAATGTGGTCTCAATCACACGAGCACATATCCACATTTATACCCCTAACGGGTCAATTTACCAATATACCCTTCTTATAAGAAATGGGCCCACATGCACATATTTAATATCCTTAAAATACAAGCATGATTATATTATAATATAATTCACATAATAATTCAATTATTGCCTCCCGGCCCCTAATCCAGGCATTAAGCCCTATTAGGAAATTTGGGATGTTACATGGCCTGTGCCACGTACATGTTTCGGAAGGATGCCTGAATCTGGTGGGAGGTGGTGTCCCAGACTAGAAATGTAACTACAATGGGTTGGGAAAAGTTTAAAACCCTCTTCAATGAAAAGTATTATAATGAGGTCGTTAAAGCTGCAAAGGCCGAGGAGTTTAGTAAACTTTTGCAAGGGAATATGTTAGTGACTGAGTATGCCCTGCAATTCGACAGATTAGCCAAGTTCGCTCCAGACTTGGTGCCCACTGATGGGACAAGGAAGGAAAGATTCCTTCAGGGGCTACAACCTATGATAGCCCGAGATGTCAGAATTACCACTGTACCTAGAGTGACAACTTATGCTCAGGTAGTGGAGAGAGCCCTTACTGCAGAGGGTGCTGAGAATAAGATCTGGCGTGATAATGCAGCCAGGAGAGATATGAGGAAGACGGGACCTCCCTTCTCAGAAGTTGGTAGGGGCGGAGGTCCTAGTGATCAGAAAAGAAAAATCCCGGACACTAGTTTGGCTCCTAGACCTGATAGGAGGCCACAGGGTGCGCAGATTGGCCGCCAGGGCGGCAATGAGAACTGGAAGACATATCCAGAGTGTGCCAAGTGCAAGAGATGTCATCTGGGTGAGTGTCGGGTGAAGGCCTGTTTTGTATGTGGACTTATGGGGCATCTTAAGAAGGATTGCCCAAGACTGAAGAAAGAAGAACTTAAGAAGCCAGATAGCGCGACTCCAGCTCGAGTATTTGCATTGACACAAGCTGAGGCTGAGGCTAGGCCTTCAGTGGTCATAGGTCAGCTTTCTAGTGCTGGCATATCTTATTCTGTGTTGATTGATTCTGGTGCTACACAATCATATGTATCTAGTAGGGTTGTTGATAGTTTGTGTAGGCCCTGTGAGTATTATGCTGTGGGATTTGGGACATTGTTACCCACTGGGGAGTTGGTGGTTTCCAGGAGGTGGGTTAGGTCTTTACCAGTGATGGTAGATGGTAGGGAGCTATCATTTGACTTGATAGAGTTAGCCATGATTGATTTTGACATGATTTTGGGGATGGACTGGTTGACTTGATATGGAGCAACCATTGATTGTAAAAAGAAGATGGTAACTTTTGAACCTGAGGGTGAGGAACCTTCTGTATTTGTTGGCATTGTGCATGGACCCCGAATACCTATGATCTCGATATTGAGGGCTAGGGACATATTACAGGAAGGCTGCATAGGTTTCCTAGCTAGTGTGGTGGATACCACGTAGGTCATGCCAGTGGGACCATCAGAGACTAGGTTGGTCTGTGAATTTCTGGACGTGTTTCCAGAGGATCTATCGGGATTGCCACCGAACCAAGAGATCGACTTTGTTATTGAGCTGGCACCAGGGACAGAGCCAGTGTCTAGGGCACCTTACAGAATGGCCCCAACTGAGTTGAGGGAACTCAAGGTACAGTTACAGGAGTTGTTGGATTTGGGTTTTATTAGACCCAGTTTCTCACCATGGGGTGCGCCGGTGTTATTTGTAAAGAAGAAGGATGGTTCACTAAGGATGTGTATAGACTATAGAGAACTGAATAAATTGACCATCAAGAACAAGTATCCCTTACCGAGGATAGATGATTTATTTGATCAACTGCAAGGTAAGAAGGTATTCTCAAAGATAGATCTTTGATCTGGTTATCACCAGTTGAGAATTAAGGATGAAGACATACCCAAGACAACTTTCCGTACTAGATATGTGCACTATGAGTTTCTCGTTATGTCATTTGGTTTGACCAACGCTCCGGCAACTTTTATGGACCTAATGAACAGAGTGTTTAAAGACTATTTGGACCAGTTTGTGATCGTATTTATTGATGATATCTTGATTTATTCACAGTCAGAGGAGGAGCATGAGCAACATCTCAGGTTAGTCTTGCAGAGACTGAGAGAACACAAGTTATTTGCGAAGTTTAAGAAGTGTGAGTTCTGGTTACCGCAGGTGACATTTTTGGGTCATATCGTTAGTAGAGATGGGATAAAGGTGGATCCATCTAAGATTGAGGCTGTGAAGAATTGGCCAAGGCCAAGGAATGCCTCAGAGATTAGAAGCTTCCTTGGGTTGGCAGGCTATTATAGGAAATTTGTGGAAGGATTCTCCAGAATATCATCCCCATTGACAGAATTAACACGTAAGAACCAGAAGTTTACATGGTTAGATAGATGTGAGAATAGCTTCCAGGAGTTGAAGCAGCGTTTGATTACCGCTCCAGTCTTGAGTCTTCCGACTGGTCAGGGGAAATTTATTGTTTACTATGATGCCTCAAGGCAGGGGCTAGGCTGTGTCCTTATGCAGGCAGATAAGGTGATTGCCTATGCATCACGACAATTAAAGGATTATGAGCAGAGGTATCCAACCCATGATTTGGAGTTAGCAACAATGGTCTTTGCATTGAAGGTATGGAGGCATTACCTTTATGGAGAGAAGTGTGAGATATATACAAACCACAAGAGCCTCAAGTACTTCTTTACACAGAATGATTTGAATATGAGGCAGAGGCGGTTGTTGGAACTGGTGAAAGACTATGACTGTGATATTCTTTATCATCCAGGTAAAGCCAATGTGGTGGCTGATGCCCTAAGTCTGAAAGGTCCAGGGTAGTTGTATAGTGTGAGACAGATATCCAGGGAGTTAGCTGAGGATATGACCAGGGCAGGGATTGAATTAGTAGCGGGCTAGTTAGCCAACATTACCCTGCAGTCTACTCTCCTAGAGAGGATAAAGGAGAGTAAGTTACAAGAGCCACAATTGGTGAAGGTTAGAGAGGAGGTTCTAGCTGGGGTAGCTAGGGACTATTCTATATCTGACATGGGTCTGCTAAGATACAAGGGTCGGATTTGTGTTCCGATGGATGCTGTTATTAGACAAGAGATTCTGGATGAATCTCATACCACCCCTTATTCCTTGCATCCCGGTACCACCAAGATGTATCAGGACTTGAGAACTTCGTATTGGTGGTCGGGGATGAAGGGTGATGTAATTGAATATGTAGCTAAGTGTCTGATGTGTCAGCAGATCAAAGATGAACATCAGAGACCTGCAGGATTACTACAGCCCTTAGACATCCCAGAGTGGAAGTGGGAAGGCATCGTAATGGATTTTGTGGTGGGATTGCCTAAGACAGTGGGTCAGCATGACTCAGTATGTGTGATAGTGGACAGATACACTAAATTAGCTCACTTTCTACCAGTGAGGACAACTTATAATGTTGACCAGTATGCAAATCTTTATGTTAAAGAGATAGTACGTCTTCATGGAGCTCCGAGGTCGATCGTGTCAGATCGAGATCCTACTTTTACTTCCAAGTTCTGGGGAAGTTTGCAGAAGGCAATGGGCATGCAACTAAAGTTTAGTACAGCGTATCATCCTCATACTGATGGTCAATCTGAGAGAACTATCCAGATACTGGAGGACACACTGAGAGCATGTGTACTGGATTTTGAGGGGTCTTGGAGTAAGTATTTACCCCTGATAAAGTTTTCCTACAACAACAGCTATCATGCGACCATAGTAGTGGCTCCTTATGAGATGATGTATGGTAGGAAGTGCAGATCACCTATTCATTGGGATGAGTTGGGTAAACGCAGATACTTAGGTCCGGAGGCAGTTCAGAAGACCAATGAAGCAATAGAGAAGATCAGAGCTCGGATGCTCGCATCACAGAGTAGACAGAGGAGTTATGCGAATCCAAAGCGTAGGAACGTGGAGTTCCAGGTGGGAGACTATGACTTCCTTAGAGTCTCACTGTTCAAAGGGGTGAGAAGATTTGGCAAGAAGGGCAAGCTGAGCCTTAGGTTTGTAGGACCATTTGAGATCCTGGAAAGGATCAGTCAGGTAGCCTATAGGTTGGCATTACCTCCGACGTTGTCAGCTGTGCACAACATGTTTCATATCTTGATGCTACGGAAGTATATTTCTGATGAGACTCATGTGCTGAGTTATGATGATCTGGAGTTGCAGTCAGATTTGTCCTTTGAGGAGCAGCCAGTTCAAATTTTGGACAGAAAGGACAAGGTCCTGAGGAATAAAGTTATACCTTTGGTGAAGGTATTATGGAGGAACAACAAGGTCAATGAGGCGACCTGGGAGTTGGAGTCAACTATGTGGGATCAGTATCCCGAGCTGTTTAGGTAAAATTTTGAGGACAAAATTCCTATAAGGAGGGGATAGTTGTAACATCCCAAATTTCCTAATAAGGTTTAGCTCCTGGATTAAGGGGGCGGGAGGCAATAATTGAGTTAATATGTGAATTATATTATAATATAATTATGCTTGTATTTTAAAGATATTAAATATGTGTATGTGGGCCTGTTTCTTATAAGAAGGGTATATTAGCAATTTGACCAGTTTGGGGCATAAATGTGAATATGTGCTTGTGTGATTGAGACCACATTATTATGTGGCGATATTTGGGTTACTCGACGAGAGGCAGTCCCGATGAGCAAGTTAGCGAAAAAGTCACAACGGGGTCTAGATACCCAGTTCGGGGTATTCTAGTAATTTAGTACATTACCGGGAATTAGTGGGTAATGGGAATTTATTGGTGATTGTGTGAGTATATTGGGAGTAGCGGGAATTATAGGATGCAAATTGTGGATAGCGGGATTTAATGCAAAGGACAAAATTGCCCTTGTGAACACTTGATAAATAAGGTAAGGGCAAGGGGTAAAATGGTCATTTTTGGGCTAAGTTTAGTGTTGGGTGAGCTGGGATTGCTGAGAAGGTTAAGGAAACAAAAGGAAAAAAAGACTCAGCAGCTTCCCTTCTCTCTCTCTCTCGTTTTCTCTATGTGCCATGGAAGTTTAAGTTGTTTTTTTGGAAAATTCAAAGAGTGAAGCTTGGGAATTAAGGTGCCAAACTTGGGGAAACTAGGGGTTTAGCTCAAGGGTTTCATCACAGCTGAGGTATGAACTCTGAACGGAAATTTGTTTGGTTAATTATGCTGAATAATTTAGAGTGAAGATGTCTATGCATGCTTGATAATTGAGAGGTTGGGTTTGGTAAGTTTGATGAGCTTTAGTGGGATAATTAGTTGAGTTTTATTGGTGAGAATGAATATGTATGTTGTGGGAATTGAATTGGAGGTGTGGGTCGGATTTGGTTAAGCTTTGGTTAGATTCGGTTGAAGAAAAACCCAGAAATTTCTGGGTTCGTGGTGATGAGCTGCGGCTCTTTTATGGTGAGTCGCGGCCTGCGAAGAAGATTTTGGAGCCAGTAGGGCTCGGATGCAGGGGCGGGCCGCGGTGCCTCAGGGGCGCACCGCGACGCGCGTTGCATTCCAGGGAGGTTAAGTCTCTGGATTTAGAGGCGGGCCACGGCTCGGGTGTGAGGGTCTGCGGCTCTTAAGGGGAAAATTGGTTTAAATAGGGATTTTTAGATTGGGAACTTAACCATTTGGGCTCGGGATCGATCCTACTTCCTTGTTAAGTGGAATTTGATTTCCCGGAGGCTAAGAGTTGGTCTGGAAGTTGTTATTTACTTGTTATTGATGGGAACTTCCTTATCGCGGTTGTGACTAGGTTTTCGCTAAGGGCTTGAATCGGGGATCGTGCTCGGAGGGTTGTCGCTAGTAACCTGCATACGGATCAAAGGTAAGAAAACTGCACCTATTATGTGAATGCATGATTAGAGCTTAGTTAAAGTGATGAACATGATTATAATTATGTTGCGAATGTCTGATTAGGTATGTTGTAACGTGCATACTTATGATTATGCTTATGACTGTTGAGTGAATGTATTATAATGCATTGTGTGATTACCTGTTAAGTATGCTATATGAAACATGTGGCTGTCTGTTATGACTGTGAGGCTTAGTTTATAAACTAGGGTATCATTAGAATGTTAAATGGGGATCAACTTATTAGTTGAGAATATGATGGGCTCTGGGAGATTCTTAATAGTTGAAAATCCCAAGGCTTCAACTTATAAGTTGGAGGCACGTGGTGGCTTGACTTATAAGTCAAGGGCATAAGGAACTTAGTTTATAAGCTAAGATTGGCATAATGCACGTGGAGTGCAGGCCACCATGGCTGGGCCACCCTGGGACTGCAACATGCACTTGACTGGCTCGGATGCCAACAACTTGAAAGAAAGTGCGACATGAACTTGTGTGACTTTATGGCCTCCAATTGGGTTTAATGAATGCACTGGGTTCAGTTATTACTGTTTGATGCTTGTTTTATTCACTGAACTGTTGATTAAGTTTTCTTGCTGAGTCTTCTGGCTCACAGATGCTTTGTGGTGCAGGTAAAGGTAAAGAGAAGCTCAACCAGCCATGAGTCGGAGGGCATTAGCAATGGTATGTACATATGCAGTCTGCTCGACCACCACGGCCGAGATGCTCAGAGGAACTAGGGTTAAACCCAGCTTTTGCTGCTTAGGACGGCTTAATGTGTAATCTGAGTTTTGTAATAGGCTTTTAAACTAATGTTTTTGGGATCCCATGTAAAGAACTAGTTATTAACTTAATGGATATGTTTATGAAATGACCAAAAGTTTTTAATACCCATACCTTAGTGGCTTAATCACATGTTTAGTTCAAATGACTTGTTAGTAAGTCCAACACTGGTTTCAAAACACACCTGGTAATGGACCCTAATTAGCAGGGCGTTGCACACGCCGTGGTCCTCGTGGTGGCCTCCTCTCACACACCAACCTCGTCCTTAGGGGTGTCCACGTGGTGACCATGGAGCAAGAAGAGTTAGAATACGGATGGTACGGTGTCCATGCTAGACAGGTAGTGGCAATACAAGAATGGTACATGGTCAGGATTCCCTTAACATGCTTATGAGATCCGTACCCAACAAGAAGTGGAGGCATAATATGGTACCAAGACAGAAGTACTTTTGTAGACCCCTGAGACATACTAGAGCAAACCCCCACTCTTACAACACAACTACCCCTGAAACCGCTCTCCTGACAGTGTACTTGTGTACCATCTAGTCCCTTGGACCACAATGTATTAGGGGCCATTACAGCCCACTATAAAAGGAACCACACTTCCACATGGGAGGGGGTTGGAAAAAATACTGTAGCACTACACCATATGAAATACAAGTTCATTTCACCATTTTCTTTCTGCAACTGTTCTTTGAGTTCTCAATTAGATCTTTGAAGTTTTTCTTTTGATTATCTCTACATTTCTATTTTTCTAACTTAACTTGGTTGATGAGTTCTCACTGTCAACAACAATAACCTAAAACAAGGTACCCCAAATACACACTTGAACCCCAAAATTCAAAGATTCTACTTAGTGGAAGTTTGAGTTCAAGAGCTTACCCCAAATCCGAGAATCTCAATTCTGAATTGCGAATTGAGACTGAATTCCAAGCCTCCTAGAGCCTCCCAACACATTTCTTCCAGTAAAATCTATACTAAAACTTCAAAGAAACCTCAATTCCATCAGAACTTGCCTTAACCTTATTTCAACCAAGAACATCAAAGTCCAAAATGAAAAACAGAGTTACAAATCCTTACCTCCTTGATTTCAAATTTCCAAGCAGCTAAATGAAGATTTTGGCAGCTTAATCCCTTCCTTTTGACCTTGAATCCCCTTGATTTTCACCAAAATCCCTCAATTTTGCCTATCTTGAGTTTGAGACTCTAACACCAAAATTTTGAGAGGCTAATGGGAATGAAGGGTGGCCAAACGTGGGTGCTAGACTGTTGCTGCAGCCTTGGTCTATCCCTTGAGTCAAAATGACCATGTTACCCTTTTCTTCCAAATGTCCACCAAATCCCTTTAAGGGTGTGATATGGTCATTTAGCCTAAATGCCACTAAACCTCAAATTACACTCCTAATTCCCAATTAAATTATTAACCCTCCAAATACAATTATATCCTCCAATAATGTTCCACTAACTCCCAACCTAGGAAAAATTACCAAAATACCCCTTGGCTCACCCCGATCCGGGTATAATTCCCAGTTGTGAATTTTTCGCCAAATTACTCTAAAGGACCAACTTAGGCCAGTTATCACAAATATATCCACATAATAATATGGTTCTAATCATATAACACATATAATTATAATTATACCCTTAACAAGTTAAAGTTACGAAAATATCATTTTTCACAAAAACGGGCCCACAATCACATTTAATACACATAACATGCATAAATAGTTATATCTTAATATAACTCATATATTTCATATAGTCGCATATATGCAATTAAATCCACATATATATCTATTTATGTCCTCCTGGCACACTAATTGAGGCACTAAGTCCTATTAGCAAATTGGGGATGTTACACAATCCATGCAGAATTCATCAATTTCATAGAATTATTCTCATCTCAATTAGAAGTTTTATCATCGACATACGACTTTCAACATAACCATGCTTATCACAACCTAAAAAAACTAAAAAAAAAACATGACTAAAAACAACTAAACATAACACAAACACAACTAAAGAAAAAAACAAATAAAAATAACCAAGATAGAATATTGCAGTTATCGTCTCCCCCTCACTTAATATAAGCATTGTGCTCAATGCATAAATAAATAAAAATCAATGTAAAATATAAAGTATAGGGTAAGAAAAACTCCCGCAAGTGCTTTGTTTAACGTCGTTAGCTCGACTGAATGTTGCTATCTGGATTTTTATGTTGGGTATTTGAATGAAGTATTTTTCCTTTGATCTTACTAGTGGAATCAAACACATTGAATTTGATAACTTGACCGTCAAATTCCATTGTCGGCATCCCTGCTCTCACATCCAGTTTTGTATTTTTTGTCAGCAAGAATGGCCTCCCAAATAAAACCAATATCAAATTGGGCATTGATGCATCCCCCATTTCAAGTATATAAAAATTCGCTGGAAAGACGAGTTCATCAACCTTTACTAGAACATCTTCAACTACCCCCTAAAGGATAAGCATTAGTGCGATCGGCCAGTTGAATAATAAATCATGTCTCCTTTAGTGGCCCAAGATTCAAGGAAGCATATGCTAAATGTGACATTACATTAATTGATGCTCCCAAATATATCATAAACCACTCTATCCTTTTATTCCCAATCATACAAGGAATTGTAAAGGTTCCAGGATCCTTGCAATTTGGTGGCAGCTTCTTTTGGAGAACAACAGAGATGTTCTCCCCCACACTTATCTTCTCACCACCCTTCAATTTCTTATTCCTACACAACTCATAAAAAACTTAGCATAACGAGACACTTATTTAATAACATCAAGTAATGGAATGTTCACCTCAACTTTGCAAAACGTCTCCAGAATTTCCTTGTCAGCCTCCTCTTTCTTAAACTTTTTCAATCTGCTCGAAAAAGGCGGAATAGGGACATAGGTTGGCAAAGATGGTTTATGTGACTTTTTTTGCATTGATGACTCATCATGAATGGAGTTGTCTACTACTTGCTTTTGCACTGGAGCTAGCAATGAATGATGTGTGGGTGGCTCATATTATGTACCACGTCGAAGCCCTATCACACTTACATTTGCTATTGGGTTCCTCTCTGGTTGGGAAGGTAATCTTCCACAATTATGAGCTTCCAGCTGGCTCAAAGATGTAGCAACCTGTAACGCCCTGGATAGCCAAGACTGCTACACTGTGTGTTTATAAAGGTGCAAGACTTGCTAATCAAGTCATTTAGTTGGAAATGTGTTACAGTAACTAAAGTGGAACTAGGGTTAAAAGATTTCGGTCTCAAAAGTTTCATTTCTTATAATCAAACATTTTTAAATGGGATCCCATAAGTAGTAAAGTTAAAAGAGAATTTACAAAACCTCAGGATTATAATATAGTTACTAGCCACTCTAAGGCAAAACAGACAATTAAGATTTTCTCGTCCTGTATCACTCCTCGGCCGTGGCGGCCGATCAGCTGTTCATGTACATTCAGCCCCGAAGCTCTCCATCTCAGGACTGGTCCAGCTTGCCCTTGCCTTTACCTGCACCACGTAGAACCCGTGAGCCAAGGCCCAGCAAGAAAACACAATAACAGAGCATAATCATCAAACCAACAACCAGATAACTCATACAGTATAAACATGTTCTCAACAGTCTAAGCATTCATGTTATTCAAGTATTAAACATATCAAGTATTGTAATGCACCGAATTTCCTAATAAGGGTTAGGACCTTGATTAGGAGGTCGGGAGGGCCATAATTGATTTTTCATGCTATTTAATGATCATATGCATATGTATGTGAATTATATTATTATATGATGATAAAATGCATGCATATGAGAGTATTTATAATTACAAGGGCATTTTGGTAATTTGGCCCATTGAGGGCATAATTGTGTATTTTCGTGCATGTGGGTGAGTTATGAATGGTACCACATTATATGTGGATTTGTTCGAGCTTTTCGGCATGAGACGATCATGGAATGCAAGTGTTTGGTTTGGTCATAACAGGATTAAGTTCGGGGCTCGGTGTAACGACCTGAATTTGCTAATCAGGCTTAGGGCCTTGATTAGTGTGCCTGGAGGGCAATAAGTGGTTTGATATGATAATATGTGAATTTATGTGTATATATGATTATGATGCATGTTTAATTGAGTTAAATGTGCATGTGGGCCACGTCTGGATATTAGGGGCATAAGTGTGATAAATAAGATATATGTTGTATATATGTGATATGTCTGTGCAGCACGATCCGAGACAGTCCTGGGGAGCGGTTAGCCAGAGAGTCACAGCGGGGTTGATATTTGGACTGGGGGCGAGTCGAGGGGTAATTTGGGTATTAGATGAGTTATGGGATTATCGGGACATAGAAATAAATATTTGGAGATATATTTGAGGATAGAATGTCTAAGCGGGAATATCTGGGAAATTTACCATTTTGCCCTCGGGGACGTTTTGGTACCCCGAGCCTTGAGGTAACCATATAGACTTAAGCTGAATAAAACAAAATAGAGGAATAGCTTAGAAACTTAAGAAACTGACATTAGCCTATTTTCCCCAATTGAAGTTAGCTTCTATCTCTTTCTCTCCTTCACTCTCTAAGGTTTTCAAAGGGAATTCTTGGTGCAAGCTAGCTTAAGCAAGGGATTTAGCTGTGATAACTTAGGAGCTTAAGGCTTGAGGATTAAGGTTCAACTTCAGAGGTTTAAATCAGCAAGAGGTAAGCTTTTTCATGGAAGTTATGTTTAAGTTTCAGCTGTGTTTCCAAGCTTTGCATGTGGGTAGAATCTAAGCTGTTTTTGGGTATTCTAGTTGAATTTTTGGAGCAGATTTCTGTTGGGTTTTAGTGTTGATATTGAGCTGGAATAATGGTGTTATTATCTAGGATTGTTAGCTTGGTTTTGGTGAGAATTGGCTTGAGGAAAGGTTTGGAAAATGGTGTAAAAATCTGGGTTCGTTGTGGAGCGTCGCGGCCCTAGGAGGGGTGCGCCGCGGCCCGCGTGCGCGCGCGGCCATGGGAGGTTGAGAGATTCATGCGCGTCGCAGCCCGTGTGGGGGTCAGTGGGGAGCTAGCCTCTATTTTGAGGCTAGCCACGGCTCTAGTGGGTGGGGCCGCGACCCTTAGTGCCAGTTTGAGTTTTTAGGGTATTTTAGGCTTGGGAACTCGAGGGGTAAAGCTCGGGATGGATTTTATCACCCGGATTGATAGAATTCAAGGTCCCGAGGGTTGGGGTTATGACTCAAAGATATTTATTGGATTAGAATTTGATGGATGGACGTTGGTAATGGGTTGTGACTAGGTTTTCGGCGAGGCTCACGTTAGAGGACTGTGCTCGGGGCATCGGTGCTCAGAAAGCTTGGAACTCAGGTAAGAGAACCCTTGTTTCCATAGAGCTTGTGTGCAGGGCTGAGCCCAATGTGTTGAATGGAAATGATATGCAGGGCCGAGACCAATATGCTAGAACTGCAGAGCGTAGCTCTTTATCTGTTTATGCTTGAATTCTGTACTTGTTATTATATCGTGTATGATATTATGTGAGTGAACGGCAAGAGCCGGGAACGGTGTAGACCGAGAACGGCGAGGGGCCGGGAACGGCGTCAGGCACGTTGAGTGCTAGGCCGAGAACGGCAAGGAGCTGGGAGCAGTGTTGATGTAACGACCCAAATTCAGTGTTTAGGCTTAGGGCCTGGGGAAGTGTGCCTGGAGGGGATGATGGGATTCTGTGTGTGATTTTTATGAATTTAATGCATGATTATGACTTATTGCACGTTATATGACTATTTGAGTATTTGAGATGCACGACTATGTGAATTAGTATGCATGTAGACCTGATTGTCTTAGAATGAGCATGATTGTAATCTGGCCATGTTTGGGCATAACTGTGATAATTGTACTACGTGAATCGTGCCATGTGAGGTGGTGTTTTTATCAGGATGCACGCTTCGAGACGGTCCTAGTGAGCCATTTAGTCTAAAAGTCACAACGGGATATTGTACCCGGCTCGGGTAAAGCCTAGGGGTACTTTGGGAATCTTATAAGTTGAGTTGAGAATGAGTGGTTAGTTATTGGTGATTGGGTAACCATTTGTAACTGCTGTGGGTAACAAGTTTTAAGATAGAAAGTGGTAGAATTGAAATGAAAGTGTAATGACTTAAGTGCCCTTGAAGGTTTAGCTAAGGAGGGATTATTAGGAAGGGGTAAATTGGTCTTTTGGCAAGGCAAATAGGCAAGTTGCAGCTGGGTATATGGGGTGTACGGTTTGGGCATTGGCTCATTTAGTGTCTTGATAAAATTAGAAGAGAAGGAAAGAAGAGGAGAAAAAGGCTAGGGCAAGCAAGAAGAAGAAGAAGAAGAGAAGGAGAAGTGGGAGGCTAGGAGGGGATCAAGGACTTGTGTGGATTCTTCATTTGAGGTAAAGGTTTTATACATATCTAAATATGGATTTTGTTTTGATTTAAGGAATTTAAATGCCTAAGCTAAACATTGTTGGGTTTTGGGGTTAGTTGCTGAAATTTGAAATCATAGGAGTGGATCTTGGGTATGTTGATGTTTTGGCTTGATTCTAGTGTTTATGGGGTGTTAGATTGTTCATATGAGGTTTGGATTTGAGTTTTGGGGTTTAGGTATTGGTTTGGGGTGATTTGGAGAGGTTAAAGCTCGAGAAAAATGCAGGAAAAACCCAGATTTTCTGGGTTCGCGATGGAGTGCCGCGACCCTGTTCTTGGGCGCCGCTGCGCGAGGAGGCTTCAGGATGGGGGCATGGGCTCTGGGCGCCGCGGCCCTAGGCCATTTTGGCAGCCCAAAAGTTTAGTTTTTAGGGCTTTTGCCCGGGGACTCGGGGGATGGTTCCGATACTTTGCTTTATGGATTTAGAGGTCCCGGGAGTGCGGGATTGGTCCCGGGAAGTGGTTCTAGGCTTGGTTAGTATTGAAAGTGTTTTGTGTGTGTTGTGACTAGGATTTCGGAGGGGCTCGTGCTAGTGGACCGTGCTCGTGATCGGGGTGCATCGGAAAGCACGGAATACAGGTAAGAAAACCGTGACACCTGATAATAGGGCATAGGCCCACTGTGTGATTGTAGGGCACGACCCTAGCTTGAATTGTGTGCAAATGTGTAATCTTAGATAAACTATGGTATGTTTGAATGGTTATTTCATAATGTATAATATGTGTGATTGTAATTGAATGAACGGCAAGGCCGGGAGCGGCAAGGGCCGGGTACGGCAGTGGGGCCGGAAGCAACGCTCAACACATGGGATGCTATAGCGAGGGTGGGACCCAAGGGATACATGAGTTATCCTACGGTAATGACCGAGACCCCAAGCTTTGGTAAGGCCTCTGGGGTGGCATGGCCGTGCTTGTTTAAATCTATGATTTTCTTATTTATCAGTAAATTATGCCAGTAATATTATTATTGCATATGTTATGTGCTATTTGGGTTTTCTTGCTGGGCTTCGGCTCACGGGTGCTCTGTGTGGCAGGTAAAAGCAAGGAGTTTGTCAACCGGCCATGAGTATGGAGAGCGTGGGGGCGGCGCGTACATGTTCGGCCTGCCCGACTGCTTTGGTTGGGGGCATTTTTGTAAATGGCTGTATAGATCCATTCTTTTGATAGTTAACCTGATGTAAATCTATTTTTGAGTTGCAAATATTTTGTAAACCTTATTTTGGGATCCCAGATGTTTTATACTTACGTTTTCAATGAAGTTAAACATTTTAAAGAGTACAGCCTTAAATTCTGATTTATCCACACTTTTGGTTTTAGAAACCACTTAGAGTCAGTCAAAAGCACGATTTCTATCTTAAACTCACTTGGTAACGGCTCTAAGGTAGTAGGGCGTTACAGTTGAGCACGTCGGGTGCGAGTTGCCAGGGCGAGTCCCTAAAAGGATACCTGGGATATCCTCATGGTATGGTCCGCGAACCCAGGGCTTGGTAAACGCCTGGGACGGCTAGGCCGTATGTGTTTAGCCATTGGTGGCCTGCGTTTATGCTTGACTTATGTGCTGCATATGTTATTTGTTTGTGGGTTTTCTTGCTGGGCTTCGGCTCACAGATGCTCTGTGGTGCAGGTAAGGGTAAGGAGAAGATCAACCAACCATGAGTACAGCAGGCGTGAGGCGACGTGTACATGTTTGGCCAGCCTGGCTGCCACGGCCAGGGGATTTTGGGGTGATGCTTGTAAATGAACTTAGATTTTGTCGTTTAGTCGACTCAGAACAGTTTTTTGTTGTAAATATTTTATGAACTGTATTTTGGGATCCCAAGTGTAAACTTTTATGATTTGCTATGAGAAACTACTATCTCTAATGTTTTTCTTTTAATTATGGCTTAGTTACACGGTTTGACTTAAAACCTCGATTAGCGAGTTGAAAGCACGATTTTATACTCACTTAGTAACGGATCTAAGGAAGTAGGGCGTTACACTCGGGGTGAGTCTCGGGGTGATTTTAATGATTAGAGCATTACCGGGAATTAAAGGGTAATGGGATATGATTTGTTGGTATGTGAGAATATTGAGAATAGCGGAAATTGGAGGGTGTTAATTATGATTAACGAAATAGGTGCGAAAGGACGGTTTTTCCCTTGGTGGCTCTTAAGGTTTTATTTTAGACCTAAGGCAATTTAGGTCTTTTCCCCCTTAGAGATTGATATAAGCCATTAAGGCTGTAGAAAGAAGAGGAAAACAGAGTGTTGCTTTCCTTTTCTCCCGATGGTTTTCTCCTCCATTTTCTCTTTGGATTTTCAAGCTTCTTTTGAGGAATCAAGCCAAGGAACCAAGCTGGGATAAGATAGGGTTATGCTCCACCATTGAAGAGGGTGTGTTGCTGAGATTGAGGTGATTTTTTAGCCATTAGAACTCTTGGTTTTGCTCTGTTTTCATA
The DNA here is from genome assembly GCF_963169125.1 of Humulus lupulus. Classification (NCBI taxonomy): domain Eukaryota; kingdom Viridiplantae; phylum Streptophyta; class Magnoliopsida; order Rosales; family Cannabaceae; genus Humulus; species Humulus lupulus. The sequence continues at coordinate 19,179,696 of NC_084801.1, read as the reverse complement.
GTTGAGTTCCAGCTGGTTTGTGAGTTGGAAAGTTGAGTTTCAATGGGAGTTTTGGCTAGGGTTCTTGTGGTTGTGATGCTTAGGGCATGTGAGAATGGTTTTTGGGTTCATTTGGGACTTAATTTGATGATTGGAAGCTTTTGATTTGGGCTGGAAATGGTAGAATCGAAGGAGGAGATTTCTGGGAATTTTCTGGCTGAAGGTAGCGCTACAGCGCTACCTGCAGGGAGTGAAGGGCAGTTTGTGGTTCTGAGAAGAGCGTTGGGGCGCTAGGAGAGTAGCGTTGTAGCGCTACTCTGTTTCTTCAAAACCCTGTTTTGAGTGCTTTTAAGGGTTTTTGGCTCAGGGTTTCAATCCTTAAGGCTCAGGATCGAATCTACTTACCGTGTGGGCATGTTTCGAGGTCCCGAGAGTGAGGTTTAGATCAAGACCCTCTCTTTGTTGATTTTCATTAATCAGAGTGTTGACTGTGTTTTTGGCCAACGACGTGAGAACGTCAAAAACAATAAAACCTTCAAGAGAATTTAAACGACACAGACGGTTTTTGAACAGAAAGTAAATAACACAGCAATTTTTATAGTGGTTCAGCCCCAATATGTTGGTAATAGCCTAATCCACTTAGAGTTGTGATTTATAGATCTGTACTCAAGATCAGATGAACTGAGCCAACTGAGTTTCTTCAGTACAGATTACAAGAATACAAGAATTTTTCTAGATACAAGCACTTTCTCTCTCTAGAAAACTCAGACCCAAAATTTCCCAAAAGTCCCAAAAGAAGGAGAAGACCCTTTCTGATCCCATAAGCCATATATTTATAGGCTTAGAATCATACATCTGATATCCCCTAGAATCTAGATATTTCATTATATTTATTATATTTAAATTACAAAAAACATTCAAAATGTAACAAAACCCCCAATTTGTGGGAAGAATGAGAGATTCCCGCGTGTGCCAAGACCGGTTCTTGTTGAAGCCGTTTTTGGGAATCTTGACTTAGTCCTCCTCTATCTGGTCGACCCATATCTCCTACTGACCACTCATGCAAGTGCTGGTCGGACACATGCATGCTGGACATATGCAAGTGCTGGTAGGACATGCACTTGCTGGTAGGACATGCATTTGCTGGTCGGATATGTGCATGGTGGTAGGACATGCACTCCTCTCGTCTAACATGGCACTCTCCTCTAACATGCCATGTCTCTCCTCTAACATGGCACTCTCCTCTAGCATGCCATGTCTCTCGTCTAACATGGCACTCTCCTCTAGCATGCCATTTCTCTCCTCTAACATGGCACTCTCCTCTAGCATGCCATGTCTCTCTTTGGACAACCATGCACTTGCTGGACATATGCATAGGGACCAGACCTTTTGGACTCTCCTCGGACCAAATTCTTGGGCTCTCCTCGGGCCACACCCTTGGGGTCTCCTCGGACCACATTCTTGGGGTCTCCTCGGACCACACCCTTGGGGTCTCATCGGGTGCACTTGTGCACTTGCTTGGACATGACACCTCTCAAGCAGTCAAAACTTTCCATCAGTCTACTGGGTCACTTTATCACAACTCTGAGGAGTCAATGCATTTATTGACTGTTTCATGTGTCTTTTACGGACCATGTACTGCCACTTGTCACCTCTATTGCCACGTCATCAATCTCCAATTTTTGGGGATAACACGGAGGTTATGTTTGGTTATGACTAGGTGACCACTAAAGGATTAAGGATCAATCGTTCTCAAGGGTCGTTCTTGTTCTAATTCTCGCTCGAACCGGAGGTAAGAAAACTGCACCTTGTGTATATGTGACATGCATGGTTATTCTTGATGCATGTTGGATGTTTAAATGTAATGCACGAGAAACATGTGATTAGGACATGCTTTGTATACTGAGTATGATATTGTTCAGAGCTTGAGCCTCTGTGCTTATGCATGATCCTAATTGTGCTAGTATTTGTTAAGTAAGCATGCTGAATGCCCTGTATTCGGATATTGGACATGTGATATATGTTTGGTGGCATTTCTTACTTGTATATGGCACTGACTAGTCAGGGACACTAACCTAAGAGTCAAAAACGGCATAAGCGTCTTGAACGCGGGGCCGAATGAAGATTAGATCTAATCGATATCAGCATTGAATGGCTCTAAGGCATTAATGCTGGACCGACCCTAAGGTCGATGAAACCTACAAGCGCTTGGCTAGTCCAAGACTAGTTACTTAGAGCCAAGGTCTAAGGCCTAGGTGACTGCTTGTCACATGGCTAGGGAACAGAGTTCCATGGTTATGACTCTATGGTCATGAGGAAGGTTATGTTGGTGACTAGTCATCATGCACCTATCCTTCTTAAGCTAGTGAAAGGATCACTTATCCATTCGATGGGTTTATGTTGGTGACTATTTCACCAGATACCTATCTTATTTAAGCTAGTGAAATGATCACTTATCTTTAAGCCCCGGTGACCCTATCGTCACATGGCTATTGGGAACGGAACCCGCCGTAGTGACTAGTACAACTGTCACTCTTCTACTTGGGGCTAAAAGCCCTGGATGACTATTATGGTCATTGGTTGATGTGTTATACTCAACATTACATGGATTCGGTTGCCTGCTGGAATAGGGCTATATCTGCTAGGTGTGTGCCTTATGATTTGATGACATGTTATTACTGTTCATGAGCATATTAAGTTTTCTTGCTGGGCTTCGGCTCACGGGTGCTATGTGGTGCAGGTAAAGGCAAAAGAAAGCTAGACCATCCTTGAGTTGGAGAGCTTAGGCGACGATGTGTACATATGCGGCTGCTCGACCGCCACGACCGATGGTTGAAAGAGGAACTGGGGTTAAACCCTGTTTTGCCGCTTAGATCGGCCTGTTGTAAATATTTTCCTGTAATAGACTCTTAAATTATCTTTTCGGGATCCCAATGTGTACAGTAAACGTTCTAATGAAACATTATATCTTAACAAAAAAATTTAATCCCTAAACCGCTAATCATACTTAGTTACACGTTTTTGGCCAAATGACTCGATTAGCGAGTTTAGCACTGGTTACAAGGCACACTATAACGGTCCCTGGAGTTTGGGGCATTACAAGTATATCATTTCATTTCAATAATCAATTCACACATGATAACCAGGGTTAACGCCCTTAGGCCGCACCCTCTATTTATCCCACTGACTCCGACCCGCTTAAACCGAGCTCAGTGAATATTAAGCTGTCCTCAGGTACTAGTGGCCGAGCCGCGCCCTGTGCCCAAGTATTGTTTACGACATCCTTAGGACGTTTATCACATGTCCCATGGCATAATACCATCTATGACATTATACAGATATAGGGAGCTCTTAGTCCCATCACAAACACATAACTGAGTGCAGTTTTCTTACCTCTAGATTTCGCTAGCTTTGTTCAATTTGATCCTCAAGCACGATCCCGTCTGAGCCCTAGCGTGCACCTAGTCACAGCCGTAGATCAGAATCATCACAAAACCTCAAATCCAAAACCTAGCCTAGGGACCAATCCCGAGCCCTCGGGAAGCCCTAATTCCACCAAACAGGGTGGTGGAATCAAACCCCGAGCCCCCGGGCAAAAACCCTTAGAAATAACCCAAAAACCCTTTTCTGGGAACAAGGTAGCGCTACAGTGCCCTAAGGTGGGCGCTACAGTGCTACAAACAGAGCCTTCAGGCTCCTAGACGCCCAAGCCTAGCGTTGTAGCGCCCTAAGGCTTGCGCTACAGCGCTAGTCACAGCCAGTTTTCTCCTCTTCGAATTTCCTCGAGCCAAACCTTTCCAAAACTCAATCAAACCTCAACCAAACTTCAAAACAAGCCTCCCAACATCCTCAACTCATCCCATAAGTCCCAACCACACAAAACTCAATCACATGCACCCCAAATCAAGGAAATCACCATAGCTGAACCTAGAGCCCAAAAACTCAACAGGAAGAACAACTGAAACCACAGAATTCAAGTGATCAAGATCAAAACTTCTTACCTTAAATAGAGAAGTTCAACCTTAGGCTATCCTCCACTCTTTCTTAGCTTTCACCCCTCAAAGCTTCAGCCTCAATTCCCTAGAATTCCCACCAAAACTCAGCTCAAAATCCATATATACTTTAAGAACCAGAAATTGAAAACCAACCTTAAACCTTACCTCAAGTGGATGGACTACTCTTGTTGACTCCTCAAGAAAAATCAAGGATCCTAGCCTCAAGCTCCTGTCTAGACTCTCCCTGAGTTACAGCTCCAAATTCCTTCAAGAAATGAGGAGGAAACTTAAACCGAAGGGGAGAAGAAAATGACTCATGTTTTCCTTCTTTCTTTTTCTTCTTCTTTTCTTTCAGCTTCCTTCAAATTCTAGACTTTCCACTAAGGCATAAAGCAACTTAACTCTTATCCCTTATAAGCCAAATGACCATAATACCCTCCCATTAAATTTAAGCCCCTAATCCTTCCAAGGGCATTTTGGTCATTTATTCCCAATTCCTGCTAATTCCTCGAGTGTCTCTAATATTTACCGCTTACTTCCCGACACCTAACTAATCACCAAATATATTCCTCAATATCAAAATAAACTCCAATATATTATCTAAATTCCCAGAGATACCCCTAGGCTCGCCCCGAGCCGGGTATAAATCCCCGCCGTGACTTTTTTCACTGAACCGCTCACTAGGATCACCTCGAGTCACAGATTACAAATATATCCATATAATAATGTGGTCTCAACAATTTATCGCAATTATTTACATTTATGCCCTTGACGGGCTAAAATTACGAATATGCCCTTCTAACCTAGGCCTACATGCATACTAATACACATAGTCATGCATCACAGATATTCAAATAATCATATAACATGCTTTTAATCATTAAATCACATATAATCCAATTATGCCCTCCCAGCACACTAATCAAGACCCTTGAGCCTTATTAGTGAATTTGGGTCTTTACACAACCTCTCATCAATATCTAGCCACAAAATCCATCAATAAACTCTCATAAAATATGTTATGGCCTAAAAAACAAATACTCATAAAACAAAGCTAGAAAACATAAACATGCTAGAAATCAACATTATCTAAGTGAGAAATAACAACAAATATATAACTAAAAATGCCCTTGTCAACTGACCAAGAACACCAATGCAATTTCTTTTTGCGTTACGAAGAACCCCGCCAAAATCTAGCAGCTAGACCATGCAAATTTTTAATAACACTCTTCAGTAAATGGAAACAACCCATTGTGTATGTTGGTTTGGGTTGAATAATACCTTTAGTCAAAACTTCCTTTCTAGTAGAGAATAAAGACCCTTTCCAACCCTTTAATCTGTTACAGACCCTATTCTTAATAAACTTAAATAACTCCATTTTCCTCTCCACAAAACTTGTCAAACCCAAATACTTCTCATAATGAGTGGCCATTTTGACACATCCTCCTCTCCTCTTCTTTAAAAACTTTCCCAAAACAGATTTCAAATTTGGAAACTTTAATAGTTTGCCCGGAAGCTTTTTCATACTGCTCTAATAAACTCTTCAAACACAAACTTTCTTCCTTCTTAGCTTCAAGGAAGAGCATGCTATTGTCTGAAAAAAATAAATGGGACACTTTTATCCCTTGTCTTCCAAATCTAAGCCCATCAATCTCCCCTTTCTCTTCGGCATCCATCATCAACGAAGAAAGAGCTTCTGTGCAAAAAAGAAACTATAAAGGAGAAATATGATCCCCTTGCCTTAATCCCCTACTAGGGTCAATCCTTCCTTCTAATTCTCCACTAAACAAACAAGAAAAGGAAACTAAAGTTATATAATTCATCACTTTACTCATCTATCTTCTGTCGTAACCCAATTTTATCATAACAACTTGTATAAACTTACACTTAACTCGATTACAGGATTTCGACACATCCAACTTCAAAGCCAACTTTGACCCATTCCCAAACATATTCTTCTTCATAACATGTATTCCTTCAAAACCAATAATAGCATTATCTCCAATCAACCGACATTGAACAAAAGCACTGTGAGCATCAATAATTATCTCATCAAGTGTTCTTCTCGGTCTATTTGCCGAACACTTCGAAATGATCTTTTATATAGCATTACAAAGACAAATTGGCCTGAATTCCTCCATTCTTCTATGCTTGTCTACTTTCGGAATAAGAGCTATCAAAGTTTCATTTAGTTGGTCAACAAGCCATCCTTCGTTAAGAACCTTTAGGCACACTCCTATGACCTCCTTTGCAGTTTCTCCCAAAACTTCTGATTGAGTAAACCAAGAAGATCATCTTTTCCAGGAGCTTTCAGGGATTCATCTCAAAAGCAACCATTTTGATTTCCTCGCCTGTAAACTCAGTTAGTAGCATTTCATTCATATCATGTCACTTTTGGCCTTATTTTCACTATTACTTCGTCAATTATATCCTCTTAATTTGTGGAAACAAATAGATCAATGGAAGTATCTTGTTATTACACCAACAATCTTTAGCTTATCCGAAAACCACACTCCCATTCTCTCACAAATACCCTGCATATGGTTCTTCTTTCGAGAGAGAAGCTTTATTTGATGGAAATATTATGTATTTCTATCGCCACACTTCCACCAAAGGGCCCTGCTACTTACTTTTTAAAAAATTATAGGTGCCAATTGAAACACCATCCAAATAAATAAGGAGCTTCGAAGCACTTCAAACAATATTTTTGTAGCCTCATCAAGAGGTAAAAACAACATACCTAACTTTCATACAATTACATGAAACATCAAATTACATCATGAGAGTATCCTTTTCATATCCACTACACACCTAGTGACGATCTTAATACAGAAGCCATTAATACAGAGATACAACATTCAGAACCAAATAGTTTTTTCAAATAAGAAAAAATCAAAATAAAATGACTGACCTAAAATTTCAACTTGAAAAAGAAAAAAAAAATGAAATTCTTAGTCATCCTTGGTGGAGTTTTTCTCATCCCTAGAGGAGGTTCTCTTGGATTTTCCATGTCTCTCTTTTAATTTCTCAACTTTCCCATGACCCTGATGTTGATTACTAACAGATCCCTCTTGAGCACTACACATCTGAGACTTTAATTTGAAACCAAATTTCTTAGATACATTTCCCCATGTGCTAGAGGAAGTACCCTTTACACGCCCCAACTTCTCGATCTCTTGCCTCATGTTTGAGCACTCCTTCTCGAGCTCATTCACCCGCATTCTCATGTTATCCATCCCGACCTTCAAAACCTGATTCTCCCTCACTGCTGTGGCCCAACCACCTCCCTCATTGGATCCAGCAAACCCGCTTCTTAATGGTCTTGATCCGTCAAGATTGTCTGAGACCAGAAAACAGCCAGCAATGGAAGTCCTCAGCTGAAGCTGCTCAAAGAAGAGAACTTGAACTACTATCCTAAGGGGTAGTCTCTCGTTCTGTGCAGCATGGGTGCATGCTTCTACAGAGAGCTTCTGACAATCCATCAGCCTGCAAATTTGTTCCCTGTCTGACTCCGCCAACCACGGGTGTGACTGGAAGAAAAGGGAAAACAATGAGATTAAGATAAATGCTCCAAAATGAACCATGCTTTGAAGTGCACAAGAGAAGAAGCACAAAGAGGAAATGCAGAGTATCAAGCAGGTTGTAATTGGTTGGGTTTCTCAAACTTCCAAACCAAAAACAACCCTTATTTTTCATATTAATTGGCTTAATGTTATTTACAGATGACAACATTGTTAGAATATTTACGCTAGTAGAAAGAACAATTCTAAGAAGAAAGCATGATTTCAGTTTCACTATATATACACACGAGAAGAAAACAAGTTTGCATTTTCTTTCAAAGACAATGAAATAGACGTTACCTTAAGATAGATATCAATAGCACGATAAAGACCATCATCCAAAGGTCTAGCATACTCGGGAACCGCAGCAGCCAGCTCTTGGAATTTTGTGGGTTTTACGTTAACATCAGGGGCAACCTCTGCAAGGTACCCATCAATGAGCTTGGCAACCATTGTAATTGGTGTCATTGAAGGTGATCCCATCAATTGGCCATCATCAATTGAACATGGAGACGCCCCACCGGTTATCTGGTCCATGGCAAGAAAATGCCCCAAAATCCGTTGCACGCAATCTACATTGTAAAGCGTTTCCATGGTATTAGAGAAATTGGGCATCAATAGATCTTCTAAAGTGGCTTGATCAAGCTGCATGCCAATCCTTTTCTCCAAATTTGATATGCAAGTAGGATTTGAACGAAGAATCATTGCAGTTCGGAGTAGACCAAACAGAAATTTAGTTGCAGCTAGACCCTTCTGCAAAGGAAGTAATCTATCCAACTCTTCAATTAAAAGCTTTTGATCTTCTTCTGATGGTGGTGTCCCCAGAGACACAGGTCCAAGACGACTACTAGACTCACTGGCTCCCTGACGTCGATTTAACCCAGGAAGGTACTTCTTCGCATAAAAAGTGATGGCTCCTGCAATAATTTCCTGTTTGATCCCACGAGTTTCCATGGCAGAAATCAATCTCTTATACAAAGACAAGCTTAATGTTGATGCATCCTCGTACCACCAATCTAAGCTAGAATTTTTAGGTCTAGCCCCAGTACTTATACCATTCCACAAGAGACTCCCACCAGGGCTCTGCATTGGTCCCCCATGCTCCCTCATCGGCCACCCAAATAAATTTGGATCAGTTGATGCTTTAGTGGCTAGTGAATCGATGCACCTTTTTGTGATATTGAGTTCTTCAGCATAAGGTAGAATGTCGTTGCAGGTTTGGAGTGCCTTTAGGGCATCTTTCCAACTATGAAGGACTGTTTGACTGATAAAAACTTCAGTCTGTGTACTTAAATTGTCCTCTCCATACTCTTCAGTCATTTCAAGGCACTTTGCAGCACAACGAAGGTACACAACATTCGATGCAGTAAGTTCAAGTTTCACACCATAACAGAACTTAGCTACCAATTCAAAAGTTTTGGCCCCACCAGGAATGTCTGGAAGCTTTACAACACATCCTTCGTCAGCTTCTTCGGATGCTTCTGCAATCAATTTTTCTAACACCCCACTTCTTGAGAGCAAAGGGAACTGTATCCAACAACAAACAAAAGTTAAGAGCAACTATAACCACTGTATATAAGACACCATTCTAGTGGGAACATGTAAATACTAGTTAGCTAATAAAAGAAAAAAAATACATTTTTTTTTCAGATCTTACACCTCATAAAAATCAGCAAAAAACAAAGATATATAATAGAAAGGAAAAATAGGGTAAAGATGATTTTTCTTATATCAAAGATCATTTAGTCTAGGACACAGTGAGATATCCACAACTAACTTCAATTGGGTTAGTTAGTTATGAAGTTGCAGCAAATGACACAGTGGGGAATTTTCAGATATTTTACACCATGACATCAGAAGTAGCACAAAATAAAAATAAAAAATTATCCAAAATCGAAAACAGTATTTTCAAATTCTCAACAAGTTATATAGAAATATCCACAACAAAATCCAACCAAAATTTGGGCAAGTTAGTTATGCATAAATCCACAATCGACATCAAACATTTGTTTCCCTAGGGTATTTTACACGAACCCATCAAGTCAACGACACTAGATAGGGAATAGAACTTTTTCAGCTTAAAATTGAGTGATATCTTGCAGTTCAAGACAACATCACAGAATGCCACTGATAAGATGTGCTTTGGAATGAGGAATTCCAAATTGAATTTGAATTGCAGCAGATCAAAATAGGCCAAACTTAATTGTAGAAATCAAGAGAAATACCCCCACTACAATGCAACCAGCACACTACAATTGTGATAGAACTTTAAAGTAAAAATATCAACACGAAAAGGAAAACTTTTAAAAAAAAAAAAAAAGAATACCTTGTGAAGATGGAATGACATATCACCAACCTCAACAACAACATCGCTAGGAAGCCCAGTGAAGCAGAACCTACAATAGTTACATAATTAAAGAGATTCAGATGCTGAGAACGAGTAATGCAAAAGCATTGAATGTATCTGTGATCAAACTAAAGGAGCTAGGTGCCAATTCTTTCAAACAATCTCTTGTTAAATAAGAGAAGACCATGTCATGGAGCAATATTTTAATCTTCAACCCATACCATGAGATAATACTAGCAATAAAATTATGCTGAACTACAATGCGTTTCATTTGCAAAGAGACAATATAAATTGACCTGCTAACCAGTTTGACCCATTATTTTCTACAATAAGTTGAGGCCCAACTAAATTAATTGGTCGTTTTGATATGTAAAAGCAAGAAACATCTAGGTTTAGGCACTTATCCAAGTGTTTATATAGGTGTTTAAATGGCTCCTAATTACCCACCTAACATTAGACAACTACACAATTAATCCATAAAATTATATTTACAAATATACCATCCTAATACTTCTAAATCTGACCCAAAATTATATTGCAACATTCTTGATTTCCAGCAAAGAGGAAAAAGGTTTAGGTTGTTGATGATAGCATAGCACACAGCTTGGAAGCAACAGCATGTGTTCAACAGTTTGAGAAACACTAAATATTGAAACCAAAGCCAAATTGAGGCCTGACACTAACAATTCTTTCAGTAAATGCACAAAATCATTCCCTGCGAGCTAAATCCCGAAGAAAAATTTTCTCAGCCTTTTTCTTACATCCAAAAGGTTGAAATTCAAAGTGACTATAAAAGGTATAAAATTGTTGATTTATGCTGATACATGGACGTTCTTCTCAATTCTCATTTTCTTGGGACATAAGAAAAATATTGAACAGTTTTCTCAACTGGACTTCACTTTCATACCATTTTTTTCCAATATAGAAAGTACCCATTTAAACTATTTAATTTGTTAAGATGGTAGAGAAACTAGATTTGTTGTGCTTTCTGGAAAGAGAGACTAGATTGAAACAAGTCAGGAACACTTAGTTCGAAATTTACTAACAATAAAATAAAAAGAAACAAACACAACACAGAAATCGCCACCATAAGTACAAAAATTACATCACAGACATGAGTTGGGTCCATACCAGGCTTGTCCTTGCCTCTGAAATGCATCACTTTTTGAACCCAATTTCACACAAGCCATTAATCTCAAATCAAAGCCAAAGCTATTGCTATACAGCTCAAACTGAACCCAAATTCTTCTTCAAGTAAAGGCAATGTCCAAGTAAATTTCAGATGAGAGCAGTTTCACAATAAGACCGTAGATTTTCTTCTCTCCCAAACGGCACCTTAGAACCAGAAAATTCTCAACCTCAAGTTTCTTTCTCTAACCAAGTTTTGAAAAAGTTGAACAGCAGCACCAGTGACCACCACAATGTAGCTTCTCCTTCTGATCTGTAACCCAAAAACTAGCCCAGTACTAGGAGAATTTTCCCGCTAAACAGTCCCAAATCTACCACTAGATACAGCACAAAACAGTGAGTAAAATTGCTTAAAAAGGAAAACCCAGTTCCAAATCTGCAAAAACTATGGCCCTAAACCTACTCCATTTCCTTCATACCCCACCTCCCAAAACACACCAGCAAATCTCAAAACCAAATAATCCTAATTGAGACAAGCAATTAGGTCAACCCCTCCCAAAGAAAAAAAAATAAAAACCCAACTGTTACTGGTCTCTCTACCCCTACAACCTACCAAGAAAGATTCCAAAATTCAACAGTAAACAATTCACAATGGACCAAAACCACTCATACCCATCAAAGAAAAGGTTGAAACCACGTCACTATGGTGCCATAATAGTGTCTCTTAAAGGCCAAAAAGCCATGGGAGGAGGAGAGAGTAGCGAGGCAAAAAGAATACCCATTTGCTAAAAAAGACAGCCTGAGCTTTGAAAAACCCAAACGCATGTGGGGTCTTTGGCTTAAAACGCACTCATTGCTTTTCTAGAACTGATGAGTTTTTACAGAAATAGAATCTCTATAAGCCAAAGCGCAGAACCAGGAAGAAGTGTGATTGACCTCTCTAAAGAGATTATCTTTTGTATTTATTAAGGACAGTTTTTAAGTTAAATGACAAGCTTTGAAGCTACCAAAAGAACAATGTAATAAAAAATTTATACAATAAATATATTGAATTATATATTTTTACATATAATAATTGTTTTGTGCGTGTATCAATATCATCATTTCTGTTCTTGTACAGCTAGGCCATGTGATACGTTACAATGTAATTATTGTATGTATGTCTTCTCTAATATAATAATTAATTTTGCTAGAGTTGAGATTTTCAGTCATTATCAAATATTAATAGCAAACATCAAAATAATATATGATTTTTTTTCCTTCTTTGAGTGGACTGACTTATTTATCAGCCTAAATAAATGCATCAATATCAGTTTTTTTTATGGTTCATGTAACGAGTGAATTTATTGTCCTTAAAAAGTGTGGGGGACCAAAACTCAAAAGAATACCTATGTATATAGGTAATTATGGTATATAACTCTTGGGGAAGGATTTGTTTATAAATTAAAATAACAATGCTAAATACACATATTTTATATACACAAATTATATTTAATAAAAATTACGCTACATAAAATTCCATAATGTGCATTTAAAAAAAAACAGAAAAAAATCCATAATGTTTATCATCTGATTTTACATTTTATTTATTTATTAAATGGATTTATCATCTGATTTTATAATATAATTAGTAATAACAATTTAAAAAAAATTATGTAACAATTTAATTAATCCAAGTACCATGATATAATCTCTCTTAGAACACTTCTAATGGAGGATCTAAAATATCTAATTCTTTATTATATAAATTAAAAATGATTAAATAGTCTTCCAATAGGTGATGTAAACTTATATTTTTTTTACCTAAATGAATAATATTTCTCTATATGTAGTGAAATACTATTCATCAAGCTATAAATATTTTATTATTTTTTATAAACTTTTGTATATATATATAAGTGTGATACTATTATATTTAATTATTTTATTTCTTAAAATGAATAAAATATTTTTTAAAAAATATAATATTTAAATGATGTAGAGAAAAAATAGAGAAGCTGGTGTATGATATAATGTAAAAGTTTGAGGTAAATTATAAAAAAATATGTTTTGGTGATATATTTTGTAATACACTTTCTCTATAATATTTAGCTAAAACTCACAAAAATATTTTCCATCAGTTCTTTTATACATATATTTATAATAGCTATGCACAAACTCCAATTAATCTATATCTATATTTACATAACATTTATATAATATTTTAATATTATTATTTTTTTATAAGCTCTCTCTTTCCCATTTAGTATATATTTATTATTTATTTATTTTTTTTCAATTATTTTATTTTACTTTAATTAATAAAATATGTTTAAGGATATAATATAAAAAATAATGTATAGAAATATATAGAAAAACTGATGTATGATATAATGTAAAACTTAGAGGTAAAATAGAAAAATTTGTGTTTTGGGGAGATATTTTAAAAGATGGAGCAGTTCATCCATTAGGAGTGCTCTTAGGCTCTTACAAAAAAGTACCAAGACATAATTTTATCATACTTAAAAACTTAATTATCATCTTATCCTATTCCATCTCCATTTTTATGTACATTAATGGTAAGAAGATATAAAAATTGTAAATTTGTATCCAATTTATTTTATCATAATTATAATCAACTAATTTACATCAATAGTTCTTTTTTTTCTTTTAGTTGCCGGTTACTAGTCTATCAAAATCTAAAAAATGCAAGTAGTTCATCTTTCATAGTGATAACTGGTTATTAGTCTGCAAAAATTTTAAAAATACCACACATTTAAGTGGTACAGTTTTCATAATGGTAACAAAACTAACAAAAATTGCAGGACAATGTCTGCCCAAAAAAATCACAGAAGAATTAAACCAAAATAGCATTGAGATAGGTAGTATTGGGTTAAGCCACATGGAAAAAAAAAAGAACTGGACAACAAAAAATACCCGTGGAAAATAGTGGTTGAAAATGAGAATTCCTTTTTTTTTTTTTTGTTCTTTTTTTTGAAATGTGAGAAGAAAAAACTCATCATCTAGTTCTTGAAATGTGAGAGAGTGAAGAGAAGAAAATACGAGGAAAAACGTAAATAGCTTAAGAAGAAACGTCATGGGCAAATAAAAAAAGAAATGGAAGCCCGATCGAGTGAAGAATAAATTTTTTTACCATTTTTAAAAAAAAATTATAAAATTAAAATTGAAACTAGGAAGAAAAAAAAGATATAGCTTACCATTTAAAAAAAAAAAAAACTATAACGCTGTAAAATTAACCTTAAAACTAATTATAAATACATTTCAACCCAAGAAAAGCTTCAAAAAATGGAAATATAAATTTTATATATTTAATTAAAAATGACGATGTGTTCATAGGTATAGCTTAACATCTCTTTACTAACGGAAAGTCCCAAATTTGACTCCATTCTCCCTTAATGTCAAAAAATTAATTTTATTTTTTGAGAAAAACTTAGCATCGTTAAAATCCTTCAAGAGCAAGAGGGAGCTCAAGAAGGGATAAAGAGTGTCAAGGGGCATCATTGATCATTGGCATCAGCCTGAATAATAGAGTCAATACAATGGGGGTGACCAAACCACCATACATGATGCTCTACCATAGAGAGAGCTAACTTCGCCAAAGAGTGAGCAACTCTATTAACATTTCTCTGGTAGTGACAAAACGATACCTCAAAAAAATCATTACAAATGATGATAATATCACTAACAATTTGACCTAGATAAGATAAATCAGCCGATTTGTTTAGAATAACGTTCACTACCTGGAGACAGTTGGACTCTACAATAATATTGAGATAACCCAAATTCTTACAAAGGACCAAATTGTGTTTGACAGCCAGAGCTTTAGCTATCCCAGGATGGTAGGCAACAACAAAAGGCCAACTAGCAGAGACAATAGACCTTTTTTTGCCAATCTCTCATGATCATTCCATAGCCAACTTTGTTGTGATGTCTATAAACTGCTACATTAGTGTTGACTTTGTAAACATTATGTTTAGGCGCCGTCCACTAAGGTGTAGAGTTAGCCACACTAGTATGGTTGTGACTTTTACTTTGGATGGAAGTTGTGCGAGCATCTTTGTAACGTTGAATATAATCAAAGGCCCAAGCAATATGAGAAACCTCATCAAGCCGGCTGCCTTCATGAATGAATTTATTTCTCTTGAACTAGTTATGCCACAACACAATAATAGTATTTTCCAAGTCCTTGTTAGAGAAGCAATCAGAAAGACCCAAGATCAATTCATAAAAATTGATAAGATGAGCAAGAGAACCTCTTACCAGATGTTGGAGACCTTTCCTAATAGACTTGAGAGTGGAACAATGCCAAAGTGCATGTTGCACTGTCTCAGGCCCTTTGAGGCACAAAGGGTATTCATCACTAGTTGGCATCCCACAGTGGCAAAGGTTGGATATGGTAGGTAACCAATTGTGAGAAGCCTTCCAAATAAAGAGCTTTATTTTGGGAGGGAGACACAATGATCACATTTTTTCCCACCAAAGAGAGTGACCATTGGAAGATTTGTTCTGCCCAAAACCATGCTCTTTGACCGCAACCTAGTACCCACTACGCACTGTGTAATTGCATGACTCTTCGTGGTGCCACACTAGGCGATCAACCTTGTAATCAATATCAAGTGGGATTGACAAAATTTCCTCGACTTCTTCCTTAATGAAGGATGCTTGGACAAGAGGGACATTCCACTCCCTTGAGTTTGAAATAAGTGAAGCAACCTTGGCCTTAGAATCCAAGATTCGAGGTGATAAGGATCTATGGCTATGAACTCTTGGGATTCTTTTAATATGATAAATGGAAATGCTCCATTTCTCACACTCCATCTTGCATCAAGGAATGCAAGTATGCGACCCCACATAATGCTACGCCGTAGGTAAGAAGAATTACTTGGGACCATGGCCAGCGAGAAGGAACTTGAGTGATGGTAAAACCCTATCATAACTCTGGCGACAAGAGAGTTGGGATAATTGTGGAGCCTCCATGCTTGCTTGGCTAGTAAGGCTTGGTTAAAGAGAAAAAGGTCTCGGAAATCAAGGCCACCACTATTTTTGTGCAAGCATAACTTATCCCAAGAGCACCAATGATTTTTTCGTTTCTTATCATCTCCACCCCACCAGAAGCGAGCACAGAGCTTATGAATTTCTTGAATCAAGGATGAAGGCAGTTTGAAGAGGTTCATAGAATAAGTGGGAATAGATTGGATCACTACTTTAAGTAACACCTCTTTACCACCTGCTGAGAAGAGTTTAGCTTTCCAACTGTAAAGTTTATTCCAAATTCGATCTCTGATGGATTGGAAGAGCCCTTTCTTAGTTCTCCCAGCAAAACATGGCAACCCCAAGTATTTCTCATGACAAGGTACCATATTGACTCCCAGTATATTTGTCATCAAGTGTTTTTCATGGATTGGTATCTTGGAGCTGAAGCAAACTGCAAATTTGGAGAAATTAACCAACTGACCCGAAGTCAGGCTGTACCAGTCTAAAATTTGCTTGAAACGAGAGCATGCTACTTTGGAACCTTTGAGGAAGAACAAATTGTCGTCAGCAAAAAACAAATGAGCAATAGATGGACCAGAGCGACCACAAGAGATACCTGACATAATACCAGCCTCACAATCACAACGCATGAGGGCAGAGAGACCTTCAACATTCAATAAGAATAAGAATGGGGAAAGGGGATCACCCTGTCGCAGACCCCGTTGAGGAGTAATGTCCCCATAAATTTCACCATTAACGATAACTGAATAGTTGACAGAAGAGATGAAGTTAAAGACTTTCCTAATCCAAGCTTCATGAAACCCCAGTTTCTCCATGATGTTGCACAAGAAAGACCATTCAACTCTGTCATAGGCTTTTGACATGTCAAGTTTTAAGGCCAAAGCCCCTTGGTTGCCTAAGACTCGTCGCTTCAGAGTATTGGCACATTCAAAACCAATCATAGCATTGTCAGTTATAAGGCGGCCAGGAAGGAAAGCACTTTGTTCCTCAGAAATCACACCCCCAAGTATCTCCCTAAAGTGGTTTGTCATAACTTTTGCAATGATCTTGTACAGGAATTTGCAAAGACTGATGGGCCAAAAATCAGAGGCTTGTGTAGGGTCTGCAATTTTGGGAATTAGAGTAATAATGGTTTTGTTGATGCTGCGAATACAAAAATCACCGTTCAGGAAGGAGACACACAGTAGAAACCTCGTTTCCAACAATATCCCAAAATTTATGGAAAAAAATCTGCACTCAAGACACTTACTCCTGGGCTCTTATTGGGATCCATCTGAAAAAAAAAAAGCACATTTAGGGCCGGATAAGTTGTAAATTCATGGAAATGGATACACGGCAAGGAGTTGCGTTAAGCACTTTTTCCATGCCCAAGGATGAAGGAGAGTGCGAGATAAAAAAGCTTTGGAAGTAATCTTGAAAAACAATAGCAATCTGAGCTTGGCCTTCTACACAAGAACCATTCAAATAAAAAAGGACTCTGATTGTATTTTTCCTCTTGCGGCTAGTGGCACTACGATGGAAGAAAGTGTTATATTATTTTATAATATAATATAATATAATGTAATATTATATTATTTTATAATATAATGTCTTTGATTAAATAGATGTGACAAATAGTGTCACATATTATAACATATAATAGAGAGTTACAATATTTAGATATATGTGAATATCCAAATATGTAACCTATTTTGTGTTACAAATTCAATCACAAATTTGTAAGTCCCAAATATTACCTAATAATGTATAGATTGTATGTTACACATTTGAGATTGGATTTCACAAAGCCATTATGAAATATGGTTGTTGGAGACATGTTTTTAACTCCCAATAGGTGTTTGGAGGTTACAAAATCATGTGGGAAATGATTTGGGACATTTTGGAACGTTTTTAGAAAAATGACATTTTGTGTTGAAAATGGCCTATGGCCGCGGCCACTGACTTTCCCTGGCCGCGGCTTGGGGGACAGAGGCCAGTGGCCATGGTCACTGATAATCCTGGCCGCAGCCAGTGAGGCTGACAACCAACTTGGTTTTTCAATTTTTTCCAAATTGAACGGTTCTAACATCCCAAATAACTCCCAAATCTCCATTTTAATTCCATAAACATCCCATTAAACATTGGTAATGGCCATGGGGTTGGAGGAATTTGAAATTCAAAGGGTATCTCAAACTCTATAAATAGGAGCCTAATGCTCACTTGTAAGGCACACCATTTTCCATCCACAAAGCACTTGGCTGGAAAATACACCATAGAGGCTTGATAATTCCAGAGAGCTATTTCCTAGAGAGATCCCTTAGTGCTTAGAGAATAGGGGGAAATAAGCTTTTGGACAAAGGTTTTGAACCTTGTTCAAGTTGGTGATCCCCACTACTATACACTTTGGTTGTGTGAGAGTTTGTGTTTTCATTGATCTTTTCATTATGTTGTATTGAGTTTGTAATTCTCTTCTTCTATTTCTATTTACATATTTATTGGTATCTTTTGTTTTAGAGTTTTAGTTCTTATAATTTTCTTCTTTCCCTTATTTCTATTTACTTGTATTTTCAGCAATTGAGTTGTAATATTTCTTTAATCAATATTATATTGTCTATTGTATTTCTGCATAGAGTTGTATTTCGTTTTACCATTTCCATTGAGAATTAACAAATATTCTCTAACAATCAGAAGCTTATACCTTTTTGTTTCAATGGAAGGTGAGACCATCAAGATCATGAACCAAGACCTAGTGAGGTTGGATAGGTTTGATGGATCCAATTTCACTGGGTGGAAAGGCAAGGTGAAATTCCTTTTGACAACACTCAAGATAGCCTACATCCTTGAGTCATCCTTGGCACCTCTAGCCGAGCCATCCGACAAAGACACTCTCGAGGAGGTGGAGAAAAGAAGGAAGGGAGAAGAGGACAACCTTCTTTGTAGGGGTCATATCCTTAATGCCCTATTCGATAGGCTATATGACCTCTATACCAATACCAAATCCGTGAAGGAGATTTGGGATGCCTTGGAGAGTAATTACAAGGCTGAGGAAGAAGGTACAAGAAAGTTCTTAATTTCTCAATATTTTGAATTTTCTTTCATTGATGGGAAAACTCTTTCACCTCAAATTCATGAGTTACAAGTGATTGTGAACAAGTTGAAAGTTCTCAAGATTGAGCTTCCCAAGGCCTTTCAAGTTGGTGCAATAGTGGAAAAATTACCATCAACTTGGAGGAGCTATAGGAAAAGAATCCTCCATAAGAATGAGGATTACACTTTGGAAGAGATCAAAAAACATATTAGAATTGAAGAGGAATTGAGAATAAGAGACAAGGGTGTGAATGAGTCTAAAGATGAGACTTCCAAGGCCAATGCGGTTTCACACAAGCATCCCAAGGGCAACAACAACAAAAAGGGTAGTGGGAACCCTTTAGGTCCAAAGAAAGGTCATGGACAATTCAAAGACGTGAGAGGTCATTGTTTTGTTTGTGGAAAATCCGAGCACTATGCTAGAGTATGTAGGTACCGAAATGACCCACATGAGAATGAGGTAAATGCTATAGAAAAGGAAGAAGAGATCCTAGCATGATTACCATGTTTATGTGCCTTTTTGGGAAATTGTTATTTTGTAATAAAGCTTGTACTCTTGAAAGATATCAATAAAATTAAAGTATTATTCTATGATAATTCTTTATTTTGCTATGAGACATTTCTGTGAGATTTTAACAAAGTTTCAAAATGAACTTGTTAAAATAATAGGTAAGAGTGTAAACTTATTATTTCATAATGTGGTTATTTGTTTGAGAAATTCTCACATTACATTTGTATTCACATTTTTATATTTTGTGAAATACATAAAAGAAAGAAACTAAGTAAAAGTTGCTTTGAAAGAAGTGTGTCTTGCTTTAGAAAGTAAATAAATCAAGATAAATATTGAGGTTTTTTATCTTGATCTATTGAGAGTTTATCATGTGCCTTAGATGACTCATGATGAACTTTGAGAATTATAAGTCTAGATTTATCTTGGAGGATAAATGACTTAATAAAAATGAAGAGATTTATATTTTAAAGTGATTATCATTATGTGAGAAATGTGGGGGTGATACTCCAAAGTTAATCCATTTATTTTGTTGATAATAATTGATTAATTTGGTCATCCTATCAAATAGGTGATTTGGAATTTTACATTCTAAATCACATTGGCTATATGTGTATAGAATGGACAAATCTAGACATGTTTTGTGTCTAAAGTTATTGTTTGTAATATTTTGATTCAAGAAGGAACCAATTTAAAACATAAAGGAGAATTTAGAAACGAAGAGATTTCTAGAATTAATATTCAAACATTTATCTTGGATATTGAACTATAAAATAGTGGGGGTGTTGGCTATGGTCAAAATCACTATTTTAAAGAGGTAACTATTTTAATCAAACTATAGCTAGCAACAAAGTTTGAATAAAATAACGAGTGTCTAAGTATGCATACATGAGAAAAGAAATGATTCAAATCATTTCAACGTCTCAAGGGATGGGACTTAGACTCCCTAAAAAGATTCACGGTTGATGGTAACTTATCTTAATACTAGTAACTAAACTAGTATTAGGTTTAATAGGTAATAACAAGCCAATCAAGTGAATAGTAGTAGTACTCAAATTTTGTCCAATCTGAGATATGAGTACTAGTTTGTTACCAAAGTGAGGGTTAAAATTGATTTTTTTTAATAGAACTCAGTATTGAAAAGACAAGTCTTTTAGGGTAACAAAATACTGCAAGAGTTCTACCTATATAGACCTAGGGGTGGTGCCGCCCCTCATGAGAATTGAGAGTCATCATTCTCAAGAAAAGTCTATGAATGGAATGCGCACATGGCCATTAACGGTGCAAAAGCGAGACATTGAGGTCTCAAGTGAACATAGCAAAGGTGTGTGTGTTATCACCGTTTGTTATTAAGGGATAATGGTTCAATGCTTCAGCAACCAAAATTTCAACAATCTTTGTGATAGTTACGCTAAGGTAAAATTCAAGTCGAAAGACATTTTGCTTTATGGACCAATGCAAATGTTTCTATAGAGAGTGATTATTTAATCAAGTGGGGGAATATTATATTTTTTAATATAATGTTTGATTGATTAAATAAGTATTACAATAGATAATTATTTAATCTAGTGGGAGAATGTTATATTATTTTATAATATAATGTTTTATATTATATAAATGTGACAAAGAGTGTCACATATTGTAACATATAATAGAAAGTTACAATATTTAGATATATGTGAATATCCAAATATGTAACATATTTGGTGTTACAAATTCAGTCACAAATTTGTAACTTCTAAATATTACCCAACAATGTGTTGATTGTATGTTACACATTTGAGATTGGATTTCACAAAGTCATTATGAAATATGACTGTTGGAGACATGTTTTTAACTCCCAATATGTGTTTGGAGGTTACAAAATCATGTGGGAAATGATTTGTGATGTTTTTGAAAAAAATGACATTTTGTGCTGAAAATGGCCTATTGCCGCAGGCACTGACTTTCCCTGGCCGCGGCCTAGGGGACAGAGGCCAGTGGCCGCAGCCACTGATAATCTTGGCTGCGGCCAGTGAGGTTGACAACCAACTTCGTTTTTTCAGTTTTTTCTAAATTGAACGGTTCTAACATCCAAAATAACTCCAAAATCTCCATTTTAATTCTATAAACATCAAATTAAACATTGGTAACAACCATGAGGTTGGTGGAATTTGAAATTCAAAGGGTATCTCAAACTCTATAAATAGGAGCCTAATGCTCACTTGTAAGACACACAATTTTCCATCCACAAAGCACTTGGCTGGAAAATACACCATAGAGGCTTGATAATTCCAGAGAGCTATTTCCTAGAAAGATCTCTTAGTGCTTAGAGAATAGGGGGAAATAAGCTTTTGGACAAAGGTTTTGAACCTTGTTCAAGTTGGTGATCCCCACTACTATACACTTTGGTTGTGTGAGAGTTTGTTTTTTCATTGATCTTTTCATTCTGTTGTTCTTCTTGTATTATTATTGTATTGAGTTTGCAATTCTCTTCTTCTATTTCTATTCACATATTTATTGGTATATTTTGTTTTAGAGTTTTAGTTCTTATAATTCTCTTCTTTCCCTTATTTCTATTTACTTGTATTTTGAGCAATTGCGTTGTAATATTTCTTTAATCAATATTATATTATCTATTGTATTTTTGCATAGAGTTGTATTTAGTTTTACCATTTCCATTAAGCAATAAGATATATTTTCTAACAGAAAGTGGTATTATGGTCCCCCAATTTTAACCAGCTATGTTTTGATCTTGAAGACCAATACTTTTCATGTTTGTAGTGGAGGACATCAAGCTCTTTTTCAAGCTTGTTGTGGGAGGGCCAATTATCTTTATTGAGTTTCTCATTCACCTGTTGCAATTGTTTCTTCTTTTTTATTAATAACATATTGGTGTCGCTTGTAATGAAACTTATTCCATTGTGAGAGAGCCCCAGAAACATTCTTAAACTTACTTACCAAAGTTGATAGACTGCCGTGGGATGTATTATTGTGCCATGCGTTACTAACCAGCTCACGACACCCTTCCTCCTCTGCCCAAGCTATCTCAAAGTGGAACCTGATCTTCTGACCACAGGGATGAGGGAATGTATTTGACTAAGAGGATGAGATTCTAGTATGAATCGGTCTATGATCGGAGACCCAAAAATCAAGGTGGTAAACCAACGACCCCGGAAAAAGACTCATTCATTTTGCGTTGCAAAGCATGCGGTCTAAACGACATTGAGTGAACGTGCTAACAAGTTGTCGATTTTCCCAAGTGAACTTCGGCCCTATGAATCCCATATCCACCAAATTACTTGCTTCTAATGCATGTCTAAAATTGTGCATGAGGTAAAGAGCTCTATCATTCCCCCCATCTTTCTCATGGGAGAAGATAATTTCATTTAGCCTTTCAACACAGCCACGAACCACTCACCTCTTTGGCCAATCTAGTGAGCAACTTCCAAAACTCATGACGTTTGCTAGCATCAGGTTCACCATAAATCCCAGTGAAGCGCCATTGGGGGTCTTCAACCATAGCAATATTGACATCAATATGAACACGCGTGAATGAAATTAAATTAACCACCTTGCTCAACCTTATCAATGACAAGCTTACCACTGAAACCCAATCACACCCGAAGGACTCTGAAATTGTGAGTGGGTGCTAAGTGTCTCCGAGAGGAAGATGAAATCTAGGCGTAAGCTTTGGACGTGGGCGTTAAGAGCTTGGAAAGTTCGATTACTATCAAATCCTCTAACGTTCCATGCTAGCATATTCATGGCATCTGGCGGCCCTGCTCCGCAGGCGCCACCGATATCTTAGTTTCACAAGCTCCTTTACCAACCAAGATTGGTAGAGTGGTCGGAGCTAACAGTTTAATGGAAGCTTCCTCAACAGTGATGGGACGACCACGTAGAGGTCCTGCAGTGTCCCTGGTCTTTCTTTTGAGAGGCTTCAATGTATTTTTAGCCTTAAAAACCTTTGCGACATTGAAGCATTTCTTCACCTTTCTTCCTTTGGGACCCAATGATAAAATACTCGCAGGCAAAACTCGTTTTCCAGAGCTGGTTGTCATTCTAGGAGTGTTCTTAGAGTCGGCTAGGGAGGTGCTAACACCACAGAGGCACTGCCCAAGTCTTGCGTAGCCGTATGAGTATGGGCAGTCTGGAACGAAGAAGCCGCATCAGCACATGGGATTATCGTGGAAAAATGATTGCATGGAGATAGACTTATGCATGGTCAACGTGGCCTTAGGGGACACCAGTTTGGGGTAGCTCTGAGTCGAGACTAATCCTACCTCATTTCACACTTGGATGGTCCCACCAGAATCCTTACTTTATGAAATACCAGAATGACTCTTATTTCCCATAATGTTATAACTGCCCTTATTTGCATGGCAAGTAATATATGCATCCACGTGATTTTATGCACAATGTGTGCCTAAATCCCCAAGATCAGATATAGCAATATCTGATTGAATTGGTCTACTTAAATCGTAAAGTGGATTTACTTCTCCAAAAATAAGTCCCAAGTTGTCATCTTTCCCAGGATGGAAGCAACATTGACTTTTTTTGTGTATTTTTTGCTTTATAAATAACATTAATACCTTGCTTAATGTTGTTACCCATTTGTTGACGCTGTTTTTCATCAACTTAGAATGAAGAGCAATTAAACAAAATACCAGAGGAAACAACCAATAATAGACACAATTTTTACGTGGTTCACCAGTTAAAATCTGCCTAGTCCATGAGTCGGTGTTATTCTCTTTATGGAATTCTCTCAAAGCTTTTTGGAAGCAATTTTACAGAGTCTTCCCAATACAAATTTCTCCGTCCCGACAAATGAATTGCTCCACACTATTTATAGTTATTAGACAAGATCTTGTGGAACGAGATTGTTACTCTCGTAAGAGCGTTATCGAAGAGTAAAAAGTAAAGACGTTGGACCTTGGAATTATAGTCAGAGGTACGAGGTTTATTATCTGATGTGTTCGAGTAAATTTCGAGGACGAAATTGTTATAAGGAGGGGATAGTTATAACGACCCAAAATTACTAATAAGGCTTAAGGGCCTTGATTAGTGTGCCGAGAGAGCATAATTGGAAGTTATGTGAATTACTGGTAAAAATGCATGATTATGTGTTATGCATGATCCTATGATTATATGGATATGTGGAATGCATGTTTATGAGTATTAGATAAGCATGCGGGCCCTGTTTAGCTTGTAAGGGCATAATTGTAATTTTGGCCCGTTAGGGCATAAATGTGATTATTTGTGATAAAATGTTGAGACCACATTATTATGTGGATATATATTTGCAGCATACGACACGAGGCGATCCTAGGGAGCAAGTTAGCGGGATAGTCACAACGGGACCCGATACCCAACTCGGGGTGAGTCAAGGGGTATTTTGGGTAATAGACATTTATTTGGGTTATTGGGTTATGGAAATAAATAATTGGAGATATATTTGGAGTTAGAGAGTTTTAGGAGGGAATACTGGGGAGATTTACCACTTTTCCCTCGGGGACATTTTTGGTACCCTGAGCTTTGGGATTAACTTAAGTAACTTAAGTAAAATAAAACATAATAGAGGAAATAGCTAGAACTCTGCCAAACCGACCCTTCCCTCCTCACTCAGCTCTCTCTCTCTCACTCAAGGAAACCAGTGAACCAAGGGGAGATTTGGCTGGAAACTCAAGAATTTGAGCTGGAGTTGTGGGGAGAATTTCAGTAGCAATCTAAAGGTTCAGACCAGGAATTTAGGTAAGTATTGAATTATGGTTTAGCTGACTAAATTATGTATTTTTGGCTGGGTTCTAAGAGTTTTGGGTTTTGATATTGAAGATTGAATTGAGGCTAAGGATTTAGGAATCAGCTCAGCAATTTCTTGGTGGACTCGTTCTTCAGTGAAGGTAAGTTTTTAAATATAGTTTGGCATCTAAATCCTGGGGATTTCTGGTTGTTTTAAGAGGTTTTGAATTTTTGGGTTTCAAGGATTGAAGTGGGATTTTGGTGAGTTTTTAATCTAGGTTCTTGTTGGGTTTTACTGCTGGAAACATGTTAAGATGTTTATGATAGTTGAATTGTGTCATTAGGATGGTTTTGGGTTGGATTGAGTGAGGTTTGGCTGCTAGGAATGGAGATTTTTCTGGGTTTGAAGGGGTTGGGCTGCGACACAGTTCTTGGTGTGTCGTGACCCTCTAGAACAGAGGTGTGCCAGGGAGGAAGGCGGGCCGCGGCATGGGAAGCTTAGGGCTGCAGCTCGTGTGTGTTTTCTAGGGAGGCTGGACCTCTGGTAGGGGGCGGGCCGCGGCATGGAGGGCCTAGGGTCGCGGCTCTTAAAGGCATTTTTGGCCTTGAGGAGGTTTAAGGTGCAGGGACTTAACCTAGGGTGCTCGGGATCGATTCCATTACCGTGCTTGGTGGAATTTGATGTCCCGAAGGCTAGAACTTGGTCCGGAAACCCTTATTCACTTATTATTGATGGAATCCTTTATCGTGGTTGTGACTAGGTGTATGCTAGGGCTTGGGGCAGGATCGTGCTCGAGGATCGTCTTTCTTAGTCAAAGCACTTGGAGTTAAAGGTAAGAAAACTGCACCCGGTTGTGTAAATATGTTGGGACTAAGGGTTCCCTATATTTGTATGCATTATTGTACGATGGTATTACGCCATGTGAACATGAAATAAACGGACTAAGAGTGCCGAAATCTATATTGGCGCACAGGACGCGGCTCGGCCACTGGTAGCCGAGGACAGCTTAATAATCACTGAGCTTGGTTTAAGCGGACCGGAGTCAGTGGGTTGAACACTGGGCTTGGCTTAAGTGAGCCAAAGACAGTGGATTAAACAGAGGGTGTGGCCTAAGGGCGTCGACCCTAGTTATTGCATGACATGTGTATTGTTGATTAATTTGATGTATATTATATGCTGAATATCTGGATGTTAGATCATTGGTTTATCAACTATTGTCCTTGATTAAGTAAATGCTATGGCTTGTTAGATAATTGATTAATGTCTTGTAAATCATTTGGCTATGCTCTGTGAATTACTTGGTTATCAATATTGATTGTGCTATGATGTTATAGTTTTTTTGCTGGGCCTCGGCTCACGGGTGCTATATGATGCAGGTAAAGGCAAGGGTAAGATGAATCGACCATGGGTTGGAGAGCTCTGGGGGTGAGGTGTACATTGTCAGCTACTCGGCCGCCATGGTTGAGGGATTGTACAGGGACAGAAACCTAAAATATGTATTTTGCCATAAGAGTGGCTTTGATTATTTATAACTCATTCAAACCCTGATTTGGGATCCCATGTACCAAACATTTATTTTAATGAAAATTATTCGTTTATAACCAAAATCTTTTAAACCTAACCTTTTTTGTCTTAGATTCACATTTTTATTTAAATGACTTGGTTAGCAAGTTTTGCACTATTTTAAATACACAGTGTAACAGTCTTGGTTATCCAGGGCTTTACAGATCTCCACAAAATCCTTCATGAATTTCTTCTAAAATTTTCTTCGCCTCGGGTGGAGTTACACATCGAAGTAATGGAATTGAATACCCTCTTTGATACACCCTTCCTTCCATAATAGTGTACTTTGGAATTTGATACATCA
Source organism: Humulus lupulus (assembly GCF_963169125.1). Taxonomy (NCBI): domain Eukaryota; kingdom Viridiplantae; phylum Streptophyta; class Magnoliopsida; order Rosales; family Cannabaceae; genus Humulus; species Humulus lupulus. The sequence continues at coordinate 19,152,529 of NC_084801.1, read as the reverse complement.
ACTTTCGAGCCTTGTTCCGTTCTGCTGGGAGACTTCCGGTTTCGAGGTAATCGATTATTGGGGTCATCCAAGTAGGTTGAGCATCGATCATGCATACGTCCACTTCGTCAGGCTCGCTGATACTCGAGATAGATAGAAACTCTACCGGGACCACGTTCAATGTATCGGCCTCGCTGGTTGTAGCGAGCCTGGCCAACGCGTCTGCATTTGAATTTTGTTCTCGGGGGACTTACTCTATAGTGTAGAATTCGAACTGTTTGAGTGCAGCTTTTGTTTTCTCTAGGTACACGGCCATTCTTATGCCCCAAGTATAGTCTTTGCTTTGAGTTCTTTGGCTATTCGTAGTCCTGCTAGTAATGCTTTGTATTAGGCCTCGTTATGCGATGCCTCAAACTTGAACCTTAAGGCTGAGTGGCATCGATTTCCTGTTGGGGTAGTCAATATAATGCCTGCCCCCGTTTCGTTTTCATTTTAGGATCCATCGACATAAAGTTTCCACAGCTCGTGGGCTGGGGTTACAACTTCATCATTCAAAATTCCAGTACACTCAACAAAGAAATCTGCCAGGGCCTGTCCTTTGATGGTCATTCTCGGGTGGTATGTGATCTTGAATTTCTCGAGTTCGATAGCCCACTTTAACAATCTTCCAGATGCCTCTGGTTTGGACAAAACTTGTCGAAGTGGCTGGTCAGTTAGCACATGAATAGGATGTGCTTGGAAGTAGGGTCGGAGCTTTCGAGATGAATGTATCAGGCTAAGAGCCAGTTTTTCAATTCACAGGTATCTCAATTCTGCCCCCAGTAACCTTTTGCTGACATAGTACACTTGCTTTTGTATTTTTTTCTCTTCTCGGACGAGCACCACACTAATGGCGTGTTTGGTTGTCGCGAGGTATAAATACAAAACTTCTCCCATGATAGGTTTCAACAAGATTGGTGGTTCGGTGAGGTGCTTCTTAAGGTTCTGAAACACCACTCCTCTACCACTCGAATTTTTTGCCCCCTCTCAAAAGGTTGAAAAAGGAAGACAACGGTCTGTAGATTTTGAGATAAACCTACTCAATGTCGCCATCCGTCCAGTTAAGCTCTGGACATCCTTGTGCTTCCGAGGTGAGGGCATATCTATCAACGCCTTAATCTTGTCCGGATTAACCTCTATCCCTCGTGCATTTACTATAAACCCAAGAAACTTTCCCGAAGACACTCCGAAAGAGCACTTTTGTGGGTTAAGTTTCATGTTATACTTTCATTGTATAGTAAAGCATTCTGCGAGATCATCGACATGGTTATCGTTATGTTTTGATTTTACTAACATATCGTCAACGTAAACTTCCATGTTATTTCAAATCTGCTCGGCAAACATCCTGTTCACGAGCCTTTGGTACGTGGCCTTAACATTTTTGAGCCTGAAAGGCATGGCATTGTAGCAGTACTACCCTTTATCGGTTATGAAGCTTGTATGTTCCTAATCTGGTGCATGCATGGTGATCTGGTTATATCTAGAATAAGCGTCCATGAATGACATGATGCCATGACCTGCAGTGGCATCTACGAGCTGATCTATTCGAGGTAAGGGGAAACAGTCTTTAGGGCATGCCTTGTTAAGGTCTAAGTAGTCGATGCAGGTTTGCCATTTGCTATTGGGTTTCAGGACCAACACTGGATTGGCAATCCAATCAGGGTAAAAGGCATCTAGTATGAATCAATTTGCCTTTAACATGTCGACCTCCTCCTTGAGAGCCTTCTTTCTATCATTGTTCAGGAGTCTTCACTTTTGTTGCTTCGGGGGAAGCTTTTGTCAATGTTAAGTGTGTGGCTTATGACATTCGGACTAATTCCTACCATGTTCGAGTGTGACCATGCAAACACATCCTGGTTTTCTTTTAAGAAGCAGATTAATTACTATCTCGCATCTTCAGAAAGATTCTTACCCACCTTCACCACCTTTGTAACATCTACTGCCTCGAGCTTAACTTCCTTGAGCTCTTCCAAAGGTTTGAGATCGACCCTCTCATCTACTCTATGATCGATCTCCTCATCAATTTCAAAAATGGTTCCATTTATTTCTTGGATAACCACTAGAGCCTGTGCACTTGTCTGACTTTTTCCTCATATGGAAATGCTGTAGCACTCCCTTCCTGCGAGCTGGTCCCCCTTCAATGTCCCGATGCCACTAGAAGTCGGGAACTTGATGGACAAATGCCTAACGGACGACATTGCCCCCAGCCTAACCAGGGCGGGTCTTCCAAGCGGTACGTTGTAGGCCGATGGGAGGTCCACCACTACAAACTCCATCTTCTTGGTTACTGAAACTGGGTAGTCTCCCATGGTTACAGGGAGTTCAATGGATCCCATACATGCAATCCCTTCTCCTAAAAAACTGTACAATGTTGTTGCACATGCTTTCTAATCGAGAAGCGCGAGTCCCATATTTTCTAGAGTGGCTTTATAAAGGATACTTACTGAGCTCCCGTTATCAATTAGGTGTCGGCGTACCCTCTTGTTCGCGAGTTGGAGAGTTATGACCAGGGGTCGTTATGGGGAAACTGGACATGTGATGCGTCCTCTTCAGTAAACGTTACGGGTTGAGTCTCAACCCTTTGTTGTTTTGGAGCTCGTGGTTCGGGTTCGTAGGGAGAATCATCTCCAGTCTTGAGCTCATTTACGTATCTTTTCTGGGCGTTCCTACCCAAACTTGCAATATGAGGTCCCCCCAAGATGGTTACTACATACTCTCAATCAATCAGAGGGGGTCTCTCATCCTCCTGAGCTCGGGATTTATTGTGTTGGGTAGACTACGCGGCTGCTGCCCTCTGACTTGTTGATGCTTGATTGGGATTTCAGTTTCTGACGTACTGTCCGAAATATCCATTCGAGATCAAACCTTCGATCTCGTCTTTCAATTGTCGACGTTCATCGGTTGTGTGTCCGATATCTCTATGGAATCTACAGTATTTACTTGAGTCCCTTTTTGCCTTTTGATTCCTCATGGGATCAGGTCATCTGAACGGGACTTGGTTTTCATTGGCCAGGTAAATATTCTCCTGAGACTCATTGAGCTCGGTATACACCTTGTATACGGAGAAGTATTTATCCAATTTCTTCTTTTTACCTCCATCAGCCTTGGGGTTATTCCCTTCTTTCTTCTTCCTTTTAGAAGGGTTATCCCTGGAGGGTTTTGAAGTTGATGGGGCCACCATGGTCGAGGCAGAGTTCACATTTTTCGTTGTAGTTATGGGCTAAGAGGTCATGTTCAGTGCAACCTCGCTTCTTCTACATTGACAAACCTCTGGGCCCTCTAATTGAACTCGGTTAGCGACCTGATAGGTTTCCTTTGTAAATCTTCCCAAAGGGGACTTCCTGGTAGAATACCCACTCTAACGACCATCAGGTGACCACTATCATCGACATCCCGAGCTCAGGCCATTTCTAGGTTAAACCTCGTGAGGTAACTCTTTAATGACTCATTTTGCTGTTGTCGGACATTGGTTAAGGCCGAGGCTTCGGGGCTGATGCCAATAATGGCCTTAAACTGCTTCTTAAAGTCTCTAGATAATTTATTCTAAGACGAGATTGAATGTCTTCTAAACTTCTCAATCCAGTTTTTAGCTGGTCCTGTAAGTGTGGTTGGGAACAACATACATCTGAGCTCGTAGCCAACATTGTTGGCTCGTATGATGGTGTTGAAGGTACTTAGATGACTATACGGGTCTGAGTTTCCATCAAATGGTGGGACATGGGGTAGTCTGAATCCCTGAGGAAACGGAGTGCTGGAGATATGCGGGGAAAATGGCTCGAGTTCCTCATCGGACTTTTCAGCTTTGTTCCTGTTACACTCGTCTTGCAGGAGCCTGAATGCTCTTTCTAACTGGTCAATCCGTTCATGTACTAAATCCACTGGGGGTCGAGCCTGGACCTGAGGGGGCTGGTTATCATTAATAAAAACTTCAGCTCCCTGTCTTGGTATAGGGTTATATGTTGGCTGTTTTCGACCATTCAGATGGTCGCGCAGATCAGGGTTCGGGGGATTATCTCGCCCTCGATTATGGTTTAGATGATCCTGCAGATCAGGGTGATTCCCTCGGTTCCATGTATGCCTTGGCTCGGTGTTATAAATACTTACAGACCGAGTGTAGTCTGAGCTTTCGCTTACGTAACTTGTAGCTTTCTCTGGATGTGTGGCTCGGTGATTACGAGGTGGGTCCCCTACTGTCCTTCTTGTTCCAGTAGTTTGTGATCTCGACATTTGGCTTCCTGATGGCTGAGGAACCCTGTGATCTCAGGTAGCCTCTCTTTCGTTCCCTTATCCAGGCTTTGCCTAATGGTTTCCATCTCGACTGCTGCTGTGAGATGGCCTCCATGGTGCAGTTCGTGGGACCTCTCGGACTAGCTAGGGGTGCCTTATTGGTGATGGTGGATGCCTTATGGGTGACGGGGGTTGTCTCCCATTGTCGGGCCTGGATGGCCCAGAGTTTGCCCGGACAGGCTCCAGGTTGTTTCTTGCTATCAGGATTCGAGTTCCGAGCCACTGGAGCAGCTCAGTTATTTTCCGTTCCTGTAGGAAAGTCTACAGTGGGGTTGGCAGTGGCCTCAGCCCAGCTACTCCTCCGGGGCCTTGGCTGATTTGGCTGTGATGCTTGTTCCGCCCTCCTGGTGGCTGTGCTTCCACGGGGGCATCCTCTAGGCCTTTGGGGAGGTGCCTGGGCTTCAGCTGTCTGTCTGGCTAATTCCTCATTGCATTTTGTTGCCTCTGCCAATTGTTTGCGCAGTTGGCGATTTTCAAGTTCCACGATAGAAACAGACCTATCAGGATTGTAATACTAATCCTCATTAGGCCTGGGGGCAGGCGGCCCTCGAGAGTTGGATGAATCACTCCTCTCCTCAGGGTCCGGATCCACCATAGGCTACTTTCCAGGTCGTCGGGGATATTCCTTGGTATGAGGGGTCTGTTCCTCGGGTATCTGGAGCAATGGTCACCCACCAGTACTAGGGTTGCTTGCAGCGACCATTGATGATTCACGAGGTTTTCTGATTAAACAGGCTCACATCTTGTTTAATGGCTCTCAATGAAAGCACTAAACTGTTGACACTGTTTTTCGTCAACTTAGAAATGAAGAGCAATTTAACAAAATACCAGAGGAAACAACCAATAATAGACACAATTTTTACGTGGTTCAGCAGTTAAAATCTGCCTAGTCCATGAGTCAGTGTTATTCTCTTTATGGAATTCTCTCAAAGCTTTCTGGAAGCAATTTTACAGAGTCTTTCTAATACAAATTTCTCCACCCCAACAAATGAATTTCTCCACACTATTTATAGAGTGGTTTACCGAATATCTCCCCTCATATTTTGGGGAGTTATTATATAAATCAATTAAATAAATGTAATTAAATGCTTGTAGTTACTACATACACGTATAAATCCCATGATATTTGGGATTTACAAAAAATTACAACCAATCCCTTTATATATAGGGATTTTATAACAATAAGGATGTTCACACTCAGCTCGTGACCTTGAACATTCAATTCGCATGCCTTCGAGACCGATCAACCATCACGAGCTCGCTACCTTGGTTCGCCTCGACTTTTAACAAGTAACATTGTTCAGATCATCCTTTTCGAGCTCACAATGCCCGAGCTCGAACCGTCTTGTCTGATGGAAAGAAAGGAATCAAGAAATTTATACAAGTGTTGAACCACTGTCATTGTAGCTTCGAGCTTGACATATATTCTCGGAACACCTTCCAGACCACGTAGTTTCTGAGCTCACCAATTCTGATGTTGTCGCACTTACTGCACAACGAGGCTGTTCTTGATATTTTCATTAAAGCCAATTATGGCGAATCTGCTTATTCTGAGCTTACACTTTACGAGCCTAACTTTCGAGATTAAAATTTCTATTCTCGAAATTTGGGTTTAACACCGTTACCGCCTTCTTTCCTTTTTGGGCCATGGACAACTTTCCTCCCTCTGTGGGTTGAGTAATAGTAGCATTCACAATAGCCAAAGGGTTGCGGGAACTATGTTCTTGACCACCGGTGGGTGTGTGAGCACCGTTACTTGTCGATTGAACCTGTCCGAGCCTTGATCATTTTGACAGCATAGTCGATCTAGAAGCTGTAACTGCCCTAATCCAATGTCCATATTTCCATTTAGGGAAGCCTCGTCTGAGGACTAGAATTGATTTACATTCCCTTAGAAGGTGTCCCAATATTCCGTACCCATAACAAAGATTTGGTAGTCGTTCAAATTTCAGAGGTATAAGTTTTTTTCCTTGGTCATTTTCCAATCCCACATTCAAGGCTTTGGGGAGAGGTTTGGAAATGTTGATCTTAATCCTGACCCTCATAAACTTTCCAAGACTACAGTTTCGATAAGCCCACCGAGTTTGTATCCCATTTCTTCTAACATGTAATAGATAGCAGATGGTGTAGTTGGATCCAAAACGCAACCTAGTTGAAACTCATTTTAGTAAAGTCACCAACTCCTTTTGGTTCCTTAAGAACAAGGAGAGAGTTTTAAAAAATCCATGGGCCACTCGATAAGACTCTCCGCTTATCATTTTTGAGGCTAAAGTGGAAGAGAAATTTATTATTTCCAAGGGTTTCTACCTCAAAGGTCCCTTGATTTTCCAGAAAATATTGATCGCAGTTACGAGTGCATCTCTTGGGACAATCTCGGTAGAGGCCACGTACCCTACCAGAGATTTGGCTACATTATCCATTCCTTTCTCATGAAAAGGATGATTTCCATTAAAAATCCATTTGGTTGAAAAATCTCATATAAATCATAACTTAAAAATAAAAATGTTATAATAAGTGTAAATTCATCTTGATGGAATACGATGCTACTACAATGGTCTCGTAGATTTAAAAATCCTTCTATGCCAACTATTGATCCTATTATTAATGATATTATTTTTTTCGTTATAAATATTGTAAGGGGCGATTCTTGTTATTTTTTTTTGTGAGGAATAAACTTTATTACTATTTAGAATGTAATGGAAATAGAATACATAAGGGAGAAAAAAATAACCTAAGGGCATGTTTATTCAATCCATGAATCGTGGTGTTAAACTTATGACCAACATAATCGAAAAGTTAGACAAAAGAGATCTAATGTAAGAAAAAATAAAATACAATTCATTAATATAGGTTGTATTATTGTTTAAATCCATAACTAGAGAAAGAAAATCTAAAAAAACTGCTTCTAGTGAAAATCTAAATCTTTGAGCCCAATCGAGTCCTACTAATAATGCTAGTGCTTCTGATTGAAATCCTGATAAGGCCCCTACAAGACAAACCAAGAGAGATTAAAAAACCTAAAATAATAATGATAATAAATAAAATAAAATAACATAAACAAACAAACAACCAACTAACCAAAGGAATTTCTTTTGGTTAGGTTCCCATAATTTGTAATCGTGAGATTACTTATATATGAATTAGATTTTTAGGTACTTTGGTTGGGACGCCAGAGTCGGCGTGGTGGGGTCGTGCTCTTGGAGTCTCATATCAGAGGGTGTTGGGCTTGTGCTTTTCGGTTTCCTGGCGACTTTTGGGGTTGGGGGTGACAGAATGGTGGCTATCGATTGGGGTTCATGGGGAGGTGGTTGGTTGGTCTGTGATTGGAGCCTCGTGGGTGGTATCTGCCTTGCAGCTCTCTCTCTATGCTTTGATGTGGCTATCTGCCTTTATTTTTGTTTTAGTGGTATTTTTTCTTTTGCTTTGTTTTGTATTTTGCTTTGGGTTGTAATAATGGTGTTTAATCACCCTGTCTTTTGGACTTTGGCTTGTGCCAGTTTTGTTTTGGTCTGTTCCTAGTTTCACATCTACTGGTGAAGTGTTGCTAAGGCGATTTGGAGCACCGTTGCTTAATTGTTTGATGTTTCAATGGCAAGCTTCTGGTTTATATTAGGTCATGACCCTGTCCTGTTATTTGTCTCTCCTTGTTTGGAGGTCTTTTATCTTGGGCTTTTTGCTCCCATATTATATTCGGCGTGGTTTGCGTTTGTTGGGTCATCTCATTGTGAGATTTGTGCGGCTATGTTTCCGCCTGACCTGTAGGGTTTGTCCCTTTTAGGCTTTTAATGAATGCTCTCCATAAAAAAACAACAAAGAGATTATGTCAACCAATTAAAAACAAATAAGAACACAAATTTACCTTTTAAAGGTTTCGACACAACTGTCATAACTTTTTGATATGGGAAAAGACTCTTTGATTCCTCTCTTCTTTGGTCTAGAGTTCTTTGATGTGATCTAGGTTGTACCATCAATATTTGTGCATTTTTTATTAACTCACAATATTGTCAACCCATTGAAAAATATGGTATGGCTGCCTTACTGCTTGTCTATGTGTTATTTTATTCACTTCAAACCATATGGTTGATGCTATAATCAACATTTTCTAAAAAGATTTTTTTTTTCAAAAATTTTAGAAGTATAAAGTAGGATTTCCTTGAAAGAAGTGTCATAACAATCCCAAATTTGTTTGATTCTTATTCTATTTAGTCTGTTAGGAAATCTTGTAACCGTTGATTTAAGTTCTTGAAAAAAATATATTTTCTCTAAAATAAAACTAACGGTTACATATGATTATGTTGTCATCTCTTTGATACTAACTCAAAATGTTATTATTTTTTATACTTTTATTGGTTCAAATTTGTAAAGTCTGTCCTTGAAAAAGAAATGATTTTATTGTAAAGTTTAAATACTTAGATTTGATTAGTGTTTCTATATATATATATATCCTACTATATACTAAGTGGTGATATACCCTTAGGGAGTGAAAAATTGGAAGAACTTTTCATCATATTACCAATGATGTCATTTTTTTGGTATTTTTCTTATACAATGTAATAATGATGTATTATGTATTATGTTTTCATAATAATTAGTACAGTAAATGACAGCTGAAATACCCAAAGTTTTGAAAATATTGCACTTTTATACCTAATGTTTTTTTTCACGGTAAATATACCTAATGTTACTAAAAGTTGATTTATGTTACTACTCATATTAACAGACCTGAGATGGAAAGTTTTTGATGACATGTGGCTTCCATGTTGGAGTCATGTGTATTATACCTATTTTAATTAAAATCTTGTTTTGACAAGGAAAACAATTATTTCTTGAATGAATTAAAAAGGTAACAAAATGTTTGAAATCCCTACAATCAGGAAAAAGTTGAAATACAAAGAAGAAAAAAAATCTCATTTCAGAAAGAAAAATAATAAAGAGAAGAAAAAAAAATGAAAGCTTCGATATTGGCATAGGAAGGTGAGGACTACGTAGAGAAGAGAGTGACAATGTCTGGGCTCCATGATACAGGCGAAGAAGCCACTATCAATGGTTAGTTTTATTAGACTTATGGTATTTATGGTTTTCTTGGTGGTTTGAGGTTATGGGAAACTTTGTATTATGGGTAGTAGTTAGGTGTTTGTTAGTGTGATCAAAATTTGATTTTTGACGGTGGGGTTTCAGATTTAAAAATGGGTATCCTCAATTTTGACTAAAATTTATTATGGGGTTGGTTTTTCTTTCCTTGTTTTGGTTAGAGAGAGGGGTTTGTATTATGGGCTTGCTTTTTTTCTTTCTTTGTTTCTATCCTCCAATATCTCAGCATGATATCTTATCTTCAACACTATGTGGAACACAAAATTGAAATTTACGCTCATTTGAATACAAGGCAGGAGGCAGAAAGTGAATTTTTGTTGATGAAGAAAATGATGATGGTTGTTTTTTGGCTGAAGTGTTGTTGCATGTATCATTTAGAAAGTGGATTTTTGTTGATGAAGAAAATGAAGCTGTTGTTTTTGGCTAAAGTGTTGCTGCATGTATCATTTAGAAAGTGGATAGCCGCTTGTGTAACTTGAATGGTATTTCAATGATAGTGTTTGTATTGTAGCATATTTTGGCTGTGTTCATTTCAATTGAAGACAGCAAGTTGTATCATTGAATCATTGAGTTTGTTATGAAAGTAAAATAATTGTTAGACTATTGCAATGTTGTTGCATGTATCATTTAGATTTCAACAAAACTGAACCAAATAAAAAAAATGCAGAGAAGAAAATGAGTCCATTCTATAAGCAATATTGGCTACAGTTTTGATAAGCTTTGTTAATGAATAAACTTGCTAATGCATTAATAATTTTATAGAATTTAATCATAGAAATAATAAAATAACAACTGAATGGTACTAATCATAGTTGTCATCAGCATAATAGAAAATGTTTACCCAAAAATAGCTTCTGATGACGTGGCAAGGATTTATTACACGCGGTTGGCACATGGCAGTATCAAAGTGAAGAGGTTCTATTCGATTATCGACCAACTTCTTATTGCTTCATCAGATCTTCCGATTAGATGCGACCAGACTGGTCGCATGTTTCAGGTTATTTCCTTTAAAGATATGTAATCTTGTAATAATTACATTTATCATATTCTTTTTATTGCCTTAATACACTGATATTAAGGAGAATTAAAGCCCATTGGCACATGTAACCCCCCTTGAGCCTATAAATATGCATGAGAGGGCTCAAGGGAGGGACTTTGGAACCTTTTTTCTAAATACTCATAGAAAGAGCGTAAGTGTGATTATCAACTGAAAAGTTGTAATTCTCCTAAGGCTTGTAAAACTCAAGAACCCTAGTTCTTTGATCACGGCATTGGGATTCAACATCAATAATAACACTAAGTGGACGTAGGTTGTTACCACATTGTTGGGGCCGAACCACTATAAATCATTTGTGTCATTTCTTTACCATTTGATTCCATTCTTGATTGCTTTCTTATTTCTTTGTCGTTCATCTGACTCCGTGTCGTTGGCCAAATTGAGGGTCAACATTCTGGTGCTTTCATTGAGAGCTTAATCAAGAAGTTTTAAGAAGATCAAATGGCAAAGACATCCAAGAGAGCTGGACAGACTGCTGGCGCTGCATCATCTCAACCTCCTCCTCCTCCAAATGTGGCTAAGAATGAACCACATTTGGAATTCGAAGAGGAGGAATTAGATTCGGAGACGTTGAGGGCAACACTGGGAGTGTTGCAGGACGAGTTGGCCAATCTAAAAGCTAATCAGGAGAATGCAGCGGAAACCTCGGTGCTGCAGCAAAGGGAGATTGAGCGTCAGCGCCAGGAACTGATGAGCGACAGGCGGACATGGACTGTCGGCAGAGGGATGCCACATCCACTCTTGAAGCAGCCATTCAATTAGCTCGAGGACAAGCTACGCCTGCCTCTCAACTAGATCAGCCACCGAGTGTGCCACCTCAGCGGGCTCCCAATCCAAGTCCTCTGCTCCAGCCAGCAAGCCCTCAAAGGCCGTAGCAGCCACCTGTGGCTCAGGATGATGCCCCAATTCAGGATCCTAAGCAGCAACCTCCATCTCAAGCTGGTCGAGGTAATCCCAAGTGCTAGAGGTAGAATAGGGCCGGGCAGCCGCCCCGTAGTCCTACATGCCCAGGGGACGAAGAGCCAAATCCACCGAGCAGGGGGCAGCATTCTTCTGCCAACAGAAGGCACGAGCAAGGCTCTGCGGTCAGGGCCCCCCCACGGCATAATAATGCACGGGAACCCCACGACCAGCACAGGCCTCCCCCTGATGCTTGGGAAATGTCAGCCCGAGGAGGAAACAACGTGACAGCTGATCGTGCCATAGCCGGCCACAGTTTAGAGACGACCATGACTATAATGAGGCCAATTCTGGCAGGGGGAATGCTGGTCGGAGGAATGAAGAAAGAGGTGGAGACAGAAATCCCCCACCTAGAGAAAATAGGCCAACGAGCCATAACGCTGGGGAGCAACCTCGACAAAATAATGTCTTTGATCGGCTAGGAGTTAGCAAGCAGAGGCGCAGGGATGATGATTTGAGGGACGTGCTCAACGACCGTTGCGAGAGGCATGATGAGTACGCTCCTCCGGCACCAGTCGCCCCAACGATCCTAGACGCGATTCAGGCACAAATTGATGCTCTGAACTAAGCAGTACAGCAGCTAGTTGGGAATCGAACATCCCACATAGAGTATGATCGAAGGAGAGGCACTCTGTTTGTGTAAAGGATTGTTGTGGCAGAAACCCCCAGTAAATTCAAAATGCTAGTACTGCCAAACTTTGATGGGTATGGAGAACCAGTATCTCATTTCAACAAATTTGAGATACAAATTGATATTCCATAGGTGTCAGACGATGCCCACTATAGGATCTTCCCCGCCAAAATATCTGACACCGCCCAGGAGTGGTTCTTTAAATTCCCTCCTGCTAGTATAGTATCCTGGGAAATGTTCGTGAAGGAATTTTACGGACAATTTTATGTGGGTCGCGTACACCCCACTGAGGCCAACTAGCTGGTCGAGATATGCCAAAAGGAGGGAGAGTCCTTAAAGGAGTATGTCCAGTGCTTTATGCGAGCAGCAGCTGGAGCCAAAACAGTGGGCGACGAGGGAAAGATGATGGCCCTAATTGCCAGGGTCAGACGACATTCTCCCCTCTGGAACAACTTGAGGAAAAATGGGGTAAAGAGTACCCAGGAGTTTTTGGATTGAGCTGATTGGTACATCAAGCTTGAGGACGCGATTGCCAACAAGGGGAAATCGCCTACGAAAGACAAGGGACCGAAGGAAGAACCTGCCAAGGTCGCCAACGGGTCGAATAAACGTAATGGCAACGGAAAGGGCAATGGGAACAGAAATGGCAGAAATGGTTGAAAAAGGGCGGGTAATGAGCCGTCAACGTCTGAGTATAAATGCCCCAAAGGCAATAGATATGAGCCGAGATTCACCAACTATATGGCACTTGTCGAAAGTCGAGCAAAGGCATACCAGGCGACCATCTCTAATGTTCCCTATAAGCGACCTGCACCTATAGGGAAGGATATCTCCAAGAGAGATACAACAAAATTCTGTCGTTTTCACAATGACTACGGACATGACACCAATGAATGCAACCAGTTGAAGGACGAAATTGAGTTCCTGATCAGGCAGGGACATATAAGGAGATATGTACGAGTTGCAGGAGGGTTTCAGCGAGAGGCTCAAGGTTGCAATGAGCAGGCGCCTGCATGCCAATGCTCATCGCCTTTACATCCATCTCTTGTGGCAGGTACATTACTCACCATTTGTGGCAGCCCACACCTTGCAGGGGACAGTGGGAAGGCAAGGGAGCGATATGCTCAGAACTTACGCCATGACCAGGACATCGACCTTACACTAAAGAAGGCTCGAATAGAGGAGGATCTGATAACCTTCGCTGAGGACGATGCCCAGCACGTACGATTCCCACACTCTGATCCACTGGCCGTTGACATTCAAATCGCCAACTGATGGTTAAGAGGGTGTTTGTTGACACAAGAAGCTCAGTCAACATCTTATACAAGTCTTCACTGGAAGAATGAAATTGTTCGTCAAGGACCTGGAGCCATGCAACCAAAACATTTATGATTTTCCTGGCAAAGGGCTCGCCCCAACTGGGTCGATTAGGCTCCTAGTTACGGCAGGAACTGCACCTACAAACAGGACATTACTCACTACTTTCATAGTAGTTGATTGTCCTTCTGCATATAATGCTGTAATTGGGAGGCCAATTTTGGTTGACATGCGAGCCGTTACCTCGATATGGCACCTTGCCATGAAATTCCCAACTGACGCAGGGGATAGGATGCATGTTGGGAAATCAGCGGGAAGCAAGGGAGTGCTACAATGCCTCGATATATAAGATGAAGAGAGGTGTATCGAGGGAAGTTGTTGGAAAAGAGTTGCAAATGGAAATTGATGTACAAGCCTAATCAGGTGATGATGTCACCAAATAGGGCGTTGCCCAAAGTGAGGACCGAGATTTAGATCCTCGCTTTGGGGATTTTGATGATGAGATAGGACCCATCGAGGACCTTGAGGAGGTCCAACTTGATGAAGAAAATCCGACCAGGGTTGTGAAAGTCGGTAAAAACTTAGAGACAACAACGAAGCAAGCACTGGTGGAATTTTTGAGGAAAAACCAAGAAGTCTTTGCCTGGTCACACAAAGAAATGGTTGGAATAGATCCTGCAATAATTAGCCATGTCCTGAACATAGACAAGAGTTTTCCACCAGTACAGCAGAAAAGGAGTCTGCTCGACAAAGATAGATCAAAGGCTCTAAAGGAAGAAGTCGAGAAGCTGAAGGAGAATGGATTCATCAGGGTAGCATTTTATCCATTATGGGTCTCTAATCCCGTGCTTGTTCCCAAGCCGAATGGCAAGTGGCGAACATGCGTAGATTTCACAGACCTTAATAAAGCCTGCCCTAAAGATTGTTTCCCACTCCCTAGAATCGACCAACTGGTCGATGCCACTGCAGGGCATGAGATTCTCTCATTCATGGATGCATACTCCGAATATAATCAGATCAGTATGCATCCTCTTGAAGAGGATCACATTAGCTTTTGGACTGACACAAGACTTTACTGTTACATAGTAATGCCCTTCAGTTTGAAAAACGCTGGTGTGACTTACCAACGACTGGTCAATCACATGTTTAAGAAGCTGATCGGCACAAACATAGAAGTATATGTCGATGACATGCTGGTTAAGTCAAAGAAGGCAGAAGGGCATATAGGGGACTTGCAAGAATGCTTCAATGTCTTGAACAAATATCAGATGAAGCTAAATCCCCTTAAGTGCTCCTTCGGAGTTGGATCAGGGAAGTTCTTGGGATTTATAGTAAACTCGCGAGGAATTAAGGCTAATCCTGAGAAGATCAAAGGCCTGGTCGATATGAAATCGCCAACAAAGATCAAGGATGTTCAAAGATTGACCGAAAGAATTGCTGCTCTCAGTAGATTTATTTCCAAGTCTACGGACAAATGTGTCCCATTTTTTAATCTACTCAGAGGCAGCAAGAAATTTGAATGGACAGAGGAATGCGAACAGGCTTTTCAAGCTTTGAAGACGCACATGTTGCAACCACTAATTCTATTAAAGCCAGTTGATAAAGAAAGTTTGATAATTTACTTGGTGGTCACAGAATACGCTGCTAGTGCTGTCCTAGTAAGAGAAGAAGAAGGCGTGCAGAAGGCTGTTTATTATGTAAGCAAGAGGCTAATAGGAGCGGAGCTGCGGTATCCACCTATTGAAAAATTAGCCTATTGCTTAATCTTAGCCTCCAGGAAGCTACGACCCTACTTCCAAGCTCACCTAATCATAGCTTTGACTGACCAACCTCTACGGCAAGTTCTGCAGAAGCCAGAAGCTGCAGGCAGATTGTTGAAATGGGCGGTCAAACTTGGGCAATTTGATATCTCCTACTTGCCATGAGCAACGATAAAAGAGCAAGCCCTGGCAGACTTCATCGTAGAACTCACTAGGCTTCCAGATAGTGAGCAGCCAGAAGCGCCTGAAGAGCCTGAGCCTCAAAACCAAACTCCCTCATGGAAGTTGTTCACAGATGGTTCTTCTAATGAGCACCACGCAGGAGTAGGAGTGATTTTGATAACGCCTGAGGGGCATCGATTTCACTGCGCAGTCAGATTTAACTTCGTTGCTTCTAACAACGAAGCTGAGTATGAAGCACTGCTCGTTGGATTACGGTTAGCCAGGAGCATGCACAAAAAGTCACTTGACATCTACAATGACTCTCAGTTAGTAGTCAATCAGATCATTGGAGAGTACCAGGCCTGAGGCTTAAAAATGGTCGCTTACTTGAATAAGGCGAAGGATGTATTGGCACAGTTTGATAAGTACACCCTCCAGCAGGTACCTCGCGACCAAAATTCAAACGCTGATGCTTTGGCCAAACTAGCAAGTGCCAATGATGCTGACGCTCTAAACATAGTGCCAGTTGAACGCCTATCTGCATCAAGCATCCAAGAAGAGGAGACCTCTTTGGTGATCCAGGCGGCGGATACATGGTTGGCACCTTACATAGAGTACCTAACGCAAGGCGTGTTACTGACGGACAGAAACAAAGCTAGGACCCTTCAGCGGCAGGCTGCTAGGTATATCCTAGTCGATGGAATCTTGTACCGAAGGGGATACTCAATTCCACTCCGCTTATGTATTTCAAAAGAGAAGGCCAAAGAATTGATGAAAGAGGTCCACGAAGGCTTTTGTGGGGACCATGCTAGGGGGCAGAGTTTATCAAAAAATATCTTAAGGCAAGGATACTTCTGGCCATCAATGAATGAAGACTCGATGGAGTTCGTGCGGAGGTGTGACAAATGCCAAAGGTTCTCCAAAATTCCACAAGCAGCCCCTAATGAGCTAAAACAGATGCAAAGTTCGTGGCCGTTCCCAGTATGGGGTATAGATGTAATCGGATCTCTGCCCACAGGAAAGGGCGGCATCAAGTACGCCATTGTGGCCATCGATTACTTCACTAAATGGGCCGAAGTTGAGCCACTCGCAACCATAACGACCAAGAAAGTGTTGGATTTCGTGGTCAAAAACATCGTGTGTCGCTATGGATTTCCAAGAAAGATTGTCTCAGACAACGACACCTTGTTTGATAGTGATCTGTTCACAGATTTTTGCGAGCGACATGGAATTATCAAGACTTTTCTTCAGTTGCTCATCCTCAAGCAAACAGACAAGTCGAAGAAGTCAATAAAATGCTAAAGGATACTCTAAAGAAAAGACTTGAGGAAGCGAAGGGGGCATGGCCGATTACGGCCAGAGTACGCCTGGGTAGTAAGCTGTGGGATAACATACTTAAGAGGAAGGTCACTGACTTGGATGATTTCTATGAACAGGCACATAAATATATTCGTGTCGAAGATGGTCACGAGAGCCTTAAGGCTCGAAAAGGCAGGTCCCCTCCAAAACCCTCAATCCGGGAAGGCCTAAGTAGCACAAAGAAGAAGAGGGTCTACGAAGGGTCGAGAGATGATCGGCCTCGAAAGCCCCAATGCATTGATGAGCACAAACAAGCCCCCTACACCTTTTATACTGACCTAACACATGCTAGGGAGCATATCTTCGTCACAAATGAAAATCAGGTCCCTTTCAGGAGGCCCTCGCCAATGAAAAAAGACCGATAAAAAAGAGACCCTAGTAAATATTGTCAGTATCATAAAGATATTGGCCACACCACCACAAAATGCACTCATTTGAAGAAAGAAATCGAAGAGCTTATACGCAGGGGACACTTGGGAATATACATCCGCAAAGAAAACCAAAGACCGGAAGAAGGAGTATCCTCACCAGGGGAATGGAATGTAGCCCCAGAGGTGCAAGGAGAAGTTAGGACCATCTTCAGAGGGCTAGGGTTCGGAGGCGAATCAAGGAAGGGGCGAGACAAATATGCCAGGGAAGCCAGGCGAAGTCCACCTCAATGCGTCTTATGTTTGGAGCAACGACCCCCAAAGAGTTTTAAGGGGGAGAACGACTCGATAACCTTCACCAAAGAAGACGCACGAGGTGTGCATTTCCCTCATAATGATCCCTTGGTGTTGACTGTCCATCTTGCCAACATGAGGGTGCATCGGGTCCTGGTGGACAATGGAAGCTTCGTAGACATCCTGTATCACCCAGCTTTAGAGAAGACGGGATTGAACATCAGGCACCTATAGCCCTGCAATACCTCCCTGTATGGATTTACAGGAGATTCGATACAGCCCAAGGCATAATTGAGTTAGCTTTCACATGGGAGAACAACCCAGACAAACCACCATAAAGGAAATCTTTGTCGTGGCAGACTGCGCCTCGGCCTTCAATGCGGTATTAGGAAGACCCTCCCTAAAAGAATTGAAGGCGATAACCTCAGTATATCACTTAGCCATGAAATTCCCGACTCCTGGGGGGATAGCGAGCATGAAAGGAGGGCAGAAGGAAGTAAGGGGATGTTATAACACATCCCTCTGCACGGCCATAAAACCGTTGGACCCGCAAGGGGATGTAGTAGCACAAACCCACATGAATTGGACCCGCAAGTCGTGGAGGAACCCAGGGCTGAGCTAGTAGAGGAGTTGGAAGAGGTCACAGTTATGAATGAGTCGTTGAGGAAGTTAAAGGTAGGAAGAAACCTTCCGGATATCGTGAAGGAAAAGCTGGTAGAATTTCTGAAAGTTAACCTCGATGTATTCACCTGGAGTCACGAGGACATGGTGGGGATAGACCCATCAATCATGTGCCATCACTTGAACATCGACCCAAAAGCGAGACCTGTGAGGAAGAAAAGGAGGGTGCTAGATCCAGAAAGTTAAACGGCCCTAAAAGAAGAAGTTGACAAGTTGAAGGCAAATGGGTTTATTCGAGAAGCATTCTATCCAGTATGGGTATCCAACCCGGTTTTAGTCCCAAAGCCCAATGGAAATTGGAGGACTTGAGTGGATTTTACTAACCTTAATAAAGCCTACCCTAAGGACAACTTCCTGCTTCCTAGGATAGATCAGTTAGTAGACGCCACAGTTGGGCACGAACTACTCAGCTTTATGGATGCATATTCTGTTGGAAATGTGCCCTGGAAGCATATGTAGTAGACATTGTTTTAATGAAATAAATAAATAAAATGAATTTGTAATGCATATATTTTATGGACTATATTATTCTGTGATAGTATTATGTAAATATCAAGAAAATTCCTAAGTCCATATATGTGATCTCAAACACGTATTGGTACGGGAGGATTGTGTTTGAGATAAATGAACTTGAATAGTTCATAGTAAAATAAAGTTATGGAATCTTTAGATTAATTAATGCAAGTACATTGTGGACGCTCAATATTCCACGCCCATAAAAGAACCAAGATGTGTGTTAAGGTCCCTTAAAGGCCTAAATGCATGCTTGAGCCACGAGACGCTCGGGCCACCACCCTCTCGCAACGACCTCGCATGCCTAGGACTGTGCCCCGCGAGATGACCTCCCGTGCCTAGGTGCGTGACGCATAAGGGAGCCTTGTGTGCCCAGGGGCATGTATCGTTGGCAGGCCTCACATGCTTAGGACCATGCTCCACGAGATGGCCTCGCGTGCCCAGCCTCGCGCCCCAGCGCCCGTGGGCTCGCGTCCGAGCACGCACGGCCTCTCGCCCTAGCGCCCATGGCCTTGCGTCTGAGCGCGCACGGCCTTGCCCGAAGCATCCTCGGCCTCGCGCCCCAGCGCCCGTGGTCTCGCGTCCGAGCGCGCGGCCTCACCCGAGCATCCTCGGCCTCGCGCCCCAGCGCTCGTGGCCTCGCATCCGAGCGTGCGCGGCCTCGCCCGAGCATCCTCGGCCTCGCCCGAGCATCCTCGGCCTCGCCCGAGCATCCTCGGCCTCGCGCCCCAGCACTCGTGGCCTCGCGTCCGAGCGTGCATTCGGCCTCGCGCCCTAGCGCCCGTGGCCTCGCGTCCGAGCGTGCATTCAGCCTCGCGCCCCGAACGTTCCATGCTATGTGAGGCACGTGCCCTTGGGAGCCACGCCATTAGGTGGCCATGCGAGGGAGGCCTCGCGAAGGAGGCTCGTGAGCGACATGGGAGCCGCACCATCAGGGGGCCACGCAAGAGAAGCCTCACGTTAGGAGGGCCGCGCCACCAAGAGGCTCGCGAGGGAGGCATCTCGCCTCGCACACTTAGACATCTGGCGAGGCCACGTGCCTATCACCTATGCCCGTGGGTGAACTCGGGGTGCTTCAGGCATCTCGTGCCAAGGACCCGAGAGCCCTACCTCATGCCACGACCATTACATGCACCAAGTGTCCCATTCCCTATATGTTGAGACCCCAATGCTTAAAGGCTCCGGTACGAGTCGAATGGAAAATACTTGTACGATCTAGTACTGGGTACGACTGCTAAGACCTTGTATGTCGAGTATGGACACCCATACCAGTGGGGTAGTGGGGGTGCTGGGATAAGAGTTATGGCCCGTACGTCTACGGCCAGGAGTCAGAGTCGACACCACTACCATTTGCGCCACTATGTCTGTCACCACTCCTCTGACATGAGTGCAGACAAGTAGTGGAGACATCCTCCTGACGCCTGCCCCTGTACTGGATACAAGACCTCAACCTCTAAAACCACTCTCCTGACAGAGTACTTATGTACCACTTGGTCTCCTGGACCACCATGTATCCAAGGCCATCAGAGCCTACTATAAAAGAACCCCTATCCCACATGGGAGGGGGTTGGAAAATTTACTGTAGCACGTGCTTGAGAGTGAATGAAATATTGATTTCTCCATTGTTGTTCTGCCATTGTTCTTGAGTTATTACTTAAATTTCTAAGGCTTTCTTATTGACAATCTTTACTTTGCAATTTTTTCCAACTTAACCTAGTTGACGAGTTCTCACCATCAACAGTTTGGCGCTGTTTGTGGGAACGTAAGTTCGAAGCTACTGTTCTACCATTACTTCCGGCAAGAAGAAATGCCAAGGTGTTCAAAGCGACTCAGGGAGCCACGGGAGGTTGAGGTCCACCTTAGCGGAGTCCAGCTGAAGGCCTCCATGAAGAACCCTCCTCCACCCGAGGCGTGGAGCCCCCAAGGGACCCTGGGGTTCATGAAGGTGATAGAGAGGCCTCGTCACCGACCGCTCCACCTGGAGAGAGTCCTCCAATAGCACCACCGGAAAATGCTAATGAGTTCCCTCTCCCTAAATCAGCACAGGTACCGAACTCCGGCCGGCAGGACCCGGGCCCCTCTACCTGTAGGCGTGATAAGCATCCCCGGGTCCATTCTGTGAGCTCGAGTTCAAAATCTTGATTCTATGAAGAAGAAATATGTGAGCTCCACCGTAAGAACCAAAGGTTGGAGACCACCCTGGAGAACATGCAAGAGGTGCTAAATGGCCTATTGCAGGGTAAGTCAAGCGTGACCTTGCCTAAGAGGAAGGAGAAAGGTCGGGAGGGGGTGGAGACCACTGTACCAGTAGATGATGGGAGGACCCGGCTCCCTACCAGTAACACCCCCCGAGCAAAGCGATGCGAACATCCTGAACCACCGAAGCAGGCCTAGAAACCAGAGCCAAGGACCAACGCTGCCCCTCGCAATGAGGATGAGGTCACCTCTAAGAGAGCACCCTCAGATTTACGGGAGGAGCTCAATAAAAAGAGGGCGGGTAAAGGGACCATGCCCCCTATGGTGCCTCGGGAGGGCAAAGGGGTAGGTGATTCTAACCCGTCCGCTTTAAAGGACTCCCTAAGCAAGAGAAGGCAGGACTTGGACACAGAAATGAAGAGCCTGCGAAGCAAGATCGTCATCGCCTCAGGAGGTCAAATTTTTGAGGAGGAGTTCGACCATGAGTCACCCTTGATATCCAGGCCATCAGGCTCCCTGCCAACTTTAAAGAGCCCCACATGACCCCCTACGAAGGAAGCACAGATCCGAAATATCATCTAGATACATTTAACGACCTGATGAAGCTGAGGGGAATTGGCAGCAGGGCGAGATGTCATTGCTTCGCCGTCACATTAAAAGGACCTGCGTACATATGGTTCAAGAGGCTTAGACTGGGGTCCATCCGATCTTGGCAACAACTTTCTGATGAATTCCTCCAGCAACACCACGCTGTGCGAGACTACGTGATGCCAGGCACCAGCCTCGCCAATGTGAAGCAAGGAGAAAATGAGAGTTTGAAGAGCTATATCCACAGGTTCAACATGGAGGCGGCTAAGGTAGGAAGCCTGACCCACCGAGAGCTGAAAATGGCCATCACGGCAGGAGTACGCCCAGGGAGCAAGTTATGGGATAACATGCTCAAGAGAGAGGTCACAGACTTGGATGATTTCTACGAGCGGGCACAAAAGTACATTCACATGGAGGATGGTCACGAGAACCTCAAGGATGGAAAAGGCCCATCGCCCCCAAAACCTTCAGTCCGAGATAACCAAAGCGGTGCAAAGAAGAAGGGGGTTTATGAGGGAATGAGGGATGATCGACCCCGGAAGCACCAACGCTCTGATGAGCGTACACAGAGCCCCTACACCTTTTACACTGACCTCACCCACGTGAGGGAGGATATTTTCATTACGAACGAAAATCGGGTCCCTTTCAAAAGGCCTCCGCCAATAAAGAAAGATCGGTCTAAAAGAGACCCCAGCAAGTACTGCCAATATCACAAGGATATCGGCCACACCACCGCGGAGTGCAACCATTTGAAGGTGGAAATTGAGGAACTCATCCGCAGAGGATATTTGGGCAGGTATGTGCGCAAGGATAGACAAAGGCCAGAAGAAGGAGTGTCCCCACTGTAGGTACGAGAGGTGGCCCCAGAAGTGCAAGGAGAGGTTAGGACCATCTTTGGAGGAC
Source organism: Humulus lupulus (assembly GCF_963169125.1). Classification (NCBI taxonomy): domain Eukaryota; kingdom Viridiplantae; phylum Streptophyta; class Magnoliopsida; order Rosales; family Cannabaceae; genus Humulus; species Humulus lupulus. The sequence goes on along the minus strand of NC_084801.1, from coordinate 19,130,344 downwards.
CAGGATTCGGAGGCGATTCAAGGAAGGGGCGAGACAAGTACGCCAAGGAGGCTCGACGAAGTTCACCGCCTTGCATTTTAAGTTTGGAGCAATGCCCCCCGAAGAGCTTCAAGGGCGAGAATGACTCAATAACTTTCACTGAAGAAGATGCGCAGGGGGTGCATTTCCCTCATAATGACCCCCTGGTGCTAACTGCCCAGCTTGCTAACATGAGGGTACATTGGGTCTTGGTGGATAACGGGAGCTCTGTGGACATCTTGTATCGATCGGCGCTGGAAAAGATGGGATTGAGCCTCTGTCACGTAAAGCCTTGCACTATGACTTTGTATGGGTTTACGGGAGACTCGATGCAACCCCTGGGGGCAATCGAATTAGCCCTCACCATGGGGGAGCAACCCAGGAAAACCACCGTAATGGCTAACTTTGTCGTGGTGGATTGCACCTCAGCCTTCAATGCGGTATTAGGGAGACCCTCTTTGAGAGAATTGAAGGCGATAACTTCTGTGTATCACCTAGCTATGAAATTCCCGACCCTCGGGGGAGTATCATGCGTGAAAGGGGAGCAGAAGGAAGCGAGGGAATGCTATAACATGTCCCTTCGTGCAGCCACCAAACCATCTATACCAATGAAAATGGTTGTGTATGAAGGAGCGACCCACACAAGTTAGATCCGCACAAGATTAGACCCTTGGGTTACGGAGCCTCTCGAGAAGTGCTACCAGCAAGGCTTCGACACTCAGGGCAAAAAGAACCTATGTTTAGTTTGTTCCTCGTTGTTTTAGCTTAAGTAAGTAAGAATCAAAGAGGCTACCTAGGTAACCTCCTAATTAGATGTAACCCCTTTTATTTACAAAATTGGTTGTAAACCGCATGCTATGAATGAAATTGTTTGCAACTTCATATGTTGTTTTCCTTCGCTGCGCGAGCATCAGCCAAAGTGCCTGCCGAAATAAATTTCACCAAACACTTGGGGGGCAGGACAGGAGGCAAAAACATACAGTCAACAGGGGGAACCTAAAAAAAAAAAGGGCTCCTAAAAAGGACCCTTTAATGGAGGATCCTAAAAAGGAGGCTCCTAAAAAGGACCCTCTATCAGGAGGATGGTAAAAGGAACCCTTTAACGGAGGATCCTAAAAAGGACCCATTGCCCTCCTAAAAAGGAAGCTCCTAAAAAGGAGGCTCCTAAAAAGGACCCTCTATCAGGAGGATGGTAAAAAGGACCCTTTAACGGAGGATCCTAAAAAGGACCCCTTGCCCTCCTAAAAAGGACCCTCTATCAGGAGGATGGTAAAAAGGACCCCTTGCCCTCCTAAAAAGGGCCCTCTAATAGGGATCTTAAAAAGGGCCCTCTATCAGGAGGACCCTAAAAATGATCCTTCATCAGGAGGACTCAAAAGGGACCATGACCCTAAAAAGGACCCTTTAGCGGGGGATCCCAGAGGGACCCCTTATATCAGGGCCTTAAGCGAAGTCCTTACAAGGCATCCCCTGGGTTCACAAGGATTAGCTACCCTTGTGGACATCAAGGAGGCCAAAGGGACTTACAAAAAAAAAACTATGGTAACGACAGTAATAAGTCTAGAGCGGTCACCAAGCCGTCTAGCCGAAAAGGGTCCTAAAAGAGACCCTTGCAAAAATAGTACTATGAATAACGATGAGAAGGACGCTTCTCGCAACAAATAATAAGCACGCACAAGAATATATAAAAGGATAACTAGGACCCAAGGGGTCAAAATATCCTTATAAGAGTAATCAAGAGGCACCAAAAGAGGTCCCAGTGAACCCTTTCACATGGACTCCAAAGGACCTCCAGCCTGGTAAATAAAAGAGGGGAACCAACCAAACCCCATCATATAGGCTTAAAAGGGCCTCAAATGCAGTAGAATAAGAGATAAATAGCAACACATGTATATATACATTGAAAAAGAAAGTTTTAAAGATAGTACAAGAGTTACAAAAGAAAAGTAGTAGTGATAATGATATTACAGAGTCAAAAAAAAAAAAAAAGAGCGTACACCCATGGTGGGCTAGCTAACAAAAGTTATGAAATGACTACTTCACAGCCTTCTACCATGGACGCTCCACAGGGCCGCTCGAGCGACGACATGCTCACCAAAAGAAGAGAAATCAAAATTGGGATCCTGCCTCCATATGTTGTAAAGGGCGCGGTCTATGGACCTGTACTCAATGGCAGTCTTCTTCGCCTCCAAGGAAGCATTTCTCTCCTGCAACGTAGTGACATTGGTCCTAGCAGCCTGGAGTTCGGTCCTGGTAGCCTCAACTTCGGCCTTTGCAGTCTGGAGTTCGACCCTGATAGACTCAACTTCGACCTCTAAATAAGTAACCCTCTCCTGCGACACTGTCACGATATCCTTGGTCGCCTGGAGTTCGCTCTTCAAGCTGGCAACTTGGTCCTTCAGCTCCTTGGCCTTGGCAATCGCCTTCAGCTTCCTTCTCGACGAGGTGGCAAGTTTGGCCCGAACCTTCTTTAGCTCAGACTGGGTTTTCTCAAGCTCTTTCTCGAGCTCCTGGACCCGGGCTGTAAGGCAGTCCCTCTCAGCAGTAGACGCGGAGAGGTTGCTAGACGAGTCGGCAAACCGTAGAGCCACGGTATAGGTCTGCACAAGAAAGTTAACGACATCAACAATAAGTAACAAAAAGAAAAATGCATGTACATCTATACATAATAATGCCGATGCGAGTTGTAGGAACTCACCCAGGCCATGGTGCGCCTTAGGGTTTCCCCAAGGTCCGTCTAGGCAACGTTCCCAAGACCTTTCCAGTTAGATACGGGGAGGCCCGAGGCAAGTTGGATGTATCGCTGCCCGTAAGACGTCGCCATCCGAGTCACCCAGGGCTCCACATCCACACCAGTGGCACCTGGTTGGGTGAGGATGGATGACCCGCTCGCCGAATCAGGAGGGGGCGCGGTGAAAGTGGAAAACTGAGGATCTGGTAGATCAGAGGGAGGCTCCGGAAGGTCGGCAAAATAAGTCCCCAATGGTCCAGGGTCGAGAGGAGCCTGAGTGAAGGCGTCGTAGCCCTCAGGGTCAGGGCAAACATAACACCCCGGAATGGCCTGCTGTTCTTGAGAATGAGGGGGTATGTCCGGATCATAGGAGGCACATGGAGGGCATCCCCCAAGAGATGGGGGCAGCTGGAGGGATCCCCCGCAGTCAAGGGGGGCTTCCTCCGGCTCTTCCTCATCCTCATCGTCATCCGAGCAAGGCTCGGTCAAGGCCCCTTCATCTTCGTGGACCCAGAGATGGTACACAACAACTTGGGGTCCGAGACAAGGGACAATTTATAGCGGTTCAGATTCTTCACGGTGAATAGGCACACCGCCTTTTTCATAGCGGGGTCAGCGCTGAGGAACGTTCTCATGTCTCTCGCTTCCAACCCGACAACTATGGGTTTAGCAAATTGCTCTGCATAATACACGCCATGGTCGATATGAACGTAAGTCATGAAACAATAAGTTGTAAGAAAGTAAAAGAGAGAAAGTGATGCTCAGGGTACTTACTGATAGTGGCCCGAAAGTCCTCGCGGACAGAGAGGGGGCCTTCCACGAAGAAAAAGTCCAGCTTCCAGGACCCTGGGTTGGACACCGAGCCCTCTATCAAAGTGGCCTCGTTGTTGGCTTTTTGTAAATAGTAAAAGCCCTTGGACTTGGGAAGGGGCATGAGGTTGTAGAGGAAATGCACCTCCGTCGCCGTAGGAGCGCGTTTAAACAGCTTCGTGAATGCAGCTTAAAGTCAGCTTAAAGTCAGCCAGCCATTGGGAGCCAGCTGAAGCGGGGCAAGGTCGAAGTAGTTGAGGACCGCAATAAAGAACGGGTGTAACGGGATGGTACCACCTGCCTTCAGGATGTGCTCGCTGAGGGCCACGAAGCCGGGCCTAGGACTGTCAGCCCGACATGTCTCTTGAGGAACATATAACGCGTACTCCGGAGGGACATGATAGTGATCCAAGATGTCCATCAGTTTGTTTTCAGACACACACGACACCAGTTCGGTTGCTATTAAAGGAGCATCGTTCGGTTCACTGGAAGTCACCTGTCGTTGTGCCCTCGGCATATTTGCAAAATCAAAAGAAAAATGTGAGGAAGGAGCAGAACACTTGACCCTCCATTTTTTCTTCCTAGCAAGAGTCTTCCATCGAGGGAGCGACTGCGGAAGTGCTAAGCTAGGAAAAACCAAGACTAGGGGTTGAGGAGAAGCAGGGCAGTCCCATGACAGTCATCAGGCGAGGATGGGCTGGAAGGCTCAGGCGGAAGGTGTTCCTCCATAAACTCCAAATCCCTCTGCAACTCTAAGAGGGTCACCCTAAGGCTCGCTACATGGTCATTAAAGTCTGGGGGGACAGGTGCTCCGTCTCCTCTCGACACCGAGTCAATCTCGCTCTCCACCACCCAAATTTTACGCCTAAGTTTAGCCATGTACTCAAGATGGCGGATACGGGCCTGCCTTAAGGAGTCATAGTCCTGGTGAGGGTTTCCTTCAGGGGACTCTGAGTCTGAGGACAGGTCAATAAACTCAACCCTCAGAGGTATGTCGGACGGGCCGTCACTGGCCATGAGACCTCGTCCCGAAAGCGAAAAGGGGTTCACGTATAAATAAGGGGATTGCTACAAAACACAAAGGAATAGGCTTAATATCTCTAGATGCAAATGCCCTAAATGACCCACTACAGAGTATAAAAAAGAGGGGCATGCAACTGGGCAAACTCACTGTGAGCTCAGGCCATGGTCCCCCATCTCGAAAGACGCTAAGTTGTACCCAATGAATGTAAGGGAAAAAGAAAATATACCTCAAGCAGATAAGATGGAGCATTGTCGAGGTCGAAAGGAGGTCGAGGGCCAAAAAGCACAGAATGGTCGAAATCACGTTTCTGCAGAAATAAACAAAAATGGTGTGTTAGCCTCCAAATAGACATACCAAAGAATTAGCTCATATGTAAAAAAAAAAAATGAGATGAAAAAAAAAATGAGGGAAGCTATGGCAAAAATGTGGGAGTGGGGGATTTAACCCCTTACCTCTTGAAAGAGGAAGGATTCTCCAAACCACTAAGCCAAGGAAGTAAGGTGAAAATAATAGGCCTTCCATGAAGGCCTATATATGAGAATCAAGGAGAATAGTCTACAAGAGCACCTAAAGGTCCTCTCCTAGACTGGGGGGCAAGTGTGGACGCTCAATATTCCACGCCCATAAAAGAACCAAGACGTGTGTTAAGGTCCCTTAAAGGCCTAAATGCATGCTTGAGCCACGAGACGCTCGGGCCACCACCCTCTTGCAACGGCCTCGCATGCCTAGGACTGTGCCCCGCGAGATGACCTCTTGTGCCTAGGTGCGTGACGCATAAGGGAGCCTCGTGTGCCCAGGGGCATGTCTCGTTGGCAGGCCTCGCATGCTTAGGACCATGCCTCGCAAGATGGCTTCGCGTGCCCAGCCTCGCACCCCAACGCTCGTGGCCTCGCGCCCCAGTGCCCGTGGCCTCGCGTCCGAGCGTGCGCGGCCTCGCCCGAAGCATCCTCGGCCTCGCGCCCCAGCGCCCGTGGCCTCGCGTCCGAGCGCGCGCGGCCTCGCCCGAAGCATCCTCGGCCTCGTGCCTTAGCGCTCGTGGCCTCGCGTCCGAGCGCGCGCGGCCTCGCCCGAGCATCCTCGGCCTCGCGCCCCAGCGCCTGTGGCCTCGCGTTCGAGCGTGCGCGGCCTCGCCCGAGCATCCTCGGCCTCGCGCCCGTGGCCTCGCGTCCAAGCGTGCATTCGGCCTCGCGCCCCGAGTGTTCCATGCTGTGTGAGGCACATGCCCTTGGGAGCCACACCATCAGGTGGCCATGCGAGGGAGGCCTCGCGAAGGAGGCTTGTGAGCAGCATGGGAGCCGCACCATGAGGGGGCCACGCGAGAGAGGCCTCGCGTCAGGAGGGCCGCGCCACCAAGGGGCTCGCGAGGGAGGCATCTTGCCTCGCACACTTAGACATCTGGCGAGGCCACGTGCCTATCACCTATGTCCATGGGTGGCCTCGGGGTGCTTCAGGCATCTCGTGTCAAGGATCTGAGAGCCCCACCTCATGCCACGACCATTACATGCACCAAGTGTCCCATTCCCTATACGTTGAGACCCCAATGCTTAAAGGCTCCGGTACGAGTCGAATGGAACATACTTGTACGATCTAGTACTGGGTACGGCCGCTAAGACCCTGTATGTCGAGTACGGACACCCATACCAGTGGGGTAGTGGGGGTGCTGGGATAAGAGTTGTGGCCCGTACGTCTACGGCCAGGAGTCAGAGTCGACACCACTACCACCTGCGCCACTATGTCTGTCACCACTCCTCTGACATGAGTACGGACAAGTAGTGGAGACATCCTCTTGACGCCTGCCCCTGTACTGGATGCAAGACCTCAACCTCTGAAACCACTCTCCTGACAAAGTACTTATGTACCACTTGGTCTCCTGGACCACCATGTATCCAAGGCCACCAGAGCCTACTATAAAAAGAACCCCTCTCCCACATGGGAGGGGGTTGGAAAATTTATTGTAGCAAGTGCTTGAGAGTGAATGAAATATTGATTTCTCCATTGTTGTTCTGCCATTGTTCTTGAGTTATTACTTAAATTTCTAAGGCTTTCTTATTGACAATCTTTACTTTGCAATTTTTTCCAACTTAACCTAGTTGACGAGTTCTCACCGTCAACAACGGTCCACTAGTATTATGAATACATGTGATCTAGATCCGGATCACTAGTGTGGTAGGACACTTCAGTGGAGGTGCTTTATATATTAGAGAATATATAGAACTGGACCAGATATGTTTATTAATACTTAGTTAAATACCGTTTCGAAGTATTAATTAAATATATCAACTAATGATCATATACAAATAGATCTTAATCCTGAAGTTACTATGAACTCCTGTTTATGTTATATGAGTTCTTTGATTCACTTGTTAGGGTCTGTCAGAATGATCAGGCTAGAAACTTTTGTTTTGCGAACTCATTAATGTAGATGGCTGGGGACATAGTATACAGATATGGAATCTATGCCTTCTCGCAAAAGATTGAATGATGGTTCTCTTAAGGGTTGACTTTTGGGATTGAAAGGTTATTGAGCTCAAATTCATAATTTAGTTATGAATTAACCTTCACTAGTAAAGTCAATGGTACTTAAGGAAACAAGAGATAATTAAAAGGGTAAAACGGTAATTTTATTCCCGATTAATTATGAACCATTATTAGAGGGTCAAGTTGTAAGCAATGATTATATCAATGGACGCTTTACGATTATAAAGTACTCAGTAAATGAAATGTCTATAATTACAAGAGTGCAGTCTCATATTTATAGTGGAATAATCATGAGATTAATAAATTAAGATTATTTAATTAAAGAGCTTAATTAATAATCTCAAATTTATTGGAGCTTGGAATTATAGGTCCATAGGTCCCCATAGCGGCTCTATCAACACTGTTCAAGGTAAGAGTTGATATGAAGGGAAAAATAGTTTAAAGACATATTCAAGAAGAAATTGTTCTTCAGGCCAAATATGCAATTATATGATAATAGTGATTAATTAATTAATTACAAATTAGTTGTAGTTAACAAAATTAATTTATATTTAATTATTGTATAATTTTCGAAATGATATTAAATAATTAAATTAATTTAGAAATTTAATTAAATAAATAATTAATTATAATTTTTGAAATTATAATAAATTAAATATTTATTTTCGAAAATATTGGATTTAATTAATTGGTAGAATTAATTAAATATCTTTATTTGAGTGAGAGATAATAATCTGATAAGTTCAAATTGGATTTGAATTTAAAAGATTAATATTTATTCAAATAATTAATTATATTTGATAATTAATTTAAATTTGAATTAGTTATCAGGTTGTTAGATCTTATCTGATAAAGTAGTTTGAATAAATAATTAAATAAAAATTGAAAAACCAACATCCCTAAGATTAGGGAGGCTACATGTGCACACACAGTCGCGTGTAGGGCAATTTCCAGGGATAGGATTTTCATTTTTATTTAATTAATTAATGGATAATTAAAAAATTGGTTTTTGTTTTTTTTCATTAATTAATTAAAAAGTAAATTGTAAAATGGTTACAGATTTATTTTTTGAAAATTTGAATATTTTCTTTTAAGTATGACTAATCAGAAAAATATTCAGATAAGTGAGACAACTCAGTCTATTCGCTCTGTGAAAAATAGAACGATAGTTTTCTCTCCCTGAAAATAAAGAACTAATTCTCAGGCCTATTATCTTGATCTCATGTGTTGAGTACATCAAGTAGAATCACAAATAAACTATCCTTCATTCTCTAAGTGCCCACACACTTCTTGAGGTGTAGAGAACGCTTTGGAAGATCTTGGTGTGAGTACATGGGAGCGGCTTGGATAGAAAGATCGTTCTAAATACGAAAAGATAGCAAGGACACTTGATAGGCTTCAAGAGGTATGAATTCTATCCTTAACTTGCTTATGATTAATGTATGTATATTAATGGATCTGCATATTTAAAGGTAGTTTAAATATGTTACAAAATTTTTGTTGTACACTGGGCCAACCCCACCACCATTCCGCTGTGTATTAGGAAACTCGTTCCTAACAATTGGTACCAGAGCGGTCATTAATCTCTGCATACATTAATTAATGTGTGGGCATAATATGCATTCTTATGTTATTGTAATACATGTGAATGAGTGGATGTATGTATGATTATAGTTAATTCTTAAGGGTCGTTAATTATATGGTGTTTTGGGTTTAGGAAATGTTCTTAAATTTCTAGATGAAAAATGTAAGCCATTTTGGGGCATAGGAATTTTGTAATTTTAATTTTCTGCGTTAAAATTATTTGAAAAATTCTGTAAGGCCTGAGCCCCGAAGCCCGAGCCTCACCCAGCCGAACTGCTGCGTGCCCAGCCCCTGCGTGCTGCCTGCCTAGGCGCGTCGCGCACCTCGCCCAACCGAGTGCCCGTGCCCATGCGCCTGCATCTGCCGCGCGCGCTAGCCTGCCTCTGCGCCTGCATCTGCCGCACGCCCAGCGCGCGCCCCTGCGCCTCGCCCAGCTGCACACCTGCACGTCCCTGCGCCCCTGTGTGCCGCACCCAGCAGTAGCCTGTGCACCCCAGCCGTATGCCCCATGCTGAGCCACCATATGCAATTGCCCGTTTTAAACCCTAGGGCTTGCATCCAAAAATTGTCCATTTAAATTATGGGCTTAATTAAGTTAACCCATAACTAAAATTGTTTTATTTTGAATTAATTGTATGAGCCCAAATTCAAATCTGGGCCTAATAAATTATCGGGCATCAAACCCAAGTTAATTATTCTTAAAATTTGTTTAAGATAATTAAAAGCTATTTTAATTCAAAATTAAATGGATAAGTGGCTTAATGGATCAAGACTACTTGTGAAGGCCCAAAGTTATAGATATAGATCTATTTAGGTCTTATTTAGTTTCTTACATTTTTGTGTATATTTTTGCAAGTGTGGTAATTTTTCTAGAAATACCCAAGACACCCGGCCCGCATTTATTTATTTATTTAAATGTTTGAATGTGATTAAATTGTTTAATACTTTATCATGCATTTTTTGACATGCCATACATATAACCCACACAGTATTTAAAATTGTGCATGCATCTCATATGAGTAGAACCATGCCTTATGATTGTTCTATGTGATTATATGCTGGTCCATATAATAATAAATCTAGTTTTTAACTAGTTCAAGATCGGAAATAGATTTTAAAAGTTGTTTAATTTCTAGTATTTAATAAAATTGTTTTATTAAATTATAAATGATATTCTTAGTAATTATAGCAAAATAAAATTGAACTAATTAGGGCATAGTTCTATGATTTTAATTTTGCTTAATTTGATTAGTAATTATTAAAATATCATTTGGTAAAAATAGATCACTTTATTTTTACAACCAATTAAAAAGCATAGGATGTTTTGAGAAAACACATGTTCTAAAATAGTGAGTGGGAGAGGGAGTTATGACAATAAGTCCAATGGTCTCCATTATTAGTTAGCATCGAGGTAGCATGGAGAGGGCCTCACGGCACCATTGCTTGTGTCCCTTCCTAAGGAAGGCTTTTGACTGTGTTATTCTCAAGGCAAACTTCTTTTTCAAGAATAAGATTTAATGATGTATTTCAAGTTTGACTGACCCTAAGGCACACTCTTGAGTTAAGTCATTGATCTAAAATAATGGGTTGTACTCACAAGGTACATTAGGCTTTCGAGCGGACTAGTGTATTCTTGACCAAACAAGCGATTGTTTATAAGTCAAAAGAGAAATATTGATTTAAGTTTTAACTTATAAATTTGAGAACTTGTCTCAAAATTAATTTGGAATTAGTCTGACCTACCCTAAGGCTGGTCCATTAATGTTCAAATTAATTAATCGTGGAATTAGTAATTATTTTTATGTGTTTTTTGTTGCATTCATGCATCACGTTTACTATTCCGAAAATAACTGATATTTATTATATGCATAAATTCATTTTGTTTATTTATTTATTTTCAGCAATTATGTCTAGCTCAAATCCTGTATCTTCTTTACTTGCTAATGAAAAGTTGACTGGTGAAAACTACATGAAATGGAAATCAAACTTGAACATTGTATTAATATGTGAGAAGCCTAAAAAGTCATCCAAAAGGAAAGAGAACAAGAACACTATAACCTCCAAAAGGAAGACCCCAAAAGGGACTTGCTTTCATTGTGGAGAAAATGGTCACTGGATGAGAAACTGTCCAAAGTATCTCGCTGACCTCAAAGAGAAAAAGACAGGTAAATTTGATTTACTTGTGTTAGAAGCTTGTTTAGTGGAAGATAATTCCTCATCCTGGATAGTAGATTCAGGAGCCACTAACCATGTCTGCTTTTCTCTTCCGATTCTTAGTTCAACGAGGAAGCTTGCTGATGGAGAGGTGACTATGAGGGTAGGCAGTGGTCAGATTGTCTCTGCAGCAGTAGCAGCAATTGGAACAGCCCGTTTGGAATTTGAGAATAATAAATTTCTTGTTTTAGAAAATGTTTATTATATTCCTGGATTTTCTAGAAACTTAATTTCTGTTTCTATGTTGCATGAACAAAATTTTAAAATCTCTTTTAATAATAATTCGATTGTTATTTCAAGATATGGTTTTAAGATATGTTCTGCAAAATCTATCGATGGGCTTTATAAACTGCAAGCTAAAGAGAAATCTGTTAATAATTCTGAATTATTTAAAACAACTAATCCAAGATCTATTAAACGACAAAAGACTGATTCCGATAGTGATACATATCTGTGGCACTTGAGATTGGGCCATATTGGTCTAGACAGAATAAATAGGCTTGTAAAGGATGGTCCTTTAAGAGAACTATCTATTGGATCTCTCCCTATTTGTGAATCCTATCTAGAAGGTAAAATGACTAAGAGACCTTTCTTTACCAAAGGTTCAAGAGCCACAGAACCACTTTAGCTAGTACATACGGATGTTTGTGGTCCACTTAATGTATAAGCAGGAGGAGGTTATGAATACTTCGTCACTTTTATTGACGATTATTCAAGATATGGTTACCTATACTTAATGCAAAGAAATCTGAAACTTTTGGAAAGTTCAAAGAATTTCAAGCAGAAGCTGAAAAGCAATTAGGTAAGTCACTAAAAGCTCTTCGATCTGATCGAGGAGGAGAGTACTTGGATTTTGAATTCAAGGACCATCTGTGTGAGCATGGCATTCAATCCCAACTCACAGCACCTGGAACGCCACAACAAAATGGTGTTTCGGAAAGATGGAACAGAACGTTATTAGATATGGTTAGATCAATGATGAGTTTCTCATCATTACCACTGTCATTCTGGGGCTATGCGATTCAATGTGCTCTATACATATTAAATGTTGTTCCATCTAAGTCTATCCAAAAGACACCCATAGAATTATGGAATGGTTGTAAACCTAGTTTACACCATTTTTGAATTTGGGGTTGTCCTGCACACGTGCCTAAAGGAAAGACTGGGAAGTTAGAATCACGCTCTGAGCATGATATAAGCGCCGCCTTGGTCAAAGGAAAAAAGAAGCATTAGCAGTCCGTATACTATGTCAGCAAGCGGTTGGTAGACGCAAAAACTCAGTACCCAGAAATAGAGAAGTTAGCATATACCTTGATAGTGGCTTCGCGAAAGCTGATGCCCTATTTCCATGCTCATGCTATTGAAGTGCTCACCAACACCCCTTTGCGTCAAGTCTTGCACAAACCGGAGACTTCGGGAAGGTTGTTAAAATGGTCAGTTGAGTTAAGTCAGTTTGACATTATTTATACCCCAAGGACCTTGGTCAACGGGCAGGTACTTGCAGATTTTATAGTTGAGTTTGCATATCGACCCCATGAGGAGGGAGAAATAGAAGAGAATGAACCAATGGGCGGAGGGGAAAAACAACCTGAAGAATGGAGCCTCCATGTGGACGGGGCGTCTAATGAAGGAGGAGCCGGCGCTGGCATAGTTATGACACGACCTAAGGGACATAAGATGTATTGTGCATTAAGATTCAGATTTGAAGCTTCCAACAATGAAGTAGAATACGAAGCACTACTGGCTGGCCCGTGACTAGCCAAAGAGCTGAAGGTAACACATTTGCATGTCTTTACTGACTCACATTTAGTAGTATTTCAGGTGAATGGCGAATATCAGGCTAGAGGCCCAAAAATGGCCGCATATCTTGCCAAAGTGAAGGGTATTCTGATCAGTTCAAAAAATACACCATAGAACAGATCCCAAGGGAGCAAAACATGAATGCCGATGCTCTCGCAAAACTCGCCTCTACTCGAGACAAAGACACGCTCGAGTCCATCCCTGTCGAATACCTCACCAGAACAAGCATAGCAGAAGAAGGGGTTCACATGGTCAATAATCCTGAGGATTCATGGTCTACACCCTTCTCACAGTTCTTAAGTGATGGAACGTTGCCTTTGGACATAAAAGACGCTCGTAAGCTGATTTATAAAGCCACCCAATACACCATAGTAGATGGAGTTTTGTATAAAAGAGGCTTCTCCACCCCACCCTTACGGTGTATAGACAAGGGGGAGGCTTTAAAGGTCCTACAAGAGATACACGAAGGAGAGTGTGTAAATCATGCTGGGGGGAATCCACGGAAAAAAGGCCATACGACAAGGGTATTATTGGCCTACCATGGAAAGGGACGTGGGCGATTTTGCGAGAAGATGTGACAAGTGCCAACGACATGCAAATTACCCCAGACAGTCACCAAATGAGCTAGTGAGCATGACCAGTCCGTGGCCCTTTGCTGTGTAGGGGATTGACTTGGTCGGAGCATTACCAATAGGAAGGGGATGAGCAAAGTATGCGGTTGTAGTAGTCGATTACTTTACTAAATGGGTGGAAGCAGAGCCTATAGTCAACATAATGGCTAAGCAAATCACCACCTTTGTCAACACATTTATCGTTTGCAGGTTTAAAGTACCCTACAAGATAATCTCTGACAATGGGACACAGTTTGAAGGAGGGTTATTTGAAGAATATTGTAGAGAAAAGGGAATCAAGAGGAGTTTCTCCGCTGTAGTGCACCCACAAGCCAATGGACAAGTGGAGGCCATCAACAAGATCCTAAAAAGGAAGCAGAAAACAAAGTTGGAAAAGTTGAAAGGAGCCTTGGTCGAGGAACTGCCCAATGTGCTTTGGGCCTACAGGAGCATGCCCCATTCCACTACTGGAGAAACACCTTTCGCCTTAGCCTATGGGTGTGAGGCTGTTCTTCCAATAGAAATGAAAGTCAACTCCTTCCGCATAAAAGCATACGGTGACCAGGCTAACCACGCAACATTGGCTGAAAATTTGGACCTGTTGGAAGCGAGAAGAGAAAGGGCACAACTGAAGTTGGCAACGTACTAGCAACGACCCGCAAGATACTATAATCAAGGGTGCGAGAGAGGATGTTCAGGGTCGGAGACCTTGTGTTAAGGAAATTTCTGCCAAACACTCGAGACCCGAGTACGGGTGCATTAGGGGAAAATTGGGAAGGGCCCTACCAAGTTGCTCAGGTGGTGCCCCCTAACACCTACAAGCTGGCATGTTTGGATGATACCATGGTACCCAGAGCATGGAGCACAGAGCATCTAAAAAAAATATTATCAGTAAGACCTCCATGTCTGAGGCAAGAATATTATTGCTTTGTCTAAACATGCAAGTTTAAGTGTAATAGCTATGAAGTAGAGGGATAACTTAGACCCCTTGATATGTAGTAAGAACAAAGTCACCATAGGTAGCTATGTACTCCACTCATTTCAATGCATATGTTTCTATTTAACATCCAATGAATATGTAGTACGAACTCTCATGTATAAGAAAAATGATCACACTGTCTAACTCTCATTTCCAATAATTATCAAAGTGCATGAGAAAAATGATCAAAGTGCCCGATGAGATAAATCTCGGAAACCACTTGGGGGGCAGAGTATATAGCCAAAAATGGATCCTAAAAGAGACCCTTATATAAAAAGGAGTCCTAAAAAAGACCCTTATAAATAAGGAAGAAGACCTTGCAAGGCACCTCTTGAGTTCACGAGGATTAGCTACCCTTATGAACATCAAGAAGGTCAAAAGGTCTTGCAGGAAAAGCCTCCTAATAAAGGCTGATACCTCAATGAGAGGAAAGGCCTCAGGAAGAGCATCCACCAATAAGTCTAGAGCGACCACCAAGCCATCTAGCCAAAAAGGGTCCTAAGAGAGACCCTTGCAAAAATAGTACTATGCATAATGACGAGAAGGACGCTTCTCGCAAGAAATAATAAGCGCGCGCAAAAGTATATAAAAGGATGACTAGAACCATAAGGGTCAACATATCCTTATAGATAAAATCAAGGTGCACCAAAGAGAGACCTATCGAACCCCTTCGCGTGGGCTCAAAATGACCTCAAGCATCGAGAAGCAAAAAAAAAAAAAAATGATCACATATATATATAAATGAGAAAGAAAGTTACGATAATGTGGCAGGACTTAGAAAAGTTAAAAAAAAAAAGAGGTTCAAAGGACCTTACAACCAAATCGAATTAAAAGGTAAAAACTATAGAAGCAAAATCTCAAGGCCTCCTGCCGTGAGCATTCCACTCGGCCACCTTGGCGACGACATGCTCACCAAAGGAGGAGCAATCAAAGTTAGGATTCTGCCGCCACATTCCATAGAGGGTGCACTCTATGGACTTGTACTCGACCTCAACCAAATTAACCTCCAGGAAGTGACCCTCTCCGGCAACGTCGCAACCCTGGCTTCTGCTCCCCCCAGATCAGCCTCTAGACGAGTGACCCTCTCCTGCAACATCACAGCCTTGGCTTCCGCAGTTGTAATGCCCCAAAATCCCTAATGAGATTTAATGGTTGGATTAGTAGAACGGAAGGGCCATAATTGATTTATTATGCCATTAAATGATTATGTGCATGTTTATGTGCATTATATTATAATATGATGTTAAATGCATGCATGTGGGTCCACATTTCATCATAGGGGAATTTTTGTAATTTGGCCCGTTGAGGGCGTAATTGTATATTTTCATGCATGTTGGTGAACTATTGTTAAGGCCACATTATAATGTGGATTTGTTCAAGTCATTCGGCATGACACGATCTTTGAGTGCAAGTTAGCAGTTTGGTCATAACGGGGTTGATTTCGAGGCTCGGGGTGAGTCTCAGGGTAATTTGGTGATTAGAACGTTACTGGGAAATAAAGGGCAATGGGATATGGTTTATTGGTATTTGAGAATATTAGGAATAACAAGATTTGGAGAGCGTTAATTAAGATTAACGAGATAGGCGGGAAAGGACGGTTTTACCCTTGGAAGCTTTTAAAGGACTTTAAATGACCTAGGGGCAATATAGTCTTTTCACCCTAAGGATAGATATAGCCATTTGAAGGTTGTAGAAGCTTAAGAAAACATATCATATTTCTTCTTCTCCCGTACACCATTTTCCTTCATTTTCTCTTTGGATTTTTGAGCTTAATTTGAGGAACCAAGCTAAGGAAGTGAGTCTTGAGGGCTTAGGGTTGAGTTCCACCATTGAAGAGGGTTCTATACTGAGCTTAAGGTAAGTTTCTAGCCATTAAAACTCTGGTTCTAGCCTTGTTTTTCATTTGGTTTTCAACTTGGATTTTGAGTTGGATAATTGAGGATTGATGAGAGTTTTTGGCTATGATTGCTTGGGTTATGATGCCTAGGATTTGTATGTAGGGTATTTGGGATCATTTGGGAGTTTGAATGAGGTTTGGAAGCTTTTTTTGAAGGTTAGAAATGGAGGAGTCGAAGGAGGGAAAAACCAGGGTTGAAATCCCTGGTTGTAGCGCTACAGTGCCCAGGTATGGGCGCTACAGTGCTAGCCAGGGGCCTTCAATTCTGCTTGTAGCACTGGGGCACTAGGGGGTAGCGCTACCCTGCTTTTCCAGATTCCTATTTTGGGCACTTTTGAAGGTTTTTGGCATGGGGTTTCAATTCCTAAGACTCGGGATTGAATCTACTCACCGTTTGGGTACAATTCGGGGTCCCGGGAGTGAGGTTTAGGTCAAGAACCTTCTATTGTTGATTTTCATTGATGGAGGTTATATTTGGTTATGACTAGGTGACCGCTAAAGAATCAAAGGGCCGATCATTCTCAAGGGTCGTTCTCTTACTATTTCTCGCTCAAACCAGAGGTAAGAAAACTGCATCCCATATGTGACATGCATGGTTATTATTGAGGCATGTTGAGTGTTTAAATGTGGACATTGATTGCATATCAAATGCTTAGAAAATATTTCTTACTTGTGAATGTCACTGAGTCATTAGTCAGAATCGGCAATGGTATCGGTATTAACTGTGAAGCTGTGACTCATTAGGCAAGTTCGGTAGTAGTACTGAGCACTGGTCGTATGGTATTGACTTAAGAGTCAAGAACAGTTTTAGTGTGTTTAATGCAAGCCGAAAAGATTAGATCTAATCGACATAAGCATTATCATCCCGAGCATGAAATGCTTGACCGACCTTAAGTTCGATGAAAAATAAAAGCGTTTGTCTAGTCTAATAGCTATTTACTTAGAGCCAGGGCCAGAAGGCCCAGATGACTGCATCATCACATGGCTAAGGGTGCAGAGCCCATGTTAGTGACTCACTCATTAGTCACTCATCTGATTCAAGTTAGTGAATTGCTCATCAGTCACTCATCTGATTTAAGTTAGTGACTTACTCATCAGTCACTCATCTGATTAGGGCTACACGCCCCAACATGATTATCAAAATCTCGATATTATCTAATTAGGGCTACAAGCCGTAGCATGGCTACCAAAACCTTGAACTGATATTCACTCATCTTGTTAGGGCTATAAGCTCTGTATGATTATTATGATCATCATTTGATATTATATACATGCAGTAATGAGTTTTCTTGTAGAGCCTTGACTCACAAGTGCTATGTGGTGCAGGTAAAGGGAAATAAAAGCTCACCCATCCTTGAGTGGATAGCTTAGGTGGTGATGTGTACATATGCGGCCGCTTGACCACCACGACCAAGGAGTTTTTCAGAGGAACTAGCGGTTAACCCTATTTTTGCCGCTTAGGTCAGTGGGTTGTAATTTGTACACTGTAATGACCATTTTGGATTGTAAATATATTGTAAATGCTTTTATGGGCCCATGAACAATTTTATGTTTTAAATAAAATATATCCTTTCCTTTTGATCAAGTTTTTCACCTTAGCTTGTTAATAACACCTAGATGCACGTTTATAACCAAATGACTCGATTAACGAGTTTAGCACGGTTCAAAGTTCACAGTAATGGTCTTGGAGTAACCAGGGCATTACAACTTGGTATCAGAGCGTGCTAAGGTTTAGGGTTCCTGTAGACTGGCTGGGCATGTACACTCACCACTGAAGACAAGCTCAACTCATGGTTTGGTAACTATTTATGTGGTTATATATTTAACTGCTTAAATAAAGTATAAATGCTTTACCTGTATACATGAAATACATTGATAAGGCTGTGCCTTGACTACTGCATCATTAGCAAGAACGTGCTTATTAGTACTGAT
This sequence comes from Humulus lupulus, assembly GCF_963169125.1. Taxonomy (NCBI): domain Eukaryota; kingdom Viridiplantae; phylum Streptophyta; class Magnoliopsida; order Rosales; family Cannabaceae; genus Humulus; species Humulus lupulus. The sequence continues at coordinate 19,112,266 of NC_084801.1, read as the reverse complement.
ATTCCTAGAACATGCTTATTAGTATTGTTCATTGTGAATGATTAATTGATACGTGTTATATGCTAAATGCTATGATCATGTATCCATCTCTATATTTGTATAATTGTGGAATATAGGTGATTATCTGTTGATCTTGGACCGTGAGGCGGCAATAGGTTTTGTTATTACTGCTTGTTGACGGTGAAAGCTCGTCAACGAAATTATATCGAAAAACTCAAAGGTAAGTATGGAGATCTTTGGATTAGAACTTAGAATAGACTTATGTAAGGACAAACACAGATCATCAATGAAGTAAGCCTCTGTATATTGCTTAACAGTCTGAGTGTACAAAGAATTTTTCAACCCCCCTTGCTGGAGGGGTGAAGGTCTATTTATATTGGGGCTCTAATGGCTCCTGATACATTGTGGTCCCAAGGGATGAGATTGTACATAGATACATTGTCAGGTCAGGGTTGTGGCATAGGTCATAGTGGAGCTAAAGGTTGTGGTGTCGGACTGGTACATAGCCAGAGGTATACAGGTATTGTCTCCACTCTTTGTACAAATCTGTACCACCACTACTTGTATGATGCAAATGTCAGGGTCACGCCTCTATCATTCTCATGGTTGTACATTCTGCATCTGTATACGTACAAGTACCTTGTACCTGCTCACGTCCTTCGTTCTTGAAGGTCCTTCTCCCACCTCCAAAAAACATCTTCTCTCATCACCTTCTAATATTTTTCTAAGTGTCGAACCAAGCTTCTTTTATCCCGGCCCTATTCCTAGGTACGAGGCCTGGAAATAGGCATGTACGAGGCTTGGGGATGGGTCTCACGAGGCGAGACCCTTGGTGCCTAGACGAGTACCTAAACGTGACTTGGGCATTCACGAGGCTCAGGGATGGGTCTCACAAGGCGAGACCCTTAGTGCCTAGACGAGTACCCATAGGTGACTTGGGAATTCATGAGGCTTGGGGATGGGTCTCACAAGGTGAGACCTTTGGTGCCTAGGCAAGTACCCATGTGGTGTATGGGGGTGCACGAACCTTCTCGGCAGCCCTCACCTAGCCAGCCTTCAAGATGGTGCATAGCGCAAGGCAGACGCTAGTGACGCGAGGCTGATGGCGCAAGGCTGGTGGCCCGAGGCGCCTGGGCGTGCGGGGTCGTGATGTCTCGCGAGGTGCCAGGTGCGTGGCAGGTGAGCAAGGCGTGGTGCGCCTCGCTGCGTGAGGCTGGGCGAGGCATGGTGCACCTCACTGCGCGAGGCTGATGGGCGTGGCGCGAGACACATGGCCTCGCTATGCGAAGTTGGGTATGCTTGGGGAGAGGCATGGTGCGAGACACATGGCCTCGCTATGCGAGGCTGGATATGCTTGGGGGTAGAAAGATGGACGTGCCACCCTCGGCACTTGGCTGGCATGAGGCACATGGACGAGGCGAGGTGCGCCTCTCTTGGCGCTAGATAGATGGCCTCGCTATGCAAGGCTCTCCGTGTGCTGTGACACTGAGAGACCTAAACTCTTGCGCGACCCTCATGGGCATGCCACCCTCGGTACTTGACCAGCCGAGCCGTGTGGTGCCTCGCTATGCGAGGCACTAAGCATTGCGAGAGGTGTGCGAGTGCACTTGTCTGGCTACCTACATGAAGCCTCATGGTGCTAGCCTTCCTCCATGCAAGGGACAGAACTCGTAGAGGAATTTACACGTGTTGGCGTAACCCATGCCTCCTTCTTGGGTGCCTTGCACCTTCAGCGATTTTTTTTCTTGGTGGATTTTTGGCATCCACACTGCTTAACTGGCTGCATTGATTGTTTCAGCAAGGTATAAGTGATAGAATGATTCCAAGACAGACAGATTCATCAGCTAGCTAGGAAGATCAAGGCCAAAATAACAAGCAAGGTTAAGAGAATGACCAAAATCAAATTCCACAGCTAGCTCCTAATAACTGGCAACAATTGTTTAATGACTTGCAAGCAAGAGTTTTGAGGCAGGAAGAAGAAATCTACCTCCTGAGACAACAGCAGGTCCCTCTAGGAACCAGTGTACCAGAGGCACCACCTGTATCGATGCCAACAACTGAGCCTTTGCCTGAGGCTGGAAGTAAATGGGAACCTCTTTATGAAAGGTTCAGGAAACAGCAACCTCCAGTATTTGAGGGTAGTGCAGATCCAGCAAAGGTAGAACAATAGATGAGCATGATTACCACCATCCTTGATTTTATGAGGGTGACTGGTAATGAGAGGGTAGCCTGTGCCACGTATATATTTCACGAGGATGCCCGAATTTGGTGGGAAGTTATATCCCAGATCAGAAACATCAATGCACTGAGTTGGGAAGAGTTTCAGACTCTGTTCAACGAAAAGTACTACAATGATGCCATCAGGACTGCTAAAGCTAAAGAGTTTATCAGATTACTTCAGGGAAGTTTATCAATGACTGAGTATGCCCTGAAGTTTGACTGATTGGAAAAGTTTTCCGTGGAGCAGGTGCCCACTGATGGGACCAGAAGGGAGAGGTTTCTCCAGAGGCTACAACCTATATTAGCCCGGGATGTTCGTATATCACCACTATGGCAGGAGTTACTACTTATGCACCGGTGGTTGAGAAGACGCTCACAACTGAGAGCGCAGAGAACAAGATCTGGCAGGACAATGCAGCCAGAAGAAAGTTTAGGAGGACAGGTCCTCCATTTGTGGGTTCTGGTAGGGGTGAAGGCCCCAGAGATCAGAAGAGGAAGGTTCTTGAAACCTTCCCAGCTCCAGGTCCTGACCGGTGACCACGTGGTATTTCAATTGGCCGCCAGGGTGGTAGTGAGGCCTGAAAGACTTATCTTGAGTGCCCTAGGTGCAAGAGGCATCATTTGGGAGAGTGTAGGGAAAAGGCCTGCTTCTTGTGTGGGGCAGTGGGTCATTTCAAGAAAGATTGCCCTAAAACAAGAAAGGAAGAGCCCAGAAAAGAGAACAGCTCGGCCCCAGCTCGAGTGTTCACATTGACACAAGCAAAAGCTGAGGTTTCATCCTCAATAGCTACATGTCATCTTCTTAGTACTGGAACCCCTTATACTGTTTTGATTGATTCTGGTGCTACACAGTCTTTTGTTGCTAGTAGAATTATTGATAGACTGTGTAGACCAAGTGATTATTTTGCTGTGGGGTTTGGAACCTTATTACCTACTGAGGAGTTAGTAGTATCCAGGAGATGGGTCAGATCTTTGCCAGTGACAGTGGAGGGCAGAGAGTTGTCTGTGGATTTGATAGAGTTAGTTATGACTGACTTTGACATGATTCTTGGTATGGAGTGGTTAGTGAAGTATGGGGCAGCCATAGATTGCAAAAGGAAGATGGTCACCTTTGAGTCTGAAGGTGAGGATCCTTTTGTGTTTGTTGGTACTGTGCATGGACCCTGTATACCTATGATATTTGTTTTGAGGGCTAGAGATCTATTGCAAGGAGGTTGCATTGGATTCTTAGCCAGTGTGGTTGATACCACTAAGGTCATGCCAGTGAGACCAGAAGAGACTAGATTAGTCTATGAATTCCTGGATGTGTTTCCAGAAGATTTACCAGGGTTGCCACCGCACAGAGAGATTGAATTTGTGATAGAATTGGCACCAGGGACAGAGCCAGTGTCTAGAGCACCTTACAGAATGGCCCCAGCTGAGTTAAAAGAATTGAAAGTACATTTGCAAGAGCTGTTGGATTTAGGTTTTATCCTACCTAGTTTCTCACCTTGGGGTGCGCTAGTTCAGTTTGTGAAGAAGAAGGATGGTTCTTTGAGGATGTGTATTGATTTCAAAGAACTGAATAAGTTAACAATCAAGAATAAGTATCCTCTGCCAAGGATAGATGATCTGTTTGATCAGTTGCAAGGTAAAAGGGTATTCTCAAAGATAGACATTCGTTCTGGTTACCATCAGTTGAGGGTCAAGGAGGGAGACATACCGAAGACTGCTTTTCGCACTAGATATGGGCATTATGAGTTCTTAGTCATGTCCTTTGGATTAAGTAATGCCCCAGCTGCTTTTATGGATTTAATGAATAGAGTGATCAAGGATTATCTGGACCAGTTTGTGATCGTCTTCATCGATGATATTCTGGTTTATTCTCAGTCAGAGTCAGAACATGAGCAACATTTGAGATTGGTTCTATAGAGACTGAGGGAACACATGCTGTTTGCAAAGTTCAAGAAATGTGAGTTCTGGTTATCTCAGGTATCTTTTCTTGGGCACATTATCAGTAAGGATGGGATTAAGGTAGACCCAGCCAAGATTGAGGTAGTCAGAGATTGGCCAAGGCCAAAGAATGCTTTTGAGGTTAGAAGTTTCCTTGGATTGACAGGTTATTATAGACATTTTGTGGAAGGGTTCTCTAAGATTGCTACTTCATTGACTGAGCTGACACGCAAGAACCAGAAGTTTGTGTGGTCAGAAAAGTGTGAGAACAGCTTCCAGGAACTGAAACTTAGGTTGATTACAACTTTGGTTCTGAGTCTTCCAACAGATCAGGAGAAGTTTGTGATTTACTGTGATGCCTCACATCAAGGTTTGGGTTGTAATCTGAAGCAGGTAGGAAAGGTTATTGCTTATGCCTCACGTCAGCTGAAGGAGTATGAGCAGAGATATCCCACTCATGATTTAGAGTTGGCGGCTGTGGTCTTTGCATTAAAGGTATGGATGCATTACCTTCATTGGGAGAAGTGTGAGACTTACACTGACCACAAGAGCCTAAAGTACTTCTTCACGCAGAAAGACCTGAATATGAGACAAAGGCATTGGCTGGAATTAGTAAAAGATTATGACTGTGAGATTTTGTACCATCCAGAAAAAGCCAACGTGGTAGCTGATGCTTTAAGCCGGAAGGGTCCGGGGCAGGTTTATAGTGTTAGGCTGATAACACGAGAGTTAGCAGATGATATGACCAGAGCTGGTATAGAGTTGCTGGTGGGCCAGTTGGCTAGTATTATGCTACAGTCTACATTGTTGAAAAGAATCAAGGAGGGTCAGTTGGGTGATCCACAACTGATCAAGATCAGAGGGATGTTTTGGCTGGAGCATCCAGAGATTACATAGTGTCTGATTTGGGCTTGTTGAGATACAATGGCCGGATATGTGTTTTGTTAGACATTGCTATGCGACAGGAGATTATGGATGAATGTCATACTACACCTTACTCTTTGCATCCAGGCATCACGAAGATGTATCAGGATGTGAGGTCATTGTAGTGGAGTATGTGGCTAAGTGCTTGACATGTCAATAGGTTAAGGCTGAGCATCAGAGGCCAGCAGGGTTATTGCAGCCTCTGGATATCCTAGAGTGGAAATGGGAGGACATCACGATGGATTTCGTGGTGGGGTTACCCAGAACTGTTGGTCAACATTATTCAATTTGGGTTACAGTGGATCGCTATACCAAGTCAGCTCACTTCTTACCACTGAGGACTACATATACAGTTGATCAGTATGTAGATCTCTATGTGAGAGAGATCATGTGCCTCCATGGAGCACTGAGGTCAATCGTGTCAAATCAGGGCCCCACTTTCACTTCCAAGTTTTGGGGGAGTTTACAGAAGGCCATGGGAACACAATTGAAGTTCAGTACTAATTATCATCCTCAGATAGATGGAAAATCTGTGAGGACGATTAAGATATTAGAAGACATGTTGTGGGCATGTGTGCTGGACTTTGGTGGGTCCTGGAGTAAGTATCTACCTTTGATAGAGTTTTCCTACAACAACAATTATTAGTGACCATTGGGGTAACACCTTATGAGATGTTGTATGGTAGGAAATGCAGACTTCCCATTCATTGGGATGAGACAGGAGAAAGGAGATACTTGGGTCCTGAGGCAGTTCAGAGGACCAGTGAGGCCATTGAGAAGATTTGAGCTTGGATGCTCGCTTCTCAAAGCAGACAGAAAAGTTATGCAGATCCTAAGCGCAGAAACGTGGAGTTCCAAGTGTGAGACTACGTCTTCCTTAGAGTCTTGCCATGGAAAGGGGTGAAGAGATTTGGGAAGAAGGGCAAGCTGAGCCCTAGATTTGTAGGTCCATTTGAGATCCTGGAGAGGATTATTCAGGTGGCTTACAGGTTGGCCTTACAACTGGCATTGTCAGCCGTGCATAACATGTTTCACGTTTCAGCTCTTCGGAGGTATGTATCTGATGTGACTCATGTCTTGAGTTATGAAGATCTGGAGCTTAAGGCAGATCTCTCCTATGAGGAATAGCCAGTCCAGATACTTGACAGAAATGACAAGGTCCTCGGGAACAAGACGATACCTTTGGTTAAGGTATTATGGAGGAACAACAAGGTCGAGGAAGTGACCTGGGAGCTAGAGTTAGTCATGCGGAATCAGTATCCCGAGTTGTTTAGGTAAATTTCGAGGACGAAATTTCTGTAAGGAGGGGATAGTTGTAATGCCCCAAAATCCCTAATGAGGTTTAATGGTTGGATTAGTAGGCCAAGAGGGCCATAATTTATTTATTATGCCATTAAATGATTATGTGCATGTTTATGTGAATTATATTATAATATGATGTTAAATGCATGCATGTGGGTCCACATTTCATCATAGGGGCATTTTTGTAATTTGACCCGTTGAGAGCGTAATTGTATATTTTCATGCATGTTGGTGAACTATTGTTAAGGCCACATTATAATGTCGATTTGTTCGAGCCATTCGGCATGAGACAATCTTTGAGTGCAAGTTAGCAGTTTGGTCATAATGGGGTTGGTTTCGGGGCTCGGGGTGAGTCTCGGGGTAATTTGGTGATTAGAAAGTTATCGGGAATTAAAGGGTAATGGGATATGGTTTATTGGTATTTGAGAATATTGGGAATAACCGAAATTGGAGAACGTTAATTAAGATTAATGAGATAGGCGGGAAAGGACGGTTTTACCCTTGGAAGTTTTTAAAGGACTTTAAATGACCTAGGGGAAATATAGTGTTTTCACCCTAAGGATAGATATAGCCATTTGAAGGCTGTAGAAGCTTAAGAAAACAGAGTATAGTTCTTCTTCTCCCGTACACCATTTTCCTTCCTTTTCTCTTTCGATTTTTGAGCTTAATTTGAGGAACCAAGCTAAGGAAGTGAGACTTGAGGGCTTAGGGTTGTGTTCCACCATTGAAGAGGGTTCTATACTGATCTTGAGGGAAGAGGGTTCTATACTGAGCTTGAGGGAAGTTTCTAGCGATTAAAACTCTGGTTCTTGCCCTGTTTTTCATTTGGTTTTCAGCTTGGTTTCTGAGTTGGATAATTGAGGATTGATGAGAGTTTTTGGCTATGATTGCTTGGGTTATGATGCCTCAGACTTGTATGTAGGGTTTTTGGTTCATTTGGGAGTTTGAATGAGGTTTGAAAGCTCGTTTTGAAGGTTGGAAATGGAGGAGTCGAAGGAGGGAAAAACCAGGGTTGAAAACCCTGGTTGTAGCGCTACAGCACTAGCCAGGGGCCTTCAGTTTTGCTTGTAGCGCTAGGGCGCTAGGGGGGGGGGGGGGGCAGCGCTACAACGCTACCTTGATGTTCTAGATTCCTATTTTGGGCACTTTTGAGGGTTTTTGGCTCGGGGTTTCAATTTCTAAAGCTCAGGATCGAATCTACTCACCGTTTGGGTACAATTCGGGGTCCCGGGAGTGAGGTTTAGGTCAAGAACCTTTCATTGTTGATTTTCATTAATGGAGGTTATATTTGGTTATGACTAGGTGACCGCTAAGGAATCAAAGGGCTGATCATTATCAAGGGTCGTTCTTTTACTATTTCTCGCTCGAACCTGAGGTAAGAAAACTACATCCCATATGTGACATGCATGGTTATTATTGAGGCATGTTGAGTGTTTTAATGTGGACATTGATTGAATATCAAATGCTTAGCAAATCTTGCTTACTTGTGAATGGCACTGACTCATTAGTCAGAATCGGCAATGGTGTCGGTATTAACTGTGAAGCTGTGACTCATTAGTCAAGTTCGGCAATAGTACTGAGCACTGGTCGTATGGTATTGGCTTAAGAGTCAAGAACGGTTTTAGCGTGTATAACACAAGCCGTAAAGATTAGATCTAATGGACATAAGCATTATGGTCCCGAGCATGAAATGCTTGACCGACCTTAAGTTCGATGAAAAACAAAAGCGTTTGTCTAGTCTAATGGCTAGTTACTTAGAGCCAGGGCCAGAAGGCCCAGGTGACTGCATCGTCACATGGCTAAGGGTGCAGAGCCCATGTTAGTGACTCACTCATTAGTCACTCATATGATTCAAGTTAGTGACTTGCTCATCAGTCACTCATCTGATTCAAGTTAGTGACTTGCTCATCAATCACTCATCTGATTTAAGTTAGTGACTTACTCATAAGTCACTCATCTGATTAGGGCTACACGCCCCAGCATGATTATCAAAATCTCGATATTATCTGATTAGGGCTACAAGCCGTAGCATGGTTACCAAAACCTTGAACTGATATTCACTCATCTAGTTAGGGCTATAAGCTCTGTATGATTATTATGATCATCATTTGATATTATTCACATGCAATAATGAGTTTTCTTGCAGAGCCTTGGCTCACAGGTGCTATGTGGTGCAGGTAAAGGGAAAGAAAAGCTCACCCAGCCTTGGGTGGTGAGCTTAGGTGGTGATGTGTACATATGCGGCTGCTTGACCACCACGGCCAAGGAGTTTCTCAGAGGAACTAGGGGTTAACCCTATTTTTGCTGCTTTGGTCGGTGGGTTGTAATTTTTACACTGTAATGAACATTTTGGATTGTAAATATCTTGTAAACGCTTTTCTGGTCCCATGAACAGTTTTATGTTTTAAATAAAATATATCCTTTCCTTTTGATCGAGTTTTTCACCTTAGCCTATTAATTACACCTAGATGCACGTTTATAACCAAATGACTCGATTAGCGAGTTAAGCACGGTTCAAAGTTCACAGTAACGGTCTTGGAGTAACCAGGGCGTTAGAACCCTCCTCCTCTTTTTTGACGACGAAGAGGCCTTCGCCAGGGCCTTCTCCAGCTTAAGCTTGGTGTCAGTAAGCTCCCTCTCAAGCTCCTGAACTTTGATCACTAGACGGTCCCTTTCAACATTCGATGAAGAAAGGTCATGTGCCAAGTCGGCGAAGTGTTGAGCCACCAGAGAAGCCTGCAAGGAAAAAAAATTATGAGCAAATAAAGAACCCAAAACCAAAAAAAAGAAAAATAAAGAGAAATACCAATGTAAGACGCATGAACTCACCCAGGTTGTGGAGTGCATAAGGGTCTCCCCAAGCTCCGCCATGGTAAAATTCCTGAGACCTCTACACTCGGCCTCAGGAATACCCTCGGTGACTCAAATATACCTTTGCCTGTAAGGGACCGCCATGCGACTCACCCAGGATGTCCTCTCCAAATCAGGGGCGCTCGGGCGAGCAGGGACAGATGACCCATTCACCGAAGGAGGAGGAGGCGTAGGAATATCAGAAAAATGGAGCCTCGAAGGACCATGATTATTGGGAGCATGAGGAAGATTATCATAGTCCTCAGAGAAGGGCACAATGAAGCACCCTGGCATGGCCTGCGGATCGTGGGAATGAGACGCCATGTCGCGGTCCACAGGGACAAAAGGAGGGCACCCCCTGGGGGATGGAGATGACCGGGGTGGGCGTCTAGATTCTGGGGAAACCTCCTCAGGCACCCACTCCACATCACCCCCATTCGAGTGAGGCCCGACTAGAGTCGCCTTCTTCTTTCGTTCAGAAATATGCCACAACAAATCGTGCTCCAAAACTGTGGATAAACCACAACAGTTAAGGTTGGCCACAGTGAAGAGACGGGCGACCATTTTTATAGTGGGGTCGGCATCGAGAAAGGTGTCCACTATTGCTGCCTCTGACTCAGGAACGTCGGGGATACTGAAGCTCTCTAAACAATAAACATAGTTATCAATATGAGCATAAGTTCCAAAATAGCAAATTCAATGTAAAAGGAAAAAAAGCTGAAGTATTTACTTGGGGATGAGCGAAAATGTTCATGTAAGGAAAGGGGACCTTCCACGAAGAAAAAGTCCTGCTTCCAAGAACTTGGATTGGACACGGAACCCTCTATCAGAGAGACCTGGGAATTGGATTTTTGCAGGAAATAAAAGCCTTTGGATTTATGGGTGGGCATGGGGTTGTACATAAAGTGCACCTCTTGGGCAATAGGAGCACGATGGTTAAGCTCCATAAACGCCATATATAGGCAGCTTAAAGTAAACCAGCTATTAGGCGCCAGCTGAAGCGGAGCAAGGTCGAAGTGGTTGAGGACCATGACGAAGAACAGGTGTAAGGGAATGGTCCCACCCACCTTTAGGATGTGCTCGCTCATGGCCACATACCCCTAGAGGGGATTATCGGCCTGAAACTTGTTGGAAGGAACGTACAGCTTATACTCCTTGCCAATATATATGTTTGTGATTGAACGACAAGGGCCGGGAACAACAAAGGTCGAGAACAACAAAGGATGAGAACGACATGAAGCCAGGAATGACAAGGGTCTTGGATCGGCATTAAGCATGCTGAGTGCAGGCCGCTAGGGAGAGAACCTACTAGGGTGTTATATCTACCCACTTGGTGAGGACCACTGTAACGCCCTAAACTCCGGGTACTGTTACGGTGTGCCTTGCAAATAGTGCCAAACTCGCTAATCGAGTCATTTGGCCAAAATCGTGTAACTAAGTATGATTAGCGGTTAAGGGATTACAATTTTTGGTTAAGATATAACGTTTCACTAGAACGTTTACTATATACATTGGGATCCCAAAAATATAATTTAAAGGTCTATTACAAGAAAATATTTACAATAGGCCGATCTAAGCGACAAAATAGGGTTTAACCCTAGTTCCTCTTCAAACCCTTGGCCGTGGCGGTCGAGCAGCCGCATATGTACACGTCGTCACCTAAGCTCTCCAACTCAAGGATGGTCCAACTTTCTTTTGCCTTTACCTGCACCACATAGCACCTGTGAGCCGAGGCCCAGCAAGAAAACTCAACATGCTCATGAATAGTAATAACATGTCATCGAAACATAATGTGCATGCTTAGCATTAATAACTTCCATCACGCATGCAAATAAGTTCAAAAAAATGATTATGGGGTCCTGCATCAGAATAGAAGACTAATGAATCATTCTCTGAGGACCTGCTTCTTGAATAGATGACTAGTAAGTCAATCTCGGAGTGGGTGACTAATGAGTCACACCCAGCATTGGTGACTCATGAGTCACACTCTGTATAGATGACTAATAAGTCATACCCTATGTAGATGACTAATGAGTCCATCTCTGTCTAGGTGACTAATGAGTCACACTCTGTATAGGTGACTTATAAGCCACACTCTGTATAGATGACAAATAAGTCTATCTCTATGTGGATGACTAATGAGTCATACCCTGTATAGGTGACTAATGAGTCACACTCTGTATTAGTGACTAATAAGTCACACTCGGTATAGATGACTAATAAGTCAATCTCTGTGTGGATGACTAATGAGTCATACCATGTATAGGTGACTAATGAGTCACACTCTCGAGGTTCCATACCCTCTTAGCCACGTGACATGTAGGTCACCTTAGCCTTTCTGGCTCTGGTTCTAATTAACTAGCCCTTAGACTAGACAAGCGCTTATGAGTTTCTTCGACCTTAGGGTTGGTCTGGCATTAATGCTCATTCGAGTCATTCAATGCAGATGTCAATTAAATCTAATCTTTGTTGCCTTGCGTTGAGCACGCAAAGACGATCCTGACATATAAGTCAGCACTGTGTGACCAGTGCCAAGTACCACTGCCGAACTTGACTAATGAGTCACAACTTCACAGTTGATACTGACACCATTGCCAATCCCTGACTAATAAGTCAGTGCTTCCTCATTTAGGTAATACAAATAGACATATATCATATGTCAAATATTAAGACATAAGGCATTTAGCATGCTCATTCAGTAATCAAAAGCATAATTATAATCATGCATAATTACAGAGACTCAAGCTCTGATCAATCTCATAGTCAACATTCATGACATACCCTAATCTCATTTATTTTATGCATTTTAGATGCAATCAATGTCCACATATTGAGCACTCAACATGCCTCATGAATAACCATGCATGTTGCATATGGGGTGGAGTTTTCTTACCTCTGGTTCGAGTGAGAATTAGGACAAGAATGACTCTTGAGAACGATCGATCCTTTAATCCTTTAGCGATCACCTAGTCATAACCAAATACCAGCTCCGATTAATGAAAATCAACAATAATAGGGTCTTAATCTAAACCCCACTCTCGGGACCCCGAAATGTACCCACACAGTGAGTAGATTCGATCCCGGGCCTTAAGGATTGAAACCCCAAGCCAAAAACCCTTAAAAACACTCAAAACGGGATTATGGAGGAATAGAGTAGCGCTACAGCGCTACTTAATAGCTCCCCAGCGCTATACTTAGAACCCCAAACTGCCTAACCAAATCCTGTGTAGCGCTATAGCGCCCTCTAATGGGCGCTGTAGCGCTACCCCTAGACTGATGCTCCCTTGAAACCTCCTTCTTCGACTCCTTCAATTCTAACTCAATTCCAATGCTTCCAAACCCCAATTTTGATGCCAAATGAACCCAAAAACCATCCTCACATGCCCCAAGCATCACAACCAATAGAACCCTAGACAAAACTCCAATCAATTCCCAACTTTCTTACTCAAAAACCAGCTGAAACTTAACTAAGAAAACATAGGAAAAGCAAGAGTTCTAATGGCTAAAAACTCACCTCAATCTCAGAAACACACCCTCTTCAATGGTGGAGCATAGCCCTAGCTTATCCCAGCTTGGTTCCTCAAGAAGAGCTTGAAAATTCAAAGAGAAAGAGAAGGAAAAAGAGGTATGGGAGAAGAGGAAGTGATGCTCTATTTTTAACAAGCTTCTACGACCTTAATGGCTGATATCTATCCTAGGGGTGAAAAGACCAAAATACCCTAGGTCAATTAAGGGTTTCTAAAGGTTCCAATTGGCAAAATTGGTATTTTCCACCTATCTCGTTAATCATAATTAACGCTCTCCAATTCCCGCTACTCTCGATATTCTCAAACACCAATAGTTCATATCCCGTTACCCTTTTATTCTCAGCAACGCTCTAATCATTAAAAACGCCCCGAGACTCATCCCGAGCCCCGAACTTAAACCTGTTATGACTAAACCGCTAATTAATATTCCATGATCGTCTCATGTCGAATAGCTCGAACAAATCCACATTATAATGTGGTCTCAATAATATGTCACTGACATGCATACAAATATACTATTACGCCCTCAACGGGCCAAATTACCAAAACACCCCTGTAACGAAATGTGGACCCACATGCATGCATTTAACATCATATTATAATATAATTCACATAAACATGCATATGATCACTTAATAACGTAATAAATCAATTATGGCCCTCCCGACCTCCTAATAAATGTCCTAAACCTTATTAGGGATTTTGGGGAATTACAACTATCCCCTCCTTACAGAAATTTCATCCTCGAAATTTATCTGAACAACCCAGAATATAAATTCAACACAACTGATTTCAATTCAATTTTTTTCCCAGGTCATTCTCTTGACCTTACTGTTTCTATAACATTACCTTAACTCAAAGTACACTCTGTTCCTCAGAACCTTATTACTTCTGTTACAATCTGAACTGGCTATTCCTTACTGGAATACTTAACCTTAACCTTCAGATTCTTATGACTCAACTCATGAGTTCCTTTAACCCATGTCCCCTGCATGGAATTACATAACACACTGTATTCAACTGACATTGCTAAAGATAAGGCTGATCCAAAATCAACCTAACCAGTCCTATCCAGGACTCAAACTGCCAAGACAGTCTAGGGCTTAGCTTGCCCTTAACTCCTCACCCCTTCCATGGTAATACTTTAAGGAAGATACATTCTTCTACATTGGAACCCCACGTTCCTGCTTTTCAATTCAGTAAAACTTTTCCATTTGTTCTGAGAAGTGAGCATCCAAGCTCTAACCTCTAACAATTTTCAATGGTCCTCTGAGCCATCTCATGATCCAGAATCAACTCCACATCCATCTCATCCCAATAATCTGGTTACAAGAACTTTCAAACGTACCTCATCTTGTAAGGTACCTTCTCAATACTGAATAACTTTCTTTCTCTCTCTGATTTACCACCAGTCTGAGAAGAATAAACTGTACTAAATCCCATCTATATATATTCATTGCCTTCTTTAACCCTTACATAACTTGGAAGTAACACTAGAGTCTTCATCTGACAAGATAGACCTTGAATTCTCAAGAAGGCACTTTATCTCTTTCACACATAGAGATCTGAATACTAATCAGCTGCATTACTTATCCTTACTGATAGAAATGAGCTCACTTGGAAAAATGATCCATAATGATCCAATCCAAATCACACTGACCCACAACCTGGGCAACCCCACCGCGAAAGCCATCGCGATGCTTCCTTATTTCCATTACAAAACACTCAAAGCCCGCACTCCATGGTGCCCCTCTTCATCTCAGGTCACCACATAGAAACTTTCAACCTTTGACACATTATCACAATGCCTGAATGAAAAGAAAAGGAGAATAACACGAGATTCATCCAGAATCTCCCAATTAATCCCAGTGTCCATCGGATTCCAAATTCGATCTCTATACCATAATAAACCCATGTTTGACACGGTACAATCTTTAGCTAACCCAACAAAGACATTTTCCTCAGTCTTCCTATCTATGGTTCACTTAATCATCTTTCCTCTTTGATCATTCCTGAGATGGTAATCTCGTACATAAATCTGGCCACCTGGCCCACCAGAAACTCTACTCTAGTTCTGGTCAGATACTTTAACCAACATGTTGCATAGGCAATCACTTCTCTCTGCTACTGAGGTGTCATAACCACCTACTAGCTGATTATGATCTACAAGAAGACTTAGAACTAATTCCCAAGGCACCTAAAATATCTTTACCACCCAAGGAACTCATGCCCCTAAGGCGTTCCTTGACCTTGGCAAATCTCCGCAGAGAAAACACCACAATACCATCATCCAAGACGATCAAAATTCCCATTCAAACAAACCTTTGAATGCTCTGTTAATCTGATTCACAGACATCTGGCATTAAACAAATTCCCAAATCATAACTCAGCACTCCCAGTGCCCTTATCTGTTATAACAACTGACTTCTGCATATTCAATTTCCTGATCTCTAGTTGGTATTAACCAGATCCAAGATCCACCACACTAGCTAAGAGTTCCATGCATCTCTTTGCCATAAAACTCTAGCTCTCACTACTGATGTCATAAACATATTAAATCCATGCACGGTGCCAACTGTCACAAGGATTTCCACTCTTAAATCCAAGAGGTACTATTTTTTCTTTGTCATTTAAAATTGCCCCACACTTGGCTAACCAATCCATACCCTGGATCAAACAAAAGCCAGTCATAACTAGCTCATTAAAACCACTGATGAGTCCTTTCCACAATAATTCACCTGATCTCTTAAATTACCAATACAGTGTCACATTTTCATCATAACATAACCACATAGCCTGTACAACAACTTTATGCCTCTCTAAATGCAACAAATAAAGGAGCAACATAGCACCAAAACCAAACAACATAACTCAACAATCAGAACTAAAAACTAACCTGCCACCCACGAGGAACTAGTCTCAGTCTCAGACTCTAACTGCCTCAGAATAAACACTTGAGTTGGAATCGAGCTATCTATCCCCTTTTTCTCATCCTCTGTCTCTCGACTTAGGCAATCCTTTTTTATATGTCCAACCATTCCACATGAGAAACATGTCCTTGGTCGGCACCCTTTAAAATGGCGCCTTTTGCACTGAACACATATTGGATAAGTCCTCCAGTGCTTCTTCTTGCTCGCTTGGAGATACCACTATCTGAGCTCTGTGCTCCCTAGCACTCCTCTTCCCATCTCTTATGCTCTCAGCAGCAAGAGCCTTTTCTACCACCTGAGCATAGGTAGAGACTTCATGCACTGGGGCAACTCTAATGCCTTGAGCTATTCCAGGATTCAATCATTGAACAAACCTTTCCTTCTGAGCCATATCTGTGGGTACCATGTCTAAAGCAAACTTAGCCAACCCATCAAATCTGCTAACATACTCGGCAACTGATGCCTTTCCTTGAACGAGATTCACAAACTCATTCATCTTAGCTATCTTAGCTGCATCACAATAATATCTTTCATTGAACAGCTGCCCAAACTCTTTCCAGTCCATCACAACTGTGTTTCGTGTCTGAGATACTACCTCCCACCATGTCCGGGCATCATTCCGCAGTACACATGTAGCACAGATCACCCTATCATGACCCACCAGCCCTATACTGTCAAGAATGGAACTAATCATGCCCATCCATTGCTCAGCTCCGAATGGATCTAAGCCTCCCTCGATGACTGAAGGGTAATACTCCTGGAACCTTCCACAGAAAAATTCCCATATACTCTCAACCCTAGGTTGAGCCAAAACTGGTGCCACTCTTGGCATAACAAAGGAAGAGGTGCTCCCCAACATATTCTGTTGTTGCTTCAAACACCTAGCCTCTTCCTCCTGCCTCTGCAATCTTAATTGCAAATCTGTAAACATTTGCTGAAGATTCATAGGAGCAGACGAAAAACTAATGCCCTGGCTGTAACCCCCAGCCTCTGTATAACCACCACCAGGCCTCATATCTGCCTTGAATATAAACCGGCTGATTGGATCTGCAGTAAATAACTTGACCCATTAATCATAATGAGCATATCAAGAGCTTTTCTCCACGGGATAAATCTTACCACACCACATTCATTAACCATTTGCAGTTCTAAAATATGCCCACAACATTCATACATTAATCATGATCCCTACTCTTCCAACTCCAGCATGAAAATATTACAATTATATATTCATGGAGCAGGTAATCATATGATCATATTCATATAAATATTCATGGAGCATATAATCATATAATCAAGAGCCAGGATATATCAGAATCTCATGCTCCCTAATACAATGTGCAGGTAAAGCATTTACATTCTATTTAAGCAGTTAAGCACATAACTACAGAAATAGTAACCATTCCCTGAGTGAAGCTATCTTCACTGAAGAGTGTACATGCCCGACTTGTCTTCAGGAAACATAAACCTTGGCTCGCTCTGATACCAAGTTGTAAAGCCCTAAACTCCAGGGACCGTTACGGTGTGCCTTGTAAACAGTGCTAAACTCGCTAATCGAGTCATTTGGCCAAAATCGTGTAACTACGTATGATTAGCGGTTTAGGGATTAAAATTTTTGGTTAAGATACAACGTTTCATTAGAACATTAATTGTATACATTGGGATCCCAAAAATATAATTTAAAGGTCTATTACAAGAAAATATTTACAACAGGCCGATTTAAGCAGCAAAATAGGGTTTAACCCTAGTTCCTCTTCAAACCCTTGGCCGTGGCGGTCGAGCAGCCGCATATGTACACGTCGTCACCTAACCTCTCCAACTCAAGGATGGTCCAGCTTTCTTTTGCCTTTACCTGCACCACATAGCACCCGTGAGCCGAGGCCCAGCATGAAAACTCAACATGCTCATGAACAGTAATAACATGTCATCGAAACATAATGTGCATGCCTAGCATTAATAGCTTCCCTCATGCATGCAAATAAATTTAAATAAATGATTATGGGGTCCTGCATCAGAATAGAAGACTAATGAGTCATTCTTTGAGGACCTGCTTCTTGAATAGATGACTAGTAAGTCAATCTCGGAGTGGGTGACTAATGAGTCACACCCTGCATAGGTGACTCATGAGTCACACTCTATATAGATGACTAATAAGTCATACCCTATGTAGATGACTAATGAGTCCATCTCTGTCTAGGTGACTAATGAGTCACACTCTGTATAGGTGACTTATAAGCCACACTCTGTATAGATGAAAAATAAGTCTACCTCTACGTGGATGACTAATGAGTCATACCCTGTATAGGTGACTAATGAGTCACACTCTGTATTAGTGACTAATAAGTCACACTCGGTATAGATGACTAATAAGTCAATCTCTGTGTGGATGACTAATGAGTCATACCCTGTATAGTTGACTAATGAGCCACACTCTAGAGGTTCCATACCCTCCTAGCCATGTGAAATGTAGGTCACCTTAGCCTTTCTGGCTCTAGCTCTAACTAACTAGCCCTTAGACTAAACAAGCGCTTATGAGTTTCTTCGACCTTAGGGTCGGTCCAGCATTAATGCTCATTCGAGTCATTCAATGCAGATGTCGATTAGATCTAATCTTTGTTGGCTTACGTTGATCACGCAAAGCCGTTCCTGACTTATAAGTCAGCACTGTGTGACCAGTGCCCAGTACCACTGCCGAACTTGACTAATGAGTCACAACTTCACAGTTGATACTGACACCATTGCCAACCCCTGACTAATAAGTCAGTGCTTCCTAATTTAGGTAATACAAACAAACATATATCATATGTCAAATATTCAGACATAAGGCATTTAGCATGCTCATTTAGTAATCAAAAGCATAATTATAATCATGCACAATTACAAAGACTCAAGCTCTGATCAATCTCATAGTCAACATTCATGCCATGCCCTAATCTCATGTATTTTATGCATTTTTAATGCAATCAATGTCCACATATCGAGCACTCAACATGCCTCATGAATAACCATGCATGTCACATATGGGGTGTAGTTTTCTTACCTCTGGTTCGGGCGAGAATTAGGACAAGAACGACTCTTGAGAACGATCGATTCTTAATCTAAACCCCACTCTTGGGACCCCGAAATGTACCCACACAGTGAGTAGATTCGATCGCGGGCCTTAAGGATTGAAACCCTGAGCCAAAAACCCTTAAAAACACTATAAACAGGATTCTGGAGGAACAGAGAAGCGCTACAACGCTGCTCAATAGTGCCCCAGCGCTGCTTAATAGCACCCCAGCGCTATACTTAGAACCCCAAACTGCCCAAACAATTCCTGTGTAGTGGTATAGCGCCCTTTGATGGGCGTTGTAGCACTACCCCCAGACTGATGCTCCCTTGAAACCTCCTTCTTCGACTCCTTCAATTCTAACTCAATTCCAATGCTTCCAAACCCCAATTTTGATGCCAAATGAACCCAAAAAACTTCCTCACATGCCCCAAGCATCACAACCACAAGAACCCTAGCCAAAACTCCAATCAATTCCCAACTTTCTAACTCAAAAACCAGCTGAAACTAAACTAAGAAAATAGAGCAAAAGCAAGAGTTATAAATGCTAAAAACTCACCTCAATCTCAGCAACACACCCTCTTCAACGGTGGAGCATAACCCTCGCTTATCCCAGCTTGGTTCCTTGGCTTGGTTCCTCAAGAAAAGCTTGAAAATTCAAAGAGAAAGAGAAGGAAAAAGAGGTACGGGAGAAGAGGAAGTGATGCTCTATTTTTAACAAGCTTCTACAGCCTTAATGGCTGATATCTATCCTAGGGGTGAAAAGACCAAAATACCCCTAGGTCAATTAAGGGTTTCTAAAGGCTCCCAAGGGAAAAATTGGTATTTTCCACCTATCTCGTTAATCATAATTAACGCTCTCCAATTCCCGCTACTCTCGATATTCTCAAACACCAAAAATTCATATCCCATTACCCTTTTATTCTCGGCAACGCTCTAATCATTAGAAACACCTCGAGACTCATCCCGAGCCTCGAATTTAAACATGTTATGACTAACCACTAATTAATATTCCATGATCGTCTCATGCTGAATAGCTCGAACAAATCCACATTATAATGTGGTCTCAACAATATGTCACTGACATGCACACAAATATACAATTACGCCCTCAACAGGCCAAATTACCAAAACACCCTGTAACGAAATGTGGACCCACATGCATGCATTTAACATCATATTGTAATATAATTCACATAAACATGCATATGATCACTTAATAATGTAATAAATCAATTATGGTCCTCCCGACCTCCTAATTAAGATCCTAAACCTTATTAGGGATTTTGGGGCATTACAACTATCCCCTCCTTATAGAAATTTCATCCTCGAAATTTATCTGAACAGCCCAGAATATAAATTCCACACAATTGATTTCAATTCAATTTTTTTCCCAGGTCATTCTCTTGACCTCACTGTTTCTGTAACATTACCTTAACTCAAAGTACACTCTGTTCCTCAAAACCTTATTATTTCTGTTACAATCTGAACTGGCTATTCCTTACCAGAATATTTAACCTTAACCTTCAGATTCTTATAACTCAACTCATGAGTTCCTTTAACCCATGTCCCCTGCATGGAATTACATAACACACTGTATTCAGCTGACAGTGCTAAAGATAAGGCTTCTCCAAAATCAACCTAACTAGTCCTATCCAGGATTCAAACTGCCAAGACAGTCTAGGGCTTAGCTTGCCCTTAACTCCTCACCCATTCCATGGTGATACTTTAAGATACATTCTTCTACATTGGAACCCCACGTTCCTGCTTTTCAATTCAGTAAAACTTTTCCATTTATTTTGAGAAGTGGGCATCCAAGCTCTAACCTCTAACAATTTTCAATGGTCCCCTGAGCCATCTCATGATCCAGAATCAACTCCACATCCATCTCATCTCAATAATCTGGTTACAAGAACTTTCAAACGTACCTCATCTTGTAAGGTACCTTCTCAATACTGAATAACTTTCTTTCTCTCTCTGATTTACCACCAGTCTGAGAAGAATAAACTGTACTAAATCCCATCTATATATATTCATTGCCTTCTTTAACCCTTACATAACTTGGAAGTAACACTAGAGTCTTCATCTGATAAGATAGACCTTGAATTCTTAAGAAGGCACATTATATCTTTCACACATAGAGATATGAATACTAATCAGCTGCATTACTTATCCTTACTGATATAAATGAGCTAACTTGGAAAACTGATCCATAATGATCCAATCCAAGTCACACTGACCCACAACCTGGGTAACCCAACATCGAAAGCCATCGCGATGCTTCCTTATTTCCATCACAAAACACTCAAAGCCCGCACTCCATGGTGGCACTCTTCATCTTAGGTCACCACATAGAAACTTTCAACCTTTGATACATTATCACAATGCCTGAATGAAAAGAAAAGGAGAATAACATGAGATTCATCCAGAATCTCCCAATTAATCCCAGTGTCCATCGGATTCCAAATCCGATCTCTATACCATAATAAACCCATGTTTGACACGGTACAATCTTTAGCTAACCCAACAAAGACATTTTCCTCAGTCTTCCTATCTATGGTTCACTTAATCATCTTTCCTCTTTGATCATTCCTGAGATGGTAATCTCGTACATAAATCTGGCCACCTGGCCTACCAGAAACTCTACTCTAGTTCTGGTCAGATACTTTAACCAACATGTTGCATAGGCAATCACTTCTCTCTGCTACTGAGGTGTCATAACCACCTACTAACTAATTCTGATCTGCAAGAAGACTCAGAACTAATTCCCAAGGCACCTAAAATATCTTTACCACCCAAGGAACTCATGCCCCTAAGGCGTTCCTTGACCTTGGCAAATCTCCGCAGAGAAAACACCACAATACCATCGTCCAAGACGATCACAATTCCCATTCAAACAAACCTTTGAATGCTCTGTTCATCTGACAAGCTCGACTCAGGGTTGGTTGGTAATTAACGAGTTATATGCTTATTGTTTGTTTAAGTTTCCCTGTTTGCCTGAATGTATATATAGAGCATGATGAAAATGTGGATATACGCATGATGTTAGGGCATGGCCCCCTTGATTGATGTATGCTACGTGTGGCATGTGGACTTGTTGGTTGTGGTTGATTGATGAGATTGGGAGGTGGTTGTAACGCCCTGGGAAACCAAGACCATTGCATTGTGTCTTTAAAATAGTGCAAGACCTGCTAATCATGTCGTTTGAACATAAATGTGTTTCTAAAGTCATTTGATAGGTTAGGGTTAAAAGATTTTTATCATAAAATAATTGACTCAAAAATAAGGTTTACATGGCGAAAGTAATGCTCAAAAGTTAATAAAGTTGTAGCTAGTCTAAATGGAAAAATACATGTTTGAGCTCTAGTTCCTGTAATTCCCTCGACCGTGGCGGTTGAGCAGCTGTCAATGTACACTCCACCCCCAAAGCTCTCCAACTCATGTTTGATCTAGCTTCCCTTTGCCTTTACCTACACCACGTAGCACCTGTGAGCCAATGCTTAGCAAGAAAACTATAATCAACAAGCATAGATAGCAATAAGAGCATATAACATTTTCAATCCAGTTAGTTCGATTAATCAGCAGAATGCAAGTATTAAGCGAGGAAATGATAAAAATATATTTTCAAAATTATAATAACTCAATCAGTAATACAAATATTTAGGTGTCAGCACCCTTAGGCCGAGCTGTCTGGTTATTTGTCTGATCCTAGCTCGCTTAGGCCGAGCTGCGTCCAGTGCGCTTATCATCAACCCCATCACCCTTAGATCGTGCATTCACATCACACATAACAGATATGTAACTCACAAAACACATATGTTCAATTACAGGGAATCTCAGTCCAGTTCACAACCACTTGAGTGCAATTTTCTTACAATGAGTCCCGAGCGATAGATAAAGAACGGTTCCGAGCACGATCCTCAATCCTGAGCCTTAGCAGTAACCCTAGTCACAAGCAACAATGGATAACTATCAAATTCTAATCCAATTAAATGTTTTGGAAATGAACACTAGCCTCAGAGACCTCGAATTCTACTAAACTAGGTTGTAGAATTCGTTCCAAGCGCGTAGGTTTAAATCCTCGAGCCTAAAACACAAAACCAAGCTATGGCTTCTTAGGCGGGCTACGACCTGGCTCTAAGGGTTGGGACGTGCCTCAAGTTAGAGGAAAAACCTCTTGCTTCTGGGGGGAGGTGGGCTGCAACTTGCCCCCTAGGGTTGCAATGCGCCTATAAGTCAGTAGCTCTCCCAATAATACACCCAAACCCATTCCAAGTCCAGAAATGAGTCTAGCACTCTTAATTACATAGTTTATGCACAATAAATCATCCCAAAACCTACTGAAATTACCATCCCAAATCAGCTATAAATCATCACTCAAAAACCCAGTAAAATTCATCCTAACAATCTAAATTCCCACTAGAAACAAAACAGGATCCTTACCTCAATTTGAAAATGTATTCCTCAGAGATTCTTTGAATGATCCTAGCTTTAATCCCCCAGCTTCTCCTAGATCAAATCCAAGCTCAATTCCCTGGCTTTTTCCTTCAAATTTCCCTCAACTTCAAGGCACAAGAGAGGAAGAGAGAGAGTACGTGAGTGGGAGGGAGAGAGAGTGCGCTGAGAGTTTGAGAGTGTTCTGATGGGTTCTGGGTACAACCTAGAATTAATTTTGGCTATATCCCTCAACCAAAAGACCTATTTACCCCTTAAACTAACTCAACATCTCATTTCCCTTAAGGGTAAAATGCTCATTAATCCCGCTTCCTGCTAATTCCTCGAGTCATCCTACCAATTCCCAATTAATCCCATCATGTCCAACTAATCACCAAATACTTGCACGTTGCTTAAAAAATCCCAAATATATGTTAAGTTCCCAAAATACCCCTAGGCTCACCCCGAGCTGGGTATTAAACCCCGCCGTAACTATTCTGCCAATCCACTCACTGGGATCGTCTTGAGCTGTATACCACAAATATATATCCACATAATAATGTGGTCCCAACCATTTAACACATATAATCACATTTATGCCCTTAACGACCAAAATTACCGATATGCCCTTATAAATAATAACGGGCCCACATGAATATTTAATACCTATAAACATGCATATAAATATATTCATATCATCATATAAATCATGCATGCCACATTGTCACACTTGTAATCAATTAATCACACACATATCCAATTATGCCTTCTTGGCACGTTAACTAGGGCACTAAACCCTATTAGCATTTTTGGGTCGTTACAACTATCCCCTCCTACTGAGAATTTCATCCTCGAAATTTACCTGAATTACTCGGGATACTGATCCCGCATACCTGACTTTAGCTCCCAGGTCCCTTCCTGGACCTTCCTGGACCTCCATAAGACTTTGACTAGAGGAATCATCTTCTTCCTCAAAACTTTATCCTTCCTGTCTAAGATCTGCACTAGTCGCTCCTTATATGATAAATTTGTCTCTATCTCCAAATCCTCATACCCTAATACATGGGTCGTATCTGAGATGTACTTCCGAAGCATAGAGATGTAGAATACGTCATGAATTCCTGATAATGATGGTCGCAGAGCTAGTCTATAGGCTACCTGCTTGATCCTCTCCAGGATCTCAAAAGGTCCTATGAATCTAGGGCTCAACTTGCCCTTTTCCCCAAACCTCCTTACTCCTTGCAATGGTGAAACTCATAGAAACACGTGGTCCTCTACCTAGAACTACACATCCCTATGCTTAGGAACAACATAGTTTTTCTGTCTGCTCTACGAAGCAAGCATTCGAGCTCGAATTTTCTCAATAGCTTCATTTGTCTTCAGAACCATCTTCGGTCCTAAATACTTCTTCTCCCCTATCTCATCTCAATGAATGGGCGATCTACATCTCCTTCCATATAACATCTCGTATGGAGCTACTCCAATCGTTGATTGATAACTGCTATTGTATGGAAACTCAATCAATAGGAGGTACTTACTCTAAGACCCCTCAAAGTTTAGCACACACGCCCTAAGCATGTCCTCCAATATCTGAATTGTCCTCTCATACTGTCCATTTGTGTGAGGATGAAAGACTGTAATGAACTTCACCCAAAAACTTGGAGATAAATATGGGATCTTGGTCCGATACTATAGATTTAGGAACCCCATGGAGACGTACGATCTCCCTCACATATAACTTCACATACTGATTTACTGTATAGGTCGTCCTCACTGGCAGAAAGTGAGCTGACTTGGTGTATCTATCTACTATCACCCATACCAAGTCATGCTGCCCCATCGTCTTGGGTAAACCTCCCATGAAATCCTTAGTAATGTCTTCCCACTTCCACTCGGGAATACCCAAAGGCTGTAACAACCCTGCTGGTCGCTAATGTTCAGCCTTTACCTGCAAACAGGTCAAACACTTGGCCACGTATTCAACCATGTCCTTCTTCATCCCAGGCCACCAATATAAAGTTCGTAGATCCTGATACATCTTTGTGGTGCCTGGACGGAGTGAGTATTGTGTAGTATGGGATTCATAAAGTATCTCTCATCTCATACCCATATCCATCGGAACACAGATCCGATCCTTGTACCGTAGTAAACCAGTCCATGAAATAGAATAGTCCTTAGCCACCCCAGCTAGGACATTTCCTCTAACCTCTTACAACTGTGCATCATCCAACTGACCCTTTCTTATCCTCTCTAGGAGGGTAGACCGTAAAGTAATACTGGCCAACTGGCCCACAACCAATTCTATCCTCGTTCTAGTCATCTCCTCTGCCAATTCCTTCGATATCTGCTTCGAACTAAACAACTGTCCAAGGCCCCTTCGACTCAACCCATCTGCCACTACATTGGCTTTTCCTTGGTGGTAAAGGATGTCATAGTCGTAGTCCTTCACCAATTCCAGCCAACGTCTCTGTCTCATGTTTAAGTCCTTCTGGGTGAAGAAATACTTCAAACTCTTATGATCAATGTATATCTCACACTTCTCCCTATACAAGTAATGTCGCCAAACCTTCAGTGTGAATACCACCACTGCCAATTTCAAATCATGGGTAGGAGACAACTGTTCGTAATCCTTCACTACCGCAACGCATAGGCGATAACCTTCTCATTCTACATCAATATGCATCCCAATCCTTGTCTTGATGCGTCATAATACACCACAAACTTCCCTCCCTCCGATGGGTGGCTCAACACCGAAGCAGTAATCAATCGTCGCTTCAACTCCTGAAAGCTACCCTTGCACTTGTCTGACCAAGTGAACCTCATATTCTTCCGTGTCAACTCAGTCAACGATGTGGCAATCTTTGAAAACCCTTCCATGAACCGTCTGTAATATCCTGCTAGTCCAAGGAAGCTCCTAACCTCCGAGGCGTTCCTTGGCCTCGGCCAATCCCTAACTTCTTCTACCTTGGCCGGATCTACCTTAATGTAACGACCCAGATTTTCAAGACTTGATAATGCGGAAATATATGTTTTCATTTAACAAAATGTCTCAAAAACCCATAGAAAAAAAAACTTTTTAAAAAGTCGTATGGCCATACTTAACATTTAGTTACAAACATGTTTTATAAAGATTAGAGTGAGCCTAGTTTAGGAAAATTACACAACATTTCCAAAAATAAAAAGGCTTCCCAAAAGGTCGGTCCACATGTACATTTGCAAGGAAGACTCCAGCGCTCACTGCTCTGCCTTGCCCTTACTCTTACCTACAACATGAAACAACTAGGTAAGCGAAAACGCTTAGTAAGATCAACTTCCAAACAAAGCAGATAGAGAAATAGGGATCCGGACCCATCCGGACCCTACACAATCAATTTCAAGAACGCTAAAGCGTCTTGGCAAACTTATGGTCATGCCTGATAACCAAGGATAAATTAATTCATATCTAGATAAAAAATCATGCACACAGAAAATCTCAGAACAAGCAGATATATTATATCGCAACTAATTCTTATCAACAATTATATCCCTGCACTCAGAAAATCCCAGAGCAAGCAGATATATTATATCACAACTATATCTTTTGAACAATTATATCCCTGCACTCAGAAAATCCCAGAGCAAGCAGATATATTATATCACCATATAATTCGAGACCAACGCTCGATAATTTCCAACAATTCAGGCGTAACGCGCCCTCCAACATAATTGCTAATTTGTAAAAGAGAACCGAGTCTCCACACTAAGATCTAGCCAATAAATATTCTCATCAAGGGTAACTATCGTGTTACCTAGGGCATCGCTACTTATTCAAGAGTGTAATCCAATTTACACGGTTTTACGGAGACTTCTATGTTAATCAGTGGTGCTGGTGAGCAGTTGCCCCTAGGGTGTTCAGCCTCACTCAATCTTGGCAACCCCTAGTATCTCTAGGCACTCTCACTGAATGGCCAATATTCACGGCTGCTATCCGGGAATAACTTATCAGAGCACTTGCTCGGATTCTAACCGTCCAATGATTAAGTA
Source organism: Humulus lupulus (assembly GCF_963169125.1). NCBI lineage: Eukaryota > Viridiplantae > Streptophyta > Magnoliopsida > Rosales > Cannabaceae > Humulus > Humulus lupulus. The sequence goes on along the minus strand of NC_084801.1, from coordinate 19,085,075 downwards.
AGCATGAGGGCCCCTAGGTCCCATTTATCTTGGCGCCCCTAGGTTTAACTAGCTTATCCTCATCTCATGGCCACTCGTCGCGGTAATGAACCAGACATAAATAAAATCAAGCAGTGTGACGGGGATCAACCGTCTAGGATATGACGGACTTCTCCCGTTCATATTTTCTAAATCAGCACTCACTAGACTAACGTCTCTAAGCAACTTTCTATGACAGGCTATATATGTGCATGCATCCCTATACTAACATACAAGACAATAATCATTTCATGTTGCAGCCATACAATATAAGTTGACTTACTTGGAGTCCTTAGCGCTCAGCAAGTTTTCACCCTCCAACGTTCAGTCCAATTACGCTTAGCCAATACTGTAGTTATCCATACAGTATACTCGGATTAATTATGGCACTCATAATTCATTATTATTATTTTGGGCAGTTTGGTCATTTTAATAAAAGTCATTTGTAAGGGTTTAAAATCCTTATTTGGTTTTAAACCTATTAAGGAAAGTCATACAAAATATTCGAGACTAAACCCTAAGTCTCGGGGAGACCTATCCTAAGGTCTCGATACCTAGGCTCGGGTATCACAATGGTATTTCCCCACAACCCGCTAAAAATCTTATTCTTTCAAGGTATTGCTATTAACCCGCACCTTCGACTAGTCGGTTAAAATATGTAAGATTTTAGCCGGTATTATATCCTGAAAATACAAATAAATTCCTTAATTATTTTTAAAGAAAATAAACTCTTTAAATTTTCCTTTTAGTTTTCTTAAGGTTTTAATATCTAAAAACCGATTTAAGAAAATTGCCTAATTTGTCTTAATTAGGAAAATCGTTATAAATTTCTCATCTTGACTAATTAATTTTCCAAAAGCAATTAATCAATTTTTACTTACTAGAAAAATAATTCATTTAATTATTTTCTCAAAATATAGGGTTTTAAACCCTCTTTTAATTTATTAACTATTAATAAATTAAATCTCTTTTTTTTAGAAAGAATAAAAACTCTTTAATAAAAATAATTCATTTAAACTCAAAGGAGTAATTTTAGTGAAAATATGATTTCAAGACTTACCAATTTATATCTTGAAATAAGCAAAATTTTACTTTTTACCTTATGTTCCAAAATCTCATTTTTACACTAAGTGTGAAAAGCCTATTTTTCACATTTTTAACTGCATACTTCGTTAGTTCATAACTTGAAATTTACTTACCCACTTGTTACCAAAATTTCCCAATTCCATTTTTGTTATGCCATTTAGGTCTTTGTAAAATCTTAGGTCAAAATGAGCATTTTTTATTGGTGAAATCATTTTCCAACAATGAGGTAAAAATGACCTTATTTTCAAGTCCTTATTTTTTCCAAACTTTGACAGTTAATAAATTTCAAACCGTTCAATATTTTCTTACCAAATTTTCAAGTGGAATAATAGGTTATGCCAGAAATATGTCCACAAAATTTTAGAAAAAAATGGGTTCATTTGCCCTATACAGTGGCTGTCCAAACATGGTTCCGAAAATAAGAATACGAAAAAAAACTGTTTTTTTTTACCTAAACTTTGAAATAGCATAACTTACTCATTTCTAAACATTTTTTAGTGTTTCAAAAGCTCAATTTTATGTACTCAATCTCAAAACAATCACAGTACAATTTAATTTTACAAAACCAATATACAGTGGCTGCTTGACCCCTTGGAAGTCACAGCTCAAAACATGTTTTGTTTTAGGGTATCCTACAAAACCCTTGGGGGTTTTGGTTCCCATTTTCAAAAATCAATACACATGCATCATAAAAATTATTAAACAACTACCATAACCTTATTACATCACCAACAAGAAACTTTAAGCATTAGATATACAAAATAATGCTTAAAACCAAAAACCCTACAACAAAATCATCAAAAGTAAACTTTTTACCTCTTTGGTGTTCTTGCTTAAGGTTTGGACCTTCCTATAAGCTTTGACTCCTCCAAAACCTTTCAAAAACCCTAACCAAGTTCCCCCAACAACATAGTTAATTAGCTATTTGAAACTCTATGCTTAAAGCTTTACAAAAGCCTAGATTAGTGAACTTTACCTTAGGGAAAAATACTTCCTAGACCAAGACTTAGCCTCCAAGTTTCCTTGGTGCTCTTGAGGTTGAATAATGGAGAGAACACTTTGAGAGGTCTTCAAAAATCAGATGAGTGAATGAGAGAGAGTGGTGTGGTCGGTTGGGGAGGGTTGGAAGAGTTTATACTATCTAATTTACCCTAAAAACACTCAAGTGTTTTACTCCCACTTGCCCACTTGACAATATCTCAAACCTTTAAATAAATGGGATTTAAACTAAATTAGTTAATAAATGGGGTTTCAAAACATCACTTGGCCGGCCAACCCTTGCTATATATATGATCATTTCATTTTTTTTTTATAAAGGTTAATAAATGTTTCATAAGAAGAAAAGTCCAAATTGGCTTTTGACACCTTTTTCACTCTTATTAAGTTTTAATCACCAAACTTAACATTAATTAATTAAATTAAATGTCTCTCACATTTAATTTAATTAATCACATAATAAAATTTAACCTAAGGTCCATTCATGGAATAAAATTCCCCATTTCGGCAAAATTAGGCATTTACCACAAAATGCCTTAAAATTTCCATTTTCTTTTAGGTTTATTATTTTTGACCAAACTTTAACTTTTATGAATGTATTTTATGCCCAAAATGTAATTGCCATGACTTTTCATTTTATTTTCTGAGATTTTTACCCGATCAGGGTTTTTGTGTCGGTCCAGGACCGAAAGTCTTATCTTGACTTTTAAAATCACAAAATTCATATTTTGGCTAGCAATAACTCATGGAATACTTACAAACAAAATATAATATTATTTAAAATAATATTCTTAACCCGGGGGAAAAATCCCGACCCGAGTCGTTTAAAGGTACCCAAAAACGCAGGACGTTACACTTAATCCCATATCCACTAACAATGTGTCCAAGGAATGTTACTTCAGGTAAATAGAATTCACACTTCTTAAACTTAACATACATTTGATGTTCTATCAATGTTTGTAGTACCCACCAGAGATGCTGCTCATGCTCTGTCGCTGAATTGGAGTAAACTAAGATGTCGTCAATGAAGACAATCACAAACTGATCCAAGAAATCCTTGAACACCCTATTCATCAGATCCATAAATTCTGCTGGGGCATTGACCAGGAACTCATAATGCCCATACCTCGTACGGAAGGTCATCTTCAGAATATCCTTATCCTTGATCCTCAGCTGGTGATAACTAGATCGAAGATCAATCTTCGAGAATACCGTTTTACCTTGCAGCTGGTCGAACATGTCATCTATCCTTGGTAGAGGGTACTTGTTCCTGATGCTCAACTTGTTCAACTCCCTATAATCTATACACATTCTCAAAGTCCCATCCTTCTTCTTCACAAATAAAACAGAGCACCCCATGGCGAGAAGCTAGGTCTGATAAACCCCAAGTCCAGAAGCTCTTGCAACTGTATCTTCAACTCCTTTAACTCTGCTGGAGCCATCCTATATGGTGCCCTCGACACTGGCTCTGTACCCGGCGCTAACTCAATAACGAACTGAATTTCCCTGTGCGGCGGCAGTCCTGGTAAGTCCTCAGGAAATATGTCTAAGAACTTGCATACTATTCTAGTCTCTCCTGAACCTACTTACATAACTCTAGTGGTATCCACCACACTAGCTAGAAAACCTATACAAACTCCTTATAATAGGTCCCTGGCCTTCAACGTTGATATCATAGGAATGTGGGGTCCATGCATAGCCCCCACAAAAATAAAGGGGTCTTCACCCTCAAGCTCAAAAGTCACCATCTTCTTCCTGTAATCTATAGTGGCCTCATATTTGACTAGCCAATCCATCACCAAAATCATATCAAAATCGTCCATACCCAACATGGTCAAATATACTCATAGTTCCCTACTATCCACCATTACTGGAAGTGCTCTAATCCATCTCCTAGAAACTACCAGCTCCCCTATAGGCAGTATAGTCCCAAACCCCACAGTATAATACTCACTAGGCCTACATAATCTATCAATCACTTTACTAGAAACAAATGAATGTGTAGCACCAGAGTCAATCAATACAGGTATATGAAGAGCCTGTTGGTTTTTATTGATCAAATCAGAGATTATACCTAGCAGAACAACAATCAAATTGTTAGATTAATCCCATAAGATTTCCAGATCTACTTCTTCACATGCATATATATATTGAATCAAGGACATGAATAGAAAAATTAGCTCAGGTCCTTCCTTGCTGCTATCTTTTCGTATGGCTAAATCATCGAGATCTCACACCAAGATCTTCCAAAATGTTCTCAGGTACACAAAGAACGAGTGTGGGCTCGCTATACAAATAATAGACAATAAACTATTTATCAGATGTTCTCAACACATGAGATCTGATAAAGTTTTGGACCTAGGTTTTGTGAAGAACAATGACTTTTGTTTATGTCACTGTTCTCTTTCTCTGAGAGAGATTCCTAGATATTTTTCTATCCCTGAAAAATTACGTTCTGTGAAAAAACTGATATCCTATATTTAATATATCCTACATCTTAAAATATTTGTTATTTTAAACAAATTCAAAATAACTGACCAGTTATCAGATTTTTGTTTAAATAATAATATTTTAATCATATTAAAATATCTCATTATTTATTTAATATTTAAATAACTAAAATTGTAGAATCAAGAGACTGAGTACACTCTCTTATGCGTGTAGCACAGTGCCTGTGCACTGTGCCACACGTGTACCACATGCATGTGATGGCATGTGATTTTTCCCAATTTTTATTATTATTTAAATACCAAAAATCCCAAAAATAAATTAATTCAAAATTAATTATATTTTTTTAAATCAAATAATTAATTAATTAATTACACATAATTAAATAATAATTATGTTTGATACATAGAAAAATACTTTACTTATCACATAAGTCCTTTTCGCCCATTTTTGTATTTACCTTTGTCAGTGATTGTTTGAGCCATTTCGGGGACAATGGACCTATAATATTAAGCCCCAATAAATAAAATAAATAATTAAACTCTTTAATTATAATAGTTAATTTATTAATTATGATATTACTCCACTATAAATTCAGAATTGCACTCTTTATGTTATAGATATACTTTTACAGAAATCTTTTCTTAAGTCGTCCATTGATATAACCATCTTACAATAGTTCAACCCTCTAATTAATTAGTTCATAAATCATAATGGAATAATTACCATTTTACCTTTATAATTTACTTCTTATTCCTTAAGTACCATTAATTCACTAGTGAATAATTAATCTATAATCTAATTATAGATTTGAGCTCAAAATCATTCAGTTCTAGAATTAACCCTTAAGGGAACTAATATACGATCCGTTAGGAAAGATTAGATTCCTTATTGTTGATACATGTTCCTAGCCATCCATGATATTAAATCTCCAAAACAAAAGTCATTAGCCTCATTCTTTGAAGAGACCTTAACGAATGAATCAAAAGATTTAATAAACATGAACAGGAGTTCATGAACACTCAGGATTTAGGTTGATCTATAAATGATCATTAGTTATGATATGAATTACAAGTCTTTATTGTTAAATGGTTTTTGGATAAAGACTTTAATTCATATCGGTCCATGTCATATATAATCATATTATATAAAGCACCTTTACCGAGATATCTTTCCACATCAATAATCCGAATCTAGATTATTTGTATCATTATAATACTCAGTAAACCGTACTTACAACTCCAATTAAAGAATTCCATAACTTTAATTTTTTGTTGTTGACTATTTTTATTCATTCATGTGATCTTAATTCTCTCGTACTAATACAAGATCACATCCTCAATAATGAATATGGAATTTTTCTGATATTTACAAAATTATTCAAACAATAATTTAACAATCTAAATATGACAATAATAATAAACCATTGTATTTATTTATTCACAGAAAAAACAAATGTCTTTACATGCTTTTAGGACACACTCCTAACAGAGCCGGCACTAGAAAGCTGACCTGTCACTACAGAGGGACTAGCGTCAGCCTCTGCCTGTGTCAAGGTGAACACTCGAGCTGGAGTCAAGCTGTCCACCTTCCCTGGTTCCTCCTTCTTCAATGTTAGGCAATCTTTCTTGAGGTATCCTACCACCCACACAAGTAACAAGCCTTGGCCCGGCATTCACCCAGATGGTGCTTCCTGCAACTAGTGCACTCTGGATAGCTCCTCCATGACTCACTGCCTCCCTGGCAGCCACCCTGGGCACCTTGACCCCTCCTATCAGGACCAGCAGTGGTCGAGATCTTAGGGGTCTTCCTTTTCTGATCACTGGGACCTCTGCCCCTACCAGACCCTGTATATGGAGGCATTGCCCTGCGAACATCCCGTCTCACAGCATTCTCCCTCCAGATCTTATTCTCCACCTCCCCAGTAGTGAGGGCCTTCTCAACCACCTGAGCATAAGCCATCTCCTCAGTCACTGATGTGATCCTCACATGGCTATCATAACATTAAGCCCTCGAATAAACCTGTCTTGCATAACTGATCTATATGCACTAGATTTGGTGCAAACTTCGCTAGCCTGTCGAATTTCAGGGCATCGCTATCATGTTGCCCTGTACCAACCCAATGAACTCATTCACCTTTGTCGCCCTGACGACAACATTATAATATTTCTGGTTGAACAGACCTCTAAACCCATCCTAACTCATATCAGAAACATCTCGAGTTTGTGATGCCACATCCCACCAAATACAGACATCCTCTCTAAGCATATAGTTGGCACATACCACCCTATCATTACCTTTCACCCTCATAAAATCCAGGATGGAGGTAATCATACTCATCCACTGTTTAACCTTTAGTGGATCTGGTCCTCCCTCAAAGGTTGGAGGATGCTGTCTCCTGAATCTTTCATAGAGTGGCTCCCACCTGTTTCCATTCTCAGGTGGTGTATAACTGTTGCCACAACAGGTGGCAAGTTAGGTGCAGCACTTCCTGACGGAGCCTGCTGCCTCAGAATGCAGATCTGCTCTTCTTGACTCTAAAGTCTGGCTTGCATATCAGAAAACAACTGCTACCACTTCTCAGGAATTGGCAGAGGGTTCTGGCCCTGCCCATCATCTCTAGCCTCGACCCCGGTTCTGGCTAGTCGTATTGATTTCCTTAGACACATAACTATCCAAGTTTATCTATAATCAATGACTCAACTAGTCAGGCAATGATAGCAGATTCATATTCATTCCATGGTCCAACGCCAATATCCAGGCCACAAAGCACAATCATGATGCAAACATGAATTTAAACAACGATTCACATATAGTAGCTATGCTAATAAGCATGCCTTAACATATCCACATAGCAGTCAAGGGCCAGGCCCTATCAGTATATCTCATGCTCCCTATTAATCATACAGATAAATCATTTATATTTCATTTAAGCATTCAAACACATAATAACATATATGGTTACCGAACCCTGAGTCGAGCATGTCTTTAGTAGCGAGTGTACATACCGAGCCAGTCTTCAAAAACCCTTAAACCTAGACCGCTCTGATACCAAGTTGTAACACCCTGGGTAACCAACACTGTTACATTGTGTTTTTAAAATAGTGCAAGACCTGCTAATGAGGTCATTTGAACATAAATATGTTTCTAAAGTCATTTGATAGGTTAGGGTTAAAAGATTTTGATCATAAAATAATTGATTTTCTTTCAAATAAAAGTTTGATACATGGGATCCCAAAATAAGGTTTACATGGAAGAAATAATTCTCAAAAGTTAATACAATTGTAGCTAGTCTAAATGGAAAAAATACATGTTTGAGCTCTAGTTCCTATAATTCCCTTGGTCGTGGCGGTCGAGCAGCTATTAATGTACACTCCACCCCCAAAGCTCTCCAACTCATGGTTGGTCCAGCTTCTCTTTCCCTTTACTTGCACCATGTAGCACCCGTGAGCCAAGGCTCAGCAAGAAAACCATAATCAACAAGCACAGATAGCAACAAGAGCATATAACAACTTCGATCCAATCAGTTCCATTAATCAACATAATGCAAGTATTAAGCGAGGAACCTATAAACATATACTTTCAAACATATAATAACTCAATCAGTAATACAAATATTTAGGTGTCAGCACCCTTAGGCCGAGCCATATGGTTATTTGGCTGATCCCGACTCGCTTAGGCCGAGCTACATTTAGTACACTTATCATCAGCCCCGACACCCTTAGGTCGTACTTTCACATCACACATAATAGATATATAATTCACAGAACACATATGTTCAATTACAGGGAATCTCAGTCCTGTTCATAACCACTTGGGTGCAGTTCTCTTACCTCGAGTCCCGAGCAATAGATAAAGAACGATTCCGAGCACAATCCTCAATCCTGAGCCTTAACGGTAGCCCTAGTCACAAGCAACAATGGATAACTATCAAATTCTAATCCAATTAAATGTTTTGGAAACGTATACTAGCCTTCAGGACCTCAAGTTCTACTAAACTGGATAGTAGAATTTATTTCGTGCACTTAGGTTTAATTCCCTGAGCCTTCCCGAGACTAAAACCAAACCTAAGCTATGGCTGCCTAGGTGGGTCACGACCTGGCCTTGAGGGTTGTGGTGCGCCTCAAGTCAGAGGCACAACCTCTTGCTTCTAGGGGGAGGCGAGCTGCGAATTGCCCCCTAAGGTCGCGACGCACCTATAAGTCAACAGCCCTCCCAAGGCCTTTTGGGGCACATAGGCCACGGTGCGCCCCCAGTGACCCCAGAAATCCCTGGGTTTTCTCAGCATTTTTCCTAGCTGCAACCTCAAAATCAAACACAATAATACACCCAAACCCACCCAAGTCCAGAAATGAGTCTAGGAGTCTTAATTACATAGTTTAGGCACAATAAAACACCCAAAACCTACTGAAATTACCATCCCAAATCAGCTATAAATCATCACTCAAAAACCCAGTAAAATTCATCCTAACAATCTAAATTCCCACTAGAAACAAAACAGGATCCTTACCTCAATTTCAAAATTTATTCCTCAGAGATTATTTGAATGATCATAGCTTTAATCCCCCAGCTTAAATCCAAGCTCAATTCCCTGGCTTTTTCCTTCAAATTTCCCTCAACTTCAAGGCACAAGAGAGGAAGAGAGAGAGTACGTGAGTGGGAGGGAGAGAGAGTGCGCTGAGAGTTTGAGAGTGTTCTGATGGGTTCTGGGTACTTCATAGAATTAAGTTTGGCTATATCCCTCAACCAAAATACCCATTTACCCCTTAAAATAACTCAGCTTCTCATTGCCCTTAAGGGTAAAATGGTCATTAATCCCAATTCCCACTAATTCCTCGAGTCATCCTACCAATTCCCAATTAATCCCGTCATGTCCAACTAATCAACAAATACTTGTTCGTTGCTCAATAAATCCCACATATATGTTAAGTTCCCAAAACACCCTTAGGCTCACCCCGAGCTGGGTATTATGCCACGTTGTGACTATTCCACTAATCCGCTCACTAGGATCATCTCGAGCCGTATACCACAAATATATATCCACATAATAATGTGGTCCCAACCATTTAACACATATAATCACATTTATGCTCTTAACGACCAAAATTACAGATATGCCCTTATAAATAATAACGAGCCCACATGCATATTTAATACATATAAACATGCATATAAATATATTCATATCATCATATAAATCATGCCTGCCACATAGTCACAAATTCAATCAATTAATCACACACATATCCAATTATGCCCTCTCGGCACATTAACTAGGGCACTAAACCCTATTAGCATTTTTGGGTCATTACAGTGGTTTTGGATGTTGTTATCATGCCTGATGTGCAGCGTCATTGATTACAAGCATATTGTAGTAATGCCTCAGCGATCAATCAGACTCCACGACAATAGGGCCGAGGATGACAACCAGGGTCAGGACCCTCCACCTGCCCCACCGAATTGGCAACAGTTATTAGCCAAGATGGATGCTAGACTTCATCGAACAGAGGAAGAGCTTAGATAGTTGAGGTAGCAAGCCCCTCCTCGGAGCATTGGGTTACAGGTTCCACAGGCTGTGGTACCACTACCAGCCCAGCCTCCTATGGAAAATAGGTGGGAACCTTTGTATGAGAGGTTCAGGAAGCAACATCCTCCCACCTTCGAGGGTGGCTCAGACTCACTGCTGGCAGAGCAGTGGATGAACATGATTTCTTCCATCCTGGATTTCATGAGGGTGGAAGGGAATGGGAGAGTAGCATGTGCTAGCTACATGTTGAAAGATGATGCCTGCATTTGGTGGGATGTTGTGTCTCAGAGAAAGAATGTGGCAGTCATGACTTGGGAAGAATTCAGAAATATTTTTAATGAGAAGTATTACAGTGTTGCAGTCCGAGCTGCAAAGGTTGATGAGTTTACTAACCTAACTCAGAACTAGATGACAGTTACTGAGTATGCCTTGAAGTTTGATTGGTTAGCAAAGTTTGCGCCGAATTTTGTGCCTACTAACATGGCACAGAGGGATAGATTTTTCTAGTGATTGAACGTTATGATCGCCTGTGACGTCAAGATAACTTTGGATCCGGGAACTACCACCTATGCACAGGTAGTGGAGAAGGCCCTTACATCTGAAGGGGTCGAGGATCAGATTTGGAGAGAGAGCGCCACTAGGTGCGATGCTCAGACGATGGTGCCTCCTTTTACTGGATCTAGTCGGGTAGTGGCCCCAGTGAAGAAAAGAGAAAGGCCCCAGATTCTTTTGTTCCTCCTCGGATAGGAGGGCATAGGGTGCTTTCAGTGGATGTCAGGGGGGGGGGGGAGACAACTTGAGGGGTTTCCCAGTGTGTCCTTGAAGCAGACGATGACATCAGGGAGAGTGCAGGATCAAGGCCTGTTTTATTTGTGGGAGCATTAGTCACCCGGGGAAGGATTACCCACAAGCCAGGAAAGAAGAACCGAAACAGAGCGACAACCTCACTCCTGCTGTAACGCCCTACTGCCTTAGAGCCGTTACTAAGTGAATTTAAAATGTGCAATTAGCTCGCTAATCGAGGTTTTAGGACAAAAGTGTAATTAAACCATAATCAGAGTCATAAACTTGAGAATAAACCTTTCATTGAAAATTATAAAACATTTAACATTTGGGATCCCAAAAACATTGTTTAGAAATATTTACAACTCAAAATATAACCAGAGTCGACTAAATGACAAAATTTAAGTTTAGTACAATCATCCCCCAAAAACACCCCTGGCCGTGGCAGCCGGGCAGACCAGACATGTACGCGCCGCTTATCTCACTCACCATACTCAAGGTTTGTCGATTTTCCCCTTGCCTTTACCTGCATGATAGATCACCTGTGAGCCAAAGCCCAGCAAGAAAACCCTCACAAGCAGATAATATAAGCATTTAAAAGACTTAATATATAAACAAGCCATCATCAGGCTATACACGTACGGCCATGCTGTCCCAGGCACTTTACCAGGACCTGCGTTCGCGGTCTATGACGTAGGGATATCCCAGGCATCCCTTGGGGTCTCACCTTGGCAACTCGCACTCCACGTGCTAAACGCTGCTCCCCGCCCCTTGCCATTCTCGGCCTTCGTCGTTCCCGGCCTTCGTCGTTCCCGACCATCGTCGTTCATTCATTAATATGTACACACATTATAACTAAACAAATACTTAAACACATATAAGTTCAATCAAAGGGCTATGCCCTGCAACACAATCATATAGGGCCGAGCCCTACAACTCAATCATTAAGGGTTGAGCCCTGCAACTCAAGCTCTACGAGAACAGAAGTTTTCTTACCCGCGTCTCGAGCTTTCCAAGCACCGATGTCCCGAGCACAGTTCCCTAGTCCAAGCCTCGCCAAAACCCTAGTCACAACGCATTAACAATATCCACCCATCAAGTTCTTATCCATTAAATAGCTTTGGGTCATAATTCTAATCTCCGGAATGTTGAATTCTATCAATCCGGGTGATAAAATCCATGCCGAGCCTAAAACCTCTCTAGAACCCAATAATGCACTAAGCACTGCGGCCCTAGGGACTCAAGCTGCGGCCCCCAGCTCAACCCGAGGCCCTGCCTCAAATTAGCCTACACGCGCCACGACCCTTCCTAAAGGGCACCGCGGCGCGCCTTCAATTCCAGACGCCCCAAGTTCTAAGGGGCCACGACTCAGCAAGAACAGTGCCGCGGACCGACCCCTCAAGCCCAGAAAAACTCACCACTTTTACCCCAAAAACCAATCTAATTTACCCCAAAATCAAGCCAACGATCCAAACTAATCACCACATAGGTTATACTATAGATTCAGCAACAAAACCTAACCAGAATTCTAGTTCAAAGCCTCATCAAACTCAAAGTTGAATCTTCATCTCTCCAACATGCAAAACTCTTAACACACCAGTAGAAATTTCAAGCATAATTCAAATAATTTAAAGGCTTACCCTTACTTAATTGAGTCTCTGAGCTGATCTCCTAAGCTCCAAGCTCCAAGCCTCAAGCTCCCCAAAATCCCAGCTCCAATTCCTTAGTTTTTGACTAGTTTCCTCCAAGATGTCACTAAGCCTCCAAGCTTCCAAGGAAAAAGATGAGAGAGGAAGATAGAGTGAGTGGGTTGGTTCCTAAGTTCTGAGTGTCTCCTGAACTTTGTTTTATTTAACTTAAGTCTACAAGGTTACCTCAAGGCTCGGGGTACCAAAAATGTCCCCGAGGGAAAAATGGTAAATTTCCCCAATATTCCCTCCTAGGCATTCTAACCTCAAATATATCTCCAAATATTTATTGCCATAACCCGATAACCCCATAAAATGTCTGATACCCGAATTTCCCCTCGACTCATCCTGAGTCGGATTTTCAACCCTGTTGTGACTTTCTAGCTAACCGCTCCCTACAACACAGATATATCACGATTATTCGCAATTAACACATTTATGCCCTCAACGGGCTAAAATTACAATCATGCCACTAATAACTAGACGGGGCCCACATGCATATTTAATTCTCCTAAACATGCATCTCTAATCACATATTCACACAAATTCACGTATTATAACAATAAATCACTTATTGCCCTCCAGGCACGCTAGTCAAGGCCGTAAGCCTTATCAGCGAATTTTGGGTCGTTACACCTGCCATAGTATTTACCTTGACCCAGACTAAGGCTGAGGCTAGCCCCTCGGTCGTGATAGGTCATATTTCTAGTGCTGGTTCTTATTTTACTGCATTGATTGACTCAGGGGCTACTCATTCATTTGTATCTGCTAGATTGATAGATTAGTTGTGTAGACCTAGTGATTTGTAGGATATGGGATTCAGGACTTTGTTGCCGACTGGGGAACTGGTAATCTCTAAGAGATGGGTTAGAGCATTGCCAGTAAAGATAGATAGTAGAGAGTTGTTTGTGGACCTGATTGAGTTAGCGTTGGATGACTTTGATATGATCATAGGGATGGATTGGTTATCAAAGTACGAGGTGACGATTGACTGCAAGCGCAAGATGGTGACCTTTGAACCAGAAGGGGAGGTACCCTTTGTATTTGTGGGGACACTGATTGGACCGCGAGTACCTATGATTTCGGCACTGAAGGCTAGAGACCTAATGTAAGAGGGTTACATAGGATTCATAGCGAACATTGTGGATACTTCTGGAGTTGTTTCGATTGGACTGGGTGAGACCAGATTAGTATGTGAATTTCCTGATGTGTTCCCAACAGACTTGCCAGGATTTCCACCACATCGAGAGATCGAGTTCGTCATAGAATTGGCACCAGGGGCGGAGCCAGTATCTTGGACACCTTATAGAATGGCTCCAGCAGAGTTGAAGGAACTGAAGATTTAGTTGCACGAGTTACTGGATTTGGGATTCATCAGACCGAGTTTTTCGCCGTGGGGTGCTCCAGTGTTGTTCAACAATAAGAAGGATGGATCCTTAAGGATGTGTATTGACTACAGAGAGTTAAACAAGTTGACCATTAAGAACAAGTACCTTCTATCTAGGATCGATGACTTGTTTGACCAACAATAGGGGAAGACAATGTTCCCCAATATCGATCTTCGATCAGGCTACCACCAGTTAAGGATTAAAGATGAGGACATACCAAAGACCACTTTTCGCACAAAGTATGGGCACTATGAATTCCTGGCCATGTCCTTTGGATTAACTAATGCCCCAGCATCTTTTATGGATTTGATGAATATGGTCTTCAGGGATTACTTGGACAATTTTGTGATTGTATTCATTGACGACATACTGGTGTACTCTTAGTTAGAGGTAGGCTTGTTGTTACAACGATTGAGAGAGCATAGGTTATATGCTAAGTTCAACAAGTGTGAGTTTTGGCTACCCCAAGTAACATTTTTGGGCCATATTGTCGATAAGGAGGGGATTCTAGTGGACCCAAGTAAGATTGAGGCAGTGATAGATTGACCCAAGCCGAGCAATGTACCAGATGTTAGGAGCTTTTTAGGATTGACAAGGTACTATCGGAGGTTCGTTGAGGGATTTTCCAGAATAGCCACACCATTGATCGAACTGACACGTAAGAAGACTAAGTATGCGTGGAGAAACAGGTGTGAGAATAGTTTCAAGGAATTGAAGAGGCGATTGATCACCGCTCCAGTATTGAGTCTGTCGTCAGATAATGAGAAGTTTGTAGTCTATTGCGATGCTTCGAGGCAGGGTTTGGGGTGTGTGTTGATGCAAGCTGGGAAGGCGATAGCCTACGCATAGAGATAGTTGAAGGAGTATAAGCAAAGATACCCCACACACGATCTAGAACCGGCAACGGTGGTATTTGAACTAAAGGTTTGAAGGCATTATTTGTATGGCAAGAAATGTGAAATATACAATGACCATAAGAGTTTGAAGTACTTCTTTACTCAGAAGGATCTAAATATGCACTAGAGGCGTTGGCTGGAATTGGTATAGGATTACGACTGTGATATTCTATACCATCCTGGGAAGGCCAATGTGGTGGCCGACGCGTTGAGTCGGAAGGGCCCAGGACAGTTATTCAGTTCGAGACAGATATCAGATAAATTAGCTGAAGAGATGACCAGAGCAGGTATTGAGTTGGTGGTTGGTCAGCTAGACAACACCACTCTTTAATCCACGCTTCTTGAGAGGACCAAGGAAGCACAGGGGTAGGATCCCCAGTTGAGGGAACACATAGATGGCGTCTTAGCTGGAATGGCTAATGACTTTTCTATTTCGGAGATGGTTTTATTGAGGTAGAAAGGTCAAATTTGCATTTCAATGAACTTGGGTATCAGGCAAGAGATTTTAGATGAGTCTCATACCACTCCCTATTCCTTACATTTGGGTACGATGAAGATGTACCAGGATTTGAGAACTTTGTATTGGTGGTCGGGAATGAAGAGGGATGTGATGGATTATGTGGCCAAGTGTTTGACTTGTCAGCGGGTAAAGGCTGAACATCAGAGGCCAGTAGGGTTGCTGCAGCCTTTAGGGATTTCAGACTGGAAATGGGAGGATATCACCATGGACTTTGCGGCTGGATTGCCGAAGATAGTTGGATATCATGATTCGGTGTGGGTGATTATGGATAGGTACACCAAATCAACCACTTTTTTCCTATTAGGACAACTTATACAGTGGACCAGTGTGCTGAATTGTATGTGAAGGAAATTGTGCGACTACATGGGGCTTCGAGGTCGATAGTATCCGGAAGGGACCCCACATTCACCTCCAAGTTTTGGGAGAGCATGCAGAAGGCTATGGGCACACAGTTGCGATTTAGTACCGCCTATCATCCTTAGATGGATGGACAGTCTGAGAGGACGATTCAGATACTGGAGGAAATGTTGCGAGCCTGCGTGCTGGATTTTTAGGGATCTTGGAGTAAGTATCTCCCTTTGATTGAGTTTTCGTACAATAACAGTTATCGGGCGACTATCGGAGTGGCTAAGTATGAGATGTTATATGGGAGGAAGTGTAGATCACCCATCCATTGGGATGATATGGGTGAGAGGAGGTATTTAGGTCCTGAGGTTGTTCAGAGGACCAATGAGGCAATTAAGGAAATCAAAGCGCGAATGCTCGCTTCTCACGAGGAGCCTAGGGGTATTTTGTGAACATTGTTGATATTCGGGAATTACCGGGTAATGGGTAGTAATTTAGCAATTATTTGGGCATGTTGGAATTAAAATGGGGATTTATAGGAACACTTGAAAACTTAGCATGATGTGGCAAATGATGGGAATGCCCTTGGTGACATTAAAGGATTGAGGATAGGCTTAAGGGCATTTTAGGCATTTTGGGACTTGGCAGATGGGGTTACACTTAGCCACTACACCATTTGGAAACCAAAAGAAAACAAAACAGTCAGTTCCTCTAGCTCTCTCTCTCTCTCTCTCGGTTCCTTCTCTCCTTCTCTTGGAGTCTTATGTAATTTTTGGGAATTCTAGTGATTAAGGCTTTGAATTTGAGGCTGGATCTTGGGGAAATTTAATGCTTGTGGCAACTGGAGTTAGCTTAGGGAAAGATCATTACAAAGGTAAGGATTAGAACAAGTCTTTCTACAAATTTCTTCATTTTGTTAAAGTTTTGGGGGTTGGAAACTTGGGTGATTGAATTTGGGTTATAATGGGGTTTTGTTCAATTTCTTTGAGATTATGTGTTGCTATTAGCATAGTATAACAGATTTGGGGCTAAATTCTGGTATTAGCATAGGTTTGGATTGATTTGTAGGAGATTTAGAAGTTTAAAAATGGTGGTATTTATGGGTTTAGAGGCTCAAGCTGCAGCCCTGTTCATCAGGCGCCGCGGCCTGCTTTGTAATGACCCACTAATCTAGACTATTTGGACCATTAACGAAACTATACATAAAATCCTTAAAAGAACTTACATTTGTGAAAATACCATAATTTAATTAAGTAACTTAACAAAATAAGAGTTACTTACAAAGTAAATACCAAAAAGGATATGGGATCCCATTGTCTTTAAAACAAAAACATAATTTAAAATAATAAGACATTACATAATTAGTGCGGAAAATACATGTAAAAAGACATAAAACCGAAACTACATCCTCGAAATCGAATAACGCTCGGCCCCTTGACTCCATTCATCATCGATACACATCCTCCAAACGTCACGAATCTTACCGCCTCTAAAGCTTATTTTCCTGCACATAAAACAGAAAGGAATGAGCCTAATGCCCAGCAAGGAAAATCTAACACATAGTCATACACATAATTTCATAAGAAACATAAAGACTTAACATAATACATATAACATACACTTATTATAATGGCCATTATTACTTGGGGTCCCATAGACTAAACAAGCATATGCCCATGGAATTAGTGGGGTCCTACTAGCTAAGTAGGTCATATGCCCATAACCCATTTGGGGTCTTGTTAGCCATATGGGTCATATGCCCAAGCCTACAAACATACATACATATCATAACACTTTTAATAACATAAAACATATAGATAACATAAGCACATAACATATTGATTCTAGCCTATTTTCCTTACCAAAGTTACCGGGATATAATGGACTGAGTTGGGACTTTTGGAACACTCCTAAAACCATAATGAACAAGAGTGAGTTGAAAGAAGAAAAAGAAATGAAAAGGATGGAAAGACTAAACCATAAAAAACATACTTACCGACTTATATGCTTAAGAACTTGGATTCCCTAACCAAAATAAGAATGAGGTTAGGGGACTGAGTAGAAGGTTTTGGGAAAGGAAATAAATGAAATAGAGTTTCGGGTTTACCTCAAAGATTTGTAAGATCAATCTAACTTCCACCGAAATACTATAGAACTCACTTCCCAAAGTGTTTGATAAGCTTATGATGTTTAAGCTTATAGTTTTTCCCAAACCAAGTGTTTACACTCTCACACTCACTTAACACTAGCAGCTTCTGAACTTAGAGCAAATGGTGAATAATGGCTGGGTACTAGGTCCTATTTATAGAGTTTGGGAATGAAAATATCTTGATTTTACTTGAATAAAAATAATGGCTATTTAGGTGAAAATCATTTGAATAATCGTTCAGCAGAGGCTGAAGACTCGTTCAAAAGATGCTGGACTGTTGAAGGAGTTTGAATGGCTGAAAGGAAATGAATTCAAAAACGTTTGAACATATGCTGAAGGAGGCGATATATCGCCCCCTGTAGGCGATATATTGCCTGGGCTAGTATGCCCGAGGCGACCGTGCATCATCTCGTGTTTTCCGTATCTACGTGCTGCGATATATCGCCCCCTATAGCTGCGATATATCGGCATACGCTGATTAATTAAACACGAGATTACACATTTTTAGCTAAGTTTGAATGGAGTAAACAACCTTGACTAAGCCTTTAACGTATTCAAAGCTGCTGACTGACCCTATATCATTCAAACTTTTACCCTTATTTAATTTAATCCTCAAAAAATACTTAATCCTTAATTACCATTCATAACATGTGCTTAAAATCCTATTGGTTGATGTCTAAACCTTATAATATAATAAATATAATCCTTAATATCAGTCACATTAATCAAACCTTAGGTTATACTTAATATTCTTAAACTATAGATTAAACTTAGAAAATCTATAAGTACTACTACGAGTGTCCAAATACTTCCCGGTCTGAACCAAAAATCCATGGTAACAAAGATAACACTAAACATACTATAATGCTACTAAACAAATAGCTAAGTAAAATTCTTGGACTCTACATGCTTGAACGTAGAGGCCTGGGGGCCTTAGAAATTTGCCCAGGCGCCGCGACACATGGTTTAGAGCACCGTGACCCACGTTCTTCAGCAGAGAGGGAGATGCCCTCTGACTTGAGCGCGTCATGGCCCTTAAGGGATTGGGTCACGACTCAAATGTGAAATAATGGCTATTTTAGGGTTTTAAGCTCGGGAACCCAAACATTAAGGCTCAGGAAGGATCTTACTACCCGGATTAGTAGAATACAAGGTCTCGGAGGCTAGATTAATATTACAAAATTATTAATTTGTTTAAGGCTTGATGGATGGTTATTATGAATGTGTTTTGACTAGGATTTCAAAGAAGCTCAGATTAGAAGATTGTGCTCAGGATCACATTGACTTATCAACTCGAGACACAGGTAAGAAAACTATTGTACCCGTAGAGAGGGGCATGACCTTATTGTTTGTGTTTCAGGGTGCGACCCTATTGTTTATGTTTAATATACGTGCAAATATATATGAATGATATATATGTTTGTGATTGAACAACAATGGCCGGGAATAGAGAAGGCCGAGAACGGCATGAAATTGGGCTTGCTAAGGGGTCGGGATCGGTGTTAAGCACGCTGAGTGCAGCCCGCTAGGGTGAGACCCTCTTAGGGTGTTGTATCTACCCGCTCGGTGAGGACCGCAAACCCAGGGTCTGGTAAAGTGCTTGGGTCAGTGTAGGTTGCTACGTGTTTAGCCAGTTGGCTGTTTTGCTGTATGTTGTTGATTGTTATGTTATATGTTATATGTTGAGATTTCTTGCTGGGCTTCAACTCACGGATGCTCTATGGTGTAGGTAAGGGCAAAGGAAAGGTCGATTAACCATGAGTACAAAGAGCAAGGAGCGACGAGTACATGTTCGGCCTACCTGGCTGCCACGGCCAGGGTTATTTTGTTGAAAGTACTGTAGTGAATTGCTTTGTCGCTTAGGTCGACCGTAATTATATTTTGAGTTGTAATATATTTTCTAAACAGTATTGTGGGATCCCAACTGTATAACTTTTTTTTGATTTCAATGAATGTTCAAATTTTTATAATTAATGTCATTAAATGAGTTTTATTTCAATTAAGTCACTCTTTTAACCTAAAACCTCGATTAGCGAGCTAATGGAACATTTTTAACTCACATAGTAAAGACTCTAAGGAAGTAGGGTGTTACAGTGATAAAGTATGTCAGTGAATTTGATGGGTTGGCAAAATTTGATTTTGATTTGGTATCAGTAATTGCGGCCCAGAAGGAGTGATTCATTCGAGGATTGAACTTTGGAGTAGTCCAGAGTGTTAGAATCGCTCCAGTACATGAGATTTTTACCTATGCTCAGGCAGTAGGGAGAGCCCTTGCTATCGAGGATGTAGAGGATGAGATATGGAGTGAGAGTGCCATAGGGCAAGGAGCTCAGACAATGGTACCTCCATTTGCAGAGTCTGATAGGGGCAGAGGCCTTAGTGACCAAAAAAGAAAGGCCCCTGACAGTTCTACTACTCCTGGTCCTAACAAGAGGGGCTGTGGTACTCAAAGTGGCCGCCATGGTGGCAATGAGGCCTGGAGAGGTTATCCAGTATGTGCTAGGTGTAGGAGTACCATTTGGGAGAATGCTGAGCGAAGGCATTATCGAATGACCCACTAATCTAGACTAATTGGACCATTATCGAAACTATACATAAAACTTACATTTTTACAAAAATACCATAATTTATTGCGTAACTTGAAAAATAAGAGTTATTTACAAAGAAACAGAATACTAAGAAGGATTATGGGATCCCATTGTTTTTAAAACAAAACATGATTTAAAATAAAAGACATTACATAATAATGCGGAAAATACACATAAAAACCATAAAAAACATAAAAGGAGACTATATCCTCGAATCGAATAACGCTCGGCCCCTTGACTCCATTCATCATCGATACACATCCTCCAAGCGTCACGAATCTTACCGCCTCTAAACTTATTTTCCTGCACATAAACAGAAAGGAGTGAGCCTAATGCCCAGCAAGGAAAACCTAACACATAGTCATATACATAATTTCATAAGAAAACATAAAGACATATCATAACACATAATTCACTTATTATAATGGCCATTATTACTTGGGGTCCCATAGACTAAACAAGCTTATGCCCATGAGATTAGTGGGGTCCTACCAGCTAAATAGGCTTATGCCCACAATCCTTTTGGGGTCTTGTTAGTCAAATAGGCATATGCCCAAGCCTACAACATACACATCAATAACATATAACATATGAAAACATAACACATAAAATAGCATAATCATAAACATGTAGATTCTAGCCTATTTTCCTTACCAAAGTTACCGAGATTATGGACTGAGTTGGGATTGTTGGAACACTCCTAAAACCATAAAAAAGAGTAAGTCTAAAGAAAGGAGATGAAATGAAAGAGATGGAAAGACTAAACCATAGAAAACATACTTACCAACTTATATGCTTAAAAGCTTGGATTCCCTAACCAAAATAAGAATAAGGTTAGGGGACTGAGTAGAAGGTTTTGAGAAAGGAAATAACATAAAAATACAGAAAAGAACTAGAGTTTTGGGTTTACCTCAAAGATTGCAAGATCAATCTAACATCCACCGAAATACTATAGCACTCACTTACTTCCCAAAGTGTTTGATAAGCTTATGATGTTTAAGCTTATAGTTTTTCCCCAAACCAAGTGTTTACACTCTCACACTCACTTAACACTAGCAGCCTCTGAACTTAGAGCAAATGGTGAATAATGGCTGGGTACTAGGTCCTATTTATAGAGTTTGGGAATGAAAATATCTTGATTTTACTTGAATAAAAATAATGGCTTTTTAGGTGAAAATCATTTGAATAATCGTTCAGCAGAGGCTGAAGACTCGTTCAGAAGATGCTGGACTGTTGAAGGAGTTTGAATGGCTGAAGGGAAAAGAATTCAAATGTATTTGAATTCATGCTGGTGGAGGCGATATATCGCCCCCTATAGGCGATATATCGCCTGGACCTTTGTTCCCGAGGCGACCGTGCATCGATTCGTGTTTTCCGTATCTACGTGCTGCGACATATCGCCCCCTATAGCTGCGATATATCGGCATACGCTGAATATTTAAACACGAATTTACACATTTTTAGCTGAGTTTGAATGGAGTAAACAGCCTTGACTAAGCCCTCAACGTGCTCAAAGCTGCTGACTGACCCTATACATTCAAACTTTTACCCTTATTTAATTTAATCCTCAAAAATACTTAATCCTTAATTACCATTCAAAACATGTGCTTAAAATCCTATTGGTTGATGTCTAAACCTTATAATATAATAATATAACCCTTAATATCAGACACATTAATCAAACCTTAGGTTATACTTAATATTCTTAAACTATAGGTTAAACTTAGAAAATCTATAAGTACTACTATGAGTGTCCAAATAACTCCCAGTCTGAACCAAAAATCCAAAGTAACAATGATAACACTAAACATACTATAATACTACTAAACAATTAGCTAAGTAAAGTTCTTGGACTCTACAATTCTCCCCTACTAAAAAGAATTTCGTCCTCGAAATTTACTTACCAAATAATTCCGGATACCGGCTCTGCATGTCCTCTTCCAACTCCCACGTTGCCTCGCGTTCAGAACTATTGCTCCATAGGACTTTAACTATAGGAAAGCTCTTGGACCGTAACTGCTTCATCCCCCTATCTAGGATGCTAACCGGTCGTTCCTCGTAACTTAAGTCCTTCTGGAGCGCTATGGTGTCGTACTTGAGGACGTGAGATGGGTCTGACACATACTTGCGTAACATCGAGATGTGGAAGACGTTGTGACTATCGGCTAGTGCTGGCGGTAGGGCTAGTTTATACGCAACTGGTCCCACTTTTTCCAATATCTCAAAAGGACCTAAGAATCGGGGACTGAGCTTGCCTTTCTTCCCGAACCGCTTGACACCCGTCATAGGAGATATCTTCAGGAAGACTTGATCTCCAACTTGGAACTCCACATCGCGTCTCTTGGTATCTACATAGCTTTTCTGTCGGCTTTGAGCAGCAAGCATACGCTGTCTAATAAGCGTTACTGCTTCTTGAGCTTGCCTAACAGCTTCGGGCCCTAGAAGCTGCCTTTCTCCTACCTCGTCCCAGTGCAACGGTGATCGGCACCTTCTTCCATATAGCAACTCATAAGGTGCCATCTCGATCGTCGACTGGTAGCTATTGTTGTACGAGAACTCGATCAGCGGTAAGTACTTGTTCCACGATCCTCCAAAGTCAAGTACACATGCGCGTAGCATATCCTCTAAAATCTGAATCGTACGCTCTGACTGCCCATCTGTCTGAGGATGGAAAGCTGTACTAAGACTTAACTTAGTACCCATGGCTTGCTGTAAGCTTCTCCAAAATCTTGACGTAAACACTGATCCTCTATCTGATACTATCATCTTGGGGATTCCATGCAATCGTACAATCTCTTGGATGTAGATGTCTGCATATTGGTCTGCCGTATAAGAAGTCTTAACAGGCAGAAAATGAGCCGACTTGGTTAGTCTATCTATGACTATCCAAGCAGAATCATGCTGCTTATTTGTCTTTGGCAGACCCGTCACGAAGTCCATGGCTATATCGTCCCACTTCCACTCCGGTATGCTAAGCGGTTGCAATAATCCTGCAGGCCGCTGATGCTCCGCCTTCACTTGCTGACATACCAGACACTTAGATACATACTCCGCTATGTTCTTCTTCATCCCTGGCCACCAATAGACTGCCTTGATGTCATGAGTCATCTTGGTAGACCCTGGATGAACCGAGTATGGGGTGTTGTGCGCTTCTTCTAGGATCGTCTTCTTAATACTTTGATCGTCTGGCACGTATACCCGATCCTTATATCTCAATAAACCTTGACTGGATATTGAGAAATCTGTAGTCTTGCCTTCTCTGACTGCATCCATGTGCGTTGCTAGTGAATCATCATGTCTCTGACCATTCCGTATGTCTTCTAGCAGATTCGATTGGATAGACAAGTTAGCCAACTTGCCTACAACCACTTCTATTCCGGCACTGATAAGCTCCTGTTGCAGTGGCTTTTCTATTTCGGATAAGGCTGCTAAGTTCCCATAACTTTTTCGGCTAAGTGCATCGGCAACTACGTTTGCCTTCCCCGGGTGGTATAGGATTTCGCAGTCGTAATCCTTTACTAATTCCAACCACCGGCGCTGCCTCATGTTAAGCTCCTTCTGAGTAAAGAAGTATTTTAAACTTTTGTGGTCCGTATAAATCTCGCACCGTTCTCCGTAAAGATAATGGCGCCAGATTTTTAACGCAAAGACCACCGCTGCCAACTCCATATCGTGAGTTGGATAGCGTTGTTCATACTCCTTTAACTGACGTGACGCGTAGGCTATCACCTTGTCATTTTGCATCAGTACGCATCCCAATCCTAACTTTGATGCATCACAGTAGACAACGAACTTGTCGTTGGGTGTTGGGACACTAAGTACTGGTGTTGAGCAAAGCTTATCCTTAAGCAACTGGAAGCTTTCCTCACACTTATCACTCCAGTTAAACTTTTGTTGCTTCCGGGTCAGGTTGGTGAGTGGAGTGGCTATCTTAGAAAAGCCCTCTACAAACTTTCTATAGTAACATGCTAGCCCTAAGAAGCTTCTTACTTCCGACGCGTTCTTTGGTCTAGGCCAATCTTTCACGGCCTCTACCTTCGATGGATCTACTGCAACTCCGTCTTTCGATATGATGTGCCCGAGGAACGCCACTTGTGAGAGCCAAAACTCGCATTTCTTGAACTTCGCGTAGAGTTGGTGCTCCTTCAATCGCGTCAAAATCATCCTCAAGTGTTCCTCGTGCTCTACTTCATCCTTGGAGTAAATTAGAATGTCGTCGATGAACACAACGACGAATTTATCCAGGTAGTCCTTGAAGACCCTATTCATTAAGTCCATAAACGCGGCTGGTGCGTTAGTAAGACCAAAATACATAACCAAGAACTCGTAATGTCCATAACGAGTCCTAAAGGCTGTCTTGGGGATATCTTCTCCCTTTACCTTGAGCTGATGATACCCGGACCGTAGATCGATCTTAGAAAATACAGTCGCGCCTCGGAGTTGATCAAACAAATCATCAATCCGAGGTAGCGGGTATTTGTTCTTAATTGTTACTTTATTCAGCTCTCGGTAGTCTATGCACATGCGCATACTTCCGTCCTTCTTCTTCACGAATAGTACCGGAGCTCCCCACGGTGAATGGCTTGGCCTAATGAAACCAAAGTCTAGGAGTTCTTGTAGCTGCGTCTTTAACTCCTTGAGTTCCGTAGGTGCCATCCGGTATGGTGCCTTAGAGATAGGCTCGGTGCCCGGTACTAATTCTATCGTGAAGTCTATTTCTCTAGTTGGTGGAAATCCTGGCAAGTCATCGGGAAATACTTATGGAAATTCTTGTATGACTCGAACATCTCCAACTTTGAGTGATGTCTCCTTCTCCACATTCGTGATGTTGGCTAAGAATGCTTGGCATCCTTTCTCCATCATTCTCTGAGCTTTGAGAGATGACACTAACGGTGTGCGTAGTCCTGAAGCTTGTCCCATGAAGCACAGTTTCTGGCCGTCAGGAGTCTCGAACACCACCTTCTTGCGTCTGCAGTCGATCGTTGCGCCATGCCGTGCTAGCCAATCCATGCCTAGTATGACGTCGAAGTCTTTGATCACCAGCTCTATCAGGTCTCCTTCTAGTTCCTTGTCCTCAATCTTGATTGGTACGCCTCGTACAATTCGTGATGATAGAACTACTTTGCCCGAAGGCAACTCGGTTGCAAACCTAGTTCTAAATCTTTCACTAGGTTTGTCTAGTTTATCTATCATTCCTAACGAAATATACGAATGGGTGGCTCCCGAATCAAATAATACATGACATAATTTATTGAGGATGGGAACCTGACCTGTGACCACCTTGTTGCTAGCATCCGCCTCTCCTTGGGTTAAAGCAAAAACCCGAGCAGGAACCATCTTTTCGTCCTTCTTTCCTTCCGGCTTTTGCTGAGGACAATCTTTCTTGCGATGCCCCTCTTGACCACAATTGAAACACTCCTTGGTGTTGGCACGGCATTCTCCGGGGTGCTTCTTCTGACATTTGGCACAGGACGGGTATTCCACATAGCCCGACCTATTTCCCCCATTATTTGGTCGTGCCCTTTTATTGTTGTCGGCTTGCTTATTGTCAGGATGCCTTCTCTTCTGTCCGTTACCGTTGTTGTTGGACTGACTGTTGCTGGACTGATTGTTGTTCCGACTGGCCTGAGGTTGGCTCTGCTGCCTAGGTTCCGGCTTGCTGGCTTCTTCTTTGCTCACGTTGGCTTGCAACCTTTCTACTTCAATTGCCGTCTCAAGAACGTCGGCATATGAAGTGTTTCCCGGGTTTGCTAGTTTAACCCCCATCTCGATCTTCGGGCGAAGTCCTCTAACAAACTTGTTCACCCTTAGATAATCGGTCGGAACTAACTCTGCCGCGAACTTGGCTAAGCGATCAAACTGACGAGCATATTCCGCCACTGTTAAATTCCCTTGCTTCAGATTGGTGAACTCCTCAACTCTCGTAGCAAGTACTGCTGAATTGTAGTACTTCTTGTGGAAGAGCTCCACAAATCGGGTCCACGTCATAGTGGCAGCATCGTGGGATTGCTGGACCAAATCCCACCATATCCTGGCATCTTTCTTGAGTAAAGATGAGACGCAGGATATGCGGTCAGCATTATTGAGGTTCATGTGGGCTAGGATCGGCTCCACATTCCTTAGCCATTCTTCTGCTTCAAAGGGGTCCGTAGTCCCTTCGAAGTTCGGAGCGTGCTGCTTGCGGAACCTCTCGTACACTGGCTCCATGTGCTGAACAGGATAAGGAGCGTAGTTCGTCATAGGCCATCCCCCATACGGACCAACTTGTTGGGGTGCTGGGGCCATTGGCTGTGGCTGCGGCTGCGGCTGCGGCTGTGGCGGAGGCTGAGGCTGAGATTGAGCCTGTTGGCGTTGTTGCTGCAGAAGTTCCTCGACTTGCTGTCGTAGTCTGGAAATCTCTGCAGTGTTGTCAGCTGGCTGTGCCGGTGCGTTGCGGCGAGCAGGAACACGTACTCTCCTTCGGCGAACGGTAGGGACCGCATTGGTCGCTGGAACATCGTTGGAAGCGTTCCCGTTGGTGCGAGCAGATCTTCGGAGAGACATCGTAGCAGAGTTCTAACAGTTAAAAGAAACATGTTAGAACTTTTCCTAATAGGCTCTAAGGCAAAAACTTATTCTAAAACAAACATATCTCGGACCTATTTATTATGACTTTTTGTGAAAAATTATATAGGTCTTTATTTATTATTAGAGTGGTTTCTATACTTAGAAAAACAAGTCATATTTATTTTCTAAGTGTGTTTCTAATCATCCTATATGACTTAATTCTCAGGCTCGAAACTTATCTTTGTTCCAAAGTTAACCATATTGAGGGAGGGCTGGGATCAGTAAAATCGTTCCCACTACTAAGGCCCCCTAACTCTCAACAAGGAAACCAGGTTCATTGATTCGTATCCACCCTCACCGAACTCAGTCATTATTCATTTTATTTAGTATTTATTATGATTGAAAAAAAAAATTCAAACTCACACATGATATTCAAATAGCATGTTTATTCATTTGGAAAACAATTTCACTTATTACAATCATAACATAAAAGTAAATAAAACAAATAAAAACTACTAATCTAAAAATCGGGATCTTCTACATCCGATCCGTCATCTAACATATCATCATCTATAGCCTCATAGTCATCATTATCATGAGCATCAAAATGCCCTCTAGGAAGGTTTGTGAGAATCCTATTCTTTTGCTCCTTGGTGAATTGAAATTCAAATTTTGCGGTGAACCTAACTAAGAGGAAATAGTATCTCATTGCTAATGGTGATTCATCCTCATCATTCATTTCTTCCCATATTTCTTCTAAGGCTGCTATTACAGGATGGAAATCTTTAAACAACCTAATTACTAATACATATTGTTCTGTTGATCTTAGCATTATTTGTTTATCCTCTTGAAGGCCACCTATCGCTTGGTGAAACAAAAGCAACCTTCGAGTAATCCTTTCTAGGGCTCCTACGGTGTTTCTTGGCTCCCTTATTCTTTTCAAGGCCTTAATGGCTCGGATATCTTGGTAGGTTAAAGCTCCATTCATTTTTAACTGAAACATAAACACTAAAGTTGTTAGCTATACACATAGACAAGGTAACTTGTAACTTGTAACTTAAACACTTACTTGGCGGTCCGATTCGGAGCTTTGAGCATGTGTATCGAGGAGAACTTCATGCGAAGGAACCGTTTGCTCTGATACCAACTGTAATGACCCACTAATCTAGACTAATTGGACCATTATCGAAACTATACATAAAACTTACATTTTTACAAAAATACCATAATTTATTGCGTAACTTGAAAAATAAGAGTTATTTACAAAGAAACAGAATACTAAGAAGGATTATGGGATCCCATTGTTTTTAAAACAAAACATGATTTAAAATAAAAGACATTACATAATAATGCGGAAAATACACATAAAAACCATAAAAAACATAAAAGGAGACTATATCCTCGAATCGAATAACGCTCGGCCCCTTGACTCCATTCATCATCGATACACATCCTCCAAGCGTCACGAATCTTACCGCCTCTAAACTTATTTTCCTGCACATAAACAGAAAGGAGTGAGCCTAATGCCCAGCAAGGAAAACCTAACACATAGTCATATACATAATTTCATAAGAAAACATAAAGACATATCATAACACATAATTCACTTATTATAATGGCCATTATTACTTGGGGTCCCATAGACTAAACAAGCTTATGCCCATGAGATTAGTGGGGTCCTACCAGCTAAATAGGCTTATGCCCACAATCCTTTTGGGGTCTTGTTAGTCAAATAGGCATATGCCCAAGCCTACAACATACACATCAATAACATATAACATATGAAAACATAACACATAAAATAGCATAATCATAAACATGTAGATTCTAGCCTATTTTCCTTACCAAAGTTACCGAGATTATGGACTGAGTTGGGATTGTTGGAACACTCCTAAAACCATAAAAAAGAGTAAGTCTAAAGAAAGGAGATGAAATGAAAGAGATGGAAAGACTAAACCATAGAAAACATACTTACCAACTTATATGCTTAAAAGCTTGGATTCCCTAACCAAAATAAGAATAAGGTTAGGGGACTGAGTAGAAGGTTTTGAGAAAGGAAATAACATAAAAATACAGAAAAGAACTAGAGTTTTGGGTTTACCTCAAAGATTGCAAGATCAATCTAACATCCACCGAAATACTATAGCACTCACTTACTTCCCAAAGTGTTTGATAAGCTTATGATGTTTAAGCTTATAGTTTTTCCCCAAACCAAGTGTTTACACTCTCACACTCACTTAACACTAGCAGCCTCTGAACTTAGAGCAAATGGTGAATAATGGCTGGGTACTAGGTCCTATTTATAGAGTTTGGGAATGAAAATATCTTGATTTTACTTGAATAAAAATAATGGCTTTTTAGGTGAAAATCATTTGAATAATCGTTCAGCAGAGGCTGAAGACTCGTTCAGAAGATGCTGGACTGTTGAAGGAGTTTGAATGGCTGAAGGGAAAAGAATTCAAATGTATTTGAATTCATGCTGGTGGAGGCGATATATCGCCCCCTATAGGCGATATATCGCCTGGACCTTTGTTCCCGAGGCGACCGTGCATCGATTCGTGTTTTCCGTATCTACGTGCTGCGACATATCGCCCCCTATAGCTGCGATATATCGGCATACGCTGAATATTTAAACACGAATTTACACATTTTTAGCTGAGTTTGAATGGAGTAAACAGCCTTGACTAAGCCCTCAACGTGCTCAAAGCTGCTGACTGACCCTATACATTCAAACTTTTACCCTTATTTAATTTAATCCTCAAAAATACTTAATCCTTAATTACCATTCAAAACATGTGCTTAAAATCCTATTGGTTGATGTCTAAACCTTATAATATAATAATATAACCCTTAATATCAGACACATTAATCAAACCTTAGGTTATACTTAATATTCTTAAACTATAGGTTAAACTTAGAAAATCTATAAGTACTACTATGAGTGTCCAAATAACTCCCGGTCTGAACCAAAAATCCAAAGTAACAATGATAACACTAAACATACTATAATACTACTAAACAATTAGCTAAGTAAAGTTCTTGGACTCTACATATGGGGCTTGAGATTTTAGTGCATGTCGAGGGAAAGTGGTAATTTCTAGGAGATGGATCAAAGTACTACTAGTAGAGAGTTAGCAGAATATTGGTTGAGCTAGTTATAAGTGACTTTGGTATGAATCTGAGTATAGCCTAGTTTGACAAGTAAGGGACAACCATGGGCTGTAATAAAATATGGTGACTTCTGAGTTTAAAAGGAAATGACCTGTTTGCGTTCACAAGATTCCTAGTTATTGTGGTGGGTACCACCAAGGTTATATCAATTGGACCAGAGGGAAACTAGATTGATTAGTGAGGTTTCAGATGGGTGTCCCGAGTATTTTCCGGGATTGTTGTCGCGTCTAGGGATTGAGTGTGCTACGGGACTAATGCAGGGATAGAATCGGTATTCGAGGCATTATACAGAATGGCACCAACTAAGTGAAAATAATTAAAGGTTCAGTAAAAGGAGTTACTCAACTTGGGGAATTGATTAGATTTAGCTTCTCCCCATGGGATATGTCAACACCATTTGTTAAGAAGAAGGACAAGTTTGTGAGAACGTGTACCGTATATGGATAGCCGAATAAAGTAATTGTCGAGTATAAGTATCCATTGCCAAGGATGAATGAGGTATTTGTCCAATTCCAAGGTAAGAGAGTGCTCTTAAGAATTAAACCTTGATCTGGTTATTAATTACTGAGGATCAAGGAAAGAGACATTTCAAGAATTATCTCTCGCACTAAGTATGATGTGCTGGATTTTCAGTGAAGGATCTTGAACTGAACAATGCTTTAGCGACCCACATAAACTCAACAAGTATAGAGTACAAGGATGATTTGGACAAGTTGTATATGGATCGATCGAGAATGTTTTGGACTACTTCCAGCTAGAAATAGAACACGAGCAACTTTTTTGTTGATATTAGAGAGGCTGAGGAAGCAGGGATTATAGGTAAGGTTCCGGAAGGGATATGTTCTGATTTCTCCAGGTGATGTTAAAGGTCACATTATGGGAAGTGATGAGAGCGTGCATGATGTAGATAGGATAAAAGCAGTAAGGAATTAACCAAAGGAACGTTTTAGAGGTTAGAAGCACTGTGGGACTGGCGAAAGACATCAGAATTTACTTGAAGTATCTTTGACTGCCATACCCTTGATTGAAGTAGCGTAAGGACCTAAAGTTTTTCTAAATGGATAGTAGTGTACTGAATTTTCAAAGTTGAAATAAGGATTGATTATCACGCCATGGTATCAGTATAAGCATGTGGTGAATTGATATATTAGGACAACATGATGGATATTTCCCTCATTGTTTAAAAACCAGGAGTTCATAGTGCAACACGTCAGGGGCTAGGGTGTGCCTGTGTGTAGACTGAAAGGTGACTGTTCATGCTTCACAATGGTTAAAGGAATAAGAACATAGATGTTTTATACAGGACTTTGAGTTGATAGTACTGCCAAATAGTCACGGTTAGGGTGAGGCAACAACACTCATGGCAAAGAAGTGCATACACTAGCATAAAAGTTAAAGCATTTTGTCACCCATTGGGGTTGAACATGAAATAAAGGCATTGGTGGAAACTGGTGAAGGACTGACAGTGAAATCCTTTATTACTCAGGGTAAACTAATAAGGATGATGTTTCCTTGAGTTGGAAAGGTCCATGCCAGTTGTATGATTCACAACAGGTTACAAAGTTAGTATGGATGGATATAATGATGGACCTTATGGATGGATCGCCTTTGATTGTGGGTAAAATGATTTGGTATGAGAAGTTGTGACTCGACATCTTAAGTTGACACATTTTTGTTTGTGTGCACAAGTAATTATAAGAATTTATATATGCGAAAGAAGATTGTACGTCTCCATGGGGCACTAGAGTCGATAGTGTCAGATTGAAACCCTTTATTTAATTCCCAAGTTCTAGAAGGGTCATAGAGAGCGATGAGTATACTTGTGGGATTTTGAATTAATGGTTACCTTCAGACATATTGATAACCTGAGGGAACAACTCAAACTTTAGGCATTATACTTTGAGTATGAAAGTTTTAGGGACGTTGAGGTAAGCACGGTCCCTTGATTGGATTGTCACGATGATGAATACCAGTCGACAGCCGGAGTTACTCTGGATAAGATATTATGAGATAGGAAATTAGAATTACCCATTCTGGGGAACGAAATGAGAAACAAGAAGTATTCTAGTCCTAAAATGGCCTAGAAGACCAATGAAGTTATTAAGGATTGTTAGAGCAGGAGTATCTGCTTTATTGGAAAGATATAAAAGTTTGCAAATCTAAATATGGGAACGTGGAGTTCCAGGATAGGAGACCTTGTGCCTCTCTGAGTATTTTTTATTAAAAGATAAGATAATTTGGAAAGAAAGAGAATATTTGACTCTAGGTTTGTTAGACTTTTGAGATCATAACAAGGATTAGGCCAGAGGCCAACTGATTAGCCTTACCCCAACATGGGTGGAGGTTCAAAGGATGTTGCAGGTGTCGATGCTAAGGAAAGATGTATTGAGCGTTATACCTGTTGGGTTAAGATACCCTGG
Organism: Humulus lupulus; assembly: GCF_963169125.1. Taxonomy (NCBI): domain Eukaryota; kingdom Viridiplantae; phylum Streptophyta; class Magnoliopsida; order Rosales; family Cannabaceae; genus Humulus; species Humulus lupulus. The sequence continues at coordinate 19,052,506 of NC_084801.1, read as the reverse complement.
AATTTTAGTGAGAAATATCATGTGAAGAGAAGCCAATAAAGATTTATAATGGAAAGGATAAAGTCTTAAGGAATAAGACTATCACCTTAGTAAGAACATTATAAAGAAATAACAAGGTAAAGAACTTGACTCCGAAGTTAGAGTCAGATATGGAGGACTAGTATCCCGAGATGTTTGAATAAATTTTGAGGATGAAATTTCGATAAGGAGGGGATAATTGTAACGTCCCAAATTCGCTAATAAGGCTTAGTGCCCTGATTACCGTGCTAGGAGGGCATAATTATATTTTTATGTGTTAATTGTAATTATACATGTGCGATTATGTGAATTATATGAGTTATATTATGATATGACTACTTATGCATGTTTAGGTGTATTAAATGTGCTTATAGGCTTGATTATGTTAAAAGGGAATTTTCATAATTTTTGATGCGTTGATGGTATATTTGTATTATATATGCTTTATGAGTGAGACCACATTATTAGGTGGATATATTTGAGAAGTGTGGCCTGAGGTGATCCTAGTGAGAAATTTAGCGGAATAGTCACAATGGGGTTTAATACCTGACTCGGGGTGAGCCTGGGGGTATTTTGGTAATTTAGTTTATTGTTGGGGGTTTATTGGGTAATGGGAATTTATTTAGTGATTATTTGGGTATGTCGGGGTTAATTGGGAATTTATAGTGTTATTTGAGGTTTAGTGGGATGTGGCAAAGGATGATTTTGCCTTTGAGGACATTATAAAACCAAGGTAAAGGCTAGGAGTATTTTGGTCTTTTCCCTAGGCTTGGATTACCTTAATCCCCTAGAAGCCTTTAGAAAATCAGAAACACAACACTCAGTCACCTCCTCTCTCTCTATCTCATTTCTCTCTCTCCCTTAAGGAACTTAGGGATTTTTGAATTTCTTGGAAAATGATTACTAGGGAAATGAGGGCTTTGGAAGGGACTTGGATTAGGAGGCAACTTAGGGGTAATAAATATCAGCAGAGGTAAGACCTGTACACTATTTTTTTTTTTATTAAATTCTATTATGGTTTAAGTTTTGCTGAGGTTTAAACTTTAGTTTTTGACTTTGAGTTTTGGTAAGGATTTGGTTTAGTTTTTGGGGCGTTTATGATGCTTATGTTGTGTTATTGAGAGTCCTAGACTCAATTGGGACTTAGGTTCAATTTTGGGACCAATTTCAAGAATTTTGGTTCGAAGGAAATATCTAGAAAATGTTGGAAAAATCTGGGTTCGCAGAGTCATGTCGTGGCGCTGTTCTTGGAGCACCGTGGCCCGCATTAACTTAGGGCCTAGGGTAGTTCTCTGAATCGTTTTAGCACTGCGACGCTGGGTGGGTTGCACCACGGCGTGCGTCTAGGGAAACAAGGGTATAGGCTCTCTGACTTGTAGAGGGCCGCAGTGCTTGCAAGGGGTGCCGCAGCTCAAATTTGGGATTTTGGACAAATAAGGTTTTTAAGCACATGAACTCAAACCTAAAATCTCAGGAAGGATTCTACTACCCGGTTTAGTATAATTCGAGGTCCCAGAGGGTAGGAATTAATCTCGAAGCTTTTAAATAGTTTAGTGCTTGATGGTAATCCGTTATTATGTTGTGACTATGTTATACCGTTAGGCTCGGGAGTAAGGATCGTGCTCGGGGTCGCCATACTCTATCTGCTCGGGACTCAAGGTAAGAAAAATCGTATATGCACATAGAGCTATTGGTTGGTATGCTTATTAGCTTTGAATTGGTATGCTTATTAGCCTTGAATTACCTAATAATGAATATGACTATAGTTGTAACGCCCCAAATTCCCTAATATGGCTTAGTGCCTAGATTAGGAGGCCGAGAGGCAATAATTGAGTTAATTAGGTGCTTATGTGCTATGAGCATGTTATTATATGAATTATGTGAATTTTATTATGATATGATTATGGTGCATGTTTAAGTGTATTAAATATGCATGTTGGCTCATTTCTTATTATAAGGGCATTTTTGTAATTTTGACCCACTAAGGGTGTAATTGTAAATATGTGTGATATATATTTGTGACCACATTATTATGTGGACATATTTGAATTACCCAGAACGAGGCGATCCTAGGGAACCAATTAATGGAAAAGTCACAACTCAGTAAAATACCCGGCTCGGGGCGAGCATAGAGGTATTTTGGTAGTATGATAAATTACCAGGAATTATAGAGTAACATGAATTAATTGATGAATATTGGATTGATATAATATTTGGGATTCTGTGAGACTTATTTGAGATTAGTGGGAATTATGACAAATGACAATTTTGCCCTAGAATAACCATTGAAGTAAAAAGGGGCAAGGGGTATGGTGGTCATTTGGCCACATTAGATAGTAATGGGCAGCTGCCCTTAGGGTCACACATTCAGGACACTACTCTTTGGTTTTGGGAGCATCTTTTGAGAGAGCCTACAAAGAACTCTAAAGCTAGGCCAAGGAATTGAATTTTGGTGGAGATTGAAGGGGGACTCTTGTGGATTAGCAGCTGGGTTTGGGACTAGAGGTAACTAAGGTCATCTTCATCCCCATAGAATTTGAATTCAGAGGTGAGGTTTCCCATGTTTTGGCATTCAATGGTGTGTTAAGCTTTTATGGTTTTTGATTCCTAGTTTAAGGTTCTAAGGTTGTTTGTGATGAGTTGAACATTGGGTTTTGTTGCCTAGGCTTAGTATTGTGTTTTTTATGCTGGAATTCTTTTTAAAACATCTGGTTTGGCTGAAATTCGGGTTTGGACTTCGTTGGGAATTGTAGGTGTAGAAATTGGAGAAGAACACCTTGTTCTGGGTTGTTTTTGAGTTTCTGGTTACTTAGCGCTGCGCTAAGTTGTAGTGCGACCACGCTAGTGTCCCGGAAATGGTGGAATTGAGTTTTAGTTGGGGGATCGAGTTGAGAGGCGCGACTGCACCAAGGGCAGGTGTGACCGTGCTAGGGGCCCCGAAATGCTAGTTTGCTGATTTTTAGGGCTAGAGAATCTGATTTGGGAGCCCCCTTGGGGGCTCGGGGGACATTTTTAGCCCCTCGTTGACTGGGAACCATGGTTTGAGAGTTAGAGTTCAGTTTGGAACTCAGGTTCTAGTGTTAGTTCTTGATGTACCTATACTTGTGTTGTGACTAGGGTTTCCACCAGGCTCGGGTCAGGGATAGTGCTCGGGGCCGTTTCATTATTCGTACGGGGATCGAGGTAAGAAAACTGCACCCGAAGTGTGAGATGTGTGATTAGTGCTTGGCCCAGCTATTAAATTCAGTATGATTGGGGCTTGGCCCAGCTGTTAAATGTAATATGATTAGGGCTTGACCCAACAGTTAAACGTAAACATGATTAGAGCTCAGGCCCATGTAATGACCCAACTTATTCTAGACTTTGGACCATTAAAACTACTTATACATAGACACTATTCTTAAGAAAACTTACATACGAAATAGTAAAACTTTATTAAAAATTGTAAAACAAAGGTTAAAATACATAAAATTTGATTAGGATATGGGATCCCATTATTTTGAAAATAAAACACATCTTAAATTGTAAATAAATTCATTACAAGATCAGGTGCGGAAAAAATACATATAAAGCATAGTTGAAATGACTAAAAACAACTTTGTCCTCGAATTGTTCACGCAATCCACTGAATCCAGTCTCCCTTAATACACAATCCCAAGCCGCCAAGAATCTTCCTGCCGCCATAACTATTTTCCTGCACATATAAAACAAAGGAATGAGCCTAATGCCCAGCAAGGAAAATCTACTAAAAGCATGAAACATAAACTATAAACATATAACATATACTATAAACATACATCATAATTCTAACCCATGTACATGGTAAACATTTGGGGTTTGCTAGCTAACAACTATAAGCCTCAAAATACCATGAGGTTTGCTAGCTAAGCAACTATAAGCCCCAAGAACATAAAGGTGTTGGGGTTTGCTATTTAAGCAACTATAAGCCCCAAAACATATATATATATCATAACATATAAAAACATATTATAACATAATCATATAAGCATATAATAACTATCCTATTTTCCTTACTAAATACCAGGATGTGAGAACAAGGACGGGATTTTGGAACACTCCTAAAAACCATTAATGCGAAGGTGAGTATTTCTAAAAGAAGAAGATGAAAAAGAAATGAATCTAATCTACCGAGAAGAAGAGCTTACTGAAATGAAACCTCAAGTTCAAAGAACTTAATTGCCTAACCATGAATGGAAAACAGCAAGTTAGGATTTGAGTAGAGAAAAACTATAAAAACTAATGAAATATACAGAAATGAACTAGGAATATGAATACATTTGAATGCACTATGACCGTACTACACCTTGAAATCGAAATACACACTATTAAACTTACTTTCCACGTGTTTATTAAGCTTAAGATGATAAAGCTTATAACCCCAACCCAAGTGTTTAATACTCTAAAGTAAACCTAGTTGCTTGAAGGCTCTGAACTCAGCTTGAAGAATGAAAGAAATGGCTGGGTACTAGGTCCTATTTATAGAGTTCAAGAATGAAAAGATCTTCTTTTAGCTTGAATAAAAAAATAATGACTTTTTAATTGAAAAACATTTCAATATTCGTTCAGCAGAGGCTAAAGACTCGGTCAAAAGATTCTGAGCTTATCACGAGGTTATGGAATAAAATGAGCCTAGTTTCAAAACCATTAAAAAATAATGCCCTAGAGCCGATATATCGCCCATGGTAGGCGATATATCGCTTGGGCTTATATTCCTGAGGCTCATCGAAGTGTTCGTGCGAAGTTACGTGTTTTTCGTATTCCCCGAGTGGCGATATATCGCCCCCTAGAGATGCGATATATCGGCATACGCTGAAATATTATACACGTAATTGCATTTTTTTTAGCCTAATTTGAATTGAGTAAACAGCTTTGACTAAGTCCTATAACGATTTCAAAGCTGCTGGCAGACTTTGGGATTTTCAAATATTACTCTTAATAAACTATTCCTCCAAAATACTTAATTTCTCAATAAACATGCACATGACAAGTGCCATTATCTTATTAGGTCTATCTAAACCTTATAGTATAATAAATATCATCGTCATAATCAGCTATATTAATCAAACCTTATGTTATAATTAATATTCTTAAACTATAGGTTAAACTTATAAAATCTATAAGTGTTGCTACGAGTGTTCAACTAAGTCCCGGCTTGAACCAAAATCCACAGTAATACTACAACTATTACTATCCATTACTACTACTAATACTATCTAACTAGCTAAGTAAAGTTCTTGGACTCTACAGCCCAGTTAATGAGCGTGATTATAACCATGCTTGTAAATATCTGTTTAAGTACATTGTATGTGTTGTATCTGTGTGTATAATGAATGTATTATATGTATGTTGTTCCTGACTGGGAAGCTCGATGTATAAGTCGAGGATCTTTCTATGTCATCTAATTAAAAGCTTGGCATGTTAGTCGAGGGTGCATGTAGTTAAAAGGGCTTGGCTTATAAGTCGAGGGCTTACAAGACTCGGCTTATAAGTCATGGTCGGCACTATGCGCGCTGAGCACATGCCGTTATGGCTATGCCTGTTGGGGTTTTATGCCCTAATTAAAACCCAAATTCTTTGTAATCTCATTTTATTATCAATAAAAGAATAGAAATCATTTTTTGACTTGGTCAATCACTTTGCTCACATGTTTTATTTTCATGATTATTTGTTTAATATAAATCTCTATTAAATCCCGAGCATATAGCTAATCTTATTTATAGTGACGTAATCACAGTGGAATATAAATATGATTATATGTTCAAAATAAGTTAGTCCTAAGATTAGTCAGTGCACTGGATTTACACTGACTTTCCAATCTACGATATGATCTACTTACACATTACAGTGTTATGTTCTTTCCAGAACATTAGCAAAGTAGATAAGATCGGATGTATTTGTTACATCGGACAGGACCGATATTGACAGTTGATAAGATAAGTAAACATACCGTTATTATCTATTCTATTCATATCATATAGTTGACCATAGGTCAATTCAATCTCAATTCTTAGTGGTTAGTATTCTAACTGATTGTATTATTTTAGTTCTTTGACTTGTTCGTTACCAGCTTACCCTACGGACTAGCCCATACTTACATCTTGGGAACTCGGTAGTATAATTGAGTGGGAGTGTTAATCATAGATATGAACATCTATAGCTTCTTATGAAGAAGTGAAACGATGGTTTCCTTTTAGTTTGGTTCAAGGTGATAAATGATAGAGATCTCATTTCAGTAATTAAATTAGTTTATTGAAATATCATTTACAAGGAACTAAGTGTTTTAAGGATGAAATACAATGAGGGGTAAAACGGTATTTTAGTCCTATCTCATTGTAGACCGTCTATAGAGGATTGAGTGACAATTATGGTTGTAACAATGGATAATTAATAGCGTATCTATATTTGTTATAGAGCGTTCTATGAATTCAAGAGTGCAATTCCGAGTCTATAGTGGAGTCACGAGGAATTAATAAGTTAGTAAATTTATTTGTTAGATTTATGCAAACTTATTGGAGCTTGATTTCATAGGCCCATGGTCCCCATTGTACCTTGGATAAAATCATCTAGATAGTCTCAATTAATTGATTTAATCATCAATTAGAATTATCAAAGTTGACCAGGTCAATTTTGGATAGTTTGTAACGACCCACTACTCTAGACTTTTTGGACCATTAACGAAACTATACATAAAAGTTACATTTTTGCGAAAATACCATAATTTATCAGAAACTTGTAGAAACAAAGTTTACTTTCATAAAATAAGTAGGATATGGGTACCCATTGTCTTTAAAACAAAAATAACTTAAAAACTAAAAAGAGTTACATAGAAAATGCGGAAAATACATTTAAAACCATAAAAACATAAACAAGACTACATCCTCGAATCGAATAACGCTCGGCCCCTTGACTCCATTCACCATCGATACACATCCTCTAAGCGTCACGAATCTTTCCGCCTCTAAAGCTTATTTTCCTGCACAAAAAACAGAAAGGAATGAGCCTAATGCCCAGCAAGGAAAAATCTAACACATAGTCATAAACATAAACATAATTTCATAATAACGTAAAAACATATCATAACACATAATACACTTATTATAATGGCCATTATTACTTGGGGTCCCATAGACTAAACAAGCTTATGCCCATGAGATTAGTGGGGTCCTACCAGCTAAATAGGCATATGCCCACAATCTTTTTGGGGTCTTGTTAGTCAAATAGGGCATAAGCCCAAGCCTACAACATACACATCAATAACATATTCATAACATGTGAAAACATAACACATAAAATAGCATAAACATAAACATATAGATTCTAGCCTATTTTCCTTACCAAAGTTACCGGGATAAAATGGACTGAGTTGGGACTTTTTGGAACACTCCTAAAACCATAATGAACAAGAGTGAGTCTAAAGAAAGGAGATGAAATGAAAGAGATGGAAAGACTAAACCATAAAAACATACTTACCGACTTATAAGCTTAAGAACTTGGATTCCCTAACCAAAATAAGAATGAGGTTAGGAAATTGAGTAGAAGACTAAGAGAAAGGAAACATAATACAGAAAGGAACTAGAGTTTGGTTACCTCAAAGATTTGCAAGATCAATCTAACCTCCACCGAAATACTATAGAACTCACTTCCCAAAGTGTTTGATAAGCTTATGATGTTTAAGCTTATAGTTTTTCCCCAAACCAGGTGTTTACACTCTCACACTCACTTAACACTAGCAGCTTCTGAACTTAGAGCAAATGGTGAATAATGGCTGGGTACTAGGTCCTATTTATAGAGTTTGGAGATGAAAAGATCTTGATTTTACTTGAATAAAAATAATGGCTTTTTAGGTGAAAATCATTTGAATAATCGTTCAGCAGAGGCTGAAGACTCGTTCAAAAGATGCTGGACTTATGAAGAAGTTTGAATGGCTGAAAGGAAAAGAATTCAAAAACAATTGAACATATGCTGAAGGAGGCGATATATCGCCCCCTGTAGGCGATATATCGCCTGGGCCAGTATGCCCGAGGCGACCGTGCATCGTTTCGTGTTTTCCGTATCTACGTGCTGCGACATATCGCCCCCTATAGCTGCGATATATCGGCACTCGCTGAATATTTAAACACGAAATTACACATTTTTAGCTAAGTTTGAATGGAGTAAACAGCCTTGACTAAGCCCTCAACGTATTCAAAGCTGCTGACTGACCCTATAACATTCAAACTTTACCCTTATTTAATTTAATCCTCCAAAATACTTAATCCTTAATTACCATTCATAACATGTGTTTAAAATCCTATTGGTTGATGTCTAAACCTTATAATATAATAAATATAATCCTTAATATCAGTCGCTTTAATCAAACCTTAGGTTATACTTAATATTCTTAAACTATAGATTAAACTTAGAAAATCTATAAGTACTACTATGAGTGTCCAAATAATTCCCGGTCTGAACCAAAAATCCATGGTAACAAAGATAACACTAAACATATTATAATACTACTAACATTTAGCTAAGTAAAGTTCTTGGACTCTACATAGTTTCACAGAGTTGTGTAATTTTGAGAAGAAAAGAGAAATTATGGCTGATTTATTAATTAAGATAAATTGGTATCTAAATTAATAAATAAGTTTAAATCAATGTTCAAATTATAAATAATTAATTTGATAAAGGATTTAAATAATTATTTAATTAATTAAATCAATAGAAAATAATACATGCCTTGATTTTAAGTCCAATGGGCTTATAATCAAATGGGAAATTTCACGGGCCTATAGCCCATGATAATTTCGACCTAGGGCTTCAAAATGTCTATTATTTTATTGATTTTTTAATTAAATTAAATGGCCTAATTGAGTCTATAAAAGGAGTGCTTAGAGAGAAGATTTTAGAGACAACAGATAAGTCACAAGTCAGATTTTCTGATAGTTTTATATTCTCTCTAAACACAAGTCATTTTCTAAACCTCTTTGTTATTTTCTTTTCTTCTCTCTATATCTATCTCATGTGTTGAGAATTTCCCACACTAATCTAGGTGGTTCTAAGGATACATTGGAAGATTGTGAAGAAAATAGAAGATCGGTTCAGTTTCTTGATAATACTCTGCGACAGAAAGGATACAAGAGTTAGAGAAACTGAAGGAAGGACTCTTAATTCCGCTGCGTATACTGTAAGTATTCTATTCTTTGTTTCTCTTGAATTCAATTTTAGAAACATGTTTTAGGCTATCTCGCATTAATTTGTTTAATATTAGATATACATGAAAATAAACAAAGATCCTGTATAAGCTAATCCTGTATTAATTTGTTTAATTTGATTTTTTTAATTAAATTAAATGGCCTCAGAGACTTTGGTAATATTTATTTTCATGCATGAACATGTTTAAAATTGGATTATTTGATGTGTTTGAATAATTGGATGGTTTTCATGTTTTTATGGACATATTGATTTTATGTGAATTTTAGCAATTTTTAGGTTATTTTGTTGTGTTTTCTATGTTATTAATTTTTATATATGCTTTATTTTGTGTAAAACATGTTAAAAATTAATTAGAAAATGGTTTTGGTTTCAAAAATTGCTCAAAAAAAATTTTGGAAAAAATTTGGCCTGGCTGCCATGCGCACGCACACCCGTGCGCACGCACACCCGTGCGCACGCACACCCGTGCGCACGCACACCCGTGCGCACGCACGCCCGCGTGCACCCACGCACACCAGCCACCAGCGATGAACAGTACCCGTGAACAGTACCACGGGTACTATTCATCCTTTTCTTTTTTCAAAAATATTTTTTTAATTAAAATTTGTAGAAATAAATTATTTATAATCAAAACCAAAAATATCTTTTTTGTTTCATCATTTAATTTTTTTTAAATAAATATATTTTTGTTAGTTGGGATTTAAATAATTAGATATTTTCTACAAACATTCAAATTCAAATTTAAAAATAGACTAACAACTTAATTTTAAATCTTTTAATATATTAAAATATTAGAATTATGATATCAGATATTTAAGATATTTTCATTTAAATTCTTTATATTTTTATTAAACTTTTATTTGAAAATATAAATATCTTTTTATTTTATAGTTTTTTTTAATATTTAAATTATTTGAAATTTGAACATTGTTAGTTAGATATTTTTATGGATATTTGAATTTGTTTAACTATTTGAGATATTTTAGGGTTGTTATAACTATTTGTATTTTATTATTTTTAAATAGTTAAAATATTAGATAATAGTTGTAACAACACAATATATTTTTAGAAAATAGTTTAGATATTGATTTTAAAATTTAAAATTGGTTAAATTTTGAAAAATATCAATTTTTTTTTCAGCCAATTAATAAAATATTTTTTTTACTAAATGGGATTTAAATTAACTTTGGTTAATTGTTGATAAATCCTATTTAAATTAAATTAATATTTTTTTTTCAAATTAACCTAAAACCAAATTGATTGTTGATAAATGAAATTTAAATTAACTATTGTTAATTGTTGATAAATTTCATTTAAATTAACTTATTTTTTGTAAAAATTTAATTAATTTGAATTTTTTTGATAAATTCTAGATAATTAATTGTGGTATTTTTGCAAATGAAATAAATTGTGGTATTTTTGCATAAATTCATAGAATTGCTCATATAGTAACATGATTAGGCCCATCCAATTATAACATGTCTGTTTGCACTATATGTGGTATTTTTGCAATTGGGCTTAGATGCATATAATGGCCCATATGTTTGTTAGATATATGGTATTTTGCCAAATAAAATATTCATAAAATGATAGGTTTTATTTGGGCCCATTAGAAAATGTAAAGTTTAAATTCCTCTCTTGTGGGTGATTCCACTTGTGAAGGCCCATTTGCTTTGCATGACTATAGTGGGCCTAATCAATTAATAACAATTAATAAAACGAAGGTTTAAATTCCTGTCTTTTGGACCTTGTATGGAAGATAGGGGGCCTTTGTAGTGGGAACGACATACTGGACTCAGCTCTCCTCCATACAAGCCCAATTGTTAAGGCCCATTTACCTGAGTTGGACTTAATTGTATAGGTTCATTATATTAGTTAAACCTAAATATTGATTAGCAACAAATTAATTCTAAATTAATTGAATTTGCTTCAATGTGACACTTTAGAATTAATAAGAAATTATAGGACTTTGGTTTTAAAAATTTTAATCTATTTAATTTTTTTTTGGGAAAACCATAGTCATTAATTTTCTAAAAATAAATAATAAAAATACTATTTTTAATTTTATAATGAGCTTATTTTAAGAATTTTATTTGATCTCCACCGTTGGTTTAACATAGTCAATAGCTTAATGGGGCCTTAAGGCGCTTTGATTCGTCCCCCTACGGAAGGTGTTCATTAGTTATTTTGACAAGGTTAGATTTCGAAAGATAGATAATTATAGGTCAAATTCTACTAGACTCACCCCTACGGTGACTACTAGGATTAAATCTATGATTATCGAAACCGTGGGTCTAGCTCATAAAATAAGAGATTTTTTTTTCTTATTTTGATCGAATAGTAGGTTGTTAATAATGGTGTCCATTATTAAATGAGTTTACAACTCTATTTAACTAGTGGTATTTTTTACTCTCGCCAACCGGGACAAGGATATCATAGATTAGTTAAAAACCTAAAGAAATAGAGATATGATTGTTTTTGGTATTTTTTCTCATATCTTACATATATTTTGGTATATGTTGTGCTATTTCTTGAAATTTGTGTGAATAGAAGTTTTATTGAGCAAATGTGATTGATTTCTATTTTATTGATAATTTGTAGTTTTAAGTTAAGTAGTGTCTGTGTCTACTCCCATCATTTCTCAACTTTCGATGGAGAAACTCGCTGGAGAAAACTTCCTTAATTGGAAGCAGAATATCAACATAGAGTTGATTGGTGACAACTCTGAATTCGTCATGATTGAGGAATCCCCAGAACGAGCACCGTGTCTGCACGTTAGTGATGACACCGTCAATGCTCGTGATGGTACCGTAAATGCTTGGATAGCACCGTCTCCACACGTACGTGATGGCACTGTGAATTCTCGGATGGCATCATGTCTGCACGTTCGTGCTCAACTCAACTATGGTCTGACGCAGCTCATGAATGAGCTTCAGATTATTGAACCTATCATGGGTGGACCTAGTAAAGGAGATGAAAATAAGACTACTAATGTTGCTGCTCATCTAGCTAAGGCTGAAGCTAACCAAGCTTCGTCTTCGAAAGCTGGAAATAAGAGGAAAGGTGGACAAATAAACAACCCCAAGCCTGCAAAAGCTGCAAAGGCGAGTGCACAACCAAGTGCACAGACGCCTAAGGGGAAGAACAAGAAAAACAAGAAAGGTAAAGATAAGTGCTTTCACTACAAAGAGAAGGGGCATTGGAAACGAGATTGCCCTCAGTTTCTAGCAGCGAAAAACAAAGGTAATGATTATAGTTCATTTATCTTGGAAACATGTGTTTTAGAGAATGATAAATCCGTTTGGATTAATGATTCTGGAACTACTAACCATGTTTGTAACTCTTTACAGCTTCTTGAATAGTGGGAGGAAGTGAACGAAGGCGGCTTGAAGCTTAGAGTTGGGAACGGAGCGTTCGTTAAGGTCCAAGCTAGAGGAATAGCTCGTCTGAAGTTCAGAAATAAATACTTAATTTAAAAAGTTGTATTTTTTATTCTGGATTTTAGTAGGAATTTAATTTCAGTTTCCATGTTGCAATTATAACGATTTGTTATGACTTTCACAAGTTTTAATATATCTATTTCTTTCAATGGATCACAATTGTGTATTGCATGTTTGGAAAATAGGCTTTATATTCTGCGACCTAACGAACCCCTCGCTCTTAACAATGATTTATTCAAAGTTGCTAAACCTAGGACCAATAAACGTCAAAAGACCGATAACAATAATATGACGTATTTATGGCACTTGAGACTAGGTGACATTGGCTATGATAGGATTCAAAGACTTACAAAGGACGGACCTTTAAGGGAACTCACCTTAGGTGAATTACCTGTCTGTGAATCTTGTCTAGAAGGAAAACTGGCCAAGCGTCCATTCTCTACAAAGGGTGATAGGGCCAAAGAACCACTTGGTCTTGTGCATTCAGATGTTTGTGGACCTTTGAATGTACAAGCCAGGGGTGGTTTTGAGTATTTCGTCACTTTCATTGATGATTACTCTAGATACTCATGTCTTTACCTAATGCATAGGAAATCATAAACATTTTCAAAGTTTCAGGAATTCCTAGCAATGGCTCAGAACCAATTAGGCAAAACGTTAAAGATCTTGCGATCTGATAGGGGTGTAGAATTTTTGGATATGCAGTTCCAAGATCATTTAACTGAACTTGGGATTTTATCACAACTTACTGCCCCAGGTACTCCGCAACAAAATGGTGTAGCGGAACGCCGAAACAGAACTTTATTGGAAATGGTTAGATGCATGCTTAGTTACTCAACTCTACCAACTTTGTTCTGGGGACATGCAATTGAAACCGCAAATGACATTCTCAATGTCGTGCCGTCAAAATCAATCCCCAAAACACCTTTAGAACGCTGGGATGGTCGTGAACCTAGTTTACGCCATTATAGAATCTGGGGGTGTCCCGCTCACGTCCTGAGGAAAAATGAGGGAAAGCTAGAACCGCGAACTGAAGTTTGCATGTTTGTTGGCTATCCTAAAGGTACTCGGGGTGGACTTTTCTATAGTCATTCAGAAAAGAAAGTGTTTACTTCTACAAATGCTACTTTTATGGAAAATGACTATGTCGAGAACTTTAAACCTCGCAGCAAAGTAGTTTTAGAGGAGATGGTTAAAGAATTGACTCCAACCAATGTTCCATCGTCATCAACGCGAGTTGATGATGAAATTCCCACTCTTCATGTACAACCGACGCAAGTCGATTAAAATGAAGAAAGTACCACTGTTCCTGAGCAAACAGTCACGGAGCCTCGTCGTAGTGGGAGGGTTTCTAGAAACCCAGTTCTCTATGGTTTGGATGGTGAAACCAATATGGTTGTTGGTGACACTAGTGATGATGATCCATTGTCTTTCAAATAGGCAATGGCTAGCCCTGAAAAGGAACTATGGCTCGAAGCCATGAAACACGAAATGGAGTCCATGTACTCTAATTCTATCTGGGATCTTGTGGAAGCACCTAGTGACTTTAGGGCCATTGGGTGCAAGTGGATCTACAAGAAGAAACAAGGTGTTGATGGAAATATCGAGACTTATAAAGCTCGATTAGTGGCAAAGGATTATACCCAAAGAGAAGGCGTGGACTATGAGGAAACTTTTAGTCCGGTAGCCATGCTCAAATCCATTCGCATCCTCCTATCCACAGTAGCCGCTCTCGACTATGAGATCTGGAAAATGGACGTCAAGACAGCTTTTCTTAATGGAAAGCTTGACGAAGTCATTTATATGGATCAGCAAGAAGGATTTAAAGTATCTGGACAAGAAGGAAAAGTTTGCAAGTTGAATAGGTCCATTTATGGACTTAAGCAAGCTTCTCGTTCCTGGAATCTTAGGTTTGATGAAATAATCAAAACCTATGGCTTTGAACAAAATATTGATGAGCCCTGTGTTTACCAATTGAAGGCAAATCAAATAGTGGTATTCCTGGTTCTTTATGTAGATGATATCTTACTCATTGGAAACAATGTTAAGAAATTATCAGATGTGAAGAATTGGCTGAGCACTCAATTCCAGATGAAGGATTTGGGTGAAGCAAGTTATGTTCTAGGTATCTAGATCATCAGGGATAGAAAGAACAAACTTTTAGCTCTATCTCAAGCAGCTTACATTGATAAAGTGCTTGAACGTTTCTCAATGTCAAATTCCAAGAAAGGGCGTCTACCGTCCCGCCATGGAATTCATCTTTCAAAGAAGCAGTCTCCCCAGACTCCTGAAGAGGAAGATGCAATGAGAAAAGTTCCTTACGCATCTGTAGTTGGAAGTCTGATGTATGCCATGTTGTGTACTAGACCAGATATCTGCTATGCAGTGGGAGTAGTGAGCAGGTATTAGTCAAACCCAGGACCGGAACATTGGATAGTAGTTAAGCATATCCTGAAGTATTTGAGACGGACTAGGGATTATATGTTAGTCTATAAGGGTGGTGTTCTGAACCCTGTAGGCTACACCGATTCAGATTTTCAGACTGATGTCGATGATAGAAAGTCTACTTCTGGAATGGTGCTTACTCTTGGGGGTGGAGCTGTGATTTGGAGAAGCGTAAAGCAGTCTGCAATCTCAGATTCCACCATGGAGGCTGAGTACATAGCCGCGTCAGAAGCAGCTAAGGAAATAGTCTGGTTAAAGAAGTTCTATTCAGATCTTGGTGTTATTCCAGAAATGGATAAACCGCTTGTGTTGTTTTGTGACAATACAGGAGCGATAGCCAACTCAAAAGAACCTCGAAGTCACAAGAGGAGTAAGCATATAGAAAGGAAGTATCACATTATTCGAGAATATGTGGCCAGGGGAGATGTGAAGGTTATTAAGATTGCAACTGAAGACAATCTTGCGGATCCGTTTACAAAGACACTACCAGAAGCTACATTTGATAAGCATATCAAGGAGATGGGATTAGTAGAATTAAGGCATTAGTTTCAATTAGTGCAAGTGGGAGTTTGTTGGGGTTTTATGCCCTAATTAAAACCCAAATTCTTTGTAATCTCATTTTATTATCAATAAAATAATATAAATCATTTTTTGACTTGGTCAATCACTTTGCTCACATGTTTTATTTTCATGATTATTTGTTTAATATAAACCTCTATTAAATCCCGAGCATATAGCTAATCTTATTTATAGTGACGTAATCACAGTGGAATATAAATATGATTATATGTTCAAAATAAGTTAGTCCTAAGATTAGTCAGTGCACTGGATTTACACTGACTTGCCAATCTACGATATGATCTACTTACACATTACAGTGTTATGTTCTTTCCAGAACATTAGCAAAGTAGATAAGATCGGATGTATTTGTTACATCGGACAGGACTGATATCGACAGTTGATAAGATAAGTAAACATACCATTATTATCTATTCTATCCATATCATATAGTTGACCATAAGTCAATTCAATCTCAATTCTGAGTGGTTAGTATTCTAACTGATTGTATTAATTTAGTTCTTTGACTTGTTCGTTACCAGCTTACCCTACGGACTAGCCCATACTTACATCTTGGGAACTCGGTAGTATAATTGAGTGGGAGTGTTAATCATAGATATGAACATCTATAGCTTCTGATGAAGAAGTGAAACGATGGTTTCCTTTTAGTTTGGTTCAAGGTGATAAATGATAGAGATCTCATTTCAGTAATTAAATTAGTTTATTGAAATATCATTTACAAGGAACTAAGTGTTTTAAGGATAAAATACAATGAGGGGTAAAACGGTATTTTAGTCCTATCTCATTGTAGACCGTCTATAGAGGATTGAGTGACAATTATGGTTGTAACAATGGATAATTAATAGCGTATCTATATTTGTTATAGAGCGTTCTATGAATTCAAGAGTGCAATTCCGAGTCTATAGTGGAGTCACGAGGAATTAATAAGTTAGTAAATTTATTTGTTAGATTTATGATAACTTATTGGAGCTTGATTTCATAGGCCCATGGTCCCCATTGTACCTTGGATAAAATCATCTAGATAGTCTCAATTAATTGATTTAATCATCAATTAGAATTATCAAAGTTGACCAGGTCAATTTTGGATAGTTTCACAGAGTTGTGTAATTTTGAGAAGAAAAGAGAAATTATGGCAGATTTATTAATTAAGATAAATTGGTATCTAAATTAATAAATAAATTTAAATCAAGGTTCAAATTATAAATAATTAATTTGATAAAGGATTTAAATAATTATTTAATTAATTAAATCAATAGAAAATAACACAGGCCTTGATTTTAAGTCCAATGGGCTTATAATCAAATGGGAAATTTCACGGGCCTATAGCCCATGATAATTTCGACCTAGGGCTTCAAAATGGCTATTATTTTATTTATTTTTTAATTAAATTAAATGGCCTAATTGAGTCTATAAAAGGAGTGCTTAGAGAGAAGATTTTAGAGACGACAGATAAGTCACAAGTCAGATTTTCTGATAGTTTTATATTCTCTCTAAACACAAGTCCTTTTCTAAACCTCTTTGTTATTTTCTTTTCTTCTCTCTATATCTATCTCATGTGTTGAGAATTGCCCACACTAATCTAGGTGGTTCTAAGGATACATTGGAAGATTGTGAAGAAAATAGAAGATCGGTTCAGTTTCTTGATAATACTCTGCGACAGAAATGATACAAGAGTTAGAGAAACTGAAGGAAGGACTCTTAATTCCGCTGCGTATACTGTAAGTATTCTATTCTTTGTTTCTCTTGAATTCAATTTTAGAAACATGTTTTAGGCTATCTCATATTAATTTGTTTAATATTAGATATACATGAAAATAAATAAAGATCCTGTATAAGCTAATCCAACAATGCCACCATGGGAGTGTATCATGCACTTGACTAGCTCGGATGCCACTTGAATAAATGGGAAGGCGACACACACTTATGTGACCCTACGGTCATTTACTTGTACAATGTGTATGCTTGGTTTTAGTTATTACTGTTAAGCATGCTGTTATATTCTATTGACTATCTAAATTTGTTTAAGTATGTTTTCTTGCTGAGTCTTTTGGCTCACGGGTGATATGTGGTCCAAGTAAGGGTAAGGAAAAGCTTAGCCAACCATGAGTTGGAGAGCATTAGAGGCGATGTGTACATATGCAGCCCGCTTGACCGCGACGACTGAGATATCATAGGGGAACTAGGGTTGGACCCTGTTTTGCCGCTTAGGTCGGCTTATTTTGTAATCCTTGAGCTGTAAATAATTTTAAAACTTGTATTTTGGGATCCCATGTAAAGACAAAAAATTTCAATGGAAATGTTTGTTTCTTGATCAAGATTTTTAATAACTGAACCATTAGTGGCTTAATCACATGTTTTAGTCCAAATGACTCGTTTAGCGAGTCTAGCACTAATTTAAACACACGTAGCAAGAAACCCTAAATTAGAGGGCATTACAATAATTATGCATGTGATTGCTTGATTAGGCATGCTTGTATACTTTGTATCTGATTGTGTGATAGGAAAACTGTATGTTTGATTATAATTGATCTGAAAACTCGACCTAAGAGAGTCGGGTCGGCAATAAGATCTGAAAGCTCGGCCTAAGAGAGCTGGGGTCGGCAATAAGATATGAAAGCTCAGCCTAAGAGAACCAGGGTCATCAATAAGCGTGCGGAACGCATGCCACACTTGTCTTACCCATTGCCTGTTTAAACTAGACTATGTATTTGATTGAGTATGATTATTACTGCTAAGATTGTTGTTTATATTCTGTTGCTTATTTGAATCTATTGATTTAAGTTTTCTTGTTGAGCCTTGGCTCACGTTGTAACGTCCCAAATTTGCTAGTAAGGCTTAGCGCCTTGATTAGCGTGTCGGGAGGACATAAATAGATTATTATGTGAATTTAATTGAATATATGTGAAATTATGTGAAATATATGTGTTGTATGATGATAGGACTTTTTATGCATGTTTAAGTGTATTAAATGTGCTTATAGGCCCGTTTTTGTTAAAAATAGCATTCTCGTAATTTTGACCCGTTGAACGTATAAATGCAAATTATGTGTGTTTTGTGAGTGAGGCACATTATTATGTGGATATATTTTTTATGTGTGGCACGTGACGATCCTAGTGAGCAATTTGGCGGAAAAGTCACATCGGGGGTTAATACTCGGCTTGGGGTGAGCCTAGGGAGTATGTTAGTAATTTGGTGGATTTTCGAGAAAAATATTAGTGTTTGGAAGATTAGTGGGATTAATCGGGAATGGTGAGGTGTTAATTGAGAGTAATGGGAAATGTGGCAAGAGACGTTATTGGCTTGAGGGCGTTAGAGAGCAAGACATAAGCAAGGGGCATTTTAGTCTTTTGTCAGAGGGATAGACTTAGCCTTGACCACTAGACTTTTGTAGAAGCTGGGGGAAATAAATTTAGAACAACACTTCACACACACACACACACACTCTCTCTCTCTCTCTCTCTTGGTTCTCACTTTCTCCCTAAGTTAAGTTGGGATTTTGAGATTTTGGGAGCAGAATTCTTGAGGTTAAGGCTTGGAAGCTTGAAGTTGGTGCTTGGAATTCATTAACAAGCAACCCAGGGTCATTCTTATCAGCTGAGGTAATGTCTTCCCCCTTTTAAATTCAGATTTTTTTGAAGTTTTAGAGTGTGCTTGAGTTCTATAACTCAAGGGATGAATTATGGGCTTTTGTTTGAGTTTTGATGTGTTTTATAGGTTGTATACTGTGTGTCTGAGTTGCTAAATCCATTTCTGGGGTTGGATTGGGTTAAATCTATGTTTAGGGGTGGAACGGGAGGATGACTAACGGGAAATTCATCTACACCTTCCCCAAGCTCACTTGGGAGAAAGGAAGGTGTACTAATGGCAGCATACCCGAGCTGATCCAAGAATGTATTTGGAGACACAAATCCTGAGATGAAGGGCACAAGCGATGGGCTAGGCTACGACAGAGGCTCCTATGATTGAGGAATTCCCTCCTTTGTTAATGGCTCGATTTCCATCGAGATAATGATCTCTAATTCCCTCAGCCTGGCTCCAAAATGCGAACCTTGGGGGCTAAGGGGGCAACACGAGAGTTTCATCTATTAAAGGACACAAAATTTCAATTTGAGACAACCCAACCTGGTTAACTTGTTCTCGGGGCTCAATACTTCCTGCCACGAAGCCCACAAAATTCAAGTCATGAAGAACAATGACAATGGCCTTACTTGTGTTAATCAAGATGGAGGGACCGTCTGTCGTAATTTCATCATCACCAAAGGCGTCATCCAAAATACGCCTCTTATGAGAAGCAAGTCCCTTACCACCAGAACTTGGTGAAATGGCTCGGAGTGTGCTTGCGTGTGATGCAATATTGGAAACATGAGAGCTTGACTAAACAGAACTCAAAGGCATTTCCTCTGATGGCGTGGAACTCAGGGGCACCCCCTTTGATGACCTAACTGTTAGGATTAATGCCCTAAAAGCATGTAAAGACATTTTATTGAATTAAATAAAAGAAATATTTTATTATATTTGAATATTATAATTATTGTTTGAATTAATTATATGATAATATCAAGAAAATTCTTTATTCATTCATGAGAATATGATCTTGTATTAGTACGATATAATTAATATCATATATAATGAATAAAATAACTAGTAACATATTAAAGTATGGAATCTTTAATGAATGGTTACTAGTTTGGTTTACTAAGCATAGAGGATGCAAGTGATCTAGATTCGGATTACTGATGTTGATAGACATCTTTGTAAAGATGTTGTATATAATAGAGATTATATATGACAGGACAGATAAGAATTAATTATCTTTATAAACTTGTCGTTTGACATAAAGATTTGATTCTTATCATAATAGATGATCATTTGTAGATCAGTCTAAATCCTGAGTATTCATGAACTCTTGTTTGTGTTTATTGGATCTTTTGATTCACATGTTAAGGTTTCTTAGTATAATGAGGCCAATGACTTTTGTTTTAGAGATTCATTATCATGAATGGTTGGGAACATGAATTACAATAATGGAATGCATACTTTCCTAATGGATCAAATATTGGTTCCCTTAAGGGTTAATTCTGGAACTGAATAGTCATTGAGCTCAAATCTATAATTTCATTATAGATTAATTATTTGCTAGTGAATTAATGGTACTTAAGGATAAAGAGGTAATTAGAATGGTAAAATGGTAATCTTGACCAGCTCTAATTAACGAACAAATAAATGGAGGACAAAACTACATTTATTGATTATATCAATCGACAACAAGAGAAAACTCTGTAAATATAATTCTATAAATACTTCGAGTGAAATTCCATATTTATAGTGGAGTAATCATGGAATTAATAAATAATATTATTAGATTAAAGAGTTTAATTAATAATCTTATTTATTGGAGCTTCGTATTATAGGTCCATGATCCCGAGATCATCTCTGTCGTACACTGTTAAGGGTATGGATGTCAAAAGAAAGATTTGTAGAGAGGACTTAATTGCAAAGGAATTAATTTTCAGGGCAAGGAAATAATTATAGGCAATTGATTAATTGTGAATTAATTAATTATTTAACTATAAAGATTTTATTTTGAAAAACTATAGATTAAAATAAATATTAATCTTGTTTGGATTAATGCATAAAGAGAGATTAATAATTATCTTATTTAGAATAAGATATTTATTTATTTAATTATAATATTTTAATACAAAGTTAGATTTGAATTAACTTATATTTATTTTGGGATAAATATATTATCTTAAATATTAATTAAATAAAAAAATGAGAAAATTAGGAGTAACCCTAATGGTGTGGTCGACACACTCACTGTACAGTGAGTGTGGTGCCACACACATAGATTTCCTATCCCTGGGATTTGAATTTTGAATTTCAAATAATTTGTTTTATTTAATTATAATTTTTTAAATATGATTTGAATTAAATTGTTAAATAAGGTTGTAACTGATTAGTTTTATTTTAATAAAATAAAGATTAATTAAATTAGTTAATTATCTTTATAAACCTGAAAAAGAAGCGATACTTTTCAAGATTATTGTTTTCATAGACTATCAGACTCTCTCTTAGACAGAAGCGATAGTTTTCCTAAACCTAAAAACTATTCAATTCCTCTTCTCTCTATCAAACCTCTCTAAATCTCATGTGTTGAGTACATCTAGAGTCATAAATCAACATTTTGAATCTTACGTGCCCACACACGTCCTTGTGTGTTTGAGGATTGGTCTGGAAGATCAAGGTGTGAGCTTTTAGAACTTGGATAGGAAGATCGTTGATTTTATACAAAAAGATTCAAGGATACTTGATAGGCTACGAGAGATAATCTCTAATCTAATTGTATGTGATTTAATATATATATATATATATATATGTGTGTGTGTGTGTGTATGATCTTGGCTGGTATTGATAACTATTAAAAAGGGCCCATTCCCCGCTACGCATCTTTGATATGTCTTTTAATACCAACACTAATGCAAAAGGCACCCCTTCTAATATTTCTGTTATCGAGGGCAAAGCCTCTGATGCCTTAGCACTTGAAGGCACAAATTTTGATGTCATCATGTTTAAATCAACAACCTCTGAAGGCTTCGTTGTGTTTGAAACCCCCTTGTGCAAAGAATTCCTAGAAGTCAATGCTAAAGAGGTCTTTAGAAGTGAATTAGGGGGAGATTGGATCGCCACGGTGGCATGGGATGTAACTAATTTACCAAACGATGCTTTAGATATGGATGGAATAGAAGACTTGGGCAATGCCTTTGAAGGTTCAGAAGCAGATGTCTTAGACGTTTTGAATTTAATTACTAATGCTTTCCCATCATGAGAATCACCATCAGAGGAGTCCTCGCAAAGCTTCCTCTTCCTTTGAGCCTCACTTAGCAATGGGACCTACTAAAGTGGTTGTACTGCGAAGGAATAAGAGGATGATGATGAACCCTACTTTGAGCGAGTTGACCTACGCGGCAAGAATAGAGACGACTTGTCTAGAGAGGTGTCAGAAAAGTGAGATGGTTCAGAACTCCCTCTCATTCTTATTTCGGTAGTAGGTTGACGCCTGACACATGCCTTGTAGATCTCAGAGCATGCTCTATCAAATTCTTCCTTAGTTAATTCGATTGCGTAAAAGGCAGTAGGTCGTTTGGTGAAAGCCCTCAAGGACTTTGTGCATAAAGCAAGGAGCTCATCTTCGGGTCTGTCGCCCCAAAGGGATCGAATGCGAACTTCACTTATATCAACCTTGCTCAAAAAAAAAAGTCGCATCATGATTTGCATGCAATAAAATTGAGGTTGGCTCTGATACTGATAGCTGATTCTTTGGAATCATTAATAAGCCCTTTCTCTAGCAGATAGGATTGCCTCTCAAGGCTCATGCCAACATTAGGCCATACACAGTTTGCTATAAGTAGGCTAATCAGTACACCAATGAATAAAGCTTAATAAGTACTAAAAAAATGATGAAGAGATTTCATACCTTTGATGAAAGTCTCGGAAAGAGAAAAAACCTCTCTAGGTAAATACCTCGAATACCATTCACCCCATGTTAACTGCCTTTTTTGCTGCCGACTTAATCTAAGAGATTAAAGGATAAATAAGGAAAGAACACAAGGTTTTACGTGGTTCAGGCTATAAAAGAGCCCTAGTCCACGAGTCTCTATTATTGAGTGAGCTTGAAGCTTGTAGTAGCAAGCTTCAATGGTGATTTTCAAGAAGTGTATATATTGCACTGAGTACATAGTTTCTCTCTCTAAAAAACTGAACCTTTTACAAGGTGATACCACAACCCTATTTATAGAGGCTGGGGTTATTAATGTTCATCATCTCTTGTTAATATCAGGGTATTAATGTTAAGTTAATATAAAAAGGGTTGTGCTAACATAAAGACTATGGACCACATAGATTCTACGGGGTCCATTGCAGAAAGTCATGCACCAACTTTTTGGGGAACATATATGTGATTGTCAGGGTGCGGCACACATTTGCCCATGTCAAGCGGCGTTGTGGGTAATATCAATTGTCAAGTGTATGAGCTCGACACCACTAATCAAGGCTCACGAAAAGTTGTCAGACGATTTCCTGGTGGCCCACAATTGGAGTGACTGACATCTGGTGGCTATCCCAGGTTCGAGGACTGGAATCATAGACCTCGGGGACGAGCGAATGAAGAGAGCTCCTCCGGATGTGGCCTCGCCTAGAGAGGACCCTGCCCAGAGGACAGACCTTGGAATGTGACCTCACTTGGAGACATTCACGACTTATCTGCTGGCCCAAGAGGTGGCATCACTTGGAGGTACCCTCGCCCCAAAGACAGACCTCAGGGCATGGCCTACCTCGGAGACATCCACGACTCGTCTGAACTAGGCTTCCTAGAGGGGTCGCACTCTGAGCATCTCATGACTTACCTCATCACTAATAACTTTTAATTGCCATGTGTCAGGAGGTAAAAATACGGACAACATCTGCCCCCATGTCTTCACTCGCCCTTGGACAGTGGAGAGTTCGATTAGGAGGAGTGATTTGAAACAAGTGGGGTAGGGGGGGGGGGGGGGAACGCTTGGACTCCCCCCTGACGTCACTCTGAAAAGTAACACCACGTGTCGATGACCTATAGTTGGACCCATCAATCCGTGCAATTAATGAGGGGTCAACTCCACGATCCCAAACGCCCACTCCGTACTTGAGGTTTCTTTTCATCCCACACCTGAGGCATCTCTTCCCGTTGATATAATCATTACATAAAATGTTACTCCTCTATTAATGGTTCATAATTAAACGGGAATAAAATTATCGTCTTACCATTTTAACTATACCTAGTTCCTAGTGTACCATTGACTTTACTAATGAAGATTGTGTCACAACATGTTTGCGACGTGAGCACTCATAACCTTTTCAGTTCCAAAAGTCAACCCAATAGGGAACCATTATTCAATCTATAAGAAGGTATAGATTTCATATCTGTTAAACTATGTCTCAAGCCATATATATCATTGATTCCCCAAGACAATTGTTCTTAGCTTGATCATTCTGACAAAACTTAACGCAAGAATCAAATGATCAGATGACATATATAGGAGGTCATAGTAACCTCAGAATTAAGATCATCGTGTATATTATCACTATTTGATGTGTTTGATTAATACTACGTAATGATGTTTAAACAAGTATTAACAAATCACATCTGATCAAGTTCCATATATCACTATATATAAAGTACATTCACTAAAGTGTCCTACTACACTAGTGACCTAGATCTAGGTCACTTGTATTCATAATACTAGTGAACCGAACTAGCAGTAATTAATCTAAAGATTCCATAAATTAATTTTACTACAAACTGTTTTAAGTTCATTATCTCAATCTCAATCCTCTCATACCAATATGAGATTAAGACCACATAGATGAACTTTGGAATTTTATGATATTTATGTAATATTATCAACATAATATCGGACATAGTCTATATATAATTATTCAATTCAGTTATTTATTTCATTTAAAACATTTGTCAACTACAATTGCTTTAAGGGCACTATTCCCAACAATCTCCAACTTGCCCTAAAGCAAATTGAGGCATCTCTCTCAATGTGTCACTCACATTATCCTGAACGAATTTGTCTAACAAAATCTTCATAAACAGTTTAGTAAGAAACTATTTTGAAGCTATCTTCAAGATCATTACATCAATTATGTAAAATTGCCTTGAATTAAATGATACTTCATTTCATGTGCTTTTCCCTCTCATGATTTCTAGTTCTTCTAGAATAGTTATATCTCCATTGCTTTCGCAATGAGATACTAGTAGTTTATTCAAGTCTGAAACCCTTTCCAGGTGGAAAAGAACTCAACTAAATCAAATAGTCTATTTAATTGCTTAGTAGCTGTTACATTTCAGCTTCTATGGTGAAACATACAATTCTAAAATGTTCAACACATTTTCAGATTAATGTAATTCCTCAACAGTTATAGAAACTAATTCTGATATCAATCTTTGAAGATTTCTATCTAGTTCAAAATCAGTTCATCCTTTGGGATTTTAGGTCACTGCCTAAATACACAAACATATAATCTCCATTATATTCAAGATTCTCAAAAAATTAAGTCCTTATTATTATTATTCAATGACTCAATTCACCATTGGATTGACAACTGCTAACTATTCTCATCATTTAACAAATGTTAATTTGAAGATATAACATTCGATACATTAAACAGTCCATCACTGAGTTATAGGAATACTGTCTCATGTCCTTATGTTCTTGTAAAAGAATGAATAGATATTATTATTTAGATAATACATCCTCCTGGCCGAGAAGGAAAAAAAGCTTTCTTGGACTTTTGTAAACTAAAGTATTTAAGCTTCTTATCTTTATAAGTCGCTTGAGACAGTGGCAAAAGATTGTTCTTTCGATCTCTCTAAATTTGAATGTGTAGAACATGTTTGGCTTTTCCAAATCTAATATTTAGAAATGTTCAGCTGACCATTTCTTTTCTATTGATAATTTGTCTACATCATTCCCAATGATCAGAACGTTATCAACATGAAGAATAAGAAATACAACAGAATCTTTATGGCCGAGTTCTTCAAACAGTTTTGTCATGTCACCCATTCATAAAAGACTACTTAGACATCCATTTTAATTAATCTCATAATCTATGCTTAAAGCAATGGATAAGAGTATGTAAATAGATTTAAGTGGTTACAGTAGAAGGTATTGATTCGAGTAATAAATTTTTTCTTTCTGTTTATAGCATTCGGCTATTAACCTTACTTTGAAAAGTTTGTACTTTCATTTGTTCTCCTCTTCATCTTGAATATCCTGCTGCAAATTGAAGTTCAATCAACTTTAGTTGGATGTTCAAGAATCCAGATGTCATAGGAATTCCAAATTCCATTTCTAGATTCGTGGTGTTTCAACCATTATTTTCCGTTAAAACCTTTCATTACATACCAGCATGTGAAGAAATATAGTTAGATTGTGTTACACACAACCAACTAATCTTTATATTTGTAACGGAGTAGTTACTAACTAACGCTTCCACTACAATAAAGCTTTACAAAATTTGTGATATTCTTTAGTTTCATTATTGTTAATTATCAGTAACTTGCTTACTTGACTTATAGTCATTATTTCTAGTATAACTTGGCTAGAAATATAGTGATTATAATAATCATGTTTCATTATAGTAGCATTTAAGAGATACAAACACTTTTGTAATCTTTTATGATTATTAATTTATTTCACTAAATGACTTCATGGAAAACTTTCAATTTATTCACATAACCACTTGTGAATCCAAACTTTTAAGTCTTTGATGATGTACAATCAAACATGTACAGAGTATAACAAGTGTCAAAATTATAGAAATAATAAAAAAGATAATGATCACTCATTATCTATTTAATTTTATATAATATGATTATATTCTATTTCCAAAATACAAATGTTGCTTAACATTCTAGTTGTATGTGTGTTGGGTTTGAATTCCAAGTTCACATGCAAATTACTTGAATTCTAAATTCGAGTTTAGACTTCCTTTTGATCAGATCAAACAAGTCTTTAAGTGACTTTGCTTTGAATGTTGCATGAAAATTTCTAGAAATTTTCTTTGAATTCAACAAAAGTAAACATATCTTAAATAAATGTCAATTAATATTGACTTACTGTTAATTATCTCTTTTAGCTTTAAATATTAAATGGTTCAACATAAATCTCTATGTATTAGCTAAACGATTTTGTGATTTTTGAGCATTTATTAGAGAAAGGTCTTTTGGTTAACTTTAATTAATAGACTATATAAACAGAGAGAGAACCAATGAATGGTTCCAATAAAAAAACTGTATTTTATTTGTTTTATGTGTCTAATTAATTATAAACTAATCTAAAAAATAATTCACATATATGTTTCACTTAATTGTTGTTGGAATAATATATCTTATTTATTAAATCTATGATTTGCACAATAATGAATAATTCATAATTATCATTTATCCTCATTGATGAAATAGGTAGAACAAATATATTTTAAAAAATAACAACTGAATTTATTATTTAAAAGAAATATTAAACTTGTTCATCAAATAAAGGAGCTAAAATATAGTTTCCAGAAATAATTCTAGAACTAATTTAAAGAAAGAACTTATTGGTTTCTTTCATAATGAATATCAACTATTTCAAAATGACAAAAATTTAAATTGTTTTAAAGTAAACAAAATAAATTTATAAACTAATATTTTCTTTATTCAATTGTCTTCATCATTTCTTCTTCGTTTTGGTTTCAATGCAATTACTCTTTTTCTCAAAAGATTTCTGCATCCCTGAATACAAGAACAAATTAAAAATAATATTAGTGGCACAATTTTGAATCAACCATTCAAAATATTAAAGAAGAATTTTTGAGTAAATCTAATTTACCCCGTATCTTAAAAATTGAGCATATGTCAAAGCATCACTCTTTATCAAGGCCCACATCTCGTATGCAGTTTCAATAACCATGTATCTTTCTTTAATGTTGCCATGCATGGTTGATAACATGCATTGACATGCCAGGTGATTCAGTCTCATCCATTCACCATATTTTTCATGTTCATCAAAGCTAGATGAAAAGTTTGGAGCCTTTGGAGGTGGATCAAAGATCACTCCGTACAAGTTCTGTGTCCAAGGACAATGTGAATTTCGTCATACCATCTTCTTATGCGGTTAAGACTAAATAGAATCCTTTCCAAGATTCTATCAATGAGGTGTGTGTCAATTCCCAAGTTTTCAAGTACTTGATCAGGATTAAGATAATTAACCATTGTTGCTGGAAATAAATAAATAAAGTATAATGAATTAAAACATATAATAAATACCAGATATTATTTGGAAAAGTAAACATGATGCATGAATGCAACATATAAAAACACATAAAATATATATACTACTCCACGATAAATTAATTTGAAATTCAATGGACCAGTCTTGGGGTAGGTCAGACTAACTCCAAATTAATTTTGAGACAAATCTCAATTTTATAAGTGAAAACTTGAAAACCCATTCTTCTCTTTTGATTTATGAACTACCGCTAGTTTGGTTAAGATGCACTAGTCGTGCTCGAAAGCCTAGATACACCTTCAGAGTGTAACCTATTATTTTCAATTAATGACTTAACTCAAGAGTGTGCCTTAGGGCCAGCCAAACTTGAAATACGTCATTAATTATATTCTCATAAGAGAAGTTAACATTGAGATAAAAATAAACATATTCGGAAGTCTTTCCTTAGGGAGGCTGCAAACGGAGGCGACACGAGGCCCTTCCTATGCCTCTTGGTGTTCAACCAATAATGGAGACCATGAGACTTATTGTCATAACTCCCTCTCCCACTCACTATTTTGAAAAAGTGTGTTTTTCACAAAATCAATATTTTTTAATTTAGTTGTAAAAATAAATTTAATTATTTTTACCAATTGATATTCTAATAATTACTAATCCAACTAAGCAAAAAATAAAAAATGAAAAAATTGTGCCCTTAACTCTAATTTTAATTTTGCTTTAATTAAGAGAATATTATTTTATTTTAATAAAATATTTTTTATTAAAATAATAAATTAAACAGCTTTAATTTTGATTTACCATCTTAACTAATTAAGACTAAAATTATTATTTTATGAATTATCATATATAAACATATAATAAAATACAGGACGTTCCTAATAGCATGTTTCTACACGAATGTAATGCATGCTAATTGCATACTGTGTGGGTATATGAATGATATGTTATAATGCATGAAAAATATTAAACACTTTAATCATATTCAAATATTTATAATAAGTAAATAAAAGTGGGTTGGTAACTTTTGGGTATTTCTAGAAAAATTATAACACTTGCAAAATATACATGAAAATGCATCCTAGACTAGCTAAGGCCTGATGAAGAACACCTTGATCTCGAGCCTTGAGACGTAGTCTTGTTGAGTCAATGCCACCATTTTCCATATCCATTTTCAATTATACAACTTTTTAATTATTTTAAACATCCTTTTAAAATAATTAAACTTTGGGTTTTAACACCCAAATAGTTTCCAAGGCTCAATTTGACTTTGTGTTATTTAATTCAAAAATAAAATTAAACAATTTTAATTTTAATAAATTGAAATTAAGAGTAATTTTAATTTTGGATATTTTATTTAAAACATTTTTAATTATGGAAGAGAATAATTAAAATATTTTTAATTAAGGAAAATAATAAAAACTATTTCAATTATAGAAATTTTCAAATTAAAACCTTTTTAATTCAATTACAAAATTTTAATTAAATAAATAATTAAAATAATTTTGGTAACAACACATTAGGGTTTGTATGACACAAACCCTAGGTGTGTCATCAAGAGGGGCGGCGACAGGGGTCGGCGGCATGGGCGGCAAGCGGTGGTGACGGGCGACCCTGGGCAGAGTCGTATGGACCTGTATAGTGTACGGACAGAGCACCTCGAGGTGTGTGCCACAACAATCAGTGATGGTGTCTTTTTCTCGATTTTTGTGCCAAACTCCGTTGAATCCAATTACAACAGTTTTATAATTTACATTTCGAAAAATAAAAACAATAAAAATTACAAAATTCCTATGCCCAAAAATGGCCTACATTTTTTATCTAGAAATTTTAAGAATAATTCCTAAACCCAAAAGCACCATTATAAACAACCCTTAAGAATTTATCATCATCAATATAAACATCCATCCATTCAAATATATATCACATATAATATAAAAATGCACATAATCCCACACAACAATTAATAATATGCATAGATTAATGACTTGCTCTATGATACCAATTGTTGGAAAAACAATCAGAGTGTGCAGCGAAATGGCATGGTGGACTGAGTTGATAAACAACAAAATATTTTCCACCTCTCATATAAATAGTTTATATGATCAAGAATACATACATACAGGAACCATTAATATGCAATATCATTAATCATGCAACATATATATATACATACTAATAGATTATATGCACACGTATACAAATATTCAATGACTGAAATATTTACCTCTTGAAGTCTATCAAGTGTCCTTAAGTTTTTCTGTATAACTAACGATCTTCCTATCCAACTGTAACGCCCTGGTTACCCTAGAACAGTTACGGTGAACAGTGAACGGTGAACCGGAAATTTGACTCATTGCCTGAGTCCTTTGGTTAAAAACGTGTTCTAAGTGTTATCAACATGTTAAGGTGAAAACCAATAAAAAGAAAAGGATATGTTTTATTGATACATAAAACTGTTCATGGGCCCACAAGAACATTTACAAGTTATTTACAACTCAAAAAGATCACTATTGTTCCAAAATTATAAACCCGCCGACCTAAGCGGCAAAAATAGGGTAAACCCCCTAGTTCCTCTGAGAACTCCTTGGCCGTGGTGGTCAAGCGGCCGCATATGTACACATCACCACCTAAGCTCTCCACTCAAGGCTGGGTGAGCTTTTCTTTTCCTTTACCTGCACCACATAGCACCCATGAGCCAAAGCCCAGCAAGAAAACATAGCATTATATGTAAACATCATCAAATGATTATCATTATAATCACACTGAGCTCAAAGCTTTCAAACAGGTGAGTGAAAATCACTTGAGATCCTGATAAACCATACTAAGTGACTGACAAGCAGGTCACTAATTCAAGTGGAAGAGTGGCTGCTAGGTAAGCCACTAGCCTTCAACAAGTTCTGGTAAACCATACTGAGTGACTGACAAGCGAGTCACTATTTCAAGTGGAAGAGTGGCTGCTAGGTAAGCCACTAGCCTTCAAGCGCTTGTATTATTCATCGACCTTGAGGTCGGTACGGCATTAATGCTCTTTGAGTCATTCAATGCAGAAAGTTGATTAGATCTAATCTTTATTGGCTTGTGTTGAACATGCTAAGGCCGTCCTGACTAATGAGTCAGCACAATGTGACCAGTGCCCAGTACCACTGCCGAACCTGACTAATAAGTCACAGCTTCACAGTTGATACTAGCACCTTCGCCAAATCTGACTAATGAGTCAGTACCATGCACAAGTGAGCAACATTTGCTAAATATTCCACAATCAATTCATGTCCACATTTATACAACCAACATGCCTCATGAATAACCATGCATGTCACATTTGGGGTGCAGCTTTCTTACCTCTGGTTCGAGCTAGAATGAATAAAAGAACGACCCTTGAGAACGATCAACCTTTTGGTCCTTTAGCAGTTACCTGGTCATAACCAATCATGGGATTCCATCAATAAAATGAATAACAAAAGGTTCCCAAACCAAAACCTAGCCTCCAAGACATCAAACACTACTAAACCTGGTAGTAGGATCAACCCCGAGGCCTAAGGCTTGAATCCCCAAGCTTAAAACACATTTCTGGCCAAAAATGCCCTTATGGGCCGCGGCTCACCAGAGCCATGCCGTGGCTCACCCTCTTGACAGAGCCATTTCCCTCACAAAAACACACGTAGGCCGCGGCTCACCATTGCCATGCCGCGACCCTTTACCAAAACCAGCAAGCACCAGCTTGCTTCCCCTGCGTTTTCCCTCAGAACCAAGCCTTCAAACCAGTTTCAAACATCGACCTAACACCCAATTTAACCCCTAAACTTCATCTACAACTCACCCTCATCAAAACCCAAGTTAAACACCAACCTAACTTCCATTAATTCTAACTATCCACCAAAGAATTACAAGCTGAAATCTCAAACCAAAATAGAGATAAACCAGAAAGTTAATGGTTGAAACTCACCTCAAACTTGGAATTAAACCCCCTTCAATGGCTGAACCAACTCTAAGAACTCAACCCCTTGCTTTCCTAGCTTGATTCCTCAATTTGAGCTCAAAAACTCCAAAGAGAAAAAGAGAGAAAATGATGTACGGGAAGGAGAAAACCTTGCTCTGTTTTTGTTCTATTTTCTACAGCCATCTAAAGTCTCATATACATCCAAACCAAATGACCTAAATGCCCCTAGGTCATTTAAGGCTTCTAAAGTCATTCCAAGGGTAAAATCGATACTTTCCACCTATCTCATTAATCATAATTAACGCTCTCCAATTCCCGCTAATCTCAATAATCTCAAACACCAATAATTCATATCTCGTTACCCTATAATTCCCAGTAACGCTCTAATCATTAAAACACCCCGAGACTCACCCCGAGCCTCGAACTCAAACCTGTTATGACCAGACCGCTAATTAACATACCATGATCGTCTCATGCCGAATGGCTCGAACAAACCCACATTATAATGTGGTCTCAAAATATATCACCAACATGCATACAAATAAACAATTTACCCTCAACGGGCCAAATAACCATCACACCCCTGTAATTAAAAATATGGACACACGTGCATGCATTTAACATCATATTATAATATAATCCACATATACATGCATTTTATCAATTAATGGCATAATTAAACAAGTATGGCCCTCCCGACCTACTATTCCCGCCATTAAACCATAATAGAGAATTCGGGGCATTACACCAACACTTTTGAGTACTCTCACCACGATCTTCCTGAGTGTTCTCTACACCTCAAGATGTGGGTGGGAACATAGAGAACAAGAGTTTGTAATTTAAAAATCACAAGTTTAACTCAACACATGAGTACTTGGATTATGGCTTGAGGAATGTTGGAATAATAAGAGAAGAAGATGAGAATTTCTTGTCTGACAATTTTCTGAAACTCTTCTAAATCATTATTTTGTTCCTCTTACTATCACATAATATATATAAATTATATATTATATTATTATTCATAATAATAATAATACTGTCATTATGATGATAGGAATTGATTTAGGTAATATCTAACTTACCGAATTTCAAAAAAATCTATTTTTAAATTATTAATTAATTAATTAAATAAAAAACAATACTGATACATTATCAGTATCATATACACGCATGGCACAGTCCTTGGAATGTGTCATGCGTGTAACACTATTCCCTTTCAGAGAATATTGAATTTTTCTTAGAATATTAATTTTTTCCTATTTGCTTTTATCTATTTATTTAATTAAATAAATCATTCCCACAAAATATGGTATCATCTTTTTAAGGAAAAGATCACAACCATAATTCAAAATTTAAATTTTAAATTCAAAATTCAAATTAATAATGATCAAATCGTATCCTAATAAATGGGAATATCTTATAATAAATGTAATATATATGCAAATCTGTGATTAACTTACATGTTTACCCAAACCTATCTAAGGAGTTTCTCTATAAATGTTGAGAATACTGGACAGGAAGAGCGACCGTTATTTTGTAATGTCGAGACTTTGTCAAAATAGAGAGAGAAAAACAGTAATAATATAGACTCGTGGACTAGGTGGATTTTAACCATTGAACCACGTAAAAAGGCCAGTGTTCTTGAGAGTAATTTTCTTATTTCGGTTTACCATTAAGCATTAATTCATCCTTGTTATTTTCTTGATTCACTGTTGACGAAAAACCGCACCAACAGTTTGGTGCTCTCGTTGAGAGCTGAGATTAGTGCTTTCATAAAAACCCAAATCAAATATCATCATGGTGGTCACCCGCTCAATGCATGACAATGAGATGGAACAGCCTGGTGGGCAGGAGGCCCATCATATCGCTGTTTCAAATGAGCTTGGCCTTGAAGTTCAGCAACGACTCAGAAAGCAACCGGTGGGCCACGACGATACTGGGAGTTTAGCGTCACTACCACCGAAACCAACCCATGCTACTTAACTACGGTAGAAATGGAAAATATGCATACCCCCTCTTGCAACTGATGTTGATGTCGGAAAGAGGAAAAGTGGGTCTCATAAGTCTCAAAGGAATAACTGATCCAAGCTAAGTCGGTCAGTCAGAACTGCCACCCCAAGTTCTGTGCCCACAATGCAAGATTATCGGACTGCTCAGCCTAGTGGCCCTCCTAGGGGTCATCGACAACTTAGTCGATCGGTCAGAACCAGGACCCCAAGTTCGATACCACCATCGCGCGCTCATGGGAACACCCATGGCAACTCACGAGGAGGAGCCGGAGTCGGCTCATAGGGACAAAATGTTCTGACCAATCCTCTTGCGCCATGATCGGATCACCAGGCGCAAAGATCTAGAAATGGTAGGGCAGAGCGACTGTGAGCTAATTTAGTTCGCCCTGATGGGACAAGAATTTCCTTGCCAATCAGGCATCCCCCATCACCCATAAGACATCTGACACCGCCTCGTTCTGCATGAGACATTCTGGTTTATGGGAACAGCAGGAGAAATCCTCCTCCATCTACTCGGGACATTCCTGCTTATGGGGACAGCAGGAGAAATCCTCCTCCGTCTGCCCCTACTTATGTCCCGCGGACACGTGTCAATAGTCCAGATCCTCAGTCTCAACCGCGAGCAGTGAGCTTCGCTAATGGAAGTTATTGGACTAAGAGCCATCGAGGTACCTGAACCGAAGGCGATCTGAGAAATCACTTGTGTTCGGCTCAGAGTCCCCGGTTCGACCCACAACCTGACCTGGGAGATCATTTAAACTCGCAGAGAAGAAATTCAGCTCAAAATGAAGGATTTAGTTACACTCGTCAAGGGGGAAGTCCTTCCGAAGTCGTGATGACGGGAATGTCCCACCAAACCAAGCCCGAACTTGGAGGGACAACAACCCGCCAAACGTGTATCATAGGACGAGAGCTGTTGAACAGCCCCAGAATAACCTGGGAACTAAGGACCAAACCCTCGAAAGGTTAACCCAGATGGTGGAACTGATGAAAAGGCCCCTATCGGAAAAAGAGAAAAATGAGTGTGATTCAGAAGATGAGCTTGAACTTTTCACCCTGAATATTGCAGCGACTGCATATCCACCGGGTTTCAAGATGCCCCATCTGTCGAAGTATGGCAGAGACGGAGATCCATCTAACCACTTGGGGATGTTCAACACCATGATGATGGCCCACAACATCGGGCCCAAGCTACAATGCCTAATATTCCTCTCAAATTTAATTGGGCCACCTAGACAGTGGTTCAAGCAGTACAAGAAACATTCAATCAGCTCATGAAAAAGCTTCTCAGCTGATTTCAAAAGAGCATTTAGGACTTCTCAAGTAGCTAGAGTTAAAGCTGACTCTCTAGCAAATGTAAAGCAACAGCCTGGTGACCTGCTGAAAGCATACCTAAGTAGGTTCGCCAATGTTACTGCGCGAGCTAGAGATGCCGACGAGAGTTCTAAGCTTATGGAAATGAGGACGGGAATCCTTGTTGGTGGCGATCTGTGGCAAGAGTTGCAGAGGAAAGGAGTTATTACTGTTGATGAGTTCTTGAACTGAGCTCAAAGGTGGGTTAACCTAGAAGGGGCACGTGCTTCCATTGCAGGAACCAACCAATTCCATGTTCAGCCTGTTGGAGCAGCAACGGATGTAGTGGTTACCGCTGAAACCATTGCTCAGAATAACCAAGGGGGGAATAACAAGAGAAAGGGAAATGGTGAGGGCGACCAAAACGGAACAAAGAAAAACAAATCCGTGGAGAAATTTAAACCGGTCTATACAGCATATACCGACCTCATGGATACTAGAGAACACATCTTATTGGAAAATTGTGCTCACCTTCCGTGGAAGAAGCCAGAACCATTAAAGGATCAAAGGGCGAAGAGAGACCCTTCAAAATTCTGTCGATTCCACAATGATATTAGTCATAATACTGATTACTGCAGACACCTGAAGGATGAGATCGAGACTCTCATCAGGGCAGGAACTTTGGCTCAGTACTCCTGGAATCGAACAACTCCCAGTCAGCCCGCTGGACAAAACACTCCGTCAGCTCCAATGAATCAAACTGGAGCTTAAGTGAATCAGGACATTCCTCCTCCGATAACAGGAGGAGATATAGCCACCATTTCGAGAGGACCTCATTTGGAAGGCATGAGCAGAGGTGCCCAGAAGAGGTATATCAACGAGCTAAAATCCTATAACGGAGTCGAGTTTGTTTCGGAGCAACGATTATCAAAGCAGCAACGATTGGAAAAAAAACCAATCAGTTTCACAAAGGAAGATGCCAGCCATGTTCAATTCCGACATAACGATCCTCTGGTGATAATCGTTCAGCTCGCCGACCGGAGAGTTAGGAGGATGATAGAAGATAATGGAAGTTCTGTGAATCTTCTATTTAGGTCCACTTTAGAAAAAATGGGATTATCAGTTACCGACCTGGAGGCAACTTCCATGATTCTATACAGGCTTTCTGGAGAAGGGTCAACAACTATCGGTATGATTGAGTGAGTGGTGACATTGGGTGAAGGTCCAAGAACCATCTCCAAGCTTCTTGAGTTTGTGGTCATTGATTGTCTACCCGCATACAATACGATTTTGGGTCGACCTACGTTAATGGCCTTCGAAGCCATAACCTCTATCCATCACCTAGCAATCAAATTCTTCTTGTCTCCGAGAATATGCACTGTCAGAGGCAATCAACTCGCTACCAGGGAATGCTATAGCATTTCCATGAAGGGAAAGTCACAACCCGAGCAGCACGCGATGGCCATAAGTGACGGAGGGGAGGAGTCCCATGAGGTGGAAGTCGCCTCTAGGACGGAAGAACCTCGAGAAACAACAAATAGAAGGGTCACCCTAAATGATGACGTCAATCCACAAATGGGCGAGGACAGGTCAGAGCTCCAAGCTATTGAGGAGCTCGAGGAAGTAAATATAGATCCCACAGACACTTCAAGAGTCATTAAGATTGGAAAAAAATCTTGACGATGATAGGAAGGAGGAGTTGATTAATTTTCTGCAAGGGAGTCTAGATGTCTTCACCTGGTCTAATGAGGACATGGTGGGAATAAGCCCAAGTGTGATCATGCACACCCTGAGCTTGGATAAAAGTGTGTCTGTGAAATCCCAGAAACAGAGATGTTTGGGAACAGTCCGAGCTGAGGCATTGGAAGAAGTAGCTCAGTTATTAAAGTGCAGATTCATTCAGGAAGCTAAATATCCGATCTGGGTAATGAATCCCGTTCTGGTACCGAATGGAAAGTGGCAGACTTGCATCGATTTCTCCAATCTGAATAAAGCTTGTGCTAAGGATTGCTTTCCATTGCCGAGGATTGATCAGTTGGTAGACGCCACTGTGGGGCACGAGCTCATGTCCTTTATGGATGCGTATTTTGGGTATAACCAGATCGCGATGAATCCTGCAGACCAGGAGCATACTAGCTTTATGACTCTGACAAATGTATACTGTTACAAAGTTATGCCCTTTGGGCTGAAAAATGCTGGGCTACCTACCATCGGTTAGTCAACAAAATGTTCATTGATCAGATCGGGAAAAACATGGAAGTGTATGTCGATGATATGCTAGTCAAGTCAAAGATTGTCGATAACCATGTTTCCAGTCTGAAGGAATGTTTTGAGATCCTAAGGAAATACAATATGAGGCTAAATCCCCAGAAATGTACTTTTGGAGTAGCGTCGGGAAAGTTTCTGGGGTTCATAGTCAATACAAGGGGGATAGAGGCGAACCCAGAGAAAATCAGGTCATTGTTGAAGATGTCTTCGGCCAACTCACGCAAAGAAGTTCAGAGTTTGACTGGAAAAATGGCAGCGCTAAACCAATTTATTTCAAAGTCCACTATCAAGTGTTTGCCCTTTTATAACTTGCTCAGGAGAAATAAGAAATTTGAATGGACTGAAGAGTGCGAGCTACCATTCCTTGCCCTAAAAACGCATTTGGCCGAACCCCCAGTATTGTCTAAGCCTATATCCGGAGATCACTTGTTCTTATATTTGGCCATAACAGAAAATGCAACCAACGTTGTGTTAGTTCGAGAAGAAGATAGTGCTCAGAAACCAATATACTATATAAGTAAAGGACTTCTTGGGGCTGAATCACGGTACCCACTAATCGAGAAGATAACATTATGCCTGATATTTCTTTCTAGGAAGCTTAGACCATACTTCTAGTCCCATTCTATCCACCTCATGACCGACCAGCCTCTAAGGCAGGTATTACAAAAACCTGAAGCGTCGGGACGTCTTTTAAAATGGGCAGTAGAGCTCAGCCAGTTTGAGATACTATACATACGAAGGACCTCGATCAAGAGCCAGGCCCTTACTGACTTTGTGGTTGAACGTACCGGATTTTAGGAAGAGTTGTTGAAGGATCCGGTACAGGAGTTATGGAGAATATTCGTGGATGGCTCATCTAACGAAAAATGGATCCGGAGCTAGAATCATATTGATTTCTCCATAGGGGCATCGATTTCATACAACGCTGAGGTTTGGATTCGAAGCCTCAAACAATGAATCCGAGTACGAGGCTTTGTTAGCCGGCCTTAGAGTGGCAAGAGAATTGAAAGCGAGGGTCGTCCAGTGTTATAGTGATTCCTAGCTCGTGGTTAATCAAGTGTTGGGGTAATATCAAGCGTGTGGTACCAAGATGGCAGCTTACCTAGCTAAGGTGAAGAAAGAGTTGTCAGAATTTGAGTATGGTACTATCGAACAGATCCCCCGTGAGCAGAACACTAATGTTGACGCTTTGGCAAGACTTGCCACCACCAACGAAGCTGAGACTTTGATCGTAGTACTAGTGGAATTCCTGGAGAGTCCAAGCATGGCAGAAAAAATGAAAGAGGTTGAGATGATTGACAAAAGGCTGACCTGGATGACCCCCATAGTGGAGTATCTTACAACATGAAGGCTACCTGAGGAAAGAAAGTATGCGAGAAAGATACGCTATCAATCTCTGAGGTATGTGATAGTAGATGGAATGTTATATCGGCGTGGTCATTCACTGCCGCTTCTACGATGTGTTCTGCCTGAGGAGGCTAAAACCATTATGTAAGAGGTGCATGAAGGCTTTTGCGGAGATCATGCTGGGGGGCAAAACCTAGCTTTGAAAATTTTAAGGCAAGGGTATTTTTGGCCCACTTTAACAAAGGATTCCATCTCCTATGTTCAGAAATGCGACAAATGCCAGTGTTTTGCAACAGTTGCACGAGCTACTCCAGTCGAGCTGACGATGATCTCATCCCCGTGGCCATTTACAGTATGGGGAATTGATTTAATATGATCTTTACCTATGGGAAAAGGAGGAGTTCGTTATGCGGTGGTTGCCATCGATTATTTTACGAAATGGGTAGAGATCGAGCCTTTAGCAACCATCACTTCAAAGAGAGTCCTCGACTTTGTGGTCAAAAACATTGTGTGCCAATTTGGGCTTCCTAAAAAGATCGTGTCAGATAATGGAACCCAGTTTGACAGTGATCTTTTCACTGATTTATGTAAAAAGCACGGAGTTATTAAAAGTTTTTCTTCGGCTGCATATCCACAGGCCAATGGACAGGTCAAGGCTGTGAATAAGACCCTAAAAGCGAGCCTTAAGAAAAGGTTAGATGAGGCCAAAGGTGTATGGCCAGAGTATCTCTTGCAAGTACTCTGGGCATACTGAACTTCCCACAGGACCTCCACAGGACACACTCCTTTCTCCTTGACTTTTGGAAGTGAGGTCATCCTTCCCGTCGAAGAAAAGGTAGCCACGCACAGACTAAGGACATTCAGCCAGGAAACAGAATGATGAATTACTCAACGCGTCTCTCGACCTGATTGATGAAAAATGAGAGGATTCACAATTATAGCTCGTGCATTACCAATAGAAAATCACTCATTATTTTAATTCTAAGGTCAAAATACATAGTTTTGGATTGGGCGACCTAGTTCTCTGAAGGGTCTTTTTGGCAAACAAGGATCCTAAGGATGGTGCTTTAAGCTCGAACTGGGAAGGACCTTACCAGATCGTGGAAGTTTTGCGTGAGGGAAATTTCAAGTTAGCTCGGCTTAATGGAGAGATAGTCCAACGGACCTGGAACGCCATGCACTTAAAGAAGTATTACCAGTAGTATTACCAACCATCTATGTAAGGCTTAGTTATAAAAGTCGTTTAATTAAATAACGGGGGATTAGTATGTAATTTTTCTCCGAAGCATGATTTTAAATAATTTTCCTTTATAAGGTTATTTATAAATTAGCTAGTGTATTGATGTTTGTAAAAGCAACCAAGAAAGTCCTTACATTCTGGTTACTTGGGGGGCATATAACCCGAGGTGGATCAGAACAAGGTTGCCAATTGAGTTTAAAATTTTAAACTACTTACAATCCTGGATACAACCAGGTATAAAACTATCCTGGATACAACCAGGTCAGAAACTTAGACGCTTGGAAAATTGATTATCCGACGGCTTTTTAAGAGCTCGAGGTGTAAATAAACCTAGCACGAACTAAGTTCAAATCACGTAAAACCCTGGATATAACCAGGTCCAAAACTTAGAAGTTAGCAAAATTGAATATTCGATGGCTTCTTTAGAAGCTCGAGATGATAACAAACCTAACACGAACTAAGTTTAAAATATTCAAATCCTGGATATAACCGGGTCCAAAGCCTGATACTTAACATGTATGATATAAATCAACACATTAATTTTGGATATAACCAAACTCAAAATATCTATCACCATCTAAAAATTGATTCCTACAATCTCGAATGTGCAAGTCTAAGAAAGCACATGAGAGACAATCAAGGAAAAGACAAATAGATTATAAGTTAGATATATGAATTAAAATTCAAATTGTCCCGAGGAGAGATACCTCGAACTGGCCAAGAGGCGAATGTTTACCAAAAAAAATAATAAATAAAGAAAGCTTCATCAAGCCCCTCTAGAGCATACTGAGGACGTAACCTCTTCAGTCTCCTGCTCGCCCGCAGTAGAAGCATCCCCTGTCTCAGACTGCTATTGCAGGATCCTAGCTTTGAATTTCTCGAGGTATAGATCCCACAGTTCAAGAGCTAGGAAAGAAAAGTAACCATTCTGGTTAAAGGCCCAGCAGTGGTACAGCATGCCTTCCATGGAGGACAGTGAGGTCGTTTTCTCCACTTTAACAACAACCTCAGCCTCTAGCTGCTTAGCTTTGGGCTCAACAACCTCGACTTGAAGAGCAGCCAAGGCAAACTTTGTGACCTGCTCGCTTTCTCAAGAGGATGCAAGGGAAACCTTGGCATCCTGCTCGCCTTTTGTAAGCAGTTGCAAGGGCAGCTTTTGCAGTTCGCTCACTTTCTTGGGTAGCAGCCAAGGCGGTCTTGGCAACCTAGAGCTCAGCCTGGAGCTCATCATTCTTAGCCCTGGCCCAGGCTATACTACGGTGCTGAGCCAGGACCGACTGCAAAAATAAAGAGACAAGTTAGACGCATACTAGAGCTAAATAAAAAAAATGTTAAATAAGGAAAAATATCTTACTGTGAGGGTCATTCCAAAGGCGGATTCCAGGACGTTCTCCGGGCTTGTCTCTTCTATCCTCCTCAAATCCCTCAAATTGGCCACGACCTACGATTGGTCCCATATTCCTAAAAAATAGCTGACCTAAAGTATGAGGTGTTGTCTACAACAACGGTACCCTTAGGATAACCCATATCATAACGCAACACTAGATGGTCCACGCACTGGAGAAAGGTTATGTTACGGTCTAGATTGTTAGGATGGCGGTGGACGAGCTGGTTTGGGTTAAATATAACTAGCCTAAAATCAGCGAAAACCCTATCTAATTCCCTATAAGGATATGGGTTACCTTCCCTGGAGGGGCCGACTGCTACCCCTGATGCAGCTCGTTCTAGGTTAGGGCCCCAAGCAGCCTCGGGAGCCCGCCTCTTCCTCACAAGAAGGACCTTGTCTTCTTCTTGTCCCCCCCCCCCTCTCAGCAGCCTCAGGGTTTTCTTCTTGGGGAGACGGAAGCACGGGGACTACTGGAAGGGTAGCCTGTGTCCTTCTTAAGGCCAAAGTCTGGCCTTCACCGATCAATTTTCATGCCAGCATCGTGACGTCAGTCACGAGCTGGCGGTATTCCCTCTCGCAGGCTAGAAGCCCAGATAAGGTGTCATACTAACCCCCGAGGGTCGCAAACTTCTCTGTCCTCGCGAATATGGCTGCACAAAAAATGGTAAACTCAATTAGTATAAATACAAGGAGTATGTCTATTAAAAAAAAGAGGATGATTTCGTGAGCTGAGAAAAGAAAGGAGACTTACGAGGACGGTTGAAGTATCGATGCTTGCAGTTGCAGAACCCATTCGACATAAAGAATTGATCCTTATAGTCATTGGGGTGGCTGGGGAGCTCGATAATCGAGGCTGAGTATAAGAATCTGGTGAGGTAGTAGAACCCATCACCTCGACCTCTTTGCTCCGGGTTGGCCTTAAGACAGAAGAAGTAGAGGATGTCTTCCGGACTGGGGACCTCCCACTGGTGTTTTAAAAAGAGGTCTTTCAACCCCGCTAGAAGCCGATATGAGTTGGGGGGAGCTGAAACGGCGCCAACTTCACGTAGTTGAGGAAGTTAGCAAAATATTGGTCAAGGGGAAGGAAGGCTCCTGGCTTTAAGTGCTCATCACTCCATGCCGCAAAGTCATCTTGGAGGGGCGCGTAGCTCCATTCCCTTTCGAACGGAGGATGGGCAATGAGAATGCCGGACCCGACCTCTATGTTGTGGCTCAACATTATTTTATTGACCCTTCCTTAGGTCATGATCTAGGAGACGATTGTCTCTGCCTCAAAGAACGCGTTAGGGTCAATCACGATCTCCTTCTCCACCACAAAGCCAAAATGAGGAAAAGGAGAGTGGGGGGCGATCTCTTTTCCCTTGTTGGGTTGTTGAGACGAGGAGCCAACTGCATTTTTCATGGGTACGCTCTTCTGGGATACGCTCTTCTTGGGTGCCATTAGATCGCCTAACGAATAAGAATGATGAGTCACTTAATAGGCGACCCAAGATTTTGTAAAGGTAAAGGCACGGAAGCACGAAGGAAAATGGTCTTTTGATATACGAGCTGAGTTAGTCTCAACCCAGTGTGTGATGCCACGCGCTACCATACGCTATACACCTCGGTTTTCCTAACAAACCCCTAGTGTTTAGGGATCCGTGTTTCAGAAAATCTAGATACTATTGTCCTTGGGGGCGGTTTAGAGAAAAACAACCTAAGAAGCGTGT
Organism: Humulus lupulus; assembly: GCF_963169125.1. Lineage (NCBI taxonomy): Eukaryota > Viridiplantae > Streptophyta > Magnoliopsida > Rosales > Cannabaceae > Humulus > Humulus lupulus. The sequence continues at coordinate 19,008,803 of NC_084801.1, read as the reverse complement.
TTCCTAAGAAATCTGGTTTTTGAACTCTAACCTTTCATATTTAATACCCCTAATGGGTATTTCCAAAGATTCACCCAGAAAATGCCCAGTTTCGTGAAGGTCAAAGTTGTAAAGGATATTCTAAACCTTCTCAATAAGCCTAAAAAGTAGACCCTATGTGCCAAAAACATCGAGAAAACACCCTAATATCTACTACGGCAAAGCATGGATGAACATGGTAAATAAAAGGCATAAATCAGTAAAGAAAGATTTTATTTGAAACAACAATACTTACAGTATGTTCGTCGGATGAAGAAGTATGTTTCGCAAGGCCTAGGAGACTTACTCTTGAGTAATTGAACAGCCGAATGTCGGAGAGATCTTGCAACAAGGAATTTTTGGGTTCTCTTTTCTCGGAGAAGGAAGAAGGTTTGAAAGACAAAGAAGGGAGAAGCTAGAGAAAGTTTTCGAACAAAAGGTGATGAAATCTGATAATTATCTATCCTATTTATATGTAAACAACATAAATCAGTGTGAGTCATCCGATTGGGTCGGTACAAGATCTGAGGGCTGTGTTTCAAAGGACAAAATGATGACAAAAAGTTGACAAGACCATCATCCCAGTCCTCAAAACCCAAACAGACGCCAATGATAATGCTCCACGTGTCCAATACTCGAGTAGTGGACAAGTATGGGAAATTGTAATGGAAGTCTGAAAGTCCCAACTGTGTAGGTCAGAAGATGACGTCATAATCTTCAAGCAAGGACTTGGGGGGCAAATGTGTATCCTAATTTAAGCACGAGTCTTTTACTCAAATGGTGTATAGCTGGCAGATGACTGCAGGGAAGGAATAACTTATAAATCCAAGTATCTTTACGTTAACGACACGGTTCTCGTGCTGATTGTCCGAGCTAGGGATACCTAAGTTGAAAAGTGCGAGCTTGTAATATTTATCAGGCATGATGTAAGGACCCAAATTTACTAATAAGGGTTAAGGGCCTTGATTAGTGCGCTGGGAGGGCATAATTGGATTATGTGTGATTTAATGATTAAACACATGATATATGATTATTTGAATATCTGTGATGCATGACTATGTGTATTAGTATGCATGTAGGCCCTGATTAGGTTAGAAGGACATAATTGTAATTTTGGCCCGTTGAGGGCATAATTGTATATATATGTGATAAATTGATGAGACCACATTATTATGTGGATATATTTGTAATCTGTGACTCGAGACGATCCTAGAGAGCGGTTTAGCGAAAAAGTCACGGCGGGGATTTATACCCGGCTCGGGGCGAGCCTTGGGGTATTTCTGGGAATTTGGAGAGTATATTGGGGTCAATTTTGACATTGAGGAATATAATTGGTGATTAGTTAGGTGTCGGGAAGTAAGTGGTAAATAATAAAGACACGCGAGGAATTAACGAGAATTGGGTGAAACGACCAAAATGCCCTTAGGTTGATTTAAAGGCTTTGGAATAAAGGGAGGGTATTTTGGTCATTTGGGTTAAAAGTTGGGATAAGTATAACTATTGCTTTATGCCTTAGTGGGAAAAGTCTAGAGTCTGAAGGAAAGAAAAGGAAAGGAAACAGAATTGGAAGTCTATTTTCTCTCTTACGGTTTAGGGATTTCTTCACCATTTCTTGGGGTCTCTTGGAGCTGAGGTTCTGAGGAGAGCTAGGTCAATCTTAGCAATTGGGTTCCTGAGTTAAGCTTGAGGATTAGCAGAGGTTACTCATCCATTTGAGGTAAGATTTCAAGGTTTTCTGCAGCTTCTGGTTTTGCTGTTGAACTAGATTTCTAAGCTGAATTTGATGGGAATTCTAGGGAATTAAAGCTAAGGGTTTGAGGAGGAGGAAGCCAAGGAATTATAGAGGATATCCTAACATCAAACTTTCCAATTAAAGGTAAGGAACTTTGAACTTGGACACTTAAATTCTGAAGTTTTGTTGTTTGGCTGAGTTTTTGAGCTCTAGGTTCAACTATGGTGAATTTTGTGTTTGGGAGTGCATGTGATTGAGTTTTGTGTGGTTGGGATGCTTGGGATGAGTTAGACATGTTGATAAGCTTGTTTTAAGTTTGGTTGAAGTTTGGAAAAGTTTTGGTAAGGTTTGGCTCGGGAAAATCGCAGGAGGGGAAAATGTAGGGGTGTTGTTCTGTGACTAGCGCTACAGCGCTAGCCTTGGGGCGCTGTAGCGCTAGGCCAAGTGTTCTAAGGGTGTTTTTGGTTCTGTTTGTAGCGCTGTAGCGCCCTCCAAAGATCGCTATAGCGCTACCCTGTTTCCAGAAAAGGGTTTTTGGGTTATTTTCAAGGGTTTTTGCCTGGGGGTTCGGGGTTTGATTCCACCACCCCGTTTGGTGGAATTAGAGCTTCCCGAGGGCTCGGGATTGGTCCCGAGGCTAGGTTTTGGACTTGAGGTTTGGTGATGATTTTTATTTATGGTTGTGACTAGGTGTGCGCTAGGGCTCGAGAGGGATCGTGCTTGAGGATTAATCGATCAATGCTAGCAAACCTAAAGGTAAGAAAACGACACCCGGTTATGTGTTTGTGATGGGACTAAGTGCTCCCGATATCTGTATAATTCCATAGATGGTATTACGCCATGGGACATGTGATAAACGACCTAAGGGAGCCGTAAATTATACTTGCGCACAGGGCGCGGCTCGGCCACTGGTAGCCGAGGACAGCTTAATATTCACTGAGCTCGGTTTAAGTGGGCCGGAGTTAGTGGGATAAATAGAGGGTGCGGCCTAAGGGCATTAACCCTAGTTATCATATGTGGATTGATTGTTGATATGATTTGATATACTTGGTATGATGAATACTTGATTATCATGAATGCCCTTAGGCCGCACTGTTGAGTATATGCTTATGCGATATGAGTTATCTGACTGTCTATTGAATGATTGTGCTCTGTTATTATGTTTTCTTGCTGGGCCTTAGCTCACGGGTGCTTCGTGGTGCAGGGAAAGGCAAAGGCAAGTTGGACCAATCCTGAGATGGAGAGCTGCAGGGCTGAATGTACATAGTTAGCTGTTCAGCCGCCATGACCGAGGAGTGGAACAGGACGGGAAATGTTTAACTACCTATTTTGCCCTAGAGGAACTAATCGTTGTATTAAAATCTAAATTCTTTTGTAAACAACCTTTAATCTATTACTTTTGGGATCCCATGTAAACAGAAAATGAATATTTACAAGAAATGCAGTTTTTGAGACCAAAACCTTTTAACCCTAGTTCAACTATAGTTCAGTAACACGTTTTGAGTTAAATGACTTGATTAGCAAGTCTTGCACCTTTATAAACACACAGTGTAACGGTCTTGGCTATCCAGGGTGTTACACATGACCTCCATGATACGAGCTCGATGGTGTATTCAGCTCGTGGTAGATTGAGGATATGGCGTGTCCGCGGATCCCCGAAGACTCGGATGATTTATACAATCGTCTATGACCAACCTGTGATATTTAATGTCCCAGATATTAGGAATCTATTTATTTCATTATCAAATCGTATCCTAATATAAATGGGAATATCTTATAGTAAATGTAATATATATATATATTTATATATATATATATATGCAAATCTGTGATTAACTTACGCTGTTAACCAAACCTATCCAAGGAGTTTCTCTATAAATGTTGAGAATATTGGATAGGAAGAGGGACCGTTATTCTGTAATATCGAGACTCTGTCAAAATAGAGAGAGCAAAACAGTAATAATATAGACTCGTGGACTAGGTAGATTTTAACCACTAAAGCACGTAAAAATGCTAGTGTTCTTGAGAGTAATTTTCTTATTTCGGTTTACCATTAAAGACTAATTCATCCTTGTTATTTTCTTGATTCACTGTTGACAAAAAACCGCGTCAGCATAATACATAATACATAATCTTAATTTTTATTAAAAATTTATCATTTATATTTATAAAGAAAACATGTTTCTTTATTACTTAATGTAACTTAACTAAATATATAGCAACAAACATTATAAAATACATTATATATAAGTGTTGTGTTTGTACAAATAGTATGACTATATAACTATATAAGAAATTAAAATAACATTTATCTTCTATAAAAAAAATAAACACAAGCCTTTTCTCCAATCATAAATGTGTGATTTGAATAATATCATGAATGTTTTATATAATAAATAGTGTAATTTATGATCTAAAATATTATCATATATTTTTTTTTGAAAAAATTATAAAAAAAAATGTTTTGGTTTAATTTTTCTTTTAATATGTTTTTATTATTTTTTTATATATATAATATTATTTATTTATTTAAAATTTATATAAATGTGCATTGCAAATAACTTCGACCTACAATAATAAAAAAATATAAAGGCTAATGCCAACATTATTATTTTTTTGCCATATAACCAAAACTAAAGTTCATCTAGAGTTCTCCGTAGATCATAGTCTAAAAGAAACCCTTTAAACTAGACACATGCAGAATTAAAATGCTTTTGTTAAAACTTTATGTCAAATCATTAAAATTTAAATACACAATTACAGTTGTTAAAAAAAATAAAGTGAAAAAATTATTTAAAAAGTGTTATTTTTTCATTCTTTACTACATTAACACTTTTATAAAAATACAAAATTAAGGCACTTTACAATAGTTTAAAATCTCATAATTGAACATAAAATAGACGAAATCTATTAAAAAAAAAAAAAAGCAACAGGCGGATGTGGGAGAACCAAAGATAAGCTTCATATAACATTCTTTTACTTGATTATGTGATAGAGCCGAAGTAATAGATCCCCTGTTACTAATTTTTTCTTTGAAGGTTTTGATATAAGTTGGCTTATTTGGTTGGGATATAATTTATTTTTGCTAATTTAACTAGGATTTTTTTTTTTTTTTTTGCTCACTTGATGATTTTTATATGCTTAAATAAAATTGAGCAAAAATTTACATCACATTAAATTACTTCAATTGAATTTGTAAATTAAAAAAAAATATATTACAAAATTATGTTCAAAATTTTATTTAAAAAAAATATCAATGGGTTTATTTTTTTTTCTTTAAAAATAACTTTTGGGTCTAGCGATATTTCAAAAATACTATTTTTAGGCACAAGCTCAAGCCCAAAATGGATGTTGCTATAGCCATGGCGGACAACAATGGCTGCCATTTCTCCTGCGAAGGATGTTCAAAAGGCAGAGTTGCAATCCTTGTGGCTATCCGTTGGGGAAATTAATCAAGGTTTAGAGACTAATCTATTGCTTAATCTAAATCAACCTTTTATATTAAATGTAATGGATTTTGGTGTTCCTCATATATATCTGTTTATCTTTATTTATAAACGTAAATTTATAATATATATATATATATATATAAATGATATTTTGTTAGTGAAAGAGATTTTAAAAGGGAGAGGGAGAGAAAAAGATAAGTGGTTGTTCAAGGAAATTAATTTTAATATTTAGAGCAATGTCTACTTTAGGAAATGGAAATGGGTATTCTAATGTCTCTAAGTCAGTGAACATTCATTTGCATTGTTCAATGGTAGTGTTTTTTTTATAAAGCCTGCAAGAATCCACATCTCACATCTCAAAATTTAAACATGGTTCAATGGTAGTGTTACTTCTGCTCTCCCCTATATTAAGTTTTGTATTTTTGTTTTGTTTTTGTGTACTATGGTGTCATTTCACAAATAAGAATTTTTTTCTGAACTATTACTACTTTCAAATCATGCCTCCAAAATTTTCAAGTTGTTAAAAATTTATATTTTTTTTATATACATGAGTTTTTTTTTTTTTTAAAACGTTTTTAAAAAAATCTGGAATATTAATAATTTTTTTTAAAATATGGAAATCTGATTAAAAAGTTTCTCAATATGGAAAATTACAGAAAGTATTAATATAGAATTTCCATAAGCAACTAAAATGAGTGCAAAAAATGCTAAAATTCATGATCAAAAAAATCAGCACGATACCTCTGCGTTCCCTCTTCGCCGATCACCAACCCTATGCATTTCCTTGCCACCAATCAAGAGTTTTCACCAGTTCTCCTTCATTTTGTTGACGTCGAAACTACAATTTTTTACGATTTGAAGATCTTGCCAATGATAAGAACTGCATTATCCAAGATCACCATCTAAATTCCTCTTACTTGATTGGATGTTTGGGAGAAAGGTAATTTTTATTTAAAATTTGTATTATGACATGATCTCAATAAATAATTTTTTCATTTGGTTTAGATTGTGTAACCTGGTACCTGGATGAATTAATTTGAGAAAGTTTAATGAATTTGCTTTGGTTTTGTGAATAGTTGCTTGAAATAGAAAAAAAAAAAGTAACCTGACTTTTGTATCTCTACCCTTTTTTTGAGTTGGATTGTGTAACCTGGTACCTGGCTGAATTAATTTGATAGAGTTTGATGAATTTGCTTTGGTTTTGTGAATAGTTGCCTGAAACGGAAAAAAAATAACCTGGTTTTTGTATCCCTACCTTTTTTTTAGTTAGATTGTGTAACCTGGTACCTGGCTGAATTAATTGGAAAAAGTTTGAAGAATTTGCTTTTGTTTTGTGAATTGTTGCCTGAAACAGGAAAAAAATAACATGGTATTTGTATCCCTTCCTTTTTTTTTATTTGGATTGTGTAACCTGGTACCTGGCTGAATTAATTTGAGAGAGTTTGAAGCATTTTCTTTGGTTTTGTGAATTGTTGCCTGAAACAGGAAAAAAGTAACTTGGTATTTGTATCATTTTTTTAGTTGGATTATGTAACCTGGTACCTGGCAGAATTAATTTGAGAGAGTTTATAGAATTTGCTATGGTTTTGTGAATTGTTGCCTGAAATAGGAAAAAAGTAACCTAGTATTTGTATTCCTTTTTTTTAGTTAGATTGTGTAACTTGGTACCTGGTTGAATTAATTTGAGAGAGTTTGAAGAGTTTTCTTTGGTTTTGTGATTGTTGCCTGAAACAGGAAAATTTAACCTGATATTTGTATCCCTTTTTTTTTTAAGTTAGATTGTGTAACCTAGTACCTAGTTGAATTAATTTGAGAGAGTTTGATGAATTTGCTTTAGTTTTGTGAATAGTAGCCTAAACAAAAAGAAAAAAAAAAGTAACATGGATTTTGTATCCACGCCCTTTTTTGAGTTGGAATGTATAACCTGGTACCTCATTGAATTAATTTGAGAGAGTTTGATGGATTTGTTTTGGTTTTGTGAATAGTTGCCTGAAAAAAAAAAAAAAAGTAACCTCGTTTTGTATCCCTGCCCTTTTTTTGAGTTGGATTGTGTAACCTGGTACCTGGCTGAATTAATTTGAGAGAGTTTGATGAATTTGCTTTGGTTTTGTAAATAATTGCCTGAAACAGAAAAAAAAAAGTAACCTGGATTTTGTATCCCTGCCTTTTTTTTTTAGTTGGATTGTGTTACCTGGTACTAACTGAATTAATTTGAGAGAGTTTGATGAATTTGTTTTGGTTTTGTGAATAGTTGCTTGAAACGGAAAAAAAAATGCAGTGCACCAATTTTTTTATTTATTTATTAAATTTTGTGCTTAATTTTATTTAATTGTTAAGTGGTTGTGAAATATTTTATTTATTTGTTTAAATTAATTGTTAGAATTGTTTGGTAGAATGTTGTGAATTTGATTGTTAATTGTTTATTTAATTATTTATTTTTAATTTGTGAATAATTGAGTTTTGGTTGAATGCACCAAGGTGCATGGTAGGTAGTGATTCACCCTAGCGATTGAGTGTGTGCATGTGCATGGTTGCATGGTGCACTTGTATATAATTTTCTACACACTTTATTGTTTCCGTTATTAGATTTATTTTATTTATTTAGTTAAAAAAATAAAGAAGATGAAAGGAGAAGTGGCGTGTAGGAGAGTGGGTAATGAGGGATTTTCTTTCCTAATTGGTCTTAGAATAATTTGATTGGATGACTGTTAGATAAAATAGGAAAATATGTTGTCATCTTTATGCACTCTTATTTATCTTTAATTAAGAAAAACTCAAATAAAATAAAATAAATGAAAATAGACACAAATAGGAAACTTACCCTTTTTTTTTCATTTAGGCTATTAATTGCCTTAGGTTAGATAAATGGGGAAAGAAGAAAATAGAGGAACCATTTTCATTGGGGCTGTCGAATTCAAGAGAAGGAGAGAGAGAGAGAGAGAGAGAGAGAGAGAGAGAGAGAGAGAGAGAGAGAGAGAGAGAGAGAGAGAGAGAGAAGAGAAAGAAGGAGAAGAGAAGAGGAAGAAGGGTAGGGTTTCGAAAAAAAAAACCCTAGGTATGTGCTTATATTTTGTTTTTCTTTTTTCTTTTAATCTTTAGTCATGAATCCTCTTCTTCTCGAAATTCTAAGAAAATAATTTGCGGTTTTCTTTTCTTGTGATGTTCGAAATCCCTAGGGAAATGATCAAGGGTGGTGCCCAAATGGAGTTTTGAAACTCTATCAAAGGAGGTAGTTGATCATTAGTTTGTTTTGGTTTTGTGTTGATATCTAATAGATTGTTGGTGATTTGGTTCCTATTTGAATTTTTTTGCTATGTGTTGATCTAGGTGGTCTTTGAAATACTTGAATATGATGTATGATGATTTTGGTATTCTATGTTCATGTTCATTATAGGTTTCGGCCTATGCATGTATAGGGATCCTCTTTGTAAATTTTGTTATTTTATTTTTTATGTTAGATCCATGTTATAGGATCCCATGTAAATTTTGGCATGATAATTAATTTGGATTTTTTTTTTTTTTTGTTATTGAATCCATGAAAGTTGATGAATATGTTTATGAGAATTTTGGTTTTATTTTTAAGTTTAATGCATGAGGGTTTCGGCCTAGGTTATTGTTTCATATGTGTGTATGATTGATCTTGAAACATGCCTATGATTTGAATGTCTATGTGATGTTAGGGTTTTTCTTAGATTTACAATATGGTAATAGATGCATGCTAGGGTTGTGTTTATATTTGTGTTAATTAAACATGAATCATTATTGTGTAAATTTTTGTGAAACATGATGTAAAAGATGAATTTCATGACTTATTATGCTTGCTGATTTTTTGTGTATAAATGGTTTAGAATATGATGAAAATAATGATATGCATGCTTAAATGATTTTGCAAGTGCTATGATGTTTTTAAGAAATTAAAAGGGAATTTTAATTTACATTAAAATGACATTTTTACTCAAATAAATGCCTACAGTTTTTTTTTATATATATTTTTAGAGAAAATATGAGTTTTAATTCCAAGATGGTGATTTTTGAGGTTTATTTTGTTATTGGGATTTTTCGTAAAAATTATGAAGAGTCTTTTAAATAAAAGAAAGTTTGTGTGTTTGTTGAAATAATATAATATCATAAACTATATATATATATATTTAAAGGTTATTTTAAATGTAACCTTGAATGTTCACATTTTAATGAGTATGATTTTTTTTTTATTTTAATCAAGAAAAATATAGCGATTAAAGTCACTTGTGATTTTTAAATAAATTAAGTGGTGGCTGAAAGTTTATAATAAATTAAAAATAATTATTTGATTATTACATATGAATTTTTACTACATAAAATTAAGTCTTAAATAATACAAGCAAATTATATTTTTTTTTTCTCACATCAACTTGTAATTTTATTAATTTAAATAAAATTGTTGTTTTCTAAAGGAAGCATGATATTTATAAGTACCTTAGATAGTTCAAGCTTTTGTTGTTTTCTATGAAATTTAAAAATAATAAATGGATTTTTTTTTTTAAAATGACTAAATAAATTATTTTTATGAAATAAAAATAATGTCTTAAGAGATTTAATCAACTTAGGGATTTAAAATAAATAAATAATGGTGAGAAATTATGTTGCTAAATCCTTATTTTAAAAATGATAGAAATAAGTGCATAGAAATTATCGTTTTTAACGTCACTTTTTAATAACGTTCTCACGTATGCATGTCGCATGCAAATGCACTTTTACGTTAAAAAATATGTCTAACATTCAATCATATGATTTTTACTTGAAAATCATGCATGTATAATAGGTAGAAGTTGCATTATTCTTTTTGTGATTTTAAGTATAAAATTTGCCCGCTTGGAAACTATGTGTAGATTTCACCATGTGTGCATGGCCTATGCACACATGGGGTATAATAGTTGGGCACAAGAAAGTCTTATGTGATACTAATGAATGCTATTTGATAATGGTCATAGGCTCGTTGTGAAGTTGTTCAATTTTTGCTTTGCTCGGACCTGAGGTAAGGAAGTTGGATAGAATTTTTATGTTTATGTTATGAAACGGTAAGATTGGTTGTATGAGGATAAAGATATGCTATGTATGATGATGTACCATGTGATATGATGTATGAAATGCTGTTATGATTTGATGCGATGAATTTGAGAAATCATGTATTTTTCCTTTGTATTGATATGACTGGATTACATGTATTTTTCTATATGTTGTATGTTATGTAAATGGTTGTTAGCTTGTTGAACGCGACACAACAAATGGGTTACTAATGATATATAGGCATAACCCGAGTTACTAAGGTATGACGTAACTCATAGGGTGGACGCGCCGAGTTTATTCAAGGACCAGAACCTCCTGTTTACCTCAAGGTGTGACATGGACAAGATAGGGGGCCATGTTCACAAGGATGAAATGATAATGATGATTATATTTGATTTTGCTATTGATGAATAATGTATGGCGTATGATAATGGTTTTTAATGTATGATGATCACGATTACGCATGATGATGATGATGCTTAAGTATGATGTTTAACGATGTATGATTATGAATAGGTTTTGTGGTGTTTACTTGTATATTGTTTGTACTTCCTTACTGGGCTTTTTGCTCACCCCCCTTACTTTTCCTTTCAAGTAGCAAATAGGGTTTCTCATTGGTACGCATGGTGATGTGGGGAGTTCCGACGTCAGGGTGTGTATGATGTGGGGGTATCCTATGAGCGAACAAACGATCTGCTTAAAACGCCAAAATTTAAAGAATGATGTTATGTTTTTATTTTAATTTCCAAGCTTGTGAGTGGGAATTTAAATATATTTATTTTTAAAACATTGCATGAGAAGTTTTATTTTATTTTAAACTATTGGGCCCAACTTGCATGTTTTAGCAAGGCCCCACTGAAATTTTCATATAATAAGTGGTTTTCTTCTATAAGTGTATGAGCATGAAGATGTTTTACAAAGTATTAGTTTAGGGCATTTTACAAATGGTATCAGAGTCGATCGTCCATGTTTCCAAGGACCTTCCCCATACACGCTAAAGACGAGAAAATCTCACCTCACCGCTTAGTAAGTATTTGTTTTATGTGTTATTACTTGTTTCTGCTTTATTTAATTTTATAGTTTTGTTACTACAGTATAGTAAGATGCCTTCCGTTATAAAAACCACTAAGAAAAAGCTACTTACGGAATTTCGCGCAATACCCAAGGTCCAGCTTGAGGAGGACCCCTACGATTGGAGAATTGCGGTGTTGAAAACAACGATAGGTGTTTCCGATCGTATGCAAGGAATCATGAACAAAAGAGGAGCATTGCTATGGCCTAAAGAGCAATATTGGGTGTTAAGGGAAGCACTGTCAATGTACTCCGAGGCCCTTCTCCAGTTACACGTAGCATGGCACAATGTCGTTCAGCTTAACCTGGACTTTAGCACCATAGAGTATGTGATATACGATTTTATGGACAACCACGAATTTAGTTGTCAGGAGTTGTTTACGGTAAAGATGGATAACAGAGAGATGGAGGAGTGTTTGGAGATGGTACACGATTTGGAAGGAGCCTTGGCATGTCATGAAGTAGTTCATGCCATACCACAAGTGACTGCTAGGGTGAGGGTGATGGCAAGTGCTCCTGACTACTTCCACATCTCAGAGGACGTCTTTGATTACAGCTCAGGATACGAGTCCACAGTTAAGGACTAGAGTCAGTCGCGTAGATCGTTCCATGAAACGTTAATGAATAAGATGGGATTTTTTTTAAGACCATAAGGATTTATGTTTTTGGTTATTAAACACTTTATGAGTTGTTTGAATTTAGGAATTATTTAGAACACTTTGAATGCTATGGTTTAATATTTTCCTCTTGCAAACTCTAAATGACAGGGATTTGAATATATGATTTTCAAAAATATCTATCAAACCATTATGCGATCATCCTCCCTTATGATTTTCTTTTGGTGCCTCAGAATCTCATAATGTCGACTAGAGGAAGAGGGGGCAAGGGAAGAGGAGGAGGCTGAGGAAAGGGTGTCTCCACAAGGTCTAAGGCCACAACAACCCCTGGCATAGGAATGTTATTAGTCCAACCTGCAGCTCCAGCAACACCATCTATGGATCTGGTCACATAGGTAGCAAGGTTGAGAGAACAACTAAGACTGAGAGATGAGGAATTGGCACATGCTAGGCAAGTGCCCCAAGTGCCCCAAATGCCCCAAGTACCTCAAGTACTAGTGGTGCAACCTCAGTTGCCAACTCCACCGACTGCACCACTGCCTGTGACTTATGGGTTTGAGCCAGTGTATGAACGTTTCAGAAAACAAGCCCCACCAACCTTTGAAGGGAAAGCTGATCCTATGGTGGCGAAGGATTGGTTAAGGTCGGTCAAGGCCACCTTTGGTAATATGGAGTGATAACTCTATGGTATAGAGTTATTTTTATTAACTTTAAACTTGATTTTTCGTGAAAAGAGTAATGAATGTGATGTTGTTTGTAAGTTTGATTAGTTTTTAACTTTCTTTTCCAGTTAGTGTACTAATTTAGGAGTCTTTTAAGTTGTTAGTGTTAAATGTAATTAATTAATTAATTATGTTTTTTTTTGTTGTTTAGGAAAGGAATTTTTGAATTGCCAAGGGAAAGAAAGGAATTCGAGGCCAAAGTGAACACTAAAGTTGGAAATGCTTCTGATTTGCTGGAGAATAAAATGCTATAGCATTTCTGGGTACTGGGAAATGACGTGGAAAAAATACCAGCAGAAATTTCGTCATCTAATTCAGCGCCTATGTGGCAGACACTTAAAATTATGTCAGCTGGATGATGTGGATTGGACTAGTGGGCCAAAGAGAAGAAAGTGGGCTTTCTAATTAGGGTAAATGAAATTGTACCCTGGAGATATAGAAGGAAAGGAAGTACCAGCAACCAACATCATTCAAGAGAACACATGTGTGCTGCTGCCATGAGAGGAAAAAATAGTTGCAAAAAAGGATAGTACTGAAAAACCAAGTATTCAAAAGAGGAAACCATCGAGAAAAGAAGGAGGAGGACGACGAAAGCATACTTTGATTCTACTTCTTCTTTTTCTTCTATCTTTTCCTTTTTTGTAGTATATACTCTTAATTCTATATTTTGTGAAAATGAATTATTAGTCATGGATGAACAAATTCTATTTTGGATTGTAATTACTGGTTTGAACATGAGCTAAACCTTTTGAGATTTGAATAGCTATGAACCCCTATGCTTTGAATTAATTAATCTTGATGCATGACTTTAGCAATTTTGCCTTTGTTCATTCAAGTGAGCTTATTGTTATTTAATTGTTATTAATTGGCCATGAGTAACAATTTGCTAAGCTAGATTAGGTTGTTCTTAGTAAGTAAGATAGGAATATTTTACTACCTTGCATAACTCGAGAATTGGTGTTTAATTGATGTTCTGCAACCTGATTAAATATAGGAATATATTAAATTAAGTGGTAGAACATAATCAATGAGTTTTGGAAAAATCTCACGAGCAATTCTAGAATTCTGTTAACTCTGTGCAACTTTGCTGAACGAAATGCTGTAACAACTGGGCAGATTAGACATAGGGGTGATTTAGTTATTCAAGTCTATCATTCCATAGATACTTTTCTTGCAATTATTTTTTCCAGTAATTGTAGCCAAATTTTAAGCAGGTTTTATTTACAGTCATTTAAATTTAGATTCATTACTCAATCATTCCCATATTTTCCATTTATTTTAAGTTGTTAATTAGTTGGTTTTACATTGAATTTTGTTTGCAATCCCTGTGGAGACGATCTTACTTATCATTATATTACTTGTGTGACTGCGTATACTTGCGTATATTAATTTTCACAACAAGTTTTTGGCGCCGTTGCCGGGGATTGAAATTAAAATTGTGTATTATCAACTATTTTGCAATTTATTTCTGTTTGTTTGGTTCTAATTCTGCTTGTTTGGGCTGTGTGTTTTTCAGGATTAATCTAGTGCATGAACAAACAAGAAGAATTTGAGCTTGCTCCTATTGACCCCGAAATTGAACGCACTTTTAGACAAAGGAGAAAGGCACAAAAGGCTAAAGGCCACTGCAACATGGCTGAAAATGTTGGAGAAGTAGGGGGTGCGCATAACATGGCTAATCCTATTGCCTTGGCGAATGATAGAGCCAGAGCAATAAGGGAATACGCTGCCCCTATGTTCAACGAGCTCAATCCGGGCATTGTGAGGCCCGAAATTCAAGCACCTCAGTTTGAGCTCAAACCTGTCATGTTCCAAATGCTCCAAATAGTTGGTCAATTTAGTGGGTTGCCAACGGAAGATCCTCATCTCCATCTTCGCTCATTTTTGGAGGTGAGTGATTCTTTCAAGCTACAAGGAGTAAGTGAAGAGGCACTAAGATTGAAGTTGTTCCCGTTCTCTTTAAGGGATCGAGCTAGATCATGGCTCAACACCCTTCCTCCCGATTCGGTGACAAATTGGAACGACTTGGCTGAAAAATTCTTAAGGAAGTACTTCCCTCCCACTAGAAATGCAAAGTTTCGAAGTGAGATTATGTCTTTTCAGCAATTGGAAGATGAGTCCACTAGTGAAGCTTGGGAAAGATTCAAGGAGTTGTTGAGAAAGTGTCCGCACCATGGTATCCCTCATTGCATACAAATGGAGACATTTTACAATGGTCTCAATGCAGCCTCTCGGATGGTATTGGATGCTTCAGCCAATGGAGCCATTCTTTCTAAGTCTTACAATGAAGCATTCGAGATTTTGGAAAGGATTGCAATCAATAACTATCAATGGTCAACCACTAGAGCCCCTACAAGTCGAAAGGTGGCGGAAGTTCTTGAAGTTGATGCGTTAATCGCTCTAACCGCTCAAATGGCCTCAATGACCAACATTCTAAAGAACATGAGTTTGGGAGGGAGCATACAGCCAGCCACTGCCATTCAAAGTGCAGAAATCTCATGTGTTTATTGTGGAGACGGACATACTTTTGAGAATTGCCCTTCGAATCCAGCCTCGATTTGCTATGTGGGTAATCAAAATTTCAACCGCAACAACAACCCATATTCAAACTCTTACAATCCAACATGGAGACATCATCCAAACCTGTCATGGGGGGGTCAAGGAGCAAGTTCAAGTGGAGCACTAGCACAAGGAAAATAGTCATTTCCACCGGGGTTTCCTCAACAACCAAGAGCTCAACAACCTCACCAACCTCAAGGCTCTCAATCAAGTTCTTTGGAGAGTTTAATGAGAGATTATATGGCCAAGAATGATGCTGTAATTCAGAGTCAAGCAGCCTCTCTCCGAAATCTTGAAATTCAATTGGGGCATTTGGCGAATGATTTGAAAAATAGGCCCCAAGGTTCCTTGCCTAGTGATACTGAGAATCCAAGGAGGGATGGCAAAGAACAATGCAAGGAAATCGCTCTACGGAGTGGGAAAAATCTAGAAGTAAATGAGGAGAAAACAAAGGGCAGCAAGGAGCCCACTTCAATCCAAACCGAGGGGGAAATGAGTAAAAAACCAGCAAGTGCAGCTGCTGAATTCTCCCCAGTTGATACGGCATCGGGTCAACATTCTACTGCAAAAAAGACTTCACACAAGCCACCTCTGCCATTTCCTCAACGATTCAAAAAACAGTAGCAAGATGGCCAATTCAGGAAGTTTCTGGATGTTTTAAAGCAGCTCCATATCAACATTCCCTTGGTGGAAGCTTTGGAGCAAATGCCAAATTATGTAAAGCTTTTTAAGGACATTTTGACTAAGAAAAAGAGACTTGGTGAGTTTGAAACAGTGGCCTTGACTGAAGGTTGTAGTGCCATGTTGAGGAGTAAAATTCCTCCTAAGTTGAAGGATCCGGGTAGTTTTACAATTCCATGTTCGATTAGTGGAAGAGATGTGGGTAGAGCTCTATGTGACTTGGGAGCTAGTATTAACTTGATGCCCATGTCTATTTTTAAGAAGTTGGGAATTGGAGAAGCGAGGCCAACTACAGTCACTTTGCAATTGGCAGATCTTTCTATGGCGCACCCGGAAGGAAAAATTGAAGATGTTCTAGTGCAAGTTGATAAGTTCATTTTTCCGACCGATTTCATCATTCTTGATTATGAAGTGGATAGAGATGTTCCTATTATCTTGGGTTGGCCATTTCTAGCTACTGGGAGGACCTTGATTGACGTGGAAAAAGGGGAGCTCGCAATGAGAGCTCAAGAAGAACAGGTAACTTTCAAGGTATTCAATCCTATATGTTCTCCAGATGAAGTAGGAGATTGTTTTGCCATCACTGTCAAGAACTCTAATATGGAGGAAGAGGTACCCACAAGGTATAGCAAGAAAGTGAGGATGAGGATATCTCTTAAAGAATTTGAGAGCAACAATGAGCTAGGGGCAGGTATAAACAAGGCACCATCTCATTTGCAAGAGCCACGTAGAAAGAAGAAAAAGAAGTGTGGTAGGAAAGCTCATTCCCAAAGGTTCGAAGTGGGGCAGCGGGTGTATTTCTCTAATTCTAAAATGAAAGCAAGTTCCAGACATCTAGCATCAAGTTTCTCTGATTCATTCTTGATAATTAAAGTCTTTCTTTGTGGTGCATTGGACTTGCGTGATGAAATTTCAGGAAGAAAGTTGAAGGTGAAGGAAAAAAAATTTAAGTTTGGGGGTGGCGAGGTTAAGCAAAACAAGACCTCGCCCATTTTGATGGATCCTTGAATAATGAAGTGAATAGAGTTGCTGTGATTAAAGATGAATCATGAGGGCAGCTAGTTGCATCTGCCCATATTAATTTTTTTTTTGAAAAGTAAAAAAAAAAACAGAAAAAAAAAGTTATTGAGGCATTTTGCATTTGTAAATATATATTTTGTTATTAATTTTTTTTTTAGTGCTTTTGTTCTTTTTCATTTTTAATATTTTAGGTACAATGGAGGCACGGAAAAATCTGAATGTGGGTGAATTGGTGCAGTTTTGGGGTTACAGTTACTGATTTTCACAGTTTGGGGAAGCAGTTCAGTTTTGGCAAGCAAGTTTATAAAATGTTCTAGGATGCTACAGCATGGAATTTAGCAAACAGGCCTTTTTAATCAAGCACTTAAGAAGAATCTCCCCAAAACTGCACCTTCGTTTCCTGCCTTCCCTGAGCAAATTTTGGAGCCATGGGCTGCTGTTGAAGATAACACGATGGACTCTCCTGCTGAGGAGTCCGATTAGTTGCAAGGGGGTTTCTTCGTTCTTTTACCTTTCGACTTTATGTTAAATAATTATATGTTTTTCTGTTTTCTGTCTTGTTTTATTTGTTTTGTTATTGATGTCTCTGTTCTTGTCAATATGTGTTAGTTGTATCGAGAGGTACTTTTGTTTAGTTTAGTTTAGCGTAGCGCTCGATGATGAAAACTTCCACTTTCCTCCATTTGTGATACGCCTTGTGTCTGTGTGTTGAATATGCTAGTTTAGGTGCTATTGCTGTCCAAATGCCTAATCTAATAGTGATTCTTTCAACCGATGTGTGCTTCAGTTATCCCACTATGCTTTGATTTTCTAGAATAACCAACACCTTGAGAAAGTTTAAGCATCTAGAATTGGTTAGTGTAACCCTTGAGGTGAAATCCTAGCTAGCTTTACAACTTAGAAATGATCTAGGCCATCCTTGGACGATTGAGCCTTTCAAGCTAACCCGATGAATATTAATTGCCCTTAGTCACCCTTATTTGAGCCAACTTGCCTAATCCTTCTTAACACCCATCAATGTTTACCACCCCCATGCCCATAATTTTTATCCTTCAGTGACCGAACCTAGCCTCTAAAATTTATCAAGGACAAATTATTTACTGTTGGTTAGGGGAGTGATTTAATAATTGGCATAATGTATTTGTGTAGCCACATTGGGGACAATGATGGGATTTAAGTTGGGGTGTGTGGGAATGAGCTCACATAAAAATATTCATATTTCTCTTGCTATATATATATATCTTTACTATTACAATGTTATTTTGAAAAGAAAAAAAAAGAGAAAGAGGCAGTTTTGAAGCTAAGTTTGGGGTGTAACACCCAAAACTAAGTTTGGGGTTTAACACCCAAAACTAAGTTTGGGGTGTACAACCCCCTATCCAAGAAAATTTTGGTGGCTTCTTTCTATTGTTCTAGTTTGATTTGGAAATAAAAATAGCAAGAGAATTAGAGCTGAAATTAATTAATTATTGTGGGTTAAGAGTGCATTTTGGGTGAGAGCTTGAGAGAGAAAGAAAGGTCCTTTATAAGTGAGGTGGTTAGGTTATAAGCCATAGAGATACTACCTTTTATCCTACCCTAACCTTAGCCTCACATTACAAGCCTAGTAAAGTCCTTTTGATCTAGGGTGTAAAGCTAGACTACATTAGTGGAGAGGGTTGCAGTAATTCAACTTATGGAAGCAAAATTTTTAAACTTGAGGATCAAGGGTAATTATTATAGGAATTCAAGGTGTTGGTGGGAAGCATTTGCACACTCTAGTGATTGAGTTACTCTTCGTAGGCATTAGTGATATCAATAGCATTCAAAACGTGATTGAGACACATAAGTTCAAGGCATATTCACTACCATCATATCACTCCATTCCACATATTTCTGAGAGCATTTTCTTCGCTAAACTATTTCTGAATGAACAGTACCCTCTCGGTTACAAGTCTGTGTTTTGTTGCTGTCTTGGTTGTTTTTATTATTTATTTTGTTTATGTTTTTCATTACTCGAGGACGAGCAATACTCTAAGTTTGGGGTGAACGAAACTTATGGGTTTGACTTATGACTTATGGGTTTGAGCCAGTGTATGAACGTTTCAGAAAACAAGCCCCACCAACCTTTGAAGGGAGAGCTGATCCTATGGTGGCGAAGGATTGGTTAAGGTCGGTTAAGGCCATCTGGTAATATGGAGTTAAATGATCGCCAGAGAATCTCATGTGCAGTCCATTTACTCAAGTTGGATGCACAGATATGGTGGGATGTAGTTAAACACACCTGTGATCTAAATACCATGACTTGGGCATAATTCGTCCAGGCTTTTAGCAAGAAGTATTATAGTGCAGCCATGTTGTAAACCAAAGTAGATGAGTTCGTGACTTTGGTTCAAGGAAATTTATATGTCATTGATTATGCACAGAAGTTCGATAGGTTGGCAACATTCACTCCTGAAGTTGTACCAACTAAAGCTCTGTGGTCCAAAGGTTCATGAGGGGGCTTAAGCCTGTGATTGCTAAGGACATTGAGATGACCAGTAATGAAGTGGTTAGTTATGCCGAAGTACTAGATAGGGCACTTGAGGCAAAATACTTGGAGGATCGAATACGGAGGGACAATGCTGTCAGAAGAGAGGCCCATCGAAACAAGGGCTCCAATGAGGGCAACAAGGGGAAAGCTAATGAAGGGCAGAATAATGGCACTAATAAGAGACCGAGATCCCCAACCACGAATAACAACAGTCACAACACTCAGAACCACCCTAACAACCGTAAAAGTTGCTATAATGATCGGAACCGTGGGAATCACCAAAGCAATAGAGTAGAACGAAAAGACACTCGATAGAATGTCATGTCGGCACCAACAAATGTTTCAAGTACGGTCATGCATGACATCTGAGAAAAGATTTCCCAATGGAAAGCGGGACAGAACAGTAACAACAATATGGTGCCAGCACGGGTTTTTGTCTTAACTTAGAATGAAGCAGCCAACAACAACACTGTAGTCACAGGTCAGCTCCCTATATCTGGTATGATGTGTAGAGTTCTTATTGATTCTGGAGCGACTCACTCTTATGTTTCCATGAATGTGATTGATAAGTTGGGTATGCCTTGTAAACTGTTTGAGCATAATTTTACTATGATGTTACCATCGGGAGACATGATGTTGTCAACTAGGTGGTTACCATCAACACCTATAACAATAGAGGGCAGGGAGTGCCCAATAGACCTTAGAACTAAGTATACCAAATTATGATGCCATACTTGGCATGGATTGGTTATCCAAACATGGAGCAACAATTGACTGTCGAAAAAAGACTATGGAGTTCAGACCAGAAGAAGGGGAACTCTTTTCTTTTAAAGGAGAATTAGTGGGTTTTCGTAGTCCCATAATATCGGCACTAGAAGCACGGAATATGATGCAACATGGTTGTTCGGCATATCTGGCTAGTGTGGTAGATAAATCCAAGGAGTCAGAATTAAAACCAGAAAATGTGCATATCGTTTGTGAGTTTCCAGAAGTGTTTCCCGAGGAGTTACCAGGATTACCCCCAGGCAGAGAAATCGAATTTGTGATCGAACTTGCACCAGAGACAGAACCAATCTCCAAAGCTCCCTATCGATTGGCACCTGCGGAGTTGAAGGAACTTAAGAACCAATTACAGGAGTTGTTGGACAAGGGGTTCATAAGACCTAGTCACTCGCCATGGGGAACACCAGCCCTATTTGTGAAAAAGAAGGACAAGAGCATGAGAATGTGCATCGATTACGAGAACTCAATAAGGTCACCATCCAGAACAAATATCCTTTGCCTAGGATAGATGAACTTTTTGATCAACTGCAAGGGGAAGCAGTATTCTCAAAGATTGATCTACAATTTTGGTACCATAAGTTAAAAGTGTAAGAGGGAGACATTCCGAAGACGGATTTCAGAACTCGCTACGAGCACTATGAGTTCCTAGTGATGTCTTTTGAACTCACTAACGCCCTTTGGACAAGTTTTTGGTAGTGTTCATAGACGATATCCTTATCTACTTGAAAACCAAGGAGGAGCATGAGGAGCATTTGAGGTTGACTCTAAAAAGACTACGAGAACATTGTTGGAGATGTGCCCTGAAAGCATATGTAGTAGACATTTTTTTTATGAAATAAATAAATAAATTGAATTTGTTATGCATATATTCTATGGACTGTATTATTCTATGATAATATTATGTAAATATCAGGAAAATTCCTAAGTTCATATATGTGATCTCAAACACGTATTGGTACAAGAGGATTGTGTTTGAGATAAATGAACTTGAATAGTTCGCAGTAAAATAAAGTTATGGAATCTTTAGATTAATTACTGCAAGTACGGTCCACTAGTATTATGAATACATGCGATCTAGATCCGGATCACTAGTGTGGTAGGACACTTTAGTGGAGGTGCTTTATATATTGAGAATATATAGAACTGGACCAGATATGTTTATTAATACTTAGTTAAATACCATTTCGTAGTATTTATTAAATATATCAACTGATGATCATATACAAATAGATCTTAATCCTGAAGTTACTATGAACTCCTGTTTATGTTATATGAGTTCTTTGATTCACTTGTTAGGGTCTGTCAGAATGATCAGGCTAAAAACTTTTGTTTTGGGAACTCATTAATATAGATGGCTGGGGACATAGTATACAGATATGGAATCTATACCTTCTCGCAAGAGATTGAATGATGGTTCTCTTAAGGGTTGACTTTTGGGACTGAAAGGTTATTGAGCTCAAATTCATAATTTAGTTATGAATTAATCTTCACTAGTAGAGTCAATGGTACTTAAGGAAACAAGACATAATTAAAAGGGTAAAACGGTAATTTTATTCCTGATTAATTATGAACCATTATTAGAGGGTCAAGTTGTATGCAATGATTAAATCAATGGATGCTTTATGATTATAAAGTACTCAGTAAATGAAATGTCTATAATTACAAGAGTGCAGTCTCATATTTATAGTGGAATAATCATGAGATTAATAAATTAAGATTATTTAATTAAAGAGTTTAATTAATAATCTCAAATTTATTGGAGCTTGGAATTATAGGTCCATAGGTCCCCATAGCGGCTTTATCAACACTGTTCAAGGTAAGAGTTGATATGAAGGGAAAATAGTTTAAAGACATATTCAGGAAGAAATTTGTTCTTCAGGCCAAATATGCAATTATATGGTAATAGTGATTAATTAATTAATTACAAATTAGTTGTAGTTAACCAAATTAATTAATATTTAATTATTATATAATTTTCGAAATTATATTAAATAATTAAATTAATTTTCGAAATTTAATTAAATAATTAATTAATTATAATTTTTTGAAATTATAATAAATTAAATATTTAATATAAAAAATTTGGGTTTAATTAATTAGTAGAATTAATTAAATATCTTTATTTGAGTGGGAGAAAATAATCTGATAAGTTCAAAATGGATTTGAATTTAAAAGATTAATATTTATTCAAATAATTAATTATATTTGATAATTAATTAAAAAGATAATCAATTTGAATTAGTTATCAGGTTGTTAGATCTTATCTGACAAAGTAATTTGAATAAATAATTAAATAAAATTTGAAAAACAAATATCCCTAGAAATTAGGAAGCTACATGTTCACACACAGTCCAGGACTGTGTGTGGCGTGTAGCACCAGTGTTTTTCAGCGATGGGATTTTCAATTTTATTTATTTAATTAATTAATTAATGGATAATTCGAAAATTGGTTTTTGGATTTTTTTCATTAATGGAATAATTAATTAATTAAAAATTAAATTGTAAAATGGTTATAGATTTAATTTTTAAATTTTGAATTTTTTCTGTTAAGTATGACTGATCAGAAAATTATTAAGAGAGGAAAAGAGAGTGAGACTTCTCTGACAATTTCGCTCTGTGAAAATAGAACGATAGTTTTCTCTCCCTGAAAATAAAGAACCCATTCTCAGGCCTATTCTCTTGATCTCATGTGTTGAGTACATCAAGTAGAATCACAAATAAACTATCCTTCATTCTCTAAGTGCCCACACATTTCTTGAGGTGTAGAGAACGCTTTGGAAGATCTTGGTGTGAGTACGTGGAGCGGCTTGGATAGGAAGATCGTTCTAAATACGAGAAGATAGCAAGGACACTTGATAGGCTTCAAGAGGTATGATTTCTATCACTATCTTGCTTATGATTAATGTATGTATATTAATGGATCCGCATATTTAAAGGTAGTTTAAATATGTTACAAAAATTTTGTTGTACACTGGGCCAACCACACCAACTTTCCGCTGCGTATTAGGAAACTCGTTCCTAACAAACATCAACTATATGCTAAGTTCTCTAAGTGTGAGTTTTGGTTGGAACAAGTAACTTTCCAATGGCATATAGTGTCCAAGAATGGGATAGCAGTAAATCCATCCAAGATCGAGGCAATTAGAGACTGGCCCCAGCCGAAGAATGCCTCAGAGGTTCGAAGCTTCTTAGGATTGGTGGGTTATTATCGAAAGTTTGTCGAGGGTTTCTCAAAGATCACCACATCCTTGACCAACTTAACCCGCAAACATCAAAAGTTTGCATGGACCGAGAAATGTAAAGAAAGCTTTCAGACCATGAAGGATAAGTTGATTTCCGCACCTATCCTTTGTGTTCCCACAGAGGGCGGGAAATTTGTGGTGTATTGTGACGCGTCAAAGAATGACTTAGGGTGTGTGTTGATGCAAGATGGGAAGGTGGTAGCTTATGCTTCCAGACAACTCAAGGATTATGAGCAACGATATCCCACTCATGATCTAGAGTTGGCAGCAGTGGTGTTCGCACTAAAGATATGGAGACATCACCCATACGGGGACAAGTGCAAAATCTACACTGACCACAAAAGTCTAAAATACTTATTCACGCAAAAGGAACTGAATATGAGGTAGTGAAGGTGGTTGGAATTAGTGAAGGACTATGAATGTGAAATTCTATACCACCCAGGCAAGGCTAATGTGGTTGCTGATGCATTGAGTAGGCGGGGACATGGGATCGTCTTAGCACTGAACGCAATAGAGATGCCTCTTCAAAAGGAGATTATAAACACCGGCATCGAACTTGTGATAGGAAGCCTAGGGAACCTCACGTTACAATCCTCCCTACTGGAACAAATTAGAGAAGGATAGAAAGTGGATGAAGCCCTAATGAAGCAAGAGGATTTGGTACAAGAAAGTGGTAGCAATGATTTCACCATGTCTAACGGTGGATTGTTGTGATCCAAGGATAGGATCTGTGTGCCTGATAATGGTGAGATTAAGGAAAGTATTATGAAAGAGGCACATACAACACCCTACTCCTTGCACCCAGGGTCGGCGAAGATGTACCAAGACCTTAAGGCGCTATATTGGTTGCCTGGTATGAAGAGGAATATTCATGAGTTTGTTGCTAGATGTTTGACATGCCAGCAAGTTAAGGCTGAACACCAAAGGCCAGTAGGGTTACTTCAACCGCTCTACATTCTGGAATGGAAATGGGAGGATATAGCAATAAATTTTGTGGTAGGGTTACCCAGGACCACAAAGTAGCATGATTTTGTTTGGGTAATAGTGGATGGACTCACTAAGTCTGCCCATTTTATACCAGTTAAGACCACATACTCAGCAGACCAGTATGCAGATTTATATGTGAGTGAGATAGTGAGACTTCATGGGGTTCCAAAGTTGATAATTTCCGATCGAGGGTCAGTGTTCACATCGAACTTTTGGAAGGGACTACAGAAAGCTATGGGATCAAGGCTAAAGTTTAGCACAGTGTTTCATCCTTCGACTGATGGGTAGTTTGAGAGAACTATACAGATTATAGAGACATGTTGAGATGTTGTGCCTTGGACTTTTCAGAGTCTTGGAACCGATACCTACTCCTAATGGAGTTCTCCTATAATAACAATTATCAATCCACTCCCTATGAGATGCTTTATGGGCGCAAGTGTAGATCTCCTTTACACTGGGATGAAGTTGGGGAGAAATAGATTTTAGGCCCTGAGGTAGTTAGGGAAGCCATTGAGGCGACCGAGAAGATTTTCCAAAGGATGCTTACCGCACAGAGTAGGCAAAAGAGTTACGCGGACCTTAAGAGAAGGGACATCGGGTTTTCAGTGGGCGAGTTTGTTTTCTTAAGAGTCTCACCGATGAAGGGTGTTATGCATTTTGGAAAGAAAGGGAAGTTAAGCCCTAGATATATAGGTCCATTTGAGATTTTGGACATAGTATGGCAAGTTGCGTACCGTTTAGCACTACTCCCAGCACTGGCCGGAACACATAATGTCTTTCAAATTTTGATGTTGCAAAAGTACGTGTTAGATCCCTCTCATGTTTTGAGTTACAAGCCATTACAACTAAAGCAGGACCCAAGTTCTGATGAACAGTTAGAGAGTGTTATTGAAAAGGGAATCAAGGAACTGAGATCCAAAAGGATTCCACTAGTTAAGGTCCTGTGGAAAAATTGTACGGAATGAGAAGCAACATGGGAGTTGGAGGAGGACATGAGAGAAAGATACCCTAAATTATTTGGTAAGAAAGAATTTCGGGACGAAATTCCTTTTAAGGAGGGTATATTGTAGCGCACCAAAAAAATTTCACCATTTTTTTATTTATTAAATTTTGTGCTTTATTTTATTTAATTGTTAAGTGTTGTGAATTATTTTATTTATTTGTTTAAATTAATTGTTATAATTTTTTGGTAGAATGTTGTGAATTAAATTGTTAATTGTTTATTTATTTATTTTTAATTTGTGAATAATTGAGTTTTGGTTGAATGCACCAAGGTGCATGGCAGGTAGTGATGCACCCTAGCGATTGAGTGTGTGCATGTGCATGGTTGCATGTTGCACTTGTATATAATTTTATACACACTTTATTGTTTCCTTTTATTAGATTTATTTTATTTAGTTAGTTAAAAAAATAAAGAAGATGAAAGGAGAAGTGGCGTGAAGGAGAGTGGGTAATGAGAGATTTTCTTTCCTAATTGGTTTGGCCTTAGAATAATTTGATTGGATGACCATTAGATAAAATAGAAAAAGATGTTGTCATCTTTATGCACTCTTATTTTTGTTTAATAAAGAAAAAATCAAATAAAAAACAAAATAAATGAAAATAAACACAAATAGGAAACTTACCCTTTTTTTCATTTAGGCTAGTAATTTCCTTAGGTTAGATAAAAGGGGGAAAGAAGAAAATAGAGGAGCCATTTTCATTGGGGCTGTCGAATTCAAGAGAAGGAGAGAGAGAGAGAGAGAGGAGAGCCA
This sequence comes from Humulus lupulus, assembly GCF_963169125.1. Lineage (NCBI taxonomy): Eukaryota > Viridiplantae > Streptophyta > Magnoliopsida > Rosales > Cannabaceae > Humulus > Humulus lupulus. The sequence continues at coordinate 18,982,610 of NC_084801.1, read as the reverse complement.
CGAAATTCTAGAGAGAGAGAGAAGAGGAAGAAGGAGAAGAGAAGAGGAAGAAGGGTAGGGTTTCGAAAGAAAAAAAAACCCTAGGTATGTGCTTATATTTTGTTTTTCTTTTTTCTTTTAATCTTTAGTCATGAATCCTCTTCTTCTTGAAATTCTAAGAAAATAATTTGTGGTTTTCTTTTCTTGTGATGTTCGAAATCCCTAGGGAAGTGATCAAGGGTGGTGGCCAAATTGAGTTTTGAAACTCTATCAAAGGAGGTAGTGGATCATTAGTTTTATTTTGGTTTGGTGTTTATATCTAATATATTGTTGGTGATTTGGTACCTATTTGAATTTTTTTTTCTATGTGTTGATCTAGGTGGTCTTTGAAATACTTGACTATGATGTATGATGATTTTGGTATTCCATGTTCATGTTCATTATAGGTTTTGGCCTATGCATGTATAGGGATCCTCTTTGTAAAAAAATTTATTTTAATTTTATGTTAGAACCATGTTCTAGGATCCCATGTAAATTTTGGCATGATAATTAATTTGGATTTATTTTTGTTATTGAATCCATGGAAGTTGATGAATATGTTTATGAGAATTTTGGTTTTATTTTTTTTATGTTTAATTCATGAGGGTTTCGGCCTAGGTTATTGTTTCCTATGTGTGTATGATTGATCTTGAAGCATGCCTATGATTTGAATGTCTATGTGATGTTAGGGATTTTCTTAGAATTATAATATGATAATAAGTGCATGTTGGGGTTGTGTTTAAATTTGTGTTAATTAAACATGAATGATTATTGTGTAAATTTTTGTGAAATGTGATGTAAAAGATTAATTTCATGATTTGTAATGCTTGTTGAGGACGAATTTCGCCTGTTTTTACATCTAATCTAGGATTTACATATACAACATATATTACTGTCAAGGGTGCTTTTATTATATATTTTGATTAAAAAATAAAGGATACGAGATTAGAAACTTGAAAAAATAAGATAGGGTTGCGCTATATATATGAAAGAGTATACAATAATGATGTATTTGACAAATCAGTTTGTGTATAAATGGTTTAGAATATGATGAAAATAATGATTTGCATGCTTAAATGATTTTGCAAGTGCTATGATGCTTTTAAGAAATTAAAAGAGAATTTTAATTTACATTAAAATGATATTTTTACTCAAATAAATACCTAATTTTTTTTTATATATTTTTGAGTTTTAATTCCAAGATGGTGATTTTTGAAGGTTTATTTTGTTGTTGTAATATTTGGTAAAAATTATGAAGAATCTTTTAAATAAAAGAAAGTTTGTGTGTTTGTTGAAATAATATAATACCATAAACTATATATATATATATATTTAAATGATATTTTAAATGTAACCTTGAATGTTCATATGTTAATTAGTATGACTTTTTTTTATTTTAATCAAGAAAAATATTGAGATTAAATTCACTTGTGATTTTTAAATAAATTAAATGGTGGCTGAAAGTTTAGTTTAATAAATTAAAAATAATTATTTGATTATTACATATGAATTTTTACTACATAAAATTAAGTCTTAAATAATACAAGCAAATTATATAATTTTTCTCACATCAACTAGTAATTTTATTAATTTAAATAAAATTAGTATTTTTTAAAGGAAGCATGATATTTATAAACACTTTAGATAGTTCAAGCTTTTGTTGTTTTCTATGCAATTTAAAAATAATAAATGGATTTATTATTATTTTTAAATGACTAAATAAATTATTTTTATGAAATAAAAATAATGTCTTAAGATGTTCAATCAACTTAGGGATTTAAAAGTAATAAATAATGGTGAGAAATTATGTTGCTAAATCAACTTAGCGCTTAGAGAATATTATTTTTAATGTCACTTTTTAACAACGTTCCCACGTATGCATGTCGCTTGCAAATGAACTTTTACGTTAAAAAATATGTCTAACATTCAACCCTATGCTTTTTACTTGAAAACCATGCATGTATAATAGGTAGAAGTTGCATTATTCTTTTTGTGATTTTAAGTATAAAATTTGCCCGCTCGGAAACTATGTGTAGATTTCACCATGTGTGCATGACCCATGCATACATGGGGTATATGAGTTGTGCACAAGAAAGTCTTATGTGATAATAATGAATGCTATTTGATTATGGTTATAGGCTCGTTGTGAAGTTGTTCAATTTTTGCTTTGCTCGGACCTGAGGTAAGGAAGTTAGATAGAATTTTTATGTTTATGCTATGAAATGGTATTGGTTGTATGAGGATAAAGATATGCTATGAATGATGATGTACCGTGTGATATGATGTATGAAATGTTGATATGATTTGGCGCAATGAATTTGAGAAATCATGTACTTTTCCTTTGTATTGATATGACTGGATTACATGTATTTTTATGTATGTTGTATGTCATGTAAATGGTTGTTAGCGTGTTGAACACGACACAACAAATGGGTTACTAATGATATATAGACGTAACCCGAGTTACTAAGGTATGACGAAACTCATAGGGCAGACGCACTAAGGTTATTCAAGGACCAGTGCCTCCTATTTACCTCAAGGTGTGACATGGACAAGATAGGGGGTCATGTTCACAATGATGAAATGATAATGATGATTATGTTTGATTTTGCTATTGATGAATAATGTATGGCGTATGATATTGATGTTTAATGTATGATGATCATGATTACGCATGATGATGATGCTTAAGTATGATGTTTAACGATGTATGATTATGAATAGGTTTTGTGGTGTTTACTTGTATATTGTTTATACTTTCTTACTGGGCTTTTAGCTCACCCCCTTATTTTTCCTTCCAGGTAGGAAATAGGGTTTCTCATTGGTACGTATGGTGATGTGGGGAGTTCTGATGTCAGGGTGTGTATGACGTGGGGGTATCCTATAGGCGAACAAACGATCAGCTTAAAACGCCAAAATTTAAAGGACGATATTATGTTTTTATTTTGATTTCCAAACTTGTCAGTGGGACTTGAACTATATTTATTTTTAAAACGTTGCATGAGAATTTTTATTTTATTTTAAACTATTGGGCTCAACTTGCATGTTTTAGCAAGACCCCACCGAAATTTTCATATAATAAGTGGTTTTCTATAATAATTTTATGAGCATGAATATGTTTTACAAAGTATTAGTTTATGGCGTTTTAGAACTACTACTCAAATTATGAAGTAGTTAGAGTACATATTCTACCAAAATGTTCACTTCAAAATCTAAAGAACTTGATTTAAAATGAAATAAATAGTGGCTTGGAAGATGTTGAGTTATCCTACCAAATAAATAAAAGTGACCGGCCAATCAAGTTGTTGACCGACAACTCTATGATTTTTTATATGGACATGAAGAGAAGTTACAATTCTGTAACTGAGTTACCATTGTATCCAAGGATGTAGTCATGTTTCGTTACTAGATATAGTAACCATTTTACAATTAATCTTGTCAATTCATTTTTATGTACCAATAAACACACAGCTGAATTATTAATTTTGTACTGGGTTTCTATACAAAAGTTGGTCCAACCACATGCACACCTTTCAAAAAATCCACAAGGCTCAATACAAAACATGGGTGTTGGTTACTTGCTACTCCAACAAACCACAAGATACGAAAATGAGATGATCCCATTTGAAGTGGAAGCTCAAGTAGCCATAATTCTTCTTTGCCATCTATTATTGAATATGCCAATGAAGTTGTTGAATTTATCATCGAGGAAACTAAAAGAAACAAAAGAAAAAGGGAAGAACAAAGGACAATCATTGCAACGCACAAGGTGCAATCAATAGAAGAATGACAACTTTTCAAAGACAAAAGAATCTTTAAATTAGCACTGAGCTACTATGCCATGTTCAACAACTTCCAATTTAAAATGAAGAGATAAGAACCTAGAGAGTATGCCGTAACATGTGTTGATGATAACTATAAGTGGTCCATTAGAGCTTCTACATTAAAAAATACTGAAAACTTCATAGTTAGAAAATATGTGAAAGAGCACACATGCTCATTAGAAGTAATTATGGAGGATCATAGACAAGCAAATTGCAATGTCATTGGGGAACTCGTCAAGACTAAATTCACATCATTCAAGAGAGTACACATCTCAAATGATATAATGAGAGATATTCTAGAAGACTTTGGAGTATCAATGAATTACACAAAGGCATGGAGATCAAGGGGAAAAACTCTACAATTGGTAAGAGGAAAAACAGATGAATCATACCAACAATTACCAATGTATCTTCATATGTTGAAAGTGGCAAATTCAGGAACCATCACTACATTTATCACAGACAACAAATACCAATTTAAATACTTGTATCTAGCATATTCTAAATCCATCAATGGTTGGCCACATTGTAGACAAATTATTGTGGTTGATGGAACCTTCATGAAATCTTCATATGGAGGTACGTTGTTCACAACATCAACAATGGATGCAAGCAACAATATCTTTCAATTAGCATTCGGTGTTGGTGATTAAGAGAATGATGGAGCTTGGGAATGGTTCTTCACAAAGCTCAAAGAAACATATGGAGAAACTAGTTACCTTACCTTTCTGATTTAATGCATTAATAAAGTAATATGTTACAAACAAAAAAATCCTTACAATACAAAGGTTATTGCAGATCTAGTAATCATATCTGAAAAACATCAAAGCATTGAAAATTCTATACAAAAAGTCTACCCTAATGCCTTTCATGGAACATGCATTTTCCATCTACTCAACAACATTAAAGTAAAGCTTGCTATCCATGGAGATGATTTGACTATAAACTTTGTGAAAGTAGCAAAAGCATATACTTTGATTGAGTTTGAGCACTACATGGCTGCTTTAGACAAAATAAATGTCTGCATAAGACCTTAATTGCAAAAGGCAGGTTACCAAACATGGACAAGATCCCACTCACCAAAAAAAAGATATACCATGATGACCTCGAATATAGCTGAGTCTATCAATGCATCAATTAAAGCACCAAGGAATTTATCAATAACCTTAATGTTGGAATGCATAAGAAGTTTGGTACAACAATGGGTATGGAGTACTGGAAATGAAGCAAAAGAAACATTCACAGATATATCATTAGAAGCAGAATCTGTTTTCACAGAAAACTACTTGAATTGCACAAAATTTGAGGTAACAAGTGATAGTTAAAAAATTGTAATTATTTTTCAAAATGAATATAACGTAACCTAGTACTTTTATCATTTGAATTTTTAAAATAGGTTACTTTTTAAGAAAACTATTTATTTATGTATTTTTATATTGTTTACAGGTTAGACCATGCACCACCACCCTTTTCCAAGTAATTGAAGAAAATTGAACATTTACTGTGAACATTCATGAGAAGACTTGCTCATGCCGATGATTGATCAAGATGAAGTACCATGCTCACATGCCTTAGCAGTCATTGCAAAGAGAAGGCTGAGATGTTATGACTATTGTTCCAACTACTACAAAAATAATGAGAGCTACATATGAAAAAACAATGCATCCACTTCCGAATGAATCTGAATGGAATTTACCAGAAAATTTGGACATCCTTGTGCTACCTCCAAAAGCCAGAATTCCTCCCGAAAGGCCAAGAAAGAAAAGGATAAGATCACATGGAGAGCCAAAAGTGATTATGAAGTGCATAAATTGTGGAAAACGAGGACATAATAGGAGAACTTGTAGAAATCCACCAATGGAGAAGCCACCCAAGGCAATGAAAGCAAACAAATGATTCATTTAGACTTACTGTAGAATAAACATTTTGTACATTCATATTTCAAAAACAAAGTTACTATAGACAACAAAGTTAAAAAATATATTATATTGGAAAAGTAAACAATAACTTGCTTTTGTGCAATTTTTATTCAAATTAAGTAACCTAGTACATTGTCCGTCTTATCCATACATTGTGTAGAGCATTAATGAATATTTTAAATGGTAACCTGACAGAGCAAAGAGTCACCTATTCTAGTCATTTTTTTAGTAGAATATGTTTATCATGTTCAAAATCTCAAAAAAAAAAAAAAAATACTGGTAGTGAAAAAGTAACCTATAAAAGTTTCTCTACTCTTTTTTTTTTCACATTTAAGTAACCTGACTATTCATTAATTTCTTATCTTATCTTATAAAAACAACTTAGTACTTGACATTTGTACATAATGTAGCCTGAAAGAGAATAATGTAATCTGACCTATGAAATCTGAATTTTAATTCCTTATAGAAGCACCAGCGTACTTGAATTCATGTTTTACTAAAAAGTAACCTAATATAATCATTTATCAATATTTTACAATAATTTTGCTTTAAAAAGTAACCTTTGAATTTTGAAGACAAATAATCTTGAGAGAATTGATTGAATACTACATTCTTACTATATACAAGTATTTCAATTTGTTCAAAGTTAACATAATATTTACTAACAACAAAAAGAAATTGTAAAATTTTAATTGTCCAACAAAAAAAAACATGTCAATATCAAGATTTTTAGAAACAACTACATCTTCATTTGCTTCTTCTTCAACCTTGTAGGTTTCTCATCATCAGTTTGGTAACCTTACTCTTGCTTCTTCATAGCATGCTTGTAAAGGCAAGCAACAAGTTCATCACGATAAATGGAAATGTTTAGTTGTGTAGATATATTACTGATGGTCTCATGAATAATGTTATCAGCAAATGCGCCACAATCGCTGCATACATTAAAGAAAAATAATATGAAGAATAATGATTTTAAATTACCAAAAACTAACACATAACAAAAATAAACAACTACTACCGATCAACTTTTTGAGGAATACCTTTAGTAATGTTAACAGACAAATGATCAAACCTTGGGCAAGAATAAACAGCTTCATTAAAGTCTAAATCTTGCCTGGCATCATAAAAGGCAATGTTTTTTTAAAAAAAAAAAAAGAGAGGAAGTAAATCAGAAAAAACTTCAACAGTTTTCATAGCAAGATTCTTGTGCTTCCTAGCCTCAAGAGAATTGTATATGGTCAAACTTCGCTCCTTGATATTGAAATGAACAAGAATGTAGTGGACTTCTTCCTTCACACGAGTAGGCATCAATACATGGTCACAAAAGGCCCATGGTGTGCTACAGCACATATATGTGTCTAACATGTATTTAACCATAACATTTTGAATTCTCACAACAGATTTATCACCACCATTAGTACAATATCGCTCATAGGTTAATCTAGCAGTCTCATATAATAAACTATATGTAGTTGTCACCCTGATTTTGACATTACCACTGTGCTTTATCTTCTTCCTAAGATAATACATTGAGACATCCATATGCTGCGAATTTTTTTTTAAATAAAAAACAATTATAATGAACCAAAATAATTTATATAAATTAACAAGCTAGGTAACCTAATAATTGGACGACACAAAAACAAAAGTACCAAGTTATGGTATGATACTTACTTCATCTGACCAAAATTACCCACAAGTCTATTATAAAACCATATTTTCTTTAATTTGTGTAATGCCAAAATCAAAGCCAATCTTGTTTGCATCCTTTATGTACTTGTATCTAGAATAGAACAAATGGAATAATAATATTAAATTATCAAATAAAATGACAATGTATCAACTAAAATACCAATATTAAAATAAAATGCAGTCACTTGGTTTCGGGTTTCAAACCATCATAAAATCACTTTGAGTCCTGAATAGTATCATCAGCAGTAATATTTTTCCCAAGTTCCTTATCAAAAGGAATGACTCCCTTAACAATTCTAACTTCAGCAATCATCCTTTTGCCAGCTACTTTGATTTCAGATGAACCAAATTTGGTAAGAAAATGTGACTTAACAATAGGTGACGACTTATGCTCCCTTTTCTGTACATCTTTCCCATCATTTTTCTCATCATATAACACCAAATTCAAGTTTTTTTTAATCTCTACATTCTCCATGGACTTTTTCATATGGTTGCGCCTCATACAACATCATCTTCAAATCATGAGACACTAATAATAGGAGTATGAAATTCATTCTCTTTCAGAATCTACAACATACCATCAAAACATAAGCCAAATAAATTTAAAGAACACCATAAAGTGTAAAACAAAGTAAAAAATAATGAAACACACCAAAATTTTCTCATCGTCTTTGCATAACCGTAATCTTATATGCTTCATAGCAGCATTAAAACCAAAATGAACAAAATCAACAATGTCATCACTAAAATCAACATCTTCTCCAATTACCTATAAATTATAAACACACATAAAAAGTGTAAGATGTCATAAAGTAACTTTTAAGTTTATTTAAGCAAAAAAAAAAAAAAAAAATCATTAAGTAACCTGGTACCTCTTTTGAAGTGAACAAATCCAGGATCACCTTGAGCATCATCATGCAAAAAATCATTGTCATCTTGCTTAGTTTCTCTATGTATGTCCTCCTCAAAACATTAATAAATATATAAAATAGTGTCAGATTAAAAAGTAATTTTACTAATGAAAAAAAAATGGTACAATAAACCAAAAAGTACTAGGATACCTTATGAAATGAAACATCATTTTGCGGAACAGACTTTTCTGTATTGGTTTGAAAGCCAGTAATAGTACTTGAAACAACACTTAACATCTGCACAACTTCTCCAAAGTTTTGGTTGAAAGTAACAAGCTCACCATTCATTATTCTTTGTTTTGATAGAATGTCCTTCATATTTCTATCAATTTCCTTGAATTGAGCATCATAATTGACAGTGTTCTTAACCTACAACAAATTTAAACTTTAGTATTAAAATATTAATAACAATTACATAAGAAAAATAACAAAAAATACTCACAGATGTTTTCCCTTTTGCCTTAGGGACAACTGAACCAGGTCTACAAATTGGAGTCTCAAACAAAGGAATCACAAGACTTTCATTATACGGTGTCTTCCTATATATAAATTTGGGTTTTTAAAGAACACACCTTTATTAAGTCTAGTTCTTTCTCACACTCTTTTGGCACCAATTGAGTAGCCTAGAAACAAAAAGCAAACTTAGATGGAAACTAGTTACTTTAAACTGCATTTAAAAGGTAACTTGATTCTCATAACTACAATTAAACATGTAATAAAAGTTAGCAAATTACTTTCATAAAATCTTATTCAAAAAACTAAAAATAATAATGATAAAAATTATATGAGTGGAAAAGTTACTTGTTTCGTTAAAAAAATCTTCTTTGTGAATGTATTATAACTTGATGTGCCTTGACTTTTCCAGCATGTGATTTTAGGAAATCCTTCATAAGTCTTTTCACAAAACTTTGAAGATAACTTGGGAATAGACTCATAAGTCCATATCTGAAATGCTAATGGAAACCCAAGCAACTTATATGAATAAGTTTCTACTTTGGCAGTTTTTTCATCAAACTTCTTCTCAAAAATATTTTGCTTCTCCTTAAGAGCCTTTCTCATTGAGTGACGACTGTACTCCCATAGAAGTTTTCCATATGGAAAGTCCTTCAGCAATGAATCATCAGAATCAACAATAGCCCAAAAAAGATTGTTCACTTTGGTATCACTTACAGTACCAAACAAAAAATGAACAAATTTAAGCTTTACCATATGCCAATCCCCTTCAACTTTTTTTCCCATTAAAAGCTTGCTTAACCTATTTCAATCTTATCAGTCCCCCTGGAAAAACAAGGTCCTTCAAACCTCCCTCCCTTTCCACAAAAATTGAAATGTCATCATCCCCATCACATTTCGAACCTGTAATTAAGTTAAAATCCTCTATAGAATAGCTAACCAAATTACCATTGATCTTGAACCAAAATTCTTTATCTTCTGTCATTAAACACACCTCTCGAAGCATTATGTGATGAACTAGTTGAGCTTGAAAGCGTATTCTAGAAACTCCCAAAAAATGACCAAAAGGTGTGGAGTGAAACAACACATTTTGTTCCTCAGTCAAAGTCTTATTTATCTCCTCTAATACCTTCACCTTATTGAAATTCTGAATTTTACAACCAAACCTCTTTGTTTGGGTAATCATAAAATCAACATTCTACATTAAAAAAGTTAAAATGAAGTAGGTTACATTGCAACAAAACAATATGAAGCTATAAATTTAACAAGTACAATATTAAAACTAACCAATAACATACCCAATACCATAATAAATACACGATTTGCATTATATGAAGAGAGAACATGGTACCCTGATAAATATTAACCAATGGGAAAAAAAAACAAATTTGAAAAAAGAAATCTGCAACCATCTACTTTTGATAAAAGTAACCTAAAACATTAGAATCTACGAATCAAAGAATAAAAACCTAAAACTAGTAAGCATATACCAAAAAAATCTCAACAAAAAGAAAAAAGAAACTTTTTAATACTTTAGTGTCCATAAAAGTCAAATGATAATTTTTAGCAATATAGTGATTAGAAACGTATCCTGTAAAATTCCAACATATAAATAAATAAAAAAAGTGACCTAGAACAAATAACCACATAACAATAAAATTTAACACACAAAACATACCAAAAAAAATATCCTCGAACATTTCACATATACCAAAAACATCTTAAAATAGTAACAAGATACTTTTAATAGCTTAGTTACATATTAAGTAAATTTAAAAAAAAAAGATATACACAAACATACCATTTTTTATTTGGATCTTCCTTTAACATTATTCTTTACAATGATTTTTATTTTAAAACCACTACTAGACGAAAATGAAATTCCTTTTCCATCTGATTTCTTCATTGGACTTTCAAAGTCAGATAAAGACATGTTAAATCAAAACCTGATAAAAAAAGCTCAACAACAATTAATGAAGATAAAAAAAACAAGAGAAATATTACATTAAAATAAAACCAAAACCAACATATATAAACACACCAATATTAAGGGCTCCCCAAGTTGTAGAAGCCTAAAAATGTTTGAAAATAATAGCTCGAGAAAAATCAAATCCTGCAAGATATATATAACATTGACTAGCCAACAAAACACATAAGACTAAATGACTAAGTCTACTATTACACAAAACTTGATTGCCTACTTAGTAAATTCCAAATATGAACGTAATATTGCATTATAAATCTAGATAAGGCAAAAACCATCAAATTGAATGTGGAATAATATACACAAAATTTAACACATTTCATTGTCTATCTACTAGTGCCAAACAACAACATAAATGTTGCAATAAAACACCACCACTCAAATATATAAATAAATGCTCAATCACCACTCTGTCTAACTAAACTTCAGTTTTTGTTATTACAAAATTTGACAAAAAAAAAACGGCAAATGAGGTTCGGCACCTAATTCCACTACTTCTTTGGTTTTCTTTGTCATAAGTACTTATATATAATACTAGAGATCTATACTATTTCCTCAATACCATTGCCTAAATTATTAAGATGAATAGAAAAAATCAGGGAAACGAGAGACATTACCCTGACTCAAACTCTGATGTGATTGAAGCAATGGTCACACCCTAAGTACATGGAATGTCGCCAGACTGAGCCACACCTAAGTGACTAAAGCGGAGGTCACACCCTAAAACGCCTGAGAATGCCACCAGAATAAACCACCATTGAGTTAGACAATCGGTAAAGCCACAAAAAATGGAAGTCAGTGACTTTTTTTCTCTTCGTAAAACAGCACAAAACCAAAATAGAAGAAAAGGAGAAGCCGACAATGGAGGACACACCTTCTTTTCTCCTGAAATCGAAATAAACAGAAGAATGAAAAGGAGTATGGAAATGGAGGTCGAATCTTCTAAACAAAAAAAAAAGAGAAGAAAATGAAAAGGAAAAGGGAAATTTGACTTTTTATGCTTAATAGTGTGGTGTAATACAAAATAATGCTAGGCATTTTTAACATTACAAAATAATGCCAAAAGTTTTGCTAGTACCCAAAATGCCCCTGTCACAATTCCCCCCAATCCCACTTTTGATTCTCCTTCTCTCTCTCAAACTCTCGGTCAAGCTCTCCCCCGACCATTGAACTACCTAGCTCTCCCCCGACCGTTCAAGCTCTCTCTCTCAAACTCTCGGTTCAAGTCCCCGTCGCAGCCCCCGTCGAAGCCGCGCTGGCCCCCGTCACAGCCCCCGTCAAAACCTCGCGCCTCTCGTGTCTCGCCTCTCACCTCTCGCGTCTCGCCTCTCACCTTTCGCATCTCGCCTCTCACCTCTCGCCGTCCGTCCGTCCGTCATCCGAAACCCACAGCCTCTCACCGTCCGTCATCCAAAACCCACGGTTCGAGTTTCTCCATACCCAAAACAAAGGTAAGCTTATTATTGTGATCATGTGTGTTTGTGTGTATGTGTATGGATTAGTGTGGGATTGTTTGTGTATGGATTTGTGTGGGATTGTTTGTGTGTATGGATTAATCTGGTTTGTTTTGGGTATGGAATAGTGTGGGTATGTTTTAATGAAGTCTGGGATTTTTGTGGGTCTGGTAAGGTTGCTCGATGGGGGGTTCGATGCATGCTCGATGGGGGTTCGATAGGTTAAGCCGTTAAGGGTTCCAAGTTTAGGGTCGATGCTCGATGGGGGTTCGATGCATGCTCGATGGGGGGTTCGATGCATGCTCGATGGGGGTTCGATAGGTTAAGCCGTTAAGGGTTCCAAGTTTAGGTTCGATGCTCGATGGGGGTTCGATGCATGCTCGATGGGGGGGTTCGATGCATGCTCGATGGGGTTCGATAGGTTAAGCTGTTAAGGGTTCTAAGTTTAGGTTTGATGCTCGATGGGGGGGGGGGGGGGTTCGATGCATGCTCGATGGGGGTTCGATGCATGCTCGATGGGGTTCGATAGGTTAAGTTGTTAAGGGTTCCAAGTTTAGGTTCAATGTTCGATGGGGGTTCGATGCATGCTTGATGGGTTGGGTATTTGTTGGGTTCGATGCTTGTCGATGTTGGTTTGATAGGGTAGGCCTTAGGGGTTCGATGTTGGTTCGATGGGGTAGGCCCATTATGGGTTATAGTTTAAACCTAAGAAATTAGATGCATGCTCGATGGGGGTTCGATGCATGCTCGATGGATTGGGTCTTATGTTGGGTTTGATGGTGGTTCGATGCATGCTCTAGGGGTTCGATAGGGGGTTCGATGGGTACTCGATAGGGGTTCGATGGGTGTTCGATATGGGTTCAATGGTTGCATGTATGTTTATTTATGGATTTTTCACGCGACTTTGTTAAACTGTATTATTGTTATCTTTATTTTTTGTAGATGCCGAAGTTTCTTTTACCCTTGACATATCACTTTCCTAGACGAGTCACATATAGGGGCAATGGTTACATTAAAACAATCAAGGACAAGTTTGAGGAGCTCGGGTTGATAGAAAGGGTGAAGGAATCCCCATTCAAACAATTTTTCATGGCTGAGAAGTTAGACTTCTTTGCATCTCTCATACATCAATTAATGTTGCGCAAGATCCAGTGCTTCAAAGAGGATGAGTTGCATTTACATTTGGGATCTAGACCCTGCAGATTTGGTAGAGGCGAGTTTGCTTTGGTTACGGGGTTGAACTTCAGTTCCGGGCCATCTGAGACTGATTTAAAGAAACACTTGACTAGTGACCGCTTAATCAAGGAGTACTTTAATGATGAAGAAACAGTGAAGATAATGCATTTGGAGGCTACTTTAAAAAACTGCACTGTAGTTGAAGATGCCTACAAGTTGGGCCTATGTTTCTTTGTTGAGGGGGTTTTACTTGCACGAGAGGGCAAGTTAAATGTCTGGATAAATTCGTTGAAGATGGTGGAGGACACTGAGTACTTCTTTACTTACCCATGGGGGAAGGTGTCTTTTAACAAGCTTATGGATTCATGTAAGAAAGACATGCATCACTAGAAGAGGAACTATGAGAAGAAGAAGGAAGTTAAGGGGAAATAGAAAGAAGCAAAATACAGTTTGTATGGTTATGTCCCTGCATTGCAGTATTGGGCATACGAAACCATCCAGCAGTTTGCACGTGAGTATGGTATTAACCATGGAAACCAGTTTCCGAGGATGCTCAGTTGGTTGAGCAATAAGGAGCGTCCTATTTAGAAGGCTGACCTTGCACCGATGTTCAAGAAGACGAGTGTAAGTTCTGCTATATTATGTCAAAATAGAGTATTCTTTGGTGGTTTCAAACTAACTTAATGCTTTGTATTTGATGCAGTTGATTGTGTTGCCCATGTTGAAGCCCCGGCCTTCAGAGATAGATTATTATAGCGCTCTGACGGAGGGTGATGCTCCCTTGTATCCTGGGTTGGGCCAAGAAGAAGAGGTAGAAACTCCCACTGATTTTGAGAAGGTGGCAGAGATAGCTGCTGAGGTTGTGAAGGCAGCCAATATTTTTGTTGATGGCCCTGATGATGAGGATACCCTAGTCCTCATCAGCCCCACACCCTCGGCCCCAGCCTCATCGGTACACCCCAGTCCTGATCAACCTGATTTACGGGAGGTGTTGGAGAGGTTGGAGCGAGTCGAGAGTCGTCACGATACCATCCTAGAGAACCAGGCGGTCATCATGGATGCTGTCAATAAGATCTTGACATTCGTACAAGATCTTCCAAATGATTCTGATTCTGATTTCGACTCACTTGACCTCCCAGATGATTTTGTCTCACATGACATAGGCACTCCTCCCCCGATAGTACTCACAGTAAATCCTGAGACCCCAGGTGTTGCTATTATAGAACCTGGGGATGTTGCGGGTGTAGAGTTTGAATTGGCCAAGAGGAAACGATGCAAACCTAAGAAATTTGAAGACTACACCGACCCAACCAGAAAGAAGGCTCGTTTGGATGCGATTGATGACGTGCCATTAGTCCTTGACCCTCTAAAGAAGCCACTTGCTACATAGTACAGGATGGTCGGCAAGTGGTTGCTTTGAGATATTCCGAACAAGACGAAGAGGGATGTCCAAACTGGTGTGTATGGTCCGAGTTGGTTTATGACGATGAAGACACCACAGTTTTGGATCGATGATGGGGTAAGTAATTTTATTAAATTTATTAATATTTGTTATATGGTATAAACATTGGGTTCAATAGGGGTTTCGATAGGCTAATTAATTGCTTTCTTATTATTTTTGCAGCATATTGATGCGGCCAAGCATATGCTACGTAGGCGTCGACAGAAATATCTGTGGCCGTATTGGCAAGATGCTGTTGTGATGAATATTATGTTCTCGCGAGTGGTACCGGCCCGTTATGATGCATATCAGAATGCCAAGGAAGCGGATAAGAAAAGGTTTTTGTGGGATTCAGATGTGATATCAATGATTACGGGAATTGACAATCAATTTCTGGCACCGTGGAAGGGAGTAGACACTGTATATTGGTGCCAGAACTACCTTCAAGCGCATTGGTTTGCAGTTGAAGCCTCCATTTCTACTTGGACTCTGAATGTTTATGATTCGGACGTGACCGTGATAAGTGATAAACAACTGCAATCGTTTATGAAGTCATGGTCTACATTGTTCCCATCGTTGTTATTGCAGTCACGACTTTTCAAGGACGACCCTCGGTTGATGATTCCACCTGGAGCTAAAAGATGCAAAGAGTTCAATGTGCACCGTATGCCAGTTGATTCAGTACCCCAAACAAAAGTCAGGTAAACAAAAGTCTAGTTTTTATTCAAGTTTTTTAAATTAAATTCTATGTTGATTTTGTTACTAATGCAATTTATGTTTTGGTTACAGTGGAGATTGTGGTGTGTACGCCATCAAGCACATCAAACACTTATTGGGTAGGCTACCACTTGACACGATTTGCGATGACAACATGGAGTTGTTCAGAAACAAATGGACAATTGACTTATGGTATCAGAATGTTAGACATTGAACATTCTCTTGTTATATTTATTTGCTTAAAATGTAGATTTTTAAGATATTTTTTTGAGTCGAGTATCTTTTTATTAACGACCAAAATTCATTAACGACAATAAAAAAAGAAAACGAAAAATAACCTTCAACTTCAAGTTTAAATAAAATACAATAAAAAATAAACTCAAAGCCGAGCTTTGCATGAGGATTTGTTGTGGCCACGACCACCACATCTACTGCACTTACGCATTGTAATTGGTTTTTCCCCGCTAGATGGCCAACGGTTTGTCCTTGGTCTTCCTAGCTTTGGCTTTTTTGGCCGACCAACTTGTTGTTTCTCTATGGGTACACCAACTACCATATTCTTAATGTCATCTGGAAGTATCTAGTAATCCTCATTCCCAGTTGGGCAAATGGTTTCTTTGTACGAATTCCTCCATGACTCAATGGTGTAAAACGGTGAACACAAAGAGTAAAGGTTCACTCCACGCTCTATAGCTACTGCAGCTGCATGGGGACAAGGTGTGCCTATGAGCTGGAATACCCCACATGAGCATGATTTTGTCATCAAATTCACCTCAGCATCCCTGTCTGCACCAGTTACATGAAACTCGAATTGACCAAGGGCATAGACATTCATGAACCTTCCTTTGTCAGCATTGTTCGATACATCTGCCTATTCGCATCCAAAGCAACGACACATAGCATGTGGCCACCGTACTTATTCTTCAAGAACGTGCCATCCACACATATCACAGGATGAAAAAATCTGAATCCTCTCCTACAAACTCCAAGGGCAAAGAAGCAATATAGGAAACGACCATCTTCAGTGACAAAATCAATAATTATACCTGGATTCTTTTGCTGCAACATGTGTAAGTAGGATGGCAACTTGCAATACGAATCCTCATATGTCCCCCTAACATACGTAAGTGCCTTCTCTCTACATCTCCATGCCTTTTCATAGCTCATATCAATACCAAAATTTTTCTTCATATCCTCCTTTATTTTGTTTGCCATGTAACTGGTCCCATCAACTGCGTATTTGTTCTTTATGAGGTGTCCAACGACCCACGGTGCAGCTTGACGATGACCTTTTTGTCGCACTTCTAGTGAGCATGTGTGTACACTCTTGTATACCGTGCTCTCAAACATAGGGGACATTGGTTGTTTTTTCCCTCTCAGTCTCCAACAACAGTCAGGATCTTTGCATGTGATATACCACACGTTAGTACCAGACTTTTTCACCATATACTCAAAGTTATTCTTCATTGCAAATAGAGCAACTTTGGTTTTTAAATCAATCTTGTCCTCAAAAGTCTTCCCAACATATATTTCTCCCATTGGTCCACCAGATGATGAGGAATGGGTTTTAGCAGATGCCTCAATATCTTCTTTTGTAAACATTGGGGCACTCCATCTGGTGTGATCTTCTCTTGATACAATTGTCTCCCTCCACCCAGTGTTATCTTCTGTCCTAGCAGGTTGATTACTGCTTCGAGCAGGTGCTCGGCGTCCTTGAGTTTGGAGGTGTGCCTGGCAAGAGGCAGTCCTGACTCTTCTTCTACTTGTTGGGCTTGGGAAATGTCTAACTCCTCATTTGAAACATCTACACTATAATACGAGTCATCCTCGGAACCATCATCATTATCTTCAAGGCAATTTCCAACTGGATCATCATTCACATAAGGATCGTACTCATATGCCTCAAGCACACCTGTGGGACCTCCTTGTGGTATATCAAGCTGAATAGTAGCCATTGGATCAGTAACTGGAACAAAAGTGCCCACCTCGCTAAGATCCTTGTAACTACTACCTGTAGGAGATGGATCGATACTGGTCGTGTCTTTTTTGTTCACACTAGGAGAAGGATCTGATATGACATTCTTCTTAACTGGAGACACACATAAGACTACCTGTTCATTCAAGCTTATTCCTAAGAATACACGAACTTGACGATCATTCTTCAATTGAACCGGTGCAAATGGTTGCTCGCCGCATACGTATGGCACCTCGAGTTTCAATTCATACACCTCTCTATCCACCTGAAATGTCTCGTGCAGTATGTTAAGTAGTTGCAAGTAAGTGACATCATTCTCTACTGGTATCACTTCACCTTCAGCATCCTTAAAATACCATTTCCTACCATGCATTTCCCAAACACCGTTGTAAGAAACAAATACGTAAACAGTAGAACCTGATATAAAAAAACACAACTACAGTTAGCTGAAAAATAGATGGTAGGAAATGGTATTTTAATGATGCTGAAAAACATGACCATCGAGCCTGCATCGAGCATGCACGAAATAGTGAGAATGCACATTACCATCGAGCTTGCATCGAGTAGCTATAAAGTAACCATCGAGCACAACATGCAACGTAAAAAATGATGTGCCATCGAGCATTAATGAAATATTGATAATGCACTTTACCATCGAGTACCCATTGAGTAGGTATCGAGTACAACATGTAATGTAAAAAATGATGTGCCATCGAGCTTGCATCGAGCAGGCATCGAACATCCATCGAGCATGAATGAAATAGTGATAATGCACATTACCATCGAGTATCCATCGAGTAGGTATCGAGTACCCATCGAGTACAACATGCAACGTAAAAAATGATGTTTCATCGAGCTTGCATCGAGCAGGCATCGAGCATCTATCGAGCATGCATGAAATAGTGAGAATGCACATTACCATCGAGTACCCATCGAGTAGGTATCGAGTACCCATCGAGCAGAACATGCAATGCTAAAATTGATGTGTCATCTAGCCTGCATCGAGCAAGCATCGAGCACAACACAAACCCAGAAAATTCCCAGAAAACGCAGATCGACAAAAAACCATAAAAAACCAAAAAAAAAAATGTACAAATATTTCTCAGATCTATTCGAAATGCTCAAAAAGTTTAAAGGAAACATCACTAATCCAAGTATTTAAGAAAAAATTGCATACCCATTAAATTTTTCTTCAAGATTTCTCAACCCTTACTTTGGTCTTGATCCCCCTCTACATATGGCATTCTTAGTGGCGGTCCCAATCTCGATGGGATTCTATCGTGGTGCTCTTAGTGGTGGTGTGAGGTGAGGTGAGGTGAGTGAGAGTGAGGAAGAAACAAGAAGAAGGAAGAGAGGAGGAAGGAAGAGAGGAGGAGGGAAGAGAGGAGATAGTTGTTTTTAGGGGTATTTTGGGTACTAGCAACACTTTTGGCATTATTTTGTAATGTTAAAAATGCCTAGCATTATTTTGTATTACACCATACTATTAAGCATAAAAAGTCAAATTTCCCAAGGAAAATCATGAAAAGAAAAGGAAGAATTGTGAAAAGAAGAATCTAGAAACTTTCCTTTCCTTTTCTTTAAAAATAAATAAAATATAATCATAAAATAAAATGACAAAACTGTCCCTGTAAAAATTCTCCACATAATTAGAATTAATTAAAAAAATTCATAATATTAGTCAATTCTAATTTTTTTTCATATTTACGAAAGGAAAACTAAAAACTCCATATTCTATATAATTGCCACTTAAAATTTCCCCGAAACTATTTACGTTATTTCCCAAACTATTCACGTTATTGAGTTGAGTTGTGGGACTTCTGTCAGTTTTTAAAATAAAAAATAAATGAAATAAACTTCAAATTTTTACTAAATGAAATTAAAATAAAATTTAATAACCTCAACAACATATAAAAAAAATTGTTATTCTTTTCTTTAGTTCATCGTTTCAAATTTAATAAAAAAAATTAAAACCAATTCTCAAGAACACTCAAGATCAATCAAGAACAACCCATAGTAAAATCAACACCCCAAATTAAAATTAAAAAAATCAAAATCACAACCCATAAGAAATTCAACAACTTAAGATGTTTCAAAATTATAGAGAAAAAAAATCTAAAACCCAAATCATACAAAAACAAAATACATACAACCATAAATCAATAGATGTAAACCGAAATATAACAAAACACATACAACATTTTAGATTTAATAATCAAAGGTCAGTAAATTTACAAACCTCAAATTTAAATTACAAACACATAAACCCTTGAATCAATGCCCCATAAATTCAGATATGAACTCAAATCTTGAAGCCAAATGTAAAGCCAAGAATTCAACTTCGAAGAGACTTAGCGAGCCTCCATTTGTTGTCGACCACCCGAGCATCCATTTGCCTAGGTCTTCAATATGCCAACTTTGAAAAGACCCACCAGATCTTGAAGTTGAAGAGACCTAGCAGATCTTGAAGTCAAAGAGACCCACGAGATCTTAAATTCGTAAGAGAAGAGAACGTCACCAAGAAGAAGAAAGATGGAAAAAGAAGAAGAGAAAAGATCAGTGAAGGGGAGAAAAAGAAAGATCGGAAAATGGGAGATAGAAGGAAGAAGAAATTGGGGGAGAATAAAGAAGAAGAAAAATATTTAGTTTTTATTTTTTAATATTATTTATATTTATAACAATATATTTTTGTTTTATTATATTATTAATATATATTTTTAATTAATTTTTTGATTTTAATTATACACGTGGCACTGCTACATCTACTATTAAAGTGTCATGTGAGACGTTTGTTAGCCACGTAGGATGAAAACTGACAGAAACCCCACAACTCAGTAACATGAATAATTCGAAAGGGATTTTTAACAACGCAAGAAGTTTAGAGGGCACAATTTAAAAGTTGTAATAGTTCTGAGGAAAAAATCTTATTTATCTTTCATTTTCAATGCTTGCAGCCTAAAATAAGAGTTTAAGCTCTTCTTCTTCTTGCAAAACCTAAGTAAGTTTAAGCACTTCTTCCTTTTTTAGAAAAGTACGTCTTTCAAATATTACTTCTTTTTTAAAAGTTTTAGAAACATTACAAAATGTCTTTTTCATAGTTAAACTCATAATGAGCTTTCTTTGGTCACATCTACTCATTTTCCTAACCAATAGAAAGGCCCATTTTAAGGCTCCATGGGAAGCTAAGATGAGATTGACGCCGCCAGTTCATACCGGTTAAACTCATAAGAAGAAGAAGTCACTCGAACAAGAAAGTCCTTTAGTTCATCAATGAGGTAGTAGGTAGTCTAATACTCAACAACTCTGAAATTTATATCTATGACAACTTTGTCTCTACTTTCTCTCTAGAATATATGTTAATATTATATTCAAAGCCAAATTGAAAAACACTAAATATTATTTTCAACTTTTTCTAACCATACTTTGAAGCCAAAGCAAAAATTGAGGTCTAACACAAACAATTCTTTCCATGACATGCAGAGCATCATTCCCTACAGCACAAGCTAAATCTCAAACCAAAATTTACACAACCTTTTTCTTTGCGTCCAAAAGGTTCAGATTTATAGTGACTATAAAAGGTACAAAATTTTTGGTTTAACCTTATACTTGACTGTTGTTCTCAATTCTCATTTTCTTGGGACAAAAGAAAAGATTGAATAGTTTTCTCAACTGGACTTCCATTTCATATCATTTAAAATTTATTGTCTAATATAGAAAGTACCTTCACAAATTTTCAACTATTTAATTATTAAGATGGTAGAAAGATAATTAGTGCCAAAAAGTACACATTTATTATTTAAAAATGTCAAAATAAATTGAGTTTTAATTAAAATTTTCATAGAATTAATTTTATATATTGTGAATTTGCAAGTATTTCATTTTAATTGAATTTTTTTTGCTTTGTAGGAAAATGTTGGTACTTTTCAAAAGAAAAGGAATTAAATGGCAAAATAAAAAAATAACAACTTTCTGGTATCTTACGTATTGCCTGAAATATCTTCTCAAGATCAAGCCTTTGATCTCATCTTTCAATTTTCAGCATTCATCGATGGTATGTTCGACGTCCCGGTGGAATCTGCAGTAGTTGTTGGAGTCTTATTTTGACTTCTGATTTCGCATTGGGTCAGACCGTCTAAGTGGGACTTGATTCTCATTTGCAAGGAAGATATTTTCCCGAGTCTCATTGAGCTCGGTGTAAATCGTATAAACAGAGAAATACTTGTCTCCCTTCTTCTTTTTTCCCCCGTCTGCCTCAGAGTTATTCCCTTCATTTTTCTTCCTTTTTAGAAGGGTTATTGTAGCATCTCGAAATTTTACTTAGCAAGATAATAGTAGTAGTAGTTGTAGCTTGTAGTATTTTATTTTTTGTGGATATTGGTTCAAGCCGGGATTTATTTGGAAACTCATAGCAATAGTTATGGATTTTATAAGTTTAACCTATAGTTTAGAAATATTAATTATAACCTAAAGTTTGATTAATATAACTGGACCTATAAATATTATTTATTATAACCTAAGGTTTAGATAGAATTATTAAGAACATGACACTTGTCACATGCTTGCTTATTTAAGGATTTAAGGATTTTAGGTGAATAAATTAATAATAAATTAATCTAAAAGCTCTAGAACCTTCCAGAAACTATTAGGATCACGTTTTACTCAGTCAAAGTTGTTTTAACAAACTTCAAATATGGTGAAAGTATGGAAAAATGTGTTTAAAATATCAGCATATGTCGATATATCGCAGCTATAGGGGCCGATATTGTAATGACCTAAATTTGCTAATAAGGCTTAGGGCCTTGATTAGTGTGCCTGGAGGGCAATAAGTGATTTATTGTTATAATATGTGACTAGAGATGCATGTTTAGGTGAATTAAATATGCATGTGGGCCCCATCTAGTTATTAGGGGCATGTTTGCAATTTTAGCCCGTTGAGGGCATAAATGTGATATACCTGTGATATATCTGTGTTGCACGATCCGAGACAGTCCAAGGGAGCGGTTAGCTAAGAAGTCACAACGGGGTCGAAAATCCGACTCGGGGCGATTCGAGGGGTAATTCGGGTATTAGACATTTTTATGGGGTTATCGGGTTATGGAAATAAATATTTGGAGAAATATTTGAGGTTAGAATGTTTAGGAGGGAATATTGGGGAAATTTACCATTTGGCCCTCGGGGACGTTTTTGGTACCCCGAGCCTTGAGGTAACCTTAGAGGCTAAGTAAATAAAACAAAAAAAAAACAACAAAACAAAGGAGCACTCAAAAACTTGTAGAAACCGACCCAAAGGCTTTCTCTCTCTCTCATTATCTTCTCTAAGCCAAACCAAGGGAAAAGCTGCGAATTAAGCAAGGATTTGAGCTCTTGACTTGGGGATTAACTCAACATCACATTGGGGATTCAAACAGATGCTAAGGTAAACCTTTAATTGTGATTTAAACCATTGAATTCTGTGATCATTTGGCTGAGTTTCTGGTTTTCTTGAGGTTTTAAAGTTTGAGATTGAATTTTGGGTTTGATGGGTTTTGAAGCTAGAATTTGTTAGGTTTTGCTGCTGGAATCATAGTGGAACTTCTGGGATAATTGAATTAAGTTGTTAGAATGATTTTGGGGGTAATTGGCTTGATTTTGGTAGAGAAAATGGTGGGTTTTTCTGGGTTCGAGGGGTCGGGCCGCGTCATTGTTCTTGCTGAGCCGCGGTCCCTTAGAACTTTGGGGAATCTAGAAATGGAAGCACGTCACAGCGCCCTTCAGGAAGGGTCGCGGCACATGTAGGCTAATTTGAGGCAGGGCCTCTGGTTGAGATGGGGGCCGCGGCACGAGTTCCTAGGGCCACAATGCTTAGTGCATTTTTGGGTTTTTAAGAGGTTTTACGCTCGGGAATTCAGTAGTTAAGGTTCGGGATGGATTTTATCACCCGGATTGATAAATTCAATGTTTTGGAGACTAGAGTTATGACCCAAAGTTATTTAATGGATTAGAACTTGATGGATGGATATTGTTGGTGCATTGTGACTAGGGTTTCTGCGAGGCTCAGACTAGGGGACTGTGCTCGGGACATTAGTTCCTGGAAAGCTTGGGATACAGGTAAGAAAACTACTGTTCCCATAGAGCTTGAGTTGCAGGGCACGACCATATATGATAGAGTTGCGGGGCTCGGCCCTATATGAATGTGTTGCAGGGCATAGCCCTTTGATTGAATTTGCATGTGTTTTAGTATCTGTTTAGTAATATTATGTGTACATATAAGTGAATAAACGGCGACGGCCGGGAAGGGCGAAGGCCGAGAACGACAAGGGGCCGGGAGTAGCGTTTAGCACGTGGAGTGCGAGTTGCCAGAGCGAGACCCTAAAGGATACCTGGGATATCCTCACGGTGTGGACCGCGAACCTAGGGCCTGGTAAAGCGCCTAGGACGGCATGGCCGTATGTGTATAGTCTGATGATGGCTTTTTTATATGTTAAGTGTTTGATATGCATATATTATCTGCTTGTGAGGGTTTTCTTGCTGGCTTCGCCTTACGGGTGCTCTATGGTGCAGGTAAAGGCAAGGGGAAAGTCGACCAACCTTGAGTATGGTGAGCGTGATGAGTGGCGCGTATATGTCTGGTCTACCTGGCTGCCACGACTAGGGATACTTTTGGGAGATGATTGTACTAAACTTAAATTTTGTCGTTTAGCTGACTCTGGTTATATTTTTGAATTGTAAATATTTCTAAACAATATTTTTGGGATCCCAAATGTTAAACGCTTTACAATTTCCAATGATTGGTTTATTTTCAAGGTTTATGACTTTGATTATGGTTTAATTACACTTTTGTCTTAAAACCTCGATTAGCGAGTTAATTGCACATTTTAAACTCACTTAGTAATGGCTCTAAGGCAGTTGGGCATTACAAATTGGTATCAGAGCGAGCCAAGGTTTATGGCTTCTAGAGAATGACCGAACATGTACGCTTGCTGTCAGTGGCAAACTCGACTCAGGGTTGGTTGGTAATAATTGTGTTTTATGTCTGATTATGTGCTTAAATGCCTTGTTTGCCTGCTTATTCCATATAGAGCATGATGAATGAGTTAACATATGCATGATGTCAGGGAGTGGCTCGTTGTGTGTTATACGCTACCTATATGTTATGTGGATTGTTGTTTGTGGTTGACTGATGTGATTGGGAGGTTGTTTTGGATGTTGTTATCATGCCTGATGAGCGGCGCCGTTGATTGCAGGCATATTTGTTGAGATTCCTTGACAATCATCGAGACTCCGTGGCAGTAGAGCTGAGGATGACAACTAGGGTCAGGACCCTCCACCCGCCCCATAGAATTGGCAACAGATGTTTGCCGAAATGGAAGCAAGATTGCAGCGAACAGAGGAGGAGCTTCGACAGTTGAGGCAGCAGGTCCCTTCACAGGTCACTGGGTTGCCAATTCAGCTGGTTGTGGTGCCAATGCTGGTTCAACCTGTTGTGGAGAATAAGTGGGAACCTTTATATGAGAGGTTCAGAAAGCAGCATCCTCCCACCTTTGAGGGTGGACCAGACCCACTGCAGGTAGAGCAGTGGATGACTATGATTTCCTCAATTCTCAATTTTATGAGGGTTTAGGGGAACGATAGGGTAGCTTGTGCAAGCTACATGTTTAGAGAGGATGCTCGCATCTGGTGGGATGTAGTAGTTCAGAGGAGAAATGTGACAGTTATGACCTGGGAATAGTTCAGGAACATTTTCAACGAGAAGTATTATAGTGTTGCAGTCCGAGCTATAAAGGTTGATGAGTTTATCAACCTGACCCAAAACCAGATGACCGTGATAGTATATGCTCTAAAATTTGACTGATTGGCGAAGTTTGTGCCAGATCTAGTGCCAACAGATGCGGCAAGAAGGGATAGATTCGTACGGGGATTGAATGTTATGATCGCTCTCGATGTAAAGATCACTTTAGACCCAGAGACTACTACCTATGCTCAGGTTGTAGACAAGGCCCTTACAGCTGAGGGGGCCGAGGACCAGATTTGGAGAGAGATCGCTATTAGGCGCGATGCTAGGAGGACAGTGCCTCCTTTTATTGGATCTAGTCGGGGTAGTGGCTCTAGCGAGCAGAAAAGGAAGGCCCCAGATTCTTTTGTTCCTCCCAGTTTAGATAGGGGGCTCAGGGTGGTTCTAGTGGCCGTCAGGGCAGAAGTGACAACTGGAGGAGTTTTCTAGTGTGTCCTCGGTGCAGACGATGACATCAGGGTGAGTGTAGGCCTGCTTTGTCTGTGGGAGTGCCAATCATCTGAAGAAAGACTGCCCACAAGCCAGGAAGGAGGAGCCGAAGCAGGGTGACAGCCTCACACCTGCCAGGGTGTTTACCTTGACTCAGACTGAGGTGGAGGCTAGCCCCTCAGTTGTGACAGGTCAGATTTCTAGTACTGGTTCTTCTTATACTGCATTGTTTGATTTGGGAGCTACTCATTCGTTTGTGTCTGCTAGAGTGATAGATCAGCTGTGTAGACCTAATGTTTTGTATGCTAGGGGTTTTCAGACTTTGTTGCCGATTGGGGAACTGGTAGTCTCTAGGAGATGGATTAGAGCTTTACCAATAGAGGTAAATGGTAGGGAATTGTTTGCTGGTCTGATTAAGCTTGTGATGGATGACTTCAATGTAATACTGGGGATGGATTGGCTATCAAAGTATGGGGCAACGATTGACTGCAAGCGCAAGATGGTGACCTTTGAACCAGAAGGGGAGGTACCCTTTGTATTTGTGGGAACAGCTAGTGGACCGCGGGTACCTATGATTTCAGCACTGAAGGCTAGAGACTTGATGCAGGGAGGTTGCATACACTACAAGAAAAAATGCTTTTAATAACATCAAAAATGTGTTATCAAAACATACCATAACACGTTTTGATGTGTTAAGACCGACTATGTTATCGTAGGTCAGGATACTTTACATAACACTTTGTCATTGTTATACAGATGTGTTATTATACTGTCAACGATAACACAATTTCTGTGTTAATTTAATAAATAGATAAGTATTTAATTATGTTATTTATAGTCGATTATATAACACATTTCAATACTTATAAATTTGTGTTATACTACACTTTAGTATAACACATTATTTGTGTTATATAATGAAGTTTGCATAACACAATTCTTTGCATAAAAAGTGTTATTGTAATAGATATTATAACACAATTTTTGTATTATAACACTAATTTATTCTATTATATTTTAATTTTTTTTATATAATTAAAATTAGCTTTCTAATATATACTAGCATCATCAAATGAACTTGATTTTCAAATAACAAAAAGTAAAAACATTCAACATTGTATCAACAATCCACAAATTAGTTTCAAACATTCAACACTGTCATCAACAACAAAATGTTATTTAAGTATTCAAGGAGTCTTAAATATTCAACATAGTAAAAAGTTACTACTTTCAACACAAAATATTCTACAGCTGCCCAACACAAAGCCTTCAAAATTAAGTATCCTTTTCTACTTCGCTTGTCACATCTGCATGAGAAATTAGAACGATAAGCAAAACAACAAGTGTGGTGGTCCTCATAGTCACAGCATGGGTTATATCAATAAGATTGTCCATAATTTTTCAATCTATATCAAATACATTTTATCATATAGATTATATACATTGGAACAAGCAACAAGCATCTTTCATTTTTATTCTTTTCCTTTCCAACTAG
Organism: Humulus lupulus; assembly: GCF_963169125.1. Taxonomy (NCBI): domain Eukaryota; kingdom Viridiplantae; phylum Streptophyta; class Magnoliopsida; order Rosales; family Cannabaceae; genus Humulus; species Humulus lupulus. The sequence goes on along the minus strand of NC_084801.1, from coordinate 18,955,351 downwards.
GGCTGCTAGCAATTCTTGGCTCAATTCAAAACATGCCAAAAAAACAACATGGAAATAATTTGGTTCCATTCTAATCCCAAGTACGCTAAGTTGTCTAAACATGTTTTCTCTGGTGATAGGAGACCAAAATATCAGAGTATGCAAAACAAAAGATGATCAGTGATTGTTGAACCTTTCCAACAGCCTATAGTTCCAAAAAATAAAATAATAAACATAATAATAAGAATAAGAATCAAACCACATTAAAACCAACATTGTTTTTAGATTTCCCTATGAATTTAGATTTCACTGCCTTTGCAGCACCAGTAGAACTAGGAATGATATTTTTTCCAGCTCCACGACCTCCTCTCCAATCCTTCATTGATGGGCCATCAATAGTCTTCTGTGTTGTTGAACATTAGAAACAAGAGTCAAGTAACCAACTTGTAAACTATTCTCCTATTATAGAAACAAATAAAGTGAAAAAAAAATTTGTAGTTGCATGAACAGTTCTCATTAAACCTTCAAGAATACCAAATTCCTCATGAACAACCTGTGTAAAGTAATAAGAAAATCACTCAGCGAATAACTAAAAAGCATAATAGCTAAGAAGCATATTATTCATAAATGTATATTAATTATTAATGATATCTAACTCCAACCATTCAATACTATTACTATAAAATACAAAAAAAAAAGAGTTTATTATATATTTATACTATTACTATTACTATTACTATATAATATATATTTATATGTATACTATTACTATATAATATATTTATACTATTACTTGCTTGTCAACTTTAGGCAAACATATATTAGCAAAACTAGCTCACAAGAATAACAGTAACACAGTAAGAAGAATCAAATGTAATAATGCACAAGAATATGAGATTACACCTTAAGTCTTTATTAAGCATCAACAATCTGAGATTACACCCTATACACAGTTGAGAAGAACTAGCACACTCAAATTATAATAGTTCACAATAATAGAAGTCCTGAAGAAACTCTCTCACAAAGTTAGTTCTCTCTTTCTTAAAGTCTAATCTCTAAAAAATATTGTATTATAGAATGAGGTATATGCCATTCTCTTTGGTTTTCCTTTGTTAAGATTTTTAAAGAACTTTTCATCCTCTGAAAAACAACTATCGGTGTAATTTACTATTAATACAGTTAGAAGAATAGTCTATCAAAAAACTTGATCTTGAACAAATATCCATAAAACAAATATTATCACTCAAAAGTTCTTAATTACAAGTGCCAAATGTACAACCACACATATTCTTTATCAACAATATTAACCTCTTGTCAATTGAAAACATGCCAACAAATAATCTCATATTCTAGTTGTTGTATTATAAACCCCTGCAAAAACAGATTACAAACACACAGAAAAATGGCTAACAATATTGAAGACAAAGTCAGCTAACAGAAATTTAATCAAACACACCAGAAACGCCCAAGTTTTCTTTGTTCGGACTTAACCAAATCAGGTTAGTCCTACAGCCAAGGCAATAGAGGTCCTTAGCCAAACCTATAATATATATGCGCATATGGCACAAATAATTAATATTCATCATATATATACTTACTGTTAGCACTACAATACCAGCCACACACCTATCCTAATATCTAGCATTTACTTACTGTTAGAGGAATAGTTCATTAGTTGAGGGTGGATTTATGCCCTTATCAATATGGCTCACCTGAATAGCACAGATCAGATGCATATTAAATTATTATTAGGCTTATTATTGAGACACTAAACAGTAAACAGATCAGATGCATACCTCTATGCTAACCCCATTACATCCCTACGTGAGAACTCCTCCACCAAACTCAAAATACAACCCAAAAATAGAAAAACTAAAGAGAAGAAAGGGAAATTCCAGATACTAGCTGAAGCAAAGATGAAGGGAGAAATAAAGCATTGATTATTTTCCTTTTCTCATACAAAATTAAAATTTATTATTAAATGTATTTAAATCACGATAAAAATTAATGAATATTACACATGCGGTGAAGTTTCTATTTGAGAGAAGAGCTTATCTATACAGTTTCTATCTGAACATAATTCAAAGAATGAATCTCAAAGAACTGCAAAAGTTGAGCTAGTACATATATATATCTCACAATAAACATTAAACACGATCAGTTGTTATCCAACTCAATCCAATTTCACACTAACCACATAATTTTGGACAACTACAAACCACATTCTCAAAGCTGAGTAACACATTAGAGCATAGAAAAATCACTCGGATATGAAAAATCAGAAAGTTCATTCAGAAAAATCACATTTAGAAAGTTCATTCAATAGAAAAATCAAAACAACAATTTAAATGCAGATAATTCTCTCACCCAAAACTCTTTAAGAATGAAAGAACATTCTCTTTAAAAACAAAGGAGCCAGAAAATTTCAACAGAAGGGAAAGTGCCCAGCACATGTAGTCTCTTAGCATTTTTCACAATTCAATCATGCGCCATTAAATTTAAAAGTTTAATAGAGAAAGTAGTTTCTTGAAAGTTTTAACTATATTGGAAGATATAATATTAGGAATTAAAGGTTGAGCAAATGTATATCTTGACGTGAAGAATTTTCTATTGCTACTAAAATTTAAAATCTTATTCTAAGCTTGCTAAACTGACTTAAAAAGCAGGGTGAAAAAGGTCAATTCATCAAAAGTTTGCTGACACAATCAAAATAAAGAATTAACATTTCAAGAAAAATAACATTAATAAAAATCCAAATGTTCCGAACTAAAACTAGACAACAATCTTGGGTACAAATCGAAAAATTGAAATGAAAAGTGAAAAATTGAAGATTCCAACAGCCAGAATGTCACTCAAAACAAATTAACAAAACAAACTAATAGTAGTACGACCATAGTTAATAGAAATCACAAATATTAATAGCAATGTGAGAATGGTTAGAAATTAAGAATAATCCCTGGAGGAAGTAATTCAGCACCACGAGGATTCGTTGAAACATATATCTGGGAGCAAACAAACAAAATCACATACTCAGAAGGCATAGAGCAAACAACATGATCCACTTGTCATCTTACTGCTAGCAACTTATAATCATTTTTAAAAAATAATAATTATGGTAGGTCCCACTATTAGTTCTATTTCTCTTCATTATCACTATTTATGCTACCACTTGTGAAAAATCACGCTAGTGTTACACATAACCCTTTTTGCAGACTGTAACAAACTCCCACAACTTAATTTTGAGTGGATATGCAGTTACAGAAACACTACCATTTAAGAAAACCCATAAATTGTAAAAATATATAAAACAAACTAATTCTATCAGTGCAGAAAACTATGTTTTCTCAAGAAGTAAAAAACACAATTCGAACTGGACAATCATTCAGTTTGAATTCACTTCTTCAAATATATATTTAGCATTGAATTCAAATATAGTACATGAAATATCACTGCGTTAAGCATCAATAATGATTATATACACACACACATACATAAAGAAAATGACAACATCAAAATATTTTCTTTATCCCTTCTCCAAGTTTATTTTTGGTCCTCTCTATTCATGATCAACCCTTGAGTCTTGAATATGAGTTTTCCCACCCATTCTACTAGCTAAGCTGACATTAGGCCCAAAAGTCACTGTACATAAGAACTTGCTTCTTCAAAAAATTCATGTTGACACGAAGACTTTACTGTGACAGATTTTTCAGGTCAACTAACTGGAATTCTGTCCAGTAATCATTTTCAACCAAACAACCAATTAGTTACAACTCCCAACACATTATAAATAAGGAATGATAATTTTATTAAAATAAGACTACATTTACAAAAGGCTAAGGTATTCCACAAAAGAGACAAAAAAAAAAAAAACTAAAAAAAAAATTAAAATGTGTTTGATAAGTCGGTCATCATTCTCAACGCATTCAAGCATCAAACAAAAAATCTGGAAATTGTCATGTTTTAAGTTCATATATGGGAATATGACATTATAAAAAAGGAAACCTCATCAAAATTCTTCCAGGAAGAGATGCTTTCATAATACTATGTGGTAATTCATTTCAAGAGGGAAACTATAATATTTTATGAACATAAGAAAGGTCCAGCCTAATTCATTGCAATTATATAACAATAGCAAACAGGGGATAAGATACAACAAAAAACACAAAATAACAAAGAAACCCAACAATAGCAACAAACAAGATTTCTAATGGAAATTCTCAATCCTCGGTCATTACAATGCAAGCTGGATTGATGATAAATTTATACATAGCTATTAGATATGAAGAGCATGAAGAAACAAACTATCACCAATATCAATCAAATCAACTATTACTAGTAAAAGATGTTGTGGGTAGTGGGTACTAGTCCAACAGTCCTTATGGTTTCAAATTTTTTGCAATAAATAAGAAGAAACGTCGCTCAAGCTTTTTATATTCTAGAGAAAGCACAAAAATTACCCTAGGAACATTTCTTGGTTCATTGTCTTCAAAACTTCTGCTTGTGGTGGATCCATGTATATCAGTGATGGCTACATCAAGAGATGATATAAGGCTTGAAGGTAAGTTAATCTGTGAAGTGTAAGACAAATCAAATAGATATAGGTTTTTAGTTTAATGCAAATGCAACATGATGGAAGATGATTTACCTTATTTAGAGAAATAGATGGAAAGGGCATGCCGATAAAAAATCCAAAGACAACTCCCATGATAGTACCAATAACAACTCTTGCACCATCACTTGATCTTTTAAACATTCCACTGATACAAAAAGAGGGAAAATAATTTATCTATAATGATATGAATGAACACGACACAATAGACTAGCAAACTATAATGGTTTCTGCCTTTGAAGGAACAAGCCCAATAACACAAAGTATAAAACTGACTCATACCTGCGGTGTGAGTTTGCCATATTTGTGTGGCCTTAAAAATCACAAGATGCTATTTCTGTATGAGCATCATTTTCATTGGTTATAACTAGCCATTAGTTTTCTCTGCTCAGACAATTGAAAAGTACCTAAACCAACTTATTGAAAAGTAATTCAAGGAACAAATCTCAAATTCAAATTCAAACTTTTTAGGCAAATAACATTGTAGAGAATCCCAACACAGTAATATGATTCAAAGAAGAAGAAAATCATATCTAAACATTTATTTTAATAAAGATAAATCTATTAAATATATACATATATCAAATTACCTCCACACTACAAGAAAATAAGAGTTTTATGACTTTATTTGGGAGACATTGGAAGTCTACAATGTCTCCCAATTGGGGAGACGTTGTTGCTAGGGTCATTGTAGGTATATATCCCACGTCTCCCATTGGGAGACGTGCCTCACTTCCCACGTCTCCCGTTGGGAGAGGTTGAAAGTCAATTGACTTTCAACCTCTCCCATTGGGAGACGTGGGAAGTGACTCACCTCTTCCAATGGGAGACGTGGGAAGTCCCTAGGAGACATCCAACGTCTCTCATTGGGAGAGGTGAGTCACTTCCCACATCTCCCAATGGGAGACATTGAAAGTCTCCCACATTTAAAAAAAAAATTAAATAAATTTATAATTAATATTATTTTCATTTGATTTAATAATTAATTAAATTGAAATTATTTTAATTTAAATTAAAATTATTTTAATCTAAATTTAATTTGATTTAATAATCAATTAAATTGAAAGAAAAAAATATATTTGTTAGACATATACAAGAAATACAATATTTGTTAGACATATTCAAAATGAACAAATATTGCATTGTGTATGAATAAAGAGGTAAAACGATAAAAAAAAAAACCTATCAACGAGGTCGGTAACTTTGGATTATCGGCAACATATATGTCGCCCATTCTTGTCACAACTCATCAATTTGTGCCTCTGTATATGATGTGCTTGTTAGCTGCAAGAAATATAAAGTAAAATATATTAATTAATTATTTGATTACATTTATTGTTAAAAAAAATTGTAAATTTTAATTAATAATACCGTTCTCAAGTAATGCCCGGGACTCGCATGTTCAATCAAATCCTTCAACATCCTCATTAAGTAGTATCCACATGCCACATTGTCTGGTTGGTGTGGACACTAATTATTTAAAAATACGAGTAATTTATTATTAAATTGAAACTTTTTAAAAAATGCATACATATTATTCTTCTTAATTATTATAAATGTTCAAAAATGTCTGCTGAAGTTACTTACCTGAGGTTGCTTAATGCGTAGAGTATCAGGGATCTCGACATCAGGAAGATTCATAGAGAAAAAAAGATTGAAAGCGCTGACGATCACTGATACAATCTCCTCACGGTTATTTAGCTCTGAATTCACCAGATCACAACAATAAACATGATATGCATATGGTGCCAAAATAAGCAACACCCAATGTTCACTGTATAAGAAAAACAAAAAAATTATAGCTCAAATGTTAAACAAAGAAATTATTGATATGGGTCGGAAAAATGACAACTATTTAAACTTACCCATGGTTCCAAGGGACAAGCATAACTTGTTCTTTTGATTTTACGTCATTGCAACGTCTGAACAGATTCTGAACACGATTGTCGAATGAACTCCCTTGAGTGGCGACGATATTAGGATTGACAAATAAAAACTTATTTTGGCGACCTTGTTGTACCACATATCTGTAAATGAACCTAATACAAAAATATGAAAAATTGTTATATGAATGAATAAATCAAATTAGAAAATTAAATGAACAAACTTATTTGTGAGATATATACCTCATGTCGCTGACGACTACTGCTTGTCCAATCTTCTCCTTTCGAGCAAACTGAAGTATGTCCTCCTTAAATATATAACAGTGAGACATATCCTGATCAAAAACTTCAGACTCTATGCCTAGATTGACACACTCGCCATCATCCCAATGAGATACGATATTCTGTAATCGTTCCAATGGAGTGTGGGCCAATTGTGTTGGAGGAGTTTGTTGTCGTCTTCTTTCTCAAGGTTGTTGTGTTGATGGAGCTCTTGGTCGTTGTGATTTGGTCCTACTTGTAGAGGGAGTCTGTATACAATTATATCAACAATTAAAAAAATTGCAAAAAAATATAGAATTGTAAAGATAATTATGTAAAAATATGGCATCACCTCATGATATACATCTTCAGATATAATGACAAAATCCTTAGGCCACGCTATTGGCGTCCCAATGGCCTGAGCAACTATGTACATGTCCAAATCAGGATATGCAAAAGGGAGAGGACAGATTGGCTTAAGAACACTCGTAATCATAACTTGGAAGTTGTTGCCTGCCTCTCTTTCAATGAGTGTACCTAATGCAACAATGTTTGAAACCGAACCAATTGCTAATTGGCATGCTCGAACCTGCGTAAGAAACATATTATATACAAATAATCATGTTGAAGTAGTAAAGAAATTTATTTGGTTTCAGAATATTCAAGAAAGTTTAATTACCTCTTGCAAAAGCGGTTGTAGTGCAATAATGTGGTGTTCTGCTTGAGGCACTACTGGGTCTGGAGTATAGTAGGACGCCTGCGCTGGTGGCACTGGTGGGTCGGGCACATAGTATGATGATGGCACTGGTGGGACTCCAACGTTAGATCCTGACCCGCTCTATTGGGCCAATAATTTTCTCAAGAGCTCATCTTGTTGCTGAAGGCGCTCTTCTAGGCGTTGTGCTTGTTGACGATGCTCTTCTTCTTGTTTTCGAAATATTTCTTCAAATTCCTTTCTAATGTCGTCATTCGAAGAAGAGGCTTTTGATTTATTTTTCGTTGAGGTAGGTGTTGGAGTATTCCAGTATACTGAGCGGGACACACCATGTCCTCCAGCCCTAACACGTCCTCGAGGCTCAGGAGTGCCCAACGCCCTCGTCAGCACATCATCAGGGCCATCAGGTGCCCATTTACCCTCAGCTTGGAGTTGCCGGTAATGATCCTGTGAAACAATATTCACAGAAAGTTATATATATAAGCTAATAATTTGATATATCAACATTATTAAATATGAGCACTTACAATATTTTTTTGAATCTCAGAGGCCTCTCCAATTAGCTCTCCTTTTGCATTCCGACGACCCATGCTCCATAAGTCTGCCCTATCAAGTTCCATCAGACTTTTCCCACTTTGTTCCATTAACATCTCTTCAATACGCGCATAGCCTCCTCTAGAGAGGTTGTGATTGTATTTATTCAGTGCTCGATAATTTTGCATCTCCTCTCTCTTTCTTTGCCACTCGGGAGTTAATCTTGAGTTCACAAACTTTAACCATTCATCCGAAGTTATGACATTCTCAAATCCAAATGGCAAAGCTGGCGGGAACTCATTTGGGTATTTTTTTCAAAGCGCCGTAAACGTGTACCCTTGTAAGATTAGTCTTCCAATTTCGGAAGTACTTTCCCGCATCCTTCAACATCTGTTGCTTTTGTTTGGGGTCCAAATCATAAGTTTTCTGCAAGTTTGAAAGTAATAAGAACCATATTATCAAAACAATATATATTTTAAAAACATTAAATGAACTATAATTAATAAAAATATACCTTCATTGTGTCCCATATTTTATTTTTATCCACCACACTAACATCTTTCCAACTGTTAATGTTGATGGACACAGTTGCTCGAACAACTGATCCAAACTGTGATGAAACATTACTTCTAGATTCACCCACTAGTTGACCATACTCATTGTATTCAACAGGAGTAAGATGTCCTTCACTCCTTTTTTTTGGTGTTTCTAGACATCCATGTACGTCCTCTCACAGATTTATTTTCTTGTTCCACTGACTAAGAATGAGGGCGTTGCTCCCCCTCATCAGATTTACCACCAAAAGGATCAGCTTCCATCTATGAAACATAAATATCATTATTATAACAATTTTGGACACTCATAATCAAAAGATGAAACAAAATGACGAAACCAAAAGATGAAACTAAAAATTTCACATATCATAAACATATGAAACCTATTAAATGGTACCTCAAGACCCATTATCATCAACCCATAATCCTTCACCGTTTTCACGGAAAGAAATACAATCATCATTAACTTCGTCATTATCTTCTATTGCGGTGAATGTGACAAGTTCTTCTTCGAGAGGTATATCATGTAAATCACCATCTTTAATGTTCCATTCTCTTGTTTGCGTTGGAAGAACAATTGACCATTGGTTGTCTGAAGGATCATTCACATAAAATACTTGTTTCGCTTGTGAAGCTAATATAAATCGATCAGATTTGTGCCCAATTCGTTTTAGATTAACTAATGTGAAACCAAAATCTTCATATATTATGCCGCTGTCACTTTTCACCCAATCATAAAAGAAAACAGGTACTCGAGTTGTGATATAATCTAACTCCCAAATTTCATTAACTACTCCATAAAAAGTCATATTGCATTCAATTGGATTTTTATCTTTTGCACTAGAGACTTGCACAGTTTTAGCAACAAGGCTAACACCATTGTTTTGTGTGTTTCTGTTGTTATCGCACTCCCTAGTGTTAAATAGAGTACCGTTAATCATGTATGATGAAAACTTGATGACATTAACCGAAGGTCCTCGAGAAATCCACTTAGCAATGTCTGAAACCTTATTTTATGTGTTTTGTAATTCTGACACAACCTATCAAATCAACATACCAAAAACAACCAAAAATGTCATCTTGTAATTAATTACTAATTAATGACAACTTTCAATAATCAACACAATTTACCTTTTGTTCTATCCAACTACTAAAAGTTCGATAATGTTCGTCTTGTAACCATTTTGAGTTCCTTGACTTGGATGGAAATTTGTTCTTTATCCAATTAAAATGTTCCCTTCAATTATAAATATGCTGTTAAATAATTGAATATACGAAATTACACAACTTAAACTTAATGTATTATATGAATATAACTCACTCGATATAAGGTTGAATTTCATTTATATTCTGCAACACAAGACGATGCGCTTCATCTAGAAGATCTCGACTTACTGTGCATACAACGCTACCACGACGACTGTGAATCTCAACATTTTCAACATCATTTAACCCAATTTTCTGTACACCAGTCATGTATTCAGAACAAAATTCAACTGCCTCTTCTGCAATATAGCATTCGACGATGCATCCTTCCGGCCGACTTCTATTCCTAACATACCCCTTAAGAATCTTCATATATCGCTCAAATGGATACATCCATCTTAAATAAACTGGACCACAATATCTTAGGTCTTTAACAAAGTGAACTGTCAAATGGATCATTATATCAAAAAATGCCGGCGGGAAATATTTCTCCAACTCACACAATACCTCAACAATTTCATCTCTTAAATTAGGTAACTTTAGCGGATCAATCACCTTACAACACAGTGACTTGAAAAATAAGCATAACCTTGTGATTACATCTCGAACTCTCCTAGGAAACACAGATTGAATGGCCACTGGTAGTAAATGTTGCATTAGAATATGACAATCGTGAGATTTCATGCCAGTCAGAATACAACTTTTCATGTCTACCAATGACCTTATATTTGAGGAATATCCGTCTGGAACTTTTATATTAAACAAACATCTGCAAATTTCCATTCTTTCCTCTTTAGTAAGAGTGTAAGCTGCAGGAGGTAAATATGTTCGTCTCTTATCTGGTTTTGGAGTTAATTCATCCCTTATACCCATTGTAACTAAGTCTTGTCTAGCCTTAATTCCATCCTTAGTTTTCCCAGGAATATTCAACAAAGTGCCAATCAAACTATCACATACATTTTTCTCTATGTGCATAACATCTAAATTATGACGTATAAGTAAGAAAGGCCAATATTCAAGTTCGAAGAAAACAGATTTCTTTTTATAACACCCTTTTGACTCCTCCACAACCTTGGCCTTGCGACTACGTTTCATCTTTGTAGGTGTACGAACTTTGGGCTTCCCTAACTTGAACACAATTTTAGACATCTTCTCAAGTGCTTAGATCCCATTCAATGGCTCAGGAGCCTCCTCAAACTCTTGTTTACCATTGAATGCCTTCTTCCAAGTCCAAAGTTTATGCGTTTTAGGCAAGAACTTCCTATGTCCCATATAACATATTTTCCGAGAATGTTTCAAGTATTCAGAACATGTTTTTTCTTGACAAACGGGGCAAGCTTTATATCCTTTCACACTAAACCCAGATAAATTTCCATAAGCAGGAAAGTCATTAATTGTCCACAATAAGACCGCTCTAAGATTAAATTCTTCCTGCCTATACGCATCATAAACCTTAACCCCTTCATCCCACAAAGTTTTCAAGTCATCTATAAGAGGAGCTAGATAGATGTCAATATCATTACCAGGTTGTTTAGGTCCTGATATCAACAAGGTCAAAATCGTAAACTTTCTCTTCATACACAACCATGGGGGTAGATTGTAAATAACAAGCATAACAGGCCAACAACTATACTTACTGCTAAGGGATGCGTGTGGATTAAACCCGTCAGTCGAAAGACCTAGACAAATATTACGAGATTCATTTCCAAAAGAAGGCCACTTCAAATCAACTCTCTTCCAAGCAAGGGTGTCAGCTGGATGTCTTAATTTACCATCCTTTATTCTTTCATTAGCATGCCATGACAAACTTTTAGCATGTTCGGCATTTCTAAACAATCGGATGAAACGAAGGAATTGGCGGAAGGTACCACAAAACTTTGGCAAGTACTCCTTCCTTGACATCGTCACCATTTCTTTTCTTTTGCCATCGTGACTCACCACAAGTAGGACACGATTTTGCGTTTGCAAAACTATTTCGATATAATATGCAATCATTAGGACATGCATGAATTTTTTCGTACTGCATGCCTAATGAGCATAACGTCTTCTTTGCCTCATAAAATGAAATTGGAATTTCATTATTTTTAGGCAATAACTCCTTCAAAAAACCAAATAAATCAGTAATGCTTTTATCACTCCAGCCATGTTTAGCTTTTAGATTGTACAACCTAAGAAGCGCAGATAATTTTGTAAATCTTGTACAACCAGGGTAAATTGGTTTCTCGGCATCATTAAGGAGTGTCTCAAACTTATTTGGGTCTACTCCTGATCCATAATGTGCTTCGTCAATCATTTCATCTAATGGATCCCAGTTCTCCTCCACTATATTCCTCCTCACTCCTTTTGGTCTACTTGGCGGAGTTGGAGCAATCGGAGCTATCTCCCCATGGTAATACCAAATTGTGTAACTCTTGTCGATCCCATTGAAATATAAGTGTTCTTTAATCTTTTTAAGATCCATCTTTTTAACATTTCCACACTTAAGACATGGACAATAAGTAAAATTTGGGTCTTTCACATTTTCTGAACAAAACCTTAAGAACAAATCGACCTCGTTCCTATATTCCGCAGATAACCTATTCGGTGACATCCACTGTTTATCCATATATTCTCCTATGTCTATGGAAAAGAAAAGAAACAACACTAAATAAGCACGTGATAAAGTTGTATGTCTATATAAAACTAATTTTTTATTATCCTAGATAAAATCGGGCAACATTTCCCCTATAATAGTGACCTAACCATCTGCATGTGTATAACAAAACAAACAATTCAAACAACATAAAATAAGTTTCTTCCTTATAGGATGTCTATATTAAACTAATTATTTATTATCCTAGATAAAATCGGGCAGCATTCCCCCTATAATAGTAACCTAACCATCTGCATGTGAATAGCAAAACAAACAATTCAAACAGCATACAATAAGTTTATTCCTTATAGCTCCGCAGCACACAACCAAATTTCTCAGAACCTACTTCACTAAAACACACAAGTTCTCAACCTTCCGTTATCATCGCAGCACACAATTTTAATCTCAGAACCTACTTCACTATGGATGAATATTTAAGATATTCAAACTCCTCTAACATTTGTTTAATAATATTAAAAGTAGAAGTAAGAGAATATATATGTACCTCTTGCAATCAATAATCCAAAAGCTAGCAAAATTACTTCACTTAGTAATCAAATTTGCTATTAAATCCACAAACCAATAAAATTAAATTAATAAATAATAAATAAAACATCACTAAATATCTAGCAATATATAACGTATTATTGTAATTTTAGAAACTTAATTACCTCAAATGTGTGATTGATATAGGAATTTTGATGCAAAATACTCTCTAAAATCTCATCACAAAAATCACAACCTATGAAATTAAATTAATTAATATGTTAAACATTACTAAACAAATATCACTAAATATCTAATAATAGTAAATGATATTGGTAAACAAATAAAAAAAATCCCAATGTGCCACTAATTATAACCTCAACAAAAAATCAATATAAAATTTCATAACCTAAAAACTTAATAATCAACAAAAACATAAAAATTTTCATATATTTATATTTTGTAAATTATTTAATAAATTTATTTTAACATAACTATATATATAACAAAATAGTTACAATTTTACAAAAAAATTCAAATATACAAAAATATATCTAAATTTCGAAATAAAAAATGATAAAAATTTAAAAAAATCATGAACATATATACTCTAATGAAATCTATACAATGTGATAGGTTAAATTAAAAAAAACTAAAAAATCATAAATCCCTAAAAAACTTCCATGAAAAAACTACAAAATCCTACAATGTATATAAAAAAATGCATAAAAATGTAAAACTAACACAAAATCATGTATATTACTCATCCTAATGCAAAACCTATGATTTTTTTTCAAAATAATTAACTAAAAATCAAGAAAATTTAAAAAAAAAACTTACCTTAGAACCCTAAAAACGCAGCCCCAATTTGGTTTCTCTCCTCTGGTTTGCTCTTTGGTTCGTGTGTGTGAGGAACAAGGCTGGAATTTTAGAGTAATATAAGAGGGAGGCATCCAACGTCTCCCACTGGGAGACGTTGGACACGTGGCACGTCTCCCAGTGGGAGACGTTGGATGTACCCATGAACACTTCCCTAGCCTATTTCCAACGTCTTCCACCATTTTTAATGTCTTCCAATTGTAGCCATTAATATAAACTTTCAATGTCTTACACCATTAGACATTTAAAACCCCTGATAAGTTTTAATGTCTTACACCAATGGTGTAAGACATTGTAGGGAGTCATTGTATATCAAATTTGTTGTAGTGCTCTCTCCCTTTCTCCTCGACCCTTTCTCTACAAATTAACCAACCCTCAAACTTCAACCTATCTCTAAGCTTCAAACCTAGCCCTGTTTCCAGCCTCGCATCGTCGACCACACCACATCCCCATTGCCAGCCATGCATTGTTGAGCATGTCGAGCCTCTGCATCGCCAAGTCCCCAGAAGCCTTCGTCAGTACACCTGCACGAGAAAGGGGTCTGTGAGAGCAAGGAAGAAAGAGACCAGAGTTGTGAGAGAGTGCGACTGAGGGAATTGGGAGAATGAGGGAATTTTTTCATCTGATGTGAGAGAAAGTATTGAGAGAGAATGAGAAATTTTGGCGCTCTAGTTTGTAGAGCATAACATTACAGAGCAAAAATTCAAAACAAAATATGGAAAATAAGAAACTTTGAAAATTTCGAAAGCCCCATTTTTCTTTGAATAAGAAACGTGATTGGAAACACCGAAGATGGTGCCGAACGAAAACCACAAATTTTATAGATTCTATGAGATTCAAGCTGATAAATCTAACATCTTAAACTAATTACTTACCTAGCTTGCCACTGAAGAGAAGAACAAATTTGTAAAGCCCATCGACTAGAAATAAAAAATTTACAGAGGGATAGAGAAAGATGAGAGAGAGAGGGTGAGGAGTTCGGAGACCGTACGACCAAGCCGAAGAAATGAGTCTCTTCTTTGTGTCGATATGTTGAAGGAAATAGGCAGAAATGTTGAAGGAAAGCTCAGATATGTTGAAGAAATTTGTGTGCTGTGTCGATATGTTGAAGGAAATGGGCAGAAATGGGTGTCTCGGTTCTCAAAAATGGGGAAGAGAAGGAGATGGGTGTCTCGGGATTCTCAGTCTCAGAAATGAAAAAAAAATTCTAAGTGGTGGGATGTGTAATATATTACCGCCCTTTTTACATAAAAAGTTGCCCAATATAATACTCTACCATAATACTTTTCTATTAGTATTATATTGATGTGTTATGGAAATGGGTATTTGGTGTAGTGATAGGGTTCCTAGCGAATGTTGTGGATACCTCTAGGGTTGTGTCGGTTGGACCGGGGGAGACCAGATTGGTATGTGAGTTTCCAGGTTTATTTCCAGCAGATCTGCCAGGGCTGCCGCCACAGGGGGAGATTGATTTTGTTATAGAGTTGGTACCAGGAGCGGAGCCAGTATCTAGGACACCTTACAGAATGGCTCCAACGAAGATGAAGGAGTTGAAGATTTAGTTGCAGGGGTTACTAGATTTGGGATTCATCAGACCAAGTTTCTCGCCATGGGGTGCTCCCGTGTTTTTTGTAAAGAAGAAGGATGGATCACTTAGGATGTGTATTGACTACAGGGAACCGAACATGTTGACCATTAAGAATAAGTATCCACTGCCTAGGATTGATAATTTGTTTGACCAGCTGTAGGGAAGAACAGTGTTTTCCAAGATTGATCTCCGATTAGGTTACCATCAGTTAAGGATTAAAGAGGAGGACATACCAAAGACCGCTTTCCAGACGAGGTATGGACACTATGAATTCCTGGTTATGTTCTTTGGATTAACCAATGCCCCAGCATCTTTTATGGACATGATGAATAGGGTTTTCAAGGACTATTTGGACAAGTTTGTGATTGTGTTCATCAACGACATTCTGGTGTACTCTCTCAATCAAAGACATAGCATGAGCAACATCTACGTCTAGCATTGCAGCAGTTAAGGGAGCATAGATTATATGCTAAGTTCAGCAAGGGAGAGTTCTGGTTACCACAAGTTACATTTCTGGGCCATATCGTCAGTAAGGGGGGGATTTTGGTTGACCCAAGTAAGATTGAGGCGGTGAGAGACTAACCTAGACCGAGCATTGTTCCTGAAGTGGGGAGTTTTATGGGATTGGCAGGGTATTATCGGCGGTTTGTTGAGGGGTTCTCCAAGATAGCTACACCATTGACAGAATTGGCAAAGAAGAAGACAAAGTATGTTTGGACAGACAGATGTGAGAACAGTTTCAAAGAGTTGAAGTGATGACTGATCACCGTGCCAGTGTTCAGTTTGCATATAGACAATGAGAAATTCGTGGTTTATTGTGATGCTTCCAGACAGGGTTTGGGGTGTGTGCTGATGCAAGCTGGGAAGGTGATAGCCTACGCATCGAGATAGTTAAAGGAGTATGTATAGGGATATCCCACGCATGATCTGGAATTGGCAGCGGTGGTATTCGCACTTAAGAATTAGAGACATTACCTATATGGTGAGAAGTGCGAGATATACACCGATCATAAGAGTTTGAAGTATTTCTTTACTCAAAAAGATCTGAATATGCGCCAGAGATGGTGGTTGGAGTTGGTTAAGGATTACGATTGTGACATCCTATACCATCCTGGGAAGGCTAATGTAGTTGCTGATGCATTGAGCCGGAAAGGCCCAGGATAGTTGTTCAGTTCGAGACAGATATCCGATAAAGCTAGCGGAGGAGATGACTAGAGCGGGTATAGAGTTGGTGGTTGGTCGGTTAGCGAACATCACTCTTTAGTCTACGCTCCTTGAGAGGATCAATGAGGCATAGGGGAATGATTCCTAGTTGAAGGGTTACAAGGAGAACGTCTTAGTCGACGCGGCTAAGGACTTCTCTATCTCGGAGTTGGGGTTACTGAAGTACAAGGGTTGGATCTGTGTTCCGATGGATTCAGATATCCAGTGGGAGATCTTGGATGAACTGCATACCACTCCCTATTTCTTACATCCGAGTACGACGAAGATGTACTAGGATCTCAGAGCTTTGTATTGGTGGTCAGGCATGAAAAGGGATGTGGTTGATTATGTGGCCAAGTGCTTAACTTGTCAGCAGGTCAAGGCTGAACATTAGAGGCAAGCAGGGTTGCTGCAGCCTCTAGGTATTCCGGAGTGGAAATGGAAAGATATTGCCATGGACTTCATGGTTGGTTTGCCAAAGATTGTGGGACACCATGACTCGGTGTGGGTGATTGTGGATAGGTACACCAAGTCCGGCCACTTTTTACCGGTCAGAACGACTTATACTGTGGAACAGTATTCTAAGTTATATGTGAAGAAATTGTTCGACTTCATGGGGCTCCAAGGTCGATAGTATCCAACAGGGACCCCACCTTCACCTGCATGTTCTGGGAGAGTCTGCAGAAGGCTATGGGCACACAGTTACAGTTTAGTACCGCTTATCATCCTCAGACAAATGGTCAGACTGAGAGGATGATTCAGATATTATAGGACATCTTACGAGCTTGTGTGCTAGATTTTGGGGGATCTTGGAGTAAGTATCTTCCTTTGATTGAGTTCTCGTACAATAATAGTTATCAAGCGACTATCGGAGTGGCTCCGTATGAGATGCTTTATGGGAGAAAGTGCAGATCACCTATCCACTGGGATGAGATAGATGAGAGGAGGTACTTAGGACCTGAGATCGTTCAGAGGACCAATGAGGCGGTTGAGAAGATTAGAACTTGAATGCTTGCCTCCCAGAGTCACCAGAATAGTTACTCAAATCTGAAACACAGGAGCGTGGAATTTCAGGTTGGTGGCCATGTGTTCCTTAGAGTTTCACCTTTGAGTGAAGTGAAACAGTTTGGTGTTCGGGGCAAGCTGAGCCCTAGATTTGTTGGCCCCTTTGAGATTCTGGAATGGGTTGGAGAGGTAGCTTACAGATTGGCGATGCCTCCAGCCTTATCAAGAGTTCATGATGTGTTTCACGTGTCCATGCTTCGGAAGTATGTGTCTGATCCGATGCATGTTCTAAGTTATGGGAATTTGGAGTTGGATCAGGATTTGTCTTATGAGGAGAAGCCGTTTCAAATTCTCGACTGGAAGAACAAGGTCTTGCGAAGCAAGACCATCACTTTGGTGAAATTGTTGTGGAGGAACAACAAGGTTGAGGAGGCGATGTGGGAACTTTAATCTGAGATGCGAGAGCGGTATCCCTAGTTGTTCAGGTATTTTCGAGGATGAAATTTCTGTAAGGAGGCGATAGTTGTAATGACCCAAATTTTCTAATAAGGCTTAGGGCCTTGATTAGCGTGCCTGGAGGGCAATAAGTGATTTATTGTTATAATATGTGACTAGAGAAGCATGTTTAGGTGAATTAAATATGCATGTGGGCCCCCATCTAGTTATTAGGGGCATGTTTGCAATTTTAGCCCATTGAGGGCATAAATGTGATAATTGTGATATACCTGTGATATATTTGTGTTGCACGATCCGAGACAGTCCTAGGGAGCGGTTAGCTAGAAAGTCACAACGGGGTCGAAAATCCGACTCGGGGCGAGTCGAGGGGTAAATCGGGTATTAGACATTTTTATGGGGTTATCGGGTTATGGAAATAAATATTTGGAGATATATTTGAGGTTAGAATGTTTAGGAGGGAATATTGGGGAAATTTACCATTTGGCCCTCGGGGACGTTTTTGGTACCCCGAGCCTTGAGGCAACCATAGAGGCTAAGTAAATAAAACAAAAAAAAAAAACAACGAAACAAAGGAGCACTCAGAAACTTGTAGAAACCGACCCAAAGACTTTCTCTCTCTCTCATTATCTTCTCTAAGCCAAACCAAGGGAAAAGCTGGGAATTAAGCAAGGATTTGAGCTCTTGACTTGGGGATTAACTCAGCATCAATTTGTGGATTCAAACAGAGGCTAAGGTAAACCTTTAATTGTGTTTTAAACCATTGAATTCTGTGATCATTTGGATGAGTTTCTGGTTTTCTTGAGGTTTTAAAGTTTGAGATTGAATTTTGGGTTTGATGGGTTTTGAAGCTAGAATTTGTTAGGTTTTGTTGCTGGAATCATAGTGGAGCTTCTAGGATAATTGAATTAAGTTGTTAGAATGATTTTGGGGGTAATCGGCTTGATTTTGGTAGAGAAAATGGTGGGTTTTTCTGAGTTCGAGGGGTTGGGCCGCAGCATTGTTCTTGCTGAGTCGCGGTCCCTTAGAACTTTGGGGCGTCTAGAAATGGAGGCGTGCCGCGACGCCCTTCAGAAAGGGCCGCGTCACGTGTAGGCTAATTTTAGGCAGGGCCTCTGGTTAAGATGGGGGCCGCGGCATGAGCTCCTAGGGCCGCGACGCTTAGTGCATTTTTGGGTTTTTAAGAGGTTTTAGGCTCGGGAATTCAGTAGTTAAGGTTCGGGATGGATTTTATCACCCGGATTAATAGAATTCAATGTTCCGGAGACTAGAGTTATGACCCAAAGTTATTTAATGGATTAGAACTTGATGGATGGATATTTTTGGTGCGTTGTGACTGGGGTTTCTGCGAGGCTCGGACTAGGGGACTGTGCTTGGGACATCAGTGCCTGGAAAGCTTGGGATACAGGTAAGAAAACTACTGTTCCCATAGAGCTTGAGTTGCAGGGCACGACCCTATATGATAGAGTTGCGGGGCTCGGGCCTATATGAATGTGTTGCAAGGCGTAGCCCTTTGGTTGAATTTACATGTGTTTTAGTATATGTTTAGTAATATTATGTGTACATATAAGTGAATAAACGTCGACGGCCGGCAACGGCGAAGGCTTAGAACGACAAGGGGTCGGGAGCAGAGTTTAGCACGCAGAGTGCGAGTTGCCAGGACGAGACCCTAAAGGATACCTAGGATATCCTCACGGTGTGGACCGCGAACCCAGGGCCTGGTAAAGCGCTTGGGACGGCATGGCCGTATGTGTATAGCCTGATGATGGCTTGTTTATATGTTAAGTATTTTATATGCATATATTATCTGCTTGTGAGGGTTTTCTTGCTGGGCTTCCGCTCACGGGTGCTCTATGGTGCAGGTAAAGGCAAGGGGAAAGTCGACCAACCTTGAGTATGGTGAGCGTGATGAGTGGCGCGTATATGTCTGGTCTGCCTGGCTGCCACGACCACAGATACTTTTGGGAGATGATTGTACTAAACTTAAATTTTGTCGTTTAGCCGACTCTGGTTATATTTTTGAATTGTAAATATTTCTAAACAATATTTTTGGGATCCCAAATGTTAAAGGCTTTACAATTTCCAATGATTGGTTTATTTTCAAAGTTTATGACTCTGATTATGGTTTAATTACACTTTTGTCTTAAAACCTCGACTAGTGAGTTAATTGCACGTTTTAACTCACTTAGTAACGACTCTAAGGTAGTAGGGCGTTACAGATATGTCGCCTACGGAAGATACGGAAAACACACCGATTTCGCACGAACGAAACCACGGAAGCTCGGGACATAGGTAGGGGTGATATATCACCTAGGGTAGGCGATATATCGGCTCCTGGAGCCATTTTTGAAATTTTGTGGATTTAAATTAAAAACAGCCCTCAACAACCTAGATTTTCTTCTCAACGTTTTTGACCGAGTTCTGGGCATCTGTTGAACCAAAAATTCAAATCTTTTCAATTTATATTCATTTTAAAAGGGGTTAGTTTCACTCTTTGAACTCTATAAATAGGACCTAGTACTTAGCCATTTCATTCATCATTCAAGCATTTTCCAGAGGCTCCCAGCTGCTACGTTTACTCTAGAGAGAAAACACTAGGGTTTCAGATTTAAAAGCTTTTAAATCTAGGCTTTATAAACACTTGGGAAGCGAGATAGAGTGACATTTCAGTATTGATGTGTAGAACAAAGTTCTAGTCCATTCAAGGTATTATTATCCTCAGGTTTAATCCATCATAGTTCTTTTATTTTCTTTCATTTTCTATTAGATCCTAACTTGATTTTATGACTTCTTGGTTAGGTGTTTAAATTCCTTGAAACTTAAGGTTCTTCGAGAAGTTTCTATCTTGATGGTTTAGATCTCCTTTTCATCTCCATTTTTTTAGAAACTCATGATTCTTATTTTTGGTTTTAGGAATTTTCCAATCCCGTTCTTATCTCCAATATTCCTGTTTTTTATAAGGAAAATAGGTTAGATTATATGTGTTATGATATGTTTATATGCTATGATATGTTATGTGCTATGTATATATGTATGAATATGTTTTTAGTCGCTTGGGGCTTATAGTTGCTTAGATAGCAAACCCCAAGATTTTTATCATTATCGTGGTTTAGAGTTATGATTTACCCTACCTTGATTAGTAGACTAAGGATCTAGATGAGTTATCATATACTATTTTGTGATCCAACCTACCTCGATTAGTAGATTGAGGACCTAGATGGTTTTATCACATGCCATGGTAATGAGTTAATGACCATTAATATTGTAGTCCTATATGATATACATTTTTACGTCATATGTTTTATAGTATATGTTTTATGATATATTCTTATTATTTATGATATATTTTAGATGGTGCAAGAAAATGAACTTGGAAGGCGGGACAGATTCGTGGCAGCTTGGCATGTGTATTGGGGATGAATGGACTGCTGGAAGATCGAGGATGACGTTGTTTAAAGTCTTTTAATTTATGTTTTATGTATTTCCACACTTAGTATTTAAATGATTGATTAAATTTTATGTTTTTATGTTTTATGTGCTAAACAATGGGTACCCATACCTTATTTTGTATTTCGTATCGTATTTTGGATTTTTAATAAAGTTCTAATATTTTATTTATGTATGTATTCCAAAATAATAGTTATGTTTAGTAGATTTTAATGGTCTGAGGTCTAGAATTAGTCGGGGCATTACAGTTATCTCCTGAGGGTCGTGACGTTGATGGGGTAGCCTAGGCCGAGGCTGAGTTAACATTCATCGTTGTAGTTATGGGTTGAGGGGTCAGTTTTAACGGTGACCTCGCTTCCTTTACATTGACAAATCTCTAAGCCCTTTTGTTGAACTCAATTATTTTCCTTATCGGTTTTCTCTACATATCATCCCAAAGGGAACTTCCTGGTAATATACCAGCTCGTACAACCATAAGGTGACAACTGTCATTGATGTTGCGAGATCGTGCCACCTCTATGTTAAACCTCGTGAGGTAACTTTTCAACGATTCACTCGACTGTTGTCTAACATTTGTCAAGGTCGAGGCTTCAGGCCTGACGCCTTCCATGGCTTTGATTTTTTTTTTTTGAATTCCTTCGCCAACTGATCTCAAGACGAGATCAAATGTCTTTTGAATTTTTCGAACCAATTTTTTGCTAGTCCTATCAAAGTGGTCAGAAATAACATGCACCTGAGCTCGTAGCCAATGTTGCTAGCTTGCATATGTTGGGTTTTATGCCCTTATAAAACCATGTCGGACATGTAGCACGATTTCATATTATCAATAAAAGTAGTAGAAATCATTTAGTTTGACAACCGTGTTGCTTGCTTGTTTTATTACATGATTATTGAAATAATACAAACATTTATAAAATCCCGAATATATGGATAGTTACAATTATAATGACTAGGTCACAGTGGATTACAGTTGTAATTATATGTTCAAAAGAACGAGTCCTAAGATTAGATTAGTGCATTGGATTTTCACTGATTAGGCAATCTATGATATGATCTACTTACACATTTAGGGTGTGATGTCTTGTCCAAGTAGATAAGATCGGATGTATTTAGTCACATCAGACTAGGACCGATATTGATTATTGATTGATAAATAAGTATCGTTGTTATCAAATCTAATCAATATCACAACGTTGACCATATGTTAAGTCGATCTTAATTCTGAGTGATAATATTCTGCTAATTATATTATTTAAATCTTTTGACTTGTTCGTTACCAGCTTACCCTACGGTCTAGCCCATACTTACATCTTGGAGATTTATTAGTGTAATTGAGTGGGAGTATTATTCATAGATACGAAATCTATAACTTCTGTATGAGAAGTGAAAAGATGATTTCCTTAATTGCGTTTGTTCAAAAGGTTAAATAATTGAGATCTCATTTCTGTGATTAAGTTCACGAAAATATCATTTATAAGGAACTTAGTGGGAGTTAAGGATAAAATACTGATGAGGGGTAAAACGGTAATTTGCACCCAGCTCGTTAGTAAGTCATCGATAGAGGATTGACTGATTGTAATGGTTATAACAATGGATAACATATTTATGGTTTTGAAAATACGTTCTATGAATTCAAGAGTTCGATTCCGAGTCTATAGTGGAGCCACGAGGAATTAATAAGGTAGTGAAATTATTCGTAAATAAATTCACGGTGACTTGTTGGAGCTTGATGTCATGGATCTGTGGTCCCTGCATCACCTTTGAGTAAATCATCTAGAATGTCTCAATTAATTGATTTAATTATCAATTAAGATTTTTAAAGTTGACTAGGTCAATTTTGGAAAATTTACAAAGATATGAGATTTAGAGAAAAAATGAGAATCTTTGGGTAAATTTATTAATATTGATAAATTGGTATCAATATCAATAAATAACATTAAATCAAGTTTCAAATTATAATTAGTTGATTTGAATAAGGATTTAATTAATTAATTAAAAAACAAATAAATAAAAGGTTTTGAATTTAGGCCCAGTTGGGATTTAAATTCAAAACAAAGAGATTGGGCCCAAGTCCATTTATGGCAGCCCAAGGCTTTTATTTTTGTTTATTATTTTTAATTAATTTAAATTTAAATAAATCTCATTAAGTTGCCTATATAAGGAATATGATATCTAGGGTTTTCATAAGGAAGTGAGTTTCAGTTGATTGGTAAGTGAAAACCTAGACAGTCTAACCTTTCTTGGCCACTCTCTCTTCTTCTTCTCTTCAAGATCTCTATCTCATGTGTTGAGAACCAGCCCACACTAGTTCGAGGTTGATCAAAGGCTTGGTGAGGAAGACTGTGTTGCTTATCTTGTTCAATCTCTTGATAATACTCTGCTACAGAAAGGAATCAAGGGTTAGAGAGATTGAAGGATGGAGTTGTTCCAGTTCCGCTGCGTAATGTAAGTTTCTACTTTACTTTGTATTTGTATCAATTTCATAGGAGCATGTTCTAGGATTTTGCATGTTTGTTTGATAATATGTAAATTGCATGAAACTAAATAAAGATCCTGCAATGAGTTTTTCCAACAATTCATGGTATTAAATGTGCTCAGGAGACTTATGGGTTTGAGTTCCCATCAAATGGAGCTATGTGGGGTATATTGAACCCATGAGGGAATGGCGTGTTTGAAATATGTGGAGCGAAAAGCTCGAGCTCCTCATCAAAGTCATCAGCCTTGTCCCTGTTCCTTTCATCCTAAAGGAGCGTGAATGCTCTTTCGACCTGATTATTCTCTCCTACTAGAGGTAGCTGGTTATTGTTTATAAAAACTCCAGCTCCCTACCCAGGCATAGGGTTATACTGATTCCCATATACTGGTTGCACAAGTTCCTTTCGGATGTTCAAATGATCGTGTCAATCAGGGTTCGCGAGATTAGCCTTCCCTCAGTTATGGTTCAGATGATCTTGAAGATCAGGATTATTGCCATAATTCCCAGTATTCCTGGGTTCGGTATCATATACGCTTACATACCTAGTGAGGTCCCACTCATAAAACTAACGTTTCTTTCTGGTTGATGGGCTCAATGGTTACGAGGTGGATCTTCCACCGGCCCTCTTACTCCAGTTGTTTGCAATCTTGAAACGTGGCTTCCTGCTGGTTGGTCACCCCTATTGTAACATCTTACTACCCAGAGATCATTACGCTGTCCATTTTAAACAGTGCTAAACTCGCTAAATGAGTCTTTTGTCCATAATCGTGTAACTAATGTGATTAATAGTTTAGGGTTAAAAATTTTGGTCAAAGATTCAACGTTTCACTAAAACGTTTACTGTATACATTGGGATCCCAAAATATATTTTAAAGGTTACAATAAAAGATTTACAACCAGCCGACCTAAGCGGAAAAATAGGGTTTAACCCTAGTTCCTCTTTAAACCCTCGGCTGTGGTCGAGCAGCTGCATATGTACACATCGTCACCTAAGCTCTCCAACTCAAGGATGGTTCATCTTTCTTTTGCCTTTACCTTCACCACATAGCACCCGTGAGCCGAGGCTCAGAAAGAAAACTCAAACACATGCTTATAAGAAAATAATAACATGTCACCAAATCATAATAAGCATGCCTAGCAGTAATAACAATATTCATGCATGCAGGTAGGCAGGTACAGATAAATGATTGTGGAGTCCTGCTCTCAGAGTATATCACTAATAAATCTATCTCTATATAGATGACTAATAAGCCTATCTCTGTATAGATGACTAATAAGTATATCTTGGTATAGATGACTAATAAGTCCATCTCTGTATAGATGACTAATAAGGCTATCTCTGGATAGATGACTAATACGTCGATATCTGAATAGATGACTAATAAGTCACTCTTTGAATAGATGACTAATAAGTCTATCTCTAAATAGATGACTAATAAGTCTATTTCTCGGGATCCTCTCCCTAAGCCATGTGACGTTTTAGTCACCTGAGCCTTTTGGCCCTGGCTCTACGTAACTGGCCTTTATACTAGACAAGCGATTTAGTTTTCTTTGACCTTGGGGCCATTAAAGCATATAATGCTCATGTTGATCAGATCTAATCATTTCGGCTTGTGTTAAACACGTTAATACCGTCTTGACTCATAAGCCAATACCATACGACCAATGCTCAGTATTACTGCTGATCTTGACTGATAAGTTACAGCTTCACAATCAATACTGACACCATTGTTGTTCCTTGACTAATAAGTCAATGCTTCCTCAATGAGGTAATGCAAACAGATATATATCATATGTCAAATATCCAGATATAAGGAATTCAACATTCTTAATCAATCATCACAAGCATAATTATAATCATGCACAATTACAGAGACTCAAGCTCTGGAAAACTCCATATTTCACCTTCATGCCATGCCATAATCATATATATTGCATGCATCACATATTGGGTGCAGTTTTCATACCTTCGGTCCAAGCACAGGTTACCAATAAATGACCCTTGAGCACAATCTTGTTTCCAAGCATCTAACGATAACCTAGTCACAACCATAATATAAAACCTCATCAAAATGAGTAAATAAATACTTCCAGACCCAAACCTAGCCTCATGGACATTGAATCCTACTTAACTTGGTAGTAGGATTGATCACAGACCCTTAGAATTAAGTTCCCATGGCTAAAAACCAAATATGGGCAAAAATGTACAAGCCAGGCGCGAATTGGCCCTGAGGGTCGCGACTTGCCCCCAAGTCAGAGAGAATTTTCCTGGGCTTCAGGGTGTGGGCCACGACTTTACCCCTCTTGGGTCACGGCGCGCCCCCTACGCAGAGCCTCCTTGGCTCCTGGTTCATCCCGGTCGCAACTTGCTAGAACAAGGTCGCGACTTGACCCCGAAACCAACAATTTTCTACATTTTTTCTCATTTAAAATCCTCTAAAAACCTATCCAAACACATCCAAATCCCAAAATCAAAGTTCCCAAACATCCCAATTATCCAAAATCAATGATACCCAAGTCTCAAACCATCCAAAAACTCATCAAAACATAAAATCCGATCAAAGCTTAAACACTTTTAAAACATAGAACTTAAAACTTGGATTACCTCCGATTGATTCATTTCCCAACTAAATCCTCCAGCTAATAAGCTTCTAATCTACCCTAGAATCACTATGCCTCAATCCTTTCTTGAATTTGAGTCCTAAAACTCAAGTTTCCTTCGAAAATGCGAACAGGTGTCGAAAAGGGAACGGGAGGGAGAGAGAACGTTCTTTTATAATTATGATAGGTTACTTCAAGCTTAAGTAACCTCAAGCAATCCTAATGCCCAGGGTCCCAAAAATGCCCCCCGGGGTAATATAGTCAAAATTCCCATAATTTTCCCCCGATCTCACTAACTCCCAATTTATCATCAAATATTTATTCTCATTACCCAATATCTCGATAATGTGCTAAATACCTCTTGATTCAGTCCGAGTCAAGTATGGATCCCATTGTGACTTTCTCACTGGCTTGCCTCCTAGGATCGTCTTATGCTGAGTAACCCAAGCATAACCAAATAATAATGAAGTACCACACACATTCCACATATATGCCAAATATGCCTATAACGGGCCAAATTATGAAAATTACCCAATTAAACAAAAATGGGCCCACATGCATATTTAATAACCTAAACATGCATATCAAGTCATATTATAATCTAACTCACATAATCACATAATGATACACATAAATATTATATAATCACATAATCCGAAAATTTGCCATCCTGGCCCCCTAATCAAGGCCCTAAGCCTTATTAGGAAAGTTGGTCGTTACAACTATCCCTTCCTTATAGAAATTTAATCCTCGAAATTTTATCTAAGTATCCCGGAATATCAATCCCGCATATCTGATTCCAGTTTCCAGGTCGCTCCCTCGACCCTACTGTTTCTTTATAATATCTCAACACAAGGTATAACTTTGTCTCTCAGAACCTTGTTCTTTATGTCTCATATCTGAGCTGGTTACCCTTTACAGGATAACTTAACCTCTAATTCCAAATTCTCATAACTCAACACATGAATCTCATCTAACACATGTTTCCTCAACATGGAAATATGAAATACACTATATACGGCTGACAGTGCCAAAACTAAGGCCACTCCAAATGCAACCTTACTGATCCTATCCAGGATTTCAAAAGGTCTTACTAATCTAGGGCTCAACCTGCCCTTATTTCCTCACCCCTTTATATGGTGATAATCTAAGGAAGATTCAGTCTTCCACTTGGATCTCCATGTTCCTGCATTTCAGATTAACATAACTTTTCTATTTACTCTGAGAAGCGAGCATCTGAGCTCTAACCTTTTCAATAGTCTCAATGGTCCCCTGAACTACCTCAGGATTCAGATATAACATTTCACCCATATCATCCCAATGAATGGGTTATAAACATTCCTTACCATACAACATCTCATAAGGTGCCCCTCCAATAACTGGATAACTCTCTCTATGATTTATCATCAGTCTGAGGATAATAAACTGTACTAAACTCCAACTATATACCCATCACCTTTTGTAACCTTCCCTAAGACTTGGAAGTAAAAACACGGTCCTCATCTAATAAGATAGACCTCGAATTACATGAAGGCATACTATCTCTCTCACATAGAGATCTGTATACTGGTCAACTGTATTACTCGTCCTTACTGATAGAAGTGAGCTAACTTTGTATACTGGTCCATAATGACTTGAACCAAATAATGCTGACCCACTATCCTGGGCAGCCCCACCGCGAAATCCATTGCGATGTTCTTTTACTTCTACTATGGACTACACAATGGCTGCAACGACCATACTAATTTAGAATACTCTGTCTTGACCTGCTAACAGGTTAAGAACTTCACCACATATTCAGTTATGTCCCTCTCCATCCCAGGCCACCAATATAAAGCTTTCAGATCCTAATACATCTTCCATCATGCCTAGATGAAGAGAATAAGAGGTAATATGAGATTCATCAAGAATCCCTCATTTAATCCCAGTGTCCATCGGATCCCAAGTCCGATCCCTATAGCATAATAAATTCATACCTGACACTGGATAATCCTTAGCTAATCCAGCTAAGACATTCCCCTCAATTATTCCCATCTATGGGTTCACTTAACTGCTTTCCTTTAACCCTCTCTGAAATATTAAACTCAAATGTAATGTTGGCCACCTGGCCCACCAAAAACTCTGCTCTAGTTCTGATCGTATCCCTCAACCAACATGTTGCTTGGGCAATCACCTTTTCCTGACAATGAGGTATCATAATAACCTAAAAACAAGTTCTGATCTGTAAGAAGACTTAGAAATCTTCAACAAAGCACATGTAATATCCTGCCCGTCCAAGGAAACTCCTGCCCTCTGAGGCATTCCTTGACCTTGGCCAATCTCCAACTGAGAGTATACCACAATACCATCGATCAAGACGATCACAAATCCAATTAAGATAATCTTTGAATACTCTGTTCATCTAATCCATCAAAACAACTCAGCACTCCTAGTGCCCTTATCTAATATAAAAAGTAGTCTTTTACATATCCTTCTCCCTGATCTTCAACTGGTACTAGCTAGATCAAAGATCCACCTTGAAGAATATTGTCTTACTCAATAACTGAGCCTTTAGTTCTTACAGTTCTACTGAAGCCATTCAATACAATGCCCTAGACATGGTTTCATCCCTGGCACCAATCTAATTACCATTCGATCTCTTTGGTTAAGGATAATCCTGACAAATCCCCTGGAAACCCATCAAGAAACTCACAGACTGATCCAGTCTGTCCTGATCCCACTGGCACAACCTAAGTGGTATCCACCACACTAGCTAGTAGTTCTATGCATCCTCCTGCAATAGATCTCTAGCTATAAATATAAATGCCATAAACATACAAAATACATGCACAGTGCCAACACATACAAGGGTTTCTCACCCTCAAACTCAAGGATTACTATCCTTTCCTCGCATTTATCCGTAACGCCCTAAACTCCAGGGACCGTTACGGTGCACATTGCAAACAGTGCTAAACTCGCTAATCGAGTCATTTGGCCATAAACGTGTAACTAAGTATGATTAGCAATTTAGGGATTAAAATTTTTGGTTAAGATATAACGTTTCACTAGAACGTTTATTATATACATTGGGATCCCAAAAATATAATTTAAAGGTTTATTACAACAAATATTTATAACCAGCCGATCTAAGCGGCAAAACAGGGTTTAACCCTAGTTCCTCTCCTTCAAACCTCGGTCGTGGCGGTCGAGCAGCTGCATATGTACACATCGTCACCTAAGCTCTCCAACTCAAGGATGATCCAACTTTCTTTTGCGTTTACCTGCACCACATAGCACCCGTGAGCCGAAGCCCAGCAAGAAAACTCAATATGCTCAAGAGCAATCATATCATGATATCAAATCACATCTGGCATGCCTAGCACACATAGCTCAATTCAATCATGCAAATAATCTCATATAAAGCTTGGGAATCAAGGATAAGAAATCTTGCCCTCCTGATTGGATGACTATCAAGTCAATCCTAATCAGATGAGTGGTTTAACACTTGAGGTTCTGGTAAACCATACTGAGTGACTGACAAGCAAGTCACTAGGGGGCTCAGTACCCAAAGCCATGCAAATGATGATCAGAATGATCATAAAGATCTTATAGCCCTGAACAGATGAGTGAATATCACTTTGAGGTTCTGTTAACCATACTGAGTGACTGACAAGCAAGTAACTATAGGGCTCGGTGCCCATAGCCGTGTAACGAAACCGTTACCTGGGCTTTCTTGCAATGGCTCTAATCAGATGAGTGACTGATGGGTAGTCACTAGCTTAAACAGATGAGTGATTGCTGGGTAAGTCACTAGCTTAAACAAATGAGTGAATGATGGGTACGTCACCCAAGCTCTTTTAGTTTTCATCAAACTTGAGGTCGGTCCGGCATTAATGCTCTTCTGAGTCATTTAATGCAGATGTTGATTAGATCTAATCTTTGTTGGCTTGCGTTCAACACGCTAAAGCCGTTCCTGACTTATGAGTTAGCACTGTGTGACCAGTGCCCAGTACCACTACCAAACTTGACGAATGAGTCACAACTTCACAGTTGATACTAACACCTTTGCCAATTCTGACTAATTAGTCAGTGCCATGCACAAGTCAGCAATGCTACCAAGCATATGTCATATGTCGAATATTCAAACGTAGGGCATTCAACATGCTTACTTAACAGTTGCTAGCATAATTATGATCATGCAAAAACACAGAGACTCAAGCTCTGATCAGTCTTATGGCCAATATTCATGGCATGCCCTAATCACATGTTTCTCGTGCATCACATGCATCACACTTAATCATCCAGCATGCCTCAATAATAACCATATGCAAATGAGCAAGATTGCTAAGCATTCAATATGCTATCAATATTCACATTTAAACATCCAACATGCATCAAGAATAACCATGCATGTCACATATGGGGTGCAATTTTCTTACCTTTGGTCCAAGCACAAGTTACCAATAAACGAGCCACAAGCACGATCCCGATTCCAAGCCTCTAGTGAAAACCTAGTCACAACCACAAATGGTGATCCACTCAGTTCAAGTTCTAAAACCAATCCCGGAACCAAGACCTAGCCTCCAAGACATCAAACCCCACTAATTTGGGTAATAGGAATGATCCCGAGGCCAAAAACCAAGTTCCCGAGGACAAAACACCCAAATGGGCTCAAAAATACCCAAGAGCCATGGCCCTAACACCATGAGCCATAGCCCCCAGCAACAACAGGAGCAAGGGCCGCGGCGCCCCTCACTCAGGGCCGCGGTGCCCAGGAAGGCCAAAATGCCTCCACCTGCTTCTTCGAGCTAGGGTCGCGGCCCAACTTCGGGCCAGCCATTTTTCTCCGTTTTCAACCTTTTAAAACCTCCCAAAAACATACCTAAACACCTCCAAATCCAAAAATCAAAGTTTCCAAACATTCCCATGATCCAAAACCCATAAAACCCAAGCTTCAAATCTAACAAAAAACTTATCAAAACACAAAGTCCAATTCAAGCTTAAAAACTTAAAACTTGAATTACCTCCAATTAAGTTGTTCCAACTAAATCCTCCGGCTAAAAAGCTTCTAATCTTCCCTAGGATAGCTATGCCTCAATCCTCGCTTGAATCCGAGTCCTAGAACTCAAGTTACCTTCAAAAATGCGATCGGGAGACGAAAATGGAACTTAGAGGGAGAGAAAACGTACATAACGTTCTCTTTATTGTTTTAAAAGGTTACTTCAAGCTTAAGTAGCCTCAACCAAATCCTAATGCTCGGTGTCCCGAAAACACTCACAGGATGTAACGACCCGAATTTGCTAATAAGACTTAGAGCCTTGATTAGTGTGCCTGGAGCGCAATAAATGATTTAATATGTTAATATGTGGATTTATGTGAATATATGGTAATGATGCATGTTTAGTTGAGTTAAATGTGCATGTGGGCCCCGTCTGGATATTAGGGGTATAAATGTGATAAATACTATATATATGTGATATGTCTGTGCAGCACGATCCGAGACAGTCCTGGGGAGCGGTTAGCCAGGAAGTCACAACAGGGTTGAGATACCGACTTGGGGCAAGTCGAGGGGTAATTTGGGTATTAGATATATTATGGGGTTATCGGGATACGAAAATAAATATTTGGAGATATATTTGAGGATATAATGTCTAGAGGGAATATTGGGGAAATTTACCATTTTGCCCTCGGGGACGTTTTGGTACCTCGAGCCTTGAGGTAACCCTATAGACTTAAGTTAAGTAAAACAAAAAGGAAGAATTATTTAGAAACTTTGGGAAACCGACATATACTTTTCTCTTTAGCTAAGGATAGCTTCTCACCACTCTCTCTCCCTCTCTTTTTCTCTAAGGCATATCAAAGGGAAATTCTGGTGGAAGTAGCCAAGGATTGAGGATTTTGAGCTGTTAGAATTAAGGAGTTAAAGCTGGGCACTTGGGGGAAAACAGTTCAGAAGCATAGCACAGCAAAGGTAAGCTCTAATTATGGGGATTATGCTTGGATTTCAGTTGTGTTTTTGGGTTATGCATGTGGGTAGAACTTGATCTGTTTTTGAGTATTTTAGTTGAGTTTTGGAGCAGGTTTTAATGGGGTTTTGATGTTGATATTGAGCTGGAATGTTTGTGTTAATTATCTGGGATTGTTAGCTAAGTTTTGGGTGAATTAGCTTGAGGAAAACGTAGAAAGTTGATGAAGAATTCTGGGTTGGAGGTGAGGGCCGTGGCCCTAGGATGGGCGCGCCGCGGCTCGTGTGTGCGCGCGACCATGGGAGGCCGAGAAGTTCATGCGCGCTGCGGCCCATGTGGGTGTCAATGAGGTGCTAGCCTCTGTTTTGAGGCTAGCCGCGGCGCTTGTGGGTAGGGTCGCGGCTCTTAGTGCCAGTTTGTGTTTTTAAGGGTGTTTAGGCTTGGGAACTCAATGGTTAAGGCTCGGGATGGATTTTATCACCCGGATTGATAGAATTCAAGGTCCCAGAGGTTAGGGTTATGGCTCAAAGTTATTTATTGTATTAGAACTTGATGGATGGATATTGTTAATGTGTTGTGACTAGGGTTTCAGCGAGGCTCAAGTTAGAGGACTGTGCTCGGGACGTCGGTGCTCGGAGAGCTCGGGACTCAGGTAAGAAAACCCTTGTTCCCATAGAGCTTGTATGCAGAGCTGAGCCCAATGTGTTTGAATAGAACTGGTATGCAGGGCTGAGCCCAAGGTATTTAAATTGTCGGGCGTAACCCTTTGATTGTATTTGCTAGTATACCGTATTTGTTCAATATGCTATGAGTGCAATTATGTGAATGATCAGCAAGAGCCAGGAACGGTGTAGACCGAGGTCGGTAGAGGGCCAGGAAGGGCATTAGGCATGTTGAGTGCAAGGCTGAGAATGGCAAGCGGCCGGGAGCAGCGTTGAGCACGTGGGGTGCGAGTTGCCAGGGCAAGTCCCTAAAAGGATACCTGGGATATCCTCACGGTGTGGACCGCGAACCCAGGGCTTGGTAAACGCCTGGGACGACTAGGCCGTATGTGTTTAGCCCATTGGTGGCCTGTTTATATGCTTGATATATGTATTGCATATGTTATCTGTTTGTGGGTTTTCTTGCTGGGCTTCGGCTCACAGATGCTCTGTGGTGCAGGTAAGGGTAAGGAGAAAGCCAACCGACCATGAGTGTAGCAGGTGTGAGGCGTCGTGTACATGTTGGGCCAGCCTGGCTGCCACAATCAGAGGATTTTGGGAGATGGTTGTAAATAAACTTAGATTTTGTCGTTTAGTCGACTTGGTTCGATTTATATGATGTAAATGTTTCTAAACTGTATTTTGGGATCCCAGGTGTCAAACTTTTATGATTTTCAATGAAATGGAATTATTTCTAAAGTTTTTCCTCTGTTATGGTTTAATTACACTATTTATTCTAAAATCTTGATTAGCGAGTTGAATGCACGTCTTTAAACTCACTTAGTAACAACTCTAAGGAAGTATGGCGTTACACAGGAGCAAAATAGTCAAAACCACCAGAATTTCCCCCTGATCTTACTAACTCCCAATTTATCACCAAATATTAATTCACATTACCCAATAACCCAGTAATGCTCTAAATACCCCTTGACTCACTTTGAGTCAAGAATAAATCTCGTTGTGACTTTCCCACTAGCTTACCTCCTAGGATCATCTTGTGCTGAGTAACCCTAGCATAACCAAACAATAATAAAGCACCACACACATATCACATATATGCCAAATATGCCCGAAATGGCCAAAATATGAAAATCACCCAATTACTCAGAAATTGGTTCACATGCATATTTAATACACCTAAACATGCATATATTCATTTAATAACACAATAAATCAATTATGGCCCTCCCGGCCTCCTAATCAAGGTCCTAAACCTTATTAGGAAATTTGGGGCATTACATTATCATTGCCCCATACTTGGCTAACCAATCCATATTCAGGATAATATTGAAGTCAGTCATAACCGACCCTATCAAAT
The DNA here is from genome assembly GCF_963169125.1 of Humulus lupulus. Classification (NCBI taxonomy): domain Eukaryota; kingdom Viridiplantae; phylum Streptophyta; class Magnoliopsida; order Rosales; family Cannabaceae; genus Humulus; species Humulus lupulus. Next base: position 18,920,876 of record NC_084801.1, on the reverse strand, counting down.
CAACTGATGAGTCCTCTCTCCACAATAATCCAACTCATCTTTTAAAATTACCAATAGAGTATGTAACAACATTTTTTATATGAATGTCAAAATATGTATGTGCTGTTTCATCTACAGGGTTTGTTGTTCAGTCTTTGAATTGTATATTGCATATGTTGTCTCTATTAGTACTACTTAGTCTCTAGTTACATCTACTGAGTGTTGCAGATTAATAAGTACACGTCAGCTATTGTCGGTTTAATTGGAAACGTGTTAAATCTTATTAGCTGCTTGTTTAGTTGATCAGTTAGTGGTTAAGGTTGCTATAAATAGATTAATCTATTTCTAACAACCTAACCCTCTTTCTGTTAGTTTGTCATTGTGAGAAAACAGAATCTTGTTTTTCTCTCTTCGTTTCTTCTTTCTTTCTTCTGTTCTTGTAGGTTCACCATTGTTGGAGGTGAAGCTTGTTGCAGAGCTGTGGGAGGTTCTGATCAGATTCGAAGGGAGTTCGAATCTGGCTAGTAGAGGGATTCAACTAGCTTGCTCGAGGGGATCTTGAGTGTTTGAATCGAGGGATTCGATTCACAAGTTCCAAGGGATTTGGAAACTGTTCTTGAGTGGTTATTCAAGTTTTTAGGGTAATCTGTAACTTTTGTATTGTAAAGATGTTGATTTCATTTCTGAACTGGTTATTGTAATTAACATTGGATTTATTAGTGAAAGTTACATCTTACCCAATCCAAGCACTAGTCGGCTGGAATTCGTTCCCAGTGCAGATGAAGCTTGTAAAATTCTATGTGTGATTTTACTTTGCTTTAAATTGTTTGTTTTGTTCTAGTAGATCAATTCTTGATTCAAGAAGTTAGATATAGCACTTTCAGAGTATCACAACATAACCATGTAATCTCCATATCAAATCTATGCCTCTCTAGATGCAAGAAGCAAAGAACAACATGGTACCAAAACCAGCCAGCACAATACAAAAAATCAGAACTAGAAAGCTGACCTGCCACCATTGAGGAACCAGCCTCAGTCTCAGTCTCTGGCTGCATTGGAGCAAACACACGAGCTGGAGTTGAGCTGTCCACCCCCTTTTTCTCATCCTTCCATCGTCCTAGGCAGTCCTTCTTAAGATGCCCAACCGTTCAACAAAAGAAATATGCCTTTGCTCGACATTCCTTCAGATGATACCTCTTGCACCGAGCGCATTTTGGGTACAGTCTCCAATTCTTGTTCTTGCACAATCCAATAAAAGGAGGTGTCACTATCTGAGCTCCGCGCTCTCTGACACCCTCCTTCTCAATCTGATTTCCTATGCTCTCAGCAAAAAGAGCCCTCCCTACCACCTGAGCGATGGTAGAGATTTCATGCACTGGGAAAACTTTAATGCCTTGAGCTATTCTGGAATTCAATACCTGTATAAACCTTTCCTTCCGAGCCACATCCGTGGGTACCATATCAAAAGAAAACTTTTCCAACCCATCGAATTTGTTAACATATTCTGTTATTGTTGCATTTCCCTGAACGAGGTTCAGAAACTCATTCATCTTAGTAGTCTTGACTGCATCACAATAATATCTTTCATTAAACAGCCGCATAAATTCTTTCCAGTCCATCACAGTTGTATCTCGTGTCTGAGATACTACTTCCCACCATGTCCGGGCATCATCCCGCAATACATATGTAGCACAGATCACCCTATCGTGACCTAGCACCCCATACTGTCGATAATAGAACTGATCATGCCCATCCATTGCTCAGCTCTGAATGGATCAAGGCCTCCCTAAAAAACTGTAGGGTAATATCCCTAAAATCTTCCACAAAGAAATTCCCACCTGTTCTCAACACTAGGCTGAACTAATACTAGTGCCACTCCTGGCATAGCAAAGGAAGAGATGTTCCCTGACAGAACCTGCTGCTATTTTAAACACCTGATCTCTTCCTCTTGCCTCTGCAATCTTAATTGCACATCTGTAAACACCTGCTGGAAATTCTGAGGGACAGGTGAAGAATTCAAACTCGCTGGCTGTAATTCCCAGCCTCGGTATAACCACCACCAGGTCACATTAATTGCCTTGGGTACATAACCTCTGATTAAATCTGCAGTCAATAACTTGACCCATTAAACATGATGAACATATCAAAAGCCTTCCCCATGGGAACAATCATACCACACTATATTCACAACCACTGCAGTGCTAAAAACATGCCCATAGCAATCATACATCAATCATAATCCCTGCTCTTCCAACATACATACCATGCCTCCAACTTCAGCATGCAAATAGCACATTTATATATTAACTGAACAGGTAATCATATAATCATATCAATAATCAAGAGTCAGGCTCTATCAGAATCTCACGCTCCCTAATACAATATCCAGGTAAAGCATTTACATTCTATTTAAGGAGTTAACCACATAACCATATAAATAGTTACCATACCTTGAGTGAAGCTTGTCTTTAGTGACGAGTGTACATGCCCAGCTTGTCTATAGGAACCCTTAACCTTGGCTTACTCTAATACCAAGTTGTAACACCCTACTACCCAGGGATCGTTACGCTATGCATTTCAAACAGTGCTAAACTCACTAAACGAGTCTTTTGGCCATAATCGTGTAACTAAATGTGATTAACAGTTTAGGATTAAAATTTTTGGTGAAAGATTCAACGTTTCACTAAAACGTTTGCTATATACATTAGGATCCTAAAATATATTTTAAAGTTTAATTACAATAAAAGATTTACAACCAGCCGACTTAAGCGAAAAAATAGGGTTTAACCCTAGTTCCTCTTTAAATCCTCAGCCGTGGTGGTCGAGTAGCCGCATATGTACACATCGTCACCTAAGCTCTCCAACTCAAGGATGGTCCATCTTTCTTTTGCCTTTACCTGCACCACATAGCACCCGTGAGCCGAGGCTCAACAAGAAAACTGAAACACATGCTTATAAGAAAATAATAACATGTCACCTAATCATAATAAGCATGCCTAGCAGTAATAACCATATTCATGCATGCAGGCAGGTATAGATAAATGATTGTGGAGTCATGCTCTCTAAGTAGATGACTAATAAGTCTACCTCTATATAGATGACTAATAATTTTTTCTCTGTATAGATGACTAATAAGTCTATCTCTGTATAGATGACTAATAAGTCCATCTCTGTATAGATGACTAATAAGTCACTCTCTGAATAGATGACTAATAAGTCTATCTCTGGATAGATGACTAATAAGTCGCTCTCTGAAGAGATGACTAATAAGTCTATCTCTGGATAAATGACTAATAAGTCACTCTCTGAATAGATGACTAATAAGTCTATTTCTGGGGATCCGCTCCCTAAGCCATGTGACATTTTAGTCACATGGGCCTTTTGGCCCTAACTCTATGTAACTAGCCTTTAGAGTAGACAAGCGCTTTAGTTTTCTTCGACCTTGGGGTTGGTCAATCATTTAATGCTCATGTTGATTAGATCTAATCATTTCGGCTTGCGTTAAACTCGATAATACCATTCTTGACTCATAAGCCAATACCATACGACTCGTGCTCAGGACTACTGTCAATCTTTACTGATAAGTCACAACTTCATAATCAATACTGACACCATTGTCGTTCCATGACTAATAAGTCAGTGCTTCCTCAATGAGGTAATGCAAACAGACATATATCATATGTCAAATATCCAAATATAAGGCATTCAGCATGCTTAATCAATCATCATAAGCATAATTATAATCATGCACAATTACAGAGACTCAAGCTCTAGAAAATTCCATATTTCACCTTCATGTTGTGCCATAATCACATATATTGCATGCATCACATGCATCAAATACTGGGTGCAGTTTTCTTACCTTTTGTCCAAGCACATGTTACCAATAAACGATCCTCAAGCATGACCCTGTTTCCAAGACCCTAGAGATAACCTAGTCACAACCATAATATAAAACCTCATCAAAATGAGTAAATAAATACTTCCAGATCCAAGCCTAGCCTCCGAACATCTAATCCTACTTGAACTGGGTAGTAGGATCGATCCCTTGCCCTTAGAATTAAGTTCCCACAGATAAAAACCAAATATGGGCAAAAATGCACAAGCCAGTTGCGACTTGGCCTTGAGGGTCCCGACTTGCCCCCAAGTCAGAGAGCATTTGCCTAGGCTTCAGGGTGCGAGCATGACTTGGCCCCTCTTGGGTCACGACGTACCCCCCAGGCAGAGCCTCCTTGGCTCATGGTTCATCTCGGTCGTGACTTGCTAAAACAAGGTCGCGACTTGACCACAAAACCAGCCATTTTCTACGTTTTTTCTCATTTAAAATCCTCCAAAAAACTATCCAAACACATCCAAATCCAAAAATAAAAGTTCCCAAACATCCCTATTATCCAAAACTAATAAAACCCAAGTCTCAAACCATCTAAAAACTCATCAAAACCTAAAATCCAATCAAAGCTTAAAAACTGTAAGAACTTAGAACTTAAAACTTGGATTTCCTCCGATTGAGTCATTTCCCAACTAAATCATCTGGCTAATAAGCTTCTAATCTTCCCTAGAATCGCTATGCCTTAATCCTTGCTTGAATTCAAGTCCTAAAACTCGAGTTTCCTTCGAAAATGCGAACGGGTATCCAAAAGGGAACAGGAGGGAGAGAGAACGTTCTGAACGTTCTTTTATAATTCTGACAGGTTACTTCAAGCTTAAGTAACCTCAAGCGAATACAATTGCTCGGGGTCCCAAAAATGTCCCCAAGGTAAAATAGTCAAAACTCCCCGAATTTCCCACTGATCTCACTAACTCCCAATTTATCATCAAATATTCATTCCCATTACCCAATATCTCGGTAATGTGCTAAATACTCCTTGACTCACTCCGAGTCAAGTATGGATCCCGTTGTGACTTTCTCACTAGCTTGCCTCCTAAGATCATCTCATGCTGAGTAACCCAAGCATAACCAAATAATAATGAAGTACCACACACATACCACATATATGCCAAATATACCCATAACGGGCCAAATTATGAAAATTACCCAATTAAATAGAAATGGGCCCACATGCATTTAATACACCTAAACATGCATATCAAGTCATATTATGATATTGTTAGGACAAAATAGATCGCTCAATGGAAATTGGTAAGAATATTACAACTCTATGCAATAATATTACAAATAAATATAGATTGATTAAATAAGGTTACAACTCTATAACTGAAAATTACAAACAAACAAAGAAAAAGGAAGAAGATGATGAAGAAGAAGAAAATAGTGAGAATACAACTCTAAGCAAAAGATTACAAGTAAAATAAAGTGTTTGGACCAAGAGAAAAGATTACAACTCTTAAACAAAATATACAAGTAAATAGAACAAGAGAATAAGAAGAAAAACAATAGAATAAAATGAAGAACATAAACACAAGTAAACTCTCACTTACACAACCTAAGTGAAGAGGGTTGGGGATCACCAACTTGAACAAGGTTTAAAACCTTTGTCCAAAAGCTTATTTCCCCCTAACTCAAGCACTAAGGGATCTCTCTCAGATATTGGAAATGCTTTCGGGAATTATCAAGCCTCAAGGTGTTTCTAGCCAAGTGCTCTAATGGATAGAAATGTTGTGTCTTTCAAGTGAGCTATAGGCTCCTATTTATAGAGTTTAGAGACACCATTTGAATTTCAAATTCCACCAACCCCCATGGCTGTTACCAATATTTAATTGGATTAATATGGAATTAAAAATGAGATTTGGGAGTTATTTGGGTTTTTTGAGCCATTCAACAAAGATTGAAAAAAGTGAAAAAATTGTCAGTTTTGGCCTGTGGCCGCAGCCAGAGACATTAGTGGCTGTAGCCACTACTCTCTGCCCCACTGGTCGCGGCCACCAACATCCAGTGGCCACAGCCACTGACCATTTTCAGCACTTAAAAATGTGCTGTTTTTCCAAACGGTTCCAAACCCTCCCAAATGATTTTGTAACTCCCAAAACACATTATTGGGGTTAAAATCATATCTCTAACAGCCATTTCACATATGGCTTTATGAAATTCATCTCAATATTGTGTAACACAAAATTTACACAATAAAGGGTAATATTTGGAAGTTACAAATTTGTAACACCAAATATGTTACATTATTTGGATATATCTCATATATCTAAATATTGTAACTCTCTATTATATGTTACAATATGTGACACTCTTTGTCACATTTATTTAATCTAAAACATTATATTATAATATAATATAACATTACATTATATTATAAAATAATATAACATATCTAACTCACATAATAACATATTGATACACATAAATATCATATCAAGGCCCTACAACTAATTAGGGAATTTGGGTCGTTGCACCTATGTCGTCGAGTCTCCTCTCGCTCACCCCCATGTCTAGGTCAGGTTCGACGATTCCCCTCTCGGCTGCAACTACAGGATGCCCTTTGTGGTGCAGGCTCCCCTGCCAGGTTCCTATGAGGAGCTGGTTGGGGTGTCTCTCGGAATGGTGAAGGGTGTCTTATAGGATATGGCAGAAGCCTTATAGGCAATGGTGGAGGTCTCCCATTGTTGGACCTGGAAGGCTCTGAATTGGGCCGGACTGGTTCTGGGTTATTCCTGACAGATTCAGGGTTAGTGCTCCGGGCTGCTGGGGGACCTTGGTTATTCCCTATTACTGTAGTTACCTACACAGTCGGGTTGTCAGTAGTATTGGCTAGAGTATTCCTTATAGGGCATTCATCTCCAGTGTTTTCCTTGAGCCTTGGCTGGGCTTGATGAACCCCTTGTTCGGCCCTCTTGGCGGCCGTGCTCCCGCGAGGACGTCCTCTGGGCCTTCAAGGTGGTGCCCGGACCTCAACGTCTTGCCTGACCAATTCTTCATTGCGCCTTGTGGCCTCTGCCAATTGCTGACAAAGTTAGAGTTTCCCCAGTGCCACGATGGGAATATACCTCTCAGAATTATAATAGAGGTCCTTGTCAGGCCTAGGATCAGACAGCCCCCAGGAATCAAATGATGCACTCCCCTCGTCTGGGTCATGGTCTATCATTGGTTGCTTCCCAGGCCTCCGTGGGTAATCTTTAGTGTGAGTAGTTTGTTCTTCAGGTATTTGGGATAATGGTCGCCCTTTAGCTCTTGGGTTGTTCGCGATAACCATTTGTAATGCATGAGGTTTTTTTACTAAACAATTCAAAGATTTACTTAATGCTCTCAATGAAAGCACCAAACTATTGACGCCGTTTTTCATCAACTCAGATCTGAAGAGCACTAAACAAAGATTGAGAAAATAAGAGAAGAATAGTAGGAGTTTTACGTGGTTCTGCAGTTTAAATCTGCTAGTCCACGAGTCAATATTATTGATTCGTAATACTCTCAAAGCTTTCTCAGAGAAATTCAACAGAGTATTCTCAGTACAATATTCTGCATGTCTACAAATGAAATTCCCAGGCTATTTATAGACCTGGTTGACAGAATATCTTCCCATTGTCTTGGGAAGTTACAATCAATCATTCAAATTTGAAATAAATTAAAATAAATGCATTAATTACATAATATCCCATGATAATTGGGATTTAATATCAGATAACAACAAATTCCTAAGGAATAGAGATCTCCTAACAGTTGTTGTGTGCAAAAACGTGTTGCTGACCTTGAACGCATGGTTAACACGCTTTCGAGATCAACCAATACATCGAGCTCGTTATTCCCATTAGCCTCCTTCCCAGCTAATGGATTCCTCAAGCTCAATTTTTGGAGACAAATGTCTTCGAGCTTACAACTAAAGCTCGAATAACACTCATGTGCATCGGAGAAGATTCGTTCTTTCAGGCTTAACGCTTAAGCTCGAGCCTTTTAAACTTATGCTTGATTACCAATAAGAATAAGTCAGAAATCATGCAAATTTTACAAGTGCTCAGCCACTACTTGTTATCTTCGAGCTTACGCTTTACGATCCTACATTTCGAGGCTCATTTATGACGATATCAAAATTTGGGTGTAAAAAAATTTACAAAAAAAATAACTTAAATAAATGAAACAAATAAAATTCAATTCACACAATTAACATTTAAAACTCAAATAATTCAATTAAAATTACTAAACACTTAATAATAATAACAAATTGGTGCTACACCCAAGTCCATGCAACAACCTCTCTCTTCTCTTCAATTCAAGTGTGGAGCCTAGTACCTGAATCTTCAATAATTAAATATAAGATTACTTGGAAAACAAGACTAAATATTGTTTCCATTTTAGTTATTCCAACTAAAATAAAATTAATTCTAATTAATATTGGAATTACCTTTTTTTCCCTGGACAGTTTTGGGTAACTAGAATATTATAAATAGGTGGAGCTTGTCCAAGCGTAGGGAATCATCTCTCTTCTTCCTATTCTATTTTCTTAGAGTGTAGTTTCATAATTTGTATTTCCTTTTATGTTTTGTAGGCTAGCTTAAAGTTCTTGGTAGGTTTAGAGATGAAATTATATGTGTAGTTATTTTATTTGGATTATAGATTTGAGTTAAATCATCTTCTAATATCTTCCCTCTTATTAATAATATTGTGTTGTCCCTTTTCATATAAATCTACTCACGCTTTTTTTATGTGAAATTACGCATGACATAATTTTGTTAATAAGAGTTGATTGTTTTATGAGTAATTCTTTTACTGCATTATTGCCCGAGGGTATATTGTCGCTCTTAGATTTCTCATAAGATAATATTTTACAAAATGCTAAATTTAAGAATTTGATTTTCTCAAATACATTTCGAAATAGTAAAATATTTGTGTTGAATTTTTATATAAGTTTAGTCATGTTTTTCTTATATAATTTATGCATGCAATGTTTGCTATTGAAATCATCTTGCAAGTTAGTCTTTTACTGCAATATTGTCAGGTGATATATTGTCAATCTTGGATAGCATATAATAATTTTTATTTTAATTTAATCAAATCCAAATGAATGAGCAAAACATATAAGAGATTCTCGACACTTACACTTTTTATTACTTATTTTCTTTTTTATTTATGTTTATCTTTATTATTGCTTCACAAAAATCATCTTTCATTCTCTTTTGTGTATCTTCATTTATTTCTAAGCTATTTGTTTGCAACTTTTTGTGCTTATTTTAGACATCTCCTCATGGATACGACTGCCAATTCTACACTACAATTGATCGCTTTGTGTAGACAAGTTTGGGCATAATCAAATTGTGGCACCATTGTTGGGGAGGTGCGAAAAAGTAAGCCTAATTTATTTGTGGATAATTTAGTGAAAGAGGTAAGTAATTCTCAATTTTCTTTTTATTTTTGTGCTTATTTGTCCACTTTTATAATTGATTTCTATTTTTTTTTATTTGGTTTTGATTTTCACGTTTCTTAAAAAAAAAATCGTTTATATACATAGAAAAAGTTCTTTTCTTTCACATTCATTTAATAACTTGATGCAGTTTTGTTTAGTTTTATTTAGAAAATTTATAAATTATTTTTATTAAATTTTTATGATTGTCATATAAATTAAATAAACAATATTATATATAAAAGAATAACATAAATACTAAAAGTAAAATTAAACCAAAATATTGTTTATACTTTTTAAAAATATATATAATATAATATGATAATATTTTAGATCACAAATTACCCTATTTAAGGTACAAAATTCATGATATTATTCAAATTTAAACCTTAATGATTGGTGTAGAAGCTTATTTATTCTTGATAGAAGATAAATGTTATTCTAATTTCTTATGTAGTTACACAATTATACTATTTATATACACACAACACCTATATATAATATATTTATAATGTTTATTGTTGTTCAATATGAATATATATATATATATTTATATAAGTTAGATCAAATAAAAAAAATAACATGTTTTCTTTTTTAAATATAAATGATAAATTTTTTTTAATAAAAATTAAGATTATGTATTATATATTATTATAATGGTATTTTTATAATATTTAAATTTATATTTATATAATTATTAAATATATAGTCTTGTATTAAATATTATTATAATAATGATATTTTATAATATTTGAATTCATATCAATATTAATATTTTATTGAAATTTTATAAAAATTAGGATTATATATTTTATATTATTATAATAATAATATTTTATAACATTTGAATTTATATTAATATAAGTATTAAATATCTAGTCTTGTATTATATACTATTATAATAATGATATTTTACAACATTTTAATTTAAATTTATGTGGATGCTCAATATTCCATGCCTGTAAAAGATCCAAGGTGCATGCTAAGGTTCCATAAAGGCCTAAATGCATGTCTGAGCCACGGGACGCTCAGGCCACCGTCCTCTTGCAACAACCTCGCATCACTTCATGGTGCGTGGCGTCTTGCGAGGCCCCAGCCTCGCGTCACCCCTCGGCGCGCTCAGTGCCCCGCGTGGACCGCCTCACGTGCCCACCTCGCCCACCGCCTTGCGCGCCACGGCACTCAGCAGGCAGCATCGCGAGCCACAGTGCCTCGCGCGCCACGAAACTCAGCAGGCAGCCTCGCGAGCCCCATCGCCTCGTGCGCCACGGCACTTAGCAGCAGCCTCACGCGCCACAGCACTCAGCCGCAGCCTCGCGAGCCCCAGCGCCTCGTGCGCCACGACACTCAGCAGACAGCCTCGCGAGCCCCAGTGCCTCGCGCGCCACGGCCCTCGGCAGACGGCCTCGCCCAGCCTTGCCACGGCTGCGCCACGAGGGCTTTGCGATGCATCTCGCGCCCCTTCACCTCGAGATGCATCTCCTAAGGAGACCTGTGGAAACCCCACCATCTAGAAGTGAAAGCCCAAGTATGATTTAGAAAGGTCACGTTGGTACAATCTTGTACGGGGTACGGCTTTTAAGACCCCGTACGCCTGACCATGGCACTCATGCAAGACAAGTAGTTGGAGCACTAGGAGAGAGGAGCTGGCCTGCATGCTCCCAATCAGATGTCAGAGTCGACACCACTACCACCTGCACCACTCCTCTGACAGTCGTACAGTCGAGTAGTGGAGACATCCTCATGGTACCTGGCCATGTACTTGTACCAACAACACCACCTCTGAAACCACTCTCCTGACAGTGTACTTATGTACCACCTGGTCCCCTGGACCACGGTGTATCTAGGACCATTAGAGCCCACTATATAATGAACCCCAATTCCACATGGAAGGGGGTTGGAAAAATTACTGTAGCAGTGCACCATAGTGAATGCAAACTGACTTCACCATTTTCTCTGCAATTGTTCTTGGAGTTTATACTTAGATTTCTAAAGCTTTTCTTTCGATAATCTTTACTTTGCAATTTTTCTAACTTAACTTAGTTGACGAGTTCTTACCGTCAACAGTTTGGCGCCGTCTGTGGGAACCTAAGTACCAAGCTACTGTTCTACCATTACTTCCGGCAAGAAGAAATGCCGAGACGTTCAAAGTGACTCAGGGAGCCACGAGAGGTGGAGGTCCACCTTAACGGAGTCCAGCTGAAGGCCTCCATGAAAGATCCTCCTCCACCCAGAGATGTGGAGCCCCCTAGAGACCCTGAGGTTCACGAGGGTAATAGACAGGTCTCGTCACCGGCCGTCCCGCCCGGAGGAAGTCCTCCAAGGGCACCACCGGGAAATGCCAACGAGTTCCCGCCTCCTAAACCACCACAAGTACCCAACTCCGGCCGGCAGGACCCGGTCCCCTCGACACATAAGCATAATAAACATCCCCGGGTCCATTCCGTGAGCTCGAGTTCAAAATCTCGGTTCTACGAAGAGGAAATACGTGAGTTGCATCGTAAGAACCAAAGGTTGGAGACCACCCTGGAGAATATGCAAGAGGTGCTTAATGGCCTGTTGCAAGGTAAGTCAAGCGTGACCCTACCCAAGAGAAAAGAGAAAGGTCAGGAGGGGGCAGAGACAACCGTCCTGGTAGACGATGGGAGGACTCGACATTCCACTAGTAACACCCCCCAAACGAAGCAACGAGAACATCTTGAACCACTGAAGCAGGCCCAGAAGCCAGAGCCGAAGACCAATGCTGCTCCTCGCAACGATGACGAGGTCACCTCAAAAAGGGCACCCTCAGATTTACGAGAGGAGCTCAACAAGAAAAGAGCGGGCAAAAGGACCACGCCCCCTATGGCACCTCGAGAGGGCAAGGGAAAGGGGGATCTTAACCCGTCCGCTTTAAGGGACTCCCTAAGCAAGAGGAGGAAGGACCTGGACACAGAAATGAGGAGCCTGCGAAGCAAGATTGTCACCGCTTCTGGAGGTCAAGCTGCTGAGGAAGAGTTCGACCATGAGTCACCCTTCGTTAGGGAGATCCAAGCAATCCCGCTCCCTGCCAATTTTAAGGAGCCCCATGTGACCCCCTACGAACGACCTGATGAAGCTGAGGGGAATTGGCAGTGGGGCGAGATGTCATTGCTTCGCTGTCACCTTAAAAGGACCTGCGTACAAATGGTTCAAAAGACTTAGACCGGGGTCTATCAGATCTTGGCAACAGCTCTCTGATGAATTCCTCCAGTAGCACCACGCGTGCGAGACTACACGATGTCAGGCACCAGCCTCGCTAATGTGAAGCAAGGAGAAAACGAGAGTCTGAAGAGCTATATTCACAGGTTCAATATGGAGGCAGCTAGAGTAGGGAGCCTGACCCGCCGAGAGCTGAAAATGGCCATCACAGCTGGAGTAAGCCCAGGAAGCAAGTTATGGGATAACATGCTCAAGAGGGAGGTCACAGACTTGGATGATTTCTATGAGCAGGCACAAAAATACATTCGCGTGGAGGATGGTCACGAGAACCTCAAAGCTGGAAAAGGGCCATCGCCCCCGAAGCCTTCAGCCCGAGAAAACCCAAGCGGTGCAAAGAAGAAAGGGGTTTATGAGGGAACAAGAGATGATCGACCCCAGAAGCATCAACGCTCTGAGGAGCGCCTACAGGGCCCCTACACCTTTTACACTGACCTCTCCCATGCGAGGGAGCAAATTTTCGTTGCGAATGAAAACCAGGTCCCTTTCAAAAGACCCCCGCCAATGAAAAAAGACCGGTCTAAAAGAGACCCCAGCAAGTATTGCCAGTATCACAAGGATGTCGGCCACACCACCACAGAATGCAACCATTTGAAGGTGGAAATCGAGGAGCTCATTCGTAGGGGACATTTAAGTAGATACGTGCGCAAGGAGAACCAGAGGCCAGAAGAAGGAGCGTCCCCGCCGCGGGCGCAAGGGGTGGCCCCAGAAGTACAGGGAGAGGTCAGGACCATATTTGGAGGACCAGGATCGGAGGCGATTCAAGGAAAGGACGAGACAAATACGCCAAGGAGGCCAGATGAAGTCCACCACCGTGCGTTTTAAGTCTGGAGCAACGCCCCCTGAAGAGTTTCAAGGGCGAGAATGACTCAATAACTTTCACTGAAGAAGACGCGCAGGGGGTGCATTTCCCTCATAATGACCTCCTGGTGCTAACTGTCCAGCTTGCGAACATGAGAGTACATCTTGTCCTAGTGGATAATGGAAGCTCTGTGGACATCCTGCATCACCCCACTTTGGAGAAGATGGGACTGAGCGTCCAACACTTGAAACCTTACAATGCCTCCCTTTACGGGTTCACAAGGGACTCGATACAGCCCTTAGGTGCGATTGAATTAGCCCTCACCATGGGGGAACAACCCAAGCAAACCACCATAATGGCAAACTTTTTCGTGGTGGATTGCGCCTCAGCCTTCAACGCGGTATTAGGGAGACCCTCTCTGAGAGAATTGAAGGCAATAACTTCTGTGTATCACCTGGCTATGAAATTCCCAACCCCTGGGGGAGTAGCATGCATGAAAGGGGAGCAGAAGGAAGCGAGGGAATGCTATAACATGTCCCTCCGCACAGCCACAAAACCATCGGTGCCGATGGAAATGGTTCTGTATGAAGGCACGATCCACACGAGTTGGACCCATGAGTTGCGGAACACCTCGAGAAATGCTACCAATGGGGCTTCGGCCCCCGGTGCACAGAGGACCTATGTTTAGTTTGTTCCTGGTTATGTTATCATAGTGTGTAAGAATCAAAGAGGCTACCTAGGTAACCTCCTAATTAGATGTAACCCTTCCTTAAATATGTCGTTGTAAACCACATGCTATGAATGAAAGTGTTTGCAACTTCGCGTGTTATTTTTCTTCTCTATGCGAGCATCAGCCAAAGTGCCTGCCGAAATAAATTTCACCAAACACTTGGGGGGCAAGACAGGAGGTAACAACATACAGCAAGCAAAAAAAAAAAAAGGGACTCTCTAACATGAGGATCCTAAAAAAAGGACCCTCTAACAAGAGGAGCCTAAAAAGGTCCCCCCAGCAAACATGAGGATCCAAAAAAGGACCCCTTGCACCAGGATCCTAAAAAGGACCCTCTATCAGGAGGATCCTAAAAAGGACCCTATGCACCAGGAGAATCCTAAAAAAGACCCTCTATCAGGAAAAACTTAAAAGGGACCATGATCCCAAAAGGACCCCTTGTATCAGGGCCTTAAGCGAAGTCCTTATATTTATAAAACAGGAAGAGGACCTTACAAGGCATCCCTTGGGTTCACAAGGATTAGCTACCCTTGTGAACATCGAGGCCAAAGGGTCTTACAAAAAAAAAAAAAAAAAAAACAACAACAACACACTTCCAAATAAAGGCAGATGCTCCCACAAGAGGAAAGACCTTAGAGAGAGCACCCACCAATAAGCCTAGAGCGGCCAACAAGCCATCTAGCCAAAAAGGGTCCTAAAAGAGACCCTTGCAAAAATAGTACTATGAATAACGACGAGAAGGATGCTTCTCGCAAAAAATAATAAGCGCGCGCAAGAATATATAAAAGGATAGCTAGGACCCAAGGGGTCAAAATATCCTGATAAAAGTAATCAAGAGGCACCAAAAGAGGTCACATTGAACCCTTTCACATGGGCTCCGAAGGACCTCCAGCCTGGTAAATAAAAGAGGGGAACCCGCCAAACCCCATCATGCAAGCTCAAACGGGCCTCAAATGCAATGGAATAAGAGATAAATAACCGCACATGTATATATACATTAAAAAAGGGAGTCTTGAGGACATGACAAGATTTACAAAAGAAAAATAGTAATGATAATGATATTACGAAGGCTCAAAAAAGAGTATACACCCATAGCGGGCTAGCTGACAAAAGTTATGAAATAACAACTTCAGGGCTTCCTGCCACGGGTGCTCCACATGGCTGCTCGAGCAACGACTTGCTCACCGAAAGAAGAAAAATCTAAATTGGGATCCTGCATCCACACGCTGTAAAGGGCGCGGTCTATGGACCTATCCTCAATGGCAGTCTTCTTCGCCTCCAAGGAAGCATTTCTCTCCTGCAACGAGGCGACATCGGCCCTAGCAGCCTGGAGTTCGGCCCTGGTAGCCTCGACTTCAGCCTCTAAATAAGTAACCCTCTCCTGCGACGCTGCCGCGATAGCCTTGGTCGCCTGGAGTCGCTCTCCAGGCTGGTAACTTGGCCCTGCAGCTACGTGGCTTTGGCAACCACCTTCAGCTTCCTTTTTAACGAGGCAGCAAGTTTGGTCCGAACCTTCTTTAGCTCAATTTGGGTTTCCTCAAGCTCTTTCTCGAGCTCCTGGACCCGGGCCGTGAGACAATCCCTCTCAGTACTAGACGCGGAGAGGTTGCTAGACGAGTCGGCAAACCGTAGAGCCACAGTATAGGCCTGCACAAGAAAGTTAACAACAGCAACAATAAGTAACAAAAAAAATGCATGTACATCTATACATAATAGGGCCAATGCGAGGTGCAGGAACTCACCCAAGCCATGGTGCGCCTTAGGGTTTCCCCAAGGTCCGACAGAGCAACATTCCCAAGACCGTTCCAGTCAGATACGGGGAGGCCCGAGGCAAGTTGGACGTATTGCTGCCCGTAAGACGTTGCCATCCGAGTCACCCAGGGCTCCCCATCCACACCAGGGGCACCTGGCTGGGTGAGGACAGACGACCCGCTCGCCGAAACAGGAGGGGGCGTGGTGAAAGTGGAAAAGTGAGGCCCCGATAGATCAGAGGGAGGCTCCGGAAGATCGGCAAAATAAGCTCCCGATGGTCCAGGGTCGAGGGGAGCTTGAGTGAAAGCATCATAGCCCTCAGGATCGGGGCAGAAAAAACACCCCGGAACAGCCTGCTGGTCTTGAGAATGAGAGGCTATGTCCGGATCATAAGAGACACATGGAGGGCATCCCCCAGGAGATGAAGGCAGCTGGTGAGGTCCCCCGCGTTCAAGGGGGGCTTCCTCTGGCTCTTCCTCAGCCTCATCGTCGTCTGGGCAAGGCTCGACCGATACCCCCTTCATCTTCTTGGACCCAGAGATGGTCCACAACAACCTGGGGTCCGAGACAGGGGACAGTTTATGGAGGTTAAGATTTTTCACGGAGAATAAGTACACCGCCGTTTTCATAGTAGGGTCAGCGTTGAGGAACTTCCTCATATCTCTCGCTTCCAGCCCAATGACTGTGAGTTCGGCAAATTGCTCTGCATAATACGCACCATGGTCGATATGAACGTAAATCATGAAACAATAAGTTGCAAAAAAGTAAAAGAGAGAAAGTGATGCTTAGGGTACTTGCTGGGAGTGGCTCGGAAGTGCTCGCGGACAGAGAGGGGGCCTTGCACGAAGAAAAAGTCCTGCTTCCAGGACCCCGGGTTGGACACCGAGCCCTCTATAAAAGAGGCCTCGCTGTTGGCCTTCTGTAAATAATAGAAGCCCTTTGACTTGGGAGTGGGCATGAGGTTGTAGAGGAAATGCACCTCTAGCGTCGTAGGAGCGCGCTTCATCAGTTTCATAAATGCAACGAAAAGGCAGCTCAAAGTCAGCCAACCATTGGGTGCCAGCTGAAGCGGTGCCAGGTCAAAGTAGTTGAGGACCGCCACAAAGAACGGGTGTAGCGGGATGGTACCACCCGCTTTCAGGATGTGCTCACTAAGGGCCACAAAGCCGATCCTATGGCAGTCAGCCCGGCATGTCTCCAAAGGAGTGTATAAAGCGTACTCCGAAGGAACGCGATAGTGATTCACAATTTCCCTCAGTTTGTTTTCTGACACATGCGACACCAGTTCAGATGCCAGTAAAGGAGCATCGTCCGGTTCATTGAAAGCTACCTGTCGCCGTGCCCTCGGCATATCTGCAAAAGAAAAAGAAAAAGGTGAGAAAGAGACGGAACATTTGACCCTCCATTTTTTTTTCCTAGCAAGAGTCTTCCATCGGGGGACCGACTGCGAAAGCGCTAAGCTAGGGAAAATTAAGACTAAGGGCTGAGGAGTAGCGGGAGCGGCTCCATGACAGTCATCAGGTGAGGATGAGCTGGAGGGCTCAGGCAGAAGGTGTCCCTCCATAAACTCCAACTCCCTCTGTAACTCTAAAAGGGTCACCCTAAGGCTTGCTACATGGTCACTAAGGACAGGGGGGAAAGGTGCCCTGTCTCCTCTCAGCGCCGAGTCGATTTCACTCTCCACCACCCAAATTTTATGCCTAAGTTCAGCCATGTGCTCAAGATGGCGGATACGGGTCTGCCTTAAGGAGTCATAGTCCTGGTAAGGGTTTTCCTCTGGGGACTCTGAGTCTAAGGACAGGTCAATAAACTCAACCCCCGGAGGTGTGTCGAACGGACCGTCACTAGCCATGAGGCCTCGTCCCGAAAGCAAAAAGGGGTTCACATGTAAATGAGAGAATTGCTACAAAACACAAAGGAATGGGCTTAAAACCTCTAGGTGCAAGCGCCCTAAATGATCTACTACAGGGTATAAATAGGGGGGCATGCAGCTGGGCTAACTCACGGCAAGCTTAGGCCAAAATACCCCATCCCGAGTAACGCTAGTTTGGACCCAATGAATATGAGGGAAAAAGAAAATATACCTCAAGCAGGAGAAATAGAGTGCAGTCGTGGTCTATAGGAGGTCGAGGGCCAAACGCGCCTGAGGGTCAAAAAAGAGCTAAGTGGTGGAAAGCACGTGTCTGCAGAAATAAACAAAAGGCATTTGTTAGTCTCTAAATAAACATACCAAAAATTAGCCCATCTATATAAAAAAAATGATGAAAAAATAAAATGAAGGAAACTATGGCAAAAATGAGGATGTGGGGGATTGAACCCCTTACCTCTTGAAAGAGGAAGGATTCTCAAAACCACTAAGCCAATGAAGTAAGGTGAAAATAATAAGCCTTGCATGAAGACCTATTTATAAGAATCAAGGAGAATAGTCTACAAGAGCACCTAAAGGTCCTCTCCTAGACTGGGGGCAAGTGTGGATGCTCAATATTCCATGCCTATAAAAGATCCAAGGCGCGTGCTAAGGTCCCATAAAGGCCTAAATGCATGTCTGAGCCGTGGGACGCTCGGGCCACCATCCTCTTGCAACAGCCTCGCATCACTTCATGGTGTGTGGCGTCTCGCGAGGCCCCAGCCTCGCGTCACCCCTTGACGCGCCCACGCCCCGCGTGGACTGCCTCGCGTGCGCACCTTGCCCACCGCCTCGTGCGCCACGGCACTCAGCAGGCAGTCTCGCGAGCCCCAGCGCCTTGTGTGCCCCAGCGCCTCGCGCGCCACGGCACTCAGCAGGCAGCCTCACGAGCCCCAGCACCTCGCGTGCCCCAGTGCCTCGCGCGCCACGGTACTCAGCAGTAGCCTCGCGAGCCCCAGCGCCTCACGCACCACAACACTCAGCCGCAGCCTCGCGAGCCCCAGCGCCTCGCGCGCCATGGAACTCACCAGGAGCCTCGCGAGCCCCAGTGCCTTGCGCGCCACAGCACTCAGCCGCAGCCTCGTGAGCCCCAGCGCCTCGTGCACCACAACACTCAGCAGCAGCCTCGCGAGCCCCAGCGCCTCGCGCCCCACGGTACTCAGTAGGCAGCCTCGCGAGCACCAGCGCCTCGCGAGCCTCAGTGCCTCGCGTGCCACGGCCCTCGGCAGACGGCCTCGCCCAGCCTCGCCATGGCTGCGCCACGAGGGCTTTGCGATGCATCTCGCGCCCCTTCACCTCGAGATGCATCTCCTATGGAGACCTATGGAAACCCCACCATCTAGAAGTGAAAGCCCAAGTATGATTCAGAAAGGTCACGTTGGTACAATGTTGTACGGGGTATGGCTTTTAAGACCCCTTACGCCTGACCATGGCACTCATGCAAGACAAGTAGTTGGAGCACTAGGAGAGAGGGCCTGGCCTGCATGCTCCCAACCAGATGTCAAAGTCGACACCACTACCACCTACACCACTCCTCTGACAGTCGTACGGTCGAGTAGTGGAGACATCCTCATGGTACCTGGCCATGTACTTGTACCAACAACACCACCTCTGAAACCACTCTCCTGACAGTGTACTTATGTACCACCTGGTCCCCTGGACCACGGTGTATCTAGGGCCATTAGATCCCACTATATAATGAACCCCAATTCCACATGGAAGGGGGTTGGAAAAATTACTGTAGCAGTGCACCATAGTGAATGCAAACTGACTTCATCATTTTCTCTGCAATTGTTCTTGGAGTTTATACTTAGATTTCTAAAGCTTTTCTTTCAATAATCTTTTCTTTGCAAGTTTTCTAACTTAACTTAGTTGACGAGTTCTTACCGCCAACAATTTATATTAAAATAATTATTAAATATGTAGTCTTATATAAAATATTATTATAATAATGATGTTTTACAATATTTGAATTTATATTAATATAATTAATAAATATCTATATTTTAATTAGTTTTAAATATATATTCCGTTAAATATTTAGCATATTCCCTTAAAGTTAACAAAAAAACCCGTTAAAACCAAGAAATTCCGTTAAATATAATGTTTTTATATAGAATAGATAATAATAATAATAATAATAAAACTGTTGACGCTGTTTTTTGTCACTAAAATTAAAACAGCAATTAAGCAGAAAAACTTATAATAAAGAAGAGACGTTGTTTTTCACCAACTAAAACTAAAAGAACAATTAAGCAAATAAACTTAGAATAAAAATGAACACCAAATTTTTTTACGTTGTTTAGTAGTTAAATCTACCTAGTCCACAAGTCAATCTTGTTACTCTCTTTTGCCTTAAAGCTAGCAAGCAATTTCATAGAGTTTTCTTACAATAGTTGTGTGTGAAAGAAAAGTGAATATAATCCAGGTATTTATAGACTTGGTTTCAAACTTTCTTCCCCATGATTTTAGGGGGAAGTTACATAAATATCTTTTTTTGAATTTAAAATACAAACAAGTCAATCAAGAATAAAATTATCTAAACAAATCCCCTTGAAGGTAGGATTGATTTACTTGAATATCATTTCTTTGACACTTCTTGAGCATGCTTTCGAGATGATCTTCATAATCTTCTAGTTGGTGAATATCTCATCCGAGCTAAAATGACCTTTAAGTCTTCGAGCTGAATGATATAATACTTTATAATTACGATATTATTATTCATGATAATAATATTTGAATCCGATCTTATTGGGATGTTTCCGAGCTTATTCTCCAAGCAAAATATATTTTCTTGAAAACAGGGTATAACATTTGCCCCCTCAAAAGTGTCTGGTCGAATTCTTGAGGAAGATACTTTTGAATTTCTTTCATGAGGAAATGTGCCCACCTACCACACTCGAGTGTGTACACGTGTCATGCTTGGATTGGTCACTTTTTTGTACTCTGTGTACTATCGTTTTGTATTCTGATACAACTTTTTGTCGCTGTTTTTCCATTACCCCTATCCATTGGATTTTAATCTAACGATTCAGATCATTCCTTCTTTTCCTTATAATTACCCTTTCATTCTTTTAACCCTCATATCTTAGTCATTTATCCAAAACTTTTTCTCTAAAAAAACTAGAAAATGTGAAGTTTTGAACCTCCCTCAATCTGTTTGTTCTTCAAGAAATACAGTTTCCACACTCAATCATTCTTCAAGAAAGACCAACTTTTCCCAAGTAAGTTTGCGATTCCTTACTCTCCACAAGTTTTTTTTTCTTGCATGCGTTATTTTTATCTTTTATGTTCTTTTTATTTTTGAGAAAAAGCATGGGTTTGGTCTGTTTTAGGATAATAAAATATATAAAACACTATTTTTAGGTCGCAAAATTTTCGAAATGTACACAAATTGGTAACGTTGTGGGTAAGTTTTAGGTTAGGCTTTTTGGAGAAGTGCAATAGTCTAAATTTTTGGGTAACCGTACCCAGTTTTCTAGGGAATCACACCTTAACTGCCATAATACCCTAGTCATCTTCCAAGCTTTAGGTTAATGTAAGCTCGGAGATCAAGCTCTAAACCCTTTTTATCCTTCTCGAACCCCTTATTCATGTCATGCCTTTAGAGCTATAGACCTGATCGAGAAGGCCCTCAACTCTATTTTTCTCTAGGTAGATGACTCGACTTAATTCCGAGGAGGATGAGTGGGGGTTCTCAGCTCAGGCTATCCTTTATCAAAAACCTATCATCCAAGCATAATCTCCCTTTTCTCGAAATCAACGGTTAAATTGTTCATATCATGAGAGAATTGAAATAAAAGATATAAGCATCTCGTATAGGCGTCACATCAGAGAAATTCAGGAAGGCAAAAGGAAAAGGTTTTGTCTTGCTGCACTTCTCGAGCCTTCAATTGTTAGCCAAATTCCTTTAGCTCCCCCACTCGATCAAACATTAACTGTTTATACCACCTTGCTCCTAGGTGAATTTAAATTTGAGATAATGGCTGCTGAATCATCAAAAAAGCAATCAATATCATCAAATTAGCAACCCCAGTAGGAGTCACCCATTCATCTATTCGACCCCTTAGCCAGCGAAACCGCTATAATGCCCAAATACTCCTACTTTGAGGCCGACCTATACAAATTTTCAATTAAATTAGTTAAGCAAGTTTGTAACACCTTGTCTTGTCATGGACTTAAGCTTTCTGGCAAGCTTATGTGTCGAGCTGTAAAACGCCTTAAACTACTACTATGCACAATGTCTCCATACTCATAAAATTATAGAAGAAAACCACTTAACATATGAAATATAGTGGGGCATTGATAAAACATGCAAGTTGGGCCCAATAGTTTAAAATAAAAATGAGAGTATTTATGCAACGTTTAAAATAAATAAAGTTTAAGTCCCACTGATAGTTTTCAAAATTTAAGTCCATAACATTGTTCTTTAAAATTTTGGTGTTTAAGTTGATCATTTTATTCGCCCATAGGATACCCCCACCCCATACACACTCTGACGTCGGAACTCCTCACATTAGAGCGCATGCCAAAGAGAAACCATATTTATTAGCTGAAAGGGGGAAAGTAAAGGGGTGAGCTAAAAGCCTAGTAAGGAAATACAAGCAGCATACAAAGAAAACACAACAAGAACATAATCATATCGTAAGGCTCATACAACATCATATCCATACATCATCATACATCATACTTAAACGTCATCATCATACATCATTCATAAACATCACCATCATACATCATACATAAACGTTATCATCATAAATCATACATCATACATTATTATCATATTCACATATCATCATCATAAACATCATCATCATCACATCCTTGTGAACATGACCCCCTCTCTTGTCCATGTCACATCTTGAGGTAAACAGGAGGCTCTGGTCCTTGAATAGCCTCGGCGCGTCCGCCCTATGAGTTACGTCATACCTTAGTATATCAGGTTACGTCTTATATCCTTAGTAACACCTTTGTTGTGTCGCATTCAACACGCTAACAATCATTTGCTTATTCATACATCATACAAACACACATGCAATCCAGTCATATCAACACAAAGGAAATACATGATTCATCAAATTCATCATATCATCTCAAAATAGCATTTCATACTTCATATCACATAGTACATCATTATACATAGCATATCTTTATCCTTCATACAAACCAACCTTACCGTTTCATAGCGTAAATATAAAGATTCTATCTAACTTCCTTACCTCAAATCCAAGCAAAGCAAAAATGGAACAAACTTGACAACAAGCCTATAATCATAATCAAATAGTTCTCTTTAGCATCACATGAGATTTCTTGTGCCCAACACACATACCTCATGTGTGCATGGGCCATGCACACATGGTGCAAATTGTCCATTAATTCTAACACATGCACATTTTCACATAAAATCACAAAAGAATAACGACAATTCTACCTATTATCCATTCATGGTTACAAAGTAAAAATTATATGTTTGAATAATAGGCATATATTTGAACATAAAAGTGCATTTTTATGCGACATGCATACACGAGAGCGCTGTTAAAAAGTGACGTTAAAAACAATAATTCCTACATGCTCATTTCTAACATTTTCAAGAAAAATTCAGCAACATACTCTTTTACCATTATCTACTTAAGTCTCAAAGTTGATTAAACAAATTCATTTAACACCTTTAAATTTCTCATAAAATAATATTTACATTTATTATTTTAAATCGCTTAGAAACAATAAAACTTGAAATTATTTAGAAGTACTTATAAATTTCATGTCTTCTTTAGAAAATAACATTTTCTTTTAAATTGACAAAATTACAAGATTTGATGTGAGAAAATATAATTTTAAGTGTGGGAAAAATATATTTTCACTTGTATGATTTAAAACTTTATTTATGTAGTGTAAACCCATTATTTTTAAACCAAATAATTATTTTTAACTTAATAACTTAAACTTTCAGCAACTATTTATTTTGTTTAAAAGTCAAAAGTGAATTTAAACTCTAACATATTCTCATTAAAAATAAAGAAAATCACACTTATTAATAATGTGAAAATTCATGGTTACATTTTTAAAATATCATTTTAACATATGCATAACTTAGGGAAATAATTTATTCAATATACTCACATTATTTATTTCATTTAAAAGATATTTCTTATTTTTAATCAAAACATCCAGCAACTATTTAATCACTCAAAAATCATAAACCTGGATTAAAAACTATATTTTCTCTATAAAATATAAAAAAAAAATTGTAGGTATTATTTGAGTAAAATATCATTTTAAATGTGAAATAAAACACCATTTTATTTACATAAAATCAATATTTCATTAGAGACATCAAATTATGCATGCAAATCATTGTCTTACCAATTTACTCACCAATTATACACAAAAATCAGCGAGCATAATTCATCATAAAATTAATTTTTAATTCATGCTTCTCAAAATTCAAATATAATATTCATGTATCACTAATATATCAATTTATAAAAGATTCAAGACAACCTTTCATTTAACCAATTAACCTAGCATGTTCTGAATATATACAATTGACACAAAATATAAAAACAACACAACATGCATCACACCCCATAGGCCGAAACCTTCATGCATCAAACAAAACAACCCTTCAACCCAAAATCCATAATATAAATCAACCAACAAATCAAAAGAGAACAAAACAATATACCATCATTCATAAACAATATTCTCAAAACAACAAGAACCAAAAGATAAGAACAACAACCATTAGACAAAAAGTTTCCCATTACCTCTCTTGCTAGAACTCAAGGACACATTAGTGACAAGAACCCAAACTATGGCCACCACTTATTCAAGCCTAAGGTTTAAGAACCCACATAGAGAAAAGAACAAAAATGATCTTAGATTCAAGAAGAGGTAGAAATTAACATCACTATGAACCCAAATACTTACCCTAGGGATTTCGAACCCTAGCCTCCAATCCTCTTGCAACAAAATCAAAACCTATCATCACAATCGTTTTTCCTTGCTTAGAATAAAGATGTAGAGGAAACAAAAGTAATGCTATGAACCTTAACCCATACATTAGAACCCCTAGCCTTGGCCTCTTCTTTCTTCTCCTTCTCTTCTCCTTCACGTTCTTCTTCTCTCCCTCTCTCTCTAGAACTCACAAGCTCTCCCTCTCCCTTCTCTCCAAGCACACGATAGCCACCGAGACAAATGAGCCTTCAAGCTCTTTCTTATTTTCTATTTAAATGGCCCAATCACCAAAACCCAGCTAAGGAAAAGGTAATTATAATTTTTCTTTATTTTCCCTAAATGAAAAATATAAATCAATTAATAATTATACTCAAACAATCAATCCCTTTGATAATTGACAGTACACTAATTCCTCTCTTGTCTTCCTTGGCTGTCCATTGCTAATAAAGGCAATTATGCTATTCTTGTAACTCTAGGGTCCTACGACTTGGGGTTAGGTTTTGACCTGTTTCTGTTGCGTTTTAGGAAAAATTCTATTTCACAACAAATGTAGATAATTTCATTAGCTTTCGAACAGTATCAGTTGTGTCTAAATCAGATATCCATAGACCATGTTATATCTGTTTTACTAAGACTAGATCCAAAGTTACGAGAATTCAAAAATGACAACTCTATCCCTTCTCACCATTTGTTTCCCAAATTTTTTTCTTGTGTGAACACAAGCCTTCTCTCTTTATTTTCCTTTCTTTTTATTTTCATTTTAAATCCCTTAATTAAATAAAAAAAAATAAACCAATAAAAGGAAATTAATGTGTAGAAAACTATTGCATTCACACCATGCAACCATGCACATGCACACACTCAATTGCTAAGGTGCATCTCTGCCTACCATGCACCTTGGTGCATTCAATCAAAACTCATTTTATTCACAATTTAAATTAATAAATAAATAAAATAATTAACAATTATATTTACACAATTTCTACCAAACAATAATAAAAATAATTTCCTAAGACTTAACAATTAATAAAAAAAAATTAAAGCACATAATTAATAAAATAAAATAAAAATTAGTGCGCTACAATATACCCTCCTTAAAAGGAATTTCGTCCTGAAATTCTTTCTTACCAAATAACTCGGGGTATCTTTCTCTTGTGTCTTCCTCCAACTCCCATGTTGCTTCTCGTTCCGTTCTATTATTCCACATGACCTTAACTAATGGAATCCTTTTGGATCTCAGTTCCTTGATTCCCCTTTAGATAACACGCTCGGGTTGTTCATCGTAACTCAGGTCCTGCTTCAACTGTAACAGCTCATAACTCAGAACATGAGAGGGATCTAACACGTACTTATGCAACATCGAGATGTGAAAAACGTTATGTGTTTCGACTAGTGTTGGGGGAAATGCTAAACGGTACACAACCTGCCCTACTCTGTCCAAAATCTCAAATAGACCTATATATCTTGGGCTCAACTTCCCATTCTTTCCAAAAACGCATAACACCTTTCATTGGCGAGACTCTCAAGAACACAAACTCGCCCACTAAAAACCCGATGTCCCTTCTCTTAAGCCCCGTGTAAATCTTTTGCCTACTTTGAGCAGTAAGCATCCTTTGGCAAATTTTCTCGATCGTCTCACCGACTTCCCTAACTGCCTTGGGGTCTAAAATCTATTTCTCCCCAACCTCATCCCAGTGCAAAGGAGATCTACACTTGTGCCCACAAAGCATCTCATAGGGAGCCATCCCAATAGTGGATTGATAACTATTATTATAGGATAACTCCATTAGGGGGTAAGTATCAGTTCCAAGACTCAGAAAGTTCTAAGCACAACATCTCAACATGTCCTCTAGAATCTATATAGCTCTCTCAGACTGCCCATCGGTCTGGGGATGGAACGCGGTACTGAACTTTAACCTTGTTCCCATAGCTTTCTATAAGCCCTTCCAAAAGTTCGATGTGAACATTGACCCTCGATCAGAAATTATCGACTTTGGAACACCATGAAGTCTCACTATCTCACTCACATAAAATTATGCATATTGGTCCGCCGAGTAGTTAACTGGTAGAAAATGGGAGGACTTAGTGAGCCTATCCACTATTACCCAAGAAGAATCATGCTGCTTTGTGGTCCTTGGTAGCCCTACCACAAAGTCCATTGCTATATCTTCCCATTTCCATTCTGGAACGTAAAGCGGTTGAAGTAACCCTGCTGGCTTTTGGTGTTCTGCTTTGACTTGCTGGCATGTCAAACATCTGGCAACAAACTCAGCAATGTCCTTCTTCATTCCAGACCATCAATACAATGCCTTAAGGTCTTGGTACATCTTGGTCGACCCCGGATGTAAAAAATTGGGTGTTGTATGCGGCTCTTTCCTTAATCTCATCATTATTAGGCACACAAATCCTATCCTTATATCACAACAATCAACCGTTGGACATCGTGAAGTCACCGCTACCACTTTCCTGTACCAAAGCTTCTTGCTTCATTAGGTCTCCATTCACTCTCTGTCCTTCTCTAATTTTTTCCAGTAGGGAGGATTATAATGTGAGGTTTGCTAGGCCTCCTGTCATGAATTCAATGTCGGCGTTTATAATCTCCTTATGGATAGGCATCTCTATTGTACTCAGTGCTGAGACACTCCCATGTCCTCGCCTACTCAATGCATCTGCAACCACATTGGCCTTGCCTGGGTGGTATAGAATTTCACAATCATAGTCTTTCACTAGTTCCAACCACCTTCATTGTCTCATATTTAGTTCTCTCTGAGTGAAGAAGTATTTCAGACTTTTGTGGTCAGTGTAGATTTTGCACTTATCCCCATAAAGGTGATGTCTCCATATCTTTAGTGCGAACACCACAGCTGCCAACTCAAGATCATGAGTGGGTTACCATTGCTCATAGTCCTTGAGATTCCTGGAAGCATAAGCTACTACCTTCCTATCTTGCATCAACACACACCCTAAGTCGTTCTTCGATGCGTCACAATACACCACAAATTTCCCGCCCTCTGTGGGAACACAAAGGATAGGCACAGAGATGAACTTATCATTCATGGTCTGAAAGCTTTCTTCATATTTCTCGGTCCATGCAAACTTCTTATGTTTGCGGGTCAAGTTTGTCAAGGGTGTAACCTTCTTTGAAAAACCATCGACAAACTTCCAATAATAACCCACTAACCATAAGAAGCTTTGAACCTCGAAGACATTCTTTGGTTGGGGCCAGTCTCTAATGGCCTTGATCTTTGACGGGTCTACTACTATCCCATTCTTGGACACTATATGACCTAGGGAGGTTACTTGCTCCAGCCAAAACTCGCACTTAGAGAACTTAGCGTATAACTGATGTTCTCGTAGTTTTTTTAGGGTCAGCCTCAAATGCTCCTCATGCTCCTCCTTGGTCTTCGAGTAGATAAGGATATCATCTATAAATACTACTACAAACTTGTCCAAATAGTCCTTAAATACCCTGTTCATCATGTTTATGAATGTTCCTGGGGCATTAGTGAGTCCAAAAGACATCACTAGGAACTCATAGTGCCCGTAGCGAGTTCTGAAAGTCGTCTTAGGAATGTCTCCCGCCTTTACTTTCAACTGATGATACCCGAATCGCAGATCAATCTTTGAGAGTACTACTACCCCTTGCAGTTGATCAAAAAGGTCATCTATCTTAGGCAAAGGATATTTGTTCTTAACGGTGACCTTATTGAGTTCTCGTTAATCGATGCATATTCTTATGCTCCCGTCCTTATTTTTCACAAATAGGATTGGTGCCCCCATGGCAAATGATTAGGTCTTATGAACCCCTTATCCAACAATTCATGTAGTTGGTTCTTGAGTTCCTTCAACTCTGCAGGTGCCATTCGGTAGGGTGATTTAGAGATCGGTGCTAATTCTGGTGCAAGTTCGATCACAAATTTGATTTCTCTGTCCGGGGGTAATCATGGTAATTCCTCGGGAAACACTTTCAGAATCTCACAGACGATATGCACATTCTCTGGTTTCTACTCTGTCTCCTTGGATTTGTCCACCACACTAGCCAGAAATACCGAACAGCCATGCTGCATCATATTTCGTGCTTCCAGTGCCGATATTATAGGTGTACAAAAACCTGCTACTTCTCCTTTAAAAGAAAAGAGTTCTCCTTCTTCTGGTCTGAACTCCACGGCCTTCTTCTAATAGTCAATTGTCGCTCCATGTTTGGATAAACAGTCCATGCCAAGTATAGCATCATAGTCCGATATGTGTAATTCTGTAAGATCTGTCGGGCACTCCCTGCCCTCTATCATTATAGGTGTTGACTGTAACCACCTAGTTGACAACATCATGTCTCCTGATGGTAACATTGTACTAAAACTGTGCTCAAACAATTTATAAGGCATACCCAACTTATCAATCATATTCATGGAAATATAAGAGTGAGTCGCTCCAGAATCAATAAGGAGTCTACACATCATACAAGAAATAGGGAGCTTACCTATGACTACGGTGTTATTGTTGGCTTCTTCATTCTGGGTTGCTGTTGGCGTTGTGACTAGGTTTTTTGTCAAGGCTCAGGTTTAGGGGATCGTGCTTGGGGTCGCATTAGTCTACTAGCTCGAGACACAAGTAAGAAAATTGTTTGTGCCCATAGAGCATGGCATGGCCCTATTATTTGTGTTTAATATCTGTGTGAATACTTGTAAACGATATGCTATGTTGTGCATGGTTATTAGTGAACGGCGAAGGCCGAGATCGGCATTAAGCACCCTGTGTGCAGGTCGCTAGGGCAAGACCCTCTAAGGGTATTGTTTCCACCGGCTCGATGAAGGCTACAAACTCAGTGCCTGGTAAAGTACCTAGGTCGACATAGGCTGCTATATGTTTAATCTTCTATCTGTTTAAATTGTATATTATTGGATTGATTGTGATATGTTATGCATTGAGTTTTCTTGCTGGGCCTCGGCTCATGGGTGCTCTATGGTGCAGGTAAGGGCAAGGGAAAGGTTGATCAAGCATGAGTTGGAGAGCGTGAAGCGAAGTGTACATGTTCGGCCTACCTGGCTGCCACGAGGTGGGTTGTTTTGCGAAATATGTTGTAACAATTGATTTTGTCACTTACGTTGACTGTATCTACATTTTTGAGTTGTAATACATTCTCGAAACAGTATTTTGGGATCCCAAATGTATAACTTTTATGATTTTTAATAAATGTCCAAATCTTTTATAAGCAATGTTGTCAAATGAGTCTTCATTTCAATTTAATAACATTTTTTAACCTTAAACCTCGATTAGCGAGCGAATGGCACATTTATAAATCACACGGTAACGACTCTAAGGTAGTAGGGTGGTAGAATGCCAAACCGAAGGAAGCATACAAATGAAGTAACTTGAGCTGGATGTTAGGCTTCAATCTGATTGCTTCGATGGAAAGAGACGAATCTTTGGAGGGTTTAAGAATTTGTACCTATTCATAATCATGAATTGGCAACATTCTCATAAATGCAATTCTTACGTTCTCACCACAAAGTTCCAGATCCAGTAGCTACCCGAGTAATGACTATGAACAAGGTTGGGATCAAATCTTCCTTTACTACAACACATCTTGCCCTATAATAAGACGGGTACATAAATTTTCCTTTCCAATTAAGGGAAGTGTACAACAAAGTCGCAAAAATAAGAAATGACCAAAAGTTGGAAAGTGACTCAGAGGGATCACTAGGTTACTTGGATTCCCTATCGACCAAGGATCTTGGTCTTTATGTAGAGTACAAGATAAATGACCAAACTCGCTTGGCTCACATTTTTTGGGCAGACGGAAACAATGGAAGAGACTACATGCTATTCAGTGAGGCAATTGCTTTTGATTCGACATACATGACTAACAAGTATAATAAGCCATTGGTAATTATTTTCGGCGTCAACACTTCAAGACTTGTGTTTTTGGATTATTATTGCTTTTGGATGAGAGAGAAGATGCATTTTGTTGGTTTTTAAGGGTGTTCTTAGACTGCGCAGGCAACAAAAAATCGAAAGTAGTACTCACTAATGGTGATGAAAGAATGGTTCTCGCCATTCACTATTTCTTGTCGTCTTCAACTCATCGACTTTGTGCATGGTACTTGGGGAACAATGCATCGAAGAAAATTAAGTTGCCTGCTTTCATCACAGGGTTTGTTAAGTTAATATACCAATACTACAAAGAGGAAGAAATTGAAGAAAAATGAGATGCATTGTTGAAAGAGTTTGACCTTCAATACAGTGATTGGTGCTGTGAAAAATACAACACACGTGATCACTGGTCAAAGGCTTTCTTAAAAGGGGCATTTTATGGTGGCATGTGAACAACTCGAATGTGTGAATCTATGAATTTTGCACTAAAGAGATTTCTACTTGCTAATAATACATTGCGAGTTTTTGTATCACAAATTGACCTAGCTGTCACCATGATACGCCACAGGGAAGCCTCCAATGACTACATAAGCACCCACAGTGATCCTCTGCTACCTTCCAAGACAAATTATTTGCTACCATATTACAAATAGACCTCTGAGATATATACAAGAAATATATATTATAAGGTAAAAGAACAGATTGAAGAGGAGCATCAATATTATATTTCTCATAGAGAGGATTGTGGTGAGTACTATCTTGTTTCTTTCATAAGATTCCAATACGCTGGGATAAGGCGCAGAGTGCATTATGTCAGAGAGACTAATGAGTTCAAGTGTTCGTGTTTGTTGTTTGAGACTGGTGGTATTCTATGCAAACATATATGGTGTACAATGAAAAGCCTTGACACACGAGTTATACCTGAATCCCTAATTTTAACTTGTTGGCAAAAGGATGTCAAGACTTGTTAACAAACACAACTCTCTAGACAATCAACCAATCATCAGAAGATGATTCAAATGTCAAGGTACAAATAAAAACAAAGTTTAAATCTAGCTTCTTATTTCGTTCTTCTAATAATGCATCATCAACTTGACCACAAGTTTGGCTCACTTAATTTGTATTCCAACTTAATCAACTTTTATGCATCACCAAACAACACCACATTCAAAATGGAAAAGACTGAGATGGCAAGGCTGACAAACATGTTTAAATAGGCTTACGAGCAGGGACAAAGTAGCCAGACAACGTCATAAAAAACATCAAGACCACATTAAGAAAATTCAAACATTATAAAAGATCCAGTAGTGATGAGGACGAAGGGCATGGGTACCCTGGTCAATTCTAAAAAAGCATCAAAATCACAACATTCAAATGACTGGGTACAAAGTGGCAGACAATGCACGCTTTGTGGAGGTCGAGATCATAATAGGCGTAGATGTATGAAAAGGTCGAGAATGCCCTCTACAGCTCGTACATGGCCATCGTCTTTAAAAAATGATGACGCATACATTCCAACCCCATATGAATAAAAAAGCAACCACACTTTTCAATTCCATTACCATGCAAATTCAACACAAGACTCCTTCCAATCAAGTTAGTAAGACTTTAATTTAGACACTTTGCCACATTCTAATTAAATACTTATGTGTTACCATAATGTGAAATATTAATTGAATTAAAACATTAGATCTACATCAGCTTGTTTTAACTGACTATGGTTAGTTTTGTGTTTCTATATCAAATTAATCAATGGTCACTATTTTTTAAGATAATAATAATAATTAATTTAGACTGTTTACTAAATGATAGTTAATCATTTATAATCTAAACTATATAAATACCGTAAAAAATGCTCAAAACTATGTCAATTAATTTAATATTTATTCCACAAATGCACATTGCTCATAATAATAATTAACATTACATCACAACTACCCTTGGTATGAATCTAGGTTATTTACAAAGCATTGTCTAAATTAACCCAGTCAACCTCATATCATTTGTGCATTAGTAACATTTGTTCAGAATAAATATATCCATTAATGACCTACAATTATTGTATCAGATTATGTTTTTATCACTACACAAAACATATTACTCATAATTAATTTAATATTTATTCCAGAGAAACACATTACTCATAATAATAATTAACATTACGTCAAAAATATGCTCCGTATGAATCTACATTATTTACTGAACATCTTCTAAATAAAAATAGTCAACTACATATCACTTGTGTGTTATTAATATTTGTTTACAATATATATATATTCATCACTGACCTACAGTTGTATAAGATTACATTTTTTTATCCCTACTCGAAACATTTGATATTACTGAATTATCCAGCTTTATATCTGTAGTATAGTACCATGATGTTACTATGAAAGTTGTACGCCCTGATTTTCCCACGGGCTGATTAGCGAGCTGAGCTACGGCCTAAGCATGATTACCTCGTGGACATCCCCAAAACCGGAGCTGCCATCATAAGATCATACCTCCTTAGCTCGAGGTAACCTAAGGGTTCGCCTCTGATTACTTAAGGACTGAGTCCAGGCTCTGAAGGCCGAAGGTCGAGTTAAGTATCCAGCTCGTGGTACGAGCTAGAGTTGGAGACTATGACCCTTTATAAAGTCAACAACGCAAGGTAAACGTGCATATATCAGACATCACGTGTCTGATATATCCCTGACTTCTCGGACACGCGACGTGAACGTGCGTATTCAGACACCCACGACTGGGTTGGACCGTGCGGCTCATTATCCCCTTACCTATTGATTTGACCACACTTATGTGTCAGGTTTAGGAATTAATCATGAATGTCATAGAGTTGATACGATAAGTAAGAAGGTCACGAGATGACCTTCTTACCAACTCTCAGGTGCCTTCTCCTATAAATATGGAGACCCTGAGAGTTAATAGAGGTTGGATTCTCTATTGTAAGGAGTACCCTGTAATCAAATATCCAGTATATAGCAATAATACTGACTAGTGGAGTAGAAGGATTTTAACCTTTGAACCACTTAAAAAATGCCTTATTGTGTCACCATTTCATTTCCTAAGATCATTCATCTATTTCGGTTCACATAAGCACTAATCCCTTTCTCTTCTTTTCTTAATTTCCTGTTGACGAAGAACCGCGTCAACAGTTTGGTGCTTTCATTGAGAGCAAGTTCGATTAGTGCTGTCGCAAACATCCAACTATGGTGACTACTCGATCCAGGCACGGTAACGAGACAGAACAGCATGATGGGCAGGAGGCTCATCATACTGCCACCCCTGGTGAACAAGTTCTTGAAGCCCAGCAGCGGCCAGGAAAGCAGCCGGCGGGCCAAGATGACACCGTAAGTTCGGCACCCCGGCCACCTAATCCAAACCCGTGTTATTACACTGTGGTGGAGATGGAGAATGCTCAGCTGAGGAGCCAGCTAGCAATAGCTAGCCAACAGATCAAGGATGTGCTGGCCCGACTACCCCCTCTCACAACCGACACTAACGTCGAAGAAAGGCAAGGCGAGGATCCTAAGTCTCGCCGGGGTAACCGGTCCAGGCATAGTTGCTTGGACAGACTTTCGACAGCCAACTCCACCCCTTCATCACACCATCGAGAGGCAAACTTCGAAGAAGTGCCTAGAGCCAGACAACAGCAATACAGCCGTTTGGTCAGGACGTCAACTCCTAGCTCCCAACCATCCTCGAGAGCGCCCAGGGGAGCTTGAGGAAATTCTCGAAGGAGATCCGGGGAGGGCTCACAGCATCAGCCCGTCCCCAACAACCGTCATGCGCCTCGTCCAGATTGCCAGGCGCGGGACTAGCAGGTTGGCAGGGCCGAAAGGCCCCCACCGAACTTGATCCGTCCAGATAGAACCAGGATCGCATCTCCAGTCAGGCATCCTCAGTCTCCAATCAGATATCCATCTCATCCTCGGCCCGTCTGAGATATTCCAGCCTACGGAAGTAGCAGGAGAGATCCACCATCAGCTGGACCTTCCCGGCGTAGCAGGGCGCCAAGGGAAAGCCCAGGTCCTCAGCACCAAAGGCGAGCTCCAAGCCTCTCTAGCAGGAGCTACTGGACCGGCAGTCGCCGGAGTGACTTTTCTGGCAGAGACCTGCGTCAGCGTTTGAGTTCGGCGCAAAGTCCACAAGCCAACCAGGGGGCGACCTACGGGACCGCCTTAACTCCCATAGAGGGGAGCAGGTAGGAGGAGACAACCATGCTCGCTCAGGGGGGGCCTTATCCGAAGTACGTAACGGAGGGAATGCCCCAAATAACCTATCTCAAGATACCCACCAAATATGTACAATGGATCCAGAGCTGTTGAACAGCCCCGGAATAACCAAGGACATCAAGACCAAACCCTCGAGCGCCTGGCCCAGATGGAGGAACTGATAAGGAAGCTCCTGTCAGAAAAAGAAAAAGATGAATATGATTCTGGGGACGAGATGGAGCTCTTCTCCCCTAGCATAGCAGCAACGGCGTACCCACCTGGTTTTCGTATGCCGCACCTGTCCAAGTTCAATGGAGACGGAGATCCGTCGGATCATCTGGGGATGTTTAACACCCTAATGATGGCCCACAACATTGGGCCCGAGCTGAGGTGTTTAATCTTCCCTTCCACACTGACTGGACCAGCTAGGCAGTGGTTCAAGCAAGGTAAAAGACAGTCGATCAGTTCCTGGAAGACTTTCTTGACAGATTTCAAAAGGGCATTCCGAGCCTCCCAGGCTGCCCGCGTTCAGGCCGACTCCCTGGCTAACGTGAGGCAGCAGCCCGGTGAAACTCTGAAGGCCTACCTGAGCAGATTTGCGAACGTCGCTGCTCGAGCCAGAGACGCGGATGATAGCTCCAAGGTCATGGCCATGAGAACTGGAATCCTCGTCGGAGGGGATCTCTGGAAAGACATACAAAGAAAGGGAGTCAGCTCGGTTAACGAATTCATTAATAGGGCCCAAGAATGGATCAACTTGGAAGAGGCCGAAGCTTCAGCTGCAGGAACTAGCCAGGTCCCTGAGCAGCCCGCTGGAGTGGGGACAGAGGTCGTGACAGCGACCCAAAATGTCACACAGAACAACCAGTTCGGTGGAGGCAAAAGAAAGGGGAATGGTGAAGGCAGCCAGCACGGCCAAAAGAAGAATAAGTCCGTGGACAAGTTCAAGCCCGACTTCGTGACTTATACAGAGCTAACCCAGTCTAGGGAGAACATCTTCCTAGCTAACTCTACTCGAGTCCCCTGGAAGAGGCCGGAGCCATTAAAGCACCACAAGGGGAAGAGAGACACCTCCAAGTTTTGTCGTTTTCATAATGATGTTGGCCACAATACCGACGATTGTAGGCATTTAAAAGATGAGATCGAGACCCTCATCCAAGCCGGCCCCTTGGCTCAATACGCACGGAACAGGGTTCCAGCGAGTCGACCTGCTCCAGAAGTCCCGGCCAGTCAACCCGGGTCTCGGATAGATCAGGATGTACCTCCTCCTATGGTAGGAGGAGATATATCCACCATCTCTGGAGGTCCGCATATGGCCAGCACGAGCAGGGGCGCCCAGAAGAGGTACGTGAAGGAACTAAAGGCTCATAATGGAGTAGAGTTCGTCCCGGAGCAGCGCCTGCCAAAGCAGCAGCGATTGGAGAGGCAACCGATCATTTTTACAGAGGAAGATGCGGGCCATGTCCAGTTCCCTCACAATGACCCTTTGGTCGTGGCAGTTCAGCTCGCCAATCGGAGAGTCAGGAGGGTGTTGATTGACAATGGGAGCTCGGTGAACCTCCTATTTCGATCCACGTTGGAGAAGATGGGTCTGACCGCCACCGATCTGAAGGCGACCTCCATGATGTTGTATGGTTTTTCAGGAGAAGGATCAGCAGCAATAGGGACGATCGAGCTGGTGATCACCCTAGGAGAAGGATCTCGGACAGTCTCCAAACTCCTCAAGTTCGTGGTCATTGATTGCACCGCTGCGTACAACGCAATTTTGGGACGACCTACGCTCATGGCATTTGAGGCCATTACTTCCATTCACCACCTCGCGATGAAATTCCCTACTTCCACGGGAATATGCACTGTCCATGGAGATCAGATCACTGCCAGGGAATACTACAACATTTCCATGAAGGGAAAATCTAAACCCGGGCAGCTGGCAATGGCCATCCAAAGTGGTGAAGAGGAATCTCGGGACCCCTTGGTTGGTCCTGAGATTGAAAAACCTCAAAGCGCCGAAGGGGAAAATGTCATCTTAAGTGAGGATATTGACCCCCGAATAGGCGAAGATAGATCTGAGCTCCAGGCTATTGAGGAGCTCGAGGAAGTGAACATCGATCCGCAGAACCCTTCGCGGAAGGTCAAGCTCGGGAAAAATCTCTGTAGCGAAAGGAAGGCGGAGCTGACCGAGTTTCTGCGGAATAACCTGGACATATTTGCATGGTCACAGGAAGATATGGTGGGAATCAGCCCAAGTGTTATCATGCACACACTTCATCTGGATAAAAGCGTTCCCGCCAAGTCCCAGAAGCAAAGATGTTTAGGAACAACCCGGGCTGAAGCCCTAGAAGAAGAAGTAGCCCGGCTCAAGAAATGCGGCTTTATCCGTGAAGCCAAGTTTCCGATCTGCGTCGCCAACCCCGTGCTAGTTCCAAAGCCTAACGGGAAGTGGCGGACCTGCATCGACTTCTCCAACCTGAATAAAGCCTGCCCCAAGGATTACTTTCCATTTCCAAGGATTGACCAGTTGGTGGATGCCACGGCGGGGCACGAGCTCATGTCCTTTATGGACGCGTACTCAGGCTACAATCAGATCGCCATGAATCCGGCGGACCAAGAATACACCAGCTTCATGACCCCGACTAACGTTTATTGTTACAAGGTCATGCCATTCGGGCTGAAGAATGCCGGAGCTACTTACCAAAGGCTAGTAAATAGAATGTTCACGGACCAGATCGGGAAGAACATAGAAGTGTACGTTGATGACATGCTAGTCAAGTCAAAGACTGCCGATAACCATGTTTCCAACCTGGAAGAATGCTTCAAGATACTACGGGAGTATGGCATGAGGCTTAATCCACAGAAGTGCACTTTTGGAGTCGCGTCAGGGAAATTCCTTGGTTTCATAGTCAATACTCGAGGAATCGAGGCAAACCCCGGCAAGATCAGATCATTGCTCGAGCTTCCCTCACCCAGGTCGCGCAAGGATGTCCAAGGCCTGACTGGAAGGGTGGCAGCCCTCAACCGGTTTATTTTGAAATCCACCGATAAATGCTTACCATTCTACAACCTGCTCCGGGGAAACAAGAAGTTCGAATGGACAAAAGAGTGCGAAAGCGCTTTCCTCGACCTGAAGGCACATCTGGCCGAGCCACCCGTATTATCCAAACCAAAAGCAGGAGAGCCTTTTTTTCTCTGCCTGGCTGTCACGGAGGATGCACCTAGCGCCGTATTAGTACGGGAAGAAGACCGAGTCCAGAGACCAGTCTACTACAACAGCAAGAGACTTCTCGGGGCTGAATCCCGGTACCCGTTGATGGAGAAATTGGCATTTTTCCTTATCACGGCCTCGCGAAAGCTTAGGCCGTACTTCCAGTCCCACTCGATACATGTCATGACCGATCAGCCTTTAAGGCAGGTTTTGCAAAAACCTGAAGCATCGGGACGTCTATTAAAATGGGCAATCGAACTCAGTCAGTTCGAGATTTTGTACACTCCGCGAACTGCTATAAAAAGTCAGGCCCTGGCCGATTTTATGGCAGAATGCATGGGATTCCAGGAGGATCCCGCAGAAGACTCACCCCAGGTCACCTCGTCCCAGGCGTCATGGAGGATATTTGTGGATGGTTCATCCAACGAGAACAGCTCTGGGGCTGGAATCATTTTGATATCCCCTGAAGGACATAGATTCCACTCGGCACTGAGATTCGGATTCAAGGCCTCCAACAACGAGGCCGAATACAAAGCTTTGCTGGCCGGGCTGAGGATAGCCCAGGAGTTGAAGGCGAGCTCCGTCCAGTGCTTTAGTGACTCCCAGCTCGTGGTAAACCAGGTTCTGGGCAAATATCAAGCACGGGGACCCAAGATGGCCGCCTATCTGGCAAAGGTAAAAGGTGAGCTGTCCGCGTTTAGGCGAGGCTCGATCGAGCAGATACCTCGGGAGCAGAACGCTAACGCAAATGCTCTTGCCAAGCTCGCCACCTCTGGGGATACGGAGACCTTGGGGTTAGTGCCAATAAAATTCTTGGAAAAACCAAGTATAGAAGAAGTCAGGACGGAGGTCGAGATGATCGATGCCAAGCCGACCTGGATGAACCCCATCCTTGAGTATCTCGTCGAGGGAAATCTGCCTGAAGGACGTAATGATGCACGGCGAGTCCTGTATCAAGCTCCCAGGTATACGATGGTAGATGGAGTGTTATACTGATGTGGGCATTCCCTACCTCTCCTGCGATGCGTTCTTTCAGGCGAAGCAAAGGCCATCCTGCAGGAGGTGCATGAGGGTTTTTGCCGAGATCACACTGGGGGGCAGAGCCTGGCCTTAAAGGTCCTGAGGCAAGGATATTACTGGCCAACTCTGTCCAAAGACTCGATTTCATACGTGAAGAAGTGCGACAAGTGCCAGTGATTCGCCATAGTTGCCCGAGCTCCTCCAGTCGAGCTGAAGATGATCTCGTCCCCATGGCCGTTCGCTGTTTGGGGGATCGACTTGGTGGGCGCCCACCCTACTGGAAAAGGCGGGGTCCGTTACGCCGTGGTAGCCATCGACTACTTTACAAAGTGGGCTGAGGCAGAACCTTTGGCGACGATAACGTCCAAAAAAGTGCTTGACTTCGTGGTTAAAAGCATTGTCTGTCGATTCGGTCTGCCCAAGAAGATCGTTTTCGATAATGGCACTCAGTTCAACAGCGACATGTTCACCGAGTTTTGTGAAAGGTACGGAATTGTGAAAAGTTTCTCCTCCGTGGCCTATCCTCAGGCGAATGGCCAGGTCAAGGCTGTCAACAAAATTCTAAAGGCGAGCCTCAAGAAGAGATTAGATGAAGCGAAGGGGGTCTAGCCAGAACAGCTCCCCCAGGTCCTATGGGCATACCGGACCTCGCATCGGACTCCTACGGGTCATACTCCTTTTTCCCTAACCTTTGGGAGTGAGGTAGTCCTCCCCGTGGAAATTAAGGTGCTTTCGCATAGGGTCCATTCTTATGACCAGGACCGCAACCACGAGCTACTGTGCAATTCCCTTGACCTAGTTGATGAAAGGAGAGAAGATTCGCAACTCCAGCTCGCCCATTATCAGCAAAAGATCACTCACTATTTCAACTCCAAAGTCAAAAAGCGCGCCTTTAGCGTTGGCGACCTGGTCCTAAGGAGAGTCTTCTTAGCTGGTAAGGACCCCAAAGATGGAGTCTTGGGACCGAACTGGGAAGGACCATATCAAGTCATCGAGGTCATTAAGGAGGGAACTTATAAGTTAGCTCGGCTTGATGGAGGGGCAGTCCCGCGGACTTGGAACACCATCCATTTAAAGAAATATTATCAATGATTCACTTGTAAGGCCTGTAATGCCATTTTTTATGTATTAAGCAATGAGAATCAGCTCTTTTTTTATATATATCTGTACATGTTTTCAAGTGTAATCTAAAGTAACCATGAAAGACCCTTGCCCAGTTACTTGGGGGGCATATGGTACCTGGATATAACCAGGTCACCTTAATGACTTAGAAGTTGATTCATATCGATTGAATGTTGTTTTTCTTAAAAAACGCGAGATATTGATAAGGATTAACGCGAACTAAGTCCTATCCTGGATATAACTGGGTCATAAAACTTAGAAGTTGATTTAAATCTATTGATCGTTATTCTTCCTAAAGAGCTCGAGATATGGATAAAAGTTAACACAAACTAAGTTTTCAAATTAAGTTCCTGGATATAACCGGGTCATAAAACTTAGAAGTTGATTCATATCGATTGATCGTTGTACTTCCTAAAGAGCTCGAGATATGGATAAAAGTTAACACGAACTAAGTTTTCAAATTAAGTTCCTGGATATAACCAGGTCATAAAACTTAGAAGTTGATTTAAATCTATTGATCGTTGTTCTTCCTAAAGAGCTCGAGATATGCATAAAAGTTAACACGAACTAAGTTTTCAAATTAAGTTCCTGGATATAACCAGGTCATAAAACTTAGAAGTTGATTTAAATCTATTGATCGTTGTTCTTCCTAAAGAGCTCGAGATATGCATAAAAGTTAACACGAACTAAGTTTTCAAATTAAGTTCCTGGATATAACCGGGTCATAAAACTTAGAAGTTGATTTAAATCTATTGATCGTTGTTCTTCCTAAAGAGCTCGAGATATGGATAAAAGTTAACACAAACTAAGTTTTCAAATTAAGTTCCTGGATATAACCGGGTCATAAAACTTAGAAGTTGATTTAAATCTATTGATCGTTGTTCTTCCTAAAGAGCTCGAGATATGGATAAAAGTTAACACGAACTAAGTTTTCAAATTAAGTTCCTGGATATAACCAGGTCAAAAACTTAGAAGTTGATTTAAATCTATTGATCGTTGTTCTCCCTAAAGAGCTCGAGATATGGACAAAGATTAACGCGAACTAAGTTTTTCAAAAATTGTAACTAAAATGCGTAGAGGCAACAGAGAGAGAATCAATTAAGAATAAAATTAAGTTAAATTGTCTCGAGGTGGAAACACCTCATGCATAGGTTACAAAAAAAAAAAAAAAAAGGAGTTAAAAATGATGAAAGAAAGGGCACGAGAGAAGAAGGCCCTAAGCTCCGCCTGGTGGCCCCTTGGAGGTCGCCATCTCGCCCTGCTCAGCTGCACCGGAGCCTTCCCCGGCCTCGGAGGGCGCTTCTTTATCAAGGCGAGCTTGGAAATTCACCAGCAAGCGCTCCTAGAGGTTCGCTGCCAGGAAGGAGAAGTCAGCGTCTGGATTGTAGGCCCAGCAATGGTAGAACAGGTCTTCCAAGGCCTTCTCCGAAGTTGTCCGCTCGGCCTCCAGGGCAGCCTTGGCCTCAGCCTTCGCGGCATCTAGGTCTGTCCGCGCGGTGGCAAGGGCGGTCTCAACCTCTTGAACCTTTGGGCGGGTTTTTTCCAACTCCGCCTGCGAGGCCGCCAGGGCATCCTTAGCCGCCTGCAGAGAAGTCTGGTGCTCGCTCCTCATGTCCTCGAGCTGAGTTTTGGTCCTGGCGATGCTCCGATGAAGGGCAACGGCGCTCTGCGAAGGCGGAGAGGAAATTGCCTTAGAAAAAAGAGAAGAAAAGAAAAACAGGGCAAAGTGTAATAATAAAAAGCCACAAAAGGGTAAAGTCAGCTTACCGTTAGGGTCATGCCCAGTGAAGACTCCAGCACGCCCACCGGGCTCATTGTCTCGATGGCCCGGAGCTCCTTCTCGTTGAACTTGTATATGTGGCTGATGGCGTAGTTCGTCGACTCATACACCGTTCCCCAGAAGGCCTCTGGAATCTTCTCCAGGTCCTGGGGATTGACTGGGATGCGTACCTCGGAGGGTATAATCGCCAAAGCCTCGAGCTCCGTTCCTGCGTCCCAGGCGGCGGCCGGAGCTCGCGGAGGGGGTGAGGGCATGTTGCTTCCCCCTGCAGCAGGAGGAACCGCTCCCACGACCTGGGCAGCTGGGGGCTGCTCTTTCTCCTTTGCAGGAGACTTGGTGGGGGTCCCGACGGCATGCCTAGACGTCCGGAGCCTCTTCATTCTTGGCCCAGCGGCCCCGGCTGAGGGGTTCCCCCCAGCGAACGCACCTCGCAGGCTCTCTTCGGGCTGAGACATCTCTTCTTTCAAAACAAAGACATGGTTAGTACAAGAGTTAGCAAACATACAGAAACAAAAAACAAAGGGGGAAAAAGAGAAATTCAAGTATATGTATACTAAAGGGAATCCTACCCCCCGAGCTAGAATAAGAACCTAAGTCAATTACTTCCCGAGCTGGCGCGAGTTCTGTGTCTAAGGCTGATTCAGGGCTAGATTCTTCTACATATTGCCTAAGCCCCGAAGCTATGGCACCCCTCTGGAGTGATGGCCATGACCGAAGGTTGGTCCCATACTCCTCGAATAGGATCGACCTAAAGGCTAGGGTGTTATCTACTACTACGGTACCCCTAGGGCGGCTATCTTGGTAGTCCAACACAAGCCGGTCAACATA
Organism: Humulus lupulus; assembly: GCF_963169125.1. Taxonomy (NCBI): domain Eukaryota; kingdom Viridiplantae; phylum Streptophyta; class Magnoliopsida; order Rosales; family Cannabaceae; genus Humulus; species Humulus lupulus. The sequence goes on along the minus strand of NC_084801.1, from coordinate 18,878,171 downwards.
GTGGAGCAGGGTTGTGTCCAGGTCCAGATCACTTCGGTGACGATGGACGAGCTGCCTAGGATTGAACCTAGCTAGCCGGGGGTCTGCTGTGGCCCTATCTAAACTCCTAAACAAGTAAGGGTTACCTTGGTCAGAAGGACCCGCGGCTGCTCCGGACAGGATCCGCTCCTCGCCCGATGCCTGGGCGACCTCCAACGCCCGCTTCTTGTTTCTCACGAGGGGAACCTCGTCCTCCTCGTCATCCTCATCTTCATTTCCCGCGACCTCCTCCATGATGATGGGCCTGGTATCACGGGCTGGGGGAAGCCCCCAGGGCCTCCTTAGGTTCAGAGTCTGATTTGGGAAAATCAGCTTGCAGGCCACCATCGTCTCGTTTATCACGAGCACACGGTAATCCTTTTCACTAGGGGGCAAGCCTGCCAGTGTCTCGTATTGAGCCCCGAGGGTCACAGATTTCTCTGTTCTCGCAAAGATAGCTGCAGGATTAATCTAAATTAGAAAGGGATACAGGAGGAGATGTATGATACTTAACTTACGAGCTAAGGTTGAGAAACACTTACGAGGATGATTGAAGTAGTGGAGCTCGCAGTTCCTGAACCCCGTCGACATAAAGAATTGATCTTTGAAGTCGTTGGGGTGGCTGGGCAGCTCGATGACCGCAGCCGTATTGGGAAATCGGGTTAAGTAGTAAAACCCGTCGCCTCGCCCCCGCTGATCCGGGCTAGCCTTGAGGTAGAAAAAGTACAAAATATCCGCAGGAGTGGGGACCTCCCACTCGTGCTTCAAAAATAAATATCTCAACCCCGCCAACAACCGATAAGAGTTGGGGGGGAGCTGAAATGGGGCCAACCTCACGTAATTTAGGAAATCAGCGAAATACTGGTCCAGCGGGAGGAAGGCCCCTGCCTTAAAATGCTCGCCGCTCCAGGTCGCGAATTCCTCGTCGAGCAGCGCGCAGCTCCGCTCGCCGTCCGCGGGAGGTCGGGCAATCACTGACGCTCTCCCTAGCCCGATGTTGTGGGAGAGGAATAGCTTGTTGATCTTCGTCTGGTTGGTAATCTTTGAGACGATCCTCTCCGCCTCAAAGAAGGCGTCAGGAGCCACCTCGAGCTCCTGCTCCACTGCCGGCCCAAAGTTGGGGATCGGGGATTCCGGCATCACCGCCTTTCCTTTGTCTTGCTGGGAGGCCGAGCTGCCGACGGTCTTCTTTGGAGCGTTCCTCTTCGGTGCCATCTGGTCGCCTAGCGAACAAAATAAAAGATTTCAAAAAAGGCGACCTAAGCATGAGGAAGAATCAAAGTGTTCTTTGCACGAGCTAAGGTAAGCCCAGCCCGTGGAGAGTGAGACCACGTGGTTCTATGAACATGCGCCTGTGCTCCCAACAGATCCCCGATTACTCGGAATTCGTGTGTCAGGAGGGTCAGGATAGAATTTTCCTTGGAGGGAAAGTTTCAGTAGGCAAAGAGGGCAAAACCGCCTGTGAAGCGTGTCCCCTAAGCTACCCAGTTTTGCACCCAAAATTCCAAAACTCCTACCCAGAAATTTTCCCCAGAAAATGCATCCTGTAAACCATACTCCTAAACGATTTCCTACAGCAAAAATACCCTAACCTAAAAGGCTTTCACCCTTCATACCCACAAAAACCAGTAAACCCTTGCATGTGGCTACAGTAAATATTTACCTAGGCTACAGTGAAAAATATTTTCAAAACATGCATAGTCAGGAGGACTTACAGAGTGTTTGGCTGGAAGGTGGATGAAGGTGTCGCCTAGGTGGGAGCTTCTTGAACGCTGAATGGCAGTCGGAAAGAAGAGGGTTTTTCTTCTGAGATGAAGAGAGAAGAAGGAGAAATTTTCTGAGAAATTTCAAATGAAAGGGTGGCCCATGCGTAGGGTGGCCACCCCTTTTATATACACGAAGGGTCACGTAAAAAGGGCCGTTGGATGGCCCTGATGTGGGATCCAAGGCCCTCCACTCAAAATACGAAACGACGGCTGGGCATAGGCTAGGCCATTAAATGCGGTTCTCAGAAGACGTACCGTCACCAACCATGATGTTCCACGTATCAGGCGTCTGCGTAAAATGTGGAATGTGAAGAGTTCATGGGGAAGCCTAAAAGCCCCTACTCTGGCCTTATACGACATCGTATACCACAAGCAGGGGCTTGGGGGGCAAATGTACGCCCTGATTTTCCCACTGGCTGATTAGCGAGCTGAGCTACGGCCAAAGCATGATTACCTCGTGGACATCCCCAAAACCGGAGCTGCCATCATAAGATCATACCTCCTTAGCTCAAGGTAACCTAAGGGTTCGCCTCTGATTACTTAAGGACTAAGTCCGGGCTCTGAAGGCCGAAGGTCGAGTTAAGTATCTAGCTCATGGTACGAGATAGAGTTGGAGACTATGACCCTTTATAAAGTCAACCATGCAAGGTAAACGTGCATATATCAGACATCACGTGTCTGATATATCCCTGACTTCTCGGACACGCAGCGTGAACGTGCGTATTCAGACACCCACGATTGGGTTGGGCCGTGCGGCCCATTATCCCCTTACCTATTGATTTGACCACACTTATGTGTCAGGTTTAGGAATTAATCATGAATGTCACAGAGTTGATACGATAAGTAAGAAGGTCACGGGATGACCTTCTTACCAACTCTCAGGTGCCTTCTCCTATAAATATGGAGACCCTGAGAGTTAATAGAGGTTGGATTCTCTATTGTAAGGAGTACCCTGTAATCAAATATCCAGTATATAGCAATAATACTGACTAGTGGAGTTGAAGGATTTCAACATTTGAACCACTTAAAAAATGCCTTATTGTGTCACCATTTCATTTCTTAAGATCAATCATCTCTTTCGGTTCACATAAGCACTAATCACTTTCTCTTCTTTTCTTAATTTCCTGTTGGCGAAGAACCGCGTCAACAAAAGCAATTATTTCAGCAGAAAAAATAAGTATGCAAGCAGTGAAAGACTTCATTTGACATCAAGCATAGATGAGTTTGATATTTGTATGATATTATATTATTATTTTTATTATGTTAGTTATAAATATATATAAACTTTACAACACTAGGTATAATGTTATTGATTAATTAAAAAGTTAAATTAGGATCAAATTAGGGACACAATATAAATATAAAGACCATAATTATTACTTCCCTTTATTTATTTTTTGCTCCTCTTTAGCCCAAGTTTGGTGGAAGAATAACAAAAAAAGGTGTGACTGAGAAATATTTATTCCACATATACACACATTGCGTCAAAAATATGCTTCGTACGAATCTACATTCTTGACTAATCATCGTCTAAATGAAACTACTCAACCATATCACTCTCGTGTTATTAATATATATTTACAATAAACATATCCATCATTGGGCAACAATTGTATAAGATTATATTTTTATCCCTACTCAAAACATTTGATTTTACTTAATTGTTCGGTTGTTATTCTGGTGCCAAGACATTTGATAAGTAAAACTAGAAATAGCAAGTCATTCTTAGGCTGCTAGAAGTAATTCATACAAATTTTCAGCAAAATATAACATTATTATAAAGAAGTTGGCCCCATCATTGATATAAATATAAATATATAATAGCATTTTGTCTTGTTCCTGTGAGAGAAAAAAAAAAAGGCATTAGTACTATCGATGGATGGATGGGTTGGGTAAGGATGTGAGAGGGAGTCACCGTAAATTTAAGTTTATAATTTATACTGTAAATTTGTAATTATCTTATTTAACAGTATATTTAGACTATTTTGATCAAATGTCGTGCTATTTGTAAATTTTTCTATCAAATAATTTTTGGTGGACCCTTATATTAAAGCTTTCCAATAAATTATCCAAAAAAAGTACATGACTCCAAACAAATCAACTGGTTACCCATTTTGTATAAAACAATTTACCCATGGACAATTATTATCCATATAATTTAACTTTTTGACTTTAGAATTCATTCCAATTGACATAAAGATAGAAGGATCTCACACCTCATATTGAAGTGAGAGACTACATAATTTGCCTAATTAATTTAGTAAAATTATACAATGTAACTAGACCTATAGAACTAAAATCACTAGTACTTTTAAGAACACTCCAAATACAAGAGCTAAAATAGTTATTCTCTAAAATATAAAGACAAAAAAAAAAAAAAGGTAAAATAACTCTCCGTTAAAATAGCACTAGTACTAAATGCTTTAAAATTGCTAACTAGGTAAAATACATCAAGATAGGGTTAAAATATTACTCCATCAACTACTCTATTTTACTTCATTATTACATATGACTACTGTAGGACAGCTACATGTAGCTACGAACTGTTTGTGCTCTAAAACTTATTTAATTATTAAATGTTACATGAGGCTATTATTAATGTTAGATTAAATATTTGAAATGAGTAAAATATATTAAAAATATAATATTAAACTGATATATAGAAAAAAGTAGAGAAGCTGATAGATGGTGTAATGTAAAATTTTAAGGTAAAATAAAAAAGTGGGGTTTTGATAATATATTTTGAAGGATAGAGTAGTGAAGTTTGTGTGAGTGCTCTAAATGAGGTATTTTACATTTTTTTAGACCAATGAAACTGCTCTACATTTAGAAAATATTGTTCTTTGCTTTTAACTATATATATATATATAACAACATTTTTTAAGTGTACAAAGTGATTAATTTTTTTTAAATATAATATTTAAATGATGTAAATAATATATAGAGAAGCTGATATTTAATATAATATAAAAATTTGATTTAAATGTGAAAAGAAAAAAAAAGATTTTAGTGATGTATTTTAAAAAAATAGAATAAAATATATGTTGGGAGTATTTTAAAAGCATTTAAAATCAATGGTTTAGATAAGTAGTGGTCCCCTTTTCAGGAGTCCATGTGCATGTTCGTTATGCACGAGTCGGGGCATATTGTCTCACGTATGCCACTATTCCATCAAGATTGATCGCTCGAGCTTACAATTCGTATAAACACTACTACAAAATTGGGCTTTCCCGACACCCAACCACGACAGTCAACTCTGTTGACTGTTGTAATTGCATAGCGAGATTCTACGCCGACAGTTAAAAACTGTAGGCATAGAGACCAACGCCGACAGCTAATAACTGTCACCGTTGCTTTTGACTGTCGTTATTGACCCCAATGCCGACAGTTAATTCGAGACCAATGCCGACAGTTAAAATGTGTCGCTATTAACCCCAACGCCGACAGTTAATTTAAGAACAATGCCGACAGGTAAACGGTGTCGCTATTGACCCCAACGACGACAGTTAATAAAAATCCAATGCCGACAGTCATAAAATGTCACCAAAATTCAAATAAAATATTATAATTAATGTATAGTATAATTTAAAAAATAAACTAAATTATGTAAATATATATTTATAAAAATTATGTATTTATTAAAAACTTTTAAAACTATATTTTTTTTTCTAAATTTTTCATATTATTGACTTTTGTATTTATAATAATTTTTATATTGAAATTAAAATTTATTATTTAGTAACATATTTATAAAATTAACTATATTATTAACAATATTATTCTTTAACATATTTATAAAATTTGTATTAGTTAAAATAGAGTTGTTTTATTAATTGGAAAAATATTGTAAAAAAATTAATGAATAGTATAATTTTAAAAATAAAGTAAATTATGTAAATATATATTTATAAAAATTATATATGTATTTATTAGAAACTTTTAAAACTAGATTTCTTTTTGTTTCTAAATTTTTCATATTATTAAATTTTGTATTTATAATAATTTTTATATCAAATTTTAAATTTATTATTCTGTAACATATTTATAAAATTAACTATATTATTCTTTAACACATTTATAAAATTTTTATTAGTTAAAAAAAAGTTGTTTTATTAATTGGAAAAATATTGTAAAAAAATTCATGAATAGTATAACATTAAAAATAAAGTAAATTATGTAAATATATATTTATAAAAATTATGTATTTATTAGAAACTTTTAAAACTAGATTTTTTTCTTTCTAAATTTTTCATATTATTAATTTTTGTATTTATAATAATTTTTATATCAAAAGTTAAATTTATGATTCTTTAACATATTTATAAAATTAACTATATTATTCTTTAATACATTTATAAAATTTGTATTAGTTAAAAAAGAGTTTTTTTATTAATTGGACAAATATTGTAAAAAAATTAATGAATAGTATAATTTTAAAAATAAAGTAAATTATATAAATATATATTTATAAAAATTATGTATTTATTACAAACTTTTAAAACTATATTTTTTTTGTTTCTAAATTTTTCATATTATTAGCTTTTATATTTATAATAATTTTTATATCAAAATTTTTATAGTTAGGATGTAAGTTTATAGAAGTTTCATTCCTTAAAGTATATTATCTTTTTAATAGTACTTGTTTGCTAATTAAAATACTTTTATTATGTATAGTGCTTTCACGCTATATGATACGGAAAAAGGAAAAAGAGTTGTAAGTCTAAAGTATTATAGTCCAAAAGTAAGTAACGTTCAACTTTATAAAACATAAGATTTACATTATAAGTATACTAACAAGTATATGTAATATACTTTTACATTTGTCCATGTTAACAGTGTCGACAACAACCAAAAACCACAGAGTGCGGTATCTACTGCATGAAGTATGCTAGGGATCTCATTTCACAACAAAGAACCAGAGCATATCTATCGAATAATGTAATAACTAAATGTGTTTACCTTTTAACTTTAATAATGTTATATTTTAATTTCATAAATATTTGACATGTAACTTATAATTTAAATTATTTGCAGTTCAATTCAGATTTACAATATACTGACGTTGAACTTAATGAAGTTCAAGAAGAGTGGGCAAAATATATTCTACCGTGTCTCATTAAATGATGGCATGTATGCTTAGTACCTATGTGAGGGGATCTAGTAATTTTTTTAACTTTCTATTTCTTTTATTAGAAATTGTTAGAACTAATCAAATCTAGAATCAATCTAACAAATTATAGGTTGAGTTAATTTAGCTTTTTGAGGTCCATACTGTGCAAAAGATTTATTTTATGACAAACTTTTTTGGAACTATGTATTTCTTTTATTTAGAAAGTGTTAGAACTAATCAACTATAAAGTTGATGCTACAAATGTTAATTTAATTTAATTTTTTTATGTGCATTCTTTTACTGCAATTTTTGCGTTGATTTTGAAACTAGGGGGCATTGACAACATATTTGCAATATCCTCCGGTGTGGAAACTTTGCGACAGTTAAAAACTGTCACCATAGACAGTCAATCACGACACCTATTAACTATCAGCATTGCTAGCAACAGCAACGGCGACAGCTAATAACTGTCGGCGTAACCAGCAACGGCGACACCTAATAACTGTCGGCGTAGCCAGCAACGGCGACACCTAATAACTGTCGGCGTAGCTACCCTATGCCGGCATAGGCAAATACGACAGTTAGTCAACTGTCGTCGTTGCGCAATAGCGACAGTTAAAAACTATCAGAAAATCCCATTTTTGTAGTAGTGAAACGTGTTAGATTAGTGTCGACATGATTATGACACAACACGATTAAGGTAAACACGAACACGATACGATTATTAAACGGGTCAACACGATAACAAGATTATGACATGATTAATGTGTCATGACACAACATGAAATTGACACACTTAATCATAACTATATGAAAAAATCATAAAATCTATGCTAATTATTCATGTTATCGTGTTGAGACGATTATAACACGATATGATTATTAAACGAGTTAACACGATTATGACACGACACGATTAGGGTAAACATGAACACTACACGATTATTAAACGTGTCAAAAACTCAAACTCAAATACAATTATTAAACGTGTCTCTCAAACCCATTTATTTTTGTGTCATGTCGTGTTGTGTTGTATCATCTTATCGTTACACAAATTGCCACCCAAACCCAATACTTATGTAGAGAATAAGACTTGTCATCTCTCCATAGTCTAGATAGCTCAACCTTAATGTGATAAATAAACACACACACATATATATATATAGATATATTTACACAAAGTGTATTAAATACTCAAAAGCAATTACATATTACAATAAAGAACAACCTTGGATTAAGGTAGCTTTTTCGAGATTAGAATTACAAAGGTTTTAAAAAATAGTACATGTTTCAATTAAATAGAACACATAATATGGCATTACTGTCTTTCATTTCTAGCTCTAACATAAATAAGAGAAATTCTCCATTTCACCACCAAACCAAAGAAACACACATGCACAAAAGTATAAGTAAAACCCTAATGAACATTACCATAAGCTTGGAGGGCATCACCAGTGAGCCTGCAAAACCTATATTCTTGCAAAATTTCAGCTCCCATTTCCTTATAGAACTTAATCGCATTCATATTCCAATCGAGCACCACCCACTCCACTCTTCCGTAATCCATCTTCACCGCTTGCTTCGCCACCATGCTTAGTAACATCCTCCCAAATCCTTTCCTCCTATAACACTCCCTCACGAATAAGTTCTCCACGTAAAATCCTGGCTTCCCCAAAAATGTCGAGTAGTGTAGGAAGAACAAAACGAATCCAGCAATGATGACATCAGAACTTGAACCAGTCGATTTGAAGGTCTCCCTTTCTAGATCCTTTATTGGGAGATCAAGATTGACAACCTGGACTTTGGGCTGATAAAGAGGATTGTTATGGTGAATTATGTCCTCAACGAAGGGCAACGACGAGACCTCGAGGATGAAGATGGTGAAGGATTGAAATGGTGGAAAGGTGAAGAGCGTAGAGGAGAGAGAGGCTTCACTGGCGGAGAAAAGATGAGTTAGGTGCTCGAACACTGCCATTTGGTGGATCATTTTGTGGATATGAGGAACGTCAGTGGGTTGGGCTAGGCGGATACGGGTGAAGACTGGGAAGCGTAATGGATTGGAGCCTTGTTGAACGGTTGAGGTAGACGGAGGAGGAGGAGGATGTGGAGGTGGTGCAGCAGTGGCCATTTGGGTTTTGGATATTTTGAAAACGAAAGAAAGAGCAAAAGATTGAAATAAAGTGGCTTCTTCTAGTAATGGCCAGAGAATGACTATTTTAGATAATGTGTGAGGAAATGTGTACCAATGTTTATATTAGGGGGTTTATATTAGGGGGTTTTCTAGGTAATGAGTACAGGAACCTTGCTACACGTTACCTATGCGAACCATAAAAAATGAATATATTTTGGTCTTATTTTGATCTAATAAATAAAGTATATGTTTTGTTTGGTCATATGGTTGGATGGAGAGGACTAAAATGTTCTACTTTTAGCAAACTTTGTCCTATATACAACTTGTAGCAAATTTTGTCCTCCAGCCAATCATAATATACAACTTGTAGCAAATTTTGTCCTCAATCCAATCATAATATACAACTTGTAGTAAATTTTGTACTTGTAGCAAATTTTGTCCTCAATCCAATCATAATATACAACTTGTAGCAAATTTTGTCCTCAATCCAATCATAATATACATATACTTTATTTAATATATGAATTTTTTTAGGGTGTTTCTATATACACCCATTTTTTTCCTCTCCGTATCCATTTCTAAATAAATCTATGATAAATTCTTAAAACAAATTTTAACACACTTTTTAACCCATTAGTATATAATCATTTATTTTAATTTGTTTTACCTTTTTATAATTTATCATTTAAATAAAATTAAAACATATTTAGCATTCTCAATTAAAACTAATGATTAAAAAAAAAAATAAACAAGTGATCATAATTTTTAATTCAAATAAGAATAAATATAATTATAAATAATTTAAGTTATAATTTTGTTTTCTTAAGAAAATTATTTCATTAGAATCACATTCTTTAGTAAAATCACAATATTCAAGTTTCTTGTAAAAATTAAAATATGTTCAAAAAATTTCTTAAAAATGATAATTTTTTTAATATATAAAGTGATATATTAATTATTTCCAAGTTGTACTAAAAATATAAAATAAATTTATATTTTTTTCAAATATTTAATGAGGATACTTTATCAATTTACCATAATTATATATTGGAGTGCCAAAAACAACCATTTTTATGGTCCATATAGGTAATGACGGTGTATTATTCTTGGGGAAGGATGTGTTCATAAAAAGATATATAAATTAAAATAACAATATAAATATGAACATATTTTATCTGCACAAATAATATTTAAAAATAAAAAACAAACCTGGATTTTATTCCATTATACTTATCATCTGATTTTATAAAATAATTAGAGATAGTATTACATAACAAATAATTTTGTATCCAAAATTATTATAATTATTGGTAAATCATTAACTCATTTACACCACAATATCATATGGTTTTTTTCCTTCTAGACTAGTAACATGTTACCAACTGAGATTCCCTTTCATGTCATTTAATGTCCAATATAGAAAGTAACATTTTCAAATTGTAACTAATTTTTTTTTTCTGGTAGAGAGAGAGAGAGACTAGATTGAAACAATTTATGAACACTTCATTCAAAATTTACTTACAATATAATAAAAAAACAAACACAACACTCATAAATCACCAGCTCCAACACAAAAATTATATCGCAGTCATGAGTTGGGTCAATACCGGGCCTGCATTTGCCTCTGAAAACTGAAATGCATTACTTTCTGAACCCAATTTCACACCAGCCATTTTTATCTCAATCAAAGCCAAAGCTGTTGCTATAAAGCTTAAACTGAACCCAAAGGCTTCTTCAAGTAAAGGCACTGTTAAGTAACTTTCAGATGAGAAGTTTCATAAGAGCACTCCCAATGGACTAGCTATATTTACTTTATAGCTAAATTATAACTAAGGAATACAAAAAAAGTCATACAATAGATGTGTGATCCTTTGATTATTTTTACCTTTGTCTATTGTGTTTAGCTAGATTTATGTTACACTATTCACTATATAAACATATTATATTATAATCTGTCTTTATATATATATATAGATTTCGTCATTTTTTTTCTTTCTATATATATTATATATATTTACGTGAATTCTTCAGTCCCTCACAGGACTTAGTCCTTCAGTGTGGGGTCAAGTTTTTTGCCAATTGTCCAAATTTTATAGGAGTATAAGTCTTTTTTTCACATTTGCTTTTAACTTGCAATGACCGGTTGTGTGAACCGGTTGGAAAGTTACTGGTGATGTGGGTATAAAAAGTAGGGGCAAAAAAGTAATTCCCTGTCCAAAAATATGTACAGTTGAGGACTTGATCGTAAACTTAATATGAATTTGAGAGATATTTACGATTTTGGTAACGTAAGCATTGTGCTTCCGCCAAGTGATTTATATGTTATGTTGAGTGAGACGCAACAATAACCACGTAAGTAAAAGTGATATATATTTTGTAGTTGTTTAATTATAAGATTTTTTAAACTTTTTTCCCTGGAAAAGTTTCATTTATTCAATATTGGGATGAATGAATCACTAACTCAATTAGGTATGGAAAATGTTATTTAGATGGTTGATTAATTAGGAGAGTTAGTACTTGGTTGCTTGCTATATCGTTGGGGAATAAATGAAATATTTTGATGGACTGTAGGTCAGACTTAAGGAGAGTGTTCTGGATGTTGGACGCATTGTATCTCCTCTCCCAATCGTTCCGCTCGGTGGCTAGCCTGACGTTGTCATGCACAATTCGGTTAATGTATTGCATTTGCTCAAGATGATTGTCATCAAACGACGGGAAGTTAACGATGTTATTCATTGGGAAAGGTGTGGAGTCCATTTTAGAGAGAAAAAGAGGATAGACAAGTATACATGTAGGGTGGTGGAGATTGAATTGAGGTCAACACGATCCCTACACACATATATATACATATAGAAAACACAAGCATGGAGGAGTGGATCAAGTAAGTGTAAGGTGAGGTCTTCCTGTAAATGGTGGAGTTGTTAATGCACTGTCACTTATCAAAAATAGGGTTGCACATCAGTCAAAATTACATAAAGTATGCTATTATTAGAAACATAAGGAAGCGATCACGTATTACGTAGGAAGAATTAGAATTTGCGTTTCAGCACGTCATGGTCACGTGAGTTGTGAGTGGTATTACGTGGGAGGACCTTTGGGAGCACAGTACCTGAGAAAAATAAGAATGGAGACGGAATTGACTTCCATTTTGACTTTTTTTTTCATGTATTTTGACTTCCATTTTGACAGAATTGCTATTATAATTTCTCTCAAACAAAAATTCAAACATGAGGTGGTCACCATTATATATGATCGGGCACTGAATACTCGAGTGCACCATTACAAAAAAAATGAAGCCAAACAAAATTTGTTGCCTAAATAGTTAATGCCCAAAACATATTGAGTAAATGTGCTATAAGAACTTACCCAAAGAACTCGACACAAAGATGCAGGGATTTATGCTTTACATCAGAAAAGCGAGCACTCGGTCCTTCAAACTCACGGCAAAAAACATCGCATGTAGAATCAAACACCTCCAAACCACGCCAGAAAAATTTAACAAGCTCAATCAAAATCCCCACTACTCCAAACAAAAAAAATCTATCATTGAATTCGTCAGGGAGAAGAATGGACTAAATGGGAGGGAATTTTCCTTCCAAACAGTTATTGTTTGGGTTCGGAGGGACTTTTCCTTTTGAAGGGATAAGAATGGCCTAAATGGGAGAAAGCACGAATAAAAAAAAAGGTGACCGGTTACTAAGGGGTGACTAAGGGCATAACGGTACTTTGACACCCAATAAACTCAGCAACTAAATCTAACCATCCATTTTCTAAAACAATAAATCCAAAGGCTCAAAATCAACACAGGATTAAGTCCTTCAAAACAAACCGAGGGATGGAAGAATTCCCCATATATTTATATACCTATTAAAAGAGTTTTATTTATATTTTACAATATTATTATAGGGAACGACTACAACGCATCCTTTTTTTTTTTGCAATACCGGTGCATCCTTTTTCTATTTCAGCACAAGAATAGATATAATCCCAAATTTTTATATGACGGTGTACATTGCATGTATTTAGAATATCCTGCAAATTTTTAAGAAATTTTGAATAGTTGATGAAGCCGAAAACAGAGTTCAAACTGTCAAATTTTACACTCGTACACAAAAAAATAGGCATGCGTGCAACAGATAGTTTAGACCCTGTTTCGGTACCATAATTTATTCAAAATTGCTTGAAAATTTGTAGGATGTTCTAGATAGCTATAATGTACACCATCATATAAAAAAAATTGGGATTATAACTATTCAGGTGCCGAAATAGAAAAAGGATGCACCGGTGTTGCAAAAAAGAGGATGTGTTGTAGTCGCTCCCTATTATTATATTTAATATTTTAATATATTTTATTTTTATTTTAGCAAAATATTACATATACTTAATATAATATATGACATATTTGTAAGTTGATCTTATATTTTATAATATTAATAATTAAAATAAAAAAAATATAGATTGGTATTTGTAAATATATAGATTAATAGTTATAGAAAATATTTTAAATGAATAAAAAATGTTTGAAAATATAATATTTAAATGATATAGAGAGAAAAATAGAGAAGCTGATGTATGATATAATGTAAAACTTAGAGGTAAAATAGAAAAATGTGTGTTTTGGGAAGGTATTTTAAAAGATGGAGTAAGCACCTGTTGTCCGTATTTTTCACAACCGACACGTGGCAGTCCTCGGTGGTTGGCTATGGTGTATGCAGACATCCTCGGGGGTATGTTACTTCCCGAGGCCTGTAGTCGGAGAAAAGGTCCTCCTAGATTAGGATGTGTCCGAGAAGGACAGTAGGTGCCTTGGTGAGTTACTCGCCGAGTTTTGGTCTTGGAGACGGAGTTTCTTTAGCTCGGACAGTTAAGGCAAGGAGTGTTGTGTCTCGATCGCCTCCCAAGCCCGAGGTTCTGGTTCTCAGACCTAGGAGGTGGAGCAACATATCAAGGGGTATGGGTTCTTAGAGTCATAAGATTGTCTGACAACCTTTGTGGGTGATCCGTCAACAGTGTTGTTAAGGTACGACTCGACAATTGGCATGCCCACTACGTCGCCTGACACGGAAATACGTACAACATGCCCTGACAGTCCTAGGGGCATGTTCCCCGTAAAGTGGTTACCTTTCTGTTGTGGGCCCTGCATGTCTCGCCAGGGCCATAGCCTCTATTCACTATAGGTCAATGCATTGAAGTGTATTAATCCCTTAATTATGGGAAGAATGTGCCTTAGTTGTTTGTGATTAACAGTAATGACCCTAACCACTATAAATAGGCCTGGAAGCCTCATTGTAAAGGGTTCGTTTTTTGTGTGTGGAGAGAAATACTTGTACTCAAAGAAATCTAAACGCTGCCTAAGAAGATACTGTAGAAGCTTGCAACCACAAGCTTGCAATCTCCCTAATACTAAAGACTCATGGACTAGGGTTCTTTTATAACTCGAACCACGTAAAAATATGTGTTCATATAGTTATTTCTTTAACCTATTTTATAAACGTGGATAGCGAAAAAGGTTGTCAACATTTTTTAGAATTACTTGGACTCAGAGCAATCTAAACGCTGACTGAGGAGATACTATAGAAGCATGCAACCACAAGCTTGCAATCTCCCTAATACTAAAGACTCGTGGACTAGGGTTCTTTTATAACCTGAACCACGTTAAAATATGTGTTCATATAGCTATTTCTTTAACCTTTTTTATAAACGTTGATAGCGAAAAAGGCAGTCAACATTTTGGTGCTTTCATTGAGAGCTTGAAGAAATCATTTGAAACACCCACGATCATGGTGACTATAAGAAGAAACGATACAGATGAAGTGCCCTCTCCCACCGGAGCTAAAAGGGGAAAGCCCAGTAGGCAACCACCTCAGGACGTACCTGAAATGGCAGAGGACTATGATGGTATGCTGAGTTTGATGACGAGGATAATGATGTCGACCACGAGTATTATGAGGATGAATATCCTCAGCCCGTGGAGGCAGAAGAGACGCCAAAAGTGGTGGTGCTCCGCGAGCAGGTGGCTAACCAACAACAGAAGCTTGACGCTCAAGAGGGTAACATCGATGCTCTTCAGGAGATGGTACTTGCCATGAAAGCCACCTTTGCAGCTTGTTGGAGTGCCGCCTATCGACACAGCTAAGGTGCCTCCCGAACACCCGACTGCCAGGTGCAAGATCCGCCAGCTGGGGTGCCCAACGAGCACTCAGCGGGAGTTGGAGCCTCAACGCCACTACAGGACTGTGGTAAAGGGAAGGCCAATGATGACCCTGCTTCAAGGCTTAAAATGGCCCGTCAAGAGCTCGAGGACCACTCGGCACCGTAGAAAACTGATAAGGGTAATGAGACAAGGGCCCGAGGGCACCGCAAGGCAGACAACGCCCGTGGAGCTTGGGGCCCTCCGTCCTGACGCGCTCATACGGACCGTGTGAGGCCCGAAGCTGGTATCCCTTCAAGACCTAACCAGCCCCACATAAATAATTGCCCGAGGAATGTCCCATAGAGTCGAAAGCGAGGCATCAACATTTTAGTAAACGAAAATGAGTCTGATGGGGAAACAGAGGTGGCTCGCCCGGAAGGTAACGGTACGTTTCGGGGACAAGCCAACCTACGAGACAACCTCAATGATCGGAGGTGTAATAAGGTTAGAGTACGTGAGCCTGCTAGTAGAGGCTCGTTAGATCTCTGAGACAATCTCAACACTCGGAGATAGGATTGCCCAGCGCAAAGCATCAACAAGGATCGCGACCCTCTTCGAGCCGAATTAGAAAGTTTGAAGCGAATAATTCTTCGAATGGCAAGGTGACAAGGCCACGAGTCTGACTAGAAGATAAGGAGGTGGAGCCATGTGCTCCTCACCTCGTCGAGGCCCCACTACCTCTGGGATTGATGATGTCATCCATACCAGCTTATGATGGTGGTTGGGATCCCACAGACCATTTGTCCAAATTTAATAGGCTAATGTCGATGCATCGTATCTCCGACGACGCAAAATGTCACGTGTTCCCCCTGACCCTGACAGGACCAGCAAATGAATGGTTTAAGAAACTCCGACCTGGGTCTATTTAGACGTGGAAACATTTGTCATCTGCCTTCCGAAGACAGTTCATAGGGGTCCAGAAGGTGAGCTTTGAGGTCAACGCCTTGGAAAATATCATGCAAGGGTCGTTCGAGACCATCAAGGCCTACATCAAACGTTTCAAAGAAGAAGCGGCAAGAACTAAGAGGGTCGATGATGGCCAGCAGCTGATGGCGTTGCAGGCTGGCATCCATGCGAGATCCCCACTCTAGAATGACCTCCAGCGAAGGGGAGTCGGCGTCTCGATGACTTCATTTGTTGGGCTCAAGTATACATCAGCTGGGAAAACGCCCGGATCGGGGCGTTCGGAGCATCTGCCATTTTTCCTTCCTTGGACCAAGCTCCCGGTCCCATGGCCTCAGGGATCCAATACTCCCCCTACGTTCACCTTCAGCAGGGGTTGTTGGGAGCCCAACCTGGACAGAGCGTCACCCCTTTCGGTTGTAGCACCATGTCTGCTCCTGGATTTGGTATGTCTCCGGCAGGGTTCGGGGCAGCGCCCACTGGATACAGTGCTTTTCAGCTTGCATTCAGTGTCAGAGTTGTCTCCCCATCCCAGCCGGCTAAATCCAGTCAAGCTCCCAATGGCACAAGGTGCGGAGGGAAAGGCAAGGGTCGCAAACCCAGAGGAAGCGGGATCATACAACCCGAGAAGGGAGTCGCATCAGGCAAGAAGTATGTCTCGTAGTATTCTGAATATACTAACTTGTGGACTCCCGAGAGAACATCTTCATGGCCATGACACAACATGTGCACTACAGGAAGACACAACCCATCCGGAGAGACAGGGATAGACAGGACCCTGGAAAATTTTGTCGTTTCCACAACGACATAGAGTATCACACTAACGAGTGTCGCAAGCACAAGGACGAGATTGAGAATCTCATCAAGCTGGGACACCTCCATCAGTATGATAAGGGTGGGTCGTGTCCAACACAGCCACTCGTGGCCGGATCCATTGTCCCACCTGCCGCGCCTCAGGTCCCGACTGTGGCTCCTGCAGGTCCCTCGCATCCAGCAGCCCAAGGACCTCCTCTAGTAAATGGGCGGGATAAAACCATATTAGGATGGCCTCACCTAGGGGGAACCTCACAAAGCTCACAGAATAGATATGCGCGAGCTTTGAACCAAGACAATCAGGTAATGGCTATGACCCATTTACCCGCCCATATGCCGCGAATGACTGGCCAAGTCATAACGTTCTCCAAAGACAATGCTTGGAGAGTGCATTTCCCGCATCACGATCCGTTGGTAATTGAAAGCCAAATCTCCAACAAGATGGTGGCTTGGATTCTGGTAGACAATGGGAGTTCAGTGAATATCCTGTTTAAATCAGCCTTCGAGAAGAGAGGACTGACTACGGCAAACATGTCCCTGTGTGCCTCGACACTTTATTGGTTCTCGGGAGAGGCCCTCATCCTGATGGGGCAGATAAAGCTCCCAGTAACGCTCGGAGAGGTACCTCACCAGACCTTTATGTACTGCACATTCATGGTGGTGGATTGTCTCTCAGCATACAATGACATTTTGGGATGACCAACACTAGTGGAGTTCGGAGCAGTCACTTCCATCTGCCATATGTGCATGAAATTCCCCACGAATGCGGAATCGACGCAATCCACAGTGACCAAAAGGAGGCGAGACAATGCTATAATGTCTCCCTCAAGGCTCCCGTAGTAATGGTAAGGGAAGAAGTTCCCCAGAGCTTCAAGACCCTGGAGGTACAAGCTATGAAGGACTTGGGGCCTGATGAGTTAGACCCAAGGGTTCAAGAGGAGAGGTCCATTGAACCAATAGAGTAAATAAAGGAGGTGGTTCTAGATACCTCCACCCTCGGTAGGAAGGTAAAAGTTGGGGGAGACTTGAAAACGAAGGTTTGAGAAGTGTTAGTGGTCTTCCTCCGGGAGAACCAAGATGTGTTGGTGTGGTCACATTCTGACATGACTGGCATTGATCCAAATGTCATATGCCATGCCTTGATTGTCGACCCTGGCTTTGCTCCCGCCCAGCAGAAGCAACAGACGTTCGATCAAACCCGGAAAGAGGCCCTTAAGGCTGAGGTAGACAAGCTTCTCTCCAATGGCTTTATCCGAGAAGCCCAGTACCCCAGGTGGCTGTCCAATCCTGTCATTGTGCCAAAGTCGGATGGCACATGGAGGACATGCATAGACTTTTCGGACCTTAACAAGGCCTGTTTGAAGTACTTTTTTCCACTCCCCAAGATAGATCAGATGGTCGGTGCCACCTCCGGTTACGAGTTGCTGTCATTTATGGACACATACTCGGGATATAACCAAATATCCATGCATGTCGGTGATCAGGAGCACACTATCTTTCGAACTAACAAGGGTGTGTATTGTTACATCGTGGTGCCTTTCGGGTTGAAGAACGCTGGTGCCACTTACCAAAGGCTGGTTAATAGAATGTTCAAGAACCAGTTGGGGCGGAACATGGAGGTCTATGTGGATGATATGTTGGTTAAGTCTCGGACCGCCCCAGATCATGTAAGCAACCTGGCTGAGGTCTTCGCGGTGCTCCGTCGGTTCGGGATGTAGCTCAACCCCCAGAAGTGCACATTGGGGTAGCTTCCGGCAAATTTTTAGGCTTCATCGTAAGAACTCGGGGGATTGAGGCGAACCCCAAAAAAATCAAGGCTTTAATAAAATTCCTTCTCCCCAGAAGCATAAAGATGTTTAGATCCTGACAGGGAGGATCGCAGCCTTAAGCAAGTTTTGTCTCCAAGGCAACGAATAAGTGCGCCCCTTTCTTCAATAATCTCTGAGGGAGTCAGAGATTTGAATGGAAAGAAGAGTGTGAATGGGCATTCCAACAGCTCAAGTCACACATGGCAAACCCTCTGATACTTTCCAAGCTAGTGGACGGAGAACCCCTCCTACTCTACATGGCTGTGTCGAAGGACGTCGTTAGTGTCGCACTAGTTAGGGAGGAAAGCCGCGTTCAACACCTCGTCTATTACATCAGCAAGAGGCTACTCGGAGCAGAGTCTAGGTATCCACTAATGGAGAAGTTAACCTTCTGCTTGATGGTGGCCTCTCGGAAGCTAAGACCTTACTTCCAGGCACACCCCAATTAAAGTCCTAACCAACCACCCGTTTAGACAAGTCCTTCAGAAGCCTGAGTCATCGAGGAGGCTCTTGAAATGGTCGGTGGAGAGTTAAGTCAGTTTGACATTATCTACCTCCCGAGGACTGCCATAAAAGGACAAGCACTCGCCGATTTCATCACCGAGTGTACCGAGAATCAGGAGAGAATCGAGTACACCCTGGTGGTCAGACCTATGTGGAAGTTGTTTGTAGATGGATCTTCAAATGAGAATGGTACATGGCGGGACTTATTTTGGTCTCCCCCGAGGAACATAGAGTGCATAGTAATCTCCACTTTGGATTTAGCGCCTCTAATAACAAAGCAGAATACGAAGCCTTAATCGATGGACTTCGCGTGGCACTAGAACTCAAGGCTGAAGGACTCAATATATTTAGTGATTCCCAACTCGTGGTGAACCAAATTCTTGGAGAATACCAGGCCGGGGGCACAAAAATGGCAGCATGCTTGGCAAAGGCTCAATAAATGTTGCACAACTTCCAAAAATTCACTATTCGGCAAGTGTCGATGGAGAAAAATTCCAATGCAGACACCCTAATAAAGCTGACTACCACCAAAGACGCCAAATTAATCAGCATGGTCCCCATCAACTACTTGGATTCTCTGAGTATCATGGCTCCAGACGAGGTGGAAACAGTACAACCCCAAGATGGGTGGATGGAGTCGATAATTAAATACCTCGTCTCTAGGGATTTACCCCAGGACAAGAATGTTGCCCGGAAGTTGCTGTACCAAGCGTCGTGGTATATAATTATGGATCATAGGCTTTACAGGCGAGGCTGATAACTCTATGATATAGAGTTATTTATTTGACTTTTACACTTAATTATGCATAAAAAGAGTGATGATTTTGGTGTTTGTTTGTCAATTTTAAGTTGTTATCTGTCTATATAATTAGTTGATCTAATATTGGAGTCTTACAATATTTTGGGTTTAAATTGGAATTAAATAACTAATCTTGTTCTGGTTTTCTGTGTAAAAAGGGAATCAAGCGATCCATGGAAGGATTGAAGAAGAAAAATTGGAAGCTTGGTTTGGAAGCAAAAGCTGAAACTTTCCAGATTGCTAAAATTCATGCTGCAGCATGCTGGAGCTCACTTGCTGGCGTGGAAATTAAAGGCAGCTATGTCATTTCCTTCTAATCCGTGGCCAGGTGGCATGGGTCCATAAATGGCGCCAGCTGGAGTTATTTTGGGCAGAAAAGTGGTCCAATTAAGTGGGCCTAAGTGGAGGAAAAGAAGGTGGGCTTTCTAATTGGAGACATGATATTTTGTACCCTAATTTGGAAAATAGGGAGAACGAGCCATATCACCTTAGTGGCAGCCATTGAAGGACTATCACCAGAAGAAAAAGTACAGAAAAATAGAGAGAAAAACAGAAGTACAATTTTTGAAGGGGAACGAGAAGGACAAGGAGGATTCACACACCAACTATATCGGATTTGTCCCATTTACTCTTCTTCTTTAATTTTTCTATTTCCTAATTTAGAATAGCTATTTTAGAACTCATGGATATCAATTTTCCATTTCAGATTTTGGATACTAATTTAGCTATGAGCTAAGCTTTTTGAGACTTGAATGGTCAAAGAACCCTATGTCATAGTTATTAAAGTTTAAATGCATATTTACGTAAATTCGCCATTGTTCATTCAAGTGTTGTTCATGATTATTGTTTGTTGTTGTTTGGCCAACAATGGCAGATTATTAAGCTAGATTTAATTCTGGAAAGGTTGAATGTAGTAGTTTGTACTTGAATGATGCAAGAGCATAACCATTGTTAGGTTGTTCTTAGTGAGTAGAATAGGAATATTTTACTTACCTTGCATAACTTTTGAGAATTGGTGCTGTTATTTGTGTTCTTAAGTCTGATTTAATATAGGAATATATTTAATTGGATGGCAGAACTATATTCACGAGTTTTGGAAAAATCTGGTGAGCACATTGGGAATTCTAGTTAACTCTGGTGCGATTTGCTAAATTTAATGCTATAGCATTCTGGGTAGTTTCTGACATAGGGGGATTTAGCTATTCAAGTCCAATTTTTCCATTGATAATTCTTCTTGTTGTTATTTCTCTAGAACTTGTGGTTAATTTTAAGCATATTTTAATTTCTTTCATTTTATTTTAGTTTCAACAACCACTCAATTCAGTTTTTTAAATTTCTAAATTGTAATTAATTGGTGTTTACATTGAACTTTTTAATACCAATCCCTGTGGAGACGATTCACTTATCATTATATTACTTGTATGGCTGCGTATACTTGCGTATATTAATTTTCACAACAGAGGCTATTTGTTGCCCTTGCTTCGGTGCGTGTCCAGACAAGAAGCCAGTTCAGTACTACGGGAGGTACATGAAGGTTTCTGCGGTGATCACGCCAGGGGGTAAAGCCTTTCCAAGAAGATATTAAGACAAGGATATTTTTGGCCCACCATGAATGGAGATGCGATGGATTACGTTAAAAGATGCGAAAAATGCCAGTGTTTCGCCAACATCCCCCGAGCACCTCTAAATGTGCTTACTCAAATGACCAACCCATGGCCTTTTGCCATTTGGGGGATCGACCTTATCGGGTCTCTGCCTACAGGGAGAGGAGGGGTGAAATACGCCATAGTGGCCGTCGAAAAATTCACGAAGTGGGTTGAGGTCGAGTCGCTCGCCACAATTACCTCCAAAAAGGCCTTAGACTTCGTCATAAAAAATACCGTTTGTCGGTATGGGCTTCCGAGGAAGATAGTCTCTGACAACGGATTTCAGTTTGACAGTGAAGTATTCACCGACTTCTGTCAACGACATGGTGTCATCAAGAGCTTCTCTTTCGTAGCCCATCCATAGGCCAACGCCTTAGTGGAAGCAGTAAATAAGATGCTCAAGTCCACGTTGAAGAAAAGGCTAGAGCAGGCGAAAGGAACTTGGCCCAAGGAGTTTCCCAGGGCATTGTGGAGCTACCGTACCACTGCCCGAACCTCCACCGACCATTCTCCCTTCTCGTTGGCCTAGGAGTACGAGGCTATGCTCCCAGTTGAAGTAGCAATCTCCAAGCACCGACGGGATACATATGATCCGACCACGAACCATGCCTTACTTCAGGAGTCCTTGGACCTCGTGGAGGAACTAAGCTTTTAAGCTATGAGTAGCATCCTACCAGCAGAAGGTGGCCAGGTATTTCAACTCCAAAGAGAAAGACATAATTTTTGGGGTCGGAGACCTGGTGTTGAGAAAAGTCTTCTTAGCCACCCGGGATCCAGATGCAGGAGTGCTGGGAACCAATTGGGAGGGCCCATACCAAGTTGAGAACGTTATAAGTCTGGGAACATAAAAATTAGCCCGACTTAGTGGGGAGCTGATTCCTCACGCCTGGAATGCCGAGCATCTTCGCTGGTACTACCAGTCTACAACAAACATTTCTTATTTTTGTAGTACCCCTGTAGCCTTCGGGCACATATAATGGAAACCGTGTATATAGTAAAACACGGTAAGAAATTTGTTTGTTTTGCCTATGTATTTTTCTTTAGTTTCTGTTATATTTTTATTAATGCTTTGTTAAGAGCGCCCATGTTCGAACAAGTGACCACAAACCAGTCTTCGATCACTTGGGGGGCATGAAGTTAGGGAAGCACTGTACCGCGCAAGGGACGACCTAGGAAACTAAACTTGTATCTAGCCAAGAGGAGTAGGCCTATTGTCGCCATCCCAAAAATAGAAAGTCTTAGGAAACTAACCAAGACTAGCCTAGAAGGTAGCTTCTTCCGAGCAGAACTAAGCTTAGTACCTAAGAGCTAGATAACTTAAGTAGCGCGAGAATATATTGGTCATCTCCCGCGAACACCGAGTCCGAGGAGCTCTGACCATGTCTATGGATCTTGAGATGCGAATAGAAGGTCGAGTACCTATACTTGGCCTTGGGAAATCTGTGTTACGGGGAGCTTGGCTAGTCGACGAGTGAAGCGCCCTTAGTATTGATGTATCCCTTATTTGGAAAAGCCAGGATAATAGTCGGGAATTTAGGTTACCTCCCAAGGACAGCACACGCACGGAGAGTAATAATCAAATCCTAATATGTACAATGCACAGGCGGCCTACGCCTGGGCCTCTCCATAACCTCACCTCCCGAGAACATAGCCT
This sequence comes from Humulus lupulus, assembly GCF_963169125.1. Lineage (NCBI taxonomy): Eukaryota > Viridiplantae > Streptophyta > Magnoliopsida > Rosales > Cannabaceae > Humulus > Humulus lupulus. The sequence continues at coordinate 18,854,826 of NC_084801.1, read as the reverse complement.
AGGAGATAGGTATGCACTCGGGGGCAGTGCCGAAACCCTTGGCCTCTCGAGTAGTGCACGCTCAGGACCAGATGTTTTTGCATACCAAAACCCTTGAAAGCCTAAATCTTTGGGGTGTAGGGACATAAGGCAACAAGTAAAGACCTGCAGTAAATCTCGCGTCAAAGTCACTTCTAGGACTACGGGCCTACACGAGGAGACCAGGTAATTGAAATGATTTGAGTTCTTGTTCTCGTGACATTCGTGTTAAGTTTGAATTTATAGAACCATGTTTAAAATGATTTAAGTTCTTGTTGTGATGACATTCATGTTACGTTTGAATTTATAGAACCATGTTTAAAATAATTTGAGTTCTTGTTCTCGTGGCATTCATGTTACATTTGAATTTATAGAACCATGTTTAAAATGATTCAAGTTCTTGTTCTTGTGACATTCATGTTATGTTTGAGTTTATAGAACCATGTTTAAAATAATTTGAGTTCTTTTCTCTTAATATTCGTGTTACGTTTGAATTTATAGAACCATGTTTAAAATAATTTGAGTTCTTGTTCTCATGACATTCGTGTTACGCTTGAATTTATAAAACCATGTTTAAAATAATTTGAGTTCTTGTTCTCGTGACATTCATGTTACGTTTGCATTTATAGAACCGAATTTTGAAAAACAATGACCGAGTTCTTATTCTCGTGACATTCGTGTTACGTTGAATTTATAGAACCGAATCGTGTGAGACTAGTATGAGTTCTTGTTCTCATAAAATTCATGTTAAGTTGAATTTATAGAACCAAATGTGTAAAATGGTTTGAGTGCTTATTCTTGTGGCATTTTAAGTTACGGTGAATTCATAGAACCAAACCAGATAAAAAGCAAGGAAAGCTACATAACTCTTAGTTGGGTAGATAGTTACAACTATGCTCGGGGGCTCGAGCAACTATTCATCTATACCCCAAAAAAGCTTATGGCACGTAGGCCTAAATGCAAATATTATAATTAATCTTCGGGAACCTCTGCCACCAGTCAATGATCGGATCACCACTTAGGGCACCCCCTGCTTGAACCGTCTCGGCAGCTGGGGTCACCTCAGTTGGTTGAGTGGCCTCGGTAGATGGGGTCACCTCAGCTGTTAGAGTCCACTTGGGTTGCCTCGGCAACTTGGGTAGCTCAGAGGTGCTCGTTGAAAAGGAGCTTGTACATCTCGAGATCCCTAGTGAAATCCAAGTTCATGTCTTGGTTGTGATACCAGGCAACGTAAAAGGCGTCCTCGGCAATGGACTCAGTCTCCTGTTTGAGCTTCTCCATTTGGAACATAGCAGACCTATTCATCTCCATGGCTTGGAGGGTCTTCCTCTTGGCTAGCTCAGCCCGACCAGTGGCCTTCTTAGCCTACTCCTGGAGCTGAGAATTCTCCAAGGCCACTCGGGCGATCTCAGAAGTAGCTTTCTTGGATTCCTGTTGGGCTCGTTGCATGCTATCCACGGTCGCCTACTTCTCCCTTTCGGCCCGCTATAAATCCTCAGAGATTTTCTAGAGAGTCTCCTCGAGCTCCTGGGAGCATTTTCGCTCACCCTTGAGGGCAGCGTTGGTTCGAGCAAGTTCTTCCCGAGAACCCTTTGTCTTCTCCTTGAGGGAGGCAATCTTGTCCTGGGCCATCTAGAGTTCATATGACTTCTCCATCATAATGTCTCCCAGGCGTTGTCAAGCTAAGGCAGACTGTAAAACAAAATAGGGGGGGGGGGGGGGGGGGAAGCGATAAGACAAATGTGTTAGCTAAATAACATCTGGTTAAATTGTACCCAAGTACTGGAGTGATTTAACTTACCCAGAAAAAAGTGTACCAACACGAGGCCACAAGAGATACCTTATTACTATCGCCAAGTTGGAAGAAGCTTCGGGCGGTCAACTCGCACATGGTGGAGCTGACCCCCTGAAGGAGCTCGGCGGCGAGAGGGGCGACTATGTCCCTTAACTTGGTGGAGAACAGGGTCTCTAGCTCAACTCGACCGATTGGAGGGACGACGAGCCTTTCTTGGGGTGGTTTGAGTTGCCGAAGGGCCTCGGCTATCTCGTGCAAGGCTTTGTTGCCTTCTTCCAACCTTGCTTCAAAGTGTTGAAGCATCCTATTGTATTGCTCCAACAAATCCCCCTCATACCTCTCAAGATACACCAGGAGATGGACTCGGGGTGTCATCGTCTCCTTCTCTGAGCCGTGAACTAGTTCTTGGTCCGGTTCTAGGACCTCCTCCAGTCTTACCTCTTGTATTGCCTCGTCTGACCTGGTCGAGGAGGGGATCTCCACCACAGGGGGCACGAGAACTGCAAGGGACTCCCCGGGGGTGTGGACACTCTCTGCCTCTTGGCCGGAGGAGAAGGATCGGGTTGTTCCTGAGGATGTTACCCCTCTCCTGTCGAAGAGCTAGGGGGCGCTCCCAACCTTAAGGCAGACCGAGCAATGTCCACCAGTCCCATATGAGCCGGAGGAGCAAGGCAAACGGTTAGCATACATACTACACATGGATAGCACAAAAAAATAAGCTACATGGAGGCTCACCGTGAGCTGAGCCTTGGTGAAAGTAGTGAGGGTGTACTATCCTATTCCTTGCATCGTAGCTAATATTGGTGCCATATTGGCAAAACAAGCTCGAGGTCAAGGATGTCACTCGGTCTAAGGGTACAAACCCACAGGAGGTATGTTTCCTCTTGGGGTGGTGGAGGTATGCATCCATGAGATCTAAGTAGTCTTGGAACTCTTCCCTAGTCCAACGCCGATGTGAGATTTGACCACAACGAAGGAGGGTTGGGGAAGCCCAGACATGTCTGGGGCTTATCCTATCACCTACTCGAGAACCGGACGTCAGGACGAGAGGTGAGTTACGTGAGTTCATGTGGGAAGCTTCCATCCCTGCCTGAAGTTCTACCTCGAGCTCCTAGTCTTCTTAGGCCTCTCACGCCTCTTCTATGGCCTGAGCGTTCACCAGTCTTTCCTCCGCCAATCACCTGTGAAACGCTTTTTTGGCCAGCCCTTCTATGTAGTTGATATGGCGAGATGCAAACTCCCAAGACTCTTTGGATTGGCAGTATTTGGTCAGCTCTAGGTTGCTTATCCGCTGTTCGACGTTGAGGAGCCCTGACCTGATGAGATTTGGCTCTGTTACCAAGACGCTAAGGTCCAAGTCTCGGTCGGGGAGAGTCTTCATTTCCTGGAGATGATCCTCGAAGAGCTGGACATATGGGGTTCGGCAAAAAGGACCTATTCAAAAGGAAATTGCTAAGTTTCGAATATAGAGGCCCTAGCATGGCAAAGAATAAGTGTGTTCGGAAAGATACTCACCTACTCGGGCAAAGTCGAGAATTAGAGTCAGGTTACTACGCGTCATGAAGCCGTCTGTGAAGAAGAATGCATCCTTGTAATCCCTAGCGTGATTCTCATTATGGCGAGGAGCCTTGTAGCTAAGTGATGAAGTGGGGTACTTCACCAAAGACTAATATCCATCCTGCTTGGATCCCTTCTTCCGGGGAGTGGTATTGAAACTGTAGATCTCTGCTGGCGAAGGCTCCAGCCATTTCTATTTCTAGAACAAAACATACACCCCCGCAAGCACTCAGTAGCCATTGGGGGACAGTTGGAAGGGGGTTATCCCCACGTACTTCAAGAAGTTAATGAAGTACTACTTGAGGGGTAAGGTAGCCCTAGCCATTAGGTGGGCCCGGCTCCAAGCACCCAGGCCATAGACGCTACGGTGAGCCGCTCGGACTCCCGGCAGAGGCGAATGAGGCCTTTGTCCCCGACTAAGTAGTACCTCATGATCGCCACTAGAGCATCAGGATGTCGGATCAGTGTGTGATAATCCTCTGGCTCGAATGCCTCACCCTCGTATTTTTGCGAAGGGTGTGGAACGGGGGCTTCGTTTACCTCCTCCACGGTAAGCCCCAAATCATCGAACGTGGCAAGCCTCACCGCCACTTGAAGGTCAGAACAGACAGCTTGTTCCCTGTCCAGCACTCAGGCCCCCGTCCTTGCGTTTCCTTCGGGGGCATCTTGTGCGCGGGCCATTTCCTAGAGTTCCTGGTCGAAGAGATAGAATCTGTGTTCGTGTAGTTGGTGGATTTCCTCGGACATATGAGACAAAAATCCAAGCAGTTAGCATTCTGACCGAAGGAAAGATGGCCAAAACACAAATGACTCTAGGAATACTGATCGGGGGAAAATGAGAGTTTTGGAAATACGAGGCATCCCTGGCACCTAATGACAAGCAGGGGAGATGAACTTACCAAAATTTGGAAAATTCCCAGATTCCGACCATAGGCCCAGAAATGCAAAGTTGATAGAAAACCCTTGAAGGTCATTTTTGCGAGCCTAATGTCAAAATATGCCTAAAAGACTCGTGAAAATGAAAATCAGACTCCAGAATTCTACACAAATGCCATTCCTTAACATGTATTGAAAAACTCCAAACACACACCAAAGAAAGTGGGTCGCAGATACTTACCCGAGATAAAACGAAGATAGGTGTTGAGGCGAGTCCTAACCTTGAATTATTGCTTGTCGTCTGACAAAAATTAAAAGATTCACACCAGTTTTCCAGAACTCTCGGAAAGGGTTGAAGACGAGAGAGAAGAGAGTGCGTTGGGAGGTTTCGTGATTTTTTAATAGTTGTAATAAGAGACTGAAGGTTTTTCTGGGTTTTTTATACCCAGTAAAATATACCAGAGAGGCAGCGCTCCCATGACCGTCGAATGAGTAGATTTACTAAAATAATCCAACGATCAGGTTTCAAAAGGGGTGGATCACAATCATTGTTTACTTTGGGATAGGACACCTTAGGCTCAGAGTAGACGTTTGGGGTATCGAGGTGACCTTTAATTAAATGCACGGACTGATGGGCCCAGCAATGGGGAGTGGACACATGGTTCTGCTTTTAAGAGTGACATCAGCGGAAGTCCAAACGCTTACTATTCAAGGACTACTCAGAATCTCCCTCAATTTGAAGTCTCCATTGTCCGAGGACAAGTAAAGACTTGGGGGCCAAATGCTGTCCGTATTTTTTCACAATCGACACATGCCATTCCCCGGTGGCTGGTTATGGTGTATGCGGACGTCCTCGAGGGTATGTTACTTCCCGAGGCCTATAGTCGAAGATAAGGTCCTCCTAGGTTAGGATGTGTCCGAGAAGGACAGTAGGTGCCTTGGTGAGTTACTCACCGAGTTTCGATTTCGGAGATAGAGTTTCTCCAGCTCGGACAGTTAAGGCAAGGAGTGTTGTGTCTTAATCGCCTCCCAAGCACGAGGTTCTGGTTCTCAGACCTAGGAGGTGGAGCAACGTGTCAAGGGATGCGGGTTCTCAAAGTCATAAGATTGTCTGACAACCTTTGTGGATGATCTGTCAATAGTGTTGTCAAAGCACGACTTGAAAATTTGCATGCCCACTATGCTGCCTAACACGGAAATACGTACAACATGCTCTGACAGTCCCAGGGGCATGTTCCCATAAAGTGGTTACCTTTCTGCAGTGGGCCTCGCAAGTCTCACCTGGGTCATAGCCTCTATTCACTACAGCTCAATGCATTGAAGTGTATTAATTCCCTAATTATGGGAAGAATGTGCATTAGTTGTTTGTGATTAACATTAATGACCATATCCACTATAAATAAGGTTGGGAGCCTCATTGTAAATGGTTTAGTTTTTTTTTTTTTTTTTGTGGAGAGAAATACTTGTACTCAGAACAATCTAAACGCTGTCTGAGAAGATACTGTAGAAGCTTGCAACCACAAGCTTGCAATCTCCCTAATACTAAAGACTCGTGGACTAAGGTTTTTTTATAACATGAACCACGTAAAAATTTATGCTCATATAACTATTTCTTTAACCTCTTTTATAAACATTGATAGCGAAAAAAAAAGTCAACAACACCCATTGGGAGTGCTCTAATAAGACAATAGATTTTCTTCTCTTCCACACGGCACCTTAGAACTAGAAAATTCTGAGCCTCAAGGTCCCTTCTCTAAGAAAGTTTTAAAAAGTCGAACACCAGCCACAGTGACCACCACATGGCTTCTCTTTCTAATGTGATCCAAAAACTAGCTCAATACTTTGAGAATTTTCCTGCTAAACAATCCAAAAAGTACAACTAAACCTAGATAGATGCAACACTAAACCCACTCCATTACCTTTATACCCCACCTCCCAAAACACACCAACAAATCTCAAAACCAAATAATCCTAATTGAGACAAGCAATAATAGTTTCTCGCTAGCCCTCCAACCTACCAAGAAAGATTCCAAAATTCAACAGTAAACAATTCACAATGGACCAAAACCACTCATACCCATTAAAGAAAATGGTTGAAACCACGTCATTGTGGTGCCATAATAGTGTTTCATAAAGGCCAAGAAGCCATGGGAGGAGGAAAGAGTAGTGAAACAAAAAGAATACCATTTGATAAAAAAAGGCAGCTTGAGCTTTCAAAATCCCAAATGCATACGAGGTCTTCGGCTGAAAACCCACTCATTTATTTTCTAGATTTGACAAGATTTTTTAAATATAGAATCTCAACTAGCATTGGTGGACTAGGATTCAACTTTAGTACCAGCAAATTTTTTTTTTGAAATAATATTACTAGAAAAAAAATTATTAAAAAATTGAGACAAATTTTGTTAATTCTGACATATATAAATATTTAATATCAAATCATTGAAATTGATACTAAATAATAAAAAATATATACAATATAATGAAATCTTAAAAAAAATCAATTTTTAACTTATTTTATTGTGTATTCTTTGATATTTGTGCATGTAATTACACATATTTATATATATAAAAAAGGACTAAAATCTTCACTTCTAAATCAATAAAAGTTTTAAAAAAAGCTATATATTAGGTTTTTTATTCGGAAATGTTCAGATTGGGAGATTATGTAGAAGAAAATTAGAACATTGTTTAATCTCTAAACAATGTTGGATTTTGTATATAGTATTAAATATTATTTAAAGTTAATTAGAAATTTTTAGACAGGGAGATTATGTAGAAGAAAAATACAGCAAAATTTAATCTCAAAACAATGTCAGATTTTGTATATAGTATTAAGTATTATTTAAAGTTAACAAATTAACAACAACAAATATTCCGTCTTGATGGTTGTGCTAATTCAGAAATATTTTATTTGTGATGGTTCAAATCTTCTAGGATTCATGTATGTGTTTTTTAAAAAATAAAATGAAAACATTCTTGTTGGGATTTGAACCCCTGTATTAAGATTTATATAAATGGGCTTGATCAACTCTTTACAATTAATTATTATATTAAATTAAAATTATATACATTAATTAATTAAAATACATATATATTTTTTAAATATATTTTATATATATATTTTCACCCGGGGCGGTCGCCCACCCTCATCTCTATGTGGATCTGTCCTATTTACAAGCCAAAGTGTAGAACCAGGATGAAGTGCTTGGACATTCCTAGTGATACTGTACCTTATTTTTTGTTCTTTTATGAGAAAAAAAGTTATAATAAGGACACTTTTTAAGTTATATGACAAGCTTTGAAACTACCAAAAGAACAAAGTAATAAAAAGATTGAGTAATTTGTGGCGAAAATATGTTACTTTATCATTTTAAAGTTAACAAATATGAAATATTATTTAAAGTTAACAAATTAACAACAATAAATATTCTGTCTTTGATGGTTATGCTAATTCAGAAACATTTTATTTGTGATGATTCAAATCTTCTAGGAATCCTGTATATGCTTTTTAAAAAATAAAAGAAAAAGAAAACATTCTTGTTGGGATTTGAACTCCTTTATTAAGATTTATATAAATGGGCTTGATCATTATGTCAAACTCTTTACTATTAACTATTATCTTCAATTCAAATTATATACATTAATTAGTTAAAATATATATATTTAAAAAAATATATGTCTCTACGTGGATCCATCCTGTATACAAGCCAAAGTGTAGAACCAGGACGAAGTACTTGGACATTCCTAGTGATACTATACCTCTTTTTTTGTTCTATTATGAGAAAATAAATTATAATAAGGATACTTTTTAAGTTATATGACAAGTTTTGAAAGTACCAGAAGAACAAAGTAATAAAAAAAAAGAGTAATTTGTGGCGAATATACGTTATTTTATCATTTTATAGCACTTTAATACTTAAGTTTTTTTTCAACTAAAATACATTGTGTATCATTTATTTAGCAGCCGTAGGAACTTGGCTATTAAGTGCCTACGTGGCAGTCTATGATTGGTTCAGTTATATATATTTTTATTTTAAAAATACATTTAAATATTAAAAAATTTAACAAAATTTATTTAACTCCTTGAATTCTCAATCAATTGCAACAAAAATAGGTGAACCCACATGTGGAATAGAATGACAGAGAAAACCAACTTTCGATTGAATGAAATTCTCGATTTGAAACACAAATAAAAATAAAGAACATTGTAAATGGAGCACGAAAAATGATATATAATTGAATTTTTTAAACAAAAAATAAAAAATATCCATCTCGGTGAGTCATAGGTTGTCGCGTAGGCACTTACCTAACACTTTTAACGGCCAGGTACCTACGGCTGCCAATAAAATGTGACTCAAGGTATTTTAGTTGTAATAAAAACTTGGGTATTAAAATACTATAAAGTAATAAACTAAAGTATTTTTGCCACAAATTACTCTAAAAAGTTTATACAATAAATATATTAAATTATATTTGATTTGATTTATTTTAAGTATTTATTTTGTTCTTATTTTTTATTTTATTATTATTTATTTAGGTTTATATATGTTTAAAATAAAGTTTAAATATTATTAATTTATCAAAAGAATAAAAAATAATTTTAATCATAAATAAAATATATAAATAAGGGTAAAAGAGTCTTTGAAAAAATATCTTTGGTAAAAAATAATTTTACCGTAACATTTTGATATAACAATAAAACAAATGGTTAATTTTAGCATTTATGAAAATCGAGACATAATTAGTATTTTCTTTGAACCTTGGAGGCCAAAATAATATGTTCCTTATTATTATTATTATATAATTGGTATTCTTGTTGAAAACTTGTCTCTTAATTACTTGTTATAATGTTGTATATATTACATAAGACTATGTCTGATAAATCTAGCATAGATCAACCTGTCGAATCGGAAAAGTAGGGTGCTATCATATAGCTTTGTATCGACTAAGTTCACGAGTTGGAGATAAGCGGACTCGAACCGCTGACATCCGCCACAGGGTAAACCATTGCCTCTCAGGCCCCCGACTGATTCTACCATAGAGGCCAACGATAGACAATAACTCCCCCCCCCCCCCCCCCCCCTCTCGAACACAGCTTACAACTTTCATCGTACTGTGCTCTCTAAAGAGAAACTCTTCTCAAAATCTCAAAAGGTGCTGAGTTGGAATCCCATTCTAACTAAGGATTCTTGTGGTTCCGGAGGATCTAGCTACAGGAGAACCAGGAACGGAGAGCTTTCCCCCCCTTTCCACCCGACTCTTTGGTATGTAAAATTTGTGCCAAATTTGGCTCCAATGCATAAAGTACAAATTAACTCAAAAAGTTAACAAAGTTATTTAATTTTTATTAAAAATATATAAATAAATAAAAAATTGAAAGAGCTTTCAATTATATAAAAGACATTTATTAGTATCAAAAAGATAAAAAGAAAATGTAACATTTATCGTATGTAAAATTTGGCACACCTTTTTTTTATCTGAAAGAAAGACTTAATTGTCTTCACATAAGCTTGGTAATAAGTGCTTTGTTAAAGCCCACCTAACTCCTTTGGGCAACAAATTTTATCCCAGCTGGACAAAGCCAAAAATTTATTTTTCCTTTCGTTCCCTAACCACCAGAATTTGCGGAAAGCTTTATCGAGATCGGAAGAAAGGAGCTTAGGTAACAAAAAAGACGAGAGAGAACCTCACTACATAGGATAAAAATTTACGGCGACAGAGGATCCACCTGCTTCAACCCTCTTTCAAGCCTAAAATCTTCGATGACCTTCCCCATTCAGAAGCACCGAAAAGGACACAGTGGAAATGCACTAGGAGATCAAATGAGGCACTTGATCAGAAAAACCAAAAGCGTGTAGAACCTAGTCCACAAACTTCCATTCCATGCAATCATAAGCCTTGGACATGTCAAGTTTCATTCCCATGTCCCCCACCTAACTGTATCTCCTCTTCATTGTACGAATTATTTCTTGAGCAATAATAGTGTTGTTTGCAATCCAGCGCCCAGGAACAAACACAACTTGGTACAAAGAGATTATCTCATCAATGAATTTTTGAATCCTACTTGCCAAAATTTTGGAGATCACCTTGTAGACAACATTACAAAGACTAATCGGTCTATAGTCATTAAACCCCTGGGTCGAGTTGGACTTCGAGATGAGCACAATAAAAGTACGATTTATACCTCTCGATAAAGATCCCAATAAAAAGAATTCCTGGACAACAGCGATGAGATCTGTATCAACAATATCTCAGTAATGTCTATAGAATTTACCAGGCATAGCATCAGGACCATGGGACTTCAAAGGCGACATTCCCCACACCACCTCCTTAATCTCCGACAGCTCTAGGCATCCAGCAATAAAAGCATTGATATCCTGTGTTATGGAGGGAAGAATCACATCAAACAACTGGGAGGAAATAATAGGATTCGATGTTCTGTAAACTTCACCAAAGGTGCGAATAAAGTAAACTCAAATATTTGCCATTCCCATAGTCCACTTGACTGCATCATCAAAGACAGACCAGATTCGATTGCTATGTCATCTAACATGTTCAAGCCACAATTCCCTAGACTTATGTCTCCAAATCTCAGCTTGGAACCTAGAGATGTCCTCCATCTCCAAGATAATGGAGGATTCAAGTTGAAGGTTATCTGGGCTAGGCTACCGAATTTTCACTTTGACAAGCAAATCTTGCACATCTTCAACTTGTCTTAACCAAACCCAAACTCCTCCCTATTCCAAATTTTTAGAGCCCATCTAGTGTCAATAAGTTTTTTCTGGAGTTGGAGCGATTTTTCCTATACCCAGCAAAGGCAAAATCGCTCCACCTACTTCTTCGAGCTAGGGCCACGGCGCCCAAGAATAGGGCCACGGCCCCCCAGAGCCATCCCCAAACACGTTTTCCTTCATCCTAAACCCTCCAAAAACATACCTAAACACTTCCAAATCATCAAATCAAAGTTCCTAAGCTTCCCAATGATCCAAAACCATCAAATCCCAAGGTTCGAACGAACCAAAAACTCAACGATTCACAAAATCAAATTCTAAGCTTAGAAACTCTAAAAACTCAAAACTTAGATTACCTTTGATTGGGTTGTTTCTCGTCAAATCCTTCGGTCAAGAAGCTTCTAATCTTTCCTAGGATCGCTATGCCTTGATCCTCGCTTGATTCCGACTCCTAGAACTCGAGATTTCTTTGAAAATGCTTCGAACGATAAAATGTACTAACAGGAAGAGAACGAGAGGTTTTCTAACGTACGTTCTATCTGACAAGCTACTTCAAGCTTAAGTAACCTCAAATAAAATCTAGTGCTCAGGGTCCCAAAAACACCCCCGGGGACATTATAGTCAAAACTTCCAGAATTTCCTCCCGATCTCAATAACTCCCAACTTTTCATCAAATAACATTCTCATAACTCAATATCCCAATAAAAGACCCCCGTTATGACTAAACTGCTAATCCATAATATAAGACCGTCTCATGCCGAATAGCTCGAATATATCTCCATAATAATGGAATCTCATTCACAAATCACAATATGCACCCAAATATACCCTAAACAGGCCAAATTACCAAAATATCTTAATAGTCAAATGTGGACCCACATGCATGCATATACCATCATATTATAATATAATTCACATAAACATGCATATATTAATTTAATGGCATAATTAAACAGTTATGGCCCTCCCGGCCTACTAATCCAGCCGTTAAACCACATTAGGAAATCCGGGGCATTACCCTAGGAATCGAGATTTTTAGACAACAAATTCAATTTGTGTCAAGTCTTTTGTCATCTCCATTGCTTCACATAAAGCATAGTATTTATGATTTTATGTAACTAAGGGTTTCTCTCCAAAGATCCACTTTATCTTTCAATGTTATTTGTGTTATTCTTCTATTGTCAACTAGGTCATCTTTGGTTTTGATTTATTTGAATTACAACAGTCAAATTGTGTGTTAAGTCATATCCCCAACAACATGTACTTATTGGATAATAATTTTATGTGTTAGTTATGTTAGTTGATAGAGACTCTTGGAGCTAGCTATATAAGTCCTTATCCAAAGTAACTTTGTACTCTGTTTCTATGGTAGAGACCAGTTGGGAGATTAGTTTTTCACTTAGATAAGTCAGTCAAGAGTTGTACGGTTCTCTCAAGAAGAATTTAGATTACATTCTTGTACTATTGAAGATTTGTGTTGAAGACGCTTTTGTAATCTAATTCCTGTTTGTACTTGGAGATTAATCTGGAATAAAAGAAAACGTGTTTGTTTCTCGTGGATGCAGGCACTACATTGGTGCTTAACCATGTATTTTCTAGTGTTCATTTTTCTTAATGTTTTCAATTAAGTTTTTATGATTTTGTTCATGTTTTGTGCTATTTTTATATTCAAATTTGTTTAGATAATATTCTTTTCTAGTGTGATTGTTCTAATAACAACCCAAAGCTTCTGAAATTCATCTTACTCTAATGATTTTTTTTTTTTAGGGGGGGGGGGGGGGGGGGGGGGGTGGGATAAGCTGAATATTACAGAGATTTAGTTGTAAGAATGACATACCTTTTTTGGAGCCAATGTTGGACAGCAAAGTGGTGCCTTTTACTGATGTAACTTATGTAGGACTTGAACTACTTTCCTACTATGCATCATTTGCTAAAATAATGCAATGAATATATATTATTCTGATCTGTCTTTGATAAGCTAGCTTCAGTATTTTGAACATTAATCTGCTTTAATTGTTATGTGAATAGGTGGTCATGTTATGATGGTATCATTTTGCTCCTTAAAAGGTATGGTTAAAGTTTCTTATGTGTTATTCATTTGCTAAATTTACTTTATGAATGTTAAATCAGTCCATAATTAATGTCAATGTTGAAATCAGGTTAGTTCTATGCCTTCAAGAAAGCTCATAGACTAGATCCCAAATCTAGTGGATGTGGTTTTCTTCTATTGAAAACTACACTTCTTCTGTGCTTAGAAGATGTAAGCTTTCTCTATGATTTCACTTGTTGCATACAATTTTATTAGGTCATTATAGTATGCAATTGTTAATGGTATATTCATAATGAAGTGCATGAGTGGTGATGATGATATTCCACAAATTTCCATTCATCCATGCTCTCTAGTACATATCACAAGCAAATACAAAAAAGGCCTTCACCCTATATTCTACAACATTGTGTTGTTTTCTTCTTCTTCTTTTCCATTCTTTTATTTCCAATCAGATTTTTGTTTAAGCTTCTTTGCATAAAAAAATGGTGAGTTTGATTTGGTATTTGAGGTCTGTGTGTGAGAAAGAGGTGTGCTTATCATGTGCAGGAAGCATGCACAAGCTTGTGGTAAGTTTTTCTTTTTTTTTTCCTAAAATAATACGTTGATGTCTCTTATTGGACATTCACATTTGAAATTTTGGTATTTGTTTCTCTTGACGTGTGAAATTGTCAATCAGAGGTGCACAAACTTCTAGGAGAAGAATTGTGCCAGAAAATAAGATCGAAATAAAATTTGTAAAAAACAAATTAAGAATACAAAGAATTTATAGTGGTTCGACCATAATCTCAAGCCTACGTCCACTGTTTTCACTATAGAGAAAAGTTATTACAAATTGAGAGAGTTTGTTCTATGGAGAATTAGAATACAAATAAACTTCAGTTTTATATGAAGTGAAGCACAGAGGCAAACTTGGTAATTTGGGAGTTGAGATATTATAAATATTTTTCATGTGTTATAATATAATAATCATTTAAATTTAAATATTGACATATTTGAATTTATGTTACAAAAATATTAATTAAATAATACATAGAATATTCTAAAAGAATTGGCTAAACCATTCTGTCATATGTGTAAATGTGATTTTTTTATCACATAACAGTTTTTTTTCTTCATTGTTGTGTGTTTTATAAAACTCTTCTTGCTTTCGTTTTGTTTAGAATGCTAGATGTAGGCATCTGTAAGATCAAATAAAATAAAAGGACTGTCATAGCTAATTTTAGTGCATTTGTACCTTTTTTTAGGAAGAAATGAGAGCACTTGTAATATGGTGAGATAATTGATTTATACAGGCCAAAGGTACCCTTTCTATCCTCTTGTGTATTTACATTGGATTAGCTTTAGAAATGTAACTGAGTACATGTATATGTAAATTAATTTTTATATTTTATGGGATTGTGGTATATTATGGTGGGCTTTTTCTTCTTCTCTTTCTTAATCTATGAAATTGTTGTTCTTAGTCAGTTCTGTCAACTAAGGCAAGTAAAAGAATTGAGGGAGTCAACTTGCCCAAATATTTCAACAGATGAGACTACAGGTCTATACATACCTTTTTTGTCCTTTGATCAAGTTCACATTTTTTACGTTTTTCTGAATTTGTAATGTTGCTACTTGCTAGCTAAAACCATCTACAAACATTTGTTTTTCTTCCCATGGCACAATTATAACAAAAGAGCTAAATTGTGCATTACTTTCCTACTGCTAAATGGATTAGGTATAACTTTTATTATGAGTTAAAAACTACTAGTAAAGTTTCGATAACACATAAAAGAGAATAAAGTTTTGAGGGGTTTGATTATTTTATTTTCTATTTATTTTTTCTGATTATGGCACATAAGGAGGCAATTAATGGATTTATTTCCTTTGTGCTCGTGTCATAAAAGGATGAGTTTTTTTTTTTTTTTTTGCTGGGAAAAGTTGAACAATTTTATTTGGTATTTTGTTATTGAGTTGTAGCTTAGCTTATTCAGTTATGAATTAGGAGGAAATTCCAAAGATGGAAGAAGATTATATGGAGGAAAGTTGTGCTAAATGAAAATCCAAACTTGGTTGGTTTGTTTCCTTATATTTGTTTTACACACTCTTGATGAAATCCAAAGCCAAAGTTGCATAACCAAAATGTATGTTTCTCTTTTGCAAGTCATCTTGAGTGAAATGTATAAAAAATAGCTTTTACAGTAATTTATTTATACATAAAAGTTATTTGAGTAGTAATCACCACAAATTCCACAATAACTAGTATATTTATATATGAATTATCCCATCCCATTTTAAAATATGACCCTTCTTGTTGCATTTCGTTCATTATTTTAAAGAGTTTGTTGACGTAGCATTGATATTGTGCTAATGTGGCACGATTCGATAGTTTAGGCAGAAAATACATGCACCAATAATAGTGGTCTTATGATAAATTTTGAGTATATGTCTATGTATTCTTAGAGTTAATATTTGTATATTTAATACCAATAAACTTGATTTTGGCTAGCTTCAATTAGTTAAATCGACTCTCATACTACAACTATACATGTGGCATGTGGCCACATCAGCAAATTTAAAAAAAAAAATGAACATAATACAACAGAAGTGACACTTTTAATAATAAAAAATCAAGTACAAAACTCTACAAATGTCATAGTTCAAGGATGAAAAAATCAATTTGTACTAAATTATTTGAGTAGTAATCCTATAGTATTTGCTTAGACATATTATTTGAACTAATAATTGTAAAATCTTTTGATTGGCTAACTTAACATTAGACAAAATATTTTTTAAAGTCATTTAGAAAATCATGGCATAACTAAATTGATTTGTAAATTAATTTACTTGATTTATGAATTAGTTGTCACTTGAATCAGCTCTTCACAGTGTGAAAATCATTTTTAGTGTGAATACATTATTTTTAACATATTTATCACAAAATAATATTTATTGGTAGAATAATGTAATTGACTTATTCTGTGTGAGTATTTTCAGGATTATGTTTTCTCGGAATAAGAATGTTTCGAAAATGAACATGGTCAAAAGAAATGACCAAGTTCGGTCAACCAGATAAGACTGATGCCCTAGCTGACTCAACAGTTTCATATTTTGTCGAAACATAATCAATCTGGCTAGCAGATTTTCTAAAGTCAAAGAAATTTGAAAATATTCTTGTATTGATTACAAGATTTCAGAAAGAGCTGGCCTTGGTCGAATTTCTCACCTATAAATACATTGCCAATGCCTATGGAAAAATTACCTCTACCATTTGAATTTTGTAAACACTTGTTATTTTGAAGAGTATTTTTCTTTGTAAAAGATTAAGTTGTTCACCTTAATCTTTGTGTGTGTGCCGAGTGCACTTGTTCATATATCTATCTTGGTCCTTGTATATAGGTAGTATCTCTTGTAAACGTGTTCCTAAGGATCTTTGAGAGAAGATTTCATCAAAGTCTCACTTCGGAAGGAAGAGAGCACTCGCTATTCTTTGAAGAGATTTCAAGAGAATCAACATTTAATCAAAACCAGATTCGTAGAGAAGAATACAACAAGATTGCAGCAATAGTTTAAGAGGGAGACTTACGTTGTTTAAGTCAATGATTTTGTACACATTATTTCCTTATTAATTGGTTTATTCTCTGGGTGTGGCCCCTTGGATGTAGGTTATCTGAAAGGATTTCTGAACCACGTAAAAAATCTTGTATGTTGACTTTTACCTGTTTTTCTATTTCTGTCTTAACATTCGTATCAACTGTGATAACAACTATGGAATCGGTTCAAAGAACTTAATCAGAATTCCGCATTTAATTAAGTTATTTTAATTTAATCACTTGGTAATCATAAAATACAAAATCTCAATAATTATTAGATATTATTTTCTTAGCTAATTCTTTTTTAGTAATTTAGACATATATTTATTTTACACATTCAGAATACACACAATAATATCGCATGCATATCAAGTACTATTCAAATTTATTAATGTTGGATCTTAATATTTTTGTGTAATTTAAAATACATACCACATTATTGTGTATATTTTGAATATAAAATAAGAGTATGCCATTTATTTTTCCACCACAAAATTATATAGTTCTCTTCTCCCTATAAATTTGAACTTTGACTTCACCAATGAAATATATTTATATATAATAAATTATACACATCAAATTTGCTATGTTATATATATTCCTCTTTGTATGTAATTTATTTTCAATACAAGTTGTTTACCGAGTTTTTCGGAAACTGGAAATATATTAAGAAATAAGAGCTAGAAAGAAAAGATCAAAGATAAACAAACAGAGTTTTTACGTGGTTGGGGTGTTAATGAGCTTTAGTTCACGAGTCTATTGTATTAGATTTAAGGGAGCTTTTTGACAATGGAGTTTTCTGCAAGTTTTGGCAGAGTAATTATTTACAAGAGAAAATCTGGGATCCCTGCTACAGTGCACAACAGATCCTATTTATAGGCAAGCAGGTGCAATGGGTTTGGGCCGGACCTAATCCGGGCCCAATAGGGATGTAATCATGGGTTGCTCGCCAATGGAGTCATAATACAAAGAATGTTGTTTAATAAAACATAGTAATTAGGGCCCATTAGGCTGGCTTGGGCATGGCCAAGCCTTACAGCTGCCAATAGTACATAATTTCAGACTGATCCGCGTGAGCTTCTAAGGGGATCCTGGGGACAGGATCTGTCAGAGTAGTGTTAGTATTGTTTCCTAGGAACAGCGTATATTCTGTGCGTAACCTCTTCTGCAAGTTAGTTGAGGAGACAAACTTCCGTGTTTCTTGGGGACATCTCAGCGTCAGGGAAGATCAAACTTGCCCTATCCGGACGTCTGGTCCGGGTTCTTTTACTAATGTCCTGGTTTACTTACCGGATTCCTGGTTCGTTCACCAGGACTCAGGTTCATTCTTGACAAGGTCTATTATCAGATTAGTGAACCTGTCACCTTTATTGACATCCTAGAGAATATGGGTAGGTTGGGACCGAGATGTTGAGTTGGGCCTGCATCTTGATCCCAATTCCCTTGTTATGGTCGCGCCCACCAAACATTGTTGGACTCATTGATGATTAGGCTATTAGGACTTCTCTTTTCCCAGTTTATCGGGCTCAGGATGGGTCCGAATTTCTTTAAAAGGGCCCACGAACCCATTGCGTTATATCACGTGTCCCGGGAAACAGGGATAACACAAGTGATATTGAATATTTTCCAATTATATGATGGCCAAAGAGTGGAGAGAAGAGACACGAGGATAGAGTGCTTGAAATTTATGAAGCACGTTGTATTGTGATTTGTGGAGTCGCCAACGAAAAGTAATGGCATGGCATGGCATGGCATGCACTCAAATTAGACCCGTAACTCACGAAAGAAAGAAGAATAATCACGATGCCAATTTACAATTATGATCATCCCTTTACTCGTGGTCGTGGATTAGAATGGTGAACTTTATTCTTATTTAATTAAATTAAAATGTATTATTTGGGTCCCACAAAAATAGTTATCGCCAATCTAACGAGGTTAGGAGAATTGTCACTTATTCAATTGTATATTGACAAATTTAGTCATAGTTCTGGATCATAATGGATAATGTAAATATAATATCAAATTTAGTATAAAAATAAATAAATACCCTAATATTATATTCACCACAATATTTATAATTCCACCCTAACTAATATTTGTAAATTAACAACAACAACAAAACTATATAATAAATGTTTATTAAAAAAATATTAAAATATAATTTTTTAAAATTTATTTTAATTTAAAAATAAATAATTAAAATTTAAAAGATCTCTAAATTAATAAGTAAAATATAAAAATAACAATTAAATGCAAAATTACAGGTCTCTTCTATATAATAAGTGTGTAAATAATGAAAATTCTTGGTTTTAACAATTTTTTATTTTTTTTAATGTTAACTTTAACGAAATATTCATATATTTAACAGAATATTCTTATATATAATGGTAGTTTATAAACACTTAAACTTAAATAAAATAAAATAAATAATTAAAAAAATAAAATAAGATATTTTACAATGATAATCATTTAAAAATAATAAATAATTAAACAAATTAAAATATGATATTTTTGAAGTATTTTACAATGATAATTGTTTTAAAATAATAAATAATTAAACAAACTAAAATATGATATTTTTGAGATATTTTACAATGATAATTATTTAAAAATAATAAAATCATACGTTTTATAATTTAAATAAAATTTAATTAAACTTAAACTCACTTATTAAAATAATATTATATTAAACATATAATATAATCTACTGTAAATTAACAACAAATTATTTTAAAAAAAAACTAGGAAAAAACTTAAATTTTAAATCCACGTATAATATTTAATATTACATTAAACATATAATGTATAATCTCTTATTGTCACTCTCAAATTCAAAAACTATAACAAAAATAAATAAATTATTTAATTAAAATAAAATATTTGTTTGAAATTTATATGAAATTAATATAAATTTAATAAAATAATTAATAAATTATATAAATAAAACTAAGCAAACATATTGCTTATATCTAGTAAATTTTAAAAAGATTACTTATTTTTATGTTGTATTTGGCATAAATTTTGGTATGGGTAAAATTTTAAAATTATTTTTGAAAAATATTAAAATATAATATTATATCACTAATTTCACACTCCACTGAAATATTATTACTTATAATGGTTAAAATTGGACAAAATCTAAAGTTAAGTAACTATTTATTTATTGTGATTTCAAAGTAAAGAATTCGATTCAGATTCTTTCAAGTTAAAAATAAATAAATAAAAATTATTCTCATTCCGGTTCATTAAACCATGTAAAGACAGATCCATTTACAAGGTCCGACCACATCACCTATTCATCGAAAACGTGTCATTTTCTCGGCAAAATAAAAGAATAGGGAGAGAACCCAACATTCAATTCTCATCTTTTAACCCAATATTAGGAAAGTTAAAAGAAAATAGTCGAAATTTGTAATATGAGATCCATTTCTGGAAATAAGCTGCTATCGTCGAGTATGGAATTGGAAACTTTGGAGGAGGAAGAAGAGGAGTACAGCTGGAGAGAAGTGAAGCTGCCATCTCTGATCCCAGTGGTTGCAGAGCCCGAACTCGAGAGGGAAACCGGCGAGAGAAGAAGAGGCCGAGATATCATCATAGCCGTCGATCACGGACCCAAAAGCAAATACGCCTTTGATTGGGCCCTCATCCATCTTTGCAGGCTCGCCGATACCATTCATCTCGTTCACGCCGTTTCCAGTTAGTTTTTCATCTCATCTTTCTCGATCGATTTTCCAATTTCTGTTTATATATTTTGAATTATGTCGTTTCATGTTGAAGGTGTGAATAACGACGTCGTTTATGAGGCAACGCAGCGGCTAATGGAGAGACTTGCTGTTGAGGCATTTGAAATCGCTATGGTTAGTAAATTATATAACACCAATCTTTATTAATTTATATAATCACAAATGAATTGAGAGGATCATCATCATAAAGATTTGGTCGCACTTTCTCACTTATTTGTGTAAATATATATGTTGATTTTTAATGAACGATTACAAAACCATTATTACTTATTGTTAATGTAATTTAATTAATTCAACAAAGATTGCCAAACCATATATTGTAATAATTTGTGACCTATATATGAAAATTGAGACTTAGTTGGGTTTAATTATAGGTTAAGACTGTGGCCCGGATTGTGGAAGGAGAGCCTGGAAAGGTCATTTGCAAGGAAGCAGCAAAGCTTAAGCCTGCAGCTGTGGTCATGGGTACCAGAGGCAGAGGCTTGATTCAGAGGTTAATATCTCTATCTCTATATATATTTACATAAAGAAAATTAACATGTAAAATATTGTTACACCATTTGAACACATATTTGGGATATATTGTGTTCAGTGTTATTCAGGGAAGCGTAAGCGAGTTTTGCTTCCACCATTGCAAATCAGCTCCAGTCATAATTGTTCCCGGCAAAGGTAAATTCCAGTCATACCATTCATTTCGTGATTATACACTAATTTTGATTAGGAAAATCCTAAAGGGTAGCTTAGGATAGCCAAGATGGCCAACACCTTAGAACTTGATATAATTATATGCTATTAGTCTGAGTAAATATAGAGTTATACATATTTCAATTAAAATTAAAATATAATATAAGATCCCGTATTAAATTCTAGGATGTCAGGCACTCTACAATAGATGATCGTATATTTTAAAATGAATGATCACGAACGTCCTTTATGGATAATCATATTATACCTTAGATTTTGTTTTTCCTTAAATTTTAAACTTTCTTTACGTGTAGAATATAAAATTCTAAATAATTGCTTATACAATTGGCAGAAACTGGAGACGAGTCCTTGCTCTAGAAGAACTACATGTCGTATGTAAAATATCAATGCATGTCTAGTCGGTTTGTGTTTTTTTTTATTAGATTGTATTTTTTATGGGTTGTAAAGAAGATAGAGATTTGTTTTCACAATCCAATATGGTGTCCATTATATTTTGTCTCTCAAATTTAAATGTATGATTCGTTTTGTTTGTGAATGATACATTAGTAGTCGAGTTAATTAGTGATTTTTTTTTTGCAGTAATTATAGTATTTCTTTTCAAAGTTCTCCATATTCATTAATTTGTATTCAACAAATTTTTTATCTTTACTTTTTTTAAATCATAATTTTTGTTTAATGATCTTAATTATGTCGTTTTAGTTCTTTTGTACACAGTTTTTTTTTTTTTTTTTAATTTGACATGAAATATTAATATTTAGTAGGTTTTTTGGTACTGGATTGCTTTTTGCTAGTATGTGCTAATAGTTTTGTACATGAAATATTAATCATCATTAGTTTTCTTGGTAATGAATACCATTCTAAAAGAATTTTAAGCTTTATTTGGAGGAATGCTTTATTTGGAGGAATACTCACCAGGACTCTTCAAAATTTTTTACAAACCGTCCAAACCGAATAATCCGTCCAAATCAAACTAAATAAACTAGTAAAAAATGCAATCTAAATAACCCAACGAAAATTAAAACCACCCAATTTATTAATTGGGCGGGTATTTTAACCCACCCAAATAAACTAAATAAGAGATATCTTATACATATATATTATATAAATTATCTTTTTTAAAAATAAAAAAAATGAAACCTTATATTTTTAACAATGAATTTAGAATATAATATTTTTAGGAAAAATACTAGTTTGACCCTTCTGTTTTTGCCTGAATACTCAATCGACCCCTATGTTTTGTTAAATGACAAATCGAGCCCTATCTTTTGCAGAACAGATCAAAATCGTACCCTGAACCCAGTTTGGGTCAAACAATTTTTCAATATGACACAAATACCCCTACTTTCATAAATTAGTTAATTAAAAAATAAAAAATAAAAATAAGGAAATATATTTTAATTTTTAATATATATTTCAATTAATTAAAACATTAAATATAACAAGCTGTTGACCTGTGAAATTGACCAACGGTCGTATATACAATATATGACACCTTTTGAACGGAATGAATATAAAATACGATAGAGTACAAATATCTTAAACAAACACACATGAATTTATATTGGTTCAGCCTTGTTCTGATGAACAGTAATAACCTAATCCACTTAGTCTTTATTATTGAATCACTCGATTTACAATTACAAATACGAACTGAAAAGTTCACTAGTCAAAAAGATCGATCCCCGAAAATTCCAGAAAAGATCTCCCTTGAAACGAAGCCCTGGGTCCTTTATTTATAGTACTCGGGGGTTGTTGCATGATCAGTAAGAGTGGGGATCGTGGTTTGGTACACGATCATTGGGAGTGGAGATACGTGTCCACCTTCCCATGATTATGAGATCGTGGGTCTTCCCGTTGTCTTCTTTGAATCGTGGTTGATAATGCACGATTGAGACCCTTGAGAAAACGCTAAGTCTTGATTAGTCTATGAGACTTAGGTGCTAGGCTCGACGACCTTTTGGAGCTTGGGTGCTAGGTCTGTGATCTTCTGGGTTCTAGGTCTGTTGATCTTCTGGGTGTAGGCATGTTGATCTTCTGGGTGCTAGGCCTTGATCTTAGTTTGAACAAGCGTGCGTTTTTCCTAGTGAAGTGTCTCTGGGATTGTAGGTCGACCACCCTACGAAGGATAGGGTGGGTCGACCACCCCAAGGGTTCTTGGGCATGCTTAGGCCGACCACCCCTAGGAGGTTTAGGCCTAGTCGACTTCCCGTAGGCCTGGACCTATTTTTTTTGCTCATCGGTCTTTTTTCAATACTTTGTCGTTTTTCCCTGATTTGTGATGCCATGTGCCTCTTTCTCATTCGCCATGCCATCTTTGGATTTTTGAGGGGTAACATTTTCCCCCCAAGTTTATCGTAATGTTTTTAACATTACGGTAAATTTGATCTTGGCCCAAGAAACAAATCGTAGCAGTACTTTCACAGCCAAGTTCTCAGGACATTACATAGTACTTTCATCAACTATCGATAATTTGCTCAGCAAGAATTTTTCAAGAATAATTGTAATTCCTAAAATTAATTAGGTTTTTCAAGGAAAATTAATTTCCTAAAAATCCAATATATTTTTCAAGGAAATTTGAAGTCCTAGAAATATAATATATTTTTCAAGGAGTTTGAAGTCCTAAAAATATAAAATATTTTTCAAGGATATTAATTCCTAAAAATACAAAATATTTTTCAAGGAATTTGAATTCCTAAAAATACCATACATTTTTCATGGAATTTGAAATTTTAACCATACCAGATATTTTTCAAGGATTTTGAATTCCTAAAAATATATGGTTAGCCTGAGAGGTTATAAGTAGGCCTCACTTCTCACTTCTCACTTCTCACTTCTCACTTCTTTGCTCTGTGCGCCTAAGTTATAGGGTCTCCAAGCATTATTTATCCAATTCTTCATCAAACTCAGATCTTTACTTGGGTAAGTATTTTCTCCTAATCCTTACATCATTTAATTTAAATGTGCTTAGATTTAGAAGAAATACTTTGAATCTTTGAGGGATCTATCTGAATCTCCTTGCTTTGTATTATTTTGATCCAAAATAATTGACTTGTTTGAATCAAGTCTACGATTTCTCTATAATTTCCTTAGCCTGGATGATTTCCAGGGTTCCAAACCCTAGCATAGGCGATTTCAGGTTTGTAAAACCCTAGGCCGACCACTTCTTTGAGATTCACTATCTTGGCGATTTCCAAGGTTCCAAACCCTAGCATAGGCGATTTTAGGTTTGTAAATCCCTAGGCCGACCACTTCTTTGAGATTCAATAGCATGGTGATTTCCAGGGTTCCAAACCCTAGCATAGGCGATTTCAGACTTGTAAAGCTCTAACCTAGGCCGACCACTCTTAGGTTCCCTTGGTCTGGCGATTTTCAGGCTTTCAGATCCAGGCATAGCAGATTTCCAGGGATGTAAATTTCATCATGGGCCTACCACACCTAGGGTTTCCATCATGGACCAATCACCTCTAGGACTTCCCTTGCATTTCCCTTTCCTTATGCGATTTCCAGGCTTACATACCCCATCATAGGCCGAGCACTTTAGGGTTTTCCTTAGCCTGGGCGATTTTCAAGCCTAGGGGATTAGGGTTTTCTTAGCTGGGGGATTTCTAGGGCTCAAATCTAAGCCTAGGCCGTATTCCTCATGCCCCTATCGATTTCCAGGTTTGCATACTCCATCGTAGGCTGAGCACCTTAGGGTTCACATCATGGGCTGACCACCACACTCCTTGAGCGATTTCCAGGGATCCAGGGTGGTCAGCCTAAGCATAGGCCAACCACCTGGGACCTTAAAAAAAATTTCTCCTCCTTTACTAATCTCTTTGGGTTCTTCTTTGTACTATATAATTTATTAAAGACTTGAACCTTAGTCCTCTGGCATTTTTTCGAGGTTTGCATCCCTAGGGCGGTTGGCCTAAGGTGGTAGGTCGACAACCTATGCCCATTCTTTCACATTTTGTAATCTTAGGGCCTATGTTAACCCTTCTTTGAGACTTCGATCGATTTTTCCAATTCTAGGGGAGTCCTATGGTGGTCGTCCTAAGCTTAGTTTCACTAGGACGACCCGCTATATAGATTTTTTCTTTGATTTCTTCATTTTTGCCTCTTAGTTAATGGATATGCCCCCAGCTATTGACTTTATGTTTACTTACTAACTTTTCTCTTTATTTTTCCTTTGTTGTAGATGTTCAGCTCCTCTTCATCAGACAAGTCTGTAAGCGAGCGTACTCCCCAGGAGTTCTTGGAAAAGCCGAAAAGGATTTTCCCTCGCTCCACTTTATATTTGTTCAGTGAGGAAGACTTCTTGAAAAGTTATAGCCCAATGGCGAGAGTAAAATAGACAACTCGGAAACCTTCCGAAGATGATCCTCATATTGTCAGGCACATCACTCAGGGCTCTTCGTCTAGCTCTTCTCAGCATAGTACGCCACGCGGCTCTCAAGGCACATCTCAGCAGGATATGTCAGGTCAGCGAGACTCATTGCAGCACCCTTTGCACTGGGATACCAGTCGGGTTCCCCATCACTCTTCTTCTCAGCGAGAACATACTGAGGGCTCTCATCGTCATGCTAATCATCCTCAGGAGCGTTCTATTCACAGATTCTGGCCTAAGGTGGTTCGCCCTCCTTCCAAGAGCAAGACAGTCTTGCTAGTTGCACAGCAGAAGAAGAGACGACAAGAAAAAAAGTTCCACTTATCAGATTTTGGGGCTACCTTGGCCAGTGAGATCATATGGAAACTGGTTGAGAAGCCTTGCCCTGCTGATGACAAGGTTGTGTGGTTCAAGGGGGTTGCCTCTAACATGACTGAAGAGAAGGTAAAGAACTTAAGGAAGACCTTTGACCTCTCTGGCGTGTCTATTACTATCCCTGGTCCAAATGACCCCTCTGGGTATGTGCGCCTGGACACGTCCTGCCATCAAGTCTGGCACCCTACTTCCTCTTCATCCATACTTCTGGAGCGTGGTGAATTATTTTGGTATTAGTCCTTCTCAACTGGCTCCCAATGTGATCTTGGTGTTATCTGCATTGTACATTATCTATCACAGCAGAAAATGGGTTGCTCTAGTGCCTCACGAGATCCACTACTTATTTAACCTAAAGACGAACCCTTCTTAGTGCAACTCGGGGTATTTCCACTTCCACCATTATATGAGCGAGGGTACCGATTCCTTTTTGGAAGAGATCTCTGGAAAAATCAAGGTGTTTAGATAGGCTGAAACCTATTTCTTCACTAAGGACACAGAGGCCAACTACTCCAAGTTTAAGCATGTCGGCCCTTTTTATAGACCGCTCCCGACCCAGGCTATGACAGTTAGGGCCAAGGCATTGATTGCCATGATCCCTGAGGAGAAGAATGTCAAGACCCTCATTACTTTAGAGAACCATAGGAAGGTTGGGTTCTTTCCTCCTACTATAGTCGATGTTCCGGATGAAGATGGTCCCGAGCCCGTGAACGCCATAGACTCCCCGGGACCTATTCATGTCAAGGAGGTACCCTCTTTGCCTGTGCTAGCTGGACAAGAGGGTGATGAGGTGGGTGCATCTATCGTGCACTCATTGCTCGCTTCAGATGACTTTGATGAGACTATGTTTGAGCCTAAATCTTATTCAGAAGGTTCGACACTTTATCACCTTCATTTTATGATTCATCCGTGCTTGATATACTTCTGACATTTGATCTTCTTTTGTAGGTTCAGACATGTTCAGCTTTGTCCATACCCAACAGAGGTCGACTCCCACCGAGGCCAATCCTTCTGTCCGAGCAGCTAAGAGGGTCAGGGTTGAGGCTAAGTCGATAATGGAGGTTCCTCCCGAGGTGCCTCCTCCGACCCATTTGGCGTCTAGTCCTGTCGTAGTGGTAGAGCCATCCTTGCCTACACCAGTTCCTCCCATCTTCACTGATATGGGTGCCTGATGTTCTGCGCCTGCTCCTTTATCTGAGCCACACCAGTCTGCTATACGAAATCTAGGCGCCATCATGGATTGAGCGTCCAATTTGGAGCAGACGACAACGACTTTTAATGGGATTAAGAATGAGGACTTGAGCACCATCCTCACTCCTTGATATTCAGAGTATAAGTCCTCTACAGTTTTCTTTTTTTCTAGTTAGCTCGTGTGCTGACGTTATCTAATACTTGTATGTGTTTTTCTAGGCACTGATGCGTTATATTATTTTATAATATAATATAATGTAATATTATATTATATTATATTATAATATAATGTTTTAGATTAAATAAATGTGACAAAGAGTGTCACATACTGTAACATATAATAGAGAGTTATAATATTTAGATATATGAGATGTATCCAAATATGTAGCATATTTGGTGTTAAAAATTTGTAACTTCCAAATGTTACCCTTTATTGTGTAAATTTGGTGTAACACAATATTGAGATGAATTTCATAAAGCAATATGTGAAATGGCTGTTAGAGATATGATTTTAACCCCAATAATGTGTTTTGGGGTTAAAAAATCATTTGGGAGGGTTTGGAACCGTTTGGAAAAACAGCACATTTGTAAGTGCTGAAAATGGTCAGTGGCGGCCACAGGCCAAAACTGACAATTTTTTCAGTTTTTTCAATCTTTGTTGAATGGCTCAAAAAACCCAAATAACTTCCAAATCTCATTTTTAATTCCACAATAATCCAATTAATCATTGGTAACAACCATGGGGGTTGGTGGAATTTGAAATTCAAAGGGTGTCTCTAAACTCTATAAATAGGAGCCTATTGCTCACTTGAAAGACACAACATTTCTATCCATTAGAGCACTTGGCTAGAAACACCTTGAAGCTTGATAATTCCATAAAGCATTTCCAATATCTGAGAGAGATCCCTTAGTGCTTGAGTTAGGAGAAAAAAAGCTTTTGGACAAAGGTTTTAAACCTGTTCAAGTTGGTGATCTCCAACCCTCTTCACTTAGGTTGTGTAAGTGAGAGTTTCTTTTTGTTTTGTTCTTACATTTTTCTCTATTGCTTTTCTTCTTATTTTCATTTTCTATTTACTTGTAACTTTTGTTTAGAGTTGTAATCTTCTTTTCTTTTGTTTCAAACTTCTTTCCTTTACTTGTAATCTTTTGTTTAGAGTTGTATCTTTCACCATTCTCTTCTTCTTCTTCTTCTTCTTCTTTGTTTATTTGTATTTTTCAGTTATAGAGTTGTAACTTTATTTAATCAATCTATATTTATTTGTAATATTATTGCATAGAGTAGTATTATCTTACCATTTCCATTGAGGCAAATACTATTTCCCTAACATTCAAAAGCTTACCCTTATTTGTTTCAATGGAAGGTGAGACCATCAAGATAATGAATCAAGACCTAGTGATGTTGGATAGGTTTGATGGGTCCAATTTTACTAGGTGGCAAGACAAGGTGAGATTCCTTTTGACCACTCTCAAAATCGCCTACATTCTAGAATCCACTCTAGAACCTCTCCCAACGCCATCCTACAAGGATACTCTCGAGGAGGTGGAGAAAAGAAGAAAGAGGGAGGAGGACAATCTCCTTTGTAGATGTCATATCCTCAACGCCCTTTCCGATAGGCTCTATGACCTCTACACCGAAACCAAATCGCCCAAGGAGATATGGGATGCACTTGAGACAAAGTTCAAGGCGGAAGAGGAAGGTACCAAAAAGTTTTTGATATCTCAGTACTTTGATTTCAAATTTTTTGGTGATAAACCTATTCTTCCTCAAATACATGAATTGCAAATAATTATTAACAGATTGAAAGTGTTAAAGATCGAGCTTCCCAAGGCCTTTCAAGTTGGTGCTATAGTGACTAAATTACCACCAACTTGGAAGAGCTATAGGAAAAGAATCCTTCATAAAAATGAGGATTATTCTTTGGAGGAAATCCAAAAACATATTTGAATCGAGGAGGAATCGATATGTAGAGATAAACTTGTGGAGGGGTCTAATGGAGAGACTTCCAAAGCAAATGCGGTGTCACAACCAAAACATCCCAAAAACAAAGGGAAAAAGGGTAACAAGAAACCTTTGGGTCCAAAAACCAATCCAAACAAGTTTAAGGTCGAGAAAGGTCCTTGCTTTGTGTGTGGGAAAAAGGGTCACTATGTGTCGTGACTAGGTTCTCAGCGAGGCTCGAGTTAGAGGACCGTGCTCGAGGGTTCAGTGCTCAAGAAGCTCGGGACACAAGTAAGAAAGCTGTTGCACCCATAGAGCAGGGCGAGGCCCCATAGTTGTTTTGCAGGGCACGACCCTATATGATTATGTGTTGAGTGTAGCCCATTGATTATGTTAGTATATGTTTAATTATGATGTGTATGCATATATGTGAATGATTGGCAAGCGCCGGGAACGGTGAAGGCCGAGAACGGCAAAGGGGTTGGGAGCAGCGTTTAGCACGCGGAGTGTGAGTTGTCAGGGTAAGACCCTAAAGGATACCTGGGATATCCTTACGGTATAGACCGCAACCCAGGGCCTGGTAAAGCGCCTGGGACGGCATGACCGTATGTGTTTAGTCTGTTGGAAAATTTGTTATATGCTGAGTGGTTCATATGCGTATGTTATCTTTTTATGTGGAGTTTTATTGCTGGGCTTCGGCTCACGGGTGCTCTGTGGTGCCGGTAAGGGCAAAGAGAAATTCAACCGACCATGAGTATGGAGAGCATGAGGCGGCACGTACATGTCTGGTCTACCTGGCTGCCACGGCCAGGGGTATTTTTTAGAAGATTCTTGTAAAAAACCCTATTTTGTCTTATAGTCGACTTTAAATACATTTTGAGTTGTAAATATTTATAAACAGTATTTTGGGATCCCAAATGTTAAACATTTTATAATTTTCAGTAAATGGAATTATTTTTCAAATTGATGACTCTGTATATGATTTTATTACACGTTTGCCTTAAAACCTTGATTAGCGAGTTAAAAGCACGTTTTAAACTCACTTAGTAACGGCTCTAAGGAAGTAGGGCGTTACAACTTGGTATCAGAGTGAGCCAAGGTTTATTGGTTCTGGAGATTGACCAAACATGTGCGCTCGCTGTCAGTGACAAGCTTGACTCAGGGTTTGTTGGTATGATTGATTAATATGCTTGAATATGTGCTGGAATGCCCTGTTTGCCTGCTTATTTCGTATAGAGCATGATGAATAAGTTAACATATGCATGATGCCAGGGCATGGCCTGTTGTGTGTTATATGATATCTGCCTGTTATATAGATTGCTGTTTATGGTTGGTTGTTGGGATTGGGAGGTGGTGTTGGATTTTGTTATCATGCTTGATGAGCGGCGTCATTGATTGCAGGCATATAGTTGTGATGCCTCGACAATCATTTAGACTCTGCGGCAGTCAGGCCAAGGATGATAATCAGGGTCAGGACCCTCCACCTTCCCCACAGAATTGGAAACAGATGTTTGCCGAAATGGAAGCGAGATTGAAACGAACAGAAGAAGAACTCTGACAGCTGAGGCAGCAGGCCCCTCCACAGGTCACTGGGTTGCCAGTACAGTAGGTTGTGGCGCCAGTGCCGGTTCAGCCTGTGATGGAAAACAGGTGGGAACCTTTGTATGAAAGGTTCAGGAAGCAACATCCTCCCACCTTTGAGGGTGGACCAGACCCACTGCGGGCAGAGCAGTGGATGAATATGGTTTCCTCTATTCTGGATTTCATGAGGGTTGAGGGGAACGAGAGAGTTTCCTGTGCCAGTTATATGTTTAGAGAGGATGCCCGCATCTGGTGGGATGTAGTGGTTCAGAGAAGGAATGTGGCAGTCATGACTTGGGAAGAATTCAGGAATATATTTAATGAGAAATATTACAGTGTAGCAGACCGAGCTGCAAAGGTTGACGAGTTCATCAACCTGACTCAGAACCGGTTGACCGTGATAGAGTATGCTTTGAAATTTGATCGGTTGGTGAAGTTTGCGCCAGATTTAGTACCGACTGATGCGGCAAGAAGAGATAGATTTGTACGGGGATTGAACGTTATGATCGCCCATGATGTGAAGATCACTTTGGATCCAGAGACTACTACCTATGCTCAGGTTGTGGACAAGGCCCTTACTGCTGAGGGGGCTGAGGATCAGATTTGGAGGGAGAGCGTTGTTAGGTGTGATGCCAGGAGGACGGTGCCTCCTTTTATTGGATTCAGTCGGGGTAGTGGTCCCAGTGAGCAGAAGAGGAAGGCCCCAGATTCCTTTGTTCCTCCCAGTTTTGATAAGAGGGCACGGGGTGCTTTTAGTGGCCATCAGGGCGGAAGTGACAACTGGAGGAATTTCCCAGTGTGTCCTCGGTGCATACGATGACATCAAGGTGAGTGCAGGATTAGGGCCTGCTATGTCTATGGGAGTGCCAATCATTTGAAGAAGGACTGTCCACAAGTCAGGAAGGAGGAGCCGAAGTAGGGTGACAGTCTCGCTCCTGCCAAAGTGTTTACTTTGATTCAGACTGAGGCGGAGGCTAGCCCCTCAGTTGTGACAGGTCAGATTTCTAGTGCTGGGTCTTTGTATACTGCATTTTTTGATTCGGGAGCTACCCACTCGTTTGTGTCTGCTAGGGTGATAGATCAGCTGTGTAGACCTAGTGTTTTGTATGCTAGGGGTTTTCAGACTTTGTTGCCAACTAGGGAACCGGTAGTCTCTAGGAGATGGGTTAGAGCTTTACCAGTAGAGGTAGATGGTAGGCAATTGTCTGTTGATCTGATTAAGCTTGCGATGGATGACTTTGATATGATCATAGGGATGGATTGGTTAGCAAAGTATGGGGCGACGATTGATTGCAAGCGCAGGATGGTGACTTTTGAACCAGAATGGGAGGTACCCTTTGTATTTGTGGGAACAGCCAGTGGACCGCGGGTACCTATGATTTCAGCGCTGAAGGCTAGAGACCTGATGCAGGGAGGTTGCATAGTATTCCTAGCAAGTGTTGTGGATATCTCCAAGGTTGTGTCGGTTGGACCGGGAGAGACCAGATTGGTGTGTGAGTTTCCAGATTTATTTCCAACAGATCTACCAGGGTTGCCGCCGCAACAGGAGATAGAGTTCGTTATAGAATTGGCACTAGGGGCGGAGCTAGTATCTAGGACACCTTACAGAATGGCTCCGGCAGAGTTGAAGATTCAGTTGCAGGAGCTATTGGATTTGGGGTTCATCAGACCGAGTTTCTCACCATGGAGTGCTCCAGTGTTGTTTGTTAAGAAGAAGGATGGATCTCTTAGGATGTGCATTGACTACAGGGAGATGAACAAGCTGACCATTAAGAATAAGTATCCACTGCCTTGGATTGATGACTTATTTGACCAGCTACAGGGAAGTACAGTGTTTTCCGAAATTGATCTCCGATCAAGTTACCATCAGTTAAGGATCAAAGAAGATGACATACCAAAGACCGCTTTTCGCATGAGGTATGGACACTATGAATTCCTGGTCATTTCCTTTGGATTAACCAATGCCCCAGCAACTTTTATGGATAAGATGAATAGAGTTTTCAAGGACTATTTGGACAAGTTTGTGATTGTGTTCATCGACGACATCTTGGTGTACTCTCAGTCAGAGACAGAGCATGAGCAACATCTGTGGTTGGTATTGCAGCGGTTAAGGGAGCATAGGTTATATGCTAAGTTTAGTAAGTGTGAGTTTTGGTTACCGCAAGTCACGTTTCTGGGCCATATCGTCAGTAAGGAGGGGATACTGGTTGACCCAAGTAAGATTGGGGCAGTAAGAGATTGGCCTAGACCGAGCAACGTTCTAGAGGTGAGAAGTTTTCTAGGATTGACAGGATATTATCGGCAGTTTGTTGAGGGGTTCTCCAGGATAGCTGCACCATTGACAGAATTGACGAAAAAGAAGACAAAGTATGTTTGGACAGACAGGTGTGAGAACAGTTTCAAAGAATTGAAGCGGCGATTGATCACTGCGCCAGTGTTGAGTTTGCCGACAGATAATGAGAAGTTCGTGGTCTACTGTGATGCTTCCAGACAGGGTTTGGGCTGTGTGTTGATGCAAGCTGGGAAGGTGATAGCCTATGCATCGAGACAGTTAAAGGAGTATGAGCAGAGATATCCCACGCATGATCTGGAGTTGGCAGTGGTGGTATTCGCACTTAAGATTTGGAGACATTATTTGTATGGTGAGAAGTGCGAGATATACACAACCATAAAAGTCTGAAGTATTTCTTTACTCAGAAGGATCTGAATATGCGCCAGAGACGGTGGTTGGAGTTGGTTAAGGATTATGACTGTGATATCCTATACCATCCCGGGAAGGCTAATGTAGTAGATGATGCATTGAGTCGGAAAGGCCCAGGACAGCTGTTCAGTTTGAGACAAATATTTGATAAGCAGGCTGAGGAGATGACTAGAGCGGGAATAGAGTTGGTGGTTGGCCGGTTAGCCAACATCACTCTTCAGTCTACACTCCTTGAGAGGATCAAGGAGGCGCATGGGAAAGATTCTCAGTTGAGAGGTCACAGAGAAAATGTCTTAGTCGGAGCGGCAAAGGACTTTTCTATTTCAGAGATGGGGTTACTGAAGTACAAGGGTCAGATCTGTGTTCCGATGGATTCTTATATCCGGTGGGAGATTCTAAATGAGTCGCATACCACTCCCTACTCCTTACATCAAGGTACGACGAAGATGTACCAAGATTTGAGAGCTTTATATTGGTGGTCGAGCATGAAGAGGGATGTAGTGGATTATGTGGCCAAGTGTTTAACGTGTCAGCAGGTCAAGGCTGAACATCAGAGGCCCGCAAGGTTGTTGCAGCCTCTAGGGATTCCAGAGTGGAAGTGAGAGGACATTACCATGGACTTCGTAGTTGGTTTGCCGAAGACCGTGGGTCAGCATGACTCAGTGTGGTTGATTGTGGATAGATATACCAAGTCCGCCCACTTTTTACCTGTCAGGACGACTTATACTGTGGAGCTGTATGTTGAATTATATGTGAAGGAAATTGTTTGACTCCATGGGGCTCCGCGGTCGATAGTGTCGGATAGGGACCCCACTTTCACCTCCAAGTTTTGGGAGAGCCTGTAAAAGGCTATGGGCACGCAGTTACGGTTTAGTACCGCTTATCATCCTCAGATAGACGGATAGTCTGAGAGAATGATTCAGATATTGGAAGACATGTTGTGAGCCTGTGTGTTAGACTTTGGGGGATCTTGGAGTAAATATCTCCCTTTGATTGAGTTCTCATATAATAACAGTTATCAGACGACTATCAGAGTGGCTCCGTATGAGATGTTGTATGGGAGAAAGTGTAGATCACCTATCCATTGGGACGAGACGGGTGAAAGAAGTTATTTGGGTCCTAAGATGGTTCAGAGGACCAATGAGGCGATTGAGAAGATTAAAGCGTGAATGCTTGCCTCCCAGAGTCGCCAGAAGAGTTATTCAGACCTGAAACGTAGGAGCGTGGAATTTCAGGTTGGTGACCATGTGTTTCTTAGGGTTTCACCTCTGAGAGGAGTGAAACGGATTGGCGTTCGGGGCAAGCTGAGCCCTAGGTTTGTTGGCCCCTTCGAGGTTCTTGAGCGGGTTGGGGAGGTAGCCTACAGATTGGCAATGCCACCAGCCTTATCGGGGGTTCATAATATTTTTTATGTATCCATGCTCCGGAAGTATGTATTAGAGTCGACACACGCACTGAGTTATGCGAGTTTGGAGCTGGACCAGGATTTTTCCTATGAGGAGAAGCCAGTTCAGATTCTTGACCGGAAAGATAAAGATTTGCGGAGCAAGACCATCGCCTTGGTGAAAGTGCTGTGGAGGAACAACAAAGTTGAGGAGGCGACATGGGAACTTGAATCAAATATGCGGGAGAAGTATCCCGAGTTGTTCAGGTAATTTCGAGGATGAAATCTCTGTAAGAAGGGGATAGTTGTAGCGACCCAAATTTGCTAATAAGGCTTGCGGCCTTGATTAGCGTGCCTTGAGGGCAATAATTGTTATATTGTATTAATATATGTGAATTTAATGAATATGTGATTAGAATGCATGTTTAGGCGATTAAATATGCATGTGGGCCCCGTTTGGTTGTTAGGGGCATATTTGTAATTTTAGCCCGTTGGGGGCATAAATGTGATAATGGTGATATATCTGTGATGCATGTTCCGAGACAGTCCAAGGGAGCTGTTCCGCTAAAGGTCGCAACGGGGTTAAATACCTGGCTCGGGAGAAGCCTAGGGGTATTTTGGGAATATTATAACTTGAGTTTGGGAATCTTTGAAGTAATGGTTAGTGGTACTTTGGTAACTCGGGTAATTATAAGTAATTCTTGAGGATAGTTACTTTAAGTGTGAAAGTGGTATTTTTGCAAGAGGATAGGGAAAGTCTAGGTTGGCCTTGAGGATTAGTTAGAATATAGATTAGAAAGGAGGGCAATTGGGTCTTTTGGTTTAGGGGATAGATAACCTTGGCTGAATGAAAAGTTAGAACATTCTCACCTCTTTGTTTATGCAAGAGTTGTGTTGGGGAGCTCTAGAGAAAACTAGGGAAAAACAGAAAAGAAGAAATGAGCTGAGCTTCTTTGAGGCTAGGAAGGAAGTCAAGGCTGAGAATTGGGTTAACTAGAATCAAGCAAAGGCCAAGGTTAATTCAGAGGTAAGATTTCATATCTGATTTTTTTTAGGTTTCTTTGCTTATTTTGAGAATTTGGTTTGAGTGCTGAAAGTTGGGTTTGTGGCTTGATATTGTGAGAATTCAGCTTGGGAAGCAAAGGGGTTTAGCTTGGAGTTGGAATTGGAGGAAGTCCAGAGTTGAATTTCAGTTTGAGGTAAGAATTTCGTGCATCTTTGAAGTTGGTTGCTGGTGTGGTTTAAGATTTCTGAAGGGTGGTTTAAGTTTTGTAAGTTCTGGTTTAAGTTTATGAAGTTCTTAACCAATTTGTGGATCATGAGTTTGAATGTATGTTTAGGCTTGTTAATGATGTTTTAGAGTTACCATGTGGTCTATTTGGGGTTTTGGAATGAATTTGGGACTTAGGTATGCCTTGATATTGATTTGGGAGTGTTTTGGCTCGGGAAAATGTTGGGGAAAAACCCAGATTTCTGGGTTCGCGTAGGGGCGCCGCGGCCCTGTTCTTCCGTGCCGCGACGCTAGGATGCATCAGGGGAAGAGAACCTCTCTGGGCGCCGCGGCCCCTATGGGTTAGTGCCGCGACGCTAGGCCATTTCTGGGCAGGGGAAAATTTCAGTTTTTAGGCTTTTGCCCAGGGGGCTCGGGGGACGCTTCCGCCACCTTGTGTGGGGATCCAGGAGGTCCCGAGAGCTCGGGTTTGGTTTCGGGAGATGTTTTTGAATTGATTAGTAATGAGAGTGCTATGTATGTCTTGTGACTAGGTTCTCAGCGAGGCTCGGGTTAAAGGACCGTGCTCGAGGGTTCAGTGCTCAAGAAGCTCGAGACACAGGTAAGAAAGCTGTTGCACCCATAGAGCAGGGTGAGGCCCCATAGTTGCGTTGCAAGGCACGACCCTATATGATTATGTGTTGGGTGTAGCCCATTGATTATGTTAGTATATGTTTAATTATGTTGTGTATGCATATATGTGAATGATTGGCAAGCGCCGAGAACGGTGAAGGCCGGGAACGGCGAAGGCCGAGAATGGCAAAGGAGCCGGGAGCAGCGTTTAGCACGCGGAGTGCGAGTTGCCAGGGTGAGACCTGTAATGACCCAACTACTCTAGACTTTGGACCATTAATGACTACTTATACATAGACACTAATCTTTAATAGAACTCACTAGTGAAATAATTATAACTTCATTAAAACTTGTAAGATAAATGTTAAACTACATAAAATTTATAGTAGGATATGGGATCCCATGGTTTTTAAAATAAAAACATAACATAACTTTAAATAAAAGGATTACAAAATAAAGTGCGGAAAATACATATAAAGCATAATTTTTATAAGACTAAGAAGCAACTTCATCCTAAAACCGAACGCTCAATCCATCCATTTCCATTCTGCCTCAATACACAACCCCCAAGCTACCAAGAACCTTTCCGCCACCATAGCTATTTTCCTGCACATAAAAACATAAAGGAATGAGCCTAATGCCCAGCAAGGAAAATCTAACACATAAATCATATACATAAAATTCATACCGCAACATATACTAAAACATATCATAAACATATGTCACATATACTATAATTGCCATTATTACTTGGGGCTCGTAAACTAAACAAGTCATATGGCCATTAGATTTGTGGGGCTTGATAGCTAAGCAAGTCATATGCCCATAAATTTATTGGGGCTTGTTAGTCATACAAGTCATATGCCCAAGTCTACAACATACATAACATAACACATAAATCATAAGTTAACATAACACATAAATCATAAGATAACATATAGCATAACATATAATATCCTATCCTATTTTCCTTACCAAATATACCGGGATATGAGAACAGGATTGTAGAGTCCAAGAATTTTACTTAGCTATTTGTTTAGTAGTATTATAGTATGTTTAGTGTTATCTTTGTTACTATGGATTTTTGGTTCAGACCGGGAATTATTTGGACACTCGTAGTAGTACTTATAGATTTTCTAAGTTTAACCTATAGTTTAAGAATATTAAGTATAACCTAAGGTTTGATTAATGTGACTGATATTAAGGATTATATTTATTATATTATAAGGTTTAAACATCAACCAATAGGATTTTAAGCACATGTTATGAATGGTAATTAAGGATTAAGTATTTTTGAGGATTAAATTAAATACGGGTAAAAGTTTGAATGATATAGGGTCAGTCAGCAGCTTTGAATACGTTAAAGGCTTAGTCAAGGCTGTTTACTCCATTCAAACTTAGCTAAAAATGTGTAATCTCGTATTTAATTAATCAGCGTATGCCAATATATTGCAGCTATAGGGGGCGATATATCGCAGCACGTAGATACGGAAAACACGAGACGATGCACGGTCGCCTTGGGCATACTAGCCCAGGCGATATATCGCCTACAGGGGGCGATATATCGCCTCCTTTAGCATATGTTCAAACGTTTTTGAATTCATTTCCTTTCAGCCATTCAAACTCCTTCAACAGTCCAGCATCTTTTGAACGAGTCTTCAGCCTCTGTTGAACGATTATTCAAATGATTTTCACCTAAATAGCCATTATTTTTATTCAAGTAAAATCAAGATATTTTCATTCCCAAACTCTATAAATAGGACCTAGTACCCAGCCATTATTCACCATTTGCTCTAAGTTCAGAAGCTGCTAGTGTTAAGTGAGTGTGAGAGTGTAAACACTTGGTTTGGGAAAAACTATAAGCTTAAACATCATAAGCTTATCAAACACTTTGGGAAGTGAGTTCTATAGTATTTCGGTGGAAGTTAGATTGATCTTGCAAATCTTTGAGGTAAACCCGAAACTCTATTTCATTTATTTCCTTTCTCAAAACCTTCTACTCAGTCCCCTAACCTCATTCTTATTTTGGTTAGGGAATCCAAGTTCTTAAGCATATAAGTCGGTAAGTATGTTTTTATGGTTTAGTCTTTCCATCTCTTTCATTTCATCTCCTTTCTTTAGACTCACTCTTTCTTATGGTTTTAGGAGTGTTCCAAAAAGTCCCAACTCAGTCCATTATATCCCGGTAACTTTGGTAAGGAAAATAGGCTAGAATCAATATGTTATGTGCTTATGTTATCTATATGTTTTATGTTATTAAAAGTGTTATGATATGTATGTATGT
The DNA here is from genome assembly GCF_963169125.1 of Humulus lupulus. NCBI lineage: Eukaryota > Viridiplantae > Streptophyta > Magnoliopsida > Rosales > Cannabaceae > Humulus > Humulus lupulus. The sequence continues at coordinate 18,816,115 of NC_084801.1, read as the reverse complement.
TTGTAGGCTTGGGCATATGACCCATATGGCTAACAAGACCCCAAATGGGTTATGGGCATATGACCTACTTAGCTAGTAGGACCCCACTAATTCCATGGGCATATGCTTGTTTAGTCTATGGGACCCCAAGTAATAATGGCCATTATAATAAGTGTATGTTATATGTATTATGTTAAGTCTTTATGTTTCTTATGAAATTATGTGTATGACTATGTGTTAGATTTTCCTTGCTGGGCATTAGGCTCATTCCTTTCTGTTTTATGTGCAGGAAAATAAGCTTTAGAGGCGGTAAGATTCGTGACGTTTGGAGGATGTGTATCGATGATGAATGGAGTCAAGGGGCCGAGCGTTATTCGATTCGAGGATGTAGTTTCGGTTTTATGTCTTTTTACATGTATTTTCCGCACTAATTATGTAATGTATTATTATTTTAAATTATGTTTTTGTTTTAAAGACAATGGGATCCCATATCCTTTTTGGTATTTACTTTGTAAGTAACTCTTATTTTTGTTAAGTTACTTAATAAAATTATGGTATTTTCACAAATGTAAGTTCTTTTAAGGATTTTATGTATAGTTTCGTTAATGGTCCAAATAGTCTAGATTAGTGGGTCATTACAAGGATTGGGACTTTGGAAACACTCCTAAAAACCATCAAAGGAAGGTGAGTATACTAAAGAAGAAGGGATAAAAATAATGAAAGAACTATACCATCAAAAGATACTTACCAAGAACCTTATGTTCAAGATCTTAGACTAACAAAGAATAAAGAATAGAGTTAGGATTTTGGGTAGAAAACTATAAGAACTTAAGGAAACAATACAGAAATTAACTAGAATTTGGAATACCTTTAATGCTTCTATGACCGAACTACACCTCGAACCGAAATATACTATGAACCTTACTTCCTGAGTGTTTATTAAGCTTATAAAGTTAAAGCTTATATTCCCAACCCAAGTGTTTAAGCACTCAAAAATAACCTAGCAGCTTCCGATAGTCTATACACATCTGCATGCTTCCGTCCTTTTTCTTCACGAATAACATCAGGGCTCCCCATGGCGAATGGCTCGGCCTAATAAAACCCAAGTCTAGGAGTTCTTGTAGCTGCGTCTTTAACTCCTTGAGTTCCGTAGGTGCCATCTGGTATGGTGCCTTGGAAATAGGCTCGGTCCCCGGTACTAATTCTATCGTGAAGTCAATTTCCCGAGTCGGCGGCAATCCTGGAAAGTCATCGGGAAATACCTCTAGGAATTCTCTTACAATACAGACATCTCCAACCTTGAGTGGTGTTTCCTTTACCACATCTGTGATGCTGGCTAAGAACGCTTGACATCCTTTTGCCATCATTCTTTGAGCTTTGAGAGATGATACTAACGGGGTGCGTAATCCAGAAGCTTGTCCCATGAAGCATAGTTTCTGGCTATCAGGAGTCTCTAACATCACCTTCTTGCGTTTACAGTCGATGGTTGCGCCATGCCGTGCTAGCCAGTCCATGCCTAGTATTACGTCAAAGTCCTTGATCATCAATTCTATCAAGTCTCCTTCTAGTTCTACGTCCTCAATATTGATTGGTACGCCTCGTACTATCCGTGATGATAGAACTACTTTGCCCGAAGGAAACTCAGTTACAAACCTAGTTCTAAATCTTTCACAAGGTTTGTCTAGTTTTTCTATCATTCCTAACGAGACATACGAATGAGTGGCTCCTGAATCAAATAATACAGAGCATAAGTCATTGAGGATAGAAACCTGACCTGTGACCACCTTATTGCTAGCATCAGCCTCTCCTTGGGTTAAGGCAAAAACCCTAGCAGGAGCCATCTTGTCGTCTTTCTTCCCTTCTGGCTTGCGCTGAGGACAATCTCTTTTCCAGTGTCCTTCCTGACCATAGTTAAAACATTCCCTGGTGTTTGCGCGACATTCTCCAGGATGTTTCTTTTGACACTTAGCACATGGCGGGTATTCCACATAACCCAGCCTATTTCCCCCATTATTTGTCTGTGCCCTCTTATCGCTGTCAGATTGCTTGTTATCAGGATGCCTTCTCTTCTAATCGTTACTGTTGTTGTCGGACTGATTGTTGCTATTATGGTTGTTGTTCCGACTAGTCTGAGGTTGACTCTGCTGTCTAGGCTCAGGCTTACTGGCTTCCTCTTTACTTACATTAGCCTGCAGCCTCTCTACTTCTATTGTCGTCTCTAGAATGTCAGCATACATAGTATTCCCCGAGTTTGCTAGCTTAACCCCTATCTCGATCTTCGGTCGAAGTCCTCTAGCGAACTTGTTCACCCTCAGAAAATCGGTTGGAACCATCTCAGATGCGAACTTAGCTAATCGGTCGAACTGACGAGCATACTCTACCATTGATAAACTACCTCGCTTCAAGGTTGCGAACTCCTCAACTCTCGAAGCGAGCACAGCCGAATTATAATACTTCTTGTGGAACAGCTCCACAAATCGAGTCCATGTCATGGTGGCAACATCATGCGATTGCTGGACCAAGTCCCACCATATCCTGGCATCCTTCTTGAGCAATGACGAGACGCAGGATATACGGCCCGCATTACTGAGATTCATGTGCATCAGAATTGGCTTCACATTCCTTAGCCACTCTTCTGCCTCAAAGGGATCTGTAGTCCCTTCGAAGTTTGGAGCATGCTGCTTGCGGAACCTCTCATAAACTGGCTCCATGTGCTATACTGGATACGACGCGTAGTTCGCCACTGGCCATCCCCCATATGGACCAACTTGTTGGGGTGCTGACGCCATTTGCTGCGGCTGCGGTGGAGGCTGAGGCTGAGGCTGAGTCTGAGGCTGAGCTTGTTGTCGTTGTTGCTGCATGAGTTTCTCGACTTGTTGTTGCAGTCTGGCAATCTCCGCAGTGTTGTCAGCTGGCGGTGCCGGCGCGTTGCGGCTGGCAGTAGCACGCACTCCCCTTCTGCGAACTGGAGGGGCTTCATTGTTCACTGGAGCAGCGTTGGAGGCGTTTCTGTTGGTGCGTGCAGATCTTCGAAGCGACATCACAACAAAGTTTTAACAGTTGAAAGAAACATGTTAGAACTTTACCTAATAGGCTCTAAGGCAAAAACTTATTATAAAAAAAACATATCTCAGACCTATTGATTATGACTTCTTATGAAAAATTTATATAAGTCTTCTTTATTATTAGAGTGGGTTTCTATACTTAGAAAAACAAGCCATCTTTATTTTCTAAGTCTGTTTTTATTCATCCTATATGATTAAATTCTCAGGCTCGAAACTCATCTTTGTTCCAAAGTTAACCATATTGAGGGAGGGCTGGGATCAGTAAAATCGTTCCCTCTACTATGGCCCCCTAACTCTCAATATAGAAACTTGGTTCATTGATTTGTATCCACCCTCACCGAACTTAGTCATTATTTATTATGATCGCGAAATAAAAATCAAACTCATACATGATAACAAAATAACATGATTTTAATTTGGAAAAGAGTTTTCACTTATTACAACCATAACACAAACAATAAATAAAACAAACAATGAAACTAATTATTCTAAAAATTAGGATCTTCTACATCCGATCCTTCATCTAGCATATCATCATCTAGCTTTTCATAATCTTCATTATCATGTGCCTCAAAATGTCCTCGAGGAAGGTTCGTAAAAATCCTATGTTTTTGCTCATTTGTAAATTGAAATTCTGATTTTGAAGTGAACCTAATTAAGAGAAAGTAATATAGCATTGCTGCTGGCAGTTCATCTTCATCATCCATTGTTTCCCATATCTCCTCTAAGGCTGCAATTACTGGATGAAAATCTCTAAATAGTCTAATCACTAAAACGTATTGTTTCGTTGCTCTCATCATGATTTGCTTAGACTCTTGAAGGTGACTTATTTCTCTGTGGAACAAAAGCAGTCTCCGAGTGATTCTCTCTAGTGTCCCTATGGTGTTTCTCGGTTCTCTTATTCTCTTTAAATCCTTAATGGCTCAGATATCCTCATAGGTTAATACTTAACTGAAAACATAAATGCGAAAATCGTTAGCTATACATATAAGCATAATAACTATAATTTAAATACTTACTTGGCGGTCAGATTCGGAGCTTTGAGTGTGTGTATCGAGGAAAACTTCATGCGGATGAACCGTTTGCTCTTATACCAAATGTAATGACCCAACTACTCTAGAATTTGGACCATTAATACTTATACATAGACACTAATCTTTAATAGAACTCACTAGTGAAATAATTATAACTTCATTAAAACTTGTAAGATAAATGTTAAACTACATAAAATTTATAGTAGGATATGGGATCCCATGGTTTTTAAAATAAAAACATAACATAACTTTAAATAAATGGATTACAAAATAAAGTGCGGAAAATACATATAAAGCATAATTTTTAAAAGACTAAGAAACGACTTCATGCTCGAACCGAACGCTCAATCCATCCATTTCCATTCTGCCTCAATACACAACCCCCAAGCTGCCAAGAACCTTTCCGCCACCATAGCTATTTTCCTGCACATAAAAACATAAAGGAATGAGCCTAATGCCTAGCAAGGAAAATCTAACACATAAATCATATACATAAAATTCATACCGCAACATATACTAAAACATATCATAAACATATGTCACATATGTCACATATTCTATAATGGTCATTATTACTTGGGGCCCGTAAACTAAACAAGTCATATGGACATTAGATTTGTGGGGCTTGCTAGCTAAGCAAGTCATATGCCCATAAATTTATTGGGGCTTGTTAGTCATACAAGTCATATGCCCAAGTCTACAACATACATAACATAACACATAAATCATAAGTTAACATAACACATAAATCATAAGATAACATATATCATAACATATAATATCCTATCCTATTTTCCTTACCAAATATACCGGGATATGAGAACAGGATTGGGACTTTGGAAACACTCCTAAAAACCATCAAAGGAAGGTGAGTATACTAAAGAAGAAGGGATAAAAATAATGAAAGAACTATACCATCGAAAGATACTTACCAAGAACCTTATGTTCAAGATCTTAGACTAACAAAGAATAAAGAATAGAGTTAGGATTTTGGGTAGAAAACTATAAGAACTTAAGGAAACAATACAGAAATTAACTAGAATTTGGAATACCTTTAATGCTTCTATGACCGAACTACACCTTGAACCGAAATATACTATGAACCTTACTTCCCGAGTGTTTATTAAGCTTATAAAGTTAAAGCTTATATTCCCAACCCAAGTGTTTAAGCACTCAAAAATAACCTAGCAGCTTGCAGCCTCTGAACTTAGTTTGATGAATGAATAAATGGCAGGGTACTAGGTCCTATTTATAGAGTTCAAGAATGAAAAGATCTTCATTTAACTTGAATAAAATAATGGATTTTTAATTGAAAAATATTTGAATTATCGTTCAGCAGAGGCTGAAGACTCGGCCAGAAAGATGTTGGACTTATCAAGAGGTTAAAGATTAAAATGAGCTCATTTTCAAAAAAATTCAAAAATATGGTACATGAGCCGATATATCACCTGGGCTAAAATGCCCGAGGCTTGTCGAGGTGATCGTGCGAAGTTACGTGTTTTTCATATCCCCGTATGGCGATATATCGCCCCCTATAGCTGCGATATATCGGCATACGCTGAATATTTAAACATGAAATTGCACATTTTTAGCCTAATTTGAATTGAGTAAACAACCTTGACTAAGTCCTCTAACGATTTCAAAGCTGCTGACAGACCCTAGGATATTCAAATATTTATCTTAATAAACTTATTCCTTAAAAATACTTATTATCATTAAACATACACATAACAAGTGTTATTTTCTTATTGGGTCTATCTAAACCTTATAATATAATAAATATCACCATCAATATCAGTCATATTAATCAAACCTCAGGTTCAAATTAATATTCTTAAACTATAGATTAAACTTAGAAAATCTACAAGTGTTACTACGAGTGTCCAACTAAATCCCGGTCTGAACCAAAATCCACAGTCATAAAAATACTACAACTATTACTATTACTACTACTATCTAACTAGCTAAGTAAAGTTCTTGGACTCTACAAGATCCTAAAGGATACCTGGGATATCCTTATGGTATAGACCGCAACCCAAGGCATGGTAAAGTGTCTGGGACAGCATGGCCGTATGTGTTTAGTCTGTTGGAAAATTTGTTATATGCTGAGTGGTTCATATGCGTATGTTATCTTTTTATGTGGAGTTTTCTTGCTGGGCTTCGGCTCACGGGTGCTCTGTGGTGCAGGTAAGGGCAAAGAGAAATTCAACCGACCATGAGTATGGAGAGCGTGAGGCGGCGCGTACATGTTTGGTCTACCTGGCTGCCATGGCCAGGGGTATTTTTTAGAAGATTCTTGTAAAGAACCCTATTTTATCTTATAGTCGACTTTAAATACATTTTGAGTTGTAAATATTTATAGACAGTATTTTGGGATCCCAAATGTTAAACGTTTTATGATTTTCAGTAAATGGAATTATTTTTCAAAGTTATGACTCTGTAGATGATTTGATTATACGTTTGCCTTAAAACCTCGATTAGTGAGTTAAAAACACGTTTTAAACTTACTTAGTAACGACTCTAAGGAAGTAGGGCGTTACAACAGTAGTCTTATTTTATCCTCCTTTAGTAGGTCCACCCAGGATAGGCTCAATAATCTGAAGCTTGTTCATGAGCTGCGTCAGACCATAGTTGAATTGATCACGAACGTGCAGACACGGTGCCATTTGGGCATTCACGGTGTCATCATGTATGTGCGGAGATGGTGATATCCAAGAATTTATGGTGTCATCATGAGCATTGACGATGCCATCATGAACGTACGGACATAGTGCTCGTTCTGGGGATTCCTCAATCATGACGAAACCGGAGTTGTCACCATGTTCTTCTTCCAATTAAGGAAGTTTTCCAACGAAAGTTGAGAAAGGATGGGAGTTGATACAGACACTACTTAACTTAAAAATACAATACCAATAAAATAGAAATCAATCACATTTGCTCAATAAAACTTCTATTCACACAAATTTCAAGAAATAGAACAACATATACCAAAATATGTAAGATATGAGAAAAAAATACCAAAAACAATCATATATTTATTTCTTTAGGTTTTTAACTAATCTATGATATCCTTGTCCCGGTTGGTGAGAGTAAAAAATACCACTAGTTAAATAGAGTTGTAAACTCATTTAATAATGGACACCACTATTAACAACCTACTATTCGATCAAAATAAGAAAACAAAATATCTTATTTTATGAGCTAGACCCACGGTTTCAATAATCGTAGATTTAGTTCTAGTAATCACCGTAGGGGTGAGTCTAGTAGAATTTGACCTATAATTATCTATCTATCGAAATCTAACCTTGTCAAAATAACTAATGAACACCTTCCGTAGGGGGACGAATCAAAGCGCCTCGAGGCTCCATTAAGCTATTGACTATGTTAAACTAACAGTGGAGATCGAATAAAATTCTTAAAATAAGCTCATTATTAAATTAAAAATAGTATTTTTATTATTTATTTTTTAGAAAATTAATGACTATGGTTTTTCCAAAAAAAATAAACAGATTAATTTAGACCAAAGTCCTATAATTTCCTATTAATTCTAAAGTGTCACATTGAAACAAATTCAATTAATTTAGAATTAATTTGTTGCTAATCAATATTTATGTTTAACTAATATAATGAACCAATACAATTAAGTCCAACTTAGATAAATGGGCCTTAACAATTGAGCTTGTATGGAGGAGGGCTGGGTCCAGTATGTCGTTCCCACTACAAAGGCCCTCAATCTTCCATACAAGGTCCAAAAGACAGGAATTTAAACATTTGTTTTATTAATTGTTATTAATTGATTAGGCACACTATAGTCATGCAAAGCAAATGTGCCTTCACAAGTGGAATCACCCACAAGAGAGGAATTTAACTTTTCATTTTCTAATGGGCCCAAATAAAACTTATCATTTTATGAATATTTTATTTGGCAAAAACCATATATCTAACAAACATATGAGTCACTATATGCATCTAAGCCCAATTGCAAAAATACCACATATAGTGCAAACAGACATGTTATAATTAGATGGGCCTAATCATGTTACTATATGAGCAATTCTATGAATTTATGCAAAAATACCATAATTTATTTCATTTGCAAAAATACCACAATTAATTATGTAGAATTGATCAAAAATTCGAATTAATTAAATTTTTACAAAAATAAGTCAATTTAAATGAAATTTATCAACAATTAACATTAATTAATTTAAATTTTGTTTATCAACAATCAACTTTGTTTAGGTTAATTTGAAAAAAATATTAATTTAATTTAAATAGGATTTATCAGCAATTAACCAAAGTTAATTTAAATCCCATTGATTAAAAAAATATTTTATTAATTGGCTGAAAAAAATTGATATTTTTCAAAATTTAACCAATTTTAAAATTTAAAATCAATATATTAACTGTTTTTAAAAAATATCTTGTATTGTTACAACTATAACTAATATTTTAACCATTAAAAAAAATAAAATATTAATAGTTATAACAATCATAAAATATCTTAAAGAAGTTAATCAAATTCAAATATCCATAAAAATATCTAACTAACAATATTCAAATTTCAAATAATTTAAATATTAAAAACTATTGAATAAAAATATATTTATATTTTCAAATGAAGATTTAATAAAAATAACAAGAATTTAAAAGAAAATATCTTAAATATCTTATATCTTAATTATAATATTTTAATATATTAAAAGATTTAAAATTAAGTTGTTAGTCTATTTTTAAATTTGAATTTGAATCTTTGTAGAAAATATCTAATTATTAAAATCTTAACTAACAAAAATATCTTATTTTAAATCTAAAAAAATATGATATTTTTGGCTTTGATTATAAATAATTTATTTTAACAAATTTTTTTTGGATGAATAGTACTTGTGGGTATTGTTCACCGCGCTGATGGCTGGTGCGTGTGGGCGCGCGCATGGGCAGACAGGCCAAAAAATTTCCAAAATTTTTTTTGAGTAATTTTTCAAACCAAAACTATTTTCTAATTAATTTTTAACATGTTTTACACAAAATAAAGCATATATAAAAATTAATAGCATATAAAACACAACAAAATAACCTAAAAATTGCTAGTAATCACATAAAATCAATATGATTCATAAGAACATAAAAATCCATCCAATTATTCAAACATATCAAATAATCCAATTTTTAACATGTTAATGCATGAAAATAAAAATTACCAAAGGCTCTAAGGCCAGTTGTTGGGAAAACTTATACATGATCTTTATTTATTTTCATGTATATCTAATATTAAACGAATTAATATGAGATAGCCTAGAACATGTTTCTAAAATTGAATTCAAAGAGAAACAAAGATAAGAATACTTACAATATACGCAGCGAAATGAAAGAGTCATTCCTTCAGTTTCTCTAACACTTGTATCCTCTCTGTCGCAGAGTATTATCAAGAAACTGAACCGTTCTTCTAATTTCTTCACAGTCTTCCAATGTATCCTTAGAATCACCTAGACTAGCGTGGGCAATTCTCAACACATGAGATAAATACATAGACAAGAAGAGAAAACAAAGAGGCTTAGAAAATGACTTGTGTTTAGAGAGAATCTAAAACCTATCAGAAAATCTGACTTATGACTTGTCAAACTTGTGTTTTGACTTCTCTCTAAGCACTCATTTTATAGACTAAATTAGGTCATTTAATTTAATTAAAAAAATAAATAAAATAATAGCCAATTTGAAGCCCTAGGTCGAAATTATCATGGGCTTTAGGCCCGTGAAATTTCCCATTTGATTATAAGCCCATTGGACTTAAAATCAAGGCTTGTATTATTTTCTATTAATTTAATTAATTAAATAATCATTTAAATCCTTTATCAAATTAATTATTTATAATTTGAACCTTGATTTAAACTTATTTATTAATTTAGATACCAATTTATCTTAATTAATAAATCTGCCATAATTTTTCTTTTCTTCTCAAAATAATACATAACTCTGTGAAACTATCCAAAATTGACCTGGTCAACTTTGATAATTAAATCAATTAATTGAGACTATCTAGATGATTTTATCCAAGGTACAATGGGAACCATTGGCCTATGAAATCAAGCTCCAATAAGTTATCATAAATCTAACAAATAAATTTACTAACTTATTAATTCATTGTGACTCCACTATAGACTTGGAATTGCACTCTTGAATTCATAGAACGTTCTATAACAAATATAGATATGCTATTAATTATCCATTGTTACAATCACAATTGTCACTCAATCCTCTATAGATGGTCTACAATGAGATAGGACTAAAATACCGTTTTACCCCTCATTGTATTTTATCATTAAAATACTTAGTTCCTTGTAAATGATATTTCAGTAAACTAATTTAATTGCTGAAATGAGATCTCTATCATTTAACACCTTGAACCAAACTAAAAGGAAACCATTGTTTCACTTCTTCATCAGAAGCTATAGATGTTCATATCTATGAATAACACTCCCACTCAATTATACTACCGAGTTCCCAAGATGTAAGTATGGGCTAGTCCGTAGGGTAAGCTAGTAATGAACAAGTCAAAGAACTCAAATAATACAATAAGTTATAATACTAACCACTCAGAATTGAGATTGAATTGACATATGGTCAACTATATGATATGACTAGAATAGATAATAACGGTATGTTTACTTATCTTATCAACTGTCAATATCGGTCCTGTCCGATGTAACAAAAACACCCGATCTTATGTACTTTCCTAATGTTCTGGAAAGAACATAACACCACAATGTGTAAGTAGATGATATCGTAGATTGGCAAGTCAGTGTACATCCTGTGCATTTACTAATCTTAGGACTAACTTATTTTGAACATATAATCATATTTATATTCCACTGTGATTACGTCACTATAAATAAGATCAGCTATATGCTTGGGATTTAATAGAAGTTTATATTAAACAAATAATCATGAAAATAAAACATGTGAGAAAAGTGATTGACCAAGTCAAAAAATGATTTCTATTCTTTTATTGATAATAAAATGAGATTACAAAGAATTTGGGTTTTAATTAGGGCATAAAACCCCAACACTGTGCTCGGGACATCGGTGCTTGGAAAGCTCAGGACACAGGTAAGAAAATTGTTGTACCCGTAGAGCAGGGCAAGGCCCTATAGGTTGTGTTGCAGGGCACAACCCTATATGATTGTGTTGCAGGGCGTATCCCCATTGATTATGTTTATATATGTTTAAGTATTTGTTTAGTTATGCTGTGTGTGCATATATGTGAATGAACAGTAAGAGCCGAGAACGGTGAAGGCCAAGAACGGCGAGGGCTGGGAACGGCAAAGAGCCGAGAATGGAAAGGTCGAGTACGGCAAGGGGTCGGGAGCAGTGTTTAGCACGCAGAGTGCAAGTTTCCAGGGTGAGACCCTATAGGGTACCTAGGATATCCTCACGATGTAGACCGTGAACCCAGGGTCTGGGAAAGCACCTAGGATTGCATGGTCGTATGTGTTTAGCCTGTTGGCGGTTTGATTATATGTTGAGTGAAGGATATGCATATGTTAATTGCTTGTGTGAGTTTTCTTGCTGGGCTTCGGCTCACGGGTGCTCTATGGTGCAGGTAAGGACAAGGGGAAAGCCGACCAACCATGGGTACGGAGAGCGTGAAGCGACGCGTACATGTTTGGCCTGCCTGGCTGCCACGGCCAGGGGTATTTTTGGGAGATGTTTGTGTTAAACCTAAATTTTGTCGTTTAGCCGACTTTAGTTATATTTTTGACTTGTAAATATTTCTAAACAGTATTTTGGGATCCTAAATGTTTAACGCTTTATCATATTCAATGAATAGAATTACTTTCAAAGTATGTGACTTCTTTTATGGCTTAATTACACTTTTGTCTTAAAACCTCGATTAGCTAGTTAATTGCACGTTTTAAACTCACTTAGTAACGACTCTAAGGCAGTAGGATGTTACACCTCCCCTTCCCATAGGTAGCTTTCCAATCAGGTTGATCCCCCATACAGCGAAGGGCCAAGGACTTTGCATTTGTGTTTATTCATTAGGTGTCGCCCGAGGTATCTTGGAGAACATCTGACACTTATGGCATCTTCTGACATACTCCATCGAGTCTTCATTCGTCGTCGGCCAAAAGTATCTTTGTCTTAGGGTTTTCTTTGATAGGCTCTGCCCCCCAGCGTGATCTCCACAAAACCCCTCGTGTACCTCGATCATTAACAGTTTTGACTGGTCGGGTGTAACGCACCTTAGTAGTGGTAGGGAGTACCCTCGTCGGTACAGGACCCCTTCGACTATCATATATTGTGCATTGTGCAGCTTGTCTCACCAACTTCCTTGCTTTGTTCTGATCACTGGGTACTACTCCTTGGTTGAGATAGTTAATAATAGGGGTCATCCATGTGTCTCCTATCTCAACAAATAGCGCCTCCTGCTCGGTTAGCTTCTTTCTGCCAAGTATTCGATGGGAACGACATTCAGGGTGTCCTCATCTCTGGCACTGGAAAGCTTGGCTAAGGCATCAACATTGGCATTCTACTCCCTCAAGACCTGTATAATTGAGTATTTCTTGAAGTGGGCCATCAAGTCCTTCACCTTGTTCAGGTACCACAACATCCTAAGTCCCTTGGCTTGATACTCCCCCAATATCTAGTACACCACTAGCTGGGAATCGCTGACTATCTCCAGGGATTGTGCATGCACATCCCGAGACAAGCGTAATCTTGCTAATAATGCCTCGTACTCAGCCTCATTGTTTGAAGCGTTGAATCCAAATCTGGAGCGCAATGGATTCAGTGATTCTCCGGAGTGATCAATATGATTCATGCGCCTGAGTTATGTTCATTGGATGCTCCATCAACATATAGCTTCCATACAGGAGTATCTCCTTCCTTCAAGGATATTGCATTTTTCTTTTATTTATTTATTTAATAAAAATCAATCTTCCACAAAATAAGGTGTTGATCTTTTTAAGGAAAAGATGACTACCATATTTCAAAATTTAAATTTTAAATTCAAAATTCAAAATTCAAAATGATGATCATCATTATCATCATCTTTTAAAATTAAATAAATCAAAAACTATTTTTAACTTACCAATTTTATTTCTCCCACTCAAATAAATTAATTAATTTAAAAAATTAATTAATTAATTTATATATATATATGAAATTCGAAAATTTATATATTTAAATTAATAAATATATTTTCAAAAATTAATAATTAATTCCCAATTAATTATTCAAACTCAATTATAATATAATTTCATAATTGACCCGAAGAATAAATTCTTCTCAAATTTTCAAATTACAGTTATACCCTTGTATCAACTCTTACCTTGATATGGTGTTGATAGAGCCACCCTGGGGACCTATGGACCTATAATATCAAACTCCAATAAATATTACATTATTAATCTCATGATTACTCCACTATAAATATGAAATTGAACTCTTGACAATTATAGACATATATTTACTGAGTACTTTATTTAAGCATAAAGTGTCCATTGATATAATCATTACATACAACGTTAATCCTCTATTAATGAATCATAATTAAAAGGGAATAAAATTAACGTTTTATCCTTTTAGTTATATCTTGTTCCTAGAGTACCATTGACTTTACTAGTGAAGGTTGTGTCACAACAAGTTTGCGACGTGAGCGCTCATAACATTTTCAGTTCCAAAATTCAACCCAATAGGGAACCATTATTCAATCTAGAAGAAGGTACATATTCCACATCTGTTAAACTATGTCCTCGGCCATATATATCATTGAGTCCCCAAAATAGTTGTTCTTAGCCTGATCATTCTGACAAACCTTAACGTATGAATCAAAGGATCAGATGACATATATAGGATTTCATAGCAACCTCAGGATTAAGATCATCGTGTATATGATCATCGTTTGATGTGTTTGATTAATACTATGAAACGGTGTTTAAACAAGTATTAAAAAATCACATCTGGTCCAGTTCTACATACTCTCAGCATGCAAAATACCTCCACTAAAGTGTCTTACTACACTAGTAAACTGGATCTAGGTCACATGTATTCATAATACTAGTGGACCGTACTAGCAGTAATTAATCTAAAGATTCCATAACTTTATTTAACTGTGAATTTTTTTAAGTTTATTATCTTAATCTCGATCCTCTCATACCAATATGAGATTAAGACCACATAGATAAACTTTAGAATTTTCTGATATTCACTTAATATTATCAATATAATATCGGACATAGTCTATATATATAATAATGCAATTCAATTATTTAATTCATTTAAAATATTTGTCAACTACAATTTCTTTAAGGGCACTATTCCCAAAGACTTAGTCATTTGGGGGGCACCATAGTCTTACATGGACAAACAGAGGAAAAACGCGTAATTAAAAGGACTTAGAAATGTTAATTTTTATTAATGTTAAAGTTCTTGCGCGTTGCTTGGTATGTAACAAGCAACAAAAAGAGCCATAAAACAATTTCTATAGACAGGGTTGAATAGTTTTTGTTTATAACTCATTCAAAAAATTTGAACAACTTCGATTTACAGAGCTGTACAACTCCAAACAGAGTCGCATATCTCCAAAACTTCTCCGATTTATAGACAAGGAAGAATACCCACTTTCCTGCCAAGCATTAATGGAACTGCCCACTCAGCAGTCTCCTCAACCACCGCACACATCAACGCCGCCATCCGTCCAATTAAACTCTGGACATCTTTATGCTTTTGAGGCGAGGGCATACCAATCAATGCCTTGATCTTGTCAAGATTAACCTCTATCCATCGTGCATTTACTATAAAACCTAGAAACTTTCCTGAAGATACTCCAAAAGAGCATTTTGTGGGTTGAGTTTCATGTTATATTTTCGTAATACGGCAAAGCATTCTTCGAGGTCATCCACATGGTTATCGTTATGTTTAGTCTTGACTAGCATGTCGTCAACATAAACTTCCATGTTATTACCTATCTGCTTTGAGAACATTCTGTTCACAAGTCTTTAGTATGTTGCTCCAACATTTTTAAGCCTGAAAGGCATTACATTGTTAGAAGTATAGTCCTTTATCGGTTACAAAGCTCGTATGCTATTGGTCCGATGCGTGCATGGCGAACTGGTTATATCCAGAATAGGTGTCCATGAACGACATGAGCTCATGACCTGCTATGCATCTACGAGCTAATCGATCCGAGGCAAGGGGAAAAAAATCCTTGGGGCATGCCTTGTTAAGGTCGGAGTAGTCGATGCAAGTTCGCCATGTTCCATTGGGTTTCGAAACCAACACTAGATTGGCAATCTAATTAGGATAGAAGGCATCTCATATGAATCAATTTGCCTGTAACCTGTCGACGTCTTCCTTTAGGGCCTTCTTTTCGATTGTTGTCCAAGAGTCTTCGCTTTTACTGCTTCGGGGGGAAGCTCTTGTCGATGTTAGGTGCATGACTTATGACATTTGGATTTATTCCCACCATGTATGAATGCGACCATGCGAATACATTCTGGTTCTCTTTTAAGAAGCAAATTAATCGCTATTTCACTTTTTCATAAAGATTCTTACCCACCTTCACGTCTTCGTGGGATCGACTTCTTCGAGCTATTCTAGAGGTTCGAGGTCAGTCATTTCCTCTATTCTGGGGTCGATCTCTTCATCTATCTCAAAGATTGTCTCGTACTTGTTTGTTTCTTTCCTTTAATGGAGATGATATAGAGCTCCCTCCCAGCAAGCTGGTCCCCTTTCAGAGTTCTGATGCCACTAGAAGTCGGGAACTTGATGGCCAAGTGCCTAACAGATGATACTGCCCCCAACCCAACTAGGGCGGGTCTTCCGAGTAGTACATTGTAGGAAGATGGAAGATCCACCACGACGAACTCCATCATCTTGGTTACAGAGACTGGATAGTCTCCCATGGTCACAGGGAGTTCAATGGATCCCATACAGGCAATCCCTTCTCCTGAAAAATCGTACAGCGTGGTTGCACAGGCCTTTAGGTCGCGAAGAGCGAGTCCCATCTTTTCTAGATTGGCTTTATGGAGTATATTCACCGATCTTCCATTATCAATTAGGACTCAGTGTACCCTCTTATTCATGAGCTGGAGGGTTATGACCATGGGGTCGTTATGGGGAAAATGGACATGAGATGCGTCTTCTTCAGTGAAGCTTATAGGTTGAGTTTCAACCCTATGTTGTTTTGGAGCTCTTGGTTCGGGTTCGTAGGGAGAACTGTCACCTATCTTGAGCTCATTTACATATCTCTTTTGGGCGATCTTGCCCGATCCTGCAATATGGGGTCCCCCTGAGATGGTTATGGAATCTTCTCCATCAATCAAAGGGGGTCGCTCATCCTCCCGATCTCGGGATTTACTATTTTGGGCAGGTGGTGCAGCTGCTGCCCTTTGACTGGTGGAAGCCTGGTTAGTCTGGTTGGGATTTTGGTTTCTTATGTATTGTCCAAAATAACCCCTCGAAATCAATCCTTCGATCTCGTCTTTTAACTGTCGACACTCATCGGTTGTATGTCCGATATCCCGGTGAAATCTACAGTACTTACTAGAATCTCTCTTTGCTTTTTGATTCCTTATTGGTTCAGGTCGCCTGAATGGGACCTGGTTTTCATTAGCCATGTAGATGTTCTCCCGAGATTTATTGAGCTCGGTATACACTTTGTATACAAAGAAGTATCTTTCCCCTTTCTTCTTCTTTCCCCCCTCTACATCGGGGTTATTCCCTTCGTTTTTCTTCCTTTTGGAAAGGTTGTCTCCGGGGGTTTTCAAAGTTGATGGGTCTGGTGAGGTTGAAGCAGAGTTCACGTTATGGGCTGCGAGGTCATGTTCAACGCTGACCTCGCCTCTTCTACATTGACAAATCTCTCGGCACATCAATTGAATTCGGTTAACGACCTGACAGGTTTCCTTTGTAAGTCTTCCTAGAAAGGACTTCCTGGAATTGCACCAGCTCGAACTGCCATTAAGTGACCACTATCGTCGACATCTCGAGCTCGAACCACTTCTAAGTTAAACCTTGTGAGGCAACCTTTTAGTGACTCATTTGGTTGTTGTCGGACATTGGTCAGGGCTGAAGCCTTGGGCCTAATGCCAACCATAGCTTTAATATTTTTTTTACATCTCTTGACAATTGATCCCAGGATGCGATTGAACGCCTTTTGAACTTTTCAAACCAGTTTTTTGTTGGTCCTATGAGTGTGGCTGGGAATAGCATACATATGAGCTCGTAGCCCACATTGTTGGCCCGCATAATAGTGTTGAATGTGCTCAGATGGCTATATGGATCTGAATTCTGTCAAATGGTGGGACATGAGGAATTCTAAACCCCCGAGGAAACGAGGTGTTGGAGATATGTGGGGCAAATGGCTCGAGCTCCTCATCAAACTCTTCATCCTTTTCCCTGCTACGCTCGTTCTATAAGAGCTTGAATGCTCTCTCCAACTGTTCAATCCTTTCTTGGACTAGATCTACGGGAGGCCTAGCTTGGACCTGAGGGGGCTGGTTATCGTTGATAACAACTCCAGCTCCCTGTCCCGGTGTAGAATTGTAAATCAGTTGTTTGCGGCCATTTATATGATCTCTTAGATATGGGTTCGGGGGATTATCACATTCCCGATTATGGTTTAAGTGTTCCTGTAGATCAGGGTGATCTCCTCGATTCCCAGCATTCATTGGTTTCATGTTGTAAATGCTCACGGGCCTAGTGTAATCCGAGCTTTCACTTATGTAGCTTGCTTGTAACGCCCTAAACTCCAGGGACTGTTACGGTGTGCCTTGTAAACAGTGCTAAACTCGATAATCGAGTCATTTGGCCAAAATAGTGTAACTAAGTATGATTAGCGGTTTAGGGATTAAAATTTTAGGTTAAGATATAACGTTTCATTAGAACGTTTATTATATACATTGGGATCCCAAAAATATAATTTAAAGGTCTATTACAAGAGAATATTTACAACAGGCCGATCTAAGCGGGAAAACAGGGTTAAACCCTAGTTCTCCTTCAAACCTTGGCCGTGGTGGTCGAGCAGCTGCATATGTGCACATCGTCACCTAAACTCTCCAACTCAAGGATGGTCCAGCTTTCTTTTGCCTTTACCTGCACCACATAGCACCCGTGAGCCGAAGCCCAGCAAGAAAACTCAATATGCTCATGAACAGTAATAACATGTCATCAAATCATAAGGCACACGCCTAGCAGATATAGCCAAGCAAGCAAGAAAAACCACGTAGCAATGGGTATCTAGGATAAAGAATCCTGCCCTCCTGAATGGACGACTATCAACTCAGTCTCAATCAGATAAGTGATTTAACACTGGTGGTTCCGGTAACCATATCGGGCTGATAGCCCTGGATAAAAGATAGATGACTGATAAGTCCATCTCGGTCAGATGACTGATAAGTCTATCCCGGTCAGACGACTGATAAGTCCATCTCAGTCAGATGACTGATAATTCCATCTCGATTAGATGACTAATAAGTCCATCTCGGAGGTCCCATACCCTCCTAGCCATGTGACAAGTAGTCACCTAGGCCTTAGGCCCTGTCTCTAGTAACTAGTCTTAGACTAGTCAAGCGCTTATAATTTTCATCGACCTTCAGGTCGGTCCAGCATTAATACCCCATATGAGTCATTCAACGCTGATATCGATTAGATCTAATCTTCATTTGGCTCGGCGTTCATGACGCTATGCCATTTCTGACTCTTAGGTCAGTAAAACACGACCAGTGTTCAACCCATTGTGAACTTGACTAGTAAATCACAGCTTCACAGATGGATCTAACACCATTGCCGATTATGACTAATAAGTCAGTGCCATACACAAGTAAGCCATGCCACCAAACATGTATCATATGTCAAATATCCAAATAAAGGGCATTCAGCATGCTTACTCAATAATTACTAGCACAATTAGGATCATGCATAAACACAGAGGCTCAAGCTCTGAACAATATCATACTCAGTATACAAAGCATGTCCTAATCACATGTTTCTCGTGCATCATATACATCATATTTAGCCACTTGACATGCCTCAACAATAATCATGCATGCCACGTTTAATAATCCAACATGCATCAATAATAACCATGCATGTCACATATACACAGGGTGCAGTTTTCTTACCTTTGGTCCAAGCACATGTTACCAATAAATGAGCCACAAGCACGACCCTGATTCCAAGCCCCTAGTGATAACCTAGTCACAACCATGATATAAAACCTCATCAAAATGGGTAAATAAATACTTCCAAACCCAACCCAAGCCTCCGGGACAATAAACCCCACTCAACTAGGTAGTAGGATTGATCCCAGGCCCTTAGAGTTAAGTTCCCCTGCTCAAAACATCAATTTGGCCATAAACATCACCAAGCGTTGCGGCCCTTAGGCAAAACAGAACCTCCACCTGCTTCTTCAAGCCTGGGCCGCGGCCCTACCTCGAACCAGCCATTTTTCCCCGTTTTAAACCTTTTAAAACCTCCCAAAAACATATCCAAACATCTCTAAACTCAAAAATCAAAGTTCCCAAACATTCCCATCATCCAAAACCAACAAAACCCAAGTCTCAAATCACCCAAAAACTCATCAAAACACAAAGTCCAATTCAAGCTTAAAAACTTTTATGAACTTAAAACTTAAAACGTGTATTACCTCCAATTGAGTTGTTTCCAACTAAATCCTCCGGCTAATAGGCTTCTAATCTTTCCTAGGATCGTTATGCCACGATCCTCGCTTGAATCCGAGTCCTAGAACTCAAGTTACCTTCAAAAATACGATCGGGAGACGAAAAGGAAACTTAGAGGGAGAGAGAACGTACAGAACATTCTTTTTATTCTTTTAAAAGGTTACTTCAAGCTTAAGTAGTCTCAACCAAATCCTAACACTCGGGGTCCCGAAAACACCCCCGGGGACAAAATAGTCAAAACCTCCAGAATTTCCCCCTGATCTTACTAACTCCCAATTTATCACCAAATATTCATTCCCATTACCCAATAACCCGGTAATGCTCTGAATACCCCTTGACTCACTCCGAGTCAAGAATAAATCCCGTTGTGACTTTCCCACTAGCTTTCCTCCTAGAATCGTCTTGTGCTGAGTAACCCTAGCATAACCAAATAATAATAAAGCACCGCACACATATCACATATGTGCCAAATATGCCCAAAATGGCCAAAATATGAAAATCACCCAATTACTCATAAATGGATTCACATGCATATTTAATACACCTAAACATGCATATAATCATTTAATAACACAATAAATCAATTATGGCCCTCCCGGCCTCCTAATCAAGGTCCTAAACCTTATTAGGAAATTTAGGGCATTACATTGCTACTCAATTATTACAAGATGGGTCTCGTGCTAGCCTCCTTGTCCCAGCAGTTTGTGATCATGACATTTGGCTTCTCGTAGCTTCTCATTGTTCGTGCCTAGTCTGTTGATTCCTATCTTGATGGGCAGGTTGCGGAACTTCCTGAACTGGTGAGGGATGCCTTATTGGTGATGGTGGGTGTCTTATGGGAGACGGTGGCTATCTCCCATTGTTTGGCCTAGATGGTCCTGAATTTTCCTGGTCAGGCTCCGGGACGTTCTGCGCAGCACCAGGATTTGGGGTCCGAGCCACTGAGGGGGCTTGGTTATTCCATGTTCCTGTTTGTGCTTCTCAGTCGGGTTGGCAGTACCCTCAGCCCAGTTACTCCTCTAGGGTCTTGGCCGAACAGGTTGGGACGCTGGTGGCGATGCCTGCTCTGCCCTTCTGACGACCGTGTTCTTACGAGGACATTCCCTAGGCCTTTGAGGAGGGGCCTGGGCGCCAGTCTAGCTAATTCTTCATTACATTTCATTGCTTTTGCCAATTGTTTGTGCATTTTGAAATTTTCAAGCTCCACAATTGGAACATACCTTCCAGGATTGTAATACATATCCTCGTTGGGCGTGGGGGCAGGCGGTCCTCGAGAGTTGGATGAGTCACTCCTTTCTTCGGGATCAGGATTCGCCATAGGTTACTTTCCAAGCCGTCGTGGGTAATCCTCATCATGAGGAATTTCCTCCTCAAGTATATTGGGGTTACTTGCAGTGGCCATTGATGATCCAGAGGCTCTCTAACTAAATAGGCCCACGTCTTATTTAATAGCTCTCAATGAAAGCACTAAACTATTGACGTCGTTTTTTGTCAACTTAGAAAAGAAGAACAATTAAACAAAAATATACCAGAGGAAATGAAAAATGTATACAAGATCTTTCACGTGGTTCAGCAGTTAAAGTCTGCCTAGTCCACAAGTCTATATTATTAGTTCTTTTGGAATTCCCTTGAGGCTTTCAGGAAGCAATTGTCCAGAGTTTTCTCTCCAAATATCAATATTTTGATCCCCTACAAATGAATTATCCCACTCTATTTATAAAGGGGTTTTCTGATTTGCTTCCCACATATTTCGGGAAGATATTCTATAAATCAAATCAAATAATGCCATTAAATGCATTAGTTACTATGTACGCGGTAATATCCCATAAAATGTGGGATTTAATAACAAATTACATCAGATCCCTTAAACATAGGGAATTTATAACAATAAATTCATTCACACACAGCTGACGAGCCTAGACACTAGACCCTTGTGCCTTCAAGACTGTTTTCCTATTACGAGCTCATCGTCTTGGTTTTCCTTTGCTCCCAACAAGTAACCATTGACAAAGCCATCCCCTTCGAGCTTATAGCTCTCGAGCTCGAACCCTCTTGTCTGAGGGCAGAAAATGAATCAAGAAGTTTATATAAGTGTTGAACCATTGCTACTGTGAGTTGCGAGCCTAAATTATAAGCTCGAAGCACCTTCAAGGCTACATAATGCTCGAGCTCACGAGGTTTGTCACTTACAGCGAAACTATTTCTGACTTTTGGATCACATGATGACTGTGCTTATTTTGAGCTTACGCCTTACGAGTCTGGATTTCGAGATCAAGATTCCCATTCTCGAAATCTGGGTGTAACACTTGCTATAAAAAATGTCCAATCAACCTTAAATACAACATAAGATATTTATATTAGAGTCTTATAATAAAACTATACTTTCAAGAATTTTCTAAACCTCATAAAGTCATACCTTCAACCTAGAACCAAAATAATGAAATCCTAAGTCTTCTCTCTAATGTCTATCTCCAACAACAACACCAAGAGTTTGGATACTTAGGTAGATTTTGGCTATATATTGGCTTGATGGGGTTCAATATTTTGGCTATAATAGGGTTTAGAAAGGCAATAGTGTTTAAGTCAAAATAAAGAAAATAGAAGAAAAAGATCCCGAGCACTAAAAGGACTAGTGTTTCGGCTATGGTTATGTGAGTGTTTATGGCAAAATGGAGAGATCTTTTGGGACTGTGGATTTTGATATGAGAGTTTTTTGAGAGTTTTTGAGAGCTTTTGAGTGTGAGAAAAATGGTGAAGGGTGAGTCTCTATTTATAGGCTTCAAACCCCAACTCCCTTCCTTGATTTTCTCTACACTATTCAACTTTAATTTTAAAAATAAAACCTTCCCTACACTATATGGTTTTGGCCAGCCTATTCTTACTCCCTTATTGTTGCTACATCATCTCCAAGTATGCCACATAGTCTCCATTTGATTCAAACTTTAGTCAAAGTCTAAACTATTATCCTATATCTCGTAACTCTGGACCCTTCTGTAGGAAAATTATAACTAGAGCTATAGAAGTCCGATTTAGGCCATTTTTATACTGTTGGATAGCTAATTAAATTATCTACAACGTTTTAGAAATATTATTTTTCCCAAATCGTAATATAAATAGTTCAAAACTAGGTCTGAAGTTACAGCACCGTAAAGTTACGAAAACTACATTTACTTATCTAACTCTTCTTGACACATAGTCACTTAATTCAAGTAGATCTAATCTTGCCTATCTTTAAAATTTTAAAAAATCAAATCCTTCCTATTTTTGAGCCAAGCCTAAGACTAAGTTATTTTGGTTTTCATTTTAATTCTAATACTTTGACTTAGTTTAATGTCACATGTTCACTTCTTAATACATCAAATAACATGTGCATTTAAATACTTAATAAAACTATACACTAATTTAATCATATGCTAAAATAATTATAATTACCCAAATTATAATTATTTCTAAGTCATAAAATCATAACTTAAATAATTTAAGCTTAAAGCAATATTTATTCCACAACTCAAGTCATAACTAAATCTAACCTAAGATCATATTTAAGGAGCTTATAAGAAAACAATAGCATTGGCTATTACATCCTTCAAGCTTAAAAGTCACCATTCTCATATTACAATCTATGGTCGCTCCCCACTTGGGCAATCACTCCTGTTGACAGTGAGAACTCGTCAACTAAGTTAAGTTGGAAAGAATTGCAAAATACAGATTATCAATAGAAAAGCCTTAGAAATTTAAGTATCAACTCCAAGAACAATTGCAGAAGAACAATGGTGAAATCATTTTTTCATTCACTATGGTGCACTTGCTACAGTAAATTTTCCAACCCCCTTCCAAGAAGAAGAGGGGTTCCCTTTATAGGGGGCTCTAATGGCCCCTGATACATTGTAGTCCATGGGACCAATCTGTGCACAAGTACACTATCAGAAGAGTGGTATCAGATGTAGTGGTGTCGGCTCTGGTACACGGTCAGAGTTCATGGGAGCACCCTAGCTTTTGTACCCAGTCATGACTCCACCACTCGCCTTGTACGGGTGTCAGAGACGTGGTGGTGGTGGTGTAGCCACTCCTCGTACTATTCCTGACCGCCACTATTTTTCGGGTACAGGTGTCAGTCCTGTCCCATGATCCTTGCAGGCATGTACGTACCCCTTTAGAGGTACCTTGTTCGTATTCTTTTTGTCTCTTATGGGCCACCTCGAACACTGGCATCATGCACACGAGGCCTTTGGACGAGACCCATTGGGGCGAGGTCGCCATATATGCATAGCCCTTTGGACGAGTCCCTCACGAGATGCCTCTCACGAGGCGAGGCGTCTAGGTGGCACGCCACACGTGAGGCGCTCTTGGTGAGGCGCTACTTGAAGGGCGCGGGGCCCTCACGAGATGCCCCCCGTGAGGTTGCTGGGTGCGCCAAGACGTTGCACGCGAGACGGTGCGTGCAGCCTAGGCATGACTGAGCCATGGCCTCATGGGTCATACGGACCCCCCACAAGATGCTGAGATGATGGCACGGCCTCGCGTGGGTGTGCTGAGAGCGAGGCGGGGCCTCGCGTGGCCGGGGCGAGATGCTGAGTGGGTGACGACGGCCTCGTGTGGGCGTGCTGAGTGCGAGGCGGGGCCTTGCGCCTGGGCACAGGCGAGGGTCTCACATGGCCTCGCGTGGCCTCGAGCAGTCGAGGCGCGATCTCGTGTGGCCGAGATGAGACGCAGAGTTGGTGACGCGTGGACATGGCCTCGCGGGTCATACGGGCGCCCCGTGAGACGCTGAGTAAGTGACGACGGCCTCGCGTGGGCGTGCTGAGAGCAAGGCGGGGCCTCGTGCCTGGGCACGGGCGAGGGTCTCGCATGGCCGAGGCTATATGAGGCTATATGAGGATCGAGTGGCTCAGATCGCCTGAGGCTATATATGAGGATAGACCCCCATATTTTCCCTCGGTGGAATTTGAGCATCCACACTTGCCCCCCAGTCTAGGAGAGGACCTTTAGGTACTCTTGTAGACTATTCTCCTTGATTCTTATAAATAGGCCCTCACGCAAGGTTTATTATTTTCACCTTACTTCATTGGCTTAGTGGTTTTGAGAATCCTTCCTCTTTCAAGAGGTAAGGGGTTCAATCCCCCACATCCTCATTTTTGCCATAGTTTCCTTCATTTTATTTTTTCATTCCATCATTGTTTTTTTTTTTTACATATGAGCTAATTTTTTGGTATGTCCATTTGGAGGCTAACACATCCTTTTTGTCTATTTTTGCAGACGCGTATTTTTGACCATTTGGTGCTTTCAGCCCTCGACCTCCTTTTGACCTCGACTGCACTCTATTTTTCTTGCTTGAGGTATATTTTCTTTTTCCCTCATATTCGTTGGGTCCAAACTAGCGTTACTCGGGATGGGGTACCTTGGTCTGAGCTTGCAGTGAGTTTTCCCATTTGCATGCCCCTCTTTTTTATACCCTGTAGTGAATCATCTAAGGCGTTTGCATCTAGAGGTTCTAAGCCCATTCCTTTGTGTTTTGTAGCCATCCCCTCATTTACACGTGAACCCCTTTTTGGCTTTCGGAACGAGGCCTCATGGCTAATGATGGTCCGTTCGACGCACCTCCGAGGGTTGAGTTTATTGACCTGTCCTCAGACTCAAAGTCCCCTGAGGAAAACCCTTACCAGGACTATGACTCCTTAAGGCAGGCCCGTATCCGCCATCTTGAGCACATGGCTGAACTTAGGCGTAAAATTTGGGTGGTGGAGAGCGAAATTGACTCAGTGTCTAGAGGAGACGGAGCACCTTTCCCCCCAGACCTTAGTGACCATGTAGCAAGCCTTAGGGTGATCCTTTTAGAGTTGTAGAAGGAGTTGGAGCTTATGGAGGGACACCTTCCGCCTGAGCCCTCCAGCCCATCCTCGCCTGATGACTGTTATGGGGCTGCTTCCGCTTCTCCTCAGCCCTTAATCTTGATTTTCCCTGGCTTAGCGCTTCTACAGTCACTCCCCCGATGGAAGACTCTTTCTTACCTTTTTCTTTTGGTTTTGCAGATATGCCGAGGGCACGACGACAGGTTGCCTCCCATGAACCAGACGATGTTCCTTTACAGGCATCCGAACTGGTGTCGCATGTGTCCGAGAACAGACTGAGGGAAATTGTGCATCAATATCGTGTTCCCCCGGAGTACGCTCTATACACTCCTTTGGAGACATGCCGGGCTAACTGCCCCAAGACCGGTTATGTGGCCCTTAGCGAGCACATCCTGAAAGCGGGTGGTACCATCCCGCTACACCCGTTCTTTGTTGCGGTCCTCAACTACTTCGACCTAGCACCGCTTCAGCTGGCACCCAATGGCTGGCTGACTTTGAGCTGCCTTTTCGTTGCGTTTATGAAACTGTTTGAACGCGCTACTACGGCGTCAGAGGTGCATTTCCTCTACAACCTCATGCCTACTCCCAAGTCAAAGGGCTTTTACTATTTGCAAAAAGCCAACAACGAGGCCTCTTTGATAGAGGGCTCGGTGTCCAACCCGGGGTCCTGGAAGCAGGACTTTTTCTTCATGGAAGGCCCCCTCTCTGTCCGCGAGGACTTCTGGGCCACTCCCAGTAAGTACCCTAAGCATCACTTTCTCTCTTTTACTTTCTTGCAACTTATTGTTTCATGACTTATGTTCATATCGACCATGGCGTGTATTGTGCAGAGCAACTTTCCGAACCCACAGCCGTCGGGTCGGAAGTGAAAGATCTGAGGAAGTTCCTCCACGCTGACCCTGATATGAAAAAGGCGGTGTACTTATTCACCGTGAAGAATCTGAACCTCCATAAATTGTCCCCTGTCTCGGACCCCAAGTTGCTGTGGACCATCTCTGGGTCCAAGAAGATGAAGGGGTTATTTCCCGAGCCTTGCCCAGCTGACGATGAGGCTGAGGAAGAGCCAAAGGAAGCCCCCCTTGACTGCGGGGGACCTCACCAGCTGCCTCCATCTCTTGGGGGATGCCCTCCATGTGCCTCTTATGATCTGGACATAGCCCCTCATTTTCAAGACCAGCAGGCCATTCTGGGGTGTTTTGTTTGTCCTGACCCTGAGTGAACTCTGAGGGCTATGATGCCTTCACTCAGGCTCCTCTCGACCCTGGACCATTGAGGACTTATTTCGCCGATCTTCCAGAGCCTCCCTCTGATCTACCGGGGCCTCACTTTTCCACTTTCACCGCACCCCCTCCCGTTTTGGCGAGCGGGTCGTCTGTCCTCACCCAGCCAGGTGCCCCTGGTGTGGATGGGGAGCCTTGGGTGACTCGGATGGCGACGTCTTACTGGCAGCGATACATCCAACTTGCCTCAGGCCTCCCCGTATCTGACTGGAACAGTCTCGGGAACGTTGCTCAGTCGGACCTTGGGGAAACCCTAAGGCGCACCATGGCTTGGGTGAGTTCCTGCACCTCGCGTCAGCCCTATTATGTATAGATGTACATGCATTTTTTTTTTGTTACTTATTGTTGTTGTTGTTAACTTTCTTATGCAGGCCTATACCGTGGCTCTACGGTTTGCTGACTCGTCTAGCAACCTCTCCGCGTCTACAACTGAGAGGGACCACCTTACGACCCGGGTCCAGGAGCTCGAGAAAGAGCTTGAGGAAACCCAGACTGAGCTAAAGAAGGTTCGGACCAAACTTGCTGCCTCGTTGAGAAGGAAGCTGAAAGAGGTTGCCAAGGCCACAAAGCTGAAGGACTAAGTTACCAGCCTGAAGAGCGAACTCCAGGTGACCAAGGCTATCGCGGCAGCATCGTAGGAGAGGGTTACTTATTTAGAGGCCGAAGTTGAGGCTACCAGGGGCGAACTCCAGGCTGCTAGGGCCGATGTCGCCTCATTGCATGAGAGAAATGCTTCCTTAGAGGCGGAGAAGACTGCCATTGAGTACCGGTCCATAGACTGCGCCTTTTACAACGTGTGGAGGCAGGATCCCAATTTTGATTTTTCTTCTTTCGGTGAGCACGCCGTTGCTCGGGCGGCCGTTTGGAGTGCCCGTGGTAGGAGGCCCTGAAGTTGTTATTTCATAACTTTTGTCAGCTAGCCCGCTATGGGTGTACGCTCTTTTTCGAGACTTTGTAATATCATTATCATTACTATTTTTCTTTTGTAAATCTTGTCATGTCCTCAAGACTCCCTTTTTTTTATGTATATATACATGTGTGGTTATTTATCTCTTATTCCACTGCATTTAAGGCCCTTTTGAGCCTGTATGATGGGATTCGGCGGGTTCCCCTCTTTTATTTACTAGGCTGGAGGTCCTTCGGAGCCCATGTGGAAAGGTTCAATGGGACCTCTTTTGGTGCCTCTCGATTACTTTTATAAGGATATTTTGACCCCTTGGGTCCTAGCTATCCTTTTATACATTCTTGGGTGCGCTTATTATTTTTTGCGAGAAGCGTCCTTCTCGTCGTTATTCATAGTACTATTTTTTGCAAGGGTCTCTTTTAGGACCCTTTTTGGCTAGACGGCTTAGTGGCCGCTCTAGACTTATTATTGTTGTTACTATATATATATATATTTTGTAAGACCCTTTGGCCTCCTTGATGTTCACAAGGGTAGCTAATCCTTGTGAACCCAAGGGATGCCTTGCAAGGTCCTCTCCTTGTTTTCTACATATAAGGACCTCGCCTAAGGCCCCGATATAAGGGATCCTTCTGGGACCCCCCGTTAAAGGGTCCTTTTTAGGGTCATGGTCCCTTTTGGGTCCTCCTGATAGAGGGTCCTTTTCAGGATTCTCCTGGTGCATAGGGTCCTTTTTAGGATCCTCCCTTTTTAGGCTCCTCTTGTTAGAGGGCCATTTTTTTTTTTTTTTGGATCCTCCTGTTAGAGGGTCCGTTTTTCTTTTTTTGCTTGTTGTATGTCGTCACCTCTTGTCCTGCCCCCCAAGTGTTTGGTGAAATTTATTTCGGCAGGCACTTTTGACTGATGCTCGCATAGAGAAGAAAAATAACACGGAGAGTTGTAAACAGTTTCATTCATAGCATGTGGTTTACAACGGCATATTTAAAAAAGGGTTACATCTAATTAGGAGGTTACCTAGGTAGCCTCTTTGATTCTTACACACTATGATAACATAACCAGGAACAAACTTAAACATAGGTCCTCTGTGCACCGGGGGCCGAAGCCCCACTGGTAACATTTCTCGAGGTGTTTCGCAACTCATGGGTCTAACTCGCGTGGATCGCGCCTTCATACACAACCATTGCCATCGGTACCGATGGTTTTGTGGTGCGGAGGGAGATGTTATAGCATTCCCTCGCTTCCTTCTGCTCCCCTTTTATGCATGCTACTCCCCCAGGGGTTGGGAATTTCATAGCCAGGTGATACACAGAAGTTATTGCGTTCAATTCTCTCAGAGAGGGTCTCCCTAATACCGCATTGAAGGCTGAGGCGCAATCCACCACGACAAATTTTGCCATTATGGTGGTTTGCTTGGGTTGTTCCCCCATGGTGAGGGCTAATTCAATCGCACCTAGGGGCTATGTCGAGTCCCCTGTGAATCCGTAAAGGGAGGAATTGTAGGGTTTCAAGTTTCGGACGCTCAGTCCCATCTTCTCCAAAGCGGGGCGATGCAAGATGTCCACAGAGCTTCCATTATCCACTAGGACTCAATGTACTCTCATGTTCGCAAGCTGGACAGTTAGCACCAGGGGGTCATTATGAGGGAAATGCATCCCCTGCACGTCTTCTTCAGTGAAAGTTATTGAGTCATTCTCGACCTTGAAACTCTTCGGGGGGCGTTGCTCCAAACTTAAAACGCACAATGGTGGACTTCGTTTGGCCTCCTTGGCGTATTTGTCTCATCCCTTCCTTGAATCGCCTCTGAATCCTGGTCCTCCAAATATGGTCCTGAACTCTCCCTGTATTTCTGGGGCCATCTCCCGCGCCCGCGGCAGGGACGCTCCTTCTTCTGGCCTCTGGCTCTCCTTGCACACGTACTTGCCCAAATGTCCCCTGCGAATGAGCTCCTCGATTTCCACCTTCAAATGGTTGCATTCTGCGGTGGTGTGGCCGACATCCTTGTGATACTGGCATTACCTGATAGGGTCTCTTTTGGACCGGTCTTTTTTCATTGGCGGGGGCCTTTTGAAAGGGACCTGGTTTTCGTTCGCAACGAAAATATGCTCCCTCGCATGGGTGAGGTCAGTGTAAAAGGTGTAGGGGCCCTATAGGCGCTCCTCAGAGCGTTGATGCTTCCAGGGTCGATCGTCTCTTGTTCCCTCATAAACCCCCTTCTTTGCACCGCTCGGGTTTTCTCAGGCTGAAGGTTTCGGGGGCGACGAGCCTTTTCCAGCTTTGAGGTTCTCGTGACCATCCTCCACGTGAATGTATTTTTGTGCCCGCTCGTAGAAATCATCCAAGTATGTGACCTCCCTCTTGAGCATGTTATCCCATAACTTGCTTCCTGGGCGTACTCTAGCTGTGATGGCCATTTTCAGCTCTCGGCGGGTCAGGCTCCCTACTTTAGCTGCCTCCATATTGAACCTATGAATATAGCTCTTCAGGATCTCGTTTTCTCCTTGCTTCACATTTGTGAGGCTGGTGCCTGGCATCGTGTAGTCGCGCACGGCGTGGTGCTGCTGGAGGAACTCATCAGAAAGCTGTTGCCAAGACCTGATGGACCCCGGTCTAAGTCTTTTGAACCACTTGTACGCAGGTCCTTTTAGGGTGACAGCAAAGCAATGACATCTCGCCCCGCTCCCAATTCCCCTCAGCTTCATCAAGTCGTTAAATGTATCTAGATGGTATTTTGGATCTGTGCTTCCTTCGTAGGGGGTCATATGGGGCTCCTTAAAGTTGGCAGGGAGCTGGATGGCCTGGATCTCCCTAATGAAGGGTGACTCATGGTCGAACTCTTCCTCAACAACTTGACCTCCAGAGGCGGTGACGATCATGCTTCGCAGGCTCCTCATTTCTCTAAC
Organism: Humulus lupulus; assembly: GCF_963169125.1. Lineage (NCBI taxonomy): Eukaryota > Viridiplantae > Streptophyta > Magnoliopsida > Rosales > Cannabaceae > Humulus > Humulus lupulus. The sequence continues at coordinate 18,785,424 of NC_084801.1, read as the reverse complement.
CAGGTCCTGCCTCATCTTGCTTAGGGAGTCCCTTAAAGCGGACGGGTTAAGATCCCCCTTTCTTTTGCCCTCTCGAGGCGCCATAGGGGGCGTGGTCCTTTTGCCCGCCCTTTTCTTGTTGAGCTCCTCCCGTAAATCCGAGGGTGCCCTTTTTGAGGTGACCTCGTCATCGTTGCGAGGGGAAGCATCGGTCTTCGGCTTTGGTTTCTGTGCCTGCTTCGGTGGTTCAGGATGTTCGCGTTGCTTCGTTCGGGGGGTGTTACTGGTGGAGTGTCGAGTCCTCCCATCATCTACTGGTATGGTGGTCTCTGCCCCCTCCCGACCTTTCTCTTTTCTCTTGGGCAAGGTCACGCTCGACTTACCTTGCAATAGGCCATTCAGCACCTATTGCATATTCTCTAGGGTGGTCTCCAACCTATGGTTCTTACGGTGGAGCTCGCATATTTCTTCTTCATAGAACCGAGATTTAGAACTCGAGCTCATGGAATGGACCCGGGGATGCTTATCATGTCTATGCGTTGAGGGGCCCGGGTCCTGCCAGTCGGAGTTCGGTACTTGTGGTGGTTTAGGAGGCGGAAACTCGTTGGCATTTCCCGACGGTGCCCTTGGAAGACTCTCTCCGGGCGGGACGGTCAGTGACGTGACCTCTTTATCACCCTCGTGAACTTCAGGGTCCCTTGGGGGCTCTACATCTCTGGGTGGAGGAGGGTCCTTCATGGAGGCCTTCAGCTGGACTCCGCTAAGGTGGACCTCCACCTCTCGTGGCTCCCTGAGTCGCTTTGAACGTCTCAGCATTTCTCCTTGCCGGAAATAATGGTAGAACAGTAGCTTGGTACTTGGATTCCGACAGACGGCGCCAAACTGTTGATGGTGAGAACTCATCAACTAAGTTAAGTTGGAAAGAATTGCAAAATAAAGATTATCAATAGAAAAGCCTTAGAAATTTAAGTATCAACTCCAAGAACAATTGCAGAAGAACAATGGTGAAATCATTTTTTCATTCACTATGGTGCACTTGCTACAGTAAATTTTCCAACCCCCTTCCAAGAAGAAGAGGGGTTCCCTTTATAGGGGGCTCTAATGGCCCCTGATACATTGTAGTCCATGGGACCAATCTGTCCACAAGTACACTATCAGAAGAGTGGTATCAGATGTAGTGGTGTCGGCTCTGGTACACGGTCAGAGTTCATGGGAGCACCCCAGCTTTTGTACCCGATCATGACTCCACCACTCGCCTTGTACGGGTGTCAGAGACGTGGTGGTGGTGTAGCCACTCCTCGTACTATTCCTGACTGCCACTATTTGTCGGGTACAGGTGTCAGGCCTGTCCCATGATCCTTGCAGGCATGTACGTACCCCTTTAGAGGTACCTTGTTCGTATTCTTTTTGTCTCTTGTGGGCCACCTCGAACATTGGCATCATGCACGCGAGGCCTTTGGACGAGACCCATTGGGGCGAGGTCGCCATATATGCGTAGCCCTTTGGACGAGGCCCTCACGAGATGCCTCTCGCGAGGTGAGGTGTCTAGGTGGCACGCCACACGCGAGGCGCTCTTGGTGAGGCGCGCCTTGAAGGGCGCGAGGCCCTCACGAGATTCCCCCCGCGAGGTTGCTGGGCGCGCCAAGACGTTGCACGTGAGACGGCGCGTGCATCCTAGGCATGACCGAGCCATGGCCTCGTGGGTCATACGGACCCCCCACAAGATGCCGAGATGATGGCACGGCCTCGCGTGGGCGTGCTGAGAGCGAGGCGGGGCCTCGCGCCTGGGCATGGGCGAGGGCCTTGCATGGCCTCGCGTGGCAAAGGCGAGACGTTGAGTGGGTGACGACGGCCTCATGTGGGCATGCTGAGCGCGAGGCGGGGCCTTGCGCCTGGGTACGGGCGAGGGCCTCGCATGGCCTCGAGCAGTCAAGGCGCGGTCTCCTGTGGCCTCGTGTGGCCGAGATGAGACGCCGAGTTGGTGACGTGCGGACATGGCCTCGCGGGTCATACGGGCGCCCCGCGAGATGCTGAGTAGGTGACGACAGCCTCGTGTGGGCGTGCTGAGAGCGAGGCGAGGCCCGCGCCTGGGCATGGGCAAGGTCTCACATGGCCGAGGCTATATGAGGATATATGAGGCTATATGAGGATCGGGTGGCTCGGATCGCCTGAGGATATATATGAGGATAGACCCCCATATTTTCCCTCGGTGGAATTTGAACATCCATAACTTCATACCCAATATCATGTCAAAATCCTCCATTGCTCATTCAATCAAGTCCATGGCCCACTCCCTACTATCTACCTTTACCAGTAATGATATAATTCCACCTTCTCGAGGCTACCAATTCCGCAGTAGGCGAAAATGTCACAACTTCCACAACATACACATCACTGGATCTACTAAGTTCATCTATAACCTTAAAAACTAAAAACATTTGAATGCATAGACCATAATCAATTCGTATTGTATAAGAAAAGTCAACGCTAGAAATCTAACCTGTCACCACGAAGGGACTAGCCTCAGCCTCCGTTTATGTCGAAGCAACTACTTAGGTAGGAACTGAATTATCGTCTTTCCTCAATTCCTCCTTCTCCAATTGTGGGAAATCTTTCTTGAGATGAACCACCATGCCGCATAGGAAACATTCCTTGGCACAAAATTCTCCTAACTGGCATCTCCTACACTGAGCGCACTTTGGGTAAATCTTCCAACTCTCACCTCTGTCCTAACGGCTACCCTGAGCACTCTGAAACCCCTTCTTTAGTCTAGGGGTGCTAGATACATCTACAACCCTCCTTTTCTAATCACTAAGGTCTCTGCCCCTACTAGATCCAAGCAGAGGTACCACCCTCCGAACTTAGGTGGTGGTCAAGCGGCCGCATATGTAAACATCACCACCTAAGCTTTCCACTCAAGGTTGGGTGAGATTTTCTTTCCCTTTACCTGCACCACATAGCACCCATAAGCCAAAGCCTAGCAAGAAAACTCAACACTGCATGAATATAATATCAACAATGATCATAATAATCATTCAGGACTTTTGGTCTAAAATAAAGGAGTGACAGTTGTAAAAGTCACTAAGGTGGGTTTTGTTCCCTTTACAAATAAGTGATTCTTTCACTAGCTTAAACAAGATAGGTATCTGATGAAATAGTCACCAACATAAACCTATCGAATGACCATAGAGTCACAACTATGGGCACCGCTCCCTTAGCCATGTGACGATAGGGTCACCTGGGCCTTTGGCCTCGGCTCTGAGTAACTAGTCATAGACTAGACAAGCACTTATAATTTTCATCGAACTTAAGGTCGGTCCGGCATTAATGCTCCATATGAGTCATTCAATGTAGATATCGATTAGATCTAATCTTTTATCAGCTCTGCGTTCAAGACGCTTATGCCATTTCTGACTCTTAGGTCAGTCTCACACGACTAGTGTTCAGAACCGTTGTGAACTTGACTAGTAAGTCACAACTTCACAGACAAATTTGACACCATTGTCGATTCTGACTAGTAAGTCAATGTCATTCACAAGTAAGCAAGATTTGCTAAGCATTTAATATGCAATCAACGTCCACATTTAACATACTCAACATGCCTCAATAATAACCATGCATGTCATATATAGGGTGCAGTTTTCTTACTTCTAGTTCGAGCGAGAATTAATAAAAGAATGACCCTTGAGAACGATCAACCTTTTAGTTCCTTGACGGTCACCTGGTCATAACCAATTATGGGATTCCATCAATAAATTGAATAACAAAGGTTCCCGAACCAAAACCTAGCCTCCGAGACATCGAATCCTACTAAACCGGTTAGTAGGATCGATCCCGAGGCCTAAGGCTTGAATCCCCAAGCCAAAAACCTATTTTTGGCCAAAATGCCACTAAGGGCCGCGACCCTCCCTCACCATGCCGCAGCCCGCCCCTCAACCAGAAGCGGCCCCCTTTCAACTCCTTAGCACGGGCTGCGGCCCTTCATCTCCATGTCGCGGCCCTTCAGCCCTGCAGCCTCTTCCTCCCTCTTCCTCAAGCTTGGGCTGCGGTGCTCTAGAACAGAGCCGCAGCCCCACCTGAAACTCAGCCAAAAACCTTGTTTTTTTCCCTTTGAACTCATTCTAAAACCTCATTAAAACTCCCCCAACATCACCAAGCAAAGCCACCAATTGATACTACAACTTACCCACCATACAAGCATCAAAACCCAAGGTAAATTTCCTCAAAAACTTCCATTGATTCTCCACTAAACACTTCAAATTTCTCAACTATAAATCATTAGGAAAATAGAGTATAATTAAGGTTTCATGGATGAATTCTTACCTCACGCTGGGTTTAAGTCCTCTTCAATGGATGAACTAAAGTCCTAAGCTCCAAACTTTGATTCCTAGCTTGGTTCTTCAAATTGAGGTTCAAATTTTGAAAGGAAGAAGAGAGAGGAGTGATGATCGGATGGAGGAATGAGAAAGCTCTGTTTTGGTAAGCTTCTACAGTCTACATGCTTGATATATATCTTAGGGGTGAAAAGACTATTCTGCCCCTAGGTCATTTAAAGCTTTCTAAAGACTCATAAGGGTAAAACTGCCTTTTTCAACCTAGTTCATTAATCATAATTAACGCCCTCCAGTTCCCATTATTCTCAATATCCTCAAATACCAATAATTCATATCCCGTTACCCTTTAACTCGCGGCAACACTCTAATCACCAAATTACCCCGAGACTCACCCCGAGCCCCGAGCTTAAACCTGTTATGACCAAACCGATAGTTTGAATTCAAAGATTTTCTCATGCCGAACAGCTCGAACAAATCCACATTATAATGTGGCCTCAACAATAGTTCACCGACATGCATACAAATATACAATTACGCCCTCAACGGGCCAAATTACCAAAATACCCCTGTGATGAAATGTGGACCCACATTCATGCATTTAACATCATATTATAATATAATTCACATAAACATGCATATAATAGTTTAATGGCATAATAAATCAATTATGGCCCTCCCGGCCTACTAATCCAACCATTAAACCACATTAGAAATTTTGAGGCATTACAACATAGCACCCGTGAGCCAAGGCTCAGCAAGAAAACTCAATATGCTCATGAACAAGTAATAACATGTCACTGAATCATATAGCATGCCTAGCAATAATAGCCCTATTCATGCATGCAAGTAAGTTCAAGTAAATGATTGTGGGCCCTGCCCTCCTGTATGGATGACTATTAAGTCAATCCTAAGTGAATATCACTAATGATTCTGGTAATCATGCTGGGGCTTGCAGCCCATTCAGATAAGTGACTAAGGAGTCGCGAACTTGAACCAGATAAGTGACTATGGAGTCACGAACTTGAACCAGATAAGTGACTATGGAGTCACAAACTTCAACCAGATAAGTGACTATGGAGTCACATACTTGAACCAGATAAGTGACTATGGAGTCATGAACTTAAACAAGATAAGTTACTATGGAGTCATGAACTTAAATCAGATAAGTGACTATGGAGTCACGAATGTAAACCAGATAAGTGACTATGGAGTCATGAACTTGAACCAGATAAGTGACTATGGAGTCACGAACTTAAACCAGATAAGTGACTATGGAGTAACGAACTTGAACCAGATAAGTGACTAAGGAGTCACGAACTTAAACCAGATAAGTGACTATGGAGTCACGAACTTCAACCAGATAAGTGACTATGGAGTCACGAACTTAAACCAGATAAGTGACTATGGAGTCACGAACTTGAACCAAATAAATGACTAAGGAGTCACGAACTTGAACCAGATAAGTGACTATGGAGTCACGAACTTAAACCAGATAAGTGACTATAGAGTCACGAACTTGAACCAGATAAGTGACTATGGAGTCACGAACTTGGGCTCCGCACCTTAAGCCATGTGACATTACGTTCACCTAAGCCTTTTGGCTCTGGCTCTAAGTAACTAGCCTTTAGACTAGACAAGCGCTTTGTTTTCATCGAACTTAAGGTCGATCAAGCATTTCATACTTACGTTGATAATGCTTATGTCGATTAGATCTAATCTTTTCGTCTTGTGTTAAATACGTTAATACCGTTCTTGACTCATAAGCTAATACGATATGACCAGTGCCCAGTACCACTGCCGAACTTGACTAATAAGTCACAGCTTCACAATCAATACTGACACCGTTGTTGCTTCTGACTAATAAATCAACACCATTCACAGATAAGCAAGACTGCTAAGCATTTACAATGCAATCAATGTCCACATATAGAGCACTCAACATGCCTCATCAATAACCATGCATGTCACATACTGGGTGTAGTTTTCTTACCTTTGGTCCAAGTACAGGTTACCAACCCTCAAGCACGATCCTGTCCCGAGCCCTAACGGTAACCTAGTGACAACCACAAAATAATAACCTCATAAGATTCAATCCTTAGAAACAAACTCCGAGACCATTCCCATGCTCCCGGGACTTCCAATCTACCCAAACAGGGTAGTGGAACCATCCCCCGAGCCCCAAAAGTCCTCCCAAGCTCTAAAAATGAGCTTTGTTGAAATAGGCATGGCGTTGGGGCACTCAAAAGTGGCACCCAAGTCAGAGAGCACTCAAGCTCTCCCCTGCCTAGCGCTAGTGCGCCAGAAGTGGCACTGGGGCGCCAGTTCGACAGACCAGAATTTCTGGTTTTCCTCCCCTGCATTTTCCCTTGAATCCCAAGCTTCAAAACCAACCTAAACACCATCCAAACCTATAGTTTAACCCCCAAAACCTCAACAACACCTCAACCTCATCAAAACCCAAGTCCAAACACAATCAAAGCACCAACACATACCCAAATCCACAATCAAACTTCAAGCTAAGAACTAACCCAAAAATAGAGCAACAAACCAGAAACTTGAACTAAAATTCTTACCTCAAACTTGAATTAAACCCCTTCCAACGGCTGAACCAATACCCTAAGCTCAAAAGCCTTGATTCCCAAACTTGAACCCTCAAGCTCACTTCAAAATTCAAGTTAAAAAGAAGAAGAAGAAAGAATCGGGAGAGAGAAGAGAAATGGTCTCTATTTTGCTGTACAACTCCTTCTAAAGCTTTCTAATTTGTTTAAACATATCCTATGGTCAAAAGACCAAAATGCCCCCAAACCTATTTTATTTCCTTAACAGCCCTCAAGGGCAAAATCGTCATTTCCCGACTAATCCCGTTAATTATAACTAACGTCCTCCAATACCCGTTATTCCCAAGATCCTCAAATAATTTCCAAATAATTTCCCCCATTACCTGAACCCGGTAATGTACTAAATTACCAAATTACCCCTAGGCTCGCCCTGAGCCCGGTATTTGACCCCGTTATGACTAAACTACTACTTTGCTTGCTAGGATCGTCTCATGTCGAATATCTCAAATAATCCACATAATAATGTGGCCTCATCCAAAAATCCCCAACATGCATGAAAATATACAGATATGCCCTCAACGGACCAAATTACCAAAATGCCCTTATAATGAAAAGTGGACCCACATGCATGCATTTATCATCATATAATAATATAACTCACATAATCATGCATATAATCATTTAATTGCATAATAAATCAATTATGGCCCTCTTAGCCTCCTAATCAAGACATTAAGCATAATTAGGGAATTTGGGTCGTTACAGACCACTTGTCATTACCTGCCATTCTCATGAAGTTGAGGATGAAGCTAATCAAGCCCATCCATTACTCAGCTTAGAGTGGATCTAGACCTCCCTCAAAGGTTGAAGGGTATTGCTTTCGGAACCTCTCATATAGTGGTTGCCATCTGTCCTCAACCCTAGGCTGGGCCAAGCTGGTGCCATTACCGGTGGAGCAAACGGGACAGTGTTCCCTAGCAGAACCTTCTGTCCCAACCATCTGATATCTTCCTCTTACCTCTGCAGTCTCACTTGGAAGTCTACAAACATATCCTGCCTTTTCCGAGGGGCAGATGGAGGGTTATGGACCTGATTATCATTTTCGGCCTCAATATTAATGTTGCCTAGTGTGATTGACTACCTTGGATGCATAACTTCCAAGTATGTATGGAATCAACGACTCAACCTATTAGGCATGATAACAATATCCAGAAAAATTGTCCCATGGTCAAAACCAAACAAACATAACATCCACATGCAACATTAATGCTAATACACTTTTCTATAACATTCACATAGCAATTAAGAAGGCCCTGCTCTAATAGTATACATCATGCCATCAATTCTAGCATGCAGATAAGACATATAATGAAAATAAGCAATTAAACATGTATTCAACCCATTATCCACCGAATAGTGACTCGAGCTTGTCTTTAGCAACAAGCGTACATGTTCGGTCAATCTTCAGGAACCATAAAGCCTTGGCAGCTCTGATACCAAGTTGTAATGCCCAACTAATCCAGAGTCGTTACACTATGTGTCTAAAGTAGTGCTTAACTCGTTAAGCGAGTCATTTGGACTCAAAAGTGTAATTAAAGCTAACCAAAGGTTTAGGTATTAGAATTTTCAGTCAAAGATATAAACTTTACATTTAAAACTTTAAATATTTACATGGGATCCCAAAACGAGTTTTGAATGAAAAAGCAATTACAACCAAAGTTTCAAAAGTAGCTAGCCTAACTGGAAAAATAGAACTCATAACTTAGGTCCATCAAAATAACTCGACTGTGGCGGCCGAGCCGACCGAATATGTACGTGCCACTCCACAAGCCTCCAACTCATGGCTAGTCTACCTTTAGCTTGCCCTTACCTGCACCATAGAGCACCCGTGAGCCAAGGCCCAGTAAGAAAACCCCACATGGCATAAGGAATATCCAATTAATCATTAGAAATAAACAACATGCTTCACATATAATAAAAGCATCCATTCCAATCATATAAATCATAAACACGTTTCGCAATTTATATGTATGTTTATTTCAAACACGTAAACCATTTACACAACCCAGCCAAACAGCCTTGCCAAATGGCCCAACCGAGCGAGGTGCACACTCCAGCACCAAGTTTACGGTCCATGTCGAGCGAGTGGGGACCGCACCCTCAACTTGGCACCACCTTCACGACCCACGTTACGCACGATAGTTGACCAACCCACATTACGCACGATTACCGCAAATAGATCGTACCGATCATCCACAGATATATCAATGCTAATATACATTGCAAACAACCCACTCTATATGCTAGTTTTCTTACCTCAAGTCCTATGCAGAAGATGAAACGACCTCGAGTGCGATCCTTTCTCCAAGCCTTACGGAAACCCTAGTCACAACATAAGTGGTATACTTATCAAGAACTATAATTGATAACGAACTCAAAGACTAAACCCTAGCTCTCGAGACCTCAAATTCCACCCAATCGGGTAGTGGAATCGTCCCCCGTGCCCCCCGAGCCTAATCTCCAAAATCCTGAAAAAATTACACCCTGAAAATGCATTAGCACCACGATGCCCTCCTAAAGGGCCACAACACCACAAAGGTCAGAGAGCCAACCCTGAAAATGAACATGCATTAGCATCGCAGCGCCCTCCTAAAGGGTCGCGGGGCCACAAAGGTTATAGAGCAAACCATGCCCTCGAGGAAACACATTCGCACCGTGGCGCTCACCCACAGGCGTTGCGGGGCCGCGACAAACCCAGAACCTACATTTTTCCTCTGCGATTTCAGACCACAAAACCCAACCAAATTACCCAAAATCGACCCCAATTCAACCATGTAACTATTACACAACATGGAAACAGCATAAACTGTAATGCCCTGGATAGCCAAGACCGTTACACTGTGTGTTTATAAAGTGTCAGACTTGCTAATCAAGTCATTTAATTAAAATTGTGTTGCAGAAGTTTCAAAGGAACTAGGGTTAAAAGCATTTTGGTCTCAAAAGTCACATTTTTCATTAAGAAACACTATTTGTTTACACGGGATCCCAAAAATACAAGTTTAAAGATCATCTACAAAAGTTACAAGACTCAGGTACAATATCCAGCCATACTAAGGCAAAACAAGCGGTTAGGTAATCTCTGTCCTGGTCCACTCCTCGATCGTGGTGATCGAACAGCTGGCTATGTACATTTCACCTCGAAGCTCTCCACCTCAGGCTTAGTCCAACTTGCCCTTGCCTTTACCTGCACCACGTAGCACCCGTGAGCCAAGGCCCAGCAAGAAAACACAATATCAACAAAGCATAAGCAATTATCAGACAAGTCAATATCTCACGTTGCATCACATAGCCTCAGTCAAATAACCATTCAATATAGTCAAGTATTCCACATACTAGGTATATCAACACATAACACACACAGTTTATAAACGATAACCAGGGCTAGCACTCACAGGCTGCTCCCTCTGTTATCCCAGTGTTCATGGCTCCCAGTGGCCGAGTCGCACTCTGTGCGCTATTAGTATGTACGACACTCTTAGGCCGCTTTTACATGTCCCATGGCGTGATACCAACATCGACATGATACAATTCTCGGGAGCACTTAGTCCCATCACAATCATATAACCAGGTGCAGTTTTGTTACCTTTCAATTCAATAGCTTTGATCCCTCGACACCTTGAGCACGATCCCACTCGAGCCCTAGCGCTCACCTAAACACAATCATGGCCAAATTCATCATCAACCCTCAAGTTCAAAACCTAGCCCCAGGGCCAATCCCGAGCCCCCAGGATGTCCTAGTTCCACCAAACAAGGTGGTGGAACCAAACCCCAAACCTTAGGTCAAAAACCCTTGCAAATTACCCTAAAATCCCCTTCAGAAGGCAGGGTAGTGCTACAGCGCTCTTGGGAGGGCACTATAGCGCTACAAACAGAAGCCAAAACCCTTCCAGCAAAATGGCCTAGTGCTACAGCGCCCAAAGGCTAGCGCTGTAGCGCTAGTCACAGACATCCCAGCACCAAAATTTCCCTTTTGCGATTTTCTCGAGCCAACCTCAACCAAACCTCTTCCAACTCTTACCCAAACTTAAAAACAACTTCATGACCACACTCCACTCATCCCAAGCACCCTAAACATCTAAAACCCAAGCACATGCAATCACAAACTCAAAATTCATCATAGCCACCTCCAAACTCTAAAACCCAACATAAACCAGCTGAACATCAGAATTAAAGCTTAGAATTCATACCTTTGATAGAATTTCGCCCACAAGCTATCCCTAGGCTCCCTTGGCTTGCTATTCCTCAGCCTTAAGCCTGAATTCCCCAAAGTTCCATTCAATTCAACTCAAGTACCACAACTTAAAAACCAGAAACAGAAATGGATGAACTCTAGAATCTTACCTCAAATGTTAGTGAAACCCTGCTAAACCTCTGCCAATTCCTTAGTCTTAGGTCAAGATCCTTGATGTTTAGTTATCCCAGTTCTCCTCTAAGCTTTACTCCAGAAATTCTCAAGAAACAGGTGAAGGAAAGTGTAAACCGACTTCGAGAAACTCTCTCTGCTTTCCCTCTTTCTTTTCCCTTCTTTTTCAGACTTCTTTGATATTCTACAAATTCCACTAACTTAAAACCTCAGTAATACCCATCCTTAAGAGTCAAATGACCTCTATGCCCTCCCTATTAACTCTAATCCTTTAGTCCACTTAAGGGCATTTTAGTCATTTTACCCAATTCCCGCTAATTCCTCAAGTGTCTCTATTATTTCCCGCTTAGTTCCCGATACCTAATTAATCACCAATAGCATTCCTCAATGTCATAATAGTCTCCCACTTATCCACTAAATTCCCATTTATACCCCTGAGCTCACCCCGAGCCGGGTATAAATCCCCGCTATGACCTTTTCCGCTACTTTGCTCACTAGGACCGTCTCGAGTCACAGATCACAGATATATCCACATAATAATGTGGTCTCGACAATTATCACATATATCAAAGCAGTTATGCCCATAATGGCCAAAATTACGATTATGCCCTTCTACCCTAATCTGGGCCTATATGCATACTAAGACACATAGTCATGCATCTCAAGTTCTCAAGTAATCATATAACATGCTTTAAATCATAACCATACATCTAAATCATTAAAATCACACATAATCTCCATTATGCCCTCCAGGCATACTAATCAAGGCCCTTAAGCCTTATTAGCGAATTTGGGTCGTTACATAAACACTCCCAATAACCTCTTAAAACTAACAATTGAAATACTTAGGATCAAAGTTCAATAACTCTATCAAGAACATATGGAAACTAAAGGAAAAATCCAAACTAACCTCAACACCTTGCTACAAATCCAAATTCTAGGGAATGATTAAGCTCCCCAATAGTTGCTAACCTCAATAACAAGCTCTAATTCTCCATAAGGTCACTATAATTCACAAGATTCAATCATATTCTTATGTGTTCTTAGCAAGTGGTGAAGAAACTAGAAGGGAGAGAGAGAGAGAGGTTGAACGTGTGTGTGAAGTGCTCATCACTTGGCTCCTATTAACTTAGTCTAATTGTCAAAAAGACCATTTCGCCCCTACCTCCAATAAACCTCTTAATTAACCTCAAGGGCATTTTGTTCATTTGCCTAAATTTCCACTAAACCTCAAATTATACCTCTAATCTCCAAATTAGTCAACTAATTCATCAAATACAATTATTCCACCAATTTATTTTCTATACCGAAAATTCCCAAAATATATTAAATTACCATAATACCCCTTGACTCCTCAGAGCTGGGTATTTATCGTCGTAGTGACTTTTCCGCTAAAATCGCTCGAAAGGATCCACTCATGTCGAATATCACAAATATATCCACATAACAATGTGGTCTCAAGCATATAGCACATAAAATACAAATATACCATCAACGGGTAAAAATTACGCAAAAGATGGTCTTTAAACACATTTAATACACATAACCATGCATGCTCAATTATATGATAATATGATTCACATAGTTACCCCTCGTGCCCTCCCGACACGCTAATCTAAGAACTTAATATCATTAGGAGTTTTGGGATGCTACAGTTACCATTTTAATTATTTAATTTAAATCATATTTAAAAAGAATAATTAAATAAACAAATTAATTTAAAATTCAAATTTCAGGGATGGGAAAATATCTAAAGTGGCGCCACTCATTGTGTGACACAGTGAGTGGCGTGAGCCACTGTACATATATCACTGATTTTCTCATTTGTTTGTTTAATTAATTTTAAGACAATATATTTATCTCAAAATAAATATCAATTAATTCAAAATTAACTTTATCTTAAAGATACTAATTTTAAATAAATATCTTATAATAAGATAATAATTAAACTTTCCCAAATATTAATCCACACATGATTAATATTTTTTTAACATAAGTTTTTTCAAAATAAAAACTATATAGTTAATTAATTCATTCATTCATAATTAATCAATTGCTCATAATTATCACATAATTATTTCCTTGCCCTAAAAAAATTAATTCATTTACAATTTAGTCATTCTCTCTATAAATCTTCCTTATGATATCCTTACCCTTGAGAGTGTAGGACAGAGGCGACCTATAGACCATGGACCTATAATACGAAGCTCTAATAAACCATATTATTAATTAAACTCTTTAATATAATAATCTTATTTATTAATTCTATGATTACTCCACTATAAATATGGAGTTGCACTCTAAGTATTTATAGAATTATATTTACAGAGTTTACTCTTGTAGTCCATTTATATAATCAATAAATGTAGTTATGTCCTCCATTTATTGTTTCATTAATTAAAGCTGATCAAAATTAGTGTTTTACCATTCTAATTACCTCTTGTTCCTTAAGTGCCATTAATTAACTAGCAAATAATTAATCTATAATCAAATTATAGATTTGAGCTCAATAACTATTAACTTCTAAAATTAACCCTTAAGTGAACCAATATTCGATCTGTTAGGAAAGCATGGATTCCATTATTGTAAAATCATGTTCTCAGTCATTCATGATATTAAATCTCCAAAACAAAAGTCACTAGCCTCATTATATTAAGATACCTTAACGAATGAATCAAAAGATCTAATAAATACAAATAGAAGTTCATAATAACTCAGGATTTAGACTGATCTACAAATGATCATCTATTATGATCAGAATTAAATCTTTATGGCAAATTGTAAGTTTATAAAGATAGTTAATTCATATTGATCCTGTCATATATAATCACTATTATATACAACACATTTACCAAGATGTCTATCCACATCAGTAATCTGAATCTAGACTACTTGCATCTCATATGCTTAGTAAAATGTACTAGTAACCATTCATTAAAGATTTCATACTTTAATATGTTACTGACTATTTTATTCATTGTATATGATCTTAATTCTCTCGTACTAACACAAGATCATATCCTCATAAATTAATATGGAATTTTCTTGATATTTATATATAAATTATTCAAACAATAATTATAACATTCAAATATAATAAAATTGTACTTTTATTTAAATCAATAAAATGCCTTTTTACATGCTTTTAGGGCATAAACCCTAACATGAGATTCACTAGAAGCAGAAATCAAGGATAAGTTGGCTTAAAGATGGAGATAGGAGCACCGAGTTTTTCCATACTTCCACAATTATCTGAAAAAGGTGGAATCATATTCAAGCTCTAAAGAATTCAGAGGGCAACTGGTTGTACGGTCAGGAGCAAATTGGAAAATGTCCAATGCACATATATAAAAGTATATTCATTGCCAACCGTTCTGAGTACCCTTTGGGCCTCAATGGTGTTGTCGACAGGTGCATTTCGGATGAACAAAACGAAGCTCTATGTTTAATTCTAGAGGATGAAGAGATCAGAAAGGCCCTCAATCAGATTAATCTTGACAAGGCCCAAGGGCCGGATAGGTTTCCAGGATCATTCAACAAACACCATTGGGGAGCTTTAAAGGAAGATGTACTCAAGATGGTTAGGAGTTTTTTCCAACAGTCAAGAATGTCGTGCTTCCTAAATAGAGCCAATGTGGTCTTAATCCCAATGAAGGAAAATGTTGGTGCTCTCCAAGATTATAGGTCGATTACCTTGTGCAATGTAGCCTATAAGATCATATCCAACCCTCTCAGAACAATCCTCACAGACTTGATATCCCCAATGCAATCCGCTTTCGTCAAGGCAAGAGCAATCTAAGACAACACAATGTTGGTCAATGAAATATTCCACTCTATAAAGCAGAAAATAGGAAAAGAAGGGCATATGATCATTAAGATTGACATAGAAAAAGCCTACGATAGATTGGATTGGGGCTTCTTGAAGGAGGTGTTTATTTGTCTAGGATTTGCTTCAACGTTCATAGAGTGGATCAATCAGTGTGTGAGCACATCTCAACTGACCTTGATGCTAAATTGTGCTCATTTTCACACATTAAAACCCACTCGTGGTCTCAGACAGGGCGATCCTCTTTCTCCGGCTCTATTTATCAAAGATGTGGAAGTTCTCTCCAGGTTGATATGCATTAGTGAAAATCAAGGGCAAATTAAAGGAATACAAGTTGCTAGACAAGCCTCGACTATTTCTCTTCTTCTCTTCGCCGATGACATTATGCTATTTGGAAAAGCAACGACCAAGGAAGTCGACAATTTATTGGCTTGCCTAAATACCTATTGTGATTGGCTATGCCAGAAAATCAATATGTCAAAGTCTGAAGTTATTTTCTCTAACAATGTCTCAGGGGCCAAAGCAATGGAATTATCAGACCTCTTGGGGATGCCTAGAGAGAAAAAAGAAACCAAGCATCTGAACCTACCTTTTATTCATTCGAGAGCAAAGACAAGAGACACGACCTTCATTCTTAATAGAGTGTCTACTAGAATTAAAGGATGGAAAGCAAAACTCTTATCCAAGGCAGAAAGAACAACATTGACGTAGATCATGAGCGCATCCTTAGTCTCTTATGCAGCAGCATCCAGGCCCGTCACAAGGACTGTTAGAAAAAACTTATACAGGATCTTTATTTATTTTCATGTAGATCTAATATTAAACAAATTAATAAGAGATAACCTAGAACATGTTTCTAAAATTGAATTCAAAGAGAAAAAAGATAAGAATACTTACAGTATACGCAGTGGAATGAAAGAGTCCTTCCGTCAGTTTCTCTAACTCTTGTATCCTTTCTGACGCAAAGTATTATCAAGAAATTGAACTATTCTTCTAATTTCTTCACAGTCTTCCAATGTATCCTTAGAATCACCTAGACTAGAGTAGGAAATTCTCAACACATGAGATAGATACAGAGAGAAGAAGAGAAAATAACAAAGAGGCTTAGAAAAAGACTTGTGTTTAGTAAGAATCTAAAACCTATCAGAAAATCTGACTTCTGAACTTATGAACTTGTCAGAATTTTTGTTTTGACTTCTCTCTAAGCACTCCTTTTATAGACTCAATTAGGCCATTTAATTTAATTAAAAAGTCAATAAAATAAAATTCAATTTGAAGCCCCAGGTCTAAATTATCATGGGCTTTAGGCACGTGAAATTTCCCATTTGATTATAAGCCCATTGGACTTAAAATCAAGGCTTGTATTATTTTCTATTGATTTAATTAATTAAATAATTATTTAAATCCTTTATAAAATTAATTATTTATAATTTGAACCTTGATTTAAACTTATTTATTAATTTAGATACCAATTTATCTTAATTAATAAATCTGCCCTAATTTCTCTTTTCTTCTCTAAATTACATAACTCTGTGAAACTATCTAAAATTGACTTGGTCAACTTTGATAATTCTAATTGATAATTAAATAAATTAATTGAGACTATCTAGATGATTTTATCCAAGGTACAATGGGGACCATGGGCCTATGAAATCAAGCTCCAATAAGTTATCATAAATCTAACAAATAAATTTACTAACTTATTAATTCCTCGTGACTCCACTATAGACTCGGAATTGCACTCTTGAATTCATAGAACGCTCTATAACAAATATAGATACACTATTAATTATCCATTGTTACAACCATAATTGTCACTCAATCCTCTTTAGACAGTCTACAATGAGATATGACTAAAATACCATTTTATCCCTCATTTTATTTTATCTTTAAAACACCTAGTTCCTTGTAAATGATATTTCAGTAAACTAATTTAATTACTGAAATGAGATCTCTATCATTTAACACCTTGAACCAAACTAAAAGGAAACCATCGTTTCACTTCTTCATCAGAACCAATAGATTTTCATATCTATGATTAACACTCCCACTCAATTATACTACCGAGTTCCCAAGATGTAAGTATGGGCTAGTCCGTAGGGTAAGCTGGTAACGAACAAGTCAAAGAACTCAAATAATACAATCAGTTAGAATACTAACCACTCATAATTGAGATTGAATTGAACTATGGTCAACTATATGATATGACTAGAATAGATAATAACAGTATGTTTACTTATCTTATTAAATTTCAATATCGGTCATGTCCGATGTAACAAATACATCTGATCTTATCTACTTTGCTAATGTTCTGGAAAGAACATAACACTACAATGTGTAAGTAGATCATATCGCAGATTGGCAAGTCAGTGTAAATCCTGTGCATTGACTAATCTTAGGACTAACTTATTTTGAACTTATAATCATATTTATATTCCACTGTGATTACGTCACTATAAATACGATTAGCTATATGCTCGAGATTTAATAGAAGTTTATATTAAACAAATAATCATGAAAATAAAACATGTGAGCAAAGTGATTGACCAAGTCAAAAAATGATTTCTATTCTTTTATTGAAAATAAAATGAGATTACAAAGAATTTGGGTTTTAATTAGGGCATAAAACCCCAACAAGGATAACATCAAATAATGTGAAAAGAATGTTGAGAAACTTTTGGTGAGGAGATAACAATGAGAAAATAAAATGGCACACTATCTCATGGCATAGATTGTGCAAACCTAAACAGAGTGGCGGCATGGGATTCCAACATACAAGGTGCCTCAATGAAGCATCCATGGAAAAAATAGGATGGGAATTGATCACTAAGAAGTAGGGACTCTAACACAGAATTATGCATGCCAAGTACATTAGAGGCCAAAACTTCATGGAAATGGATCAAAGGAGGTCAAATTCATCTCCTTGGAAAGGCATCCTAAAGGGAATGGCCATCTTGAGTAAGGGCCTCTGCAGGAATATTGGCAATGGTAAAACAACTTCCATTTGGTTTGATAAATGGTTTCTGGGAGCACTACCCAATCCCATTCCTAGAAAAGATGCTTCTAATGGGATCAACTGGGTTAGTGCCTTCATTAACAACAGTCATGTTAAGAATAGTGTCCTTAAAGCAATTATAGTTGACAATGGTTTTAATGAAATGAATAAATGAATTGAATTATTGTGTATATGTAGCTTATGTACTATATTATTGTTAATAAAATTAAGTAAATATCAGAAAATTCTCAAGTTCATCTATGTGGTTTCAACCTCATATTGGTATGAGATGGTCGAGATTGAGATAATGGACTTAAATAGTTCGCAGTAAAATAAAGTTGTGGAATCTTTAGATTAATTACTGCTAGTATGGTCCACTAGTATTATGAAACATGTGACCTAAATTCGGGTTACTAGTGTAGTAGGACACTTTAGTGGATGTACTTTACATACTTAGAGTATGTAGAACTGGACCAAATGTGATTTGATAATACTTGTTTAAATACCATTTCATAGTATTATAAAACACATCAATTGATGATCATATACAAACTAATCTTAATCCTGAAGTTTCTATGAACTCCTATATATAGTTTGATCATTTGATTCATGTGTTACGGTTTGTCAGAATAATCAGGGTAAGAACTATTGTTTTGGGGACTCAATGATGTATATGGTTGGGGACATAGCTTAAGAGATATGGAATCTATACCTTCTTATAGATTGAATGATAGTTCCCTATTGGGTTGGTTTTTGGAACTGAAAAGGTGATTGACGTCAAATTCATAATTAGATTATGAATTAACCTTCATTAGTGAAGTCAATGGTACACAAGGAAACAATATATAATTAAAAGGGTAAAACGGTAATTTTATTCCCACTTAATTATGAATCATCAATAGATGATTAATTTGTATGTAATGATTATATCAATGGATACTTTATGGTTACAATAAGGTACTCAGTAAATATATATCTTTAATTTTCAAAAGTGCAGTCTCATATTTATAGTGGAGTAATCATGAGATTAATAAATATGATTATAGAATCAAAGAGTTTTGATTAATAATCTATTATTTATTGGATCTTGGAATTATTGTTCCATAGGTCCTTGGGGCGCCTCTATCAACACTATTCAAGGTAAGAGTTGATACAAGGGTCAAACTATGAATGGACTATTTGAGAGAATATTTATTCTTTGGGATAAATATACAATTATGTGATAATTGAAGTTGCAAAATCTATTATTGCATTAATGCAATTTTCAAAATTGTATAGAAATAAAAGAAATTAATTTTAATCAATTATTTTATTTAAGTGAGAGGAAAAATATGGATAGTCAAAATTAGTTTTGATTATTATATTTATTTAATTAATAATAAGATGATAATAAAAATTCAAAATTTGAATTTTGAAATTTGAAATTTGAGTTGTTATCTTTTCCTTAAAAAGATGATACTTTATTTGAATTTCTAATCATTAATTAATTAAAATAAATATGTACGAAAAAATAATATCAAATCCCCTTATTTTAGGAAGTGTTGCACGCATAGGGTATCCTGGACTTCCCTATGCATGTATCACTACTGATGGTGATCAATTATTATTTTTTATATTATTCAATTAATTAATAAAACATTCTGAAAAGAGTTTTAAAATGGAATGTAAGACTTTGCCTTCAATTATCATTTATTTTTATTATTATTAAAATGATCGCTATTATTTTATTATTTTTATTATGATAATAATGCCTGTATATTATATATGGTAGAAAATAGGTTAAGAAGTAGTTTTTTTGAAGTATCAAAAAAAGTTATCGCCATTTTCTCATTAAATAAAAACCTCTCTTTCTCTCTAGCCTATAATCAAGAGTCTCATGTGTTGAGAATACTTTTGATTCACAAATTTGATTCTTGTTCTCTATGTGCCCACCCACATCTTCAGGTGTAGAGAATGTCTTGGAAGATCTTGGTGTGAGTACTCTAGTGAGGATAGGAAGATCGAATTATATACGAAAAGATTCAAGGACTCTTAATAGGCTACAAGAGGTAAATCATTTCAGATCAATTTTACATATACATATTTTGTTGATTACCATATTGCATATTAACGGATTCAAATATAAAGTTGTTTATATGAAATTTTTTTGTTGTATACAATGCTACCATTACCGCAATTTCCGCTGCGCTCTAGGAACAGTTCCTTACAATTGGTACTAGAGCAGTTTTTAATCCATGTGTATGTTAATTATTGTGTAGGTATCATATGCATTTTTTATATTATGTGTAATATATGAATGGATGGATGTTTATGTATGAATTGTTGATATTCTTAAGGGTTGGTTTTCATGTAGGTTAGAAAAGTTCTTAAATTTTCTAGATATACAAAAATCGTAAGCCATTATGGGGCATAGGATTTTTTTGTAATTTATTTTATTATATTTTAAATTATAAAAATATTTTAATCAATGGCCCGCACCTTGAGGTGTCTCCACCACCGTCGAGTGTTCCCCCTCCTCTGTCGTCTATGGTCGTGCACCAGTCCCAAGGCCGATCGACCTTGGTGCTCTGTCCGCCCTTTGCTCGCATGGTGGTTCGACCAAATCTCGACCTCCTCTTGTTGCACGCACCCCAAGGGACGTGAGCCCGCCACCAATGGCCGGTCGTGCCCTCCTCCACCGTCGGGTTCCTTTGTTGTCACTCACTATGACACACCCATTAGGGTTTGTGTCATGCAAACCCTAATGGATGTGAAATTATCCTTTTGGGCCATTTTGAGCCCAATATAATTAAAAGTGTTTTAATTATAATTTTTTGAATTAATTGTAGTGAGTCCAAATTCTAATTGGGCCTCAATAACTTGTTGGGTATTAAAACTCAAAGTTTGATTAGTTTAAAATTTGTTTAAAATAATTAAAATGTTATTTAATTCATAATGGATAATTAAAATGGTAATGACCAAAAGACTAAAGGATAAGGTCCAAGATCAAAGGAGTTGCTCTTCATTAGGCCTTAGTTAGTTTAATTACTTTTTTGTGTATTTTTTTGCAAGTTTTGTAATTTTCTAAAAATACCCAAAGCACCAATCCCGCATTTATTTATTTATTTGCTTGAACATGATTAAATTGTTTAATACTTTATCATGCATTATAACATGTCATATATATTACACACACAATACAGATTAAGCATGCATCTCATTATTTTTGTAGAAACATGCTTAGGATTGATTATGTGTTTTTATTTGATAACTCATATAATTAATTTAGTCTTAATTAGTTGAGATGGTAAATATAATTTAAAAGTTGTTTCTTTTCTTATTTAATAAAAATGTTTTATTAAATTAAAATTGTATTCTTTTCTATTAAAAAGCAAAATATAATTAATCTAGGGCATGATTATTTATTTTGCATGATTGGATTAGTATTTTTTAGAATATCATTTGGTAAAATTAATTTAATTAGTTTTACAACTAAATTAAAAAATATTGATTTTGAGAAAAATACATTCTTTTAAAATAGTGACTGGGAGAGGGAATTATGACAATAAGTCTCATGATCTCCATTATTGGTTGAACACCGAGAGGCATAGGAAGGCGTGTCGCCTTTGTTTGCGGCCTCCCTTAGGAAAGGCTCCCAAATATGTTTATTTTATCTCAAGGTTGACTTCTCCTACGAGAATAAGATCAGTGATGTATTTCAAGTTTGACTGACCCTAAGGCACACTCTTGAGTTAAGTCATTAATCGAAATATAATGGGTTACACTCTGAAGATGTATTTAGGCTTTCGAGCATGGCTAGTACATCTTGACCAAACTAACGATAATTCATAAGTCAAAAGAGAAAAATGAGTTTTTAAGTCTTCACTTACGGAGTTGAGATATTGTCTCAAGGTTAATTTGTAATTAGTCTGACCTACCCCAAGGCTGGTCCATTAATTTTCAAATTAATCTATCGCGGATTAGTAATTATTATTTTTTATGGATTGCATTCATGCATCATGTTTACTATTCCAAATATAATATGATATTTATTATATGCATTAATTCATTATATTTTATTTATTTATTTTTCAGCAATATGTCTAATCCAAACATTGTAACTGCTTTACTTGCAAATGAGAAATTGACTGGTGATAACTACATGAAATGGAAATCGAACATGAACATTGTTTTGATATGTGAAAACCAGATGTTTGCCCTAAATGAGGAATGTGCTGAAGTTCCTGCTCCTATTGCTGCCAAAACTGCTAGAGAAAAGTATGATAGCAGAATCTTATCTAACAATAAGGCCAAATGTTATATGCTTGCTAGTATGAGCGATGTGCTCAGAAAGAAGTTTGAAGTTGTTAAAGCAACTTATGAGATTTAGGAATCTCTACAAGGCATGTTTGACCAGCAGTCTGATAAGTGCAGACATGAGGCTACTAGAAGCTTCATGAATATGAAAATGAAGAAAAAAAATTCTGTCAGAGAACATGTCTTAGACATGATCAACATATTGCACGATGAAGAAATTCATGGTGCAACCATTGATGAGAGAACTCAAGTAAGTGTGATACTTGAATCTCTCACACCAGCTTTTGCGGCATTCACTACCAACTATGTTATGAACAAGTTGGAGTACAACATGACCCAACTGCTGAATGAGTTGCAAAATTTTGATTCTCTAAACAAAAGTTCCACTAAGGTTGAGGAGGAAAATGTTGTTGAAACCAAGCCTTCCACTTCAAATGGTAATTTGAAGAAAAGGAAGGGTGGCCAAGGAAAGGACAAGAAAAAGGACAAACAACCAGAGAAGACGAACAAGTCTTCCAAGAAGAACAAAGCTACAAAGAACTCCAAAAGGAAGGCACCAAAAGGATCATGCTTTCATTGTGGAGTTAATGATCATTGGAAAAGGAATTTTCCTAAGTACCTGGCTGAACTGAAAGACAAAAAGAAGGGTAAATTCGATTTACTTGTTTTAGAATCTTGTTTTGTGGAAGGTGATTCTTCATCTTGGATAGTTGATTCTGGAGCCACTAATCATGTTTATTTTTCTTCGTAAATTCTTAGTACTTCGAGGAAGCTGGCTCATGGAGAGGTGACCATGAGAGATGGAAGTGGGTTGGAGATCTCGTCAACTGCATTTGGAAAAGCTCGCCTAGTTTTTTATAATAATAAATTTATTGTGTTGGACAATGTTTATTCTATTCCTGGATTTTCTAGAAATTTGATTTCCTTATCAAAATTGCATGAACAAGGTTTTAATATTTCTTTTAATAATAATTTGATTGTTATTTCGAAATATGGTTTTGACATTTGTTCTGCAAAGTCTGGAGGTGGACTTTACAAGTTAGAGTCCAATGTTGAGCATGTTTATAATTCTTAGTTATTTAAAATTTCAAATCCCAAATCTATTAAAAGACAGAAAACAAATTCTGATAGTGAAACATATCTATGAAATTTAAGATTGGGACATATTGTTCTAGACAGAACTAACAGACTAACAAAGGATGAACCTTTAAAAGGATTATCTATTGGTTCTCTCCCTGTCTGTGAATCCTTCCTAGAAGGCAAAATAACCAAGTGACAATTCTCTACTAAAGGTTCAAGAGCCGCAGAACCACTTCAACTTGTACATACGGACGTTTGTGGTCCATTAAATGTCCAAGCTAGAGGAGGTTATGAATATTTTGTCACTTTCATTGAGGATTACTCAAGAAATGGTTACCTATATTTAATGCAAAGGAAATCCAAAACATTTGGTAAGTTTAATGAATTCCGAACAGAAGTTGAAAAGCAATTAGATAAATCGCTAAAAGTGCTTCGATCATATTGAGGTGGAGAGTACTTAGATTATGAATTTGAGGACTATTTGCGTGAGCATGGTATTCAATCCCAACTCACTGCACCCAAAATGCCACAACAAAATGGTGTTTCAGAAAGACAGAACAGAACCTTGTTGGATATGGTTAGATTGATGATTAGTTTCTCATCATTACCTTTGTCATTTTGGGGTTATGCAATAAAATGTGCTCTATACATACTCAATGTTGTTCCATCTAAGTCTATTCAGAAAACACCATTGGAATTATGAAATGGTACTAAACCTAGTTTATGCCATTTTCGTATATGGGGTTGTCCTATACACGTGCTTACAGGAAAGACTGGGAAGTTGGAATCACGCACTGAGGTGTGCATGTTTGTAAGATATTCCAAAGAAACAAAAGGTGGTGTGTTTTATAGTCCCAAAGATAACAAAATGTTTGTATCTACAAATGCTACTTTTCTGGAGCATGACTATATAAATAACCACACACCTCAAAGTAAAGTTGTACTTGAGGAAATGGTCTCAAATAAACAAGACAAATCACCGACAGTGGAAAATGAAAAATGGCCAAAGGATATTGCTAGTTCTAGTCAGAACAATGGAGAGCTTCGTTATACTAGGAGGGTTGGTAAACAACCAATTCACTATGAATATGAAGTTCAGATGCTTGTGTCTGACACAAATAATGTAGAGTCCAAGAACTTTACTTAACTAGTTAGATAGTAGTATTATAATATTTATAGTATTATCTTTGTAACTGTGGATTTTTGGTTCAGACCGGGAATTATTTGGACACTCATAGTAGTACTTGTAGATTTTCTAAGTTTAACCTATAGTTTAAGAATATTAATTTTAACCTAAGGTTTGATTAATATGACTGATATTAAGGATAATATTTATTATACTATAAGGTTTAGATAAGAACCAATAGGATTTTAAGCACATGTTACGAATGGGTGATTAAGGATTAAGTATTTTGAGGATTAAATTTAATAAGGGGTAAAGTTTGAATGCTATAAGGTCAGTCAGCAGCTTTGAATATGTTGAGGGCTTAGTCAATGCTGTTTACTCCATTCAAACTTAGCTAAAAATGTGTAATTTCGTGTTTAATTAATCAGCGTGTGCCGATATATCGTAGCTATAGGGGGCGATATATCGCAGCACGTAGATACGGAAAACACGAGACGATGCACGACAGCCTCGGGCATACTGGCCCAGGCGATATATCGCCTACAGGGGGCGATATATCGCCTCCTTCAGTATATTTCAAAAGTTTTTGAATTCTTTTTCCTTTCAGCCATTCAACCTCTTGATAAGTCCAGCACCTTTTTGAACGAGTCTTCAGCCTCTGCTGAACGATTATTCAAATTATTTTCACCTAAAAAGCTATTATTTTTATTCAAGTAAAATTAAGATCCTTTCATTCCTAAACTCTATAAATAGGACCTAGTACCCAGCCATTATTCATCTTTTGCTCTAAGTTTAGAGGCTGCAAGTGCTAAGTGAGTGTGAGAGTGTAAACACCTAGGTTGGGGAATCATAAGCTTGATCACCATAAGCTTATCAAACACTTTGGGAAGTAAGGTTCTATAGTATTTCGGTTCGAGGTTTAGATTGGTCTACAAGTCTTCAAGGTATTTCCACACTCTAGTTCATTGGTTTTATGTTATTTTCTTTCTCATAGTCTTCTACTCAGTCTTCTAACCTTATTCTTATTTTGGTTAGGAAATCTAAGAACTTGCACATAAGTTTTTGGTAAGTATGTTTCTCAAAGGTTTAGTCATTCCATTCCTTCCATTCTTTTCATTACTTTTTCTTCAAACCTACTCACCCTATTATATATGGTTTTAGGAGTGTTCCAAAAGTCCCAACGCTGTCCTCTTATCCCGGTAACTTTGGTAAGGAAAATAGGATAGAATCTATATGTTTTATGCTTATGTTATCTTATGTTTTATGTTATGAAATATGTTATAAAATATGTTATGAATAAGTGTGTTTGTAGGCTTGGGCATATGACCCATATGACTAACAAGACCCCAAATAGATTATGGGCATATGACCTACTTAGCTAGTAGGACCCCACTAATCTCATGGGCATATGACTTGTTTAGTCTATGGGACCCCAAGTAATAATGGCCATTATAGTATGTGTATGTAATAAGTGTTATGTTATGTCTTTATATATATTATGAAATTTATGTATATGAAGTATGTGTTAGATTTTCCTTGCGGGGCATTGGGCTCATTCCTTTTTGTTTAAATGTGCAGGAAAATAGCTATTAGTGGCGGTGAGGTTCGTGGATGCTTGGAGATTGTGTATCGATGGTGAATGGATTCAAGGAGTCAAGAGTTCGATTTCGAGGATGTAGTCTTTTATTTATGGCTTTATGTGTGATTTTTCCGCACTTTCTATGTAACTCCTTTATTTTAAATTATGTTTTGTTTTTAAGACAATGGGATCTCATATCCTTCTTGATATTTTTGTAAGTAACTCTTATTTTTACAAGTTACCTAATAAAATTATGGTATTTTCGCAATGTAAGCTTTATTAAGGATTTGTATGTATAGTTTCATAATGGTCCAAAAGTCTAGAGTAGTTGGGTCATTACAGTTGGTATCAGAGAAACAGTTCCTTCGCATGAAGTTCTCCTCGATACACACACTCAAAAGCTCCGAATCTGACCGCCAAGTAAGTATTTAAGTTATAGTTATTTTGCTTATGTGTATAGCTAACAACTTTAGTGTTTATGTTTTCAGTTAAGTATGAACGGAGCTCAAACCTATCAGGATATCCGAGCCATTAAGGCTTTAAAAAGAATAAGGGAGCCAAGAAACACTGCAGGAGCACTAGAAAGAATCACTCAAAGATTGCTCTTGTTCCACCAAGAGATAGGTCACCTTCAAGAGTCTAAGCAAATAATGTTAAGATCAACGGAACAATATGTACTAATAATTAGGCTATTTAAAGATTTCCATCCTGTAATAGCAGCCTTAGAAGAAATATGGGAAAACATGAATGATGAGGATGAACTACCATTAGCAATGCGTTATTACTTCCTCTTAGTTAGGTTCATTGCAAAATTCGAGTTTCAGTTCACAAATGAGCAAAAACATAGGATTCTCACAAACCTTCCTAGAGGACACTTTGATGATTATGAGGAGATAGATGACGATATGCTAGATGCAGTATAAGAAAACCCAGCACTAGAAATCTGACTTGTCACAACCAAGGGGCTAGCCTCCACCTCAGTCTGAGTCAAAGTAAACACTTTGGCAGTAGCGAGACTGTCGCCCTGCTTCGGCTCCTCTTTCCTAGCTTATGGGCAGTCCTTCTTCAGATGATTGGCACTCCCACAGACAAAGCAAGCCCTGATCCCGCACTTACCCTAATGGCATCGTCTGTACCGTGGACACACTGGAAAACTCCTCCAGTTGTCACCTCCGCCCTGGCGGCCACCAAAAGCACCTCGTGCCCTCCTATCCGAGCAAGGAGGATCAAATGAATCTGGGGCCTTTCTCTTCTGCTCACTGAAGCCACTACCCTGAATGGATCCAATAAAAGGAGGCACCGTCCTCCTGGCATTGCGCCTAACAGCGCTCTTTCTCCAAATCTGGTCCTCGGCCCCCTTAGCTGTAAGGGCCTTGTCCACAACCTGTGCATAAGTAGTAGTCTCTGGATCCAAGGTGATCTTCACATCACGGGTGATCATAACATTCAACCCCATACAAATTTGTCTCTTCTTGCCGCATCAGTTGGCACCAAATCCAACGTGAACTTTGCCAACTGGTCAAATCTAAAAGCATACTCGGTAACTGTCAACCGATTCTGAGTCAGGTTGATGAACTCGTCAACCTTCGCAGCTCGAACTGCAACACTATAATACTTCTCGTTGAAAGTGTTTTTGAACTCTTCCTAGGTCATAATTGCCACATTCCTCCTCTGAATCACCACATCCCACCAGATGCGGGCATCCTCTCTGAACATGTAGCTAGCATATGCTACCCTCTTGTTCCCCTCCACCCTCATAAAATCCAGGATGGAGGAAATCATATTCATCCACTGCACTTCCCGTAGTGGGTCTGGTCCACCCTCAAAGGCGGGAGGATGCTGCTTCCTGAATCTCTCATATAAAGGTTACCACATGTTCTCCACAACAGGCTGAACCGGCACTGGCGCCACAGCTTCCTGAACTGACAACCCAGTGACCTGTGGAGGGGCCTGCTGCCTCAACTATCGAAGTTCTTCCTCTGTTCGTTGTAATCTTGTTTCCATTTCGGCAAATATCTGTTGCCAATTCTGTGGGGCAGGTGGAGGGTCTTAACCCTGGTTGTCATCCTCGGCCCTACTGCCGCGGAGTCTCGATGATTATCAAGGCATCTTAACAATTATGCCTTCAATCAACGACGCCGCTCATCAAGCATGATAACAACATCCAAAACCACCCCCTAATCACATCAGCTAACCATGACAGTAATCCACAAAAACATACAAATAGCATATAACACTCAGCAGGCCATGCCCTGGCATCATGCATAAGTTAACTCATTCAACATGCTCTATATGAAATATGCAGGAAAACATGGCATTTAAGCACATATTCAAGCATATAAGTCAATCATTACCAACCAACCCTGAGTCGAGCTTGTCACTGACAGCGAACGTACATGTTCGGTCAATCTCCAAAAACCATAAACCTTGGCTCGCTCTGATACTAAGTTGTAACGCCCTCTACCTTAGAGTCGTTACTAAGTGAGTTTAAAACGTGCAATTAACTCGCTAACTAAGGTTTTAAGACAAAAGTGTAATTAAACCATAAACAGAGTCATATACTTTGAAAATAGTTCCATTCATTGAAAATCATAAAGTGTTTAACATTTGGGATCCCAAAATACTGTTTAGAAATTTTTACAACTAAAAAATATAACTAAAGTCAGCTAAACGACAAAATATAGGTTTAGTACAATCATCTCCCAAAATACCCCTTGTTGTGGGAGCCAGGCAGGACAAACATGTACGCGCTGCTTCACGCTCTCCGTACTCATGGTTAGTCGACTTTCCCCTTGCCCTTACCTGCACCACAGAGCACCCGTGAGCCGAAGCCCAGCAAGAAAACCCTCACAAACAGATAACATAAGCACATTTCACATTCAGCATATAATCAAGCCATCATTAGGCCAAACATGTACGGACATGCCGTCCCAAGCGCTTTACCAGGCCCTGGGTTCGTGGTCCACACTGTGAGGATATCCCAAGTATCCTTTAGGGTCTCACCCTGGAAACTCGCACTCCACATGCTAAACGTTGCTCCCAGCCCCTTGTCGTTCTCAGCCTTCGCCGTTTCCGGCCCTCGCCATTCCCGGCTTTCGCCGTTCATTCACATATATGCACACATAGCATAGCTAGACAAATACTTAAACACGTATAAATTCAATCAATGGGGCTACGCCCTGCAACACAAGCTATAGGGCCTCGCCCTGCTCTATAGGTACATCAGTTTTCTTACCTGTGTCCTGAGCTTTCCAAGCACCGATGTCCCGAGCACAGTCCCCTAGTCCGAGCCTCGCTGAAACCCTAGTCACAACGCACCAACAATATCCATCCATCAAGTTCTAATCCATTAAATAACTTTGGGTCATAATTCTAATCTCTAAGACATGGAATTCCATCAATCCAGGTGATAAAATCCATCACGAGCCTTAACTTTTGGATTCCCAAGCCTAAAACCTCTTTAAAGCCCAAAAATGCACTAAGCGCCGCAGCCCCATGAGGCCATGCCACGGCCCAAGCTAGGGCATGCCGCGGCCCGCCCTTCTTCCTGGCCACCAAAATTCTCTAGAGGGTCGCGACTCAATAAGAACAATGTCGCAGCCCGACCCTTCGAACCCAGAAAAATCCTCCATTTTTACCACAAAAACCCAGCCAATTTACCCCAAAATCAACCTAACAATCCCACTCAATGATCACAACATTTCCAGAGCAATCCTAGCAGCAAAACCCAACAAAAACTAACCCCAAAACTCACCCAAACAATCAAGAGATATTCCCAACTTAACTCACATGCAAACTCTAAAATACCAGCAGAAAACCAATATTATTCATTAAGTTAAGAGCTTACCTTGAGCTGAGTTGAATCCCTGGATTAATTCCCTAAGCTCCAAGCATCTAGCTCCCAAAATCCCAGCTCAAAAATCCTTAAAAATTAAACACAAATAAAATTAAAATTAATATTTTCAAATATAAAATATATGATAATAAATCCATGAAACTATTAATTAAAACTTTAGAAATGATATTTTTGACCACTAATCAATGATCATTATTATTTTAATATGTTTTGGTTATTTATTTTAGGGTCTTATTACTGTTAGTCATGCCCAACGTCGAGCAGTTGATTATAAGGAATTGATCAAAGTCTTGAATGATCAATTGGTGGAGGCCCAAGCCAAGATTAAAACTTTAACCACATCCAAAGGGGATCTTCAATCCAAGGTTGAGCAGGAGGAGAAGACCAATGCTGAGCGAGATGGATCTCTAAGTGAGTTGGTCGATGAGAACAAGAAACAAATCCAAACCAACAAGATGTTAACTAATCAGTTGGAGAAAATGACTCGCGAGAATGAGGAGCTGAAATGAGAAAAGGAAGTCGATCTTGCTCACTATGAGGAGATTTGTTTCAACTGCTTCTACCATATATGGAAGTTGAATAAGCCCCTCAACCTTAACTTTCTCTCAGAGGAGGCCAAGGCAAAAAAGCTTGCCAAATGCGAGGCAAAGGCCGCCGAGGAGGCAGCCAATCCTGTTGGTGTTGTGCCTGCTTCTCCTACTTTATCATTCCAGCCAGAGGATATCACCGATGCCGAGGACGGTGTTGATCAACCTGTCAATAACTTACTAGACAAGTGACCATACTCTAGCCGACCAGAGAGTCTCTTATCCGACTAGTAGACACTTATCTCAACTATCTTCTTATTTTGCTTATACTTTTGCAAAGGCTCTTTACTATGTAGTAGTTATCATATTTTGCTCGTACGATCGAGCTATTGGCATTTATACTTTACTTTTTAGACTTAAAACATTTACAAGTTTTTTGTGAATAGTAAAGTTACTCTGATATATGCCCTATATTTTCGCATGAGTACTTAATTTTCTAACTTAGAAATTCTAAACATTTCATAAGTTCCTACTAAATATACTTCCTCACACTCTTATTGCTCTAACATTTTATGAGCTTAATGTTTTATTTCACACGAATATTTGCTTTTAAACTTGGTGGTATTTATAAAATATGCCAAGTTACTTAAGCTTTGATAAACAAGTTAGCTTAATGACCCTTTTTGACTTCAAAAACTTACAAGTCAGCCTAAAAACAAATATTTTAATTCGTGCTCTCATTGCATGTGTTGAATTAATTACTAATATACCCCATGTGCCCCCCAAGTGATTGAGGGTTGGAAGATCCTTGGTCACTTGCTACTTGATCGGACCTATTCGAGCAATTACTACTCGTAAAACACATTGAATATAAAGAAAACATCCAAGCAGTTGAACACTATTTAAACATACCGAGCAGTTGGACACTTCCTGAATTCACCGATCAATTAAACATTGTTCGAAAAATTTAACACATATGCATATTTGTAGCAAGAATCGACCATGCTGCGCATAGTCTCTTTTATTACTCATCAATTTGAAAAGAGGACAAAACGTGTCTAGTAATGAGTCTCAAACAAACAAAAATTATTTAAAAACAAACGACTGGTCAGCAAATAACCAGATCATAAACATACTTAAATAACAAGTAAAGCACTTGAAAATAAGCTAGCACTGTATAAGTGATATTTATTGATAATATTTCCTAAGGTGCTCGCCATTCCAGTAGTTTCTGATCAGTTCACCATTTAGCCTGGAAAGTTTGTAAGTGCCTGGCGGCAAGACTTGCTCGATCTGATACGGTCCTTCCCAATTTGGTCCCAGTACTCCAGCTCCTGAGTCTTTGATGAACACTCTTATGAGAACCAAATCTCCAACCTAGAACTTTCAATCTTTAACTCTGGAATTGAAATAGCGGGCCATTTTTTGCTAACGAGCAACAACCCTTATGCTCGCCTTCTCTCACTTTTCCTCAATAAAATTCAAAGATTCAGCCAGTAATTGATTATTTTCATCCTGGTTGTAAGTGCTTCTTCGATGAGACGGGGGGTCGATCTCGACTGGTATCATAACTTCATAACCATATGCCAAGGAAAAAGGAGTATGGCCCGGCTGTCCGAGAAGTGGTTCTATACGACCAAAGAACTTCTGGTAACTCTTCTGCCCAACACCCTTTAGCTTGTTCGAGACGTTTCTTAAGGGTGTCCTTTAATGTTTTATTCACGACTTCCACCTACCCATTTGCGTGTGGGTGAGCCACCGAGGAGAAGCTCTTTGTAATACCATGCCTAGCACAAAAATCAGTAAATAGATGACTATCAAACTGTGTACCATTGTCAGACACTATCTTTTTCGGCAGTCCATAGTGACATATGATATTTTTCACCACAAAATCTAACACCTTCTTTGATGTAATTGTGGGTAATGGTTCAGCTTCAGTCCACTTAGTAAAATAATCCACAGCAACAACTGCGAACTGCACTCCTCCTTTCCCTTTAGGTAGCCTTCCGATCAGATCAATGCCCCACACTGCAAAGGGCCAGGGACTCTGCATTTGTTTTAAAATATTTGGAGGTTCCCTGGGTATCTTAGAAAATATATGACACTTATCACATTTCTTCACATATTCCATGGAATCCTCATTCATTGTAGGCAAGAAAAATCCTTGTCGCAAAATCTTTTTAGAGAGACTTTGCCCCCCAGCGTGATCTCCATAAAATCCCTCGTGTACTTCGACTAATAGGTTCTTTGACTGGTTGGGTGTCACAGACCTTAGCAGTGGCATAGAGTACCCTCTTCTATATAACACCCCCTCTATCATGACATACCGAGCAGCCTGTCTCATCGTCCTCTTGGCATCATTGCGGTTCTCTGGTAAAGTCCCTTGCTCGAGGTAAGTGATGATAGGTGTCATCCAAGTTTCAGCCACAACAATTAGCATTGCTTCCTGCTCGGGAATACTTGGACTTGCTAAGTATTCAACTGGTACTATATTCAGAGTGTCAGCATCCTTTGCACTGGCTAATTTTGCCAAGGCGTCTATATTGGAGTTCTGCTCTCGTGGCACTAACTTGATCGTGTACTCTTCAAATTGTGCTAACAAGTCCTTAGCTTTATTTAAGTATGCCACCATACGCAAACCTCTCGCTTGATATTCTCCCAAAATCTGGTAAACCACAAACTAGGAATCACTATTAACTTCGATTGATCGGGCGTGAACATCCCTGGCCAATCGTAGTCCTGCTAACAAAGCTTCATATTCTGCCTCATTATTGGAGGCATTGAATCCAAATCATAACGCGCAATGAATTTGATGTTGCTCTGGAGTGATTAATATAAGTCTGGCCCCTGCATGGTGTTCATTCGAAGATCCCTCCACATAAAGCTGCCAGGTAGGGAAAACCTTTCTCTGCTTAGCTACGTTTTCTGTTTCATCGAGAACTTCAGGAATTCCGCTGCATTCAGCAATGAAGTCTGTTAGAGCCTGCCCTTTGATGGCTAATCGGGGTTGATACTTGATCTTGAATTGGCCTAACTCGACAGCCCATTTAAGTAAACGACCAGAGGTCTCTGGTTTATGTAATACCTGGCGTAAGGGCTGGTCGGTAAGCACCTTTATGGGATGTGCTTGGAAGTAAGGCCGTAACTTGCAAGATGCAAGCACCAAACAATACGCTAGCTTCTCGATCACAGGGTACCTCGACTCTGCTCCTACAAACCGTTTGCTGATGTAGTAGATCGGATGTTGTACTTTATCTTCCTCTCGTACTAGAGCAGCACTAACAGCATGCTTTATGACTGCCAAATAAATGAGAAGGTCATCTCCATCAATGGGCTTTGATAAAATGGGAGGCTGAGCCAAATGTCTTTTTACGTCTTGGAATGCCTGCTCGCATTCTTTTGTCCACTCAAACTTCTTACTTCCTCTTAGCAGGTTAAAAAATGGGACACACTTGTCCGTTGATTTGGAAACAAACCTACTTAGTAGCAGCAATCCGCCCAGTCAAGCTCTGTACATTTTTGGTACTAGTTGGAGACTTCATTTCCATGAGTGCCTTAATCTTCTCAGGATTGGCTTCTATCCCTCGCGAGTTAACTATAAATCCTAGAAACTTTCCTGAGCTTACTCCAAACGAGCATTTGAAGGGGTTCAGCTTCATGCGGTACTTTCTAAGTACTGCAAAGCTTTCCTCCAAATCTCGTACATGCCCTCCAGCTTCCTTTGAATTGACCAACATATCATCTACATACACCTCCATGTTTTTGCCGATAAGTCGCGGAACATTCCATTCACTAAACGCTGGTAGGTTGCTCCTGTGTTCTTCAAGCCGAATGGCATAACCTTATAACAATACAATCCTACATCTATTCAAAAGCTAGTATGCTCCTCATCAGGAGGGTGCATACTTATCTGATTATAGCCTGAGTAAGCATCCATGAAGGACAAAATTTCATGACCAGAAGTTGCGTCAACCAACTGGTCTATCCTCAGCCAGGGAAAACAGTCCTTGGGACATACTTTATTCAAATCGGTGAAGTCCATGCAAGTCCTCCACTTCCCATTGGACTTGGACACTAATACTAGGTTAGAAACCCAAGCGGGGTAATAAGCCTCCCTTATGAACCTGTTTTCCTTCAGTCGCTCGACTTCTTCTTTCAGAGCCTTCGCTCGTTCCTTGTCAAGAAACCTTCTCTTCTGCTGCACTTCTGGGTAGTTTTCATCAACGTTGAGCACGTGGCTGATCACAGTTGGTGAGATACCCACCATATCCTTGTGAGACCAGGCGAAGACATCTTGATTTCTTCGCAAATATCCTACTAGTTGTGCTCTCACCTCCAATTTTATCTTCTTTCCAACTTTGACCACTCTGGTCGGTTTGTTCTCATCTATTGGGACCTCCTCTATGTCCTCCATTGGTCATACTTCACTCTCCAAATCCCCAAAGCAAGGATCAATGTCCATTCCCTCGCTTTGGGCAACACCCTATTTGGTGACTTCATCACCGGATGGGGCCGATTACTCATTGAAACCAAGAGCACTTTCTTGGTTGGTAACTTTTAAAAATTTCCTCTGGTTGGATACAATCACAATGCTATGTTGGTAGATATCCATCTCATCTACTTCTTCTCTATCTACACTCACAATCATATTATTTTCATTAGCTCCCTTCCGTGCCTTAACTACCGAAGCATTATAACACTCTCTAGCTTCTCTTTGGTCTCCCCGGACACAACCTAGTCCTACACTAGTTGGGAACTTCATGGAAAGGTGCCATATAGAAACTGCCGCATGTAAGGCCATGAGTAGTGGTCGACCAATCACCACATTGTAAGCCAGCGAACAATCTACTATCAAAAACTTCGTCATGACTGTCTCGTGCCTAGGAGTGTCCCCTGTTGTGACCGGTAATTTGATTGTCCCGGCCGGTGACAATCCTTCTCTAGTAAATCCGTAAATAACTTGAGAGCATGGCTTCAAGTCATTGATGGATAACTTCATCTTTTCGAAAGACGACTTGTAAATAATATCCACAGAACTTCCCGTGTCAACCAGACATCTTTTCACCTTCATGTTCAAAATTTGGACTGTAATGACGAGCAGGTCATTATGAGAATACTTTACACGTCGAGCATCATCTTCGGTAAAAGTGAGAGACTCACTTTAGTACCATGGGTTCTTTGGAGGCCGCTCCTCTACAGTCATGACCTCTGACGTTGATGTTGCATCCAACTCATGTCAAAGTTTCTGAGCATATCTTTTCCTTGCTTTATTACTATCCCCAGACAAATGTGGTCCCCCACATATTGTGTCTAAAGTGAAATCCACATGCTCGGGTTGCAAGGGTGGAGACCACTGTCGCTTGAACCCAGGATTGTTGTTGCTTCCTTCTCCTTGGGTTTTCTCTGCTCGATACTTCTTCAACTTTCCCGATCAGAGAAGAAACTCTATCTCATCTTTGAGATGATTGCATTCATTTGTGTTGTGACCATAGTCTCCATAGAAACAAAAGAACTTATTCATATCCCTCTTACTCATCTCCTTCTTGATGGGTGGGGGTTTCCGGTAGGGAACCTCTTGATGACTTGCGAGATAGATTTCTGCCCGGCTGGCCGAAAGAATGGTGTAATTGGTAAACCGAGGTTCATATTTGGTTGGCTTATCGTTCGGACCCGACTTAGCCTTCTTTTCTTCATGGCGGTCAGACCCGTTATTCCCACGTTTCTTTCCACCATTTTTAGGAGGAACAGTTGATCCGCCGGATTGTTTTAGCCTTTCTCTCCTTTCTCAATCGCGTCATCCAATTTCATATATTTGTCTGCTCGGTCAAGAAATTGTTGGAGTGTTGAAATTGGATTGCAATGTATACTATCCCATAAAGGGCTCTGATAATTTATACCAGAAGATATGGCAATTGTTGATGTGAATTCTTTGGTAGAGCCTATACCCTTAAATGAAACCAAAGTTGAACTTTTTTCACCCTTAGATCATGTTCAATCAATTTCTGAGTCTCCAAATTTAGACCTTAAACCTTTGCCAGAAAATTTAAAATATGCTTTTCTAGGAGAGTCTGAAACCTTACCTGTTATCATAGCATCCGCTTTAGATAAAGAACAAGAAGGTAAATTGTTAGATGTCCTTAGAAAACATAAAGAAGCCATAGGTTGGACCATTGGAGACATTAAAGGAATTAGCCCATCCATATGTATGCATAGAATCCATCTAGAAGAGAATGCTAAAACCTCTCGGGAATGTCAAAGAAGATTAAATCCAAATATGAAAGAAGTAGTTAGAGAAGAGGTCATAAAATTGTTAGACGTAGGTATCATTTACCCTATTTCTGATAGTCAATGGGTTAGTCCTGTTCAAGTTGTGCCTAAGAAGTCTGGGATCACAGTTGTTGAAAATGAGAAAAATGAATTAATCCCCACTAGAGTACAAACGGGGTGGAGAGTGTGCATAGATTATAGAAAGTTGAATAATGTTACTAGAAAAGATCATTTTCCATTACCTTTTATTGATCAAATGCTTGAACGATTAGCTGGCCATGCATATTATTGTTTTCTTGATGGGTATTCGGGGTATAACCAAATCCCCATCGCCCCAGAAGATCAAGAAAAGACTACTTTTACATGCCCTTTTGGAACTTTTGCATATCGTCGCATGCCCTTTGGATTATGCAATGCACCTGCGACCTTTCAAAGGTGTATGATTTCGATTTTTTCTGACATGGTTGAAAGATTTCTTGAAGTATTTATGGATGATTTTTCTGTGTTTGGTTCCTCTTTTGATGAATGTTTGCACCATCTTTCACTTGTTTTAATTCGTTGCAAAGAGAAAAACCTTGTGCTTAACTGGGAAAAATGTCATTTTATGGTTAAAAAAGGAATTGTTTTAGGTCATATAATCTCATCTAATGGCATAGAAGTTGATAAAGCTAAAGTTGATCTTATTTCAAAACTTCCTCCACCTAAAACTGTGAAAGAAATTAGATCATTTTTAGGCCATGCCGGTTTTTATAGAAGATTTATAAAAGACTTTAGCAAAATTTCTCGGCCTTTATGCCATTTACTTGGAAAAGAAAATGCTTTTGTCTTTGATAATAATTGCCATGTTGCCTTTGAAAAATTTAAAAATTTGTTAACTACTGCACCCATTATTCGACCTCCTGATTGGAAAATACCTTTTGAAATAATGTGTGATGCTTCTGATTATGCTATAGGTGCTGTCTTAGGACAAAGACTTGAAAAAATACCTCATGTAATTTACTATGCTAGCAAAACTTTAAATGATGCTCAATTAAATTACTCCACAACCGAAAAAGAATTGCTTGCTGTTGTTTTTGCATTAGAGAAATTTAGATCTTATTTGTTAGGATCTAAAATTATTGTTTATTCTGATCATGCTGCATTAAAATATCTATTGTCGAAAAAAGATGCTAAGTCTCGTTTGATCCGTTGGATCTTGCTTTTACAAGAATTCGACTTAGAAATACGTGATAAAAAAGGATCTGAAAATGTTGTTGCTGATCATTTATCTAGACTAGTTGTTGAAACTATACATGATCCCACTCCTATCACTGAAACTTTTCCTGATGAACAATTGATGTATATTTCTTCATTGCCTTGGTATGCTGATATTGTTAATTATTTGGTCACTAAAGAAATACCATCTCATTGGTCTAAGCATGATAAATCTAAATTTTATTCTGAGGTGAAAAACTTTATTTGGGATGATCCTTACTTGTTTAAATACTGCCCCGATCAAATAATTAGAAGATGCATTCCAAACTGTGATCAATCTAAAATCATATCTTTTTGTCATGATCATGCATGTGGAGGACATTTTAGTGGTAAGAAAACAGCTGCTAAAGTTTTACAATGTGGTTTTTATTGGCCTACTATCTTTCATGATACATATGTTTATTGTAAAGCTTGTGAACGTTGCCAAAAGTTAGGAAGTTTAACTAAAAGAAATATGATGCCTTTAAATCCTATTCTTATTATTGACATATTTGATGTTTGGGGCATTGATTTTATGGGACCATTTCCTAACTCTTTTGGTAATCTTTATATTCTTGTTGGAGTCGATTATGTATCTAAATGGGTTGAAGCTATTGCATGCCACACTAATGACCACAAAGTTGTGCTTCGTTTTTTGAAAGAAAATATATTTTCCCGTTTTGGTTCACCACGTGCTATAATTAGTGATAACGGTACACACTTTTGTAATAGGCCATTTGAACATTTGATGAAACAATATGGCATTACACATAAAGTCTCAACACCATATCACCCACAAACTAGTGGTCAAGTTGAAGTGTCTAATAGGGAAGTTAAGCACATTTTAGAAAAAACTGTGAACCCAACTAGGAAAGATTGGTCCTTAAGACTCACTGATGCATTATGGGCGTATCGTACCGCGTACAAAACACCCATTGGCATGTCACCCTACAGACTTGTGTATGGGAAGGTGTGCCACTTACCTGTTGAGTTAGAACATAGAGCCTTTTGGGCAA
Source organism: Humulus lupulus (assembly GCF_963169125.1). Taxonomy (NCBI): domain Eukaryota; kingdom Viridiplantae; phylum Streptophyta; class Magnoliopsida; order Rosales; family Cannabaceae; genus Humulus; species Humulus lupulus. The sequence goes on along the minus strand of NC_084801.1, from coordinate 18,746,329 downwards.
TTAAGCAGTTAAACTTTTCTTTAGACAAGGCAGGTGAGAAACGAAAACTTCAACTCAATGAACTAGACGAAATTAGGAATGATGCATATGACTATTCAAAAAAGTATAAGGATCACATGAAATTTTACCATGACAAAAATATTTTGAGAAAAGATTTTTCCCCAGGTCAGAAAGTCCTTTTATACAATTCTCGTTTGCATTTATTCCCGGGAAAGTTACGCTCTAGGTGGTCCGGTCCTTACATTGTTCGTATTGTTTTTCCACATGGAGCTATTGAAATTGAAAATCCTAAAAATGGTGATATACTTAAAGTTAATGGACAAAAATTAAAACCATTTTTAGAATTAAAAACTGATGAAGTGGATGAGATACTCCTTGAGGACCCTGTTTACCATGCTCTTTGATTCCTGTGTGATCTTGATAACTTGTGTTTTATTTGTATTGTTGTTTTATGTGTGATTTAATTTTTGTTAGTTGGATCTTGTTCTCTCTTCGCAATGCACAATATCGAGGTACGACCATTCTAAACTTTACACTCTTGTCAATTTTAAATTTATATTTATATTTTGACACATTGAGGACAATGCTTAAATTAAGTTTGGGGGTATCGAGTTTTATTGTGTTTGCTTTGTGTTTTATTTATGTTATTTATGTTTGTTTGAATTTTTTTTTTTTTTATGTTGTTGTTTTGTTAATTTTTTTTTTATTTTATTTTGTTCATTTTCATACAAAATTGCATATTTAAAAAAAAAAAAATTTCGTGATATTTTTCATTTTCAATGATAAAAATTCTGATTGAGTTTGAAATTAAATCTCTTAAAAATATGAATAATTTTTAAGCTTTGTTTTTAATTATAGGGTCAATTTTGCTTGTAACAAAAATTACATTTTTCATAAACACTTTTATTTCCTATAAGTTTAAGTGAAAAATAACTTTAATGAAAACCTATTTTCTAAAAGCAAAATTGAAAATTTAATTAATTACATAAGCTTAACTTTTATTCATAATAATTTCTGAGAGTTATTTTCATTGTGCAATTTTTGAGAAAATCATTTTTATATCACCAATAAAAAAAAATATATGTGTATTTTAATTTTTCTTTTGCTTGAGGACTAGCAAAACTTTAAGTTTGGGGGTGTGATAACTCTACAAAATAGAGTTATTTTACCATATTTTATATGCTAATTGTTGCTTAGTTCTTGAGTTTTTTAATTAACTTATTAAGTTTTTAAGTAATTTTAAATTTATTAGTCTTATTTTGATTTTATATAATTTTGTGTGTTTTTATAGTTATTTTGTTGTAAAATATTGTAGTTAATTATTTGAATTAATGTTGTTTAGTTTGAGGTATAAAAAAATGTTGTTTTAGAGAAACTAAATGTTCAATCAAATTAAGTTTTAATTAATATTTTCAATGAACTAATATGATTTATTTTATAATTGAAAATATTTGAATTTGATTTAATTTATGTTTATTTTGTTAGGGATTTTGGTGTTTTTTTTACTCTTAAAAAGTAAGAAAAATGAAGATAAAGAGTGGCATTTTTGCTGAAAAAAGAGGTGGAAAATGGCATTGTTGAAATATGTTCAGCCAGCCCAAGCCTGGCCCAAGGCCCAAGCCCATGCTGAAAGCTCCTCTTTCCCACGCCTGCACCCCCTGAAACTCTTCAGCTCCTCCAACAATCAATTCCAAATGCCTCCAGCAAGCTTCCTCTCCTGCCGCCACTTGTCCACCTAAATTCAGCATCTCCTTCAGCATATATGCCTCCAACGCCAAGCATAAACGCCCAGCTCCATGGGCCTCCTGCCATTTTCCAGCTCCATGGGCCTCTTGCCATTTTCCAGCAGCCCAAGCCCGTGGGCCTGTCAACCGGCCCAGACGCCCCAGCTCGCCCAGCAGGGCCCAAAACGCCCCAGCCGCCTCTTGCTGCCATATAACACATCTTGAGCCCATCATTTTACATTTTGTCCCCTATGACAAAATGGCCAACTTTTTACCCATTTTCTACACACTTTTTACCCCAAAATCATCATCACTCCTACAATTTACCCCTATTTACCATATTATTATTAATTTAATCAATTTACTTAATTTAAATTGATTAGTTTAATAATCTCATTTTGGCTAGAAATAAGAGTTTTGAAGACCATTTTGGGGTGCTTAATGTTTTTGGTTACCATCTTTTTCTCTCATTTTCTCTCTACCATTCTCTCTTCCATTTGGGTTTTTCAAGAGCATTTTGCAAGTATGTATGTCATTTATTTTGTAATTTCTATTCTAGTTATGTGCTTCTAATCTTTTTCATAAGATTATTAAGATCATGATGAAGCAACTTGTAACTAGGTAATATTTATGTTGTATGTTGATTTCCCTTGTAATACAACAAAGTTTATGGATTTTTCTTCTACATATATTTCTTTCATCTTAAATATCTTGTATTTTAGATTGTTAGAACATATTTACACTTTGTTCTTCATTAGTGCATAAACATAATATTCTTTGTGTAAGATGTGTCATTAAATTGTACACATCCATGCTTAGAACAAAAATATTATGTTTTGCCTTTTAAATAATGTTCATTGATTTATTTGTTATTTCATTAGATTGATTTACACTAAATGCTTTGAAATTATAATTTTGAAAAGTGAAGAAAAATCCTATCTTTTTATAAGAAATTTGTGTTTAAAATTATAAATCTTTTTGGAAAATGATAGTTTAAATTATTTTAACTATCACTAAAACTTGGGAATCAATATACTAATAAATATTATTAAACTTACATTTTGTGGATTCTAGTATCTTAATAATCTTTTCTTTTAACACTTATTGTCAACTCATTATTGCTTTATTTTTATTATCTTAAATAGCTTTATTTTCAATCTTTTATTTTTTGTTCATAATATTAAAATTCATCAATCTTTGGAGCTAGGTTAGAATTTATTACTTTTGATTTAAAATAGTTTTCTTTTTTATTTTAGACAACTCCCTTGGGTTCGATCTCGTGCTTACACGAAAACTATTCTATAAATACGATTCGTGCGCTTGCGAGTATAAATTTTTAAACATACCCGTTTTGGGTCCATCAAACCGGGACGGTCCTTCTTTTGTCACTGATGACATCCCTTAAATCCTTCCGGGAAGTGTGTCCTCCAAACCGATCAAATACTATGCTCCTAGACTTTTTCAGTAGGCTTACTGCGCGAGACTTGCTCTCTCTCACTACGCTGCTGCCCGGGATGTAGTGGAGGTTGTTCGATACGTCCCGGCAGTCCTTTCCTCCTTGTGGGTTGTTTCCTTCTTTATCCTTTGACCGATCAGTATGATGGATATCTGCCTCATCACAACCATGTCCATCTTTAACTGCGAAGTCTTCTTATCTCGGGGAGTCTTGGTCTGATCCTGCCTGGGTGGAGTCTTCTTACTGCCCGATCGTTGACTTCCTGATCTAGAAGTTTCTGATCGGTGGCTCCTGGAGGGAGTTCTAGAGTTCTCCCTTTGTGTCGATGCAGTTCTGGAGCGAACCCCATCATCCTCTCAACTAGGGGGTTACTCCTACTTCTGTCTGGACCCCGAGAATTGGCTCTGCCAGCGGTCCTCCGTCCCGCATTATTATTCCTTGCTCCATGTGTGGCTACTCCTCGTGCTGCGGTCTGGGCATTAGCCTGGGTCAACTAAGTGGCCACTTCTAGAGCAAGTGGAGCCTCACGGTGTCGCTGGTCGGCCTCCTCCTGCCGTCGCCTAATTTCTTCAATCTTGGCATCCATCTCCTGTTTTTGCTGCTCGAATGCAGCTTCTGCCTGCCCATTTTGCTCGGCGAAAGACTCCTGCCGAGCATTGAATTGCATCATCTCCTCATGGAAAGCACCTATTGCTTCCTGGAGTTGTTCCACTTCCGGAATGGTCTCCTCGAGAAAGACCCTGGGCTCAGTCTCAGGGTTCTGGGGTCCAGGACCTTCTGCCCTAGCAGGCTCTTTTGACGTACTTGGCTTTTTGGAGGCCATACTGGTATTCTTGGGAGCCATATTGGTAGGGTAGCAGTGTATTTCTTCTATTCGGGCTCTCAATAAAAGCACCAAAATGTTGACCACGATTTTGGCCAACTGCGAGTAGACGTGAAAAATTACGATAAACCTTGAATAGAAGATAAATGACATAAGTAAATTTATAGTGGTTCAGCCCTAACTCGTTGGAAACAGCCTAATCCACTTAGAGTTGTAATATATTTGGCCTACACTTGAGATTAGATGAGCCTGAGTCAACTGACTTTCTTAAGTGTGGGTGAAAAGATACAATATTTCTCTCTATGAACTCCCAGTAAAATACTTTCAGAATTAGATCCCCCAAGTGATGCCATGAGCCATTTATTTATAGGCTCATGGATCGTACATGAGAAATATCCCGCTTTGACGGGGTCTTTGACTGTTTCAACAACTTTAATTAATGAATAATAAACAAATTACATCAATATAACTATTATTCCGGGATGCTTGAGATATTCCCACGACAATTGCGAATGATTCGGGGTGAAGCTGTTATTGAGGCTTTACCGAAGAATCACCTAGATAATAACTTCTGAAATAACTGGCCGGTCATGAAAATGCCTAACACACCAAAAAACATCACTAGTTGAACATCACCAGTCGGCATGGAGCACTTCTTTGGTCAGCCATATCTCACTGGTCGGCATGGGCAAAGGATTGGGCATGGAACACACTGGTCGGCTAAGGCAAACACGCCTCTGGTCGGCCATGTTTCATTTCTAGTCTAGCATGACACACTTTTGGTCTCAACGCTTCTCATGTCTTTAGCCATCTCATTGATAAAAGTGTGCTATCAACTGACATATATCTATCTAATTGCAACGTCATCAAATTTGGAGATAACGATATATATATATATATTATGTAGCCATATTTTCTTCCCATGTCTCTTTTAAATGCTTCCCTAGTAAATGTTGTTAAAAAGTTATTTTCAAACATCTCTTAAATTCTCATTAATGAGACACATGTCATTAGTAAAATTTGATTGAAAGTTATTCTATTTCTAGACACAATTTAAAAAAAAAAAATATTGAAACAATTCTTTCTTCAACCATCTACGTTATTATTTCTTAGTTTTCTCTATTAGTTATACATTGTAGTCTTTCACATCTATATTTTACTAATCCATACTTATATTTTATATTTTTAATAAATAAATTAGAATGTTTATACTTAATATGTTTTGAGGGGTGTGTCGAGAAATAAAATTAATGGTTTAAATTATATAAATATATTTATGTCAATATTGAAAAAGTTATATATATATATATATAAAAGAGTTTATATCTTTTTGGATCCTATATTTTGACAAATTACTTTTTGGATCTTATATTTTGTAAAATAGTTAAAATAGAACCCTAAACTCAATTTTGATGAAGAAAAAATTGAATATAACAATACAGTTTTTAAGCAGAATGATTTTATTTTTGTTCTGAATTGTTAGTTTGGTAAATTATTTATGATTTTAGTTGAAAAAACATTGACCAAAATCGGGTTTAGGGTTCTATTTTAACAATTTTACAAAATATAGGGCCCAAAAAGTAATTTGTCAAAACACATGATCCAAACAAATAATGGGACAAAACACATGGTCAAAAAAAAAATATAAACCCTATATATAGTAAATTTAATCAATTACGAAGGGTGAGGAGAGTAGAAAATGGTGTACCAATAAAACAACTCATAAATATATTGAGATTTTTTTTTTAAAATTTATATATAGGATACTTTTATGCTCCATACCTTTTGTATTTCTGGCTCATGAATAGTTTTCAGCGCGATTTTTTTTAAGATCGTGTTTACTGTAATTATTTAGAGCATACTGCAAATTTTCAGGAAATTCTGAATAATTTACCGTGTCGAAAACTAAGTTCAAACAGGTTGTTGCACTCATGACTAATTTTTTTTATGTGCGTGGAAAACAACCTGTTTAAACATAGTTTTCGGCATTATAAATTATTTGGAATTTCCTGAAAATTTGCAAGATGCTCTAAATAACTACAATATACACAGTCATAAAAAAAATCGCGTCAAAACTGTTCATGAGCCGGAAAACACAAAAGGTATGCACTAGTGCATATCATAGAATTATCCTATATATATATGTAGTATCACAATTTTTTTATAAAGAATTTTAGCATAAATATTTTAAGTTCAAAGAAAATATATTTGGCAATCAAGTTTTTGAGTTCTTTAAATATTAGCAATTATGTTTTGTTTTTTTTTTCTTCACAAAATTCTTAGTTTTAAATGAATTTGTTTGGAATTTTTTTATACAATGTGATATGTAAAAATATTTAAAGGTGTAAAACATTTAGAAAAATAAATATTAAAATTATCCATAAAAATCTAAGAATTTTGTTAAACAGAATTATCTGAAAAGATTTAATTGTTATTGATTCTTTTCAAGGATTGAATTGTCAAACACTGAAAAACTCAGGAGCATTTATGTTAAAAAAATTTATAGGGTAAATGTTTATTTGACACTCTGTGTTTCGTCGAAATACAAATTTTGTACCATTTGTTTATGATAATTATCAATCGATACCCTCTATTTGCAATAACTACATAGTTTGGTGCCCTCCATGCATTTAAATTTTTAATATTCTCATATTACCCCTCATTTTAATGATTTATTTGACTTTCAATTGTTTTATTATTTTTAAATTATTTAAATATATTTTTCAGAATTCATAAAATAAAATAAATTTTTAATTAAAATTTTAAAATAATTTGAATAAACAAAATTATTTTTAAAATAAATTTAATCAATTAATAAAATGAAATTAAAAAAATAATTAAAATCTTATTAATTAACTTTAAATAAACTTAAATTTTAATTTAATTAACAAATCATTCAAACTTGTAAACAAAAAGATGTAGGTGAGATTGGGAGGGGGGGAACTGAGATGGTGAGGGTGAAATTGAGTGAAATATGACCTTTTTTTTTCATTTATTAAATTAAAATTCAGATTTATTTAAAGTTAATTAATAAGATTTTAATTTTTAAAATTTTTTTTAAGTCCAATTTTTTATTTTTAATTAATTAAAATTATTTTAAAGTTTTAATTAAACATTCATTTTGTTTTATGAATTCTGAAAATATATTTAAACCATGTAAAAATAATAAAATAAAATAAATCGCTAAAATGAGGGGTAATTTGAGAATATTAAAAATTTAAATATACGGAAGATACCAAATTATATAATTTTTGCAAACAAATAGTAGAAATTGATAATTATCATAAAAAGATGGTTTCAAATTTGTATTTCGATAAAATACAAAATATGTATTTACTCATTTTTATATAATATTTATGACTTAATATAATCAAACTAAAGTGAATTGGAAGAAAGGAGGAGAGAGAAAGATAGGTAGTAGATCTCACATGAATGAACTCATGCCAAATTGAGTGGTTACATTGAATATTTGACAAATGTAGTGTTATTTATGAGGGCTGCATAGACTCTATCAAACAGTTGTAGTGCTTTTCATAAAGGGACTTTACTTACTTTTATTTATGAGAATGTGTAACAATTTAAATTCAGCATGAATAATTGTTATTATTACTAATTATTATGAGTATTATTATCTGTACTCTAGTGAGTGACTATGACAAAATGCCACAGGTGTAAAAAGATACAAGAAAATATACACAATACAAAATTTACAAATACAATGCTGTGGTGTGGTCCTTTCTTGTATGTGTGCCACCAATAGTACAGGTCTCTCCATTATTAGTCATAAAAAAGAGCTTTTTTATTTTATAAAGGCAAAGAAAAGAGTAAACAGGAAAGAAAGAAAAGTACAACACCAGCGAACTAGTTTTGGTGGGTTTTTGGAAATATGGGCTGGTTCTTTATATCTTTGCAGTTTTTTATTTATTTTTTTCAAATTGCTAAAATGCACTACTGTTCGTGCTAAAATGCGCCAGCCAGTACTCAACTAAACGTCTTTTTCTATTATGTCACGTGGTAGTCAAAGAACCACTTTAATGGTGTCCTGGCTTAAGCAAAACATGCTCTAATAACTTGCTTAGTTAAGAAGTAATATGAAATATAATGTTCAACAACCAATAAAGTAATGTGATAATGTTGGTCTTTTTTTTTTGGTTCCTTAACTAAGAATGTAAATAGAGTAATAAAGCCAAAGCTAAGAGGTTCTGTCTGTCATGAGTGTAAAGAATGTATAAAATTATGTAATGGGTATGTGTTAAAATGTACTAATTTTGGCTTTGGATGCTTCTTTCGCTATTGGGTCTCGAGTCTCGTGCTTGAGCTTTTACTACCTTTTTTCTGGGTTTTTGGTGTTTTTTTAATATGTAAAAAGCATGAGATAAAAACAGGGTTTTGTGGGGTTTTCTTCTTAAAGATTTGATCTTTGGAACAAAAAAAATCTCATCTTTAATGTAGTACTACCAGTTCTTGCCTGTTTTCTGACAGTTTCTAATTCAGGACCCCTGCTTCTTGTCTTTTTGTTTTCCTAAAGCTAAAATTCATAGAATCCTCTTAGTAACTGTTGTTGACTTTTAGCTTTTGGTTTGAATTTAAAAATGCTAGCTTTGAACTCTGTTAGAGATTCTGAACATAGTGTTTTTATTTGGTGATCTTTTCTCTGTATCTCTCTGGAGCCTGCCTGAGATTTTGGACTGTGAGCTCTTCTGTTATGGGAAATTCAGGATTTGGAGGTAAGGTATGGGTTTGATTATCCCTTTAGGCATGTGTAACTAGGGATATTTGGAGGAACTAACCCATTCATTTGGAACTTCTTGGGTTTTATTGGTACGTTTTTTTGAACTGGAGCTGGGCATTTTTGTTTTCTTCACTTTTCTCAGTTTACTGGATTTATTTGTTTTCTTTAAATTCCTTGAGTAACGATAGGAGATCAACAAAAGTTGAGCTAGTGAGAATTGAAAACTTAAAGCAGTTGTTTTGGCACGTTTTTTGGGGGCATTTTGGTTTTTGAGGAAAGAATTGAAGATTAAAGAGTGTACAATAGGAGATTTTTTAGCACAGTTTTCTCCTAATATGATAGTCATTTATACTTAATGGTATCCAAAAGTTGATATTCATTGTGATCTGATTAGACTTTGGTGTTGGTATTGACCTTACTTGGATAGTGATAAGCAAATTTGGCAAGTCAAAACAGAATAGAGAAGAAAATGGGTTGTGTTGCCTCTAGGTTTGACAAGGATGAGAGGGTTCAGATTTGCAAGCAGAGAAAGAGGTTAATGAAACAGTTAGTGGGGTTTAGAGGAGAATTTGCAGATGCCCAATTGGCTTATTTAAAGGCATTGAAGAACACTGGTGTAACCCTGAGACAATTCACAGAATCTGAATCATTGGAGATTGAAAATACCACTGAAGGCCTGCCATTGCCACCCTCACCACCACCTCCACCACCACCACCACCACCACCACCACCACCACCACCACCACCTCCTCCGGTGGAAGAAACTGATGAAGAGGAAATAAAAAAGAATGAGTATGATACCATGCAATTTCCTCCGATCATAAGCTCGTCGTTGGATTGGGACCCTTTTTGTTCTACTTCACCATTTTATTGGGGAAATGAAGAAATGATGGAACCAGTAGATGAGGAAAACTGGGCAGAGACTAAGACAGATTTTGAGGAAGATGAACCAGAAGAGAAAGCTTCTACTGCAGATGTTGTTGCTACTGAAGCACTTCCTAATAAACTACAAACTGCAGGGTCTGTTGATGATAACTCATCTACAATGAGCTGGTGTGATAAAGATACAGCAGATGGGACCACTGTATTTTTTAGAAGCAAGAAGTCCTTAGAGGATTTAGCCAAGGAATTGGATGACTATTTCTTGAAAGCATCAGCTGGTGTAAAAGAAATCACTGTTCTTATGGACATAAATGGAAGTGATATGTTTCTGCCTCACAATTTCAAAGAGAACAAGAGTAAATTCATGATCCTTTTATCCATCTTATTGAAACTTTGTTTTCTATTTTATATACAAGTCTATATAGATCATAATTCAGGGTTAAAAAAATGGCTGCAACAATTACTGAATATATCTGTATATTCACTGCATTTATACACACATACACACAAGCGCTTGATAATTAATAAGTTCTTAATTTTTAATACATTAGTATCGGATCTTACCATTTTCTTTAACATGACGATGTTAAATGGTTTTCTCTTTAGGTAGTTCTATTAAAATATGTGGACTTTGTGCTTTCTAGCCTATTGTGTATTGGTATTTGTGTTTTATGTATATAATATTGGATTTCGAGCATATGCTTCTGTGGAGGCTTTGAATTCCCCATAATAGAAATTAGATGATGGTGGTGCTTTGCAGTAAGCTTGTCATTGATGTAATAATTTTTTTTTTTGTTTCCAATTCATGAAAACATATGTTTTCACTTTATGCTTATTGCTTTTGTTATAACTTATATATATGTGGTAAAAAATATATTTGCTAACTATGCAAAATTGGCTACTTAGTCTTTCTTGTGTATTCAAATTTCTTATATGCAGAAGCAACAAAATATTGTAACTTTCTTTTAAAAATATCATATTCCTCTTCTTCTTTGCATAACTGACTACTGGTTCTTTACAGGGAAAGGTTCCAATACTGCAAAGGTCTTTAGTGCATTGTCATGGAGTTGGTCATCAAGGTCACTTCAGTTTACAAAGGATTCTGTTGATTCTGTTAGTTCTAATGAACCATGCAGGCCTGGAGCTCACTGTGTCACACTTAAAAAGTTACACGATGAAGAACAAAAACTTTACAAGGCAGTCAAGGTAAATATATAGCCAAAAAAATCATGCATTTTTTTTTGAAGGAAAATTGTTAAATGATAATAGTTTGTGTGTATATGGTGGGGCTTATTATACAATGAGCTTATTATTGCTGTAGGATATGGAAGGGCTTTCTCGTGATACCGATCCTAATTACATAAAGTGTGCTCATCATCCGTAGATTGCCAATTTTGGGCTAGAATTATTGGCAACTAAAATATGCATATGAGTGCATGACCCTATAATATTTCACCAGACTTTAAAACATTTTTGAATTTCATGCTCTAGGTAATTGTGGAAAATCAAATCATTCATTGTCGCAAAGTGTTACCATATTATAAGTTAAATGAAATGGGTATGCATTTAATAAGGACAAATACCTTTTCCTATCTTTAGAATTTTTTTGAGTTATTTGATCTTATAACAATGTATGTATGTAGTTTTGGATATTCTGGTTTCTTAATGGTCATTATGGCAACTAGATATGTTTTCTAATGGAAATAGAGCTTAATGATTATCCTATTTTAATCCCCATATGTAAGAAGTCTCTTGTAGTGTTATTATATTTGATAAGATTCTAAATCAATTCATAGTTAATAAGAAATGTTCCTTGTCTATTCTCCAACCATTTATAATATAATGTCTCTACTTTTTCCTTTTGTATTTTTTTTTTCTTCTAGTGTTGATTTTTCTGCATTTCATTTGAATTGTTTATATGCATGGAAAAGTTAGCTTTCAATGAACACTCACCCTTTTAGAGTCTCTTCTTTTTTCAAAAGTTGTTTCCCATGGATATAATCATTTTATTACATATGTAGGAGGAAGTGATAACAAAGTTAGAGCTTGAAAAGAAATCCTCATTACTGCAAAAACAAGAGGCTGAAAACTATGATTGGGAAAAGACAGATAAAACTCGGCAGAGCGTTGGGAGTCTGGAGGCTGATATCTCACATCTCCAACAGACAATAAGTAGGACTTGTGCTTCTATATTGCATCTCATTGATGACGAGTTGTATCCTCAATTGGTTGCAATAACTTCCGGGTAAGATATATGAAAATTCTAATATCTATATTGTGTGGTCTTATTCTAAGTTTTTCAATGCAAAGACGGGAAGACATTATAATTTTCTATAAAAAAACCTTATTATCAAATTCCTATTGAGAAAGACAAATAAGTATTTCCCTCCATTTCATTCTTCTAAATTCAAATTATGCAGTTCATCTGATAATGTATGAGAAAGGTTCAGTATTTTTGGTGCAACATTTTAAAAATCATATATTAGTTAGTTGACAGTAGGCTCGGAATTACATGGAAAAACACACAAGCACACGTTAAAAGCAATAAAGGAAACTTGAAAAAATACAGTGCTTACGGGTACAAGACTAGCCAACCTTTCTTAAAATTGTGTTAGTCAATAAGTCTCAGCCGTGAAACCCAGTCCACCTTGTGTTCTCATGTAGTTGAATGAATCATTTTGTAGGTTGTTACAGATGTGGAGAACAATGTATGAGAGTCATGAAGCTCAGTACCGTAAATCACAACTATTGAAGCATTTAGGGGACAATCAAAAGATGGATCCGAGTACTGCTAACCATCGCCAAGCTGCAGTTCAGCTTGAAACTGAGGTCATTTGTTGGTATAACAACTTCAGCAGAGTTGTAAACTTTCAACGGGAGTATGTGAGAACTCTCTGTAGGTGGATCAAACTCATTAACAGTATTGTAGATGATCATCGAAAGAGCCTTCACTTGTCTGCGGTTCAAAGCCTGTGTGATCAATGGCAACTTGCTGTAGATAGATTGCCTGACAAGGTACTTATTCGTTTCACTACTGCATTTTTGGAAGCTTACATTGCATAGAATAACACGATCTAATGTCTTGTCCATGGAAGTTAACACTGTTACAAAAAAATAAGACACAATTTTTACTAAATTAATTAATAGTTATGATGACCTTCACTTGTTGGTTAGACACAAGATTTTTATGTTTGGAACTGATATTATACTACTCAGGATGGTAACATGTTTCTTGGGGTAGTGGTAATAGACATGTTGGGTTAAAAATCTTTTCTGCATCATAATTACAGTAATATGTTAGCTGAATTTATAGGACAAAAGTTACACTTTGTTATAAATACAACAAAAGTGGTTGTGCCATTTTCTCAATGTTGAATATGCTCACAGCTAGACATTGCTTTGATAATAAGTAGAGACTAATTAGCATTAAGGATTATATTATTTGATTAGTATTCTTTATTGGCTCACATTATTCTTGTTCGGATTAGTTATATGCTTACATTAATAATACCCTTGGTATTCGGGATTTTTGAAATCTCTTAGAATTTGATGTTAGCTGACATAATTGCTAATCCACTTTATCCTTCTAGAAAATAAATCTATTCATCATACTATTGTCTGGTTCTGAGATCAGTACTTTTGATGATCATTGCCCCCACGAGTATTTTGCTTCTATTAAACTAAAATGGTCCCTCTTGAAACATTTAATTTTGATAATTTGTTTAATTGTCTATGATGTTTCCACTTGAGATGCCATCGTCTTTGTTGCCTTTTCATCCTTTCAGGCAACCTCAGAGGCCATTAAGGGTCTTTGCTCAGCTATCCACTCGATAGTCCTCCAACAAGAAGAGGAGCACAATTTGCAGAGAAAATTTGAAAAAATAGATAGAAGGTTTCAGAAGGAAATGGACTCGCGGGATGAGTTGTTGAGCAAACTTCAGGGTAGCTTCGAGGGCGAAGACATACTCTCGAATTTGAGCCCCAAACATCCTTTGACACTCAAGGATGCCAAAATAGAAGCCTTAAAGAAGCAATTGGAAAATGAAAAGACTCAATATGACAATTCTGTGCAGGCAACCAAAGCCATGACTTTAAATAGCCTGAAAACAAGTCTCCCAAATGTATTCAAAACACTTGTGGATTTCTCTTGGGGCAATGTTGAGGCTATTGAGGCTTGTTTTAGCCATATTAAACCAGAAGATTCCTGTGATGCTGAATTGGAAAGCACTGAAAGTTGAACCTTGAGAAAATGCTGATCCTGGTGTTTGGGTTATTATGCATGCAAGTTTTGTTTTTGGTAATATGGGGGATGTAGGCATCTTTTCTGTTTGTTTATATTAGCAGATATAGCTGAGTTGTTCATAACTAATCTTGTGAATCTTGATTTTACCCTTCTAGGCAACAGTTCTGTGCTTGAGTTTTTTATTCTATGTTCTGAAAATTCTAAAGTTTCAACAATGGCAAGGCAAAATTATTGTTCAGAACCTGTTTATCCAAGTACTTGTACAGTGGATGATATGTTGTGTGTATAGTAAAAGATGAAAATGAATTTGGTTAGTTATTTGCAATATAGACCAGTAACACGAAAAGGTGAAGAATGGCCCTCTTTTGGTCTTGGTCAAATTAATACTAAATATTATCAAGTGAATGCAAATTAGGGTATGGATGATGTCTGTCTTTGTAGCCATTTCACCCGTCTCTCAGTCTTGGTCTTTTATTTTTGATCTAGTGATTAGAAAATTGTTTAAAAATTTGAACAGTGATGTAACATATTGATCTAACAAGGGTCCCATCTAACAATACACAAAAAAAAAAAAAAAAAAAAGCTTTTAATATAAGAAAATATGTTATTTTGTTGATTAGTAGCTATGAAGTTGCCTTAAAATTAAAAATAAGTGATAACAAGTGATATGGGACAAGACAGCATGTTATAAATTTGATTTAGTTTGGTTATTTTGGTGGGTTAATTTTTTTTAATATATTGATTAACTTCAAATTGTTAAATTTTAGTATCTATAGCATTTTATCAGGATTGTGACTAAATTATATTGAAATTTGTATTTTTCAACCCCTCTGAAAGAAAAAACACTTAATCACATCCTATAAAAATATTTAACAATAAAATTCAATAAATAAAAAATACCCTACAACATTATATTGAAATTTTTATTTTTCAACCCCTCTGAAAGAAAAAAACACTTAATCACATCCCATAAAAATATGTAACAATAAAATTCAATAAATAAAAAATACCCTACAACATTATTTTTGAAGAGTTTCATATGTATGATGTATACGGTAAAATACAAATATTAACAATAAAAAGATATTACCTCATGAGAATTAAAATTATTAATAAAATCATAATCTTCTACACCCACATCCATATTGTCTTCTTTCATTAGCTATATTCTTTATAATTTTGGTTTCTTAAATTGATAACCTAATTTTTTGAATACCCAATGTATTAAAGAGGGGTGCATTAGGGTTATTCATTGGATTACATCCAATGTTTTTAGACCTATCCAATCCGATCCAACTATCCATTGGATGTTAGATTTTTACAACTAATCCAATCCAATTTACTTGTCTCAACCGATCCGATCCAATTATTCATTGGATTTGATCGGTTATATCCATTGGATGTGTCCCTTGCTTATGTATTTAATTCGATTGGATCCATTCAATATTTTTGAAGTTGTAATCTAGCGAAATTTATTTAAATACTTCCTAATAATATAAATAAAAAAAGACTAATTTGCTCAGAATAATACAACACCGTACAAATACAACATAAATTATAAGCATAATCATAAATAAATAAATAAATATTTTTAAATAAATAAATATATTTTAAAAATATATATACAATTGGATCGGTTCAGATGCATTAGATTTTTGCATATATATCATCCAACAACCGATTCGATCCAATTTGGATCTTCAAAATCTGATTCGATCTAATCATAATTGGATATCCTAAATTTCGTGGTCAGTTGTAATTGGATTGGTCGATTCTAATTGGATTGAATAATTTTTGCACACCCATAGGGTGTATTAAGAAATAGAGTTTATGTTATAAAATTATATTAGGATATTTATATCAATTTACATAAGATTATATTTGTAAGGGTAATATCATTTTGGATCTCTGTTTTGAAAAAGTTGTCAATCGGACCTTGTGTTTTATTAAATGACATTTCAGACCCTACGTTTTGCAGAATGGAACAAAATACCCTGGACAAGATTTTAGTCAAAATATTTTAAAATATGACCAAATACCTCTGAGTTTTTTAATTAATGAATTAATTATATTATTAAAAATACATTTTAAAATAAAAAATAAAATAAAATAATTTTAAAATATAAAAATAATTAAAAAATAAAAAAATAAAATAAAAACTAATTAAATAAAATATACAAACTCAACTATATAACAAAAATTAAATCAAATTTATAACTAAACTAAATTATTACAAAATTAAATTGATAAATAAAATAAAGCTAAAACTAATTAAATAGGAATTACTAACTAAATAATAACAAATCCTAAAAATAAGAACTAAAAGCCCAAACCTAAATGAATTTTTCTTCATCATCTTCTCCTTCCTCCATATTCGCTGAAGAAGAGCAATGGTGGATGCAACATGGGAAGATGAAGTTAGAGTTGGGCGCAGAGGCTCGACGCGACAAAACTGCTCGAAGAGATAGTGGAAGCTTTGCTTGACGTTGTCATCATAGATTCAAGCACATAGTGGGCGACGCTAGATCTGAAACTTTCAGGGGCATGGAGCTTCGAATCTGAAACTTTCAGGGCATGGAGCTTCGGATCTGAAACTTTCAAGAGCGTGCACTACAGCAAATACCCATTTCCATAACACATGAATATAATAGAAATGAAAAAGTATTATGGTAAATGTTATATATGTAGCAAAAGAAAAAGGCGGTAATGCCCGCCACTTATACATATTTTTTCAGAAAAAATCACACCAATTTCGGACTCACCATTTTCTTCTTCGGCTAAGCAAAGTCCGAACTCTATCTTCGGTTTCAGCATCCCTACTTCAAATCTGAGCTCACATCTCCTCCATCCCTCAAATCTCAGCCTCCATCCCTCATATCTCCTCCATCTCTCTCTCGTCTTTCTCTATCTCTCTGTCAGTAGGGTTCCATTCGTTGGGTTGTTTCACTCCTCTTCGGTCTTGGCAAGCCAGGTAAGGATATATAGTTTCAGGTGTTATTGATCTGGGTCATTGGTGTTTTATGCTAATCGAGCTTAATTTGGGAATAAATCTAATGGGGTTGTTTGATTTTCTGTTTCCATTGTTTTGGTCGATTTAAGGGTGTGTTTTTTGTTTTAATTTTGAAAAGGGTGTTTTTCATTTTGTTTAACAATCTCAATCTGGTTGAGATTGTTGTGTATTTGGTGAAAGCATTGAGATTTATGTTTGTTGCTCCAGTGCACATAGGGGACTCGGGTAAATTTGTTGCTTTTACTAGTAGGCAGAAGTTAGGCCATGTAGATATTGTTGGGGGCTGCTATTTGGTCAGAAGGCACAGACAATGTTTCAATCAGTTGGTGACCCTTAGTAGAAAGAATCGTTTCCCCGTGGTCAGTAATCAGAGGAGTTCAGATAGTGGTGCCAGTTCATCTAAGATTGATGAAAGATTGGTTTTTAAAGATGAGAGTTCTCTTAACGGTGGAGGCAATGGTGCTTCGTAAGACTACTACTTGATGTATTATATGTTTTTGTTTTTATGAAATTTTCAAGTCTTCTGCATTTTATGCACATTTTCTTGACTCATCAATGGTTCTCGTCTCCTTATGATAGTGAATTGGCAGAAATTCCTAGCGTTGTATTACATTCTCCGGATGTCAAGCGTGAGATAATGATGCTTTCTATACCTGCTATTGCGGGGCAAGCACTTGATCCTTTAGCACAGCTTATGGAGACTGCTTACATTGGTAGATTAGGTATGATTCATTGATTCATTTAAGATTCTCACTACCTCTAGATTGCCTGAGATTTTGATTTCGTCTGACGGTTTTTCTTCTCCTCTATGGTTTTGGAATTTTGTTCTTAATTATTTGTAGTAAAATTCTGAATGCTTTTAGTCTCAAGAGTGAATTTATAGATATCCGTAGGTCTACTCTAGGTGATATCTTGACTATTCCTTATGTTCTGCATTTTCCTTTTTTCTTAGGCTCTCTGGAGTTGGGTTCAGATGGTGTTTATGTGAACATCTTTAACTACATTTCAAAGCTATTTAATATTCCTCTTCTCAGTGTTGCCACTTCTTTTGTTGCTGAAGACATTTCAAGAAGTGAAAATAATTCTTCTGCTTTAGGTAAATTTAATGCCCTTGTAATTTATTATTGTATAGAAAAGTATTGTTCCAAATTAAAGATTGAGATAGAAATGACTATCCTTCTATTTTTTGAACTGATTGCTGTGCAGAGACCCACTTTCTAAACAACAGTAGCAATGGTAGTAGACCTTTTGATGTAATAGCAGAAAGAAAACAATTACCATCCGTGTCCACAACTTTACTGCTAGCTGTTATGATTGGTACTTTTGAGGCTTTAGCCTTGTCTTTGGGATTTGGCTTGTTTCTAAATATCATGGGAATAACATCAGTAAGGCCCTAAACACTCAGCATACTTGGCATATCGGCTAATAATCTGGTTTCTTTTATCTCTGCATGAAGATATACGCATAAATGCATATTTGTTAGTATTATTAGGTACTCCATATACTTTTGGTTGCCGTAATATACTTGTATTTTGTTTAATTGGGTAATGTCATTCTTGTAACGGCGGGGATAATTTTGCTTGCTTTTTGGAGGCCTTTTAGGCATTTTTTAGTTTTATTTTTTCAGGTATATAAATCTCAATTTAAGAATAGTTGTAGTTCTAAAAATCAGTTTCTTAACAGGATTCACCCATGCAGGCTCCTGCTCAGCGTTTTCTTTCACTAAGGGCTCTCGGTGCTCCTGCTGTTGTAGTGTCTTTGGCTCTTCAAGGAGTTTTCCATGGGTTTAAGGATACAAAAACTCATGTTTTATGTCTAGGAAAGTGTTATTGTAATTACTTGCAAGTGAGATATGTCACTATTATGTCTTCAATTTGTTGTCCTTGCGTTCTTTTCCATTTCTTCAAAGTTGAACCACTCTTCATGTCAGTTCATGTGGTGCTGTGTATGCAGGTATTGGGAATCTTTTAGCTGTGATTTTGTTTCCCATACTTATGTATTCTTTCCAAATGGGTGCAACTGGTGCAGCAATTTCCACAGTTGTGTCTCAGTACGTGTTCTTTGACTAGCATTGCAAATTTTCTTTAGTTTTTGCTATGATAATCCCTTGACATAAGATCGTGCTCGAATGTTTATATTTCATATATGTTGTCACCTTCTTAATGCTATGGTTTCTAAATAAGAGAGAAATACTACTGCCTCCAAAGATGGGATCATTACAATTTGGAGGATACATAAAATCTGGTAAATTTGGTTTTGTTTTTCATTTTTTTCTTAAAATATTAAAAAATAAAAATAATCCTTATGTCATTGAACTTCCCTCTTTTGTATGAAGATGCTTTCTTGTCTTACAATTTGACTGAAGCATAACCAGTCAGTTGATATATAGTATGTTCTGTTTTTTAGTTTACTTTTCTTTAGCTAAAATATTACCTATTTCTCTGTTTTAGACATGTTGACCTTTTTCTTTGCCTGTTATAACTAAGGTGTTATATTTTTATTTGATTCTTTCATATATTTTGGGATGTTATAGGTGGTTTTCTTCTTGGAAGAACTCTTGCTGTTCTAGCAACCATGATTTTGGGGACATCAATGGCTGCTCGTCAAGGCCCGGTTGCAATGGCTGCTCATCAGATATGCATACAAGTATGGTTGGCTGTTTCGCTTCTGATTGATGCCCTGGGTGCATCTTCATAGGTATTATTTCTTTCTTTGACTTATATTGCTTTCTATAATGTTTTGATCCTACTAAAGTTGCCCTTGTTTTGGACCACTAGTTTTGGCAAAGTTCTGCTTATTATTATTGTTTTTTTTTGCTCATACTGGTCAATAATAGAGGGATACTTTAGTTTTAAATCTGTTGAAATTTCTCTCTGCATAGTCAACATCTGCACATGATTTGTCTCTGTTGATTTATGAGTTGTTTACTTGTAGGCTTTGACTGCAAGTTATATGTCTAAAGGTGACTATAAGACAGTGAAGGAAATTGCTCACTATGTGCTGAAGGTAAGGTCTTTTTTCTATGTTAATTATTTATCGAGTTTTCTTGTACCTAAAGATTTTTGAATGTCCTACCCATTGAGTTTTTATGGTATATTATTTTTCATCTCAAAATAATTTGTTGCATTAATATCTCTTTGGATATTATATCTTGGATATATGTATTTATTGATTCTTATATATTTTTTCAGTGTCTATGAACTAATATGTTTTCATTGTGATATAGTAATAAAAGTAATCTTATGCGCTCTACTACGTTATTAAAGATGTGGAATTGAATACATCAAATGTTAGATTTTATGGATTAATTAGAACTAATATGAGATTTATTTTATTTTAAACTTTTTATGTTACTTTTTTTGCTTGAATTAATAGGATTATTGTTTATTTGGTCTCTACATATACGCCTATGACTAAGGCAAATATGTTGATTCACTTGTACTAAAGTCCATATTAATTGGATACACTTTAACTTGATTTCTCTTTTTTGAAAGTGAAACAATGTAGGGGAAAAGATGTATTCAAGATGTTATCTTCTCTATTTTATTTTATTTTCCCTAAAGAATTTGTTAACTGTACTGGTTTGTGCACATGCTCCTTTTGATGGTTTATGTATTTGGCATAAGTAAAATAATAATAGTTAGTGGTAGTTTATTTTTGGAAATTGGTGAGAAGGTGTGTTTATTAAAAATCGATTAAGTCATGGAGCTTTATTGAGTCAAAACATGATAGGTGTGTTTCCTATTCTATTACTAAGAATGGTAAAGCTGATATTGATTGATAGTAAGATTTTCTTTTGTGCTTTTTTGTCTCATATGCATTATGATTTGGTTGGTTAGTTGGTTATGGTCATTCTTACTAATCAACTGAGTTGCGGATCTTAAACTTTCAGGGATCAAAGAATCAGAAAGAAAAAAACATATAAAACTCTGCAGCAACAATTTACTGTAGTAATCTTGTTATTCACTTTAAAGGTAAGACTTCCGGCAACAACACCTCTGGCACTCTACAGATTCCCTAGGTATGGAGCTATGCCTTCTCTCATATTCATATCTCACACATAAGTTTATTAGCAGTGGCAATAGGAGTAACTAATTGTTGTTTTTTCCAGAGCATCAAGTGTCTTCCTCCTCTATTCTAATTCTTTGACTTCTTTTAATTCTGCATTAACTCATATGCTCCCTATCATATAATATATATAATGCTATAGTTAGCTATGCAATTTCATATATATAATGGTCATTTTCGTATTTTAAAGAAACAAAAGTTGTTTCTAGCATAGCTGAGCCTGAGAGCGATGATCATAGAGGAGAAAGATCCTATTTTCATATATTAAGTACTAGTTTAAGCTTTATGAGGTATTAGCATCATCTGAAAAGTTGATTCCTTAAGGAGAAAACATAAAAAAATTAGGGTCGATAGAAGATTCTGATCTTGCAATTTCTCTTCTTCATACTACTGGCTTTTAATATTTATCATAATAGGAAACAGCTTCCTAATGAACCCTTAAAATAAATCAATAAATGAGTAAGCAAGACGAAATTATAATAAACTCTAGTGGAATCCTTGAGTTATTGATAAAGAAAGTCTAGTAAGTAATAACTCAGAGTTGAGGGTTCAGTTCCAACAGAGTTGTGCTGAGGATAAGTTAACTTGATATGCCTATAAACCTTGTTTTATTTAATTTTTCATTGAGAAAAGCTCTCAGTTTGAGTTTTTCTTAAGAAGTTAAGAGAGACTAAAAGAGTAGACAAGTTGGAGAAGAAATGCTATTACCATAGTTCTGATAAAAATAAAAAGTTCTCTAGAATTCACTCTTCTCTTCCTGCGGGTGGTTTATGCTAGTTGTCATTTCATGTTGCCGTCATGTTAGTCGAGATGGTTTTGGAACAGAAGTTTAATAGCAGTTAAGTTTACTTTTTTTTTAAAAAAAAAAAAAAAAGCCCGTAGATAATAGATAGTTTTTTTTTTTTTCAATCTAGTTTTAATACTTATCCCTGTTGAAGGTGGAACTATTTTATGTACTAACATAGCAAACTTTCTATGTAATTAAAGAAGAAACTCAATTAATAATAAATGTGAGGAAGTGACTTTTCTATATATCATGAACAAACTTTTCAAGTTCAATGATTGTTTAGGAGGGTGTAGATTTTGGTCCTCTTTCAACATTATATATACTTATCAAAAAAATAATCATGATATATATGTTGTAGTGCCAAATAGATGAAAACATATATTAATCAATGCATTAGTAAAGAGAAAAAGGGCTGACACGCCCTGTGAAACTGGAAATTATAATTATGACATTGATAAGAGCATAACATTGTAAGGAACAACAATGACATGAATAAATATTAATAACAAAAATTAAAAAAAAATTGTTACTGATGATGGCAGTGAGCAACAACCCCTCATCTTTTTTGTTCTTTTATGCTGGTGCTGAGCTTGCCGTTTCAAATTTTGGAAAAAAATTTACGTTTATTTTTTACTCATAGGCATATGCTATCTCCTGGGCAAAATATAATTTTTTATTCAATATGTGATATATAATTAGTCTGTGTAATTTGGTAGTTATATGGCATAAATCAAACTTCTGGGGCATGATGTGAAGACTATTATCTTAAGGGTTTCTTAGTTAGGTTCAGGTTTTGCTTAAATCTCTTAATATGAGAATTCACTTGACAATGTGGAGAAAAAGAAGTTGATTCATTGTGATGTTGTTAATATATAGGAGCTCTATTTATTTAATTATTTTATCATTTTCACTTTTAGCTCAATTTTTGTATACTCAAACTAATAATAGAAGTTGAGATTTAGTTTTTGACCATGTAGTTTACTTTTAGAGTTTGCACTGTTGTCAGAAAACAACACATGATTACATCAATACAGTGAAAGAAATTTAAGAGATGTGAAAGTAGAGGAACTGTTTTTCTCCAGTTTCTGCTTTGTTTTCTTTTGGAGTTGTATATGCATTAAAGGTTGTATGGAATATGATGAAGTTCGTGATGGTGCTTTTGAACTTCTTAATTAACATTCATCAGAAGCTTATGGTTGCTTTGCTAATGAATATACTGTGACAGTAACAATAGAACTATTGACTTTTAGCTATGTTAGTTAGAATTGTATAAATCTTTTTATCTTAGCTTTATTGGTAGATTTGACAATGGTGAAAAGAACTCAACTTTACCAAACTAGCAAATGCTAATCTATTCTGTGCGACTTCAGTTAATTGTTTCTTTTGCCCACCTGTCATAATCTGATGAAACCAAAAAAGAAAATACTGCTAGTATTTCCTTTATATCTTATGTGGAGACTTGGAAATTATGGTTTTTGACACTCTTAAGTAAAAGGCTCATTTCCGAGTAGTTTCGAAGTAGAATGTGTATATTGTTTAAGAAATGATTATTTAACTTATACTAACTTATACATCATTGCAGAAAGATGTTAAGTGCAAATTATACGTAGGGCAAGGTGGTTCAGCCAATCATTTTGTTTACACGAGAGCATAAACATTTATTTTTGGGGGCAAAAAAATGAATAATTTTAATTGTTGGTATAAATGAAATGAATGAAATGAGAGTGGTACTGATAATATAGTTGTGTTTAGGAGTCCACTTAGCAGTTAGCTGGGTTTTGATGGTAAACTTCAGTGAATTACTTTTGGATTTGTTTTGCGGGTGTGAGAGAAGATTCTCTGTTTCTATCATATTCATATGTTAAAGATTCTCTGTTTTCTTTTTCTGGTTTTTTAGTTTTGTTAGCTTCAATTGTATTCAGCTATAATGTTACAACTTCCATCTATTTTGAGTTTTTTAGTTTTTTCAACTTTTTTTTTATCGAAAAAAGGAGTATATTAAAAACACAGAAAGAAATTACAACTGTCAGATTTGAAACACCACCAAACTTACAACAAACTCAAAACAGAGACTAAAATACAAGCCAAATCATAAACTCCTAACCAACTCAGCAATTGATCTATTCTTAGCCAAACATTGTTGACTCAAACAACCAAAAAATCTAGCTTTCAAACTCAAACTTATAATTTTAACTAAACAAAGAAGAGTGCTGGAGCAAAGAGAAAAATAACATGCATTTCTGTTGCACCAGATGCCATAAACCACAGTAGCCAATTTTTGGGCTTCCCTTCTAACCACAGCTTCCATTGAACAAAATTCTTAGGCCAAATGGCAGTGCCTAACCAGTATTTAGTCAGCTCCCGAACCTGATGAGAAAATCTATAGTAAAAAAAAAGTGTTGATGAACTGTTCTTGAGTTCATTTATCAACTTTACCAGTTTATTTTGAGTTTTTATTTGGGCATTTACCAGTTTATGTTTAAAGATTATATTCATTCCTATTGCTCTTTGTAATTAGTTGGTCAATCCACATTTTCCCATTAGTGCCACCTAGAATTGAAACCATGTCATTGATATTACTTTTTACTACTCAATTTCTCTATCAGTAGTAATTAATGCTCTACTATTTTATCAAAGTCATTTTACCAATGACTGGATCTGTAACACTGCCCTTTTGGTCCTCAATATGACAGAAAACTGAATTTCACCATCGATAGTGTTGTATTATACATGGTTAGTGAGTGGTGATGACAGTTGTAGGGAGTTATTTTTTTGAAAGTTGCATGGATTAGATTGAAACATACAAGTTTGATTGGAAATATGAATCCATATTAATGAACGTTAACAATGCATATAAAATTTTGATCCTAATTGATGTTTTGAAATAATATCAGCTCCCAATTTTTATAGTTTGGGTTCTTACAATCTTTATATATGTACTTTGCCTAGAAAGAATATCACTTCTAAGCTCTTTTTTTTTACTGCTTATATTCTGCTGGTTATTTCTCATTTTTAACTACGCTTGATGAATTTATGTCTCATTTACTTTGCCTTGAAAGAATATCACTTCTAAGTTCTTTTTTTTACTGCTTATATTCTGTTGGTTATTTCTCATTTTCACTCATTAGCTACGCTTGATGAACTCATTTTCCCTGCTGGTCATTTCTCATTTACTTTGCCTAGATTTTGGTTATCACTTCTAAATTTCAGTTCAACCTTTACCCTTTCAATTTCTCTTTGTAATTTCAGCCAGAGTATATACTGAATATACTCTGGCATCCCCTAGAAAAAAAATTATTGGATAATAACATCTCAATCATCCCCGGAAAGAAACAATTCAATTATGGAAAAATTACCATTTAATCCCATATATTTAGAAAACGATCAAAACTTACTGTTGTATTGTGTGAAATAGGTACACTCTCCTATCCATTTTGTCAAAATTTACTAAGTCATACTTAAAATGCCTTTAAAGTAAATGTGTGTATATATTTTATCCCCAAATTTTAAGATCGAATTAGATAAATTTTGGATTTCAAAGGCTGCTTTAATATCTATTGACAAATTTTAATTTTGTATTAATCTTTTAGGTATTGATTATATTATTTAGGTTGGGGATCGAATTGGCAAGGAGCATTGCAAAGTTAATTTGCAAGAAGTACGGAATTTGTTCTTTTAACTCTTATTATTAATATCTTAAAAATGTTAGAGGAGTTTGAATATCTTAAATATTCATCCATAGAGAAGTAGGTTATGAGATTAAAATTGTGTGCTGCGATGATAACGGAAGGCTAAAAACTTGTGTGTATTAGAGAAGTAGGTTCTGGAAAATTTGTTTGTGTACTGCGGTGATATAAGGAAGAAAACTTATTGTGTGTTGTTTGAATTTTTTGACTTGGTATTGATAGATGGTTAGGTAAGCTTTTATATGTATAGATTAGTTTTTTCATTATATGTATAGATTAAAATTTTCATTTAGTCATATTGTTTTCATTATTTCCATATGTATAGATTAGATTTAATTGCCACAACCCAAGCTAAAATCTTGTTTTTGATCCAAACCCAATTAGTTAGTGGCTACCATTTTAGAATCTGATTTTTAAATTAAAAACAACACTAGAATCTCTTAAACTAGAGACTATTAAATGGATAGAAAATAAGCCAGCAGAATTAACAAAAAATGGTGGTCAAGACTTGTGTTTAGATAAGCCTCCAATAAGATAACTAGATAAGCATTTAGATAAGCCTCCAATAAGAAAGACTTGTGTTAGAAGTTGTCTGGGATGTTAGGTTGGGAAGATATTGTAGATAGAGAGTGAGATTTACTTAGAGAAGAATTTGGCAATCTTTGGGAAAGGGGAGCCTCTCAATCTAACTCAACCTTGTAATGTTTAGGGTTTTGGTCTATACCAGCACTGTCTATTAATTAATAATGAGGAATTTCTGTAGTTCTCTCTAGTATTTGGTTCCTCAAAAATTACTATAAGGTTTTCAATCAAAGGAAAATCTATCTAAAATAAGTGAAACTCACTTTGCCTTACTGATTTCAACAGAAATCTCCATAATAAAATGCAAACAAGCTTTTCTAGCCACAAAAACAAAAGTAATTTACACATTCAGAAATTGTACACAATATTTTACTATTTATTATCTTTAATATTGATCTCAAAATGAATCCTTCTCTAATTATTTAGTGCAGCTGAAGGAGAGCATTAACTAAACTATTTGTATAGTTTTTAGTTAAAAGAAACTGAATATAGTACTAAGACTTAGAGCAGGATTCATTCTGAGATCAATACTACAAAACTTACATAATAAGAAGACCAAAATCATCGACAATCCCTTACAATCGTGTATAGACAGAGAATATAATATAAAATCTGACTCAAAATTACAAATCTATGAAACAAGTATTAGATAGTGTACCCCACGGAACCCCTTTGCTAGCTTGAAAGTCTTACCCTTGTTCATTGTTGAAACTTCCTTTTACTGGAGTATCAAACACACAAGCACTTCCTACAAATTAAAATCAGTCAAAAAGTCTGAAGCTCCTTAAGTAAGAACTTTGAGGCAGTTTCGCAATAGACTACCAAACCAAACCAAAATGTATTCTGATTTTATCTATATAGCCTATAAGTAGGTCCAAACAAAGTGAGTACAATAGATTAAATTATAATGTATACTAATAGAAAATGGTCACACTAACAAACAGATGGCTATGTATGCTTCTTAAATTGGCCCTGAATTGTGAGATATATGACACTTGTTTTGTTAAAAATGATGTTAAAAATGCATGCTCATTCCATAAGAAACAGGGGCTGATATGATTAGCATAACAGAAAATAGAAAGCCATAATTTAAAAGAAAACCAAGAAATGAAATGCTTTTATTTATTCAAGAGAGTAATTAGCTCGTCGAGGGAAAACTGCCAAGACTAGAGGGAAAAAAACTGGTAAGAATATGATGGTATGGTGGAATAAAATTACAATTAAAAAGTGTAATTTCTTCAATTAATTATAACCCAAATCTGAAAGTACTTAGCCATATGATGGTATGGTGTATTGTTATTATCTATATAGCCTATAAGTAGGTCCAAACAAAGTGAGTACAATAGATTGAATTTATAATGTATACTAATAGAAAACGGTCACACTAACAAACAGATGGCTATGTATGCTTCTTAAATTGGCCTTGAATTGTGAGATATATGACACTTCTTATTCATTGAAAGGAAAATAATTTCAACAACAAGTTTCTGGGTCAGCCATTTCTTTTTATTTGAAACAAGTAAATAATAATATGCTAAAATTAGTACATATGTAAGAAAATAGGTTCACCATAATCCAAGTAAAACTTTACCCACCATTTATATTCTTGCTCATAAAAATAAAAAATAGGAAGAGAAATCAGAGATCATAGATGGAATATTATACAAAGACAAAAATCTAAGTCTGACCATTGATGATACTGAAAGGTTAAATATTTTTGTTTATAAAAGAAAAGATGGTGATGAGGCTGACAGTCTCATCCTTCATGTGATCTATTCTATCATACAAAAATAGTCCACACTCCACACTATGCACTCCACACTCCACACTCCACACTCCACACTCCACACTCCACAAGCTGTTAATATGGCAATGGAATTTTGTTATTGTTGTTATTGTTATTCAGTCCCCTAAGGTAAATTATTAAAGTTGTTATTGTTTTAAATTTTCATTTTAGAAGAACAAATACAGAAACTAATATATTGTCTTTAAAATAAATTTGGTAGAGTATTGCACTAGAAAAAAGACATAACTTTACAGAAGGGAAGAATGCTTGCTATTTGATTGACTGGGCAGATGTAATTGTTACTGAAGATCGTTGGGATTCTAGTGATCCAAAGATAACTGTACATGGAAAGCCTCTTGGACCAGACTTTATGCGAGTATGTGATGTTGATATTGTACCAGAATCCTACTTATTTCATCCTAATCATGCGATGCTTACACTACAAGAAGTAGTTGGTTCCACAGTTGCATGGCCTTCTAAAAAAGTTATTCCAAGAGGTACATTTTCATACTAAAAAAATAACCAATGTTGTATAATTTAGTGTTTGGTTTCTTTGTTTGCTTTGGTGCAGTTGTGAATTCATTATTTTGTATGTGGTGTCCTTTCTTAGATATAATTTCCATAGCATTTTTCTTGAAGTAATTTGTGATGCTAGATAATAACCATAAAATATTTCTTTGTTTATTTTGTAGATGTGACAAGCGAAGTAGAAAAGGATACTTAAGACTCCTTGAAAGTAGTAACTTTATTTATTTCTTTGTGTTGAAAGTAGTAACTTTTAACTATGTTGAATATTTAAGACTCCTTGAATACTTAAAGAACATTTTTTTGTTGATGACAGTGTTGAATGTTTTAAACTAATTTGTGGATTGTTAATACAATGTTGAATGTTCTTACTTTTTGTTATTTGAAAATCAAGTTCATTTGATGATACTAGTATATATTAGAAAGCTAATTTTAATTATATAAAAATAAATTAAAATATAATAGAATAAATTAGTGTTATATAAATAAAATATATAATGAGAATTTAAACATATCTAAATATAACAATAATACGAAAATTGTGTTATAATATCTATTACATTAACACTTTTTATGCAAAGAATTGTGTTATGCAAACTTCATTATATAACACAAATAATGTGTTATACTAAAGTGTAGTATAACACAAAAACTGTGTTATACTAAACTATAGTATAACACAAAAAATGTGTTATACTAAAGTGTAGTATAACACAAAAAAAGTGTTATACTAAAGTGTAGTATAACACAAATTTATAAGTATTGAAATGTGTTATATAGTTGACTATAAATAACATAATTAAGCACTTATCTATATATTAAAATAATACAGAAAGTGTGTTATCGTTGACAGTATAATAACACATCTGTATAACAATTATAAATTGTTATGTAAAGTACCCTGACCTACGATAACATAGTCGGTCTTAACACATCAAAAAGTGTTATGGTATGTTTTGATAACAGATTTTTGGTGTTATTAAAAGCATTTTTTCTTGTAGTGGTGGGGCGCCAGATCTAGATGTTAAAGCACGTGGGGGTGGAGCTGGGTTAGGCGACAATTGGTGTTGGGGTCAGATCTAGGTTAGATGGAGCTGGGTTAGGCAGCAACCGGTATTGGGGCAAGACTAGGTTGGGAAACACCAAGCTTCCCTTCCGATCGGTAAGCTTCTGGGTTCTCTATGCGGTGCCAGGTGTGACAACATTGGGAGGCCAGATTGGCTTGATTCCCTTTTGATCGGCTTGGCTCTTCAAGTCAACGCAGGCTGGGTGGCCGACGTTGAGGAGCTCTCTGTCATCAGCCGGAACCCAAGGTCGAGTTCGTCGTCCCACAGTCGGCATCAAGTGGTTTCAAATATGGGTTTGAGATGGAGATCAATGGATGAAAAATCTATGAGTTTGGGTTTGAACTTTTCTGTCTAAATCGATGGGTTTCTTTTAGGGTAGAATTGCAAATCTGAGATGGAAAGGGATTTTCATTTGATTTCTAGTTTTAGCAAGAACAATATGATGATGATGACGACGACGATGATGGAGGCTCTTTGAAGAAGAAGATGGAGGCTAATAGATTGGGACTAGGGTTTAGGTTTATTAAGTTTTGATTTCTTTGGCTTAATTTTTTTTATTTTACATTATGTTTAGTGAATATTAAAGCTGATAGATTAGGATTAAGATTTCTAAATTATGTTTTGATTTATTAATTAAATATGATTATTTTTGTTAATTTTTATAAAATTATTTATGTTAATTTTTTCTTATTTACAATAGTTTTGTTTTAATTATTTTTAATTTAAAAACAATTTAATAATTTAAAAATATATATATATTTTGATTATTTATTAAATTCATTAATTAATAAAATATGAGGGAATTTTGGTCATATTTAAATAAAGTTTGACCAAAATCTGGTCCAGGAACTCTTTTGTTCTATTTTGTAAAATGTAGAGACTAAATTGTTATTTAACAAAATATAGGATTTGATCAGTAATTTTTGTAAAATACAGGGTCTAAAATAATATTTATCATATTTGTAAATAAATAATTAATTATAAAGGGGTAAAAGAAGTAACAAAGTAGGTGCCGATAGAAGCACCCTTGAATATTTTATTTTTGGAGTAAAGAAGAAAGGAAAAAAGGAAGCCTAGTTTGTAAAGAGAGTGATTAATGCCCAAACATGTATTTTACTAGCAGTTAATATAGTGCAGATGGGTGGTTAGTAAAGATATACAATATAGACAATGACGAAGCCAACTGAATTAATTTAAAAATAACGGAATAAGAGATTTAACATTAAGCTAGAATATCAATATAATTATATTTATTATAATGACATAGAAATAACATGACTGAATCTGTATAATAATTATTGATAAGGAGATAGAGAAAATAAATTACTTAACTTTACTAACTTTAAAAAATATTGTGAATCAAATTAAACTTACCTTGCACATAAGATCATCTTTAATCTTACCTATAATCGACAACTTCAGACATTGTAGGCCTCATGGCAGGGGATGATTGTATTCACATAAGAGCAATTTCTATGAGTCTCTTCACTGTTTCTCCTTCGTACTCATCCACCTCCAACTTTTCATCCACCAACTCCATGTGCTTGTTATTCTTATAAAGATTCCATGCCTGTACGTAACATGAACAAAATCCAAGTAATTTTTCCAACTTAATTAGTAGAATATCATTACAACAAATAATGCTTTTAGGAGCGATAGATGTCGTTCCTAATAACGCTAAAAGTTGCCCCTAATAACATCAGTGGTGACATATCGCTTCTAAAAATTCGCTCCTAATAAGTCGACGCTAATATGCATTATTAGCGGTGACACATAAAGTCACCCATAATACTTTGACAGTCACCTAAAAAAAAGGGGTTCTCAAAATTAATTTTCTCCCCTAATAATAAAAAGTCATCCCTAATGCTCTATTATTAAGGATGACTTGTAAATTATTAGGGGCGACTGTTGCCCCTAATATACTGTTACAAATAAAAATATTTATTAAAAAAAATAGAAATTTTAAAATTATATATATTTTTTAAAATGCAGAAAAATAATAATTTGTTCAAATTACAAAATAATATCCATGTATATATTAATTAAAAGTAATTGCTTAATATAAAATATAATCTCTCAAATCCCCAGCGTCTTCCATATCATCCCCTTCCGGTGCCTGCGGTGCTGCCAAGTCTGCGGTGGCTATGGTGTCTGCGGAGGCATCAGCCACGGATACCGAGGAGGTCACGATGATCCTCTATCTCCATAAATGTATGGATAGGGATAGGGATAGGGATGAGGTTGAGACGACGGTCCACTCATATGAGCAGGTGGAGGTTGCGACAAAGGTCCACTCATATGAGCAGGATAAGCCTGAGGGTGCATAGGCATCGACCATTGATACATGTATGAGTAGGTCGGAGGTTGAGACGACCACGATGGTGCAGGCATGCCGGGATGGCATGGTGAAGGCTGAGTGTAACATCCTACTAATCTAGGACCATTACACTGTGTATTTTAAATAATGCTTAACTCGCTAAACAAGTCATTAAGACTTTAAAACATGTAATTAAAACTAACTCAAGGATTATGCATTAAAATTTTGGCCAAACAGTAACCATTTCATTAAAAAGATTTTAGTTCGTACACGGGATCCAAAAAGAGTTTATAAACTGGCACCGATACAACATAAATGCAAAAAGCCAGCCGAGGCAGCAAAATCAAGGTTCAACCCTAGTTCCAGCAAGCAATATGGACTATGGTGGTCGAGATGGCCGCATATGTACACTCTGCCTATGAAGCTCTCCAACTCATGGCTAGTCCAACTTTTCCTTTCCCTTACCTGCACCACGTAGCACCCATGAGACAAGACTCAGCAAGGAAACATAGACAGATTCATAAACAATTATTCAACAGACTATTAATCATAAATATCATGCTTAGTAGTTATAACCAATACTCAGGCATGCACTTAGTCCATTTAAGCTGCCATAGAGCCACACAAACACCCATCGCACAATTCCCTTTGGAAACGGTTATAGATCCAGTCAAGCGTGTACCACACTCCATGTTCAGAGTGGCTATCGATCCATGCAAGCGTATATCACACTTCTAGGTTGGCCTAGCCATAACAACCTGCGTTCAACACGCTATCACCGACCATGACTTATAAGTTGAGCTTCTATATTGGCCTCGCCATTACGACCTACGTTCTGCATGCTATTGTTATCCTTGAATTATAAGTCGAACTTCTATGTTGGCCCTGCCATTTAGCCTGCGTTCATCACACTATTTCCATCCTCAACTTATAAGCCGAGCTTCTATGTTAACCCTGCCATTCGGCCTGCGTTCAGCATGCTATTGCAGTCCTCGACTTATAAGTTGAGCTTCTATGTTGGCTCTGCCATTCGGCCTGCGTTCAACACGTTATTGCCGTCCTCGACTTATAAGCTGAGCATCTATGTTGGCCTTGCCATTTCGGCCTGTGTTCAGCACGCTATTTCCATCTTCGACTAATAAGCTGAGCTTCTATGTTGGCCCTGCCATTTCGGCCTGCGTTTGGCACGCTATTGCCACCCTCAACTTATAAGCTGAGCTTCTCAATCAGATACAACACAGATAAACATCTATTACATAATATAGATTTGCACAGTGTACTCAATCATGCTTAATAAGACATATCAGACACAGTTATAATCATGTTAAATAATTGGTGATTGAGCCCTGATCTCAGACCGGGTGCAGTTTTCTTACCTTAAGTCCTGAGCGAATATAGTATAGCGACCCTGAGTACGATCCTTTCCTCCTGAGCCTAGCGATACACCCTAGTCACAACCATAACATGGAATAACTATCAAGAAACAAACCAATAAAAGCTTTCGGACCAAGTCCTAGCCTCCGAGACCTTGAATTCTACTAAACCGGGTAGTAGAACCAATCTCAAGCCCTTAGGTTTGGGTTCCCATAACCCAAAATCTCACTTTTGACTTTTTCCCAATTTGAGCAGCGACACCTCCCACTAAGGTTCGTGGCGCCTGAATAGGCAAAGAGCCCGCCCAAATTTTCCCTGCACTTGAGCCGCAACGTAGCCCGCCAAGCGCCGTGACACTAAGGCGGTTCAAGGCACCCCTGCCTCAACTTACTTCATGCGAGTCGCGACGAGACCTTGTGAACCCAGTTTTTCTAGTGATTTTAGAATCGTTGCTCACTCAAATCCATCTCAAAATACCCTTTTCACCTAGAATTAACCACAGAAATGGTCTCAACAACACATGCATACAATATGCAACCTCCCAAAGCCTCTAAAAGACTTCCAAACACAAGATTCAATGACTTCGCAAAAGAAAAAAAAAAAAAACTCAAAGGCTAGAGAACTTGAATTACCTCTTAGAATTTGAATTCTCCATTGGATTCCTAGCCTTGACTGCTCCCTAATCCTCAATAGCAACCTCCAAACTCCACCAAAACTTTCTCTAGATTTGGAATTCAAAACTTTCTCTTCAAACACTTACAAGGAGGCTTCCACGAAGAGAGAGAAAGGCATATACGGTTATGAGCTAAAGGCTCAATTACTTAGCCTAATATGCTCAGCTCAAGGGTTCAAATGACCAAACTACTCTTGCCTCTTAACTCTTCTCTCAAAGCCCTTCAAGGGAAAAAGGGTCATTTACACTCTCATCCCACATTACACTTATAATTCTCAATTAATTCTGCCAATCCTGGAATATCACTATTCTCCCCAAAACATGACTCATACTCTGACGAGTCCCGGTAACTCATTGAATTACCAAAATACCCTTTGGCTCACCCCGAGCCGAGTAGTAATCCCCTTTGTGACTCTACCGCTGTCTTGATCAAAATGACTGACTCCTACCGAATATCCCAAATATATTCACATAATAATGTGGTCTCAATCATATAATATCGTATAATCACATATATACCCACAGTGGGTTAAAATTACGAAAAATGCCCTTCTTAACAGAACGGGTCTATAGTCACATTTAATACATTTAAACATGCATAATCAGTCATATTATAATATAACCTATGTCATTCACATAAATAATCAATTAATTCACATATAAACACATAATATTCCAATAATGTCCTCCTGCCCCCCTAATCAAGACACTAAGCCTTATTAGGAATTTTGGGACGTTACAACTATCCCCTCCTTATAGAAGTTTCATCCTCAAAATTTGTCTAAACAATTCGGGATAGTGATCTCGTATATCTGTCTCTAAATCCCAGGTCGCTTACTCGACCTTACTATTCCTGTATAGAATTTTAACCCGAGGAATAGTCTTGTCTCACAAGACTTTATCTTTCCTAAGCAAGATTGAATCAGTCGTTCCTCATAGAATAACTCTGCCTGTGGTTTCAGATCTTCTCTAGGATCTCAGAAGATCTCGCAAATGATCACTTTGCTTTCCTCCAAACCGCTTCACTTCTCTCAAAGTGAAACTCGAAGGAAGGCATAGTCTCCAACTTGGAACTCTATACTCCTACGCTTAAGACCAGTGCAGGTCCTCTATCTATTATGGAAGCGAGTATTTGAGCTATGATTTTCTCACTAACCCCATTGGTCCTTTAAATTATTTTAGGACCCAGGTATTCTCTCTCACCCATTTCATCCCAATAGATGATGACCTACCCTTCCTATCTTACAACATTACATATGAAGCCACTCCAATCATCAAAAGTTAAATGTTGTTATAGGAAAAAATTAGTCAGAGACACATACTTATTCCAAGACCCTTCAATGTCTAATACACACGCCTAAAGCATGTTTATCCATATCTGAATCATCCTTTTAGTTTTGTCCATCTGTCTGAGGATGATAACCGGTACTAAACTTAAACTGGGCACCTATAACCTTCTATAGACTTTTTTTTTTTCCAAAGCCTGGAAGCACGGGTGGAGTCCCGGTCTAACACAATAGACTTCGGAGCCCCACGAAATTACACAATTTCCTTCACATACAACTCTACATACTGATCCACAATCATTGAGACTGAATCATACTGACCCACTGTCCCGGGCAGTCCAATTATGAAGTGCATAATAATGTCCTCCCTCTTTCCCTCAAGAATACCCAGAGGTCGTAATAGCCGCGCTAGTCCTTGGTGCTCAACTTTCACCTGCTGACATACTAGGAACTTAGCCACATAGTCAATCACATCTTTCTTCCTCCCAGGCCACCGATACAAGGTCTTTAAATCTTGTTATGCCCTCACAGAGCCTGGATGCAATGAAATAGTATCACATGGGATTCACCTAGTATTTCCCGTCCAATACTCACATCTATCATAACACAGATTCGACCCTTTACCTCAATAAACTCATTTCTAAAACTGTATAGCCCTTAACCACTCCATCCAGGACATTCTCTCTATACCTCATCAATTGATTATCATTCAACTGACCTTCTTTTATTCCCTAAAAACGAGTAGGATACAAAATAGCGTTGGCTAACTAGACCGCCACCAACTCAAGTCCCGCTAAAATCATATTCTTTCAACTGTCGTGACGCATCGACAATCACTTTCCCAGCCTGCATAAGGACACAACCTAACCCTTATCTCGGTACATCACTATATACCACAAACTACTCTTGCTCGGTCTCTGACCGAAAATTAATCAGGGTACCATCAATGGAGATCATCACAAATCAGTCTACATAACCCTTGAACACTGTGTTCATCAAATCCATAAAGGCTTGTATAAAAGGATGTCTACGACATGTCTTTCTCCTTGATCTTCAACTGATGATAACCATATCAAAGATTAATATTCGAGA
Organism: Humulus lupulus; assembly: GCF_963169125.1. Taxonomy (NCBI): domain Eukaryota; kingdom Viridiplantae; phylum Streptophyta; class Magnoliopsida; order Rosales; family Cannabaceae; genus Humulus; species Humulus lupulus. The sequence goes on along the minus strand of NC_084801.1, from coordinate 18,710,216 downwards.
ACTTTGTCTTACCTTGCAACTTGACCAAATAAATCATCAATCCTTGGTAGAGGATACTTACTTTGGATAGTCAACCTGATCAACTATTTGTATTCGACACACATCCTCAATGTCTCATCCTTCTGTTTCTTTACAACCCCAAACTGGTACATCTCATGGTGAGAAACTAGATCTTATAAACCTCAAATCTAGTAGTTCTTATACTATACTTTCAATTATGTCCACTCTACTGGAGCTATTATGTACAATGCCTCAGATACCGATTATATCCCGACATCAATCCCATAGCTGACCTAATCCCCCGACATGATGGTAATTCCAGTAGATTCTTGGAAAACCCATCTGAAGTCTCTTTGGCCAATCCATTCCTCTTTGATCTAATTGATACAATCCTGGTGGTATCCACGACAATAACTAAGAATCCCGTGAACGCTAACGAGTCCTTTCTTTCAAACTCAAAGGTTTTTACCTTTTCTTACAGTCTATGGTTGCCCCATACTAGGCTGGCCAGTCCATGCCAACATTATATCCAGATCTTCTATAACTAGCCTAATCAAATCCATTGATAACCCTCTACTAGTAACAATCTGATCCATCTCCTAGAAACTACAAATTTCCAGTAGGCAATAGGGTCTCAAACCCCATAACGTGATAATCGCATAATCTGCACCATCTATCTATGCCTTTACTAGATACCAAGAGATATATTAGCGGCGATTACATAGTGTCTCCACTGATAATGACATTATTAGGGGAGATTTTGAGTCAGTCCTAATAGTGTCAACCCTAAAATTCATTGTTGCACTTTTCAAATCCTTGTACTTATAATTGACAAGGCCTTGTAATTTCGTACCTCCCAATATGTTACTTGTACGAAGGGATTAATTAATATGATAAATTTTGAATAACTAATCTTATTAAAAATTGAAAATAAATTAATTAACCTTCTTTAAATTAATGCAAATCTTTTAGGCGGGGAATTTAGTCTTTCTGTATGAAGAATTCTCATATCCATGAAAAAAAATATTACTAATCTAACCATGCATGTATATATTTATTTAGAAGGTATTGATGATTGATATATATTATTTAAATTACCTCTGGAAACTGCCTGTTTCTTTTTCGAATATCGTTTAAACCAAATAAAAATTCCAACTATGATAAAAAACAATAGAGCACATTCACCTCTTGCTACGCCTCCAATTAAGGTTTTCTTGCTTGAACTACCTCCTGCCACAATTGATTAATATATATGTGTATATATATTATTTATTGGATGAAGAACACATCTCAAGGTGATTAAAATACAAAACATTGGTTGATATGTTGTAACGCCCAACTAATCCATGACTGTTACACTGTGTGTTTAAAATAGTACTTAACTCGTTAAACGATTCATTTGGACTCCAAAGTGTAATCAAAGTTAATTAAAGGTTTAGGTACTAAAATATTTGGTCAAAAGGATTAGACTTTTCATTAAAACTTTAAATATTTACAAGGGATCCCAAATAGCACTACTACAAAATACCCTTTACGGAACACATTTTTAGAACACGCACCTAAATGCATGTCCTTAAAAATGTCTGTGGAGTTTTTAGGACGCTCATTGAGAGTCCTTAAAAAACACAATTTAGGATTCGCAACGAGTGTCCTAAACAAAATGTGAGTCCTAAAAAATCCAGGGGAGAAAAATTAGGTTAAATTCCGATGGTGACTTTAAAGGGCACGCTTTGCAAGTCCTAAAAGAGTATTAAGGGCTCCCAAAGCATGCCCTTAAAATTGTTAAGTAAAAAAAAGATCTAAGAACTTAGACACTTTTCGAATTAAGGTATAGGGGATCCATTTTTTCAGCACAAAGAAGAAGAAAGTAATTATCTCTCACGGATTTGGGGCTTAGGGTTGGTTGTGCTTAGCTGGCTGGAGTTTAATGGTGGTGAAGCCAATGGTGGCTGCTAGGATTTGTGGATGGTGAAATGGACGGTGGTAGTTGCGTTCTCTACAATTGGGTTCTCGGCATCTGGGTTCTCTTCTCTGGCGGCTGCGACGCTTGTCTTCCTCAGCTTCGGCGTGGGTTCTCGGCATCTCGGCGGTGGGTGGGTTCTCGACAGTGAGGTTTGATAGGAGGTTTTGTTTTGTTTTTTTTTTTGCTTCAATTTATTTGATAAATAATTCTTTAATTATTCGTTAATTTGTGTATTTGTTTAGAGTTTGGATAAATTTGAAATCCCTAATTTCAAATTGAAGTCTCTTATTTTCTAACATTGAGTGGGTAAGTATTTTATTTGAGTTTGCTTATGTTACATTAATTTTTGGCTAAATTGCTAAGTTTCTATTACTAAAAATCTAAAAATTAGAATAATTATATGTAATAGATATATAGGTATATATGAAACACATTATCTAAATCTTTACTGTAACAGATAGTAATTAATTGAGGTCTTTGTTTTTTTTTTTTTAACTAATTACAATTCTTATTGCTATATTTTGAGTTATTTTTGTTGTGGTTGGTCTAATTTTAATAATATGTGATATGATTCTTCAAAAAAATTTCTCATTTTGTTTTTGGATAACATTGAAGAATATCTTTTTATTGAAAAAAAGTGTTTGGTTTTAGTTTTGTTTTCTCATTAAAATATGGCACTATTTAACAAAAAAATAAAAGTGCTAGTTAGCTTTTGAAACGTTGCCATCAAAACACATACTTGTAGAAATTTCTTACTATAATTTTCATTTTTAGGTTGATGAAAAATGGTCAAAGAGTAAATATTAGAGAAAAAGTAAATAGGATCCATGGAATAAGATTAAAGAAAAGATTAGAGAAATTTAAAGATTGTAGGATTATATATTTATTAGTAATTATTTAAGAATTATAAAATAATGTGATTATGATTTATAAAATATTTTAGTGACTCCTTTTAAAAATAAAAGATTTAGTGATTTGAAACACATGGTATAAGTTCTCTAGGAATCAACATGATTTACTATTTAAATTATACTTGTGTGAAGTTTTTAAAATTAAATGTCAACATCTGACCTTTTTCTTTTTTTATAATGTTGATAATAATGTTTAGGTTAATATTTTAATTGGTCTTATAGCATTGGATTGGTAGATAATTGCAAGATGTATGTTGTATTAGATTTTGATTTTTTTTAATCTTTTACAATTTTGAATAACTGTATAACTTTAGTAGAGTTTGAATATCTTAGATATTCATCCGTAGTGAAGTAGGTTTTGGGAAGTCTGTGTGCTGCAGTGATAACAGAAGGTTGAAAATTTACATGTCTTAGTGAAGTAGGTTCTGATAATTTTGTGTGCTGCAGTGATATATGGATGAAAACCCGTGTGTTGTTTGATTTGTTTGAATTGTTGGTGTTGATTGTGACAGATGACTAGGCTAGTAAATTAGGGGATATGTTGTCCGATTTTTTGTAGATTTTTTTATACTTAGTTTTGTTTTGAATATTTATTTTATTTTCTTAATTTGTATTTTTTTATTAAAACATATAGGCACAATATGAAAAAGGAATGGAAGTGAGTTGATAGGTTGTCAGTGGAATATATAAAAGGGGTCGATGAGTTTCTTAAATTTAGTTTGGATCATGGCAAAGATCCAAACTAAATTTGTTGTCCTTGTAGTAAGTGTGGAAATATGAAAAAGATGACCGCCACATTGATAAAAGAGCACTTATATTTCCACGGGATAGAGAAAAGTTATAAAATATGGTATTGGCATGGAGAAGAGCTTCATGTTACTCTCCTAGGATTAATGAAGTTCAAAATTATAAGCAATTTGATCTTGAGGATAATTTAGATGAAATGATTGGTGATGCATATTATGAATCAGAAGTAGATCTCATTAAGTTCAAAAATCTTCTAAATGACGTTGAAAAGCCGATTTACCCTGGTTGCACTAAATTTACAAAGTTGTCACCCATTCTTAGATTGTACAACATGAAAGCCAAAAATGTATGGAGTGATAAGAGTTTCATGGAATTGTTAGTTTTTTTTTTAAAAGATTTATTGCCTGAAGAAAACGAGATGCCCGTGTCATTTTATAAGGCTAAGAAAACTATATTCTCATTAGGCTTGCAATATGAAAAAATACATGCTAGTCCTAATGATTGTGTATTATATCGGAATAGCCTTATAGATGTGAATTCGTATCCTGCTTTTGGTGTGTCCAGATGGCAAAAGAAAATGAATTCAGAGGAAGTTAAGGAATGAGTACCAACAAAAGTTTTGTGGTATATTCCGCCAATTCCTCGTATGATTCGTTTTTATCGAAATGTTGATCATGCTAAGAATTTGACTTGGCATGCAAATGAGAGAATAAAGGACAATAGACTTAGACATCCTGCTGACTCACTAGCATGGAAAACAATGGATTTTGAATGGCCTTCATTTGCCAATGAATCAAGAAATATTCGTCTGGCTCTTTCTACGGACGTAATTAATCCTCATACTTCTCTCAGTAGTAAGTATAGTTGTTGGCATGTTATGCTAGTCATATATAATGTACCGTCATGGTTATGTATGAAGAGGAAGTTTACCTTATTGACCTTGCTGATATCAGGACCTAAACAACCTGGTAACGATATTGACGTCTACTTGATGACTTGAAAAATGTATGGAATGAAGGGGTTATGGCATATGACGCATACTGAAAAAAAGAGTATACCCTTCGAGCATTATTGTTATACACAATCAATGTAACCTCCCAAAATTACCTAATAAGACTTAGGGCCTTGATTAGGGGGCCTGGATGACAATATATGGAATTATATGTTTATTTGATATATTTGATTGTGATTATGTGAGTTATATGATAAGATAGCTAGTTATGCATGTTTAAGGATATTAAGTATGCATATGGGCACACTTCTTATTAGAAGGGAAACTTTCGTAATTTGGCTGGCCCGTTATGGGCATAATTGTTTTTATATGTTCATATATGTGGTATATGTGAGAGGCCATATTATTATGTGCGTTTATTTGGGTTACTCGGCACGAGACAATCCTAGGGAGCAAGTTAGCGGGAAAGTCACAATGGGACCCAATACACGACTTAGGGTGAGTCAAGGGGTATTTTAGGTATTTGTCATTAAATCGGGGTTATCAGGTAATGGGAATGAATAATTGAGGATTTATTTGGAATTAGTGAGATTAGGAGGGTATACTTGAGATTTTGACCATTTTGCCATTAGAGATGTTTTTTGGTACCCCAAGCCTCGGGATTAGCTTAAGTATACTTAACCCTTGAGGTAACACAAAAACACTTAAACACCTCTCACAATCGACTCTTTCCCTCTCTGTTTTTTCTCTCAACTTTCTAACGGAGCTCTTTAAAGAACTAGGAAGATTTTGGCTAGAAACTAAGGAATTGAAGGCTCGGGATTAGAATTCTGATAGCTTGTGGCTAGGGGATCACCATTCATATCTGAGGTAATTTGTTAATCTCTGTGTTTAGCTGAATTTTGTTAGAATTCATAGCTATTCTTGAGGTGTTCTTGAGCCTTATAGCTCAAGAGTTGAATTGGAATTTTTGATGAGTTTTGCATCAAGGTTTTAGTTGGGTTTTGTTGCTGGGAAGATATTATAATTGTTATGAGGATTGAATTATTGTTTTAGGGTGAAATTGGGATAGTTCTGGTTGGATTTGGCTGAAGAAAAATGGAGGAAATCTGGGTTTGCAGGGCCAAGTCGCGGCCTTGTTCTTGAGGGGCCGCAACCCAACCTAACCCAGGGCCCTTGGGGGCTTCTGTCTGGGAGGCGCGTCGCGACCCCCAAGGGTAGGTCGCGGCCCGTATCCATTATCAGGGGAGGAGGGCCTCTGACTTGAGGGGCGTGCTGCAACCCTCAAGGGCAGCTCATGACCCGCCTGGGCTGTTTTGGCCATGGTAAGTTTTTAGTGGCAGGAATCTTTTCCTTAGGACTCGGGATCGATTCTACTACCCGGTTTAGTAGAGTTCGAGGTCCTGGAGGATAGGACTTGGTCCAAAAGCCTTTATTTGCTCATTTTTGATGGAATCCTATATTATGGTTGTGACTAGGATATCGCTAGGGGCTTGGAACTGGGATCGTGCTCAAGGGTCGTTCTTATTTTACGCTATACTCGGACCTGAGGTAAGAAAACTACACCCAATACGTGTTATATGTGATTAGGACTTGGCTCGACTGTTAATAATATTTTGAATAGGGCTTGGGCCCCTGAGAACGATTATGTTTAAGTTGTCATTTCACTTGTTGGTTAAAGACACTTTAATATTCTATACCTACATAAATGGTACGTGAATGTTTGCATGGGTTGCGTGGCTAGGACTTGGCCCTGTTAAATAAGCATGATTATTACTATGACTATGTAGTTATTTGATGATGTTATGTGATTAATATTTATGTGTGCTTGTCTTGTTGGGATACGCTTATCAATATCTGTTTCTATGTTGATATTCAGATACATGGTATAGGGCTTGACTTATAAGTCAAGGACAGCAATAGCATGCTGTGCGCTGGTCGAAAGGCTTAGGCCTAAATCAGCAATGTACTTGTAATGTCCCAAATTTCCTAATAAGGCTTAGGGCCCTGATTAGGGGGGGCCAGGAGGGCCATAATTGATTTAATGTGTGATTATGTGATTATATGCATGATTATGTGAATTATATTATTGTATAATGATATTTGCATGCATGTGGGCCCACTTCTTATTAGAAGGGCATTTTCGTAATTTTGGTCGTTAAGGGTTGTATAGTTATGTGCATATATGCGATATTTGGGTGCGACCACATTATTATGTGGATATGTTAATCTATTCGTCATGAGACAATCCTAGGATGCAAGTTAGCGGTTCGGTCATAACGGGGTTAATTATCAGGCTCGGGGTGAGCCTAAGGGTAATTTGATGCTTAGTACATTACCGGGAATGAGCGGGTAATGGGATATGATATATTAATTATTTGAAGTATTGGGAATAATGGGAATTGGAGGATGTTAATTTTGATTAACAAGATAGGTGGGAAATGACAATTATGCCCTTAGGTGGTTTGGATGAATTAAATAGCCCTAGGGGCATTTTGGTCATTTTGACCTGTGGATATACTCAGCCAAGGAAGGCTGTGGAGTGAAGTAGGCAGCAAAAGCATAGTTCTACTCTCTCTCTCTTGATCATATTTCCCTCTCTCTTCCCATTGGAATTTTGAAGCCAAGCTAGAAATTCAAGCTTCAGGGTTAAGGCTTGGAGCTTAGGATTGGATTGCAGCAATTGAAATGGGTTTAAATCGTAATTGAGGTAAGGTTTTCAGCTTGATTCTCAAGGATTTTGCTCTGTTTTTATGTAGTTTGAAGGCTTGGGAGTTTGATTGTGGAGTTGGGAATTTGGTGATGTTTCAAGTGGTATAAAGCTTGGGTTTTGATGTTAGTATGGTGATTATGTTGTTTATATGATTGATTGTGATTTTAGGATTGTTTTGTTGAGGTTTATATTAAAGGAAATGTAGGAGAGTTGGGTTCGCGGGGTCAAGTCGCGACCGAGTTCATGCAAGTCGCGAATTGAATGTGTTTCAGAGCCTCCCTTGGGCTCTGTCAAGCAGGCGCGCTGCGACCCATAGGGTCAAGTCGCGGCCCGCCTCTAACACTCAGATAGGGGACCTCACTGACTTGGGGGCGCACTGCGGCCCTTGGGGGCAGGTTGCGACCCGCCTTTCCCTTTTGTGCCAAGATGACTTTTAACGAGTTTTAAGCGCGAGGTTTCGATTCTCTTGGCTCAGAATCGAATCTACTAACCGTTTTAGTAGGAATCGAGGTCCCGGGAGTTGGGTTTTAGCCCATGAACCTTTTATTACTCATTTTATTGATGGGATTTCATATTTGGTTATGATTAGGTGACCGCTAAGGGCCTAAGGACAAGATCGTTCTCAAAGGATCGTTCTTCATTTATTTTATGGTCAAGTCTAAGGTAAGAAAACTGCACCCAGTATGTGATGTATATGATACATGTGGTTATGGCGTGAGATAAATGTTGAATATGGAATTGATGAGAGCTTGAGTCTCTGTACTTGTGCATGATTATGATTATGATTATGATTATGATTATGATTATGCTTGTGATTATTGGTTAAGCATGTTGAATGCCTTATATCTGGATGTTTGAATGTGCATGATTATATTTATACTGGTGATTGTTGATGAGGCATGTTGAGTGCTCTATAAATGGACCTTGATTTCATTACATATGTCTGGTAGCATGGCTTACTTGTGAATGGCACTGACTTATTAGTCAGAAACGACATTAGTGTTTAGAAATGGTCGTGAAGCTCTGACTTATCAGTCATGGTCGGCCGTAGTACTGAGCACTGGTCATATAGTGTTGACTTATAAGTCAAGAGTGGCATTATCATGTTTAACGCAGGCCGAAATGATTAGATCTAATCAATATGAGCATTAAATACTGGACCGACCTATTGGTCGAAGAAAACTAAAGCGCTTGTCTAGTCTAAAGGCTAGTTACTCAGAGCTAAGGCTAAAAGGCTCAGGTGACTGAAACGTCACATGGCTTGGGGTGTAAAACCCTAGAGAGACTTATTAGTCATCTATTCAGAAAGACTTATAAGTCATCTATCTAGAGAGACTTATTAGTAATCTATCTAGAAAGACTTATTAGTCATCTACCCTAGAGAGAGAGTGACTTATTAGTCTTATACTCAGCGTGCAAGACTTCATAATCATTTATTAGTACTTGCCTGCATGCATGAATAGGGTTATTATTGCTAGGCATACTTATTATGACTTGGTGACATGTTATTGTCTGTTTATTAGCATGTTTGAATTTTCTTGCTGAGCTTCAGCTCACGGGTGCTATGTGGTGAAGGTAAAGGTAAAAGAAAGCTGGACCATCCTTGAGTTGGAAAGCTTAGATGACGATGTGTACATATGCGGCTGCTCAACCACCACACCAGAGGGTTTAAAGAGGAACTAGGGTTAAGCCCTCTTTTGCCTCTTTGGTCGGCTGGTTGTAAATATTTTATTGTAATTAACCTTTAAAATATATTTTGGGATCCCAATGTATACAATTAATGTTTTAGTGAAACGTTGTATCTTTGACCAATTTTTTTTACCCTAAATCGTTAATCACATTTAGTTACACAATTATGGTCAAATGACTCGTTTAGCGAATTTAGCACTATTTAAAATGCATAGAGTGACGGTACCTGGGTAGTAGGGCATTACAACTTGGTATCACAATGAGCCAAGGTTAAGGGTTCCTGTAGACAAGCTGGGCATGTACACTCGTCACTAAAGACAAGCTTCACTCAGGATATGGTAATTATTTATGTGGTTATGTGCTTAACTGCTTAAATAGAATGTAAATTCTTTACCTGCATGCCTTATTAGGGAGAATGATATTCTGTTAGGGCTTAGCCCTTGAATATGAATATGATTATGTGATTACCTGCTCAGTGATTATATGAATGTGTTATTGCATGCTAGAGTTGAGAGCATGGTATGTATGTTGGAAGAGCAGGGGTATGAATTGATGTATGAATGTTGTGGGCGTGTTTTTAGTACCGCAGTGGTTTGTGAATGCGGTATGGTATGATTGTTCCTGTGGGGGAAGGCTTTTGAATATGCTCATCATATTTAATGGGTCAAGTTATTGACTGCAGATTTAGTCAGAGGGTATGTACCCAAGGAAGTTAGTGAGACCTGGTGGTAGTTATACCGCGGCTGGAAATTATAGCCAGGACCTAAGTCTTCACCTGCCCTTCAGAATTTTCAACAGGTGTTTGCAGATATACAATTACGATTGCAGAGGCAAGACGAAGAGATCAACATGTTTAAAACAGAAGCAGGTTCTATCAGGGAACACCTCTTCCTTTGCTTTGCTTGGAGTGGCACCGGTATTGGCTCAACCTAAGGTTGAGAATAGGCGGGAATTTCTTTGTGGAAGATTCTAGGAATATTACCCTCCAGTTTTTGAGGGAGGCCTAGATCCATTTAGAGATGAGCAATGGATGTGCATGATTAGTTAAATCCTAGACAGTATGGGGGTGGTAGGTCACGATAGGGTGATCTGTGCTACATATATGTTGCGGGATGATGCCCAGACGTGGTGGGAAGTGGTATCCCAGACATGAGATTCAACTATGATGGACTGGAAAGAATTTATACAACTGTTTAATGAAAGTTATTATTGTGATGCAACCAAGACTACTAAGATGAATGAGTTTCTGAACCTTGTTCAGGGAAATGCAACAGTAACGAAGTATGTTAATAGACTCGATGAGTTTGCCAAGTTTTCTTTTGATATGGTACCCACGGATGTGGCTCAGAAGGAAAATTTTATCCAGGGATTGAATCCCAGAATAGCTCAGGGCGTTGGAGTTGCCCCAGGGCATGAAATATCTACCTATGCTCAAGTGGTAGGGAAGGCTCTTGTTGTTGAGAGCACAGGAAATGAGATTATGAAGGAGAGTGATGGATAACGTAGTGCTCAAGTAGTGATACCACCATTTGAGGGATAAGGTAGGGGCGGAGATCCTAGTGATCGAAGAGTTATCAATGTATCTGGTACCTCTGGTCTAGGAAAGGGGTTCCGAAGTTCTGCAGTACGCCATTGGGGCAAGAAAGAAAATTGGAAGTTTTAATCAAAATGCACTCAGTGTAAGGAGCATCATCTGAAGGAATGTCGAGCGAAGGCATGTTTCTTTTGTAATATGGTTGGGTACCTCATAAAGGATTGCCCAAGATTGAGGATAGATGAGGAAAAGGGGGCGGACAGCTCGACTCCAGCTCGAGAGTTCGCTCTGACGCAGTCAAAGTCAGAGAGTGAGACTGATTCATTAGTAGTGGCAGGTCAACTTTTAAATTTTGATTTTTGTATTATGCTGACTATTTTTGGTGCCATGTTGTTCTTTGTTTGTTGCATTTAGAGAGAGGCATAAATTTGTTATGCAGATTACATGGTTATGTTGTGATGGGAATTTGATACTTTATTGGTGATTTTGAAAGATGAGTTAGATTATTGTGGAAAGGCCTCATCAGTTGATTTGATAGGGTTGGTTATGACCGACTTTGATATGATCCTGGATATAGATTGGTTAGCCAAGTATGGGGCAATGATAGATTACAAGTAAAGGATTGTAACTCTTGAGTTTGAGGGTGAAAAACCATTGTTGGCACTATGCATGGACCTTATATGCTTATGACATCTGTATGTAGAGCTAGATACCTATTGCAGGAGGACGAATAGGATTCTTAGCTAGTGCGGTGAATACCACTCAAGTCGTGCCAGTGGGACTGGGACAGACTGGATTAGTCTGTGAGTTTCTGGATGTGTTTCCAGGGGATTTGTCAGGATTACCTTCATATAAAGAGATATAATGGTGATTAGGTTGGTGCCAGGGATGGAATCAGGTCCAGGACACTATACTGAATGGCTTCAGCAGAGTTGTAAGAACTAAAGACTCAGTTATTGAGTAAGACAATATTCTTTAAGGTGGATCTTTGACCTGGTTATTACCAGCTGGAGATTAGGGAAAAGGATATACAGAAGACTGCCTTTTATATCAGATAAGGGCACTAGGAGTGCTGAATTATGTTTTGTGGAATTGATTAATGATGAGTTGTTTTAATGGATTAGAAGAACAGAGTGTTCAAAGATTATCTGAATTGGATTTGTGATCGTCTTGATCGACGATATTGTGGTATACTCTCAGTTGGAGAATTTCCAAGGTCAAGGAACGCCTCAGAGGGTAGGAGTTTCCTTGGACAGGTAGGATATTACATGTGCTTTATGGAAGAGTTCTGAGTCTTCCTACATATCAGAACTAGTTTATAAATTATTATGTTATCTCATTAACAGGAAAAGGTGATTGCCAAGCAACATGTTAGTTGAAGGGTGTGACTAGAACTAGAGCAGAGTTATTGGTGGGCCAAGTGACCAATATTACATTTGAGCTTATTATTTTAGAGAAGATCAAAGGAAAAACAGTCGAGTGAACCACAGATGGGATGAATTGAGGGGAATGTCTTAGTTGGATTAGCTAAGGATTATGCAGTGCCAGATATGAGTTCATTGAGGTATAGGGATCGGATTTGGAATCCGATGGACACTGGAATTAAACGAGAGATTCTGGATGAATCACATACTATCCCTTATTCTCTTCACTTAGGCATCATGAAAAATGTACCAGGATCTGAAGGCTTTATATTGGTGACCTAGGATGGAGAGGGATGTGATTGAATACGTGGCAAAGTTCCTAACTTGTTAGCATGTCAAAACAGAGTATCAGAAACCAGTAAGGCCATTACAGCCTTTGTGTATTGCATAGTGGAAGTAAGGAGACATTGCGATAGGTTTCGCGGTGGGACTGCCCAAGATAGTGGGTCAGCATGATTTGGTTCGAATTATTATGGACTAGTATACAAAGTCAGTTCACTTTTATCAGTAAGAATGAGTAATATAGTTGATCAGTATACATACCTCTATATGAGAGAGAGGTAATACACCTTCATGGAACTCGAGGTCTATCTTATTAGATGAGGAACCTGTTATTACTTCCAAGTCTTGGGGAAGATTACGGGAGGCGATGAGTATATAGTTGGAGTTTAGTACAGTTTATTATCCTCGGACTAATGGTAAATCAGAGAGAGAATTATCCAGTTATTGGAGGGGCACCTTATGAGATGTTGTATGGTAAGAAATGTATATCACCCATTCACTAGGATGAGATGGGTGAGATGTTATATTTGGGTCCTGAGGTAGTTTAAGGGACCATTGAGGCTATTGTAAAGGTTAGAGCTCGGATGCTCACTTCTCAGAGTAAATGGGAAAGTTATGTTAAGTTGAAGTGAAGGAACGTGGAGTTCCAAGTGGAAGACGGTATCTTCCTTAGTGTATCACCATAGAAAATGATGAGGAGATAAGAGCGGGTTGAACCCTAGATTTGGGTGACCGTTTCAGATCCTGGAGGGGATCGGTCAGATGGCCTGTAAATTGGCCTTAGCTTTGGCACTGTCGGTCGCATACAATGCATTTTAGGTTTCCATGTTGAGGAAACATGTGTAAAGTTATGAGGATTTGGAATTAGAGGCTGAGTTATCATGTGAGTAATATCCAGTCTAGATATAAGACAGAAAGAACAGGGTTATGAGGAACAAAGCTATACCTTGGTTAAGGCATGATACAGAAACAGTACGGTCGAGGGAGCGACCTGGAAAATGGAATTAGATATGTGGGATTGATATTTCAGACTAGCCAGATAAAATTTCGAGGATGAAATTTATGTAAGGAGGGGATAGTTGTAACATCCCAAATTTCCTAATAAGGCTTAGGGCCTTGATTAGGGGGGGGGGGGGGGGGAGGGGGGAGGGCAAGAGGGCCATAATTGATTTAATGTGTGATTATGTGAATTATATTATTATATAATAATATCTGCATGCATGTGGGCCCACTTCTTATTAGAAGCAAATTTTCGTAATTTTGGCCGTTAAGGGCGTATTTGTATATTTGTGCATATATATGATATTTGGGTGAGACCACATTATTATGTGGATATGTTGAGCTATTCAGCATGAGAGGATCCTAGGATGCAAGTTAGCGGTTTGGTCATAACGGGGTTAATTACCAGGCTCGGGGTGAGCCTAAGGGTAATTTGATGCTTAGTACATTACCAGGAATGAGCGGGTAATGGCATATGATTTATTAATTATTTTAAGATATTGGGAATAATGGAAATTTGAGGACGTTAATTTTGATTAACGGGATAGGTGGGAAATGACAATTATGCCCTTGGGTGGCTTTGATGAATTAAAATACCCTAGGGGCATTTTGGTCATTTTGACCTGTGGATATACTCAGCCAAGGAAGGCTGTTGAGTGAAGTAGGCAGCAAAAACAAAGTTCTACTCTCTCTCTTGACCATCTTTCTCTCTCTCTTCCCATTGGAATTTTGAAGCCAAGCTAGAAATTCAAGCTTCAGGGTTAAGGCTTGGAGTTTAGGATTGGATTGCAGCAATTGAAACAGGTTTAAATCGTAATTGAGGTAAGGTTTTCAGCTTGATTCTCAAGGATTTTGCTCTGTTTTTATGTAGTTTGAAGGCTTGGGAGTTTGATTGTGGAGTTGGGAATTTGGCGATGTTTCAAGTGGTATAAAGCTTGGGTTTAGATGTTAGTATGGTGATTATGTTGTTTATATGATTGATTGTGATTTTAGGATTGTTTTGTTGAGTTTTGGTTGAGGTTTAGATTGAAGGAAATGCAGGGGAGTTGGGTTCGCAGGGTCAAGTCACGACCGAGTTCATGCAAGTAATGAATTGAATGTGTTCCAGAGCCTCCCCTGGGCTTTGTCAAGCAGGCGCATCGCAACCCATAGGGTCAAGTCACGGCCCGCCCCTAGCACTCAGACAGGGGACCTCACTGACTTGCGGGCGCACTGCGGCCCTTGGGAGCAGGTCACAGCCCGCCTGTCCCTTTTGTGCCAGGATGGGTTTTAACGAGTTTTAAGTGATGGAAAGCATTCAAATCCTATCTGACTAAAGTATGCATCTACGATAAGCTAGATGTAAATCCAACCATCAAGACATTCAAAATTCCAATAGGTTACTCACAGCTAATCACTAAAACAGAATGGGATGAGTTATGTGCTTCACTTATGACTGATGATTGGAAGAAAAAAAAATAAAAATACATCAAGATCGTCAAAAAAGAAAAGAAACATGACCACCACATGTCACGAGGTGGGTATTTGTTGGCAGTGGAAAGGCTGCAACAACAAAATTTTGGACTCGAGGTGTCCAAAATCGACTGGTCACAATTGTGGTTGATGGGACATTATAACACAAAGGATGAGCCGATTGGTACCGAGGCAACAAGCGTAGCTCACAACATAGTAAGTGCTACTTTTTATATGATTGAATTACTTAATTTTAATGAGAATAACTATATCTTTATAGCACTATAGTCATATAATAAACAGACTCATTTAAGTAAATAAGGAATTTACAAGGCATGTGCCATGCGCAGCACATCACTGGGGTGCCAAGCTTACACCCTATATGTAATGCCCCAAATTTCCTAATAAGGTTTAGGACCTTGATTAGGAGGCCGGGAGGGCCATAATTGATTTATTATGCTATTAAATGATAATATGCATGTTTAGGTGTATTAAATATGCATGTGAACCCATTTCTGATTAATTGGGTGGCTTTCATATTTTGGCCATTTCGGGCATATTTGGCATATATGTGATATGTGTGTGGTGCTTTATTATTATTTGGTTATGCTAGGGTTACTCAGCACAAGACTATCCTAGAGGGTAAGCTAGTGGGAAAGTCACAACTGGATTTATTCTTGACGCGGAGTGAGCCAAAGGGTATTTAGAGCATTGCCGGGTTATTGGGTAATGGGAATCAATATTTGGTGATAAATTGGAAGTTAGTAAGATCAGGAGGAAATTTTGGAGGTTTTGACTATTTTGTCCCTGGGGATATTTTTGAGACACCGAGCGTTAGGATTTGTTTGAGGCTACTTAAGCTTGAAGTAACCTGTTAAGAAATAAAAAGAACGTTCAGGAAGTTTTCTCTCCCTCTAAGTTCCATTTTCGTCTCCCGGTCACATTTTCAAAGGAAACTTGAGTTCTAGGACTTGGATTCAAGTTAGGATGGAGGCATAGCGATCCTAGGGAAGATTAGAAGCTAATTAGCAGGAGGATTTAGTTGGAAACAACTCAATCAGAGGTAATTCAAGTTTTAAGTTCTTAATCTCAAATTGGACTTTGTGTTTTGATGAGTTTTTGTTAGATTTGAGACTTAGGTTTTGTTGGTTTTGGATCATGGGGATGTTTGGGAACTTTGATTTTTGAGTTTGGAGATGTTTGGATATGTTTTTGGGAGGTTTTAAAAGGTTGAAAACGGGGGAAAATGGCTAGTCCGAGGTTGGGTCGTGGCCCTGTTCTTGGGCGCGGCGGCCCAGGCTCGAAGAAGCAGGTGGAAGGCTGTGTGTGTGTTGGGGGCCGCGACACTAGGTATGGGGCGCCACGTCGCTTGCCCCTGATGCCTCTGTTTTGGCTTGGGGCCACGACGCTTGAGGGTATTCATGGCCGAAATGATGTTTTAAGCTTGGGAACTCAAACCTTAGGCCTCGAGATCATTCCTACTACCCGATTTAGTGTGATTGGATGTCTCGGAGGCTAGGTTTTGGTTCCGGGATTGGTTTTAGAACTTGAACTTATTGGATCATCGTTTATGGTTGTGACTAGGTTATCACTAGAGGCTTGGAGTAAAGATCGTGCTTGTGGCTCGTTTATTGGTAACCTGTTCTTGGACCAAAGGTAAGAAAACTGCACCCCATATGTGACATGCATGATTATTCTTGATGCATGTTGGATGTTTAAATGTGAACATTGATAGCATATTGAATGCTTAGCAATCTTGCTCACTTGTATATGGTTATTATTGAGGCATGTTGGATGTTTAAATGTGATGCATGAGAAACATGTGATTAGGGCATGCCATGAATATTGAATATGACACTGTTCAGAGCTTGAGTCTCTGTGTTTATGCGTGATTCCAATTATGCTAGAAATTGTTAAGTAAGCATGCTGAATGCCCTGTATTTGGATATTTTACATATGATATATGTTTGGTAGCATTGCTTACTTGTGCATGGCCTTGATCATTCAGATTTGGCACTAGTCGTGTGTTACCGACCTGGGAGCCAGAAATGGCATAAGCGTCATGAACGTAGAGCTGATAAAAGATTAGATCTAATCGACATCTGCATTAGATGACTCAACTAGAGCATTAATGACGAACCGACCTCAGGTTCGATGAAAACTAAAAGCGCTTGTGTGACTACCCATCAGTCACTCATCTGTTTAAGCTAGTGACTACCCATCAATCCCTCATCTATTTAAGCTAGTGACTACCCATCTGTCACTCATCTGATTAGAGCCATTGCAGGAAAGTCCAAGTAACGGTTTCGTTACACGGCTATGGGCACCAAGCCCCATAATGACTTGCTTGTCAGTCACTCATTATGGTTTAACAGAACCTTAAAGTGATATTCACTCATCTGTTCAGGGCTATAAGCTCTGTATGATCATTTTGATCATCATTTTCATGGCTTTGGGTACTGAGCCCCGTAGTGACTTGCTTGTCGGTCACTCAGTATGGTTTACCAGAACCTCAAGTGTTAAATCACTCTTCTGATTAGGATTGACTTGATAGTCATCCAATCAGGAGGGCATGATTTCTTATCCTAGATTCCCCAGCATTATTTGAATTTACTTGCATGCTTGAATAGAGCTATGTTTGCTAGGCATGCCAGATACAATTTTATATCATGATATGATTGTTCATGAGCATATTGAATTTTCTTGCTGTGCTTCGGCTCATGGGTGCTAAGTGGTGCAGGTAAAGGCAAAAGAAAGTTGGACCATCCTTGAGTTGAAGAGCTTAGGTGACGATGTGTACATATGCAGCTGCTCGACCACCACGACCGAGGTTTGAAGGAGAGGAACTGGGGTTAAACCCTGTTTTGCCGGTTAGATCGGCTGGTTTTAAATATTTTGTTGTAATAAACCTTTAAATTATATTTTTGGGATCCTAATGTATACAGTAAACGTTCTAATGAAACATTACATCTTAACCAAAAAATTTAATCCCTAAACCACTAATCATACTTAGTTACACGATTATGGTCAAATGACTCGATTAGCGAGTTTAGCGTTGTTTAAAATGTGCACCGTAACGGTCCCTGGAGTTTAGGGCGTTACAATTTGGTATCAGAGCCTATCAAGGTTTGTGGGTTCCTGAAGACAAGCTGGGCATGTACACTCGTCACTAAAGATAGCTTCACTCAAGGAATGGTAACTATTTATGTAGTTATGTGCTTAACTGCTTAAATAGAATGTAAATGCTTTACCTGTACATTGTATTAGGGAGCATGAGATTCTGATAGAGCCTGGCTCTTGACTATTTGATTACCTGCTCCATGAATATATAATTGTGATATTTGCATGCTGGAGTTTGAGGCATGATATGAATGTTGGAAGAGCAGGGATTATGATTGATGTTTGAATGCCATGGGCAAGTTTTTAGCACTACAAGTGGTTTGTAAATGTGGTGTGGTAAGATTGTTCCCATGGGAAAAGTTCTTGATATGCTCATTGTGATTAATGGGTCAAGTTATTGGCTGCAGATTTAATTAGCAGGTTTATATCCAAGGCAGATAATGAGGCCTGGTGGTGGTTATACAGAGGCTGGGAGTTTCAGCCAGTGGTTGAGTTCTTCATCTGCTCCTATGAATTTCCAGCAGATGTTTATAGATTTGCAATCAAGATTGTAGAGGCATGAGGAAGAGATTAGGTGTCTAAAGCAACAGCAGAATCTGTTGGGGAGCACTGCTTCCTTGGTTATGCCAGAAGTGGCATCAGCTTTGGCTCAGCCTAGGGTTGAGAACAGATGGGGATTTCTCTGTGGAAGATTCCAAGAGTATTACCCTCCAGTCTTCGAGGGAGGCCTAGATCCATTCAGAGCTGAGCAATGGATGGGCATGATAAGTTCCATTCTTGACAGTATGGGGCTGGTAGGTCACGATAGGGTGGCTTGTGCAACATTTGTGTTGCGGGATGATGCCCGGACGTGGTGGGAAGTAGTATCCCAGACACGAGACACATTTGTGATGAATTGGAAAGAATTTAGGCAACTGTTCAATGAAAAATATTACTGTGATGTAGCCAAGACTGCTAAGATGAATGGGTTTGTGAATCTCGTTTAGGGTAATGCAACAATAACCGAGTATGTTAACAGGTTTGATGGGTTGGCCAAGTTTTCTTTTGACATGGTACCCACAGATGTAGCTCAGAAGGAAAAGATTGTTCAGGGATTGAATCCTGGAATAGCTCGGGGCATTAGAGTTGCCCCAGTGTATGAAATCTCTACCTATGCTCAAATGGTAGAGAAGGCTCTTGCTGTTGAGAGCAGGAGAAATGAGAAGAAGAGTGCTAGGGAGCACGGAGCTCGGATAGTGGTACGTCCACTTATTGGAGCAAGTAAGAATGAAAGCTGGAAGAAAATTTATCCAATCTGCACTCAGTGCAAGAAGCGTCATCAGGGAGAATGCCGAGCAAAGGCATGTTTTGCATGTGGCATGGTTGGGCATATTGTGAAGAATTTCCCAATGCTAAGAGAGGATGAGCAAAAGGGGATGTACAACTCGACTCTAGCTCGAGTGTTTATTCCGAGGCAGTCAGAGTCTGAGACTGAGACTAGTTCCTCAGGGGTGGCATGTCAGCTTTCTAGTTCTGATTTTGTATTATGCTGACTGGTTTTGGTGCCATACTTTTCCTTTGTTTGTTGCATATAGAGAAGCATGAAGGTAATATGCAGATCACATGGTTATGCTATGATGGGAAAGTAATACTGTACTGGTGATTTAAGAAATGAGGTGGATTATGATGAAAATGACTCATTAGTTTATATGATAAAGCTAGTTATGACTGGGGCATGGATTGGTTAAGTAAGTGTGGGGCAATCTTAAATGGCAAGGAAAGAATAGTATCTCTTGGGCTTGAAAGCGGAAAGCCTTGTGGCAGCTGGCACTGTGCATAGATATGGTATGCTGATGACATCTGTATTGAGAGCTAGAGTTTTATTGCAGGGGGATGCATAGAATTCTTAGCTAGTGTGGTGGATACCACTTAGATTGTGCCAGTGGGGTCAGGATAGACTGGATTAGTCTGTGAGTTTCTGGATGTGCTTTCAGGGGATTAGTCGGGGTTGTGCTTGCATAAAAAGGACAGAATGGTGATTGGATTAGTGCAGGAATGGAAACAGGTTTTAGGGAACTATTTTGAATGGCTCAGCAGAGTTGTAAGAATTAAAGGTTCAGTTAGTGAATAAGATTGTATTCTCTAAGGTGGATCTTGGATCTAGTTAGTACCAGCAAGAGATCAGGCAGAAGGATATGCAAAAGATCGTTTGTAACAGATAAGAGCACTGAGAATGCTGAGTATGTTTTGAGAATTTGTTTAATGCCAAGTGTTTTGTGAATCAGATGAACAGAGCATTCAAAGGTTTATTTGAATGGGATTTGTGATAGTCTTGGACGATGGTATCGTGATGTTTTCTCTGTGAAGATTTTCCAAGGTCGAGGAACACCTTAAGGGTAGGAGTTTCTTTGGATGGGCAGGATATTACATGTACTTTGTGAAAGAGTTCTGAGTCTTCTTGCAGATCAGAATCAGTTAGTAGGTGGTTATGACACCTCAGTGACAGGAGAAGTGATTGCTTATGCATCATGTTGGTTAAAGGATCTAACCAGAACTAGAGTAGAGTTTCTGGTGGGCCGGGTGGCCAGTTTTATGCTTGAGATTACTATCTCAGAGAAGATAAAAAGGAAAGACGATTAAGTGAACCATAGATAGAAAAGGTTGAGTGAGAAATTCTTAGCTGGATTAGCTAAGGGTTTTGTAGTTTTAGGCATGAATTTATTCAGGTATAAGGATCAGATTTGGGACCCAATGAACACTGAGATTAATTGGGAGATTCTAGGTGAATCCCATGTTACTCTTTTATTCTCTTCATTCAGGCATCATGGAAATGTAACAGGATATGGAAGCTTTATAATGGTGGCCTAAGATGGAGAGGGATGTAATGGGATGCGTGGTAAAGTTCTTAACCTGTTAGTAGGTCAAGACAGAGTATCAAAAATCAGTGAGGCCATTGCAGCCTTTGAGTATTTTGTAGAAACAAGAAAGCATTGTGATGGGTTTCACGGTGAGATTGCCCAGTTTAGTGGGACTGCGTGAATTGGTTTGGGTCATTATGGACCAGTGTTTTAAGTGAGTTTATTTTTGTCAACAAGGACGAATAATACAGCTGATCAGTACTCGGATCTCTATGTGAGAGAGAGATAGTGCGCCTTCATAAAATTCAAGGTCTATCTTATCAGATGAAGACTCTATTGTTACTTCCAGGTCATGGAAAGGGTTGAGGAAGGCAATGAGTATATAGATGGAATTCAGTACAGTTTAATACTCTCAGACTGATGGTAAGTCAGAGAGGGAAAGAGAGAGTTATCCAGTATTGGAAAGGTACCTTATGAGATGAGGTATGTTTGAAAATGCTTAGCACTAGTTCATTAGAATGAGGTGAGATGTGATATATGGATTTTGAGGTGGTTCAAGGGACCAGTGACATTATTAGAAGTTAGAGCTTGGATGCTCACTTCTCAGAGTAAATGGAAAAGTTTTACTGAATTGAAAAGTAGGAACATAGAGTTCCAAGTAGAGAGTTGTATCTTCTTTAAAAGTATCACCATGGAAAAAGGGTGAGGAGTTAAGGGCAAGTTGAGCTCTAGAATAGTATAACAGTTTGAGTCCTGGACAGGACTAAACAGGCTGACTTTGGATCGACCTTATCTTTGGCACTGTCAGTTGTACACAGTGTATTATGTATTTCCATCCTGACGACATGGGTTGAAAGAAACTCATGAGTTGAGTTGTGAGAATCAGGGGATTTGAGGCTAAGTTATCCTTTGAGGAGTAGCCATTTCAAATATGAGACAGAAAGAATAAGGTTCTAAGGAACAAAATTATACCTTGAGTTAAGGTAAGGTTACCGAAACAGTGAGGTCAAGGGAATGACCTCGGAATTGGAATCAGTTGTGAGGAATTCTTATTCCGGGCAGTTCAGATAAATTTTGAGGATGAAAACTCTATAAGGAGGGGATAGTTGTAATGCTACAAATTTCCTAATAAGGTTTAGGACCTTGATTAGGAGGCCGGGAGGGCCATATTTGATTTATTATGCTATTAAATGATAATATGCATGTTTAGGTGTATTAAATATGCATGTGAACCCATTTCTGATTAATTGGGTGACCTTCATATTTTGGCCATTTCAGGCATATTTGGCATATATGCGATATGTGTGTGGTGCTTTATTATTATTTGGTTGTGCTAGGGTTAATCAGCACAAGACGATCCTAGAGGGTAAGCTAGTGGGAAAGTCACAACTGGATTTATTCTTGACTCGGAGTGAGCCATGGGGTATTTAGAGCATTACAGGGTTATTGGGTAATGGGAATCAATATTTGGTGATAAATTGGAAGTTAGTAAGACCAGGGGGAAATTCTAAAGGTTTTGACTATTTTGTCCCCAGGGATATTATCGGGACCCCGAGCGTTAGGATTTTTTTGAGGCTACTTAAGCTTGAAGTAACCTTGTAAGAAATAAAAAGAACGTTCAGGAAGTTTTCTCTCCCTCTAAGTTCCATTTTCGTCTCCCGATCGCATTTTCAAAGGAAACTTGAGTTCTAGGACTCGGATTCAAGTGAGGATCGAGGCATAGCGATCCTAGGGAAGATTAGAAGCTAATTAGCTGGAGGATTTAGTTGGAAACAACTCAATCGGAGGTAATTCAAGGTTTAAGTTTTTAAAGTTCTTAAGCTCGAATTGGACTTTGTGTTTTGATGAGTTTTTGTTAGATTTGAGACTTGGGTTTTGTTGGTTTTGGATCATGGGGATGTTTGGGAAATTTTATTTTTGAGTTTGGAGATGTTTGGATATGTTTTTGGGAGGTTTTAAAAGGTTGAAAATGGGGGAAAATGGCTGGTCCGAGGTTGGGCCGCGACCCTGTTCTTGTGTGCTGCAGCCTAGGCTCAAAGAAGTAGGTGGAAGGCTGTGTGTGTGCTAGAGGCCGTGGCTCTAGGTATGGGGCACTGTGGCGCTTGCCCCCGATGCTTCTGTTTTGGCTGGGGGCCGCGACGCTTGAGAGTATTCATGGGCGAAATGATGTTTTAAGCTTGGGAACTCAAACCTTAGGCCTCAGGATCATTCCTACTACCCGGTAGAGTGGGATTGGATGTCTCAGAGGCTAGGTTTTGGTTCCAGGATTGGGTATAGAACTTGAACTTATTGGATCACCGTTTATGGTTGTGACTAGGTTATCACTAGAGGCTTGGAGTAAGGATCGTGCTTGTGGCTCGTTTATTGGTAACCTGTGCTTGGACCAAAGGTAAGAAAACTGCACCCCATATGTGATAGGCATGGTTCTTCTTGATGCATGTTGGATGTTTAAATGTGAATATTGATAGCATATTGAATGCTTAGCAATCTTGCTCACTTGTATATGGTTATTATTGAGGCTTGTTGGATGTTTAAATGTGATGCATGTAATGCACGAGAAACATGTGATTAGGGCATGCCATGAATATTGAATATGACACTGTTCAGAGCTTGAGTCTCTGTGTTTATGCGTGATTCCAATTATGCTATCAATTGTTAAGTAAGCATGTTGAGTGCCCTGTATTTGGATATTTGACATATGATATATGTTTGGTAGCATTGCTTACTTTTGCATGGCCCTGATCATTCAGATTTGGCACTGGTCGTGTGTTACCGACCTGGGAGCCAGAAACGGCATAAGCATCATGAACGCAGAGCCGATAAAAGATTAGATCTAATCGACATCTGCATTAGATGACTCAACATGAGAATTAATGCCAGATCGACCTTAGGTTCGATGAAAACTAAAAGCACTTGTGTGACTACCCATCAGTCACTCATCTGTTTAAGTTAGTGACTACCCATCAGTCACTCATCTGATTAGAGCCATTGCAGGAAAGCCCAGGTAACGGTTTCGTTACACGGCTATGGGCACCTAGCCCCATAGTGACTTGCTTGTCAGTCACTCATTATGGTTTAACAGAACCTCAAAGTGATATTCACTCATCTGTTCAGGGCTATAAGCTCTGTATGATCATTCTGATCATCATTTACATAGCTTTGGGTACTGAGCCCCGTAGTGACTTGCTTGTCGGTCACTCAGTATGGTTTACCAGAACCTCAAGTGTTAAATCACTCATCTGATTAGAATTGACTTGATAGTCATCCAATCAGGAGGGCAGAATTTCTTATCCTGGATTCCTCAACATTATTTGAATTTACTTGCATGCTTGAATAGAGCTATGTTTGCTAGGCATCCCAGATACAATTTGATATCATGATATGACTGTTCATGAGCATATTGAGTTTTCTTGCTGGGCTTCGGCTCACGGGTGCTAAGTGGTGCAGGTAAAGGCAAAAGAAAGCTGGACCATCATTGAGTTGAAGAGCTTAGGTGACGATGTGTACATATGCAGCTGCTCGATCGCCACGACTGAGGTTTGATGAAGAGGAACTGGGGTTAAACCCTGTTTTGCCGGTTAGATCGGCTGGTTGTAAATATTTTGTTGTAATAAACCTTTAAATTATATTTTTGAGATCCCAATGTATACAGTAAGCGTTATAATGAAACGTTACATCTTAACCAAAAATTTTAATCCCTAAACTGCTAATCATACTTAGTTACACGATTATGGCCAAATGACTTGATTAGCGACTTTAGCACTGTTTAAAATGTTCACAGTAACGGTCCCTAGAGTTTAGGGCGTTACACTATACCTACATTCTGTATGATTATCGCCAAATACGACCCATGCTGATCAAACACACACAATTATGAAGCAAGCAGATGCAACAAGTACAATTATAAAACAAGGGTAGATAACCCTACCTAAGCCTTTAGAAAAATAGTCATGATCGTTCGCCTATCAATATCGAGGCCATTTCCCTGCTTAATGTGCATATGTCCGTTTTCTTACCTCGAGTCTTGTGCTGAAGGTGGAACAACCTTGAGTGTGATCCTTTCCTCGAGCCCCTCGGAAACCCTAGGCATAACATTAATGATATGCTCATTAGGAACTAAGTCCAATTATGGGTTCAAGACTCAAACCCTGGCCCTCAGGCCCTCCAATTCGATTTAACAGGGTAATGGAATCGTCCCTCGAGCCCCCAAGCATGCCCCTAAACCGAATCCTAGAAACCCCATGCCAAACCTATAAAAATAAGAAAAATGCCTTTTTCTAGGCACCTAGCGTGTCGCGTCCTACCCTAGCGTGGTCACGCTATTGCCAAAAATTCCTGGGATTTTAGGACACTAATGATGTCACACTAGGTCCTTGGAAACCTATATCATAACCCATAATTCCCTATTCTTCCCCAATTCGAATCCTACGATTTTCAGACCTAAAAATCCGACCCCCAAACAGATTCTAGTAGTTTTTACATCACAAATCAACTACAATTTATCAACATAATACCTTAAAGCCACGAAAAAGTACCATTATACATACAAATAACATCTTAAAACCACAATTTGCAAATTTGAGTTTCAAAATCAAACTTTTGCCCCAAAATTCAAAAATCAAACTTAATTATACAAATTTAGCAGCAATTTAAACTTACAAATAATTTATACTCATTTCTATACCCATCGATCCCAACTAAGCAACTTAAACATGCTAAATTTTGAAATTGACACCAAAATCCCCATACTTCATCAAGAACACTAGTGATGAACAAGTTAAGAAATTACCTGTGAATTTTGAAAATCTTAAGTGTGGTTGTGGTCTGGGCAGCTCCTAATTCCCTTTGAATACTTCAATTCTCCAAGGTATAGTAATATAAAATATATCACATTAATTTCATAAAAATATAATATAAAACTTAATTTATTTTGCTAATTTTACAATGAAAATATGTATAATTTTAGCACTAATAAGAGTGCATATAACAAAATATAATTTATATTTATATTTAATTTACAAAAAAATATATAATTATTTTCGAGATTATACTATTCTAATCCCTATTGTTTGTTTTAATACTGTTGAGTGCGGATTTTATGCACTCAAATATTGTCTTTTGTCCTCAAAATAGATTTTTTTCCTTAAGTTTTTGTTTAGTTTTGATGAGTTTCGCTTGAGTGTGCAAGAATTGATTAATTGGGTGTTTTGTGCATTATTTTAGGTGTTCAAGTCAGTGAAGGAGGTGTTATGTTGTTTTTTGAGAGGCGAAAAATCACCAAAAGACAAAAAAAATGCACTTGGGAAAAGCCCATGCAATATGTCGCTTGTCATCGCCTAGCACTAGTGATGCATTGCCTATTGTCCAGCAATGCATCGCCTGTTGCACCACAAAATTTGGAAAATGTGTTTTTCCACAAGTTTTTTTATTCCAAGTCGAGGGGAAGTTGGCCGAGGACGTTTCTAGAGGCTAAGGCACAACCAAAACACATAAAAAGAAAGAGAAACACATTTGGGAGGGGCGACTCATGGTGGAAGATCTAAGAAGTGAATCAAAGCCATATCAACGAAGTTCTTTAGTTTTTCTTTATTTCTTTGATTTTTCTAGATAATTACAATATGTTTGAGATTATAAACCACATTATGTGTGACTAGTTGTAACGCCCTGCATAGCCAAAACCGTACACTGTGTGTTTATAAAAGTGCTAGACTTGCGAATCAAGTCGTTTAATTAAGAACGTGTTACTGAAACTATAAAGGAACTAGGGTTAAAATGTTTTGGTCTTAAAAGTCACATTTCTCATAAAGAAACATTTTCTGTTTACACAGGATCCCAAAAAAAATACTAAGATTAAAACCATTTACAAAAGATTCAAGAACTAAATACAGTATTAGCCATATTAAGGTAAAACAGAAAATTAGGCAATCTCTGTCCTGATCCACTCCTCGGCCATGGCGATCGAACAGCTGGCTATGTACATTCAACCCCGCAGCTCTCCATCTCAGGATTGGTCCAACTTGCCTTTGCCTTTACCTGCACCACGTAGCACCTGTGAGCCAAGGCCTAGCAAGAAAACACAACAACATAGCATAAGCAATCAACAGACAATCCAATATCTCATATTGCATAACATATTCTCAACCATATAGACATTCAAAATAATCAAGTATTCAGCATACTAAACACATCAACTCATATCATACATCAATTCACAAATGATAACTAGGGCTAGCACCCTCAGGCCGCACCCTCCGTTATCCCACTGACTCCGGCCCGCTTAAACCGAGCTCAGTGAATATTAAGCTGTCCTCGGCTACCAGTGGCCAAGCCGCGCCCTGTGCGCAAATATTGTGTACGGCACCCTTAGGCCGCTATCACATGTCCCATGGCATAATACCATCATTTACATTATACAGATATCGGGAGCACTTAGTCCCATCATAAACATATAACCGGGTGCAGTTTTCTTACCTTTAGACTCGCTAGCTTTGTTCACTTGATTCTTTGAGCACGATCCCTCTCGAGCCTTAGCGCTCACCTAATCACAGCCATAGATCAAAGTCATCACCAAACCTCAAATCCAAAACCTAGCCTCGGGACCAATCCCAAGCCCCATGGGAAGTCCTAGTTCCACCAAACAAGGTGGTGGAATCGAACCCCGAACCCTTGGTAAAAAACCCTTGAAAATAACCCTAAAACCCCTCTTTGGAAACAGGGCAGCGCTACAACGCTCTAAGGAGGGCGCTACAGCGCTACAAGCAGAACCAAAATCCCCCAGAAAGCATGGCCTAGCACTACAACGCCCAAAGGCTAGCACTGTAGCGCTAGTCACAGACAGGCAACACCTCATTTTCCCTTCCTGCGATTTCCTCGAGCCAAACTTAACCAAAACTTCTCCAAATCTTCACCAAACTCAAAAAACAGCTTATTAACGCACTCCACTCATCCCAAGCATCCCAAATATTCAAAACCCAAGCACATGCATCCCTAATCTCAAAATTCACCATAGTTGACCCTAAACTCTGAAACTCAGCAGAAACTAGTCAAAACATCAAAGTTTAAAGCTCAAAATTTATACCTTTGATGGAAATTCGATTTCAAGTTAGCCTCTAGACCTCCTTAGCTTGTTCTTCCTCAATTCCTTGGCTTGAGTTCCCCTAAAATTCCCATCAACTTAGCTTAGATACCATAATTCAAACTAGCCAAACCAGAAACTGAAAACTCCAAAGGCTTACCTCAAGTATTGGTGTGATCCTTCTAGCCCCTTGCCAACCCTTCAAGCTTAGCTTAGTATTCTTGTTACTCATCTTAACCTAGCGCCCTTCTGAGTTTTGCTCCAAGAAGAATGAAGAGAAATGGTGAGAGAACCACAAACCGACCCTAAGAAAACTACTATGTTTTCCTCCCTTTTCTTTTTCTTTCTTTTCCTTCTTTTCTTTCTTTCCTCAGCCTTCTACCTTTTTCTACAATTCCCACTAAGTATAAAGCCTCAACATACCTATCCCTTGCAAGCCAAATGACCATAATGCCCTCCCTTTTAATTTTAAACCTTTAAGTGCATGTAGGGCGTTTTTGTCATTTCACCCCAATTCCCCCTAATTCCTCGAGTGTCTCTAATATTTTCTGCTTACCTCTCGATACCTAATTAATCACCAATTATATTCCTCATTATCAAAATTAACCTCAATATATTCTCTAAATTCCCATTTATACCCCCAGGCTTGCCCCGAGCCGGGTATAAATCTCCGCCGTGACTTTTTCGCTAATCTGCTCACTAGGATCATCTCGAATCACAAATCATAGATATATCCACATAATAATGTGGTCTCAACAATTATCACATATATATACAGTTATGCCCGCAACGGGCCAAAATTACGATTATGCCCTTCTAACCTAATCAGGGCCTACATGCATACTAATACACATAGTCATGCATCTCAAGTATTCAAATAGTCATATAACATGCTTTAAATCATTAAATCACATATATTCCAATTATGCCCTCCCGGCACACTAATCAAGACCCTTAAGCCCTAATAGTAAATTTGGGTCGTTACACTAGTTTTCTTGTTTGTTAGGGTGTAGACAGATCTCTTGATATGATTCTATTTCTATGATTTAATCCAAAGTTTAATTTAGTCCAATATTGTTCTTGTGTTCTACTTTGAATCATTGTTTCTATAATTGTTATTTTTATATTGTTTTTGCAGTATATAATTATAATTAGGGCTATATTTATATTGTGAGAATTATTAGTCGAGAGGGGAACATTTAAACAATCCGCCAGCGGGGATAACAACTTAGATTTTGTGAGATCGAGAGATAAGCATGGATCTAGGTAACCGAAATAGTTCTAGACTGTAAAATCGAGAGTTGGAATATTTAGAATTGTTTCTAGGGTGGAACCTAATGAAGGTAAGGATAATTGGTCGTATAGAAATATAGGCTAGTTGTCACTTACACATTCTTTATGCGACACTCGAGAAAGGGTATAGAGATAAAACAATTCTCTAGGTTCTTGAAAATATTGGATTGAATTAGACACATTAATTATTAGGATTACAATTATTAGAGAGTGAAGTTGAAACCTTAACAATTGTTCTTATCTTGAGTTTATTCCTATTTAATTATTTATTCCTTAAAATTCATATTTTATTTTAAGTTTTTATTATCTTTCGAAACTGATTTTTGAGATAAAGTTAGAATTCAGTATTTGTTGTACTTAATTTATTTAATTGATTTTAATCTTTGTGGGGTGATATCAATCTTTGGACTACTTTACTACGTATTCGATTTGTGGACTTGTAAGCATACTATTTATTTTTCGCAAAAAATACCAACTTACACTCTTATAGTTTAATTATTTTCTCTTAATGATTGCAGTAGTAAAACATCTCCCCTTTTGATATCTTCCAAGACTATACAGCTTCATGACTCACCCTCCATTAATACACTGTTGTTGTTTAATTAAATTATGGGAATTCGTTATTAGAATTTTTGGTGTGTGGAAGGTTAAGAATCCACGACAACATCATCGATAAAAAAATCTTATACAAAAAATTATAGTATAAGGGTGGCTACCCTTTTATAATAAAAAATTGGCGCCAAAATTACACAATCATAATTGTAAACTAGTTAAAAAGAAAAAAAAATTATACAAATTTTATGAAAAAATTATAAATAATGGATTATTAAATAGAATTCATTTTTAACTTTTTATAAATTAAAGTATAAATATTTCCTTATATCTTTTGGATGTGGGACTATTCTAATTTGAGATATCTTTTTATATAAAAAGTGTGTAGATAACGAAAATTCTTAATTTTAACGGTTTTTTATTAACTTTAACGGAATATTCTAAATATTTAACAGAATATACCTTTAAAACTAATTAAAAATATATATTTATTAATTATATTAATATAAATTCAAATATTATTATTATAATAATATTTAATATAAGACTACATATTTAATAATTATATTAATATAAATTCAAATTCAAATTCAAATATTAGAAAATATCATTATTATAATAATATATGATACAATACTACATATTTAATAATTATATTAATATAAATTCAAATTCAAATTCAAATTTAAATATTATAAAATATCATTATTATAATAATATATAATACAAGACTAGATATTTAATAATTATATTAATATAAATTCAAATATTATAAAATATTATTATGATAATAATATATAATTCTAATTGTTTTACTAATTATATTAATATAAATTCAAATATTATAAATATATTATATATAGATATCGTATACATATAAATAGTATGAATATGTAACTACATAAGAAATTAGAATAACACTTATCTTCTATAAAAAAAAAATTAAACAAGATTATTCTCCAATCATTAAGGTCTACTTTGAATAATATAATGAATATTTTGTACCTTGAATATGGTAGTTTTTGATCTAAATGATTATCATATTATATGTTGTTGACGTTAGGGCTGTGCATAAATTTTTACAACCCGCCCAACCCGAATAATCTGCCCAAACCAACCTGAAAAAACTGCCAAAAAACGCAACCCGAATAAACCAAGAAAAATTTAAACCGCCTAATTGTTACATTGGGCGGGTTGAAAATAATTATCAACCCTCCCAATATAACCCGACTCGTCCAATTAAGAACTTACTATTTTTTAATACATTTAAATATATTAATATATTATCTACATAATTAAATTTATATATTTTTTAATTGTATTTGGAATTTAGTTTGTAATTGGACTTTAGACTATATTAATTTTCCTTTTCATTTTAAGGATATATGTTTGTTACTTTGTTTAATACTTTTAATGTTGATGCAATTTGTTTACCCAAAAAATGGCTCTTGATGACGTGGCAAGATTGACTTACACGTGGCTGGCACGTGGTAGTTTCAAGTGAACGAATCCTGTTCGACCATCGACTAGAGAGTTATTGATTTATCAAGCCTCATGCTAGGGTGCGACCAGTCTGGTCGCATACTTTCGTTTACTTCCTTTTGGATATGTAATCTTTTTTTTTTTTTTTGATCAAGAAGAATAAAAGAACTTCATTGAACAAATGAACAAAGCAGATTACAAAGACTCAATCAAAAGCAGAGACACCTGCCTAGAACAGAACATACCAGCAGCTTAGTACAATGAAGATGCCGAATATACATTTGGTTTTGAACCAAATTCTGTCTATGGGACACTAAGTAAAGTCTATATTTGGTTGTATATTTAACTTCCTAAACTAGAGACATTACAGATGAGGAATAACCATCATAAATGCATCTATTTCTGTTTCTCCATAAACTGTAGATGACAGCAGCAAAGACCATATTAACAATGTTAGATTTTATTCCACTTCGAGTTCTAGTCAGCCAAACCATCCAGCAATCAAAATCCAGAGGCCAAGCTACAAACCCCAACCATTTAAAGATACTGTTAACCAGCCGAGTAGAGAGATTACAATAAAAAAACAGATGAGTATGACTCTCAAGACAACTCTCACACACCGAGCATAACAGTGAAGTCATAGGAATATGCATCCTATTGAGATTGTCCCTTGTTAACAACTGTGAGTTAACCACCTGCCAAAGCATAAATATGTGTTTAGGGAGAATGTTTTTACTCCAAACAGTCCTAGAATACTCAACTCTTTGCTGGATTAGAAGACTATTATATAATCTCGATGTCTGAAATTTCCCATGCATACCAGCAGATAAAATGGCAGCAGGTCTGAAATAGTCCTTGAGACGACAAAGTTTCCGCCAGTACCAGCTACAGTCTCCTTTCATTTCATAATTCCAGATATTGTCTCCTTTCAGATAAATGGAATTAATCCATTTAACCCATAACAAATCTGGTTTGGAAGATAAAGCCCAAACATACTTTGCTAGGACAGCTCGGTTCCAAATTGCTCCATCTCTGAATCCTAAGCCACCATAAGCTTTAGGGAGGCAAACCTTTTGCCAAGAAGGGATGTGTAACTTGCTTCTCTGCCCATAAATTCCCCACAGAGAACCTCTACAAATTTTTGCGATTTCTTTAACTCTACTTTGAGGCAGCACAAATATTGTCATCCAATAGTTCCGAAGCCCAAGTAAAACAGAGTTTATAAGTTGAATCCAGCTTGCAAATGAGAGATGTCTACTAGCCCAAGTCTGAATCTTTGACCGAAACTTCTGAATAAGCACCTCACGATCAGCATCCATTTTGTTGGCCACATTGGAACCCCAAGGTACGTTAGCGGAAAAGTACCTTCTGAAAGATTAATCTCAAGAGCAATCTGGGCTCTATCCGAGCTTGAAACTCCACCAAAAAAAATTTGAGATTTTCCAGAATTGACAAAAAGACCAGAGGCAATAGCAAATTCATCAAGAACCACCTTAACACTTCTAACAGCTGGGAGAGTACCCTTACAAAAGATAAGCAAATCATCCGCAAAACACAGATTAATAAGCTTAAGACTTTTGCACATCGGGTGAAATCTAAAGGGGGAATTAAGAGCTACATGTTGTAAACTTCTAGTCAAATATTCCATGATGAGAACAAACAGTAGAGGTGACATAGGATCACCCTGTCTTAGCCCTTTCTCACCTTTAAATTTTCCTTGAATTCTCCCATTCATCACCAGAAAATAGGAGGTACTCCTATCACAAGACATAACCCAACCTATGAATTTCATAGGAAACCTACGAGCTTTTAACAGGTTCTCAAGAAAAAGCCAATCTACAGTATCATAGGCCTTGCTTAGATCTATCTTAATGGCACTTCTCGAAGAAGTAGAAATTCTCCCATAGTTTTTGATAAGATCTTGACATATCATTATATTATGGGCTATGGTGCGACCTTGAACAAATGCTCCCTGATTGGTCTGAACAATATCAGGAAGAACAGCAGCCAGCCTCTTACAAATCAACTTCGACATGCATTTTTACAATGTAGAGCAGCAGGCAATAGGCCTATAGTCTACAGCCCGAGATGGATTAGCTACCTTAGGAATCAATGATAAAGTAGTTCCATGAAGCTCAGAAGGGAACCGACCAGACTCAAAACACTGAGATATAGCATCACAAACCTCATCACCTATATCACTCCAGACAGCTTTGAAAAAACCTGAACCATACCCATCAAGACCTGGGGATTTGGTAATTGGAATACTAAATAAAGCCTCCCGAATTTCCTTTTTAGAGAATGGTCTCAAGAGCATCACTTGCTGCTCCACTGATAGCTTCAAGCCCATCTCTATGTTATGAATATTAACCCTGCCTGTAGCCGAGCTAGGACTGCCTAAACAAGCTCTGAAATGACCCAAAAAATGAGAAAGAACTTCTGAATAGTTTTCAACTAACTGCCCTTCTGCTGTTATGTAAGAGACTATCCCATTCTCTGCTTTACGTTTCTTTAAAAAGGCATGAAAGAAAGAGGTGTTCAAGTCTCCTTGTCTCAGCCAAGTGATTCTACTCCTCTGAATTAAGAAACTCTGGTACAATTTTACCTGAACCGAAAAATCTGCTGCTGCTTTCCTCTCAACCTCTTGATAGCATAAATCGTGGGGATGAGCTTGAGCAAGCATCTGAGCATCTTGATAAGAATCTTTAGCCTTATGATAATTAGACTTAAGATCACCTATTCTGTCCATATTAAAAGCTTTCAAGCAATGTTTTAGTCTCAATAGCTTGAGATAAATCGCACTGCAACCAGTAGCTTTAATCGGGGTTCTCCAGCTTTTTAACACCTGACCAAGAAATTCATGATGTTCTACCCAATAGTTGTAAAATCGAAAAATTTTGGACCCTAACTTCTCTGAATTTTGAACTCTAACAAGACAAGAGCAATGATCTAAGATGACTTCCCAGCTGAATACGGCTGAAGACTGAGAAAATAAATCATACCATTTTTCATTGATCAGAGCATGGTCTATTTTAGAGTAGATCCTAGCTGCACCATCTTGGTTGTTAGTCCAAGTAAAATATGACCCTATATTCTTTAATGGCTCAACATGAGCACCTGCCAGCCACTTAATAGAATCACTTAGCTCTAAATCTGTGTAATGACCCAACTACTCTAGACTTTTCCATTAACGAAACTATACATACTAATCCTTAATAAAACTTACATTGTGAAAATACCATAATTTTATTAGGAAACTTGTAGACATAAGAGTTACTTACATAAAATATCAAGTAGGATATGGGATCCCATTGTTTTAAAAACAAAACATAATTTAAAATAAAAAGGAGTTACATAGCAAATGCGGAAAAATACATGTAAAACCATAAAAACAAGACCACATCCTCGAAAATCGAACTCTCGACTCCTTGAATCCATTCACCACCGATACACAATCCCCAAGCATCCACGAACCTTACCGCCACTACAACTATTTTCCTGCACATATAAACAAAAAGGAATGAGCCTAATGCCCAGCAAGGAAAATCTACCACATAGTTCATATACATAAATTTCATAAGAAACATAAAAACATAACATTACACTTATTTCATACACATACTATAATGGCCATTATTACTTGGGGTCCCATAGACTAAACAAGTCATATGCCCATTAGATTAGTGGGGTCCTACTAGCTAAGCAGGTCATATGCCCATAATCTATTTGGGGTCTTGTTAGTCATATGGGTCATATGCCCAAGCCTACAAACATACATAACATAACATATTTCATAACATAAGATAACATATATAAAGCATATAACATATAAATTCTATCCTATTTTCCTTACCAAAATACCGGGATAAGAGGACAGAGGTGGGACTTTGGAACACTCCTAAGAACCATTTGAAAAAGAGTGAGTATAGAGAAAAAGAGAATTGAAAGGAATGGAAGGACTAAACCATTGAGAAAAATACTTACCAAAAACTTATGTGCAAGTTCTTAGATTTCCTATCCAAAATAAAGATTATGGTTAGAATAAGTAGAAGACTATGAGAAAGAAAATAACATAATACCAATGAACTAGAGTGTGGAAATACCTTGAAGACTTGTAAGACCAATCTAACCCTCGAACCGAAATACTATGAAACCTTACTTCCCCAAGTGTTTGATAAGCTTATGATGATCAAGCTTATGATTTCCCCACCCAAGTGTTTTAACTCTCACACTCACCTAGCAACTTGCAGCCTCCGAACTTAGAGTAAAAGGTGAATAATGGCTGGGTACTAGGTCCTATTTATAGAGTTTAGGAATGAAAGGATCTTAATTTCACTTGAATAAAAATAATGGCTTTTTAGGTGAAAATAATTTGAATAATCGTTCAGCAGAGGTTGAAGACTCGTTCAAAAAGGTGCTGGACTTATTAAGAGGTTGAATGGCTGAATGGAAAAAAAATTCAAAAACTTTCAAAATATGCTGAAGGAGGCGATATATCGCCCCCTATAGGCGATATATCGCCTGGACCAATATGCCCGAGGCAAACGTGCATCGTTTCGTGTTTTCCGTATCTACGTGCTGCGATATATCGCTCCCTATAGCTGCGATATATCGGCATTTGCTGATTATTTAAACACGAAATTACACATTTTTAGCTAAGTTTGAATGGAGTAAACAACCTTGACTAAGCCCTCAAACGTATTCAAAGCTGCTGACTGACCTTAGAGAATTCAAACTTTACCCTTATTAAATTTAATCCTCAAAATACTTAATCCTTAATCACCCATACATAACATGTGCTTAAAATCCTATTGGTTCTTATCTAAACCTTATAGTATAATAAATATTATCCTTAATATCAGTCATATTAATCAAACCTTAGGTTAAAATTAATATTCTTAAACTATAGGTTAAACTTAGAAAATCTACAAGTACTACTATGAGTGTCCAAATAAATCCCGGTCTGAACCATAAATCCATAGTCATAAAGATAATACTATAAATACTATAATACTACTATCTAACTAGCTAAGTAAAGTTCTTGGACTCTACAATCTAATATTGGCTTGCAACCTGTTCTGTCCTTGCCTGAAAAAGGGGCATTAAAGTCCCCTAAATATAACCAAGCTTTATCCAAATGATTTGGCCTTTGTAACCCTTCCCAAAGACTTCGCCTACCTTCAATTGAATTAAGGCCATAAACAAAAGTGACACCAAAATCCTGTTGCATTCCAGTCATCTTCACCAAACAATGAACAGCCTGAGTGGACTCCTCTAAAACGATGACTCTAACAGATAACCTTCTCCAAACGATTAATAAACGGCCTTCAATGACAGAACTGGTGTAATAATCCCAGTTCGGAAACTGACTTTCCATGAACCTGCTTATTTTGCAACCCTTCATTTTAGTCTCTAAAAGACCACAAATTCCCACTTTATTTCTACTACAGAGATCACTAACTGGGCTATGTTTATTAGAACTATTTAGCCCTCTTACATTCCAACTTAAAATATTGCAGCTATCCATTGGAGAGGATTGGAATAGAACTACCTTCCTTACCATTCACCAATGGCTCTTGAAGCACCACAAACTTGTTTTAGTTCTTATTTTTATGACCTACTTTATTAGCCTGAGCTTCTAATCTTTGTCCCTCCTTAACTTGAACAGCAACACATTTTGGGGTAAGCCAAGGTTGCTTAGCCTTAACTCTAGTATCAGTCTCAACCGAATCCTCTTCATTTGGTAATATAGCCACATCTGGATCTGCCTGAACTTTGCTAACTTCCGAACTTGCCTGAATCTCACTTTGTTTCATCTTTCCATCCTTACGATCACCAGGTCCCTGCTCCTCCTCCAGATGAGGTTCTAGTTCCTTCCTAGCCCACTAAACTTTCCTATCTTTCCTACACTCTGCCATTGAGTGACCGAAACCAGCACAGGTCTTACATTTTATCAGTAACCATTCATACTCAACCCCCTACTCCATGATTTGGCCATATTCATTGATGAATTGTATGCTTTTCGGAGGATTGTCAGTGACTTCCATTTCAACCAAAACTCGGCAAACTGAATACGTGAACGCTCCCTTGTAAATTTGTCCACCATTATTGGCTTACCTAATGTGCTTACTAATGCACTGAGACATTTACTACCCCAATATTGGAGCCCCAAATCTTGAAGAAGAATCCAAAGAGGAACAGAATGCACAAGATGAACCGCACTCAGATCCGCCGTCCAAGGCCGAACTATTACTGGTTTCCTATCAAAGTGGATAATGCCATTTTCCAGGACATGATCCCTTGTTGCAACATCATTGAATTTTACCATAGTTAAGCCCATCATCATTCTTGCTATCTAAGCTATCCCTAGATGACCCCAAACCCTCTTTATGAAGCCTTCAAAGATAGCCATAGGTGGGTTGGCACCTAGCACCATGCATATAACTGCTGAACTCCAATTTGCGGACTGCAATTTAACCTCCTCAGCATCAACTTTAGCAAACTTCTGTCCTTCTCTATACATCGGTTCAGTGAATTCAAGCTTCTGGTTCGAAAATGAAAGATTACCTGCCTTGAATTTTTGCCATTGTTTCTGAGCGGAAACTTGAAAGTCGCCCTCATCCACCTTGTCCTCCCACGAGTTCTGCTTAGAGGTCAAACCAACCTGTCCGATCACTTCAGTTTGAAAACCCTGGGTATCGATGTCTCCCGACCCAAAGATCTCGTCAAATTGACGATTCAAATCCTCTTCTGTAGCCTTTTCTTCTTCACCAGTTACAGCAAACTCACTGCCCTCATCCAATCGATTATTGTCCAAGCCACGAATTGGAGACTTCTATTCTAGACTAAGCTGTTGATCTTGCTTTCCTACCGGAGAAACTGGCTTACGCAATGGCTTCTTCCTCTTTTCCATGGGAGAGAAAAAACCAGCACTCAGCCTTTTGGATATGTAATCTTGTAATATTAGCATTTATTATATTTTCTTTTATTGTCTTGATACGCAAATATTAATTGTAATTAAGGCCCATCGGCCCATGTAACCCCCTTAAGCCTATAAATAAGAATCAAAGGGCTCAAGGAGGGGGCTTTTGGAACTTTTGAATCTTTGTACTTAGAGAAAAGCATACAGTATAATTATTCACTGAAATTGTAATCTTCCCAAGGTTTGTGAAACTCGTGAACCCTAGTTCATTGATCATAGTGTTGGGATTCAATATCAATAAGAACACTAAGTGGACGTAGGTCATTACCATCCATTGATGCTGAACCACTATAAATCCATTGTGTTGTTTAATTTCCATTTGATTCTCTTCTTGTTTTCCTCTCATTCTTATCGTTTATTTGACTACATGTCGTTGACCAATTTGAGGGTCAACATTTTGGTGCTTTCATTGAGAGATTAATCTAAAAATTCAAGAAGATAAAATGGCTAAGACATCCAAGAGGACAGGACAGACTTCCGACGCTGCAACCCTGAGGAGAAGGATGAGATGGATTCAGAAACCCTGAGGACAACACTGAGTGTGTTGCAAGAGGAGTTGGTCAATCTGAAGGCCAATCAACAGAATGCGGCTGAGACGTTGGTGCTGCAACAAAGAGAAATCGAATGACAACGCCAAGAGCTGAACGAGCGGCAGGCAGACATCGACCGCCGGCAGAGAGATGCCATTGCCGCCCTTGAGGCAGCCATTCAGCTGGCCCAGGGGCAAGCAGCGCTGGCTTCTCAATGGGATCAGCCACCAAATGCACCACCACAACGGGCCCCAAATCCGAGTCCTCCGCTTCAGCCAGCGAGCCCTCAAAGACCGGAGTAACCTCCTGCTGCTCAACAGGATGTCCCAATTCAGGATCTTGAGCAGCAGCCACCTTCTCACGCTGGTCAATATAATCCTCAGCGCCAGAGGCAGAATAGGGTCGGGCAGCCTCCTCGAAGCCCTAGACGCCCAGTGGCTGATGAGCCAAATCCATCGAGCAGGGGGCAACATCCTTCTGCCAACAGAAGGTACGCCGATTCAGGATCTGCAATCAGGGAACCCCCACAGCATGATAACGCTCGGGGACCTACCGACCAACGCAGGTCTCCCCCTAACGCTCGCGAGATGCCAGCTCAAGGAGGGAACAACATGACAAGCCGGTCGCGTAATAGTCAGTCGTAGTTTAGGGACGACCATGACTATAATGAAGCTGACTCCGACAGAATGAATGCTGGTCGAAGGCAAGAAGAAAGAGGTGGAGAAAGAAATCCCCCACGAAGAGACAATAGGCTTGCAAGCCAGAACACTGGAGGGTAGCCTAGACAGCCTAACGTCTTCGATCGGTTAGGCGCCAACGAGCAACGACATAGGGATGATGACTTAAGGGACGTGCTCAATGACAAACACGAAAGGCACGATGAGAATGCCTCTCCAGATCCAGTTGCCCCACGATCCCAGACGATGTGCAGGCCCAAATCGATGCATTAAATCAGGCTGTGTAGCAGCTGGTGGGAAGCCGAACATCCCACATTGAGTATGATAGGAGAAGAGGCACTCCATTCATACAAAGGATAGTTGTGGCCAAAACCCCCAGCAAATTCAAAATGCCAGTGTTACCAAACTTTGATGGGTATGAGGACCCAGTATCTCATGTTAATAAGTTCGAGATACAAATGGACATCCAGAAGGTGTCGGATGATGCCCGCTGCAGGATTTTTCCGGCCACCTTATCTGACACTGCTCAGGAGTGGTTTTTTAACGTAAGGACCCAACTAATTCTAGACCTTGGACCATTAAAACTACTTATACATATCCAATATTCTTAAGAAAACATACATATGAAATAGTCATAACTTTATTAAAAACTGTAAAGCAAAGGTTAACATACATAAAATTCGGGTATGATGTGGGATCCCATTGTTTGAAAAGAAAACATATCTTAAATTATAAATAAATTCGTTACAAAATTAGGTGCGGAAAATACATAGAAAACGTAATTGAAATGACTAAAAACAACTTCATCCTCGAATCGTTCACGCAGTCCACCGAATCCATCATTCCTCAATACACAATCCCAAGCCGCCAAGAATCTTCCCGCCACCATAATTATTTTCCTGCACATATAAAATAAAGGAATGAGCCTAATGCCCAGCAAGGAAAATCTACTACAAGCATATAAACATATAACATATACTATAAACATATGCATACCACATAAGACTACACTATTAATGGCCATTATGACATGTGATAAACCATCTATGTCCCCTGTCTAATATTTGAGGTAGGTTAGATCACATGGTAATATATGATAACCCATCTAAATCCCCTGTCTAATATTTGAGGTAGGGTAAATGATATGGTAGTATATGATAACCCATCTGGATCCCCTGTCTAATAACTAAGGTAGGGTAAATCATAACTACAAACATAAAAATGATAAACACTAGGGCACTAAGCAACTATGAGCCCTAGGTAAAACATAACATAATGTACTATAGCATAAACATATTATACATAAACATACACATAAGCATATAGAAACTATCCTATTTTCCTTACCAATACCAAGATGTGAGAACAAGGACGGATTTTGGAACACTCCTAAAACCAACGATAGAAAGGTGAGTACTTCTAAAAGAAAAGAGATGAAAAGGAATGAACTAAACCACTGAGAAGATACTTACTGACAAGAAACCTCAAGTTTAAAAGAACTTAGATGCCTAACCAAGAATGGAAAATATTAAGTTAGGATTCGAGTAGAGAAAAACTATAAAAACTAATGAAATATACATAAATGAACTAGGAATAGGAATACATTTGATTGCACTATAACTGAACTACACCTCGATATCGAAAAACACACTATTAACCTTACTTCCCAAGTGTTTAATAAGCTTAAGATGATAAAGCTTATATGTAGAGTCCAAGAACTTTACTTAGCTAGTTAGATAGTAGTAGTAGTAGTAGTAGTAGTAGTAGTAGTAGTAGTAGTAGTAGTAGTAGTAGTAGTAGTAGTAGTAATAGTAGTAGTAGTAGTAGTAGTAGTAGTAGTAGTAGTAGTAGTAGTAGTAGTAGTAGTAATAGCTAGTAGTAGTTATAGTATGTTTATTACTGTGGATTTTGGTTCAAGCCGGGACTTAGTTGGACACTCGTAGCAACACATATAGATTTTATAAGTTTAACCTATAGTTTAAGAATATTAATTATAACCTAAGGTTTGATTAATATAGTTGATTATGAAGATGATATTTATTATACTATAAGGTATAGATAGAACCCATAAGATCATGACACTTGTCATGTCTATGTTTATTGAGAAATTAAGTATTTTTGAGGGATAGTTTATTAAGAGTAATATTTGAAAATCCCAAAGTCTGCCAGCAGCTTTGAAATCGCTATAGGACTCAGTCAAAGTTGTTTACTCAATTCAAATTAGGCTGAAAAAGTGCAATTACGTGTATAATATTTTAGCGTATGCTGATATATCGCCACTTCGGGAATACGAAAAACACGTAACTTCGTACAAACACTTCGACGAGCCTCGGGAACATAAGCCCAAGCGATATATCGCCTAGCATGGGCGATATATCAGCTCTAGGGCATTATTTTTGTAATGCCCTGGTTGCCTCAGAACAGTTACGGTGAACGGTGGATCGGAAATTTGACTCGCTACCCGAGTCCTTTGGTCAAAAACGTGCTCTAAATGTAATTAACAGGTTAAGGTGTAAAACCAATAAAAAGGAAATGGAGATTTTCATTACAAACTGCTCTGCAGAGCTAAACAATACGTTTACAAGTTGTTCTCAGTACAAAATGGTCACTACTGTTTCAAATTTACAATCCCGCCGACCTAAGCAGCAAAAATAGGGTAAACCCCCTAGTTCCTCTGAGAACTCCTTGGCCGTGGTGGTCAAGCGGCCGCATATGTACACATCACCACATCAGCTCTCCACTCAAGGCTAGGTGAGCTTTTCTTTCCCTTTACCTGCACCACATAGCACCCATGAGCCAAAGCCTAGCAAGAAAACATAACACTTTGCATAAACATTATCAAATGATTATCATTATAATCACACTGAGCATAACGCTTTCAAACAAATGAGTGAACATCACATGAGGTTCCGATAAACCATACTGAGTGACTGACAAGAAAGTCACTAATTCAAATGGAAGAGTGGCTGCTAGATAAGCCACTAGCCTCCAACAAGTTCTGGTAAACCATACTGAGTGACTGTCAAGCATGTCACTGTTTCAAGTGGGAGAGTGGCTGCTAGGTAAGCCACTAGCCTCCAAGCGCTTATTTCATTCATCGACCCTCGGGGTCGGTCTGGCATTAATACTCTTTGAGCCATTCAATGCTGATAGTTGATTAGATCTAATCTTGTTGGCTTGCGTTAACACGCTAAGGCCGTCCTGACTAATGAGCCAGCTCAAAGTGACCAGTGCCCAATACCACTGCCGAACCT
Source organism: Humulus lupulus (assembly GCF_963169125.1). Taxonomy (NCBI): domain Eukaryota; kingdom Viridiplantae; phylum Streptophyta; class Magnoliopsida; order Rosales; family Cannabaceae; genus Humulus; species Humulus lupulus. The sequence continues at coordinate 18,667,748 of NC_084801.1, read as the reverse complement.
GACTAATAAGTCACAGCTTCACAGTTGATACTAGCACCTTTGCCAAATCTGACTAATGAGTCAGTACCATGCGCAAGTGAGCAACATATGCTAAACATTCTTTATTCAATCCAAGTCCATATTAACACAACCAACATGCCTCATGAATATCCATGCATGTCACACTTGGGGTGCATTTTTCTTACCTCTGGTTCGAGCTAGAATGAGTAAAAGAACGACCCTTGAGAACGATCAACCTTTAGATTCCTTAGCGGTTACCTAATCATAACCAATTATAATCCATTAATAAAATAAATTAATAAATGGTTCACAATCTAAAACCACACTCCCGGGATCAATCCCCCACTCTCGGGATTCTTAATATACTCAAACGGGGCAAAGGGACCAAACCCCGAGCCTTAAGGATCATTCCGAGCCCTAAAATAAGTTTGCTGAAAAATGGACTAGCGATGCAGCCCTACCAAATGGCGCTGCAGCCCTACTGAGTGGCGCTGCAGCCCTATTTCCAAGTTAGAGAGCCCAGCTCTGAGCCCTGCCTAGCGCTGCTGCGCCCTAAGTGGCGCTGCTGCGCCAATTACAGACCAGAAACTTTCTGGTTCATCTTCTTTGCGATTTCCCTTGAAACCAAACCCTCCAAACCAATCCAAAACCTTACCAAAACACCCAATTCAACCCCTAAACTTCATCTACATCATACCCTCATCAAAACCCAATCAATCTTTCACAAAAACTCCCATTGATTCCAACTATCCACACCAAAACTATAAGCTGAAAACTATAAAGTAAAACAGAGTATGGCTTGTTTTTCATGGATGAATTCTTACCTCAAATGGAATTAAAGTCCTTTTCAATGGATGAACTGAGTCTACAACTTCCAAGCTTTGATTTCCTAGCTTGTATCTTCAAATTGGGACCAAAAACTTCAAAGGAAGAAAGAGAGAAATGGATGTACGGGAAGGGTAATTCTTGCTCTGTTTTTCTGTTCTGTTTCTACAGCCATCCAAAGCCATATAAATCCAAACCCAAATGACTAAAATACCCCTAGGTCTTTAAAAGTTTCTAAAGCCTTCCCAAGGGCAAAGTTGGTACTTTCGAACCTATACCGTTAATCATAATTAACGCTTCCCAATTCCCGCTATTCTCAAAATTCCCAAACACCAATAATTCATGTCCCGTTACCCTTTTTACTCCCGGCAACATTCTAATCATTAAAACATCCCGAGACTCACCCCGAGCCTCGAACTTAATCCCATTATGACTAAACCGCTACTTTAACACTTAAAGATCGTCTCATGCCAAATAGCTCGAACAAATCCACATTATAATGTGGCCTTGAAACATATCACCAACATGCATCCAAATAAACAATTTACCCTCAACGGGCCAAGTTACCATCACACCCCTGTAATTAAAAATATGGACTCACATGCATGCATTTCACATCATATTATAATATAATCAACATATACATGCATTTTATCAATTAATAACACGATTAAGCAAGTATGGCCCTCCCGGCCTACTATTCACGCCGTTAAACACATCGCAGAATTCGGGGCATTACAATTTTTGTATAATTTTGAAATCGAGCTCATTTTATTCCATAACCTCTTGATAAGCCTAGAATCTTTTTGACCGAGTCTTAAGCCTCTGCTAAACGAATATTCAAATCTTTTTCAATTAAAAAGTCATTATTTTTATTCAAGCTAAAGAAGTTCTTTTCATTCTTGAACTCTATAAATAGGACCAAGTACCTAGCCATTTCTTTCATTCTTCAAGCTGAGTTCAGAGCCTTCAAGCTGATAGATTTACTTTAGAGTGTTAAACACTTGGGAAGTAAGATTAATAGTGTGATTTTTTATAAAGGTGTAGTTCGGTCATAGTGCATTCAAAGGTATTCCTATTCCTAGTTCATCCTATATATTTCATTAGTTTTTATAGTTTTTCTCTACTCAAATCCTAACTTGCTATTTTCTACTCATGGTTAGGAAATTAAGTTCTTTGAACTTGAGGCTTCATTTCGGTAAGCTCTTCTTCTCCGTGGTTTAGATTTATTTCCTTTTTCATCTTCTTCTTTTAGAAGTACTCACCTTTCTCATTAATGGTTTTTAGGAGTGTTCCAAAATCCCGTCTTTGTTCTCACATCTCGGTATTTGGTAAGGAAAATAGGATAGTTATTATATGCTTATATGATTATGCTATAGTATGTTTTATATATGTTATTATATATGTATGTTTTGGGTCTTATAGTTGCTTAAATAGCAAACCCCAACACTTTTATGTTTTTGGGGCTTATAGTTGCTTAGCTAGCAAACCTCATTGTATTTTGAGGCTTATATTTGCTTAGTTAGCAAACCCCAATAGTTATCATGTACATGGTTATAATTATGATATATGTTTATAGTTATGTGTTATATGTTTATAGCTTATGTTTATGTTTCATAGTAGATTTTCCTTGCTAGGCATTAGGATCATTCCTTTGTTTTATATGTGCAGGGAAATAGTTGTGGCGGCGGGAAGACTCTTGGCGGCTTGGGATTGTGTATTGAGGGATAATGGATTCGGTGGACTGCGTGAACGATTCAAGGACGAGTTGTTTTTAGTCATTTATTATGTTTCTATGTATTTTCTGCACTTTGTTTTGTAACGAATTTTAAGATTTAAGTTATGTTTTATTTCAAACAATGGGATCCCATATCCTACCCTGAATTTTTATGTATTTCAGTCTTTGCCTTACAGTTTTTTTTATAAAGTTATGAATATTTCACATGTGTGTTTTCTTAAGATTAGTATCTATGTATAAGTAGTTTTAATGGTCCAAAGTCTATAATAAGTTGGGTCATTATAGTTGGTATCAGAGAAATGGTTTGTTCGCATGAAGTTCTCCTCGATACACACACTCAAAGCTCCGAATCTGACCGCCAAGTAAGTGTTTAAGTTATAGTTATTATGTTTATATGTATAGCTAACGAGTTTAGTCTTTATGTTTTCAGTTAAGAATGAATGGAGCATTAACTTATGAGGATATCCGAGCCATTAAGGCATTAAAAAGAATTAGAGAACCCCGAAACACCGTAGGAGAGCTAGAAAGAATCACTCGAAGACTACTTTTGTTCCACAAGGAGATAGGTCACATCCAAGAATCTAACCAGATCATGATGAGATCCATGGAGCAATACGTTTTAGTAATTAGACTCTTTAGAGATTATCCTACTGTGATTGCAGCCTTAGAAGAAATTTGGGAGACGACAGATGACGAAGATGAATTGCCGGTACCTATGAAATATTATTTTCTCATACTTAGGTTCACTTAAAAAATGGAATTTCAGTTTACAAATGAACAAAAACATAGAATTTTTACGAATCTTCCTCGAGGGCATTTTGAGGCACAAGACAATGATGACTATGAAGAGATAGATGACGATATGCTAGATGAAGGATCGGATGTAGAAGATCCCGATTTTTAGAATAGACTAGTTTTAATTTATTAATTGTTTTCTTTTTATGATTGTAAATAGTGAAAACTTTCTTTTTCCAAATTAATATCATGGTTATTTTGTCATCATGTATGAGTTTGATTTTTCTTTTGCAATCATAATAAATAATAAATAAAATAAATAATGACTAAGTTCAGTGAGGGTGGATACAAATCAATGAACCAAGTTTCTATATTGAGAGTTAGGGGGCCATAGTAGTGGGAACGATTTTACTGATCCCAGCCCTCCCTCAATATGGTTAACTTTGGAACAACGATCAGTTTCGAGCTTGAGAATTAAGTCATATAGGATGATTAGAAACAGACTTAGAAAATAATAAAGATGGCTTATTTTTCTAAGTATAGAAACCCACTCTAATAATAAAGAAGACTTATATAATTTTCATAAGAAGTCATAATTAATAGGTCTGAGTTATGTTTGTTTAGATTAAATTTTTCCTTAGAGCCTATTAGGGTAAAGTTCTGACATGTTTCTCTCAACTGTTATAACTTTGCTGTGATGTCGCTCCTAAGGTCTGCTCGCACCAATGGAAATGCCTCCAACGCTGCTCCGGTGAACAATGAAGCCCCTACAGTTCACAGAAGGGGAGTGCGTGCTATTGCCAGCCGCAATGCACCGCCGCCACCGCCAATTGACAACACTGCGAAAATCGCCAGACTGCGACAACAAGTTGAGGAACTATTGCAGCAACAGTGACAACAGGCTCAGCCTCCGCCTCCACCACAGCCTCAGCAAATGGCCCCAGCACCCCAACAAGTTCGTCCATATGGGGGATGGTCGGTGGCGAACTATGCGCCATATCCAGTTCAACATATGGAGCTAGTTTATGAGCGGTTTCGTAAGCAACATGCTCCAAATTTTGAAGGGACTACAGACCCCTTCGAGATAGAAGAGTGGCTCAAGAATGTGGAGCCAATCTTGACGTGCATGAATCTAGGCAACGCGAACTGCATATCTTGCATTTCATCTCTGCTCAAGAAAGATGCCAAAATATGGTAGGACTTAGTCCAGTAGACGCATGATGTTGCCACCATGACTTGGACCCGATGTAACGCCCTGGATAGCCAAGATCGTTACACTGTGTGTTTATAAAGTGCTAGACTTGCTAATCAAGTCATTTAATTAAAAACGTGTTACTGAAACTATAAAAGTACTAGGGTTTAAATGTTTTGGTCTCAAAAGTCACATTTTTCATAAAAAAACATTTCCTGTTTACACGGGATCCCAAAAATGTTTAAGGTTAAAACTGTTTACAAAAGATTCAAGGACTAAATACAGTATTAGCCATATTAACGCAAAACAGACAATTAGGCAATCTCTGTCCTGATCCACTCATCGGTCATGGCGACCGAACAGCTGGCTATGCACATCCCACCCCGCAGCCCTCCATCTCAGGATTGGTCCAACTTGCCTTTGCCTTTACCTGCACCACATAGCACCCGTGAGCCGAGGCCTAGCAAGAAAACATAACCACAGAGCATAAGCAATCAACAGACAAATCAATATCTCATATCGCATCACATATTCTTAACCATATCAACATTCAGAATAGTCAAGTATTCAGCGTACTAAACATATCAATTTATAGCATACACCAAATCACATATGATAACTAGGGTTAGCGCCCTCATGCCGCACCCTCCGTTATCCCACTGACTTCGGTCCGCTTAAACCGAGCTCAGTGAATATTAAGCTGTCATCGGCTACTAGTGGCCAAGCCGCGCCCTGTGCGCAAATATTGTGTACGGCACCCTTAGGCTGCCATCACATGTCCCATGGCATAATACCATCATTGACATAATAAAAATATCGGGAGCACTTAGTCCCATCAGAAACATATAACCAGGTGCAGTTTTCTTACCTTTCGATTCACTAGCTTTGATCACTTGACTCCTTGAGCACGGTCCCTCTCGAGCCCTAGCGCTCACCTAAACACAACCATAGGCCAAAGTCATCACCAAACCTCAAGTCCAAAACCTAGCCTCGGGACCAATCCCGATCCCCCCGGGAAGTCCTAGTTCCACCAAACAAGGTGGTGGAACCAAACCCCGAACCCTTGGTCAAAAACCCTTGAAAACAACCCTAAAATCCCCTTCTGGAAACAGGGCAGTGCTACAGCGCTCTTAGGAGGGCGCTACAGCGCTACAAGTAGAACCAAAATCCCCTAGGAAGCATGGCCTAGCGCTACAGCACCCAAAGGCTAGCGCTGTAGCGCTAGTCATAGACAGCCAACCTCCCAATTTTCCTTCATGCGATTTCCTCGAACCAAACTCAACCAAAACTTCTCCAAACCTTCACCAAACTCAAAAACAAGCTTATTAACGCATTCCACTCATCCCAAGCACCCCAAATACTCAAAACCCAAGCACATGCATCCCTAATCCCAAAATCCACCATAGCCACTTCTAGACTTCAAAACTTAGCAGAAACCAGTCAAAACATCAAAGTTAAAAGCTCAGAATTTATACCTTTGATGGAAATTCGACCTCAAGTTTCCTTTAGACCTCTTTATCTTGCTCTTCCTCAACCCTTGGCTCCAACTTCCCTAAAATTCCCCATCAACTCAGCTTAGATACCTTAGTTAAACACCAAAACCAGAACTGAAGGAACTACAAAGTTTTACCTCAAGTGATGGCCTATCCTTGCTAAACCCTTGCCAAATCCTCAAGCTTAGCTCAGAAACCCTATGGCTTAGTTGAACTAGCTCCCCTCTGGGTTTTGCTCCAAGAAAACGCCCAGAAATGGTGAAGGAGATCACCAACCAACTCCTAGGAAAATAACTCTGTTTTCTTCCCTTTCTTTTCTTTCTTTCCACAGTCTTTTACCTTTCTCTACAATTCCCACTAAGTATAAAGCCTTAACATACTTATCTCTGAGAAGCCAATTGACCAAAATGCCCTCCCTATTAATTCTAAACCCTTTAATCCACTTAGGGGCATTTTAGTCATTTTACCCAATTCCCGCTAATTCCTCGAGTGTCTCTAATATTTTCTCGCTTACTTCCCAATACCTAATTAATCACCAATTATATTCCTCAATATCAAGATAGACCCCAATATACTCACTAAATTCCCATTTATACCCCCAGGCTCATCCCGAGCCGGGTATAAATCCCCGCCATGACTTTTCCGCTAAACCGCTCACTAGGATCGTCTCGAGTTACAGATCACAGATATATCCACATAATAATGTGGTCTCAACAATTATCACATATACGTATACAGTTATGCCCATAATGGCCAAAATTACGATTATGCCCTTCTAACCTAATCAGGGCCTACATGCATACTAATACACATAGTCATGCATCTCAAATATTCAAATAGTCATATAATATGCTTTAAATCATAATCATGCATTTTACTTATTAAAGTCACACATAATTCCCATTATGCCCTCCAGGCACACTAATCAAGGCCCTTAAGCCTTATTAGCGAATTTGGGTTGTTACACCCGATTTGTGGAGCTGTTCCACAAAATGTACTACAATTCGACTGTCATCGTGTCAAGAGTCGAAGAGTTTGCTGGCCTAAAGCAAGGGAGTTTATCAGTGGCAGAGTATGCTCGGTAGTTCGACCGATTAGCTAAATTCGCACCGGAAATGGTTCCAACTGACTATCTGAGGGTGTCTAAGTTCGTTTGAGGACTTCGACCGAAGATCGAGGTAGGGGTTAAGCTAGCAAACCCAGAAAATACTACATATTCCGATGTTCTAGAGACGGCAATAAAAGTAGAAAGGCTACAGGCTAATGTTAGTAAAGAAGAAGCCAGTAAGCCTGAGCCTAGACAGCAAAGTAAACCTCAGACTAGTCAGAACAACAACCATAATAACAACAACAATCAGTCCAGCAACAACAATAATGGTCAGAAAAGGAAGCATCCTGAAAATAAGCAGTCCAATAGCGATAAAAGGGCACAGACAAACAATGGAAGCAGTAGGTCAGGTTATGTAGAGTACCCACAGTGTACTAAGTGCCAGAAGAAACATCCTGGTGAATGACGGGCAAACACCAAGGGATGTTACAACTGTGGTCAAGAAGGACACCGGAAGAAAGAATGTCCTCACCTCAAGCCAGAAGGAAAAAAGGAAGACAAGATGGTTCATGCCAGGGTATTTGCCTTAACCCATGGAGAGGCTGATGCCAGCAATAAAGTGGTCACAGGTCAGGTTTCTATCCTCAATAATATATGTTCTGTATTATTTGATTCAGGAGCCACTCATTCGTATATCTCGTTAGGAATGATAGAAAAATTAGACAAACCTTGTGAAAGATTTAGAACTAGGTTTGTAACTGAGTTGCCTTCGGGCAAAGTAGTTTTATCATCACGGATAGTACGAGGTGTACCGAACAAGATTGAGGATGTAGAACTAGACGGAGACCTGAAAGAACTGGAGATCAAAGACTTCGACATAATACCAGGCATGGACTAGCTAGCAAGGCATGGTGCAACCATCGACTGCAAACGCAAGAAAGTGACGTTCGAGACTCCTGAAGGCTAGAGACTATGCTTCATGGGACAAGTTTTAGGACTACGTACCCCGCTAGTATCATCTCTCAAAGCTCAAAGGATGATAGAAAAAGGATGTCAAGCATTCTTAGCCAGAATCACAGATGTATTAAAGGAAGCACCGCTTAAGGTTGGAGACGTCCGCATTGTACGAGAATTCCCAAAAGTATTTCCCGATGACTTACCAGGGTTGCCGCCGACACGGGAAATTGACTTCACGATAGAATTAGTGCCGGGCACCGAGCCTATATCCAAGGCACCATACTAGATGGCACCTACAGAACTCAAGGAGTTAAACACGCAGCTACAAGAACTCCTAGACTTGGGTTTCATTAGACCGAGCCATTTTCCATGGGGAGTACCGGTTCAATTTGTGAAGAAAAAGGACGGAAGCATGTGGATGTGCATAGACTACCGCGAGCTGAATAGGTAACGATTAAGAATAAGTACCCGCCACCCCGGATTGATGACTTGTTTGATCAACTCCGAGGCGCGACCATATTTTCAAAGATTGATTTACAGTCTGGGTACCATCAGCTCAAGGTGCGGGGAGAGGATATTCCTAAGACAGCTTTTAGAACTCGTTATGGGCATTACGAGTTCTTATTTATGTCCTTCGGTCTTACCAATGCTCCAGCCGCATTTATGGACTTAATGAATAGGATCTTTAAGGATTACTTAAATAAATTCGTCGTAGTGTTCATCGACGACATCTTAGAATACTCCAAGGACGAAGTCAAGCACAAGGAACATTTGAGGTTAATCCTATCACGACTAAAGGAGCATCAATTCTACGCCAAGTTCAAGAAATGCGAGTTTCGTCTTACGCAAATGGCGTTCCTTGGGCACATTATATCCAAGGATGGAGTTGCAGTAGACCGATCCAAGGTAGAGGCTGTGAAGGATTGGCCAAGACCAAAGAGCGCATCCGAAGTAAGGAGCTTTCTTGGATTAGTAGGTTATTATTAGAGGTTCATAGAGGGCTTTTCTAAAATAGCCACTCCGCTCACCAACCTGACCCAGAAACAGCAAAGATTCAACTGGACTGATAAATGTGAAGAAAGCTTCCAGTTGCTTAAGGATAAGCTTTTCTCAGCACCAGTACTCTGTGTACCGACACCCAACGATAAGTTTGTAGTCTACTGCGATGTGTCGAAGCAAGGGTTGGGTTGCATGTTGATGCAAAAGGATAAGGTGATAGCCTACGCCTCAAGGTAGCTGAAGGAGTATGAGCAACGCTACCCAACTCACGATATGGAGTTGGCAGCAGTGGTCTTTACTTTGACAATCTGGCGCCGTTATCTTTACAAAGAATGGTGCGAGATTTATACGGACCACACAAGTTTGAAGTACTTCTTCACTCAGAAGGAGCTCAACATAAGGCAGCGTAGGTGGTTAGAGCTAGTGAAAGATTACGACTGCGAAATAATATACCACCCGGGAAAGGCAAATGTAGTTGCCGATGCGCTAAGTAGGAAGAATTATGGAAGTTTAACAACACTAGCCAGAATAGAAAAGTTGCTGCAGCAAGAGCTGATCAATGTCGGAATAGAAGTAGTTGTCGACAAGCTGGCTAATTTTTCTATCCAGTCAAATCTGCTAGAAGATATAAGGATTGGACAAGAGCATGATGACACATTAGTAGTGCATATGGATGCAGTTCAAGAAGATAAGGCCACAGATTTCTCAATATCAAGTCAAGGGTTATTGAGATATAAGGATCGGGTATGCGTGCCAAATGATCAAAGGATTAAGATGACGATTCTAGAAGAAGCGCATAATACCCCGTACTCAATTCACCCAGGGTCGATCAAGGCAATGTATTGGTGGCTAGGGATGAAGAAGGACATAGCGGAATTTTTGTTTAAGTGTTTAGTATGCCAGGAAGTGAAAGCAGAACATCAGTGGCCTACAGGCATATTGCAACCGCTTAGCGTACCAAAATGGAAATGGGACGATATAGCTATGGATTTCGTGACAGGTTTGCCACGAATGAATAAGCAGCATGATTCATCTTGGGTAGTAATGGATAGACTAACCAAGTCCGCTCATTTCCTGCCTGTTAAGACTTCATACACAACGGACCAATACGCAAACACCTATGTCCAAGAGATAGTACGGTTGCATGGAATCCCTAAGACAATAGTGTCTGATAGAGGATCGGTGTTTACATCAAGATTTTGGGGAAGTTTACAGCAAGCCACGGGTTCTAAGTTAAGTCTTAGTATGACATTTCATCCTCAGACAGCCGGTCAGTCTGAGCGCACTATACAGATTTTAGAAGATATGTTGCGCGCTTGTGTACTTGATTTCGGAGGATCATGGAATAAGTATTTTCCACTGATAGATTTCTCTTACAACAATAGCTACCAGTCAACAATTGGGATGGCGCCTTATGAGTTACTTTATGGAAGAAGGTATCGATCATCGTTACACTGGGACGAGGTAGGAGAAAGGCAGCTCCTTGGTCCCGAAGCTGTTAGAAAAGCTCAAGAAGCAGTAGCACTGATTAGAAAGTGTATGCTCGCTGCTCAAAGCTGTCAGAAAATCTATGCAGATGCCAAGCAACGCGATGTGGAATTCAAAGTCGGAGATCAAGTCTTCCTGAAGATATCTCCTATGAAAGGCGTAAAGCGGTTTGGGAAGAAAGGCAAGCTTAGTCCCCGATTTATAGGTCCTTTTAAGATATTGGACAAAGTGGGAGTAGTAACGTATATATTAGCCTTACCGCCAGCCCTAGCAGATAGCCACAACATGTTCCACATCTCAATGCGACGAAAGTATGTGTCAGACCCATCTCACGTCCTCAAGTACAATACGATAGCACTCCAGAAAGACTTGAGTTACGAGGAATGAACGGTTAGCATCCTAGATAGAAGGATGAAGCAGTTACGGTCCAAGAGTATTCCAATAGTCAAAGTCCTATGGAGTAATAGTTCTGAACGAGAGGCAACATGGGAGTTGGAGGAAGACATGCAAGGCTGGTATCCGGAATTGTTTGGTAATTAAATTTCGAGAACGAAATTCTTTTTAGTAGGGGAGAATTGTAGAGTCCAAGAACTTTACTTAGCTAGTTAGATAGTAGTAGTAGTAGTAATATCTAGTAGTACTTATAGTATGTTTATTACTGTGGATTTTGGTTCAAGCCGGGACTTAGTTGGAGACTCGTAGCAACACTTATAGATTTTATAAGTTTAACCTATAGTTTAAGAATATTAATTATAACCTAAGGTTTGATTAATATAGCTGATTATGAAGATGATATTTATTATACTATAAGGTTTAGATAGAACCAATAAGATCATGACACTTGTCATGTGTATGTTTATTGAGAAATTAAGTATTTTTTAGGGATAGTTTATTAAGAGTAATATTTGAAAATCCCAGAGTCTGCCAGCAGCTTTGAAATCGTTATAGGACTCAGTCAAAGCTGTTTACTCAATTCAAATTAGGCTAAAAAAGTGCAATTACGTGTATAATATTTCAACGTATGTTGATATATCGCAGCTCTAGGGGCGATATATCGCCACTCGGGGAATATGAAAAACACGTAACTTCGCACGACCACTTCGACGGCCTCAAGAACATAAGCCTAGGCGATATATCGGCTCTAGGGCATTATTTTTGAATAATTTAGAAACCGAGCTCATTTTATTCCATAACCTCTTGATAAGCCTAGAATCTTTTTTACCGAGTCTTAAGCCTCTGCTGAACGAATATTCAAATCTTTTTCAATTAAAAAGTCATTATTTTTATTCAAGCTAAAAGAAGATCTTTTCATTCTTGAACTCTATAAATAGGACCAAGTACCCAACCATTTCTTTCATTCTTCAAGCTGAGTTTAGAGCCTTCAAGCTGATAGATTTACTTTAGAGTGTTAAACACTTGGGTTGGGGTTATAAGCTTTATCATCTTAAGCTTATTAAACACTTGGGAAGTAAGATTAATAGTGTGATTTTCTATAAAGGTGTAGTTCGGTCATAGTGCATTCAAAGGTATTCATATTCCTAGTTCATCCTATATATTTCATTAATTTTTATAGTTTTTCTCTACTCAAATCCTAACTTGCTGTTTTCCACTCATGGTTAGGAAATTAAGTTCTATGAACTTGAGGCTTCATTTCGGTAAGCTCTTCTTCTCCGTGGTTTAGATTTATTTCCTTTTTCATCTTCTTCTTTTAGAAGTACTCACCTTTCTCATTAATGGTTTTAAGGAGTGTTCCAAAATCCCGTCCTTGTTCTCACATCTCGGTATTTGGTAAGGAAAATAGGATACTTATTATATGCTTATATGATTATGCTATAGTATGTTTTATATGTGTTATGATATATGTATGTTTTGGGGCTTATAGTTGCTTAAATAGCAAACCCCAACACTTTTATGTTTTTGGGGCTTATAGTTGCTTAGCTAGCAAATCTCATTGTATTTTGAGGCTTATAGTTGCTTAGTTAGAAACCCCAATAGTTACCATGTACATGGGTTAGAATTATGATATATGTATATAGTTATATGTTATATGTTTATAGCTTATGTTTATGTTTCATAGTAGATTTTCCTTGCTGAGCATTAAGCACATTACTTTGTTTTATATGTGCAGGGAAATAGTTATGGCGGCGGGAAGATTCTTGGCGGCTTGGGATTGTGTATTGAGGGAGAACGGATTCGGTGGACTGCGTGAACGATTCAAGGACGAAGTTGTTTTTAGTCATTTTATTATGTTTCTATGTATTTTCCGCACTTTGTTTTGTAACGAATTTTAAGATTTAAATTATGTTTTATTTCAAACAATGGGATCCCATATCTTACCCCAAATTTTTATGTATTTCAACCTTTGACATAATTTTTTTTTTTATAAAGTTATGAATGTTTCACATGTGTGTTTTCTTAAGGTTAGTATCTATGTATAAGTAGTTTTAATGGTCCAAAGTCTGTAGTAAGTTGGATCATTACATTATAACCCCAACCCAAGTGTTTAACACTCTAAAGTAAACCTAGCTGCTTGAAGGCTCTAACTCAGCTTGAAGAATGAAAGAAATGGTTAGGTACTAGGTCCTATTTATAGAGTTTAAGAATGAAAAGATCTTCTTTTAGCTTGAATAAAAATAATGACTATTTAATTGAAAAACATTTGAATAATCGTTCAATAGAGGCTTAAGACTCGGTCAAAAAATCCTGAGGCTAGCTTAGAGGTTATGGGTTGAATTGAGCTCAGTTTCAAAATTATTCAAAAATATTGCCCTTGAGTCGATATATCTCCCATGGTAGGTGATATATCGCTTGAGCTTATATTCCCGAGGCTCGTCGAAGTGTTCGTGCGAAGTTATTTGTTTTTCGTATTCCCCAAGTGGCGATATATCGACATACGCTGAAATATTATACACGTAATTGCACTTTTTCAGCTTAATTTGAATTGAGTATATAGCTTTGACTGAGTCCTATAATGATTTCAAAGTTGCTGGCAGACTCTGGGTTTTTCAAATATTCCTCTTATAAAACTATTCCTCAAAAATACTTAATTTCTTAATAAACATGCACACTACAAGTGTCATTATCTTATTGGGTGTATCTAAGCCTTATAGTATAATAAATATCATCTTCATAATCAGCTATATTAATCAAACCTCATGTTATAATTAATATTCTTATACTACAGGTTAAACTTTATAAAATCTATAAGTGTGGCTACGAGTGTTCAACTAAGCATACTACTACTACTACTACTACTACTACTACTACTACTACTACTACTACTACTACTACTACTACTACTACTACTACTACTACTACTACTACTACTACTACTACTACTACTACTACTACTACTACTACTACTACTACTACTACTACTACTACTACTACTACTACTACTACTACTACTACTACTACTACTACTACTACTACTACTACTACTACTACTACTACTACTACTACTACTACTACTACTACTACTACTACTACTACTACTACTACTACTACTACTACTACTACTACTACTACTACTACTACTACTACTACTACTACTACTACTACTACTACTACTACTACTACTACTACTACTACTACTACTACTACTACTACTACTACTACTACTACTACTACTACTACTACTACTACTACTACTACTACTACTACTACTACTACTACTACTACTACTACTACTACTACTACTACTACTACTACTACTACTACTACTACTACTACTACTACTACTACTACTACTACTACTACTACTACTACTACTACTACTACTACTACTACTACTACTACTACTACTACTACTACTACTACTACTACTACTACTACTACTGCTACTGCTACTACTGCTACTGCTACTGCTACTACTACTACTACTACTGCTACTGCTACTACTACTGACAATTCTACGCTGGTCGTGTGCACCCGACTGAGGCCAATCAACTGGTCGAGATATGCCAAAAGGAGGGAAAATCCTTAAAGGAGTATTTCCAGTGTTTCATGTGAGCAGCTTCTGAGGCTAAAACTGTCGGAGATGAAGGGAAAATGATGGCCCTAACTGCTAAGGTGAGGCGCCATTCTCCCCTCTGGAACAGCTTAAGAAAGAATGGGGTGAAGAGTACCTAGGAGTTTCTTAATCGAGCAGATTGATACATTAAGCTCGAGGGGAAATCGCCTGCGAAAGACAAGGGACCAAAGGAAGATCGCACTAAAATCGCCAACGGGTTGGATAAACACAATGGCAACAGCAAAGGCAACAGGAATGGTAAAAACGGTGGAAAAAAGGCGAACAATGAGCCATCAACGTCCGAAAATAAGCGCCCCAAAGGCAATAGATACGAGCCAAGATTCACCAAATACATGGCCCTTGTCGAAAGCAGAGCGGAGGTTTACCAGGTTACCAGCGCCAATGTCCCTTACAAGAGACCAACGCCTATAAGGAAGGATATCTACAAGAGAGATACAACAAAATTTTGTCATTTTCACAACAACAACAACGGTCATGACACTAATGAGTGTAACTAGCTGAAGGATGAGATCGAGCTCCTTATTAGAAAAGGACACCTAAGGAGACACGTGCGAGCCACGGAAGGTTCTTAGCGAGAGGTCCAAGGAGGCAACGAGCAGGTGCCTGCACGCCAAAGCTCGCCACATTTATAGCCAGCTCCTGTGGCAGGTACATTACTCACCATCTGTGGCAGTCCACACCTTGCAGAAGATAGTGGGAAGGCAAGGGAGCGGTACGCTTGGACCTTACGCCACGACCAGGACATCGAGATGCTGAATGTGGAGAAGCAAGCGCCCAAAAAAGCTCGAACAGAGGGAGAGTTAAGAACTTTCTCTAAGCTTGATGCCCAGCACGTCCGATTCCCACATTCGGACCTGCTGGTCATGGATGTCTAGGTTGCCAACATGATGGTTAAGAGGGTGTTGGTTGACACAGGGAGCTTGGTCAACATCTTGTACAAATCTTAGCTGGAGAGGATGAAGTTGTCTGTAAAGGACCTGCTGCCATGTAACCAAACCATTGATGGTTTTCTTGGTGAAGGGCTCATACCAACGGGGTCGATTAGGCTTTTGATTACAGCAGAAATTGCGCCCGCGAACAGGACATTACTCACTACTTTCATAGTAGTTGATTGTCCTTCCGCGTACAATGCTGTAATCGAGAGGCCTATTCTGGTTAACCTGCGAGCTGTGACCTCGGTGTGGCACCTTGCCATGAAATTCCCAACTGACGCGGGAGTATGATGCGTATTGGGAAATCAGCGAGAAGCGAGGGAATGCTATAATTCCTCGATAACTAAGGCAAAGAGAGGTGGATCGAGGGAAGACACCAGGAAAGAGTTGCAATTGGCCAATGAAACACAAGCCCAATCAGGTGAGCATATCACCAAATAGGGTGTTGCCCAAAGTGAGGATAGGGATTTGGATCCTCACTTTGGGGATTTTGAGGAAGAAGTATGACCAATCGAGGACCTCGAGGAGGTCCAACTCGATGAAGCAGATCCGACCAGGGTTGTGAAAGTCGGTAAAATCTTAGAGACAACGGCAAAACAAAAGCTAGTGGAATTTTTGAAGAAAAACCAGGGAGTCTTTGCCTGGTTGCATAAAGACATGGTTGGGATTGACCCAGCAGTTATCAGCCATGTTTTGAATATAAATAAAAGTTTTCCACTAGTGCAGCAAAAAAGAAGGCTCCTCGACAAAGACAGATTGAGGGCTCTGAAAGAAGAAGTCGAGAAGCTAAAGGAGAATGGATTCATCAGGGTAGCATTTTATCCATCGTGGGTCTCTAATCCCGTACTAGTACCCAAGCCGAATGGCAAGTGGAGAACATGCGTGGATTTCACAGATCTTAATAAAGTCTACCCGAAAGATTGTTTCCCTCTCCCAAGGATCGACCAGCTGGTCGATGCCACTTCAGGGCACGAGATCTTATCATTTATGGATGCATACTCTGGGTACAATCAAATAAGTATGTACCCACCTGATGCGGATCACACTAGCTTTCAGACCGATACAGGGATTTACTGTTACAAAGTAATGCCCTTCGGTTTGAAAAACGATGGTGCGACTTACTAGCGACTAGTCAATCACATGTTTAAAGAACTGGTCGATACAAACATGGAAGTATATGTTGATGACATGTTGGTTAAGTCGAAAAAGGCAGAAGAACAAATTGGGGACTTGCAAGAGTGATTCAACGTCTTGAATAAATATAAGATGAAAATGAATCCCCTCAAGTGTTCCTTCGGAGTTGCATCATGGAAATTTTTGGGATTTATAGTGAACTCACGAGGTATTGAAGCTAATCCCAAAAAGATCAAAGCCCTGGTCTATATGAAATCGCCAACAAAGATAAAAGACGTCCTAAGTTTAATCGGGAGAATCGCCGCTCTAAGTAGATTTATCTCCAAATCGACGAACAAGTGCGTCCCATTTTTTAATCTACTCAGAGGCAATAAGAAATTCGAGTGGACGGAGGAGTGCGAACAGGCTCTCCAGGCTTTAAAGTCCCACAAGTCGCAGCCACCGATTCTATCTAAGCCGGTTGAAAAGGAAACTTTGTTCATCTAATTGGTGATCACAGAATACGTTGCTAGTGCTGTTCTAGTCAGGGAGGAGGAAAACACACAAAAATTTGTATACTATGTAAGCAAATGGCTAATAGAGGCAGAGTTGTGGTATCCGCCCATTGAAAAATTAGCCTATTGCTTGATTTTAGCCTCCAGAAAGCTGCGGTTGTACTTCCAAGCTCACCCCATCACAGTATCAACTGACCAGCCCCTACAACAAGTTCTGCAGAAGCCAGAAGCTCCTGGCCGATTATTGAAATGGGCAGTCGAACTTGGGCAGTTTGAAATTTCTTACTTACCATGAGCAGCAATAAAAGGGCAAGCTTTGGCCGACTTTGTCGCAGAGCTCACTGGGCTTCCAGACAATGAACAGACAGAAGAGCCTGAACCTCAAAGCCAAACTCCCTCCTAGAAATTATTTACAGACTGTTCTTCTAATGAGCATCACGCTAGAGCCGGAGTGATCCTGGTAACGTTTGAAGGACATAGATTCCACTGCGCAATCAGATTCGACTTCACAGCGTCCAACAACGAAGCTGAGTATGAAGCCCTGCTCGTAGGTTTACGATTAGCCAGGGACATGAACATAAAGTCACTTGAAATCTATAGTGACTCCTAGTTGGTGGTTAATCAAATTACTGGAAAGTATCAAGCCCGAGGTCTGAGGATGAGTGCTTACGTGAACAAGGAAAAAGATCTGTTGGCACAATTTGAAAGGTACATCCTCCAGCAAATACCCCGTGACCAGAACTCAAATGCTGATCCCTTGGCCAAATTAGCGAGTGCAAAGGATGCCGACACGCTGAATATAGTGCCTGTTGAACGACTGTCCGAGCCAAGCATCATAACAGAAGAAACCTCTCTGGTAATTCAGGTAGCAGATACATGGATGACACCTTTCATTGAGTACTTGACGCATGGGATATTACCGACAGATAGAAACAAAGCAAGGACCCTTCAAAGGAAGGCTGCTCGGTTTATCCTGGTCGACGGAATTCAATATCAAATGGGGTACTCAATGCCACTCCTGAGATGTGTCTCAAAAGAAAAAGCCAAAGAATTAATGCGAGAGGTCCATGAAGGTTTCTGTGGGGACCACGCTAGGGGGCAGAGTTTATCGAAAAAGATCCTAAGGCAAGGGTACTTCTGGCCAACAATGAATGAAGACTCGGTGGAATTTTTTCGAAAATGCGACAAGTGCCAAAGGTTCTCCAAGATTCCACGAGCAGCCCTAATGAGCTAAAGCAGATGCAAAGTCCGTGGCCATTCGCAATATGGGGAATAGACCTAATCGGGTCATTGCCTACAGGATAGGGCGGCGTCAAATATGTCGTGGTGGCTGTTGATTACTTCACAAAGTGGGCCGAAGCTGAGCCACTTGCAACCATAACGACCAAGAAAGTGCTGGATTTTGTGGTCAAGGACATAGTGTGTCGTTATGGATTACCAAGAAAAATTGTCTCAGACAACGGCACGCAGTTTGACAGTGATCTGTTCACGGATTTTTGCGAACGGCATGGAATTATCAAAAGTTTTTCTTCGGTTGCTCATCCATAGGAAAACAGACAAGTCAAGACTATAAATAAAACACTAAAAGATACTTTGAAGAAAAGGCTTGAAGAAGCAAAAGGGGCGTGGCCAGAGTAGTTGCCTGAAGTCCTCTGGTCGTATAGAACTTCCCATCAAACAGCAACAAGCCATACTCCATTTTCCTTGGCCTATGGATATGAAGCTATGTTGCCTGTTGAGTTAAATCCGCCATCGCATCAGAGGATGGCATACAATCAAGGCTCTAATAGCCAGTTATTGCTGGAATCTTGGATTTGGTCGATGAAAGTCGTGAACAAGCCCAACTCCGAGTAGCAGCTTACCAGCAAAAGGTCGCTCGGTATTTCAACTCTAAAGTACGTGAAAGAAAATTTAATGTGGGAGATCCGGTACTCAGAAGAGTTTTCCTTAACACCCGCGATCAAGTTGCTGGAGTACCTAATTGGGAAGGACCATACTAAATCGAAGAAGTCCTCCATCCAGGCACTTATAAACTTTCTCGCTTAAACGAAGATCTCGTTCCTCATTATTGGAATGGAGAACACTTGCGCAAGTATTATCAATAAACAATTCTTCTTAAATAATTGTCTTGTATTAATTTTACTTTTTACAAGTTTATGAACAAAGGTTAGTCATTTTTGTGACTGATCACTTATAAGTGTAAGATCATATTTTTGATCACTCGTACAGACACGATTTTCCATCTATTACGATAACTAAAAGGGACTGCGCACAGCCAGTCAATCTTGCCAACTATTGTATTTATTATAAGTATTTGCTAATTACATGTGTTGTTTTTCTATAATAATCATTGTTTATACATGTCTCTATTACGAGCAGAAATGTTCGAACAGGTCCTAGTCTAGGCAAGTGACCGAGGACCTAAAGCTCCTCAATCACTTGGGGGGCATATAAGGTATCTAGTAAGCAAATCATATCAACATGTATGTAAACACACGAGAAAAATAAGTGAAAGCATGCTACGGTAGTTAGAGTATTTTTCAAATTTTTGTTATTTTGTTAAATCAAACCAAAGTGCTATGCTAAGTTCGGTCATGCGAACATATGTTATAATAAAAAAATTATAATATCAAAAAAGGAAACCTTTTACACCGCGAGCAGTTACTGCTCGGATGTAATTGTCTGTTAAAAGGAAAAGCTGCCCGTGCAGAAATAAAAGTATAAATTGTCTTTACATCACGAACAGTAGGTCGTGTGTCTCAAAATAAAACTTAAAGTAAAAACAGATAAAGTTACGAAGCTACCGGAGGATCCTGCTAAGGTTCTTATGGCTGCTGATCGACGGTGATTCCAGTGTCTTCCTGGGCACCCTCAATGCCTGTTGCTAGAGAGATCTCGGGAGACCCTTGAGCCTTATCTTCCTCTAAGCGAGCAGAGCACCTTGCCAGCTTAGCCTCCCTTATATGATCTGGTAGATAAGAAAAGTTGGCGTTGGGATTGCATTTCCAGATTATATTGAAACATCGAAACGCCACCCCCTCGTATTTTTCGAGGTTGCGGGCGTTCGCCTCCTCCAGATCGGCAGTCTCCTTGTGGCTTATCTCCAGCTCTGTTTGGAGTTTGTTGGCTTCCCGATAATTGATAAGCGAGGCCTCTTTATACTGCTCCTTGGAAGCAGAGATTTTGGCAATTGATGCTTCCTTCTTCTTCAACTCCTCTTCAAGGGAGGTGAGTTTGGCCTCAGCCGTTTGCAACGCTTCAGCATGCTTCACCTCGATCTCCTTGACCAACTCGGTATGCTTCGCCTCAACCTCCTTGAGCTGCTTGGCGTGCTTAGCCTCGACTGTTTTGAACTGCTCGCCATGTTGGGCCTCGGCTATGCTAAGTTGATTACTAAGCCTTTTTTCGAACTGAGCAGACAGTACCCTTGAGCTCCACCAACCGGAGCTCATGGTGAGACCTCCCTGTGACCAGAAAAAGATAAATTTGTTAGTAGGAATAAATTAACAAGGTAAATTGGTAAAGAATGGTAAGAATGACGACTTACGCTAAGCACTTCGTTCAGTGCACGGTTGAAGATCTGGTCGATCGCCGTAGAGCCAGTCTCGTGGATGGCCTCCCGGCTACGACGGTGATTTGTTATCTTGGTCAGCTTATCTTTGGCTGAGTTAAGCACCACGCTCGTGAGATCCTCTCCTGAAGCTTTTTCTGGATGATCGGAAAGAGTCTGGTCAGTGGAAATTGGAGGAGTGATGTCAGTAGAAGCTGCAGGAGGAGTTTGTTCGACCGAATCTGGTGGGTTTTGATTGACGAGAGTTGGGGGAGGAGTTGTCTCTTTGGTAGGAGTTAGCACAGGAGGGTCCGATGTTCGAACCCTCTTTGCAGAGGGGTTGCTACTGCCCTCCCCAAGTTGGCGCTTGCTAGATTTTTTCTTGCTCGCCGGATTGGTGTACAGGTTGAAAGCTCTCTCAGCAGGCATATCTGCAAGGAAGAAAACATGCGAACAGTCAGGCGATATAATAAAAGGAGCTTGCTAAGTCAAGGAAGTAAGAGCAAAGAAATTATAAGTAAAATACCCAATCTACAACTACTGGTCGCTACACTATTTACTGTACTACTGCTACACTCACTCTCTGGCTTGAAGAAGTCTAAATTTCAATTAGGCATGTATATAAAGTTGCCGTCCCCGTCAAATAAATGACAGGGAATGGGAAAACTGTCTAAAAGTGAGAATTTAGTACCGTTCTCATCTGAAGACTCTAGAATAGGTTCGGGGTGCTCAGAAGCCTTCTGCTTTCCCTTTCTTAGTGGAGTTGGAGCAGCAGCTGCTCGTGGGGTGTTGGAGGGTTCCCTGATGGTCACACCTGTTGCCCTCCTTGTCAGGGGTTGTGACACATCTTGGTGTTGCTCGAGGACTTCTCCACCGGTGGCACTCCCAGTTGTGAATTCCCTCACATCCTGGTGAGGTGCCAGAAGGTCGATCAGCCTTAGATTGGCCTCTATGACCAGCTCTTTGACACTTTTTTCGATATTGGTCCTGCTGGCCAAAGATGCTGCTTATATCTCCATCTCTGGAGTAGGAGCTGGTCGATGCCATGGACCTAAATGGCATAATTTTTTTAAAGAATGTGCAGAAAAGATAAAGGAAATTGAAGCGACCAGTGAATCGATCATTTACCTCCTTCAGTGAAGGCCAAGTTGTTGGCGACCAGGTTTGTAGTAAAAAAGTACTCCTGGAAGTACTTTCCCAAATTGGATTTGTGGGTAATATTGCTCAGGAAAGTGTGGGCAGATTCCTGATGACAGAAATGAAAAAATCCAGTGTTGTTTTGATTGGGGTTGGACTTGAGATCGAATAGATAGTTGATCTCTTGTGGCGTGGGAACAGGCCACTTTTTATGGTTATAAAGGATATAGAGAGCAGAAAGCACTCTATACCCATTTGGAGTTATTTGGAAGGGAGTGACCTCAAAGTAATTGGCCACTCCCTGAAAAAAAGGATGGAGAGGCAAGATTGCTCCTGCCTCAATGTGGTATCTCGACCAGGCATTGAAGGCGCCACCAAGCAAGTTTGCCCGCTGGTCGATGGTGGGCTTGAGTAGGGCTATCCCAGGAAGTCCATACTTCTTGAGATAATTCCCTACCATCCTAACGGTAATGTTGCTAGGAGGTGCAATGTACCATTCCACCTCTGGTCAAACGAGGTCCCGAGGTCGGGCTTTCATTTGGATTCCTGGCTCAGGGGTGTTTTCGGCTTGTCCGCTGGTCAAAGGAATTTCAGCCGGAGGAGCAGGCTGATTTGCAGGAGGGTTGGTTGGTTTCTTTTTCTGGGCGGTGGATTTTACTCGGCCCATGTCTGATGGACTGGTTGAAGGTCTATTAGATGGGGTATGGGAAAAAGGAATCTCCGGGATAAGTAACGACGGTTGATCCTGACCTTCAAGCAACTGGGCGAGCAATTCGTCATCAATCAGCCTCTCACCTCCCCATGGATTGTGCATGAAAATCTGCGAACAAAGAAGTGGAGATGAGAATCTACGACCAAAAGACCAAGAGGTGTAAAGAGTTGGAATAACGTTGCTCGTGTATAAAAGTTAAGCTTTTATACGAACAGCAGCATTCTAACAAAAACACTACATTCTATGCGAACAATTTGGAAAATGGATTAAAAAGCAAAAGTGAAAAGTTTTTCGGGAAAAACTTTTCGACTCTGAAGGGGCGGAAAAAACCCATTTTTTTCTACAAGCTTAAAAATCAAAAATTCGAATTTACGCCCTAAATTACGGATCCTAAATACAAAACTGATTCCTAACCCATGCAAAGTATTAGTTTCCTACCATATTAAGCTCAGATCTATGTGCCCTCTTTACCCCGAAACAATTTCTTCAAGAACAGTAAAAAACATTCAAGAACAACAAATATGAAATAGATATTACATGGCATCTCAATAACTGAAAGGTTTGAGCAACTTACTTGGATGAATATTGGAGTAAATTTCTGAAACATAAAGTCAAATTCCAGGGCAGAAGCTTCGTAAATCGCAAAGGTTGTCTGAATTTCTGGGCTTTCCATGTTCTGTTCTTCGGTGTTCTTGAGGAGCGAGTAAAAGATAAAAAGTAATTTCGAAGGGTTACTTATATTGAGCAAGGAGAAGTTACCTAGGCAATCATAAGGGGTAACTTCCCAAGGCATGGGTAAGTGTAATAGCCGTCAGACCATTTTTGGGAAACTGCAATGATGTGATTAGTTGCCTTTTTTCGAGAAGGCATGGATGGCTCTGACAGATTTGATGGGGCATACGAAAGGACAGTCGTCTAAGTTTACTTTATGCTGGTTGCAGTAAAATAAACTTAGGGGGGCAAATGTTTACCCAAAAAACAGCTCTTGATGACGTGGCAAGTTTGACTTACACGTGGCTGGCACGTGGCAGTTTCAAGTGAACGAATCATGTTCGACCATTGACCAGAGAGTTATTGATTTATCAAGCCTCATGCTAGGGTGCGACCAGTCTGGTTGATGTAACGCCCTACTACCTTAGAGTTGTTATTAAGTGAGTTTATAATGTGCAATTAACTCTCTAATCGAGGTTTTAGGACAAAAGCGTAATAAAACCATAATCAGAGTCATAAATTTGAAAAATAAACCTTTCATTGAAAATTATAAAGTGTTTAACATTTGGGATCCCAAAAATACTGTTTAGAAATATTTATAACTCAAAACATAACCAGAGTCGACTAAACGACAAAACTTAAGTTTAGTACAAACATCCCCCAAAGGTACCTCTGGCTGTGGCAGCCAGGTAGACCAAACATGTACGCACCGCTCGTCACGCTCACCATACTCAAGGTTGGTCGACTTTCCCCTTACCTTTACCTGCACCATAGAGCACCGATGAGCCGAAGCCCAGCAAGAAAACCCTCACAAGCAGATAACATATGCATAACAACACTTAACATATAAACATGCCATCATCAGGCTATACATGTACGGTCATGCCGTCCCAGGCACTTTACCAGGCCCTGGATTTGTGGTCTATACCGTAAGGATATCCCAGGTATCCCTTGGGGTCTCACCCTGGCAACTCGCACTCCGCGTGCTAAACGCTGTTCCAGGCCCCTTGCTGTTCTCGGCCTTCGCCGTTCTCGGCCATCGTCGTTCCATCATTTATATACACACATAATATAACTAAACAGATATTTAAACGCATATAAATTCAATCAAAGGGCCACACTCTGCAACACAGACATTTAGGGCCGAGCCCTGCAACTCAATCATATATAGTTGAGCTCTGCAACACAAGCTCTATGGGAATAGTAGTTTTCTTACCTGCGTCCCGAGCTTTCCAGGCACCGATGTCTTGAGCACAGTTCCCTAGTTCGAGCCTCGCCGAAGCCCTAGTCACAACGCATTAACAATATCCACCCATCAAGTTCTTATCCATTAAATAGCTTTGGGTTATAATTCTAATCTCCAAAACGTTGAATTCTATCAATCCGGGTGATAAAATCCATCTCGAGCCTTAACCATGAATTCCCGAGCCTAAAACCTCTTAAAAACCCAAAAAAATGCACTGAGCACCGCGGCCCTAAGATCCCATGGCACGGCCCTAAGCTCAACCAGAGGCTCAGCCTCTTTTCTGCCAACACGTGCCACGACCCTACTATAGGGCGCCGCGGCGCGCCGCTTCTATCAGGCCGCACCATTGTTCTAAAGGGTCGCGGCTCAGTAAGAACAGGGTCGCAGCCCGACCCCTCGAGCCTAGAAAAACTCACCATTTTCACCCAAAAAACCAATCTAATTATCCCCAAAATCAAGCCAATAATCCAAACTAATCATCACAGAGGTCATACTATAAATTCAGCAACAAAACCCAACAAGAACTCAAGCCAAAAACCTCATCAAACTCAAATTCAATTCTTCACCCAACACACATGCATACTCTAAGAAAACTAGCAGAAACTTCAAGCACAATTCAAATAATTTAAAGGCTTACCCTTGCTTAATTAAGTCTTTGAGCTGATCTCCTAAGCTCCAAGCTCCAACCCTCAAGCTCCCCAAAATCCCAGCTCCAATTCTTTAGTTTTTTACTAGTTTCCTCCAAGATGTCACTAGGCCTCCAAGCTTCCAAGAGAAAAGATGAGAGATGGAGATAGAATAAGTGGGTCGGTTCCTAAGTTCTGAGTGTCTCCTTAACTTTGTATTATTTAACTTAAGTCTATAAGGTTACCTCAAGGCTCGGGGTACCAAAAACGTCCCCGATGGCAAAATGGTAAATTTTCTCAATATTCCCTCCTAGGCATTGTAGCCTCAAATATATCTCCAAATATTTATTTCCATAACCCGATAATCCCATAAAATGACTAACACCTGAAACACCCCTCGACTCGCCCCAAGTCGGATTTTCGACCCCGTTGTGACTTTCTAGCTAACCGCTCCCTAGAACTGTCTCAGATCGTGCAACACAGATATATCACAAGTATATCACAATTATCATGTTTATACCCTCAACGGGCTAAAATTACAATCATGCCCCTAATAACCAAACAGGGCCCACATGCATATTTAATTCACCTAAACATGCATCACTAATCACATATTCACATAAATTCACATATGAAATAATAATTCACTTATTGCCCTCCAGGCACGCTAATCAAGGCCCTAAGTCTTACTAGCAAATTTGGGTTGTTACAGTCGCATACTTTCGTTTACTTCCTTTTGGATATGTAATCTTGCAATATTAGCATTTATTATATTTTCTTTTATTACCTTGATACGCAAATCTTAATTGTAATTAAGGCCCATCGGCCCATGTAACCCCCTTAAGCCTATAAATAAGAATCAAAGGGCTCAAGGAAAGGGACTTTTGGAACTTTTGAATCATTGTACTCAGAGAAAAGCATACAGTGCAATTATTCACCGAGATTGTAATCTTCCCAAGGCTTGTGAAACTCGTGAACCCTAGTTCATTGATCACAATGTTGGGATTCAATATCAATAAGAACACTAAGTGGACGTAGGTCATTACCATCCATTGGGGCCGAACTACTATAAATCCTTTGTGTTGTTTAATTTCTATTTGATTCTCTTCTTGTTTTCCTCTCATTCTTATCGTTTATTTGACTCCGTGTCGTTGACTAATTTGAGGGTCAACACAACTACTAATATATTGTTTAATATATTGCCAATTAATCCAAATAAATATATAAATTAATTAAGTTTTGTTTTATTTTTTTTACTATAAAGTCAAAATATTGTTTTAAGCTTAAAAAGATAAATTTCACACTATTAGTACTAGTATTTAAAGGAAAAAAAACTACAAAAATGTAATCTTAAAAAAAATTCTTCTCACTTCGGTTTGGGCGGGTTGACCCGACCAACCCGCCCAAACTATTTGACGGGTTAAAATGATTTTTTTCTTATTTGGGCAAGTTACGGGTTTACTTTTCCTAACCCGATTATGACATTGGACGGGTAAAAATATCCTGTAACCCGACCAACCCGCCCAATGATCAGCCCTAGTTGACGTCATTTTTCGTCAACTTAATTATGAAGAGCACTAAACAATAATTTAGAAAAAATAGAGGAAATCAGAGGTTTTTAATGTGGTTCAACAGTTAAAATCTGTCTACGTCCACGAGTCACTACTATTATGAACACTTTATCAAAGCTTTGGATGAAAGCAATTTGGCTGAGTCTCTTCTTCGTACCAATTTTGTGTGTGAATACAACTAATCCAGACTATTTATAGACCTGGTTGTAGGAATATCTTACCCTCAATTCAAGGAAATTACAATCAAATGTTTAAATTTAAATAAATATTTGCATTAATAATACAAATTAAATGCGGTAAATAAGTAATATCACATGAAAATAGGAATTCAATACACGGTTTTAACGAATCCCTAAGAAATAGGGATTTCCTAACAGCTTTATCGTGTGGTAAATGTGTCATTAAGCTCGAACATTGTGTTAATGCGCTTTCGAAACTAGCCAAGCTTCGAGCTCATCACTCCAGTTGTTGCCTCCTCCTCATTCACTAATTTAGTCGAACTTATTCCTCGGAGAAGGTTGGTATCTTCGAGCCTGCAACTCGTGCTCGAACGTTGCAGCTTATGCTCAAGCGCTGATAGCAGATTCAGAACCATTCGACAATTTGTACAAGTGTACTGCTAACACTTGTCAATCCCGAGTTTAACCTTTTCGAGGCTATCTATTTAATCTCGAATTTTGGGTGTAACATGTGTATATTTTTTAAGAAACCATAAACTATGATTTAGTTTAATTTTTTTTTAATATGTTTATGTAATTTTTTTTATATATAGTATTGTTTATTTATTTGAAATTTATATAAAAATTATATAAATTTAATAAAAATAATTAATAAATTTTATAATTAAAACTAAAGAAACGTGCATCCTTGTATCTAGTATGTCTAATACACTTAGAAATAAAGTCTCACAATTGTTGTTCATGTACACAAATATATATACTCTTACGATCGGAAACGTTTTAATTTTACTTAAACAGTAGAGTTCAACTTAACCTGAAAGTTCAACGACCTGAAATCCGAGATATGGAGGCAGTAGCATTGGACGTAGTGGATGAAGCAGTAGAGGTCGAGGTGTCTCCTCGTGGCTTTTGGTTAACATCAACGAAGACAGGCCTAGTCGGTGGCCGAGAGTCCTCCATTACTGATGATGAGTTCTTCGTTTTGAGCAAAACGACAACTTCAGACATTGTAGGCCTCATGGCAGGGGATGATTGTACGCACATAAGAGCAATCTCTATGATTTTCTTCACTGTTTCTCCTTCGTACTCGTCCACTTCCAAGTTTTCGTCCAGCAACTCTATGTGCTTGTTACTCTCATAAAGATTCCATGCCTATACATATTTGAGCAAAATCCAAGTAAATTTTTCAACTAAATTTTATACATGAGCAGTAATTGAATGATCTCTTTGATTAGGAAAAAAATATTAATTATTACCCGTTGAAGGAGGTATTGACCATCTTGTTCACTCTCTTTAATCTCAGTGCTCTTTTGGCCACTTATGATTTCAAGTACAACCACACCATAACTATAAGTATCAGCCTTCTCTGACAACTGCCCATGAATTGCATATTCAGGTGCTGTATATCCCCTGATATATATTATATTATTAGTTATTACTTAAGAGATTATGTACATGAATCATTTGAATTAGGATCCTCAACAAATTAATTAATTAATTAAGGTGATCGACTTACAAAGTTCCAGCAAATCTGGTGCTGAGATGAGATTGGTCTTGAGGCAAAAGTTTTGCCAAACCGAAGTCAGCAATTCTAGGGTTGAAATCATCATCTAAAAGAATGTTACTTGTTTTAATGTCTCTGTGTATTATACACACATGGAATTCCTCATGTAGATAAGCAAGACCCCTTGCTGTCCCCATTATTATATTATGCCTTTGACTCCAATTCAGATTTCCTCTTCGTTGGTCTCCTGCAAGGATGCATGCATGGTCCATGCATATTATATGTATATATATATATATATATTAGAGAGAAAGAGAATAATTTTAATAATATCATTATATACCGAATAAGAATCTGTCGAGGCTGCTATTGGGCATGAACTCATAAACGAGAAGAAGCTCTCGGCCATTATTGCAACAGCCAAGAAGTCGCACCAAATTGCGGTGATGAACGTTGCTTATCAGCCTCACCTCACTCTCAAAATCAGCTTTTCCTCTTTGTGTCTGCCCAATTGCTAGCCTTTTCACTGCTACAATTTTCCCATTCCCCAAACTCCCCTGTTTATTAATATATATTTATATATAGGTTATTTCATTCCAATCAAACAAACCAAAACTAATATCAGCACTTAATGTTTAATTTATTACTTCATGTCGATGATGATCTGAGCAAAAACTCATATTTTTATATTTTCATCACCTCACCTTGTAAACGTCTCCAAAGCCACCCTCCCCAAGTTTATTTTCTTCACTGAAATTCATTGTTGCACTTTTCAAATCCTTGTACTTATAATTGACAGGGCCTTGTAATTCCGTACCTCCCAATATGTTACCTGTACGAAGGGATTAATTAATATGCTAAATTTCTATAATAGCTAATCTTATTAAAAATTGAAAATAAATTAATTAACCTTCTTTAAATTAATGCAAATCTTTTAGGCGGGAAATTCTGTCTTTCTGTATGAAGAATTCATCCATTAAAAAAAATATTTCTAATCTAACCATGCATGTAAATATTTATTTAGAAGGTATTGATGATTAATATATATCTCTTATTTAAATTACCTCTGGCAACTGCCTGTTTCTTTTTCGAATATCGTTTAAACCAAATGAAAATTCCAACTATGATCAAGAGCACTAGAGCACCTACACCTCCTGCTACGCCTCCAATTATGGCTTTCTCGCTTGAACTACCTGCTGTCAGAATTAATTAATAGATATGTGTAATACTTATATTATTTATTGGACGAAGAACACATCTCAAAGTGATTAAAATACAAAACATTCGTTAATATGTGCACTCAAAACTAAGTACAGGTTTCCCTTTAAATAAATATAGTGTTGCTATATGATACCGAAAACCATTAGATGTGATGATGCATTGGTGATTGATGCAATTTAAAGATTTCACATATTTTATTTTAAATTTAAATATATTGTATCATGTAGTCTAATGATATTCATAAATATAACTAGATGAGAAAATATATATATACATATAAATGTCAATTCAAATAGGTTAAGAAAAAATGACTAACCATTGTTTAAGAAGGGAGCCAAATTTGT
Organism: Humulus lupulus; assembly: GCF_963169125.1. Lineage (NCBI taxonomy): Eukaryota > Viridiplantae > Streptophyta > Magnoliopsida > Rosales > Cannabaceae > Humulus > Humulus lupulus. The sequence continues at coordinate 18,637,879 of NC_084801.1, read as the reverse complement.
GGTCTGATTATCTGCAAAAAAGGAAGCATTGGAGTACCTAAGGAAACAGCCTGCATCGACCGCCCTACCGTCGGAGTGAGGAAGGCAATGTTGGAGGTTGGCAAAGGCCACTTTCAAGCAATCAAGGCAGCCACTGCTACTCACTGTCTGCGCGCATTGTGCCACCCCACACACCGTCAAGTTTCCGCCACCTGTGCTTACTACCTTCTTTTCTGCCGCGAAGAAACCGTTAATCTTGGGCGTTGCGGCTTGAAGAGTTGATAAAACATTGTCGACAGCGGAAGTGAATGCGGCGGGGCTATGTGGTATCGTCTGCTTACCGCAAATTCCTACGTTGCCTGGAAGAGTGGTTTGGTCGAAGAACCCGTTGGCCTCGTACCTTCATTTTACCATTATGTTATTATTGCATGCATGCATATCCATTATAATTTCATCAATTAATTTTTTTTTTTTATTTTGATGAAATTAATCAACTCAAAATTCAGAATTAATTTACATTAACGTTTTATTGGAAATTTTAGATACTAGAAATTTTATATAATATGTATATTTTTTTGGGCACGTTTGTAATATATTGTATTGTATATATAGGGGCTTCACTTTAAGCCATACTGGTAGGACTTTCAGTGTTCTCGATTTTTTAACAGTTTTTTGCGCGATTTTTTTTATGGTCGTGTATATTGTAATTATTTAGAGCAACGACACCATTTTTAAAAAATTTTGAATAGTTTACAATACCGAAAACTAGGTTCAAACATGTTGTACGCGTGACTAATTTTTTTTATACGCGTGGAAAACAACATGTTTGAACCTAGTTTTGATCTTATAAACTATTCAGATTTTTCTGAAAATTTGCAAAATATTTTAAACAACTATAATATCACTACAAAAAAAGCAGGTAGTACCGAGGACAAAACACTGAGAACATGTCCTTGGTACATGTATTTTGACAAAGGGAGGAGACGTTCGCAGGGTGGGAAAATATTAAGTTCCTATACCGAGAACATGTTCTCGGTATAGGGTCTTAGCATAAACCCATGAACAGACCTCTTCTTCCCATTCTCGACAGACTCTCTCTCTCTCTCTCTCACTAAAATCTCACTTTCAAGTGCTAAATCTCTCACAAACTCAGTTTTCTACTCTATTTCTGAAGGTAATATATATATTTCTCTATGTTATGTATATGTATATACCCATTTTTTTTGTTTTGGGGTTTTTTTGTTTTAAGGTTTTCTAGGGGTGATTTTCTCATTCCAATGGATGATTTGAAGTTTACAGCCACCTTTGGGAGGATTGAGATACATTTGAAGGGATGTTTTTTATTTTTTCTTTGAAATTTTTCAATTTTTTTATATAAATTTTAATCCGAAAATTTGTTGTGGTTTTGTTTGTTTTTAGGGTTTTAAATTGGCATTTGGTGTTTACAAAACCATAAGAACAACTCTATTGGTATTTTTTTTTTCTATTTTTTTTATCTTTTTTCCTCCATTTGGTAATATATATATATTTATATTGTTAATTAAATAAAAATATGATTTTAGTTTAGTTATATTTGAGTGTTAATTTGAAATATTTGAAATGATAAAAATCAGATTTGAGTTTAGTTAGATTTGAATTATAACATTCGAGTGTTCATTTTGAAGATTTGGTTAAATAATGTGTGTTTATTTTTGGGTGCTAAATTTAGTATGTTGTTGCTGTTACTTTTTTTTGTTATGTTAGTAGTAAAGGATTAGATTTTATGAATATTGATGCTTTGTTGTTGTTGTTAATTTTTAGTAGAATTATGATATTTTGAATAGAAAATTGAATAATTAATAAAATTCAGACTAATAATTATAAATTATATAGTCGTTTACAATGTATTTGTATTGCTTTGTGTATAAACTGGGGCTGGATATTTTTTATGTGTTATTTGTAGGTTTTTAAATTTTTGGATACATGGAAATACAGTCGTTATGTTATCAAATTTTTTATAGAATTAAAAGTACTCAATAAAATTTCTAATTTAATAAATAGTGAATTGATAAGTAATATAATATATTTTTAATTATAATTAAATAAAATTAACAATAACATTATGCAACCAAATTTTAATAAAAATAAACAATAATCTTGAATATTAATTAAATAAGTAATAAATCCTAAAGTAATTAAATAACTTTGAACCAAATCTTAGAAATTTTATGTAAATTAATTAAACTATTCAATAAAGCATAAATAAAATATGTAATTTAATAAATACTGAATTAATATGTAAAAAAATAATATTTGTTAGTTCTGATTAAATAAAATTATAACAAATATATTATTAGAAAACCAATTTTAAACATAATCTTAATAATTATTAAAATTAATTTAATTGTAAAAGATTAACCATTAATTGTAATTAAAATTAAAATTTGAAGTTAGAAAAAAATATGTCAAATTTAAATAATTTTAATAATATTTACACTCAAATATATTATAGTTAGCTATCATAAAACAACATAATTAACTTCAAAGAGCATAAGACATTATAAAAATAATTTTAATTTTATTTATTTTTCTTTGGTAATAAGAAATTATTATCAAAGATATGATAGTGTGTAATTATCACCTAGTGATCATTTTTTATTTTATTAGTGTTCATCGCAAGAAGCCTTAGACCCGTTTGGAGAGGGTGAGTCATTGAAGACTCTTAAATTTGCCTCTCTCTGAATTAGGACACACACACAAATTGATTGTAAGTTTGATGATAAGTGTTCCGTGCAGTGCTACACTCATTCAATGTCGATCGACAAGAGCTGGATTAATTTGACAGATCGACTATCTGATGAGTACGAGGCTGGTGTGATGGATTTTCTTCAGAGAACTAGGCAGTGCGTTGACTCAATGGGATTGGTGAAATGTCCATGTACGAGGTGTGTCAACGTAGAATTTCAGACGATTGATGTATTAAAAAATCATCTCTTTGTAAATAGTTTTCTACGGAAATATACCATTTGGCATTGGCATGGAGAGGATGAAATAATACCAATGAGGAAAGTGATAGATCAAAATGATGAAGATGAAATGATGGATGTTCTCAATGATGTTATGCAAAATGACAATGACAAATATGAAGAGAATGAGTGCGATCAAAAGATACCTACATCAGACTACAGGGGTGGGCAACATTATAATGATTTGTTTGCTGAGATCGAGGCAACATTATAATGATTTGTTTGCTGAGATCGAGGCTCCATTATTCCCCAGGTGTCAAAATTACACATCATTGAATTTCCTAGTGAAGTTAATGCATTTCAAAGTGTTGGGAAAAATTCCCAACAAAATATTTGATGCATTTATAGCCCCAAATAAGCTTCCAAAATTGCATTGTGCAGCGAAAAGGTTTTTGCGTAAACTTGGATTGGGCTATGAGTCAATCCATGTCTATAAGCATGATTGCGAAAGAACATGCTGGAAAAAGCAAATGTCCTGTTTGTGGGGAGGATCGGTGGGTGGACAAGAACACCAAGGGCAAGAAAGTGCCTCATAAAGTGATGCATTATTTTCCTTTAACCCCTAGGTTAATGTGAAAATATGCATCGAGGAACATTGCTCAACATATGAGATGGCATCACGAGCAACGTATAAAAGAAGATGGTGTATTGCGTCATCCTGCTAATGGGAAAGCTTAGAAGGACTTTGACCGAAATAATCCAACGTTTGCAATAGAACCCAGGAATGTGCGGCTTGGATTGGCTGCAGATGGATTCAATCCCTTTGGTAATATGAGTCTTTCTTATAGTATGTGGTCGGTTGTGTTGACGACATATAACTTGCCACCATGGTTGTGCATGAGAGAAACTAATTTCATGTTCAACTTATTAATTTTGGGACCTCATTCGCCAGAAAAAGATTTTGATTTTTTCTTAAGACCATTGAATGGTGAGTTAAAAGAATTATGGGTGACCGGTGTACATACTCGAGATGCAGTCGATGGTAGTTTCTTCAGTCTTCGAGCAGCTTTGAATGACCGGTGTAAATAATTAATCTCTTTAACAAATGGTTCTTCAACTCGTGTTGCTTCGTACCCTGGGTGTGTTGTAAATGGAGTTAGATTTTTGTGTTATGACAGGGACAAGAATCGCAAAACTCAAAATCGTGGAGTCTCTATAGCGGGAGTTGAAAATAATACTTATTATGGCCAGTTGGAAGAAGTTTTAGTGATGTCATATCTTTCTGGTTGTTCTGTTGTATTATTTAAGTACAAATGGTTTGACACTAATTGGTCTTCAGGATTAAAGTCTGAGTAAAACATAACGAGTATTAAAACTAGTTCGAAGGCCTTCAGAGATGATAAATTTATCTTAGCAGCTCAGGCTAACCAAGTTTTCTACATTGATGACCTTAAAAATAAATCTCACTGGAAATTCATCCAAGTAGTGCATCACAGAAATGTGTGGGACATCCCACTAGCTGAAGAACAAGTGGAGTATGTAGAAGTATATGTTATGCACGACACTAGTTCCTCTGATTTCCAATTATTCGTTGATCTTGGTCTGTTGCCACAAATCAACTTTGAACGTACAGGGGCTCCATTACAATTTGTTGAGATAGATAATGTTGTAATTGAAGAGGAGAGGGAGGAGGAAGAGGAAGAGGAGGAGGAGGAGGAAGATGATGGGGAGGAAGAGGAAGAGGATGGGGAGGAAGTTGAATATAAAGAAGAAGATGATGAAGAGGAAGATGAATACATGGAAACCGATGGTGATAGTGAAGATTATTATAGTGATGATTAAGTGGTAATTTCATAATATGTTGAAGTAGTTATGTTTTACAATAATTGATTATTATAGTTATTCTGTTTAGTATAAATGTAATTTTAATATCGATTAATTTGACAGATATGGCTGACGTTATTGCTCGATCTCACGGGGTGGATGGTGGAGGATGCGATCCTCCACGTGGACCGTCAGATATCCCAGTTGATTGTGAACGAGATAATACACTACACATTGATACACTCCTTAAATTTTAACAATTAATACGTATTAATTTTAAAATACTAAATTTGCATATAATAGCACATCCAAACAAGCGTGGACGCCACAAATGATTGATCACGCAGGAAAAAATGGAAGAGTTGGAGGTCCTCTCTTTCTCGAGTGGGATGTGCGAGGGAGAACATATAAAGAGATCGGAGATTACAACTCAAATTTCTCAAGAGAGCTGGGATTACTTGTTCGATAGTACATAGATCCAAACTGTCCTCAATGGTCAAAAGTATCAAATGCCTCGAAACAAAGAATACTTGTACATTTGGAGGTAAGTAATTTCTGTATTTATGTTAATTCTATTTAATTATATATCATATTTACTAATAAAAATTTGTAATTTAGGATGATTTGTCTGATATCGGGCGTACCAGATATGGACAAGGGCACACGCCTGGGATCTTGAGAGGCATTGATACATCATGTGCTAAAAAATATTTTGATTGGAAGTACAATATTAAAGAACTTTTAACGATTAATGGACCAGAAAATCGTTATGGTGGTTGCACAGATACGCAGTGGCAAAAAACCATTGAATTTGTTCTACGCCCAGAAATTATGGTATTAATTTCTTGCTAAACTTAACTCTCTTAATTAAATATATTACTAACAAAAACTTTTTGCAAAACGTTCTGGGGTCAACAAGGAAAATAGGAAGAAACTAAAAGGGCTTAGCTACAGAGATTCTCAGTCAATCCCAACGCTACGCTATAAAAAAGTTAGTTAATTAATTATTTTTAAGTTTGTTTTTCTTATTTATGTTTAATTATTATTGTTATAAAAATATATGTACGTGATAGCGCAATTTAGAGACTGGGCAACTTGAGCCGATCCCGGATAGCTGTATGGATACTCATCATAAATCAGGCACAGGGTGGGTGACAGAAACAGCCAAAAAACTTGGGTACGTTAAGTTTTTTAAAACATTTTAAATTTTTTTAATTGTTTGTTTACTATACATAATTACATTATATATTGTATCATAGGAGGAATTGTGTGCATATCACGACACACAACAAACACAGACAACTGATACTGAGAATTCCACACCAGTTTCAAGTGCACCTGAAGATGACGACTTATCTTTGGTACAAACTGTCTTCGGAAAACGACATGGCCACCAGAAAGAATATGGACATATCCTTAACATAAGGGATCGAACTCCATTTACTATTGATCCTCCACCAACTGAAGATGAAGAGATGATTGAGATGAGAAAGCGTGTTCGACAATTAGAGGAGCACATCTGAACTCATTGTATCACCCCTGGGATCTCAATGTGCCCCACCACCGCCTGATGATCCCGATGTTGGAGCACTGAGTCAGTAGGACTTATGTATGAGTTTTATTACTATGGACTTTACATTTTCATGTTTAGGACAACTCTTTATTTTGATTGAGCAAACGTACTCTTATGATTTTATTTATATGTTTAATATAAGTGTTTTAATTTTATGCTATTGTTTTATATTTAATTCAAATTAAATAAATAAATATTTAAGTGAATAAACATTGCACATATAAAAAAAAATCTCAACTCAATCTATACCGAGGACAATGTCCTCGGTATAGCTCATCCATATGACAAAATTGGACAGGTTGTACCGAGGACATTGTCAACTCTATACTTAGGACAATGTCCTCGGTAGAAGTTTTCCTCTACCGATGCGACTGTACCGAGGACCCACTACCGAGAACATGTTCTCGGTAGAAGCTGTACCGAGAAAATTCGGGCTTCTACCGACGACTTTTGTTCTCAGTATAGACCTTGTTTTTTGTAGTATATACACGGTCATAAAAAAAATCGCGCCAAAAACTATTCACGAGTCGAGAATGCTGAAGAGCCCCACCGGTAGGACTTAAAGTAAAGCCCCTATAGGAGAATTGTCCTATGACTATATTGTATGGTATTATTTAGCACTATGATTGATATTGACTTTGTATTAAAATGTTATATTAAATTATATTATGTTTTATACACAATTGTATTGTATTATATTAATTAAAACTAAATAAAATAAATATTTTCAAATGATATCATACGTGATACTACCTCGACCCCGACTCCGATCCCACGACCCTGATAGTCCCCGACCCTTGACCCTAGCCTCGACTCCGACTCCACAACCCCAACCTGACCCCCGACCCCAACTCTGACTCCACAACCCCGACCTGACGCCAGGCCCCAACCCCACCCAACCTCAGCCTCCGGCCCCGACCCCGACTCCAACCCCACGACCCTAACCCCAACCCCGCCTAGCCCTAGCCTCGAACCCCAACCCGATCCCCGAGCCCAACCCCCTGCCCATGCCCTCGGCCTCGACCCTGATCCCTATTCAGACCTTACCACAATACAACCTAATTTTTAAAAAAAATTACTATACAAGCTAACACATATCATTTCTTATATGTATTGAATAATACAGTTGGTATTATATTAAAATTGTTGTGATTGTAATAATAAATACAATACAAAATTTAATCCAAACTTAGTGTTATACTTATTTAATACAATACAACTTCCTTATATACGACATGTTAAATGTGCAATTTAGGAACAAAATTGTACGTTATATTTGTGATAATATCATTTAGTGATCATATATATAGGGGACTTCTATTATTTTGTGGTAGTTCCCCTTAAAAGGACCTACCGATAATTTTTTTTTATGTTTTCATCACATGGATAAGTTGTAACCTAATTTTTTATTATATAATAGCATACATTATAATGTTATAGGGACCTCTCCTAATCCTTTTGATTTTCAATCTTTTCCTAACATTACCATTTTTATTATCCCAAACACTCCTCTAAAATATTTTATTCCATTAAAAAGAATCTTAATTAAGCATGGATCTTATTAATACTAAGAACACATTTATTTAATACACTAAATGTACGTATACAAGGATATTTTAAACCACGTTGTAATTATAATATTGGAGAATTAAAATTCATGAATAAAAATAAGGATAAGTAAGTGCATAGTTAATAATTTTTATTATATAGTGGTAAAAGTGAAGCCCAAATAGAAGAATTGTCCTATATATATATAGAAAAATTCTTATATATATAGGACAATTTTTCTATAGGGGCTTCACTTTAAGCCCTACCGGTAGGGCTTTCAGTGTTTCTCGACCCGTGAAGAGTTTTCGGCACGAACTTTTTTTATGACCGTGTATATTGTAGCTATTTAGAGCATCTTGCAAATTTTCAGAAAATTTCGAATAGTTTACAATACCGAAAACTAGGTTCAAACATGTTGTTTTCCACTCGCATAAAAAAAATTAGTCACGCATGCAACAACATGTTTGAACCTAGTTTTCGGTACTGTAAACTATTCGGAATTTTCTGAAAATTTGCAGGATGCTCTAAATAGCTACAATATACACGGTCATAAAAAAAGTTCGTGCCGAAAACTCTTCACGGGTCGAGAAACACTGAAAGCCCTACCGGTAGGGCTTAAAGTGAAGCCCCTATAGGAGAATTCCTTTTTTTTATGACCGTGTATATTGTAGCTCTTTAGAGCATCCTGCATATTTTTAGAAAATTCTGAATAGTTTACGGTACCGAAAACTTGGTTTAAACATGTTGTTGCATGTGTGACTAATTTTTTTTAAGCGCGTGGAAATCAACATGTTTGAACCTAGTTTTCGGTACTGTAAACTATTCAGAATTTTCTAAAAATTTGCAGGATGCTCTAAATAGTTATAATATACAAGGTCATAAAAAAAATCGCGCCGAAAACTGTTCACGGGTCGAGAAACACTGAGAGCCCTACCGGTAGGGCTTAAAGTGAAGTCCCTATAGAAAAATTGTCCTATACATATATAATATATTATAGGTTTTAACTAACAATTTAACAAATATTAATTATTACATATAACGAGAAAGAAAAAAACCAAATACATAATTATGAATTCCCAAAATAGCATATATTGCTTTATGATCAATATATAAAATATTAATTAATTATTTATGATCTTAATTTTATGAGAATATAATCACATAATTACCTTGATAATTTGATGATGACAATTTTTATAGCAGTTTCCTAAAACTGTAACTACCATGCATATATTATTATTCAAAACTCTTTCATATATTATATATACTAGGTGTTTAGTTTTATTTTGAAAATTTAATAATTATTTTCATTTTGTTTTTATGGTTGCCTTATAATATTTTTTAAATAAAAAATATTATATATTAAAAAGACCGATACAAACATATTAAAAGAATTCAACCAAAACATTATCTATGCTTTTAAAAAAAAAACAATAATATCGATAATCTTTTATTTCACAACTCTTTTATTATTCAAAACTGTAACTACCATGCATATTTTATTATTCAAAACTCTTTCATATATTATATATACTAGGTGTTTAGTTTTATTTTGAAAATTTAATAATTATTTTCATTTTGTTTTTATGGTTGCCTTATAATATTTTTTAAATAAAAAATATTATATATTAAAAAGACCGATACAAACATATTAAAAGAATTCAACCAAAACATTATCTATGCTTTAAAAAAAAAAAACAATAATATCGATAATCTTTTATTTCACAAACTATCATATTTGACGTACAAAACATTCATGATATTATTCTACAATCAGCTTATACACTTTTCTCTAATTTCCTACTTATATTTCTTCTTTTTTTAATCATACCCTTTTAACGGTTCATAGAAATCTTTAGCACGATTGTTCGTGCTTTCCCTTCGTCTTTTCAAAATTTTCAACGTAAATTTTGCGACTTTGATCTAGAACTCAATGAAAATAAAATAATTCTTCGATTTGGAAAATGTTTAGGTATCACTTCGAGGGCTTGGAGTACAATCTCCAACCATATGCATCAGAGAAGTCTATTTTCAATTACGATTGCGCCTAATACTAATGCATAACAAAACATGAGAAGAAGATAATTCTAGTAAAGAGGAGAAGTCAGGGGAATTAAATTAGAACCAGAAATAGAGCGGTGATTTTGGAAGGCCCGTCTGCGAAAGGGTACATAATTATCATTTGTATAAATTGATTCTATGAACTTTTATTTTTGGTTTAAGACATTATCTAACCATGTCATGTTTTTGACCTTTTGCAACCAATTTCTTGTTTGAGTTTTATTTTGTTGATAGCAACGGGACTGACATTATCTTCTCCTATGATATGGAAAAGAAAAAAACATATTGAAGGTAGAATAGTATCCGATTGGTAGTGAATCCAAATCTATATTTATCATTTTGAAAAATAAAAATTATGAGGTTCATAAGAATAAGTGATTGGCTGGTCATTTTTGTTAGGACTGAATATATGCCTAAGCACAGTAGTGAGTCACCAATTCTGTTATAACTGTTTTATACCAGACTTTGGTTGTTCATTAGCTGTCCTATTAGCTACTGTAACTAATTCGATTGTGACGGATTTCTGAGCTCTTTAGCTCATGTTATATATATTGGAATGAGTCTCAACGTTTAGGGTTGAGCTCTTCATTTCACTTCTCTCTCTAGTTTTACATTCTTTCAGCCATTGTTTTCTCTTGTTCTGCTCTTGAGTTCAATGAACTCTTACATGGTATCAAATTCTCCTACCATGGCATCTGATGGTACTAACAACTCTATAGCTAATCAGAATGCTCAACAAGCTCCTCCTCTTGCTGCTCCGATCGCAGCTCCACCTCCGACAACTGATCTTGTTAGCCTTCCCAAAAACAACCTTCTTCCGCTTAATCGAACCAACTACTTGTACTAGCGCGCTTTGGTTCTTGCTGCAACGTATGCCTACAATCTTGATGGTTACATTCTTGGCACAAATCATTCGCCTCCGATTACTCTTGCAGGTAACAAACCTAATCCTGCTTATCTTCAATGGATTCAATTTGATCAATTTCTCATGCATTGGATGATGAACTCTGTCACTGAGGTGATGCTTGGACATGTGATCAACTGCCGCACATCTGCTGAGATCTGGAATGCCTTTGCTCGACTGTTTGTCACAAAGTCCAAAGCTCAAGTACTCCAACTCAAAGGCCTTCTTCAGTCCACCAAGAAAGGCTCCTCATCCATTGATGAGTACATATGGAAGATGAAACAGTATACTGACACTCTCTCTGAAGCTGGTGAATGGATCTCCGACGACAGCCTCTGTCTCTACATTCTTGGAGGCCTTGTTCTTGAGTTTGAAGCTACCGTCGTCATTCTTACCAACAGAACTGAGTCTCTCAATATCCAAGATGTGCAGTTCAGTCTACATAGTCTGGAAATGCGACTTCAACAACACACCAGCTCCACAATTGACAATGTTCAGGCAAATTTTGCAAGTTTGTCTCTCTGCGGAGGTAATAGAGGTTAAGGTCGTACCAGTCGCTATTTCAGTAGAGATGGCCGATCTAACTATGGTGGATGAACTTATGGACATGGAAACAAGTTGATTTGTCAATTGTGTGGTCGCCATGGACACACTGTTCAGAAATTCTATCATCGATTTGATTTCAACTATACTGGCACTTCACCTTCCCTTGATTCCTCCTCATCAAGTGCTACTGAATCACCTCAAGCTTACATCACAGAGTCACACATTCCTAATGCTTTACCAAGTCCTTGGTTCTTGGACAGCGGTGCTACCAAGAAACTATAAACTCTAATCAGTCTATAATTCTCAAAGAAATTCTTCATGTGCCAAATGTCACTAAAAACCTTCTTAGTATATCTCAATTTACAAATGATAACAATGTAGTCTTAGAATTTGACTCTGCTTGTTGTCTTGTTAAGGACAAGTTCACTAGGCAAGTACTTCTTCGGGGTTCCCTCAGTGAAGGACTTTACAAACTTCATGTCTCATCATCCATTACCAATGTTGTGTCCAATTTGAAGTCCGAGTCCAACACCAAAGTCTCATGTACTACTTTAGCTTTAAATTGCACCACCACGAGTAATCCAGTCCATGATAAGTCCAAAATTTCCTATGTTTGGCACTGTCAACTTGGTCATCCTTCCAAGTATTTATTAGCTAAAGTTCTTTCTGTAGTTACACCTAAAGTCAAATGTACTACTAGTTATTTCTGTGATGCATGCCAAATAGGCAAATTATATCAGTTCAGCTTTAAAAGCTCAATCAATAAAACTACTCACCCCTTTGAGTTGATACACTTAGATGTTTGGGGCCCCTCATTTTACTCATCTCTTGATGGCTATAAGTACTATGTTAGTTTTGTTGATGATTTTACAAAATATGTGTGGATTTTTCCAAAGCAAGCAAAATCTGAGGTTCAAGTAATTTAATGCTTTTGTTGAGAGAATGTTTCAGTCAAAAATTAAGAGTGTGCAAACAGATTTAGGAGGCGAGTACCGACCACGTTATACATTGTTTCAAAATATGGGCATTGTTAGGAGAAATTCCTGCCCTCACACTCATCAACAACAAGATCGTGTAGAGAGGAAACACAAACATATTGTTGATATTGGTCTCACAGTTCTTGCTTAAGCTAATATGCCTCTCACATTTTGGTGGGAAGCTTTTGCCTCTGCTACTTACCTCATAAATAGACTACCAACGCCCATTTTTGGTCTTATTTCACCTTATGAGAAGCTGCTTCCTAATGTCCCAAATTACAATTTACTCAAAGTTTTTGGTTGCTCATGTTTTCCCTTACTCTGGCCATATCAAAGTCACAAAGTTGCCTTTCGCTCTTCCAAATGTGTCTTCATTGGATACAGTTTGTCTCACAAGGGATATAGATGCTTGCATCCTAGTGGTAGAATCTATGTGGCTCGAAGCGTCACCTTCAATGAAACTGAGTTTCCATACTCTAATCTCTTTAAACCACCAGCTACTTCTCACACAACCCAAACTCAGTTTGTCGATGTCAACTCATATCAAGTTCCACATGTCGCTACTTCACGTGTCTATCTCAATCCTTCCACTCCCACAACCACCTTTTCAGTTTCAAATCCCAATCATAGTAACCCATCACCTATTATGTCCCCCACCTCAAGTTTGTCACCATTAATGCATTTACCAGTTGAGTCTTCCATGTCCACACTATCTTCTATCGACACACCACCATATATTCCCATTACAGACTTACCAATACACTTGCCCATTCCACCAGCCACACAAAACAATCAATCTATGGTCACTCAGTCCAAAGTTGGAACTTTCAAGCCCAAAGCATATCTTGCTCAAACTTTAACTGAATTAGAAACAATAACTGTTAAACATGCTCTTGCTAACCCTTGTTGGAAACAAGCTATGCAGAATGAGTTTCAGGCTATGGAGAAAAACAACACTTGGACTCTTCTCCCAAACACCCCTGAGATGACCGTTTGTGAACAATAGGTGGATTTTTCGGGTTAAACACAATGTTGATGGGACTGTTAATCGATACAAAGCTCGCCTTGTAGCCAAAGGCTTTCAACTAACTGCTTAGTTAGATTTCTTTAAAACTTATAGCCCTATTATCAAACCATCCACTATACGGGTGATTTTTACACTTGCCTCTACTTTTGGATGGGATATACAACAAGTATATGTTAATAATGCATTTCTAAATGGACAGTTTACATGAATCAGCCACAAGGCTTTGTCAGCTCACAATACCTTACTCATGTTTGTAAACTCAATAAGGCATTGTATGGTCTTATACAAGATCCACGGGCTTGGTTTGACAAGCTCAAACATTCATTGTTACTGTGGGGCTTCACCAACTCCAAATCCGACACAAGCTTGTTCTTCTCTCGCAGAAATGGAAAATTGTTGCTTATTTTGGTTTATGTCGATGACATCCTCATCACAGGTGATGATTCAACACAAATACACAATCTTAAAATGGATTTGAACCTGCATTTTGCGTTGAAATTTCTTGGTTCTGTGCATTACTTTCTCAAGTTTGAAGTGTATCTAGATGCTACATGTATATACTTAAATCAGAGGAAGTATATATCCAAGACTTACTGCAGAAAACAAACATGCACTACTACATAAAAAGGCTTTTTAGGACTCGCGGGGCGCGAGTCTTCTATTTGAGAGCCTTAAAAATTGATATTTTTTAGGACTCGTGTTGCGAGTCCTAAAAGGAGTAAGTGGCGGCGCCACCACTCCACGGTGGCCATTGGGTCTAATTTTTTAGTGGGTTTTGAAGCCCAAGATGCAAGGAATATGGTGGTTGTGGTGATTCATCTCGTGGTGGCTCGAGGTGGCCGAAAAGTTGTCGAAAAGTTTGGGAAAACCCAAAATTGCATAAACTTCGACGAGTACTTTGAGGGTCTTAGGTCGCGTGTAAGGGGCTGAGCTCCAGGGATTGGAGGTTTCGGGGGGCGGCGGGTGGCGTTCGGCGGGGACAGCAAGGCGGCCATTTGGCCATGGCAAAGACGAGCTAGAGAGAGAGAGAGAGAACCGATGAGAGAGAGAGTGATTTGAGTTATTTTTGTGTTTTTTTTTTATAATATTGAGTGATTGAGGGATTGGAGGGAATTTGTGATTTTTTAAAATTCAAACTTTTAGGATACACATAAGTTTTTAGGGCTTGCACAGCTTGTCCTAAAAAGTTGAGGAGGTGTTTGTTAAAAAAAATTCAAACTTTTAGGACACACATAGTTTTTAGGACTTGCAATGAGTATCCTAAAGAGTCCAGGAGGTGTTTGTTAAAAAAAAATTCAAACTTTTAGGAAACACGTAGTTTTTCTGACTCGCTCCACGAGCCCTAAAAGAAATTCTTTAAGGACACACAATGCGAGCCCTCAAAAGTCTAGAAGTTGTTTTTAGGGCTCGCATCTAGGTGAGTGCCCTAAAAAAGTGTCCTAAAAGGGTGTTTTTGTAGTAGTGATGTCTGAAGCTAAACCACAACCTACTCCCATGTACCCAAGCACCAAACTTAGTCTTCAGATTGGTACTCTCTTAGCTGACCCAAAAGTTTATCGAAGTGTCATAGGAGCTCTTCAGTATCTCACAATGACAAGGCCTGATATAGCTTTTGCTGTTAATCACCTAAGTTAGTATCTAAGAGCACCTACTACAACACATTGCTCTGCTTGCAAAAGGGTCTTAAGATATCTAGTTGGTACTCCAACTCTTTGCCTATGTTTCAAGCCAGCCTCTGTTCGGGATCTTCAAGCGTTTACTGATGCTGATTGGACTGCCTGCCTAGATGACCGTAAGTCTACTTCAGGGTATTGTGTCTTCCTTGGTGGTAATCTAATCAATTGGTGTTCCAAGAAACAACAAGTCATTGCTCGGTCTAGCACAGAGTCCGAGTATAGGTCGCTTGCTCTAGCTACTGCAAAGTTAATTTGGCTACAATCTATTAGGGGTGAGCACGGTGTGGTTTGGGCGGTTTGAACACTTTTTAATACACCACGCCACAAGTGTGGTTTAGTAACTAGAACACACCATGCGGTGTGAATTGGTTGCACCAAACCGACCAAACCAAACCATTTTTTGCGGTGTAGTTTGGGCGGTTTTTCACGGTTTG
This sequence comes from Humulus lupulus, assembly GCF_963169125.1. NCBI lineage: Eukaryota > Viridiplantae > Streptophyta > Magnoliopsida > Rosales > Cannabaceae > Humulus > Humulus lupulus. The sequence goes on along the minus strand of NC_084801.1, from coordinate 18,622,385 downwards.
TGTTAAAAAATATGTCATAATAAAATTTAAATTTTAAAAAAAATATTAAATCCTTAGTTCATAACAAATCCTTAATAAGTTCTAAACAACATCACAAGTTATCAATTAGGTTCAATGAAACACAAAAAAAATATACAAGTCTCCCATATTGGGTAACTATAAAAAATGGTATATATGTAAAGTTTTTTTTTTTAATATATTTGTAAGTATGCGGTGGAAACCAAAATTTCACACCGCCAAACCGCGCACCGCACCGCACCGCACGGTTTAGGTCAAATACAAACCATACCGAACCATTACACTTTTGACACCGCGGTTTGCGGTGTAGTATGGTGCGGTGCGGTCGGTCACCGCGGTTTGTCGGTTTAGATGCTCACCCCTACAATCTATCATCAATGAGTTGGACATTCGGTTACATTAGTGTCCAATACTTTGGTGTGACAATATGGGAGCTGGTTCATTAGCCTCTAATCTAGTTTTTCACGCACGAACAAAACACATTGAAATCGATCTTCACTTTGTCAGGGATCATGTTCTTGTCAAGCAGCTTCATGTTCAATATATTGACTTTGCTCACCAAGTAGCTGACTTCCTCACTAAACCATTACACATTCCTCAATTCAATATCCTTTGTAACAAGTTATCACTTAGTATATTCCCGTGTAACTTGAGGGGGATGTAAGGACTGAGTATATGGCTGAGCACAATAGTGAGTCACCAATTCTGTTACAACTGTTTTATACCAGACTCTGGTTGTTCATTAGGTGTCCTATTAGCTACTGTAACTAATTCGGTTGTAACAGATTTCTGAGCTCTTTAGCTCATGTTATATATATTGGAATGAGTCTCAACGTTTAGGATTGAGCTCTTCATTTTCTTCATTTTACTTCTCTCTCTAGTTTTACATTCTTTCAGCCATTGTTTTCTCTTGTTCTGCTCTTGAGTTCAGTGAACTCTTACAATTTTCTAAAACTATTTTCAAATTTGAGATTGAAAAACTAAGCCAAAAATTGGAAACAGAAATATCACGTTTTCCCTTTATTGAATCCTAAAACTCAGAAACTCTATTATCTTTCTTTCTCCCCTCACATTTCATTTCTCTTCCTTCTCTTTTCCCTATTCACAACTCTCATTCTTCTCTTTCACAGCTCCTAATTGAAATGGTCTCCCCCTCTCAATCTAGTTCTGATATATTGTCGCTCTCAACTAGAAGGTTTTTTACGCTCTGTTTAATTCTCATATGGGATATGGGGTTTTGTTAATTCACTTGGCATATGTTTTGTGAGCCTTGAATTTCATTGTTTATGGTGCTTCAATAGATTAAAATTATCATAATTATATCTGGGTTTGAAGTGTTTGATGGGTTTACCAAGATTTGTATAAATAATGGCATTGGGGCTGCATGTTCTGTTGTTTCAGTGTCAGAATTTATTGAAGGTTAATAATGGATTAGATTTGATGAAGGTTTAGTGGAACTTCAAGACTTTTTCTCTTTTGGAAAATAACTAAAATTATTGCTCCTTATTGTTCATTCATAGAACTTTGTACCAAGTTTTTTCAATTTAAAGTTGAGTATTTTCTTTACCTTTTTGGGGTCTTGTTTTTAATCTATGTTTTGCTGGGTGGTGTTGGATTTTATATATATATATATATATATATATATATTCATAATGTCACATATTCATGCTTTATAAAAGTTTTGTTTTGGCCTTACTTTTTCTCTTTTGTTTCATGTACATACGTAGACATGTATATATACTATTGTAATTATGTGAAGAATGGATATACAGTAACAAGAAATATGAAAAATCCCCAGCTCAAAATGCTCCAACAAAGAAATAATGATGAGATGGTAGAGAGATCTGTGGAGACTAAAGGTGGACCAAAAAATTCAAATGTTGTAGTGGAAGGTGTTCCACAATTGGATTCCAGTGAAGTGCAAACTTAAACATACAGGTATGGATGTCCAACATGCTTGTTATCCTATTTTAGGCCCTGTGGGAGAGAGGAAATAAAAAAGAGTTGGGAATGTATAGTATGGGGTGGAATCAGTGCAATGGGCTCATCTTTCTTACTGCAGCAAACCTGATTGTATTATGAAAGATAATCCCACGAATAGCTAGGTGTAATGGTGTTTCATTTATCTTTTTATTGCAGCAATATTGTTAATTAATGCTATTAATTGTAATTTTAATTGCCTTAGAAACTGGCTATCAAAACTGTTTTTGGCGATATCAAAACTCAACTTATATTCTGTTGTTGTTTTTATTGAATTAAGAGAGTTCCAACAAAAGAAATTTGGCTAGCTATTTGGCACGCTCACAAGCATTGACACTACCAAGGTTATATGGTTTTAGTCAAATAATGATAATGACTTTCTAGTTATTGTGGCGATACAAAACAGTAGTATATATGAATGAAATAATAGGAAAAATCTGAGTAAATTTTATTGAAATTGGCTGTGAAATTTGAGAGAACATTTTTAATATTAAATTAAAATAGTTTTTAGATTCAGCTGAATTCATCACTATTGTTATATTTTTAAATTTTCTACCAATCAAACATTCAATTTTTTAAAATTAAAAAACAGTCAGTTTGTGAAATTAATAAAGGAATTAATTCAAATACTAGTAGTTTGAATGAATTTAATTTTGATTATAATAATAATAATAAGATACCACTATATTAAAAAAAACAAATTATATGGGATTATAATTTTAAAGAATTTATCATTAATAGAACTTGTATATATATAAAAAAAAAATGATGCAACTTAACACTATTTGCCTATTTATTAACGGCATAGATATATGACATAAAAAAAGAATGAAGAAAAAAACTCGTGCGAAAAGAGAAAGTGTTGAATCTTCCTACGAGTGCAACGTCATATATTATATAATCATATATGTTTGTTTTGAAACAAACATTTTTTTTTTAGAAATATCAAAAATTGATTATATTGTTGGATACATGTTATTAAATTTAATAAATTGCTTGTTGTAGTTATTAAAATTAAAACACGTTAATCGAACATCTTAGTTTAGTTATAATAACATGCCCAAAAAATTATTACTTAGTTTAAATATTATGTTATTATATATTTATATGTAAAACAAAAAAACAACATTTTTTTAAAGTGCACCTTAAACTTTATGTCTCAATAAATTAAAAACAATGAAATGGGTAGTTTGATGATAATGGCATAGTTGTAACAAAAATAAAAATTATAAATAATTATTTTGTAAAAATAGACATGGTTTAAAAGAAAGAGAAGAGTAGAATAGTCTTCCTAGAGTAGAATAGAGTAGAATAATGGTAGTTTAATTCTTGTTTTTTTACATATAGATGGAAGAAATATATATAATAAATATTTGTATTATACAAATTTATAATTCAAACTGGGTTTGAAATAATAATAAAATAAAAGATCCATTAGAAATTAGATTAAGATTAATACTTAAAAGCCACCATTTCATAAAGACACATCTTTTTCTTTTTTATTTTAGAGTAGGAATATTAATATTCATACATATACAAGAATATAAATCATCTTTTATAAATAGTTAATTAATTTTAAGTTGAAAATTCATGAATATGTATTGATAAGTAGTGTTAGTCCTTACTGTACATATTCGTCACTTGTAATTATACTTAGTATTGCTGTGTAATTATTGTTAATATAGTCATTATCTATTGTACAGGTGTCACTCTATTATAGCCTCACTATTGAGTATAAAGCTCAAATGATGTAACTGTAAATATTGAGTTGATTATTCAATTGAATATTTTTCCATCAATACTCTCTGTTTCTCTCCCCTCTTTATGGTATCAGAGCTATGGCAGAACACGATCTCTCTCAACTTTCTACAGGTCGCACTCCTGGCACCCAAACCAATCCAAACACCTACCTCAATGATGCAGCTCCTATTACTCAATCCTCCTTCCCTTCAATGAATCAATCCTTCTCTGTCAAACTTGATGAGAATAATTATCTCATCTGGAAAAATCAACTACTCAATGTGATTATGGCTTACGGCCTTGATGGCTTTGTGAATGGAACTCATCCTTGCCCTCCAAAATTTTTTCCTGAAGATTCAACTATCATCAATCCCGATTATACCTCCTGGAATCGTTACAATCGTCTCATTATGTCATGGTTCTATTCCTCTCTCACTGAAGCAATGCTCGGCGAAATTGTTAATTTCACTTCGGCCCACGAAATCTGGAATGCCTTGGAAGAAATCTACTCCTCTTCCTCCATGGCGCGCATCTCTAAAATTAGGGGTAAACTCCAAACAATCAAAAAATCTGGTCTCACCGCTGCTCAATACATTCAACGCATTAAAGGATATTGCAATCGCCTCGCTGCAATTGGGGAGACTGTCTCCCGCAATGATCTCCAGGTCTACTTCCTTGAAGGTTTGGGTCCAGCTTATGACTCCTATGTTACTGGTATCCTCAATCGATCTGAGAAACCGTCCATGGAAACACTGTACAACCTCTTACTCAGCTTTGATTATTGCATGGAACGGCACAATAGTGAGGATCTTCAGAGCTCCCTTCAAGCTAATATTTCTCAGTTGAATACTGGCAAAAAAAATTTCCAAATACCCATATCCGAATACTTCTCATACACACACCAAACCTTACTCTAATCAACTCTCCTCACCACCATCACATTTTTCCCCACCCAATTCCTTCTCTGGTGTACTGGGCTCTCGACCTGCTCTTCCAAACCCTTCTACAAATAGCTCCAAAATGCCTCACTCTCGTCCCTCTTGTCAGATATGTGGCAAAGTGGGTCACACTGCCAACATATGCTACCATCGTACCAATTTGGCCTATGTTCCTCAGGCTCCTCGCAATTTTAACACCATGATTAACTCACCAATCACGCCTTCGACTCCCTTCTCTGGGTTTATTGGTCATGACGGTTCCTCTACTCAATCGGCTCCATCCACTCTCTCTACAGCAAACTGGTTCATGGATTCTGGTGCTACTCACCATTTTACTCCGGATTTTCAGTTGATGGATCGGGCTTCTCCTTATCATGGGTCTGAGCAGGTTCAAGTTGGTGATGGTAAGTCCCTTGTTATTTCTCATATTGGTCATGTCTCTTTACCCTCCACATTTTATCCTCTCTCCCTTAATCATGTTTATCACACTCCTGGTCTCACAAATAATCTAATCAGTGTTTCGAAATGATGTCGTGATAATAATGTTCTTATTGAATTTCATTCCTCTAACTTCTTTGTCAAGGATCAGGTCACCAAGAGAATTCTTCTCACGGGGGTGCTTGATCGTGGTCTCTACAAAGTCCGTCCCTCCTTATCTTCCTCTTCTCCTGGTTCAGCCATTTCATGTCTTCTCACTCGGACTCAAGAATCTTCCCTTTGGCACAATCGTCTCGGCCACCCCTCTTCCAATGTTCTTTCTCATGTTTTTTCAGCTTGTAATTTTCAGAACAATGTTTCTTCTCAGTTTTCATTTTGTAATGCTTGTCAAATGGCTAAGTCACACAGATTGCCATTTTCGTTGTCTAACTCTAGAGCGACAGCTCCTTTTGACTTAATACATAGTGATGTTTGGGGTCCTTCCCCTGAATTATCTGTTACTGGGGCTCGTTATTTTGTATTGTTCATTGATGATTTTAGTCGCTTTTCTTGGATCTATTTCTTACAAGCTAAATTTGAAGTATTTCCTACCTTTCTTAAGTTTCAAAAAATGGTTGAAAGACAATTTGATACCAAAATTAAACGTGTTCAAAGCGATTGGGGTGGTGAGTTTCAATCTTTAAAATCGTATTTTGAGTCTCTCGGCCTTGTCCATCAGCTCTCTTGCCCGCATGTTCCTGAACAAAATGGCCGTGTTGAACGAAAAAATCGTCATGTTGTGGAAGTCGGTCTATCTCTTCTTGCTCACTCTCATACTCCTTTAGCTTATTGGCCATATGCATTTTCTACTTCCATTTACCTTATCAATCGCCTTCCCACTCCTGTGCTCAACAATCACAGTCCCTACTTTACTCTTTATCATAAACTCCCTGGTTATAGTCTTTTGCGTGTGTTTGGCAGCTCTTATTTCCCTTTCTTACGACCCTATAATGCCCACAAATTACACTTTCGATCTCAAGAGTGTGTATTCCTTGGCTATAGTTCCCAGCACAAAGGCTATCTTTGCCTTTATCCTTCCACAGGTCGCATTTACATTTCTCGTCATGTCATTTTCAATGAAACCTCTTTTCCATTCGCTTCCTCTAGTTTCTCCTCTTCTTCACCTCCCCCTTCTATCTCTCCTTCTGTTCCTCTTCTATCTCCTCATGTTGCTTCGCATCCCTCTCCCTGTCTTCCGCCTTCGTCTCCTTCCGTGTCTTCCGCTGTTCCTTCTCCTTCTTCCTCTTCGTCTCCTCCTGCGTCTTCCTCTTCCTCTCCATCTTCTGTTGCTCCTGTTCCTCTAGTGGTTGAGCTTCATGACCAATCTGAGAATGCCATTGTACCACCTTGTAATGCTCATCCTATGATTACGCGTGCCAAGGCTGGTATTCATAAGCCTCGGGTTCTTTTCAGTGTGATTACTGATGCATTTTTTGAGCCCTCTACTTTTAAACAGGCAGCAAAGTTTGACCATTGGAATCAGGCCATGCTCACTGAATACAAGGCTCTTCTCGCCAACAAGACTTGGCATCTTGTTCCTCGGCCTCCCAATGCCACTGTCGTTGGTTGTAAGTGGGTTTTTCGGGTTAAACTCACTGCTGATGGTCAGATTGATAGGTACAAAGCCCGGCTGGTGGCTAAGGGTTATCATCAACAGGAAGGGCTTGATTATTTTGAAACCCTTAGTCCCGTTGTCAAGCCAGCTACCATCCGCATTGTGCTGACTTTAGCCATCTCTGAAGGTTGGTCTCTTAAGCAACTTGATGTGCAGAATGCGTTCTTACATGGAGACCTTTCTGAGACTGTGTATATGCAACAACCTGCTGGTTTTATTGATCCAGATTTTCCTGACCATGTTTGCTGCCTAGACAAGGCTCTATATGGGTTGAAGCAATCACCCCGTGCTTGGTACAACAAACTTAGCTCTTTTCTCTTGTCTTGGGGGTTTGTCAATTCTACGGCTGATTCATCTATGTTTCTGTTTCGGGCTCCATCTATTTTCCTGGTATTGCTAGTGTACGTGGACGACATTATTTTGACTGGCAACAGCTCCTCTGCCATCTCTTCTCTTCTTGCTGCTTTCCAGTCCCAGTTTGCTATTAATGACTTGGGCCAGCTTCATTTTTTTCTGGGCATTCAGGTTCATTCCACGCCTACTGGTCTTCATCTTTCTCAGCACAAATACATTCAGGATATTCTTCACCGTGCTGAAATGCTTGACTCCAAAGACTTTCATACACCTATGTCCACGACTTCCGTTCTTTCTGCACATGCTGGCACTCCCTTACCCGATGGCACTCAATACCGGAGCATTGTTGGTGCTCTCCAATATTGCACTATCACACGGCCCGACATTTCATTTGCAGTTAATCGGGTCTGCCAATTTATGCACTCTCCTACTGATTCGCACTGGCAGGCCGTTCAGCGTATCCTCCGTTATCTCAAGGGCACGGCTCATCATGGTCTCACTCTTCAGTCTTGTTCTGACTATAATCTCACCTGCTATACTGATGCAGATTGGGCATCGTGTCCTGACGATCGTCGTAGTACAGGGGCTTATTGCATTTTTCTTGGTCACAATCTGGTTTCCTGGCATTCGTCCAAGCAGAAAGTAGTTTCCTGTTCAAGCACTGAATCTGAATTTCGTGCTCTTGCTGATGGCGTTGCTGAACTCTCCTGGGTGCAATTTTTGCTTCGTGATCTCTGTATGCATCAGCGCGCAACTCCTGTTGTTCTTTGTGACAACATTAGCACTACTTATCTCACTGCAAACCCGGTATTACACACCAGAACCAAGCACATCGACATCGATTTTCACTTCATCCGTGAGCGTGTGGCCTCCAAACAACTTGTTGTTCGATTTCTTCCTTCTGAGGATCAACTGGCTGACTGCCTTACGAAGGCTCTTCCCTCTGCCCGTTTTCTGCAACTTCGATCCAAACTCACAGTTTTTCACCGACCTATGAGTTTGCGGGGGGATGATAAGTAGTGTTAGTCCTTACTGTACATATTCGTCACTTGTAATTATACTTAGTATTGATGTGTAATTATTGTTAATATGGTCATTACCTATTGTACAGGTGTCACTCTATTATAGCCTCACTATTGAGTATAAAGCTCAAATGATGTAACTGTAAATATTGAGCTGATTATTCAATTGAATATTTTTCCATCAATACTCTCTGTTTCTCTCCCCTCTTTATGTATTGATCTCTCATAAAATTAGCCAATTTTGTCATATCGGATTATTAAGAATAATTTTTTTTTGTTCACTCTGAATGCTTTTCATTTCATTTATTTTTGAGCTTCAAGTTTTGTTTTAATTTTTTTTTTGTCATTGTTTTGGATCGTAACAAGTTTATTTGTCCTTTACCTTATGATGCACTCAATGATATCATTCTATCTTCACAAGATATTAAAACCATATATATTTTTTTGTATAATTTATATATACATTATACAGTTATGTTCCTAGAAATTTACTGATAGCGATTTTAGTCTTTAGAATTTTCTTGAGGTAGAAAACTTTTCTAGGGGAGAGTCTACTTGAATGGTGTCCACACATATAAATATAGGTTTTGAATTTTCTTACATATAGCTGCCACTGGCAAACTGACTCACTAGCTACCACACAAAAAATTGAATATATCTTACAGATTACTTTTTTCCCTAATCAATTTTTATCGTTTTCCTTATTTACACCGCTTTCATGTGAAAAAAAAAAAAAAACACTAAGACTGAAATTTCGTCCAAAATAAAATAATAAAAAGAATGATTTTGCAAAAATATATATAAATTAACATCATTCTCTCTAATCTTGATCCAAGTAATAATAAATAACATATATTCTTAAAATGAGTTTATATTTGTTCGAAGAATGTGTTTTGTCTCGTTACCTCATTGGATCATGTATTTTAACAAATTATTTTTTAGATTTTGTGTTTTGTAAAATTGTTCAAAAAGATTCATAAACCTGATTTTGATTAACACAAAATTGAATATAACAACACATTTGTTAAGCAGAATAATTATGTTTTTTTTATGAGTTGTTAGTTTGATGAATTATTTGTAATTTTAGTTCAAATTTTTTTTATTAGAATCGAGTTCAGAGTCTATTTAAATAATTTTACAAAACACATAATCCAAATAATAATTTATCAAAATACAGAGTCCAAACAAATAATTAGACAAAACACAATGTCAAAAATTGTATAATCCCAAATTTAATTAAAAAAAAACTACATTAGAAGTTCTCAATTTTTAATTATTTGAAATTTTCTCTATTTTTTTGTGTATACATTTTTGACCTTATATTTTGTAAAATAGTTCAAATAGACTCATAAACTCAATTTTGATGAAGAAAAAATTAAACATAACAACATTGTTGTTAGGCAGAATAATTTAATTTTTGTTATGAATTGTTAATTAGGTGAATTATTTGTGATTTTAATTCAAAAAACTTTAACAAAAATCGAATTTATAATTCTATTTAAATCATTTTACAAATCATAAAGTTCAAAAAACAATTTGTCAAAACTCTAATCGTACAAAATACAGTTCTAAAACAGAACCCTTTTTTTCAGTAAAAATTCAAATTTAAAGCTCAATTTTTTTTTTTTTAAAAAATGACAAATTCCATAAAAATAAACTTAAAATTATAAATAACCCCTCAATGTTTATGTTTATGGTGTGTTCATTTTTTTTAAGTTTAACGATGGATTCAATAAAATTTATAGTTAATTGTGTTAAACAACAAAAAAATAATAGTGATAATTACCTGAGTAAGCAGCCGTCGTAAATGACGCGAGCACCATTGGCTGCGGCGCAATTGCGAATTTGCTTCTCTGCGGCTGCAAAGCAAGCAGCGCAGTCGGCTGTGGAGAGGTAATCCCTGCACTGCGCCATGGCATAAACGGGGTCGGATCCCCGCGCCTGCTGCGCCGTCGCGAAGCGCTTATCGCCGCCGCGGAGCTGTGCCCTGAGGTCGGAGAAAGTGGCGTTGAGATTGGCGAAGAAATCAGTGAAGTCCGTGGCATTGTACTGGCTGCATCCTTGGTTCAACAGTTTGGTTTGTGGATCTGCGGAGCTACTGATCGGTCCCAAACTCAGCACCTGCAGCCATAACCAGTACCACCCAATTATTATTACTACAGGTTTTGAAGCCATATCCCTGGGCGAATTAAGTTGTAGTTTTACTTTTTGATCTTAGATATTTACATATATATTCCAAACTCTGAATTTGTGACATGAAAAATATTGTTCTTTTCGATATATTTATATATTATATATATCTATACTATATATATATAAATATGCGTGGATACGAGTTTAAAGTCATCCTTCTTTTTTGTTTTTTTTTTCTCAATTTGTTTTTTCTGTTAAATAATATCTCTATACTATATATATATATATATATATGCATGGATAAGAGTTTAAAGTCATCCTTCTTCTTTTTTTTTTCTTAATTTGTTTTTTCTGTTAAATAATATATATATTATATAAACTGAATATATCATCTTATTCGTAATTGTATTTGTACAATATACATTATATTATATTACGTATACTAGGTCATCTTTCTTTTTTGTTTTTTTCTTAATTTGTTTTTTATGTTAAATAGTATATATATATATATATAATATAAACTGATTTATATTATGTTATTCTTAATTGTATATGCATACATTATATATATTAAGTCTACGGGGGTATTTTTCTTTTTTGTTTTTTTCTTAATTTATTTTTTCTATTAACTAATATATATAATATACACTAATTATATGATGTTCATTCGTAGTTGTATATACACAATATACAATATAGTATCTATATATAAATTTAGTATGTATGATTATATTGCATTTAGTCCATTGCATTTATATAGTAATATAATAAAAGGCTATCATCATTTATTGAATATTAATACATACGAATGCAACGTGGTTTAATGCATATGTGAAAGTTACACGTATTGATAGGCTTGTTGCTCGAGTCATACTATGCTGGTGTGTTGATCACACATATACGGTCATCCTTCTTTCTATAAACAAAAAATAAATTATTAACTGTGAACTATTTATTTATATTATTATATAATTTTTTCACGAATTCAAAACAAAAATATATTATTTTTATAAAGAGTAAAACATAAAAAAAAAAAAGTAACAGTGGAACCGAGTTGCTGGTGCAAGGCACGAGTCACTCTCACTAGTGTATATATATATATATATATATATATAGAGGAATGACATGAATGTACATAGTTTTAATTGGCTAGCGTTGTCCTAAAATCCTTCCACCAATGAGAAAGCCGGGTGTGGTTAATGTTGGATAGTATTTGAATAATATGAGAAAATTGTATAGGAATAACAATAATGGACTTAGTTAATTATTGCTATCCAAATATTACTATCCACTAGACTATTCACAAAAAAAAATTGCAACCGGACCAACCCATCTAAATCAATCTAAACAAATTAACCAAAAACATAATTAGAAAAATCTAAGCGTCTAATTGGTATAGTATTCCAATCCATTTTATTATTTTAAAATTTTAAAAATAGTGGGACCTACAAAAATAATTGATTGGTAAGATGATTTTAAAAATAAAATTCAATTCAGTATTTTAATTTTGTGTTCTAAAATCAAAAATAAGAAAATCAAATTTTTTCTGATTCCAAATCATTGTATCCCAAAATCCTACAATTCTATTACTTTTTTATATTTTTAGATTCTCTATCAATCACATATTGAGGTTTTTAAAACTCAAAAAACAGTTTTCAGATACTGAACCAATCACATATTCATAAACATGTTTTCAGACTTTAAATTCATAATTTTATTTCAGAAACACACTTTTTGAAAATGCAGTTTTTCAATTGCAAACCAATCAGGCCCTAAGTTTTCTTTTTCAAACAGTCCAATGTAAAGTTGAAACTGCCAAATGTAACCCAATATGTTCAATTAGGGATTTGCTTAACTTTTTAAAAATATTTATATAATTATTAATTATAAATTATATAAAACTAAATTAAAAAAACCCTAATATAATTAAAAAATTTAGTAAAATAATAGTTTTTGTTCAAAAAAAAAAAAGTTTCGGCGATTTTGATGCGGTGTAAGCGATTTGATAAACACCTCTAATGAAACCATATAATAAGTGAGTGAAAACATATATGTATATTAATGATATTACTAAAACTTAATTATATAATGGTGTGGGACCACACTTTTTCTGAAACAAAAACATATATAATAAAGTTATTTAAGATTTTTACCAGCGAACTATGACCTATGCGTTATCGTGTCATCTGATTTTTCTGGGCTATTAAAAATTCTCCTGAACTATTCATAATGTTGTAAAATGGGATTTCCATCCAATATAGCTAACGGCATGCTGATGTGACTTTTTACTTATTGATATATCTTGGTCACGTCAGTGTCACATAAGTATTTAAAAATATTAAAAATATTTTTTTTGATAATTTTGAAATTACACATGTAACGCTGACTTATCCAAGACATATCAGAAAACAAATAGCCACATCAATATGTTGTTAGCCATCCTAAAATGTCTAAATCATCCCAAAATATAATTTTTGATTTTCTCTCTCATCCACATCACTTTTGGCAACATTTTTTATAAAAATACTTCAATGCTAAGTCACCCCAAAAGTTGTTAACTATGGTCTCGCATATTATTATTTATTATATTATTTTGTAATTGTCATACTAAATTTTTTAAATTCATATATTAATATAAGTAAATATTACATTAAATTTAAATTTGGATTTTGGGGTTGGTATGTGAAGAAAATGATGAATTTTGAAAAACTTGATAATATTGAAAATTTGGATTTTGGGAGCTGGTATTTAGAGAATCTTGGGAATCAATTGGTAAGAAAAGAAATTTTGTGATATTGATAATTTGGAAGAATAATATATGTAATGGTGTGAAAATTGAATGAAATAAATGAGTATTTATAGGAAAAACAAATTTTAAAAATTTGTGTGCCAAACAGGTATAAAAATACAGTAATAAATTAAAATGTTTTTTATATATGTGAAAAATTACATTTATGTATATGTATATATATATATGACAATTTTTCTGTAGGAGCTTCACTTTAAGCCTTATCGGTGAGACTCTCAGTGTTTCTCGACCCGTGAACAGTTTTCGGCGTGATTTTTTTATGACCATGTATATTGTAGCTATTTAAAGCATCCTGCAAATTTAAAAAAAAATCCTAATAGTTTACAGTACCGAAAACTAGGTTCAAACATGTTGCTTTCTACGCGCATAAAAAAAATTAGTCACAAGTGTAACAACATGTTTGAACTTAGTTTTCGGTACTGTAAACTATTCAGAATTTTCTGAAAATTTGCAGGATGCTTTAAATAGCTACAATATACACGGTCATAAAAAAATCGCACCGAAAACTATTCACGGGTCGAGAACACTGAGAGCCCTGCCGGTAGGGCTTAAAATGAAGCCTCTATAGGATAATTCTCCTATATATAGTTATATATATAAATATGTGTACAATAAAAAAAAAAAAAAAGGCAATAGTGCATTAATTTTGTTATGACAATCAAGCTCTCCAATGAGTTGGTCACGTTGCCTATCAGGCTTTAGTCAACAAGCATCTATTCAAACAACAACATTGGAGTTGCTCTAATATCGAAGTCTCACTTTCCAATACCGTAAATAATTCAAAAGGAATTTTTAATGGTAAAAAAAAATAGAGGCGCAATAATATATAAGTCATAGTTGGAGAAAGAAAATCCTTAATAGGAAAAAAAATACAAAAGAGAAACAATATAAAGTGGTGATCTTTTCCCATCATCTATTTAAAACCACATTTATATAATTAAAAGAAAATGAGTTATATATGGTGTGGGTCACACACTTTTTTTTTTTTTTTTAAATCATCAAAAAAGGAGATAAAAGTATTAGAGACAAACGTATAAAGTGGTGGGCGTTTTTACCTTATTTAAGTTTGAAACTATATATAATTTAAATGCATACTTGTGGACCCACAAATTAGCTAGATTATTCAAAAAATATATATATTAATATCTAAGTGTAACATTAATATTCTCATTTAAATCAAATTAGATTTCTTCATTTAATTAAATGTAATCGGAAAATTTTATAGTGGGGCACCACTTTTACTTTATTGAATTCTATTTTCAACACATAACCTGAATTTTTTTATATAACAATATACAATATCCCGTTAATTTTGAATAATTTACGGTGTTGAAAACAGAGTTCAAAGAATAAGATACTCACATAACTACAGATGTACACCATCATATTAAAAAAACTTGGGTTATAATTTTTCTGCATACCAAAACAGAAACGTCTCTATCGATGAATGTAAAAATAATACCCTTACTATATATGTTGGCCTCATGAGAAAGTAAAAGTAAATTAGGGTATTTTTAATTGATATTAATGAGACCCTCACCTTCATCTTCCTCCACTTCTTTTCAATAATTGCATAGCACCTATTATTATTATTACTACAGTGTGTTGCTAGCAACCTTTTGTTGAAATTAGTTAAATATAATGATTAAGTAGTCTTACATAAGGTGGTGTTCTAGGAACCATAACTAGAATGGAATATTTCTCATATGAATCTAAATAAAATAGAAAATAACAAATAATTTACTAGATGTAGAACATGTGTAAATCAAACAACATCTTATCTTTCCTAACCAACCATCCTCCATACTATGGCTCGTACTAAGAAAATGAGACAGGTGAATGTTATGCTCTGTCTTCTCTCCTTGATTTTATGTTCTAGTTATATAATAATCAAAAGAAGACTTTCCCTTCATCTCATTGGGCCTATGTGTGGGACACAATCCATTTGGATTGTGGTTGGCATCAATTGCAGGGTTTTGGGTCTTGTGGTATTTTATTTCTATAAAATTCTATTTGTTGGGTCTTTATCATATTATTTTATGTAGTATACAATTATACAACAAAATTAAATATGATTAAATTAATTTTCATTAAAAAAATTCACAAAATTATCAATATAACTTTATTTGCGAAATAATATTTTAATATTTTAAAGGGTTTATACCTTTTTGGACCCTGTGTTTTTTCCCATTACTTGTTTGGACCCTGTATTTTGACAAATTACTTTTTGGACCCTATGTTTTGTAAAATAGTTTAAATAGAACCCTAAACTCAATTTTGATGAAGAAAAAATTGAATATAACAACACAGTTTTTAAGCATAATGATTTTATTTTTGTTCTGAATTGTTAGTTTGGTAAATTATTTGTGATTTTAGTTGAGAAAAAATTGACCAAAATCGGGTTTAAGGTTCTATTTTAACCATTTTACAAAATATAGGGTCCAAAAAGTAATTTGTTAAAACACAGGGTCGAGACAGGTAATGGGAAAAAACACAGGGTCCAAAAATGTATAAACCCTATTTTAAATATTATTTCACAAATAATATTAATTTGTCAGATTAAAAATAATACTTTATTATTTTTAATTATTTCATTTTAATACCAAAATCCTACATTTGTGTTCGAGCTAGTACGAGGATAGTATAGACTCGTAGTTCTAAGCTCCAATATTTTAATTAATTTCACTAACTCTTAGTCTCATTAATTAATTTATTAATTATCAATTATTCCACTAGAAGTTCATAGTTGAACCCTCAAAACGACAATCTTATATTACTGGAAGCCATAACTATTAAGTCATCCATTGATTTAGTCATTACATGAGTTGTGATCATCTGCTAGTTGTTCATAATTAGAGCTAGGTCTTAATGTCTGTTGACATTTCTAATGATGTCTATATCAATTAGTTCCATTTGATCCTCTAATGAACAGTATTCTATAAATTTAATTACATAATGAAATTCCTACTCTCTAACAAAAATTGAGCGCTCTATGTTCAAGCTTTGAATCAACACTAAAAGGAACAACTAATATACTCTCATTTAAGTAAGGAGCAGATTCAAATCTGTGAAGTATGTTCCTAACAGCTTGTAGTTCTATGACTCCAAGATATCAGGAATTCGGTCGTAGGAATATTGAACCTTACCCAATTAGTCAAAAGTCATAAAAACACAAATAGGAGTCCATTACTAACTTCAGGATTGAGGTCAAGTATCAAACGATCATTGATTGATGAATGATGAATGATAAATGACATGTATAATTAAATAAGAATATGAGTGCAAAATATTAACTTTATGTAATTAACATTAATCATTCATATAGAAATATGCTTTTAGGGCACAAATCTCAATGCACTTTCCCCTAAGAAATCAAATTCTCTATTTCTTTTAGTTTATTAAAATCTTCAACACCATGTTATATGTTATTGGACTCAGTTTGAAAAGTACATTACGATGATGATAATTGTTTGCTCAATTGAGAATTAGAGGACAAAGTGACTTTGAAGTGAACTAAGCTGCTTGGAACCTAGGAATAAGGGGCTGAAGAACGTCTCTTTGGACAAAGGATAGTGTTCCTAAGGAGGGAGGGACTCAACTTGGTTATTGGACTTATTTTTATATGTGTTCAGTAACATTAGACATATTCCAATTTTATGATTTTATAAAATGTTTGGAAAATTGAAAGCTTGATTTGCATGTGTTGAACCCAAATTTGGACATGATGACGTAGCATTTAAAGAGGACAGGTGGCAATAAACGACATCAAACTTTGAGAGATTGTCAATATGAGATAGTTTCTTGAGAAAACCATATCATAACAAGGAGTCATAATCTGCTTGGTCCAAGTATCCTTCTCGAGAATAAGCAAGTAGGTGCTATCCCTTGAAGCTGCTCAAAGACAGACTATGCTCGATATACAAGACATTTTCACCCAAAGATCCAGATTTCACGAGATATTGTGAAATATCCCAAGATATTTATGTAATTGATATTTGAATGTATTTTTCAAGTATTATTTGAATTTGTAATCAGTTGTAACATTCTCACACTACACGAGTAGGGCCTAGATTAATTTGTAAGGGCCCATAGCTCATTAAGAGACTCAATAACTAGATATCTCTCTCAATCATTATCTCTAAGCTGAATTTGTGCGCACTTTACATACAAAACCCTACTAAATTGTATATTTTCTCTTAGGCTTAAGAAACTCAATTGAACATTGTTTCTTCTTGATCTTGAGTGTGAGACTTCCTTGATCAATAAGAGTGAAAGTGGATGTAGATTATTACCAACCTTTTGGGGTCGAGCCACTATAAAATATGTGTCATTTACTTGATTTCAGTTTTTCTAATTAAATTCTCATCGTATAAATTGACTCAATGTCGTTGACCAAAACACTGGTTAACATTTTGGTGCTATCACTAAGAGCTGAAATCCAAGACCATCCTCTATCAGATCCATCTAAAGCAATGGATATCACTATTAGAAGACAAAGCCAAGAACCACAAGGGGGAAACCCTACCACCGGACACCATGACCGCCCTTCGAGCAGTCAAATTCCCCTTGCACCCTGGTCAGCAGGTTCCTCCACCTGGAGACCTGCCTCCACGAGCAACATACACGTGTGATGAACCCCACGCGGACTTAGGGGAAGACCTTAACCCCAATATTGAACAACTGAAGGAAGTTGTGGGACACATGCAGGAGCAGTTTGTCGCCATGCATGAAAATCAGGCAGTAGCTCAAGAAGCTATAGCTGAAGCCCTGAACAGGCAAAGACAAGACTTTCAGTCTTGGATGGATCAATGGCACCGAGCTTTTGAAGCTCGTCAAGAAGAAGCTAATCGACGCAATAATGAAGCAACAAGGCTTCTAGATGCAATAATGAAGCAACAACACCAAGCATTTGAAGTTCATCAAGAAGAAGTTGATCAATGCATTAATAAAGCAACAAGGCTGCTAGAAGTTGTCTTGTTATAGACTCAAGCTGCAAGACCTCGACCAGTAAATCCTCAGCCTAAGAATACTGGCCAAGCAAATCCAGATTTTCAAAGGCTAGCTGGTCGAGCCTCAAAGCCTGCTCAACTATCGAGGTCCTGAGATCAAGTG
This sequence comes from Humulus lupulus, assembly GCF_963169125.1. Classification (NCBI taxonomy): domain Eukaryota; kingdom Viridiplantae; phylum Streptophyta; class Magnoliopsida; order Rosales; family Cannabaceae; genus Humulus; species Humulus lupulus. The sequence continues at coordinate 18,604,187 of NC_084801.1, read as the reverse complement.
GTTCCCCTTGGGCAAACTCTAAGTCATCACTTGAACCAAGGGGCTCAACCAGGAGTACAACGTCAACTCCATCAAGATGAGTAGGTGCTACCTAATCGTGACCAAGGTCAGGCCTGTGATAGACAAGTGTTTGGAGAAGGAAGGTCTCTTGACGGGCTACCAAGGCATGCTGCCTCAAGAAGAGGACAACCTCCTAATCCATGAAATCCAGGGCATGGTCAGTAGTTCCAAAAACCAAGGAATGAAGGACCAACTAGTTAAAAATCGAGGACAGTCACCTCGTCGTGCTGGAAGCAATCATGGTCATCCTTCAAGAAGAAATAGACGAAGGAATGATAAAGAAGCCAGTAGCAGCTATCAAACATCTTACTGAGATTTTTATGATGAAGATGAAGGGGATAGCCAGTACTACCAATCCTATGACAATCAATATTATGGCGATCGTCATAATGATGTGCATCCAAGAGGACAATTTGTTCCGCCAAGGCCACTTGGGCCTCAAGATATCCTTGCTAGGGAAAACATGCAGCTTGAATGACCCTTTGTCCCACCAAGGCAACCAGAGCCAGCAAATTGTCTAGCAAGACTACCTCGTGAACCTCATCGAGCAAATAGCCAAAATGTTGGGGGTGGTCTAGAGGAGGCAGTGTCTTTAACATACTTGAAAACAAAGGACGCGATTTGCGAGATCTCCTTGACCAGCTTCAGGAAGGCAATGAGTCTAATGTTGTGGGACTCACTGCACTAGTAATCCATTCAATACCACAAGGAGAAGCTGCAACACTCTTAGTAGTTTCCCTAGCAGTTGTACCACTAGTTGCTCTAGCTATTCAAGCACAACGTGATGCCCTTACATGGATGGTTCAAAAATCGATAGCCACGAAACTAATTGACATCGACTTAGAGAGAAGGAAAGGTTCTTCTTTCTCTGATCTGATCAACACACTCACCATTCCTCCCAAGTTCAAGATGCCAACTTTGAAGATGTACACAGGCAAGGAAGATCCAATGTCATACGTGAACAACTTTGAAATACAAACAAATCTTCAAGGAGTAAGAGATGATTTCCACTATAGGATCTATTCTGCTACCCTAACTGACTCCGCTCAACAATAGTTCTTTAAGCTAGAGCTTGGAACCATCACTTCCTGGGATACGTTTGTGAGACTCTTCTACTCATAATTATTTGATGCTCGTATTCTACCAGCCAAACTCAATGACCTTGTTCACATTAAACAAGGACCAAACAAGCCCCTCAGGGACTATGTGTAGTGTTTTATTCAAGAGGTTGCTAGATCAAAATAATTAGCGATGATGGAAAGAAGATGGATCCAAGTTAAAGGTCCTCGATGGACCAATCTTAGAAGAAAAACTGTTTACTCAACAAAAGAGTTCCTAGATCAAGCAGACAAGTTTATAAAACTAGAATAAGCTATATAGAAAGTTGATCAAGCCAACCAAGCAGGAACTAGTGCTGCACCAACCAAAAACACTGGAGCAGCTAACCAGAACCAGACAACCAATGGTAATGGTAACAAGAATAATCAGAACAGTGACAAATGAAATAACAATTCTAGTAGTGGCAATAACAATTACAAAAAATGAGCAAAGATCAATGATAAGCCACGAAAATACATTCCTCATTTTACCACCTACTCTACACTCTTAGGGTCACAACCAGAAGTCTTTCAAGCTACACACACTGAGAATTATATAAGCAAGGGAGACACCAACAAGTTTTGCTACTTCCATAATGATTATGGACATGACACTAATGAGTGTAACCAACTTAAAAACGAAATCGAGTTCCTCATTCGTCAAAATCATCAGGCCATGAGAAGATATATTCAATGACCTACTAAACAAAATCAAGTTACTGCTAGGAACTCCTAATGCACTAGCCTAATCAAAGTCGGTCAGATATACATAAACAACTCAAGTGTCGAATTACATCATTTATTTTGAGTAATGTAAGGCTGGTCGTAAGGCACGATTTGCCCATTATTCTATGATCATCCATTTTAATTGTATTTACTAGTCGTAAGGCACAGATCACCCATCCTTTAAACAACTAGCCATATTTTATTTTTCTAAGATCTGTGTTTAGCCGTTGTAAGGCACGTTTTTGCCCATTTTGTAAACGATCAGTTTTTTTTATCAATTTCATGAATGTTTTGGGTTGCAAGGCACGTTTTGCCCATTGAATAACAACTAGTCATTTTTATTTTCTTAAAAGTGTTGGTCATAAGGCACGTTTTTGCTCATCTTCAAGCGACCAACTACTTTTCTCTTATCTATGTTTATAGATTGTAAGGCACGACTTGCCCATTTATAACAACTAGTTTTTTATTTTTATTTTATAAGGCTAAGGTTACTAATTATAAGGCACGTTTTGCCCACTTGGTATATGATTAGTTATCTATATTTCTTTTATTTTGTGTTTTCAGGTCGTAAGGCACGATTTTTCCCATATCAAAACGACCATATATTTATCATATTTACTAAATTGGTCGAAAGACATGATTGTCCATTTTATATCGACCAGTTATTTTTATGATTATTAACTTATCAAAAGGCATGATTTTCCCATTTTAAAATGATCAGTTACTTATAAGGCCAAAACCAATTTTCGGTTGCTCGTACAGACACTATTTTTTCTAATTTATTACAAGTTCTCTACAAAGGAGTGTGCTAGTACATTCAATTTACCAACTATTGTGATTATCACAAGTATTTCTTAACACGTATAGTTTCACTATCTCTGTATATTTTCTATGTGATATTTTTCAAACAGTTGGGCTAAGTTCGAAAAATCTTTGGTTAGTTGGCAAGTGACCAAGGACTTACCTCCTCGATCACTTGGGGGGCACATACGGTATACATCACCATAACGTAAGCAAAAAAGTAAAAATCATAACTGAGTAGCACTTAGAAATTTTTTCAAAATTTACAAAGTGTTGGTGCTTCGTTTATTTGTTCAAACACTAAAGATGAAAAAAATGACAAGTATGTCATGAAAATGTTGTACCTAGGAAAACATATATAGCAATTAATTATTGTAGCTAGGAAAATTAACGAGCAGCATTGCAAGAAAAATATTATAATAATACCCGAGAAACACTGCTCGGTCAACTATTATCTTTGCACCACATACCTTATGGCTCGAGTGTCTAGAATATAAAAAAATGATAAAGGAACTCTTGCCTCACTGGATGACTGCATCATCCTCGACCTAATCCTAACCCTGGTCATCGTCAAGATTCAGGGAAATCTCTGGACTAGAGTTTTCTGGGGAAGCAGCAGCAAGCTTCTTCTCTTCTTGAGCAACGCAATTGGCGATTTCTTTGTCCCGGAGGTTGGCAGGAAGATAGTCAAAGTTTTCTTCCTTGTTGTTTTTCCAAAACATAAAAAATTAAAGACTTAAAAGGAAGTTCCACTAGACCAGAACGAACCAACTAAGACAGTAAAAATTGGAAAAAACTTAGGGGCAGAAGTCAAGTCTGAACTTATAAGTTTTTTGAGAAAGAACCAAGATGTGTTCGCCCGGTTGCACAAAGACATGGTGGTCATCAACCTTACTATGATCAACAATGCCTTGAACATTGACAAGGAAAATTGTAAGTTATTACAACAGAAAAGGAGGCTGCTCGTCAAGGAAAGGTCTAAGGCCTTAAAAGAGGAACTTCAAAGGCTAAAGTAGAACGGGTTCATAGGAGAAGCCTTCTACCTTGAGTGGGTTGCAAACCCTATTATAGTATCATAGCCCAATGGCAACTGGATGACCTGCGTTGATGTCACATATCTGAACAAAGCATGCCCCAAGGACTGCTTCCCTTTACCAAGAATCGATCATCTAATTGATGATACTGCAGGGCATGGGGTTCTTACGTTTATGGACTCCTACTCATGGTACAATCAAATTAGCATGCAACCTCCCAATGAGGATCATACTAGCTTCAGAACCAACATAGGCTTGTATTGTTACAAAGTAATGCCATTTGGACTCAAAAATGTTGCCGCAATGTACCTGATAGGTAATAACATGGAGGTTTATGTTGATGATATGTTGGTCAAATAAAAAAAGAGCGAGGTGCACGTTCAAGATCTAGTAGAATGCTTTACCATTTTGAAGCATTACAACATGAAGCTTAACTCCTTAAAATGCTTGTCTGGGGTAGGCTAGGGCAAGTGTCTTGGTTTCATCGTCAATTCACGAGGTATAGAAGCTAATTCATAAAAAAAAATTAAAGCTTTGATTGACATGAAATCCCCAACCAAAATAAAGGATGTGCAAAGCCTCATTGGACGAATAGCTGCTTTTAGCAGATTCGTCTCAAAATCAACAGATAAATGTGTTCCATTATTCAGCCTATGAAGAGGAAATAGCAAAATCGAATGGACAGAAGAATGTGAAAATTTTCAGACACTTAAAGAGCACCTAGCGCAGCCATCAGTCTTATCAAAACCAATTGATGGGGAAACTCTTTATTTGTATCTAGCAATTATTGAACATGTTGTTAATGCAGTGCTTATCAGAGAAGTAAAGAAAGTCCAACATCAAGTATACTACATCAGCAAGAGGCTAATAGGAGCAGAACTTGATCAAAAAATCGGCGTATTGTCTGCTACTTGCAGTAAGGAAATTGAAGCCATACTTTTAAGCTTACTCAATCACAGTTTTAACTGACCAGCCCCTCAGGCAGCTGTTACAAAAACCTGAGGCATCAGGTCGACTAGTTAAATGGGCAGTAGAACTAGGGAAGTATGAAATCTTCTACCAGCCACGAACTGCTATCAAGGGACAAGCGCTGGTACAGTTCATTGCTGAATGCACAGGAGTATCAGAGGAAATCGAGCAACAAGTAGTGCCAGAAGAAAATGAAGAAACCTGTCCAACGTTGAAGTTGTATGTAGGTGGGTCCTCAAATAAACACAACTATGGAGCAAGAATACTTTTAATCACACTTGAAAAACATCATATTCATTGTGCCCTAAGGTTTGGATTTAATGCCTCAAACAATGAAGTAGTATGAAGCCATGCTTCCCGGATTACGACTTGCTAGAGACTTCAAAGCCCTATCAATAGAAATATGTTGTGATTAACAACAGGTCATCAACCAGATATTAGGCGACTATCAGGCTTGATGCATAAAGATGACTTCCTATCTAAGCAAAGCTAAAGATCTTCTAGCACAGTTCACAAATTTTACTATACAACAAGTGCCATGCAACCAGAATTCTAATGTTGATGCCTTAGCAAAACTAGCAAGCGCCAAAGATGCAAATAGCCTAAACATAATACCAGTTGAGCACCTTGCCCAACCAAGTATTATTGAAATAGAGATGACGCTACTGCTAGACAATACCCCTTCCTGGATGACTCCAATTGCTGCTTATTTGGAACATGGAACTTTGCCGCAAGAGAGAAATGAGGCCAGAAAAATATCAAGGCAGATTGCTAGATATGTAATCTTTGATGGAGTAATGTATGGGAGAGAGTACTCGATGCCTCTACTGCGATATGTCACCATAATAGAAGCAAAGTTGTTAATGATAAAAGTGCACGAAGGATTCTATGACAATCGTACAGGGGAGCAGAGTCTAGCCAAGAAGATACTGAGACAATGGTATTTCTAGCCAACTATGAATGTAGATGCAATGGAGAACGTGAGAAAATGTGATAAGTGTCAAAGATTCTCTAAAAAAACCTTGAGCAGCTTCTAATGAGTTCAAACAAATGCAAAGTCCCTAGCCCTTTGTTGTATGGGGAATAGACCTGATCGGACAACCAGCTACAAGAAAATGAGGAGTCAAGTTTGTAGTAGTTGCAGTAGACTACTTTACTAAATGGATTAAAACAAAACCACTAGCAACTATTATTTTGAAGAAGGTGCTCGACTTCGTGACTTTTGTGCACAACATGGCATCACAAAAAGCTTTTCAGTAATTTTTCATCCCCAAGCTAATGGACAAGTAGAAGATGTTAACAAGACTTTAAAAGACACGATAAAGAAGCACCACCCTAGTCGTAGCATGCAAGTTTATCCAGTCAGGGGCAAATGTTTAACCCAAATTTGGACATGAAGACGTGCCATTTGAAGAAAAAATGTGGCAATAAACGACATTAAACTTTGAGAGATGGTCGATGATAAATGAGTTTTAGACTCGTTCTAGTGTGTCTTTTTAGGGAGTGTTTTAGTCAATTAGATTTATTTTGTTCCATTTTACGCGTGTTTTGATTTGTTTTTATGTTTTGAATGACTTGGGACGATTTGGAACGAAAAGAGGTCAAAATCAATAAAAAGACGAACATCTGGTGAAAATGGTGATTTGAAGCAAGTAGCGCGAATGCACTACATAGTGCAGCGACCTCTCTAGGTGTTTAGAAAGCGAGGATTTCTACATATTTCTTTAACGAAGGGAAATTTGGTCATTTCACTTGGGAAGATCGTAGGGTTTTGTATTTTAATGCGATTTTCAGCATAAAACCCTTATTATGCAAAATTGGGACTAGGAGAATACAGCTTGAGAGTTTTGGAGAAATATTGGATCAATTAGTCTTTTCCTTATCTTTTCTTTATTTTCTTTTCATCTTTAGTTTATGTTGATTGTTAGTTTCATGGATTTGAATAGTATGAATATGAACTAAATCTAGTTTTAGGGTTTTTAATTGAGTCTCTTGAAACTCTTCTATGAATTAATGCAACTTTATGTTTTGTTCTTCTTATTCGAGATCTTTTCAATTTGTGCTTAATGCTTGTGATTTATTGGCCATTTATTACATGAATTATATGAATTTGTTTCAAAATCTAAAAGGTGAGATTCAAACATGCTATAATTGACTAGACATAGATTTCAATATTGAACGCAAGTATCAATATGATTTATGTAGCTTATAAGTTCTTATGCTTAATGCTTCCTATATGTTAAGTTTATCATAGAAATATAGAAAATTCACACATAGGTCGAGTTTTATATATCTTAACACGAATATAGAATACTTTTGTAACTTTCTATCTCATTTAGAAGAAAATTTTAAGAGTGGAAAGATGATGAGATTAAACTCCCTAATTTTCATCCATCAACTAATTATCTTCATTGTTATTTGTTTAGAGTTTATAGTTTATAGTTTTTAATTGTTTTTATTTTGTAGTTTTTATGTTTATGTTTTAGTTTTCTCTTTTCAACAAATTTTCATTAGCCAAATAGAGATTAGGAAATAAATATTGGCACTTAGTAATTCAGTCTTCGTGGGACGATACTTGTGCTTGTGCACTGTATTACTTGAAATGATATGTATACTTGCGTTATCAATTTTTCACAATTGAAAATTATTAATATCAATTCAATTTATTTTTCCTCTAATTTGGTTGTTTATCTTCTAACTTAGTTTGTATCTGAATTTTATAATCTCAGGAAGTTTTGGTATATGTGATGTGGAAAGACATCTGAGATCATACCAGTGAATCTTGAGATAGAGAGAACTTGCATACATAACAAAAAGAAGAAGAGGGTGGAGAGTACTATAGCTGAGAATCAAGGGAATGCACCGAACAATGATGCCAATAATGTTCATAGGGCAGCAGCTGCTGTTGAGATTCCAAATGTAGCAGAGGTTCCTGTGGAACAAGGACCAAGGACCTTAAGAGATTATGTATTTCCCACTGTCACAGGAGTGCATTCTTGCATCAGACCTCCAACAATTACTGCGAATAATTTTGAGATTAAGCCATCAATTCTGCAAATGGTCCAATCCACTGCTTAGTTTGGAGGCTTGCCTACAGAGGACCCTAACATGCACAATGTTAATTTCTTGGAGCTTAGTGCGACTTTTAAGATGAATGGAGTGAGCGATGACACAATAAGGTTGAGACTGTTTCCATTTCCCCTAAGGGACCGCGCAAAGAGTTGGTTGATTTCTCTACAGGCTAACTTCATCACCACATGGGAGGAGCTCGCTCAAAAGTTCCTTGCAAAGTTTTTCCCTCCAGCAAAATCTGGAAAGTTGAGATGGGAAATTAATAATTTCTACCAGATGGAAGGGGAATCGTTGTATGATGCATGGGAGAGATTCAAAGAGTTGTTAAGGAAGTGCCCGCATCATGGTATAAAGAAGTGGATGCTGGTCCACAACTTTTATAATGGGTTGAATGGTACTACTCGTACCATAATAGATGATGTTGCATGTGGTGCGTTCATTAGCAAAAGTGCTAATGAAGCTTATGAACTGTTAGAGGACATGGCTATGAACAATTACCAGTGGCCTACTGAGAGGGAAAATACAAAGAAGGTGGCTGGGATGATTGAATTAGATGCCATCTCAATGCTTACAGCTCAAGTGGCATCCTTGACAAAACAACTACAACAGAATAACCTCACATTTCAAGCCATACAATTACAAAGTGTGTGTGAAATATGTGGAATGGCGCATTCACCTAACCAATGTCCTGCAATGGATTTAAATAATTTGCCTATGGAATAAGTGATATATTATTTTATAATAATATAATGTTTTAGATTAAATAAATGTGACAAAGAGTGTCACATATTGTAACATATAATAGAGAGTTACAATATTTAGATATATGAGATATATCCAAATAATGTAACATATTTGGTGTTACAAATTTGTAACTTCCAAATATTACCCTTTATTATGTAAATTTATTGTTACACAATATTGAGATGAATTCTATAAAGCCATATGTGAAATGGTTGTTAGAGATATGATTTTAACCCCAATAATGTGTTTTGGGAGTTACAAAATCATTTGGGAGGGTTTGGAACTGTTTGGAAAAACAGCACATTTTTAAGTGCTGAAATTGGTCGGTGGCCGCGGCCACTGAATGTTGGTGGCCGCGGCCTGTGGGACAAAGACTAGTGGCCGCGGCCACAGTCCAAAAACTGACCAATTTTTCAGTTTTTTCAATCTTTGTTGAACGGCTCAAAAAACCCAAATAACTCTCAAATCTCATCTTTAATTCCATATTAATCCAATTAAACATTTGTAACAGCCATGGGGGTTGGTGGAATTTGAAATTCAAAGGGTGTAACGCCCTAGATAACCAAGACCGTTACACTGTGTGTTTGAAATAGTGCGAGACTTGCTAGTCAAGTCATTTGATTAAAAATGTGAATATAATGTTACAAACAGATTAGGTTTAAAAGATTTTGGTTATAAATGAATAATTTTCATTAAAATACATGTTTGGTACATGGGATCCCATATTAAGGTTTAAATAACGTAATTACAGAATTTCCAAAGCTTATAAATAACGAAGCCACTCTAATGGAAAAATACACATTTTAGGTTCTCGTTTCTGTACAAATCCTCGACCGTGGCGGCCGAGCAGCTGGCAATGTACACCTCACCCCTAGAGCTCTCCAACCCATGGTCAACGTGCCTTACCCTTGCCCTTACCTGAACCATGTAGCACCAGTGAGCCAAGGCCCAGCAAGAAAACATAACATTTAAGACACAATCACTAATAATACTCAATTATTTCACAAGACATAACCAGGTACTCAACAGAGTACAACATTCATCCATTCAACGATAATAATCAACAAGCTAACAATCTGCCATTCAACTAACCAACAAATCATAATCATCATAATAATTGCACTCAAATCACCAGATTGTTAAGGCCGACAACTTAGGTCGCACCCTCTGTTTAACCCACTAACTCCGGCCCGCTTAAACCGAGCTCAGTGCATAATAAGCTGTCCTCGGCTACCAGTAGCTGAGCAGCGCCCTGTGCGCAAGTGTAAACACCGACGCTCTTAGGCCGCACATTTACTATTTACATGGCATGATACCATCCATTTACAATTCACATGGCATAATACCATCCTCTTTAAAGAGCACACAAAATCGGGAACCCTTAGTCCCAATATAAATTCCACAATCGGGTGCAGTTTTCTTACCTTTAATTCCAAGTGCTTTAATTAGGAAAGATAACCCCCGAGCATGATCCTACCCCGAGCCCAAGCGTACACCTAGTCACAACCATGATAAAGGATTCCATTAATATTCGAGTAAAGGTTTCCAAATATAGTTCTAGCTTCCGAGACATCGAGTTCCACCAAACACGGTGGTGGAATCGATCCCGAGCACCCTGGTTAGGTTACCGCGCTTAAAGACTCCAAAAGGCCACAAATGCCATTAAGGGCTGCGGCCCCCAAGACCTGCGCCATGGCCCACCCCCTAAAATAGAGGCTAGGCCTCTCTGACCATAGACACGCGCCGCGGCCCTGCCCCTGTGGCGCCGCGGCGCTCCCTGATCTCAGAGCCCTCCTGGCTCTTCCTTGCTCCGAAGGGCCGCGACACTCTAGAACAGAGCCGCGGCCCAGCCTTGCGAACCCAGAAAAACCACCATTTGTAACATTCAAACCTCAGCCAAATCCACCGTAAACCATCCCAATAACACAATTCAATTGTCCCAACATTCTAACATGTTTCTAGCAGCAAAACCCAGCAGAAATCTAGTCTAGAATCTCATTAAAATCCCATTTTAATTTCTGAAACTCAACAGCCCAAGAACACAAGAAAACCAATCATAAATGCTCAGAATTCAAACACTAAAACAAGAATTGGAGTTTACCTTCTCTGTTGAATCAATTCTCTAAAGGATTCCTGAGCTAACTTCCAAGTTTCAGCTTCAATCCAACCCTTCAATATCAAAATCCATAAACACCTCAAAACCTAGCCAAAACACAGAATGTATCACCATGCACAAAGCTTATATCTTACCGCAGCTCTTGATTGAATTCCTTAGCTAAACACAGAACTAATCCTTCAAGACTCCAGCCCCAATCCACCAAATTCCCAGCCATAAATCCTTTGATTTCACTGAGTTCCTTGAGAGAGAAGAAGAGAGGGAGAGAAAAGTTGGTTTAGCCTTTTGTTCCACTGCTTTCTAAAGTTTACTTAGTCTATCCTTAGGTACTTAAGTCAATCCCAAGGCTTGGGGTACCGAAAACGTCCCCGAGGGAAAAATGGTAAAATTCCCCAATATTCCCACCTAGACTCCCTAACCTCAAATATATCTCCAATTATTTATTTCCATAACACAATAGCCCAAATAATCATCTAATACCCGAAATACCCCTTCACTTGCCCCAAGTCAAGTATCGGATCCCGTTGTGACTTTCCCACTACTTGCCCCCTAGGATCGCCTCGTGTCGAAAGCTGCAAACACATATATCCATATAATAATGTGGTCTTAACAGTTTATCACAAAATCACATTTATGCCCTAACGGGCCAAAATTACAGTTATGCCCTTACAACCAAATAGGGCCCGCATGCTTATCCAATAATCATAAACATGCATTTCATATAATCATGCATATCACACCATTTAATCACATAACTTCCAGTTATGCCCTCCCGACACACTAATCAAGGCCCTTAAGCCTTATTAGTAATTTTGGGTCGTTACAAAGGGTGTCTCTAAACTCTATAAATAGGAGCCTTTAGCTCACTTGTAAGACATAACTTTTCTATCCATTAGAGCACTTGGCTAGAAACACCTTGAGGCTTGATAATTCTAGAAAGCTTTTCCAATATCTGAGAGAGATCCATTAGTGCTTGAGTTAGGGGGAAATAAGCTTTTGGACAAAGGTTTTAAACCTTGTTCAAGTTTGTGATCCCCAACCCTCTTCACTTAGGTTGTGTAAGTGAGAGTTTTCTTGTATTTCTATTCTCCATTTTATTGTATTGTTTTCTTCGTATTCTCTTGTTCCTTTTACTTGTATATTTTGTTTAAGAGTTGTAATCCTTTCTTTTGTTTCAACCACCTTTATTTTACTTGTATTTTTTTCTTAGAGTTGTATTCTCACTATTCTCTTCTTCTTCATCATCTTCTTCATTTTCTTTGTTTATTTGTAATTTTCAGTTATAGAGTTGTAACTCCCTTTTAATCAATCATTATTTATTTGTAATATATTGCATAGAGTTGTAATTTCTTACCATTTCCATTGAGGCAAATACATTTTTTCCTAAAAATAAGTTCAAGCAATAAGAAATAGCCAAAGGCCAGCCAATAACCCATATTCCATGTTCTACAACCAAGGATGGAGGAACCATCCTAACTTATCTTGGAAAAATAATAATTAGAGTGTTCAACAACCTTTCCCATAGCCCCATCAATCTTTCGAACAACCTCCTTATGGGTTTTATCAACCACATAATAGACCACCACAACAGCCAATACCCACGAAGCAACCTGAGGCACAACCTGATGTATTGAACCAGTTTATGATTAAAACAAAGGCTTTTATAAGGAGTTTGGAGACTCAGATTGGTCAATTGGCTACTTTAATGACAAATAGAGGCTCAAGGAAATTTTCCTAGCACTACTAAATTAAACCCTAAATAATAGTGCCAAGCCATTACCTTGAGGAATGGGACATAGTATGAAGGGCCAAGTAAGATCTAGTCAAATAAGATGAGTCAAGAACAAAAGATACAGAGCACAGTTAAAAAAAAAGGTCAGTGAAGAAAATGTTACTAATAGCCTCCCAAAAAAAGAAGTGGTACCTCCAGTAAGCATTGAGCACCATATCAAGATCCCATACCCACAGAGGCTCCGTAACAAAATCTGGATAAACAGTTTGCAAAGTTTTTGGAGGTGTTCAAGAAGTTTCATATTAATATCCCATTTGCCGAAGCACTGGATCAAATTCCTAGCTATGTCAAGTTTATGAAAGAGATATTGTCTAATAAGAGGAAGATGGGAGATTATGATACTGTCGCATTGACAAAGGAGTGTAGTGCCAATTTGAATAGGAAGCTTCCACAAAAGTTAAGAGATCCAGGGAGTTTTACCATACCTTGCACCACTGGGGACTTTGAATGAAAGCATGCTTTGAGTGATTTAGGTGCCAGTATAAATTTAATTCCATTGTCAGTATTTTGTAGACTAGGGTTAGGTGAAGCAAGGCCCACAACAGTGACATTACAGTTGGAAGATCATTTAGTCAAGCACCCTATGGGAATTATTGAAGATGTGTTGGTAAAAGTTGATAAGTTTATTTTTCCAGTAGATTTTATTGTTCTTGACATGGATGAGGATGCAAATGTCCCAATTATTCTTGGGAGACTATTCTTAGCTACAGGGCAAGCTTTAATAGATGTTCAAAAAGGAGAGTTGTGGTTGAGAGTACAAGGTGACAAGGTAGTGTTCAATGTATTTCAAGGCCATGACTTATCCAAGAGCAAGTGATAGTTGTTATTCAGTTGATGTGATAGAAAGAGTTGTAGCAGGGAAAAATTTGGTTGAAGATTCTCTTGAATTGAGCCTTACATTAGCTAATGTGGATGAAGAAGATAGTGAGGAGGCTATGGGTTAGTTGAATTAGATTAATTCTATTTTTCCATTGAGTGGAAAAAAGATTGAAGAACTTGGTCAAGGACCATAAAGATCACTGCCTTCCATTGAGAAACCTCCTGTTCTAGAATTGAAAGCATTACCATATCATTTACACTATGCGTGCCTTGGAGAAAAGGAGACCCTTCCAGTTATAGTGTCTTCATCTCTTTCTGAGGTGGAGGTGGAAAAATTATTAAGGGTGCTTCATGTCCATAAGATGGCTATTGGATGGACTCTAGTTGATATTAAAGGAATTAGCCCATCCATTGTGATGCATCACATTTTGATGGAAGATGATGCAAAGCCAACAATTGATGGTCAAAAAAGGTTAAATCCAACAATGAAGGAAGTGGTGAGAAAAGAAATTTTGAAGTGGTTAGATGCGGGAGTGATATACCCAATATTTGATAGTGCATGGGTGAGCCCAGTGCAAGTAGTTCCAAAGAAGGGTGGAATGATAGTGGTCCATAATGATAACAATGAGTTGATTCCAACTCATACTATGACAGGTTGGAGAATTTGTATTGACTATCGCAAGTTGAATAAAGCCACTAGAAAAGGCTACTATCCTTTGCCATTCGTTGATCAAATGTTGGATCCATAACTATTATTGTTTTTTGGATGGTTATTCTGGGTACCATCAAATAGCTATCGCACATGAGGATCAAGAGAAGACAACATTCACTTGTCATTATGGCACTTTCGCTTTTGGGAGAATGCCATTTGGAATTTGTAATGCACTTGCAACTTTCCAAAGGTGTATGATGGCAATATTTTCTGACATGGTAGAGAAGGGCATTGAAATCTTTATGGATGGCTTTTTAGTCTATGGTTCTTCATTTTATAATTGCTTGGCCAATATGGAGCTGGTTCTTAAGAGATGTGAGGAATCTAACCTAGTATTGAACTGGGAAAAGTGCCACTTTAGGCACAAGATTTCAAGTAAGGGTATTGAGGTGGATCGTGCTAAAATTTTAACAATAGAGAATTTACCACCTCCTCTCCTAGTAAAAGGAGTTAGAAGCTTTCTTGGTCATGCGGGGTTCTACAGAAGATTCATTAAAGATTTTTCCAAGATTTCGAAACCCCTATCTACATTGTTAATGTTTTGAGTACCTTTTGAATTTGATGAGAAGTGTCGCCATGTTTTCAAGGTACTTAAAGAGAAATTGACTTCAACACCAATAGTTGTTGCACCTAATTGGGAATTGCCATTTGAGATAATGTGTGATGCAAGTGACTATGCAGTATGAGCAGTGTTGGGGCAACGAGTTGACAAGGTGTTTAGAACAATTTATTATAAGAGCCGTACTTTGAATGATGCTCAGGTTAATTATGCAACTACAGAAAAGGGGCTCTTGGCCATTGTGTTCGCTTTTGATAAGTTTAGACCATATCTCATTGGGAATACGGTAATAGTATACACTAATCATTCCGCCATTAAATACCTTATGAACAAGAAAGATGCAAAGCCTCGTCTCATTTGTTGGGTTCTATTGATGCAAGAGTTTGAAATGGAGTGTAACGCCCTGGATAGCCAAGACCATTACAATGTGTATTTTAAATAGCGTTAGACTTGCTAATCAAGTCATTTGGATATAAACGTGTAACTAAGGAAAGTTAGTAGATTAGGGTTTAAATATTTTGATCATAGAAATAGTTGTTTTTTTTATTTAAAAGTTGAGTCTGTACATGGGATCCCAAAAATAAGTATTTACAAGGAATTTACAACTTCAAAATCAATTACAACATAGGCCAACCTAAGCGAAAAAATTAAGTTTTTGCTTAGGTCCCTGTTGATCCCTTGGTCGTGGTGGCGAGCAGCTGCAAATGTACACGCTGCCCCTTGAGCTCGCCAACTCATGGTTGGTCAAGCTTTCCCTTTCCCTTACCTGCACCACATAGCACTCATGAGCCAAGGCTCAGCAAGAAAACTTAAATCAACAGATTCAATAAGCAACATAATACAAACAATGAACTTACCACCATAAACTCCATGCTGCGACCTAGGAGTCAGAGACTAGTGGTCACGACCTCCATAAACTCCTGGAAGCGACCACCGCACGTATTTTTGCCTAGAAAAGTCTCATGGTCGCGACCACCAAGAATCATTAGTCGCAGCATGCGATATAATTTTTCTTAGATTTTGGTTTTTTAATGGGATATAAAAGGGATTAGGGTTAACTTTTAGAATAACTTTGGATTGCGAATTTTAGAGGCTAGAGCAGCAGAGGAGGAGAAAAGACATCATCATCTACATTCTTCAATCTAGTTTTTTCTTTCTTCTCAAAATTTCTTTATTTTCATTGAATATATATGTTTGTGAATATGAATGTGATTATGGAGTAGTTTTTTTTGTAGTTGAGGGTTATTTGAAAACCCTAGACATGAGATCTTGAATGCAATCATAAATTTTATTCCTTATATTCCCTTATATTAAATTGCTTCTATTTTTCTAATTTAATGCTATGAATATTGTGAGATCTTTTTAGGTGGGCAACTAATTAGGGTTTTGCATTATTCTACTATCATCTTACGATTTCTATTCATCTAATAGTTTAGGATTCTAAGTAGAGTGATAAGCTGCAATTAGGGTATTGTGACAGGTATCTTGATTGTGATGAAAAATAGAACCTAGGTTAAATGAATTGCATGCTTAATGAAATTTTTACCTAGATTAACCTGTTTCCATAGAGTGTAATGCTTTTACTAGGTTAAATAGATTGCATGCTTAATGGGTTTATTCCTAGGTAAAAATGATTAATTAAGAGCGTTTAGCTTTAATTAATTATAATATGGAAACTTAGATAATTGACTGCTTAAGTGTTATCTGTGAGGTTAATTGTTTAATTGGGAGTAGGGAATATTATTTGTCATTGTTGATAGAATGATTGTCGAAGGTGGAGAGTAATTCTTGACTATTTCTTTAATTTTATTTTATCCTTAGTTATTTAATCTTTGATCATAATTTCATTTTATGTTTTCAGTTTTTAAAACTAATCCCCCTATCTAATTTGTATTTAGTTCTTATTTTGAATAATAAGTTGATCATATATAGTCCTTGTGGGTTCGACCCTTATTTACTATTATACTAAAGTATTTGGTATAAGTGATTTGATAAAATAAATATTTAAATTTGATATAGCATACGACACCCATCTAATTTTTGGCGTCGTTTTCGGGGTCTATTGTAAGTATTTTTATTATTCAATTTAATTAACCACATACTAACTAGTTTAAACTTTTGATTGCAGGTGTATATGTTTAGCGACGATACTCAAGAAAGACTACAACCCATAAAGCAATGTCTTGAGACATCGTTGTCCCGCTCTTCAAGGACTATCACTAGCAATCCACTCTTTCAACATTCAAGAAAAGTCAATGCAGTTAAATACCATAACAATCTCACAACGATTCTGGCTCTACAACATCAACTAAGTCTCAGAAGGCTCAGAAAAGGACGTTGAAAGAGTTGGCAACGCCGAATCTAGACCATCAACCTCTATGTATTCAATATCCGGCATTGGGCATTGATTTTGAACTTAAGTCGGGCCTCATACATTTACTACCCTCTTTCCATGGGTACTAGGAGAGGACCCGAATAAGCATCTGACAGAGTTTCACATAGTCTACTCTAGTATGAAGCCAGTGTTAGTAACTGAAGAGCAATCTAAATTGAGAGCCTTTCCATTTTCTTTGAAGGATAGTGCAAAGGAATGGTTCTATTACCTTCCTTCTGGAACCGTTAATACCTAGAATGAAATGAAGACATTGTTCTTGGAGCGTTACTTCCCACCATCTAAGGTTGATAGTACAAGGAAGGAAATCTGTGGCATTCGCCAACAAACTTGGGAGTCATTGTATGAGTATTGGGAGAGAATTAAGAGGCTATGTGCTAGTTGCCCCCACCACCAAATAAGTGAAAAACTCCTAATCCAATACTTTTATGAAGCACTATTTCCATTGAACAAGAGCATGATTGATGCAGCAAGTGGGGGAACATTGGTGGACAAGACTCCTGCTACAACTAAAATTTTATTTTCTAATATGGCAGCCAACTCCCAACAGTTTGGAGTTCGTCATGAGGGTTCAGCTAAGGGAGTAAATGAGACAAACTCTAAAGTAGAACAACATCTTGCATAGTTGACTAATATGGTTCAACAAATGACTTTAGGTCAGCAAGTGAGACCTTGTGGCATATGTCAATTGGTGGGACATCCTACTAATGCATGTCCCACACTTCAAGAGGACATCAATGAGCAGGTAAATGCAATTGGGGGGGGGGGGGATTCCCAGAGAAACCGAGGCAAAGATATGACCCTTATGTTATAACTTTTAATGAAGGGTGGAAGGAACATCCTAATATTTAATATGGGAATCAACAACATACCATACCTACTAGGCCACCATGGTTTCCTTACCAACAAAGGCCTCAACAAGCCTATGCACCTCATCCTCAACAAACCTCTATCTTACAAGCTCAGGATCCATCAATGGTTGATATGCTAAAAACGTTAGTGGCCTCCAATATACAGACTTAAGTAATTCTTCAAAGCCCTAAAGTGTCCCTAAAAAATCTAGAGACACTATGGATCAAATAGCCACTTCATTACGTCAAAGTGAGCCACAGAATCAAGGAAAGTTACCTTCACAACCTGTTAGGAATCCAAGGGAAAACTCTAATGCCATCACATTAAGAGATGGTAAGACTTATGATCCACCTACTATTCCATCAAGTTTAAATGATGTGCCATTGCCTCCTATTCAATCCGCCCAACAAGACAAAGATGGAACCCCAACCACAACACCCAAACCTAAACTAAATATTCCCACTTATGTCACTACTCCTCCATTTCCTAGTCGCATGATAAAGACAAAGAAAGATGAAGTTGAGCAGGAAATACTAGAGACTTTTCGCAAGATTGAGGTAAACATTCCCTTACTTGATTTCATTAAACAAGTACCTCGATATGCGAAGATTTTAAAGGAGTTATGCACCAATAAGAGGAAGCTAAAAGGGAATGAAAAGGTGAGTGTGGGGGAAAATGTTTCGGCAGTACTTCAAAAGAAACTTCCATCAAAGTGTAAGGATCCTGGAATTTTCACTATTCCTTGCACTATTGGAAGTAAAAGGATTGAAAGATGTATGTTAGATTTGGGTGCTTCAATCAATGTAATGCCTTACTTTATTTATACCTCTTTGAATTTGGGACCACTTGATAGAACAGGGTGATTATTCAATTAGCAGATCGTTCTAATGCCTATCCAAGGGGAGTAGTAGAGGATGTATTTGTTAAAGTAAATGAATTAGTGTTTCCTGCGGATTTCTATATTCTATATATGGAAGATGACTCAGTCCCATGCTCTACACCAGTTTTATTGGGAATGCCATTTTTAAAGATAGCTAGAACCAAGATAGATGCTAATGAGAGCACTTTGGTCATGGAGTTTGATGGTGAAGTGATTCACTTTAATAATTTTGAGGCTGTGAGGTATCCAAGTGATGTTCATTCAGTTTCTTTAATTGATATTTTGGACACATTGTCGCAAAGAATTCTTGATTTACATGGAGAGGATGGGTTAGATGTTGTTTTGAGGGAAACAATAGACTTGAAGAAAGAGGATGTAAATACTGAAGTAAAGGAAATGGTGGCTGCACTTAATAGTGGTGGAAAGGTTTCTAAAGAGGTACCGTTCTTAGAGTTGCCTATTTCTCATGAGCAACTTCAACCATCTGTTAAATCACCACCCAAGCTTGAATTAAAACCACTACTGAAGCATCTTAAATATGTTTACTTGGGTGAGAAAGAGATATTCCGGTCATTATCACCACACACCTTACCCAAGTACAAGAGGATCGTTTGATAAGGGTACTTCAGGAATACAAAACAACCATAGGGTGGACCATAGCAGATATCAAGGGAATAAGCCCAACTATGTGCATGCACTATATTCTCCTTGAAGAGGGGTCAAAGCCTTCTAGAGAAGCTCAGTGAAGGTTAATTCCACCTGTGATGGAAGTAGTTAAAAAGAAGATACTGAAGCTCTTAATTGTTGTGTGATTTACCATATTTTAGATAGCAAGTGGGTGAGTCCAGTTCAAGTAATTCCTAAGAAATCAAGCATCACTGTGGTAAAGAATGTTGAGGATGAGTTAGTGCCCACTAGAGTCCAAACAGGTTGGCAAGTTTGTATTGATTATAGAAAGTTGAACACTGCAACTCGAAACGACCACTTCCCTTTGCCATTCATCGACCAAATGCTTGAAAGATTAGTGGGACACTCTTAATACTATTTTCTTAATGGTTATTCAGGCTATAATCAGGTTGTTATTTCATCGAATGCTGTTTGAATTATCTAATGCTCCTGCCACTTTTCAGTGATGTATGGTTAGTATTTTCTCAGATTACATAGAGAACATCATAGAAGTGTTTATGAATGATTTTAGTGTCTATGGTGATTCTTTTGATAAGTGCCTCCACAACTTATCTCTAGTTCTTAAACGATGTATTGACACTAATCTTGTATAGAATTGGGAGAAGTGTCACTTTAAGATGCAATAAGGTATTGTGTTGGGGCATGTTATTTTGAAAAAGGGATTGGAGTGGACAAGGCCAAAATTTATCTCATTCGTTTTCTTCCACCACCATCAAGTGTGAAAGAAATAAGATCCTTTCTTGGTCATGCAGGATTCTATAGACGGTTATAAAGGATTTTTCAAACTTCAAAAGGATGTGGCCTTTGAATTTAATGATAAATGTTTGTTGGCATTCAAAAAAATTGAAGGAATCATTGACATCAACGCCTATTATTCAGCCACCGAATTGGGAGTAACAATTTGAAATAATGTGTGATGCTAGTGATTATGGAGTAGGAGCGGTCCTTGGGCAAAGAGTTGGTAAGGTTTCTCATGTTATATACTATGCCTCCCGGATTCTTAATGATGCTCAGTTGAATTACTCTACTACAGAGAAAGAGCTTTTAGCGGCCATCTTTATTTTAGAAAAGTTTCGGTCTTACTTGATTGGAACTAAAGTTATTGTTTACAGTGACCATGCAGCTCTTAAATATTTACTAGCTAAGAAACAATCGAAGCCCAGACTTATTCGGTAGATTTTACTCCTTCAATAATTTGATCTTGAAATAAAATACAAGAGAGGGTTAGAAAACTTGGCGGCAGATCATTTAAGTAGACTTATTCGGAATGAAGATAACTTTCCATTAAATGAAAATTTTCCCGACGAACAACTCCTAGCTCTTAAAGAAGTTACTCCATAGTTTGCTAATATTGTTAACTATTTGGCCACTAAAGAGTTACATGGAGACCTCACACAAGCTCAAAAGAACAAGATTAAGCATGATGCTAAGTTTTACATTTGGGATGAGCCTTCTTAATGGAAACATTACGCTGATCAAGTCATTTGAAGGTGTGTTTCCGATTCTAAATTTTAATCCATCCTTGCCTTCTTGCATTCTCATGCTTCTAGAGGTCATTTTGGACCAAAAAAGAACAGCCCATAAAGTACTTAATAGTGGTTTTTTATTGGCCTACAATCTGTAAAGATTCATATGCATATTGCAAGTCATGTGACTATTGTCAACGAGTTGGTAATATGACTGCTAGGGATCAAATGCCCCAAACTCCCAGACTTATTATCGAGATTTTTTATGTATGAGGCATTGATTTGATGGGACCATTTCCATCGTCATTCGGTTTTGAGTATACTCTTTTAGCGGTGGATTATGTATCTATGTGGGTGGAAGCAAAAGCAACTAAAGTGAATGATTCTAAAACAGTGGTTGAGTTCATTAAATCGAATATCTTTGTGAGATTTGGCACTCCAAGGGCAATAATCAGTGACTGAGATACTCATTTCTGCAATAAAACTATTGAAGCTTTATTTCGGCGCTATCAAGTGACTCATAAAGTAATCGCTGCCTACCATCCACAAGAAAATGACGAAGCTGAGGTATCGAATAGAGAGGTCAAGTCTATCCTTGAAAAGACGGTGAATCCAAATAGGAAGGATTGGAGTGTAAGACTAGATGATGCTCTATGGGCATATCGTACGGCATACAAAACACTGCTTGGTATGTCGTTGTATCAGTTGTTGTATGGAAAGCCTTGTCATTTACTGGTTGAATTAGAGCATAAAGCTTGGTGGGCTGTGAAAAAGTGTAACATGGAGATGGATAATGCAGGCCAACAAAGAATGCTACAATTACAAGAGCTAGAGGAAATTCTTAATGATGCTTATGAGAGCTCTAAGACTTACAAAGAAAAGACCAAAGCCTTTCATGATCAAAATAGAATTATTCGAAAGACATTTGACGCGGGAAAAAAAGTATTATTGTATCATTCTCGCCTTAAACTCTTTCTGGGTAAGTTAAAATCTCGATGGGTTGGACCTTTCATAGTGGTACACAATTATCCTCATGAAGCGGTAGAAATTACAAGTCCATCAACGGGAAAAATACTCAAGGTTAATGGTCATAGATTGAAGCCTTATTATGAATCTATCGAGGAGGAACAAGCTACTGTGATTCATCTCTTCGATCTAGAATATGTTGATGAAGTATGAAAAGGTTTTATGTCGAGCTAGCGACATTAAACAACCAAAGTTTGTGTATTTTATTTTATTTTTAAGAAATTTTCATTTAATTTACTTTTCCATGTATTTTTTTTCTTTTTGAACTTAGTTTTAATTTTGTATGTATTTAAGAATCGTAAAAATTGTGAAAAAATGGGCCAGATGCCCTATGGCCGCGACCAGCCCTATTCCAGACTGCGGCCTACAAAACAGAGAGCTGTGGCTGTGGCCACCAATAACCCCAGGTCGCCGACACTGCACGTTTTTTATAAAAAAAAACCCCCCAAGTCATTTTTTCCCACTTCCCACAAAAACAAAGCATCCACTACCGAAAATACTCTCCCATTTTCACCAAATTCCATCATTTCAAACCAATTTTCACTCAAATTCTTCTCCAAAACAATTAAAATTTCAACCCTCAATCTCCATTTTCTCTCATTTTTCACCTATTCTTACCAAAATTCCCATCATCTATAACATTTCCCCTTTCAAAACCTAAAACCTCATAATTCTGAATTTGAAAATTGAGGTTCCCCAAGTAGTTTCAAGAAAATTAATTGGAATAATCAAGCTTCCAAGATTCTATATTGTCAACTGCAAGTAAGTTGTTTCTCTTCATTTTTTGATTTGTGGATTTTGAATATTGAAGAACAAGAATTGGGGCATTTTGGATATTATGATTTTTTGTGGATGAACTTCTTATATATTGTGATCATTGGCTTGGATTGAGTGTTTATGTTGCTGTATTGGTGATAATACGAATTTTGGGGAGATTGGATTACTAGAACAATATTTTCAACTCTTGGTTTAGCTTATGCCTACCAAGTGTTTGATAAAAGTTCTAAGAGAAGTGTGATTGAGTTTTAAGAGGAATTGATTGAATATTTTTGAAGAAGAAACATTTAATTGCTTAATTGATACTTGGTTGGCATAGTTAGAGGAGTTTGGGTTGATATTTTTGGGGTATCTTGAATTGTTCTCTTAGTGCTTGATTGTGTTTAAAGGAAGCTTGTTACTGAATTTTAAAGTGAAGAATGGCACCAAAGAGATTTAGAAAGAACGCTAAAGGTGCTTCCTCATTTTGGGGTTCAATTTGATGCCAACAAATGTATTTCTGATGAGGCATTTAAACGCTATCAAGATACAATAGTAAAGTAGAAAACAATGATTGAAGAGAGAGGGTTTGATATGGAAGTTCGTCATGGGTGTCCATCCATTGTGGATAAGATTGAAAAAAAGAAATAAGAAGAAATTCTGTTCTCAACCCGGTGTTGTAGTGATCCCTATAGTAAGAGAGTTTTATGCTAATGGAATTTCTCAAGTCACGTCTATGGCTACAGTGAGAGGGGTCAATGTGAATTTTTCAAGTGTGGCAATAAATCAGTTTTATGGGCTTCCCAACATAGAAAATGATGAGTATAGCCAAATAGTGGATAATCTCGACTTTGATGAGATCATCCAATTTCTGTGCAAACCGAACACTCAATGGATCTTAATTGAAACAGGCCACCCTATTAAGTTCAAGCGTGAGGCAATGGGAGTTGTTGAAAAAGCATGGCATAAGTTTATCAATGAGAAGTTCTTTCTAACTAAACATGTCAGTAATGTGAATGTGGATATTGCCATACTTTTATATGCCATCTTGAAGGGTAAAACAACTGATATGGGACACATAATCAAGTCATCCATTCAGAACAGCTTCAGACATGTGTCTAAGGGGTTCTATCATCCCCATCTCATTACCGCCATGTGTTCTCAAGCTGGTGTGACATGGGAACCTTCTGAGCCTATGCATGTACTGAATAAATCATCCATCACTCGCTTCAAGGTCACTAATATTGCTGGGGAAAGCTCTTCTTCTCGAACTCAGGCTAGGCCATCGCCATCAACCAAAAATATGACATTGGTGGATCGTATGACACTTGTGGAGGAATTTGTGTACAATACCTCTCAAGAGTTGCATGCTCACTGTACTGAATTTCATGCACACCAGCGGTGCATGATTGAGTGGGCCAGCTACTAGGATGTCTATTTCAGGATGAAGGCCATGCACCTTGGTATGGAGATGGTGAACTATCTACCTGCACCACAATGTTTTCAGTCGTATCCACCACCTATTCCCATGATGCAAGATGACGAGAACGAGGAGGAAGTTGAAGATGATCAGGTGGATATTCCTGATTAGTGAGCAATTACTTCGGTTGAGGGAGATTTTTTTTTATCTTTTCTTTTATTTTCCATTGAGGACAATGTACTATTCAAGTGTGGGGGAAGGGAAAAACTGAAACTGAACTGCTTTGTTTTTATTTTTATTATGTTGCATTGTTTTTATGTTGTTTTTTTCATTTTTAGTTTGTTTTAGGTTGTCATAAGCATGGTTGTGCTGAAAGTTGTCTATCAATGATAAAACTTCTGATTAAGATAAGAATATGTTGAGGAACTTGATGAATTATGCATGAATTGTGTGCTTAACTCGTGTGTTGGCTATCATTTAAGCTTGATCTTCGATTTTTTTAAACATAATGTGTGTACAATTAGATTTACCTTTCCACTATTGTTTGGAGATATTTGTGCATGCTACTATTTATATAGTCTCTACCACTCTAGAAATCATTGATTAATTGTTTGAGGAAAAATTCTAAGTACACATAATTAGGAAGATGATTAAGACATGTTCTTTGGATCGTTTGGGCCTTTCAAGCTTACCTATAAAATTGAGTATCCTAGTTCCCACTTTTGAGCCATAATGACTAATATTTTTCTTTTATAAGCCAATTTCTAAACCTTTTGCAGCTTAAAATTTTTATCATTTTTGTGACCCATTACACCATAGTTTTATATGAATATTTGATTTTCTGGGTTGGGTTATGGATTGTAAGAAGGGGACAATATGTTATGGTTTGTATTGGTTTGTAATGTGAATATATAAGATCTACTACTTCTCCCAATGAGTTGAATTGAAAAGAACAAAAAATCTGCATTGAGAAATATTGAAAGAAAAAAAAAGAGAAATTTTGTAAAAGTATAAGTGTGGAGGAAATAGTAAGATCAATTTGAAAGATCAAAGGGAAAGATTATGTTTTTTTTTAATTGTATGGGAAATTTATGGCGAGATCTAAAGATAGAGAAAAATATAGGCTATGATGTGATTTAAGCTTAAATATTCATTTTTCATCTACCTTCAACCTTAGCCTTAATTACACGACAAGCTTTTAAAGACCTTTTCATTCTTAATTATGTATATTTACATTAGTGGAGAATAATTGATTAATGTCTATTGAGGGAATGTTTTTCATGAAAATAATATTATATATAAGACTTTAAAACATACCATGGCATGTATAAATTGATTCGAATGTTTGTGTTTTGGTCGGTTTAATTATGCATAATCATAAATAGATCAAGTTTAAGTGGTGACTAGGCATTGAGTTGAAATTCTGAGGAATGTGGAATTCATATTTTTCGTATGACAAATTTGTTTGATTAATTTTGAAATAACTAACACTTTTGACAAAACCATTGCTTATGTTTTATTTATTTAGTTTTTAGTTTTTTATTAGTTGCTTTGCTAAGGGACTAGCAAAGTCTAAGCGTGGGGGAATTTGATAAGAGGATTTTGGATATTGTATTTATTATCCTTTCGCATTTAGATAATGTTAATTTCTAGTGTTTTTAGGTGTTCTTAGCTTTTTTTTACGAGTCTTTGATTTTAAGCCATAAAATATTTTATAAGGTATTATTGATGAATTTTATGTATTTTTGTGGTTAGGAATTGATATGCAACGATAGGACTCGATAAAATGAAGTTTGGGATGAGTTTGGAATGTTTTAAAAGTCCCTAAACCCGAGGTTCAAGCTTAAAGTTGAAGATTACGAAGAAAAAAACACGCGAAAATAAAAAGGCCTATGGCCGCGACCTGGGTGTCAAAGACTAGTGCCCGCGGCCACCATAATCTCCTGGTCGCGGCCATCACGCGTATTTTTTCCTTGAAAAGTCTCGTGGCCGCGGCCACCAAGAATCACTGGCTGCGGCCAACGATATAATTTTTTCTTAAATTTTGATTTTTGAATGTAATTTTTAATGGGCTATAAAAGGGATTAGGGTTAACTTTTAGAATAACTTTTGATTGCGAATTTTAGAGGCTAGAGCAGTAGAGGAGGAAAAAAGACATCATCATCTACATTCTTCAATCTAGTTTTTTCTTCATTCTCAAAACTTTTTTATCTTCATGAAATATTTATGTTTTTAAATATGAATATGATTGTGGAGTAGTTTTCTTTGTAGTTGAGGGTTATTTCAAACAGTAGACATGAGATCTTGAATGCAATCATAAATTTTATTCCTTCTATTCCCTTATGTTAAATTGCTTCTATTTTTCTAATTTAATGCTATGAATATTGTGAGATCTTGTTAGGTAGCCAACTAATTAGGATTTTGCATTATTCTACTATCATCTTAAGATTTCTATTCACCTAATAGTTTAGGATTCTAAGTAGAGTGATAAATTGCAATTAGGGTATTGTGACAGGTATCTTGATCGTGATAAAAAAAAAATAGAACTTAGGTTAAATGAATTGCATGCTTAATTAATTTGTTGCCTAGATTAACTTGTTTCCATATATTGTAATGCTTTTACTAGGTTAAATAGATTGCATGCTTAATGGGTTTATTGTTGGGTAAAAGGGATTAATTAAGAGTTTTTAGCTTTAATTTATTATAATAGAGAAACTGGGATAATTGACTGCGTAAATGTTATCTGCGAGGTTAATAGTTTAATTGGGAGTATGGAATATTATTTGTCATTGTTGATAGATTTATTTTCGAAGGTGGAAAGTAATTCTTTACTATTTCTTTAATATCGTTTTATCCTTAGTTATTTAATCTTTTGTCATCATTTCATTTTATGTTTTAAGTTTTTAAAACTAAACCCCCTATCTAATTTATGTTTAGTTCTTATTTTGAATAACAAGTTGATCATAGTCGGCGTGGGTTCGACCCTTATTTACCGCTATACTGAAGTAGCTGGCATAAGTGATTGATAAAATAAATATTTAAATTTGATATGGTATACGACACCCATCAGTCATTTCCCTACGGGGCATTATAAGCTCACTCCCTATATCTCTCCCCTTTCAAGATCCCATTGATACGAGTGGAGATAAGATGATTTATTGATGGAGCCAATGTGATTTTAGCTTAGTTTTATTTATAGTTATAGTCATATCTTCTAGAGACTATTTATCTATTTAATTTGGAACCTTATGGTATGTATCTCTTAATTAGCTATATAATAGTTAGGAATGAGAAATGATGGATGCTAAGTATTATTTTGGTGGTTTATGAGTTATTAAATTTAATTGCTTGGTGATTATATAACTATGGGAATATTATTGTTCTATGTATAAGGATAGATGATCATGTTTTATCACTAATATATTTCTATATAATTATAAGAATTATTCCATTATTTTTGGACTTATAATTTATGGTATTATATGGTATAAACTAAATGATCATTTAAAAGTATTATTTTCCAACAAGGGTCAAAGTTTGAACGTTGACCACCAAAGTTATGGATATTACATATCTGCCACAACCTAAGGCTCGGGTTGTGACAGAAAAATGGTATTACAGCCCTGGATTTAAATACCTCAGAGTGTGTCACCAAATAGATTAAATTTATTTTTAAAATAAAGTATTTTGATGTGTAAAGGCATGTGTATGTAGAAAGCCTTCATTCCTCAGTAATTGTTTAACCTTTGATTCTCAGACCTAATAATGCCTCTGAAAGGAAAGACAACGAGGAGAATGCCTGTAAGTAATGTCCTTAAGGATGAGGTTCCCCCTCCACTAGTTTCATTCCCTATGAACGCCATTCTCGAGGCTTTAAAATGCATTCCTACTCAACAGATCGATCCAACTACTCAATAGAGCCATAACTTCTAGATTTTTCATCGAATCCAAATGCCTGAGTTTGAAGGTGGACAAGACCCTATGGTGGTTGAAAGGTGGTTGAGGCAGATAAATAAAAAATTTAACACCATGGGAACACCTGAAGAGTATCAAGTGACTTTTGATGTATCCATGTTGGAAGGTAGTGCGGTAGATTGGTGAGAAACCTTGAGTAGGACAATTAAAAATGATGGGATGACTTACAGAGACTTTGAAAGAGTTTCCAGGGAACAATATTTTCATCCATCTCTTTAGAGGACCTTAATTGGATCATTTGATGGCTTAAGGCAATGATATATGACGATGAACGAATTCTACATGAAGTTTGTAGAGTTGTCTTCCTATGCTTATGCTGGTGTCGTCGATCAATCTCTTATAATCGAGAAATTTATGTGTTGCTTGAATCCTTCGATACTTGGTCCAATTTCCCCAATAACCTTTGCAACTCTACTAAGTGCATGACACAAGCCTTGTGGACTGAGGCACATCAAGAGGGAATTGACAAAAAGAGTTTGGGTCAAGAAAGAGGAAATGAACAAGAAGAACCAAGGGTGGTGGTTATCCCAATTACAATAGTTTAGTGGGGAAGCATTAGTAGCAATTCTTCAGGAAGGACTCACATTGGGTTGTATGGGTGTTTCTGTTAAGATTACTTAAATATAATGGTTAAGATGTTTATACGTAGAGGTGCAAAAAACTTAACGGTTTTCACTTAAGGAGAAGTGAAAACATGGGATTGTGTAGAAGGCATCTAAAAGTGACTTTTATGGGTCTAAATTGATACAATGAGGTATCCAAACATTCTCAAAAAGTTTGGGAGCATTTTTAGGTGTTTTGAGACAAGTCTTGGAGTGCTAAATCAAAGGCATAGGCGATGTGTGGGCGACACGTCGCCTAGGGCTTCAAAACCCTAGCTGAGACAGACCAGGCGATGCGTTGCCTAGTCTGATACAAGTGTCCGTACAGTTTGTGTAAAATGCTTCAAATGATGTGTTTTAAATTCTCTAATCTTATTGGTTAGACTAACTATGATGCCTACACTATAAATATTGGTTATTAGAGTTGCAAAGCCTTGATCAAACTTTCCAACTCTTTCTCTCTCTAGCTCTCAAAGACCAAAGTTTTATCCAAGAAACTCATCAAGCTTTGCTTGACTTGCATGAGTTTTAAGGCTTGTTAAATTTCAAATCTCATTCTACTTAGTTGAAGCTTCAAGCAATAAGGGAAGGCTTGGAATGGAGATTTTGGACAACAATATTCTAATTGTGTATAAGCCTTAGAAGTTCCCTAAGTTTGAAGATTCAAGTTTCTCTAAACCAAATGTTGTATCTATCTAACCCTAACTTTGTTTTGTGTTACTCTATTGTGTTTTCATTGTTAGTATTGATAATTAAATGTTTCTACATTCATCTTATCATCATTTAATCATTTAGTTTCTTATATTCAAGATTGACATTCATATAATGAACATGTTTCTTTGATTATCAAGATTTGTATTCATACTTTGAATAAGGTTCATGCTTAGCATTTAGGGTTTCAAATATTGAACTATTCTCATTATTAATTGTTGATTTCCAAAGAGTAAAGTCATATATTCCCAACAGTTTCAGTTGTGTCCAACAAGGCCATAATAAGAAAGATTGCTCGTAGCGACAGTAGAGGTCCCAACCATCTCATGGAGGACCCACATGGAGCAATACTAGGTCTACTCTTTTCACAGGAAAACCCAAGATAACCAGTCTCAGTCTTCATCCTATGGTTTCACACCCACACAAGAACAACAATCTCAATACTAACATCATTTCAGGCCCCAAGGTTTAGGATTCAACCAGAGGTACTCACAGAGTCTCCAGTCTCATGTTCCTACTCTGGGGTCAAAGAGGGTTCAGTTAGGGAGGAGATTCTGGTGTGAGCAAAAGCCATCCTGGTCAAGGAAATGGGAAAACAAAAGGAAAAAACCTTCAGTCAAGCCTATGTTCTCAGTGGAGATGATGTGCAGGGAGGTACAAGCCAATGAATTATGGATGGTATAGTTTTTATCTCACACTCTTGGGCTCATGCATTGTTTGATACTGGTGCATCACATTTTTTATACCTTTAATGTTTGCTATCATGTTGGGTTTGAGTTGGGAAACTTTTAGTTTACCTAGCAGTTGAGTGGGCATGGTGAGGTATCCACCATTTGAAATCAATTTGTATTATGTTTGAGAGGCATAAGTTATCAGGAAACTTGATAGTGTTACCCATGAGAAAATTTGATGTGATTATTGGCATGGATCGGTTGTCTAAGTACCAAGCCATTGTTGATTGCTCACGCAAGAGGGTGACTCTTTTAAATCCAAGTGGCGATTTCATTGTATAATGAGCCAATATGAATCCAGTGAGGCAGAATCCTATCCTAAAGGCATGTTTAGGTTAGAAAAAAGAAACTTAAAGTGTTGTGGGAGTCTGTTTGCAATTGAGGATGAGTCTAGGTCCCAACTTTTCCATTTTGCATGAGAACTCCTCCTAAACCAGTACCAGAAGCATCAGTGAATAGCACATATTGCTCATCACTATTAGGTACAGTGAGATTAGGCGTCGTGATCAATCTTTGCTTCAGTTCTCTGAAAGCTTCTTTGCAACTTTTATCTCACACGAACTTTAAATCCTTTCTTGTTAGCATTGTCAAAGGCATATCAATTCGAAAGAAATTCTCCACAAAGAAATAATAGTAACCTACCAACTCAAGAAAAATATGAACCTCAGTAACATTCTTCGGTCTTTCCAACTACAAGATAGAGTCTATATTTGCATAATCCACAATAATTCATTCTTAAGAGATTACATGCCCTTAGAATTCAACCACGGTCATCCAGAAGTCACATTTCTCATTCTTAGCATACAATTGATGATCCCTTAAAGTATCCAACACAAATGTTAAATGCTCAGCATGTTCCTTAGGTGTCTTGGAACCAAAATATCATCAATGAAAACTACCACAAACTTATTCAAACAGGGTCTGAAGATCCTATTCATAAGGTCCATAAATGCTGCAAGCGTATTCGTTAATCCAAATAGCATCACCAAAAACTCAAAGTGCCCATAACACATTCTGAAAGGATTCTTAGGAATATACTCTTCTCTAATCCTCAATTGATGATAGTTTGACCTCAAGTAAATCTTAGAAAAAAACTTTGAACCTCCGAGTTGATCAAACTACTCATTTATCCTTGGAAAATGATATATGTTCTTAATTATAATCTTATTCAACTTCCTATAATCGCCACAAAGTTGCAAGGATCTTATCAACTTTCTTGGCAAACAAGATTGGAGCTCCCTATAAGAAAGTAATGTTCCTGATGTAACCTTTATCCATCAGCTCACCCAATTGCTTTTTTAATTTGGCCAACTCTATAGGTGATATGCGATAACGTTCAATAGAAATTGCCTGTCCCGAGAATCAAATCAAGGCAAAACTCCATCTCCTTATTAGGTGGTAGTTTGGGCAAATCCTTAGGAAACACATCTGGAAAACCACTAACCACTGATATCCGAGGATACTTGTATATGTACCTACACTCATCCTCAATAGACTCCCATAACACTCTAATTTTCTTTTCCCACCTAAACATGCATATAGAATAGGATTCTACCTCACAACATTCATGTTGGCTTGATATACAATGTGTTTACCCAAAAAAGATTCACTTGCTGACATCACAAGATTAGTACGCGCATGGGATGCACATGACTATTCAAGTGGTCATGTTCTAGTCAACCATTGACCAGAGGTGAAGTTGTTCGATAGATCAAGAAGATACTTAACCGTGCGACAGAAGACGCGTCTCATATGCGACCAGGCTGGTCGTGATATATCAGATATTTCTAAGATATTTGATCCTATATTTATGTAAAGATTGCAATTTCTATTATTATTAAAATATGTTTGTGTCAAATATATACACGTCCTATCGGCCCATAGAAAGATCATTGAGCCTATAAATAAGACTCAAGGGACTCATTGAGGAGGGGATTTTGATTCTTCTTTCTGAGTAGTCAAGAGAGTGTTCTATTCACAAAATTTGTATTCACCTCCAAGCTTGTGAAACTCGTGAACCCTAGTTCACTTATTGCAAGTTTTGGAATCCTTCTCAAATAATAAGAACACGAAGTGGATGTAGGTCATTACCATTATCTGGGGCCGAACCACTATAAATATTTGTGCCATTTATCTTTTTGAGTTCAATTCATCTTATTTCTATCATTTTTAGTGACTCTGTGTCGTTGACCAAATCAAGGGTCAACATTTTGGTTCTTTCATTGGGATTCCAACGCAATACTTTCAAGAAGATCAAATGGCAAAAACAACCAGGTAAATCGGGAAACCTCTGGGAATGTGCCAAATCAACCTCCTCCACAAGGTGTAGCAGAAGATGAGCCACAGGTGGAGTTGGAAGAGGAAGAGATGGATTCTGAAACCCTGCGGACGACTTTGATTGTATTGCAAGAGGAATTAGCTAATTTGAGAGCTAACCAAGAGAATGTAGCTGAGACAATGGTTTTGCAACAAAGGAAGATTGACCGGCAACGCCAAGAACTGAATGAGCGGCAAGCTGACATGGACAATCGACAAAGGGATGCCACTGCAGCCTTAGAGGCAGCCATTCAATTGGCACGAGGACCCAACCGAATCAGCCACCTAGTACTCAACCACAACAAAATCTACATTCAAAGCATCCTCATTATCACTATAATCCACCACAACCAAGGAATCCTCAAAGGCCAAAGCAACCTCATACTGCTCAATAGGAGAGGCCGGTCCAGGATCATGAACAGCGACCACCCTCTCGCGCTAGTCGAGATAACGCCCAGCAGCAAAGACAAAATAATGTCGAGCAGCATCCCAGGAGCCCTAGACGTCAGACAGCTGGGGAGAAAAACCCTCCTAGCAAGGGACAATGTCCCTCGGAAAGTAGGAGATAGGTGGAGTTAGGCTCTGTGGTCAGAGGTCCCCCATTACATAGTAATGTCAGGGGACCTACCAACCAACGCAGGCCTTCCTCTGTCTATCGGGAATTACCAGTAGGGAGAGAGGTGATAACTCTAGGATTTAGAGTTATTTTTATAATCTTTGAACTTGCTTTTCAAAATTAAAAAGAGTAATGAGTCCTTATTTCATGTAATTTTGTCAGTTTTAGTGTGTTATTCTAGGTAGTGAGTTTGGGTAAGAGTTAGGTTTGTATTGTAATATTTTTCAGTGTTTTTTATGTAAATTACTGTGTTGTGTTAATCAGGAAAGGAAGCTTACAAAATATGTAAAAGGGAACTGCGGAAGCAAGGGGAAAAACGAATTCTGAAAGGGGCGTGTTGCTGCTTCAATGTTGTAGCATCACCACAGCAATTCAAGGAATCAGGCAGGTGACGTGACAAATGCGAGCTGGACTTAATGAGGCATAAGTGGCGCTGAGGTGGCGAGAGTATTGTACAATTAAGTCAGCTGGGTGGTGGGGCAAAGGATAGGGGGCAAGATTGACTTTGACTTGCTAATTAGGGTAAACCAAGTACCCTAAAAGGGAGGTACCAGCCGAAATATTGGAGAGACCCATTATCATTGAAGTTTTGCTGCATATTTTACAGAGAGAAGTACAGAGAAAAAAAAAGAGAAGAAAAAAAAAGTACCAAACAGAGGAGAAGGAGGCAGACGCTCTAAAGGGGAACTTGAGCTCATCACTCATCTATCTCTCTAATCTTCACCTCTCATTTTGTATTAATTTCCTATCTAGTTTTTTTCTGCTCATACTTTATGGAACTTCTAAGTTCTAGTTATGTTTTTATAATTTCAGTTATGAACTAAGCTTTTGAGGATTTGGGTGGTTATGAACCCTTTGTATGAATTGATATTTTGAATGCATGGTTAAGTTGTTTATGTCATAGTTCAATTGAATGTGATGTAATGTTAATTGAATGTTAATTACTGGCCATATTTAGCATTTATTAAGTTAGATATAACTTGGAAAAGGGAAGTCTAGCTGAACCCATTCAATTGATGCAAGAAACTCACCTAGTTTTAGGTGATTTTGAGTAGTGGAATAGGACTATTTTGCTGCCTTGCATAACCTAGAGATTTGGTGCTTGATGGATTGTTTATAGTCTGTTTTAATACAGGAATGTATTGAGAGGGGTTATAGACAATAGATATTAAGTTTTGGGAAAAACTTACTGGGTTTTATGGAATCTGTTAACTGTGACATAAATTGTTGACCCATTGCTGAGCCATTGCTGTAGCAACTAGAACGAACCGAGGGGAATTAACCACCCAAATCTATTTTTCTCATATCTGAAATCCACCCAGAATTCTTTCATTTTAATCTTTGATTTTTAGTTTAATTAATTTGCTCATTTACATTATTTTCAGAATTAATTACACAACCTTTCTCTTGATTTGGTTACTGAATTGTAAATTGTTATTAGTTGATATTGCATTTATTTATTTAAAAGTCCCTGTGGAGACGAACTTTGATACTTTATCATTGTATTACTTGTTTGTGACTGTGTATACTTGCGCATATTTTAATCATTAGAAAAAATCACAACAAGAGGGAAATAGTGCGAACAGTAGGTCGCACCTTCATAGGTCACAATTTAGAGATGGCCATGATTATAATGAGGTGGACTTTGGCAGGAGGAACGCTGGTCAATAGCAGGAGGAGAGGGGTGAAAGAAAAAACCCTCTGCCAATGGAGAACCGACCAATAAGTCAAAATGTTGGGGGGCAGCCTAAATAACTCAATGTCTTTGACCTCCTGGGTGCAAGCGAGCAAAGACGTAGGGATGAAGATCTGAGGGATGTACTCAATGAACGAATGGAAAGACACGACGAGTACTTCCCCCCAGCTCCAGCCGCTCCAGCAATACCAGATGTTGTACAAGCCCAGATAGATTCCTTGAATCAGGCCGTCCAGCAACTGGTTGGGAACAGGGCATCCCATATAGAATTTGATCGGAGAAAGGGCACCCTATTTGTGCATAGAATTTTTGTGGCAGAGACCCCAAGCAAGTTTAAAATGCTAATTTTGCCCAACTTCACAGGATTGGAAGATCCTGTATCTCATGTTAACAAGTTCGAGATACATATTGACATACAAAAGGTGTCAGATGATGCTCGGTGCAGAATTTTCCATGCTACTCTATCTGAAACTGCTCAGGAGTGGTATTTCAAATTCCCTCTGGCCAGTATAGTTTCTTGGGAGATGTTCGTAAAGGACTTTTATGGACAGTTCTATGCTGGTAGAATACATCTGACCGAGGCCAATCAGCTGGTTGAAATTCGGCAGAAGGAAGGAGAGACCCTAAAGGGGTATATCCAACGATTCATGCGAGCAGTTTCTCAAACAAAAACAATTAGGGATGAGGGAAAGATGATGGCTCTCACTGCTGGAGTACGACGCCATTCATCTCTCTGGAGTAGTTTACAAAAGAATGGATTCAAGAGCACTCAGGAATTTCTGGATCGAGCGGACAAGTACATTAAGCTCGATGAGGCTATCGCTAATGAAGGGAAGTCTCCTACAAGCGGCCAGGGATAGAAAGAAGACCCCACCAAAGCTGCCAATGGATCTGGGAAAACCAATGGCAACGGAAAAAATAATGGAAAAAATTGGGGGAAAAGGGCGAATAACGAGGCGACAACATCTGATAGCAAGCTCCCAAAACAGAATAGGTATGAACCAAGGTTCACCAATTACACAGCCCTAGTCAATTGCTGAGCGGAAGTATACCAGGATATTCACACCATTGTTCCCTTTAGGCGGCCAGCCGCAATTAGGAAAGATATGTCAAAAAGGGACACTACCAAGTTTTGTCGTTTTCATAACGACTATGGCTATGACACCAACGAGTGTAACCAGCTCAAGGACGAGATTGAGTTCTTTATCCGACAAGGACATTTGAGGAGGTATGTGCGAGCAGCTGGAGGCTCTTAGCAAGAGGCTCATGGAGGCAACGAACAGGCACCTGTACGCCAACGCTCACCTCCTTTACAGCCAGCTCCGGTTGCTGGTACATTGTTGACCATCTGTGGAGGACCACACATAGCAAGTATAGTGGGAAGGCAAGAGAAGGATATGCCAGAACCCTACGTCACAATCAGGATATCAAAATGATAAATGTCGACGAGCGAACTCCCAAAAAATCTCGAACAGAGGAAGAGCTGATAATTTTCTCTGAGTTGGACGCTCAGCATGTTCGATTTCCCCACTCAGATCCTCTGTTCGTAGATGTTCAGATAGCCAACATGATGGTAAAACAGGTGTTGGTGGATACAGGAAGCTCGGTCAATATTTTGTATAAATCTTCACTGGAAAGAATGAAATTATCAGTGCAAGATTTGGAACCATGCAACCAAATCATATATGGTTCTTCTAGCGAAGGGCTCGCGCCAACAGGGTAGATCAGCCTCCTAGTCATGGCAAGAGTTTCACCTGCGAACAGGACATTACTCGCTACTTTCATAGTATTTGATTGTCCTTCTGCATATAATGTCGTGATTGGAAGACCTATACTTGTCGATCTGCGAGCCATAACCTCGGTCTGGCATTTGGCCATGAAATTTCCAACTGACGTAGGAGTTGGGTGTGTGTTGGGAAACTAGCGAGAAGCACGAGAATGTTATAATTCCTCGATCACAAAAGTAAAAAGAGGCGGATCGAAGGAAAGAGCCGAAAAAAAGGTTGCTGGTAATAAATGACACACATGCCCAATCTGGTGAACAAGTCACCAAATAAGGTGTTGCCCAAAGTGAGGATAGGGACTTAAATCCTTGCTTTGGGGATTTTAAAGAGAACATTGGACCCATGGAGGACCTCGAGGAGGTCCAATTAGAAGAGACAGATTCGACCATGGTTGTGAAATTCGATAAAAACTTAGAGACAACAACGAAACGCAAACTGGTGGAATTTTTTAAGAAGCACCAGGAGGTCTTTGCCTGGTCGCATAAAGATATGGTTGGGATAGACCCAACGGTGATCAGCCATGTCTTGAATATAGACAAAAACTTTCCACCTATGCAACAAAAAAGAAGGTTGCTCAACAAAGATAGGTTTAAGGCCAAGAAGAAGTTATGAAGCTGAAGGAAAGTGGATTCATTACGGTAGTGTTTTATCCATCTTGGGTCTCTAATCTCGTACTAGTTTCCAAGCCAAATGTCAAGTGGAGGATGTGCATGGACTTCACAGACCTTAATAAAGCCTGCCCAAAGGATTGTTTCACACTTCCAAGAATCGACCAGCTGGTCGATGCTACATCTGGGCATGAAATTTTATCATTCATGGATGCATACTCCGGTTATAATCAAATCAGTATGCATCCACCTGATGAGGATCACACTAGCTTTCGAACAGATACGGGACTTTGCAGCTATAAAGTAATTTCCTTCGGTTTGAAAAACGCTGATGCGACTTACCAGCGACTAGTCAACCACATGTTCAAAGAGTTGATCGGCATTAACATGGAAGTATTTGTCGACGATATGCTGGTCAAGTTGAAAAAATTCGAAGGACACATCAAGGACCTACAAGAATGCTTCAACATCTTGAACAAGTATCAGATGAAGCTGAACCCTCTTAAGTGTTCCTTTGGTGTTGGATCAAGGAAATTTTTGGGATTCATAGTAAACTCACGAGGAATCAAAGCTAATCCTGAAAAAATTCAGACACTGATCGAGATGCAGTCTCCTACCAAAATTAAAGATGTCCAAAGCCTAACCGGAAGAATTGCCGCCCTGGGTAGATTCATATATAAATCAACGGACAAGTGTGTTCCATTTTTTAATCTACTCAGAGGCAACAAGAAGTTTGAATAGACAGAAGAGTGCGAATAGGCCTTTCAAGAGCTAAAATCCCACATGTCGCAACCACCTATTTTGTCCAAACTAGTCGAAGGAGAAACTTTTTTCATCTACATATCAATCACAGAGTACGCTGGTAGAGTTGTTTTGATTAGAGAGAAGGACAACATCCAAAAAGTAGTATACTATGTAAGCAAGAGGCTAGTGGGAGCAAAATTACGGTATCTGCCCATAGACAAATCTTCTTATTGCTTGATTCTGGCCTCTAGGAAGTTGTGACCTTACTTTCAGGCTCACCCCATCATAGTACTCACCGACCTACAAACAACAATCTTCAACCTCTAGTTTTCTCCTTCAAATTTCCCCGAGCCAAACCTCCATAAATCCCCTCCAAACCTCAACCACGCTTCAAATTAAGCCTACCACTCACTATGTCTCACCCTACATAGCCCAACACATCAAATTTGGCCACATGCACCAACATACACAGAAAAACAAGATTGAGCTTGAAGCTCAAGAACCTAACCAGAAACTCAGAAATTCAAAACTTCAAAGCCAGAAATTGTTACCTTTAATGGAAGAATTCGACCTTAGGTTACCCTCTATGCCCTTCTAGCCTTTAGCTCCTCAGTCCCCAAAGCTCAAATCCCTTAATTTCCATCCAAAGTTCAAGTTGAGAAATCAATCTCATCAAAACTCAGAAAACTCATAAACAACCTCAAACCTTACCTTAACTTAATTATTAATTCCAGCTAACCCTCTTCAATTGCTTCAAGGATCAAAGTTCCAAGACTTAGCTTAGACTCTCTCTAAGTTTACAGCTTCAAATTCCATAAGAAATGGTGAGGAAGATAACCATTCGAGAGAGAGAGATATATCATGTACTATGTTTTTCCTTCTTTCCTTCTTCCTTTTCTTTCCTTTAACTTCTAAAACTTTCTACAGCTTCCACTAAGGCCAAAAAGAAGTATAACCCTTATCCCTCTTCTAACTATCAAATAACCATCTTGCCCTCCCATTTAAACCTAAGCCTTTAAACATTCTAAGGGCATTTTGGTCATTTGTTCCCAATTCTCGCTAATTCCTCGAGTGTCCCTAATAATTACCGCTTAAACCACGGCACCTAACTAATCACCAATTATTTTCCTCAATGTCAAATAGTCTCCAATATATTTCCCAAATTCCCATAAATACCCCAAGGCTCCTCCGAACCAGGTATAAATCTCCACTGTGACTTTTCTGCTAAACCGCTCACTAGGATCGCCTTGAGTCACAAGCTGCAAATATATCCACATAATAATGTGGTCTCAATAATTTATCACAAATAATCACACTTATGCCCTCAACGGGCCAAAATTACAAATATGCCCTTTTAATCTAATCAGGGCCTACATGCATACTAATACTCATAATCATGCATTTAATCATTTAAATCACACATAATCCAGTTATGCCCTCCCGGCACACTAATCGATGCCCTTAAGCCTTATTAGTGATTTTGGGTCATTACACACCATTTTCCTTGGCCTATGGGTATGAGGTCATGTTGCCTGTTGGACTAAATCCACCATCGCATAGAAGGCTAACACACGACCAGAGTGCAAATAACCACTTATTAATGGAGTCTTTTGACTTGGTCAGCAAAAGGTGCGATCAAGCTCAACTTCGGGTAGCAGCTTACCAACAAAAGGTCGCTCGATATTTTAACTCTAAAGTACGTGAAAGAAAATTTGACGTGGGAGAATTGGTACTTAGAAGAGTGTTTCTCAACACTCGTGACCAGACAGCTGGAGTACTCGAACCAAACTGGGAAGGTCTATATCAAATTGAAGAAATCCTTCAACTAGGCACATATAAACTTGCTCGCTTAAATGGAGATCTCGTTCCTCGCTATTGGAATGGAGAACACCTGCGCAAGTATTATCAATGAACAATTCTTTTTAAATAATTGGCTTGTATTAATTTTACTTTTTACAAGTTTATGAATAAGGGCTAGTCAGTTAAATGATTGGTCGCTTGTAAGTGTAAGATCAATTCTTGATCACTCATACAGACACAATTTTGTCCATTTATTATGAGAAATAAAAGGAAATGTGAACAGCCATTTATTCTTGCCAAATATTGTATTTATTACAAGTATTTGCTCATTACGTATGTTGTTTTGCTATATTATCGTTAATTGTTTATAAGTACGCGAACAGTAATGTTCGAACAAGACTTGGTCATGGCAAGTGACTGAGAACCTTAAGCTCCTCAATAACTTGGGGGGCATATAAGATACTAAGCATATCAACAAGCATATGTAAACACACGAGCAAAATAAGGGAAAGCATACTACGACACTTAGAGTATTTTTCAAAAAATTTAGTTAATTTTGTAAAATCTTAACAAAGTGTTATGCTAAGTTCGCTCATACGAACAGATGTTATAATAGCAGTAAATATTATAATATCGCAACGAAATGTTTTACACCACGAGCAGTATCTGCTCGGATGTAACTAAAAATCAAAAGGAAAAGCTGCCATAGGCAGCAAAATTGTCTCAACTTTACGAACAATTGTTCGTATGTTTTAGTTACATAAATAAAAAGTCAAATTATTCTGCAGCTGAAGGAGGGTCTTATTGAGACTGCTGGTTGACTGTTGTTCCAGCATCTTCGTCAACACCTTCAATGCCCGTCGCCATAGAGATTTTGGGAGAGTCTGAGGCATTCTGGGCATTACTTTCCTCTTCTTGGCGAGCAGTGCACTTGGCAAGTTCAGCTTGTTTTACTTGCTCATGAAGATAGTCAAAATTTTCCTCTAGATTGTCTTCCAAAACATGTAGAAACAATTAAAGGTAGCTCCTCGGAACCTCTCCAAATTGTGGGAATTTGTCTCCTTGAGTAGCTTGACTAGTTCCTCCAGACCAGTGGCTTCCTTCATGCTGGCCTCTAAATCTTCTTGAAGCTTGGTTGCTTCCTTGTAGTTGTTCTCTGAAGCTTCTTTGAACTTCTCCTTGGCAGAAACAACTTTAGCTAGCTCTTCTTGGCTCCTCTTCAGCTCCTGGTTAAGTTGGTGACTTTGTCTTCAGCTGCCTTAACTTTCTCCTCGCATGTTTTTACCTCCTCTTCAGCCACCTTAAATTTCTCCTCGAATGTTTTTACCTCCTTGGCAGCCACCTTAGCCTTGGCATCCCATGCCTTTATGTCCTCGGCATGTTTTGCCTCGATCTCCTCAGTGCGGCGCCATCCATTACTCATGGTCAAGATACCCTGGGAATAGGAAAAGAGTGAAGTTGTTAGTGACAATTAAAGGAGATGTTGTTCGAATAAAGCACAACACAGATAAACTTACACTGAGGACTTTATTCAGGCTGAGACTAAGGATATGACTGGCTTTCATTGAGGGAAGGCTGGTGAAAGCTTCCTGGCTGCGGCAGTGCTTTGATAATCTTTGCAGCTTTATCGTTATTAGAGTTACAAGCGGTGCTCAGTAAAGAAGCAACTTGGGGTCTTCCTGTTTGCTCGAAGGGAAGGGTATTACGACGAGGAGGAGGAGGCGTTGTAGTCCTGGATGGAGCGGGAGCCGAAGGGTCTTTTAGTTGAGCTCTTTTCCTTGAGGGTTCACCACTGCTCTCTACATGGTGCTTTCTACTCGACTTTTTCCTGCTCGGAGGAACGTCTGCAGAGGCGTAGATGTCAAAGGCATCTTCGGATGGTATGACTACAAAACAAAAACAAATGATCAGATAAGGTTGTTTGGAGTACTACTGGAATAATGTAAAGAGAAATTCTAAGTAATATACTCGAACTATTATTATTGGTCGATATATTATCTATAGAACTATAGCTACACTCACTATCTGCCTTGAAGAAGTCCGAGCTAAAATTACTAGTCGTAAATTTAAAGTTGTCATCCCTGTCAAATAAATGACAAGGGATGGGCAAGCTATCTAAGAGTGAGAAGTCTATATCGTTCTCGTCTGAGGATTCATGTATAGGATCGATGTATTCCGGTAGTTTTTGTTTTCCCTTCCCATGATGGGCAGGGGTAGCAGTAGCTCGAGGGTGGCTGATGGTTCTTGGATGGTCACTCCCGTTGGTCGTCGCCTCTGGGGTTGTGACACATCTTGCTGCTTCTCAGGAATTTCCAGTCCTTCGATGCCCTCTCCAGTGGCCCTCCCCGATGTGGATTCCCTCACTTCTTGATGAGGTTCCAAAAGGCTGACCAACCTTAGATTACTCTCCGTAACCAGCTCCTTGATGCTTTTTTCTATGTTCTTCATGCTAGCCAGGGCTGTGGCCCTTATCTCCATTTCTGGAGTGGGGTCTGGTCGGTGCCATGGACCTAGATGCAGCACAAAATAACTAAGAATACAAAAAGATTGAAGAATGATTAGAAGACTATCGACCAGCAATTGAAAAGTTTACCTCCTCGTGTGAAGGCCAGATTGTCAGCGGCCAGGTCGGTCGTGAGGAAGTATTTTTGGAAGTACTTCCCTATGTTGGACTTGTGAGTGACGTCACTCAGAAATGTCCGAGCAGATTCCTGGTGGTAGAAATAGAAAAACCTTGTGTTGTTCTGGTTGGGGTTAGATTTGAGATCGAACAAGTAGTTGATATCGTGTGTAATGCCCCGGATTCCCTAATATGGTTTAATGGTTGGATTAGTAGGCCGGGAGGGCCATAACTGTTTAATTATGCCATTAAATGTATTTATGCATTTTTATGAGAATTATATTATAATATGATGTTAAATGCATGCATGTGAGTCCACATTTGTTTACAGGGGTGTGTTGGTAATTTTGCCCGTTGAGGGTATAATTGTATACTTGTTTGCATGACAATGATATGTTGTGATACCACATTATAATGTGGATTGGTTCGAGTATTTCAGCATGAGACGGTCTTTAAATGTGATTTATCAGTTTGGTCATAACAGGTTTGAGCTCAGGGCTCGGGGTGAGTCTCGGGGTGGTTTATATGATTAGAGCGTTACTGGGGATTTTAGGGTAACGGGATATGAATTATTGGTGTTTGAGAATATTGAGATTAGCGAGAATTGGGAAGCGTTAATTATGATTAACGGGATAAGTGGCAAGTACCAATTTAGCCCTTAGAATGGTTTGAGAAGCTTTTGATGACATAAGGGTATTATGGTCATTTAGGTTTGGATTTGTATGACTTAATTGGCTGCTGGCTGTAGAAGCTTGTAGAATAAACAAAGCAAAAACAGAGACATCCCTCTTCCTGCCCGTACACTATTCTCTTCATTTCTTCTTTGGTGTTCTTGAGCTCAAGGTGGGGTATTAAGCTAGGAAACTCAAAGGCTGGGTTTGTGGATTTGGTTCAGCTAGTGAGGAAGGTTCAAAGCTGGTTTTAAGGTGAGTTCTAGTCACTAAATTCAAGTGGTGCTCTGTTTTTCTCTTTAGTTTTCAGCTTTTTATTTCTTGATGGAAGTGTGGATTTGAAGAGGTTTTGATTGATGTTTAGGTTGGGTTTTGATGAGGGGAAGTTATGGGTGGTGTTTAGAGGTTAAAATGAGTGTTTGGAGGAGGTTTTGGTTTGGTTTGAATGGCTGGTTTGAGAGGAAAAACACAGGGGAGAATTTCTGGTGCGTGCAGCCTTTTTGGCTGGTCTGGGCTGGGCGCCGCGCCGCGGCCCTTGGCGTCTGGCAGGGAAGGCCCTCTCTGTCTGGAGGGCGCGCAGCAGGGGAGGGTTGCGGCCCTTAAGGTCATTTTTGCCAGAATGATGTTTTTAGCTTGGGGATTCAAACCTTAGGCCTCGGGGTTGAACCTAGTACCCGGTTGGGTAGTGTTTGATGCCTCGGAGGCTGAGTTTTGGTTTGGGAACCCTCAGTTGTCATTTTTATTGATGAATCCTATATTTTGGTTATGACCAGGTGACCGTCAAGGAATTTAAAGGTTGATCGTTCTCAGGGGTCGTTCATATAATAATTCTCACTCGAACCAGAGGTAAGAAAAGAGTGTATGAATACAGTTGCACCCTGTATAGGTATATGACATGCATGGTTTGCTATTGAGGCATGTTGGTTGATATATGTGGACATGGATTGCATATTAAATGCTAGTGAACGCCGATTACTTGTTTATGGCACTGACTAGTCAGGGACCGACCCTAAAGTCGATGAACACGCATTGAATGGCTCTATGGCATTAATGCGGGACCGACCCTAAGGTCG
Organism: Humulus lupulus; assembly: GCF_963169125.1. Lineage (NCBI taxonomy): Eukaryota > Viridiplantae > Streptophyta > Magnoliopsida > Rosales > Cannabaceae > Humulus > Humulus lupulus. Next base: position 18,560,260 of record NC_084801.1, on the reverse strand, counting down.
AAGAACTTATAAGCGCTTGCCTGGTCTAAGACCAGATGTACTTAGCCAAGGTATATGACCCCGGTGACTGTTTGTCACATGGCTAGGGGACGTTGTCCATAGTTACGACTCTAGAGTCGGCAGGAAGGTTATGTTGGTGACCAATCACCGTGCACCTGTCCTGATCAAACTTATGAAAGAACTACTTATCAATTGAGCCCCGGTGACCCTATCGTCACATGGCTAGAGGGAGCTGTACCCACTATTGTGACTTTTGGCTATTGTCACCTATCTGCTTGGACTATTAATCCTGAACAACTATTATGACAATTATTGATATCATATCATGCTTTATTGTGTTTTCTTGCTGGGCCTTGGCTCATGGGTGCTATGTGGTGCAGGTAAAGGGAAAGAGAAGCTCACCCAACCCTGAGTGGAGAGCTTGGGCGATGTTGTGTGCATATTGGGCCGCTTGACCGCCACGATCAGGGAGTTCTCAGAGGGACTAAGGGTTTACCCTATTTTTTCCGCTTAGGTCGGCGGGGATTGTAAATTTGCTACAGTAGCGACCCTTTTGTATTATGAACAGCTTGTAAACATTTTGAAAGGCTCATGAGCAGTTTATTTACTTAATGAAGTTTACCCTTTCCTTTTTACTGGTTTTTCACCTTAACCTGATAATAACACTTAGATCACGTTTTTAACCAAAGGACTCGGGTAGCGAGTCAAATTTCCGGTTCACTGTTCACCGTAACTGTTCTGGGGTAGCCAGGGCGTTACAACTTGGTATCAAAGCAATGCCAAGGTTAAGGTTCCTGTAGACTGGCTGGGTATGTACACACATCACTGAAGTCAAGCTCGACTCATGGTTTGGTAACTATTTATGTGGTTACATGTATAATTTCTTAAATGTGATATATATGCTTTACCTGTGTGCATGAGATATCATGTTGAGCCTGTGCCTTGAAATATTATGTCCTCAGCAAATGTGTGCTAATTAGTACTGAGATTGCTGGCACCTGCTTATTAGTATGGTCTTTTATGAGCCATTATGTGATACATGATGAGTGCTGAATGCCATAAACATGTATCTGTTGTGAATATTGAATGACTGTGGAATGTGATAGTTGTCTGTTTGTTCTTGGACTGTGAGGCGGCAAGAGGTTTAGTTATTACTACCTGACTGGCCGTATTGATTATTGTTTCAGTAAGGTATCAGTGACAGAATGAACCCAGGACAGACAGACATGTCAGCTGGCCAGGGTGATCCAGGCCAGAACAATAATAGTCAGGGTCAAGAAAATGACCAATCCCAGATTCCACAGCCAGCACCTGCAAACTGGCAGCAGATGTTTGAGGAATTGCAGGCTACAATGCTGAAACAGGGAGAGGAGCTTCGTCTCCTAAGACAGCAGCAAGTGCCTGTAGTGGCCAGTGTTGCAGAGGCACCTTCTGTGTTGGTGCTAGTTACTGGGCAACTGCCTGAGGTTGGAAACAGATTGGAACCTCTTTATGAGCGGTTCAGGAAACAACAACCTCCAGTGTTTGAAGGCAGTGCAGATCCTACCAAGGCTGAACAATGGATGAGCATGACTACCACTATTCTTGACTTCATGAGGGTAGTTGGCAGTGAGAGGGTGGCCTGTGCCACCTATATGTTTCGGGATGATGCCCGGATTTGGTGGGAAGTGGTTGGCCAGACCAAGAATGTTAATCTCCTGAACTGGGAGGAGTTTCAGACCTTGTTCAATGAAAAGTACTATAATGACGCTATTAGAGCGGCGAAGGCTGATGAATTTATGAGGCTACTTCAGGGAAGCTTATCAGTGACTGAATACGCCTTAAAGTTTGACCGTTTGGCAAAGTTTGCCAAAGATTTGGTGCCCACTGATGGGACCAGGAGAGAGCGTTTCTTATAGGGGCTACAGCCCAGGTTAGCCCGAGATGTACGTATCACCACTGTGGCAGGAGTTACTACTTATGCACAGGTGGTGGAGAAGGCACTCACAACTGAGAGTGCAGAGACCAAGATCTGGCGTGACAATGCAGCCAGAAGAGATTTCAGGAGGCCAGGTCCTCTATTTGTGGGTTCTAGTAGGGGTGTTGGCCCCAGTGATCAGAAGAGGAAGGTTCCTGACACCTTCCCAGTTCCAGGTCCTGACAGCGGCCCCGTGGTATTTCTATGGGTCGTCCAGGTGGTAATGAAGCCTGGAGGTCTTATCCTGAGTGTCTTAGATGCAAAAGGAACCACTTGGGAGAGTGTAGGGCAAGGACCTGCTTCTCTTGTGGAGCGGTGGGTCATCTGAAAAAGGATTGCCCTAAGGCAAGAAAGAAAGAACCCAGGAAGGCAGACAGCTCGGCCCCAGCTCGAGTGTTTGCATTGACTCAAGCAGAGGCTGAGGCTTCCCCTTCAGTTGTTACAGGTCAGCTTCTTAGTGCTGGAACCGCTTATAATGTATTGATTGACTCTGGTGCTACGCATTCCTTTGTTGCTAGTAGTATTATTGATAGGTTGTGTAGACCTTGTGATTTCTATGCTGTGGGGTTTGGTACTTTGTTACCCACTGGGGAGTTGGTGGTATCCAGGAGATGGGTTAGATCTTTGCCAGTGATAGTGGAGGGCAGAGAGTTGTCAGTGGATCTGATAGAGTTGGTTATGACTGACTTCGATATGATACTGGGTATGGACTGGTTAGCAAAGTATGGGGCAACCATTGATTGCAAAAGGAAGATGGTCACCTTTGAGCCTGAGGGTGAGGTTCCTTTTGTATTTGTTGGTGCTATACATGGACCCCGTATTCCTATGATTTCTGTACTTAGGGCTAGGGATTTATTGCAAGGAGGTTGCATTGGATTCTTAGCCAGTGTGGTTGATACCACTCAGGTCGTGCCAGTGAGACCAGAGGATACTAGACTTGTGTGTGAGTTTCTGGATGTGTTTCTAGAAGATTTGCCAGGGTTGCCACCACGCAGAGAGATTGAGTTCGTTATAGAACTGGCACCAGGGACGGAGCCAGTGTCTAGAGCACCATACAGAATGGCCCCAGCTGAGTTGAAAGAATTAAAGGTACAGTTGCAAGAGCTGTTAGATTTGGGTTTTATCAGACCTAGTTTCTCACCTTGGGGTGCGCCAGTTCTGTTTGTAAAGAAGAAGGATGGTTCTCTGAGGATGTGTATAGATTACAGAGAACTGAATAAGTTGACAATTAAGAACCAGTATCCTTTGCCAAGGATAGATGATCTGTTTGATCAATTGCAGGGTAAGACGGTATTCTCTAAGATCGACCTTCATTCTGGTTATCATCAGTTGAGGGTCAAGGAGGGAGACATACCGAAGACCGCTTTTTGTACCAGGTATGGGCATTATGAGTTTCTAGTCATGTCATTTGGATTGACTAATGCCCCTGCTGCTTTCATGGATATGATGAACAGAGTGTTCAAGGATTATTTAGACCAGTTTGTGATCGTCTTTATCGATGATATTCTGGTGTATTCTCAGTCTAAGTTAGAGCATGAGCAGCATCTGAGGTTGGTTCTATAGAGATTGAGGGAACACAGATTGTTTGCAAAGTTTAAGAAGTGTGAATTATGGTTGTCTCAAGTGTCCTTTCTTGGGCACATTGTCAGTAAGGAGGGGATTAAAGTGGATCCATGGAAGAAGTTGTGCAAGGGCAGGATTGCCCCTACCTCTATATGATACCTCAACCAAGCGATGTAGGTGCCTCCAGGCACGTTTGCCCATTGGTCGAGTGTAGGTTTGAATAAGGTAACCCCAGGAAGACTGTACTCCTGGGGATATTTTGCCACCATCCTGGCCGATATGACACTAGGAGGGGCGACATACCAATCTACTTCTTCTCGAGGGTCATCGCGAGGCCAGGCTTTGGGTTTAATGTTTAGTGATGAAAAATTTAGAGGATGCGGGTTGTTTGAAGGACCCTCGGTATGGGAAGCAGGCTGGTTATAAGGTGAATCAGTCATTTTCTTTTTTCTACGAGCAGTGTATTTTACACGACCCATGTTTGGTTGACTGACTGAAGGGTTGGTCGTAGGGTTTTGTTGTGAAGATGAAGGTTTGGGAAAAGGTAAAGAAGGTTGTTCTTGATCCTCGAACAGCAAAGCAAGAAGATCATCGTCTATTGGTCTCTCACCTCCCCAGGGGTCATGCATGAATATCTGAGAAGAGCAAAGGGGAAGTGAGAATCTACGACCAACAGATAAAATAAAGAGAAAAGCAAGGATAACGTTGCTCGTGTATAAAAGTTAAGTTTTTGTACGACCAGCAACATCTTGGTAAAAACACTATAAACATGCGAGCAGTTTGAAAGAATAGATCAAAAAGTGAAAGTGAAAAGTTTTTCTAGAAAAAAAATTTCAACTCCGAAAACAGGCGGGAAAAACCCAATTTTTCCAAAAAGTTTAAAATCGAATTTTCACTTTCTAAGCATTGCCTAGTATTTTATGCTACCTAAAACCCCAATTCTGGCATACTTTTTCTATGTATTTTTGTCTAAACCATATTACCCAGAAACTTTTTCTCAAGAACAGTAGACGCGATAACAAAAATTCATGAAATCAGTACTAGATTGCATAAAAGAGAAAGTGGGTTTGAAACTTACTTGGAATATGAGTTGTAGGATAAATCACAAAGATTTTTCTCGGAGTCTCGGATCACGCTGAGTTTTTCTGAAATTTCTGGGAGGTTTCTCTAGGTTCTTGAGGAAAGAGAAAGTTTCGGTAACAAATGAAAAGGCTGGAGGGTAATATATTTATATCGCTCGGGACGCTATTAGTAATGATGGGAATGGGATTTCGATGTATGGGCAATTGCAATAACCATCAAAATATTTTTTGGGAAACTGTAAAGGTCATGATTGCTTGCTTTCTCGAAAAGGTACTGACGGATGTGACAGGTCAGACAAGCAGCTAGTCGAGTAAGTTCATTAAATGTTGGTTGCGGTAAAATAAACTTGGTGGCAAATGTTTACCCAAAAAAAATTCACTTGCTGGCGTGGTAAGATTAGTACGCACGTGGGATGCGCATGACTATTCAAGTGGTCATGTTCGGGTCGACCACCGACCAGAGGTGAAGCTGTTCGATAGATCAAGAAGATGCTTAACCGTGCGGCAGAAGATGTGTCTCATATACAACCAGGTTGGTCATGGTATATCAGATATTTCTAAGATATTTGATCCTTACATTTGTATCAAATATATACACGACCCATCGTCCCATAGAAATATCCTTGAGCCTATAAATAAGACTCAAGGGACTCATTGAGGAGGGGATTTTTATTATTCTTTCTAAGTAGTCAAGAGAGTGTTCTATTCACAAAATTTGTATCCACCTCCAAGCTTGTGAAACTTGTGAACCCTAGTTCACTGATTGCAAGTTTTGGAATCCTTCTCAAATAATAAGAATACGAAGTGGATGTAGGTCATTACAATTATCTGGGGTCGAACCACTATAAATCTTTGTGTCGTTTATCTTTTTGAGTTCAATTTATCTTATTTCTATCATTTTTAGTGACTCTGTGTCATTGACCAAATCAAGGGTCAACACAATGAAATTGCCCCTTGGAGTTAAAAGAGTCACCCTCTTGCGTGAGCAATCAACAATGGCTTGGTACTTAGACAAACAATCCATTCCAAGAATCACATCAAATTGTCTAATGGGTAACACTATCAAGTTTCTTGATAACTATGCCCCTCAAACACAATACAAGTTGATTTACAGATGGTGGATACCTCACCATGCCATAGGTACACTCAACTGCAAGGTAGGACTAAAAATTTCCTAACTCAAACCCAACATGCTAGAAAACATTAAGGATATAAAAGAATATGATGCACCAGTATCAAACAATGCATGAGCCCAAGACTGTGAGATAAGAACCAAACCATCCACAACTCCTTGGCATGTACCTACATGTATATCATCACCACTAAGAGCATAGGCATGATCAGAGGCTTTTCCTTTTTCGTTCTCATTTCCTTGACCTGGATGACTTATGCTCTCACCAGAACCTTCTCCCTGATTGAACCCTCTTTGACCCCTAGTAGAAACATGAGTTTGAAAACTCTATGAGCACCCCTAGTTAAATCCATAACCTTGAGGCCTGAGCTGATATTTGTATTGAGTGGTTGTCCTCGTGTAGGTGTGAAACCATAATAGGAAGACTGAGACTGCTTACTCCTTGGTTATCCTGTGAAAGGAGTAGACCCAACATAGCTCCCTGTGGGTCCTCCATGAGATGGTTGGAACCTTTGTTGTCATTGTGGGCAATCTTTCTTCTTATGACCTTGTTAGTCACAACTGAAACACCCATACGGCCCAATGTAAGTCTTTCCGGAAGAATCGCTACTAGTGATACCCCCACTAAACCGTTGTCACTGGGATAACCACCGCCCTTGGTTCTTCTTGTTCATTTTTCGGTAATTTCATCTTTCCCAGGCCGAACTCCTTTTCTCAATTCCCTCATGATGTTCCTCAATCTGCAAAATAGTTGTCATACACTCAGTCAAGTTGGCTAAGGTCATAGGGGAAATTGGACCAATTATCGAAGGATTCAAACGACGCATAAATTACTAAATCAGAAGAGGTTGATTGACAATTCCAGCATAATCATTGGAAGAAAACTCTACAAACATTATGTAGAATTTATTCATCGTCATATTTTCCTGCCTTAAGCCATCAAATGATCCAATTAAGATCTTCCGATGAGATGGATTAAAATAATGTTTCCTTGAAACCCTTTCAAAGTCTTTCCAAGGCATCCCCTCAGTTTCAATTATCCTACACAAGGTTACCCACCAATCTGTCACATTATACCTTCCAACTGGGATACAACAAAAGTCACCTAATACTCTTCAGGTGTTCCCATGGTGTTAAAGTTTTTCTTTATCTGCACTACTACAAAAAAGCTTTTTTGGGCTCGATTTACGAGCCATAAAAAAAAATTAGGACTTTTGGGGCGCGAGCCCTCTATTTGAGAGCCTTAAAAAGTGAGGATTTTTATGACTTGCGTTGTGAGCCCTAAAAGAATGTTTTTAGGACTCACATTGCGAGCACTAAAACAATGTTTTTAGGGCTCGCAATGCGAGTCCTAACGTTGAGTGCCTTTAAGTAAAGTTTCTAGGGCTCTCTTCGCGTGCCCTAAAAGAATGTTTTAGGAATCGATATGTGTGTCCTAAAAGATCCTGTTGAGTGTCTTTGAATAAAGTTTTTAGGGCTCTCTTTGTATGCCCTTAAAAAAAAATTAAATGCAGCTGCATTTTTCATTTTGATTTAAAAAATATATCGCATTGAGTGTCCAAAATGTATTATATATGTTAGATTTGTAAAATTTCAAAAAAAAAATGCCAAAAAAATTAAATTTCTCAACATGTATTGTAAGCTAGCTTATAACATCATTCATTTTGCTCTAACCAATTGTAAAAATGACATCTCCCATTCTTCTTGAACTTCGTCAATTTCTTAAGCAGTATATGGTTTGTCAGGGGTGAACTGAAAAAACAAAGAAACAAAACTTTAATTAGAATTATATTAGTAGTAATAAATTCAAAGAATATAGAAAAATTATACTATATTAATATTTTGTAGTTGTATATTCATTGTTACCTGTTTCGACAAGAAAGGTTTAATATGAGGGGCATTGATAAGTACATTCTTCATCATCCTCATAACGTAATATCTGCATTCGATATTGTTTGGTTGTTTATGACACTATATAAATATTGGTAATACATGTACAATTCTTAGTATTAAATATCTTAAACATATTTATATATACATAAACCCATATACAAATTAAAACATACCGTAGGTTGGAAATACATTACTCCCGTTGGGCGTTTGTTGATCTTTTTATGTGCTTTCATTTTTTCTGTGAAATAAATCTCAAATGCATCATGGATGGTCTCCTTGATGGTTGTCTTGTTATCTAATGGTGCATTGAGAGGATTATGAAAACAACAATAATTCCAATTGGGATATAATAAAAATAACATCCAATGCTCCTTGTTGAAAGAATAAGTATTACAAAGTTTTTAACTTTAGATTCTATTTTTTTGTATCAATGAAAAGCATATTAATTAAACTTACCCATGGTTATAAGGCATAACTATCCAATCATGCTTTTTAGATGTGTAGTATAACATCTTATCTGCACGAGTCACGGAAGTAGAAACCTAATTCGAATTCATAAACAACAACGATCCTCTATTTTCCTCATCTAATAATAATGTCTAGTACAAAATCCTACCAGCAAATATCATTAAGTAAAAATAAAAGTTAAAAGAAAATTATATAGTTGATGGTAGAAATCCTTACAATAAATATTATTAACTTCATATAGAGCATACCTCATGTAGAAGACAATGCACGATTGTCCAATCACCTCATTTCTACAAAATTCAAGTACTTCATCCCAAAACAAAGCAAAGTATGCACAAGCATGGCCATTCACATCAAAGTCAATGGACACTTCAACGACATAATCATGTTTTGGCCAATCATTGACGATTTCATATACGTGTCTCAACTTAGGCGATAGTGGAGATGGTTGCTACACCTCTTCTGACAATGACACCTTAGGTTCTCGTTTTGGAACTAGTTTTTGTGTTTGTGGTGCTAATGGTAGAGGAGTTTTTTCTCATCTTGCTTTCCGATTTTCTTCACAACCTCCTAATAAACCCATAAAAAATAATTAATAATGGAATAAGTATATACAAATTTAATAGTCCTAAATAAAATAATTACCTGTGTCACTCCATTGAAGATGACTAGCTACTTGGGCCAACGTATCAAAGTCCCAATAGCTTGTTTGACCATATAAATCTCATTGGTAGGGATCGAGTTAACAAGTAGAGCATCAAGTTGGCCAGCAAACTCAATTGCACCGCCGTAGTTTTCTCCATGCATGTTTGTGCTACTAGTAACTATAATGTATCCCCTACCAACGATGTTCATGATAGACCCTAATGAAAATTTTCATTCTATCATTTTATCTTGCACATATTTGTAAATTTTTATGTATAAATATGTTATACAAGTTCAAGAATTTAGATTTTAAAAAGATAAAGTTATACCTGATTTGAGCCAAGAGTGGGGATAAACACAAGTGCCTCCTCTGATTGTTGGGGCGATGGTGCTAGAGGTTGATGCTGCGATTGCAGTCATAACTGATGAGATGGTGTCGCCTGATCTATGGGTGATCCATTATTTGGCACTGACGCATGAGAAGATCCTCCAAAGCCACTATGTTGTCCTTTCATCTGTTCCATAATTGTCGCATCATTTCCTCTTGTCGTTTGATCATTTCTTGTTGTTGTTTCAATATTTCTTCTTGTTGACAGTATTTTTCTTCCATCATTGCAAATTTAGCGTCAACTGAGGAAGTCTCAAATTCTTTTCCCTTCTTCTTACTGGATCGTGGGGTTTTCCAAAATTAGTTAGGCGTTACACCAAGCCCAATACCCCTCACTCACCCTCTACTCTCAGGGGTGCCTAATGCCATAGTAAGCACATCCTTAGACCCATCAGGTTCAAATTTTCCATCACTCATAAGCTGACTATAGTGCTCCTATAAACAAAATATAGAAATATAGTTATTCTCATTAAAACTAAGTAATCCAATCATATAAAAAATGGTACACTTACTATGTTGCGAGTTACGCTTGTTGCCTCGGTACCAATCGACTCACACTTTTTGTTAGAATGTCCCACCAACCACAACTGTGACCTATCAATTTCAGACACCTCAAGTCCAAAATTTTGTTGTTGGAGCCTTTCCGCTGCCAACAAATACCCACCTCGTGACATATGGTGTTCATGTTTCTTTTTTTTCGACAATCTTGATGAATTTTTATTTTTTTCTTCCAATCATTAGTCATACGGGAAGCACAGAACTCATCCCATTCTATTTTAGTGATCAACTATGAGTAACCTCTTGGCATTTTTAACATCTTGATGGTCGGATTTGCATCTAGATTATCGTGGATGTTGTTGGGTTTTATGCCCTTAATAAAACTATATTTCTTATGTAACACGTTATTATTATCAATAAAAGAAGTAGAAATCATTTTGTTTATTCAATCGCATTGTTCGCTTGTTTTATTACATGTTTATTCAATTAATACAAACATTCATAAAATCCTGAACATATGGATAGTTACAATAATAGTGACTAGGTCACAGTGGATTATAGTTGTAATTATATGTTCAAAAGAACGAGTCCTAAGATTAGATCAGTGCATTGGATTTTCACTAATTAGGAAATCTACGATATGATCTACTTACACATTTGGGGTGTGATGTCTTGTCCAAGGCATTGACCAAGTAGATATGATCGGATGTATTTGGTTACATCGGACTAGGACCAATATTGATTATTGATTGATAAATAAGTATCGTAATTATCAAATCTGTTATCCCTCAAAAATATGAGGGTGACGTGGTGAATAAGAATGTGGCACGTGACATCACAAATCAGGGAATAACGACGAAGTATAGAGAAAATACTGACTGACAAAAAAGATAGGTCCAGAATCTATAGGGAAATTGACCAGGCCTAAACTCCCTAGGAGTGGTCGGCCTGACCCCTACCCCAGTGGTGGTCGACCTGACCCCTACCCTAGGGATGGTCGGCCAGGTCGACCCCAGTATGCCCAAGAACCCCTAGGGGTGGTCGGCCTGACCCCAACCCCTAGGGTGGTCGGCCTGACCCCAACCCCTAGGGTGGTCGGCCTGACATGTTCAAGAACCACCTAGGTGGTTGGCCCACCCTATTCTTCATAGGGTAATCGATCTAATCCCCCAAGTACACTTCAATGAGAAATACTCACTCCCGTTCAATCTAAAATCAACAAACCTAGCACCTAGAAGGCCACATGCCTAGCACCCAGAGGATCAACAGATCCAGCACCCATAGGGTAATCAGGCCTATCACCCAAGCTATGGCCATCGGGCCTAGCACCTAAGTTGCATATACCAACAGAGACTTAACATTTTCCCAGAGGTTTCTATCGTGCATTATCTACCACGATCTAAAGAAACAACGAGAAGACCCACGATCTCATAATCATTGGGAGGTGGACACGTATCTCCACTACCTGATAATCGTGTACCAAACCACGATCCCAGTATTACTGGTCATGTAACAACCCCTGGGTACTATAAATAAAGGACCTAGGTCTTCATTTCAAAGGTGGGCTTTTTCTAGAATTTTAGAGATCTGGAGAACATTTAGGGAGAAATTCTAGGCAAATTAGAAACGAGTGAATACTTTTGTTCATCAGTGTAATTGCCGAGTAATTCAATACTAAAAGCTAAGTGAATTAGGTTATTATCGTTCATCTAGACAGGGCTGAACCACTATAAAATTTATGTGTGTTTGCTTAAGATAATTGTACTCTACCATTTATTCTATTTATTTCATTCAAAAGGTGTCGTATACTGTACATACAACCGTTGGCCAATTTCACAGGTCAACATTTTGGTGCTTTCATTGAGAGTACGAAATCAAGAAATACACCTTCATCATTTTTACGATGCCTCCAAAATCTAGTCAAACAAAGAAGACTACTCCCAGGGATTCCACCACCCAGGATCCCATAGATCCCGTTAACAAACCTCAGGTGGAGGTTGGAGATCAACCTGATGTGGAAGATCCACAGGACGCTCACCATGAGTAGATGGTGCAATTTCTGGAGAGGTAGGAGGTCTTTGCTGCAGAAATTGCCCTTCATAGGACGACTATGGAACGACAAAGATGGGAGATAGATGAGCAGGTCTAGAGAATGATCCAGAGGGGGAAGGAAGCTGACCGAAGATACCAGGAGGCTGTGGTGGCCTTGGAGGCGGCTACTCAGTTAGCCCGAGCTAACGCTGAAGCTGTTGCTCAAGTGATGAGGGAGGCTCAGGCCAAAGCAGCAGGAATGCGAGACAATAGTAACAGAGAGTCCCAAGGGAGGAGTAGCACCCCAAGGACACTCTCAAAACCACTTTCCCAGAGACCGAATGAAGAGCACAGTCCAAGACTGCCTCCTCCATGACTAAGAAGAATAACACTTCATCTCAGAGTAGGAGTATTACCAACCCAAAGGCCTCCTCCCAGGGGGACTGACGAAACAACGCAGAAGATGAGGGCCAAACATCTAAGAGGTGTGACAGGAATGGAAATGGCCACTCAAAATCTCAAAGTCATGTAGGAGGAGAGGCTCGGGGGTAAGGTCGCACTGACAAGAGCAAGGTGGACCTACCGCCCCTACACCCTAAGTCTCACAAGGGAAAGGAACCGATGAATAACACAAGTATTTTGTTTGATAGGCTGGGGAAAGATGCGCGACCTCATAATTTGAGGGAGGTCATCAACAGGAGGACCAGCGCTCAGGAGAGGGTACCAGGGACATCTACCCCACCTGGAGCAGCGATCCCACCAGCAATGCAGGCTCAAATAGATGCACTCGTTATGGCTGTTCAAGGTCTAACAAAGAAACCTTCAGATATCGAGCTGGCTCGTAGAAGTGGGAGTCCTTTTAGTACCAAGATCCAAGCTGCTCAACACAAGACCCCAAAACTTCCTACATACACTGGGAAGGAGGACCCAGTACGACACATTGGGAAGTTCAAGGATCAGATGGAGTTACTCGGTGTGGACCATGATTATAGGTGCAGGGTATTCCCCACCACTCTCTCTGACTCAACTTAGGAATGGTATTGGAAATTCAAACCTGGATCTATCACTTCCTGGGAGCGGTTTAGGAAGGAATTTTGCAAGGTCTTCAGTGCAGGACAGATTCAACCAATTTAAGCCAATCAGTTAGCTGACATCAAGCAAGGGAAAGATGAATCCCTGAAAGACTACATTCAAAGATTCATGAGAGAGGCAAACCGAGCATCCACGGTAGGAGATGAAGGGAAGTTTGTTGCCATCTCGGCAGGAATAATTTATCATAGTCCCTTGTGGGATAGTATACACAAGAACCTTATCAACACCTTGCAGGAGTTCCTGGACCGAGCCGACAAATACATGAAGATATATGATGCTATCATGAAGGAAGAAAAAGGCATAAACCATATGACCACTGTCAAGGCAGATAAGAACGGCGCAAACCCTCAGAGCGACAGTGGGGGCAACGGTAAGAAGAGGAATACCTCAGGGGCCGAGCAGGGTGGAGAAAAGAAAGCTAAGTCAGGACCCACCGACAAGCAAGCTAAGCATCAACCCTACCAGCCCAGGTTCACCAATTATACCATCCTGACTACATCAAGGGCTGAGATTTACTAGGCAACATACCAGGAGGTACCATACCAAAAGCCACCACCCTTGCGTTCAGAAGGAAAGAGGGACAAGAATATGTTTTCTCGTTTCCATAATGATTATAGGCACGACACAAATGAGTGCAAACAATTGAAAGATGAGATAGAGTTTCTTCTCCGATCAGGAAAACTCTCGAGGTACCGAGGCAAGACCGAAACCCCAAACAGGAATCCATAATTTTGAAGGCAGAGGAGTCCACCACTGTAGCCGGTGGATGTAGACTTCACACTGGATACCATTTGTGGAAGGCCCCACATAGCAGGCAACAGTAACAATGCTCGTGAGCGATATGCAAGGACCATCAGACACGTGGTAGGGGAGTCTTCCAAGTGTATGGAAGTCGAGGAGCGGTCTCCAAAAAATCCAAAGTATGAAAGTGAAACTCTCACTTTTACAGAGGATGACGCCAGGCACGTGAGGTACCCCCACAATGACCCTCTGGTCCTTGCCATTCAAATTGCCAATGCCCGAGTGAAGATATGCTTGGTGGATATGGGAAGCTCAGTAGATATCATCTACAAATCATCCCTCGAGAAGATGAAGCTCATGGTCAAGGACCTGACATCGTGTTCCCAAGTGATATATGGGTTCACGGGAGAATGCCTAGCACCAGCAGGAACTACCAGACTACCGGTCACGGTGGGGGATGCCCCTAGGCACAAGACTGTGATGACGGAGTTCATGGTGGTAAATTGCTCATCGTCTTACAATGTAGTGCTCGGGAGACCCCTCCTGATGGTGTTACACGCAGTAGTATCTATATGGAATCTATCTTTGAAGTTCCCCACAAGCGCAGGGCAAGGATGCGTACAGGGTAACCAAAGGGAGGCACAAGAATGTTGTAATGCGGCAGTGGTCAAGGCAAAGAAAGGGCCATGCATAAATAACATGATAGTAACCTGCTGCAAAGAGAATGAAGGAATTGATGATGTTGTCAACATGGAAGTTGACATTGAAAGAAACACTCTACTAGAGTTGAGGGCTCCTTCTAACGAAGATTTGTTATTATAGCAAGTTTCCCAAAGCAAGGGAAACGACATCGATCCTCGCTTTGGGGATGACCTCATGGGTGTAGGACCAGTCGAAGATCTTACCGAGGTCCTACTAGATGAGGAGGACCCGACTAGAGTAATTAAAGTCAGGAAGGAGTTAAAGGTGGAAATTAAGGCACGGTTGGTGGAATTTTTGAAGAAAAACCAAGACATCTTTGTCTGGTCACATAAGGACATGGTTGGAATTTCTCCATCCATGATAAGTCATGTCCTCAATGTAGACAAGAACTACCCACCAGTGCAACAAAAAAGGAGACTACTTGACAAAGACCGATCTCAAGCCCTGAAGGAGGAGGTCAAGCGGCTCAAGGAAAATGATTTTATAAGGGAGGCCTACTACACAGATTGGGTATCAAACCCTGTGCTGGTCCCAAAGCCAAACAAGAAGTGGAGAACATGCATGGACTTCACAGATCTAAACAAGGCATGCCCCAAAGACTGCTTCCCACTACCCAGAATAGACCAACTGGTTGATGCAACGGCAGGACATGAAATACTCTCATTCATGGATGCGTATTCTAGGTATAATCAAATAAGTATGCACCCTCTCGACGAGGAACATACCATCTTCCGGGCATACAAAGGATTGTACTGTTATACGGTGATACCATTCGGCTTGAAGAACGCAGGAGCCACCTACCAGGGTTTAGTGAGTGGCATGTTCTGAGACTTAATCGGAAAAAAATATGGAGGTATATGTTGATGACATGTTGGTCAAGTCCAAAGAAGCTGGAGGGCATATTCAAGACTTGGAGGAATGATTTGCAATACTTAGAAAGTATAGCATGAAGTTAAACCCTCTCAAGTGCTCATTTGGAGTTGATCCTGGTAAGTTTCTCGAATACATAGTCAATTCACGTGGAATCGATGCTAGCCCCGAGAAGATCAAAGCATTGATCGACATGAAGTCACCTACCACAATCAAAGAAGTGCAAAGTTTAACTGGGAGAGTAGTTTCTCTCAGTAGGTTCATATCAAAGTCTACGGACAAATGTGTCCCTTTCTTTAACTTACTGAGGGCAGCAAGAAGATCCAATGGACCGAGGAATGTGAGAAAGCTTTCCAAGCCCTGAAGGAAAACCTTGCCCAACCTCCAGTCCTAGTGAAGCCAATATATGGTGAAGTACTATTCATCTATTTGGCAATCACCGAGCATGAAATCGGCGATGCTTTGGTAATGGAAGAGAACAAGGTACAACACTCTGTATGCTATATCAGTAAAAGGCTAGTAGATGCGGAGTCTAGGTATCCCCCTCTTAAAAAACTAGCCTACTGTTTAGTAATCGCCTCTTGAAATCTGCATCTATATTTCCAAACTCACTCGATCTGAGTCCTGACCGATCAACCGCTGAGATAGGTTCTTCAAAAACTAGAGGCCTCGGGACGATTACTCAAGTGGGCAGTGGAACTAGGACAGTTTGATATCACTTACCATTCGAGGATGGCGATAAAAGGACAAGCATTAGCAGACTTCATAGTCGAAGGCACCAACCTTGAAGACCCTTCCTACTAATCAGAAAATGGAGATACTGCGAAGGAAGGAGATACTCCTGTATGGAAGCTATATGTTGATGGAGCATCCAATGAGCACAAGTCAGGCGCAGGAATCATACTGATCACTCCAGAGAATCATCAAATCCATTGCACTCTCATATTTGGATTCAACACTTTAAACAACGAGGCTAAATATGAGGCATTATTAGTAGGATTACACTTGTCTCAAGATGTACATGCACAGTCCCTGGAGATATTCAGCAATTCCCAGCTAGTGGTGTACCAGGTACTGGGGGAGTATCAAGCTAAGGGACTTAGGATGGAGCAGTACCTGAACAAGGTGAAGGACTTATTGGCACAATTCAAGAAATACTCAATTAACCAAACTTTCCAGTGCCAAAGATAATGACACCCTAAATTTTGTTCCCGTCGAATACTTGGCAGAAAGAAGCATAACCGAGCAGGACGCACTACCTGTTGAGTTAAGAGATACATGGGTGACCCCTATTATTAACTATCTGAACTAAGGAGTAGTACCCAGCGATCGGAACAAAGCAAGGAAGTTGGTGAGACACGCTGCATGATCTATGATAGTCAAAGGGGTACTGTTCTGATGAGGGTACTCCCTACCACTGCTAAGGTGCGTTACACCCGACTAGTCAAAGTTGTTAATGATTGAGATACACGAGGGGTTTTGTGGAGATCACGCTGGGGGGTAGAGCCTATCAAAGAAAATCCTAAGACAAGGATACTTCTAGCGACGATGAATGACGACTCAATAGAGTATGTCAGAAGATGCCACAAGTGCCAAACTTTCTCCAAGATACCCCGGGCGGCACCTAACGAATTAACACAGATGCAAAGCCCTTGGCCCTTTGTTGTATGGGGGATCGACCTAATCGGAAAGCTACCTACGAGAAGGGGAGGAGTCCAATTTGTTGTTGTAGTTGTAGACTACTTCACCAAATGGACTGAAGCAGAATTGCTCACCACCATAATCTTGAAGAAAGTCTTAGACTTTGTGGTGAAGAATGCCATATGTCGATTTGGCCTACCAAGGAAGATAGTCTCGGATAATGGGACTCAATTCGCCAGTGATATGTTCACCGACTTTTGTACGAGGGATGGAATCACAAAGAGCTTTTCCTCTGTAGCACACCCCCAAGCTAATGGCCAAGTAGAAGCAGTGAACAAGACTATCAAAGACACTCTGAAGAAATGCCTTGAACAAGCCAAAGGTGGCCAGAATTACTTCCGGAGGTCCTATGGTCACATCGAACGACGACACGAATGGTGACAAGGCATACACCATTCTCTTTGGCGTTTGGGTATGAAGTCATGTTTCCAGTTGAACTCACTCCCCCATCACATAGACAGGAGACATACGATCAGGGGAGGAACCATCAACTAATAGAAGAGTAGCTCGATTTAATCGAAGAAAGACGAGAAAAGGAAAGTCTCAGAGTAGCAGCACATCAACAAAAAGTGGCCAGATACTTAAACTGTAGAGTGAAAGATCAAAAATTCCAAGTTGGGGACTTAGTACTCAGGAGGGTGTTCCTAAACACTATGGACACTACAACAGGGGTACTAGGACCTAACTGGGAAGGGCCATACCTTGTGGAGGAGGTGATCCCACCAGGGACGTACAATATAGCTCGACTGAATGGAGAACTAATCAAAAACTACTGGAATGGCGAATACCTCCACCGGTACTATCAATGAAGTTGTTCAGTAGCAACACAAGTTTTAATTTGCAAATGTATTATTTTCGAATTATCTATGTAACAGCCATTGTGCTTCACTAAATGAATTTAATTTCTTTAAGTGTCTCTTAGTTCTTTAAATTTGTTTCAACAAGTAACTTGTCCTTTAGACCTGTCAATCCCATCGGATCATGTTCGATCTTGGTTCTTAAGGAGCCTATCGACCCATAAGATCCAAATGAGAGACTGGTTCTAGGACCTTGTTGCCAAACTATTTGATCATGTTCGAACCTGGTTCTTGAGGAACCTATCGACCCACACGATCAACAAGAGAGACAGGTTCTAGGACCTTGTCGCCAAACTATTTGATCATGTTTGATCTTGGTTCTTGAGGAACCTATCGACCCACACAATCAACAAGAGAGACAGGTCCTAGGACCTTGTTGACAAACTATTTGATCATGTTTGATCCTGGTTCTTGAGGAACCTATCAACCCACACGATCAACAAGAGAGAAAGGTCCTAGGACCTTGTTGACAAACTATTTGATCATGTTTGATCCTGGTTCTTGAGGAACCTATCAACCCACGCGATCAACAAGAGAGACAGGTCCTAGGACCTTGTTGACAAACTATTTGATCATGTTTGATCCTAGTTCTTGAGGAACCTATCAACCCACATGATCAACAAGAGAGACAGGTCCTAGGACCTTGTCGCCAAATTAATGGATCATGTTCGATTTTTGTTCTTAAGGAGCCTATCGACTCATAAGATCCAAACAAGAGACTGGTCCGAGGACCTTGTCGCCAAATTATTTGATCATGTTCCATTTTGGTTCTTCAGGAACCTATCGACCTATTTGATCAACAAAAGAGACTGCTCTGAGGACCAGTCGCCATTATTTGATCACGTTTGATCCTGGTTCTTGAGGAACCTATCGACCCATACGATCAAAAAACAAGAGACTGGTATGAAGACCAGTCGCCATCATCGGATCATAATCGAATATGGTCCTTGAGGGACCAATCGATAATTTGATCTAAGACTCGTTACAGGCTCAATTAGCCCATCTAGACCCGGTTGGTCCAACTTAGACACTTCTTTCTACAATCATTATAACGAGTACACGAGAGATTACGTAGATCATGATCGACACTTGCTACACAATTTGCATCTCTGTGTAGGTATCATTACTACTGAGTATGAAACCATCACCCGACTACCAATGAGGGACAAGCATTTGCTGCTTGCACCATTGGGTGAAGAGGATAGTACTATGTGTCTAAATGCTCGAAGCAAGGCATAGTCAAATAGCAAGTGACCAAGGCTTTTAAACCCATGATCACTTGGGGGCATATAGTACACACTGATCGGGGTATACACGAGCGATGAGGATGTGACCTTAAGTACTAAGCAAGCTCAAGTTTTTCTAGGACATCTGTTCAACATATGTTCCGAAAATGAAAAACACAAAAACAAAAAAGGCATTGGTAGGGAGACTCCTAGCCAACTCCCTTATAGGGTGGTCGGCCAGATCATCAACCCTATATGGTGGCCGGCCTCCTGTTTTGTTCATGGTACTTGGTGAAGTATCGAACTACTCACACTACCATGGTTGTTAGCATGAAAAACATAAAAGAGTAAGGTTAGTATGGCACGTAAAATACATGTGTTTAGAGTATACTGATACCTAAACCAATGAGGGTTGTGAGTTGATATACTCAGTAAGCATTGGAAATAAAAATTTCAATCAATACACTGAGTACTCATAACAAAAAAGCATAAAGGCACAAAATGTCATATGTAAAAATAGCCAAGTACAAGGTGCCCCACCAATGGCATGGAAGGAAAGACAGAGTAAAAGACCAAAAGAAGACTAACAAGGGTGAGGAGTACCATCTGAAAGACCACTCTGAGCCTCGGTAGCCTCACGAGCCAGACACTTCTCAAGCTCCTTCGCTCTCATATTCTCGAGAAGGAAATACAAGTTCAGATCTTTGTTGGACCTCCAGATCAAGTAGAAGCAAGAGAAAGTTGTCTCTGAATACTCCTCTCGAGCCTTGTCCCGGGCAGCTTTGACCTTTTGCTCCTTCTCGACAAGAGAATCCTTCCGCAATTGGTCCATGTCAGCAATCAGCTTCTCTTTCTCATCTTCAGACTATTGGAACTGATCGAAAAGTTTCCTCTCCATCTGGGTTATCCTCAGAGTCAACTCGATCACTTCCTACTGTTTGAGCTCCATGGTACTACAGAGGATGTTGATCTCTTCATCCTTTGAAGCAATGTCAGCATCCCTAGAGCCAAGAATGTGCCTAAGGTCCAGCACCTCTTGGCGGACAGCTTCAAGCTCATAACAAAGGTTGGAGAGCATAGAAGTATACTCCACAGACCTATCACGGACATGGGAGACCAGTATCAGTGCCTACAAAAAACGTACAAGTGTTAGATAAACGTCAGAATACGAGCTAACGAGACAATAAGAGAACTGTAAATAACTCACACTCTGAATGTCTGGGAGTGACTTCGTTAGAATGGTGCTCAAGTCCTCATTCTTAATCCCATTAAAAGTTGTTGTCGTCTGCTCCAGATGAGACACTCAGTCCATGAGGGCACCTAAGTTCCGTATAGCAGACTGGTATGTCTCAGATAAGGGAGCCGGTGCAGAACAAGAAGCACCCACATCAGTGAAAATGGGAGAAACTGGTGTAGACAGAGATGGTTCTACCTCTGCGACAGAACTAGATGCCAAAAGAATTAGACTAGATGCCAAAGGAGTTGGAGGAGACACCTCAAGAAGAACCACCATTACTGACTCAGCCTCAACCCTGGCCCTTTTTGCCACTCGAATAGAAGGACTGACCTCGATGGGAGTCGACCTCTGTTAGGTATGAACAAAACCAAACATTTCTGAGCCTACAAAAGAAAATCGAATGTTAGAAGGATATTAAGCACAGATAAATCATAAAATAAAGGTGATAAAGTGTCAAACCTTCTTAATGAGATTCAGGTTCGAACGTAGTCTCATCAAAGTTGTCCGAAGCAAGCGATGAGTACGTGACAGATGCACCCACCTCATCACCCTCTTGTCCAGCTAGTACAGGCAAAGAGGGTACCTCCTTGACATGAATGGGTTTCGGGGAGTCTATGGCGGTCACGGGCTTAGAACCATCGTCATCCGGAACATTTTCCATGGTAGGAGGAAACAGCCCCACCTTCCTAAGGTTCTCTGAAGTAACGAGGGTCTTGACATTCTTCTCCTCAGGGGTCATGGTAATCAGTGCCTGGGCCCTAACTGTCATAGCATGGGTCGGGAGCCGTCTATAAAAAATTGTGACGTGCTTAAACTTGGAGTAGTTGGCCTTTGCGTCCTTAGTAAAGAAATAATTGTCGGCGTATCTAAATGCCTTGCTATTTCCAGAGATCTCTTCCAAGAAGGTGTTGGTACCCTCACTCATATAATGGTGGAATTGGAAATACCTCGAGTTGCACTGAGAAGGGTTCGTCTTCAGGTCAAACAAGTAGTGGATCTCGTGAGGCAGCCCATTTTCTACGGTGATCGATAATGTACAATGCAGATAAGACCAAGATCGCATTAGGAGCCAGTTGAGAAGGACTAATACCAAAATAGTCTGCAACACTACGGAAGTATGGATGAAGAGGAAGTAGGGTGCCAGACTTAATGGCAGAACGTGTCCAAGCACACATACCCAGAGGGGGGTCCTCAGCTCTGTCGTCTGGACCAGGGATGGTAATAGATGTTGGAGAGATCAAAGGTCTTCCTTAAGTTCTTTACCTTCTCTACAGTCATGTCAGAGGCCGCCCCCTTGAACCAAACAACCTCATAATCAGCAGGGTGAGGCTTCTCAACTGGTTTCCATATGATTTCACTGGCAAAGGTGGCCCCAGAATCTAATGAATTGAACTCCTTTTGTTGTCTCTTCTTCTAAAGCGCAGCTTGCGAGACTGTCTTGCTCTTGGAAGGGGGGTGAACCACCTTAGGCTGGAACCTGTGAATAGAATGCTCCTTAGGATGAGTAACATAGGAATGAGAGCCCTCGGTATGTTCTTTCTGAGAAGAAGATTGATGGGGAGCCCGACTAATATCTTGGTGCAAAGGGCATTGCAATTAGTCTCACTGGCCTGGCCTATCCCGCTGAGAAGAATGATTCAATGAGATGTGCCTTGAGAGCCATGGGGCGTACTGTGCTGAGAAGATATCTGAGAAGATCCAGGCGAGGAGCCCTAAGTGATGTGTCTGGAAATATGAGGATCATCTTCAGAAGGTTGCCGAGTCATCTGTTTTACTCTCGCCATTGGGCAATACCTTTTTGTTGACAATGAGAACTCGTCAACGAAGTTAAGTTAGAAAAAATCAAAGCATCTAGCTTAAAATTGAAAAACTTCACGGGTCTAATAAGAAGCTTAGAAGATAGTTGCAGAAAGAAAAATGGAGAATATAACTTGTATTTCTCTTGGTATCAAGCTACAATGTTTTTTCCAACCCCCCTTCAATGTTGAAGTAGGCTTACCTTTATATTGGGCTCTAATGGCCCCTGATACATTTTGGTCCAGGGGACCAGATCGTACACAAGTACATTGTCAGGGGAGTGGTATCAGGTGTAGTGGTTTTGGCCCCAGTACATGGTCAGAGTCTGGGGGGATGCCTCCACTACTTATTTAGTACGAGTGTCTGAGAAGCTGTACCAGACGCAGTGGTGCAGGTGGTTGTGGTGTCGACTCTGATATGCAGGCCATGTCACCACTCCTCGTACTTCCACCACTTGTCTTTAAATGTTGAAATCTCTGTAGGTCCTCATAGGAGACACGATCTTGAGGTGCAGGGTGCGAGACACCTGGTGCATGCAGGGGTCGTAGTGCAAGATGGGGCCCTTGGGTCGTTGGCACGAGGCACTTGTTGGACGAGGTGCATGACGAGGCGTGGTGAGGCATGAGATGGGCCTTTGGGGCGAGATGACGCCTTTGGGTTGTTGGTGCGAGGCACTTGTGGGCGAGGTGCATGGAGAGGCTTGGTGAGGCGCGAGACGAGGCTCTTGGACACTTGGCACGAGACGGGGCCTTTGGGTCGTTGGCGCGAGGCGCTTGTGGGCGAGGTGCATGGCGAGGCATGGTGAGGCGCGAGACGGGGCTCTTGGGCCGTTGGCACGAAACGCCCACAGCACCCCAGGTGCCATTTCGCGAGATGTGGCCTCGCGAGACGTGACCCCGCGACAACTCGGACACTCCCCTATGACCTCCTCGGCACAAGACGCCCACTTTGCGAGATGTGGCCTCACGAGACGTGACCCTGCAACACCTCCGATACTCCCCTATGACCTCGGCGTGATACGCCTGGACAACTCCAGGTGCCACTTCGCGAGATGTGGCCTCACAAGACGTGACCCCGCGACACCTCCGACACTCCCCTATGACTTCCTCGGCGCGAGACACCCGAAGCACCCCAGGGCCACCCACGAGACGTGGGCGATAGGCGCGTGAGATTATGGATCTCGCGAGGTGCCTGGGTACTTGGTGCCTTTGCATGAGGCGCTTAGACCTCTAGGTGCACAGTGCTTCGGCCCGAGGCACTTGAACCTCCAGTGAGGTGGGATCTTGCGTTGCCACTAGGAGTGTAATGAGCCCATTTTCATTTTCCTCAACGAGGCAGAGACCTGCGGGTGGATTTGTTTCATCCACACTTTTCAAGAAATCTTCCTCACTAAACAAATATAAAGCAGAGCAAGGGAGAATTATTTTCCCCCTTTCCAAGAACTCCTGGGGAGTACGCTCACTTACTGATTGTCTGAAGAAGAGGAGCTAGACATCTGCAACAAAAGAAAAGTAAAAAGTAAAGTTAGTAAGTGAGCATAATGAAGCAAATAGTTGGGGGCATATCCGTTAACTAAGGAGCAAATATGAAGAAATCAGGAGAAAAATTCTATATAGGGGGTCAGCCAAGTGAGCCTAAGCATGGTCTGACCACCCTGAATCCATCAAATTACAAAGCATGAAAGATGGGGCATAGGTGGTCGACCTACCACCTTAGGCCGACCACCCCAGGGATACAAGCCTCGAAAAAATGCCAAAAGATTGTTCAAGTCTCCAGAAAAAATAATTTTTACAGTACAAGGAAGACCCCAAAGATATCAGTTGAGACGAGAAAAAATTATTTTTAGGGTCCCAGGTGGTCGGCCCATGAGGTACACACTACTCGGCCCATGATGAAGCCCTAGGGGTGGTCTGCCCTAACCCTAATCCTAGACCTGGAAATCGCATAAGGCAAGAGAAGGGAAGCCTTGGAGTACTCAACCCATGATGGAGCCCTAGGGGTGGTTGGCCTTAACCCTAATCCTAGACCTGGAAATCGGATAAGGCAAGGGAAGGGAAGCCCTGGAGGTACTCAGCCCATGATTGGAAACTCTAGGGGTGGTCGGCCCTAACCCTAATCCTAGACCAGGAAATCGCCTATGCTACTAGAAATTGCCAGGCTAATGATCTCAAAGAGGTGGTCAGCCTAGGGTTTTACATCCCTGGAAATCGCATATCCTAGGCTCCACAAACCTGAAGTCGTAGGTGCTAGGGTTTGTAACGCTGAAAATCATCCAGGCTAAGGAATTTCACAGAGAAATCGTAACTTGATTCAAATAAGTCAATTATTTTGGATCAAAATAAAATAGAACAAGAAGATTTAGACAAAATTCCTCAAAGATTCAAAGTATTTCTTCTAAATCTGAGCACATTTAAATTAAAATGGTGTAAGGATTAGGAGAAAGTACTTACCAAAGATCTGAGTTTGATGAAGAACTGAAGAAATCTGGCTTGGAGACTCCCATGGGTGAGGCACATAGAGTAAGGGAATGAGAAGAGAGGCCCTACTTATAACCTCTCAGGCAGACAAGATATTTTTTAGGAATTTAAAATTTTCTTGAAAAATATCTGATATGGTTAAAATTTTAAATTCCTTGAAAAATATCTACATTTTTAGGAATTTAAAATTCCTTGAAAAATATCTATATTTTTAGGAAGTCAAATTCCTTGAAAAATATCTTATATTTTTAGGAATTAAAATTCCTTGAAAAATATTTTGTATTTTTAGGAATTAATATCCTTGGGAAATATATTACATTTTTAGGACATCAAAACTCCTTGAAAAATATATTGTATTTTTAGGATTTCAAATTTCCTTGAAAAATATACTGGATTTTTAGGAAATTAATTTTCCTTGAGAAATCTAATTATTTTTAGGAATTACTAATTATTCCTCAAAAATTCGTGCTTAGCAAATTGTCAATAGTTAAAAAAAAGTACTACGTAAATGTCCCAAGGGACTTGGCTATTAAAGTACTGCTACGGTATGTTTCTCGGGCCTGGATCAAGTTTACCGTAATGTTGAATACATTACAATAAACTTGGGTGGCTGCAAATTTTATCCCTCACAAATACGAGGATGACGTGGCGAATGAGAATGCGGCACGTGACATCACAAATCAGGGAAAAAGATGAAGTATTGAGAAAAGACCAACTGGCAAAAAAGATAGGTCTAGGACCTATAGGCAAGTCGACCAGGCCTAAACTCCCTAGGGGTGGTCGGCCTAAGGAGGCCCAAGAGCCCTAGGGGTGGTCGGCCTGACCCCTACCCCAGAGGTGGTTGGCCCCAGTATGTCAAAAGGCCCTAGGGGTAGTCGCCCTAACCCCTACCCTAGGGGTGGTCAGACCCAATATGCCTAAGAACCCCTAGGGGTGGTCGGCCTAACCCTAACCCCTAGGGTGGTCGGCCTGACATGCTCAAGAACCACCTGGGTGGTCGGCCCACCCTATTCTTCATAGGGTGGTCGGCCTAAATCCCCAAGTACACTTCATTGAGAAATACTCACTCTCGTTAAAACTGAGATCAACAGACCTAGCACCCAGAAGGTCACAGGCCTAGCACCCAAGTTCTGGTCATCGGACCTAGCACCTAAGTCTCATATACCAACAGAGACTTAACATTTTCATCGGTCATCGGTCATCTACCACGATCTAGAGAAACAACGAGAAGATCCACAATCTCATAATCATGGGGAGGTGGACACGTATCTCCACTACCTGATAATCGTGTACCACTCCACAATCCCAGTATTACTGGTCATGTAACAACCCCTCGGTACTATAAATAAAGGACCTAGGGCTTCATTTCAAAGGAGGGCTTTTTCTGGAATTTTTGAGATCTGAAGAACATTTAGGGAGAAATTATGGGAAAATTAGAAACGAGTGAATACTTTTGTTCATCAGTGTAATTTTCGAGTGATTCAATTCTAAAAGCTAATTGGATTAGGCTATTATTGTTCATCAGAACATGGCTGAACCACTATAAAATTTCTGTGTGTTTGCTTAAGATAATCGTACTTTGTCGTTTATTCTATTTATTTCGTTCAAAAGGTGTCGTATACTGTACATACAACCGTTGGCCAATTTCACAGGTCAATAGAATCTAATCAATATCACAACGTTGACCATAGGTTATGTCGATCTTAATTCGGAGTGATAATATTATGTTAATTATATTATTTAAATCTTTTGACTTGTTCGTTACCAGCTTACCCTACGGTCTAGCCCATATTTACATCTTGGAGATTTAGTAGTGTAACTGAGTGGAAGTTTTATTCATAGATATTAAATCTATAACTTATGTATGAGAAGTGAAAAGATGATTTCCTTAATTGCTTTGTTCAAAAGATTAAATGATTGAGATCTCATTTCTGTGATTAAGTTCACAGAAATATCATTTATAAGGAACATAGAGGGAGTTAAGGATAAAATACTGATGAGGGGTAAAACAGTAATTTGCACCCAGCTCGTTAGTAAGCCCTTGATAGAGGATTAACTAACTGTAATGGTTATAACAATGGATAACACATTTATGGTTTGGAAAATATGTTCTATGAACTCAAGAGTTCAATTCTGAGTCTATAGTGGAGTCACGAGGAATTAATAAGGTAGTGAAATTATTCGTAAATAAATTCACGGTAACTTATTGGAGCTTGATTTCATGGATCCATGGTCCCCGCATCACTTTTGAGTAAATCATCTAGAATCTCTCAATTAATTATTTAATTATCAATTAGGATTTTTTAAATTTGACTAGGTCGATTTTGGAAAATTTACGGAGATATGAGATTTAGAAAATAAAAGAGAATCTTTGGGTAAATTTATTAATATTGATAAATTGGTATCAATATAAATAAATTAAATTAAATCAAGTTTCAAATTATAATTATTTAATGTGAATAAGGATTTAATTAATTAGTTAAAAAGTAAATAAATAAAATGTTTTGAATTTAGGCCTAATTGGGATTTAAATTCAAAATTAAGAGATTGGACCCAAGTCCAATTGTGGGAGCCCAAGACTTTTATCTTTTTTTATTATTTTAATTAATTTAAATTTAAATAAATCTCATTAAGTTGTCTATATAAGGAATATGATATCTAGGGTTTTCATAAGTCAATCTCAGTTGATTCATTGGGTAAGTGAAAACCTAGACACACTAATCTTTTCTTAGCCACTATCTCTTCTTCTCTTCTAGATCTCTATCTAATGTGTTGAGAACTAGCCCACACTACTTCTAAGTTGATCAAAGGCTTGGTGAGGAAGACTATGTTGTTGATCTAGTTCAATCTCTTGATAATACTCTCCTACAGAAAAGAATCAAGTGTTAGAGAGATTGAAGGAAGGAGTTGTTCCAGTTCCGCTGCGTATTCGTAAGTTTCTACATCTTTGTGTTTGTTAATTTATGAATCTGATGTTCATATGTATGTCATGTTATTCTATGTATCTATTATGTGTTTGGAAAAATAATAGGAAGCATGCATCTAGATTTAAATTCCAAGATCCTACAAATTGTATCAGTGCCAGGTTACCTAGATCTAGATTTTTTGAATGCATGATTATATTTGTTTGTTGACATGTTTAATTTTAAAATTTTAATTGGATGGTACATGAAATTTCATATGTATTTTTTGAATGTTTATGTGTCATATTGCTAATCTAAGCTGTCATATTTCTTATACATTTTGAGATCTTAATCGGTGCTTAGTAAAATGCTCATTGAAAATTTTCACATTTTTTTTGTAGTTGGCAGCTACCAATTTTATGTTTGATTGATATGATATATATATATATACATATATAAACCATAGTTAGGGTTTACGTAAAAAAAATTGATAACTTTAATTTTTTTTTGTTTTATATGGCAGCCCCAAATTAAAAAATATATCTTAAAACTTTGAATTCTACGGCTGAGATTATAAAATATATATTATTTTTAAAAAATAACCATATATATGTTTTTATATATATAAATATATATAATGTTTTTAAAAAATTAATCGTATATATGTTTATATATATAATATAAAAGTTAGTTAAGATATTTTTTATTTTTGTTGTGCTAAAGGAATATCTAAGTATCCAATTTTAAAATAATTGAGATATTTTATTTAATGATAATTAAATTAATTTTATGTTTGATTAATTATATGTTAAGTTTTCAATCGGGAAAAACTTTATGGTAATTAATTAATAAATTAATTAATTTTGATAACTCAATTAATTGTTTTAGATATGGATTGATTTATTTATTTTAGCAATTAATTTATTTATTTTGGTAATAAATGTAATGATGCATAAAGTTGTGTAACATTTCATATGGGTTTCATGTTAGGCCTATCCAATTAACAAGAAAATTAACATATCTAGCATCATTATTAAGGTTTTTTTTTTTTTTTGCATTTGAGCTTTAAATATAAGTATAATGATGACTCATTTTTGTTTTGAAAAATGTGGAAAAACTCAAATAAAACTCTCATAAAATGTTATGTTTTATTTGGGCCCAATTGAACATGTAAAGTTTAAATTCCTCTTTCGCGGGTGGTTCCACTGTGAAGGCTCATTTGCTTTGTATTACTAGATTGGGCTTAATCAATTGAATAACAATTAATAAAACGAAGGTTCAAATTCCTATCTTTTTGGGCTTTGTGTGGAAGTCAGGGAGCCTTAGTAGTGGGTCCGACATACTGAACTCAGCTCTCCTTCATGCAAGCTCAAATTGTTAAGGCCCATTTACCTAAGTTGGACTTAATTGTATTAGGTTATTCTTTTTAGTTTGACATAATAATTGATTAGAAACAAATTAATTCTAATTTTTGGATTAATTTTCAATGGGTATTTTTAGAATTAATGGGAAAATTATAAACTATGGTTTATTGATTATTTTAATAATTTGGCAAACCCAAGTTGGCAATTTTCAAAATAATAAAGTACTAAATCGAGAAAAATTAAATAATGAGTTTTTTTAATTTTTGAATTCGATCTCCACCGTTGATTTAATGAGGTTAGTGTTTAGTGGGGCCTAATGGTGCTTTGATTTCGTCTCCCTATGGAAGGTGTTCACCGGACTCTTAACATGGATGAATTTCTTAGGATAGATAGTTATAGATGTACCTTCTATAGACTCATCCCTACGATGACTATAGGAATTAGATCTATGATAATCAAAACCGTAGGTCAAACTCATAAAGTAAGAAATAATGTGTTTTCGTTACTTTGATCGAATGGATAGGTTATTAATAAAAGTCTAGGATGTTTTATTAATTGATTTGTTTCTCTATTTGACTAAGTGAATATTTGTGACTCTCGCCTATTGGGACACATAGGTTCATAGCTAGTTGAAAAAACTAAGAAATAGAAAGATAAGTTTTTAATATTTACTTATCTTTAAACATTGTTTATATGTTATGCTATTTCTGAAACTTGTAGGAATGAAAGTTTGTCGAACAATGCGTTGATTTCTACTTTATTGATAATTGTAGCTCTATGGCCTCCAATCCCAATATCGCTCTTCTATCCAAGGAGCTATTAACCGGTGAGAACTTCATGAAATGGAAGTCTAATATCAACATAGTGTTGATCGGCAACAACTTAAAATTCGTGATGACTGAAACTGAACCTGACTTTCCCGAACAGAATGCCTCGAAGGCCGTGAGGGAGAAGTATGATCATTGGACTGCTGCCAACAACAAGGCCAAGGCCTACATGCTCGCTAGCACGTCAGAAATGTTAAGGACTAAGATGGAGAATGTCAAAACTGCTTACGACATCCTAGAGCAACTCCAAGAAATATTTGGGCACAAGTCAGTGCAAGCTAGTTTCGAGGCTACCAAGAAGTATGTGAAGTGTAGGATGGCACCTGGCCAACATGTTCGTGATCAATTTATTAAGATGACGAACTATTTCCAAGAAGTTGAGCTGCATGGAGTAGCAATAGATGAGAAGACTCAAGTCAAAATCATTCTCAATAGCCTTGCACCTAGTTTCCTTACATTCACCACGAACTATTTTCTTAACAAGTTGGACTATAAAATGACTCAGTTATTGAATGAGCTCCAGATGTATAAAGGAATAAATGGTGGACCGAGTAAAGGACCTGAGAATAAGGCTTCTACTACTGAGGGTGCTCAGGGTGAGGCTAACCTAGCCTCTTCCTCGAAGAGCAAGAAGAGAAAGGCAAGAAAGGACAAAAAGAAGGCTAAGAAGCAAGCACCTGGAAAGGTGCCGGCAGCTGAAAAGCATGCTGGAGCAAAGCCAACTAACAAGAAGGCTAAAGGACAATGTTTCCACTACAAGGAAGAGGAGCATTGGAAGTGTAATTGCCTGGCCCTCGAGGCAACTAGAACCCAAGGTAATAAATTTATTAGTCTTGGATGCATTTGTTTTAGAGGATGATTCTTTTGTTTGGATAGTTGATTCAGGATCCACTAATCATGTGTGTACTTCTTTGCAGCAACTCGAAAGCGGTGAAGGAGGGCGAGTTAAAGCTTAGAGTTGGAAATGGTGAATTCATGGAGGTCAAAGAAAAAGGACAAGCCAGTTTAAATTTTGGAAATAAATTTATGTTGTTGGATGATGTTTATTTTATTCCAAGCTTTAGTAGGAATTTAGTTTCAGTTTCTTTATTACATCAACAACAATTTGTTGTTACTTTCACAAGTTTTAATATATATATTTCATTTAATGGATGTGAATTGTGTGTTGGATGTATGGAAAATGGCTTGTATATTTTGCGACCTAATGAATCACTCGCGCTTAACAACGAATTGTTTAAGGTAGCTAATTCTAGGACCGCCAAACGACAAAAGATTGATAATGATCACATGACATACCTTTGGCATCTTCACCTTGGTCATATTAACTACGATAGGATTAAAATACTTACAAAGGCTGGGCCTTTGAAGGAACTCACAATGGGTGACTTATTTGTTTGCGAATCTTGTCTGGAAGGTAAAATGACCAAGCGTCCATTCTCTGCAAAAGGAGAAAGGGTCAAAGTACCCCTAGGGCTCATTCATACTGACGTATGTGGACCGATTAATGTTCAGGCAAGAGGTGGTAATGAATATTTCGTCACTTTCATTAACTATTATTCTTGATATTCATGTCTTTACCCAATGCAAAGGAAATCTGAAATTTTTGACAAGTTTAAAGAACTCTTAGCAATGGCCCAAAACTGGTTAGGTAAGACTTTAAAGATCTTGAGATCTGATAAGGGTGGAGAATATTTGGATAATCAATTCCAAGATCATCTTACTGAGTGTGGGATTCTATCTCAACTCACTGCCCCAGGGACTCCACAACAAAATGATGTTGTTGAGCGTTAGAACCGAACTTTGTTAGAAATGGTTAGGTCAATGATTATCTATTCAACTCTATCACCGTCTTTCTAGGGGTATGCCATTCAAATCGCAAATGACATTTTAAATGTTGTATCGTCTAAGGCTATCTCCAAAACGGCTCTAGAAATATGGAATGGACGTGAACCTAGTCTACGCCATTATAGAATTTGGGGGTGTCCTGCTCATGTCCTGAGGAAAAAGGAAGGAAAGCTAGAATCGTGAACTGAGGTTTGCTTGTTTGTAGGCTATCGTCAAGGTGCTCGGGGTGGTCTGTTTTATAGTCCAGTTGACAAGAAAGTGTTTGTTTTCCACAAAAACTACTTTTCTAGAAAATGACTACATGAAAAACTTCAAACCCCGGAGTAAAATATTGTTGGAAGAAATGCAATAAGGAGGAAATGTTCAACCCATACCAATGCAAATCAACGAGAACGTGGAAGAAGAACAGGCAGCTGGTCCAAGTCAGACAGTTACGGTGCCTCGTCGTAGTAGGAGGGTTTCTCGAAACCCGGAACGCTACGGAATGGATGGTGAAACCAATATGGTACTAACTGACACTCGTGAGGATGATCCATTGTCCTTTAAACAGGAAATGGTTAGTTCTGAAAAGGATATGTGGCTCGAAGCCATGAACCAGGAAATGGAGTCCATGTACTCCAATTCCATTTGGGATCTTGTAGAAGCACCGATGGACTTTAGGCCCATTGGATGCAAGTGGATCTACAAGAAGAAAAAAGGAGTTAATGTAAAGATTGAGACATATAAGGTTCGACTTGTGGCAAAGGGTTATACCCAAAGAGAGGGAGTTGACTATGAGGAAACTTTCTCTCTAGTGGCCATGTTAAAATCCATTCGCATACTCTTATCCATAGCTGCAGATCTTGATTATGATATTTGGCAAATGGACATCAAGATAGCATTTCTAAATGGTTTTCTTGATGAGATCATTTATATGGATCAACCAAAAGGATTTGTAGTAGCTGGACAGGAAAAGAAAGTTTGCAAGCTCAATAGCTCCATTTATGGTCTTAAACAAGCTTCACGCTCCTAGAACTTAAGGTTTAATGAAATAATTAAGACCTATGGTTTTGAGCAGAACGTCGATGAACCCTGTGTTTACCAACTGAGGGAAAATGACGTGAAAGTGTTCTTGGTACTTTATGTAGATGATATTTTTCTCATTGGCAACAATGTCAAGAAATTATCAGACATAAAGAACTGGCTTGGGAACAAATTTCAAATGAAAGATTTGAGTGAAGCTAGTTACGTTCTTGATATCCAGATCATTCGGGACAGGAAGAACAAGATATTGGCGCTATCTCAAGCAGCGCACATAGATAAGGTACTTGAACATTTCTCTATGACGAACTCGAAGAAGGGACTGTTTCCATCCCGACATGGAGTTCATATTTCTAAGAAGCAGTCTCCGCAGACTCCTCAAGAGGAAGAAGAGATGAAACAGATTCCCTATGCATCTGCAGTTGGAAGTCTTATGTATGCTATGTTATGCACTAGATCGGACATCTGCCATGCAGTGGAAGTTGTAAGTAGGTACCAGTCGAATCCTGGTAGACAACATTGGGCAGCGGTCAAGCACATACTGAAGTATCTACAAAGAACAAAGGATTATATGCTGGTCTATTCGGGTGGTTTACTAGACCTGATAGGCTACACTAATTCTGATTTTCAGACGGATGTCAATGATAGGAAGTCTACTTCTAGAATGGTGTTACTCTTGGGGGTGGAAGCCTGCCATTTCAGATTCCACTATGGAGGCTAAGTACATAGTTGTGTCTGAAGCGGCTAAGGAAATAGTCTGGCTGAAGAAGTTCTACGCAGATCTCGATGTTATTCCAGGAATGGATAAACCACTCATATTGTACTGTGACAATAATGGGGCTATAGCAAATTCGAAAGAACCTCGAAGTCATAAATGAGCAAAGCATATAGAGAGGAAATGCCACATCATTAGGGAATATGTGTCCAGGGGTGACGTCAAGGTGATAAAGATAGTCGAAAGACAATCTGGTGGATCCTTTTACCAAGACTTTGGGTGAGAGTGTTTTCATGAAGCATGCAGAGGGAATGGGTTGAAAAACATGTCTCATTTATTTTAAAAGGGCAAGTGGGAGTTTGTTAGGTTTTATGCCCTTAATAAAACCATATTTCTTATGTAACACGTTATTATTATCAATAAAAGAAGTAGAAATCATTTTGTTTATTCAATCACATTGTTCTCTTGTTTTATTACATGTGTATTCAATTAATACAAACATTCATAAAATCCTAAACATATGGATAGTTACAATTATAGTGACTAGGTCGCAGTGGATTACAGTTGTAATTATATGTTCAAAAGAACGAGTTCTAAGATTAAATCAGTGAATTGGATTTTCACTGATTAGGAAATCTACGATATGATCTACTTACACATTCGGGGTGTGATGTCTTGTCCAAGGAATAGACCAAGTAGATATGATCGGATGTATTTGGTTACATCGAACTAGGACCGATATTGATTATTGATTGATAAATAAGTATCGTAGTTATCGAATCTAATCGATGTCACAACGTTGACCATAGGTTAAGTCGATCTTAATTCTGAGTAATAATATTCTGCTAATTATATTAGTTAAATCTTTTGACTTGTTCATTACTAGCTTACCCTACAATCTAGCCCATACTTACATCTTGGAGATTTAGTATTGTAATTGAGTGGGAGTATTATCCATAGATATGAAATCTATAACTTCTGTATGAGAAATGAAAAGATGATTTCCTTAATTGATTTGTTCAAAAGGTTAAATGATTGAGATCTCATTTCTGTGATTAAGTTCACGAAAATATCATTTATAAGGAACTTAGAGGGAGTTAAGTATAAAATACTGATGAGGGGTAAAACGATAATTTGCACCCAGCTCGTTAGTAAGTCATCAATAGAGGATTGACTAACGGTAATGGTTATAACAATGGATAACGTATTTATGGTTTGGAAAATGCGTTCTATGAATTCAAGAATTCAATTCCCAGTCTATAGTGGAGTCATGAAGATTTAATAAGGTAGTGAACTTATTCGTAAATAAATTCACGGTAACTTATTAGAGCTTAATTTCGTGGATCCATGGTCCCCGCACTACCTTTGAGTAAATCATCTAGAATGTCTCAACTAATTGATTTAACTATCAATTAGGATTTTTTTTAAAGTTGACTATGTTAATTTTGGAAAATTTACAAAGATGTGAAATTTAGAGAATAAAACAGCATATTTTGGTAAATTTATTAATATTGATAAATTTGTGTCAATATAAATAAATAAAATTAAATCAAGTTTCAAACTATAATTAGTTTATTTGAATAAGGATTTAATTAATTAATTGAAAAAATAAATAAATAAAAGGTTTTGAATTTAGGCCCATGTTGACGCCGTTTTTCGTCAACAGTGAAAGAAGAGCACGTAAACAATTACTAGTAATGGCCAATTCTTCAGAGTTTTCTCTCAAGATCCAGAATTTCGGTCCTTTACAATGGTGCATGACTTCTCTATTTATAGAGAAGGATGCAGAATACTATCCCACATATTTTTGGTAGTTACTCTTTTTGTGTAAATAAATTAAATGGCGTTAAATGCCTGCAATCCGATATAAAAGGAAACGTCCCCTGAAGACCAGGGGGTGTATAACTAATCGAATAATATCCCATGATTTTATGGGATTTACAATAATAAATGCATAACATGCCCTTTATAAACAACACTTATAGATATTCAAGGTCATTATCATATATCTCCAAGGCCTTAGTCTCCCAGTTTTCTCATCAACGTTCGAGCTAACGACATCACCCGAGGTCTCATGGCTTTCGAGATCTTTCGTGCGTCAGGCTCGGAACCCTTGATTCGAGGTCAGGCTCGGAACCCTTGATTCGAGGTCTTCCCTGAGGATAGATGCATCTCGGGAGCTACCCTTCGAGATCGTGAATATTTCGAGGCCACCACATTCGAAGTCATCTCAGTCTTGCAGGCTCGATATTTAGTCCTGGAGCATACTTCAAACTTTACGAGTCCATTCGTTGCGAATCCAACTTTTGAGGTCACATTTAACATGGCTTGAAATCTGGGTATAACAGCCCAATTGGGATTTAAATTCAAAATAAAGAGATTGGGCCCAATCCATTTGTGGGAGCCCAAGGCTTTTATGTTTTTGTTAATTAATATAAATTTAAATAAAGCCCATTAAGTTGTCTATATAAGGAATATGATATCTAGGGATTTCATAAGTCAGCCTTAGTTGATTCATTGGATAAGTGAAAACCTAGACACTCTAATCCTTTCTTAGCCACTATCTCTTCTTCTCTTCTAGATCTCTATCTCATGTGCTGAGAACCAGCCCACACTACTTCTAGGTTGATCAAAGGCTTGGTGAGGAAGATTGTGTTGCTGATCTAGTTCATTCTCTTGATAATACTATAACGCCCTAAACTCCAGGGACCGTTACGATGTGCCTTGTAAACAGTGCTAAACTCGCTAATCAAGTCATTTGGCCAAAATCGTGTAACTAAGTATGATTAGCGGTTTAGTTATTAAAAATTTTGGTTAAGATATAATGTTTCATTAGAACGTTTATTATATACATTGGGATCCCAAAAATATAATTTAAAGGTCTATTACAAGAAAATATTTACAACCAGCCGATCTAAGCGGCAACACAGGGTTTAACCCTAGTTCCTCTTCAAACCTCGGCCGTAGCGGTCGAGCAGCCGCATATGTACACATCGTCACCTAAGCTCTCCAACTCAAGGATGGTCCAGCTTTCTTTTGCCTTTACCTGCACCACATAACACCCGTGAGCCGAAGCCCAACAAGAAACCTCAATATGCTCATGAACAGTAATAACATGTCATCAAATCATAAGGCACACGCCTAGTAGATATAGCCCTAAATAAGTAGGCATACAGATCCATGTAATGATGGGTATCCAGGATAAGAAATCCTGCCCCCCTGAGTGGATGACTATCAAGTCAATCCTAATCAGATAAGTGATTTAACACTGGTGGTTCCAGTAACCATACCGGGCTGATAGCCCTAAATAAAAGAGTGGCAGTGGTACAAGTCACTAAGGTGGGTTTCGTTCCCTTTATAAATAAGTGATCCTTTCACTAGCTTAAACAGGATAGGTGCATGATGATTAGTCACCAACATAACCGTCCTCATGACCCTAGAGTCATAACTATGGAACACTGTTCCCTAGCCATGTGACAAACTGTCACCTAGGCCTTTGGCCCTTGCTCTAAGTAACTAGTCTTAGACTAGACAAGCGCTAATAATTTTCATCGACCTTCGGGTCGGTCCAGCATTAATACCCCATATGAGTCATTCAACGCTGATATCGATTAGATCTAATCTTCATTCGGCCCTGCGTCCTCGACGCTTATGCCGTTTCTAACTCTCATGTCAGTAATACGCGACCAGTGCTGATCCTAAACAGTTGGTGCCATACACATATAAGCAACCAATGCTACCAAACATATATCATATGTCAAATATTCGAATATAGGGCATTCAGCATGCTTACTTAACAACTGCTAGCATAATTAGGACCATGCATAAACACAGAGGCTCAAGCTCTGAACGATCTCATATTCAATACTCATAGCATGCCCTAACCACATGTTTCTCGTGCAACACATGCATCACATTTAATCACTTGACATGCCTCAACAATAACCATGCATGTCACATTTAAGCATCCAACATGCATCAAGAATAACCATGCATGTCACATATACACAGGGTGCAGTTTTCTTACCTCGGGTTCGAGCAAGAATTAGTAAAAGAACAACCCTTGAGAACGATCAATCCTTTGATCCTTTAACGGTCACCTAGTCATAACCAAATATGGAATCCAATCAATAAAATAAATCATAAAAAGGTTTATAATCTAAAACCTCACTCCCGGGATCCATCCCGCACTCTCGGGACTCTTAATGTACCCAAACGGGGTAAAGGAACCAACCCCCGAGCCCCCAAAATCATCCCAAACCCCAAAAATATGTTTGCTAGAAATTGCACTAGCGCTGGGGCGCTGCCCCAAAGTCAAAGAAGCCCAAAACCTGCCCTGCCTAGCGCTGGGGCGCCATCAGCAGACCAGAAAATTTTCTGGTCTTCTCCCCTGCGATCCCCCTTGAAAACCAAGCATCCAAATCAATCCCAAACATCACCCAAACATCCAATTCAACCCTTAAACTTCATCTACAACACACCCTCATCAAAACCCAAGCAATCTTACACAAAAACTTCTATGAATTCTCACAACTAACACCTCAAATTCTCAACTGAAAACTTGCTTGAAAAACAGAGTATAGCTTAAATCCATGGATGTAATCTTACCTCAAGATTGATTTAGATCCCCTTCAATGGTTGAACCAAGGTCCTAAGCCCTCAAGCCTTGCTCTCCTAGCTTGGATCCTCAAATTGGCTCTCAAAAATTGAAAGGAAGAAGGAGAGAAGAATATGTACGGGAGGGAGAGATAATGATGATAATGATGCTCTGTTTTTACACTTCCACAACCTTCTAATGGCTTAATACAACCTTAGGGTGAAAAGACCATATTGCCCCTAAGTCTAATTAAAACCCTTAACAGCCACCAAGGACAAAACTGTCCTTTCATGCCTATCTCGTTAATTATAATTAACACCCTCCAAGTCTCGCTATTCTCGATATTCTCAAATACCAATAATTCATATCCCGTTACCCTTTAATTCCCGGCAACGTTCTAATCACCAAATTACCCTGAGACTCATTCTGAGCCCCGAACTTAATCCCGTTATGACTAGACCGAAAACTTGCATTCCATGATCGTCTCATGCCGAATGGCTCGAACCAATCCACATATAATGTGGTATTATTTATAATTCACCCACATGCATGAAAATACACAATCACGCCCTCAACGGGACAAATTACCAAAATGCCCTTATAATTAAAACGAACCTATATGCACGCATTTACCATCATATAATAATATAATTCACATAAACATGCATATAATCATTAAATAGCATAATAAATCAATTATGGCCCTCCCGACCTCCTAATCAAGGTCCTAAACCTTATTAGGAAATTTGGGGCATTACAACTATCCCCTCCTTACAGAAATTTCGTCCTCGAAATTTATCAGACTTGCCCGGAATAAGAATTCTGCACCACTGATTCCAGTTATTCAGGTCGCTCCCTCAACCTCACTATCTCTGTAACATACCTTAACTCAAGGTACACTTTGTTCCTCAGAACCTTATCCTTTCTATTTCATATCTGGACTGGCCATTCCTTACAGGATAACTTAGCCTCAAATCCCTTGATTCACATAACTCAACTCATGAGTTTCCTTTAACCCATGTCCTCAGCATGGAAATACATAACACACTGTATACAGCTGACAGTGCCAAAGAAAAGGCTAATCCAAAATCAACCTGACCAGTCCTATCCAGAATTCAAATTGTCAAATAATCAATCATTCAAACTGTGAAATTACTCTAGGGCTCAACTTGCCCCTATCTCCTCACCCCTTTCCATGGTGATACTTTTAAGCAAGATACAATTTCCTACTTGGAACTCCATGTTTCCTACTTTTCAATTTAGTAAAACTTTTCCATTTACTCTGAGAAGTGAGCATCCAAGCTTCAACCTCTAATAATCTCAATGGTCCCTTGAACTAGCTCAGAATCCAGATATATATTAATTCATTCATCTTATAAGATGTTCTTCCAATAATAATTGGATAACCCTCTCTCTCTGATTTACCATCAGTCTGAGAGTAATAAACTGTACTGAATTCCATCTATATACTCATCGCCTTCTTAACCCTTCCAAAACCTGGAAGTCGCAATAGAGTCTTCATCTAATAAGATAAACCTTGAGTTTCATGAAGGCGCTCATTCCCTCTCACCAAGAGATCTGAATACTGATTAGCTGTATTACTTGTTCTTACTGACAGAATTGAATTCACTTGGAAAAATGGTCACAATGACTCAATGCCAACTCATACTGGCCCACTAACTTGGGCAATCCCACCGCGAAACCCTTCGCGATGTTTTCTTGTTTCCAATATATAATACTCAAAGGCTACAATGGCCTCACCGATTCCTGATACTCTGTCTGACCTGCTACCAGGCTAAGAACTTTACCACACATTCCATTATCTCCCTCTCCATCTCAGGCCATCACTATAAGCTTTTATATCATGTCACATTTCCATGATGCCTGAATGAAGAGAATAAGAGAATAGCATAAGATTCATCCAGAATCTCCCCAAGTAATCCCAGTGTCCATCGGATCCCAAATCCGACCCTATACCACAATAAATTCATATCTGACACTGCACAACTCTTAGCTAATCCAGCTAAGACTTTCCACTCAATCTTTCTTATCTGTAGTTCACTTAGTCAACTTTCCTTTTGATCATTTCCGAAATGATAATCTCAAACATAAAACTGGTCACCTGGCCCACCAGAAACTCTACTCTAGTTCTATTCAGATCCTTTAACCAACATATTGCATTGGCAATTACTTTTCTCTGCCACTGAGATGTCATAACAACCCACAAACTGATTCTGATCTGCAAGAAGACTCAGAACTCTTTCCCAAGGCACCTGAAATATTCTTTACCACCCAAGGAACTCCTGCCCCTAAGGTGTTCCTCAACCTTGGCAAATCTCCGCAGAGAAAATACCACAATACCATCATCCAAGACGATCACAGATCCCATTCAAATAATCCTTTGAATGCTTTGTTCATCTGATTCATAAACACTTGGCATTAGACAAATTCTCAAGACATACTCAGCACTCCCAGTGCCCTTATCTGATACAAACACAGTCTTTTATATAACTTTCTCCCTGATCTCTAACTGGTCCTAACCAGATCCAAGATCCACCTTAAAGAATTCCATCTTACTTAATAACTGAACCTTTAATTCTTACAACTCTGCTAAGCCATTCAACACAGTGCCTTAAACTTGAATCTATTCCTGGCACCAATCCAATCACCATTTTATCTCTTCATATAAAAGAAACCCTGGAAAGTCCCCTGGAAACACATCCAGAAACTCACAGACTAATCCAGTCTGTCCTGATCCCACTGGCACGATCTAAGTGGTATCCACCACACTAGCTAAGAGTTCTATGCATCTCCCTGCAATAAAACTCTAGCTCTCAATATAGATATCATCAGCATACCAAATCTATGCACAGTGCCAACTGCCCCAAGGCTTTCCACTCTCAAACCCAAGAATTACTATACTTTCCTTGCCATTTAGCATTGCCCTATACTTACTTAACCAATTCAAATCCAGAATCATACTAAGCCAGTCATAACCAGCTTTACCCAAAATCATTGATGAGTCCTTTTTATCATAACCCAACTCATCTCTTAAGTCACCAATACGGTATTGCCTTCCCACCACAACATAATCATGTGACTGCATATCATCTCTATGTTTCTCTATATGCAACAAATAAAGAAACAACATGGCACCAAAACCAGTCAGCATAACTCAAAAATTAGAACTAGAAAACTAACCTGTCACCCCTGAGGAACTAGTCTCAATCTCAAATTATGACTGCATCGAAATGAACATTCGAGTTGGGGTCGAGCTGTCCATCCCCTTTTGCTCATCCTTCCTTCGCATTAGGCAATCCTTCTCACGATGTCCAAACATATTACATGAAAAACATGCTCTTACTCGACATTCTCCTAGATGATGTCTTTTACACCGAGCGCATACTGGATATGTCTTCTGGCTTTCCTTTTTACTTGCTCCAATAAGTGGAGGTACCACTATCTAAGCTTCGTGCTCTCCAGCACTCTGCTGCCCAATCTGATGTCATGCGCTCTCAACAGCAAGAGCCTTCCCTACCACCTGAGCATAGGTAGAGACTTCATGCATTGGGGCAACCCTAATGCCCTGAACTATTCTGGGATCCAACCCCTGAATAAACCTTTCCTTCCGAGCTACATCTGTGGGTACCATGTCAAAAGCAAACTTGGCCAACCCATCAAATCTACTAACATACTCGGTTATTGTTGCATTACCCTGAACAAGATTCAGAAACTCATTCATCTTAGCAGTCTTGGCTGCATCACAATAATATTTTTCATTGAACAGCTGCCTAAACTATTTCCAATCCATCACAGTTGTGTCTCGTGTCTGGGATACTACCTCCCACCACGTCCGGGCATCATCCTGCAGTACACATGTAGCACAAATCACCCTATCGTGACCCACCAGTCCCATACTATCAAGAATAGAACTGATCATGCCCATCCATTGCTCAGCTCTGAATGGATCTAGACCTCCCTCGAAGACTGGAGGGTAGTACTCCTGGAATCTTCCACAAAGAAATTCTCATCTGTTCTCAACCCTAGGCTGAGCCAAAGCTGGTGCCACTCCTGGCATAACAAAGGAAGAGGTGCTCCCCAACAAATTCTGTTGTTGCTTCAAACACCTAATCTCTTCCTCATGCTTCTGCAATCTTGATTGCAAATCTGTGATCATCTGTTGAATATTCATAGGAGCAGATGAAGAACTGATACCCTGGCTGTAATTCCCAGCCTCTGAATAACCACCACCAGGCCTCATTATCTGCCTTGGCTATAAACCTGCTGATTGAATCTGCAGTCAATAACTTAACCCATTAATCATGATGAGCATATCAAGAGATTTCCCCACGGGATCAATCTTATCACACCACAATCTCAAACCACTTGCTGTGCTAAAAACATGCCCATGGCATTCATACATCAATTATAATCCCTGTTCTTCCTACATTCATACCATGCCTCCAACTCCAGCATGAAAATATCACAATCATATATATATATATATTCATGGAGTTGGTAATCATATAGTCAAGAGTCAGGCTCTATCAGAATCTCATGCTCCCTAATACAATGTGCAGGTAAAGCATTCACATTCTATTTAAGCAGTTAAGCACATAACTACAGAAATAGTTACCATTCCCTGAGTGAAGCTATCTTCAGTGACGAGTGTACATGCCCAGCTTGTCTTTAGGAACCATAAACCTTGGCTCGCTCTGATACCAAGTTGTAACGCCCTAAACTCCAGGGACCGTTACGGTGTGCCTTGTAAACAGTGCTAAACTCGCTAATCGAGTCATTAGGCCAAAATCGTGTAACTAAGTATGATTAGCGGTTTAGGGATTAAAAATTTTGGTTAAGATATAATGTTTC
Organism: Humulus lupulus; assembly: GCF_963169125.1. NCBI lineage: Eukaryota > Viridiplantae > Streptophyta > Magnoliopsida > Rosales > Cannabaceae > Humulus > Humulus lupulus. The sequence goes on along the minus strand of NC_084801.1, from coordinate 18,517,760 downwards.
ATTAGAACGTTTATTATATACATTGGGATCCCAAAAATATAATTTAAAGGTCTATTACAAGAAAATATTTACAACCAGCCGATCTAAGCGGCAACACAGGGTTTAACCCTAGTTCCTCTTCAAACCTCGGCCGTGGCGGTCGAGCAGCCTCATATGTACACATCGTCACCTAAGCTCTCCAACTCAAGGATGGTCCAGCTTTCTTTTGCCTTTACCTGCATCACATAACACCCGTGAGCTGAAGCCCAGCAAGAAAACTCAATATGCTCATGAACAGTAATAACATGTCATCAAATCATAAGGCACACGCCTAGCAGATATAGCCCTAAACAAGTAGGCATACAGATCCACGTAGTGATGGGTATCCAGGATAAGAAATCCTGCCCCCCTAAGTGGATGACTATCAAGTCAATCCTAATCAGATAAGTGATTTAACACTGGTGGTTCCAGTAAGCATACCTGGCTGATAGCCCTAAATAAAAGAGTGGCAGTGGTACAAGTCACTAAGGTGGGTTCCGTTCCCTTTATAAATAAGTGATCATTTCACTAGCTTAAACAGGATAGGTGCATGATGATTAGTCACCAACATAACCGTCCTCATGACCCTAGAGTCATAACTATGGAACACTGTTCCCTAGCCATGTGACAAACTGTCACCTAGGCCTTTGGCCCTTGCTCTAAGTAACTAGTCTTAGACTAGACAAGCGCTAATAATTTTCATCGACCTTCGGGTCGGTCCAGCATTAATACCCCATATGAGTCATTCAACGCTGATATCGATTAGATCTAATCTTCATTCGGCCCTGCGTCCTCGACGCTTATGCCGTTTCTAACTCTCATGTCAGTAATACGCGACCAGTGCTGATCCTAAACAGTTGGTGCCATACACATATAAGCAACCAATGCTACCAAACATATATCATATGTCAAATATTCGAATATAGGGCATTCAGCATGCTTACTTAACAACTGCTAGCATAATTAGGACCATGCATAAACACAGAGGCTCAAGCTCTGAACGATCTCATATTCAATACTCATAGCATGCCCTAACCACATGTTTCTCGTGCAACACATGCATCACATTTAATCACTTGACATGCCTCAACAATAACCATGCATGTCACATTTAAGCATCCAACATGCATCAAGAATAACCATGCATGTCACATATACACAGGGTGCAGTTTTCTTACCTCGGGTTCGAGCAAGAATTAGTAAAAGAACAACCCTTGAGAACGATCAATCCTTTGATCCTTTAACGGTCACCTAGTCATAACCAAATATGGAATCCAATCAATAAAATAAATCATAAAAAGGTTTATAATCTAAAACCTCACTCCCGGGATCCATCCCGCACTCTCGGGACTCTTAATGTACCCAAACGGGGTAAAGGAACCAACCCCCGAGCCCCCAAAATCATCCCAAACCCCAAAAATATGTTTGCTAGAAATTGCACTAGCGCTGGGGCGCTGCCCCAAAGTCAAAGAAGCCCAAAACCTGCCCTGCCTAGCGCTGGGGCGCCATCAGCAGACCAGAAAATTTTCTGGTCTTCTCCCCTGCGATCCCCCTTGAAAACCAAGCATCCAAATCAATCCCAAACATCACCCAAACATCCAATTCAACCCTTAAACTTCATCTACAACACACCCTCATCAAAACCCAAGCAATCTTACACAAAAACTTCTATGAATTCTCACAACTAACACCTCAAATTCTCAACTGAAAACTTGCTTGAAAAACAGAGTATAGCTTAAATCCATGGATGTAATCTTACCTCAAGATTGATTTAGATCCCCTTCAATGGTTGAACCAAGGTCCTAAGCCCTCAAGCCTTGCTCTCCTAGCTTGGATCCTCAAATTGGCTCTCAAAAATTGAAAGGAAGAAGGAGAGAAGAATATGTACGGGAGGGAGAGATGAGGATGATAATGATGCTCTGTTTTTACACTTCCACAACCTTCTAATGGCTTAATACAACCTTAGGGTGAAAAGACCATATTGCCCCTAAGTCTAATTAAAACCCTTAACAGCCACCAAAGACAAAACCGTCATTTCATGCCTATCTCGTTAATTATAATTAACACCCTCCAATTCCCGCTATTCTCGATATTCTCAAATACCAATAATTCATATCTTGTTACCCTTTAATTCCCGGCAACGTTCTAATCACCAAATTACCCCGAGACTCACTCCGAGCCCTGAACTTAATCCCGTTATGACTAGACCGAAAACTTGCATTCCATGATCGTCTCATGCCGAATGGCTCGAACCAATCCACATATAATGTGTTATTATTTATAATTCACCCACATGCATGAAAATACACAATCACGCCCTCAACGGGCCAAATTGCCAAAATGCCCTTATAATTAAAATGAACCCATATGCATGCATTTACCATCATATAATAATATAATTCACATAAACATGCATATAATCATTAAATAGCATAATAAATCAATTATGGCCCTCCCGGCCTCCTAATCAAGGTCCTAAACCTTATTAGGAAATTTGGGGCATTACAAATACTCTCCTACATAAAGGAATCAAGGGTTAGAGAGATTGAATGAAGGAGTTGTTCCAATTCCGCTGTGTATTCATAAGCTTCTACATCTTTATGTTTATGTTAATTTACGAATCTGATGTTCATATGTATGTCATGTTATTCTATGTTTCTATTATGTGTTTCAAAAAATAATAGGAAGCATGCATCTAGATTTTAATTCCTAGATCCTACAGATGCATACTTTAGTCAGATAGGATTTGAATGCTCTTCATCGTTTTGACGCCCTTGACATAATTTTTCTTTTTTCTTTATAGTCTATGTCAAACGTAGCCTACGATTGAAAACAATACATATCATTAAAAATACATACAACATATATTATAGTGATAGATAAAATACCTTAATGATATCTCAAAAAATTTCTTTGTCTGATTCTGGGACTTTATCCCAACTCCCATTTATGATTGAAGCACACCTCTTTATAGTTGATCAAATCATTGATCCTAATTTTGATCTAGTTGTACCAATTGCTTTTTCATATTCGTTGAACTTGATCGATACCTTAACACCTTCACTTCGCAAGTTGGCTATGTCGGGCATGGTACATAGTCCTCTACCAGATCCCACCTCCTCTATACCATCATCATCATTCTCCTCTTAACAATCATCATCAAGTCCAAGAAGTAGACAATCATCATCAAGTCCAGGAAGTGGACAATCATCATCAAAACCTCCTAGATCAGCCATGGAAATATCCGAAAAGGAAATGATGATTAACAATGTTAATATACAACCATCAATATAATAGGAAAAATAAATATAGAATGAACACAAACAACTGTTATCATGTTTAAAATATCCAACCTTAAGAAGAAAAAAAAAACAAGTCCACATTTATCAACTTATATGATCAACCCATACACAGTCACCAAAAAAACACAAACAAATACCATCGTCATCTACACCATCATCAATAGGGTATTCGGTAAGTTGTGGTTCGGGAATTGTGACAGGTTGCTGAAGGAGTGGTAGGCCATGTACATCATTCTCTTTGTCTCTCCAATCTATCGGTTGAGTAGGAACCACGACTGACCATTTCTTTTCCGATGGATCATTCACATAAAAAAAACTAGTTTAGCTTGTGTTGCCATTATGAAACGATCATTTTTTTGCCCAATTTGATTTAAATCAACTAATGTAAAACCTAAATCATCAACCTTTACTCCCTTGTCACTTTTCACCCACTCACACAAGAAGACTGGCACTCTATTTGTAATATAATCTAATTCACAACTCTCTTGGATTACTCCATAAAATGTCATATTACACTCTACAAGATTTTTTTCCTTTGAACTAGAGATTTGCATAGTTTTTGCTACAATACAAACTCCACTATTCTATGTGGTTCTTACATTATCTCTTTCAAAAGTATTGAATTGAGTACCATTGACGATGTATGATGGGTACTTAAACACATTCAGAGAAGGACCACGAGAAATCCACTTAACTATGTCTGACACGGGACTTGATGTTTTAGTCACTTCAATTGCAACATTTGTTAAAAAAAACAAATGAAATAAAAATTAATGACATGTCATGCAATCAAAACAAAAGATATAAAATTATTTACCCAAATCAATACATTGTTCTCTAACCAAGTACTAAACGTACGATAGTGTTCATCTTGGATCCATTTTTGGTTCTTTGACTTAGATGGATATTTTTTTCGAACCCAGACGAAATGATCCCTTCATAAATGTATACAAAATTAGTATGAATCAATACAAATATCACAACAATGTTTTATCATATCGTATTGTCAAAGATAACTTACTCGTTGTAAGGTTGAATCCCATCAATGTTTTGTAATACAAGACAGTGTGCTTCGTGTCTTTCATCTTGACTTATTAAGCATACAATACAACATTTTCCACCATAATCACCATTACTTTTATCTAATGTAGATTGATCGCCCACGCTTGTCACACCATGCAAGTATTTTGAACAAAATTCAATGGCTTCTTATGCAATATAACATTCAATAATACATCATTCGGGTCTACTTCTATTTCTAACATAACTCTTGAATCTTCATGTATCGCTCAAATGGAAACATACATCTTAGGTAAACAGATATGCATATTTTAATCTCTCTAACCAAATGGACTGTAAGATGCACCATTATGTCAAAAAAAAAAAAAGTGGGAAGAATCGCTACAAGTAACATAGCAATCTCCACTTGTAAATTGTCCAATGTTGACACATCAATCGTCTTACAACACAAATACTTGAAAAACAAACACATCCGTGTGATTATCTCTCGAACATTTTTAGGTAGCACACCACAAATAGCCACAGGTAGAATGTGTTGGAATAGGACATGACAATCATGAGATTTCATGCCGACCAAATTCAAATTCATCATATCCACCAATGTTCTTATGTTTGAAGAATACCCTTCTGAAACTCTAATTTTGTACAAACAACCACAAAGTTCTATTTTCTCATCCTTAATTAGTTAGTGTGTAACAAGCTGTCGGTAAAAATGTTCTCTTAAGGCTAGCTTTTGGATGTAGCTTTTTTCGCAACCCATTGCAGCCAAGTCTTTCCGAGCATTAATGTCATCTTTACTTTTACTGGGAATATTCAACAAAGTTCCTATTAGACTATCACACACATTTTTCTCAAAGTGCATAACATCTAAACTATGTCGCAAAAGTAAGTTTTCCCAATATTCAAGCTCAAAGAAAATTGATTTTTTCTTCCAAGGACTTTTAGACTCATCTGGACTAGTCATACTAACTTCAGTCTTATCCTTTCCAACACCCTTTCCACGACCCTTCCTCTTCTTAATTGGACAAGCAATAGGTTTTCCTACCTTAAACTGAATTGCAAATACTTTTTTAAGTACTTGATTCTCAGTCAAAGGAACTGGAGCCAAACCAAACTCTTGTTCACCATTGAATGCATTTTTCCAAGTTCTAAAATAATGTCTCCGGGGCAAGAATTTTCTATGTCCCATATAGACACCTTGCGAGAATGTTTCAAATATTGAGAAAAAGTCTTCTCCTCACAAATAGGACAAGCTTTGTATCCTTTTACACTGTAACCAAATAAATTTCCAAAAGCGGGGAAGTCGTTAATTGTCCATAACAATACCGCTCGAAGGGTAAGCTCTTACTTTTGGTATGCGCCATAAGCCCTAACCCATTCATTACATAAAGTTTTCAAGTCATCAATTAGGGGAGCTAAGTAGACGTCAATATCGTTACCGGGTTGTTCAGGTCCTGATATCAACAAGGTCAATAAGGTAAACTTCATCTTCATACATAGCCATGGCGGTAAATTATATATGACTAGCATTACAGGCCAACAACTATACTTACTACTGAGAGAAGTATGAGGATTAATTATGTCCATAGAAAGAGCTAGACGATATTTCTAGGTTCATTGGCAAATGAAGGTCATTCAAAATCCACTGTCTTCCATGTTTGTGAGTTAGCAGGATGTCTAAGTCTACCATCCTTTATTCTCTCATTCGCATGCCAAGTCAATTCTTAGCATGATCAACATTTTGATAAAACCAAATCAAACGAGGAATTTGAGGAATATACCACAAAACTTTTGCTGGTACTCCTTCCTTAACTTCCTCTGAACTCATTTTCTTTTGCCATCTGAACACACAACAAATAGGACACGAATTCGCATCTACAAGGCTATTCTGATATAATACGCAATCATTAGGACAAGCATGTATTTTTTTCATATTGCAAGCCTAATGAGCACATAGTTTTCTTAGCCTCATAAAATGACACGGGCATCTCGTTTTCTTTAGGCAATAAATCTTTCAAAAAAACTAACAATTACGTGAAACTCTTATTACTCCATCCATTTTTTACTTTCATATTGTACAATCTAAGAAGGGCTGACAACTTTGTAAATTTAGTGCAACTAGGATAAATCGACTTTTCAGCATCATTAAGAATAATTTTAAACTTAATGTGATCTTCTTCTTACACATAATATGCATCATCAATCATTTCATCTAAATTATCGTCATGACCAAATTGCCTATAATTATGATCTTCATTCATCATGGGAGGGTCCGGAGTAACATGAAGCTATTCACCATGCCAATATCATATTTTATAACTTTTGTCTATTCCGTGGAAATATAAGTGTTCTTTTATCATTGTGGCGGTCATCTTTTTCATATTTCCACACTTAATACAAGGACAACAAATATAGTTTGGATCTTTGGCATGATCCAAACTAAATTTAAGAAACTCATTGACCCCTTTCATATATTCCACTGACAACCTATTAGTTGACATCCATTCCTTTTCCATATTATGTCTGTTTGTTTTAATAAAAAATACAAATTAAGAAAATAAAAAAAACATACAAAACAAAACTAAGTATAAAAAAAATCTACAGAAAATCGAATAGCATATCCCCTAGTTTACTAGTCTAGCCATCTGTCACAATCAACACAAACAAATCAAACAACACACAGGTTTTCATCCATATATCACCGCAGCACACAAAATTCTCAGAACATACTTCACTAAGACATGTAAGTTTTCAACATTTCGTTATCATCACAGCACACAGAATTCTCATAATCTAATTCACTACGGATGAATATCTAAGATATCCAAACTCTACTAAAGTTATACAATTTATATTCAAAATTGTGAAAGATTTAAAAATAAGAAAAATCAAATACAACATACCTCTTGCAAGCCAACTACCAATCCAATGCTTTAAGATCAATCAAAATATTAACCTAAACATTAATATCAACATTATAATAAAAGAAAAAGGTTAGATGTTGATACTTAATTTGGTAAAATTTCACATAAATATAATTTAAATAATAAATCATGTATTTACTTTTTGACACATTCTCATCAACCCAACAATAAAAGTTCTATTTAAAAATATCTAAAAAAAAGTGTTTTGTTGGCAACTTTTCAAAACCTAGAACTTTTATTTTTTTGTTAATTAATGTCATATTTTAATGAGAAAATAAAACTAATAACAACTATTTTTTTCAAGAATAATCATATATATATATATCATATATTATTAGAATTAAACCAATCAAATAATAATAATAATAACTCATAGCATAACAAAAAAATATTATAATTAGTTGACAAAAAACAAATAAAAATCAATTATTATCTATTATAAAAATAAAGATTTAAAGAATGTGTTACATATATATAACTATCTATATTATATATACAATTATTATAATTTTTTATATTTTTAGTAATAAAAATTCAAAAATTATCCCCACATAATATTTAAAAACTATGAAATATTTAATCTTATATTGGTAATCTATACCCTAAAAACATAAAACATAATATACCCAAAATATTAATATACCCTAAAAACATACCCAAAATAAAATAAAATTGGTAATCTGAAATATTAATCTATACCCTAAAAATATACCCAAAATGAAATTCAAATCAATATATATAATTTAGAAATAAAATTTACATATTAATTAAAAAAATAAACTAAACTACCAGCAGGTGGTGGACGGAGGCTGAAGCTGGAGGTCCAATCGGCGCCGAGAACCACCGTCACCGCCAGTCGAGAACCACCAATCGACGTCGAGCCCCAGCCAAAAGGCTTGCGCCGATGAGCCTCTACGTCGCTTGAAGCCGTCGCCGAGAAGAACCGAGCGTGTGTGAGCCCCTGCGTCGCCAAGAACCACCTAGCCCGAAGCCTTGCGCCGCCTCCATTGTCGAGGAGATTCAGGCGAGCCCCTGCCTTCCCGATTGAGAGGAACCCAGCCCCTTCTCCTTTCTTCTTTTGTGCTAGCAGCTGAAAAATTTAATGAACCCTAATACTAAAAAGCTCCAATTCGATTTTTCAATGAAAAACACAGCCCCAATTCAAAAAAAAAAAAAATTGTGTCTCTTATCCCTTTTTTAATTAAAAGTTTTTAGGGCTTGCATTGCAAGCCCTTAATACTCTTTTAGTGCTTGCAAAGCTAGCCCTTAAAAGTCACTGACCAATTTTCTTTCCTCGTAATTTTATAGGACTCACATATTTTATTAGGACACTTATTGCAAGTCCTAAAATATATTTTTTAAGGACTCTCAATGAGTGTCCTAAAAACGCCATAGATATTTTTAAAGACTTGCATTTAGATGTGTCCTAAAAAGGTGACCCGTAAAGGTAATTTGTAGTAGTGATGCCTCAGCCACCTTTTAGCCACCATAGGGTTTTGTCCACCTTCAAACTCAGGCATTTGGATCCGATGATAAATCTTAAAGTGATGGCTCTGTCGAGTAGTTGGATCCATCTATTAGGCGGGAATGCCTATTAAAGCCTCGAGAATGGTGTCGTAGGGAATGGAGTTGGTGGAGGAAGAATCTCAGTCTCAGGGACATCAGCTGCAAGCCTTCTCTTCCTTGACTTTATTTTTGGAGGCATTATATCTTAGGTCTGAGAATCAAAAGCTAAACAATTAGTGATGAATAGTTGTTTTTTTATCTACATATGTCTTTACACATCAAAATACTTTCTTTTAAAAATTAATTTAATCTATTTGTTGATGCACTTCGAGATATTTAAACTCGGTGCTCTGATACCATTTTTCTGTCACAACCCAATCCCTAGATTGTGGCAAATATGTAATATCCATAACTTGGATGTTCGAAGGTAAAACAAATTTTTTTGTTAGAAAATAATACTTTTAAATGATCTTTTAGTTTATACTATATAGTACCGTAAATTATAAGTCAAGAAATAATGCAATAACTCCTATAATTATATAGAAAGGTATTAGTGATAAAAATACGATCATCTATCATTATATATAGAACAATAATATTCTCATATTTATGTAATCACCAAACACTTTAATTTAATAAGTCATAAAGCACCAAAATAATGCTTAGCATCCATCATTCCTTATTCCTAACGATTACATAGCTAATTAAATGATACAGACCATAAGGTTTCCAAATTAAATACATAAACAATCTCTAGAAGATATGAACTATAACTATAAATAGAACTAAGCTAAGATCAAATTGGCTCTATTAATAAATTACCTTTTCCCCAGTCGCATCAATGGGTTCCTGGAAGGGGGGAGATATAATGTTGAACTTAGAAAGTGTAACTCCCATTTTCATTTTACAAATTATAACAATTATGAAAGATAAGAGAAGATATTTTTATTCATTTTTGAGTGCATTACAATGCTAACCGAATGTTAGAGCTATTAAGTAAAGTGGAAGAATAACTAATGAATATGCAACTATAACATTCATGGGCATCTCATTAGTATAATACCCATAGAATGATGCTAAATACAAGCAAACAATCACTAAAGTTATGAAAAATAAAGAGAAATTCATGTTTTGATGATGAATTTTATCTAGAAGGTTAAGAGATGAAGAAGTTGTGCAAACAAATGGTTGAAGGAACAAGTATTTATAGGGCAAAAAAAACTAGCCGTTTATGACCGTTGGTGAATAGTGTTCATGACCGTTGGGGGTGTAGTTGTTTTCTATTATGGGATTTTAACAATTCTAAGTTGTTGAAGTAACCAATAGGTGGGAATAATTAATTTATGGGTGTTAGAGAAACTTTTTCAGAAAAGTTTGTGAGTCAAAAATGCTAGACTAAGTAATATAAGAAGATTGGGAAATTTTCATTTTTTTTTACTATTCACCAGGTACTATTCATAGTGGGTCCCACAGTGGGGTCCGCAAGGGTCCCACAGTAGGGTCCACATGGGTCCCACAGCGGGGTCCACCCCATGGGTTCCACATGTTGATGCAGTAGTGACACATTGATGACTTAAGCAAATTACTATGCTTGATATTTTGAATATGTTATTATTCCACTATGCTTATTATTTTTAATATTTTATTAGAATAGTATCCCAAGTTTTTCCTATAAATAGCCCTTCCAAAACTCATCTTGAAATCACAAAAACCTCATTTCCTTTCTCTTACTCTACCCAAAAAATATTCTTAACATCCTTCTAAAGTTCTAAACCTCGGAGATCTAGGCGAAGTTCTGTCCATAACGCTAGCCTTTTAGGTAAGCTCTTCCCGAGCCTTTCTTTTCAGTTATTTAGTTATTATATATGTATAGATTATTTTACTATGCCGTTATAATGCAAAAATTTATATATAGATTAATTTACTATGCCGTTATAATGCCAAAATTTATATATAGATTATTTTACTATGCCGTTATAATGCAAAAATTTATATATAGATTAATTTACTATGCCGTTATAATTTATATATAGATTATTTTACTATGCCGTTATAATGCAAAAATTTATATATAGATTATTTTACTATGACGTTATAATGCCAAAAGTTATATGTAGATTATTTTACTATGCCGTTATAATACCAAAAATTTATATATAGATTATTTTACTATAATGCCAAATTTATATATTGATTATGTTACCATGCCATTATAATGCCAAAATTTATATAGATTACTTTACTATGCCATTAAAATGCTAAAATTTATATATGGATTATTTTACCATGTCGTCATATTTTACAAATGCCAAAATTGAAATATGAACTATTTTTTTATGTATCCTCATAATAGTAAACTTATATAGGCTATGGTCATACTTTGGACTATTATTATGGACTCTTATGACCTTATTCCCTATTATTATGGACAAGTATTATGACCTGGACTTTTCAGTATGACCATGACCACGACTTTTAGATCAGGACCTTGTCATGGACAACTATAGTATGACCATACGCCTGGACATAAAATAAGCACTAAAACAAGAAAAATGGGATAATAACAATATTAAGCTAACATTTCATAATGTAGATTTTATGTAATTTAATAGTTTGTGTTTTTATCAGGAAGCTAACAATTTCGATTGTTTTATCAAGACGCAAGGTAAGTAGAATCCTCATCTACAATACAAGTATTTTATGTGTCTTATGTGCATTTATATGCTTTATATGTTAATCTGTCATATTGTTCTTATGCATAAGTTATTTTCAAGAATGTTATATTATGCATAAGCACGCTTAATGTTCACAGACAAGTTATTGAAAACGTTAAAGTAGAGGTGCTGCTTGGGAGACCTAAGTCCCAAAAATGTAAGGAGGGAGATGTACGTCCCTATATGATGAATGTTTATGAGGGAAATTCCCTATTATCATGTTTATGTTCAGGTGGGAATGTGATTCCCTATGTAATGCCGGCAGCAGCATCCTCTAGGGCCCAAAAAGAAAGGAAAGTGAAAGAAAGAAAATACATAGCATGTTGCATGTTTATTTTAATGCATATGAGGTAGTTATTCTACTTACTGAGCCTTAGCTCATCAGATAATGTTTTGTATTGTAGGTAAGAGACCCCAAATATAAATTGTTGATGAGTATACGTGGGGCCAACATGACTGTACATATGGGGCTGACCTGAAGGGAGTGGAGTTCTGCTATGCTATTTTATAAATAAACAAGAAACTTGGTTTTATTATATTTCATTAAAAGTATTTTGTGAACTTTATCATTTACTTAAAGCTTTAAAAAGTATTTCATGAACTTTGTAATTTACATAAAGCTTTTCAATTTATCAGTTGGATACATTTTCATTTCTACGTTAAGGTGTAGTAATGCCACGAAAATGATTTATAAAAGTATTAAGATTTGTATGTAAGATAAAGTTTTTATCTAGTTGTGAGTATTGTGTGGTTAAGGTTATAAACATTATTTATGTATTGTTTAATAAAGTTTTTGTAAATTCAGAATTTCAGTATTGTCATATTTAGGTTAAAATTTGTTTTTACTCTATATATATGTATGTTAAGAAAGGAGTTCGTTACAGAGTGGTATCAGAGCGGTTCGGTTTTGAAGACAATCCCATATGTACAAGCATGATGGTAAGCGTGGTACTCATCAAGTAAGTCCTTATAAATATATATATTTGCGTTAAAATTTAATCCCTTAGCAAAGTTATATCTAGCGCTACTTGACGTGTAAATAAGTGATATGGTGATTTACTTTCAAGAAAGTTTTATTCATGGTAATCATCCCAACTCATGACCTTTTAGAATTGAAGAATGGAAGGACATGCAGCTGGAGAGCCTACTGCAGAGCAAACTATTCCAAATGTTGCTGAGCTAATGCGGAGATTTCAGGAAGAAAGGGAGAAAAACCAACGATTAGAAGAGTTACTAGAACAATTCCTAAGGCAACAAAGAAATGAAGGACGACCACAGGGTAATGAAGAATCACCACATGAGAGCGCAGACCACCCACCAACAAATGGAGCACAACAACACGCACCACCTCCGACTCCTTCAATAGAAGTCAGAAATGCGACAGCCAATTACTCTCCGGAGACCTTTATGAAATTCCACCCCCCGGAATTTTATGGAAGCATTGATTCAAAAGTAACAGAGAATTGGATTCGCACGATGGAAAGACTTTTTGATCTAGCTCGAGTCCCCCAAGTTGACAAAGTACGGCTAGCAATATACTTGTTGAGGGAGGATGCTAGCTATTGGTGGGATACTATGGCGGCCATCCATGGAGTAGACACAATGACTTGGGAACATTTTCGAAACTTGTTGGAAGAAAGATACCTTACAACTGCCTTAAAAGATGAAAAAGCAAGAGAATTCACCTACCTAAGGCAGAAAAAGATGCTGATGGAAGAGTTTATTCGAAAATTTAATGAACTCTCAAGATACGCCCCCCACATGGTCTGTACGGATGAATTAAAAATAAAGCATTTCAAAAATGCTATTCATCCTGACATCCGTAAAGATCTCGAAGTAGCAGACTTGGAGGGAGCTTCTTTTTCCAAAGTAGCTGACAAAGCCTTGAAGATCGAAAGGGCAATACTGATGCAAGAACGGGAGAAAGAAGCTGAATTCAGAAGACAGGGCGCAAGGAACTTCCGAAATCGGCAAAATAACCATTTCATAAAAGGTGGTCCAAGTCAGAGAAATAGTGACAAGAAGCGGCCTAACCAGTGGAGTTTCAACAACAACAACAAGAAGAGAGGAAAGGAGCAGTCCCAAGAAAAGCCAGGATTTCCTCAATGCCCCAAATGTAACAGATATCATCCTGGTGAATGTCGGATTGGTACTAACACATGCTACATATGTGGGAAGCCGGGACACTTTGCAAAGGAATGTTCCAACCGTACCGAACAGTATAAAGGAGGAGAAGAAAAGAAAACAAACGCCAGAGTCTTTGCCCTGACTCGGGAAGAAGCGGAAGCAAGTCCATCCACAGTAATCTCAGGTCAGCTCCTTTTCAATAATGTCCCTGCATCAGTATTAGTTGATTCTGGAGCTACACACTCATTCGCATCAGTGCATTTAGTTGGTAGACTAAATGGATTACCTGTTGAGATGGATACAATTTTTAGTGTAGCACTACCCTCCGGGGAAGTGCTATACTCAACTCATTGGTATAAGACTATACCAATTACAATCAATGACAGGGAACTATATGTTAACCTGATCATTATCGACATGAAGGACTATGACGTCATTTTAGGAATGGATTTCCTAACAACGTATAACGCTAGAATCGACTGTAGTAAGAAAGAAGTCGTTTTTGCACCGGTTGGAGAAGAAGAAGTTCATTTTCAAGGGAAAGAGAAGCGAACCCCTTCACCAATGATTTCTGCAGCAAAGGCCAGGAAATTATTAGCAAACGGATGCACCGGATATCTAGCAATGATTTGTGACGTCTCGAAAGAGAAGCTTGCGCGACCTGAAGACGTTCATATTGTACGCGAATTCATGGAAGTATTTCCAGAAGATCTTCCTGGAATTCCTCCCGATCGTGAAATTGAGTTTGAGATCGAGTTGTTACCTGGTACAACTCCGATTTCAAAGGCCCCTTACCGCATGGCACCTGCCGAACTAAAGGAACTAAAGACTCAACTGGAGGAACTTTTGGAAAAGAAGTTTATAAGACCCAGTCATTCACCGTGGGGAGCCCCAGTACTATTCGTGAAGAAGAAGGATGGCACAATGAGAATGTGCATTGATTACAGGGAGCTCAACAAAGTGACGATTAAAAATAAGTACCCGCTACCAAGGATTGATGATTTATTCGACCAACTACAAGGAGCGGCAGTATTTTCAAAGATAGACCTTCGTTCGGGATACCACCAGCTCAAGGTGAAGGAACATGATATTCCCAAAACGGCGTTTCGAACTCGTTACGGACATTACGAATTTCTGGTGATGCCATTTGGACTAACCAATGCTCCTGCAGCTTTCATGGACCTCATGAATAGAGTATTTAAGGATTTCTTGGATAAATTTGTTGTTGTGTTTATCGATGATATCCTTATATACTCAAAGTCAGAAAAAGAACATGAGGAACATCTAAGACGTACGCTGGAAACTCTCAAAAAGGAACAACTGTATGCCAAATTCAAGAAGTGTGAATTTTGGCTCGACATGATTAACTTTTTGGGACATGTTGTATCAAAAAGTGGGATTTTGGTGGATCCAGCTAAGGTGGAAGCAGTAAAAGAATGGTCCCAGCCAAGGAATGCAACTGAAATAAGAAGTTTTCTGGGCTTAGCTGGATATTATCGACGATTCATAGAAGGGTTTTCCAAAATCGCAACCCCACTTACGGCACTCACTAGAATGAATAGTCGATTCATATGGACGGAAGCTTGTGAGAAGAGTTTTATGGAATTAAAGAATCGACTAACTAATGCCCCAGTCCTCACCATCCCGAATAGTACAGACGAGTTTGAAATTTTCTGTGACGCTTCAAAGATGGGATTAGGAGCGGTGTTGATGCAAGAAGAAAGAGTAGTAGCTTACGCCTCCAGACAATTAAAGGATTACGAGAAGAACTACCCCACACATGATCTAGAGTTAGCTGCGGTAGTTTTTGCCTTGAAAATTTGGAGACATTATCTCTATGGAGTAAGATGTAAAAATTTTACCGATCACAAAAGTCTGAAGTACTTCTTTACCCAGAAAGAACTTAATATGAGACAAAGAAGGTGGTTGGAATTAGTCAAAGACTACGACTGTGAAATTTTATACCACCCTGGGAAAGCCAACAAAGTAGCGGATGCATTGAGTAGAAAGACGTCGACAAGCTTGATGTTCCTTCAAGCCTTGTCCAAACCGCTACAAGAAGAAGTAGTAAGATCGGGCATAGAAGTAGTAATCGGAGGATTGTCCAATCTGACGTTGCAGTCGACTCTGCTGGAGGAAATAAAAGAAGGTCAAGAATCAGATCCTCACCTGACCGAGGTCAAAGCAGAAGTCAAAGAAGAAAAAGTGAAGAATTTTAATGTTTCTGACGCAGGAATATTAAAATTTAATGAAAGAATTTGCGTACCTGCAAGAGAGGACATTAAGAAAAAGATTATGAATGAAGCCCATAATACTCCATACACGGTACACCCAGGCTCAACAAAGATGTACAGAAGTTTGAAGGAACACTTTTGGTGGCCTGGCATGAAGAAAGACGTAGCCCAATATGTAGCTCGATGCCTTACTTGCCAGAGGATTAAGGCAGAACATCAACGACCTGGAGGAGAACTGCAACCCTTGGAAATACCAGAATGGAAATGGGAGCAGATTGCAATGGACTTTGTTATTGGACTTCCACGAACAAGCAAAGGATATGATTCAATATGGGTCATCATCGACCGATTAACAAAGTCTGCTCATTTCCTTCCGGTAAAGGTGACGTACACAGGGGACCAGTTAGGGGAAGCTTATGTGCAAGAGATAGTACGATTGCATGGAATTCCAATTTCCATAGTGTCAGATAGAGACTCAAAATTTACCTCGAAGTTCTGGCAAAGCTTGCACAAGGCTATGGGGACAAGATTGAAATTTAGTACAGCTTTCCACCCACAAACAGATGGTCAAACAGAAAGGACTATACAGACTCTTGAAGATATGCTAAGAGCGTGTGTCCTGGACTTTGAAGGATCGTGGAGTAAATATTTACCGCTGATTGAATTTGCCTATAACAATAGTTATCAGGAAACCATAGGGATGGCACCCTATGAAGCGTTATATGGGCGGAAGTGTCGATCTCCTATCCATTGGCATGAAGTGGGTGAAAGAAAGTACATAGAGCAACAAACTGGACCAGATATGGTGACGTCGACAACGGAAGCCGTTCGAAAAATTCAACAGAGGATAGCAACAGCCCAAAGTCGACAAAAGTGCTATGCAGACAAACGAAGAAGACCATTAGAGTTCCAAGTCGGAGAAAAAGTATTTCTGCGGATAACGCCAATGAAAGGTGTTATGAGATTTGGACAAAAAGGGAAATTGAACCCAAGGTTCATTGGACCTTTTGAAATACTAGACCGAATTGGAAAAGTGGCCTATAAATTGGCACTGCCACCAGAGTTGTCGGATGTACATGATGTATTCCATGTGTCTATGTTGAAGAAATACATTCCTGATTCCAGTCACGTGTTGAAACATGAAGTTATCCAGGTGGACAAAGACCTTACTTATGAGGAAAAGCCTGTCCAAATTTTGGATCGAAAGAATAAGGTCTTAAGAAATAAAGAATTACCTTTGGTCAAAGTATTGTGGAGAAGCCAGGCAATAGAAGAGGCTACGTGGGAGCGTGAGGATGAGATGAAAGCTAAACATCCCGATTTATTCTAGATTTTCGAGGACGAAAATTTATAAGGAGGGTAGATTGTAACTCCCATTTTCATTTTACAAATTATAACAATTATGAAAGATAAGAGAAGATATTTTTATTCATTTTTGAGTGCATTACAATGCTAACCGAATGTTAGAGCTATTAAGTAAAGTGGAAGAATAACTAATGAATATGCAACTATAACATTCATGGGCATTTCATTAGTATAATACCCATAGAATGATGCTAAATACAAGCAAACAATCACTAAAGTTATGAAAAATAAAGAGAAATTCATGTTTTGATGATGAATTTTATCTAGAAGGTTAAGAGATGAAGAAGTTGTGCAAACAAATGGTTGAAGGAACAAGTATTTATAGGGCAAAAAAAACTAGCCGTTTATGACCGTTGGTGAATAGTGTTCATGACCGTTGGGGGTGTAGTTGTTTTCTATTATGGGATTTTAACAATTCTAAGTTGTTGAAGTAACCAATAGGTGGGAATAATTAATTTATGGGTGTTAGAGAAACTTTTTCAGAAAAGTTTGTGAGTCAAAAATGCTAGACTAAGTAATATAAGAAGATTGGGAAATTTTCATTTTTTTTACTATTCACCAGGTACTATTCATAGTGGGTCCCACAGTGGGGTCCGCAAGGGTCCCACAGTAGGGTCCACATGGGTCCCACAGCGAGGTCCACCCCATGGGTTCCACATGTTGATGCAGTAGTGACACATTGATGACTTAAGCAAATTACTATGCTTGATATTTTGAATATGTTATTATTCCACTATGCTTATTATTTTTAATATTTTATTATAATAGTATCCCAAGTTTTTCCTATAAATAGCCCTTCCAAAACTCATCTTGAAATCACAAAAACCTCATTTCCTTTCTCTTACTCTACCCAAAAAATATTCTTAACATCCTTCTAAAGTTCTAAACCTCGGAGATCTAGGCGAAGTTCTGTCCATAACGCTAGCCTTTTAGGTAAGCTCTTCCCGAGCCTTTCTTTTCAGTTATTTAGTTATTATATATGTATAGATTATTTTACTATGCCGTTATAATGCAAAAATTTATATGTAGATTAATTTACTATGCCGTTATAATGCAAAAATTTATATATAGATTAATTTACTATGCCGTTATAATGCCAAAATTTATATATAGATTATTTTACTATGCCGTTATAATGCAAAAATTTATATATAGATTAATTTACTATGCCGTTATAATTTATATATAGATTATTTTACTATGCCGTTATAATGCAAAAATTTATATATAGATTATTTTACTATGACGTTATAATGCCAAAAGTTATATGTAGATTATTTTACTATGCCGTTATAATACCAAAAATTTATATATAGATTATTTTACTATAATGCCAAATTTATATATTGATTATGTTACCATGCCATTATAATGCCAAAATTTATATAGATTACTTTACTATGCCATTAAAATGCTAAAATTTATATATGGATTATTTTACCATGTCGTCATATTTTACAAATGCCAAAATTGAAATATGAACTATTTTTTTATGTATCCTCATAATAGTAAACTTATATAGGCTATGGTCATACTTTGGACTATTATTATGGACTCTTATGACCTTATTCCCTATTATTATGGACAAGTATTATGACCTGGACTTTTCAGTATGACCATGACCACGACTTTTAGATCAGGACCTTGTCATGGACAACTATAGTATGACCATACGCCTGGACATAAAATAAGCACTAAAACAAGAAAAATGGGATAATAACAATATTAAGCTAACATTTCATAATGTAGATTTTATGTAATTTAATAGTTTGTGTTTTTATCAGGAAGCTAACAATTTCGATTGTTTTATCAAGACGCAAGGTAAGTAGAATCCTCATCTACAATACAAGTATTTTATGTGTCTTATGTGCATTTATATGCTTTATATGTTAATCTGTCATATTGTTCTTATGCATAAGTTATTTTCAAGAATGTTATATTATGCATAAGCACGCTTAATGTTCACAGACAAGTTATTGAAAACGTTAAAGTAGAGGTGCTGCTTGGGAGACCTAAGTCCCAAAAATGTAAGGAGGGAGATGTACGTCCCTATATGATGAATGTTTATGAGGGAAATTCCCTATTATCATGTTTATGTTCAGGTGGGAATGTGATTCCCTATGTAATGCCGGCAGCAGCATCCTCTAGGGCCCAAAAAGAAAGGAAAGTGAAAGAAAGAAAATACATAGCATGTTGCATGTTTATTTTAATGCATATGAGGTAGTTATTCTACTTACTGAGCCTTAGCTCATCAGATAATGTTTTGTATTGTAGGTAAGAGACCCCAAATATAAATTGTTGATGAGTATACGTGGGGCCAACATGACTGTACATATGGGGCTGACCTGAAGGGAGTGGAGTTCTGCTATGCTATTTTATAAATAAACAAGAAACTTGGTTTTATTATATTTCATTAAAAGTATTTTGTGAACTTTATCATTTACTTAAAGCTTTAAAAAGTATTTCATGAACTTTGTAATTTACATAAAGCTTTTCAATTTATCAGTTGGATACATTTTCATTTCTACGTTAAGGTGTAGTAATGCCACGAAAATGATTTATAAAAGTATTAAGATTTGTATGTAAGATAAAGTTTTTATCTAGTTGTGAGTATTGTGTGGTTAAGGTTATAAACATTATTTATGTATTGTTTAATAAAGTTTTTGTAAATTCAGAATTTCAGTATTGTCATATTTAGGTTAAAATTTGTTTTTACTCTATATATATGTATGTTAAGAAAGGAGTTCGTTACAGAGTGGTATCAGAGCGGTTCGGTTTTGAAGACAATCCCATATGTACAAGCATGATGGTAAGCGTGGTACTCATCAAGTAAGTCCTTATAAATATATATATTTGCGTTAAAATTTAATCCCTTAGCAAAGTTATATCTAGCGCTACTTGACGTGTAAATAAGTGATATGGTGATTTACTTTCAAGAAAGTTTTATTCATGGTAATCATCCCAACTCATGACCTTTTAGAATTGAAGAATGGAAGGACATGCAGCTGGAGAGCCTACTGCAGAGCAAACTATTCCAAATGTTGCTGAGCTAATGCGGAGATTTCAGGAAGAAAGGGAGAAAAACCAACGATTAGAAGAGTTACTAGAACAATTCCTAAGGCAACAAAGAAATGAAGGACGACCACAGGGTAATGAAGAATCACCACATGAGAGCGCAGACCACCCACCAACAAATGGAGCACAACAACACGCACCACCTCCGACTCCTTCAATAGAAGTCAGAAATGCGACAGCCAATTACTCTCCGGAGACCTTTATGAAATTCCACCCCCCGGAATTTTATGGAAGCATTGATTCAAAAGTAACAGAGAATTGGATTCGCACGATGGAAAGACTTTTTGATCTAGCTCGAGTCCCCCAAGTTGACAAAGTACGGCTAGCAATATACTTGTTGAGGGAGGATGCTAGCTATTGGTGGGATACTATGGCGGCCATCCATGGAGTAGACACAATGACTTGGGAACATTTTCGAAACTTGTTGGAAGAAAGATACCTTACAACTGCCTTAAAAGATGAAAAAGCAAGAGAATTCACCTACCTAAGGCAGAAAAAGATGCTGATGGAAGAGTTTATTCGAAAATTTAATGAACTCTCAAGATACGCCCCCCACATGGTCTGTACGGATGAATTAAAAATAAAGCATTTCAAAAATGCTATTCATCCTGACATCCGTAAAGATCTCGAAGTAGCAGACTTGGAGGGAGCTTCTTTTTCCAAAGTAGCTGACAAAGCCTTGAAGATCGAAAGGGCAATACTGATGCAAGAACGGGAGAAAGAAGCTGAATTCAGAAGACAGGGCGCAAGGAACTTCCGAAATCGGCAAAATAACCATTTCATAAAAGGTGGTCCAAGTCAGAGAAATAGTGACAAGAAGCGGCCTAACCAGTGGAGTTTCAACAACAACAACAAGAAGAGAGGAAAGGAGCAGTCCCAAGAAAAGCCAGGATTTCCTCAATGCCCCAAATGTAACAGATATCATCCTGGTGAATGTCGGATTGGTACTAACACATGCTACATATGTGGGAAGCCGGGACACTTTGCAAAGGAATGTTCCAACCGTACCGAACAGTATAAAGGAGGAGAAGAAAAGAAAACAAACGCCAGAGTCTTTGCCCTGACTCGGGAAGAAGCGGAAGCAAGTCCATCCACAGTAATCTCAGGTCAGCTCCTTTTCAATAATGTCCCTGCATCAGTATTAGTTGATTCTGGAGCTACACACTCATTCGCATCAGTGCATTTAGTTGGTAGACTAAATGGATTACCTGTTGAGATGGATACAATTTTTAGTGTAGCACTACCCTCCGGGGAAGTGCTATACTCAACTCATTGGTATAAGACTATACCAATTACAATCAATGACAGGGAACTATATGTTAACCTGATCATTATCGACATGAAGGACTATGACGTCATTTTAGGAATGGATTTCCTAACAACGTATAACGCTAGAATCGACTGTAGTAAGAAAGAAGTCGTTTTTGCACCGGTTGGAGAAGAAGAAGTTCATTTTCAAGGGAAAGAGAAGCGAACCCCTTCACCAATGATTTCTGCAGCAAAGGCCAGGAAATTATTAGCAAACGGATGCACCGGATATCTAGCAATGATTTGTGACGTCTCGAAAGAGAAGCTTGCGCGACCTGAAGACGTTCATATTGTACGCGAATTCATGGAAGTATTTCCAGAAGATCTTCCTGGAATTCCTCCCGATCGTGAAATTGAGTTTGAGATCGAGTTGTTACCTGGTACAACTCCGATTTCAAAGGCCCCTTACCGCATGGCACCTGCCGAACTAAAGGAACTAAAGACTCAACTGGAGGAACTTTTGGAAAAGAAGTTTATAAGACCCAGTCATTCACCGTGGGGAGCCCCAGTACTATTCGTGAAGAAGAAGGATGGCACAATGAGAATGTGCATTGATTACAGGGAGCTCAACAAAGTGACGATTAAAAATAAGTACCCGCTACCAAGGATTGATGATTTATTCGACCAACTACAAGGAGCGGCAGTATTTTCAAAGATAGACCTTCGTTCGGGATACCACCAGCTCAAGGTGAAGGAACATGATATTCCCAAAACGGCGTTTCGAACTCGTTACGGACATTACGAATTTCTGGTGATGCCATTTGGACTAACCAATGCTCCTGCAGCTTTCATGGACCTCATGAATAGAGTATTTAAGGATTTCTTGGATAAATTTGTTGTTGTGTTTATCGATGATATCCTTATATACTCAAAGTCAGAAAAAGAACATGAGGAACATCTAAGACGTACGCTGGAAACTCTCAAAAAGGAACAACTGTATGCCAAATTCAAGAAGTGTGAATTTTGGCTCGACATGATTAACTTTTTGGGACATGTTGTATCAAAAAGTGGGATTTTGGTGGATCCAGCTAAGGTGGAAGCAGTAAAAGAATGGTCCCAGCCAAGGAATGCAACTGAAATAAGAAGTTTTCTGGGCTTAGCTGGATATTATCGACGATTCATAGAAGGGTTTTCCAAAATCGCAACCCCACTTACGGCACTCACTAGAATGAATAGTCGATTCATATGGACGGAAGCTTGTGAGAAGAGTTTTATGGAATTAAAGAATCGACTAACTAATGCCCCAGTCCTCACCATCCCGAATAGTACAGACGAGTTTGAAATTTTCTGTGACGCTTCAAAGATGGGATTAGGAGCGGTGTTGATGCAAGAAGAAAGAGTAGTAGCTTACGCCTCCAGACAATTAAAGGATTACGAGAAGAACTACCCCACACATGATCTAGAGTTAGCTGCGGTAGTTTTTGCCTTGAAAATTTGGAGACATTATCTCTATGGAGTAAGATGTAAAAATTTTACCGATCACAAAAGTCTGAAGTACTTCTTTACCCAGAAAGAACTTAATATGAGACAAAGAAGGTGGTTGGAATTAGTCAAAGACTACGACTGTGAAATTTTATACCACCCTGGGAAAGCCAACAAAGTAGCGGATGCATTGAGTAGAAAGACGTCGACAAGCTTGATGTTCCTTCAAGCCTTGTCCAAACCGCTACAAGAAGAAGTAGTAAGATCGGGCATAGAAGTAGTAATCGGAGGATTGTCCAATCTGACGTTGCAGTCGACTCTGCTGGAGGAAATAAAAGAAGGTCAAGAATCAGATCCTCACCTGACCGAGGTCAAAGCAGAAGTCAAAGAAGAAAAAGTGAAGAATTTTAATGTTTCTGACGCAGGAATATTAAAATTTAATGAAAGAATTTGCGTACCTGCAAGAGAGGACATTAAGAAAAAGATTATGAATGAAGCCCATAATACTCCATACACGGTACACCCAGGCTCAACAAAGATGTACAGAAGTTTGAAGGAACACTTTTGGTGGCCTGGCATGAAGAAAGACGTAGCCCAATATGTAGCTCGATGCCTTACTTGCCAGAGGATTAAGGCAGAACATCAACGACCTGGAGGAGAACTGCAACCCTTGGAAATACCAGAATGGAAATGGGAGCAGATTGCAATGGACTTTGTTATTGGACTTCCACGAACAAGCAAAGGATATGATTCAATATGGGTCATCATCGACCGATTAACAAAGTCTGCTCATTTCCTTCCGGTAAAGGTGACGTACACAGGGGACCAGTTAGGGGAAGCTTATGTGCAAGAGATAGTACGATTGCATGGAATTCCAATTTCCATAGTGTCAGATAGAGACTCAAAATTTACCTCGAAGTTCTGGCAAAGCTTGCACAAGGCTATGGGGACAAGATTGAAATTTAGTACAGCTTTCCACCCACAAACAGATGGTCAAACAGAAAGGACTATACAGACTCTTGAAGATATGCTAAGAGCGTGTGTCCTGGACTTTGAAGGATCGTGGAGTAAATATTTACCGCTGATTGAATTTGCCTATAACAATAGTTATCAGGAAACCATAGGGATGGCACCCTATGAAGCGTTATATGGGCGGAAGTGTCGATCTCCTATCCATTGGCATGAAGTGGGTGAAAGAAAGTACATAGAGCAACAAACTGGACCAGATATGGTGACGTCGACAACGGAAGCCGTTCGAAAAATTCAACAGAGGATAGCAACAGCCCAAAGTCGACAAAAGTGCTATGCAGACAAACGAAGAAGACCATTAGAGTTCCAAGTCGGAGAAAAAGTATTTCTGCGGATAACGCCAATGAAAGGTGTTATGAGATTTGGACAAAAAGGGAAATTGAACCCAAGGTTCATTGGACCTTTTGAAATACTAGACCGAATTGGAAAAGTGGCCTATAAATTGGCACTGCCACCAGAGTTGTCGGATGTACATGATGTATTCCATGTGTCTATGTTGAAGAAATACATTCCTGATTCCAGTCACGTGTTGAAACATGAAGTTATCCAGGTGGACAAAGACCTTACTTATGAGGAAAAGCCTGTCCAAATTTTGGATCGAAAGAATAAGGTCTTAAGAAATAAAGAATTACCTTTGGTCAAAGTATTGTGGAGAAGCCAGGCAATAGAAGAGGCTACGTGGGAGCGTGAGGATGAGATGAAAGCTAAACATCCCGATTTATTCTAGATTTTCGAGGACGAAAATTTATAAGGAGGGTAGATTGTAACTCCCATTTTCATTTTACAAATTATAACAATTATGAAAGATAAGAGAAGATATTTTTATTCATTTTTGAGTGCATTACAATGCTAACCGAATGTTAGAGCTATTAAGTAAAGTGGAAGAATAACTAATGAATATGCAACTATAACATTCATGGGCATTTCATTAGTATAATACCCATAGAATGATGCTAAATACAAGCAAACAATCACTAAAGTTATGAAAAATAAAGAGAAATTCATGTTTTGATGATGAATTTTATCTAGAAGGTTAAGAGATGAAGAAGTTGTGCAAACAAATGGTTGAAGGAACAAGTATTTATAGGGCAAAAAAAACTAGCCGTTTATGACCGTTGGTGAATAGTGTTCATGACCGTTGGGGGTGTAGTTGTTTTCTATTATGGGATTTTAACAATTCTAAGTTGTTGAAGTAACCAATAGGTGGGAATAATTAATTTATGGGTGTTAGAGAAACTTTTTCAGAAAAGTTTGTGAGTCAAAAATGCTAGACTAAGTAATATAAGAAGATTGGGAAATTTTCATTTTTTTTACTATTCACCAGGTACTATTCATAGTGGGTCCCACAGTGGGGTCCGCAAGGGTCCCACAGTAGGGTCCACATGGGTCCCACAGCGAGGTCCACCCCATGGGTTCCACATGTTGATGCAGTAGTGACACATTGATGACTTAAGCAAATTACTATGCTTGATATTTTGAATATGTTATTATTCCACTATGCTTATTATTTTTAATATTTTATTATAATAGTATCCCAAGTTTTTCCTATAAATAGCCCTTCCAAAACTCATCTTGAAATCACAAAAACCTCATTTCCTTTCTCTTACTCTACCCAAAAAATATTCTTAACATCCTTCTAAAGTTCTAAACCTCGGAGATCTAGGCGAAGTTCTGTCCATAACGCTAGCCTTTTAGGTAAGCTCTTCCCGAGCCTTTCTTTTCAGTTATTTAGTTATTATATATGTATAGATTATTTTACTATGCCGTTATAATGCAAAAATTTATATGTAGATTAATTTACTATGCCGTTATAATGCAAAAATTTATATATAGATTAATTTACTATGCCGTTATAATGCCAAAATTTATATATAGATTATTTTACTATGCCGTTATAATGCAAAAATTTATATATAGATTAATTTACTATGCCGTTATAATTTATATATAGATTATTTTACTATGCCGTTATAATGCAAAAATTTATATATAGATTATTTTACTATGACGTTATAATGCCAAAAGTTATATGTAGATTATTTTACTATGCCGTTATAATACCAAAAATTTATATATAGATTATTTTACTATAATGCCAAATTTATATATTGATTATGTTACCATGCCATTATAATGCCAAAATTTATATAGATTACTTTACTATGCCATTAAAATGCTAAAATTTATATATGGATTATTTTACCATGTCGTCATATTTTACAAATGCCAAAATTGAAATATGAACTATTTTTTTATGTATCCTCATAATAGTAAACTTATATAGGCTATGGTCATACTTTGGACTATTATTATGGACTCTTATGACCTTATTCCCTATTATTATGGACAAGTATTATGACCTGGACTTTTCAGTATGACCATGACCACGACTTTTAGATCAGGACCTTGTCATGGACAACTATAGTATGACCATACGCCTGGACATAAAATAAGCACTAAAACAAGAAAAATGGGATAATAACAATATTAAGCTAACATTTCATAATGTAGATTTTATGTAATTTAATAGTTTGTGTTTTTATCAGGAAGTTAACAATTTCGATTGTTTTATCAAGACGCAAGGTAAGTAGAATCCTCATCTACAATACAAGTATTTTATGTGTCTTATGTGCATTTATATGCTTTATATGTTAATCTGTCATATTGTTCTTATGCATAAGTTATTTTCAAGAATGTTATATTATGCATAAGCACGCTTAATGTTCACAGACAAGTTATTGAAAACGTTAAAGTAGAGGTGCTGCTTGGGAGACCTAAGTCCCAAAAATGTAAGGAGGGAGATGTACGTCCCTATATGATGAATGTTTATGAGGGAAATTCCCTATTATCATGTTTATGTTCAGGTGGGAATGTGATTCCCTATGTAATGCCGGCAGCAGCATCCTCTAGGGCCCAAAAAGAAAGGAAAGTGAAAGAAAGAAAATACATAGCATGTTGCATGTTTATTTTAATGCATATGAGGTAGTTATTCTACTTACTGAGCCTTAGCTCATCAGATAATGTTTTGTATTGTAGGTAAGAGACCCCAAATATAAATTGTTGATGAGTATACGTGGGGCCAACATGACTGTACATATGGGGCTGACCTGAAGGGAGTGGAGTTCTGCTATGCTATTTTATAAATAAACAAGAAACTTGGTTTTATTATATTTCATTAAAAGTATTTTGTGAACTTTATCATTTACTTAAAGCTTTAAAAAGTATTTCATGAACTTTGTAATTTACATAAAGCTTTTCAATTTATCAGTTGGATACATTTTCATTTCTACGTTAAGGTGTAGTAATGCCACGAAAATGATTTATAAAAGTATTAAGATTTGTATGTAAGATAAAGTTTTTATCTAGTTGTGAGTATTGTGTGGTTAAGGTTATAAACATTATTTATGTATTGTTTAATAAAGTTTTTGTAAATTCAGAATTTCAGTATTGTCATATTTAGGTTAAAATTTGTTTTTACTCTATATATATGTATGTTAAGAAAGGAGTTCGTTACAGAGTGGTATCAGAGCGGTTCGGTTTTGAAGACAATCCCATATGTACAAGCATGATGGTAAGCGTGGTACTCATCAAGTAAGTCCTTATAAATATATATATTTGCGTTAAAATTTAATCCCTTAGCAAAGTTATATCTAGCGCTACTTGACGTGTAAATAAGTGATATGGTGATTTACTTTCAAGAAAGTTTTATTCATGGTAATCATCCCAACTCATGACCTTTTAGAATTGAAGAATGGAAGGACATGCAGCTGGAGAGCCTACTGCAGAGCAAACTATTCCAAATGTTGCTGAGCTAATGCGGAGATTTCAGGAAGAAAGGGAGAAAAACCAACGATTAGAAGAGTTACTAGAACAATTCCTAAGGCAACAAAGAAATGAAGGACGACCACAGGGTAATGAAGAATCACCACATGAGAGCGCAGACCACCCACCAACAAATGGAGCACAACAACACGCACCACCTCCGACTCCTTCAATAGAAGTCAGAAATGAGACAGCCAATTACTCTCCGGAGACCTTTATGAAATTCCACCCCCCGGAATTTTATGGAAGCATTGATTCAAAAGTAACAGAGAATTGGATTCGCACGATGGAAAGACTTTTTGATCTAGCTCGAGTCCCCCAAGTTGACAAAGTACGGCTAGCAATATACTTGTTGAGGGAGGATGCTAGCTATTGGTGGGATACTATGGCGGCCATCCATGGAGTAGACACAATGACTTGGGAACATTTTCGAAACTTGTTGGAAGAAAGATACCTTACAACTGCCTTAAAAGATGAAAAAGCAAGAGAATTCACCTACCTAAGGCAGAAAAAGATGCTGATGGAAGAGTTTATTCGAAAATTTAATGAACTCTCAAGATACGCCCCCCACATGGTCTGTACGGATGAATTAAAAATAAAGCATTTCAAAAATGCTATTCATCCTGACATCCGTAAAGATCTCGAAGTAGCAGACTTGGAGGGAGCTTCTTTTTCCAAAGTAGCTGACAAAGCCTTGAAGATCGAAAGGGCAATACTGATGCAAGAACGGGAGAAAGAAGCTGAATTCAGAAGACAGGGCGCAAGGAACTTCCGAAATCGGCAAAATAACCATTTCATAAAAGGTGGTCCAAGTCAGAGAAATAGTGACAAGAAGCGGCCTAACCAGTGGAGTTTCAACAACAACAACAAGAAGAGAGGAAAGGAGCAGTCCCAAGAAAAGCCAGGATTTCCTCAATGCCCCAAATGTAACAGATATCATCCTGGTGAATGTCGGATTGGTACTAACACATGCTACATATGTGGGAAGCCGGGACACTTTGCAAAGGAATGTTCCAACCGTACCGAACAGTATAAAGGAGGAGAAGAAAAGAAAACAAACGCCAGAGTCTTTGCCCTGACTCGGGAAGAAGCGGAAGCAAGTCCATCCACAGTAATCTCAGGTCAGCTCCTTTTCAATAATGTCCCTGCATCAGTATTAGTTGATTCTGGAGCTACACACTCATTCGCATCAGTGCATTTAGTTGGTAGACTAAATGGATTACCTGTTGAGATGGATACAATTTTTAGTGTAGCACTACCCTCCGGGGAAGTGCTATACTCAACTCATTGGTATAAGACTATACCAATTACAATCAATGACAGGGAACTATATGTTAACCTGATCATTATCGACATGAAGGACTATGACGTCATTTTAGGAATGGATTTCCTAACAACGTATAACGCTAGAATCGACTGTAGTAAGAAAGAAGTCGTTTTTGCACCGGTTGGAGAAGAAGAAGTTCATTTTCAAGGGAAAGAGAAGCGAACCCCTTCACCAATGATTTCTGCAGCAAAGGCCAGGAAATTATTAGCAAACGGATGCACCGGATATCTAGCAATGATTTGTGACGTCTCGAAAGAGAAGCTTGCGCGACCTGAAGACGTTCATATTGTACGCGAATTCATGGAAGTATTTCCAGAAGATCTTCCTGGAATTCCTCCCGATCGTGAAATTGAGTTTGAGATCGAGTTGTTACCTGGTACAACTCCGATTTCAAAGGCCCCTTACCGCATGGCACCTGCCGAACTAAAGGAACTAAAGACTCAACTGGAGGAACTTTTGGAAAAGAAGTTTATAAGACCCAGTCATTCACCGTGGGGAGCCCCAGTACTATTCGTGAAGAAGAAGGATGGCACAATGAGAATGTGCATTGATTACAGGGAGCTCAACAAAGTGACGATTAAAAATAAGTACCCGCTACCAAGGATTGATGATTTATTCGACCAACTACAAGGAGCGGCAGTATTTTCAAAGATAGACCTTCGTTCGGGATACCACCAGCTCAAGGTGAAGGAACATGATATTCCCAAAACGGCGTTTCGAACTCGTTACGGACATTACGAATTTCTGGTGATGCCATTTGGACTAACCAATGCTCCTGCAGCTTTCATGGACCTCATGAATAGAGTATTTAAGGATTTCTTGGATAAATTTGTTGTTGTGTTTATCGATGATATCCTTATATACTCAAAGTCAGAAAAAGAACATGAGGAACATCTAAGACGTACGCTGGAAACTCTCAAAAAGGAACAACTGTATGCCAAATTCAAGAAGTGTGAATTTTGGCTCGACAAGATTAACTTTTTGGGACATGTTGTATCAAAAAGTGGGATTTTGGTGGATCCAGCTAAGGTGGAAGCAGTAAAAGAATGGTCCCAGCCAAGGAATGCAACTGAAATAAGAAGTTTTCTGGGCTTAGCTGGATATTATCGACGATTCATAGAAGGGTTTTCCAAAATCGCAACCCCACTTACGGCACTCACTAGAATGAATAGTCGATTCATATGGACGGAAGCTTGTGAGAAGAGTTTTATGGAATTAAAGAATCGACTAACTAATGCCCCAGTCCTCACCATCCCGAATAGTACAGACGAGTTTGAAATTTTCTGTGACGCTTCAAAGATGGGATTAGGAGCGGTGTTGATGCAAGAAGAAAGAGTAGTAGCTTACGCCTCCAGACAATTAAAGGATTACGAGAAGAACTACCCCACACATGATCTAGAGTTAGCTGCGGTAGTTTTTGCCTTGAAAATTTGGAGACATTATCTCTATGGAGTAAGATGTAAAAATTTTACCGATCACAAAAGTCTGAAGTACTTCTTTACCCAGAAAGAACTTAATATGAGACAAAGAAGGTGGTTGGAATTAGTCAAAGACTACGACTGTGAAATTTTATACCACCCTGGGAAAGCCAACAAAGTAGCGGATGCATTGAGTAGAAAGACGTCGACAAGCTTGATGTTCCTTCAAGCCTTGTCCAAACCGCTACAAGAAGAAGTAGTAAGATCGGGCATAGAAGTAGTAATCGGAGGATTGTCCAATCTGACGTTGCAGTCGACTCTGCTGGAGGAAATAAAAGAAGGTCAAGAATCAGATCCTCACCTGACCGAGGTCAAAGCAGAAGTCAAAGAAGAAAAAGTGAAGAATTTTAATGTTTCTGACGCAGGAATATTAAAATTTAATGAAAGAATTTGCGTACCTGCAAGAGAGGACATTAAGAAAAAGATTATGAATGAAGCCCATAATACTCCATACACGGTACACCCAGGCTCAACAAAGATGTACAGAAGTTTGAAGGAACACTTTTGGTGGCCTGGCATGAAGAAAGACGTAGCCCAATATGTAGCTCGATGCCTTACTTGCCAGAGGATTAAGGCAGAACATCAACGACCTGGAGGAGAACTGCAACCCTTGGAAATACCAGAATGGAAATGGGAGCAGATTGCAATGGACTTTGTTATTGGACTTCCACGAACAAGCAAAGGATATGATTCAATATGGGTCATCATCGACCGATTAACAAAGTCTGCTCATTTCCTTCCGGTAAAGGTGACGTACACAGGGGACCAGTTAGGGGAAGCTTATGTGCAAGAGATAGTACGATTGCATGGAATTCCAATTTCCATAGTGTCAGATAGAGACTCAAAATTTACCTCGAAGTTCTGGCAAAGCTTGCACAAGGCTATGGGGACAAGATTGAAATTTAGTACAGCTTTCCACCCACAAACAGATGGTCAAACAGAAAGGACTATACAGACTCTTGAAGATATGCTAAGAGCGTGTGTCCTGGACTTTGAAGGATCGTGGAGTAAATATTTACCGCTGATTGAATTTGCCTATAACAATAGTTATCAGGAAACCATAGGGATGGCACCCTATGAAGCGTTATATGGGCGGAAGTGTCGATCTCCTATCCATTGGCATGAAGTGGGTGAAAGAAAGTACATAGAGCAACAAACTGGACCAGATATGGTGACGTCGACAACGGAAGCCGTTCGAAAAATTCAACAGAGGATAGCAACAGCCCAAAGTCGACAAAAGTGCTATGCAGACAAACGAAGAAGACCATTAGAGTTCCAAGTCGGAGAAAAAGTATTTCTGCGGATAACGCCAATGAAAGGTGTTATGAGATTTGGACAAAAAGGGAAATTGAACCCAAGGTTCATTGGACCTTTTGAAATACTAGACCGAATTGGAAAAGTGGCCTATAAATTGGCACTGCCACCAGAGTTGTCGGATGTACATGATGTATTCCATGTGTCTATGTTGAAGAAATACATTCCTGATTCCAGTCACGTGTTGAAACATGAAGTTATCCAGGTGGACAAAGACCTTACTTATGAGGAAAAGCCTGTCCAAATTTTGGATCGAAAGAATAAGGTCTTAAGAAATAAAGAATTACCTTTGGTCAAAGTATTGTGGAGAAGCCAGGCAATAGAAGAGGCTACGTGGGAGCGTGAGGATGAGATGAAAGCTAAACATCCCGATTTATTCTAGATTTTCGAGGACGAAAATTTATAAGGAGGGTAGATTGTAACTCCCATTTTCATTTTACAAATTATAACAATTATGAAAGATAAGAGAAGATATTTTTATTCATTTTTGAGTGCATTACAATGCTAACCGAATGTTAGAGCTATTAAGTAAAGTGGAAGAATAACTAATGAATATGCAACTATAACATTCATGGGCATTTCATTAGTATAATACCCATAGAATGATGCTAAATACAAGCAAACAATCACTAAAGTTATGAAAAATAAAGAGAAATTCATGTTTTGATGATGAATTTTATCTAGAAGGTTAAGAGATGAAGAAGTTGTGCAAACAAATGGTTGAAGGAACAAGTATTTATAGGGCAAAAAAAACTAGCCGTTTATGACCGTTGGTGAATAGTGTTCATGACCGTTGGGGGTGTAGTTGTTTTCTATTATGGGATTTTAACAATTCTAAGTTGTTGAAGTAACCAATAGGTGGGAATAATTAATTTATGGGTGTTAGAGAAACTTTTTCAGAAAAGTTTGTGAGTCAAAAATGCTAGACTAAGTAATATAAGAAGATTGGGAAATTTTCATTTTTTTTACTATTCACCAGGTACTATTCATAGTGGGTCCCACAGTGGGGTCCGCAAGGGTCCCACAGTAGGGTCCACATGGGTCCCACAGCGAGGTCCACCCCATGGGTTCCACATGTTGATGCAGTAGTGACACATTGATGACTTAAGCAAATTACTATGCTTGATATTTTGAATATGTTATTATTCCACTATGCTTATTATTTTTAATATTTTATTATAATAGTATCCCAAGTTTTTCCTATAAATAGCCCTTCCAAAACTCATCTTGAAATCACAAAAACCTCATTTCCTTTCTCTTACTCTACCCAAAAAATATTCTTAACATCCTTCTAAAGTTCTAAACCTCGGAGATCTAGGCGAAGTTCTGTCCATAACGCTAGCCTTTTAGGTAAGCTCTTCCCGAGCCTTTCTTTTCAGTTATTTAGTTATTATATATGTATAGATTATTTTACTATGCCGTTATAATGCAAAAATTTATATGTAGATTAATTTACTATGCCGTTATAATGCAAAAATTTATATATAGATTAATTTACTATGCCGTTATAATGCCAAAATTTATATATAGATTATTTTACTATGCCGTTATAATGCAAAAATTTATATATAGATTAATTTACTATGCCGTTATAATTTATATATAGATTATTTTACTATGCCGTTATAATGCAAAAATTTATATATAGATTATTTTACTATGACGTTATAATGCCAAAAGTTATATGTAGATTATTTTACTATGCCGTTATAATACCAAAAATTTATATATAGATTATTTTACTATAATGCCAAATTTATATATTGATTATGTTACCATGCCATTATAATGCCAAAATTTATATAGATTACTTTACTATGCCATTAAAATGCTAAAATTTATATATGGATTATTTTACCATGTCGTCATATTTTACAAATGCCAAAATTGAAATATGAACTATTTTTTTATGTATCCTCATAATAGTAAACTTATATAGGCTATGGTCATACTTTGGACTATTATTATGGACTCTTATGACCTTATTCCCTATTATTATGGACAAGTATTATGACCTGGACTTTTCAGTATGACCATGACCACGACTTTTAGATCAGGACCTTGTCATGGACAACTATAGTATGACCATACGCCTGGACATAAAATAAGCACTAAAACAAGAAAAATGGGATAATAACAATATTAAGCTAACATTTCATAATGTAGATTTTATGTAATTTAATAGTTTGTGTTTTTATCAGGAAGCTAACAATTTCGATTGTTTTATCAAGACGCAAGGTAAGTAGAATCCTCATCTACAATACAAGTATTTTATGTGTCTTATGTGCATTTATATGCTTTATATGTTAATCTGTCATATTGTTCTTATGCATAAGTTATTTTCAAGAATGTTATATTATGCATAAGCACGCTTAATGTTCACAGACAAGTTATTGAAAACGTTAAAGTAGAGGTGCTGCTTGGGAGACCTAAGTCCCAAAAATGTAAGGAGGGAGATGTACGTCCCTATATGATGAATGTTTATGAGGGAAATTCCCTATTATCATGTTTATGTTCAGGTGGGAATGTGATTCCCTATGTAATGCCGGCAGCAGCATCCTCTAGGGCCCAAAAAGAAAGGAAAGTGAAAGAAAGAAAATACATAGCATGTTGCATGTTTATTTTAATGCATATGAGGTAGTTATTCTACTTACTGAGCCTTAGCTCATCAGATAATGTTTTGTATTGTAGGTAAGAGACCCCAAATATAAATTGTTGATGAGTATACGTGGGGCCAACATGACTGTACATATGGGGCTGACCTGAAGGGAGTGGAGTTCTGCTATGCTATTTTATAAATAAACAAGAAACTTGGTTTTATTATATTTCATTAAAAGTATTTTGTGAACTTTATCATTTACTTAAAGCTTTAAAAAGTATTTCATGAACTTTGTAATTTACATAAAGCTTTTCAATTTATCAGTTGGATACATTTTCATTTCTACGTTAAGGTGTAGTAATGCCACGAAAATGATTTATAAAAGTATTAAGATTTGTATGTAAGATAAAGTTTTTATCTAGTTGTGAGTATTGTGTGGTTAAGGTTATAAACATTATTTATGTATTGTTTAATAAAGTTTTTGTAAATTCAGAATTTCAGTATTGTCATATTTAGGTTAAAATTTGTTTTTACTCTATATATATGTATGTTAAGAAAGGAGTTCGTTACAGAGTGGTATCAGAGCGGTTCGGTTTTGAAGACAATCCCATATGTACAAGCATGATGGTAAGCGTGGTACTCATCAAGTAAGTCCTTATAAATATATATATTTGCGTTAAAATTTAATCCCTTAGCAAAGTTATATCTAGCGCTACTTGACGTGTAAATAAGTGATATGGTGATTTACTTTCAAGAAAGTTTTATTCATGGTAATCATCCCAACTCATGACCTTTTAGAATTGAAGAATGGAAGGACATGCAGCTGGAGAGCCTACTGCAGAGCAAACTATTCCAAATGTTGCTGAGCTAATGCGGAGATTTCAGGAAGAAAGGGAGAAAAACCAACGATTAGAAGAGTTACTAGAACAATTCCTAAGGCAACAAAGAAATGAAGGACGACCACAGGGTAATGAAGAATCACCACATGAGAGCGCAGACCACCCACCAACAAATGGAGCACAACAACACGCACCACCTCCGACTCCTTCAATAGAAGTCAGAAATGCGACAGCCAATTACTCTCCGGAGACCTTTATGAAATTCCACCCCCCGGAATTTTATGGAAGCATTGATTCAAAAGTAACAGAGAATTGGATTCGCACGATGGAAAGACTTTTTGATCTAGCTCGAGTCCCCCAAGTTGACAAAGTACGGCTAGCAATATACTTGTTGAGGGAGGATGCTAGCTATTGGTGGGATACTATGGCGGCCATCCATGGAGTAGACACAATGACTTGGGAACATTTTCGAAACTTGTTGGAAGAAAGATACCTTACAACTGCCTTAAAAGATGAAAAAGCAAGAGAATTCACCTACCTAAGGCAGAAAAAGATGCTGATGGAAGAGTTTATTCGAAAATTTAATGAACTCTCAAGATACGCCCCCCACATGGTCTGTACGGATGAATTAAAAATAAAGCATTTCAAAAATGCTATTCATCCTGACATCCGTAAAGATCTCGAAGTAGCAGACTTGGAGGGAGCTTCTTTTTCCAAAGTAGCTGACAAAGCCTTGAAGATCGAAAGGGCAATACTGATGCAAGAACGGGAGAAAGAAGCTGAATTCAGAAGACAGGGCGCAAGGAACTTCCGAAATCGGCAAAATAACCATTTCATAAAAGGTGGTCCAAGTCAGAGAAATAGTGACAAGAAGCGGCCTAACCAGTGGAGTTTCAACAACAACAACAAGAAGAGAGGAAAGGAGCAGTCCCAAGAAAAGCCAGGATTTCCTCAATGCCCCAAATGTAACAGATATCATCCTGGTGAATGTCGGATTGGTACTAACACATGCTACATATGTGGGAAGCCGGGACACTTTGCAAAGGAATGTTCCAACCGTACCGAACAGTATAAAGGAGGAGAAGAAAAGAAAACAAACGCCAGAGTCTTTGCCCTGACTCGGGAAGAAGCGGAAGCAAGTCCATCCACAGTAATCTCAGGTCAGCTCCTTTTCAATAATGTCCCTGCATCAGTATTAGTTGATTCTGGAGCTACACACTCATTCGCATCAGTGCATTTAGTTGGTAGACTAAATGGATTACCTGTTGAGATGGATACAATTTTTAGTGTAGCACTACCCTCCGGGGAAGTGCTATACTCAACTCATTGGTATAAGACTATACCAATTACAATCAATGACAGGGAACTATATGTTAACCTGATCATTATCGACATGAAGGACTATGACGTCATTTTAGGAATGGATTTCCTAACAACGTATAACGCTAGAATCGACTGTAGTAAGAAAGAAGTCGTTTTTGCACCGGTTGGAGAAGAAGAAGTTCATTTTCAAGGGAAAGAGAAGCGAACCCCTTCACCAATGATTTCTGCAGCAAAGGCCAGGAAATTATTAGCAAACGGATGCACCGGATATCTAGCAATGATTTGTGACGTCTCGAAAGAGAAGCTTGCGCGACCTGAAGACGTTCATATTGTACGCGAATTCATGGAAGTATTTCCAGAAGATCTTCCTGGAATTCCTCCCGATCGTGAAATTGAGTTTGAGATCGAGTTGTTACCTGGTACAACTCCGATTTCAAAGGCCCCTTACCGCATGGCACCTGCCGAACTAAAGGAACTAAAGACTCAACTGGAGGAACTTTTGGAAAAGAAGTTTATAAGACCCAGTCATTCACCGTGGGGAGCCCCAGTACTATTCGTGAAGAAGAAGGATGGCACAATGAGAATGTGCATTGATTACAGGGAGCTCAACAAAGTGACGATTAAAAATAAGTACCCGCTACCAAGGATTGATGATTTATTCGACCAACTACAAGGAGCGGCAGTATTTTCAAAGATAGACCTTCGTTCGGGATACCACCAGCTCAAGGTGAAGGAACATGATATTCCCAAAACGGCGTTTCGAACTCGTTACGGACATTACGAATTTCTGGTGATGCCATTTGGACTAACCAATGCTCCTGCAGCTTTCATGGACCTCATGAATAGAG
Organism: Humulus lupulus; assembly: GCF_963169125.1. Classification (NCBI taxonomy): domain Eukaryota; kingdom Viridiplantae; phylum Streptophyta; class Magnoliopsida; order Rosales; family Cannabaceae; genus Humulus; species Humulus lupulus. The sequence continues at coordinate 18,480,166 of NC_084801.1, read as the reverse complement.
TATTTAAGGATTTCTTGGATAAATTTGTTGTTGTGTTTATCGATGATATCCTTATATACTCAAAGTCAGAAAAAGAACATGAGGAACATCTAAGACGTACGCTGGAAACCCTCAAAAAGGAACAACTGTATGCCAAATTCAAGAAGTGTGAATTTTGGCTCGACAAGATTAACTTTTTGGGACATGTTGTATCAAAAAGTGGGATTTTGGTGGATCCAGCTAAGGTGGAAGCAGTAAAAGAATGGTCCCAGCCAAGGAATGCAACTGAAATAAGAAGTTTTCTGGGCTTAGCTGGATATTATCGACGATTCATAGAAGGGTTTTCCAAAATCGCAACCCCACTTACGGCACTCACTAGAATGAATAGTCGATTCATATGGACGGAAGCTTGTGAGAAGAGTTTTATGGAATTAAAGAATCGACTAACTAATGCCCCAGTCCTCACCATCCCGAATAGTACAGACGAGTTTGAAATTTTCTGTGACGCTTCAAAGATGGGATTAGGAGCGGTGTTGATGCAAGAAGAAAGAGTAGTAGCTTACGCCTCCAGACAATTAAAGGATTACGAGAAGAACTACCCCACACATGATCTAGAGTTAGCTGCGGTAGTTTTTGCCTTGAAAATTTGGAGACATTATCTCTATGGAGTAAGATGTAAAAATTTTACCGATCACAAAAGTCTGAAGTACTTCTTTACCCAGAAAGAACTTAATATGAGACAAAGAAGGTGGTTGGAATTAGTCAAAGACTACGACTGTGAAATTTTATACCACCCTGGGAAAGCCAACAAAGTAGCGGATGCATTGAGTAGAAAGACGTCGACAAGCTTGATGTTCCTTCAAGCCTTGTCCAAACCGCTACAAGAAGAAGTAGTAAGATCGGGCATAGAAGTAGTAATCGGAGGATTGTCCAATCTGACGTTGCAGTCGACTCTGCTGGAGGAAATAAAAGAAGGTCAAGAATCAGATCCTCACCTGACCGAGGTCAAAGCAGAAGTCAAAGAAGAAAAAGTGAAGAATTTTAATGTTTCTGACGCAGGAATATTAAAATTTAATGAAAGAATTTGCGTACCTGCAAGAGAGGACATTAAGAAAAAGATTATGAATGAAGCCCATAATACTCCATACACGGTACACCCAGGCTCAACAAAGATGTACAGAAGTTTGAAGGAACACTTTTGGTGGCCTGGCATGAAGAAAGACGTAGCCCAATATGTAGCTCGATGCCTTACTTGCCAGAGGATTAAGGCAGAACATCAACGACCTGGAGGAGAACTGCAACCCTTGGAAATACCAGAATGGAAATGGGAGCAGATTGCAATGGACTTTGTTATTGGACTTCCACGAACAAGCAAAGGATATGATTCAATATGGGTCATCATCGACCGATTAACAAAGTCTGCTCATTTCCTTCCGGTAAAGGTGACGTACACAGGGGACCAGTTAGGGGAAGCTTATGTGCAAGAGATAGTACGATTGCATGGAATTCCAATTTCCATAGTGTCAGATAGAGACTCAAAATTTACCTCGAAGTTCTGGCAAAGCTTGCACAAGGCTATGGGGACAAGATTGAAATTTAGTACAGCTTTCCACCCACAAACAGATGGTCAAACAGAAAGGACTATACAGACTCTTGAAGATATGCTAAGAGCGTGTGTCCTGGACTTTGAAGGATCGTGGAGTAAATATTTACCGCTGATTGAATTTGCCTATAACAATAGTTATCAGGAAACCATAGGGATGGCACCCTATGAAGCGTTATATGGGCGGAAGTGTCGATCTCCTATCCATTGGCATGAAGTGGGTGAAAGAAAGTACATAGAGCAACAAACTGGACCAGATATGGTGACGTCGACAACGGAAGCCGTTCGAAAAATTCAACAGAGGATAGCAACAGCCCAAAGTCGACAAAAGTGCTATGCAGACAAACGAAGAAGACCATTAGAGTTCCAAGTCGGAGAAAAAGTATTTCTGCGGATAACGCCAATGAAAGGTGTTATGAGATTTGGACAAAAAGGGAAATTGAACCCAAGGTTCATTGGACCTTTTGAAATACTAGACCGAATTGGAAAAGTGGCCTATAAATTGGCACTGCCACCAGAGTTGTCGGATGTACATGATGTATTCCATGTGTCTATGTTGAAGAAATACATTCCTGATTCCAGTCACGTGTTGAAACATGAAGTTATCCAGGTGGACAAAGACCTTACTTATGAGGAAAAGCCTGTCCAAATTTTGGATCGAAAGAATAAGGTCTTAAGAAATAAAGAATTACCTTTGGTCAAAGTATTGTGGAGAAGCCAGGCAATAGAAGAGGCTACGTGGGAGCGTGAGGATGAGATGAAAGCTAAACATCCCGATTTATTCTAGATTTTCGAGGACGAAAATTTATAAGGAGGGTAGATTGTAACTCCCATTTTCATTTTACAAATTATAACAATTATGAAAGATAAGAGAAGATATTTTTATTCATTTTTGAGTGCATTACAATGCTAACCGAATGTTAGAGCTATTAAGTAAAGTGGAAGAATAACTAATGAATATGCAACTATAACATTCATGGGCATTTCATTAGTATAATACCCATAGAATGATGCTAAATACAAGCAAACAATCACTAAAGTTATGAAAAATAAAGAGAAATTCATGTTTTGATGATGAATTTTATCTAGAAGGTTAAGAGATGAAGAAGTTGTGCAAACAAATGGTTGAAGGAACAAGTATTTATAGGGCAAAAAAAACTAGCCGTTTATGACCGTTGGTGAATAGTGTTCATGACCGTTGGGGGTGTAGTTGTTTTCTATTATGGGATTTTAACAATTCTAAGTTGTTGAAGTAACCAATAGGTGGGAATAATTAATTTATGGGTGTTAGAGAAACTTTTTCAGAAAAGTTTGTGAGTCAAAAATGCTAGACTAAGTAATATAAGAAGATTGGGAAATTTTCATTTTTTTTACTATTCACCAGGTACTATTCATAGTGGGTCCCACAGTGGGGTCCGCAAGGGTCCCACAGTAGGGTCCACATGGGTCCCACAGCGAGGTCCACCCCATGGGTTCCACATGTTGATGCAGTAGTGACACATTGATGACTTAAGCAAATTACTATGCTTGATATTTTGAATATGTTATTATTCCACTATGCTTATTATTTTTAATATTTTATTATAATAGTATCCCAAGTTTTTCCTATAAATAGCCCTTCCAAAACTCATCTTGAAATCACAAAAACCTCATTTCCTTTCTCTTACTCTACCCAAAAAATATTCTTAACATCCTTCTAAAGTTCTAAACCTCGGAGATCTAGGCGAAGTTCTGTCCATAACGCTAGCCTTTTAGGTAAGCTCTTCCCGAGCCTTTCTTTTCAGTTATTTAGTTATTATATATGTATAGATTATTTTACTATGCCGTTATAATGCAAAAATTTATATGTAGATTAATTTACTATGCCGTTATAATGCAAAAATTTATATATAGATTAATTTACTATGCCGTTATAATGCCAAAATTTATATATAGATTATTTTACTATGCCGTTATAATGCAAAAATTTATATATAGATTAATTTACTATGCCGTTATAATTTATATATAGATTATTTTACTATGCCGTTATAATGCAAAAATTTATATATAGATTATTTTACTATGACGTTATAATGCCAAAAGTTATATGTAGATTATTTTACTATGCCGTTATAATACCAAAAATTTATATATAGATTATTTTACTATAATGCCAAATTTATATATTGATTATGTTACCATGCCATTATAATGCCAAAATTTATATAGATTACTTTACTATGCCATTAAAATGCTAAAATTTATATATGGATTATTTTACCATGTCGTCATATTTTACAAATGCCAAAATTGAAATATGAACTATTTTTTTATGTATCCTCATAATAGTAAACTTATATAGGCTATGGTCATACTTTGGACTATTATTATGGACTCTTATGACCTTATTCCCTATTATTATGGACAAGTATTATGACCTGGACTTTTCAGTATGACCATGACCACGACTTTTAGATCAGGACCTTGTCATGGACAACTATAGTATGACCATACGCCTGGACATAAAATAAGCACTAAAACAAGAAAAATGGGATAATAACAATATTAAGCTAACATTTCATAATGTAGATTTTATGTAATTTAATAGTTTGTGTTTTTATCAGGAAGCTAACAATTTCGATTGTTTTATCAAGACGCAAGGTAAGTAGAATCCTCATCTACAATACAAGTATTTTATGTGTCTTATGTGCATTTATATGCTTTATATGTTAATCTGTCATATTGTTCTTATGCATAAGTTATTTTCAAGAATGTTATATTATGCATAAGCACGCTTAATGTTCACAGACAAGTTATTGAAAACGTTAAAGTAGAGGTGCTGCTTGGGAGACCTAAGTCCCAAAAATGTAAGGAGGGAGATGTACGTCCCTATATGATGAATGTTTATGAGGGAAATTCCCTATTATCATGTTTATGTTCAGGTGGGAATGTGATTCCCTATGTAATGCCGGCAGCAGCATCCTCTAGGGCCCAAAAAGAAAGGAAAGTGAAAGAAAGAAAATACATAGCATGTTGCATGTTTATTTTAATGCATATGAGGTAGTTATTCTACTTACTGAGCCTTAGCTCATCAGATAATGTTTTGTATTGTAGGTAAGAGACCCCAAATATAAATTGTTGATGAGTATACGTGGGGCCAACATGACTGTACATATGGGGCTGACCTGAAGGGAGTGGAGTTCTGCTATGCTACTTTTATAAATAAACAAGAAACTTGGTTTTATTATATTTCATTAAAAGTATTTTGTGAACTTTATCATTTACTTAAAGCTTTAAAAAGTATTTCATGAACTTTGTAATTTACATAAAGCTTTTCAATTTATCAGTTGGATACATTTTCATTTCTACGTTAAGGTGTAGTAATGCCACGAAAATGATTTATAAAAGTATTAAGATTTGTATGTAAGATAAAGTTTTTATCTATTTGTGAGTATTGTGTGGTTAAGGTTATAAACATTATTTATGTATTGTTTAATAAAGTTTTTGTAAATTCAGAATTTCAGTATTGTCATATTTAGGTTAAAATTTGTTTTTACTCTATATATATGTATGTTAAGAAAGGAGTTCGTTACAGAGTGGTATCAGAGCGGTTCGGTTTTGAAGACAATCCCATATGTACAAGCATGATGGTAAGCGTGGTACTCATCAAGTAAGTCCTTATAAATATATATATTTGCGTTAAAATTTAATCCCTTAGCAAAGTTATATCTAGCGCTACTTGACGTGTAAATAAGTGATATGGTGATTTACTTTCAAGAAAGTTTTATTCATGGTAATCATCCCAACTCATGACCTTTTAGAATTGAAGAATGGAAGGACATGCAGCTGGAGAGCCTACTGCAGAGCAAACTATTCCAAATGTTGCTGAGCTAATGCGGAGATTTCAGGAAGAAAGGGAGAAAAACCAACGATTAGAAGAGTTACTAGAACAATTCCTAAGGCAACAAAGAAATGAAGGACGACCACAGGGTAATGAAGAATCACCACATGAGAGCGCAGACCACCCACCAACAAATGGAGCACAACAACACGCACCACCTCCGACTCCTTCAATAGAAGTCAGAAATGCGACAGCCAATTACTCTCCGGAGACCTTTATGAAATTCCACCCCCCGGAATTTTATGGAAGCATTGATTCAAAAGTAACAGAGAATTGGATTCGCACGATGGAAAGACTTTTTGATCTAGCTCGAGTCCCCCAAGTTGACAAAGTACGGCTAGCAATATACTTGTTGAGGGAGGATGCTAGCTATTGGTGGGATACTATGGCGGCCATCCATGGAGTAGACACAATGACTTGGGAACATTTTCGAAACTTGTTGGAAGAAAGATACCTTACAACTGCCTTAAAAGATGAAAAAGCAAGAGAATTCACCTACCTAAGGCAGAAAAAGATGCTGATGGAAGAGTTTATTCGAAAATTTAATGAACTCTCAAGATACGCCCCCCACATGGTCTGTACGGATGAATTAAAAATAAAGCATTTCAAAAATGCTATTCATCCTGACATCCGTAAAGATCTCGAAGTAGCAGACTTGGAGGGAGCTTCTTTTTCCAAAGTAGCTGACAAAGCCTTGAAGATCGAAAGGGCAATACTGATGCAAGAACGGGAGAAAGAAGCTGAATTCAGAAGACAGGGCGCAAGGAACTTCCGAAATCGGCAAAATAACCATTTCATAAAAGGTGGTCCAAGTCAGAGAAATAGTGACAAGAAGCGGCCTAACCAGTGGAGTTTCAACAACAACAACAAGAAGAGAGGAAAGGAGCAGTCCCAAGAAAAGCCAGGATTTCCTCAATGCCCCAAATGTAACAGATATCATCCTGGTGAATGTCGGATTGGTACTAACACATGCTACATATGTGGGAAGCCGGGACACTTTGCAAAGGAATGTTCCAACCGTACCGAACAGTATAAAGGAGGAGAAGAAAAGAAAACAAACGCCAGAGTCTTTGCCCTGACTCGGGAAGAAGCGGAAGCAAGTCCATCCACAGTAATCTCAGGTCAGCTCCTTTTCAATAATGTCCCTGCATCAGTATTAGTTGATTCTGGAGCTACACACTCATTCGCATCAGTGCATTTAGTTGGTAGACTAAATGGATTACCTGTTGAGATGGATACAATTTTTAGTGTAGCACTACCCTCCGGGGAAGTGCTATACTCAACTCATTGGTATAAGACTATACCAATTACAATCAATGACAGGGAACTATATGTTAACCTGATCATTATCGACATGAAGGACTATGACGTCATTTTAGGAATGGATTTCCTAACAACGTATAACGCTAGAATCGACTGTAGTAAGAAAGAAGTCGTTTTTGCACCGGTTGGAGAAGAAGAAGTTCATTTTCAAGGGAAAGAGAAGCGAACCCCTTCACCAATGATTTCTGCAGCAAAGGCCAGGAAATTATTAGCAAACGGATGCACCGGATATCTAGCAATGATTTGTGACGTCTCGAAAGAGAAGCTTGCGCGACCTGAAGACGTTCATATTGTACGCGAATTCATGGAAGTATTTCCAGAAGATCTTCCTGGAATTCCTCCCGATCGTGAAATTGAGTTTGAGATCGAGTTGTTACCTGGTACAACTCCGATTTCAAAGGCCCCTTACCGCATGGCACCTGCCGAACTAAAGGAACTAAAGACTCAACTGGAGGAACTTTTGGAAAAGAAGTTTATAAGACCCAGTCATTCACCGTGGGGAGCCCCAGTACTATTCGTGAAGAAGAAGGATGGCACAATGAGAATGTGCATTGATTACAGGGAGCTCAACAAAGTGACGATTAAAAATAAGTACCCGCTACCAAGGATTGATGATTTATTCGACCAACTACAAGGAGCGGCAGTATTTTCAAAGATAGACCTTCGTTCGGGATACCACCAGCTCAAGGTGAAGGAACATGATATTCCCAAAACGGCGTTTCGAACTCGTTACGGACATTACGAATTTCTGGTGATGCCATTTGGACTAACCAATGCTCCTGCAGCTTTCATGGACCTCATGAATAGAGTATTTAAGGATTTCTTGGATAAATTTGTTGTTGTGTTTATCGATGATATCCTTATATACTCAAAGTCAGAAAAAGAACATGAGGAACATCTAAGACGTACGCTGGAAACCCTCAAAAAGGAACAACTGTATGCCAAATTCAAGAAGTGTGAATTTTGGCTCGACAAGATTAACTTTTTGGGACATGTTGTATCAAAAAGTGGGATTTTGGTGGATCCAGCTAAGGTGGAAGCAGTAAAAGAATGGTCCCAGCCAAGGAATGCAACTGAAATAAGAAGTTTTCTGGGCTTAGCTGGATATTATCGACGATTCATAGAAGGGTTTTCCAAAATCGCAACCCCACTTACGGCACTCACTAGAATGAATAGTCGATTCATATGGACGGAAGCTTGTGAGAAGAGTTTTATGGAATTAAAGAATCGACTAACTAATGCCCCAGTCCTCACCATCCCGAATAGTACAGACGAGTTTGAAATTTTCTGTGACGCTTCAAAGATGGGATTAGGAGCGGTGTTGATGCAAGAAGAAAGAGTAGTAGCTTACGCCTCCAGACAATTAAAGGATTACGAGAAGAACTACCCCACACATGATCTAGAGTTAGCTGCGGTAGTTTTTGCCTTGAAAATTTGGAGACATTATCTCTATGGAGTAAGATGTAAAAATTTTACCGATCACAAAAGTCTGAAGTACTTCTTTACCCAGAAAGAACTTAATATGAGACAAAGAAGGTGGTTGGAATTAGTCAAAGACTACGACTGTGAAATTTTATACCACCCTGGGAAAGCCAACAAAGTAGCGGATGCATTGAGTAGAAAGACGTCGACAAGCTTGATGTTCCTTCAAGCCTTGTCCAAACCGCTACAAGAAGAAGTAGTAAGATCGGGCATAGAAGTAGTAATCGGAGGATTGTCCAATCTGACGTTGCAGTCGACTCTGCTGGAGGAAATAAAAGAAGGTCAAGAATCAGATCCTCACCTGACCGAGGTCAAAGCAGAAGTCAAAGAAGAAAAAGTGAAGAATTTTAATGTTTCTGACGCAGGAATATTAAAATTTAATGAAAGAATTTGCGTACCTGCAAGAGAGGACATTAAGAAAAAGATTATGAATGAAGCCCATAATACTCCATACACGGTACACCCAGGCTCAACAAAGATGTACAGAAGTTTGAAGGAACACTTTTGGTGGCCTGGCATGAAGAAAGACGTAGCCCAATATGTAGCTCGATGCCTTACTTGCCAGAGGATTAAGGCAGAACATCAACGACCTGGAGGAGAACTGCAACCCTTGGAAATACCAGAATGGAAATGGGAGCAGATTGCAATGGACTTTGTTATTGGACTTCCACGAACAAGCAAAGGATATGATTCAATATGGGTCATCATCGACCGATTAACAAAGTCTGCTCATTTCCTTCCGGTAAAGGTGACGTACACAGGGGACCAGTTAGGGGAAGCTTATGTGCAAGAGATAGTACGATTGCATGGAATTCCAATTTCCATAGTGTCAGATAGAGACTCAAAATTTACCTCGAAGTTCTGGCAAAGCTTGCACAAGGCTATGGGGACAAGATTGAAATTTAGTACAGCTTTCCACCCACAAACAGATGGTCAAACAGAAAGGACTATACAGACTCTTGAAGATATGCTAAGAGCGTGTGTCCTGGACTTTGAAGGATCGTGGAGTAAATATTTACCGCTGATTGAATTTGCCTATAACAATAGTTATCAGGAAACCATAGGGATGGCACCCTATGAAGCGTTATATGGGCGGAAGTGTCGATCTCCTATCCATTGGCATGAAGTGGGTGAAAGAAAGTACATAGAGCAACAAACTGGACCAGATATGGTGACGTCGACAACGGAAGCCGTTCGAAAAATTCAACAGAGGATAGCAACAGCCCAAAGTCGACAAAAGTGCTATGCAGACAAACGAAGAAGACCATTAGAGTTCCAAGTCGGAGAAAAAGTATTTCTGCGGATAACGCCAATGAAAGGTGTTATGAGATTTGGACAAAAAGGGAAATTGAACCCAAGGTTCATTGGACCTTTTGAAATACTAGACCGAATTGGAAAAGTGGCCTATAAATTGGCACTGCCACCAGAGTTGTCGGATGTACATGATGTATTCCATGTGTCTATGTTGAAGAAATACATTCCTGATTCCAGTCACGTGTTGAAACATGAAGTTATCCAGGTGGACAAAGACCTTACTTATGAGGAAAAGCCTGTCCAAATTTTGGATCGAAAGAATAAGGTCTTAAGAAATAAAGAATTACCTTTGGTCAAAGTATTGTGGAGAAGCCAGGCAATAGAAGAGGCTACGTGGGAGCGTGAGGATGAGATGAAAGCTAAACATCCCGATTTATTCTAGATTTTCGAGGACGAAAATTTATAAGGAGGGTAGATTGTAACTCCCATTTTCATTTTACAAATTATAACAATTATGAAAGATAAGAGAAGATATTTTTATTCATTTTTGAGTGCATTACAATGCTAACCGAATGTTAGAGCTATTAAGTAAAGTGGAAGAATAACTAATGAATATGCAACTATAACATTCATGGGCATTTCATTAGTATAATACCCATAGAATGATGCTAAATACAAGCAAACAATCACTAAAGTTATGAAAAATAAAGAGAAATTCATGTTTTGATGATGAATTTTATCTAGAAGGTTAAGAGATGAAGAAGTTGTGCAAACAAATGGTTGAAGGAACAAGTATTTATAGGGCAAAAAAAACTAGCCGTTTATGACCGTTGGTGAATAGTGTTCATGACCGTTGGGGGTGTAGTTGTTTTCTATTATGGGATTTTAACAATTCTAAGTTGTTGAAGTAACCAATAGGTGGGAATAATTAATTTATGGGTGTTAGAGAAACTTTTTCAGAAAAGTTTGTGAGTCAAAAATGCTAGACTAAGTAATATAAGAAGATTGGGAAATTTTCATTTTTTTTACTATTCACCAGGTACTATTCATAGTGGGTCCCACAGTGGGGTCCGCAAGGGTCCCACAGTAGGGTCCACATGGGTCCCACAGCGAGGTCCACCCCATGGGTTCCACATGTTGATGCAGTAGTGACACATTGATGACTTAAGCAAATTACTATGCTTGATATTTTGAATATGTTATTATTCCACTATGCTTATTATTTTTAATATTTTATTATAATAGTATCCCAAGTTTTTCCTATAAATAGCCCTTCCAAAACTCATCTTGAAATCACAAAAACCTCATTTCCTTTCTCTTACTCTACCCAAAAAATATTCTTAACATCCTTCTAAAGTTCTAAACCTCGGAGATCTAGGCGAAGTTCTGTCCATAACGCTAGCCTTTTAGGTAAGCTCTTCCCGAGCCTTTCTTTTCAGTTATTTAGTTATTATATATGTATAGATTATTTTACTATGCCGTTATAATGCAAAAATTTATATGTAGATTAATTTACTATGCCGTTATAATGCAAAAATTTATATATAGATTAATTTACTATGCCGTTATAATGCCAAAATTTATATATAGATTATTTTACTATGCCGTTATAATGCAAAAATTTATATATAGATTAATTTACTATGCCGTTATAATTTATATATAGATTATTTTACTATGCCGTTATAATGCAAAAATTTATATATAGATTATTTTACTATGACGTTATAATGCCAAAAGTTATATGTAGATTATTTTACTATGCCGTTATAATACCAAAAATTTATATATAGATTATTTTACTATAATGCCAAATTTATATATTGATTATGTTACCATGCCATTATAATGCCAAAATTTATATAGATTACTTTACTATGCCATTAAAATGCTAAAATTTATATATGGATTATTTTACCATGTCGTCATATTTTACAAATGCCAAAATTGAAATATGAACTATTTTTTTATGTATCCTCATAATAGTAAACTTATATAGGCTATGGTCATACTTTGGACTATTATTATGGACTCTTATGACCTTATTCCCTATTATTATGGACAAGTATTATGACCTGGACTTTTCAGTATGACCATGACCACGACTTTTAGATCAGGACCTTGTCATGGACAACTATAGTATGACCATACGCCTGGACATAAAATAAGCACTAAAACAAGAAAAATGGGATAATAACAATATTAAGCTAACATTTCATAATGTAGATTTTATGTAATTTAATAGTTTGTGTTTTTATCAGGAAGCTAACAATTTCGATTGTTTTATCAAGACGCAAGGTAAGTAGAATCCTCATCTACAATACAAGTATTTTATGTGTCTTATGTGCATTTATATGCTTTATATGTTAATCTGTCATATTGTTCTTATGCATAAGTTATTTTCAAGAATGTTATATTATGCATAAGCACGCTTAATGTTCACAGACAAGTTATTGAAAACGTTAAAGTAGAGGTGCTGCTTGGGAGACCTAAGTCCCAAAAATGTAAGGAGGGAGATGTACGTCCCTATATGATGAATGTTTATGAGGGAAATTCCCTATTATCATGTTTATGTTCAGGTGGGAATGTGATTCCCTATGTAATGCCGGCAGCAGCATCCTCTAGGGCCCAAAAAGAAAGGAAAGTGAAAGAAAGAAAATACATAGCATGTTGCATGTTTATTTTAATGCATATGAGGTAGTTATTCTACTTACTGAGCCTTAGCTCATCAGATAATGTTTTGTATTGTAGGTAAGAGACCCCAAATATAAATTGTTGATGAGTATACGTGGGGCCAACATGACTGTACATATGGGGCTGACCTGAAGGGAGTGGAGTTCTGCTATGCTATTTTATAAATAAACAAGAAACTTGGTTTTATTATATTTCATTAAAAGTATTTTGTGAACTTTATCATTTACTTAAAGCTTTAAAAAGTATTTCATGAACTTTGTAATTTACATAAAGCTTTTCAATTTATCAGTTGGATACATTTTCATTTCTACGTTAAGGTGTAGTAATGCCACGAAAATGATTTATAAAAGTATTAAGATTTGTATGTAAGATAAAGTTTTTATCTAGTTGTGAGTATTGTGTGGTTAAGGTTATAAACATTATTTATGTATTGTTTAATAAAGTTTTTGTAAATTCAGAATTTCAGTATTGTCATATTTAGGTTAAAATTTGTTTTTACTCTATATATATGTATGTTAAGAAAGGAGTTCGTTACAGAGTGGTATCAGAGCGGTTCGGTTTTGAAGACAATCCCATATGTACAAGCATGATGGTAAGCGTGGTACTCATCAAGTAAGTCCTTATAAATATATATATTTGCGTTAAAATTTAATCCCTTAGCAAAGTTATATCTAGCGCTACTTGACGTGTAAATAAGTGATATGGTGATTTACTTTCAAGAAAGTTTTATTCATGGTAATCATCCCAACTCATGACCTTTTAGAATTGAAGAATGGAAGGACATGCAGCTGGAGAGCCTACTGCAGAGCAAACTATTCCAAATGTTGCTGAGCTAATGCGGAGATTTCAGGAAGAAAGGGAGAAAAACCAACGATTAGAAGAGTTACTAGAACAATTCCTAAGGCAACAAAGAAATGAAGGACGACCACAGGGTAATGAAGAATCACCACATGAGAGCGCAGACCACCCACCAACAAATGGAGCACAACAACACGCACCACCTCCGACTCCTTCAATAGAAGTCAGAAATGCGACAGCCAATTACTCTCCGGAGACCTTTATGAAATTCCACCCCCCGGAATTTTATGGAAGCATTGATTCAAAAGTAACAGAGAATTGGATTCGCACGATGGAAAGACTTTTTGATCTAGCTCGAGTCCCCCAAGTTGACAAAGTACGGCTAGCAATATACTTGTTGAGGGAGGATGCTAGCTATTGGTGGGATACTATGGCGGCCATCCATGGAGTAGACACAATGACTTGGGAACATTTTCGAAACTTGTTGGAAGAAAGATACCTTACAACTGCCTTAAAAGATGAAAAAGCAAGAGAATTCACCTACCTAAGGCAGAAAAAGATGCTGATGGAAGAGTTTATTCGAAAATTTAATGAACTCTCAAGATACGCCCCCCACATGGTCTGTACGGATGAATTAAAAATAAAGCATTTCAAAAATGCTATTCATCCTGACATCCGTAAAGATCTCGAAGTAGCAGACTTGGAGGGAGCTTCTTTTTCCAAAGTAGCTGACAAAGCCTTGAAGATCGAAAGGGCAATACTGATGCAAGAACGGGAGAAAGAAGCTGAATTCAGAAGACAGGGCGCAAGGAACTTCCGAAATCGGCAAAATAACCATTTCATAAAAGGTGGTCCAAGTCAGAGAAATAGTGACAAGAAGCGGCCTAACCAGTGGAGTTTCAACAACAACAACAAGAAGAGAGGAAAGGAGCAGTCCCAAGAAAAGCCAGGATTTCCTCAATGCCCCAAATGTAACAGATATCATCCTGGTGAATGTCGGATTGGTACTAACACATGCTACATATGTGGGAAGCCGGGACACTTTGCAAAGGAATGTTCCAACCGTACCGAACAGTATAAAGGAGGAGAAGAAAAGAAAACAAACGCCAGAGTCTTTGCCCTGACTCGGGAAGAAGCGGAAGCAAGTCCATCCACAGTAATCTCAGGTCAGCTCCTTTTCAATAATGTCCCTGCATCAGTATTAGTTGATTCTGGAGCTACACACTCATTCGCATCAGTGCATTTAGTTGGTAGACTAAATGGATTACCTGTTGAGATGGATACAATTTTTAGTGTAGCACTACCCTCCGGGGAAGTGCTATACTCAACTCATTGGTATAAGACTATACCAATTACAATCAATGACAGGGAACTATATGTTAACCTGATCATTATCGACATGAAGGACTATAACGTCATTTTAGGAATGGATTTCCTAACAACGTATAACGCTAGAATCGACTGTAGTAAGAAAGAAGTCGTTTTTGCACCGGTTGGAGAAGAAGAAGTTCATTTTCAAGGGAAAGAGAAGCGAACCCCTTCACCAATGATTTCTGCAGCAAAGGCCAGGAAATTATTAGCAAACGGATGCACCGGATATCTAGCAATGATTTGTGACGTCTCGAAAGAGAAGCTTGCGCGACCTGAAGACGTTCATATTGTACGCGAATTCATGGAAGTATTTCCAGAAGATCTTCCTGGAATTCCTCCCGATCGTGAAATTGAGTTTGAGATCGAGTTGTTACCTGGTACAACTCCGATTTCAAAGGCCCCTTACCGCATGGCACCTGCCGAACTAAAGGAACTAAAGACTCAACTGGAGGAACTTTTGGAAAAGAAGTTTATAAGACCCAGTCATTCACCGTGGGGAGCCCCAGTACTATTCGTGAAGAAGAAGGATGGCACAATGAGAATGTGCATTGATTACAGGGAGCTCAACAAAGTGACGATTAAAAATAAGTACCCGCTACCAAGGATTGATGATTTATTCGACCAACTACAAGGAGCGGCAGTATTTTCAAAGATAGACCTTCGTTCGGGATACCACCAGCTCAAGGTGAAGGAACATGATATTCCCAAAACGGCGTTTCGAACTCGTTACGGACATTACGAATTTCTGGTGATGCCATTTGGACTAACCAATGCTCCTGCAGCTTTCATGGACCTCATGAATAGAGTATTTAAGGATTTCTTGGATAAATTTGTTGTTGTGTTTATCGATGATATCCTTATATACTCAAAGTCAGAAAAAGAACATGAGGAACATCTAAGACGTACGCTGGAAACCCTCAAAAAGGAACAACTGTATGCCAAATTCAAGAAGTGTGAATTTTGGCTCGACAAGATTAACTTTTTGGGACATGTTGTATCAAAAAGTGGGATTTTGGTGGATCCAGCTAAGGTGGAAGAAGTAAAAGAATGGTCCCAGCCAAGGAATGCAACTGAAATAAGAAGTTTTCTGGGCTTAGCTGGATATTATCGACGATTCATAGAAGGGTTTTCCAAAATCGCAACCCCACTTACGGCACTCACTAGAATGAATAGTCGATTCATATGGACGGAAGCTTGTGAGAAGAGTTTTATGGAATTAAAGAATCGACTAACTAATGCCCCAGTCCTCACCATCCCGAATAGTACAGACGAGTTTGAAATTTTCTGTGACGCTTCAAAGATGGGATTAGGAGCGGTGTTGATGCAAGAAGAAAGAGTAGTAGCTTACGCCTCCAGACAATTAAAGGATTACGAGAAGAACTACCCCACACATGATCTAGAGTTAGCTGCGGTAGTTTTTGCCTTGAAAATTTGGAGACATTATCTCTATGGAGTAAGATGTAAAAATTTTACCGATCACAAAAGTCTGAAGTACTTCTTTACCCAGAAAGAACTTAATATGAGACAAAGAAGGTGGTTGGAATTAGTCAAAGACTACGACTGTGAAATTTTATACCACCCTGGGAAAGCCAACAAAGTAGCGGATGCATTGAGTAGAAAGACGTCGACAAGCTTGATGTTCCTTCAAGCCTTGTCCAAACCGCTACAAGAAGAAGTAGTAAGATCGGGCATAGAAGTAGTAATCGGAGGATTGTCCAATCTGACGTTGCAGTCGACTCTGCTGGAGGAAATAAAAGAAGGTCAAGAATCAGATCCTCACCTGACCGAGGTCAAAGCAGAAGTCAAAGAAGAAAAAGTGAAGAATTTTAATGTTTCTGACGCAGGAATATTAAAATTTAATGAAAGAATTTGCGTACCTGCAAGAGAGGACATTAAGAAAAAGATTATGAATGAAGCCCATAATACTCCATACACGGTACACCCAGGCTCAACAAAGATGTACAGAAGTTTGAAGGAACACTTTTGGTGGCCTGGCATGAAGAAAGACGTAGCCCAATATGTAGCTCGATGCCTTACTTGCCAGAGGATTAAGGCAGAACATCAACGACCTGGAGGAGAACTGCAACCCTTGGAAATACCAGAATGGAAATGGGAGCAGATTGCAATGGACTTTGTTATTGGACTTCCACGAACAAGCAAAGGATATGATTCAATATGGGTCATCATCGACCGATTAACAAAGTCTGCTCATTTCCTTCCGGTAAAGGTGACGTACACAGGGGACCAGTTAGGGGAAGCTTATGTGCAAGAGATAGTACGATTGCATGGAATTCCAATTTCCATAGTGTCAGATAGAGACTCAAAATTTACCTCGAAGTTCTGGCAAAGCTTGCACAAGGCTATGGGGACAAGATTGAAATTTAGTACAGCTTTCCACCCACAAACAGATGGTCAAACAGAAAGGACTATACAGACTCTTGAAGATATGCTAAGAGCGTGTGTCCTGGACTTTGAAGGATCGTGGAGTAAATATTTACCGCTGATTGAATTTGCCTATAACAATAGTTATCAGGAAACCATAGGGATGGCACCCTATGAAGCGTTATATGGGCGGAAGTGTCGATCTCCTATCCATTGGCATGAAGTGGGTGAAAGAAAGTACATAGAGCAACAAACTGGACCAGATATGGTGACGTCGACAACGGAAGCCGTTCGAAAAATTCAACAGAGGATAGCAACAGCCCAAAGTCGACAAAAGTGCTATGCAGACAAACGAAGAAGACCATTAGAGTTCCAAGTCGGAGAAAAAGTATTTCTGCGGATAACGCCAATGAAAGGTGTTATGAGATTTGGACAAAAAGGGAAATTGAACCCAAGGTTCATTGGACCTTTTGAAATACTAGACCGAATTGGAAAAGTGGCCTATAAATTGGCACTGTCACCAGAGTTGTCGGATGTACATGATGTATTCCATGTGTCTATGTTGAAGAAATACATTCCTGATTCCAGTCACGTGTTGAAACATGAAGTTATCCAGGTGGACAAAGACCTTACTTATGAGGAAAAGCCTGTCCAAATTTTGGATCGAAAGAATAAGGTCTTAAGAAATAAAGAATTACCTTTGGTCAAAGTATTGTGGAGAAGCCAGGCAATAGAAGAGGCTACGTGGGAGCGTGAGGATGAGATGAAAGCTAAACATCCCGATTTATTCTAGATTTTCGAGGACGAAAATTTATAAGGAGGGTAGATTGTAACTCCCATTTTCATTTTACAAATTATAACAATTATGAAAGATAAGAGAAGATATTTTTATTCATTTTTGAGTGCATTACAATGCTAACCGAATGTTAGAGCTATTAAGTAAAGTGGAAGAATAACTAATGAATATGCAACTATAACATTCATGGGCATTTCATTAGTATAATACCCATAGAATGATGCTAAATACAAGCAAACAATCACTAAAGTTATGAAAAATAAAGAGAAATTCATGCTTTGATGATGAATTTTATCTAGAAGGTTAAGAGATGAAGAAGTTGTGCAAACAAATGGTTGAAGGAACAAGTATTTATAGGGCAAAAAAAACTAGCCGTTTATGACCGTTGGTGAATAGTGTTCATGACCGTTGGGGGTGTAGTTGTTTTCTATTATGGGATTTTAACAATTCTAAGTTGTTGAAGTAACCAATAGGTGGGAATAATTAATTTATGGGTGTTAGAGAAACTTTTTCAGAAAAGTTTGTGAGTCAAAAATGCTAGACTAAGTAATATAAGAAGATTGGGAAATTTTCATTTTTTTTACTATTCACCAGGTACTATTCATAGTGGGTCCCACAGTGGGGTCCGCAAGGGTCCCACAGTAGGGTCCACATGGGTCCCACAGCGAGGTCCACCCCATGGGTTCCACATGTTGATGCAGTAGTGACACATTGATGACTTAAGCAAATTACTATGCTTGATATTTTGAATATGTTATTATTCCACTATGCTTATTATTTTTAATATTTTATTATAATAGTATCCCAAGTTTTTCCTATAAATAGCCCTTCCAAAACTCATCTTGAAATCACAAAAACCTCATTTCCTTTCTCTTACTCTACCCAAAAAATATTCTTAACATCCTTCTAAAGTTCTAAACCTCGGAGATCTAGGCGAAGTTCTGTCCATAACGCTAGCCTTTTAGGTAAGCTCTTCCCGAGCCTTTCTTTTCAGTTATTTAGTTATTATATATGTATAGATTATTTTACTATGCCGTTATAATGCAAAAATTTATATGTAGATTAATTTACTATGCCGTTATAATGCAAAAATTTATATATAGATTAATTTACTATGCCGTTATAATGCCAAAATTTATATATAGATTATTTTACTATGCCGTTATAATGCAAAAATTTATATATAGATTAATTTACTATGCCGTTATAATTTATATATAGATTATTTTACTATGCCGTTATAATGCAAAAATTTATATATAGATTATTTTACTATGACGTTATAATGCCAAAAGTTATATGTAGATTATTTTACTATGCCGTTATAATACCAAAAATTTATATATAGATTATTTTACTATAATGCCAAATTTATATATTGATTATGTTACCATGCCATTATAATGCCAAAATTTATATAGATTACTTTACTATGCCATTAAAATGCTAAAATTTATATATGGATTATTTTACCATGTCGTCATATTTTACAAATGCCAAAATTGAAATATGAACTATTTTTTTATGTATCCTCATAATAGTAAACTTATATAGGCTATGGTCATACTTTGGACTATTATTATGGACTCTTATGACCTTATTCCCTATTATTATGGACAAGTATTATGACCTGGACTTTTCAGTATGACCATGACCACGACTTTTAGATCAGGACCTTGTCATGGACAACTATAGTATGACCATACGCCTGGACATAAAATAAGCACTAAAACAAGAAAAATGGGATAATAACAATATTAAGCTAACATTTCATAATGTAGATTTTATGTAATTTAATAGTTTGTGTTTTTATCAGGAAGCTAACAATTTCGATTGTTTTATCAAGACGCAAGGTAAGTAGAATCCTCATCTACAATACAAGTATTTTATGTGTCTTATGTGCATTTATATGCTTTATATGTTAATCTGTCATATTGTTCTTATGCATAAGTTATTTTCAAGAATGTTATATTATGCATAAGCACGCTTAATGTTCACAGACAAGTTATTGAAAACGTTAAAGTAGAGGTGCTGCTTGGGAGACCTAAGTCCCAAAAATGTAAGGAGGGAGATGTACGTCCCTATATGATGAATGTTTATGAGGGAAATTCCCTATTATCATGTTTATGTTCAGGTGGGAATGTGATTCCCTATGTAATGCCGGCAGCAGCATCCTCTAGGGCCCAAAAAGAAAGGAAAGTGAAAGAAAGAAAATACATAGCATGTTGCATGTTTATTTTAATGCATATGAGGTAGTTATTCTACTTACTGAGCCTTAGCTCATCAGATAATGTTTTGTATTGTAGGTAAGAGACCCCAAATATAAATTGTTGATGAGTATACGTGGGGCCAACATGACTGTACATATGGGGCTGACCTGAAGGGAGTGGAGTTCTGCTATGCTACTTTTATAAATAAACAAGAAACTTGGTTTTATTATATTTCATTAAAAGTATTTTGTGAACTTTATCATTTACTTAAAGCTTTAAAAAGTATTTCATGAACTTTGTAATTTACATAAAGCTTTTCAATTTATCAGTTGGATACATTTTCATTTCTACGTTAAGGTGTAGTAATGCCACGAAAATGATTTATAAAAGTATTAAGATTTGTATGTAAGATAAAGTTTTTATCTATTTGTGAGTATTGTGTGGTTAAGGTTATAAACATTATTTATGTATTGTTTAATAAAGTTTTTGTAAATTCAGAATTTCAGTATTGTCATATTTAGGTTAAAATTTGTTTTTACTCTATATATATGTATGTTAAGAAAGGAGTTCGTTACAGAGTGGTATCAGAGCGGTTCGGTTTTGAAGACAATCCCATATGTACAAGCATGATGGTAAGCGTGGTACTCATCAAGTAAGTCCTTATAAATATATATATTTGCGTTAAAATTTAATCCCTTAGCAAAGTTATATCTAGCGCTACTTGACGTGTAAATAAGTGATATGGTGATTTACTTTCAAGAAAGTTTTATTCATGGTAATCATCCCAACTCATGACCTTTTAGAATTGAAGAATGGAAGGACATGCAGCTGGAGAGCCTACTGCAGAGCAAACTATTCCAAATGTTGCTGAGCTAATGCGGAGATTTCAGGAAGAAAGGGAGAAAAACCAACGATTAGAAGAGTTACTAGAACAATTCCTAAGGCAACAAAGAAATGAAGGACGACCACAGGGTAATGAAGAATCACCACATGAGAGCGCAGACCACCCACCAACAAATGGAGCACAACAACACGCACCACCTCCGACTCCTTCAATAGAAGTCAGAAATGCGACAGCCAATTACTCTCCGGAGACCTTTATGAAATTCCACCCCCCGGAATTTTATGGAAGCATTGATTCAAAAGTAACAGAGAATTGGATTCGCACGATGGAAAGACTTTTTGATCTAGCTCGAGTCCCCCAAGTTGACAAAGTACGGCTAGCAATATACTTGTTGAGGGAGGATGCTAGCTATTGGTGGGATACTATGGCGGCCATCCATGGAGTAGACACAATGACTTGGGAACATTTTCGAAACTTGTTGGAAGAAAGATACCTTACAACTGCCTTAAAAGATGAAAAAGCAAGAGAATTCACCTACCTAAGGCAGAAAAAGATGCTGATGGAAGAGTTTATTCGAAAATTTAATGAACTCTCAAGATACGCCCCCCACATGGTCTGTACGGATGAATTAAAAATAAAGCATTTCAAAAATGCTATTCATCCTGACATCCGTAAAGATCTCGAAGTAGCAGACTTGGAGGGAGCTTCTTTTTCCAAAGTAGCTGACAAAGCCTTGAAGATCGAAAGGGCAATACTGATGCAAGAACGGGAGAAAGAAGCTGAATTCAGAAGACAGGGCGCAAGGAACTTCCGAAATCGGCAAAATAACCATTTCATAAAAGGTGGTCCAAGTCAGAGAAATAGTGACAAGAAGCGGCCTAACCAGTGGAGTTTCAACAACAACAACAAGAAGAGAGGAAAGGAGCAGTCCCAAGAAAAGCCAGGATTTCCTCAATGCCCCAAATGTAACAGATATCATCCTGGTGAATGTCGGATTGGTACTAACACATGCTACATATGTGGGAAGCCGGGACACTTTGCAAAGGAATGTTCCAACCGTACCGAACAGTATAAAGGAGGAGAAGAAAAGAAAACAAACGCCAGAGTCTTTGCCCTGACTCGGGAAGAAGCGGAAGCAAGTCCATCCACAGTAATCTCAGGTCAGCTCCTTTTCAATAATGTCCCTGCATCAGTATTAGTTGATTCTGGAGCTACACACTCATTCGCATCAGTGCATTTAGTTGGTAGACTAAATGGATTACCTGTTGAGATGGATACAATTTTTAGTGTAGCACTACCCTCCGGGGAAGTGCTATACTCAACTCATTGGTATAAGACTATACCAATTACAATCAATGACAGGGAACTATATGTTAACCTGATCATTATCGACATGAAGGACTATGACGTCATTTTAGGAATGGATTTCCTAACAACGTATAACGCTAGAATCGACTGTAGTAAGAAAGAAGTCGTTTTTGCACCGGTTGGAGAAGAAGAAGTTCATTTTCAAGGGAAAGAGAAGCGAACCCCTTCACCAATGATTTCTGCAGCAAAGGCCAGGAAATTATTAGCAAACGGATGCACCGGATATCTAGCAATGATTTGTGACGTCTCGAAAGAGAAGCTTGCGCGACCTGAAGACGTTCATATTGTACGCGAATTCATGGAAGTATTTCCAGAAGATCTTCCTGGAATTCCTCCCGATCGTGAAATTGAGTTTGAGATCGAGTTGTTACCTGGTACAACTCCGATTTCAAAGGCCCCTTACCGCATGGCACCTGCCGAACTAAAGGAACTAAAGACTCAACTGGAGGAACTTTTGGAAAAGAAGTTTATAAGACCCAGTCATTCACCGTGGGGAGCCCCAGTACTATTCGTGAAGAAGAAGGATGGCACAATGAGAATGTGCATTGATTACAGGGAGCTCAACAAAGTGACGATTAAAAATAAGTACCCGCTACCAAGGATTGATGATTTATTCGACCAACTACAAGGAGCGGCAGTATTTTCAAAGATAGACCTTCGTTCGGGATACCACCAGCTCAAGGTGAAGGAACATGATATTCCCAAAACGGCGTTTCGAACTCGTTACGGACATTACGAATTTCTGGTGATGCCATTTGGACTAACCAATGCTCCTGCAGCTTTCATGGACCTCATGAATAGAGTATTTAAGGATTTCTTGGATAAATTTGTTGTTGTGTTTATCGATGATATCCTTATATACTCAAAGTCAGAAAAAGAACATGAGGAACATCTAAGACGTACGCTGGAAACCCTCAAAAAGGAACAACTGTATGCCAAATTCAAGAAGTGTGAATTTTGGCTCGACAAGATTAACTTTTTGGGACATGTTGTATCAAAAAGTGGGATTTTGGTGGATCCAGCTAAGGTGGAAGCAGTAAAAGAATGGTCCCAGCCAAGGAATGCAACTGAAATAAGAAGTTTTCTGGGCTTAGCTGGATATTATCGACGATTCATAGAAGGGTTTTCCAAAATCGCAACCCCACTTACGGCACTCACTAGAATGAATAGTCGATTCATATGGACGGAAGCTTGTGAGAAGAGTTTTATGGAATTAAAGAATCGACTAACTAATGCCCCAGTCCTCACCATCCCGAATAGTACAGACGAGTTTGAAATTTTCTGTGACGCTTCAAAGATGGGATTAGGAGCGGTGTTGATGCAAGAAGAAAGAGTAGTAGCTTACGCCTCCAGACAATTAAAGGATTACGAGAAGAACTACCCCACACATGATCTAGAGTTAGCTGCGGTAGTTTTTGCCTTGAAAATTTGGAGACATTATCTCTATGGAGTAAGATGTAAAAATTTTACCGATCACAAAAGTCTGAAGTACTTCTTTACCCAGAAAGAACTTAATATGAGACAAAGAAGGTGGTTGGAATTAGTCAAAGACTACGACTGTGAAATTTTATACCACCCTGGGAAAGCCAACAAAGTAGCGGATGCATTGAGTAGAAAGACGTCGACAAGCTTGATGTTCCTTCAAGCCTTGTCCAAACCGCTACAAGAAGAAGTAGTAAGATCGGGCATAGAAGTAGTAATCGGAGGATTGTCCAATCTGACGTTGCAGTCGACTCTGCTGGAGGAAATAAAAGAAGGTCAAGAATCAGATCCTCACCTGACCGAGGTCAAAGCAGAAGTCAAAGAAGAAAAAGTGAAGAATTTTAATGTTTCTGACGCAGGAATATTAAAATTTAATGAAAGAATTTGCGTACCTGCAAGAGAGGACATTAAGAAAAAGATTATGAATGAAGCCCATAATACTCCATACACGGTACACCCAGGCTCAACAAAGATGTACAGAAGTTTGAAGGAACACTTTTGGTGGCCTGGCATGAAGAAAGACGTAGCCCAATATGTAGCTCGATGCCTTACTTGCCAGAGGATTAAGGCAGAACATCAACGACCTGGAGGAGAACTGCAACCCTTGGAAATACCAGAATGGAAATGGGAGCAGATTGCAATGGACTTTGTTATTGGACTTCCACGAACAAGCAAAGGATATGATTCAATATGGGTCATCATCGACCGATTAACAAAGTCTGCTCATTTCCTTCCGGTAAAGGTGACGTACACAGGGGACCAGTTAGGGGAAGCTTATGTGCAAGAGATAGTACGATTGCATGGAATTCCAATTTCCATAGTGTCAGATAGAGACTCAAAATTTACCTCGAAGTTCTGGCAAAGCTTGCACAAGGCTATGGGGACAAGATTGAAATTTAGTACAGCTTTCCACCCACAAACAGATGGTCAAACAGAAAGGACTATACAGACTCTTGAAGATATGCTAAGAGCGTGTGTCCTGGACTTTGAAGGATCGTGGAGTAAATATTTACCGCTGATTGAATTTGCCTATAACAATAGTTATCAGGAAACCATAGGGATGGCACCCTATGAAGCGTTATATGGGCGGAAGTGTCGATCTCCTATCCATTGGCATGAAGTGGGTGAAAGAAAGTACATAGAGCAACAAACTGGACCAGATATGGTGACGTCGACAACGGAAGCCGTTCGAAAAATTCAACAGAGGATAGCAACAGCCCAAAGTCGACAAAAGTGCTATGCAGACAAACGAAGAAGACCATTAGAGTTCCAAGTCGGAGAAAAAGTATTTCTGCGGATAACGCCAATGAAAGGTGTTATGAGATTTGGACAAAAAGGGAAATTGAACCCAAGGTTCATTGGACCTTTTGAAATACTAGACCGAATTGGAAAAGTGGCCTATAAATTGGCACTGCCACCAGAGTTGTCGGATGTACATGATGTATTCCATGTGTCTATGTTGAAGAAATACATTCCTGATTCCAGTCACGTGTTGAAACATGAAGTTATCCAGGTGGACAAAGACCTTACTTATGAGGAAAAGCCTGTCCAAATTTTGGATCGAAAGAATAAGGTCTTAAGAAATAAAGAATTACCTTTGGTCAAAGTATTGTGGAGAAGCCAGGCAATAGAAGAGGCTACGTGGGAGCGTGAGGATGAGATGAAAGCTAAACATCCCGATTTATTCTAGATTTTCGAGGACGAAAATTTATAAGGAGGGTAGATTGTAACTCCCATTTTCATTTTACAAATTATAACAATTATGAAAGATAAGAGAAGATATTTTTATTCATTTTTGAGTGCATTACAATGCTAACCGAATGTTAGAGCTATTAAGTAAAGTGGAAGAATAACTAATGAATATGCAACTATAACATTCATGGGCATTTCATTAGTATAATACCCATAGAATGATGCTAAATACAAGCAAACAATCACTAAAGTTATGAAAAATAAAGAGAAATTCATGTTTTGATGATGAATTTTATCTAGAAGGTTAAGAGATGAAGAAGTTGTGCAAACAAATGGTTGAAGGAACAAGTATTTATAGGGCAAAAAAAACTAGCCGTTTATGACCGTTGGTGAATAGTGTTCATGACCGTTGGGGGTGTAGTTGTTTTCTATTATGGGATTTTAACAATTCTAAGTTGTTGAAGTAACCAATAGGTGGGAATAATTAATTTATGGGTGTTAGAGAAACTTTTTCAGAAAAGTTTGTGAGTCAAAAATGCTAGACTAAGTAATATAAGAAGATTGGGAAATTTTCATTTTTTTTACTATTCACCAGGTACTATTCATAGTGGGTCCCACAGTGGGGTCCGCAAGGGTCCCACAGTAGGGTCCACATGGGTCCCACAGCGAGGTCCACCCCATGGGTTCCACATGTTGATGCAGTAGTGACACATTGATGACTTAAGCAAATTACTATGCTTGATATTTTGAATATGTTATTATTCCACTATGCTTATTATTTTTAATATTTTATTATAATAGTATCCCAAGTTTTTCCTATAAATAGCCCTTCCAAAACTCATCTTGAAATCACAAAAACCTCATTTCCTTTCTCTTACTCTACCCAAAAAATATTCTTAACATCCTTCTAAAGTTCTAAACCTCGGAGATCTAGGCGAAGTTCTGTCCATAACGCTAGCCTTTTAGGTAAGCTCTTCCCGAGCCTTTCTTTTCAGTTATTTAGTTATTATATATGTATAGATTATTTTACTATGCCGTTATAATGCAAAAATTTATATGTAGATTAATTTACTATGCCGTTATAATGCAAAAATTTATATATAGATTAATTTACTATGCCGTTATAATGCCAAAATTTATATATAGATTATTTTACTATGCCGTTATAATGCAAAAATTTATATATAGATTAATTTACTATGCCGTTATAATTTATATATAGATTATTTTACTATGCCGTTATAATGCAAAAATTTATATATAGATTATTTTACTATGACGTTATAATGCCAAAAGTTATATGTAGATTATTTTACTATGCCGTTATAATACCAAAAATTTATATATAGATTATTTTACTATAATGCCAAATTTATATATTGATTATGTTACCATGCCATTATAATGCCAAAATTTATATAGATTACTTTACTATGCCATTAAAATGCTAAAATTTATATATGGATTATTTTACCATGTCGTCATATTTTACAAATGCCAAAATTGAAATATGAACTATTTTTTTATGTATCCTCATAATAGTAAACTTATATAGGCTATGGTCATACTTTGGACTATTATTATGGACTCTTATGACCTTATTCCCTATTATTATGGACAAGTATTATGACCTGGACTTTTCAGTATGACCATGACCACGACTTTTAGATCAGGACCTTGTCATGGACAACTATAGTATGACCATACGCCTGGACATAAAATAAGCACTAAAACAAGAAAAATGGGATAATAACAATATTAAGCTAACATTTCATAATGTAGATTTTATGTAATTTAATAGTTTGTGTTTTTATCAGGAAGCTAACAATTTCGATTGTTTTATCAAGACGCAAGGTAAGTAGAATCCTCATCTACAATACAAGTATTTTATGTGTCTTATGTGCATTTATATGCTTTATATGTTAATCTGTCATATTGTTCTTATGCATAAGTTATTTTCAAGAATGTTATATTATGCATAAGCACGCTTAATGTTCACAGACAAGTTATTGAAAACGTTAAAGTAGAGGTGCTGCTTGGGAGACCTAAGTCCCAAAAATGTAAGGAGGGAGATGTACGTCCCTATATGATGAATGTTTATGAGGGAAATTCCCTATTATCATGTTTATGTTCAGGTGGGAATGTGATTCCCTATGTAATGCCGGCAGCAGCATCCTCTAGGGCCCAAAAAGAAAGGAAAGTGAAAGAAAGAAAATACATAGCATGTTGCATGTTTATTTTAATGCATATGAGGTAGTTATTCTACTTACTGAGCCTTAGCTCATCAGATAATGTTTTGTATTGTAGGTAAGAGACCCCAAATATAAATTGTTGATGAGTATACGTGGGGCCAACATGACTGTACATATGGGGCTGACCTGAAGGGAGTGGAGTTCTGCTATGCTATTTTATAAATAAACAAGAAACTTGGTTTTATTATATTTCATTAAAAGTATTTTGTGAACTTTATCATTTACTTAAAGCTTTAAAAAGTATTTCATGAACTTTGTAATTTACATAAAGCTTTTCAATTTATCAGTTGGATACATTTTCATTTCTACGTTAAGGTGTAGTAATGCCACGAAAATGATTTATAAAAGTATTAAGATTTGTATGTAAGATAAAGTTTTTATCTAGTTGTGAGTATTGTGTGGTTAAGGTTATAAACATTATTTATGTATTGTTTAATAAAGTTTTTGTAAATTCAGAATTTCAGTATTGTCATATTTAGGTTAAAATTTGTTTTTACTCTATATATATGTATGTTAAGAAAGGAGTTCGTTACAGAAAGCCTTTAGAAAAAGCGACTAATATCAAATGACCAATAATTTAATAAAACCTCTTAATGGTTAGCTTTTAAAACAAAACATATCATCAACATGTATAAAGCAAAAATAGAGAGAAACCACAAATAATCACAAGAGACGAACAACACGTGCACATCACATTGTCCACTAAATCCCTAACTTCCGATACCTACTATAAAAATCCGACATCCTAAACTAGGTAACCGTGCTTGATAACCACCACAAGGGGTGGTTGAGATCACTTCTTGTGCAGGTTCTAAGTCTTTGCACCTACAGATGAGTGAATACATGACCTGCCTATGATGACACAAAGACTGGGTCATGAAGCAACAATATTCACCAATAATATCAGTAAAACCATATGCATGCAAGAGTAGAATAATTAAATAACACATTCCCCTTATTTCAGAAATATTTAGCACTCAGTGCCCTTAGAATGGTCTAAAAAAGCATGCAAATTAAGTTTTCATTTTCCAAATATTCTATAACATCATAAAATTGGAATATGTATAATGTTATTCATCACATATAACAAGTCTAATAACCAAGTTCAGTTCTTACCTCCTTAGGATCACTATCCTTTGTCCAAAAAGACGTTCCTAAGCCCCCTATTCCTAGGTTCTAAGTAGCTTAATCCAGTTCAAAGTTACTTTAACCTACAATCCTCAATTGAACAAACAATTATCATTGTCGTAATATACTTTTCATGTTGAATCCAATGACACATAGTATGATGCTATTGAAAGACAGTAAAAAATCCCACCTCTGTCACGCATAATGGCGATCTGCAGTGGCCAATGCGGTGCTCTGGCAATGGTGACAAAAATTAACTTTGACTTTCTCTATATCTAAAGGGTCTTCTCCATAAGTACATCATGAAAGTATGACCCATTTGTCCAAACAACCATTGTTATCGCCGGAAAATACTTCTAAAGGTAGAAAAATGGTGTATTGACCGAAATCGTTTAGTGGACGACATTCCTATTGTAATGCTAATTCCAACGGTAACAACCACTCGTCAAAAGGTAGCTGAAGTTGGCCGGAATATCGACTCAAAGTTTTAAATGTAAAACTTTGGAGTTTCCATTTAGTCACAGCTCCGATTGCCACCAAACGTGGGGTTGTTGTCGTTGCTGGTTAGTGGTGTTACAGCTCCGGCGGGTGTGGAAATGGAGCTCTGGCTGTGCTTCGACTGTGCTTGGCCGTGGCTTGCGGAAGAGAGAGAGAGAAGGAAAGAAAAAGAAAGAGAAGAGAGCAGAGGTCGTCGGGGAGAGTGGAAAGGAAAAAGAAAGTTGTAAGAAAAAATTGAGCCAAGTGGGTCCTACCTTTATCTAAAAATATAATATTTTATTTAAAATAAAAAAATTTGGGTTTTTACATTTACACAGATGTATACTCTTAAGTTCGAAAAGGTTTTATACATACTGAAATATTACAGACAGTTCAATTAACTAACTTGAAAGTTCAGCGACCCGAAATTCGAGATATGGAGGCAGTAGCATTGGACGTAGAAGATGAAGCAGTAGAGGTCGAATTGTCTCCTCGTGGCTTTTGATGCGCATCAACGAAGACAGGCCTGGTCAGCGGCCGAGACTCCTCCACTACTGATGATGAGTTCTTCGTTTTGAGCAAAACGACAACTTCAGACATCGTAGGCCTCATGGCAGGTGATGATTGTATGCACATAAGAGCAATTTCTATGAGTCTCTTCACTGTTTCTCCTTCGTACTCATCCACCTCCAGCCTTTCATCCACCAACTCCATGTGCTTGTTATTCTCATAAAGATTCCATGCCTGTACGTAATATGAACGAAATCCAAGTAAATTTTCCAACTTAATTAATATATATATGTATATGAACACTAAAGTTTTATGTATAATTTGGTATCATTAAATGAATAATCTCTTTAATTAGGAAAAAAAATATGAATTATTACCCGTTGAAGGAGGTATTGACCATCTGGATCACTCTCTTTAATCTCAGTGCTCTTTTGGCCACTTATGATTTCAAGCATAACCACACCATAACTATAGGTATCAGCCTTCTCTGACAACTGCCCATGAATTGCATATTCAGGTGCTGTGTATCCCCTGAAATATATTATATGATTGATAATAAATTAAGAGATTATGCACATGAATCGTTCGAGTTGGGGAATTCATAATTAACTAAGAAGACTTACAAAGTTCCGGCAAATCTGGTGCTGAGATGAGATCGATCTTGAGGCAAAAGCTTAGCCAAACCAAAGTCAGCAATTCTAGGGTTGAAATCATCATCTAAAAGAATGTTACTTGTTTTAATATCTCTGTGTATTATACACACATGGAATTCCTCATGTAGATAAGCAAGACCCCTTGCTGTCCCCATTATTATATTATGTCTTTGACTCCAATTCAGACTTCCTCTTCGTTGGTCTCCTGCAAGGATGCATGGTCCATGCATATTATATATATTAGAGAGAAAGAGAGAATAATTTTAGTAATTAATATTAATTATTATTAATTACCGAATAAGAATCTGTCGAGACTGCTATTTGGCATGAACTCATAGACAAGAAGAAGCTCTGGGCCATTGTTGCAACAACCAAGAAGTCGCACCAAATTGCGGTGATGAACATTGCTTATCAGCCTCACTTCACTTTCAAAATCAGCTTTTCCTCTTTGTGTCTGTCCTATTGCTAGCTTTTTCACTGCTACGATTTTCCCATTCCTCAAACTCCCCTGTTTATTAATATATATATATATATATGTTCGGTCAGTCAGTTTATTAAAGATATATATGTGTTTGAAATGCTTTAGGATCATACATTATTAGGATTCTCATACATCAATTTTTTTTACCTGGTAACATAAATTTTAATCATTAAACATTACTCAATGGTTGTAATCAACTTATACTACAAAAAGAAAAAGAAAGATTAAAATGCCTGCAAAAGTATATGCAATTTATATCAAAACTCATATGTATTTTACTTTCGAGATTTCATGAGATCACCTTGTAAACGTCGCCAAAACCACCTTCTCCAAGTTTATTTTCTTCACTAAAATTCTTGGTTGCATTTTTCAAATCCTTATACTTATAATTTACAGGACCTTGCAATTCCGTACCTCCCAAAATGTTACCTGTATGAGGGAGGGAGTAATATGCTTAAATCAATATCTATAATTATCTTCTTATTAAAACTAAACAAATCCACCGTCATGAAATTAATATATTTTCTTCTATCTTTCTCTTTAATTATTTGGCTTCAAACAATTATTAATCTAGCCATGCACAATGCAAATATTTATTCAAATTACCTCTGTCAATTGCATGTGGCTTTCTCGAATATCGTTTAAACCAAATGAAAATTCCAACTATGATCAAGAGTGCTAGACCACCTACACCTCCTGCTACGCCTCCAATTATGGCTTTCTTGCTTGAACTGCCTCCTGCCAGGATTAATTAATATATAGACCCTTATATCTATTATTGGACGAAGAACACATCTCAAAGAGATTAAAATACAAAAAAGATTGGTTGATATGTGCACTCAAAACTAAATTTACGTGTTTTACTCTAAGTATATATATATATAGAATGTTGCTCTGATACATCTTAATATGTTAAACACTACATAATGCGATAATTGACCATTAGTGTAATTTAATATTGAATTTCACATACTTATTTATTTTAAATTATATTATGTTGTATCATATGGTGTTGAACGTGCCTACATATCAATACTCTAAATATAACTAGATATAAATATATATATGTGTGTGTGTGCTAATTCGAATAAGTTAAGAAAAAATGACTGACCATTGTTTAAGAAGGGAGCCAAATTGGTGGTCTGATTATCAGCAAAAAATGAAGCATTTGAGTACCTAAGAAAACAGCCGGCATCGACCGCTCTACCTTCGGAGTCAGGAAGGCAAATTTGGAGGTTGGCATAGGCCACTTTCAAGCAGTCAAGGCAGCCACTGCTGCTCACCGTCTGCGCGCATTGCGCCATGCCATACACCGTCAAGTTTCCGCCACCTGCGCCTACTACTTCCTTCTTTTCCGCCGCGAAGAAGCCGTTAATCTTGGGCGTTGCGGCTTGAAGAGTTGTTAAAACATCGTCGACCGTGGAAGTGAATGCGGCGGGGCTGTGTGGTATCGTCTTCTTACCGCAGATTCCTACGTTGCCTGGGAGAGTGGTTTGGTCGAAAAATCCATTGGTCTCGTACCTTCATTTCCATCGTTATTAATTGCATGCATGCATGTCCAATATAATAATCTCATTAAATATTTTTTTATTTATTTTGATGAAATTAATCAACTCAAAATTAAGAAATTTAGAAACTAGAAAATTGACAGAATGATCATCATATATAACAAGACTAATAAATCTAACTTATTATTCTCTTGCCATTTCATGCGTATTATTGAATAAAAAGAATTATACTATTTTATTATTTTCTTGGTTGTTTATTATTTATTTATATATTTATAATTTAATTAGTATAAAAATAATACTTAATATTCAACAAATCAATATAAAATTATTTGTCCAACACAATTTTCATAATTTATTTTAATATTACCAAAATATTCATATATTTTAAGTATTTATTATTATACCATTTAATAAAAAACCTAAGAAAAAACAATTTTTTAATTCTTATGTTTATAATTTATTAATTTTATCCAATTATATTTTTTTAGTTTTTTAAAAATCAAATATTAAATTCTTTTAAAATATATTATGTGTTTAATATAAAGATAGTATGATTATATATATATATATACTTTTTTTTTTAAAAATAGTATAATTTTTTAAATAAATAATTCTTGTTTTTCATTTCTATATATTATTTAGAATTTGTTTTAGTCTACATTTATCGAAAAACTTAGTACTTAACTATATACCACCATATATATAATCAATTATATCATATATAGCTAGGGGTGTATCATATATAGCTAGGAGTGTTCATATAAACCGCAAATCGCGGTTTGGAACCAAACCACACCGCACCAAACCGCCAAAAACCGTAACCAATGAAACTGTTTTTCAATGGTTTGGTTTAACCAGACCGCTGAAGGTTTCTAATTTTTTAAAACCAATTAAACCGGACCGGACCGTAATTTTTTCTAAAAAAATAAATTTTAGAAATGATGGTTCAAAGGTTTGAACATCTACACTTAAGTTAATATAAAGTCTACCAAACCATCTAAGCCAAACAATTTGATTGTTTATGGTATGTTTTAGTAATATTTAATACATGCACAAGTTTCTAAAACTAAAAAAAAAAAATGTAAAGTCCCACATTGTTTAGAAAGTAAACATTTCTTTTTCTCACTTCTATAAAATGATTCAAAATACTTAACTTACAACAACAAAGACAATAAACTTCTTGTAGACTTTTATAGTCTTAAAAGTAAAGCTAAAATTATTATTATTTAAATACAATTATTTAGTTAATTATTTTATAATAAAAAAAATTTTAAATTTTAATAATTTGGTTATATGGTTAAAATCAAACCAAACCGCACTAAACCGATGGTTTGGTTTGGTTTAGTTTTTCATTTTGAAAAAACCGCATAGGCGGTTTGATTTAAAAATTCTTCTAAACCGCACCAAATCAAACCGTGTACACCCCTATATATAGCACTATATACTATACATTCATATATAAAACTATTAATATTTATATTATGTACCCCGCTGGGACCTCTTTGAAATAAGTTAAAACTTGGAATTTATATATTGTTATTTTTTACATAGAAAAATATATTTATTTCAAGAGCTGCTCATTTGTCTTATGATTTTTATTTTATTATTATTATTTTTGGCTTGGGGTTATTGTTTCTCATTGTTTTGGACATATCACATTGTCCCCATACAAGCATTGACCTCAATTATTTCATTCAATAATAAAACTACCATATTATATAAATATATATATTATATTATATATAAATCAGCTCCTAGAATATTTTTATATGGGAAGACAGAGAAATAAACGACGTGAAATATTAAAAGTTATAATCAAGAGGAGATAATTCCATTGGAGCCTTCTTTATGGAAAAACTAGGTAGGGGAGCTACTTATTAAATAATCAATTGTCTCTTTCTTTATTTGAATGGTTTATACTTTTTTTTATCTGTGTTTTGTCTCAGGTTAGACCTTATATTTTGATAAATTATTTTTTAAACCCTATATTTTATAAAATAGTTAAAATAGAATCCTAAACTCGATTTTGGTCAATGTTTTCTCAACTAAAATCACAAATAATTTATCAAACTAACAAAAATAAAATCATTCTGCTTAAAAACTGTATTGTTATATTCAATTTTTTTTCATCAAAATTGAATTTATGGTTATATTTTAACTATTTTACAAAATATATGATCTAAAAAATAATTTATCAAATCACAATGTTCAAACAGATAACGGACAAAACACATATTCAAAAAAGTATAAACTCTTATTTTAATAAACAAATATATAAAATTTATAGTCGGCAGTGACTAACTAGCTGCTACAAAAAGTCAATGCATATTTTAGGTTACTTTTCCTAATCTCATTTTCCAATTCACGGAGATGGGGTAATTTTCTGATCTCCATAGAAGCAAATAACAATAAATAAATATAATACATATATTATAAAATTCAAATACATTAAAGCAAAACTTAATTAAGTTATATATTTTTTCAACTACGTACGTACATAGATAGAGAAGAGGCTAGTATTCCTGACAAAAAAAAAAAAGAGAGTTGTAAAAAATTAAAGTCATATATATAATTAACTAAAACATTTTGTTTTTTGATAAATATTGGTTATATAAAAATTCAAACTTTACTTTTTTTGGATCTCAGTTTAAAGGGGAAGAGAATTAATTTTTTAAAAATGTAAATGTCTTTTTATAAATATTGAAGAAAAAAAAGATTAATAACATTTGAAGATAAATTTTAAAACGATATATTGCTATTAAGTACTCATGAAATGTAAAATTTACAAGATGATATTGATTTATAATATTGCATATTTTCTTAATTTTCAAGTTCTTTGTTATTTATTGATTTTGTGCAGTTTGATTGATGAAAAAAAGGGAAGATATTTTAGACTTGTTTTTTAATATTTTGATGTAAAGAAATGCAATATTAATTTTTAAATGATAATTAATGAAATAGTTTTACTTGAGTAGGTGATTGATTTTATAGGAATATAAATATATATATATATATACTAGGTGCAAACAATGCAAAAGTACTCGTATATGTATATTTGTGTACACACGATAATATTTATATTTTTGTTATGTATATATTTTATATATATTACTATAAATTTATTGTATACTATATAATATCTACAAAGAAAAAAAACTGAGGTGGGGGCTTTACCTGGCCCATGTATAGCTTCGGCCATGCTCATCAATGTCATCATGCTTGTAAAATTTATACAGTTACGTGTATGTTACGCAACAGAAAAAAGAAAGTTTTACCTTAGAAAGCAGCCATCGTAAATGACGCGAGCACCATTGGCTGCCGAGCAATTGCGGATTTGCTTCTCTGCGGCTGCAAAGCAAGCAGCACAGTCGGCAGCGGACAGGTAGTCCCTGCACTGCGCCATGGCATAGACGGGGTCTGATCCCCGTGCTTGCTGCGCCGTCGCAAACCGCTTATCGCCGCCGCGGAGCTGTGCCCTGAGGTCGGAGAAAGTGGCGTTGAGATTGGTGAAGAAATCGGTGAAGTCCGTGGCATTGTACTGGCTGCATCCTTGGTTCAAGAGCTTGGTTTGTGGGTCTGCTGAGCTGCTGAACGGTCCCAAACTCAGCGCCTGCAGCCACAGCCACCACACAATTATTGTTACTATTACAGGCTTTGGCGCCATTTATCTTAGCCGATTATGTTGTTGTTCTTATATAAATACACATATATTCCAAACTCTGATTATGTTACTAGAAATGTTTGTTTAAATATATATGAAGAGAATGATATTATATAGGAAAGATAATAAATGGACTTAGTTATAATTGGCTGTCCAAAAACTCTTGTCTACCAATGAGAGGAAGGCCGGTGTGATTAGTGCTGGTCTTCTTCCAATAGTGACAATATGTAATAAAGTAATACAGTTAATATTAAAAAATCCCACTTTCGAATTTCTACAATAAAATTTGTTTTCTAGCTATATGTTATTTATTTCATAAACTATGGAAGTACAATTTCAATAACATAGTGCCTCTGCAATTATAAAGCTAATTTGATAGTACATATATACATTAATAAAATGCATTAATTTGACATAATATAATATTATATTCGGCAGGCGCAGACTATAATTTTGATGGTTTTTTACCAGGAGTTAGAAGATATATGGGTTGATCTTTATTACATAGTTCTATTTTAATCTATAATGCAGAATCGCCATATTTTAGATCCACTTGAGTTTAGTTTAAGTCTATTTTATAAGTTTTGTAACGTTTTTTTCTATATTGTAAAGATATAGAAACTATGGAAGAAATTACATAATCAAAGACACGGTACTAGAAAGTGATTTAGAGAAAAGAAACTTGTCAAGTAGAACTCTATTTTGAATCCTCTGTGTGTGTATGGATTTGCAAGTTACATGAAAGCAAATCAATTTGGTTTAGACTTCATCAAAAATTAAGTCATGAATTTGATAATAAAGAATATATATATATATATATATATATAAAATGATTGCTAAGACTTAATTATTCCAAAAATTTCAATGAGACTATGTAGCCCATGCATCATATGGTAAGTGGATTAGGCATCTAAATTAATTTTTTTAAATATCCTTTTTAGCTTCATAACAAAATCATATGATAAAAATTGTTCAATCCTATCTAATCGAATGTTGCAAATCGAATCTTACTTAACATAGAAGTGTAGTTGTGTTAACTTATGAAATTCCCTGTACTTATAGTTTGATTAGATCACAATTATTCAAGTTTAAAGAGTTTATTTAACATTGTATGGCAACATGCTTGAGGGATAGGCGATATGGTGCACACTGTTCAGCTAAGTGCTTAGCTTTTTCATATCAGATATCTCCCACCACTAAGCAGATGGTATCTCCATGGATTTATCATCACTTTCTGTATTATCTTCATAGCCTCCTCCAACTTGTTCAATTCTTTCCCACCAATTACCAATTGTGAGCGAGCAAACAAATGCAGAGGAAGTCGTTATCAATGCCTGACCAGCCGGAGGAGATAAGGTGATAAGGTGCACACTGTTCAGCTAATTGCTTAGCTTTTTTCATATCAGATATCTCCCTCCACTAAGCAGATGGTATCTCCATGGATTTATCATCACTTTCTGTATTATCTTCATAGCCTCCTCCAACTTGTTCAATTCTTTCCCACCAATTACCAATCGTGAGCAAGCAAACAAATGCAGAGGAAGTCGTTATCAATGCCTGACCAGCCGGAGCTGAATATGCCCTCACTGAATACATTTGGGATAATTCCACTTTCTCTTCCTGCTAGAAGGACTTCATCAGTACGGACACTTTGTACATTGGAGTATTGGACTGGAAACTACTCTCCCATGCATAACACCTGATCCAAATTCAAGATATTCCCAATAAACACCAAATCTTTCAGAAAGAAAAACAATCAATAATATAAATTCAATAAAAATCATACTTCACAGTGTCCATTGCAGCCAAAATTTCATTCATGAAGCCAATTCTCTAGTCTGTACGTTGCGATCCCTCCTCAGAAAATTGCTGCATCTTGCATATGACGTGTCTGTTCCCACAAAATTACAAGAAACATTAAGACTAAATAATTTGATAGCAAATACAAAGACCATCATACCCTAAGAAAAGCTTTCCAGACCAGGAGAAGAAACATTTAAAATGAAATATTACACGCAGTGGACAATACTTGAATGATGAAACATAAGATGAATAGGAGATCCTCTACTCATACATTTATTATGATTAACACCAACTCTGTGGAGATAATAAATTACTATACATAGGATTTCCAAATCCTGATTCCTGATTCCTAAATAAAAATCTAACCAGAAGAGATTGCATCTGTGTACATATAAATAGGGAGAAAGAAATGGTACTCATGGAAAATTTGAAACGCACAACTTCTAACCTTGAACGAAGACATAAGAACCAGCATCAGTGCACCAATCAGTGAAGCGACACTACCCTGTATATGCAGCACGTGAGGAAGGCTATAACCATAGGCCAAAAATTGATGAAAGATTTTCATGGCATAGCTTAAGAAAGTTATAACTTTTAGATCAATTACAGGAAGTCAAGGTCATGCTGCAGTGCCTTCTCATATCTTGCAGAATCAAAGGCTGATCCAAATAAGATGTTATGTCCTATCAAAATGAAAGTAGAAAGCAATTGCGAAACTTGGTTCAGATACATATTCACAAATGGAGCAACATTCCAATCAATGTCACCGAGCCCAAGGGGATTAGTATGGAAGAAAACCAATGGAGCTCTTAATATAAGATATTTTGTGTAAGAATAATAGACTTCACTCATCAATAGAATTTTTATAAACATCAAAACATGTATATCACTTTACAAACGGAAAATAACATGTTAAATTTGAAACTAAACTGATTTTTATCTGCTGTAAATCATACTTTACTAGAAAATATTGAAAAGGAAAGTAACTCTACCACGTAAGTAATTCAATAAAAAGAAGCACTCAAGTTTCATTAGGAAGTTGTGCAAACGTTCCCACATTTGGATCACAGCCACCAACCATCATTTTCTTGTAAACGGCATATGCATGGTCTTGATTCCCTGATGTGCTGTAGGCTCGAATGAGAGCATTGTAGGTGAAAACATCAGGTTCAAAACCCTTAAGCTGTAGTTCTTCATACATACTCCCAGCTTGCTCTACCATTCCCGCAATCCCAAGACTGAGTATTAGCGAGTTGTATGTGTACAGATCAGGAAAAATTCCTCTGCCCCGCATTTCAGCGTAGAGAGATAGAGCTTCTTCTACCCTTCGTGATCTTCCAAGGGCATTAATCAATAGGTTGTAACAAACTGAATCAGGACTAAGGCCAGCCTGCTTTAGTTCGTCAAAGTAATACAGAGCATCATCAATTTCTCCTAGAAGGCAGAAAGAATCCACAAGAATCGTGTAAGACTTTAAGTCTGGTCTTATTCCTTCTTTAACCATTCTTTCAAACAACTGACAGGCAGTTTCCACATCTCCTGTTTTCCCATACCCATTTATAAGAATATTAAAAATCGCACAGTTAGGTTTGCATCCATATTCTACCATCTCCTCAAAGAAAAGCATTGCTTCTTCATGTCTTCCTGACTTGAAAAGTCCATCAATGAGCGGTCCGTATGTACTGGGAGAGGGGGAGAAATCACGACCTACACAATCATAGTAAAAACCGATAGCCTTATCCACACTACTAAATTTCACTAAACTGGAAATGAGTATATTATAAGTGATTGTGTTAGGCTTGCATCCCCTACTACACATCTCTTCATATAATCCAAAGAGTTCCGTGATTTTCCCAGACTTCCCATGCGCATCAAGTAACAAGTTGTAGGTGAAAGCATCAGGGACACAACCAACCCTTTTCATTTCATTGAAAAGATCCCAAGCCTTGTCAGTAATATGAACTCTAAGAAGCCCTTCAATCAAACAATTGTATGATTCCAAAGTAGGCTTTAATCCTAAAGTCCCAGAAAATTTTGCAAACAAATATTCTGCATGAAGAGCTTTCTTACACTTACACAACACCCTTATTAGAGGTACAAGTACAGAGTCATCCAGGCATACTTTATCGGATACTAACTTTTCAACAAATAAAATGACTGTATCAGTGTCAGCTTCAACCAGAGTCCCTCCAATCAAATCTTCCCAAAAGGGCCCATCTACACGAACCCCAACCTGGTACACAAAACTCTTGACGATCTTAAATGCATCCTCAATCCGGCCAGCCTTTATTACACCTGGAATGACAGTGAACATAGTTACATGATCAGGATAAAGAGATTTCTTCATCTGATGGAAAAACCAAAATGCATCGTTAACTCTGTTTTCTTTGATTAATCCATAAATGATTGTGTTGTAAGTGAAGACATCAGGACGGCAGTTCATTGTTGACATTTTACAAAGCATTTCCAAAGCAAGTGGCACCTCATCATTCTTACAGAGGCAATCAAGGATAGTGTTAAAAGTTATTGTGTTTGGAGGACAGCCGTGCTCTACCATACTCTCAAATATTTCAATTGATTTTTGGACTTGACCTTCTTTCCTTAATCCAGCAAGCAACGTGTTGAAGGTTACAACTGAGGGAGTGAGCTTCATGTCTTTCAGTCTGTAAAACATTTGCCATGCTTCATCAACTCTGTCAGTCTTGTAAAGCATGTCAATTAAAGAATTAACTATAATTACATCAGGTTCACACCCTTGCTTTACCATCTCAGAGAGTAACTTAATGGCTTCATCTACTCTCCCCGCCTTACTATAGCATCGCATTATCAGGTTGTAAGTTACCGAATTAGGAGTAAGCCCGCTAATTTTGAGCCCATCAAAAATTTCTTTTGCTTCTTGAATTCTACCTGCTTTAGCAAGACTATATAAAGAAGCATTGCAAGCTACAATATTTGGAACAATGCCTTTACTTTTCATCTGCTCAAAGGTCTTAATAGCTTTAACAGAA
Organism: Humulus lupulus; assembly: GCF_963169125.1. Lineage (NCBI taxonomy): Eukaryota > Viridiplantae > Streptophyta > Magnoliopsida > Rosales > Cannabaceae > Humulus > Humulus lupulus. Next base: position 18,439,521 of record NC_084801.1, on the reverse strand, counting down.
TCACCAGACTTTCCATGGTAGTCAATGAAAAGAATGTATGTATAAGCAGTAGGCATGACGCCCAGGGATTCCATATTATTGAAAAGTTTTAAAGCCTCATCCAATCTTCTTTCCCTTAGTAGTCCACCAATCAAAGTGTTGTAAGTATGAAGATTTGGTGAGATCCCTTTCTCCTTCATGTCATCCAGAGTATCAAATGCTTTGTCAACATTGCCTGCTTTGCATAAAGCATCTATAAGAATGGTGAATGTAACTACATCAGGATCATAACCATCAGCTTCCATTTCATCCCAAATTTCTTTTACAGTGTCCAATTCTCCACAATCACTTAACTTGTCCAACAAAGTAATGTAAGTTACACGATCAGGTTTATGACTGCTAGCTCTCATCTTAACAAACAAAGTCTTTGCATTATCAAGTTTACCTGCGTTACAGAGAGCATCAATGAGAACTGTATAAGTAATTACATCTGGCCCGCATCCCTCTTCATCCATTCTCTTCAATAAAGCATAAGCCTCATCAATTTTCCCGGCCCTTCCAAGAACTCTAATGCATATAGTAAATGTATAAATATTAGGCCTCAATCCCAAATGTTCCATCTCTTCTAACAAACCCATTACAGTTCGAGTATCCCTTCTCTTTCCAAACGCTACCATAAGTGCTGAATAAGTCTTCAAGCTAGGCTTCATCCCTTCCATGACCACTCTGTTGTAAACCTCCAAAGCCTCCCTACAAAACCCTGACTGGAGAAGCAAATAAATCAACCCATTATATGAATAAGCATTCAAAACGAACCCAACCTTTCTCATCTTCTCAAGCGCAATTGGTGCTTGTCGAATTCCACCCCTTATGAAAAGACCTTTAAAAATAGCAAGATAAGTGTTCAAATTCCGGTTGACAATTTTCTTTTGCATGAAATCAAAAACAGTAGCCATATCCTCCACCCTCTTATGAGTCATCAAGACTTCAAGCATGTAATTGCACGTTTCAGTGGTGTGAACAACATTAGGTAACCCAGCCACAACCATAAAATATGAAAAAGCAGAATTTGGGTCCTTAGTAGACTTGAGCATCCTCAGAACCTCCTCTGAAGATTTCACAACTTTCTTCTTATCTTTGGCGAGCTCCACCCCATCCTTTGGGAGTTTCATAACAAACCCACATAAACCCATTCGATTTTTCCTGACATTCGACCTGTTACCCAAGTACCCACATGTCCAAACCTTTAAATTTCCAAAGCTTCGTCTCTTAAATATAGCACTTTGACTCGAAGAAGCTATCACAGTCTCTGTACATGCACAAGTACAACTGAAGCTACCACAATACACACTCGTAGAGCAAACCACTAACAGACCCATCAAAAGAGCTAACAATTGAACAACTCCAAATCAGCACAAGATAGCAATTTCCAGACACAAAAGAAAAGTCTCCACGCGCGTCGTTACTGTTCGTCTAATTGCTTCTGAGAAAAGTATGTATAATATATATATTGCAAGAGAGCAGAGACTTACAGGAGAGGTAAGAAGATAAAAAGAGGTGAACCACTAAACTTTAATGGCCTTAGTAGCTGGAGTCAGGAATGTAGCGATTGGTTATGGCGACTGTAACTGAGATATTTTCATTCATAGAGAGAGAGAGAGGCTTATCTTATTGCCCAAAGTTGATCTCAGCCAAAGACGAAGAGGCTCAACATTCTGGTATTGATATCTACGACATTCGTTCAGCACCCACTACATACACTATTGACGGAACAAAATTGAAGATTTTCTTTTTTATATTTTAGTCCCTTTTCTATAAATTCTTGCTATTATATCCTGCTGGACTTTTTTTATATTTTAACCCCGGGGCATTATATTTGCATTTAGTACACCCTATTTTATTAAAAATTTAATAAATATTATACAATTTTTCCAGCTTGTCCTTATATTTTTCTAATTTTTTTTCTTTTTCATATTCTAACAAATACATATAAATAATATAGATTTTTAAATATTTAAATAAAAAATATATAAAAACTTGTTAAAATAAGAGTTTTTTTCTAAAATATTATACATAATGAAAATAATATAAAATAAAATTATTGAAATTAATAAAAAATAAATTAAAGAATGCCAAAAAAATATTGAGAAAAAGTGTTAGAAATGGTTTTTAAAAAAAATTAATTAATGAGATGCATTTATATATTCTTGGGGTACAAATATAATGACTCTTTAACCCTTCATACATAATATGTGATATGTAATGTAATGTATTTTTTTTTTTTTGGAAATTTGCAGCATTAATATATATGTAGTTTGTTTTGTTGCACCTAAATGTTTATGTAAATTTTTTGGCTCCAAAATACCTATCTTTACACTTTTGGTGCGAATGTTGGTCCCTAGCCATTAAATCTAATCAAACACCTACGTGAAAGTCACGTGTTAATACTTGATAATAATCTATCTATATATTCATATGTTTAACATTTTGAAAAAACACGAAGTCCACAATTTAATTTTTTAAAATAAAGGGTCAAAACGAGTAATCGGCTAAAATATAAGATTTAAAATGGTGTGAATCCTTATTATTAAACATAAATTATATAATTATATATCAAAATTACATTTTATTAAAAAGAAAATTATGCTTTTGAATAAACACATGGTTCAAAGATTATTTTTTAAAAATAAAGAGTCAAAACAGGTAATCGGTCAAAATACAATGATTAAATAATCGATTTACTATTCGTATTTTTAACATTTTGACAAAGCATGAGGTCTAAAAGTTAATTTTTAAAAATAAAGGATCCAAACGGATAATCAGTTATAATAACCCTTACACAAAACATAAATCTTCTTACACATAATTCAAACTTTAAAAAAAACACGCAAAGTGTATGATGATAATAATAATAATAATAATAATAATAATAATAATAATAATAATAATAATAGATAAATAAATAAAAGCACACATATAAAAAGTTGTTTGAATTTTGTTTTCGGTACTTTAATTATTCAGAATTTCTCGAAAACCTGCAGTATGTTCGCTATACAATAAACTGTTGGGGTTTTATGCCCTAATTAAAACTCAAATTCTTTGTAATCTCATTTTATTATCAATAAAAGAATAGAAATCATTTTTTGACTTGGTCAATCACTTTGCTCACATGTTTTATTTTCATGATTATTTATTTAATATAAACTTCTATTAAATCCCGAGCATATAGCTAATCTTATTTATAGTGACGTAATCACAGTGGAATATAAATATGATTATATGTTCAAAAATAAGTTAGTCCTAAGATTAGTCAGTGCACCGGATTTACACTGACTTGCCAATCTACGATATGATCTACTTACACATTACAGTGTTATGTTCTTTCCAGAACATTAGCAAAGTAGATAAGATCGGATGTATTTGTTACATCGGACAGGACCGATATTGACAGTTGATAAGATAAGTAAACATACCGTTATTATCTATTCTAGTCATATCATATAGTTGACCATAGGTCAATTCAATCTCAATTCTGAGTGGTTAGTATTCAAACTGATTGTATTATTTGAGTTCTTTGACTTGTTCGTTACCAGCTTACCCTACGGACTAGCCCATACTTACATCTTGGGAACTCGGTAGTATAATTGAGTGGGAGTGTTAATCATAGATATGAACATCTATAGCTTCTGATGAAGAAGTAAAACGATGGTTTCCTTTTAGTTTGGTTCAAGGTGTTAAATGATAGAGATCTCATTTCAGTAATTAAATTAGTTTACTGAAATATCATTTACAAGGAACTAAGTGTTTTAAGGATAAAATGCAATGAGGGGTAAAACGGTATTTTAGTCCTATCTCATTGTAGACCGTCTATAGAGGATTGAGTGACAATTATGGTTGTAACAATAGATAATTAATAGCGTATCTATATTTGTTATAGAGCGTTCTATGAATTCAAGAGTGCAATTCCAAGTCTATAGTGGAGTCACGAGGAATTAATAAGTTAGTAAATTTATTTGTTAGATTTATGATAACTTATTGGAGCTTGATTTCATAGGCCCATGGTCCCCATTGTACCTTGGATAAAATCATCTAGATAGTCTCAATTAATTGATTTAATCATCAATTAGAATTATCAAAGTTGATCAGGTCAATTTTGGATAGTTTCACAGAGTTGTGTAATTTTGAGAAGAAAAGAGAAATTATGGCAGATTTATTAATTAAGATAAATTGGTATCTAAATTAATAAATAAATTTAAATCAAGGTTCAAATTATAAATAATTAATTTGATAAAGGATTTAAATAATTATTTAATTAATTAAATCAATAGAAAATAACACAGGCCTTGATTTTAAGTCCAATGGGCTTATAATCAAATGGGAAATTTCACGGGCCTATAGCCCATGATAATTTCGACCTAGGGCTTCAAAATGGCTGCTATTTTATTGATTTTTTAATTAAATTAAATGGCCTAATTGAGTCTATAAAAGTAGTGCTTATAGAGAAGTCAAATAAAGGGTTTTTGATAAGTCAGATTTTCTGATAGTTTTATATTCTCTCTAAACACAAGTCCTTTTCTAAGCCTCTTTGTATTTTCTCTTCTTCTCTCTATATCTATCTCATGTGTTGAGAATTGCCCACACTAGTCTAGGTGGTTCTAAGGATACATTGGAAGATCGTGAAGAAAATAGAAGATCGGTTCAGTTTCTTGATAATACTCTGCGACAGAGAGGATACAAGAGTTAGAGAAACTGAAGGAAGGACTCTTAATTCCGCTGCGTATACTGTAAGTATTCTATTTTTGTTTCTCTTTGAATTCAATTTTAGAAACATGTTTTAGGCTATCTCGTATTAATTTGTTTAATATTAGATATACATGAAAATAAATAAAGATCCTGTATAAGTTTATCCAACATAAACATCATCATGAAAAAAACTGCAGCGAAGACGGCCTCACGTGTCCATACATGAAGAATGTTGTACGATTGGGGTGAAAATGAACCCCTATCACACAATCTTTCCAAAAAAAATTGAAAAATATATTTTTTAATCATTACAAAAGAGTCGCTTTCTAGTTTTATTAAATAAATCATAATTGATGACTAGAAATTAGGTTCACATAATTGCTAATTAACAGCATTTTAAACTAATTGGGTTTTTCTTTTTTGTTATAAATTAACAAGGGAAATTTGACTAATGATGTATTAAATAGGGTACCATAACAAAAATATCCTACCCACTATATATACATGTCCATTTGATCCTAGTATTTTCCTTAGTTCAAAAAATACCATTGTCATTTGTTTCCCACTTTCTCTCTCTACTCTCTCAGGCTCTCTCTATTCTCTCCCTCACTCTCTCAGTCTCGAAACCAAAATCCTCAAAATCTCTCTCTCTCTTTTCGCATTCATTGTCGAATCTATGGGCAATGTCTTCCACGACCGCGACCGCACATCAGTGGCAAGAAATCTCGACTGAAGTAGGCGGGTAGGTGAGAAAACCCAAGAGATCGATGAAACAACCCTGAAATAGAAAAGGGTGAGGGATTTACTTATTTATTCTGAAATAAATTGTCTAGATCTAGTTTATTTGTTAATTTTTTGTTCATAGGATAGATCAAGGCTAGGGAATAGTGAAATCTGGGTTTTTTTTCAAGATTTTTGTTCATCTTGACAAAAATTGATAGGCCTCGATAGTATATGTTAGGTTCTGCGTTTGATTGTGCCTCAATAGACCTCGACAGGCCTCGATAAAATTAGGCATAAATTGATTTTTGCATCTGCCTTGATAGGTCTCGATGGGCCTCGATAGGTCTCGATGGGCCTCAATAGGCCTCGATAGAATTAGGCATAAACTGATTTTTGCATCTGCCTCGATAGGTCTCGATGGGCCTTGATAGAGTTAGATATATTTTGATTTTGCATTGCCTCGATAGACCTCGATAGAATTAGGTATTTTTATGATTTAGCATGGGCCTCGATAGGATTCGATAGAATTAGGTATATTCTTATTTTGTTTGTGCCTCGATAGACCTCGACAGACCTCGATAGATCTCGATAGTAATGGTCAGCATCACTATTGTGTGGTGCCTTGGCAAGCCTCGATAGGCCTCGATATTTTATCTACCGTTTGATTTTTTAAAACCTCGATGGGTCTCGACATGCCTCAATGGTCCTCGATGTTTACCAAATTGTTTAAAATATATTCCTAATTTTTTTTTCAGATGCCTGACCTTATTGTACCATTGGAGAATCACTTTCCTGGTCGTGTCACCTATAGGGGTAGTGCTTACTTGGATACTCTTATAGAGCAATTTAGGAGGCATGGGCTAATTGAATAGGAAGAGGCATGCCCGTTGGGACAATTCTTCAAGGATAAGCCATTTAGTTTTTCTGGGGTTCTATTGCATCAGCTTATGTTGCGGAAGGTGGAAAGCAAGAAGCCTGAAGAGGGCCAGTTCTACTTGGGCAACTCTCTCTGTAGACTTGGGATTGCAAAGTTTGCCCAAGCCACCAGGCTGAATTTTGGGAACACACCGTCCCCAGATGAGTTGAGAGAGCATCTTTCAAGTGACCAGATCATCCAAGAATACGTTAATGGTCATTCGAAGGTTAATTTCGGCTAGTTGGAAGATGCTTTGAAGGCCTCGACAAACCCAGAAGATGCATTTAAGTTGGGATTGTGCTATTTGATATAGGGGGTACTGAATGCCTCAGAGAAGACAACACAGATATGGGGTGATTCCCTGAAGATGGTTGAGGATCTTGACTACTTTTTCAAGTATCCATAGGGGAAGTTGTCTTTCAAGAAGGTTATTAGAGGAGTTCAGAAGGACATGCAGAAGTAATTGAAGCATTATGAGGAGAAGAAGAAAGAGGGTTCAAGAAAAAAACAGAAGGAGTCGAAGTATAGCTTCTATGGCTATGACCCCACACTTCTATACTGGGCTTTTGAGGCCATGCCAGCTATTAGGAGTAAGTTCGATGAGAATAGTAGGAACTGTTGGGAATTGTGCCCTGAAAGCATATGTAGTAGACATTGTTTTAAGAAATAAATAAATAAATTGAATTTGTTATGCATATATTTTATGGTCTATATTAATCTGTGATAATATTATGTAAATATCAGAAAAATTCCTAAGTTCATATATGTGATCTCAAACACGTATTGGTACGGGAGGATTGTGTTTGAGATAAATGAACTTGAATAGTTCGCAGTAAAATAAAGTTATGGAATCTTTAGAATAATTACTGCAAGTACAGACCACTAGTATTATAAATACATGTGATCTAGATCCGGATCACTAGTGTAGTAGGATACTTTAGTGGAGGTACTTTATATATTAGAGAATATATAGAACTGGACCAGATATGTTTATTAATACTTAGTTAAATACTGTTACAAAGTATTAATTAAATATATCAACTGATGAGCATATACAAATAGATCTTAATCATGAAGTTACTATGAACTCTTGTTTATGTTATATGAGTTCTTTGATTCACTCGTTAGGGTATGTCAAAACGGTCAGGCTATAAACTTTTGTTTTAGGAACTCATTAATGTAAATGATTAGGGACATAGTATACAGATATGGAATCTATACCTTCTCACAATAAATTGAATAATGGTTCTCTTAAGGGTTGACTTTTGGGACTGAAAGGTTATTGAGCTCAAATTCATAATTCAGTTATGAATTAACCTTCACTAATAAAGTCAATGGTACTTAAGGAAACAAGAGATAATTAAAAGGGTAAAACGGTAATTTTATTCCCGATTAATTATGAACCATTATTAGAGGGTTAATTTGTATGTAATGATTATATCAATGGACACTTTATTGTTATAAAGTACTCAGTAAATGAAATGCCTATAATTACAATAGTGCAGTCTCATATTTATAGTAGAATAATCATGAGATTAATAAATTAAGATAATTTAATTAAAGAGTTTAATTAATAATCATAAATTTATTGGAGCTTGTAATTATAGGTCCATAGGTCCCCACAGCGACTCTATCAACACTATTCAAGGTAAGAGTTGATATAAAGGGAAAAATGGTTGAAAGACATATTTGAGAAGAAATTTGTTCTTCGGGCCAAATATGAAATTATATGATAATAGTGATTAATTAATTAATTACAAATTAGTTGTAATTAACAAAATTAATTAATATTTAATTAATATGTAATTTTTGAAATTATATTAAATAATTAATTAATTATAATTTTTGAAATTATAATAAATTAAATATTTATTTTCGAAATTTATATTGATTTTAATTAATTGGTAGAATTAATTGAATATCTTTATTTGAGTGGGAGATAAATATCTGATAAGTTCATATTAGATTTGAATTTAAAAGATAGATATTTATTCAAATAATTAATTATATTTGATAATTAGTTAAAAATATATTTAATTTAAATTTGAATTAGTTATCAGGTTGTTAGATTTTTTTCTAACAAGGTACTTTGAATAAATAATAAATAAAAATAGAAAAATTAAATATCCCTAAAATTAAGGGTGGTACACACTGCATGATTTTCAGGGATAGATTTTTTAATTTTATTTATTTAATTAATTAATTAATAGAAGATTTAAAAATTAGTTTTTGGATATTTTCATTAATGAGATAATTAATTAATTAAAATATAAATTGTAATTTGGTTACAGATTTTTTTTTTAAATTTAAAATATTTTCTATTTAAGTAAGACTTGTCAGAAAATAGATAGAAGAAGTCTTTCGCTCTGAATAAGAAAAGAACGTTACTTTTCTATCTCTCCCTGAAAAAGATAAAGAATTAATCGCTGGCCTATTCTCTTGATTTCATGTGTTGAGTACATCAAGTAGAATAAGAAATTAACAATCATTTATTCTCTAAGTACCCACACACTTCTTGAGGTGTAGAGAACACAGTGGAAGATCTTGGTGTGAGTACCTGGAAGTAGCTTGGATAAGAAGTTCGTTCAAATTACGAAAAGATAGCAAGGACACTTGATAGGCATCAAGAGGTATGTTTTCTATTTACTTGCTTATGATTAATGTATGTATATTAATGGATCCACATATTTAAAGGTAGTTTAAATATATTACAAAAATTTTGTTGTACACTGGGCCAACCCACCACCATTCCGCTGTGTGTTAGGAAACTCGTTCCTAACAGGAACCAGATTCCCAGGATGCTTAGTTGGGCTACGAAGAACGACATCACTCTTTCGACAGTTGAGTTGGTTCCTATGTTAACTAAGCATCGAGTAAGTTCCACTTTATCTTGTTAAATGTCATAAATTAATTGATTAACAATTTATTTTATTAAAGTTTTTCTGATATATGTTATTCAACCATGCAGTTAGTGGTATTTTCCATGTTGAAGTCACGTCCCGGTGAGGTAGTCTACTACAATAACCTCCCAGACGTTGATTCCAGGTTATTCCCTGAGTTGGAATCCACTGTAGTGGAGGCTGGGACTGCAGCGGAGGAAGTAGAGCCCGAGAATGAGGCAGAGAAGCTGGCATAGGTTGCAAAGGAAGCTTCTATTTTTTACAAGGATGTCCCGAGGGTTGAGGAGGGCACTTCGCAGGCCTGTGGTAAGATATCATACTTTGTATCTGATTGTAAGTGGGTGGGTCGGCTCTGTTCCGTGGATCAATCTGAGACCACTGAAATCAGATGCACTTTCCTCTAGTCATGTTGCCCAGCCTGATTATGAGCAGTTGATGCAGAGGCTCGAGAGAATTGAGGAGGGCTAGGCGACCTTACTTCAGAATCAGACTACGATCATGGCTCAGTTAGGGCAGCTGATTTCAGTGGTCTCAGATTGATCCACGGAACAGAGCCGACTCACCCACTTATAATCAGATACAAAGTATGATATCTTACCTCATGAATATGAGCCTAGTGATCCACCCTCCACTCCATAGGCCCAGACATCTCTTGTTGCTAGTGACGCAGACAATCCCAGCGTACGAGTACTACAGCCTGAGGAGGTAACTGGCCTTGAAGTTGTCTAGAAGAAATGCAGGCCCAAGGTTTTTGACTCACCGACCCAACGAAGAGGTTAAGAGTAGATAAATAGGGGCTAGTTACTGAACCTTTGAGGAAGCATGCCCCGCAGCAGGAGAAGGGCTTCCATAAGTGGATGATTGGGAAAATCGACAACAAGAGGGATCAGAACGTCCATACCGGGCACGGTGTGGCATGGTTCTTGCAGTTGCACACAACTCAGACTTGGCTTTGGGATTTGGTATGTAAATTACATTTATGTTTTCAATTCAATCATAAAATATATTGACAGTACTAACAAATTTTCATGTTTTTTCAGCATATTGATGTCGCTCTGCACATGCTATGCCCCCGATGCCACTTTTATCATGCCGCATTTCAGCAGGATGCTGCGATCATGAACACCACCTTCCCCCAAATGTGCCTAGGTCGTTGGAATCTGTTGACGCGATTTTTCGCCAACAATGAATTATGAAAATAGCTGGGATGAATTAGTGCTTAATGATAAACCGTAATAAGAAAATGATACTCAAGAGCACCAGAAAAGAACTCTCAATAACACTCGTCTTTTTTACGTTCGGTGGTTAAAATCCACCTAGTCCACAAGTCTATATTATTACTATAACACTGGACGACCTTGGCCTTCAATTCCTTTGACACTCTAAGCCCGGCTAACAAAGCCTCGTACTTGGCTTCGTTGTTCGATGCCTCGAACCTGAATCGTAGCGCAGTATGAAATTGATGCCCTTTTGGAAAGATCAATATGATCCCAGCTCCGGAACCATTCTCGTTAGAGGAGCCGTCCATGAATATTCTCCACAACATCTATACTGGTTCTTTCAAAAGCTCCTCTTGAAATTCGATGCATTTAGCCATGAAATCAGTAAGGGCCTAGCTTTTGATCGAGGTCCGTGGTACGTACAGTACTTCGAACTGGCTAAGTTCGACTGCCCATTTTAAGAGACGTCCCGACGCTTCAGGTTTTTGTAATACCTGCCTTAAAGGTTGGTCGGTCATGACATGGATTGAATGGGACTGGAAGTACGGTCTAAGCTTTCTGGAGGCTAATATCAGGCAAAATGCCATCTTTTCCATTAGGGGATACCGTGATTCAGCTCCAAGAAGTCTTTTGCTTGTATAATATATGGGTATTTAAATTCAGTCTTCTTCCTGGACCAACACGATGCTGGCTACGTTTTCTGTCACAGCCAAATAAAGGAACTGGGGCTCCTCTATCACTGGCTTAGAAAATACTGGGGGTTCGGCCAAATGTGTTTTTAGATCAAGAAATTCCCATTTGCACTCCTCAGTCCATTCAAGTTTCTTATTTCCTCTGAGCAAGATATAGAATGGCAAGCATTTGTCAGTGGATTTTGAAATGAACCGATTAAGGGATGTCACTCTTCCAGTCAGGCTCTGGACTTCTTTATGCGAGTTGGGTGAAGGCTTTTCCAATAATTACATGATTTTATCTGGATTTTCTTCTATCCCCCTTGTATTGACTATGAATCCCAGAAACTTTCCCGACGCCACTCCGAAAGTACACTTATGGGGATTCAACCTCATGTTATATTTCCTCAGGATCTCAAAACATTCGTTTAGGTCGGATACATGGTTGTCGGCACTCTTGAATTTGACTAGCATATCATCGACATACACTTCCATGTTTTTTTCCGATCTGACCAACGAACATTTTGTTAACTAACCGTTGGTAGTTAGCCCCGGTGTTCTTTAATCCGAAGGGCATAACTTTATAATAGTATACGTTTGTTGGAGTCATAAAGCTAGTATGCTCCTGGTTTGCAAGATTCTCACGATCTAGTTATATCCAGAATATGCATCCATGAAGGACATGAGCTCGTGCCCCGCAGTGGCATCTACCAACTGATCAATTCTCAACAATGGAAATCAATCCTTAGGACAAGCTTTGTTTAGGTCGGAGAAATCGATGCAAGTCCGCCACTTTCCATTTGGCTTTTGGACCAAGAGAGGATTCGCGACCAAGATTGGATATTTTGCTTCACGAATGAACTTGCACTTTAATAGCCGAGCCACTTCTTCTTCCAAGGCCTCAGCTCGGGTTGTTCCTAAATGTCTCTATTTTTTGGATTTTGCAGGTACGCTTTTATCCAAGTTTAGGGTGTGCATGATCACACTCGGGTTTATTCCCACCATGTCTTCATGGGACCAGGCGAAAACGTCTAGATTCCCTTATAAAAAAATTTTATCAGCTATGGTTTCCTCTCATCGTCAAGATTTTTCCCAATCTTAATGACTCTTGAAGCGTCTTTGGGATATATATTTACCTCCTCGAGCTCTTCGATAGCTTGGAGCTCCAATCTATCCTCGCCCATTCACGGATCGATATCATCACTTGGGGTGATGCCTCTATCCTTGGCTTCCTGAGGTTCTTTCGTTCCAGAAGCAACTTCTACTTCCTGGGACTCCTCGCCTCCGTCATGTATGGCCATTATTTGCTGCCCGGGTTGGGATTTTCCCTTCATAGAAATGCTATAGCATTCCCTGGCAGCGAGTTGATCGCCTTTGACAGTGCATATTCCCGCAGAGGAAGGGAAGTTGATTGCTAGGTGGCGGATAGAGGTTATGGCTTCAAACGTCATCAACACAGGTTGGCCTAAGATCACATTATAGGCTGCTGGACAATCGATGACCACAAACTCAAGGATTTTGGAGACAGTTCGTGGACCTTCACCCAATGTCACCACTAGTTCAATCGTTTCGATAGCCGTTGATCCCTCTCTGGAAAATCCATATAAAATCATGAAAGTTGCCTTCAGGTCGGTTACACATAACCCCATTTTTTTTAAGGTGGACCTAAAGAGTAAATTCACATAACTCCCGTTATCTACTAGAATCCTTCTCACTCTTCGGTTGGCGAGCTGAACCGTCACGACTAGAGGGTCATTGTGCGGGAACTGGATATGGCTGGCATCTTCCTTCGTAAAAATGATCGGTTGCTTTTCTAACTGCTGGTGCTTTGATAGTTGTGGCTTCAGGACGAACTCCACTCCATTGTGGGATTTCAGCTCGTTGATATACCTCTTCTAGGTGCCTCTACTCATGCCTACAAGGTGAGGACCCCCAGAAATTGTTGCTATATCTCCTCCCGTTATCAGGGGAGGGTTGTCATGACTCACTTGATCTCCATTCTGATTCATTGGAGCCTCTGGAGTCGATGGAATGTTTTGTCCAGCAGATTGTCTGGGAGTTCCTCGATTCCGGGCGTACTGAGCCAAAGGTCCTGCCCTGATGAGAGTCTCGATCTCATCCTTTAATTGTCTACAGTCTTCAGTATTATGATAGATATCATTGTGGAATCGACAAAATTTCGAGGGATCTCGCTTCGTCCTCTGATTCTTTAATGGCTCTGGCTTCTTCCACGGAAGGCGGGAAGAATACGCCAAGAAGATGCGCTCTCTAGTCTCTGTGAGGTCGGTATAAGTTGCATAGATCGGTTTAAACTTCTCCACGAATTTTTTTTTTCTTTAACCCGCTTTGGTCGCCTTCACCATTTCCCTTTCTTTTACTACCCCCTTGGTTATTATGGGCAATGGTTTGAGTTGTAGCACCAGCCACATTTGTTGCCGCTCCAATGGGTTGAACAGGGGCTTGGCTGGTTCCTGCAACAGAAGCTCGCGCCTCTTCTAGATTAATCCACCTCTAAGCTCAGTTTAGGAACTCATCCACAGTGTTAACTCCCTTTCTCTATAGTTCCTGCCATAGGTCGCCTCCCACAAGGATCCTCATCCTCATTTCCATGAGTTTAGAACTCTCGTCGGCATCTCTAGCTCGTGCGGCAACGTTGGCAAACCTACTCAGGTACACTTTCAAAGGTTCTCTAGGCTGCTGCTTTACATTTGCCAGGGAGTCATCCTTAATCCGAGCTGCCTGAGAAGCCCTGAAAGCTCTCTTGAAATCAGCAGAGAAATTCTTCCACGAGCTGATAGAGTGTTTTTTGTACTGTTTGAACCATTGCCTAGCCGGCCCGATCAGAGTCGAGGGGAATATTAAGCACCTTAGCTCGAGTCCAATGTTGTGGGCCATCATCAGGGTGTTGAACATTCCCAAGTGGTCGGACGGATCTCCATCTCTATCAAATTTTGATAAATGGGGCATCCTGAAACTCAGTGGGTATGCGGTTGCCGCAATGTTCGGGGCGAAAAGCTCGAGCTCATCCCTTGAATCATATTCATCTTTTTCCTTTTCTGATAGGAGTCTTTTCATCAGATCCTCCATCTGGGCTAACCTTTTGAGGGTTTGGTATTTGATTCCTTGGTTATTCTAGGGCTGTTCCACAGCTCCCGTCCTACCGTACGCATTCGGCGGGTTGATGTCCCTCCAAGTTCGAGCTTGGTTTGGTGGGACGTTCCCGTTATCATGTACTTTGGAAGGACCTCCCTCTTGTCGAGTGTAACTGACTCCATTTTGGGCTGAATTTCTCCTCTGTGAGTTTAGGCGATCTCGAAGATCAATATGGGGATCAACTTGAGGGCTCTGAGCCAAACTCAGGTGATTTCTCAAATCTGCATCGGACCTGCCACTTCTACGACTATCAGTCCAATAGCTCTCGTTAGCGAAGCTTAGTGCTCGCAGTTGAGGATGAGGATTTGGGATACTATCGCATGCCCGCAGGGCATAAGTAGTGGCAGTGGGAGGAGGATTTCTCCTGCTGTCCCCATAAGCAGGAACATTTCGCGCAGAACGAGGCGGTGTTGGATGTCTTATGGGTGATGGGGGATGCCTAACTAGCGATGCAATTCTTGTCCCGTCAAGATGAACCAAATTAGCCCGCGGTCGTTCCACCCCACCATTTCTAACTCTCTACGTCTGGCGATCTGATTGTGATGCAGGAGGGTCGGCTGGAACATGTTGTCTTTGTGAGTTTTCCCCAGACCTTCCCCGTGGGTTTCCATGAGCATTTCCCGGCGCATACGACGATGGTACTGAACTTGGGGTCGAGGTCCTAACTGACCGGCTGACTTGTCGATGACCCCTAGGAGGGCCATTAGGCTGAACATCTTGGCGATCTTGTGCCGTGGGCGCATAACTTGGTGTCGAGGTCCTAACCGATCGACTTGGTTTGGATCGGTCATTCCGGCAGGACTTATGAGACCCACCTTGCCTTTTTCCGACATTAACGTCGGTTGCAAGAGGTGGTAGCCGAGCCAAAATCTCATCAGTTTGCTTATTTGCTTTGGCCAAATGGCTTCCTAACTGCATGTTTTCCAGTTCTACCGCAGTCAAGTAATCTGGGTTCGGATTCGGCGGCAATGATGCCAAACTCCCAGTGTCGTCGTGGCCCATCGGTTGCTTTCCCGATCGTTGTTGGATTTCAGAGCTATGCTCATTGGAACCACTAGCATGGTGAGCCTCCTGCCCACCAGATTGTTCCATCTCATTATTTTGTCTCGATCGGGTGACCACCATGATAAACTTTGATTGGGATTTTGATGGAAGCACTAATCTGCAGCTCTCAATAAAAGCACCAAACTGTTGACGCAGTTTTTCGCCAACAGTGAATTATGAAAATAACTGGATGAATTAGTGCTTAATGATAAACTGTAATAAGAAAATGATACTCAAGAGCACCAAAAAAGAACTCTCAAGAACACTCGTCTTTTTTACGTGGTTCGGTGGTTAAAATCCACCTAGTCCACAAGTCTGTATTATTACTATTTTTCTCTCTAAATTTTGACAGATTTTTTGCCTTACAGAAAAAACCACCATTTTCCCTCTCCAAGATCTTTGTATTTATAGAGAAAATCCTTGGATAGGCCTTGGGGACATCACGTAACTTCACCCCCAGTGTTATCTGTACCACACTAATTATAAATATTACAATTCATCTTAAGGCATGGTCTGATCATTAGGTAAAACTGATCTTGGATCCTCAGGGATCACCGGACATGCCCTGTCTGACCATGCACGTCTATATAACGTATCCGGGTTTTCAGGGATCTGCGAACATGCCATGTCTTACATGCATGCCTATATAACGTATCCAGGTTTCTAAGGATCCGAGGATACGTCAGGTCTCTAGCGTACCTCGAGCTGAATGCACCGTGAGCTCGTGTCACGGATGCTATGCCTTATAATCATTACAAGCTCATGCTTATTGCTTTGCATTCCCCAGCTCGTGTTATTGACCTGGGGAACCGTGCTGCCTTTGCAGAGAAAATACGGACTTATGGATCATCTATTACAGTTCTTTACTCGCCAGCTATACACGAGCTAAATAAAAGACTCGTGCTGAATTTTAGGATGCACAGAATCATTTCGAGGAGATCGACACTAAGTATACATGGGACAACGATGTGCTGAAGGGCGATGATAATCAATTCCTCATATCCTGGCACAATGTGAGTGAAGTATATTTTGTCTTGCACATCGATCAAGCTAAGCATTGGATCGACATTGAAGTCTCCACTCCATTGTGGTGCATCAACATTTATGATTCCAACCATAGTGTGCTTAGTCCGACTCTGTTGGTGGAAGTGATCAAGCCTTGGTGCTTATTGTTGCCTTCGTTGTTATGGTGTTCTGACATGTTTGATGACCATGAGGACCACCAGACATATCTTGAGCAAAAAGCAAAGCCTATTTTGTATTGTCGTATTTCTTCTGAGGAGTGTCCTCAGACTAAGACAAGGTATTCCCCTATTTAATAAGTGTTTTTTGAAATCTGAATATTAAAGTTATTTTTATCTTGTATTAACACAAAATCGATTATATGCAATGGGGATTATGGTATGTTTGCTATAAAACATATCGAGCATTTGGTTTTTAAGCTACCACTCGATATCATTATCGATGAGAACATGCAACATTTCAGGACCAAGTGGTGTGTGGACCTATTCTATGAAAATTTGTCACCGTGATGCTCTTTACATTTTCTTGATACACCTTTTGTATATAGTTAGTTTTGTATATGGTTTTTTATCAAACGTTATTTTTTTAAAGTTATTCACAAAATCTGTCTGCCTCGACAAAACTCGATGGGTCAAACGAACTACCTCGATAAGACTCGATAGGGCCAAATAAATACGTAAACAAAACTACCTCGATAGGTCCAAAATAATACTTAACTAAATCTCCCTCGATGGGACTTGACTGGCCTTGATAGGTCTAGAATAATACTTAACCAAGTCTACCTCGATAGGAATCGATTGGCCTCGATGTGTCCAGATTAATACATAACGATATATGCCTCGATAGGACTCGACTGACCTCAATGGGTCCAGATTAAGGCCTATCGAGGCAGATTGACTACTGTGTCGAGGCCTATTGAGGCACACAATAAATTTTTTGTAAAGAACTATTTATTTAGATCAAAACCAACAAAGTATTAAGAGATGTACGTGAATGAAATAAATGTAGAAAAATCAATTGAATTATTATAGAACACAAACTTTTTAAAGCCTAGCCTTACATGACTTCCTATTGTGCCCACTACCACCACATCTGTTACACTTATGTGGCTTGACGATCTTTTCCCTGCGTGAAGCATAGCGGTTTTGTAATGCCCCAACTAATTCTAGACCTTGGACCATTAAAAAATACTAACATAACTACTATTTTGGAATACATACATACTGTTGACGCGGTTCTTCGGCAACAGATAATTAAGAAAAGAAGAGAAAGAGATTAGTACTAAAAGTAGAACCGTCACAGATAGGAAATCTTTGGGGAAAGAACTAGGTGACTCAAGACACGTTTTTAAGTGGTTCGAAGGTTAAAATCCTTCTACTCCACTAGTCAATATTATTGATATTCTCTGGGTATTTGGTTTACAAAGTATATAGTTCTTCAAAGACTATTTTTTCCAACCCCTATCAACTCCCAGGGTCTCCATATTTATAGGAGAAGGCACCTGGAAGTTGGTAGGGAGGTCATCCCGTGACCTTACCATTTGTCATATCAAATCTGTGATATTTAATTCCTAAACCTGACACACAAGTGTGGTCTAATCAGTATGGAAGGAGATAATGGGCCGCACGGCCCAACCCGTCCGTGGGTGTCTGAATACGCACGTTCCTGCTGTGTGTCCGAGAAGTCAGGGGGATATCGGACACGTGATGGCAGGAATATGCACGTTTATCTTGCGTGTTGACTTCCCACAGGGTTGGAGCTTCCTGAGAAGCTCGCGACCGGAGCAGTTCATAACCCGAGCTTCTCCGTCCGTGGCCTTCGGATGTCGTTCTCAGCTCCTGGGGCAACAAATGTGAGCTGGAAACAGGACCCCCTCGAGCTGACAAGGGTCCGTCCTGGAAATAGAGCCTCCGGCCTGTGGGAGCCTCGGACTAAACCATGTTTAGTCCGAGGCTCGTCCTGCTAAACAGCCCGTGGGAAAACCAGGGCGTACATCTGCCCCCCAATCTCCTGCTCGTGGTCTATGACGTCAGATATGGGAGACCATAGTAGGGGCTTTTAGACTTCCCCCACAACCCTTCGTATTCCATGCTTTTCGCAGGCGTCTGATACGTGGAACGCCGTGGGTGGCGACGGTACACTCTACGAGAACCGCATTAAATGGCCTAGCCTACTGTCCAACCGTCGTTTCACATTTTGAGTGGAGGGTCTCCCAAGAGCCTTTTACACGTGATCCTTCCCTTGTATAAAAGGGGGTGGTCATCCCACGCACGGGCCACCTTATCATTCAAAAAAGATTTCCAAATTTCCTTCTTCTTTCTCTGGCCTTCCAAAGAACGAAACCCTCATCTCTGCTGTTTTCATCTTCTCCGATCACGAAGCTTAAGCGTACGAGTTCCTTCAAAGCCTCGGAGGCCACCGTACCAACGAAGCTCCTACCAGCGCAGTAACCTCGCTCACCATCCAACCATATACTGTAAGTCTTCTGTCCCTGTTCACTTTGAAAGCATGCAACTATAGCTTAGGTAAAAAATATTACTGTAGCCACATGCAGGGGTTTTCTAAGCTACGTGAATACAGAGGGTGACAGCCCTTCTTAGGTTAGGGCATGCCTGCCATGGGACATCGTTTTAGAGTGTGGGTTTCATGGTGTTTCTTCAGGAACGATTTCTGGGTAGGACCTTTAGGAATTTTGGGTGCAAAAACCGTGTAGCTTAGGGAATACGCCTCAAAAGCGGTTTTGCCACGCCTTGCCTGTTGAAACTTTCCCCCAAGGCAATTTTTTACTCTGAGCCCTCTGACACACGAATTCCGAGTAATCTGGGATCTGTTGAGGGCATAGGCGCGTGTTCCTTGGAATGCGTGGCACCACTCTCCACGGGCTGGGCTTACCCCAGCTCGTGTACTTAATATTTGCTTCACTCTCCTGCTTGGGTCGCCTTTTCTAAAGTGTTTTCTTTTGTTCGATAGGCGACCAGATGGCTCCAAAGAGAAATCTGCCACAGAAGAACGTGGGAAGTTCGTCTTCCCAACAGGATAAAGGAAAGGCGGTGGTGCCCAGCTCGCCAATTCCTCACTTTGGGCCGGTGGTGGAGAAGCAAGCCGAGGTGGCCCCTGACGCGTTTTTCGAGGCGGAGAGAATCGTCTCGAAGATAACCGACCAGGCAAAGATCACCAAAATATTCCTCAACCACAACATTCCCCTGGGGATGGCCTCCGTGATCGCCCGACCTGCTGCGGATGGGGAGCGGAGCTGCACGCCGCTCGACGAGTCGTTCGCGGCCTGGAGCGGTGAACACTTCAAGGCAGGGGCCTTCCTCCCCCTGGATCAGTATTTTGCTGATTTTTTGAACTATGTGGGGTTGGCCCCATTTCAGCTCCCCCCCAACTCATACCGTCTGCTGGCGGGATTGAGGTATTTGTTCCAAAAGCATGAGTGGGAGGTCCCCACTCCTGCCGATATTCTATATTTCTTTTGCCTCAAAGCCAGCCCGGACCAGCGGGGGCGAGGCGACGGGTTCTATTATTTAACCCGCTTCCCTAACACAGCAGCAGTCATCGAGCTGCCGAGCCATCCAAACGACTTCAAAGACCAATTTTTCATGTCAACTGGGTTCCGCAATTGTGACCATCACTACTTCAATCGTCCTCGTAAGTGATCCTTGATTTAGTTCGCCTTTTAAAGGTTATCTTGTTTTAGCTCCTCCCTTATTCCACTTCTGACTTCAACCAACCTTGCAGCCATTTACGCGAGGACCGGAAAGTCTGTGACCCTCGGGGGTCAATACGATACATTGGCGAACTTGCCCCCCAGTGAGAAAGACTACCGCGTGCTCGTGACGGACGAGACGATGGTATTCTGCAAGCTGATTTTCCCAAATCAGACTTTGAATTTGAAAAGGTCCCGGGGGCCTCCCCCAGCTCGCGACAACAGACCGATCGTCGCGGAGGAGGTCGCAGACGACGAAGGCGAGGAGGAAGGTGACGAAGTTCCTCTCGTGAGGAACAGGAAGAGGACCTTGGAGGTCGCCCAGGGTATGGGCGAGGAGAGGGTCCAATCCGGAGCAGCCGCGGGTCCTTCCGGCCAAGGTAACCCTTACTTGTTTAAGAATGTAGATAGGGCCACTGCAGACCCCCGGCTGGTTAGGTTCAACCCTAGGCAGCTCGTCCATCGTCACCCAAGGAATCCGGACCTGGACACGCTCTTGCTTCATTGCGTTGACCAGCTCGTGCTGGACAACCAAGAGAGTCGGCCTAAGGGTACCGTAGTAGTAGATAATACCCTAGCCTTTAGGTCGGTCCTTTTTGAGGAGTACGGGACCAACTTACGCACGTGGCCAGCGCTCCAGAGGGGCATCTATGCTCCGGGGATTAGGCAGTACGTAGGAGAGTCCAGCCCTGAGTCAGAGCCGGACCTAGAACCTGCGATAGTTCGCGAGATAATCGTCTTAGGATCCTCCAGCTCGGGGGGTAGGGCTCCCTTAGTATTTGCTTACTTATTGCCTTTGAACCTTTTGTCTCTATTTCTGCATGATTGCTTCCTTGTAATAACCATGTTTTTTGTTCTTAGCAGAAGAGATGTCTCAGCCCGGAAATAGTCTGCGGGGCGTTGTGTTCGGCGGGAACCCCTCAGCGGGGCCGAGGCTAAAAAGGCTCTGAGAGTCCAGGAGCTCGGCCGGAGCCTCCACCAAATCCCCGGCTAAAGAGAAGGAGAAAGCCCCTCCATCCCAGGGCGCGGGAGCAATCCTTCCTGTCGCCAGGACAGGACCCATGCCCCCGCCACCCCAACGATCTCCACTAGCAGTCCAGGACGGAGTAAGGGAGATCGGGAATCCGGCCACGGCAGTCCCGGATGTGCGCATCCCGGTCGATCACCAGGACCTGGAGAGGATGCCGGAAGCGTTCCGGGGAACGGTGTATGAGTCGGCGAGCTATGCCGTCAGCCATTTCTACAAGCTCAAGGAGAGGGAGCTCCGGGCAATTGAATCAACGAGCCCGGTCCGAGTCATGGAATCTTCGATGGACATGACCTTAACGGTAAACTGTTCCATTCCTTTAAAGCTTTTAACACTCACACGCCGCCTTTTTTCTTCCAGTTAGTTAATTTATCCTTCCTTTCATGCAGGGCATTGCTGCCGCATACAGAGGCATTGCCAGGACCAAGGCCCAGCTCGAGGGTATGGAGGCTGAGCGCCAGACCGCGCTTCAGGAGGCCCAGGAGGCAAAAGACGCGCTGGCGGCCTCCAAAGCCGAACTGAAGAAGATCCGTTCCGAGAGCCAAGAGCTTAAAAACTCCCTGACTGCGTCGCGGACGGATCTCGAGGCAGCGAAGACCGAGGCCCAGGCCGCACAGGCCGCCCTGGAAGCCGAGCGGGTCATTTCGGAGCAGTCCTTACAAGACCTGTTCTATCACTGCTGGTCCCACAATCCGGACGCGGACTTTTCCTTCATGCCTCCGGACCTCTGGGCGTCTTTGTTGCCGCAGCTCCAAGCCCGCCTAAATAAGGAGGCTCCTCCCTCGGAGACTGGAGAGGCCTTTGCCGCGGCAGGGCAGGACGATACCGCGACCTCCAAAGGGCCAGCTGATGGGGCTTAGGATACTTCTTTGGGCATTTCGTACTCTTTACTTTATATTGTAATAAAATTTTTGATGAGGTACTCCCACCTCGAGACAATTTGCTTAGCTAGTTTGACATATATATATTTTTATGCATTTGGTTACAATTCATCTTTATTTTTATGAACTTAGTTCGGGTTAACCGTTATCTATATCCCGGGCTTTTTAGAGAAGGGCCACGATCTATAAATTTTAGTTAACCTCTAAGTTTTGTGACCTGGTTAAGACCAGGAACTTATTTTCAAAATACTTAGTTCGCGTCAACTTTTATCCATATCCCGGGCTCTTTAAAGAAGAACCACGGTCAACAAATTTTAGTTAACTTCTAAGTTTTGTGACCTGGTTAAGACCAGGAACTTATTTTTTAAAAAACTTAGTTCGCGTCAACTTTTATCCATATCCCGGGCTCTTTAAAGAAGAACCACGGTCAACAAATTTTAGTTAACTTCTAAGTTTTGTGACCTGGTTAAGACCAGGAACTTATTTTCAAAAAACTTAGTTCGCGTCAACTTTTATCTATATCCCGGGATCTTTAAAGAAGAACCACGGTCAACAAATTTTAGTTAACTTCTAAGTTTTGTGACCTGGTTAAGACCAGGAACTTATTTTTTTAAAAACTTAGTTCGCGTCAACTTTTATCCATATCCCGGGCTCTTTAAAGAAGAACCACGGTCAACAAATTTTAGTTAACTTCTAAGTTTTGTGACCTGGTTAAGACCAGGATAGGGCTTAGTTTGTGATAACTCTTATCCATAGATAAAAATTAACACCTAAGTCATTAAGGAGACCTGGTTATATCCAGGTACCATATGCCCCCCAAGTAACTGGGGAAGGGTCTTGCGCGGTTACTTTAAAATTACACTTGCAAATAAAGAGAAACATTTGATTTGTATTTATACATGGAAGGTGACCTTCTAGGCCTTACAAATGGCTCATTGATAGTATTTCTTTAGGTGGATAGAATTCCAAGTCCGCGGGACCGCCCCTCCACCAAGTCGAGCTAACTTATAAGTTCCCTCTTTGATGACTTCGATGACCTGGTATGGTCCTTCCCAGCTTGGTCCCAAAACCCCATCTTTGGGATCCTTCCCGGCCAGGAAAACTCTCCTCAAGACCAAATCACCGACGCCAAAGGCACGTCTTTTGACCCTAGTGTTGAAGTAGCGAGTGATCTTCTGTTGATAATGGGCGAGCTTGAGTTGTGAATCCTCTCGCCTTTCATCAACTAAGTCTAAGGAATGGCATAGGAGCTCGTGGTTCCCATCTTGGTCGTAGGACCGGACCCTATGTGACAGGACCTTCACCTCCACGGGGAGGACTGCTTCACTTCCAAAGGTTAGGGAGAAAGGAGTGTGACCCGTGGGAGTCCGATGTGAGGTCCTATAGGCCCACAGAACTTGGGGGAGCTGTTCTGGCCAGATCCCCTTTGCCTCATCTAGCCTCTTCTTGAGGCTCGCCTTCAGAGTTTTATTGACAGCCTCGACCTGGCCGTTCGCCTAGGGATAGGCCACGGACGAGAAGCTTTTCACAATTCCGTGCCTCTCGCAAAATTCGGTGAACAGATCGCTGTCAAATTGAGTACCATTGTCGGAGACGATCTTTTTAGGTAGGCCAAATCGACATACGATGCTTTTAACCACGAAGTCTAGCACCTTTTTCGATGTTATTGTCGCCAACGGTTCTGCTTCGGCCCACTTGGTGAAGTAGTCAATGGCTACCACGGCGTAACGGACTCTGCCCTTTCCGGTGGGCAGGGCGCCTATTAGATCTATCCCCCAAACGGCAAATGGCCAGGGAGATGAAATCATTTTTAGCTCGGTCGGAGGAGCTCGGGCGACGGCAGCGAACCGCTGACACTTGTCGCACTTTTTTACATATGAGATCGAGTCTTTGGACAGGGTCGGCCAGTAATAACCTTGCCGGAGGATCTTCAAGGCCAGGCTTTGCCCCCCAGTCTGATCTCCGCAGAATCCTTCATGAATTTCTTGCAGGATGGCCTTCGCTTCGCTTGGAAGAACGCACCGGAGGAGAGGTAATGAATGCCCACGTCGATACAGCACCCCTTCGACTAGCGTATATCTCGGAGCTTGATAAAGGACTCTTCGTGCATCGTTGCGCCCTTCGGGTAACTTGCCCTCGACGAGGTATTCAATAATGGGAGTCATCCAGGTCGCCCTGATGTCGATCATTTCAATATCTGCCTGACCTTCGTCTATGCTAGGTTTCTTCAAGAACTCAACTGGCACCAACCCCAGGGTTTCTGTCTCTCCCGAGGTGGCGAGCTTGGCGAGAGCATCTGCGTTGGCGTTCTGCTCCCGAGGTATCTGTTCGATCGACCCCCGCCCAAACACAGACATTTCGGACTTTACCTTTGCCAAATAGGCGGCCATCTTGGGACCCCGCGCCTGGTACTCGCCTAGAACCTGATTCACCACGAGCTGGGAGTCGCTGAAGCATTGGACAGAGCTCGCCTTTAGCTCGCTAGCTATCCTAAGTCCAGCTAACAAAGCCTCGTATTCTGCCTCGTTGTTAGATGCCTTGAACCCAAACCTTAGCGCCGAGTGGAATCTATGCCCCTCTGGGGATATCAGAATGATTCCGGCCCTGGAGCCGTTCTCGTTAGATGAGCCATCAACGAAGATCTTCCACGATGAACCTGAGGAGGCGAGCTGATGTGAGTCTTCTGATGGGATCTCATGGAATCCCGCGCATTCTGCCACGAAGTCGGCCAAGGCTTGACTTTTTATGGTAGTTCGGGGAGTATAGAAAATCTCGAACTGACTGAGTTTGACCGCCCACTTTAGCAAGCGTCCTGAGGCTTCAGGCTTTTGCAAAACCTGCCTTAGAGGCTGATCGGTCATGACGTGTACAGAGTGGGAATGGAAGTATGGCCTGAGTTTTCGCGAGGCCGTGATTAGGCAGAACGCCAGTTTTTCCATCAATGGGTACCTTGACTCAGCTCCGAGGAGTCTCTTGCTGATGTAATAAACCAGTTTCTGAGTCTGGTCCTCTTCTCGCACCAGAACGGCACTAGCTGCGCCCTCAGTTACGGCCATGTAGAGGAAAAGAGGTTCTTTTACCTTGGGCTTTGATAGCACAGGCGGTTCAATCAGGTGCGCTTTTAGGTCGAGGAATGCGCCTTCGCATTCTACTGTCCATTCGAACTTCTTGTTTCCCCGGAGCAGGTTGTAGAAGGGTAAGCACTTATCGGTCGATTTGGAAATGAACCGGTTCAGTGCGGCCACTCTTCCTGTGAGGCCTTGGACATCTTTCCGCTACCGGGGGGAAGGAAGCTCGAGCAGTGACTTGATCTTGTCGGGGTTTGCCTCGATTCCTCGGGTATTGACTATGAAACCCAAGAATTTCCTCGATGCGACACCGAAAGTGCACTTATGAGGATTGAGCCTCATGCCATATTCTCGCAGTATGTTAAAGCATTCTTCCAGATCGGTGACGTGGTTGCTGGCAATCTTAGACTTGACAAGCATATCATCAACGTACACTTCCATGTTTTTCCCGATCTGGTCCGCGAACATTCTATTTACCAGCCTTTGGTAGGTAGCCCCGGCATTCTTAAGACCGAACGGCATGACCTTATAGCAATAGACATTAGTCGGGGTCATGAAGCTGGTATGTTCTTGATCTGCTGGATTCATCGCGATCTGATTGTAGCCTGAGTACGCGTCCATGAAGGACATAAGCTCGTGCCCCGCCGTGGCATCCACCAGCTGATCGATCCTTGGTAATGGAAAGCAATCCTTGGGGCAGGCTTTATTCAGGTCGGAAAAGTCGATACAGGTCCGCCACTTCCCATTGGGCTTTGGAACTAACACGGGATTGGCAACCCAAATGGGAAATTTGGCTTCGCGGATAAAGCCACATTTTTTGAGCCGGGCCACTTCTTCTTCAAGGGCTTCGGCTCGAGTTGTTCCTAAACGCCTCTGCTTTTGAGACTTGGCAGGGACGCTTTTGTCTAAGTGGAGCGTGTGCATGATTACGCTTGGACTGATCCCTATCATGTCCTCGTGCGACCATGCGAATATGTCCAGGTTCTTCTTCAGAAACGTAGTTAGCTCCGCCTTTCTTCCGTCGCAGAGGTTCTTTCCGAGCTTAACAGTCCGTGACGGGTTTTGTTCATCGATGCTTACCTCCTCGAGTTCTTCAATAGCTTGGAGCTCGGACCTGTCCTCGCCTACTCGGGGGTCAATGTCCTCGCTTAGGGCGAGCTTTTCGCCTCCGGAAATCTGAGGTTTTTCAATCTCGGGAGCTGCCTTGGGTCCCCGAGATTCCTCTTCGTCCTGAACGGCCATCGTCACCTGCCCGGGTTTAGATTTTCCCTTCATGGAAATGCTGTAGCATTCCCTGGCAGCGAGCTGATCGCCCTTGATAGTGCAGATCCCTGTCGAAGTAGGAAATTTCATGGCGAGGTGCCGGACGGAAGTGATAGCCTCGAAAGCAATGAGCGTAGGTCGGCCCAAAATGGCGTTGTAAGCAGCGGAGCAGTCAATGACTACGAATTCGAGTAGTTTGGACACTGTTCGGAACTCGTCTCCTAGGGTGATCACCAGTTCAATCGTCCCTATCGCTGCTGATCCTTCTCCTGAAAAACCATACAGCATCATCGAGGTTGCCTTGAGCTCGGAGACGGTCAGACCCATTTTTTCTAAGGTGGACCAGAATAGGAGGTTCACCGAGCTCCCATTGTCCACTAACACTCTCCTTACTCTCCGGTTGGCGAGCTGGACTGCTACGACCAAGGGATCGTTATGAGGGAATTGGACATGGCTTGCGTCTTCCTCCGCGAAGATAATCGATTGTTTCTCTAATCTTTGTTGTTTTGATTGACGCTGTTCCGGGACGAACTCCGCTCCATTGTGGGCCTTCAACTCATTCACATACCTCCTCTAGGCGCCTCTGCTCATGCCAGCCATGTGTGGTCCTCCAGAGATGGTGGAGATCTCCCCCTCGACCGCGGGGGGAAGGACGTCCTGATCTACCCGAGGTCCGGGCCGATTGACTGGGACATCCGGAGCGGGTCGACTTGCCGGGACCCTATTTCGCGAGTATTGCGCCAATGGACCTGCTCGGATTAGGGTCTCGATTTCATCTTTGAGGTGCCTGCAGTCGTCGGTATTGTGCCCGACGTCGTTATGAAAACGGCAGAATATGGAAGCGTCTCTCTTTCCCTTGGGGTGTTTTAATGGCTCCGGCCTCTTCCAGGGGACTCGCGTAGCGTTGGCCAGGAAAATATTCTCTCTGGTCTGGGTGAGCTCGGTATACGTTGTGAACACGGGCTTGAATTTATCCACGGACTTATTCTTCTTTTGACCGTGCTGGCTGTTTTCACCATTTCCTTTTCTTTTGCCGCCACCGGGCTGGTTACTCTGCGTGACGTCGGGAGTCGCCACTATGATCTCTGTTCCCGTCCCAGCGGGCTTCTCGAGGACCTGGCTGGTCCCTGCGGCTGAAGCTTCAGCTTCTTCCAAGTTTATCCACTCTTGGGCTCTGTTAAGGAATTCACTAACCGAGCTGACCCCCCTCCTTTGAATATCCGTCCACAGGTCTCCGCCGACTAGGATCCCGGTCCTCATGGCCATGAGCTTGGAGCTATCGTTAGCATCCCTGGCTCGAGCAGCGACATTTGCAAATCTGCTCAAGTAGGCTTTTAGCGTCTCACCAGGTTGCTGTCTCACGTTAGCTAGGGAGTCGGCCTGGACCCTGGCGGCCTGAGATGCGCGAAATGCCCTCTTGAAGTCAGCCGAAAATGTCTTCCAGGAGCTGATTGACTGCCTTTTACTTTGCTTGAACCACTGCCTGGCAGGTCCAGTTAAGGTGGAAGGAAAGATCAAGCAACGAAGCTCCGGTCCGATGTTATGAGCCATCATTAGGGTGTTGAACATCCCTAAGTGGTCAGACGGGTCTCCATCCCCGTTGAACTTTGACAAGTGGGGCATACGAAAGCCAGAAGGGTATGCCGTTGCTGCTATATTGGGGGCGAAGAGTTCCATCTCATCCCCTGAATCATATTCGTCTTTTTCCTTTTCCGATAGGAGCTTCTTCATCAGCTCATCCATCTGAGTTAAGCGCTCTAGGGTTTTGTCCTGAGATCCTGGGTTATTCCGGGGCTGTTCAACAGCTCCGGACCCGTTGTACATATTAGGCGGGTTGTTGCCCCTCCTATCTTGAGATAGGTTATTTGGGGCATTCCCGCCGTTGCGTACTTCGGATCGGACCCCAACTGAGCGGGCCTGGCTACCATCCCTAACTCAATCCTCTCTGTGAGAGTTGAGGCGATCTCGAAGGTCGCCTCCCTGGGTAGTATGGTGACTTTGTGCTGAACTTAGCCGCTGGCGCAGGTCTCCTCCCGAAAGATCACTCCGTGCACTGCCGGTCCAGCGACTCCTGCTGGACAGACTCGGAGTGCGTCTTTGGCGGCCATGACCTGATCCTTCCTCCGGCACCCTGCCGCGCCAGGAGGGTCCAGCTGACGGCGGGCCCCTCCTGCTATTCCCGTAGGTCGGGATGTCTCGGACGGGCTGAGGAGACGGATATTTGATGGGAGAAGGAGGATGCCTGACCGGAGAGGCTATCCTAGTGCCGTCAGGATGGACTAAATTTGGTGGGGGCCTCTCGGCCCTGCCAACTTGCTGGTTTCGCGCTGAGCGAGCTGCACGAGGAGCTGGACGTTCTTCGGGGACGGGCTGACGTATCCGGATCTCCTCGGCCCTTCTTTGGGAATTTCCTCGATCTCTTCTGGGCGTCCTCGAGGAAGGCTGAGAGCTAGGGGTTGACGTCCTAACCGAACGGCTGTACTGCTGCTGTTCGGTCCGAGGCATTTCCCTGAAGTTCGCCTCTTGATGGTGTGATGAAGGGGTGGAGTTGGCTGCAGGAAGTCTACCCGAACGGCTATGCCTGGATCGATTACTCCGGCGAGACTTAGGAGCCTCGCCTTGCCTCTCTCCAACGTTACCGTTGGTTGTGAGAGGGGGTAGTCGGCTCAGAATATCCTGGATTTGCTGACCAGCTGCTGCTAATTGGCTCCTCAGCTGAGCGTTCTCCATCTCCACCGCAGTGTAATAACATGGATTCGGATTAGGCGGCCGGGGCGCTGAACTACCAGTGTCGTCTTGGCCCGCCGGCTGCTTCCCTGGCCTCTGCTGGACTTCAGGAATTTGCTCATCAGGGAGGGCAACATGGCGGGCCTCCTGCCCATCATGCTGTTCTGTCCCGTTGCCATGTTTGGATCGAGTGGTCACCATAGTTGTATGTTTGTGGTAGTACTAATCGGACTTGCTCTCAATGAAAGCACCAAACTGTTGACGCGGTTCTTCGGCAACAGATAATTAAGAAAAGAAGAGAAAGAGATTAGTACTAAAAGTAGAACCGTCACAGATAGGAAATCTTTGGGGAAAGAACTAGGTGACTCAAGACACGTTTTTAAGTGGTTCGAAGGTTAAAATCCTTCTACTCCACTAGTCAATATTATTGATATTCTCTGGGTATTTGGTTTACAAAGTATATAGTTCTTCAAAGACTATTTTTTCCAACCCCTATCAACTCCCAGGGTCTCCATATTTATAGGAGAAGGCACCTGGAAGTTGGTAGGGAGGTCATCCCGTGACCTTACCATTTGTCATATCAAATCTGTGATATTTAATTCCTAAACCTGACACACAAGTGTGGTCTAATCAGTATGGAAGGAGATAATGGGCTGCACGGCCCAACCCGTCCGTGGGTGTCTGAATACGCACGTTCCTGCTGCGTGTCCGAGAAGTCAGGGGGATATCGGACACGTGATGGCAGGAATATGCACGTTTATCTTGCGTGTTGACTTCCCACAGGGTTGGAGCTTCCTGAGAAGCTCACGACCGGAGCAGTTCATAACCCGAGCTTCTCCGTCCGTGGCCTTCGGATGTCGTTCTCAGCTCCTGGGGCAACAAATGTGAGCTGGAAACAGGACCCCCTCGAGCTGACAAGGGCCCGTCCTAGAAATAGAGCCTCCGGCCTGTGGGAGCCTCAGACTAAACCATATTTAGTCCGAGGCTCGTCCTGCTAAACAGCCCGTGGGAAAACCAGGGCGTACACATACATAAAATAGTATAACTTTATTAAAAATCCAAAATACGGTACGAAATACAAAATAAGGTATGGGTACCCATTTTTTAGTACATAAAACATAAAAACATAAAATTTAATCAATTGTTTAAATACTAAGTGTGGAAATACATAAAACATAAATTAAAAGACTTGAAAACAACGTCATCCTCGATCTTCCAACAGTCCATTCAATCAATCCATCCCTAATACACATGCCAAGCTGCCACGAATTCGTCCCGCCTTCCAAGTTCATTTTCTTGCACCATCTAAAATAAAAGGAATGAGCCTAATGCCCGACAAGGAAACTCTACTAAAAAAACATATATCATAAATCATAAGACTATATCATAAAACATATACTATAACACATATGATGTAAAAACGTATATCATATAGGACTACAATATTAATGGCCATTAACTCATTACCGTAGTATGTGATAAAACCATCTAGGTCCTCAGTCTACTAATCGAGGTAGGTTAGATCACATGGTAGTATATGATAACCCATCCAGATCCTCAGTCTACTAATCGAGGTAGGGTAAATCATAACTCTAAACCATAATAATGATAAAAATCTTGGGGTTTGCTATCTAAGCAACTATAAGCCCCAAGTGACTACAAAACATATTCATACCTATAGCATATCAACATATCATATCATATCACATAAACATATCATAACATATAGATCTAACCTATTTTCCTTACCAAAAACTGGGATATGGAGACAAGAACAGGATTGGAACACTCCTAAAACCAACAGTAAAAACCATGAGTTTCTAAAGATATAGAGATGAAAAAGAGAACTAAACCATCAAAGATAGAAACTTACCGAAAAACCTTAAGTTTCAAGAAACTTAAACACCTAACCAAAAGCCATAATAATGAGTTAGGATTTGAAAGGAAAATGGAAGAAAATAAAAGAACTATGATGGATTAAATCTGAGGATAAGAATACCTTGGATGAACTAGAACTCCGATCTACACCTCGATACCGAAATATCACTCTATCTTACTTCCCAAGTGTTTAGAAAAGCTTAGATTGGAAAAGCTTTTAACCCAAAAGCCAAGTGTTTTCTCTCTAGAGTAATCTTAGCAGCTTGGATGCTCTGAAGAATGCTTGAATGATGAGTGAAATGACTGAGTACTAGGTCCTGTTTATAAAGTTCAAGGAGTGAAACTAACCCCTTTTAAATGAATATAAATTGAAAATATTTGAATTTTTCGTTTCAACAGATGCCCAGAACTCGTTCAAAATCGTTCAAGAGCAAGTCCTAGTGGTTAAGGGCTGTTTCTAATTTAAATTCACAAAGTTTTCAAAAATGGCTCCAGGAGCCGATATATCGCCTACCCTAGGCAATGTATCACCCATACCTATGTCCCGTGCTTTCGTGCGAAGTCGACGTGTTTTCCGTATCTCCCATAGGCGATATATCGGCCCCTATAGCTGCGATATATCGGCATACGTTGATATAAAAAACACATTTTTGCACTCTTTCAACATATTTTGAATTTGTTTAAACAGCTTTGACTGAGTAAAATGTGATCCTAATAGTTGCTGGAAGGTTCTAGAGCTTCTAGATCTTTCTTTTATTAAATTATTAAACTAAAATCCTTAAATAAGCATGCTTGTGACAAGTGTCACACTCTTAATAATTCTATCTAAACCTTAGGTTATAATA
This sequence comes from Humulus lupulus, assembly GCF_963169125.1. Taxonomy (NCBI): domain Eukaryota; kingdom Viridiplantae; phylum Streptophyta; class Magnoliopsida; order Rosales; family Cannabaceae; genus Humulus; species Humulus lupulus. The sequence goes on along the minus strand of NC_084801.1, from coordinate 18,407,751 downwards.
AATAATATTTCTAGGACCAGCTATATTAATCAAACCTTATGTTATAATTAATATTTCTAAACTAGAGGTTAAACTTATAAAATCCATAACTGTTGCTATGAGTTTCCAACTAAATCCCGTATTGAACCAATATCCACGAATAGCTAAGTAAAATTCGGAGACGCTACAAGTTCATCTTTCGCCTACCCATTTTTTTGCTTCTTGGGCCTTTCTACAGGGGTTTTCTCAACGGGGACGCCGACAACCATATCTCTGATGTGACCAGGGATTACCCATTCATCCTCGTTCCCAACAGGGTAAATAGTTTCTTATAAGTGTCCCTCAATGCCTCGATTCTATAGTAAGGGGAACACATTGAGTAAATGCTTATGCTTCTTTTTCTGGCTGCAGCAAAAGCATGGACACATGGTATTCCAATGGTTTGGAACATGCAACAAGAACATGATTTTGTGGCCAAGTTCACCTCACCATCACCATTACCATTGACCACAAGAAATTCATGATGACCAAGGACTTGGACATCTAGGAAAATCATTTTCTCACCTATTTGCTTCACATCTTTATCCATCTTAGGTGATAACACAGTTGTTGATTTTGCAACTCTTTCACGTCTATTGGCAAACCAAGATTGAAGAGTGAATCTTATGAATTCAAGGAAAGTGGCAACTGGAAAGCTTGCCTCCTTGGTTTTATTGTTAAAGCTTTCTGCGTAGTTACTCGTCATGATATTGTATCGGTTTCCCAGAAAATAAGAGTTACTCCACCTTTCAAAACCAATTCCCTCAAGATATTGAGCAATGGGCTGATCAATTACATTAATCTTGTCAAAGAACTTATAAAATTATGTTCTTTGAAACGCATACGCTACACACCCCATGATGTCTTGACAGTGGTCAGTTTTGAATTTTTCCACCACATTCATACAAATGTGGTGGTAACAAACACTGTGATAGACATCTGGGAACACAAGCTCCAAAGCATGATTAATGTTTTTATACCTGTCCTTTACAAAAGCTAGGTTGTCAACGTCCCCTATGGCTTCCTTTAATTTTCTCATGAAATAAGTCCAAGAGTAATGGTTCTCACTGTCCACCAATGCAAACGCAATTGGAAACAACTGGTTGTTTGCATCCAACGCAATAGCACAGAGCATGTGGACACCATACTTATTCATCAAGAATGTGTCATCCACATAAATGATAGGATGACAGTACTGGAATCCATGCCTAGAAACACCAAGCGAAAAGAAACAATACAAGAAACGACCATCTTTTGCTACAAAATCAGTAATTGTACCTTGTTATACCCAAAAATTGGAGATCAAATGACGTGGCAATAAAGGTGACAAGTGGCAGTGCATGGTCAGTAAAAGACACATTAAATAGTCAATAAATACATTGACTCCTCAGAGTTGTGATAAAGTGACCCGGTAGATTGACGAAGAATTTGGACTGCTTGAAAGATGTCATAACCAAGCCAAGTGCACCTTGGTCCTAGGAGGCTAAGGAGAATGCATCCTAGGAGGCTAAGGAGAATGCATCCTAGGAGGCTAAGGAGAGTGCATCCTAGGAGAGCTAAGGAGAGTGGTCCTAGGAGACCCCAAGGATGTGGTCCGAAGAGGCCCGAGGGAAGGATGTGGTCCGAAGGAGATTGCCTCGGACCTATCCGAGGTGAGATGCCAAGGAGGTTGCCTCGGACCTATCCAAGGTGAGATGCCAAGGAGGTTGCCTCAGACCTATCCGAGGTGAGATGCCAAGGAGATTGCCTCGGACCACCTTGGTCCGAGGAGAAGCCAAGGAGATTGGTTCGAGGAGAAACATGGCATGCTAGAGGAGAGTGCCATGTTAGAGGAGAGAAGTGCATGTCCTACCACCATGCACATCCGACCAACAAGTGAATGTCCTACCACCATGCACATGTTCGACCAACACTTGCATGGGTGGTCAGTAGGAGGTGGATCAACTAGCTAGAGGAGACTAAGTCAAGATTCCCAGAAACAACTCCAACAAGATATGCGAGAATCTCTCATTGTTAACCCAAGATATGTTTCCAAGAGGGGGGGTGAATTGGAAATTTAAACTAATTTCGTAAATTTAAAACTTAATATGCCAAATTATGCAATAAATCAAATTTATCAAGTAAAAGCAAATAATATGGCAAACAAATAGAAATAGCAAATAATCAAAATTGTAATGTAAAGAGTTGAAGGTTAAGAAATCGCAAACTCTCGAATTTTACAAGGTTCGGTAGAACTAAGCCACCTACGTCCTTGGTCTTCAAAGCTATGGACCTAGCTTTGAGTTCAACTATCGAGCCAAGTTAGCGGGCTTGACTAACCCTTACAACCGGGAATTTTTCACCAAGGTATTTCCAAACCTCTTACAATAGTTTTCCACCACCAAGGACTATCAACCTCTTTTTCGGATTGTTGAAGTGCCAATCTCACTCTAACCGGGTTGTTTACAAAACCGGTGCCAACCTCACCTCAATCTCAATATGGGAATGTGTTTGATATTACAAGCAAAAATCACTCTAGAAGTATGATAATACAATGAGAAACCTAGAGTGATTAGCAAGCACACTTAGAAGGAATAAATACAAATTTTGGCTCAAGTGTGTGAATATGTGTTTGGATGAGTTAAACTTTGAGAGCTCCTTGAAATCAATGGATTTGGTTTGGTATATGTAATAAATGCTCAGCCAACCACTAACTTTGAGTGAAAAACGAGTTTATATAGAGTTTGGGAAAAAACTAGCCGTTTATAGCCGTTAGGGATTAATTTTCGAAGCTGTCTGCCGCGAACCGGAAGTCCGGATGGGGAACCGGAATTCCGGTTTGTAAGCAACCGGAATTCCGGATGGCAAACAGAGAGCAAAATCCGAATTATGCCTATTTTCCCGTTTTTCAATTCTCTATAACTTTTAGCTCGTTTATCCGATTTCAAAAATTCCAATTGCGTTACGACCATATCAGGATGTATTTTCTTAAAAGTGAATTTAGGATATTTATTTCTCATTTTAAAAAATCACCATTTTTTAGTACGTGAGTGAGCCAAATTTTATACTTATGACTTAAAGTATACTTGCAATCACTTTACAAGACTAAGAAATGAAATTAAACCTTTATCTTGAGTTTCTTGAGTCTTGAAGTCCATTTCGGGTCATTTCCGGAAAATTTGGTAAAATGACCATTTTGCCCTTGGTCATAAGTTTGACTTTGAAGTGCTAATTCACTTTGGTTTTTGCTACAAAATCAACAAATCATTAGTAACAAATAATAATCAAATATTTGTTAATCATCAAAACAAGGAGACTTAAGAGTTTGGGTCAACAATAATGTTATGTTTTCTTGCTGGGCTTTGGCTCATGGGTGCTATGTGGTGCAGGTAAAGGAAAAAAAAAGCTCACCTAGCCTTGAGTGGAGAGCTTAGGTGGTGATGTGTAAATGTGCGGCCGCTTGACCACCACGGCCAAGGAGTTCTCAGAGGAACTAGGGGGTTTACCCTATTTTTGCCGCTTAGGTCGGCGGGGTTTGAAATTTTGGAACAGTAATGACCTTTTTGAGTTGTAAATGTTCTTGTGGGCCCATGAATAGTTTTATGTATCAATAAAACATATCCTTTCCTTTTTATTGGTTTTCACCTTAACATGTTAATAACACTTAGATCACGTTTTTAACCAAAGGACTTAGGCAATGAGCCAAATTTTCGGTTCACCGTTCACCGTAACTGTTCTGGGGTAACTAGGGCGTTACATTATTGTTTCTAACGGTCAGATCACTATTCACCAACGATCATAGCGGCTAGTTTTTTTCCTATAAATACTTGTTCCTTCAACCATTTACTTACACAACTTCTTCATCTCCTACCCTTCTAGATAAAATTCATCATCAAATCATGAATTTCTTTTGATTGTTCATAACTTTAGTGATTGTTTGCTTGTATTTTGCATCATTCTATGGGTATTCTACTAATGAAATGCCCATGAATATTATGGTTGCGTATTTATTAGTTATTCTTCCACTTTTAGCTCTAGCCTTCGATTCCTTGTAATGCACTCAAAAGTATGAATAAAATATCTTCTCTTATTTTTCATAATTGATATAATGCATTTGTAGAAAGAAATGGGAGTTACAAAGTCACAGCTTTACAGTCAGTTTTGACACCATTGGCGATTCTGACTAGTAAGTCAGTACCACACACAAGTAAGCAATGCTACCAGGCATGTATCATATGTCAAATATTCGAATGTAGGGCATTCAGCATGCTTACTTAACAATTGCTAGCATAATTAGGATCATGCACAAACAGAGAGACTCAACCTCTGATCAATATCATATTCAACATTCATGGCATTCCCTAACCACATGTTTCTTGTGCATCACATACTGGGTGTAGTTTTCTTATCTCTGATTCGAGCGAGAAATAACAAATGAACAACCCTTGAGAACGATCGATCCTTTAATCCCTTAGCGGTCACCTAGTCATAACCAAATACAATCTCCAATTAATGAAATCAACAATAATAGGGTCTTGACCTAAACCTCACTCCCGGGACCCCTAATTGTACCAAAACGGTGAGCAGATTCGATCCCAAGCCTTAGTGTAATGCCCTGAAATCCCGAATGCGGTTTAATGGCTGGATTAGTAGGCCGGGAGGGCCATAATTGTTTTATTATGCCATTAAATGATTATATGTATGTTTATGTGAATTATATTATAATATGATGTTAAATGCATGCATGTGGGTCCACATTTCATTACAGGGGTGTTTTGGTAATTTGGCCCGTTGAGGGCGTAATTGTATATTTGTATGCATGTCGGTGATCTATTGTTGAGGCCACATTATAATGTGGATTTGTTTGAGCTATTCGGCATGAGACGATCTTTGTGTGAAAATTAGCGGTTTAGTCATAACGAGATTAAGTTCGGGGCTCGGGGCGAGTCTTGGGGTAATTTGGAGATTTGAGCGTTGCCGGGAATTGAAGGGTAACGGGATATGAATTATTGGTAATTGAGAATATCGAGAATAACGGGAATTGGAGAGTGTTAATTATGATTAACGAAATAGGTGGGAAATGATAGTTCTGTCCTTGCGAGCCTTTAGAAACTTTTATTTGACCTAGGGGTATTTTAGTCTTTTCACCCCTAGGATTGGTTTAAGCCATTGAAGGCTGTAGAAACCTGAAGAAAATAGAGCATAGAAAACTTCCTCTCGTACCTATTTTCTTCTCTTTTTCTCTTTGGATTTTTGAGCTTAATTTGAGGATTCAAGCTTGGGAAGTAAGTCTTGAGGGCTTGGGATTGTGTTCCTCCATTGAAGAGCATCATAATCTGAGCTTGAGGTAAGATTCTAGCCAATAAATCTCTGGTTTGCTCTGTTTTTGTCTTGGTTTTCAGCTGGGATTCCTAAGTAGGTTGAATGGGTTTGATTGGAGTTTTTGGCTACGGTTCTTGGGGTTGTGGTGCCTAGTTCATGTGGGGGTGATTTTTGGGTTCATTTGGCACTTAATTTGATGTTTGGAAGCATTAGAATCAAGTTGGAAATGGAGGAGTAGAAGGGGAAAAGTTCAGGGGCACTTCTGGCTGGGTGTAGCGCCATAGGGCCCACAAGGGGGCGCTACAGCGCTACTCAGGGGTGCTTGGGCAGTTTTGGTTCTGGAAATGGCGTTGGGGCGCTACCCTGTTCCATCAGATTCCCATTTTGGGCATTATACTAATTCTCGCTCGAACCAGAGATAAGAACAATGCACCCCATATGTGACATGCATGGTTATTCATGAGGCATGTTGAATGTTTAAATGTGGACATGGATTGAATATTGAATGCTTAGCAGACCTTGATCACTTGTGTATGGCACTGACTAAATAGTCAGAATTGGCAATGGTGTCAGTATCAACTGTGAAGCTGTGACTCATTAGTCAAGTTCGGCAGTGGTACTGAGCACTGGTCACATGGTATTGACTCATAAGTCAAGAACGACCTTAGCGTGTCTAACGCAAGCCAATAAAGATTAGATCTAATCAACACTACATTGAATGACTCGAATGAGCATTGATGCTGGATCGACCTCAAGTTCGATGATTATTATAAGCGCTTGTCTAGCCAAAGGCTAGTCATTTAGAGCCAGGGCCAGCGAGCCTCGGTGACTGTTTAGTCGCATGGCTATGAGTGCCGAGCCCCGTAGTGACTTACCCATCAGTCACTCATCTGCTTAAGCTAGTGACTTACCCATCAACCACTCATCTGTTAAGCTAGAGACTTACCCATCAGTCTCTCATTTGTTTAAGCTAGTGACTTGCTTGTCAATCACTCAGTATGGTTTACCAGAACCTCAAGTGTTAAATCACTCATCTGATTAGAGCTATAAGCTCCTTCATGGTTAATGTAACCACAAAGTGATATTCACTCATCTATTCAGAGTTTTAAGCTCTGTGTGATTATAATGATAATCGTTTGATAATATTTATATGCATTATTGTGTTTTCTTGCTGGGCTTTGGCTCATGGGTGCTATGTGGTGCAGGTAATTAGATCCAGTAGCCACTTTTAGGTAAGCCATTTCTTTTTTATCTACAATTTTTAAGTTTTAGTATAATACCCCCTATTTCAATCAATATACCTATTATACCCTTATAATTTGTGGATACTGTTTTTAGAAGAGAACCATGTGGTCAAGGGTAATTTTGGAATTGTCTATGATAAAAATGGGTAGAACTAAACTAAAAATATTTAGGAGGTAATTTTAGTTAAGAACTCATTAAACTGGCTAATTTTCAACTTATCACAAAGAAAAGCTCACCCAGCCTTGAGTGGAGATCTTAGGTGGTGATGTGTACATATGCGGCCGCTTGACCACCACGGCCAAGGAGTTCTCAGGAGTGTTGGGGTTTTATGCCCTAATTAAAACCCGAATTCTTTGTAATCTCATTTTATTATCAATAAAAGAATAGAAATCATTTTTTGACTTGGTCAATCACTTTGCTCACATGTTTTATTTTCATGATTATTTGTTTAATATAAACTTCTATTAAATCCCGAGCTTATAGCTAATCTTATTTATAGTGAGGTAATCACAGTGGAATATAAATATGATTATATGTTCAAAATAAGTTAGTCCTAAGATTAGTCAGTGCCCAGGATTTACACTGACTTGCCAATCTATGATATGATCTACTTACACATTATAGTGTTATTTTCTTTCCAGAACATTAGCAAAGTAGATAAGATCGGATGTATTTGTTACATCGGACTGGACCGATATTGACAGTTGATAAGATAAGTAAACATACCGTTATTATCTATTCTAGTCATATCATATAGTTGACCATAGGTCAATTCAATCTCAATTATGAGTGGTTAGTATTCTAACTGATTGTATTATTTGAGTTCTTTGACTTGTTCGTTACCAGCTTACCCTACGGACTAGCCCATACTTACATCTTGGGAACTCGGTAGTATAATTGAGTGGGAGTATTAATCATAGATATGAACATTTATAGCTTCTGATGAAGAAGTGAAATGATGGTTTCCTTTTAGTTTGGTTCAAGGTGTTAAATGATAGAGATCTCATTTCAGTAATTAAATTAGTTTACTGAAATATCATTTACAAGGAACTAAGGGTTTTAAGGATAAAATACAATGAGGGGTAAAATGGTATTTTAGTCCTATCTCATTGTATACCGTCTATATAAGATTGAGTGACAATTATGGTTGTAACAATGGATAATTAATAGCGTATCTATATTTTTTATAGAGCGTTCTATGAATTCAAGAGTGCAATTCCAAGTCTATAGTGGAGTCACGAGGAATTAATAAGTTAGTAAATTTATTTGTTAGATTTATGATAACTTATTGGAGCTTGATTTCATAGGCCCATGGTCCCCATTGTACCTTGGATAAAATCATCTAGATAGTCTCAATTAATTTATTTAATTATCAATTAGAATTATCAAAGTTGACCAGGTCAATTTTGGATAGTTTCACAGAGTTGTGTAATTTTGAGAAGAAAAGAGAAATTATGGCAGATTTATTAATTAAGATAAATTTGTATCTAAATTAATAAATAAATTTAAATCAAGGTTCAAATTATAAATAATTAATTTGATAAAGGATTTAAATAATTAAATCAATAGAAAATAATACAAGCATTGATTTTAAGTCCAATGGGCTTATAATCAAATGGGAAATTTCACGGGCCTATAGCCCAGGATAATTTCGACCTAGGGCTTCAAAATGACTATTATTTTATTAATTTTTTAATTAAATTAAATGACCTAATTGAGTCTATAAAAGGAGTGCTTAGAGAGAAGTCAAAACATAAGTTTGATAAGTCACAAGTCAGATTTTCTGATAGTTTTAGATTCTCTCTAAACACAAGTCTTTTTCTAAGCCACTTTGTTATTTTCTCTTCTTCTCTCTATATCTATCTCATGTGTTGAGAATTGCCCACACTAGTCTAGGTGGTTCTAAGGATACATTGGAAGATTGTGAAGAAAATAGAAGATCGGTTCAGTTTCTTGATAATATTCTGCAACAGAGAAGATACAAGAGTTAGAGAAACTGAAGGAAGAACTCTTTAATTCCGCTGTGTATACTGTAAGTATTCTATTCTTTGTTTCTCTTTGAATTCAATTTTAGAAACATGTTTTAGGCTACCTCATATTAATTTATTTAATATTAGATATACATGAAAATAAATAAAGATCCTGTATAAGCTAATCCAACAAGGAGAACTAGGGGGTTTACCCTATTTTTGCCGCTTAGATCGGCGAGTTGTAAATTTTATACTGTAGTGACCATTTTGCTTTGTAAATAACTTGTAAACGTTTTTATGGGCCCATGAACGGTTTTATGTTTTAAATAAAATATATCCTTTCCTTTTGATTGGTTTTCCACCTTAACCTATTAATAACACCTAGAAGCATGTTTTTAACCAAAGAACTCGGTTAGCGAGTTAAATTGACGGTTCAACGTTCACCGTAACGGTCTTGGGGTAACCAGGGTGTTACACTTAGGAATTGAAATTCCGGGCCAAAAACCCTTAAAAACACCCAAAATACGCATTTGAGAAAATAGGGTAGCGCTACAGTGCTGCCCCCCTAGCGCCCCAGCGCTACAACTAGGGGAATCTTGCCCTGGCTAGCGCTACCCTTTGGGCGCTATAGCGCTAGCACCAGGCAGATTCACCCTGGTTTTAGCCTCCTTCAAATCCTCCATTTTCAACCTAAAAATCAAGCTTCCAAACTCCATTTAAACCCCCAAATGAACCCAAATACCATATACATATGTCCTAGGCATCACAACCCAAGTAACCCTAGCCAAAACTTCCATCAAATTCTCAATTTTCCAACCAAAAACCCAACTGAAACTCAACGAGAAAACAGAGCAAGAACTAATGTTGTAATGGTCAGAAACTCACCTCAATCTCAGCTTAGCACCCTCTTCAATGATGGAACACAACCCTAGCTTATCAAAGCTTGGTTCCTCAAAAGAAGCTTCAAAAATCGAAGAGAAAATGGAAGAAGAAGATGATCGGGAGAGGAAGATGAAGCTATGCTCTGTTTTGAAAATTGCACAGCCTTCTAATGGCTAAATATAACCTTAGGGTGAAAAGACCTAAATGCCCTCATGCTTAATTAAAACCCTTAACAACCACCAAGGGCAAAATCATCCTTTCCCACTTATCTCGTTAATTATAATTAACACCCTCCAATTCCCAATACTTCCAATATTCTCAAATGCCAATAAATCATATCCCATTACCCTTTAATTCCCGGCAATATTCTAATCACCAAATTACCCCGAGACTTGAAACTAATCCCGTTATGACCAGACCGAAAACTTGAATTCAAAGACCGTCTCACGCCGAATGGCTCGAACAAATTCACATATAATATGGTATTATTTGTAATTCACCCACATGCATGAAAATACACAATTACGCCCTCAACATGCCAAATTACCAAAATGCCCCTATACTTAAAAATGAACCCATATGCATGCATTTATCATCATATTATAATATAATTCACATAAACATGCATATAGTCATTTAATGGCATAATAAATCAATTATGGCCCTCCCGACCTCCTAATCAAGGTCCTAAACCTTATTAGGGATTTTGGGGCATTATAGTTCTCATTTTGTTTTTTTTTTATTTGCAATTTGTGATTTCAGGTATTCACATAGTTTATGCGATGACAGAGGTTTGAATCAAGGGTGCCTGTTGATCCTGAAATTGAGAAAACCTGCAAAAGAAATCGGAAACAAAAAAGGTTAGAAAGAATAGCTCAGAATAGAGGTAACAGAGGGGTTGACAACATTGCCCATGACAACGCTGAGAATATTAATGTTGGGATAGTAGCAGGTAATGTTGGAGGAGCAGGAGTTGCTAAACGAGTTGCACCAGTTCAATAACCAATGCAAAGAAGTTTGAGGGTAAATGGTAGGAACATTTGAGGAATTAGTGGGAACTGGGAAAAGACTATTTTACCCTTAGAATAAATTAGAGGGCTAAGTAATTAAAGGGGTAATTTGGTCTTTTTTAGTTAAGAGATTAACTCAGGGGTAAGTCTAGACTTAGCGAGAAACCACCCAAGTGTTCTGAATTCTCAGCCTACTCTCTCTCCCTCATACACGTACCCTCACTTCTTCTCTTTGTATCTTGAAGCTAAGGAAGAAATAACTGAAGGGAAACTCAAGACTAAGCTGGATTTGGGCTGGTTCAAGCTGGGGAAAATCAAAGTAAAGGTCTGATAAAGGTTCCTGAGGAATTTAGACTAGCAATTCAGGTAAAATTTAACCTCTGATTACTGAATTTTGTTGAAATAATATTGAGACTTAGAGCTTGCATGAACTTGGTTGTAGGGTGTGATTTCTAGGTGTTAGAGGGGAGTAAGAAATTGTTTGTGGATCGAATATGATGTTTAGGTTATAAGGATGAGTTTTTTGGGCTTGAATCTAAGTTTGGTATGGATTTGGGAGTGTGGCTAGAAGGATTTTTGAAGTTATGGCTGGGTATGATGCTGATAAAACCCAGAAAATTCTCGGTTCGCAGGGGTGCATCGCGACTCAGCTCATGGGCGCCACGACCCGCATGCCCAGAATGCCCTGGGAGGGCTTGTTGACTTGAGGGCGCGCCGCGACCTTAGGGGGTAAGTCGTGGCCCGCCTCCCCCCAGAAGTGTGAGGTTGCGCCTCTGACTTGAGGCGCACTGCGACCCTCAGGGCCAGGTCGCAGCCCGCCTAGGGAACTTTAGCCTAGGATAGTTTTTAGGTTTGGGGAGGCTCGGGGGTTCTAACCTAAGCACTCGGGATGAATTCTACTACCCGGTTAAGTAGAATTCCAGGCCCCGGGGGCTAGTTTTTATTTCCTAAACATTTATTTGGATTAGGAATTGATGGTTACCCATTGACATTGTGACTAGGTTTATCACTAAGGCTCAGGACTGAGGATCATGCTCGGGACCGTTCTTTATTCTCCGCTCAGGATTCGAGGTAAGAAAACTGCACCCTTGTGGTTGTGAACGGGACTTAGATTCCCAATATTTGAATATGTGTACTGTGTGATTGTATGATTATTATATAAAAGAGAATAAGCGGCCTAAGAGTGTCGGGGCTGATGATAAACGTACTGAACGCAGCTCGGCCTAAGCGAGCCAGGGTTAGCTAGATAAACAGGGGGCTCGGCCTGTAATGCCCCAAATTTTCTAATAAGGTTTAAGACCTTGATTAGGAGGCCGGGAGGGCCATAATTGATTTATTATAGTATTTAATGGTTATATGCATGTTTATGTGAATTATATTATTATATGATGGTGAATGCATGCATATAGGCTCATATGTTAACTATGAGGGTAATTTGGCCACTGTGGGCGTAATTGTATATTTTGGGTGCATGATTGAGATTAATTAATCTAGCCACATTATAAGGTGGATTGGTTCGGGCTATTCGACATGAGACGATCATGAGATGCAAGTGTTCGGTCTAGTCATAACGGGTTTAAGTTCGGGGCTCGGGGTGAGTCTCGGGGCGAATTTAATGATTAGAGCGTTACCGGGAATTAAAGGGTAACGGGATATGATTTATTGGTATTTGGGAATATTGAGAATAGTGGGAATTGGAGAGCGTTAATTATAATTAACGAGATAGGTGGTAAAGGACGATTTTACCCTTGGGAGTGCTTAGAAGCCTTTAAAAGACCTAGTGTAATGCCCCGGATTCCCTAATGTGGTTTAACGGCTGGATTTGTAGGCCGGGAGGGCCATAATTGTTTAATTATGCCATTAAACATGTTTATGTATGTTTATGAGAATTATATTATAATATAATGTTAATTGTATGCATGTCGGTGATATATGTTGAGACCACATTATGATGTGGGTTTGTTCGAGCTGTTCGACATGAGACGATCGTAGATTATTGATTAGCAGTTTAATCACAGCGGGTTTAAGTGTCGGGACTTGGTTTGAGTCTCGGGGTGATTTTGATGATTAGAGCGTTACCGGGAGATAAAGGGTAGCGGGATGTGAATTATTGGTGTTTGAGATTATTGAGAATAACGGGAATTTGAGAGCGTTAATTATGATTAACGAGTTAGGAGGAAAGTACCAAAAATGCCCTTGGGAGTCTTTAGAAACCATTAATTGACCTAGGGGTAAAATGGTCATTTCACCCCTAGGATAGATATAACCCTTGATAGCTGAGAAAATGAAGGAAAAACAGAGTATCTTTGAGAGTTCTCCCGTACCTTCTTTTTCTCTCTGTTCTTTGTGGTTTTTGAGCCAACTTTGAGGATTCTAGTGTGGGAAGCGAGCCTAGGGAGTTTGGGAGTGTGTTCCACTATTGAAGAGCTTCATAAGCCAAGCTTTGGGTAAGTTTCTAACCATAGTTTCTCTGGTTTGCTCTGTTTTGGTTTTGTTTTGCAGCTGAAATGTTTAGGGTGAATTCATGGGTTTTGTTGGGAGTTTTGGCTAGGGTTCCCATGCTTGTGATGTTTGGGATGTGTTGGGATGGTTTTTGGGTTCATTTGGCATCAAGAATAGGCTTTGGAAGCTTGGGAATCGAGTTAGAATCGAAGGAAATGAAGAAGGTCGGTTCAGGGAAGTTTTGGGCTGGAGGTAGCGCTACAGCGCCCACCCTAGGGCGCTATAGCGCTCCTCAGGAGGGTTTCTGGCACTTGGGCGGTTCTGTGTTTAGCGCTGTAGCGCTAGGGGTTGAGCGCTGTAGCGCTAGGGGTTGAGCGCTGTAGCGCTACCCTGTTCCTTCCAAACCCCGTTTTGAGTGTTTTTAAGGGTTTTTGACTTGGGGTTTCAATCCTTAAGGCCCGGGATCGATTCTACTCACCGTGTGGGCATGTTTCGAGGTCCCGAGGATGGTGCTTAGGTTAAGACCCTATTATTGTGGATTCTCATTAATGGAGGTTATAATTGGTTGTGATTAGGTAACCGCTAAGGAACTAAAAGGCCGATCGTTCTCAGGGGTTGTCTTTATCATACTTCTCGCTCGAACTTGAGGTAAGAAAACAGTGTATGGACACAGTTGCACCCTGTACAGGTATATGACATGCATGGTTTGATATTGAGGCATGTTGTTTGTTATATGCGAACGTGGATTGCATATCAAATGCTAATGATTGCTAATCACCTGTTTAAGACACTGACTAGTCAGGGACCGACTCTAAAGTCGATGATCACGCATTGAGTGGCTCTATGGCATTAATGCGGGACCGACCTAAGGTCGAAGAAACTTACAAGCGCTTGCCTGGTCTACGACCAGATGACTATAGCCAAGGTATATGACCCCGGTGACCGTTTGTCACGTGGCTAAGGGACGTTGTCCATAGTTTCGACTCTAGAGTCGTGAGGAAGGTTATGTTGGTGACCAATCACCATGCACCTGTCCTGAACAAACTTATGAATGAAACACTTATCGATTAAGCCCTGGTGACCCTATCGTCACATGGCTAGAGGGAGCGATGCTCATTACTGTGACTTTTGGCTATTGTCACCTATTTGTTGGACTGATAGTCCTGGATGATTATTATGATCGTTGTTGATATTATACCGTATCTTATTGTGTTTTCTTGTTGGGCCTTGGCTCATGGGTGCTACGTGGTGCAGGTAAAGGAAAGGAAAAGCTTGGCTAGCCTTAAGTGGAGAGCTTGGGCGATGTGATGTACATACAGGGCCGCTTGACCGCCACGGTCAAGGAGTTCTCAGAGGGACTAGGGGTTTACCCTATTTTTGCCGCTTAGGCCGGCGGAGTTTGTAAATCTGAAACTATAGCGACTCTTTTGTAATACGAACTACTTGTAAACATTTTAAAAGGCTCATGAGCAGTTTATTTACTTAATGAAATGTACCCTTTCCTTTTACTGGTTTTCCACCTTAACCTGATAATAACACTTAGATCACGTTTTTAGCCAAAGGACTCGGGTAGCGAGTCAAATTTCCGGTTCACCGTTCTCCGTAACTGTTCTGGGGTAGCCAGGGAGTTACACCTAGGGGCATTTAGGTCATTTGGCTTGGATATGCATGAGGTTTAGAAGACTGTAGAAGGCAGAGTAAAACAGAGTATATCTTCTCTTTCTTCCTTCCATCCCGTACAAGCTTTCTCTCTCACCTTTCTTTGAGTTTTGAGAGCCCAAATCAAGAAGTTAAGCTTGGAAATCAAAGGTGGAAGCTAGGGAACCCGTAACAACCATCAAATGGGATTCAAAGCTGTGTTTGAGGTGAGTTCTAGCCAATGAATTCAGGTGTGCTCTGTTTTTTTAAGCTTTGGTTTTTAGTTGTGAATCTATTGTAGAAAACTTGGATTTATGGAAGTTTAGTTGACGTTTAACTTGGGTTTTGATGTGGGTGAGTTGTTGATGATGTATGGAGGTTTAAATGGGTGTTTGGGAGAGGTTTTAGGTTGATTTGTAGGACTGGTTTGGGAGGAAAAACACAGGGGAAAAACTGAGTCGCGTGCTGGTTTTTGCCTGGACTGGGCTGGGTGCCGCGGCACAGCTTTTGCGTGCCGCGGCCCATGCGCGTCTGGCAGATGGGGTTTGGAGGCGTGCCGCGGCACAGCTTTTGGGGGCCGCGGCCCATAAGGCCAAATTTGCTAAAAAGTGGTTTTTAGCTTAGGGATTCTTACCATAGGCCTCGGGGTTGGGCCTAGTACCCGGTTGGGTAGTATTTGAGGTCTCGGGGGCTGGGATTTGGTTTGGGAACCCTCAGTTATCATTTTTATTAATGATACCTTATATTTGGTTATGACTAGGTGACCGCTAAAGGACTAAAAGTTGATCGTTCTCAAGGGTCGTACTTTTAATCGTTCTAGCTCGGCTTTGAGGTAAGAAAACTGCACCCTGTGTATATGTATGACATGCATGGCTGTTATTGATGCATGTTGGTTGATTATTATGTATGACATGCATGACTATTCTTGATGCATGTTGGTTGACTATTAAATGTGACATGCATGGCTGTTATTGGTGCATGTTGGATTGCTGGATATATGACGTATGATGCCTGAGAAACATGTGATTAGGACATGCTTTGTATACTGGGTATGATATTGTTCAGAGCTTGAGCCTCTGTGGTTGTGCATGGTCCTAACTGTACTGGTATCTGTTAGTAAGCATGCTAAATACCTTGTTTATGGATATTGAACATGTGATATATGATTGGTGGCATGTCTTACTTGTGATCGACACTGACTAGTCAGGGACCGACTCTAAAGTTGATGATCACGCATTGAATGGCTCTATGGCATTAATGCGGGACTGACCCTAAGGTCGAAGAACTATTAAGCGCTTGCCTGGTCTACGACCAGATGACTATAGCCAAGGTATATGACCCCGGTGACCGTTTGTCACATGGCTAAGGGACGTTGTCCATAGTTTCGACTCTAGAGTCGTGAGGAAGGTTATGTTGGTGACTAATCACCTTGCACCTGTCCTAATCAAGCTTAAGTCGAGAATCATGCATTGAATGGCTCTATGGCATTAATGCCAGACCGACCCTAAGGTCGAAGAACTATTAAGCGCTTGCCTGGTCTACGACCAGATGTTTATGGCCAAGGTATATGACCCCGGTGACTGTTTGTCACATGGCCAAGGGACGCTGTCCATTGCACGACTCTAGGGTCGGGAGGAAGGTTATGTTGGTGACCATTCACCATGCACCTGTCCTAATCAAACTTATGAAAGGATCACTTGTCAGTTAAGCCCTGGTGACCCTATCGTCACATGGCTAGAAGGAGCGATGCTCAGTATTGTGACTTTTGGCTATTGTCACCTATTTGTTTGGACTGATAGTCCTGAATGGTTATTATGATAGTCCTGAATGGTTATCATGCTTTATTGGGTTTTCTTGCTGGGCTTCGGCTCACGGGTGCTACGTGGTGCAGGTAAAGGCAAGAGGAAGCTGGACCTTCCTTGAGTTGGAGAGCTTAGGTGATGATGTGTACATATGCAGCTGCTCGTCCGCCACGGCCGAGGTTTAAAGTGGAACTAGGGTTGAACCCTGTTTTGCCGCTTAGAATGGCCTGTTGTAAATATTTTCTGTAATAGACTTTGAAATTATATTTTCGGGATCCCAATGTATAAATTAAACGTTCTAGTGAAACGTTACATCTTAACCAAAATGTTTAATCCTTAAACCGCTAATCATACTAAGTACACGATTTTGGTCAAATGACTCGATTAGCGAGTTTAGCACTGTTTACAAGGCACACCGTAACGGTCCCTGGAGTTTGGGGCGTTACACGGCCTAAGCGTGCCAACCCTGAATATTTGTGAAACTGGTTAAGATGTGAACTTGAGATTATATGTATACCATTGATTATTTTAATGCTTGTATCTTGTTATATAATTGAACTAGTTGTGTTAAGATTGATTGAATACTACTGTTGTTATGTGTGCTTGTTGTTTATGGTTTTCTTGCTGGGCCATGGCTCACAGGTGCTACGTGGTGCAGGTAAAGGCAAAGGGAAGCTGGACCAACCATGAGTTGGAGAACTCTGGGGGCGAAGTGTACATAGTCAGCTGCTCGTCCGCCACGACCGAGGGCAAGTATAGGGACAGAGCCCTAAAACTTGTATTTTGCCATTAGACTGGCTTTCGGTTGTGTTAACTTTTGGGGATTGTAAATTACCACTTATACCCTGTTTTTGGGATCTCATGTAACAAACATCTGTTTTAATGAAAATTAACCGTTTATGATAAAAACAAATTTTAACCCTAACCTAATGGTTGGCCTTAGGATCACATTTTTGTTCAAACGAGTTGATTAACAAGTCTTGCACAATTTCAAAATACACAGTGTAACGATCTTGATTATCCAGGGCGTTACATCTATATCCTCTTTGGTGAACATGGGAGCACTCTATGTTCTACGATCTTCACCTAAGTCCAATGGAGAACTCCATCTAAAACTTTCGTTGGTTCTACTTGGACCTAGACGACTACTGCTAGTCCCAGGTGTTTCCCGATTTTCTATTCCGCGCTCCTCAACTACCATAACATTTGAACTCTGTGTTGGCAAATCTTCCCTAATATTTGGCCCACCAAGATCTGCTGCATCAGCAACAGGATCGTCGTTGACATAAGGATCGTAGCCATAGGGATCGTACTCCGCTGTGTCATGAAATATGGCAAATCTCCAATAGGGATATCATCATGGACTATAATGTCTGGATTTGTCTTAGGAACAAATGTCCCAACCTCACTTTGAGTTCCTTTGAAACCATGACATGGGGGAGAAATGTTCTCTTCAAATTGAACTTCTTTATTAACGCTGGGAGAGACCGATGCATTTCTTATACCTCCCTTCTTAACTAATGTCATACATAGAGGAATCAGCTTCTCCACCGATTTCGATGCTAACCCAATGAATGCACGCACATGCCTATCATTTTTGATAACGATAGGTTTGATAGATTGTGAGAGGCATGTGTACGGGACCTCAATTTTCAAATCATACACACATTTATCCACTTCAAGCTCTTCTTACAGAATGTCAAGCAGTTGCTCATACGTCACACCCTAAACTCCAGGGACCGTTACGGTGCACATTGCAAACAGTGCTAAACTCGCTAATCGAGTCCTTTGGCCATACACGTGTAACTAAGTATGATTAGCGGTTTAGGGATTAAAAATTTTGGTTAAGATATAACGTTTCAGTATAACGTTTACTATATACATTGGGATACCAAAAATATAATTTAAAGGTCTATTACAAGAAAATATTTACAATGAGCCGATCTAAGCGGCAAAACAGGGTTTAGCCTTAGTTCCTCTCCTTTAAACCTCGGCCGTGGCGGTCAAGCAGCTGCATAAGTACACATCGTCACCTAAGCTATCCAACTCAAGGATGGTCCAACTTTCTTTTGCCTTTACCTGCACCACATATCACCCGTGAGCCGAAGCCCAGCAAGAAAACTCAATATGCTCAAGAACAATCATATCATGATATCAAATCATATCTGGCATGCCTAGCAAACATAGCTTTATTCAAGCATGCAAATAAATTCAAATAATGCTGGGTAAATTGAGGATAAGAAATCATTCCCTTCTGATTGGATGACTATAAAGTCAATCCTAATCAGATGAGTGATTTAATACTAGAGGTTCTGGTAAACCATATTAACCGACTGCAAAGCAGGTCACTACGGGGCTCAACACCCAAAGCCATGCAAATGATGATCATAATGATCATACAGAGCTTATAGCCCTGAACAGATGAGTGAATATCACTTTGAGGTTTTGTTAACCATACTGAATGACTGACAAGCAAGTCACTATGGGGCTCGGTGCCCATAGCCGTGTAACGAAACCGTTACCTGGGCTTTCCTGCAATGGCTCTATCAGATGAGTGACTGATGGGTAGTCACTAGCTTAAACAGATGAGTGACTGCTGGGTAAGTCACTAACTTAAACAGATGAGTGACTGTTGGGTAAGTCACTAGCTTAAACAGATGAGAGACTGATGGGTAAGTCTCTAACTTAACAGACGACTGACTGATGGGTAAATCACTAGCTTAATCAGATTAGTGACTGATGAGTAAGTCACTAGCTTAAATAGATGAGTGACTGATGGGTAAGTCACACATGCGCTTTTAGTTTTCATCGAACTTGAGGTCGGTCCGGCATTAATGATCTTGTTGAGTCATCTAATGCAGATGTCGATTAGATCTAATCTTTTATTGGCTCTGCGTTCATGACGCTTATGCCATTATTGGCTCCCAGGTCGGTAACACACGACCAATGCCAAATCTGAATGATCAGGGCCATGCACAAGTAAGCAATGCTACCAACATATATCATATGTCTAATATCCAAATACAGGGCATTCAGCATGCTTACTTAACAATTATTAGCGCAATCAAGATCATGCATAAACACAGAGGCTCAAGTTCTGATCAATCTCATAGTCAATATTCATGGCATGCCCTAATCACATGTTTCTCTTGCATCACATGCATAACACTTAATCATCCAGCATGCCTCAATAATAACCATATACAAATAATCAAGATTGCTAAGCATTCAATATGCTATCAATGTCCACATTTAAGCATCCAACATGTATCAAGAATAACCATGCATGTCACATATGGGGTGCAATTTTCTTACCTCGGGTTCGAGCAAGAATTAGTAAAAAAACGACCCTTGAGAATGATCAATCATTTGGTCCTTTAGCGGTCACCTAGTCATAACCAAATATGGATCCCATCAATAAAATAAATCATAAAAATGTTTATAATCTAAAACCTCACTCCCGGGATCCATCCCACACTCTCGGGACTCTCAATCACCCAAATGGGGTAGTAGAACCATCCCCCGAGCCCCCAAAATCATCCAAAATCCCAAAAATATGATTGCTGGAAATTACACTAGTGCTGGGGCGCTGCCCCAAAGTCAGAGAAGCCCAGAACCAGCCCTGCCTAGCGCTGGGGCGCCATCAGCAAACCAGAGAAAACTCTGGTCTTCTCCCCTGCGATCCCCCCTTGAAAACCAAGCATCCAAATCAATCCCAAACATCACCCAAACATCTAATTCAACCTCTAAACTTCATCTACAACACATCGTCTTCAAAACCCAAGCAACCAACCTCAAGAACTTCCATTAATTCCCAACTAACACATCAAAATCCTCAACTGAAAACTAACAGAGAAACATAGTATACACCAAAGATTTTCATGGCTGAATTTGTTACCTCAAGCTTGATTTGGATCCCCTTCAATGATTGAACCAAGGTCCTAAGCCCTCAAGCCTTGCTCTCCTAGCTTGGATCCTCAAATTGGCTCTCAAAAATTGAAAGGAAGAAGGAGGAGAAATGGTGTACGGGTGAGGGAGGGAGATGAGGATGATGATCTGTTTTCTCTAACATTCTACAACCCATGAGTTGATATATATCTTAGGGGTGAAAAGACCATTTTGCCCCTAGGTCAAATAAAGGATTCTAAAGACTCCCAAGGGTAAAATCGTCATTTCTCGTCTATCTCGTTAATTATAATTAACACCCTCCAATTCCCGCTATTCTCAATATTCTCAAACACCAATAATTCATATCCCGTTACCCTCTAATTCCCGGCAACGTTCTAATCACCAAATTACCTCGAGACTCACTCCGAGCCTCGAACTTAATCCCGTTATGACTATACCGAAAACTTGTATTCCATGATCATCTCATGCCGAATGGCTCGAATTGATCCACATATAATGTGGTATTATTTATAATTCACCCACATGCATGAAATATACACAATCACGCCCTCAACGGGCCAAATTACCAAAATGCCCTTATAATTAAAAATGAACCCATATGCATGCATTTATCATCATATAATAGTATATTTCACATAAACATGCATATAATCATTTAATAACATGATAAATCAATTATGGCCCTCCCGACCTCCTAATCAAGGTCCTAAACCTTATTAGGAAATTTGGGGCATTACACCCTTCTCCAAAGGCAGAATTTGATTTTCAGCATCCTTGAAAATCCAATCCATATTTTCCAATTCCCAAACATCATTGAATGCAACAAATACGAAAACAGTCGAATCTGTATAAAAAACAACAAAAAAATAGGTCAAAAATTAAAACTATAACATAAAACAACAAAAAATCGATTTCTATCAAGATATGCCGAGGCCTATCGAGGTCCTATAGAGGTCTATCGAGTACAATCGAGGCATAGTGCCCAAAAAAATTTCTTATGAACCCATTGAGGCACATACTACATACATTAAGTTCTATGCCTCTATCGAGGTAGCCAATTTCCCTAAACGTATGAGGGTTTTGTCGAGGATCATCGAGTCTCATCGAGGTATCTAATTGACATAAACATATGATGATTTTATCGAGGTCCATTGATGACCATCAAGTCTCATCGAGGCAGACAAAAAACCTAGAAAAAAACCAAAAAGGAACGAAATTCATTTCGATAGTGAAAAATTATAATAAAACACGAAGTCATACACATATCTGTTCGAAATAGCACAAGCAATGTAGATAAACAAGTTTCCTCGCTATATATAATAAATATATACTTATCCATACGATTTTTGCCCCTAGATCCGAAAGAGAAAATGATTTCTTGGCTTGAAAGGATTCACCACTTGCTCTTAGATCCGAAATACAAAATGATCTTGAAAATTAGTATAGATTAAGATAATTGTCTTTGTGTATGAGAGCTTAGAGAGAAATAAAGAGAGAAAATATGAGAGATAGAGAGGGAAAAACAATAGGAGAAAAAAAAAGAGAAATTTATGGCGGGAACAATTTGGGTATGAAAGGGGGCATTTTGAATATGAGATGGAATACTAACATAAAAATTTATTAATGTTTTAGCGAGGTACTATTTTGGCATATCACCCCATTATGCATCAAAAATCAAATTTCCCGTTAACAAATAAATCTCTATTCTCAAAATCATGGGCACATGCATCTTCCCGGTTCGCGTGTCTGGAATTCAAGTATAAACTATATTTTAAAGTTTTCCCGCTGACTGATGGGAAGTTGTCTACTTTTTTCCCTACCAAAGTCAACACCCTCATTTAAATCCAACAGTTCCTTTGCAGCCTAGTTAAGAGCACCACCTTTTTTTCCCCCTTAATCTTCTTACTATTTGGTTTCTCTCTTCCTTAAAATCTAAAAAGTGAACTGGGTCTGTGAGTTTAACTCCAAATTTATGTTGATCCTCTTGATTAAGACTTTGAATGCTAGAAAAATCTAACTAGTGTGTATTTTTAAGTTTTTTCTTTTGCAGTACCAAATATGAGTTTTAGGCTACTAAGTTGGTACTGTAAGCCTGCAGCTTATGGGCTTTGGGGAAAAGTAGTAAAGAATGCTTTTGGTTCTTACACACCTTGTGCAGTTGACTCCCTAGTGGTTTCTATTTCTCATTTGGTTCTTCTGGGCCTCTGTGTATATCGAATATGGCTAATCAAGAGCAAGAATTCGAAGGCACAGAGGTTTCTATTGAGCTCAAATTGCCACAATTATCTGTTGGGTTTTCTGGCTGCTTATTCTACTGCTGATCCATTACTGAGGTTGTTAAAGGGTATTTCACTCTTTAACCTGGCTGGCCACACTGGTTTTGCTCCCTTTGAGGTGGGTTTACTCTCATCTTGATTTTTCATGGGGTTTGTCTTTTCAAATGTGCTGTGTATGAATAAGAATGTACTTTGTTTGGACTAAGAATTGTTAGTTTTTAAGGAATTTTTGAAGTGTAAAACCATGTTATGATGCTACTTGTTCCAATTCCACCTAAGTAATTATATATACTGCATATGGAGATTGATGTGGTTTTCCAAACTTGAACTTTCATCTTGATTTGTCATGATTTTGTCTTTTCAAATGTGCTTCATATGAATAAGAATGTATTTTAAATTGACCAAGGGATGTTAGTCTTGCAATGACTTTTTGAAGTGTAATATAATCTTGTAATGCTGCTAGTTGTTCCAATTCTAGCTGAGTGAGAGTGATTA
The DNA here is from genome assembly GCF_963169125.1 of Humulus lupulus. NCBI lineage: Eukaryota > Viridiplantae > Streptophyta > Magnoliopsida > Rosales > Cannabaceae > Humulus > Humulus lupulus. The sequence continues at coordinate 18,384,763 of NC_084801.1, read as the reverse complement.
TATACTGCATCGAGACTAATGGACTGCCAAAACTTGAAAATAAACTTTCTCTCACAGATAATATCTTTGATCGTTGAATTTCTTGCTTGGGGTTCCATTTTTGTAATGATTCGACTGGAAACTAAAGTTTACATCCGGGAATTTCGATGGTATGTGAGGTTTGGAGTCATTTACGTGTTGGTAGCAGATGCTGTGGTCCTCAATCTTGTCCTTTCAGTTAAGGACTACTACAGTGGGTTAGTCCATCTTTCATTCATGGAATAAATTAGTTTTTGCATCAGTAATTCTTATTTTATTTTTCATAAATGATATCTTAGCTTTTGTCTGAATAAAAAATCCTTTCTAGTTACAGCGAACAAAAAGGACAGTTTTTTCAGATTTTAATTTTCTTGATTTTCAGTAAGTTTATTGGGAAGGATGAACTTATAATTGGATAGAAATCATTCAAGATGAATTGATTGGTATGTTTTGTAGAAAATCTTTTGAAAGAGGAAGATTTATATATGTATATATATATATATATTTATATATTGTATTTACTGAATTGTCTACTGAGCTGTTCTTGCTCATTTTGCAAAGATTAGTTATGTAAATTTCACTATATGTGTGTTAGCAATAAGGCATCAAAATGACAATTTTTTTTCATATTATCTTGAAATCTTATGTGCTACCCAGATTGGAGCACCTCCTTTCTAATTACCTTGCTGTCTTATATAAGAAAAGACACATGCTTATAGTTGTTTTTTTTTGGTACTGTATGCTTACAGTTTAACCTTCACTCTTGCAGATATGCAATACATCTCTTCATAGGAAAGGTTGTTTTCCAGGTTTGTTACAACATCCCCAATATTTTCTTCTATAATGATCACGAACTTCGGCTGTTTCATGTAGATATTCATGTGTGGCTTCTTTACTTCTCAAAATGTTAATTGATCTTTGAACTGAATTGTCTTTTGTTGTGCTTTTGTGTTCTTTATATCTGATATCTGTCCGTGTCTAGGTAATCATATAGTAAATAAAGCAGTTTCTTAATCTAAGAGGTAAAATGTAAGTATGCCATAAGCTCACAATGATTTTTTTTTAAAGGACAGGCTTGTATGTTTCAAAATTACCGAGACAGTTATAAAAGTCATGAAAGTTGAATCTACTGTCTTTGGTTGCATGATTTTGTCTATCGAAACCATTAGTGTAAAATTTCTCATAAGACCTTTATAATGGATTATCATTGTCTTTAAATCTAGATCCTAACTTGACAGCCTTAACGGCGGTTAAAACCTATCCAATCTCAATTTAAAATTAAGGCTGTTACGAAACCTTGTTGTAATTTGAACTATGATCTAACAAGTATCTTTCCATTACCATTACCATATAGGTGCTATTTGGAGTTCTTCTGGCCATATATCTTCCCAACTTGGATCCTTATCCTGGTTATACTGTAATTCAACCCAAGTCTCTTGACAAAGAAGAATATGAAGAACTACCTGATGGAGAGCAAGTTTGTCCAGAGAGGCAGGTTAATGTAATTTCTAGTAAGTATTTTAAAGCTTGGCATCATTGGCACAACACAAGCTGTTTCGGGATCTTTACAAAATTATTAATTAAAAGAGATCATGCATACACTAGATATTGGCTATATGGAAAGGCTAGATATTGGCTGTACACAAAAATATTTGTGTGCTAGTTCATTACCAATTTTCTGCTCATGCAACATATCAGTAAAGTCTCACATAAAGCAGGGCAGAAATCAAATGAACAAACATTGAAGTAAGTCCAAAAAAAAAAGTCAATATCCAAATAGAATGAAATAGAATATTTTTGTTGATGATCAAATCATGTAATACTTTGTTGTTATCTAGTCCTTTCTCTTTTTAGATAATTAATATAACTGAACTTTACCTTGCACTTGGTCACTCATGTTCTGATTCCTTTTCTTTTTTTGGCTAGATGACTAAAGTCATAATTCAACAATAAATTTAAAGATTTTTTTTTCCAATATCAGGAAGATGATTTATTTAACATCCAATTTTACTAAAATTATGACACATTTTCAGACATATATTTTGGATGGTTGAGTCCACTCATGCAGAAAGGCTACAGAAAACCCCTCACTGAAAAGGATGTCTGGCAGTTAGACACATGGGATCAAACTGAGACTCTAATGAAAAAGTTGGCTTCATTTATCTCCTTATTTATTATGCCCCTACTTAATATATTCATACCGCTATATATGCTTGTGGCTTTTTCAGGTTCAATAGATGTTGGGCTGAAGAATCTCAGAGGTCCAAACCATGGCTTTTAAGAGCTCTTAATAATAGCATTGGAGGAAGGTATTTATTAAAGCCTAAGTTTGTTATGTTGATCGAGACTGTTAGTATTCTGTTTGTACATCTGTTAGATTCGTTACAAGATTAGTTATTCTGTTAGAGATTAGTTTACTTCTGTAATCAGCTATATATACTAGTCGTACCGTTCATTTATTCTAATGAGAATCAGTTTATTCATTCACACCTTTTTCACTTTCTTAAGATGGTATCAGTGCCATTCGATTCTCTCATCTGATTCTTGATCTTGTTTTCTCCTCAATCGTTCTGATTCTTCATCTTGTTTTCTTTTCAATCGTTTTCTTGATTGATTTTCCGTTCACCCAAACACTTTTCTCTACTGTGTTCTTCAATGGCGACTCAATCTTCGTCTTAGACCATTTCCGCAACAACTGCCACCGCTTCCGCCACTTCGTCGTTCGCTCCTGTTGTTTTCTCCCACAAGATTTCTGTGAAGCTTGATCATCACAATTTCCTTCTCTGGCGTCCTCAGATTCTTTTGGCAATCAAAGGTCACAAGCTTCAAAAGTTCATCTCCTCCGATTCCGTTCCTCCACCGAAGTACCTTATTGAAGCTGACTAAATCTCGAATACTCTTAGTGAGGCGTATATACAGTGGGAGCAGCAGGACCAACTTCTCTACTCTTGGCTCCTATCATCGATGACTGAGGGGATTCTCACCAAAGTTGTTGGATTTGAAACTTCTGCTCAGGTTTGGGCTGTTCTTGAGGTATACTTCACAACTCATACCTCGGCTAAAATTGATCAATTCACTACTCAGCTTCAAAATTTTAAGAAAGGATCTCTTGCTTTGACTAACTATCTGTTGAAAGTTAAATCCATTGTTGATAGACTTGGATCTATTGGTCTCAAAGTCTCTGCCAAAGAACACATTGCTGCTATTTTCAAAGGTTTACCACCTGAGTATGATACTTTTATCATCTTCGTGAACTCTCGTTCTCAGCCCTATACGGTTGCAGAGATTGAATCTCTTCTCTTCTCGCAAGAGCATAGAATGGAGCGCCAAACTCAAGAGCATAGAATGGAACGCCAAACTCAAGAGCTTGATTCTGTTAATCTTGCTCAGTATCGTGGTTACAAAGGAAGAGGTACTTACTCGAACAACTCTTCCAATTTCACTAATCGCTCTAATTCTTCTGCTTCAAATTTTTCTGGCAATAGCACTGTTGCTCCGAATCCTAGCACTGGTCGTGGCTTGTGGAATTCGTATGCTGCAAGTCCTTGTGGAGGCTTCTCCTCCAGTTCAACTACCACTAGCAGGGCAATAATACTCGGGGATATTCCTCATCTCGACCTATTTGTCAGCTTTGTTCAAGGCCAGGACATGTTTCTTCTTGCTGCTATCAACAATTTAATACGGAGTTTCCAGGAGTAGGTGCTGCCAATGTTGACAAACCATCTGCTAACATTGCTACTGCAGACTCTGTTAATGATATGGCTTGGTCTCCAGATTCGGGAGCTACTAGTCACTGTATAATAGATGAAAAGAATTTGATGCAGAAAGTTGACTACATTGGTTCAAACAAGATTCATATGGGTGATGGAGGTGGCTTGAACATTCAAAATGTTGGTAAGACAACTTTCTACACTCCCTTCACTTCTCTATCTCTAGTCTTAAATCGTTTATTGCATGTTCCCAAAATAACCAAAAACTTAATCAGTGTTTCTCAATTTTCTTGGGATAGCAATGTTTATTTCAAATTCTTTTTTGATTATTGTCTTGTGAAAGATTAGGATTCCAAGCAGGTGGTAATGCGAGGAACACTACATAAGGGGTTATATGTGTTTCATCCTTCCACTATGCATCTCGTTCCTCCTCCAGCTTCACATTCTTCTGTTTTTCTTTCTGAATTTGATTCTGTCAATAATACTCAGTTGAGTACTTGTAATAATACTTTATGTTCCACTTTTCGGTTATGGCATTATCGCCTTGGACACCCTTCCTCAAGGGTTGTCAAATCTATTCTCCCCAAGTGTAACATTGCTCATAGTAATAAAACTATTCATGATTTTTGTAATGCTTGCTGTAAAAGAAAGATTCATAAGTTTCCTTTTCCAAATTCTGATACACAATATCATTCCCCCTTACAGTTGATACACTTAGATTTATGGGGACCCTCACCCACACTCATTCAATGGCTACAAGTATTATATTCATTTTATTGATGCCTATTCTAGATACACTTGGGTATACCTTTTGAAAAACAAATCTGAAGCATTCCAAACATTCATCGACTTTAGGACTCAAGTGGAAAAACAATTTAGTTATCCTATTAAAGCCATTCAAGTTGTCCTATTAAAGCCATTCAATCCGATTTGGGGGGGGGGGAGTATCAAGCATTTAAAAATTATCTCATTCAAAATGGTATACAACATAGAGTTTCTTGCCCCATTGCACATGAACAAAATGGCTTGGCTGAGAGGAAACATAGACATCTTATTGAGACATCCTTGACCTTGTTAGCTAATGCTTCAATGCCTCTTAAGTTTTGGGATGAGGCTGTTAGAGCCTCTGCCTTTCTAATTAATAGAGTACCCTCTAAAACAATAGGTAATTCCACTCCTTTCCAAATACTTTTTCACAGATCCTGACTACTCACAAGTAAAAGATTTTGGCTGCTCTTGTTTTCCTAACACTCGCCCTTTTAATGCTAGCAAGCTTCAATTCAGATCTACCAAGTGCACCTTTCTTGGCTACATCTTAAATCACAAGGGCTACAAGTGCTTATCTTCCACGAGTAGAATATACATTTCTCGTGATGTTCTTTTTAATGAATTTTCTTTTCCTTATTCTACTATGTCATCATCTGTTCCAACTCCTATCTCCTCTCATTCCTCTTCTTCACATTGCACTACTTCTAATTTCATTCCCATTTTTTCCTCAACTCACGTCAACTAACATTTCTTCCCACCCTTCACTTCCATCTCCTATCACTTCTCCTCTGTTTCATCACCCATCTACTAATTCTGCACTCTCAGATTCTCTACCTTCTCATTCACCACCCATTATTCCTACACTCGCCCCCACTCCTTCTATATCTCAGCCATCCACTCCTCACGTTTCTTCACCTCTATCATGCCCTTCATCAACACAACCACCTATTTCTTTGATGGTCTTACCTGCATCATCTTTACCAAGTGCCTCTAACACTCATGCGATGACTACAAGGGCCAAAGCAGGTGTGTATAAACCTAAAGTCTTTATTGCTTCTAAGGAACCACTTACTGTGGCTGTGTGGCTGAAGCTCTTACTAATCAGGCTTGGAAAACTGCAATGCAAGAGGAATTTACTGTTCTTCAAAACAACCAGACCTGGACTTTAGTTTCTCTGTCTGGCAGAAAAGCAATAGGCTGCAAGTGGGTTTTTAAGTTGAAAGAAAATCGTGATGGGTCTTTCTGACTAGTTGCAAAGGGCTACAATCAAAGGTATGGTTTTTATTTTACTGAAACTTTTAGCTCGGTTACAAAGCCTACTACTATTCGCATCATTCTTACTATTGCCTTGTCTGAATAGTGGTTATTGAAGCAATTAGATGTGAATAATGCTTTCCTAAATGGTGAGCTGCAAGAAGAGGTTCACATGACTCAACCCTAGGGTTTGAAGATCCTAAGGCTACTGGTTTGGTTTGTAAACTTAATAAGGCTTTGTATGGCTTAAGACAAGCTCCAAGGACTTGGTTTGACAAGCTTAAGTCTACCCTTTTTGTATGTGGTTTCATTTGTTCTAAAGCTGATAACTCCTTGTTTATTAGACAAACTAATCTTCACACTACATATATCTTAGTATATGTAGATGATATTGTAATTATAGGGAGTTCTACCACTGCAATACAACTACTTATTTTAGATCTTAACAAGGCATTTGCGTTAAAAGATCTAGGGGAGCTTAATTACTTTCTTGGCATCCAAGTAGAACACGCTTCGGATGGGCTTAATCTATGCCAAAAGAAGTATATTACTGATGTCTTAACCAAGGCTAAACTCCAATTTTCTAATAGTCTTGGCACACCTATGACAGGGGGTGAGAAACTTTCAGCTTTTGGTAGTGATCCTATTCAAGATCCTCATCATTATCGCAACCTAGTTGTTGCCTTACAATATGCAACAATCACTAAACCAGAAATTTCTTATGTTGTCAACCGTGTATCTCAGTTCATGCATACTCCTCTTGCATCTCATTGGAAGACAGTGAAACGGATTCTCCGCTATCTCAAAGGGACTTGATTTTGGCCTTCACTTACAGACGTGTTCCGAGCTCTCTTTGACTGCGTTTTGTGATGCCGATTGGGCATCGAATCTTGATGACAGGAGGTCCACATCTGGTCTATGTGTTTATCTTGGTCCCAACCTTGTTTCTTGGTCCTCAAAGAAACAAAGAACAGTCTCAAGGTCTAGCACAGAAGCTGAATATTGGAGCCTTGCTCATGTCACTGCCGAGGTTACTTGGGTTCAGTCTTTGCTGTCTGAGTTGCATCTCCATCTTCCACAGGCTCCTACAATATGGTGTGATAACTTAAGTACATTTTTGATGTATGCAAATCCACTACTTCATGCTAGGACCAAGCACATCGAACTAGACCTCTATTTTGTGCGTGAAAAGGTGCTGAACAAGTCTATTGTTGTCAAGCACACTCCGGCTCATGACCAAGTAGCTGATATACTGACCAAAGCTCTGTCACCCTCTCGTTTTTTGCTTCTTAGAGACAAACTTCGAGTGCTTTCCTTGTCCACTCTCAGTTTGAGGGGGAGTACTAGAGCCTAAGTTTGTTATGTTGATTGAGACTGTTAGTATTTAGTTTGTACAGCTGTTAGATTAGTTGCAAGATTAGTTATTCTGTTAGAGGTTAGTTTACTTCTGTAATCAGCTATATATACTAGTTGTACAGTTCATTTATTCTAATGAGAATCAGTTTATTCATCCACACCTTTTTCACTTTCTTAAGAGTATTGACTTACAATTTTCATGATATCTTGCTTTTCATTACTCTGTTGGTGAAATGTCAATTCCTAGAAATAGTTAATTTCATTGGTTCTTTTCAAATTGTTGTATGCAGGTTTTGGATTGCAGGCCTTTTCAAGGTAAGAGCTTATTTTTTGTTTATTTTTTCCTTTTATTCTTGGGAGTTGGAAAAGAATGGCACCATATATGGAGCATTATATTGACACACCAAAATTTCATAAAGGCACCCCATATATCATTGAAGATGATGAAAGTGATGAAGATAGGTTGTGGGATAGTGTTAAACGAAAGAATCTTTGGGATTTTTTTTTATTATAAAGGCACCCTATATATAGTTTTTGGGTGCAATTAGTCTAGTTTTTCTAGGACACTAGGATGCCTATTTGAAGTATGAACGATTCCAAAGAGAAATCATAGAATTTGAGAGACAAGAGGTGTTGGATTTTCATTTATTCATTATTTTCAAATATTTTGCATTGGCAAAGTGTATGTAGATTGAACCACAATAGATGTTATGCTTTTTTTCTTTGTTTTGTTGGTTTACTCTTCCCTTTTTTTGTTACTTTCCTTAGTAAAATATTAGTGTTAATGGTAACACTTCTCCCATGTTTAATGACTGAAGAATCTTTCTAACTTGACACTAAACTCCTTGTAGATTGTGTATGATCTATTTCAGTTTGTGGGACCCATTATTTTGAGTCAGCTGCTTCAGGTCAGTTCCTTTACTTTCATAGGGTGTTTTTTTTTCTCCCCTTTTTTTTATTATTTTTATTCTCTTTGAGAATGTTTTTCCTTTTTTTTTTTTTAATTAAAAAGGTGTTTATTTTCTTATTAAAAACAAGTTTTTATTATTTTATTATCTTTTGTTTGCTTCCTTATCTGCTACACCATTTAGGTTTAGTTAATATACAAACATCAATATTTACTATTTGGTCAAATTTATTTTCAATCTGAGTAAAATACTTTTACTTATTTTTATTTTTTTGACAAAATAATACCTTTATTTTTAATATATGATATTATCTAATGCATTAAAAATATCAAATTTTCTAAAAAAATATATAATTTAAAAATAAAAAATAATTAAAATAAAGTAAAATTATTTTGGTCATACTAAAAATAAATTTTACCAAAATGGTGGTCAATAACCAAAGCAAAAAATTTGAAAAGTATGGTCATTAAGTTGATTTAAGCCCTAATAGCAGTTCTTATAAACCAAGTTTCTGTGAGCGCATAATATGGTTGGATTTTGAAGATAGTTGTTCTTGAGTTTACCACTAAGATAAGAAATATTTTCACATTCAATGTAGTTGCTACATAAGTTATATATAGAACCTTTCATAACTTGTTTTGTTTTGTTTTTTTTTTTACAGAATTTTCTTGCATTATACAATGTAGTTCTTGTGTTTCAATTCATAATTCTCTTGTTTTGAGCTGCAGTCAATGCAAAGAGGGGATCCATCATGGATTGGTTACATTTATGCCTTCCTAATTTTTGCTGGGGCGGTATGGCTTCTCCCTGATTTGCATCTACTCAATGTGATTTCTGTATAAGACTTGAAGCAATCTGCTATGGTAGTGAAAAGTCAAACTAAATATATTTGAAATAGTTTAGGGAGAAATGCATAACAAATTGGAGGAGATTATTGATTCTCTTATAAACTTAAATCTGAAGTTGGGTTGTATGAGCTCTAGATTTTAGTTTTATTTGTTAAGTAAATTCTTTAGTAAGCTATTATATAACTGTTTACCAAACAACTTTAATCCAGAACATTTTAAATAAGCAGATTTTAACTTTACTAGAAGCTTTACCAACCTGGGGCTTAATAGATGTAATTGTACCTATATAATCTAATAGACTCATGAATTAAAATTAGTTTAATTATTAACCATTTATTAATTTGATAAATCAAAATCTTGTAGGCCACATAAAAAATAAGGTAAATTTTACATCAAGTTGTACTTAAGGAATGTAAGGGCAGTTGAAAATTTTAAGTCCATTCATTATAGTAGCGAAACATGGGTGTATAGTTTGTTTGTATGTGATGAATTGAGCATAATTCTTCTGTCAAACAATACATTAGGAATAGAAAATTCTAAATTTTTCATAGTGAAGGATATGTGTTCTTTGAATTTACTATAAGAGTTCCTAGTCATATAGTGGAACTTGTACTGAATTTTACAATGGTCCAAATTATCATATTCTTTTTCTCTCTAATACAACGCTCTTCTGTTTCTTTGGCAGAAAGACAACTAGATTTTGCTTTTAATGTCTTTCTTTATCTTGACTTATTTAAAAGATTTAATAGAAATGAGTGCTCAAGTGTGTTTCACGTTTCTAGTTTTGATTTATAAGCATCTTTGACAAGAACGGAATAAAGGTGTATTGATCAACTCTTGATTCAACTTTGTTCAGTCAGTAGGGGTGCTGAACGAATCTCGATTTTACCAGAATGTTCAGCGTGTTGGTCTTTGGCTGAGATCAACTTTGGTAAAATTCTCTGGTTTATGTTAACAGCGTGAATGAAGTTTTGAGATTATGAATGAGTTTGTTGATTTTAGGATATTGTCTGATGCTTTCTAATTTCTAGGTTGCTAGTATTTTTAGGAAATCATTACGACTCACACATGAGGGCCGCAAAAATTTTCCAACCGGAAAAATTACAAATATGATTACTACAGATGCTGCTTCACTCCAAGTATGTTCTTATTTGATTTTCTACACTCTTTTGTTACACCTATTTGCCCTTCTCCATGTATAAATTTGTTCGATATTATTTGATCATGAGTTGCTTAAAACCATATGGAACATAGATTTTTTGCATTAATTTTTCCTTGATGCTTTTGTTGGAAATATACTAATCATATTAACTTTTTTCTTAAAATTATCAGCTGGTCCTAGATTTGTTAGAACAGATAACTTAATTTCCTCTAAAGATGTTTTCAATAAAGCACGGTACTAATTTCTGTGCTTTTGTATTGTGAAAGACTGAACAAAGTAATTTCATGATGAATCTATTAAAGCAATGATAGGCAAAAGCCTAAAAATAAATACATAACAGAACAAAAACTAATACAAAATTACAAAAAAATGCTGCCATTCTCTACATAAAGCAGAGAAAGGTACATTCTTAAGCTCCTCCTCATAAAACAGCCAAATGGCCTCCCAATGCCTAATTTTTTCCCATAGAGACGGCACACTCTTTATCTCCATTCAAATAATCTTTTACTTTTTTCCAGTCATATTGCACACCAAATAGTTACCACCCCAGTTCACCATAGCACTTTTGTTGCTTTATTCTCTTTAACATAATGGATGAAAAGTCCATCACTATTTTTTGGCATACACCACTGAAAGCCAAATTCAATCAGAAATTTAGATCATACTCTCATTGTGAAAAGAGCAATGCATAAAGAGCTGGCTAGCATCTTCCACATTTTTCTTGCACATTACACACCAGCCTGGTGAAAGCATGATTTAAGGTTTTCTCTGTTGCAACACTTAATGCACATTCAAATGATCTAATCTCAGCAACCAGCAACCAAGCAAACAAGCGAACCTTAGAAGGCAATGGAGTAGGATATATATAGTTACACTACATAGACTTTTTGAAGACATGGCTTGCATACATTATATGCATTGAATGGGTGAGTGGGATGGCAGTTGACAAATTTAAGTATAACTATAATAGTTTTTGACATTTTTCAGCAAATATGCCCACTACTTCATGAGTTATGGTCAGCTCCATTTCGTATTATCATATCTATGGTTCTCCTGTACCAGCAATTGGGAGTTGCATCTCTTTTCGGGGCTCTAGTACTAATTCTCATGGTACCCTTACAGGTAGGGTGTACTTTTTGTTAATTCATTCCTTACTTCTGTCATTTTTTTTTGTCTAGAGGTTCTCAAAGTACAATGTGTAATGTCTGCAATTAATGAAATTCTCATGTGGTAGCAGTTTTACTTTCCTTTTCTAATTTTTCTCACCTATTTATTTTCTTGTACATTCTGATTTACTGGAGAGCAAAATCAGCTTAGTTTCAAATTTAATATGTTCCTCCTTTTTGTTTGTAAAGTGATATACATTTGGAAAAAGTCCTAGTTGATCAGTGAATTGAGTTTATATTTCTTTATGCCAAAATATGTTTCATCCAGGAGAATTAACATTTTTTTTATATCTATGCTGTACCTTGCTATTCTTTTTTGTAAAATTCTTAGTTTATCATCTTCATAATAAAAATAAATAATTGAGTAAGGTTTCAAGATCATAGCATACTCCTGTTTAATTTTGTTTAATTTGAATTTCCTGAGTGAGGAAAATAGACAGTTGTGCTTTCCAAAATGCGAAAAGTAACAAAGGAAGGACTGCTATGTACTGACAAGAGAGTTGGCCTCATGAATGAAATTCTGGAAGCCATGGATATTGTGAAGTATGGTTGTTTCTGAAATAGGATATAGCTATTTTTTCATTTTTTAATTTATTTATTGTTATTTTTTAGCACATTAGGATTAATTGATTTGATTCTTTGCTTAATATGTTTCAGATTTTATGCATGGGAAGGTAGCTTCAAGTCTTGTATTGAAAACATACGGAATGAAGAGATATCGTGGTTCCGTAAAGCTCAATTACTATCCATTGTATGTTGGAAAATAGTATCTGTGCTTCCATCTTTCCTCAAATTTTTAAGGCATTTTCTATGATGTTGGCAGTTTTACTAGAAGTTATATATGCTGTTAACTTATTTACTTCACTTGTCTGAAGATTTAAGGTTGTTTTTTCTTGTTTTACAGTTTTTATAACTTAGCACCAACTATGAATTAAAAATTCAGTTACTCATAAAGGCAAAAGAGTTACCCAAGAGGGATAGCTCAAAGCCTCAAATGATCAGGCTCATCGTTTTATAAGGTCTTAGGTTCGAGTTCCTCTTGAGTACCTGCATAGCAATTGTTATAGTTTTCCGTTCTACAAATATTGTAGGGTTAGGAGAGAAATCCAATTTCAAAAAAAAAAAAAAGAAAGAAAGAAAAAGAGTTGATTGTATGTTGTTATTAAAAGGTATTGTAGGATAATTTTACTCTAATACTTGACTATTGATAGATGATCAACTGGCTCATACTAGTACCTAGTTTCACATGTTTCTTATCTTCACATTTTTCTGATTTAATTTTCTTTCGTTGCAGTTTAATAGTTTTATCTTAAACAGCGTCCCAGTATTTGTGTCCTTGATATCATTTGGAGTTTTCACATTGTGCGGAGGAGATTTGACACCTGCAAGGGCATTCACATCGCTTTCTCTATTTCAAGTGCTCCGATTGCCATTGATGATGCTTCCTAATCTATTAAGTCAGGTGCAATGTTTCTTCTATAATATATATGGCTGAATGATTGTATATGGAAAAATCACTTCAAGAGAAACTTATTTGTAAAGTAACTTTTCAAAAGGTTTTTGGTTGCTCTGACTGTCCCAATTTTACATTTCTTTGAGTAGCCAACTTTTACACAAATATTTTCATTTAGAAATTCCTCATTTTTATACGCTTTGTGTGAAAAAAAGTTTTCTATGTTGCATTTATAGTACCTGAAATCACTCTTCTTTGACAGATTGTGATTGCAAATATATCATTGCAACGCATGGAGGGGCTACTTCTAGCTGAAGAGATAATTTTACAACCAAACCCACCTCTTCAACAAGAGCTTCCAGTCATATCAATTAAGGACGGCTACTTTTCATGGGATGCTAAGGTTACCCTTGGACTAGCCTCTTATTTTCTTACTCCACTAATAAGATCTATATTTATGAGTCCATAATTTGATCCTCTTGTTTATATATGGTGAAAGTTTGCGTGTATATATATATATATATGTATATATTTATAAAATATGTAACTATAAAATGGTGAGAGCTATGATGAACTTAACAATGCTAGTGCAGCAACACTATTTCCATTAAATATTTTCATGTACTGAATTGCACAAAATTGTTGTCCCTCAAAGTATGTTTCTTTCCAACTAAAATGGCTCTAAAGATCCCTTTTCTTTTCAGGCAAATAAGCATACCTTATCAAACATTAATTTAGATATTCCAGTAGGCAGCCTGGTCGCAATAGTAGGTGGAACTGGAGAAGGGAAAACATCACTCTTATCAGCAATGCTAGGGGAGATACCATCTGTGACCAGTGGAAGTGTTGTGATAAGAGGGAGTGTTGCTTACGCTCCCCAAATTTCATGGATTTTCAATGCATCTGTGAGTTGATTTTCATACATTTTGAGTGGGAAACTTTTCTTTATTGCCATGCGTACTGATTTCTTGGACTAATCTTCTAGGTGCGTGATAATATATTATTTGGATCTAAATTTGAACCTGCAAGGTATTGGAAGGCTATTGACGTAGCTGAGTTACATCTTGATCTTGATTTGCTTCCAGTTGAGTGTTTTTTACAAAATTTTACATAAGCAGTTATTGCTGATTATTATGGAATGTTCTAATAGTTAACTAAAAAATACTTGTTTGTCGTTAATATCAGAGCCACGATCTAACAGAGATAGGTGAACGAGGAGTGAATATCAGTGGTGGACAAAAGCAAAGAATTTCAATAGCTAGAGCTGTATATTCCAATGCAGATGTATACATATTTGATGACCCTTTAAGTGCTCTAGATGCTCATGTTGCTAGACAGGTACTCACTTGTAGGAAATGTTGGTGTATATTAGCCTTTATTGCTTGGTATCCTCTTAATTAGGAAACCACTGTGCATAGATTGTATATTTCTATATTTAGATTATTTAATAGACTGTCTATAATATTTGTCATTACTAGAATATTCTGGTATTAATTTACCAAATATTTCTTTATTTTGTACAGTACCTATTTAAAGGTATGTTTGCTCTCAATGAAAAATTATCAGTGAATAATTTTTACATGGTACCAGAGCCACTACTGTCACCCTAAGAATCGTACTTTTTTTTTCTTTTTCTTTTTACTCTTAGAAATTGCAAGCAACCTATTTTTTCCCTAAAAAATCGTTGCCTTCTCTCATTGCTCATGGCCACCTTACCTGTTCCCACCATCACTGATGATACCTCAGCCGACTCCACCATCAACAAGAGTTCTCCTAATGTCTCTCCCACTCCATTTGACCACCAAAACTCTCTCCAAATCACCATCCATAAGGTGAACGGCCAAAACTTCTTGCAATGGTCTCATTATGTTAAGATGTACCTTCGGGGTCGTGGGTGCTTGAGGTATTTGATTGGTTCCACTGTTGCACCTGACACTACTGATTCTTCTTATGCTAAATGGGAATCTGAAAACTCTCATTATGGCTTGGCTTATCAATTCCATAGAGGTTGACATTGGTAAGGCATATTTGTTTCTTTCAACTGCTCAAGAGGTTTGGGAAACTGTTTAGGAAGCCTTCTCAGATTTGGAAAATTGTGCTCAAGATTTTGAACTCAAATCACGACTTTGGGATTAGTGACAAAACTCTCTCACGGCAACTCAATATTATGGTGTTCTTTATAATCTTTGGCAAGAGATTGATTTATTTTATGTCCCTGAATGGAAATGCTCTGCTGATGCCTCTTTTTGTCAAAAAATGCTTGATCGAGAGATTGTTTGATTTTCTTCATGTTCTTAACCGAGATTTGGATGAAGTACGTGGGTGTCTCTTGGGCAAAAATCCTCTTCCCACTATTCGTGAAGCTTTTTCGGAGGTTCATAGGGAGGAGAGCTGCAAAAGGGTCATGCTTGGAGCTCTAGATGTTGTTGAATCTAACCAATCTGCTCTTGCTGCCCGACGCTCCAATGATGGTGCTGGAACTCGCCGTGAATGACCTTGGTGTACTCACTGCAACAAAGTTGGCCATTTCAAGGAGAAATGTTGGGTTCTTTATGGGAAACCTGCTGATTGGAAGCCTCGTCCTTCTGCCCGGAATTATTATGACAGCAAGGCTTTCACTGCTCACAACCCGAGCCATTCTCATTCACTCCAGCGCAGATTACACAACTCCAGCAACTTCTAAACATGACTCCTACTGTACAATCTGCTGCACAATTTGATCCATCACCATCCTCTTCCAATCCAGGTATCTCTGCTGCCTTTACTGCTCAAAAATCTGCCTAGATTGTAGATTCAGAGGCTTATGATCACATGACTGGTCAATCCCATCAGTTTTCCACACACACCCATTGTCCAAGCACTCAACAAATTAAGATTGTTGATGGTTCTCTTTCTTTTGTGGCTGGTAAAGGGTCTATATCTTTGTCATTTAATATTATCCCTTATGATGTTTTTCATGTTCCAAATTTGTCATGTAATCTTCACTCTGTCAGTAAGATTACTCATGATCAACAGTGTTTTGCCTCCTCACCACTTGGTTGCATTTTTCAAGATATGTCCTCGGGGAAGATGATTGGGAATGCGAAGACATGTAGTGGGCTGTATTACCTTGCTCCTTTTTTTCCTGCTCAAGTGAATAAAGCATTTGTTTCTGGCTGTCTCCCTTCAAAATCTGGTTGTATTTCCTTCAATTCTGGTCATATTTCTTCAAAACACAGTGATATTATGAGGCCCACCCTAGTTTTTTGTATTTGAAATATTTATTTCCTAAGCTATTTCTGAATAAAAACTTGAGTTTATTTAAATGTGAAATCTGCCAATTTGCAAAACATACTCCTATTGTTTTTCGTCCTATACCCTACAAGTCAACTCAACATTTTTCTCTTATTCATAGTGATATATGAGGATCATCAAGAATAACAAACACTACAAGTACAAAATGGTTTATCACTTTTATCGATGATCATACATGGGTTAGCTGGGTTTTTCTTCTTGAAAATAATTCCAATGCTGCCATCACATTTAAAAAATTTCACTCTATGATAAAAAATCAATTCCATGCAAATCTCCAAGTATTTCACACTGATAATGGAATAGAATATTTTAACTCTATCTTAGATGATTATCTTCTCTCTCATGGCATCATTCATAAAAATTCATGTACACATACACCCCAACAAAATGGGATTGCTAAACGTAAAAATAGGCACCTATTGGAGGTTGCTAGAGCTCTTTTGTCCACAACTTCAGTCCCCAAACATTTATGGGGTGAGACTATTCTTATTGCCGTTTATCTTATAAATAGAATGCCATCTAGTGTTAAAATATCACACTCCACTTTCTAAGCTTTTTCAAGCATATCCTCATACACAACTTATCTCTAATCTCCCATTAAAAACGTTTAGTTGTATATCTTATGTCCATGCTCTTGGACCAAATCACTCTAAGTTTGATCCTAGAGCGCTCAAGTATGTTTTTTTGGGCTACTCTTCAACAAAAAAAGGATACAAGTATACAAGTGTCATCATCCTTCTACTCGTCATAAGTACGTCTCATTAGACGTTACATTCAATGAAGAACAACCATTTTATCCCAACTTTCCACTTCAAGGAGGGACTGTAATTGATGTCTCTAGTTGGGATATTTTTCTTCCTAAAGCTATTCCAGAACTTTAAGAGTTAAATACAATTCCAAGTTCATCTGAACAACAATCCCAGCCGCTGCCAAAAACTAAGGAAATCTTAGTTTACTCTCGGCGACAGAAAAACTCTCATGTAATACAGCCAACTGATGCTCCAACATCCCATGAGTCCGACTCACAGACTATTCATGCTGTAAGTAATCCTTCTTTGAACCCTATTTTATTTGATGATGTTCCTAATGTTGAGTCTTCTAGTATGGTGGAACCCGAATCTGAGTTACCTATTCCCAAAAGGAAGGGCATTCGGAGTTGTACTCAACACCCAATGTCCAGATATGTTTGCTATAGTCGACTAACTTCGCACTATAAAGCTTTCCTAAAGGTCGAACAACTGGTAGTTCCCAAAAATATTATTGAGGCTCTCTCACAGAAAGAATGGAAGAAAGCAGTGTTTGAAGAGATTGATGCACTAGAAGCGAATACTATATGGACAATAGTCAATTAACCTAAAAATAAACGTGTGATGGGATGTCAATGGGTGTTTATTGTGAAACACAAGGCTGATGGAACAATAGATAGATACAAAGCAAGACTAGTTGCGAAAAGGTTCACTCAAACATACGGCGTGGACTATAACGAGACGTTTGCTCCTGTTGCCAAGTTAAACATAGTAAGAGTTCTACTATCGATTGCTGCCAATCTTGATTGACCCCTACAACAACTAGATATAAAAATTGTCTTTCTCAATGGGCATTTGGAAGAAGAAGTTTTTATGAAAATACCTCCTGAGTTTGAAGAAAGGTATAGAGTGGAGAATGTATGTCATCTAAAGAAATCTCTTTATGGTCTAAACCAATCTTCAAGGGCATGGTTTGAAAGATTTAATCAGGTGATAAAAAAGGCATGGATACAAACAAGCTAAATCAGATCACACTTTGTTTTTTAAACATTCAGAGGCAAATGTGACTATTCTCATTGTATATGTTGATGACATGATAAAAACCGGTGATTATAAAGAGCAAGAAAAACTTTAAGGTGTGCTAGCTCAAGAATTTGAAGTAAAAGACCTTGGACCGATGAAATACTTTCTGGGAATGGACGTTGCAACAAGACAAGGTATTTCGGTGTCGCAAAGAAAATATATACTAGATCTCCTCAAAGAAACCAGAATGATTGGTTGTAAACTTGTGGCAACACCAGTCGAACCGAAGGGCAAGTACAAGAAGAAAGTCAAAGAGGAAACTATCGACAAAGGAATGTATCAACAATTAGTGGGCAAACTAATCTATTTGTCTCATACAAGGCTTGACATTGCGTTTTCTGTGAGTTTAGTTAGTCAGTACATGCACAATCCTCTAGAAGAGCACTTGGAAGCTGTAGAGAATGGTGAATAGAATTATATGTTTTATTCATGTGAATATCATATATTTATACAACCTAGGAGAAACTAAAATAGGAAAGTATGGGAGAAAATAGGAAACAAAATAATTACAATTGACCCTATCTTCTAGCTAATTTACAGCTAATTATTCTAACAGAAGCATTGTACAGAATCCTATGCTACCTAAAGAAATCTCCAGGGACTAGGTTATTATTCAAGAAAAAAGAGGAACGAGAAGTTGAGGCCTTCACAAATGCAGATTGGGCAGGATCTATTGGAGATAGAAGGTCAACAACAAGCTATCGTACTAAAGTTTGGAGGAACTTGGTTACTTGGTGGAGTAAAAAACAGCCAGTGGTAACTTGAAGTAGTGCTGAAGCAGAACTTAGAGCTCTTGCCCAAGGTGTATGCGAATTAATTTGGATTAAACGTATACTTGAAGAACTAAAGCTTCAAAGAATTGAGCCTCTAAAGCTGTACTGTGACAGCAAATCAGCCATCAACATAGCACATAATCAAGTTCATCACGACAGAACGAAGCATGTGAAGTGGACAGACACTTCATTAAAGAAAAAATTGATGGAAATGAATTATGTGTTGTTTATGTTCCCAGCAAACACAACAGACTGACATTTTGACTAAGGGTCTATCAAAAGAAGTTTTCGATGAGTTAGTGTGCAAACTGGGCATATGGAATCTCTATGCACCAGCTTGAGGGAGGGTGTAGGAAATATTGATATTTATTAGCCTTTATTACTCGGTATCCTCTTAATTAGGAAACCACTGTGTACAAATTGTATATTTCTATATTTAGATTATTTGATAGGCTGTCTATAGTATTTGTAATTACTAGAATATTCTGGTATTAAGTTACCAAATATTTCTTTATTCTGGATGGTACCTATTTAAAGGTATGTTTGCTCTCAATGAAAAATTATCAATTATCAGTGAATAATTTCTACATCACTCATTCAGCGTATAAATTTATCACTGTTGAAATCTTAGTCATATTTATACTGATTTTCAAACAGTAAAGCAATCAACCTTAGTAATAGGATATTTTTCGATAAGTTGTAAATTATATTATTTAATATTTTATACCACATCAATGTAGTTTCATGATTGTGAGGATACTTTACTTAAGGTAGCTCAGAAAACAAAAATATTAATATCGGACAAAATTGTTGTCTAGTTAGTATTTTTCTCAATTTCCTTTACTGAAGTAGTTTTCATTCACTTTCTTTAGGCTGTTAGTAATACTAGATTGGTTTGTTAAATTTTAGTCTGAAATATGTGCAATAAGTATTTGTATTTATGTAAGCCCCTTTCGTCTCCAGGTTTTTAACAAGTGTATCAAGCAAGAGTTGCAAGGGAAAACCAGGTTATTGGTCACAAACCAGCTACATTTTCTTCCACAGGTGGATAAAATCGTTCTAGTCTCCGACAGTACCATTACAGAGCAGGGAACCTATGAGGAGCTGACAAAAAATGGAAAGATGTTTCAGAAACTAATGGAAAATGCATGGAAAACTGGAAAAAATGTAAAAGAAAAAGTGGACAATGAAAGCTGTTTTCAGGATATACCAGTCCCAGCTCTTAATGGATTATTTTCCGATGCCAACAATTCAACAAAAGAAAATTTGGAGAAGGTTGTCCTAATCAAGCAAGAGGAACGGGAGACTGGTGTTGTCAGTTGGAATGTCTTGATGAGGTAACACGGTGCCTAATCTAAGATTCATGATTAAAAAATTTACAACTTTTTTTGGAAACAAACATTCCTAGAGAGAAATAAAAATCATCAAAATCATTTTAAAGGACACCTATATGTTGCAAAAACTACTATTTTAAAATTTTGAAACTCATGAAACTTTATGTCATTGGAACCCCTGATGAAACTTCATGATTATGCTCGTTTCAATCACATCCCATCTATTTTTGAAAACATAGCACCCCTTTCTAGTGTAGAATACCCACTTGACTATGTTGTATTCAGCTATTCTTCTATTCCTACATAAAAGGTTGCAGTTATCAATCTTTCTTTTTAAGTTTAAAGGCTCCAAACAAGAACAAACTTAATATAAACAAATAAATAATTCAGGTGATAAACTCAAAGATTCTTATTTGGCAATTAAATCAAAGGTATTTAGAATTATTACATAAATATTTTTGAAGATAAAAGAGGAGTCAGGTGAAGAGCTTTGGGAGAAGATAACGTTTTGGGTAGCAACTTGGGTTTATTGAGCTAAGGTTTTGAGGGTTTATCATTTCTTTATCTTAGTAGAGATTGGGAAAGTTTGTGTACTAGTTATGATTTAGTTTTGTAAGTTTATTTTTTTGCTTTAGCTTTTTTTTTCCTTGATTGTTACTATGGTTTTCCTTGGCCACAAGTGAGGGTTCTCGATAAAACTTGGGAGGAGGTCACTCATGGACATGTGACCTTTGACTCTTTTCAAAATATATATATTATTTCTTATGTGGGATGCACATATCAATTATATAAACCTTATCCAATTAATTCTAAATGGGGGCCATGCAATATGCTCTCGTTACCTAAATTTAATATTTTGCAAAACTTGATTTTGGCTCTATTTGCAGGTACAAAAATGCACTAGGAGGATTGTGGGTGGTCATGATTGTCTTAATTTTCTATTCATTGATGGAAGTTCTTCGAGTTTCAAGTAGCGCATGGCTAAGTTTATGGACAGATCAAAGCAGCTCAAGAAGATACAAACCTGAAATCTATATTTTCATCTACGCACTAATTTCATTTGGCCAGGTGCACCAATCATTGATGTTTATTTGGCAGAAATTTCATTTAGGCTATAATATAATCACATGGTTTAAATGTTGATTACTATAATGTTTGATTCAGGTGATTATGACGCTGGCAAACTCTTTTTGGCTGATCATATGTAGTCTTCGTGCAGCCAAAAAATTGCACAATACCCTGTTACATTCCATATTCAGAGCTCCAATGATTTTCTTCCACTCTAATCCAACTGGACGAATAATCAATAGGTTTTCAAAAGACGTAGGTAATATAGATCGGAATGTTGCAAGTCATATGAATTCATTTCTTGGTCAGTTGTGGCAGCTACTTTCAACTTTTGTGCTGATAGGAATTATGAGCACAATATCCCTCTGGGCCATCATGCCACTTATGATCTTGTTCTATATGGCCTATTTGTACTATCAGGTATGCTTGACATTATATCACTTCTACTTTCTTTTTCTTTTATCCCAATTCATAAACCACCAGAAGATTTTTTTATTCTTATTTTTTATCCAAATAACATCTTCTTTTAGACTTTGAATATTTGCTATAGTGTACCGAACATAATTGCTTACATGACTACTACTCAAAGTCCTCACTTGCTATATTGGGGTATTTTGGGAGTAAGAATTATTGCTTCTTATACTACAGAGGAATATTCTAAGAAGCTTTTTTGGTTTGTGATTAGTGCCTATGAGTAGTTATTATAAGTTTGTTTCACTGTTGTGGATTTTGATTTTGATATATCCTATTTCAATTTTAAAAAAAAGTTTGTTAAAGAAATGTTGATGTCAAAGAAAAGAATTACACAAATATCAAATCCTACAAGATTGAAACAAAGATATTTATGTAGACTCTGTAACAAGAGTCTACATAAATATCACTAAAAGCTTAAAGAAGTTGGATGAAAGAAAGGTGTCATTTACGGATAGTGACCACGAGTAAGTATAGCAATGTTTGTCATATGAACCAAATAGTCAGTAAAACAAATTATCATTATTATTTGCACATGTTAAACAAGTATAAAGCTTTATTAATTTTTTTCTGCTCATCATTACTATTGACCATTATTCATGTAGAGCACATCTCGTGAAGTGAAGCGCATGGATTCTATTACAAGATCTCCTGTTTATGCTCAATTTGGAGAAGCACAAAATGGCTTGCCAACTATTCGTGCATACAAAGCATATGATCGAATAGCCAATGTAAATGGAAAGTCGATGGACAACAATATAAGATTCGCTCTAGTAGGCATGTCTTCAACTAGCTGGCTCTACGTAAGATTGGAAACATTAGGAGGTATAATGATTTGGTTGACAGCAAGCTTTGCTGTTTTGCAGAATGGAAGAGCGGAAAACCAAGCAGAGTTTGCATCAGTAATGGGCCTACTTCTCAGCTATACTCTAAATATCACAAACCTTCTTAGTAATGTACTGAGAGTAGCGGGTAGAGCTGAAAATACTTTAAATGCCGTTGAGCGTGTTGGAACGTATGTTGATTTACATCAAGAGGCTCCAGATGTAATTGAAAACAACCGACCCCCACCAAGATGGCCCTCATTAGGATGTATTAGTTTTGAGAATGTTGTCCTACGTTATAGACCTGGACTTCCTCCAGTTCTCCATGGATTGTCTTTTACAATTTGTCCAAGTGAGAAGGTTGGAATAGTTGGTAGAACTGGTGCTGGGAAATCTAGCATGCTTAATGCACTATTTCGAATAGTTGAAATGGAAGAAGGAAGAATCTTGATAGATGGTTATGACATTTCTAAATTTGGACTTACAGATTTGCGAAAAGTCCTCAGCATTATACCACAATCAGCTGTCATTTTCTCAGGTATGCCATGTATATATGAATGTTTATTAGTTTAACATAAAGCCTGTGTACTGTTCGTCAAAATCCTATGTATATATACAAATAAATAAATGGAGAGACAGATAATAAATCCTAGAGAGAGAGAGCGAGAGAGAGAGAGAGTTGCAGTGGGTGTATGCATCCCCATGAAGAAACATCAATATGCCATTCTTTCAGCAATGTTTTTGTTAATTATTCTTTTGTATTATTATTATTTATTTAAGGGGAGGAAAGAACACAAGAAAACAACAGGTTTGAAATCTAGACTTTTGATTTTAATTTTTTCTTTGTAGGAACTGTACGGTTTAATCTTGATCCTTTCGGCGAGCATGCTGATAATGCTCTTTGGGCAGCATTAGAGAGAGCGCACCTTAAGAATGTTATCGAAAGGAAACCTTTTGGTTTGGAGGCAAAGGTATATTCGAGGAACACACAACACACACAAACTAACTTCATTAACTAACCACTTGTTGGTCAGTTAGTTGTGTTAGAGACAAGACTTCTCTTAGTGTAGCCTAAACAATCCATAATTACTGTGATATTGATTAGCAATGCTTTTCCACTTTCAAAATTCTAATTGCTTAAACTTGAGGTCTGCCATGTATTTTAAGTTATATATTTCACTGTAACTTGATGCCTATGAGAGTGAAAGTAAATAAAATGTACTGTTTTTTTCTTTCTAAAATAACTCATGTCAATTGAAGATAGATGAAAAGTTGATAAACAAAAGGTTACCTACATCTGCTTGTGTCTAGGTTCTTGAAGGAGGAGAGAATTTCAGTGTTGGACAAAGGCAATTACTAAGTCTTGCTAGAGTATTGTTACGAAGATCAAAGATACTTGTTCTTGATGAAGCGACATCAGCTGTTGATGTCGAAACTGATGCTCTTATCCAGAAAACCATTCGTGAAGAATTCAAGTCTTGTACAATGTTGATTGTTGCTCACAGGTTAAACACAATAATCGACAGTGATCGAATACTTGTACTTGACGCTGGTCAGGTAAATCAAACTCTGCAATTTTCTTTGTTGCAAGTAATGTGCATTATACATCATGAGATTTTCAAAGCAAGTCAAGTTTATACCAAATTTTATTAAGTTTCATTGGAGAATTGTTAATTTTTTAGGTTCTTGAGTACAATTCCCCAGAAGCATTGTTGTCAAATGAAGAAAGTGCATTCTCATGGATGGTTCAAAGCACGGGGCCTGCAAATGCTCAATACTTACATAGCTTAGCACCAAGAAACAAGCAAAACTAGATGGGAAGAGAGAAAAACAAGCAACTAAATAAACAAATGTTGCAGCTTAGTATGCGCAAGATGTTTCTCCCGCTACTTCACATAATGATCTTCAATAGTTACATATTAGATATTGAACACAAACAATGGTAATCTCTTGAAAACAAAAGATGTAATCATTACAGTAGCAAGAAGATGTGGAGGGAACCTTGAATAAGATTACAAAGTAGTATGAAGGTAATCACTAATTACGTCACATAAACATAATTCATGTGGTGGCATAAGATGTATGATGCACATAATTTGTGCTTTCAACTTTTAAAATTAGTGACAAAGGCTAATCAATCTGATTCTTTGCTAGTAATTTTTATTTGAGATGCTACCATTCTTAGGATTGGTTAAAATACAAAGCTCAAGTTGTTTTACACAAGCTATGTGTAAAATACTAAATTGTTTCAAATGTGACTTTTTGTTATAGGCATTTAAAAATTGTGCTTTTGAGTTCAAAGTGATACATTGAGGTATTTAAGGATGCTAAAAAGGTTTGGGAGCATTTGGTGGGGTTTAAGGTCAATTTTGAGAGGTTTGACTAGATCGTGTGACGTTGCGTCGCCTAAAGCCTAAGAGCTTTACAAAATCCAGTAGGCGACGCATCGCTTGGTAGGTAATGCATTGCCAATAGACAGGTGATGTGTCACCTGATGTGTCCATACGAATATGTGTTTTAAACTTCAAATGATGTGTTCTAAAGCTTTAATCCTATTGGTTAGACTTAATGACAGTGCCTAAACTATAAAATGGTTCTCTTAGAGTTAGAGTTTTGATAGACTTGATCACTCTTTCAAATTTCTTTCTAACCACCTCCCTCTCTATATAGCTTTCAAGATCATAAGTTTTCTCTAAGAAATTCATAAAGAAAATGCTTGTCTTTGTGAATTTTAAGGCTTGTTCAATCCCAAGACCTCAAATATCCATTAGTGGCTAGGAAATAAAGAATTTGAACATCGGTATGCCTCATGTATAAGCCTTAGTTTTGATTCCCATTGAAGAAGAAGAAGTTTCAAGTGGTATTCAACTTAGGGTTTGAAGCTTTTAAGAAGATTCAAGAGTTTTGGTCTACAACTAGGGTTTGCATTGTCTTTCTCAATCTTTTGTTGGTCTTTGTCAATGATAATTGTGTATAAATTCTTATTTTTGTGGTGGTGTAATCTCACTCTCCCCCAATAATTAAATTATCTATTTTCTGAGATACATCATCATGGAAGAATCATCTTCAATTTCAACTTTGAAATTCATGACACAAGACTTTGTTAGATTTGATAGATTTAATGGAACTAACTTTGTTCGTTGGCACGACAAAATTAGGTTTTTGCTAACTACTCTCAAGGTGCGACAAGGATCTAAAGGCCACAGATGTAACATCTTGTATTTTGAACACTGTTAGTAGCTGGTTGGAGCTGGTGAATAATTTTGTGAAATATTATTTCGATAAATAATATTATGTGAAATTATGTTATTTTGTGAATTTTATAGCCATTATGCTAATTTGATAAAGGGGTTATGCCTATGCAAAGAAAATTGGTCTTGGACCGAGAGGCAAACCCTAATAACGGAAAAATCTCAGATTAGGTAAAATGAGGAATACCATGGCATAAAAATATTTGGTAACTGGGACTGTATAGTCGAGCCAGTAAATTTAAGAAAAATTGATTGATGATTTAATTCCAATCTACTGGGTTTAAGAATGAAAATTCTTGTCCGAGCCTCTAAGAGCATTTTGGTCAATTTGAGTAAATTATCAAAATTATGTGTTATGTGGAAAATTTTATTTTTGGTCATATTTATTTTATTTTAGCTTGGAGATATTTAAAAACTATAGGGTAAAAATTTGGTTAAATTTGGATTAAGAAATTCCCAAAGGGCCCTTGAGTGCATTAGATTTGAGTTAAAAGGAGCAATGGCATTTTAGTCATTTCCAAAGGTGGAGAGAGGGTGAGATGGGCGGCTAGGCTATGCCCTAGTATACTCAAGTGTCTATGACACCTATCCTAGGAAGAGTAAGAGGCTACCTCACCCATTGGCCAAACGTCCAATCATTCCTCTTACACATCCAATCATTATTCTTTTAATTTCTTTATTTTTTCCTTAAGAAAACAAAAATGGATCTCTCCTTTCTCCTCCCAAAAACTGAGAGCTCTCTCTCTCTCTCTCCCCTCCATGGCTGCCATTTTTTCTCCTCAAGCTTAGGCACTCACTCTCCATTGAAGGAAGAGAAGCTTAAGGAAGACTAGTGTACAAGTAAGTCTGAAACCTTGTCACTTTGTTTCTCTTCTTCTTCAAATTCGAAACCCTAAGGGGTGGATATGCATGCATGTGATTCTAATGGCCATGCATGGCATGGATCTTGTATACTAGGGTTCAAGAGAGGTGGTTCTAGGAGGATCTCAAGATTTGAAGCTTGTTGATGATTAGTGAGAACAAAGGTAAGGATTTTAGAGTTTTGGTAATTTTCCACTCATCTCCATCTTCTACCCTAACACTCTTTTTAAAAAAATCTGCATGTGGAACCTTAGGGCTCAGTTTGAGTGTATAGAACACAAGGAGGAAGTTTGAAAGGCTAAGGGAACCTCATCTCCAAGCTAGAACCATCAAAGGTAGATTTTTTGTTGGTTTTTGAGTTGTTTTTGGTTATTGATGTTAGATCTGGTTGTATAGGTTGTTTTGTTGATTTTTGAAGTTTATTTTATGCTTGAGGGTTAGATTGGTTGATTTGCATGCATGCATGTGGCTAGGGTTTTGCTAATTGTGTTTATTTTTGCTAGAATGTGTAGAAATGCATGCTGTCAAGTTTTCGTGGTCTGACTCCAACGGGTCAGATCGTACCCTAATACCTCTGTTTGTAGAAATAATTTGTATGGTTGTATAGTTCTAGATGAGTACTTGAGTTTGGGCTTTGGAAAATAAAAAAAGGGTGTTTTCAAACTTAAGTTATGAACTTTTTGGCATCTTGATGCAATCTGGAAAATTTCTAGGCAGCATGCACTACCCAGATTGTTTTGAATATTGAACACGTTTTACTGAGCCAAAAAGCCATGAAATTTGGTAAAATGTTAGTTTAAATATGTATAAGGATCACATAAATTTTTTAGAAGAAAATGCAAAATGGTTAAAGAGTAGTGGTTTTTCAAAGTTTTCCCTAATAATCTGAAAATGAAATTTCTGGGCAGCAAACACTGCCCAGATTGTCTTACATTTTTGAATGGGTTTCCCTATCCTAAAATTTTTGAAATTTTGAGAGAAACTAAATTAGATATGATTAAAGATCCTGGTAAAATTTTAGGAAAAAATGGGCTACGGTGTAAGAGAAATAATTTTTCAAAGAACCCTAAAAATCTGAGAAAAACTCCTAGGCAGTAGGCACTGCCCATATTTCTTTATACGGTTTAATGGGTTTTTCCTTCCCAAAAATTATGAAACTTGGTGAGAAATTTTTTTAGATAGGTATTAAGGCCCTGGTAAAATTTTAGATTAAAATAGGTCACAATTTAAAAGTATTAATTTTTCTAAATTACCTAAAAACGAGAGAAAATAGTAATTTCGAACCTTAACAAAAAACGAATTTTGGGAGGTTAGTTCTCCTAACCTAAATTGAATTTTTGACGTGAGATTTCACCTAGTTCCTGCAGTAGGACGCATAATACGTGAACGATATTTTAAAGGGTTGTGGTTAGAGAACCTAATATTGATTATGATCTTAAAAGCAGGATTTTTATCACGTTAAAATGAATAGTGAAAAAGTTAGGTTCGAAATTGGAAATGAAGTTGTTTTAAATAATAGCTAAATTTTTGGATATCTAACAAATCCCAAATTAGTTTAAGGTTATTGAGAATTCATTTTTACCATTTTCTAAACATGGGGTCCAATTGCCTTTTTCTTTTCGAAAATGACGTAATAGAGATCCTAGGTTATGGATTAAAGATGGTAAAAATGGGAGTTAGGTTTTATAAAACCATAAATAAAAAAGTATTATCATTAACGGATAATAAATTGTAAAAGGTCGAAACGAAATATTTTTAGGTAAAGAATGAAAAACGGTAAACTCCGTACTTGAGTAGAAAGTGGGTGGTTTTCTAAGATTAAGAGTCGTTTAAAACTCCTTTTATAAGTAACCAAAATACGTGTAATACGATTGAGGGAGTCTCTAGAGATAGAATATTAAAATGCACAGCACGGAGAGCATGTTGCGGTAAGAAAGATTTTTCTCAGGAAACTATAAATTGATTTAAAAACGAATCTGGTCTTATACAATGTAAAGTGTAGAGTATAAGAGAAATGTCAGTGTAGAGTATCTAAGAGAACTTTATTGAATGTAGCTATCATAGAATATTAGCTATACGAGTATGCCATAGTTTAATCTGAGTACAATGTATTAATTACAGTAATCGCAAAAAGGGAAAACGAATAACAGTGTTAAAGATCGAGCTAGGAGCTAAGGACTCCAAGTAAGTTAGCCTTTCTCTTTCTTGGATATAACATGAATATACTAGTATGTGCTTGTAGTAGTAGATTACCCTAGTTTTGTTTGGGTCGTTAAGACCAGGGTACGCTTAATGCCTACCTTTGCAATGCTTATACATTTTGCAGCTTAATGGTAAGTGAGTTCGGGTTGAAGCCAGAACCTTATTATAATCATAGTCCGGGTTGGAGCATGGACATGGTAAAACTATAGTTCGGGTTGGATCCAAGACATGGTGAAATTATAGTTCGGGTTCGAGCCAGGACATGGTAAAATGTTAGTCCGGGTTGGAGCCAGGACATGGTGAGATTATAGTCCGAGTTGGAGCCTATCCATGGTGAAATTATAGTCCGGGCTAGAGCCAGGACATGGTAAAATTTTAGTCCGGGTTGGAGCTAGGACATGGTAAGATAAAGTCCAGGTTGGAGCCATGACATGGTAATACAGTCCAGGTTGGAGCCAGGACGCTAAGAGTGAATCCGGGTTGGAGCCAGGATCCTTTGTGTTTGTTTGAATTGATTTAAATTGTATAATTATATATCTTGAATGTTATGAGATTTTTCTGAGTGCAGGTTGATATGATTTGTATGAAATGGGTTGTTGAGCGCAACCAATGTGCTTGATTTATATATGGATATTATTAAGAATTGTATGATAGGGTTAGAATTTTATCCAATACCCTAGTGATCGGTAGTGATATCTACCTTAGGGCAACCCGTTACTGAGTTTAGTATATTTTTGTGCAAGACTATTCTTACTAAGTGTTTTCGCTTACCTAGTTGTTTCATGTTGTAGGTAAGTGCAAAAGCAAAGTGGAGCAATGAGCGCTAGAGTCTGCTTGTGGATATGTACATGTGGCCCGACCTGGGGAGGTTTTTAATGGAACACCATTTTGAAAAGAAACGTTGGAAGCAGGTTATTTCTTTTATGGAATTTATTTTGCTTTAACTATGAAAAAGAGAAGTTGTAATTCCGTTTGCTAAAACTAAAAGTGTGCGCACACGATCTTTTTAAAAGTTTTTTTTTATAAATATTTTCAGTACAATGAATTAAAGTAAAAGTTTAGATTTCCGAATGTTTTTGTAATGTCCCAAAAATGCTAATAAGGTTTAGTGTCTTGATTAGTATGTCAGGAGGGCATAATTGTATATATGTGTGATTAATTGATTAAATGTGTGACTATGTGACATACATGGTTTATATGATAATATGAATATATATACATATGCATGTTTAAGAGTATTAAATATGCATGTTGGCCCGTTCTTGTTTATAAGGGCATGTTTATAATATTGGCCCGTTGTGGGCATAAGTTTGATTATATGCGATAAATGATTGAGACCACATTATAATGTGGATATATTTGAAGTATACGGCTCGAGGCGATTCTAGTGAGCGGAATAGCGGGATAGTCACAACAGTGTTTAATAACCGGCTCGGGGTGAGCCTAATGGTATTTTGGGAAACTTAACATATATTTGGGATTTATCGAGTAAGGGGAAAGTATTTGGTAATTAGTTGGGTATGTCGAGATTAATTGGGAATTTGTAGGACGACTCAGGGAATTAGCGGGAAATGGGGCAAATGACTGTTTTGCCTTTATGGGAAACAAAGGGGCTAGGTTATCCTTAGGGGCATTTTGGTCTTTAAGTTAAGGGATATAGTTAGGAAAGTTTCAGGATTAAACCAGGACATATCAGAAAACACACACACTTTCTCGTTCGCTCTCTCTCTTTCTCTCTCACACGTTCTCTCTCTCTTTCTCCTTTTGGAGTGTTTGGAAGCTTAGGGAAATTCTTAAAGAAAAGCTTGGAATTGAGCTGAGAGTTTGGGACATTAAGCTTGGAGCAAGTAAAGGAATAGTTGAGGATCAAAGCCATTAACTGAGGTGAGTATTTTATCTTGATTCTTCTGGAAATTCAGACTGTTAGGATAAGTTTTGACTGGGTTTTTGGATGTTGATTGATTGTTGAATTAGGGTGGTAATTACAGTAGGTTTTTGGGTGATTATAGTGCCTAGGTTGCGTGGTTAAGAGTCCTAGACTCAATTCTGGGTTTGGTTCAGGGTTTCAAGGGACTTTTGATGAATTAGGTTAGGAGAAAATGCTGGAAAAGCCCCAGGATTTCTGGGTTCACGGGGGAGCGTCGTGACCTAGTTCATGGGCGTCGCGACCCGAGTGACCCTAGAAGCCCTGGGGGCTTGCTGTTTCGCAGGCGCGCCCCAGCCCTAAAGGGGCCAGTCGCGGCCCACCTACCCATGGGACTTGGGGCTGGCGCCTCTGGTTTGGGGGCCGCAATGACCCTTAGGGCCAGGTTGCGGCCTTTCTAGGCAGCCTTAGCCAAAATAGGTTTTTGGGCTCGGGGACTTAAGCCTAAGCACTCGGGATGAATTCTACTACCCAATTTAGTAGAATTCGAGGTCCCGGAGGCTAGTATTTTATTCCAAAGCATTTAATTGGATTATATTTTTTATAGTTATCCATTTTCGCTTGTGACTAGGGTTACCATTAAGGCTCAGAATTGAGGATTGAGCTCATGACCGCTATACATCTTCAACTCGAGATCTGAGGTAAGAAACTACACCTAAGTTAGGGTTGGGGCTGAGATCCCCTATAAATGGATATATGTGAAATAATAAATGTATTTGTGATTGGAAATATCTGGATAGGCAAGTTAGCTTGTGCTGCTTTCGATTGTGTGCTTCGAAACTTGTACGTCTACTATGTTTGATGTGAAAGTCCAGTCTAAGGGAGCTGGGGCTGATGTTAAGCGTACCGAATGCAGCTCGGCCTAAGCGAGCTGAGATTAGCTAAATAACTAGAGGGCTCAGCCTAAGGGCGTCGAAACTTAATTAATTGTATTAAGATTGAATTATATGATTGGATTAAACTGTTGCTGTTGATTGAACTGGTTGATCTAAGGTTTACTATGCTTACTCTGTTGTTATCTATGCATGTTGAATTTAGTTTTCTTGCTGAGCCTTGGCTCACGGGCGCTACGTGGTGCAGGTAAAGGAGAGGGAAAGTTGGACCAACCATGAGTTGGAGAGCTTTGAGGGCAATGTGTACATCGACAGCTGCTCGACTGCCACAACCGAGGGATTTACAGGGACTAGAGCCAAAATTTGTATTTTTCCATTTAGGCTGGCTACAATTGTATTTACTTTTGAGGGTTGTAATCGCCTTGTAAACATTATTTTTGGGATCCCGTGTATAAAACTCTTATTTTAATGAAAGTCAACTATTTTATGATCAAAATCTTTTAACTCTAACATGTCAATTGACTTTAGAAACACGTTTATGTTCAAACGACTTGATTAGCAAGTCTTGCACTATTTTAAACACACAGTGTAACGGTCTTGGTTACCAAGGGTATTACAACTTAGTATCAGAGCAGTCTAGGTTTAAGGGTTCCTGAAGACTGGTTGGGCATGTACACTCGCTGCTAAAAACAAGCTCGACTCATGGTTCGGTAACCATATATGTGATTATATGTTTGAGTTTTTAAATGAAATATAAATGCTTTATCTGCATGTGTTATTAGGAAGCATGAGAAACTGATAGGGCTTGGCCCTTGACTGCTATGTGAATATAATAAGGCGTGCTTATTAGCATTGCTATTGTATGTGAATGAATGTTTAAATGCCAGGTTGCATTATGATTGTGTGCTGTTGGTTGAGTTTTGACTTTGGACCGTGGGGTGATTATAAACCTGTTATCATTGCCTGACATGCCGAGTCGTTGATTGTAGATAAACTTGGAGAGTTATGCCTCCAAGGTGATCAATTCGACTAGTCGTCATCGGGGTTGAGGCTAGAGATGACGAGCAGGGTTAGAACTCTCTGCCAATCCCTGAGAACTTGCAGCAGTTGCTTGCTGACATGCAAGCTAGACTTTAGAGTCAGGAGGAAGAGATTTGCCTTTTGAGGCAGCAGGCTCCGACAGGGAGTGCTGCACCTAACTGGCCACCTGTCGTGCCACCAGTTGTACAACCGTCTGAGATTGGGAACAGGTGGGAGCCACTTTATGAAATATTTAGGAAGCAACATCCTCCCACCTTTGAGGGAGGACCAGATCCTTTGAAGGCTGAACAATGGATGAGTTTGATTACCTCCATCTTGGCCTTCATGAGGGTGGAAGGTAACAACAGGGTGGCCTGTGCCACCTATATGCTTCGAGATGGTGCCCGCATCTGGTTGGAGGTAACATCACAGACTTGAGATGTTTCTACCATGAGTTGGGATGGGTTTAGAGACTTGTTCAATAAGAAATACTACAGTATTGCCGTCAGGGTGGCAAAGGTGAATGAGTTCATTGGGTTGGTACAGGGTAGCATGACAGTTACTGAGTATGCCCTGAAGTTTGATAGGCTACCAAAATTTGCACCTGAACTAGTGCCTACAGATGTAGCTAGGCAAGATAGGTTTGTTAGAGGGCTTAATGCTATGATAGCCCAAGATGTGAGGATCACATCAGTACCTGGGGAGACAATTTATGCCCAGACGGTTGAGAAGGCCCTTATTGCTGTGGAGGTAGAGAACAAGATTTGGAGAGAGAATGCTACAAGATGGAATATTCGCAGGGAAGTGCCTCCACTTACAGGGTCTGGTAGGGGCGGAGGCCTCAGTGATCAGAAGAGGAAGACCCCTGACACCTCGACCACTGCTTGTCCTGATAGGAGGGGCTAGGGTGTCCAGGGTGGCCGCCAGGGAGGCGGTGAGACGTGGAGGAGCTACCCGGAGTGTAGTAGATGCAGGAAGCGCCATCTGGGCGAATGCAGGGCAAAGCCCTGTTACTTGTGCGGAGTGGTTGGATACCTCAAGAAAGATTGCCTGACTTTGAAGAAAGAGGAACCAGGGAAGGCGGACAGCTTGACTCCAACTCGAGTGTTCGCCTTGACACAGGCAGAGGCTGAGGCAAGTTCCTCTGTAGTGACAGGTCAACTTTCTAGCGCTGGCTCTTCATATACTGTATTGATTGACTCTGGTGCTATACATTCATTTGTTTCTATCAAAGTGATTGATAGGTTGTGTAGGCCTAGTGAGTATTATACTGCAGGGTTTAGGACTATACTGCCTAAATGGGAATTGGTAGTTTCTGGGAGATGGATTAGAGCACTTCCAGTGATGGTGGATAGTGGGGAACTATTAGTAGATTTGATTGATTTGGGTATGAATTATTTCGACATGATTTTGGGGAGGATTGGCTAGTCAGATATATGATGCCACTATAGATTGTAGGAAGAAGATGGTGACTTTCCAGCCAGAGGGTGAGGACCCCTTTGTTGTCGTGGGTACTATGCATGGACCCCACATTCCTATGATAAAAGCGTTGAGGGCTAGGGACCTATTACAAGGAGGTTGTATAGGTTTTCTAGCCAGTGTGGTGGATACCACTAGAGTTATGCCGGTGGGGCCAAGAGAAACTAGACTGGTTTGTGAGTTTTTGGACGTGTTTCCTGAGGACTTATCGAGACTGCCGCCACACAGGGAGATTCAGTTCATCATTGAGTTAGTGCCAGGTACAGAACCAGTGTCGAGGGTACCATACATGATGGCTTCTGACAGAGATAAAAGAGTTGAAGATACAGTTACAGGAGCTACTGGATTTGGGATTTATTAGACCGAGCTTCTCACCATGGGGTGCTCCGGTTTTATTTATGAAGAAGAAGGTGTTGGAAATGTGCCCTGAAAGCATATGTAGTAGACATTGTTTTATGAAATAAATAAATAAATTGAATTTGTTATGCATATATTTTATGGACTATATTATTCCGTGATAATATTATGTAAATATCAGGAAAATTCCTAAGTTCATATATGTGATCTCAAACACGTATTGGTACGGGAGGATTGTGTTTGAGATAAATGAACTTGAATAGTTCGCAGTAAAATAAAGTTATGGAACCTTTAGATTAGTTATTGCAAGTACGGTCCACTAGTATTATGAATACATGTGATCTAGATCCGGATCACTAGTGTGGTAGGACACTTTAGTGGAGGTGCTTTATATATTAGAGAATATATAGAACTGGACCAGATACGTTTATTAATACTTAGTTAAATACCATTTCGAAGTATTAATTAAATATATCAACTGATGATCATATACAAATAGCTCTTAATCCTGAAGTTACTAGGAACTCCTGTTTATGTTATATGAGTTCTTCGATTCACTTGTTAGGGTCTGTCAGAATGATCAGGCTAGAAACTTTTGTTTTGGGAACTCATTAATGTAGATGGCTGGGGACATAGTATACAGATATGGAATCTATGCCTTCTCGCAAGAGATTGAATGATGGTTCTCTTAGGGGTTGACTTTTGGGACTGAAAGGTTATTGAGCTCAAATTCATAATTTAGTTATGAATTAGCCTTTACTAGTAAAGTCAATGGTACTTAAGGAAACAAGAGATAATTAAAAGGGTAAAACGGTAATTTTATTCCCGATTAATTATGAACCATTATTAGAGGGTCAAGTTGTATGGAATGATTACATCAATGGACGCTTAATAATTATAAAGTACTCAGTAAATGAAATGTCTATAATTACAAGAGTGCAATCTCATATTTATAGTGGAATAATCATGAGATTATTTAATTAAAGAGTTTAATTAATAATCTCAAATTTATTGGAGCTTGGAATTATAGGTCCATAGGTCCCCATAGCGGCTGTATCAACACTATTCAAGGTAAGAGTTGATATGAAGGGAAAAATAGTTTAAAGACATATTTAAGAAGAAATTTGTTCTTCATGCCAAATATGCAATTATATGATAATAATGATTAATTAATTAATTACAAATTAGTTGTAGTTAACAAAATTAATTAATATTTAATTATTGTATAATTTTTGAAATCATATTAAATAATTAAATTAATTTCGAAATTTAATTAAATAATTAATTAATTATAATTTTCGAAATTATAATAAATTAAATATTTATTTTCGAAAATATTAGATTTAATTAATTGGTAGAATTAATTAAATATCTTTATTTGAGCGGGAGATAATAATCTAATAAGTTCAAATTTGATTTGAATTTAAAAGATTAATATTTATTCAAATAATTAATTATATTTGATAATTAGTTAAAAAAGATAATTACTTTAAATTTGAATTAGTTATCAGGTTGTTAGATCTTATCTGACAAAGTAGTTTGAATAAATAATTAAATAAAAATTGAAAAAACCAACATCCCTAAAAATAGGGATGCTACACGTGCACACACAGTCGCGTGTAGGGCTATTTTTCAAGGATAGGATTTTCATTTTTATTTAATTAATTAATTAATGGATAATTCAAAAATTGGTTTTTAGATTTTTTCATTAATAGAATAATTAATTAATTAAGTAAATTGTAAGTTGGTTACAGATTTATTTTTTTAAATTTGAATATTTTCTTATAAGGATGACTAATCAGAAAATATTCAGATATCTGAGACAACTCAGAACATTCGCTCTGTGAAAAATAGAACGATAGTTTTCTCTCCCTGAAAAATAAAGAACCAATTCTCAGGCCTATTCTCTTGATCTCATGTGTTGAGTACATCGAGTAGAATCACAAATAAACTATCCTTCATTCTCTAAGTGCCCACACACTTCTTGAGGTGTAGAGAACACTTTGGAAGATCTTGGTGTGAGTACCTGAGAGCGGCTTGGATATGAAGATCGTTCTAAATACGAAAAGATAGCAATGACACTTGATATGCTTCAACAGGTATGAATTCTATCCTTAACTTGTTTATGATTAATGTATGTATATTAATGGATCCGCATATTTAAAGGTAGTTTAAATATGTTACAAAAATTTTGTTGTACACTGAGTCAACCCCACCACCTTTCCGCTACGTATTAGGAAATTCGTTCCTAACAGAAGGATGAGACTCTGAGAATGTGTATAGACTACAAGGAGTTGAACAAGTTGACTATCAAGAATAAGTACCCACTACCAAGGATAGATGACCTGTTTGATCAGCTGCAGGGTAAGACAATATTCTCGAAGAATGATCTTCGATCTAGTTATCACAAGCTAAGGATCAAGGATGAGGATATTTCGAAGATGACCTTCTGCACGAGGTATGAGCATTATGAGTTCTTGGTCATGTTGTTTGGATTGACCAATCCCCCAGCAACATTTATGGATCTGATGAACATGGTGTTCAAGGATTTCTTAGATCAGTTTGTGATTGTCTTCATCGACGACATTCTGGTTTACTCTTGTTCAGAGGCAGAGCATGAGCAGCATCTCCGAATGGTATTACAGAGATTGAGGGAGCATCAGTTGTATGCTAAATTTAAAAAGTGTGAGTTCTGGCTACCGGAGGTAACATTTCTTGGACATATTGTCAATGGAGATGAGATTAAGGTAGATCCGACCAAGGTAGAAGTAGTTAGGGATTGGCCAAGGCCAAGGAACGCCTCAGCGGTTAGGAGTTTTCTTGGATTAGCTACAGACGTTTCGTGGAAGGGTTTTCGAAGATTGACACACCGCTGACTGAGTTGACGTGGAAGAATCTGAAGTTCATATGACCAGACAAATGTGAGGATAGTTTCCAGGAATTGAAGCGACAATTGATTACTGCTCTGGTGCTGAGTTTTCCTTCAGATGGGGACAAGTTTGTGGTGTAATGCGATACATCGAGACTGTGATTGGAATGTGTGTTGATGCAGAGTGGGAAAGTTATTGCCTACACGTCGCAACAGCTGAAGGAATATGAGAAGCAGTATCCTACTCATGATCTGGAACTAGCAGCGGTGGTATTCACACTAAAAATTATGGTGACATTATTTGTATGGAGACAAGTGTGAGATATACACCGATCATAAGAGTTTAAAGTATTTCTTCACCCAAAAGGACCTAAATATGAGACAGAGATGTTGGCTAGAGTTGGTGAAGGATTATGACTGTGACATCCTTTATCACCCAGGAAAAGCCAATGTAGTGGCAGATGCTTTGAGCCGGAGGGGCCCAGGACAGTTGTTTTGCTCGAAGCAGATATCGAAGGAATTGGCAGAGGAAATGACTAGAGCGAGGATAGAATTGGTAGTGGGCTCTACCCTCTTGGAGAGAATAAGAGAGGGCCAGATGGGTGATACACAGTTACAGGAGGTTAGGAGGGATGTCCTAGTTGGAGTGGCTAAGGATTATTCAATTTCAGAGATGGGTTTGCTGAAGTATAAGGATCGGATTCGTGTTCCGATGGATATGGGTATTAGACAAGAGATTCTTGATGAGTCCCATACTGCACCATACTCACTCCATCCAGGCACCACGAAGATGTATCAGGATCTACGAACTTTATATTGATGGCCTGGGATGAATAAGGATGTGGTTGAGTACGTAGCCAAGTGTTTAACTTGTCAGTAGGTAAAGGCTGAATATCAGCGACTAGAGGGGTTGTTACAACCTTTGGGTATTTCTGAGTGGAAATGGGAAGATATTACCATGGATTTTGTAGGAGGTTTACCCAGGACGGTGGGGCAATATGACTCGGTGTGGGTGATAGTGGACAGGTACACCAAGTCAGCTCACTTTCTGCCAGTGATGATGACCTATACTGTGGATCAGTATGTAGAGCTGTATGTGAGGGAGATTGTACGACTGCATGGGGTTCCTAAGTCTATAGTATCAGATCGGGATTCCATATTCACCTCTACATTTTGGGGTGGTTTGCAGAAGGCTATGGGAACTCAGTTGAAGTTCAGTACAACCTTTCATCCTCAGACATACGGGTAGTCTGAGAGAACAATTCAGATTTTGGAGGACATGCTTAGAGCATGTGTGCTAGACTTCAAGGGGTCTTGGAGTAAGTACCTCCCGTTGATTGAGTTCTCGTACAACAATAGTTATCAGTCAACGATTGGGGTAGCTCCATACGAGATGTTGTATGGAAGGAAGTGTAGATTGCCCATTCATTGGGATGAGATGGGGGAGAGGAAGTATTTGAGACCAGATATGGTTCAAAAGACTAATGAAGCTATTGAGAAGATCCTAGCTCGAATGCTCGCTTTGCAGAGTAGACAGAAAAGCTATGCTAATCCTAAGCATAGGGACATAGAGTTCCAGGTCGGGGACCACGTATTTTTGCAAGTTTTGCCATTGCGAGGGGTAAGGAGATTTGGGAAAAAGGGCAAGCTAAGCCCTAGATTCGTAGGACCTTTTGAGATCCTGGAGAGGATCGGGTAGGTAGCCTACAGATTGTGTAACGCCTTGGATAGCCAAGACCGTTACACTATGTGTTTATAAAGTGTCAAACTTGCTAACCAAGTCAGTTAAACAAAATCGTGTTACTGAGACTACAAAGGCACTAGGGTTTAAAATGTTTTGGTCTCAAAAGCCACATTTTCATTAAGAAACATTATTTGTTTACATGGGATCCCAAAAATACAAGTTTAAAGATCGTTTACAAAAGTTATAAGATTCAGATACAATAACCAGCCATACTAAAACAAGCGGTTAGGTAATTCCTGTCCTGATCCACTCCTCGACCATGATGATCGAACGACTGGCTATGTACATTCCACCTCGGAGCTCTCCATCTCAGGCTTGGTCCAGCTTGCCTTTGCCTTTATCTGCACCACGTAGCACCTGTGAGCCAAGGCCCAGCAAGAAAACACAACAACAGAGCATAAGCAATCAACAGACAAATCCATATCCCACATTGCATCACAAGTTCTCAAACATGTAATCATTCAGCATGACCAAGTATTCAACATACTAAGCATATCAATTCATATCACATATCACTGCACAAATGATAACCAGGGCTAGCGCTCTCAGGCTGCTCCCTCTGTTATCCCACTGGCTCCGGCCCGCTTAAGTCGAGCTCAGTGAACATTCTCGGCTACCAGTGGCCAAGCCGCGCCCTGTGCGCAAATACTATGTACGGCACTCTTAGGCCGCTTTGCATGTCCCATGGCGTAATACCGTCATTGACACGATACAATTCTCGGGAGCACTTAGTCCCATCACAAACATATAATCGGGTGCAGTTTTCTTACCTTTAAATTCACTAGCTTTGATCCCTTGACTCCTTGAGCATGATCCCCCCTCGAGCCTTAGCGCTCACCTAATCACAATCATGGGCCAAAGTCATTATCAATCCTCAAGTTCAAAACCTAGCCTCGGGACCAATCCCGAGCCCCCGGAAAGTCCTAGTTCCCCCAAACAAGGTGGTGGAAACAAACCCCAAACCTTAGGTCAAATACCCTTGCAAACAACCCTAAAATCCCCTTCAGGAGGCAGGGTAGCGCTACAGTGCTCATGGGAGGGCGCTACAGCACTACAAACAGAAGCCAAAATCCCCTCAGCATCATGGCCTAGCGCTACAACGCCCTAACGCTAGCGCTGTAGCGCTAGTCACAGACAGACCAGCACCAATTTTTCTCTTCTGCGATTTTCTCGAACCAACCTCAGCCAAAACTCTTCCAACTCCTTCCCAAACGCAAAAACAACCTTATGACCATACTCCACTCATCCCAAGCACCCCAAATACCTAGAACTCAAGCACATGCATCCCCAAACTCAAAATCCACCATAGCCACTCCTAAGCTCTAAAACTCAGTAAAAACCAGCTGAACAACAAAGTTGGAATTAAGGGTTTATACCTTTGGTGGAATTCGACCACAAGTTGCCTCAAAAATTCCTTGGCTTGCTCCTCCTCAGCCTTAGACCTGAATTTCCTAAAGTTCCATTCAATTCAACTTAAGCACCATAGCTCAAAAACCAGAAATAGAAACTGAAAAACTCTAAAGTCTTACCTTAAGTGTTGATGAACCCTTGCTAAACCTCTGCCAATTCCCCACACTTAGCTTAGAATCCTTGATGCTTAGTTTATCCCAGCTCTCCTCTGAGCTTTACTCCAGAAATTCTCAAGAAACAGGTGAAGGAGATTATAAACCGACCTAGAGAACTCTCTCTGTTTTCCTTCCTTTCTTTTCCCTTCCTTTTCCTTCTTTTTCAGACTTCTACATTTCTCTACACTTCCCACTAACATAAAGCCTTGGTAATACTTAACTCCTGTAAGCCAAATGACCATTATGCCTTCCATATTAAATCTAAACCCTTTAATCCACTTAAGGGCATTTTAGTAATTTTACCCAATTCCCGCTAACTCCTCGAGTGTCCCTAATATTTCCCATTTAATTCCCGATACCTCACTGATCACCAATAATATTCCTCAATGTCAAGATAGACTTCAGTATATTCCCTAAATTCCCATTTATACCCCTAAGCTCACCCCGAGCTGGGTATAAATCCCTGCCATGACTTTTTCGCTACTTTGCTCACTAGGATCGTCTCGAGTCACAGATCACAGATATATCCACATAATAATGTGGTCTCGAAAATTATCACATATATCAAAGCAGTTATGCCCATAATGGCCAAAATTACAATTATGCCCCTCTAACCTAATCAGGGCCTTCATGCATACTAATACACATAGTCATGCATCTCAAGTATTCAAATAGTCATATAACATGATTTAAATCATAATCATGCATCTTAATCATTAAATTCACACATAATTCCCATTATGCCCTCCAGGCACACTAATCAAGGCCCTTAAGCCTTATTAGCGAATTTGGGTCGTTACAGATTGGCTCTGCCACCGTCATTATCAGGAGTTCATGATGTGTTCCACATCTCAATGCTTCAGAAGTACGTCTCAGATACGACCCATGTATTGGGATATGAGAGTCTGGAGCTACAGATAGATTTTTCGTATGAGGAGCGACCAGTTCAAATCCCAGACATTAAGGATAAGGTTCTAAGGAACAAGACAATTCCTATAGTCAAAGTCTTATGGAGGAATAGCAAGGTCGAGGAAGTGACCTGGGAGCTAGATTCAGCTATGCGGGATCAATACGCCGAATTATTCAGGTAAATTTTGAGGACGAAATTTTCAGTAGGAGGGGATAGTTTTAACGTCCCAAAAATGCTAATAAGGTTTAGTGCATTGATTAGCGTGCTGGGAGGGCATAATTGGATATATGTGTGATTAATTGATTAAATGTATGACTATGTGGCATGCATGGTTTATATGATAATATGAATATAGATATATGCATGTTTATGAGTATTAAATATGCATGTGGGCTCGTTCTTATTTATGAGGACATGTTTGTAATATTGGCCCGTTGTGGGCATAAATGTGATTATATGCGATAAATGATTGAGACCACATTATAATGTGGATATATTTGAAGTATACGGCTCGAGGCGATTCTAGTGAGCGGAATAGCGGGATAGTCACAACAGTGTTTAATAACCGGCTCGGGGTGAGCCTAATGGTATTTTGGGAAACTTAACATATATTTGGGATTTATCGAGTAAGGGGAAAGTATTTGGTAATTAGTTGGGTATGTCGAGATTAATTGGGAATTTGTAGGACGACTCAGGGAATTAGCGGGAAATGGGGCAAATGACTGTTTTGCCTTTATGGGAAACAAAGGGGCTAGGTTATCCTTAGGGGCATTTTGGTCTTTAAGTTAAGGGATATAGTTAGGAAAGTTTCAGGATTAAACCAGAACATATCAGAAAACACACACACACACACACTCTCTCTCTTAGACATTCTCT
Source organism: Humulus lupulus (assembly GCF_963169125.1). Taxonomy (NCBI): domain Eukaryota; kingdom Viridiplantae; phylum Streptophyta; class Magnoliopsida; order Rosales; family Cannabaceae; genus Humulus; species Humulus lupulus. The sequence goes on along the minus strand of NC_084801.1, from coordinate 18,342,636 downwards.
CTCTCTCTCCCTTTGGAGTTTTTGGAAGCTTAGGGAAATTCTTGAAGAAAAGCTTGGAATTGAGCTGGGAGTTTGGGACATTAAGCTTGGAGCAATCAAAGGAATAGCTGAGGATCAAAGCCATTAATTGAGGTAAGAATTTTGTCTTGATTCTTCTGGAAATTCAGATTGTTAGGATAAGTTTTGAGTGGGTTTTTGGATGTTGATTGATTGCTGAATTAGGGTGGTCATTGCAATAGGTTTTTGGGTGATTGTAATGCCTAGGTTGTGTGGTTAAGAGTCCTAGACTCAATTCTGGGTTTGGTTTAGGGTTTCAAGGGACTAGTGATGAATTAGGTTAGGAGAAAACACTGGAAAAGCCCCAGGATTTCTTGGTTCATGGGGGCGCGCTGCGACCCAGTTCATGGGTGCTGCGGCTCGCATGACCCCAGAAGCCCTAGGGGATTGCTGTTTTGTAGGCGCGTCGTGGCCCTAAAGGGGCCAGTCGCAGCCTGCCTACCCATGGGACTTAGGACTGGTGCCTCTGACTTGGGGGTGCGCCATGATCCTTTGGGCCAGGTCGCGACCCTTCTAGGCATCCTTAGCCAAAATAGGTTTTTAGGCTTGGGGACTTAAGCTTAAGCGCTCGGGACGAATTCCACTACCTGATTTAGTAGAATTCAAGGTCCCGAAGGCTAGTATTTGATTCCGAAGCATTTAATTGGATTAGATTTTTTTATAGTTATCCATTTCTCTTGTGACTAGGGTTACCATTAAGGCTCAAAATTGAGGATCGTGCTCGAGACCGCTATACATCTTCAATTCAAGATCTGAGGTAAGAAATTGCACTCGAGTTATGGTTGGGGCTGAGATCCCCTGTAAATGGATATATGTGAAATTATAAATGTATTTGCGATTGGAAATATCTGGATAGGTAGGTTAGCTTGTGTTGCTTTTGATTGTGTGCTTTGCAACTTGTATGTCTGCTATGTTTGATGTGAAAGTCCGGCCTAAGGGAGCCGGAGCTGATGTTAAGCGTATCGAATGCAGCTCGGCCTAAGCGAGGTGAGATCACCTAAATAACTAGATGGCTCAGCCTAAGAGCGCCGACACTTAATTAATTGTATTAAGAATGAATTATATGTTTGGATTAAACTGTTACTGTTGCATAGCTTATTACTTGTACTTTGCTGTTGATTGAACTGGTTGATCTAAGGTTTACTATACACACTCTATTGTTATCTATGCATGTTGAATTTAGTTTTCTTGCTGAGTCTTGGCTCATAGGTGCTACATGGTGCAGGTTAAGGCAAGGGAAAGTTGGACTAGCCATGAGTTGGAGAGCTTTGTGGGCGTTGTGTACATCGATAGCTGCTCGACCGCCACGGCCGAGGGATTTACAGGGACTAGAGCCAAAATTTGTATTTTTTCCATTTAGGCTAGCTGCAATTCTATTTACTTTTGAGGGCCGTAACCGCCTTGTAAACATTATTTTTGGGATCCCGTGTATAAAACTCTTATTTTATGAAAGTCAACTATTTTATGATCAAAATCTTTTAACCCTAACCATTCAGTTGACTTTAGAAACATGTTTATATTCAAACGACTTGATTATCAAGTCTTGCACTATTTTAAACACACAGTGTAACGATCTTGGTTACCCAGGGTGTTACATTTTTGGTTTTGTATGTTTTGAAGGTCATAACAATAGAACCCGGAAAAGAAGATAACACTCAAGAAGTCATCAAAGAAAGGAAGAAACGTGAAGAAGATGAACTAATATGTAGGTGTTGCAAAATAATTAGCAATATAAATTTGCAAGTGTACACAGTCGGCAAACAAGTAATAAAGTGATAAGTGAATATCGTCTCCGCATGGATTGTGTTATCAATAAATTGTATAAAATCAACACTTAACAAATCGGAATAAAGCAAATGATAATGATTTGATTAAACTTAAAAACTAAACAAGAAAGTAAATAAAATAAAAAAATGAATGAGAGAGCAAGACAATGATGATGAGCAATGATGATGAGCTAGAATAATTAATTCTTCCTAAATCTAATGCTAATGTTGTAGTAATGCTATGGAAAATTGGGAATAATTAATCTAGAATTCTAAATTAGTTCACATGCTTCCATCGAAGTCACTATGGTATCAATTCTCTAATTAAACTAACTTATCTATGTCAATCTAATTACAAGAACACATTCCCAAGCACCAATTCCAAAAAATTATGCAAGGAAACAATATATGTCTATATCGATACAAAATTAAAATCAATATAAATTATTCTTATACCATTCAAGTCTTATGTCTATTAATTATAACCCTTTTCAGCAGCCTCAATTAATTCAATTAGTCACTAAAGGTGATCAAACAATAGCAAGCATTAAGCATGAAAAATACTTGAATGAATAAAACCCAATTAGCATTTAGCATCAATAACAAGTATCAAAATTGCATAGTAAAGTTCATTAATTATCCTAGCAATGAAAAGTTTAGCTCATAATCAATATCTCAAAAACACCCATTACAAAATAAATCATAGTTTAGAAAATACAAGAAAAAGAAAATAAAATATTAAGGAGAAATGTAAGAGAATCAAGCCAAAATGATGTTCCCAACATGGTCCTCCTCTCTTGAATCCTTTCTCTTCTTTCTTTTTCCTTTTCTCCTACTTCATTCTCTACTTTCTCTCAATGATGGCTGCCTCCTTTTCTCTCCTCTCTAGTATGTACGTGTCTATCCTCCCTTGGGGAAAGATGATGATGATAAGTTAGGTCAATCTCATTCCCAAAATTACCCACGTTGGGCTCATTTGCTTCTTTTCTTTTTCTTGCAAAGCTAATGGACCAAAGTCAATTAAGGGCCCAATACCACTTTAATTACTACCCAGCCCAAATCAAACAACGTGATACTGCTACGATGCTGTAGCATCCCAAAATCCTGATTTCACCCAAGCTTCAAATCCTTCTCAAAATGTCCACAACTCTACCATCCATCTGTCAAGACAAAATTCAACATTTTAAGATATATTTTTCTCGCATTAATCTAATATTTAATATTATCTATTTATAATTAATAGTTGACAAAACCACAATAAAAATACTACAAAACATCCTAAACCACTCTTTTCTTGATAAAAATATAAGTTCAAAAGCATTAAAATAACTATAATTCCTAGAGTTATCAGTAGGGGTTACATTCTCAATGTTCTTTCGAACTGGTATTATGATCTTTACACCAACACAAAAACTGCTAAGGAGATTTGGGAAGCATTGAAAAATAAATATTAACAATACATATAAGTTGTTAGGACGTGAGATCTACACCTTCACACCCACAATTGATACTCTTTGATAATTTGGGTTAAACATGATAACAAGACTCTAACCCACATCTTCCCAATGGGTATTATAATCAATATATATTATTATTAAATTGACATGAATTGGCATTATTAAAAAATTTAATAAAATAAATATTTATAATTTTTTTCTAAATGATTTTTATGTAAATAAGATAAAAAATAATTTATTTAGCTAATTTAGTTATTTTTTTGGGAAAAATGAATGATTTTATATATTAAGAGGGAAATCCACATCCATCCAATGATTATTACAATCACAAATTATCATCCATCAACATAGATGCTGACTCATCTAGAACAAAGGCATCTCAAAATCTAAGCTTTGTCAATGAAATGGGTTATTAAATTCCTCTTGTGAAAAATAAAATGACAAGGGTCATCTTGACAAGGCGACAAAACCACCAAACAATCTAGGATTGTAGGTACACAAACACCACCAATATAGTGGTTACAAACACTCACAAACAGGGGACCTTATTGAAAAATATAACATATAAAACAACAAAAAGTACCCAAAAAAAAAAAAAAAACAACAACAACAAAGGGTCAATCATAAAGTCCAACACTACCACAACACCTGATCCTAATCCACCACCAATCAAGCAACAAAACCCACTAGAGTTGAAGGGCAAAGGCCAACTAGACCGACCATAAACCGTCAGCCTTGAAGAAACCCCACAATGAGTTAATTAGTACCCATCCACTGGTACCAAAGAAGCAGGCCTCCAACCTTCAAGAATATGCTGAGCAATGCCAACAAGTGCTAGGCCAAAAAGTGAGTGCATCATAACCTACTAATGTCGACGAAGACTAGAGCCCGATTTCCTACCACCCTAAACCTTCGAGATCGATCCAAGTGTTGGGAATAGTGCCCTTAAAGCAATTGCAGTTGACAATGATTTTAATGAAATGAATAAATGAATTGAATTATTATGTATATGTAGCTTATGTACTATATTATTATTAATAATATTAAGTAAATATTAGAAAATTACCAACTTCATCTACGTGGTCTCAATCTCATATTGGTATGAGATGATCGACATTGAGATAATGGACTTAAATAGTTCACAGTAAAATAAAATTGTGGAATATTTAGACTAATTACTGCTAGTACGGTCCACTAATATTATGAATACATGTGACCTAGATCCGGGTAACTAGTGTAGTAGGACACTTTAGTGGAGGTACTTTGCATACCGAGAATATGTAGAACTAGACCGGATGTGATTTTATAATACTTGTTTAAATACCATTTCATATTATTATAAAACACATCAACTGATGATCATATACAAACTGATCATAATCCTAAAGTTACTATGAACTCCTATGTATGTCATTTGATCCTTTGATTCATGCGTTACGGTTTGCCAGAATGATCAGGCTAAGAACTATTGTTTTGGAGACTCAATGATGTATATGGCTAGAGACATAGCTTAACAGATATGAAATCTATACATTCTTATAAATCGAATGATGGTTCCCTATTGGGTTGGCTTTTGGAACTGAAAATGTTATTGACGTCAAATTCATAATCAGATTATGAATTAACCTTCACTAGTGAAGTCAATGGTACGCTAGGAAACAAGTTATAATTAAAAGGGTAAAATGATAAGTTTATTCCCACTTAATTATGAATAATCAATAAAAGATTAATTTGTATGTAATGATTATATCAATGGACACTTTATGGTTACAATAAAGTACTCAATAAATATATGTATTTAATACTCAAGAGTGCAGTCTCATATTTATAGTGGAGTAATCATGATATTAATACATATGATTATTGAATCAAAGAGTTTTGGTTAATAATTTATTATTTATTGGAGCTTGGAATTATTGGTCTATAGGTCCCCGGGGCGGCTCTATCAACACTATTCAAGGTAAGAGTTGATACAAGGGTCAAACTGTGAATGTGTTATTTGAGAGAATATTTATTCTTTGGGATAAATATACAATTATGTGATAATTAAAGTTGCACAATTTATTATTGCATTAATGCAATTTTCAAAATTATATGGAAATAAAAGAAATTGATTTTAATAAATTATGTTATTATAGTGAGAGAGGATACAATGCTTAGTCAAAATTAGTTTTGATTATTATATTTATTTAATTAATAATAAGATGATAATGAAATTTTGAATTTTGAAATTTGAGTTGTTATCTTTTCCTTAAAAGGATGATACCTTATTTGAATTTCCTTAAAAACAATATGTATGAAAAAATCAAATCCCTTTATTTTAGGAAGTGTTACACACATAAGGTATCCTGGACTGCTCTATGTGTGTACCACTACTGATGGCAATGAGTTATTGGTTCTTTATATTATTTAATTAATTAATAAAACATTTTTAAAAATGTTTTAAAATGGAATGTAAGACTTTGTCTTCAATTATCATTTATTTTTATTATTATTAAAAGGGTTTATACCTTTTTGGACCTTGTATTTTGTCTTATTACTTGTTTGGACCCTGTGTTTTGACAAATTATTTTTTAGACCTAATGTTTTGTAAAATGGTTAAAATAGAACCCTAAACTCGATTTTGGTCAATGTTTTCTTAACTAAAATCACAAATAATTTACCAAACTAACAATTCAAAACAAAAATAAAATCATTCTGCTAAAAAACTGTGTTGTTATATTCAATTTTTTCTTCATCAAAATTGAGTTTAGGGTTCTATTTTAACCATTTTACAAAACATAGGGTCCAAAAAATAATTTGTCAAAACACAGGGTCCAAACAGGTAATGGAACAAAACACAGGGTCCAAAAAGGTATAAACCCTTATTAAAATGATCACTATTTTATTATTATTATTTTATTACGACAATAATGCCTATATATTCTATATGATAGAAAATAGGTGAAGAAGTAGTTTTTGAAGTATCAGTAAAAGTGATCACCATTTTCTCACAAAAGAAAAACCTCACTTTCTCTCTAGCCTATAATGAAGAGTCTCATGTGTTGAGAATACTTTTGATTCACAAATTTGATTCTTGTTCTCTATGTGCCCACCCACATCTTGAGGTGTAGAGAGTGTCTTGGAAGATCTTGGTATGAGTACTCTAGCGAGGATAGGAATATCGAATTATATACGAAAAGATTCAAGGACTATTGATAGGCTACAAGAGGTAAATCATTTCGTATCAATTTACGTATACATATTTTTTTATTAACATATTGCATATTAAAGGATCCAAATGTAAATTTTTTGTATAAAATACTACCATTACTGCAATTTTCGCTGCACACTAGGAATAATTCCTTACAGATCAAAGGAGAGAACTCTCTCCCACTCTCTCTCTAGACTAGGGTTCAAGATCTAAGGAAGAAGAAGGATGAGGATCTCTTCATATACGTATGGATCACTAGGAACATCGTGTGGGGGCTCATTTAGGATGCTTTGGGAAAATATTTTCAAGGCTTAGGTTACTGTGGGGAAAAGCAACTGCAGTTGTGCTGTGGGGAAAAATTGCTGAGTGTTTGGTAAATTATAGATATTAAAGTGATGTGAGTTGGAAAAGTTGTAGTAGAGTGTTTGGTAAACTATATGATTGAAGTGTTGTTAAATATTAAAACACGAAAATAAATGTTATATTTTTTATTAAAATAAATTCACACATACTAAATAAATTTTAATATTAACATTGTATCTATATAAACATGTTAAAATTAAAATATATTTTTAATAAGGCACTAATAAAGTGATAATCAACAAAAATGTTATATTATATAATATACACGTATAATTATATATATATTATAATTAGTCACTCTAGCTAAAAATCTAATTATAATGATCATAGTATAATAATCTAGTCATGATATAATCCAGGTCAGTTCATTTCCTTATGCTATAGGATAAATACTTATTTGGTACCATGTGTTTTATAGAAATACACACTCAATACCTTATGTTTATAATAATGATCATTTGGTACCCTCCTCTGTGATTGTTACACCCAGATTTCGAGACTTGAGGTTGTGACCTCGAAAGCTGGATCCGTCAGGGGTGAGTTCGAGATGGTTGAAATACATGCTCGTAATCTAGTTACCGAACCTTCAAAGCAGGTGGCAACCTCGAAGATGGGCAGCCTCAAAGTTCTTGCAAGCTCGGAAGACAAAACATTAGAGTATGTCCATTGTCAGATGACCTCGGATCAAGTGACCCGAGCTTGGCATGAGTGTGAGCTCGGGGTAAGGCAGCATCGGTGGTACTTACCCTTTCCGAACTGATTTCGGGAAAACAAGACAACTTGTACTTCACTCAGAGACTTAGACGAGCATGATGCTGATTGCTGATCTCAAACGGCTTAATAGGTCACTTGAAGGGACACAGTCCATGCATTCAAGAGATATTATTGTTGTAACTTCCCTACAATAAAGGGATATTTATTAGTCGGTTACACGCCCCCTGGTCTTCAGGGGACGTTTCCTTGTATATAGGAGTTACAGGCTTTAAAGCCATTAAATTTATTAATATACATGATAACTTCCCAAAAACATGTGGGATAGTATTCTGAGACTTCCTCTATAAATAGAGGAGTCATGTACCTTTGTAAAGGACCGAAATTTTGTGATCTTGAGAGAAATTATGGAGAATTCATCCCTGAAGGATTTCCAGAAATTTCCTAAGTTCTAATAACAAAGACTCGTGGACTAGGCAGAGTTAACTGCTGAACCACGTAAAAAACTCTCATTGTTTTATTGTTTTATTCTGGCCATAATTCTTTACTATTTACGTGCTCTACATTTTAAGTTGACGAAAAGTGGTGTCAACAGTTTGGTGCTTTCATTGAGAGCCTTAAGCCGTACGATCCCCGAACAGTTATGGCTGCAAATGATCAAAACATTCCTGAAGAAAACTATCCAAGACGCCCTGGGAAGCAGCCAATGGTAAACCCAGATACTGAAGAGAGAAGCGAGTCCTCCGATTCTCGGGGACCTCTAGCACCTCCAGCCCCAAGGGATGAGGATATGTACTACAATCCTGAATGGTACGTCCCCATTGTGAAACTTGAAAACCGACAGCTGAAAAAACAATTGGTTGAAGCCAATAAGCGGAATGAGGAGTTGGCTAGGTTAGCTGCAGAGGCTCAGGCGGCTCAGCCCCCACCTCCACGTGAGAACCAAGCCCTTCCTTCGAGGGACGTGCATGTTCCTCCCCGCAGGCCTCGTGGATGTCCTCGAAAAAATGCTGCCACGAGGAGGCCAGAGCAACCTCCGGCACCAGCAGAGCAATCCGCTCCCTCGAGACCCCGAAGAAGCACTCGAGCTAGGGCTCCGGTTAATACAACTACGGAGGTATCAGCGGGAACTGGGAATAACCGAGCCCTTACAGAGGCCCGAACTCAAATCCCTGGTAACACGCAGAATGTCACTGGCACGTCTCGGGCGAACTCCGGACAGTCTAGGCCTCGAAATGGGTGGCAACCACCATTACCCATACAATTCCCTCCATTGCCTATAAGATACCCTTCACCGCCTCGCAGGAATGCTCAACCAGTTCGAGATGATGAGGAAAGACGTGCAGGAAGGAGGCAAGGCAACAGAGAAGCCTTTAGGGAGCGGAGAGGCGCCCAATCTACAAGAAGTCAAATGTCCCGGTCTCACACTGCAGAGACGAGGCAGCATGAAAGAGACCCATCTCGAAATAATCATGCGACGAGTCTTACCAATGACGACTCAGGAGATACTAGATCAGTTAGTATGTATGATCGAGGTCGAAAGAATACTGGGAACCACAGGAACCGCTCCGACCTGCGGGAACACTTGAATCAGAATCGGGGTAATGGTAACCCGTCAAACCCGGACCTAAGAGATCGCCTAAATGGGCATAAAGATCCCTTGTGAAGGCGCGAGCCTGGAATTGTGATCAATGATAGCCAATTTTAGGCAAGACCCCTCACGGACCCGGTCCAAGAAAGAATTGATCAGTTGGAAAGGCCTTCAGACTTTTGCAAAATGAGCGAGGTCGGAGTCGGAATGAGGATTCTGACGAGGAGCTCAAACTGTTCGCTCCTCATATTTCCAACACTCCGTTTCCTCAAGGATTTCAGATCCCTCATGTCCCAACTTTTGAGGGAAAGTCCGACCCATACAGCCATCTGAGTACATTCAATACCATAATGAGAGCAAGTAACGTGGGTTACGAGCTCAGATGCATGTTATTTCCAGCATCGCTTACAGGACCAGCCAAAAGCTGGTTCGAGAAATATAAAAGACATTCAATCACTTCTTGGGACCAGCCATCAAAGGATTTCAAGAAGCAGTTCAGAGCCATGATAGGGGTTAGACCTGAGGCATCAACTCTAACTAACGTTCGGCAACAGCCAGGCGAGACATTGAAAAGTTACCTTACGAGGTTTAACTTGGAAGTTGCCCGGGCTCGAAATGTGGATGACAGCAGTCATCTAATGGCTGTCCAAGCTGGGGTAATGCTAGGAAGTCCTCTCTGGGATGATATGCAGAGAAAACCGATGAAGTCCCTAGCCGAGTTTAATAAACGAGCTCAAAGGTTTGTCAATGTAGAGGAGGCGAGGTCGACACTGAATATGACCTCTCAGCCCGTAACTACAACGATAAACATAAACTATGCCTCAACCTCGGCGGACCCACCAGCCTCAAAGCCTACTGCGGAAAACCCTTCCAAGAGAAAGAAGAACGAAGGGAGTAACCCCGAGGCCTAAGGGGGAAAGAAGAAGAAGAAGGGGGAAAGATATTTCTCCGTATACAAAGTGTACACCGAGCTCAACGAGTCTCGGGAGAATATATACCTGGCTAATGAAAACCAGGCCCCTTTCAGGCATCCAGACCCCATGAGAAATCAGAAGTCCAAGAGGGACTCCAGCAAATATTGTCGATTTCACAGAGACACCGGGCACACTAGTCATGAGTGCCGACAGTTGAAAGACGAGATCGAAGGATTGATCTCGAGAGGTTATTTCAGACAGTATGTCAAAAACCAGAATACTAATCAGGCGTCCACAAGCCAGAGGGCAGCTGCACCACAACCTGCACAAAACAACAATTCCCGAGCCAGGGAAGAAGATAGGCCCCCTCCAATTGATGAAGAAGACGTGATAACCATCTCGGGTGGGCCTCATCTCACAGGTATGTGCAGAAATGCCCAAAAATGATATGTGAATGAGCTAAAGACTAGGGACGGGTCTCCTTATGAACCCGAACCTAGAGCTCCAAAATGCCAAAAAGTTGAGTCTCAACCGATTACCTTTACTGAGGACGATGTGTCCCATGTTCAGTTCCCCCACAATGACCCACTGGTCATCACTCTGCAGTTCGCGAACAAGAGAGTTCACCGAGTTCTCATTGATAATGGGAGCTCCATGAACATCCTCTATAAGGCCACCCTAGAAAAGATGGGACTCGCACTTTGAGACCTAAAAGCATGTGCAACAACTTTGTACGGCTTTTCAGGAGAGGGGATTGCCTGTATGGGGTCCATCGAACTCCCAGTAACCTTGGGAGACTACCCGGTCTCGGTGACCAAGATAATGGAGTTCGTAGTAGTGGACCTGCCATCAGCCTACAACGTGTTGCTCGGGAGACCCGCCCTAGTAGGGCTGGGGACAGTCTCGTCTGTAAGGCATCTGGCCATCAAGTTACTGACTTCTAGTGGCATCGGGACGCTGAAGGGAGATCAGTTAGCCGAAGGGAATGTTATAGCATTTTCGTAAGAGGAAAGAAACAGGCGAGTGAACAAACACTCGTCATTATCCAGAATAAGGATGGGACGATCTTGGAGATAGATGAAGAGATCGACCCAAGAGTGGAGGAAAGAGCTGACCTCAAGCCATTAGAAGAGCTCGAGAGTGTCAGGCTCGAAGAGTCAGATCCATTGAGAACGGTAAAGGTCGGGAAACATCTACGTGAAGATACTAAATAGCAATTAATTTTCTTTCTGAAGAGAAACCAGGATGTCTTTGCGTGGTCACATTCAGACATGGTGGGAATAAGTCCAAATATTGTGAGCCACGCATTAAATATCAATAAAAGCTTCCCACCGAAGCAACAAAAGCGAAGACAGCTGGACGACGATAGAAAGAAGGCACTGAAAGAGGAAGTCGACAGGTTAAAAGCAAACTGATTCATTAGGGATGCTTTTTACCCCGATTGGGTAGCCAATCCGGTACTGGTTCCGAAGCCCAATGGGACGTGGCGAACCTGCATCGACTATTCAGATCTCAATAAGGCCTGTCCAAAAGATTGTTTTCCCTTACCACGGATTGACCAGCTCGTGGATGCCACGGCAGTGCATGGACTGATGTCATTCATGGATGCCTATTCTGGATATAACCAGATTGCCATGCATGCCCCTGACCAGGAACATACGAGCTTCATAACAGACAAAGGGCTATATTGTTATAATGTCATGCCATTCGGGCTCAAAAATGTTGTGGCCACATACCAGCGGCTCGTGAACATGATGTTTTCGAAGCAAATAGGGAACAACATGGAAGTTTATGTTGACGACATGTTAGTCAAGTCCCAACTTAACGATAACCATGTTGATGATCTCGAAGAATGCTTTGCCGTGCTCCGGAAGTATAACATGAAGCTTAACCCTCAGAAATGCTCCTTTGGGGTATCTTTAGGAAAATTCCTGGGTTTCATTGTAAACGCTCATGGAATAGAGGCTAACCCAGACAAGATCCAGGCCCTGATCGACATGCCCTTACCTCGAAAACACAAAGATGTCCAGAGTTTGACCGGTAGAATGGCGGCACTAAGTAGGTTTATCTCGAAATCTACAGACCGTTGTCTTCTGTTTTTTAACCTGCTGAGGGGAGGCAAGAAATTTGAGTGGACGGAAGAATGCGAGTTGGCCTTCCAGGAGCTTAAAAAACACCTCACAGAACCCCCTATCTTATCAAAACCTATTACAGGAGAAGTGCTATATTTATATCTTGCCACTACCGAGCACACCATAAGTGCAGTGCTCGTGCGAGAGGAAGAAAAGGTGCAAAGACCCGTATATTACATCAGTAAAAGATTACTGGGGGTAGAGTCAAGATACCCCTTGATGGAAAAGCTAGATTTAAGCTTAATTCATTCATCTCGAAAATTCGACCCTACTTTCAGGCGCACCCCATCCATGTATTAACTGATCAACCACTAAGACAAGTCTTGTCTAAGCCAGAAGCTTCAAGTCGACTTCTTAAATGGGTGGTTGAACTTGGGCAATTCGAGATCACCTACCATGTGAGGACGACCATTAGGGCCCAAGCCTTGGCAGACTTTATAGTGGAATGTACTGGCATGACCAACGATGAAGTTATAACCCTGGCCCACGAGCTGTGGAAACTTTACGTTGATGGGTCTTCTAATGAAAATGGATCGGGGGCAGGAGTCATTTTGATCACTCCCGCAGGAAGAAGATTTCATTATGCCTTAAGATTCGGCTTCAACGCATCAAATAACGAGGCTGAATACGAGGTTTTACTGGTGGGACTTCGTATAGCCAAGGAGCTCAATGCTAAAGCAATACATTGTTATAGCAACTCCTAGCTAGTAGTTAACCAAATTTTGGGAGAATACCAGGCTCGTGGCATGAAAATGGTAGCTTACTTAGAAAAGGAAAGGTCAGCGTTGGAACATTTCGAGTTTTACGCAATCGAACAGGTCCCCCGAGAACAAAACTTGAATGCAGATGCCTTAGCTTGGATCGCTACTTCCACCGAGAATGATGAGCTGAATGTTGTGCCAATTGAACATCTCTCGGCACCTAGTATTAACGAGCCAGGGCAGGAAGACGTATGTATGATTGATTCCGAGCCTACCTGGATGACTCCGATAGTCGAATATCTCGAGACCGGCATCCTTCCGAAAGATCGGAACCAGGCTCGAAAATTGATGTATCAAGTCCCCCGGTACACCATTATGGATGGAAGGCTGTATAGAAGGGGATATTACATGCCATTACTTCGGTGTGTGACTCCACCCAAAGCCAAGAAAATCATTGAAGAAATTCACGAAGGGTTCTGTGGATACCATACTGGGGGGGAGAGCCTGTCCAAGAAAATCATACGCCAAGGTTATTTCTGGCCTACCATCAAGTCGGACTCTTTTGAGTACGTAAAGAAGTGTGATAAGTGCCAGCGATTCGCCACAATTCCTCGAGCTCCACCTTCCGAGCTGACCATGATGACCTCCCCATGGCCATTTGCGGTATGGGGAATCGACCTCATAGGCTCTCTCCCAACTGGCAAGGGCAGAGTGAAATATGTTGTAGTTGCCGTAGACTACTTCACAAATTGGAGAGAAGCTGAACTGTTAGCAACAATAACCTCTAAAAAAAGTCCTTGACTTTGTAGTGAAGAACATTATATGTCGATATGGGATGTCGAGGAAAATTGTATCCGACAACGAAACCCAGTTCGATAGCGATCTGTTCACCAAATTTTGCGAAAAAATGGAATAATAAAGAGTTTTTTGTCAGTAGCTCATCTCCAGGCGAATGGCCAGGTCGAAGCTGTAAACAAAACTCTCAAGAGTTCGCTGAAGAAAAAGTTGGAAGAAGCAAAAGGATGATGGCCCGAAGAATTTCCCCAAGTCCTATGGGGATATAGGACTACGACCCAAACATTGACATGACATACCCCGTTCTCTCTAGCGTACGGTTGCGAGGCTATGTTGCCAGTTGAGGTAGAAATTCCTACAATTCGAACCCACGCTTATGACCAAGACTCGAACCACACTCAGCTCGAAGAAGCCTTAGACCTGATCGAAGAAAGAAGAAACGAAGCTCAGTTAAGAAACGCTGCATACCAACAGCAAGCTACCAGGTACTTCAACAAGAGGGTTCGGGATCAAAAATTCGGTGTGGGATATTTGGTGCTAAGGCGTGTATTTTTGGCAACGCGAGATCCAGTAGCTGGTGTGCTCAGGCCAAATTGGGAAGGACCCTACCAGATAGAGTCAGTCATCCGACCCGATGTCTACAAGTTAGTGAGATTGGATGGGAGCCTAGTACCGCGAGCATGGAATGGCGAACACCTACGACTTTACTATCAATAGTGTAGGAAGGATGTTGCCTGTAACCATGCTTGTTTATTTGTACTGTTTTGTCTACTTTTGGATTTTGTCAAATAAAGTTTTATTTCGTTTAATGTGGTTTATTTTTGCAATCTCTCTTAATCTAATAACCTATGGTCACATTCATAGGATGTTAAGGGGGCATCATTGGTATATACAAATACCACCAGCTTGAAAAATAAAGTACATATACGAAATACATACAAGTGTTTGGGGACAACCAAATACGCGAGCTAAGATAGTTTGGATATAACCAAATTATCAAAAACATACAAGTGTTTGGATGTAACCAAATGCGCGAGCTAAGATAGTTTGAATATAATAAAATTATCGAAAACATACAAGTGTTTGGATGTAACCAAATGCGCGAGCTTAGATAGTTTGGACGTAACCAAATTATCAAAAGATAAAAATGTTTGGATATAACCAAATATGCGAACTAGATTAAAAATATAAGTGTATGGATTACAAACCAAACATGACCTTAATAGGTTTTGAGCAAACCAACTAAAACTAATGGACAGTAAGTTGGAGCATAAACCAACTTCGAGTTAAGTCGAGATCGAGGCAGGAGTATCTTATAAAACAATAGTTTCGAACTCATAACCTCAGAGAGATAACCGAGGACGAGAAAAAGTAGCTAAAAAGTAAGATATAACTAAACCGTTTGCATTACACACCATACAAGTAATTTCGGGTGCATGGTTAAAGTAATATCCGACCTTGACAAATAACGAGATTGGAAGCGGATAATTCGAGCAAACTGTGCATGAATGCATTGAACCTCGAGCCTAAATCCAAACTATGTTTGTGCGAATAAACAAGCATACATGATTCTTTAATATAAAATGTGCAAAATATTTCAAATCAAGAAATGTAAAGCATATATATTAAAAGAAAGGCAAAAAGAAAAATAAATTGTATCAGCCCTACGGGCATAAATTAAAACAATTACAAAAATAAAGGGACGCAGCCCCGAAGTGAAATTTATGAAGGAGCAGTCTCCTTGGCCTTCTCAGCACTAGCAGCACTAGACTCTCCAGGACGAATAGCATGACTATCCTTCTGAGTAGTCTCCCGAGCAGCCTCCTCCGCGTCAAGCCGAGCTTGCCATTTGGCCACAAATCCTTCCTCGAAAGAGCCCAGGAAGCTGGTATCAAGGTCAGCGTTGCTAGCCCAGATCCTGTACATGGCTTGATCAACCGCCTTGTCCTTCTTCTCTTTGTACTCGGTAAGGAGGCGAGCCTTTTCACTCTCGATTATCTCGAAAGTGGCAGCCTTCTCCTCCTCGAGCTTGGCATTAGCTTTCTCCAACTCCGCAAGCCGAACATTCGCCTTTTCAAGCTCTGTCTTCGAGTGCTTGAGCTCATCAGCCATTTTAAGCTGGAGATTCCTCGACTCCTGGGCCAAAGACATGCTCGACTACACCTCATTGGTCAGCTTATAATTGAGCTGAGCCGAGACGACAAGAGCCTGAACACAAAGAGATTGAATTAGAACATAAGCCAAGGCACATAAGCAATTAACAAGTTGCAAAAATTACCGCGACAGTAAGTTCAATACTCTTATCATAAAGAGTATTGCAGTCTCGAGCCTTATTCACAAACTCCCAGTGCTCAGCGTCAAATCCCGTAAGACTCTGACCCACCCGAGAGAGGATATCCGAGCCAATTACAGCTCCGTGGGCCCCTGCGGCACTATCAAGCACGAACTCATCAACGTGAGGTCGGGCCGACAGCAAGAGTGACTTGGAGGTTGAGGGTTTTTTCGGGGGTGGGCCGAGTGTTGGAGGAATTGTAGCCAAAGGAAGCGTGGCAGATGCGGTCGAGACGGATGCATCGACCTGGGTAGTCGGGTCCTCGGCTATACTTGCAGTAGTTGGAGCTGGTGGAGTTTTCTCAGTGCACTTGAGGATTTTGGAGGGTCGGTCTGACCTCCGCGAGCCTCTTGGGCGCTTACTCTTTTGAGCCCCCTCGCAACTGTAGACCACGGCGTCAAGGTCAGAGTCCATAGCACCTGCACAGTTGCAATCAAGATTTAGCATGGTGCTAACAAACGTAGAAGAAATAAGAAAAAACAAATGGAGAAAAACCTAACTGGAACTCTCCTCCGAGCTTGAGCTTGGAGACCATGAAATTCCCCCATCTTTAGAAGAGGCGGGGGGAGTACCTTCCCTATAGGTGGACGTCAACCTCGAAAGGTCCCTATAGTCGTTGGTCCCATATTGGATGACTATTCCGTTCCATACCTCGTTCAGGCTATACATAGTGTCATATTTCCCGAGCCAGCTATCGAACCTATGAACCCGTTCATCTACCCAAGTCCAAACATAAAAATGGTCTCTATCGTCCTCGCACAATACTAACCTATCTGGTTTATGTTTTAATAGGGTGGGGGACCACATTTTCGAGCTTAGGATGATTGTACCTTGATCATCCGAGCCCGAGCTCGAGGCTTCATCGTTGGCCTCGTTCCCTGATTGCGGGCTCCTTCGGCGAACTGGAGGCGGGGGCCTCACCTCTCTCCTTGGGGGGAGGATTCCTGTTGGCAAAGGCACGAGCTCCCAGCGGTCATATTTTTTATTGGACCAATCCGAGGTGGACTGGCCATTTCCCAAGAGCCCGCAAGCTCGGAGCTTACCTTCATGCAAAAGGTATGAGAGGGATCTCCTGCCATAAGGGAGTTGGAGCAGAGTCTCTCTATGCTCCTTCATCTCGTCAGTAGGAGTAGGACGATGATAGTTGGCTGGAAAATAAAATACATTTCAACTAAATACGGGCCTATAGACAAAAGTTCGAGCACAGAAAAGAAGTAGGTTGGGATACTTACGAATCCGTCTGAACGAGTAGTATCGAGACGGAGCTAGGCCATCTGTCCAGAAGAAGGCCTTCTTAAAGTCAGGAGGATGGTTGGGAAGATCCTCAAACATCTTTTTCTCCTTGGGGTAGCTCGAGAGATAATAGAAGTCGTCTCCTCCCCGAGCGCGGGAAGGATTGCTTTTCAAGCAGAAAAGATACAGGATCTCCTCTGGCGATGGTCCTTCCCACTTCAGCTCGTGGTATAGCGACCTCAGGGCAGATAGAACCCTGTAAGAATTAGTGTTGAGCTAGAATGGAGCCAACCCAATGAAGTCTGTGAAGTCCTTGAAGAAAGACTTCAAAGGCAGTATCGCTCCTGCCTTCATGTGCTCTTGGCTCCAAGCCGCGTATCTCAGCTTGTTGTCAGGAGTTCCATCTCCTGGAGCGCGACAGCTTCGCTCGTGGGAGGTAGGGGCTCGACACCTTAGCGAGCCTGATAATCGTATACCATGAAAGGCCAGGATATCATTTATCTGATCTAGCGAGGTAACCAAGCTCCAATAGTGCTCGGCCTCGAAAATTTCCCTCCTCGGCTGTGAGGTAGAGGGCTCCCCCATCAGTGAGAATTGAAGATCTCCCGGGTTGTATGCGACTGTCACTTTCAGCCTAGGATCAAGGGGGATCGGTCTGGGCCCCGAGTCAGATTCTGGATAAAGAGCCTCTCGAGGGATTTTTCTATTTTTCTCTATAACCTCGACGATTTGACGACAATAATGAGCTCTGGTTTCTTCTTGTTCGCGAGCTAGCTCGTGTTCACGAATCAGACGCTGGTTCCGGGTAAACAACGACTCCGGGCTCAGAGTTTTGGGCGAATATGGGATGGCAAGCAATGACCCCCACCGTCTTTCCAGATTCTGTGACATCTAGCAAGAAAGAAAAAATGGCGAGGGCCATGCATGCAAGGAATCAAGAATAAAGATCTTGGTGGGTCAAGCTCAGAAATGCTTGGATACAAGATGAGTCTGATCCTGGAGACCCGATTAAGTGTCACAAAGTGTACTTCACGAAAAAGGGAGGGAAGTGGGTCTAATTTTTTAGAATCCTGAAATATCAGGGAAAAAGGTGGCGGTTATTCAAAAATGGTATTTTTGAGTATCGTGCATTCTTTAAAATCAAGATTTTGTACCCGATATCTTGGTGTGCAAGATATGTCCTCCAAAATTTGAAAACCCAGAAAAAAGACCATATTTGGGTCTTCCTACATTTGAACTGGATTCAAAACCAGTAATGGGGAACCTAAACTAATATCTATCGATCAAAATATCCTAGTATATCAAACTAAAGAATAAACCAGCACATTCCCAGAAATGTAAAAGCAACAAAGGCAGAAACTGGCGTAAAGAAAAAAGAAGATATACATAAAAGTTAAGATCAGATACTTACACACAGAAGATGGTGGTTGCAGAGAAACAAATGACTGAAGAAGAGGCTACAGGTATGATCTCACGGTCTCAAACAAGCTGGTGCTCCTTTGTTTCTTTGGCCGAGAGAACATGTAACAGCAAACACTTTCTGGGCTTGCCTCTGGGTTTCTCTTCTGGTAAACGTGAAAATGAGAGGAAGAGGACGACTGAAGTCTTATATATAGGCTATCAGAAATCTTAATAGAAGGAGTAATCTGGGCCATTGGCCAGATTCCATATCAAATCCAATGGTCAGGGATAGGAGACAAGATGGTGTCGTAAAGGTGGCAGGCGAACGATCGTGGGCAGATTACCGAGGCACTCGAGTACCTTGAATAAGCAATACTCAACTGACACGTGTCCACACTCGAGTATGTGTGATGGTGCAGTTCCCAAAGAAAGTAGTTCAAAAGTTTCCTTCTCATAGGATCCGAACAAATACTTATGAGGGGGCAAAATGTTACACCCAGATTTCGAGACTTGAGGTTGTGACCTCGAAAGTTGGATCCGTCAGGGGTGAGTTCGAGATGGTCGAAATACATGCTCGTAATCTAGTTACCGAACCTTCAAAGCAGGTGGCAACCTCGAAGATGGGCAGCCTCGAAGTTCTTGCAAGCTCGAAAGACAGAACATCGGAGTATGTCCATTGTCAGATGACCTCGGATCAAGTGACCCGAGCTTGGCATGAGTGTGAGCTCGGGGTAAGGCAGCTTCGGTGGTACTTACCCTTTCTGAATTGATTTCGGGAAAACAAGGCAACTTGTACTTCACTCAGAGACTTAGACGGGCATGATGCTGATTGCTGATCTAGAATGGCTTAATAGGTCACTTGAAGGGACACAGTCCATGCATTCAAGAGATATTATTGTTGTAACTTCCCTACAATAAATGGATATTTATTAGTCGGTTACACGCCCCCTGGTCTTCAGGGGACGTTTCCTTGTATATAGGAGTTACAGACTTTAAAGCCATTAAATTTATTAATATACAGGATAACTTCCCAAAAACATGTGGGATAGTATTCTGAGACTTCCTCTATAAATAGAGAAGTCATGCACCTTTGTAAAGGACCGAAATTTTGTGATCTTGAGAGAAATTCTGAAGAATTCATCCCTGAAGGATTTCCAGAAATTTCCTAAGTTCTAATAACAAAGACTCGTGGACTAGGCAGAGTTAACTGCTGAACCACGTAAAAAACTCTCCTTGTTTTATTGTTTTATTCTGGCCATAATTCTTTACTGTTTACGTGCTCTACATTTTAAGTTGACGAAAAGCGGCGTCAACAGTGATCAATCTATATTTCAAGTATGACCATATTATCCATCTTTTTAATGATTTATTTGATTTTGTTTTTGTTATTTTAAAATGATTCAAAAATATTTTATGAATTACTAAAACATTAACAACAAAATTGTTTTATAAAATTAATCAATTAAGTGTAGATTTTTAAATAAAAAATAATATAAAATTAATTTTAAAATAAAAAAATTAAAAAAAACTATTTTAATTAATTAAATAAACATAAATATATTTAATTCCAAATATAAATTAAAAAAACTAAAATTAATATTTTAAAATGAATTAAAGTAAACTAAAACTCTAACATTTTTTTAAGTTTTAATTAAATTATTTTTGTTTGGAATTAGTTTAAATTTTGGCTTTTAAGTATAGGGTGTTGATGTAAAACGCCCTAATCTAATACTTTGTACACTTTTACATGCTCATAAACTTTTAGAAGATAGCCACTTATTATATGAAAATCCCAGTGGGACCTTCCTAAAATATGCAAGTTGGGCCCAATAGTTTAAAATAAAAATAATAGTTTTCATGCAACGTTTTAAAAATAAATATAGTTCAAGTCCCATTGATAAGTTCTGAAAAGTAAAAAAAAAAAACATAACATTGTTCTTTAGAAATTGGCGTTAAGTTGATCGTTTGTTCGCCCATAGGATACCCCCACGCCATACATACCCTGACGTTGGAACTCCCCACATAACCACGCGTGCCAAAGAGAAATCTTATTTGTTACCTGGAAGGAAAGTAAGGGGGTGAGCTAAAAGCCAGTAAGGAAGTACAAACAACACACAAATAAACATAACAAACATATTCACGTTCATACTTAACTTTATCATCATACATCATCATCATAAACATCATTATCATAAACATTATCATCATAAGCATCATCATCATATCTTGTTTAAAATCACTAAGTTGATTAAACATCTAAAACATTATTTTTATTTCGTAAAAATAATTTATTTAGCCATTTAAAAATATAATAAACCCATTTATTATTTTTAAAGTTCATTGAAATAATTAAGGCTTGACATTATTCAAAATACTTATAATTATCATGTTTCCTTAGAAAATCATAATTTTGTCTAAACTAATAAAATTTTAAAAAATTGATGTGAGAAAATATAATTTTTTTAGGTGTGGGAAAAATATAGTTTGCTTGTATTATTTAAAGACTAAATTTTAAGTAGGATAAATTCATATGTGACAATCAAATAATTATTTTTAAATTATTAAACTAAACTTTCAGCCACCATTTAATTTATTTAAAAATCACAAGTGAATTCATTTCAACATTTTTCTTAATTAGAATAAAGAAAATCATACCCATTAAAATGAACACTCATTGTTACATTTAAAAATACCATTTTTAATATTTACATAGTTTAGGGTTATATTATTTCAACAAACACAAAAACTTTCTTTCATTTAAAAGACTTTTCATATTTTTACCAAAACTTCCAACAACAATTAAAACCCTCAAAATCACCATCATGGAATTAAAACTCATATTTTCCTTATAAAATATAAAAAAATAACTGTAAGTATTTATTTGAGTAAAAATATCATTTTAATGTATATTGAAATTTCCTTTAATTTCTTAAAACATCATAGCACTTGCAAAATTATTTAAGCATGAAAAAACATTATTTTTATCATATCTTACACTATTCAAACACAAAAATCAGCAAGCCTAACAAGTCAAGAAATTCATCATGTTCATTATGTCTCACAAAATTCATACATGTTAAATCAACAAAATTTAACACAAACCCTAGCATGTTTTTATCATTCAAATAATCCAAAAGAAAAACAAAAATGATCATAGACCCGTCTAAAAATCTTACAAACCTATCATGTTTCTAATATTACAATGGCATGAACACATAAAGGTGAATTAACATGCTTGAATGACCGCACCTAGGCCGAAATCCTCATGCGTACACATAGAATATTTAAGCCAAACCATACATAGAATCAAATCTTAGGAAAAACCTTAGGCAACATAACATCAACACCACCATGCTTATGATTTAAGATCAAAACAATTATTCATAACAAAACATTGAGGTTCCATTATGTCCTTTGATCGAAATCAAAGAACCCAAAAAAACTAGTTATGGTCACCCTCTTGTTTGCTAGCCTCCAACACCTTATTGTCACCACCAAATAATTAGACCAACAAACCAAAAATCCCAAATAAATCAACATTAGGAAAATCAAAACACCCTTACCCTTGTAGGCCGAAACCCTAAACAGCAATCCCTATGCTCTTGTGAGATTAGAACCTAGCATCATCAAGGACTTCCATTAAACTAGAACCACGAAGAAGAGAATAAGAAAATCACAACCCAAGCCCATACCTCAGAGACTTCAAATGCCCTTCTTCCTCTTCTCCTTTTTCTTTCTCTCCTTCTCTCCTTCTTCACGTCTCCTCCTTCTCTCTAGAAAAATGACAGCCTCTCTCTCTCTCTCTCTAGCTGTCGGTCCCAATGAGCAAAAATGCTCTCCACTTCTTTCCTTCCCTCTTTATTCTAATCTAGCCAAAATTAGCCTAATGAATATAATAGGTAAGTTTCCTCATTGTGTTTATTTTCTTTTATTTTTGATTTATTTGATTTATCTTAATAATGGGAAAAATAAGGAGTGCATAAAGATGACAACTACTTCTTCCATTTTTAACTAAAAATCACCCAAATAAAATGAGATGTAATCCCTCCTTTCCCACTATGCTCATACGTCCAAGCCATCCCTTTCCCTTTCTTTTATTTATTTTTTCAATTAAATAAACTAAATAAATATAATAAAATGAAATAATAAAGTGTGTAGAAAATTCTACACAAGTGCACCATGCAACAATCACTACTACAAAAATGGTCATTAATGACATTTTTTGTTGGCGATGAAATATTTTTAATGTCCCTACAATGTTAGTCATTATAGCAGGAGACATTAAATGTGCATTTTTAATGACCAACAAAGTTGGACATGATAAATTAAGGACAAAATGCGTTTTTTACTTTTTTCAATTTGATGACGCCCTTTGGGCGACCTTAAATGTGTACCCCTTTTATTTTATCAGTTTTAACTATTATTATTATTTTTTAAATAAAACTTAATGTCACCCACCGAGTGACCTTATATACCTCCACTATTATTATCTTTTTATTTTGTATATATATATATATATTGAAACCGGGTTTTTTTTGTTTGTTATATATTCAAATCAGGTTTTTTTTAAACAAATATACTCAAATCAGATTATATTAGGAACGTTCTTCTATATATTATTTATATATTTCATAATAATAATTAATTTTTTATTAATAAATAAAATATATTTTATAATTACTTAAATTAAAATATTTAATTAAATAGAAAATATTTTTTAGCTAAATATTAATAGAAAAAACAGTAATTGCAAATATTTACACATAATCAAAGTAATAAATATTGCACTCTATGGCTAGATGTTGACACCTATAATAACAAAAAGAAAAAGTCTACTATTTTTTTTTTTTTTAAAAAAAAAAAGGTTGAA
Source organism: Humulus lupulus (assembly GCF_963169125.1). Classification (NCBI taxonomy): domain Eukaryota; kingdom Viridiplantae; phylum Streptophyta; class Magnoliopsida; order Rosales; family Cannabaceae; genus Humulus; species Humulus lupulus. The sequence goes on along the minus strand of NC_084801.1, from coordinate 18,319,120 downwards.
ACTATAGTCTTCCATATATTCAATAAAATGGGAAAGCTGATCTATTAAAAAAAAAAAAGCCTAGGGACCTAAATTTGATGATTTTGGATGAACGGTAGTATATCTTTGGCCTATTATTCTCGCATCTCATCAATTTTTTATTGTGAATATGGTCTTTTGTTGTTGAGCTGCAAAAAAAAAAAAAAAAAATTAATTAAAGTGACAAAATGTATAAGTTTAATATTAATAATATTTGATACATAGTTTACATACCATTTCATTCAAATAGGTAGACCGATTGTCAGATTGAACCAAGCCCTTCATCATTCTCATTATGTAATATCTACATTCCTTATTACTTGGTTGTTGTGGACACTAATAAATCATTATGTAATGCACATGCACACACTAAATCACTAGGGTGTATCACTACCTACCATGCACCTTGGTGCATTCAACCAAAACTCAATTATTCACATATTAAAATAAAGAAATAAATAAACAATTAACAATTGAATTCACCAAAATTCTACCAAACAATTCTAACAATTAATTTAAACAAATAAATAAAATAATTCACAGCACTTAACAATTAAATAAATTAAAGCACAAAATTTGAATAAATAAAAAAAATTTGGTACGCTACAATTGATTTAAAATTTTTGGTTTAAGTTTAGGGGTTAGATTTAATTTTTTATTTTTGTTTATTAAAATTATTTTGAAGTTTCAATTATACATTTTTTTGTTTCATTAATTCAAAAAATATTTTCAAAGCATTTTAAAATAAAAAAAAGAAAAAGAAAATGAAATAAATCATTAAAAAGAGGAGCAATATGGTCATATATGAAATATGAATTGACCAGATTACAACGAAGGGTGCTAAATTGGTATGAATTGCAAATAGAGGGTATTGAATAACAATTATTTTAAATATAGGATAACAAGTGTGTATTTGGATAAAACACATGGTACGAAATGAATATTTACCATTTATTATATGTAGCTCAAAAAAGGGTGTTTTCTTTTAATTATTCTCTTTGTAAATGATTTTTCTCTTTTTTTCTTCAATTAAAATTAAAAATATCTCTTTATTTTATTAAAAATAAGGATTATATATTTTCACTATCATTTGTTTGCTTCATTATCTGCTTAATGCTTACAATATTTAGATTTAGTTAATTTAAAAACACCTATATTCACTATTTGATCAAATTTATTTTCATATGACTAAAATAATTTTATTTTTAATATATGATATTAAAAATATCAAATTTTAAGATTAACTTTTCTAAAAATAATTAAAATAAAGTAAAAAAATATTTTGGTCATATTCAAAATAAATTTGACCAGAATAGTGTTCAATAGATGTTTTAGACTAATTTGTCGAATACACCCGAAACATGTAATGAAACAAACAATATAATAGTAAATTAGTATGATCTCTCTTGAAAATATAAGAATTTTGTTATTCTTAATACATTTTTATATTCTTATATAAAGAATAAAGGTGAATATAATGCATCCTTCTTATGTGAATCATGCTCAAAATAAATGCTACTCATATCCCTCAATGAGGCACACTTTTTTATGTTTAGGAAATCTTACTTGACACCTTATTGTACTTTCTGTACAAAAATAATTGACTGATAGAAACTTAGTCAATAAAGAGAGTAAGAAAACTGGAAAATTATGGTCAAAAAGTTGATTTAAGCCCTAATAGCAGCTTTTATAAGGCAAGTTTCTTGAGAGAATAATACGGTTGGATTTTGAAGATAGTTGTTCATGAGTTTACTACTAGCATTCAAGCAACGTAGTTGCTACATAAGTTATATAGACTCAGTATCAAATTATGTTGATGATGTGAAATTAAAACTTTCATGACTTGTTTTGTTTGCAAAATCTTCTTGCATTATACAATGTAGTTCTTGTGTTTCAATTCCTAATTCTCTTGTTTTGAGCTGCAGACAATGCAAAGAGGGGATCCTTCATAGATTGGTTACATTTACGCTATAGAGTCCAAGATCTTTACTTAGCTAGTTAAATAGTAGTAGTAATAGTAATAGCTAGTAGTAGTTGTAGTATATTTATGATTGTGGATTTTGGTTCAAACCGGGACTTAGTTGGACACTCGTAGTAACACTCGTAGATTTTTTAAGTTTAACCTATAGTTTAAGAATATTAATTATAACCTAAGGTTTGATTAATATGACTGATTATGAAGGTGATATTTATTATATTATAAGGTTTAGATAGACCCAATAAGATTTAGCACTTGTCTTGTGTATGTTTAATGAGAATTAAGTATTTTTGAGGAATAAGTTTATTAAGAGTAATATTTGAACAACCTAGGGTCTGCCAGCAGCTTTGAAATCGTTAAAGGACTTAGTCAAGGTTGTTTACTCAATTCAAATTAGGCTGAAAAAGTGTAATTACGTGTGTAATATTTCAGCGTATGTCGATATATCGCAGCTCTAGGGGGCGATATATCGCCATACGAGGATACGAAAAACACGTAGCTTCGCACGACAACCTCGACGAGCCTCGAGCATATGAAGCCAGGCGATATATCGCCTATAGTGGGCGATATATCGGCCCTAGGGCATAAAATTTGAATGATTTTGAAACCGAGCTCATTTCAATCCTTAACCTCTTGATAAGTCCAGCATCTTTTTGACCGAGTCTTCAGCCTTTGTTAAACGATTATTCAAATATTTTTAAATTAAAAAGCCATTATTTTATTCAAGTTAAATGAAGATCTTTTCATTCTTGAACTCTATAAATAGGACCTAGTACCCAACCATTTCTTCATTCATCAAGCTGAGTTCAGAGCCTACAAGCTGCTAGGAGTACTTTAGAGTGTTAAACAGTTGGGTTGGGGTTATAAGCTTAATCATTATAAGCTTAATAAACACTTGGGAAGTAAGGTTTATAGTATATTTCGGTTCGAGGTGTAGTTCGGTCATAGACGTATTCAAGGTATTCCAAATTCTAGTTCATTTTTGTATTGTTTCCTTAAGATCTTATAGATTTTCTACTCAAATCCTAACTCGTATTCTCTATTCTTGGTTAGACATCTAAGATATTGAACGTAAGATTCTTATTGGTAAGTATCATTGTGACGTCCCACGTCACTATGGCTGCTTTCTGGAATGACGACTGGCCCTACAAACCAACACGAGTCTTTTCAGCATGCTTTGTCCTCACTCACCTGCTTCCTAGGAAAACTTCCTAGGACCCATCCCTATATTACCCCAGGTCAAGCACGCTTAACTTTGGAGTTCTCAAGTGATGAGCTACCCATCAATCCATTTAAGCCATCTTCAACTGTGTAGTCCCATACCTACACAGTCTTAGAATCATCACACTTAACCTTCCCCAGGCGGTGTGGGATTGCACAGCTTACCCAGTCTTTCCCCTTACGAATCACGGGATTCTGACAGTCACAATCACCCCCCCTTACGGGCCCGACGTCCCCGTCGGCCACACTTCCGGCTGGGTCATCACTTGAGAACTCCAAAGTTAAGCGTGCTTGACCTGGGGTAATCTAGGGATGGGTGACCTCCTGGGAAGTTTTCCTAGGAAGCAGGTGAGTGAGGACAAAGCATGCTGAAAAGACTCGTGTTGGTTTGTAGGGCCAGTCGTCATTCCAGAAAGCAGCCATAGTGACGTGGGACATCACAACTTGGTATCAGAGCGAGCCAAGGTTATTGGTTCTGGAGATTGACCGAACATGTACACACGCAGTCAGTGACAGGCTTAACTCAGGGTTGGTTGGTAAGATTGGCTGATATATTCGAATATGTGTTTGAATGCCTTGTTTGCCTGCTTATTTTGTATAGAGCATGATGAATGAATTAACATATGCATGATGCTAGGGCATGGCCCGTTGTGTGTTATATGCTATATGAGTTATTATGTGTGGAGTACTGATGTGCCTGGGAGGTGGTTTTGGATGTTGTTATCATGCCTAATGAGCGACGTCGTTGGTTGCAGGCATATTTGTTGAGATGCCTCGACAATCAGCTAGACTCCGCGGCAGTAGGGCCGAGGATGAAAATCAGGGTCAGGACCCTCCACCTGCCCCACAAAACTGGCAATAGATATTGGAAGAAATGGAGGCTAGACTGCGGAGAACAGAGGAAGAACTCCGTCAGATGAGGCAACAGGCCCCGCCTCAGGTTACTGGGCTGCCAGTGCAACAGGTTGCAGCGCCGGTGCCAGTTCAGTCTGCTTTAGAGAATAAGTGGGAACCTTTGTATGAGAGGTTCAGGAAGTAACAACCTCCTACCTTTGAGGGTGGATCAGACCCACTGCGGGCAAAGAGGTGGATGAACACGATTTACTTGATCTTAGACTTTATGAGGGTCGAAGGAAGTGAAAGGGTTGCTTGTGCGAGCTATATGCTTAAGGATGATGCTCGCAACTGGTGGGATGTGGTGAGTCAGCGGAGGAATGTTGCCGTCATGACATGGGAGAAATTTAAGAGTATCTTTAATGAGAAATACTACAGCATAGCAGTTCGGGCTGCGAAGGTTGATGAGTTTATCAACCTGACTCAGAACAGGTTATCAGTTACTGAGTACGCCTTGAGATTCGACAGACTGGCGAAGTTTGCGCTAGACTTAGTGCCGACAGATGCGGCCAGGAGAGATAGATTTATACAGGGGTTGAATGTGATGATCGCCCATGATGTGAATATTACATTGATTCCAGAGACTACTACCTATGCCCAAGTGGTGGATAAGGCCCTTACTGCAGAGAGGGCTGAGGATCAGATATGGAAGGACAACGCTGTTAGGCGCGATGCCAGGAGGACGGTGCCTCCTTTTGTTGGGTCTAGTCGGGGCAGTGGCCCCAGTGAGTAGAAAAGAAGAGTACCAGATTCATTTACTCCTCCTAGTTCTGATAGGAGAGTGGGGGGTGCTTCTATTGGCCGTCAGGGTGGCAGTGATAATTGGAGGAGTTTTCCTATGTGTCCACGGTGCAGGCGTCGACACCAGGGTGAGTGCAGGATCAGGGCCTGCTTTGTTTATGGAAGTGCCAGCCATTTGAAGAGGGATTGCCCTCAAGTTAAGAAGGAGGAGCATAAGCAGAGTGACAGTCTTGCTCCTGCCAGGGTATTCACTTTGACGCAGACTAAGGCGGAGGCTAGCCCCTCAGTTGTGACAGGTCAAATCTCTAGTGTTGGTTCTTTGTATACTGCATTGTTTGATTCAGGGGCTACCCATTCATTTGTATCTGCTCGGGAGATAGATCAGCTTTGTAGGCCTAGTGGTGTGTATGCTAGGGGGTTTCAGACCTTGTTGCCAACAGGAGAGTTGGTAGTTTCTAGGAAGTGGATTAGAGAATTGCCTGTGGAGGTAGATGGTAGAGAATTGTTTGTTGATCTGATTGAGTTGGAGATGGATGATTTTGACATGATTTTGGGAATGGATTGGCTATCCAAATATGGGGCAACGATTGACTGCAGGCGCAGAATGGTGACTTTTGAACCAGAATGGGAGGTACCCTTTGTGTTTGTGGGGTCAGTTAGTGGACTGCGTGTACCAATGATTTCAGCCCTAAGGGCTAGGGACCTAATGCAGGAAGGTTGCATAGGGTTCCTGGCAAGCGTTGCAGATACTTCTAGGGTGGTGTCGGTAGGACCGGGCGAGACTAGATTGGTGTGTGAGTTCCTAGATTTGTTTCCAGCGGATCTGCCAGGGTTGCCGCCGCAGCGGGAGATTGACTTTGTTATAGAATTGGTACCAGGAGCGGAGCCAGTATCTAGGACACCTTATAGAATGGCTCCGGCGGAGCTAAAGGAATTAAAGATTCAGTTGCAAGAGTTACTTGATTTGGGGTTCATCAGACCGAGTTTCTCGCCATGGGGTGCACCAGTGTTGTTTGTTAAGAAGAAGGATGGGTCCCTTAGGATGTGTATTAATTACAGGGAGCTGAACAAGTTAACCATTAAGAACAAGTATCCACTGCCTAGGATCGACGATTTATTTGATCAGCTACAGGGAAGAACAGTGTTTTCCAAGATAGATCTCCGATCAGGTTACCATCAGTTAAGGATTAAAGAGGAGGACATACCAAAGACCACTTTCCGAACGAGGTATGGACACTATGAATTCCTGGTTATGTCCTTTGGATTAACCAATGCCCCAGCAGCTTTTATGGACATGATGAATAGGGTTTTCAAGGATTATCTGGATAAGTTTGTGATCGTGTTCATCGACGAAATCCTAGTGTATTCCCAGTCAGAGCTAGAGCATGAGCAGCATCTGCGGTTGGTATTACAGCGGTTGAGGGAGTATAGGTTATATGCTAAGTTCAGTAAGTGTGAGTTCTGGTTGCCGCAAGTTACATTTCTGGGCCATATCGTCAGTAAGGAGGGGATTCTGGTTGACCCAAGTAAGATTGAGGCAGTCAGAGATTGGCCTAGACCGAGCAATGTTCCTGAAGTGAGAAGCTTCTTGGGTCTGGCAGGGTATTATCGGCGATTTTTTGAGGGGTTCTCCAGAATAGCTACGCCATTGACAGAGTTAACAAAGAAGAAGACTAGGTATGTCTGGATGGACAAATGTGAGAACAGTTTTAAGGAACTGAAGCAGTGATTGATTACTGCGCCAGTACTTAGCTTGCCGACAGAGAATGAAAAGTTTGTGGTCTACTGTGATGCATCCAGGTAGGGTTTGGGGTGCGTGCTGATGCAAGCTGGCAAGGTGATAGCCTATGCATCGAGACAGTTGAAGGAATATGAGCAGAGATATCCTACGCATGACCTGGAGTTGGCAGCGGTGGTGTTTGCACTTAAGATTTGGAGGCATTATCTTTATGGTGAGAAGTGCGAGATACACACTGATCATAAGAGCCTAAAGTATTTCTTTACCCAGAAGGACTTGAATATGTGCCAGAGGCGGTGGCTAGAGTTGGTTAAGGATTATGATTGTGATATCCTTTACCATCCTGGGAAGGCTAATGTAGTGGCTGATGCATTGAGTCGGAAGGGCCCAGGGCAGTTGTTTAGCTTGAGGCAGATATATGATAAGTTAGGTGAGGAGATGACCAGAGCAGGTATAGAGTTGGTGGTTGGTCAGTTGGCCAACATCACTCTTCAGTCTACACTCCTTGAGAGAATCAAGGAAGCACAGGGGAAGGATTCTCAGTTGCGAGGTCATAGGGAGAATGCCTTAGTCGGAGCGACAGAGGACTTCTCCATCTTAGAGATGGGATTACTGAAGTATAAGGATCGGATCTGTGTTCCGATGGATTCTGATATCCGGTGAGAGGTCTTGGATGAATCGCACACCACTCCCTATTCTTTGCACCCGGGTATGACGAAGATGTACCAGGACTTGAGAGCTCTATATTGGTGGTCGGGCATGAAGAGGGATATGGTGGATTATGTGGCTAGGTGCTTAACTTGTCAGCAGGTTAAGGCTGAGCACCAGAGGCCAGCGGGGTTATTGCAACCTTTGGGGATCCCAGAGTGGAAGTGGGAAGATATTACTATGGATTTCGTAGTTGGTTTACCGAGAACTATGGGACAGCATGACTCGGTGTGGGTGATTGTGGATAGGTATACCAAGTCCGCCCACTTCTTGCCTGTTAAGACAACTTATACTGTGGAGCAGTACGCTGAGTTGTATGTGAAGGAGATTGTTCGACTTCATGGGGCTCCGAGGTCGATAGTGTCGGACAGAGACCCCACCTTCACTTCCAAGTTTTGGGAGAGTCTGCAGAAGGCTATGGGCACGCAGCTACGGTGTAGTACCTCTTATCATCCTTAGACGAATGGGCAGTCTGAGAGGACGATTCAGATATTGGAGGATCTGGTACGAGCCTGTGTGCTTGACTTTGGGGGATCGTGGAGTAAGTATCTCCCTTTGAACGAGTTCTCGTACAACAACAGTTATCAGGCGACCATTGGTGTGGCTCCGTATGAGATGCTTTATGGAAGGAAGTGTAGATCACCTATTCATTGGGATGAGACAGGTGAGAGAAGGTATTTGGGTCCAGAGATGGTTTAGAGGACCAATGAGGCAGTTGAGAAGATTAGAGCGCGTATGCTCGCTTCCCAGAGTCGACAGAAAAGTTATTCAGACCTAAAACGTAGGAGCGTGGAATTTCAGGTTGGTGATCATGTGTTCCTTAAGGTTTCACCCATGAGGGGTGTGAAACGGTTTGGTGTTCGGGGTAAATTGAGCCCCAGATATGTTGGCCCCTTCGAGATTCTGGAACGGGTTGGAGAGGTAGCTTACAGATTAGTGATGCCTCCAGCTTTATCAGGGGTTCATGATGTGTTCCATGTATCCATGCTCCGGAAGTATATGTCAGATTCAACGCATGTTTTAAGTTTTGAGAATTTGGATCTTGATCATGATTTATCCTATGAGGAGAAGCCGGTTCAGATTCTTGACCGAAAAGATAGAGTCTTGAGGAACAAGACCATCGCCTTGGTGAAAGTGCTGTGGAGAAACAGTAAGGCTGAAGAGGTGACATGGGAACTTGAGTCAGAGAAGAGGGAGCGGTACCCCAAGTTGTTCAGGTAATTTCGAGGATGAAATTTCTGTAAGGAGGGGATAGTTGTAACGACCCGAATTTGCTAATCGGGCTTAGCGCTTTGATTAGTGTACCTAGAGGGAAATAAATGATTTAATATGCTTATATGTGGATTTATGTGAATATTTGATTATGAAGCATGTTTAATTGAGTTAAATGTGAATGTGGGCCCCGTCTGGATATTAGGGCCATAAGTGTGATAAATGTTATATATGTGATATGTCTGTGCAACACGATCCGAGACAGTCCTGGGGAGCGCTTAGCCAGAGAGTCACAACGGGGTTGTGATGCGGACTCGGGGTGAGTCGAGGGGTAATTTGGGTACTAGGTGTGTTACGGGATTATTGGGACATGAAAATAAATATTTGGAGATATATTTGAGGATAGAATGTCTAGGCAGGAATACTGGGGAAATTTACCTTTTTACCCTCGGGGACGTTTTGGTACCCCGAGCCTTGAGGTAACCATATAGACTTAAATCAAGTAAAACAAAATATAGGAATAGTTTAGAAACTTTAGAAACCGACTCATACTTCTTCCCAACTGAAGATAGTTCTTACTTTTCTCTCTTTCACTCTCTAAGGAAAACTCAAGGGAAACCTAAGGGAAATCAACTTAAAGATAAAGGTTTTCAGCTGGGAAATCTAAGGGAACTTGAAGCTTGAAGATTGAGGCTTAGGGGGAACTGGTTCAGAAGCTTAATTCAGTAAGAGGTAAGTTCTAATTATTAAGATTTAGTCTTGAATTTCTGCTGGTTTTGAGGATTGCATGTTGGTCAAGCTTGGTCTACTTTTGGGTGCCTTAGCTGAGTTATGGAGTAGGATTCAATGGGGTTTTAGTGCTGTTATTGAGCTGGAATGATGGTGTTATTATCTAGGATTGTTAGTTTGGTTTTGGTGAGGATTGGCTTGAAGAAAAGGTAGAAAAATGATGAGGAATTCTGGGTTCGGAGGTGAGAGCCGCGGCCCGTGTGCGCGCGGCCATGGGAGGCCGAGAAGCTCATGCGCGGCGCGACGCTTGGTGGGCGCGGCGCGGCCCATGTGGGGGTCAGTGTGGTGCTAGCCTTTGTTTCGAGGCTAGCCGCGACTCTTATGGGTGGGGTTGCGACCCTTAGTGCCAATCTGAGTTTTTAAGGGTATTTAGGCTTGGGAATTTAATGGGTAAGGCTCGGGATGGATTTTATCACCCGGATTGATAGAATTCAAGGTCCCGGAGGTTGGGGTTATGGCTCGAAGTTATTTATTGGATTAGAATTTGATAGATGGACATTGTTAATGTGTTGTGACTAGGGTTTCGACGAGGCTCACGTTAGAGGACTGTGCTCGGGGCATCGGTGCTCAGAAAGCTCTGAACTCAGGTAAGAAAACCCTTGTTCCCATAGAGCTTGTGTGTAGGGTCGAGCCCAATGTGTTTGAGTGGAACTGATATGCAGGGTCGAGCCCAATATGTTAAAACTGCAGGGCGTAGCCCTTTAACTGTATATGCTAGAATTCTATACTTGCTTGTTATGCTATGTGTATTATGATATGAATGGTCGGCTAGAGCCGGGAACGGTGTAGACCGAGAACGGCGAAGGTCCGGGAATGGTGTTGGGCACGCTGAGTGCAAGGCCGAGAACGGCAAGGGGCCGAGAGCAGCGTCGAGCACGTAGAGTGCGAGTTGCCAGGGCGAGTCCATAGAAGGATACCAGGGATATCCTCACGGCATGGTCCGCAAACCCAGGGCTTGGTAAACGCCTGGGACGGCTAGGTCGTATGTGTTTAGCCATTGGTGGCCTATTTATATGCTTGATATATGTGTTGCATATGCTATCTGTTTGTGGGTTTTCTTGCTGGGCTTCGTCTCACAGATGCTTTGTGGTGCAGGTAAGGGTAAAGAGAAGATCAACCAACCATGAGTACAGCAGGCGTGAGGTGGCGTGTACATGTTTGGCCAGCTTGGCTGTCACAGCCAGAGGATTTTGGGAGATGCTTGTAAATGAACTTGAATTTTGTCATTTAGCCGAATTAGTATAGTTTTTATGCTGTAAATATTTTTAAACTGTATTTCGGGATCCCACGTGTCAAACTTTTATGATTTACTATGAAAGATTACTATCTCTAATGTTTTTCCTTTGTTTACGGCTTAATTACACTGCTTGACTTAAAACCTCGATTAGCGAGTTAAAAGCACATTTTTAAACTCACTTAGTAACGACTCTAAGGAAGTAGGGCGTTACAATCATTTTGATGGTGTAGTTATTCTTTTCATCTCTATTCCTTAGTATACTCACCTCTCTATTATGGTATTTAGGAGTGTTCCAAAATCCCGACTTTGTTCTCATCATCCCGGTATATTGGTAAGGAAAATAGGATAGTCTATGCTTATATGTTATGTTGATATGTTATGATAAGTTATGCTATAATATGTTATGTTATGTTTTCTTATGTTCATGGTTATGATTTACCCTACCTCAGATATTAGACAGGGGACGTAGATGGGTTATCATAAACCTACCATGTGATCTAACCTACCTCAGATATTATAAAGGGGAAGTAGATGGTTTATCACATGTTTTAATAGCCATTAATAGTATAGTCTTAGTCCTTATAGATATATGTTTATAGCTTATAGTATATGTGTATGATTATGTTTCATGCTTGTAGTAGATTTTCCTTGCTGGGCATTAGGCTCACTCCTTTATGTTTATGTGTGCAGGAAAATAGTTTGGCAGCGAAAAAGGTTCTTGGCAGCTTGGGGATGTGTATTGAGGCAGGATGGAAACGGTGGATTGAGAGTTCGATTCGAGGATGAAGTTTTAAGTCTTTTAGTTCTAATTTCTATGTATTATTTTTCCGCAGTTAATTATGTAACCAATTTATTTAAGCTATTTTTTTTTATTTTCAAAACAATGGGATCCCATATCCTAAGTGAGATTTTTTTGTATTGAAACCTTTACTTTATAGTTTTAAATAAAGTGATGGTGTTTTCATATGTACGTTTTCTTAAGATTAGTATAGTAGTTTCTAATGGTCCAAGTTGAGAATAGTTGGGTCGTTATAGTTGGTATCAGAGCAACGATTCATCCGCATGAAGTTCTTCTCGATACACACACTCAAAGCTTCGAATCTAACCGCCAAGTAAGTGTTTAAGTTATAGTTATTATGTTTATACGTATAGCTAATGATTGTAGCCTTTATGTTTCAATTAAGAATGAACGGAGCATTAACCTATGGGGATATCCGATCCATTAAGTCCTTAAAGAGAATTAGAGAACCAAGAAACACCGTAGGAGTGCTAGAAAGAATCACTCGGAGGCTGGTTTTGTTCCACAGAGAAATAGGACATCTCCAAGAAACTAAGCAGATCATGATGAGAGCAACGGAGCAATACGTTTTAGTAATAAGACTATTTAGAGATTATCGACCATAATTGCAGCCTTAGAGGAGATATGGGAGACAATGGATAATGAAGACGAATTGCCGGTAGCGATGAGATATTATTTTCTCTTAATTAGGTTCACTTCAAAAATGGAATTTCAGTTCACAAATGACAAAAGCATAGAATTTTTAAGAACCTTCCTCAAGGGCATTTTGAGGCATATGATAATGAGGACTATGAGGAGATAGAAGATGATAGGATAGATGAAGGATCGGACATAGAAGATCCTGATTTTAAGAATAGTTAGTTTCATTGTTTGTTTTTTTCATTATTTGTTTTCTTTTATGGTTGTAAATAGTGAAAACGTTATTTTCCAAATTAATATCATGGTTATTTTGTTATCATGTATGAGTTTTATTTTTCTTTTGCAATCATAATAAATAATAAATAAAATGAATAATGACTAAGTTCGGTGAGGGTGGATACAAATCAATGAACCAAGTTTCTATATTGAGAGTTAGGGGGCCATAGTAGTGGGAATGATTTTACTGATCCCAGCCCTCCCTCAATATGGTTAACTTTGGAACAAAGATGAGTTTCGAGCCTGAGAATTAAGTCATATAGGATGATTAGAAACAGACTTAGAAAATAAAGATGGCTTGTTTTTCTAAGTATAGAAACCCACTCTAATAATAAAGGAGACTTATATAATTTTCATAAGAAGTCATAATCAATAGGTCCGAGATATGTTTGTTTAGATTAAGCTTTTGCCTTAGAGCCTATTAGGGTGAAGTTCTAACATGTTTCTCTCAACTATTAGAACTCTGCTGCGATGTCGCTCCGAAGATCTGCTAGCCTCCAACGTTGCTCTGGTGAACAATGAAGCCCCTCCGGTTCGCAAAAGGGGAGTGCATGTTACTGCCAGCCGCAACGCACCATCGCCACCAGCTGACAACATTGTGGAGATCGCCAGACTGCGACAACAAGTCGAGGAGCTATTGCAGCAACAACGACAACAAGCTCAGCCCCAGACTCAGCCTCCACCTCTGCCGCAGCCACAGCCACAGCAAATGGCCTCAGCACCCCAAGAAGTTGGTCCATATGGGGGATGGCCAGTGGTGAATTATGCGCCGTATCCAGTACAACACATGGAGCCAGTTTATGAGAGGTTCTGTAAGCAGCACGCTCCAAACTTCGAAGGGACTACAGACCCCTTTGAGGCAGAAGAGTGGCTAAGGAATGTGGAGCCAATCCTGACACACATGAACCTCAGAAATGCAGACCGCATATCCTACATTTCGTCTCTGCTCAAGAAAGATGCCAGGATATGGTGGGACTTAGTCCAGCAGACGCATGATGTTGCCACCATGACGTGGACTCGATTTGTGGAGTTGTTCCACAAGAAGTATTACAATTCGGCTGTACTTGCTTCAAGAGTTGAGGAGTTCGCTGTCTTGAAGCAAGGGAGTTTATCAGTGGCAGAATATGCTCGGAAGTTCGACCGATTAGCTAAGTTCGCAACAGAAATGGTTCCAACTGACTATCTGAGGGTGTCTAAGTTTGTTAGAGGACTTCGACCAAAGATTGAGCTAGGGGTTAAGTTAGCAAACCCAGGAAACACTACTTATACCGACGTTTGAGAGACGACAATAGAAGTAGAAAGGTTGCAGGCTAATGTTAGTAAAGAAGAAGCCAGTAAGCCTGAGCCTAGATGGCAGAATCAACCTCAGACTAGTCAGAACAACAACCATAACAACAACAATCAGTCCAACAACAACAACAATAACGGTCAGAAAAGAAGGCATCCTGACGACAAACAGTCCGACAACGATAAAAGGGCACAGACAAATAATGGGGGAAATAGGCTGGGTTATGTAGAATACCCGCCATGTGCTAAGTGTTAGAAGAAACATCCTGGTGAATTTCGGGCAAACACCAAGGGATGTTACAACTGTGGTCAAGAAGGACACTGGAAGAAAGACTGTCCTCAGCTCAAGACAGAAGGGAAAAAGGAAGATAAGATGGTTCTTGCCAGGGTCTTCGCCTTAACCCAAGGAGAGGCTGATGCTAGCAATAAGGTGGTCAGAAGTCAGGTTTCTATCCTCAATAATATATGCTCTGTATTATTTGATTCAGGAGCCACTCATTCATATATCTCATTAAGAATGATAGAAAAACTAGACAAACCTTGTGAAAGATTTAGAACTAGGTTTGTAACCGAGTTGCCTTCGGGCAAAGTAGTTCTATCATCACGGATAGTACGAGGTGTACCGATCAAGATTGAGGATGTAGAACTAGAAGGAGACCTGATAGAACTGGAGATCAAGGACTTCGACGTAATACTAGGCATGAACTGGCTAGCATGGCATGGCACAACCATCAACTGCAAACACAAGAAGGTGACGTTCGAGACTCCTGACGGCCAAAAACTATGCTTCATGGGACAAGCTTCAGGACTACGCACCCCGTTAGTATCATCTCTCAAAGACCAAAAAATGATGGAAAAAGGATGTCAAGCATTCTTAGCTTGCATCACAGATGTCGTAAAGGCAACACCACTTAAGGTTGGAGATGTTTGCATAGTAAGAGAATTCCCAGAGGTATTTCCCGATGACTTACCGAGATTGCCGCCGACTCGGGAAATTGACTTCACGATAGAATTAGTACCGGGCACCGAGCCTATTTCCAAGGCACCATACGAGATGAAACCTACGGAACTCAAGGAGTTAAAGATGCAGCTGCAAGAACTCCTAGACTTGGGTTTTATTAGGCCGAGCCATTCGCCATGGGGAGCACCGGTGCTATTCGTGAAGAAAAAGGATGGAAGTATGCGCATGTGCATAGACTACCGCGAGCTGAATAAAGTAACGATTAAGAATAAGTACCCGCTACCCCGAATTGACGACTTGTTTGATCAACTTCGAGGTGCGACCGTATTTTCAAAGATTGACTTACGGCTCGGGTACCATCAGCTCAAGGTACGGGGAGAAGATATTCCTAAGACAACTTTTAGAACTCGTTATGGGCATTACGAGTTCTTGGTTATGTCTTTCAGCCTTACCAACGCACCAGCCGCGTTTATGGACTTCATGAATAGGGTCTTCAAGGACTACTTAGATAAATTCGTCGTAGTGTTCATCGACAACATCTTAGTATACTCCAAGGATGAAGTGGAGCACGAGGAACATTTGAGGTTGATTTTTTCACGACTAAAGGAGCATCAACTCTACGCCAAGTTCAAGAAATATGAGTTTTGGCTTTCACAAGTGGCGTTCCTTGGGCACATTATATCCAAGGACGGAGTTGCAGTAGACCCATCAAAGGTAGAGGCCGTGAAGGATTGGCCAAGACCGAAGAATGCATCTGAAGTAAGGAGCTTTCTGGGATTAGCAGGCTATTATAGAAGGTTTGTTGAGGGCTTTTCGAAGATAGCCACTCCACTCACCAACCTGACCCAGAAACAGCAAAGATTCAACTGGAATGATAGATGCGAAGAAAGCTTTCCGTTGCTTAAGGACAAGCTTTGCTCAGCACCAGTACTCTGTGTACTGACATCCAACGATAAGTTCATAGTTTACTACGACGCATCAAAGCAAGGGTTGGGTTACGTGCTGATGCAGAATGACAAAGTGATAGCCTACGCCGCACGTGTAGAGTCCAAGAACTTTACTTAGCTAGTTAGATAGTAGTATTATAGTAATAATAGTATTATCTTTATGACTGTGGATTTTTGGTTCAGACCGGGATTTATTTGGACACTCATAGTAACACTTGTAGATTTTCTAAGTTTAACCTATAGTGTAGGAATATTAATTTTAAACTAAGGTTTGATTAATATGACTGATATTGAGGATAATATTTATTATACAAACGTAGTTGCCGATGCGCTTAGTAGAAAAAGTTATGGAAATTTAGCAGCTTTATCTGGAATAGAAAAGCCGCTACAGCAGGAGCTGATTAGTGCCGGAATAGAAGTAGTTGTAGGCAAGCTGGCTAACTTGTCTATCCAATCGAGTCTACTAGAAGATATACGAAATGGTCAGGTGTATGACGACACACTAGCAGCACATATGGGTGCAGTCAGAGAAGGAAAAGCTACAGATTTCTCAATATCTAGTCAAGGTTTATTGAGATATAAGGATCGGGTATGCGTGCCAAATGATCAAAGTATTAAGAAGACGATTCTGGAAGAAGCGCACAACACCCCGTACTCAGTTCACCCAGGGTCTACCAAGATGACTCATGACATCAAGGCAATCTATTGGTGGCCAGGGATGAAGAAGGACATAGCAGAGTATGTATCTAAGTGTCTTATATGCCAACAAGTGAAAGCAGAGCATCAGCGGCCTGCAGGTTTATTGCAACCGCTTAGTGTACCAGAATGGAAGTGGGATGATATAGATATGGACTTCGTGACGGGTTTGCCAAAAACGAATAAGCAGCATGATTCCGCTTGAATAGTAATAGATAGACTAACCAAGTCGGCTCATTTCCTGCCTGTTAAGACTTCATACACAGCAGACCAATATGCAGACATCTATATCCAAGAGATAGTACGGTTGCATGGAATCCCCAAGACAATAGTGTCAGATAGAGGGTCGGTGTTTACATCAAGATTTTGGGGAAGTTTTCAGCAAGCTATGGGTACTAAGTTAAGTCTTAGTACAACTTTTCATCCTCAGACAGATGGGCAGTCCGAGCGTACGATTCAGATTTTAGAGGATATGCTACGCACCTGTGTATTTGATTTCGGAGGATCATGGAACAAGTACCTGCCGTTGATAGAGTTTTCCTACAACAACAGCTACCAGTCAACGATCGGGATGGCACCTTATGAGTTGTTTTATGGAAGAAGGTGTCGATCACCGTTGCACTGGGACGAGGTAGGAGAAAGGCAGCTCCTAGGCCCCGAAGCTGTTAGACAAGCTCAAGAAGCAGTAGCGCTTATTAGACAGCGTATGCTTGCTGCTCAAATCCGTCAGAAAAGCTATGCGGATGCCAAGCGACGTGATGTGGAATTCCAAGTTGGAGATCAAGTCTTCCTGAAAATATCTCCTATGAAAGGTGTCAAGCGGTTCGGAAAGAAAGGCAAGCTTAGTCCCCGATTCTTAGGTCCTTTTGAGATATTGGACAAAGTGGGACCAGTTGCGTATAGACTAGCCCTACCGCCAGCACTAGTCGATAGTCACAACGTGTTCCACATCTCGATGCTACGCAAATATGTGTCAGACCCATCTCACGTCCTCAAGTACGATACAATAGCACTCCAGAAAGACTTAAGTTACGAGGAACGACCGGTTAGCATCCTAGATAGGGGGATGAAGCAGTTACGGTCCAAGAGCTTTCCTATAGTCAAAGTCCTATGGAGTAATAGTTCTGAACGAGAGGCAACATGGGAGTTGGAGGAGGACATGCAAAGCCAGTATCCGGAATTATTTGGTAAGTAAATTTCGAGGACGAAATTCTTTTTAGTAGGGGAGAATTGTAGAGTCCAAGAACTTTACTTAGCTAGTTAGATAGTAGTATTATAGTAATAGTAGTATTATCTTTATGACTGTGGATTTTTGGTTCAGACCGGGATTTATTTGGACACTCATAGTAACACTTGTAGATTTTCTAAGTTTAACCTATAGTGTTGGAATATTAATTTTAAACTAAGGTTTGATTAATATGACTGATATTGAGGATAATATTTATTATACTATAAGGTTTAGATAAGAACCAATAGGATAATAACACATGTTATGTATGGGTTTATTAATGATTAAGTATTTTGATGATTAAATTTATTAAGGTTAAAATTTGAATACTCTAAGGTCAGTCAGCAGCTTTGAAAACGTTAGAGGGCTTAGTCAAGACTGTTTACTCAATTTAAATTAAGCTAAAAATGTGTAATTTTGTGTTTAAATAATCAACGTATGCCGATATATCGCAGCTATAGGGGGCGATATATCGCAGCACGAAGATATGAAAAACACGAAACGATGCACGACTGCCTCGGGCATACTGGCCCAGGCGATATATCGCCTACAGGGGGCGATATATCGCCCCTCTCAGCACATTTTGAAAGTTTTTGAAATCGTTCTCCATTCAAACCTTCAACCTCTTGATAAGTCCAGCATCTTTTTGAACGAGTCTTCAGCCTCTGCTGAACGATAAATCAAATTATTTTCACTTAAAAAGCCATTATTTTTATTCAAGTTAAATGAAGATCTCTTCATTCCTAAACTCTATAAATAGGACCTAGTACCCAGCCATTATTCATCTATTACTCTAAGTTCAGAGGCTGCAAGTTGCTATGTGAGTGTGAGAGTGTAAACACTTGGGTTGGGAATCATAAGCTTGATCACTATAAACTTATCAAACACTTGGGAAGTAAGGTTTTATAGCATTTCGGTTCAAGGTTTAGATTGGTCTTACAAGTCTTCAAGGTATTTCCACACTCTAGTTCATTGGTATTATTTTATTTAAGTTCTCATAGTCTTCTACTCAGCCTTCTAACCTTATTCTTTATTTTGGTTAGGAAATCTAAGAACTTGCACTTAAGTTTTTGGTAAGTATATTCTCAATGGTACAGTCCTTCCATTCCTTTCATTTCTCTTCTTCAATATACTCACTCTGTTACAAATGGTTTTTAGGAGTGTTCCAAAGTCCCAACTCTGTCCTCATATCCCGGTAATTTTGGTAAGGAAAATAGGATAGAATTTATATGTTATATGCTTTTATATGTTATCTTATGATTTTATGTTATGAAATATGTTATGATAAGTATGATTGTAGACTTGGGCATATGACCTATATGACTAACAAGCCCCAAATAAATTATGGGCATATGACTTGCTTAGCTAGCAAGACCCCACTAATCTATTGGGCATATGACTTGTTTAGTCTATGGGACCCCAAGTAATAATGGCCATTATAGTATGTATGTGACATAAGTGTTATGGTATGTTTTATGTTACCTTATGAATTTTATGTGTATGGTTATATGTTAGATTTTCCTTGCTGGGCATTAGGCTCACTCCTTTTTGTTTATATGTGCAGAAAAATAGTCTTAGCGGCGGGAAAGATTCTTGGAAGCTTGGGGAATGTGTATTGAGGCGGAATGGATTCAAGGAGTCGAGAGTTTCGGTTTCGAGGATGTAGTTTTTTTTGTTTCTTATGGTTTTTATATGTATCTTTCCGCATTTTATTATGTAATCTCTTTTTAGATTATCATTATGTCATGTTTTGATTTTAAAACAATAGGATCCCATATCCTGCTTTGAGTTTATGTAAGTTTAAACATTGGTTTTACAAGTTTTAAATAAAGTATGATTATTTCACTTGTAAGTATTATTAGGGATTAGTGTCTATGCTTAAGTTTTCATTAATGGTCCATAGTCTAGAGTAGTTGGGTCATTACATCACGACAACTGAAGGAATACGAGTAGCTCTACCCAACTCACGATATGGAGTTGGCAGCGGTGGTCTTTGAGTTGAAAATCTGGCGCCATTATCTTTACGGAGAACGGTACGAGATTTATACGGACCACAAAAGTTTAAAGTACTTTTTTACTCAAAAGGAGCTCAATATGAGGCGGCGCAGGTGGTTAAAGCTAGTAAAGGATTACGACTGCGAAATCCTATACCACCTGAGAAAGGCAAATGTAGTTGCCAATGCACTAAGTAGGAAGAGTTATGGAAGTTTAGCAGCACTAGCCGGAATAGAAAAGCCGCTACAGCAGGAGCTGATCAGTGCCGGAATAGAAATAGTTGTCGATAAGCTAGCTAATTTGTCTATCCAATCAAATCTGCTAGAAGATATACAGCTTGACCAATGGCATGACGACACACTAGCGACACATATGGATGCAGTCAGAGAAGGCAAGGCCACAAATTTCTCAATATCAAGTCAAGGATTATTGAGATATAAGGATCGGGTATGCGTGCCAAATGATTAAGGGATTAAGATGGCAATTCTAGAAGAAGCGCACAGTACCCCGTACTCAGTTCACCCAGGGTCGACCAAGATGACGCACGACATCAAGGCAATGTATTGGTGGCCAGGGATGAAGAAGGACATAGCGAAATTTGTGTCTAAGTGTCTAGTATGCCAGCAAGTGAAAGCAGAGCATCAGCGGCCTGCAGGCCTATTGCAACCGCTTAGCGTACCAGAATGGAAATGGGACGATATAGCCATGGATTTTGTGACAGGGTTGCCTCAAACGAATAAGTAGCATGATTCAGCTTGGGTAGTAATAGATAGACTAACTAAGTCCGCCATTTTCTGCCTGTTAAGACTTCATATACGACAGACCAATATGTAGACATATATGTCCAAGAGATAGTACGGTTTCATGGAATCCCCAAGACAATAGTGTCGGATAAAGGATTGGTGTTTACATCGAGATTTTGGAGAAGTTTACAGCAAGCCATGGGTACTAAATTAAGTCTTAGTACAGCTTTTCATTCTCAGATAGACGGGAAATCCGAGCGTACGATTCAGATTTTAGAGGATATGCTACGCGCTTGTGTACTTGATTTTGGAGGATCCTGGAATAAGTACCTGCCGTTGATAGAGTTTTCCTACAACAACAGCTACCAGTCAACGATCGGGATGGCACCTTATGAGTTGCTATATGGAAGAAGGTGCCGATCACCATTGCATTGGGACGATGTAGGAGAAAGGCAGCTTCTCGGTCCCGAAGCTGTTAGAAAAGCTCAAGAAGCAGTAGCGCCAATTAGATAGCGTATGCTTGCTACGCAAAGCCGTCAGAAAAGCTATGCGGATGCCAAGCGACACGATGTGGAATTCAAGGTTAGAGATCAAGTCTTCCTGAAGATATCTCCTATGAAAGGTGTGAAGCAGTTTGGGAAGAAAGGCAAACTTAGTCCCCGATTCATAGGTCCTTTTGAGATATTGGACAAAGTGGGAGAAGTTGCCTATCGACTAACCCTACCACCAGCCCTAGCAGATAGTCACAACGTGTTCCACATCTCCATGCTACGCAAATATGTGTCAGACCCATCCCATGTCCTCAAGTATGATATGATAGAACTCTAGAAAGACTTGAGTTACGAGGAACGACCGGTTAGCATCCTAGATAGAGGGATGAAGCAGTTACGGTCCAAGAGTATTCCAATAGTCAAAGTCCTATGGAGTAATAGTTCTGAAAGAGAGGCAACGTGGGAGTTTGAGGAGGACATGCAAGGCCGGTATCCGAATTTATTTGGTAAAAAATTTCGAGGATGAAATTCTTTTTAGTAGGGGAGAATTGTAGAGTCCAAGAACTTTACTTAGCTAGTTAGATAGTAATAGTAATAGTAATAGCTAGTAGTAGTTGTAGTATATTTATGACTATGGATTTTGATTCAAACTGGGACTTAGTTGGACACTCGTAGTAACACTCGTAGATTTTCTAAGTTTAACCTATAGTTTAAGAATATTAATTATAACATAAGGTTTGATTAATATGACTGATTATGAAGGTGATATTTATTATATTATAAGGTTTAGATAGACCCAATAAGATATTAACACTTGTCTTGTGTATGTTTAATGAGAATTAAGTATTTTTGAGGAATAAGTTTATTAAGAGTAATATTTGAACATCCTAGGGTCTGCCAACAGCTTTGAAATCGTTAAAGGAATTAGTCAAGGATGTTTACTCAATTCAAATTAGGCTGAAAAAGTGTAATTACGTGTGTAATATTTCAGCGTATGCTGATATATCGCAGCTCTAGGGAGCGATATATCGCCATACAGGGATACGAAAAACACGTAGCTTTGCACGAAAACCTCGACGAGCCTCGAGCATATGAAGCCAGGCGATATATAGCCTATAGTGGGTGATATATCAGCCCTAGGGCATAAAATTTGAATGATTTTGAAACTGAGCTCATTTCAATCCTTAACCTCTTGATAAGTCCAGCATCTTTCTGACCGAGTCTTCAGCCTCTGCTAAACGATTATTCAAATATTTTTAAATTAAAAAGCCATTATTTTATTCAAGTTAAATGAAGATCTTTTCATTCTTGAACTCTATAAATAGGACCTAGTACCCAGCAATTTCTTCATTCATCAAGCTGAGTTCAGAGCCTACAAGCTGCTAGGAGTACTTTAGAGTGTTAAACACTTGGGTTGAGGTTATAAGCTTAATCATTATAAGCTTAATAAACACTTGGGAAGTAAGGTTTATAATATATTTCGGTTCGAGGTGTAGTTCGATCATAGAAGCATTCAAGGTATTCCAAATTCTAGTTCATTTATGTACTGTTTCCTTAAGATCTTATAGTTTTTCTACTCAAATCCTAACTCGTATTCTCTATTCTTGGTTAGGCATCTAAGATCTTGAACTTAAGATTTTTGTTGGTAAGTATCATTTCAATGGTGTAGTTATTCTTTTCATCTCTATTCCTTAGTATACTCACCTCTCTATTATGGTATTCAGGAGTGTTCCAAAATCCCGACTTTGTTCTCATCATCCCGGTATATTGGTAAGGAAAATAGGATAGTCTTATATGCTTATATGTTATGTTGATATGTTATGATAAGTTATGCTATAATATGTTATGTTATGTTTTCTTATGTTCATGGTTATGATTTACCCTACCTCAGATATTAGACAGGGGACGTAGATGGGTTATCATAAACCTACCATGTGATCTAACCTACCTCAGATATTAGAAAGGGGAAGTAGATGGTTTATCACATGTTTTAATGGCCATTAATAGTATAGTCTTATATGATGTACTTCTTTATAGATATATGTTTATAGTTTATAGTATATGTGTATGATTATGTTTGTAGTAGATTTTCCTTGGTGGGCATTAGGCTCACTCCTTTATGTTTATGTGTGTATGAAAATAGTTTGGCGGCGGAAAAGGATCTTGGCAGCTTGGGGATGTGTATTGAGGCAGGATGGAAACGGTGGATTAAGAGTTCGATTCGAGGATGAAGTTTTAAGTCTTTTAGTTCTAATTTCTATGTATTATTTTTCCGCACTTAATTATGTAACCAATTTATTTAAGCTATGTTTTGCTTTATTTTCAAAACAATGGGATCCCATATCCTAAGTGAGATTTTTATGTATTAAAACCTTTACTTTACAGTTTTAAATAATGTGATGGTGTTTTCATATGTACGTTTTCTTAAGATTAGTATAGTAGTTTCTAATGGTCCAAGTTTAGAATAGTTGGGTCGTTACATACGCCTTCTTGATTTTTGCTGGGGCGGTATGGCTTCTTTCTGGTTTGCATCTACTCAATGCGAGTTCTGTATAAGACTTGAAAAAGTTTTGGGGGAAATGCATAACAAATTGGAGGAGATTATTAATTCTCTTAGTTGCTAAGTAAATTCTTTCCAAAGCTTTTGTATAACTATTTACCAAACATCTTTATTCCTGAACATTTTAAAAGTATATTGATTATTAACCATTTAGTTAATTTGATAAATCAAAACCTTGTAGGACACATAAAAATAAGATAAATTTTAAATCAAGTTGTACTCGGGGAAGGTAAGAGAGACTGTAAAGGCGTATAGTTTTGTTGTATGTGATGAACTGAGCGCGCATAAATTCTTCTGTCATAAAATACACTAGGAAAAGAAAATTCTAAATTTTGCATAGTGAGGGATATGTGCTTTTTGAGTTTTACTATAAGAGTTCCTAGTCATGTGTTAGAAGTTAGAACTTCAACTAAATTTCACTGTGGTCTAAAGTCTCGTATTCTTTTTCTTTCTAATACAGTGTTCTTCTACTTCTTTCCTATATGTTCAACGTTTTGGTCTTTGGCTGAGATCAACTTTGGTAATATTCTCTGGTTTATGTTAACAGTGTGAATTAAGTTTCTTACTTGAGATTATGAATGAGGTTTTTGGTTTTAGGATATTACCTGATGCTTTCTAATTTCTAGGTGGCTGGTACTTTTAGGAAATCATTACGACTCACACATGTGGGCCACGAAAGCATCTTGTAGATTTTGTGAATAATAGTTCTAATCTAATTTTATTGATAAATAGTATGGCCTATATATAGGCTGAATACAAAGAGCTAGATAAAAAGGAAAAAAAATACAGCCTAAACTTAGCTGTACAAAAAACTCTAGATATTTACAATGATATTTCTACACTCCCCCTCAAGCTGAGTTGTATATGTTATACAAACCAGCCTAGAATTAAATTCTTCAACAATTGTTCTCGGTAGGGCCTTTGTTAGGATGTTGACAATTTGTTTCTTTGTAGAAATGTAGTTGAACTCAATGATCTTTGAATTCACCTTCTCAGAAATGAAGTGTCTGTGTATTTCAACATGTTTAGTTCTGTCGTGGTGAGCCGAATCTTTAGCAATGCTAATTGCAGCTTGACTATCACTGTGCATTTTAAAGGACTCAGGAGAGTCAAACCTCAATTCATTCATAAGCCTTTTGATCCACATCCCTTCACAAATACCTAAGGCCAAAGCACGATATTCTGACTCTGCACTACTCCTTTGAGACCACAGACTGCTTTTTACTGTGCAAAGTAACTAAATTACCCCATACATAGGTGCAATAATCATTGGTTGATTGACTGTCGATCAGCTCTCCAGCCCAACTAGAGTCTGTGTAAACTTCCAAATCTTGGTTGTTGTGTTTTCTGAAGAGCAAACCAAGACCTGGTGTCATTTTCAGATACTTAGAATACAATACACTACTTCCAAGTGCTCCTCACAATGACTGTGCATATGTTGACTAACAACGCTGATAGGGAAGGTGATATCAGGTCTAGTATGAGAGAATAGATTAGTTTTCCTACTAATCTTTGATAGCTCCCCCACTGTAAAGCGTGGTCTAATTCTATTATTTTATTAAAAAAAAACGCCGCTCAATTCATAGTTATTAGAAAAATACCACTTTAAGGAAAAACTCAGCGGGGCCTTGATAAAACATACAAATTTGGCCCAATAGTTGAAAAATAAAATAATGTGTCTTTATGCAATATCCAGATATGAAATAAAATTTTAAGTCTCACTGACACAATTGAAATAAAAATCATAACATAAGTTCTTTTATTCTTGGCGCTCAACTTGATCGTTGTTCGTTCATAGGACACCCCACGCCACACATACTTAGATGTCGGAACTCCTTTCATTTCTCCTTATTGCTTATCTGAAAGGGGGAAAGTAAGGGGGTGAGCTAAAATCCAAAGGAAGTACAACAATATCAAAGAAAACGCTAGAAGAGCATGTATCGTAACTCAAGGCAAAACATATCATCTTCATACTCATTTGTTTATAATCATAATCGCAATCATAGTCATACATCACAATCACACATCATAATCATACTCTTTGTGAACATGGCACCCCTATTATCCATGTCACATCTTGAGGCAACCAGTAAAAACATAAGCTGGTAAGACCTCCTCCATGAGGTAAACAGGATCTCAAGTCCTTGAATAACCTCGACGCATCTACCCTTTGAGTTACGTCATGTCCTTAGCAACTTCTTTGTTGCGTCACGTTCAATATGCTAGCAACATTTTCTTTTCATTCATCAGACAAGTGCATGTGTCACAATTCACATTAAAACATAGAAATTACACATTCCATAGCACTTGACTTATCATAACATATCAAAACATAAAATTTACAATTTTCATAACACTTGACTTATCATGACATATCAAAACATAGGATTTACACTTTATTTCTTGCAACATAACAAGTCATACCTTTCATAGCATAATACATAGAAAATTCTATCTAACTTCCTTATCTCAGGTCCAAGCAAAGTAAAGTGTGAATACGTCACAACAAACCTATAATCATAATCAAACGTTCGTCTTTAAAATCATGTCAGAATACACATACCCAACATACATACCCCACTTGTGCATGGGCCATGCACACGTGACACAAGTTGCACTACAATTATAAACATACAATAATTCCACATAAAATCATAAAAGAATAATGCAAATAATTCTACCAATCAATCATTCATGGTTACAAAATAAAAATCATATGTTTGAATAATAGGTACATGGTTGAACGTAAAAATACACTTGCATGTAACATGCATACGTGGGAGTGTTATTAAAATTTACTGATTAAAGTCGATAATTTCTACATGCTCATTTCATTGCCTTTTCTAAAAAATCCAGCAAGCATATATAATTTACCACTTAATTATTGCTTCATCTTTCTTGTAACCACATATTTGTCATTCAAAAATTTTATTACAAAAAAAAATTAATTTACTAAAATAATTCATTAGCTTTTAATTTCTCATAAAATAATAATCTCATTTCTTATTAAATAAAAATTTAAAAGAATGTGACAATATTTGTAGTTACTTATAATTACTAAATGAATTTCTTGATCACCTTTAGAAAAATAATTTTATTTATAAAAAAAATGCATAATTATAAATGAGAAAATACATATTTAAAGTGTGAAAAAAATCACATTTAACATGTATAAGATCTAAGACTTGATTCCACTTCAACAAAATAGGAGTTTAATGACTATATGGGGGAGACATTGTAGACATTTAATGTCTCCCCCTACGGGAGACGTTATTGGAGGAACCATCATAAGTGACCCTACGATGACTCCCAAGGGGAGACGTTGAATGTCTACAATGTCTCCTTACGGGAGTCATCATTGGTTTTTGTATTTTTTTTATAAAAAATTATTAAATAATTATTTTTAATATATTAATTAATAGAATAAAATTGATTTATTATATATTTAATTAAAATAGATATAAACGAAATGAACTTATTAATAAAAATGATATATTCATTAATTAATATATTTAATTATATAAAATATATCAAATAATAAACTCATATCAAATCAGAGAACCAAAATTTCTTGAAGAATTAAGAAAATAAATATAAATTTAACAACCAATGATTTACAACCAAAGAAAAATCTCAATCTTCATGAAATGAATATTTCAGACCACAAAGACAACAAATAACACACCAAATCTCCCAAAGTTTCAAAAAATTAATTCAAACAGATTTTAACAAAAAAAAAGAAGAAATCATGTGCTCCATTAATTCTTCACATTTTAAAACTATGTTATTTACTTGTCCAGTTCGTGAAACAAGGCCATCCTCACGCGACCATCGTCGTTAGCCCAGCCTTGTCCCCCATGTGCGCTTTCCATCGTCGGAGCCTCCAAGAACATCAAAGACCCGCCATCGACTTGCAAGAAATATGAAGAAAGCCACTGCCCATGCCTCGGCGATCATCTTTGCCGTCTTCACGCACTCATCTCCTCCTCCAACCTTCAAGAAAACTAAGAGGTAGTGAGAGATGGAGATACACAAAGAGAGAAAATGGATATGTTAAGAAGAGGAGAATGAGAGATGAATGTGTTTGAGAGGCAGCTAGGGTTTAGGATTTATATACATCTAACGTCTCCCTAGGGGAGACGTCATAGACATGTAACATCTTCCCTCGAGCGACGTGCCATACACCTACTTTTAGTGTTTCGCAATAGTTTTAATGACTTACAATTGTGCTCATAAACAAAAAATTTCAATGACTCCCCTCATAAGACTTTAAAAATATCTTCTAGTTTTTAATGTCTTCACCATAGGTGCAAGACATCAATGGGAGCCATCAAAAGTAGAAATTGTTGTAGTGTTCATTTGAGCATATGTTTTACTTATCTTATTTAAAAGATATTTTCTCTTAATAAACCAAAAATTCCAGCAAGCATTTTATTTATTTAAAATCACATAATTGAACTAAAACCATATTTTCTTTCACAAAATAAATAAAAAAAACTGCATGTTCTTATTTTGAATAAAAACCTATTATCATGTGAAATGAAATGCCTCTTGCTTATATAAACATCAAAACATCATTTTAAGGCTTCTCTTGTGCATTTTTAAAATCATTTAATATCATCACCACCAAATAAATAAATAAAAACAACAAGCTTATATTTATCAAGATTGCATCTTTAATGATGCTAACACATAACCTAACATGTTTCTACACTTGAACAATTCAAGAATACATTTAATCATGCAAAACCATCATCAAAATCAAAATAAACCTACATCATAATGCATGCTCATGTTGAATCCTATACAACCTAATAACATGAAATATCACAATTAACAATATGCTCATTAACCCAAAATAGTAGAGTAAAGTTAAGAAAACCAACCAAAGTTCATAACCCTTTTATTAAAGCACAAGGCTGAAACCTACAACATGTTTCTATCTCTTGTTGTTTCCAAACCCAAAACAAAACCTAGCATACTCCTATGATCATCAATGAAAACATGTAATTCAATAATAACCCCCCCCCCCCCCCCCCCCCCCCCATGCAAAAAGGACCCCTAGGCCGAAACCCTATACTCATGGTCAAACCACTCAAATCTTTTTGCATGCATACATACATCAATCTCATTCTTGTTTCCATTTTTCAATTAAAACCTAACATGCCTCTACTCAAAATATCTTACCAATACATGTATTCTTCATAGCAACATCAATAAAATAATGACATAAGCCACACCTACACAATAAAACAACAATCAAACACTCATAAACAATATCCTCATGAAAACAAAACAACAAGAACCAAAATGACAAGAATAATCACCATAAGATAAAAGTTTCCCATTACCTCTCTTGCTAGCACTCAAGGACCCAAAACACTGGCCACCACCTTTGATCAACCCCCCCTAGGGATTTCGAACCGTAATACCTTTCTTCTTCCTTCTTCTTTTCCTCTTCTCCTAGCCTCACGAGCCCTTCTCTCCTCCTTCTTTCTCTAGGTTTCGGCAGCCACTACAAATGAGCCTCAAAATCTCACTTGTTTTCCCTTCTTAACCTAGCCGAACCTCTTGAATCACTTGCCCAAAATTAAGCCTCAATCTCCCCTTAATTCCCTCTCCCCAATTCATGTGATTTCCATCTATGGCCTAATTGATTTGTGTACAGAATGGAAACTCTCCCGATGCACTCACACTATCCTTGGATGAACCCATCACTCTCTCTCTTTCTATACTCGGCCAAAGGAGGCTTTTCACACTCCATTATTCAAATTCTAACTTTCCCAATGTTGCTACAAATCATTACCATTTAATTTTCTCATTTATTCTTTTAATTAAATAAATAAACAAATAAATAAAATGGGAAAACACATGGTAGTCTATATTGTATGTTCACCATGCATACCATGTATACCATTCACATGCACACACACAAGTGCTCAACTGCATCTCTACTAACCATGCACCTTGGTGCACACAACCGAAACTCATGAATTCATAAATAAAACAATTAAACAAATTTAAATTCACATAACTTTTACCAAGAAATTCAAACAATTAATAATAAATTTCTAACATTTAACAATTAATAATAAAATAAAGCACACAAATTAATTAAAATAAAAAAGTTGGTGCGCTACAATATACCCTACTCAAAATGAATTTCGTCTTGAAATTCTTTCTTACCAAATAACTCAGGGTATCTTTCTCTCATGTCTTCCTCCAGCTCTCATGTTGCTTCTCTTTTCGTGCTATTCTTCCACAAGACCTTAACTAATGGAATCCTTTTGGATCTCAGTTCCTTGATTCCCTTTTTAATGATACACTCTAGTTGCTCATCATAACTCAGATCCTGCTTCAGCTGTAACAACTCATAACTCAGAACATGAGAGGGATCTGACACGTACTTACGCAATATTGAGATATGAAAGAAGTTATGCGTTTCAGCTAGTGCTAGGGGCAGTGCTAAACGGTATGCAACTAGCCCAACCTTATCCAAAATCTCAAATGGACCTATAAATCTCGGGCTCAATTTTCCTTTCTTCCCAAAATGCACCCTTCATTGGCAAAACTCTCAAGAATACAAACTCGCCAACTGAAAACTCGATGTCTCTTCTCTTAAGGTCGGCGTAGCTCTTTTGCCTACTTTGAGCGATAAGCATCCTTTGGCGAATCTTCTCAATCACCTCGTTGGCTTCCCTAACTGCCTCAGGGCCTAAAATCTGCTTCTCCCCAAACTCACCCTAGTGCAAGGGAGATCTACATTTGTGCCCATAAAGAATCTCATAGGGAGCCATCCCAATAGTGGATTGATAGCTATTGTTATAGGAGAACTCCATCAGGGGTAGATATCGACTCCATGAACCTGAAAAGTCCAACGCACAACATGTAACACCCTGGTTACCCCAGAACAGTTACATTGAACGGTGAACCATAAATTTGACTCGCTACCCGAGTCCTTTAGTTAAAAACGTGCTTCTAAGTGTTATTAACAGGCTAAGGTGGAAAACCAATAAAAAGGAAAGGATATATTTTATTAAGTGCATAAAACTATTCATGGGCCCATAAAAACTTTTACAAGTTATTTACAACTCAAACTGGTCATTACTATTTCAAATTTACAAACCCGCTGACCTAAGCAACAAAAATAGGGTAAACCCCCTAGTTCCTATGAGAACTCCTTGGCCGTGATGGTCAAGCGGCCTCATATGTACATTGTACCACCTAAGCTCTCCACTCAGGGCTGGGTGAGATTTTCTTTCCCTTTACCTGCACCACATAGCACCCATGAGCCAAAGGCCAGCAAGAAAACGCAATATTGCATATAGATATTATCAACTGATTATTATTATAATCACACAGAGTTTATAGTTCTTAAACAGATGAGTGAAATATCACTTGAGGTTTTCGTAAACCATAATGAGTGACTGACAATCAAGTCACTAATTTAAACAGATGAGTGACTGCTGGATAAGTCTCTAACTTAACAGATGAGTAACTGATGGGTAAGTCTCTAACTTAACAGATGAGTGACTGATGGGTAAGTCACACAAGGGCTTTTAGTTTTCATCGAACTTGAGGTCGGTCCGGCATTAACGCTCTTCTGAGTCATTTAATGCATATGTCGATTAGATCTAATCTTTATTGGCTTGCGTTGAACACGCTAAGGCCGTCCTGACTTATAAGTCAGCACTATGTGACCAGTGCACAGTACCACTGCAGAACTTGACTAATAAGTCCCAACTTCACAGTTGATACTGACACCTTTGCCAAATCTGACTAATTAGTCAGTACCATGCACAAGTGAGCAAGATTTTCTAAGCATTCAATGATCAATCCATGTCCACATTTACACAATCAACATGCCTTAAGAATAACCATGCATGTCACATATGGGGTGCAGTTTTCTTACCTCTGATTCGAGCGAGAATGAATAAAAGAACGACCCTTGAGAACGATCTGACTTTTAGTCCTTTAGCGGTCACTTAGTCATAACCAAATATGGGACACCATCAATAAAATGATTAACAAAGGTTCCCAAACCAAGATCTAGCCTCCGGGACATCAATCCCCACTAATCCGAGTAGTAGGAACAATCCCGAGGCCTAAAACCAAGTTCCCGGGGCCAAAACACTCAAACGGGCTCAAACCTGTCCAAGGGCTATGGCCCTAACACCTTGGGTCGTGGCCCCCAGCCACTCCAGGAGCAAGGGCCGCGGTGCCCTACACCTAGGGCGGCGGCACCCAGCAAGGAAAAATCACTCCACCAGCTTCTTCGAGCTAAGGCCGCGACGCCCAAGAACAGGGCCGCAGCCCCCAACCCAGAACCATCCCCAAACTCGTTTTCCTTCATTCCAAACCCTCCAAAAACATACCTAAACTATAACGCCCTGGATAACCAAGATCGTTACACTGTGTGTTTGAAATAATGCGAGACTTGCTAACCAAGTCATTTGATTAAAAATGTGAATCTAATGATACAAACAGGTTAGGTTTAAAAGATTTTGGTTATAAACGAATAATTTTTCATTAAAATACATGTTTGGTACATGGGATCCCAAATCAAGGTTTAAATAATGTAATTACAGAATTTCCAAAGCTTATAAATAACCAAGCCACTCTAATGGAAAAATACACTTTTTAGGTTCTCATTCCTGTACAATTCCTCGACCGTGGCGACTGAGCAGCTGACAATGTACACCTCGCCCCCAAAGCTCTCCAACCCATGGTTAACTTGCCTTACCCTTGCCCTTACCTGCACCCATGAGCCAAGGTCCAGCAAGAAAACATAACATTTAAAACACAATCACTAATAATATTCAATTATCTCACAAGACATAACCAGGTACTCAACGATACACAACATTCACCCACTCAACGATAATATTCAACAAGCTAACAATCTGCCATTCAACTAACCAGCATATCATAATTATCATAATAATGGCACTCAAATCACATGATAGTTAGGGCCGACAACTTAGGTCGCACCCTCTGTTTAACCCACTGGCTCCGGCCCTCTTAAACCGAGCTCAGTGCATAATAAGTTTTCCTCAACTACCAGTGGCCGAGCCGCGCCCTGTGTGCAAGTGTAAACTCTGGCGCTCTTAGGCCACACGTTTACTATTTACATGGCGTGATACCATCCATTTACAATTCACATGGTATAATACCATCCTCTTTAAAGAGCATACAAAACAGGGAACCCTTAGTCCCATTATAAATTCCACAACCAAGTGCAGTTTTATTACCTTTAATTCCAAGTGCTTTAATTAAGAGAGACGACCCCCGAGCACGATCCTGCCCCGAGCCCAAGCACACACCTAGTCACAGCCATGATAAAGGATTCCATCAATAATTGCATAAGGGTTTTCGGATAGAATTCTCGCCTCCGGGACATCGAATTCCACCAAACACGGTAGTGGGATCGATCTCAAGCACCAAAGGTTAGGTTCCCACGCTTAAAAACTCCAAAACGCCACAAATTCCCTTAAGGGCCGCGACCCCTAAGACCTGCGCCGTGGCCCACCCCCTAAAATAGAGGCTAGGCCTCTCTGACCACAGACACGTGCCGCGGCCTGCCCCTGTGGCGCCGCGATGCTCCCTCATCTCAGAGCCCTCCTGGCTTTTCCTTGCTCCGAAGGGCCGCGACACTCTAGAACAGAGCTGTGGCCTAGCCCCGCGAACCCAGAAAAACGACCATTTGTAACATTCAAACCTCAACCAAATCCACCCTAAACCATCCCAATAACACAATTCAATTATCCCAACATTCTAACATGATTTCACAACATAACCCAACAGAAATCTAGTCTAGAAATCCATAAAAACATCATTTCAATCTTTTGAACCCACACACTCAAGCACACTCAAACCAGCCATGAAAACACTAGAATTCAAACATTAAATCATAATTTCGAGCTTACCTTCACTGCAGAACAAATTCTCCAAGTTATTTCTGGGCTAACTCCCAAGTTCCTAGCTTCAACTCAGTCCTTAAATATCATAACCATAAACACCCTTAAAACCCAGCCAAAACACAGAATTTTAATGATCAAGGGTATGATTCAGCTCTTACCTTTGTTTCTAGCTTGTTTCCCCTAGCTTCCACTGAATTAAACCTTCAATTTCTCAGCTCAAACTCTAATTTCCAGCCACAAATCCTTTGGTTTCACTAAGTTCCTTGAGAGAAAAGGAGAGAGGGAGAGAAGAGTCGGTTCCTTGAGTTTCTACTGTTTCCTCTTTTTTTCTTAGTCTAACATTAGTTACTTAAGTCTATCCCGAGGCTCGCGGTACCGGAAACATCCCCGAGGGCAAAACGGTAAAATTTCCCAATATTCCCACTTAGGCTTCCTAACCTCAAATATATCTCCAATTATTTATTTCCATAACCCGATAATCCAAATAATCATCTAATACCCGAAATACCCCTTGACTTGCCCCAAGTCAAGTACCGGGCCCCGTTGTGATTTTCCCGCTACTTGCTCCCTAGGATCGCCTCGTGTCGAAAGCTGCAAACACATATATCCACATAATAATGTGGTCTTAATAGATTATCACAAAATCACTTTTATGCCCTAACGGACCAAAATTACTAGTATGCCCTTACAACCAAACAGGGCCCACATGCTTATCAAATACTCGTAAACATGCATTTCACATAATCATGCATACCACACCACTAATTCACACAACTTTCAATTATGCCCTTCGGCACACTAATCAAGGCCCTTAAGCCTTATTAGTAATTTTGGGTCATTACATAAACACTTCCAAATCATCAAATCAAAGTTCCCAAGCTTCCCAATGATCCAAAACCATCAAATCCCGAGGCTCAAACGAACCAAAAACTCAGCGATTCACGAAATCCAATTTGAAGCTTAGAAACACTAAAAACTCAAAACTTAAAACTTAGATTACCTTTCATTAGGTTGTTTCTCATCAAATCCTTCGGTCAAGAAGCTTCTAATCTTTCCTAGGATTGCTATGCCTCGATCCTCACTTGATTCCGACTCCTAGAACTTGAGATTTCTTCGAAAATGCTTTGAACGGTAAAATGAACTGACGAGAAAAGAACGAGAGGTTTTCTAACGTACGGTTCTATCTGACAAGCTACTTCAAGCTTAAGTAACCTCAAATAAAACCTAGTGCTCGGGACCCCAAAAACCTCCCCAGGAACATTATAGTCAAAACTCCCAAAATTTCCTTATGATCTCAATAACTCCCAATTTATCATCAAATAACATTCTCATAACTCAATATCCTAATAAAAGACCTCCGTTATGAAAAAACCGCTAATTTATAATTTAAGACCGTCTCATGCCGAATAGCTCGCATATATCTCCATAATAATGGGATCTCATTCACAAATCACAACATGCACCCAAATATACAAATTGTAAGAGAATATTATTTTATTGCTCAATGGAAAAGTGGAAAAACAAAAAATAAAACTCTATGCAAAGAATACAATGGACAAGATGATAGATAAATAGGTTTACAACTCAATGACCAACAATACAAGTAAATGTAGAAAAGAGAGAAAGAAGATAATTATTAGAACTAAAACTCTAAAACAAAAGATACCAATAAATATGTAAATGGAAATAGAAGAAGAGGATTACAAACTCAATACAATAATAATACAAGAAGAACAACTTAATGAAAATATCAATGGAAAACACAAACTCACACTCAACCAAAGTGTAGAGTAGTGGGGATCACCAACTTGAACAAGATTCAAAACCTTTGTCCAAAAGCTTATTTCCCCCTATTCTCTAAGCACTAAGGGATCTCTATAGGAAATAGCTCTCTGCAATTATCAAGCCTCTATGGTGTATTTTTCAGCCAAGTGCTTTGTGGATGAAAAATGGTGTGTCAAACAAGTGAGCATTAGGCTCCTATTTATAGAGTTTGAGATACCCTTTGGATTTCAAATTCCACCAACCTCCATGGCTATTACTAATGTTTAATTGGATTAATATGAAATTAAAATTGAGATTTTGGAGTTATCTGGGATTTTAGAACCGTTCAACACTTTTGGAAAAAACTGAAAATTTGGCCTGAAATGCACCTGTGGCTGCGGCCACTGCTCTCTGTCCCCCAGGCCGCGGCCACCATCATTCAATGGCCGTGGCCACAGCCCATTTTCAGCACTTGAAAATGTGTTGTTTTTCCAAACGGTTCCAAACCCTCCCAAATGATTTTGTAACTCCCAAAACACATTATTGGGGTTAAAATCATATCTCCAACAGCCATATTTCATAATGGCTTTATGAAATCCAATCTCAAATGTGTAACATATATTATACACATTATTGGGTAATATTTGGGAGTTACAAATTTGTAACTGATTTTGTAACTCCAAAATATGTCACATTTGGGCACACACATGTATCCAATTTTGTGACTCTCAATAATATGTTACAAGGTGTGACAAATCACATTTTGTCACATTATTTAATCTAATATTATATTATATGAAATAATATAACATTCCCCCACTAGATTAAATAATCACTTTTTGTAACACTTATTTAATCAATCAAACATTATATTAAAATATAATATTCCCCCACTTGATTAAATAATCATTCTCTATAGAAACCTTTGCATTGGTGCATAAAGTAAAATGTCTTTCGACTTGAATTTTACCTTAGTGTAATTATCACAAAGTTTGTTGAAATTTTGGTTGCCGAAGCATTGAACCACTATCCCTTGATAACACACACACCTTTGCTATGTTCACTTGAGACCTCAATGTCTCGATTTTGCACCGTTAATGGCCATGTGCACATTCCATTCATAGAATTTTCTTGAGAATGACTCCCAATTCTCATGAGGGGCGGCACCACCCCTAGGTCTATATAGGTAGAACTCTTACAGTATTTTGTTACCCTAAAATACTTCTCTTTTCAAGACTGAGTTCTATTAAAAAAACCTTTCGGTTTTAACCCTCATTTTGGTAACACACTAGTACTCATATCTCAGATGGGACAAAATTTGAGTACTACTACTATTCACTTGATTGACTTGTTATTACCTATTGAACCTAATACTAGTTTGGTGACAAGTATTAAGATAGGTTACCATCAACCGTGAATCTCTTTAGGGAGTCTAAGTCCCATCCCTTGAGATGTAGAAATGATTCCATTTGAATCATTTCTTTTCTCATGTATGCGTACTTAGACACTCTCATTATTTTATTCAAACTTTGTTGCTAGCCATAGTTTGATTAAAATAGTTGCCTCTTTAAAATAGTGAATTTGACTAAATAGTTGCCTCTTTAAAATAGTGATTTTGACCATAGTCAGCACTCCCACTATTTTATAGTTTAATATCCAAGATAAACATTTGAATATTAATTCTAGAAACCTCTTTGTTTCTAAAATTCTCCTTTATGTTTTAAGTTGATTCCTTCTTGAATCAAAATATTACAAACAGTAACTTTAGACACCAAGCATGTCTAGATTTATCCATTCTATATATAGCGAATGTGATTTAGAATGTGGAATTCAAAATCACATATTTGATAGGATGACCAAATTAATCAATTGATTAACAACAAAATAAATTGATTAACTTTGGAGCATCACCCCCACATTTCTCACATAGTGATAATAAAATACCACTTTAAAAAAGAAATCTCTTTATTTCTAATAAGTCATTTATCCTCCAAGATAAATCTAGACCTATGATTCTCAAAGTTCATCATGAGTCCTTAAGCTTCATGATAAACATTCAATAGATCAAGATAAAAAACCTCAATGTTTATCTTGATTCATTTACTTGCTAAAGAAATGCACACTTATTTGAAAGTAACTTTCACTTGGTTGCTTTCTTTTATATATTTCACAAAATAAAATGTGAACACAAGTGTAATGTGAGAATTTCTCAAACAAATAATCACATTATGAAATAATAGGTCTACACACTTACCTATTATTTTAACAAGTTCATTTTGGAACTTTGTTAATATCTCACACAAATGTCTCATAGAAAAATAAAGAATCATCATAGAATAATACTTTAATTTTATTGATAGCTTTCAAGAGTACAAGATTTATTACAAAATAATAATTTTCCCAATAAGGCACATAAACATGGTAATCATGCTAGGATCTCTTCTTCCTTTTCTATAGCATTTACCTCATTCTCATGTGGGTCCTTTCGGAACCTACACACTCTAGCATAGTGCCCGGGTTTTCCACAAACAAAACAATGACCTCTCACGTCTTTGAATTGTCCATGATCTTTCTTTGGACCTAAAGGGTTCCCACTACCCCTTTGTTGTTGTTGTTGCCCTTTGGATGCTTGTGTGAAACCGCATTGGCCTTGGAAGTCTCATCTTTAGACTCATTCACACCCTTGTCTCTTATTCCTCTTCAATTCTAATGTGTTTTTGGATCTCTTCCAAAGTGTAATCCTCATTCTTATGGAGGATTCTTTTCCTATAGCTCCTCCAAGTTGGTGGTAATTTTGCCACTATTGCACCAACTTGGAAGGCCTCGGGAAGCTCAATCTTGAGAACTTTCAACTTGTTCACAATCACTTGTAACTCATGAATTTGAGGTACAAGAGTTTTCCCATCAATGAAAGAAAATTCAAAATATTGAGAAATTAAGAATTTTCTTGTACCTTCTTCCTCAACCTTGTACTTACTCTCCAAGGCATCCCAAATCTCCTTCGCGAATTTGGTATTGGTATAGAGATCATATAGCCTATCGGATAGGGCATTAAGGATATGACCCCTACAAAGAAGGTTGTCCTCTTCTCTCTTCCTTCTTTTCTCCACCTCTTCGGGAGTGTCTTTGTTGGATGGTTCGACTAGAGGTGCCAAGGATGACTCAAGGATGTAGGCTATCTTGAGTGTTGTCAAAAGGAATTTCACCTTGTCTTGCCACCTAGTGAAATTGGATCCATCAAACCTATCCAACCTCACTAGGTCTTGGTTCATGATCTTGATGGTCTCCCCTTCCATTGAAACAAAGAGAAAAATAAGCTTTTGATTGTTAGAGAATATTATTTTATTGCTCAATGGAAAAGTGGAAAAACCAAAAATACAACTCTATGCAAAGAATACAATGGACAAGATGATAGATAAATAGGTTTACAACTCAATGACCAACAATACAAGTAAATGTAGAAAAGAGAGAAAGAAGATAATTATTAGAACTAAAACTCTAAAACAAAAGATACCAATAAATATGTAAATGGAAATAGAAGAAGAGGATTACAAACTCAATACAATAATAATACAAGAAGAACAACTTAATGAAAATATCAATGGAAAACACAAACTCACACTCAACCAAAGTGTAGAGTAGTGGGGATCACCAACTTGAACAAGGTTCAAAACCTTTGTCCAAAAGCTTATTTCCCCCTATTCTCTAAGCACTAAGGGATCTCTATAAGAAATAGCTCTCTGCAATTATCAAGCCTCTATGGTGTATTTTTCAGCCAAGTGCTTTGTGGATGAAAAATGGTGTGTCAAACAAGTAAGCATTAGGCTCCTATTTATAGAGTTTGAGATACACTTTGGATTTCAAATTCCACCAACCCCCATGGCTATTACCAATGTTTAATTGGATTAATATGGAATTAAAATTGAGATTTGAGAGTTATTTTGGATTTTAGAATCGTTCAACACTTTTGGAAAAAACTGAAAATTTGGCCTGAAATGCACTTGTGGCTGCGGCCAGGGACATCAGT
Source organism: Humulus lupulus (assembly GCF_963169125.1). Classification (NCBI taxonomy): domain Eukaryota; kingdom Viridiplantae; phylum Streptophyta; class Magnoliopsida; order Rosales; family Cannabaceae; genus Humulus; species Humulus lupulus. Next base: position 18,280,251 of record NC_084801.1, on the reverse strand, counting down.
GGCCGCGGCCACTGCTCTCTGTCCCCCAGGCCGCGGCCACCATCATTCAATGGCTGTGGCCACAGCCCATTTTAAGCACTTGAAAATGTGCTGTTTTTCCAAACAGTTCCAAACCCTCCCAAATGATTTTGTAACTCCCATGTTGACGCGGTTCTTCGCCAACAGGTAATTAAGAAAATAAGAGAAAGAGATTAGTGCTTAATACTGAACCGAAATAGATAAACGATCTTTTTATGGACTGATGACACAACTGTGTTTTTAGGTGGTTCAAAGGTTAAAATCATTCTACTCCACTAGCCAATATTATTACTATATGCCTGGTATTCTTTACAGGGTATTTCCTTACACAATAGAATCCAATCCCTTGCAACTCCCAGGGTCTCCATATTTATAGGAGAGGGCACCTGGGAGTTGGTAAGGGAGGTCATCCCGTGACCTTCTTACCTATCATGTCACTTCTGTGACATTCATGATTAATTCCTAAAACCTGACAAATGAAGTGTGGTCTAATCAATAGGTAAGGGGGATAATGGGCCGCACGGCCCAACCCAGTCGTGGGTGCCTGAATACGCACGTTCATTCTGCGTGTCCGAGAATTCAGGGATATATCAGACACGTGATGTCTAATATATGCACGTTTACATTGTGTGGTTGACTTTATAAAAGGTCATAGCCTCCACATCCAGCTCGTATACCGAACTGGATGCCTTCTCGGTCTGCGGCCTTCATAGCCCTGACTCGGCCCTTGAGTTATCTTGACAAACCTTTTGGTTACCTCGAGCTAAAGAGGTAGGACCTGACGACGGAAGCTCCGGTCATGGGGTATCCACGTGGCTGATATAATTAGGCCATATCTCAACTCGCTAATAGTCCATTGGAAAATCAGGGCGTACATCCCAAAACACATTATTAGGGTTAAAATCATATCTCCAACAGCCATATTTCATAATGGCTTTATGAAATCCAATCTCAAATGTGTAACATATAATATACACATTATTGGGTAATATTTGGGAGTTACAAATTTGTAACTGATTTTGTAACTCCAAAATATGTCACATTTGGGCACACACATCTGTCCAATTTTGTGACTCTCAATAATATGTTACAAGGTGTGAAAAATCATATTTTGTCACATTATTTAATCTAATATTATATTATATGAAATAATATAACACAAATATGCCCTCAACGGGCCAAATTACCAAAATATCATAATAATCAAATGTGGACCCACATGCATGCATATAACATCATATTATAATATAATTCACATAAACATGCATATATTCATTTAATGGCATAATTAAACAATTATGGCCCTCCGAGCCTACTAATCTAGCCATTAAACCGCATTAGGGATTTCAGGGCATTACACAACATCTCAACATATCTTTTAGGATCTGAATAGTCCTCTCATACTGTCCATCGGTCTGGGGATGAAAAGTGGTACTGAACTTTAACTTTGTACCCATAGCTTTCTACAATCCCTTTCAAAAGTTCGATGTGAACACTGATCCTTGGTCAGAAATAATCGACTTTGGAACCCAATGAAGTCTCACTATCTCGCTCACATACAACTCTGCATACTGATCCGTTGAGTAGGAGGTCTTAACTGGTATAAAATGGGCGGACTTAGTCAGTCAGTCCACTATTACCCAAGCAAAATCATGTTGTTTTGCGGTCCTAGGTAACCCTACCACAAAATCCATCGCTATGTCTCTAGGACATAGAGTGGCTGCAGTAGCTCGGCTGGCCTTTGGTGTTCTGCTTTGACTTGCTGACATGTCAAACACCTAGCAACAAACTCAGCAACATCTTTCTTCATTCCAAGCCACCAATACAATGCTTTAAGGTATTGGTACATCTTTGTTAACCCTGGATGTAAGGAATAGGGTGTTGTATGCGTCTCTTTCATAATACTTGCCTTAATTTCATCATTGTTAGGCACATAGATCCTATCCTTATATCTCAGCAATCCCTCGATGTACATAGTGAAGTCACCGCTACCACTTTCATGTATCGAAACCTCTTACTTCATTAGGGCTTCATCCACCTTCTACCTTTCTCTAATTTGTTCCAATAGGGAGGACTGTAGAGTGAGGTTTACTAGGCCTCCTGTTACTAACTCAATACCCGCGTTTATAATCTCTTTTTGCAGAGGTGTCTCTATTATGCTCAGAATTGAGATACTCCCATGTCCTCGCCTACTCAATGCATCAGCCACCATGTTGGCTTTGCCTGAGTGGTATAGAATCTCACAATCGTAGTCCTTCACTAACTCCAACCACTGCTGTTGTCTCATATTCAGCTCTTTCTGAGTGAAGAAGTACTTCAGACTTTTGTGATCGATGTAAATTTTACACTTATCCCCATAAAAGTGATGTCTCCATATTTTCAGTGCGAACACCACTGCTGCTAACTCAAAATCATGGGTGGGTTATCTCTACTTATAGTCCTTGAGCTACCTTGAGGCATAGGCTACCGCCTTCCCATTCTACATCAACACGCAACATAAACCGTTCTTAGATGTGTCACAATACACCATGAACTTCTCGCCCTCTGTGGGAACACAAAGGATAGGTGCAGAGATCAACTTATCCTTCATAGTCTGAAAGTTTTCTTCACACTTTTCCGTTCACGTGAACTTTTGGTGTTTGTGGGTTAAGTTGTTCAAGGGTGTGGCAATCTTAGAAAAACCCTCGACAAACTTCCGGTAATAACCCACTAACCCTAAGAAGCTTCGAACCTCCGAGGCATTATTGGGTTGGGGCCAGTCTCTAATGGCCTCGATCTTTGCTGGATCCACTGCTATTCCATTCTTGGGCATTATATGCCCTAGGAAGGTCACTTGTTCCAACCAAAATTCACACTTAGAGAACTTAGCATATAGCTAATGTTCTCGAAGTCTGTTAAGCGTTAACCTCAGGTACTCTGCATGCTCTTCCTTAGTCTTTGAGCAGATAAGGATGTTGTCTATAAACACCATCACAAATTTATCCAAGTAATCCTTAAATACTTTGTTCATCATGTTAATGAACATTGTTGGGGCATTAGTGAGTCCAAAAGAAATCATTAGGAACTCATAATGTCTGTAACGAGTTCTGAAAGTTGTTTTTGGAATATCTCCTTCGTTCACTTTCAGCTGTTGGTACCCAGATTGCAGATCAATATTTCAGAACACTGCTGCCCCTTGCAGTTGATCAAAGAGCTCATCTATCCTGGGCAAAGGATATTTGTTCTTAATCTTGACCTTATTGAGTTCTCGATAATCGATGCACATTCTCATACTTCCATCATTCTTTTTCACAAACAGAACTAGTACCCCCCATGGCAATTGACTAGGTCGTATGAACCCCTTGTCCAACAATTCATGTAGCTAGGTCTTGAGTTCCTTCAACTTTACAGGTGCCATTCAGTAGGGCGCTTTGGATATTAGTGTTGTTTCTAGTGCAAGTTCGATCACGAATTCGATTTCTCTGTCCGGGGGTAAACTTGGAAAGTCCTCGGGAAACACTTACGGAAACTCACAAACAATGTGGACATTTTCTAGTTTCAACTCCATCTCCTTAGATTTATCCACCACATTTGCCAAATATGTTGAACACCCATGCTGCATCATGTTCTGAGCTTCCAATGCCGATATAATGGGTATACGAAATCTCGTCACTTCTCCCTTAAAAGAAAAGAGTTATCCTTCCTTCGGTCTGAACTCTACTGTCTTCCGCCGACAGTCTATCGTTGCTCCATATTTGGCTAACCAATCCATGCCAAATATAGCGTCATAGTCTGGTATATATGTCTCACTCTATGAGGTCTCCTAGGCACTCTCTGCCCTCAACTATTATAGAAGCTGACTGCAATCACCTAGTTGACGACATAATGTCTCTTGATGTTAACATGGCACTAAAACTACGTTCAAATAGTTTACAAGGCAAACCCAGTTTATCAATTACATTCATAGAAACATAAGAGTGAGTTTCTCCAAAATCAATGAGGACTCTACATATCATACCAGAAATAGGAAGCTGACCTATGACCATGGTGTTACTGTTAGCTGCTTCCTTTTGGGTCAATGCAAAGACACTTGCTGGCACTAGATTGTTATTGTTGCCCTGCCCTCCTGCTTTCCACTATGGGCAATCTTTCTTCAGATGGCCTATCTGACCGCACTTGTAACACTCGTTGGTGTCGACCTGACATTCCCCCAAATTCTGAAGCGAGCATTTAGGGCAACTGGGGCGCTCTACTTTGTTGTCTTAGTGGTTTTCGCGGTTAGGATCATTGTTATGACTATTACGGTTGTTATGGTGGTTATGATTGTTGCCATTCGTGGCCGAGGGTCTAGGCCTCTTGTCATTGCCACTACTCTGTCCTTCATGGGCCTTCCTCTTTTTGTCCTCATGGAAGTCCTTGTTTCTGTTGGTCTCCCTTCTTGCAGTAGTGTTCTTCATTATGCGATCCTCCAAGTACTACGCTTCAAGTGCCTTATCCAAAACCTCAGCGTAGCTAACCACCTCAGCATTGGTCATCTTGACATCTCTAGCAATCATAGGCTTAAGTCCCCTCATAAACCTTTTGACCTGGATGGCCTCGGTTGTACTATTTCAGGTGCAAACCTAGCCAGCCTATCAAACTTTTGAGCATAATCGGTAACAGAAAAGGTTCCCTTGAACCAAAGTCTCGAACTCATCCATCCTGGTTTCTAATACGATTGCATTGTAATATTTTTTGCCAAACGCTTGAACGAAATCTGCCCAGGTCATAGTGTTCAAGTCACGAGTCTGCTTCACCATATCCCACCATATCCTTGCATCCATCTTGAGTAGGTGAGCTACACATGAAACCTTTTGATGGTCGTTCAGCTCCATATGGTCAAAAATAGCTTCTACTGACTTCGGCCAATCTTCTGCCACCATAGGGTCGACTTTCCCTTCAAAACTTGGCGGGGCTTGCTTCCTAAAGCACTCATAGACTAGCTCGAAACCATAAGCCATTGGCAATGGAGCAGGTGGTGGTACTAGAGGCTCAGGCTGTGCCAACGATACTGTGGGCGCTTGGGGTACTTGTCTGGCTTGGGCCAACTCCTCGTCCATCTGCCTTAACTGTTCCCTCAATCTTGCTATCTCTGCAGCCAAATCCACAGCCAGTGCTGCTGGTTGGGCTGGTGGCATCCTTGGGTCAGGGATTTCTACAACATTCAGATTTGTAGAGGCACTCTGTCCTCGGCCTCTTCCTCTTCCACCTCTTGTTCCTCTTCCTTTTGACAACATAATGAAATTCTAAGTCACCAAAAGAAAACATATGAGGAGATAAAACACATCGTGTTTTTGGTTGCTTAAAGCTAATCATGAAATTTGTCATACATACTCACATCCACACAATATTTAGAGTTTGCAAGAGAGAGAAATATAAAACTATAATATCCAAAGTTTTCTCAAAATTACCCCATAATCAAACATTCAATAAAGTGTCTAAATAAAACCCAAAAAAATCCACAGGGTTTTATAAAAGAAGTCCCATATTATTTAAATAAGATTTATTGATGGAAATTTGAGACGGATTCTAATCCTTGATCATGGACTCATCCCCTAAATTGTAATCGAAGAAGTTTTCCGAGATGTGGAAGTAGTCAGGGGCGCTAGCCATCGCCCTCATCCTGACGCTCACTTTTGGTATGGCGTGTATTGTTTCCTGACGCGCCACTTCCCCTTCCATGTCATGTACCGTCTCATAACATTCCTCCATCTCTCTGTCGCCATTCTTAACTAGGACCGCCTCTAAACAACTGAAATCGTAATTCTCCACGAGGTCGTAAATAGTGTACTTGTAATGTCCCGTAATCCTACTCCCGCAATCACACCAGGGTACTAGTCATTTCAAATCATTTTAAAGATCGAAAACCAAATGATAGAATCAATAATGCATAAAACTTCATTAAAACATTCTTATTTAAAACATGCAGTATTCAGATATTCGTAATTTAAAATAAAACATTAATTTATATGTCAGTAAGCAAACAAAACTATTTCTGGTCTCAATTCACTTGAAAACATCTTTAAAACCATATGAATAACAATGCAGAGTAAAACTTTAGTGATAACATCCCTTTGATCGTAACAAGGTTGCATGGCTCTCATGATATATATTTGTTTCTGGATTGGACTTCGCCCGTCGCCTCGAAACACAACAACATATGGTATCTGCAACATAGAGTACTCGTGAGCTAACGCTCAGTAAGAAGAGTTGTGTAGGACACAACCCTCCAACCCATACTAAAACAACATATAACAAATCTATTATATTCATAGCAATACTAAACATACACAAACTATCCATAAAATAAGATGTAACTACAACATAACATATTCACAATCAAAATAAATCATATCAAAATATAACTAGAATAACATATCATACCATATCGGAATCACTCCAGCCATAGACCAATACTATTCTGGTCAAGTGTTCAACTGAGCACAAAAATGTAAGCATGCATTTTAACATAACATAAGCATGCAATTTATCGTAACGTAAACATGCAAATTACCATACCGTAAGCATGTCACACAAAACATACAACATACACATACATATCATGAATACACATAACTTGCATAACTTAAAATATAATCATACTTATGACATATAAATAAAACTAATATTAGTACGTCGAGTGTACACCCTGCGTGCAGGTGTCCACTCTTCTCAGCTCAAGTCTAAGCAACAACAATAATTCTGTCCCCTTCAAGTTTCCTTACCGAGCCCTAACATGAACTCTTACTTCAAATGTCCTCCTAAGGGTCCCATAACCATTATATAACAATCCTAATTAAAAACGCCATTAAAAACATAACAACCTAACTAGCAAAAATACCCAATCTTGGGTAAGTAGCGTGGTCGCGCTCATAGAAAGTTTTGGCTTTCTGGATTAGAAGCGCGGTCGTGCTGGCCATGGGCACGATCGCGCTCGACGATTTCTCAGAAATCGCATCTTACGATTTCAACCTTATTTTTCCCCCAAACTCAAACTTGAACATCACCTAACACAGATTTCAACGTACAATATTTCTAGAATCGCAAAACCAACACTCTCATACCTATTTAATCCATAATTGTCATCAACTCATGCCTTAATTCAAAAGATAGCCTAAAATCTACCTTCAACTTCTAGACAACCTATACCCAAAACCATAATCCTAACGTGTTTCTATCATCATAATTCAATCAAAACCTTACAAAAACAATGCTAATAATTAATTGTTATTTCAAGATCAATTTTCCAAAACAATAGATAAACTAAATCTAATTCCATAAAGAATCAAGTCTTACCTTCCAATGGATTCCTAGATCTCCAATTTTCTTAAGCTTCTACTTCAGAGACCTTCTGCTTCGATCGATAGAACAACTAATAACTCATCGATATAATTAACCTAATATTATTTTAATATGCAAATTTTCACCATAAAACCAGGGACTAGTTTGCCCCTAATTCTAACCCCCTCATGATTAGGATCATGTCATTTTTGTAATTTCACATAAAACTAATAGTTTTCAATTTCCTTAATTAACCCATGACCCAAAAGTCCTCTATATTATATTAAGGCCCTTAATTACATACTTTGTGACACTTATTCCTATACAACTTGAAGGAATTATTGTTGTTACTCATAAACATACACAATCTCAACAATTGCTCACATAACCTATTCAAAACATAAACATAGTCAAATGGACATATAAACATGTATTCACATAAAAGTACAAAGATACCCCTAATTGTTTACTATATTACGGAAATACCCTTCAAGGGTAAAATTACCGAGTTGACCAAATTACCAAATACCATGACATGCTTGAACAGATATTACAACTATCCCCCTCTTAAAATGAATTTCGTCCTCGAAATTCACATCATTATTGATCCAATGCTTTTTCTTTTACCTGAGTATCACAACCACTCATCAGTCCCTTCAGAACATGATCAAAAAATTGGAAAATGATGCCTCAGGTACAGCGTGAAAGGCCACCTCGGGTACGCAATAGACATCTTGGACATGGAAAAGACCCATCATTAAATGACATCGATTAATGGGCCCAACAATAGGGAGTCGACATGTGGTGCCACCTTTTTAAAGGTGTCAGGCCTCAAGGAAGCCCAACTGTCTCTACCCGAGTATGTCCCACAAGATTACTCTTCTCAATTTAAGTCTTCATTGTCCAAGGACAAGTGAAGACTTGAGGGGCAAATGTTGTCCGTGTTTTCACCAAGTGACACGTGGCATACATTAAGAGTTCTTAATTCTTCACAGAAGCTGAGTAAGCCCCTTAGAGCTTGCCTAGAGCTCCCCGAAAGGAAAGCCTTGCCTTTTATTCCTAGCTCTCCACCTCCAAAAAAGTATGTCCTCATGGAAGGCTACTTCCCAAGAACCATGTGCATAATGTTACTTAAGTCACATCTCCTCCATTCAAGCCCTCCAGGCCTGTGAGATTCCTCCTCCAGGCCTGAAGTAGAGTGTTAGGCGTCAAGCGTAGCGGTCTTGGTCCACAAGCAGCTGTTTGACATTCACTGTTGCACAAATCGTGGTGTCGTATCCATACAAGCGATAAGCATGATGTCTCACGACGCCGCCTAATATGGGAAAACGTGCAAATACCCCTGACACTGTCAGGGACATGCTACCCAAAAATTAGTGGGCTGAAACCTCGTAATTAGGCCCACTAAGATACACATGGGCCCACCAGCACATTAACTATGGAATGTATCATTTATTATTCATCTAATACTCTATAACGGAGGATAATTGTAATTACCCATCATTAGGGAATTAATTTCCCCCAACCATCTATAAATAGGGTTAGGACACACTTTGCATAGGATCCCAAATCCCAGAATTTGTGTATTTAGAGCATTGCCAAAACCCTGCCTGAAACTCCATAGAAGCTTGAAACCTCCAATCTTTTACCATTCTAATACAAGTGATTCATGAACTAGGGTTAATTTATAACATGAACCGCATAAATTTCCGTGTCTTTATTTCTATTTCTTTAAGCTTTTCTTTAATAAGTTGTTAGCGAAAAAGTTAGTCAACAGCTACATTATGTAAACATTGAATATTTTTACTGCAAATATCCATTTATTTTATATTGTTAAAAACTATTTCTTATTAATAAAAGTGCAATATTTTTTGTTCAAATAAATATCGACACAATTTTCTATAAAATAATTAAACTCTATGATATATTATAAAAGAAAAGTATTAATAGAATTTACAACATAATCATAAAAAGAATATCGTCATAGTCTTACGAAAGTTGTTTCATATGATTTTAATTTTAGGGTAACGATACAATAATTTTATTAAGAATGCATTAAAATGTCTATATTTTTTTCTTCTTTTGTTTATCTGAATCAACATAAATTTGAATTGGCAAAATTTTGTTGCTGTTGTAAAATCTGTATGAACTCAAGATCAAAAAACCATATTGTTGTAATATTTAAGGACTTATCACAGAATCAATGGCACTTATAAGACAAACTTTTGTTGTGCACAAAACAAAGTTGTAAAGTTAGAAGAGAATCAATCTGAACATATAAACTAAACAAAATTGTAAGTAAAGAAATAAACCCAACACAGAACAATTATACTGGTTCAAGACCAAAGATCAATGTGATCTTTGACTCTACATCCAGTTTGAACACTATCCTTTTATTGAATAAATATGTAGCAAAGAGTACAACACAGTTGAGAAGTGGATCTTCAATAAAGAATCTTCAACGGAGAATAATCTCAAACACTTAGCCCCACCCTTGAGCCTAACACTTTCATACAGTAGTGTTGGCTCAACTACAAAACCCTTTGATCTCACACTCTCTTTCTCTCTCTCTCTCTTTTGATTCTTGATTCAGAATATTACTCTTTCTCACACCATGCTTTTTTCTTTCAGCCGAATGCACCTCCTTATATAGCCAGCTAATTGTACTGAACGTCTTCTAACTGAAAACTATTAAGTTAGTTATGATTTGGAACAATGTTCTTAATATATGGTGATGCTCCTACAAAATAAATTTGGAATAGTTTTGCATAATTAGTAAGAAAAAAACCAATTTCTTTTGTAATTAACTCATTAAAACTAAATTCAACTTTTGAATATTTTTTTGAAGATGCTAATGGTAATTTAATATAAAAATTTAAAATAATATTCTCACTTTTTATCAAGTTATAAAAATAATTAATGTTAGTATTACTTTTTAATTTTGATATAATGATAATAAACTAATTAATTATGGTCAGAATGATGTTTGCTTTTATTGTATACATGTAAAAAATGCTCATTTTAAAACAACCAAGCAAAGGAATGAAAAAAGAAATATTTTCCATTTTCCATTCCATTACTCCCAACTAAATATCCCCTAATTTTCTCCAAGTTTTTTTCTCTGTAATGACATTGAGTGGTCTTATAAATTATATATGAAATGTTTCAATAAAATCGATTTTAATTTATAAAAATCTACATAGAAAAACTAAAAAAATTAGAAAGAAAAAAATCGAAGTACAAATTAGAAAATCTCATTAATAAGAAAAGTTATTTAAAACTCTATTTCATTTAAAAAATTTAAATTAAACTCATTTTTATTTAAAATTGAACCTAAAAACTGAATAAGAAAAATATCACTTTTTTTTAGACAAACACACCCAAATAAAATATATATAAAAAAGGTTTTGAGTTCAATTAAAAAAAAAAGTGAGTTTAGATAAGCTTTTTTTTTTAATAAATGAATTAATTTTAAAGGATGTTTTATTCACAAGATTTTTTTTTTCATTTTTCTTCATTTTTTTTAGATTTTTGTAATCTTTCTTATTTTTTTGTTATTTTATTTAATTTTTTTAATCTTTATAAATTAAAATTGATTTTATAAAATTTAATAATTATTTTGGATATTTAAAAAAAAAACAATGAAACTTTATTGATAATTACATTTATGTCCCAATTCAATTTTAATATGCATACCAACTAGAATGTGATATTAACAACCACATCATCACTTGTCAATCACAAAGACAAATGCAACCAAATGCATATATTTGGTTTTATTGTCCTAAAAATAATTAAACTAGTATATAAGGGCAAAAATTTTGTCGTCAATATTTATATTAAAAAAACAATTGAACGAAATTTTAAATTAAGGAGTTATTTTTTAACTATTTGAAAAAAAACATAGGGTCCAGTTTTTTTTTTTTAAAAAAAAAAAACAGAAAATCTAACTTGAATTTTAGCTTAAACTAAATAACAAAAAAAATAATATATACCCCATAAATAATTCCCATATTAAAAAAAAAACATATTTTTTGAGTATTATCTAGTTTTTTCATAATATTAAGAACTTATCCTTAGTAATTATGCACAAATAAACCGAAAATAAATATCCACAAGCAGGACTCTTAAGATTTCAGATTCATACTCTTGATGCCGTTAGTTTGGATCTCTACTTATTTTCAGAGATTATTGTAGTGGGGGCTAATTTTTCTTTTTAGTAATATTACATATATATTATATGTAATCACCAATAAAAAAAGGACTTTTTCTTTCTTTCTCTCTTATTGTTCTTTCAAGCTGAGATGAACATTATCTTTTGCTTGTTTAACATGCTCAGATAATTATAATTTGGGGTATTGGACATAATTTCTTTATTCCCTAACAAGAGAGAGCTGCCTTTCAATTTCTCTTCCCTTTTCTCAAAGTCGTTTTTGGGAATTGAGGGATTCTCATTTCTTTGAACTTTAAGATTTATAAATATATATATTTAAAAAGAGCTAGAAGCAGCCACCTTTGAAAGAGTGCATAATAGCTCATCGACTGAGCACTCTTGCGCCGAAGATAAACGGGGCTAAGCAATCTACAAGAAAAACGTGGTTTTGGTTCAACTGTGGACCCTATATTTCAGGTTGGTCCCAGTCTAAGGATGTGTCTTCAAAATCATTTTCAAATCGCTGATATCTACTACGAGATCTACTCTGAGAGAGCCTGCTCATCACCGCAAGACCTGAAACATAAAGGCCAATGTTTGATGAGACAGAGTTTAATTAAAACCATAATTCTCTTAAGTATGAAGACTTTCATATAAAATTTACAACTTCACTAGGAAAGTTCTAAAGGGAAAATAAAGTTTTAGAAGCTTTTTTGTTTTTTTTTTTCTTTTGCTACTATTTGATGCTCAATGAAATGGAACCAAGCTTTTGTGAAGAAAACTAAGAGAAAAACAAGAACTTGATGAGAACATAAACAAAAGCCAAGAGAGAATTGATTTGACACTAATAAATTTCAAGGGAAAATAGCTCTCTTAACATCAGTCGGTCCGAAATCAAGATAAATAGAGAGGCATTACTGAAAGAATTGGGGAATTTTTTTAATGTTTTGTTTTAAATGTTACGTGTTGTTTCATGGATTGTGGTTGCAGTATAATTAGATATGTACCTTCAATTATTCTGTAAAGTGCTGACCACCAATTATCTCTTGGAACCTCGAAACGGTTTAGTGTTTCATCTATGTCTAGGTCATATTTCCCCTCCAGAACTCCTTGCAGTGTAATGACTGCATCCTTTGTTTTCAAGAGGATATTACCCCTATCTGCAATATCAGACTGTTGAAGATCATTCTGTGAAGCGGTGAGAGAAACAGTTAGAGCGTGCTGAGCTGCAGCACTCCATTGGGAGGAGGCTAACCATCTCCTCTGGTTGATCAACTGCCTATGCTCTTCCCTTCCTGTCACGTTCTGTTTTTCTCCTAATACTAAGCTACGCAAGTAGTCAGCATTTGCAGGGCCTGTACTTTGAACCATTCTAGAGAATGCACTTTCTTTGTTTGATAACAGGTTTTCTGGGGAATCATACTCAAGAACCTGGAAGGCAAGATTGAGAATCGTCTGTTAGAAAATGATTTACTTGTACAAACATAATCTCTTGCAGGAGTGATGATTTTTGTGGAGGTGCAGGCATTATATTTTGGCTACTAAAAAAACGAACTTTACAATAAGAAAATAGTGAAGTTTGAGGAATGTACCTGCCCAGCATCAAGAACAAGAATCCGATCACAATCAATTATGGTATTTAATCTGTGAGCAATAATTAACATAGTGCAGGACTTGAATTCTTCACGAATTGTTTTCTGGATAAGAGCATCAGTGCTAACATCAACAGCTGATGTTGCTTCATCAAGAACAAGTATCTTTGATCTTCGTAACAATGCCCTGGCAAGACTTATTAATTGCCTTTGTCCTACACTGAAATTCTCCCCTCCTTCAAGCACCTAGACACGAGTAGAGGAAGACAGGTTACCATCCATTCCATTTAACAACTTTCATCTCTCTCTTCTTAGACAATAAGGTATTGAGCACAAAAATATTTCATAAGCAACAAATGAATGACTAATGACTCACAATGTGATCAACCACAAGCTACTGCATTCAAATTTAAACACGCCATGTGGCTATCACATTTATTCTTGTTAAGCATTTAAACTATGTGAGGAAAAATAGCTTTGCTACATGAACAAAACAATTTAAAAACTATACTTCGACCGTTTGAGGCATTTTCATCAGTCCACAGAAGTGAAAGAAAAAACTTCCAACATAACACTGCAATTATCTTGAATGTGGAAAAAAAAAAGGGTAAAATTATTGTGTAAAGCACGGGGTGTGCAAGCATCATCATTGTAAATTAGGGTATGTGTAGGGTTAACCTCGGCATCCAGACCGAAAGGGTTTCTTCTAATAACATCCTTAAGATGCGCTCTCTCTAACGCCTCCCAAAGATCAGCATCATTATGCTCACAAAATGGATCAAGATTAAATCTCACCGTTCCTGGAAATATGAATTTATCATTAGAATGACAAGTTTTCAACCATTTTGAAGGTTCTTTTTTTTAAAAATAATAATAATAATAAAATGCAAAAATTCTACATCCCAGGTGTATAAACATAACAACACATTTAGGATAAAAGCACAAGATTGAAAACACTCCAGTTATAGATCAAATTGGTGATAATTTGTTTCTACATTGCATACCTGAGAAAAGGATGGGTGACTGTGGTATGATACTGAGAATTTTTCGCAAATCTGTCAGTCCAAGCTTACAAATATCACAACCATCAATCAAGATTCTTCCTTTTTCCATTTCAACTATCCGAAACAATACATTAAGCATGCTAGATTTTCCTGCACCAGTTCTTCCAACTATTCCAAGCTTTTCTGTTGGAGAAATTGTAAAGGACAATCCATGCAAAACTGGAGGAAGTCCAGGCCTATAACGCATAACAACACTCTCAAACTTAATAGATCCAGAAGAGGGCCACCCTGGAGGGGGTCGATTGCTTTCAATTATTTCTGGAGCCTCAGAAGGCAAATCAATATATGTGCCAACACGCTCCACAGCATTTAAACTATTTTCAGCTCTACTTGCTTGTCTTAGTACGCCACTGAGAAGAGTTGTGATATTTAGAGTGTAACTGAGAAGTAGACCCATTGTTGATGCATACTCTTCTTGATTTTCAGCTCTCCCATTCTGCAGAACAGCAAAGCTTGCGATCAACCAGATCATGATACCTCCTAATGTTTCCAATCTTATGGAAAGCCAACGATTTGAACTGAAGTTTGCAAGAGTGAATCTGATATTATTGTCCATAGACTTCCCATTTATGTTGGCCATCCGATCATATGCCTTGTATGCGCGAATAGTTGACAATCCATTTAGTGCTTCTCCAAATTGTGCATAAACAGGAGATCTTGTAATGGAATCCATGCGTTTCACTTCACGAGCTGTGCTCTGTATGCATATGATTAAAAAAAATTGAGAAATACAGTCCAACAGTATGGTTAACAAAAGACATATTTCATTTCATATTGGTTAATCCCAAATTTGCATAAATATAATTCTTTGCACAATCTTTTAGATAAATAGTGGTAGCCACTGCTTTAGTAGCATCAAGACTGGTTTTAGAACCCGAAGCTCTACTACTGAACCATTGCATACTTGTTATCATTATGGTTAGGTGATGGGTTTCTTCTACCTCCATTTCTATGGTATTTGTGTTGCTGTATTTCAACTAGACTAAGAGAAAAGATTACATTGAGACACACAAATACCTCTATATAATCTTGTACGACTGAATAGTGTTTGACATTGTAGGCTTCATTATACTTTTATATCTATATACACATATATATTGATATTGTAAAAAAAAATTATTTGTGTATGAATTTGGAAAAAAAACAGCAGACAATTAAGCATACCTGATAGTATAAATAGGCCATATAGAACAAGATCATAAGTGGCATGATGGCCCATAGGGATATTGTGCTCACAATTCCTATCAGCACAAAAGTTGAAAGAAGCTGCCACACCTGGCCCAGAAACGCATTCATTAAATTTGCAACATTTCTATCTACATCACCCAGATCCTTTGCAAACCTGTTGATTATCCGTCCAGTTGGATTAGTGTGGAAGAAAACCATTGGAGCTCTCAATATTGCATGTAACATGGTGTCGTGCAATCTTTTGGCCGCATGAAGACTAGACACGATTAACCAAAAAGAATTTGCCAATGTCACAGAAACCTGAATCAAACACAGGAGTCAGCAATTAAATCGTGAATTTTCTTTCTACTTTTGTACTGACAGCATACCAAAAAGAATTACTTCCAATGAATAGAAAATATAATATACAATATTGTAGAAATTTCTTATATAATTGTGAATTCCATGTGGTACTTAAAAATCTATCAAGGCATGTTGAAAATAGTTAAACTTCAAAACCATTTAAACAACTGAAAATGCAAAACATTGGTGAATGACAAGCGCAAACGAGAGAATGAACTGAATTGTAAAAAAAAAACATAATTGCCAATTTAAATCAATGTCACACACCTGCCCAAATGAAAGAAGTGCGTATATGAGGATGTATAATCCAGGTTTATAACTTGTTGATTTGCTTTGATCTGTCCAAAAACTTAGCCACGTGCTACTTGAAACTCGAAGAACTTCTGTCAATAAATAGCAAATTAAGAGAACAAGGACCACCCACATGCCTCCTAGAGCATTTTTGTACCTGAAAATAGGACCAAAATGAATAACTAAATTTTCAAGATGTCATAATTAGCCACACTGGTTATATAGGAAACAGAATCACATTGCAAAATTTATATAAATTTGTAAAATTTAATTTTGGTAATGTTCTAGGTTTGAGGTTGGTATGCACTAACTTTAAGGACGTGATAACTTTAACACTTGAGGATAGAAGAAGGAGCAGCTGAAATTTTGTATGAACATAATAAAATAACATAACGATTTTCAAACATTTCTTAGATTAAACACCATGTTACCTCATCAAGACATTCCAACTAACAACACCTGTTTCTCGTTCCTCTTGCTTAATTAGAACAGACTTCCTCAATTTCCCTCTCTTTGCATTGATTTCATCTATAGAAGAATCATTTACCTCCCCATTAGAAGCTGGTATCAAACTTTTTTGGAAACTTCCAGTGTCCATATTTTCTTCTAGATTTTCTCCCATTTTCCCTGCATTTTCCATTAGTTTCTGGAACAATTTTCCATTTTTAGTTAACTCCTCATAGGTTCCCTGCTCTGCAACCATACCATCAGATACTAGAATAATTCTATCAACTTGAGGAAGAAAGTGTAGCTGGTTTGTGACAAGTAGCCTAGTTTTCCCTTGTAACTCTTGTTTGATACAGTTGTTAAATACCTGGAGATGAAGTGGACTTACATGATTACAAATATAACGGCTTAGATAAATTATGACAATAAAACAGACCACTTCAGTATCAGTATTAAGAACCTTAAAAATTGTAAGAAGATATAATGAGCACAAGTAACAGAAATGAAGAAAAGAAAGTCAGTGCTTTACAAAGTTTCATAAGGGATAATACAAAATAAAAGACTAAAACTTTGGTTGTCGGTGTTAAGATTCATGGGTTTTAACCGAAAACCAATTGGCAAAGAGTGGAGTGGCCCATGGTCTTTATAAGTGTATTAATGTGTCTAGGTCTTCTTTTTGACATGAGACACTTACAGTTGGTCTGTCAATCACATAATAATTTTCTTTAATTTGTAAACACAAACTTTAAATTATTTATGTAACATTTTGCAGTAATCATACTAATGTAGTATGAGAAAATAGATAATTATGATTATTAGGAAAGCGACATTATCCACCTTTACAGGTGATTGGCCTAACACTTGTATATTATTTGAATTTGTTTGCTCCTCTTTTAATATCTAGATCATTTTCCTGAGTTTCCCAGTTGAATTAGGATTGCACATCTGTAAAAAGCTAGATATTCTAAAGAGCATAATTTTTTTGTTGTCCCTCATTCATCATTTATTCTCTCTTTATTTCTTTTTCTGTGTTGACCTTTCTTTCTTTCTGTCTTTCTTCTATCTACAGATTTCACATCAAAGACCAGTGTGATGTCAAAAGAAAAGAAAGAGAGGCTGAAAACTCCACCACTTACATGTGACGCTTCATTTAAACACAATTGGAAATGCAACATCAGTAAGACACTAAGAGTTAAACAGTAAACCTCAGCTTTATGTTTATCAATACACAAATACCTGTCTAGCAACACGAGCATCTAGAGCACTTAAAGGGTCATCAAATATGTATAAATCTGCCATGGAATATACAGCTCTAGCCATTGAAATTCTCTGCTTTTGTCCACCACTGATATTCACACCCCGCTCACCTATCTCTGTTAGATCACGACCCTTAAAAATAAACAAGGAAATTATAATATTTAGTCATTGACTGGAATTTCATATAAATGAGCAAGCTATTATATAAACTCATAAGTTCACTCAACTGGAAGTATATCCAGATCATGATGTAATTCAGTTACATCAATAGCCTTCCAATATCTTGCAGGTTCAAATTCAGATCCAAACAATATGTTTTCGCGTACCTGGAAGAACATCATAAAAATTAGCACACATAATGGTTAAAGATGAGTTTTTCCAACCAAAAGCCAGAGAATTCAAAAAATGGAAATATGCACATAATAGAGGGCTCATCTAAACTAGAAATTTCAAAACTCAACTCACAGTTGCATTGAAAATCCATGAAATTTGAGGAACATAAGCAACACTTCCTCTCAATACAATATGTGTATTTGACACAGAAGGTATTTCGCCTAGCATAGCTGAAATGAGTGATGTCTTTCCTTCTCCAGTTCCACCAACAATAGCAACTAAGCCACCAACTGGTATATCCAAATTAATATTTGATAAGGTTGGTTTATCTGCCTGAAAATGGGAAAAATCTTTACCATCATTTCAATTGGAAGGAATCATAATTAAAGAAACATTATGCACATGACTAATAGCATTAGAAAATTTAGCATATTGTCTACATCTTGAGGAATTTCCTAAACTAGCTATCAGTATATGAGACTTGAGCCTTGGTTGTCAAGAGTGGCAATAGCAGCATTTTAAAGTTCATCGCAGCACTAGCCGACAGATTTACAAGGCGTTTCCAAATGTGGTCATTATTTTCATAATAAACATTATGCTCAAGCAAGGTTGTGGGGAGGTATTGATAAAGGTTAAGAAAGCTATAAGGCTCACATTGAAGAAGCCTATTATTCCTTCAAAGAAACTTTCCTACCAAATTAGTAGGTAGCATTGTTTGATAAACCACATTATAGGCATAACAGTCCTCTAATTTTGACTTCATATTTGAAAATCTTAAAAGCATGGATGTTGAAAAGTTTACCTTTGCATCCCATGAAAAGTATCCATCCTTAATTGAGATGGCTGAAAGCCCTGGTTGAAGAGGAGGGTTTGGTTGTAGAGTTCTCTCTTCAGCTAAAAGCAGCTCCTCCAAACGTTGTAATGATATATTCGCATTCACGACCTGTCAAAGCAGAGTCTAATCATAATATAAAACAGAACTAGTTTTAAATATTAATAAAGGTATACAATAAAAGGTCTTAAAATGCATATTTTATTCAATCACCAATGAACACAAAATAGAAAGTGATCATGCATAGCAAACCTCAAAAGATTAATACTAGATTATACTACTAGTTTACCTTATTAGACATCAAGTTACAAAATGGAAAGATAGGAAAAAGTATTTATGTGGTGATGCTACTAAATACGGAAAAAAAGACATTATTAGAAGAAATACCTGACTTAATAGATTAGGCAGCATGCTCAATGGAAATCGCAGCACTGCAAAGAGTGACAGTGATGTGAATGCCCTTGCAGGAGTCAAATCCCCTCCAAGCAACGTAAAAATTCCAAATGATACCACCGTTACAACAACTGGGATGCTGTTTAGTATAAAGCTATTAAACTGCAACAAAAAGAAACTACTAAATAAAAGTACAGTTATGAAAGAGGGACACATGGTACACCGTACATGTATCGGTGCTATAGTCCCAGACTCAAATTCCAATTTCTTTAGTTCTATATCATTAATAAGTCACGATATGACATATTAGTCATCTTGATCCATTGTTATGATTATAATTGATTTTGCAATATAAAATTAAAAGTATGCATATGACGTGTGTGCGAATAATCCAATCACATGATTAAACAATGTCATAGAATACCCTTTTAAGAGTCGCAAAGACTTGAAAAAGAAAACATCAACAATAGGAATAAATCATAGCACAAGTAAATATTATATAAGGTCTTTTAATCTCTACTTAATCTTGTGCATAATAGGGTGAAGAGTGAAATTCTGTTAGTAGCATCATGTTACCACATGTAATTGGGGGGTGGGATGATATTACTAGTTAGAGTATGTAGTCAAATTTGAAAAACAATGTGCAGTAATAAAAGCACTTAGTCATTACTACACATTTCCAGTTGCCCTAAATATCCTTTCTAACCATATATATGTTTCAACTACCATCAACAACTAAACATAAAAAAAAAAATTGGCCTTAAGAAAAAAATATATATTAAATGCCAATACTAGATTTCACACATACAGCAGATAGTAATTGAGCTTTACGGAACCATGATAACTCATCATTTCGCATATCTTGAACACGAGTCTGGAAGCTTCTTTCCCATGCATAGCATCTGGAACATTTTCAGCAGTGTCAGAGCAGTTAGCACTGATATTATGAAGCTTTATAACAAAAATAAAATAAAATCCTCAAAAAGAAGACTATACTTCACAATATCCATGGCCGAAAGAATTTCATTCATGAGGCCAACTCTCTTGTCAGTGCGCAGTAATCCTTCTTTGGTGAGATTTCTCATTTTGGAAAGTATAATTGTCTGGTTTCTCGTAAAGAAAATAATAGTACCAAGATTTAAAAGGGAGAATGCTGAAAAAAATGTGCATGTTTAACAAAAAAACATCAAACCAAATTAAATACACAGCCATTGATGCTGAATTGAGTTGTAATTAAACTATAGCTTTCACTATTTGGATGAAGAAACTAAAGACACTTTCAAAGATCAGCAAGGTAGCAATGAAACAACAGAAAGTGTATCTACCTGAACCGGGAGCATGAGAACTAGCATTAGCACCCCAACAAGAGATGCAACTCCTAATTGCTGGTAAAGAAGAACCAGAGCTATGATAATACGAAATGGAGATGACCATAACCCATGAAGTTGTTGGCATATTTGCTGAAAAATGTCAAACATAGCATAGTTATAATTCGATTAATGGCCTGTGGCCCCAAGCCTCCTCACTCATCCATCCAGAGCAAAAATGTATACAAACGACATCTTTCAAACATCAATGTAGTTGTGTAACATTATTTATATCACACAACTTATTGAGAGTTTTGTTGACAGAAAAGAGAAAATCAAATCATCCCATGATTTGATTGTAGCTGTAAATTAGTAGTTTCCTTATTTGGATGATTTAGCTATCTTTGTGATTTGTTGTTTATTCTTTAATTAAGAGGTTTAGGTGTGTAAACTATATAAATAGGCTTGAGTTTGCCGATTACATATACAAAAATAAGAAAAACACTTTCTTCTTACAAATTCTTTATGGTATCAGAGCCCTAAGGCTCAATTTTTTTTCCGGCGGCCGCACTTCGTCTTCTCCGGCAGACTCCTCTACAAGTTCGGCCATCAATCTGTCCAGGCAACTTCTCTTTCTAGGTGCACCTTTGTCCAGACGAGTTCCAGTGGTCGCTGCTCCCGTCGTTTCTCGGCATCGGCCAACCCTCCTTCTCTGGTGGTCGCTACTCAGCCCAGGTCCGGTGGCTCCTCCGGTTCCCTTCTTCTCCGGCAACACCTGGTTCCCATTCTCTCTAACAAGTTCTTGGCTAACGTTCTTTTGTTCCGAGTCTCCTTTCTTTCTGTTTGGCACGATTGTTTGAAATTTGTGGTATTTTGAAATCAAGTTGATTGGCACGTTATTTGATTTTTTTTTCTCTTTCTTGTCGTTGCATCCTAAGTGCTTCAGCTTCAGGTCTCTTCTTTCACAATGGCCACCACCAATGAAGTATCCTTCGGGCTGGTGTCTTGTGTCGGGTGTCTTCTGGTTTCGTGAGATACACTACTGTAGTGTATCAAAATACTCTAATCCAGTGAATTAGAATCTACATTTTCACAGGAATCTCAGAGATAGAGAACTAACAGATTTGGTTAGTCTCTTAAATATTCCAAACACAGGCCCACTCTATCAAGTGCTTGAGGACTGTAGGATTTGGAAAGAGGATTCCTCAGGGATGTTTTCTTGTAAATCAGCCTTTAATGCTCTTAGAGATTATGACACTTTTTCGTCACCTTGTTGGTCGAAAATTCTTTGGAAGGTTCATGCCCCACCAAAGGTCAGAATGTTTTTATGGTGGTTGTTGTGGGGGAGGCTTAATGTGCATGAAGTGCTTCAAAAGAGGAAGTTGTTTGTGTCCATCTCTCCGGGCTGGTGTCTTGTGTCGGAAGGCTAGTGAAAATGTCAGCCACCTTTCCCTCCATTGTGCGTTTGTTTTAAAATTGTGGTATAGACTCCTTGATGAGTTTAGGGCAATATCGCATTCTTACACAGAGCTACTGCTATTTTATGTCAGTAGAAATAAGGAAAGCCAAATTTTGTGGACAACCGCGGTGGCCGCAGTTTGGTGGAGTGTTTGGTTGGAGAGGAATATAAGGATTTTTGAGGATCAGAGTAGTGATATAGATGGGTTGTGTTGTGGTTAAACGAAGTTAAGGGTTTCAAAGAGGTTCCTTTCTCTTGTTTCCTAGAGATTGGAGCTTATTTCTGTAATGATTTGTTGTGATTTGGCTTAGAGGTTTTGTTTTTATATTTGGTCCTTTGTTGTTTCGGTTTTGTGCTGTTCTGTTTGTTGTAATCATGGTATTCCTCCGCCACAAGTGAGGGTATTAATACATTGTGAGAGTAGACCACTTATGTACATGTGGTCTTCCTCTCTTTTTCAAAAAAAAAACAAAGTATTTGATGGTATGCCATGAATTATCTTTGAAAGTATAGCATAGTGCATAAGAGCTCAAGAATGACAAAAACATATTTCACATAATGAGGTACTTAATTTTCTCTCCATCTTTCTTTCCTTTTTTTTTCCTGCAAATAAGTGTGATAAGTAGGTTACATGTGGAAGTTTCACTGAATTTTTTGTGCTAGAAAAAAAAAAGTGTACCACTTTGGGTTGGTAATTTTGAACCAAACAAATAGTGCACTATTTTTCAGTAAGAAATAAAACAATTATCAATTGACAATGGAGTAAAAAAAAAGGAAGAAGGGGAAGGGTGTTCCCTTTTTTTTCTGCCATTGACGCCCCCAAAGAAAAGAGAAAAAATTATTTTTCTTCCATAAAGAAGCCACATCCAACTCTTATCCTTACAAAAATGGAATTTCTTTCCTACATATATAATATATATACATTTATATATACACTGATAATTTGGAAGAAAAAGTACTTAAGGATCATATTTTTCCTTCCAAAACATCAATGAAAACAAATGTCTTTGAAATTATGTAAACCATGATGAGAAAAAATATCATTAAGTTTCTTCATTGAGAAAGAAAGCAAAGAATATAAGTTTTATTTGATTTTTTCCTAAACAAAACAACACTACTTGTTGTTAATGATATTTAATTAATCAAAGTACACAAATCTGAATCATATTTACCTGAAGTGAATTAGCATCTGTGGTAATCATATTTGTTATCTTTCCTGTAGAGAAACTCTTGCGACTCTCATGAGTCAATCGTAATGATTTTCTAAATATAGCAGCCACCTAAAAAGTTGACAAAATTAGACACTATAACATAATTCACAGTATTAACATAAAAGAGGACTTTACCAAAGTTGATCTCAGCCGGAAACCAACGCGCATAACATTCTGGAAATATTGAGATTCGGTCAATACCCCAATTGACTGAAAAAAAAATCAAATCAACTAGTCAATAAACAAGTTAATCTTTGCGAATTTACTTTTTCTAATCTGATTAAAAAGATCATTTAATTCTTAAAATGAACACAATCAGCAACTCTATTTTCTTTGTATTCTTTTTTTCTTCCATGAATTAAAACACAAGGAAGTCAGAAATCTAAAGATATTAAAGGAACATCTATGTCGGTTTTCCAAAGAATAAGCAATAAAACTTTGCTATAGAGGGGGAGAAAAGCATTTAATATCTAAGAAAACATCAAATTGAAGTATAAGTTCTCATGAGTGCATGACTTAGGAAATCAGATATTAAATTTTGCAATTTTGCAATTACATATAATTGTCTTTCAAGTGTATACACAAACTTTTCAAGAAATTCATACAAAAGTTAATCATATACAAAAACTTGTCGAACCATGTTGGCTGCCATAATAAATATATTAATGAATTGAAAATTTATATCTGTCCTAAATAACTTCTATCTCACACTACAACTTGATTCATTCCAATAATCTCCTTGTAGTCCATAAAAGTGATTTAAATATTAAGATTTCAACTTGCCATTAGTTCTGTACAAAAGTGTTACAATTTTAAGCAGAAAGCACATTACTTTATTTGAGTTCTTGAAAGATAGAAGCCATACCACTCCAGAAAAGATTAAGAAGGCATATATATAACCAACCCAAGCTGGATCGCCTCGTTGCATGGACTGCAGATCGTAACAAGATAAAAAGAAAGTCCATGATTCAAATTCAAAAACTACACTCTACAATGCATAAAACAAATTTAATGGTAAAAGTGGATTGAAACAGGTTTCATTTCACATTGAGCTAATTTATTGTTGCTATGTCGAATATATAGCTTCTATAATGAACATACTAAATCTTTCTCGTTATTGCAGTAAAAATGTCAAAAATCATTAGCTTCAGATTCCAACCATAATCTTTTCTCGCTGCAAACTTGGGCTAATAACAATGGTATTAGTGCTCAAATCATCTTTAAACCATATGAAGTATTTAGAATTTGGGAAGATTAATAAACATGGCCAAGTTAGTATATTCTCATCTTTCAAAATTAGAAGCTTCTGATTTTAACATTATTAACATAAAATAAAGATGCCATTTTTTTCTCCTTTTATTATTTTTTACATTTTTTATAAGAAATTAAGTAATTTACTTTAAGAGCAGAAGAAAAAGATATGCAAAAGAAATTTAAAAGGAAAAGACCTCTGTTGGGAGCTACAATATGGAAGGAAAGTTTTTAGACTTTTGCCAAGAAAGGAACTAACCTGTAAGAGCTGACTCAAAACAACGGGCCCCACAAACTGAGATAGGTCATAGACAATCTACAAGGAGTTCAGTGCAAGATTAATAAGCATCTTGAGTCATCAAACATGAGAACATTGTTTTTGACGGATTTTAGTAAAGTTTTAATCATCAAAACATTCTTTCTAATTTAAAAAAATGTAGTGTTTCTTGTGTTAAAAAGTAGAAATTGCAATTCTCAAGAACTTGTGAGAACACTTTTGGGATAGTGCCAAAATTTATAGAAATATATATTTATATTCAATGCACTTTACTCTGAAATGTTATTGTGACCTTGAGAATAACAAGCTGACAGCTTAGAACATGGACATATACAACATAATCTTAAAGCTTGAAATCTTCGTTTTTTATATTTGATTTCACTTTACATAGTTCCATTTTCAAAACACTATCTACTCATTGGAACATAGAAATTCCAAAATGTATCTGTAAAGTTCATTATAAAAAAATAAATTAATGTGGGTAGAAGATGAGATTGAGTGCTAATTAAAAAAAAAAAAAAAAAAAAAGAGAATTTTTCAGAATTTACTAAAGAAGGCCTTAACAATCAAGAGATAACTTGCACCAGAAATGAAAAGAAAAATTAAAAAGTCCTAGGAAGAATAACAAGAAAGAACAGCAGTGAATAAGCTCTTTACCTTATATAGGGCTCCATACCAAAACCTACGTATGACATTTTTTCAAGAAGCAAATGAAATTAGATGGAAATAAAATTATTATCTCTTGGTAAGTTCAAAGAAAAAAAAAAAACTACTGCTAGGAATTGACCTTTTAACAAAGTCTTGGAAAACAAAACATTATGAAAATTGCAGGTCAATACCTTCCTCCAAGACTACGATTCAGTGCTCTTAAAAGCCACGGTTTGGTCCTTTGAGATTCTTCAACCCAACATCTCTGAAACCTGAAAAATGAAAAGCATAATTCATATAATGATATTGTTAATGAGAAAACAAATTAACAAATTTAAAGAAGATAAGGTGAAGCCAACTTTTCAATCAAAGTCTCAGTTTGATCCCATGAGTCTAACTTCCAGACATCTTTTTCAGTGATTGGTTTTCTATAGCCTTTCTGCATGAGTGGAGTTATCCATCCGAAATATATTCCTGCAGTAGCGTGGTCTAATATTAGTAAAAAAGATAAAGGGTAAGTTCAGTGGCAAATGACATGAAGCTTCTAGCATTTACAACATGAAAGGAAAGATAGGATACTATAAGCATTTTCTTACTGCGAATGACTACTTTAATACAGGGGACATCATATGAATCTTTATCCAATGTTAAAATCTATAGAAAAATTATAATAGAAAAGAGACTGCTAGAATATATGTAATATCTTCTGCTTAGGCTATTCTGGAGATATTCAACAAAACAATGAGGGATTATAGAAATATGGGATCATAAAAAATTACAATATTTATCCATTCTATAACTGTACTGACTTGTTCGATTATTAATAGATGTGTGTATATGCATGTCGTAAATGAACAGAGAATTAATATGGAACTATCACACAAAAATCTAGAGTCTGTGTATATCAAATTCATGCATGCTCTGTTAAGAGGTAATTTGAAGAGGCATTTTAAATTTCTGAAACTACTGATATCAGCATTGACAAGCTTCAATTACTTACTGGAAAAAAAATTAGCATGCCTCTCAGGACAAATATTCTCTCTACCAGGTAGTGCTTGATATTCAGCATTGTCAAGAGATTCAGGTTGAATCACAACATAACCAGGATAAGGATCCAAGTTAGGAAGATATATGGCAAGAAGAATTCCCAACAACACCTGTAAAAGATCATCAATGAAAAGATAAGTCACGTGTTAAAATAAGATAACCCAAGGAAAACATTTAGGATGTGTAAGAAAATTTTAACTATTCAGAAGAGGAGGCCAATATCTTGATATAAATTGAGAAAGTGATGATGTAGATTCAAGATAAGGTTTTGGACTGGCCTTGCCCATTAAGGGGGTGAAACAATTTAGATTCACAAAGTGCTACAACCAAAACCAGTATTGTCCACTTTACATGCCTTTGAATCCAAAACTGGTGACATTCTTGATAAAAATTTGCCTGACAAATAATCACTTTGTCATGTGTTGGCCTATCAAGGCAAGGTACACCATTCATGTCCTTGACTCAAGAAAATTTCCATCACCACATTGAGGTTTCATCTCATAGACTATCATTGTAAGTTTATGGTGTACTTCCATTTTATCACTTAAATAAGATTGATACATCAAAGCAATTACCATATGATTACTTCAGGAACCTGGGTTCAGAACCTGAAGAATTTAAAGGTGTGGGTGTGGCAAAAGACAACTCAGTTTGAACATCACTTAGAATATTGATAGATAAACAATCTAGACATAGACAAGTTCGTGAATAAGCCAATTCTTTGCCATATAAAGGAAGAGGGAACAAACCTGAACAAGAACTGTGCTTATGTAGAGATATATTGCATATCTGCAAGAGTAAAGATAAAGCAGCTATAATCATGTATTTTATCTTATATACATAAAAAGGGATTCTCTAGAAAATAATTAGTGCTTCCAATTTCATCAGTGGCTGTTGTATAACAGCTCAAGGCAACAAAAAAGCAAGAAAACAATTGATAAGATACTTAGTGCAGATAACAGTATTATTTATTGCTCACGCTGGCTTGCATATGCTTGGAGTGAAATAAAAATGGAAAACAATGAATATATAGATATAATATACATAAAAATATTTTTTTAACTAGGCTCTCGCCTACCCTACAATATTTGGGGTCCATGAAACTATAGCATCGTTGTGTAGGTACTCAAGAGGGACTCGATCAACTCACATGCCTGACCATTTGAGCTACCCCTCTTGGGTGCAAACTATATATTTTTAAAACGCACACACATTGCGCTGAAAGTAATTTATTCCATGAATGGGAGAAGAACTAACCCACTGTAGTAATCCCTAACTGAAAAGATAAGGTTGACGACCACAGCATCTGCTACCAACACATAAATGACTCCAAATCTCACATACCACCGGAATTCACGAATGTAAACTTTAGTTTCCAGTCCAACCATAACCAACAAGGAGCCCCAAGCAAGAAGTTCGATAATCAAAGATGTTATCTGTGAAAAAAGAGTAAGTTAGATTGCAAGTGTTGTAAGTAAGATTGCAAGTGTTAGCTATCCACATTAGTCTCAGTGTGATATATAATCAACTACCAAAATTTAAATTTCACTCTTCCAAACTTCCAAAAGTGATTGTAGGCTAACAACTCAGAATTTGAAGTACATTCTTATATATAAGACGAAATAATTCACCAAGATGACTGAAAACCCACCTCAAAAGGAGCCAGATCAGTCTTACCATCCAGATTAAAAAGTGAAATATCCATCACCCATCGTAGTAATGGATTAGCAGTGCTATATGCAGCCAGCAAACCCAACAGGTAATTGTAGTAATTTGACCTCAAACGAAACCTTTGTGCTTTGGAATTGTTCTTGATTAGCCATATTCGATACAAGCAGAGGCCCAGAAGAACCAAATGAGTAAAGGAGACCACCAGAGAGTCAATTGCACAAGGTGTATACGAACCAAAAGCACTGTCTACTAGTCTTCCCCAAAACCCATAAGATTCTGGCTGACAGTACCAACTTAGTGGCTCAAAACCCATATTTGCTCCTCTTGCAAACTTCACTTATGCTTGCTAATCACTATGTGTTCTTCCACATAATGCACTTCCTACAATATAAATTTGAAACTATACTCTCAGACCCAATTCCACATTTCCACTAATAAGATTTTGTAATCAAACTATTCAACATATAGAGAAAAAGAGAAACTAATCAGAAAAACAGAACAAAAATGAAAAGAAAAAAAAAACATATGCTTTCAACTGGGTTTCAGAGAAATTAAAACAAATAGAAAGAAAATACTGCGGGTCATCAATTCAAGTACGCACACTTCAGCTCCAAAAACCAAAGACCCAGAAACAGTTAAGCGGGAAAAGTAGTACCCTCAAAATATTTTAAATTTTCCCAACATAATTCTCAGCATCCAAACGGTGAAAACTGATAGAAACAGAACCAAGAATCAATAATCAATAATAACCGTACCTTTCTAGATATGGGTTCCTTACGTTTTAGTTATGTCTTTCAGTTCAAATGAAAAGAGTTCACTGCAGACCTCACAAGTCACACGCATGGATAGTACTATAATAAGATACACTAATACAGAGACGAGAAGACTTTGCATAAACTAAACGACCCAATAAAACATAGAGAAAAGACTATGCTAACGAGAAGACAATATATAACGTCACGGCTTACGTAAACTAAACCATGCACCGGCCTAGAGTTCGATACCTCGTAATACTTATTACCTGTTAGATTCAAATATGTAGAGTTCGATATTTCATAATGCTTATTACCCGTTAATGTGAGATCTGATACAAAATTGCACCTATATCAGTATTCCCTTTTGGCTTAGGGCACGATTAGCCATTCTCATTAAAATTTTATTTGGAAAAAGATAAAAAGACGCCAATTATATAAATATATATAGTGATTAATGGCTATTTATATATATAACGGTTCTATCTTCTAACATTGGTGGCATCTCCACTATATAATAAAGCTTTGTATTTTCAATTATTATAAATTTGGAGATTGCATGTGTAGTTTAGAAAAAGACAAATATTGATTTGTAAATTGAATATAGAATTGGTGGATTGGTAAAAGACAAAATACTTAATGTCGGGAGATACTCTCCATGGACCTTGATGATGATGGTGGTCACTCTAAACACTCTTATCTCTATGGCTGATTGGAACCACTAGTTTTTTTCTCTGATTCAATCCTGGAACTTGAAGGGTCACTATTTTACATTTATATATAGCTAAGACTCCATTTAATAAGTGATGTTCAAGGATCATGTGAATGAAATAAAGGTACTGATGGAAATATAGAAATATCGAGGAAAGTATCGAAAGAAACTTTAAAAAATAAATAATTAGACATATACAAAAATATATAAATTGTGAAAAAAAATATTACATAATGTATGAATTAAATTAATTTATTCTTAAAATATGAGCTGGAGTGTTATGATAGATTAAGATGTGTTTTAGAAAAGTTTTATTTTTTAGAAAAGTTGTTGGCTGCTTTCTTTGGAATTATTTTAAAATATTAACTAAAATTAAATTTTTTAAATCTTAATGATACTGTACGAAAATCCTAGGAAATTTCTAATATATATCCATTTTCGATTTATCTGTTTTTTCAACAATATTTTAATAGAAATAATTTTTCATCTGAAATAATATTTGTATAAATGATTTTCTGATATCACTACAGATAAAATCGATTTTTTCATCGTTGCATGAAAGAAGTAGTTAGAGTCAATGGACAATAGCACAAAATTTATAATGAATTGTCAAAATATTATAATTTTGGAAGAGAAATTTGATTTCCTATCATTAAAAGTCACCATTATTAAAAATAAAAATAACCCCACGAGTTCAATCTTGTAAAAATATGTTTGAAACATAAATTTGGATAAAATTACTTATGGACGGACTTAAGCATGTGTGTGGGTAGGCAATCACCCCTCACTTTTTTCCTTCTTTTTTTTATAAATATACAATATAATATTTAAACGGTAATGCTTTTCTAACATGTATATGTGTATAATATTATTTATTTTTTGACAAAATATATAAATATAATATGCAAAATATTTGTCAAAAAATATCTCATCTATATAAAAAGTGTGTAGCAGACCTTTTTTGTTTTAATTGATTTTTATTTTTTTCTATTAACTTTAATAAAATATTTTTATATTTAACATAATATTCTTATATTTAACTGTAGATTATAAACATCATTTAAATTTAAATAAAAATAAATTAATTAATTAATTAAAATATGATATTTTTGAGATATTTTACAATAATAATATCATATATTTAATAACTTAAACTTAAACTTAATATTATATTAAACATATAATTTATAATATTTTGTTGCCACTGCCAAAATAAAAAATTAGAACAAACATAAACTTAAATAAAAATAAATTAATTAATTAATTAAATAGAATATTTTAAAGATATTTTATGATAATTTAAATAATTAAATCATATTTATTTAAAAACAATAAAGACATATATATCATTTTTTTATCTTATAAAATTATGTGATAATTTATTTTTTATCAAGTGATTGAAGCTCTTTTTTTTCATCAAATTCACCAAAGGACATTGTGAGATATATTATAAACTAAAAGTAGTTTCTGCATGTATATTATTATCTACACTATAACTTTTTCTACTCTTATTTTATTTCTATTATTAATTTCTTTTTAATTATTATTGTATTTTGTATATGTCATGTAGTTATGTAAATATATATTTATGTCAACGTTGTGTTTAGATGTCATATATGTAGAGATTATTGATATAAATATTTATATATATTATAGAATTATAATTCATTCTATTATATATAGATATATATTTAAAAAAACAGTAACCAGTTTTTATTAAAATTATTTACAATGTTTACAACTTTAAAACTAAGCAAATGTACATTGCAAGTTACTTCTACCTAGTATATTGTAATGTCTCAAATTTCCTAATGTGGCTTAGTGCCTGGATTAGGGGGCTAGCAGAGTCATAATTGATTAATGTGTTATTATATGATTATATGACTGTATTTTGTATATATGTGGGCCAGTTCTTATAAGGACATTTTTGTAACATTGGCTCGGTAAGGGCGTATTTGTATATTTATGTGTATGTATGTGATATATGGATGAGACCACATTATAATGTGGATATATTTGAGCTATTTGGCACGAGACGATCCTTAGAAACAAGTTAGCGGTTTGATCATAACGGGGTTAATTACCGAGCTCGGGGTGAGCCTAGGGGTAATTTGGTGCTTAGTACATTACCGGGAATGAGCGGGTAATGGGAAATGATTTAGTAATTATTTGAGGATATTGGGCGTAGCGAGAATTGGAGGACGTTAATTATGATTAACGGGGTAGGTGGAAATGACAACTTTGCCATTGGGTGGCTTTGAAGGTTTTAGATAGCCCTAGGGGCATTTTGGTCATTTACGCCATTAGATATACTTAGCCAAGTAGGTTGTAGAAGGAACCAAGGTAGGAAAACAAGGGTTCTCTCTTCTCTCTCGGTCATACTCTCTCTCTCTCACTCGGTTGATTTTTGAAGCTTGAGGTTGGGAAAATTGGAGCTGTTTGAGCAAGGTTCTTTATTGAGTAAAGCTTAGAGATAATTCCGGGATTGAGGTAAGGATTCTCAGCTTGAACTTTAAAGTTTTTACTTTGTTTTTATGTTGTTTTAAAGCTTGAGAGTCTGATTGTATAACTGAGTATTTGATGGTGTTTTGAGTGTTTCTACACTTGGGTTTTATTGCTAGATTGGTGGTTATGTTGTGTTGAGGTTTGGTTTTGATTTTGGGATTGTTGGGTTGTGGTTTTTTGGCTAAGTTTGAATTGAAGAAAATGCAGGGGAGTTGGGTTCGCAGGGTCAAGTCGCGACTGAGTTCATGGGCGTCGCGACTTGAGTGAACCCCAGAGCTTTCACTGGGCTCTGTCTGGCAGGCGCGCCGCGACCCTCAAGGGCAAGTCGCAGCCCGCCCCTAGCACCCAGACAGGGGGCTGTCTGTCTGGGAGGCGCGCCGCGGCTCGCCTGTCTCTAGTTGGCCAGGCTTAGTTTTACTTAGTTTTAAGCGCGGGTTTTCGAACCTTAATTAAGGCTCAGGATCGAACCTACCAACCGTTTTGGTAGAATTCGAGGTCACGAGGGCTAGGGCTTGGTCCGAGAATCTTTTATTACTCATTTTATTGATGGAATTTCATATTTGGTTATGATTAGGTGACCGTTAAGGGCTTAAGGTTAGGATCGTTCTCAAGGGTCATTCTTAACTTATTTACGCTCGAGCTTGAGGTAAGAAAAATGCATCCAGTATGTGACATACATGATTATTGATGAGGCATGTTGAGTGCTTTATATGTGGACATTTGTTGCATTATGAATGCTTGGTTGCATTGCTTACTTGTGAGTGGCACTGACTTATCAGTCAGAAACGACAATAGTGTTGAGCACTGGTCGTATGAAATTGACTTATGAGTCGAGAGCGACAATAGCGTATTGAACGTTGGTCGATATGATTAGATCTAATCAACAAGAGCATTATATACTTGTCCGACCTGTTGGTCAAAGAAAACTAAAACGCTTAGCTAGTCTATGAC
Organism: Humulus lupulus; assembly: GCF_963169125.1. NCBI lineage: Eukaryota > Viridiplantae > Streptophyta > Magnoliopsida > Rosales > Cannabaceae > Humulus > Humulus lupulus. Next base: position 18,247,251 of record NC_084801.1, on the reverse strand, counting down.
TAGTTACTTAGAGCCAAGGCTAAAAGGCTCAAGTGACTTAATGGTCACATGACTTAGGGCGTAGGACCCCGAAATGACTTAATAGTCATCTATCCATGTCGCAAGACCCCAGAATGACTTAATAGTCATCTATCCAAGGCACAAGACCTCGGAATGAATTAATAGTCATATATCCATGGCGTACAACTCCAGATTGACTTAATAACCACTAATCCAAGGCGCAGGACCCCATAATGACTTAACAATCATTTAATCAGGACACATGACCTCATAATGACTTAACAGTCATCATCTGATTAGGGCTGCGAACCCCAAAATGATTTCATGCTCATTTATTAATACTTGTATGCATGCAGTAATAAGTTTTCTTGCTGGGCGTTGGTTCACGGGTGTTATGTGGTGCAGATAAAAGGGAAAGAAAAGCCTACCCAGCCTTGAGTAGAGAGCTTAGGTGGCGACGTGTACATATGTGGCCGCTTGACCACCACGGCAAAGGTATTTCTCAGGAGAATTAGGGTTTAACCCTATTTTTGTCACTTAGGTCGGCAAATTGTAACTTTTGAATTATAATGATCATTTTGGATTGTAAACACTTTTATGGGATCTCATGCACAGTTTAACATCTTAAATAAAATATATTCATTCTTTTTTACTGAGATTTTAAGTCTGACCCAGTAATTACACTTAGATACACGTTTATGACCTAATGACTCATTTAGTGAGTTAAACACTATTTAAAGTACACATTGTGACGGTCCTGACTATCAGGGCGTTATATATATACTAGGTATATACCTAGTATATATATAATGTGTAAAATATTTGTCAAAAGAAAAAATATATGATATGTAAAGTAAAGGTGATGGACTTTTATAACATATAAAGTAAAAGTAAGATAATATTTAAAGCCAAATACCTCTCAAAATAATAAGGCCTAATAAATGAGTAAAATAATAAATATATAAACAAACAAATGAATTTGGTATACAATAAGAAACCTTTATATGCCTTTAGTTTCTACTCCATTTTTTTTATATGCCTTTTTTCTCTAGTTTTAGTTTTCTAGAGAAAAAACTTAAAAGGGATTTTCATACCAAATACGGGATTTTTATATTAAGATGATTTTAATTTACCAAGAGCTTGAATTGGTCTGTAATTTTCGATCTCATGCATCTTGAGCCTAAAACTGATCCAATATTTGTATATGCACGAGGAATACTATCTAAGAAAATCTCCAACCTACGCAGGCTAGTTGATTTTTAATAAAAGAAAATGATGAAATTCATTAAGAAATTGTTTTAAAATTATTTCTTGGTCGAAAAATGTAGAAAAATGATGTTGAAACGAGGTTTTATGGTTAGGTTTTTTCTCTGGTTTTTGTGAGGCTCTGACCGGGTTGAACCGACTTAGCTGGAAGTTAAAGATAACTCGATTCGGTCATCAACCACATCAACTCTCAAATCTTTACTAGAAAAGGTAAACATCAATCAAATCAATTTTTGTTCTCATTGCAGCAACTTTCACGACTAAAACGTATTTTTGGAAGAAAAATATTATATAAATAGTAATTTATAGAAAAAAAATAAAGTTATATTTTTGAAAAAGAAATATATGACTGTATAAATAAAAAAAATATCATTAAAAAATTATTTATGAAAATATCCCAAGATTTAAAGCATAACTAAACAAGAGTGTCTTTTCTTCTTTCACAAATTGCAGTAAGTAAATCATCAAATTTTAATATTAGTTTCTGCATTTTTTTTTTAATTTTCACGCATAAAAGCTTACATAATAAACTTTTTCTTTTTCTCTAGTTATAGGATACTCGTGAGAGACACATGGATTAATTCGATTCAAATAAATTACAATTAAGTCTAAAACAATGATATCAAGAAGCTAAACAAGACTGTCTCTTCTTCTTTCGCAAATTGCAGTAAGTAAATCATCAAATTTTAATATTAGTTTCTGCATTTTTTTTTAAGTTTCACGCATAAAAGCTTACATAGTAAACTTTTTCTTTTTTCTCTAGTTAGAGGACACTCGTGAGAGAGACCAGGGCCGGCCCTGAAAAAAAGTGGGCCTAAGACGGTTTTAATAAATTTGAAAAAAATGGGCCATTTTGTATATGTAATTTTTTTATGTAATTTTAAATAAAATTAAACTAAAATTTAGTAATATAAATACATTCCAAACCAATAATTCATTACATAAACTTATAAATTTCAATATATTACTGTTGGGCGGGCCTTATTTAAATTTTTTTTTTCTTTGAACACACTTAAGAGTTTACATGATATTTTTGGGCCCTGGGTAGGGGTGGGCCCTAGGCACGGGCCTAGCCCACCTATGTCCAGGGCCGACTCTGAGAGAGACACATGGATTAATTCGATTCAAAGAAATTACAATTAAGTCTAAAACAATGATATCAAGAAGCTAATGTCCTCATTTTTAAAAGAGAAATTTACAAGATACACTATATTACTTGAAAATTTTTCATTTATACGGACTAACATAATTTTTTTCCTTTATACGATTTTGATTGTATTTTTACTTTTTTACGATGTCTTCAGTCTGCTATCCACGATGTCATTTTCACCAGCAAAGAGCCATAACCCACTTGAATTCTCGGCAACGACAGACATGGCGATGGCTAATATTTCTTGAACAATAACCGATTGTCTCAAAGCAGAGCTCCAAGGTCAATCTGAAAGTCTCCAAACATTTCGCCAAGGTCAACGAACATGTTGCAGAAAGACCAAAAGTAACAAACATGTTGTCGAGGTGTGGTTCCACTGCTGATGACGAACATGAGTGCAGTGAGCTTTTGACTATTATTTTGTTGGCAAGAGGATGATCGAAGAAAAATGCTTTGAGCTTGAAAGACAAAGACTAGGAATGAAGTTGGCATACAAAAGGAAAGAAACAGCTAGTGCAAACATGGTTAGTTCCTAGGATGAGCCATATCAGTGAGCTTCATCTCTCTATAGTCACCATTTCTCTTAGTCTTCTTCTTCTTCTCTCTCTATATATAAATATAAATATTAACTTGTATATGTTTTGTTTTTTCAGTTTTACGGACTCCCAGGTACCGTTGCATCAATGTCCTTCTACTCCGACGAGTGGGTGCCGCCGCTGCCAAAAGAAACATCGTTTGTTTGATCCTGGAGTGGATCAAACAGCTCCGTACCTGGGATCGGAACATAGCCTGGGAGCTTTACCGGCTCGGTCAAATCTCAGTACTCACACGGCACCATTCGGTCGAGGTTAGGCATGTGAAGAAACAAATCAAGTGCATGGCAGTGGAAGTGTAGAAGATGTAGGCGGTGACGTTAAACTCTCGTGCGATGTCAAAGGCGTAAATGCCGAATAGTTCGACAACGAGGTTGACGAGCTTGAAACGAGAGACCAAGGACTTGAAAATGTCACAAACGGCAAGGAGAGAGTGAGTGACGGCGAGGGTGATGAACTTGGAGTCTCTAGGGAGGTCGTCCATGTTGACAGGTGGTAGAAAGATGGGTTCGATAGAGTGGGAAGGAAGGGACTGGAGTATCGACTTCTCGGCCTGAGATGACAGAAAATGAGTAAAGATGAGAATTGTGATAGTGAAGTTGTGGTCGGAGACGAGTCGCCTAGAGAGATAAATTTGGGGTAGAGAAAGAAAATGAAAGGTTGAAGTGGTGGGTAGGTAATGACGGAATGGAGAAGAAGTGTAAGTGTACAACAGCAAAATAAGATGAATTTACCATAACTTTTATTTCCATGTGCATTTCCTGGAGATGTATAAAACCAAATGGAAAAGTAGAGTATAATAGATAGTTTATATTTTTCTATAATGCTATGAAAAATGAATAATAATAATAATAATAATAATAATAATAAAACTAGTAGAAACGAGATGACCTACGTTGTTACAATTCCACTAGCAAGTTCTCATATGTCTTATTCCAAAGGGAAGTCTTTATTGGGACCCACTTTTCTTTAGGGTCTCTATTGGGACCCACTTTTCACAAGGCAAAAGCACATTTTTCCTTTGGTTCACATTTTATATTGATTAGTTAATTTCTTGAATTAGGAAATTTAAGTTTTTTAAGTATACTTATAATTTTAGTTTATATTTAATATATGTTGGGTTGTTTTTGTGTTATTTAGATTTATGTATAGTTGTTTTTACATTGATTTTTAGTTGTTTTAAGTTTATACATAGTTGTTATGTTGTTGTGTTGATGTCTAATTGTTGTTTATTTGTTTCAGATATATTTTATTTTTTTTTACAAAAAAAAAAAACATGTTAGTATGCAATGGGTTGACTTCTAGTTGTTTTTCATTTGTTGTTTTTAAATGTGTAGTATGCAATGAGTTAATATTTAGTTGTTGTCTTATTGTTGTTTTTGTGCTGTTTAGATTTTATGTATAGTTGTTTTCATGTTAGTTTTTAGTTGTTTAAGTTTATTTATAGTTGTTCTGTTGTTGTGTTGTTGTCTATTTGTTGTTTAGTTGTTTGCAGATATATTTTGATTAAAAAAAAATAGGATTAATGTTTAGTTGTTTTATTATTGTTTTTTAGTTGTTTCATTGATACCGTATTTTTGTAAATATAAAACTTTACAAACGTATTTTCTGAAAACTTAAGATAGTATTTTTGAAAGAAAAAAAACCAGAGACCATAAAAAAGTAAAAAAAAACACAAAAAATATATATTTTTAAAAAATCTCTTTTTAAAATGGTAGAGAAATGATTATTTTACATTATTAATTACCTAAATTGTCATATTCTATAATTTTATTTATTTATTTAGGAGTGTATGACTTTAATATAGTCTTATATGTATATTAGTTTTATTTAAATATATTTATTTTAAAGTTATATTTATTTTTTAAGTTTTTTTATGGGTTGTTGGTATATTATTTTCCAACTAGTGTATATGGTTTTTGTGATATAGTATATCATTTTTTTTTATGATATTTAGTTTCTATCTTATTATAGATAATGATAGTATATAATAAGAAATTTCACTATTTATGCATAATAGTGTGTCTAATTACTAAATAATACCAGCATTATTCACTTTTTCAAATTGGTACTAAACTTTCACCAAGTACCAAAAATACCCCTCATTTTTTTCCCCTCCCAAAAATTTTCCCACACAAACTCTCTCACTCTCTCTGTTGCTTCTCAACCCCGAAAACCAAAACAAACAATCGATCTCACCCTCTCTTTCGCTTCTCCCACGTCGACCACCATCAACATTGTAGAGGGAACCCGTCGAACCAACAACGGCCACCAAGCTCGAAACCCACGGCATCAAACCCACATTCCCATCAATTTTAAGGTAAATTCTTAAACCCTCGTTGTAGCGTCCCAAATTTGTTAATAAGGCTTAGGGCCTTGATTATCGTGCCTGGATGGAAATAATTGATATATTGTATTAGTATGTGATTAGAAATGCATGTTTAGGTGAATTAAATATGCATATGGGCCCCATTTGGTTGTTAGGGGCATATTTGTAATTTGAGCCCGCTGAGGGCTTAAATGCAATATTTGTATATATTGTGATTGATACCATGTGTGAATGGTGATATAATTGTGTTGCACGATCTGAGATGGTCCTAGAGAGCGGTATAGCTAGAAAGTCACAATGAGATCAAATACCCAGCTCGGGAGGAGCCTAGGGGTATTTTGGGAATATAACTTGTGTTTGGGAATTATTGAATAATGGTGAGTAGCTTATCAATAATTTGGTATGTCAGGATTAAACAGGGATTTTTAGGTCTACTCAAGGATTTAGCGGGATGTGTCAAATGACTAAACTACCCTTGGTGTTATTTGAGGACTTAGGTTAACTTAAGGGGGTAATTTGGTCATTTTGGCAAGAGGATATACTTCATTTAGGAACTCCAGACTCTAGAACCACTTAGGAAAAGCAGAGAAAAAGGAAGGAAGAAGGATTAATTCTCTCAGCTCTCTCTCTCTCTCTCTTCCATTCGGTTCTCTCTCCCTCTCTAAGGTGTTTGATTGTGAAGGATCCTAGGCCAAAGATTCAAGTATTCAAAAGTTTAATTGAGATCAAGGGTAAGTTTCCTCTGCTGGAAATGTTAGATTAGTGAGTTAAATTGTGTTTTTCTTTGTGGATTCTTGGGATGAAGTTTGGCAAGGTTAAGCTTGGGGACTTGTGGATTTGAGTTTGGAATTGGATTGGGAAAGCAGCTCAGGGTCGAATTTCTACTTGAGGTAAGAGTTCCATGCATCTCTGAAGTTTATTTTCTGGTGTGGTTTAAGTTTTCTGAAGGGTGGTTTAAACTTTGTGAAGTGTGGTTTAAGTTTTGTGAATTTTAAACCACTAGGTGATTCTTCAGTTTGATTGTGTGTTTGGGTTTGTTGCTATTGTTTTTGAGTTGATCTACTGTTTATTTGAGGTTTTAGGCCGAATTGGGACTTGGGTATACTTTGGTAGTGATTTGGATGAGTTTTGGCTCGGGAAAAATGTTGGGAAAAACCTAGTTTTCTGGGTTCGCGTATGAGCGCCGTGACCCTATTCTTTTGTGTCGCGGCGCTGGGTTGAATCAGGACAAGGGAGTCCTGCTGGGCGCCGCGGCCCTTATAGGGCTGTGCTGTAACGTTAGGCCATTTTCAGGATATGGGGATTTTGTATTTTCAGGGTTTTGGCTCAGGGGGCTCGGAGGACGTTTTCGCTACCTTGAGTGAGGAAACAGGAGGTCCCGAGAGCATGAGATTGGTTCCGGGGGCATGTTTATGAATTGGTTAGTAACAAGAGTGTTATGTATGTGTTGTGACTAGGTTTTCAGTGAGGCTCGGGTTAGAGGACTATCCTCGGGATTTCGGGGCTCAAGAAGCTCGGGACGCAGGTAAGAAAACTGTTGTACCCATAGAGTAGGGCGAGGCCCTATAATTTGTGTTGCAGAGCACGACCCTATATGATTGTGTTGCAGGGCATAACCCCATTGAATTTGTTTATACGTGTTTAAGTATTTGTTTAATTATGTTATGTGTGCATATATGTGAATGAACGACAAAGAGCCGAGAATGGTGAAGGCCGAGAACGGCGAGGGACGGGAACAGCAAAGGCCGAGAACGACAAGGGGCCAGGAGCAGCGTTTAGCACGCGGAGTGCGAGTTGCCAGGGTAAGACCCTAAAGGATACCTGGGATATCCTCACGGTGTAGATCGCGAACCCAGGGCCTGGTAAGGCACCTGGGACGGCATAGTCGTATGTGGTTAGCATGTTGGCGAATTTGTTATATATTGAGTGATTAATATGCATATGTTATTTATTTGTGTAGAGTTTTCTTACTGGGCTTCGGCTCACGGGTGCTCTGTGGTGCAGGTAAGGGCAAGGGGAAAGTCGACCAACCATGAGTACGGAGAGCGTGAGGCAATGCGTACATGTTCGCCCTGCCTGGCTACCACGGCCAGGGGTATTTTTTTGGGAGATGTTTTGTACTAAATCATATTTTTTCATTTAGTCGAATTTAATCACATTTTTTAGTTGTAAATATTTATAAACAGTATTTTGGGATCCTGAATGTTAAAATGTTTTATAACTTTCAATGAATGACTACATTTTCAAATTATGTGATTTTATTGCAATTTATTTACACTTTTGACCTAAATTCTTGATTAGCAAGTTAAATGCACGTTTTAAATTCACTTAGTAACGATTCTAAGGAAGTAGGGTGTAATGCCCCGAAATCCCTAATGCGGTTTAATGGTTGGATTAGTAGGCCGGGAGGGCCATAATTGTTTAATTATGCCATTAAATGCTTATATGCATGTTTATGTGAATTATATTATAATATGATGTTAAATGCATGCATGTAAGTCCACATTTGATTATAAGGATATTTAGGTAATTTGGCCCATTGAGAGCATATTTTTATATCTTGGTGCATGTTTGTGATTAATTGTTGAGGCCACATTATAATGTGGATTTGTTCGAGCTATTCGGCATGAGACGATCTTTGAATATAAACTGTCGGTTTGGTCATAACAGGTTTAAGTTCGGGGCGAGTCTCGGGGTGATTTTAATGATTAGAGCATTTCTTGGAATTAAAGGGTAACGAGATATGAATTATTGGTGTTTGAGTGTTTTGAGAATAACGGGAATTGGAGAGCGTTAATTATGATTAACGAAATAGGTGGAAAATGTCAATTTTGCCCTTGGGAGTCTTTAGAAACCTTTATTTGACCTAGGGGTATTCTAGTCTTTTCACCCCTAGGATAGAATTAAGCAATTGAAGGCCGTAGAAGGAAGGGAAAAACAGAGCATAGAAAGCACCTTCTCCCGTACCTATTTTCTTTCATTTTCTTCTTGGATTTTTTAGCTTAATTTGAGGAACCAAGCTTGGGAAATAAGTCTTGAGGGCTTGGGAGTGTGTTCCACCATTGAAGTGCATCATAACCTGAGCTTGAGGTAAGATTCTAGCCATTAAATCTCTGGTTTGCTCTGTTTTTGTTATGTATTTCAGTTGAGATTTCTAGATTGGTTGATTGGTTTTGTTGGGAGTTTTTAGCTAAGGTTCTTGTGGTTATGATGCTTAGGAATTGTGGGGATGGTTTTTGGGTTCATTTGGCACTTAATTTGATGTTTGGAAGCATTGGAATCAGGTTGGGAATGGAGAAGTCAAAGGGAGAAGGTTCAGGGGCAAAACTAGCTGGGTGTAGCGCTTAGCGGCCATGGGGAGCGCTACCCAGAGTTTGGTTTTGGGCGTTTTGGTTCTGAGATGAGCGCTGGGGCACTACTCTATTCCTTCGGAATCCCATTTTGAGTGTTTTTAAGGGGTTTTGGCTCGGGGTTTCAATCCTTAAGGCCCGGGATCGAATCTACTCACCGTGTGGGTACGTTTCGGGGTCCCGAGAGTGGGGTTTGGGTTAAGATCCTATTATTGTTGATTTTCATTAATGGATGTTATAATTGGTTATGATTAGGTAACCGCTAAGGAATCAAAAGATCGATCGTTCTCAGGGGTCGTTCTTGTTCTATTTCTCGTTCGAACCAAAGGTAAGAAAATCGCACCCTGTGTATATGACATGCGTGGTTGTTAATGAGGCAAGTTGAATGTTTAAATGTGGACATGGATTGAATATTGAATGCTTAGAAAATCTTGCTTACATGTGAATAGCACTGATTATTCAGAAACGACACTAGTTGCGTATTACTGACCTGGGACTCAGAAACGGCATAAGCGTCGTGAACACAGAGCCGATAAAAGATTAGATCTAATCGATATCAGCGTTGAATGACTCTAGGAGCATTAATGCTGGACCGTCCCTAAGGTCGATGAAAATTATAAGCACTTGACTAGTCTAGGACTAGTTACTCAGAGCCAGGGCCTAAGGCCTAGGTGACTGCTTGTCACGTGGCTAGGGAGCGGAATCCCATGGTTGTGACTCTATGGTCAAGCAGTAGGTTATGTTGGTGACCAGTTCATCAAACACCTATCTTGATAAGCTAGTGAAAGGATCACTTATTTGTAAAGCCCAGGTGACCCTATCGTCACATGGCTAATGGGAACGGAACCCACTTTAGTGGCTTTTCCAATTGTCACTCCTCTATTTTGAACTGAAAGTCCTGAATGATTATTACGATCATTGTTGATATTATATTCATGCAATATTGTGTTTTCTTGCTGGGCTTTGGCTCATGGGTGCTATGTGGTGCAGGTAAAGGGAAATAAAAGCTCACCCAGCCTTGAGTGGAGAGCTTAGGTGGTGTTGTTGTTGTAAAAATTGATTCAATTAAAATGTGCAAGTGTACACAGTCACAAAAAAAGTAATAAAGTAGTAAGTATTGAAGATCGTCTCCACAGGGATTGCAAATTAAAACTAAATGCAAAAATTAATTACTAAACAATTACACTAGTGAACAAATTGAATTTCTTTGATTTTCCAAATTAACCCAATAAAAAGAAAGTAAAATTACTTAAAGTAAACTAAACAAGAACCTTGAGAGAAATATATGAATTTTAAATGGACTTGAATCATTGAATCCCCCTATATTATTTTTCCTGAACACATTGCGAACGTGTTGCTGCAGCAATTTTCTAGCAAAACTCCTAGGATAACAAAAAGTTCATTTAACACACATAAAACTTTCCCAAATCTTATGACTTCAATTCTTCTACCTAATTAAACATATTCCTATGCAAAATCAGATTTAAGAATGCAATCACAGTTCAATTCTCATATGTTACACAAGGTAATTAACATATCCCTATATTAATTACTAACATAACCTAACCTAGATTATGACTTGTGTCATCCAAGTTTTTCCTATTACATTCAACCTTTCCAGCATTAAATGTAATTAAAATAACTTGCCATTGCTGGCCAAACAACAACAAGAAATTAATTTAAGCACACTTGAATGATCAAATGAGATTTTACTAAAATAAAGTGCAAGAAATGGATAGATTATAACATAGGGTTCATCAACAATTCAAGCCACCAAGAAATTAGTTCATGGCTGGTTTCATAAACATTAATTCACAATCAAGACAGCCCATAATATTCAGATTTAGAATCTAACTCAGAAATTAATAACAGAAAGTTTAGGAAAAGAAGAAAGAACAAATCCAAAATGATGCTTGAGCTTTCTATGCTTGTCCTCCTACTTCCTTGTTGGTATCTCAGCTTGTTTCTCTGTTTTTTCTGGTTTTTCTTTGCCAAAAATGGCTGCTGGTTCTCTATAACGGCTGGAGCATTCTTTTGGTATATTAGGTTTTCTCTTCTCCTCCCAAAAGTACCATAATGCCCCTCTTTTTCTCCCAAAACATAAAGTCTTCCTTCTCTTTTGTCCTTTTCTCCAATATGTTGATTATTTCCTTCTGCCATGCCACATCAGCCGAAATGTAAGCTTCACTCTTGACTGCCACGTGTTCCATGCTCCAAAATATACCTGATCACAATGCTTCAGTTTTGCTGCAGCAATCCTGAATATTCAGCCATCAACACATAATTTCATCACAATAGACTCTTAAGCTCACTCATTCATTTGTGCAAATATTTATCCATGAAATCATTATCTTTAACCCAATAGCTATTAAAAACTAAAAAATAATTACACTTAATTAAGATAATGAAAACATCCAAGTTAGCTACAAAAACTAAAAATAAACTAACATCACCCATGATTTTTTTCACAATTATAAGTTCAAAAGCACATGAAATAACTCTTTATTCAAGAGTTATCACACCCCCAAACTTACAACATTACTCGTCCTCGAGTGATGACTCTAAAAACACAATACAACTAACAAGAGACACAAAAGGCACAAACTAAACACAAAATGCAAGAAAATACAAAGACAAAACACCACAACAATGGACAAACTTTTCTATGTCAATGGTAACAAGGGGAAGGCTCTCGGGAAATTTTATTTTGAAAAAGAGAAGCTGAATTTCAATCTTTCACAAGTTTTAAACCAAATTCTTCAAGTATGAATGTTGCTGCCAAAAATATGAATCAAGTGTTTCACCCTTTAATGCAAGCATAGCTTTTCCTAAACAATTTCAATCACCAAAAATCAAGCTAGCCCTTGGTCCTCAAGCTTAAATAATGTCTCCATACGTTACTTAGTGATTCCCTCTCCACTAATGTAGACAAACACCACACCAAAGATCAATAGGACTTTATCAAGCTTGTAATGTTAGGCTAGGGTAAAGGTAGGATAAGAGAGATACATTTTTGGCTCAAATCACCCTAAACACCTCAATCTTTCTAGGACCTAAATACATAAATGCACACATTAGTTTCCCCAAAGAAAACCCCACAACACAATATAAATCTTGCCATTAGCCTTTATTACTAACATATAAAGACAATAACTCAAACAACTTTTCCTTTATTTGAAAAGTACACCCCCAAACTTATTTACAAACATACATACTTTTTTTTTTTTTGCTTTCTTTTTCTTTTCTGATTTTTTCTTTTTCTCTATTCTTTTTTACTTTTTTTTATATGCTTTGATGCAAGGGAGTGTACTCTTAAATATATATATATATTTTGATGCTCTATTTTTTTTTTTTTACTATGAAAATAAACAACTAGATGGCAAGAGTACAGGAAAATTGAGAACACACTCTCTCCCCAAACTTAAAATCAACATTGTCCCCAATGGTGAAAACAAGCAAAATAAGAAAAGGAAAACGCTCACCCAATTTTCTTGCTCACACTCAACTCATCACAACCCCCCAAAATGCACAACAAATAAATCCTATAAAGATCAAGGTGCTAAAAGGGTGTGGTGAAAAGAGGTGAATATATATATGTAAAGCTAGGCTAATGAGTGGCTAAGAAAGAAAAATGACACTTAAGCTCAATGGGGTGACTAGTGATAAAAATGCATACAAGGTAGGCTTCAAAGGCTCAAACGATCCAAAGAGGGCCTAAATCATGTCATTGGTGTGGTAGTGTCTAGGATTTCGCCTCAAGGAAAATCACTAAGTAATTCTAGAGACTTAAGCTCTCACAAGCAACTAGCTCTTTCTCGGGTGTCAAAAATGTTTAATCAAGCTATGCACATACTACAAAGATAAACACTTTCATCAATCAATGGCTAGCAACATTCACATCCAAAGAATTTAGCTTAAAACTCAAGAAAGAAAGACATTCAGCTTCACTAAGATTTATTATATTTTTTTTTAAGTTTGCAAAGTCGTCATCAAGCCCCCTAGTTAAACACTAACAAAAGCAAAGAATATCCTCAAAAGAACGGCAACACAACAAGACAAAGACAAACTAAAATAATAATAATAATAATAAAGATAACAATACTAACAAAGTACCTTCCTAGCAACAAAACACAAGACAAATGACTCAAGTTTCGGTGCTCACTACACAAAAATCACCAAAGAAACATAACTAAATACAACACAGAGAACCCAGTACACAAAACACAAAATTCATTAACAACACTTGAGACCAAAGTATAACACAACACAAAAAATTGCCAATGAGTAAGAACTACACCTAAAACAGAGAATACAAAGAAACAAACATAAACAAAATCAAATTGGGGAGTAGAGTTCAGAAATGCTTATTCAATGAATATGCAGGCTCTGCTCAAGGGATGCGCAGTTGGGTCACTCGATGCTTGGGTGAGGCTGGGAGACATTGGGCTCAGGTTGGTGCAAGAGGTGACTGCTGGGAAACCCAGCCAATGTGTGGCTTGTGAGCTGCTTGGTGCCTGAAAAAAACTGATGGAGGGGCTCTCGGATAGGAGCTGTGTGCGCCTCTGGGTGGTGTGCACTTGGGTTTGGCTTGGGATGCGTAGATGGGGCCTCGCCTAGGCGAGGTGTAGAGAGGGGGCGAGGGGCTGGTGGTGGGCTCGTGGAGCTGTGAGGTGGGTTTCTTTTTGGCTGGTTGTGGGGTAGATTTGGGGACAGATTGGCACTAGGCACAAAGGGACCACAACAAAGAGATCTTGCTCAATGCCATCAATAAACACCAGAATAGAACCTAAAATTGATCAAAATAACAATCCCCAAACTTCCAGCAGAGGAAGGTTCTTGACACCTTCCCAGTTCCAGGTCCTGATAGGCGGCCCCGTGGTATTTCAATGGGTTGTCCAGGTGGTAATGAAGCCTGGAAGTCTTATCATGAATGCCCTAGATGCAAGAGGTGTCATTTGGAAAAGTGTAGGGCAAGGGCCTGCTTCTCATGTGGAGAAGTGGGTCATCTTAAGAAGGACTGCCCTAAGGCAAGAAAAGAAGAACCCAGGAAAGCGGACAGCTCAGCCCTAGCTCGAGTGTTCGCATTGACACAAGCAGAAGTTGAGGTTTCTCCCTCAGTAGTTACAGGTCAGCTTCTTAGTGCTGGAACCCCTTATAATGTTTTGATTGATTCTGGTGCTACACATTCTTTTGTTGCTAGTAGAATTATTGATAGACTGTGTAGACCATATGATTTTTATGTTGTGGGGTTTGGAACTTTTTTACCCACTAGGGAATTAGTGGTATCCAAGAGATGGGTCATACCTTTGCCAGTGACAGTGAAGGGCAGAGAGTTGTTAGTGGATTTGATAGAGTTGGTTATGACTGACTTCGGCATGATATTGGGTATGGATTGGTTAGTAAAGTATGGGGCAATCATTGATTGCAGAAGGAAGATGGTCACCTTTGAGCCTGAAGGTGAGGATCCTTTTGTGTTTGTTGGTACTGTGCATGGACCTCGTATACCTATGATTTCTATTATGAGGGCTAGGGATCTATTGCAAGGAGGTTGCATTGGATTCTTAGCCAGTATAGTTGATACCACTCAGGTCGTGCCAGTGAAACCAGAAGAGACCAGACTTGTTCGTGAATTCCTAGATGTGTTTCCAGAAGATTTTCCAGGGTTGCCACCACACAGAGAAATAGAGTTCGTGATAAAATTGGCTCCAGGGACGGAGCCAATGTCTAGAGCACCATACAGAATGGCCCACTCTGAGTTGAAAGAATTAAAGGTACAGTTGCAAGAGCTGTTAGATTTGAGTTTTATCAGACCTAGTTTCTCACCTTGGGGAGCGCCAGTGTTGTTTGTGAAAAAGAAAGATGGTTCTATCAGGATGTGCATTGATTACAAAGAACTGAATAAGCTAACAATCAAGAATAAGTATCCTTTGCCAAGGATAGATGATCTGTTTGATTAGTTTCAAGGTAAGAATGTATTCTCAAAGATCGACCTTCGTTCTGGTTATCATCAGTTGAGGGTCAAGAAGGGAGACATACCGAAGACTGCTTTTCGTACCAGGTATGGGCATTATGAGTTTTTAGTCATGTCTTTTGGATTGACTAATGCCCCTGCTGCTTTTATGGATCTGATGAACATAGTGTTCAAGGATTATCTGGACCAGTTTGTGATTGTCTTCATCGATGATATCCTGATTTATTCTCAGTCAGAGTCAGAGCATGAACAACATCTGAGGTTGGTTCTACAGAGACTAAGGGAACACAGATTATTTGCAAAGTTCAAGAAATGTGAGTTCTGGTTATCTCAGGTGTCTTTTCTTGGGCACATTGTCAGTAAGGAGGGGATTAAGGTAGATCCAGTGAAGATTGAGGCAGTCAGAGATTGGCCAAGACCAAAGAATGCTTCTGAGGTTAGAAGTTTCCTTGGATTGGCAGGTTATTATAGTCGTTTCGTGGAAAGGTTCTCAAAGAGTGCTACTGCATTGACTGAGTTGACACGCAAGAATCAGAAGTTTGTGTGGTCAGACAAATGTGAGAACAACTTCCAGAAACTAAAGCAGAGATTGATTACAGCTCCGATTCTGAGTCTTCTGACAGATTAGGAGAAATTTGTGATTTATTGCGATGCTTCTCATCAAGGTTTGGGCTGTGTTTTGATGTAGTCAGAGAAGGTAATTGCTTATGTTTCACGTCAATTGAAGGAGTATGAAAGAGATATCCCACTCATGATTTGGAGTTGGCGGCTGTGGTCTTTGCTTTAAAGATATGGAGGCATTATCTTTATGGAGAGAAGTGTGAGATCTATACAGACCACAAGAGCCTGAAATACTTCTTCATGCAGAAAGATTTAAATATGAGACAAAGGAGTTGGCTGGAGTTAGTAAAAGATTATGATTGTGAGATTTTGTATCATCCAGGAAAAGCCAACGTGGTAGCTGATGCTTTAAGCTGGAAGGGTCCGAGACAGATTTATGGTGTGAGGCTGATAGCTAGAGAGTTAGCTGATGATATGACCAGAGCTGGTATAGAGTTACTGGTGGGCTAGTTGGCCAATATTACGCTGCAGACTACACTGTTGGAGAGAATCAAGGAGGGTCAGTTGAGTGATCCCCAGTTGATCAAGATCAAAGAGGATGTTTTGGCTGGAGCATCCAGAGATTATACAGTGTCTGATTTTGGCTTATTGAGATACAAGGGGCTGATATGTGTTCCGTTAGACACTGCTTTGAGGCGAGAGATTCTGGATGAATCTCATACTACACCTTACTCTTTGCATCCAGGCACCATGAAGATGTATCAGGATGTGAGATCGTTGTATTGGTGGCCGGGGATGAAGAGGGATGTAGTAGAGTATGTGGCTAAGTGCTTGACATGTCAACAGGTCAAGGCTGAGCATCAGAGGCCGGCAGGGTTATTACAGCCTTTGGATATCCCAGAGTGGAAATGGGAGGACATCACGATGGATTTCGTGGTGGGATTACCCAAGACTGTTGATCAACATGATTCTATTTGGGTGATAGTGGATCGCTACACCAAGTCAGCTCATTTCTTGCCAGTGAGGACTAGCTATACAGTTGATCAGTATGCAGATCTCTATGTGAGAGAGATCGTGCGCCTCCATGGAGCGCCGAGGTCGATCGTGTCAGATCATGACCCCAATTTTACATCCAAGTTCTGGGGGAGTTTACAGAAGGCCATGGGAACACAGTTGAAGTTAAGTATTGCTTATCCTCCTCAGACAGATGGGCAATCTGAGAGGACGATCCAGATTTTGGAAGACATGCTATGGGCATGTGTACTGGACTTTGGTGGATCTTAGCGTAAATATCTACCTTTGATAGAGTTTTCCTACAACAACAGTTATCAGTCTACCATTGGAGTTGCACCTTATGAGATGTTGTATGGTAGGAAGTGCAGATCTCCCATTCATTGGGATGAGACAAGTGAAAGGAGATACTTGGGTCCTGAGGCAGTTCAGAGGACCAGTGAGGCCATTGAGAAGATTACAGCTCGGATGCTCGCTTCTCAGAGTAGGCAGAAAAGTTATGCAGATCCCAAGTGCAGAAACGTGGAGTTCCAAGTGGGAGACTATGTCTTCCTTAGAGTCTGGCCATGGAAAGGGGTGAGAAGGTTTGGGAAGAAGGGCAAGCTGAGCCCTAGGTTTGTAGGTACATTTGAGATCCTCAAAAAGATTGGTCAAGTGGCTTACAGGTTGGTTTTGCCACCGACATTGTCAGTCGTGCATAACGTGTTTCACGTTTCAGCTTTTCGGAGGTATGTATCTAATGTGAATCATATTTTGAGTTATGAAGATCTGGAGCTTGAGGAAGATCTCTCATTTGAGGAGCAGCCAGTCCAGATACTTGACAGAAAGGACAAGGACCTCAGGAATAAGACAATACCTTTCGTTAAGGTATTGTAGAGGAACAACAAGGTCAAGAAAGCGACCTGGGAGCTGGAGTCAGATATGCAGAGTCAGTATCCCAAGCTGTTCAGATAAATTTCGAGGACAAAATTTATGTATGGAGGGGATAGTTGTAATGCCCCGAAATCCCTAATGCGGTTTAATGGTTGGATTACTAGGTCGGGAGGGCCATAATTGTTTAATTATGCCATTAAATGCTTATATGCATGTTTATGTGAATTATATTATAATATGATGTTAAATGCATGCATGTAAGTCCACATTTGATTATAAGGATATTTAGGTAATTTGGCCCATTGAGAGCATATTTTTATATCTTGGTGCATGTTTGTGATTAATTGTTGAGGCCACATTATAATGTGGATTTGTTCGAGCTATT
Organism: Humulus lupulus; assembly: GCF_963169125.1. Classification (NCBI taxonomy): domain Eukaryota; kingdom Viridiplantae; phylum Streptophyta; class Magnoliopsida; order Rosales; family Cannabaceae; genus Humulus; species Humulus lupulus. The sequence goes on along the minus strand of NC_084801.1, from coordinate 18,229,762 downwards.
CGGCATGAGACGATCTTTGAATATAAACTGTCGGTTTGGTCATAACAGGTTTAAGTTCGGGGCGAGTCTCGGGGTGATTTTAATGATTAGAGCATTTCTTGGAATTAAAGGGTAACGAGATATGAATTATTGGTGTTTGAGTGTTTTGAGAATAACGGGAATTGGAGAGCGTTAATTATGATTAACGAAATAGGTGGAAAATGTCAATTTTTCCCTTGGGAGTCTTTAAAAACCTTTATTTGACCTAGGGGTATTTTAGTATTTTCACCCCTAGGATAGAATTAAGCCATTGAAGGTTGTAGAAGGAAGGGAAAAACAGAGCATAGAAAGCACCTTCTCCCGTACCTATTTTCTTTCATTTTCTTCTTGGATTTTTTAGCTTAATTTGAGGAACCAAGCTTGGGAAATAAGTCTTGAGGGCTTGGGAGTGTGTTCCACCATTGAAGAGTATCATAACCTGAGCTTGAGGTAAGATTCTAGCCATTAAATCTCTGGTTTGCTCTATTTTTGTTGTGTATTTCAGTTGGGATTTCTAGATTGGTTGATTGGTTTTGTTGGGAGTTTTTGGCTAGGGTTCTTGTGGTTGTGATGCTTAGGACTTGTGTGGATGGTTTTTGGGCTCATTTGGCACTTAATTTGATGTTTGGAAGCATTGGAATCAGGTTAGGAATGGAGAAGTCGAAGGGAGAAGGTTCAAGGGCAAAACTGGATGGGTGTAGCGCTATAGTGCCCACAAGGGAGCGCTACAACGCTACCCAGAGTTTGGTTTTTGGCGTTTTGGTTCTAAGATGAGCGCTGGGGTGCTACTCTGTTCCTTCAAAATCCCATTTTGAGTGTTTTTAAGGGGTTTTGGCTCGGGGTTTCAATCCTTAAGGCCCGGGATCGAATCTACTCATCGTGTGGGTACGTTTCGGGGTCCCGAGAGTGGGGTTTGGGTTAAGATCCTATTTTTGTTGATTTTCATTAATGGAGGTTATAATTGGTTATGATTAGGTAATCGCTAAGGAATCAAAAGGTCGATCGTTCTCAGGGGTCGTTCTTGTTCTATTTCTCGTTCGAACCAGAGGTAAGAAAATTGCACCCTGTATATATGACATGCGTGCTTGTTAATGAGGCATGTTGAATGTTTAAACTTGGACATGGATTGAATATTGAATTCTTAGAAAATCTTGCTTATATGTGAATAGCACTGATTATTCAGAAACGACATTGGTCGCGTATTACTGACCTAGGAGTCAGAAACGGCATAAGCGTCGTGAACGCAGAGCTGATAAAAGATTAGATCTAATCGATATCAACGTTGAATGACTCTAGGAGCATCAATGCTGGACCGACCCTAAGTTCGATGAAAATTATAAGCGCTTGACTAGTCTAGGACTAGTTACTCAAAGCCAGGGCCTAAGGCCTAAGTGACTGCTTGTCACGTGGCTAGGGAGCGGAATCCCATGGTTGTGACTCTATGGTCAAGCGGTAGGTTGTGTTGGTGACCAGTTCATCAAACACCTATCTTGATAAGCTAGTGAAAGGATCACTTATTTGTAAAGCCCAGGTGACCCTATCGTCACATGGCTAATGGGAACGGAACCCACTTTAGTGACTTTTCCAATTGTCACTCCTCTATTTTGGACTGAAAGTCCTGAATGATTATTACGATCATTGTTGATATTATATTCATGCAATATTGTGTTTTCTTCCTGGGCTTTGGCTCATGGGTGCTATGTGGTGCAGGTAAAGGGAAAGAAAATCTCACCCAGCCTTGAGTGGAGAGCTTAGGTGGTGCTGTGTACATATGCGGCCGCTTGACCACCACGGCCAAGAAGTTCTCGGAGGAACTAGGGGGTTTACCCTATTTTTGCCGCTTAGGTCGACGGGTTGTAAATTTAAACTGTAATGACCATTTTGAGTTATAAATAACTTGTAAATGTTTTGAAGAGCCCATGAACAGTTTTATGTTTTAAATAAAAAATATCCCCTACCTTTTGATTGGTTTTCCACCTTACCCTATTAATAACACCTAGAAGCACATTTTTAACCAAAGAACTCGGGTAGCGAGTTAAATTCACAGTTCAACGTTCACAGTAACTGTCCTGGGGTAACTAGGGCATTACAACTTGGTATCAGAGCGAGCCAAGGTTTATGGTTCCTGGAGATTGACCGAACATGTACGTTTGCTGTCAGTGACAAGCTCGACTCAGGGTTGGTTGGTAATGATTGAATTATATGCCTGATTATGTGCTTAAATGCCCTGTTTGCCTGCTTATTTTATGTAGAGCATGATAAATGAGTTAACATATGCATGATGCCAAGGCATGGCCCGTTGAGTGTTATATGCTATTTGTATGTTATGTGGGTTGTTGTTTTCGGTTGGATGATGTGATTGGGAGGTGGTTTTGGATGCTGTTACCATGCATGATGAGCGGCGTCGTTGATTACAGGCATATTGTTGTAATGCCTCAACAATCATCGAGACTCCGCGGCAGTAGGGTCGAGGATGACAACTAGGGTCAGGACCCTCCACCTGCCCCACAGAATTGGCAATAGATTTTTTTCGAAATGGAAGCAAGACTACAATGAACTGAGGAAGAACTTCGACAGTTGAGACAGTAGGCCCTTCCTCAGGCCACTGGGTTTTCAGTTCAGCAGGCTGTAGTGCCAGTGCTGGTTCAACCTGCTATGGAGAATAGGTGGGGACCTTTGTATGAGAGGTTCAGGAAACAACATCCTCCCAACTTTAAGGGTGGACTAGACCCACTGCGGGCAGAGCAGTGGATGAATATGATTTCCTCTATCCTGGATTTTATGAGGGTGGTAGGGAACAAGATGGTAGCTTGTGCCAGCTACATGTTCAAAGAAGATGCCCGCATCTAGTTGGATGTAGTGACTCAGAGGTTGAATGTGGCAATTATGACTTAGGAAGAGTTTAAAAACATCTTTAATGAGAAATACTACAGTGTTGCAGTCCGAGCTGCAAAGGTTGACAAGTTCATCAACCTAACTCAGAACCAGTCAACATTTACTGAGTATGCCTTGAAATTTGACCGGTTGGCGAAGTTCACACCAGATTTGGTGCCGAATGATGCAGCAAGAAGGGATAGATTCATACGGGAGTTGAATGTTATGATTGCCCGTGATGTGAAGATTACCTTGGATCCAGAGACTTTTACTTATGCACAGGTTGTGGACAAGGCCCTTACAGATGAGGGGGCCGGGGATCAGATATGGAGAGCAAGTGTTGTGAGGCACGGTGCCAGGAGGACGATGCCTCCTTTTATTGGGTCCAGTTGGGGTAGTGACCCTAGTGAACAGAAGAGAAAGGCCCCAGATTCTTTTGTTCATCCTAGCTCGGATGGGAGGGCATGAGGTGCTTTTGGCGGCTGTCAAGGCGGAGGTGACAACTGGAGGAGTTTTCTAGTGTGTCCTCGGTGTAGACGATGAAACCAGGGTGAGTGCAGAATCAAGGCCTGCTTTATCTGTGGGAGTGCCATTCATCTGAAGAAGGACTGCCCACAAGCTAGGAAAGAGGAGCCAAAGCAGGGTGACAACCTCGCTCTTGCCAGAGTGTTCACCTTGACTCAGACTGAGGCTGAGGCTAGCCCCTCGATTGTGACAGGTCAGATTTCTAGTGTTGGTTCTTCTTACACTGCATTGATTGATTTGGGAGCTACTCATTCATTTATGTCTGCTAGAGTGATAGATCAGTTGTGTAGACCTAGTGTTTTTTATGCTAGGGGTTTTCAGACTTTGTTGCCGACTAGGAAGCTGGTAGCCTCTAAGAGATGGATCAGAGCATTGCCAGTAGAGATAGACAGTAGGAAGTTGTCTGTTGATCTGATTGAGCTAGTGATGGTTGACTTTGATATGATCCTAGGGATGGATTGGTTATCGAAGTATGGGGCGACGATTGACTGCAAGCGCAGAATGGTGACTTTTGAACCAGAAGGGGAGGTACCCTTTGTATTTGTGGGGACAGTCAGTGGACCGTGGGTACCTGTGATTTCAGCACTGAAGGCTAGAGACCTGATGCAGGAAGGTTGCATAGGATTACTAGCGAACGTTGTAGATACCTCTAGGGTGGTGTCGGTTGGACCGAGTGAGACCAGATTGGTATGTGAGTTTCCAGATTTATTTCCAGCAAACCTGTTAGGGTTGTCACCAAAGCGAGAGATTGAGTTTGTTATAGAGTTGGCGCCAAGGGCAGAGCCAATATCTAGGACACCTTACAGAATGGCCCGGCAGAGTTGAAGGAGTTGAAGATTTAGTTGCAGGAGTTACTGGATTTGGGGTTCATGAGTTTCTCGCCATGGGGTGCTCCAGTGTTGTTTGTCAAGAAGAAGGATGGATCTCTTAGGATGTGTATTAACTACAGGGAGCTGAATAAGTTGACCATTAAGAATAAGTACCCAGTGCCTAGGATTGACGATTTATTTGACCAGCTACAGGGAAACACAGTGTTTTCCAAGATTGATCTCCGGTCAGGTTACCATCAGTTAAGGATCAAAGAAGACATGCCAAATACCGCTTTTGTAACGCCCCACGTCACTATAGCTGCTTCTTGGTATGACGACTAGTCCTACAAACCAACACGAGTCTTTCCAGTGTGCTTTGTCCTCACTCGCACGCTTCCTGTGAAAACTTCCCAGGAGGTCACCCATTATGAGATTACTCCAGGTCAAGCATGCTTAACTTTGAAGTTCTCAAGTGATGGGCTACCGAAAAGAAGATGCATCTTGTTGATACAGGTAGTACCCATCAATCCATTTAAGCCATCTTCAACTGTGTAGTCCCATACCTACATAGTCTTAGAATCATCACACTTGACCTTCCCCAGACGGTGTGGGATTGCACAGCTTTTTACCTGGTCTTTCCCCCTACAGATTACAAGATTCTGGCTGTCACAGCTTTTCGCACCAGGTGTGGACACTATGAATTCCTGGTTTAACCAATGCCCTAACAGATTTCATGGACATGATGAAAGTTCGTGATTGTGTTTATTGACGACATTCTGGTGTACTCTCAGTCAGAGATAGAGCATGAGCAGCATCTATGTTTGGTATTGCAGCGATTGAGAGAGCATAAGCTATATGCTAAGTTCGGCAAGTGCGAGTTTTGGCTACCGCAAGTCACATTTTTGGGCCATATCATTAGTAAGGAGGGGATTTTGGTTGACTAAGTAAGATTGAGGCAGTGAGGGATTGGCCTAGACCAAGCAGTGTTCCTGAAGTTAGGAGTTTTCTGGGATTGGCAGGGTATTATCTTCGGTTTGTTAAGGGGTTCTCCAGGATAGCTACAACATTGACTAAATTGACAAGGAAGAAAACTAAGTATGTTTGGACGGACAGGTGTGAGAACAGCTTCAAGGAATTGAAGCAACAACTGATCACCGCGCCAGTGTTGAATCTGCCGACAGACAATGAGAAGTTTGTGGTTTACTGTGATGCTTCCAGACATGGTTTAGGGTGTGTGCTGATGCAAGCTGGAAATGTGATAGCCTATGCATCGAGACAGTTAAAGGAGTATGAGCAGAGATATCCCACGCATGATCTGGAGTGGGCAGCGGTGGTATTTACACTTAAGGTTTGGAGACATTATCTGTATGGTGAGAAGTGCGAAATATACACCTACCATAAGAGTTTAAAGTACTTCTCTACTCAGAAGGATCTGAATATACACCAGAGACAGTGGCTGGAGTTGGTAAAGGATTATGATTGTGATATCCTATACTATTCTGGGAAGGATAATGTAGTGGTTGATGCATTGAGTTGGAAGAGCCCAGGACAGTTGTTTAGTTCGAGACAGATATCTGATAAGCTAGCTGAGGAGATGACTAGAGCGGGTATAGAGTTGGTGGTTGGTCGATTAGACAACATCACTTTTCATTCTACACTCCTTGAGAAGATCAAGGAAGTGCAGGGGAAAGATTCCTAGTTGAGAGGACACAGAGAAAATGTCTTAGTCGGAGCAACTAAGGACTTTTCTATCTCGGAGATGGGGTTACTGAAGTACAAGGGTCAGATATGTGTTCCGATGGATTCTGATATCCGACGAGAGATCTTGGATGAATCGCATACCACTCCCTATTCCTTACATCTAGGTACGACGAAGATGTGCCAAAATTTGAGAGCTTTGTATTGGTGGTCAGGCATGAAAAAGAATGTGGTGGATTATGTGGCCAAGTGCTTAACGTGTCAGCAGGTTAAGGCTAAACATCAGAGGCTAACCTATACCAGCAGGTTAAGTCATGCTGTCCCGCGGTCCTCGGCAAACCAACCAAGAAGTCCATGGTAATATCTTCTCACTTCCACTCTGGAATCCCTAGAGGCTGCAATAACCCTGCTGGAGTGGAAGTGAGAAGATATTACCATGGACTTCTTGGTTGGTTTGTCGAGGACCGCGGGACAGCATGACTCGGTGTGGGTGATTATGGATAGGTATACCATGTTCGCCCACTTTTTACCTGTCAGGGCGACTTATACTATGGAGCAGTATGCCAAGTTGTATGTGAAGGAAATTGTCTGACTTCATGGGGCTCCGAGGTCGATTGTATCCGACAGGGACCCTACCTTCTCCTCCATATTTTGGGAGAGTCTGCAGAAGGCTATGGGCACACAGTTGCGGTTTAGTACCGCTTATCATCCTCAGACAGATGGACAGTCTGAGAGGACGATTTAGATACTGGAAGACATGCTACGAGCCCATGTGCTGGATTTTGGGGGATCTTGGAGTAAGTATCTCCCTTTGATTGAGTTCTCATACAATAACAGTTATCAGGCGACTATCGGAGTGGCTCCGTATGAAATGTTATATGGGAGGAAGTGTAGATCACCAATCCATTGGGATGAGACGGGTGAGAGAAGGAACTTAGGTCCTGAGATGGTTCAAGGGACCCATGAGGCGATTGAAAAGATTAGAGCTCGAATGCTTGCCTCCCAGAGTCGCCAGAAGAGTTACTCGGACTTGAAACACAGAAGCGTGGAGTTTCAGGTCAGTGACCATGTGTTTCTTAGGGTTTAACCTTCGAGAGGAGTGAGACGATTTGGTGTTCGGGGCAAGCTGAGCCCTAGGTTTGTTGGCCCCTTTGAAATTCTGGAATGGGTTGGGGAGTTAGCTTACAGATTAGCAATGCCTCCAGCTCTATCGGGGGTTCGTGATGTGTTTCACGTATCCATGCTCTGGAAGTATGTATCAGATTCTACACACGTGTTGAGTTATGAGAATTTGGAGCTAGATCAAGATTTGTCATATGAAGAGAAGCCGGTTCAGATTCTCGACCGAAAGGACAAAGTCTTGCGGAGCAAGACCATCGCCTTGGTGAAAGTGCTGTGGGGGAACAGAAAGGTAGAGGAGGTGACGTGGGAACTTGAATCAGATATGCGGGAGCGGTATCCCGAGATGTTCAGGTGATTTTCGAGGATGAAATTTCTATAAGGAAGGGATAGTTGTAACGTCTCAAATTTGCTAATAAGGCTTAGGGCCTTGATTAGCCTACCTGGAGGGCAATAATTGATATATTGTATTAGTATGTGATTAGAAATGCATGTTTAGGTGAATTAAATATGCATGTGGGCCCCATTTGGTTGTTAGGGACATATTTGTAATTTTAGCCCGCTGAGGGCTTAAATGCAATATTTTGCATATATTGTGATTGATACCACGTGTGAGTGGTGATATAATTGTGTTGCATGATCCGAGACGGTCCTAGAGAACAGTATAGCTAGAAAGTCACAACGGGGTCAAATACCCGGGTCGGGAGGAGCCTAGGGGTATTTTAGGAATATAACTTGTGTTCGGGAATTATTGAGTAATAGTGAGTAGCTTATCAATAATTTGGTATGTCGGGATTAAACGTAGATTTTTAGGTGTACTCGAGGATTTAGCGGGATGTGTCAAATGACTAAACTACCCTTGGTGTTATTTGAGGACTTAGGTTAACTTAAGGGGGTAATTTGATCATTTTGGCAAGATGATATACTTCATTTAGGAGTTGGGGACTCTAGAACCACTTAGGAAAAGCACAGAAAAAGGAAGGAAGAAGGATTAATTCTCTCAGCTCTCTATCTCTCTCTTCCATTCGGTTCTCTCTCCCTCTCTAAGGTGTTTGATTGTGAAGGATCCTAGGCCATAGATTCAAGTATTCAAAAGTTTAATTGAGATCAAGGGTAAGTTTCCTAGTCAATTCTCTGTTGAATTTTTGCTGGAAATGTTAGATTAGTGAGTTAAATTATGTTTTGCTTTATGGATTCTTGGGATGAAGTTTGGCAAGGTTAAGCTTGGGGACTTGTTGATTTGAGTTTGGAATTGGATTGGTAAAACAGCTCAGGGTTGAAATTCTACTTGAGGTAAGAGTTCCATGCATCTCTGAAGTTTATTTGCTGGTGTGGTTTAAGTTTTCTGAAGGGTGGTTTAAACTTTGTGAAGTGTGGTTTAAGATTTTGTGAATTTTAAGCCACTAGGTGATTCTTAGGTTTGATTGGTTTGTTGATGTTGTTTCTGAGTTGCTATACTGTTTATTTGAGGTTTTAGGCTGAACTAGGACTTGGGTATACTTTGGTAGTGATTTGGATGAGTTTTGGCTCGGGAAAAATGTTGGGAAAAACCCAGTTTTCTGGGTTCACGTATAAGCGTTGCGGCCCTATTCTTCCGTGTCGCAGCGCTGGGTTGAATCAGGACAAGGGAGCCTTGCTGGGTGCCGTGATCCCTATAGGGCTGTGTCGTGGCGCTAGGCCATTTTTAGGATATGGGGATTTTGTGTTTTTAGGGTTTTGGCTCAATGGGCTCGGGGGACGCTTTCGCTACCTTGAGTGGGGAAACGGGAGGTCCCAAAAGCACGGGATTGGTTCTGGGGGTATGTTTATGAATTGATTAGTAACGAGAGTGTTATGTATGTGTTGTGACTAGGTTTTCAGCGAGGCTCAGGTTAGAGGACTGTGCTCGGGAATTCGGTGCTTAAGAAGCTCGGGACACAGGTAAGAAAACTGTTGTACCCATAGAGTAGGGCGAGGCCCTATGGTTTGTGTTGCAGGGCACGACCTTATATGATTGTGTTGTAGGGTGTAGCCCCATTGAATATGTTTATACGTGTTTAAGTATTTGTTTAATTATGTTATGTGTGCATATATGTGAATGAACGGCAAAGAGTCAGGAACGGTGAAGGCCGAGAACGGGGAGGGCCGAGAATGGCGAAGGCCGAGAATGGCAAGGGGCCGGGAGCAGCGTTTAGCACGCAGAGTGTGAGTTGCCAGGGTGAGACCCTAAAGGATACCTGGGATATCCTCACGGTGTAGACCAGGAACCCAGGGCCTAGTAAGGCGCCTGGGACGGCATGGCCGTATGTGTTTAGCCTGTTGGCAGATTTGTTATATACTGAGTGATTAATATGCATATGTTATTTATTTGTGTGGAATTTTCTTGCTGGGCTTCGGCTCACGAGTGCTTTGTGGTGCAGTTAAGGGCAAGGGGAAAGTCGACCAACCATGAGCACGGAGAGCGTGAGGCGACGTGTATATATTCGGCCTGCCTGGTTGCCACGGCCAAGGGTATTTTTTTGGGAGATGTTTTGTACTAAATCATGATATTTTGTCGTTTAGTCGAATTTAATCACATTTTTGAGTTGTAAATATTTATAAACAGTATTTTGGGATCCCGAATGTTAAACGATTTATAACTTTCAATGAATGACTACATTTTCAAATTATGTGATTTTATTATAGTTTAGTTACACTTTTGACCTAAATTCTTGATTAGCAAGTTAAATGCACGTTTTAAATTCACTTAGTAACTGCTCTAAGGAAGTAGGGTGTTACACACGTATTGATTATTATTGTTTTAATCATTTTGAATCTGGTTATGTGAAATGGGTATGGTAGTTCTTAGGGCTGGGTTTTTATATGGTTTTTTTGATGTGACTCAATGGGTTCGATGCAACCTCGATATGAGCTCGATGGGATGAAAACATTAGCCTAACATTCAGTTAGATTAAAGCTCGATAGGGATCTGTTTACCCAAAAATGGTTGTTGCTGACGTGGCAAGGATTTCTCACACGTGGTTGACACGCGGCAGAGTTGAAGTGAAAAGGTGTTGTTCGGTTATCGACCAGAGGCACATTGCTTTATTAAGACTGACTATTAGGTACGACCAGGCTGGTCGTTTGATTCGGTTTATTTCCTTTTAAGATTGTAATCCTATAATAATTACATTTAATATTTCCTCTTTATTGTCGTGATACACGGATATTAATGAGAGTTAAGGCCCAATGGCCCATGTAACCCCCCTTGTGCCTATAAATATGCATGAAATAACTCAAGGATGGGACTCTTGATCTTTGAATCTTTTGCCTGAATATTGAGAGAGAGAGCTATAGTGCAATTATCCATCGTTTTATTGTAATTCTCCCAAAGTTGTTGACACTCAAGAACCCTAGTTCTTTGATCACGGCTTTAAGATTCAATATTAATAATAGCGCTAAGTGGATGTAGGTCATTACCATTCTTTGGGGCCGAACCACTATAAATCGTCGGTGTTTTATTCTTTTCCATTAGATTAAACTCTTAATTGTCGTCTTATTTTCTGTCGTATATTTGACTCCGTGTCGTTGGCCAAATCGATGGTCAAAATTCTGGTGCTTTCATTGAGAGATTGATAAAAAAACTGTAAGAAAATCTAATGGCGAAGACATCCAAGAAGGTTGGACAGACCGCTGGCGCTGCATTATCCCAACCTCCTCCCCCAAATGTGGCTGAGAATGAACCACATTTGGAGTTTGAAGAGGAGGAGTTAGATTCCGAAACATTGAGGGCAACATTGGGAGTCTTGCAGGATGAGTTGGCTAATCTGAGGGCTAATCAGGAGAATGTTGCGGAGACAATGGAAATGCAGCAGAGGGAAATTGAACGTCAGTGCCAGGAGCTGAGTGAGCGGCAGGCAAACATGGACCGTCGGCAGAAGGATGCCATAGCCGCTCTCGAAGCAGCCATCCAATTGGCTCAGAGTCAGGCTGTGCCAACCTCTCAGCCAGATCAGCCTCCGAGTGTGCCGCCTCATATGGCTCCCAATCCTAGTCCTCCCCTCCAACCAGTAAGCCCTCAAAGGGCAGAGCAGCCACCTGTGGCTCAGGATGATGTCCCAGCTAGGGATCCTAAGCAGCAGCCTCCCTCTCAGGCTGGTCGAGACAATCCCCAGCGTCCGAGGCAGAACAGGGTCGGGCAGCCGCCCTGCAGCCCTAGACGCCCAGGGGATGAAGAGCCGAATCTACCGAGCAGGGGACAGCGTCCTTCTGCCAACAGAAGGAACATCGAGTCAGGCTCTGCGGTCAGGGCCCCCCACGGCATAACAATGCATGGGGACCCAACGACTAGCGCAGGCCTTCCCTGACGCTCGAGAAATGCCAGCCCGAGGAGGAAATAGCGTGAACAGCTGGTCACGCCGTAGTCAACCACAGTTTAGAGATGGCCATGACTATAATGAAGTCAATTCCGGCAGAGTAAATGCCGGTCGGAGGAATGAGGAAAGAGGTGGAGGCAGAAGCCCCCCGCCTAGAGAAAATAGGCCAGCTAGCCATAATGCTGGGGGGCAACCTAGGCAGCAGAAAGTCTTTGATCGGCTAGAAGTTAGCGAGCAAAGACGTAGGGATGACGACTTAAGGGACGTACTCAATGATCGTCGGAAAAGGCATGATGAGTACACTACCCTGGCACCAGTCGCCCCTGCAATCCCAGAAGCGGTGCAAGCTCAGATTGATGCTTTGAACTAGGCAGTACAACATCTGGTCAGGGGACGAACGTCCCATATAGAGTATGATAGGAGGAGGGGCACTCCCTTTGTACAAAGGATTGCTGCGACTGAAACCCCCAGTAAATTCAAGATGCCAACACTGCCAAACTTTGATGGGTATGAAGCCCCAGTATCTCACATTAACAAGTTTAAGATACAAATGGATATACAGAAAGTGTCGGAAGATGCCCGCTGCAGGATCTTCCCAGCAACACTATCTGACACCGCCTAGGAGTGGTTCTTTAAGTTCTCTCCTGCTAGTATAGTATCTTGGGAGATGTTCGTAAAGGATTTTTATGGACAATTCTACGCGGGTCGCGTACACCACATAGAGGCCAACCAGCTGGTCGAGATACGCCAGAAGAAAGGAGAGCCCTTAAAGGAATATGTCGAACGCTTCATGCGAGCAGCAGCTGGAGCCAAGACAGTAGGCAATGAAGGTAAGATGATGGCTCTAACTGCTGGGGTTAGGCACCATTCACCCCTTTGGAGTAGCCTCAGAAAGAATGGGGTAAGAAGTACCCAGGAGTTTTTGGATCGGGCTGATTGCCAATAAAGGGAAATCGCCAACAAAAGACAAGGGGCCGAAAGAAGAACCCGCCAAGGCCGCCAACGGGTCGAAAAATCCCAATGGCAACAGTAATGGCAATGGGAATGGCAATGGTAGGAACAGTGGAAAATGGGTGAACAATGAACCCTCAGCTTCTGAGAATAAACGCCCCAAAGGCAGTCGATACGAGCCAAGATTCACCAACTACACAACCCTTGTCGAAAGCCGAGCGGAAGTCTACCAGGCGACCAACTCCAGCGTGCCTTACAAAAGACCCACACCTATAAGGAAAGATATCTCCAAGAGAGATACGATGAAGTTCTGTCGTTTTCACAACGACTACGGGCACGATACTAACGAATGCAACCAGTTGAAAGACGAGATTGAGTTCCTGATTAGGCAGGGACATCTAAGGAGATATGTGTGAGCGGTAAGAGGGTCTCAGTGAGAGGCTCAAGGTGGCAACGAGCAGGCGCCTGTGGAGGCCCACATCTTGTAGGGGACAGTGGGAAGGCAAGGGAACGATACGCTCGAACCCTACGTCACGACTAGGACATCGAGATGATGAGTGTGGAGGATCGAGCACCAAAGAAGGCTCAAACAGAGGGGGAGTTGATAACCTTCTCCAAAGACGATGCCCAGAACGTACGATTCCCACACTTCGATCCGCTGGTCGTAGACGTACAAATTGCTAATATGATGGTGAAGAGGGTGTTGGTTGACACAGGAAGTTCAGTCAACATCCTATACAAGTCTTCACTGGAGAGAATGAAGTTGTCCGTCAAGGACCTGGAGCCATGCAACCAAACCATCTATGGTTTTTCCGGTGAAGGGCTCGCCCCAACTAGGTCGATTAGGCTTCCAATTACAGCAGGTACTGCACCTGCTAACAGGACATTACTCACTACTTTCATAGTAGTTGATTGTCCTTCGGCATACAATGCTGCAATTGGGAGGCCAATTCTGGTCGACCTACGAGCCGTCACTTCAATATGGCACCTTGCCATGAAATTCCCAACAGACGCAAGGGTAGGATGCGTATTGGGAAATCAACGAGAAGCAAGGAAATGCTACAACGCCTCGATAACCAAAGCAAAGAAAGGTGTGTCAAGAGATGTTTCCAGAAAGGAGTTGCAAATGGTAGTTGATGCTCAGGCCCAGTCAGGTGATAATGTCACCAAATAGGGCATTTCCCAAAGTGAGGATAGAGACTTGGATCCTCAGTTTGGGGATTTTGAGGAGGACATAGGACCCATCGAGGACCTTGAAGAGGTCCAACTCGATGAAGAAAATTCGTCCTGGGTTGTGAAAGTCGGTAAAAACTTAGAGACAACAAGAAAACAAGCACTGATGGAGTTTTTGAGGAAGAACCAGGAAGTCTTTGCCTGGTTGCACAAAGACATGGTTGGAATAGACCCTGCAGTCATCAACCATGTCCTGAACATCGACAAGAGTTTTCCACCAGTGCAACAGAAAAGAAGGCTGCTCGATAAAGATAGATCAAATGCCCTAAAAGAAGAAGTCGAGAAGCTGAAGGAGAATTGGTTCATCAAGGTGGCATTTTATCCATCGTGGGTCTCTAATCCCATGCTAGTTCCCAAGCCGAATGGAAAATGGCGAACATGCCTAGATTTCACAGACCTTAATAAAGTCTGCCCCAAGGATTGTTTCCCACTCCCTAGGATCGACCAACTGATCGATGCCATTGCAGGGCATGAGATTCTCTCTTTTATGGATGCATACTCCGGGTATAATCAGATTAGTATGCATCCTCCTGATGAGGATCACACTAGCTTTTGGACTGACACATGGCTTTACTATTACAAAGTAATGCCCTTCGATTTGAAAAACGCTAGTGCGACTTACCAACGACTAGTCAACCACATGTTTAAGGAGTTGATCGACACAAACATGGAAGTCTATGTCGACGACATGCTGGTCAAGTCAAAGAAGAAAGAAGGGCATATAGAGGATTTGCAGGAGTGCTTCAACGTCTTGAACAAATATCAGATGAAGCTGAATCCCCTCAAATGCTCATTCGGAGTAGGATCAGGGAAGTTCTTGGGATTTATAGTTAACTTGAGAGGAATTGAAGCCAATCCTGAGAAAATCAAAGTCCTGATCGATATGAAATCGCCAGCAAAGATAAGGATGTTCAAAGTTTGATCGAAAGAATTGCCGCTCTCAGTAGATTTATTTCGAAATCAACGGACAAGTGCGTTCCATTTTTTAATCTACTTAGAGGCAACAAAAAATTTGAGTGGACGGAGAAGTGCGAGCAGGCTTTCCAAGCATTAAAGACTCACATGGCGCAACCACCCATCCTATCAAAGCCGGTCGATGAGGAGACTTTGTTTATCTACTTGGCGATTACGGAATATGCTGCTATTGCTGTCTTAGTAAGGGAAGAAGAAGACATGCAGAAGACTGTTTATTATGTAAGCAAGAGGCTAATTGGAGCGGAGCTTCGATATCCACCAATTGAAAAGTTAGCCTATTGCTTAATTTTGGCCTCAAGGAAGCCGCGACCTTACTTTCAAGCTCACCCAATCACATTTTTGATCGACCAGCCTCTACGACAAGTTCTGCAAAAACAAGAGGCTGCAGGAATATTGTTGAAATGGGTATTCGAACTTGGGCAGTTCGATATCTGGCAAGCGAGCAGCGATAAAAGGGCAAGCCCTGGATGACTTCATTGTAGAGTTCACTGAACTTACAGATAGCGAGCAGGCCGAAGAGCCTGATGAGCCTGAGTCTCAAAACCAACCTCCCTCATGGAAGTTATTTACAGACGACTCTTCCAATGAGCATCATACAGGCGTAGGGGTGATCCTGATTACGCCTGAAGGGCATCGATTTCACTGTGCAATTAGGTTTGATTTCACTGCTTCCAACAACGAGGCTGAGTATGAAGCATTGCTCACTGGGTTACTATTAGCCAAGGACATGAATATAAAGGTACTCGACATCTATAGTGACTCACAGCTGGTGGTAAATCAAGTCACGGGAGAATACGAGGCCCGAGATTTAAAGATGGTTGCTTATTTAAACAAAACAAAGGATCTATTGGCACAGTTTGACAAGTACACCCTTAAGCAAGTACCTCGTGACCAGAATTCAAATGTTGATGCTTTGGCCAAATTAGCAAGTGCGAAGGATGCTGATACTCTAAACATGGTACCAGTTGAGCGGCTATCTGTGTCAAGCATCCGAGCAGAGGAGACCACTCTGGTGATCCAGATGGCAGATACATGGATGGCACCATATGTAGAGTATCTGACGCAAGGCGTGTTACCAATGGACAGAAACAAAGCTAGGACCCTCCAACGACAGGCTGCTAGGTATATCCTGGTCGATGGAATCTTGTACCGAATGGGATACTCAATGCCACTCCTCAGATGTATTTCGAAAGAAAAGGCCAAAGAATTGATGAAAGAGGTACACGAAGGCTTCTGCAGGGACCACGCTGGGGGGCAAAGCTTGTCGAAAAAGATCCTGAGGCAAGGGTATTTCTGGCCAACAATGAATGAAGACTCGATGGAATTCGTACGGAGATGCGACAAGTGCCAGAGGTTCTCCAAAATCCCACGAGCAGCCCCTATTGAGCTAAAACTGATGCAAAGTCTGTGGCCGTTTGCAATTTGGGGTATAGATTTAATCAGATCTTTGCCCACTAGAAAGGGCGGCGTCAAGTATGTTGTGATTGCCATCGATTACTTCACTAAATGGGCCGAAGCCGAGCCACTCGCAATTATAACGACCAAGAAAGTGCTGGATTTTGTGATAAAAAAAATCGTGTCGTTATGGATTGCCAAGGAAAATTGTCTCAGATAACGGCACGCAATTTGATAGCGATCTTCACGGAATTTTGCGAACGGCATGGGATTATCAAGAGCTTTTCTTCAGTTTCTCACCCCCAAGCAAATGGACAAGTCGAAGCAAACAATAAAACGCTAAAAGATACTCTGAAGAAAAGACTAGAAGAAGCTAAAAGGGCATGACCAGAACAATTGACCGAAGTCCTTTGGTCGTACAGAACTTCCCATCGAACAACTTCAGGCCATACTCCATTCTCTTTGGCTTATGGGTATGAGGCTATGTTGCCCGTTGAGTTAGATCCACCCTCGCATCACAGAATAACGTACGATCAAGGCTCTAACAGCCAGCTATTGATGGAATCCCTGGACTTGATCGATGAGAAACATGAGCAAGCCCAACTCCGAGTAGCTGCATACCAGCAAAAAGTCACCAGGTATTTTAACTCTAAAGTACGTGAAAGAAAATTCGATTTAGTACTTTGAAGAGTTTTCTTAAACACCCGCGACCAGTTGCTGGAGTACTCGGACCTAATTTGGAAGGGTCATACCAGATTGAAGAAGTCCTCCATCCAGGCACCTACAAACTTGCTCGCTTAAATGGAGATCTCATTCCTCGCTATTGGAATGGAGAACACCTGCACAAGTACTATCAATGAACAATTCTTATTAAAGAGTTGACTTGTATCAATTTTACTTTTTACAAGTCATGAAAAAAGGTTGGTTATTTTACGTGACTGATCGCTTATAAGTGTAAGATCTTATTGATCACTCGTACAAACACGTTTTGTCCATTTATTATGAGAAATATAAGGGACTATGCGCAGCCAGTCATTCTTGCCAATTATTGTATTTATTACAAGTATTTGCTCATTACATGTGTTGTTTTGGTGTATCATCGTTTTAATTCATATATTTCGAGCAGTAATGTTCGAACAGGTTTTGGTCAAGGAAAGTGACTAAGGACCTAAATCTCCTCAATCACTTGGGGGCATATAAGGCATCTAGTAAGCAAAGCATATCGAAAGTTATGTAAACACATGAACAAAATTAGTGAAAGCATGCTAAGGTACTTAGAGTATTTTTCAAAATTTTGTATTTTGTTAAATCAATCCAAAGTACTATGCTAAGTTCGATCTTGCGAACAGATGTTATAATAAAATGCAGGTATTATAATATCAAAATGAATTCTTTTACACCGCAAGCAGTGACTGCTCGGATGTAATTGTCCAATAAAAAAAGAGAAGCTGCCCGTCCAGCAATAAAAGTTAAAACATAAATGAAATTGTTTTTACATCATGGCCCGTAGGTCATGTAATTCAAAAAATAAAAGATAATTATGAAGTAGCCGGGGGATCTTGTGGCAATTTTTGCTGCTGATCGACTACATCTCCAGCTTCTTCTCAGGCGCCTTCGATGCCGGTTGCTAGAGAAATCTCTAGAGACCTTGGAATTGTTTCTTCCTCTAGGCGAGCAACGCACCTATCTAACTCCGCCTCCCTGATATGGTCTGGCAGATAGGAGAAGTTAGCGTTGGGGTTATTCTTCTAGTACAGGTAGAAACACTCGAACGATGCCCCTTCATAATCTTCAAGGTTACGGGCATTCTGTTCCTCCAGTGCAGCAATTTCCTTGCGGCTTATCTCCAGCTCATCTTGAAGCTTGTGGGCCTCCTGGTAATTCATGAGCGAGACCTCCTTGTACTGCTCCTTGGATGCAGTGATCTTGGCAATACTCACATCCTTCCTCTTCACCTTCTCTTCAAGAGAAGTGATCTTGGCCTCAGTCAGCTGCAGCGCCTCGAGGTGTTTTGCCTCAACCTCCTTGAGGGCCTCAGTATGCTTCGCCTCGGCCTCCCTAAGGGCATCAGAATGTTTCGCCTCGACCGACTTCAGCTGCTCGGCATAGGAAGCTTCTGCCGTCTTGAGTTTCTCGGTATATCGAGCCTCAGCAGCACTAAGCTGGTCGCTAAGTTTCTTCTCAAATGGAACATTTTGTGTCCTCGAAAACCACCAGCCAGAAGTAAGGGTAAGCACCCTCTGCAATCAGAAAAAGATAAGGCTGTAAATAGGAGCAAGTTAAAAAGAAAATTCATAAAGTACAATAAAGAAAACAACTTACAGGGAGAACTTCATTCAGTGCGCAACTGAGGACTTGGTCGACCCCCATAGAGCCGGTCTCCTGGATTGCCTCTCGGCTGCGTCGGTGCTTTGTTATTTTTGACAGCCTATCTTTGGCTGAGTTGAGCACCACGCACATGAGGTCGTCTCCCGGGGCTTCTTCCCGACGACCAGCCGACTGCTGGACGGTGGATGGTGGAGGCGTAGGGTCGACTAGAGCTGGAGGAGGAGTCTGTCCAACCGGAGACGGAGAATCTGGATTTGTTGGAGTTGGAGGAGTTGCCTCCCTAGTAGGAGTTGGTGGAGGAGTTGTCTCCCTCGTTGGAGTAGGCGCAGGAGGGTCGTCTGTTCGAGGCTTCTTCGCGGGATGATTGCTGCAGCCCTCCCCAGACTGGCGCTTGTGGGACTTTTTCTTGCTCGCTGACTTGGTGTACAAGTCGAAGGCACCTTCAGCAGGCATGTCTGCAAAAAAGAAACAAGCGAACAGTCAAGCAATACAATAAAAGAAACTTGCTAAATTTAAGAAACAAGGATAGAGAAATTGAAAGTATAATACCCAAGCTACAATTATTGGTCGCTACACTATTTACTTTACTAGGGCTACACTCACTCTCTAGCCTGAAGAAGTCTGAATTTAAAGCAGGAGGGTATTTAAAGTTGCCATCCCCGTCGAAGAGGTGATAGGGAATAGGCAGACTATCTAAAAGCGTAAAATCAGTATCGTTCTCTTCCGACGACTTAAGAATAGGCTCTATGGCCTTCTTCTTTCCCTTCCCTGGAGGGGTCGGTGCAGCAGCAGGTCGGGGGGCACCAATTGGCTCGTTGATGGTCACCACAGTTGCCCTCCTCGGAGGAGGTTGTGATAGATCTTGCTGTTGTTTGGGGACTTCAGTGCCGGTAGCACTCCCCGCAGTAGATTCCCTCACATCTTGGTGAGGAGCCAAAAGGCCGACCAGTCTCAGATTGGCCTCTGTGACCAGCTATTTGACACTTTTCTCTATGTCGGTCATACTGGCCAGGAGGGCTGATCGGACCTCCATGTCCGGAGTAGGGGTTGGTCGCAACCAGGGGCCTGAAACGCACTAAATTTCTAAGGGAAATGCAGGAAGACTCAAAGAAGAAAAATATACGACCAGGGGTGCAAAGACTTTACCTCCTTGTGTGAAGGCCAAGTTGTTCGCGACCATGTCAGCAGTCAGAAAGTACTCTAGATGGTACTTCCCCACGTTCGAGATAATAGTGTTAGTCAGGAAAGTGCGACCTGTTTCCTGGTGGCAGAAATGGAAGAACCCCGTGTTTTCCTGGTTGGGGTTGGATTTTAGGTCGAACAAGTAGTTGACCTCGTGTGGCGTGAGGACCGGTCACTTCTTATGGCTATAAAGGATATAGAGTACAAAGAGCATTCTATATCCGTTTGAGGTGATTTGAAAAGGAGAGACCCCAAAGTAATTGGCCACTCATTGGAAAAAATGATGGAGAGGCAAGATCGCTCCTGCCTCGATGTGGTATCTCGACCAGGCGCTATATGCGCCTCCAGGCAGATTTGCCCTTTGATCTCAGGTAGGTTGGACTAGGGTCATCCCAAGAAGTCCATATTTCTTAATATAATTGGCGATCATCCTAATCGTTACTCGACTAGGAGGGGCGACGTACCATTCAACATCCGGTCGAGGGGCACTTCAAAGTTGGGCATGAGCTTGGATTCCTGGCTCGAGAGTACTCTCAGCTCTACCGCTGGGTCGAGGTAATTTCTGCGTGTGGGGCAGGCTAGTGTTCAGAAGGTTTATTTTTCTTTTCCTGGGTAGTGGATTTTACTCTACCCATGGCTGGAAGGTTTGACTGAGCTCTGTTGGGTGGAGTTCGAGAGAAAGGGATGTTCGGAATAAGTAACGGCGGCTGTTCTGCGTCCACGAGCAGTTGAGTGAGCAGGTCGTCATCAATTGGTCTCTCACCTCCCCACGGATCTTGCATCAAAGTCTGCGAACAGAAAAGGGGAGATGAGAACTTAGTCTAAAGACTTGTGTTGAATGTAGGAATAACATTGCTCGCGTATAAAAATTAAGCTTTTATACGACCAGTAACATACTGGCAAAAATACGAAGTTTCTTACGAGCAGTTTGAGAAACAGATTAAAAAGCGGAAGTAAAAAGTTTTTCAAGGAAAACTTTTTCAACTCCGAGAGGGCGGGAAAAATCCAGTTTTTCAACTAGTATAAAAATCAAATTTTTACATCGATTTTACGCCCTAAATCTACAATCTCGACTACCAAACTGACTCCTAATTCCTATGAAGTGTTATTTCACTACCTTACCGCGCATCGAACATACCCATTTACCCCAAGACAGTTTCGGTCAAGAACAGCCAAGAACTCAGATACGAAATGAGCAAAAAACGATTTTGCATGGCAACATAAACGACTGAAAGGTTTGTAAAACTTACTTGGATGAAAGGTGGAGTCTGAAAGCGAAAGCTTTGAGCGTCTGAACAAAGAATCCTTAGGTCAACAATGAAGGCTCCTGGGAATTCAAGGCTCTGAAGATTGAAGTTCTTTGGAGTTCTTGAGAAGGAGATGACAAGTGAAAAGTAAAAAGTTAAAACGTGAATTTGGGGTATTATTTATAGTGACTGCGACACGATAAAATGAGTAATCATGAATTACCCTTTTTCAAAACATGGGGAAATGCAATAGCCGTCAGACAAGTTTTGGAAAGCCGAAAAGACCTGATTGGATGTGATTGGTTGCTTTTTTTGAAGAGGCATGACGACTCTGACAGGTTTTTTGGGGCATAGGAAATGTCGGTTTCCTAAGTTTACTTTATGCTGGTCGCAACAAAGTAAACTTGGGGGGAAAATGTTTACCCAAAAACGGCTGTTGATGATGTGTCAAGGATTTCTCACACGTGGTTGACACACAGCAGAGTTGAAGTGAAAAGGTGTTGTTCGGTTATCGACCAAAGGCACATTGCTTCATTAAGACTGACTATTAGGTACAACCAGGCTGGTCGTATGATTCGGTTTATTTCCTTATAAGATTGTAATCCTATAATAATTACATTGAATATTTCCTCTTTATTGCCGTGATACACGGATATTAATGAGAATTAAGGCCCAATGGCCCCTATAACCCCCCTTGTGCCCATAAATATGCATGAAATAGCTCAAGGAGGGGACTCTTGATCTTTGAATCTTTTTCCAGAATATTGAGAGAGAGAATTATAGTGCAATTATCCATCGTTTTATTGTAATTCTCCCAAAGTTGTTGAAACTCAATAAACCCTAGTTCTTTGATCACGGCTTTGAGATTCAATATTAATAATAGCACAAAGTGGTCGTAGGTCATTACCATTCTTTGGAGCCGAACCACTATAATTCGTTGATGTTTTCTTCTTTTCCATTAGATTAAACTCTTAATTATTGTCTTATTTTTTGTCGTATATTTGACTCCGTTTCGTTGGCCAAATCGAGAGTCAACATGATTGATTTAAGCTCGATAGGAATCGATAGAAGTTCGAGATAAGCTCGTTAGGTGCCATTGATGAATTCTCGATGGGGTATGGTTAGGCTCAATAATAGCTTGATGGTCACTATCGATTGCAGTTCGATGGGTACGTGGTTAGGCTCGATGGGGTCTACGGTTAGGAGCTCGATATAAGCTCGAAAGAACACTAATTGGTTAGGCTCGATAAGCTCAATAGTTGCTCGATTGTTCTTATTAAGGCAGATTAGAATTTGTTATATAAGTTAGCTCGATAGTGACTCGATACTAGTACTCGATAAGCTCGATAGCAACTCTACAGAAGCTCGATAACCTTGTTTATTACAGATGTTTGATGAATTTTTTTCAAATTTTTTTCCAAATTCTATTTGACATTCTGTTTTCTTACCAATTTTTTTTCATATGTTGTTGCAGATGCCTAAGTTGCTTGTTCTGTTTAATTATCACTTTCCTAGTCGAGTCACATATCGGGGTAGTAACACGTTAAAGGATATTAAAAGTAAGTTTGTGCAGCTTGGGCTGATATAAAGGGCTAAGGAATCCCCATTCAAGCAGTTTTTTTTTTTTTTTTGCTTCAGAATTAAATTTCTCAAGAGTTTTGGTGCATCAACTACTTTTGAGGAAAATTGCCAGTAATAAAGAAGATGAGGTGCATTTCTTTCTGGGGTCGAAATCTTGTAGATTCAGCATGAGAGAGTTTGTCCTGGTGACAGGGTTGAATTTCAATCGCTTCCCGTCACCATAAGAGTTGGATGAGCGTAATCTCAACAACCACTTGATAAAAGAGTATTTCAATGATGCTGAGAAAGTACAGCTCTCACAGGTGAACAATGCTTTCAAGACTTGTACTGTTGTGGAAGATGTGTACAAGTTTGGACTTTGTTTGTTGGTTGAGGGGGTTCTGAATCTCATAGAGGGCAAGTTGCATATATGGCGAGATACTCTGATGGTTGAGGATGTAGACTACTTTTTTAGCTATCCAAGGGGAAGTACTCTTATGAAAGACTTTTACAGTCTTGTAAGAAGGTCATGCTGAAGCAAAATGCAAACTATGATAACAATAAGGATGTCAAGGTGCAGCAAGAGTCCAAGTACAGTATGTATGGTTATGCCCCGACCTTACATTATTGGGCATATGAGGTTATTCAGCAGCCATAGTTTGTTGTGAGCTTAGGAAACATGGTCCCAATGATGCTTAGTTGGTCGCATCGAAAGAATAAGGATTTCAACAAGTCTGTTCTCTCACCGATGTTATCAAAGAAGAATGTAAGTTATATTTTATTGACATTAAACAATTATTCTTATCTATATGCTTATCTTTTATGATTGTTTGAGTTAACCAAATATTTTATGTTGTTTGTAGTTGATCGTCCTTCTGATGTTGAAGTCTCGACAACAGAAAAGACTTTTGTTTATCGTTGACGGAGGGAGATATTCCCCTTTATCTCGGGCTTGGCTAGGATCCCAGGGAGGCTGATGAAGAGGAGGATGTGACTTTTGAGAAAGTTGTCGAGACAGTTTCTCAAGCAGCTAAGGCAGCGAAGATATTTGATGATATTTTCTCGGAGGAGGAGGAAGAGGTTGTAGGTCCCACCCCTCCTGTTGCCCCAGCTACAGCCCCAACCTCAGCCTTGGCCCTAGCACGAGCCCTATTTACTAGTTGTTATCGAACTAATATTGAACCATATCTGTAACGACCCCAAATTCTCTATTAAGGCTTAAGGGCCTGGAGTAGTGTGCCTGGAGGGCATAATGGGATTCTGTGTGTGACTTTAATGAGTTTTATGCATGATTATGATTTGATGCACGTTATATGACTATTTGATTATTGAGATGCATGACTATGTGAATTAGTATGCATGTAGACTTGATTGAGCATATGTGTAATTTGGCCATGTTGGGCATGACTATGTTGTTACCTGTGATCTATGACTCGAGACGATCCTAGAATGAGCGGGTTAGCGGAAAGTCAAAGCGGGAACCTGTACCCGGCTTGGGTTAAGCCTGGGGAGTTTAATTGAGAATTTGGGAATATATTTGTTGATTAATCAGGTATTGGGTAGCGAGTGGGAATTATTAGGAACACTTGAGGAATTAGTGGGAATTTGGGTAATATGACTAAAATGCCCCTTTATGGACATAAAGGTTTAGAAATAGTAAGGGAGGGCATTTTGGTCATTAGGCTTGTAAGAGATAAATTAAAGAAGGGCTTTATACTTAGTGGATTTAGTAGAGAAAAGTTATAGGCTGAAAAGAAAGAAAGAAAGAAGAGAAAAGAAAAGAGAGGGAAAGCTAAAGGGTTTTTGTCCAAGAACGGTTTGTGGCTCTCCCAACCTAATTCCTTCATTTTTCTTGGAGTCAAGCTCAGTGGAGAGCTAGGGTAGGCTGAGCATTAAGGATCCTAAGCTAGGCTTGAGGATTGGCAAGGGGTTAGCAAGATCACATTTGAATTTGAGGTAAGTTCTTGGGGATTTTCTGTTTTAGGGCTTGACTGGTTTTGAGTTGTGTTTTGAGCTAAATGGATGGGGTTTTTGGGGAAAACAGGTCAAGGTTGTGAAGGTGCAAGCCAAGGAGGTCTAGGGTTCGATTCAAGGTCGAAATTCCTCCCACGGTATGATTTCTAAGACCCTATCCTTGTTGTTTGAGTGATTTTCTGGTTTTTGGGTTCATTGTGTTAGATTTTGAGTTGTGGGTTGCTTGAGCTTGGGATTGAGTTCATGGGGTGCTTGGGATGAGTGTGAGGTGTGGTTATGTGTGTTTTTGTGTTTGGAAAAGGTTTGGGCAAGATTGGAGTTGGAATGGGAGAAGAAAATCGCAAAATGCGATTTTGGGTTTGGTCTGGCTGCAACTAGCGCTACAGCGCTAGTCAGGAGGCGCTGTAGCGCTAGCCCCTGTTCAGGTGGGGTGGTTCTGTTTGTAGCGCTACAGCGCCCTCTTTTGAGCGCTGTAGCGCTGCACTGTTCGCAGAGGGGATTTTTGGACTTTTGTGAAGGGATTTTGACCTAGGGTTCGGGGCTTGAGTCCGCCACTTTGTTTTGGGGATCTAGGACTTCCCGGGGGCTCGGGATTAGTCTCGAGGCTAGGTTTTGGTCTTGGGATTTGGTGATGACTTTGACTTATGGATTTTGCTTAGGTAAGCGCTAGGGCTCGAGTAAGATCGTGCTCAAGGAGTCAGGTTGATCAAGGCTACCGAATCTAAAGGTAAGAAAACCGTAACACCCGAGAATAGGGCATGGCCCCACTGTGTGATTGCAGGGCATGGCCCTAGATTGTATTATGTGCAAATGTTTAACCTTAAATGAATCATGATGTGTGGGAATGATTATTTCGAATGTACTATATGTGTGATTATAATGAAATGAACGGCAAGGGCCGAGTGCGGCGTAGGCCGGGTACGGCCGTGGGGCCGAAAGTAACACTCAGCACATGGGATGCTTATAGTCAGGGTGGGACCCAAGGGATACATGAGTTATCCTCGCGGTGAGAACCGAAACCCCCAGGCTTTGGTAAGGCCTCTGGGGCGGCATGGTCGTACTTGTTTATTATGATAGTTTCCTATTTATCAGTGAATTATGCCAGCTATATGATTTGCATATGTTATGTACTATTTGGGTTTTCTTGCTGGGCTTCGGCTCACGGGTGCTCTGTGTGGCAGGTAAAAGCAAGGAGTCAGTCAACCGGCTATGAGTATGGAGAGCGTGGGGGCGGCGCGTACATGTTCGGCCTGCCCGACTGCTTTGGTTGGGGGCATTTTGTAAATGGCTGTATTAATCCATTCTTTTGATAGTTAACCTGGTGTAAATCTATTTTTGAGTTGTAAATATTTTATAAACCTTATTTTGGGATCCCAGATGTTTTATACTTAACGTTTTCAATGAAGTTAAACATTTTAAAAGAATACAGCCTTAAATTCTGATTTATCCACACTTTTGGTTTTAGAAACCACTTAGAGTCAGTCAAAAGCACGATTTCTATTTTAAACTCTCTAAGTAACGGCTCTAAGGTAGTAGGGCGTTACAATATCGAACCATTATCAAACTAATATCGAGCTATAATCGAGCAATATCATTTTCATATCCATTATCTAGCTGTTATCAAAATAATATCGAGTCATATCGAACTAACATCGAGCTATATCATGTTCATCGTCACTATCGAGCTGTTATCAAACCTTTATCGAGCAATCATCAAGTTGTTATCGAACAATTATATTATCGAGTTCATATCGAGCTACCATCGAGTTCATGTCGAGCTACAATCAAGCTCATCGATTTTACATTGAGCTTAAAATAAATTTTAAGAAAAAAGAAAGGAAAACAAACTAAGTTATTAATACAACAAGTCCAAATAGGACAAAAAAAAGTTTATAGCCTAGCCATGCATATAGCCATATTATGGCCAAGCCCATTACACATATTACACTTGTGCTCTTTGCGAATGATTTCGTCATTCGATAGAGTGCGGTTTGTCTTCATTCTTCTCACATTTTTCTTCTTCGGCCGAACAATTGGTTAGTTCTCAACAGGAACCCCAACTTGCATTTTCTCTATGTTCTCGGAAACTTCTCAATCATCCTCGTTGCCAGTTCGGTAAATTGTTTCTTTATAAGACTCCTTCCACATCTCAGTAGTGTAATGTGTGGAACAGAGTGAGTAAATGTTGACACTGCACAAGATTGATGCAGCCACACAATGAACACAAGGGTAACCCAACATGCCATAGAAGCATGATTTGGTCATCAAATTCACCTCACCATCACCTTCTGGGTCCACCACATGAAATTCAACCTGTCCAAGAGGGTGGACTTTCAAGTACCTTGCATCATCCGCAATGCCTGAGACTTCTTTCTCATATATTGTTGCTAATTTGAATGTGCACTTCTCTACCTCCTCACGACGCACAGCAAACCATGACTGAATTGTAAAACGAATGAATTCCACAAAGGTTCTTATGTCTCTGGTTTTGTTGTTGAAGATTTCAGCATAGTTGCTTGTCATTACATTATATCAATTCCCGAGAAAGTAAGTACGAGTCCACTTATCGAAGCAAATACCCTTGAGATATTAAGTTATGGCAGGATCCATTTGTTTTATATTGTTGAAGAACCTGTGAAATTTTGAATTCTGAAATGCATATGTCGCATTCCACATCTCCTTGTGACAGTGATCAATCTTGAACTTAGCGATTACATTCATACTTATGTGATGGTAGCATGCACTGTGCTAGGCATCAAGAAAGACCAACTCAAGAGCATAACTAATGCTAGCATGCCTGACTAATACAAAAGCCAAATTATCAACAACTCCAATGGCTTCCTTCAATTTCATCATGAAATACTTCCAAGAATTATGATTCTCACTGTCTACAATTGTGAACGCAATTGGATAAATGTAGTTATTCGCATCCAATGCAACAACACATAACATGTGGCCACCATACCTTAACTTGAAGAAAGTGCCGTCTACACATATAACAGGACGACATGATGTAAATCCCCTTCTACAAACTCCAAATGAGAAGAAACAGTAAAGAAAGCGACCGTCATCTGTGACAAAATCAGTTATGGTACCTGGATTCTTTTGCTGCAGCATGTACAAGTAACAAAGTAACTTAGATTACGATTCTTCAGGTGTCCCCCTGACATAACCGAGTGTCTTCTCTCTGCACCTCCAAGCCTTTATATATCTCATATTAATCCCAAAATTATTCTTTATATCCTCCTTTATGCAGTTTTCCAGGTAGCTAGTGCCATCAGTAGCATATTTGTTCTTGATAAGGTGCCCAATGACCCAAGGTGCTACTTGACGATAGTCTTTCTGCCACAATTATAGTGAGCAAGTATGTATACTATTATAAACTGTGATCTCAAACATCTTTGATCGCGCTACTTTTTTCCCTCTTATTCTCCAACCACAATCAAGATCCTTGCAGATGATATACAACACATCAGTACCAGACTTAACCATTAACTCAAAATTATTCTTCATTGCGAAGAACCGCTTTGGTTTTCAAATCCATCTTGTTCTCAAAAGTCTTCCCAAGGTGTAGTTCTCCCACCGGTACACCGGATGAGGGTGTTTCAGATCGACTAGAAGCTATGATATCTTCTTTTGTAAACATGGGAGCACTCCATCTTCTGTGATCTTCTATGGAGCACATTGGAACGTTCCCTGTATTGTTATATTCTGTTCCACCAGGACGACTAGAGCTGGTGCCAGGTGTTCAACATCCTTGACTTGGTAAGGTTCGCCCGTGCAATAGAACGTACTGACTATTCTTGTACTTATTCGACTTGCAAATCATCAAACATGTCAATCGGCACTTCTACACTATAATATGCCTCTGAATCATACATGGAGTCCTCATTATGTTCAGCTACTACATCGTCATTCACATAAGGGGCGTATTCATATTGATTGTCCCTTAGGTCACCAATAAGACCTCCTAAAAGTACTGGCTGCTCCCTCGGAATAGAATATGAATATGCATTGACAATCTTCTTAATAGGAGTGACACACAAGACTAACATTTCTTTAGGTGTTACTACTAAGAATGCACAGACACCAAAATCACTTTCAATATGAATGGGCGTAAACAGTTGATCACCGCATGTGTAAGGAACCTCCAATTTCAACTCATACATCTGTTTATCAACTTTAAGTTCCTTGTGCAATATATCAAGAAGTTGCAAGTACGTTACAGTATCCTCCAATCGATATTACCATGCATTAAGGGTCCTTGAAAATCCACTAATTCCCTTGTAATTCCCAAACACCATTGTAGGATACAAAAACGTAGACAATGAAACTCGTGTTGGAAAAAAAAAACATAAAAATTGTTTAAAAAAGCTGTCAATTTTTCAAAAATTCATGAAAAAAGAATATTATCGAACTTCAATCGAACTCTATCGAGTTACTATCAAGCTCTCATCGAGAGCTTATCGAGTTCTTATCAAGCTAAAAGTTCTTAAAACCTAACCAAAACCTTCATCGAACCCCTATTGAGCATTATCGAGTAATAATCATCGAGCAACATCAAACTATTAACAATACATACCCATTTGCCAATTATCGAGCCTCAATCGAGCTTCTACCAAGCACATATCGAGAAAAAAACTACACCAACTATTCTAGGGTCCAATCGAACCCTTATCGAGTTGTCATTGAGCACAATCGAGCAACAAAGCCTAAAACTATCGAGCTATAATCGAACTATATCGAGCAGCATCAAGCTCATAAAAGAATCTCTCTAAAAAATTGCATCGAACCATTATCGAGCTAAAAGTTCTACATACCATCGAACAGTTATCGAGCAAAAACATTGCAGAAAACTTAGAAAAACGCACATCACGAAATCTCTCTAAAAAATCCAAAAAACACACAAATATAAGCTCAGATCTGTTTGAAATAGAAAAAAATATAAACAAACAATACCGAACACATAAAATGAACAATCTTCTTCCTCATGATTTTTCTCCTAAAAAAAACCCTCAAAATGGATGTTGTCTTTGATATTGGCGACTTCACAGAGACAATGGAGATGACTAACAGTAATTTCGACAAGAAAATCATAGAAATTTGTGGGTTTAAGGGAGGATTTCGTGAGAGAGAGGAAGATAAGGGGTGGGAAATTTGAGTTTTTATGCTTAATAAAATGTCTTGAATCAAAAAAAATACTGAGCCTTCTAATCATTTAAAAAAATGTCAAAATCTTTTGACAATACACATCTCATAATTTTTCCCAACCACTTTTTCTTCTTTCTTCCCTCTCCCTCAACCCATTCCTCTCTAGAAAAAAATCCACGGGTAATGTAAAATATAAGAGAACTCAATGTAATGACAAGTATTCCTCACTTAGGACATTAAAATACTGCATTTCGAACAGATCTGAGCATGATTTTTGGATTTTTTTTTTGCGATTTTTTTCAAATCTGAAACTTTGAAACCTACAGAAAATCAACGTAGTTCAATGGTGCTCGTTGGGGCCTTCAAAATCAAGATTTTTATGAAAAAATCGATGTTGTTCGATGGTGGTTCGATGCGATTCTAGCAAGATACGTAATTTTTCACTTGGGTGTCCATTTTTGGTGATTTTGTTTTTTATTTTGAGTATTTTTTCAAGATCTACACATTTGAGATGTGTATATCCACATTTGAGAAATGTAAATCTTGAATAAAATGCAAAATGCAAAACATCCCTCATGTTTAAGATATGTTTTCAAGTTCTAAACTTTAAAAATGTGTATATGAACATCTAAAATATGTAGATCTCAAAATAATACCCAAAATAAAAAAAAAAATCACCCCAAACAGACACTCGAGTTAAAAAATTACGTCTCTTACTAGAATTGCATCGAACTACCATCGTGCAACGTTGTTTTTTTTCTTCATGAAAATCTTAATTTTGAAGGCTCCATCGAGCTGGTATCGAGGACCATCGAGCAAAGTCAATTTTCTACAGATTTTAAAGTTTCAGATCTGAAAAATAACTCAAAAATCATGCCCAACTCGATGGCTATTCGATGCCAACTCAATGGGACCTTCAAATTGTAGATTTTCATGAAAAAATCGAATTTGCTCGATGGTGGTTCGATGATGGTTCAATAGAATTCTTAAAAGAAATATAATTTTTTACTCGGGTATCCATTTTGGGTAAAAAAAAATTATTTTGTATATTTTTTTTGAGATCTACACGTATTAGATGTTCGCATACATATTTTCAAAGTTTAGAACTTGAAAACATACCAAAACATATCTTGAATATGAGGTATGTTTTGCATTTCGCATTTTTTCAAGATTTACATTTCTCAAATGTGTAGATTTTGAAAAAATACCCAAAATAAAAAAATCACCCCAAACGGACACCCGAGTGAAAAATTACGCATCTTATAAGAATTGCATCGAACACCATCAAACAACATCGATTTTTTTTTTTTAAAAAATCTTGACTTTGAAGGTCTCATCGAGCTGGCATCGAACACCATCAAACCACGTCGATTTTATGCAGATTTTAAAGTTTCAAAGCTGAAAAAAAAATCGCAAGAAAAACCAAAAAAATCATGCCCAATCTGTTCGAAATGTAGTATTTTAGTGTCCTAAGTGAGGAATACTTGTCGTGACATTAAGTTCTCTTATATTTTACCTTACCCATGAATTTTTTTTTAGAAAGAGAGTTGAGTGGAATGGGTTGATGGAGAGAATGAGGGAAGAGAAAAAAAGAAGTGGATGGAAAAAATTATGAGAAGAGTAATTTAAGTATTGTCAGAAGAATTGACATTTTTTTTAATTGATTTAAATGTCTAGTATTTTTTTTGACTTAGAAGCCCTCATTAAGCATAAAACTCAAATTTCTTTTTAAGATTCTTGATATAATGGAAGTAGTATTTTAGATATGAGAAGAGTGTTTAGCATCAAATTGAACAAATTAATAGTGCTATGATTTTTTAGTAATATTAGACATTATTAAGTATGAATAGTAAAATTTCCCTATATAATTTTGTATAATGGAATATACATTTTAATAGTAGAATATAATTTTATTAGCATAGTATATACATTTTGGAATAATAATTTTATAAGTTTTGTTAGTATATTATTTTTCAACTCAATATATATATTTTGCGGTATGATATATCATCTGTTATAACTACAACGTACGCAATCATGCAAAAAAAAAAAAAAAGGGTTATAATTTCTCTAAGTGTCGAAAATAAAAAATAATCATATAGTAGGGGCAAAAGTGATGCCCTGCCTAAAAAAATTCTTATATATATATATAAATGCACTCTTAATAATTACTACTCATGAATGGTTGCTTTAATATTAACTATTGGATTACAATTAATGATTTATATTTATAGTTGTTAATTAATATTTCTAAAATAAATTTTGATTTTTTCAAATTTTTGGAAGGGTTATCTGATGAAAAAAAATGTATTTATTATGAAAATATAATATTGTAAATTTTTCATTTTTCAAATGCATGTCAATTTCTAAATATAATTAGTGTTTCTCATTAGTTGGAAATAACATTAATTGTGGCAAAAAAAATAATTAAATTTGATATTAATATAGAAAAAAAATATTTACCCATTGGTGACTTGTTATACTAAGTCACTATATTGTCACATTATCATAATTGTTAGTACCAATCCATTATCATAATTGTTAGTACCAATCTATAGGTATGTGTAATAACTATTGAGAAGTGTTCCATATATATATATATTAAGAAAGTTTTAAAAATTAAAAAAAAAAAAAAAAAGCTTCAGAACATAAAGGGTAGTTTTTCAAAATAAAAACAAGACATAATAGAGATATAGAGCATTTGATGGAGCCACATTCCAAAACAAAATAGCCACAACCAAAAATTTAAATGCCCATTAGGCCAATTCATAAGCTCCCATACTGGTAAATTTTTAGAAAAAAACAAAAAAAAAAACTTGAACTAGTCAATATTCATAAAGCATGAAACATCTATACGTATTTAATAATTATATATGTCCAATTTTGTAAAATATTTGAATACTTTATCCTAGAATCACCTATTACCTGCCAACTATTATATTATTTATAAATATGAACCAAAATATTTGGGGGCCATGCCCTTCTTAGACTAACGTAGTTCCGCCACTGACAATATAATGCTACAAAAACACATTTCCACATTGGGTAGGAATTGATGCGGTATACCCACCAAGTTGTCTACACAAGTTGTCCTCTCTTCAAGAAGGTATTAATAAGGGAACATGAGTAGATATAAACAAGAGCAAATATCTATACAAATCAGAGTTTAAAAGCTTTAGCATTGAAACATACCTCATTGGCAGCAATTGACAACGATATTTAGTCTGCGGAGCAATAATAAGGATCATTGAAAAAGAGCATCAGTTCTGATATCAACAGCTGCAGTTGCTCCATCAAGAACCAGTATCTTCAATCTTTTGGCAGTGATCGAGCAGGACTTAATAGTTGTCTCTGTTTAACACTGAAATTCTCACCAGCCTTTGATAGTTTGATATTTCATCAGCAACTGTTGTATAACAGATTAAGGCAACAAGGAAGCAAGAAAACAATAGCTGCTGGCATAATGACTTCTTGATTGTGCGTATTTAAGATGATTAATAAAAGCTTTATAAAAAAAAAAAAAAATTTTTACTCCCTATGACAAGAAAGGACTCTTACCCTTAAAGTATCTTGGTTCCAATTCACAATCTAATGATTTTTTCCCTCTGTAGGCATGTGCATAAATTATATTGGATTACAAAAGATATTTCTCATTTCTCAATGACAATTTATCAAAAATGTGATAGGAAAGTAAATTAGAATACTTGAAAATCTCTAAGTCATTTGGAAAATTGACCAACTCTTTGAAAAATACACTTACAACATACAAGCCCCACCTTCCTGGGCTTGATTCATATTATGATTCCGAAAGGTTCTCCCAACTTTCCAGCAAAAGTTACTTGATCGGTGAGAATTCAAGAAAGGCACATTTGGAGTTACTTGTAGAGTTGGTAACAAGATTTTCTTGTTAACCGAAACTGCCTTTCTCATCTAAGAGGACTGACAACCCAACCTGTTATTGGACTCTGCCTTCGAGCTCTAATCCTCCTATGAGAACCACCTTGCAAACGATCAAGAACTGCATATGTAATTGAATCTGGGGTTAAGCCTTGCTGCTTAAGCTTTGCATACAAATCAACTGCCTCGGCAGTTCTCCCACATCTCTCAAGACAGTCAAGCAAGATATTGTATGTAACAATGTTAGGGTAGCAGCCCTCAGCAAGCATCTCATCAAACAACCGACAAGCCATTTCAACTCTATCCGTCTTGCCGAAGCACTCAATGAGAGTGCTATAAGTAACAACATCAGGACTCAATCCTTTCTCTTGCATCTCCTTGAATCTCATGTGCGCTTCATCTAGGTGACCATTTTTCCCTAGGTAATTGATCAAGGAATTGTAAGTTATAATATCAGGTTTGTAATCACTGTTTTCAAGTTCTTCAAATAATTCAACAGCCTCATCAACTTTCCCAGCTCTACCAAAGCTGGCAATTAAAATATTATACGTAAATATGTCTGGGGAAGGGCCATCCTGTTTCATCTTCTCGTAAAGTTCTTGAAGATGGGATATTTGCTTCGACTTTCCAAGAGCTGAGAATACAGTGTTATACATGATAGTATCAGTGGTTATTCCCTTTTCATGAATTTTACTCAGAAGGTCCATAGCTTCTATCGTTTTACCTCTGGCACACAAACTCTCCAACATGGAAAAGCATGCTTCTCTGTCACCCTTATCGTGGAAGCTCCACATGTTACAAAACAAACGGTGAGCTTCGCTGGCATGGCCTAGTTTACTCAATGTTTTTACAAGAAATGCATATATGGGCTTAGTCATGTACTTCATTGATAATTCCACAACCTCATCTAATCTACCAAGCTTCCCTTCAGCAACAAGAGCATTCAAAATCACACTGTAAGTGAATTCATTCGGCCTACAATCCCTTTCCACCATTTTTGAGAAGACAAAGATGGCCTTTTCAACCATCTTGTTACTAGCAAGGGCCTCAATCATAGTATTGTAAGTGATTAGATTAGGAGTAAATCCCTTTGTTATCATTTCCTGAAAAAGAGCCAGAGATACATCAACTTTACCCGATTTTCCATTCATTCTGATCATAATTGTGTATGTAAAGTCGTCAGGCTCACAATGCTTCTTTCTCATGTCTTCAAATATCGTATACGCGTGATCAATCTGCCAAAAAGCTGCACATCAGATAATCAGGATCTAACAACCAAACCTAACATACAAAGGAAAAATTTGAGTGTCGAAGTTCAAAACATTGCAGCCAAAGCTCGGCGTAACAGAGTTGAAAAATCATGTTTACTAATCAATAATGAACATAGCCATGAAAATAGAAAACGAGAAAAAATCCAATTTTGTATTAATTCTAGTTCTTTACTAAAATCATTTTTCAATGAAATTTGTTTCATAGTAACTTAAATTATATGCCCCCATTGGTATTTCTCCTAATTCACAACCACAATTCACCTAAAACCGCTACCATTATCGATGAATTTGTCAAAATAACAATGCGAGAAAGTTAAATTCAGACAGCCATAACGGTAGCTTAGTGTAAATATGATCAGTTCTAACGAACTTACCTTATCGTTCTTGGCCAAGGCATGTATTAGCATATTGTAAGCAAAAATGTCCAATTTATAGCCACGGCGTCGCATTTCCCGATATGTTTCGAAAGCTTTGGTCGAATCATGAGATCGCAAATAGGCTTGAAGCAAGCACTTGTAAGTGTAAGGGTTCATTCTCAGCTCCCATTTCTTGACCAGACCTAGGCACATGTCCAAATCCTGGCTAAGGCCGAAAAGGCCAATGAGAATATTCACTGTGGAGATGGTGCCCCGCACGCCGGAACGCTCCATATCGGCGAGGACGTTGCGAACGAGGTCGAGGCGGTCGGCGGAGGTGGACTTGGAGAGGATGAGGAGGAGCCGGGTGTAGGTGAACGAGTCATGGCGAAAATCGGGAAAAAGAGAGGAGCAAAACTGGAAGAATCGAAGGGCCAGGAGAGGGCTATTTAGGGATTTCAGGATTTCGGAGGCTTCGGATGAAGTTAGGGTGACGGAGAGGGAGCCGAGGTAATCCGATAAGTCGGAGAAGGGGTCCGTAGTGGCGGGAGAGTATTGGCGGCGGAGTAGGATTCGGGTGGCCGTGCAGATGAGCTCGTGGCGGGGCAGTGCATACCCTCGGACGTCGACGGGAAGAGGAGATGGCGGTGTAACCTCCGCCGAGAGTGATCGCCCAGTGGGAGAGGTTGAGGTTACTTTGGCTGTGTACTTGGTGGCGTAGTGGCGGCGCGTGGTGGTCAAGGCGGTTGTTGTGGAGAAGCTGAGTTTTGGGAAGTGGCGGCGGTGGTGGTGGAGGGAGTGCCTCATGGTGGTTACGCAACGTGGGTACGTGACTCCTTCAGTTCAGTCCCGGGTATTGGAGAGTGGAGAATGAGTAAACCGATGACTGAGATGAACAAAACGACAAGGAATAAATAAGAACGACAATAATAGCCGAATGAGATTTTAAAACGACATAAAAAGAGCCAAATGTAATTCGAAAACGACAATGATGAGCAATACACAACACGATTTTTTTTATAATGTATTCAAAGGAGGGAAAATAAATTTCCTCAAACTAAATAAATTTTCAATCCATCCAAAGATTATGCACACAACAACTGTGAGAAACATAGCTTGGGCCACTTTTGAAAAATTTAACATCAAACTTAGAATACAAGAATCTTAATAAATGAATCAAGTCTAGTCATATAAGTAGCACGCAGTTAAAAATAAAGGAAAATTTACATAAATATTTAAATTAGCCATATTTTTTCATTTTTAGTACGGAATTTTTTATATTTATACTACTTAGTTTTTTTTTATGAGTAATTCTTTAAACCCTCACTTCATTTTGAAGGATTAAGTCTCTCATAATGTGGGTCGTTAGATTATCTAATATGCATTCTTATTCATTAGATGAGAATATTTTATAAAGTTTTGTTAAAATATCATTTCACCCCCAATATGTAAAAAGCAACCTACAACCGGTTAATTTATTTTTATTTTGGAATATTTCTCCTCTCCTTCCCTCAAAGCCTCACATCCCAAATCTGGGTACGGCTACAACAACGATCTCGGAAGCCATGGCAAACTTGGTAAGGATGGAGCTTGGGTGGTTGGGTTCCGGAAGACAGTCATCTACTCTTCAGATAGTCTTTTCTCCCTTTGTTTTGGCTTTCTCAGTGTTGAGCGACTAGAGTTCGATCACTTGCCGAGGATTCTCTCCACTGCTGTCTTACTTAGGAAGTTCGATACGAAGTAAGATGTTAGTTGATTTCGATTAGCTAGATGAGTTTGTTAAGGTTGTTCTGTTCATTACTTGTGTTTGATTTTTGAATTTGAACTAATTGAAATAGGTTTTTTTTTTACTCTTTCATGGATTGATTTAAGTGAGAGAAATGGGTATATTTGTGTTTTTATTTCATTTTACCATATGGGCTCTTCTCTGATTTGAGGAAATTTGATGTTTTGACTACGAAAAAAAAAGTATTAAATCCTCCGATATAGATTGCATATGACTTTTGAAGGTTGTAGAGCATATGTATACAAACACATTTTTTCTAGAGGGATCTAACAACCATTTAGTCCCTTCAAAGTCTTAAATAATTTATCTTTTGAGGAAGAAAAAAAATTACTATTGGTCACAATTAACTATTAGTAGCAAAAGAAGGGCTTACAAAAACAAAATTTGTCTGCTTGATCAATTTTCCAACATCCATCACTGAAGAAATTGTTATATCAAAATACAAATGTTGCACTTTTTCTTTGCCATTTTATCCCCATCTCTGGTCATGATAGTTTAATATGTTTTATTATTAAAGGTCACTGTCTTGCCTAGCTGAAGCTTACAATCTTTACTGGTGGATGACTTGTTTAATTGTACTTCTATGTAAACAATTATTTGATTTGCATTTTATGGGCTAGTATTTATTAGCAAAAGTTATTTGTTTCAGTGATGTGTTGTTTATTAGTTAGTAGAAAGAGACTCGATGTGTTTGAGAAGAGTCTGCACTTCTTTTTCTTTGTACGTGGGATGGTAGTGTTCTTTTCTTTTTGGCCATTTGACATTTAGTAATGCTTACGGTATATAATGTGATAATTCCAATAGCTTCTCCTTCTTCATTAATATTTGGAAGTACTTTTGCATATCTAGTAATAATTAAGTTTATGCAATGTGTAACTCAGAAATGGGTTTATGTTATCTAATTCAGAGCTCACTATGTGTATAATGTATAATACTCCCAAAATGATATTGTCATAATTTTGTATAACTCATATTCAAGTTATCATCACCAAGCAATTCTTCTAATTTTGTATATCTATATTATATATATATATAAATTTGTATGTATGACTCTCCATAATAATAGGATTCCTTTAATTTTCTTCTCTCTCGGTTGATATGTGTGTATATTAGTGTATATATATTTAGATATATGTATATGTTCTATGATAAATTCAAAAATTACTCTACTATTTAATTGTAATACTGATTTATTTACTCTAATAACGTGGGATTCAATGGAACTAAAAGAAAATAATTTAAATACTCTTGTGTCTCTCTTACATTCAGTTGTAATATGTAAATTTGATACCCAATGGAAGCAGCAAAGAGTGTTTATTTATTTATTTAAAACCAGTCATGATTCAACCTTGTATTATCGAATGCTCTATTTTTCAGACAAATGGACAATTCCCACTACTATAGACTATTTGCTATCAATTGCTCAGTAGCTATTTTGTGCCTATAATTGCAAATCGTTCGTCCTTTAGTCCCGGAGAGGTTTGCCTGAATTTTGTAGAAAATAGAGACATCCACAACATAATTGGAATATATGTTGTCTTGTGTAACATAGAGATATCCAAGCACCAACAGTATAATCCTCTTCCAGTTGTTAGTGCAGTGAAGATTAAAGCTCAACAAAGCACTGCCACTTTTGCTATTGTCCAAGCAACTTTCCTTCATTTCCAATTTTAAATTTTTTATAGAATTTTTTGGGTGGGTATTTTGTACCACAGGCCAGGTTTATTTGTTGGCATATTCTATTTTGAATATGCTTAATTAATGTCGTTCAAAGGTAGTGTGTGATAAAACTATAACATGTAATTTATCAACTTTTATTATATAAAATGTCAAATGTATGTATTTTTGTCACATTAGTATGTCATCTTGTTGTTGCAACATAATGTTAATTAGTACTTATATATAATGATATTATTACCATGTCTATAAATATATAACTCTTATATAAAATAGATCAGTTTATTTTTAATGGAATTGGGTTTTGGAGTTTTTCTTTTTTGTTAATCTAATCTTTTTTTACTAATTAATCAACTATATATATAAAAAAATTAATCAAACATAAGTTTTGTTATTCAAAATCAAGACCATATATATGTATTTTAAATAGTGATAAACTCGCTAAACGAGTCATTTGGCCATAACTGTGTAACTAAACGTAATTAGCGGTTTAGGGTTAAAATTTTTTGTTAAAGGTTCCATCGTTTCATTAAAATGTTTGCATCATACATGGGATTCCAAAATACATTTTAAAAAGTTAATTACAATAGAAAAGTTACAACCAGCTGACCTAAGCAGCAAAATAGGGTTTGACCCTACTTCCTCTTTAAAACTCTCGACCGTGGTGGTCGAGCAGCCACATATGTACAGATTGTCACCTAAGCTCTCCAACTCAAGGATGGTCCAACTTTCTTTTCCCTTTACTTACACCACAAAGCACCCGTGAGCCAAAACTCAGCAAGAAAACTTAAACATGCTCATAAGCAGTTAAAACAAACTTCTTATTCAAATTATATAACTTTGTATTGATCTAGATTTGTGCTTACTAAAGAGTGTTAGTCCCGTCCACTTGATTTAGGTCATACTTGTTTGAACCAAGTAAATTTCTTATGTTGTTAACATGAGTACCATTTATCTAATTCTCATTTGGTCTAAAAATGTATTACTAGTGCAATGTTGTCAACATGAATAATGCAGTCAATAAAGCTCTCTATGATGATCATGAGACAACTAAGGCTCATGAGGTGTGCTCATTGAATTCCAGTCATTGTTGGATTCTTTTTACTTTTTTACTTTCAGCTACAACATTATTACTCACCACTCAATTAAATATTACTTACTAGCATAAAAATGTTACTTATACGCAAAAAAAAATAACAAAATTACTTCAAGGTTTTTTACTTTTTGATACAACGTTATTACTGACCATTTCATTAAACATTACTTAGCCGCATCAAAAAATTACTTACCCAATATAATAAATAAGTTCAAACACAATACATATTTTATCTTATTGCCCTCGATTGTACAATTTTTGGACTGCAAATTACTTTATTATCCTTACTTTTCATAGTCATGCCAGCACAACTTCTTTCATCCCGTTTACATAACCAGTTCATCAAGTATAAAGTTTAAAAAAGAAAAACACCAAAATTGTTCAAAACTTGACAATTGGAAAATTAATTGGGTCCTACTACAATTTTGTAAGTTCAAAGCTTAGATTACACAACCGTGATTGAGGATGTTCTACTATAACACATATTCGTACAATCGACACATCCCAATTACTTGACCCAATCTTCCATGCAATCAATAACAAATTATTAATTTCCTCGTCAACTAAGCCGCCAATGTGGTTTGCAATTTAAACCTATGTACTTCACCGTACATGTCAAATGAACTTACAAAAATATAGTATGAATGATTAATCAATTAATCATCTTTTTATATTGTATGAGATTAAATTTTTAGTCTCCATTTATGATAGAAATATTTTAATCACACTTTTTTTAACGAAGTAGTGACTCCTAATCGAGCAACCATATAAATATTATAACTTAAATATGGTACGTTTAGTGGTATTATTATTATTATACTCTAATTATGTTACACATCAGGAGATTATAAAACAACTTATGCAAAGGGAAAGTCTTACATACCAAATACCATATAATGGCCAAAATTCATTCAAAATTAACTATACAACCTAAAGCTACATAATCAATGGTAATTCATTCTTCTAACCATTAAACAAGTCAAACAAAACTGAGATATTCACTAAGACAATTCATTTGTTACTCGCAAAATAAC
Organism: Humulus lupulus; assembly: GCF_963169125.1. Taxonomy (NCBI): domain Eukaryota; kingdom Viridiplantae; phylum Streptophyta; class Magnoliopsida; order Rosales; family Cannabaceae; genus Humulus; species Humulus lupulus. The sequence goes on along the minus strand of NC_084801.1, from coordinate 18,189,272 downwards.
AAACAATAATTACTTTCAGTTTTTTTACTTTCAGCTATTATGTTATTACTAACCACTCTATTTAATATTACTTACCGACATCAAAATGTTACTTATATGCAGATGAGTTACTGGAAATTCATTACTTTTACATACAGCGTTATTCCTGACTACTCCTTTAAAAATTACTAAGTGACTCCTAAACATTACTTTCCCAATTTCGTAAATATGTTTGAACACAATACTAATTTTACCTTATTGCCCTCCACTGTAGACTTTTTTTACCTGCAAATTACTATTTTGCCCATACTTTTCAGACCATGATTCAATATTTTTTTACAACCGGTTTACATCACCGGCTCATCAAGTAAAAAAATGTAATGATAAAAACACCAAATAATTTAATAGCTTGACACTTGGCAATTTTTTTGGGTCCCACTTGTTGGACTAAGTCCGGTGAGGGACTTAAGAACTTGCCTTTTTTTATATGGTTTGTTTACTTTTTTTTTTTTTTTAATATAGTTTTTCCATATGTCCACCCACATATCTGTCTCCCAGATCTCCTTATTTTTGTCATCATTTCATTTTTTTGTGCATGTTTTCTAGATTTGACATTAGCAATGTTTTTCTTTTTCTTCTTTCATATTTTTAATAGGTTGTTGTAAATTTCATTTTCTTTATTTTTAATTTTAGAATTACAAATTTGTTGTCAAGTATTTATTAGGATTTGACTTCTTGTGGACCTTTTTTATTTGAACTATTAAATAGTTACTTTGACTTTATTTCTTCGCCATCAGACTTTCTCTTCATCTTCTCTATTATTTCATTTTATTTTGGTTTTCATGCTTTCAAGGTTTTGACAATAGCAATATTTTTTAAGTATACGCTTTAGCTATGACAATGATAGCTTATATCTTTTTTTGCTCTTTTGATGAGATTGCACTACTCTATTATTGGATCGTACTGACATCGCCACTTCCTCATATGACCTTAACCAATTAAATTCCCACAAAAAAGAAGCATGTTCAACTTTTTGTATATTTACAAAGAAATTTCTATGTATAAAAAATGTGTCTTTTATGTATATTTCACATGCAAAAAGGTGGCTTCTATATATATTCCACACGTAAGACATGTTTTCTCATTAGATGACTTATATTACTGTGTTGTTTGTTCTAGAATGTGCCACCTACTAATTACCTATGTTTTTTTCTCATAAAACTTTACACCATTCATTAATCTATTATTTTTTTTCTTTTACTCTCATAGGTTCATCATGAATTGCTTGCGTACCTAACCACGCCCTAATTGCATTTTTCAACCTCTTTTCTTTTTCTTCTTTAAGATATATTGATGCTAAGTTTGTCACATGCAACTTTCTATGTTACTTCCCTTTTTGTTGCTTACCTCAATTTCTAATTTTATTGAACCTCCAAAAGTTCATAAATGCCCATGTATATATCATCTCTTATGGAAAACTAATTTATTCCAAAAAAAAATCATAAACACAAATAGGCTTCAAGGAAGCACAGGAGCTAATGCGGGCAAAACTAATTTCTTATTTCCTGATCTGTTGTTGGACTGTTGTTTGTATTGTTTATGTATGATTGTTGTGTGATTTCTTATATTCTTTTTTGTTGTTGCATTATTGTTGTTCTGGTGTTACTTATGTTGATCTGGGTTTTATGACTCGATGAGTTTTTCTCTAAATCTTTAATGGCTATGTTGATCTATAGTTGTTTATAAGTTGTTTTGTTGATGCATTCATCTTTTTATTTATTTTTGTTATTGTTGTTGCATTTGATTTGATTTATTTTGTTATTTTTCAGTTTTCCTATTGTTTTCATGTTGATCTCATGCTGATGATTCCTTTTATGTTCTTGTTTTGTTGCTTAAGTCTTGTTTTAGGATTTATGTTGAGTTGTTTGATCACATTTCTAACATTTTGATAGCGTTGTCTCATATTTTAGTTTCGGCAACACTGTCTCAATACCAAAACAACGCAATATATACTATTAAAAATATATAAAAAAAAACGATCATCAACACAAAGCAACATAAACACACTCTCTCTCTCCATCTCTTTCTTTCATTATTTTTTCTTCTTATTTTTCTTCAAATTTTCACAGCAACAACACCATCACCATTAGAGATCATTGTTGACTTGATGTTGATTTTGTATTGATCTTGCATTGTCTACTTGTTTGTGCAGGTTGTATGCTAGGATCATTGACAACAACGTCAACACAACATGCCAACAATCCGAAAGCAACAATGATTTTGTTGTTGTTGCTGTCAGATCCAAATCGCCAGCAGCTATGTTGTTTTGACGTTGTTGCTTTCTCATGTCGAGATCGGGTTGTAGTTGTGATTTTTTTTTCATATCGAGATATGTTGTCATTGTGGTGTTGCTTTTCAGATCTAGATTTGTAATGACCCACTACTCTAGACTTTTTGGACCATTAATGAAACTATACATAAAAATTCCTACTAAAACTTACATTTGCGAAAATACCATAATTTTATTAGAACTTGTAGAAATAAGAGTTACTTCATAAAATAAGTAGGATATAGGATCCCATTGTCTTAAAAACAAAACATAATTTAAATTAAAAAGACATTACATAAATAGTGCGGAAAATACATGTAAAAGACATAAAACAAAACTACATCCTCGAATCGAATAACGCTCGGCTCCTTGCCTCCATTCATCATCGATACACATTCTCGAAGCGTCCACGAATCTTACCGCCTCTAAAGCTATTTTCCTGCACATAAAACAAAAAGGAATGAGCCTAATGCCCAGCAAGGAAAATCTAACGCATAGTCATAAACATAAATTTCATAATAAGCATAATGACATATCATAACACATATTACATACACTTATTATAATGGCCATTATTACTTGGGGTCCCATAGACTAAACAAGTCATATGCCCATGGGATTAGTGGGGTCCTACTAGCTAAGTAGGTCATATGCCCATAACCCATTTGGGGTCTTGTTAGTCATATGGGTCATATGCCCAAGCCTACAAACATACACATTTCATAACATATTTATAACATATTTCATAACATATCACTTAGGATAACACAAGCATAAAACATATAAATTCTATCCTATTTTCCTTACCAAAGTTACTGGGATAAGAGGACAGCGTTGGGACTTTTTGGAACACTCCTAAAACCATATATAACAGGGTGAGTCTAATGAAGAAAAAGAGATGAAATGAAAGGAATGGAAAGACTAAACCATTGAAAGTCACACTTACCAAAACTTATGTGCTCAAGAACTTAGATTCCCTAACCAGAATAAGAATGAGGTTAAGAGACTGAGTAGAAGACTAAGAGAAAGAAAATAACATAAAACAAATGAACTAGAGTTTTGGTTTACCTCAAAGACTTGTAAGACCAATCTACACCACAACCGAAATACTATAGAACCTTACTTCCCAAAGTGTTTGATAAGCTTATGATGTTTAAGCTTATGATTTCCCCAAAACCCAGGTGTTTATACTCCCACACTCACTTAGCACTTGCAGCCTCTGAACTTAGAGCAAACGGTGAATAATGGCTGGGTACTTGGTCCTATTTATAGAGTTTGGGAATGAAGGAATTTTAATTTTACTTGAATAAAAATAATAGCTTTTTAGGTGAAAATAATTTGAATAATCGTTCAACAGAGGCTGAAGACTCGTTCAAAAGATGCTGGATTTATGAAGAAGTTGAATGGCTGAAAGGAAAAAGAATTCAAAAACATTTGAATTATGCTGAAGGAGGCGATATATCGCCTGGGCCAGTATGCTCGAGGCGACCGTGCATCGTCTCGTGTTTTCCGTATCTACGTGCTGCGATATATCGCCCCCTATAGCTGTGATACATCTGCACACGCTAATTAATTAAACACGAAATTACATATTTTTAGCTAAGTTTGAATGGAGTAAACAGCCTTGACTAAGCCCTCAACGTTTTCAAAGCTGCTGACTGACCCTATTGCATTCAAACTTTACTCCTTATTAAATTTAATCCTCAAAATACTTAATCTTTAATCACCCATTCATAACATGTGCTTAAAATTCTATTGGTTGATATCTAAACCTTATAGTATAATAAATATTATTCTTAATATCAGTAATATAGTCAAACCTTAGGTTAAAATTAATATTCTTAAACTATAGATTAAACTTAGAAAGTCTATAAGTACTACTATAAGCATCCAAATAATTCCCGGTCTGAACCAAAAATCCACAGTAACAAAGATAATACTATACATACGATAATACTACTAAATAATTAGCTAAGTAAAGTTCTTGGACTCTACAAGATTGTCTGCAGTTGGAAATGTTGTTTCAGATCGAAATGCTATGTAGCTTTGTTGTTGTTCAAGGTCGAGTTTGGCTGTTGTTTGAAATCGAAATCGTCGTGGGTCACCTGAGAGAGGTCTAGTTTTGTGGTTTTGCTGTTGTTTGAGGTTGAGTTTGGATGTTGTTTCTGGCAGAAATCACCGTGGGTGCTCCCTAAGAGAGGACGAGTTGCAACCCGCGAGAGAGAGAAAGAGCAAATAGTATTTCTGTAATTTTGAAGTTTTGTTCCGTACAAATGTAAAAAAAAATATTTGTGCTACAGTAAAAATGATATTTTTTATTACTTTTTGGTTATTTCAGAAAAATTCCCAAAAATAAATGGGAAAAATATGACTTTTATAACTATAGTTTACAAAAATATGAGAATTATACTTATTCTAAATTTTTATAGGAAAACTTTTTAATTTTTTTTAAAAAAATATGGATAAAAATAGGAACTACCAAAATAGGAAAGAGCACATTCAAACCCAAAAATCGATAAGCATACCAAGGACAAATTTGACTTAGAGACCAAATAAAAAATAGAGATTGTAAAATAGCTAGCAGCCATGAAGTTCAGAGGAAGAGCAATCAAAATCCAGTAACTCCTAATGCTCTGACTGGCCATTTAATCTTCTTCTTCAACTTCTTCTTCTTATGCTGCAATATTCTTCAGATCTAATATTTTTTTTTTCTAAATCTAAATTTTTTTTCTCTAAAACTAAATCTTTTTTTCTATATTTGGAAAGCAACCACTACATGCTTCAATTTTTAATTTTTTTTTACGATTGCTTTTAAGATTAGATAATTTTTTTTCTTCTTCAAATTTGATGCTTCTTTTCAGATTTAAGATAACTAACTAGTTACCATCACATTTTTTGGGATTTGTGCCCTTAAAGCGTATTTCTGTATGAACGATTATAATTAATTAAATAAAGTTAATATTTTACACTCATATTTTTATTTAATTATATATATCATTTATCATTAAGATTCAATATTATTGATGTAATTTTGAATTAAGTATATGTATAATAATGATATATACAAGTGGATTTAATTCAAGATAATAATATAATTTTTTTCCATAATCGCTAAATAAAGTGAGAGTTTTATTTAATAAAGATTATGAGTACAATCTATCTTCTGTTTAAGACAGAGCAGTTTATCAAGACTGTTAAGTGTAGCGACACAAAGAGATAGAGGTACCGTATACAATATAGATTGTATTAGACTGAGACACGATGAAAGAAAGAATTTATGATAATCTTCGTTAAAATATAAAAGTTCAACATTCATCCATCGATGGTCGTATGAGACATAACCTCAATCCTGAAGCGAGTAATGAACTCCTCTTTGTGCTTTTATGACTTTTGACTTATCAGGTAAGTTTCAATATTCCAACGACCGAATTCCTGATATCATAGAGTCTTAGAACTACAAGTGGCTATGAACATACTTCACAGATATGAAATATGCTCCTTACTTAAATGAAAACGGATTAGTTGTTCATTTTAGTGTTGATTTAAGGCTTACACATAGAGCACTCAATTTTTGTTAGAGAATAGAAATTTCATTCTATAATTAAATTAATAGAATAATGTTCATTAGAAGATCAATGAAACTAATTGATAAAAACATAATTAGAAATGTTAACGGACATTAAGACCCAGCTCTAATTATAAAAAAAAAAACTAGCAGAGAGTCATAACTTATGCAATGATTAAATCAATGGACGGTTTTATGGTCATAGCTTCTAATAATATAGGAATGCGGTTTTGAGAGTTCAACTATGAATTTCTAATGGAATAATTCATAGCTAATAAATTACTTAATGGAATTAAGAGTTAGTGAAATTAATTAAATTATTGGAGCTTAGAACTATGGGTCCATATTGTATCAGTACTAGCTCGATAACACCGAGGTATGCTTTTGGTATTAAAAGGAAATAATTATAAATAATAAGTATTATCTTTAATCTCACAAATTAATATTATTTGTGAAATAATATTTAAAATATTATTTATGAAATAATATTTAATGGAAAATAAAAATATATTAATAATTTTGTGAAATTAATTTTTTATTGAAAATTAATTTAATCATATTTAATTTTTGTGGTATAATTGTATACTGTATAAAATAATATGATAAATGCACAACAAATAACATTTTATAGAGATAAAATACCATAGAGCCCACAACCCTGCAGTTGGTGCCAACCACAGTCTAAATAGATTGTGGCCCACGCATAGGCCCAATGTGATTAGGGCTAGGTCTTAGCATAGACATCCACCATGTCTCCTTCTCTTTGTGCGAGCCATAGTATGGAAGATGGTGGAGGAGGCTAAGACATTATTTGATCTACACGTGTTCTACATCTAGAAATGTATTTGTAATTTTTTATTTTATTCAGATTCATGCGCATGAGAAAGATCTCATTCTAGTTATGGCTGCTAGAGTGACTTGTTCCTATGCTTTAATAATTGTTATTATCACATTGAAATGGTATCCCATGCTTCTGCTGCACTGTCAATCACATGATCAAAAACCAACAATGTTATGCTATATGTGCACTTTTACATTTTTTAGGTAACTGGTTACCTATATAACTATAAATATAAGGAACTAATTACCCTTTTTTTGGCAACAAATTACCCATCATGATAACTTGTTATTTAACTTAGACTTAGGGGAAAAAATCAGATTTAGAGACATGAAAAGTAATCAATCAAGTAACTGGTTACTGTACTGCCCTCCTATTCTAGGACCATTACACTGTGTACTTAAAATTGTGCCAGACCTGTTAATCATGTCATTTGGCTTAAAACGTGTAACTAAGGTTAGTGGCCAGGGTTAGGGTTAAAAAATTTGGTCAAAGAACCATTGAATTTTATTCTAAAAGTTTTAGATAACATGGGATCCCAAAATATTACAACTCAAATGTTAAAAAGGATAGATACATATCAAAAGTTACATCAGCCGACCTAAGCGGCAAAACAGGGCTACAACCCTAGTTCCTTTGAGATAACCCCAGCCGTGATGGTCGAGCAGCCGCATATGTACACGCCGCCACCGAAGCTCTCCAACTCATGGTTGGTCAAGCTTTCCCTTTCCCTTACCTGCACCACAAAGCACCCGTGAGCCAAGGCTCAACAAGAAAACAGAACATGCGACAACAGAAAACATAACTTTTAAATAACCATTCAATAAAAATTAGTAACATTAATTCTTAGCCAATATCACTTAAGTTCAATCACATGATCATTGGATCAACCTAGGGCCGCTGCCCTATTCAGTTGGTTTTTAAGCCACTTCTCGGGCCTATGCCCTAGCTATGTGACCATAGGGTCACCTAGGGCCTCGCCCTTAGCTCTATCTCACTAGCCATAGAGCTAGCCCAACCCTCGTGGTTCATCATCGACCTTAGAGTCGATCAACGTAATAGTACGTTGCTGGTTTAGCCAATGCCTCTCGACCAGCGCACAACGCGCTATTGCCGTCCATGACTCATAAGTTAAGCCCTGATCCAGGATTACATATCTTACTTATAAGAAACAGATGTGGATATGCATATCCCGACAAATGAAGCACATATTCATGCTAATCATATAATCCCAGTGAATAACCATTTTCATAATACTAACATATTCATATAACGAGGCCACATGCCCTAATCATAGAATTCATGTAACGATTATAAGCACTTAAGCATTTAGAACAATAGCCTGACATATCAAATCTTGGGGCCCAAGCCCTAATCATATTAATATACAACAGATGGGCCAAGCCCTAATCACATACAACACGTTATGGGTGCAATTTTCTTACCTTAGGTCCAAGCAAGCGTAAATGAGAACGACCCTTGAGCACGATCCTGATTCTGAGCCCCCTAGCGATACCCTAGGTCACAAGCATAAAATAAGATTCTATTAATATCAAGCGATCAAAGGCTTCCGAACCAAGTCCTAGCCTCTGGGGCCTTGGGTTCCACCAAACCGGGCAGTGGAAACAATCCTGAGCCCTAAGGGAAAAAAGTTATATTTTAAAACAAACTCCCCAAGGCAAAACTGCCCAGGCGAGTCGCGACTTTCCCCCCTGTGGGTCGCAGCGCCCCCCCTAACCAGCCTCTTCCTCCTCTCTGTCCAGAGGCATGGGCTGTGACTTGGCCTATCAAGTCGTGCCCCCGCCCCCCTAGGTAGAGGCCTCCCAAGGCGCCTGATTCAAGCTAAGTCGTGACTTGTCAAGAACAAGGTCGCGATTTGGCCCCTCGAACCTAGAAAATAACCTCCATTTCAGCAGCCAAATTCAATCCTAACCATACCAAACTTCACCCAAAACATAATTCAACTATCCCACTCACTCTAACATGTTCCCAACAATAAAACCCATAAGAAAACTAGCTTAAAAACTCATCAAAATCACACCTTCAATCTTTGAACTTCAAGGGCTCAAGATGTAATGCCCCAAAATTCCTAATAAGGTTGAAGACCTTGATTAGGAGGCCGGGAGGGCCATAATTGATTTATTATGATATTAAATGATTATATGCATGTTTATGTGAATTATATTATTATATGATGATAAATGCATGCATATGGGTGTATTTATAATTATAAGGGCATTTTGGTAATTTGGTCCGTTGAGGGCGTAGTTGTGTATTTTCGTGCATGTGGGTGAGCTATGAATGGTACCACATTATATGTGGATTTTTTCGAGCCTTTCGACATGAGATGATCATGAAATGCAAGTGTTTGGACTGGTCATAACGGGTTTAAGTTTGAGGCTCGGGGTGAGCCTCAAGGTGATTTTAATGATTAGAATATTACTGGGAATTAAAGGGTAATGGGATATGGATTATTGGTGTTTGGGAATATTGAGAATAGCGGGAATTGGAGGGTGTTAATTATGATTAACGAATTAGGTGCGAAATGACGATTTTTCTCTTAGTGGTTGTTAAGGTTTTATTTTAGACTTGAGGGCATTTAGGTCTTTTCACCCTAAAGGATTTGTTCAGCCATATAAGTTTAGAAAGCTGTAGAAACCTTCTCAAAAAAGAGCACCAAAATCACCTTCTCCCGTACATCATTTCTCCTCCATTTCTCTCTGAATTTTCAAGCTCTTTTTGAGGAATCAAGCTGGGATAAGCTAGGGTTATGCTCCACCATTGAAGAGGGTGTGTTGCTGAGATTGAGGTGAGTTTTTAGCCATTAGAACTCTTTATTTTGCTCTATTTTCTTAGTTAAGTTTCAGCTGGTTTTTGAGTTGGAAAGGGGGGAATTGATTGGAGTTTTGGCTAGGGTTCTTGGGGTTGTGGTGTCTAGGACATGTGGAGGTGGTATTTGGGTTCATTTGAGACTTAATTTGATGTTTGGAAGCTTTTGGTTTGAGTTGGAAATGGTGGAATCGAAGGAAGAGATTTCTGGGCATTTTCTGGCTGAAGGTAGCGCTACAGTGCCCAGCATGGGGCACTACAGCGCTACCTGCAGGGAGTGTTGGGCAGTACAAGATTATCCATTCAGTCTAACTTTAGGTTCCTCTGCTAACCCAATCTCTGGTGTAGCTGTCTTCGAAGATACTTCAGGTAGTAAGATGACATGTTCACCAGTCTCATTATGCCTCTTATCCCTCAAACGTTCTTCAGTAATTTCTTTGTGGCTTCTGATTGAATTTCTTCATACTTGATCCCTTCTCTTCCTGTAGTGTGACCTTGAATACCCTTGGAGACATCGAAACTAACACCTTCTAGAGCCTTACCCGTGACCCTGTTTCTTCAGTCTTGGTATCGTCAGTTTAGTAGTCATTCGCATTCTGCTTCTAACTGGAAAGTACTCCAACACATTCTTAACAAACATGGATGTAACTCATTCATATCGTTCCTGTATTCTCTGTTTATCAAACTTACCTGTGTTGTTGAAGCATAAATTAATTAAGAACCTTCATTGATAATCCATCACACCCCACTTGGTACAAGTAATGATTCCTAAAATGTCTATTTCCTTGATCCTCATCTGATAATAACTAGATCGAAGATCAATTCCTAAAGACATTGTCCTGTCTTGTAACCGGGCATTTAAACTCTTCATCCTTAACAGGCGATGTCAACGAGTCCCATGATACAGTGCTCTGTCTAATCCCTCCCTAAGTCAGATACTTCTTCAATCGAACTAGTAATTCTTTCTGCCAAACTAATACCATTCTTCGTACTGTCCCCGATATCGAGTCTGTCCATAGCCAAATGCTGAAGCATACTTAACAACTCCTTACATACCCATCTGAATCCCTACTGAACAACTCAGTTTCCATTCAGTCCAATTAATATACTTCAAGTGATGTTCCCTACAATCCATGGTTGTCTCTTATCTAATAAATTAGCTTTCACTCAGGCCCACAACAAGACTTTCACATGACAAGCTCAATCACTTCCACTACAAACCCCTTACTACTTGGATTCCAATTCTTCTTTAGGGAGTTTCTAATTCATCCCCAACAAGCATTAATATCTCAAGCCCCTCGTGCAATAACCTTGAGAAATATACTTCATATATGAGTCTCTCCTGGGGATATGCAACACCAAACTCTTTTGGCTCGTGATATAACCAAGAACGAGACTATCAAGTCAACTAGTCACCTATGAAAAACTAGCCTCAGCTTTGAATATAACAAGGTATTCCAGTTTTCCATTCTCTAATCCTGGGCAATCCTTAATCTGCCCTAACGTACTGAACCATTCCATGTGGATAATGTGCCCTTACCTGGCGTCTTTCCAGATGACGTCTCTTGCTTCTGGTACATACTAAACAACTTCACTAGGCCTCATCACTATCCTAACGACTAACCTGTAAACTATACCCCTTCCTGTCAAAACCAAGAGCCACAGATCTGTCAGAGGTTCTTCTTTTCCTATTACTGAGCATCTGCACTTACTAAATCCCATATATGGAAATACCGTAATATACATTTCTTGCCCTACGACATTCGCACTCCATACCTCATTCCTTATATCTTAAATAACATGGCCCTCCCTGCTGCCCAAGCATAGATGAACATCTCATGCACTGGAGCGACCTTAATGCTCTGGGCCATCCCAGAGTTTAATCCTTAAATGAGTCATCATTCCCGGCTACATCTGCTTGCATCAACTTACCAAGTGGATTGACCAACCCACCAAACTTATTGACATACACTGTCGTTGTCTTACCATTCCAAACCAAGTTCATAAACTCATTAGTCTCCGCAGCTCAAACTATGTCATAGTAATCTCTTTTATCAAATCACTGCCTGAATTCCTCCCAACCCATCGTGACAACATTTTGGGACTAAGTACCTCCTCTCACCACTTCCGAGCATCCTTCTTCCATAACTGCTTAGCACAACCACTCTGTCACGACCTATCATCTCCGTAATATTAAGGATGAGATTAGTTATGCCCATCCACTAATCAATTCTTGAGCAAAACCAAACCTTTCTCAAAACTAGAGAGTAATGATTTTAAAGCCTTCCATACAGTAATTCTTATCTGTCTCCACCATCAGGTTAAACCAACACTAATACCCTTACTGTCAAGGAATACAAAGCAGCTTTTCTCCCAACAAAACTTGATGTTTCACCCATCTAATCTCTTCTATCAGATTTCACAGCCTTACTTGCATACCAGCGAATGTCTGCTGCGACTTTCAGGGCAGATGGAGGATTTCAACCATAGCTATCATCTGCAACCCTTACTAGAACAATGCCATATCCAATTAACCACTCTGAGCACATACCATCTGAATTAATTTGCCATCACTAACTAAACCCCTCAGCCTTGATGTTCATATCCAAAACCATCCCATGGGCAGGTCCAAACAACCACAATAATCATACACACATAAAGCATCTCAAACACCAATCTACATTACCATGCATTAAATAAAGCATACAAGTTCAATTTAAGCAGTTAACCACATGCAATCCATATGCAAATCATTATCCAAATATTCATCCACATGCGATAACAATGCTAATCAACATGCCTCAATATCATCACACATCAGTCAAGGGCCATGCCCTATCAAAATCTCATGCTCCATATTAAACATACAGATTAATGCATTCATATTTCATTCAAGCACTTAAGTATATAATCTCATGTATTCAATTATGAAACCCTGAGTTGAGCTTGTCTTTAGCGACAAGTGTACATGTCTAGCCAGTCTTCAGGAACCCTTAACCCTAGACCGCCCTGATACCAAGTTGTAATGCCCTGGATAATCAAGGTCGTCACACTGGGTGTTTTAAATAGTGCAAGACTTGCTAATCAAGTCATTTAAATGAAAATGTGATCCTAGAATCATAAACAAGTTAGGGTTAAAATATTTTGTCCATAAACAAACGATTTCTCATTAAAACAAATGTTTGGTACATGGGATCCCAAAACAGGGCTTAAAGGACATATTTACAAAATCTCCAAAAGTTATAAATAATCAAGGCCACTCTAATGGAAAAATATACATTTTAGGTTTCTGTCCCTGTATAATCCTTCGACCGTGGCAGTCGAGTAGCTGACAATGTACACCTCACCCCCAGAGCTCTCCAACTCATGATTGAACCATCTTACCCTTGCCATTACCTGCACCATGTAGCACCCGTGAGCCGAGGCCCAGCAAGAAAACTATATCACATAGCATAACCAATCTAGACAATGAAATAATTCATAAGATATTAACCTAATATTTATCAGGCCATAACAGGCACAAATCAGTGATGACAAGCAAAGATTCATCATTCTATCATCCATGTATTCAACAAACCATCAACATCAGATTAATAATAGTAATCACATTCATAATCAACATGTTAAGCAAAAATTTCATATTTAGAAAATAAAAAAATAAATGCGAAACACAATTTCACCTATGCCAAATTTATAGCATAAGATTTTATTTATTTAAGTTCGACCCATCCGAGATTATAAGAATAACCTCTTAATTACAATCCTTTTATTTAAAGGAAATACCCTTTGATTCCAATTACGATGATATTAAATAATTTGAAATAATTTAGGGAGAACTGGGATGAATTTGGAATTGCAGCTGAACTCAGTACTTTTGGCTAACTGGGTTGCCTACATACCTTCTTTGTGAAGGATCAAGCCACTTGTAGTTCAGATTGAGATATTTTAGAATTTGAATATAAGAATTCCGGTATATGACCATTTTCGGGAATTCATTGCCATTTTAAAATTTGGAAAAATTCTTGGGTGGATGACATTTTATGGAATTTTGAGATTTGTGTTTTTATACCATTTTTTGGTATTGGCGACTGCACTTAGTCTTAGCAACTAAGTTGCCTACGTATCCTTTTTAGGAATCAAGTTAAACGTAGTTCCGGGACATTTTGTGATGCTTTGAAAGTTAAGAGGTGAATGACCTCTTTTTGGGGTACCATTTATTATGACTTTGAATTTTAGTGCACTTTTAATTTTGAGGTAAAATTAACCATTTTTTGAGATTTTGTGAGGTTAATGACCTCTTTGAAATTTTGGAATGATATTTCATCATTTGAATTGATTTTGATGAGCTCATTTGGGATTTTGAAATTTCATACCATTTCACATGGTTTTAGAATTTTATCATTATGGCGACAATTTTATGTCTTAAAATCTCTTTATATATACATTTTTTTTATCAATAATTTATTTTATATATAAAGAGATTATCAAAATTTTAATTGATTATTCCAAATTTTGTGGGGAATAATCTAAAATTTTATATCAAGTAATATCATTATTTTAAAATTCAAATTTTATTTTATTTTTTTTCTTTTTAAATTTGAATTTAAAATTTTTGAGATAAAGTCTGACTGTTTTATGTTTTGAATTTGTCAAATAATATAAATATCTTAAAGTTTGAATTTAAATTTGGTTTCAAATTCAAGATATTTTTATTATATATTATTTTATTATTAGATATATCTCTGAGTCTATTTAATAGACTTACAGATATAAAGTAAGAGTCGTATGATGAGTTGCGATTCTTTGACAAAGCATACGCACAATTTTTTTCTCAAGGTAAGCCCCTTTATATATATATATATTGTATATGCACGATACACATTTTTTTTAAGATATCATATATAGAGTCTCTTTCTCGATTTAATCTAATATATATTTATATATATATGTTTTGAATTTAGCTTATTCGACTTATCCCTGAAAACATACATATATATATACGTATGTACATATATATATGTATTTTGAGTCTATATTTAATATCTCTGAGGCTGTTTTACACATATATATATATAATGACCAAATACTTTGAAATTTGCTTTTGCCGTATAAAACAAAATGCATCACACATGCATCTTTGCTTTTGCTTTTGCCTACTATAGTACATATGCATCTATAATAATTTCACTGAGTCATTTTTGTTACCAACTTTGCTTTTACCGTATAAAACAAAATACATATATAATAACTTCAGTGGGTCATTTTTTATATATATGGTATACATATATATATATATATATGCATACGAGACCAGACGATTCCTTCTGTCATTTATAAATCTGAATATCATATAAATTTTGATATATATTGTAATGCCCCAAATTTCCTAATAAGGTTTAGGACCTTGATTAGGAGGCCGGGAGGGCCGTAATTGATTTATTATGGTAATTAATGATTATATGCATGTTGATGCGAATTATATTATTATATGATGATGAATGCATGCATATGGGTTCATATTTTAATTGCAAGGGCATTTTGGTAATTTGGTCGTTGGGGGGCGTGATTGTGTATTTTTATGCATATGGGTGAATTATAAATTTTACCACATTATATGTGGATTGGTTCGAGCCATTCGGCATGAGACGATCATGGGAATGTGAGTTTTCGGTCTAGTCATAACGGGTTTAAGTTCGAGGCTCGGGGTGAGTCTCAGGGTCATTTTGATGACTAGAACATTACTGGGAATAAAAGGGTAATGGGATATGATTTATTGGTATTTGAGAATATTGAGAATAGCGGGAATTGGAGAGCGTTAGTTATAATTAACGAGATAGGCGGGAAAGGACAGTTTTACCCTCGGAAGCCTTTAGAGGGATTTATTTGGCTTAAGGGCATTATGGTCTTTTGACCTTAAGGATTTATATCATCCTTTGAGTGTTTAGAAGGCTGTGGAAAACAGAACAAAAATAGAGCCCATCCTCATCTTTTCCTTTCTCTCCCGTACAAGCTTTTCCCTTCATTTTTCCTTTGGATTTTGAGAGCCCAAATTGAGGAGTTAAGCTAGGAAATCAAAGGTGGGAGCTTAGGAACTTGGTTCAGCCATTGAAGGAGGTTCAAACTCGGATTTGAGGTAAGTTCAGCCATAATTTTCTGGTTTATACTCTGTTTTAGTTTAAGATTTCAGCTTGTGAATTCTTGGTGGTTAATTGCAATTAATGGGAGTTAGGTTGATGTTTGATTTGGGTTTTGATGAGGGTTTGATATAGATGTTGTTTAGAGGTTGAATTGAGTGTTTGGAGAAGGTTTGTAACTAGTTTGAAGGCTTGGTTGTAAGGGAATATGCAGGGGAGGTCGAGCTGGTGCGTGTTGAATTTTTGGCTGATCTGGGTAATAAGCCGCGGCCTGGCTTTAGTGTGCCGCGGCCTAAGGTGGCTTTTGAGGCAAAAATGCCTCTGTCAGGGAGATGAGCCACGGCATGGCTATGGTGAGCCGCGGCCCAACAGGGCAGATTTGGCCAGAAATAGGTTTCTGACTTGGGGATGCTAGCGTAAGGCCTCGGGATCGATCCTACTACCCGGTTAAGTGTGGATTGATGTCCCGGAGGCTAGATATTGGTTTGGAAACCTTTGCTTTCATTTTCATTGATGGTATCCTATATTTTTGGTTATGACTAGGTGAACGTTAAAGGACCAAAAGAATGATCGTTCTCAAAGGTCGTTTCTTTTATTAATTCTCGCTCGAACCCAAGGTAAGAAAACTGCACCCCATATGTGACATGCATGGCTATGATTGATGCATGTTGGATGTTTAAATGTAAACATTGATAGCATAATGAATGCTTGGCAATCTTGCCCATTTGCATATGATTATTACTGAGGCATGCTGGATGATTAAGTGTGATGCATGTGATGCACGAGAAACATGTGATTAGGGCATGCCATGAATGATGGATATGAGATTGGTCAGAGCTTGAGTCTCTGTGTTTGTGCATGATTATAATTATGCTAGCAACTGTTTAGTAAGCATGCTGAGTGCCCTATTCTTGGATAATTGGCATATGATACATATTGATAGCATTGCTTACTTGTGCATGGTACTGACTAATTAGTCAGATTTGGCAAAGGTGTTAGTATCAACTGTGAAGCCGTGACTCACTAGTCAGGTTCGGCAGTGGTACTGGGCACTGGTCACATTGTGCTAACTCACTAGTCATGACAACCCTACTGTGTTTAGTGCAAGCTATGTCGATTGGACTAAATCGACCCTCTGCATTGAATGACTCAAAGAGTATTAATGCAGGACCGACCTCAAGTTCAATGAATATAAACAAGCATTTATCTAGCCAAAGGCTAGTCATCTAGAGCCATTGCGGGAAAGCCTAGGTAACGGTGTCGTTACACGGCTATGGGCACTGGGCCCCTAGTGATTTGGTTGTCAGTCACTCAGTATGGTTTATCAGAACCTCAAGTGATATTCACTCATCTGATCAGAGCTATGAGCTCTGTATGATCATTTTGATCATCATATGCATGGCTTTCGGCACTGAGGCCCCAGTGACTTGCTTGTTGGTCACTCAGCATGGTTTACCAGAACCTATTGAAGGCTAGAGGCTTACCCAACAGCCACCCTTCCATTTTAATTAGTGACTTGCTTGTCAGTCACTCTGTATGGCTTACCAGGACCTCTAGTGTTACGACACTCATCTGATTAGGATTGACTTGATAGTCCTCCAATCAGAAGGCCAGGATTTTCTTAACCTGGATACCCCAGCATCTGTTTGAATTCATTTGCATGCTGAATAGAGCTGTGAATGCTAGGCATGTCAGATATAATTTGATATCATGATATGACTGTTTATGAGCATATGAGTTTTCTTGCTGGGCTTCGGCTCACGGGTGCTTTGTGGTGCAGGTAAAGGAAAAAGGAAGCTGGACCATCCTTGAGTTGGAGAGCTTAGGTGATGACGTGTACATATGCAGCTGCTCGACCAATACTTGGGCGAGGTTTGAAAGTGGAACTAGGGTTGAACCCTGTTTTGCCGCTTAGAACGACCTGTTGTAAATATTTTCTTGTAATAGACTCTGAAATTATATTTTTGGGATCCCAATGTATACAGTAAACGTTCTAGTGAGACGTTATATCTTAACCAAAGTTTTTAACCCCTAAATCGCTAATCATATTTAGTTACACGTTTATGGCCAAACGACTCGATTAGCGAGTTTAGCACTGTTTGCAATGTGCACTGTAGCGGTCCCTGGAGTTGGAGCGTTACATATATGTATACGAGACCAGGCGATTTCCTTTTGTCTTCTAAGAATCATGAGCCCGTTATTTCTTTTGGGGTATACAAATATATGTCAATATTCATTCAAATTTTTAGAGTGATTTTATCTCTTTTGAACTTGACCAGGAAATTGACTAGCCAATCCCAGCACTGCTTAGACAAATACTTTGATTATTTGCAATTTCAGTGAGGTATGAGATATTCAATCAAGTTTTCTATCTTGCTTTTATTATTTTTCATTAAAACCCACACTTAGTGATAATTTTGGCAGCATAACAATTTCTTTAAATCTCCTATTCTTTCCTTTGGTTATGTACCACATATTGACTTATTTTCTGAAGTCTAGTGAACCAAAAGGAAGCCATGAAGATTTACAATAAATCAAGCAGCATAACACCATGAAAAATTCATATATTTTTTTTCCTTTGATGATGTATCACATGTTGACTTATTTTCTGAAGTTTAATGCATCAAAGAGAAATATAAGAATTCATGATGAAATTGGCAACATAAAAATATTAGTCTTTTCATTTCCCCTTTGATTATATATCACATCAACTTATTTTCTGAAGTCTAGTGAATCAAAGGGGATTAGAATGACTCTTAATCACCATAGATTAAAAATAAAAGAGTCAAAAGAAGAAGATATAGATCCTTTTTATGAATCTTCACTTACCCTTGTAAAGCTTGAAGGAAGACTTTAGAATATGCAGTGTTCTTTTCTTCTCAATTTGTCTGGTTCACTTTTGCGTATCAATTTTTCTTTGTCCAAAACCTCCAAAAAAATTCCAGTAACTGTTCTGCTCTATACCTTTTCATAGAGCCTTTTATTTTATTATTTTTATTTTTAATAAAAACTCACTCAAAGTAAAAGTGGTGGAAGTGGAGAAAATATCTCCTTTATTTGCTCTTTTGACTGACTCATCCCTTTTTTATATATTATTATTATTATTTTAATAACTAAATATTCCTTTCAGGTTTGAACTAATTTATAAACGAAATATTTATATATTAATAATAATAATTTGTTGCTGCTTTTTTTTTCCGCTCAACACAACAATTTAACATAATCATCATACAACACTCAGGGTCGATGCTCTTAGGCTGCACCCTCTATTTAACCCACTATCTCTGGCTCACTTAGGTTGATCCCAGTGTTTAACCCACTGACTCCAGCTCGCTTAAGCCAAGCTCGGTGACTATAAAGCTATCCTCATCTACCAATGGCCGAGCCGCATCCTGTGCGCAAATATTAGTTCCAACACTCTTAAGCCGTTTATTTCATGCTCTTATGGCATATCATAATCATACAACAATTGTATTCAAATGTAGGGAGCCCTTAGTCCCATCACAACCACACAAAAGGGTGCAGTTTTCTTACTTTACTTTCCAAGCGAAGAAGGTGAAATGGTTCCGAGCACGATCCCTAGCTCCGAGCCTTTGAGACAAACCTAGTCACAACCATAAATAGAACCCTCATTATAATTTGATTCCATAAACCAACTTCGGGGCCAATCCCAAGCTCTCGGGACCTCTAATTCCACCAAACAAAGTGGTGAAATTGTCCCCTCGATCCCCCAAGAAAAACCCTAAAAAGTACCTAAAAACCAAGTTCTAGAGGCAGGGTAGCGCTATAGAGCTACCAGAGGGTGCTACAGTGCAACTTTCAAAAACCTAAGCCCCCCCCCGCCCCCCCCCCCCCAAAGAAAAGCAGCCTAGTGCTTTAGCACTCCCAACCTAGCGCTACAACGTTTGTACCAGAAATGGAAATTTCCGGGTTTCTCCCTTCAACTTTCCTGAGCCAAAGCTCTAAAAACTCCCTCCAATCATCATTCAAACTCAAAATTAACTACATAAATATACTCTACTCATCAAAAGCAACATAACCCAATCAATTTTTTCCCCAAAACTCCAACAAATCCCCAAAACCCAAATCCAAGCTCTCAAGCCCTAAACACCATAAAAACAGAGTAAGAACTCAAAAAGTTCAGAGATATCAGTCAGAATTTTACCTCAGTTGTGACCATCTTCTCACAAACTTTAGCCTCTAAATTATGAGCTTAAGTCTCAGCTAAACACTTTCTAGTTCCAGAGCTTTAATTCATCTACAAACCCTTCAAAATCACAGAATAAGCATATGCTCCAAGCTCAAACTACTCAGCCTAACACAGAGAATTAACAATGGAAACCTTACCCCAACTATGGCTAAAACCACACCAATTCCAGCTTCAGTCCCTAGCTGAATTCCCTTCCAAAACCCCAACCTCAAGTCTTAGTTCTTCAGTACTTCTTCCTTAGCTTCAATATTTCACAAAAGAGAGTGAAAGAGAGGGAGTACATGAGGTGAGAGAGGATGAGCTGAGAATTCCTTTAATTTCTAGTTTCTTCTCTTTTGTTTCCCTAAATTTCTAGTTCCTTTAGACAAAAGACCAAGCTGCCCCTCTAATTTAACTAATCCTTAAATGAATCCTAGGTAGGGGTGGCAATTTGGGTCGCGACACGATGACACGACACAACATGACACGATTAAGGTAAACACGAACACGACACGTTAATAATCATGTCGTGTTCGTGTTTAAGTTTTTGACACGTTTAATAATCGTGTCGTGTTCGTGTTTACCTTAATCGTGTCGTGTCATAATCGTGTCAGACACGATAACACAAATACATTACATAGGTTTTATGATTTTTTTCGTATAGTTATGATTAATCGTGTCATAATCGTGTTATCGTGTTCGTGTCATGTTGACCCATTTAATAATCGTGTCGTGTTTGTGTTTGTATTTTTGACATGTTTAATAATCGTGTCGTGTTTGTGTTTACCTTAATCGTGTCATGTCATAATCGTGTCGACACGAATCTGACACGTTTACACGAATTGCAGCCCTACTCCTAGGAGTAAGAAGGTCATTTCATTCCCCATTCCAACCAATTCCTCAAATGTTCCTATTAACCACCAATTAATTACCATCATCAAATTAACTTCCAATTATTTACCCAAATGTCTAATAATCCCCGATATATTTTTTGAATTCCCGAAAATACCCCCAGGCTCCCCCAAGCTGGGTATTAATCCCCCACTGTGACTATTTCTCCAATCAACTCACTAGGACTGTCTCGAGCCATATGCTACAAATATATCCACATAATAATGTGGTCTCAACAATTTATCACACATAATTACATTTTATGCCCTCTACGGGCCAAAATTACAAATATGCTCTTATAAGCAAAACAGGGCCCACATGCATATTTATTACTCATAAGCGTGCACTTAATCATCTCCATATAATCATATAGTCATGCATGTCACACAACCATGCATTAAATCATTTATTCACATAAATACCAGTTATTCCCTCCCCGCATAATAATCTAGGCCTTTAAGCCTTATTAGCAATTTTGGGTCGTTACATACTGTCTCATATCTTCCTCTTCCTGAGGTGTTTTGGGACACTGCTCCTTGGAAAGGAATACTCTAGAACGGGTTGGCATATCACCCTTTAATGAGAGCCCTAGGGCTCTCTGAATTGAGTGCGAAGGGTTGGGTCGTGACTCAAATAGAAAGTATTGTCCATTTGAGGGTTTTAAGCTCGGGAACCCAAATGTTAAGGCTCGTGAAGGATTCGACTACCCGGTTTAGTAGAATTCGAGGGCCTGAAGACTAGTAATTCAATCTAAAGTTTTTTATTGGTTAGAGATTGATGGATATCTATTTGTTATGGCGTTGTGACTAGGTTTTACATTGAAGCTCGGATTTAGGGGATCTTGCTCAGGATCGCGTTAATCTGACAGCTCGGGACACAGGTAAGAAAATTGTTTGTGCCCGTAGAGCAGGGCATGCCCCTATTATTTGTGTTTCAGGGCATGGCCCTATTATTTGTGTTTAATATATGTGTGAATATCTGTGAATGCTATGATGTGTTGTGCATGCTTATGAACGAACGACAAAGATCGGGAACGGCGAAGGTCGAGAACGACGAAGGTCGAGAACGACGAAGGCTGGGAACGGCAAAGGTCGGATACGACAAGGGTCGAGATCGGCGTTAAGCACACTAAGTGTAGGCCGCTAGGGTGAGACCCTTTAAGGGTGTTGTATCCACCCACTTGGTGAAGACGGCGAACCCAGGGCCTGGTAAAGCACCTGGGTCGGCGTAGGCCGCTATGTATTTAGTCTGTTGACTGTTTTGCTGTATATTTCTGGATTGATATGTGATTTTTTATGCATTGAGTTTTCTTGCTGGGCTTCGGCTCACGGGTGCTCTATGGTGCAGGTAAGGGCAAGGGAAAGGTCGACTGTAACGGCCCGGTTACCCCGGGACTGCTACGGTGATCGGTGAACCAGAAATTTAACTCGTTACCCGAGTTCTTTGGTTAAAAACGTGCTTCTAAATGTCATTAACAGGTTAAGGTGAAAATCAATCAAAAGGAAAGGATATATTTTATTTAAAATTGTTCATGGGCCCACCAGAACGTTTACCAGTTATTTAAAACTCAAAATGGTCATTACTGTTTGAAATTTACAACCCGCTGACCTAAGCGGCAAAAATTAGGGTAAACCCCCTAGTTCCTCTGACAACTCCTTGGCCGTGGTGGTCAAGCAGCCGCATATGTACACAACACCACCTAAGCTCTCCACTCAAGATTGGGTGAGTTTTTCTTTTCCTTTACCTGCACCACATAACACCCATGAGCCAAGGCCCAGCAAGAAAACACAATATAGCATGATATAATATCAACAATGATCATAATAATCATTCAGGACTTTCAGTCCAAAACAGGTAAGTGACAGTTGCAAAAGTCACTAAGGTGGGTACAACTCCCTTTAGCCATGTGACGATAGGGTCACCGGGGCTTAATAGATAAGTGAACCTTTCACTAGCTTAAACAAGATAGGTGCATGATGAATAGTCACCAACATAACCTACCTCATGACCATAGAGTCATAACCATGGGATTCCGCTCCCTAGCCATGTGACAAGCAGTCACCTAGGCTTTTAGCCCTGGGTCTGAGTAACTAGCATAGACTAGTCAAGCGCTTATAAGTTTCATCGACCTTAGGTTCGATCCAGCATCAATGCTATAGAGTTATTCAATGCTGATATCGATTAGATCTAATCTTTTATCGGCCCTGCGTTCAAGACGCTTATGTCGTTTCTGACTCACAGGTCAGTAATATGCGGCCAGTGCCGTCCCTGGGCATATACAAGTATATAAACTCCACTAGCATTTAATATGCAATCAATGTCCACATTTATCAACCAACATGCCTCAATAACAATCATGCATGTCATATATACACAGGGTGCCGTTTTCTTACCTCAGATTCGAGCTAGAATGAATTAAAGAATGACCCTTGAGAACGATCAACTTTTAGTCCTTTAGCGGTCACCTAGTCATAACCAAATATGGGACACCATCAATAAAAATGATCAACATAGGTTTCCAAACCAATATCTAGCTTCTGGGACATCAATCCAAACTAATCCAAGTAGTAGGAACAATCCCAAGGCCTAAAACTATGTTCTTGGGGTCAAAACACACAAACGGGCTCAAAACTGCCCAAGGGCTGCGGCCCTGGCACCTTGTGTCGCAGCCCCCAGCCATTTCTGAAGCAAGGGCCGTCGCCCTATACATTGGGTCGCGACGCCCAGCAGGCACAGACTCAGCCACCTGCTTCTTCGAGCTAGGGTCGCGGCACTCCAAGAACAAGGCCACGGCCCCCAACCCAGAACATGCCCAAACTCGGTTTTCAACTTCCCAAATCCTCCAAAAACATGCCTAAACATTTCCAAATCCAAGAATCAAAGTTCCCAAGCTTCCCAATGGTCCAAAACTATAATGACCCAACTACTCTAGATTTTGGACCATTACTAACTTCTATACTAATCTTACGAAAACATATATGTGAAATAGCATATCTTTATTTCAGAACTGTAAGGTAAAGGTTTAAAACTATATAAAATTCATAAGTAGGACATTGAGATCCCATTGTTTGAAACAAAACATAACTTTGACATAATGAAAACTTAATTAAAACTTATTACAACCAATAGCGGAAAAATACATAGAAAACCATAATTAAAGAGACTTCATCCTCGAATCGAACTTTCGGTCCATCGATTCCATCCTGCCTTAATACACATCTCCAAGCTTCCAAGAACCTTTACCGCCACCAAAGCTATTTTCCTGCACATATAAACATAAAGGAGTGAGCCTAACGCCCAGCTTAGGAAAATCTAACACATAAATCATATACATAAAATTCATAACGTAACATATAATAAAACATATCATAAACATATGTCACATATACTATAATGGTCATTATTACTTGGGGTCCCGTAAACTAAACAAGTCATATGCCCATTAGATTAGTGGGGCTTGCTAGCTAAGCAAGTCATATGCTGTAACGCCCTGGTTAGCCAAGACCGTTACACTGTGTGTTTGTAAAGTGCCAGACTTGCTAGTCAAGTCTATTAGTTGAAAGCGTGTCTACGAGACTGTAAAGGAACTAGGGTTTAAGATATTTTGGTCTCAAAAGCTACATTTTCATTAAGAAACATTGTTTGCTAACACGGGATCCCAAAAATATTAGTTTAAAGGCCGTTTACAAAAGTTACAAGGTTCAAATACATAAACCAGCCATACTAAGGCAAAACGAGCAGTTAGGTAATCCCTGTCCTGACTCACTCCTCGACCATGGCGATCGAACAGCTGGCTATGTACATTTCACCTCGGAGCTCTCCACCTCAGGCTTGGTCCAGCTTGCCCTTGCCTTTACCTGCACCACGTAGCACCCGTGAGCCAAGGCCCAGCAAGAAAACACAACAACAACAAAGCATAAGCAAGTAGCAACAAGTTAATATCTCACATCACATTACATAATCTCAACCATGTCATCAATCGGTATAATCAGGTATTTCAAATAATAAGCATAACAGCTCACGTCATTTACCGTTTACAAACGATAACTAGGGCTGGCACCCTCAGGCTACCCCCTCTGTTATCCCGTTGACTTTGGCTACCAGTAGCCAATCTGCGCCCTGTGCGCTAATATCATGTACGGCACTCTTAGGCTGCTTTTACATGTCCCATGGCGTAATTCCATCATTGACACAATACGATTCTCGGGAGCACTTAGTCCCATCACAAACATACAACCGGGTGCAGTTTTCTTACCTTTAGCTTTCAGATGAATTAGCTATGGGCGACACCCCTTGAGCACGATCCGATCCTCGAGTCCTAGCTAGACACCTAGTCACAACCATAAGGAAAGACACCATTACAACCTTAAATGAGTTTCTAAGTCAAGTTCTAGTACTCGGAACATTAAACTTCACCAAATATAGTAAAAGACTCAACCCCGAGCACCTTAGGTTAAATTTCCAAGCCTAAAATCTTAAAATCCCAAAATCCCTTAAGCGTCGCGGCATAGGCCACCCATGCCGCGGCATGGCCCCCAAACAGAGCCATCCAAGGCACAAAAACAGGTAAGGGCCGCGGCATTGCTTGGACCATGCCGCGGCCCACCCTTCTTCCTCAGCATGCAACACCCTTGAAGGGCCGCGGCTCACCAAGAACCATGCCGCAGCCTGACCCTTCGAACCCAGAAAAAACCACCATTTTCAATCTCCAAACCTCACCTAAAGCTATCCCAAAGCCCCCAAACCAAAACCAATTAATTCCCAACTTCTTTAACATGATCTAAGCAACATAATTCCCAAGACAACACAGCCCAACACACTTCAATCTCTTCCTTTCAACTTCTGAAATCCAAATGCTACAAACACCCAAACCAATCACTGAAACACAATCTAGAACCTCTAAACTTGGAGTTAGAACTCACCTTTGCTGTAGAATCACTTCACCAAGCTGTGGCCAAGCTAGGTCCCCAAGTTCCCTTCTTAATTCTGCCTTAGAACATCACAACTAAACATGTTTCAGCACTTAACTAAAACCCAACAAAAACTCTTAATTCAACCACAAAAAACAGAGTTAAATGCTTACCTTAATCCTGTTCTAGTGCTTGATAAATCCCTGAGCTAGACCTTCAGTTCCTCACCTCAAATCACAGAATCCAGCTTGTTTCCCCTTTGATTTTCTGTGTTTTTTTTCCTTTCTTTGGTTTTTTCTCCTTAGGCGTGAGAGAGAGAGAGATAAAGCTAAGTTAAGGTCGGTTTGTGTTTTTCTTCTAAAGGCTTCCTTAAGTCTAACTTATCCATTAAGTTAATCCCAAGGCTCGGGGTGCCGGAAGCGTCCCCGAGGCCAAAACGGTAAAATCCCCTAATAATCCCACCTAGACATCCTAACCTCAAATATATCTCCAATTATTTATTTTCATCACCCGATAGTCTAAATCACTACCCGATACCTAAAATACCCCTGACTTGCCCAAAGTCAATTATAATGCCCCGTTGTGACTTTTCCTGCTATCTAGCCCTAGTATCGCCTCGAGTCGCCGGCTGCAGATTTATCCACATCATAATGTGGTTCTCGCATATATCACATATCATATTACCACATAATATAATCAATTATCATACAAGCATCATTAAACATATAATTACTCATTAAATCACAATTATTCCAATAATGCCCTCCCGGCGCACTAATCAAGGCCCTTAAGCCTTATTAGCGAATTTGGGTCGTTACATATGCCCATAATTTATTGGGGCTTGTTGGTTATACAGGTCATATGCCCAAGTCTACAAACATACATAATATAACATATAACATATACATAACACTTAAATCACATAACATAACATATAAAATTCTATCATATTTTCCTTACCAAGAGTACCGGGATATGAGAACGGGTTTGGGATTTTGGAACACTCCTAAAAACCATCAATGAAAGGGTGAGTATACTGAAGAAAATGAAAGAAAAGAATGGACGAACTATACCATCAAGAATATACTTACCGAAAACCTTATGTTCAAGATCTTAGATTTCCTATCCAAAAAAATAAAGAATAAAGTTAGGGTGCTAAGTAGAAACTATAAGAACTTAAGGAAAACAATACCAAAACGAACTAGAGTTTTGGAATACCTTGAATGCTTCTATGACCGATCTAAACCTTGAACCGAAATGTGCTATAAAACTTACTTCCCAAGTGTTTGGTAAGCTTATAATGATTAAGCTTATAATCCCCAACCCAAGTGTTTAAGCACTCAAAAATAACCTAGCAGCTTGCAGTCTCTGAACTTAGCTTGATGAATGAATAAATGGCTGGGTACTAGGTCCTATTTATATAGTTCAAGAATGAAAAGATCTTCATTTAACTTGAATAAAATAATGGCTTTTTACGTGAAAAATATTTGAACTATCGTTCAGCAGAGGCTGAAGACTCGGTCAAAAAGATGCTGGACTTATCAAGAGGTTAAAGATTAAAATGAGAACATTTTCAAAAACATTCAAAAATATACCAAAGGAGCCGATATATCGCCCCTAGTAGGCGATATATCCCCTGGGCCAGCATGCCCGAGGTGATTGTGCGAAGTTTCGTGTTTTCGTATTCCCGTACTGCGATATATCGCCCCCTATAGCTGCGATATATCGACATACGCTGAATATTTAAACACGAAATTGCACATTTTCAGCCTAATTTGAATTGAGTAAACAGCCTTGACTAAGTCCTCTAACGTTTTCAAAGCTGCTGACAAACCCTAGGATATTCAAATATTACTATTAATGAGTTTATTCATCAAAAATACTTAATTATCATTAAACATACATATGACAAGTGTTACTATCTTATTGGGTCTATCTAAACCTTATAATATAATAAGTATCACCATCAGTATCAGTCATATTAATCAAACCTTAGGTTAAAATTAATATTCTTAAACTATAGGTTAAACTTAGAAAATCTACAAGTGTTACTACGAGTGCCCAATTAAATCCCAGTCTGAACCAAAATCCACAGTCATAAAAATACTACTACTATTACTATTATTACTACTATCTAACTAGCTAAGTAAAGTTCTTGGACTCTACAAAAACCATCAAAACCCAAGGTTCAATCGAACCAAAAACTTGACGATTCACAAAATCTAATTCGAAGCTTAGAAACTCTAAAAACTCAAAACTTAGATTACCTTCGATTGGGTTGTTTTCCATCAAATCCTTCGGTTAAGAAGCTTCTAATATTTCCTAGGATCGCTATGCCTCAATCCTGGCTTGACTCTGACTCCTAGAACTCGAGATTTCTTCAAAAACGCTTCGAACGGTAAAATGAACTAACGAAGGAGAAATGAAAGTGTTTTCTAACGTACGTTCTATCTGATAAGCTACTTCAAGCTTAAGTAACCTCAAATAAAACCTAGTGCTCGGGGTCCCGAAAATACCCCCGAGGATATTATAGTCAAAACTTCCAGAATTTCCTCCTGATCTCAAATACTCCCAATTTATCATCAAATAAACTCTCTCATTACCCAATAATTGACCCCGTTATGACAAAACCGCTAATCTATTATATAAGACCGTCTCATGCCGAATAGCTCGAATATATCTCCATAATAATGGGATCCAATTTATAAATCACAATATGCACCCAAATACACAAATATGCCATAAACGGGCCAAATTACCAAACCAACTTAATGATCAAATGTGGACCCACATGCAGGCATATAACATCATATTATAATATAATTCATATAAACATGCATATATTCATTTAATGGCATAATTAAATAGTTATGGCCCTCCCGACGTACTAATCCAACCATTAAACCGCGTTAGGGATTCGGGGCATTACATCAACCAACCATGAGTTGGAGAGTGTGGAGCGGCGTGTACATGTTCAACCTACCTGGCTGCCACGGCTAGGGTTATTTTGGGGAAATATGTTCACTTAGGTCGACTGTATCTACATTTTTGAGTTGTAATACATTTTCGAAACAATATTTTGGGATCCCAAATGTATAATCTTTATGATTTTAATGAATGTCCAAATCTTTTATGTTCAATGTTGTCAAATGAGTCCTTATTTTAATTTAATCACATTTTTCAACCTATAACATCAATTAGCGGGCTAACGACACATTTATAAATCACATGGTAATGGTCCTAAGGTAGTGAGGCATTACAGGTATGGTATATCGCTTTTTTGTAGATGATATTTAGTTTCTATCTTGTTATATATGATGGTGGTATATAATTTTATTAGCATGGTATATACATTTTAATGGTGGTATACAATTTTGGTAGCATGGTATATAAATTTTTTTAGTAATAATTTTTTTAAGTGTTGTTGGTATAACTTTGTTAACATTGTATATACATTTAAATAGTGGTATATAATTTTGTTAGCGTTGTATATACATTTTAATGATGATATATAATTTTGTTAGCATGTTATCCTTCTTCTTTTTTTTTTTTTTTTCATTTTTTAAGTGTTGGTATATTATTTTTCAACTCAGTATATATGTTTTTTTTGTGGTATCATATCTTTTTTTTAGATGATATTTAGTTTCTATCTTGATATATATAATGGTGATATATAATTTTGTTAGTATAATATGCTCATTTTAATGGTGGTATATAGTCTTGTTAGCGTGGTACATACACTTTTAAGTTATAATATACCAATTTTATTTTTGTTAAAATTTTTGTATGGTATATAATTTTATTATCATGGTATATTGATTTTTTAACTTATGGTATATAAAATATTATGGTACATATGATATATGTTTAAAAGCATGATATATCTATTTGTTGTACTATAATATATCAAATTGATATACTATGCTAGTAAACTTATATACTATAAATTTTTTTTAAAAAAAATCAATTGATATGAAATCAATAATGAAATTTGATATATTATAGTACAAACAAAACATATACCGTGGTAACAATAATTAAAAAAAAAACATGTAATCTTTATGAAATATTAACCATACAACTTTGATATATCATCTCACAAAAAATATATACATTAGTTGGAAAATGATATACCAACAATTCATAAAAAACGAAAAAAAATCAATATAATTTTCAAATAAAAACTAATATACATATACCATTATATTAAAATATTTAGAATGGAACAATATCAGTTAATTTGCTAAAGGGCATATTTGGTAATATATAATATTAAGAATGTAGTTGGGCTATTTTCATACAAAATTGAAACGGAAAAGTGGAGAACTAACCACTTTTAAGAGTAGTTAACTAAAATTATACACTAAATATATTTAGTTAAATTTTACCTATCATTATCATGAGACTTCCCAAATTATACTTATTTGACCACATGGATCTAAGTGTTGTTGTAGTGTGTATTACATGTGTCATATTATAGTTAAATTGGAAACACATTCTAATTTTATAGTGTCATATATATGTGTGACAACTATATTTATAGGATTGTATTCAATCTGAAAAATTATTCTTTAAAATGTAAACATCAAGGCTTAAAATATAAATCACAACTCTTTAAAATTTAAAACACGGAACTTAAAATGTAAATCACAATCCTTTAAAATATAAACCTTAAGATATAAAACCTAAACCACGATCATTTAAGAGTTTAACCTCAAGGCTTAAAATCTAAACCACAACTCTTCAACATGTAAACCACAAAGCTTAAAATATAAATCAAAATGCTTAAAATTTAGAGGATTTTTCATAAATATGATTTTCATGTCATTATTGTGCAAAAATATGAGGATTATATTTTTCCTAATTTGTATGGAAAAATTTATTAAAGAGAAAACCAAAATATGGGAAACACAATTGCTAACTAACTAAATATTATAAACTTGATTAAGAGTAAAAATATGACATAAACTAACTTTTATACAAAAATATGGGAAACTAAACCCATAAAAGTGAAAAAAATTAGAAAAAGTCATAGAATAACTTTTTTTGAAAAAAAAAAAGCCATATTTTTGCAAACTTTATTAAAAAATTCATATAAAATGTAATTTCTTCCAAAATTTAAACCATAAGGCTTAAAATTTAAACCACGACTCTTTAAAATTTAAACTAGAATGCTAAAAATTTAAAATACGACTTTTAAAATTTAAATCACAAGGCTTAAAAGTTAAACCACTAGGCTTAAAATCTAAACCACAACCATATAAAATATAAATCATGATCATTTAAAATATAAACCACGACTTTTTAAAATTTAAACCACTAATCTTTAAAATTTAAACCATGGCTATTAAAAATTTAAATCACAGGGCTTAAAATTTAAACTACGTCTCCTTAAAATTTAAACCACAATGGTTAAAATTTAAATCATAAGTCTCAAAATTTAAACCACGACTATTTAAAATTTAAACTAAATGACTTAAAATTTAAACCATAAATCTTAAAATTTAAACCATAACTCTTTAAAATTTAAATCACAAAGCTTAATAGCCAAACTACTAGGCTTAAAATCTAAATCATGATCATATAAAATATAAACCGTGATTCTTTAAAATCTAAATCACAACTCTTTAAAATTTAAACTTCTAGTCTTTAAAATTTGAACTACAAGGCTTAAAATTTAAACCACGACTCTTTAAAATTTAAACCATGACTTTTTAAAATTAAACCACAAGGTTTAAAAGTTAAACCACTTGACTTAAAATTTAAACCACGACCGTATAAAATATAAAACATGATCCATTAAAATCTAAATTACATATTTTTAAAATTTAAACCACAACTCTTTGAAATTTAAATAATTAAATATAACTTTTAAAATAAAAATAGTTATATATATGTCATTATATCCTCATCATTATTCACAATTCTAATTCAAACATCTACACTAGTTTCACACACATAAAAAGCATATGTAGTTAAACAGTGTATAAATCACAAGAGCATATAATATAATAGATGGCATATATATTATAGGCTTTTCTTAATGTAAAATACAAGGACTGTAGCCTGAATTGTACTTCTTTTTGCTTTTGATGTGAGGTACAAATAGATTGGTGCTACAAGATGTGGATCATCTTCAGTCATACTCTTTCTGAAATAAAAAATAGAAGCTTTTAGAATTAGATGTGGTACATTTCCAAGTACTAAATTTTCTAAGCTTCTCATGACCATGTAGTATGTACATTTCTAACAATAGTAGTAGCAAAATCAACAAGATTATTCTGCTACTATATTATTCTGTGATCAAAGAAAATCAACAAGATTCAGCTCCCAAAGTACCTGGTATTTTTTCAACCAATTCAAGAATCACAAAAGGAGAAAAAAAAAGACTAATAAAATCTCTAGTTGAACAATCTCATCAAACACATTGCGTGCATGAAATCATTACAGTGCCCAACAAACATAAATATTGAATCCACCAAGATAGACTAAACAAAGAAAAGGAAATGATAACAAAATAGAATTTAAAATCATAATCAAGTGAGGAAAAATAACAATTCAAATGTCTATAGATAAATTCATAACTAAGGAAAGATCATACCAAACAATTGAAAAATTAAAAATATTCAGCAAACATCTAAACCAAGATTTTTGAGGAATATCAGCAAACATATGGAATGCAAAAAATGATTTAAATCTCTTTTACATACCCGAACACAAGCTAAGATTACAGACTTGTGAACAAGGAGGGGTGGAGATGCTAAAATGACTGTTGGTCGTGGTGAAGCTCAAAGATATGTTTGCAGCTAAAGTCAATTGACTTGCGACGGCAGAGGGAACCGACAGGCTTGCGACGACAGAGGGAATTGACTGGCTTGTGACGGCAAAGGGGTTGGGAATCTCAGGGTCTGATTGGTTCGCGATTAGAAAATTGTATTTTTGAAAAGTGAGATTCTGAAATGAAAATCTGAATTTAGTGACTAAAATCATGTTTCTGAAAATGTGATTGGTTCAATGTCAGTAAACTGTTTTTGAGTTTTAAAAAAATGAATCTGTGATTTGTATTAAATTTGAAAATATAACAGAAACTGAATACGTGATTGGAACAGCTGAATCTGAATATTATTTTAATTCTATATATTTTATATAAATAGGTTATATAATATTAAATTTTGATTTATCAATAGATTTAATTATGTAAAATTTAATTATATTGATAAATTAAAATTTAATAATAATTATTGATTAAATTCATAACAATATTGCATTGTCATCTATAAAAATACCAGCACAACTTATTTTTGAATTTGGCAAATGTCATAAAATGTTCCATAAACACCTTATTACTAGTGGGAACATACTCAAGTCATAAAAATTAGAAGAAAAAAAATACAAACAATGATACAGAGGATATGAGTACAGAGAACAAACAAACCCTGATTTTGATTTTAAGTTTTTGGAGAAAAAATTACAAAACAGAGAAAACGTGAAATTGTTGTTTTCTAAATTACAACACAAAATTAGAATTCTGATTAGGATATAGTTTTCAAAAATAATTTACCAATCAAATATTTTAGTAGGTGCCACAAATTTTGAGTTTTCAAAATTATAAAATCATTTCCAAATTAACTACCAATCACACCCTCAAAAATCAGTTTGGTCATTGGAGAACAATGTTGTACTATAGAAGATAAAGAGCACTGAAGAAGATAAAGAGCGATAGAGTAAGTGGGTTGAGTAGGACAAAGGACATTATGGGAAGAGTGATTAAAAAACTAGGTACAAATAAAAAAAAAATTGAAACGTGGGTGAAAATAGATAGCATTCTCTAAAACTAGGCATTGAACCTGATTATTTAATTGAAAACACACACATTTACTTACTTTCACACATCATTAAGGATCATTTTGTACAAGCTCCAATTTTGGTCCCTATGAATACACAATGAGTTCATATGTTTTGTTAAATGACAATTCAGAAAATTTGATCAAAATAATATACTAAACTCGATTTTGGTCAAAATATTTCTAAAATAATCTTCAATTATCAGCTCCTCAACCACTTTCTCTATTTCTCTGAACCTATCGCATCGCCAACAACCGAAGAATTTATCAGTTCTATTGTGCTATTTTGATCCATTTTGTAAAACAAAATGTTTGAATTATCATTTAACAAAACACAGAAACTAATTGAGCATATTCAAAAAGAAAAGGAAAAAAAAACAAGAGTCAAACTAATATTTTCCCTAATTTTTTTTTTTTTTATAAAGTTGCTTGTTATCCCCAAAATTTGAAAATGATGATGTGGCAATAGAAATGGCAAGCGGCATGGAGTAGTTGGGTGATCTGGCTTAGCAGCAGCCCAGTGCATTAGTGAAGAGTTTGGACTGCTTGAGAGGTGACATGTCCAAGCCAAGTGCACCCGATGTAATGACCCACTACTCTAGACTTTTTGGACCATTAACGAAACTATACATAAAACTTACATTTTTGCGAAAATACCATAATTTATTAGAAACTTGTAGAAACAAAGTTTACTTTCATAAAATAAGTAGGATATGGGTACCCATTGTCTTTAAAACAAAAAAAATAACTTAAAGTAAAAAGAGTTACATAGAAAATGCGGAAAATACATTTAAAACCATAAAAACATAAACAAGACTACATCCTCGAATCGAATAACGCTCGGCCCCTTGACTCCATTCACCATCGATACACATCCTCTAAGCGTCACGAATCTTTCCACCTCTAAAGCTTATTTCCTGCACATAAACAGAAAGGAATGAGCCTAATGCCCAGCAAGGAAAAATCTAACACTTAATCACATACATAATTTCATAAGAAACATAAAGACTTAACATAATACATATAACATACACTTATTATAATGGTCATTATTACTTGGGGTCCCATAGACTAAACAAGCATATGCCCATGGGATCAGTGGGGTCCTACTAGCTAAGTAGGTCATATGCCCATAACCCATTTGGGGTCTTGTTAGTCATATGGGTCATATGCCCAAGCCTACAAACATATATACATATCATAACACATTAATAACATAAAACATATAGATAACATAAGCACATAACATATTGATTCTAGCCTATTTTCCTTACCAAAGTTACCGGGATATGTGGACTGAGTTGGGACCTTTTGGAACACTCCTAATAACCATTAGAAAGAGTGAGTCTAAAGAAGAAAGGAGATGAAATGAAAGGGATGGAAAGACTAAAACATTTGAGAAACATGCTTACCGAAACTTATGTGCTCAAGAACTTAGATTCCCTAACCAAAATGAAGATTAAGGTTAGAGATTGAGTAGAAGACTATGAGAAAGAAAATATCATAATACAGAAATGAACTAGAGTTTTGTTACTTCAAAGACTTGAAAGACCAATCTACACCTCAACCGAAATACTATAAAACCTCACTTCCCAAAGTGTTTGATAAGCTTATGATGTTTAAGCTTATGATTTTTCCCAAACCAGGTGTTTACACTCTCACACTCACTTAACACTAGCAGCTTCTGAACTTAGAGCAAAAGGTGAATAATGGCTGGGTACTAGGTCCTATTTATAGAGTTTGGGGATGAAAGTATCTTGATTTTACTTGAATAAAAATAATGGCTTTTTAGGTGAAAATCATTTGAATAATCGTTCAGCAGAGGCTGAAGACTCGTTCAAAAGATGCTGCACTTATGAAGGAGTTTGAATGGTTGAAGGAAAAAGAATTCAAAAGTGTTTGAAAACATGCTGGTGGAGGCGATATATCGCCCCCTATAGGCGATATATCGCCTGGACCACTGTTCCCGAGGCGACCGTGCATCGATTCGTGTTTTCCGTATCTACGTACTGCGATATATCGCCCCCTATAGCTGCGATATACCAGCACACGCTGAATATTTAAACACGAAATTACACATTTTTAGCTAAGTTTGAATGGAGTAAACAGCCTTGACTAAGCCCTCAACGTACTCAAAGCTGCTGACTGACCCTATAACATTCAAACTTTACTCCTTATTATATTAAATCCTCAAAAATCTTTAATCCTTAATCACCATTCATAACATGTGCTTAAAATCCTATTGGTTGATGTCTAAACCTTATAGTATAATAAATATAATCCTTAATATCAGTCACATTAATCAAACCTTAGGTTAACTTAATATTCTTAAACTATAGATTAAACTTAGAAAATCTATAATTACTACTATGAGTGTCCAAATAATTCCCGGTCTGAACCAAAAATCCATAGTAACAAAGATAATGCTATAAATACTATCATACTATTATCTATCTTAGCTAAGTAAAGTTCTTGGACTCTACAATTCTCCCCTACTAAAAAGAATTTCGTCCTCGAAATTTACTTATCACATAACTCCGGATACCAGCCTTGCATGTCCTCCTCTAACTCCCACGTTGCCTCGCGTTTAGAACTATTGCTCCATAGGACTTTGACTATAGGAAGTCTCTTAGACCGTAACTACTTCATCCCTCTATCTAGGATGCTAACCGGTCGTTCCTCGCAACTTAAGTCTTTCTGGAGCGCTATGGTATCGTATTTGAGGACGTGAGATGGGTCTGACACATATTTGCGTAGCATCGAGGTGTGGAAGACGTTGTGACTATCGGCTAGTGCTGGCGGTAGGGCTAGTCTATACACAACTGTTCCCACTTTGTCCAATATCTAAAAGGACCTATGAATCGGGGACTAAGCTTGCCTTTCTTCCCGAACCGCTTGACACCTTCCATAGGAGATATCTTCAAGAAGACTTGATCTCCAACTTGGAACTCCACATCGCGTCGCTTGGTATCCGCATAGCTTTTCTAACGGCTTTGAGCAGCAAGCATACGCTGTCTAATAAGCGTTACTGCTTCTTGAGCTTGCCTAACAGCTTCGGGCCCTAGAAGCTGCCTTTCTCCTACCTCGTCCCAGTGCAACGGTGATCGACACCTTTGTCCATATAGCAACTCATAAGGTGCCATTCCGATCATTGAATGGTAGCTGTTGCTGTACGAGAACTCGATCAGTGGTAAGTACTTGTTCCACGATACTCCTAAATCAAGTATACACGCACGTAGCATATCCTTTAAAATCTGAATCGTATGCTCAGACTGCCCATCTGTCTGAGGATGGAAAGCTGTACTAAGGCTTAACTTAGTACCCATATCTCACTGTAAGTTTCTCCAAAATCTTGACGTAAATACTGATCCTCTATCTGACACCATAGTCTTGGGGATTCCATACAATCGTACGATCTCTTGGATGTAGATGTCTGCATATTGGTCTGCCGTGCATGACGTTCTAACAGGCAGAAAATGAGCCGTCTTGGTTAGTCTATCTATTACTAGCCAAGCGGAATCATGCTGCTTGTTCGTCTTTGGTAGCCCCGTCACAAAATCCATGGCTATATCATCTCACTTCCATTCCGGTATGCTAAGCGGTTGCAATAATCCTGCAGGCCGCTGATGCTCCGCTTTCACTTGCTGGCATACGAGACACTTAGATACATACTCCGCTATGTCCTTCTTCATCCCTGACCACCAATAGACTGCCTTGATGTCACGAGTCTTCTTGGTAGACCCTGGATGAACTGAGTACGGGGTACTGTGCGCTTCTTCTAGGATTTTCTTCTTAATACTTTGATCATTTGGCACACATACCCGATCCTTATATCTCAATAAACCTTGGCTAGATATTGAGAAATCTGTATTCTTGCCTTCTCTGACTGCTTCCATATGTGGTGCTAGCGATTCCTCATGTCTCTGACCAATCCGTATGTCCTCTAGCAGATTTGATTGGATAGACAAGTTAGCCAGCTTGCCTACAACCACTTCTATTCCGGTACTGATAAGCTCCTGCTGTAGCGGCTTTTCTATTCCGGATAAGACTGCTAAGTTCCCATAGCTTTTCCTACTAAGCGCATCGGCAACTACATTTGCCTTCCCTGGGTGGTATAGGATTTCGCAGTCGTAATCCTTTACTAACTCCAACCACCGGCGCTGCCTCATGTTAAGCTCCTTCTGTGTAAAGAAGTATTTTAAATTCTTGTGGTCCGTGTAAATCTCACACCGTTCTCCGTAAAGAAAATGGCGCCAGATTTTCAACGCAAAGACCACCGCTGCCAACTCCATATCGTGAGTTGGATAGCGTTGTTCATACTCTTTCAACTGATGTGAGGCGTAGGCTATCACCTTGTCATTTTGCATCAACACGCATCCCAATCCTAGCTTTGATGCATTGCATTAGACAACGAACTTATCGTTGGGTGTCGGTACACTAAGTACTGGTGTTGAGCAAGGATTATCTTTAAGCAACTGGAAGCTTTCTTCACACTTATCGTTCCAGTTAAACTTTTGTTGCTTCCGGGTCAGGTTGGTGAGTGGAGTAGCTATCTTAGAAAAAGCCCTCTACAACTTTCTATAATAACCTGCTAGCCCTAAGAAGCTTCTTATTTCTGACGCGTTCTTTGGTCTAGGCCAATCCTTCACGGCCTCTACTTTTGGTGGATCTACTGCAGCTCCATCTTTCGATATGATGTGCCCGAGGAACGCCACTTGCGAAGGCCAAAATTCGCATTTCTTGAACTTGGCGTAGAGTTGATGCTCCTTCAATCGCGTCAAAATCATCCTCAAATGTTCCTCGTGCTCTACTTCATCCTTGGAGTAAATTAAAATGTCGTCGATGAACACAACGATGAATTTATCCAAGTAGTCTTTGAAGACCCTATTCATTAAGTCCTTAAACGCGGCTGGCGCGTTAGTAAGACCAAAAGACATAACCAAGAACTCGTAATGTCCATAACGAGTCCTAAAGGCTGTCTTAGGAATATCTTCTTCTTTTTCCTTGAGCTGGTGATACCCGGATCGTAGATCGATCTTTGAGAATACCGTCGCGCCTCGGAGTTGATCAAACAAATCATCAATCCGAGGTAGCGGGTATTTGTTCTTAATTGTTACTTTATTCAGCTCACGGTAGTCTATGCACATGCGCATACTTCCGTCCTTCTTCTTCACGAATAGTACCGGAGCTCCCCATGGTGAATGGCTTGGCCTAATGAAACCCAAGTCTAGGAGTTCTTGTAGCTGCGTCTTTAACTCCTTGAGTTTCGTAGGTGCCATCCGGTATGGTGCCTTAGAGATAGGCTCGGTGCCTGGTACTAATTCTATCATGAAGTTTATTTCTCGAGTTGGCGGCAATCCTGGCAAGTCATCGGGAAAAACTTCTGGAAATTCTTGTATAACTCGAACATCTCTAACTTTAAGTGACGTCTCCTTCTCCACATTCGTGATGCTAGCTAAGAACGCTTGGCATCCTTTCTCCATCATTCTCTGAGCTTTGAGAGGTGACACTAACGGTGTGCGTAGTCCTGAAGCTTGTCCCATGAAGCATCGTCTCTGGCCGTCAGGAGTTTCGAACATCACCTTCTTGCGTTTGCAGTCGATCATTGCGCCATGCCGTGCTAGCCGATCCATGCCTAGTATTACGTCGAAGTCCTTGATCACTAGCTCTATCAGGTCTCCTTCTAGTTCTATCTCCTCAATGTTGATCGGTACGCCTCGTACTATTCGTGATGATAGAACTACTTTGCCCGAAGGCAACTCGGTTACAAACCTAGTTCTAAATCTTTCACTAGGTTTGTCTAGTTTTTCTATCATTCCTAACGAGATCTACGAGTATACAGCTACCAATCAAGCGATACTAGAACATATACTATCGAGGATAGGATCTGACCTGTAAATCCTTGTTACTAGCATGGGTTCCTCCTTGGGTCAAGGCAAAGACTTTGGTCTGGAACCATCGTTTAATCCTTCTTCTCCTTACTAACATTAATCTGAATCCTTTCTACTTCTATTGCCATTTCTAGAATATTGGCATAGGTAGTGGTTCCCAGGTTTGCTAACTTAACCCTTAATTCCATCTTTGGTCTAAGTCCTCTGACGAACTTGGTCAACCTCGTAAAGTCGGTTGGGACCAACTCTGGTGCAAACTTGACCAATCTGTTGAACTGATGAGCATATTCTTCTACCATTAGCGATGACTGCCGAGGAGTAATACTTCTTGTGGAACGGTTCCACAAATCTTGTCCATATCATGGTGGTGACATCGTTAGTCTGCTGAACTAAGTCCCACCATATTCTGGCATCCTTCCTGAGTAATGACGAGACGCAGGATATGCGGTCCGTATTACTGAGGTTCATGTGCGTAAGAATTGGCTCCACATTCCTTAGCCACTCTTCTGCCTCAAAGGGGTCTATAGTCCCTTCGAAGTTTGGAGCGTGCTGCTTGCGGAACCTTTCATACACTGACTCCATATTCGGTACTGGATGTGGCGCGTAGTTCGTCACTGGCCATCCCCCATATGGACCAACTTGTTGGGGTGCTAGGGCCATTTTTTGTAGCTGCGGCTGCGGTTGCGGCGGAGGCTGAGGCTGAGTCTGCGTCTGTTGACGTTGTTGCTGCAAGAGTTCCTCGACTTGTTGTCGCCATCTAGCGATTTCCGCGATGTTGTCAGCTGACGGTGTCGGCGCGTTGCGGCTAGTAGTAGCACGCACTCCTCTTCTGCGAACTGGAGGGCATCATTGGTCGTTGGAACAACGTTGGAGGCGTTTCCGTTGGTGCGTGCAGATCTTCGGAGCGACATCTTCACCAAAAGTTCTAACAGTCGAGAACTTGTTAGAACTTACCCTAATAGGCTCTAAGGCAAAAACATATTCTAAAACAAACATATCTCGGACCTATTTATTATGACTTCTTATGAAAAATTATATAGGTCTTTATATATTATTAGAGTGGGTTTCTATACTTAGAAAAACAAGTCATCTTTATTTTCTAAGTGTGTTTCTAATCATCCTATATGACTTAATTCTCAGGCTCGAAACTTATCTTTGTTCCAAAGTTAACCATATTGAGGGAGGGCTGGGATCAGTAAAATCGTTCCCACTACTAAGGCCCCCTAACTCTCAATAAGGAAACTTGGTTCATTGATTTGTATCCACCCTCACTGAACTTAGTCATTATTCATTTTATTTATTACTTATTATGATTGCGAAAATAAAATCAAACTCATACATGATGATAAAATAACATGAATTTAATTTGGAAAAATAATTTTCACTTATTACAATCATAAATAAAGAAAGAAATAAAACAAATAATGAAAACTATTATTCTAAAAATCGGGATCTTCTACATCTGATCCTTCATCTAGCATATCATCATCTATCTCCTTATAATCATCATTGTCTTGAGCCTCAAAATTTCCTCGGGGAAGATTCAAGAAGATCCTATGTTGTTGCTCATTAGTGAATTGAAACTCTAAATCATAGGTGAACTTAAGTATGAGAGAATAATATCTTAGGGCTGCTTGTAAGTCATCATCATTATTTATATTCTCCCATATTTCTTCTAAAGTTAAAATTGCTGAAGGAAAATCTTTTAAAAGCCTAATTACTAGGACATATTGTTCTGCAGCTCTCATCATGATTTGCTTAGACTCTTGAAGGTGACCTATCTCTTTGTGGAACAAGATCAATCTTTGAGTGATCCTTTCTAGTGCTCCTACGGTGTTCCTTGGCTCCCTTATTCTTTTTAAAGCCTTAATGGCTCGGATATCCTCATTGCTTAAAGCTCCGTTCATTCTTAACTGAAAACATAAACACTAAAGGTGTTAGCTATACACATAAGTAACATAACTAGTAACTTAAACACTTACTTGGCGGTCCGATTCGGAGCTTTGAGCGTGTGTATCGAGGAGAACTTCATGCAAAAGAACCGTTGCTCTGATACCAACTGTAATTGACCCACTACTCTAGACTTTTTGGACCATTAACGAAACTATACATAAAACTTACATTTTTGCGAAAATACCATAATTTATCAGAAACTTGTAGAAACAAAGTTTACTTTCATAAAATAAGTAGGATATGGGTACCCATTGTCTTTAAAACAAAAAAAATAACTTAAAGTAAAAAGAGTTACATAGAAAATGCGGAAAATACATTTAAAACCATAAAAACATAAACAAGACTACATCCTCGAATCGAATAACGCTCGGCCCCTTGACTCCATTCACCATCGATACACATCCTCTAAGCGTCACGAATCTTTCCACCTCTAAAGCTTATTTCCTGCACATAAACAGAAAGGAATGAGCCTAATGCCCAGCAAGGAAAAATCTAACACTTAATCACATACATAATTTCATAAGAAACATAAAGACTTAACATAATACATATAACATACACTTATTATAATGGTCATTATTACTTGGGGTCCCATAGACTAAACAAGCATATGCCCATGGGATCAGTGGGGTCCTACTAGCTAAGTAGGTCATATGCCCATAACCCATTTGGGGTCTTGTTAGTCATATGGGTCATATGCCCAAGCCTACAAACATATATACATATCATAACACATTAATAACATAAAACATATAGATAACATAAGCACATAACATATTGATTCTAGCCTATTTTCCTTACCAAAGTTACCGGGATATGTGGACTGAGTTGGGACCTTTTGGAACACTCCTAATAACCATTAGAAAGAGTGAGTCTAAAGAAGAAAGGAGATGAAATGAAAGGGATGGAAAGACTAAAACATTTGAGAAACATGCTTACCGAAACTTATGTGCTCAAGAACTTAGATTCCCTAACCAAAATGAAGATTAAGGTTAGAGATTGAGTAGAAGACTATGAGAAAGAAAATATCATAATACAGAAATGAACTAGAGTTTTGTTACTTCAAAGACTTGAAAGACCAATCTACACCTCAACCGAAATACTATAAAACCTCACTTCCCAAAGTGTTTGATAAGCTTATGATGTTTAAGCTTATGATTTTTCCCAAACCAGGTGTTTACACTCTCACACTCACTTAACACTAGCAGCTTCTGAACTTAGAGCAAAAGGTGAATAATGGCTGGGTACTAGGTCCTATTTATAGAGTTTGGGGATGAAAGTATCTTGATTTTACTTGAATAAAAATAATGGCTTTTTAGGTGAAAATCATTTGAATAATCGTTCAGCAGAGGCTGAAGACTCGTTCAAAAGATGCTGCACTTATGAAGGAGTTTGAATGGTTGAAGGAAAAAGAATTCAAAAGTGTTTGAAAACATGCTGGTGGAGGCGATATATCGCCCCCTATAGGCGATATATCGCCTGGACCACTGTTCCCGAGGCGACCGTGCATCGATTCGTGTTTTCCGTATCTACGTGCTGCGATATATCGCCCCCTATAACTGCGATATACCAGCACACGCTGAATATTTAAACACGAAATTACACATTTTTAGCTAAGTTTGAATGGAGTAAACAGCCTTGACTAAGCCCTCAACGTACTCAAAGCTGCTGACTGACCCTATAACATTCAAACTTTACTCCTTATTATATTAAATCCTCAAAAATCTTTAATCCTTAATCACCATTCATAACATGTGCTTAAAATCCTATTGGTTGATGTCTAAACCTTATAGTATAATAAATATAATCCTTAATATCAGTCACATTAATCAAACCTTAGGTTAACTTAATATTCTTAAACTATAGATTAAACTTAGAAAATCTATAAGTACTACTATGAGTGTCCAAATAATTCCCGGTCTGAACCAAAAATCCATAGTAACAAAGATAATGCTATAAATACTATCATACTATTATCTATCTTAGCTAAGTAAAGTTCTTGGACTCTACACCCGAGGAGAGTACTTGGGCTAGGGTGTGCCCGGTCGGACTTTGGTACGAGGAGCACTCCAAAGGTGTGGTCGGACTTTGGTCCGAGGAGTACTCCAAGGGCATGGTCGGACCTTGGTCCGAGGAGAGCCCAAGGGCATGGTCGGACCTTGGTCCGAGGAGAGCCCAAGGTGGAGTGGTCGGACCTTGGTCCGAGGAGAGCCCAAGGGTGGTGGTCAGAGCTTGGTCCGAGGAGAGCCCAATGGTGTGG
The DNA here is from genome assembly GCF_963169125.1 of Humulus lupulus. Lineage (NCBI taxonomy): Eukaryota > Viridiplantae > Streptophyta > Magnoliopsida > Rosales > Cannabaceae > Humulus > Humulus lupulus. Next base: position 18,145,660 of record NC_084801.1, on the reverse strand, counting down.
TCGGATCTTGGTCTGAGGAGAGTTCAAGGTGTGGTCGGACTCTGGTCCGAAGAGAGGAGAGTGCCATGTTAGACGAGAGACATGGCATGTTAGATGGGAGATATGGCATGCTAGAGGAGAGTGCCATGTTAGACGAGAGACATGGCATGCTAGAGGATAGTGCCATGTTAGAGGAGAGATATGGCATGCTAGAGAAGAGTGTCATGTTAGGCGAGAGGAGTGCATGTCCTACCAGCATGCACATGTCCTACCAGCACTTGCATATGTCCAGCATGCATGTGTCCGACCAGCACTTGCATGAGTGGTCAGTAGGAGATATGGGTCGACCAGATAGAGGAGGACTAAGTCAAGATTCCCAGAAATGGCTTCAACAAGAACCGGTCTTGGCACGCGCGGGAATCTCTCATTCTTCCCACAAATTAGGGGTTTTATTACATTTTGAATGTTTTTTTGTAATTTAAATGTAATAAATATAATAAAATATCCTGATTCTAGGGGATATCAGATGTATGATCCTAAGCCTATAAATATATGGCTTATGGGATCAGAAAATGGGCTCTCTTCTTTTTAGAGACTTTTGGGAAATTTTGGGTCTGAGTTTTCTAGAGAGAGAAAGTGCTGGTATCATAACGAATTCTTGTATTCTTGTAATCTGTACTGAAGAAACTCAGTTGGCTCAGTTCATCTGATCTTGAGTACAGATCTATAATCACAACTCTAAGTGGATTAGGCTATTACCAACATATTGGGACTGAACCACTATAAAAATTGTTGTGTTATTTATTTTCTGTTAAAAACTGTTTGTGTCATTTTATTTCTCTTGAAAGCTATATCATTTTTGACGTTCTCACGTCATTGGCCAAAACGTGGTCAACATTGCCAAAAATTACTTTATGCATCTTTATAATATAAAGAAGAACTAACAAACACCAACATTTTGGATGAGAACTTATAAATTTGCCATGAACCATTCGACACAAAAGAAAAGTGCAATGAAAGAAGGATAACTTATTACTTTTTACCAATATAGAACTAATAGGCAAATCATGCCCTAAACTTTCGAGTTGATTGAGTTTGTACTAACTCTTGGTAAACTTTGGATTATACCAAGAATAATCAGTTACAAAGAAGATAAGAGAGTTTCATTATAATAAGGGTTTATACTTTTTTGAACTGTGTTTTATCTAATTACATGTTTAGACCATCTGTTTTGACAAATAATTTTTTAGACTCTGTATTTTGTAAAATAGTTCAAATAGAACCCTAAACTCAATTTTGATCAAAGTTTTATAAGCTAAAATTACAAATAATTCACCAAACTAACAATTTAAAACAAAAATAAAATCATTTTGCTTAACAACTATGTTGCTATATTCAATTTTTTCTTCATCATCTATTTGAATCATTTTACAAAACAATCCAAAAAACAAAATTTACCAAAACACAGTAAAAAAAGGTATAAACCTGTGGCTCAAATACTATATGATAATCAAAACAAAAGTGCATACAAACGAATTATCAGAGGCTAAAATATCAAAACTGAACGATGACAAGGTAAGTTAATACAACGTGGTAAATGAAACAGAGGTACATAGACAAGCGAAGCGAGGGTTTACGGCTAAGGTAGGAGATTACCTCCCGTTAGTAATCCATAGAATAGAATAAAAAAGTTTTGCTGAGCCATCAAAGCTACAAAAATTTCGTCATTAAACAAAACACTATTGTCCTACATTTCAACATTGTCCCAGTCAATTGACTTGTCATCGAAACCAAATTCTGAGTTTTGAAGCCTGTTCCGAGCTAACCTGCTCATCACAGCAAGACCTGGGGAAAAAGGAAAATTATCATGAACAAGCAGTTAGAAAAAAAAAAATTAAACTAAGTGATGAAACCAGAACTACAATTCTTTTGAGCATTGCAACAAATATTCATTGAGGTTTTGTTACTAGGTCTACCAAAGACTCTAAATGCCTGAAATTTTCCATGCAGCCAAAATGTTCCATGCAAGTTTAACTCTCGAGATTATAGAATTTCATTGCCAAATAAAGACTGGATAATTCAACAATATGAAGAAAAAATAGCTTTAGAACAGTTTGAGGTATAATGATTGAAGGTAACAGGAGCGTCAAATTGCAAGCAGGAGGTATTAACTTTCCCCAAATTGTATGATAGTATAATTGCGGACCCTGTTTGTTCAGCTATTATGTAACCATCCAACTATGGCAACTGTATACTCTAAGAAGTTGCCTTCACTCTTTTTTATGTTCCAAATGATTAGATAACTAAACTATACCTCAAAACAAAGTTCTTTGTAAGAAGTTTTATGCTTAAGAATCTTTGAGACTATTTATATTGAATTTCCCTTCCATTAAAAGAAGAATCAAAATTTAAAGCAAACATGCAAGTGAGGTCAAATGAATGCAACATGCAAATAACTGTATCCAATTCTGCATAAAAGAGACATAAAATACCTTCAACAACTCGGTAAAGAGCAGACCACCATCCATCTCTAGAAACCTGATAGTGATCCAGTGACTCTTCAATAGCTTTGTCATGTTTCCCTCCCAAAACTCCCTTCAGAGTGATCACTGCATCCTTTGTTTTTTTAAGGATGTTGTCCTCATCTTCAATTTCCAATCTTTGAAGATCGTTCTGTGATGAACTGAGACTCATAGAAAGGGCAAATTGTGCAGCAGCAGTCCACCGAGAAGAAGCCAACCATTTCCTCTGTCCATCTGACCGTACGCTTTCTTCTCTTCCCAGCCGATTTACATCTTCCCTTTCACGTACTAGGCTACGTAGATATTGAGCATTAGCAGCTCCTGTACTTTGAACCATTTTTGAGAAAGAACTATCCTCCCTCGACAGCAGTTCCTCAGGGGTGTCATATTCTAAAACCTGAAAAACAATTCAAGATATCATCCACATAGAATTACATCTAAACTTCTAAATCAAATTGAAAACTAATCCAAGTTAACCTTGTTCATAATATAAAGTAGAAAACACAAATAACACCAGGAATCCTTTCTCTCTTCGAGAACATAAGTGGATATTACACGGTCGAATCTTTATAGAGGTGAGATTTTAAAAGCGTTAAAATTGAAGCATACCCGGCCAGCATCAAGCAGAATGATTCGGTCACAATCAATAATGGTATTTAGTCTGTGAGCAATAATGAGCATTGTACACGATTTAAATTCTTCTCGAATAGTTTTTTGAATAAGAGCATCAGTTCTGACATCAACAGCTGCAGTTGCTTCATCAAGAACCAATATCTTCGACCTTCTCAACAATGCTCGAGCAAGACTTAATAGTTGTCTCTGTCCTACACTGAAATTCTCACCAGCCTCGGATACCTTGATATATCATAAGGCAGTAATTTAGTCTCCACATGGTATTTTCTCAAGTGACATTAACGAAAATATGATAGTAATAATAAATAGATAAATGAATAAAAGTGCTCCTAATAAAGCATGGGCTTCAATCTTGTGGTCACACCATTGAGATTCTTTTTTCAAAAGTATCATAACAGTAAACTTCATCTGGTCCAAAGAAGTTTAATTTATATGTGTGAAATTCAAAATCTAATATATGAGATAACTCACTATTTCACTTTGAAAAGTCTGTAATTGCTCAGTCAACACCTAACAAACTTGATGAATCTTACATGCTAATTTTATCATACAAATAAAATGTATTTTGATGGGGGAACATAATATTGGACAAGCAATAGAAGAGAGAATGATAGGTTCTCAAAATAAACTCACACTATTCTAATTTTCTACCACCCAAGTTATACAACCTATCATGTTTCCTCTGGGGCTCTGACCAATGTCCAGAAGTTCATCAAGCAGTAACCAGTTGTAGAAAATATTATATATTGAACATTTACTCAATACCCTTCCAATAGGGAAGCTAAGCTGTATAATTGGAGAGTTACATTAATTAGATTATTTAGTTTTAGACTAATTGATTTACCCTCCAATATCTGTAATTACTCTAGAATATTTGGTATTCAATACCAGATTTGTTTATATTGTAAAGTGCCTATTTAAAGACCTTATTCTTTATCAATAGAGGCTAATTTTCCACACCAATCTTGAAGGACAACAAATATGGCAAAGTGCTTGCAAAAGTAATTGCAAAAAAAAAAAAATCAAAAGGAGAAGCATTAAAGGAGCATAACATCCAGTATAAAAGCAAAGTTGAGCACATACCTCAGCATCCAGCCCAAAAGAATTCCTCCGAATTGCATCCTTTAAATGTGCCCTCTCTAGAGCTTCCCAAAGGTCAGCATCATTATGTTCATTAAAGGGATCAAGGTTGAATCTCACAGTTCCTAGAAGCAAATAATAACAAATTAAGTTAATCAATATTAGAAGATCGAAAATACAAATTTTATTATCCTGGAAATGGAACAATCTCGTAAGAGATTACTACTGAGATAACAACATTGACAGAAATTAGACACCCAGAGAAGGTTTCCCACACTTTTAGTTGGGTCCCACATTTTTTTATAAGATACAAAACTAGTTTTATTAATTATTGTTTAAATATGAACAAAAACAGCAGATGCCAAAATGAGGGAGTTTTTCTCACTTAAAACATAATGACCAAAAATTGTATGATCACATTAAGTCATACCAGATCTCATATAAACCAAATACTTGATGTTTATAACTTTATATCTTTTTCCAGCAATATATATATATATATACATACATCTGCAAACAGATGCTACTGTGTAAACTGGAAGGGGGTAGAAGGATTTCTACACTGTGGACAGCAGCCAACCTCGCTATTTTCTGGGCAGTTTGGTAGAATCATTGAAGAAATAAAGAATGCAGTAAAAGGTCTGAGGGAGAAGGCCAAATTCTGGGTTGCAACTGGGGTCAATAAGGCTAAAGGATTTGAGGAACTATCCTTCCTAGATCTTAGCAAAGATTGGGTAAGTTTTCTGCACTAAGCAGTTATGTAGTATTGTTTTGTGTTGCTCTACATTATTATTATTAGCTTACTTGTTTTTTTGTACAGTACTTTGTTGGTGTTTGTCACCACGGTTTTGCTCTGCCATAAGTGAGGGCTCTCAATATATTTGGGAGGAGGTCACTCATGGACATGTGACTTTTGTCCCTTTTTCAAAAAAAAAAATACTTTTCTTTTTCTTTTTTATCTTTTTTACCTGAGAAAAGAACTGGTGACTGTGGTATGATTCCAAGAACTTTCCGTAGATCTGTGAGTCCAAACTTTCCAATGTCCCAGTCATCAATCAAAATTCTTCCTCTTTCTAGTTCTACAATCCGGAATAAAGCATTAAGCATGCTAGACTTCCCTGCTCCAGTTCTTCCAACAATTCCTACTTTCTCACTTGGCGATATTGTGAATGACAACCCATGTAAAACTGGAGGAAGTTCAGGCCTGTAACGTAGAACAACATCCTCAAATCTAATAGACCCAGATGAAGGCCACCCAGGAGGGGGGCGGTTACTCTCTATAATTAATGGAGCCTCAGATGGCAGATCTATATATGTCCCAACCCGTTCTACGGCATTTAAGCTATTCTCTGCCAGACTTGCAAGTCTCAGTACTCCAGTCAATAAACTAGTAATGTTTAGAGCATAGCTAAGAAGAAGACCCATAGTGGAAGCAAATTCTTGCTGGTTTTCTGCCCTCCCGTTCTGCATGACAGCAAAAGTTGCAGTAAACCATATCATGAGGCCTCCCAATGTTTCCAAACGGATAGCAAGCCACCGGTTACCACTCATATTGACCAAAGTGAACCTAATATTGTTGTCAACAGACCTTCCATTAATGTCTGACATCCGATCATAAGCTTTGTAAGCACGAATAGTTGATAGGCCATTCAATGCTTCTCCAAATTGTGCATAAACAGGGGATCTACTTATGGAGTCTAGCCGTTTAACTTCCCGAGCCATGCTCTATACAAATAGCAAAATACCACTAATGTAAGAAGATGTGTAACTTCATAAACGTACTATGATGCTATCAAATACAAACTGTGATCACATATGCAAGTGGTTAGAAAAGCTACATCTGCCTACTGCGTTATAGTGAGTCCCTGTGTTAGGGTTCTCGGTAACAATTACAGGAGAAAGAATTCAGCAACTAGGTAGATAATTATTCAAAATTAATGATAGATAAAAATACTGATGTTTCATTTTACCTGATAATAGAGATATGCTGCATAAAACAAAACCAAGAGTGGCATTATGGCCCACAAGGACATAGTGCTGACAAATCCTATCAAAATGAATGTAGAAAGCAATTGTGAAACTTGATTCAGAAACATATTCACAAAAGGAGCAACATTCCGATCAATGTCACCGAGATCCTTTGCAAACCTATTGATAATCCGTCCAAGGGGATTGGTGTGGAAGAAAACCATTGGAGCTCTTAATATAGAATCAAGCATGGCCTCATGCAGCCTTCTGGCAGCATAAAGACTTGAAATAATTAACCAATAGGAATTTCCCAGCATCACAATAACCTGAAACCATAAAATGGTTGATAAGCAAATAAAGACTAAAATTATCATTCAAACAATAGAATTTTAACACAAAACAATCAAATCTCCAATTAGTGGGCGAGCAAACAAGGTATCCAAGTATTAAATACAATTAAAAGCAATCCAACATTTGCCACATAAACGTCAATAGAAGGTAACTAAATGGCAGCAGGCCAACAACAGTTACTTTTAATTTTATTTAATTTTTTAAGAACCAGTATTAGTTTTAGTTTTTTTTTTTTTAACACACAAACACAAACCCCTATATTATATGCAAACATATGCATGCTGAGACTTTCCAAAAAAAAAGTTTGTAAAATACTAGTAAAATTAAATTCAATGTCTTCTTTATGTTGTTATACTATTAAAAGGCCATACACCATATGAACCTCAATGAGCTTCTAGAAAAACCATGAGACATCTTTTGCCTCCAAAGTATCATTCTTCAGCCAAAGGTGAACATACAGTGTTGTTCATAATGAGAAGCCCAAGGAGTAGCAACTGACCAGCACGTGAAAATTTATGACCAAATTGGATAGTACAATTGCATGGGTTTGTACTTGGGCTTGGTATAATATAATAAAAGTTACCTCAAACTTAAGCTGTTAAAAAACAATCATTCTGTTGTTCTCTTACCTGACCAAATGATAGAAGTGCATATATCAGATTGTAGAAGCCAGGATCATAATTATCAGAAATCCCTTGATCGGTCCAATGACTTAACCAGGTGCTACTTGAAATTCGTAGAACCTCAGTCAGGATGTAGCAAGTAAAGAGAATAACAACCACCCATAAACCTCCTAAAGCAGTCTTATACCTGTACCCAAGAAGTGGAAGCAGGCAGTAAGATGATATGATAAAACGTTGTAATCAGAACTCTAGTAGGAATATGAGTAAACATTATCCAAAACACTAGAAACAGATTTGGAGAAATTGAGTCCTTAAGCAGTATGCAATGTCCCTTGAACTACAAAGCAGGGGTCAGATAAGTTGACAGAACTGATCTGCTTTTTAATATTCAAAAACATAAATGACAAAACTGCAACTAGGTACATCCAAGGCCAATAATTTATGTTGATTTTCATAGAACTTGATGCATAGAAAGAAAAGACAGAAATTATGACCTTGATAGGACTTTCATACTGACCACACCCGTTTCTCGTTCTTCCTGTTTAATAAGAATAGATTTTCCTTGTTTTGTTTTACCCACATCACTTGCATTTTTCACATCATTGGGCACCCCATTGGCAACAGGTTTTGAAGAGGCATTATTATCATTGATTTCATGTTCTTCATTTTCTTCAACATATTCTTCCATCTTCCCTGCATTTTCCATTAACTTCTGGAACAGCATGCCATTATTAGATAGTTCATCAAATGTTCCCTCCTCTTTCACTGTCCCTTCATGGACCAGTATTATTCTATCAACCTGTGAAAGAAAATGTAGCTGGTTTGTCACAAGTATTCTTGTTTTCCCTCTTAATTCTCCCCGAATGCATTTGTCGAAAACCTGAAGCCAATGAGTTTGCAGAAGTTAGTTCAGCATATAGTAAACATTAAAAGAAGAAGACAGTTTCAACTTTGACTCTGAACATTTATAAACTTTTCTAGGCAAGAGGAAACTCACAGTTTTCTTACAGACAACATAATCAGAAGAAAAAAAGATAGAACATTTTTATTCACTCTATAATGGAAAAGCCTCCACCAGCAAATTATAAAACATAAACAAAAGACTTAACCATTAAAATAGCTCCCTTGAGTTTTTATTGATTATTCAACAATCACTTGCATGCTTTACATCTCTAGATACTATCCTAAAAGACTATTGAGTTATCCATCTGAATATTTGAATTACAAAACATGATGATTATAACAACGATGATGACATCAATAATAATAATAATAATAATGACAATATGCAGCAAAGCCATAAAGTAAAAACATAATTTGCAGACTTTCTATTGTCCATGGTACAAAAGCCATTTATATCCTAACTACTTTTTGTATTATCACGTATTTTTAACAGCTGGGAGTATATTAATTTGATAGATAACAAATTATGATTGAGGATACAAATAAAAGATCAAAGAGATACTTAAGGTTGAATGTTCAACCTGTCGAGCCACATGAGCATCCAGAGCACTTAGTGGGTCGTCAAATACGAATACATCAGAATCGGAATATACAGCCCTAGCCATGGACACCCTTTGCTTTTGACCACCGCTAATGTTAACACCCCTTTCACCAATCTCAGTCAAATCACCACCCTGTATAGGCAGCATGTGAGGATAATATATTTTCTTGGTATAGCTTAAGAAAGTCATAACTTTGAGATCACTTACAGGAAGTAAGTCAAGGTCATGCCGCAGTGCCGTCACATCTATTGCTTTTTCATATTTTGCAGAATTAAAGGCCGATCCAAATAAGATGTTATCACGTACCTACAAATATGTAATTTATGAGCACAGTGTCATAACATATATTCAGTTCATTATAATACCATATGTCTTTTAAGAATTACAATAAATTCTCTTGACCTTTTATTGTTTAGGATTCTAAGAATTTTATGTTACAACAAAAAACAATTCACTAGTCTCAGCAAGTTCCATAGATAGAGATTGTTAGATTACTCCATAATCCATTACATTCCAATAATCAGATATAAATCTAAGAATTTTTTTTACAAATACTTACAGTTGCATTAAAAATCCATGAAACTTGTGGAACATATGCGACTGTTCCTCTCATAACAACATTTGAATCTCCCACTGAAGGAAGCTCCCCAAGCATGGCTGATACAAGTGATGTCTTTCCTTCTCCAGTGCTGCCAACAATTGCAACTAAGCTTCCAACAGAAACATCCAAATTGATATCTGACAATGTGGGTTTCTCTGCCTGTACAAGAAATATAATTTTTAAGGCTGCTAGTATGTAGAATTATTGCCAGGAGCAAAGGAAGTAACAATACTGCTATTATCTTTCTGGATAAGAAACAAGATACTTGCTAATAAAATAATCAAAAGGAGAAATAGCAGATACTTGGATTAGTACTGCCCTATAGTATAATCAAAAGGCGAAATAATAAATATTGGGATTAGTACTGCCCTTCAGAATGCAAAACAAGCAACAAAGACAAAACATTCTTCCAACTCGCCCTTATCAAGTCTAGACTCTAGAGGGACACAATCATAAGCAAACAATATCTTTAGAGCAAGGCATTATATTAAAATAACATTAACAATCTGATAGTCCACCGTTCTGTCAAATTGTTGAACTATAATAAATATCTAAGCATGTTGAGCTCCATTATGATGGTAATGAAGACAATAAGCATTGTATAATAACAAGAGAGACTACTATTTAGAACAGAAATACTATGAACTAAAGAAAACACAAGAAACACCCTGCACTAAATACAACCTCAAAACCCAAATGACTCAAAAGAATATTTACTACACTATCACATTTTGAAGACACACAGTAACCCTTCTTTGCCAATGATAACTCAAAATGCTCCTTGCACTCTTCAAAAATCCTATTATTTATATCCAACCATACAGCCCACAAAATTTTATCATTTAAATAATTCAAAAGATCTTGTCCAAAGCATTCTACAAAAGACAGAACTTTCATGCAAATATATTCTATAGAAGTAGGCATAAAGGTAGCAAGAACATACGACTCTCAACATAAAGAAATAAAATAAATCACAATAATGTTAGACCTTAGAATCCCAAGAAAAATATCCGTTTTTTATTGACACCGCTGGTAGCCCAGGATCAAGAGGTGGATTTGGAAGAAGAATCCTCTCTTCAGCCAAGAGTAGCTCCTCAAGACGCTTTAAGGATACATTTGCATTAACTGCCTGTCATAATATAGCAACATTAGTGGCAAAAAAGTGATACAGTGAATTATAGCTGTTTATATTATTAATTAATAAGTGCATTTCTAATAAGAATAGTTGCATGATAAAAAAAAAAAACAGTACTCATGAAAAAGGAGATGAAAGTCACACTACTTAAAATATATTCTTTCTTTATCATACAGACATCATGTGGGTGGATTTCTTATTCTTCCAATTCCCCAATAATTTCTTGAAAAATATTCTATTCCTTAACGTGTAGATGTAAAGTACATATTTACATATATATGTGCATTATGCTACCTCACATTCATTGAAATTCCTAGTGAAGGAATTTAAAAATCTTTTAGTTTTCTTCGATTTTTATACTTGTCCTTCCATTGAATTGTTTTATTTGATTTCAAGAAATTAGAGTGGATTTCATATAATGCCCCCATAGTTCTGTGTAAAAAGCATAGAGAACAACTTTTCCTCTAACCTTGTATCATTTTGATTAAATTGTCAAAAACACAGGAATTATAATTTTTTCAAGTACTTGCAAAGGGCGACATTATAATAACTAGAAATAAGCATGAAGCCACATTGCAAAAATTAAAAATTATATCCTCTACATGTTCTATTGTCATGTATTATTAGCAAATAAGATTAAAAATGCAAAGAACAGAGATTAAGAAGTCAGAACCTGAGTTATAATATTAGGAAGCATGAAAAGAGGAAAGCGAAGCACGGCAAACAAAGAAAGTGATGTAAATGCCCTTGCAGGTGTTAGATTTCCCCCGAGCAATGTGAACATTCCAAATGATATAACAGTCACAAAAACTGGAATGCTGTTTAGTATGAATCCATTACACTGCAAACAAAAGAAGTCAAACAAAATGTTGAGAATCATCATTTTAACCAATATGTATAAAAAAAACATATTCATAACTAAAGAAATCAAACAATAAACAGATAGCAAATGATAATACTTTACAGCACCAATGTTTAAGGACATAATGAAATGCAATGTTCTATCACAGTTTGCCGTCTTATAATTATACAGCTTCTCGGACATCAACATATGCCACACCATTTTTCTTCCTTTCAAATATACATATACATGTATACAGTATAATAACACGAAATTTTATGTCATTACTTCTAACATTTTTTCGTCCAGAAAGAATTTGGAAATATCTAAAGTCATACCGCTCCAAGTAGTGATGCTTTTCGGAACCAGGATAATTCATCAGTACGGACATTTTCTACCTTGGACTGGAAACTACTCTCCCATGCATAACACCTGATCCAAATTCAAAATACTCCCAATAAACACCAGATCTTTCAAAGAGAGAAACAAGCAATAATGTGAAAAAACAATAAAATCATACTTCACAGTGTCCATTGCTGCTAAAATTTCATTCATGAGGCCAATTCTCTTGTCCGTACGTTGCAACCCCTCCTTAGACAATTTCTGCATCCTGCTTATGACATATGTCTGTTCCAACAAAATTACTAGACACGTTAAGAGTAAATAATTTGATAGCGAATACAAAGCCCATGCTAACTGCATATAAGCAATGGATAATAATTGAATGGAGAAACGCAAAATGTGGAGATTATTTACACTGCTTTCCAGACCAAGACAAGAAAAACTTAAAAGTATCCTAATCCTAACTGCATATACACAATGGATAATACTTGAATAAAGAAGCATACGATAAATCTCATTAATTTATATGATTAACACCAACTCTGTAGAGATGATGAATTACTATAAATAGGATTTCCAGATCCTGATTCCTCAATAAAAATCTAACCAGAAGAGCTTTGCATGAGCTGTACATATAAAACAATGCATCATTCAAATTCTAAATAAAAATATTATGAAAGTACTATTGTGTTAGAAGGAACTTTTTCAAATATTCACAGCAAATATTTATCCCTAGAGAAATTCGTAGTCACAGTAAGAAATGGTGACAAAATTTAAGAGATACACAAAACTAAAGCAAAGCAACTAAAATAAATAAGGGAGAAGGTAAATATGGAAAAATTAAAAAGCATAATTTCTAACCTGTAAAGGAAACATGAGAACCAGCATCAGTGCACCAATCAGTGAAGCAACACCCAACTGTTGATATAGAAGAACCATGGAAATAGTGATACGAAAAGGAGCCGACCACAAAGTGTGAAGTGACTGACATATTTGCTGTAAATGCCCAACAGAAAGTCATTAGCTAAGGACCCAGGGTAGCTTCACAACACTCAAAAGAGATGACACCCAATAGTCCAACATCCTTTCATCTATTCTAGAAGATAAATAACTAATACAATTGATATTTCGAATTTACTTTCCACTAAATGCGGTTTAGTCCTGTATTCTGCATTAGTTTATACTTTTTGAATTAGTTTCTTCGTTATCTAGAGGATATCATAGTCTTCTATTTTGGTATTGCACTTATATAATAACTTTTCTTTCTGTTTCTCACCAAATGAGAAAATTATCTAAAGGTATAATAATAATAACAATAAAAAAAACAGTAGAAAGTGCCCACCTGAAGTGCTTCAGCATCAGTTGTCATTAAGTTGGTTATTTTCCCTGTTGCAAACTTTTTACGAGCTTCATGGGTCAGCCTCAAGGATTTACGAAATACAGCAGCAACCTGCAAATGCAAAGTATAAAATGCATTCATGAGTGCCTAAAATGATTCTTATAATGATATAGGTCAATAAAATCCATACAAGTCCATTTTTAATATTTATTCACAAATTGTAAGTTCCCAATTATAAATTTCCAAGAACTAAGAATATAGAGATAGTGGGAAAATTAAATTTACACACACACAAAGGACTATCTGCAGACTGTAGCACACACCAAGTCCATGATAAATTGTGCCAGCTAAACAAAGGGCAAGACAAAATTTCCATTTTTTTTTAAACAAAACCTCAACGTGTATTCATATAAGAATTAGTACAAGTAAGCAATAGGAGCAAACAACAATGCAAAAACTACTACAAAAAATACTGCTACTCTTTCTACCTCCACCCTTGCTAAGATACCACACAACAGAACCAAAGGACCTTAATAACCGATGCACTATATCTATTGGAGATTTTTCTTCTTCTTCCAAATATCTTATTCATAATTATTTATTGGCAAATAGGAAATCATCTGTATTAGTTGACTGTAAAATTAGTTTCCGCATTTAGAAACAGATTTGATTTTGTAATTATGTTAGAATATTGTGTAATGCCTCTATATTTGTAACCTATTCATCTGAATAAACAAACTATTTATACCAATCTTCTGCTTCTATATGGTAACAGAGCTTTAGGTTCTTTTCTCTCCTCAACAATTTTTTTTTCTGTTCAGCTCTGGTTGTCTTCTCCGACACCGACAGCTTCTGTCCCTTTCCAGCCAATCATCCAGAAACCCATCGCCAGTCCCAAATTTTCTTTCAGTACCAGTCGTACCATTTTCATTCCCTTCAATTCTCTGGTTCACCATCTCTCCCAATGTTTTTTTTTCTCTGCTTCAAGATCTCAACCAAATTTCTCAGTCCCATCTCACTATTATTTTCAGTCACATGTTCCAGCAAGCACGCCCAGTCCCATTTTTTTTTTCCACATCGCACAGCCCAGTCCTTCTCCAAATTGTTTAAATCGCAAGTCTAGGAGCCCATCTTCAATCGCAGCAAGTCCTGATTGGTTGTTGTTCAGACCGGCGGTGTCTTTCTCACAGCTCTCAGGTGATCCTCTCTTTTCTTCAACGATGTCGCCCATCGAAGATATTTCTTCTCAGACCAGTGGGCCTACTAGCCCTCAAGCCCAAACACAATCCCGTGGATCCGTGGGCTCTCTTTTCTTTGACGATGTCACCCAGCAAAGATATTTCTTCTCAGACCAGTGGGCCTACTAGCCCTCAAGCCCAAACACAATCCAATGGATCCGTGGGCTCTCTTCATATCATAGCCCACAAACTTAAGGGTAAAAATTATTTTCAATGGGTTTCGAGTTCTGGATCTCATAGTGTCTTGCTCTGTTGCCCATTCTGGTAATTTTTTCTCTGCTCTTACTGACTCTCAAATACCATGGATAATTGATTTTGGCGCCTCTGATCATATGACCAATTTATATTCTTTGTTTGAATCTTATACTCCATGTTTTAATTCTTCTACTGTCAGAATAGCAGATGGCACGCTCTCTCCTATTGCAGGAATTGGTACCATTAAATTTTCGGGTGATTTAATCCTCAAATCAATCCTTCATGTTCCTTATTTAACATGCAATTTAATTTTTGTCAGTAAGTTGACTACTGACAATGGTTTCCTTGCTAAATCTCTTTCCAATTCTTGTCAAATTCAGGAACTAGCCTCGGAAAGGACGATTGGCAGTGCTAGGATTCATGGTGGACTTTATTTCTTTGAAAATCATCAACCAATAATACAAACTTGTTCATCTAGTTTGGCTTCTACTTCTATCTCTACAATAAACTTTGTTTTTGTTTCAAATTCTAGCAAAATTATGTTATGGCATTATCGACTCGGTCATCCAAGTTTTTCATATTTAAAACATTTGTTTCCATCATTATTTTCCAATAATAATTATAGCTCTTTGCAATGTGATATTTGTCAATTGGCGAAGCACATACATGCTGTTTTTCCTCGAAAAAATTACACTCCAACCAGCTCTTTCTCTTTAATTCATAGTAGTCTGTGGGGACCTTCAAAAGTCACTACTTCCCATGGTCATCGATGGTTTATCACATTTATTGATGACCACACACGTCTTACTTGGGTGTATCTCCTCAAACACAAGTCTAATACATTTCATGCGTTTCAAAATTTCCAAAACATGATTCAAACACAATTTCAGACTTCTATTCGTATATTATGAACGGATAATGGCACAAAATATTTCAATTCTATTTTAGGACCCTACCTACCTGAAAAATGTATTATTCATCAAAGTTCATGTGCGATACCCCTCAACAGAATGGCATTGTTGAACGTAAGAATCGTCATCTCTTAGAAGTTGTCCGAGCTCTACTTTTTACTATGCACGTTCCTAAGTACTTTTGGGGAGATGTCATCCTTACCGCTACCTATCTCATCAATCGTCTCCCTAGTCGTCCAATTGGTTTTTAGACACCATATTCTCTCCAGTTGCTAAACTCAACACTATCAGAGTTTTACTCTCGCTAGCAGCCAATCTGGATTGGGAGTTACATTGAATGTAAAAAATGCATTCATAAATGGAGAGTTAGAAGAAGAATTTTATATGATTCAACCGCCGAGATTTGAAGATAATTCTAGTTCCAAAATTGTTTGCAAGCTCAACAAGTCACTCTATGGCTTGAAACAATCCCTCAAGCATGGTTCAATCGATTTCTAAAAGTAATCAGAGGTCTTGGAAACTCAGAGGGCCAAACAAGCCACACTTTGTTCATTAAACAATCAGGAAAAGGATAAATAACTATCTTGATTGTGTATGTTGATGATATAATCGTCACCGGTAATAATAACAAAGATGATTCTGATCAAAGAATTGTTGACAAAAGAATTTGAAGTCAAGGAACTGGGAATACTAAGAGTAAAAGGGGTATTTCTGTATCACAAAGGAAGTACACTCTTGATAAATATTTATGTATTACGAAATGAAACTGGAATGATGGGTAGTAAACCTTGCAAAACTCCAATTGAACTTGGAGACAAAGCACGAATGTTCAAGGGAGATCCCGTTGACAAGGGGAGATACCAAAAGTTAGTTAGAAAGCTCATTTATCTCTCACACACCAGACTCGAGATTGCGTTTGCATTGAGTCTAGTAAGTCAATATATGCATGACCCTCGCCAAGGTCACCTCAATGTTGTGTATCGAGTGTTGAGGTATTTAAAGCAAACACCAAGCAAAGGGTGATTCTTCAAGAAAGTTCCTAAACGAACAGTTGAAATATTCACAGTTGCAAATAGGGCTGGATCGATTGATGATAGAAAGCCTACATCTGGCTATTGTACTTTATTGTGGGATAACTTGGTAACATGGTGAAGTAAGAAGCAAATTGTCATTGCAAGAAGCTTTGCAGAAGCAGAATATAGTCATGGCCCATGGAGTGTGCGAAGCAATTTGGCTAAAGAGACTACTGGAGGAGTTAAAGGATGAATATGAAGCTCCTATTCAACTTTATTGTGACAACCAGTCTATTATTAGTATTGCTCATAACCCAATACATCATGACAGAACAAAGCACGTGGAAGTGGATCGTCACTTTATTAAGGAGAAAATTGATGGAAGTGTCCTCAAAATTAGATAAGTGCACACAAACCAACAACTAGCAAATATTCTTACCAATGGATTATCCGAAAGAGTATTTGATTTCCTTACAAACAAGCTTGGACTCATCAACATCTATAGTCAAGCTTGAGGGGGAGTATTGACAAATAGGAAATCATCTATATTAGTTGTTTGTATATTTAGTTTCCATATTTAGAAATAGATTTGATTTTGTAATTATGTTAGAATATTGTGTAAAGCCTATATATTTGTAACTTATTCATCTGAATAAACACACGGTTTATACCAATCTTCTACACTTCTATATTATTAATACAAGTTGGTGACAATTGATCTACCAAAATCACCAATACAGATACTAATAAAATTTTAACACAACATCACATCAACACGAAGTTCAAAATAATCGACAAAAGTACGGATATGCTGTGATGAAAGAAGAAATTTACCAAGGTTGATCTTAACCGAAAACCAACTCGCATGACATTCTGGAAATACTGAGCTTCGCACAACACCCCTACAGCCTGAAAAAAATAGTATACATCAAGAACCCAAATTGCTGTAGAAAGAGTATATGCCAGTAGAACAACAAATATTAAAAGGAAGACTGCATAATTTCCTTTTATTTGTTTTTTTCTAACTGAGGAAAAAATTCTATCAAAAAGGAAACTCCATGTTACATGAACATGGCTGAAAACCAAACATCATCAGTAAACATAAATTGCTCAAAAAAAAAAATACAACGAACATGTACGAAAAAGACAGCAAGGACCAGACAATGTGATTTAGGCTTCTATAATTAGTTCTACAGTTTTTATAGTTGGACTGATGAATAAATACCAATCCAGCAGAGCAAACATTGAGGCAAATACTCTGTTTCTTTTTCTCCCTAGCCTAGTAATAATTTCTGGAATAAAAATAACTTAGAAAAAAAAAATCGACATGTTAAATAGTAGTAATTTTGGAGGAACATATAAAAGAATATATTTATCTTTTTTGCATTTAAAAGAAGTTAAATGCAGCTGTTTTGCGGGGTTTGTGGCTACAAAGAAATGAGAGGATTTTTAATGACAAAGCTACTGATGTCGATAGCCTCTGGGAGAAAATCAGGTTTTGGGTAGCTCTCTGGCTTCATAATGTAAAGGGCTTCAAAGAAATTCCTTTTTCTGATTTAATTAGAGATTGGAGCTTCTGTATGTAATGTTTTTCTGTACTTTGTGAGCGCTTAATTGTTACTACGGTGTTCCTCTGCCACAAGTGAGGATCATTAACAAAATTGGGAGGAGGTCACTAATGGAAATGTGACCTTTGTCTCTTTCCAAAAAAAAAAAAAAAGATAAAATATACATCCTGTAGATCTGTAGTGTTCAAATTAATATCTAGTTTCATTAACAAAAATTGCAAGAAATAAAATAGTGAAAGTTGTTATGATATTCTCAACTATTTCAACTACAAAAACTTCCAGTCTACTCTATTATTTATTATTTAGTGTCATGGCCAAGCAAAAGCAGAAATCAGAAGATAATGCAGAAAAATTTCCTTGACAGATCACAGGCACTATTTCTTTAACCTCCATTATTAATACACAAGCCAGTGAAACTATGGCAAAATATTATAAAGCTGAAGCCCTCTTGCAGGAAACTCATATATTGGCACAAGTAAACAATCCAAAAGCATAATAAAATATTTGTGCTATACCACTCCAACAAATATCGAGAAGGCATACACATATCCAATCCAAGCAGGGTCCCCTTGTTGCATTGACTGCAAAAAAAAAAAATAGTAATTAAAGAAAAGTATAAGGAACATGTAATCTCTAAGTAGTTAGTTACAGAATCTAATATTAATACTTTTACTTCCCAAATAAAGGTTTCAAATCCCATTAAAAGATTTCACCCTGAAGTTGTCAAAAATCATCTTCTTCCTTTCTAACCAGATCACTCATACAGTAGTATATACAAAACCTCTTCCCCTCAGAAAAATAAATAATCACAACAACAATGCAGCAATGATTTATTTACGAAATTTTGGACTTATAAATCAGAATTAAAAACTTATGATTACCCTATTCTCCCCACCATGAACAAGCAGATGTCACAATAACAAGAAGCATCTCAGAACTAAAAATAAAATGTAAAACCCGAAGCATTTAAGACACATCTCGTGCAAAGTACTGATTTAAAGAAAGGAGAACCAACCTGTAGAAGTTGATTCAAGATGAGAGGCCCCACAAATTGAGAAAGATCATTGCCAATCTACAAGTTATAAAGTGAACAAAAAAATAGAATATTACAAAACATGATGCTTAAACTTTAGCAACACAGACACCATTACAAAGTGCTGAATCTTCTAGACACAAAAAAAAATGAAACAAAACAAATGGTCTCATCTTACCCTTTTTATTTATTAAAAGAAAAACACCCTCTCAATAATGAATGAGCTTAATACACTCCACAAAATTCACATCGCATTCCTACCTTTGAGAGGCTCACACACAAGTGACCATAGATTTAAAACTTCATATCACAAGACAAGTAAATGTGTTTTGAAATATGAGCCTAATTGTAAGTGCATAAATCATACTTTGAAGGCTACATAATCAAAATTTAATATTATTATTTGCCTTTTATCATTCTTTTTTTTTTTTGACAAAGGTCACATGGCCTTTTATTATACTATAAGTATGACAAAAATATGAATTTTCACTAATTCCACTACAATTTACCAATTCAACTTTTGTCATCATTTTTTAATTATACTATTTAACTCCTTCACTTTACATTTTTTTAGAGAGTATTTATTTGGCCCTCAAACTGTAGAATTAGAATCTCATTTTGGCCTCCAGACCTTCAAATGTATGGTTTTACTACCCTAGGCCTAATTTTTTTTGTCAACAATAAAATAAGGGGCCAAAACATAATTAGAATGGTAAGATGAGACACTTGAAAGTTAAAAGGGCCAAAGTTAGAATGGTAGTGCATAAAAAAAATAGGGGCAATGGAGACCCGAGTATATCCACAACAGCAAAAAAGCCACAGCCAACAGCAGATCATAAAAAGTTCTGTAATGCTCTTTTTTAATGCAAAACGAATGTCTATAGTGTACACTTTTAAAGTCTAGGTATGCAGTATGCACCTTACAAATGAATTATTTGCTAATCCATGAACAATTTTAAAAAGCTTAATGGAAGTTTGCCTGAGAACTAATGAGACAAGACAAGGGGAAAAAAAACTAAATAAATAAATTCAATACCTTCCAAAAGCCTCCCCACCAAAACCTATATAAAAAGTTGCAAGAGACAGAAAAAGTAAAAGGGAATTAGATGCATGTACAAAAAGTAACATAAGAAACACAAGTTAACATAGCAACTGATGCAATTCCATTCCAGCCATGTACTTAATAATATTGTCTGTTCCTTATAAAATCTATAATACAAATACATATTAATATGTATGCTTGCCTTCCTCCAAGGCTACTGTTTAATGCTATTAACAGCCATGGCTTTGGCTTCTGAGATTCTTTAACCCAACATTCTTGGAACCTGCAAAAGGTATAAAAATAATGATGTAACCTTGATAAGTTAAATTCTATTGACAAGAAACTATAAGGTACGAATGATTGCATACTTAGCATTCAGTGTTTCTGTTCTATCCCAAGTATCTAACTTCCACACATCCTTCTCTGTTATTGGTCTTTGATATGCACGCTGCATAAGGGGATTCATCCAACCAAAGAATGTTCCTGGTAAAAGAAAACACAGTCGAGATATGAATTAATAGATACAACATGAAAGAGGAATGATCAGCAGATGCAACAACTGTCGGACAGATGAAGATAGAATAAGCTCTGCCTCACTGTATATTTTACTCCATAGAGAAGCAGAGATTAGTTCAAAATAAGTCATTTTATTGAAATGACATTTAATCACTCTTATTATTATTTAACATCAAACCTACATCTCAATGGTTTAAAACAAATTTGAAAGTACATATTTGAAAAATGGTTTATAATAAAATTTTACTATGAAAAGAAAATAAAAGTAGTCATATTTACACAACCTCAATGATAATACATAGTACATACCCTATAGAAAAAAGAATAAAAAAAATAGCAGTGTCAAGGTGAGACTACATTGGTACACATTTTCAGTGGGTTAGTATAGCCCAAATACAAGTGCACCATTTTGGCAGCCGAACATAATTGTCCAGCCATCCAGTGGTGCCCAAACAGACAATACCCTTGCTCAGCCCAAAAAATAAGAAGCCATGTGTATAATACTGTGTGTATGAAAAGAACTAAGTTTATAACAATTCAAAGATGAATTTTTTTTTCATTACTGAACTTAAAATGACATACTTGAAATTATATTGGCGTGCCTCTCAGGACATATCTGCTCCCCTGCAGGAAGCTCTTCATATGCAGCATCATCAATTGATTCAGTTCGCAATGGGGTGTAACCAGGATAGGGATCCAAACGCGGAACATACACAAGCAGAAGGACTCCAAACAAGATCTACATGAACACAAGAGTGACAATATAAGAACTCCTTATATTTGAGCGCTTGTTTTTGTAGATAAGCATGCAAATTTCCAGATATAGTATTTACAATGAAGTTCTCATTAGAAGAAGTGTATCTAGTAATTAATGCCTAATTAACTTTACTTGATAACGAACAGGACAAGGGTAAAAATATTCAAACAACCTAAATTCTTTGTAAATGTCTTATCAAAAGAGAAAACATAGCAAAAGTGGATGAACTATGAGAATGCAGTAATGAAATTGGTGCGGAAATAAACCTTGAAAACCAAATAGGAAAGTTACAGAATTAACAAACCTGGCAGCCAACTTCACTGATGTACAAATACAGCACGGAGCTGTAAAGATGAATCACAAGTATTAGTAACTTCTCTTCGATTCAAAAATGTCCAACATAAATGTACAACCAAATGATTTCAGAATTATAAAATAATTTTAAATACGAGATCCAAAGATTTCCCAAAGCAGTGGATACATCATGGACAACTTCAACTTAGGCATCATAATTTTCGTCAAAGACTTACAACACTAATCCTAAGATTGACAATCTGTGGTAAATGATACTTCTTGTTTAAATCAATAAATGTTTAAGTTAGATGAGACAAATCAAAAGAAGCAGGAATCTGCCAGGAGTGCAGATTGATTTAATGACCAGTTCTTTTCTTTTTTTTTTCCAAACCTGAATGCATCAGGTGTTGTAAACATTGACAGATTTATACACCAAAAGTTTTACAATTATATACAACATTAACAAAAAAATTAAAAAAATTTAAACAAAACTGCCTTGGACTAACCAACACAACTTACCTACAACATTAAAAAATCAACACAACTTACCTACTGTAAAAGTCCTTCAAAGGAAGAATGAGATTGAGCATTACAATATCCCCTACTAAAGCATACATGACTCCAAATCTCACAAACCACCGGAATTCATAGATGTAGACTTTGGTCTCCAGACCAATCATAACCAGCATAGAACACCAAGCAAGTGCCTCGATTATGACAGAAACTATCTGTTGAAAGAGGACACAAGGTGAAGTCAAAATTTAAGGGAATTGATTACGAGAGCTAAGTTAAACATGCTTGCATGGGCTAATATTGCTCTCATTTAAATGTACTTTCTGGGAGATCACATATGATGTCCTAAACTTTGTATTTCATTAACTATTAATACAAAGTTGTTTCTTTTTAAAAAAAAAAAAAAAAAAGTACGCTTGCATGGGCTAAACATGCCTTGTGCTAAATCTTGAACAATAAGTCGCCCTTTTCAAAACAAAAAAAAAATACATATATACATAAGAAACAAATAAACTAACACCTGAATCGCATGCTGCCCAATAATCAAATTGCTAAGAATGATAATATCGTGGCCATAGAAATAGCCTAGTGGTAATACATTAGTCCTCACAAGAGGAGGTCCCAAGTTCAAATCCACCCTCCCCAAGTCAAAAAGAGAAAAAAAAGAATGATGATATCCAGTTCACTCACACAAAAAGCAGAATTGAGACTAGATACCAACTCAAAGACAGCTTTTGTTACAAAGACAAAATACTTATAAAAACATAAGACAAGGCATCATCAAGAGAGGACCATGCAATAAAGTTTATACAGCATGCTTTCAGCTCAAAAGAATACAAGGAAGAAGAACACTTTTGAACTATCCCTAAGTAAGAAGCCCACAAGAACCAAACATAAAGTTGATCCTAATTTTAAGTTTTCCACGAAGTCATTTCTACTCATTATGGTAAAACTCCTTCCAGATCTCAACTTAAATCTCACATTTGACCAGTACAACTCACATGCAAAACGAATTAGATACAGAATTCTTATCTCATATACAGGACAAACAATCAAAAGTTTTAAGACAATAATGCCTCTTAGGTTTACATGTCACTACAATTTTACAAGTCTAAGAGAACAACAAACAACAACAATCAAAGAATTGAACAAAAATCAGTGCTGCAGTACATATTTGCAGAGAAGTTCAAACATTACATGACAAAGAAATAAATAAAAAGAAAAAAGACTCAATGAATCGCCTAAAAGAACATTATGCTCAACACAACCCTACAACAAAACATGAGCTATGTGAAGTGTGAACTATGTCTAAAACAACATCCAAAAGATTACACTTTTTCCTCTCTTTTTTCGGGGGAAACCTGTTAAAGCTATGAAGCATCAATAAAATTCTAAAGCTGAAAGGTGAAAGTCCGAAAAGTTCATATGCAGAAAAAATATAGGGCATATCACAAAAACATACCTCAAAAGGTGCAAGACCAGGCAGCCCATCCAAATTCAGCACTGAAAATCCCATTATCAATCTGAACAGAGGCTCAGCAGCAGAATAAGCAGCCAAACATGCCAACGCATAATTATAAAGATTGGACCTCAAACAGAACCGTTGAACTGTAACATCTTTCTTAATCCTCCATATTCGATAGAAGCACAGGCCTAGAAGAACCAGATGAGAAACAGCCACCACTAAGGAGTCAACCCCACATGGTGTGTAAGCACCAAAGGCATTCTCCACTGCTTTAGTCCAAAATCCATTTTCCACAGGGCGACAATACCACACCAACGGCCCAAAAGCCATTTCTGTTTACTAGACTTCCCTAAGGAAAAAAATACGACCTTCACTTGAAGCTCAAATCACCATATCCATACTGAACACTTCTTTATACTACTGTACGAAGGAAATTTTGACTTCTCTTACAGCTCCCGGATAATTCTAGGACTCCCACCTACTCCTGCAACAGAATCAACATTCAAGAAACAACAGCTCCATTATATCACCCAAAAGAAATTAAAAAATGAAGGAAAAAAATTATTTGTTCTATTGAAGTCAACTGTGAACAATACAAAAAATATATATAAATGAATAATGGACTTATTGCCCAAGAAAAAACATTCAATTCAACGCATTAGCATCCTCAGTTGAAAGCATCAACTAAACAAAAACAAATTCAAACACAACTCAATTAAAAATATCCATAAACAAAGCTTCTCTTTACTGTAATAAATTTTCAGAGCCGAAGCCTCCCATACTTTCAACAATCTACAGAAAATGGGACACCCCCCCTTCCAAAAAAAAAAAGGAAGAAAGAAAGGTCCACGGCGACGATGTTGAATAATGAAAAAACAAAGAGACCCCCAAAAAAAATCCGGAAAAAAGTTTCTCGGGAAAATGTCCAAAAGTTTCCAGGTCCCTTTCCCTCTGGATGGTTAGGAAAAGTTAAAAAACAAGTTTGAGTGGAATAGAATCGATTCTTACTGAGTGCAGTGTTAGATTCAAATTCGAGTGGAGCGAGCACAGAGAGAGAGAGGTCGTCGACTCATTTGGCCAAATTCACAGCTCCCATACTGCGTCACCGCTTACGATGAGCAAAATAAGCTCTCTTTTTATTTTATTTGTTTTTTTGTGTAATAAATTTGTGATGGGTCCATGACTCCATGGAATTGAAATTGGAGGATCATTCTTTTTCCTAGGATTATCTCCACTGTATTATTATTATTATTATTATTAGAAAATATCTCAACTTAGCTTAGGGTATTATAATTATTAAAAAAATATATCTCAACTTATTATTATTATTATTATTATTAGAAAATATCTCAACTTAGCTTAGGGTATTATAATTATTAAAAAAATATACATATTTTAAAATATTTTTTAAGAGATTGTAAGTAGAGATTTATTTTTATTATACTCATACAAGATACTCTTTATATGGATATATGAAGGCGTCTTTGTTAACCCTCGATTTGGCCAACAATACAGAGTCAAATATACGACAGGAAATGAGACGATAATTAAGAGTTTAATCTAATAGTAAAGAAGAAGACACCAATGATTTATAGTGGTTCGGCCCCAAATAATGGTAATGACCTACGTCCACTTAGTGCTATTATTAATATTGAGTCTCAAAGTCGTGATCAAAGAACTAGGGTTCTTGAGTTTCAACAACTTTGGGAGAATTACAATAAAACGATGGATAATCGCACTATAGCTCTCTCTCTCTCAATATTCAGGGAAAAGATTCAAAGAAAAAGTTCCTTCCTTGAGTTATTTCATGCATATATTATAGGCTCAATGAGGGTTACATGCCTTAACTTTCCTTAATAACTGCATATCAAGGTAATAAAGAGGAAATAATCAACGTAATTATTATAGGATTACAATCTTAGAAGGAAATAAACCAAATTATACGACCAGTCTGGTCGTATCTAATGTAGTGGACAAAATCTGTATACTTGATAAATAATAGTCCAACAAGCAGTCAGTCAGCCCAATAAGCTATCTAACTAGCCAATAAGGCCCAAGCCCATGTAAAATAGGCTCGCATATACAAAATACCCGAAACCATACCCGGACTCGAATTCGGATACACTCAGTCAGTCAGGGACCTTGAAACAGTCAAGGCTCCCATCACGTTCGCCAAGAATCTCGGAACGAAACCACTTGGAGCGAGTCAAACGAATCAGAAGGACGGAACGAGAAGGAGGACAATAAATAAGACCATCAGAGGTTGAGAAAAGGCATGAAATAATCACTGAACTTTCTTTACTCTCTAATTGAAACGAAGGCTACTCTATTTCTGAGCAATCCAGTCAAGCAAGACTAATTAGTCAGTCTGATTGGACCTGACCTAGTCGCTTGACTCCTCCGTCATCGCCACCGTCACTCTGACCATTTTACAACTCCTTCATCCATCATCATTTCGACTATTTATATCTTTATTTTATTACTTTCTATTAGCTCTCGTTACAATCCGACTGACTTGAGCGTCGGAGTCCCTTTGGCTGACACCCCACCGGTGCTCCCAATTGAACTCTCGTCTCTCTTCTCTTTGTTCTTGACAGGTTGCTGGTGCCCATCTAATCAATTGTAGGAAATCACCTCTACATCTAATAGTTAAGCCTGACGAAGCGAAGTGTAGCTGGCCGATAATCGAACAGTACTGCCTCATTTCAATTCTGCCACGTGTGAAAAATACCTGCCACGTCATAAGTAACTATTTTTTTGTAAACATTTGCCCCCCAAGTTTACTTTACTACGACCAGCATAAAGTAAACTTAGGCGTCTGACCTTTCGTATGCCCCATGAAACCTATCAGAGTCGTCATGTCGTCATGCCTCTTCGAAAAAAGCAACCAATCATGTTCAATCAGGACTTTTCGGTTTCCCAAAAACCTGTCTGGCGGCTATTACAATTCTCCATACTCCGAAAACAGTAATTCATAATTACCTCTTTTATAGTGTCATAGTCATTATAAATAATACCCCTAATTCACCTTTTCACTTTTCACTCGTCATCTCCTTCTCAAGAACTCCAAAGAACTTCAACCTCCAGAGCCTAGAAATCTCAGGAGCTTTCATCGCTGATCCAAGGAATCTCCATTCAGACGCTCAAAGTTTTCCGTGTCCATAATCCACCTTTCATCCAAGTAAGTTTTACGAACCTTTCAGTTGTTTAAGTTGCCATGCAAAGTTGTTTTTTATTCATTTCGTATCTGAGTTCTTGACTGAAACTATCTTGGGGTAATGGGCATATTGATCGATGCTTGATAGGGAAGTGAAATAATGTTGTATAGGAGTTAAGAGTCAGTTTGGTATTCGAGACCGTAGATTTAAGGCGTAAAATCGAAGTAAAAATTCGATTTTTAAGCTAGTTGAAAAACTGGGTTTTTCCCGCCCTCTCGGAGTTGAAAAAGTTTTCTCTGAAAAACTTTTTACTTCCGCTTTTCAATCTGTTTCTCAAACTGCTCATAAGAGACTTAGTGTTTTTGCTAGAATGCTGCTGGCCGTATAAAAACTTAATATTTATACGCGAGCAACGTTATTCCAACTCTCAACACAAGCCTTTAAGCTTTAAGTTCTCATCTCCCCTTTTTTTGTTCGCAGCTTTTCATGCAAGATCCGTGGGGAGGTGAGAGACCCATGGACGACGACTTGCTAGCTCAATTGCTCGAGGACTAGGAGCAACCGTCGTTACTAATACCCCTTTTCTCGCGCCACTTCAAACACTCCATCGACCCTCCTCCAAAATATGGGTCGAGCAAAAACTAAAGCCCAAAAAAAGAAACCTTCCAATCCTTCAAATCAGCCTGCTCCTTGGGCTGAAATTCCCTCGACCAGTGGTCGAGAAAGAAATATCCCCGACCCTAGCATCCAAACCCACGCTCAACTTCGAAACGCCATTCAACCAGATGTTGAATAGTATGTCGCCCCTTCTAGCCGAGTAACAATTAGGATGATTGCGAAGTATATTAACAAATACGGACTTCCTGGGGTAACCCTAGTCTAACCCACCAAAGACCAACGAGCGAATTTGCCTGGAGGCGCTTTCAGCACCTGGTCGAGATATCACATCGAGGTAGGAGCTATCCTGCCTCTTCATCCTTTCTTCCAAGGAGTGGCCAACTATTTCGGGGTCGCTCCTTTTCAAATAACCCCTAATGGATATAGAATGCTTTTGGCACTCTATATCCTTTATAGCCATAAGAAATGGCATGTCCCCACACCACACGATGTCAACTATCTGTTCGACCTAAAATCCAACCCCAACCAGGAAAACACGGGGTTCTTCCACTTTTGTCACCAGGAAACGTCCCGTACTTTCCTGAGTGACACAACTTTTATTTCCAATGTGGGGAGGTACCACCTTGAGTACTTCCTAACTATGGACATGGTTGCCAACAATCTGGCCTTCACCCAAGGAGGTAATACTTTAACACCCCTGGTCGTTTATATTTCTTTAATTTTTTCCTGCACTTTCCTTAGATTTTTAGCGCCTTTCAGGCCCATGGCAGCGACCAGCTCCCACACCAGACATGGAAATTCGATCAGCCCTCTTGGCCAGTATGACTGACGTGGAGAAGAGCGTCAAGCATCTGGTCACAGAGGCTAACCTTAGGCTGGTCGGGCTTTTGGCACCTCACCAGGATGTGAGGGAGTCAACAGCGGGAAGTGCCACTGGTGAGGAGATTCCCGAACAGCACTCAGACGTGTCACAACCTCAAAGGAGGAGGACGGTTGAAGTGACAATCAGGGAACCCTCCAACATCCCGCGAGCTACCGTTCCCCCCGCCCCACTGGGAAAGGGAAAAAGGAAAGCCACCGAACCTCCCGCTCCCATCGACGAATCTTCAGATGAGAACGGTACTAATCTCTCGCTCTTAGATAATTTGCCAATTCCCTGTCACTTATTTGACAGGGATGGCAACTTTAAGTATACTCAAAACTTAAGTTCAGATTTCTTCCAGGCAATAAGTAGTTCAATAAGTAATGTAGCGACCAGTAGTTGTAGCACGGGTACTTTACTTATAATCTCTTTACTTTCATTTTTAGTTCCGTCTATATATCTTGTCTCACTGCTTGTGTTGTTTCTTTTTGTACAGACATGTCATCTGAAGACATGTTCGAACATTACAAGGCTGCCGCTGCTTCTTCAGGCAGGAAGAAGGGCAGCAAGAGGACTCGGGGGGAGAGCAATAAAACTGCCTCAAAGAAGGCCTGAACTGAGGACCCTCCAGCCACTGTTCCTTCGAGGGAGAACACGCCACCTCCATCGCCACTCGAGCAGCCGGCCTCAACGCCTCTGGTCGACCAGCATTCTACTCCTCCAACACTTGTCGAACAGCACCCTACTCCTCAGGACCCTACCAGCCAAACACACCGCACTCAACCCGAAGGCTCCCTGTTCAGCTCCGTGGTCAGCTCAGCCAGGGAGAGGATATACAAGCTCTCCAAACAGAATTGCATTCAAGAGGCCATTGACGACTCCATCTCCATGGAGACCTACCAAATACTCAACTGAGGGCTGAATGAGATAGTTAGCATAAGTTACTTCCTGATGCTGAATAATTTGCTTTTGATTTTCTGTCATCGCCTTACTCTTTTCATCTGATTGCAGGGATTGCTGACCATGACTGTTGGCTGGCACCGTGCGGGTGCAATGGTGTCCAAGATAAATTTTGACACCAGGCTTGCTAAGGCTAAGAAAGCGCTTGAAGGGAAAAATGTTGACCTGCTCGAGAAGAACAATGAGCTATCCAAGCAGAACGGCGAGTTGCTTAAGAAAAGTGCAGAGCTGTCTAAGTAGAATGAGGAACTGCTCGAGCAAAAAGCCACTTTGACCGAGGAGCTGCTGGAGAGTCGGGACGCCCTGAAGAAATCCAATGAAGACAAAGAAAAATTCAGGGAAAGCGCCAAACTCAACTACCAACAATCCAAACAGCTCGAGCTTGATTTGATTGCGAGCAGGCAGGAGACGGAGGAGCTGGAAAAGCACGTGAAGGAGCTTGAGGAACTTGAAGCCAAGAACTTGGAGAAGTACAAGGAAGCCACCCATCTTTGCTTCTACGAGTTTTGGAAGCACAACCGGAAGGCTGACTTCAGCTACCTGTCAGATCGCCTGAGGCAGACTCTAATGTCTCAATGTGCCATTCGCCTGGAAGAAGAAGAGAGGGCTAAAGTTCCTGCTTCCCCAGAGATCTCCCTGACAACAGGGATAAATGGTGCAGATAATGAAGCTGGCGCAGCTGTTGACCAGGACGCTCCTCAAGACCCTCCAGCCTCTTAGTCTTTTTCCTTTCTATCTTTTAACCTTTTAACTACACGACCTACGGGTCGTGATGTAAAGACACTTTAATTTTCTAGTTAAAATTTTATTGCTGCATGGGCAGCTTTTACTTTTAATTGAACAATTACATCCGAGCAGTAACTGCTCGCGATGTAAAAGGTTTCCCTAAGATATTATAATATTTGAATTTTATTATAACATCTGTTCGCATGACCGAACTTAGCATAGTACTTTGGATTGATTTAACAAAATACAAAATTTTGAAAAATACTTTAAGTACCTCAGCATGCTTTCACTTATTTTGCTCATGTGTTTACATATCTTTCGATATGCTTTGCTTACTAGATGCCTTATATGCCCCCCAAGTGATTGAGGATCTTTAGGTCCTTAGTCACTTGCCTTGACCAGAACCTGTTTGAACATTACTGCTCAGAGCAAAATAATTAAAATGATAATATAGCAAAACAACACACGTAATGGGCAAATACTTGTAATAAATACAATAATTGGCAAGAATGACTGGCTGCGCACAGTCCCTTATATTTATCGTAATAAATGGACAAAACGTGTCTGTACGAGTGATCAATAATATCTTACACTTATAAGCAATTAGTCACATAAAATGACCAACCCTTTTTCATAACTTGTAAAAAGTAAAATTAATACAAGCCAATTCTTTAAGAAGAATTGTTTATTGATAGTACTTGCGCAGGTGTTCTCCATTCCAATAGCGAGGAATGAGATCTCCATTTAAGCGAGCAAGTTTGTAGGTGCCTGGATGGAGGAGTTCTTGAATGTGGTATGGTCCTTCCCAATTAGGTCCAAATACTCCAGTAGCCTGGTCGCGAGTATTTAGGAAAACCCTTCGAAGTACTAAATCTCCGATGTTGAATTTTCTTTCACGTACTTTAGAGTTGAAATACCGGGCGACTTTTTGCTGGTACGCAACTACTCAGAGTTGGGCTTGATCATTTTTCTCATCGATCAAGTCTAGGGATTCCATCAATATTTGGCTGTTAGAGCCTTGATCGTACGTTATTCTGCGATGTGAGGGTGGATCTAACTCAACAAGCAACATAGCCTCATACCCATAAGCCAAAGAGAATAGAGTATGGCCTGTTGTTGTTCGATGAGAAGTTCTGTATGACCAAAGGACTTCAGGCAATTACTCTGGCCATGCACCCTTAGCTTCTTCCAGTCTTTTCTTCAGGGTATCCTTAAGCGTTTTATTGACTGCTTCGACTTGTCCATTTGCTTGGGGATGAGCGACTGAAGAAAAGCTCTTGATAATCCCATGTTGTTCACAAAAGTCCGTGAATAAATCACTATCAAACTGTGTGTCGTTATCTGAGACGATTTTCCTTGGCAATCCATAGCGACAAACGATGTTTTTTACCACAAAATCCAGCACTTTCTTGGTCATTATGGTTGCGAGTGGCTCGGCTTCGACCCATTTAGTGAATTAATCGACGGCAACCACAGCATACTTGACGCCGCCCTTTCTTGTGGGTAAAGATCCGATTAAGTCTATACCCCACATTGCAAACGGCCACAGACTTTGCATCTATTTCAGTTCATTAGGGGCTGCCGTGGGACTTTTGAGAATCTCTGGTACTTGTCACACCTTCGTACAAATTCCATTGAGTCTTCATTCATTGTTGGCCAGAAATACCCTTGCCTCAGGATCTTTTTTGACAAGCTTTGCCCCCAGCGTGGTCCCCGCAAAAGCCTTTGTGTACCTCTTTCATCAATTCTTTGGCTTTCTCTTTCAAAACACATCTGAGGAGTGGCATTGAGTATCCTCTTTGGTACAAGATTCCATCGACTAGGATATACCTAGCAGCCTGACGCTGAAGGGTCCTAGCTTTGTTTCTGTCCGTTGGTAACACACCTTGTGTCAGATACTCTATGTATGGTGTCATCCATGTATCTACCACCTGGATCACCAAAGTGGTCTCCTCTGCTTGGATGCTTGGCACTGATAGTCGTTCAACTGGCACTATGTTCAGAGTATCAGCATCTTTTGCACTTGCTAGCTTGGCCAAAGCATCAACATTTGAATTCTGGTTGCGAGGTACCTGCTTAAGGGTGTACTTGTCAAACTGTACTAATAAATCCTTTGTTTTGTTTAAATAGGCAACCATCTTTAAACCTCGGGCTTGGTACTCTCCCATGACTTGATTTACCACCAACTTAGAGTCACTGTAGATGTCAAGTATCTTTATATTCATGTCCCTGGCTAATCGTAACCCAGCGAGCAATGCTTCATACTCAGCCTCGTTGTTGGAAGCAGTGAAGTCAAACCTGATTGCACAGTGAAATTGATGCCCTTCAAGCATAATTAGGATCACCCCTGCCCCTACATGATGCTCATTGGAAGAGCCGTTTGTAAATAACTTCCATGAGGGAGGTTGGTTTTGAGACTCAGGCTCTTCGGTCTGCTCGCTATCTGTAAGTTCAGTGAACTTTGCAATGAAGTCAGCCAGGGCTTGCCCTTTTAGCGCTACTCGCGGTAAGTAAGAGATATCGAACTGCCCAGGTTCGACTGCCCATTTCAACAATCTCCCCGCAGCCTCTAGCTTTTGCAGAACTAACCGTAGACGTTGGTCAGTCAAAACTGTGATTGGGTGAGCTTGAAAGTAAGGTTGCAGCTTCCTAGAGGCCAAAATTAAGCAATAGGCTAACTTTTCAATAGGTGGGTACCGCTGCTCCGCTCCAATTAGCCTTTTGCTTACATAATAAACAACCTTATGTACGCCTTTTTCTTCTCTTACTAAAACAGCACTAGCAGCATACTCTGTAATCGCCAAGTAGACAAACAAAGTTTCTTCATCGACCGGCTTCGATAGAACGGGTGGTTGCGCCATATGAGTCTTCAATGCTTGGAATGCTTGCTCACATTCCTCTGTCCATTCAATTTTTTTGTTGCCTCTAAGTAGATTAAAAAATGGAATGCACTTGTCCATTGATTTCGAAATAAATTTACTGAAAGTGGCAATTCTTCCGGTCAAACTTTGAACATCCTTAATCTTTACTGGCGATTTCATATCGATCAAGGCTTTGATCTTCTCGGGATTGGATTCAATTCCTCTCGAGTTAACTATAAATCCGAAGAACTTCCCCGATCCTACTTCGAATCTGAAGGAGCATTTGAGGGGATTCAACTTCATCTGATATTTGTTCAATACGTTGAAGCACTCCTGCAAATCCTCTATATGCCCTTCTGCCTTCTTCGACTTAACCAGCATGTCGTCGACGTATACTTCCATGTTTGTCCCGATCAGCTACTTAAACATGTGGTTGACTAGTCACTGGTAAGTCGTACCAGCATTTTTCAAACCGAAGGGCATCACTTTGTAATAGTAAAGCCCTGTATCAGTCCGAAATCTAGTGTGATCCTTATCAGGAGGATGCATACTAATCTGATTATACCCAGAGTATGCATCCATGAATGAGAGAATATCATGCCCTACAGTGGCATCGACCAGTTGGTCGATTCTTGGGAGTGGGAAACAATCTTTGGGTCAGGCTTTATTAAGGTCTGTGAAATCCACGCATGTTCACCACTTGCCATTCGGCTTGGGAACTAGTACGGGATTAGAGACCCATGATGGATAAAACGCCACCCTAATGAACCCATTCTCCTTCAGCTTCTCGACTTCTTCTTTTAAGGCCTTTGATCTATCTTTGTCGAGCATCCTTCTTTTCTGTTGCACCGGTGGAAAACTCTTGTCGATGTTCAGGACATGGCTGATGACTGCGAGGTCTATTCCAACCATGTCTTTGTGTGACCAGGCGAAAACTTCCTGGTTCCTCCTAAAAAACTCCACCAGTGCTTGTTTTGTTGTTGTCTTTAAGTTTTTACCAACTTTCACAACCCTGGTCGGATTTTCTCCATCGAGTTGGACCTCTTCAAGGTCCTCGATGGGTCCTATTTCTTCCTCAAAATCCCCAAAGCGAGTATCCAAGTCTTTATCCTCACTTTGGGCAATGCCCTATTTGGTGACATTATCACCTAACTGGGCCTGAGCATCAATTGCCATTTGCAACTCTTTTCCGGGAACATCTCTCGACACACCTTTCTTTGCCTTGGTTATTGAGGCGTTGTAGCACTCCCTTGCTTCCGCTGATTTCCCAATACACATCTTACCCCTGCGTCTGTTGGGAATTTCATGGCAAGGTGCCATATTGAAGTGTCGGCCCGTAGGTCGACCAAAATTGGTCTCCCAATTACAGCATTGTATGCCAAAGGACAATCAACTACTATGAAAGTAGCGAGCAATGTCCTATTAGCAGGTGCAGTACTTGCTGTAACTGGAAGCCTAATCGACCCTGTTAGGGCGAGCCCTTCGCCAGAAAAACCATAGATGGTTTGGTTGCATGGCTCCAGGTCCTTGACGGACAGCTTCATTCTCTCCAGCGAAGACTTGTATAGGATGTTGACCAGACTTCCTATGTCGACCAACACCCTCTTCACCATCATGTTGGAAATTTGTACGTCTACGACCAGTGGATTGGAGTGTGGGAATCGTACGTGCTGGGCATCGTCTTCAGAGAAGGTTATCAACTCCTCCTCTGTTCGAGCCTTTTTTGGTGCTCGATCCTCCACACTCATCATCTCGATGTCCTAGTCGTGGCGTAGGGTTCGAGTGTATCGTTCCCTTGCCTTCCCACTATCCCCTGCAAGATATGGGCCTCCTCAGATGGTGAGTGAAGTGCCTGCCACAAGAGCTGGCTGTAGGGGTGGTGAGCGTTGGCGTGCAGGCGCCTACTCGTTGCCACCTTGAGCCTCTCGCTGAGACCCTCCTGCGGCTCGCACATATCTCCTTAGATGTCCCTGCCTAATCATGAACTCAATCTCGTCTTTCAACTAGTTACATTCATTGGTGTCGTGCCCGTAGTCATTGTGAAAATGATAGAACTTTGTCATATCTCTCTTGGAGATATCTTTCCTTATAGGTGCGGGTCATTTGTAAGGCACGCTTGAGCTGGTCGCCTGGTAGACTTCCGCTCGACTTTCGACAAGGGTCGTGTAGTTGGTGAATCTCGGCTCGTATCGACTGCCTTTGGGGCGTTTATTTTCAGAAGCTGAGGGTTCATTGTTCGGCCGTTTCCCACCATTCCTACCATTGCCATTCCTGTTGCCCTTGCCGTTGCCATTGGGTTTTTCCAACCTGTTGCGGCTTTGGTGGGTTATTCCTTCGGCCCCTTGTCTTTTGTTGGCGATTTCCCTTCATTGGCAATCGCGTCCTCGAGCTTGATATATCGATCAGCCCGATACAAAAACTCCTGGGTATTTCTTATCCCATTCTTTCTGAGGCTACTCCAGAGGGATGAATGACGCCTAACCCCGGCAGTTAGGGCCATCATCTTGCCTTCATCACCCACTGTCTTGGCTCCAGCTGCTGCTCGCATGAAGGGTTGGACATATTCCTTTAAGGGCTCTCCCTCCTTCTGGCGTATCTCGACCAGCTGGTTAGCCTTTGTGGGGTGTACGCGACCCACATAGAATTGTCCATAGAATTCTTTTACAAACATTTCCCAAGATACTATACTAGCAGGAGGGAAATTGAAGAACCACTCCTGGGCGGTGTCAGACAGTGTCACTGGGAAGATCCGGCAGCGGGCATCTTCCGACACTTTATGTGTATCCATTTGTATCTCAAACTTATTAATGTGAGATACTGGGTTTCCGTACCCATCAAAGTTCGGCAATGTTGGCATCTTGAACTTACTGGGGGTTTCAGCCGCAGCTATCCTCTGTACAAAGGGAGTGCCCCTCCTCCTATCGTACTCTATATGGGACATCTGTCCCCCGACCAGCTGTTGTACTGCCTGGTTCAGAGCATCAATCTGAGCCTGAACCACTTCTGGGACTGTAGGGGCGACCTGTGCCGGGGGAGCGTACTCATCATGTCTTTCAAGTCGGTCGTTGAGTGCGTCTCTTAAATCGTCATCCCTACGTCTCTGCTCGCTAACTCTCAGCCGATCAAAGACGTTCTGCTGCCTGGGTTGCCCCCCAGCGTTATGGCTAGCTAGCTTGTTTTCTTTAGGTGGGGGCTCCTGCCTCCACCTCTTTCCTCATTCCTCCGACCAACGTCTCCTCTGCCATAATCAGCTTCATTATAGTCATGGCCATCTCTAAACTATGGCTGACTACGACATGACCGGCTGTTCACGCTATTTCCTCCTCGGGCTGGCACCTCCCGAGCGTCAGGGGGAGGCCTGCGCTGGTTGTTGGGTCCCCGTGCATTGTTATGCCGTGGGGGACCCCTGACCGCAGAGCCTGACTCGATGTTCCTTCAGTTGGCAGAAGGACGTTGTCCCCTGCTTGGTAGATTCGGCTCTTCATCCCCTAGGCATCTAGGGCTGCGGGGCGGTTGCCCGCCCCTATTCTACCTCGGGCGCTGGGGATTGCCTCGACCAGCCTAAGAGGGAGGCTGCTGCTTAGGATCCCTAGCTGGGACATCATCCTGAGCCATAGGTGGCTGCTCCGGCCTTTGAGGGCTTGCTGGCTGGAGGGGAGGACTAGGATTGGGAGCCCTCTGAGGCGGCGCATTCGGCAGCTGATCTAGCTGAGAGGCTGGCGCAGTCTGACTCCGAGCCAATTGGATGGCTGCTTCGAGAGCGGCCATGGCATCCCTCTGTCGACGGTCAATGTCCGTCTGCTGCTCACTCAGCTCCTGGCCCTGGCGTTCAATTTCCCTCTGCTGCATCGCCATTATCTCCACAACATTCTCCTGATTGGCCCTCAGATTAGCCAACTCATCATGCAACACCCCCAGTGTTGCCCTAAGCATTTTCTGTTGGTTTTTATTGATCAAATCAGAGATTATGCGCAGCGGAACAACAATCAAATTGTCAGATTAATCCCATAAGATTTCTAGATCTACTTCTTCACACTCATATATATATTGAATCAAGGACAAGAATAGAAACATTACCTCAGGTCCTTCCTTGCTGCTATCTTTTCGTATGGCTGAATCCTTGAGATCTCACACCAAGATCTTCCAAAATGTTCTCAGTCACCCAAAGAACGAGTGTGGGTTCGCTATACAAATAATAGGCAATAACTATTTATCAGATATTCTCAACACATGAGATCTGATAAAGTTTGGACCTAGGTTTTGTGAAGAACAATGACCTTTGTTTTTGTCACTGATCTTTTTCTCTGAGAGAATCCTAGATATTTTTCTATCCCTGAAAACTTACGTTCTGTGAAAACTGATGTCCCATTTTAATAATATCCAATATATTAAAATATTTGTTATTTTAAACAAATTCAAAATAACTGATCAGTTATCAGATTTTTGTTTAAATAATAATATTTTAATCATATTAAAATATCTCATTATTTATTTAATATTTAAATAACTAAAATTGTGGAATCAAGAGACTCAGTCCATCTCTTATGTGTGTAGCACAGTGCCTGTGCACTGTGCCACACGTGTACCACATGCATGTGCAGGCATGTGATTTTTCCCAATTTTATTATTATTTAAATACCAAAAATCCAAAAAATAAATTAATTCAAAATTAATTATATTTTTGTTAAATCAAATAATTAATTAATTACACATAATTAAACAATAATTATGTTTGATACATAGAAAAATATTTTACTTATCACATAAGTCCTTTTTGCCCAATTTTTGTATTTGCCTTTGACTGTGATTGTTTTAGCCATTTTGGGGACCATGGACCTATAACATTAAGCTCCAATAAATTGAAACTAAATAATTAAACTCTTTAATTATAATAGTTAATTTATTAATTCTGATATTACTCCACTATAAATTAATAATTGCACTCTTTATGTTATAGATATACTTTTACAGAAATCTTTTTCTTAAGTCGTCCATTGATATAACCATCTTACAATAGTTCAACCCTCTAATTAATTAGTTCATAAATTAGAATGGAAGAATTACCATTTTACCTTTCTAATTTACTTCTTATTCCTTAAGTACCATTAATTCACTAGTGAATAATTAATCTATAATCTAATTATAAATTTGAGCTCAAAATCATTCAATTCCAGAATTAACCCTTAAGGGAACTAATATACGATCCGTTAGGAAAGATTAGATTCCTTATTGTTGATACATGTTCCCAGCCATCCATGATATTAAATCTCCAAAACAAAAGTCATTAGCCTCATTCTTTGAAGAGACTTTAACAAATGAATCAAAAGATTTAATAAACATGAACAGGAGTTCATGCACACTCAGGATTCAGGTTGATCTATAAATGATCATCAGTTATGATATGAATTACAAGTCTTTATTGTTAAATGGTTTTTGGATAAAGACTTTAATTCACATCGGTCCTTGTCATATATAATCATATTATATAAAGCACCTTTACCGAGATGTCTTACCACATCAATAATCCGAATCTAGATTATTTGTATCATAATGATACTCAGTAAACCGTACTTACAACTCCAATTAAAGAATTTCATAACTTTAATTTGTTGTTGTTGACTATTTTTATTCATTTATGTGATCTTAATTCTCTCGTACTAATACAAGATCACATCCTCAATAATGAATATGGAATTTTTCTGATATTTACAAAATTATTCAAACAATAATTTAACAATCTAAATATAACAATAATAATAAACCCATCGTATTTATTTATTCACAGAAAAAACAAATGTCTTTACATGCTTTTAGGACACACTCCTAACATTTTCGAATCTAACTCCTCCTCTTCAAATTCCAAATGTGGTTATTCTCAGCCACATTTGGGGAAGGAGGTTGGGATGATGCAGCACCAGCGGTCTGTCCAGCCTTCTTGGATGTCTTCGCCATTAGATTTTCTTACAGTTTTTTTATCAATCTCTCAATGAAAGCACCAGAATGTTGACCCTCGATTTGACCAATGACACGGAGATAAATATACGATAGGAAATGAGACGACAATTAAGAGTTTAATCTAATGGTAAAGAAGAAGACACCAACGATTTATAGTGGTTCGGTCCCAAAGAATGGTAATGACCTACGTCCACTTAGTGCTATTATTAATATTGAGTCTCAAAGTCGTGATCAAAGAACTAGGATTCTTGAGTTTCAACAACTTTGGGAGAATCACAATAAAACGATGGATAATCGCACTATAGACTCTCAATATTCAAGGAAAAGATTCAAAGAAAAAGTCCATTCCTTGAGCTATTTCATGCATATTTATAGGCTCAAGGAGGATTACATGGGCCAATGGGCCTTAACTTTCCTTAATAACTGTGTATCAATGTAATAAAGAGGAAATAATCAACGTAATTATTATAGGATTACAATCTTAGAAGGAAATAAACCAAATTATACGACCAGCCTGGTCGTATCTAATAGTTAAGCTTGACGAAGTGATGTGTAGCTGGTCGATAACCGAACAGTATCGCCTCATTTCAATTCCGCCACGTGTCATCCACGTGTGAAAAATACCTGCCATGTCATAAGTAACCATTTTTTGGTAAACAGTCTTGACTACAATTTTTTTTCATAATAGTGTTCATTGATAGCAAACCTCTTACATGTTTTTGAAAAATTCTAAAAAATTAAAGTGTCGAAAATAAAATTCAAAAAGCTTGTTATACGTGTGTTTTTATTTTTTATTATTACTATAATTATTATACGCTTTGCGTGATTTTTTATTTATAAAAAATCTAAATTATGTATAAGAAAATATATATTTTGTGTAAGACTTATTTTGGTCGATTATTGTTTGAACCTTTTATTTTTTAAAATTAACTTTAGACCTTGTGCTTTGTCAAAATGTTAAATATAGGAATTAATAGATCGATTATTTTAACATTGTATTTTGATTGATTACCTGTTTTGAACATTTTTAAAAAATAACCTTTGGACAATGTATTTATTCAAAAGGTTCAAAAAAATTTGTAAAAATTAAATTATATATATAATTTATGTTTTTTGTAAGGATTCACACCATTTTGAACCTTGTATCTTAGCAGATTACCCATTGAGACCTTTTATTTTTTAAAATTAACTTGTGGACCTCAAGTTTTGTCAAAAGATTAAAAATTGGAATAGATAAATCGATTATTTGAACACTATATATTGGCCGATTACTCGTTTTGACTCTTTATTTTTAAAAATTAATCTTTGGACCATGTATTTATCAAAGTGTTAAAAAATCTTTATAAAAAGTAAATTATATAAATATATATAATTATCTATATAGTTTATGTTTTCTATAAGGTTTCACACCATTTTAAACTTTGTATTTTAGCCGATTACCCGTTTGGACCATTTTTTTTTTAAATTAACTTGTGGACCTTGTGTTTCGTCAAAATGATGATTACCTATTTCGATAATTTATTGTTAAAAATTAACATTTGGATCTCGTATTTTATCAAAAGATTAAAAATAGAAATAAATAGATTATTTATTTATTTGTTATTATTATATAGATATTTTCAATTGACATCTATTATTCTTATTATTAAAATAAAAATGAGAAAAAAAAAAAAATAGACAGAGTTTTTCCTTAATTAACTAATAACGATAAATTACAAAAGTAAAATAAAAAAAGAGATTTTTTCAAAAATATACTTTTTTGGTATTTTTTTACAGTCCCTAATTTTTCTTCTTAAAAAATACTACCTTAAGTTTTCAGAAAATACGTTTTTAAAGTTTTATATTTACAAAAATACGATGTCAATGAAACAACAATAAGACAACAACCAAACATTAAACTTATTTTTTTTTTAAATCAAAATATATCTTCAAACAACTAAACATCAATACAACAACTATAAATAAACTTAAACAACTAAAAATCAACATGAAAACAACTATACATAAAATCTAAACAACACAAAAACAACAATAAGACAACAACTAAACATTAACTCACTGCATACTACACACATTTAAAAACAACAAATGAAAAATAATTAGAAGTCAACACATTGCATACTAACATGTTTATTTTTATAAAAAAAATCAAAATATATCTGAAACAAATAATCAACAATTAGACATCAACACAACAACATAACAACTATATATAAACTCAAACAACTAAAAACCATAAAAATATATATATACAAAATTCGAAACAACTAAAATGTATGCAGAGTCATCTGTGTAATACTCAATATAATGCTTTTGGGGCCTATATAAAG
Source organism: Humulus lupulus (assembly GCF_963169125.1). Classification (NCBI taxonomy): domain Eukaryota; kingdom Viridiplantae; phylum Streptophyta; class Magnoliopsida; order Rosales; family Cannabaceae; genus Humulus; species Humulus lupulus. The sequence continues at coordinate 18,104,726 of NC_084801.1, read as the reverse complement.
TAGAGAGTTATTGCTTTAATTATATAGTATATATATATATATAAAGGAGATATCACGTAGGATCACTAACAAGGAAAATATTTTTGGCCACCTCCAGCTAATACATTGCACACATTCTTGAAGTAAAAGCCTTTTACTAATCTTGGCTCTACACCTTCATCATGATTCAGAAACGAATATACAGTTCTGATTTAGGACCCAAACAATGTGATGAAGTTGAAGGTGATGAGATGCCCACCACCGATATGAACTTTGAGACACCAATGGAGATGAACTATGACAATTGCTTTAGCTTCGGCAGCAAATACTAGTCACACCGATGGTCTTGCACTAGGCTTCTTTTATGGTTGGTGATTCTTGAAGTTGTTTATCTATACACTTTGGGCAGCTATCACTATGCTTGAACAATAATTTGATGCACTTTCCGTGATGTGCAGCGAGTCTTGATGGAGGTATTATTTACCATTGTCAGCAGCGTTCATTGATTTAAGAAAATTGAAACAAAAAAAACTTGAATATCCACACTTTCGACTCAGTTCGAATCCAAGTTCGAGTCAATAACCATTAAAGCTTGTTAGAATATTTGGTCTGCATTAAACATCAATACACATCAGCAAAGTTACGTTTTTTCTTCCAGTCTTGTCTACCATTTCCCCAGATGTGTCTACGTTTATTTCTGGTATTTGTTAAGTTAGATGATAGTTGTAAAAACCCCCTATAAATAAGTCTTATTATCTCAGTTGTTTAAGTGGGAGATGAGAACAGATTTCATTTTGTAAAATAAGAGATTTTTCAGAGAGAGAAAGATAGAGAGCTTGAGAGAGAAACACTTGGATTTTTGGTGAGAGATTTCTTTGTACATGGTCAAGTGTACTTGGGGTTTTGCTTGGGTTCAAGGCATTGTAATCCATCAAGTGTAGAAGTTCTCTAGTGGTGACAAGTTGTAATCTCCATTGCTGTTTCATAGTGCAGAGAAGAACATCCCAAGGGGAGTTCAAAGAGGATGTAGGCTCAAGTTATTTGGGTTGAACCTCTATAATTCTTGGTGTTGATTTTATTGTGTTTTTCTTGCTGATTTTTCCTATTGAATTTGTGCATGTTGTGTTTACTAGTTTGTTGATTTTGTGATTGTAGATGAAGCTGGTGTGAGGAAGGTGAATTCCCTAACAGTGGTATCAAGAGCCAAGTTGATTGGCAAAGTTCAGCTTCAAGATCAAAGGTGACAAAGAAGGGAAGAACTGGCTGAATCAAGTTCTTCATCAAAAAGTGACACAGAAAAAGTTTCAGTCAAGAAAGAAGTCCAAGAATCGAGTTCGAAGGTTCAAGAATCTGTTCAAAGTCTCTTGGATTGGAGTTATTGCAAAAATATGAGTAATTTGAAGCTTGAAATAGAGAGGCTTGATGGTAATGGAGATTTTATAATTTGGAGAAGGAAGATTAAAGGAATGTTGGCTTCTCAAAAGTTATTGCGTGTTCTTAAAGATCCCATTTCATGGCCTGAAGGTACTACAAAAGATCAAAAAGACGAAATGCTCGAATCAGCCATTGGGATTATGATTTTTCATTTGTCGGACTCCATCATTCGAATGGTTGATAAAGAAGACACTTCATCCAAGATTTGGAAGAAACTAGATGAGTTATTTCAGCAAAAGACTCTCACCAACAAAATCTTTCGTAAGGAAAGAATCTTTGGATTTAAGATGAGCAGTAGCAAGAGTTTGGAGCAGAATTTGGATGAGTTCCTAAGGATGAACATTGAGTTGGCTAACTCAGGAGAAGGAGAAGTTTTAAGTGATGAAAACCAAGCAATTATCATTTTAAATTCTCTACCTGAATCGTTTAAGGAGGTCAAAAGTGCTATCAAGTATGGTCGTACATCAATTACTTTAGAAGAAGTAATTTCAGCATTGAAATCAAAGGATTTAGAGTTAAAATCATAAAAATCTTCTTCACCAAACCTTGGAGAAAGCAACTACGCAAGGGGTCGATCACCACACAAAAACTCAAATGGCTATCATGGTAAAAGGCACTGCAAGAGTAGAGGAAGATCTGGTTCCAGAGGTCCAAACAATTCAAGGGTGTGTTTTCATTGTGGCAAGCTTGGTCACATGAAGAGAGATTGTTATCTCTGGCTTAGAAAACAAAAGGGCAGGAGTTCCGTCTATGAGAACGCTAGATCCATCTACGAGGGAAAATTTGAACATACAGATTCAGCAAATATTGGAAAAGCTTGCAATGATGTTGAAGCCTTCATTGTAGCAACAGGAGAAAACAAAAAAGATTGGATCTTGGACTCTGGGTGTTCATACCATATGACTTTCAATAAGGAATGGCTTCAAGATTTCAGAGAGTTGAATGGTGGTAAGGTTATTATGGGGAATAATCAATCTTGCCAAGTAACTGGAATAGGCTCAATCAACATCAAAATGTTTGATGGTGTCATTCGAACATTGAAGAATGTCAGGTATGTTCCTAATCTATCTAGAAATTTTGTTTCACTAAGCGTGCTTGATGATGCAGATTATACAATAAAGATAAAGCGTGGAACCATGAAGATTTGCAGAGGTTCAATGGTAGTTCGTAAGGGAATTAAGAAGGACTCTCTATACTACCTAATTGGTGAAACAGTAACTGGCAACAACATTTTAGCTGAGGCACCAGAAGATCACAAGGCAATCCTATGGCATAGGAGGCTTGGTCACATAAGTGATAAATACTTGCAAGTGTTAAAGCAACAAAGCTTACTTGGAAATGATAAGGTGAGCAAGGTAGATTTTTGTGAGAATTGTGTCTTGGGCAAACATCACAGATTGGCTTTCAAAGTTGGGCAACACAATTCAAGGGGCATACTTGAATACCTACATGCAGACTTATGGGGTCCAGAAAAGACTCCAACAATTGGAGGTAACAATTACTTTATTTCTATTGTAGATGATTTTTCTAGAAAAGTATAGGTGCATTTATTGAAACATAAAAATGATGCATTTGAGGCTTTTAAAAATTGGAAAATTCTTATGGAAAATCAAACAAATAGGAAGATTAAAATATTGAGGACCGATAATGGATTTGAATTTTGCAATGAGATTTTTTATTCATATTGTAGAGAGAATGGTATTCAATGACATAGGACTGCGAGATTAACTCCTCAACAAAATGGGGTGGCTGAAAGAATGAACCGAACACTGCTTGATAAAACTAGATGTATGATGATTAGTTCAGGTATACCCAAGGGATTTTGGGGGGAAGCTATAATGACAACTGCATATCTAGTAAATAGATGTCCTAATACAACTATAGAGTTTAAGACACCTGAAGAAAAATGGTCCAATAAACCACCAAACTTGTCTCACTTAATAGTATTTGGGTGTGCTGCTTATGCACATCAAAGAGAGGGTAAATTAGATCCTAGAGCAGTTAAGTGTGTATTTTTGGGTTACCCACAGGGAACTAAAGGTTACAAATTATGGGTTAAAGAAAACAAAGGTTACAAACTTATAATCAGTCATGATGTTATATTTAAAGAAGATTGTTTTCCTTGTTTATCTCAAACTAACATTCCTGCAGGTCAAGAACAAAACAATACTAATAATGCAGGTACAGTAGAGACTTTAGTTCAGATGGAAACAAGAGCACCCAACACAAATCAGGTGGAAGAAAATAAGATTCAGACCCCAACTCGAACTCCAGCTGAAATGCAACCAGAACAAAGTGTAGATGCATCTGAAATACATGTAGATCTGACTGCGTCATATCAGCTTGCAAGAGACAGAGTCAGGAGAGAACCAAAACCAGTCCAGAAGCTTACACTTACAGCTTGGGATGACATGATAGCTTATGCACTGATGTCTGCACTTGAGTTAGCTAATTCAGAACCCAACTCATATGAAGAGGCGGTAAAAGGTTCAGATTCAAAGCATTGGATTGATGCTATGAAGGAGGAAATGAGGTCTTTGTACAAGAATGATACTTGGACGCTGGTTAATAGACCCAAAGACAAGAATGTAGTAGCATGTAGATGGTTGTTCAAAGTAAAAGAAGGCATGAAGGATCAAGAACCAGTGAGATACAAAGCAAGGTTGGTTGCTAGGGGATTCACTCAAAAGGAAGGAGTGGATTTTACAGAGATTTTCTCACCAGTCATTAAATATAAAACCATAAGAATCATGTTATCTTTGGTTGCCCAGTTCAATCTGGAACTTTACCAGATGGATGTAAAAATTGCATTTTTACATGGTGACTTAGAAGAGACTATTTACATGGAGCAACCAATTGGGTTTAAAATGTTCAAAGGCCAAGATAAAGTTTGTTTGCTCAAGAGATCGTTGTATGGCCTTAAGCAATCACCTCGGCAGTGGTATAAATGTTTTGATGGGTTCATGATAAAGCATGGTTTTCAAAGAAGCTACTATGATCCTTGCCTCTACTTCAAAGGACAACAATTCAAAGATATTAAGTATCTATTGTTGTATGTGGATGATATGTTGCTGATTAGTGACAAAAGGGACAAGCTGAATAAATTGAAGGCTCTTCTCAAAACAGAATTTGAAATGAAAGATTTGGGCATGGCTACAAAGATTTTAGGTATGGAGATCAAGAGAAATAGGGATCAACATACCATCTTCATCAGTCAAAAATCTTATGTTGAAAAGGTTCTAAATTTTTTTTCTATGAAGGGTGCTAAAGCTGTCAAACAGCCATTGACAAGTCAATATCAGCTTACAAATGCTGATTGTCCCAAAACTGAGTTTGAAAGGGAAGATATGGCCAAGGTACCTTATTCTAATGTTGTTGGAGCTATAATGTATCTAATGATTTGCACTAGGCCTGATTTATCACACTCTATTAGTGCTCTAAGTAGATTCATGGCAAATCCCGGAAGAATTTATTGGGATGCTATGAAGTGGTTGCTGCGTTATTTGATTAATACTGCTAGACATGGGTTGGTGTACAAGCGACATCATAATCCGGTGGAAATCAGTGGGTTTGTAGACTCGAATTATGCTGGAGACAGAGACACTAGAAAGTCTACTACAACCTATTACTTTCTAGTAAGTGGGAATTGTGTGAGTTGGAAGTCTCAACTACAATCTGTAGTTGCACTTTCAACTACTGAAGCTGAGTACATGGCTGCTACTGAAGCAATCAAATAAGGTATTTGGATTCAAGGTCTTCTAAAAGAGCTACAAGTATTCAAAAGAAAAGCTACAATTTTTTCAGATAGTCAAAGTGCCATACATTTGTGTAAGAATCCAGTATTTCATGACCGGACTAAGCATGTGGAGATCAAGTATCACTTTATTCGTGACAAGGTCACTGAAGGTGTAATCAATGTCGAAAAAGTCCCCACAGAAGAGAACCCCGCTGATGCTGGAACTAAGATATTGCCATTGAGCAAGTTTAACTACTGCCTAAGCTTGCTCAGAATTGATCATGGATGATAGTTGATGGTTGAACTGGGATCCTTGGGAAGTTATGTTTATCTCTACAATTCATGTTTAATGAAGACCAAGGTGGAAATTTGTTAGAATATTTGGTCTGCATTAAACATCAATACACATCAGTAAAGTTATGTTTTTTCTTCCAGTCTTGTCTACCATTTCGCCAGATGAGTTTGTGTTTATTTCTGGTATTTGTTAAGTTAGATGACAGTTGTAAAAACCCCCTATAAATAAGTCTTATTATCTCAGTTGTTTAAGTGGGAGATGAGAACAGATTTCATTTTGTAAAATAGGAGTTTTTTCAGAGAGAGAAAGACAGAGAGCTTGAGAGATAAACACTTGGGTTTTTGGATGAGAGATTTATTTGTACATGGTCAAGTGTACTTGGGTTTTTGCTTGGGTTCAAGACATTGTAATCCATCAAGTGTAGAAGTTCTCTAGTGGTGACAAGTTGTAATCTTCATTGCTGTTTCATAGTGCAGAGAAGAACATCCCAATGGGAGTTCAAATAGGATGTAGGCTCAAGTTATTTGGGCTGAACCTCTATAATTCTTGGTATTGATTTTATTGTGTTTTTCTTGTTGATTTTTCCTAATGAATTTGTGCATGTTGTGTCTACTGGTTTGTTGATTTTGTGATTATAGATGAAGCTGGTGTGAGGAAGGTGAATTCCCTAACAAAGCTCTCTCACTTAGAAAATGTCGCAGCTCATTCCATCGATCCCAATGCCGAGTGGATCACCTTGGCAAATTCTTGTCTCCTATTCTGAGTCGGAAAATGTTCTCCTCTTTAATCCCGATCACCTCTGAGTCTAACCCAGTCAGATTCCGTCGAAGATGGTGGTGTCAAGGTGAGATTTGTTCGACCAAGATCATCTCAGAAGAACGTTGAACGTTCCTTCAAGTTCAAGCAGCTGCCAAGAATAAGACAACGTCAAACGTCTCTTTTACGTGCCAGGAGATGATTGCTAACAATGGGAGGAAGCCTGTGGGGACAGCGGTGGCGAGAAGATTATCGTGGTGGTGGCGCCGAGAGGGTGTTGTGTTGGTGGTGGCCTGCATCGTTGAACAGTGGCAAAGTCGAGACTCTCTCGATCTTGTACAAGTCACCACCGTGAAGCGACGCTGAGGAGAAGAGGAGAAGTGCTGCCGATCACTAGAGGCCCGCTGTGATGGTGCTCATCGGCCGTTGGTGAGGAAGAAAACCGTAAACGTAACTTATATATATAATATTATTTATACAATATATATCTAAATATATATATATATCGTATATGATGTTATTAGTTACTTGTATATTATATATCTAATATATAATTATTAAATGAATATATATCATATATATATATAACTTAATGAATAAATATCATATTAAAAACAAAAAAAGCTGAAAAATATTAAAACTGAAAAAACAAAACATTGAATAGTATAAAAGTTAAAAATACCGTGTTAGTAAAAAAGTTAATATAGTATCTGTTTTGTCATTTTATGTAAATTTCTCAATTAAAAAATGAGAAAAGTTAACAATTATTTATATTTATAATTTAATTAAACAGTTGTCGTAATTAAATATCTAATTAAATTTGAATTCAAATTAAAAAATGTGAGAAAAGAATAAAATAGAAATGGTGCTTTGGAGCAATTTTAAAGTGTCATATCATATAAATATATTATAAAATACACTCGTCTTCACGTAATTCTTTTATAATAATTTTAAATATATATTTATGGTAATTTTATATTTGTTTGATAAATACTATAATTTGAATTTATACATTTTGTAATTCAATTATATATATTTAATGTAATTTTATATTTTTTTTATTATTTTTTCTATTTTTTATTTATTTTAAATAATAAAAGTAATTAAATAAAATATAAATATATTAGAACTCGCAATAGCTTCCACACTAATAGAGATGGTGGAATATCTTTCGATTAATGATGCTACAGAATCTATTTGAAGATTTATCGATTAACTTATATTTAGTAATTTGTTAAAATTTTGATGTCTCTTTTTTTCCAACCACCTCCAACAATCTCAATATCACCCACATAATATAAACATCCGATAACTTCTAAAACATAATAGAAAAATAAGATGAAGATGTTAGAATATCAAGATCAATAATTTAAAATAAAAACTTTGAATATTAACAAACAATAATAATTGAATAAATACTCAAACTTTAAATATTAACAAACATTAATAATTGAATAAATGCCCGAGATGATTGTGTTATCATTAACATGTAAATCAATCAAATTTGGATATATGAATTGAAATTGATTGAAAATTGAAATTGAAAGAATTTAGAGAGAAGAAGAGAAAAAAAATTAGAGTAGAGGAAAATACGAAATTAATAGATAATGTTTAGAATATATATAGATTCACAAAGAGATATAAATAATAATATCTTATAAATATCTCATTTAAATTTAAAAAAAATTACATTTATTATTATTATAATCTATAAAATGAATAAAAAATTAGATTAAATGATAAAATAGATAAAGTGGTTTGAAGAGTTTTTAGAGTGTCACATCATCTCATTGATGCTCTCATTTATATAATATATAAATATAGATTTAAATTTTAAAAATTACATTTAATTATCATAATCTATAAAATGAATAAAAAAATTAGATTAAATGAGAAAATAAATAGAGTGTTTGAAGAGTTTTTAGAGTGTCACATCATCTCATTTATGCTCTCATTTATATAATATATAGATATTACTATTATTATTATTATTATTATTTTAATTTTATTTTTTGTAATTAAGTTTTGAAATTTTTAATAAAGTAAAAAATTTATGCTATTTGTTGACCCTCAAATTAGCCAACGACACGGAGTCAAATATACGACAGGAAAATAGTACAATGCTTGAGAATACAATCTAATGGAAAGAAAAGGACACCAAGAATTATAGTGGTTCGGCCCCAAAGATTGGTAATGACCTACGTCCACTTGATACTATTATTAATGTTGAGCTTCAAAGGCGTGATCAAATAACTAGGGTTCTTGAATTTCACAAACCTTAGAAGGAGAAACAATAAAGACGATAGATAATAGCAATACAATTCTCTTCTTCTCAGATCAGAAAAGAGGATTCGAAAAAAGATCCCCCTTTGAGCTATTTCTTGTATATTTATAGGCTCAAGGAGGGTTACATTAATAAATGGATATTCAGGTTATAATGAAGAGATATTCTCGGCTCTCATTACAACTATACAAATTTATGCATAAATAAACAGAGTATACGACCAGGCTGGTCATATATAAAACTTGATCCCGCATATGGAAGCATCTCTGGTCGATAGGTGAGCAGCATCTCTGCCACATGTCAGCCACGTGCTGAAATTCTTGCCACGTCATCCACAGCTATTTTTTGGATAAACATTTGCCCCACAAGTTTATTTATTGTGACCAGCAATAAGTAAACTTAAGAAACTGACCTTTCGAATACCCCACGAAATCTGTCAGAGTCACTTGTGCTTCTTCGAAAAAGGTGACCTAATCATGTCCAATCATGCCTTTTCAGTTTCCAAGTAACCCTTCTAATGGCTATTACACTCCCCCATGCCTTGAAAAACGTAACTCATGATTACCCTTTTTATCATCTTTCAGTCATTATAAATAATCCCAAAATTTACCTTTTCACTTTTTACTTGCCAAGAACTCTCAAGAACTTCAACCCAGAGCTAAGAAACTTTGAAGATCATCAGTCGCTTATTCTAAAGATCCTCTATTTGCATGCCCAAAGTCGCTTCATTTCAGAACCTCTAATCTTCCTCTAGGTAAATTTCTTCAACTTTCATGCTCTTTGACATGCCATGCATACTGTTACATGCCTGTTTTGAGTTCTGAAATTTTTCGTGTTCTTGGGTAGAAATGCATGAGGATTGTGTGTATACCAATTGATGCTTGATAGGGTAGCGTAGTTTTGCTCTGTAGGAGTTAGGAGCCAGTTTGATAGTCAAGATCGTAAGTTTAGGACGTAAAATCGAAGTAAAAATTCGATTTTTAGGCTAGTTGAAAAACTGGGTTTTTCCCGCCCCTTCGGAGTCGAAAAAGCTTTTTTTCCAAAAACTTTTTAATTCTGCTTTTCAATCTATTTTTCAAACTGCTCGCAAAGAACTTAGTGTTTCTATTAGAATGCTGCTGGTCGTATACGCGAGCAACGTTATTCCAACTTTCAACATAAGCTCTCAAGCTGTGAGTCTTATCTCCTCCTTTCTCTGTTCGCAGCTTTCATGCAAGATCTGTGGGGAGGAGAAAGACCTATCGACGACGACTTATTGGCTCAACTGCTTGAGGACGAGGAGCAACCATCGTCACTTATACCTGACATTCCATTTTCTCGTGTCACTTCAAACACTCCACCTGTCCTTACTCAAAATATGGCTCATGCTAAAACCAAAGCCCAGAAAAATAAAACCCCCAATCCTTCACATCAGCCTGCTCCTCAGGCTGAAATTCCCTCGACTAGTGGTCGAGCTGAAAATATTCCTGACCCTAATATCCAAACACACGCTCAGCCCCGACATGCCATTCAACCAGATGTTGAGTGGTATTTAACACCTAAGAGCCGAGTGACGATCATGATGATCGCCAACTACATCAGGATGCATGGTCTCACGGGGGTGACCTTAGTCTGACCCAACCAAGATCAACGGGCGACCCTGCCCGAAGGCGACTTCAGCGCCTGGTCGAGGTTCCACATTGAGGCAGGGGCTACCTTGCCTCTTCATTCATTTTTCCAAGGGGTGGCCAATGTTAGGACTAGTTTTGGTATGTTTTTAGGGCATGTTTTAAGATGCAATTTTAATCTTTTATTTGGTTTTGTGCGATATTATGCCGGTGTTTATTGTGTTTTCAGGATTAAGTGTGGTTATGAAGGAAATAGCTTGAAACTGGAGGAAAAGCGCTTAATTCTTGAAGAAACGGTGTTAAACGGGTTAAGGAATGGAAACTAGGCGAAACCGGGGGTCAAATTGATGATTTGGTGAAAAGTTGGAATTAGAGCCGCAACTCTATGGTGTAGAGCTGCAGCCCTAAGAGTTTAAGAGAAGAGAAAAAAAATCTGTCAGCATTAGAGCTGCAGCTCTATCAGACAGAGCTGAGGCTCTATTAAAATCTGAATTAGAGTTGCGGCTCTATCAAGTAGAGTTGCGGCGCTACAAGAAGTCAGAGAGGAATTCTGGATTGCGAAATGCACTAAAGCTGCGGCTCTATCAAGTGGAGCTGCGGCACCAGTCCGTACGGAAGCTGAAGTTAGGGCATTATTCAAGGGCAATTTTGTCCTTTCGTACATAATTAATTAGGGATTATAAAAGCTTTCTTAATGACGTTTTTGAGGGGATTAACCTAGGAGACGGCTGAAGGCACATTGTGGAGGATTGCAAGTGGATTAAAAGAATTCATCACAATTTTCTTCTTTTCTACTTTGAATTTCTGTATTTTGGATGCTTTGTATTTCTTCTATGGTTATTATGAATTTAATCATGAACTAAACTCTTTTTCTAGGGTGTTAATGGATTCTCCTGAACCTTTATTTTAAATTAATGCAAGTTTTATGATTTCAATTTTATCTTGTGATTTATTCAATTTGATTCTAATGCTTGTGAATGATTGATCACCATTGACATGAAATATATGATTTTGATTCGAAATCTGAGAAGTGAGAATTGAATATACTATAATTGAATAAACATAGATTTCATATTAGGACGAGAGTACCTGTGTGGTCTGTGTAGTTTTAGGGTTGTTAATCTTAATGCCTATCTTATGTTTATTTATCACAGAAATATAAAAAATTTGCATAAGATTGAGACTTATATATCCTAGTACGAATATAAGTTATTATTGTTGATCTGCTATCACAAGAGAAAAATTGAATAGTAAGATTTGTGTTAATAAGAATTAAAGAGGATGGTTGATGAAATTGATTGCCCTAGTTTTTAATCCATTGAATTTTCTTAACGTTGTTTATTTTCAGTTCTTGAAGTTAATTTTAGATTTTTGTTTTACAATTTTAGTTAATTATTTTGACTCAATTATCGTTAGCCAAATAGAAATAGGAATTAAGTTTTGGTACTTAATATACAGTCCTCATGGGAACGATCTCACTTACTCTTTATTACTTGTTACGATTACGTGCACTTGCGTATCAATTTTACACAACAGCCAACTATTTCGGAGTTGTCCCTTTTCAAATAACTCCAAATGGATATAGAATGCTTGCAGCACTCTATATCCTGTACAACCACAAAAAATGACTCGTGCCAACTCCTCATGAGGTTAACTACTTGTTTGACCTCAAGTTTAACCCCAACCAAGAAGGTACGGGGTTTTTTCATTTCTGTCATCAGGAAACTGGGCGCACCTTCCTGGCCGACACCACCCATATATCGAATGTGGGGAGGTACTACCAGGAGTACTTCCTCACGACCGACATGATCGCGGACAATCTGGCCTTTGCTCAAGGAGGTAAAACCTTTGTATCACTGGCTGTTACTCTTTATTTAGTGTTCTCCTCCACATTCTCTTAAACTTTTAATGCCTTCCAGGCCCATGGCTGCGACCAGACCCATCTCCAGACATGGAGTTGAGATCAACCCTCTTGGCCAGCATGACTGACGTAGAAAAAATCGTCAAACATCTGATCACAGAGGCTAACCTTAGGCTAGTTGGCCTTTTGGCCCCTCATCAGGACATGAGGGAGTCAACAGCAGGGAGTGCCACAGGCGGAGAGGAACCTGAGTAGCAATCACCAGAGTCACCTCCACGAAGGAGACAAACTGGGGTCACGATCAGGGAACCTGTTGGCACTCCTCCAGCAGAGAGGCCCTCTGCCCCCTTGGGGAAAGGGAAAAAGAAGGCCACCGAGCCTGTCGAACACTTGGACGAGTCTTCAGACGAGAATGGTACAGTTATTTCACTTTTAGATAGTTTGCCCATTCCCCGTCACCTATTCGACGGGGACGGCAATTTTAAATATGCTCCAAATTTAGGTCCAGACTTCTTCGTGTCAGAGAGTGAGTATAAGACTAGTAGAGTCTATAGTATAGCGACCCGTAATAATAGCTCGGGTATTTCACTTACAATTTTTTTCGTTTCTTTTATTAACATGACATATTTAATTGTTTATACTGTCTCACTGCTTGAATGTTTGCTTCCGTTTCAGATATGGACTCCGAGAACGTATTCGACATTTACAACGCCCCTGAGGCTCCCTCGAACAAAAAGAAAACAAGCAAGAGGCATCCTGGGGAAATCAGCAAAGCACCTCAGGCCAAGAAGCCTCGTAATGCAGGCCTCCCGGAGGACGGGCCCTCAGCCAATGCAACTCCACCTTCTCCTCACGAGCAACAGACTCCCCCTGCTCCAGTCGGGTCGACTCCATCTCCAGTGGCCCCAACTGACCAAACTCAACAGGCCGGTCCTGCTTCGACTAGGGGCGACATAACTAGTCGCACCTTCAGATCGCTTAAGGACAGGGTCGCGAAAATTGTAAAGCACGACCGTTGCCGAGAGGCGATGGCCGCGACAGAGGCGATGGACGTTGACCAGGTCTTAAACCGCACCTTGAACGAGTTTACCAGTGTGAGTCATCTTTTTCTGTGGAGACAGCCCTTCTATATTCTACAGTTAGTCTAACCTTTGCTTTGACCGCAGGCAATGCTGACCCTTACTGCCGGCTGTCTCCGCTCGGGTGCTGTTACCGAGCAAGCCAAATCTTTGGAGCAATAGCACGCTGATGAACTTAAAGCTGCCGAAGCGAAATATGTCGAACAGCTTGCATCGGTGCTCGAGGAGAAGAATAAACTTGCTGAGGAGTTGAGGGAGAAGCAAAAGTCTCTAGACAAAGCCATCGAGCAGAGGGACCAGTTCAAGGAGTCTAACCGCGTCAATTACTGCGCGACTAAACAGCTCGAGGAGGACTTGGCTGCGAGTAGACAGGAGAATACAACCTTGGTTGGCCGGATTGAGGAGCTTGAGAAAGCCAGTGCCAGCAATTTGGAAAGGTACAAGAATGCCACTCTCCGATGCTTCTACGATTTCTGGAAGCACAACCAGGGTGCTAACTTCAATTACCTTCCTGAGAATGCAAGAAACGACGAGCTGCTTGACTGGCAGAGGAAGAAATAGCGAGGATTCCTGCTTCCCCTGAGATCTTGCTGGCCACTGGGATGGACAGAGGAGAAGCTGATGCTGAAGAAGTGGTCAACCAGGATGCTCCCCAAGATCCTTCAGTCCCTTAGTCTTTTTCTATTTTTATTTTTATCTTTTTAAATGCACGACCTACGGGTCGTGATGTAAAGACAATATATTTTTTATTGCTGCATGGGCAACTTTTACTTTTATTTGAACAATTACATCCGAGTAGCGACTGCTCGCAGTGTAAAAGGATACATTTTGATATTATAATATATTTGCATCTTATTATAACATCTGTTCGCATGACCGAACTTAGCATAGCACTTTGGTTTGATTTAACAAAATAACAAAATTTTGATAAATACTTTAAGTACCATAGCATGATTTCACTTATTTTGCTCATGTGTTTACATACCTTTTAACGATATGCTTTGCTTACTTGTACCTTATATGCCCTGCAAGTGATCGAGGAGCTTTAGATCCTTGGTCACTTGCCTTGACCAGAACCTGTTCGAACATTACTGCTCGTAGCAATATGATTAGAATTATAATACAGCAAAACAACACACGTAATGAGAAAATACTTGTAATAAATACAATAATTGGCAAGAAATGACTGGCCGCGCACAATCCCTTTTATTTCTCGTAATAAATGGACTAAACATGTCTGTACGAGTGATCAATAAGATCTTACACTTATAAGCGATCAGTCAAATAAAATGACGAATCCTTTTTCAAAACTTGTAAAAAGTAAAATTAATACAAGCCAATTCTTTAAGAAGAATTGTTTATTGGTAATACTTGCGCAGGTGTTCCCCATTCCAATAGCGAGGAACGAGATCTCCGTTTAAGCGTGCAAGTTTATAAGTGCCTGGGTGAAGGACCTCATCAATCTGGTATGGCCCTTCCCAATTAGGTCTGAGTACTCCAGCAGCTTGGTCGCGGGTGTTTAGAAAAACTCTTCGGAGTACAAGATCTCCAACATTGAATTTTCTTTCTCGCACTTTAGAGTTGAAATACCGGGCGACCTTCTGCTGGTACGCAGCTACTCGGAGTTAGGATTGTTCACGCTTCTCATCGATTGAGTCCAGGGATTCCATCAATAGCTGGCTATTAGAGTCTTGGTCTTATGTTAATCTGCGATGCGAGGGTGGATCCAACTCAACAGGCAACATAACTTCATACCCGTATGCCAAAGAAAACGGGGTATGACCTGTTGCTGTTCGGTGGGAAGTTCTATACGACCAGAGCACTTCAAGCAATTATTTTGGCCACGCTCCCTTAACTTCTTCAAGTCTTTTCTTCAGGGTATCCTTTAAGGATTTGTTAACTGCTTCGACCTGCCCATTCGCTTGGGGATGAGCGACTGAAGAAAAGCTTTTGATAATACCATGCCATTTGCAGAAGTCCGTGAATAGATCACTGTCAAATTGGGTGTCGTTATCCGAGACGATTTTTCTTGGTAATCCATATTGACAAACGATGTTCTTGACTACGAAGTCAAGCACTTTCTTGGTCGTTATGGTTGCGAGTGGCTCAGCATCGGCCTATTTGGTGAAGTAATCGATGGCAACCACTGCATACTTTACAACACCTTTCCCTGTAGGCAAAGATCCGATTAGAACTATTCCCCAAACTGCGAAGGGCCATGGACTCTGCATTTGCTTTAACTCGTTGGGGGCTGCTCGTGGGATTTTGGAAAATCTCTGACACTTATCACATCTCCGCACGAACTCCATTGAGTCTTCATTCATGGTTGGCCAGAAATATCCTTGCCTTAGGATCTTTTTTGACAAACTTTGCCCCCCAGCGTGGTTCCCGCAGAAACCTTCGTGCACCTCTTTCATCAACTCTTTGGTTTTCTCCTTTGTAATACATCTGAGGTGTGGCAGTGAGTACCCCCTTCGGTACATGATTCCATCGACCAGGATATACCTAGCAGCTGGTCGCTGAAGAGTCCTAGCTTTGTTTCTGTCTGCTGGTAGCACGCCGCTTGAAAGATACTCTACATATGGGGCCATCCACGTATCTGCCATCTGGATTACCAGAGTGGTTTCTGCTGCTTGGATGCTTGGTACTGATAGTCGTTCAACTGGAACTATGTTCAGAGTATCAGCATCCTTCGCACTTGCCAATTTTGCCAAAGTGTCCGCGTTGGAATTCTGATAACGAGGTACTTGCTGGAGACTGTATCTGTCGAACTGGGCTAACAGATCCTTTGTTTTGTTCAGATAGGCAACCATCTTCAAACCTCGCGCCTGGTACTCTCCCAGGACATGATTCACCACCAGTTGAGAATCACTATAGATGTCAAGCACTTTTATGTTCATATCCTTGGCTAACCGCAATCCAGCGAGTAATGCTTCATATTCGGCCTCATTGTTAGAAGCAGTGAAGTCAAATTTGATTGCACAATGAAATCGATGCCCTTCTGGTGTTATCAGTATTACTCCTGCCCCAGCGTGGGACTCATTAGAAGAACCGTCTGTAAATAATTTCCACATGGGAGCTTGGATCTGACATTCAGGTTCGCTGGGCTCTTCAGTCTGTTCGCCATTCGTGAGCTCTGTGAATTCCGCGATGAAGTCAGCCAAGGCTTGCCCTTTTATCGCTGCTTACGGCAAGTAAGATATGTCGAACTGCCCGAGTTCGACTGCCCACTTTAGCAATCTACCTACAGCCTCTGGCTTTTGCAGGACTTGTCAAAGAGGCTGGTCGGTAAAGACCGTAATTGGATGAGCATGGAAGTAAGGCCGCAGCTTCCTAGAGGCCAAAACTAGGCAGTAGGCTAGTTTCTCGATGGGCGGGTACCACTGTTCTGCTCCAATCAGCCTTTTGCTCACGTAGTAGACATCCTTCTGCATGCCTTCTTCTCTTACTAAAACAGCACTAGCAGCGTATTCCGTGATTGCCAGGTAGATGAACAAAGTTTCTTTATCGACCAACTTTGACAAGATGGGTGGTTGTGCCATATGTGTTTTTAGTGCTTGAAAGGCCTGTTCGCACTCATATGTCCATTTAAATTTCTTATTGCCTCTTAGTAGATTGAAAAATGGGACGCACTTGTCTGTCGATTTCGAAATGAATCTACTAAGAGTAGTAATCCTCTCGATCAGGCTTTGAACATCTTTAATCTTTACTGGCGATTTCATCTCGATCAGGGCTTTAATCTTCTCAGGATTGGCTTCAAATCCTCTTGAGTTAACTATAAATCCCAAGAATTTCCCTGAACCTACTCCGAAGGAGCATTTAAGGGGATTTAACTTTATTCGATATTTATTCAGGACGTTGAAGCATTCCTGCAAATCCCTTATATGCCCTTCTGCTTTCTCCGACTTGACCAGTATGTCATCGACATAAACCTCCATGTTTGTGCCGATCAACTCCTTGAACATGTGGTTGACGAGTCTTTGGTAAGTCGCACCAGCGTTTTTCAAACCGAAGGGCATCACCTTGTAACAGTATAGCCCTGTATCAGTCTGAAAGCTAGTGTGATCCTCATCAGGGGGATGCATACTGATTTGATTATACCCGGAGTACGCATCCATGAATGAGAGGATCTCATGCCCTGCTGTGGCATCGACCAGCTGGTCGATCCTTAGGAGTGGGAAACAATCTTTGGGGCAGGCTTTATTTAGGTTTGTAAAATCCACGCACGTACGCCACTTGCCATTCGGCTTGGGCACTAGTATGGGATTAGAGACCCACGATGGATAAAACGCCACCCTGATGAACCCATTCTCCTTTAGCTTCTCGACTTCCTCTTTCAAGGTCTTTGATCTATCTTTGTCGAGCAGCCTTCTTTTTTGTTGCACTGGTGGAAAGCTTTTGTCGATGTTCAGGACATGGATGATGACTGCAGGATCTATCCCGACCATGTCTTTGTGTGACCAGGCAAAGACCTCCTGGTTCTTCCTTAAAAATTCCACCAGTGCTTGTTTTGTTGTTGTGTCTAAGTTTTTACCGACTTTCACAACTCTGGTCGAATTTTCTTCATCGAGTTGGACCTCTTCAAGGTCCTCGATGGGTCCCACCTCTTCTTCAAAATCCCCAAAGCGAGGATCTAAGTCCTTATCCTCACTATGGGCAACGCCCTATTTGGTGAGATTATCACCCGAGTGGGCCTAAACATCAATCTCCATTTGCAACTCCTTTCTGGTGGCTTCTCTCGATACACCCTTCTTCGCCTTGGTGATCGAGGCATTGTAGCACTCCCTCGCTTCCCTCTGGTTTCCCAACACGCACCCTATCCTTGTGTCCGTTGGGAATTTCATAGCGAGGTGCCATATAGAGGTAATGGCTCGTAGGTCGACCAAAATTGTCCTCCCAATCATAGCATTGTACGCCGAAGGACAATCAACTACTATAAAAGTAGTGAGTAATGTCCTAGTAGTAGGTGCAGTGCCTGCTATTACTGGGAGTCTAATCGACCCTGTTGGGGCGAGCCATTCTCTGGAAAAACCATAAATGGTTTGGTTGCATGGCTCCAGGTCTTTCACTGACAACTTCATCCTTTCCAACGAAGACTTGTATAAGATGTTGACCGAACTTCCTGTATCAACCAACACCCTTTTCACCATCATGTTTGCAATCTGTACGTCCGCGACCAGCGGATCAGAGTGTGGGAATCGCACGTTCTGGGCATCGTCGTCAGAGAAGGTGATCAGTTCCTCCACTGTTCGAGCCTTTTTTGGTGCTCGATCCTCAACACTCATCATCTCGATGTCCTGGTCGTGGTGCAGGGTTTGAGCATATCGTTCCCTTGCTTTCCCACTATCTCCTGCAAGATGTGGGCCTCCGCAGATGGTGAGTAGGGTACCTGCCACAGGAGCTGGCTGTAAAGGTGGCGAGCGTTGGTGTGCAGGCGCCGATTCGTTGTCACCTTGAGCCTCTCGCTAAGAACCTCCCGCGGCTCGCACAAATCTTCTTAAATGTCCCTGCCTTTTCAGGAACTCAATTTCGTCCTTCAGCTAGTTACACTCGTTAGTGTTGTGCCCGTAATCGTTGTGAAAACTACAGAACTTTGTTGCATCTCTCTTGGAGATATATTTTCTTATAGGTGCTGGTCATTTGTAGGGCACGCTTGAGCTGGTCGCCTGGTAGACCTTAGCTCGGCTTTCAACAAGGGCAATGTAGTTGGTGAATCTCGGTTCATACCGATTACCTTTGGGGCGCTTGCTCTCGGAGGTCGAGGGTTCGTTGTTCGCCCGTTTCCCACCATTTCTATCATTGCCATTCCTATTGCCTTTGCCATTGCCATTGGGTTTTTCAGACCCATTGGCGGCTTTGGCGAGTTCTTCCTTCGGCCCCTTGTCTTTTGCTGACGATTTCCCTTCGTTGGAAATCGCGTCCTCGAGCTTGATGTACCGATCAACTCGATCTAAGAATTCATGGGTGCTTCTTACCCCATTCTTTCTGAGGCTGCTCCAGAGGGGTGAATGACGTCTAACCCCAGCAGTTAGGGCCATCATCTTACCTTCATCGCCCACAGTCTTGGCTCGAGCTATAGCTCGCATGAAGCGTTGAACATATTCCTTCAAGGGCTCCCCCTCTTTCTGGCGTATCTCGACTAGTTGGTTTGCCTCAGTGGGGTGCACACGACCCGCATAGAACTATCCGTAAAAATCCTTTACGAACATTTCCCATGATACTATACTGGCAGGAGGGAACTTAAAGAACCACTCCTGGGCAGTGTCAGATAGTGTTTTCGGGAAGATGCGGCAGCGGGCATCTTCTGACACCTTTTGTATATCCATTTGTATCTCAAACTTATTAACGTGAGATACCGGGTCTCCATACCCGTCGAAATTTGGCAGTGTTGGAATCTTGAACTTACTGGGGGTTTCAGCCACAGCAATCCTCTGTACGAAGGGGGTGCCTCTCCTTCGATCGTACTCAATGTGGGATGTTCGCCCCCGACTAGCTGCTGCACAGCCTGGTTCAGGGCATCGATTTGAGCTTGAACAACCTCTGGGATTGTTGGGGCCTCTAGTGCCGGGGGAATGTACTCGTCATGCCTTTCTCGGCGATTGTTAAGTACATTCCTCAAATCATCGTCTCTTCGCCGCTGCTCGCTGGCTCCGAGCTGACTAAAGACGTTATTCTGCCAGGGCTGCCCCCCAGCGTTATGACTAGCTATTCGGTCTTCTCTAGGTGGGGGGCTCATGCCTCCACTTCTTTCTTCGTTCCTCCAACCAGCATTTCCTCTGCCAGAGTCGGCTTCATTGTAGCCGTGGCCATCTCTAAATCATGGCTGGCTATGGTGCGACCGACTATTCACTATGTTGCCTCCTTGGGCTGGCATTTCCCGAGCGTTAGGGGGAGGCTTGCGCTGGTCGGTGGGTCCCCATGCATTGTTATGCCGTGGGGGGCCCTTGACCGCAGAGCCTGTCTCTAAGGTTCCTCCTGTTCGCAGAAGGACGTTGCCCCTTGCTCGGTGGATGCGGCTCTTCATCCCCTGGGCGTCTAAGGCTGTGGGGCAGTTGCCCGGCCCTATTCTGCCTTGGGCGCGGGGGATTGCCTCGACCAGCCTGAGACGAAGGCTGCTGCTTAGGATCCCTAGGTGGGACATCATCCTGAGCCATAGGTGGCTGCTCCGGCCTCTGAGGTCTTACTGGCTGGAGCAGAGGACTAGGATTGGGACCCCTTTAAGGTGGCCCATTTGGTGGCTGATCTGGCTGGGAGGCTGGCGCAGCCTGATTCCTAGCCAGCTGGATGGCTGCTTCAAGGGCGGCCATAGCATCCCTCTGCCGACGATCCATCTCAGCCTGTCTCTCACTCAGCTCTTGACGCTGGCGTTCTATTTCCCTTTACTGCGATGCCATTATCTCTGCAGCATTTTCTTGATTGACCCTCAGATTGGCCAACTCATCCTGCAACACCCCTAGTGTTGCCTTCAGGGTCTCAGAATCTAACTCCTCCTCATCAAACTCGAAGTGTGGTTCGTCCTCAGCCAGATTTGGGGGAAGAGGCTGGGATGATGCAGCGCCAGCGTCCTGTCCGGTCTTCTTGGATGTTCTTGCCATTAGATTCTTTCACAAGCTCTCAATGAAAGCACCAGAATGTGGACCCTCAAATTAGCCAATGACATGGAGTCAAATATACGGCAGGAAAATAGTACGATGCTTGAGAATACAATCTAATGGAAAGAAAAAGACACCAAGAATTATAGTGGTTCGGCCCCAAAGATTGGTAATGACCTACGTCCACTTGATACTATTATTAATGTTGAGCTTCAAAGGCGTGACCAAAGAACTAGGGTTCTTGAGTTTCACAAACCTTAGAAGGAAAAACAATACAGACGATGGATAATAGCAATACAATTCTCTTCTTCTCAGATCAGAAAAAAGGATTCGAAAAAAAATCCCCCCTTGAGCTATTTCTTGTATATTTATAGGCTCAAGGAGGGTTACATGAGTCAATTAATCATATTTTCCTTAATAAACAGATATTCAGGTTATAATGAAGAGATATTCTCGGCTCTCATTACAACTATACAAATTTATACATAAATAAATGGAGTATACGACCAGGCTGATCGTATATAAAACTTAATCCCGCACATGGAAGCAGCTTTGGTCGATAGGCGAGCAGCATCTCTGCCACGTGTCGGCCACGTGCTGAAAATTCTTGCCACGTCATCCACAGTTGTTTTTTTGGATAAACACTATTATTGTATGGAGGGTATATAATTTCTTTAAACCTTGTGTTTTCTCTCATTATTTTTTGGAGAATTTACACATAGCACTATTGTTATCCCCAAAATTTCAGTTCGATGACGTGGCAATCAGAAGTGACAAGTGACAGTGCATGGTCATCAAGTGACACATTAATGGTCAATAAATGTGTTGACCAAGGAAAGTGCAAAGGTTAGAAAATGACCTACATAGTTGTGATATCACTGGTCAGAAGAACATTGCCGAGAATATGGATTTACATGGTCAGGAAGTTATTTACCCGACCTGGTAAGAATTTACCTAGCTAGGAAGCAATTTACTCGACCAGGTAAGAATTTACCTGGTCAAAAAGTGATTTGCCCAACTAGGTAAGAATTTAACTGGTCCGGGAGTGTTTTACCCGACCAATTACATCAAAAAAGAGTTTCACCCGACCATCTACATCAGAAGGAATATTTAGTTGACCAGCTATGTCAGATTGAGGAGTGTAGCCGACCGGATGTGTCAGAATCTCAGGAGCTAACTGCCCAGTGACTTCTTTACAGAATCTCAATAACAACTTCAACCTGAATCGCTCATAACTACTGCGCGAATCTATCAGATATCCAGGTGTAATAGCTATATTGTTGTAATTTGAATTTTTTTTATTACTTTATTAATTAAAGTTGGTTGAAACAACCAAGGACCTCGTCAAAACGAGAGAGTTTTGATGGACGATCCATGAGCCTATAAATAAAGAGCTCAGGTATCATTTAGAGGATTCGATCTTTTTTAGACTTTGAAACTCTCTAATTTTGAGACTTTGGGGTTATTACTTGGGGCATTCTTGGGGAATTTTCTGAGAGAACTTAGAGAGAGAAACATTGTACTTTTTCAACTTATACTTAAGAAACTTAGTTGGCTCAAGTTCATCCAATCTTAAGTGTAGGTTACATATATCACAACTCCAAGTGGATTAGGCTATAACTAACAAACTGGGGCTGAGCCACTATAAAATTATTTGTGTCGTTATTTTCTATTCAAGGCTTAGTGTCGTTTTGACATCTACTCGTTGTTGGCCAAAATCATGGTCAACATTTTTGGTGCTTTTATTGAGAGCCTAAATAGAAGAAACACACTACCATCCTACCTTTATGGCGTCCAGGAAGCCTGGTATGAATGCAAAAGAAACTTCTAGACCAAAAGGTCCTTCTGCACCTGAGAATCCTGACACTGAGCCCAGGGTCTTTCTTGAGGAGACAACTCCAGAGGTCAAACAACTCTAGGAAGCCATGGAGGCTTTCCAGGAAGAGATGATACAATTCAACGCTTGGCAGGAGTCTTTCACTGAGGAAATGGCCAGGCAGAAGGCTGCATTCAAGTAGTAAAGACGGGATATGGATGCCAGGAGTGAAGAGCTCAGACGATGGCAGGAGGAGGCCAACTGGCGACATCGTGAGGCAGCACTTGCTCTAGAAGCAGCTGCTCAATTGGCTCTGTCCAATGCCTAAGCCGTGGGACGAGCAGCTGCCCGGGGAGCACGAAACAAAAATGTTTGTCAGAAGTCCCCTACTAGGAGGTCAAACTTTCATGGACCTAACCAGAGTCGAAGCAATCAGACTGGTCGGACAAATGATGGAGTCTGCTCTAGAACTGTGTCAACACAAAGGGAAAACTCTAGGACCCTTCTAGGATTCACCGGTTGGAAACTTCCCAATCAAAGAGTCATTGGTCAGGTAGTAAGCACACTCTGCCCTAAAACAACCAAACCAAAGCTCCTCGAGACAAGAAAACTCCCAACTACAAAGAGGGACATGGTCGAGATGAAGGTGACAGTCATTAGAGCGACTGATCAAAAGAAAAAGAGGGCACTGACTAGCATGGAGGAAAATATTGCCCGGGTCATTATGAAAATCCACCACTACATCCTGTCCAACAACATAGTGGAAAAGAGCAGGTCCCGCATAGTAAGCCCTCTAAAAAATAAAAAAGTACAGTGTTCGACTGGCTAGGAGGACATGTTACCCGAAAGGATTTGAGAGATGTCATCAGCAATAAGAGGAAGACCGCCCAGGTCGAAGGGCAAGATCTTACTCGCCCTGGCGATCAAGTAGAAATACTTGACGACAGCGCACCAGATGAAAATGCCCGACCAGGAGGTCAAAACACTGAAACATCATCAGTTGCACTAGTCATTCAAGCCCAACTTGACACACTAGCGGCTACAATGCAAAGTTTGGCTAAGTGACTTACGATGTTGAATGACATCGACCATAGGAATGACAACCATTTCGGTATACTTGAACAGTGTTCAACTACTCGGTATACTTGAACAATTTTCAACTGGTGGTATATTCTAGCAAAAATCAATTGGTCAGTCAAATCGAGCAGTGTGCAACTAATCGGTAGATCAAACAGTGTTCAACTGGTCAGTGAATTTGAAAAGTAGTCAACTGGTCAGTAAAAATTGGGCAGTGTTCAACTGGCCGGTATTCACCTGGTCAAACAAACTGACAATAATTGGGCAGTGTTCAACTACTCAGAAATTCTCCATATACTCTATGTGTTTCATGAGTAATTAACCATCGATCACTTGGGGGCACATGGGTGTACTGGTATATAATTTATCTTACTACAATTCTAGGGTGAAAGATCAAAAGTTCTAGGTCAGTGATTTGGTCCTGAGAAATGTGTTCATCAAAGACCCAGCAGCTGGAGTGCTAGGACCAAATTGGGAAAGACTTTATCAGATCAAGAAAGTTTTGCCTCCTCGCACTTACAACAAACTTTATTGGCTGAATGTAGCCTGATCAGGAACCACTGGAATGGCGAGCATCTAAGGATATAATATCACTAAATATCGCTTCCAGAGTGGTAGCTTAATTTCAAGTTATTTAACTTGTTGTTTAAGTTTGATTTATAAGCTGGTTATTTGCTGACCAATCATTTATTTTTGAACAATTTTTGTTGTTTAAGACTCGTTATTAGACATGTTTTGTCCTTTTTTAATTTATGAGTAATACAAGAGATCACGCACAACTTGGTCGAATCTTGCTACAAATTGTGCATGTGTGTTGATTATGTTTACTCGAACAGTGGTCGACTGCTTTGTGAATTCGAAGAATTGTCAACTGGTCTGTGCAAATTGGGCAGTGTTCAACTGTCTGGTATTCACCTAGTCAAACAAACTAACAGTACTTTACTGTTTGGGTATTCTTGCAGTGTTCAACTGCTCGGATGTTTTCCTTATATTCGATGTGTTTCACGAGTAATAACTTCTCGAACAGATTCGGTCAAGTAGCAAGTGACCAAGGATCTTTCAACCCTCGATCACTTGGGGGGCACATAGGGTATACTGGCATATAATTCAACACAGGCAATGAGAGCACGAGTTAACATATTTGCTTTTAGGTTGACTTGTAAATTTTTGAAGTCGAAAAAGGCCATTAAGCTAACTTGTTCCACAAAGCTTAAGTAACTTGGGATTTTTTCAAAATTTGAAGTTAGAAGCAGATATTCGTGTGAGAAAAAAACATTATGCTCATAAAATGTTAGAGCAATAAGAGTGTGAGAAAGTATACTTAGTAGGGACTTATGAAATGTCTAGAATTTCTAAGTTAGAAAACTAAGTACTCATGCGAAAATATAAGGCACACATTAGAGTGACTTTACTATTCACAAAAAACTTATAATGTTGTTAGTCTAAAAAGACTTAGAATGTTTTAAGTTAGCCAAGAAAAGTAAAGTATAAATGCCAACAACTCGGTCATACGAGAAAAATATCAAAGGTGCTAAGCAGCAATTGTCTTCACAAAAGTATAAGAAAAAATAGTAAACTGCTTGCCAGGTACAAAGTTTTGTTGGTCAGGTGCAAAGTTTCCCTGGTCGAGAGAGTAGATACAACTTCCCTAGTCGGCTGAGCATGCATCACTAGTCGAGTAGGAAACTCCGTGGTTGGATAGGAAGCTCTTTGGTCAGCTAAGAATGTCTATTGGTTGGGTAAACTGGTCCCTGGCTGGTCAACACCGTCGTCAACATCCAGGACCTCCTCTGGTCGGAATGATAGAGCAGGAGAGGCAGGCACGATGCCAGCTGGAAGAACTGCCTCCTCAGCAGCCTTGGCTTCGCATTTGGTGAGCTCTTCGACCTTTGCTTCTTTAGAGAGAAATTCGAGGTTGAAAGGCTTGTTTAACTTCCAAATCTGATAGAAGCAGTTGAAGCAGATTTCTTCATAAGGAGCCAGATTAGCTTCCTTTTCCTCTTTCAGCTCTTCATTCTCTTTAGTCTTTTTCTCCAGTTGGTCGGTCAATGTCTTATTGGCCTGGATTTGCTTGTTGTTTTCATCAACAAACTCCTTCAACGATCTATCTCGGTCAGCAATTGTTTTCTCTGCCTGCTCAGTCTTTTCTTGGAGATTTTTCTCAAACTTAGTCAGACTTTCAATCTTTGTCTGGGCTTCCACCAATTGATCATTAAGAACCTTGACCAACTCCTTATAGTCAATTGCTCGGCGTTGAGCATGATTGATAGTGATGAGTCCCTGAAATGGATAACAAAAAAGTATTTAGAATAAGAACAATCAATAAATCATCGACCCAACCTAGCCCAGCCATGGGATTTCGCGACCCCACCTCATCTGCGCAAGCTCCCAATCACGAACTACCTACCCCATCTGTGCGAATCCTATGTCCAAGACATCTTGGTGTGATGTGGTCATTGTTCTACTTTGGTTGCCCATTGTGTTCAAGAATTTGCACGAAATGGCAGCCAAGGCACCAAAAGCTCACCAACTCCTCTACTCCATCGCTCCACAATGAACCGTCACTTCTAAATCGACCCTATCCCTTCGAATGATAATCCCAAAGGATAGGCGAGGGGAGTTTTCTTATCACAAGTCATTTTCATTTCATTCTTTTATTGTTTTTGCTATTTCTTTTGCTTTGTGGTTGCAGCTTTGCTGATTTAGTGTCTTGTTAGTGTCATTGTCTTGTTTTAGGTTGTGATTTTGCTTGCTTTAGTTGGTGCTTAACTTGGGGCTCGATGATGGCCAATTTTAAAAAAAATAAAACATAAATGCATTCATGTCGCACTCCATCACCTTACCTCTTGTTTAGTGTTCTCGGCTAATAGTACTCAAGTGTTAATGGAGTTTGAAAAATCTTGATGATAGTGTGGATCCCAATTTTGTGTGCATAGCTTGACCAATAATTTCTTCAAACCCTCAAAGTTAGCTAGATTTTTTGGGAGAGCTTAAGTTTCTAGAATTTCTTAGTGGTCCCTTGAGGCAAAATCTGAAACAACACTAAACCGATCACATGATTTAGGCCATCTTTGGACCGTTTGTGACTTTCAAGCCAACCATGTTATATATTTTGTATCCCTGGTCACCCCCATTGGGATTAATTGAATCCATTTCTTTCTTTACCACATGCTAGCCTAGCTATATATACACTTCATTTTACCATGCCCATTGGGCACCTTGGTTTTTCTTGGATTTATGTTGAGTGTGCATCATGAGAAAAGATGAGAGGAGTGTGCCTTTGTGAGTAGTATTTTGGCGAGTGCTATATTGTTTTCCTTTCTTGTTTTCAACATTGGGCACAATGTTGATTATTAAGTTTGGGGGGAGTGTGGATCTCATCTTAAGTTTGGGGGGAGTGGATCTCATCTTGTGTCATTGCCATTATTTTATTTACATTTAGAGATATATATATATATATATAAAGTGTATTTGTAAAGAAAAAGTGCACCCTAGAATTGAAAAAAAAACAACAAAATAGGAAAGAAAAATCAAAGAGTTGCAAATTATATTCATATAGTTAAAAGCAAGTTTGGGGGTGTAGCATCTTATAAAAAAAATAGCATTATGTCTAATTTCCTTTCTTTCTTTCTTTGTTTCTTTCTATGTTAGCAATAAAGAATAATGGCAATAGTGACTTTGATTTTTTTGGGGTAATCTTTTGGGGAAGTGATTGTGAGCTCTTACTGCTTGGTCTTAGAAAAATTAAGGTGTTTTTAAGGTGAATTGAGCCTAAAATGACTTATTTTAACTACACTCACCTAAGCCTTACACTACAAGCTTGTTAAAGACCTTTTGATCCTTGGTTAGTGTTTGTCTACATTAGTGAAGAGGGAATCATTAAGTCAACTTATGGAGGCGATAATTAGGCTTTAGGATCAAGGTTTAGTTTACTTTAGGGAGAATTGAGCATGTTTGGGAAGAGTTATGTATACACTTTAGGGATAAACACTTGATTCTTGATTTGATAGCATCATTAATATTTGAAGAATTTGGTTGAAAACACTTACAAGAGGCATCATATTATCATTTCATTGACATCATCATCTTCTTCAATAAAAGTTTGAGAGCATTTCCCTTGTTAGGCCAAATACTAAGTAAACATCTCCTCTTTGTAGTAGTGTCTTTTCTTTTGTTTCTTTGTTGTGTTGTCTTGTAGTTAGTTGGTTTTTCTTGTATTTCTTCTTTTAGAGTCATCACTCGGAATGAGCAATGGTTTAAGTTTGGGGGTGTGATAACTCTATACTTTAGAGTTATTAATTGAGCTTTTGAACTTAAAAATCTAAGTGAAATAGAATGTTTGTGTTGTTATTGTGTGGTTTTAGTCATTTCGTCTTTTAATTTTGTTTGTGTATTTTGTTTTAATTAATGATAAATCTTGTGGGAAAATAATGGGATTGAGATCTAAAAATGTGATATCTATTTTTGAAGACAAAAAGAAAGGATGCTTGGAAAGCTTGGTGAAAAATGTGCAAAGAAAGTATCTTGGAGCTGAAATCCTGGTACTTTGCTGCAGCAAAGTGTGCACAGCCAGCAACATAAGTTATGCATACTTGGCAAGTCATTAAATGAGGTGGAGTGACATGAAGAGTTGAAGGATGAGGTGGAAAAGAGTTGATATTTTGAGGAAAAATGTGTGGTCCCCACGTGTGGAAAGAAAGAAAAGGGTTTATACCCATTTTTGGAGCCCTAGAGAGAGAACTTGATCTTCTTCAACCTAGTAGCAGCCACCATTTTGAGAGGGATTTGTCATTGTAGAGGGAAGAACACATAACAAAAATGAGAAAGAAAAAGATAAAGAAAAAATATTTTATTTGAGTGTTAGTTTTAGGTTTTGGTATTTTCTTTAGCAATTTTATTTAGAGATTTGACAAAAAAATCAAGAGGAAGAAGAAGAGGATTTTGAGGGAAAAGCTTGGAGTCTTGTGACAAACTCCATATGTGTTTTTCTTCTTATCCTTCTCTAATTTGAAATTTTGTATTTTTGCACATCTATTTATGAGTTAATTTCTATTTTGCTAGTATTGTTTTCTTGACTTGAAATTGTGATTTGGTACTTTGTTGCATGAATGTTTTGGTGGATGAATTTTGTTCATTTAAGTGTGTATATTGTCTAATGCTTACTTTTGTTTGATCACCAATTGTGGGTTGATGGATTAATATTAATTCTGGAAATGTTAATGTTATTGGACACAAACTTGAATGATGCAAGTTCTTAATTTCTTAAATTTGGATTTGTGATTGTATAGGAATATATTATCACCTTGTATGACTTAGAGGAATTGTGCTTATATTGGTGTTCTTGAAATTAATTGGGCATAGTAATATGTTAATTAATTAAAGAACCAAATCATAAACACTTTAGAAAAAGGATTATGACATTTAAATTCCTAGTCAACTCTGCCCAGTTGCTATAGCATTCCTTTGCAGCATGGTTACCATAATTGCATTTTTTAGGACAATTTATTAACTCTAGCTTATTTCTTCAAATAGTTGTTGCTTGCTTATTTTAGTTCATGTTCATGTTCATGTTCATCTTTTTATTTTATTTTCTTTGAAACCATTTTGTGAGTAATTAGTTTGCGAATTAATTTTCCAATTTTCAATCACTGTGGAGACGATACTTAACTTATCATTTTATTACTTGTTTGACGACTGTGTACACTTGCACACACTATTAATTTCGCAACAGTGCTTTGTCGGGTTACCTAATGACGCACATGCAATTGCTACTAAGACTGGCTTTGTTTTGTTGGCTGATGGGTTGATACTTGAGCATGTCTTATTTGTACCACAGTTACATTGCAATTTAATCTCGATGTCACAATTAATTGATGATTCTAAATGCTTTTTATGATTCAGTGATTCTTTATGTGCTACACAAGACCAAAGTTCGGGGAGTCTGATTGGAGGTAATGAACGTAAGGATGGACTCTATTACTTTCAGCGGATTCCTACAGTGTGTGTGGTAATGGTTCAAGAGATTTCAGAGTTTGAGTTGTGGCATCGATGCCTAGGGCATCTGTCAGATAGAGTCGTCAAGTTAGTTCCTGCTATTACTTCTAGTACTACAAGAAAGAGATTGAATAGAACTTGTGATGTTTGTCCTCAAGGAAAACAAAAACGTGATAGTTTTCCAGCTAGTAGAATTTTTGAACTTATTCATTGTGATTTGTGAAGACTAAATAAGATACCCTTTTTGTGTGGAGCACAATATTTTTTGACTTTGGTTGATGATTTTTCATGTGTTGTATGGTTATATTTACTACATTCAAAAACAAAAGTTTATTAAGTTTTTTGTTCATTCTTTGCTATGATTGCACGCCAGCTTGAGACAAATGTAAAATTAGTAAGGAGTGATAATGGTACTGAGTTTAAATGCATGCTGGATTATTTTGACGATAATGGAATTATTTTTCAAACATCTTGTGCTGGGACTCCTCAACAAAATGGTCGTGTTGAACGTGGACATCAACATATTCTTAATGTTGGTCGGACTTTGATGTTCCAAGGCAATCTTCCTATCACTTTTTGGGGTGAATGTGTGCTTGGTGCAGTTTATCTCATTAACAAAACTCCTTCTGCTTTGCTAAAAAATAGAACTCCTTTTGAAATTCTATTTGGCTAGACACCTGATTTTGATGAACTTAAGGTCTTTGGTTGTTTTGCTTTTGCCCACAATCAAAACGCCAAAGGCAATAAATTTGCTCCATGGAGTAGGAAGTGTGTCTTTATTGGTTATCCGCATGGGAAAAAGGGTTGGAAGTTGTATGATCTTCAGACATGTGACATCTTTGTATCACGAGATGTAAAGTTTCATGAAAATTAATTTCCTTATGAGAATGTCACTAATTCTCTCGTGCTTGCTTCTTCCTTGATGGCATCTGCTCCCATCGGGGGGGTTGTTGTTGATTTTTTGGATGATTTGGAGTCTATTTTGGTTGAAGACCAAGAAACGACTGAGATTGGGAATGATACTATGATAGATACGGACCTGCCCCGTGCTTTGACTCCATTGCCTACTGTTGTCGTGCCTCCAAATGAGTCCACCGATGACTTAGGCCGAGGCTTGCGTGATAAGTGCCCCTCGGTCCTTCTTCATGATTTTGTTACCCACATTGTACAATCTTTCAAGTCTATCTACGTGTTCATTGCCTTCTTCCAGCTCCTTAGGTACTTCTTATCCTATAGCACATTTTATGAATTGTAATAAGTTTTCTCCACGACATCGTGTTTTTCTTGCAGCTATCACTGCTGGCATTGGGCCTCATTCTTTATAGAAGCTATGCAAGATGAAGGTTGGCGTGAGGCTATGTAAAACGAGATTGCTACTTTAGAAGCTAATAAAACATTGGAAATGGCAGCTTTACGTCCACACAAAGAGGCTTTTGGCTCTAAATGGGTATACAAAATCAAATATCATGTTGATGGGCAGGTTGAGCGACTTAAGGCCTGGCTTGTTATTTTTGGCAATCATCGGATTGAGGGGGTTGTTTATAATGAAACTTTTCCTCCAGTTGCAAAA
Source organism: Humulus lupulus (assembly GCF_963169125.1). Lineage (NCBI taxonomy): Eukaryota > Viridiplantae > Streptophyta > Magnoliopsida > Rosales > Cannabaceae > Humulus > Humulus lupulus. Next base: position 18,073,646 of record NC_084801.1, on the reverse strand, counting down.
GTTGTCACTGTTCGTGCCTTCTTAGCAGTTGCAACAGTAAAAAATTGGGCCTTCCATCAAATGGATGTTCATAACGCTTTTCTGCATGGTGATATTGATGAAGAAGTTTACATGAAACTTCCTCCTGGCTTCAACGTCAACACACCAGGTTTAGTTTGTAGCCTCAAGAAGTTGTTGTATGGCTTACGACAAGCTCTGCAGTGTTGGTTTGCTAAGTTAGCTGCTTCTTTGAAGAATTATGGTTTTCTTCAGTCCCATTCATAGTATTCTCTGTTTACTCTCCATCATGGATCGGTCCAACTTAATGTCCTTGCATATGTTGATGATCTGATTCTTTTTTGTAATGATGCTTCCGATGTTGATCGTTTCAAGGCCTATTTGCATGAATGTTTCATATGAAAGATTTGGGCATCCTGAATTATTTTCTTAGCATTGAGGTTGCTCGGAATTTTGAAGGTATTTTTCTATGCCAACGGAAGTAGACTCTTAAAATTATTGCTGAAGCTGGCTTGCTGGGAGCTCGTCCCGCTAGTTTTCCTATTGAGCGAAACCATAATCTGGCTCTTGCCCAAGGTCCTTTGCTTACTAGTCCAGAAAGGTATAGACGTCTTGTGGGTCGTCTCATTTACTTATCCTTCACTCGTCCTGACTTGGTTTATACTGTACACATTTTGGCTCAATTTATGCAACAACCTCGTCACGATCATTGGGATGCAGGGCTTCGTACTGTTCGTTACTTAAAAGGATGTTTGGGTCAAGGCATTCATCTTTGTGTTGATTGTGAGTTGTCACTGACAGGTTGGTGTGACTTTGATTGGGCCACTTTCCCCTTGACTAGACGATCGCTTACTGGTTGGATAGTGTTTCTTGGTTCTTCCCCGATCTCTTGGAAAACCAAGAAACAACATACGGTTCTCAGTCTTCTGCTGAGGTCGAGTATCGTTCTATGGCGGCACTCACTTCAGAGTTGAAATGGCTAAAGGCACTGCTTGCCAGTCTGGGTGTTGCCCATCAGCCTCCTATGCGCTTATTCTGTGATAGTCAGTCGACCCTATATATTGCTCATAATCCTATCTTCCATGAGCGTACGAAGTATATTGAAGTTGATTGTCATTATGTTCATGATGTCATTCGTGACGACATTATTTCTACCACTCATGTGTCTACTGATGATCAGCTTGCCGACATCTTCACCAAGGCACTTGGCAAGTGCAAATTTTTGTATTTACTTCGCAAGTTGGGCATTTGTGATCTCCATGCTCCAACTTGATGGGGGTATTAATGAATAATTGTATATGAGCTGTATTTCGTGTATATTTACTATGGGCTTAGGCCCTAATCTTAATACTTTAGTTTGTATATATTTCCCTATGGGTGAATCGGTGAATTTAAGGAAACCAATTCTACCAATTTTGTCAATTTGGTATTTAAGTTGTGTTTGAGACTAACGGGAGCAAGAATATGAACTTGAGGTCTAGTATTTGAGATTAGGGGAAGAAGAAGATGAATATGGGGTCTGGAAAAACGAAGAAAAGCATAAATTTTTTTTTAGAAAAAAGTCTAAATATGTTTATTATTTTTTGGATAAAATGTTTATTTTAATTTTTAGTTTTGGGTTTAATTTCATACCAGTTTCTAAAATGATTTTTAATAAAGTTTTATGTTATATAATTAAAATTAGTTTAAATTTATTTTTAAATACATAAAAAAATTAATATATTTTTTAATATTTTTGGATTTTATAATTTTAAATCATTTTTATTTATTTTCAAATGACTTTTTAATATTTAAATAAAATAAAAAAAAATTAGACCAATCAGGGTATTTCTACACGAGTCTGGTCAAATTTAACAGCCCAAGGACCAATGTCTGCACCAAATAAGTAACACTAAGCATTATTACGGCCAAATATTTTTACTTAGGTATTTAAGTGCAGCAAATCTAACAACATAAATATTATTACCGCAAATTTTATATAGATATTTAAGTACAACAAATCTAATATTTTGGCCAGTGTTAAAATGTTTAGCATTTCTCTTATTATATTAACGTAGACCAGTGTATAAAATCACATGCTTAAGGTCATGAAGGGCAGAGCTGGGAAATTGCTACAGATTGGGGCCAAGTAAAAGAAAATATATATTTTTACGAAAATTGTATTTTTGACCATGCATTTAACACATATTATTAAAAAAAAAACCTTGTTTTTCCCAATATTTTAAGAGGCTCAACTTGTTTTGAGGCCGAAGTCATCTTTAGTAAATACTTCATTCACGATAATATGCAATACGTGTGGCAATGTATGCATTTTGGTTAGGTTCTTGTATGGTAGACATGTTATTTATTTTCAAACTCACATACAAAACAAAGTAGGAGAAATAGGACTGAGAGAGACATGTAGGCTGTAGCATTAAATTTTAATGCAATGAGACTGAGAGAGACATGTAGGCTGTGGCATTAAATTTTATAATTATTATTTTCTTAGAAAAAGTACAATTTTGTTTAATTTTTATATTTATTATCTTTTTGGACCAGTTCGAAATGCATGGAGATTTGCGTGACTTTTGTCCAGTGTATATTTTAATTGGAATTATTTTTATGTTTCTGAAAAATAAAATAAAATATTTATAAATAAAACAAATAAATATTTTTTTACAAGGATATTAAAAATGGATGATAGTGATGAGTTTGTACTGGAAAGATAAAAGGTAGGAACTGTTCTTTTTTTCTTTATTAAATAAATATGGTAAGTACAGCTTTTGGTATGTATGGCAACCCAAAACTTCATAATCATATTCATATTCATATGGCACATCTTCACCAATAAATAATAAATAAAAATAAATTAACTATTCATTTTAATGTTATTTTTTAGGAAAATTATATGGTTGAGTATTTTTTTTAGAAAATTATTTTTCAATTTAATTAACCTCTATGAAGGAGGATCGCCTTTAGGTGGTGTTTCATTGTTTTGAGTAAATGGAATGAGAATAGGAATAACAATAGGAATGGAAAAGAAAAGAAAATTGATCATTTTATTTGTTTAAGCTTTGGAATGAAAAACAAGTAAACAAATGAATGAATAATTTTTTGACAAATATACCTTACTAATGAAATAAATATATTTTTTAGTGAATAAGACTTATTTTATTTTTAGAAATTAAATAAATTTCAAATAAATTAATTATAAATTATTATTTTTAGTTGAAAGAAACAATAATTATAAAATTTTCAAATCTTAATATTCTCTATTTTAAATAATTATAAATTTCATATATGACTCCCATGTATTTTAAAATCATTTTAAATTAATGAAGTTGCTCTAGTCTACGTTTCAATAAAAAATGCAATTAATTATTTTACAATAATATATATTATAACAAATATCCAAAAGTCTTAAACAAACCTGCCTAAAAGAAAGAAATAAAGAAAGAAAGAAAAAACACGTAGGTAAGGACAATTTAGGAAAAAGATAAACAATATAAATGGAATTAGAATTCCAGTGGTGTTCGGGCTGAATGAGAATTACAATGGAAAAGTTTTCTTAGATTCAATTTTCAAACCAAACGAAGGATTCCTACCATTTCTAATTCCATTCCGGTGAACCAAACATCACGTTAATGGGGTGTTAATGAGGTGGGCATTCCCCACCTAAACAAAAAAAAAAAGGCAAGAAAATAGACAATTTTTTATCTTCAAATGTTAAACAGGCCATGAATAAGGTTGACAAATAAGGTTGACACTACTCGCCCTAAAGGAGTCATGTTTAATTTTTTATTAACTTTTCATTTTGTTTGTTTTTTTTTGTGTATTAGTAATTTTTTATTGATTTTTAATTTTAATTTGGGTAATATTTAGTAATTTGAATAATTAACATAGTGTAATTTTATTTTATTTAAAAAAAAATGAAAATTCCATTAAAAAAATAGGCAAACATCAACTACCCAAGAGTGTACAAAGAATAATCTCGATATGCAAATAAGATGCAACTCATCTCAGAGCTTAAAGCATCTCGACACTTAACTCTGTCATAGTGTTAGGCCATTAGATCCCTCACAGAGAATAATGACAAGGATCAACATGACAAAGTGAATGAAACATCACCACACAAAAGACATTATTCACTAAATGAAAACATAGATATAACAACTCAAAACAAAACAAACAAAAAATAAATTGACAAAAAGGTACAACTAAAGAGGACCACAACACCCCGATCTCAATTACAAAGCTATTCGTCGTGAAACTAAACCCAACCCACCACATCACTTTATCACAGGCCATCCTTACAACCAGGCCTAAATTTGCCGCATTCGATCCCAATCTATAATTTTTATTAAATCCACCTTTTATTTTATTTTATTTTTTAAATAAATAGATTTTTATGGAGATTCCTGTCCCAATGAGGATTTTTATTAAATCCACCTTTTATTTTATTTTCTAAATATGTGGGAGGGCAGAGATGAAAAATAAAATGGTTAATGGGAACTGGAACAAAGGAGTATCATCTTATTAATAATGACAAAGCTAGAAATTATTTCTTAAAAAAACTAATGATATTTTTTAATTTTTAGGAGACTTTATTACATTTTTTTCTAAAATGTTAAATGATAATAATATTTCTAAACAAAAATTAGAGGCTATTGTCCATATGTAATAACCAGGTTATTATTTTATTAGCTCCTTAAATATGACATTATGTTATATTTTACTATGGTTTATAATTTGAGTTGTGAAATTAAAAAGATTGTTTTAGAAATGTTTATATTATAAGCTATGAATTTATAAATAATTTTAATTTGGATAATTATAATTATTGGGGTTATTATTAATAGATTTTTATTTACTTAATGGAACTTAGAAACACATGATTAATTTAGTGTATAGTTTATTTTTTTCCAGAAAATAAGAGTTAATAAAAGATGTACACATGTTATTGGTGGTAAATGTTATACACAAGTGGCATCAATTTAAGTCCTATTTATTTGAATTACAAGACATGGGTGAAATTTCCTATAGTGTAGCTAGTTGGAATTTTTAAGCATATTACAAAATTGATTTATTAGGTGGCATAAGAAACTTGTGTTAAGGAACCAAAGATTCACTTGATTGAAGACCAAAATAGGGTGGTGTGTGAAGCATGAAACAAGGAGAAAAAATTGACAAGTTTGAATCGCTATAGGTGGCATGGAGCTTAGTTTGAATTTAAGTAGGCTATGTGTCAAAGGAAGCTTGCAAAATGGAGCTAGAACAACTATTAATGTGGAGTCAAAAACTATAAGTAGAGATTTTAGTGTGATGGTTGAAGTTTAGTTGACACAATTTGAATTTGAATTGTGTAGTTATAGGCGTGGGAGACTAGTAAGGAAGCAAGAGTGGACCATGACACCAATTTTGTTATACTAGAGAGCATGTGGCATTAAAAGAGAATGTGTAGCATCTTAATAAGGTGTTGAATAGGCTTGGCTGAAACTACTAAGAGGAGGGAAGATTAAATTTTAAAAACTTGTCTGATGATAGTAGAGAAGATTAAGGAAAGGAGTTAGAGCCAAGAGCCTATAAATAGAGCATTGTGTTGGGGTTTTATGCCCTAATTAAAACCGAATTTCTTTGTAATCTCATTTTATTATCAATAACAGAATAGAAATCTTTTTTTGACTTAGTCAATTACTTTGCTTGCATGTTTTATTTTCATGATCATTTGTTTAATATAAATTTCTATTAAATCCCGAGCATATAGCTAATCATATTTATAGTGATGTAATCAAAATAGAATATAAATTTGATTATATGTTCAAAATAAGTTAGTCCTAAGATTAGTCAGTGCACAGGATTTACACTGACTTGCCAATCTACGATATGATCTACTTACACATCGTAGTGTTATGTTCTTCCCAGAGCATTAACACAGTAGATAAGATCGGATGTATTTGTTACATCAGATTGGATCGATATTGACACTTGATAGGATAAGTAAACATACCGTTATTATCTATTCTAGTCATATCATATAGTTGATCATAGGTCAATTCAATCTCAATTCTGAGTGATTAGTATTCTAACTGATTGTATTATTTGAGTTCTTTGACTTGTTCGTTACCAGTTTACCCTACGGACTAGCCCATACTTACATCTTGGGAACTCGGTAGTTTAATTGAGTGGGAGTGTTAATCATAGATATGAACATCTATAGCTTTTGATGAAGAAGTGAAAAGAGGGTTTCCCTTTAGTTTGGTTCAAGGTGCTAAATGATATAGATCTCATTTCAGTAATTAATATTAGTTTACTGAAATATCATTTACAATGAACTAAGTGTTTTAAGGATAAAATACAGTGAGGGGTAAAACGATATTTTAGTCACATCTCATTGTAGACCGTCTATAGAGGATTGAGTGACAATTATGGTTGTAACAATGGATAATTAATAACGTATCTATATTACTGATAGAGCGTTCTATAAATTCAAGAGTGTAATTCCGAGTCTTTAGTAAAGTCACGAGGAATTAATAAGTTAGTAAATTTTTTTGTTAGATTTATGATAACTTATTCGAGCTTGATTTTATAGGCCCATGGTCCCCACTGTACCTTGGATAAAATCATCTAGATAGTCTCAATTAATTGATTTAATTATCAAATAGAATTATCAAAGTTGACCAGGTCAATTTTGGATAGTTTCACAGAGTTATACAATTTAAAGAAGAAAAGAGAAATTATGACAGATTTATTAATTAAGATAAATTTGTATCTAAATTCATAAATGAGTTTAAATCAAGGTTCAAATTATAACTAATTAATTTGGTAAAGGATTTGAATCATTATTTAATTAATATAGAAAATAATACTCACCTTGATTTTAAGTCCAACGATGTTATAATTAAATGGGAAATTTCACGGGCCTAAAGCCCATGATAATTTCAACCTAGGGTTGTTATGCTATTATTTTATTGATTTTTTTAATTTAAGAAATGACTTAATTGAGCCTATAAAAGGAATGCTAAGTGAGAGTTGAAATCATATTTTAAAACACAAGTTTCTAAGAAGATCTACCTGGTTTTAGATTCTCTCTACTGCATAAGTCATTTTCTAAGCCTCAAGTTTTCTCTTCTATTTTTCTTCTCTCTGTATCTATCTCATGTGTTGAGAATTGTCCACCCTAGTCTAGGTGATTCTAAGGATACTTTGGAAGGCTGTGAAAAAAATTGAAGAACGGTTCAATTTCTTGGTAATATTCTGCGATAGAAAGGATATAAGGGTTAGAGAAACTGAATGAAGGACTCTATCATTCCACTGCATATAATGTAAGTGTTCTTATCCTTATTTCTGTTTGAATTCAATTTTAGAAACATGTTCTAGGTTGTCTCATATTAATGTATTTAATATAAGATCTACATGAAAATAAACAAGATCCTGTATAACTTTTCCCAACATATTAGTGCTCTTCATTTTCACACACTCAAAGTTTCCAACTCTTCTATTTTCGAAAATTGCTAAGCAAGATTTTACTCTCTTAAGCTCTTCCATTTTGCTCACAAACACTCCACCTAGCCAAAACCACAAAGAACCCTACTGGTGTTTGAATTCTTCTTCTTCCTTTCTCTTGTGTTCGAATTCTAGTGTCGTCACCATCACCATCATCATTTCCTCACTTGGCCGAGACATACCCTAGCCCAAGTCACCATTTTCTAGCCGAAACACTATACTATTTATCAAGCATCATAAAGTTCAAACCCTAGTTATTTCAAAGAAAGTCGTTGTTCTCTCTTTAACGCCCCTATTTGCCTATCTTCATTAAAATACTAATTTTAATAATAGCTCAAAAGATTTCATAACTTTGTCTGAAAACACAGTGAGACCTTATTGGAAATACATGCAGAGTTTGGATCCAATGTTCAAGACAAAAGAGAATTTGATGCAGCCTTAAAAATAAACAAATACATCCCAATGATAGATTAACATAAGAAAGACTCTAAGGCACTATGGCGTTTCAGATCGTTTCCTTGTTCATTGGCTCTCCGCAGCATACATACATACTTATGGAAAACTGACTCAGCTCACCATGCATGCCAAACAAGTCTATCTAGTGTCCACTTGCAAGGGGAAAAAGTAAGGGGGTGGGCTAAAAGACCAGTAAGGAAGTACAAACAATACATACAAGCATAAGTGACATATTTCATACATTCTTAACATACTTTTCTTATAGCAATCTCTATCAACCCAAGTCATAATCATAAACATGATACTATTTGCGACATAAGCATAATCGTACATCATAAGATTGTAATCATAACCATAAGATTATTTGCAACATGATGGCATTATAAGCGGATGAGCAGTCTACTACCACAATGGTGCAATATTTGAAGGCATGGTGAACCACTTCTCCAAGTGCCACTGACAGCTTGATCTGCCCCATCAGAATTAAACCTTCGCCCAAGAACCCGTAAAGTATTGAGGTGCATGGGGAAAGGTTTCTTATCGTCAACCCGATCCTTTTGAAGGTTGAATTGAATAGTATGTTCACGGAACTCCCGTTATCCACCGGGATCCGAGCTACCATTTTGTTGGAAATCTGGCTCTCGACAACAAACACATTGTGGTGGGGGAAGTTCACTCTCCGAGCATCATCCTTAGAGAAGGTGATGATCGGGTCTGTCATCCGAGGCATTTGTGCTGGAAGCTGGGCCAGCTCCAGCACTACATCATCATGATTTAGGGCCCGCCCATAACATTTATGCAAGCCCCTTGATGTGTCCCCCAGGTGGGGTCCTCCAGATATCGTCCCTACCCTTCCGTTCACTGGAGGAGGTCCATGGGTTGCCTGCTGCGGTGCTGCATGTACTTGGCCTAAGGCTTGAAGAGGCGCTACCTGTTGTGGAGCAGGCAAAGCCATGCCAGGAGCCTGAGCAAAGCGTGCTCCAGCCCTGGCGTACTGGTATTGATGTCATAACTTGATGAGATTCTCAATCTCATCTCAAAGTTATCTACACTCGTTGTTGTGGTGTCCAACGTCATTGTGGAACTTGCAGAACTTCGTGGTGTCCCTTCGCTCCCTGTCCCTCCGAATGGGTTGAGGTCTCCGGTAGTGGACTTGATGCTACATGGCAAGGATGATGTTTTCTCCAGAATCCACCAAGTCGGTGTACTCGGAATACTGAGGAGTGTACCTTTCCTCGGGAGTGCCAGTTCTCTTGGGCTTCTTGTTGGTAACTGGTTTACCATGTGCGTAGCAGAAAGCATGGAGTGGTGGGCCCAGAGATTTCAAAAAATATATATTTCAACATTCTTTAAAAAAAATCGGATCCATTAGTATGCAAAATATTAATCAAAGAGAAAGAAAAAGATGAAGATTTACCAGTTGTAGAACAATCAAGAATCATCGCTGTCTTTTAGTAACTCCAACGAACATCAAATCCAAAGCAGCATTGTGAATACTCAAACCAAGATCTTCCAAGATATATCCCTACACCTCAAGACGTGTGTGGGCACGTAGAGTAATGGTGGGCAATTTTTTGATTCACAATATGTTCTCAACTCATGAGATCTTGGAACATTAGGTCTGAGACAGTTTTCAGGGATAGGAAAATATTATGTTATATTATTCTCTCTCTATGAAAAGCTTAGAATTTTTCTCTCTATAATATTCTCTCACTTAAGTGTATCTTGAAACAATTTCTATCTAATAGATTTATAAAAGAATTAATTAAATTTAAAATTCAAAATTAAAATTATAAACCAATTATTAAATAAATAAAAGAAATATCAAGATCCAATCTTAAACCTTGTTACACGCCAACTACAGTGTGTGTTCAAACTACTTTCTTTTAATTATTATTTAATAATTATTTATTCAAAAATATAAAAACTTGACAACTTATCTTATCAGATTAATTAAAGAGTAAATATCATTTCATATTCAAATCCAATTTGAATTATTAGAATTATATTTTCACATTATTTTAAAAACATAAAACTAATTAATTCAAAATTAATTATCCTAATTATTTGTTTACCCAAAAAAGATTCACTTGATGATGTGGCAAGATTAGTACACACGTGGGATACGCATGATCGTTTAAATGGTTATGCTCTGGTCGACCATCGACCAGAAGAGAATTCGTACGGCAGAAGGCATATTTCGTAGGCGACCAGGACTAGTCGTAATATATCAGATATTTTCTAAAGATATTTGATCTTGCATTTATGTAATAATTATAATTTCGATTATTATTAAGATACGTTTGTATTAAATGTAATCAAGGCCCATAATTAGATCCTTGAGCCTATAAATAAGGCTCAAAGGGCTCATGAGAAGGATCTTTAGAGACTGAGAGAGAAAATCATTATTCTTACGCAATTATTTGTATCTATTACTAAGCTTGTGAAACTTGGTAAACCCTTGTTTTCCGGTCACAGGTTTTCATTACATTAATAAGAACACTAAGTGGACGTAGGTCATTACCATCACTTAGGGTCGAACCACTATAAATCCTTGTGTCATTTATCTTCTTGACTTGAATTCATCTAATTTATGTCGTTTTATTTGACTTTGTGTTGTTGACCGAATCGAGGGTCAACATTTTGGTGCTTTCATTGAGAGCTGAACTCAAGATCTCCAAGAAGAGAAAATGGCGAAAACAACTAGGAAAATGGATACACCTCTGAGAATGTGCCGAACAAACCTCCTCCACAAGGTGTAGCTGAGGATGAGCCATAGGTGGAATTGGAAGATGAAGAGATGGATGTTGAAACTTTAAGGACGACTTTGATTGTGTTGCAAGAAGAATTAGCTAATTTGAGAGCTAATCAAGAGAATGTGGCTGAAACAATGGTGTTGCAGCAGAGGGAGATTGATCGGCAACGCCAAAAGCTGAATGAGCGGCAGGCTGACATGGACCGCCGGCAAAGGGATGTCACTGCAGCCTTGGAGGCAGCCATTCAATTGGCACATGGACAACCTGCACCTGCCTCCCAACTAGATCAACCACCTAGTACTCACCCACAACAAAATTCACATTCAAAACTTCCCCAGCATCACCACAATCTGCCACAACCAATGCATCCCCAGAGGCTAGAGCAACCCCCTACTACTCAACAGGAGAGGCCTTTCCAGGATCCTGAGCAGCAACCACCCTCTCGCAATGGTCGAGAAAACACCCAGCAACAAAGGCAGAATAGGGTCGGACAACATCCTTGAATCCCTAAACGCCAGACAGTTGAGGAACAAAACCCTCTGAACAGAGGACAACGTCCTTCAAGGGGGTAGAAGGTAGGTGGAGTCAGGCTCTACGGTCAGGGGTCCCTCACGACATAACAATGCCAGGGGACCTACCGACCAACGCAGGCCTCCACCTATCTATCGGGACGTTCCAGCAGGGAGAGAGGGAAATAGTGCAAACAGCAGGTCGCACCATCATAGGTCACAATTTAGAGATGACCATGATTATAATGAGGCGGATTCTGGCAGGAAGAATGCTGGTCAGCGGCAAGAGGAGAGGGGTGAAAGACAGAACCCCCCGCCAATGGAGAACCGACCAATAGGCCAGAATGCTGGGGGGCAACCTAAACAACCCAATGTCTTTGACCGACTAGGTGTGAGCGAGCAAAGGCGTAGGGATGAAGATCTGAGGGATGTTCTCAATTATCGAAGGGAAAGGCACGACGAGTATTCTCCCCCAACACCAGTCACTCCAGCAGTACCAGATGTTGTACAGGCCCAGCTAGATGCTTTAAATCAGGTCGTCCAACAACTGGTTGGGAACCGGACATCCTATATAGAATTTGATCAGAGAAAGCGCACTCCATTTATGCAAAAAATCGATGTGGCAGAGACTCCAAGAAAATTTAAAATGTCGATCTTGCCCAAATTCACTAGATTAGAAGATCCTGTATCTCACGTTAACAAATTCGAGATATAGATGAACATCCAAAATGTGTCAGACGATGCTCGGTGCATAATTTTTCCGGCAACTTTATCCGAAACTGCTCAGGAGTGGTTTTTCAAATTCCCTTAAGCTAGTATAGTTTCTTGGCAAATGTTTGTAATGAAGTTTTATGGACAGTTCTATGCTGGTCAAGTACATCCAACCGAGGCCAATTAGCTGGTCGAAGTACGCCAGAAGGAAGGAGAGACCTTGAAGGGGTATATTCAATGATTCATGCGAGCAGTTGTTGGGGCCAAGACGGTTGGGGATGACGGAAAGATGATGGCTCTCACTACTGGGGTATGATGCCACTCATCCCTCTGGAATAGTTTACAAAAGAATGGAGTCAAGAGCACTCAGGAATTTCTGGACCGAGCAGCCATGTATATCAAGCTCGAGGAGGGCATTGCCAATGAAGGAAAGTCTCCTACAGACGACCAGGGCTAGAAAGAAGATCCCACCAAAGCCGCCAATGGATCTGGTAAAACCAATGGCAACGATACAAATAATGGGAAGAATGGGGGAAAAAGGGTGAACCACGAGCCGATAACGTCTGATAACAAGCGCCCGAAATAGAATAGATACGAGCTAAGGTTCACCAATTACACGACCCTAGTCAATAGCAGAGCAGAGGTGTACCAGGCCAGTCACACTATGGTTCCCTTTAGGCGATCAGCCCCAATCAGGAAAGATATCTCCAAGAGAGACACTACCAAGTTTTTTCGTTTTCATAACGATTATGGCCACGACACCAACGAGTGCAACCAGCTCAAGGATGAGATTGAGTTCCTTATCATACAAGGACATCTAAGAAGATATGTACGAGCGACAGGAGGTTATCAACAAGAGGCTCAAGGAGGCAACGAGCAGGCACCTTTACTCCAACACTCGCCTCCTTTACAGCGAGCTCCAGTCGCTGGTACATTGCTAACCATCTGCAGAGGACCACACATATCATGTGACAGTGGAAAAGCAAGAGAAAGGTATGCCAGAACCTTACGTCACGATCAGGATATTGAAATGTTGAACGTCAAGGAGCGAACTCCCAAAAAAGCTCGAATAGAGGAAGAATCAATAACTTTCTCCGTGCTAGACGCTCAGCATGTTCGATTTCCCCACTCAGATCCTCTGGTCGTGGATGTTCAGATCGCCAACATGATGGTCAAGCGAGTGTTGGTGGATACACGAAGCTTAGTCAACATTTTGTATAAATCTTCTCTAGAAATTATGAAATTTTTAGTGCAAGATTTTGAACCATGCAACCAAACCATTTATGGTTTTTCCGGAGAAGGGCTCGCACCGACTGGCTCGATCAAGCTTCCAGTCACAGCAAGGGCAGCACCTGCGGACAGGACATTACTCGCTACTTTCATAGTAGTTGATTGTCCTTTCGCATATAACGTTGTGATTGGAAGGCCTATTCTCGTCGATCTACGGGCAATGACCTCAGTATGGCATTTGGCCATGAAGTTTCAAACCGACGCAGGAATTGGATGCATATTGGGAAACCAGCGAGAAGCATGGGAATGTTATAAATCCTCGATCACAAAAGCAAAAAGAGGCAGATCGGGAGAAAAAGCCGAGAAAAGATTGCTAGTGACAAATGAAATACAAGCCCAATCAGGTGAACAGGTCACCAAATAGGGTGTTGCCCAAAGTGAGGATAGGGATTTAGATCCTCGCTTTGGGGATTTCGAAGAGAATGTTGGATCTGTGGAAGACCTCGAGGAGGTCCAATTAGAAGAACCATATCCGACCAAGGTTGTGAAAGTCGGTAAAAACTTAGAGACAACAACAAAAAACAAACTGGTGGAATTTTTGAAAGAGCACCAGGAGGTGTTTTCCTGGTCGCATAAAGATATGGTTGGGATAGACCCAACGGTGATCAGCCATGTCTTAAATATAGACAAAAACTTTCCACCTGTGCAACAAAAAAGAAGGCTGCTCGACAAAGACAGATCAAAGGCCCTAAAAGAAGAAGTCAAGAAGATGAAGGAAAATGGATTCATTAGGGTAGCATTTTATCCATCTTGGGTCTCTAATGTCGTACTGGTTCCCAAGCCGAATGGAAAGGGGAGGACGTGTGTGGATTCACAGACCTTAATAAAGCTTGTCCGAAGGATTGTTTCCCACTTCCAAGAATCGACCAGCTGGTCGATGCTACATCAGGGCATGAAATTTTATCGTTCATGGATGCATACTCTGGATACAATCAAATCAGTATGCATCCACCTGATGAGGATCACACTAGCTTTCGAACAGATACGGGACTTTACTATTATAAAGTAATGCCATTCGGTTTGAAAAATGCTGGTGCGACTTACTAGTGACTGGTCAACCATATGTTCAAAGAGCTTATCGGCGTTAACATGGAAGTATATGTCCATGACATGCTGGTTAAGTCAAAGAAGATCGAAGAACACATCAAAGACCTACAAGAATGCTTCAACATCTTGAACAAATATCAGATGAAGTTGAACCCTCTCAAGTGTTCCTTTGGTGTTGGATCAGGAAATTTTTTGGGATTCATAGTAAACTCACGAGGAATCGAAGCTAATCCCGAAAAGATTCAAGCACTGATCGAGATGCAGTCTCTTGCCAAGATTAAAGATGTTCAAAGCCTAACTGGAAGGATTGCCGCCCTGAGTAGATTCATATCCAAGTCAATGGACAAGTGTACTCCATTTTTTAATCTACTCATGGGCAACAAGAAGTTTGATTGGACAGAATAGTGCGAGCAGGCCTTTCAGGCGTTAAAATCCCACATGTCACAACCACCAATCTTGTCCAAGCCAGTCGAAAAAGAAACTGTGTTCGTCTACTTGGCAGTCACAGAGTATACTGCTAGTGCTGTTTTAAGCAAAGAAGAAGACAACATTCAGAAAGCAGTATATTATGTAAGCAAGAGGTTAGTGGGAGCAGAATTGCGGTATCCACCCATTGAAAAGTTGGCCTATTGCTTAATTCTAGCCTCTAGAAAGCTGCGACCCTACTTTCAAGCTCACCCCATCGTGGTACTCACCGACCAACCATTACGGCAAGTCTTGTAGAAACTAGAAGTCGTTGGTCGGTTATTAAAATGGGTAGTTGAACTAGGGTCGTTCGACATTTCCCATTCTCCACGAGCAGCTGTGAAAGGACAAGCTCTAACAGATTTCGTCGCAGAATTCACCAGAATCCCAGTTAGCAAACCGATGGAAGAAAATGAAAGTCAAAATCAAAGTCCTTCTTGGAAGTTGTTTGTAGACGGCTCTTCCAATGAACACAATGTAGGATCAGGTTTGATCCTAATCACACCCGAAGGACATCGGTTCCATTGTGCAATCAGATTCAACTTTACAGCGTCCAACAATGAAGCCGAGTACAAAGCTCTGCTCGTAGGATTAAGACTAGCTAAGGACATGGATATAAAGTCACTAGAAATATATAGCGATTCCCAACTAGTAGTTAATCAAATTATGGGAAAGTATCAAGCTAGGGGTCTCAGGGAGGCTGCTTATTTGAATAAAGCAAAAGACTTATTGTCACAATTCGAACAATTTACTCTCCAACAAGTGCCTCGCGATCAGAATTCAAATGTTGATGCCTTGACCAAGTTAGCAAGTGCGAAATATGCCGACGCCCTAAGCATAGTACCAGTTGAACATTTGTTGGCACCGAGCATTCAAGTACAAGAACCTCGCTAGTGATTCAAGCAACAGACACATGGATGACGCCCATCGTCGAATACCTCGAGTAGGGATTGCTACCAGCAGAAAGAAACAAGGCGAGGATGCTTCAGAGACAATCTATCACATTATTGTCAAGGCAATGGCAGTATCCCATATTTTGATTTGTTGATTATTTGAGTTTGGGAACAAATGGAATTTGAGTAGCTTAATTTTATAAAGCCAAGTTTTAAGTGTTTTTTGCTTCCTATTATTAAGTTCATTTATGTATAGAGACTATTTACTTCATTTAGATTTGATGAATTAGATTTTTGGACATGATTATTGTTTACCTTGTATGATAACTTTCTAAATGTGTGAATATGTTATTGGTCAGTGGCGTTATTCATATTTGTTAGTTTTAGAAGTTAGCAGGTGTGATAAGTTATTATATACGATTGCTACTAAAAGATATTACAATACATATACATATATTAAAAAATTTATGTAGCAGCAAATTTTAATGGGATAGTAAATTTATATTTTTTCCATTCTATTTACTCGTATCTCTTCTGAAAAAAGGGAAGGAATATTGAGAGAGATTATATGCTTTTGTATCATAATTATAAGATTCAATTCAAATTGTACCAAAACTTCACACATATAATAATATATTTAATATTATCCAGAAGAATAATTATTTGAATTTAAATTTATATTCATATACAAAAAGATATTTTTTTTATAAAATATCTTTAATCTTAAAAAAAAGTCTGCAAAAATAGAAATGAACATATTATTATAAATAAAAAAATTAATATCTTATTTAAATTTAAAATAATAATAATAGTAAATTAATTAACCACAAATAAGCAAATAAAAAATAAAATGGTTATATCAATTTTATTATTTGTTATATTTTTTATTCATTTTAAATAATAATAGCAATTAAATAAAATATAAATATATTAGAACTCGCAATAGCTTCCACACCATTGGAGATGGTGGAAAATATTTCGATTAATGATGATACATAATCTATTTGAAGATTTATCGATTAACTTGTACTTACTAATTTGTAAAAACTTTGATGTCTCTTTTTTTCTAACCACCTCCAACAATCTCAATATTACCCACACACCATAAACATCTGATAACATCTAAAACATGATAGAAAAATAAAATGAAGATGTTTGAATATAAAGATCAATAATTTAAAATAAAAATTTTAAATATTAACAAACATTAATAATTGAATAAATACTCAAACTTTAAAGATTAACAAACATTAATAATTGAATAAATACTCGAGAGGATTCTGTTATCATTAACACGTAAATCATTCAAATTTGGAGATATGAATTGGAATTCATTGAAAATTGAAATTGAAATAATTTAGAGAGAATAAGAGAAAAAAATTAGAGTAGAGGAAAATATGAGATTAATAGAGAATGTTTAGAATATATATAGATTCACAAAGAGATATTTATCTATATTTAAATAATAATATCTTATAAATATCTCATTTAAATTTAAAAAATTACATTTATTATTATTATAATCTATAAAATGAATAAAAAAATTAGATTAAAGGATAAAATAGATAAAGTAGTTTGAAGAGTTTTTAGAGTGCCACATCATCTCTTGGTGCTCTCCTTTATATCTCTTCTATATAAAAAATGTGTAGATAACGGAAATTCTTGGTTTTAACGATTTTTTATTTTTTTCCGTTAACTTTAACGGAATATTTTTATATTTAACAGAATATTATAATATTTAACAGTAGATTGTAAACATGATTTAAATTTAAATAAAATTAAATAAATAAATAATTAAACAAATTAAAATATGATACTTTTGAGATATTTTTTAATGATAATTATTTAAAAATAATAAAATCATAAGTTTTATAACTTAAATAAAATTTATAAATTAAACTTAAACTTAAACTTCATGTGTTAGAATAATATCATATTAAACATATAATATAATATAATCTACTATCAACTAGCAGCGGTTAGATTAAATGAAATATAGGCATATGAACAATTCTATACATATAGGCGGAATTGATATATAGATTGTGTTGGGAAACTTTTACAGGATCTTTATTTATTTTCATGTAGATCTAATATTAAAAAAATTAATATGAGATAACCTAGAACATGTTTCTAAAATTGAATTCAAAGAGAAACAATGATAAGAATACTTATAGTATACGCAGCGGAATAAATGAGTATTTCCTTCAGTTTCTCTAACCCTTGTATCATTTCTGTCGCAGAGTATTATCGAGAAACTGAACCGATCTTCTATTATCTTCACAGTCTTCCAAACTATCCTTAGAATCACCTAGACTAGAGTGGACAATTCTCAACACATGAGATAGATATAGAGAGAAGAAGAGAAAAGAATAATAAGAAGCTTAGAAAATGACTTGTGTTTAGAGAGAATCTAAAACTATCAGAAAACTAGTGATTAAACTTATGTTTTGACTTCTCTCTA
This sequence comes from Humulus lupulus, assembly GCF_963169125.1. NCBI lineage: Eukaryota > Viridiplantae > Streptophyta > Magnoliopsida > Rosales > Cannabaceae > Humulus > Humulus lupulus. The sequence continues at coordinate 18,055,576 of NC_084801.1, read as the reverse complement.
AGCACTCATTTTATAACTCAATTAGGTCATTTATTTAATTAAAAAATCAATAAAATAATAGCCAATTAACAGTCCTAGGTCGAAATTATCATGGGCGTTAGGCCCATGAAATTTTCTATTTGATTATAAGTCTATTGGACTTAAAATCAAAGCATGTATTATTTTCTATTGATTTTAATTAATTAAATAATTATTTAAATCATTTATCAAATTAATTATTTATAATTTGAACCTTGATTTAAACTTATTTATTAATTTAGATGTCAATTTATCTTAATTAATAAATCTGTCATAATTTCTCTTTTCTTCTCTAAATTACATAACTCTGTGAAACTATCCAAAATTGACCTGGTCAACTTTGATAATTTTAATTGATAATTAAATCAATTAATTGAGACTATCTAGATGATTTTATCTAAGGTACAATGGGGACCATGGGCCTATGAAATCAAACACCATTAAGTTATCATAAATCTAACAAATAAATTTACTAACTTATTAATTCCTCGTGACTCACTAAAGACTCGGAATTGCACTCTTGAATTCATAGAACGTTCTATAAAAAAAATATAGATACGCTATTAATTATCCATTGTTACAACCATAATTGTCACTCAATCCTCTATAGATGGTCTACAATGAGATGGGACTAAAATACCATTTTACCCATCATTGTATTTTTATCCTTAAAACACTTAGTTCCTTGTAAATAATATTTCAGTAAACTAATTTAATCACTGAAATGAGATCTCTATCATTTAACACCTTGAACCAAACTAAAAGGAAATCATCGTTTCACTTCTTCATCAGAAGCTATAGATGTTCATATCTATGATTAACACTCCCACTCAATTATACTACTGAGTTCCCAAGATGTAAGTATGGGCTATTCCATAAGGTAAGCTGGTAACAAACAAGTCAAAGAACTCAAATAATACAATCAGTTAGAATACTAACCACCCAGAATTGAGATTGAATTGACATATGGTCAACTATATGATATGACTAGAATAGATAATAACGGTATGTTTACTTATCATATCAACTGTCAATATCAGTCTTGTCCGATGTAACAAATACATCCGATCTTATTTACTTTTCTAATGTTCTGGAAAGAACATAACACTACAATGTGTAAGTAGATCATATCGTAGATTGACAAGTCAGTGTAAATCCTGTGCACTGACTAATCTTAGAACTAACTTATTTTTGAACATATAATCATATTTATATTCCACTGTGATTACGTCACTATAAATACTATTATCCAAAAAACAAGCATGGATGACATGGCAAACATTTAGTACATGTGGCTAACATCTGGCAGAATTCGGGCTCAACCATCGACCAGGAAGACATCTACTGTCACGTCGTTCGATCTCTTCATACGACCAGCCTGGTCGTATGCATGTTATACGTGGAAAAGATCCTATGCAGTTATGATAGTATCCGAAATTATCTCCCATGATTTCCTGAGTATCCGATTATTTAGGAAATAATATCTGTAACAAATTAATGTAAATCCTCCTTGAACCTGTAAATAGAGAAGGAGGGCTCAAGGGAAAGGGAGCTTCTTCTTATTTTTTGCTTTCTAATCACTAGAGATTAGAGTTATCTTATTTGATATATTGTCTTGTTCTTCAGAGGTTGGTGAAATTCATTGAACCCTAGTTCTTTGATCACTCCTTTGAATCCTATATCAATAACAATTCAAGTGGACGTAGGTTATTACCAGATTCTGGGGCCGAACCACTATAAACTCTTGTGTCCTTTATTATTTCGTCATCACATTCTTTCCAACGTGTTTGTCCACATCAAGCAAATTTGACTCCGTGTCAGTTGGCTAAAATCAGGGTCAACATTCTGGTGCTTTCATTGAGAGCTTGATACATTATCGTTGAAAGATCAATGGCAAAAACTACCAAGAAAACTGGACAGGCGGCCGGCGCTGCACCATCTCACCCGCCTCATCCTCCTCCAAACGTGGCTGAGGATGAGCCACATTTGGAATTTGATGAGGAAGAAATGGACTCCGAAACGCTGAAGAATACCCTAGGGGTATTGCAGGAGGAACTGGCCAATCTGAGGGCCGGCCATGAAAGTGCTGCCGAAATCATGGCGCGGCAGCAACAAGACATTGAACGGCAGCGCCTGGAGCTGAGTGAAAGACAGGCGGAGATGGACCGTCACCAGAGGGAGGCCATGGCAGCCCTCGAAGCAGCCCTACAACTGGCTAGGAATCAGGCTGCGCCTGCCTCGCAGCCTGATAACCCTGCGAATGGGCAACCCCACCAGGGTCCGAATCCTAGCCCGCCTATCCAGCCCTCGAGCCCACAAAGGCCCGAGCATCCACCGGCACCTTAGGATGATGTCCCGCAGATGAACCCTGAGGCACAACCTCTATCACAAGTTGGTCGCAGCAATCCCCCGCAGCAGAGGCAGAATAGGGCCGGGCAGCCGCCTCGCAGTCCTAGACGCCACATGGGCGACGAGCCAAACCCTCCGAGCAGAGGACAGCGTCCACCTGGTAACAGGAGGAACTCAAAGTTAGGCTCTGCGGTCCGAGGCCCCCCACGGTGATAATGCACGGGGACCTACCGACCAACGCAGGCCACCCTCTAACGCTCAAGAGGTTCTAGCCCGGGAAGGCAACAGAGGGAACAGTCGATCCCACCATAGCCAATCGAGATTCAGAGATGGCCATGGTTATAACGAGGCCGACTCAGGCAGAAGAAATGTCGGTCGGAGGAATGAAGAAAGAGGTGGAGGCAGAAGCCAGCCACCTAGGGATGACCAACCCGACAGACGAGACGCTGGGAGGCAGCCCAGGCAAAATAATGTCTTCAACCGGCTCGAAGCTAGCGAGCAGCGGAGGAGAGACGAGGATTTGAGAGATGTACTCAACGATCACCGCGAGCGACACGACAAGTACGTCCCCCCAGCACCTGAGGCCACGGCGATTCCTGGCGCCGTGCAAGCCCAGATAGATGCCCTCAACCAGGCAGTGCAGCAGCAGGTCGGGGGAATAACATCTTATATCGACCACGATAGGAGAAAAGGCACTCCTTTTGTCCAGAGGATAGCTATGGCAGAAACTCCTAGCAAGTTTAAGATGCCTACGCTTCCAAACTTTGACGGGTATGGTGACCTGATATCTCACGTCAACAATTTTGAGATACAAATGGACATTCAGAAAGTGTCCAAAGACGCTCGGTGCAGGATCTTCCCTGCAACACTTTCTGATGCCGCACAGGAGTGGTTTTTCAAATTCCCTCCTGCAAGTATAGTTTCCTGGGAAATGTTCGTAATGGAGTTCTACGGACAGTTCTATGCGGGTCGTGTGCACCCGACTGAGGAAAACCAGCTGGTTGAAATACGCCAGCAAGACGGAGAACCACTGAAGGACTACGTCCAGCGCTTTATGCGAGCAGCTGCTAGAGTGAAAACAGTGGGAGACGAAGGAAAGATGATGGACATAACCGCAGGGGTTAAACGCCGCACGCCTCTCTGGGACACCCTCAAAAAACATGGGGTTAGAACTACCTAGGAATTCTTGGATTGAGCTGATCGATACATCAAGCTCGAAGATGCTATTGCCAATGAAGGGAAGCCCCCAGGCAAGGACAAGGGGACTGCCGAGCTCGCCAAAGCCGCCAATGGGTCCAAGCCCAACGGCAACGGCAAAGGCAACGGGAACGGCAACGGTAATGGCAAGAATGGGGGGAAACGGCCACACAATGAGCCTTCCACCTCTGACAATAAACGTTCCAAGGGTAACCGTTATGAACCTCGGTTCACTAACTATACTGCCCTTATTGAGTCTCGGGGAGAGGTTTATTAGGCCACGAGTTCCAGCGTGCCTTATAAGAAACCTGCTCCCATTCGAAAAATATTTCGAGAAGAGACACTACTAAGTTCTGTCGTTATCATAACGACTACGGACATGATACCAATGAATGCAACCAGCTGAAGGATGAGATCGAGTTCCTTATTAGACAAGGAAACTTGAGAAGATATATACGGGCCTCGGGAAATTCCCAACGAGAAGCTCCAGGTGGCAACGAGCAAGCGCCCACACGCCAACGCTCGCCACCTTTGCAGCCTGACCCCGTAACTGGCACATTGTTAACCATCTGTGGAGGCCCGTACCTCGCGGGAAACAGCGGAAAGGCCAGAGAACGATATGCTCGGACTCTGCGCCACGACCAGGACATCGAGATGATGACTGTGGATAACCGTGCACCGAAAAAGGCTCGGTCAGAAGAGGGCGAAATAACCTTCTCTGATAGCGACACCCAACATGTCCGGTTCCCACATTCCGATCCGCTGGTCGTGGATATCCAAATGGCCAACATGATGGTGAAGAGAGTGCTAGTTGGTACAGGAAGTTCGGTGAACATCCTGTATAAGTCTTCGCTGGAACGCATGAAGTTGTCCGTTAAGGACCTGGAGCCCTGCAACCAAACAATATACGACTTCTCTGGTGAGGGACTCACCCCCGCAGGGTCAATCAGACTACCAGTGACAGCAGGTACAACGCCTGCTACCAGGACATTACTCGCTACTTTCATAGTAGTCGATTGTCCTTCGGCGTACAATGCCGTCATTGGGAGGCCTATACTGGTTGATCTACGGGCCGTCACCTCTATATGGCACTTGGCCATGAAATTCTCGACAGACGCAGGGGTAGGACGCGTGTTGGGAAACCAAAGGGAGGCCAGGGAGTACTACAATGCCTCAGTCACGAAGGCGAAGAAGGGAATGTCAAAAAGCACTCCCCCAGATAAGTTGCAGATGGCAATTGATACACAAGTCCAATCCGGTGATGAAGTCACCAAATAGGGTGTTGCCCAAAGTGAGGATAGAGATTTAGATCCTCGCTTTGGGGATTTTGAAGAAAACGTTGGACCCGTCGAGGACCTAGAAGAGGTCCAACTTGATGAGAAAGACTCGACCAGAGTCGTGAAGGTCGGGAAAAACTTAGAACCAATCACGAAGCATGCACTGGTGGAGATTTTGCGGAAAAACCAGGAAGTCTTTGCCTGGTCGCACAAAGACATGGCTGGGATAGATCCTGCAGTTATCAGCCATGTCCTGAACATAGACAAAAGTTTTCCACCTGTGCAACAGAAAAGAAGGTTGCTCGATAAGGATTGGTAGAGAGCCTTAAAAGAAGAAGTTGAAAGATTAAAGGAGAATGGGTTTATCAGGATGGAATTTTATCCATCGTGGGTCTCTAATCCAGTACTGGTTCCCAAGCCTAACAGCAAATGGCGAACCTATGTGGATTTTACAGACCTCAATAAAGCCTGCCCGAAGGATTGCTTCCCACTCCCAAGGATCGACCATTTGGTCGATGCTACTGCAGGACACGAGATCCTCTCCTTCATGGATGCATACTCAGGCTACAATCAGATTAGCATGCATCCCCCTGACGAGGATCACACCAGCTTTCGGACCGATACGGGATTATACTGTTATAAAGTAATGCCCTTCGGACTGAAAAACGCAGGTGCGACTTACCAGCGATTGGTTAACCACATGTTTAAAGAATTGATCAGCGTAAACATGGAGGTGTACGTGGACGACATACTGGTAAAGTCGAAAAAAGCAGAAGGACATGTGAAGGATTTACGAGAGTGTTTCAACGTATTGAACAAATACCAGATGAAACTGAATCCTCTCAAATGTTCCTTCGGAGTTGGATCAGGGAAATTTTTGGGGTTTATTGTCAATTCAAGAGGAATCGAGGCCAACCCCGACAAGATAAAAGCCCTGATCGACATGAAATCGCCAGAAAAGATCAAGGATGTACAAATTTTAACAGGGAGAATTGCCGCCCTAAGTAGATTCATTTCCAAATCAACGGACAAATGCGTCCCTTTCTTCAATCTACTTAGGGGCAACAAGAAGTTCGAATGGACAGGAGACTGCGAGCAAGCTTTTCAGGCCTTAAAAGCCCATATGGCACAACCTCCTATCTTATCAAAGCCTATCGAAGGAGAAACTTTGTTGATTTACCTGGCGATCACTGAAGTTGCTGCTAGTGTGGTACTAGTACGAGAGGAAGAAGGTGTACAAAAAGCGGTTTACTATGTAAACAAAAGGTTAATCGGAGCAGAACTGAGGTATCTTCCCATCGAGAGGTTAGCATATTGTTTAATCTTGGCCTCAAGGAAGCTACGTCCTTAATTCCAAGCCCATCCCATCACAATCTTAACTGACCAGCCCCTTCGGCAAGTCCTCCAAAAACCAGAGGCGGCTGGGCGTTTATTAAAATGGGCAGTCGAACTGGGGCAGTTCGATATTACATATTTGCCGCGAGCAGCAATAAAGGGACAAGTCTTGGCTGATCTTATTGCAGAGTTCACCAAACTCCCAGACAACGAGCAGTGCGAAAAGCCTAGTGTGCCTGCGCCTCAAGATGAAGCTCCTTCATGGAAGTTATTCACATATGGGTCATCCAACGAATCTCACGCGTGATCTTGATAACGCCAGAAGGGCATCAATTTCACTACGCCATTAGGTTCGACTTCACAGTGTCAAATAATGAAGCCAAATACGAAGCACTCCTCGCTGGATTAAGAATGGCAAAAGACATGAGTATAAAGGTATTGGATATTTACAGTGATTCACAGTTGGTAGTGAATCAAGTTCTAGGGGAATATCAAGCACGAGGCTTGAAAATGGTGGCCTACTTGAACAAAACAAAAGATCTATTGGCCCAATTCAAGAAGTATACCCTCCAGCAGATACCTCGGGATCAGAATTCAAACGCAGATGCCTTAGCCAAACTCACGAGCACGAAAGATGCTGACACTTTGAATATTGTGCCAGTGGAAAGATTGAGCGAGCCAAGCATACGAGCAAGTGAAACCAGTATGGAAATCTGAATAGAAGATATGTGGATGGCGCCTTACTTGGAGTATCTGACCAATGGTATACTACCAGCAGATAAAAACAAGGCCAGAACTCTTCAAAGGCAGGCTGCTAGGTATATACTGGTCGATGGTGTTCTATACCGAAGAGGATATTCCATGCCACTGCTCAGATGTATTACACCATAGAAAGCTAAGGAGCTAATGAAGGAAGTACATGAAGGCTTCTGCGGGGATCACGCTGGGGGGCAAAGTTTGGCGAAAAAGATTCTAAGGCAAGGCTATTTCTGGCCGATTATGAACGAATATTCAATGGAGTTTGTGCGAAAGTGCGATAAGTGTCAAAGATTTTCCAAAATCCCACGCGCAGCTCCAAACGAGTTAAAACAGATGCAAAGTCCTTGGCCTTTTGCAGTATGGGGTATAGACTTAATTGGATCCCTGCTGACGGGAAAAGGCGGAGTAAAGTACGCAGTTGTAGCAGTCGACTACTTCACCAAATGGGCCGAAGCTGAACCACTCGCTACCATAACGACCAAGAAAGTTCTTGACTTTGTCATCAAGAACATTATTTTTCGATATGGTTTGCCTCGAAAGATTGTCTAAGACAACAGAACCCAATTTGACAGTGACTTATTCACAGACTTCTGCGAAAGGCACGGATTATTAAAAGCTTTTCTTCAGTCTTGCATCCACAAGCAAACGGGTAGGTCGAAGCAGTGAATAAAACGCTTAAGGACACCCTGAAGAAAAGGCTTGAAGACGCTAAAGGAGCATGGCCAGAACAGCTGCCTGAAGTCCTCTGGTCGTATAGAACTTCTCATCGAACAACAACAGGTCATACTTCGTTTTCCTTAGCATACGGGTATGAAGCTATGTTGCCCGTCGAACTAGATCCCCCCTCACATCGACGCATTACATACGACCAGAGCTAGAATAGCCAACTAATGATGGAGTCCCTAGACTCAATTGAAGAAATACGAGAACGAGCCCAACTCCGAGTTGCTGCGTACCAGTAAAAGGTCGCCCGGTATATTAACTCAAAAGTAAAAGAAAGGAAATTCAACGTCAGTTACCTAGTGCTATGACGAGTTTTCTTGAATACCCGCGACCCCACTGCTAGAGTGCTCGGACCAAACTGGGAAGGACCTTACCAGATTGAAGAAGTCCTTCATCCGAGCACCTAAAAACTTGCACGCTTAAATGGAGATCTCGTTCCACGCTATTGGAATGGAGAATACCTGCACAAGTATTATCAGTGAACAGTCCTTCTTAAAGGACTGGCTTGTATTAATTTTTACTTTTTACAAGTTTCGAAAAAGGGTTAGCCACGTTGTATGGTTAGTCGCTTATAAGTGTAAGATCTTTATCAGATCACTCGTAAAAACATGTTTAGTCCATTTTTAATAAGAGGTTATAAGGGATTGTGCGCAGCCAATCATTCTTGCCAACCTTTGTAAATTTATTTTTACAAGTATTTGTTCATTACGTGTGTTGTTTTGCTGTATTATAAGTGTTATGTTTACTATTGAGCAGTAATGTTCGCACAGGTTGTGGTCAAGGCAAGTGACCAAGGACCTAAAGCTCCTCGATCACTTGGGGGGCATACAAGGTACATTGATAGCAAAGCATACCTAAGGGTATGTAAATACATGAACAAAATGAGTGAAAGCATGCTACGGTACTTAGAGTATTTTTCAAAATTTATGTTTTGTTAAATCGAACCAAAGTACTATGCTAAGTTCGGTCATGCAAACAGATATTATAATAGATAAAAACATTATAATATCAATAAGGCAATCTTTTACACCGCGAGCAGTATTGCTCGGATGTAATTGTTCAATTAAAAGTAAAAAGCTTTTACACCGCGAGCAGTATTGCTCGGATGTAATTGTTCTGTTATAAGTGAAAAAGTTGCCCTTGCAGCAATAAAAATAAATTGTCTTTACAAACAGACCCGTGGGCCATAAAAGCAAAATAAAAGAAATTTTTTTACTGGGCAGGAGGGTCTTGAGGATCTGGAGGAGTACCCTGGTCGGCAGGAGGACCAGCTTCAGCATCAACAGCAGGAGCCTTAGCCTTAGCCTTCTCCTCTGCCTCCAACCGGGTGGTGCACTGCGCCATCAGAGTTCTCTTCAACTGCTCGGAAAGATAGTTGAAGTTGGCCTCCCGGTTGTGCTTCCAGAAGTCGTAAAAGCAGAGGAGGGTGGCATCCTTATACTTCTTCAAGTTCATGGCCCCTTCCTCCTCAACCTCCTGCACTCGCCCCTCGAGTTCCCGCACTCGCTCCTCGAGCTTCTTCGCTTCATCCCTGCTGGCGGTCAAATCGAGTTTAAGCTGCTTGCACTCTTGGGTCACAAGTACAGAACTTTCCCTCCATTTCTTCCAGTCCTCGTTGGCTTTCTTCAAGGCCCCTTGGCTATCCTGAAGCTCCTTGGTGAGAGTGGCTTGGTCCTCGCACAGCTGCTCATTCAGCTTGGACAGCTCCTTGTTCTCCTCGAGCAGCTTGTTGTTCTCATCCTCAAGAGCTTGCTTAGCCTGGGCGAGCCTGGAGTCGAAGTTCTATCCCCGAGAAACCAACGCCCCAGCACGGCGCCAGCTAGAAGTTAAAGACAGCAGCCCCTGAAGATAAAGTAAGGAAAAGAAGTCAGACATAAATGATGAAGTAGCAGAAGATGACTTACGCTGACTATCTCATTCAACCCTCTGTTGATGATTTGGTCGACCTCCATTGAGGCACTTTCATTGATGGCGGCCCGGCTGCGTCTGTGCTTCGAGAGCTTGTAAATCCTCTCCCTGGCCGACCCGACCACGAGACTGGACAGGGAGCCTTCAGGCAAGTTGTCCAGTGCCTCCTTGTCAGCGGCCCTAGAGGAGGGCTGTGGATTAGCAGTTGAGGGAGTCGATTGCTCAGTGGGGGGCGGAGGTGTCGTGTTCTCCTTGGAAGGTGCAACGGCAGGAGCATCTTCTGTTCGAGCCTTCTTCGAGGGGGTCTTGCTGCTTTCCCCTCGAGCCCTCTTGCCATCCTTCTTCGAGACAAAAGAGGCTGCGGCAGCCTGGTAATGAGCGAAGACGTCCTCGGAGTCCATACCTGCACCAAAGGAAACAACTCGAGCAGTAAGATTAAATGGTCACAGGGGAAACAGAGATAAAAGTAAAAGGATTACAAGTAAAGTACCCGGGCTACAACTACTGGTCGTAACCTTATTTACTGAATTACCTAGTTCCTGGAAGAAATCTGAGTTTAAAGAGGGAGCATTCCTAAAGTTGCCGTCCCCATCAAATAGATGAGAGGGAATTGGAAAATTATTTAAAAGCGAGATTATTGTACCGTTTACATCCGACGAATTGTCAGAAATTTCAGTAGGCTCGACAGCCATTTGTTTTCCCTTGCCCTTGGGGACTGAAGGTTTCTCCGCTCGGGGGGGGGGGGGGGGTGACAGCAGGTTCCCTGATTGTAACCCCAGTTGGCCGCCTCCAAGGAGGCAGCGCCTGAGGTTGCTGCTCGGGTTCCTGCTCAGGTTCCGCGTCAGATTGGACACCGCCCGCCGAGGATTCATTCGTCGCAGATTGGGAGCCCCAAAGGCCGACCAGCCTAAGGTTTGCTTCATTGACTAAGTTTTTTACACTCTTATCAACATTCGGCATGCTGGCTAAGAGTTTTGCCCTTGACTCCATCCCTGGAATAGGGACTGGGCGTAACCAGGGGCCTGGAACACAATGGATGTCAAGATATTATGACAGAAAAGCACTAAGTAAAGAAACTGCTCGCGTAAGAATTCTTTACCTCCTCGGGTGAAAGCCAGGTTGTCCGCAGCAAGATCAGGAGTGAGGAAGTATTCATGGTGATACTTCCCCACATTAGAGATATGTGTGGTGTCGGACAAAAAAGTACGTCCGGATTCCTGATGGCAGAAGTGAAAAAAACCCGTACCATCTTGGTTGGGGTTGGACTTAAGGTCAAAAAGAAAATTGACCTCGTGGGGGGAAGGTACTGGCCATTTTTTGAGCTTATAATGGATATAGAGCGCGGCTAGCATTCTATATCCGTTCAGGGTGACTTGAAAGGGGGCTACTCCGAAGTAATTAGCCACCCCCTGAAAAAACGAGTGAAAAGGCAAGGTGGCACCTGCCTCAATGTGGAACCTCGACCAGGCGCTGTAAGCCCCGCCTGGAAAGTTGGCGCGCTGGTCGATAGATGGTTTGACTAAGGTCACACCCGTCAGATTGTATCTGTTTAAATAGTTGGCAATCATCCGCAGTGTCATCGTACTTTGAGGGACGATGTGCCACGCAACGGCTGGCTGGTCAACATGGCGAGGGCGGGCACGCCTTTGGACATCGGTCTATGGAGCGAATTCACCTCGACCACTGGTCGAGGGGGCATCAGCAGAAGGCTGGCCTGAGGAGTTAGGGTCTTTCCTTTTTCAAGCCTTTGTTTTTGTTCGGGCCATTCTCTGATTCGGGACTGGAGGACGGTTTGAGCTAGGGCGAGAAAAGGGAATTTCTGGTATCAAAGTAGATGGGTTCTCTTCGCCTTCAAGAAGTTGGGCCAAGAGGTCGTCTTCAATAGGTCTTTCTTCCCCCCAAGGGTCTTGCATATGAACTGCAAACAGACAATGGAGGAGATAAGACACAGTCCGCGAAGTAGTGTGGAAGATTGGGATAACGTTGCTCGCGTCTAAATAACCAGCAACATCCTACTCCTACGCTAAGTTCGGCATTAACGGTTTGAAAAACAGATCAGAAAGGAAGTAAACTGTTTTCTGAAAAAGAACTGTTTCGACTCCTAAAGGGCGGGAAAAAACCCAGTTTTTTCACCTAGATTAAAGATTGAATTTTTACGTCGATCTTACGCCCCAAGCCTATGATCCTTACTATCAAACTAAGTCCTAACCTATACAAAGCATAAAGACGCCCTCTTACCAAGCAGTGGAAGGTTTATAAAAAAAATCCTTGTAAAACCTTATTCAAGAACATAGAAATTACAGAACCTAGAAACGGCATGCATGGTATAATGAAAAGTTTAAAAAGACAAGGTGATTACTTGGGCGAAGATGGAGATTCGGAAGAGAATGAAAAGGTTCGAATCGGGAAGATCCTCGGCTAGACGATTGACTGGTTTCGAAGCTCTGAAGGCAGGGTTCTTGAAGTTCTTGACAAAGACGGTAAGAAAAACCTTTTTGAGAAGGAAAAGGAAGGTATTTATGGGGATCGAGGTATGGCCAAAAAGTAGCAGTCATTATTTTTAATTCTCGAAACGTGGGGAAGTGTATAAGCCGTCAATTTGTTTCTTGAAAACTGAAAAGGCTTGATTAGACATAATCATGTCATGGTTTTCAAAAACACACGGGGATTCTGACAAACATCGTGGGGATATGAACGGTTGTTTCCTTAAAGTTATTTATTGCTGGTCGCACTAAACAAACTTGGGGGGCAAATGTTATCCAAAAAACAAGCATGGATGACATGGCAAACATTTAGTACACGTGGCTAACATCTGGCAGAATTCAGGCTCAACCATCGACCAGGAAAACATCTACTGTCACGACGTTCGATCTCTTCATACGACCAGCCTGGTCGTATGCATGCTATATGCGGAAAAGATCCTATGCAGTTATGATAGTATCTGAAATTATCTCCCATGATTTCCTGAGTATCTGATTATTTAGGAAATAATATCTGTAACAAATTAATGTAAATCCTCCTTGAGCCTATAAATAGAGAAGGATGGCTCAAGGGAAAGGGAGCTTATTCTTCTTTTTTGCTTTCTGGTCACTAGAGATTAGAGTTATCTTATTTGATATATTGTCTTGTTCTTCAGAGGTTGGTGAAACTCATTGAACCCTAGCTCTTTGATCACTCCTTTGAATCCTATATCAATAACAATTCAAGTGGACGTAGGTTATTACCAGATTTTGGGGCCGAACCACTATAAACTCTTGTGTCCTTTATTATTTCGTCATCACATTCTTTCCAATGTGTTTGTCCACATCAAGCAAATTTGACTCCGTGTCAGTTGGCTAAAATCAGGGTCAACAAATATGATTAGCTATATGCTCAGGATTTAATAAAAGTTTATATTAGACAAATAATCATGAAAATAAAACATGTGAGCAAAGTAATTGACCAAGTCAAAAAATGATTTCTATTCTTTTACTGATAATAAAATGAAATTGCAAAGAATTTGGGTTTTAATTAGGGCATAAAACCCCTACAGATTGAACATATACGAAGAGAGGATCGAATATATGTACCTCTAGCCATTTCTATTGATGATCTTGATCTACAACTCTAGATCTACAAAAGAAGAGAAGAGAAATTAGAACGAGTACACGGGCTCCCAAGCTCTCACTAACTTTGATAGATGAAGTACTAAAAGATAAAATAATGAGTAGCGAGCTTGGGGACTGGTACTCTATATTTATAGAGTGAGACATTTCATCAGAGTCTCTGCCACAGATTGAGATATTCTCTCAATCAGTTGGGATATGCAAAATCGGATAACAAACAAAATTGGGTAACAAATAATGCTGACCATTAATTAGAATATTTGTCAATAAATAAAAATATTGACTTTGATATATTAAATCAATTAGTTGTAACAAATTGATTTTATATACCATATAAATAAATATTTTAACATTCTCCCACTTGGTCAGCATTTAAATTAATGTATTACTTAAGCCCGACGATTATCCCTGTTAGATAATAAACACACGAATCATGGTGATATGTCCTTTTTTTATGGCGAGTATTATCTTCCATGTATTACAATATATTTATTACATAACAATGTACTTTATGTAGCTATGTACTTAAACGAATAAACCCTATGTTTATTCAGGTCCTATGAAGATAAAATTTTCTCAAATAAAATTAAAATGCGCATAAATATGAGAAAACATCAAAATAAGAGTTTCATTGATAATAACTTCAGTTTGTACAATAAAATTACATAAGGGAACCAAGTCCCATGTTCACTACATGATCATTGAATTTATGAGGTGGTAGACCTTTTCTCATAGGATCAGCAATCATTAATTCAGTGCTAATGTGTTGAATGACCACTTTATTTTCTTTAACACGTTCTCTCACGACTAAGTACTTTATGTCGATGTGCTTGCTTCGACTACCACTTTTTTTGTTCTTAGCCATGAATACAACAGCTGAATTGTCACAGAACATTCTCAATGGCCTAGACATGGAGTCTACAATTCTAAGGCCTGAAATGAAACTCTTTAACCATACACCATTTGATGTCGCCTCAAAACACAAAACGAACTCAGCTTCCATAGTATAAGTAGCAGTCAAGGTCTGTTTGTTACTCCTCCATGAAATAGCTCCACCGGCAAACATAAACATGTAACCAAAGGTTGATTTACGTGAATCAGTACAAGCAGCAAAGTCTGAATCTGAGTAGCCAACTACTTTCAGGTTGTCGGTTTGTCTGAACATGAGTTTGTAATCCTTAGTACCCTGAAGGTACCTCATAACTTTCTTTGCAACTTTCTAGTGGTCTAACCCCGGGTTACTCTGAAATCTTCCTAGCATTCCGACAGCAAAGGCAATGTCGGGTCTTGTGCACACTAGAGCATACATTAAGCTTCCAACAGCAGAAGCATATGGGATATTCCTCATTTCTTCCTTTTCAAAATCATTCTTTGGACACTAGCTTAAATTTAATATATCACCCTTAACAATAGGAGCAACACTTGGTGAACAATCTTTCATCTGAAATCTCTCTAAAACTTTGTTAATGTAGGCTTCTTGAGATAGACCTAAGATACCTTTGAATCTATCTCGATGAATCTTAATGCCAATGACATAAGACGCATCACCCATATCCTTCATCTCAAAGTTCTTTGAGAGAAATTTCTTCACCTCATGTAGCATGCCCTTATCATTGGTTGCAAGAAGAATATCATCCACTTATAAAACAAGAAAACAAATCTTACTCCCATTGACCTTCTGGTATATACACTGATCCATGACATTCTCTTCAAATCCAAAAGAAGAGATGACATCATGGAATTTTAAATACCATTGGCGGGACGCTTGTATTGAACCATAGATGGACTTCTTAAGCTTGCACACCAAATGCTCACCATCACTAGAGGAGAATCCTTCTGGTTGTTTCATGTATACCTCATCCTCTATGTCACCATTTAGGAAGGCAATTTTCACATCCATCCGCTGTAGCTCTAAATCGAAATAAGCAACTAATGCCAGGATAACTCTGAGGGAATCTTTCTTAGATACCGGAGAAAAGGCCTCCGTGTAGTTAATTCCTTCTTTTTCAGTAAATCCCTTAGCAACGAGTCTCGCTTTGTGTCTCTCAATATTGCATAATGAGTCTTTCTTTGTTTTGAAGACCCATTTACACCCAATAGCCCTCGCCCCATTAGGCAACTCAACAATATCTCAAACTCCGTTGCTCTTCATAGAATTCATTTCTTCATTCATGGCATTGTACCACAATTCTGATTCTTTGTTATTCATAGCTTGTGAAAACATTTCTGTATCATTTTTTACTCCAATATTGTAGTAAGATTCTTGCAAATACACAATGTAGTCACTAGGTATCGCCGATTTTGTTGTCCTAGTGGATCTTCTTAAGGTTACACCAGCAGGCTCTTGGGAGCGGGTGGCTCAGCTTGTTGTTCAACAATTATAGGTGTAATGCCCCGAATTCTCTGATGTGGTTTAATGGCGGGATTAGTAGGCCGGGAGGGCCATACTTGCTTAATTATGCCATTAGTTGATAATATGCATGTTTATGAGAATTGTATTATAATATGATGTTATATGCATGCATGTGGGTCCACATTTGATTGTTATGATATTTTAGTAATTTGGCCCATTGAGGGCATAATTGTATATTTATATGCATGTTGGTGATATATTGTTGAGACCACAATATAATGTGGGTTTGTTCGAGCCGTTCGGCATGAGACGATCTTGGATTATTATTTAGCGGTCTAGTCATAACAGATTTAAGTTCGGGGCTCAGGGTGAGTCTCGAGGTGATTTTAATGATTAGAGCGTTACCGGGAATTAAAGGGTAACGGGGTGTGAATTATTGGTGTTTGAGGTTATCGAGAATAGCGGGAATTGGATAGCGTTAATTATGCTTAACGAGGTAGGTGGGAAATACCAATTTTGCCCTTGGGAGCCTTTAGAAACCTTTAATTGACCTAGGGGTATTTTGGTCTTTTCACACCTAGGATAGATATAAGCCATTTTAGGCTATGAAATAAGAGGAAAAACATAGTAACTTGAAGAGCCTTCTCGTATCTTCTTCTCCTTCAGTTTCCTTTGAGATTTTTGAACCATTCTTGAGGATTCAAGCTTGGGAAGTAAGCCTTGGGAGTTTGGGAGAGTGTTCCTCCATTGAAGAGCATCACAAGCTGAGCTTTGGGTAAGTTTCTAGCCATTGAATTCCCTGGTTTGCCCTGTTTTAGTTCTGTTTTGCAGTTGTGATGTCTAGGTTGAATACTTGGTTTTGTTGGGAGTTTTGGCTAGGGTTCTTATGGTTATGATGTTTGGGGTATGTTAGGATGGTTTTTGGGTTCATTTGGCACCAAAAATGGGATTTGGAAGCATTGGAATCAAGTTAGAATCGAAGGAGTTTAAGAAGGAGGTTTCAGGGGGTATCTGGTCTGGAGGTAGCGCTATAGCGCCCACCCTAGGGCGCAACATCGCTACACATGAGGCATTTGGGCGTTTTGGGGGTTCTGAGAATAGCGCTGGGGCGCTAGGGAGCAGCGCTACTCTATTCCTTCAAAGTCCCGTTTTGGGTGTTTTTAAGGGTTTTTGGCTTGGGGTTTCAATCCTTAAGGCCCGGGATCGAATCTACTCACCGTGTGGGCATGTTTCAAGGTCCCGGGAGTGGTGCTTAGGTTAAGACCCTTTCAATGTTGAATTTCATTAATGGAGGTTATAATTGGTTATGATTAGGGAACCGCTAAGGAATCAAAAGTTGATCATTCTCAGGAGTCATTCATATTATATTTCTCGCTCGAACCAGAGGTAAGAGAACTGCACCCCATATGTGACATGCAAGGTTGTTCATGAGGCATGTTGATTGTGTAAATGTGGACATGGGTTGATTATTGGATGCTTAGCAAATCTTGCTCACTTGTGCATGGTGCTGACTAATTAGTCAGATTTGGCAAAGGTGTTAGTATCAACTGTGAAGTTGGGACTTATTAGTCAAGTTCGGCAGTGGTACTGGGCACTGGTCACACAGTGCTGATTTATAAGTCAGGACGGCCTTAGCGTGTTCAACGCAAGCCAATAAAGATTAGATCTAATCGACATCTGCATTAAATGACTCAGAAGAGCGTTAATGCTGGACCGACCTCAAGTTCGATGAAAACTAAAAGCGCTTGTGAGACTTACCCATCAGTCTCTCATCTGTTGAAGCTAGTGACTTACCCAGCAGTCACTCAACTATTTAAGCTAGTGACTTACCCAGCAGTCACTCATCTGTTTAAATTAGTGACTTGCTTGTCAGTCACTCATTATGGTTTACCAGAACCTCAAGTGATATTCACTCATCTGTTTAAGGGCTATAAGCTCTGTGTGATTATAATGATAATCAGTTGATAATATCTATATGCATTATTGTGTTTTCTTGCTGGGCTTTGGCTCATGGGTGCTATGTGGTGCAGGTAAAGGGAAAGAAAAGCTCACCCAACCTTGAGTGGAGAGCTTAGGTGGTGATGTGTACATATGCGGCCGCTTGACCACCACGGCCAAGGAGTTCTCAGAGGAACTACGGGTTTACCATATTTTTGCCGCTTAGATCGACGGGTTTGTAAATTTGAAACAGTTTTGACCATTTTGAGTTGTAAATAACTTGTAAAAGATTTTATGGGCCCATGAATAGTTTTATGTATTTAATAAAATATATCATTTCCTTTTTATTGTTTTTCACCTTAGCCTGTTAATAACACTTAGAGCACGTTTTTAACCAAAGGACTCGGGTAGCGGGTCAAATTTCCGGTTCACCGTAACTATTCTAGGGTAACCAGGGCGTTACAATAGGCAACTCCTGAACAACTTGATCCATTTGAAATTCATCATTAACTTGTGGATCTTCAACATTTCGTTGTGGTGGTTCAACATCCATTTGGACTTCAGGGGTGTTATCAACCACAATCAATCTTGCTCTTGAGGTGGAGGGTTCTGAAGAATCTTTCTCAGAACCTAAGTCATTGGATTTATCACTCCCACTAATCAAGGAATTTTCAAGAAATTTTTCATTCCTTGATTCCACAATCATGGTGCTATGAGATGGACAATAAAACTTGTAACCTTTAGACCTTCCAGCGTATCCAATAAAGTATCCACTTATGGTCCATGGGTCCAGTTTCTTCTCTTGTGGATTGTATACCCTAACTTCAGATGGACATCACCAAATGTGTACATGTTGCAAACTCGGTTTCCAACCTTTCCATAATTTAAAATGATTTTTTTGAGACTGTCTTGGTTGGAACTCGGTTTAATATGTACGTGGATGTCTTTAGAGCTTCAGTCCATAAGGATTTAGGAAGTTTAGGGTTGCTGCTAAGCATACTCCGCACCATGTCCATCAATGTTCGATTTCTCCTTTCTGCAACACCACTTTGCTCGGGTGTACCGGGCATGGTATATTGGGCAACATTCCCATTTTCTTGAAGAAACTTTGTAAAAGGGCTAGGTGCTTGTCAATCTTCAGTGTATCTACCATAATATTCTCCACCTCTATCTGATCTCACTATCTTAATTTGCTTGTTGCATTGTTTCTCTACTTCAGCTTTAAATATCTTAAAGACATCTATCGCTTTGCTATTGTTATGAAGTAAGTAGATATACATGTAGCGTGAGTAATCATCTATGAAAGAGATGAAGTATTTCTGACCATATGAGTCCCTGTCTGGACTACATATATCAGTACGTATGATTTCTAATAGGTTGGAACTCCTATGAACACCACTTTTCTTAGACTTTGAGATATGCTTTCCCTTAATGCAATCCACACAAGTATCAAAATCAGTAAAATCTAAGGTATTGAGTACCCCATCTTTCACTAATCTGTTAATTCTACCAATGGAGATATGTATCAATCTCCGGTGCCATAATGTAGAGGAATTCTCGTTCATAACACATTTTTTATTGCCAGTGTGAACATGCACAGTATTATAAGCGGTATTGTTTTGCAAATTAAGTCAGTAAAGATCATCAAACAAAATACAATTTCCAACACATTTAGATTTATTATATAAATTAAAAGATTTGTTTGAAAATGTAAAGGAAAATCCAAAAGGTACAAATCTTGAAACTGAAATCAAGTTTCTAGAGAAACTTGGTACATAAAAGGTCTTGTCTAATTTTAAAATAAAACCGCTACTTAAAACTAAATGGCACGTTCCAATAGCCTCCACGTGTGAACCCATCTTGTTTCCGGATAAGATGCTTTGCTCACTTCCCACTGGCTTCCTTAGGTTTTGTAAACCTTGCAAGGAATTTGAAATGTGAATTGTTGATCCAGAATCAATCCACCATGTGTTAATATTAACATTAGCCATATTAGATTCATAACATACGAATGAAATTGAATTATCTTTGTCGTCCATCCATTTCTTGAACCTGACGCATTCCTTTTTCGCATGTCCCTTCTTTTTGCAGAAAAAACATTTGATGGAATCCTTCTTTATTTCGCCTTGGGGAGGCACTTTATTTTTCCCCTAATCCTTTTTGGATGGTTTGCGTTTCTTTCCTTGGGTGGCCATGTGAGCACTTTCACCTTGTTCATGTAGGAGCCTTGCTTCTTCTTGAGCACACATGGTTATCAGTTTATTGATATTCCATTTGTCCTTATGTGTGTTGTATGAAATTTTGAAAGGCCCGTATTGAGGTGAAAGATTGTTAAGGATGTAGTGAACTAAGAAGGTTTCAGGAATAACTACATCGAGCTTCTTCACTTGAGCAGAAATGTCCCTCATCTTTGAGATATGTTCTCTAACTCCTTTGACACCAGTGAGTTTTGTGGATGAGAACTGGTGGATGAGATTGTTGTAAAGTGGTTTGTCCGAAGTGTCGAACTGCTCATCGATCAGTTTGATCAAGTCTTTAACTTTCTCAGGTTGCTCCACCGATCCACGCATTTCCATAAGGATCTTGGACATAATAAACATGATGCTGAGGTGATTGGATCGCTCCCATTTTTCATTTAGTGCGATCTCAGCAGCAGTGCTAGTCGCAGTGATTGCAGCAGGTTCGTCCTTCCTTATTGCGTAGTCCATGTCGGCGCAACCTAAGTGAAGAAGAACTCGTTCCTTCCAGATTTTGATATTGTCACCCCTAAGCTCAAGAATTTCGATAAGGATTTCAGCGAAACTAGAGGAAGAAGAAGAAGTTGCATGAATAGGATTACAAACTTAGATTTTTTAAAATTGATGCTTAATGAAGTCATGTTTTACCAATGTATAACATGGTGAATGATGAAATTTTATTAAAAAAAAATTGCATGTGGGCTAAATTTTTAATTTAATAAAATTGGATGTATATGATGATAGATTATTCAAACAAATTATTTTGGACAAATGAATGTTTGATATTTCTATCTAAATACACTTTATGATAAAACTATTAAATTAATTATCATAACTCCTGTGGGTAAATTAAGAAAATTAATTTAATATATTATCTCAATTAATTATATAAATATAATAAAATCTATGTGGGGTAAAATTATTATATCTATATAATCAATCACAATTTATGCACATTATGTGATCCTTTCAAATTAATATATAATTTTATATAATTAAAGATGTTGTGGCTATTCCCTAATTATTTAAAATTATATGGTTCACTAGATATTATGTTTTAGGCTCTATGAAGACCTAAGAACAATTTCGTTATAACATAATAGGCAATCACAGAGAGTAGTGCTCCTAGTGTGGTCGTCTGAAGATCATTAAAAATCGTTCTAGATTGAGTATATGTCTCAATTTCATGTGTTTTTATGTCAACCACAAAATTGTTTATATATTATTCATAATTTTATTCACCCTAAATATTTTATGAATATCAATGTGCTAAATATTATTCAACATATCTTAATGTTTGAATATAATCTAAATATATCTAGCACAATAATGGAATACACAACATATTTAAAATCATAAAGTCATACATGTAACATTAAATATAATTATACTAAAAATAAAATTTTCATGAATAATAACAAAATAATCATACAAATTAACATAATTATTCATATGTAGGAAAATAAATACAATAATTCCATATATACACTTGGCAGAAAAATTCATGATAAATAAGACAATAAAATCATTTATTGATTTTGTGAATTAATAAAATAATTACACAAACTTAATTGTAAAATAAAAATATAATTACATTCTTAAAATAACACAATTGCTTAATATTGCATGAATAAAAGAAATATATCATGCAATAAATACACCAAAATCAAGTAATTGCACATTTTAATTAATTTCCAAATATATAATATACAAAAATTATATGTTTTAATTAAATTGGAAAAAATTAAAAATGAAATTTATTGTCTAAATAAGCATTAAAATCAAGAAAATAATAAAATTCCAAAAATAAATTAAAAGAGGTCATTTTTATAATTTTTATGAATTTTTCTTCAAATCTTTTTTTTTTTTCAAATCTGTCGTTTCCCCTTATATATGCTTTAAGACTCGTCAAAACGACGAGTCATTTTTCGCGTGCTTCAGGTGGCAAACGACACGTCGTTTGCCTCATCTTCTCCAATGAACCGTGTCGTTTTGATCCGATTTCATGAAAATGGGTCACGCGACCCGACTTGGAAAACCGGCTCCAAAAGTCTATTCCGACGTCCACAACAAGAATTTTTAGCCCAGATTGAAACGAAAATCATAGATAAAGAGATCCATGTTAGGTTGATTAAACAACAACTAAAAATCGAACTTTAATATCAAAAATAAAGTTTGACTATAACCAGGTTCTTAAGGTTTCAAAAGTTGTTTTGAGTTTCAAAACTTGTTTTTGATACATCAAAACATTAGAAAATATAATCTTAAGAGTTCCTAATACTCAAATAGATCGAAAAAACAGATTTGAATAAAAAAGCAAAATTTTCAACTTGAGGCCATGAACGTGTATGCATATGGTTTGCTTTGTTTTTAAACTAGTTTCTCAAATAACAAATCATTAGAAACACTTACCAAAAGATTTCTAATGCAACTAAAATTGATAAACAAATTTGAATTAATAATCTCCAATTTTAACAATATATAAAACTATACACGAATATATAATATATGTGTATATATGAAGACATAAGCATATATAATTCATAAAAATATATATGTATATATGCATACAAAAAAATAACAAGACAGAGATAAACCTGTCTCTTGATACCAAATGTTATTTTAAATTAAATATAGACATATGAACAATTCTATACATGTAAGCGGAATTGATATATAGGTTGAACATATACGAAGAGATGATCGAATATATATACCTCCAGCCATTGCTATTGATGATCTCGATCTACAACTCTAAATCTACAAAAGAAAATAAGAGAAATTAGAACGAGTACACGGGCTTCCAAGCTCTCACTAACTCTAATAGATGGAGTTACTAAAAGATAAAATAATGAGTAGCGAGCTTGGGGACCAGTACTCTATATTTATAGAGTGAGACATTCCATCAGAGTCTCTGCCACAGATTGAGATATTCTCTCAATCAGTTGAGATATGCAAAATCGGGTAATAAACAAAATTGGGTAACAAATAATATTGACCATTAATTAGAATATTTGTTAATAAATAAAAATATTGACTTTGATATATTAAATCAATTAGTTTAAATAAATTGATTTTATACACCATATAAATAAATATTCTAACAGCAACAAACTTAAATTTAAAATTCATGTATAATATTAATATTATATTAAACATATAATAATCTCTTGTTGTCACTACTAAATTCAAAAACTAGAACAAACATAAACTTAAACAAAAGTTAATTAATTAATTAATTAAATTAGTATATTTTTAAGATATTTTATGATAATTTAAATCATATTTATTTAAAAATAATAATGTCATACATATTATTATTTTTAATCTTATAAATTTGTGTGATATTTTATTTTTTATCAAGTGATTGGAGCTATTTTTCTTCATCAAAGAACATTGCAAGATACATTAGAAACTAAAAATAATTGATGCATACTACTTTACACTATAACTTTTTTCTATCCTTATTTTATTTCTATTATTAATTTCTTTTTACATATTATTATAATTCATATATATATCATGTAGTCATGTAAATATATATAGTTATGTCAATGTTGTGTTTCGATGTAATATATGTAGAGAATATTGATATAAATATTTATATATACTATAGAATTATAATTTATTCTATTATATATATTTTTTATAAAAAAATTAATTAATTTTTATTAAAATTATAGATAATATTTTGCTCTAATTTTTTTAATACATTTATGATTTATATTATATTAAATATTTTTTATTTATTTTTATGATATTGTTTATTTATTTAAATTTTATATGATAATTAGAAGAATATAATAAAATAAACACATGTTTTAAACGGTAAAAAATAAATATATATTTAAATAAGCATATCTACAACTTTATAATTAAAAATAAGTGCATTTCATTTTAGTTATACCTAGTAGATAGATATAAATATAATCCAGGCGTTTAAATAATAATGAGAAGAGAGTAGAGAATGAGAGATATTATTACAAAAACAAATTAATAAATAAATTATAATCTTCAATTATAGAATGACGCTATAGCAATAATTAAAAACATGTAAAATAAAATATTAATTGGAGTGATTTTTTAACTATTTTTGAAATCGAGTGCTCTAAGTATCCTTCAAACATTTGAATTTTCTAAATCAAATGATCAAATAAAATTGTATTTTTTTAATATATTTTATTTATATTTATATGTACAAATGTTAATTTCACGTTCTAGCTAATCAATTTTATGATGATTTTGATTTGAGTAATAATATCTGCACATGTTTTTTATACTTAAATATTATACATACTTATATAATAATTTTTTTAACTAATTATGTTTAGTTTAGATGTAAGTAGGTGCAATATTTAATGTAAAAAATATATGCACATATAATTACTTTTTTATTTTATGCAGGACTGTTTGGTTAGGAATATTTGGTTAGACTATTAGGAAATAACTAGTAGAAATTAATCATTTTCAATAATCATCAATACTGAAAACACACTCAACCAAGTTTTCCCGTTAATATAAAACAATCACACCAATGATAGTATGAAAATGGGTTTTGTGGAATAGAATATATATATATATATATATTGACAATAAATATTTATAAATAAAATATATTTTCTAGTTTTTTAATAAATTAAGATAAAAGGCTTACAAAATTAATTCTAAAATTTGACCCGTTCAAATTACAATAAGTTTTTTGATTTGACTTAGATATGGCATGTGTATCCAAGGCTGGCTCAACCATATTATTACAGTCCATAACCAAAAAAAAAAAAAACAAATTGAGTTTAGAGGTTAAGTAGAACCATTTTATAAAATACAATATCAAAAAATTAATTTGTTAAAATATAAAGATCAAACAAATAATAAGACAAAATATATTATAAAAATAATATAAATACTTAAAATTATTAAAAAAATTAGTCATCACTCATCTCAAAGTCTGGCTCCGTCCTGTTAGGAATGTTGTTTATTTTTTGTAAGTAAGCAAATTTATTTAAAGAAAGAAACACCAATACAACCTATAACCTCCCAAAAAAAGGAAACCCAACCAATACAGAAACTAACAGCGGCTATACAATTAAATTCTCATTCTGAAATGCTATTTTTCACAAAATTGTACCCTCTATTCTTAACATCCATTTTAATGTGCCTAACTGTACAATCTATACTTTGTACTTTATCCTCCCATAAGGCCAGGTTTCTAACCCTCCATAAGTGATATATAGATGTCACTAAACCAGAAGCGAACATCCACCTTCTGAATCGAGACGGGTGCTTTCCTTTGGCAATCCATCTCAGCAGCTCGTGTATGTTCTCAGCATTCGAGAGCCATCCCAGCCCGAGCTTAACTGCCATAATGCAATTCTTGCTGTAAAAACAAGAGAAAAACAAATGACAGATATTTTCTGAAGCATTATCACATATCAGGCAACTATCTGAGCTCACAATCCCCATGTGGTGAAGCCTATCTTTAGTTTTTAGTCTATTCAATTTTGTTAACCAAGTAATTAAAGCATGTTTAGGAATATACAAGCACTCCAAACGATTCTTGTCCATAACATCCCATTCCCAGTCAAGCTCAACATCTTATCATACACATCCTTGATCCAATAATTCATAGAGGTAAAGGCTGGATAGGAAAAATAGCTCTTCATTCTGTTTTTGACAGCAACCACTTGCTTCCAATACCAACTGGAATTTAAGGGAGCCTCATACTCCCACCAACTCTCACCTTTTAGATAAACCGAATGCACCCATTTGAGCCACAGACTCTCCTTATTTTTAGCGATAGCCCAAACAAATTTCCCCAAAGCTGCTATATTCCAGATGGAAATATTTCTGATGCCTAACCCTCCTGCTTTCTTGCTTTTACACACATCATCCCAAGCAACACAACCCGAACCTCCATAGCTAGCCTCACCCTTCCAAAGATAGGCTCTACAAATCTCATTTATTCTGTTGAAGACTTTCTTAGGGAGAACAACAATTTGAGACCAGTAAGAGTGGACAGAATTCAGAACTGAGTTTATAAGGGTAAGTCTTCCTACAAAGGATAGATATTTCCAGCTCCACTTCTTGATTTTTGCCACCATTTTATCAATTATGCTATCACAATCACAAGCAGAGATTTTTGTTGCATTAATTGGCAAACCAAGGTAACGAAAAGGAAGACTACCTCTCTTCAAATTAGACACTTTGAGGATTCTGTTAACCTCCTCATCAGATATACCAGAGCAAATAAATTCAGATTTGCCAAAGTTAGCTTGAAGACCTGAAGTTTGAGAGAACAATTCAAACCCTTGCAACAGTTTATACACTGATTTAAAATCCCCATGAGAAAAAAGCACCACATCATCTGCAAAGCAAAGATGAGTGAGCTGAAACTTCGCGCATCTTTCATGAAACTGAAAATCTTTGTCTTTGGCAATTTTTTTCAATATACGGGATAAGTACTCCATGTTCAAGACAAACAGAAGAGGAGACATGGGCTCTCCTTGCCTCAAACCTCTACTAGCGTTAAAAAATCCATGTAAAGATCCATTTAACATGATTGAGAACTTAGGGGATCTAACACAAGTCATGATCAGCTGAATAAACTGAGAAGGAAATTGAAAAGCAGCAAGCATCTCTTCAAGAAAGTCCCACTCCAATGTGTCATAAGCTTTCCGCATATCCATTTTTAAAATGCAATTCGACTTTCCACCTTTCCTACCATAATGACGAACTAAGTCTTGGCAAATCATAATATTATGCCCAATATATCTACCTTGAATGAATCCTCCTTGATTCTCCGCAACAATATTTGGCAAAACATTTCGCAGTCTAGAACAAATGAGCTTTGCAGCTACTTTATAGAGCACATTGCAGCAAGAAATAGGCCGGAACTCACTAACACTATTGGGGCAATTTGTTTTGGGAATCAGAGTAATTGTCGTGGCATTTATCTCCTTTAATAACTTCCCAGAGGAAAAAAATGACAGAACTGCCTCACTAATCTCCTCTCCAATTAGGTCCCAATGATGTTGAAAAAAATAGC
This sequence comes from Humulus lupulus, assembly GCF_963169125.1. Classification (NCBI taxonomy): domain Eukaryota; kingdom Viridiplantae; phylum Streptophyta; class Magnoliopsida; order Rosales; family Cannabaceae; genus Humulus; species Humulus lupulus. Next base: position 18,028,835 of record NC_084801.1, on the reverse strand, counting down.
TACTAAAACCGTCCGGACCAGGAGCTTTATCCCCAGGAATTTCAAACAAAGCAGCTCTAACTTCATCTCTATCAAAAGGCTGCAAGAGGGATTGTATATTAGATTTAGATAGAACAGGTCCTTCATTAATAACACATTGCTGCACTTTCCTTCTTTTCTGAATATTCCCACCCAACAAGTGCAAATAATACTCCAAAAAAGCAGTTTGAATTCCCATAGGAGTATCTTGCCAAATACCTTGCTCATCATGGATAGCCATGACAGAATTTTGCACTCTTCGTTGCCTAATCATTCTATGAAAGATTTGAGTATTGGCATCCCCTGAATGCAGCCAAGACAACTTAGACTTTTGTCTCAAAAAATCCATATATGCTTCTCTACAAACATTATGCTCCTGCCTGTACTTCAATTCATCAGCAATATATTGAGTATTAAGAGGGTCATCATTTACCTGCTGCTGCATATGATGAAGTAACTGCTCAGATTTTAAAAAAGATGCACTGATATCTCCAACTATACAGGTATTCAGCTTTTTCAAAGAAATTTTAACTCTCCTGAGTTTGGCCACAACTCTGAACATAGGAGATCCCTGCCCCCTATAACTCCACGCCTCACTGACATATTGATGATAATCTGTGAATTTTTGCCACATCTTGAAGTAGCGAAAAGACTTCTTTCCTAACTCCATATTTTTACTCAGAGAAACCACTGCTGGAGAGTGATCAAAAAGACCCTCCGGTAAAAAACAAGCATGCGCCTGAGGGAAATTTTCAAACCAAGCTGCATTACCCAAAACTCTATCAAGCTTAGCAATTATACGATCAGAAGAAACTTGCTTGTTATTCCATGTGAAAAAACAACCATGGAAAGGAATATCAATCAAATCACAGTCAAGAAGACAGTTATAAAAGGATTCAGAATAGAGGGATCTAACTCTGTCACCAATTCTTTCTTCCGTATTAATGGTAGCATTGAAGTCACCAAGCAAAATCCATGGTTCTTTAATCTGCATATCTCTAAACTGCTGCCATAAAATTCTCCTACGCTCCTCATCATTAAATGCATAAACAAATGTACAGAAAAAACCACTTGATCCATTTTGAGGAATCACCCAACAGTGAATGCATTGACTAGAGCAGATCCTGATATCCACAGAGAAGACATTAGGATTCCAAGCCAATAAAATCCTCCCATTATTAAACCACGCATTATTAGAAGAAAAACACCAATCCTTAAACATGTTTAGGAATAAGGCCCCCATCTTCTTAGCCTTAACCCTAGTCTCAAGGAATAAAATTTTTGACTTCATGTTGCTTCTGAGTTTGGTTCAACCCCTTCACATTCCATGCAAGGATTTTATCCATTTACTGGAGGAGGATCTCCCCCTCCTGCAGTGATATCGATTTCTTTCTCACTCTCCTTCATTGTTACATTTGTTTCAGCTAGAACTTGAAAAGAATTACTTAGATTTTCAGCAACATCTTCCCTGTGACTATTAGTAGCAATTGTCTTCCTTCCTTTCCCTTTTACAGTACAGAAACCCTCAGCGTCAATAGTGTCTTGTTAGGAATATTGTTTGTTGTCACCCAGCTTTAATAATAAATAAATAGAAAATAACGTGACACGCATAGTTTAAGTCAAACTACAATGCCATTCTTTGACCAAAAATATATATAGTGACAGAATATATAACTAGTATTGAAAAGACCATTCAATTTTTGCACATTAAAAAAAGGACCATTCAATTTTCACTACATAGTTATATTATTCGTTAATTTAAGCTACAAATAGTTGTTTCGATTGTTGTAATTATTTAATTTTTGTAGAAAAAAATATTCCTATCAATCAATATCAATACACTATAAAATCAATAATATATAATTTATTTTATTATAATTTATAATTTTTTTAATTTTATATTTAATAAAAAATTAATTAATAATTTAAAATCTTTATAGCTCCACATAATTTTTGAGGTTTTTCTAATTGTTTTTATTTAATAAAAGAATTAATTAATAATTTAAAAGTCTTTATAGTCCACATGCTTTAAAAATGAGGTGATTGTTTTACTTTTAGGCTATAAATAAAATATCATTTATTCACTTTAATTTGTAATTTGTCTAAATATTAATATATATTTTTATACGGCGATTGATTTAAATTAATATTGTCCAATAGTTATATATTTTTTAATTTATATTAATATTTAATATATTATTTATATTTATATATTTAATTTTGTAGTACATATTTTTATATTATATATTAAAAAATGATAAATATATAATCTAACAAGAATGTATTTATATATACATATATATACTTTATCACTTATTTTTTTTAAAAGTCACATTTACAATTTTTGAAGTAGTATATAAAAGATTATATGGTGTAGTGATATTGAGTTTCGTTTGAAAAAAAAAATATACACGCTCTAACATGTTAATAAATTCAAGATACTCGAATAAATTAAGACCGTATCATATTAATTTATTTTTGTTGTGTTAGGAATTGTGCTAATCATATAAAAAAAAAGAGAAAAAAAAAATATAATTCCTCATATTTTTTATATAAGAATTAGAAAAATTATTAGCAAATTGAAAAAAAAAATGATTTATGAGAGTTTTAAGTGATGATCTAATAACATATATAGCATTAAAAAGAAGTTGAAGAATTACTAAATGTATACAAAAATTATAATTTTCTAACATTATAAAAAAATTATAATTTCTATATTCATATATCATATTCATTTTTTAAAAATATTATAAAATAATCAAATAAATATAAAAATTCACATATATAATTTTCTAATGTTATAAAATCACGTTTTGCGCGGCTATATTAAATATACACGCTCTAATATGTTAATAAGTTCAAGATACCCAAATAAATTTAGACCGTGTAATATTAATTTATTTTTGTTGTATTATTATTTATCTTTTGTACTAATTATATAAGATAACAGAGAAAAAAAATGAAATTATAATATAATTGTTCATATTTTTTATATAAGAATTAGAAAAATTATTAGCAAATTGAAAAAAAAAAATGATTTAAGTAAAATCTAATATATGTGTATGTATATATAATTTTGAGTGAATAATGTAAACATATATATATAACATTAAAGAGAAGTCAAAAAATTGCTAACAGTATACAAAAATTATAATTTTCTATCCTTATAAAAAAATTATAATTTTCATACTCATATATTATATATATTTAAAAATTATAGAATAATCAAATAAATATAAAAATTCATATATATAATTTTCTTATAAAATCACGCTTTCAACGACTATATTTCCTAGTTTGAATAATAAAGGGAATGTTTGTGTAATGTTCTTTTTGATTGTTTACAGAGAGAATTCTATTAAAATATAGTTAAGTTAATTACAACATTTTAAATGTACTTAGATATTCAAATTGTGAACTAGACGTAAATATTTGTATTTAAAAATAATAAAAGTTTAGATTAATAATTTTTTCTGACAAGAAAACATTAACAAAATACTATAAATTACAAAAGAAAATTACACGAATACTAATCAGCATAGCCATTCATTGCAATAATTTTTTAAGAAAAAAAAGTAGAGAGTAAAAATAAATGTGTTTAATAGGAAAGAAAAATGATCCAAATCTATTTTTCCAACCGTGGAGAGAAGAAAGAAGATGAAGAAAAATATCTTAATAGATTATCAAATCACTCTAATTAATAATTATTAAAATTATATAAATAAAATAGTAATTTCCAATGACAAAAAAAACAGGAAAATTCCATTTTAGCTTTTGTATTTTTTCCAAATACCCGATCAGTTTTTGTGTTTTGTTAAATGACAATTTGAATTCTGTGTTTTATAAAATTGATCAAAATAGTACCCTAAACCTGATTTCGGTCAAAATATTTTCAATTGTAAGAACAATTTTCGGGTCGATAGTAATGCAATGGATTCAGAGAAGTAGAGAAAGTGATCGATGAACTAAGAATGAAATATTATATTTGAATTATTTTTTTTGCTAAAATTAGGTATAATATATTATTGTTGTCTATTTGATAAAACATATGATCTAAATTGATATTTAACAAAACACAAAGGTCACTCGCGTATTTGAGAAAAATAAAAAAGTCAAAGTGGTATTTTAAAAAAAAAATTAATATAGAACAAAAAATTATATCTTACATTATTATATTCCCTACAAAATACATATTATATTATTATATTATTTTATCTTATAAATAAATTAAAATGTATTTATATTTATAAAATATTAATATAGAACAAAAAAAAAGTTTTGCTTTGGTGAACAGTGCGGTGAACAGTACTACATCAATAATATTGTGGTACTATTCATCTCCACTATATTGCTGTGTCCTTTGTTGTTCCATTGGAGTGTTATTACACCAAATTAATTAATATTGTGTAATTTTCACAAAATTGTCAATGTCACAATTCCTCAGTTTTTTTACTATTATTATTTTCAAATAAACTAAAATTATCTTATCTCTATATATAAAATAAGTGGTGTTTTAAAAATCTTATGAATGTTGATTGGGATGGACCAAAAGACTTTGGTTTGATAGAATTATTTTGTCATTTGTGTGGAATAGCAAAGGTGTGGCCCACGTTGTTTTCCACTACTACATACACAGTCAAATCTAAAGACAAATGATTATCTATATTATTTGTCTGATCAAATTTCATATTATCACAAACTTTTTATAAACTTGTTTTTTTCTTTTTTCCACTCCTGTGGCTCTAATTTTAAGTCAGAAAGTAACATGCATACTTTTAAAAAAGACCTAATAATTGTGGCATTCATTTTCCAAAAGGTGTCACAAATGATGAGATGTATAGTGTGTATGCTCTTACTTTTTTTTCATCCTATGCTAACATATTGTACTTGTGGCATTACTCATTATGTGTAGTTTTGTCACATGGGTTTTTATGTACTTTTGTAGGGGGAATAAGAGTACAACTTTTTATAATTTGGAGAGAGTTGTTAAAATGATATATTAATTTAGTATTATCTATCAATAAATTCTATTGTTATTTCTATAAAGAAAATAATTGTAGTCATAGGCATAGCATATTAGTACCATCTCCCTCCCTCAATATAAAAAAGAAAAATCAATAAAAATGAAAACACATACAAATTTTCCTTTTAAAAATTAATTTGAAGAGAATGAAATCAAAACTTGTGGAGAAGTCACCAAACACTTTATTCTTCTCGTATTTATTAATTTGTTTTATGTTCATTAAATGATCACTTCTCTCAAATAATCTAAAATTAGGAAAGAAAGGCTGCTACAAGGAGAAAACTAAAATAATGGAACTTAAAACAAAGTAGCCCTAGAACCCATTGGGCTTCGGAACAACTCAAATAAGTAAGCCCAAATCATGTTTAGCCCAAAATCAAATGGAAAAGTTATCAGAAATGGCTACAAATACATTTTTTTTCACATCACTCCATAAAATTGCCTATTTTTTTATTTTTCCTTACAAATATTTATTTTTATAGTAAAATTCTCAAACTATCATTTTGAATAGTTTAATTATTTCAAATTCTCACACTTAGATTTTTTATTTTAATTTCTCAATTTCATATACTCTCATAGTCTCTTTATATCTTATTCAAATAAATATAATTGATTTGTTCACACTTTTAAATATAAATTATTATTTTGAAAAACTTGTTATATCAATTAATATTAATAGTTTTAAATATAATGTTAGGAAATTTAGAAAATTTTAAAATAAATTATTGCAAAATAAACTCATTACTTACAATTTCATTTAAATAATTAAATAATAAATTCATTAATTACATTTATGTTAAATAAAAATTTGTATTGTTAGGCCCATAGATATTTTACTCTTACTTTACTAAATTGTAAACTCGTTGTTAGCAACTTCATTAAAATAAATAGTAAAGAATAAACTCGTTGTTTACAATTTTGTTGTGAGTAAACAAAAAAATATTTTATCCACAATCATAGAATCTATGATAATGAAAACACTTGTTTGCAAAGTCAAATTTAAACATAAATCTATTTTTGAATTTCTATTATAATGAATATGATTAATTTTTAATAAAAAAAAAACCCAAATGAAAAACAAAAACATAAACGTAAACTACTTGTTTATAATTTCAAACCAACTTAAATATAAGTTGTAAACTACATGTTTATTATTTTAAATATAATGTAAATAATTTATTTACACTTTTAATTTTTTAAGGAAATCGTAAACTACTGTTCTTGATTTTTATTTACATTTTAATTTTTTTAAAATGAAAAAAAATGCTTTGTAATTTTTGTGTGTGTATTTTTTACCTTAAAATAAATATAAATTTGAAATCTTAATTCAATATAAATTGATATATTTTTTAATACATTTTTTATATGTTAAGACTATTTTAGTCAAATGTTCTAAGGGTATAGATCTCATTTTTTGAATGAGAGGGTAATCATGTGTATTTAGTGTGAAGAAAATGTATTGATGTGGTTCTCCCAAAAATTACACATAACACTGTAAATTTAAAAAAAAAATTGAAAAATACAAAATTTTATAAAAATGACAGAAATACTGATAATAGCTCTGTAATCGTCTGTTACAATTTTCTTTTTAGTCTGAAAATATTGTTTACAAAATTGTAACATATAGTTACAAACTTGTAAATGTTAGTTGTAGATTTGTAAACTTTAGTTACAAAAATAAATTGTATCATTACAAATTTGTAAACTTTATTTACAAAATAAAAGCTTCATATTTATGATTATGCCCCTTGTATTTTTGTAATTTTTTCTAGATTCCATAATTTTAGTATTTTTTTTAAAATCTTAGATAATTTTGTGAATTTCCCAAATCAAATTCAATAATTTCAGCCCATATTGTGGCGGCCTCTGCTCGGAAATGCTACAAATGACCCTCTTTATATGTCATTTTATAGTGTTGTCTTTTTTTTTTCCTTATTATTAAGGGGTCTTGTTTATCCCAAAAGAGGGTGTGTTTTAATATTTAAACTCGCAAGTGCACGAATCGTTTCGGAATATAATGTTCATGTAAGTACGAGGTCGAACCCATGGGAGTTGACTAACATCAAAAGAAACTATTTCAAACAAAGCAATAATATTCTAACCTAGTTCCAAATATTTGATGAGATTTTGTTTTAGAAAAATAAAAGACAAGAAATAAAAAGATTAAAGATTAAATAGAAAAATGGTTTTCAAATAAGATAAGTAAAATAAGATTATTAAGATATTAGAATCCACAAAATGCAAGTTCAATAGTATTTATAAGTATATTGATTCCCAAGTTTTGATATAGTTGAAATAAATCACACTATATATTTTTTCAAAATATATTTTCTATTCAAGCACAAGTTACTCTTTCAAAAATGTAAGATTTTTCTTCACTTATATAAGATATAATTTCTAAGCATTAGTTGTGTTACAACCTAATGAAACTACAAAAAATCAAAGAAATTATGTTTAGGCAAAATATGATACTTATGCTCTAAGAATTAGATGTGAACAATTTAATGAAAAACATTTAATCAAAGAATATCATATTTTTGCATAATGAAGAACTAAGTGTAATATGCTTTAACAATCAACACTAGATGAAAACTGCATATCTTTGATAGAAAAATCCATAAACAATGTTGTACAAATGGGAAATCAACATACAACAAAAAATACTATCTAGTTACATTTTGCTTCATCATCATCTTAATAACCTTTGAAAAAGATTAGAAGTTCATAACTAGATTGAAATTACAAAATAACATACTTGACATGCTCTTCAAAAGATGAAAATGGTAGAAAAATAGTGAAAAGAAGAGAGAAAAATATGTGTAGAAGATGTTGAAAAGATGAAGAAGAAGAGCTCCCCAAATGGTCTTACAAGACTCTATTTATAGGCAAAATATGGAGGTTAAATTAATCAAATTAAAATAAATAAATTGATTAATTTAATTGTGTTGGGAAGTGGTAGGATAAATAGAGTAAGTGTAAGAGTATTAGAAAGATGAAATGTTTGGTTGGGTAAAAGGTTAGTGAAAAGCTAGGGTAAAAAAAACGAATTAGGAATGTTTATTTAGATAAGAAAAATAGGGAAAAGTGAATTGATATTTGAGTGAAAAATATTGGGAATAAAAATGTGTTTTTTGGCCTTTTGGTGGCTATTGGCAGCTTGGTCTAGGCTGTCTTGGGGCGGTTTGGGCTTGTGGAGTTGACTTGGGCCAAAGGAGTGGAACAGCTGGGTTGATTTGGTGTGATTTCGGTTAGTGCTGGGAAGGAACCGTGGGCTTGGGGTGAGATTGGGCCTTGAGCAATTTGGGCTGCTTTGTTGATGAGGGTTGGCATGCGTGGAGATGATGATATATGCTGAAGAAAGGAAGTGCATGAAGAGCCAGGCGTTGGGGCTTCAGGCGTGATGCGTGAGGTGGCATTGGTGGAGATATGCTGCTGCTGAGGTGTTATGTGCTGGGAAGTTGGAGAAACCAAGCTGAAATGGATGGGTGCTGGTGGAGTTGGGAGGCAACCGGGCCTTGGCGTTGGGCCTGCTGGACTGGGCCGAAGGAGGCAAGGCAGCTGGGCTTGAAGGGGATGCTTGGGCCCTTGCTCAAATGCCAAAACTTCTTTACTATTTTTCACAAAAATGCCACTTTCTTTTCATCATTTTCCTTGCTTTTCAAGAGCATAAATTTCCTACAAAATAAATATAAAATAAATCATAATGCAATATTTTCAACTATAAAATAAATCAATTTAATTCTTTGAAAATATTAATTATAACTTAATTTATATTTTATATTTGAGTTCAATAATACAACATTTTCTACCACTAACTTAACAATAATAATTCAAATAATTAACTACAACATTTTACAACAAAATAACTATAAAAACACACAAAAATCTATAAAATTAAAATAAGCCTAATAAATTCAAAATTACTTAAAAACTTAATAAATCAATTAAAAACTCAAGAATTAAGCAACAATTAGCACATAAAAAGTGGTAAAATAACTCTATTTTGTAGAGTTATCAGGTCTGGTGCAATATGACTCTTAATGGTGTGTGAAAATAAGTTAATGTCTATTTTTTTAATTTTGTAGTAAAATAGTCTAACCACATTTTTAATATTACATATTACCAAAAATGTCATTTAGTAAATTACTATCTTATTTTAATATTATTGTATATGTATATTAGTTTTGTTTAATTAGCTTTTATTTTAAAGTTATTTTGATTTTGTTTTCATTTTTTATGGGTTGTTGAATGATATATCATACCATAAAATACATATACGGTGTTGAAAATTAATATACCAACAAAACTTACAAACTTATTACTCAAAAATGTATATACTATGCTAAAAAAATTATATACTACCATTAAAATGTATATACATAATACAAAATTATATACTATCATTATGTATAATAAGATAGAAACTAAATAGCATAAAAAAATGATATACCATTCCACAAAAAACATATACATTAGTTGGAAAATAATACACCAACAACCCATAAAAAACTTAAAAAATCAATATAACCTTAAAATAAAAATTAATTGAACAAAACTAATATACATATATCACTATATTAAAGTCATACGCTTCTAAATAAATAAATAAATGATAGAAAATGACAATTTAGGTAATCAACAATGTAAAATGGTCATTTCTCTAAAGTTTTTTAAAATGAGGACATTAGCTTCTTAATGTCATTATTTTGAGTCATTTTCTATAATTTATCTATTATTAATATATGTTTTCACTAGTAATTACTAATAGAGAAGTTTACATAAATATGAGAAAAATAAACATAATTATAAATACACAAAACTCTCTCTCACTCTCTTCTTTCTCTCCCTCACGATCTCTCTCTCTCTCTCTCTCTCTCTCTCTTCTCCTTTCTTCATCTCTCCTCCCCCATTTGGTTCTCTTATCTCAACCCTCCGTCGGTGATGCTACCTTCACCGCCGCCCCCAGCCCCGCCCCCACGACAATGACGCACCTTCGCCCCTGCCCCTAACGGTGACGTACCTCCGCTCCTCTGGTTTTTCTTCTTATTGTTTCTTCTTCTTCTTCTTCTTCTTCTTCTCTAGTTTTATTTTTATTCTCTTTGTTATTCTTCTTATTTTTCACATCTGGTTTTGCTATTTCAAATATGATTTTGCACTTCATAGTTAATTTTGTTTCCTTCTAAATGTTATTGTAACCGGTTACAGTCATGATCTGTTCTGATTTCTGAGTTTTTTTTTCAAATTTGTTTAAGTAATCGGGTACAATGGTGTCTAATTCTTTTTATTAATATTTGATTTTTTTTAGATCTAGTTGTAACTAGTTATAATAGTGATTAATTTAGATTTGATTTTGTTTTCACACCTGACTAAGTAACCAAGTATCATAGCGATTGGTTTTTTTTTTTTTAGATATGAATTTGTAGCCAATTACGATTATGATCCATTTAGCTTTTTTGTTTATGATCCTATTTTTTTCCAAGTCTGGCAATGTTACACCCAGATTTCGAGACCCAAGATTGTGACCTTGAAAGCTGGACTCGTCAAATGTGAGCTCGAGGTATCTAAAACGCATGTTCGTGGCCCAGATGTCAAACCCTCGGATCAAGATGGCAACCTCGAATACATTTAACCTCGAAGTTATTTATGAGCTCGAAAGAATTTAGCTCGGGGTATATCCGTTGTCGAGTGTCTTCGGATCAAGTAGACCGAGCTTAGCAGGAGTACAAGCTCGAAATGTAACAGCCTCGCTGGTATCTACCCGCTCCGAGCTGGTCTCGGAGTAAGGCGACTAGTTTGTAACTTATCTATAGACCTAGACCGACATGATGCTGATTGCCGACCTCGAAAGATTTAATGGGTCATCTGATGTAACGCGTTCCATGCATTTAAATATATTTATTATTGTAACATCCCAACATTAAAGGGATATTAACAAGTCTGTTATTCGCCCCTGGTCTTCAGGGGACGTTTCCTTGTATATAGGAGTTACAGTATTTAATATCATTATTTTAATTAATAAGCAGAATTATCTTCCCGAAATATGTGGGAATGAACTCTGAAAACTCTCTATAAATAGAGAGTTCATAAACATTTGTAAAGGACGGATCTTTTGATATACTGAGAGAATGTCTCGAGAATTCATCCCTGAATAATTTCCAAAAAACTCCAAGTCTTAATAAAATAGACTCGTGGACTAGGCAGAGTTATGTGACGACCCTAAGGTAGGGTACGTCCGCCACATACTCGTAATTCTAGGGTTTACGAGTATGTTAGGCACTTGACCAAATAAATTAAATACAATGATACAAAGAAATACATAAAAATTTAAAACTTTTATATAAAGTTATTAATAGAAATTATTACATGTATGAATACTTTAAATTTAATGCAGCCATATGAAAACTCTAAACCACTATTGCATTGCTACTGAGTCCGTGCTCCACAAGTTACTCAACAGCTAAAGCCACACCTGGAAAAATGTTGGAAAATAACACAATGAGCTAACGCTCAGTAAGAAAATCTCATGCATACACATACACATGAATGTCATGAGTTTGTAGTGCACATATACTAACATGCTGACTTATATATATACTTATGCATTTCATTTATTGCTCATGCACTTTCAAACTTTACTTTTATGCTCTTTCTTTTACTTTCACATTTTTATGGGCCCGTTTTCACTTGTGCACACTGTTTGATTCGGCCAATGCCTGCAGGGCTTGTTACACATTTCATATAGAATTCCATGGGTTCTCCTCCGGCTAGCCATCATCGCAGCTAGGCTCATCATAACACTCATTTCATCGTTTCCATAGCTGCCATACTTATTACACATATGGAGGAGAAAGACGGAAACATGGCAAACATATCTGAATGGTCAACGCTGACCTAGCCCATACCAGTGGGCAGCCACTATAAGCCTTATAGACCTCCGTCTTCTTTACTGAACTTACTTAATTGCTTCATCGAAACTATTGACCCAGATTTTGGTCAACTGACACGGAGTCAGAATATGCTTGATGTGAATGAATGTATTGAGAAGAACGTAATGACAAGAAGTAATAAGAACACGATATTTTTATAGTGGTTCGGCCCCAGGATCTGGTAATAACCTACGTCCACTTAGACTGTTATTGATATAAGAATTAAAGGAGTGATCAAAGAACAAGGGTTCAATGAGTTTCACTAACCTCTGAAGAACAATACAATATTCCAAGGAGAATTACTCTAATCACAAATAATTCAAAAGCCAAAAAGTCCCTTCCTTGAGCTATTTTTTTCTATTTATAGGCTCAAGGGGGATTACATGATTTAGTTGCCAATATTCTCTCCTAAATAATCGGATATTCAGGAGATTGTGTGAGTTAAATTCGGGATCTACAAAGATCTTTACAATAATATGACGTTGCATGCGGAACTATCGACCAGACTGGTCGCAGGTAAGACTGGGCTGCTTACTGCTTCTAGTGCGTCCTCTGGTCGATACCCTAGCAGAGCTCTTCCAGGTGTCAACCACGTGTCCATGGATCACTTGCCACATCATCAATGCTAATTTTTTGGATAACATTTGCCCCCCAAGTTTATTTATCACGAGCAATAAATAAACTTTTGAGCGAACGACTCTTCGGTAACCCCACCATACGTGTCAGAACCCTTCGTGTGTTCTTGGAAAAAGTAACCTACTTCTGTCTAATCATGACTTTTCGGTTCCCCAGTAATAATTCGACGGCCATTCTGCTTCCCCATACTTCGAAAAAGGGAAACTGATGATTACACCTTTTTAATGCCACTGACAAACTTATATAATACCTTCGAAATCTTCCTTTTCTTTTTACGCACGCCATTGTCTTCTCAAGAAACCCTAAAAACCAGAGTTTTAACCTTCTCCATAGACCGTTCTTCTGGATTTTCAAGACTCAGTCCGAGAGTTCCTTGATCTCCGAAGACCCTTTTTCCATCTCCACGATCATTTTCTTGGTAAGTTTTTGAATTCTTATGCTTCAAATTTTCATGATGCATGCTCCTGTATGTTGACTATTTGAGTTCATCTGCTTCTGGTTTAAGACGCTTGTGAGTAGAATGTTTTGTAGGCAAAAAAGGGTTACGAGTTAGTTTAATAGTCAGGATCATACTTTTAGGACGTAAAATCGAAGTAAAAATTCGATCTTTAGGCTAGTTGGAAAATAGGTTTTTCCCGCCCTAAGGGGAGTTGAAAAAGCTTTCTTGAAAAACTTTTTACTTTCACCCTTTGATCCGTCTTTCGAACTGTAATAGGATGGGCTTGAAAGTAGGGGCGTAGCTTCCTAGAGGCCAGGATTAAGCGATATGCTAACCTCTCGATTGGTGGATATCTTAATTCTGACCCGATCAGTCTTTTGCTGACATAGTAGACTGCTTTTTGTACGCCTTCTTCCTCTCGTACTAGTACCGCGCTAGCAACAACTTCAGTAATCGCCAGGTAAATAAACAAAGTTTCTCCTTCGATTGGCTTTGATAAGATGGGAGGTTGTGCCATATGGGCTTTCAAGGCTTGGAACGCTTGCTCGCAGTCTACTGTCCATTCAAACTTCTTATTTCCCCTAAGTAGATTGAAAAAAGGGACGCACTTGTTTGTTGATTTCGAAATAAATCTACTTAGGGCTGCGATCCTCCCGGTTAAGCTTTGTACATCTTTGATCCTTTCTGGCGACTTCATGTCGATCAGGGCTTTTATCTTGTCGGGGTTGGCCTCGATTCCTCTTGAATTTACAATAAACCCCAAAAACTTCCCTGATCCAACTCCGAAGGAACATTTGAGGGGATTTAACTTCATCTGGTATTTGTTCAATACATCAAAGCACTCTTGTAAATCCTTCACATGTCCTTCTGCCTTCTTAGACTTTACCAGCATGTCGTCCACGTATACCTCCATGTTTACTCCGATCAGCTCCTTAAACATGTGGTTGACTAGCCGTTGGTAAGTCGCACCTGTGTTTTTCAGTCCGAAGGGCATTATTTTGTAACAGTATAAGCCCGTATCGGTCCGAAAGCTGGTGTGATCCTCGTCGGGGGGATGCATGCTAATCTGGTTGTAGCCCGAATATGCATCCATGAACGAGAGGATCTCGTGTCCTGCAGTTGCATCGACCAGCTGGTCGATCCTTGGGAGTGGGAAGCAGTCTTTTGGGCAGGCTTTATTGAGGTCTGTAAAATCCACGCAGGTCTGCCACTTGCCGTTAGGCTTGGGAACCAGCACTGGATTGGAGACCCACGATGGATAAAATGCCACCCTGATGAACCCATTCTCCTTTAGTCTTTCAACTTCTTCTTTTAAGGCTCTCGATCTATGTTTATCGAGCAGCCTTCTCTTTTGTTGCACGGGTGGAAAGGTCTTGTCTATATTCAGGACATGGCTGATCACTGCAGGATCTATCCCAGCCATGTCTTTGTGCGACCAGGCGAAAACCTCCAGGTTCTTTCGCAAAAATTCCACCAGTGCGTGCTTCGTGGTAGGTTCTAAGTTTTTCCCAACCTTCACGACTCTGGTCGGGTCTTTTTCGTCGAGTTGGACCTCCTCAAGGTCCTCGACGGGTCCAATGTTTTCTTCAAAATCCCCAAAGCAAGGATCTAAGTCTCTATCCTCACTTTGGCAACACCCTATTTGGTGACTTCATCACCAGATTGGGCTTGTGTATCAACTGCCATCTGCAACCTATCTGAGGTAGTGCTCTTCGACGTTCCATTCTTCGCCTTTGTGATTGAGGCGTTGTAGCATTCCCTAGCTTCCCTCTGGTTTCCCAACACGCGTCCTACCCCCGCGTCTGTTGGGAACTTCACAGCCAAGTGCCACATAGAGATGACGGCCCGTAGATCAACTAGTATAGGCCTTCCAATAACAGCATTGTACGCCAAAGGACAATCGACCACCACAAAAGTGGCGAGTAATGTCCTTGTTGCAGGCGCTGTACCCGTCGCCACTGGCAGTTTGATCAATCTGGCGGGGGCGAGTCCTTCTCCAGAGAAGCCGTATATCGTTTGGTTGCAGGGCTCCAAGTCCTTAACGGAAAATTTCATGCGTTCCAGTGTTGATTTATACAGGATATTCACTGAACTTCCTGTATCGACCAGTACTCTCTTCACCATCATGTTGGCCATCTGGATGTCCACGACCAGCGGATCGGAATGTGGGAACTGGATGTGTTGGGCATCGCCATCAGAGAAGGTTATCTCACCTTCCTCTGACTGAGCCTTTTTTGGTGCACGGTCCTCCACAGTCATCATCTCGATGTCCTGGTCGTGGCGCAGAGTCCGAGCATATCGTTCCCTGGCCTTTCTGCTATTTCCCGCGAGGTGCGGGCCTCCACAGATGGTTAAGAGTGTGCCAGTCACGGGGGCAGGCTGTAAGGGTTGCGAGCGTGGCGCGTGGGCGCCTGCTCGTTGCTACCCGGAGCTTCTCGTTGGGAATTTCCCGAGGCCCGTACGTATCTTCTCAAGTGTCCTTGTCTAATAAGGAACTCGATTTCGTCTTTCAACTGGTTGCATTCGTTGGTATCATGTCCGTAGTCGTTATGATAACGACCGAACTTGATAGTGTCTCTCTTCGAAATATCCTTTCGAATGGGGCCAGGTTTTTTGTAAGGCACACTAGAACTTGTGGCCTGATAAACCTCTCCCCGAGACTCAACGAGGGCAGTGTAGTTAGTGAACCGAGGTTCATAACGATTACCCTTGGCTCGTTTATTGTCGGAGGTGGAAGGCTCACTATACGGCCGTTTTCCACCATTCTTGCCATTGCCGTTGCCGTTCTCGTTGCCTTTGTCGTTGCCATTAGGCTTGGACCCATTGGCGGCTTTGGCGGGTTCGGAAGCCTTCTTATCCTTGCCTGAGGGCTTTCCATCGTCAGCAATGGCTTCTTCGAGCTTGATGTAGCGATCAGCCCGGTCCAAAAATTCTTGGGTAGTTCTCACTCCTTCCTTTCAGAGACTTTTCCAGAGGGGAGAACGACGTTTGACCCCTGCGGTTATGGCCATCATTTTGCCTTCGTCCCCCACCATTTTCGCTCCAGCTGCCGCTCGCATAAAGCGCTGGATGTAGTCCTTCATTGATTCTCCATCCTGCTAGCGAATATCAACCAGCTGGTTTGCTTCGGTCGGATGCACACGGCCTGCATAGAACTGTCCGTAAAACTCCCTTACGAACATTTCCCAGGAAACTATGCTTGCGGGAGGGAACTTAAAAAACCATTCCTGCGCGGCTTCAGAAAGTGTTGCAGGGAAGATCCTGCACCGAGCATCTTCGGACACTTTCTGAATGTCCATTTGTATTTCAAACTTATTGACATGAGACACTGGGTCTCCATACCCGTCAAAGTTTGGAAGTGTAGGCATTTTGAACTTGCTTGGAGTTTTGACATTAGCTATCCTTTGTACGAAAGGAGTGCCTTTCCTCCTATCGTGGTCGATATGAGATGTCCTTCCCCCGACTAGCTGCTGCACTGCTTGGCTGAGGGCATCTATTTGGGCATGTACAACGGCAGGAATCGCTGTGGCATCTGTTGCTGGGGGGACGTTCTCGCCATGCCGCTCCCGGCGATCGTTGAGTACGTCTCTCAAATCTTCGTCTCTTCTCCACTGCTCGCTACCCCCGAGCCGGTTGAAGACATTATTTTGCCTGGGCTGCCCCTCAGCATCCCGTCTATCGGGTTGGTCATCTTGAGGTACCTGGCTCCTGCCTTTACCTCTTTCTTCATTCCTTCGGCCAGCGTTTCCCTTGCTTGAGTCGGCCTTATTATACCCATGGCCATCTCTGAACCTTGATTGGCTATGGTGGGATTGACTGTTCCCTCGATTTCCGTCCCTGGCTGAAACGTTCCGAACGTTAGAGGGCGGCCTGCGCTGGTCGTGGTGTCCCCGTGCATTATCATGCCGTGGGGGACCCCGGACCGTAGAGCCTAACTCTGAGTCCCTCCTGTTACCAGGGGGATACTGACCTCTGTTCGGTAAGTTTGGCTCATCGCCCCTACGGCGTCTAGGACTACGAGGCTGATGCTCGGCTCTATTCTGCCTTTGTTGCGGGGGATTGCCGCAACCAGCTTGGGATGGTGGCTGCGCCTCAAGGTCCAGTGGGACATCGTCATGGGGCACCTGAGGCTGCTCGGGCCTTTGCGGACTCGAAGGCTGGATTGGTGGGCTGGGATTAGGACCCCTCTGGGGTGGCCCATTGACAAGTTGGTCAGGCTGCGAAACAGGTGCGGCCTGATTCCTTGCCAGTTGCAAGGCCGCCTCAAGGGCTGCCATGGCTTCGCTCTGGCGGCGGTCCATCTTCGCCTGCCTTTCGCTTAATTCCGCGCACTGCCGTTCAATCTCCTGCTGCTGCCGCGCCACAACTTCGGCAGCAGTCTCTTGACTGGCTTTCAGACTAGCCAGCTCCTCCTGCAACGCCCCCAGGGTACTCTTCAGCATTGCATCATCCATTTCTTCCTCCTCAAAGTCCAGATGTGGCTCATCTTCCGCCACGCTTGCAGGGGGAGGAGGAGGTGGATTTGATGGCGCAGCAGCGGCCGCCTGTCCAGCTTTCCTTCCAGTTTTCGCCATTAGTTTTCTCAGCAATAATAAATCAAGCTCTCAATGAAAGTACCAGAATGTTGACCCAGATTTTGGTCAACTGACACGGAGTCAGAATATGCTTGATGTGAATGAATGTATTGAGAAGAACGTAATGACAAGAAGTAATAAGAACACGATATTTTTATAATGGTTTGGCCCCAGGATCTGGTAATAGCCTACGTCCACTTAGACTGTTATTGATATAAGAATCAAAGGAGTGATCAAAGAACAATGGTTCAATGAGTTTCACTAACCTCTGAAGAACAATACAATATTCCAAGGAGAATTACTCTAATCACAAATAATTCAAAAGCCAAAAAGTCCCTTCCTTGAGCTATTTTTTTCTATTTATAGGCTCAAGGGGGATTACATGATTTAGTTGCCAATATTCTCTCCTAAATAATCGGATATTCAGGAGATTGTGTGAGTTAAATTCGGGATCTACAAAGATCTTTACAGTAATATGACGTTGCATGCGGAACTATCGACCAGACTGGTCGCAGGTAAGACTGGGCTGCTTACTGCTTCTAGTGCGTCCTCTGGTCGATACCCTAGCAGAGCTCTTCCAGGTGTCAGCCACGTGTCCATGGATCACTTGCCACGTCATCAATGCTAATTTTTTGGATAACAGAAACAGTGGCACCCTTTTTAACATCTTATTATCACTTTGCTTAAGCCTTGTGTCATTAAAATGTTCAACTTTACATAAGACTTTTTCAAGGCATTTCATAACTTTTCTCATATTCATATGCATGGTCTTATATCACATAATAATGTATCACATAACTGTACATGCCATGCATACATGCTGATGCTGAAATGCCAATGTTCATGTTCATGATTCATGTTGATGGTATTCAATAAAGGCATTGTATCACATCTCATATAACTCAAAACATCTTTAGTCATAATACATGAAGCTTTGGGTTGGTGGCGTTGTTATACCTTAACGTAGAGCTATGGCTCAGGTCTAAGGTTTCCAGCCTAAAAACTTAAACGCTTCATATATCATAACATATAACAAAATCATGAACATAAAAGTAATCCACATATTCATCAACATAAGAACACATACTTGCACATAATTCATATCAATCTTAATCAAGTAAGACATCTTTCACATATCACGAATTTCATCAATTTCATATCACACAACACTATCATGATATTCATATAACCATTCTTCACATACTTATCATATGCATCATCATCATCTCATACTTAACTCATCAGATATACACAATCAATGTAGTTATGCATCTTACACTTAAGCACAAAAGGTGAGATTCACTTACCTTAGGTCCTTAGCTTATTTTAAAAGTGCTCACCAAGAGTCAATCAATCAAATCCATACAAATCCTATTCCAGGCACATCATTTATTAAATTCTATCAAAATCGTAAATATACACTATTGATAGTGTATATTAACAATACCAGAAACTATATAAATGATAATAATAATTATTATCAACGTAATGCAAATAACTCTTCATATAAAACCATGCTTTAAACCTTACTCATAAGATAATGTACTCTTATGATAACAAGAATAATAATTAGCGTCTATAAATAAACTTACTTCAATATTAATAACAAAATACTTCAATAACAATACATATATGAATGTATATATTCAAATAGTTATTTTATAAAAGAAATCATATTTTTAACATAAAATTGTAATAATCATTATAATGATAATAATATAAATATAAATATTTATATTATTATTAATTAGTCATGATATCAATTCCAGTGATATAATAAATATACTTTCTCCAAAATTCACTGGTCTTACAAATATCAATAACTGTAAAAAACTAATATTTGATATTATTTTAATATTCAAATATTAACAAAAATATTAATATACAATAATAATAGTTAAATAATAGGTTTACTATAAATCACATTTTTCATATATATATATATATATATACATGAAACGATATTCTTGATTTACTTAACAAAACAATAACAATAATAATTAAAATTAATTAATCATAATAATTTCCATATTAATGGAAAATTAATTAAATATGTATTTTTATAATTTATTTAATATTTAATATTTTCTAGAAAATTGGACAGCACAACGGCTATAAAGTGGACAAATCCCAAAATCAAAACCTGTATAAAAAATACATATAATCACAGACAGCCAGTATAATTACAGAAAATATTCCATATATCAATAATATATAATTATATACTATAAATACACATAATAATAATTACTCTAATCAATCATAATTAAATCACAATATATAGGTCAAAGAAATTATACCACAATGATCGGGTTCCACAACAAGTCAAAGGGTGATTTTCTGAAACTCAAAACGTACTTCAGAACCTCGAACACTAAGTTTCGACCGTCGGTCTACGGTGGATCGCGGTGGCTCGTGGTGGGCCCACCACCCAACTATGGTAGATGTAGGAACAAGTTATTGGGTTTTGAAGCCCACAACACGAGGAACACGATGGTGGTGACGGATCGGCAAACGGATGCCCGAGGTGGCCGAATCGCAACTTTGAAGTCGCGGGGTGGCCGAACTTAAATCGACCAGTTGAGGTGTTTAATTGGCGAGTGAGCTCTAGATTCCCGAGTGGTCGATAGTTCGGAGGCCTCTGAATCCAACGGTCCGGCGTGTGGCTATAAACGGTGACCGCCGGTGGATGTTTGGTGGTCGGGCAGACGCACGCACGAGAGAGAGAGAGAGAGAGAGAGAGAGAGAAGAAAGTTTTTCTGAGGAGAGAGAGAGAGGGGCTTGGGTAAAAATAAAGGCTGAAGCCTTTTCTTTTTTTTTTTAATTTTTTTTATTTATTTATTTTTGAAATTACACTTGGACCCAAAATATTAAAATTCTTTTCAAATAAGCCCTTTAGCAAAACTTTCTTAATTTTTGTAAAAATCCCCAATTAAAATTATATGACATTTGGGTCCAATACTTGACTACTCAAGTTTCTCTCTCTTTAATCTCATTAAAAACATAAAAACATATTTTAAACACTATTTTTCCATTACTATTTCTTAAATTTGTAAACTTGTACATTTTATGTATTGAAACTCTGATTTATAATAAAGAAATGTATTATGAAAATGTGGGATATTACAAGTTAACTGCTGAACCACGTAAAATTCTTGTTGTTCTACCATATTGTTCATCTGCGCCATAGTTCTTATTGTTTAATTGCTCTACATTTTAAGTTGACGAAAAACGGCGTCAACAGGCAAAGTAACAGGTTACCATCGCAACTGGTTTTTTTCATATCTATTTTTTTTTTCAGACCTAGTTGTAACCAGTTACCTTCACGATCAATTTAGTTTATTCTTTTCATATCAGTTTTTTTTTCTTCCAAATCTCACTAAGTAACTAGTTACAATTAAATTGATATTTTGATAATGGTACATTCTAAAAAAATCAAAATTATTTTTATAGTTGTAATGAGTAACTACAACACCACTTAAAAAATAAAATTGATTATGTTGTTATAACTAGTTACCACACATCATTAAAAAAAATTGACAGTGGCACAGGATTATTATCACAAAAAAAAAAATTATTTTGATAGTGGTAAAAATATGAATGATAAAAAATAATATAAATAGATTAAATTTATAAAAATAATCTCAAAACATATCAAAACTAACTACTAAAAATGTATAAAAGATAAAATATGGTATATAAATAATTTTTTACAAATATATAGGAAAAAAACTCCCATAAAAATGTAAACAAGAAAAAAAAATATGCCATAAAAAACGTAAGGAAAACTAAAACAATCATATTTTTCAAAGTTTAAGAATAAATCTCATATTTTGTGTAATTTTCTCTTACTAATAAAATGATTTTGTTTCAAACTCTCCAAAAAAATTTCACATTCTTTTTCAAATTTCTCAATTCTATATATTCTTCTCACACTCTAAACTTTTATTCAAATAAAATATTAATCTATTTGTATGCAAATTCAATTATAAATCATTATTTTTCTTTTTCTTCTTCTTTTAATAATGTTCTTAGCAAATTAATAATTAAAAAAACTTGCCATACCAATAGATTATTTCAGTAAGTCTAGAAAATTTACAATTTCATGATGAATTACTAAAACGTTAACATTATTTATAAATTTATTGAAATAAATAATTAACAATTTGTGTTGTCTTCACAAGATAATAGATCATCTAAACTACTTGTCTACAAAATGACCATTAATGGTGTGTGAAAGTAAGTAAATGTCCATGTTTTTAATTTTCTAGTAAAATAGCATAATTATCTCTTTAATATCACATATTACCAAATATGTAATTTAACAAATTACTATTTTATTATGAATATTTTAATATTATGGTATATATATTAGTTTTGTTTAAGTAGTTTTTATTTTAAAGTTATTTTGATTTTTTTTTTCTTCATTTTTTATGGGTTATTGAATGATATATCATACCACAAAATATATATACTAAGTTGAAAAATAATATACCATCAAAACTTACAAAATTATTACTTAAAAATGTATATATTATGCTAACAAAGTTATATACTACTATTAAAATGTATATACCATGATACAAAATTATATATTACCACTATGTATAATAAAATAGAAACTAAATATCACAAAAAAAATTTATATACCATACCACAAAAAACATATACACTAATTGAGAAATAATATACCAACAACCTATAAAAAAACTTAAAAAATCAATATAACTTTAAAATAAAAACTAATTAAACAAAACTAATATACATATACCACTATATTAAAGTCATACAGTCCTAAATAAATAAATAAATTATAAAAACTGGCAATTTATGTAATCAACAAAGTAAAATGGTCATTTTTCTACAATTGAAAAAATGAGGACATTAGCTTCTTGATGCATTTATTTTGGGCCATTTCCTATCATTTCTCTTTATTTTTTGAGAAAATCACACCAAATTTGAATTTTTCAAAAAATTTGAAATATGTGACAGATTTTTTTTCTTAAGTTTCTTATGGCATAATTTTTTATTTATATTTTTATGAGAGTTTTTTTATCCATATATTTGTAATATTTTATTTGTAGACCATATTCTATTTTTATAGAGTTTTAGTAGCTATTTTAATATATTTTGAGATTATTTTTATAATTTAAATCTATTTGTAATATTTTTTATCATTCATATTTTCTAAAATGCTTCTTTTTACATTATTTTTTGAAAAAAAAAATTGTTCTCATTTCTTCTTCTTCTACTTTTCTTCCATTTTTTTTTATATTTTTCACCAATTTCTCTGCGGTAAGTATGATGCAGTCAATTTTGTTTAGTGATGTGTGGTAACCAACTACCACTATTAAAATTATTTTATTTTTTGAGTGATGTGGTGGTAGCTGGTTAAAACTATAAAAATAATTTTGAATTTTTAGTATGTGATGGTAACGGTTACTACCATCAAAATACCAATTGAATAATAACTGGTTACTTAACCAAATCTGGAAAAAAAAAACTAAATTGATCGTGATGGTAACTGTTTACTTAATCAAGTCTGAAAAATGAAAATAAATTAAATCCAAACAAAAAAATCTAAATTGATTGTGATCATAACTGATTACAGTAAGGTTTGAAATAAAAAACAAATTTGAAAAAGAAAAAAGCAATCCCCATGGTCTAAATCTATGGACAACATCTCACCATCTCTCTCTCTCTCTTTTTTGGGCTCACCGAGTATGTGTGTGAATCTCCCTTCTTACTCTCTGGTTCATCGGGTACAGTAGGTAAGACCATTTTTTTCTTCTTATCAAACCTAGTGTCAGTCTCTGCTCATTTTTCTTTCCCACGCATTGTCACTTCTCCTTCAACCCTCTTTCAGCAGGTAAGTTTATTTTCTTGTTTTGATTTTACTCTTTTTTTCTTAGTGGCCGATTCTAAGCTCTATCTCTATCTCTATATTTATGATGTTGTTTGGTAACACTTAAAAAAAATAGTTTTTTATTTAATTAATTAAAAATTTGGCAATTAAACATAAAATGTATTTAGTAACTCTATTTTTATTTATTATTTTTTAAAATTTTAATTAAAATTTATTAAATTTTGAAAATATAAATTTTTCACTTTCAAAATTTTTTTAAACAGTTTTCAATTTTTCCTTTCTTTTTTTTTCTTCTCTTATTCAAATCAACACCTTATATTATTAAACAAAAAATAAAAGTTATCAAACGCGTTTATCATTTTTTGTTTTTAAAAACAAAAAACAAAAATAGTTACCAAACTGTTATACCCAGATTTCGAGCCATAGTAAATATGACCTCGAAAGCTGAGTTCGCAACAAATGGTCTCGTGAGGATTAGAGTGATCTAGGATTGTAAGTCGAGCCTGCAAAGTATGATGTATGATCTCGAATGCGGTGATCTCGAAATGACCTCGATCTCGAAAGGTAGCTCCGAGAACACCTTCATCTTCAGGAACTTCGGAGCATGGTTCTTGAGCTCGATATCCCATCTCGAAATAAACGTTAGCTCGGGAGATGTCAGTGGCTCGCACAATGACATGAGACCAGAAATGCTGGAGCCTTGAAGATACGCTATAACCACCTTGAGTATCTACAAGTGTAATAACTATGAGATATAGTCCTCATTAATTGATGTAAATCCCCAAGAATTGTGGGATATTATTTAATACAGTTATACGCCCCCTGATCTTTGGGGGACGTTTCCTTTAATATTTGATTATTGGCATTTAAAGCCATTTATTTTTATTCACAAAAGAGTAACTACCCAAAATATGTGGGATAGTATTCTGCATCCTTCTCTATAAATAGAGAAGGCATGCACCATTGTAAAGGACCGAAATTCTGATCCTTGAGAGAAAACTCTGGAGAATTTTTGCTAAAGAATTGTTCAGAGATAATCTTGAGGTTAATAACAGTGACTCGTGGACTAGGCAGATTTAACTGCTGAACCACGTAAAAAACCGTGTTTGATTCGTTTGTTTATTTTTGGCCATTGTCTTAAATTGTTTACGTGCTCTCTTCTTTTATCTGCTGACGAAAAACGGCGTCAACAGTTTGGTGCTTTCATTGAGAGCCTTAAGCATTCATCCCTGAGAGATTCATGGCTGCAAACAATCAGAACACTCCTGAAGAAAATTACCCAAGGCGTCCTGGAAAACAGCCAATGGAGAACCCGGACGCTGATGAAAGGAGTGGGTCCTCCGATCCCCGGGGGCCACCTCCACAACCAAGGGATGAGGACATGTACTATAACCCTGAACGTTATGTCCCTATTGTAGAATTGGAGAATCGGCAGCTGAAACAGTTGTTGGCAGAAGCCAACAAACGTAACGAGGAGTTGACTAGGATAGCCGCAGAGGCGTAGGTGGCTCAGCCCCCGCCTCCGCGCGAAGACCAAGTCCCTCCTCCAAGGGACGTGCACGTTCCTCCCCGGAGGCCCCGTGGACGTCCACGAAAAAATGCTGCCACAAGGAGGCCGGCACAACCTCCAACACCAGTAGAGCCATCCGCCCCTTCTAGGCCTCAGAGGAGTACCCGGGCTCAGGTCCCGCCTAATACACCTGCGGAAGCACCTGCAGGAACTGAGAATAACCGAGCTCCTACCGAGGCTCGGACTCAGGTTCCTGGTAGTGCACCGAACCCAACTGGCCCATCTCGGGCAAATTCTGGGCCCTCTAGGCCGAAGCAAGGACGACAACCACCGTCACCTATACGGGTCCCTCCGTCTCCCATAAGATATCCTTCACCTCCCCGTAGAAACGCTCAACCTGTTCAAAATCAGGGTCAAGGGCGTACGGGGGATAGGCAACGACACAGGGAGACTTTCCAGGAGCGGAGAGGCACACAATCTGAGAGAAGTCAGACGTCCCGGTCTCGCACTGCGGAGACAAGGCGACATAGAAAGGATTCACCACGAAAATGACCGATCAATAAGTTTCACCAGTGACGAGTTCGGAGAAACCAGGTCCGTTAGTAAACGCGACTGAGGTCGTAGAAATGCTGGAAGCCGCAAGACCCATCCCGACCTGCGGAATCATCTGAATTAGAGCAGGGGGAAAGGAGATCAGATAAATCCGGATCTAAGGAATCATGTGAATGGGCGTAGAGATCCCCCACGGAGACGCGAGCCTGGGATCGCGATTAATGACCGGCAATTCCAGACATAGCCTAAGGACCCAGTCCAAGAAAGGATTGATCAGCTCGAAAAAGCCTTTAGGCTTTTGAAGAATGAACGAGGGAACGGTCGATATGAGGACTCTGATGAGGAGCTCGAGCCGTTTGCTCCCAATATTTCTAACACTCAGTTTCCCCAAGGGTTCCGGATTCCTCACGTCCCAGCATTTGAGGGAAAAACTGACCCATGTAGCCACCTGAGTACATTCAACACTATCATGAGAGCTAGTAACGTGGGCTACGAGCTCAGATGCATGTTGTTTCCAACGTCGTTAGCCGGACCTGCCAAGAGTTGGTTCGAGAAGTACAAGAGACACTCGATAACCTCATGGGATCAGTTGTCTAGGGACTTCAAGAAGCAGTTCCGGGCTATGATGGGAGTCAGACCAGAGGCATCCACTTTGACCAACGTCCGACAACAGCCGGGCGAAACACTGAAAAGCTATCTAACAAGATTTAATCTTGAGGTCGCCCGAGCTCGAGATGTGGATGACAGTGGGCACCTAATGGCTATCCGAGCTGGTGTTTTACCCGGGAGTGCCCTTTGGGATGACATGCAAGGGAAACCGGTGAGGTCGATAACCGAGTTTAACAGACGGGTGCAGAGATTTGTCAATGTAGAGGAGGCGAGGTCAACGCTCAAGGCGACCTCGCAAACCGAAACTACAACGATAAACATTAACTCCGCCTCAACCTCGGCTGACCCAGCAGCTCCACAGCCTACCTCGGAGAATCCCTCCAAGAGGAAAAAGAGCGAGGGAAATAACCCCGAGGCTGATGGAGGAAAGAAGAAAAAAGGAGAAAGGTATTTCTCCGTATATAAAGTGCACACCGAGCTCAACGAGTCTCGGGAAAACATATACCTGGCTAATGAAAACCAGGTCCCCTTCAGGCGTCCGGACCCTATGAGGAATCAAAAGTCCAAGAGGGATTCCAGCAAGTATTGTCGATTTCATAGGGACACCGGACACACAACTGATGAGTGTCGACAGCTGAAGGGCGAGATCGAAGGGTTGATCTCGAGAGGTTATTTCCAGCAGTATGTCAAAAACCAGAATACTGGACAGGCTACTGCCAGCCAGAGAGTAGCCGCACTTCCGGTAGCACAGAATAATAACTCCCGATCTCGGGATGAAGAAAGGCTCCGCCGATAGATGGAGAGGACGTAATAACCATCTCGGGAGGTCCTCATCTCGCAGGAGGGGGCAGAAATGCTCAAAAGCGATATGTGAATGAGCTGAAGACAGGGGACGGGTCTCCTTATGAACCCGAACCAAGGGCACCAAAAAGCCAAAGGGTTGAAACTCAGCCTATAACCTTCACCAAGGAGGATGCCTCCCATGTCCAGTTCCCTCATCATGATCCACTTGTCATCACCCTACAGCTTGCCAACAAAAGAGTGCGCCGAGTTCTCATAGACAATGGGAGCTCAGTTAACATTCTTTATAAAGCAACACTAGAAAAAATGGGACTCTCCCTTCGCGACCTGAAGGCTTGTGCAACCACGTTGTACGGATTTTCTGGAGAAGGAACCGCCTGTATGGGGTCCATCGAACTCCCTGTGACCTTGGGAGACTATCCAGTCTCGGTGACCAAGATGATGGAGTTCGTGGTAGTAGAGTTACCATCTGCCTACCATGTATTGCTCGGGAGACCCGCCCTGGTCGGGCTGGGGGCAGTTTCATCTGTAAGGCATCTAGCCCTTAAGTTCCCAACTCCAAGCGGAGTCGGAACATTGAAAGGAGATCAATTGGCAGGAAGGGAGTGCTACAGCATTTCCTTAAGGGGAAAGAAACAAACGAGCGCGCAAGCACTCGTTGTCATACAAAATAAAGATGGGACAGTTTTAGAAATTGATGAGGAGATCGATCCGAGGATTGAGGAGAAGGTTGACCTCCAACCTTTGGAAGAGCTCGAAGAGGTTCAGCTCGAGGAAGCTGACCCCTCAAAGAAAGTGAAGGTCGAGAAACACCTCCAAGACGAATCAAAATAGCAATTAATTTGCTTTCTGAAGAAAAACCAGGATGTCTTCGCGTGGTCACACTCTGACATGGTGGGAATAAGCCCTAATGTAGCGAGCCATGCATTGAATATAGACAAAAGATTTCCCCCGAAGCAGCAAAAGCGAAGGCAGCTGGATGAAGACAGAAAGAAAGCACTAAAGGAGGAGGTGGACAGGCTGAAAGCAAATAATTTCATAAGGGACGCTTTTTACCCGGACTGGGTGGCCAATCCAGTGTTGGTCTCGAAACCCAATGGGACGTGGAGAACGTGCATTGACTACTCAGACCTCAACAAGGCCTGCCCGAAAGACTGTTTTCCCCTGCCGAGAATTGACCAGCTCGTAGACGCCACGGCGGGGCATGGTCTGATGTTGTTCATGGATGCCTATTCTGGATATAACCAGATTCCCATGCATGCCCCCGACCAAGAGCATACGAGCTTCATCACCGATAAAGGGCTCTACTGCTACAATGTCATGCCATTCGGACTCAAGAATGCCGGAGCCACGTACCAGCGGCTCGTAAACATGATGTTCTCAGAGCAAATAGGGAACAACATGGAAGTTTATGTTGACGACATGCTTGTAAAGTCTCAACTTAACAAGAACCATGTTGATGACCTCGAAGAAGTGCTTTGGCGTGCTCAGAAAGTACAACATGAAGTTGAATCCTCAGAAGTGCACTTTTGGGGTGTCTTCAGGGAAATTTCTGGGTTTCATTGTCAACTCTCGTGGAATCGAGGCTAATCCCGATAAAATAAAGGCCCTGATCGATATGCCTTCACCTCGGAAGCATAAAGATGTTCAAAGCTTGACTGGCAGGATGGCAGCTCTGAGCAGGTTCATTTCGAAGTCAACGGACCGTGGTCTCCCATTCTTCAACTTATTGAAAGGAAGTAAGAAGTTCGAATGGACAGATGAGTGCGAATTAGCCTTTCAGGAGCTCAAAAGGCACTTAGCCGAACCACCCATCCTATCGAAGCCTGAGACGGGAGAAGTACTGTTCCTATACCTCTCAACAACTAAACACGCGATAAGCGCGGTGCTAGTTCGAGAAGAAGAGAGAATACAGAAACCCGTCTACTACATCAGCAAAAGATTACTGGGGGCAGAGTCAAGATATCCACTGATGGAGAAGCTCGCCCTCAGTCTAATCCACTCATCTCGCAAGCTCCGCCCTTACTTTCAGGCACATCCTATCCATGTACTGACATATCAACCATTAAGGCAAGTCTTGTCTAAACTAGAGGCGTCTGGTCGACTCCTAAAGTGGGCTGTTGAGCTCGGACAGTTCGAGATCACCTACCATCCGAGAACGACCATTAAGGCACAAGCATTGGCGGATTTCATAGTGGAGTGCACCGGTATGGCCGACGACGAGATAACAACCACGGCCCGCGAGCTGTGGAAACTTTACGTCGACGGGTCATCAAATGAAAATGGAGCGGGGGCAGGAGTTATTCTGATCACTCCTGCAGGGAGCAAATTTCACTCCGCGTTAAGGTTCGGCTTTAAAGCATCTAATAATGAAGCTGAGTACGAGGCTTTACTTGCGGGACTGCGAATAGCAAAAGAGCTCAAGGCCAAAGCTATACATTGCTACAGCGACTCCCAGCTCGTGGTTAATCAAATCTTGGGAGAATACCAGGCTCGTGGTACAAAAATGGCAGCTTATCTGGAGAAGGCAAAGTCCGCATTAGAGTTTTTTGAGTTTTATGCAATCGAACAGGTTCCCCGAGAACAAAACTCAAATGCAGATGCCTTAGCTCGGCTTGCCACCTCCGCCGAAAATGAGGAACTGAATGTTATACCCGTAGAACACCTGTCAGCACCCAGTATTACTGAGCCTGACGAAGAAGATGTGTGTATGATCGAGACAGAGCCGACCTGGTTGAGCCCGATCGTTGAGTACCTCGAAAATGGAATTCTTCCAAAAGATCGAAATCAGGCTCGGAAACTAATGTATCAACTTCCTCGTTACACCATCCTGGACGGAAGGCTATACAGAAGAGGGTATTCCATGCCATTGCTCAGATGTGTGACTCCCCCCGAGGCAAAGAAGATTATTGAAGAAATTCATGAAGGGTTCTGCGGAGACCATACCGGGGGGCATAGCCTATCCAAGAAGATTATACGCCAAGGATATTTCTGGCCAACCATTAAAACGGACTCTTTCGAGTACGTGAAAAAGTGCGACAAATGCCAGAGATTCGCCACGATACCCCGAGCTCCACCTTCCGAACTGACCATGTTGACATCCCCATGGCCTTTTGCGGTGTGGGGGATCGACCTCATAGGCTCGCTCCCAACTGGCAAAGGAGGAGTAAAGTATGCTGTGGTCGCGGTTGATTACTTCACAAAATGGACGGAGGCTGAACCATTGGCGACCATAACTTCGAAGAAGATCCTAGATTTCGTGATAAAGAACATCGTATGCCGATATGGAGTGCCAAGAAAGATTGTGTCTGACAACGGAACCCAGTTTGATTGCGACTTATTTACGAACTTTTGTAACAAGAACGGTATAATAAAGAGTTTTTCGTCAGTAGCTCACCCTCAGGCGAATGGTCAGGTCGAAGCCGTTAATAAAACTCTCAAAAGTTCTTTGAAGAAAAAGTTGGAAGAAGCAAAGGGACGATGGCCTGAGGAATTACCTCAAGTCCTTTGGGGATATAGAACTACAGCTCGGACATCAACTGGACATACCCCATTTTCTCTAGCATACGGCTGCGAGGCAATGTTGCCCATTGAGGTCGAAATTCCAACGATTCGAACTCAGATTTACGACCAGAGCTCCAATCATACTCAGCTCGAAGAAACCCTAGACTTGATCGAAGAAAAAAGGGAGGAGGCTCAGCTGAGAAATGCTGCTTACCAACAACGAACCACAAGATATTTCAATAAAAGGGTTCGAGATCGAAAGTTCGGAATAGGAGATCTGGTATTGAGACGCGTATTCTTAGCAACTCGAGATCCAGCAGCAGGAGTACTCGGACCAAACTGGGAAGGACCATACTAGATAGAATCAGTCATCCGCCCTGGCGTATACAAACTTGCGAGATTAGATGGGAGCCTCCTACCACGAGCATGTAATGGCGAACACCTTAGACCTTATTATCAATAGTATAGGAAAAGTGTTGCCTGTAACCATGATTTTCTATCTATGTTTCTTTGTTTTTGAATGACATGTCTACTTTGTTCCGCATGTAATTTATTTTTTATTTTTGCAATCTCTCTTAAGTTAATAACCTATGGTCACACTCATAGGATATTAAGGGGGCATCATTGGTATACATACCACCAGCTTAAAAAATAAAAAGTAATAAATAAAACATGAAGTATTTGGATATAACCAAATACGCGAGCTTAGATAGTTCGGACTTAACCGAGTTATCAAAAACATACAAAGTATTTGGACATAACCAAGTACGCGATCTTAGATAGTTCGGACATAACCGAATTATCAAAAATATAAAGTATTTGGACATAACCAAGTACGCGATCTTAGATAGTTCGGACATAACCGAATTATCAAAAACACAAAGTATTTGGATATAACCAAGTACGCGATCTTAGATAGTTCAGACATAACCGAACCATCAAAAACAAAGTATTTGGACATGACCAAATACGCGAGCTTAGATAGTTCGGACATAACCGAACCATCAAAAAACCTAAATATTTGGAGTTAACCAGATGTGCAAACAACAGATTTGGAACAAACCAGCCAAATTATCGATCAATGATAAATGGGAGCCTAGACCTATTGCGAAATATGTCGAAATCGAGGCTGGAATATCTTAGAAAAACAGTTTCGAACTCATAACCTCGGAGCCAAGATACTGAGGATGAGGAAAAGTGACAGAGATATAACCAAATCATTCATATTACATGCCATATAAGTACTTTTCAGATCATGGTTAAAGTAATGTCCGACCTTGATCAATAACGAGGTTGGAAGCGGATAATTCGAATAAACTATGCATGAATGCATCGAATTTCGAGCCTAAATCTAAACTATGTTTGTATGAATTAAATAAACATAACTCATCAATGCAAGAAAAATGCAAAATATTTCGAGCCAAGAAATGTAAAGCATATAAAAGGAAAAATGCAAAATATTTCGAGCCAAGAAATGTAAAGCATATAAAAGAAAAAGTTAAAGAAATTGTGTCAGCCCCGTGGGCACAAATTTAAATAGTTACAAGAATGAGGGGACGCAGCCCCGATAACTGATCTCTCTGAGATCGGATTTAAGGAAGAAGAGTATCCTTGGTGTTGACTGCGTTTTTAGCCAACGACGTGAGCACGCCAATAACGACAAGCCTTCAAGAGAAATCAAAACGACAACAAACGGTATAAACAAGAAAAGTAAAGAACACAGGAGATTTTTATAGTGGTTCAGCCCCGATTGTCGGTAATAGCCTAATCCACTTAGAGTTGTGATTTATATATCTGTACTCAAGATCAGATGGACTGAGCCAACTGAGTTTCTTCAGTACAGATTATGAAAATACAAGAATTCTCTCTAATTTCAGCACTTTCTCTCTCTAGAATAGACAGACCCAATTTTATCTCTCTAGAAAGAATAAGCAGAAGGAACCCCTCTCTCATCCCATAAGCTCTCTATTTATAGGCCTGGTATCCTCAACTGATATCCCCTTATAATAGGGATATTTTATTATATTTATTACATTTATATTACAAATAAACATTCAAAATTTGAAATGTAACAAACTCCCCATTTGTGGGAAGAATGAGAGATTCCCGCGCATGTTGTTGAAGTTGTGTCTGACTTAGTCTCCTCTAGCTAGTTGGTCCACCTCCTACTCACTACCCATGCAAGTGCTGGTTGAACATGCATGGTGGTAGGATATGCATGGTGGTAGGTTGAACGTGCATGGTGGTAGGAGATGCACTTCTCTCCTCTAACATGCACTCTCCTCTAGCATGCCATGTTCCTCCTTGAACCAATCTCCTTGGCTTCTCCTCGGACCAAGGTGGTCCGAGGCAACCTCCTTGGCACCTCACCTTGAACAACATTGAGGGAACCTCACCTTGGACAATATTGAGGCAACCTCACCTTGGACAATATTGAGGGAACCTCACCTTGGACAACATTGAGGGAACCTCACCTTGGACAACATTGAGGCAACCTCACCTTGGACAACATTGAGGCAACCTTCTTTAGCATCTCCCAAACATGTCCGATCGAACATTGTGTAGGTTCTTATCAAAATCTAATTCTCCTTCCTCTTTAGCTATTTACCTTGGACACGTTCGAGCCAACACTTAGAAAACCTTGGGAGGCTTACCTCCTATACACCCTTGGGGTCTCCTAGGACCACATCCTCCTTGGGGTCTCCTAGGACCACATCCTCCTTGGAGTCTCCTAGGACCACTCCCCTTAGCTCTCCTAGGAGGCACTCTCCTAGATGCATTCTCCTTAGCCTCCTAGGATGCATTCTCCAATTTTTGGGTATAACACTTGGCCTTCTCAGCATCAATATCACCAGACCCTCCAGGACGAATAGCATGACTATCCTGCTGGGCCGCCTCTCGAGCAGCTGTACTTGCCAAAAGACGGGCATTCCACCGCTCAACATATGTGGCTTCGAGAGGACCCAGGAAGCTGGTGTCAAGATCGGCATTGTCGGCCCAAAGTTTGTACATGGCCTGGTCGACCGCTTTCTCCCTCTGCTCCTTAGACTCATTCAGGAGGCAGGTCTTCTCACTCTCCATGAAATCGAGGGTGGCAGACTTCTCCTCTTTGAGCTTGGCTTTGGCCTTCTCGAGCTCAGCATTTGACTTTTCAAGCTCCTCGAGACGGGTCTTCAATTTTTCAATTTCAGACTTCGAGTCTTTGAGCTCGTCAACCATCTTCAGCTCGAGATCCTTCGACTTTTGAGCCAGAGATAAGCTCGTTTGCACCTCGTTGGTCAGCTTGTAGTTGAGTTGCGCTGAAACAACAAGGGCCTGAAACACAAAGAATGAATCAGAATTATAATCAGAGACATAAATACTCTAAGACATAAATACTCTAAACAGAATTGAGAAGGCTACCGCGGCGGAGAGTTCGATACTCTTCTCATAAAGAGTGTTGCAGTCCGAGGCCTTGCGCACGAGGTCCCAGTGGTCGGCACCAAAGCCAGAAAAGCTCTGACCCACCCGAGAAAGGACGTCCGAGCTGAGAAGCGCCCCTTCTGCCCCAGCGACGCCATCAAGTACATATTCCTCAGTATGAGTTCGGGCCGTTGGCAGCTGAACCGTTGAGGTAGAAGGTTTCTTCGGAGGCCGAGCAACTATTAACCGGGTCTCGGTAGGAAGCTGCGAGATGGATGCAGTAGAGCCTGACCCACCAACCTGGGCAGTCGGCTCCTTGGAGGTGTTCGCAGTGATCTGGGCCGTGGGAGTCGTCTCGTGACGTTTAGATACCTTGGACTGTTGGTCGGGCCTCTTTGGTATCCTCGGGCGTTTGCTCTTCTGGGCGCCAGCTCCCCCATCACTAAAGAGCACGGCGTCGAGGTCGGGATTCATGGCACCTGCATAATGACAGTGAGTTAAACAATGATAATAACTTTGGGAAAAGATGTAAACCAGTTGAAGAAAAAACCTAACTGGGACTCTTCCCCGAGCTCGAGCTTGGGGACCATGAAATTCCCCCGTCTTCAGAATAGGGGGGGGGGGGGGGGGGGAGTGCCTTCCCTATAAGTTGGTGACAACCTCGAGAGGTCCCTATAGTCATTGGTCCCATACTGCACCGCTATCCCATTCCACACCTCGTCCGTGGTGTACATGGTATCATATTTCCCGAGCCCACTATCAAACCTATGGACACAGTCATCTACCCAACTCCATATATAGAAGTGGTATCTATCCTGTGGGCACAAGACTATTCTATTGGGCCTGTGTTTTAACAAAGTGGGGGACCACATTCGCGAAGTAGGAAGGGTTTTACCTCCTCCGGAGTCCGAACTCAAGGCTTCATCATTGGCCTCATTTCCCGACCGCGGACTTCTCGAGCGAATTGGGAGAGATGCTTTCCTTTCTCTCCTCGGGGGAAGGATGCCTGTGGGCAGTGGCACTTCCTCCCAGCGTTCATATTTATTACTGGACCAGTCAGAGGTTGACTGGCCCTGTCCCAATAACCCACAAGCTCGCAGCTTGTCCTCATGTAATAGAAATGAGAGAGACCTCCTGCCGTATGGGAGTCGGAGCAGAGCCTCTCTGTGCTCCTTCATTGTTTCGTCAGGGGTGGGACGCTGAAAGTTAGCTGAAAGACGAGGTACACTTCAACAAAACATGGATTCAAGGGCTAAAAATTCGAGCTCAAAAATAGAAAGTAACGAGAATACTTACGAATCCGCCTAAACGAACGGTGTCGAGACGGGGACAGACCGTCTGTCCAGAAAAAAGCCTTCTTGAAGTCAGGAGGGTGGTTCGGAAGATCTTCAAAGATCTTTGTCTCTTTGGGGTAGCTCGAAAGATAGTAGAAACCATCTCCTCCCCGAGCTCGGGAGGGATTACTCTTCAAACAAAAGAGATATAAAATCTCTTGGGGTGAAGGTCCTATCCACCCCAGCTCGTGGAATAAGGACCTCAGGGCAGACAGCACCCTGTATGAGTTGGTGTTGAGTTGGAATGGAGCCAACCCAACGAAATCGATGAAGTCTCTGAAAAAGGACTTCAGGGGCAGCAAAGCTCCTGCCCTTATATGTTCCTGGCTCCAGGCCGCGTATTTCACACTGGAATCGCGGCCTCCAGGAGCGAAACAGCTCCGTTCATGCCTTGTCGGAGCCCGACACTTCAGTGTGTCCAACGAGCTAAGGCCATGGATGGCCAAGATATCAGTTATTTGGTCGGAGGTGGTAACCGAGCTCTGGTAGAATTCGGCTTCAAACATCTCCCTCCTAGGCTGCGAAGACGAATGCTCCGCCATTAAGGAAAACTGGAGTTCCCCCGGGTGGTATGCTACCGTGACTTTTAACGCAGGGTCGAGGGGAACTGGCCTAGGTCCTGGGTTAGGCTCCGGATAGATGGCTTCCCGAAGAACCCTTCTCTTCTTTTCAATGACCTCGTCTATCTGGCGACGATAGTGGGCTCGAATGTCTTCTTGCTCGCGTGCGATCTCGTATTCTTTAATCCGACGCTGGTTCCGGGAAAAGATCGATTCCTGGCTCGGAGATTTGGGCTCGTAAGGAATTGCTCGTAATGACCCCCACCGTCTTTCCGGATTCTGTGACATCTAACGAGAAAGAAAAAATGGTGAGGGCCATGCATGCAAGAATCACGAGCTCGATGGATGAGCTCAGAGATCTAAGGACAAGAAACTAAGTATTTAGACCCTCACTAAGGGGTCAGAGCGCGTGTTCCACAGGAAAGGAAAAGGAGCGTGGATGATTTTTTTTTGAAAGTCCCGAAATTCAAGGGAAAGGAGAGTGGCGGTTAGCCAGGAAAAGCGTTTTTGGGTTTTGTGTATTTGTCAAAGCCCATATTTTTATCCGAAAGCTTAATGTACAAGAAACGCTGCCTAAGAATTTCAAAACCCAGAAAATAGGAACCACATTCAAACGTCGAAACTGGGTATAAACCAGAGACGAACTTCCAGAGTGAAAATCCAGAAAGCCTAAAAACCTATCGGTTCAAAACCTCCTATCGCATCATGCTAAGAACGTAAACTAACATACACAGCAAACACAGTATAAAAAGAACAACAAAAATGGCGTACTTACACAGTGATGGTGATTGCAGCGAAATCGTCGAGTGGAGAAGAGGTTGCAGGAAAGAACTCACTGACTCGTACAAACCAGGATTCCTTTGTTTCTTCGGCCTAGAAAACATGCAATGAGTGTAAACTGTGATAAGAAGTTTAGGGAGTGTTTTTCTTTTTTCTGGCTTGTGATGAACAAATGTGAAGAAGACGAAGAGGGGGTCTTGTATATGTAGGTGGGAAGACTAAATTAATCAGGAGCGTTGATTAAATTCCTCAACAGATCGAATGGATGGGAATCGGTGACAAGATGGCGCCGAAAAGTTGACAAGATGGGAATCGGAAAACGATCGTGGGCGTGTTCCCAAGGTACTCAAGTACCTAAAGTGAGCAATACCCATCTGGCACGTGTCCATTTTCAAGAGTGTGACGGTATGGTTCCCAGAAAGAGTAGTTCAAAAGTTTCCTTCTCTTAGGATTCGAACAAATACTTTTGAGGGGGCAAAATGTTATACCCAGATTTCGAGCCATAGTAAATATGACCTCGAAAGCTGAGTTCGCAACAAATGGTCTCGTGAGGATTAGAGTGATCTAGGATTGTAAGTCGAGCCTGCAAAGTATGATGTATGATCTCGAATGCGGTGATCTCGAAATGACCTCGATCTCGAAAGGTAGCTCCGAGAACACCTTCATCTTCAGGAACTTCGGAGCATGGTTCTTGAGCTCAATATCCCATCTCGAAATAAACGTTAGCTCGGGAGATGTCAGTGGCTCGCACAATGACATGAGACCAGAAATGCTTGAGCCTTGAAGATACGCTATAACCACCTTGAGTATCTACAAGTGTAATAACTATGAGATATAGTCCTCATTAATTGATGTAAATCCCCAAGAATTGTGGGATATTATTTAATACAGTTATACGCCCCCTGATCTTTGGGGGACGTTTCCTTTAATATCTTATTATTGGCATTTAAAGCCATTTATTTTTATTCACAAAAGAGTAACTACCCAAAATATGTGGGATAGTATTCTGCATCCTTCTCTATAAATAGAGAAGGCATGCACCATTGTAAAGGACCGAAATTCTGATCCTTGAGAGAAAACTCTGGAGAATTCTTGCTAAAGAATTGTTCAGAGATAATCTTGAGGTTAATAACAGTGACTCGTGGACTAGGCAGATTTAACTGCTGAACCACGTAAAAAACCGTGTTTGATTCGTTTGTTTATTTTTGGCCATTGTCTTAAATTGTTTACGTGCTCTCTTCTTTTATCTGCTGACGAAAAACGGCGTCAACACAAACATATTTTTATTTTTTTAAAATAAAGAAACAAAAATAAAATAATATTTCTATTTTTGTGTTTAAAAATTCAAAAACAAAAATTTTACCAAACGGCCTATATATATATTAAGTTTTTTTTTTAATGAAATCTTAAATTTTTTTATTTTTGCACTTGTGGAAGTATTGTTATATGTATATATATATATATAAATAATGAGAGAAAGATTGTAGTAACACTGTCTCTTGTGCCGATAGTTCGTTAATTTGCCCAATATTTGATTAATTATAATATATATATATATATGTTAATGTATAGTTGATGGTTTCTATATTATTTTGGACACACTCTTTAACATGATGAACTATAATTATTGGGGTTTGCCTTTTCTTATCTGAACCTTTTAATATTTAAATAGTGTGCATATGTTTTAAATGTATTTTGAATTTTGTGTTTTTTCTTTTAATTTTTCAATCTGTACCTATCATATATTATTTTAATAGTCTATAAATCTTGTTTGTTATATGTTCTTATGTGTGTCTATGTATATATTGACTCATAAATTCTGAATTATTTTTTTCTGAGATTTAGCTTGTGTGTTTCTTATCTAGTGCAAGCAATCGATTTTTACAGGCCGATTACTGGGTTTGTTGTTCACCCATTGTTTCCGATGGAGATTTTCTCAAAACAATAGTCAATCAATATAGGAATAGATGCAAACAGTGAGACCATAAAAGTTTTTTTTTCTTTTTCTTATTATTTTCTATGCTCAATGTGCATTGATTTTGTTTGTAATCATGTGCACACAACATTTGTTTATTAATTAAGTGCTTAGGAACTAGCTCTATGCTTGACAAACACACCATTAATAATGTTCCTTTATATATTATATTTTATGACTAGCCTTCTATGCTAATTCTCTGCTTATAGTCTCAAACAAATGGCATGTGATTTTATTATGTTTCTACAAAGATGTTTCCACTTTTTTCCAATTGCATCACTTAAAAAGTTTGCATGTTGTTCATAAGTTAGTTTTCTATGTAATTTAGCCCATTACATATCATTTTGGTGTCTTCTCAATATGCAACCGAAGCATCATTAGACATTGGAATGATTGTCTCCTCATTTGTCCATATTATTTATTGCTTCAAGTTGCTGTTATGTATTTTTAGCTATTCATATGTATTCTGTTTTGGTCCTTTCAAGTGTTACTGTGTTCCATGTTACAACTAAATTGATTGTCTTCTGTTAAACAATAGAATATTTCATTTCCCTTTTACTGTTATCTCTTTGCTATTGGTAGATATTTTCTCTTTCATTGTTGTATTGCCAAGTGGCTCTTTATTTCCTTTCACGTGTAATATATAAAGCTAGTACTGTGTACCATAACTTTTCAAGGAATACAATACACACTTTCTCTAATTCCTTCTGTCATGGTATCAGGCCTTCCCTATGGCATCCGAAGGCAGTACTAGTTCCACCCCACTCATGGAGGACGAAAATACCCAAAACCCCCCTCCAAACCCTAGTATCATAAACCCTGAAACTATTTCTCCTGCCGCCGCCCCTACCGTTCCCCACTCTTCTTTCTCACCTACCCACCCTTCTCTTCCAAATTTCAATCAACCAATTTCAGTCAAGCTTGATGATTCAAACTATCTTGTATGGAGAATGCAAATGCAGAACATTATTATTGCCAATGGCCTTGAAGAATACATTGACGGTTCGGTCCTCTGCCCCTCACAGTTTATCGGCCCCGACTCCTCCTCCCCGAACCCCGACTTTCAAGCATGGCATCGGTGTAACAGGTTGCTCATGAGCTGGTTGTACGCCTCTCTCTCCGATTCCTTGCTTGGGCAAATCGTTAGCTTCATGACGGCAGCTGAGATATGGGTCTCCCTCGAACGTACGTACACAGCTGCCTCTTTTGCCCGCAGCTCCGATTTTCGCACTGCTCTGCAATCCTTACGGAAAGATGGTCTTACTGCTTTAGCTTATTTGCAAAAGCTGAAATCCTTGTGCAATACTCTTGCCTCTATTGGTGAACCGATTTCATCTCAAGACCATCTCTCCTACCTTCTCAATGGTTTAGGCCCTGAGTACAATGCCTTTGTTACACCCATACTTGCTCGGCCGATTCCCCCTACTATAGAAGAAGTTCATGCTCTTCTCCTCAGTTATGAGGCTCGACTTGAATGTCAAACAGCTGCTGCTTCCATTAGCTCCCTTCAAGCCAACTTTGCCAAACTTCCCTTTCCCAAACCGAGACCACCATCACCCACTTCCTCAAACCACTCTCGACCACCACCAACTTCATTTCATCCCACATCTTTCTCATCTTCACACCGACCTCCCTCTCGTCCATCTATGCCCTGGATTCAACCCAATTTCCGTCCACAAACTCGCCCACCCAAATGCCAAATATGCTTCAAGATTGGTCACACCGCCATAACTTCCTACCATTGCGCCAATCTCAATTTCCAACCCACTTCTCCCAGGCCCTTCAATGCATACCTTACCCAACAAAGACCTTCCTCACCCGCCCCATCCTTACTGCCCACTCCCCCATCCACCAACTCCTTCTCTGATTCGGCGTGGTATATGGATTCGGGTGCCTCTCACCACTTCACTCTCGACCTTAACTTACTGGAATCAGCAGCTCCTTACACGGGGAATGATCAAATTACTATGGGCTACGGTAAGTCGGCTAGTATCTCTCATGTGGGCTCTGCATATCTTCCTTCATCCCTCTCTTCTTCTCTTAAACTTTGCAGTTTATATTATTCACCCTCACTGTCCAAAAATCTGCTTAGTGTTTCTCAGCTTTGTAAGGATAATAATGCATATGTTGAATTTCACCCCACTCATTTTCTTGTGAAACACCAGGTCAATCATCAAATTCTTCTCACAGGTCTTCTTGATCAAGGCATCTACCGAGTCCACTCCTCCACCAAGTCAACTCCCTCGGCCTCTCCCCTTTTACTTTACTCCTCAAAGTCGTCCATTGATATGTGGCATTCACGACTGGGTCACCCTAGTTTAGATGTTATCTCTCATGTTTCTTCTCAATGTAATTTTCATTTTCCACGAAGAGAGTTTCTCTCATTTTGTCAATCTTGTCAATTAGGCAAATCTCATAGGCTGAGTTTTCCTAACTCTGTATCTCAGGCTTCAAAGCCTTTTGAACTAATACATTCAGATATTTGGGGTCCAGCCCCGGTTTCTTCTATTACTGGCGTTAAATATTTTCTGTTCATTGATGATTTCACGCGATTTACCTGGTTTTATTTACTTACTAATAGAGATGAAGCTTTTTCCACATTTCTCACATTTCAAAACTTAGTCTCCACGCAATTTCACTCCACTATTCAAACTGTCCGCACAGATTGGGGCGGTGAATACCGACCTCTGTCCCGTTTCTTCACTAATCATGGAATCAAACACGAAATTTCTTGTCCTCACACCCCTCAACAAAATGGTCGTGTAGAACGCAAAAATCGTCACATAGTTGAAACCGGCCTCACCATGCTTGCTCATACTCACTTACCCCTCTCATATTGGCCGTATGCCTTTTCCACCGCCACCTACTTAATCAATATACTTCCTACTCGAGTTCTCCAATACCACAGTCCATATCAACTTCTTTATCAAAAACCTCCTAACTACTCTCTTCTTAGAGTCTTTGGCTGTCAATGTTTCCCTTTTCTTCGCCCCTATAATCACCACAAACTTGAGTTTCGCTCTCATTCGTGCACATTTCTTGGTTATAGTAGCAAACATAAAGGATACTTGTGTCTCCATCCCATTTTTGGTCGTATATTCATCACTCGTCATGTCATTTTCAATGAGTCCAATTTCCCTTTCTCCTCACTCTCGGCCTCCCATCCTCCTCCTCAACAAGCACACTCTCTTGTCCCTTGTCTACCTTTTTCTCCACCTCCCCACAGCCATGTCCAACCTCCTCTTCCCACCACTAATTTCTCAGCTCCATCATCCCATCAGCCCCACTCCCCTACACCCGTCCCTTCTCCCAACTCCCCAACACCCGCCCCACTCAGCCTTATTTCCTCGTCCTCCTCAACTTCATCTCCTCCTTCATCGTCCACTGCCCCCTCACCTATTTCCCCACATAATACTCCTATTATGGTTGATATGCATGGTCCACATACGCTTCCCGTTGCCCCTACTAATTTGCATCCTATGAT
The DNA here is from genome assembly GCF_963169125.1 of Humulus lupulus. Taxonomy (NCBI): domain Eukaryota; kingdom Viridiplantae; phylum Streptophyta; class Magnoliopsida; order Rosales; family Cannabaceae; genus Humulus; species Humulus lupulus. Next base: position 17,986,842 of record NC_084801.1, on the reverse strand, counting down.
TACTAGAGCTAAATCGGGCATCCATAAGCCCCGTTTATTTTTTAGTGTGGCTGCAAGGACTCCCGTTGAACCATCCAGTTTTCGTGACGCTAGTACTGACCCTCGCTGGAATGAAGCCATGAGAGCCGAGATCAATGTCTTAAGATCGCAAAATACTTGGGTTCTTGTTCCTCCCCCTGCTAGTGCGCGTATTGTTGGGTGCAAATGGGTCTATCGCATCAAACTTTGTGCAGATGGTTCTGTGGACAGGTACAAAGCACGCCTTGTCGCGAAAGGGTTCCACCAAACGCAAGGAATAGACTACCATGAAACGTTCAGTCCAGTCATTAAGCCGAACTCCATTCGGCTTGTTCTATCCCTTGCTGTCTCATTTAATTGGTCCATCAAGCAACTTGACATTCAGAATGCCTTCCTCCATGGAGATTTGACCGAAACAGTATACATGAAACAACCCCAGGGATTCATGGATTCCTCTCATCCTCACCACGTTTGTCAGCTGTCTATGTCTCTTTATGGGTTGAAACAGTCCCCGCGGGCTTGGTTTCTTAAATTAAGCACTGCTCTCCTTGATTGGGGTTTTGCTGCTTCACAAGCTGATGCTTCGCTTTTTATTTACAGAAAGCAAGATGTTGTGGTTGTACTGCTTATATACGTTGATGATATTATCCTCACAGGTTCAAGTGATGCCGTCCTTGCCGATCTCTTAACATTTCTGGGCACCAAGTTTGCAGTAAAAGATCTCGGGCCTCTCCATTTTTTCCTTGGCATTCAAGTTTCTCGGTCCCACTCAGGTCTCACTTGTCACAATCCAAATATATTCGAGACCTCCTCACCAAGACCCAACTTTTGGACTCCAAACCTGTGGCTACACCAATGGCGTTACAATCACTGTCCTTGTACGACGGTGAGTTACTCTCGGATATTGCACTATGACTCGACCCGATATATCTTTCGCTGTGAACAAGCTTTGTCAGTTTCTCCATGCTCCAACAAGTGTACACTACCAAGCAGCCAAACGGGTACTTCGGTACCTCAAAGGCACCCCTCATCTCGGTATACTTCTTCAACCCGATCACTCTCATGACCTTCACTGTTTTACGGATGCCAATTGGGCTTCTTGCCCAGATGATCGCAGGAGCACTAGCACCTACTGTGTGTTCTTCGGTCTCAATCTCATTTCTTGGTCATCCGCCAAACAAAAAGTGGTCTCCCGTTCCAGCACCGAGTCCGAGTACCGTGCCTTAGCTAATGGAGCTTCCGAAATATTTTGGCTTCAATCATTACTGGCTGAGCTTGGTTTTCCTCTACGAGCTCCACCGACTCTTCATTGTGACAATATGAGCACTCTGCACTTAGCATCCAATTCGGTGCTCCACTCTCGCACCAAACACGTTGAAATCGACTATCACTTCGTTCGGGAATGTGTCAAACGTGGTCATCTCCAGCTCTGTTTCACTCCGTCCGATGACCAAGTGGCCGATTGTCTCACCAAACCTCTACTCACTTCACGGTTTCAAGAGTTGAGAACCAAACTCACGGTTCTTCCAAGTACCGTGTGTTTGCGGGGGTGTGTTAAACAATAGAATATTTCATTTCCCTTTTACTGTTATCTCTTTGCTATTGGTAGATATTTTCTCTTTCATTGTTGTATTGCCAAGTGGCTCTTTATTTCCTTTCACGTGTAATATATAAAGCTAGTACTGTGTACCATAACTTTTCAAGGAATACAATACACACTTTCTCTGATTCCTTCTGTCATCTTCTATGTGTTTGCTAAAATGTGTAACAAAATAATAGATTCATAATAACTTTCCTCACTTGATAAGTGTGTGGTTGAAGATTAAATATAATTATTATGTGAATTATTTGACAATGTATTTTACTTGTTTGTTATATTCAGCTCATCGAAACCTAGTCTTATTTTTGTTGTCTATCTATGTCTTTAATTTTGTTTTTATTTTATAAAGTTGTAGTAATTTTGTGTGTTTGGGTTATATTGATACAAGTTTCACAAGATGTTATTCTATAGATTATTAGTTGGTATTTGATTGCTTAAAAATTTTATAATTATATAACTGTGGGTGTTGATTGGGCATCCTTGTTTGATGTGGATTTTATAGATTGTTAATTGACAAGCTTTTAATTGATGCCAATATCTCTCTGATGCAGGGAGGACTCTCAAAAGAGCTGGAAGGGGACAACTTCACACATAAAACAAGCAACGTTCTAAGGAATATGAGGAAAAAGACGGGTAAAATAAAGAGAGGAGATTGTAAGAATTCTTTAATATAAACCTCTTTTTTTTTGTATGTGTGTGTAGTTTATTCAGTTTTCATGTTATATATAGAAATCTTGTTAGGCTAGTTGGCTCACTCTCTCATCATTCTCTCTCTATAAATCAAGCTGTATATATATTTATATATTTTTGTTTTTTTGTTGTATTAGTTCTATTCTCTTTTTTTTTTTTTGTATGAAAGGGGAAAGTTTTTGACATTATTTTGTTGATGTGAAAATGGCCAAGCATAATTAGTCATTTCAATTCAATTCAATTCATTTTTTTTTCTTTTTACACCATTTTGATTTAACAAAATCAAAAATGAAGAAAACTATAATAAAACTTTTTAAAGTCACCTATTAATTTTGTTTCTATGTGTATGTATAAATCTTCTAAAGTATTTGAATGAAAAAAGAATGGCTCCTTGTTTTCTTGTTTGTCTTTGCTTTTTCTTATATTATTATATTCTTTTGTTTGATTGGATTTTTAAAATTAGAAAAATTTATTAAAAAAGAATAAAGAAGAAGAAGAAAATATATATTTTTTTCATTTGTAACAATTTAATTATTCTTTTAAAAAAATATTTTCAAACTTAAAGGTATTTAAAATAAATTTTAAATCATTTTAGTCTTTTATTGAATTTTTTAAATAAATTTTCTTTAATTTTTTTAAGAGCTAATAAAAAATTAAAATTTTATAATTAAAAAATGTACAATTTGATTGTTGTCAAATTCGAGAAATAAAAATGTTAATTATTTTATGCAAATTGTAAGTGATGTCCAGTATCAATAGTAGAAATTTTTAGTGATGGTATATTTTAAAAGTCTGTCAAAAGATTAGGGGACAAAAATATTATTTATTAAAAAAAATAATATTTAATTAGTAAAAAATTGGTAAATATTTAATTTTTGTTTTTTTTAAAAGGTAATTATATGCTTTCTTCTGTCTTCTACGCTCTCCTGCGTAGTCTCCTCGTCGTGTCTGCCGCTGTTCTTGGTCTGAAGGACCAGGTAAATCTTTTGATTCTACTGAGATTAATTCATATTTGAAGATTTGTTCATTAAATAGAGGGAGATTATTTTATAATTGTGTGATTGTGATTTTGGGGATGAAACTAGGGTTTGACTTTCTTTCACCTACTAACTGAAAGTTTATTTTTTGAATGCTTTGGGTTTGAACTCTCTTAACATTCATGGATTCTTTTATTTTTCTTGTTCTGCTTCTCCCTGGAGACTACTTATGGTGATGGAAAAGTAAAAATGGGAGAAATGCCTTTGCTAAATGCATCTTTAGCTTCCATCATTTATCTTGGATATTGCAGGAGCACTGTATTCCTAGATTATTTTGGTAGTTGGTACATATATAGAGTTGATTTTCAGTTCATACGAGTCCCAATGGTTTCCATGTTATGTACTTTAGTAATTATGATTATGAGGTTTCAATATAAAACAAGCAACAATTTGGTGTTTTGTCTATTAGAAACTGAATATGCACAACTGATTCTGGCTTTATTTTTGGGAAAGAGTTTGATTTTTGGTTTGGTTTATAATTCTAGTGTGTTCTGTGCTTGAATTTTATGTCACTGCTGAGGATTTGGGGGTTTGATCAAGTGTTCATATGGGTTGGGATCTTTGGCTATGATGGTCAATGAATGTGATTTAATGCAGTTAATTTTATAAGCACAAGTATTTGTCTTCCGATCTAATGTATCTGATTTTAAACTCTTAAATGTTATACTGAATACATGGTGTCTCAGTTGTCTTAATACATCGACAAATCAGACTGTTTTCACTTAATTAATTACTGTCCGGCCTAATTACATGGCCTTTCATAATGGGCAAGTCTCTAATTTTGATAGATTCAACTTGATTATTTTGAGAGGTTATGGGAAATTGTGTGGGTTTGTGTGAATTTTCTTTTTAAGTATTCTTTGACTTAGATGAAATGACTGCAAAATAAAAGCAAATTCGATAGACTGACAAGTTATGAATGATTAACATGCAGTTTATATCAGTGTAGAATTCTAAAGTGCATCAAGTTTGGAAGCCTTGTATTGACAAGGATATCTCAAAAAGCAGGTTTAAGTTTATCATACTACCTCTCCCTAGATGAGTTTGTGGAATTGATATTTGCACTTTCTTGTTAAATTTTACCAAAACTAAATAAATTTTGTTAGGAATGGTGCCAGTCTTTTTATTGAATATTTAGCAATTTTCTGAGTTTGTGCTTCAAATGGGTCAATTTACTTTGTATGCCGTTTCTTTTTTTAATTATTTACATCTTTTTTTTTTTTGGTTAATAGAATGAAGGAAGAAGAAGTTAATAGATGCCAGATACAAGAATGGTACCCAAAATTCAAATCTGTTTCAATCAAAACCCTAATTCACGAGCTCCCAGAACACTTTGTCGAATACCTTCTTGATGATTCTGGACCATTCCTTCTCCCAATTTCAATCACCAACGAAGATGCTTTACCTAATAGAGTCCACAATCCTCACGAGGAAGAAGACTATCAAGTATCAGAAGGTTCTGGAGATGAAGCAGAGCAGCCATCATCATCGCCACCTTCGTTCCCTGAACTTGAATTGGAAATCAAGGAGTCTATTAAAACCCTAGGTGGCGCCATTTTCCCCAAACTCAACTGGAGTGCACCCAAGGATGCATCCTGGATCAGCACCACTGGAACTCTAAGATGCACTTCGTTCAGCGAGATTGCTCTCTTATTCCGATCATCCGATTCATTGGTCCATGATTTGTGCCATGCCTATGACTCTTGCTCCGACAAGACCTCGTCAAGGCCTCACAGCTTTTTCCTCGCTCTTCGGAAATGGTACCCATCATTTCGGCCGGACATGGAGTTTCGATGCTTTGTCAAGGGTCGGCAGTTGATTGGGATCTCCCAGCGTGAGGTGACGACATTCTACCCTGCTTTGATGGAGAAGAGAGATGATCTTCAAGCTTTGATCCATAACTTTTTTATGGACAAGATAAGATCGCGATTTGATTCAGAAAATTACACATTCGATGTGTATGTGACTGGGGATGAGAGAGTTAAGCTTATGGATTTCAATCCTTGGGCTGCATTTACTCTCCCATTGTTGTTCACATGGGAGGAATTGGAGCAAAGTTTTGAAGAAGAAGAAGAAATAGAGGTGGATATGAGAATAGTGGAAAGCCGACGTGAGGTTCGGCCAGGTTTGAAGACAGCGGTTCCATATGATTATTTGGATACAAGTCCAGGAAGTGGCTGGGATCAGTTCCTTAGGAATGCTGGGGAAGAATTGAGTCGTCAAAATAGGTCTTCAGAAGCAGGTGCTTAAGAGTTGAGCATCTCCGTTTTGTTCTTTCAGGTTTAATTGAATTCGAATTTGAATGTTGCCGAGTCTTTGAAATGGCTCCGACAAATTTAGTAAGTTAGTATTTGTAAAAATGAGAAGCAAAAAGTTTTGGATTATGCAGTTTTCTTGATTAATGAATTTTTTTATTTAAGAAATAGTTTGCCTTTATTTTTTGTTGAGGTTAGTTTTTCTTTGCTCTATGTTGGTTGCTTAAAGATGTTTCAGGTTGAATGATTCTTTCAAGTGTTTTGGAACATGCAATATATATATATATATATATATTTCATTGCTATTTTGATGCACAAACGGTTTGCTGTTTAAGAAGATACTTGAAGATGTTTCTACTTTCTTGGTTTTCCTACGATAGTTAAATTGGGAGTTGTTTTCTATATTTTGTTCAAGTGGGTCACTAAAAGTTTTTATTTGCATTGAAAGGGCTGTCGGGCCAAGGTTTAGTAGCTTTGAAAAATGCTATGGCCTAGGGTCAGATTGATAGGATACCACTATTTGGCTGAAACATGTATTGATGAATGAAAATGACCATGAGTACGAGGACTTGGGAATAGGGCCTCTCATCTCCCCTCTTTTAATAAACAACACATTTAAAAAAAATAGTAATTTTTCATAATGACTATAATAAATTCCGTAATTGTGATGATAGAAATAAATAAAAATAAAAAAATAACAAAGTTGAGCAAATCCATTAGGATTCAGGTACACACATGTAACATAAATATACAATACACATGCATCTCTCTATTCGGAAAACTTATCTTAGACAACACTATTCGGAATTTCCATGAGAAATGTTACAAAATACGAGGGAACAAAGAATTAACAAATGAACAACCAACTCCCCACATTAAGAAGAAACCCTCAATGCAACCTAGTCAATTCTTCCACTCTCTTACACAGCTCCTCCACTGAAACACCAGTTTGTTTCGATATGTCCTCCATCTTGCTACGGTTGAGATCGAGGAACGATTCAATTAGATCTCCATCCAAGAAATTCTTGGCTTCCACCGTTTTCTTCTCATTGCTGAACGATCTCCATTGCTCATGGCTTAAACCTCCTACGCCTTTGATCACTTTCCTCAAACTTGTCTGAAGCTTCTCCAAAAATACATACTGTTCATGAGGAAGGGAAGCAATAACCCCAATCACGCCATTAACGGTTCCAAAAATGACGGTAGGAATCTGACCCACTTCTGAATCTGGCAACCGCATGACAAGGGATCCATGCCGAAAACGATTGATAAATTCTCCAGTGTGATACTCGCCAACTACATCAAGTCGGCCACGTTCCTCATCAGTGGCACCTTCACTGTTCTTCCTCACAGTGAATAGATTGAAGCTGTTTTCAGCTCCAAGGTAGACGTCATCATCTAAAATCTCAACTGCCGACATCCAATTTGCATTATAGTCCCGAGCCCGTTCCTCGATGGCCCCTTCCTCATGCTGAAGACAAATGAATTAGAGAAGATGAGCATATAATACAAGGCATCAATCAAGATTGAAGACGCATAAGTTTAGGACTACATCTATCGACGCCAATAGCCTGGCTTGAGAATTCAGGACGGGGAATTAAGTGGTGTTACCTTGTAGATTAACAAAGAGATTGACTTCATCAAATCACCAACGACAATGAAATCTCCACGGGTCTGTACATAGAGGGCAAGTATATGCCCATGATGTCCACATTCAGACTGCAACTCTCGTGAACCGTCATCCCGAAGCATCCACTTGTACAGCTGTATCTTTTGATTAATAGCAGCAAGTAGTTTACCATTGAAGGCATTCAGAGAATAGACAGCACCCTTGGTTTCCTTCTCTGTAATAAGCTGTAACTTTCCATCTTCCACGACGAACACCAGAATACGGCCCTACATGAAGAAATAATTCAGTTCCTTCCAGTTCGGAATAAATAATCACAATTTTCGTTTTGAGAAAAACGAAATTGATGATAAGAGGAATAAAAATAGAAACATTGCCCTCTTGCCTTGGTTGGTTCGCTTTCCTCTGGCAGAACATATGCAGTTCCAATACAGTAATATACAGCATTATCATCTGAGAAAGAGCAGCTTAGTACGGAGCAGCCGTGCTCAAATGTATCTAGGGGATAAGTTGATATGAAGTCAAATGTTTGATCATCTAACAGGCGAACAAAGTTCATTTCAGAATCATCAGCAGCAGCAGACTGATTATATTTTACACTGCATATGGCAAATGTCCTCGATTGCTCCTGATGACAGATACGGCGAGCTTGCTCCCCTAGTAGAATGGAACGAATGTGAAGCTTTTGGATATCATCTATGGTGCCAATCGTAAGCTCACCTTCTTTTGCAATAGCAAGGCTGCACACAGAAAGAGGGGAAAAAAGATACTAATTAATCTCACATTTTGCAGAACCATAAAACACTGGCCAATTTCAGGTGGGTCCAACACTCTACAGATCTCATTTCTTGACTAGCCTGTGATTATCTTATGTGTAATGTATATCAATTTTTCCTCTTCACCATAAGGAGTGTTGACTTATCCATGTCACTATGAAACCGACTTCCTACTACAAAATAAAGGTTCATTCGATCTGAAGCCATCAACAACATCAGTGTATACAATGTCAAAGAGTTTAAAGATGTATTGCTCTCTGGTTAGTGTAAGGATTGTAACTGTTTTCTTGTAAACTTCTAATCCCTTTATGTTGTTAGTTGTGGTTCAGTTCCTTATTGCCACCATCCCTTGTATTACCTCCAATATTAATACAAGTGTTGGTTCTTTTTTGAAAAAAACACTTACTGTCTTCAGGTAAGAACTTGATATATAAATATGTATTGCGAATTTATATGAAAGAATGGATGTTTACTTAATCACTGAGCTAGAGCACAATAAATATTAAGTGGCTGGAGAAAGATACCTGTCTGGAAAAGCTGCAGAGTTGAAAGGGCACATATGGCTGACTTCTTTCAGATTAACGTTGCTATAAAGCAGTTTCTTGTTGCTGCTATAAATGACTGTCGGTCTATCTGAGGCAGCAAATACGTGTGTAATACTTTTAGAGGAGAACGTGCGTAGTGTTATGGGCTGAGTCCCGAGAGAGATCTTTTTTCTGTCTGACAGCTCACCAGTAGTTGTGTTCAACAGAAAGTTCAAAAGGTGTCCGTCTCCTAGAGCACACAACAAATATGATATCTGAAAAGGAAAACAATCTCCACAATAGTTAAAATAATGATTACAGAATTTGTTCCTGAGGGTGCTTATATAGATATAATCAGACATGCTTCACACATCAACCATAATTAACACTCTGGAGTACACATAGCAGTAGTTGATCATATCAAGCATTTAGATATTAACATCCAATACAGCATGAGCAGTATGAAAATAATCTAGTTTAGAAAGCTTGAGCCTGGGCCTACCCCTTCAAAGGAACAAAGGAGAACAGAACGAGGAATGATTTCTCCTCCTAAAGGCTCCTTTGTAATAAGCTTCAGGTCAGGCAGTGAAAATATACTGACACTGATATCTGTCCACATACCAACAGCAGCTAGCGGGCTATAGTTTGGATTTTCACCAATTGGATTTATGTCGAGGCATGAGATCTCATAATCCAATCGTAGATGGTTTACCTCTTTCAATACACCATCACCAATTTCTAAATACACTAAATTCCCCCCACCAGTAGCCAATAAAACCTGTCATGAATAATAAAGATGCAATCAGACACTATCCAACAGTTTTATGCAATTAATAGTGGGACAGCTGCCTTGGAAAGCTTTCCCAATAGATGATGTCCAAGCTCCTTGGAGCCTCCATGTAATTTCCAAATACCTCATCCCCACAAAAGAAAATACAATAACAATAATTATAACAATTATTAAGCAGAAAGCATGAAGAATACCTGGGTGGCATTAGCAGTGGCAACATTAATGGAAAATCCTGATGGAGCATTCCATTCATTCCTTAGTTCTCTGGTTTCAGAGCTGACCAGTCTCACAGAGCTTGAAGTGACCTGTCATGTTGGTTAATCAGCAGCAAGTACTAAATAAGATGCTTTTTGTTGTATAATGAATAGAAGCAACCTCCAGACTTTCAACTGGATATGATGTCTCGTATAAAAAACAAGTACAACTTATCAGAATAATTTTTTGCGAGAAAGATATCAGAGAAGAAAACTCGAAAACACTGCTGATTTCTTATTATGATTATTCACAAAATATAGAGACCTAGAATATATAGAGATATATTGGAAACAAACTAGAAAATTAATACAAATAAAAACAGAATAATAAAAAACTGATTTTATTCCTAGAAAGACAAGAATTGACTAAAATAATCCTTGATTTCATTGACTAAATCGAACATTAATTGCCTCTTGATCACTTGGATTGTATACATCAAACAATCCTAGCTTGTAAATCATTTTCCCAAACAAAGGTCCGCTCAGCTGATGTCACATGTGGAATACAGATGGCTCAACCTTCACTTCTTCTCTTTAATCAAATGTCGATCCACGTGAGCATGTTTAGTATGATCATGGTGTACAAGATTATGAGCTATGCTGATGGAAGCTTTGTTATCCCAGTACGATTTCATGGGACTTTTTGTTGCAGCTTGAAGTTCTCCTAGAAGAATCTTTAACCAAATTAATTCCCTGATCACGTTTGCCAAGGATCTAAATTCAGCCTCAAAACTACTCTTGGCCACTAGATTCCACTTTTTGCTTCTCCCCATCACCGTGCTTTCCCAAATATAAGAACAATACCCAGATGTAGATCGTCTATCAACCACTGATCCAACCTAATCTGCATCACTATAGGCTTCAATCTCTCGTAATTCTCCCTTCTTAAAGAAAGTCCTTTTCCTAGGCTCCCTTTCAGATACTTCAATATTCAGATGACTGCATCTAGATGTTCTTCATGAGGAGCATGCATAAACTGACTCACCATGCTGAGCAAAAGTCATATTAGGTCTTGTGTGGGTTAAATAAATGAGCTTCCCCGACAAATTTCTGGTATCTAACCTTGTCCACAAGTGTGCTCATCTTTTGATCTCCAAGTTTAACATTAGGATCAGTTGGAGTATTGATAGGCTTGCACCCAAGTATCCCAGTCTTCTTTAAAAGGTCTAGGACATTTTCTTTGTGAAACAAAGATGCCAAACCTATTTCAAACAATCTTTGTACCTATAAAATACCTTAACATCCCTAGATCTTTGATTTCAAATTCATCTACAAGCCTCCTCTCCTCTTTAAGAAATTTATTTATGAAATAGTCTCTTGTTAAGATAATATCATCACGTACAACAAGTATTGTTGACTTAGAATGTACGGTCAGGGTGAGCCTACTTATACCCTTGGTGGCGTGCAGCTTTTGTGAACCTCTCAAACCATGCCCTTGGTGATGGGCCATGGAGAGATTTTTCAACCAACACACTTGCCATGTTTGTTCAGCACTCTTAAATCACGGAGAAAATTCCATGTAAACTTCTCCAATTCAAGTCTCCATTAAGAAAGGCATTTTTAATATCTTGCTGATGGGGCATCCAGTCTAGATTCGTCGCTAGAGAGAAGAACATGGATTGTATTGACCTAGGCTACAAGAGCAAATGTATGTTGATAGTCTATCTCGTAGGTCTGAGTAAAGTCTTTTGCAACCAATCATGCTATGTCTTTCAACAAATTCATTTGATCTATACTTTACCGTAAACACCCATTTGCTATCAGAAAATCATCTTAGGTATTTTTACAACTTCCCATGTCCTACTTTTTTCTAGGGCTGGCATTTCTTCTACTACCCTTCTCCACTCAATGAGAAAACCACTCTACAATCACAATCCTTAGAGATTTTGCTCACGTACAATAGATTACAACATGATAACTTTGGAACATGCAATATAGATTCAAGGACAAAGTTGTTAATCCTAATAGTTCCAATTCCAGCAATCAGAGGTGAGAATCTATCAGCTATCCGAACCTTAGTATGACCATGATTAGGGATATATGAGGGAAATAATAGACCACAACTTGTCATATGATTTGATGCCCCGAGTCAATGATCTCGGATCCTTTGTTTCTTTTCATCCAATTTAGGGCTGAAAGAAATTACCTTGTTGGGCAATGAAAGAGGTACTAGTTACTTTCTCAAGTGTGAGTAGCTTATAGACATGCAAATCACTCTTTATTAAGATTGATGCCTCCCACATTTTCTCCAAGTTTTTCTTAGCGTGTTAAGTTTTGGATTGGTAGGCGGTTTCGATATTGTCCAGGTTGTCTTTGATGGCCACAATTACTTAGATTGGGAGATTGCCTATGTAAATTCCAACTATTGTGTTTGGTGTGATTGGTTCTTTGACAAAAATCACACCATAGATTCCCTCTTCGTGTACATCTCAACTCATTATAACTTCCAACAAGTTTCTTTAGTGTGATTGGTTATTTGACAAAAATCACACCACATATTCCCTCTTCGCATACTTCTCAACTCATTAGAACCATCAGCTCTTCGATTTTGTCCATAGTTTTTGGATACTAGTGTCGAAGCTCGGGCATCACCTTTAGAATCACCAAGCATATTCTTGTGTCTACTCCCCTCCCTTCAGACTTTAATCACCAAGCATATTCAATCTAAGGTAGAGGTCTGGTTCCAATCATTCTACCATGGACTTCATCTAGATCCTCATTCAAACTTGCGATAAAATCATAGGTGCGAGGTTTTTCTACCAATTTCACATAATTTACTGAACACTCACCACATCAATTATTGGGTTCAAATAGGACTAGCTCCTGCCAAACCTTGGTAAGGACCGTGTGGTACTCTGTGACATCTATACTTCCTTGTTTGGGATCCCTAGATTGATCTCTAAACTCACACAATTGTGTTGGATTATCCAAGTCAAAATAGGCCAACTTCACCTTATTCCAAATGATTTTGCTTGTGGTATGAACAAGATAATATGCTTCAATATGTTACTCCATAAAATCGATGAGCAAAGACGTTACAAAAGCATTTTGGGTGTCCTATGTGGTGTAACTTGGATCGGTTAGGTCTGGTCTCTCTATGGAGCCATCAAGAAATCCTATCTTTCCTCTCCCTCATATCATCATCTGAACAAACCACGACCATTGAAAAAAAATCTTTCCATTTAGTTTGTAGGAAGAGATTTGTAGAGGGAAGCTTTCCAAAGAGGCAGTGGGGTTAATTGTAAGGGTTGGTACAGAGGAAGTTTCAGCAGCAACTTCGTCCTTTCCATCCTTACTTAACCCAATGAGGGCATGCTTAAAGCTGGCCATTTTGTTTTCCTCTCAACGGTATCCCAACTCTGATACCATGTGACAAAGATGCCAGAGAAGAAAACTCTAAAACACTGTTGATTTCTTATTATGATGATTCACAAAATACAAAAGACCTAGAATAAATAGAGATATTCTGGTCAAAAAAGTATCCCATCAAACTAGGAAACAAATCAGCAATAGATTTGGAAATAAATACAAATAAAAACAAAATAATAAAAAACTAATTTTATTCCTAAAAAACATGGATTCAATGTTTAAAATACCGCTTTTACGCCTCAAGGCGTTTTGTTTTTGTAAGGCGAGGCGTATGCCTCAAGGCGCATTGAGGCGTACGCCTCAAATATTTCATTAAAAAAATATTTTCATAACATCTAAAGATATAAAGTAAGATCAATGTGTCTTATAAAACTCAAACATAAATACCTCATAAATTATCTAAATTTCTAAAATAAAGTTAACTTTTGTTTCTAGAACTAGAATCCTAGATTCTACTATCCTAGAACAAACTTTAGTAGTAATGGGACGATGATTTAGAAATCATATTCCAATTCATCATTGTTTGACAAATCATATGTTTAAAATAAGTTTTAATAAGTTTTTTTGGGCCTATTTATACAAGATTTTTATTTTGGGTCTTTTTGGGCATAAAACAGCCCATTACCCGTGAGGCGCACGCCTCAGTCAAATTCCGCCTCAACCGCCTCAACTCAGCGCCTCACTGTAGTGAGGCGTACGCCTCACCTCTGCTAAGCAAGGCGCACGCCTCAGTGCGTTTTTTTTCCGCCTCACATTGAGGCGCGCCTCAAAACCGTTTTTTTAAACATTGCATGGATTGACTAAACAATCCTTGATTTGATTGACTAAACCGATCCTTGATTAGATTGACTATATCAAACATTGATTGCCTCTCAATCTCTTGGATATCAGTCAACCGAGAGAGGCTGATTCTCAACAATTTTCATCAACTAATGGTATCAAATGCTGCCCAAATATATTTTCATCTCCCATTACAAACACTACCATAACTACCTCCAAGTAATAGATCCTATATAATTTTTTTCTCTCTTGGATGAAATTAAGCACGATTTAATTGAGATATGACAGATTGATTAATAAGCAAAACTAATATTAATAGAATAGCCCAGTATTTTTTTTTTTTTTTTTGGCAGTAAAAATAGCCCAGTATAATTTTGGTTGCGAAAGGTTTAAGCAGATATTGAGGGTTTAGGGTTCAACTTCTAATTGGAATAAAAGATTAGCATAGATAAAAATTATCCCAAAAAGTACTAACATATATATATATATATTTATAGAAATAATAAAATTGAGTTGCTCACGACAAAAATAGTAAAAGAAACAAAACCATCAAGGAGATATTTATAGCATAAATAATAATAAAAAAAAGGAAAATCAGAAAAAAGAACCTACTTGAACAAGTTGGTTGTGAACAGCATCATGGCAAAACAAAGTCTGCACTTGAGAACAGAAACCTTCTATCTCAGTTTCTTCTAACTCATCTTCAAGGTTCATTGCCAAAATTCGTGTCTCACTGATAAAGCTTACAACCAGAAATGTGTCAAATGGATCATCAGTGGAAGATCGTAGAGACCACATTCCTTTTATACCTTGAAGTTCAACTGATGCCTAAAAATACAAGCCAAGGTGACTTAGATGAAAGGAAACGTGAATCACTAATCAAGTTAGAGAAAAGAACTCTAAGACAAGCCAAACCTGCTCATTGATTCCAATTCCATTTCGGACTACACGAAGAGAACCATCCTTGTAAGCTCCAGAGCATGTTACAACCTGACCTTGGCCTTGCCTCTCAAGATCAACCACACAAAAGTCAACAATGGGTCCCAAATTGACATATCTTTCCACAACTTCTACATATGAACCTTTAGCATCAGGCTGCATGTGTAGCTTGATAAGCTGATTTTTCATCAAAGGCAAAGTGTTAACATTCAATATTATGGATGATACCAGAACCGTATAGAATTAAATGCCACAAGGAAACATGTTGCAGAGTGCCAGAATCCAAATCATGCATTGCAGATTACAGTAGGTTTTTTCATATCATAAATGGTAGGAAATTTGTAACTCATGAATGCCCACAGCACAATTTTTTAAGAACTTCAGAAAATGAAGCTCACACTAGAAGTTAGACAAAGTCCCGTCAAAGCCAACAGAACATGGATAGGCATATAGTTTACAAAACAAATGGTTATGAAAATAGTTCAAGGACTACAGTACTACACCTGTGAATCTCCATAGCTTGATCCTATAAAGACAACTGCATTATCAAGATATGATATAGTAGATGCAATTGAAGTTTCTCCCAAGAGCTCAATTTTGAGTCCAGTAACCCTACAATAATGAAGAAAATCATGAGAATATAGTACGTCAAGCATTAGCTACAGGACTTTGGCTGATCTTTGTATTGAATGAAATTAATAAAGAGATGTGCTATATAAGCAAAGTCACACTCACTTTTCTTTCTCGTGAGTAATTACGAGGAGGTGAAGTAACCCATTGTAGTCACCAAGCAAATACCTAGAACCATCAGGATCAACTCTTCCATAGGCTCTTGTGATGGACTATAAGATCAGAAAAACAGGTCATAAAATATAACCATAAAATTACATAGTCAACAATTAAATGAATATAACATAATAAGTAGAATATCTGTGACCTACAGGTTTGATTGGGATTGCTTTAAAAGCATTAGCACTGCAATAGACTATTGTTTCTTCTCCGATAATAAGAACACCGCAGAGAGGAGGAGGAACGGGAATTAGCATAGCAGCTCCATTGTCAAGATTATTCTGAGACCAAGGCCCCTCAACAAAATCTTTATCCTTCAAAGCAACCTCATATGTTTTGACATGACGAGCATCTTTGTTATCCTGCAGGTGCGCACATTATATTCAAATCTTCAGAAATAGGATAATTAGCAGTAGCAGTATAGAGTATATTTATGCACCCGTGTAAACCCATATCAACAACAAATAAAGTTCATACAAAGTGCAAGGAGAATGAATAGGACCTGGTAAAGAACTACAATTGTGGGTTTTGAACACCCATAAAGAAATTTGATATCCAAAACTTGAAGTTCCTCAAGCCTGAAAAGTAGATGATGAGAGAATGGTTAATGTCATAATAAACTAGACTACTATTTGACCCCCAAAGAAATACAATTAAAGTATCAAAACAAAGGAGAAGAGGAAAACATGTTAAATAATGCATAAGAAAGAAAAATGTTATGAAAAAACAATTCCAGAACAACATAATTTGATCGTGATCTTCCACTATTGTATCCAACTTAAATCTTGAAACACAACATCATGGTGTGCACACAAAATATGCACACACCATCAAACAGATATTGTAATGAACCATCCTTAGAAATTCATAAATGAAATTGGCAAGATTAATAGCAAAACACCATATTCAAATTGTATCCCAAGGTTTAGTCAATGCCTATTAACAACTGTTGAAATATACCAATAAATACAGTGCAACAACGGCAAAAAAACATGTTAATTCACATGACAATTTTTTTTTTAATTTTTAAAAAAAAGTATAATGGCCAGAATTGCTTGATGGTTGACAAAGAACTTATTTGGACTAAAAAAACAGTGTTAAAAACAAAAACAAACTAGCAACATAAGACCCTGAGTAATTTACACAAAAATAATATGGAATAATGAGCCAAAACTGTTTTCATTAGATAAAATATTGTAACTAGAACAAAGCAGTGAATTATCTGACAAGGTTACCAAATGGTGTTTCTACATAAAGGCATGCATCCGAAAAATCAATGTTAAAGCATTTTGGATTTATGTAAAAACCAACTTCACAGAAAACAATAATAGAATTTATTTTATGTACCAACACCAAAAGAATGTAAGAACAATACCTGATATTAAATGCCTCTTTCAACTGCCCTTTATTGTCAAAAGGAATGACCTGTACAGCAGGAAATTACAGCACTCACTTTTAAAACTATATGATAGATAAATGAAGAAACTCAAACTAGCTATCCTTTCTTAAATAAAGAGTTATAAAAATTTATCAGGACACATACCTTGAATAATCCATCATACAAATGAAGTCCAATTAATCTGCAATCTGGATCAATAATTCCAATCTGCAGAAAAACAGAAAGGAAATATAATAGGGATGAATGTCACCAAATTCCCAGGTAAAACTAGGAAATGGTCCAGATATCCCCCTTATACTTGAAGGGAAAAAAAAGGGAAACAATATTTAAATAGCACAAGAATTTATGAACAATATGACACACTACCTGACCATTATCTGTAGGACGACCTATACGATCTGAAACATCCCCCATTGCTCTACATGATTATAAAGTAAAACATCAGAGAAAAATATAAACCCCAAATTATAGCCATTTACAGATTACAGATTACTGCATGACTATACATGACTACATAAAAATAAATTACCATAAGTAAGATAGCAATACTAGTATTAGTTCAATATCAAACTTAAACCTTGTAACAAGCTCAGATGTTTCAGCATCCCATTGGAGAACACAGAATTTGTATCTTTCAGTTGCAATAAACAGAAGGTCTTGGCTTTCACCCTGTTCAAAAAGAAAAAGATGAATAAACCAAAAACACATAAAAGAAAATCAAACTTTTGAATCTTAACAATCAACACTATATACTCACATGAGGGCGGAAAAGCTCAAGTGTGGCAATTCTTCCATATATTGGTACATCCAGCATAGGCTGATAGGAAGAAAATATAGTTAAGTCAAGCAATTAGAAATTAGTTCCAACAGGGAAAGGGAAGCAAGAGCTAAAAGTTTCTGACAACAAAGATGAATCATCAAAGAAATTTACATTACATTAAAAAAAAATAAACATTGTAAATTAATTGCTAGTATTTAATGTACCATAACTACAATTGTCTGTGACTTTGAGCAAAAGAGGTTTTCAGGTTGATAACCATAACATAGTCTATATATGCCTTTGATTAACTATGCTACTATATAAATCTATTGAGACGTGAACATAATATGCTAGCTTAATTGCAATTTGTAAAAAAAGTGATGCAACAATATTTGAAACTATCTACTAAATACTCAATAAATGAATATAGTCAAATAAATATAAATTTATAAATTATATGTTCACATTAAAAGCAATAAAACACAAATAGAAAATCTACAGTTCTCATTAGATTTTGGGAGGATGTCTTATTGGGAGAAACAACTATGGCTGATAGGTTCCCTCTACTTTATACAATTGTTAGTTTGCATAAAAGTATTATTGTAAATGTATGGGAAATTGGGAGAGAGCCGATCAGGAAGATCTTCATGGGATCTTAAGTTCTTTACCATCTTAAACAAGAGGGAGATGATACATGTTACAAAGCTGATCTCAATGTTAAATTCTTATGGATGTTGTACTTTAGTGGCCTATAGAAGGATATGAAAGCTAGAGGGTTTTGAGGCATTTTCTTGTAAATCCATTTTCGAGAAGATAATGTAGGGAATGGCCTTACTAATTTCAATCAATGTCAGTTCATATAGAAATATTTAGCTCCAACAAAGATAAAAGTGTTTGGGTGGTTGGTAGCTCTAAACAAGTAAAATGCTTGTGAGAACTTATAGCAGCAGAAACAATTCCTATAGGCTTCCCCAATTGGTGTGTGAAGTGTGAAAGAAACTCCAAGTCTAGTTTCCATTTATTTCTACTTTGTTCTTTACTGGGGCTATTTGGGTTAAGTTTCTACAGCATATGGGAGTTGAATGGGTGTGGCATGTGTCTTGCCATGACATAATGCAACATAAGAAAGGAATGGGAAGCCATGGGAGTGTATCAAGAGAAAGAAAGAAAAAAAGAAGACACTATGGAATGTGGCTGTCCAAGTTGTTCTTTGAGCAGTTTGGTTAGGAAAGAATATATATTTAATTAGAAGAGGATGTGGGAGCTTTTGGGATAAGGTTAGGCATTGAGTGGCTATATGAATATTCAAGAAAAAAGATTTGAAGTGTTTCACTTTTCCATTCCCTTTGTGGGATTGGCAGTTGAGGCTGTAATATGCAGTAAACTAATGTATTATGCGTGTTTGTCTTTGTCTCATATGATGGTTTAGTTTGCAGTACCTTCTAGCTTACTGGCATTCTAGAATCTAGGTTGTCCCTTAGATGATACCCAATCATCTTTTATTAATACATCTTCTGTTTCCAATTCATAGAAAATACCTCGTTCCACTAACAAAAACAATATCTAACAAAAAATGAAATAAGTTTGTAAAAGGGCAACCAAAAGTACCCAACTCAACCAAAGAGATGTAACAAGTTTTATTAAGACAATAATTCTACGAACTGAAATTCCTTTCTTTCTACCATATAATCCTTGCATCAATTATACCCATGAGGGCTAGGTCAAATCGTACGATGCAAGGAACGGCAGGACATCATAGGTCACAAAACTCATTTTTACAACTGAAGACTATGGTTTATGGAATTATGCAAAACAAGTTCCAAGTCATTGCAGAACCTTATATACTAACTGAAAGTTCAAAAATAAATGTACAGCATTCCTCTTTCCAATACAAAACATATTTACTTCACTAGGAGCCCTGAACATTCCAGGGAATCTTAGCTTGACATCATATCACAATAATCAAAAACAAAAAAGAACAAATTTGATATACCTGCAAGCCCTGTGCAGTAAGTAAATGAATTTCGATACGAGTGCATTTCCTGAAAACAAATCAAAATGCATAGTGACTATCAATGAAGATTCTTGCTAAAAAAAATAATAAGAATTACATAGAACTAACATAACCAGTTCAATGATAAAAGCAATATGGTCATGAAAATATAAACCCCAAAGACCAATAAACTCGTGTCTTACCCATTTTCCAGTCCTTTCAGCGGTACCCAAATGGTTAAGCTACCTAACTTAAAAATTTGTACTCATCTTAGAAATCTAAAGAACAAACATATAACCACTCAATACAAATACCAAACACAAAAGCTTCAATACAAAGTTCCCTGGACCAAATATTACTCAATACAAAAACACCAAATATAGTGCATTGAAACGAGAATCCGAGAAGCCAAACAGAAAACAAGATAGAAAAGTAGCTGTATGAACGGGAGAGAAAGCAGAGAA
Organism: Humulus lupulus; assembly: GCF_963169125.1. Classification (NCBI taxonomy): domain Eukaryota; kingdom Viridiplantae; phylum Streptophyta; class Magnoliopsida; order Rosales; family Cannabaceae; genus Humulus; species Humulus lupulus. Next base: position 17,966,778 of record NC_084801.1, on the reverse strand, counting down.
GGGGAAAAGGTTTACGCAATGATGAGGTTTAGCTCGTTGGGAGCGGTGAAATTGCCGACGCAGGAGTGGGTGACATTGGTGGGCTTGTGAGCTGTAACGACATAGTTCCAGATGCTCATCTTCGTCTTCTGCCCTAAGCGAGTTCGTGGCCGCCGACGGGTTTGCCTTCTACGGCTATAGAGAAATTTGCCCTAAGAAGGTCTGAGCTATGGCGTTTTTTCTCTTATTGTTTCTTTCTACTACTGAGTGGGCTTCGCTCCTTTGGCTAGAGGTGCGAGCGCGCGGAATGAACTGTGGAATACCACGCAGAGTATAATATGCTCCTTCACCAGTCTATCTGTACATATTTATATAAAGTCTTCCTCATGTAAGTTGTTCAATTCAATCAAAAATAAATTAATATTATCTAAAACAAAAACTCGGAGAGAAATTTAAATGTCTATATGTGATGGCTATTGCTAATTAAAAATGATGCTAAATATTATGTAAATTAAAAAATGATGTTTGATGACCCTTTTTTTTTGCTGTCAACTTAATCTGAAATATTCAAGGAAAAAACACAATGATTTTATGCGATTCAGGTTTGTAAAAGAACCCCACGAGTCTCTATTATTTAGTAAGCTTGAAACTTGTTCAATAGTGGTTCTTAGACAGCGTATATATTGCCCTATATATAGACTTGGGTCATTAATGTTAACCATCTATCATTAATACAAGATCCTTCCATTCTGGGGTATTAATGTTGAGTTAATACAAAAAGAGTTGCACTAAAACAAAGACTACGACCCATGTGGATTCTACAGGACCATTGCAGAAAGTCACGCACCAACTTTATGGGGAACATATCTGTGGCTGTCAGGGTGCGACGCACATTTGTCCATATTAGACGGCGTTGTGAGAAATGTCGATTGTCGAGTATACGAACTCGACACCACTAATCGAGACTCACCAAAAGTTGTCAGATGATCTTTTGGTGATCCACACCTGTAGTGACTGACACTTGGCATCAACTCTAGGTCCGAGGACCAGAATCCTGGACCTGAGGAATGGCCAAGTGAAAAGGGCCTCCCGGGATGTGACCTCACCTAGAGACATCCTCAACTCGAGGACAAGCCTCGAGGCGTGGCCTCACTCGGAGACATCCATGACTTGGAGACTGGCTCGGGACGTGGCCTCACCTGGAGACATCCTCGCCTCGAGGGAAGACCTCGGGGCATGGCCTCACTTGGAGACATCCATGACTTGGATTTCATGGAGGAGCTCGCACTCCGAGAACTTCATGGCTTGTCGCTAATTATTCATAATTGCCATGTGTAAGGTGGCAAAAACACGGACAATATTTGCCCCCCAAGTCTTCACTCGTCCTCGAACAATGGAGACTTAGACTGAGGAGTATTTCGAAAAGGTCTTCGAGGGGAGACATTTGGGCTTCCTCTAACTTGACTCTAAAAAGTCATGCCATGTGATGACTCCTTATTGCTGGGCCCATCAATCTGTGTAATTAATGAGGAGTTCATTTGTCACGCCCCAGCTGCCTCGGGACACGCGACGGTGATCGGTGAAGCATAAATTTGACTCATTGCCTGAGTCCTTTGGTTAAAAACGTGCTTCTAGTGTCATTAATAGGTTAAGGAGAAAATCGATAAAAAGGAAATGATATATTTTATTAAAAATTGTTCATGGGCCCACCAGAACATTTACAAGTTATTTACATCTCAAAATGGCCATTACTATTTAAAATTTACAACCCGCCGACCTAAGCGGCAAAATTAGGGTAAACCCCCTAGTTCCTCTGAGAACTTCTTGGCCGTGGTGATCAAGCGGCCGCATATGTACACAGCGTCGCCTCAACTCTCCACTCAAGGCTGGGTGAGCTTTTCTTTCCCTTTACCTGCACCACATAGCACCCATGAGCCAAAGCCCAGCAAGAAAACACATATTGTAAGTAAACAATATCATATGATGTAATTACATCACACAGAGCTTACAGCTCTAAGCTGATGGGTGACTGTTGGGTAAGCCTCTAGTCATCAGATGAACAGGTGACTAGTGAGTCACACATTGAACAGGTGACTGATGAGCCACACACTTTGGACAAGCGACTGATGAGTCACACTCCGGTTAGGTGACTAATGAGCCACGCTTTGGATAGGTGACTAATGAGCCACGCTCTGGATTGGTGACTAATGAGCCACGCTCTGAAGGTCCCATACCCTCCTAGTCATGTGACCTATGGGTCACCTTAGCCTTTTCTGGCTCTGGCTCTAGATTTCTAGCCTTGGACTAGACAAGCACTTATTAATATTCATCGAACTTGAGGTCGGTCCGACACTAATGCTCATGTGAGTCATTCAATGCAGATGTCGATTAGATCTAATCTTTATTGGTTTGCATTAAACATGCAAAAACCATCCTTGACTTATGAGTCAATGCCCTGACTAATGAGTCAGCGCCATTCATAAGTAAGCAATGCTACCAAGCATATATCATAGGTCAAATATATAAACATGGGCATTCATCATGCTTACTTAACATTTGCTCGCATAATAATGATCATGCACAAACACAGAGACTCGAGCTCTGAACAGTTTCATAGTCAATATTCATGGCATGCCTTAATGATATCTTTATGCAAATGAGCAAGCTTGCAAAGCATTCAATATGCTATCAATGTCCACATTTAACCATCCGACATGCACCAAAATACAACCATGCATGTCTCATTTGGGGGTGTAGTTCCTTACATTGTTTCTTACCTCAGATTCGAGCTAGAATGAGTAAAAGAATGACCCTTGAGAACAATCTGACTTTAAGTCCTTTAGCGGTCACCTAATCATAACCAAATAAGGAATACCATCAATAAAATGAACATCATAGGTTTCCAAACCAATATCTAGCCTCCGGGAGATCAATCCAAACTAATCCAAGTAGTAGGAACAATCCCGAGGCCTAAAACTATGTTTCCGGGGTCAAAACACGCAAACGGGGCGAAAACTGACCAAGGGCTGCGACCCTAGCACCTTGGGCCGCGGCCCCCAACACTCCCTGAAGCAAGGGCCGCGGCGCCCTTCATCAAGGGCCGTAGTGCCCAGCAGGCACAAAAAGTCCCACCTGCTTCTTCAAGCAAAGGCCGCGGCACCCCAAGAACAGGGCCATTCCCAAACACGTTTTTATCACTCCAAAGCCTCCAAAATCATACCTAAACATTCCCCAATCGTCAAATCAAAGTTCCCAAGCTTCCCAATGGTCCAAAACCCTCAAAACCCAAGGTTCAATCGAACCAAAAACTCAACGATTCACATAGTCTGATTCAAAGCTTAGAAACTCTAAAAACTCAAAACTTTAAACTTCGATTACCTTCGATTGGGTTGTTTTCCGTCAAATCCTTCGGTTAAGAAGCTTCTAATCTTTCCTAGGATCGCTATGCCTCGATCCTCGCTTGATTCTGACTCCTAGAACTCGAGATTTCTTCGAAAATGCTTCGGATGGCAAAAATGAACTAACGAAGGAGAACGAGAGGTTTTCTAACGTACGTTCTATCTGATAAGCTACTTCATGCTTAAGTAACCTCAAATAAAACCTAGTGCCCGAGACCCCAAAAACACCCCCGAGGACATTATAGTCAAAACTTCCAAAATTTCCCCATGATCTCAAATACTCCCAATTTATCATCAAATAAATATTCTTATTACCACATATCTGACCCCGTTATGACAAAACTGTTAATCCATTATATATGACCGTCTCATGTCAACTAGCTCGAATATATCTCCATAATGATGGAATCTCATTCATAATTCACAATTTGCACCCAAATACACAATTATGCTCTAAACGGGACAGATTGCCAAAACAGTTCAATTACCAAATATGGACCCACATGCATGAATATAACATTATATTATAATATAATTCACATAAACATGCACATAATCATCTAATAGCATAATTAAACAAGTATGGCCCTCCCGGCCTACTAATCTCGCAATTAAACCACATCGGAGAATTCGGGGCATTACAACTATCCCATCCTTACAGAAATTTCATCCTTGAAATTTACCTGAACAGCTCGGGATACTGATTCTGCATGTCTGACTCCAGCTCCCAGGTCGCTTCCTCGACCTTGCTGTTCCTCCACAATACCTTAACCAAAGGTATTGTCTTATTCCTGAGGACCTTATCTTTTCTGTCAAGAATTTGGACTGGCTGCTCCTCAAAGGAGAGATTTGCCTCAAGCTCCAGATCTTCATAACTCAAAATATGATTAACATCAGGCACATACCTCTGAAGAGCTGAAACATGAAATACATTATGCACGGCCGACAACGCCGGTGGCAAAGCCAACCTGTAAGCCACTTGACCAATCCTCTCCAGGATCTCAAATGGACCTACATATCTGGGGCTCAACTTGCCCTTCTTCCCAAACCTTCTCACCCCTTTCCATGGCGAGACTCTGAGGAAAACATAGTCTCCTACCTGGAACTCCACGTTCCTGCGTTTGGGATCAGCATAGCTCTTATGTCTACTTTGAGAAGTAAGCATTCTAGCTCTAATCTTCTCAATAGCCTCATTGGCCCTCTGAACTGCCTCAGGACCCAAGTATCTCCTTTCACCTGTCTCATCCTAATGAATGGGAGATCTACATTTCCTACCATACAACATCTCATTAGGTGCAACTCCAATGGTAGATTGATAACTGTTGTTGTAGGAAAACTATATCAAAGGTAGATACTTACTCCAAGATCCACCAAAGTCCAATACACATGCCCGCAGCATGTCTTCCAATATCTGAATCATCCTCTCAGATTGTCCATTTGTCTGAGGATGATAAGCAGTACTGAACTTCAATTGTGTACCCATGGCCTTCTGTAAACTCCCCCAGAACTTGGAAGTAAAAGTGGGGTCACGATTTGACACGATCGACCTAGGTGTGCCATGGAGCCGCACGATCTCTTTCACATAGAGATCTGCATACTGGTCAACTGTGTAAGTAGTCCTCACTGGCAGAAAGTGAGCTGACTTGGTGTAGCGATCCACTATCACCCAAATAGAATCATGTTGACCAACAGTCCTGGGTAAGCCCACCACAAAATCCATTGTGATGTCTTCCCACTTCCACTCTGGGATATCCAGAGGCTGTAATAAACATGCCAGCCTCTGATGCTCAGCCTTGACCTGTTGACATGTCAACCACTTAGTCACATACTCAACTACATCCTTCTTCATCCCCGGCCACCAATACAACGATCTCACATCCTGATACATCTTCGTGGTGCCTGGATGCAAAGAGTAAGGTGTAGTATGAGATTCATCCAGAATCTCTCGCCTCAATGCAATGTCTAACGGAACACATATCCGCCCCTTGTATCTCAACAAGCCTAACTCAAACACTATATAATCTCTGGATGCTCTAGCCATAACATCCTCTCTGATCTTGATTAGCTGTGGATCACTCAACTGACGCTCCTTAATTCTCTCCAACAGTGTAGACTGTAGCGTAATATTGGCCAACTGGCCCACCAGCAACTCTATACCAACTCTGGTCATATCATCAGCTAACTCTCTGGCTATCAGTCTCGCACCATAAATCTGTCCCGGACCCTTCCGGCTTAAAGCATCAGCTACCACATTGGCTTTTCCTGGATGATACAGAATCTCACAGTCATAATCTTTTACTAACTCCAGCCAACGCCTTTGTCTCATATTCAGATCTTTCTGAGTGAAGGAGTATTTTAGGCTCTTACGGTCTGTATAAATCTCACACTTTTCTCCATAGAGATAATGTCTCCATATCTTTAATGCAAAGACCACAGCCGCTAACTCTAAGTCATGAGTGGGATATCTCTTCTCATACTCCTTCAACTGACAAGAGGCATAGGCAATCACCCTCTCTGACTGCATCAGAACACAGCCCAAACCCTGATGAGAAGCATCACAGTAAATAACAAACTTCTCCTGACCTGTTGGAAGGCTCAGAACCGGAGCTGTAATCAATCTCTGCTTCAGTTCCTGGAAGCTGTTCTCACATTTATCTGACCACACAAATTTCTGACTCTTGCGTGTCAGCTCAGTTAGCGAAGTAGCAATCTTAGAGAACCCTTCCACGAAACGCCTGTAATAACCTGCCAATCCAAGGAAACTTCTAACTTCAGAAGCATTCTTTGGCCTTGGCCAATCTCTGACCGCTTCAATCTTTCCTGGATCTACCTTAATCCCCTCCTTACTGACAATGTGCCTGTTTACCGAGTTTTTCGGCAACTATAATTATGAAAGATAAGAGAGCTTAAAAAGAAAGGATTTCGAAAATGCAAACAAGATTTTTACGTGGTTGGGGCGTTAATGAGCCTTATTCCACGAGTCATTTGTATTAGAGCTTAGAGAGCTTTTGACAATGGAGTTTTCTGCAAATGTGAGCAGAGTAATCGCTTACAAGCCAAACCTGGGATCCCCCCTACTGTGCACAACTGGCACTATTTATAGGCAGTCTTGTGCAATGGGCTTGGGCTGGACTAATCCTGGCCCAATAGAGATGTAATCATAGTTTGCTCACTAATGGAGCCATAATACAAAGGATTTGAAATATATAACATATATTAACCAAGGCCCATTGGGCCAGCCTAAAGATGATCACATTATAAGACTCGCGACAAACAGTTGCTTCAGTCTGGATGTTACGATCCACGAGGAAGATTCGGGGGACAAGATCTGTCAGTGTAGTGGCAGCACTGTTTCCCAGGAACAGTGTACGCTCCATGCGTAACTTCTTGTTCATAGTTGAGGAGACCAACTTTTGTGTTTCTCGGGGACCTGTCAGCTTCAGGGAAGACCAAACTTTCCCTATCCGGACATCTTGTCCGGGTTCATTTACTAATGGCCCGGACCATTCTGGACGGGGACACCTTGTCCGGGTTCATTCACTGATGGCCCGGTTCATTATGGACAAGGTCTATCAGGACTTTCTTCCCTGTTCATTGGGCTCAGGGTGGGCCTGGATCTCTTTGAGGGAGCCCATGCACCCATCGTGTCACACCACACGTCCCGGGGGAAAACAGGGATAACAGTGCCCAAGAAAGGATACATGAGATAACCAGAACTCACATTTCTTGAACTTTGCAAAAAATCTGTGTTCCCTCAGTTTCTGTAGAACTAATCTCAGGTGATACTCATGTTCCGACTCTGACTGATAATATACCAGAATGTCATCAATAAAGACGATCACAAACTGGTCCAGATAATCCTTGAACACTCTGTTCATCAGATCCATAAAAGCAGTAGGGGCATTAGTCAATCCAAATGACATAACTACGAACTCATAATGCCCATACCTGGTACGAAAAGCAGTCTTCGGTATGGCTCCCTCCTTGACCCTCAATTGATGATAACCAGAACGAAGGTCGATCTTTGAGAATACCATCTTGCCTTGCAACTGATCGAACAGATCATCTATCCTTAGCAAAGGATACTTGTTCTTGATTGTCAGCTTATTCAGTTCTCTGTAATCAATACACATCCTCAGAGAACCATCTTTCTTCTTTACAAACAGAACTGGCGCTCCCCAAGGTGAGAAACTAGGTCTGATAAAACCTAAATCCAACAGTTCTTGCAATTGTACCTTTAATTCTTTCAACTCAGCTGGGGCCATTCTGTAGGGTGCTTTAGACACTGGCTCCGTCCCTGGTGCCAATTCTATAACGAACTCAATTTCTCTGTGAGGTGGCAACCCTGGCAAATCTTCTGGAAACACATCCAGAAACTCATAAACAAGTCTGGTATCTTCTGGTCTCACTGGCACAACCTTAGTGGTATCAACCACACTAGCTAGGAATCCAATGCAACCTCCTTACAATAGATCCTTAGCTCTCAATGTAGAAATCATAGGAATGCGTGGTCCATGCACAGTACCAACAAACACAAAATGATCCTCACCTTTAGGCTCAAAGGTGACCATCTTCCTTCTGCAATCAATGGTTTGTAATGACCCACTAATCTAGACTCTTGGACCATTATCGAACTATACATACAAATTCTTACTAAAACATATATTTGCGAAAATACCATAAATTTATTAGAAACTTGTAGAAACAAAAGTTACTTTCATAAAATAAGTAGGATATGGGTACCCATTGTCTTTAAAACAAAATAACTTAAAATGAAAAGAGTTACATAGAAAATGCGGAAAATACATGTAAAACCATAAAAAAGTAAAATGAGACTACATCCTCGAATCGAATAACGCTCGGCCCCTTGACTCCATTCATCATCGATACACATCCTCTAAGCGTCACGAATCTTACCGCCTCTAAAGCTATTTTCCTGCACATAAAACAAAAAGGAATGAGCCTAATGCCTAGCAAGGAAAATCTAACACATAGTCATAAACATAAATTTCATAATAAACGTAAAGACATATCATAACACTTAATACATACACTTATTATAATGGCCATTATTACTTGGGGTCCCATAGACTAAACAAGCTTATGCCCATGAGATTAGTGGGGTCCTACTAGCTAAGTAGGCATATGCCCATAATCTTTTTGGGGTCTTGTTAGTCAAGTAGGGCATAAGCCCAAGCCTACAAACATACACATACATAACATATTCATAACATATCATATTTCATAACATAACACATAAGTAATACACATATAGATTCTATCCTATTTTCCTTACCAAGTTACCGGGATATGTGGACTGAGTTGGGACTTTTTGGAACACTCCTAATAACCATTAAAAAGAGTGAGTCTAAAGAAGAAAAGAGATGAAATGAAAGGGATGGAAAGACTAAACCATTGAAAGTTACACTTACCAAAACTTATGTGCTCAAGAGCTTAGATTTCCTAACCAAAATAAAATGGGGTTAGGAGACTGAGTAGAAGATTAAGAGAAGGGAAAATAACTTAAAACAAATGAACTAGAGTTTTGGTTACCTCAAAGACTTGTAAGATCAAATTACACCACAACCGAAATACTATAGAACCTCACTTCCCAAAGTGTCTGATAAGCTTATGATGTTTAAGCTTATGATTTCCCAAACTAGGTGTTTACACTCTCACACTCACTTAGCACTAGCAGCTTCTGAACTTAGAGCAAAAGGTGAATAATGGCTGGGTACTAGGTCCTATTTATAGAGTTTGGGAGTGAAAGTATCTTGATTTTACTTGAATAAAAGTAATGGCTTTTTAGGTGAAAATCATTTGAATAATCGTTCAGCAGAGGCTGAAGACTCGTTCAAAAGATGCTGGACTTTTGAAGAAGTTTGAATGGCTGAAAGGAAAAGAATTCAAAAGAGTTTGAATTTATGCTGGAGGAGGCGATATATCGCCCTCTGTAGGCGATATATCGCCTGGGCCAGTATGCCCGAGGCGACCGTGCATCGTCTCGTGTTTTCCGTATCTACGTGCTGCGATATATCGCCCCCTATAGCTGCGATATATCGGCATACGCTGAATATTTAAACACGAAATTACACATTTTTAGCTAAGTTTGAATGGAGTAAACAGCCTTGACTAAGCCTTCAACGTAATCAAAGCTGCTGACTGACCCTATAACATTTAAACTTTACCCTTATTTAATTTAATCCTAAAAAATACTTAATCCTTAATCACCATTCATAACATGTGCTTAAAATCCTATTGGTTGATATCTAAACCTTATGGTATAATAAATATAATCCTTAATTATCAGTCATATAATCAAACCTTAGGTTATACTTAATATTCTTAAACTATAGGTTAAACTTATAAAATCTATAAGTACTACTATGAGTGTCCAAATAATTCCCGGTCTGAACCAAAAAGCCACAGTAACAAAGATAATACTAAACATACTATAATACTACTAAACAATTAGCTAAGTAAAGTTCTTGGACTCTACAATTCTCCCCTACTAAAAAGAATTTCGTCCTCGAAATTTACTTACCAAATAACTCCGGATACCGGTTCTGCATGTCCTCCTCCAACTCCCACGTTGCCTCGCGTTCAGAACTATTACTCCATAAGACTTTGACTATAGGAAAGCTCTTGGACCGTAACTGCTTCATCCCTCTATCTAGGATGGTAATCGGTCGTTCCTCATAACTTAAGTCTTTCTGGAGCGCTATCGTATCGTACTTGAGGACGTGAGATGGGTCTGACACATATTTGCATAACATCGAGATGTGGAAGACGTTGTGACTGTCGGCTAGTGCTGGCGGTAGGGCTAGTCTATACGCAACTGGTCCCACTTTGTCCAATATCTCAAAAGGACCTATGAATCGGGGACTGAGCTTGCCTTTCTTCCCGAACCGCTTGACACCTTTCATAGGAGATATCTTCAGGAAGACTTGATCTCCAACTTGGAACTCCACATCGCGTCGCTTGGTATCCGCATAGCTTTTCTGTCGGCTTTGAGCAGCAAGCATACGCTGTCTAATAAGCGCTACTGCTTCTTGAGCTTGTCTAACAGCTTCAGGCCCTAGAAGCTGCCTTTCTCCTACCTCGTCCCAGTGCAACGGTGATCGGCACCTTCTTCCATATAGCAACTCATAAGGTGTCATCCCGATTGTCGACTGGTAGCTGTTGTTGTATGAGAATTCGATCAGCGGTAAGTACTTGTTCCACGATCCTCCGAAATCAAGTATACACGCTCGTAGCATATCCTCTAAGATTTGAATCGTACGCTCGGACTGCCCATCTGTCTGAGGATGGAAAGCTGTACTAAGACTTAACTTAGTACCCATGGCTTGCTGTAAGCTTCTCCAAAATCTTGACGTAAACACCGATCCTCTATCTGACACTATCGTCTTGGGGATTCCATGCAATCGTACGCTCGCATAATACTGATCATGCACAAACACAGAGACTCAAGCTCTGAACAGTTTCATAGTCAATATTCATGGGATGCCTTAATGATATCTTTATGCAATTGAACAGGCTTGCAAAGCATTCAATATGCTATCAATGTCCACATTTAACCATCCAACATACACCAAAATACAACCATGCATGTCTCATTTGGGGGTGCAGTTCCTTACACTGTTTCTTACCTCAGATTCGAGCTAGAATGAGTAAAAGAATGACCATTGAGAACGATCTGACTTTAAGTCCTTTAGCGGTCACCTAATCATAACCAAATAAGGAATACCATCAATAAAATGAACATCATAGGTTTCCAAACCAATATCTAGCCTCCGGGAGATCAATCCAAACTAATCCAAGTAGTAGGAACAATCCCGAGGCCTAAAACTATGTTTCCGGGGTCAAAACACGCAAACGGGGCGAAATCTGACCAAGGGCTGCGACCCTATTACCTTGGGCCGCGGCCCCCAACACTCCCTGAAGCAAGGGCCACGGCGCCCTTCATCAAGGGCCGCGGTGCCCAGCAGACACAAAAAGCCCCACTTGCTTCTTCAAGCAAGGGTCGCGGCACCCCAAGAACAGGGCCGCGACCCCCATCCCTGGGCCATTTCCAAACACGTTTTTATCACTCCAAAGCCTCCAAAATCATACCTAAACATTCCCCAATCATCAAATCAAAGTTCCCAAGCTTCCCAATGGTCCAAAACCCTCAAAACCCAAGGTTCAATCGAACCAAAAACTCAACGATTCACATAGTCTAATTCAAAGCTTAGAAACTCTAAAAGCTCAAAACTTTAAACTTCGATTACCTTCGATTGGGTTGTTTTCCATCAAATCCTTCGGTTAAGAAGCTTCTAATATTTCCTAGGATCGCTATGCCTCGATCCTCGCTCGATTCTGACTCCTAGAACTCGAGATTTCTTCGAAAATGCTTCGGATGGCAAAAATGAACTAACGAAGGAGAACGAGAGGTTTTCTAACGTACGTTCTATCTGATAAGCTACTTCATGCTTAAGTAACCTCAAATAAAACCTAGTGCTCGGGACCCCAAAAACTCCCCCGAGGACATTATAGTCAAAACTTCCGAAATTTCCCCATGATCTCAAATACTCCCAATTTATCATCAAATAAATATTCTTATTACCACATATCTGACCCCGTTATGACAAAACCGCTAATCTATTATATATCACCGTCTCATGTCAACTAGCTTGAATATATCTCCATAATGATGGAATCTCATTCATAATTCACAATTTGCACCCAAATACACAATTATGCCCTAAACGAGACAAATTGCCAAAACAGTTCAATTACCAAATGTGGACCCACATGCATGAATATAACATTATATTATAATATAATTCACATAAACATGCACATGCACATAAAAATCTAATAGCATAATTAAACAAGTATGGCCCTCCCGACCTACTAATCTCACCATTAAACCACATCAGAGAATTCAGGGCATTACATCATTCCACCACCCAAAATGTCTACTCCGTACCCTAGGTGCCCTTTCGCTCCATACCCAGGGCGTCATTTTCCGAAGCTAATGATCATGATTTGAGCCTTTTAGATTCTGACTGTTGGATTGATCTTGAGTACCTATGTCGTAGGTAATCCTACGGTTGGGGTGAGATTGCTTCCACCCTAGGTTCTGCGAGTATAAAAACTCAAGAACCGCCTCTCAGTATGCACTTTAACCATTCGAAATTCAAAATCTTCAGAACTCTCTATTTTCTCTCAAGCTTCCCAGTTCTTCAACCGTTCCTGAGCTTCTTCTGCGATTCTAGACGGTTGGTGAGAATCATCTTATTTCAGGGCGAACGGCAAGCGATTCTTCAGCGTTCGAACTCGTTTCAACACTTATCGATGGTATATCTCGAGTAAGTATTTACTAGTTTTGCGTTTTCATTGAGCTTAATTCGGGATTTTAGATGTATGCTTAGGAATAAGCTTTTTTGTGGTACTCGAGGGGCTATTTTGACCTTTTATAGGTCTTTGTAGGCACATTTTGGTGTTAGGAGTGGTCAAAATGGCCTACTGCTCACCTTGGGCAATTTTTGCTTTTCTGGACATTCGACTGGAATCTGGAAAATTCTCAGATTCCGACGGTGTTCATAATTCTCGGTGGTGTTCGTCGATGCCGATTCCTTGGCCCCGAGGACACCCTTCGTCCTTAGAATTTCTTCTCTCTTCTCCTCGAGCAGTTGTCTTAGGGATTCTCGTTTAAACTATCCTTCTTCGGGATAAGGCATTGTAATGCCCCAAAGTCCCTAATAAGGTTTAGGACCTTGATTAGGGGGTTGGGAGGGCCATAATTGATTTATTACGATATTAAATGATTATATGCATGTCTATGTGAATTATATTATAATACGATGTTAAATGCATGCATGTGGGTCCACATTTTGTTACAGGGGTGTTTTGGTAATTTGGCCCGTTGAGCGCGTAATTGTATATTTGTATGCATGTTGGTGACATATTGTTGAGACCACATTATAATGTGGATTTTTTCGAGCTATTCAGCATGAGACGATCATGGAATATTAATTAGCGGTTTAGTCATAACAGGTTTAAGTTTGGGGCTCGGGGTGAGTCTCGGGGTGGTTTTAATGATTAGAGCATTGCCGGGAATAAAAGGGTAACGGGGTATGAATTATTGGTGTTTGAGAATATCGAGAATAACAGGAATTAGAGAGCGTTAATTATAATTAACGAAATAGGTGCGAAAGGACGATTTTTCCCTTGGTGGCTATTAAGGCTTTATTTTAGACTTGAGGGCATTTAGGTCTTTTCACCCTTAAGGATTTATATCAGCCATTAAGGCTGTAGAAGTTTACCAAAAATAGAGTCTCTTTCCTCCTTCTCTCCCGATGGTTTTTCTCCTCCATTTCTCTTTGAATTTTCAAGCTCTTTTTGAGGAACCAAGCCAAGGAACCAAGCTGTGATAAGCTAGGGTTATGCTCCACCATTGAAGAGGGTGTGTTGCTGAGATTGAGGTGAGTTTTTAGCCATTAGAACTCTTGTTTTTGCTCTGTTTTCTTAGTTAAATTTCAGCTGGTTTTTGAGTTGGAAAGTTGGGAATTTATTTGAGTTTTGGTTAGGGATTTTGTGGTTGTGATGCTTGGGGCATGTGAGGATGGTTTTTGAGTTCATTTGGCATCAAAAATGGGGTTTGGAAGCATTATAATCGAGTTAGAATTGAAGGAGTCGAAGAGGGAGGTTTCAGGGGAGAATCAGTCTGGAGGTAGTGCTACATCGCCCATTAGAGGGCGCTAAAGCGCTACATAGGTTTGTTGTTGGGCGGTTTGGGGTTCTGAGTATAGCGCTGTAGCGCTACTCTGTTCCTCCAGAATCCCGTTTTGTGTGTTTTTAAGGGTTTTTGGCTCGGGGTTTCAATCCTTAAGGCCTGAGATCGAATCTACTCACCGTGTGGGTACATTTCGGGGTCCCGAGAGTGGGGTTTAGATCAAGACCCTATTACTGTTGATTTTCATTAATCGGAGCTAGTATTTGGTTATGACTAGGTGATCGCTAAAAGATTAAAGGATCGATCGTTCTTAAGGGTCGTTCTTGTTCTAATTCTTGCTCGAACCAGAGGTAAGAAAACTGCACCCCATATGTGACATGCATGGTTATTTATGAGGCATGTTGAGTGCTCTATATGTGGGCATTGATTGCATTGAAAATGCATAAGATACATGAGATTAGGGCATGGCATGAATGTTGATTATGGGATTGATCAGAGCTTGAGTCTATGTATTTGTGCATGATTATAATTATGCTTTTGATTACTGAATGAGCATGCCAAATGCCTTATATCTGAATATCTGACATATGATATATGTCTATTTGTTTTACCTAAATGAGGAAGCACTGACTTATTAGTCAGGGATTGGCAATGGTGTCAGTATCAACTGTGAAGCTGTGACTCATTAGTCAAGTTCGGCAGTGGTATTGAGCAATGGTCACATGGGATTGACTTATAAGTCAAGTACGGTCTTAGCGTGTTTAACGCAAGCCGATAAGAGATTAGATCTAATCGACATCTGCATTGAATGACTCGAATGAGCATTAATGTCGGACCGACCCTAAGGTCGATGAAACTCATAAGCGCTTGTCTAGTCTTAGGGCTAGTTAATTAGAGCCAGAGCCAGAAAAGCTAAGGTGACCTACATGTCACATGGCTAGGAGGGTATGGGACCTCCAAAGTGTGACTTATTAGTCATCTATACCGAGTGTGACTTATTAGTCACTAATACAGAGTGTGACTCATTAGTCACCTATACAGGGTATAACTCATTAGTCATCCACACAGAGATTGACTTATTAGTCATCTATACAGAGCATGACTCATTAGTCGCCTATAAAGAGTGAGACTCATTAGTCTTCTATACAGAGTGTGACTCATTAGTCACCTATGTAGAGTGTGACTCATTAGTCACCTAGATGCAGTTGGACTCATTAGTCATCTACAGAGAGTATGACTCATTAGTCATCTACACAGGGTATGACTTATTAGTCATCTATGCAGAGTGTGATTCATTAGTCACCTATGCAGGGTGTGACTCATTAGTCACTCACTCCGAGACTGACTTATTAGTCATTTATCCAAGAAGCAGGTCCTCAGAGAATGACTCATTAGTCTTCTATTCAGATGCAGGACCCCATAATCTTTTATTTGAACTTATTTGCATGCATGATGAAAGCTATTATTGCTAGGCATGCACATTATGATTCGATGACATGTTATTACTGTTCATGAACATGTTGAGTTTTTCTTGTTGGGCTTCGGCTCACGGGTGCTATGTGGTGCAGGTAAAGGCAAAAGAAAGACGCGTACATATGCGGCTGCTCGACCACCACGGCCGAGGGTTTGAAAGAGGAACTAGGGTTTAACCCTATTTTGCCGCTTAGATCTGCTTGTTGTAAATATTTTCTTGTAATAGACCTTTAAATTATATTTTTGGGATCCCAATGTATACAGTAAACGTTCTAATGAAACGTTACATCTTAACCAAAAAATTTAATCCCTAAACCGCTAATCATACTTAGTTACACGATTTTGGCCAAATGACTCGATTAGCGAGTTTAGCACTGTTTGCAAGGCACACCGTAACGGTCCCTAGAGTTAGGGCATTACAACTTGGTATCAGAGTGAGCCAAGGTTTATGGTTCCTGAAGACAAGACGAGCATGTACACTCGTCACTGAAGATAGCTTTACTCAGGGAATGGTAACTATTTTTGTAGTTATGTGCTTAACTGCTTAAATAAAATGTAAATGCTTTACCTGCACATTGTATTAGGGAGCGTGAGATTCAGATAGAGCTTGGATCTTGATTATATGATTATATGCTCCGTGAATATTTATATGAATATGATCATATGACTACCTGCTCCATGAATATATAATTGTAATATTTGCATGCTGGGGTTGGAGGCATGGAGTGAATGCTGAAGAGTAGGGATCATGATTAATGTATGAATGCCATGGGCATGTTTATAGCACTGCAGTGGTTAATGAATGTGGTGTGGTAAGATTTATCCCGTGGGGAAAGTTCTTGATATGCTCATTATGATTAATGGGTCAAGTTATTGACTGCAGATTCAATCGGCAGGTTTATATCCAAGGCAGATAATGAGGCCTGATGGTGGTTATGTAGAGGCTGGGAGTTACAGCCAGGGTATTAGCTCTTCATCTGCTCCTATGGACTTTCAGCAGATGTTTACAGATTTGCAGTCAAGATTGCAGAGACAGGAGGAAGAGATTAGGTGTTTGAAGCAACAACAGAATCTGTTGGGGAGCACCTCTTCCTTTGTTGTGCCAAGAGTGGCACCAGTTTTGGCTCAGCCTAGGGTTGAGAATAGATGGGAATTTCTCTGTGGAAGATTCCAGGAGTATTACCCTCCAGTCTTCGAGGGAGGCTTAGATCCATTCGGAGTTGAGCAATGGATGGGCATGATCAGTTCCATTCTTGACAGTATGGGGTTGGTGGGTCACGATAGGGTGATTTGTGCTACATGTGTACTGCGGGATGATGCCCGGACATGGTGGGAGGTAGTATCCCAGACACGAAACACAGCTGTGATGGACTGGAAAGAGTTTAGGCAGCTGTTCAACGAGAGATATTATTGTGATGCAGCTAAGACTGCTAAGATGAAGGAGTTTGTGAATTTCGTTCAAGGAAAGGCATCAGTAACCGAGTATGTTAGCAGATTTGATGGGTTGGCCAAGTTTGCTTTAGACATGGTACCCACAGACATAGCTCGAAAGGAAAAGTTTGTTCAGGGATTGAATCCTGGAATAGCTTAGGGCATTAGGGTTGCCCCAGTGCATGAAGTCTCTACCTATGCTCAGGTGTTAGAGAAGGCTTTTGTTGTTGAGAGCATAAGAGATGGGAAGAGGAGTGCTAGGGAGCATGGAGCTCAGATAGTGGTATCTCCACTTATTGGAGCAAGCAAGAAGGAGCACTGGAGGACTTATCCAATATGTGTTCGGTGCAAGAGGTGCCATTTGAAGGGGTGCCGACCAAAGACATGTTTCTCATGTGGAATGGTTGGACATATAAAAAGGGATTGCCCAAGTCGAGGGACAGAGGATGAGAAAAAGGGGATAGACAGCTCGATTCCAACTCGAGTGCTTATTCCGAGGCAGTCAGGGTCTGAGACTAGTTCCTCAGGGGTGACAGGTTAGTTTTTAGTTCTGATTGTTAAGTTATGTTGTTTGGTTTTGGTGCTATGCTGTTCCTTTGTTTGTTGCATTTAGAGAGGCATAAAGTTGCTATACAGGCTATGTGGTTATGTTATGATGAAAATGTGACACTGTATTGGTAATTTAAGAGATCAGGTGAATTGTTGTGGAAATGACTTATCAGTGGTTTTAATGAGCTGGTTATGACTGGTTTTGGTTTGATCCAGGGTATGGATTAGTTAGCCAAGTGTAAGGCAATTTTAAATGGCAAGGAAAGAACAGTACCTCTTGGACTTAAGAGTGGGAATCCTTGTGGCAGTTGGCACCGTGCATGGATTTGCTGTGTTAATGATATCTGTAGTGAGAGCTAGAGTTTTATGGCAGAGAGATGCATGGAACTCTTAGCTAGTGTGGTGGATCTTTGATCTGGTTAATACCAGCTAGAGATCAGGAAATAGAATATGCTGAAGTCAGCTATTATAACAGATAGGGGCACTGGGAGTGTGAGTTATGATTTGGGAATTTGTGTAATGCCAAGTGTTTGTGAATCAGATGAACAAAGTATTCAAAGGTTTATCTGAATGAGATTTATGATCGTCTTGGATGATGGTATTGTGGTGTTTTCTCTGTGGAGATTTGCCAAGGTCAAGGAACGCCTTAGGGGCTGGAGTTCCTTGGGTGGTAAAGATGTTTCAGGTGCCTTGGGAATTAGTTATGAGTCTTCTTGTAGATCATAATCAATTAGTAGGTGGATATGACACCTCAGTAGTAGAGAGAAGTGATTGCCTATGCAACATGTTGATTAAAGTATCTGACCAGAACTAGAGTAGAGTTTCTGGTGGGCCAGGTGGCCAGATTTATGTATGAGATTACCATCTCAGGAAATATAAAAAAAGAAAGATGATTAAATGAACCATAGATAGGAAGACTAAGGAGAGTGTCTTAGCTAGGTTAGTTAAGGCTTATACAGTGTTAGGTATGGGTTTATTATGGTATAGAGATCGGATTTGGAATCCGATGGATACTGGGATTAAATGGGAGATTCTGGATGAATCTCAAGTTATTCTCCTATTCTTTTCATTCAGGCATCATGGAAATGTATCAGGATATGAAAGCTTCTTAATGGTGGCCTGAGATGGAGAGGGATGAAATGGAATGCATGATAAAGTTCTTAATCTGTTAGTAGGTCAAGACAGAGTATCAAGATTCAGCAAGGCCATTGCAGGCTTTGAGTATTTTGTAAGGGAAATAAGGAAGCATCGCGATGGGTTCGCGGTGGGGTTGCCCAGGTTAATGGGTCAGTGTGATTTGGATTGGACCATTATGGACCAGTTTTTCCAAGTGAGATCATTTCTATCAGTAAGAATAAGTAACGCAACTGACTAGTATTCAGATCTCTATGTGTGAGAGAGAGATAGTATGCCTTCTTGAGAATTCAAGGTCTATCTTATCAGATGAAGACTCTAGTGTTACTTCCAGGTCATGGAAGGGTTAAAGAAGGCGATGATTATGTAGATGGAATTCAGTACAGTTTATTATTCTCAGGCTGATGGTAAATCAGAGAGAGAAAGAAAGAGAGTTATTCAGTACTGGAAAGATACCTTATGAGATGAGGTATGTTGAGAGTGCTTAGCACCAGTCCATTGGAATGAGATGGGTGAGATGTTGATTCTGGATCATGAGATGGTTCTGGGGACTATTGAGATTGTTAGAGGTTAGAGCTTGGATGCTCACTTCTCAGAATAAATGGAAAAGTTTTACTGAATTGAAAAGTAGGAACATGGAGTTCCAAGTAGAAGAATGTATCTTCCTTAAAGTATCACCATGGAAAGGGGTGAGGAGTTTAGGGCAAGCTAAGCCCTAGATTATCTTGGCAGTTTGAATCCTGGATAAGACTAGTTAGGTTGATTTTGGATCAGCCTTATCTTTGGCACTGTCAGTTGAATACAATGTGTTATGTAATTCCATGTAAGGAACATGGGTTGAAGGAACTCATGAGTTGAGTCATAAGAATCTGAAGGTTAAGGTTAAGTATTCCGGTAAGGAATAGCCAGTGCAGATTGTAACAGAAGTAATAAGGTTCTGAGGAACAGAATGTACCTTGAGTTAAGGTAATGTTACAGAAACAGTGAGGTCAAGAGAATGACCTGGGAAAATTGAAATCAGTTGTGCGGAATTTATATTCTGGGCTGTTCAGATAAATTTTGATGATGAAATTTCTATAAGGAGGGGATAGTTGTAATGCCCCAAAATCCCTAATAAGGTTTAGGACCTTGATTAGGGGGCCAGGAGGGCCATAATTGATTTATTACAATATTAAATGATTATATGCATGTCTATGTGAATTATGTTATAATACGATGTTAAATGCATGCATGTGGGTCCACATTTTGTTACAGAGGTGTTTTGGTAATTTGGCCCGTTGAGGGCGTAATTGTATATTTGTATGCATGTTGGTGACATATTGTTGAGACCACATTATAATGTGGATTTGTTCGAGCTATTCAACATGAGACGATCATGGAATATTAATTAGCGGTTTAGTCATAACAGGTTTAAGTTTGGGGCTCGGGGTGAGTCTCGGGGTGGTTTTAATGATTAGAGCATTGCCGGGAATAAAAGGGTAACGGGGTATGAATTATTGGTGTTTTAGAATATCGAGAATAACGGGAATTGGAGAGCGTTAATTATAATTAACGAAATAGGTGCGAAAGGACGATTTTTCCCTTGGTGGCTATTAAGGCTTTATTTTAGACTTGAGGGCATTTAGGTCTTTTCACCCTTAAGGATTTATATCAGCCAATAAGGCTGTAGAAGTTTACCAAAAACAGAGTCTCTTTCCTCCTTCTCTCCCGATGGTTTTTCTTCTCCATTTCTCTTTAAATTTTCAAGCTCTTTTTGAGGAACCAAGCCAAGGAACCAAGCTGTGATAAGCTAGGGTTATGCTCCACCATTGAAGAGGGTGTGTTGCTAAGATTGAGGTGAGTTTTTAGCCATTAGAACACTAGATTTTGCTCTGTTTTCTTAGTTAAGTTTTAGCTGGTTTTTGAGTTGGAAAGTTGGGAATTTATTTGAGTTTTGGTTAGGGTTTTTGTGGTTGTGATGCTTGGGGCATGTGAGGATGGTTTTTGGGTTCATTTGGCATAAAAAATGGGGTTTGGAAGCATTAGAATTGAGTTAGAATTGAAGGAGTCGAAGAGGGAGGTTTCAGGGGAGAATCAGTCTGGGGGTAGCGCTACATCGCCCATTAGAGGGCACTAAAGCGCTACATAGGTTTGTTGTTGGGCGGTTTGGGGTTCTGAGTATAGCGCTGTAGCGCTACTCTGTTCCTCAAGAATCCCGTTTTGTGTGTTTTTAAGGGTTTTTGGCTCGGGGTTTCAATCCTTAAGGCCCAAGATCGAATCTACTCACCGTGTGGGTACATTTCGGGGTCCCGAGAGTGGGGTTTAGATCAAGACCCTATTATTGTTGATTTTCATTAATCGAAGCTAGTATTTGGTTATGACTAGGTGATCGCTAAAAGATTAAAGGATCGATCGTTCTCAAGGGTCGTTATTGTTCTAATTCTCGTTCGAACCAGAGGTAAGAAAACTGCACCCCATATGTGACATGCATAGTTATTTATGAGGCATCCATACAGAGATTGACTTATTAGTCATCTATACAGAGCATGACTCATCAGTTGCATATAAAGAGTGAGACTCATTAGTCTTCTATACAGAGTGTGACTCATTAGTCACCTAGACAGAGATGGACTCATTAGTCATCTACACAGAGTATGACTCATTAGTCATCTACACAGGGTATGACTTATTAGTCATCTATACAAAGTGTGATTCATTAGTCACCTATGCAGGGTGTGACTCATTAGTCACTCACTCCGAGACTGACTTATTAGTCATTTATCCAAGAAGCAGGTCCTCAGAGAATGACTCATTAATCTTCTATTCAGATGCAGGACCCCATAATCTTTTATTTGAACTTATTTGCATGCATGATGAAAGCTATTATTGCTAGGCATGCACATTATGATTCGATGACATGTTATTACTGTTCATGAACATGTTGAGTTTTTCTTGTTGGGCTTCGGCTCACGGGTGCTATGTGGTCCAGGTAAAGGCAAAAGAAAGCTGGACCATCCTTGAGTTGGAGAGCTTAGGTGACGACGTGTACATATGCGGCTGCTCGACCACCACGGCCGAGGGTTTGAAAGAGGAACTAGGGTTTAACCCTATTTTGCCGCTTAGATCGGCTTGTTGTAAATATTTTCTTGTAATAGACCTTTAAATTATATTTTTGGGATCCCACTGTATATAGTAAACGTTCTAATGAAACGTTACATCTTAACCAAAAATTTTAATCCCTAAGCCGCTAATCATACTTAGTTACACAATTTTGGCCAAATGACTCGATTAGCGAGTTTAGCACTGTTTGCAAGGCACACCATAATGGTCCTTGGAGTTAGGACGTTACAGGCACTAACTATTTGGTTTGTTGTTTCAGATGTCCAAGGAGCTCCACCAACTACATACAGTGTTCTACGCCTTCGACGCCGAAATTCTACAGATGGCTCGAGAGGATAAGCAACACCCCGAGAAAGGGAAGCGAGTGGCTAGTGGCAGTCATGCCCTCGTGGTGCGAGAGGATTCCACCCTGGCGGCAACAAGACCCATTCGAGTTGGCATCTCAGAGGAAGAAGCTAATGCAGATCCGATGCCGACGGACAAACCCTACACTCGGATATCCGTTTTTGGTGATTTTCTTATATTTTGGGTATCCTTTCGAGATCTAAACGTTTGAGATGCTCATATGCACATTTGTGATGTTTAAAACTTGAAAGCATACCAAACACGTGTCTTAAACATGAGGTATGCTTTGCATTTTTGCTTTTTGTTTTTTCAAGCTTTACACTTCTCAAAATGTGTATATAAACACTTCAAATGTGTAGATCTCGAAAAAATACCCAAATTAAAAAAAGTCACTACAAACGGACACCCGAGTGAAAAATTATGTATCTTGCAAGAATCGCATCGAGCAGCCATCGAACCACCATCGAGCAATCATCGAGAAAAGTCAAAATTTTCATGAAAATCTTGATTTTGAAGGCCACATCGAGTAACCATCGAGCAAGGTCAATTTTCTGCATATTTTAGAATTTCAGATCTGAAAAAAATCACAAAAAACTCAAAAGGCATGCCCAAACCTATTCGAAAATGTATATATTAATGTTTTAACTAAAACTTGTCATTTGTTTAAGATTTGAAGAAAACTAGAAAAAATTAAAAATGTCAAAAACACTAACTTTAAATGGTGGTGCTTCGTGGGTGATACTTCAAAGGTGATTCGAGGTATGGGTAGGGTGCTATGGAGGTAGTGTGTGGTTGGTGCTATGGAGGTGTAGAGTCCAAGAACTTTACTTAGCTAATTAGATAGTAGTATTATAGTATTTATAGTATTATCTTTGTAACTGTGGATTTTTGGTTCAGACCGGGAATTATTTGGACACTCATAGTAGTACTTATAGATTTTCTAAGTTTAACCTATAGTTTAAGAATATTAATGTTAACCTAAGGTTTGATTATATGATTGATATTAAGAATAATATTTATTATACTATAAGGTTTAGATAAGGACCAATATGATTTTAAGCACATGTTATGTATGGATGATTAAGGATAAAGTATTTTGAGGATTAAATTTAATAAGGGGTAAAGTTTGAATGCTATAAGGTCAGTCAGCAGCTTTGAATACGTTGAGGGCTTAGTCAAGGCTGTTTACTCCATTCAAACTTAGCTAAAAATGTGTAATTTCGTGTTTAATTAATCAGCGTGTGCCGATATATCGCAGCTATAGGGGGCGATATATCGCAGCACGTAGATACGGAAAACACGAGATGATGCACAATAGCCTCGGGCATACTGGCCCAGGCGATATATTGCCTACAGGGGGCAATATATCGCCTCCTTCAGTATATTTCAAAAGTTTTTGAAATCTTTTCCCTTTCAGCCATTCAACCTCTTGATAAGTCCAGCATCTTTTGAACGAGTCTTCAGCCTCTGCTGAACGATTATTCAAATTATTTTTCACCTAAAAAGCTATTATTTTTATTCAAGTAAAATTTAGATCCTTTCATTCCTAAACTCTATAAATAGGACCTAGTACCCAGCCATCATTCATCTTTTGCTCTAAGTTCAGAGGCTGCAAGTGCTAAGTAAGTGTGAGAGTGTAAACACCTGGGTTGGGGAATCATAAGCTTGATCATTATAAGCTTATCAAACACTTGGGGAAGTAAGGTTTCATAGTATTTCGGTTCGAGGTTTAGATTGGTCTACAAGTCTTCAAGGTATTTCTATACCCTAGTTCATTGTATTATGTTATTTTCTTTCTCATAGTCTTCTACTCAGTCTTCTAACCTTATTCTTATTTTGGTTAGGAAATCTAAGAACTTGCTCATAAGTTTTTGGTAAGTATGTTTCTCAAAGGTTTAGTCATTCCATTCCTTCCATTCTTTTCATTACTTTTTCTTCAATCTACTTACCCTGTTATATATGGTTTTAGGAGTGTTCCAAAAGTCCCAACGCTGTCCTCTCATCCCGGTAACTTTGGTAAGTAAAATAGGATAGAAATGCATATGTTATATGTTCTATATGTTATCTTATGTTTCTTATGTTATGATAAGTGTTATGATATGTATGTTTGTAGGCTTGGGCATATGGCCCATATGACTAACAAGACCCCAAATAGGTTATGGGCATATGACCTACTTAGCTAGTAGGACCCCACTAATCTCATGGGCATATGACTTGTTTAGTCTATGGGACCCCAAGTAATAATGGCCATTATAGTATGTGTATGTAATAAGTGTTATGTTATGTCTTTATGTTTATTATGAAATTTATGGACATGATGTATGTGTTAGATTTTCCTTGCTGGGCATTAGGCTCATTACTTTTTGTTTTATGTGCAGGAAAATAGCTTTAGTGGCGGTAAGGTTCATGGATGCTTGGGATTGTGTATCGGTGGTGAATGGATTCAAGGAGTCGAGAGTTCGATTTTTGAGGATGTAGTCTCATTTTTTTTATGATCTTTACATGTATTTTCCGCACTTCTTATGTAATTCCTTTCATTCTAAATCATGTTTTGTTTTTAAAGACAATGGGATCCTATATCCTACTTATTTTATGAGAGTAACTTTTATTTCTACAAGTTTCTAAAAAATTTATGGTATTTTCGCAAATGTAAGTTTTATTAAGGATTTGTATGTATAGTTTCGTTAATGGTCCAAAAGTCTAGAGTAGTGGGTCATTACAGGAGGATAAGATTTTGGGAGTGAGATTGAGAGAGAGAAATCGTGAAAATGGGAGGGAGAGAGTGAAATGGAAGACCTTGCATTGTTAGAGAGAACATGGGAAAAAAATGGCAGGGCATTTTGGAAACAAATTAAATATTAGCATGAATATGTAATGTACGCATATGATAGCATAGTTTTGATTTAAGAGGGTCTATTATGCATAGAAAGTGAAATTTCCCAACTGGAAATAATTATTTAAAAAATATATAGATTGTTGGAACCAAATGGTAAAGTCCAATTCAACAATAACAAATAAATATTATCTAAGAACATCTCCAATTGAGTGCCAAATTGGTGATGCATTGCTAAAATATATCTCATTTTACAAAAAAAATTGCTCTAATGGTGTATCGCCCTGGATAGCCAAGACCGCTACACTGTGTATTTGTAAAGGTGCTGGACTTGCTAATCAAGTCAAACAGTTAAAAACGTGAATTCTAAAGTCATTAAAGTGCTAGGGTTAAAAGGTTTTGGTCTCAAAAGATACTTACCATATAATTAAATATTTACATATTGGATCCCAAAAGAAATAGCATTTAAAAGTCTGTTTACAAAATTTCCAGTGTACAGACAACCACCAGCCTTTCTAAAGGCAAAACAGAAGTTTATGGTATTCCTGTCCCTGTCTCCCCTCAACCGTGGCGGCTGAGCAACTGATCATGTACATTCTGCTCTCAGAGCTCTCCAAATCAGGGCTGATCAAGCTTGCCCTTGCCTTTACCTGCACCACATAGCACCCGTGAGCCAAGGCCCATCAAGAAAACATATCATATTACATAACAAGCAATAATAATATTTGGATAACCCTTTAAGCACGTTCATATACTTAACATACCACAATATTCACAAAGCATGGAGATTCAACCAAAGAGTCAGCTAACCATCACCCAACTATTCAGCATAACAATCCACCAAACAATAATAACAAACAAATCATATAATAGTCAGGGTCGACACTTTAGGTCGCACCCTCTGTTTACCCCATTGACTCCGGCCCGCTTAAACCGAGCTTAGTGCATAACAAGTTGTCTTCAGCTGTAATGCCCCAAATTTCCTAGTAAGGTTTAGGACCTTGATTAGGAGGTCGGGAGGGCCATAATTGATTTATTATGCTATTTAATGATTATATGCATGTTTATGTGAATTATATTATTATATGATGATAAATGCATGCATGCAAGTTCACATTTTGTTATAAGGGCATTTTGGTAATTTGGCCCGTTGAGGCCGTGATTGTGTATTTTCATGCATGTGGGTGAATTATAAATAATACCACATTATGTGTCGATTGGTTCGAGCCATTTGGCATGAGACGATCATGGAATGCAAGTTTTTGGTCTAGTCATAATGGGATTAAGTTCGGGGCTCGGAGTGAGTCTCGGGGTAATTTGGTGATTAGAACGTTGCCGGGAATTAAAGGGTAACGGGATATGAATTATTGGTATTTGAAAATAACGAGAATTGGAGGGTGTTAATTATAATTAATGAAATAGGCGGGAAATGACGATTTTACCCTTGGGAGTCTTTAGAAGCCTTTATTTGACCTAGGGGCAAAATGGTCTTTTCACCCCTAAGATATATATCAGCCCTTTGAGTTTAGAAGGCTGTGGAATTGTAGAAAATAGAGCATCATCCTCATCTCCCTCCCTCACCCGTACACCATTTCTCCTCCTTCTTCCTTTCAATTTTTGAGAGCCAATTTAAGGATCCAAGCTAGGAGAGCAAGGCTTGAGGGCTTAGGACCTTGGTTCAATCATTGAAGGGGATCCAAATCAAGCTTGAGGTAAGAAATTCAGCCATGAAAATTTTGTTATACCCTATTTTCTAATAAGTTTTCAGTTGAGGATTTTGATGTGTTAGTTGGGAATTAATGGAAGTTCTTGAGTTTGGTTGCTTGGGTTTTGATGAGGGTGTGATGTAGATGAGGTTTAGGGGTTGAATTGGGTGTTTGGGTCATGTTTGGGATTGATTTGGATGCTTGGTTTTCAAGGGGGATCGCAGGGGAGAAGACCAGAATTTTCTCTGGTTTGCTGATGGCGCCCCAGCGCTAGGTAGGGTTGGTTCTGGGCTTCTCTGACTTTGGGGCAGCACCATTAGGCAGCGCCCCAACGCTAGTGCAATTTCCAGCAATCATATTTTTGGGGTTTTGGATGATTTTGGGGGCTCGAGGGATGGTTCTACTACCCCGTTTGGGTGATTGAGAGTCCCGAGAGTGTGGGATGGATCCTAGAAGTGAGGTTTTAGATTATAAACCTTTTTATGATTTATTTTATTGATGGGATTCCATATTTGGTTATGACTAGGTGACCGCT
The DNA here is from genome assembly GCF_963169125.1 of Humulus lupulus. Taxonomy (NCBI): domain Eukaryota; kingdom Viridiplantae; phylum Streptophyta; class Magnoliopsida; order Rosales; family Cannabaceae; genus Humulus; species Humulus lupulus. The sequence goes on along the minus strand of NC_084801.1, from coordinate 17,939,576 downwards.
AAAGGATCAAATGATTGATCGTTCTCAAGGGTTGTTCTTTTACTAATTCTTGCTCGAACCCGAGGTAAGAAAACTACACCCCATATGTGACATGCATGGTTATTCTTGATGCATGCTGGATGCTTAAATGTGGACATTGATAGCATATTGAATGCTTAGCAATCTTGCTCATTTGTATATGGTTATTATTGAGGCATGCTGAATGATTAAGTATTATGATGGAAAAGTAATTAAGAAATCATTACAACTCCCAACTTAATTTCCATAAAACTAACAAATGTCTAATTATTATTCAACTATATCATTAAACCAGAAAAACAGTTGATGCACATTTTAAACTAGAAACAAATAGGTCTGAGATTCATAGCCCAACAGCATAGAAAAACAAATATCTAATTATTATTCAACTATATCATTATGCCATGTAGCGCACACACATATGTATATATACATACATACTATTTAGCATACCATCAAAACCAAAAAAAGTTGAAAATGTTGTTTTGTTTTTGCATTTTATAGAGAGTTTCTTAGGAAATTTTCTCTGCTTTGTTCTATTTCCTCAAATGCAAAACTCTGCAAATTATTTATATATATATATGAACAAAATTGTTTATTATTTGTAAAAAAAAATATAGAAAGAAGACTACAACTTGAGATAATAGATAACCCCAAAAACAAAAAATACAAACTCAAGAAACTTTACTCAAAATGTAAACCTGGTTGAATGGAGAAAAAAAAAGTGTTATTTTGAACAAATAACTAAACAAAATCAATCTTGTTTCCAAAGAAAGTCAGTTTATTGGAGTCCTTGTATTCTTTATATAAAGTTACAGCAATGTGTACAAGATGCATAAATATTACTCTATTAAGAAAAATTACTTTATTTTCATGTGTTAGCATATTAATGCTACATTAAATGATTGTGGTAGGCTTAAATAAAAATAAACAAAAATAAATAAATAGGCTACAATATATAGTTTTTAATTAAAAAATATTATATATCTGAGATTAATAAATATCATCATAAGAGGAATCAATTATGAATATAATAATCAAGAAAAAATATACTAATGAGCTCTTTCTATTTTATATTTGGCAACAAAAATGGTCTTTCATAAAGAGCCTCAGTAAGTAGTCAAATTTCTGACTGTAATCTCACTTCTAATAAACCAGAAAGGAACAAATAGCTTTGACAATGAACCCATAAAAAATAATAATAACTAAATAAAAAAAATTATTTCCCAAATATAAAAGCTTTCAACACTAGCAATTTCCATGACATGGAGATTTTATGAAGTAAATTCAATGAGCCAACTTCACTATGTATAAATATATACATGAAAAATTGAATTGACTACTGAGATGATATGCTGAAACGAGAAGCAAAGTTAAATTGATAAAACAAACCACAAAACCCAATTCTGAAAGGCTAAGTGTGTCCTCATAATATAGAAATATTAGCACCTTAAACCCATAATGAGATCCAACAATAGGAAGTGTCTCTACTACGTTATGAAGAACAAAATTTTTGGAGAAGTCATTGGAAAAAAAAGAATCAAATCTCATACAAATAATCAAATGTCTATGTTGTGTGCAATTGCATGCGTTCCTTTGTAGATATAATGATCAGGGAAATATATATATATATATAAAAAATTATTTGATCAATTCTCACTATTTGAATGGTTAACGTGCACAAAAAAAGTGGCTGCAACTATAAAATAGCAAAGAATAAGCATCGATCCCTTAAAATAGTTGATGACCCTTCCTACAAAATAAAGACAACAATTGTATTACAACCAATAATGGATTATACATATTTAAAAGTAATGATATTTCACCCAAAAGCATCAATTCCTTAATTACTGGAGTCTGTCGTCCAACTCAGAATTATTGAATAAATAACCAAGTACAAGAATCATTGTGCAACCTACAAACCTAAGATATCTCACATCAACTTGCATACCTCTAATATTTTTGTCATTTATTGCTCCATTATTAAAGAGAAGCCTAATCTGAACAACCAAAAGTACAATTTTCATTTCTATACTGAAGAGACCAAATAGTTTGAAAAATAATGCAAAAGCTCTACACAATTCAATATCAAAGATCCGATAACCATGTAATTGAGAACAAAGAGATTTAAAAGTACACATTAATCTGGATTAGCTAATAAGCCTATTATTTAAATAATTTATGACTGCCAATATAAGTCAATAACTTTAAAAGATTCTTCACATAATGATCTAATAGTCCCATACATCTAAAGCCATTATTGATCTACATTCTCTTTGACAATTGGCAAGAGTAAATTTGTGACTAAATGAGGTCATGTGTCAATTAGTCTATTTTTATTCCTTTGACAGAGTTTACAAACACCAATTTAGAATATTTCAAGCATATGTTATTTTTTTATTTTACTTCATTACTCTTTTTGTGACTAAACAAATCTCTTAGTTTTCTAACTTTTGTTACAAGTCTTATTATAAGAGAAACTATTTATTAAATATAAACAACATCAACAATAATTCTTTCAACTTGACCCCAAAAGTCTCCTGTAAAGTCTTTCACATGAATACAAGTTCTTCAAATTTGGCATCGATATACCAATGAGAACAACCAACCATGCATTTTATTCAAAACCAATTCTTGGATGTAAACTTTAGAAAAAGAATAATGATCAAAAGTAGCTAAATAGCACTAAGTCAGACATAGCTTTAATAGAGTTTAGCCACTCACCTTATATTTTTTGCTAGAATAAAAGGCTGGGTTGCCATAACACTTATTTTTTAATACTAAAAGCCACCAAATTAAAAAATAAAATCATCAATAAGAAATGAGTTTTCTGCAAAACCAAATCAAAATCTCCACAAGAAACAAGACTTTCCTTGAAACTCTATAAGTTAATAATGACATAAATAAAATCTAGATAACTAGCAAAAACATAGTATAGATCATCACTTGCGTAAATATATATATATATCAATCCTTCAATAAATGATCAAGATGATTCTCAAATTTTTAATGTACAAGATTCCAAACAAAATTTGCAACAAAGAGATTATGTGCTAACCAATATATTTAAATGCACATAGCACTGCCCAAATGGAAATTGTACAAGATAAAAAAAACTTAATGGTTTTCTTGAAGTTGACTTGAAAACCAAACCTGAAGTTGATTACGAACTTGATCCAGCTTAATTTCTTGAAAGAAAACCAAACAAACCAAAAATTAAAACTACAACTAGGTCTCCTCTCCATCACAAATACATTTAGCATGATTGAGACAAAGTTTAGCCTTTACATCAAAAAAAAAAAATTATATAGGAAAATGATTAAATAAAGAAGGTGAAATTGGGAAGAAAGGAACAAACAAGGTGGCAAAACCATGTAATTATTAGTTCAATCTAGTAAGGCCATAGCCATTCTCTCTGATTTAAAATTAAAGAATAAGAAGAAAAATAAAACAAAACATTTGAGATATAGCAAAAAAAATGAATTGCTTGACCTTGTGAAAGATACGTATCTTTTTACTGCAAAAAAATCCTTTAAAGAAAAATCACGTTACTCTCACTATGCAAGCTTCATAATCAACTAAGGAAGACCCAAGTTAAACTTTCATAGAATCAAAATTTAAGAAAAACAAATATAAAAGAAGTCAGGAAAAAACAAATAATCAAGGAAATTCTAGAATTTAATGGGTTTTATGACTTTGATATGTAAAATATTTGAAAAAACAATCTCACCAGAGAAACAGAGGCAAGAGAGACCAAGAGAAAGGGTTGGGTTTGTCCAACAACTTCACGTCACCAAAGAGGTTAAGAGGGGCTCATGAAGGTGGTGGTCCATTAGATTCGTCCATTCCCTAAGTAGTACTAGTAAGTGGATGCAAACAGAAGCTCTGCTTCGTTCATTGATGCTCTTGGTGTTCTTCTAGGGTTTGAAAAAATCAAAGAGGGCTAAAGGAGGAAATAGAAAGAGAATGAAAAAGTTATGCGAAATGTGTGAGAGGGAGGGAAAGAGACTGAAACAATATAACACTTATATTTCATTTACCGCTTTTTTTTTCATTTGCCACTTTTTGATTTAAGTGTATTTACTTTACCGCTATTTATTCCCTATATTATAATACTTTTCCAATACTTTTATCATTGTGTGTTCTGAAAAGTATTTTTTGTTGTAGTGAAGTGTGATGCATGTGATGCACGAGAAACATGTGATTAGGGCATGCCATGAATATTGACTATGAGACTGATCAAAGCTTGAGTCTCTGTGTTTGTGCATGATCATAATTGTGCTAGCAACTGTTAAGTAAGCATGCTGAATGCCCTACGTTTGAATATTCGACATATGACATATGTTTGGTAGCATTGCCTACTTGTGCATGGTACTGACTAATTAGTCAGAATTGGCAAAGGTGTCAGTATCAACTGTGAAGCTGTGACTCATTAGTCAAGTTCGGCAGTGGTACTGGGCACTGGTTGTTAGGAAAATATATATTGCCTCAATGGAAATGGTAATAAAATGTTACAACTCTATGCAAAATATTACAATAGACAAGGATTGATTAAATAAAGTGTTACAACTCTATAACTGAAAATACAAATAAAATGAGAAGGAGATGTAAGATGATAGAAATAGAAAATACAACTCTATTACAAAAAGATACAAGTAAACTAGAAGTGTTTGAACAAAGGAAATAAAAGGATTACAAATCTTAAACCAAAGTACAAGTAAATAGAATAAGAAGAAAGAGCAATAGAAGAAAAATAAGAACAAGAACCAAAACAATAAACTCTCACTCACACAACCAATGTGAAGAGTGTTGGGGATCACCAACTTGAACAAAGTTTGAAACCTTTGTCCAAAAACTTATTTCCCCCTAACTCAAGCACTAAGGGATATCTCACAGATTATAGGAAATGTTTTCTGGAATAATCAAGCCTCAAGGTGTTTCTAGCCAAGTGCTCTAATGGATAGAAATGTTGTGTCTTACAAGTGAGATATAGGCTCCTATTTATAGAGTTTAGAGACACATTTTGAATTTCAAATTCCACCAACCCCCATGGCTGTTACCAATGTTTAATTGGATTAATATGGAATTAAAAAGGAGATTTGAGAGTTATTTGGGTTTTTTGAGCCATTCAACAAATATTGAAAAAACTGAAAATTGGTTAGTTTTTTGGCCTGTGGCCGCGGCCAGAGACATTAGTGGCTGCGGCCACTAGTCTCTGTCCCACTGGTCGCGGCCACCAACATTCAGTGGCCGCGGCCACCGACCAATTTCAGCACAAAAAATGTGCTGTTTTTCCAAACGGTTCCAAACCCTCCCAAAACACATTATTGGGGTTAAAATCATATCTCTAACAGCCATATCACATATGGCTTTATGAAATTCATCTCAATATTGTGTAACAACAAATTTACACAATAAAGGGTAATATTTGGAAGTTACAAATTTGTAACACCAAATATGTTACATTATTTAGATATATCCCATATATCTAAATATTGTAACTCTCTATTATATGTTACCATATGTGACACTCTTTGTCACATTTATTTAATCTAAAACATTATATTATAATATAATATAATATTACATTATATTATAAAATAATATAACATTCCCCCACTAGATTAAATAGTTATCTATTGTAACACTTATTTAATCAATCATTATATTTTGAAATATAGCATATCCCCCACTTGATTAAATAAGAACTCTCTTTTATAGGAGTCATTACATTAGTGCATAAAGCAAAGTGTTTTTCAACTTGAACTTTACTATAATGTAATTATCACAAAATTTGTCGAAAATTTGGTTGCACTAGGCATTGAACCATCTTTTCATGATAACAAATCGGTGATAACACACACACCTTTGCGATGTTCACTTGAGACCTCTATGTCTCGCTTTGCACCGTTAATGGCCATGTGCACTTTCCATTCATGGACGTTATTGAGAATACTCCCGATTCTCATGAGAGGCGACACCACCCCTAGGTCCATATAGGTAGAATTCTTACAGTATTTCGTTACCGAAAATACTTGTCTTTACAAGACTGAATTCTATTAAAAAACCTTTCGATTTTAACCCTCCACTTGGTAACACACAAGTACTCAATATCTCAGATGGGACTTGTTTTGAGTACAACTAATATTCACTTGATTGACTTGTTGTTACCTATTGAACCTAACACTAGTTGAATAACTAGTGTTAAGATAGGTTACCATCAATCGTGAATCTCTTTAGGGAGTTTAAGTCCCATCTCTCGAGATGATGCCGCCACTAAATCCCTCGTTAGTGGCTCAGTGAAAGGATCCGCCAGATTTTCACTTGTTCTCACATAGGATATTGAGATGACTCCTCTTTGAATCAATTCTCTTACATATCCATGTCTTAGACTAATGTGTCTAGACTTCCCATTATACACTCTGCTGTATGCTCTAGCCAATGTCGCTTGGCTATCACAATGTATCGATATAGTAGATACATTCTCTTTGATTAGGGGAATCTCTATCAACAGATCCCTTAACCATTCGGCCTCTTTGCCGGTAGCAGCTAGAGCTATGAACTCTGCTTCCATAGTAGAATGAGATATACAGGTTTATTTCTTGGAGCCCCAAGAAATTGCACCTCCACCAAGTGTAAATACCCAACTGGTTATGGACAAGTTGTCCCCAAGATTGGATATCCCACTTGCATCTGTATATCCTTCTAATATCGAAGGAAATTTGGAGTAGTGAAAGCTTAGTCCTTTGGTTTTCTTTAGATAACCTAGGACTCTTCCAATTGCCTTCCAGTGATCCACACTTGGATTACTTGTAAACCTACTAAGTTTACTTACCGCAAATGCTATATCAGGTCTAGTACACTGGGCAGCGTACATTAGACTCTCTATAGCACTAGCGTATTCCAATTGAGCCACCGCTCTTCCTTTATTCTTCTCTAGTTTTACACTATGATCGAATGGAGTATTGGCATCTTTAACCTTGAGATGGTTAAATTTGTTCAATACTTTCTCAACATAGTGGGCTTGCCCTAACACAAAACCCCCACTATGTTTCTTTACTTGGATACCGAGTATGGTATCAACTTCTCCAAGATCTTTCATCTTGAAGGTTGATGATAGAAACCTATTCGTTTCTTCTATCCCTTTCATGCTATCACTTAGAATAAGCATGTCATCCACATATAAGCAAACAATGATCACATATCCCTTACAAGTTTTGGAATACAAACACTTGTCTCCATTGTTATGTCTAAACCCATTAGACATGATGGCTTGATCAAATTTCTCATGCCATTGCTTAGGAGCTTGTTTCAATCAATATAAGGATTTTACAAGTCTACAAACTTTATGTTCATATTTTGGTAGGACAAACCCTTTGGGTTGTTCCATATAGACCTCCTCATTGAGGTCACCATTAAGGAATGTCGTTTTGCATCCATTTGATGAACATAAAGTTGTGTATAGAAGCTAAAGCGAACAAAATTATTATAGAAGTTATTCTTGCAACAGGCGCATAAATATCGAAATAATCGATACCCTCTTTTTGCCTAAACCCTTTTGCTACTAATCTAGCTTTAAAGGTTTGGATAGTGCCGTCAGTGTGGTATTTTCTCCTAAATACCCACTTACACCCAATTAGCTTAGACCCCTGTGGGAGGTCTACCAATTCCCAAGTGTTGTTGGAAAGAATGGAATCCATCTCATCATTGATGACTTATTTCCAAAATGCACTATCTCTCGATTGCATAGCTTCTCTATAAGTCTTAGGATCATCCTTAACGAGAAGTACAATAGGAATTTTCCTAATGACTTCCTCTCTATTTCCTTCTACCATGTAGAATGAAATTCGTTGAGAATCTATCTCATCCACTACTAGACTTTTATGATTTTTAAGCCTTTGACTTCTTATATGTTCAAAGGGTTGCTTTACATCCTTTTGAGGATTCTCCTCTTGAGAATCAACTTTGGATGTAGAAGCTTGCGAATTGTTCTCATATAACAAATTCTCCTTTAGAGATGTTGAAGCTTGAGAATTGTTGTCACATAACATGTTCTCAAAGAATTCAACTTCTCTAGATTCAATCACAATATTGGACTCTAAGTCTAGTAGCCTATAAGCTTTACTATTGTTGGCATAACCAACAAAAGCACACTTTATGGCTCTTGAACCTAACTTTGTTCTATTAGGTTCATTTTTCTTACAATATGCAAGACACCCCACACTTTGAAGTACCCTATGTTGGGTTTTCTTCCTTTCCATAACTCATATGGAGATATCTCATTTTTCTTCATCGGTATTCGATTAAGAATGTGACAAGCGGTTAAAAGCGCTTCACCCCAGAAGTTGAAGTTCAATTTAGAAAACACCAACATAGATTTTATCATCTCTAGATAAGTCCTATTTTTCCTTTCGGCAACACCATTGTGTTGTGGTGTATAAGGTGCAGTGCACTCATGAATTATACCATTTTCTTCACAAAATGTATTGAATTCATTAGAGAAGTACTCTCCTCCTCTATCACTTCTTAGCACCTTAATCTTTTTATTTAGTTGATTTTCAACTTCTAATTTATACAATTTAAAAGCATCAAAAGTTTCATCTTTATGCTTTAAAAGAAACACATAGGTATATCTACTAAAATCATCTATAATAGTAAGAAAATACATTTTACCACATCTAGTTAAAACACCATTTAATTCACAAAGATCACTATGGATTGAATCTAGTAAATTAGATGATCTTTCTACACTAGGAAATGGTTTCTTAATCATTTTCGCCTTAACACATGTTTCACATTTACCATAGTTTTTAATATTGCATGCAATCATACCACATTTTACTACTCTTTTCATGGTTGAAAAACCTATATGCGATAGTCTAAGATGCCACAAAAAAAAAAAGAATCATACTCAACAATATAGGTGGAATTAGAATTTTTATTGATAACATTGAAAGTTACATCATTGGTGCACAATTTAACCATTCCCTCACAAGAGTACCCTTTTCCCAAGAATACATTTGATTTGGTAAGTATAAATTTACCAGACTCAAAAACGGCTTTAATGCCGGGCTTGCCAAGCAAATCACCACTTACCAAGTTTCTACTCATTTTGGGAACATAAAGTACATTCGCTAATGTAACTTTCTTGCCGGAGGTGAAGTAGACTTCAATAGTACCTTTCCCAAGTACCTTGGATTTGCCCTCATTTCCCATTTGTATCTCATGGTTGCCTTTTGACTCTTCAAAGGTCTTGAACAATGATTTGTCATAGGTGACATGGACGGTGGCACATGTATCATACCACCACTCTTTCACCTTGCCTTGGACCGCATTCACCTCACTAAGGATAGCAACTATGTTTTCCTCTTAAGTTGCGTTTTCCTTAGGTCCTTGTTGGTCTTTTCTATGCCTACACTCTCTAGCATAGTGACCCTTTTTCCCACACACAAAGCAAGGACCTTTCTCGCCCTTAAACTTGTTTGGGTTGGTTTTTGGACCCAAAGGTTTCTCATTACCCTTTTCCCCTTTGTTTTTGGGATGTTTTGGTTGTGACACCGCATTTGCTTTGGAAGTCTCTCCATTAGACCCCTCCACAAGTTTATCTCTACATATCGATTCCTCTTCGATTCGAATATGTTTTTGGATTTCCTCCAAAGAATAATCCTCATTTTTATGAAGGATTCTTTTCCTATAGCTCTTCCAAGTTTGTGGTAATTTAGCCACTATAGCACCAACTTGAAAGGCCTCGGGAAGCTCAATCTTTAGCACTTTCAATTTGTTAACAATTATTTGCAATTCATGAATTTGAGGAAGAATAGGTTTATCACCAAAAAATTTGAAATCGAAGTATTGAGATATCAAAAACTTTTTGGTACCTTCCTCTTCCGCCTTAAACTTTTTCTCAAGTGCATCCCATATCTCCTTCGCCGATTTGGTCTCGGTGTAGAGGTCATAGAGCCTATCGGATAGGGCGTTGAGGATATGACTCCTACAAAGAAGGTTGCCCTCCCTCTTCCTTCTCTTCTCCACCTCCTCGGGAGTGTCTTTGTCGGATGGCTCGGCTAGAGGTGCCAAGGATGACTCAAGGATGTAGGCAATTTTAAGAGTGGTTAAAAGAAACCTCACCTTGTCTTGCCACCTAGTAAAATTGGATCCATAAAACCTATCCAATCTCACTAGGTCTTGGTTCATGATCTTGATTGTCTCCCCTTCCATTGAAACAAAAAGAGTTAAGCTTTTGAATGTTAGGAAAATATATATTGCCTCAATGGAAATGGTAATAAAATGTTACAACTCTATGCAAAATATTACAATAGACAAGGATTGATTAAATAAAGCGTTACAACTCTATAACTGAAAATACAAATAAAAAGAGAAGGAGATGTAAGATGATAGAAATAGAAAATACAACTCTATTACAAAAAGATACAAGTAAACTAGAAGTGTTTGAACAAAGGAAATAAAAGGACTCTTAAACCAAAGTACAAGTAAATAGAATAAGAAGAAAGAGCAATAGAAGAAAAATAAGAACAAGAACCAAAACAATAAACTCTCACTCACACAACCAAAGTGAAGAGTGTTGGGGATCACCAACTTGAACAAGGTTTGAAACCTTTGTCCAAAAACTTATTTCCCCCTAACTCAAGCATTAAGGGATATCTCACAGATTATAGGAAATGCTTTCTGGAATAATCAAGCCTCAAGGTGTTTCTAGCCAAGTGCTCTAATGGATAGAAATGTTGTGTCTTACAAGTGAGCTATAGGCTCCTATTTATAGAGTTTAGAGACACATTTTGAATTTCAAATTCCACCAACCCCCATGGCTGTTACCAATGTTTAATTGGATTAATATGGAATTAAAAAGGAGATTTGGGAGTTATTTGGGTTTTTTGAGCTGTTCAACAAAGATTGAAAAAACTGAAAATTGGTCAGTTTTTTGGCCTGTGGCTGCGGCCAGAGACATTAGTGGCCGCGACCACTAGTCTCTGTCCCACAGGCCACGACCACCGACCAATTTCAGCACAAAAAATGTGATGTTTTTCCAAATGGTTCCGAACCCTCCCAAATGATTTTGTAACTCCCAAAACACATTATTGGGGTTAAAATCATATCTCTAACAGCCATATCACATATGGCTTTATGAATTTCATCTCAATATTGTGTAACAACAAATTTACACAATAAATGGTAATATTTGGAAGTTACAAATTTGTAACACCAAATATGTTACATTATTTGGATATATCCCATATATCTAAATATTGTAACTCTCTATTATATGTTACAATATGTGACACTCTTTGTCACATTTATTTAATCTAAAACATTATATTATAATATAATATTACATTATATTATAAAATAATATAACACTGGTTACACAGTGATGACTCATAAGTCAGGACGGCCTTAGCGTGTTCTATGCAAGCCAATAAAGATTAGATCTAATCGACATCTGCATTAGATGGCTCAACAAGATCATTAATGCCGGACCGACCTCAAGTTCGATGAAAACTAAAAGTGCTTGTGTGACTTATCCAGCAGTCACTCATCTGTTTAAGCTAGTGACTACCCATCAGTCACTCATCTGATTAGAGCCATTGCAGGAAAGCCCAGGTAACGGTTTCGTTACACAGCTATGGGAACTGAGCCCCATAGTGACTTGCTTGTCAGTCACTCAGTATGGTTAACAGAACCTCAAAGTGATATTCACTCATCTGTTCAGGGCTATAAGCTCTGTATGATCATTTGCATGGCTTTGGATGCTGAGCCCCGTAGGGACTTGCTTGTCAGTCACTCAGTATGGTTTACCAGAACCTTTAGTGTTAAATCACTCATCTGATTAGGATTAACTTGATAGTCCTCCAATCAGGAGGGCAGGTGTGACAGTCATAATCCCGTGATCCGTAAGGGGAAAAACCGGGTAAGCTGTGCAATCCCACATTGCCTGGGGAAGATCAAGTGTGATGATTCTAAGACTGTGTAGGTATGGGACTAAACAGTTGAAGAGGGCTTAAATGGATTGATGGGTACTACCTATATCAATAAGATGCATCTTCTTTTCGGTAGCTCATTACTTGAGAACTCCAAAGTTAAGCGTGCTTGACCTGGGGTAATCTAGGGATGGGTGACCTCCTGGGAAGTTTTCCTAGGAAGCATGTGAGTGAGGACAAAGCACACTGAAAATACTCGTGTTGGTTTGTAGGGCCAGTCGTCATTCCAGAAAGCAGCCATAGTGATGTGGGGCGTCACAGCAGGATTTCTTATCCTCGATTCCCCAGCATTGTTTGAATTTATTTGCATGCTTGAATAAAGCTATGTTTGCTAGGCATGCCAGATATGATTTGATATCATGATATGATTGTTCTTGAGCATATTGGGTTTTCTTGCTGGTCTTCGGCTCACGAATGCTATGTGGTACAGGTAAAGGCAAAAGAAAGCTGAACCATCCTTGAGTTGGAGAGCTTAGGTGATGATGTGTACATATGCAGCTGCTCGACCGCCACGGTCGAGGATTGAAGGAGAGGAACTAGGGCTAAACCCTGTTTTGCCGCTTAGATCGGCTGGTTGTAAATATTTTCTTGTAATAGACCTTTAAATTATATTTTTGGGATCCTAATGTATACAGTAAACGTTCTAATGAAACATTACATCTTAACCGAAATTTTTAATCCCTAAACTGCTAATCATACTTAGTAACACGTTTATGGCCAAATGACTCGATTAGCGAGTTTATCACTGTTTGCAATGTGCATCGTAACGGTCCCTGGAGTTTAGGGCGTTACATCAGCTACCAGTGGCCGAGTCGCACCCTATGCGCTAATGTAAACTTCGGCACTCTTAGGCCGTTGGTTTACTATTTACACGGCATAATGCCATCCTTTACAAAGCATAAAAAATAGGGAACCCTTAGTCCCATTATAATTCCACAACCGGGTGCAGTTTTCTTACCTTTAATTTCCAAGTTCACTGATTACGAGCGACGCCTCTCGAGCACGATCCGCTTCTTGAGCCCTAGCTTAACACCTAGTAACAACCAAGATAGGGAGTACCATTAATAATCGCGTTAATATTTCTGGGTGAAGTTCTAGCTTCTGGGACATCGAATTCCACCAAACACGGTGGTGGAATCGATCCCGAGCACCCTAGGTTAGGTTCCCGCTCTTAAAACCCCCAAAAGATAAAAAATGCCCTTAAGGGCTGCGGTCCCTGAAACCTAGCAGCGGCCCGCCCCTGAAACAAAGGCTAAGCCTCTCTGAAGACAGACACGCGTCGCGGCCCTGCCCTGTGGCGTTGCGACGCTTCCCCACTGCAGAGCCTCTTTGGCTCTTCTTTGCTTCGTAGGGCTGAGGCACTCTAGAACAGAGCTGCGGCCCAACCCTTCGTGCCCAGAAAAACCACCATTTCTAGCCTCCTAACCTTGCTAAAAACCATCCCAAAGCACCCTAATTCCAAAACCCATTGATCACAAGACTCCCAACGTGGTTCCAGCAACTCAAACCAACAGAAACCTAGTTTAAAAACTCATTAAAATCTCATTTTGATTTATGAAACTCAGTAGCTCAAGAACTCTAAAACCAGTCATGCAAACTCAGATTTTAGACTATAAATTATGAATTGAAGCTTACCTTCTTTGATGAACCACTTCCTTAACAATTTATGAGCTAAAACCCAAGCTTCTCAGCTTCAATTCAACCCTTAAACATCAAAACCATAAACACTTTAAATACTCAGCCAAAACTCAGAATTATAATGTTCAAGAATGAAATTCAGTTCTTACCTTGGTCCTGGTTGAGTCTCCCTTAGTTAGAACTAAGCTAATCCCTCACAAACTCAGCTCAAAACACAGAATTCCAGCTGATTCTCCTTAGGTTTCTATAACCTTCTTGAGAGAGAAAAGAGAAGAGAGGAGAAAAGAACGTTAAAGGGTCGGTTTGGGTTTTTGTTCTACTGGTTTCTATTTTACTTAGTCTAACCTTGATTAATTAAGTCAATCCCAAGGCTCGGGATACCGAAAACGTCTCCGAGGGTAAAATGGTAAAATTCCCCAATATTCCCGCCTAGGCTTCGTAACATCAAATATATTCTCATATATTTATTTCCATAACCCGATAACCCAAGTAATCATCTAATACCCGAATTATCCTTTGACTTGCCCCAAGCCAAGCATTAAGCCTCGTTGTGACTTTCCGCTAACTAGCTCCCTAGGATCGCCTCGAGTCGCACACTGCAGACTTACCCACATAATAATGTGGTTCTCACAGATATAACATATAACCACATTTACATTCATATAGCCATACAAACATGTTTGTCATATAATCTCACATTAACTTAATAAATACACACATAAGCCAATTATGCCCTCCCGACTGTAACGCCCCAAACTCCAGGGACCGTTACAGTGTGCCTTGTAAACAGTGCTAAACTCGCTAATCGAGTCAATTGGCCAAAATCGTGAACTAAGTATGATTAGCGGTTTAGGGATTAAAAACTTTGGTTAAGATGTAACGTTTCACTAGAACGTTTAATATATATACTGGGATCCCGAAAATATAATTTCAAAGTTTATTACAGAAAATATTTACAACAGGCCGTTCTAAGCGGCAAAACAGGGTTTAACCCTAGTTTCACTTTAAACCTTGGCCGTGGTGGTCGAGCAGCTGCATATGTACACATCATCACCTAAGCTCTCCAACTCAAGGATGGTCCAGCTTCCTCTTGCCTTTACCTGCACCACATAGCACCCGTGAGCCGAAGCCCAGCAAGAAAACACAATAAAGCATGATATAATATCAACATTAACCATAATAGCCAATTAGGACCAACGGTCCAAGACAGATAGGTGACAATAGCCAAAAGTCACAGAAATAGGTACAGCTCCCTCGAGCTATGCGACGATAGGGTCACCAGGGCTTAACTGACATGAGAACTTTTCATAAGTTGGAACAGGATAGGTGCATGGCGATTGGTCACCAACATAACCATCCTCTCGACTCTAGAGTCGTAGCTAAGGACAGCGTCCCCCAGCCATGTGCCAAACAGTCACTGGGGTCATATACCTTGGCTGAATACATCTGGTCATAGACCAGGTAAGCGCTTATAGTTCCCATTGACCTTCCGGTCGGTCCAGCATTAATACCCTATATGGGTCATTCAATGCCAACCTCGATTAGATTTAATCTCCCGACTCTAGAGTCGTAACTATGGACAGCGTCCCCTAGCCATGTGACAGACGGTCACCGGGGCCATATGCCCTGGCTATAGTCATCTGGTCTTTGACCAGGCAAGCGCTTATAAATTCATCGACTTTAGGGTCGGTCCAGCATTAATGCCATAGAGCCATTCAATGCATGTTCATCGACCTTAGGGTCCGTCCAGCATTAATGCCATAGAGCCATTCAATGCATGTTCCTCGACTTTAGGGTCGGTCCCTGACTAGTCAGTGCCATACACAGGTAAGCCATGTCACCAAACATATATCACATGTTCAATATCCATAAACAAGGTATTCAACATGCTTACCTAACAGGTACTGGTACAATTAGGATCAGGCATAAACACAGAGGCTCAAGCTCCGAACGATATCATACTCAGTATACAAAGCATGTCCTAGCCATATGTTTCTCATGCATCATATGTATCATATTCAACAATCCAACACGCATCAAGAATAGCCATGCATGTCACACATACACAGGGTGCAGTTTTCTTACCTCAGATTCGAGCTAGAATGATTTAAAGAACGACCCTTGAGAACGATCAACTTTTAGTCCTTTAGCGGTCACCTAGTCATAACCAAATATAAGATACCATCAATAAAAATGATCAACATAGGTTCCCAAGCCAATATCTAGCCCCCGGGACACCAATCCCCACTTAACCGGGCACTAGGTTCAACCCCGAGGCCTAAGGCTTGAATCCCCAAGCTAAAAACACCATTTTGGTCAAAAAGGTCACTAAGGGCCGTGGCCCGCCTTAGCTGCGCCGCGGCGCGCCACACAGACAGAGACCACCCTCCCTACCAGACGCCTTGAGCCGCGGCGCACCACAGCCATGCCGCGGCTCAATACCCAATTTTGCCCAGAAAACTCAACACGCTCACCAGACTTTCCCCTGCGTTTTCCCTTGAAACCAGCCCTTCAAACCTGTCCCAAACCTCAACCAAACACCCAATTCAACCACCAAACATCCTCTACAACTCACCCTCATCAAAACCCAAAGTAAACATCACCCAAACTTCCTTTAATTCAAACTTTCTACAAGAGATTCACAAGTTAAAAACTAAAACTCAAAACAGAGTATGAACCAGAAACTTATAGCTGAACTCACCTCAAGCTCGACTTTGAACCCCCTTTAATGGCTGAAACAAGTTCCCTAGCTTCCACCTTTGATCTCCTAGCCTAACTCCTCAATTTGGGCTCTCAAAATTCAAAGAAAGATGAGGGAGAAATCTTGTACGGGAGAGAAAGGAAGAGATGAGGATGGCTCTGTTTTATTCTGTTTTCCACAGCCTTCTAAACACTCAACGCTAATATAAATCCTTAAGGTCAAAAGACCATAATGCCCTTAAGCCAATTAATTCCCTCTAAAGGCTTCCGAGGGTAAAACCGTCCTTTCCCGCCTATCTCGTTAATTATAATTAACGCTCTCCAATTCCCGCTATTCTCAATATTCCCAAATACCAATAAATCATATCCCATGACCCTTTAATTCCCGTTAACGCTCCAATCATTAAATCCACCCCGAGCCCCGGACCAAAACCCGTTATGACTAGACCGAACACTTACTTCTCATGATCGTCTCATGCTGATAGCTCGAACCAATCCACCTTATAACGTGGCTATATTAATTAATCACAGTCATGCACCCAAAATACACATTTACGCCCACAATGGCCAAATTACCAAAATACCCTTATAATTAACATATGAGCCCATATGCATGCATTCACCATCATATAATAATATAATTCACGTAAACATGCATATAATCATTAAATACTATAATAGATCAATTATGGCCCTCCCGGCCTCCTAATCAAGGTCCTAAACCTTATTAGGAAATTTGTGGCATTACACCGACACACTAATCAAGGCCCTTAAGCCATATTAGTGATTTTGGGTTGTACAAATGGTGTGCCAAAAGATGTGCCAAACACATACTAAAATTTGTGTCAAATTTGGCACACAATATAGTATGATGCACATAAATGCTACACTTTTTTATTTACTTTTATGTCATTTTTATTATTTTAGTATTATTTTTAATAATCACCATTAAATGCTATAATTTTTACCTTACTATTTTATTATCATCTCTAACATTATCAACAATAAAATATAAAGAAAAATTATTACTTTTTGTATATTTTCAATAAATATCAAATAAGCATTAATGAAAGATTGATTTTTGCATCAGCTTTTACAATTGTGCATTGGAGTATAATACTAAAAATTGTGCTAAATATGCCACATATTGATTTTTTGTGTCAAATATAGCACAATATTTACATCTCCCATAGGAGATGGTCTAAAACAAAACTGGAAATACTTTTTTTAAAGTATATAGATTGTTGGAACCAAATGGTAAAGTCCCTAAAAAAAATGATGAAAGTATAATTGATGTATACCGCACATTAATATAGATAGTTTGGAAGCATAATCAAACGAGACAGAGACATGTATAAACAAGATAAGATAGCTGTTGAGATTGGTTAAATACATGGTGAAATTGTGTTAGGTACGAAGATGTGCTAAAACAATAGCGATTTCACAAAAGTCAACATGTGAAAGTTGACTTTCGGCATAGGCATTTATAAATTAAAATTTTGGGCCCAAATTTTTATTTGGAGTATATAAGAGTACCCAAGAAGTTTGGGAGCATTTGGAGGTGTTTTGAGACAAGTCTTGGAGTGTCAAAACAGAGGCGTCGGTGATGCGTCACCCCCTAGGAGGTGACGCGTCGCCTAAAGTCTTGAAAATAGGCCTGAGACAGAGTAGGCGATGTGTTGCCTGGGCTGTTACGAAAAGTTCGTACAATTATGTAAATAACCTCCAAAACTTAAATTTAAATGCTCTAATCTCATTAGTTGAGCCTAATAAGGTTCCTATACTATTTAAGACTTTATATGAGTTAATTGGTGAATTTATCACTCACCTCTCTCTCTATCTCCAAGATTACTAGTTTTCTCCGATATCTGCATTAAGAAGGCTTGGCTTGTGTGAAGGATCAAGACTTGTGTATCCAATCTCATTCTATTGTACGTAGTAGCTTCAACTTTTGGACAACAAATCTACATTTGTGTCAAGCCTTGCAACTTTTGTGTTTCACATAAAATCATAGCTTTGTGATTTTATGTTCTAAGGATTGTTCTTCAAGAAAGGTCCACTCTACATTTTGATCTTATTTGTGTTGTTTTCATTCTAAATTCATGTTATATTTATTTAGTCATTTATAATCAAGATTTGCATTCATACCATGAACATGGTTTTTTGATTATCAAGATTTGTATTTATAATTTGAATAAGGTTTTTAATTAGCATCCAAGGTTTGAAATATTATACTATTCTCATTATTAATTGTTGATTTAATAGAGTATAAGCCTTATATCCTCAACAATAGCTACGGCATCCTAATTAAAAAAAAATACTTATATGAAACTAATTTATATGTATTATTAAAGTTCACATATATATAAGAAAGGGAAAATACAATTTCAGTCTTTATATTTTTTCCGAATACACGATTAGTCCCTGTGTTTTATTAAATGACAATTCAGATCATATGTTTTACAAAACAGATCAAAATAGCACCTTAGGCCCGATTTTTGTTAAAATATTTTCAATTATAAGATCGATTATTGGGTCATTGGAGATGAGATATGTTCATAATAATAGCGAAGAAGGTAGTCAATGAGCTAAGAATGAAAGATTTTATTAGAAAATATTTTGACCAAAATCGAATCTAGTGTACTATTTTCATCTATTTTGTAAAACACAATGTCCAAATTGTCATTAAAAAAAAACTTAGGGACCGATCGTGTATTCAGAAAAAAAAACAGGGACCAAACTGATATTTTGCCTATAAAAAGATTTATATTAGTATTGTTGCACTAAAATACCACATTGCATTACAAATTTAGAACTTTATTGGAGATTTTGAGATGCTCTAACTTGTTTTACTATTTTTACATCTATTCCTTGATCTTTTTATCCTATTTGATCTTGGATTTTAAGAGAAAAAAATTGTACATAGTTTTATCATTGTCTTATTTGATTTTTAACAATAAAAATTGAGTTTTTTTTAATAAAATTATAAATATAATATAATTATATAAATTTAGAACAATTATACATACATGTATTTTTTTTAAAGGGAATGTAAATATATTAAAAAAGAAAAAATATTCACTAAAGTCTTTTATAAAATTTATAATATTTTCTTTTACACTCATTTCTCTCATTTAAAAAAAAAATCAAGTTATAAACAAAACTTTAAAATTTGGGTTTTATACCATTTTATACTTTTGAATTTGAGCTAAATACTATATGTAACCCTGTGTTTTTTAAAATTTCACAAAATTGCCAAAACGAACCAAAGATAACTTTTAAATTTATTTAATTAATTCTAATAAAAATCCCAAAATATCCTTATTTAAATTATATTAATCAATTATTTAAAATCAAATAAAATACATTTAATTTTTAAAAAAAAAAACTTAACTAAAATTTAAAATTTAGATATAAATACATAACATCGTTTAGTTGATATTTCTTTTATTAAAAAAACTAATATTTTGGGTGGCCTTGAGCATAACTTGAGTCGACCCTAAGTATTATTTTTTCATTAATACTTATTTGTACCAATAGTCCCCAAATTATGTGTCTTAGAGCACTTTCATTATATGCTTGATAATAAAGAATCCTTTGAAGAAACAAGTTAAAAACACTCTTCATCAGATGTAAATTGGTTCTTCATTTTAAAAATTTTCTAAAATTTACTTTTCCTTCTTCATTTGATTATTTTTACTTTCGTTTTTCTCCTTTAAAGAGTTTTTAATTAATATTTAGTAGTTTTTTTATTTAGATAAATAAATAGTATTTAAAAATATAATAGTTATATGATGTATATAAAAATAGTGATGTATAGATAAATGTAAAAATTTGATGTAAAATATAAAAAATGAGATTTTAGTGATATATTTTGAAGTATAAATTAGAGAAACTAGTGTAAGTGCTCTTAGTAGGTTGGTCCTTATAATCTTTTTTCCATATGGATTCCCAAACTTAAACCTATAACTAACACCATTTGAAAAATATCATTAAAAAAACTTGCAACAATAGAATCAAATACGTTCCTTGTAAATTTCTTCAGGCATGAAACATTCGGCTCTTCAAGAATCAATGTTTCATATGAGTTGTGATATATAGTTTAATGTAACACAATTCCTTAAAGAATCGATGTTTGGAAGTAACTATGTAATTACTAAACCGTGTAATTATTAGGGTAGTAATTACATATCCTAGTAATTACACTATTATTTAAAATACAAAGTGTGTTTGGATGTCAAGTGATAAATACTGATGAATTCTTAATGTCACGTTTGGCAAAATAGTTAGTAATTACATAGTAAAAAGATATTATGTAATAAATTTAAAATTGATAGTATTTAAGTAATTACACAGATCACAACAAATTCCCATGAGACTATCAGAATTGAATAGTGTAATTGAGACCTATCAATTACCTCAAATTACATGATTAAACAAAAACGCTAATTCAAGTAATTACTTCAAATTATACTCAATTCCAATTACTTTCCAAACATATTCTAATAAAAAAAACATGCCTCTTGAATGCTTGTGATCTAAGATTCCTTTTCTTTAAATCAAGTGGTATTTAACATACCTCTCATATTAATTCCTCACCTCAACTTTTTAAAACATCATTAATAACAAGAAATAGAAGAATATGAATGAGAATAATAGTGATAATAGAATGTGGTTGAATTTAATATAAAATAAAAATTAAAAAATGGAAATAAATAGATCATTGTGTACTGTAATAGTCTTTCTTTTTATTTGTTAGAAGAAGAGTCTTTCTATTAAAAATCATTATTAAAATTACTATTTCAATGTGTTAAATAATAATTAAACAAAAGAACGAAATAAGAAAATATTTTTTTTTTCTAAAATTACAAATTCATTTAATTATGATTTTTTACTGTTATTTTTCTTTACTTTAAAATGACATTATTGTAAACTTATAAGAGGTTACTTATTCTTATTAGGAATATATATTTTTTGATTTCATCATTTTTGTTCATATCATAATTTTGTGTTATTGTAATAAATATATTAAATTCGGGATTTTTAGTCTAAAAAAAATAAAATCTATAAAGTTTAAGTGGAAATTAGCAAGTAAGGAACTCTTTGTGAAAATAACCCTGATTTATATTTCTAAGTAAATCAGTCCATTTCATTCTAGTTTCAACTTTCAAGATTTAAGTACTTCACTCTTACAATATTTATTGATTCTTTTCATTCCATTTATTACTATTTTATAAATTTTCAACGTTTTAGAAATATTTTTAAGTTTTTGGGGTCTTTTTTTGGAAAAATGGGTTAAAAGTGATCAACTACTTTAGAAGAAAAAAGTAGGTAACAAAAAAAGCATTGAACTAAGCATACAAACAGTTTTTACAAATCAAGTACATAAAATTGCACATCATTTTATTTTTACAGGGAACCAATGTTTTTGAGGCCAAGAACCACCCCAACACCAATAATGTGACCAACTGTACCACAAGCCAAGGTGTCAGCAAGGGTGAAACCGGCCGGGTCGCCAGTCTGGAGGCCAGAGTCCCTTGCCTCGAGCTTCAACCCAGCCGTCGCCTTTCGGTTAGCCGATGGGGCTAGTCCGAACCTTCCAGCAAACAACATTAGAGTTGTGCTGGTCACCATTATCTGTACCAACACCATAATTGTTAATTAGTGCATGTATACAAAAGTTAATATCTTCTTAAACTATAACAATACATAATCAATTTATCAAATAATAATAATAAAAATACCATACGCCAAGTGTGTCCGAAGCATACTAGAAAAAAAAATACATTATTTACATTAAATTTATTTTAGTGAGTTAACATACTCAAATGATGTTTAGACTTACTGTAATATAATGTTTATATATTAAAATTCTTACCAAATTTGTGGGAGAACCAATGAAATCACATCGAGCACCCAAAGCACCCTTCCCCTTGCGCTTCATTGGCTGAACTGCAGCCTGGACAACAAGTGAAAGTACTACTAATTACTTAATGAGTTCTTATACTTATCAAAGCACATAAAATTATTCTGATTTTGAATCAACTTAGATTGCAAAAGTTCTAAATAAAAATAAGTTTTTTTTTTTTCCAACCAAAAATCACCATTTTCAAGTGTTGGAATCGTAAAACTTTCATATAAACCAATTGATGAACCCTTTTTTTAAAATATGTAAAATGTAAAGAAACTACAATTTAAGTCACCATATTACCAACCAATGATAAAATTAGAGAAGAAAAAAAGCACTAACCAGAGTTCTAACAGGAGTAGCTGAGAACTGGGGTCTGAGCCCATTGAACTGAGGGAGAGAAGTAGCCACTGTAGTTGCCATTTTCAGCCAAGATCAAAGGAGAAACAGATTTTTGAAAAGAAGAAGTTTCTCCTAATTTTTTTATTTTCTTTTTAGAAAAAAAAAAGCATATAATTTTTGTTAGTGAAGACGATGAAATGATTATAAAATAGTGAGTAAGCAAATCTTTCACAGCAGCCACATGAGCAATTTGTGGCTTGGGGTTGGTAGATTTGGATACACTCAGATACTTGCTGCTTAAGTGGCAATTTTCTATTGGTTTCCTCAAATTGGATAAGGTTTCGAGTTAGATGTGATGAGCTGGAAATGAACCCATTTTAAGTGGGCTGAGCTGGGAAGTTGGACCAATGTTTTATAGCCCACTAAGTGATATATTTACCCAACAATCTATGAAGATTTGAAAGTTCTTTTTTTCCTATTGAAAAATACGACATTTTTTATAATTTACAGAAAAATATCTCTGAGTTGAGGTTTTTAACTTTTATTTATACCTAATTAAAATAATTTTTTTAGCACTATTGATTTGTCAATTTGGTAATCCACATTGAAAATCTACGCAAGTTTACTTATAATAACAAAATTTAGATTTAAAAATAAATAAAAAACAAAAATGATATAATAAATTAAATGTATATTATTACAGTACAGTGATATATATAATTACATTAATTATATGGATCATTAATCATTTTTTTTATACAAGGATTATTAATCATTTATATATAATAAATTAACTATATCTAATTAATGCAGGTGAGACACAACTTTATATATAATTGAATTAACTGTAGTATTGAGTGAGTATACAGTATACCGTTGAAATGGGAGAGATAAATAGTGAATTTCTGGCTATCCTGCCTACTCATGATAAATAAGAAAGAAAGCACTTTTGTAGGTATATAATTATACCAGAAAAGAAATATGAATAGGCTACTCATCATAAAAAATAACTTATTTCTGACAATTTATATTATTGGCTCAAATATCAATAGAGGATAATGATATGATACTAGGATACTAAAATATTATTATTTTAAAACAAATGATTTAATTTAAAAAATAATATTAATCAAATTTAATTATTGTTAATTAAGAACATATTTACTACTCACCACTATACTTTTTTTTGAACAAGAATATATATGTTGGCCTAAAAAAATTTAAATATGTTTATGGTATCTCTTCTCACTAACCTCTCTATTACTTCAATACTTTAGGACAACTCGAATCACAAAAGTCATTTAATGTTGAACCATATTTTTTTTTTCTATTCCGCCTTAATACCAAAATTTACACAAAAAATATATTATTTATTGTTATATTATTTTGTTAATAAAATAAAATATTCTCTTTATTATAATTATATTATTTTACTAAATTAAAACAATTATTATATCCAATTAATTATTTTAGTAAAAATATTATTATTAATTAATTACAAGACAATAATGTTTTAGATTATTAAAATTGGCTAAATTAAAATAACATATTAAATATTCTTAAATAAATATTTCGTTTAATTAACTCTAAAAATAACACACATTTGAAATATTAATTACATGTATGGTTCATAATTTAAAAACACAACTTAAACTAACTAAATTTATAACACTATTAATATATATAAATTTATAAGATCTTAATATAAAAATTAAAAAAAAAAAGATAAAGGAAAACATAATTTGTCATTGCTAAAGTGTCCCAACATTATTGGTGGGACATTGTAGCTCAACACCAAAATGATATGGTTTATGTCGTTCGGTTTTTAGGGGTTTATATTAGCTTTCTATCTAGATTCTATGCCTCTAGCTTTTCCAGGTATTCGACATTTTTAGCTTTCTATTTGGGTCTTTTTTTTTTGTGTGATATTTGTATTTATTCTTTGAGTTTTTTCAAATACGTACTAAAAAAATATGTTCAACTTTTAGTATAACTTACATATAAAAAAATTAAGTATTTAAGTATAACTTTTAATATAACTTATATATTTTTATTGTGAATATCTCTTAAAAAAATTACAAGGATTAAAAAAAATGTACGTGTGAGTGTGTAAAAGGTAAAAGGCTTGAGTCCAAGAATAAATATGTGTACTTTCTCACGATATTTAATATTACTAAAACATTAAATTGATTGAACTAGGAAAACTTGACCCTTATGCATCTTAAAATAGGGGTAATTTTTTTATATGGCAAAGTTAAAAAATATTTCCCCCATATGCCTTCTGTTCAATATTAGACAAATTTACTCTTCTCATAAAATTGCCTACCCATTTATCATATATCTCTCTCTCTAAACAAACACGCCACTTAATCTTCCTCACAAAGCTGAAAGCATACCAATAGAACTAAAAATAGTTCATTGATTCGAACCACACTCTCCCATTCGCAATCACCATCCCACATATTCTTGTGGAAAAAAAATTCGTATAAGTTTATAGTGAAAATCTCATTGGGAAATTTTCTTCTCACTTTATCTAGTGTTGTATGCATGTTAGAATCATTTTGATATGTTTTTTGAGCAAGTCTGCGTTTAATGTGTTTAATTTTCTGCATTTTTTTGTTGTTCTTAAGAAGTCGCATTCTGGATCTACATTTTCATAACGAATGATTAACGATGGTTTAACAATGGTGTCTTGTTATCTTGTTTTGTTGAGTGTCGTTAACCCATTGTTATTGCATTGCTATAGTATCGTTATTAGTCATGCATGTTTAATTTATAAAAAAAAAAATCGTTATTGCATCGCAGTCCCATCGTTAATTAAATGTAATATACCACAACCATTGTTATAACATCGCTAAATTATCATTAATGCATCGTTAAGTCACTTTGTTTTTAATTTTTCGCAAAGCATCATTAAACTATCTGTTGACCACGATTTTGGCCAACGACGAGTAGACGTCAAAACTACAATAAACCTTCAAGAGGAAATACGACACTGATAATTTTATAGTGGTTCAGCTCCAATTTATTGGTAATAGCCTAACCCACTTGGAGTTGTGATACATAGATCCTACACTTAAGATCAGATGAACTTGAGCCAACAGAGTTTCTTAAGTGTAAGTAGAAAAATACAGAGTTTCTCTCTCTAGAGAATACAAGTTTTCTCTCTCTAAGCTCTCGCAGAAAATGCCCCCAGAATGCCCCAAGTAACAGTTTCAAAGTCTAAAAACTAGAGAGTTCTTTTAGTATCCCAAAAAGATCAGATCCCCCAAAATGATGTCATGAGCCATTTATTTATAGGCTCATGGATCGTACATCAGATATCTCCCTTTGACTGGGTCATTGGTTCTTCCAACAGACTTTAATTAACTAAAATATAAATAAATTCAAATTACAATAATATAGCTATTATTCCGGGATATCTGAGAGATTCCCGCGACAGTTGCAAATGATTCGAGTTGAAGCCGTTACTGAAGCTTTATTGAAGAGTTACTAGACGGTAATTTTGAGATTCTGATCCGTGGACTGACCAAATCCATCCCCGAAGTGACTAGTCGGCCAAGACAACTCACCGGTTGGCATAGGCAAGCAATCCTCTAGCACACCTCTGGTCGGTATAGGCAAAGCACCTCTAGCACATATCTGGTCTAGCATGACTCATCTCTGGTCTAGCAAAACACTTTACTGGTCGAATAACACTATTTTCTGAAGTGACTGGTCGGACATAATTTTTTACTGGTCGGTCAAGAACCTTACTGGTCGGACAGAAACCTTACCTGGTTGGCCAAATCACTTTCTGACCAGGTAAATTCATTTCCTGACCAGTAAAATCACAACTCCATAGGTCAACTTCCAACCTTTGCACTTGGTCAACACATTTATTAACTATTAATGTGTCATTTACTGACCATGCATTGCCACTTGTCATTTCTGATTGCCACGTCATCGAACTAAAATTTTGGGGATAACATTTGCCCCCAAGTTTATTATATGATTTTCTCATATCATAAACTTTTTCTCTAGCTGATAGTTATTCACGTCGTCCAAAAACTTTCACCCGATCAGTAACTTTTACTTTTGAAGTAAACCCACGATTGAACTTTTCTGTCCATAAAAATGGTAGGTATTAGTTTCCCATTTCCATTGCTCTTTCGGGTTCATGGGTATAGGATAATCATTGATGTTATCTTGAAGCTTGTTGAACCCTTGAAATTCAACTTGTTGATCTTGTTGTAGTACCCCATGAGTAGGAAAACATGTTTGTCCTCCATGCTCTTGAGATTTGTTGTCTCCTTGGATCCTCTAGCCGATCGGCCATTTCCTTGGCCCCTTGAATACGTGTGTGGCTAATAGGATAAGCCTAGCTCCTTGGTCCCTTCACAACTCCTCGAAAACAGCTAATTGGAAAACATGTATATGGCCGATCGGTCATTTTCTTCTAACCACTCGGACACGCCCCCCAAGCCACTCGGACACATGCCACCATTCGCTTGGACGCCAGTGCATAACCACCCAGACATGCACCTGACTGCTCGGACGCAGACATCTGCTCGGACACACACCCTGTTCCTTGGATTTAGCACCATAGCCTAGTTGATCGGACATGCTCTATTCGCTCGGACACACTGCCAGCATTCGCTTGGACGCATCCTCCAGGCTGTTCGGACATGCCCCATACGATCGGACACAGCACCATCACATGTGCCAACTCCTCGGATGCCCCTCAGCTTCTTCGGATGCACCAGCTTCCTAGCTCCTTGGGTTTGTACAAAACTTTATGGTTCATACATTTATACTTTACTTTTTCTTTATTAACTTAAAACATTCTAAGTCCTTTTAGACTTAAAAAATGTTATAAGTTTTTTGTGAATAGTAAAGTCACTCTGATGTATGTCGTTTATTTTTGCATGAGTACTTAGTTTTCTAACTTAGAAATTCTAGACATTTCATAAGTCCATACTAAGTATACTTTCTCACACTCTTATTGCTATAATATTTTACGAGCATAATGTTTATTGTCACACGAATATTTGCTTCTAACTTGAAATTTTGAAAAATTCCAAGTTACTTAAGCTTTGTCAAACAAGTTAGCTTAATGGCATTTTTTGACTTCAAAATTTTACAAGTCAGCCTAAAAAAAAATATGTTTACTCGTGCTCTTATTGCCTGTGTTAAATTATATACCAGCATACCCCATGTGCCCCCCAATCGATCGAGGGTTGAAAGATCCTTGGTCACTTGCTACTTGACCGAATCTGTTTGAGCAGTTAATTGCTCAGGAAACACACAGAATATATTGAAAATAGTCGAGCAATTGAACACTGCTTGAACGTATCGACTAGTTGAACACTGTCCGAATAATTAACACACATGCACATTTGTCGCAAGAATCGAACACGTTGCGCGTAATCTTTTTTATTACTCGTAAATTAAAAAAGGAAAAAACGTGTCTAATAACGAGTCTTAAATAACAAAAATTGTTCAAAAATAGATGACTGGTCAACAAATAACCAGCTCATAAACCAAATTTAAATAACAAGTTAAACAACTTGAAATTAAACTACTACTCTGAAAAGCGGTATTTAGTGATAATATATCCTCTGATGCTCGCCATTCCAGTGGTTCTTGATCAAGCTTCGTTCACCCAATCTGGTCCTAGCACTCCAGCTCATGTCAAAGTATCTGGGCATACCTCTCCCTTGCTTTGTTACTATCATCAGCCAAGTGTGGACCTCCACATATAGTGTCTAAGGTAAAGTCCACAGGCCCGGGTTGCAAGGGTGGAGATCTCTGTCGTTTGAACCCAGGATTGTTGCTGGATGTCTCTGCCTGGTACTTTTCAACTGGCCCGACTGGAGAAGAAATTCTATCTTGTCTTTGAGGTGATTGCATTCATTCGTGTCGTGACCATAATCTCCATGGAAACGACAAAACTTATTCATGTCTCTCTTACTCATCTCTTTCTTGATGGGTGGAGGTTTCTTGTAGGGAACCTCTTCATGACTAGCAAGATATATCTCTGCCCGGCTGGTCGAGAGAGTGGTGTAATTAGTGAACTGAGGTTCATACTTGGTTGGCTTTTCGTTTGTACTCAACTTAGCCTTCTTTTCTTCATGGTGTTCAGACTCGTTATTCCCACGTTTCTTTCCACCATTCTGACTATTTCCACCATTCTTAGGAGGGTCAGTCGATCCGCCCTGATTGTTTATGCCATTCTCCTCTTTCTCGATTGCATCATCCAATTTCATATACTTGTCTGCTCGGTCAAGAAATTGTTGAAGTATCGAAATTGGATTTCTATGTATACTATCCCACGAAGGGCTCCGATAAGTTATCCCAGCGGATATGGCAACCATCTTCCCCTCGTCTCCTACAACAGTTGCTCTATTGGCTTCTCTCATGAATCTCTATATATAATTCTTTAAAGACTCATCTTTTCCTTGTTTGATATCTGCCAATTGGTTGGCATAAACTGGTGGAGTCCGGGCAGCGCTGAACTGTCTACAAAACTCCTTCCTGAATGCTTCCCAAGAGGTAATGGAATTCGGCTTAAACTTCCAATACCATTCCTGAGCAGTATCCGACAATGTAGTCGGGAAAACTCTACACCGATAATCGCCACTTACTCTGAGCAATTCCATCTGGTCCTCAAATTTCCCAACATGTCTGATGGGATCTGCCTTTTCTGTATATACTGGCAGAACCGGTGCTTTATATTTTTCCTGCGGCTGGGGTACTCAAATCCGGGCACAAAATGGGCTGCCACTCCGGTGGTCTATCGCATCCATCCCGGAAGGTCATTTTGACAAACCTTGCACTGCAGTCGTTAGCACGTCAAGCTGGGCTTGGATGACTGGTGCAACTGACGAAGTTCCAAGGTCTTGACCGCCCGGTCGGGCATTACCATCTGGTGCACTATCGTCAAGTATTTCTACTTGACTGGTAGGGAGGTTCGGATTTTTCCCTTCGACTGGGACGGTCCTCCTCTTGTTGGTGATAACGTCCCTTAGATCCTTCCAGGAAGCATGCTCTCCTGCCCGATCGAACACCATACTCTTCGATTTTTCAGAGGGCTTACTACGCGAGACTTGCTCTCTCCCACTACGCTGCTGGCCAGGATGCAATGGAGGCTTTTCGGTACGTCCCGGGCAGTCTTTTCCTCCTTGTGTGTTGTTGTCTTCTTTATACTTTGATTGATGGGTGTGATGACTATCAGGCTCATCACGACCATGTCCATCTTTGAACTATGAAGTCCTCTTAATCCCGAGCAGTCCTGGTCTGATCCTGCCTGGGTGGAGTCTTTTTACTGCCTGATTGGTGACTCCCTGATCTAGAAGTTTCTGATCGGTGGCTCCTGGAGGGGGTTCTAGAGTTTTCCCTTTGCATCAGGGCAGTTCTGGATCGGACCCCCTCATCTTCCTGACCTGGGGTTACTCCTGCTTCTGTCCGGTCCCCGAGAATTGGCTCTATTAGTGGTCCTCTGACTAGCATTATTATTTCTTGCTCCCTGGGTGGCTGCTTGTGCCGCGACTTGAGCATTGGCTTGGGCCAATTGGGTAGTTGCTTCTAGAGCAAGTGCTGCTTCACGATGTCTCCATATCGCGCCTTTGCTGCTCTAACGTAGCTCTCTGCCTGGCCATCTCTTCAGCTAAAGACTCCTGCTGAGCATTGAATCATCTCCTCTTGGAAAGCGCCTATTGCTTCCTGGAGTTGTTCAACTTCTGGAGTGGTCTCCTCGAGAAAGACCTTGGGCTTAGTCTCTGGGTTCTGCGGTCCAGGGCCTTCTAATCTAGCATGCTCTTTTGGCGTGCCTGACTTTTTGGATGCCACATTGGTATTCTTGGGCGTCATCTTGATATGATAGTCGTGCATTTCTTCTCTTCAGGCTCTCAATGAAAGCACCAAAAATGTTGACCACGATTTTGGCCAACGATGAGTAGACATCAAAACTACAATAAACCTTCAAGAGAAAATACGACATTGATAATTTTATAGTGGTTCAGCCCCAATTTATTGGTAATAGCCTAATCCACTTAGAGTTGTGATATATAGATCCTACACTTAAGATCAGATGAACTTGAGCCAACTGAGTTTCTTAAGTGTAAGTGGAAAAATATAGAGTTTCTCTCTCTAGAGAATACAATCTTTCTCTCTCTAAGCTCTCTCAGAAAATGCCCCAAGTAACAGTCCCAAAGTCTAAAAACTAGAGAGTTCTTTCAGTCTCCCAAAAAGATCAGATCCCCCAAAATGATGCCATGAGCCATTTATTTATAGGCTCATGGATCGTACATTAAATATCTCCCTTTGACCGGGTCCTTGGTTCTTCCAACAGACTTTAATTAACTAAAATATAAATAAATTCAAATTACAGTAATATAGTTATTATTCCGGGATATCTGAGAGATTCCCGCGACAATTTCAAATGATTCGGGTTAAAGCCGTTACTGAAGCTTTATTGAAGAGTTACTAGACGGTAATTCTGAGATTCTGATCCGTGGACGGATCAAATCCATCCCCGAAGTGACTGGTCGGCCAAGACAACTCACCGGTCGGCATAGGCAAGCACTCCTCTAGCACACCTCTGGTCGGTATAGGTAAAGCACCTCTAGCACATATCTGGTCCAGCATGACACATCTCTGGTCTAGCAAAATACTTTACTGGTCTAAAAAACACTTTATTGGTCTAGCAAAACACTTTACTAGTCTAGCAAAATACTTTACTGGTCTAGCAAAACACTTTTCTGGTCTAGCAAAACACTTTACTGGTCGGATAACACTATTTTCTGAAGTGACTAGTCGGACATAATTTTTTACTAGTCGGTCAAGAACTTTACTGGTTGGACAGAAACCTTACCTGGTCGGCCAAATCACTTTTTGACCAGGTAAATTCATTTCCTGACCAGTAATATCACAACTCCATAGGTCAATTTCCAACCTTTACACTTCCTTGGTCAACACATTTATTAACTATTAATGTGTCATTTACTGACCATGCATTGCCACTTGTCACTTCTGATTGCCACGTCATCGAACTGAAATTTTGGGGATAACACTATCGTTAAACCATTGTTAATGAATAAAGGTTAATGTATACCATCGCTGTACCATCGTTATGCAATCGTTTATGTTTTGTTTTTTATTTTTTGTGTTGCATTGTTAATCATGATTTCAGATTTTATCATTGTAGTTTCTTTATTTGACTTCACAGGATCGAGAGTTACCATCATTGTTTCGTTGAATGACGTTTGGAAAAAAAAAAAGAGATAAATGGACTTTCAAAGGGGGTTCTAATGCTATTATTCAAGTACAAACAGGTGTTAGTTACACAAAATTGTTGGATAAGTTGTCTTCTAAGCTGAATGTGGATACTTCATTGTTTGACTTAAAGTTTGAAATCCCCGTTACATGCTATAATTTATGCTTAGATCCCATTGAAATCAAAGATAATGAAGGAGTGACCACTTTTATATCAAACAATTCTAAGCCATAAATCATCAAGTTCCTCTATGCATTACTAAGATTCCAAAGAACGATGACATTCTTGATCCATCTCCTACAGTAAGTGTTAACCAAGAATTTGTGCGGCAGATCCAAACAGACATTCTAGGTACAGCTCCTGGCCTAAGTATAAGGGTGGAGGGTCGTAGTCATCAGGAGACTTTTAATCCACAAACAGAAAATCTGCCTAGGACATAATATGAGTACATTCCCTATGTCAATGATGATCCAGTTGCCGATTTGGCTGAGGATGATGACGTAGTTGAGGGGTGTAGTAGTTTCAATGACAATACTGAGGATGTGCCAGTCGATGACCATGCCATCATACATACACAGTCAGTTGAAGATAATCGAAATTCAGCTGATACCACACATAATGAAAGCCAAGGACATAATGCTTTTGGATCAGAAAGTAGTCGGCCACGTACACAGGATCAAGACAAAAGATGGACTGCTCGAGTATACTATGCAAAAGACCTCCCATGCTCGTCGTATGTTATCCCAACGTCATGTGGAGTTAGTTGTGGGGAAATAGAGGTAGGCCCCATTTTTTAGAACAAGCTAGACTTGAAAACAAAAACCCATTTGTATGCAATAAAGCAAAACTTTTAGTTTGTCGTGAAGAAATCAGGCACATAAGTTTGATATATTACTTGTAGGAATCCTGGTTGTGGGTGGAGATTTAGGGGGGGATAGTTACCCAAATCTGAGATGTTTGAGATTCCTTGCTTCACAAGCAAACACACTTGTTCACTTGAACTCACGCATAAAGACCATCATCAAGCAACACCTTGGGTTATTGGGCACTGGATAAAGAAGAAATATGAAACTAGAGCGAATGACTACATGGAAAACTGTTGGGTTTTATGCCCTTATAAAACCATGTCGGACATGTAACGCGATTTTATATTGTCGATAAAAGTAGAAGAAATCATTTAGTTTGACAACCGTGTTGCGTGCTTGTTTTATTACATGATTATTGAAATAATACAAACATTTATAAAATCCTGAACATATGGATAGTTACAATTATAGTGACTAGGTCACAGTGGATTATAATTGTAATTATATGTTCAAAAGATTAGATTAGTGCATTGGATTTTCACTGATCAGGTAATCTACGATATGGTCTACTTACACATTCGGGGTGTGATGTCTTGTCCAAGGCATTGACCAAGTAGATAAGATCGGATGTATTTAGTTGCATCAGAATAGGACCGATATTGATTATTGATTGATAAATAAGTATCGTTGATATCGAATCTAATCAATGTCACAACGTTGACCATAGGTTAAGTTGATCTTAATTCTGAGTGATAATATTCTGCTAATTATATTATTTAAATCTTTTGACTTGTTCGTTACCAGCTTACCCTACGGTCTAGCCCATACTTACATCTTGGAGATTTAGTAGTGTAATTGAGTGGGAGTATTATTCATAGATATGAAATCTATAACTTCTGTATGAGAAGTGAAAAAATGATTTCCTTAATCGCTTTGTTCAAAAGGTTAAATGATTGAGATCTCATTTTTGTGATTAAGTTCATGAAAATATCATTTATAATGAACTTAGTGGGAGTTAAGGATAAAACACTAATAAGGGGTAAAACAATAATTTTCACCCAGCTCGTTAGTAAGTCATCGATAGAGGATTGACTGACTGTAATGGTTATAACAATGGATAACGTATTTATGTTTTGGAAAATACATTCTATGAATTCAAGAGTTCAATTCTAAGTCTATAGTAGAGTCACGAGGAATTAATAAGATAGTGAAATTATTCGTAAATAAATTCACGGTAACTTTTTGGAGCTTGATTTCATGGATTCATGGTCCCCGCACCACCTTTGAGTAAATCATCTAGAATGTCTCAATTAATTGATTTAATTATCAATTAGGATTTTTAAAGTTGACTAGGTCAATTTTGGACAATTTACAGAGAGATGAGATTTAGAAAATAAAAGAGAATCTTTGGGTAAATTTATTAATATTGATAAATTTGTGTCAATATAAATAAATAATATTAAATCAGGTTTCAAATTATAATTAGTTAATTTGAATAAGGATTTAATTAATTAAAACATAAATAAATAAAAGTTTTGAATTTAGGCCCAATTGAGATTTTAATTCAAAACAAAGAGATTGGGCCAAAGTCCATGTATGGCAGCCCAAGACTTTTATTTTTTGTTTATTATTTTTAATTAATTTAAATAAAGCCCATTAAGTTGCCTATATAAGGAATATGATATCTAGGGTTTTCATGAATAAGTCAGTCTCAGTTGATTCATTGGGTAAGTGAAAACCTAGACACTCTAATAATTTCTTAGCCACTATCTATTCTTCTCTTCTAGATCTCTATCTCATATGTTGAGAATCAGCCCACACTAGTTCTAGGTTGATCAAAGGCTTGGTGAGGAAGACTGTATTGCTAATCTAGTTCAATCTCTTGATAATACTCTGCTACAGAAAGGAATCAAGGGTTAGAGAGATTCAAGGAGGAGTTGTTCCAGTTCTGCTGTGAATTCGTAAGTTTCTACATCTTTGTGTTTATGTAAATTTATGAATCTGAGGTTCATACGTATGTCATGTTATTCTATGTTTCTATTATGTGTTTGGAAAAATAATAGGAAGCATGCATCTAGATTTAAATTCCAAGATCCTACACAAACAACATAAGAGCGTGCATAAAGAATGATTTTGGCATTGGGCTATCATACGAAAAAGCTTGGAGATGCTGAGAGAATGCTCTTATGTATGTGAGGGGGACATTTGAAGCGTCCTATTAGAAGCTGCCGTCATACTACATGTTGAAACTGAAAAACCCAGGCACATTGACAGATTTTGTCACTGAGGACGACCGATTCAAGTATTGTTTTCTTGCATTAGGAGTTAGTGTAAGACGTTTCGTAGATGTCGTTATGTACTATGTATGGACGACACTTTTGTTTAAGACAAAATACGATGGCCAAATGTTATGTGCAGTTGCATTGGACGCGAACAACCATTTGTATTTAGTTGCTTTTGGGATTGTGGATAGCGAAAATCATGACTCTTGGACGTATTTCATGTCAAAGTTGAAAGAAGCACTTGGAGAATTTGAGGACTTGGCTTTTGTACTGATAGGCATGCAAGTATTACACACGAGTTAAAGAAAATTTTCCCAAATGCATATCATGGTGCTTGTTACCACCATGTTAGTACAAATGTTGTTGCAAAAGACCCAGCTAAAACACAATATTTAGAAGGAATTTAACTTAATTTCTAATGGTTTAATTGTTGTATATAGATAATGATTTAATTTTATTTATAATTAGGTACAATATAATGATAAGCAATCATACTGAAAGCTTTAACAACAAGACCAGAGATGCACAAAGCTACCCAATAATTACATTTGACAAGTTTATTCGATTCACACTTTAGACATGGTTTTGTGATAAAAGAGAAACCAGTGAGAAGAGTACCACTGTTCTGGCTCCGACATATGTGGCTGACTTAGTTGTAATGGCAGAAAAGGCCTGATTCTATATACCTTATGCTATAGGGCAACATGAGTTTCATGTGTTGGATGGTGAGAACAATGGGGATGTGGATTTATTAAGTAAGACCTGTACATGTAGTGTATTTCAAGTAATTGGTATACCATGCCGTCACGCATTATGTGCATCGTTCAAAAGAAATGTGAACATATACTCCATGCCATCTGAGTATTAAAAGATAGAGTCATGGAGAGCCTCTTATGTAGAAACTATATACCCTTGTGGTAATGAGGACGAATGGAATGTCCCCGAAGACATCAAGTGCATGAAAGTAAGAACACCATCTGAGAAAAATCTTGTCGACCGCCCAAAGAAGATAAAACAAGGAAGGCCTAAGAAGAAACGCCATCCTTCCCAAGGAGAACGATTTGTGATCGATCGAAAATGCAGCAACTGTGGTGCCCTTGTCATAATTGGAAATCTTGCAAAGTTCGAGTTTATTGCATGTGTATTAGAATGTTTTTCAATTTATATTATGCAAAACTTGTTAGTTTTAAAGTTAGTTTAAGGATGTTTGTATTGACTATCATTATGCCATTGATATTGCATCGTTATTGTGTCATTATTGCATCATTAGTGAAAATTAATTATGCCCAAACAATTACTGTAACACCCTACTACTC
Organism: Humulus lupulus; assembly: GCF_963169125.1. Taxonomy (NCBI): domain Eukaryota; kingdom Viridiplantae; phylum Streptophyta; class Magnoliopsida; order Rosales; family Cannabaceae; genus Humulus; species Humulus lupulus. The sequence goes on along the minus strand of NC_084801.1, from coordinate 17,903,314 downwards.
AGGTTCCGTTACACTGTGTATTTTAAATAGTGCTAAACTCGTTACACGAGTCATTTGGCCATAACCGTGTAACTAAATGTGATTAATGGTTTAGGGTTAAAATTTTTGGTCAAAGGTACAACTGTTTCACTAAAATGTTTACTTCATACATGGGATCCCAAAATACATTTAAAAAGGTTAATTACAATGAAAAAGTTACAACCAGCCGACCGAAGCGGCAAAATAGGGTTTGACCCTAGTTCCTCTTTAAAACCTCAACCGTGGGGGTCAAGCAGCCGCATATGTACACATCGTCACCTAAGCTCTCCAACTCATGGATTGTTCAACTTTATTTTCTCCTTACCTGCACCATATAGCACCCATGAGCCAAGGCTCAGTAAGAAAACTTAAACGTGCTCATAAGCAGTAAATAACATGTTACCAAATCATAATAAGCATGCTTAGCAGTAATAACTCTACTCATGCATGCATACCATTCATATAAATGACTACAACATCACATGGGGCCAATGACCCAAGGTAAATGATCAATGAATCATATCGGGGCCCAATGCCCAAAATACATGATTAATGAATCATACTGGAGTTTCACGCCCTAGGATATGAGACTAATAAGTCACCTCAGGGCCCTTTGCCCTATCCTCTGTATAACCAGCCTTGGAGCTAGCCTAGCGTACATGGCGCTATAATTTTCCATGACCAATAGGTCAGTCAAGCGTATATTACGCTCCTGATTAGGCATAACCATATCGACCAGTGCTCAGCACGCCACTGACGTATAAGTCAATGCTTTTTGACTAGCGCTCAGTGCTATTGCAGTCATTGAGTCATAAGTCAATGCTTTTCGACCAACACTTAGCGTGCTAATGTTGTCCTTGACTCATAAGTCAATGCTTTTTGACAAGCGCTCAACGCTATTGCCATTCTTGACTTATAAGTCAATGCTTTCGACCGAAACTTAGTGTGCTAAGGTCGCCCTTGACTCATAAGTCAATGCTTTTCGACCAGCGCTGAACGCTATTGTCTTCCTTGACTTATAAGTCAATGCTTTCAACCGCCACTTAGCGTGCTAATGTTGTTCTTGACTCATAAGTCAAGTCTGGGGCCTAGCCCTAGGATATGGGACTAATAAGTCACCCCGGGGCCCATTGCCCCATCCTCTGTATAACTAGTCTTAGAGCTGGCCCAACGTACCTGGCGCTGAATTTTTCATGACCATTAGGTCAAACAAGCATATGATGTGCTCCTGGTTAGCCTAACCAAAATGACCAGCGCTCAACGTGCTATTTTCGCCCTTGACTCATAAGTTAATGCTTTTCAACCAGCACTCAGCGCACTATTGTCTTCCTTGACTCATAAGTCAAGCCTTTCTCAATCAGATAATGCAAACAAGTATATATCATATATCAAATGTCCAAATACAAAGCATTCAACATGCTTAATCAATAATCACAAGCATAACCATAATCATGCTCATTCTCAGGCATTCATGCTCTATCCATATTCTTGTTCAATAATTCGAGCCAAGCCATAATCACATTTATCACATACTGGGTGCAATTTTCTTACCTTTAGTCCAAGCAAAGGTTAAGAATAAACGACCCTCGAGAACGATCCTGGTTTTGAGCCCCTACCAATAACCTAGTCATAACCACGTACAAAATCCCATCAATAATGAGCGAATAAAGGCTTCCGGACTGAGTACCAGCCTCCGTGACATCGAATTCTACTAAACCAGGTAGTAGGATCGATCCCGAGCCCTTAGGTTTGAGTTCCCGCACTCAAAACCTTCCCAAGGCCCAAAAATTCCTTAAGCGCCGTGACCCCAACCATTTGAGCTGCAGCTGGCCCTAAGTCAAAGGCCTAGCCTCTCCTGTCACTGAACACGGGCCGCGGTGCGACCCCGCATCAGGAAACGCCAACCTTCTAGGTTTGTAAGGGTCGCAGCGCGACCTCACGAACCCAAATTTTTCAGATCTAAATCCTTCCAAAACTCACCTCAAACCGTACCAAACCCACAATTCAATCTCACAACATCCCTAGAATGTCACAGGCAACAAAACCCGACATTCAAATGGATCAAAAACTTACCGAACCATAAAATCCAAATCAAAGGTCAAGAAACTTAAGGAAATTGAAACTGAAAAAATTACAGCTTTGATTACCTCTGATTACGTTGTTTCCCAGCTAAATCCTCCAACTATCATGCTTCTAATCTTTCCTCAAATCGTTATGACTCTAACCTTGCTTGAATCCGAGCTCTAAAACTCGAGTTTCCTTCGAAAATGCTATCGAACGTCAAATGAGAGAACGAAATTGTTTTCTGAGTTTTATAGTTCTAAGAGGTTACTTTGAGCTTAAGTAACCTTAAGTAAATCCCAAGGCTCGGGGTACCCAAAAACTTCCCCGAGGGAAAAATAGTTAAAGTCCCAAGAATTCCCTCCTGATCTCACTAACTCCAAATATATCCTCAAATATTTATTCTCATTACCCAATAACCTGGTAATGTACTAAATACCCAATATACCCATTGACTCACCCCGAGTCAAGTATTGGTCCTGTTGTGACTTTCCCGCTAACTTGCTCCCTAGGATTGCCTCATGCTGAGTAACCCAAATATATCCACATAATGATGTAGTCCCACACATATACCACATATATGCCAAATATACCTACAACAGTTGAAAGTACGAAAATTGCACTTTTAATATTTAATATACCTAAACATGCATATCAAGTCATATTATAATATAACTCACATAATTATATAATGATACACATATATATCACATAAACACATAATTTCCATAATTTGTCATCCTGGCCCCCTAATCATCATTATACCATAATTTCCTGAGTCTTATTAGGTAATTTGGGACGTTACAATTACCATCGTTATACCATTGTTATTGTGTCATTATTGCATCGTTAGCATTTATTCCAGGAAGGACATCACATGTTGCATCATCAGGAGTAGGATCAGTGGGGCCTCACTGAATGAGGGCGTCCAACTTCTCTAAGATTGTATTATGAATTTGAAGCATGGCATCTTGTTTCACTTTCACATCAGAAACTACAACCTTTAGTGATGCCACTTCAGCCACAATACCCTGCAAGGAATCGTGGGTCACTTTAACATCGTTCTTCACTAAGGTCATCTCATCCATAATATCATTAATGCTTGATACAATAACTGGGGCAAGTTGTTGATTACTGGATGGCCCAGCTAAGGGTGCACATATGGACTAGAAAACCCAAAGGGCTCGTTCAACCCGCACCCGAAAAACCTGAAAAAATGACGAAACTCAAAAGATTGGGTTGGGTCGGGCTCAACCCGAGTAAGGTGTCGGGTCGGGTACAATAATTTCCATACTTTGTGTTCGGGACACCCGAACTCGACCGAGTCTTTTTTTTTCCTTTAGTTTTACTTTTAGTTTTGGATTAAAAATAATAAAAAAATAATAATAATACAGAAAAAAACCCTAAAACTAAAAGTCCCTGCCAACCCCCACCCTCTTACATCTTCTTTTACCTTTCTCCCTCATCGACGCCACCACCCCACGGTCCCCACCACCCCTTCTTCTCTTCTCCAAGACCAAGGCACACCCACCACCACCTCCAACAACCCTTCTCTTCTTCTTCTCCCTCTCTCGCTCTCTCCCTCTCAGTTCTCCTCCTGGGTTTGGCGGTGACTCCTTTTGCTTCTTCTGGGATCGGTGGCTCGGCATCAATGCCGGCAAGTCAAAGGGAAGAGGTAGTCGACACTAGGTTCGACAGAGGCAATTATTATTTTTAGTTATATTTTATATTTGAAATGTATATATATATTTATATTATATATTAATATTATAAATCTTAATCTGTGATAGACCAACCACCCGAACCCGACCCCACCCGAGACCATTTAGGTCAGGTTCGGTTTCATTTCTCCCATACCCAAACTCTACACCACCCGAACTCGACCACCCCCCACCTGACTCGACATGAACTCGCCAACACCCAATACAATTTCGGGTGGGTTCGATATTAACTTTTCTCACCTGAACCCGACCAACCTAAACCCAACAAACCCACCTGATGTGCAGCCCTAGGCCCAACTGGCTCAGACTCATTGGGCTCCTAAAAAATACCAACCGTAGTAGTGATATCTACCAACTTAGTAGCCTCTGCAACAAGATCCATGACCTCTTCTTCTACAGCCTCAGGCTGAATCATATCGGGCAACATCGCATAACGAGGATCGTCTTCTTCTGTCCTTGAGTATACACTTGCAAAGAACTCTTTCTCAGTTGGTTGAGGCATAGAAAAGGGAATCATTGTCATCTACACAAAGAACAAATATTAAGAAAGTTTAAATAAACAAGTAATCTAATCAATCATTGATAACTTTAAATAACTTACAATATTCCAATAAGCAAGTTTTTCACGGTCCTGGTGCTTCGGTTGCTGTAACGTCCTACTAATCCAGGACTGTTACACTGTGAAATTAAAATAGTGCTTAACTTACTAAACAAGTCAATTGTACTTAAAATGTGTAATTGAAATTAACACCAGGTTTAGGTACTAAAAACTTCAGTCAAACAGTAATCATTTCATTAAAAGGGGTTTAAGTCTTTACACAGGATCCCAAAAAAAGTTTAAACTGTTACAGATCCAATAAATACAAAAGGCCAGCCTAAGCAGCAAAATCAAGGTTGTAACGCCCCAACTCCAGGGACCTCTACAGTGCATAATGCAAACAGTGCTAAACTCGCTAGTCGAGTCGTTTGGCCATAAACGTGTAACTAAGTGTGATTAGCAGTTTAGGGATTAAAAATTTCGGTTAAGATATAACGTTTCACTAGAACGTTTAATATATACATTGGGATCCCAAAAATATAATTTCAGAGTCTATTACAAGAAAATATTTACAATAGGCCGTTCTAAGCGGCAAAACAGGGTTTAACCCTAGTTCCACTTTCAAACCTCGCCCAAGTATTGGTCGAGCAGCTGCATATGTACACATCATCACCTAAGATCTCCAACTCAAGGATGGTCCAGCTTTCTTTTGCCTTTACCTGCACCACAAAGCACCCGTGAGCCGAAGCCCAGCAAGAAAACTCATATGCTCATAAACAGTCATATCATGATATCAAATCATATCTGGCATGCCTAGTAAACATAGCTCTATTCAGCATGCAAATGAGTTCAAACGATGCTGGGGTATCCAGAATAAGAAATCTTGTTCTTCTGATTGGAGGACTATCAAGTCAATCCTAATGAGATGAGTGGCTGCCAAACAAGTCACTAATCAAATGAGTGTCGCAACACTTGAGGTTCCGATAAACCATGCTGAGTGACCAACAAGCAAGTCACAAATTCAAGTGGAAGAGTGGCTGTTGGGTATGCCACTAGCCTTAAACAGGTTCTGGTAAACCATACTGAGTGATTGACAAGCAAGTCACTAATTCAAATGGAAAAGTGGCTGTTGGGTAAGCCACTAGCCTTCAACAGGTTCTGGTAAACCATACTGAGTGACTGACAAGCAAGTCACTAATTCAAATGGAAGAGTGGCTGTTGGGTAAGCCACTAGCCTTCAAGCGCTTATAATATTCATCGAACTTGAGGAGAGTCTGGCATTAATGCTCTTTGAGTCATTCAATGCAGAAGGTCGATTTGATCTAATCGACATGGCTTGCGTGGAACACGCTAAGGCCGTCTTGACTAATGAGTCAGCGCTATGTGACCAGTGTCCAGTACCAATGCCGAACCTGACTAATGAGTCACAACTTCACAGTTGATACTAACACCTTTGCCAATTCTGACTGATGAGTCAGTGCCATGCACAAGTAAGCATTGCTACCAAACATATATCATATCTCACGCTTCCAAAGATGAGGCATTCAACATGCTTACTTAACAACTGCGAGCATAATAATGATCATGCGCAAACACAGAGACTCAAGCTCTGACCAATCTCATATTCATCATTCATGGCATGCCCTAATCTCATGTTTCTTGTGCTTCACATGCATCACATTTTGCCAACCAGCATGCCTCAATAATAATCATATGAAAATGGGCAAAATTGCCAAGCATTCATTATGCTATTAATGTTTACATTTAAACATCCAACATGCATTAATCATATCCATGCATGTCACACATGGGGTGCAGTTTTCTTACCTCAGATTCGAGCTAGAATAAATAAAGGAAAGACCCTTGAGAACGATCAACCCTTTGATCCTTTAGCGGTCACTTAGTCATAACCAAATATGGAATCCCATCAATAAAATAAATCATAAAAAAGGTTTATAATCTAAAACCACACTCCCGGGATCCATCCGGCACTCTCGAGAATCTTAATATACTCAAACGGGGCAAAGGAACCAAACCCCAATCCTTAAAAGTCATTCCGAGCCCTAAAATAGGCTTGCTGAAAAAATGGACCAGCGCTGCAGCCCTATTTCCCAAGTCAGAGAGCCCAGCTCTCTGTCCTGCCTAGCGCTGCTGCGCCAATTACAGACCAGAAACTTTCTGGTTCTTCTTCCTTGCGATTTCTCTTGAAACCAACCCTCCTAACCAATCCAAAACCTTACCAAAACACCCAATTCAACCCCTAAACTTCATCTACATCATACCCTCAACAAAACCCAATCAATCTTACACAAAAACTCCCATTGATTCCAACTATCCACATCAAAACTATAATATGAAAACTATAAAGAAAAACAGAGTATGGCTTGTTTTCATGGATGAATTCCTTACCTCAAGCTTGATTTAGATCCCCTTCAATGATTGAACCAAAGTCCTAAGCCCTCAAGCCTTGCTCTCCTAGCTTGCTACCTCAAATTGGCTCTCAAAAATCAAAAGGAAGAAGGAGGAGGAATAAGTACGGGAGAGAAAGAAAGATGAGGCTGATGGTGCTCTGTTTTCTTTTCAAACATTTTCTACAGCCTTTAAATGATACATATCCTTTGCCAAATGACCATATTTCCCCTAGGTCAAATAAAGTCTTCTAAAGTCATCCCAAGGGTAAAACCGTCACTTCCCGCCTATCTCGTTAATTATAATTAACATCCTCTAATTCCCGCTACTCTCAATATTCTCCAATACCAATAATTCATATCCCGTTACCCTTTAATTCCCGACAACGTTCTAATCACCAAATTATCCCGAGACTCAGTCCGAGCCCCGAACTTAAACCCGTTATGACTAGACCGAAAACTTGCATTCCATGATCGTCTCATGCCGAATGGCTCGAACCAATCCACATATAATGTGGTATTATTTATAATTCACCCCCATGCATAAAAATACACAATCACGCCCTCAATGGGCCAAATTACCAAAATGTCCTTTGCAATTAAAATATGAACCCATATGCATGCATACACCATCATATAATAATATAATTCACATAAACATGCATATAATCATTAAATATCATAATAAATCAATTATGGCCCTCCCGGCCTCCTAATCAAGGTCCTAAACCTTATTAGGAAATTTGGGGCATTACAAAGGTCCAACCCTAGTTCCAACAGATACCCTTGACCGTGGCGGTCGAGCAGGCTGCATATGTACACCCGCCCCTGAAGCTCTCCAACTCATTGTAACGACCCAGATTTTCAAGACTCGATAATGCGGAAATATAAATGTTTTCATTTAACAAAATGTCTCAAAAACCCGTATAAAGAAAAACTTTTTAAAAAGTCGTATGGCCATACTTAACATTTAATTACAAACATATTTTATAAAGAGTAGAGTGAGCCTAGTTTAGGAAAATTACATAACATTTCCAAAAAATAAAACGGCTTCCCAAAAGGTCGGTCCACCTGTACATTTGCAAGGTAGACTCTAGCGCTCACTGCTTTGCCTTGCCCTTGTTCTTACCTACAACAGGAAACAACTAGGTAAGCAAAAATGCTTAGTAAGTTCAACTTTAAAACAAAAGCATGCAGAGAATTAGGGTTCCAGATCCATCCAGACCCTACACAATCAATTTCAAGAACGCAAAAGCATCCTGGCAAACTTATGATCATGCCTGATAACCAATGAAAAATTATTTCATATAAACAGATAAATTCCTGCACTCAGAAAATCCCAAAACAAGCAGATATATTATATCACAACTAATTATTATCAACAAATAAATCCCTCACAAGGGTAACCATCAAGTTACCTAGGGCATCACTACTTATCCAAGAGTGTAATCGAATTTATACGGTTTTACAGAGACTTCTATGTTAATCAGTAGTGCTGGTGAGCAGTTGTCCCTAGGGTGTTCAGCCTCACTCAAACTTGGCAACCCCTAGTATCTCTAGGCACTCTCACTGAATGGGAAATATTCACGGTTGCTATCCGGGAATAACTTATTAGAGCACTTGCTCAGGTTCTAACCGTTCACTGATTAAGTAAGCATGAGGCCCCTAGGTCCCATTCATTTTGGCGCCCCTAGTTTTAAACCAGCAATCCTTACCTCTCGGCCACTCGTCACGGTAATGAACCAGACATAAATAAAATCAAGCAATGTGACGGGGATCAGCCGTCTAGAATATGACGGATATCTACCGGTCATATTTTCTGAATCAGCACCAACTAGACTAACGTCTCTAAGCAAACTTTCTACAACAGTGTATATATGTGCATGTGTCTCTATACTAACATATAATACAATAGTCGTTTCATGTTGCATCCACACAATAGAAGTTGACTTACTTGGAGTCCTTTGCCCTCAACAAGATTTCACCCTCCAATGTATAATCCTGTTTTGCTTAGCCAATACTGTAATTATCCATACAGTATACTCGGATTAATTATGGCACTTCATAATTTATTATTAATATTTTGGGCAGTTTGGTTATTTTCAAAATTATTAGTATGGATTAAAGATCCTTATTTGGTTTTAAACCCATTAAGGAAGTTCATACAAAAATATTTGAAACTAAACCCTAAGTCTGGGGGAGACCTACCCTATGGTCTCAATACCTAGGCTCTGGTATCATAATAGTATTTTCCCACAATCTGCTAAAATCTTTTTCTTTAAAAGTTCCGCTATTAACCCGTACTTTCAACAGTCGGTAAAATATATAAAAGATTTTAGGCAGTATTATATCCTGAAAATACTAATTAAATGCCTTAATTATTTTTCAAGAAAATAAAATCTTAATTTTCCTTTTATTTTTCTTAAGGTTTTAATCTCTAAAAAATGTTTTAAGAAAATAGCTTAATTAGGAAAATCGTTAAAAATTTCTCATCTTGACTAGTAAATTTTTTGAAATCAATTAATCAAGTTTACTTACTAGAAGAATAATTTACTTAATTATTTTATCAAAATATAGAGTTTTAATCCCTCTTTTAATTTATTAACTTATTAACAAATTAAATCTTTTATTTTTAAAAAGAATAAAAAAGTTATTTAATAAAAATAATTCACACTAAACTCAAAGTGGTATTTTAGGTCAAAATATGTTTCAAAGACTTACCAAGTTTTTATCTTGCAATAAGCAAACTTTTACTTTTTACCTTAAGTTTCAAAATCTCATTTTTACACTAAGTGTGAAAATCCTATTTTTCATATTTTTAACTACATACTTTGTTAGTTCATAACTTGAAATTTACTTACCCAATTGTTACCAAAATTTCCCAATTCCATTTTTGGTATGTCATTTAGGTCTTTGTGAAATCTTAGGTCAAAATGAGCATTTTTGATTGGTGAAATTATTTTCCAACAATGAGGTAAAAATGACCTTATTTTCAACCCTTATTTTTTTTTTCTAAACTTTGACACTTAATAACTTTCAAACTTTTCCGTATTTTCTTACCAAATTTTACAGTGGAATACTAGGTTATGCCAATAATATGTCCACCAAATTTTCGAAAAAAATGGGTTCATTTTCCCTATACAGTGGCTGTCCAAACTTGGTCCCGAAATTAAGAATACGAAAAAACAATTTTCTTTTACCTAAACTTTGAAAGAGCATAACTCACTCATTTAAAACATTTTTGAGTGTTTCAAAAGCTCAATTTTATGTACTCAATCTCAACAACATCACAGTACAATTAAATTTTACAAAATCAATATACAGTAGTTCCTTGACCCCTTGGAAGTCACAGCTCAAAACATATATTTTGTTTTAGGGTTTCCAACAAAACCCTTGGGGGGTTTGGTCCCTATTTTCAAAAATCAGCACACAAGCATCATAAAAATTATAAAACAACTACCATAACCTTATTACATCACCAATAAGAAACTTTAAGCATTAAATATACAAAATAATGCTTAAAAATAAAAACCATACAAAAACAACCATAAAAAGTAAACTTTTTACCTCTTGTTGTTCTTGCTTAAGGTTTGGATCCTCCTATTAGCTTTGGCTCCTTCAAAACCTTAACCAACTCCCCCCAACAACATAGATAATTAGCTAATGAACAATCTATGGTTAAAACTTTACAAAAGTCTAGTTTATTGAAACTTTACATTAGGGAAAAACCCTTCCTAGACCAAAGCTTAATGCTTCCAAGCCTCCTTAGTGTTCTTGAGGTTGAAGATGGAGAGAAAATTTGAGAGAGTTTTCAAAAAAAAAAAAGATGAGAGTGTTTGTGAGAGTATAGGGTCAATTTTGGGGGGTTAGAAGAGTTTATACAACTCTAAAAAATATCCTTAAACACTCAAGTGTTTTACTATCCACTTGACTATTTACCCTAAATTTAAAATGAGATTAAACTTAATAAATTTGGTCCACCCAATTAAACTATATCACATGGCCGACCACCCCTTTTGTAATATATGTAATCATATTTTTTTTTATATATATATAAAGGTTAATAAATATTTCCTAAGAAGAAAAAAAAAATCCAATTTGACTTTCTATAACCTTTTTCACCCTTATTAAGTTTTAAACACAAAACTTAACACATAATAATTAAATTAAATGTCTCTCACATTTAATTTAATTAATCACAATAAAATTTTAACCTAAGGTCCATTTATGGAATAAAATTCCCCAATTCGGCAAAATTAAGCATTTAACACAAAATGCCCTAAAATTTCCATTTTCTCTTAGGTTTATTATTTTTGACCAAACTTTAATTTTTATGAATGTATTTTATGCCTAAAATATATTTGCCATAGTTTTTCATTTTATTTTCCGAGATTTTTACCCGATCAGGGTTTTTGTGTCGGTCCAAGACCGAAAGTCTTATCTTGACTTTTAAACACAAAATTCATAACTTGGCTAGCAATAACTCATGGAAATAAATTCCAAACAAAATATAATAATATTCTTAACTCGGGGAAAACAATCCCGACCTGAGTCGTTTCAAGGTACCCAAAAACGCAAGACATTACACTCATGGTTGGTCCAACTTTTCTTTTCCTTTACTTGCACCATATAGCACTCGTGAGCCGAGGCTCAGAAAAAAAAATATAATCATGCTCATAAACTGTTAATCAACAGATTATAGAATCATAATTAACATGCATAGCAACAATAACCATACTTGTGCTTGTATTTAATTTACGTAAGCGACTATAGATTCACACTAGGGGCCCATTGCCCTATTTCCATCTAACTAGCCTTAGGGCTAGCCCAGCGCATCTTGCATTTTATTTTCCAGGCGACCATAGGGTCATTCAAGCGTATATTACGCTTCTGGGTTAGCTTAACCACATCGGCCTGCGTTCAGCATGCTATTGCTACCCTCGACTGATAAGCCGAGCTTTTCAATCATATATAACAGATAAACCCTCGACTTATAAGCCAAGCTTTTCAATCATATATAATAGATAAACTCTCAAGTTATAAGTCAAGCTTTTCAATCAAATATAATAGATAATTAGTCATTACTTAGCACAGGTATGCACATCGCAATCAACATGTTTAATAAAACATTTTAAGCATGGTTATAACCATGTTTGATAACTAGGACTCGAGCCCTAACCACAGTCCAGGTGCAGTTTTCTTACCTCAAGTCCTGAGTGAATATCGTATGGTGACCTCGAGTGCGATCCTTTCCTCCCAAGCCTAATGGTTCACCCTAGTCACAACCATAACAATAACTATCAAGAAACGAACTAATAAAGGCTTCTGGACCAAGTCATAACCTTCGGGACCTTGAATTCTACTAAAAAGGGTAGTAGAACCATTCCTAGGCCTTTAGGTTTGGGTTCCCACAACCCAAAATACATTTTCCTCACTTTTCCCTATTTGAGCCGCGACGCTCAACCAAGCAGAGAGCCCACAAATCCCTGCACCTGCGCCACGGCGTAACCCGCCAAGCGCTGTGGCACTAAGGAGGTTCGAGGCAGGGAAGCTCATTTGGGCCGCAGCGCCCCAAGAACAGCGCCACGGCGTGACCCTGCAAACTTAAAAACCAGCGATTCCAGAAATCGCAATTGATCCCAAATCCATCCCAGAACACAGTTTTGACCATAATAATGGTCCCAGCAGCTCAGAAACACAATAAACAAACTTAGAAACTAACTAAAACTAAACCAAAAGCTTAAGAAAAATAGAATTACCTCTGCTAAAACAATTTCCCCAGCTGTTTCCCTAAGCTTAACAACTTCCAAATCCCTTTGCAAGCTTGCTTCCAAGCCTTAGAATCAAAATTCTCTTCCAAAATCTCAAAAACTTAGAGAGAGAGAGAGAGAACTTGTTTTCTATATTCTGAGTTGATAAACTCAACTGGGCATATATCAGCCTAATGGTCCAAAAGATTAAAATGCCCCCTCTTACTTACTTTCCTCTCAAAGCCCACTAAGGGTAAAATCGTCATTTTACAATCCCGTCTCGCATTACACTTATAATTCCCAATTAATTCTGCCAATCCGAGAATATCACTATTTTTTTCCAAAATACGACTCATACTCCAATGAGTCTCGGTAGCTCACTGAATTACAAAAATACCTCTTGGCTCGCCCTGAGCTGGGTATAAATCCTCGTTGTGACTAAACTGCTATCCTGCTCAAAAGGAACGACTCTTGCCGAATCTCTCAAATATATCCACATAATAATGTGGTATCAATCATATAATATCATATAATCACAATTATACTTTCAGCTGGTCAAAATTACAAATATGCCCCCTTCAAATTAAATCGAACATGTTACGAACATTTAATACACTTAAACTTGCGCCATCAGTCATATCATAATATAACTCATGCAATTCATATAATCACATAAATATCCAATTAAATCACATAATAACAAATAATAATCCAATAATAACCTCATGCCCCCCTAATCAAGCCACTAAACCTTATTAGGAACTTTGAGACGTTACAGTTGCCCTTTGCTCTCCCATTGTAGAATTCTTGGGAACTATAGTCCCAAGGTAGGCTTGGCAAACGCACTAGCTAAATCGATCACAACCTCATAAGCCCAATATTGTATGGACGGTGGATAATCCCTGCATGTGTACTTGGATTCAATGATCAGACGCGTGTCTTGTTCTTGAGCTTTTTCCTTCTTCTCTAATAGACGATTACGAATAGCAACCATATCCCTCTTCAGTTGTTCGAAGGTCAAATCAAAACATATAGACACCCACGGGTATGTGTAAAAGTAATCCAATTCCTCCACATGTACATTAACTCTCACCAAATATACCACTCTTTCTCATTGGACAAGAGTACCCCCTCCATAAAATACACTAAACCAAGTTATCATATGTCATCAACCTTGTTGTATATGGCAAACGCTCACTTCAATAACCCAAATTTAATTTTTTTTATCCAGTTTCACACTAAAATATGTGTCCAGGAGATGGGTGGGCGTCAGACGGGGCTGTAACTCAGATGACAGCGGAAGACGTCTACAGTTAATGTGACAGTCAGAATCCCGTGAACCATGAGGAGAAAGAGCGGGTAAAAAGTTGTGCAATCCCACACCACCTGTGGAAGGTCAAGTGTGATGATTCTAAGACTGTGTAGGTATGAGACTACGCAGTTGAAGATGTCTTAAATGGATTGATGGGTACTACCTATATCAACAAGATGCATCTTCTTTTCGGTAGCCCATCACTTGAGAACTCCAAAGTTAAGCGTGCTTGACCTGGAGTAATCTCAAGATGGGTGACCTCCTGGGAAGTTTTCCCAGGAAGCGTGCGAGTGAGGATAAAGCACGTTGGAAAGACTCGTGTTGGTTTGTAGGGCCAGTCGTCATTCCAGGAAGCAGCCATAGTGACATGGGGCATTACAGTTAAGCTCAGTAATAAGGGCAAAATCTTGCACCCCAAACTTACAACGATCATTTACAACCAGAAAATGCAACTCATCCTCGTGTGGAGACTTGATCCTTCGTAGAAGGATATTGTGCACTGATGGACCCAAAACGGGTATGTTTTAAAAATTTATAACTCGCAAGCGCACGAATCATATATGAAATATACTGCTCGTGTAAGCACGAGATCGAACCTAAAGGAGTTGTCTAAAATAAAAATGAAAACTATTTTAAACTAAAATTAATAAAGTATAACCTAGCTCCAAAGATTGATGAGATTTAATGTCATGAACATAAAATAAAATATTTAAAATAAAGCTATTTAAGATAATGAAAATAAACCAATAATGATTTGAAAATAAGTGTTAAAATGAAATATTATTAAGATACTAGAATCCACAAAATGTAAGTTTAATAATACTTATTAGTATATTGATTCTCAAGTTTTAGTGATAGTTAAAATAAGTCAAACTATCATTTTCCAAATAGATTTATAATTTTAAGCACAAACTATTTCTAAAAATATTGGATTTTTCTTCACTTTTCAAAAAAGTATAATTTCAAAGTATTTAATGTGAATCAATCTAATGAAACAAAAAAAAATCAAATAACATTATTTATAAGGCAAAACATAATATTTTTGTTCTAAGCATTGGATGTGTACAATTTAATGACACATCTTACACAAAGAATATTATGTTTTGCAAAAATGAATGTACGCCCTGTTTTTCCCACGGGCTGGTTAGCGAGCCGAGCTGCGGCCTAATCATAATTATCTTGTGGACATCCCACAGACCGGAGCTTCTGTCATTAGGTTGTACCTCCTTAGATCGAGGAAACTCAAGGGTTCACCAAGATTGCCCAAGACTTGACCCCGGATCCTGAAGGCCTATGGTCGAGTTAAGTATCCAGCTCGCGGTACGAACTGAGTATGGAGGCTATGACCCTTTGTAAAGTCAACACACGCAAGGTAAACGTGCATATATCAGACATCACGTGTCTGATATGCCCTTGACTTCTCGGACACACAGCAGGAACGTGCGTATTCAGACACCCATGACTGGGTTGGGCCATGCGGCGCATTATCTCCTTACCTATCGATTTGACCATACTTATGTGTCAGGTTTAGGAATTAATCATGAATGTCACAAGAGTTGATGTGATAGATAAGAAGGTCACGGGATGACCTTCTTACCAGCTCCCAGGTGCCTTCTCCTATAAATATGGAGACCCTGGGACTTAATAAGGGTTGGATTCCCTATTGTAAAAAAAAAGGCCTGTAATCAAATATCCAGTATAGAGCAATAATACAGACTAGTGGAGTAGAAGGATTTTAACCTTTGAACCACTTAAAAAACGTGTCTTGTGTCACCTCTTTATTTTTCCAAGATCTTATATCTGTTTCGGTTCACATTTAGCACTAATCCCTTTCTCTTCATTTCTTAATTATCTGTTGCCGAAGAACCGCGTCAACAGTTTGGTGCTTTCATTGAGAGCAAGTCTGATTCAGTGCTGTCGCAAACATCCGACTATGGTGACAACTCGATCCAGGCACAGTAACGAGGCAGAGCAACATGATGGGCAGGAGGCTCATCATACTGCCACCCCTGGTGAACAAGTTCCTGAAGTCCAGCAGCGGCAAGGAAAACAGCCGACGGGCCAAGATGATACTGGAGGTTCGGCACCTCGGCCGCCTAACCCGAACCCATGTTATTACACTGCGGTGGAAATGGAGAATGCTCAGCTGAGGAGCCAGCTAGCAGTATCTAGTCAGCAGATCAAGGATGTGCTGGCCCGACTACCCCCTCTCACAACCGACGTTAACGTCGGAGAGAGGAAAGGCGAGGCTTCTAAGTCTCGCCAGGGTAACCGATCCAGGCACAGCCGTTCGGACAGACTTCCGGCAGCTAACTCCACCCTTTCATCGCACCATCAAGAGGCAGACTTCAGAGGAATGCCTAGAGCCGAACAACAGCAATACAGCCGTTCGATCAGGACGTCGACTCCTAGCTCCCAACCATCCTTGAGGACGCCCAGGGGAGCTCAAGGAAATTCTCGAAGGAGATCCGGAGCGGGCTCACGACATCAGTCCGTTCCCAACAACCATCCTGCGCCTTGTCCAGATCGCCAGGCGCGGGACCAGCAGGTTGGCAGGGCCGAAAGGCCCCCACCAAACTTGATCCGTCCTGACGGAACTAGGATAGCCTCTCCAGTCAGGCATCCTCCTTCTCCAATTAGATATCCATCTCCTCCTCGGCCCGTCCGAGACATCCCAGTCTATGGGAGTAGTAGGAGAAATCCGCCATCGGCAGGACCTTCCCGGCGTAGCAGGGCGCCGAGGGAAAGCCCAGATCCTCAGCACCAGAGGCGGACTACAAGCCTATCTAGCAGGAGCCATTGGACCAGAAGTCGCCGGAGTGATCTCTCTGGAGGAGACCTGTGCCAGCGTCTGAGTTCGGCGCAAAGTCATCAAACCACCCAGGGAGGCAACCTGCGAGATCGCCTCAACTCTCATAGAGGGGAACAAGTAGGAGGAGATGACCATGCTCGCTCAAGGGGGGCTCTGTCCAAAGTACGTAACGAAGGGAGTGTCCCAAATAACCTATCTCAAGATAGGAGGGGCAATAACCCACCAAATATGTACAATGGATCCGAAGCTGTTGAACAGCCCCGGAATAACCAAGGACATTAGGACCAAACCCTCGAGCGCTTGACTCAGATGGAGGAGCTGATGAGGAAGCTCCTGTCAGAAAAAGAAAAAGATGAATATGATTCAGGGGACGAGATGGAACTCTTCGCCCCCAGTATAGCCGCAACGGCGTACCCATCTGGTTTCCGTATGCCTCACTTGTCAAAGTTCAATGGGGACGGAGACCCATCGGACCATCTAGGGATGTTCAACACCCTGATGATGGCCCATAACATTGGCCTCGAGCTGAGATGTTTAATCTTCCCTTCCACACTGACTGGACCTGCCAGGCAGTGGTTCAAGCAAAGTAAAAGACAGTCAATCAGTTCCTGGAAGACCTTCTCAGCTGACTTCAAAAGGGCATTCCGAGCCTCCCAGGCCGCCCGTGTTCAGGCCGACTCCCTGGCTAACGTGAGGCAGCAGCCCGGTGAGACTCTGAAGGCCTACCTGAGCAGATTCGTGAACGTTGCTGCTCGAGCCAGAGACGCGGATGATAGCTCCAAGCTCATGGCCATGAGAACTGGAATCCTCGTTGGAGGAGACCTCTGGAAGGATATACAAAGGAAGGGAGTCGGCTCGATTAACGAATTCCTTAACAGGGCCCAAGAATGGATAAACTTGGAGGAAGCCGAAGCTTCAGCTGTGGGAGCCATCCAGGTCCCAGAGCAGCCCGCTGGAGTGGGGACGGAGGTCGTGGCAGCGACCCAAAACGTCACACAGAACAACCAGCCCGGTGGAGGCAAAAGAAAGGGAAATAGCGAAAACAGTCCGCACGGCCAAAAGAAGAACAAAGCCATAGACAAGTTTAAGCCCGTCTTCACGACTTATACCGAGCTAACCCAGTCTAGGGAGAATATCTCCCTAGACAACTCTACTCGAGTCCCTTGGAAGAGGCCGGAGCCATTAAAACACCACAAAGGGAAGAGAGACACTTCTAAGTTTTGCCGTTTTCATAACGACTTCGGCCACAATACCGATGATTGCAGACATCTAAAAAACGAGATCGAGACTCTCATCCGAGCAGGCCCCTTGGCTCAATATGCATGGAACAGGGTTCCAGCAAACCGACCTACTCCGGAAGTCCCGGTCAGTCAGCCCGGGTCTCGAGTAGACCAGGATGTTCCTCCTCCTGTGGTAGGAGGAGAGATATCCACCATCTCTGGAGGTCCGCACATGGCCGGCACGAGCAGAGGTGCCCAGAAGAGATAAGTGAACGAACTAAAGGCTCATAACGAAGTGGAGTTCGTCCCGGAACATCGTCAGTCAAAGCAGCAGCGATTGGAAAGGCAACCAATCATTTTTACGGAGGAAGATGCGGGCCATGTCCAGTTCCCTCACAATGATCCTCTGGTCGTAGCCGTCCAGCTCGCCAACCGGAGAGTGAGGAGGGTACTGATAGACAATGGGAGTTCGATGAACCTCCTATTCCGATCCACCCTAGAGAAGATGGGTTTGACGGTCGCCGAGCTAAAGGCAACCTCCATGATGTTGTATGGTTTTTCGGGAGAAGGATCAGCAGTGATAGGGACAATCGAGTTAGTGATCACCCTAGGTGAAGGGTCTCGGACAGTCTCCAAACTCCTCGAGTTCGTGGTCATTGACTTCTCCGCTGCCTACAACACCATTTTGGGCCGACCTACGCTCATAACTTTCGAGGCCGTCACGTCCATTCGCCACCTCGCAATGAAGTTCCCTACTTCGACGGGAATCTGCACTATCCATGGAGATCAGCTCGCTGCCAGGGAATGTTACAGAATTTCCATGAAGGGAAAGTCTAAACCTGGGCAGCTGGCAATGGCCATTCAAGGTGAAGAGGAATCTCATGAACCCTTAGCTGATCCTGAGATTGAAAAACCTCAAAGCGCCGAGGGGGAAAATGTCGTCTTAAGTGAGGACATTGACCCCCGAATAGGCGAGGACAAATCCGAGCTCCAGGCTATTGAGGAGCTCGAGGAGGTGAGTATCGATCCGCGGAACCCTTGTCGGAAGGTCAAGCTCGGGAAAAACCTCTGTAGCAAGAGGAAGGCGGAGTTGACTACGTTTCTGCAGGATAACTTGGACGTATTCGCATGGTCGCACGAGGACATGGTGGGAATTAGCCCGAGTGTCATCATGCACACACTTCATCTAGATAAAAACGTTCCTGCCAAGTCCCAGAAGCAGAGGCGTTTAGGAACAACTCAAGCTGAAGCCCTAAAGGAAGAGGTAGCCCGGCTCAAGAAATGTGGCTTTATCCGTGAAGCCAAGTTTCCAATATGGGTTGCCAACCCCGTGTTGGTCCCGAAGCCTAACGGGAAATGACGGACCTGCATCGATTTCTCCGACCTGAATAAAGCCTGCCCCAAGGATTGCTTTCCATTGCCCAGGATCGACCAGTTGGTGGATGCCACGGCAGGGCACGGGCTCATGTCCTTTATGGATGCGTACTCAGGCTACAATCATATCAAGATGAATCCAGCAGACCAGGAACACACCAGCTTCATGACCCCGACGAACGTCTATTGTTACAAGGTCATGCGGTTCGGTCTGAAGAACGCCGGAGCTACCTACCAGAGGCTAGTAAATAGAATGTTCGCGGACCAGATCAGAAAAAACATGGAAGTGTACATTGATGACATGCTAGTCAAGTCGAAGACTACCGATAACCATGTTTCCGACCTTGAAGAATGTTTTAAGATACTACGGGAATATGGCATGAGGCTAAATCCACAGAAATGCACTTTTGGAGTCGCGTCAGGGAAATTCTTGGGGTTAATAGTCAATACCCGAGGAATCGAGGCGAACCCCAACAAGATCAGATCATTGCTCGAGCTTCCTTCGCCCAGGTCGCGAAAGGATGTCCAAGGCCTGATAGGAAGAGTGGCGGCCCTCAATCGATTTATTTCCAAGTCCACCGACAAGTGTTTGCCCTTCTACAACCTGCTCCGAGGAAACAAAAAGTTCGAATGGACAGTAGAATGCGAAAGCGCATTCCTCGGACTGAAGGCACATCTGGCTGAGCCGCCCGTGCTGTCCAAACCCAAGGCAGGAGAGCCTCTTTTTCTCTACCTGGCTGTCATTGAGGACGCAGCTAGTGCCGTACTGGTACAACAGGAGGACCAAGTTCAGAAACCAGTCTACTACATCAGCAAGAGACTTCTCGGGGCTGAATCCCGATACCCGCTGATGGAGAAATTGGCGTTCTGCCTTATCACGGCCTCGCGAAAGCTCAGGTCGTACTTCCAGTCCCACTCGATTTGCATCATGACCGATCAACCTTTAAGGCAGGTTTTGCAAAAACCTGAAGCATCGGGGTGTTTGTTAAAGTGGACCATTGAACTTAGTCAGTTCGAGATACTATACACTTCGCGAACTGCTATAAAAAGTCAGGCCCTGGCCGATTTCATGGCGGAATGCACGGGATTCCAGGTGGATTCCGCAGAAAGCTCACCCCAAATAAGCTCGCCTCAGGCTTCATGGAGGGTCTTTGTAGATGGTTCATCCAACGAGAATGGCTCCGGAGCTGGAATCATTTTGATATCCCCCGAGGGACATAGATTCCACTCGGCACTGAGATTCGGATTCAAAGCCTCCAACAACGAAGCCGAATACGAAGCTTTGCTGGCCGGGCTGAGGATAGCCCAGGAGTTGAAGGCGAGCTCCGTCCAGTGCTTCAGTGACTCCCAGCTTGTGGTAAACCAGGTTCTGGGCGAATATCAAGCACGGGGACCCAAGATGGCCGCCTATCTGGCAAAGGTGAAATCTGAGTTGTCCGCGTTTGAACGAGGCTCGATCGAGCAGATACCTCGGGAGCGGAACGCTAATGCAGATGCTCTTGCCAAGCTCGCCACCTCTGGGGAAACGGAGACATTGGGGCTAGTACCAGTCGAATTCTTGGAGAAACTAAGCGTAGAAGATGTCAGGATGGAGGTCGAGATGATCGATGCCAGGCCGACCTGGATGACCCCCATCATTGAATACCTCGTCGAAGGAAAGCTGCCTGAAGGACGTAACGATGCACGGCAAGTCCTGTATCAAGCTCCTCGGTATGCGATAGTCGATGGGGTGTTGTACCAACGTGGGCACTCCCTACCTCTCCTCCGGTGTGTTCTTTCAGGCGAAGCAAAGGCCATCCTGCAGGAAGTGCACGAAGGATTTTGCGGAGACCACACTGGGGGGCGGAGCTTGGCCTTAAAAGTCCTGAGGCAAGGGTATTACTGGCCAACTCTATCCAAAGACTCGATCTCATACGTGAAAAAGTGCGACAAGTGCCAGCGATTCACCGCAGTTGCCCGAGCTCCTCCAGTCGAGCTGAAGATGATCTCGTCCCCATGGGCGTTTGTAGTTTGGGGAATAGACTTAGTTGGCGCCCTCCCCACTGGAAAAGGCAGGGTTCGTTACGCCGTGGTAGCCATCGACTACTTCACTAAGTGGGCTAAGGCAGAGCCTTTGGCAACGATGACGTTCAAAAAGGTGCTGGACTTCGTGGTTAAAAACATCGTCTGTCAGTTCGGCCTGCCTAAGAAGATCGTTTCCGACAATGGCACTCAGTTCGACAGCGACCTGTTCACCGAGTTTTGTGAAAGATACGGAATCGTAAAAAGTTTCTCCTCCGTGGCTTATCCTCAGGCTAATGGCCAGGTCGAAGCTGTCAACAAGACCCTAAAGACGAGCCTCAAGAAGAGATTTGATGAAGCGAAGGGGGTCTGGCCAGAACAGCTCTCCCAGGTCCTATGGGCATACCGGACCTCACATCGGACTCCTACGGGTCATACTCCCTTTTCCCTACCCTTTGGGAGTGAGGCGGTCCTCCTTGTGGAAATTAAGGTGCTTTCGCATAGAGTCCAGTCTTACGACCAAGATCGAAACCACGAGCTCTTGTGCAATTCCCTTGACCTAGCTGATGAAAGGCGAGAAGATTCGCAGCTCCAGCTCGCCCACTATTAGCAAAAAAATCACCCGCTATTTCAATTCCAAAGTCAAAAAGCGCGCCTTCAGCGTTGGCGACCTTGTCTTAAGGAGAATCTTCTTGGCAGGTAAGGACCCCAAAGATGGAGTCTTAGGACCGAACTGGGAAGGACCATATCAAGTCATCGAGGTCATTAAAGAGGGAACTTATAAGTTAGCCCGGCTTAATGGAGGGGCAGTCCCGTGGACTTGGAACGCCATCCATTTAAAGAAGTATTATCAATGATTCACTTGTAAGGCCTGGAAGGCCACTTTTTTTTTTTTTTTTTTGTGTATGAAGCAATGAGAATCAGCTTTTTGTTTATATTTGTACATGTTTTCAAGTGTAATCTAAAGTAACAACGAAAGACCCTTTCTCAGTTACTTGGGGGGCATATGGTACCTGGATATAACCAGGTCTCCTTAATGACTTAGAAGTTGATTCATATCGATTGACCGTTGTTTTTCTTAAAAAACGCGAGATATTGATAAGGATTAACGCTAACTAAATCCTATCCTAGATATAACCGGGTCATAAAACTTAGAAGTTGATTTAAATCTATTGATCGTTGTTCTTCTTAAAGAGCTCGAGATATGGATAAAAGTTAAAGCGAACTAAGTTTTCAAATTAAGTTCCTGGTCTTAACCGGGTCATAAAACTTAGAAGTTGATTTAAATCTATTGATCGTTGTTCTTCTTAAAGAGCTCGAGATATGGATAAAAGTTAACGCGAACTAATTTTTCAAATTAAGTTCCTGGTCTTAACCGTGTCATAAAACTTAGAAGTTGATTTAAATCTATTGATCGTTGTTCTTCTTAAAGAGCTCGAGATATGGATAAAAGTTAACGCGAACTAAGTTTTCAAATTAAGTTCCTGGTCTTAACCGGGTCATAAAACTTAGAAGTTGATTTAAATCTATTGATCATTGTTCTTCTTAAAGAGCTCGAGATATGGATAAAAGTTAATGCGAACTGTCTCGAGGTGAAAGCACCTCATGCAAAGGTTACATAAAAATTATTTAAAAAATATTGGGGGGCACAAGAAAAGAAATGCCCTAAGCTCCGCCAGGTGGTCCCTTGGAGGTCGCCGCCTCGCATTGCTTGGCGGCACCAGAACCTTCCCCGGTCTCCGAGGGCGCCTCTTTATCAAGGCGAGCTTGGAACATCACCAGCAAGCGCGCCCAGAGACTCGCTAACATAAAAGAGAAGTCTGCATCTGGATTGTAGACCCAGCAATGGTAGAATAGATCTTCCATGGACTTTTCCGAAGTTGTCCGCTCGGCCTCTAGGGCAGCCTGGGCGACCTGGACCTCAGTCTTCGCGGCATCTAGGTCTGCCCTCGAGGTGGCAAGGGAGGTCTTGAGCTCTTGGACCTTCGAACGAGTTTTCTCCAGCTCGACCTGCGAGGCCGCCAGGGCATCCTTGGTCGCTTGCAGGGTAGTCTGATGCTCGTCCCTCATGTCCCCGAGCTGAGTTTTGGTCTTGATGATGCTCCGATGAAGGGCAACAACGCTCTGCGAGGACGGAAAGACAATTGCCTTAGAAAAAAGCAGGGCAAAATATGACAATGTAAAAAACCACAAAAAGGGTAAGGTTAGCTTACCATCATGGCCATACCTAGTGACGACTCCAGGACGCCCACCGGGCTCATTGTCTCGATGGCCCGAAGCTCCTTCTCGGTGAACTTGTATATGTGGTTGACGACGTAGTTCGCCGACTCATACACCGTTCCCTGAAAGGCCTCAGGGATCTTCTCCAGGTCCTGGGGATTGACTAGGATACGTACATCGGAGGGTACGATGACCGAAGTCCCGACCTCCGTTCCTGCGTTCCGGGCAGCGAGTGGAGCTCGTGGAGCCGGTGGAGGCATATTTCTTCCCCCTGCAGCAGGAAGGACCACTCCCGCGACCTGCGTAGCTGGGGCTTGATCCTTCTCCTTCGCAGGAGACTTGGTGGGGGTCCCGGCGGCGTTCTTGGACGTCCGGAGCCTCTTCGCTCTTGGCCCAGTGGTGGCGTTCCCTCCGAAGACCGCACCTCACAGGCTCTCCTCGGGCTAAGACATCTCTTCTGCCAAAGCAAAAACATGGTTAGTACGAGAATTAATGATCATGCAAAAACAAAGGCGAAGGGGTAAAGAAAAATTCAAGTATGTGTACTAAGGGAATCCTACCCCCCGAGCTAGAAGAAGAATCTAAGTCGATTACTTCCCGAGCTGGCGCAAGTTCTGGGTCCGGTTCTGACTCAGGGCTAGATTCCTCTACATATTGCCTAATCCCCAGGGCTACGACACCCCTCCGGAGTGATGGCCATGTGCGAAGGTTGGTCCCATACTCCTCGAATAGGATCGACCTAAAGGCTAGGGTGTTATCTACTACTACGGTACCCCTAGGCCGGCTATTTTGGTAGTCCAGCACAAGGCGGTCGACGCAATGGAGCAGGGTTGTGTTCAGGTCCGGATCACTTCGGTGACGATGGACGAGCTGCCTAGGATTGAACTTAGCCAGCCGGGGGTCTGTTGTGGCCCTATCTAGACTCCTAAACATGTAAGGGTTACCTTGGCCAGAAGGACCCGCGGCTGCTCCAGATTGTATCCTCTCCTCGCCCGTCCCCGGGACGACCTCCAAGGTCTGCTTCCTATTCCTCACGAGGGGAACTTCGTCGCCCTCGTCCTCCTCATCCTCGTCTTCCGCGACATCCTCCACGATGATGGGTCTGGTGTCGCGAGCTGGGGGAAGCCCCCGGGGCCTCCTGAGGTTCAAAGTCTGATTTGGGAAAATCAGTTTGCAGGCCACCATCGTCTCGTCCGTTACGAGCGCATGGTAATCTTTCTCATTGGGGGGCAAGCTTGCCAGTGTCTCATATTGGGCCCCGAGGGTCACAGATTTCTCTGTCCTCGCGAAGATGGCTGCATGATTGGTCTAAGTCAGAAAAGGATGTGGGAGGAGCAAAAACGACACTTAACTTCCGAGCTAAGGATAAAAAAAAACACACTTACGAGGGAGATTGAAGTAGTGGAGCTCGCAGTTTCTGAACCCCGTCGACATGAAGAACTGGTCCTTAAAGTCATTGGGGTGGCTGGGCAGCTCGATGACCGCAGCCGTATTGGGAAATCGGGTTAAGTAGTAAAACTTGTCGCCTCGCCCCCGCTGATCCGGGCTGGCCTTGAGGCAGAAAAAGTATAAGATGTCCGCAGGAGTGGGGACCTCCCACTCATGCTTCTGAAACAAGTATTTCAACCCCGCCAGCAAGCGGTAGGAGTTGGGGGGGGGGGGGGGGAGGGGGGGGAGCTGAAATGGGGCCAACCCCACGTAATTAAGGAAATCAGCAAAATACTGATCCTGCGGGAGGAAGGCCCCCGTCTTAAAATGTTCGCCGCTCCAGGCCGCGAACGACTCGTCGAGCGGCACACAGCTCCGCTCGCCCTCTGCGGCAGGTCGGGCCACCACGGATGCTCTCCCTAGGGCGATGTTGTGGGAGAGAAATATTTTGTTGATCTTCGTCTGGTCGGTGACCTTTGAGATGATCCTCTCCGCCTCAAAGAAGGCATCGGGGGCGACCTCGACCTCCTGCTCCACCGCCGGCCCAAAGGTGGGGATTGGGGAGTCTGGCATCACCGCCTTTCCTTTGTCCTGCTGTGAGGCCGAGCTGCTGACGGTCTTCTTGGGAGCATTCCTTTTCGGTGCCATCTGGTCGCCTAACGAACAAAAGAAAACATTTCAGAAAAGGCGACCCAAGCATGAGGAAAAATCAAATGTTATTTGCACGAGCTGAGGTAAGCCCAGCCCGTGGAGAGTGGGACCACGCGGTTCGATGAACACGCGCCTGTTCTCCCAATAGATCCCCGATTACTCAGAATTCGTGTGCCAGGAGGGTCAGGATAGAATTTGCCTTGGGGGGAAAGTTTCAGTAGGCAAAAATTGCAAAACCGCCTGTGAAGCATGTTCCCTAAGCTACCCGGTTTTGCACCCAAAAGTTCCAAAACTCCTACACAGACATTTTCCCCAGAAAAAGCATCCTGTAAACTATGCTCTTAAATGATTTCCTACAGCAAAGATACCCTAGCCTAAAAAGGGGCTTTCACCCTCCATATCCAAAAAACCCAATAATACCATGCATGCGGCTACAGTAAAATATTTACCTAAGCTACAGTGAAATATATTTTCAAAACACACATGGTCAGGAAACTTACAGTGTTTGACTGGGGGGTGGATGGAGGTATTGCCTGGGTGAAAGCTTCGTCGGAGTATCGGCTTCCAAAGCTTTGAAGAAATCCTTGCGTCTGAGCCTCTTGAACGCTGAGTATAACAGTCACAGAGAAGAGGGTTTTTTTTTTCGTCTGAGATGAAGAGAGAAGAAGAAGAGAAATTCGGAAAAATTTCAAATGAAAGGGTGGCCCATTCGTAGGGTGGCCACCCCCTTTTTATATATGTGAAGGGTCACGTGTAGAGGGCCGTTGGATGGCCCTGGTGAGGGATCCGAGGCTCTCCACTCAAAATACGAAATGACGGCTGGGCATAGGCTAGGCCATTAAATGCGGTTCTCGTAAGATGTACCGTCACCAACCACGATATTCCACGTATCAGGCGCCTGCGTAAGAGGGGGAATATGAAGAGTTCATGGGGAAGCCTAAAAGCCCCTACTGTGGTCTTACCCGGCGTGGCATACCACGAGCAGGGGCTTCGGGGGCAGATGTACGCCTGTTTTTCCCACGGGCTGGTTAGCGAGTCGAGCTGCAGCCTAATCATAATTATCTCGTGGACATCCCACAGACCGGAGCTTATGTCATTAGGTCGTACCTCCTTAGATCGAGGAAACTCAAGGGTTCGCCAAGATTGCCCAAGATTCGACCCCGGATTCTGAAGGCCTATGGTCGAGTTAAGTATCCAGCTCGCGGTACGAACAGAGTATGGAGGCTATGACCCTTTGTAAAGTCAACACACGCAAGGTAAACGTGCATATATCAGACATCACGTGTCTGATATGCCCCTGACTTCTTGAACACGCAGCAGGAACGTGCGTATTCAGACACCCACGACTAGGTTGGGCCGTGCAGCCCATTATCTCCTTACCTATTGATTTGACCATACTTATGTGTCAGGTTTTGGAATTAATCATGAATGTCACAAGAGTTGATGTGATAGATAAGAAGGTCACGGGATGACCTTCTTACCAACTCCCAGGTGCCTTCTCTTATAAATATGGAGACCCTGGGACTTAATAAGGGTTGGATTCCCTATTGTAAAAAAAAGGCCTGTAATCAAATATCCAGTATAGAGCAATAATACAGACTAGTGGAGTAGAAGGATTTTAACCTTTGAACCACTTAAAAAACGTGTCTTGTGTCACCTCTTTCTTTTTCCAAGATCTTATATCTGTTTCGGTTCACATTTAGCACTAATCCCTTTCTCTTCATTTCTTAATTATCTGTTGCCAAAGAACCGCGTCAACAATGAAGAACAAAGTGCAATATTATCAAACAATCCAAAATATGAGATATTAAAGATGAAAGACATATATGAAGAAGAATTCAAAAACTTTGTTGCATTACAAGGGAAATCAACATACAACATAAATATTATCTAGTTACAAGTTGCTTCATCATGATCTTAATAATTTTATGAAAAAGATTAGAAGCACATAACTAGAATAGATATTACAAAATAAATAAAATACATACTTGAAAATGCTCTTGAAAAACTCCAAAATGGAAGAGAGAATGGTAGAGAGAAAATTGTAGAAAAGAAGATGGTAACAAAAAATTAAGCACCCTAAAATGGTATTGAAATTCCATATTTATAGCCAAAATGAGAGTATTAAAATAATCAACTTAAATTAATTAAATTGATTAAATAAAGTAAATGTGGTATGCAGAGGTAAATTATAGGATGTAATGATGATGTTGTGGTGAAATATGTGGAAAAATTGGGTAAAAAATGTTGAAAAAAATTGAGTGAATGAGAAATTGATGCCTAAAATGGTAATGATTCAGCAAATCACTCTGTAATATTTTCTAGTGATGGATGGAATGTTTGTTTTGAGTTTGCCTAAGCAGACGCAGTGATTCATTCGTCCTGCTTGATAGCTGTTGTATCCTGGGAAGTGGTTGCTCACGAATTCTCTAGCACCGTTCAGGTAGAGGGGGCAAATCTGCTTTAAGGAAAGTGTGTTTCGCGTGCCTCAGCTTTGGTTTATTCTTCCTATTTGTAATCCAATAAATTCATAGAAAATATATTATACTACCCTTTTTTTTTCATTTTTGTTCTTCAATTAAATATATTAATATATATTTTGTTCTTCTCCGCTATAATATTTCTAACAAAAAATGTGGCATTTTTGGACATAGGAGGCAAAGGTACAAATGATGGGCTCAAGGGAAATTGTTGGTGGCTTGGTGGGTTGGCTGTGAGGTGATGCAGGGCTCGGTTGGGCCTGGCTGAGGAAGGGTGATGGGTTTGGAGAGGAAAGAAGGTGGCTTGTGGCCCGTGGGGTGCAAGGGCTGAAGGAGTGCACGGGCTCAGGTGGCTGGAGGCACTTCAGGAATGAGTGGGCCTGGGCAGGTGCGGCCTAGGGCTGGGAAAGGGCAACTGGGAACGGGCTGGAGTGCTGGGCCAAGTCTTCAGCAAGGCACTTGGAAAAATGCCATATTTTCCCTTTCTTTTCCTTGAAAATGACACATTTTCCTTCATTTTTATTTATTTTCAAGAGTAAAAATGCAACAAATTATCTACAAAATAAACATAAATTAAATCATAATTAAATATTTTTAATTATAAAATAAATCAAGTTAATTCTTTGAAAATAATAATTATAACTTAATTTATATTTAACATTTAAGTTCAATAATACAATATTTTTTTACCTCAAACTAAACAACAATAATTCAAATAATTAACTACAACATTTTACGATAAAATAACTATAAAAACACACAAAAATATTTAAAATCAAAATAAACCCAATAAATTCAAAATTACTTAAAAACTCAACAAATCAATTAAAAACTCAAGAACTAAGCAACAATTAGCATATAAAATATGGTAAAATAACTCTATTTTATAGAATTATCACACCCCCAAACTTAAAGTTTTGTTAGTCCTCAAGCAAAAGAAAATTAAAAACACAATATATATTTTTATTGGTGATATCTTAAGTATTTCATCAAGAATTGCTCAAAGATAATAGTTCTAAAAAAATTTATGAATATTGTTGACTATGTTTTTAGCCAACGACGTGAGAACGTCAAAAACGATATAGCCTTCAAGAGAATTTAGATAACACAGACAGTTTATGAACAAAAAGTAAATAACACAAGAGATTTTTATAGTGGTTCAGCCCCGATTGTCGGTAATAGCCTAATCCACTTAGAGTTGTGATTTATAGATCCATACTCAAGATTAGATGGACTGAGCCAACTGAGTTTCTTCAGTACAAATTGCAAAAATACAAGAGTTCTTTCCAATATCAGCACTTTCTCTCTCTAGAATACTCAGACCCAAATTTCTCTCTCTAGAAAGAAGAAGCAGAAGAAGCCCCTCTCTCATCCCATAAGCCCTCTATTTATAGGCTTAGGGTCATACATACGGTATCCCTTAGAACCGGGATATTTTATTATATTTAAATTACAAAGAAACATTCAATATTTAAAATGTAACAAATCCCCCATTTGTGGGAAGAATGAGAGATTCCCGCATATCTTGTTGAAGTTTTTTCTGGGAATCTTGACTTAGTCTCCTCTAGCTAGTTGATCCACCTCCTACTGACCACCCATGCAAGTGCTGGTCGAACATGTGCATGGTGGTAGGACAAACATTTGTTGGTCGGACGTGCATGGTGGTAGGACATGCATTTCTCTCCTCTAACATGGCACTCTCCTCTAGCATGCCATGTTTCTCCTCGGACCAAATCCTTGGGGCCTCCTAGGAACACTCTCTTGAGTTCTCCTCGAATTGGGGTCTCCTAGGATGCACTCTCCTTAGGGTCTCCTAGGATGCACTCTCCTTAGCTCTCCTAGGATGCATTCTCCTTAGCCTCCTAGGATGCACTTTCCTTAGCTTTCCTTGGACCAAGGTGCACTTGGCTTGGTTATGACATCTTTCAAGCAGTCCAAATTCTTCGTCAGTCTACGGGCCACTGTATCACAACTCTGAGGAGTCAATGTATTTATTGACTATTTAATGTGTCTTTTACGGACCATGTACTGCCATTTGTCACCTCTATTGCCACGTTATTGATCTCCAATTTTTGGGTATAACAAATACAGATTAAGTTTATCAAATAATCAATCTTGATTTCTAAGAAGATTTGAGCACTATTATTTTTCATATAAACTTATAAGAAATAGAAGTGTTCTATTATGAAAAATATATATAAAAAAAAAAAAACTTAGAGAACTTGACTCAATAATTAAAAACAAAGCTTAAGAACTATTCATATTTTTAAGAGAACTGTAAAATAATTAAAAAAAATATATCACCTTTTTTTTTTGAATTTTACAACAAATGAAAAAAAAAACATGCATAAACACCAAGAAAAACACATACACACTACCCCCAAACTTAAATGAAACATTGTCCTCAATGAGTAATCAAATGGAAAAAGTTAAGAACTACTCCCTTGGATGTATGCTTCCTTGATTTGGCTCCTTTGTTTTCTTCTCTTCTTTTCTTTTTGGGCAAGAAGTTTCCTTCAAACTTTTGAAGAAAAAAAAACATGAAACAAAACACACAACAAAAGTGAAATATAAAATGAAACATGAAAGTATGGATTACCTCCCACAAAGCACTTTAGTTTATAGTCTTTAGCTCGACTATAATTTTTTTTCTTTTAACCTACACCCAATCGATGGTGTAGAATTTCATTTGTAGGGTGAGTTACAACTTTGATGCAAATTCCATAAATAATAATTGATAACATCACACCTACAAGAAAATTAGAAATATGCAATTTTAATGGAATATCAATAAAATAAGAAAATTACATATACATATATATTAGACTCCTTTTCATTTTGAGTAAATATACAAATTTGTTCATTTATGGGCTCGTGAGATATAATTATATCTTTTTCATTTTCCTCATGAGCTTCAAGAATTATTTCATCCAACTTTTTTGTTTCATTAGGGGGTTGGATGCATATTACAAGTTCTTCAACAACTTCATTCTCCTTTTCATTTTCAATTTGACTATTTGGATTGAGAATGGTTTGGTTGGGATAAACTTGTTTTTCCGACTCCGTAACAGTTGCAAGTTTCCCTACTATTGTCTCAATTTTTTAGATTGACTAAGATTGGGCTTGTAAGATTTGGTAGGTTGATTGCATGAATTGTTGTAGGGTATCCTCTAAAGATGGGCTCGTTTCTTGTTGAATGGGATATGATAGGTCAGATTGGGCATGACTTTGATTATGCATGTTGAATTCATGCCCTTGATTTATTGGAGACTGGGTATGACTCCATGAAAAGTTGGATTATAGGCGGGGGTAAAAGGGATATCAAGGGATTCATGCATATCATTAGTTTCTCCATAATTTAAATTAGATTGTGCATAATAGTTGTACTCAGAATTCCAACTATAATTAAAATGATTCATATGGTAAAAACTAAATGACAAACTATTTTTTGTAAATGACAATTAAAACAAAATTTATGAGGCACAAGTGCCATCAACTAATAATAATATAATAAAATAAAAAATTAGGAGGCACAAATGCCATCGACTATCACAAAATAACAATAATAATAAAAATAATAATAACACAAAAGCTAGGAGGCACAAGTGTTGTCAACTATAAAAATTCAAAAGATAGAAAGGAGGCACAAGTGTTGTCAACTAAAAAAACAATAAAAATAACTATATAAGTGAGTTTTTTTTATGGGTGGTAAAACCGTCCCAAATTTTCTTTTTATCTTTTTTTTTTAGTTTTGATATAAATATATATTTCTTTATATAGTTTTTTTAAGTGCAAAAATTAAAATAACTAGTAGAAGATTTCACTAACCTTGAAACAAATTTCGTTTCTTTTCTTGCAACTCCCCGGAAACGGTGCCAAAAACTTGATGGACCAAAAACGGGTATGTTTTAAAAATTTATAACTCGCAAGCGCACGAATCGTATATGAAATATACTGCTTGTGTAAGCACGAGATCGAACCCAAAGGAGTTGTCTAAAATAAAAAAGAAAACTATTTTAAACCAAAATTAATAAAGTCTAACCTAGTTCCAAAGATTGATGAGATTTAATGTCATGAACATAAAATAAAATATTTAAAATAAAGCTATTTAAGATAATGAAAATAAACCAATAATGATTTGAAAATAAGTGTTAAAATGAAAGATTATTAAGATACTAGAATCCACAAAATGTAAGTTTAATAATACTTATTAGTATATTGATTCTCAAGTTTTAGTGATAGTTAAAATAAGTCAAACTATCATTTTCCAAATAGATTTATAATTTTAAGTCTATTTATAAAAATATTGGATTTTTCTTCACTTTTCAAAAAAGTATAATTTCAAAGTATTTAATGTGAATCAACCTAATGAAACAAAAAAAACTCAAATAACATTATTTATAAGGCAAAACATAATATTTTTGTTCTAAGCATTGGATGTGTACAATTTAATGACACATCTTACACAAAGAATATTATGTTTTGCAAAAATGATGAACAAAGTGCAATATTATCAAACAATCCAAAATATGAGATATTAAAGATGAAAGACATATATGAAGAAGAAGAATTCATAAACTTTGTTGCATTACAAGGGAATTCAACATACAACATAAACATTATCTAGTTACAAGTTGCTTCATGATCTTAATAATTTTATGAAAAAGATTAGAAGCACATAACTAGAATAGATATTACAAAATAAATAAAATACATACGTGAAAATGCTCTTGAAAAACTCCAAAATAGAAGAGAGAATGGTAGAGAGAAAATGGTAGAAAAGAAGATGGTAACAAAAAATTAAGCAACCTAAAATGGTATTGAAATTCCATATTTATAGCCAAAATGAGAGCATTAAAATAATCAACTTAAATTGATTAAATTAATTAAATAAAGTAAATATGGTATGTAGAGGTAAATTGTAAGGTATAATGATGATGTTGTGGTGAAATATATAAAAAAATTGGGTAAAAAAGGTAGCATTTTTGGACATAGGGGACAAAGGTACAAATGATGGGCTCAAGGGAAATTGTTGGTGGCTTGGTGGGTTGGCTGTGAGGTGATGTTAGACTCGGTTGGGCCTGGCTGAGGAAGGGTGCTAGGCTTGGAGAGGAAAGAAGGTGACTTGTTTCCCGTGGGGTGCAAGGGCTGAAGGAGTGCATGACCTCGGGTGGCTGGAGGCACTTCAGGAACGAGTGGGCCTGGGTAGGTGCGGCCCAGGGCTGGGAGAGGGCAGCTAGGAACGGGCGGGGCCTAGTGGGCTGGAGTGCTAGGCTGAGTCTTCAGCAAGGCACTTGGAAAAATGCCATTTTTTTCCTTTCTTTTCCTTGAAAATGCCACATTTTCCTTCATTTCTATTTCTTTTCAAGAGTAAAAATGCAACAAATTCTCACAAAATAAACATAAATTAAATCATAATTAAATATTTTCAATTATAAAATAAATCAAGTTAATTCTTTGAAAAATTAATTATAACTTAATTTATATTTAACATTTAAGTTCAATAATACAACTTTTTTTTTACCTCAAACTAAACAACAATAATTTAAATAATTAACTACAACATTTTACAACAAAATAACTATAAAAACACACAACAATATATAAAATCAAAATAAACCCAATAAATTCAAAATTACTTAAAAACTTAACAAATCAATTAAAAACTCAAGAACTAAGAAACAATTAGTATATAAAATATGATAAAATAACTCTATTTTGTAGAGTTATCATGCATCATCACCCCCGAGAATTCGACTTTAGGCGCGATGAAAAACTATCCAAACATAGACTCGTTCGCTCTAGCCAACAATCCATGCTTCTCAAACTTTTCCTTTATTTTTTACAACCTTCCCGTACCCTTGTAAGGAACACGATCGACATAATGCCCATCTATAGGGATATTGAGCATCAGACGTTTTACTTTAGGTGCCATATATAAAATAAAAAATACAAAAAAACCATTCAAATTAGATATCCAATAAAAAAACTACAAAAACACAAAATTTTAAAAATGTTAACACCATCGCAATTCCATTGTTAACGCATCGTTAGTCATAAAGACAACCACCATCGTTATCCCATCGCTAACCCATCACTAACCACAATTTCATTTAATGCCTAAAGCGTAAGCATCGCTAACCATAATTTCATTTAACGCCTAAAGCGTAAGCATCGTTAACCCATCGCTAACGCATCACAACTCTCTAATAATTCGAACCATCGTTGTGTCATCGCTAACCCATTGCTAACACATCCCAACTCACTAATAATTTGAACCATCGTTATCTCATCGCTAATAAATTGTTCATTTCTAACCTAAACCATCGTTATAGCATCGCCAACCCATCGCTATTAACTTGCTCAAATCTAAACAACCCATCGCTAACAACCTAATTCATTCATTATCCAATTCAGCATCGCTAACCTGTTGTTAAGCCATTGCTAACAACCTATTCATTCATAGTCCCATTTAGCATCGCTATACAATTGCTAACCCATTGCTAACTCAGCTCAACCCGCTCACGATTCTTACCATTGTTCTCTCATCACTAAACCATCGCTAACCCTTTGCTAACCAAGTTCAACCCACTAACGAATTCCCTCATCGTTATCCCATCGCTGCTGTAATTCTACCCTATCACTAACATATCTATTGTTCTTTGATACTGATGGGCGTCGTTAAACCATTGCTAACCTATCGTTAAAGCATTGTTATCCCTCCCAAACCTAGAAGAAAACCCAGGCTTTTCAAACCCATTCTTCGATCTTATCAAAAATTCCTTTAATTTATTTTAATGGAAATCTAAAAAACAAAAAGCATTAAAAACCGTCCCCATCTTCATAAATTGCTTAATCTTGTCGTTAAAGAAATCAAAACTAAAAAAGAAAAGAAAACAAATCTACCTACATGTGTTTTCCATCAAGAAGACAATGAGGTTGACAACGACCTTAAAGAAGAAAAGGGGGAAAGTCTGGGCGATGAGGTACTCGAATTTGGGATAAAAATTGGGGATTTTGTACTATACCATTGGGGATTTTGAGAATAGAGAAAAAACTAGAATTAGAGAGAGATGGAAATTTGATGAAAGGGGTTTTTTTCACCACAAAATAGTAGAAGGCATATAAATGTGATGTTTTTTAACTGTCATAAAAAAAAATTACCGGCTATTAAGAAGCATAAGGAGCAAGTTTTCCTTCAACTATTGTAGTGGTACTCGACTGGATTCTTAAAAAAAAAAGTACCGGTTATGAATCCATAAACAATCTATAAAATTTCACTTTTAGTAATTATGTTTATAAATTATTTTTAGCAATTAATCTTTTTAAATAAAATAAATTGGTGGAAATTCTACACTTTAAAATAAAAAATCCACATATAATTAAAATTAATACCGACACATTTTTATCGAGGATTAATAATTATTATTATCTTAAGTTTTAAAGACCGATTTTGAACATAATATTGATTTTAAAATTGTGTATAAGAAAATTTTAGATTTAGATTGAAATAAGACCGAATTGGTCCGAACTCCGAACCAAGATAAATTTGCATGTGTCTTATTTGGTTTTCTAATATAAATATCCTTTTGAGTTTTTTGTTGTTAGGCAATTCATTAAGAAAAAATAAATTATTTCTGACAATCAAATTGAGTAGAAAAAATAATATCAATTGATTCTTTTTAGTTAATTTTTAATAAAATTACAAATTTTTTATAAATAATTTTGATATTTTTATAAGTATTATATATACATAAATATTTTCACATATAGAAAAATCTAATCATTTGTCTAAATTGTTAAACAAGATGAAATTGAGGGAGTATTTATGCTAAATTATTTATTTATTTATTAAATTTTGACGGGTTTGCAATAAGTTAAAAAGAAGGGAATATACTCATTTGGTACTTTGTGTTTTTGCAAAATATCATTTTGTTACCTTCTGTTTTCAATAATGCTCATATGGTACCCTGTATTTTAAAATCGTACATATTTGGTATCCTAAATTCAGATTTGATAGATAAAATTTTGTCAATATAATAAAAAATTTGCAACTT
The DNA here is from genome assembly GCF_963169125.1 of Humulus lupulus. Lineage (NCBI taxonomy): Eukaryota > Viridiplantae > Streptophyta > Magnoliopsida > Rosales > Cannabaceae > Humulus > Humulus lupulus. The sequence continues at coordinate 17,867,263 of NC_084801.1, read as the reverse complement.
ACAGAATTGACAGCAGTTTGATTAAATTGATAAAATTTTATCTATCAAATCTGAATTTAGGGTACCAAATATGTACGATTTTAAAATATAAAATACCATATAGCATTATTAAAAATAAAAGATACAAAAATAATACTTTGTAAAAATATAAAGTACCAAATACATATATTGCCTTCGAATAAATAAAAAATAATCCAATTTGGTACGAGATGAAGTGCAATGAATCGAAGGGAGGGTTTGAAGTTCTAAGGAGCTGACACCTTAATTGATCAGAAAAACACTGCCCAACAACACTCCACTCCAACCCCATAAAAGAGGAGACCCAACTATATTTTTTTTCTCTTTTCACTTTTATTTATGCACCGTTTCTAACTTCATGTACATATCATATCACGGTCATTCATTCAAGTCGGTTTCAACACTAGGCAACTTTTTTTTATTTTTATCTCTAAATAGATAAATAAATCGTTTTACTTTGACTTTTTTTTTTTTTTTAAATGGATCGTTTTCCTTTGACTTTGAATAGTTTTATTATATCATCTCTTTCAATATCTCGAAATATAACCAATATCTCGTTACTACATCTTATCATATATAAATAAATAAAGGAGAGTTACTTATTTGGTACTTTGTGTTTTTTTTGTAAAGTATTATTTTGGTACTCTGTGTTTATAATAATATTCATTTGGTACTCAGTATTTTGAAATCGTATATATTTAGTACCCTGTATTTTAAAATCATACATATTTGGTACCCTAAACTCAAATTTAATTAATAAAAATTTTATCAATTTAATCAATTATATAAGGTCCAAAATTTAAATTTAATTACTTAATTACATATAACTAATGACAGTTTGATAATATTGACAAAATTTTATCTATCAAATCTGAGTATAGGATATCAAATATGTATAATTTTAAAATATAGAGTACCATATGAATATTATTGAAAACAGAGGATACCAAAATGATACTTTGCAAAGATATAGGGTATCAAATGAGTAAATTCCCATAAATAAATATATCTTTTATGGGAAAATATTAATATAGTCTCTCTGCTTTGCTCAAATCCTTGATGAACTTCATTCTGTATTTTGTTAAATAATAATTCAAAAATTTTATTTTACAAAACGAATTAAAATGATACTTTAAGAATGATTTTAGTCAAATAATTTTTTAATATAACTAAAATACTCTTAAATTTATAGTTAATTAAATAATAAAAATTAAATTAAATTATTTTAAAATTAACTACATAATTCAAAATAACTTTTTTTTAAAAATTAAAATAACACAAATCCAAAATTAAAAAAAGAACATAAATCAAACCAAAATCAACTTAAATCAAATTATATTTTTGTTCTTGAGTTCATTCTTCTTGGAAACCCAAATTTGTAAACAAAAAATTTCACCATCATCACAAATTAAGAATCAAAACCTGTATATGAAATCGAATCATTTTTCTTTCTTCTATACCCAATTTTATACATAAATTTTCACATAAACTCAGTTGAGATAAACCCAGAAAAATATGAGAAATACCCAGAAAACACATGAACAAAACCAGAAGTACCAGTAAAAACATGAAACAACCCATAAAACACATGAACAAAACCATAAAACAAAGGGCAAAAACAAACCATAATTTTATGGTTTTTGATTAATTTGTTTTTATATTTTAGAAAGGTCTAGTTTTAGTTTTTTTCTTAACTTTATATCATAATTTTACTTTTAAAACTAAAATTATTTTTAATTTTTTAGTTAAGTAATAAATTTTAAGGGAGATACTACAGAGCATCTACTTTTTTGAGAACATTGGTGCAGCCAGTTTGTGTTTTCTACGCCTCGATAATTTTTTTTCAAATTTTTTTATATGATAGTGTACATTGTAATTATTTAAGACACTCTGCAAATTTGAAATTCTAAATTTACAGTGTCGAAATACAAGGTTCAAACAGTTGACTTTTACACTCGTATACAAAAAATAAGCACTAGTGCAACAAGCTGTTTGAACCATATTTTCGGTACCATAATTTATTTGGAATTTATTGAAAATTTGTATGATGTTCTAGATAGCTACAATGTACACCATCATATAAAAAAAAATTTGAATTACATCTATCCAGGTGCCGAAAATAGAAAAATGATGCACCGGTGTTGTAAAAAAAATGAATGTATTGTAGTCGTTTCCTAAATTTTTATTTTAAAATAAATTTAAGTTATTTTCTATTTTAAATTATTTAATTAATTATAAATTTGAGGGTATTTTAGTTATATTAAAAAAATATTTTACCAAAATTAGACTCATGGTATTAGTTTGATCCGTTTTGTAAAACCAATGATTTGAATTATCACTTAACAAAACACATGGATCAATAAAGCATTCAGATAAAACACATAGACCAAACTAGTATTTTTCTTTCTTTTATGTACACCTATAAAAAAATTAATAAAATAAATAAAGCTTAAATATAATAAAAATAATAGTATCATCGCGGATTAGAACATGACACGTATTATATAAATCATTACAGCAAGATCAACTATTTAGTGTTTTCTTTTAATTCTCATTATCAATAAATTATTATATATAATATAAAGAACGACTACAACGCATTATTTTTTTTGCAATACTGGTGGATTCTTTACTGGTGCATTCTTTTTCTATTTTCGACACCTGGATAGATATAATTCCAATTTTTTTTATATGGCGGTGTACATTGTAGGTATTTAGAATATCCTACAAATTTTTAAGAAATTCTGAATAGTTTACAAAACCGAAAACAGAGTTCAAACTGTCAAATTTTACACGCGTATACAAAAAAACAAGCATGTGTGCAACAAACAGTTTAAGCCATGTTTCGGTACCATAATTTATTCATAATTTCTTGAAAATTTGTAGGATGTTCTAGATAGCTATAATGTACACCATCATATAAAAAAAAATTGGGATTATAACTATTCAGGTGCTGAAATAGAAAAATGATGCACCGCTGTTGCAAAAAAAAAAAGATGCGTTGTAGTCGCTCCCTATATATATATATAAATAACTAATCACAAGCAATGTAAAATTCACGTTTGCTTAGTTTTATTGACAAAATTTATTAATTATTTTCATTATGTTTTTATGATTGTCAAATAAATTTTAAGTAATTAAAAAATATTATATATAAAAGAATGACATATTTAAGATACAAAACATTCATGATATTATTTAAATCACATTTCATTTATTGAAGAATAAACTTGTTTATTCTTGACAGAAGATAAATGTTATTCTAATTTCTTATTTAGTTATGTAGTCATACTATTTGTACATACACGACATTTATATATAATGTATTTATTATGTATAATATATTATTATAATTATAGTATTTTATAACATTTGAATTTATATTAATATAATTATTAAATATTTAGTTTTGTATTAAATGTTATTATAATAATGATATTTTATACTATTTGAATTTAATCTAGTCTTGTATTATATATTATTATAATAATAAAATTTTATAACATTTAAATTTTTATTAATACAATTAATAAACATCTAGTCTTGTATTAAATACTATTATAATATAATATTTTATAACATTTAAATTTATATTAATATAATTAATAAATATCTATTTTTAATTAGCTTTAAAAGTATATTTCGTTAAATATTTGAAATATTATGTTAAAGTTAACAAAATAAACCGTTAAAACCAATAAAATTTACAAGCAACGTGCAATGCATATTTGCTAAGTTTTATTTAAAATTTTTTTAATTATTTTTATTAAATTTGTATAATTGTCATACAAATTTCAAATAAATAAACAATATTATATATAAAAAATGACATAAACACAATAAAAGAAAAATTAAACCAAAACATTGTTTATGGTTTTTTTTAAAAATAAATATATAATATGATAACCTTTTATAACACAAACTACTTTATTTAAGGTACAAAATATTTATGATATTATTCAAATTACACCTAAATGATTGGAGAATAAGCTTGTTTATTTTTTATAGAAGATTAATGTTAAGAAAATAACATGTTTTTTTTAAAATATAAATAATAATTTTTTTTAATAAAAATTAAGATTATGTATTATATATTATTATTATAATGATATTTTATAATATTTAAATTTATATTAATATAGGTATTAAATATCTTGTCTTGTTTTAAACATTATATTATAATAATAATATTTTATAATATTTGAATTCATATTAATATAATTAGTAAAAAATTAAGATTGTATATTATTCTAGTAATAATATTTTATAACATTTGAATTTATATTAATATAATGATTAAATATCTAGTCTTGTATTATATATTATCATAATAATGATATTTTATAACATTTGAACTTATATTAATATAATTATTAAATATGCAGTTTTATATTATTTATATTTATAATCATAATATTTGAATTTATATTAATATAATTAATAAATATCTATTTTAATTAATTTTAAATGTATATTTCATTAGGTATTTAATATATTTTGTTAAAATTAATAAAACAAACTGTTAAAACAAAAAAATTTCGTTATTTGCCAACTTTTTTTTATATAAAAGAGATATGAGATGAAATACTTTTATATTATAATATTAATATTGTAATAAATATTACCTTAATAATTAGTGCTTGTTTCAATTTAATCTCAATATAGAGTTAGATATATATATTTTTGAAATGGAGTTAGAGTCAAGTTCCTGATAGGCCACCAATAACTTTTGTTTATGCTAGGAAACATGGGAACAAAGCTGGGATGAGGGGCAGCGAATAGTTAGTTATATGAGGGAAATTATGGTGAGGGGAGGTGTAGGATTCCAAGCTGGGAACTAGAATATAAGGAGAGAACATGACGTGTATAAGGTGTGGATTGTGTAACCAGAAACTTGGGAGAGGCTAGGCTCTCGAATTCCTAGTGTCCTATTGAGACTTAATGCAATTTCATTACATTTCGACCATTTTGTGCAATTCTGTTGTATTCTGGGTTGTTTCTTTTTGCTGGATCTGTTTGATTGCAGGAATTATCTACCAATAGTGGTATCAGAGCACTACGATCCGTATGGCACCAAAGAAGGATTTGCAATTGGAATCGATAGAAGGGAAGATGGAGGAGATTCAATCAGAGGTTTACCGAGAATTACAGGAAGCCAAATCTGAGTTTCAGCAATTTCCTAAAGAACTTGATCTGCTGAAACAAGAGATGCAGAGGTTGCCAGTAATGGAGAAGAAGATGGATTATCTTGTCACTCATCTAGCGACTTTATTGCGAACCCAGGGGCAACATACGCCAGCTGCAGCAACGGGGAGTACCGACCAACACGTTCCGCGGAGTTTGGAGGAAAGCCCAGCTGAACAGATTCCTCCAGTTTCGGCGGCCAGGAGTATTCCGCCGGCCACGGGATCGGCACCACCGCCACCTTCGATGCAGCGGGTATCTTCGTTTGGGGAAATCAACACAGGCCATGATTTTCGGCTTGTGAGGATGGAGCTGCCCCTATTTTCGGGAGAGCAACTCGATGGATGGATATCTAGAGTGGAACGCTATTTTTTGTTGATGAGGATGACTGAGCAGCTTCAGTTAGAATCGGCTATTGTGGCTCTGGAGGGGGATGCTTTGACATTGTTCCAGTGGGAACATCATCGCCGACCGATTACATCTTGGGCATCATTGAAGAGGTTGATATTACAACGGTTCCGGGAATCTCCAGTTGGCTCCATATCTGAAGAATTGCTATCCATTAACCAGACCACTACAGTGAAGGAGTATCGGGTCAGGTGGGAAATGCTTGCCGCTCGGGTCCTCGACGTCCCGGAACACATTCTGGAAGGAAGCTTCATGCGTGGCCTCAAGGATGAGATCAAGGCTGCTCTTCACGTCCTTCAGCCTATTGGGTTAGCCCACATCATGGACACCGCCCAGAGAGTAGAAGAAGGGCAGCAACTCTTTTATTCAGGCCCATTTTTTCGGCCCAGTTCACAGAAGACTGCTCATGGACAGTCGGCCCAGATTCGAAATGCCCATGTTCTTTCACGCACCCAGCAAACCACGTTTACAGCTCCCTCGTCCACGACTTCGCATCCTTAGCCACGCGCAGCTTCTCCGGCGTACGGCGCCGGTCAGCAGAGCAAAACTCCGGCGTTTCGCCGCCTCACAGAAGCAGAATATCAGGAGAAACGGGCCCGAGGCATTTGTTTTAAGTGTGACAAATTTTTTTTCAGAGGGCATGAATGTGATCAGCGGGCATTGCAAGTGTTGTTATTATCAGATGAGGAAGATGTTCCACTTACAGAGGAGTCCCCTCCACCCTCGCCGGAGTCGAAAGAAACGGTGGTCACTGAGGAAACCTTAGCTACCTTATCACTTAATTCACTGGTAGGTATATCATCGGCGCACACAATGAAGTTGGCAGGGCATATAGGGCAGCGGCCAGTTACGGTTCTCATCGACAGTGGGGCAACCCACAATTTCATCTCCATGGATGTTGTTTCAGCAGCGGGCCTTCCTATTACAACCACCACTTGTTATGGAGTATTGTTGGGCACGGGTGGAAAAGTAAGAACGGAGGGTATATGTGCGCAAGTGGAGTTGGATCTAGGGGCGTTGCGGGTAATCACAGATTTTCTGCCACGCGAGTTAGGGGGAGCTGATGTGATATTGGGTATTAAGTGGTTGGAGACGTTGGGCAACATGCAAGTTAATTGGAGAACCATGATTATGAAGTTTGAAATGGCGGGAACGTGGATAACTTTGCAAGGTGATCCAAGCCTATGTAAGTCACCGATTTCGTTGAAGGCGATGATACTTTCAATTGAAAAAGAAGCACAAGGATTTTGGGGTGTTATCTAAGGAAGAGGACGTGAATAATGGTATTCAACCCGCCCAAATTACCGCTGTTTTACAGCGTTTTGCTGCTGTCTTTGGGTCACCACAAGGGCTGCCTCCAAGCCGAGGAAGGGAACATGCCATAGTACTTAAAGCGGGAACGGAGCCGGTGTCGGTGAGGCCATATCGGTACGCTCAAGCCCAAAAAGATGAGATAGAAAGGTTGGTTATGGAGATGTTACAAGCAGGGATTATTAGGCCAAGTACTAGCCCTTTTTCGAACCCGGTTCTTCTAGTTAAAAAGAAGGATTAGCTGGAGGTTTTGCGTTGATTATCAGGCTTTGAATAGAGAAATGGTGGCGGATAAGTTCCCAATACCCGTCATTGATGAGCTGTTGGATGAACTCCATGGAGCACAAGTGTTTTCGAAGTTAGATTTGAAGTCGGGATACCATCAAATCCGGGTGGCAGCAAGGGATATCTAGAAAACGGCCTTTCGTACACATGAGGGACATTACAAATTTCTTGTCATGCCGTTTGGGTTGACAAACGCTCCAGCCACCTTCCAAGCGTTGATGCATCAGGTTTTTCGTGACTTTTTACACAAGTTTGTGCTGGTTTTTTTTGACGATATTTTGGTTTACAGCTCTTCCATGGAGGACCATGCTCACCACCTTTCTTTAGTTTTGGAGAGACTGCAGCAACATACACTTTATGCCAACTAAAAGAAGTGTTTATTTGCTCAAAAACAGGTGGAATATTTGGGTCATGTAATTTCAGGAAACGGCGTGGCAGCTGACCCAAATAAGTTGGCAGCTATGGAGGATTGGCCCATTCCAAAAAATATTAGGGAGCTGCGGGGATTCTTGGGTTTAACAGGTTATTATCGGAAGTTTGTGCAAGGTTATGGACGGATAGCAAAGCCATTGACGGACCAGCTGAAAAAAGACGTTTTTGGGTGGACAATAGAGGCACAAGAGGCGTTTTTCCAGCTGAAGAAAGCCATGTGTTCGACCCCGGTTTTGGCGCTGCCAAATTTTTCTGCACCATTTGTGGTGGAAGCCGATGCTTCGGGTAGTGGATTGGGAGCGGTATTGATGCAAAATGGGAGGCCAATCGCTTTTTACAGCCATGTATTATCCGCTAGGGACTGTCTTAAATCAGTCTATGAGAGGGAATTGATGGCTATCGTGTTGGCTATACTTAAATGGCGTCCTTATTTACTTGGGAGGAGGTTTGTGGTGCGAACGGATCAAAAGAGTTTGAAGTTTCTGTTAGAGCAGCGGCTTGTGGCTTTGGAGCACCAAAAATGGCTCACCAAGCTCCTTGGGTACGATTTTGAGATCCAATACCGTCCGGGTTTGGAAAACAAGGCGGCGGATGCCTTATCTAGATTACAAGGGGACGTTACTCTTGCTGCCATCTCAGTCCCACATCTTATTTCCATACCGGATTTACAAGCACACGTGGCCACAGATCCTTTTTTAGCTAAGGTGAAGCTAAGGTGATTGAGGAGCTGTCAATGGGCAAGTCGTGTGGTGGGTTTTCATGGGTACAAGGTTGTCTCAAGTTTAGGGGCAGGTTAGTCTTACCATCTTCGTCCCCTTTTATTCCACTGTTATTAAATGAGTATCATGGCAGCAAGATAGGTGGGCATTCGGGGGTCTTTAAAACATTCCAAAGGTTGGTGGCGGATCTATATTGGAAGGGAATGAGAAAGGATGTGCAGAAATACGTATTGGAGTGTGCGGTATGCCAACAAAACAAATATTTAGCTCAATCGCCAGCGAGTTTATTGCAACCATTACCCATTCCGGAACAAGTTTGGGAGGACATTTTAATGGATTTCATAGAGGGGTTACCATTGTCGAATGGGTTTGACTCTATTCTTGTGGTGGTGGATAGGTTGAGCAAGTATGGTCATTTTATTCACTTGAGACACCCATATTCAGCAGCATCGGTGGCGGCTGTTTTTGTCAAGGAAGTGGTCAAACTTCATGGGATCCCAAGATCCATTGTGTCGGATAGAGATAAAATTTTCCTCAGCTTGTTTTGGAAAGAGTTGTTTCGGCTCCAAGGGACTGCATTGAAGCAAAGTACAGCTTATCATCCACAATCCGATGGGCAAACGGAGGTGGTTAACCGCTGTGTAGAGACGTACCTTCGTTGTTTTGTAAGCTCCAAACCCAACTAGTGGGCAAAATGGCTGCCATGGGCTGAATTCTGGTACAATACTTCCTATCATACAGCCACTGGAATGACTCCTTTTCGGGTCTTGTATCACAGGGATCCTCCTCCTTTAATTAGATTTGAGCATGGCATCACTAGAGTACCGGTAGTGGAACAAAATTTAATGGAACGGGATGACATTTTGGAACTGTTAAAACTGAATTTACATCGTGCCCAGCAGAAAATGAAGGCCCAAGCGGATAAAAAGAGGAGGGATGTCACTTTTGAAGTTGGGGACATGGTGTATGTGAAGCTAAGACCGTATAGACAACGTTCGGTGGCTAAACGGTTGAATGAGAAACTTTCTCCCAGGTATTTTGGTCCGTTTGCAATCATGGCACGAATTGGAGCTGTTGCCTATCGTTTAAAATTGCCCCAAGATGCCGCAATACACCCAGTTTTTCACGTTTCAGTACTTAGGAGGGCATTGGGACCCAATCAGCAGGCTAGCTCAATTCCTCCTGGATTAACGAATGATTTGGAGTGGCTGCTGGAGCCGGAGGAGCTCTTGGAGGTTCGGCCAGGCACACATACGGAGTCCCCACAAGTGCTCATCAAGTGGAGTAATTTGCCAGATTTTGAAGCCACTTGGGAAGATTTTTCGGTGATTCAAGACCAGTGAGGACAAGGTGAAACTTCTAGCGGGGGTATTGATAGGCCACCAATAACTTTTGTTTATGCTAGGAAACATGGGAACAAAGCTGGGATGAGGGGCAGCGGGAAATTATGGTGAGGGGAGGTGTAAGATTCCAAGCTGGGAACTAGAATATAAGGAGAGAACATGACGTGTATAAGATGTGGATTGTGTAACCAGAAACTTGGGAGAGGCTAGGCTCTTGAATTCCTAGTGTCCTATTGAGACTTAATGCAATTTCATTACATTTCAACCATTCTGCTGTATTCTGGGTTGTTTCTTTTTGCTGGAACTGTTTGATTGCAGGAATTATCTACCAGTTCCATGGCAAGAAATTAGTAAGTAATTCAAACGTGCAATGAATGTCAATAACTAATCAAAAGCTTGTTGGGTTTTGTTGTCACATTTTATTCACTACAATTAACTACAAAAATACCATCACAATTAATCACAATTTTTTTTGTTGGCACAAAAATAAATAAATAAATTATAACTATAGAGTTAATTACTATTTTTTAAAAAAAAAAAAAAAGAGATAATGAATTATATTAAATATACATATAGATAATCACAGCTAGATTTAAACAACTAGGGCTAACATATATATTTATATAAATAAGGAGGAGATGCATTATTACAACTCCTTGACAAAATAAAGTGCAAGAGATTACAAAAATAAAATAAAGAAAAGGTGAGATTTGCATAGCTATATTTAGATTCCTAAACCTAGAGCAAAGGTATAACTTGGCAAATCCCAAATACAAAAATCACAATAATCTCTAATGATCAGATCAGATGCTTGGATTGGATCCCAACATTGTGTTTTTTTTTTGGTTCTTTTTTCTTTTCCCAAAGGATGTTACCTTCCCAAATACAAAAGCAATAGAAGTGTCCCTGCAAGTTTCCACCAAACAAAGCTCTGAGAGTTCTTCAAAATGAAAAGTGAGGGTGCTGAGGTTGAACTTACAGATCTGAAAACACATCAACAATATTCTCTTTTGATTAATATATATAAAAAAAAGGAAAAAATAATTCAAAATAAAACAACTAACATGAAAAAGAAAATGCTATATTTGGCCCATTACCCTGGTCCTGCATAGTTGCATTTTCCATAACCTGTAGTAATACATGATAATAAAGCTAAATCAGTGTTTATATATAACCATATATTGCAAAGTTATTTTTACTTTTTCCTTATTTGTTTGATATACCATTCTTTTTAACTTAACAATAATGTTACTAATATGCTATATATATATATTTTTTTTCAATGAGAACAAAATTGAGTCATAATTCCAATTATATATATTCCATAAAGTGCATCTTAAGTTGTTCATGGAAAGTAACAAGATATCACATAAAGTTTCAAATGGTACTTTCTTGCTTTTTTATAAGTGGGAGAGCAATGGAGTCTTAACTTTTTTAATGAAATCAAAAAACTACTTTTCTAAGTAATAAAACAAAAGTTCCAGCCCAAAAAAAAAAAAGTAATAAAACAAAAGAATAGTTCAACCAAGTATAGCCTACTTCATTATTTATTTATATACTTGAAGAAAACCACCTAAAAAAAGATATAAAAAGTAAATCTCATTGGATCTATTATTAAACAATTTATAATATGAATAGAAAAAGCGTGAAGGCTTAGCTTACTTGGATTGTTTTTGGTTAAAACAGCAGTTCCACCAAAATTGCAAGCAATATCAGAATTCCCATTTTGTTGATAATAGTTATTGAAAGCATAGGAAGCATGAGAGACAAGATTGTCTGGTTGATAACATGGGCCCCCCTCTTGGATGGGCTTACAATCAGCCATTCCAAGCCCACAGGCCCAATCCAATGCATTCTGCAGATCAATTTGAGAGACCCCAGCATGGGCCACACACCATGTTATGCCATCAAGAAATGTTGTGTTGCCTTCTGGTGGTGATAATGTAGTTATTGGCATGGCTGCATCTGCCTTCTCTTGCACCACCACACTTCCTTTTGTCACAACTACAAAAATTCATAAACAATAAACATAATTGTTCATTGGGAAAATAGAAGATGTTTCATCACTATAATAATAACTAATTGCTTGGAATTACTTTTTTGGGTGTATTTTAGAAGCTTATTGTCTAAATTTCCAAGACACATATATAAGTGTTTTTGTTTTGTAGCTACACATATTTTAACTTTATATGCCCTTTGGCTAAACAATGGACCTTTTTAAATGGATGCAATCCCTCTACTACTTTGTATTTTTTTTCAATCTTACGATGATTCAATCACTTCTTTATAAAAAGAAAAAGAAATTTAACAATGCATTTCAATTTTTATTAGGAACACAAATTATTCGGCTTCGGTTGGTTAAGTACAAAAAATAGTTACCAAAAAACCGCATGAACACAAGTCACTCGGCGAATTCACCTGGCAAAACTAAGTTTTAAAATATGACATAGTTGAAAAGTAGTCAAGATGAATCTAAACACTGACATATATGGTTTATGTTGATTCATCAACTAGACAACTATTTAAAAAGAAAAGGAAAGCATAGAACAAGATTATGGTATATTTCTTTATACTATACAAATGTTGGACTTTTTCACTGTTTTAAATGTACTTTTGATACATTTTAGTGATGCCTAACGTATGCATATAAGTTAATTAATTTGATTCCATTAATATATAGCATCCAGTCAGGAGTACTTAAGAAGTAAAGTGGACTTTGTATTTTATAATTTTTATATTCTCCTATCATAGGACAATTCGAAAGGTGACTAGCCATAAGATATAATTTATGGAGGAAATATATATTAACGTGTATATGAGCAATGTACTATGAGAATATATGAAGTGATGTATAATACAACTATATATTTTTGTTTTTCACATTAGAAAAAGTGGGTAGATAGTGTCATAATTGAAAAGAGAGGGAAAATAAGTCAAACAACCTATTCAATGAGGCAAAACAATTTTATCAATCTTTGTACATAGACATATCTAAATCAGCAAAATGGAAATAAGAACTAAAAATAGCATATAGTATTAAAGCTAGGAACATCTAGTAGGACCTGACCTTACAAGTACAACATTGGCTTTAATCAGCTATCAAACAATGAACTTTGGCAAAAAATTTGGGTTGGTGGTATTAAATCTGATAATTTGTGACTATCCTACAAATGTTGATCTTTAAAGTTTAAATAATAAAAAATAAATATATATAAAAAAATAAGAAGAAGAAGAAGAAGAAGAAGTTAATGGAAATCATTTTATTGTTTAATAATATCATGCCATGACAAGTTCTTAGATCAGCTTCTCATTATTATGAATGTAACACAGAACAAAATGACATTGCATACGATTTATATATATTATATAAATATATATACGCTGTAAAATAAATGGCTAAATAAACTTCTTTTAATTTTTTTTAATACAAAAAAAAACCCTTTTTTAAACCTCATTCTCATTAATCTCTAAGCACCAATACTCCATATCATACTCTTCTAGGGAAGAAAGATTTACATTAATACTAAATTAGTGAGAAGAACAAGCTTGAAGACAAGGTATAGTTCTAAGATGAAGAGTTCATCTCAACTTCATAATAAATATATTGATAATATTTTCCTTCCCTATCTAAAAATAATAATAAAAAACACTTATTTTCCTCTGTATTTTGTTTTTAAACAAAAAAACATAGAAGAGCAAAACCCTCTTAACCCTGACAGTGTCAGCTTCTGAATAAGAAGATCCACCAAAATAAACCAATAAACAGAGCCATATTCAAACACTAAAACATATATTCCAAAGTCCAAAACATTATTTAAACACAAAAAATAAAATAAAAAAATCATAAATAAAAAAGTGAAAAGAGACATACCCAGATAGCTATTCATGACCAAAACGCAGAGCAAAAACCATAGCAAGTAGTTCTTTCTCATTTTGGCTCTCCAAGAAGGCAAAAGATGAGACCTTTAATACTTTCTCTACTTATTCCAACTAACAAACTATACTTAGAACAAAATAATACACTATCTTTTACCTCTAACTTAAACTTAAACACACTTTTTCTTTGGTACCAAGGGAGAGAGAGATGTAATGTGAGAAGAGAGTTGAGTATATATGAGAAGAGAGTTTCAAGAATCTGAAGTTCCTTGAAGAGAAATAAAACTTCTTTTTCACTTTTATTTTTAGTTTTTCTTTCTTTTTTGAGTTTTCAAGAGAGTGATGATGTATGTTTCAGAAGCTATGTACTACTACTGATCGCTTTGGCAGTCTATAGAGAGAGGTGAAGTTTTTTTTTTTCTTTCTTTACATTTTCAGAGTTTTATTTGAAAAAAAATTCGAAATATTTACATGTATTGAGGCTTTATTAAGAAGTTGGTTGGGTTTTCAAAGAAAAGAACCAATCTTTCGGCTTTGCTTCTCTCTCAATATATCACGATATATTCCACCTCTTTATTTTACTTCTCACCTTTTACTTGGATTTTGCTATAGAATAATTTTGGAGGAAAAAACAAATACAACAAATTTTTCCTAAATTTCATAAAAGAAATTATATAAATATGTATATTCAAGTTTTTTTTTTAAAACATAAAGATACGACCAGAGTCAATCATTCACAATAAAAAAATTAATTAGATTTAGATAGTGTTTGAATGAAAAGGAATAGAATAGAATGAAATATTCCATTTCATTGTTTGTTTAGTAAAATCAAGTGGGAAATGATTTTGGAATAGAAATCTTATTACGCTGATGGAATTATTATTCCACTTAAAATTGAGTGAAAAAGCAATTTAATTTCATTATTTATATTATTACTAGGTAATTCCAGATAATTCTCAATAATAATCACTAGTTATTTTTATTAGGATACTAAAGTTTTATTTCGTTAAAACAAATAGTATCAAATGAATATATTATTTATTTTATTTAATATTATAAGAATAAAAATTGAATAATGTATATGATTATTCAAATTTAAATTCTTTTTTATTAAAAGAAAATATAGTGTCATATATATATGGATCATTTATAATCAATCATTCATATTTTTTAATACACATTATATATTAATGATAAATTTTACTATAATAAATAATATTACTTATATGTGCATCATTTAATTAATATATATTTTAAATATAGTTAATCAATCATATATATAAATATACATTATATTTAATTATAGTTATGTTAATATTAGAGTCAAAATATCAAAATAACTTTACTAATAAATAGTAACTAAAGGAGAAAATAATAATTTCACAAATAGTTTAGTTGACTCCACTCTTTTATATATATATATATATATATATATATTTGACACATTAATCATACATATTTAAATACCCATATATGGTAAATTTATATTAGTTATTACTAGAGCTGTAAATATGGGCCGCCCGGCCTGGCCCACATTTTTCGTGCCTCCGGTAAATTCGGGCCGGGCCCATATTCAATTCGTGCCGTGCTCGTGCCGGGCCCAAGTCAGGCCGGCCCACTTTTTATATTCGGGCCCAAATTTGGGCCCACTTTTTTTTTGCCAAAAAATGTGAGGATGGAGAATTGAACCCTCCACCTCCTCTTTCACCATCAATGGACTTACCACCAAATCAAATACATTTCTTTGTTTAAATTATAATTTTAGATATTTTTATATACTTTTTAACAATATTTTACACAAAATTATATCAAAGATAATTATTAGAATTTTAATACCTCCTAATAAATGCTAAAAATTTATCTAACAAATATTAAAATAAATTAATATAATTATAAAAATATAAACATTGAAAAAAATAAGACATATATTATCATTTTAATTTATTAATTATTGACAAATAAAAATTTATTATGATTATTAATGTCAAAATATCGGGTTTTTTATCGTGTCGTGCTTTCGGGCTAGTTTGTTCGTGCTTTCGTGTCGTGCCTTCGGGCTTGTCGTGCCGTGCCGTGCTAAGCCCGTGTCGTGCCGTGCCTGGCCCGAGCCCATATTTTTTCGTGCCGTGCCTGGCCCAAGCCCATATTTTTTCGTGCCGTGTCGTGCTCGTGCCTCCCGGGCTCGTGCCGGTTTCGTGCCGTGCTCAAAAGCCCCGCCCGTATTTACAGTTCTAGTTATTACATAATATTTTATATATACAATATTAATACACTAAATTTTATTTACATTAATCTATACATATTTTAACCAATAATTAAAATATTTAGTAGCAGTAACCTTTTTTGGTTTGTAATTTTATTTTTGTTTCATATTTAATATAATGATATCACATTTAATATAATGATATCACATGTAATAGGCCGAGTTAGTTTTATTTCTTTGATATAATAACTTCCTTTTTTACTCCACTGATTTCAAAATCCTTTTTTTAATGATTAGTTTCCTTTCTTGCTATTTTTGAAGCACAAAATGAATGGCAACAAATATTGCTATTGTTTCATCCTCCTTTTCATTTTCTTTGATCCGAGAAGCACTTTTGCTACTATTTCATCTCCATTTAATCTCCGACCACCCATGTTCTCTTCAATATATGGCCAACCACCCGTCTCCTATCCCTTATTCTCTTTAATATCCAACCATCTATATGTGAATACTACTTCTTTATAGCCGCGTCAAGTAGAGCCATATGTGCCTTCCTCCCCGATCTTCCTTCATACCAAGCCCTTATTTTCAATCTCCAATAATGTCATTTTTAATTTTTTGGATTGTTTTGTATGTTAATTTTTTTTCCTTTTATGAATATATAATTATTATTATATTTATTGTTATGGATTTTTCTTGCTATGAATATACTATTAAGTTTATGTTTATTTTTAAAAAAATAATGTTTATTTTGTCAATGTTAAATGAATATATCATACTATAAAAAAATTATTTTTTAATTGTTATTTTTTGCTTTAAATTGGTAGAAGTGGTTTTTAAAATTTGTTGATATCAACCTTCATTATAAATTGTTATGTTTATGTTTAGTTTACTTTTTATAAATACAATGATCTTCTCAAATATTATTGTAGTAAATGTATATAGTTATTATATTTGTGTATCTCGTTTTAATAAAATAAATAGCAACATATATGACAATAACGCTATTATTAAACACCGTTTTCATTTATTTTTATCATGCTATAGAAAAAATAAATAAAAATATTATAGTTAGATGAGTAGGTTATAATTATACATAGTTGTCCTATTTTTTAAAACATTTGTAAATAAAGAGAATAAATAAAAGAATACATTAGAATAGCATGTTATAGTTATATAAATGTTTTTGTTAATTCATTGTTCAATGTGTACTTTTATAATGAATATTTTTATGTTTATTTTTTTTATTGAATTGTTTATTTTTTCACTATATTAGTTTATCATATTAAACAATTTTATTTCTTTTATTTTTCTGAAAATTGTTATTCAAATTTCAAAGAATTAGTCGCCAATTGGTTGTAATATCTCATTTAATTGAGATAATAGTTTGTATATTATATAATTACTATTTGATTTATTAATTAAATTCCTATAACGTTAAATATGGGAAGTTATATATATATAAATAAATTAGGAAGGTGGCTTAATAGGTGGGATGGTGTTTATATAATTATGTTTAATAAAATGGTATATATTGTATATACTTTTGTAAATAATATATGTGATATTATTATAGTAAATTCTTTACTTTTGTTGTATATAAGGAAAAAATGCCCATTATATATTAAGTATAGTTTGATTTTAAATAAAAAGAATAGAAAATAAAATAGATTATTTTATAAGTTTGATTGAAAATAAAAATATGTTTATATGTTTTGCAATACTAAATCTTTGAGAAATAAATTAAGTTATAATTTGATAGTTTATAACATATATAAAGAGTTACATATTTAAATATTTATTATAAATTAAGTAATAAATTTAATTATATAATAAATAACATTATTTATACATTTATTATTTAATATATATAAAAATTTAGTTCTTTTTACTCTTTTATATATGTTATTATAGATATAGAATATGTATTATTGTAGCGTCTTGGAATTATACTTAGCTAGATAGTAGTAGTAGTAGCTTACTATTTTAGTTTTCGTGGTTATTGGTTCAAGCCGGGATTTAGTTGAAAACTCGTAGAGATAGTTATGAATTTTATATGTTTAATCTATGATTTAGAAATATTAATTTTAACATAAGGTTTGTTTAATATAGCTGGTCCTAGAAATATTATTTATTATAACCTAAGGATTAGATAGAATAATTAAGAACGTGACACTTGTTACATGTATGTTTATTAAGGATTTAAGCATTTTAGATGAATAAATTAATAAAGGATAGATCTAGAAGGTCTAGAACCTTCCAGCAGCTGTTAGGATTACGTTTTACTCAGTCAAAGTGGTTTAAACAAACTTCAAGTGTGCTGAAAGTGTGCAAAAACGTGTTTGAAATATCAGCGTATGCCGATATATCGCCTACGATTGATACAGAAAACATGTCGACTTCCCCACGAACGAAACCACAGAAGCTCGGGGCATATGTAGGGGAGATATATCGCCTAGGGGAGGCGATAATCAGTTCCAGTGGCCATTTTTTAATTTTCGTAGAATCCTGAACTAGAAACCACCCTCAACAACTTTGACTCGTTCCTGATCATTTTTTACTGAGTTCTGGGCATCTGTTGAGCGAAAAATGTTATTTTTAATCATTTATTTATTCATTGAAATGGGAGTTAGTTTCACTCCTTGAACTCTATAAATAGGACCATTCACTCAACCATTTTCATCATCTTTCAAGCACAGTTCAGAGCCTCCAAGCTGCTAAGTTCGTTCTAGAGAGAAACACCAGGGTTTGGGGGTTAAAATTTTTCAATCTAAAGCTTTTCTAAACACTTGGAAAGTAAGCTTTCGTGTGATTTCGATGTTTGAGGTATAGATCGAAGCTCTAAGTTAACTAAGGTACCATTAATCTTCAGGCTTAGTCCATTTCCATTATTCTTTTTATTTTTTTATTTTTTTTTCAAATACTAATTCGTTATAATGAATTTTGGTTAGGTGTTTGAGTTTCTTGAAACTTAAGGTCTTCGGTAAGTTACTATCTTGATGGTTTAAATTTTCTTTTCATCTTCTTTTCTTTAGATGACTTATGGTTTCTTATGTTTGGTTTTAGGAGTTTTCAATCTCACTCTTGTCCCCAATATTCCGGTTTTTGGCAAGGAAAATTAGGTAGTTTAGTTTATGATCTAGTTTATGTTTTGTATGACCTAACATTTCGGGTACAATAAATGGGGTAAGTGTGTCACCTAAGGTGTCCAATGACGTATGATTGACTTATGTTCGGTAGGCTTGGTTGCCAAAATTTTATGACGGACCTAAGTTGATGTCCGGTGTATGACTGACTTTTGTCCAGGGCTTAATTGCCACCCCCTATATAAGTACTTATCTTTTAATTATATCTGACTTGTTATTATGATCTATGACCTATAGTTACGATTATGACTTATGACTATGATTATGACTTAGGCTATTATATGACCTATGGTTTTGTGCTGTGATATGATTAGTATAAATAAGTTTTTGTTATGACACATGTGTAATTTAGGATATGTTGATTAAATGATTATATGACTAACTTTTGTTTGTATTTTCCTTACTGGGCTTAGAAGCTCACCCCTTATGATGTTGTTATACAGAAAATTGATGATAGAAAGGTAGGTGGCAAGTGGGACCTAGGAGCTTCGTGATGTACTCGTGGGGACCATATAGTCGAGGAAGATCAAGCGGGCCTATTTATTTATTTTTATTAAAGAATGTTTTCTTTTAAAGTTTTATTTAATGTTGCTCATTTTTATATAAAGACAGTTATTTTATTTTTGTAAAACCATGGATCCATATATTTTATTTTAAGTTTTATTCAATAAAAGAGCAATGTTTATGATTATGACCCAACGCTGTGTTCTCGATAATTTATGAGAAATTAGGGTGTTACAATTATGCTCAATCAATCATACATATTAAATACCCATTATGTAACACCCCAAGTTGCTAATGAGGTTTAGGACCTTGATTAGCGTGCTTGGAGGGCAATAAGTGAATTAATATGCTAATATATGAATTTAAATGAATATGTGATTAGAATGCATGTTTAGGTGGTATAAATATGCATGTGGGCCCCGTTCGCATGTTAAGGGTAAATTGGTAATTTTAGCCCGTTGAGGGCATAAAAGTGATAATTGTATTATGTGATTTGTACCACGTGAGTGTGGTGATAATAATGTAATGCACGTGCCGAGACGGTCCTAGAGAGCTAGATAACTCAAAAGTCACAACGGGATTTCACACCCGGCTCGGGAGGAGCCTAGGGGTGTTGACCCAAACTCTTAAGTCTCCTTGTTTTGATGATTAACAAATATTTGATTATTATTTGTTACTAATGATTTGTTGATTTTATAGCAAAAACTAAAGTGAATTAGCACTTCAAAGTCAAAATTATGACCAAGGGCAAAATGGTCATTTTACCAAGTTTTCCGGAAACGACCCGAATTGGACTTCAAGACTCAAGAAACTCAAGATAAAGGTTTAACTTCATTTCTTAGTCTTGTAAAGTGATTGCAAGTATACTTTAAGTCATAAGTATAGAATTTGGCTCACTCACGCACTAAAAAATGGTGATTTTTTAAAATAAGAAATAATTATCCTAAATTCACTTTTAAGAAAATACATCCCGATACGGTCGTAACGCAATTGGAATTTTTGAAATCGGATAAACGAGCTAAAAGTTATAAAGAATTGAAAAATGGGAAAATAGGCTTAAAACTGTTTTTGCTCTCTGTTTGCCATCCGGAATTCCGGATGGGCAACCGGAATTCCGGTTGCTTCCAACCGGAATTCCGGTTCCCTCATCCGGACTTCCGGTTCGCGGCAGACAGCTTCGCAAATTAATCCCTAACGGCTATAAACGGCTAGTTTTTTCCCAAACTCTATATAAACTCGTCTTTTACTTCAAATTGGTGGTTGGCTGAGCATTTATTACATATACCAAACCAAATCCATTGATTTCAAAGAGCTTTCAAAGTTTAACTCATCCAAACACATATTCACACACTTGAGCCAAAATTTGTATTTATTTCTTCTAAGTGTGCTTGCTAATCACTCTAGGTTTCTCATTGTATTATCATACTTCTAGAGTGATTTTTGCTTGTAATATCAAACACATTCCCATATTGAAATTGAGGTGAGGTTGGCACCGGTTTTGTAAACAACCCGGTTAGAGTGAGATTGGCACTTCAACAATCCGAAAAAGAGGTTGATAGTCCTTGGTGGTGGAAAACTATTGTAAGAGGTTTGGAAATACCTTGGTGAAAAATTCCCGGTTGTAAGGGTTAGTCAAGCCCGCTAACTTGGCTCGATAGTTGAACTCAAAGCTAGGTCCTTAGCTTTGAAGACCAAGGACGTAGGTGGCTTAGTTCTACCGAACCTTGTAAAATTCGAGAGTTTGCGATTTCTTAACCTTCAACTCTTTACATTACAAGTTTAACTATTTGCTATATCTATTTGATTGCCATATTATTTGCTTATACTTGATAAATTTGATTTATTGCATAATTTGGCATATTAAGTTTTAAATTTCCGAAATTAGTTTAAATTTCCAATTCACCCCCCCTCTTGGAAACATATCTTGGGTTAACAATTGGTATCAGAGCAAGGGCTCATTTAATTGATTAGATTTTACAATCTAGAGCATGGCGTTTCCAAGTAATTCACAAAATAACATGTTAGAAGGTCTAAGCACAACTAGAGCACCATTCTTTAATGGAGTAGACTTTCCCTATTGGAAAATTAGGATGGAAACATATCTTCAATCTATCGATTATGATTTGTGGCATATAGTGTCTAATGGTCCTTACATTCCTAAACATGTCATTAATGATAAAGAAGTTATTAAGACATATGAGGCATATGACGAAGAAGATAAGAAAATGCTTTCTAAGAATGCTAAAGCTAAATATGCACTTATATGTGGATTGGATAGAGATGTGTTCAAAAATATTGAACAAGCCTCTACCGCTTATGATATGTGGAAAATGCTTGAAGTCACTCATCAAGGAACAAATGCTATGAAGGAAACTAAAATTCAAATTTATTCTACTCAATATGAGAACTTTAAGATGAAAGCGGATGAAACTATTGCTAACATGTATACTCGTTTCACTACTATCACTAATGGTTTGAATTCTCTTGGCAAGGTACTTTCACAAAAGGAGATGGTGACCAAGATTTTGAGAAGTCTCACCAAAGCCTATCAAGGAAAAGTGATTGCCATTCAAGAAGCCAAGGATCTCTCAACACT
Organism: Humulus lupulus; assembly: GCF_963169125.1. Lineage (NCBI taxonomy): Eukaryota > Viridiplantae > Streptophyta > Magnoliopsida > Rosales > Cannabaceae > Humulus > Humulus lupulus. The sequence continues at coordinate 17,845,238 of NC_084801.1, read as the reverse complement.
TCCTTTGGAAGAACTAATTGGCTCACTCATGAACCATGAAATTTTCATGAGTGCACAAGATGAAGAGGAAGTTGAGAAGAAAAAGAAGACTATTGCATTCAAGTCTTCCTCCTCCCGTGCCATTAGTGAGGACGATGAGGATAGCATGTGTAGCGACATGGAGGACTTGGCACTCTTCACAAAGAAGTACAAAAAGTTCATGAAATTCAAGAAGAACTTTGGGAAGAAGCCACAAAGAGGAAGTGATTCAAAAGAAAAAGAAAGAAGGAGCAAAGATGATCCACCAATTTGCTTCGAATGCAAGAAGCCCGGTCACATGAAGATGGATTGCCCAATGAGAAAGAAAAATAAATACAAAGGAAGGGCAATGTTGGCGGATTGGCTAAATAGTGATGAGGAGGACTCCGACAATGAGGAGAAGAATGAAGTAGCTAACATGTGCATGATGGCTCTTGATGATGGGGTAAGCATTTCTAGCCAAAGTGATTATGATAGTGAAAATGATGATGATAACTTAGAAATACCATATGATGAGTTGTCTAGTTCATTTAAGGATCTATTTAATGATTTTGGAAAATTGCTTGTTAAAAACCAAACTCTTAGAGAAAAGACCAACATGCTATTAAAAGAAATTGAGATTTTGAAATTAAATGAAAAAGAACTCTTAACTAAATCTCAATGTACTACTTGCTCCTCTTATAAGAAAGAAATTGGAAAATTGCATGATAACATAAAAAGCCTTAAGAATGACATATATACTTTTACAAAAGGTAAAGAAGGCTATGAACTTATGCTAGGGAGTCAATCTTGTGGTTTTGGAAAAAGTGGTATTGGATATGATCCTAGTAGGAAACAAAATTTTTTGAGAAACTTCTTTGTAAAACCAACTAGCCTACCACACTTTACATGCACATATTGTAACCAAGATGGTCATACTATTTCATATTGTCATGTAAAGAGATATGCATATCTAGGCAAGACCAAATGGGTACCAAAGGGTTCCAAAACTAACAAGAAAGGACCCAAAGTTGTTTGGGTACCAAAGGCCAACAAATGATTTTATTTTTGTAGGAATCAACAAGGAAGAGCAAAAGCTTGTGGTTCTTGGATAGTGGTTGTTCCAAGCATATGACCGGTGACCCATCAAGATTTTCGAGTTTTAAGAGCAAGGAAAGTGGCTTTGTCACTTTTGGAGACAATTCAAAAGGAAAAATCTTGGGCATTGGTGATATCGGTAACATATACTCTCCATGTATTAAAAATGTGCTTCTTGTTGATAACCTTAAACATAATTTACTTAGTATTAGTCAACTATGTGATAAAGATTTTCGTGTTGTTTTTTAATCCTCAAAATGCTCCATTGAAAATGCTTCAACCAATGAAGTTATTTTTGTTGGAGAAAGGAAGGATAATGTTTATGTTATTGATGTTGATTCCTTTGATAGCAAAAATAAATGTTTAACCGTTATGAATGATAATTCTTGGTTGTGGCATAGAAGATTAGGACATGCTAGTATGGATTCTATTTCAAAGTTGGTTAGAAAAGATCTTGTTGTTGGTTTGCCATCTATTCCTTTTGTTAAAGATAAACTTTGTGATGCATGCCAATTTGGAAAACAAATTAAAACATCTTTTCATTCCAAGAAAGAGATTTCAACCTCTAGACCTTTGCAATTGCTTCATATTGATTTATTTGGTCCTTCAAGAATTGCTAGTCTAGGTGGTAAATACTATGCATTTGTGATTGTTGATGATTTTTCTAGATTTACATGGGTTATATTTTTGAAACTCAAAAATGATGTTTTGGAAAATCTAGTTAAATTTTGTAAGAGTGTGCAAAATGAAAAAGGGTATTCAATCACCTCCATTAGGAGTGATCATGGTGGAGAGTTTGACAATGATGCTTTAGAATTGTTTTGTGATGAACATGGTTTTAACCATAACTTTTCGGCTCCAAGAACTCCACAACAAAATGGAGTTGTCGAAAGGAAGAATAGAACAATTCAAGAAATGGCTAGGTCAATGCTCAATGAAATCTCATTACCTAAATATTTTTGGGCCGAGGCCGTTAATACTTCTTGTTATATTTTGAACCGTGTTTTCATTAGGCCTAACATGAATAAAACCCCTTATGAGCTTTGGAAAGGGAGAAAACCCAACATTGGATATTTTAGAGTTTTTGGATGTAAATGCTATATTTTGAACACCAAGGACAACCTTGGAAAATTTGATGCAAAATCCGATGTTGGAATTTTTATAGGTTATTCAACACATAGTAAAGCTTATAGAATTTATAACAAAAGAACTAATGTTGTTGAAGAATCTATTCATGTTGCATTTGATGAGTCTAACCCTCCTACAAGCAAAAGTGTAGATGATGATGTTGTAGGTTTGGGAGAAGAGGTTCAAAAGCTTGACATTGGAGAATCATCTAACGCTCCATCACAAACTCCCAAAGAGGAACTACCCGAGGAAAAGGTAAATGAAAGCAAAGGTATGGATTCTAACCTTCCTCATGAGTGGAAGTTCAAAAGTGCTCATCCTATAGACCAAATTCTAGGTGATCCTTCACAAGGAGTCACAACTAGAAGCTCCCTTAGAAACTTATGTAATTTCATTGCTTTTATTTCTCAAATTGAACCAAAGAATTTTAAAGAGGCCGAGTTCGATGAATCTTGGCTTCTAGCTATGCAAGAAGAAATAAATCAATTTATTAGAAATGATGTTTGGGAGTTAGTTCCAAGACCGTCACACCAATCGATGATTGGAACAAAATGGGTCTATAGAAATAAGGTAGATGAGCATGGGGTCATTGTGCGTAACAAGGCTAGATTAGTGGCCCAAGGTTACAATCAAGAAGAAGGAATTGATTATGAGGAGACCTTTGCCCCGGTAGCAAGACTTGAGTCCATAAGAATGTTATTAGCTTTTGCATGCCACAAGAATTTTGTCTTGTATCAAATGGATGTTAAAAGCGCTTTCTTAAATGGATACATTATGGAAGAGGTTTATGTCTCTCAACCCCCCGGTTTTCAAGATCACAAACACCCTAACCATGTTTACAAATTAAAGAAAGCATTATATGGTTTAAAGCAAGCTCCTAGAGCTTGGTATGATCGTTTAAGCACTTTTCTTATCTCAAATGGTTTTTCAATGGGAAAAGCGGATAATACACTTTTTATTAAAAGAAAATCAAAAGACATTATTATAGTACAAATCTATGTTGATGATATTATTTTTGGTGCTACTAATGATGTTCTTTGTGAAGAATTTTCAAAGTGTATGCATAGTGAATTCGAGATGAGCATGATGGGAGAGCTCAACTTTTTCCTTGGACTTCAAATAAAGCAACAAAAGAATGGAATCTTCATAAGTCAATCCAAGTATATCAAGGATCTACTTCAAAAGTTTGACTTGGCCAATGCAAAGTCCATGAAAACCCCTATGAGCACCTCCATAAAGATGGACAAGGATGAAAGTGGTAAGGATGTTGACATCACCAAGTATCGAGGTATGATTGGCTCATTATTATATTTAACCGCTAGTAGACCCGATATTTTGTTTAGTGTTGGTCTATGTGCTAGGTACCAATCATGTCCCAAGGAATCCCACTTAAGTGCCGTTAAGAGAATCTTTAGATACTTGATAGGCACAATGAATCTAGGACTTTGGTATCCCAAGAACTCAAACTTTGAAATCATTAGTTACTCGGATGCGGACTTTGCCGGTTGTAAGTCGGATAGGAAAAGTACTAGTGGAACATGTCACTTTCTAGGAAACTCTTTAGTGTCATGGTTTAGCAAGAAACAAAACTCGGTAGCCCTATCCACAACCGAAGCCGAATACATAGCCGCCGGTAGTTGTTGTGCTCAAATACTTTGGATGAAACAAACTCTTAAGGATTTTGATGTTGATTTTGAATGTACACCCATAAAGTGTGACAATACTAGTGCCATTAACCTCTCTAAGAATCCAATCTTGCATTCTAGAGCCAAGCATATTGATATAAGGCACCACTTCCTTAGAGACCATATCCAAAGAGGAGACATTATGCTAGATTTTGTGAGCACCAATTTCCAACTAGCGGATATTTTCACCAAGCCTCTTAGTGATGAGAGATTTAGTTTTATTAGAAGAGAGCTAGGAATGACCAACATAAATGAAATTTAAGGTTTACTAGCTACTTGAATATCATATCTCTCCTTACTTACTTATGCATGTATACTCTCACTATAATATGATTCTATGCATAAATAAGCAAAATCTTATAACACTTGACCTATTAGATATATGTCTTTGAGGATAACAAATTATAGGTCATGATATGAATCTTTGGTGAACTTTGAACTCATTTTTGATTGAGTAAATATGTGAATTTTTGCATATGTGCCTAGTATATGTGTTTATGTGTTTAAACTTGTCTAAATAAGTCTATCTAGTATGCCTATAGGGTTTCTATGCTTGAATTACTCTTTGAACAATTTTTAGGTATGCTAAGTATTGAAAATTTGTTAGTTTTTGCCTAAATGAGTGTTTTTCGCCAAACTTACTCAATTTTCAACATTTTTCAAATCCGTCAGTTTGAGCACCTCACATTTAACACATTTGAACTATTGCAAAAATAATTTTTCGATTTGGTTGCATAAAACTCATTTTTGGTAGACTTCTACTTTTCAAGGCCTTTTTAAGGCATTTTTCGAAAAATCTACCCAAAATGCTCAATTTTCATCATTTTTCAAAACCGTAACTTCCCACATCTCACATTTAACATTATGGAGGTGTTGCAAAAAGAATTTTTCGATTTGGATGCATACAACTCATTTTTGGTAGATTTCTCATTTTCAAGGCCTTTTAAGGCATTTTTCGAAAAATCTACCCAAAATTCTCAATTTTCAATATTTTTCGATTCCGTCACTTCACACACCTCATATTTAATATTATTAAACTGCTGGAAAAAGAATTTTTCAATTTGGTTGAACAGATTTCGTTTTTGGTAGGTTTTTGGCTTTCTTGAATTCTTTTTTAAAACTTACCGTAAATCGTCATTTTTCAACATTTTTCAGATTTTCTTGTTTGAGCATGTTCATTTTCTCATATTTTAGGTGTTAGAAAAAGTTTGGAGTCAATTGGGTTAAAAACAAAGTTTTTGGGCACTTTTTCGAAAAGTGGGCTGGGCTGGTGCACCAACCGGAATTCCGGTTGGCTGTGCACAGACCAACCGGAATTCCGGTTGGCGCCTGACAGCAGCCCTTCAGTTTTTTTTTTTTGCCTTTTTTAAATGCATTTTGTTCAAAATAAAAACCCTACCCACGACTCTTTTTCCCCATTCTGACTCTACACCCTAAAATACAAGCCTCCTCTCTCTTTCCTCTCAAAAATCACTCCCTCAAACCCTCACTTCATCATCCATTTCTCTCCAAAACTCTCTTTCTTTTCTTGTTTTCCCTTCAATGGCCTCATCATCCAACCCAAGGAAGAGCAAGAGGGTTCTCAATGCTGAACAAATCAGGGAGAAAAGGGCTAAAGGCAGAAATGAACCCACTCTCTTCTACAACCAAGAGGACTTCAATAGGTTCCATGAAGCTTTCTCCTCTAGGCCTATTATCAAAGGTAAGTTTTGTGACCTTCCAAGCCTAGCTTGTGTCAAATTCAGTTATCACTTTGAAATGTTAGGGTGGAAATCATTTATCAATATTAAGACACCCATGTACCCTAGGTTGGTTAGAGCCTTCTATGCTTGCATCAAACCTAACCATGCACCCCTAGGAGTTAGAGGCACTATTGGAGATGTCCCCTTTGAAATTAATGTAGAATCTCTCAATAACTTGCTAGGAGCACCAAATGAGGGACTCTTGCTAGAACCAAAAACCACTCTTAAGAATGATGAACTTTTTGCTATGAATGAGTGTTCTAGAGTCCTTTGTGGAGAAGGCCCCATTTTCATCAAACCAAAGTTTCACAATCTTACTTTAGAAGCCAAAATTCTCCAACTTTTTATCATCAACAATCTTGCTCCTAGAAGTGGTCATAAGGATGAGGTCAACAACATCGATATATTCATTTTATACCTTATCCTCACCAAAAAAGCACGAATCAACCTAGGGCATCTTATTCTTCGATTTATTGTTGATGTGAATAAACCCAACATGGTTAAGTCCCTCCCATTTGGCTTTCTCCTTAGCTACCTCCTACCTCTCTTAGGAGTTCCCCTCTCGGGTGAAAAGAAGGTTGATCCTACCGAAGGGGATAAGCTCGGTCCTAAATCTTTCACAAGCTTAGGGTATGCTCTTATCAACAATAAGTGGGTCTTCACTCCCAAAAGAGGCCAAAGAAGGCAAGAGGGCCTTGAAGTAGGCGACGAAAGTGAAGAAGAGGAGAGCTTTGGGCTACCCGCAAGCGAAAGTGAAGACGAGGAGCAAGCCGATGAAGAAGAAGCTCCAATGCCTCAAGCATCTCAATTCAACCTTGAGGAAGCCTTTGCTCGTCTTCACACCGACATGAACACTCAATTTACCAACCTGCGGAGTGACATGGCACAAGGCTTCCAAGATGTTCGTAATGAAATGGAGGAGATGAGGGCCTACATGAGGCGGTTTGGGGGGCCACCATCATAGGCATTTGCATGTTTTTCTAGTCTTGCATTCCTTTATGTTTTATTTTATTTTTCTATGTACTTATGTGTTTGCATGGCTTTATGCCTTATGTATGAATGCTTAAACTATTTAATCTATGTTTGTTTATAATTTATTTTGTGAATTCCTTTGCCATCCTTTTTGATGAATCAAAAGGGGGAGAAGTGATAGGATTATTTTTTAATATTTGGCAAAACCTCAATATCTAAGACTAACAATGTTATTTGAACTTAAGTGATATATTGAGGGGGAGTTTACAAAATCATGCAAAGTAAAACTAAAAGGTAAATTTCTTTTATCCTTGCACACATTAAGGGGGAGCTAATCTAATATTCATATTTAAAAATATCTTCTTTCCCTTGTAAAATAATCAAATATTTGATATCATCAAAAAGGGGGAGATTGTTGACCCAAACTCTTAAGTCTCCTTGTTTTGATGATTAACAAATATTTGATTATTATTTGTTACTAATGATTTGTTGATTTTATAGCAAAAACTAAAGTGAATTAGCACTTCAAAGTCAAAATTATGACCAAGGGCAAAATGGTCATTTTACCAAGTTTTCCGGAAACGACCCGAATTGGACTTCAAGACTCAAGAAACTCAAGATAAAGGTTTAACTTCATTTCTTAGTCTTGTAAAGTGATTGCAAGTATACTTTAAGTCATAAGTATAGAATTTGGCTCACTCACGCACTAAAAAATGGTGATTTTTTAAAATAAGAAATAATTATCCTAAATTCACTTTTAAGAAAATACATCCCGATACGGTCGTAACGCAATTGGAATTTTTGAAATCGGATAAACGAGCTAAAAGTTATAAAGAATTGAAAAATGGGAAAATAGGCTTAAAACTGTTTTTGCTCTCTGTTTGCCATCCGGAATTCCGGATGGGCAACCGGAATTCCGGTTCCCTCATCCGGACTTCCGGTTCGCGGCAGACAGCTTCGCAAATTAATCCCTAACGGCTATAAACGGCTAGTTTTTTCCCAAACTCTATATAAACTCGTCTTTTACTTCAAATTGGTGGTTGGCTGAGCATTTATTACATATACCAAACCAAATCCATTGATTTCAAAGAGCTTTCAAAGTTTAACTCATCCAAACACATATTCACACACTTGAGCCAAAATTTGTATTTATTTCTTCTAAGTGTGCTTGCTAATCACTCTAGGTTTCTCATTGTACTATCATACTTCTAGAGTGATTTTTGCTTGTAATATCAAACACATTCCCATATTGAAATTGAGGTGAGGTTGGCACCGGTTTTGTAAACAACCCGGTTAGAGTGAGATTGGCACTTCAACAATCCGAAAAAGAGGTTGATAGTCCTTGGTGGTGGAAAACTATTGTAAGAGGTTTGGAAATACCTTGGTGAAAAATTCCCGGTTGTAAGGGTTAGTCAAGCCCGCTAACTTGGCTCGATAGTTGAACTCAAAGCTAGGTCCTTAGCTTTGAAGACCAAGGACGTAGGTGGCTTAGTTCTACCGAACCTTGTAAAATTCGAGAGTTTGCGATTTCTTAACCTTCAACTCTTTACATTACAAGTTTAACTATTTGCTATATCTATTTGATTGCCATATTATTTGCTTATACTTGATAAATTTGATTTATTGCATAATTTGGCATATTAAGTTTTAAATTTCCGAAATTAGTTTAAATTTCCAATTCACCCCCCCTCTTGGAAACATATCTTGGGTTAACAAGGGGTACTCTGGGGAATTTCGTGAGTTGAGTTGAGAATTTGTGGCTAATGGTTATTGGTGATTAGGTAACCTGAGTAACCATTAGTAACTGCTGAGAGTAACAAGTTTAGATGGAAAATGGTAGAATTGTAATATAAGTGAAATGACAAGAGTGCCCTTGAGGTTTAGTTAGGAGAGGATAACCATGGGAGGATAGGATAGTAATTTGGCTGGGATATAGATGAATTTGGCTGAGGAAGAATCATTTACGTTATTTTACTTAAGTATAGTCTGAATATTGTGTTGGAAAACTCTAGAGGAAACTAGAGAAAACAGAAGGGAAGGAGAGGAGCTTCTGAATTTCTATGGAATCAAGAAAGGAATTGAGGTCAGAAAACCTAGAGGATTGTTTTGCATATTGAGGTAAGGGAATTTTTATGTGATTATGTTGTGGAATTCAGCTATGAATATCATGGTTTGAGAATTGAATTGTGTGGTTGTTTGGTGGATTCTTGGGGATGAAGCTTGCTTAGGTTCAGTTTGGGAATAAGAGGGATTTGCTTGGAGTTGGACTTGAAGAAGGCTCAGGGGCGAATTTCTACTTGAGGTAAGGGTTTTATGCATCTCTGTTATGTATTAGCTGCTGTGATTCAAGTTTCTGGTTTATTAGCTTAAGTTTCATGAAGTTTTAAGCCAATTTGTGAATTGGGGATTTGATTGTGTGTTTAGGCTTGTTGTTGGTGTTTCTGAGTTGTTAGAGGGTCTTTGTGGGGTTTTGAATTAAATTTGGGACTTAGGTATGCTTTGGGGTTGATTTGGGAGTGTATTGGCTCGGGGAAAATGTAAGAGAAAACCCAGAATTCTGGGTTCGCGAAGGATCGCCGCGGCCCTGTTCTTGGGCGCCGCGGCGCGAGGCTGTTTCTGGGAAGGGGAAGTGCTCTCTGACTTGCTGGGCACCGCGACCCTCTAGGGCAGCGCCGCGGCGCTAGGCTATTTTCAAGACATGGGATTTTGCAATTTTGAGCTTTTGCTCTGGGGGTTCGGGGGATGTTTCCGATGAATTGTTTTAGGAGTTTGGGGATTCCGAGAGTGTGGGAAGTGGTTTTTGATTGGTTAGTATTAAAGGATGTTTTATATGTGTTGTGACTAGGTCTCTGGAGAGGCTCGGGTTAGAGGACCGTGCTCGCGGCCTTGGTGCATCAGAAAGCTCGGGATACAGGTAAGGAACCACTGTTCCCATAGAGCTTGTATGCAGGGCTGAGCCCAATATGTCTGAATTGCAGGGCGTAATCCTTTGATTGAATTTGTTAGTATTCAGTATATGTTTGTTAGGCTATGAATGCGATTAAATGAATGTTCGGCGAGAGCCGGGAACGGCGCAGGCCGAGGTCGGTAGGGGCCGGGAACGGCGTTGGGCACGTTGGGTGCTAGGCCGAGTACGGCAAGGGGCCGGGAGCAGCGTTGAGCACGCGGAGTGCAAGTTGCCAGGGTGAAACCTTATAGGATACCTGGGATATCCTCACGGTGTGGACCGCGAACCCAGGGCCTGGTAAAGCGCCTGGGACGGCATGGCCGTATGTGTTTAGCCCATTGGTGGCCTGATTATATGCTAAGTGTTTGTTGTGCATATGTTATCTGCTTGTGAGGGTTTTCTTGCTGGGCTTCGGCTCACGGGTGCTCTGTGGTGCAGGTAAGGGCAAGAGGAGAGTTAACCAACCATGAGTATGGAGAGCGTGAAGCGGCGTGTACATGTTTGGCCTGCCTGGCTGCCACGACCAGTGGTTTTGGGAGATGGTTGTATTAAAACTTAGATTTTGTCGTCTTGTCGACTCAAACTTGTAAATTATATGTCGTAAATATTTCTAAACAGTATCTTGGGATCCCAAGTGTCAATCACTTAACGATTTGTAGTAAATGAAATTATTTTCAAAGTTTATTTCACTGTTTATGATTTAATTACACTTTTGACCTAAAAACCTCGATTAGCGAGTTAAATGCACGTTTAAAACTCACTTAGTAACGACTCTACGGAGGTAGGGCGTTACACATTATATATTAAGTGATAATTTTATTTTAAATAAAAAGAACAGAAAATAAAATAGATTATTTTTTAAGTTTAATTGAAAATAGAAATATATTTTTTTGCAATACTAAATCTTTGACAAATAAATTAAGTTATAATTTAATTATGTTACATCCAAATTTCGAGGATGAATAAATGAGCCTCGAAATGTAGGCTCGTAAAGCGTAAGCTCAAAACTAACAAGTATTGGTTGAACACTTGTATAAATATGCATGAATCCTGGCCTGCTGTTGTAAGCGGTTGAGCACAAGTTGAAAAACTCGAGCTTAAATTTTAAGCTCGAAAGAAAGAATCTTCTCTGAGGCTTATGGGTATTATTCGAGCCTTGGTTGAAGGCTCGAGGGCATTGGTCCCCGAAAGCCGATGTTTGATTAAACCACCAGCTGAGGAAGAGGATGACTGGAATAACAAGCTCGAAATTATGTCGACCTCGAAAGCGTGTTAACCTTGCATTCGAGATCAACAACACGTTTTGCACACAACAACTATTGAGGAAATCCCTATTCCTTAGGGATTTGGCATTATCCGTTATTAAATCCTAATTATCATGAGATATTATGTATTTAATGTATTTATTTACATTTATTTCAAATTTGAATAATTAGTTGTAAATTCCCGGAATCAAGGGAGGATATTCTGATAACCAGGCCTATAAATAGCCTGGTATTTTTCATTTGTACTCACACACAAAATTGTATTGGGAATACTCTGCTAAATTGCTCTAAAAAATCTTTGAGAGAGTATCAAGATCAATAATATTGACTTATGGACTAGACAAATTTTAACTACTGAACCACATTAAAGCTCTTGTGTTCTTCTATTTTTTTAAAATATTGTTTAGTGCTCTTCAAATTTAAGTTGACGAAAAACGGCATCAACAGTTTGGTGATTTCATTGAGAGCATTAAACAAATCTCTGTATTGTTTAATCAGAAACCTCTTGCATTGCATCAATGGTCGCCACAAACAACCCAGGAGGTGGTGGGCGACCATTGCCCCAAATACCTGAGGAACAAACTTCTCAAACTGAGAATTATCCCCGAAGGCCTGGGAAACAACCGATGGCCAACCACGGCCCAAACAAGGGGAGTGCATCATCTAACTCTAGGGGGCCACCTGCTTCAACCCCTGGGCTTGACGAGGACCTCTCTTATAATCCTGAGAGGTACATACCCATTGTGGAACTAGAGAATTGCAAGCTGCGCCAACAATTTGCCGAAGCCACATGACGAAATGAAGAACTGGCTAGGCAGGCTGTCGAGGTCCAGGCGCCTCCCTGGAGGCCTAGAGGGCGTCCCTGCAGGAGTACGACCGCCAAAAATGTCGAATAGACCTAGCCAAGGCCTAGGGCAAACACTGGCGATAATCGCCCTGGGAGGATTACTCAAGCTAATACTGTTGGTATTTCGACGGTGAGTGCAACTACAAGAACAGGGAATAACCGAGCTCCCCCAGCAGCTCGGAGCACTAATCCTGAACTTGTTAGAAATAACCCGGAGCCAGTTCAGGCCAATTATGGACCTTCCAGGCCCAATAATGGGAGGCCCCCATCATCACCTATAAGGCATCCTCTGTCTCCCATAAGGTACCCATCACCGGTCCGAGAAGCACCTCACCCGACTCCTAATAGGAACTAGACGGGAGAGCATGCACCACAAAGACCTTCTCAGAGTGGCAGCCGAGATAGGAACTGTCGAGCTCGACCTGGACACGGGGGCGAGTGAGAGGAAGCTCGAGGACATAGGCCAGCCCAACCAGCAGGAAGTCACCTGTTGAGATCACAGGTAATTGGGGCAAGAAGGTCGGTGGAAGATCCACCTCGCAACCATCGAACCCCTAAAACAGAAAGAAATGTTAGTTTTATGAATGGGATTTTGGACCTCACTAGGTCCGTAAGCATATATAATATTGAATCCAGGAATATTGGAAAGTATGACAATAATCTTGATCTTTAGGATCATCTGAACCAGAACCGGGGGCAGGCTAATCCTTCGAACCCTGATTTACGGGTACATCTAAATAGCCGAAAGAACCGGTGCAACCAGTATATGGGAACTAGTATAACCCTATACCAGGGTATGGGCTGGAGTTTGTATATGCAATAACTAGTTATCCCTAGCATAGGCTCAACCTCCAGTGGACTTGGTCCAGGAGAGAATTAATCAGCTTGAAAGAGCGTTCAGACTCCTTCAAGATGAAAGGAACAAGGACCCAATGAGGAGCTCGAGCCTTTTGCTCCACATATATCAAACACACCATTCCCTTACGGGTTCAAGATACCACATGTAGCTCCTTTTGACGGGAACTTAGACCTGTACAACCATCTGAGCACATTTAACACTATCATGCGTGCCAGCAACGTTGACTACGAGCTCATATGCATGCTATTTCCAACAACTTTGACGGGACTAGCAAAAAATGGGTTCGATAAATTCAGAAGACATTCGATCTCATCTTCGGATCAATTGGAAAAAGAATTTAAGAAACAATTCAAGGCCATGGTAGGCATCAGGCCCTCGGCCTAAACCTTGACCAATGTTAGACAACAACTGGGTGAGCCTATGGTATGATTGTATACCACTTATACGGAAGGGGGAAAAAGAAGAAGGGAGACAAGTATTTCTCCATTTATACGGTTTACACCAAGCTCACTGAAACTCGAGAGAATATCTTTGTCGCAAATGAGAATCAGGTCCCGTTTAGGCGGCCTGACCCAATGCGAAATCAGAAATCAAAGAGAGACACCAACAAGTATTGCAGGTTCCATAGGGACGTCGGACATACCACCGATGAGTGCCGACAGCTAAAGGACGAGATCAAAAGCCTGATCTTGAGAGGGTACTTCGGACAATACGTAAGAAACTGAAATCTGACTCAAGCGTCGGCTGGACAAAGGGCAGCTTCTACGTAGCCCACCCAGTAGAATACCACCTCACAGGCAAGGGAGGATGATCGACCTCCCCTAATAGATAGGGAGGATGTGGTAACCATCTCTGGAGGACCACACTTTACTGGGATGGGTAGAAATGCCCAAAATAGATATGTGAACGAGCTCAAGATAGGAGACGGGTCTCCCTACGAACCTGAACTGCGAGCTCCAAAGCAACAAAGGGTTGAATCTCAACCCATTACTTTTACAGAAGAAGATGCTTCGCATGTTCAATTTCCCCACAACAACTCTCTGGTCATCACACTTCAGCTCACCAATAAAAGGGTGTGCAGAGTCCTAGTTGATAACGAGAGCTCCGTTAATATCCTTTATAAGGCCACTCTAGAAAAGATAGGACTTATAATTCGAGATTTGAAAGCCTGTGCAACGACATTGTATGGATTTTCAGGCAGAAGGGATTGCCAGCACGGGATCCATTGAGCTCCTGGTAACCTTGGGAGACTATCCAGTCTTGGTGACCAAGATGATGGAGTTCATAGTGGTGGACACCCCGTCTGCCTACAATGTACTCCTTGGGAGACCAGCCTTGATTGGGCTGGGGGCAGTGTCGTGTGTCAGACATTTGGCTATCAAGTTCTCGACATCTAGTGGCATTGGGACACTGAAGGGAGACCAGCTCGTTGCACGGGAATGTTATAGCATTTCCACGAGAGGGAAGAACCAAACAAGTGCACAAGCACTTGTTGTTATGGGGGAAGTAAGTGGAGCTATCTTCGAAATCGAAGAAGAGAACGACCCTAGAGTAGAAGAAGAAAGGGACGATCTCGGACCAAGAGAGGAGCTTGAAGAAATAAAGCTTGATAAGAAAGATACACGAGAGTGGTGAAAATAGGAAAGAACCTTTTTGAGAGAACCAAGATGTGTTTGCATGGTCCCTAAGATATAATAGGGATCAGTCCGTGTGTTATAAGCCATGCACTCAACATAGATAAGAGCTTCCCTCCGAAACAACAAAAAAAGAGGCTACTGGACGATGATAGGAAGAAGGCCCTAAAAGAGGAGGTTGAAAGGCTGAAGGCAAATCGGTTTATCCAATATGCCTTTTACCCTTATTGGATAGCCAATCCTGTACTGGTTCCGAAGCCCAATGGAAAGTGGCGAACTTGCATTTTTTATTCGGATTTCAATAAAGCATGTCCCAAGGATTGCTTTCCCTTACCTCGAATCGATCAGCTCGTAGAAGCCACTGCGGGTCATGGCATCATGTCATTCATAGATGCTCACTCTGGATATAACCATATAGCCATGCATGCGCTAGACCAGGAACACACGAGATTCATGACCGATAAAGGTTTGTATTGCTATAATTTAATGTCTTTCGGGCTCAAGAACGCAGGAGCCACATACCAAAGACTGGCGAATAGGATGTTCATGAGAAAATAGGGAATAACATGGAAGTTTATGTGGATGATATGCTAGTCAAGTACAAACATAACTGTAACCATGTGGACGATCTCGCTGAATGCTTCGCTGTGCTCCGAAAGTACAATATGAGACTTAACCCGCTGAAATTCTCATTCCGAGTGTCCTTGGGAAAGTTTCTTAGATACATAGTGAATGCTCGGGGTATAGAGAGTAATCTCAAAAAAATTAAGATGTCAATTGACATGCCCTCACCTCGAAAACATAAAGATGTCCAGAGCCTAACTGGACGAATAGCGGCTTTTAGTAGGTTCCTCTCAAAATCAACAGACCGGTGCCTACCATTATTTAATCTTTTGAGAGGGGGCAAGAAATTTGAGTGTTTGAACGAGTGTGAACTCGCGTTTCAAGATCTTAAGAAACGTCTCGCTGAACCACCAATCTTGTCTAAGCCAATAACAGGGGAAGTCTTGTACTTATACCTCGCCACGACCGAGCATGCCATCAGTGCAATACTTGTTCGGGAGGATAAGAAGGTGCAAAAACTCGTTTACTATGTCAACAAAATGTTGCTCGGGGAAGAATCGAGATACCCATTAATGGAAAATCTGGCTTTATACCTAATGCACGCATCTCGAAAACTGCCACCCTATTTCCAAGCGCATCCTATACATGTATTAATTGATCAGCCATTAAGGAAACTATTATCCAAGCCTGAAGCCTCCAGGAGATTATTAAAATGGGTTATCAAACTCAGACAGTTCGAGATCACCTATCATCCTAGAACAACGATAAAAAAGCAGGCTTTGGCAGACTTCATTGTCGAATGTACAAGAATCTCTAACGAGGAATCGTAACCCTAGCGTGTGAGCAATGGAGACTTTACGTCGATGGGTCCTCTAATGAAAATGGGTCAGGGGAAGGAATCATTTTGATCACCTCGATAGGAAATCACTTACATTCAACGTTAAGGTTTGGCTTTGAGGCCTCGAATAACGAGGTTGAGTATGAAGAGCTATTGGCATGTCTTTGGATAGCCTCCGAGCTCAAGGCAAAGGCCATCCACTGCTATAGTGACTCCCAGTTGGTTGTTAACAAAGTTCTAGGTGAATATCAGGCTTGTGGCATAAAAATGGCAGCCTATCTGGAGAAAGTTAAGGCAGCATTTGGGGAATTTGAGTTCTACGCTATAGAACAAGTTCCATGGGAGCGAAATTCAAATGCGGACGCATTGGCTAGGGTCTCCACGACCAAGGAAGCCGACACGCTCAACGTGGTTCCAGTCGAGTTCCTACCAACCATGAGCATAGCTAAGCTCGAGGAAGAAAATGTCAACATGATTGACTCGCAACCCACCGGGATGACCTCGATAGTTGACTACCTTGAAATCAGAAATCTCCCATCCGACCGGAACGAAGCTAGAAAACTTATGTACGAAATTCCAAGATATACCATCTTGCAAGGAAAGTTGTACATAAAGGGATACTCTATGCCACTACTTAGGTGTGTAACTCCCCCCGAGGCAAAGAAGATTTTAGAAGAAATCCATGAAGGATTTTGCGGATACCACACTGGGGGGCATAATCTGTCAAAAAAGGTGATTAGGCAAGGATATTTCTGGCCTACAGTCAAGACAGACTCATTTGCGTACGTTAAGCATTGTGATAAGTTCCAATGGTTCACTTCAATACCGCGAGCCCCACCCACTGAGCTTACCATGATGAGCTCCCCATGGACATTCGTGGTATGGGGAATCGACCTCATAGGCTCCTTGCCAACCGAAAAGGTTGGAGTAAAATACATTGTAGTCACCGTTGATTATCTTACGAAGTGGACCGAAGCCGAACCCTTAGCTACTATCACCTCTAACAAAGTCATAGATTTTGTAATAAAAAATATCATTTTTAGATACGGGATGCCCAGGAAGATTGTGTCAGATAATGGGACCCAATTCGATAGCGACTTGTTCACACATTTCTGCACAAATAACGGAATCATAAAAGCTTTTCCTTTGTGGCCCATCCACAGGCGAATGGCCAGGTCGAAGCAGTAAACATTTCGCAATATCATGAAAAAGTCTATTACCTTCCACCATCATCGCATAAAAATGTTGGAGCATCGCCTGGTATTGCTCCAGCATGTCCCCCTCATACCTCTTAGGTTATACCAGGAGTCGAGGGCGAGAATCCAACTCCTGTGATCCGAGCCTTGGACCTCTTTACCAGCCTCGAAGGAGGAAGAAACCTCCAAGACTGGGGGCAAGTCTGCCGTGGGAACCCCCGCGAGAGGAATGGAAGCCCTTTGCCTCTTAGCTGACGGGGAGTAGTCAGGTTCCTCTCGAGGGTTCGATGATTCTCCAGCAGCCGAGGAGCTTGGGGGTGCACCTAACCTTAGGGCTGATCGGGCAATATCAGCTTGCACCATGCGATTTGCAAGGACAAAGAAATTGTTAGCACAAATTCCAAAATGAAAACATAAAACAGTACTAAAGGCTTCTCAGAATCCCACCATAAGCTATGTCTTGGTGCAAGCATTGGAGGTGTCTAACCGTGTCTCCCATCTCACAACTCAAGTTGGTGCCATATTGGCAAAACCAGTTGGCATTAAAGGATGTCACATGGTCTATGGGTATAAAGCCCTGAGGAGGTAACTGTCTCCTTGGGCGGTGAAGATAGATGTCAATCAGATGTAAGTAATCCTGAAACTATTCCCTAGTCCAATGCCGATGCGCAACTTGGCCACAACGGAGAAGTGCGGGAGAAGCTCAAACATGTTTGGGACTTACCCTATCCCCACTACACCAAATACCTCTTTCTATAATACATAATTATAAGCTAATTGGAAAAGTATTATAATAGGTAAGCTAAAAAGTTAAAAAGCGGTAAAGTAAATTTTAAAATGGAGGAAACAAGAAAAATGGGGCTTTCGAAATTTTCAAAGTTTCTTATTCCCATATTTTGTTTCGAAATTTTGCTCTGTAATGTTATGCTCTATAAACTAGAGCGCCAAAAATTTCTCATTCTCTCTCAATTCTTTCTCTCACATCAGATGAAAAAATTCCCTCATTCTCCCAATTCCCTCAGTCGCACTCTCTCATAACTCTCATCTCTTTCTTCCTTGCTCTCACATACCCCTTTCTCGTGCAGGTATACTGACGGAGGCTTCTGGGGACTTTGCGATGTGGAGGCTCGACATGCTCAACAATGCGTGGCTAGCGACGGGGATGTGGTGTGGTCGACGATGCGAGGCTGGAAACGGGGCTGGGTTTGAAGCTTAGAGCTAGGTTGAAGTTTGAGGGTTGGTTAATTTGCAGAGAAAGGGTTGAGAAGAAAGAAAGAGAGGTAGTTTGATAAATGTATATATTAATTAGATTTTTCTATATTAAAATAAATGTTTAGATTTGATTTTCTTCTTCTTTGAATCATATTTTTGTGTTGGGATTCTCTAGAATGTTATGAGATTTGAAAAAATAGTTAGCTCTGACACATACGTTTTGTATATTCTTCTTCTTCTTGTCTATATATTATAGCTTACTTCGCTTTTGTCTTTCTCTTATAAACAAAGCTTTCATTCACATCTCAAAATAAATCTCTTTCTTTTTTTAGAATCAAACAGTGTACATAAGAAGAAGAAGATTAACATTGGTGTTGATAAGATTAGATTGAGTTTGATCGAGCTATATTACCATGGCGGACGATTTGACTTGGCAGTCGAGCAGCCAGGGTAGTAGCTAGCGGTCAACCAATGTGAGGGAAATGTGGAACACGCCGGACGTGTTCCAGCGGAGCAGGTGGCAGTCGACGCATGAGAACGATGAGGAGGAGTTGCGGTGGGCGGTCATAGAGTAGTTGCCGACTTATGATAGGATGAGGAGAGGGATGTTGACTCTGGTGACGAGTAATGGGAGGTTTATGCTTGAAGAGGTTAATGTTACTAAGCTTGGTAGCCAGAACAAGAAGCAGTTAATGGAGAGTATTTTGAAAGTTGTTGAGGATGATAATGAGAAGTTTTTGGAGAGACTCAGGGCCAGAAATGACAGGTAATTGGTTATTGACTGTTTGGTTTATGAGAAAATGAATGAAAAAGGAAAACG
Source organism: Humulus lupulus (assembly GCF_963169125.1). Lineage (NCBI taxonomy): Eukaryota > Viridiplantae > Streptophyta > Magnoliopsida > Rosales > Cannabaceae > Humulus > Humulus lupulus. Next base: position 17,826,434 of record NC_084801.1, on the reverse strand, counting down.
AAAACGAAAACGAAAACGAAAACGAAAATTAGTTTTGAGTTTAACAAGTGTTTGTATTGATGTCCCAGTCCCAGATCTTAAAAATCCATAACGTGATATATTTGTTTATGAAAAAAACAGGGTTGGGATTGAGATTCCTAAGGTTGAAGTTAGATTCCAGAATTTGTCAATTGAGGGAGATGCATATGTAGGAACTAGAGCTCTTCCAACTCTGTTGAATTCCAGTCTTAACATGATTGAGGTAACTTCAAATATTTCAGCTCATACCAATAACTCTATTTTTTTACTCTTAATTTCTTAGTGTAAATTCTCAGTTCTTTAACCTATAATCCCATTTGAATAGGGAATCATTGGAATGATTGGACTCAATCCATCAAAGAAAAGAGTGGTTAAGATACCCCAAGGTGTGAGTGGTATAGCAAGACCTTCAAGGTATGTTCATTGGTAACTTCTACTAATTTTCATCTAAACTCCTTGAAATGCTATATAACTCAAATTGATTTATTTTCAGGTTGACTTTACTTCTTGGTCCGCCTGGATCTGAAAAAACAACATTACTAAAAGCACTTGCTGCAAAACTTGATGATGATTTAAGGGTTTGTGCTCTTCTCTTAATACTAGTCTGATGTATTAAAATGTTTACAAGTTCGGTTATTACGTCTATACTGATAACTTGGGTTTGACTTTGACAAACAAGTATCTAGAAAAGTGACATACTGTGGCCATGAATTTGAAGAGTTTGTACCTTAGAGAACCTTTTCTTATATTAGTCAACATGACCTTCACTATGGTGAGATTACAGTCCATGAAACTTTGGATTTTTCGGGGAGGTGCTTAGGAGTTGGTACAAGGTATAACTTGCTGGTAGAGTTGTCTAGACGGGAAAAAGCAGCTGGAATTAAACCAGATTCTGAGATTGATGCCTTCATGAAAGCCACAGCTATGGATGTAACGACCCAACTATTATAGACTTTGGACCATTAATAAACTACTATACTAATCTTAAGAAAACGTACATATGAAATAACTTTATTTAAAAAATGTAAAGTAAAAATACATAAAAATTCATAAGTAGGACATGGGATCCCATTGTTTTGTAAATAAAGCGTAACATAACTTAAAACTTAAAATTCAATACAACTCAGATGCGGAAAAATACATAGAAAATATGATTGAAAGACTTAAACAACTTCATCCTCGAATTGTACGCGCAGTCCACTGACTCCATTCTCCCTCAATACACATCCCCAAGCTGCCAAGAACCTTCCCGCCGCCAAAACTATTTTCCTGCACATATAAAACATAAGGTAATGAGACTAATGCCCAACAAGGAAAATATACTACAAGCATGAAACACATACATACACATAAACTATAAACTGTAAACTATAATCATATAACTATATAAATACAACATGTATTATAATGGCCATCATACTTCTTGGGACTTGCTAGCTAAGCAATCATATGCCCATAAATTTACGTGGCTAGTTATCTAAACAAGTCATATAAATTTATGGGCCTGTTATCTAAACAATCATATGCCCAAGGAATCTACTATTGGGACTTGTTATCTAAACAAGTTATTTATTTGTTATCTAAACAAATTATGCGATTGTTATCTAAACAATCCTTATACTAAAACAACTATAAACATAACATACTTATAACATAAACATATATCAAAATCATAAAAGCATACAAATCTAACCTATATTTTCCTTACCAAAAATACCGGGATATGAGAACAAGATCGAGACTTTGGAACACTCCTAAAAACCATAATAGAGAGGTAAGTATACTAAGGAAAAGAGATGAAAATAATAACTACACCATCGAAATAATACTTACCAACAAGAATCTTACGTTCAAGATCTTAGATGCCTAACCAAGAATAGAGAATACGAGTTAGGATTTGAGTAGAAAAACTATAAGAACAATACAGAAAGGAACTAGAATTAGGAATACCTTGAATGCTTCTATGACCGAACTACACCTCGAACCAAAATATACTATAAACCTTACTTCCCAAGTGTTTACTAAGCTTATAATGATAAAGATTATAACCCCAACCCAAATGTTTAACACTCTAAAGTAACCTAGCAGCTTGTAGACTCTAAACTCAGCTTGATGAATGAAGAAATGGCTGGGTACTAGGTCCTATTTATAGAGTTCAAGAATGAAAAGATCTTTATTCAGCTTGAATAAAATAATGGATTTTTAATTGAAAAATATTTGAATAATCGTTCAGCAGAGGCTGAAGACTCAGTCAGAAAGATTCTGGACTTATCAAGAGGTTAAGGATTAAAATGAGCTCTGTTTCAAAATCATTTGAAAACCATGCACCACAGCCGATATATCGCCTGTACTGATGCTCCCGAGGCTCGTCGAGGTGGTCGTGCAAAGCTACGTGTTTTTCGTATCCCCGTATGGTGATATATTGCCCCCTAGAGCTGCGATATATCGGCATACGCTGAAATATTATACACGTAATTACACTTTTTCAGCCTAATTTGAATTGAGTAAACAGCCTTGACTAAGCCCTTTAACGATTTCAAAGCTGCTGGCAGACCTTAGGATGTTCAAATATTACTCTTAATAAACTTATTTCTAAAAAATTCTTAATTTCTTATTAAACACACACATGACAAGTGTTAATATCTTATTGGGTCTACCTAAACCTTATAGTATAATAATTATCATCTCCATAATCAGTCATATTAATCAAACCTTAGGTTATAATTAATATTCTTAAACTATAGGTTAAACTTAGAAAATCTACAAGTATTACTACGAGTGTCCAACTAAATCCCGCCTTGAACCAAAATCCACAGTCATAAAAATACTACAACTATTACTAGCTATTATTATTACTATCTAACTAGCTAAGTAAAGTTATTGGACTCTACAATGGAAGGCCAAGAAACCAGTTTGATCACTGCTTATGTTCTAAAGTTTGTTCTCCTCCATTTTGAGATTGCTTGCGTCTTTGAGATTTGAATTTGAATTTGAGATTTGTTCCTTGAATTGGTATTATGCCATGGGGACATGTGATAAACGACCTAAGAGTGCCGAAATCAACACTTGCACACAGGGTGCGGCTGAGCCACTGGTAGCTGAGGACAGCTTATTAATCACTGAGCTCGGTTAAGCTGGTCGGAGTCAGTGGATATAACACTGGGCTTGGCCTAAGTGAGCCAAAGATAGTGGATTATTACAGAGGGTGCGGCCTAAGGGTGTCGACCCTAGTTATTGCATGACATGTGTACTGTTGTTAGCTTGATGTATATGATATGCTGAGTATCTGGATGTTGGATCATTGGTTTGTCAACTGGTGTTCTTGATTAAGTGAATATTATGACTTGCTAGATAATTTATTAATGTCTTGTAAATCATTTGGTTATGCTCTGTGATCTATTTGGTTATCGATATTGATTGTGCTATGATGTTATAGTTTTCTTGTTGGGCCTTGGCTCACGAGTGCTGCGTGGTGCAGGTAAAGGCAAGGGTAAGATGAGTTGACCATGAGTTGGAGAGCTCTGGGGGCGAGGTGTACACTGTCAGCTGCTCGGCTGCCACGGTCAAGGGATTGTACAGGGACGGAAACCTAAAACGTGCATTTTTCCATTAGAGTGGCTTGATTATTTGGTGACTTGGAAACTCTGTCATTATGTTATTTAAACCCTGATTTGGTATCCCATGTACCAAACATTTATTTTAATGAAAATTATTCGTTTAAAACCAAAATTTTCTAAACCTAACCTGTGTATGTCTTTAGATTCACATTTTTATTTAAATGACTTGGTTAGCAAGTCTTGCACTATTTTAAACACACAGTGTAACAGTCTTGGTTATCCAGGGCGTTACATAGATGGACCTAATAGACAGTAGTACAATAGGCTAAGTTGTAGCCTCTACTTGTTTTGATTGTCTTAGCTTTTTCAAACTTTTCCTTTTTGGGGAAAATAGAAAAGAGACATGGAGTAGGAACCAAGAAGATCTGAAAGACTAAATGGCCAAGGTAGAGGCCGAGGCAGAGGTCGAGGAAGGGGAAGGGGGCAAGGAAGAGGAGTAGCCACCACCCCCACATATGAAGAATTTACAGCAGCCCCAGGAGTACCAGAAGCACCCAATGTAGTGGAAGAATCGGCAGTTGCTGCTACTCGAATAAATTTGGAAAGAGAAAATGCCCGCCTTATGGAAAAGCTAAGGAGAAGGGAAGAAGAGTTCCAACTTAACTCAGGGCAACAACAACAAATGGCACAGCAAGTCATCCCCCTAGCACAATTACTGTAGATGGCAGAACCTCGCTACGAGGCAGTGTATGAACGCTTTATAAAGCAGCAACCGCCAAACTTTGATGGCAGATCTGACCCAATAGAAGCAGAAGAATGGCTTCGATCAGTGGAGTCCATTCTATAACATATGCGGCTAGGAAACAAAGATCGAGTCTCATGCGCTTCAAGCTTGATAAAGAAAGATGCCCGCATCTGGTGGGATATAATGAAGCAGACTAGAGATGTGAACGTTATGACATGGGATGAGTTTATCCAGGTGTCAAGAAGTATTACAGTCCTGCGATTCTAGCCATAAGGGTGGACGAATTCATTGCGCTTACTCAAGGGAATTCAACTGTGACAAAATATGCCAGGAAGTTTGATAGGCTGGCTAAGTGCACGGCAGACATGGTACCCACTGAGATGCTAAGAATTCAAAGATTCGTGAAGGGACTGAAACCAATGATAGCTCGTGACATAAAGTTGATTAGGGGAATAACCACTTATGCGGGAACATTAGAGGTAGCCTTGGAAGCTGAGAATGCTGAAGAAAGAATCTGGAAGGAAGGTGCACCAAGTGGGATGCCAAAAGGAATAACAATGAACAGAATGACCACAAATGAAAACATGACGGTGGTCAAAATCAAAAGGTCGACAAGAAGAATAAGATGCATTAGAAAGTTACGGGAATAAGAAGTCGTATATGGAATATCCTCAGTGCTCTATCTGCAAGAGGAAGCATTCAAGAGAATGCCAATATAAGACAAAAGGTTGTTTCAATTGTGAAGAAGAAGGACACATTAAAAAGGATTGCCCAAAGTTGAAGGATCAAAAGAAAGATGATAAGCTTGTGCCAGCCAGAGTTTTTGCTCTTACTAGAGGTGAAGCAGAAACTAGTAATATAGTGGTAACAGGTCAGGTCACTATCTCTAGTAAACTATGCAATGTTTTATTCGATTCAGGAGCTACGCATGCTTTTTTCTCTATGAATATGATCGATAGCTTAGATAGACCATGCAAACCTTTTAAAGATAAGTTTGTCACAGAGTTACCCTCGGGGAAAGAATGTTATCTAGTAGAGGGGTGCGTAGCGTTGTAGTTTGAATCAAAGGAAGAGAATTACCAATAGATTTGATCGAGTTAGACCTTAAGGATTATGATGTAATTTTAGGCATGGACTGGTTAGCAAAATATGGGGCAACGATGGATTGTAAGGGTAGACAGTCAACTTTCAAACAGAAGGCGGAAAGCAGTTCACCTTCAAAGGAGAAGTTTCCTGAACTTGCATACCGATAGTCTCAGCTCTCAAAGCTCAATGGTTAATCAATAGCGGTTGCCAAGCGTTTCTAGCTAGTGTGGTGGACAAAACACGAGAGACGCAGCTCGAACCAAAAGATGTACATATTGTATGCAAATTTCCCGAGGTGTTTCCAGAAGATCTACCAGGATTACCTCCGAGTAGGGAAATCGAGTTTGAAATAGAATTGGCACTTGAGACGGCACCAATATCGAAAGCTCCCTATATAATGGCGCCTACCGAGTTAAAGGAGTTAAAAATACAATTGTAGGAGGTTTTAGACAAGGGTTTCATCCGATCGAGCTATTTGCCTTGGGGAGCACCAATGCTTTTTGTCAAGAAGAATGATGGAAGTATGAGGATGTGCATCGACTATCAAGAACTAAATAAAGTGACGATCAAGAACAAATACCCTTTTCCTCGAATAGACAATATTTTTTATCAACTACAAGGATCTATGGTATTCTCAAAGATAGATTTGTGGTGAGGGTATCATCAGCTAAGAGTATGAGAAGAAGATATCTCAAAGACGGCTTTTTAGACTAGATATTGACACTACGAGTTTCTAGTGATGTCTTTTGGCTTAACAAACGCACCTGCCGCATTCATGGATCTTATGAACATAGTATTTAAGGACTACCTGGATAAGTTCGTTGTGGTGTTCATAGATGACATATTGATTTACTCAAGGATGAAAGACGAGCATGAAGAGCACATGCGACTAGTGTTGGGATGACTCAAAAGTCATCAATTATACGCTAAGTTTAAGAAATGCGAATTCTGGCTAGAGAAGGTGGCATTTCTAGGACACATTGTGCCTAAAAATGGTGCAGAAGTAAACCCAGCTAAGATCGAAGCAGTGAAGGACTGGCCCAAACCCAAGAGTCCCACGGAGGTGAGAAGTTTTCTGGGATTGGTAGGATATTATAGACGATTTGTTGTGGGTTTTCCAAAATAGCTACACCCTTAAAAAATTTGATGCGGAAGCAACATAAATTTGTATGGATGGAGAAGTGCGAAGAAAGCTTCCAAACGTTAAAGGACAAGCTTATATCATCCCCAGTTCTATGTGTCCCAAACGATAATGGAAAGTTTGCAGTGTATTGCGACGCGTTGAAGCAGGGACTTGGATGCGTTTTGATGCAAGACAAAAGAGTGGTCGCATATGCCTCAAGACAGCTAAAGGAGTATGAATAGCGGTATTTGACCCATGACTTAGAATTGGCAGCGGTGGTTTTTGCTCTAAAGATTTGGAGGCACTATCTGTACGGAGAAAAGTGTGAAATCTATACGGACCACAAAAGTCTAGAGTACTTCTTTACGCAGAAGGAGCTCAATATGAGGCAACGAAGGTGGCTGGAGTTAGTAAAGGACTATGATTGTGAGATCTTGTATCATCCGGGAAAGGCTAACGCCGTGGAAGACGCACTTAGTAGGCGGAGTTACGGGAGCTTGTCAACACTTAAGGGGATAGCTCAACACTTACAAGATGATATTAAGAGGTCCGGAATTGAGCTAATAACTGGACAACTAGCTGCCTCACAATCAATTCAACTTTAATGGAGGAAATAAAGGAGAAACAACAAGAGGACGAGTTTCTTCTTAAGATGAAGGCAACACTACAAAGCTAAGAGAATGTTGATTTCTCCTTAACAAAAGAAGGCATGCTACGACATAGAAACCGAGTATGTGTGCCCGAAAGTGGTGAATTAAGAGAAACTATTATGAAGGAAGCGCACACTACTCTGTATTCACTGCACCCGAGATCGACCAAGATGTACAATGATGTCAAGACAATGTACTGGTGGTCGGGAATGAAGAAAGACATAGCAGAATTTGTAGCAAATTGCCTTACATGTCAACAAGTTAAGGCTGAATATCAGAGACCCGCTGGAACTTTGCAACCATTAGAGATTTTTTAATGGAAATGGGAAGATATAGCGATGGACTTCGTGACGGGATTACCAAGGACCATCAAGCAACATGACTCTGTTTGGGTGATAGTAGATAGGCTCACAAAATCTGCTCACTTCTTGCCGGTGAAAGCAGTTTATAACGCTGAGCAGTACGCAGAGCTTTACGTGGCGGAGATAGTGAGACTGCATGGAGTTCCAACGACAATAGTCTCTGACAGAGGATCAGTGTTTACATCAAAGTTCTGGGAAGGTCTACAGCGTGTAATGGGCACCAAGTTAAAACTAAGTACAACATTTCACCCTTAAACCGATGGTTAGTCAGAACGTATCATACAAATATTAGAAGATATGCTGAGGGCATGTGCTTTAGATTTCTCAGGATCATGGAGCAAGTATCTTCCATTGATAGAATTCTCTTACAACAACAGTTATTAGGTGACGATAAGCATGGCACCTTATGAGATGCTATATGGCGAAAATGTCGATCACTAGTTCATTGGGATGAGGTCGGTGAAAGACGATATTTAGGACCCGAGGCTGTAAGAGAAGCAACTGGGGCAGTAGAAAAGATAAGACAACGAATGATTGCCACTCAAAGTTGCCAGAAGAGCTATGCCGACGCTAAGAGGCAAACTGTTGAATTTTCAGTAAGCGATCAAGTCTTTCTTAAGGTTTCTCTGATGAATGGGATTATGTGTTTCAGTATGAAAGGAAAGTTAAGCCCAAGGTTTATAGGTCCTTTTGAGATATTAGAAAAAGAATGGCATGTAGCATATCAGTTGGCTTTACCGCCATTATTAACTGAAATGCATAACGTTTTTCATGTGTCAATGTTGAGAAAATACATATCAGATCCGTCCCATGTGCTCGATTACGAGGCTCTAGAGTTAAAACAAGATTTCAGTTGTGAAGAACGACTAGTACGCATTCTAGAACGGGGAACTAAGGAGTTAAGGTCCAAAAGTGTCCCTATGGTTAAAATCTTGTGGAGCAATAGCACAGAAAGAAAGGCCACATGGGAATTAAAGGAATATATAAGGGAGAAGTATCCCGAGATGTTTGGTAAGTAAATCTCAAGGATGGAATTATTTTTAGTAGGGGAGACTTGTAGCGTCTCGGAATTTTACTTAGCTAGATTGTAGTAGTAGTGGTAGTGGTAGTAGCAGTAGTAGCAGTAGCAGTAGCAGTAGCAGTAGCAACAACAGTAGCAGCAACAGTAGCAGTAGCAACAGTAACAGTAACAATAGTAGCAACAGCAGTAGCAGTAGCAACAGCAGCAGCAGTAGTGGTAGTGGTAGTGGTAGTGGTAGTGGTAGTCATAGTCAGTAGTAGCAGCGGGAGTGGTAGTCGTAGTCGTAGTCGTAGTCATAGTAGCAGTAGTAGTAGTAGTAGCAACATCAGTAGTAGCAGTAGTGGTGGTGGTAGTGGTAGTAGTAGCAGTAACAGTAACAGTAGCAGCAGTAGCTGTAGCAGCAGCAGTAACAGCAGTAGCAATAACAACAACATCAATAACAGCAACAGCAACAGCAGTAGCAGTAGTAGTAGTAGTAGCAGCAGCAGTAGCAGCAGCAGCAGTAGCAGCAGCAATGGTAGTGGTAGGGGTAGTCGTACTCAGTAGTAGCAGCGGCAGCGGCAGTGGTAGTGGTAGTCGTATTCGTAGTAGCAGCAGTAGTAGTAGTAGTAGTAGCAGTAGTAGTGGTAGTGGTAGTCGTAGTCGTAGTCGTAGTCGTAGTAGCAGTAGTGGTAGTAGTAGCAATAGTAGTGGTAGTGGTAGTGGTAGTCGTAGTCAGTAGTAGTGGTAGTAGTAGTAGTAGTAGTAGTAGTAGTAGTAGTAGTAGTAGTAGTAGTAGTAGTAGTAGTAGTAGCAGCATCAGAAGTGGTAGTGGTAGTCGTAGTTCGCAGTAGTAGTAGTAGTAGTAGTAGTAGTAGTAGTAGTAGTAGCAGTAGCAGTAGCAGTAGCAGTAGCAGCAGCAGCAACAACATCAGTAGTAGTAGCAGCAGTAGCAGTACCACTACCACTAATAGTAGCAGCAGCAGCAGTAACAGTAGCAGCAGCAGCAGCAGTAGCAGTAGTAGCAATAGCAGTGGCAGTAGCAGTAGCAGTAGAGGTAGTGGTAGTAGCAGTAGTAGGAGTAGCAGTAGCAGCAGTTATAGTAGTAGTAGTAGCAGCAGCAGCAACCGTAGCATTAATAGTAGCAGCAGCAGTAGGGCCCAGGGAAGGCTAATGTAGTTGCTGATGCATTGAGCCGGAAGGGCCCAGAACAGCTATTCAATTCGAGATAGATATCCGATAAACTAGCGGAGGAGATGACTAGAGTAGGTATAGAGTTGGTGGTTGGTCGGTTAGCCAACATCACTCTTCAGTCTACGCTCCTTGAGCGGATCAAGGAGGCGTAGGGGAATGATTCCCAGTTGAGGGGTTACAGGGAGAACGTCTTGGTCGGAGTGGCTAAGGACTTTTCTATTTCGGAGATGGGGTTATTGAAGTATAAGGGTCGAATCTGCGTTCCGATGGATGCAGATATCCGGCGAGAGATTCTGGATGAACTGCATACCACTCCCTATTCCTTACACCTGGGTACGACGAAGATGTACCAGGATCTGAGAGCTTTGTACTGGTGGTCAGGCATGAAGAGGGATGTGGTGGATTATGTGGCCAAGTGCCTAACTTGTCAGCAGGTTAAGGCTAAACATCAGAGGCCAGCAGGGTTGCTGCAGCCTCTAGGGATTCTAGAGTGGAAGTGGGAAGATGTTGCCATGGACTTCGTAGTTGTATTGCCAAAGACCATGGGACATCATGATTCAGTGTGGGTGAATGTAGATAGGTACACCAATTCCGCCCACTTTTTACCAGTCAGGACGACTTATACTATGGAGCAGTATGCTGAGCTATATGTGAAGGAGATTGTTCGATTGCATGGGGCTCCGAGGTCGATATTTTCCGACAGGGACCCCACCTTCACTTCCAAGTTCTGGGAAGGTCTGCATAAGACTATGGGTAGAGAGTTATGGTTTAGTACTGCTTATCATCCTCAAACAGATGGACAGACCAAGAGGACGATTCAGATATTAGAGGACATGGTACGAGCCTGTGTGCTAGATTTTGGGGGATCTTGGAGTAAGTATCTTCCTTTGATTGAGTTCTCGTACAACAACAGCTATCAGGCGACTATCGGAGTGGCTTCGTATGAGATGCTTTAGAGGAAGTGCAGATCACCTATCCATTGGGATGAGACATGTAAGAGGAGGTATTTAGGTCCTGAGATGGTTCAGAGGACCAATGAGGCAGTTGAGAAGATTAGAGCTCGAATGCTCGCCTCCTAGAGTCGCCAGAAGAGTTATTCAGATCTGAAATGCAGGAGTGTGGAGTTCCAGGTTGGTGACCATGTGTTTCTTAGGGTTTCGCCCTTGAAGGGAGTGAGAAGGTTTGGTATTCGGGGCAAGCTAAGCCCTAGGTTTGTTGGCCCCTTTGAGATTCTGGAACGGGTTGGAGAGGTAGCTTACAGATTGGCAATGCCTCCAGCCTTATCAGGGGTCCATGACGTGTTTCACGTGTCCATGCTCCAGAAGTATGTGTTAGATTCGACGCACGTTCTGAGTTATGAGAATTTGGAGCTGGATCAAGATTTTTCTTATGAGGAGAAACTAGTTCAGATTCTCGACCGGAAGGACAAAGTCTTGCAAAGCAAGACCATCGTCTTGGTGAAAGTGTTGTGGAGGAACAACAAGGTTGAGGAGGCAACTTGGGAATTAGAATCAAAGGTGCGGGAGTGGTATCCCGAGTTATTCAATTAATTTCGAGGATGAAATTTCTGTAAGGAGGGGATAGTTGTAACGACCCAAATTCGCTAATAAGGCTTATGGCCTTGATTAGTGTGCCTGGAGGGAAATAAGTGAATTATTGTTATAACATGTGAGCTTATGTGAATATGTGATAGAGATGCATGTTTAGCTGAATTAAATATGCATGTGAGCTCCGTTTGGATATTGGGGGAATGTTTGTGATTTTAGCCCGTTGAGGGCATAAATGTGATAAATGTGATATGTTTGTGATATATCTATGTAGCATGATCCGAGACAGTCCTAGGGAGCCGTTAGTCAGAAAGTCACAACGGGGTTGAGAATCCGACTCGGGGCGAGTCGAGGGGTAATACGGGTATCAGATGTCTTATGGGGTTATCGGGTTATGGAAATAAATATTTGGAGATATATTTGAGGTTAGAATGTTTAGGAGGGAATATGGGGGAACTTTACCATTTTGCCCTCGGGGATGTTTTTGGTATCCCAAGCCTTGAGGTAACCTTAAAGCTTAAGTTAAATAAAACAAAATCTAGGAAGTCTTTAGAAAATTAGAAACCGACTCTTTCTTTCCCTCTCTCTTGAAGTTGTTTTCTCTTCTCTCTCTCTATTTTCTCTAAGGCACATCAAAGGAAATCTTGGTGAAACTAACTAGAAGCTAAGAAATTGGGCTGGTAGTCTTGGGGAATTAAAGCTTGGAACCTAGAGGATCAACTCAGAGACATAATTCAGCAAGGGTAAGCTTCAAATTACAAATATATTGCTTGAATTTCTGCTGGTTTTCTTAGGGTGTGCATGGTTTGGATTCTAGGATTGGTTTTGATTGCTTGATGGGTGTAGGAATTGGTTCTTGAGTTGGTTGGTATGTTTAGGTTGCTTAAGTATGAATTTTGGGTTTAAGTGTTGGGTTGAGGTGACTTTGAAAGTGTTGGCTCGAAGGAAATGCAGGGAAAATGGTGTTTTTCTGGGTTTGGAGGCGAGGGTCGAGGCCCTAAGAGGGGCATGCCGCGGCCCGTGTTCACGCAAGGCCTGGGGAGGCCACTAGCCTTAATGCACGCCGCGACGCTTGGCCAAGCATGCCGCGACCCGTGTGTGTTTCCAGGGAGGTGTTTAGCCTCTGTTTTGAGGCTAGCCGCGACCCTTGAGGGGTTGGGCCGCGACCCTAGCCCAAGGTGTAGGGTGACTTATGGGTTTTGACTTAGGAACTTAATTGCTAAGGCTCGGGATGGATTTTATCACCCGGATTGATAGAATTCAAGGTCCCGGAGATTAGAATTATGGCTTGAAGCTATTTAGTGGATTAGAACTTGATGGATGAAATTTTTAATGCATTGTGACTAGGGTTTTGGCGAGGCTCGGACTAGGGAACTGTGCTCGGGACATTGGTGCTTAGAAAGCTCGAGACACAGGTAAGAAAACTACTGTTCCCATAGAGCTTGTGTTGCAGGGCTCGGCCCTATGTGATAGTGTTGCAGGGCCCGACCCTATATGACTGTGTTGCGGGGCATGGCCCTTTGACTGAATTTATGTGTGTTTTAATATCTGTTTAATATATTATGTGTATATATTAATGATGGACCGACGATGGCCGGAAACGACGAAGGCCGAGAACAGCAAGGGGCCGGGTGCAGTGTTTAGCACGCGGAGTGCGAGTTGCTAGGGTGAGATCCCAAGGGATACCTGAGATATCCTTACGGTTTAGACCGCGAACCCAGGGCCTGGTAAAGCGCCTGGGACGGCATGGCCGTACTTGTATGACCTGGTGTTGGCTTGATTTTATATGCGTTTATTATCTGCTTGTGACGGTTTTCTTGCTGGGCTTCGGCTCACGAGTGCTCTATGGTGCAAGTAGAGGCAAATGGAGAGTCGATCAACCTTGAGTATGGCGAGCGGGACGAGCAGCGCGTACATGTCCGGTCTGTCTGGCTGTCACAGCCAGGGGTGTTTTTGGGAGATGTTTGTACAAAACCCGAATTTTGTCGTTTAGTCGACTCTGATTATATTTTGAGTTGTAAATATTTCTAAACAATGTTTTTGGGATCCCAAATGTTAAATGTTTTATGAATTTTCAACAAAAGGTTTATTCTCAAGTTTATGACTCTGGTTATGATTTAATTACACTTTTGTCTTAAAACCTTGATTAGCAAGTTAATCGCACAATTTAAACTCACTTAGTAACGACTCTAAGGTAGTAGGGCATTACAACTTGATATCAGAGCGAGCCAAGGTTTATGGTTTCTGGAGAATGACTAAGCATGTACACTCACTGTCAGTTGCAAGCTCGACTCAGGGTTGGTTGGTATGATTGACCATTATGCTGAAATATGTGCTTAAATGCCCTGTTTGCCTGATTATTTGATATAGAGCATGATGAATGATTTAATGCATGCATGATGTCAGGGAATGGCCCGCTATGTGCTATATGTTATTTGAGTGTTATGTGGATTGTTGCTTGTGGTTGACTAATGTGATTGGGAGGTGGTCTAGATGTTGTTATCATGCCTGATGAGTGGCGTCATTGATTGCAGGCATAGTTGTTGAGATGCCTTGTCAATCATCTAGACTCCGTGGCAGTCGGGCCGAGGATGATAACCAGGGTCAGGACCCTCCACCTGCCCCGCAGAATTGGCAACAGATGTTTGCCGAAATGGAAGCAAGACTGCAACGAATAGAGGAAGAACTTTGCCAGTTGAGGAAGCAGGCCCCTCCACAAGTTACAGGGTTACCGATTCAGCAGGTTATGGCGCCAGCGCCAGTCCAACCTGTTGTGGAGAATAAGTGGGAACCTTATATGAGCAGTTCAGAAAACAACATCCTCCCACCTTTGAGGGTGGACCAGACCCACTATGGGCAGAGCAGTGGATGAACATGATCTCCTCCATTCTTGATTTTACGAGGGTTGAAGGAAACGAGAAGGTAGCTTGTGTAAGCTACATGTTCAGAGAGGATGCCCGCATCTGGTGGGATGTAGTGGTTCAAAGGAGGAATGTGATAGTTATGACCTGGGAAGAGTTCAGGAACATTTTCAACGAGAAGTATTATAGTGTGGCAGTCCAAGCTGCGAAGGTTAATGAGTTTATCAACATGCTCTGAAATTTGACTGGTTGGCGAAGTTTGCGCCAGATCAAGTGCCGACAGATGCGGCAAGGAGAGACAGGTTCGTACAGGGATTGAATGTTATGACCGTCCGTGATGTGAAGATCACTTTGGATCCAGAGACTACTACCTACGCTCAGGTGGTAGACAAGGCCCTTACAGTTGAGGGGGCCGAAGACCAGATCTGGAAGGAAAGCGCTGTTAGGCGCGATGCCAGGAGGACAGTGCCTCCTTTCATTGGATCCAATTAGGGTAGTGGCTCCGGTGAGCAGAAGAGAAAGGCCCCAGATTCCTTTACTCCTCCTAGTTCTGATAGGAGGGCACGGGGTAGTTTTAGTGGCCGTCAGGGCGGAAGTGATAACTGGAGGAGTTTCCCAGTGTGTCCTCGGTGTAGACGACGACATTAGGGTGAGTGCAGGATTAGGGCTTGCTTTATTTGTGGGAATGCCATTCATCTGAAGAAAGACTGCCCACAAGCCAGGAAGGAAGAGCCGAAGCAGGGCAACAGTCTCGCTCCTGCCAGGGTGTTCACTTTGACTCAGTCTGAGACGGAGGCTAGCCCCTCAGTTGTGACAGGTTAGATCTCTAGTGCTGGTTCTTCTTATACTACATTGTTTGATTCGGGGGCTACCCATTCGTTTGTGTCTGCTACAGTGATAGATCAGCTGTGTAGACCTAATGTACTGTATGCTAGGGGTTTTCAGACTTTGTTGCCGACTGGGGAACTGGTAGTCTCTAGGAGGTGGATTAGAGCTTTACTAGTAAAGGTAGATGGGAGGGAATTGTTTGCTGATCTGATTGAGCTTGCGATGGATGACTTCGATATGATCCTAGGGATGGATTAGTTATCGAAGTATGGGGCGACAATTGACTGCAAGCGTAGGATGGTGACTTTTAAACCAGAAGAGGAGGTACCCTTTGTATTTGTGGGAACAGCTGGTGGACCGTGCGTACCTATAATTTCAGCATTAAAGGCTAGAGACCTGATGCATGGAGGTTGCATAGGATTCCTAGCGAGTGTTGTGGATATCTCTAAGGTTGTGTCGGTTGGACCGGGGGAGACCAGATTGGTATGCGAATTTCCAGATTTATTTCCAGCAGATCCGCCAGGGCTGCCACCGCAGTGGGAAATTGATTTTGTTATAGAGTTGGTACCAGGAGCAGAGCCAGTATCTAGGACACCTTACAGAATGGCTCCGGCTAAATTGAAAGAGTTGAAGATTCAGTTGCAGGAGTTACGGGATTTGGGGTTCATCAGACCGAGTTTCTCGCCATGGGGTACTCTAGTGTTGTTTGTTAAGAAGAAGTATGGATCTCTCAGGATGTGTATTAATTATAGGGAGCTGAACAAGTTGACCATCAAGAATAAGTACCCACTGCCTAGAATTGATGATTTGTTTGACCAGCTACAGGGAAAGACAGTGTTTTCTAAGATAGATCTCCGGTCAGGTTACCATCAGTTAAGGATCAAAGAGGAGGACATACCAAAGACTGCTTTCCGCACGAGGTATGGACACTATGAATTCCTGGTTATGTCCTTTGGATTAACCAATGCCCCAGCAGCTTTTATGGACATGATGAATAGGGTTTTCAAGGATTATTTAGACAAGTTCGTGATTGTGTTCATCGATGACCCAAATAAGATTGAGGCAGTGAGAGACTGGCCTAGACCGAGCAATGTTCCTGAAGTGAGGAGTTTTCTAGGATTGGCAGGGTATTATCGACGGTTTGTTGAGGGGTTCTCCAGAATAGCTACGCCGTTGACAGAATTGACAAAGAAGAAGAAAAAGTATGTTTGGACAGACAGATGTGAGAACAGTTTCAAAGAGTTGAAGCGGCGACTGATCACCACGCTAGTGCTAAGTCTACTGACAGATAATGAGAAGTTTGTGGTTTATTGTGATGCTTCCATACAGGGCTTAGGATGTGTGCTGATGCAAGCTGGTAAGGTGATAGCCTATGCATCGATACAATTAAAGGAGTATGAGCAGAGATATCCCACGCACGACTTGGAATTGGCAGTGGTGGTGTTCGCACTTAAGATTTGGAGACATTATTTATATGGTGAAAAGTGCGAGATATACACTGACCATAAGAGTTTGAAGTACTTCTTTACTCAGAAGGATCTGAATATGCGCCAGAGACGGTGGTTGGAGGTTGTTAAGGATTACGATTGTAATATCCTATACCATCCTGGGAAGGCTAATGTAGTTGTTGATGCATTGAGCCGAAAGGGCCCAGGACAGCTGTTCAGTTCGAGACAGATATCCGATAAACTAGCGGAGGAGATGACTAGAGCAGGTATAGATTTGGTGGTTGGTCGGTTAGCCAACATTACTCTTTAGTCTACGCTCATTGAGAGGATCAAGGAGGCGTAGGGGAATGATTCCTAGTTGAGGGGTTACAGGGAGAATGTCTTAGTCGGAGTGGCTAAGGACTTTTCTATTTCGGAGATGGGGTTATTGAAGTATAAGGGTCGGATCTGCGTTTCAATGGATGCAGATATCTGGCGAGAGATTCTGGATGAACTGCATACCACTCCCTATTCCTTACACCCGGGTACGACGAAGATGTACCAGGATCTGAGAGCTTTGTACTGGTGATCAGGCATGAAGAGGGATGTGGTGGATTATGTGGCCAAGTGCCTAACTTGTCAGCAGGTTAAGGCTGAACATCAGAGGCCAGCATGGTTGAATTTCTGCTGGTTTTCTTAGGGTGTGCATGGTTTGGATTCTAGGATTGGTTTTGATTGCTTGATGGGTGTAGGAATTGGTTCTTGAGTTGGTTGGTATGTTTAGGTTGCTTAAGTATGAATTTTGGGTTTGAGTGTTGGGTTGAGGTGACTTTGCAAGGGGCCGGATACAATGTTTAGCACGCAGAGTGCGAGTTGCCATGGTGAGATCCCAATGGATACCTAGGATATCCTTACGGTTTAGACCGCGAACCCAGGGCCTGGTAAAGTGCCTGGGACGGCATGGCCGTACTTGTATGACCTGGTGTTGGCTTGATTTTATATTAAGTGTTTGATATGCGTTTATTATATGCTTGTGAGGGTTTTGTTGCTGGGCTTCGGCTCACGGGTGCTCTATGGTGCAAGTAGAGGCAAATGGAGAGTCGATCAACCTTGAGTATGGCGAGCGGGATGAGCAGCGCGTACATGTCCGGTCTGTCTGGCTGTCACAACCAGGGGTGTTTTTGGGAGATGTTTGTACAAAACCTGAATTTTGTCGTTTAGTCGACTCTGATTATATTTTGAGTTGTAAATATTTCTAAACAATGTTTTTGGGATCCCAAATGTTAAATGTTTTATAACTTTTCAACAAAAGGTTTATTCTCAAGTTTGTGACACTGGTTATGATTTAATTACACTTTTGTCTTAAAACCTCGATTAGCGAGTTAATCGCACAATTTAAACTCACTTAGTAATGGCTCTAAGGCAGTAGGGCGTTACAGTGGTAGTGGTAAAAGCAGCAGCAGCAGCAGTGGTAGTGGTAGTGGTAGTCAGTAGTAGTAACAGCAGCAGCAGTAGTGGTAGTCCGTAGTCGTAGTCAGTTGTAGTAACAGTAGCAGCAGCAGCAGTAGTGGTAGTAGTAGTAGTAGCAGCAGCAGCAACATCAGTGGTAGTGGGAGTAGTAGTAGTAGTAGTAGTAACAGCAGCAACAGCAGAAGCAGTAGCAGTAGCAGTAGCGGTAGCAGCAGTAGTAGTAGTAGTAGCTTAGTATTTTAGTTCATGGTTATTGGTTCAAGCCGGGATTTAGTTGGAAACTCGTAGAAATAATTATGGATTTTTTAAGTTTAACATATGATTTAGAAATATTAATTTGAACATAAGGTTTTATTAATATAGTTGGTCCTAGAAATATTATTTATTATAACCTAAGGTTTAGATAGAATAATTTAGAACGTGACACTTGTCACGTGTATGTTTATTAAGGAATTAAGGATTTTAGATGAATAAATTTATTAAAGGATAGATCTAGAAGGTCTAGAACCTTCCCTCATCTGTTAGGTTCACATTTTACTTAGTCAAAATGGTTTAAACAAATTCAAGTGTGTTGAAAGTGTGCAAAATCGTGTTTAAAATATCATCGTATGCTGATATATCACAGCTATAGGGGCCGAGATGTCGCCTATGATTGATACGAAAAATACATCGAATTTGCACGAACGAACCCATGGACCCTCGGGGCATAGGTAGGGGCGATATATCTTCTACCCTAGGCAATATATCGGCTCCACATCCCATTTTCGAATTTTCGTAGAATTCTGAACTGGAAACAACCCTCAACAACTTGGACTCGTTCCTGAACGTTTTTGACCGAGTTCTGGGCATCTGTTGAACAGATAATTCAAATTTATTCAATTTTTAATAATTTATTTATTCATTGAAATGGGAGTTAGTTTCACTCCTTGAACTCTATAAATAGGACCTAGTACTCAGCCATTCTTTTCATCATTCAAGCACAGTTCAGAGCCTCCAAGCTGCTAAGTTTATTCTAGAGAGAAACACTAGGGTTTTGGGGTTAAAGCTTTCAAATCTAAAGCTTTTATAAACACTTGGGAAGTAATTTTTTTGTAATTTCGGTGTTCAAGGTATAGATCAAGGTTTTAAGCTATCCAAGGTACTCATTATCTCCAGGTTTAGTCTATTTCCATTAGTCTTATTCTTTTCATTTTCTTCAAATACTAATTCGTTATAATAACTTTTGGTTAGGTGTTCAATTTCTTTGAAACTTAAGGTCTTAGGTAAGTTACTATCTTGATGGTTTAGATTTTCTCTTCTCTTCTTTTCTTTAGAGAACTTATGGTTTCTTTATGTTTGGTTTTAGGAGTTTCAATCCTACTCTTGTCTCCAATATTACAGTTTTTGGTAAGGAAAATTAGGTAGTTTAGTATTATGACCTAGTTTATGTAGTTTATGATATAGTTTATGTTTGTATGACCTAACATTTCAGGTACAATAAAGGGGTAAGTGTGTCTGGACCTAAGTGTCCAATGATGTATGACAGACTTATGTCCGATAGGCTCGGTTGCCAAAACTTTATGACGGACCTAAGTGACGTCTGGTGTATGACGGACTTATGTTCGGGGCTTAATTGCCACCCCTGTATAAACACTTATCTTTTTATTATATCTAACTTATTACTATGACCCATAGTTACGATTATGATTATGACTTATGACCCATAGTTATGATTTTGAGTATGACTTATGACCTATGATTTATGATTTATGATCTATGACTTACGATTTATGGCTATGACTTAGATTATGATTTATGATATGATTTAGGTTATGATATGACCTAGAGTTTATTGTGGTGTGATTAGTATAAATAAGTTTTGGTATGACTTTGGTGAAATTTATGATATGTTTGATTATATGACTAACTCTTGTTTGTATTTTCTTACTGGACTTAGAAGCTCACTCCTTATGATGTTGTTATTTTAGGCAATTAAGGATAGAAATGCCAGTGGCGAGTGGGGACCTAAGAGCTTCGTGATGTACTTGTGGGGATCATATAGTCGAGGAAGATCAAACAGGCCTATTTTTATTAAAGCATGTTATTTTAAAGTTTTACTTAAATGTTGCTCATTTTTATGTTAAAGACAATTATTTTATTTTTGTAAAACCATGCATCCATGTAATTGTTTTCAAGTTTTTATTCAATAAAAGAGCAATATTTACGATTATGACCCAACGCTGTGTTCTCAATAATTTTTGAGAAATTTGGGCGTTACAGTATGTACTAGCTGAAGTGGTTTTGTGACTCTTGAACCTTTAGCAGAGAAAGGTCTCTTGGTCATCTTTCTTTCTAAACATGATTCAAGAGATCCAATAGATAGTTCTCTTAAAGGACCATCATTTACAAGCCTATTAATTATGTCTAGACCAATATGACCCAATCTCAAGTGCCACAGATATGTTTCACTATTGGAATCAATCTTTTGTCGTTTAATAGATCTAGGATTAGCTGTTTTAAATAATTCAGAATTATAAAAAAAATTGTCATTCATTATAAGTATGTAAATTTTATTTATCCCAAAGCATTTGCATAACAAGAAATAAATGTTATGCAAAAATAGAAATAAGTTTCCAAACATTAATAATCAAAATTACTAATAATAAACTAAATTTCTAGACTATAGTTTTCTTTGTTCAAAGAAATCTAAAATTTCTAAAACAAAATAAAGAAATTTAAATTGTTCAACTAACAATAAAATTACTAAATAAACTACTCTCCAACTCCTGCAGCTTTACTCGCTATCAAAATCCTCATCAGTCTCTTCCTCCTTTTCAGGGTTCTGATCCTGCAAAAGGAAAAAACAAAAGAAAAATAGAATAGTGGCATATATTTTTGAATCTACTATCTAAAAATTTGAATATGTTATTCATAGTTTTTGAATCTACTATTCAAAATTGAAAAAATATATGTAAATCATATTTACCTTTTTCGTTTGATACAAACGATGACACTCAACAAAGACTTCCTCTGTCATTGCTCGCCACATCTCATGTGCTGAGGTATAGTGTATATATTTTTTCTTTGTTTCGGCAGGCATGGTTGAAAGCATGCAATAACGTGCCAGCCAATCAAATTTCATCAAATTTGCATATTTTTCTTCTGCTTCATAGCAAGTAGCCAAAGGTGGTTCCGTTGGAGGTTTGTTATAGACGGTTGACATCAACTTATTATACGAAAAAATGGTCAATATGCCTCGAAACCAGTGTTGCATGTTTTCAGGTTCAAAAACCAAAGATTTGAGAAAGGCATCGGTGTGTAATTCACCAATAGACATATTTGCTGGGAATAAATAAATAAACTAAAATGAATTTATGCATATAATATATATCAATAATTTTTAGAATAGTAAACGTGATGCATGAATTCAACAATTAAAGAACACTTAAAAAATAATTACTAATTCCACGATTAATTAATTTGAACATTAATGGACCAGCCTTAGGGTAGGCCAGACTAATTCCAAATTAATTTTGAGATAAGTTCTAAAATTTATAAGTGAAAACTTAAATCAATATTTCTCTTTTGACTTATAAACAACCGCTTTTTGGTCAAGAATACACTAGTCTGCTTGAAAGCGTAATGTACCTTGTGAGTGTAACCCATTATCTTAGATCAATGACTTAGCTCAAGAGTGTGCCTTAGGGTCAGTCAAACTTGAAATACATCATTAAATCCTATTCTTGAAAAAGAACTTTGCCTTGAGAATAACAAAGTCGGAAGTCTTCCTTAGGGGGACACAAGCAATGGTGCCACGAGGCCCTTTCTCTGCTACCTCGGTGCCAACTAATAATGGAGACCATGAGACTTATTGTCATAACTCCCTCTCCCACTCACTATTTTAGAATATGTGTTTTCTCAAAACATCCTATGCTTTTTAATTGGTTGTAAAAATAAAGTGATCTATTTTTACCAAATGATATTTCAATAATTACTAATCAAATTAAGCAAAATAATTTTTTTAGAACTATGCCCTAATTAATTCAATTTTAATTTACTATAATTACTAAGAATATCATTTATTTATTTAATAATTTTTTTTATTAAATGCTAGAAATTAAACAACTTTTAAAATCTATTTCTGCTCTTGAACTAGTTAAAACTAGATTTATTATTATATGGTTCATCACATAAAGCATATAATCACAAAAGGACAATCCTAAGGCATGTTTCTTACTCATATGAGATACATGCACAATTTTAAATATTGTGTGGGTTATATGTATGGCATGTCAAAAATGCATGATAAAGTATTAAATAATTTAATCGCATTCAAACATTTAAATAAATAAATAAATGCAGACCAGGTGTCTTGGGTATTTCTAGAAAAATTACAACACTTGCAAAAATATACACAAAAATGTAAGAAACTAAATAAGACCCAAAGAGATCTCTTTCTTCAACTTTGGGCCTTCACAAGTAGTCTTGATCCAGTAAGCCATTTATCCATTTAATTTTGAATTAAAATAACTTTTGATTATCTTAAACAAATTTTAAGAATAATTAACTTGGATTTTAATGCCTAATAAGTTATTAGGCCCAGTTTTGAATTTGGGCTCATATAATTAATTCAAAATAATTTTTTTTAATTATGGGCAAAAATTTATTAGACCCATAATTTAAATGGATAACAATGTGCAAACCTTATGATTAAAAACCCTAGGGCTGGCGGCACAAATAGGATCCGCATGGGGCATGCGGCAAGCAGTTGGGAGGTGCGGCTGTGGCGCACGGGCTGCTGCTGGTGGCTCGGCATGGGTGCGCGGGGCTGGCAAGGTGCGCAGGGGTGCGCGCGCATGCTGCTGGCGTAGGCGCAGGGGCGCACGACTGGGCGAGGTGCGCAGGCGCGTGAGTGGGCGAGCTGCGCAGGGCGTAGGCGTGCGGGTGGGTGAGGCTCGGGCTTCGGGGCACGGAACCCGGGGCTCGGGCCTTACATAATTTTTTCGAATAATTTAATGCAGAAACTTAAATTACAAAAAATTCCTATGCCCCAAAATGGCTTACATTTTTCATCTAGAATTTTAAGAACAATTCCTAAACTAAAAACACCATATAATTAACGACCCTTAAGAATAAACTATAATCATACATACATCCATCCATTCACATATATTACAATAACATAAGAATGCATATTATGCCCACACAGTAATTAATGTATGCAGAGATTAATGACCGCTCTGGTACCAATTGTTAGGAACGAGTTTCCTAATACGCAGCGGAATGGTGATGGATTGGCCCAATGTACAACAAAAAAATTTGTAAAATATTTAATCTACCTTTAAATATGTGGACCCATTAATATACATACATTAATCATAAGCAAGATAGGAATAAAAATCATACATCTTGAAGCCTATCAAGTGTCATTGCTTTCTTTTCGTAATAAGAACGATCTTCCTATCCAAGTTGCTCCCAGGTACTCACACCAAGATCTTCCACAGCATTCTCTACACCACAAGAAGTGTGTGGGTACTTAGAGAATAAATGATAGTTAATTTGTGATTCTACTTTATGTACTCAAATATGAGATTAAGATAATAGGCCTGAGAATGGGTTCTTTATCTTTTCAGGGAGAAATTGAAAAGTATCGTTCTATTTTTCAGAGAGCGAATGATTGTCTTCTATTTTGTGACAAGTCTTACTTAATATAGAAAATATTTAATTTAAAAAATAAATCTGAAACTAACTTACAATTTATCCTTTAATTAATTAATTAATTATCTTATTAATGAAAATATCCAAAAACTAATTTTTTGAATTATCCATTAATTGATTAATTAAATAAATAAAATTGAAAAATCTGTCCCTGAAAAATATGCAGTACACGACCACACACAGTCCAGACTGTGTGGTCGTGTACCACCCTAATTTTTAGGGATATTTGATTTTTCTATTTTTATTTAATTATTTATTCAAACTACTTTGTCAGATAAAAATCTAACAACCTGATAACTAATTCAAATTTAAATTAAATATATTTTTAACTAATTATCAAATATAATTAATTATTTGAATAAATATCAATCTTTTAAATTCAAATCCAATTTGAACTTATCAGATTATTTTCTCCCACTCAAATAAAGATATTTAATTAATTCTACTAATTAATTAAATCCAATATAATTTCGAAAATAGATATTTAATTTATTATAATTTCAAAAATGATAATTAATTAAATATTTAATTTAATTTTGAAATTAATTTAATTATTTAATATAATTTCAAAAATTATATTATAATTAAATATTAATTAATCTTGTTAATTACAACTAATTTGTAATTAATTTATTAATCACTATTATCATATAATTGCATATTTGGCCCAAAGAACAAATTTCTTCTTAAATATGTCTTTCAACTATTTTTCCGTTTATATCAACTCTTACATTGAATAGTGTAGATAGAGCCGCTATGGGGACCTATAGACCTATAATTCCAAACTCCAATGAATTTGAGATTATTAATAAACTATTTAATTAAATAATTTTAATTTATTAATCTCATGATTATTCCACTATAAATATGAGACTGCACTCTTATAATTATAGACATTTCAGTTATTGAGTACTCTATAATGATAAAGCGTCCATTGATATAATCATTGCATACAAATTAACCCTCTAATAATGGTTCATAATTAATCGAGAATAAAATTACCGTTTTACCCCTTTAATTATCTCTTGTTTCCTTAAATACCATTGACGTTACTAGTGAAGGTTCATTCATAACTGAAATATGAATTTGAGCTCAATAACCTTTCAGTCCCAAAAGTCAACCCTTAAGAGAACCATTATTCAATCTCTTACGAGAAGGTTTAGATTCCATATCTGTATACTATGTCCCCAGCCATTTACATTAATGAGTTCGCAAAACAAAAGTTTCTAGCCTGATCATTCTGACAGACCCTAACGAGTGAATCAAAGAACTCATATAACATAAACAGGAGTTCATTGTAACTTTAGGATTAAGATCTATTTGTATATGATCATCAGTTGATATATTTAATTAATACTTCGAAACAGTATTTAACTAAGTATTAATAACCATATCTGGTCCAGTTCTATATATTCTCTAATATATAAAGTATCTCCACTAAAGTGTCCTAATAAACTAGTGATCCGGATCTAGATCATATGTATTCATAATACTAGTGGACCGTACTTGCAGTAATTAATCTAAAGATTCCATAACTTTATTTTACTGTGAACTATTCAAGTTCATTTATCTCAAACACAATCCTCCCATACCAATACGTGTTTGAGATCACATATATGAACTTAGGAATTTTTCTGATATTTACATAATATTATCACAGAATAATATAGTTCATAAAATATATGCATAACAAATTCAATTTATTTATTTATTTCATAAAACAATGTCTACTACATATGCTTTCATGGCACAATTTCCAACAATATATCGCCTATAAGAGGCGATATATCGGCTCCAGTGGCCATTTTTGAATTTTTGTATAATTCTGAACTAGAAACAGGCCTCAACAACTTTGACTTGCTCCTGAACGTTTTTGAATGAGTTCTGGGTATCTGTTGAACAGATAATTCAAATTTATTCAATTTTTAATTATTTATTTATTCAGTTTAAAAGGAGTTAGTTTCTCTCCTTGAACTCTATAAATAGGACCCTTCACTTAGCCATTCTCTTCTTCATTCAAGCACATTTTAGAGTCTCCAAGTTGCTAAGATTATTCTAGAGAGAAAACACTAGGGTTTTGGGGTTAAAAGATTTTCAATCTAAGCTTTTCTAAACACTTGGGAAGTAAGTTTTTGTGTGATTTCGGTGTTTGAGGTATAGATCGAAGCTCTAAGTTATCTAAGGTACCGTTAAATCTTCAGGTTTAGTTCATTTTCATTCTTCTTATTCTTTCCTTATTCTTCAAATACTAATTCGTTATAATGACTTTTGGTTAGGTGTTTGAGTTTCTTAAAACTTCAAGTTTTCGGTAAGTTCTTATCTCGATGGTTTAGATCTTCTGTTCATCTTATTTTCTTTAGGAAACTTATGGTTTCTTTATGTTTGGTTTTAGGAGTTTTAATCCCACTCATCTCCAATATTCCAGTTTTTGGTAAGGAAAATTAGGTAGTTTAGTTTATGATCTAGTTTATGTCTTGTATGACCTAACATTTTAGGTACAATAAAGGGATAAGTGTGTCTAGACCAAAGGTGTCCAATGATGTATGATGGACTTGTGTTCGGTAGGCTCAGTTGCCAAAACTTTGTGACAAAGCTGAGTTGATGTCCGGTGTATGACGGACTATTGTCCAGGGCTTAATTGCCACCCCTGTATAAGCAATTATCTTTTTATTATATCTGACTTGTTATTATGACCTATAGTTATGATTATGATATATGACCTATAGTTACGATTATGACTTATGACGTATGATTTATGACCTATGATTATGACTTAGATTATGACCTATGATTATGACTTAGGCTATGATATGACCTATGGTTTTGTGTTGTGATATGATTAGTATAAATAAGTTTTTGTTATGACTCTTGTGTAATTTAGGATATGTTGATTAAATGATTATATGACTAACTCTTATTTGTATTTTCCATACTGGGTTTAGAAGCTCACTCCTTATGATGTTGTTATTTCAGGCAATTAGTGATAGAAAGACCGGTGGTGAGTGAGACCTAGGAGCTTCGTAATGTACTCGTGAGGACCATATAGTCGGGAAGATCAAGCGGGCCTATTTTTATTAAAGAATGTTTATTTTAAATTTTTATTTAAATGTTGCTCATTTTTATGTTAAAGACAATTATTTTATTTTTGTAAAACAATGGAATCATATATTTATTTTCAAGTTTTTATTCAATAAAAGAGCAATATTTATGATTATGATCCAATGTTCTGTTCTCGGTAATTAATGAGAAATTAGGGCTGTTAACCGAGATTTTCGGCAACTTATATTAATAACTATTATTTAATGACAATTATGATGAAATCAGAAGATTAACACGGGATTTTTACGTGGTTGGGGCGTTAACTAGCCTTAGTCCACGAGTCTATCTTATTAGAGCTTGAAGAACCTTTTACAATGGAGTTTCCCTCTGTATTTTGACAGAGTCATTGTATCTTAGGTGAAGACCCACCATTTTTACAGTGTTCAGTAGCTTATATTTATAGGCTAATGGGAACACTGGATCTGGGCCGGGTACGACCCGGGCCCACCAGAGAAATGGATATTCTTGGCCTTTTCAGCGGAGGCCCAATACAAAACGTTACAATGTACACGAATTCCAGACCAGCTAAGGCCCAATAGGTTGACTCAAGAACTATATCTCGCCCGACAAAACGGTGCTTTTGGTCTAGACATTTCGAGTTATGAGGCAGATTTAGGAGACAAGACCAGTCAGAGTACTTGACAGCGCAGACCTGAAACAACGGCGTACAATCCCGAGGTGGCCTTTTCTGCAGGTGAAAAGTGGGGATAGCACCCACGCGGAGTGAGGCGGCTTCAGGGTCCTGGACGCTTGACCCCTTCTGATGGAAAAAACTTATACATGATCTTTATTTATTTTCATGTATATCTAATATTAAACAAATTAATACGAGATAGCCTAAAACATGTTTCTAAAATTGAATTCAAAGAGAAACAAATAATATAATACTTACAGTATACGCAGCGGAATTAAGAGTCCTTCCTTCAGTTTCTCTAACTCTTGTATCCTTTCTGTCGCAGAGTATTATCAAGAAACTGAACCGATCTTCTATTTTCTTCACGATCTTCCAATGTATCCTTAGAACCACCTAGACTAGTGTGGGCAATTCTCAACACATGAGATAGATATAGAGAGAAGAAGAGAAAATAACAAAGTGGCTTAGAAAAGGACTTGTGTGTAGAGAGAATATAAAACTATCAGAAAATCTGACTTGCGACTTATCTGCCGTCTCTTAAATCTTCTCTCTAAGCACTCCTTTTATAAACTCAATTAGGACATTTAATTTAATTAAAAAATCAATAAAATAACAGCCATTTTGAAGCCCTAGGTCGAAATTATCATGGGCTATAGGCCCGTGAAATTTCCCATTTGATTATAAGCCCATTGGACTTAAAATCAAGGCCTGTATTATTTTCTATTGATTTAATTAATTAAATAATTATTTAAATCATTTATCAAATTAATTATTTATAATTTGAACATTGATTTAAATTTATTTATTAATTTAGATACCAATTTATCTTAATTAATAAATCTGCCATAATTTCTCTTTTCTTCTCAAAATTACACAACTCTGTGAAACTATCCAAAATTGACTTGGTCAACTTTGATAATTCTAATTGATGATTAAATCAATTAATTGAGACTATCTAGATGATTTTATCCAAGGTACAATGGGGACCATGGGCCTATGAAATCAAGCTCCAATAAGTTATCATAAATCTAACAAATAAATTTACTAACTTATTAATTCCTCGTGACTCCACTATAGACTTCGAATTGCACTCTTGAATTCATAGAACGCTCTATAACAAATATAGATATGCTATTAATTATCCATTGTTACAACCATAATTGTCACTCAATCCTCTATAGACGGTCTACAATGAGATAGGACTAAAATACCGTTTTACCCCTCATTGTATTTTATCCTTAAAACACTTAGTTCCTTGTAAATGATATTTCAGTAAACTAATTTAATTACTGAAATGAGATCTCTATCATTTAACACCTTGAACCAAACTAAAAGGAAACCATCGTTTCACTTCTTCATCAGAAGCTATAGATGTTCATATCTATGATTAACACTCCCACTCAATTATACTATCGAGTTCCCAAGATGTAAGTATGGGCTAGTCCGTAGGGTAAGCTGGTAACGAACAAGTCAAATAACTCAAATAATACAATCAGTTAGAATACTAACCACTCAGAATTGAGATTGAATTGACCTATGGTCAACTATATGATATGACTAGAATAGATAATAACGGCATGTTTACTTATCTTATCAACTGTCAATATCGGTCCTGTCCGATGTAACATATACATCCGATTTTATCTACTTTGCCAATGTTCTGGAAAGAACATAACACTGTAATGTGTAAGTAGATCATATTGTAGATTGGCAAGTCAGTGTAAATCCGGTGCACTGACTAATCTTAGGACTAACTTATTTTGAACATATAATCATATTTATATTCCACTGTGATTACGTCACTATAAATAAGATTAGCTATATGCTCGGGATTTAATAGAATTTTATATTAAACAAATAATCATGAAAATAAAACATGTGAGCAAAGTGATTGACCAAGTCAAAAAATGATTTCTATTATTTTATTGATAATAAAATGAGATTACAAAGAATTTGAGTTTTAATTAGGGCATAAAACCCCAACAAACTCCCACTTGCACTAATTTAAACTAATGCCTTAATTCTACTAATCCCATCTCCTTGATATGCTTATCAAATGTAGCTTCTGGTAGTGTCTTTGTAAACGGATCTGCAAGATTGTCTTCAGTTGCAATCTTCATAACCTTCACATCTCCCCGGGCCACATATTCTCGAATAATGTGATACTTCCTTTCTATATGCTTACTCCTCTTGTGGCTACGAGGTTCTTTAGAGTTGGCTATCGCTCTTGTATTGTCACAAAACAACACAAGCGGTTTATCCATTTCTGGAATAACTCCAAGATCCAAATAGAACTTTTTTAGCCAGACTATTTCCTTAGCTGCTTCTGATGCAGCTATGTACTCAGCCTCTATGGTGGAATCTGAGATTGCAGACTGCTTTATGCTTCTCCAAATCACAGCTCCACCCCCAAGAGTAAACACCATTCCAGAAGTAGACTTTCTGTCATCGACATCAGTCTGAAAATCTGAATCGGTGTAGCCTACAGGGTTCAGAACACCACCCTTGTAGACTAACATATAATCCCTAGTTCGTCTCAAATACTCCAGGATATGCTTAACTGCTATCCAATGTTCCGGTCCTGGGTTTGACTGATACCTGCTCACTACTCCCACTGCATAGCAGATATCTGGTCTAGTACACAACATGGCATACATCAGACTTCCAACTGCAGATGCGTAAGGAACTTTTCTCATTGCATCTTCCTCTTTAGGAGTCTGGGGAGACTGCTTCTTTGAAAGATGAATTCCATGGCGGGACGGTAGACGCTCTTTCTTCGAATTTGTCATTGAGAAACGTTCAAGCACTTTATCAATGTAAGCTACTTGAGATAGAGCTAAAAGTTTGTTCTTTCTATCCCTGATGATATGGATACCTAGAACATAACTTGCTTCACCCAAATCCTTCATCTGGAATTGAGTGCTCAGCCAATTCTTCACATCTGATAATTTCTTAACATTGTTTCCAATGAGTAAGATATCATCTACATAAAGAACCAGGAATACCACTATTTGATTTGCCTTCAGTTGGTAAACACAGGGCTCATCAATATTTTGTTCAAAGCCATAGGTTTTGATTATTTCATCAAACCTAAGATTCCAGGAACGAGAAGCTTGCTTAAGTCCATAGATGGACCTATTTAACTTACAAACTTTTCCTTCTTGTCCAGATACTTTAAATCCTTCTGGCTGATCCATATAAATGACCTCGTCAAGCTTTCCATTAAGAAAAGCTGTCTTGACGTCCATTTGCCAAATCTCATAGTCGAGAGCGGCTGCTATGGATAGGAGGATGCGAATGGATTTGAGCATGGCTACCGGACTAAAAGTTTCCTCATAGTCCACGCCTTCTCTTTGGGTATAACCCTTTGCCACTAATCGAGCTTTATAAGTCTCGATATTTCCATCAACACCTCGTTTCTTCTTGTAGATCCACTTGCACCTAATGGCCCTAAAGTCACTAGGTGCTTCCACAAGATCCCAGACGGAATTTGAGTACATAGACTCCATTTCCTGTTTCATGGCTTCGAGCCATAGTTCCTTTTCAGGGCTAGCCATTGCCTGTTTGAAAGACAATGGATCATCATCACTAGTGTCACCAACAACCATATTGGTTTCACCATCCAAACCATAGCGAACTGGGTTTCTAGAAACCCTCCCACTACGACGAGGCTCCGTGATTGTTTGCTCAGAAACAGTGGTACTTTCTTCATTTAAATCGACTTGCATCGGTTGTGCATGAAGAGTGGGAATTTCATCATCAACACGCGTTGATGACGATGGAACATTGGTTGGAGTCAATTCTTTAACCATCTCCTCTAAAACTACTTTGCTGCGAGGTTTAAAGTTCTGGACATAGTCATTTTCCAGAAAAGTAGCATTTGTAGAAGTAAACACTTTCTTTTATGAATGACTATAGAAAAGTCCACCCCGAGTACCTTTAGGATAGCCAACAAACATACAAACTTCAGTTCACGGTTCTATCTTTCCCTCCTTTTTCCTCAGGACGTGAGCGGGACAGCCCCAGATTCTATAATGGCGTAAACTAGGTTCACGATCATTCCAGCGTTCTAAAGGTGTTTTGGGGATTGATTTTGACGGCACGACATTGAGAATGTCATTTGCGGTTTCAATTGCATGTCCCCAGAACGAAGTTGGTAGAGTTGAGTAACTAAGCATGCATCTAACCATTTCCAATAAAGTTATGTTTCGGCGTTCCGCTACACCATTTTGTTGCGGAGTACCTGGGGCAGTAAGTTGTGATAAAATCCCAAATTCAGTTAAATGATCTTGGAACTGCATATCCAAATATTCTCCACCCCTATCAGATCGCAAGATCTTTAACCTTTTACCTAATTGGTTCTGAGCCATGGCTAGGAATTCCGGACGTCAGGCATTACTGGTTCATGACGTTCGGGTTCCTCGTGGACAAGAACCCCACACTGTTGCTGGACTTCCAGCGAGCGGGTAAGTATTTTTTTGGACCTCTCTTTTATTCCTCATCTTTTCTACTCGTCTCTTATCATATCTTCCGAGTGGCAGGGCCCTTCGCTCAAACTCCCCTTACCGAGTTCATTCTGGAAAGGAGGAGATTTTATTCCAAGTTGAGCGTGGAGGATCTGGACGTCGGGGGCTACGTCACGAACGACAATCTCTGACTGGTTGGGATGCTCACGGCCACCCATACCATTGTTATCCCGAACCTTCGGGGCATCCCCTACGAGAAGAATGTCGACGTCCGAGAGCAGATGGCCCTGGATCACATTGCCACTGTGGTAAGAGCGGCGCGAGCCGACGCGGCCTGGCGCAAGAAGGACCAGGCCCCGGCAGAAGCGGCCACCGCAGAAGAGCTGGAGGAGCTCTTCGAAGATGCCCAACCAAACGTCGGGACTCCCAGGGCTAGCGTATCGGGGCGAGGTAACTCCTTTTTAATCTTAACTTATGCTCCCCGAGTCGGGGACTTAGCTAGGGATAGGCTAGTACCCCCGGGGCCCGCGCTTGGGGGCGACGGGGAGATGAGACCTTCAATTCCCATCCCCATAGGCTCGGAGGTCCTCATGTTCTTATCCGGGTTCCTCCAGTACGAGGGCTTCCTGAACCCGGACAACATAGGGGATCAGGTCCATTCGTTTGCTTTAGAGGAATTGAGTCATGCCCGGGGCATAGACAAGGGTTTGTCCCGGGTCATTTCTAACTTTGATTTGTGTCTTTATTTGATTGGTTTATCATCCTAACTCCCTTTTTCTGTACTTTTGCAGGGGACTCCGATACGTCAACCCCTGCCAGCGAAATGAAGCGGCTCCTCAAGGAAAGGGCAGCCAAGAAGGCGGCCAGGAAGAACAATGAGGCGACGGGCCCGAAGCTCCACCTTGCCAAGGAATTGTCTGGGACGGAGCTTCGCCCCAGTGAAGGTGCCCTGGCCGTGGTCCCCTTCCGAGCCGTGGAGCCTGCTGCAAACTCCGCCTTCGCTCCACCCCCCGTGATTGACCTGGAGGCGGGCGCGGCTGTCAGCCGGAGCTCCGGGAAGAAGGGCCCGGATGCTGGCGCCGAAGAGGGCAACACTGGGAAGAGGCCCCGGACGATGCAAGTCGGCTCGACTGAAGAGTCACATGGGGAGAGTCGGCTGGCTGCGAAGGAAATCCCTGCACCGCCAGTTCTCCCCCTTCGCCCGACTCTTCTCGAGGAGGGGGAGTCAGCCCTGCGGGATGAGCAGTCCCGGCTGATCAACCGGACCTGGGAAAATGGCCGATGCTGGAGGGACGAAACTTACAAGGCCCTGACGATCCGTCGTTAGGTTGAATTCGCGGAGCGTCATGCCGAGTTCAGCGCTTCTCAGCCGATCGTGGACCGGCCAGCCGCCGAAGCGGGCTTCCGCCCTAAACTCGGCCAGGACATGGCCCCCCTGGCGGCTGACCTGCTGGACCAGGTTGGGAGCACCATGTCCAACCTTCAGCTCAAGAGGTACGCCACGATAGCCAACCCGGACGTACTGCTCATCTCCTAGGCTCTCCACCACCAGGCCACCACGGTAACTTTCACTTCTCTTACACTCCTTCCCTTACTTGTTGATGAGGGTTTTATTTTCTAACTTTTCTTTGCTCCAGGTTGACCTGTTGTCCCAACGGAGTGCCGATCTGGTGGCCAAGCTTGCCATGAAGATGGAGACGGCCAAGTTGGAGTTGGAGGCGGCCGTGAATCAGAAGGAGGCCGCCAAGGAGGCTCTTGGCTGGGATACGGCCCGCGTCCAGGCAGAGGTGGCCCGTGTAAAGGCAGAGCGCGAGGAGCTCAGCCGCGCCAAGGCCGGGTTGGAAGAGGAGTTGTCCCAGAAGACAAAAGAGGCCGATGAACGGGCGTTGCTCTTGGAGACGGCTGCGGCTCAGTCCACCCTGGATAAGGAGGAGATCCAGGCTTTGAAAGCCCGAGTCTGCGAACTGGGCGATTCTCTGCTTCAGGAGAAGGCGGCGCACGAAATGACCCGTCGTGAAAAGGAGGAGGCCGAGGGCCTATTGGATGTCACCTTTGACGAGGCCATCTACATGGCCTGGTGCAAGGATAAGAGTATGAATCTCCTTGTCTTTCCTGATCCTGAGTCAAAGCGGGCCGAGTATGAGGCCAAGGAGAGGGAGGATGCGGACCTCCGGGCGGATGCGCTGTAGGCCCGAACCCCGGCCTTGTAGTTTTATTAGTGTTTTTGGGCTTGTAATTAAATTTAAAACACTGCTACCTTCTTTGGTTTTTATGAAGGCATCCTTTCGTCGTTCCAAGTAGAAGTTTCATTTTGTTGCTACGATTAACTGATTGCAAGGGTTTAGTTCCAGTTCCAACAGCCTAGACTAGACCCAACGACTTAACTTTCCAAGTTTTCAATCCTGGCACCCAGTCCAGGGCCCTCGGGGCTTGGTTTAACTTGGAGTTCTGTTCCCCTTTTATCAGTTTTAGGCCAGGGCTTTGCCTTGGGGCAAACCGAATGCTTCTGTCTTCCTGACATCAATTGTCCAGGCTGGACGAGCCTTGGGCTCCGTCCTCTTTATTGTACTTCCCCGGACGTCGTTCGTCCAGGGCGGGACCAGCCTTGGTTCTGGTCCCTTGTTTTATACCCTCGAACATCGTTCGTCCGGAGTGGGACCGGCCTTGGGTTTGGTCCTCTAATTTTATACCTCCGGACATCGTTTTTTCGGAGTGGGACCGACCTTGGGCTCGGTCCTCTAATTTTATACCTCCGGACATCGTTCGTCCGGGGCGGGACCGGCTTCGGGCTCGGTCCTATAATTTATACCCCCGGACGTTGTTCGTCCGGGGTGGGACCGGCCTTGGGTCGATCCTCTTTATACCCCCGGACATCGTCCGTCCGGAGCAGGACCGGCCTTGGGCTCGGTCCTCTAAGATATACCCCCGGACGTCGTTCGTCCGGAGTGGGACCGGCCTTGGGCTCGGTCCTCTAATTTTATACCTCTGGACATCGTTCGTCCAGGGCGGAACCGACTTCGGGCTCGGTCCTCTGTTTTATACCCCTGGACATCGTTCGTCCGGAGTGGGATCGACCTTGGGTTTGGTCCTCTAATTTTATACCTCCGGACATCGTTCGTCCAGAGTGGGACCGGCCTTGGGCTCGGTCCTCTAATTTTATACCTCTGGACATCGTTCGTCCGGGGCGGGACCGGCTTCGGGCTCGGTCCTATAATTTATACCCCCGGACGTTGTTCGTCTGGGGTGGGACCGACCTTGGGTCGATCCTCTTTATACCCCCAGACATCGTCCGTCCGAGGCGGGATCGGCCTTGGGCTCGGTCCTCTAAGATATACCCCCGGACGTCGTTCGTCCGGAGTGGGACTGGCCTTGGGCTCGGTCCTCTAATTTTATACCTTCGAACATTGTTCATCCGGGGTGGAACCGGCTTCGAGCTCGGTCCTCTGTTTTATACCCCCAATCATCGTTCGTCTGGGGCGGGACCAGCCTTGGGCTCGATCCTCTAAGATATACCCCCGGACGTTGTTCGTCCGGAGTGGGACCAACCTTGGGCTCGGTCCTCTAATTTTATACCTCCGGACATCGTTCGTCCGGGGCGAAACCGGCTTCGGGCTCGGTCCTCTGTTTTATACCCCCGGACGTTGTTCGTCCGGAGTGGGACCGGCCTTGGGCTCGGTCCTCTAATTTTATACCTCCGGACATCGTTCGTCCGAGGCGGGACTGGCTTCGGGCTCGGTCCTATAATTTATACCCCCGGACGTTGTTCGTCCGGGGTGGGACCGGCCTTGGGTCGATCCTTTGTTTTATACCCCCGGACATCGTTCGTCCGGGGTGAGATCGGCCTTCGGCTCGGTCCTCTTTATTTATACCCCTGGACGTCGTTCGTCCGAGGTGGGATCGGCCTCCGGCTTGATCCTATAATTTATACCCCGGACGTCGTTCGACCGGGGTGGGACTGGCCTTCGGCTTGGTCTTCTTTATTTTACTTCCCCGGACGTCGTTCGTCCAGGGCGGAACCGGCCTTGGGCTTGGTCCTATAATTTATAACCCTAGACGTCGTTCGTCCGGAGGGGGGGGGACCGGCCTTGGGTCGATCCTCTTTTTGCCCACGGACATCGTTCATCCGGGGCGGGACAAGCCTTTGGCTCGATCCTCTTATTTATACCCCCAGGACTGGCCTAAGCTTGCGCCCCGCCAGGTGTTTGCTTACACCCGGGATACCCCCCGCAAGTGAGCGGAGATGGGTCTGGGGTCACTTGAGAAAGATTAGCATGGTTTCGCAATATTTCTTTATGACGTTTTGCACACGTCATTTTCATTGTTTGAAAAAAGGTTTGCCCTGAGGCGTACATTGTTTACAACGAAAATATTAATCTGGGAAAGGCTCCCTGACTACTGATAGTATTTACGGAGATGCTCCGCATTCCAGGCTCGCGGGACTTCCGAGCCATCGAGCCGCTTTAAGCCGTACGTTCAGGGGCACACCTCGTGTTGGATCTCATATGGCCCCTCCTATTTTGGGCCCAGAACCCCCACTCTCGGATCTTGAGTGGCAGGGAAGACTCTTTGCAAGACCAGGTCGCCAGTTTCAAACTTACGGCTCTTGACTTTGGAGTTGAAGTGTCGTGCGATCTTGCCTTGGTACATCTTCAGCTGCACCTGCGACTCTTCCCGAATCTCTTCGATGAGATCTAGTGATTCTTGGAGTAAGGCGTGGTTCTGGGTGGGGTCATACGTGTCACGTCGGTGGGACGGGACGGTCGTTTCGATTGGGATGATGGCTTCGCATCCATAGACCATAGAGTAGGGGGTGTGCCCGGTTGATGTTTGCTCGGTCGTCCGGTAAGCCCACAGTACGCGGGGGAGTTCCTCAGGCCATTTGCTCTTACTGTCCTGAAGCTTTTTCTTCAGTGTCCCCTTTAGGATTTTGTTCACGGCTTAAGCCTGCCCGTTTGCCTGGGGTCTGGCAACCGCGGAGAAGCTCTTCACTATACCTTGCCTTCCGCAAAAATCCGTGAAGTGGGCGCTGTCGAACTGCTTCCCGTTGTCGGACACGATTTTATAGGGGAGGTCGTATCGACACACTATGTTGTTGACGACGAAGTCTAAGGCCTTTTTGGAAGTGATTGTGCTCATGGGCTCCGCCTCAACTCACTTTGTGTAGTAGTCCACGGCCATGATGGCGTACTTTACCCCTCCTCTTCCGGTCGGGAGAGACTCGACGAGATCGATCCCCCACACTGTGAAGGGCCAGGGGCTATTCATCAGGGTTATCTCTGTCGGGGGGCCCGTGGTACCTTCGCGTACCTCTGGCACTGTTCGCACTTGCGGACGTATTCAATGCAGTCCTTCTTCATGGTTGGCCAGAAGTATCCTTGGCGCAGGATCTTCTTGGATAAGCTGGGCCCGGCAGTGTGATCTCCGCAGAAACCTTCATGCACTTCATGCATGATGACGCTTAGCTCAGTCTCGGATACACACCTGAGGTAAGGCATGGATAAACCCCGGCGATAGAGCTTGACGTAACAGTGGACTTGGTACTGGAGTTTCCTGGCAGCAACCCGGTCGTTTGGAACCTCCCCGGCAGACAGATAGCGGATCAGCGGTCCCATCCAGGAAGTGGAGCGATCGACGGTGTGGACCGTAGGGGCCCTGATGCTTGGGACGGGGAGATAATTGACAGGGACCAGTCCGGCAAGCTCTGACTCAGCGTCGGTGGCCAGCTTTGCTAGTGTGTCCGCGAAGACATTCTGCTCCCGGGGGACCTGGTGGATGGAATGTGCTGCGAACGCCTGTAGCATTTCCCTCGTTTGAGTCACGTATGCCGCCATTATCTCTCCTTTGGTCTGATATTCCCCTCAAATTTGTCTAACGACTAGCTGGGAATCGCAGTAAATTTCCAAGTTCGCTGCCCCTAACTCCCGGGCCAAGCGCAGGCCGGCTAGGATAGCTTCATGCTCCGCCTCGTTGTTCGACGCTTTGAACTGGAAACGGAAGGCATTTTGTAGCTGGTGCCCTTGTGGTGACACCAAGATGATCCCGGCCCCGGCCCCATTCTCGTTCGAGGCTCCGTCCACGAAGATTTTCCACACGGGCATCGCGGGGGCTTCGGGAATATTGTCTTCCGGAGACATCCCGGAACATTCGACGATAAAATCGGCCAGGGCCTGTCCCTTGATGGACACCCTGGGCACGTAAGATATATCGAACTGGCTTAGCTCCATGGCCCACTTCAGGAGTCTTCCCGATGACTCGGGCTTCTGTAACACCTGCCGCAGGGGATGGTTGGTTAAGACCTTTATGGCGTGGGCTTGAAAGTAAGGTCGAAGCTTCCGGGACGCCATCAGCAAGCAGAAAATCAGCTTTTCGATCAATGGGTATCGAGATTCAGCGTCTAGCAACCGCTTGCTTACATAGTACACCGGGAGTTGTGTCCTTTCTTCCTCTCGCACCAACGCGGTGCTGATTGCGTGCTCGGTCATGGCCAGGTATAGATACAGGGGCTCCCCCTCTACCAGTTTCGCCAGGATTGGGGCTTTGGCCAGGTGTTCTTTCAGCTTTCGAAAGGCCTCTTCGCACTTGGGTGACCACTCGAAACGTTGGCTTCCCCGCAGGACATTGAAGAACGGGACGCACTTGTCTGTGGCTTTAGAAACGAAACAGCTCAGGGCGGCTACTTGCCCCATTAGGCTTTGCACATCCTTGTGCTTCCGGGGAGAGGCCATGTTGATCAATGCCTGGATCTTATCCGGATTGGCTTCTATTCCCCGGAAACTCACTATGAAGCCCAGGAACTTCCCGGAAGCCACGCCGAAAGTGCACTTTTTAGGATTCAGCTTCATCCTGTATTTTCGGATAACCGCGAAAGCCTCCGCCAAGTCATCCGAATGGTTCCAGGATGTCTTAGACTTTACCAACATATCATCGATGTATACCTCCATGTTTCGCCCTAACTGGGCCCGAAACATCCGATTGACGAGCCTTTGGTAAGTTGTTCCAGCATTCTTGAGTCTGAAAGGCATGACTATGTAGTAATAGATTCCCTTGTCGGTTTGGAAACTGGTGTGCTGCTGATCCGCCATGTGCATAGAGATCTGATTGTAGCCGGAGTAAGCGTCCATGAAGCTCAAGATCTCGTACCCGGACGTAGCATCCACCATTTGATCGATCCGGGGGAGTGGGAAACAGTCCTTCGGACAGGCTTTGTTGAGGTCCGTGAAGTCAATGCACGTTCTCCAAGTCCTGTTCGGTTTCGGCACCAGGACAGGATTGGCCAGCCACACGGGGTACACAGCCTCGCGTATGAAGTTGATAGAAGACAGCTTCTCAACCTCCAGTTTAAGGGCCTCGGACCTCTCTGTCCCCAAAGGCCTGCGTTTCTGGCAGACCGGGGTCGCGTTTGGGTCGATACTTAACGCGTGGAAAATGATATTGCGGTCGATCCCGGTCATGTCGGAGTGGGACCAGGCCAGAAGGTCCTGGTTTCCCTTGACTTGGGCGATGGCGGCGGCCCGAATGTCTGCCGGCAGGCTTTTTCCGACTTGGATGATCCGGGTCGGATCGGTTTCGCTGATGCACACCTCTTCTATTTCGTCCATTGGCTCCAGGACGCGATCGTCCCCTATCCGCGGGTCCAGATCGTCTTCTTCCTGGACCACCCTCCCAGCATGAGAGAGGGGAACTGGTTCGACGGGCTCCTCTCGGACCATGTATATGGGCCAGGCGGAGACATGGTAGCACTTCCGGGCGCTGTTTTGGTCTCCCCGGACGGTCCCTACCCCTCCGTTGTCGCATGGGAACTTCATGCAAAGATGGCGGATGGAGGTGATGGCCCCGAACTCGACCAGTGCGGGCCGGCCGAAGATGACGTTGTAAGCGGTGGGGCAGTCCACCACTACAAAGGTGCAGAACTTGAACGAGTGCTGTAATTCACCCCCCAGCGTAACCAGCAGCTGGATCTTTCCCATGGGGAGAAGCGCATCTCCGTTGAAGCCGTAAATCTGGGTCGGGCAGGATGCCAGATCCGCTTCCGTCAAGCCAATGGCGGTGAAGGCGGGCTTGAACAACATGTTGACAGAACTTCCGTCATCCACCAACACGCGGGATACCAACTTGTTGGCGATTTGAGCATCTATGACCAGTGGGTCGTGGTGTGGAAAGTGGACGTTGCGGGCGTCGTCCTCCGTGAAGGTGATGGGGAGGTTTATCAACTTAGGGCACTGAGCCAGAGCCTGGACAAGGGCGCAAACTTCCTGGTCGTGGTCCAGCTCGCTTAGGTAGCGCTTTTGGTCATTCCTTGATGGCCCTCCCAGGTGAGGTCCGCCCGAGATGGTTACCACATGTCCGTCAACTAGAGGGGGTGCTGCCCCGGAGAGAAAAGGCATTCCGGGGCCGGGAACTTGCACAGCGGGGGCCCTCTGAGGGGCCTGTGTTGGGGGTCCCTGTGCATATCCTCCCTGGGGGGGGTATGCCCGAGTCGTTCCCGGGGCCGCGGGTTGCCCGGGGCTTGCCGACATGCCCGGGACTCCCACGGGCATCCTTACCCACTGGTGGAGGTGCCCCAGCTTAATGAGATTTTCAATCTCATCCTTGACCTGCCGACATTCATTGGTGGTGTGGCCCACATCCTTGTGATAGGCGCACTTTTGCTGGTGTCTCTCGTATTCCTTCCCCCTTTGAACATGGGGCTAGGCTTCCGGTAGTGGACCGCCCTTTCTGTTGCCAGATAGATGTTCTCCCTGGTGTCCACTAGGTTGGTGTATTCTGAATATTGGGGCTCGTAGCCCCTCTTCCCCTTCTTGACCGGCTCGGGCCGGTTCTGGCCTTTGCCCGATCGCTTGCCCCGGGAGGGATTCACGCTTGCCTCGGTCACTCCTGTTTGTGACTGCTGGGCCCCGACAGGGGCCATGCTGTGTCCTGCCGGCGCGACGCCATAACTGGAGAAGTGGGTGGATTGGACCGGGGCGTACCCCGAAGTGGCAAGGTCGTACACCGTAGGGGTGTAGCTAACCCCAGGCCTGACGGCCGATCCGGGGGCAATGGGGGGCGCATAGGGCTGCGCCGGGAACTGCCCCCCATAACCTGGGAACGACTGAGGGACGGGCTGTGGGGCCGGAGGCCACCCGAAAGCCTGGATCTGAGCTTCCTCCCAGTTGATGAATCCTTGGGCCCTCCTGATGAACTCTTCCAGGGTAGCCGCCTTGCTACGCTGCATGTCATCCCAAAGGGGGGACCCGGCCCGGATCCCGGACTGTAGTGCCACCAGGCGTTGTCCGTCGTCTACTTTCGTCTTGGAGACTTCTTCAGTAAAGCGCTGGATGTAGGCCCTTAGTGTCTCCGCGGGGAGTTGCTTAATATTTGCGAGGACGCTGATTTGCATATCCATCCTCATGGCGGCCACGAACTGCTTTCGAAACGCTGACTGCAGCCCGGACCAGGATTGGATGGACTCTGGTTTAAGTCTCTTCCACCACTCTTCGGCGGGACCGCCCAAGGTGATCGAGAAGTAGAGGCATTTGCCGTCGTCGCTGACATGGGCCACTGTCATGAGTCGGTTGTACCGGGACAGATGGTCCCTGGGGTCGGTGTTTCCAGTATAGGCAGTGAGGCTTGGCATCTTGAACCCCTTGGGGAGTACGGCGTCCAGGATGTGCCTTACGAAAGGCTCTTTATCCTCTTCATCGGAGTTGGTGTTTGCGCCCTCTTGTTTGCGGACCAGGCGATCTGTGACCTTTTTCAATGCGGCCATCTGCTCCATGAGCTGCCTGGCCATGCCATCCTCCAG
Source organism: Humulus lupulus (assembly GCF_963169125.1). Taxonomy (NCBI): domain Eukaryota; kingdom Viridiplantae; phylum Streptophyta; class Magnoliopsida; order Rosales; family Cannabaceae; genus Humulus; species Humulus lupulus. The sequence continues at coordinate 17,784,886 of NC_084801.1, read as the reverse complement.
GGGGATTCTCTCGTTCCTCCTGTCGTTGATGTTGTTCTTGAGGTCACCGTCTCGGGGGAGGATCTTTTCCTTGTGGGCCCGCTCCTTCCGAGCGTTCAGTCCATCGCGTAAGTCTATCCGGGAAGAGTCATCCCCTGAACTGAGGTCATGACGTTCCTCATGGCGAGGCCGTTCCCGATAGTTCTTGTTAACCGAGGCACTTGGGTGCAAAGATCCTTCTCGCCCGTCTCACCCTGGGGCGTGTCGGGGCTGTGCGTTCCGCGGCCGCGTCCCCTGCGGATCGATCGGGTGGCCACGTCTTGGGACGGGGCACACCTTCTCTTTCCTAGGTAGCGGTCGGGAATGGGCCCCGGCTCTTGCGACGGGGGTGGTCTTCTCCCAGGTCTTCCGTCGCTCCCTATTCGGGCCTCCTGGAGATGGCTCGGGAAAAGGCTCCAGGGGAGGGACCGGGCTGGCACCTCTGGGGACCCCGGCTTGCTCTCGTAGGGCAGGTTGCTGCGTTTCTGGAAGTGGGCCAGTTGCGGGGTTGACTGTCGGACCCTGCGCGGCCATGAGTTCCTGCAGGGCTTGGAGAGACTCTTGCATCCGTCGATGCGCCTCCGCTTGTTCAGTAATCCTGGCTTCCTGATCCAGGACTTGCTGCCTTAGTCTGGTCACCTCCAAGTCTTGCTGATCGGGCTCTCTCTCGGGGTCTTGGGATCCGTAGCCTCGTCGTGGTACTCCCCCTCGTTCTCCTCTTCATAATACTCCTCGTTTTCCTCTTTGTATTCTGTCCCACCCTCGTAGTCTTGTGACTCGTCTTGGTGAGATGTTTGAGGAGGCGCGTTCTCAGGCAGATCCTGAGGGATATGCTGCGAAGGCAGCGGGTCTCCGTTGCCCTGCTCTGGATTGGTAGGGTCGAAGGTGGTGTGTCGTGTGTTCACCATCGTAGTAAAGGCCTGACGTTAGCACTGGCTTCCTTCAGCTCTCAATGAAAGCACCAAACTGTTAACCGAGATTTTCGGCAACTTATATTAATAACTATTATTTAATGACAATTATGATGAAATCAGAAGATTAACATGGGGTTTTTACGTGGTTGGGGCGTTAACTAGCCTTAGTCCACGAGTCTATCTTATTAGAGCTTGAAGAACCTTTTACAATGGAGTTTCCCTCTGTATTTTGACAGAGTCACTGTATCTTAGGTGAAGACCCACCATTTTTACAGTGTTCAGTAGCTTATATTTATAGGCTAATGGGAACACTGGATCTGGGCCGGGTACGACCCGGGCCCACCAGAGAAATGGATATTCTTGGCCTTTTCAGCAGAGGCCCAATACAAAAAGTTACAACGTACATGAATTCCAGACCAGCTAAGGCCCAATAGGTTGACTCAAGAACTATATCTCGCCCGACAAAACGGTGCTTTTGGTCTGGACATTTCGAGTTACGAGGCAGATTCAGGAGACAAGATCAGTCAGAGTACTTGACAGTGCAGACCTAAAACAACGGCGTGCAATCCCGAGGTGGCCTTTTCTGCAGGTGAAAAGTGGGGACAGCACCCACGCGGAGTGAGGCGGCTTCAGGGTCCTGGACGCTTGACCCCTTCAACCGGGGGTGAGGTGATCCGGGTCCGTTTACCTTTGTCCCTCTTCATTTACCACAGGTCCGGACCGTGCCAGGGTCCGGGATCAGGACGCGTAGGCTGAGGGGTCCGAATGATTTGCACATTACCCGAATGACCGTCCCGGAGGACTGACCCCGGAGGTCCATTCTGGACCCCTCAAATGGGCCCAGACGTGCACCCCCGGTCCATGCCCTTCCTTTCGGACATTCCCGTACCAGGAGGCCTTGGGCCGGGCCCGCAAGCTCACACGGCCCCTGACTGTGGGCCTGGATGAAGGCCTTGAGTCCATGCAGGAAATGGGGATAACAAGGGCGTTACAACTCTAATATTTAGATAGCAAAAAAGAAATTTGGAGCTAGTTTGGAATACATGTGAAATGGATGAAGATAATGAAAGTTTGGAGCTAACTTGTGATAAGATGGAATGGATGATGAGGAAATTCAACAATGAGTTGGGACAAAAATTGGGAAGAGATTAACGAAGAGACTGAAGATCAAATTTTTACAAGGATTTTAAGTAATTGGGAAAAACAAAGACGTATGGCAGCGATTCAACTTGTGTTATATGATGCAATTTATTTATATTATGAAGTTGTGCTATTACTCTAATTATGTTGAGAAGAGTCTAATGAATGATAACGGTGACAACAATAAAGTTCTTGATGAGCTTATGCAACAGATTAGTACTAATGAGAAATGTCATGATGTAATACGAATGAGTCCACTGGCATTTTCTATATTGTGTGAACTATCGAGGGAGACCGGTCGCCTCAAAGATAATAGTTATGCCATAGTCAAAGAACAAGTTGTAAAATTTCTATATGTATTGACACAAAATGCTGAAAATCGACTTGTCTCTTTCTTTTTTCATCGATCAGGTGAGACAATAACTAGACATTTTCATGAAGTGTTAAGGGCGATCATTTCTGTGGAAGATCAATTCTTAAGGCAACCAACTAGAGTTGAAATACCACAACAGATTGTTAATATTCATAGATTTTATCCATATTTTAAGGTAATAATACATATTTCAATATTTATTCCAAATCTAATATAATTCTTTTCCACTTTTATATCTTAACTTTTGTTTTAATTTTACGATTGTGTGGGAGCAATTGATGGAACACACAATCATGTAAAAGTTAACAAAGATGAAGCCCCAAGATATTGTGGAAGAAAAGACTATACAACTCAAAATATTATGGCTGCATGTGGTTTTGATATGAGATTCACATATGTGTTGGCTAGATGGGAAGGGACTGCATCAGACTTGAGAATTATAAAAGATGATTTGTCAAAGGATGATAAGCTTATAATACCTAAATGTAAATTTGGTTTATGCTTAGTTAGTGTTTCATAATATAAAACCTGAGAAACTAAATTATTCATTTATTTTGGGTAGGAAAATACTATCTGGTTGACACGGTATACATGTTATGAAGTGGACTTATCACACCCTACCGAGGAGTACGATACTATCTGAAAGAATACTCTACTTCAAAATGCACAAGAATTGTTTAATGAGCGGCATGCAGCTTTACGTAATTTTATAGAAAGAACATTTGGTGTACCAAAAAAATAGTTTCCAATAATTTCTGGAGCAACAGAGTCTCATAATTCTGTTAGAACAATGTCAGAAATTGTGTTAGCATGATGCATTCTACATAATTATCTTATGGGGGAAAATCCTGATGAGAATATAATTAATCAAGTTGATCAAGAGTTGCTGGAACAAATTCCAACGAGAGAAGAAACTTATACAAGTGAACAAGATGATGAAGATGCTAGAAAAGGAGCAACTATAAGAAATGAAATAACACAGACAATGTGGCAACATTATATATGTGAATGTCTCGTGATTATTTTGAACCATTCTTTGTCAAGTGCATTTTTTAAATATGCTGCTTTATTTGGTTTTATATGTTTTTTCTTTAACTCTTCTAATATGTAGATTGTGTTGAGATGGCCAAAAAAGTAAAAATTAATGTTGAGGGAGATCAACCAAAAAGAGACACTGTCAAGTGGACAGACAATTTGGATGTAGTGCTAATTGATGTCTTATTAGAGCAAAAAATTAATGGAAATAGAGTTGATGAAACTTTCACAACAACGACTTATAACAATGTTCTAAAGATATGTCGAGAAGAACTCAATATCCATTTGACAAGGATCATTTGAAAAATTGTATGAACACGTTGAAGAGTAACTTTAATACATGCTATGATCTTTCAAAGGTTTGAGTGGATTCTCTTGGAGTCTGACTACTAAAATGTTTGAAGCAGTGCCCGAAGTTTGGAATGCTCTCATTGAGGTTAGTTAATTATATAATCTATATAACTTATATTATTTTACTTTATAAATGGGTCGTAAAATATTTTTAATTTCACAATTATATTATAAGGAAGTATGATTTTTTTATTTCATTCATAATTATAAATGTTTCTTTTGAACGTGTATAAAGTCAAAACCTCATGCAAAAAAATGGAGGATAGCTGAAATTCAAAACTATGACAAACTATTGGAGTTGTTTGCAAATGATAGAGCAACTGGAGATGGTGCTATGAGTACGAAGGAGAAGGTCCAACAACAGGAAAAAAAGAGTACTTGTAGTCAATTTGTAGATATTGAACTTGTGGATGGGTTAAGTTTTGACAACTTTAACCCACACTCTCCACAATATAACTTTCAAAATGAAAATTCATCCAAAGGACTTAAAAGAAAGGCATCTATGATAGAGTCACTTGATAAACATGTTGAGATGATTCAATCTTGTATGAATACAATAGTTGAAGCAACAAGGGAAGGAAATGCTATTACTGAAAAAAGAATTGTTGTTTTTGAAAAATCAAGACCAAGAATATATGAGGAAGAAGACAACTATGCAGAGTTGTTGAATATTGGAGTTCCTAACTATCTACAATTTGAAGTCTTTTTGTTTCTAGTGAAATCTGCAGCAAAAACAAGAGCTTTCTTTGTAGTCCCAAGTCCAAGATGGTATGAATTTCTTTTGAAGATGATGCATCCAAGTAATGAGAATTGAATTGAGATTTCTAGTCTTTAGTAGTCAAATGATCGATATGAAGTGCTTTTGACATGTTTATATATATAACTTACCATGTGGATGCAAATTAAGGATGTGAGACAATCTTTTGAAATATGATACATATAGTTGCTTCGTAAATGGTGTGATAGAAAATGGACAAAAATAGTATATGATCTTTTTTTTTATATATGCTAGTCATTAGAAATACAATTTCTTAGAATGAAAACATTGTATTATGTTTTGTAAAGGACATTTTGGTCTATAATGATATAATTCACAAGGTTTTAACTTTTAGCATCCTTATTATATATATATATGTGTGTGTCTGTAGTTTATGATGCTTAATATAAAATGCTACAAATATTTGTACTTTATAGAGCAACAAATATTATTGCTCTCTAATTCATGCACAATTAATCCTTATTGAAAAAATGTTCAATAACAAAAAAAATTTGTTTGGGATTGTATATGCTACATATTTTTCTTTATCATTTTCTATTAGAATTTTTATTTTTTAAACTTTGACACTACTAATTATTAATAATATGTTTTTAATAGGTAGAACATAAATACTTTAAAAAAATAAATCCAAGTAAATAAACAAGTCACATATATATTTATACAAATTTATCTAAAAAAAAAAGTATTGTATTGTATTGTTTCTTAGCAAATTTAGTTAAAAAAAGTTAATAAATACTAAAATAGAGAAAATAATTTCATGGTGAAATCATTTCCATCCTTCCAACTACCAAGTTGTTACACCCAAATTTCGAGAATAAATAAATAACCTCGAAATGTAGGCTTGTAAAGTGTAAGATCGGGATCAACAAGTGTTAGCATTACACTTGCATAATTTGTTACGAAGTTCCAGAGCTGCGTCATCATTGCTCGAGCATGAATTGCAGGCTCGAAGGCAACAAAGGTCTTCCTCGAAAGACGAGTCTAAAAGACCAACCAAGCAAGGAGGTAGCAACAACTATAATGGTGAGCTCGAAGCTATGTGTGGTCTCGAAAGTGCGTTGGAGTAGCGTTCAAGCTCGAAGATGCGTTAAATTAATGCAGGGAGATGTTATTGGGAAATCCCTACAATCAGGGGATTTAGTACAAATCATGTAATTAACTCTATTGTTTAAGGATGTTTATTCACAATAAATGAAATTTATTTTGTTTATACTACGGGATTTGTTATCCCGGTTTAGACCTAATATATGTCTTATAATTTCCCTAAGATTAAGGGAGAATTCTTGTAACCAGGCCTATAAATAGTTTAGGAATAGTCATTTGTAAACACATGCATTTTTTTACTGAGAAACACTCTGTGAAATTGCTCTTCCTTGAAGCTTTCATGCAAATTTCAATAAAAGCGACTTGTGGACCTAGGCAGATTTAAACTACTAAACCACGTTAAAATCTTTGTTCTTATTTTCTTACTAAATCATATATTTTCTCAACTGCTCCTATTTTTAGTTGATGAAAAAGCATCGTCAACAGTTTGGTGCTTTCGTTGAGAGCACTAAGCAACTCTGTTCTTTCATTCCTTTCATTGAATAAGTAATGGTTTCACCCGCTGGAAACGTTCCTGGAGCTGGATGGTCCACCATTGCCCAGAATCCCCGAGGAAAACACTCCCCACACAAAGGTACCTCCCCAACAACCTGGCAAACAACCAATGAATGAGGAAAATCTTGTCGAATGGAGTGCGTCATCAACTCCATGAGAACCTGGCCAGGGATCTAGGCCACCTAACGAGGATTACCATAATCCTGAGAGATACGTGCCAGTGGTTGAGTTGGAGAATTGAAGGCTTCAAGAAAGTTTGGCTGAGGCCATGCAACTAAATGAAGAAATGATGAGGAGGGTTGTAGAATTGCAGGCGCTCCCACGTCGAGTTAGGGGACGTCCTCGAGGTAGCATTGCGGCAAGGGCAGTCGAGCAAAGGGCAGCCCAGCAAAATTAGATACCAAGAGCTGGAGCGAGTGCTGGAATTAACCTGTCCGGGGTGCCATCTCGAAACTCGTCATGAACCAACCAGCCAAGAGAAGTTTCGATCTCCACTGGGAACAATCGAGCTGCCCCACAAGTAGCTCAGAATCATAACCCAAAACAACTAACGTCGATGTAGAACAATGAGAGACCACCTCCATCTCCAATTATGCATCCTCCATCACCTATTAGACATCTGTATCCAACTCGAGACGTACCCCAGTGAGCTCCTAGTGGAGGCTGAGCTGGGGGAAGGGCACCTCAGTGGCCTGCCCAAAGTGCTAGGAGTGGAAGTCGAGGCAGGAGCCATCAGACTCAGCCCGAGCAAAGGAATGATCGTGAGGTCCCATTGAGGGCACATCAAGGACATGGACAGGGTAGGCCGCTCCAGCTGTCAGGAAGTCATGTGTCGAGGTCACGTGGTACCAGAGTTAGAGTACACATGAATAATCCACCTCGAAGAGATGCTCCGCAACGGTAGGCACAGAGGACTATTAACTTCCTTGAGGAAAGCCAGGATTATAGCATGTCGATGAGTGTCTATAACATTGAGCTTAGATATTGTGAGAACTATCCAAATGATCATCCTGATCTTCAAGACCACCTGAACCAGAGCCGGGGGCAATTCAACCACCAAAACCTGGACTTAAGGTCACACTTAAATGCTTAAAGGGAGCCCCTACAGCCAACCTACAGGAATTATTATAACCCTATGCAGCAACAAGGAGCTGGAGTTCCTAGGAGCAATAACCAGCTCCCAGTGGTACAGGCTTCCCTCTGGTGGAGTCAGTCCTATAAAGAATTAATCAACTTGAGGAAGCATTCAGGCTTCTTCAAGAAGGGAAAAAGAATGAGGAGGCTTATGACTCTGATGATGAGCTCGAACCCTTTGCTCCACATATCTTGAGCACACCTTTCCCTAGTGGGTTCAAGATCCCTCAAGTGGCACTTTATGATGGGACCACTGACCTAGGTAGCCACCTGAGGACCTTCAACATGGTAATGAGGGCTAGTAATGTCAGATATGAGTTCAAACACATGTTCTTCCCAACCACACTCATTGGACCAGCAAAGATTTGGTTTGATAAATTTCGTAGGCATTCGATCTCTTCCTGGGAACTGCTCTCAAAGGAGTTCAAGAAACAATTCCAAGCTGCAAAAAGCATCAAGCCCAAGGCTTCCTCCTTGACAAATATAAGGCAACAACTAGGGGAATCATTGAAAAGTTACTTGTTGAGATTTAACATAGAAGTAGCCCGAGCTCGCAACATTGATGACAATATCACCTCATGGTAGTACGAGCTGGTGTATTGCTAGGAAGTCCCCTCTGGGACGGTATGCAAAGGAAGCCCGTGAGGATGATAACCGAGTTCGATACTTGATCTCAGAGGTTCGTTAATGTAGAAAAGGCGAGGTCAGCACTTAAACTGACTCCTCCCCCCTTAAAAACTAGAACGACCAACATAAACTCAACTACAAACTCGACCACGACAACCACAGTTCAACCCTCAGGAGACAATTCTTCTAAAAGAAATAAGAACGAGGGAAATAACCCCAAGGCAAATGGGGGTCAAAAGAAGAAGGGAGATAAAAATTTCTCCATATACACCGTATATACCGAGCTCACAAACACTTGTGAGAACATATTTGCCGCAAATGAAAATCAGGTTCCATTTAAATGACCTGAAGGAATGCGACATCAGCGAAGCAAGAGAAATTCGAATAAGTTGTGCAGATTCCACAGAGACATAAGGCATACAATTGAGGAATGTAGACAGATGAAGGATGAAATTAAAGGTTTTATCTCGAGGGGTTACCTTGGACAGTATGCCCAAAACCAGAATCAATACTAGGCTCCGCCTAATCAAATGGCAATTTCGGCTCAACCTATCCAACAGGTCGTGGCGCCACCTGCAACGGAGGATAATCAACCTCCCCTAATTAATGGAGAAGATGTAATAACCATCACTGGGAGACCTCAGATTGCGGGGGCGAGAAGAAATGCTCAAAAAATAGGAGATGGATCTCCCTAAGTACCTGAGCCGTGAGCTCTAAAACAACAGAGGGTAAAGATCAAACCAATCACTTTCACCGAAGAAGACACTTCCCATGTCCAATTTCCTCACAATGACCCGTTGGTCATATCATTCAAACTCGCAAATATGAGGGTTTGCCGAGTCCTCATTGATAGCGGAAGCTTGGTCAACATCCTTTATAAGGAGACGCTGGAAAAATGGGATTTTTTGTTTGAGATTTAAAAGCCTGTGCAACGACCCTGTACCAATTCTCGGGGGAGGGAATCGCTAGTACATGATCCATCGAGCTCCCAATCACCTTAGGAGGCTATCCAGTCTTGATAACTAATGTTATCCTTAAAAAATACAGGGATGGTGTGGCAAATGAGAAAGCGACACATGGCATCACAAATCAGGGAAAAACGACGAAGTATTGAAAAAAGACCGATGAGCAAAAAAGATAGGTCCAAGACCTATAAAGAAGTCGACTAAGCCTAAACCCCCTGGGGGTGGTCGGCTTGACCCCAACCCCTAGGGGTGGTTGGCCTGAAATGTTCAAAAGCCACATGGGTGGTCGGCCCACCCTATTCTTCACAGGGTGGTCAGCCTAAACTTCCTAATACACTTTGCTGGATAAAGTTCACGCTCGTTCAAGCTGAAATCAACAGGCTTAGCACCCAGAAGGTCATCAGGTCTTACACCCTGAAGGTCAGCAGGCCTAGCACCCAGAGGGTCATCAGCCCTAGAACCCCAAGCTCTAAAAGGTCATCGAGCCTAGCACCTAAGTCTCATAGAGCAACCAAGACTTAGCATTTTCCCGAAGGTTTCAATCGTGCATCGTCAACCACGATCCAGAGAAACAACGAATAGACCTACGATCTCATCATTATGGGGAGGTGGACACGTATCTCCACTACCCAATAATCATGTATCCAACCATGATCCCAGTAATACTGATCATGTAACAGCCCCTAGGTACTATAAATAAAGAACCCACGGCTTCATAAAAGGGATTTTTTTTTTGGACTTTTGGATCTTTCTAGGAACGATTTTGAGAGAGATATATATGGGGAGAGAATTTGGGCAAATTAGTAACGAATGAATACTTTAGTTCATCCATGTAATTGTTTATCGAGTGATTCAATACTAAAGATTAAGTGGATTAGGTTATTACTGTTCATCAGAACAAGGCTGAACCACTATAAAAAATTTATGTGTTTGTTTAAGATATTTGTACTCTGTTGTTCTTCTATTTATTTCGTTCAAAATGTGTCGTATACTGTACATACGAGCATTGGCCAATTTCACAGGTCAACAAATATGATGTTGGAATTTACAGTAGTAGACACCCCATGAGCCTACAATGTCCTGCTCGGGAGACCAACCCTGATTGGACTGGGGCCAGTCACATCTGTTAGGCATTTGGCTGTAAAGTTCCCAATGCTCGGCAGTATCGGGATGTTGAAATGGGATCAATTAGCAACTTAAGAGTGCTACAGTATCTCCATGAGGGGGAAAGACCAAACCAATGCACATGCAATGGAAATCATAGAGGAAATTGAAAAAGGAATTTATTAGGTCGAAGAAGAAATCAACCCCAGGATAGAAGTAGACATGGCCAATCACGGTCCCATTGAAGAGCTCGAAGACATTTTTCTCGATGGTAAAAACACCACCAAGGTGGTGAAGATTGGGAAGAACATCGCAAAGGAAGTGAAATAGCAATTAGTTCACTTCCTGTGGCAAAATCAGGATGTATTTGCATGGTCGCACTTGGATATGATTGGGATCAATCCCAACGTTATAAGCCAGGCACTAAACATCGATAAAAGATTCCATTCGAAACAGAAAAAGTGAAGATTTCTCGACGACAAGAGGAAGAAAGCCTTGAAAGAGGAGGTCGACAAATTGAAAGTGAATTGGTTTATCCGAGATGCAATCTACCCAGAATGGATAGCCAACCCAGTATTGGTTTCAAAGCCAAGTGACAAGTGGCGTACTTGCATCAATTATTCATACCTCAACAAAGCATGCCCAAAAGATTATTTCCCATTGCCTCGAATCGATCAGCTCACGGATGCAACCTCGGGACACGACATCATGTCATTCATGGATGCGTATTCTGGATATAACTAGATATTCATGCATGCATCCGACCAAGAGCATACGAGCTTCATGATAGATAAAGGGCTATACTATTACAATGTGATGTCATTCGGGCTCAAAAATGTTGGGGCCACATACAAAAGACTAGCAAATAGGATGTTTACTGAGCAGATAAGAAATAACATGGAAGTGTATGTGGAAGACATGATGGTCAAGTCCAAACACAATAATAACCATGTTGATGACCTCACAGAATGCTTTGCTATACTTTGAAAATACAACATGAGACTCACCCCACTAAAGTGCTCATTCAAAGTATCTTCGGGAAAGCTTATCGGATTTATAGTAAACACTCGAGGCAAACCCAGATAAGATAAAAGCCTTAATTGATATGCCTTCACCTCGAAAGCATAAAGATGTTCAAAGTCTAATTGGACGAATGGCGAAGTTAAGTAGGTTCGTTTCAAAATCTACGAACAAGTGCCTACCATTCTTCAATCTTTTGAGAGGGGGCAAGAAGTTCGAGTGGTCAGACGAGTTCGAGCTCGCCTTCTAGGTTCTCAAAAAGTACCTCACTATGCCACCAATCTTATCCAAACTATTCATGGAGGAAATATTGTACTTATACCTCGCTACAACCGAGCATGCAATCAGTGCAACGCTTGTTCGGGAGGATAAAAAGTACAAATACCAGTCTACCACGTCAGCAAAAGACTGTTGGGAGCTGAATAGAGATATCCACTAATGGAAAAACTAGCACTATATCTGGTCCATGCATCTCAAAAGCTTCCACCTTACTTTCAAGTGCATCCTATTCATGTGCTGACAAATAAGCTACTAAGACAGATATTAGTGAAACCTGAAGCATCCAGAAGACTATTAAAGTGGGCGATTGAACTCAAGCAATTCAAAATCACATACCACATGAGAACGACAATAAAGGGTCAAGCCTTAGCCGACTTTATAGTCAAATGTACAGGAATCACCAACGAATAAGTCATAAGCCCAGCCCACAAGCTATGGAAACTTTATGTCGATGGATCTTCCAATGAGACCGGATCTGGGGAAAGCATTATCCTAATAACCCCGTCAAGAAACAGGTTTCACTCAGCCTTAAGGTTTGGCTTTGAGGCTACAAATAATGAAGTTGAATATGAGGCACTGTTAGCAGGGCTCCTTATAGCTTTCGAGATAAAAACTAAGGCCATAGACTATTATAGTGATTCTCAGTTGGTAGTCAACCAAGTGTTAGGAGAGTACCAGGCTCAGGGGATTAAGATGGCAGCATACCTCAAAAAAGTCAAAAAGGCATTCGAATAGTTCGAGTTCTACATGATTGAGCATGTTCTGCAAGAACAAAACTCAAATTCAGATGCCCTAGCTCGACTCGCCACAACTAAGGAGGTTGGCACGCTCAACGTGGTACTAGTGGAATTCTTGCCGGAATGAAGCATAACTGAGCCCGACGAGTTCAAAGTCGACATGGTAGATTCGCAGCCTACTTGGATGACACTTATAATTGACCACCTCGAATCTGGGAACCTAACTAAAGACCAGAACGAGGCCCAAAAATCGATGTACAAAGTACCAAGGTACACTATCTTGGAAGGGAAACTATACAGAATAGGATAGTCCATGTTGTTAGTATGATGTGTAACCCCTCCCGAAGCCAAGAGAATTCTAGAAGAAGTCCATGAAGGATTTTGAGACTCCCCAATGTAGGGTACGTTTGCCACATACTCGTAATTCCAGGGTTTACGAGTATGTTAAGCACTTGACCAACGATTTAAATAAAATGATACTATGAAATATATAAAATTTTAAAACTTTTATATAATCTTATTAATAAAAATTATTACACGTATGAATACTTTAAATTTAAATATAACAATATGAAAAACCCTAAACCACTATTGCATTGCTACTGAGTCTGTGCTCCACAAGTTGCCCAACATCTATAGCCACACCTGAAAAAATATTGGAAAATAACATAATGAGCTAACGCTCAGTAAGTAAATCTCATGCAAACACATACACATGCACATGAATGTCGTGAGTTTTAAGTGCACATATACTGACTTATAATACTTATGCATTTCATTTATTGATCATGCACTTTCAAACTTTACTTTTATGCTCTTTCTCTTTTTACTTTCACATTTTTATGGGCCTATTATCTTTTGTGCACACTGTTCGATTTAGCCAATGCCTATAGGGCTTGTTACACTTATAATATAAAATCCTATGGGTTCTCCTTCAACTAGACAATGTAGGTAATGTGATCCTCAAGTCAATGTATTCTGTTAAAAAAATTCTTCAAACATTTGAATTAGGATATGAAAATATTAATGCTTGCATCAATGATTGTTGTTTGTTTAGAAAGGATAAAAGAGAATTTGGAAAACTTCCCAAAATGTGGAACTTCTCATTGGATGTCAGACAAACATCCTGAAAAGGTTAAAAAAGGTGCCCCTGTTAAAGTGAGGTATTTTTCAATAATACCAAGGTTTAAACGGATGTTTAGGTCTAAAGAGATGGCTGAAAATTTAAGATGGTATCATAATAATAGAAGGATGGGAAGACGTGCCGCCTAGTAGATTCTGTAGCTTCGGATTTGGTGAATACAGAATGGCCTTCATTTTCAAATGAAGAACACAATCTTAGACTAGGCCTTTCCACAGATGGATTCAATCCATTCAGCAATTTAAGTACTACGTACAATGTTTGGCTTGTGATGTTGGTTATGTATAATTTACCACCCTGGTTATGTATGAAGCAAGACAGTATTTTACTGTCACTAATAGTACCTGGTTACAAGCAACCTAGAAATTATATTGATGTATATTTAGAGCCTCTCATAAGAGAACTTGAAGATATTATGGGTTCATGGAGTTGACGCTTATGATGCATTTGATGATTCAAGCTTTAAATTGAGAGCAATGTTGATGTGGACAATACAAGATTTTCCAGCATATGGAAATCTTGCTGGTTGCAAAACCAAGGGAAGTTGTAGTTGTCCTTTATGTGGTAAAAATACATATTCAGAATGGCTTAAACATAGTGGAAAATTTTCATTTCGAGGCCATCAAAAATATCGTCCACCTGATCATCTATTTCGAACAAAGAAAAGTTGGTTTGATGGAAAAGAAGATAATGGAATTGCACCAAAGATCTTGAATAGTACTAAAATTTTTGAAGAACTAAAATATTTTCAAAATATATGGGGAAAATCCAAGTCAAAGAAAAGGAAGCGAAACAATAATGATGCTGGCAACATATGGAAAAACGATCGATATTTTTTTATTTGCCTTATTGGAAGGTCAATGTGATAATTATTTAATATTTTTTTTAAGAATATTTAGATAAATTGTAGTTAGTCATTGTTTTTGGAATTGTCCATTTAGGTATTACATGTTCGTCACAATTTGGATGTGATGCACATAGAGAAAAATGTGTGTGAAAGCATCATTAATTCATTGTTAGATGTCGTTGGAAAAACCAAAGATGGGCTAAAATATTGTTTGGATTTAAAAGAAATGGGTATTAGGACTGCCTTGCATCTAGAAGAGCGAGGGAATAGAACTTACCTTCCAGCTGCTTTACATGCACTTTCGAAGAATGAGAAACAAACATTCTGTAGAAGGTTGTTCTCATTGAAGGTACCAGATGGGTATGGCTCTAACATTAAGAATTGCGTGTCAATGGAGCAATTAATGCTTGTGGGGCTGAAATCACATGACTATCACATCTTAATGCAACAACTACCACTAGTGGCTATAAGAGTATTGATGCCTAAAGGTCCAAGGGATGCTATAATAAGATTGTGTAGACTTTTCAATAAACTATGCCAGTGAGTTCTTGATAGAGAAAAGTTGATGGCGTATGAAGTAGAGGTTGCTGAAACCTTGTGTTTATTTGAGAGATACTTCCCGCGAACATTTTTTGATGTTATGATTCATTTGGTGGTTCATATTGGATGAGAATCACGATTATGTGGACCTGTCCAATTTCGATGGATGTACCCATTTGAAAGGTGACTTTCTGTAGCGTCTCAAATTTACTAATAAGGCTTAGGGCCTTGATTAGCGTGCCTAGATGGCAATAATTGATTTAACTATGTTATTAAATGAATTTGATGAGTATGCGATTAGAAATGCATGTGTTAGGTGAATTAAATATGCATGTGGGTCCCATTTGGTTATTAGGGGCATGTTTGTAATTTTAGCCCATTGAGGGCATAAATGCTATATTTGTGTATATTGTGACTGATACCACGTGTGAGTGGTGATATATTTGTGATGCATGATCCGAGATAGTCCCAGGGAGGTTTAGCTAAAAAGTCACAACGGGGTCGAATACCCGACTCGGGAGGAGCCTAGGGGTATCTTGGGTAAATAATATGAGTTTGGGATTTATTGAGTAACGTGTAGTAATTTAGTAATGATTTGGACATGCCGGGATTAAACAGGGATTTATAGTAATACTCGGGGACTTAAGAGATTTGGCAAATGACTGAAATACCCTTGGTGGCATTAAAGGGTTGAGGGTAGACTTAAGGGGCATTTTAGACTTTTTGTTAAGATTGGATATACACTTAGAGGCCTGAGAAAATACTAGAGCTCAGAAAAAAAAAACAAGTCAAAGCTCTCAAGTCTCTCTCTCTCATTCGGTTCACCGCTTCTCTCTATGGTGCTTGGTTTTGAAGGATTTTAGGTCAGAAATTCAGAGGTTGAAGGTTGGAATTTGGGAGGCTAGCAGCCTGGAACTTTGGGAATTAGTTCAGAGACTTAATTAAGTTTAAGGGTAAGTTTTTTTAACTCAACTCACTTTGTTGAATTCTGCTGATCGTTTTGTTAGAAGTCTAGCCTAAACTTGAAGTATGCATGGATAACATATTTTAGCTTGGTTTTATTTTTGATGAGTATAGGATTTGTTTATGAGATGGTTATAAAGTCTAAGTTGTGTGGGAGGGAAGTTTAGGACTGATTCTGTGTTTAAGGGGTGTTTGGAGTATGAAATTAAGGTTTATTCCCGAGGAAAACGCAGGAGAAATGGTGATTTTCTGGGTTTGGAGGCTCGAGTCGCAGCCCTGTTCTTCAGGCGCTACGACCCGTGTGTGTCGAAGAGGTTGGAAGCCTCTGTCTGCTCAGGCACGCCGCGACCTAGGGATGTGAGTGCCGCGGCCCGTGTCCCTCAACCAGTGAGGCTTTTGCCTTTGACTTGAGCGCACCGCGACCCTTAAGGGGCTGGGTCGCGGCTCAAGTTCATAGTGTTGGCTATTTGAAGGTTTTTGGTTCGGGAACCAAATTGTTAAGGCTTGGGAAGGATTTTGCCACCCGGTTTGGTAGAATCCAAGGTCCTGGAGGCTAGCTTGGATTAGAGCTTGATGGGTGACTATTGTTGATGCATTGTGACTAGGTTTTCAGCGAGGCTCGGGTTAGAGGACTGTGTTCGGGATTGCGGTGCTCAGGAAGCTTGGGACACAGGTAAGAAAACTGTTATACCCATAGAGCAGGGCGTGGCCCTACTGTTTGTATTGTAGGGCATGTCCCTTTGTGATTAAATTGCAGGGCGTAGCCCTATTGATTGTGTTTAGTATATGTTTATATATTTTGTTGATATTATGCTATGTATTGCATTTTTGTGAATGAACGGCGAAGGCCGAGAATGGCAGGAAGCCGAGTACGGCAAGGGGCCGGGAACGACGCTAAGCACATGAATGAAGTGCAAAGTCGAGTACGGCTAGGGATGTTAATTTAACCCGCGGGGTAGGGTCCTCGTGGGGACCTGCCCCTAATGGGGCGGGGGCGGGGAACATGACCCCCATCCCGAACTCACCCGGTTTACATTGTAATTTATATTTTTAATATAAAGATTATTAAAAATATATTATATAATAATTTATATAAAAATATATTTATTAATAGTATAATTTTTTGTTTTTTTTAAATTATTTTATATTAAAAGTATTAATTATTTTATCAATTTTAGAAAAAAAATATATTTTTATTAAATGGGTACCCGATGGAGTCCCAACCCTGAGACGGGGCGGGGACGGGGGAGCATTCCTCGACCCCGCCCTGCCCCGTTTACATTCGTAAGTACGGCAAGGGCCGGGAACGACGCTAGCACGCGGAGTGCAAAGCCGAGTACGGTAAGGGGCCGGGAGCGGTGTTGAGCACGCGGGGTGCGAGCCGTTAGGGCGAGGCCCCTCTCGGATGCTGGAGTCATCCTCACGGTGAAGACCGCAAACCCAAGGCTTGGTAAAGCGCCTGGGACAACATGGCCGCTATGTGTTTAGCCTGTTGGCTATTTTGTTATATGCTGATTGATAGATATGCATATGTTAATTGTTTTGTGTTGAGTTTTCTTGCTGGGCTTCAGCTCACGGGTGCTCTATGGTGCAGGTAAGGGCAAAGGAAAGGTCGACCAACCATGAGTATGGAGAGCGTGGAGCGATGGTACATGTTCAGCCTACCTGGCTGCCACGACCAAGGGTATTTTTGGGAAATGTTATGTGTTAACCTGAATTTGTCGCCTAGTCGACCCTAAATGCATTTTGGGTTGTAAATATTTTCTAAACAGTATTTTGGGATCCCACATGTTTAATTTTTGGTATTTTCAATGAATGATCACATTTTTATATACATCATGCCTTTAAATGACCATCAACATGGTTTAATTACACTTTTAACCTAAAACCTCGATTAGCGAGTGATTAGCACGTTTTAAACTCACTTAGTAACGACTTTAAGGAAGTAGGGCGTTACACTTTCTCATACTTTATATTTTAAATTTACCAATATGGACAATTTATTAACATCTTCATGTCTACTTTAACAGACACATGAAGATACTCAAAGACCATGTTAAGCAAGACTTGAAGGTTGTATTGTTGACTGTTACCTTGCAGATGAGTGTATGAATTTTTGTAGTGAATTAATGAAGCATAGGAGTGACCTTAATGTAAAAGAAGTTCGTAAAGAAGAGAGGAACCATGATGTAATACTTGGAGGTCATCCAATTTCTTGGAAGAAATCAATTACCTTGACTGACGAGTTATTAGAAAGTGCTCATCGTTGCGTTCTGATGAATACAACTATTATGGAACCCACTTTGCAGTAAATTGTTAATATCACTACTTAGTTATTATATTCAAATTATTAGGATGCTTATTGATGAACTATTAGAGTGATTTTAATGTCTTCAAACTATTAGGATGCATATTGATGAATTAAGAAAAACAAACAAAAGTTATGAGAAGAATAATTGCTCACTTTGGAAGAGACATACAGAAAACTTTTCAGAATGGCTTAAATGAAAAGGTACTACAAAGTGGTCATTAATTTGTAACAAAATTGTTTACTTTATACACTAATACTTTATAAATATTATTATATTACTTACATTTTCCTATACATTCCTTAAGTGAATCGGATTTGTTAAAATGGCTATTATACGGTCCAAGAAAAGACACAGTTTCTTAAACTGGATACATCATCAATGATCAGAGATTTCATACAGAGGAAATTGAGAGATCAACACAAAATAATGGTATTTCAATTAAATCTACAACTATGTGTAGATCAAGTGCAAAGGATGTTTCACAAGTTGTCGATGTAGTTTCATATTATGGGGTTATAAAACAAATAATATTGTTAGATTATCACATAATTCAAATTCCAGTATTCAAATGTGATTGGGCTAATGTTCGAAATGGTGTTAGGGTGGAAGATGAATTTACTTTAGTTAACCTACACAAAAGCTAAAATCCATTTGTGAGAGATCTTTTTATATTAGCTTCCCAAGCTAAACAAGTATTCTACTCAAGAGAATATGATTCATCCAATTGATATGTGGTGTTAAGGGCACCTCTGAGAGGATTTTATGAGTTAGAGAAGTCTGATGAAAATGAGTATATGAGTGCAATTTCTCAACAGGTAGAAGAAATGATTGATACCCATCTTGAAGATACAAGTGAAGATGATCAATATGTGAGAAAGGATTGTGAGGGCATAATAGTTTGAGTAATATGTAGAACCATTTTGAGTTTGTATTTCAATTATGTAGAACAATTTCGAGAATATATTTCAATTTGATTCTATTGGTTATTTAGCAACAACTGTAATGATGAGCTTGAAGCTATGTGTGATCTCGAAAGCGGGTTAGAGTAACATTCAAGCTCGAAGAGGTGTTAAATTAATGCATGGAGATGTTATTGGGAAATCCCCACAATCAGGGGATTTAGTCCAAACTGTGTAATTAACCCTATTGTTTAGGGATGTTTATTCACAATAAATGCAATCAATTGTGTTTATACTACGAGATTTGTTATCCCGATTTAGACCTGATATGTATCTTATAATATCCCTAAGATTAAGAGATAATTCTTGTAACCAGGCTTATAAATAATTTGAGAATAGTCATTTTTAAACACACGCCATTTCGTATTGAGAAGCGCTCTGTAAAATTGCTCTTCCTTGAATCTTTCACGCAGATTTCAATAAAAGTGATGCGTGGACGTAGGCAGATTTAAACTGCTGAACTACGTTAAAATCTTTGTTTTTTTTTCTTATTGAATCATATTGTTGTTTAATTGCTTCTATTTTTAGTTGACGAAAAGCGTCGTCAACACAAACATAGTAGATGGATAAACATATTCTCTTCCTCCCAACTCACCAAACAAGATAAGGGAAAGCTACTTTCTTTCCTTTCCTTCTTCCTTTCTATCATTTCTAATTCATTCTTCCCTCCTACTTTCCATCCCTCTCACCAAACACATTGTAAATATAGTGTGTTGTATTGATCTTGCTCACTCAGGAATGAATACATAGTCTTCTATTTATACAAGCGAGATGAATAATCTAGATTTGGAATATTCGCATAAAGAAATTCTAACAAACTGTCATTTGCAAATGACCATTCCTTGATTTATAATCATTGGGAAAATATACAGAAAAGAAAAAATTGAATAACAAATTGATACAATTGTTGTGTGTAGAGCTGTAAATGTGGGCCGCCCGGCCCGGCCCGGCCCGGCCCATATTCAATTCGTGCCGTGCTCGTGCCGGCCCATTTTTGAAAGAGTAGGCCCAGCACGACCCATGTCGTGCCGTGCTTGTGCCGTGTCGGGCCCAAGTCGGGCCGGCCCACTTTCTATATTCGGGCCCAAATTTGGGTCCACTTTTTTTTTGCTAAAAAATGTGAGGATGGAGAATTGAACCCTCCACCTCCTCTTTAACCATCAATGGACTTACCACCAAACCAAATACATTTTTTTGTTTAAATTATAATTTTAGATATTTTTATATACTTTTTAACAATATTTTACACAAAATTATATCAAAGATAATTATTAGAATTTTAATACCTACTAATAAATGCTAAAAATTTAACTAACAAATCTTAAAATAAATTAATATAATTATAAAAATATAAACATTGAAAAAAATAAGACATATATTATCATTTTAATTTATTAATTATTGACAAATAAAAAATTATTATGATTATTAATGTCAAATTATCGGGTTTTTTATCGTGTCGTGCTTTCGGGCTAGTTTGTTCGTGCTTTCGTGTCGTGCCTTCGGGCTTGTCGTGCCTTCGGGCTTGTCGTGCCGTGCCGTGCTAAGCCCGTGTCGTGCCGTGTCTGGCCCAAGCCCATATTTTTTCGTGCCGTGTCGTGCTCGTGCCTCCCGGGCTCGTACCAGTTTCGTGCCGTGCTCAAAAGCCCGGCCCGTATTTACAGCTCTAGTTGTGTGTCAATGATTATTCATTTAGGAATTCTTTGTTGTCATTGAATTTTCTCACATGTGCTTAATTTTGTTAATGTATGAATTATCATTTTCAAAATTATAAATTAATAATTTGCAACATAGAACAGTTATTAGTTAAAAAAAAGAGAGAGTTATTTTAAATAAATTATTCAAATAATTGACTAATTTTTTAATAATTTATAATATTAATTATTAATTCAATTAGTTATTATATATTTAAAAAAAATTAAATTTTTTTATTAATGATACTTATTATTATGTTGTAGTATTAATTTTCTTATAACAATTATTTAAATTTTTTTTAATTAATATTGAAAAGTTAAATATTTTTTTTATGAAGTATAATTGGAGAATCTTTATATATTGAAAAAATTATGAACAATATTTATTAAGATAATGCAATAAATAATATATATATTTTAAACTAATAAAAAGGCATCGTTTTATAAAAAAAATAATATAAAATTTGTCAAATATTATATTACTTATTATATACATTTAATTAAAAATTGATATCAATTAATACTTATTAAGTTATTACAATAATAAATTATAAAAAAACTAATAAAAACTATTATTTAAAAAGAAAACTTAATTAAAAATTTGTTAAATAGCCTAACCACAGTTCAATTAAAAACTGTTGTGTGGCTTGCTTTAATCTACAGAAAAACATTTAACTTCTCTCCACTCTCACATTTAGGGTTAAAAAATTGTAGTAGTCTGTGCCCTGCTCAATCTTTTACTTCTCAGGCAACGAAGCCCCTGTGACCAACCAGCACTTCGACGGAGCCCTTGCAGGTGGGGATGGCGATGAACGAGAGTAGACGAGTGGTTGGAGGCAGCGTCGGACCTTGGGGAAGCATGGGCGGTTAGCGACTCCGATGGAGCATAGGGCGACGAAGGTTAGAGCTCAAGGTATTCATTTCTGTTTTCGGTTTTTTGCTCTTGTAAATTTTGAATTTTCTTGGTTGTTAAAACTCAGATTTTGTCATTAATGCTCAATTTCCAAAACCGAAGCTCATAACATAAAAGGGTAGAAATACAATCTAGTTCTAGTTCAAGCTTTTTGTCTCTGCAATAAAATTTTAAGTTCTGCATATATAAATATATAGATATATATAGATATATATATATATATATTGTTGATGGATTTTTCTCTTTATTTAATTACATTTCTTGATAATTGATATAGGGAAAATAATTATGAAAAAGTACCATTTTGTTTGGTTTTTGAGAAGAGAAAAAGGGTGAGCATTATCACTACAAGAAGTGCCAAGGTCAGTCTCTTACTCTCACTACTCTGTATTCATTTCTATGAGAAGAATTATTCTAACAGAGCTAGATGAGATTGTTTTTCTTAATTTTATTTTAATATTTCTAATCTGTAATATCATCCCTAATCTCATGTTTCAGACCTTGAGTTCTTTATATAATGTCTTTTGATTTGATTTTAGTTAATTTGTAATGGGTTTTGGCAAAAAGATTTGTAATGTTGTCTTTGTGCTGCATGTTTATAAGTAAAGTCAATACTGTAAATGGGGCTAGCTTCTATATTCTATTTTGTTTTTGTCTTTTCCTCTGTCTTCTGTGGAGTACTGATTGGTTATTCCTTACCTAATTTCAAATTTGCTTAATGCATTTTCTTCATATTTCTGAGTGTGTTCTAGTTTGAAGTTTATTATGAGCAATATTTCCATTTGTGAACTGGATTTCTTTGATACATGTTCTAAATTTTGGTTGGTCAGTTCGATCAATATTGGCTTGTCTAAGGGTTTTGAATTAGCTTTTCATTTTGTGATTGAATTTAATTGTATTCTTACTTGGGTTTTTTTTAAAATATCATATATTACATTCTTGTTTTGGATGAAAAAACAAGAAAAAGAAATGCCAAGTTTGTAGTTTATTTGTTCTTGGTAGTATGGGAACGAATATATATAGAGCTAAAATCTCTCAAATGAGCCTAACACATGGTTGTTTCACTAGGTGAGCTGAATTTTGCTTCTCTGGCAGATATAATCTGAAATTTGTTATACTAGGAAATTAAATTATCATGTATTAATATTGTTGTTTTATAATAGGGATATTTGCGACATAAGTACCCAATGCTTGGGGAAAATACCCGGCATGGACCTAATCTTTTTTTTTTAGTGGGAAAAATACCCAAACATAGTCTGTTAGGTCTGTTAATGAGTTGATTAGACAGACACGTGTCACGTTTTATTGGTCTAAATCATAATTATTTTTAAATTTTAATTTTAAAATAAAAATAATTAAAAATACATTTAAATTTTTAAAAAATAATTAAATTAAAAAATTAAAAATACATTAATAAATAAAAATTTATAACTGATTTTAACTTTAAAAAAAAATTAGAACACCTAAAACTATTCTGCCTCTCTCTCCCTCTCCCTCTCCCTCACTGTCTTCTTCCTCCCCACGAAAATTGCTCTTCACAACTCATGGTGACTTCAAGATTCGAGTTTGGGACGTTTCTAAAAGGGAGAGTTTTAGGCCTATAAAGATCACGACTTTACCTCAGAGGAGCCCATTAATGTTGTTCTCCAAAAAGAATGTTCTACAACACAGGGAGTACATATCTTGCATAGCTTATAACCACGATGACAAGCTTTTATATACAGGGTCTTGGGACAAAACAGTCAAAGCTTGGAAGATCAATGAAAAGCGTTGTGTTGACTCGTTTGTGGCTCATGGAGGTCATATAAATGCGATCGTTATAAACCATGAAGATGGGTGTGTTTTCACTTGCTCATCTGACTGCTCGGTGAAAATCTGGAGAAGGGTTTTTGGAGAAAGTTCTCATATTTTGACAATGACTCTTAAGTTCCAACTTTCTCCTGTTAACACTTTGGCTTTGAGCTTGTCACCAGGGATTTGTCTTCTATACTCTGGTTCCTCAGATGGAATCATAAACTTTTGGGAAAAAGAGAATACCTCAGGGAGATACAACCATGGAGGCTTTATGCAAGGTCATCATTTTGCTGTTCTCTGTCTGGTTGCCATAGGAGAGTTGGTCTTTAGTGGCTCTGGGGATGCGACTATTCGAGTTTGGAGAAGAGAAGGGAATTGCTTCCATTCTTGTCTTGCAGTCATTGAAGGTCACCATGGACCAGTGAGATGTTTGGCAGTCTCTAGAAACAGAGAGCGGAGTAGAGGGATTGTTGGTTTATAGAGCAAGTTTGGACCAGACTTTCAAGGTATGGAGAATTAAAGTTTTCCCTTCTAGGGTCGTGGGGAGGAGGAAGAAGGGGTCGTGGGGAGGAAGAAGACAGTGAGGGAGAGGGAGAGAGGTAGAATAGTTTTAGGGGTTTTATTTTTTTTTAAAAGTTAAAATCAGTTATAAATTTTTATTTGTTTATTTTTTTAATGTATTTTTAATTTTTTAATTTAATTATTTTTTAAAATTTAAATATATTTCTAATTATATTTTTATTTTAAAATTAAATTTTAAAAATAATTATGATTTGGACCAATAAAAACGTGACACGTGTTTGCCTAATTAGCTCATTAAGAGATCTAACGGAGAAAAGTTGACCACTAAGACAAAAGTAGCCCTTGTGATTAGGACTGTATCTTATAAAAACATAGGGAGCAGACCGAAAATCAAGTTTGTGCGTGTTGTAAGCTCGAAGGTGAGGAAAATATAGAGATCCAAACACTTGCAAGTGTGAATAATCTGGTATTGCAGAAAATAAACACTCAAATGGGGACTTATTGGACAGCACAGGGGTCGATAGTAAATTAATGAGATATGTGGTGGTGAAAAAGGCTTCCCACCAAAAAGAAATGGGCATATGAGCTTGTGCCAATAAGTGAGCCCAATTTCAACAATGTGGCGATGCTTTCGGTCAGCAATACTATTTTGTTGATTGTCATGAGGACGAGGACAAAGGTGTCGAAAATGAACCCCAAATTCTTGGAAGAAGGGGGCGAGAATAGGGGCTTTTGGTAGAACAGGGGCCTGAGGTGGAGCAGGAGGAGGTGGTGGTGGGGTTTGAACGTTATCTGGGTTTGTAGGGAGGCCAGTGGAGCCAGTAGAGGACTGGGAAGAGGGATCCATGGACGTTGGTCCTATAAGGCTACTGACACCAAATAGGTAGAGACTGAATATAATGAATATACTGTGTTAGATCTTGCTCACTCAAGAATGAATACATAGCCTTCTATTTATACAAGCGAGAGGAATAATCTATATCTGGAATATTCGCATAAAGAAATTCTAACATAGTGTCATTTGCAAATGATGATTCCTTGATTTACAATCATTCGGAAAATATACAGAAAAGACAAAATTGAATAAGGGATTGGTAGAATTGTTGTGTGTCAAGATTATCCATTTAGGAATTCTTTGCTGTCATCTTGAATTTTCTCACATGTGCTTAATTCTGTTGCTGCATAATATCATTTTCAACTTCTCTTATCACATTCTGCCAGAATATCTTAAACCATTACCAACCTGACATACTACCAAAATTTTGTGCAGGTTCCAGGTATTTACCGACCACATGCATCAAATGTGCAAGCACCTAGAAGGCAAACTAAATTTAAGACTTTGTGTTTCCTTCTTCCGAAGTTGTGTTTGGGCTTTCAGCTAGTCAAAATCCAAAGCAAACCAATAAACCACATTCTTTATGGATCTTGATTTTGCAGCCATATTGTGTCGATAATCATGCGATATTCACCAGAGAGTTTGCTGCAACTCCTCCAACGCTTCCCTAAACACCAAAACCAAGTTCAACAAATTCACTCTCTCCTTATCATAAATGGTCATCTTCTTCTCTCTAAAACTAACCATCACTATAATTCAAAATGGAAAAGCACTCTTCTTTACAATGCTTTGATCAGAGCCCATTTGAGTTTTGGACAAACTCACAAGTCCTTGATCCTCTTCACCCAAATGCTTTCCCACCAAACTCAACCCAACAGCCACACTTTCCCTTCACTTGTCAAAGCTGCTGCTTTATGTTCCTTGCCTTGTATGGGAAAAGCACTCCATGCCCAAGCTTCCAAGCAAGGCATTCTTCAAGACCCATTTGTACAGACATCGTTTGTGAGTTTTTATGCAGGGTACGGTGAACTAAGTGATGCCTGCAAGGTGTTTGGGGAGATGTCTGAACCGTGTATTGTTGGGTGCAATGCGATGATTGATGCTTTTTGCAAGAATGGGGATATGGATTCTGCTATTTTCCTCTTTGAACGCATGCCTGAACGAGATGTGGTTTCGTGGACGAGTGTTGTTAATGGGTTTCGAATTAATCAGCAGTTTAACAAGGCAATTCAATTTTTTAAGAAGATGATTAATTGTTCGGTGAAACCAAATGAAGCTACATATGTTAGTTTGTTCTCTTCATGCTCTACCTTGAATGGTTGGGGAGCTCTTTATCTGGGAAAGCAAATACATGGTCATGTAATTAGGAATGAGGTTCAATTGTCTGTGTACATGGGAACTGCACTGATAGATTTTTATGGCAAGAGTGGTTTACTTAATGCTGCAACTAATATGTTTGATCAAATGACAGTTAAGAAGATTTGCACTTGGAATGCAATGATTTCTGCTCTTTCTTCCAATGGTCAAGCGATAAAAGCTTTGGACTTGTTTGAAAATTTGAAGAAGGAAGGATTGAAACCGAATTGTGTAACTTTTGTTACAATTCTTACAGCCTGTGGTCGAGGTAAATTTGTGGAGTATGGTTTGAAGTTGTTTAGATCAATGTCACATGACTTTGGAGTTGAGCCAGTTATGGAACATTATGGATGCGTTACTGATCTCTTGGGAAAAGCAGGACTTTTGAGGGAGGCAACTATGTTTGTAAAGAGTATGCCTTTTGAACCAGATGCTTCTGTTTTGGGGGCTCTTTTTGGAGCTTATACTATCCATGGAATCAGTGAGTTGGAAAATGAAGTACAAAAAGAATTGCTTGGTATGCAGCCACAACATTCTGAACCATACATAAATTTGTCAAATATAAATGCCAATATGCAGAAATGGGATCATGCTGCTGGTTTTAGAAAAATGATGTTACATGCTTGCATACAGAAAGTGCCAGCATTTAGTGTGATTGCTTGAAAATTATTTTCTTTTAGTTAGATTGTGTAAAGTATGTAAAGAGGTTTTATCCATGAAAATTAAGTACTTGGGAATTTGCATATTTTCCTAGATTTATCTCAATGAAGAGGGTCCAAATTGACCAATTCATGCACAAATTGCATTTCATCCAAGTAAATAGTAAATGAATAAATCTTACTTTTTCTATGTATGGATTACTCACATAACACATTGAAAATATTGAACCCTGATTGTGATGGAACATAGGAAATTTGCTGAATAATACTCATTAATGATATTAGTGTTTCCCACATAGAAATACAGATTGTGTGCAAAAAATTGTGCATGAGCACTTTGATACCAAAGACACCTTATAACTATACACATTGAAAAAACTCAATGCAAATCATACTCGTACTCTCCATTTTGATCAAGTTCAAGTTTATATACATCAACTATGAGATCTTCATTTCCACTGCCACAAGCCTACAATCCTCTGAAATCATTGTTGCTAGCCTTAGTCATTGATAAATGGGAATTTCATTATCCCATTTTTCTGAAGCTAGTTGTTTCAAAAGCAATTTGAAGTGTTTATTTTTACATTCCATAAATATATACAAATACAATATATTTAGTTACACTCCACAAATTTTTTTATATTAGATCTTGAATTGTACCCCAATTATTTAAAAAAAAAAATTATGTATTAACATATATAAAAAATTAGATATTAAAGGTTGTAAATGACAAGTTTAATTTTTTTCAATTAAATAAAACATGGTTTGATACAATATTAAGTAGGGAAATGTACAAAAATGCCAAGACTTTAAAAAAAATACTTTAAATAAGAAATCTGAAAAAAAAAATTACCAAAATACGGAGGGGCATAATCGTAAATATAGATTTTTTTTAAACCAAGTTTACGATTTGTAACAATACAATTTTTTTGTAACAAAAGTTTACAAATTTATAACTAAAGTTTACAAGTTTATAACCATACGTTACAATTTTATAAATAATATTTACATACTAAATAGAAAATTGTAACAAGTACTAATAGAACTGCTATAAATTGTTATATGTATTTTTGTAAAATTCTGTATTTTCCATTTTCTTTAATTTATAGTGCTATGTGTAGTTTTTTCTACTAAATAGAGGAAATTAGATAAAATATGACTTTTTTTTAACATAAATATGAGAGTTTAACTTTACCTAAAATATATGGCTTTTTTTGTTTGAAGTTAATTATATGGGATTAAATTTTTCATATTTTTGTATAATTATAAAATAATGCCATATGTCTTAGTTCAGTTGAGTGTTTTTAGTTTGAGATTTTTTTTTTCAAAAATAATTATATATAAAACTAATTAATCATTTATACGGTAAATAAATAATTAACTAAAAACTACATAAACTAAAGTTTTTTTATTCAAAATGACCGTTTCTTCTTCTCTTCCAGTGACAACTATTGTTCATGGCAATGTGAGCTTCAATCTTCAACCAGAAATTGATCCGGCCAAATCTAAATCTTGAAAGCAACCAAAATCAGATTGAATTAAAAAAAAATCCAGCAAAATCTGAGATTGAAAACCAAACTAGAATCAACCTATGCAACTATTTTCATGAACCGGCCATTCCAATCCCAACGACCTCTACAAATAATTGGGACCTCTACAACCCACTCTAGTCCATTTGATTATGTTACCAATCTTAGTCACGACGCTGTCTCTTATCATTGAGTCTTCACCGCCAATCTCCGTCGACGACATCCCAACCCACTCCGCCTCCGGAGCTATGTCTCCCTCTTGGCTTCGCTGCCACCAGCCACAAGATATTCTACAACTACTACCATTACTACTCATTTATTGAAAATTCCTTCTATTTTTTTAGCCTGTAGTGTTTCTTTACTTTTGAGTCTTGAAATATTGTTTCACTCTGAAACAATATTCATATTTATATATATATATATATATATTTGTGTGTGCATGTAAATGTCACTTTTAGACTACTTGGAGTTGGAGTGTATACAAAATTAATCTTTTCTCAAATTTGTAGTGGATTGCATTGTATTACATGATCCCTTATATTGGAGATTGCAATGAGTTACTTTAGGTTGCAATAGATTACATTGGACTTGTCTTTGAAGTTGGAGTAAACTGTATGAGTAACATAAGGATGAAATTTGCAAATGAGTTATTTAAAATTGTTTTAGCTGGCATTTGAGGTTGCAGTGAATTACATAAGTTGCATAAGAATGAAATCTGCAAATTAGTCACTGGACAAAAAAATGCAAATTACTTTTTAAAGCTTTTACGATACCAAATGAATAATTATCTCTAATTATCACATTTTTATTATTATTCTAACACCTAATTGCATGGCGACATTAAGATGTTACAACTAATTAATACTCATGTCTTATAAAAGTACGAACTATAAATAATATATGTATCTCTTTCGTTATATAAAACTAATTCATACGTTGAATATTTATTAAGATGTAGACTTTATTATAATTGGCATCAAGAATTTGAGAGACTTTAAAGTTATCCAATTCATTACAATACAAATTCTTCTTTTTTGCTTTGTTTTATTATTATTATTATATTAATTTATATATAATTTTACTAAGATACAAACAACCACTCACATGTGATAAGACTTATCTCCTTAAGTGTGATTAATTTAGTATAACAACTACACTTTTCATCTTTATTTCACTTGAGTCTGTATATCTTGAAAGAATATTAAATAAATAGGTAAAAGTTAAGATAACGACACAATAGTTGATAGCTCTACAAAATAGATTATTTTACCACATTTTTTATGCTAATTGTTGCTTAGTCTTTGAGTTTTTAAGTAACTTATTAAGTTTTTAAGTAATTTTTAATTTATTAGTCTTATTGTAATTTGTTAGATTTTTATATGTTTTTATAGATACTTTATTATAATATGTTATAGTTTAATTATTTGTAATTAATATTGTTAAGTTAGACGTAAAAAGATGCAATATTGAGTTTAATGTTTAAGTAAATTAATATTTTCATGGAACTTATGTTGTATATTTTATTATTGAAAATATTTAGTTTTAATTTAATTTATGTTTATTTTTGTAGAGAATTTGTTGCATTTTTACTTTTGAAAAGCAAGAAAAATGAAGGAAAAATTGGCATTTTCAAGGAAAAGAAAGGAAGAAATTGACATTTTTCAAATGGCACTTGCCCCAGCCCTTGGCCCATGGCCCACGGCCCAGCTCGAAGGCCCAGCAGCCACCAGCCCCCCATGCCTGCCATTTTTCCCTCTTGAGCCCCAAAAAATGATCACTTGTCCCTTTGTCCCCTTTATTCAAAAATGTCATTTTTTTTATCCTATTTTCCACATATTTCATCACAAAATCATCATTACAGCCTATAATTTACCTCTACATGTCATATCTACTTTGTTTAATTAATTTAATCAATTTAATTCATTTAAGTTGATTATTTTAATGCTCTCATTTTGGCTATAAATATAGAATTTCAATACCATTTTAGGGTGCTTAATTTTTTGGTAACCATCATCTTTTCTATAATTTCTTTCTACCATTTTAGTGTTTTTCAAGAGCATTTTCAAGTATGTATTTTATTTATTTTGTAATTTTTATTTTAGTTACGTGCTTCTAATATTTTTCATAAGATTATTAAGATCATGATTAAACAACTTGTAACTAGATAATATTTATATTGTATGTTGATTTTCCATGTAATGCAACAAAATTTATAGATTTTTCTTCTTCATATATGTCTTTCATCTTTAATATCTCATATTTTTTATTGTTAGATAATATTGCACTTGTTTTTCATTTTTGCAAAACATAATATTCTTTGTGTAAGATGTGTCATTAAATTGTATACATCCAATGCTTAGAACAAAAATATTGTGTTTTGCCTCATAAATAATGTTATTTGATTTTTTTTGTTTCATTAGGTTGATTCACATTAAATACTTTGAAATTATATTTTTTGAAAAGTGAAGAAAAATCCTATCTTTTTAGAAATAGTTTGTGCTTAAAATTATAAATCTATTTGGAAAATGATAGTTTAACTTATTTTAACTATCACTAAAACTTGGGAATCAATATACTAATAAGTATTATTAAACTTACATTTTGTGGATTCTAATATCTTAATAATCTTTCTTTTACAACTTATTTTCAAATCATAATTGGTTTATTTTTATTATCTTAAATAGCTTTATTTTAAATCTTTTAGTTTAGAATCTCATCAATCTTTGGAGCTAGGTTAGAATCTCATCAATCTTTGGAGCTAGGTTAGAATTTATTAATTTTGGTTTAAAATAGTTTTCTTTTTTATTTTAGATAACTCATTTGGGTTCGACATCCTTGCTTACACGATCACTATTCTATATGAACGATTTGTGCGCTTGAGATATAAATATTTAAAACATACCCATTTTGAGTCCATCAATAGCCTGACTCAAATACTTTTCTGTGGAAGAAGACACAAACAAATTAATAGACTACATAGTCAAAAATTTGAAAGAGATAAAAAAAATGAGTTGAACATGCATTCATTTGCACACTCATTTAACAATGTTAATACTTTACCACGCGGGAGAGAAAAATAGAAGAGGAAATCGCAAAAATAACAAATATATAAACTGTACTTTTTGAATAAATTGATTTATAAAAATGAAAAGAAAAAAAAGTTAATGTAAAAATGAAAAGAAAGTGTAAATTGCCGTATTTATGGTAAATTCCCTTTTAGTTTTGTACTAATTTTTTATTTCACATTAATTTTTAAGGTTAAATTATAATTGCATATATATAATATAGGGAGCGACTACTATATATATTTATGTTTTATTTTTGGCGTTATTGTGTTTATAAATTTGTCTTTTTTACTTTATGTATTCTTTTTTACTTAAGTATGTGGTAACCAATTACCATAACACAGGTAACAAGTTATCCAAATAGTAACCGGTTACTTATAATATAGGTTACTGATTACCTCTAAGATGATAATATGTTACCTTGATGGGAACATGTAAATTTAAAAAAAAAAGATATGAAATTGTAAAAAGTAATCTATGAGTAACCGGTTACTTAACCTAACATTTTTTTTTAAATAAAAAGAAAGGATAGGTTGGAAAAATTGATTTAATTTTTTTTTACATATATTAGAAAAAACTCAAGAAAAAAAAGCACAATCATAAAAAATAAGTATTAAAATAATTATGTAATATTAACATATATACAATATATGTGAATAAAAAAAAGATAAAAAAGGGGAAAGAAAAGAAAAATGAAAATGGAAGGAGAAAAAAAAGGAAGAAAAAATAAAAGGAAAAAAACAAAAAAAAAAAGGGAAAAAAGAAAAAGAAGAAAGAAAGAAAGAAAGAAAAAAAAAAGAGGAAAGATAAAAATGAAAAGAGGAAAAGAAACTGGAAGGAAAAAAAAAGGAAAACAAAAGAAAAAAATGGAAAATGGAAAAAATTACAAAACAAAATTACTCTCTAAATCAATGAAATGTAAATAAAAGTGAAAGAGCATGATTTTTGAGGGAGCCCACTACGCAATGCTAGACAAGTTGCATTCCATTTAGAGTAGGTGGTGAAATTGAACTATTTTATAATATCACTTTGCAAAATGACATTCTTTGATAATTTACATGGTGATAAGAATTCATATAAAGTGTCAGAAAAATTATTAAAATATAATTACTGTGCAAAATAATTATATATATATATATATAAACTATTTTGTCAAAGACCCCTCCAAATAAGTGCATTCTTGTTGGATGGGCCCTAACATCCACCCTCCACGCACCTAGGTCTATAATAGAAAGATAAATAGTTTACCAAACAAAATTGTATGTTTGATGCACACCAAAATAACCTATATTTCTATTTTCTTTTTTGTTTTAACCCAACTAAAATGTACATAGCTAATTAGTAACGATTTTTTTGACATTGAGACAAGGTGATTTGAGCTTGGAACTTCTTTATGAGGAGAGGTATGATACCACTAGGCTATGCCTACTGTGGTGTGTTGCCTCATGGTACACTCATAATAGGTCATTTTATAAAATGAGCATGTTTCGGTGCTTGATCATTATAAAGTCTTGCACCAACCACCTTATAAAAATAGAAGTGACATTATTGTAAATATTATTTTGTTCATATGTCTCCCAGGTAAAAATTATATATGTTTAGGGTAATCTATTTGTACTTTCGAAATGTCCATTAGAAGAAGGTGACCTAGTGACTTAGTGAAATACCATAATCATTAGCAGATATGGGCTTAAGTTGTATACTCATTTGCCATATCAATCTCATATATTAGTAAAACAATTTTTTCCACATTTTTGTGTGTATGATTGCTTGTGTTCTATATGTTGCTTGTGTGTTACATGTTAGAATATTATTTATTTGGTATATAAAATCAACTAATTGATTTAATATATTAAAGTCAATATTTAATTTATTGACAAAATATTCTAATTAATGGTCAACATTGTTTGTTACCTGATTTGTTGTTACCCGATTTTTCATATCCCAACTGATTGAGGAAATATCTCAATCTGTGGCAGAGACTCTGATGGTAGGTCTCACTCTATAAATATAGAGTACCGGTCCCCAAGCTCGCTGCTCATTCTGACTTTCAGTAACTCCATCTAAAAGAGTTAGTGAGAGCTTGGAAGCCCGTGTACTCGTTCTAACTTCTGTTCTTTTTCTTTTGTAGATCTAAAGCTAGATCGAGGTTATCAATAGCAATGGCTGGAGGTATACAATATTCGATTCTTTTTTTGTATATGTTCATTCTATATATTAATTCCGCCTACATGTATATAGAATTGTTCATATGCTACTTTCATATTAATTCTAACATTTGGTATCAGTCGCTAGGTTAATCTCTGCCTTGTTATTTTTGTATGCATATATACACATATTTTTTTTTTCATGATTTATAGATGTGCCTATGTCTTCATCTATTCACATATATTATATATTCGTGTATATAGTTTCATATATTGTTGAAAATTGGAATTGTTAATTCAAATTTGTTTCTCAATTTAGTTGCATTAGAAATCTTTGGTAAGTGTTTCTAATAATTTGTTATTTGAGAAACTAGTTTAAAAAACAAAACAATGACCATATACATACACGTTCATGGCCTTAAGTTGAAATTTTTTATTTATTTATTTATTTTTAATTCAAATATGTATTTTCGATCTATTTGAGTATTAGGACATCTTAAGATTATTTTTTTTTTTTTTAATGTTTTGATGTATCAAAAACATGTTTTGAAACTCAAAACAACTTTTGAAACCTTAAGAACCCGGTTATAGTCAAACTTTTTCTTTGATATTAATGCTTGATTTTAAGTTGTTGTTTATGAAAAATAAGGCTATGAATCTTCATATCTATGTATTTACATGAATTCTGGGCTTTAAAATCTTGAAAATCGACGTCAAAATGGGGTTTTATAGTCGGGTTTAGAGATCGGGTCGCGTGACCCGCTTTCAGAAAAACGGGTCAAAAAGACCCGGGTGGCTGAAGAAGACGACATGAACGACATGTCGTTTCTTGATTTTATGAAGAAAACGACTTGTCGTTTTGACAAGCCTTCCGGCACACTAAAGGGGAAACGACATGTCGTTTCCCACCTACAGCACCACAAACGACCCGTCGTTTGACGGGTTATTTGACGATTCTAAGGGGAAAACGACATGTCGTTTTCCCCATGGCAGATTTTTTATTTTTATTTTTTATTTTTAAAAAATGAAGAAAATGAAGAAAATTAATTTTTTGATTTATTTTGGAATTTTGTTATTTTATTCATTTTAATGCTTATTTGGACAATAAATTTTATTTTGCCAATTTAATTAAAACATATAATTTTGGTAAATTATATATTTGGAAATTAATTAAAATGTGCAATTACTTGATTTTGGTGTATGGTATATTTCTTTTATTCATGAAATATTAAATAATTGTGCTATTTTAAGAATGTAATTAATTTTTACAATTAAGTTTGTGCAATTGTTTTATTAATTCACCGGATTAATAAATGATTTTATTGTTTTATTTAGCATGAATTTCTTTGCCATTAAGTATATATATATATATGGAATTATTGTATTTTCGTACATATAATTAATTATACTAATTTGCATGATTATTTTGTTCTTATTCATGCAAAATTTATTTTTAGTATAATTATCTTTAATTTTATATGTATGCCTTTATAATTTTAAATACATTATGTATATATTCCATTATTGTGCTAGATATATTTAGATTATATTCAAAACATTAAGATAGGTTGAATAATATTTAGCACATTAATCTCCATAATTTATTCATAAAATATTCATAAAACATTTAGGGTGAATAAAATTATGAATAATTCATAAACAATTTTGTGGTTGACATAAGAACGCATGAAACTGAGACAAATGCTCAATCTAGAACGGTTTTTAATGATCTTCGGACGACCACACTAGGAGCACTACTCTCTGTGATTGCCTATTATGTTATAACGAAATTGTTCTTAGGTCT
Organism: Humulus lupulus; assembly: GCF_963169125.1. Lineage (NCBI taxonomy): Eukaryota > Viridiplantae > Streptophyta > Magnoliopsida > Rosales > Cannabaceae > Humulus > Humulus lupulus. The sequence continues at coordinate 17,749,732 of NC_084801.1, read as the reverse complement.
TCCTAGAGCCTAAAACATAATGTCTAGTGAACCATATAATTTTACATAATTAGGGAGTAGCCACAGCATCTTTAATTATATAAAATTATATATTAATTTGAAAGGATCACATAATGGACAAAATTGTGATTGATTATATAAATATAACAATTTTACCCCACAGGGATTTTATTATATTTATATAATTAATTAGGATAATATATTAAATTAATTTTCTTAATTTACCCACAGGAGTTATGATAATTAATTTAATAGTTTTATCATAAAGTTTAATAAAGATAGAAGTTTCAAACCTTACTTTATCCCAAATAATTCGTTTGAATAATCTATCATCCTTTACATCCAATTTTATTAAATTAAAAATTTAGCCCACAGGCAACTTTTGTTTAATAAAATTTCAATCTTCAGCATGTTATACATTGGTAAAACATGACTTCATTAAGCCTCAATCTTCTAAATCTAAGTTTGTAATCCTATTCATGCAGCTTCTTCATCATCCTCTAGTTTTGCTGAAATCCTTACCGAAATTCCTGAGCTTAGGGGTGATAATTTCAAAATCTGGAAGGAACGAGTTCTTCTTCATTTAGGCTGCGCCGACATGGACTACGCAATAAGGAAGGACGAACCTGCTGCAATCACTGCGACTAGCACTGCTGCTCAGATCGCACTATATGAGAAATGGGAGCGGTCCAATCGCCTCAGCATCATGTTCATCATGTCCAAGATCCCTCTGGGAATGCGTGGATCGGTGGAGCAACCTGAGAAAGTCAAAGACTTGATCAAACTGATCGATGAGCAGTTCGACACTTCGGACAAACCACTTTACAACAACCTCATCCACCAGTTCTCATCCACAAAACTCACCGGTGTCAAAGGAGTTAGAGAACATATTTCAAAGATGAGGGACATTTCTGCTCAACTGAAGAAACTCGATGTAGTCATTCCTGAAACCTTCCTGATCCACTACATCCTTAACCATCTTCCACCTCAATATGGGCCTTTCAAAATTTCCTACAACACACATAAGGACAAATGGACTATCAATGAACTGATAACCATGTGTGCTCAAGAAGAAGCAAGGCTCCTGCAGGAACAAGGTGAAAGTGCTCACATGGCCACCCAAGGCAAGAAACGCAAACCATCCAAGAAGGACAAGGGGAAAAATAAAGTGCCTCCCCAAGGCGATATAAAGAAGGATTCCATCAAATGTTTTTTCTGCAAAAAGAAGGGACATGCGAAAAAGGAATGCGCCAAGTTCAAGAAATGGATGGACGACAAAGGTAATCCAATTTCATTCGTATGTTATGAATCTAATATGGCTAATGTTAATATTAACACATGGTGGATTGATTCTGGATCGACAATTCACATTTCAAATTCCTTGCAGGGTTTACAAAACCTAAGGAAGCCAGTGGGAAGTGAGCAAAGCATCTTATCTGGAAACAAGATGGGCTCACATGTGGAGGCTATAGGAACGTGCCATTTAGTTTTAAGTAGCGGTTTTGTTTTAAAGTTAGAAAAGACATTTTATGTACCAAGTTTCTCTAGAAACTTGATTTCCGTTTCAAGACTTGTACCTTTTGGTTTTTCCTTTACATTTTCAGACAAATCTTTTAATTTATATAATAAATCTGAATGTGTTGGAAATGGTATTTTGTCTGATGGTCTTTACTGCCTTAATTTACAAAACAATACCGCTTATAATACTATGCACGTTCACGCTGGCAATAAAAGATGTGTTATGAATGAGAATTCCTCTACATTATGGCACCGGAGATTGGGACATATCTCTATTGATAGAATTAGAAGGTTAGTAAATGATGGGGTACTCAATACCTTAGATTTTACTGATTTTGATACTTGTGTGGATTGCATTAAGGGAAAGCATACCTCCAAGTCTAAGAAAAGTGGTGTCCATAGGAGTTCTGACCTATTAGAAATCATACATACTGATATATGTAGTCCAGACATGGACTCATATGGTCAGAAATACTTCATCTCTTTCATAGATGATTACTCACGCTACATGTATATCTATTTACTTCATAACAAAAGCGAAGCGTTAGATGTCTTTAAGATATTTAAAGCTGAAGTAGAGAAACAATGCAACAAGCAAATTAAGATAGTGAGATCAGATAGAGGTGGAGAATATTATGGTAGATACACTGAAGATGGACAAGCACCTGGTCCTTTTGCAAAGTTTCTTCAAGAAAATGGGATTGTTGCCCAATATACCATGCCCGGTACACCCGAGCAAAATGGTGTTGCAGAAAGGAGAAACCGAACATTGATGGACATGGTGCGAAGTATGCTTAGCAGCAACCCTAAACTTCCTAAATCCTTGTGGACTGAAGCTCTAAAGACATCCGTGTACATATTAAATCGAGTTCCAACCAAGGCAGTCTCCAAAACTCCTTTTGAATTATGGAAAGGTTGGAAACCGAGTTTGCAACATGTACGCATTTGGGGATGCCCATCTGAAGTTAGGGTATACAATCCACAAGAAAAGAAACTGGACCCAAGGACCATAAGTGGATACTTTATTGGTTACGCTGAAAGGTCTAAAGGTTACAAGTTTTATTGTCCATCTCATAGCACTAGGATTGTGGAATCAAGGAATGCAAAATTTCTTGAAAATGCCTTGATTAGTGGGAGTGATCAATCCAAGGACTTAGGTTCTGAGAAAGATCCTTTAGAACCCTCCACCTCAAGAGCAAGATTGATTGTGGTCGATAACACCCCTGCAGTCCAAATGGATGTTGAACCACCACAGCCAATTGTTGAAGATCCACAAGTCAATGATGAAGTTCAAATGGATCAAGTTGTTCAAGAGTTGCCTATAATTGTTGAACAACAAGCTGAACCACCCGCTCCTCAAGAGCCTGCTGGTGTAGCCTTAAGAAGATCCACTAGGACAATAAAATCGGCGATACCTAGTGACTACATTGTGTATTTGCAAGAATCTGACTACAATATTGGAGGCGAAAATGATCCAGAAATGTTTTCACAAGCTATGAATAGCAAAGAATCGGAACTGTGGTACAATGCCATGAATGAAGAAATGAATTCTATGAAAAGCAACGGAGTCTGGGATCTTGTTGAGTTGCCTAATGGGGCGAGGGCTATTGGGTGTAAATGGGTCTTCAAAACAAAGAAAGACTCATTAGGCAACATTGAGAGACACAAAGCGAGACTCGTTGCTAAGGGATTCACTCAAAAAGAAGGAACTGACTACACGGAGACCTTTTCTCCGGTATCTAAGAAAGATTCCCTCAGAGTTATCCTGGCATTAGTTGCTCATTTCGATTTAGAGCTACAGCAGATGGATGTGAAAACTTCCTTCCTAAATGGTGACCTAGAGGAGGAGGTATACATGAAACAACCAGAAGGATTCTCCTCTAGTGATGGTGAGCATTTGGTGTGCAAGCTTAAGAAGTCCATCTATGGTTTAAAACAAGCGTCCCGCCAATGGTATTTAAAATTCCATGATGTCATCTCTTCTTTTGGATTTGAAGAGAATGTCATGGATCAATGTATATACCAGAAGATCAGTGGGAGTAAGATTTGTTTTCTTGTTTTATATGTGGATGATATTCTTCTTGCAACCAATGATAAGGGCATGCTACATGAGGTGAAGCAATTTCTCTCAAAGAACTTTGAGATGAAGGATATGGGTGATGCGTCTTATGTCATTGGCATTAAGATCCATCGAGATAGATTCAAATGTATCTTAGGTCTATCTCAAGAAACCTACATTAACAAAGTTTTAGAGAGATTTCGGATGAAAGATTGTTCACCAAGTGTTGCTCCTATCGTTAAGGGTGATAAATTAAATTTGAGCCAGTGTCCAAAGAATGATTTTGAAAAGGAAGAAATGAAGAACATCCCATATGCTTCTGCTGTTGGAAGCTTGATGTATGCTCAGGTGTGCACACGACCCGACATTGCCTTTGCTGTCGGAATGCTAGGAAGATTTCAGAGTAACCCGGGATTAGACCACTGGAAAGCTGCAAAGAAAGTTATGAGGTATCTTCAGGGTACTAAGGATTACAAACTCATGTTCAGACGAACCGACAACCTAGAAGTAGTTGGCTACTCAGATTCAGACTTTGCTGGTTGTACTGATTCACGTAAATCAACTTCTGGTTACGTGTTTATGTTTGCCGGTGGAGCTATATCATGGAGGAGTAACAAACAGACCTTGACTGCTACTTCTACTATGGAAGCCGAGTTCGTTTCGTGTTTTGAGGCTACATCGCATGGTGTATGGCTAAAGAGTTTCATTTCAGGCCTTAGAGTTGTAGATTCTATATCTAGGCCATTGAGAATGTTTTGCGACAATTCAGCTGCTGTATTCATGGCTAAGAACAACAAGAGTGGTAGTCGAAGCAAGCACATCGACATCAAGTACTTAGCCGTGAGAGAACGTGTTAAAGAAAATAAAGTGGTCATTCAACACATTAGCACTGAATTGATGATTGCTGATCCTATGACGAAAGGCTTGCCACCTCATAAATTCAAGGATCATGTAGTGAACATGGGACTTGGTTCCCTTATGTAAATTTATTGTACAAACTGAAGTTATTATCAATGAAACTCTCATTTTTGATATTTTCTCATATTTATGCGCATCTTAATTTTATTTGAGAAAATTTTACTTTCATAGGACCTGAATAAACATAAGGTTTATTCGTTTAAGTACATAGCCACATAAATTACATTGTTATGTAATAAATATATTGTAATACATGGAAGATAATACTCGTCATAAAAAGAGGACCTATCGCCATGATTCATGTGTTTATTATCTAACAGGGATGATCGTCGGGCTTAAGTAATACATTAATTTAAATGCTGACCAAGTGGGAGAATGTTAGAATATTATTTATTTGGTATATAAAATCAACTAATTGATTTAATATATTAAAGTCAATATTTAATTTATTGACAAAATATTCTAATTAATGGTCAACATTGTTTGTTACCTGATTTGTTGTTACCCGATTTTTCATATCCCAACTGATTGAGGAAATATCTCAATCTGTGGCAGAGACTCTGATGGTAGGTCTCACTCTATAAATATAGAGTACCGGTCCCCAAGCTCGCTGCTCATTCTGACTTTCAGTAACTCCATCTAAAAGAGTTAGTGAGAGCTTGGAAGCCCGTGTACTCGTTCTAACTTCTGTTCTTTTTCTTTTGTAGATCTAAAGCTAGATCGAGGTTATCAATAGCAATGGCTGGAGGTATACAATATTCGATTCTTTTTTTGTATATGTTCATTCTATATATTAATTCCGCCTACATGTATATAGAATTGTTCATATGCTACTTTCATATTAATTCTAACATTACATTTGTAATTGAGTAATTGCGTGCTATTTGCCTTTATTTGTATGCTTGTTTGTTGTGTGAGACTTGTCTTTCATATAATTTGTTTTGTGTTTGCTCATACTTTTTTATTGTCATTCGCACGTGAGAGATATTTATCATGGCTAACCATTAAGTTTGTATACCCGTATGCATGAGTTTTAGGTCGACTTACTAAATCGAAGTACCAGCAAGTGCTACATGTTCCGTCTACTTGGGGAGTCAAATAACCGACTCGTGATACCTATGACCACACTAATAAATAACGATTAATTATTCATTCATAGTTATTATTTTTTACACATGTATTTCAAGAAATAAACATATAATATACAAAAAAAATTCACATATATACTTATATATTAAGTATATAATTTTTGTTAATTGATAAATATTTTTCACATGCATATGTATATAAAATTTAAATATGCATATACATGATATATCATATCATTGGTGTTCATTATTTTTCTTTCTTTTATTTTGATTGATTAAGACCATCTCCAATGTAAAATATAAATATATTACTATATTTAGCACAAAAATTTAATAAATGTACAATTATGCTCTAATGCACATATATGTATAAAAATGATGAATAAATGAATGTTCAATTAATGATCATTTAAAGTTTATTGTAAATAGAAAAAACAATAATTTTATTTTTTATTTTTTAATGTCAATAATAAATAAGATAAAAAAACAATAATTAATATAAAAAATATAATAAATAATGAGTAATCTAAATTTGAATTATGCTATAGAAATTTTTCTTAAAAATATGTTATATTTTAGCAATGCATAATAAATAATAGAGATGCTCTAATATGATATTTTGCATATGTTAAATGTATTTAATATATTTAGTGCGACTTTTTTATATACGTTATTTTTGTGATTGATATTAATATATAATTTTTCTCCTAAATTTACATAGATACTTACTTGCATTTCGTAGTGCAAGTAGTTTAAGTCATTCTACAGCATTAGTACAAAAATGTCGATCATTTTGTTGCAATATTGAAAATAGAAATATTTTATTTATTTAATTCAAAATTTGAGTTAGATCATTTTACTCTAAGCCCTAAAAGGGAAAGCACGTACAACATTCATATGATAATAATTTGGCAAATTTGATTATTTATTAATAATTGTAGTTTAAAGTGGATCATTTCCCAAAATTTGGTTATTTTGATTATAGTTCTTCCTGCAAGAATGGACAAAACTTATTGCTCATTTATTAGATTTCTACCTCCCTGAATTATTAATAAATTATTGCTAAACTAATTTGACAAAAGAAAAATAAAGAAGGGAGCAAGTTGATGCCTCCAAGAAATGTAGACAAATATTGCTCAAGTTTCTTAGACTAAAAAATATAATAATAATAATAATAATAATAATAATAATAATAATAATAATAATAATAATAATAATAATAATAAAAGAAAAAAAAAGAAAGATTAGAGAGAGAAAATGATTGATAGAATCAAAGACAGAAAAATAAATAATGCAGAAAATAAATTAGATGTTATGGGTAGCCTACCGACCCAAGGAAACGTTATGAATCAAGTCTGTCAAATACAATAATGAAATGCTATATAGATTAGAAAATCGTATAAAAATCACAAAAGCTTACATAATATAATAAAATATACTTTACATATTAATGAAGCCAAATAAATAATATATATATTATATTTACATGAACTTATTCTTTGTTAATCGTGGTTCAACATTATTATTATTATAACAAAATTATTGTTATAATTATTAATGAAAGACAGCTTAAATAGTATATCATTTGCTCCTGAAACGTGATTAATATGTAATCACAAGCTCCAATACTAATCCAATAAAGGGATAAGGAAAAAAAAATCAAAATTTTTATTTTTGGGGAACTATTTTTATTTTAAGATTTCTTCTTCTTCTTATTGATAGTAAGTATTTTATTACTAAAATACATTACGTACAATCCAAATTTTTCTTTAGTTTTATAATTCTTCTTCTTATTATTTTATTTTGCTAAGTCCAATCTTATATGATGGTTAAGTGTCAAATGATGTTTTTTTTTAATTTTTATTTTACATTAATTTAAGAATTTGGAATTGTTAAATGTTAATTAATTTTAAAAAAAAATTAGTGCTTGAAGTTCAAAAAATTTATAATGTTATATATTAATTGATTAATTTTTCAACTTTAGCAGCTTAAGTCTAAGAATTTTGAATGGTTATATGCTAAAAATTTGAAAACTACTCAAATAATTATAAAAAGTGACCACTTTAATGGAATATTACCAAATCTTAGAAAAAATATATTAAAAATATCATTTTAAAAAATACAACCATAAATATGGTTTATATCATATTATACTTTTGAGTTTTAATTATTATATCAAATATATCCTTATGTTTTTCAAAATTCTTTGTAAGAGATTCTGTGATTGTGATTGTCGAAATAGAACAGAGATAATATGTGCCTTAATTCTAGTCAAACTTAGTATTATATTAAGTTTAATGATATTCTAAAATACTATTATTTAAAATATATTAATTAATTATTTAAATTCAAAACTAATCAAAATTAAAAAATATAATAGAAATACGTCATCTGTTTACTTATAAATTATATTTAGGGAGTTCTATTAAAATCTTAGCACTAAGTCTGACTAAAATTAGAGCAAATTTGATCCTACCTGTTTATAAATTTTTTAAAAGCATAGTATTATATTTGATAATTAGTTAAAATTTAGAAATATAATGGGGTATAAACTCTTATATCTCATAACAAAATTATATTCTTTAAAATGTTAAACAAAATGTTGAATTGTTTTAAATTTCTTCTAAAACAAAAAGTATTTGTATAATTATATATTTATAGAAAAATATTTAATTTTTTCTCCACAAATTGAAAAATATATTTTTTAATATAATTTAATTAGAAAACTACATTAAACTCTTATATGACCACATAAATATAATTATAAATATATTTGTAAAAGAAATATATAATTATAAATATATTTGATTCTTACATTACCATATTTTCTATAATAATTTTATTTGCGTATTTACATTACCATGGAAAAAAGGTCTTTTTCTAATGTTTACAATATATTATACATTAGTATATTTATTTTTTCTTCATATAACTTAAAAATATATTTTTAATTCTTTAAATTTGTTATACCCATTTTTGGCTATGATGACACCTCAAAGAAAATCAATGACTAGATGTAATATTATTTCATATAATATAATATTAGATTAAATAATGTGACAAAATGTGATTTGTCACACATTGTAACATATTATTGAGAGTTACAAATTAGACATATGTGTGTGCACAAATATAACATATTTTAGAGTTACAAATTTATAACTTCCAAATATCACCCAATAATGTGCAGATTTTATGTTACACATTTGAATTCATCAAAACCATAAGCGAAATGGTTGTTGGAAATATGACTTTAATCCCCATAATGTGTATGAATGTTACAAAGCCATGCGGAAAGATGATAGAACCGTTTGGAAATGCAAAAGTTAAGTTTTGCTGAAATTGGAGTTATGGTCACAGCCAGTGATTATCCTTGGTCGCGCCCTGGGGGACAGAGACCAGTGGCCGCGACCAAGAACATTTCTAGCCGCGGCCAGGGACGCTGAAAGCCAACTCAAACTTCTTTTTTCCATCTTGAATGGTTCTAACACCTCATGTAACTCCCCAAACTTCTTTTTGATTCCATATAAACATCCAATTAAACATTGGTAACAACCACGAGGTTGGTGAAATTTGAAATTCAAAGGGTGTCTCAAAACTCTATAAATAGTAGCCTATTGCTCACTTGTAAGACAACACTATTATCCACTAGAGCACTTAGCTAGAAATACACCAAAAGACTTGATTATTTGAGAGAGCTATTTCCAATATTGAGAGAATCCCTTTGTAATGCCCTACTGTCTTAGAGCCGTTACTAAATGAGTTTAAAATGTGCAATTAACTCGCTCAGCGAGATTTTTAGAACAAAAGTGTGATTTAAACAAAAAGGCAAGGCTGTAATCTTTAAAAGCACTTCATTTCACTAAAAGTTCCAGTAGTTTAACATTTGGGATTCCAAAACGAGGTTTGCGAAATATTTACAACTCAAAATAAATTTACAGTTGATAATTATAAAAAACAGAGTTTAGTACAGCCATTTCTCAAAAATGCCCCCAACCAAAGTAGTCAGGTAGGCCAAACATGTACGCGTCGCCCCCACGCTCTCCGTACTCATGGCTGGTTGACTTTCTCTTTGTCCTTACCTGCAACACAGAGCACCCGTGAGCCGAAGCCCAGCAAGAAAACTCACACAGTACATAACATATGCATAATATACAGTCACTATAGCAGATAGCTCATATCTAGTCAGACAGTCCATAAAATCTAAACACATATACGACCATGCCGTCCCAAAAGCGTTACCAAAAGTCTGGGATCTCGGTCTACACCGTAAGGATATACCATGTATCCGTTGGGGTCTCACCCTAACCACAAGCACTCCATGTGCCAAGTGGTATTCCTGGCCCCACTGTCGTTCTCGGCCCTTCGCCGCTCCCGGCCCCTTTGCCGTTCACTCTGCTATTACCACACTTAGCATTCTCAAACAGCAATCAAATATATAACCATTCATTAAAAGCTACACCCTAGCAACGATACAATCTAGGGCCGCGCCCTGCAACAATATTATGGGCCCAAGCCCTGCTGTACGGGTGCTACAGTCTTCTTACCTGTATCCCGAGCTTTCCGATGCGCCAAGGCCGCGAGCATGGTCCTCTAACCCGAGCCTCTCCAAAGATCTAGTCACAACACATATAAAACACCATTTAATGCTAACCAATCCAAAACCACTTCCCGGAGCCAATCCCACACTCTCGGAATCCCCAAATTCCTAAAACAATACATCGGAAACATCCCCCGAACCCCCGGAGCAAAAGCTCAAAATTGCAAAATTTCCATGTTCTGAGAATAGCCTAGCACCGCGGCGCCCAGCAAGTCAAAGAGCATTCCCCTGCCCAGAAGCAGCCTCGCGCCGCGGCGCCAAAGAACAGGGCCGCGACGCTCCTTCGCGAACCCAGAAATCTGGGTTTTCCCCTACATTTTCCCTGAGCCAAAACACTCCCAATTCAACCCAAACACATACCTAAACCCCAAAATCAATTTAAAACCCCAAATAAACCATTTAACAACCTATAAACATCATAAACCAGCTTAATTACACAATCACTCCCATTAATCACACTTTGGTTTCATGCCTCAATAGTTAAAACCAGAAAGTTAGAAACTTAGACCCAAACTTAAACCATACCTCAAATCCCTTAAACAATAACAATAATAAACCTTATAATTGCATAGAATCCTTACCTTAAATGGAGAATTCAACCTTAAGCTCCCTTGCTTCCAGCTCCAAGCTAAGCCTTCTAATTTCACAAGCTGAATTCCCAAGCAAACCAGCCACAAACCATCTTTCAATTTCAACCTAAATTCTATAGAAACTTACTTAACACAGAAATTCAGAGATGAAACTTACCTCTGACCAAATCTTGATCCCTGCTTGGCTTTAACTACTTCAACCCACCTTGATTCCTCCTCTAGGTTCCAAACTCAGCTTCCTTCCTTTTCTTCTCTTTTCCTCTAGGTTTCTCCCAATTTCAGCATAAACAAAACATGCCCAAGTGAAATAACGTAAGTGATCCTTTTCCCTCAACTGAAGTGATCTAAATCCCTGCCAAATTACTATCCTATCCTCCCATAGTTATCCTCTCCTAACTAAACCTCAAGGGCACTTTTGTCCTTTCACCTATATTACAATTCTACCATTTCTTCCACCTAAACTTGTTACTCTCAGCAGTTACTAATGGTTACCCAGGTTACTCAATCACCAATAACCATTAACCACAAATTCTCAACTCAACTCACGAGATTCCCCAAAGTACCCTTAGGCTCCTCCCGAGCCGGGTATGAAATCCCGTTGTAACTTTTGAGTTATCTAGCTCTCTAGGACCGTCTCGGCACGTGCATCATATTAATAACACCACACTCACGTGATACAATTCACATAATACCATTAATGCATTTATGCCCTCAGTGGGCTAAGATTACCAATTTACCCCTAACATACAAACGGGGTCCACATGCATATTTATACCACCTAAACATGCATTCTAATCACATATTCATTCAAATTCATATATAAACATGTTAACTCATTTATTGCCCTCCAGACACGCTAATCAAGGTCCTAAACCTTATTAGCAACTTGAGGTGTTACACCCTTAGTACTTGAGATAAAAGGAAATAAACTTTTGGACAAAGGTTGCAAATCTTGTTCAAGTTGGTGATCCCCAATGCTCTTCACTTTAGTTGTGTAAGTGAGAGTGATTTATTTCATTGCTCTTGTTGTTTATTATTTCTTCTATTGTTCATCTTGTCATGTACTTTCTTATATTTCCTCTTACTATAAGAGTTGTATCTTCTTCTACCTTTTTTGCTTTCTATTTCTAGTTTATTTGTAACTTTTGTCATAGAGTTGTGATTTTTTCTATTTCATCTTCTTATTTCTATATTTACTTGTATTTTATATATTTTTTATTAAATATAAGACTACATATATCATAATTATTGTTATCCAATAAATTAGCATTTGTGATGTGGCGAATAATCTCTTGACACGTGCCTGACACCTGGAGCGTCTGCTAGAGTATCGACCAGGAGACACACCAGAAGAAGGACAGACCTGTCTTTACCACGACCAGACTGGTCGGTGGTTCCGCTGGCAAAGCAACATTTACGGAAAGATCTTATGAATCCCAAATTTATCTCATGTAATCTTCTGAATATCCGATGATTCAGGGGATAATATCTGTAACAATATTGGGCAACCCTCCATGAGCCTATAAAAAGCAGGAGATGGCTCATGGGAAGGGACTTTTGGAGCCCGGAAATCATAGAGATTATAGAAATTATCTGAGTAAACTTATATTGTTTATGAGGAGTGTTGAAACTCATTGAACCCAAGTTCTCTGATCACACTTTTGATCCCATATCAATATCATTCTAAGTGGATGTAGGTCATTACCAGATCCTGGGGCCGAACCACTATAAATTACTGTGTTTTCTTTACTTTTGTCATTACGTTATTATCTATACATATTCGTCTATATCATTCATATTTTGACTCCGTGTCAGTTGGCTAAATCGTGGGTCAACATTCTGGTGCTTTCATTGAGAGGACGATTCATCGCTGTTGATAAAACTAATGGCGAAAGCAGGGAAGAAAGCTGCTCAGACCACCGCTGCTGCACCGTCGAATCCACCACCTCCTCCTCCCCCTGCAAGCATGGCGGAAGATGAGCCGCAACTAGATTTTGAAGAGGAGGAAATGGACGATGCGACTTTGAGGAGCACCTTGGGCACGTTGCAGGAAGAGTTGGCTAGTCTGAGAGCCAATCAAGAGACTGCCGCAGAAGCTATGGCAAGGCAGCAGCAGGAACTTGATCGTCAGCGGGCGGAGTTAAGCGAGAGACAAGCGGAGGTGGATCGCCGCCAGACTGAGGCCATGGCAGCCCTTGAAGCAGCCTTGCTGTTGGCCAGAAATCAGGCCGCGCCTGCCTCGCAGCCTAATCAACCTGAAACTGGGCCACCCCAGGGAGGTCCCAATCCTAGCCCACCGGTCCATCCTTCAAGTCCGCAAAGGCCTGAACAGCCCCAGATGCCCCATGACGACGTCCCACTGGACCCCGAGGCAGATCCACCATCCCACGCTGCTCGAGGTAATCCCCCGCAGCAAAGGCAGAATAGGGCCGAGCGACAGCCTCGTAGTCCTAGACGCCGCAAGAATGATGGGCCACACCAAGCGAACAGGGGTCACTACCCTCCTGGTAACAGGAGAGACTCGGAGTTAGGCTCTGCGGTCCATGGATCCCAACGGCATGATAATGCACAGGGACATCGCGACAAGCGCAGGCCACCCTCTAACGCTCGGGGTGTTTCTGCCAGAGACGGGAATGGAAGGAACAACCAGTCTTACCACAGCCAGTCAAAGTTCAAAGATGGCCACGGCTACAACGAGGCTGACTCAGGCAAGGACAATGCTGATGGGAGGAACGGAAATAGAGGTAAGAGCAGGAGCCAAATACCTCAAGATGATCAACCAAATAGACAAGATGCTGGGGGGCAACCCAGGCAAAATAATGTCTTCAACCGGCTCGGAGGTAGCGAGCAACGGAGAAGAGAGGAAGATCTAAGAGACATACTCAATGATCGTCGAGAGAAGCATGGTGAGAACATCCCCCCAGCAGAAGAGACCGTAGCTATTCCTACTGCGTTGCAAGCCCAGATAGACGCACTGAATCAGGCTGTGCAACAGCTGGTCGGAGGAAGGACCTCTTACATCGATCACGATAGGAGAAAAGGCACTCCATTTATCCAAAGAATAGCCAACGCAGAGACTCCTGGCAAGTTCAAGATGCCTACGCTCCCAAACTTTGATGGATACGGGGATCCCGTCTCGCATGTGAATAAGTTTGAAATCCAGATGGACATTCAGAAAGTGTCCGAAGACGCTCGGTGCAGGATCTTTCCTGCAACACTTTCTGAAGCTGCACAGGAATGGTTCTTTAAGTTCCCACCTGCAAGCATAGTTTCCTGGGAAATGTTCGTAAGGGAGTTCTACGGACAGTTCTACGCAGGTCGTGTCCACCCAACCGAAGCAAACCAACTGGTTGAGATCCGCTAGCAAGATGGAGAATCACTAAAGGATTACATCCAGCGCTTTATGCGAGCAGCAGCCGGAGCAAAGACAGTCGGAGACGAAGGAAAAATGATGGCTATAACCGCGGGAGTGAGGCGCCGTTCGCCCCTATGGAAAAGCCTTCGTAAGGATGGGGTTAGAACCACCCAGGAGTTCTTAGACCGAGCTGATCGGTATATCAAGCTCGAAGAAGCCATTGCCGATGATGGAAAACCCTCGAACAAGGGTAAGAAGGCTGCCGAACCCGCCAAAGCTGCCAATGGCACCAAACCAAATGGCAACGGCAAGGGCAACGGAAACGGCAACGGTAATGGCAAGAATGGTGGGAAACGGCCACACAATGAGCCTTCCACCTCCGACAATAAACGAGCCAAGGGTAATCGTTATGAACCTAGATTCACTAACTACACTGCCCTCGTTGAGTCTCGAGGAGAGGTTTACCAGGCCACAAGCTCTAGTGTGCCCTACAAGAAACCTGGGCCCATTCGAAAAGACATTTCAAAAAGAGACACTACCAAATTCTGTCGTTACCATAACGACTACGAACATGACACTAATGAATGCAACCAACTAAAAGATGAAATTGAGTTCCTCATTAGACAAGGACACTTGAGAAGGTACGTACGGGCCTTGGGAACTTCCCAACGAGAAGCTCCAGGTGGCAACGAGCAGACGTCCACACGCCAATGCTCGCCACCATTACAGCCTGCCCCCGTAGCCGGAACACTCTTAACCATCTGTGGAGGCCCGCACCTCGCAGGAAATAGCGGAAAGGCTAGAGAACGATATGCTCGAACTCTACGCCACGACCAGGACATCGAGATGATGACTGTGGAGGACCGAGCACCGAAAAAGGCCCGCTTAGAGGAGTGCGGGATTACCTTATCTGAGAGCGATGCCCAACACGTCCGGTTCCCACATTCCGATCCGCTGGTCGTGGATATCCAAATGGCCAATATGATGGTAAAAAGAGTACTGGTCGATACAGGAAGTTCAGTGAACATCCTGTATAAATCAACGCTGGAACGCATGAAACTGTCCGTGAAGGACTTGGAGCCCTGCAATCAAACCATATACGGCTTCTCTGGAGAAGGACTCGCACCAGCCGGAATGATCAAACTCCCAGTGACAACGGGTACAGCGCCTGCCTCAAGGACATTACTCGCCACTTTTGTAGTGGTCGATTGTCCTTCAGCGTATAACGCAGTTATTGGAAGACCCATACTGGTTGAACTGAGGGCCATCATCTCCATGTGGCATCTAGCCATAAAGTTCCCAACGGACGCAGGGGTAGGATGCGTTTTGGGAAACCAAAGGGAAGCCAGGGAGTGCTATAACGCCTCGATCACAAAGGCAAAAAGTGGAGCATCGAGGAGCGCTACCCCAGAACGATTGCAGATGACGGAAAACAGACAAACCCAATCAGGTGGAAAAGTCACCAAATAGGGTGTTGCCCAAAGTGAGGATATAGATTTGGATCCTCGCTTTGGGGATTTTGAAGAAAATGTTGGACCCGTCGAGGACCTGGAGGAGGTCCAGCTCGATGAAAAAGACCCGACCCGAATCGTAAGGGTTGGGAAGAATTTAGAACCTACCGCAAAGCAGGCGCTGGTGGAATTCTTGCAAGAGAACCAGGAAGTTTTCGCCTGGTCGCATAAAGACATGGACGGAATAGATCCTGCAGTGATCAGCCATGTCCTGAATGTGAACAAAGTCTTTCCACCGGTGCAACAAAAAAGAAGGCTGCTCGATAAAGACAGATCAAGAGCCTTGAAAGAGGAAGTCGAAAGACTTAAAGAAAATGGGTTCATCAGGGTGGCATTTTATCCATCATGGGTCTCCAATCCGGTGCTGGTCCCCAAGCCTAACGGCAAATGGCGGACCTGTGTGGATTTTACAGACCTCAATAAAGCCTGCCCAAAAGACTGCTTCCCACTCCCGAGGATCGACCAACTAGTCGATGCAACTGCTGGGCATGAGATCCTTTCGTTCATGGATGCGTATTCAGGCTACAATCAGATCAGCATGCATCCCCCTGATGAGGATCATACCAGCTTTCGGACCGATACGGGCTTATATTGTTACAAGGTAATGCCTTTTGGACTAAAAAACGCAGGTGCGACTTACCAACGACTGGTTAACCACATGTTCAAGGAGCTGATCGGAGTAAGCATGGAGGTATATGTGGATGACATGCTGGTAAAGTCCAAGAAAGCTGAAGGACATGTGAGGGATTTGCGAAGGTGCTTTGATGTGTTAAACAAGTACCATATGAAGTTGAATCCCCTCAAATGTTCCTTTGGAGTCGGGTCAGGAAATTTTTTAGGGTTTATAGTGAATTCAAGGGGAATCGAGGCCAACCCTGACAAGATAAAAGCCCTGATCGATATGAAGTCGCCAGAAAAGATCAAGGATGTCCAAAGCCTGACCGGAAGGATAGCTGCCCTTAGTAGATTCATCTCAAAATCAACTGACAAGTGCGTTCCATTCTTCAATCTACTTAGGGGAAATAAGAAGTTTGAATGGACGGAAGACTGCGAGCAAGCATTCCAGACAATAAAGGCTCATATGTCGCAACCTCCCATCCTATCAAAACCAATCGAAGGAGAGACTTTGTATATTTATCTGGCGATTACCGAAGTTGCTGCTAGTGCGGTACTGATACGGGAAGAAGAAGGCGTGCATAAAGCTGTTTACTACGTCAGCAAAAGGCTTATCGGTGCAGAATTAAAATATCCACCGATCGAAAGATTAGCATATTGCCTAATTCTAGCCTCCCGAAAGTTGCGACCGTACTTCCAAGCCCATCCTTTCTCAGTTCTGACCGACCAGCCCCTTCGGCAAGTCCTCCAAAAACCTGAGGCGGCTGGACGACTGTTAAAATGGGCGGTCGAATTGGGACAGTTCGACGTAACTTATTCACCGCGAGCAGCAATAAAAGGGCAAGCCTTAGCCGATTTTATTGTGGAGTTCACTGAACTCCCCAGCAACGAGCTGTGCAAACAGCCTGAGGCGCCCATGCCTCTAGACAAGACTCCTTCGTGGAAACTATTCACAGATGGATCATCTAATGAATCTCACGCTGGAGCGGGAGTGATATTGATAACGCCCGATGGGCATCGATTTCACTACGCAATCAGGTTTGACTTCGCAGCGTCAAACAATGAAGCGGAATACGAAGCACTCCTCGCTGGACTGAGAATGGCCAGGGAGATGAATATAAAAGCGCTCGATATTTACAGCGACTCCCAGCTGGTCGTGAATCAAGTCCTGGGAGAATATTAAGCGCGAGGATTAAAAATGATGGCCTACCTTAACAAAACAAAAGATTTGCTAGCACAGTTTACAAAATACACCCTCCAGCAGATTCCGCGAGACCAAAATTCGAATGCAGACGCCTTGGCCAAACTTGCAAGTGCTAAAGATGCTGACACCTTGAACATAGTCCCAGTAGAGAGATTAAGTGTACCAAGCATTGATGCGGCCGAAGCCAGCATGGAAATTCGAATAGAAGATACATGGATGGCGCCTTACCTGGAGTATCTGACAAATGGGACATTGCCAGCAGATAGAAACAAGGCTAGAACTCTGCAAAGACAAGCTGCTAGGTACATATTGCTCGACGGTGTTATGTACCGAAGAGGATACTCAATGCCACTGCTCAGGTGTATCACATCAGAAAAATCTAAGGAACTCATGAAAGAAGTGCATGAAGGCTTCTGCGGAGATCACGCTGGGGGGCAGAGTTTGGCGAAAAAAATTCTCCGACAGGGCTATTTTTGGCCAACGATGAACGAGGATTCAATGGAGTACGTACGAAGGTGTGATAAATGTCAGAGGTTCTCCAAAATCCCACGAGCAGCTCCAAACGAGCTAAAGCAGATGCAGAGCCCGTGGCCTTTCGCAATATGGGGAATAGACTTAATTGGATCCCTGCCAACAGGAAAAGGGGGAGTAAAGTACGCAGTTGTGGCAATTGATTACTTCACAAAATGGGTCGAAGCTGAACCACTCGCAACCATCACAACCAAGAAAGTTCTCGACTTTGTCATCAAGAACATTGTGCCGGTATGGTTTGCCCAGAAAAATAGTATCAGACAACGGAACCCAATTTGACAGTGACCTGTTCACCGATTTCTGCGAAAGGCATGGGGTAATTAAGAGCTTTTCTTCAGTCGCACACCCCCAAGCGAATGGGCAAGTCGAAGCTGTAAACAAAACCCTCAAGGACACCCTGAAGAAAAGACTTGAAGAAGCTAAAGGAGCATGGCCAGAACAACTACCTGAAGTCCTCTGGTCGTATAGAACATCTCATCGAACAGCCACAGGACGTACCCCATTTTCCTTAGCTTATGGGTATGAGGCCGTGTTACCCGTCGAGACAGATCCCCCCTCACATCGGCGTTTAACGTATGATCAAGAGAAAAACAGCCAGCTAATGCTGGATTCCTTAGACTCAATTGATGAGATACGAGAAAAATCTCAACTCCGAGTTGCTGCTTATCAACAAAAAGTCGCCCGGTACTTTAACTCCAAAGTTAAAGAAAGAAGATTCAACGTCGGAGACTTGGTGTTACGACGAGTTTTCTTGAATACCCGCGACCCCACTGCTGGCGTGCTCGGACCTAACTGGGAAGGACCTTACCAGATTGAAGAAGTCCTTCACCCAGGCACCTACAAACTTGCACGCTTAAACAGAGATCTCGTTCCACGTTACTGGAATGGAGAACACCTGCGCAAGTATTATCAATAAACAGCCCTTCTTAAAGGACTGGCTTGTTCAAATTTTTCTATTAATTTTTACAAGTTTTGCAAAGAGGGTTAGCCACGGTGTATGGCTAACTGCTCGTATATGTAAGATTCTGTTTCAGAATCATTCGTAAAGACATGATTAGTTTATTTTTAATACGAAATTATAAGGGACTGTGCTCAGCCAGTCGTTCTTGCCAACCTTTGTGAATTTACATTTACAAGTATTTGTTCATTACGTGTGTTGTTTTGCTGTATTGCAAATATCATTTTTCCGCACGAACAGGAATGTTCGGACAGGCCATGGTCAAGGCAAGTGACCAAGGACCTAAAGCTCCTCGATCACTCGGGGGGCATATAAGGCACATCGATAGCAAAGCATACTCTTAAGGTATGTAAACACATGAACAAAATGAGTGAAAGCATGCTTCAAGTACTTAGAGTATTTTTTCAAAATATATGTTTTGATAAATCATGACAAAGTACTATGCTAAGTTCGGTCATACGGACAAACGTTATAATAAGTAAAAATATTATAACACCAAGAGTTAAGCCTTTACACCGCAAGCATTGCTGCTTGAATGTAATTGTTCAAACAAAAAGATTTACTGCCCGTGCAGCAAAGTTTAAAAATAAATTGTTGTTTTTACATTGCGACCCGTGGGTCGCATGTTCGAAAAGAAAGAAAGACAGTTAAATAAATTAAGGGGCATGGGGGGCAGGAGGATCCTGGGCAACAACCTGGTCAGTCTCTTCCTCGATGGTTTCTTCGTCCAAACCAACGACGCTTGGGGTTGCAGGAATCGCGGCTCTTGCCTCCTCTACAGCCAGTTGAGCAGCGCACCGAGCCAACTCCGCAACTCTGACTTCCTCTGAAAGGTAGCTAAAGTCAGCACCCTGATTGTGTTTCCAGAAGTTATAGAAACATCGGAGTGTCGTCCTTTTGTACTTTTCCAGATTCTTGGAGTTGTCAAGCTCCGACTGCTGCACCTTGCCCTCGAGAGTGGCAATAGTCTCGTCCTTAGACTTGACTACCCCCTCCAGATGCTTGATTTCGCGGAGATGAGTTTTGTTGTACGACCGGTACTCTTCCCTCAGCTTAACCGCTGCATCTTTTGCAGCTTCAGCCGCGGACAGTTTGGTCACCGCTGCATCCCTCTCTCGGACCACCGCCTCCAACTCCTTAGCATGTTTGGCCTCAGCAGCCGAAAGCTCCTCAGCCGCCTTCACCTGATGTTTCTCGAGAACTTTAGCCTCAATCTGCTCAAAGTAGGCCTGGGCTCGGGTACGAGCAGTAATGGCAGAAAGTAAGGCCTATAAACGAAAGAAAAAGAAGTCAAGACTTATCACGAGGGCTAAAAAAACAAAGACTCGAGGAATAAAGAAATACTTACGCTGGAGATCTCGTTCAGAGCCCTGTTTAGGATCTGATCGACTGGTAGCTCTTCAGCTTGGATCATAGCGGCCCCAACACGCTCACCTTTGCCTATGCGTTCAATTCGATCCTTAGCAGATCGGATGGTACGGCTCACGAGCCTGGCCTCATGAGCCTCTTCGCGAGAAAGATGCTCCCTAGCAGGCGCAGGTGGAGGGTTGGACCGAGCGGGGGTGTTTTGCTGTTCAGAAGGAGCTGGAGGAGGGGTAGGAGTTCGCCCAATTGGCGCAGGACTTTGCCCGGTTGGTGTGCCCTGAGGAAGGTCTTCTGGTCGACTCTTCTTGGCTGAAGGGCCTTGACTGGTTTCACCAGTTCGTTTCTTTGACCTCCGTTGAAGTTGAGGGACTTCCTCTTCCTCTTCGGCCTGGTACATGTCAAAGATATTGGGAGTCGACATATCTGCATGAAAATAAACACAAGAGGTTAGTAAGGGAAGAAAAAGGTGAAAGTAAGTAATACAACAGAAAGAAGATAATAAAGTGAATACCCGAGGTACAACTACTGGTCGCTATACTATTGACTTTATTAATCATATACTCATTTTCTGGCGTGAAGAAGTTTGGCCCTAGATTTGGAGCATATGTAAAGTTGCCATCCCCGTCAAACATGTGACAGGGGATTGGCAGACCATTTAAAAGCGAAATAACGTTACCATTGTCATCAGAAGACTCTTCCAAGTCAACAACTGGTTCTGTGGCCTTTTCTTTCCCCTTGCCTTGGGGAGCAGAAGGCCTTTCTGCAGAAGGGCTGCCCGTGGGTTCCCTGATCGTAACTCCTGTTGGCCTCCTCCTTGGAGAGGGCACAGGAAGTTGCTGCTCGGGAACCCCCTCGGCAGTGGGTTCATCCGTTTCGGACCCTCTATTGTCATGGCGAGGAGCCAGAAGGCCAGACGACCTCAAATTCTTTTCTAGTGTCAAGGTCTTGACACATTTGGTTGCGGCAGACATCTTGGCCAGAGTATCAGACCTCGACACCATGTCTGGTGTTGGGATCGGGCGCAACCAGGGGCCTGAAAAGCAGATCGAGTTTGAGAAATGACGAAAGGAAATACTATATGATAAAGTATCGAACAAGGCAAAGACAAATTTGTACCTCCTCTCGCGAAGGCCAAGTTGTTACTGGATATATCCGGAGTAAAGAAGTACTCCTTGTTGTAATGTCCCACGTTTGATATGTGGGTGGTGCCACTCAAAAACGTCCGGCCAGTTTTCTGATGACAGAAGTGAAAAAAGCCCGTCCCGTTGTGTTGAGGATTGGACTTGAGGTCAAAGAGGTAGTTAACCTCATGAGGTGAAGGTTCTGGCCATTTGTTAAGTTTGTACAGGACATAGAGTGCAGCCAACATCCTATATCCGTTAGGGGTTATTTGAAAGGGAGCGACGCCGAAATAATTGGCCACCCCCACAAAAAAAGGATGAAGAGGGAGATTTGCCCCCGCTTCAATGTGATACCGGGACCAGGCGCTGTTTGCTCCTCCTGGACGGTTAGCCCTCTGCTCCGCAGTAGGACGTGTAATGGTTACCCCCGTTAGGGGGTATTTTCTGAAGCAGTTGGCGACCATCCGAAGGGTCATCGAACTGGCTGGAGGAGTGTACCACTCGACATCAGGCGGATTGCGATGACGAGGACGAGCCCTAGTTTGGATATTGGGGTCAGGAACAAGATTCTCTCGACCACTGGTCGAGGGAGCCCCCGCCTGCGAATCAGGCTGGGCAGAAGAAGAAGGGTTACTTTCAGATTCGGGCCTTTTCTTGCCAGAGGATTTTGAACGGGCCATTGAAGGAGAAGGGTGCGGTCTGGAAGAGGCTCGTGAGAAAGGTATCTGATGGATGCGATCGGCTGGTTGTTCTTCTCCTTCGAACAGTTGGGCGAGGAGGTCGTCGTCGATGGGTCTCTCACCTCCCCACAAATCTGGCATCAAAATCTGCAAACAGAAGAATGGGGAGGCGAGGTCAGAGGAATCTAGGAGATTCTTAAAGTAACGCTGGTCGAGTACAAAAGCTAAGCCTTTATATAACAGCATTCTAACTAAGTCTCTCGGTGCAAACAGTTTAAAAAACGGACCAAAAAGGGTGAAAGTGAAAAGTTTTCTTGAAAAGCTTTTCCAACTCTCCTTACGATGGGAAAAAATTATTTCTAACTGGTTTAAAAAAATAGAAGTGCTACTTCGATCCTACGTCCTAAAAAGCACTAATCCTGGGTTTTAAACCTACTCAAAAGCCTACTTTGCCTACAAAAACATCTTATCTACAGGCGTTCAAAAAACCAGAAACCAAGAGATTCAAACAGTACACCATTTAAAAGCATGCACCACGAAAGGTTAGAAGCATGGAGTTTCAAAGTGACTTACCAAGGAAAGTGGTCGTGAAGATGGAAGTGAGAGTTTCGGGAGTCAATGAGCCCACCGTTTGTTCCTACAGCACAAAGGAAGGTTCGCCGGAGAGAGTAAAGCTCTGGTTTTTAGGGTTTTCGACAGAGAAGTGACGTGCGTAAAAAGGAAAGAAGTGGCTCAAGTAACCTTATATAAGTTTGTCTTTGGTATTCAAAAGGCGTGATCATTAGTTTTCCATTTTCGAAGTATGGGGAAGCGTAGTGGCCGTCAAAATTGTTTCTGGGAAACTGAAAAGCCTTGATTAGACAGGAGTGGTTTGCTTTTTTCAAGAACGCACGAAGGGCTCTGACACGTCAGGAGGGGTTACCGAAGGGTCGTTCGCTTAAAGTTTATTTACTGTTCGTAGTAAATAAACTTTGGGGGGCAAATGTTATCCAATAAATTAGCATTTGTGACGTGGCGAATAATCTCTTGACACGTGCCTGACACCTGGAGCGTCTGCTAGAGTATCGACCAGGAGACACACCAGAAGCAGGACAGACCTGTCTTTACCACGACCAGACTGGTCGGTGGTTCCGCTGGCAAAGCAACATTTACGGAAAGATCTTATGAATCCCAAATTTATCTCATGCAATCTTCTGAATATCCGATGATTCAGGGGATAATATCTGTAACAATATTGGGCAACCCTCCATGAGCCTATAAAAAGCAGGAGATGACTCATGGGAAGGGACTTTTGGAGCCCGGAAATCATAGAGATTATAGAAATTATCTGAGTAAACTTGTATTGTTTATGAGGAGTGTTGAAATTCATTGAACCCAAGTTCTCTGATCACACTTTTGATCCCATATCAATATCATTCTAAGTGGACGTAGGTCATTACCAGATCCTGGGGCCGAACCACTATAAATTACTGTGTTTTCTTTACTTTTGTCATTACGTTATTATCTATACATATTCATCTATATCATTCATATTTTGACTCCGTGTCAGTTGGCTAAATCGTGGGTCAATAATTATATTAATATAAATTCAAATGTTATAAAGTATCATTATTATAATAATATATAATACAAAAATAAATATTTAATAATTATATTAATATAAATTCAAATATTATAAAATTTTATTATGATAATATTATATAATCTGAATCTTTTACCAATTATATTCATATGAATTCAAATATTATAAAAATATTATTATTATAATAATAATATTTAATACAAAACTAAATATTTAATACTTATATTAATATAAATTTAAATATTATAGAATATCATGATAATAATATATTATACATAATCTTAATTTTTATTTAAAAAATTATCATTTATATTTAAACTATCATATTATATATATTAAAAAAATTATAAACAATATTTTGATTTAATTTTTCATTTAATATGTTTATGTTCATGTTATTTTATTATATATAATATTGTTTATTTATTTAAAATTTATATGACAATAATACAAATTTAATAAAAATAATTAATAAATCCTATAAATAAACTTCAGTGTTTTATCAAATATATATTAATATACAAAACTATTGTGAGTTCTCGAATAGGCAATGTCCTTTAACCTACGTGAGAAGGATTCCTTTTCACATTTGTTCCCACAAAATCAATGTGAAAACGTTTTATTTTAAACAAATATATATAATTTTTCTCTTTTTCAAAAAATGAGCGATTATTTAAAATTATTTTAATAAAAAATAAAATGTTTTATTCCTTCTTCAAATTCAAATTAGATTTTATTTTTTCCTTTGTTTATCTATAAATGTATAATAAAGTTAAAATATTTTTAAAATGTTTATATATTTTAGATCATATGTTTTGTCTCATTATCTGTTTAGATTTTTGTATTTTGAAAAATTACTTTTGGATACTATGTTTTATAAAATATTTTAAATAGACCCCTAAACTCAATTTTGATGAAAAAAAATTGAGAAAAACAACACAGTCATTAAACAAAATTATTGTAGTTTTCATTTGAATTGTTAGTTTGATGAATTATTTGAGATTTTAATTATAAAAAAAATTGTTCAAAATTAGGTTTAGGGGTCTATTTAAACCACTTTACAAAAGACATGATCCAAAAAATAATTTCTCAAAATACAAGATTCAAATAGATAATAAGATAAATAACAAGTCAAAAAACGTGTATACCCTATTTTACAAAACAAAAACAAAGAATAATATATAATATAATCTTATATGCAAATGAGACAAAACAAGTAATCTAAACATGATTAAAAAAATTATGTTATAAATTTAAGAAAAAAAATATTGCTCTAGAGTAAAATATACATTATCATTTTTTATTCATTTATAAATCTTGAAAAAAAAAAACAATAATTCAACTTAAAAGCTTAAAGTTTTATACACTCAAATTTAGTTGAATTTGTTGTCATTGATAGAAGAAAAAACTTCATGCAAAAGAAAAAAAAAATTATTATTAGATTAAGAATTTATTAAAGTTTTATATGGAGCATTGATGCTTCCAACTTCCAAGTACTCTAATTATAAATTCTTGCACACGCCATCTCACTAAAATCGACATAAAAAAAGGGCTCTTTCACGTACGTACGTCGGTTGCACCAAAATCGACTTGGAAAAATAGCATTTCACAACGTTTTTCATAATACTTGCATGAGATATATCTTTCCACGTCAATTTTTCTTCTTTAATGATGAGACAATAAGAAGCAAAATAATTTATTGGTGTGTTGATTTAAATTATATATATATATCTTACATTAAATTATTCCAGTTAGAAATAATTTTTTTTTTTCTTTTATATGTGTGTAAAATCTACATAAAATCGGTAAGCAAAATATAATAATATGATAATAATAGCACAATGGGGACACGAGCATGTGGGATCATGCAAAATAAAACATGATTTATAATTACATTTGAATTGAAAAAAATATAATTAGTAATCGTACATTTAAGATATATACAAATAAATTAAAAAAATAATAAAAACCAATTTCACTATAAATGCATCTAATAATTAAAGGGTAAATTCTTAAGTAGTAGAAATGACTAAAACCCATGTTTTTGTCAATCATCAACAGTTTTAATTTTTCTTCATTTGTTTATGTTACCTTCAAAAGCATAATTATATATATATACATATATATATATACAAAGAAAATAAGAATAAACAAACTAAATTATCTTCATTAATTATTTACATCTATGGACATATTTAAAGGACATGTTTTAATGCTAGTGACCCAATTTGGTTCCCCTTTATTTGTCTTTCTACAACAAATAATTTCTTGTTTGTCTATTCTTTGTCTCAAATCTAAATCAGAAACTACTTTCAATCCACCACATATATTATCAATAATTTTAAAAAAAAAATATATAGATCTAAATCTTTATTATTATTAGTAGCTAGTATAATTTTGATTCCTCACACCCAAATCATCACTTGATTTTTAAAACTTAACTATGTTAAAATCTCAAGTGTGGTGGGGATACAATTGTGCATGTCCGGTTGATGTGGTCCATGAGCAAATATTTGATAGATTTATTAGGGCTCATTTATAATTGAGACTACAGTTTTGAACTATAATAATTTCACGTTTGATGTGCCAGAAGTAAATATATATATGTATAGATCATTTCAATATATTAGCATACTTAGCTATTAAATTAGTTAGTTATATCATGAGTTGGGAATAATGATTGATCTAGAGTTGAAACACACC
Source organism: Humulus lupulus (assembly GCF_963169125.1). Taxonomy (NCBI): domain Eukaryota; kingdom Viridiplantae; phylum Streptophyta; class Magnoliopsida; order Rosales; family Cannabaceae; genus Humulus; species Humulus lupulus. The sequence continues at coordinate 17,723,334 of NC_084801.1, read as the reverse complement.
AATCAATCAAGTAAGGAACATCGTTTTTATATAAATACATAAACACTTTAGCTTGTGTAATTATTGTTGGTGTGCTTTTTGAACATTAGATTAATACCATCTCAAAAATCATCATGGTATGCAAATTTGATAAATATTATTTATTATGTGATGTTTGCTATAATAACGTAAATCCTGTTCATACTTTTTTTACTTTTTATTTTATAATTTTTTTTCATATTATTTAAATATTTTTCTCCATGTTTTTGCTTGTATGTATAACACGTTGCATTTTGGTCGGCCTAATAATATCCACATAAAAATGTAAAAGAGAGAAATGTATATGGTTTCTAATCATTATTCACAATCACATCAAACTCTTATTTTTATTATTTAATGAGTATTGATAGTATAATAAATCATTATTGCTGAGACTAGTTAATATATTATTTTTTACTATCAATTAGTATTACTAAGTTCATCTCTAATATTTTTTATACACTACAATAAAAGGTACTAAAAATGTCAAAAGTTTGCCACTAAAAAAATGACATTTAGCGGCACAAATGGAAAGTAAAAAATAAAAATTTTATTGTATGATGTTGTTGCATCAATTTTTCCCAGCTATTTTAGTTGTTGGGAAAAAGTCAATTTTTTCTAGAGTGTAAACGCATAAAATATTGACTTCATATATATCTCTTCTATATAATAAGTGTGTAGAGAACGAAAATTCTTGATTTTTACGGTTTTTATTTTTTAAGGTTAACTTTAACGGAATATTATTATATTTAACAGAATATTTTTATATTTAACGGTAGTTTCTAAACACTTAAACTTAAATAAAATAAAATAAAGTATTAAAAAAATTAAAATAAGATATTTTTGAGATATTTTACAATGATAATTATTTTAAAATAATTAATAATTAAACAAATTAAAAATAAGATATTTTTAAGATATTTTACAATGATAATTATTTTTAAATAATAAATAATTAAACAAATTAAAATATGATATTTTTGAGATGTTTTACAATGATAATTATTTAAAAACAATAAAATCATATGTTTTATAACTTAAATAAATATTTATTTAAACTTAAACCCACTTATTAGAATAATATCATATTAAACCTATAATATAATCTATTTTGAATTTGCAACAAATTATTTTTTTAAAATAAAAACTAGAAATTTCTAGTTTTAAAATAAAGAAGCTTAAATTTAAAATCTACATATAATATTTAATATTACATTAAACATATAGTATATAATCTCTTGTTATTACTCCCAAATTCATAAACTAGAACAAACATAAACTTAAACAAAAATAAATAAATTATTTAATTAAAATGAAATTTTTATTTCAAAATTTATATGATATTAATATAAATTTAATAAAAATAACTAATAAATTCTATACATAATACTAAACAAACGTGCCTATGCACGTTAGTTGTATCTAGTATATATATATATATATATATAGTTGGTATACGAATCAATACTTTTTTTTAAATAACTTTGTCCAAAATCTTGATATTTTTTCACCCTCAAAGACTTAACCCTAATCAAATAATAAACCAAATATTTGTATTTATTATTATTATTATTAAAGAAAACACTCAAATCCACATGAGTAATGAGAGTAATAATGAGTTGACCAAGTCTGGCTCGTTGTCTAGGTTATACATCACAACTTAAGGGCAAATCGCTGCAAGAAATGCGTCACATTGTTATTTTATAGATTAATTAATATAATTAATAAGGTCAGAATTTGTACAAAACTATATAATTAAAGACCATAATAAATTAATTAATATGCTAAATGGGACAAAATCTAGCAGTTAGATGAGCAACCACTACTTACTATTATATATTTATACAGACATTTGAATAAGAGTGTGAACAGCTTGGGAAACATCAGCCTTATATATATATATGTTATAGTAATAATAATTATATTATATTACCATATAAGTACCCAAAAAACAGAGAAGAGCTCAGATTCCAGTTCTTGGATTCCCAATTAATTTTTTCCATTTTGGGTTTGTAATTAAATATTAAAGCAGGCAACCCCATATGTAAGTATATAGTATTAGTATTATACTACAACTTTAGCGTATAAAAAAATAGTACAAGAACTTGGTCACTTTTTATTTATTTATTTATTTTAAATATAATAATAATGATAGATATCTAGATATAGATATAGTATTTTTTTTAATTAAAGTTAGGGTTATAATATATTAATTAATTAACTCCTTTGTTTATGGTACGTTGAGAAGGAATTTGTCTATGTTATGTGACAATATTTTGTCTCTTTGTCGGCCTATCAAAGCAGCGGGAATATTGCTTTGGTGTTTGCCTCCATTTTACTTTACCCATTTTTTTATCTTATTATATATATGAAATAATTTAATTATTTGGTACATTAATTAATAATTAATTTCATAATTTGTTGCTTCTAATCTCCCTACGTCAACTTCGTGCAGTTTCTTTCCTTCCTTTAATTTTAAAAAAATATATATTTTTATTCGTCATGCATGCCTCAAATAATTTTGTATAAAGTATTATTAAAGGATAATCTTGCTGCGCCATTTTCTGTACGTGTTCCACCGTTAATTATTTTAATGCAAATATACACACATATATATATATATATATGTATATGCAAGATTCTATATAGTATCTTCGAGTAATAACTAGAGAGATTGTACTCTATTAATGGTTAGAAAAAAGCAATTTTGAGAAATGTTTTACCAACATTTTTAATGAAAAATTGATACTTGTAGTAATGTTGTTCCTCTAGATCTACTTCGTGATTTTATTGCTCTCTCTCGTCCATTTAATACGTACGGTATATATATATATATACGTGGGTACGAATGTGCCAACTTATTCAATTCTCTCATCCTACCGCATAAATTGGATATAATTTTTGAATAAGTATTGTTATTTAACACTTTAAACTGTTTAATATTATAAAATGCATTACTTTATAATTAGTTAGCAATAATCTATAATAATTATTAAATTAAAATATATAAAATTTAATTTCACTAAATATAGTATGATACATCTTTATGATATTGGTCACCACTAGTCTCCTTGAGCAATTCTCTTTTTGAATACTTATTATATGCAGGTTTAGAAAGTACAAGCAAATTAAACTAGCTAGGTGCAAGGATGGTTGTGCTTGAGTCCCAAAATAAGATGTGATTTATTGTAGAGTCTTACATCACTCGAATAACAGTGACACACTTTGAGATAACTAGAGTCCAAAACAAATACAGGAGAAAGTAGATATTGATAGTAAATATATCTATATTTTTTTACATACACACACGTATATGAGATATATTATATACACATGTATATTAATTTCAATTATTAATTTAACTTAAGGGCATTTATAAAAATTAGTATATAAAAATATATGTACATCATTAAATTTGTTTCTATATATTATATAATTTAAAGAAGTGGGACTTAATGAAGGGTTTAGTTTCTCAATTATTCTTGAAATTCCGTATTTTATGTTTACCAAGTGATTAGAATTAAACAACTTAATTAAATGCGGAATAGTGATTAAGTTATTTTGACAGAATTAGAATCTGATCTAATAACTAAGACGGTTGTCTAGACAAATTATTACAGAAATAAAAACAAGTATAAAATCAACGCCTGAGATTTTAAGTGGTTCGGAAAACCTAGTCCACGGGGCCACACCCAGAGATGAATATGCACTACTACAAAACTGGGTTTTCCCGACACCCAACCACGACAGTCAACTCTGTTGACTGTCGTAATTGCTTAGCGGGAGTCTACACTGACAGTTAAAAATTGTAGGCATAGAAACTAACGCCGACAGCTGATAACTGTCACCGTTGCTTTTGACTGTCGGTATTGAGCCCAACGCCGACAGTTAATTCGAGACCAATGCCGACAGTTAAAAGGTGTCGCTATTGACCCCAACGCCGACAGTTAATTCGATACCAATGCCGACAGTTAAAAGGTGTCGCTATTGACCCTAACGCCGACAGTTAATTCGATACCAATGCCGACAGTTAAAATGTGTCACTATTGACCCCAACGCCGACAGTTAATAAAAGTCCAATGCCGACAGTCATAAAATGTCGCAAAAATTCAAATAAAAAATCTAAAATTATAATTAATAAATAGTATAATTTTAAAAATAAACTAAATTATGTAAATATATATTTATAAAAATTATGTATTTATTAAAAACTTTTAAAACTATATATTTTTTTGTTCTAAAATTTTCATATTATTAACTTTTGTATTTATAATAATTTTATATCAAAATTTAAATTTATTATTCTTTAACATATTTATAAAATTTGTATTAATTAAAAAATATTTGTTTTATTAATTGGAAAAATATTGTAAAAAAATTAATGAATAGTATAATTTTAAAAATATACTAAATTATGTAAATATATATTTATAAAAATTATGTATTTATTAAAAACTTTTAAAACTAATTTTTTTTTTGTTTCTAAATTTTTCATATTATTAACTTTTGTATTTATAATAATTTTTTTTATCAAAATTTAAATTTATTATTCTTTAACATATTTATAAAATTAACTATATTATTCTTTAGCATATTTATAAATTTTGTATTAGTTAAAAATGAGTTGTTTTATTAATTGGAAAAAAAATTTTAAAAAAATTAATGAATAGTATAATTTTTTAAAAATAAAATAAATTATGTAAATATATATTAATTAAAAACTTTGAATTCTAGATTTTTTTTTTCTAAATTTTTCATTTTATTAACTTTTTATTTATAATAATTTTTCTATCAAAATTTAAATTAATTATGATATAAAGAATAATATACTTAAAGTTTATTTGTTTAACATATTTATGATAATATTAGTTAAAAATGAGTTATTTTATTGATTGGTCAAATATTGTGAAATAATTTTAAAATTTTACTATTAATATTAGTGTTTTTATTTTTTATTTTTTAAAATCCATGTTAAAAATATTAAGATGTTAATTTTTAAATATAATTTGAAAATAAGACCTAATAATATATCATTAATATTTTTTTTCTTAATATCATGAAATTTTGTATTTAAAATTAAAATAAAAACTAAAAATTCTACATATCCCACGTTTTTTTCCTTCTCCCTTAAACCCTATCTCTCTCTCACACACACTTCTCAGCCGCAACCCACCCTTACATTTCTCTCTTCCTCTCCCTCTCCCTCACGCTCACTCTCTCACTCACTCACTCACTCAACGGCGTGCGAGGGTTTTGGAAACCAGACGAATGGCACGAACGACGGGCGGTTGTGGGTATTGGGCAAACGACGAGCACTTTTAAATTGAGACTGACAAGTATGTATTCCTTAGTTTAAAGAACTAAGACTAACTACTTAAGCCAGAGGCTATCCAGTTTGATAAGAAAAATACAACTTTTATATAAAATCATTTTTGTGACTAAAAATCAGTCATTCTTTTTATTTCTTCTACAATCTCAAGTTCTTTATTTATTTTAGTTTTGGTTTGGCTTTAATGGTGTTTATTATGTATTGTAGGCTAAAACTCTACTTGGATATATTAGAGAACCAAGAGAACCAAGGCAACAAGAAATTCTTCTTCAAGTTGTTGGGTATTATTTTCTTTCTTGCTTGTAAGAATTATGTACAGTGAGGATTTGATGTATTATTTACATTGAGAATAATTAATTTTTAATGAGAATTATAATGAAGTTTTATTGAGAATTATTTAGTCTCATGGGGATTTGATGTATTATTTACATGTCAATTGTATGAATAAATGTTGTATGTAAATGAATTTTTATTATGATAAATATAATTTTTTTTACACGTTATGGTAATAATAATTAATTATGTGAGTAATTTTTTTATTTAAATTTATATCAAACTTCAATTGTTAAAAATATAATTAAAAGTTTTAAAAAATATATATCGAAAAATTATTATTTATATATATAAATTTAATGTTACACCGACACCTATTAACTGTCGGCATAGCCAGCAACGGCGACACGTATTAACTGTCGGCGTTGCCAGCAATGGCAACACGTATTAACTGTCGGCGTTGCCAGCAACGGCGATACGTATTAACTGTCGGCGTTGCCAGCAATGACGACACGTATTAACTGTCGGCATTGCAGTAATGACGACACATATTAATTGTCGGCGTTGCCAGCAACGGCGACACGTATTAACTGTCGGCATTGCTAGCAACGGCGACACTTATTAACTGTCGGCGTAGCTACCCTACGCCGGCATAGGCAAATACGACAGTTAGTTGACTGTCGTTATTGCTCAATAGCGACAGTTAAAAACTGTCGAGAAAGCCCATTTTTGTAGTAGTGCTAGCTAGTAAGGTATCATAAAGTATAAAATCACAATTGACTTATACATAAATAGACTTCATCTATACTTATGCTGCAAGCTTTTGTACACCTTTCAAAAATCCAGTTTTTTTTTAGACACCAATGCTCTTGAACTCTGTTCGAAGGTTGATGAATGCTTTCTTCCTCCTAAAGAAAGTCTTAGCAAAATCTTCTCCCAAAGATTGTTGAACTCGTTATCAATGGATGACACATGTTTCTACACGAAATAGATGAATACAAAAGAAAGCTACACAGGTCTTAGATACTATATTAAGGTATCCACTCTTAATATCACAAAAAGAACTCTCTAAAAAATATAAATGATATTAAAAAATGAGAAGTGAAAGAGCTAAGGATTTAAGAATGCTTGGTCCTTTATTTATAATTGAAATGGTCTTTCAAAGCAGTCTATGAAATCTGCAAAAATCAAACAGAGAATTGCACAAATTCTTTATTTAGAAAATTCCGACAGTCTATCAGATTCTGTTGTTACAGATTGGGAAACTGACTCAACAAATAGTGTATCTGGACAGACTGACAGTCCAGATTCATTCCAACGAATTTTTTTTATCAATTGAATTTCTAATCATTTCCTAGTTTATTCCATGATCTGTAGTAAATGATTAGAATATTATTTAAATGAAGAAAGTTGATAATCTTTTCTTTATTACACAAAGTTTCATTTTCCAACAAAAAAAGGAAACTTTTTTTTTTGAATCTTTCTTTTCACATCTAGTGTTGCAGATTTTATGCTACGCAAGTATACGTAATCGCAATTTGTAATATATCTTGGTAAGACCAAGTATCGTCCCACGAATATTGATTTATCAATTACCAAATAATTAATTCCTAATTTCTATGTAGCTAACAAAAATTGAATTTGTGAAATTTAAAAACAAGAAAGTATAAATAAATGAAAATTACAACAATAAAATAATAACAAGAACACAAGGATTAAATTCAGACTGAAAATAATTAGGAATTCTAATCTTCTCTACTATCCACTCTATTATTCTTTAATGCAATTACCACTGAAATTTTTCCCACTAAAATGATAGCCATACAAAAGTATTAATTGTAATGACCCAAATTTCCTAATAAGGCTTAGGGCCTTGATTAGAGGACCAAGATGGCAAATCTTGGAGTTATAGGATTATGTGATATTTATGTGTATCATTATGTGATTATGTGAGTAATATTATAATATGACTAGATATGCATGTTTAGGTGTATTAAATATGCATGTGGGCCCATTTCTGTTCAATTGGGCAAGTTTCATATTTTGGCTATTTTGGGTATATTTGGCATATATGTGGTATATGTGTGGTGCTTCATTATTATTTGGTTATGCTTGGGTTACTCAGCACAAGACGATCTTAGGAAGCAAGCTAGTGGGAAAGTCACAACATGATTTATACTTGACTCGGAGTGAGTCAAGGGGTATTTAGCACATTACCGGGATATGGGGTAATGGGAATGATTATTTGATGATAAATTGAGAGTTAGTGAGATCAGGGGGAAATTCTGGGAATTTTGACTATTTTACCCCGGGGGGCGTTTTCGGGACCCCGAGCATTAGGAATTGCTTGAGGTTACTTCAGCTTGAAGTAACCTATCCGAATAATAAAAGAACGTTCAAAACGTTCTCTGTCCCTCCCATTCCCTTTTCGACACCCGATCACTTTTTCAAAGGAAACTCGAGTTTTAGGACTTGGATTCAGGCAAGGATCAAGGCATATCGATTCTAGGGAAGATTAGAAGCTTTTTAACTGGAGGATTTAGTTGGGAAATGACTCAATTGGAGGTAATCCAGGTTTTAAGTTTTTGAGTTTTTAAGCTTAGATTGGATTTTATGTTTTGATGAGCTTTTGGATGATTTGAAGCTTGGGTTTTATTGGTGTTGGATAATTAGGATGTTTGGGATATTTGATTTTGGGATTTGGATATGTTTGGATATGTTTTTGGAAAGGTTTTAAATGGAGAAAATGAAGGTTTTTGGCTGGTTAGTGGTTGGGCCACAACCCAGGCTTGATGAAGAGGATGAGGTTGTTTGATGGGCAGGTAAGGCCGCAGCGCAAGGTGCAGACAGAGAGGTGGTCTGGCTTCTGTCTGGAGGAGGGCTGCGGCTTAGGGTTTGGTGGCCGCGATGCTTAAGGGAAGTTTTACCCAGATTTAGTTTTTAGTCGTGGGAACTTAACTCTAAGGGCCTGGGATCGATCCTACTACCCAGTTTAGTAGAATTCGATGTCTCAGAGGCTTGGGTTGGGTTTGGAAGTATTTATTTACTCATTTTGATGAGGTTTTATTTTATGGTTGTGACTAGGTTATCGATAGGGGCTTGGAATTAGTATCGTGCTTAAGGATTGTTTATTGGTAACCTGTGCTTGGACCAAAGGTAAGAAAACTGCACCCAATATGTGATGCATGAGATGCATATGAAACATATGGTTATGGAATGGCCTGAATGTTGAATATGGAATTGATCAGCGCTTGAGTCTCTGTAATTATGCATGATTATGATTATGCTTGTGAATATCGATTAAGCATGTTGAATGCCTTATATTTGGATGTTTGAATGTGCATGGTTATAATTATGTTGGTAATTGTTGATGAGGCATGTTGAGTGCTCTATATATGGACATTGATTGCATAGTAAATGCATAGCATCTCTGCTTATCTGTGTATGGTACTGATTTATTAGTCAGCAATGACAATGGTGTCGGTATTGATTGTGAAGTTGTGACTTATTAGTCAAGTTCGACAGTGGTACTGGGCACTGGTAGTATGGTATTGGCTTATGAGTCAAGAACGGTATTAGCGTGTTTAACTCAAGCTGAAAAGATTAGATCTAATTGACTTAAGCATTATCAACATAAGTTCGATGAAAACAAAAGCGCTTGTCTAGTCTAAAGGCTAGTTATTTAGAGCCATGGCTATAAACTTAGGTGACTGAAATGTCACATGGTAAGGAGGGCGTGGAACCTCAGAGATAGACTTATCAGTCATCTAAACAGAGATAGACTTATTAGTCATCTACTCAGTGATAGACTTATGAGTCATCTACTCAGAGATAGACTTAGCAGTCATATGACTTATTAGTCGTCTGTTCAGAGAGAGACTTATTAGTCGTGTACCTCAGAGATACTTATTAGTCATCCACCTCAGAGGGAGAGCTTATTAGTCATCTACTCAGAGCGCAAGACTCCACAAACATTTATTTGTACCTGCTTGCATGCATGAGTAGGGTTATTACTGCTAGGCATGCCTATTATGATTTAGTGACATGTTATTACCTGTTTATGAGCATGTTTAAGTTTTCTTGCTGAGCTTGGTGCAGGTAAAGGCAAAAGAAAGCTAGACCATTCTTGAGTTGGAGAGCTTAGGTGACGATATGTACATATGCGGCTGCTCGACCACTACGGCCGAGGGTTTAAAGAGGAACTAGGGTTAAACCATATTTTTCCGCTTAGGTCAGCTGGTTGTAAATATTTTATTGTAATTAACCTTTAAAATATATTTTTGGGATCCCAATGTATACAGTAAACGTTTTAGTAAAACGTTATATCTTTATCAAAAAAATTTAATCCTAAACCGTTAATCACATTTAGTTACACGATTATGGCCAAATGGCTTGGTTAGCGAGTTTAGTACTGATTAAAATGCACAACGTAACAGTCCCTGGGTAGTAGGCGTTACATTAACTATTCGAATTAAGAAATAAAAAAGTCGACCTAATGTGAATTCCCTATATTTTTATGGCCAATTCAAACAATAGGAAGCAATAAATACAACCATAAATCACATAGACAAATTTGATACTCTCATTCGAAATTGAAATCTAAGTCTTCTCAATTTTAGCATATTCAAATCTCACTTTTCAGATTTTGATTCAAATTCATAAATCGTATGTAAAAGGTGCGCAATCAATCACATACACAATAAACACAAATTGAGTAACTATAAGATGAAGAAGAAATAGACGGTTACACCCAAATTTCGAGGATGAACAAATGAGCCTCGAAATGTAGGCTTGTAAAGTGTAAGCTCAAAAATAACAAGCAGTGGTTGAACACTTGTATGAATATGCATGATCCCTGACCTGTCGGCGATCTAGCACAAGATTAAAGTCTCGAGCTTAGGTTTCAAGCTCGAAAGAAAGAATCTTCTCCGAGGCATATGAGTATTATTTGAGCCTTAGTTTTAGGCTCGAGGGCATTGGTCTCCGACGATTAAGTTCGATGAAATCACCAGCTAAGGAGGAGGCTGCCCGAAATAACAAGCTTGAATTTATGTCAATCTCGAAAGCGCGTTGACCTTGCATTCGAGGTCAACAATGCGTTTTTCATACAACAACTATTAGGAGATCCCTATTATTTAGGGATTCGTTGTTATTTGGTAATTAAATCCCAATTATCATGGGATATTATGTATTTAATTTATTTATTTATATTTATTTCAAAATTCAATAATTGGTTGTAACTTCCTTGAATCAAGGGAAGATATTCTCCCAACTAGGTCTATAAATAGCCTAGTATTTATCGTTTGTAGACAGACACAATTTGGTACTGAAAATACTCTGTTGAATTGCTATGAGAAAGCTTTGAGAGAGTACAACAAATCAATAATATTAACTGCTGAACCACGTAAACATCTTACTGTTCTTTTCTTCTTTTCTAAATAATTGTTTAGTACTCTTCAAATTTAAGTTGACGAAAAACAGCGTCAACAGTTTGGTGCTTTCATTGAGAGCATTAAGCAAATCTTTGGTTTGTTTAATTAGAAACCTCATGCATTGCTGTAATGACCCAACTACTCTAGACTTTGGGCCATTAATAATTTCTATACTAATCTTACGAAAACATACATTTGAAATAACATATCTTTATTTCAAAACTATAAAGTAAAGTTTTATAACTATATAAAATTCATAAGTAGGACATTGGGATCCCATTATTTGAAACAAAACATAACTTTGACCTAATGAAAACTTAATTAAAACTTATTACAACCAATTGCGTAAAAATACATAGAAAACCATAGTTAAAGAGACTTCATCCTCGAATCGAACGCTCGGTCCATCAATTCCATCCCGCCTCAATACACATCCCCAAGCTTCCAAGAACGTTTCCCGCCACCAAAGCTATTTTCATGCACATATAAACATAAAGGAGTGAGCCTAATGCCCAGCAAGGAAAACCTAACACGTAAATCATATACATAAAATTCATATCGCAACATATACTAAAACATATCATAAACATATATCACATATACTATAATTGCCATTATTACTTGGGGCTCGTAAACTAAACAAGTCATATGCCCATTAGATTTGCGGGGCTTGCTAGCTAAGCAAGTCATATGCCCATAAATTTATTGGGGCTTGCTAGTTATACAAGTCATATGCCCAAGTCTACAACATACATAACATAACACATAAATCATAAGTTGACATAACACATAAATCATAAGATAACATATAGCATAACATATAATATCCTATCCTATTTTCCTTACCAATATACCGGGATATGTGAACAGAATTGGGACTTTGGAACACTCCTAAAAATCATTATAGAAGGGTGAGTATACTAAAGAAAACGGGATGAAAAGAATGGACGAATTATACCATCAAGAGTATACTTACCAAAAATCTTAGGTTCAAGATCTTAGATTTCCTAACCAAGAATGAAGAATATAGTTAGGATTTTGAGTAGAAAAACTTATAAGAACTTAAAGAAAATAATACCAAAATGAACTAGAATTTGGAATACCTTGAATGCTTCTATGACCGATCTAAACCTTGAACCGAAATGTGCTATAAACCTTACTTCCCAAGTGTTTGATAAGCTTATAATCCCCAACCCAAGTGTTTAAGCACTCAAAAATAACCTAGCATCTTGCAGCCTCTGAACTTAGCTTGATGAATGAATAAATGGCTGGGTACTAGGTCCTATTTATAGAGTTCAAGAATGAAAAGATCTTCATTTAACTTGAATAAAATAATGGCTTTTTAAGTGAAAAATATTTGAATTATCGTTCAGCAGAGGCTGAAGACTCGGTCAGAAAGATGTTGGACTTATCACGAGGTTAAGGAATAAAATGAGAACGATTTCAAAAACATTCAAAAATCCATCAAAGGAGCCAATATATCGCCCCTAGTAGGCGATATATCGCCTGGGCTAATATGCCCGAGACTCGTCGAGGTGATCGTGCGAAGTTACGTATTTTTCGTATCCCCATATTGCGATATATCGCCCCCTATAGCTGCGATATATCGGCATACGCTGAATATTTAAACACGAAATTGCACATTTTCAGCCTAATTTGAATTGAGTAAACAACCTTGACTAAGTTCTCTAACGATTTCAAAGCTGCTGACAAACCCTAGGATATTCAAATATTGATCTTTAATAAACTTATTCCTCAAAAATACTTAATTATCATTAAACATACATATGACAAGTGGTACTATCTTATTGGGTCTATCTAAACCTTATAATATAATAAATATCACCATCAATATCAGTCATATTAATCAAACCTTAGGTTAAAATTAATTTTCTTAAACTATAGGTTAAACTTAGAAAATCTACAAGTGTTACTACGAGTGTCCAATTAAATCCTGGTCTGAACCAAAATCCACAGTCATAAAAATACTACTATTATTACTACTATCTAACTAGCTAAGTAAAGTTCTTGGACTCTACAATTGCCAATGGTCGCCGCAAACAACCTAGGAGCTAGTGGGCGATCATTGCCCCAAATACCTGAGGAGCAAACTTCTCACACTGAGAATTATCCCCAGAGACCTGGGAAACAACCAATGACAGATCACGGCCCAGATGAGGGGAGTGCATCATCTGACTCCAGGGGGCCGCCTGCTTCCAGGCCCAATGAGGACCTCTATTATAATCCTGAGAGGTACATTCCCATTGTGAAATTGGAAAATCGCCAACTGTTTCACCAATTGGCAGAAGCCACAAGGCGCAATGAAGAATTAGCTAGGTAGGCCGCCGAGGTCCAAGCGCCACCCCAGAGGCCCAGAGGGCGTCCGCATGGGAGCACGACCGCCAGGAGGGCTAAACAAGGGGCCCAATAGACCCAGCCAAGGCCCAGGGCAAACACTAGCGACAATCGCCCTGGAAAGAATACTCAAGCCAATACTACTGGCAATCCGATGGTGGAGGTAATTGCGGGAACATGAAATAACCGAGCTCCCCCAACAACTCGGAGCACTAACCATGAATTTTTCAGAAATAACCCGGAACCATTCCAGGCCAATTTTGGACCTTCCAGGCCCAACAATAGGAAGCCACCACCATCGCCTATAAGACACCCATCACCACTCTGAGAGGCACCCCAGCCAGCTCCTAATAGGAATCGGGCAGGGGAGCATGCACCACAAAGGCCATCTCAAAGTGGTAGCCAAGACGGGAACCGTCGAACTCGACCCGGACATGGGGGCGAGCGAGAGGAAACCCGAGGACTTAGGGCCACCCAGCTAGTAGGGAGCCACATTTGAGACCGCAAACAACTGGAGTAAGAGGGCCGGTGGAAGATCCGCCTCACAACCATCGAGCCCCTTAACCAGATCGAAACGTGTCATGACCTAACTATTTCTAAGACCTTGGACCATTAAAACTACTAGACATAGCTACTACTATTTTGATACAAATATAAGAAATAACATAACTTTATTGAAAACCCAAAATATTGTATCAAATACAAGATAATATAAAAATATAAAATATAAAATGTGATAGATATGGTATGGGATCCCATTGTTTATAAAACATAAAACATAAACTTTAATTCAATTGTTCAAAAACTACGTGCGGAATTACAAAAGAAACATAATTCAAAAGACTAAATAACGTCATCCTCGATCGACACGCAGTCCATTGAATCCATTCATCCTTAACACACAAGCCAAGCTGCCAAGAATCCTTCCGCCTTCCATAATCATTTTCCTACATCGCACTAAAAATAAAGGAATGAGCCTAATGCCCAGTAAGGAAAATCTACTAACAACATATAACATAAATCATAAGCATATCATAAACATACACTATAAAACATATGACTACATAAAAAAAAAAATATCGTATAGGACTATAATATTAATGGCCATCATAAATTCTTGGGACTTGTCTAAGCAAGTCATATGCCCATAAATTTTGTGGGTCTTGCTAGCTAAGCAAGTCATATGCCCATAAATTCTTGGGGCTTGCTAGCTAAACAAGTCATATGCCCAAGGACTATAAAACATATTCTTGGGGCTTGTTATCTAAACAAGTCATATGCCCAATGACTACAAGAAATATTATGCATATACATATCATAACATAAACATATCTAACATATAAGCATATAATCTATCTTATTTTCTTTACCAAAAACCGGGATATTTGGGAACAAGAACGGGATTAGAACACTCTTATAAACCAACAGTAAAAATGGTGAGAATCTAAAGAAAAAGAGATGAAAAGAACACTAAACCATCCAAGAATAAACTTACCAAGAAAAACCTTAAGTTTCAAGAACTTAAATACCTAATCAAGAATCATAAACAAGAGTTAGGTTTTGAATAAAAGAAAACTATAGAATCATGAGGAACTGAACTTAGGGGTAAGAATATTTTGAATGATCTTATGGATTGATCTAAACCTCAATACCGAAATCACAATTTATCTCACTTCCCAAGTGTTTAGAAAATCTTAGAATAATAAAGCTTTTATCCCAAACCCAAGTGTATCTCTCTACAGTAACACTAGTACCTTGGAGGCTCTGATCAAATGCTTGAAGAATGAAGAAAATGGCTGAGTACTAGGTCCTATTTATAGAGTTCAATGAGTGAAACTAACCCGTTTTAATTTGAATAAATAAATGAATATAAAATGAAAAATATTTGAATTTTCGTTCAACTGACGCCCAAAACTCGGTCAAAATCATTCAAAGGCAGGTCTAAGTGAAGGGTAATTTTCAAAATTAAAAACCAAACTTTCAAAAAAAAAAAAAAACCATCTTGGAGCCGATATATCGCCCCCATAGGCGATATATTGCCTCCCCCTATATTCCCGAGCCCCATTCGATCGTTCGTGCAAAGTCGACGTGTTTTCCGTATCTTCCGTAGGCGATATATCGACCTCTATGCTGCGATATATCGACATACGTTGATATATCAAACACGTATTTGCACTTTTTTAGTATAATTTGAATTGGATAAACAGCTTTGACTAAGTCATAATACGATCCTAACAACTGCTGGAAGGTTCTAGAGTTTCTAGATCTTTCTTTTTATTAAAACTATTCATCAAAAATGCTTAATTCCTTAATAATCATGATTATGACAAGTGTCATGCTCTTATTAATTCTATCTAAACCTTAGGTTATAATAACAATATATCTAGGACCAGCAATATTAATCAAACCTTATGTTATAATTAATATTCTTAAACTATATGTTAAACTTATAAAATCCATAACTGTTGTTATGAGTTTCCAACTAAGTCCCGACTTGAACCAAAATCCACGGTAACTAACATACTACTAACTAATACTAACTACTACTACTATCTAGCTAGCTAAGTAAAGATTCTGGGACTCTACAAAACATTAGTTTTATGAGTGGAAGCTTAGACCTTACTAGGTCTGTAAGCGTATATAATACCGAACCCAGGAATACTGGGAATTATGGCAATAATCCTGATCTTCGAGATCATCTGAACCAGAACCGGGGGAAGCCAATCCCTCAAACCCCGATTTACGTGATCATTTAAACAGCCGAAATGAACCTTTGTAGCCAGTATATGGGAACCAATTGTAATGCCCCAAATTTCCTAATAAGGTTTAGGACCTTGATTAGGAGGTCGAGATGACCATAATTGATTTAATATGCTATTAAATGATAATATGCATGTTTAGGTGTATTAAATATGCATGTGAACCCATTTTTGATTAATTGGGTGATTTTCATATTTTTGCCATTTCGGGCTTATTTTGCATATATGTGATATGTATGTGGTGCTTTATTATTATTTGATTATGCTAGGGTTACTCAGCACGAGACGATTCTAGGAGGTAAGCTAGTGGGAAAGTCACAACGGGATTTATTCTTGACTGAGAGTGAGTCAAGGGGTATTTAGAGCATTATCGGGTTATTGGGTAATAGGAATAAGAATTTGGTGATAAATTAGGAGTTAGTAAGATCAAGGGGAAATTATGGAGGTTTTGACTATTTTGTCCCCGGGGGTGTTTTCGGGACCCCGAGTGTTAGGATTTGTTTGAGGCCACTTAAGCTTGAAGTAACCTTTTAAGAAATAAAAAGAACGTTCAGGAAGTTCTCTCTCCCTCAAAATTCCATTTTAGTCTCCTGATCACATTTTCGAAGGAAACTTGAGTTTTAGTACTTAGATTCAAGTGAGGATCGAGGCATAACGATTCTAGGGAAGATTAGAAGCTTATTATTAGCCAGATGATTTATTTTGAAACAACTCAATTGGAGGTAATTCAAGTTTTAAGTTTTTAAAATTTTTTAAGCTTGAATTGGACGTTGTGTTTTGATGAGTTTTTGTTAGATTTGAGACTTGGGTTTTGTTGGTTTTGGATCATGGGGATGTTTGGAAACTTTGATTTTTGAGTTTGGAGATGTTTGGATAGGTTTTTGGAAGGTTTAAAATGGAGAAATTGGGGAAAAATAGCTGGCTCGAGGTAGCGCCGCGGCCCAGGCTCAATGAAGCAAGTGAAGGTTGCTGAAGGGGTCTGGGTGCCGTGACCCTTGAATAGTAGTGTCGCAGTGCTTGGTGCTGATGCTTGATGTTGGCACCTTTGTTTTGGCTGGGGGCCGCGACTCTTGAGGGCATTTGTGGCTGAATTGATGTTTTGAGCATGGGAACTCAAACCTTAGGCCTCAGGATCATTCCTACTACCCGGTTTAGTGGGATTTGATGTCTCGGAGGCTAGGTCTTGGTTTCGGGATTGGTTTTAGAACTTGAACTCATTGGATCACCATTTATGGTTGTGACTAGGTTATCACTAGAGGCTTGGAATAAGGATCGTGCTTGTGGCTCGTTTATTGGTAACCTGTGCTTGGACCAAAGGTAAGAAAACTGCACCCTGTGTATATGTGACATGCATGGTTATTCTTGATGCATGTTGGATGTTTAAATGTGATGCATGTGATGCACGAGAAACATGTGATTAGGGCATGCCATGAATATTGAATATGAGACTGTTCAGAGCTTGAGTCTCTGTGATTGTGCATGAACCTAGTTATGCTAGTAATTGTTAAGTAAACATGATGGATGCCCTGTGTTGGATATTTGACATATGATATATGTTTGGTAGCATTGCTTACTTGTGTGTGGCCCTGACCATTCAGGTTTGGCATTGGTCGCGTGTTATTGACCTAAGAGCCAGAAACGGCATAAGCGTCATGAACGCAGAGCCGATAAAAGATTAGATCTATTCGACATCTGCATTGGATGACTCAACATGAGCATTAATGCCGGACCGACCTCAAGTTTGATGAAAACTAAAAGCGCTTGTCTAGCCAAAGGTTAGTCATTTAGAGCCTGGGCCAGCGAGCCCAATGACTGTTTAGTCACATGGCTATGGGTGCCGAGCCCCGAGTGACTTACCCATCAGTCACTCATCTATTTAAGCTAGTGACTTACCCATCATTCACTCATCTGTTTAAGCTAGTGACTTACCCATCAGTCACTCAGTATGGTTTACCAGAACCTTAGGTGTTAAATCACTCATCTGATTAGGATTGACTTGATAGTCATCCCATCATGAGGGCAGGATTTCTTATCCTAGATTCCCCAGCATTATCTGAATTTATTTACATGCTTGAATAGAGCTATGTTTGCTAGGCATGCCAGATATGATTTGATATCATGATATGACTGTTCTTGAGCATATTGAGTTTTCTTGCTGGGCTTTGGCTCACGGGTGCTATGTGGTGCAGGTAAAGGTAAAAGAAAGTTGGTCCATCCTTGAGTTGGAGAGCTTAGGTGATGATGTGTACATATGCAGCTGCTCGACCACCACAGTCGAGGTTTGAAGGAGGAACTAGGGTTAAACCCTGTTTTGCCGCTTAGATCGGTTGGTTGTATCTATTTTGTTGTAATAAACCTTTAAATTATATTTTTGGGATCCCAATGTATACATTAAACGTTCTAATGAAACATTACATCTTAACCAAAAAATTTAATCCCTAAACCGCTAATCATACTTAGTCACACGATTATGGCCAAATGACTCGATTAGCGAGTATAACACTGTTTAAAAAGGCACACTGTAACGGTCCCTGGAGTTTAGGACGTTACATCAATATAACCCTATGTCGGGACAGGGAGTTGGAGTTTTTATAAACAATAACCAGCTACCCCAAGCACAAGCTCAACCTCCAGTGGACTTGGTCCAAGAGAGAATTAATCAGCTCGAAAGAGCGTTCATGCTCCTTCAAGATGAAAGGAACAGGGACAAGGCCGACGACTCTGATGAGGAGCTCGAGCCTTTCACTCCACATATTTCAAACATGCCATTCCCTCACAGGTTCAAAATACCACATGTATCTCCATTTGATTGGAAATCAGACTTGTACAGCCACCTGAGCACATTTAATACCATCATGCGAGCCAGCAACTTTAGTAGGACCAACGAAAAATTTAAAAGACATTTGATCTCATCTTGGGATCAATTGGAGAAGGTATTTAAAAAATAATTCAAATCCATGGTAGGCGTCAGGACCGAGGCCTCAACCTTGACCAATGTCAGACAACAGTTGGGAGAATCATTAAAAAGTTACATGGGGAGGTTTAACATAGAGGTGGCGCGAGCCCATATTATTGATGACAATGGTCATCCTATGGCCGCTCGAGCTGGTATTTTGCCAGGAAGTCCTCTTTGGGATGATATGCAGAGAAAACCGATAAGAACAATAACCGAGTTCAACAAAAGGGCTCAGAGATTCGTCAATGTAGAGGAGGCGAGGTAAGCATTAAAACTGACCCCTTATCCCATTATAACTACAATGATGAATGTTAACTCATCCTCGACCTCGGCTACCCTATCAATGTCTCAACCCTCAGGAGATAACCCTTCAAAAAGGAAGAAAAATGAAGGGAATAACTCAGAGGCAGACAGGGGGAAAAAGAAGAAGAGAGACAAGTATTTCTCCATTTATACGGTTTACACCGAGCTCAATGAAACTCGAGAAAATATATTCCTCGCAAATGAGAATCAGGTCCCATTTAGGTACCCTGACCCAATGTGAAATAACAAGTCAAAGAGAGACACCAACAAGTATTGCAGGTTCCATAGGGATGTCGGACATACCACTGATGAGTGCCGACAACTGAAAGACGAGATCAAGGGCCTGATCTCGAGAGGATATTTCAGACAGTATACATAAATCGTATGTAAAAGGTGTGCAATCAATCACATACACAATAAACACAAATTGAGTAACTTTTAGATGAAGAAGAAATAGACAAATGCATTAAATCATAATAGAGTTTCAAGAGAGTCAATTAGAAACCCTAATAATAAAATTAGTTCGTAGTCAATCTAAAATAACACATAAACTAATAGTTTAACATAAAAATAATTGAAGAAAGAAGAAAAAAACTCTATATCCGATCCAATCTTCAATCTCTAGCCTCCACCTTCTATGTTCTGAGTTCAACCCTTCTCAATGTCTCCAAAACAATACTTTTAGGTTTTACATTCGTTTTTCCTCCAAAATTTCCATTCTACCATCGCTAAAATAAAGTTAAAACAAGCGTACGGAAAATCGTGTTGCGGCTCAAGAAAGTGGTGTTGCGGCCATACTTCGAATGCCAAAATTTTTGTTGTCTCTCACTCCTCAAACGCCGTGGCTCTTAAAGTAATGGCACCGCAACTCTAGTTGCATCTTGAAAATTGGTTTCTGGACTTTGCAGTGTCATGGCCCTTAATTGTGTGACCGCTGTGGCTCAAAACTCATGTGTCGCGGTGCTAATTGCCTTTTCCGCCAAAACTTGCAACTTCGAGCCTGTACCAACGTCGAGTAATCAATTAGCATCCATCGAGTATCTTTAACTCTCGAGGTTGTCAAAATGGGAATTTTGCACTCAGATTCTCATGATTTCTCCACATTCCACTCCAATCCCTATTAAACATGCTTGAACCTGAAACAAAGCAACACAAGCATAAAACCGCTCCAAAACGACTTAAAACGACCTTAATTCAAACTCAAATACACTTTCTAAACGAGGCTAATATTAGGCAAACATCTAGCCATTACCAGGAATTTTGTCAATAAAAAATATCACAAAATATTCTTTAATCAATTGACAAAAAGTCTCAAAGTCTAAAAAAGAAAAAATATATTTTATTTAAAGAAAAATGTTCTTATAAATAAAATATTTTTTTCTCAGTGAATGTCAACATTTATGGACAAAATTTCAAATAAAAATTGCCATAAACATGTATGATGATTTCTAGAGAATTAAGACTTAATAAAACAAATATGGAAAAAAACAAGTTGTTGCGATAGATCATAAACATGTCGGGACAACTGTTGCAAACTTGTCAAAAAACATTTTTGAGTTATAAAATATATTGTCTATTTAAGATAGCCAATTTAGGGTTTTACAATCTCCCCCTTTGGCATCTTTTTAGAAAAAAATCTCTTATTTTATCATCACTCAAAAGTATGTGCAAAGAACACATTAGTTCAAGTATAGAGTTTACTCAAAACTCCCCTACACAAGATATAACAAAAAAGTAGGGCACAAAATCAAAAACATGTTCCAAACTCGATCAATTAGCACAAGAACATGAAACTTTTTGTACTCCCCCTAAATAATTCTTCTTCACGTTTTTTTCTAACAAAAGAGCCAAAAGAACACCATCAGGGGCCAAACACACTTCCTATTGGTAACTGTTTTACCATGTGCGCAGTGGAAAGCACGGGGTGTTGGACACAGAGATTTCAAATTTTTTTTTATTAAAACGAACTTTAAATTAGGGTTGTGCAAAAATTATCCAATCCAATTATGACCGCCTGCCAAAAATTGGATATACAATTATGATTGGATCGGATCAGATCAGATTTTGAAGATCCAAATTGGATCGGATTGGTTGTTGGATGATATATGAAAAAATCTAATAAAACCGAACCGATCCAATTGTATTTATATATATTTAAAATATATTTATTTATTTATGATTATGCTTATAATTTATGTTGTATTTGTATGGTGTTGTATCATTTTGAACAAATTAGTCCGTCCATTTATAATATTATGAATTATTTGAACAAATTAAACTAAATAAATATTCAAAAATATTGGATGGATCCAATTCCATCAAATACATAATCAAGGGGACACATCCAATTGATAAAACTGATCCAATCCGATGGATAATTGGATCAGGTTGGATCAGTTGGGACAAATTAATTGGATTGGATCGGTTGTAAAAATTCAACATCCAATGGATAATTGGATTAGATCGAATCAGATAGGCCTAAAAACATTGGATGTGATCCAATGAACACCACTACTTTAAATATTCAGATCCATTAACATGCAAAATATTAATCATAGAAAAATAAAAAGATGAAGATTTACCTGTTGAAGAACTATCAAGAATCATTGCTATCTTTTTGTATCTCCAACAAACATCAAATCCAAAGCAGTCTTTGAAATACTCAAACCAAGTTCCTTCAAGATATATCTCTCCACCTCAAGATATGTGGGGAAAGTAGAGTAATAGTAGGGAAAAATTTACGATTCTCAAGATATTCTCAACACATGAGATCTTGGATTATTAGGTCTAAGATAATTTTCGGGGATAGAAAAAAATTATACGATATATTTTTCTCTCTGTTAAAAGTATATTATTCTCTCTCAAAAGTTAAGTGAAACTATTTCCATCTGATAGATTTATAAAAGAATTAATTAAATTTTAAAATTCAAAATTAAAATTATAAATAATTAAATAAATAAAATAAATATCCAAGACTCATTTCTGGACCTTGTTACACACCACCTATAGTGCATGTACTATAGTTGGTGCGTAACACATCCATGATTTAAGGGATGTGTTCCAACTATTTTTTTTAATTGTTATTTAATAATTATTTATTCAAAAATATCTAAACCTAATAACTTATCTTCTCAGATTAGTAGAATAAATATTATTTCAAATTCAAATCCAATTTGAATTATCATAAATATATTTTTTCACATTATTTAAATAAATAAAACTAATAATTCAAAATTAATTATCTTAATTATTTAAATACTATTTTAAAAAATACCATTTTATTTAAAAAATAATTTTCGAAAAATATAATTAATTAATTTGTCTTAATTACATATTTGACCCTGAAGAACAAATTTCTTCCAAATGTGTCATTTTCCTTATTTTTCCAAATTTCAACTCTTACCTTGAATAGTGTTGATAGAGTCATCTCGGGGGCCTATGGACCTATAATTTCGAGCTCCAATAAATTTAGATTATTAATTAAAACTCTTTAATATATTAACCTTAATTTATTAATTTCAATATTATTCTACTAAAAATATGAGATTGCTCTCTTCTAATTATAGACATTTATGTATTGAGTACTTTTAAACATATAAAAAAGTGTCCATCGATTTAATCACTACATACAATTTAATCCTCCACTAATGGTTCATAATTAAAGTAGGAATTAATCACCATTTAACCTCTTTAATTATATATTGTTTCCTTAAGTTCTTGATATCACCCAATAACTCCTAAGTGATCGCAGTAGTAATCGAGCTATGTCGTATCCACAGAGAGGTAAAATACAAGTAAAATGAAAGATTAGTAAATCAGAAATAATAAATTTTGAGATAATATAACTTTGAAAAATAATATAAACATTAAATGAATAAAATCGATGAATTAGAATCATATGGAAGGCATAAGTTTCATTCATGCAAACATATATATATATTTTAATAAAATTGATTCATTCTACTCAACTATAATTCTACACCATTAATTATAGTTGGAAAATATATATAATAAAGCTCACTTTAAAATATGTTCTTTAATTAAATTATACTAACTTCTAATTTTAAAAACCTATCATATTATACATCTTAGAACAACAAAATACTAATATAACAAATATCCTAAATTAAATTAAAAACCTAAATTACATAAGAAAAACATGACTAGACTTATGTAAAAGACACTAATAAATTTAGAATAAAAATTAGAAGAAAATAAATTTAATTGTAACAAATATATAGAAATGAAGAACAAAATAAAGAATCAATATATTAAAAATATAATGTGAAACATGAACTTCACTCTAGCTTTTCCACAAGAGAATTTAGCCTAAAATAGATATTGTTTTCACTCAAAGTAATGTAAAAGAAATGAAAGAAAAATAAGAACAAAAATGCTTTTCTCTCTCACTATACTCTTCACACTTAATTCCACCATCTGATGATTTTTTTACTCCATTTGGTCCTCTATTTATAGTGTAAATAGGACTCAAAAATGTGTAAAACCATGTACTAAAAAGTGGGCAAAATAGGTGCAAAGTGGGACAAGTGGGAGACAACAGTCAGATCGTGGCAGCTGCTTTGTTGGGGCGTGGGGAGTAGCATGGCGACGTGGCAGGCTCCGGTTGGCTCAGGTGGCTGGTGCGTCAGACGGCGTCAGGCGGCTGGCAGCTGGTGGGACCCGTGGCGTTAGATGCGTCAGGTGTGTCAGCGTGCGTCAGGTGGCTCTGCTTTGGCTTCGGCGCGGATCAGCTGGAGTGGACGAATGGCAGGCTGCCATGTGGCAGCGTGGGGGAGCAACCATTGCTTGGGCTTTGGCTGTTTGGGCTTAATTTTGGGCCATTCCATCTTCAAAAATGTCATTTTCTTCATGATTTATTCAATTTTAATTCTTTCTTTCTTCTTTCTTTTTCTTTGTGTCAAAATATATTTTATTTCTTGAAAATTAAACACAAATTAATTAAAATTAATATTTTTAAATATAAAATATATGACAATAAATCCATGAAAATATTAATTAAAACTTAATTAATTTTACACTTTAAGACTAATAAAATGATATTTTTGAGCACTAATCAGTACCATTAACTTTACTAGTGAAGGTTAATTCATAAATTGATTTATGAATTTGAGCTTCATAACCTTAAAAGCCAACCCTTAAGGGAACCATTATTCAATTCATGTTGGAAAGGTATAGATTCCACATCTGTATATTATGTTCTCAGCCATTTACATCAGTGAGTTCCCAAAACAAAAGTTTTCAGCCTGATCATTCTGACAAACCATAACGAGTAAATCAAAGAACTCATATGACATGAACATAAGTTCATAATAACTTCAGGATTAAGATCAATTTGTATATGATCATCTTATTGATATGTTTAATTAATACTTATAAAGTAAACGTTATTATTAAGTATTAATAACAGATAGGGTCTTGTTCATGTATAACTTCTTTATACAAAGTACCTCCACTAAAATGTCCTACTACATTAGTAATCCGGATCTAGATTATATGTATTCATAATACTATTGAACCGTTCTTACAGTATTTAATCCAAAGATTCCATATAACTTTTTTTTACTGCAAACTATTTAAATTCGTTCCATTCAATCTTAATCCTCTCGTACCAATACAATATTGTAATCACAATAACGAATTTGAGAATATTCTGATATTCATATAATATTATTTTTGTAATCATATAAAAAAAAATATATATGACAAAATTCATTTAATTTATTTATTTCATAAAACATTGTTCAAAACATATGTTTTAAAGGATACTAATCCCAACACTTACATCACAGTTCATCACCATGGTTGCTTGCACACATGTTAGATGAAAAACGAAACAGAGAAACAAGAAGAAGAAGAGAAAACACAATGGAAGAAAAAACAATGTGTAACAACCAAACAAAACAAAAAATGGGAAAATGAAAACTTTTTCTTGTCTAAGAATATATTATTCAATGCACAAAATAAATTGTCAATGTTTCCACTATTCCCACAAGCGATCAACCATTTTTTGTTTTTATTTTTTTATAATAACACAAAGGTATATATATAAATATAAAAATGCCAGAATATCATTTTGTGCCCCATATCTTTCATGACCTATTCATTGAGAAAGAATCAAACATTAGTACATTTACAAAATTTTACTATAATGTTTAGTAAATTTATTTAAAAAATAGTTAGTCCTATCCCATGAAATATTTAAAGTGAATCAAATGGTGTATATACGTTTTAAGATATATTTTTTACCACTAAAATCAGTCTCAAGCATTTGTGTGTGCATGTGAAAGCATGGGACATTGCCCTTTGGTGGAAAATTTTAGAATTTTTCGCAAGTTGCATGAAGTACCCAACTCAGACGCTTTCACACTACATCGATGGTAGCCCTTTTCACACGGTAGAATATCTTCTATGTAATTTTAGTTACATAGTTCCAACGTACTCATGGATGACTTTCACAAACCAATGCATTCAACTCTATTTTTAAGATGGAGCCTAAGACTAGATAAAAATGTTATATACTCACACACCACATACACATATTGATTCACAAATATATTAAATGGATAGACCCATCTATTTTTTGAGACCACTAAGCATGATATGTTAACTATAAAAACTAATCAAGTAGTAAAATAATGTTAAAAATTAATGTTTACATATTTTAAGACCAGATTTTTATTTTCAACAAGTTCCCTAGTGCATCGAGACACACCATTAACACAAAAACATTTTTTATGAGAAATTTTCAAATGTTTTCCCAATTGAAATAGTTCACACTTACTAGAAGAATGTTTACCCAATTTTGGCACTCCATGAATAGGACCCACACTGCCAATTTTTCTCAAATTTTCAAAATCCACATGACCATGTTTTTCGTGATACAAATTAGTATCACCCCTTGTGTTTATGTGACGAGTGTGTGATTGAGATAATGTGTAACAATTATCAACAGATTTATAACCCTTCAACACACAATTTCCATCTTGGTCAAGCACAAAATAAGTATCATGAGAAAAATTTACAAACAAGTCTTGGTCACAAATTTGACTTATACTAATTAAATTAGTTTTAAGCTCACAAATCAAAAGAACATTTTGCAATTTTAGCAGTCCCTCAGAATTTAGAGTGACCAAGTACCTTACAAGACTTACCATCTTCAAATGTAACTTCCCCATTTTTTAAAGTCTTGAAGTCAGTGAGTATGCTTTTGTCACCCATCATATGCCTAGAACCACCACTATCGAAATATCAAGAGTTAAAAGCAAATGTTCTAAGACAAGTAAAGACAGTAAGACATTTCAATTCATTTTTATTCACCCAAACTTTCTTAGGTGGTGTCATTTTCTTCAATGACATTTGTCTTAAATTACCATGATGATTAAAATAATTCTTTTAGAGAAAATTCATCAAGGTAAAACATTTAGGACGGATATGACTTTTCACTCCACATAAACAAATTGGAATAAAATGACCAGTACTTTTAGAATTTTCTGGTCTGTTTCTCACGTGTTGTGATAGATTGAGAAGATGAGGTCACATGAGTCTGAGTTGTTCCTGCAAAATGGCCAGTCGTTGAAACAACAGGAAGATTTCCATAAATAAAAATTGTTTTTCCATTAGGATTTGATCCTAACATAGAAAATCACAAGCTTTTTGAAATGCAAGCCTAATATCATCCAAAACCATAGATCTAGGATTAAGCATTTTGACACATTTCACAATTTGATCAACTTCATTAGAAAAACTTCTGATTTCATAATCTTTAGCAACAATATCAATTTCATATTTTTTAACAAGAGAGTCAAGTTCTTCATTTCCCTTCTTGAGAACTTTGTTATTGTTTTCCATCAAACGATTATCTGAACACACTTTCAACCATTGATCATACATGTCTTTGTATGATTCTTTCAAAGAATCATCATCTAAATCATATTCACTCGAATCACCATCAGAACCCTCATTTTTTGAAATAGTATTATTTAAAAAGAGAAGGTTCTCGTTCACCTGCACAGAAAGGGGTAAGCCAGAAAAAATAGAAGTTAAAACAATATTAGAATTTTCTACCTCATCACTACTTTTGGAGTCTTGGTCACTCCAAGTGGCTACCATGACCTTCTTATTTTTCTTCAAGGTATTTGTAACACCCTACTACCCAGGGACTATTACGGTGTGCATTTTAAACAGTGCTAAACTTGATAATCGAGTCATTTGGTCATAATCGTGTAACTAAGTATGATTAACGATTTAGGATTAAAAATTTCAGTTAAGATATAACGTTTCACTAAAACATTTAATGTATACATTGGGAACCCAAAAATATAATTTAAAGGTTAATTACAACAAAATATTTACAACTAGCCGACCTAAGTGGCAAAATAGGGTTTAACCCTAGTTCCTCTTTCAACCCTCGGTTGTGGCGGTCCAGCAGCCGCATATGTACACATCGTCACCTAAGCTCTCCAACTCAAGGATGGTCCAACTTTCTTTTGCCTTTACCTACACCACATAGCACCCGTGAGCTGAAGCTCAGCAAGAAAACTCAATATGCTCATGAATAGTAATAACATGTTTCTAAATCATAATGTGCATGCCTAGTAATAATAACCCTATACATGCATCCAAATAAGTCCAGATAATGATTGGGGATCCTGCCTTCCTGAATGGATGACTATCAAGTCAATCCTAATCAGATGAGTGATTAACACTTTGAGGTTCTGATAACCATACTGGGCCTTGTAGCCCCAATCAGATGAGTGATTTAACACTTTGAGGTTCTGATAACCATGTTGGGGTGTATAGCCCTAATCAGATGAGTGATTTAACACTTGAGATTTTGATAATCATACTGAGGTGTGTAGCCCTGATCAGATGAGTGATTTAACACTTGAGGTTCTGATAATCATACTGGGGTGTGTAGCCCTAATCAGATGAGTGATTTAACACTTTGAGGTTCTGATAACCATGCTGGGGTGTATAGCCCTCATCAGATGAGTGATTGATGAATGAGTCACTAACATGAACTAAATGAGTGACTGATGAATAAGTCACTAACATAAACTAGATGAGTGACTGATGAGTGAGTCACTAATGTAAACCATATGAGTGAGTCACTAACTTGGGCTCAGCACCCATAGCCATGTGATGATGCAGTCACCTGGGCCTTCTGTCCCTGGCCCTAAGTGATTAGCCATTAGGCTAGACAAGCGCTTTTAGTTTTCATCGAACTTGAGGTCGGTTAGGCATTAATGCTCATGATGAGTCATTCAATGCTTAGGTTGATTAGATCTAATCTTTTTGGCTTGTGTTGAACACATTAGTGTCGTTCTTGACTCTTAAGCCAATACCATACGGCTCGTGCCAATTTCTGACTCATGGGTCAGTGTCACACACAAGTAAGAAATGCAACCAGGCATATATTATATGTCAAATATCCAAATGTAGGGCATTCATCATGCTTACTTAACAATAACTAGCATAATTATGATCATGCACAAATACAAAGACTCAAGCTCTGATCAATCTCATATTCAACATTCATGCCATGCCCTAATCACATGTTTCTCATGCATCACATACCGAGTGCAATTTTCTTACCTCTGGTTTGAGTGAGAATTAACAAATGAACGACCCTTGAGAATGATCAATCATTTGATCCCTTAGCGGTCACCTAGTCATAACCAAATATGGAACTCCAATTAATGAAATCAACAATAAAAGATTCTTTACCTAAACCTCACTCTCAGAACCTCAAATCATACTCAAACGGTTAGTAGATTCAATCCCGAGCCTTAGAAATTGAAACCCCGAGCCAAAAACCCTCAAAAGTGCCCAAAATATGAATCAGGAAAAGCAGGGTAGCGCTTCAGCGCTGCCCCCCCTAGCACCCTAGCGCTACAACCAGAAACTGGTTTGCCCTGGCTAGTGTTGTAGCGCCCTCCCTTGGGCGCTACAGCGCTAGAACCAGGCTGAACCAACCCTGGTTCTTCCTCCTTCGAATTTTCCAATTCCAACCTTAAAAACTTGATCCCAAACTCCATCCAAACCCCCAAATGAACCCAAATATCTACTCTACATGTCCTAGGCATCATAACCCAAGCAACCTTTGCCAAAAACTTCCAACAATTCTCATTATCCCAATCAAAATCCCAACTAAACATTAAAAGGAAAAATAGAGCAAGAACTAGAGTTTTAATGGCTAGAAACTCACCTCAATCTCAGTATCACACCCTCTTCAATGGTAGAACATAACCCTAGATCATCAAGGCTTGGTTCCTTAGCTTAGTTCCTCAGAAGGAGCTTCAAAATTCAAAGAGAAATGAAGAAAAAATGATGAACGGGAGAAGAGAAGATGATGCTCTGTTTTCTGCAGCCTTCTACAACTTCTCAATGGTTTATATCTATCCCTTAGGTCAAAAGACCAAAATGCCCCCAAGCCTATTTAAAACCCTTAACAGCCACCAAGGGCAAAATCGTCATTTCCCGCCCATCTCGTTAATCATAATTAACACCCTTCAATTCCCGTTATTATCAATATCCTCAAATAATAATAAATCATATCCCATTACTCTTTAATTCCCGATAATGTTCTAATCACCAAATTACCCCGAGCCCCAAAATTAACTCTGTTATGACCAAACTGATAACTTGTATTCAAAGATCGTCTCATGCCAAATGGCTCGAACAAATCCACATTATGATGTGGCCTTATTCAAAATTCACCAACATGCATGAAAATATAAAAATGTGCCCTTAACAGGCCAAATTACCAAAATGCCCTTATAATGAAAAATAGACCCATATGCATGCATTTATCATCATATAAAAATATAATTCACATAAACATGCATATAATCATTTAATGACATAATAAATCAATTATGGCCCTCCCGGCCTCCTAATAAAGGTCTTAAACCTTATTAGGAAATTTGGGTCATTACAGTATTGGCACATTCGAATTGAATATGTCCAAAACATTCACACTCCCTGCATTGAATACCTTTTTTTATTGGTTGATTCAAAATGTTTGAAAAAATTATTACCTTTGGAGGATTTAGACATGTTTTTCTTGTTACCAATATTTTTCATAAACTTTTTAAAGTTTTTTGATAACAAGATCATTTCATCATCATCATCTTCCTCATCTGAGCTTTCCATTTTCTCTTTCGAAGATTTCAAGGAAATCGATTTCTCCTTCACAACAATTGGTTTCTCTTGTTGGCGGATCTTTTTATTAAGTTCAAAAGTTCGAAGATATCCCATCAATTCCTTAACTTTCAAGGTGTCAAATTTCTTTATGTAATGCCCCCAAATCCCTAATGAGGTTTAATGGTTGGATTAGTAGGCCGGGAGAGCCATAATTAAATATTATGCCATTAAATGATTATATGCATGTTTATGTGAATTATATTATTATATGATGATAAATGCATGCATGTGGGTCCACATTTCTTGATAAGGGTATTTTGGTAATTTTGCCCGTTGAGGGCATAATTGTATATTTGCATGCATGTTGGTGATTATTGATGAGGCCACATTATAATGTGGATTTGTTCGAGCCATTCGGCATGAGACGATCTTTGAGTGCAAGTTAGCGGTTTGGTCATAACGGAGTTGATTTCGGGGCTCGGGGTGAGTCTTGGGGTAATTTGGTGATTAGAACATTACTGGGAATTAAAGGGTAATGGGATGTGATTTATTAGTATTTGAGAATATTGGGAATAACATGAATTGGAGGGCGTTAATTATGATTAACGAGATAGAGGAGAAATGACGATTTTGCCCTTGGTGGCTGTTAAGGGTTTTATTTAAGCTTAGGGGCAATATGGTCTTTTGACCTTAAGATATATATATATATATATATATATATGAACTAAGATAGCTATAGAAACTTGCAAAAACAGAGTGTCTTCTCCCGTTCATGTTTTCTCTTCCTTTTCTTTTAAAATTTTTGAGCTTCATTTGAGGAATCAAGCTAGGGAATCAAACCATGAGGGTCTAGGGTTGTGTTCCACCATTGAAGAGGGTTCCATACCAAGCTTGAGGTAAGTTTTTAGCCATTGAAACTCAGTTTTATGCTCTGTTTTCCTTTTGGTTTTCAGTTGGGATTTTGAGTTGGATAGTGAGAATTGATGGGAGTTTTTGGCAAGGGTTGCTTGGGTTATGATGCCTAGGACTTGTAGAGTGGATATTTGGGTTCATTTGGGAGTTTGAATGAGGTTTGGAAACATGTTTTGAAGGTTGGGAATGAAGAATTCGAAGGAGGAAAAAATCAGGGCAGTTCAGCCTGGTCTTAGTGCTACAGCGCCCAAAGGAGGGCGCTACAGTGCTAGCCAGGGCAAACTTCCCTGCTTGTAGCACTATGGCGTTAGGGGGGTAGCACTCCTGATTCCTATTTTGAGCACTTTTGAGGGTTTTTGGCTCGGGGTTTCAATTCCTAAGGCTGGGGATCGAATATACTAATATCCGTTTGGGTACGATTCGAGGTCCTGGGAGTGAGGTTTAGGTCTAGAACCTTTTGTTGCTCATTTTCATTGATGGGAGTTATATTTGGTTATGATTAGGTGACCACTAAGGAATCAAAGGACCGATCGTTCTCATGGGTCGTTCTTGTATTATTTATCGCTCGAACCAGAGGTAAGAAAACTGCACCCCATATGTGACATGCATGGTTATTAATGAGGCATGTTGAGTGATGTATATGTGGACATTGATTGCATATCAAATTCTTAGCAAAACTTGCTTACTTGTGAATGGCACTGACTCATTAGTCAGAATTGACAATGGTGTTGATATTAACTGTGAAGCTGTAACTCATTAGTCAAGTTCAGCAGTAGCACTGAGTAGTGGTCGTATGGTATTAACTTATGAGTCAAAAACGGTATTAGCGTGTTTAACGCAAGCCAAAAAGATTAGATCTAATCGACATAAGCATTATCGTTCTGAGCATGAAATGCTTAACCGACCTTAAGTTCGATGAAAAACAAAAGCGCTTGTCTAGTCTAATGGCTAGTTACTTAGAGCCAGGGCCAGAAGGCCCAGGTGACTGCACCGTCACATGGCTAAGGGTGCGGAGCCCAAGTTAGTGACTCACTCATAAGTCACTCATCTGATTCAAGTTAGTGACTCACTCATCAGTCACTCATCTGGTTTAAGTTAGTGACTTACTCATCAGTCACTCATCTGATTAGGGCTACAAGTCCCAACATGATTACTAGAATCTCAATATTATCTGATTAGGGCTACAAGCCCTAGCATGGTTACTAGAATCTTGATGTGATATTCACTCATCTGTTTAGGGCTATAAGTCCAGTATGATTATCATAATCATCATTTGATATTTTATACATGTAGTAATGAGTTTTCTTGCTGAGTCTTGGCTCACGGGTGCAATGTGGTGTAGGTAAAGGGAAAGAAAAGCTCACCCAGCCTTGAGTGGAGAGCTTAGGTGGCGATGTGTACATATACGACCGCTTGACCACCATGGCCAAGATGTGGCATGTGTACATATACGACCGCTTGGATTGAAAACTGTCAAGAAGATATCTAACAAATTTCCTAACCAAAACAGAGTTAGAAAATTTTTCTCCTAAAGCAAAATATTCATTAGCAATGTCAGAAAATTCTTCAAAAAACTCAGTGAGGGTTTCTTTTTAAGACATGTGAAGGTTTTCAAATCTTGTGGTCAACATTACAAGCCTAGATCGCTTAACATCAGCGGTTCCTTCAAATTGAGTTTGAATGATATCCCAAGCTTCTTTTGCAGACTCACAAGATGAAATCAATTTTATATAATTCTCACCAACACCATTAAAAATTGCATGTAAAACTTTATTATTATAAATTGACAATTTATCTTTTCATTAGACCATTCAAGTTCAGATTTTACCTGTGTCTTACCGAATTTTGAATCTGTCTCGACAGGTGGTGTCCAACCTGTCAATATGGATCTCCAAGCCCTTTCATCAAGAGATTTGACAAAAGCTTTCATCCTTACTTTCCAGTACGGATAGTTTGTATAATTCAGCAATGGAGGGTGAGTTATAGATCCACCTTCTGCAAAGAAAGACATTTCATAAGAAACAAAACAAACGGAAAACCACAAAATATAACTAAGAGTTTAGTGACCTGCTCTGATACCAATTGAAATTCCGTATTTTATGTTTACCAAGTGATTAGAATTAAATAACTTAATTAAATGCGGAATAGTGATTAAGTTGTTTTGAGAGAATCTGAATCTGATTTAACAACTAAGATAGTTCTCTGGAGAGATTATTACAAAAATAAAAATGAGTATAAAATCAACGCTGGAGACTTTTACGTGGTTCGGAAAATCTACTACACGGGGCCACGCCCAGAGATGAAACTAATTAGTAAGGTATCACAAAGTACAAAATCACAATTGACTTATACATAGACAGACTCCCTCTATACTTATGTCGTAAGATTTTGTACACCCTTCAAAAATCTAGTTTCTTGATGAGATACTTATGCTTTTGAACTCCCTTCAAAGGTTGATGAATGTTTTCTTCCTCCCAAAGAAAGTCTTAGCAAAATCTTCTCCCAAAGATTGTTGAACTCATTATCAATAGATGACACTTGTTTCTATACGAAATAGATGAATACAAAAGGAAGCTACACAACTCCTAGATACTAGATTAACGTATCCACTTTTAATCTCACAAAAAGAGCTCTCTCAAAAATACAAATGATATTAAAAAATAAGAAGTGAAAGAGCTAAGGATTTGTGGCTATTTGGTCCTTTATTTATAGCTTAAATGGTCTTTCAAAGTAGTCCATGAAATATGCAAAAATCAAATAGAGAATTGCACAAATTCTTTATTTAGAAAATTCTGCCAGTTTGTCAGATTCTATTGTTACAGATTGGGAAACTGACTCAACAGCTAGTGTATTTGGACAGACTGATAGTCCAGATTTATTCTAACAAATTTTTTGATCTATTGAATTTATAATAATTTCGTAGTTTAACCAATGATTTGCAGCAAAGGATTAGAATATTATTTAAATGAAGAAAGTTGAAAAAAATTTCTTTATTAAACAAAGTTTCTTTTTCCAACAAAAAAATGAAACTATTTTTTTTAATCTTTTTTTTCACATCCATTCATTACTACAAATTTTGTCAATAAAAAATATCACAAAATATTATTTAATCAATTGACAAAAAGTCTCAAAGTCTAAAAAATAAAAATTATATTTTATTTAAAGAAAAATCTTCTTATAAATAAAATAATATTTTATCAGTGAATATCAACATAATATGGACAAAATTTCAAATAAAAAATTGATATAGCCAGATGTGATAATTTCTACAAAATTAAAACTTAAGAAAATAAATTTTAAAAAAATAAGTTGTCGTGATAGAGTATAAATTTTTCGGGATAACTGCTTCAAATTTGTTAAAAAAAATATTTTTGAGTATATTATCTATTTAACATAACAAATTTATGTTTTACAATTCTCTTATATAAACATGTTTTATTCCAAAACTAGAAATGATGAGTTTTCTATGTGCAATATTTATTTATAGAATTTTTTATTCTTATAATCTACACCGGTCCAAAGAAGGGACTATAGATTTTCACATCATCAAAATTACGAACGAGTTTATTTTACAAAGAAATCAGTCTGAAAAAACTATTTGTAAACAGCTTTAAGATTTGTCACCTGTTTAATATAAGTTGTTTTCCTTGTATAATTTTGTCTTATCACTCTGGATTGATAAGATTTGATGAAGTCACAGCTCACATCTTCTTTAGTTATAATAAATATCACGAGAAAAGACTACTCAAACAATAATTAATAACACTTAACCTATATATACTTTAACATAAGAATAAATAAATAAATTTATAGGAAAATTATTTGGTAGGGTATGTCTTTTGCTCGACTGGTAGTGGCGTTTATTCTTTAGTGTGTGGAAAAATTATAACTGAATTTTTTATATGATGGTAGATATTATATATGCAGTTAGTATCTCACTAATTCTTAGAAAATTTTAAATAATTAATAGTGTCGAAAAATACTTCAAAATAATTTATTTTATGCGCGTATAAAATAAGCTTAAAAAAATTGTTTTTGTGTTTTCGGTACACGAATAGATTACGATCCAATTTTTTTATATAACAATATATAATGTAGTTATATGAAATTCACTACAAATTTTTTGAAAATTTTAAATAATTTATATTATTAAAAATAAGAAATAAGATGTTTTGAGTTTGTTTTATACGTACGTGAAACAAGTTATTTTGAAATTTATTTTGGGTACCGCAAATTATTCTGAATATTTCAAAAATTGGTGGAACGTCCTAAATAATTATAATGTACACTATCATATAAAAAAAATTATATTATAATTTTTCCACGTGCTAAAAACAAATATGTCTCTACCGGTGAGGTGAGGGCAAAATGCATGCTCTACTATAGTCATCCCGTAAATTTATATAGTACAAACAAGATGAGTGGAATTAGTTGTCTTGAAAAGATATCCCCATGAAATCAATTAAAGCAAAGTGATTCAAATTTGGCATAAGCACATGCGACACACATTTTTTGGCTGATAATGATCTAATTGTAATCTCAGTGCCTTCTTATTAATTAATTAATTAATGAGAATGTATTATATGGTTTGAGTAGATGCTGTTATTTTATCCTACTAATTAATGTTTTCCTTAACCAATAAAAATATATACAAATTTCTTGGTAGAACCAAGAATAGAAAGGCCCATAGAGAAAATGCCAAACACAGCAAGAAGTAAAGGACAAGTAGTAGTGATTTCAAATCTTTTTTTTTTGCCTCTTATTATGATCTCTAAAGTGAAAACCCTTAGCCATTTGCAACTGCTGATTATGATTTACATGTCTGATTTATTATCACCTTATCACAAACTTCTATGGTGTTTTGGATTTTGAGCCTTAATATATATATATACTTTTTACTTTTTTAAAAAAAAAAATCACATATATGTATTTATATATATATATACATCCCACCAAAAGATTATCTTGTCTACTACAAGGGTGCTACCATGTCCAAATCTCTCAATTCAATTATTAAATCTCACATTTGTCTTCCTTAAGACATGAATTAGAGTATGACCAATTTTTTCCCTCAAATCAAATTTGAACCACATTCTTTTTGGTTGTATGGACTGTGACTTTGTACCTATATATATATATATAGATATATAGCTAGCTCTAGCTAGCAATATTGTACCCAACAAGAGATTCCCATAATGTTGTTTTCAATTGGAAATCTGGTTAGGAAAATAGTGTAAAAAGCTGGAAATTTCTTTTTATCTTTTTTCTCTTGTTTTTTTCTCCCTCTGTGTAGTTCCTTCTACCTCTCATTATTTTGCCTCACATACAAACGAAGACTCTTAAAATAATATTGCTTGGCTCTCACTTTTGAAGAAAAAAATATGTGTATTGAAGACTCAAATCTACAACAATTCCCACTTGGGGTGCACTTTTTGTTGGCCTTTTCCACAACATTAGTTTTATAACATAAAACTATTATGGGCCCATTTTAATTCTCTCCTCAATTTCCCTATCTATCTCTTCCACCCACTCCAATATAAACATTTTCTTTTCTCTACTTATTATAAGATAAGATTTTTTTTTTGGCTAATAACTCATTTTAGGGTGGTCACATATATATACATAACATTACATAACTACATATCTTTCCCAAAATATATACAAAAAAAAAACATAATATATAGTGTCCCATAACTTAATGAGATTAATTATAAGATAGCTTAAATCACTCTCAACCAATATATATGTACATATAAAATGATAATAAAAATTCATTTTAATGGGTTTTTTTATTTTTTATTTTTTTAATTTTGAAGCAATTGTTGTTTTCAAAATTGGGACCCCATTTATATACTTAGCTTTTCAATCAGTATCAGCTCCAACTGTTGGACTCCACTCTCATGTTCCCAATCGTAATGACATGTCATGCATGCTGTGTTTTTTTTTTTTAGTTCTGGGCCATGTGTTGATATTTACAAGTATCAATCTAATCTGTCTCCTTCTTCTTACTTATTAGCTTCCCCTTTATATTTTTATTCAATACAACACTTCATTTCAATGAGAGTATGTAATGAACATATGTTTAATATATACTTCTCAACATATCATATCAATTCTCTATTTTAATTCAATCCAAGTGAAAATGTACATTCTATTTGTGTTCTCCTTATAAAAAATAATGAATAAGAAATTTCGTCTGCGTGAAAATTAGGGTCTGTGAAAGTTTTACTTGTAGTAACAATTCTGAAAGATTCTTTGGATGAAAAGTAAATTTTAGTGCAAATGGTCCAATAGTAAAAGTTACTAGTGACATTATTAGTCTAGTGACTCGTTGTTCGTTACTAAAAATAATGATTTTTAAATCATCTCCTTGGATACTCCCTAATTGTTCTTGAATTTTATGTAAGACAATTATGTACTATTTATAAACTATCTAGCTAGACATATTGCATCGATTACTACATCACTTTGAGTCTAAAAATAAGTAATGATATAAAATAAGTTAAATATTTATTTGTTACTCAAAATTTTATTGAAATACAGACTTGTTATATTATATTTTCAATAATAATTATTTAGTACTTTATACAATTTTATCTATTTGGTATTCTATGTTTTATTGAAATATATACTTCAATACTCGAGTTCAAATTTGGTCAACATTTTTTATTAATATGACTAAATTACCCTCAATTATAAATAAATAATTAACCAAAATTAATTTAGAAAAATAAATTTGACATGTGTCATATTTTTATTAGTCCAACTTATATATTTTTTAAAATTACAAAAGTAATTGAAATATTTAATTTGTCTTTATTAATTAAAATATATTTTAATTACTTTTGTAATTTAAAAAAAATTATAAGTTGGACTAATAAAAATATGATACATGTCAAATTTTTTTTTAAATAAATTTTAATTACTTATTTATTTATAAGTTAGGGTAATTTTATCGTATTGTAAAAAAAATGTTGACCAAATTCAAACTCAAAATAATAAAATATATGTTAATACTAAATGAGTACGATTTCAAATTATAAAATATCATATGATCATTATTAAAAATATAAGGTAATAAATTAGTATTGCAATAAAACACAACATACCAAATAAATTTTACCAAATAAAATAAAAATTCATGATCAAGTTATGGAGTTATATATTGGCCCTATATTAGGTAGCCAAAGTTCTTAGTTATGATGGTGACTATGGGTCAACTTGCATATGATATATGAAATTTTTAGAAACTCTATTACGTCTTAACGATAGTTACATTTTAAAGTATATATATCGTCATATATAATTTCTAGATACTGAATTATTTTATATTATTAATAAATTATTCAATTGATCATATATATTAAATAAAAAAATTCTACGATTTCTTCAAAAAGCAGATGAATCTCACGATCCATGTAGCTAATCTAAGGATCAAAATTTATATGAACATTTATGGATAAATATTAACATAACTATTAAGTACTAATTATAATTTATACATTTTAAAGAGCTAATTCAATTTATATATATACATTTTTAATCTACCACTAGAAATAAAAGTTTACATTAATATCTCTTGTATATATAAAAAAATGTATATGTAATAAAAATTCTTGATTTTAACGGTTTATTTTGTTAACTTTAATAGAATATTATAAATATTTAACAAAATATTTTTATAAAACACACTAAAATAAATACTTATTAATTATATTAATGTAAATTCAAATTCAAATATTACAAAATATCATTATTATAATAATTGTTACACCCAAATTTCGAGATCAAATAAATAGCCTCGAAATGTAGGCTCGTAAAGAGTAAACTCGAAAGAAAGAAGTGTTAGCAGTACATTTGTATAATTTGATATACAATTCTACATCTGTTATCAGAGTTCGAGCATGAGTTGCAGGCTTGAGGATACCAACCTTCTCCGATGGATGAATTTGACTGAATTATTGAATGAGGAGGAGGCAACAACTGAAATAATGAGCTAGAAGCTTGACTAGTCTTGAAAGCGCGTCAACACAACGTTCGAGCTTAATGACACATTTACCACACGAAGATGCTGTTAGGAAATCCCTATTTCATAGGGATTCGTTAACACCGTGTATTGAATCCCTATGTTCATAGGATATTACTTAATTAACAAATTTAATTAGTGTTATTGATACGAATATTTATTTGGATTTAAATAAATTGATTATAACTTCCTTGAATTGGGGGGACTGTATTCCTACAACTAGATCTATAAATAGCCTAGACTAGGTCATTTGTATTCACGCACAAATTGGTACGGAGAAGAAACTCTGCCAAATTGCTTTCATTTGAAGCTTTGAGAGAGTGTTCATAATAATAGTGACTCGTGGATGTAGATAGATTTTAATTGCTGAGCCACGTTAAAATTTCTAATTTCTTCTATTCTTTCTAATTCGTTGTTTATTGATCTACATAATTAAGTTAACGAAAAGCGGTGCCAACAATAATATATAATACAAGACTAGATATTTAATACTTATATTAATATAAATTTAAATCTTATAAAATATTATTATGATAATAATATATAATCCTAATTTTTTACTAATTATATTA
Organism: Humulus lupulus; assembly: GCF_963169125.1. NCBI lineage: Eukaryota > Viridiplantae > Streptophyta > Magnoliopsida > Rosales > Cannabaceae > Humulus > Humulus lupulus. The sequence goes on along the minus strand of NC_084801.1, from coordinate 17,683,233 downwards.
ATATAAATTCAAATATTATAAAATATCATTAATATAATAATATATAATACAAGATTAGATATTTAATAATTATATTAATATAAATTTAAATCTTATAAAATATTATTATGATAATAATATATAATCCTAAGTTTTTACTAATTATATTAATATGAATTCAAATATTATAAAATATCATAAACAATGTTTTGATTTAATATATTTATTTTATTCTTTTATATATAATATATTTTTTTATTTGAAATTTATATGATAATGATACACATTTAATAAATATAATTAAAAAATTCTATAAATAAAACTAAGCAAACAACGTGCATTGTGTTGCGTACTGCTCATTTGGCACACCCACATGGGGCCATTTTGTAAGTGAGCATGCCTTGGTGCTTGATCATTAGTTAAGTCTTGCACCAAGCAACCTCATGGGGTAGGGTAGTGGCGATATTGTAATTATGCATATGTCCCCCTGGTAGAAATCATATATGTTACTGGAAAGACCTTGTATCCCTAGAATGCTCCTTAAGGGGGGTGGCCTGGTGACTTAGGGAAGCACCATGGCCACCAGCAGATAGAGGCTGAAGTTGTGTACTCCCTTGCCCTATCAATGTCATATATTAATAAAAACGATGTGTATTCATACTTGCCTGTGTATGCTTCCTTATTGCCTATGTGTTACTTGACTGTTGTCTTCATTGGGCCATTGAGTGCCACTTGCCTTGTTGTATGCTTTTGTGTGGTGTGGACGTTATATGGAATGACTTGCTTTGTGCTTCCTCATACTTTGTTATTGCATGCTGCATGTCTGAGATGTGTCTGGGGCTAACCAATGAGTTTGTTTGCACGCAGGTGTGAGTTGTATGCTGACTTGATAACTTGGAGTACACGCAAGTGCCGCACGTTCCATCTACTTGGAGATCTCAAATAGTCGACCCGTGACAGTTGGTAAGAGTGGGGGAAAGAAGAGGGCAGCAGCGTCCAGTTCTTCCAATGGATTAGACACTGCGGCTGAGAAAAAGCCACTAGCTTGTTTGATCTGCAAAGGACCACATAAATCAGTAGTTTTCCCTTACAAGGGCAAGTTGAATCCCTTCATTGGACAAAAGGAACAATGTGAAGGAGAAAAGGAGGAGAAAGAGTACACGCACATGGGCGCTGTCCGCCTGTTGAATTCTCTCAAAAATCATGGAGAGAAAGGGAAGAAGGCCATGGGGAAGGGACTGATGTTCATGGATACCACCATCAACGACAAGTCGGCCAAGATCGTGATGATCGATATTGGTTCCACACACAACTTCATTTCGGAGCTCGAAGCCAAACGACTGGGACTAAAGCTGGAGAAAGATGCGTGACGCATGAAGGCGGTCAGCTCAAAGGCCTTGGCCGCAACAGGAGTGGCTAAGGGGTGAAAGTTAAGATCGACACGTGGGAGGGGAAGACTGACTTAGTGGTGGTCCATATGGACGACTTTGATGTAGTTTTGGGAATAGTTTTCCTAACTGAGAAAAGAGTCATCCCAATTCTTTCTACTGGGAGCTTGCTCATAATGGGGGAGACACTGTCGATGGTGCCTGCAAAGGTGATTCCACCCCCTAGTGTGAAGCTCCTATCAGCCTTACAGTTTAAGAAGGGCATGAAGAAAGGGGAGCCTACTTATGTAGGGTTCCTGCCGTGTTCGAAGAAACAATGGAGGAGATTGTTCCACCTGAAATTAAGAGGGTCTTGAAGATGTATAGGGACGTGATGCTAGTTAAACTCCCCAAAGCCTTGCCACCAAGAAGGGGGATTGATCACCAGTTCGAGCTGATGTCAGAAGTGAAACCTCCAACGAAAGCGCCTTACAGAATGGCACCCCTAGAGCTAGAAGAGTTTAAAAATCAACTGAAGGAGTTATTGGAGGCAGGCTTCATCAGACCGTCAAAGGGGCCATTCGGTGCACCTGTGCTATTCTAGAAGAAACACGATGGGAGCTTGAGACTGTGCATTGATTATAGGGCTCTCAACAAGGTGACAGTTTGCAACACCTACCACATCCCTCTGATTTGTTCGACCAGCTAAGTGGAGCCAAGTATTTCCGAAGTTGGACCTTAGATCGGGCTATTATCAAGTGAGGATCACAGATGGGGATGAACCAAAGACAACATGCGTTACTCATTATGGAGCATTTGAGTTTCAAGTTATGTCGTTTGGGTTGACGAACGCACTAGCCACTTTCCGAAGCTGAGAGGCGATATACTACCCAGGAGAAGGAACTCCTCGCAGTTATCCATTGCTTGCGGGTGTGGAGAAATTATTTGTTGGGATCAAAGTTTGTGGTGAAGACGGACAACATAGCGGTTAGTCATTTCCTTACCCAGCCGAAACCGATCCCTAAGCAAGCTCGATGGCAGGAGTTCGTGGTGGAATTCGACTTCCGTTTTGAGCACAAGGCAGGATGCTTTGAGTTGCAAAGCAGAATTGGTGACTCTAAATATCTTGGATAGTTTGTCAGCTAGTGTGGTGAATACTCCCATCAAGGAGTGTATCAAAAGAAAACCTGGAGAAGGACCTGATTTTCAGAACCATCATGAATCTCGTGAAAGAAGGAAAGACTCGCCAGTTTTGGGTGGAGAATGATCTTCTATGGGCCAAAGGGGGCCGCTTGTATGTTCCGAAAGTTGGAGACTTGCGGAAGACATTGCTGAGTGAATGCCATGACACTTTGTGGGTGGGTCATCTAGTGTGGTAGAGGACGCATGCCCCTTTGAAGTAGGGATACTACTGGCCACAAATCCGAGATGAGGTAGTAAAGTATACCAAGACTTGTCTCGTCTGTCAGCAATACAAGGTTAAGATGAACAAGACACCTAGGTTGTTGGAGTCGTTGCGAGTCTCAAGCTGACCATGAGAGAGTGTGTCGCTTGACTTTATAACAACCAACCGAAGATAGGGGATTCAAGTGCGATCTTGGTGATCGTGGAAAGATTCTCGAAGTATGCAACATTCATCCCAATGTCGAAGTACTGTTTGACAGAAGAGACAACACGACAATTTTACAAGCACATTATCAAATATTGGGGAGTGCCCTAGAACATTGTTAGTGACCGAGAAGGGAGATTCACTGAGACCTTTTGGTCCGAACTGTTCAGCCTCTTGGGGTCACAATTGAACTTATCCTCGAGCTACCATCCGCAGATAGATGGGAAAACAGAAAGATTCAACGGGATATTGGAGGAGTACTTGCGCCACTTCGTCAATGCCAATCATAAGAACTGGCCGCAACTACTCGATGTAGCTCAATTTTGCTTCAACTCTCAAAAAAGTTCTTCATCGAATAAGAGCCATTTTAAAGTTGTTAACAGACAGTAATCACTGTTGCTCTACACAGTGGACGAATATTGCAGTCGGAATCCACGAGTCTTTCACTTCACAAAAGACTGGAAGAAAACTACAGAGATTGCCTGAGCTTATTTAGAAAAAGCATCAAAGAGAATGAAGAAGTGGCCAGATCAGAAGCGTAGACCACTGGAGTTTAAAGCATGTTACTTAGTGTTAATCAAGCTGAGGCCTGAACAGTTGAGAATCCAAGGGGACAAAGAAATCAGATTCGTTCGCAAGTACAAGGGTCCAATTCCAATCGTTACAAAAGTTGGCCTAACCTCCTACTAAGTCGAACTACCAGCATGGATGACGATACACTCAGTCCTTCACGTCAGCAATTTGAAGTCGTATCATGAAGATCCAATCAATCCAGAGCGCAACCAGTCAACCAGAGGAGGAGTAAGCATTCAGCCATGGAGCAAGCATCATCCTGAAGAAATCCCGGTGGAGAGGATGGTCACCACTGACCGTGAAAAGCACAAAGAATATCTGGTAAATGGGAAGGGGCTCATAGACGACAAGATAAGCTGGGAGAGGGTGGAAGACTTGAAGAAGCTCATGCAGAAGATTGAAGATCTACAAGCTACTTCGTCGAGGACGCCGAAGAATTAAGTGGGGGAGAGTGTGGCGTGCTGCCCCTTTGGCACACCCACATGGGGCCATTTTGTAAGTGAGCATGCCTTGGTGCTTGATCATTAGTCAAGTCTTGCACCAAACAACCTCATGGGGTAGGGTAGTGGCGATATTGTAATTATGCATATGTCTCCCAGTCAGAAATCATATATGTTAATGGGAAGACCTTGTATCCCTAGAATGCTCCTTAGGGGGGTGACCTAGTGACTTAGGGAAGCACCATGGCCACCAACAGATAAGGGATAAAGCTATGTAATCCCTTGCCCTATCAAGGCCAAGGCCATATATTAATAAAAATGATGTTTATCCATATTTGCTCGTGTATGCTTCCATATTGCCTATGTGTTACTTGATTGTTGTCTTAGTTGGGCCATCGCGTGCCACTTGCCTTGTTGTAAGCTTTTGTGTGGTGTGAACGTTGTATAGAATGACTTGCTTTGTGCTTGCTCATATTTCGCTATTGCATGTTACATGTCCGAGATGTGTCTATGGCTAACCAATGAGTTTGTTTACACGCAAGCATGAGTTATAGGCTGACTTGCTAGCTTGGAGTACACGCAAGTGCCGCACGTTCCGTCTACTTGGAGATCCCAAATAGCTTACCCGTGACACATTGCACGCTGATTGTATCTAATAATGATAAAAGTAATTGTCATTACTGTGTAATTGATCTTTCCTGGTGAAAATAATATCATTATTGTAATCATTACTATATAGAAGAGTTTTCAATAATTGTTAGTTACAATTTAAAAATATGAAAATTTTGTATCTTCTTTATTGGTATTTTTAGTGAGCTAATATAATATAAAAAAATTACTCAAACTAATGATAACTATTGAGTAAATATCTAATGCCTGCAATGTACATAAACTTAAACATTGACTTATGTTTATATATACATTTTTTTTCTATTATCTTCAAGCAAAAAATAGTTATAACAAGTGGTACTTTAATAATTGCAATAGCCTAGTGTGAATTCTAAATTTCTATGCACTTTTCATATCTACAATGATATTTGTTCTAATTTTTAGCTTATTTAGATTAGATAAGATAGAATAGATTAATGATATATTACAAATATTATATTTTATATGGCTATAAGGATTCTAACTATAAACCTTTATTTAATATTCATTTTATTTAGTTTATAAGATCTATATTTGGAGTTGTAAGGAAAGTGAAGATTAGTTTATGAAATTTTGTTGACTGATTTGAATTAAGCAAGCTTTTTGTTAAATACATAAGCCTAGTACTTATTTATTTAACTAATTAATTTCAAATAAGGGTTTGACTCTTTAACATCATCAACATTAAACATGTGGTGTAATTTTGCCCAATTAGATTTTGATATAGATTTTTGAGGGTGAGATGTCTTATCAAAAGACTATATTATACCTACGACCTAAAAAAAAATATGGAATTACATTTTAAGGTTAAGTGAAAAAATAGATTATTTAATATTTTTTTCTGTGAACTGTGACATATATATTATTGTGCCTCTGATTTTTTCAGATCGTTAAAAATTATCCCCAAATTATTCAAAGTGTTGTAAAGTAAAACTTCTATTAAGTTTAATCTATTGTTGCAAACGGAATACTGACATGACCTTTTGTTTGCTGATGTGTCTTGGACACGTCAACGCTACGTATGTAAGTAAAAAAAAGATAAAATTAGAAAAATCTATTTTCTTATTAAATGATAAATTAATTAATAAAAGTTTAATTTAAAATTAAAAAAAAACTAATTTTCATTAATAAAAAATTCAATAAAATTCATTTACATTTATTTTTTCTCATTATTGTTCCAGTAGAAAAGTTCTTCAACAAATATGAACACCAAAATTTCATTTCAAATAAAAACAATCACAAAACTTCAAATCACAAACCAGAATTGTTTTATTAACCAAAAATCAAAATTTTCTTTTTTTTTTTGTATATTTTTTTTTCATGACCCATGATTGCTTTTTGATAAGCAGAGTTTTATTAAGGAGTTAGTTTGTGTTAACTAACTCTTAGCTATTAGCTTTTCTGTTTAATGTTTTTGTTAATATTGTTGTAAGTTTTTGTTAAGCTTTTCTTGAGCTTGTTTCTTTGTAAAAACTTAGAAGTATAAATAAAGTTTCTCTCAGTAGCTTGTATTGACTTTTGGTAAAGTTTCTAAGTTTTCTACTTGAATTTTCTTTGAATAGTCCTTTGCCTTGTGAGTCTCTACATGGTATCAGAGTCATCTGACTCATGTTGTCTTCTTCAATGGCTTCTTCTATCAGCGATGCTCCTGCTACTGCTCAACAATCCACTACTCAATCTTTCAATTCCTTGGGTTCTTGGAACCCATTTTCCAACTCTCTTACCTCATCTCTCATCATCAAGCTCGATCAACAGAACTTCTTGGCTTGGAAATCACAAGTGGTTCCGATGGTAATCGATCATGGTCTTGATGATTTGCTCTAATCCAATGATTCACCTCCGCATAAGCTTCTCAATGACACCATCAATCCTGAATACATGACCTAGAAATGAAAAGATCAACTTCTCCTATCTTGGCTTCGCTGCTCAATGACAGAAGGTGTTCATGCTTCAGTCGCCTCTTTCACAACCTCATACTCTGTATAGAAAGCCGTAGAACAGAAATACTCCAGCTAATCTAAAGCTTGTCTCCTTCAGATCAAGGCTCAACTTTCCCAAATTCGGAAAGGTAACCTTTCAATTTCTAATTATGTTGACAAAGTGAAAATTCTCTGTGACAGCTTAGCAGTTGCTGGGTGTGCTATGGATGATGAAAATGTGGTCCTGCACCTTCTCAATGGCTTAGGCCCTGAATTTGACCCAGTTATTTTGGGCATAACATCTCGAGGTGATTCCCTTTCTCTTGAATCCATTCAAGCTTTACTTCTCTCACATGAAAGCCGTCTTGAAAGGCATCAGTCAGTGAATGATCTATCTATGCAAATGGCTTCCCATCTCCCCCTTGGTACTTCAAGAAATGCGAATAGTGGTGCTTATCGACCTTATGCTAACTATGGAAGAAATACCAACTCTGACTTTGGTTCAAGATCCTATGGGTGTGGTTACATGTTTGATAAGAGCTTTGTTACACCAAAGGTAGGCACTACTCAACCTCGTGCCTACTTGACCGAGCAAGAATGGGACTATGACACACAGGCACATGTGACTACATCGGTTCAAGACTTTGGCAATGACAATGGCTGGTATGCAGATGCTGGAGCCACCAATCACGTTACCTTTGGCATGGAGAACTTAGAATCTGCTACCCCTTATAATGGCAAAAAGCTTCCCATTTCTCATGTTGGTAATGCCACTTTACCCTCATTTTCTTCTTCTCCATTGAAATTGAATTTTGTTTTAAAAGTGCCTGAAATCACAAAGAATTTGATTAGTGTTTCCCAACTAACACAAGATAACTATGTCTTCTTGGAATTTCTTGAAACTTGTTGTTTTGTTAAGGACAAGCAAACAGGGATTGTTTTGCTCAAAGGGAAGACTAAAGGAGGTCTCTGCATGCTTGGGCAAGATGGTGATACTCATCAAGGATTTCCATTACAATGCAACCTAGCTACCTCTCTTGCTTCAAAGAATTGTTGTTCTGCTCTTAATACTTGTAATACTCAACCTGCTATAGCGGTGAATTCATGTACTAATACTTTTGAATACAGTAAAGATCATTCTTTTTCTAATTCTATGGATTTCTCTTTTTAAACATTTATTGCTCATAAAGTTCAAGACATTAAAGTTTGGCACTGGAAACTTGGGCATCCTGCCCCACGAACTTTGAGCAAAATATTGTCTAAAATACACCATACGGGTTCCATTAAACATCTGGATTTTTGTGCAGCTTGTCAACAAGGGAAAAGTCACAAGCTTCCATTCCTTTTGTCTCAAAGCAGGGCCACTCAGCCCATTCAACTAGTCCATACTGATCTTTGGGGTCTTTCACACGTCACTTCTAAAGAGGGATTCAAATATTATGTCCATTTCATTGATTATTATAGCATGTATACTTGGATTTTTCCATTAGTGTTGAAATCTCAGGCTTTTGAAGTCTTTATCAAGTTCAAAGGTTTGGTTGAAAAGCAATTTGGTCTTCCAATAAAAAGAGTTCAAGCAGATTGGGGTGGCGAATATAGACCTTTTGCTTGATATCTCTATGATCAAGGGATTAAATTTCAACACCCATGTCCCCATACTCGTGAAAAAAATGGCAGATCTAAAAGTAAGCATCGACACATTGTTGAAACTGGCCTAACTCTTCTTGCATAGTCAGGTTTGGACCTCACTTACTGATGGCATTCTTTTTCAGCAGCTGTCTTCACAATAAACAGGCTACCGACTCTTATATTGGATGATTTGTCTCCCTGTGAGTGCTTATTTGGCAACCAACCTGATTATGCATTTTTGAAACCTTTTGGGTGTGATTGCTTTCCGCATTTAAGGCCTTATCAACATAACAAACTCAGTTTCAGATTTGAAAGATGTACTTTTATTGGCTATTCCAAGCATCACAAAGGGTACTTGTGTGAAAACTCAGCTGGTCGAGTGTATATTGCACGAAATGTTGTGTTTCATGAAATTCAATTTATAGCCATTCAACCTGAATCCACATCTCAGGTACAATCTTCACACTCTCCCTGATCCTCATTTACTAGTTTCAATACCACTCCACTTGTACCTTCAGCTAATATTTCTCCTCCATGTGTTTCTGCCCACAATGTTGATGAGAATAATGACTCTCCAGCTGTTATGCGTTCCTCAATTCAGTCTCAAGAGTCTCGTTCTGCAAACAATGGAGATTCTGCTATAGGTACTTCGGCAACTCCGACTGTAACCACACCAAATGAGTCACCCATTTTAGAAACTCTTGTTGACATATTGGTGCTCAAGATCCTCATCCTACAGTTGACTCAGTTGTCCAGCTTGCACCTCAAATAACTCATAATATGGCTACACGATCTCAGCATGGAATTTACAAGCCAAAAGCATATTCCGCCACCAAACATCTACTGCCTGAATCACTTCTACCACGTGAACCTTCATCTACCAAGCATTCTTTGGGAGGATCCAAAGTGGTAAAAATTGATATTAGAAGAATATGATGCACTATTAAAGACAGGAACGTGGACACTTGTTCTTGTTGGTAACAAATGGATTTTTCATGTCAAGCTGAAACCAGATGGTACACTTGATAAATACAAGTCGAGATTAGTTGCCAAAAGTTATCTCCAAACATTGAGCATTGATTATGAGGATACTTTCAATCCAATGGTTAAGCCAGCAACAGTTCGTATTGTACTCACTCTAGCTATTTCTTCGAACTGGGTTGTCAAAAACTTAGATGTCAGTAATGCCTTTCTGAATGGAAGTCTCACAGAAATAGTATTTATGCAGCAACCTTAAGGTTTTGTTGATCCACAAAAGCCTACATATGTGTGCAAACTAAATAAGGCCTTGTATGGCTTGAAGCAAGCTCTAAGAGCTTGGAATGAGAAACTCAAACAAGCTCTTTTCCAATGAGGATTCATTGCATCAAAGTCTGAAAACTCCTTGTTTATATTTGGCTCAGCAAATCAATTGATTATCTTATTGGTGTATGTGCATGACATTCTAGTCACTAGACATGATCAAAGTCTTATTGCCTAGCTCATCCAAGACTTGAATAGGTCTTTTGCTTTAAAAGACTTAGGTTTTGTTCATTATATTTTGGGTGCGGAGATTTACAGAAACACATCTGGTATGTACTTCCCAAAACAAATATATTAGTGATCTTGTCAAGCTACATATGGATGGAGCTAAGTCATGTCCAAGCCCAACTAGTTCCTCTCACAAGGTGTCACTAACCGAAGGAGTGTCATTTTCTGATGTTTCTCTGTACTGCAATACCTTAGGTGCCCTTCAATATCTTACTTTAATAAGGCCAGATGTTGCCTTCATAATCAACAAGCTCAATCAATTCATTAATGCTCCAACAGATATTCATTGGGAGGCTTGCAAAAGATTACTGCGTTACTTGAAGGGAATAATATTAAATGGTCTTTTGCTCAAACCACCTGCAACAATGACTCTTGAAAGGTATTCTGATGTTGATTGGGCTAGCTGCCTAGATGAAAAAAGGTCAACATGAGGCTATGCTATTTTTCTTGGGGACAACTTAGTGTCATGGTTAGCAAAGAAACAACAAGTGGTGGCTCGTTCAAGCACTGAAAGTGAGTTTCGGGCTTTAGAAAATGCTTTTGCTGAATTGAACTGGCTGGTGTCCCTTTGGGTTGACAATACTTTGGCTTTAGCAAATGCTTTTACTGAACTACAAGTCACTCTACCTCAATGTCTAATACTTTGGGTTGACAATCAGAGTGCTACTACCTTGGATGCTAATTCTGTATTTCATGCTTGTTCCAATAACATTGAAATTGATCTTCACTTTGTTAGAGATCAGATTATTGAAAAAACTCTTGCTTTTAAATATGTTCATTCTCTTGACCAAGTCGCGTATGTTCTTACAAAGCATCTTCCAATAGATAGATTTGTATATCTCAAGTCCAAGCTCAAAGTTGCTCAAACCCCTTTTTGCTTGAAGGGGGATGATAAGCAAAGTTGTATTAAGGAGTTAGTTAGTTAGTGTTAACTAACTCTTAGCTATTAGCTTTTTTGTTTAATGTTTTTGTTAATTTTGTTGTAAGTTTTTGTTAAGCTTTTCTTGAGCTTGTTTCTTTGTAAAAACCTTAGCAGTATAAATAAAGTTACTCCAAGTAGCTTGTACTTACTTTTGGTAAAGCTTATGAGTTTTCTACTTGAATTTTCTTTTAATAGTCTTTGCCTTGTGAGTCTCTACACTCTTTCCACCATTGTTATTAATATTGAAGAAAAATAACACCAAAAATCAACCCCTCTTTTGGATTGGCAAAGTCACCCACGAACAGACTTTGCGGCTTCGCCTTTCGCCCTTCACCGTTCGTCGCCTCTATCCTTCGCCGTTCGTCACCTTTTCATTTCTGTCGCCTTTGTTTGAGAGCAACAACTACCCATATATGACCTTCACCTGACCCCTCTGTCCACGCCTGGCCTCGACCCAACCATGCCTCGACCCAACCACGCCGACCTTGACCCTGACCATGTTGTCCCCTACCCGACTCGCCTGCGAAAAGAAGGAGAGGAAGAAGAGAAGATGAGGAAGAGGAAGAAAGAAAGAAGAAGATGTAGGGTTTAATTTTTTTTTCAAAAAACCTTTTCTTTTTATCAGCTATCATGTATTAGCTTTTCAAAAGAAGAGAAGATGAAGCTTTGGTTATGGAGAAAGAAAAAATGTGTTTGATTTGAAAGTATCGTCGAGGAGGAAGAAGATGAGTAAAAAATAGGGTTTTTTTTTTAATTTCAAAAGTTTAAATTAACTTTAAAATATTTATTTTTTTATTTTAATTTTTTAATGCCACACGAGCATTAATAAATGACATAGATGGATGAAAAATGACATGGATGACCATATAAGCATATTGTAAGACCACGTCATCATTTCGTGAGAAAAAAAATGGACGGAATTAGGCGGAAGTCCTACTTTACAACACTGTAAATAATCGATGATAATTTTTAAGGGCCTAAAAAAACCAGGGGACCTAATAATGTATAGGTCATAGTTTGGGAGGGGAGGCAAAAATCCTAAATACCCAAAAAAAATTAATAAATAAGAAACTAAAACAAAGAAACATTGTTTATTGGGGAATAATATGTTTACTTAAAGTGAATGAGAATTATTTATGTGGTAGTAATTCTTATTTATGTGTTTACCTACTAAAATAAAGGATTGTATAAACAAACAAATAGGTCTTGTCTTTTTGACATGGTTAACTTTGTTCTCTCTGTAAGAAAAGTTTAGTTTTGTCCGTTTGTCCTTATGGGTTTGTCAAGCACTAGTAAAGCCTTGGAGGATGAGTTTGCGGGTATTGTCTTGGAGGATGAGGAGGTGGGAGGGTTGTCACTGGCGGCAGAGGAGGAAGACGATGGGTTTGATGTGCGATGGTGTCTCGTCGGTCGCTTTATTAATGCAGGGATCATTGACGTTCAAGAAATGCAACATATGATGGCCTTTCTGTGGAAGCCAGGTTAGGGAATCTATGTAAAGGAACTGGGAAAAAACCTTTTTCTCTTTTAATTTTATCATGAGATCGATATCCAAAGAGTTATTGCTGGGAGTCCTTGGACTTATGAGCGTAAGCAGTTAATCTTCCATCGTCTGAGGGTGGGGGTTATTCCAAGAACAGTGGTACTTAATAAACTGGATTTATGGGTCCAATTGTTTGATGTTCAACATGGGTTCCGTTCAGTCTCTATGGTGCAGAGTATTGGGAATTATATTGGGACATTTATTGAATCCGATATTAACAATTTCTCTGGGGTTTGGCGTGAGTATTTGCGAGTCAGAGTCACGGTGGAAATTGATAAACCATTGAAACGCAGAATGAAGATCCGAAGAGTTGACAGCAGAGATTGGTTCTGGGTAAACTTTAAGTATGAGTCTGTCCCAACTTTCTGTTTTATCTGTGGGATTATAGGCCACTCTGAGCGGTTTTGTGGGAAGCTTTTTGATACTCCTTTGGTTGAAATTGAGAAACCTTATGGGGTCTTCATGAAGGTTGCACCTCGTTGACAGAAGAACCTTATTGGTTCCCAATGGCTGCGGTTGAGAAGGGTGGAACAACCAGTTGATCTCAGTGGGGGCAGTCCTACGGGAAGGGGAACCGATATATTGGGCGGTGATTCAGGAAGGATGTCGATGATCTCTAAAGCGGGAGTTTTGAATGATGAGAGTAGGGGAGGAGATCGTGGGAATCATGAAACTGTTCTTGTGAAAAAACATGGTCCTGATTATGTGGAGGACAACGTGGAGAATATCCCTATGATTATGGACAACTCAGAGGACAACGCGATTGGGGATTCAAATCACCAATTGACTGTGATGGAACTAAAAAGGAAACGGGTGGCTACTGTTGTCTTGGATACTGATCAGTCAAAAAACTTGAACAAGGCCGGCCTTGGAGACCAGGCCCGCCAAGGGTTATGACTACATTAAGTTGGAATTGCCGTGGGCTTGGGAACCACGGGCTTTACAATTCCTTGCGGATTTAGTTATCCAAAAGAAGCCCAGATTTATCTTTTTATGTGAAACAATTTGTAGTAAAGATACAGTGGAGAGGGCCCGAATTAAATTGGGTTATGAGGGTTTGGTTTCGGTGGATGCCCAAGGTCATAGTGATGGGTTGGCTATGATGTGGAAAGACAAGGATGAGGCTGAATTAATTGACTTTTCTTCAAGAAATATTTCTATCCTCACTCATGTTCCTGGTTTGCCAGCATGGAAACTTGTAGGAATGTATGGAGAAGCCAAGAGGAGCCTGCGTTCTCAGACTTGGCATCTAATACGAAGGTGTGCGGAGGATAGTCGATGGCTGTGGCTTGCTATAGGCGACATGAACAATATTACAAGCCAGTATGACAAACAAGGTGGATGGCCATATCCTCACAGCCTTATCCAAGGCTTTAACTAGGTTATTTCAGATTGCCATTTAATTGACTTGGAGCTGAATGGTTATCTGGATAGAGGTTCGATTGGATAGAGCCTTAGCTTCTCAGTCTTGGGTCGATGCGTTCTTATCGGCTAGGCTTTCTAACCTGCACTTCTCTTCTTTGGATCATTGCCCAATCTTGTTAGAACCTGTTATAAATCGTACTTTTGCAGGCACTAAGAGCTTCCGTTTTGAGAATGCTTGGTTGCGAGAACCAGTTTGTACCCAAATTGTGAAGGATTGCTGGGCTATCGATGCTAGTATTCAAGGGAAAATTCACCATTGTGGTGAAATCCTTGCTGCCTGGGGGAAAGAAGTTACTGGAAATTTCAAAATTAAAATTGCTACTTGCAAATCTAAATTGAAGCGCCTTAAAGGAAGGAAGGATGAAGATGGATTGAGGAAATATGAAGAGACTGAGAAAGATTTCTTTGAGATTTTGACCAAACGTGAAGTCTTCTGGAAACAAAGATCTAAACAGCTATGGCTTAAGGAAGGGGATCACAATAGTAAGTACTTTCATGCCTCTGCGAGTACTAGGAAAAAACACAACACAATTCATAAGTTATAAGACGAACATGGTCGATGGTTTGATTGGGATTCGGGATTGAAAGATCTTATGGCCCGCTATTTCACTGCCTTGTTTTCTGCCTCTGCAACTGATTGTTCTGACGTTGTGAATTGTATTGAGCGCTTTGTTACCATAGAAATGAATACAGAGCTGTTGAGCCCAGTTTCTGAGGAAGAGGTTCGTCTCTCACTGTTTTAGATGCACCCGGATAAGTCCCCTGGTCCAGATGGGATGACCCCTGGTTTCTATCAAAAGTGTTGGTCTATGGTAGGTAATGATATTGTTACACTAGTGCAACGATTTTTCCAAACAGCCGAAGTCCCTAGTGGTTTAAATGATACAAACTTGATTTTGATCCCTAAGAAAAAGACCCCAGTTACTATGGGAGATTTGAGGCCTATTTCTCTTTTCAATGTGGTTTTTAAAATCATTTCTAAAGTCCTTGCAAATAGATTAAAGAGGGTGCTGAATACTATTGTCTTAGATTCTCAAAGTGCATTTATCCCGGGTCGTTTGATCACAGATAATATTATGGTCTCATTTGAGATCATGCACTACCTCAAAAGAAAGAGTACTGGAAAAGTTGGTCAGATGGCATTGAAGCTCGACATGAGTAAGGCCTATGATAGAGTTGAGTGGCCTTTTTTGGAAGCTATGTTATTGAAATTGGGATTTGATCGTTGGTGGGTCCAACTAATTATGATTTCGGTTACATCGGTGAAATATTGGATTCAAGCAGGAGGGTGCTCAATGGGTCCTATTATCCCTACTCGAGAATTTCGGCAAGGGGATCCATTATCCCCCTATTTATTTATTCTTTGTGCCGAAGGTTTATCTGCTCTTATTAATAATTTTGTTCGTAGACAATTGATACATGGGTGTCGTGTTGCTAGAGGCGCACCCAGTATATCCCATATGTTTTTCGCAGATGATAACTATTTGTATTGTCGTGCGATGGACGAGGAAGCTATTCAAGTCTTAAACCTCCTCAAGTGCTTTGAAGGTGCCTCAGGCCAAAAGATCAACCTCTCTAAATCTTCTATTTTTTTCAGCAAAAACACCAAGCAGGATGTTAAGGTTCGGATGTGTTCCATCTTGGGCATGACGGAGGCCGATGCTCATTGTCTTTACTTGGGATTGCCTAACACGATGAGTCGTTCTAAATCTATTGTGCTTTGTTTTCTCAAGGACAAACTGAGAAAAAGAATAGAAAATTGGAACGGGAGATATTTATCTCGGGCAGGGAAAGAAATTCTTATAAAAATAGTAGCTCAAGCGATTCCGAATTATTCTATGAGTGTCTTTTTGCTGCCAAAAGGAATGTGCCATGAGCTAGAGCAGCTAATGTGTAATTATTACTGGAAGTCAAACTCCAAGCAAAGTAGGGGAATAAATTGGATGAGATGGGAGCGCTTATGTGAACCAAAAAAATTTGGTGGACTTGGCTTTCGACGGCTACATGATTTCAATATTGCTCTCTTAGGAAAGCAAGGGTGGAGACTCCACGTTCGGAAAGATTCGTTGGTCAGCTGTGTGTTTAAAGCTCGTTACTATCCTAAGGGTTCCTTCCTTGGAGCGGATTTGGGGAATAATCCTAGTTTCATCTGGAGAAGTATCCTTGAAGCTCAAGAATTGATTCGGAAGGGTGGTTCAATGGCTGTTGGTTCAGGAGCAAATATTAGTATTCTGGGTGACCCTTGGCTTTCGGATCGTGTTCAACCTTTTGTTCTGTCTGTCCATCCAGGGTTAGAGGGGAAGTTTGTAAACAGTTTGATGCAATCTGAGGTAAAAGCGTGGGATGAAGATGTGATCAAGGACATGTTTTCGTTACGTGAACAAAACTTAATTCTGAATATCCCCTTGTTTGAATCTGTCATGGAAGACTATTGGCAATGGAAGGGTGAGCATTCAGGAATCTATTCAATAAAGAGTGCCTATCGTATTATTCAAGAATTGAAAGGGGTGGTTCATAGAGATAATAACTCTGGTTTATGGAACCTAAAAATTCCACCTAAAGTGAAGGATTTTATTTGGAGGGCTGTTTCAAATTGCCTCCCAACTCGGTTCCAACTTGGCCATCGCAAGATAACCCTCCCTTCTACTTTTTGTCCAAGATGTTTGCGCTATGCGGAAACCATTCCCCACTGTTTGGTGGGCTGCTCTTTCGCCATGGCTTGCTGGAGGTTTGCTGGTCTACCAGTTGTTGCTATTGGGGACAACTCTTTTAGTGGATGGTTACAAGACCACTTTAAAGTTTGGGGGGACGATATGAAACATAGGGCGGTTATGGTGAGCTGGGCATTATGGCAGGTTAGAAATGAGAAAGTTTGGAAGAATACAAGTAGGTCTGTGAAAGAAGTTATCACGTTGGCTAGAGGTAATTTTGATCAATGGAGAACTGCTCAGGATAAAACTTTCATCCCCTCTCTGTTTTTGCTTCATCCAGGGGAAGGGGCTGAGCATTGGTCCGCACTAGGGGGGAATAAGATCGAAATCAACGTTGATGTAGCTGTCTTTCCTGATCTCAATAAGTTTGGCTATGGTTGGGTGGTTAGGGATGCATCTGCTAATCTTATTAGTGCTCATACAGCAAGCAAAGTTGGAAGTATTGACCCTACTCTTGCTGAGGCGATTGGAGTAAGGGAGGTTCTGAGTTGGATAAAAGCTACTGAGCTCACCAATGTAGTTGTGGAGACAGATTGTTTAGTCACAGTTCAGGCCTGCAGAAGTACAGTTAAAATGCACTCTACGTTTGGTTTCTGTATTGATGAGTGCAGGACACTAGTCTCTAGTTTACATGATGTTTCTTTATGTTTTGTTAAGCGATCCGCTAACCGTGTTGCTCACCATTTGGCTCGAGCCTCATGTTTGAATGATGGTTGCAGTTATTCGCCAGCTTCGGCGCCGAATAATTTGATTGATGTAATTTTGCTTGATTTGGTTTAATGAAATTGCTGATTGTAGAAAATAAAGGATTGTAGAACTTGGTAGAGCCAACATCATATAAGAGGGAAAAGAACTTCTTTCCCCACACATCTAAGTCAAAACTCTCAATCACTTATTCCCCTTTATATTTTATTTTTTTTATAATTAAAATCAAAAGATAATGTTATCATTTAAAAATTTATTTTACTAAAATACTACTCTATATAATTTCCTTATTTTATTGAAAGGAAATTTAATAACATATTACAAATTATGTTATTACAATCGTGATTCATTTCCCAATCCATTCAATGTAAGTAATAACATATTACAAATTACGATTTTCATTCATCTATACTTTACTCTCATTTTTTTTCTTTATTGAATTATTTTGACTCTAGCACCATAAATTCCCAGGTATATAAATTTTTTGATGAAATAAGGATAGTCTATATAAAGAAATTTTACCAATTACAAATTGTTAGAATGTGAAATATGAGTTTAGAAGTAGAATGTGGTGCATGGTAAGAAGCATGGAGTTTCATCTCAAAACCAATTGATGATGAGTGGAGAAACTCATGCTCTTATGTATTGTCGAATGTACCCACACATTTTTCATGTGAAATATTTTCTCTAACATCCCCCTCAAGATAGTAACTATTTTTGCTCACCAATCTTGGACGGCTCGATCGCAAGTGACTCTTTGACTCTTTTTAGCTCACTATCCCTGAATCACAAGTGACTCGTTCAGCTCTCTTTTTGGACCGGTTTTGAATTTGGATTAGATACACACTCGTTAGAGTTTTCTTTGGCTCATGATAACATGTTAGAATGTGGAATATGAGTTTAGAAGTAGAATGTGGTACATGGTAAGAAGCATAGAGATCTATCTAAAAACCAAATGGTGATGAGTGGAGTAACTCATACTCATATATATTGTAAAATGTACCCACACACTTTCCATGTGAGATATTTTCTCTATCACAAATCAAAAAATAATTCTAATAGAATTTCGAGGCATCTATCATTCTGTTAGTCATATTTCTTATAAAGTGGCTAATAGATTGATTTGCATGTTCATTGGCTAGACAATAAGCTGACTGGATGAAAATGATTCATATGTTTCTTTGCTTTCTTCCTTTCATTTTTTTGTGATTCGGTCACCTTCTCAAAAAAAAATATATACATATATTTAGGACAATTCTCCTATAGGGGATTCACTTTAAGTCATACCGGTGGGGCTCTCAGTGTTCTCGACCCGTGAATAGTTTTCGGCACGATTTTATTATGACCGTGTATATTGTAGCTATTTAGAGCATTCTGCAAATTTTTAGAAAATTCTGAATAGTTTACAATACCGAAAACTAAATTTAAACATGTTGCACGCGTGACAATTTTTTTTATGCGCGTGGAAAACAACATGCTTGAACCTAGTTTTCTGTACTGTAAACTATTTGGAATTTTCTGAAAATTTACAGGATGTTCTAAACAACTACAATATACATGGTCATAAAAAAAATCGTGTCAAAAACTGTTCACGGGTCGAGAACACTAAAGAGTCACACCGGTAAGGCTTAAAAGTAAAGCCCCTATATGAGAACTGTCCCATATATTTATAATCCAAGTTTAATTTTAAATTAAGAAAAACAAGTGTAATTAATGTCACACGAAAGCTTAATTAGGTCACTTTAATATTCTACCGTAATATATACAATGCTATATAGATATAGAGGATATATCTTATTATTTACCAAAAACAGAAAAGAAGAAGAAAAAAAGGGACCATTGTGAAAGAGTGAGCTAAAGAATTGTATAGCATTGGGATGGAATGGGGACTTAATCAAGCCGTTGGAAGTCATTTTCAAGCTCAATAATTCTGAACTTTATTTGTTTTTAGGTAAAAAAAATAAAAATAAATGAAGAAAAGGGACCAAAATCCAAATTGTACGATTTGCTGAAGCCTCATTGAATACTATTAATCACTAGTGTTTTAATAGCAACGAATAGATGAATTGAAAGGAAAAGCTATGGCTCTGCCCACTGGTCTGGGGTGTGGGGCCTTGATTGAGCAAAATAGACTACTAGGGATATATACACATATAGATACATAGGCTGATATTATATATATTTATTAATGCTTTTGTTTGGATGGGAAATATATTATAGATTAATTGTGCCATTGCCTCAATTATGTAACCTTGTGTCCAAACATAATGTTTGCAAATATATAGAGAAAGTGTTTATAGTTTTTTTTTTTATATATAAATATACTATATACAAGTAATATGTAAGTTGGGTTAATTTTATTTATATAATTTATTAATTATTTTTATTAAATTAAACTAAAATATTGTTTATAATTTAAAAAAATATATATAATATATTTTTACACATAAATGATAATTTTTTTAATAAAAATTAAAATTATGTATAATATACTATTATCATAATATTATATAATAATTAAATTTATATTAAATATTATTATAATAATGTTTTATAATATTTAAAATCATATTAATATAATTAGTAAAAATTTAGGATTATATAATATTATCATAATAATATTTTATAATATTTATATTTATATTAATATAATTATTAAATATGTATTTTTGTATTTTATATTACTATAATAATGATATTTTATAACATTTGAATTTGAATTTATATTAATATAATTATTATATATATAGTCTTATATTTAATATTATTATAACAATAATATTTTATAATATTTGAATTTATATTAATGTAATTAATAAATATATATTTTTAGTTAATTTTAAAAGTATATTCTATTAAAATTAACAAAAAAAACTATTAAAACAAAAATTCTAGTTATCTTCACATTTTTTATATAAAAGATATATATATATATATATAATTGGTATGGCTACGAAACATAAAATGACAATCTTAATACATATTTTTGAGTAACATTTTGTACAGTCACGGACCAGAATTTTAAATAAGTGGGGGCTTGAAATAAAAAAAAAATTATGCACTAGTTAGGATCAAGAAATATAAAAATTAGAATTATTTTTAATAAATTTATTTATATTTGTGGGGTTTAATTGTTATAAAATATATTTGTGAGGGCTTTTTCTAATACTTTGATGGATAATTATTAAATTAAAACTAAAATATATAAATTTTAAGTTTTTAATTTTTTTTATATTTTTCACACATTACTAAGTTGATTTTGTATATGTTTAGAAATGTAATTTTAGACATATTTTTGTTAATTAGTCATAAAGAAATGGAGATGTTAATTAGTCTTGGATTCTCCCTCTTAATAAGGTGAAAAAATATAGCCTAAATAAGCAATGAAGAAGGGAGGAAAACATTTCTAATTTCCAAATATTGTGATACTCCCAGTTTGGATGAGATTCTATTTGATTTTTTATTTTATTTATTTTTATATATAAATTTATGATAATTTTTAAGATATTGTTTTATCTTATTTTGTATAATTATAAATAATGTCATTCTTTTGAAGAGGAATTAAACAATTATATAGATTTACAATTAAAATTAGTAAGTAGTCTAAAAAATTGCATATAAATACTAATTAGTAAATAGTTTTTTTTTTTACGGCAAAAGTCAGTAAGTAGTCTAAAATGTTATATATAAGTTACTAAGTAGTTTTTTGTTACAAAAGTTGTATTTTACACAAATTTTTTCTTAATTTTAATCGATTAATAAAAATATAAAAGAATACAATTCTCTTTAAAAAAAATTGAAATCTTTTTTAAAAATAAAAAATAATTGAAATTTTATAACATGAAAAAATTATTTAATTTGACTTAAACTAAGCTTTAGAAAATTATAAACTTAAATTGAATTAAAACTTAGTTTGATTCAAATTAGTTAATTTTTTCATGTTTAAACTTCTAAATTATTTTTATTTTAAAGGAAGATTTCAATTAATTTTTTAAAATTAGATATATATTTTAGGATTTTATTAATTAATTAAAATTTAGACAAAATTGGTGTAAAATGTGATTTTTGCAACCAAAAAGCTATTTAGTGATTTAAGTGCAAATGTCAGACTACTTACTGATTTTTGTCGCAAAAAATATTACTTAGTGACTTAAGTGCAACCTTTTAGATTAATTATTGATTTTTCGCCGCAAATTTACTTAGATATTATAACTAAAAATATCTACAAATGTATAACTATATAAAATGTTCAAGGTATAAAAATATATTAAAGAAAAATCTAAAAAATTAAGTTTATTTAAAATATTTTTGGAATTAATATTTTTCTTGATTTCTACATTAATTTAGGCAATAAATTTAATTTTTTTAATTTTGTTTATTTTAATTATGCATATAATTTTGGTAATTTATATGTTATCTGGAAATTAATTCAAATGTGCAAATTTTTTATTTGTTATATTTATTGCATGATTTATTTGATTTATTGAGCATGCTAATTTGGGTATGTAATTACATTTAATGTTTTGCAATTAAGTTTTAGTATAATTATTTATTAATTTACCAAATATTGTGTAATTGATTCATTGCCTTATTAAGTATTAATTTTTAAAATGAATTCTGCCATTAATTATTTATGAAATTATTGTATTTATTTTCATCATATATATAAATGTAGATTATTGTACTAATTTTGTATGCTTATTTTTAAATTCATGCAATATTTATTATTAGTACGATTAATTTTGAGATATTATATGTATGATTTAATATTTTTAATGCACGATATATTCTGTTGGGGTTAGAGGCAACAACCTTAGTTTTGTATATTACAACTCAAAGCAATAAACAAGACTAATCTAAACTCTAATGGAAGAAGATTACAAAGTACATAAAAACAAATAAACAAGTGAAGAGTAGACCTTTTTTGACGATGAACCTTGACACTTAAAATCACAAGTCTATGATTTTATGTGAACCACAAAATGTAACAAGGCTTAACACAAATGAAGATTTGTTGTCCAAAAATCTCTATTCCTAGCCTCCTCCTTGAGATTACTTGAATCTACAACAATGGAATGAGATTGAGATTCACAAGCTTTGATCTTCATAAAAGTCAAGCTTTCTTGATGAAGATCTTGAAAAAAACTAGTAATCTTGAAAGCTAGAGAGAGAGATGAGTGATCAAGTCACCAATTAACTCTTTAAATAGTATAGGAACCTCATTAGACTCAGCCAATGAGATTAGAGCATTTTGATTTTAATTTTGGATCCAAAACACGTCATTATACGAATTCCTACGAAGGCCGAGGCGACACGTCGTCTGGGTGCTCTTTTCAAAGGCGAGCGATGCGTTGCCTCCTAGAGGTGACACAACGTTGATGCCTCTAACTTAGCGCTCCAAAACTTGTCTCAAAACATTCCCAAATCCTCCCAAAATTTTCGAATACTCTTATAGAAGAAACACTTTGGACCAAAAAATATGATTTATAAATGCCTATACCAAAAGTCAACTCTCACATGTTGACTTTCATGAAACCGTTATGGTTTTTGCATATTTTCGTGTCAAACCAATTTCACCATGTATTTACCAGTCACAACATATTCCATATTTGTGCTAGGTATATTAAGCTTATAGTTAACATATAGATTAGTTAAATAATGTTTAGCACATTAAGATTCATAAAATATTCTCTAATTAATTAGAATAATTACTTAGATAGAATAATTAAGTTATGAATAATACATAAACAATTTGTGTTGTTAACATGAGAAAGCGTGAAACTAAGACAATGTTCAATCTAGAACGATTTTTAATGATTTTCAGACGTCCACACTAGGAGCACTCTTAGTGATTGCCTATTATGTTGCTGCATAATTGTAGCGTCGCAAAACTCCTAATGAGTTTTAGTAGCTTAAATAGTATGTCGGGAGGGCATGACTGGTATTATTGTGAATTATATTATTATATAATTTATTATGCTTGATTATGTGTATTAAATGTGTTTAAAGACTCACTTTTGATATAAAAAATAGATATTTTTGTAATTTTGACCCATTGAGGGTATATTTATGAATATTATGTGCTATGTTCCATGTGAGCACATTATTATGTGGATATGTGTTATTTTTCGGCAAGAGTGGATCCTTTCAAGCGATAATAGCGAAAAAGTCGCTACGGGAAAAAATTCCTAGCTCAAGTTAAGCCTAGTGGTAATTTGGGGACTGTTCACATTTTGAGGATATTGGTAAAATAAAAATTAATTGATAGGATATTTATGTTTGATGGATATTAGTTGATAATTAGAGATTAGTGAGATAATTAGCTTAGTGGTGTAAATAGAATTTTAAGCAAAATGATCAAATTGCCATTGTGTGTGGTTAATGGGGCAATTGGATGGGAAGAGAAAAATAGTCTTTTGGCTATAAGGATAGTAAAAGATGAGTATTAGCCTCTTTTAGTGCATTTCACGTTAAGTGTCCTTTTCTTCTCCTTCCTTCATCATCAAATACTTCCTCTTCCTAAAAGCTTTCGACTATGGGTCGTTTCTTCAAGAATTTGCAAAAATTGCCTAGGAATTTTAAGGTTCAGATTGGGGTTTGAAGGGTAGAGCCCATTTTCTTGTCAAATTCGGAATCAAAGCCTTACCAGAGGTAAAATTTCTTTACTTGTTCATCATAGTGTTCTTGGGGGAGGATTTGAGGCTTTGCTTTAATTTTTGAAATTTATAATTTTAGGTTGTTTTGATGCGTATGGGTATTAGAAATTTGTTATGAATTGTTTTTGGAGCTTGATTTCAGATTGAAATCCATGAATTTGTGTTGAATTTGAAATTGGGGAAAAAATTGGGGAAAAAATTGGGGAATTCTGACCTATGTTCTTGAATTGCGAATTAGGGCGTGAAATTGGTCATTTGATGTTGTCGTTTGATTCCTTTTAGTGTACGTGTCTATTTTGGTTCATAAAGTTTGAGGTTTAAGCAATCTGAATCGAATTTCTGGGTCCGGTATTGTTTTGGGACGATTTGGGGTCGGTTTTGGCTTGAGGAAATCGCAGGTGACATTTTGAATTTCTAGGTTTGCGATACCATTTCTGGGTCACTAGCACGACCACGCTACTACCTTGGAACCCCAGAAATTTTTGTAGGCACGACCGTGCCCAGGGGCAGGCGTGACCGCACCAGGTGCCCGAAAGGGCATTTTTTCTTAATTTTGTTAGTTTTGTTCAGGATTTCTTGGATCTTTTTTGGGGACCTGTTCGGGGGTTTAGGGGGCGATTTTCCCTAGTGTATTAACTAGGATTAGAGGTCCTGACGGTTAGAGTTTCATTCCCGAATATGTAGTTAGATTTTGTCTCTAATTGCCGTACGGTAATTATTGTGACTAGGATTTCTGAGAAGCTTGAAAGAGGATCGCACTCGAGGTCGTTTCTCTTCTAGCACTGGACCCAAGGAAGAAAACTGGAACATGCACATAGAGCGGGAATTGTCCTTGATGTTAATACGTAAACGGTTATGACCGTGTAATTTAAAATTTAGCTAGGGTTATGTACAATTATTGCATATTTGTGCCTGTTGTGTTATTTGTATTGAATTTGCTGTGATTGCTCCGTAAGGACCGTATTCAGCTATAATCATGGGAAATGTAGGTTGTGATGGTAGGGCCATTATTGGAGTGTAGTATACACTTACTCAGCACATGTCGCAAGCTCGGTGCTTGTTGATGCACCTTGTTCGACATAGGCTGTGTTTGTAACGGCCTACTACCTTAGGGCCCTTACTAAGTGAGTTTAAAATGTGCAATTAGCTCGTCAAACCGGGTTTTAATAATAAAAGTGTGATTAAATAGAAATCTAGGCTATAATCTTTGAAAATCCCTTAATTCATTGAAAATTTCAAGTGTCTTACATTTGGGATCCCAAAACTTGGTTTATAAAATATTTACAACTCAAAACAAGTTTATAAGTAATTAACCATCAAAATTAGGGTTTATACAGCCATTTCTCAAAAATACCCCCAACCAAAGCAGTCGGGCAGGCCAAACATGTACGTGCCGCCCCCACGCTCTCCGTACTCATGGCTGGTTGACTTCTCTTTGCCCTTACCTGCAACACAAAGCACCCGTGAGCCGAAGCCCAGCGAGAAAACTCATACAGCACATTACATACGCATAACATATAACCATTAGGTTAGATAATCCACAGACAAACAGATAGTCTATAAGATTTAAACATATACACGGCCATGCCGTCCCAGAAGCGTTACCATAGCTTGGGTTCTCGGTCCACACCGTAAGGATATCCCATGTATCCATTGGGGTCTCACCCTAACCATAAGCACTCCATGTGCTAAATGATATTCCCGGCCCCACTGCTGTTCTTGGCCCTTCGCCGTTCCCGGCTCCTTTGTCGTTCATTCTGCTATAACCACATATAGCATTCTCAAACAACAATCAAACATATAATAATTCATTTAAAGCTACACCCTAACAATATTACAATCTAGGGTCGTGCCCTGCAACAACACTATGGGCCCATGCCCTACTCTACGGGTGTTACAGTTTTCTTACCTGTATCCCGAGCTTTCCGATGCACCAAAGTCACAAGTACGGTCCTCTATCCCGAGCCTCTCCGAGATCCTAGTCACAACACATATAAAACACTTTTAATATAACCAATCCCAAAACCTCTTCCCGGGACCAATTCCGTACTCTCGGGACCTCTAATTCCCTAAAACAATGTATTGGAACCATCCCCCGAGCCCTCGGGCAAAAGCCCTAAAAATGAAAAATTTGACTGTCAAAAATAGCCTTGGGCCGCGGCACTCCCATCAAGGGCCGCGGCGCCCAGAAGCATTTCCCTAATCCTGATGCAAGCCTGCGTCGTGGCACCAAAGAACAGGGTCGCGGCGCCCCTACGCGAACCCAGATTTCTGGGTTTTCCCCTGCATTTTTCCCGAGCCAAAACAACTCCAATTCAACCAAACAAGTACCTAAGCCCCAAAATCAATTTGAAACCCCAAATGAACCCTTTAACAACCTATAAACATAAAAAACAAACTCAATTACACAATCACACTCAAAATCCACTCTTGAGTTTCAAATTTCAGAAATTCAAACCATGGCTTTTAAAACATAATCCAAAGCCTAAGAACTGCAAACCAAACTTCTAAAATCTTAAACCACACTAGGTACGAAATTTAAACATGCTAAGGATTCATACCACAATCAAAACTCAGCTTGAACTCTTCTCAATTCCAGCTTCAAGCCTCTTTCCTTTTGATTATCCTAACTGAATTTCCAAGTAAAACCATCCATGTTTCCTTTAGGCTCCCACACTTAATCTCTGTAAATTCAAGCTTAATTTCAACAAAAACAGAGCACAAATTCTTACCTTTGATCAATCCGTGCTCAAATTCAAATTTGGTTGCCTCAAACTCCCTTAATTCTCTCCTAGGTTTCAAGAATTCAGTTTTCCTCTTCTTCTCCTCTTCTTCTAGCTTTTTCCTCAAATTCAGCATAAACCAATTTATAACTAAGTGTAAAACGTGAATCCTTTTTCCCTAAGCTGAACCTTATCTAATCCCGCCTAATGACCACTTTACCCTTCCATAAATATCCTTTCCTAACTAAACCTCAAGGGCACTTTTGTCATTTCATCTCTATTACTATTCTACCATTTTCCCATCACAACTTGTTACTCTCAGCAATTACTAATGGTTACTCAAGTTACTCAATTACCAATAACCATTAACTCATAAAAACTCAATTTACAAAATCCCCAAAATACCCCTAGGCTCCTCCCGAGCCGGGTATTTAATCCCGTTGTGACTTTTAAACTAATTAGCTCCCTAGGACCGCCTCGACACGTGCATCACAGTAATATCACCACTCACACGTGGTATCAATCACATAATTCAATTATTACAATTATGCCCTCAACGGGCTAAAATTACCATTTACCCCTAACATGCAAACTGGGCCCACATGCATATTTATACTACCTAAACATGCATTCTAATCACATACTCATTTAAATTCACATATATTATCATGTTAATTCACTTATTGCCCTCCAGACACACTAATCCAGGTCCTAAACCTTATTAGAAAATTGGGGTGTTACAATTATCCCCTCCTTACAAGAATTTCGTCCTCGAAATTACCTGAACAACTCGGGATGCCGCTCCCGCATATCAGACTCAACCTCCCATGTCGCCTCTTTAACCTTGTTGTTCCTCCATAACACTTTAACCAAGGTAATAGTCTTGCTTCGCAAGACTTTGTCCTTCCTATCAAGGATCTGAACATGCTTTTCCTCGTATGATAAATCCTGATCTAACTCCAAGTTCTCATAACTCAGCACATGAGTAGTATCTGATACATATTTCCGAAGCATGGACACATGAAACACATCATGAACCTCTGATAGAGCTGGAGGCATCGCTAATCTGTAAGCTACCTCTCCAACTCGTTCCAGAACCTCAAAGGGGCCAACAAACCTGAGACTCAGCTTGCCCCGAACATCGAATCATTTCACTCCTCTCAGGGGTGAAACCCTGAGGAATACATGATCACCGACCTAAAACTCTACACTCCTGCATCTCAGATCTGAGTAACTTTTCTGGCGACTCTGGGAGGCGAGCATACGAGCTCTAATCCTCTCAATTGCCTCATTGGTCCTTTGTACCATCTCTGGACCCAGATATCTTCTCTCACCTGTCTCATCCCAGTGTATCGGTGATCTGCACTTTCTCCCTTACATCATCTCGTACAGGGCCACTCCGATAGTCGCCTGATAACTATTGTTGTACGAAAACTCAATCAATGGGAGATACTTACTCCAAGATCCCCCAAAATATAACACACAGGCTCGTAGCATATCCTCCAGTATCTGAATCGTCCTCTCAGACTGCCCATCCGTCTGAGGATGATAAGCAGTACTGAACCGTAGCTGTGTGCCCATTGCCTTCTGCAGGCTCTCCCAAAACTTGGAGGTGAAGGTGGGGTCCCTGTCAGATAATATCGATCTGGGAGCTCCATGAAGTCGAACAATTTCCTTTACATATAGCTCAGCATACTATTCCACAGTATAAGTTGTTCTCACAGGTAAAAAGTGGGCGGACTTAGTATACCTGTCTACAATCACCCACACTGAATCATGCTGACCCACGGTCTTTGGCAATCCAACCACGAAGTCCATGGTAATATCCTCCCATTTCCACTCAGGAATCCCTAGAGGCTGCAATAACCCTGCTGGCCTCTGATGTTCAGTCTTAATCTGCTGACAAGTTAGGCACCTTGCCGCATAGTCTACCACATCCCTCTTCATGCCTGTCCACCAATACAAAACTCTCAAATCTTGGTACATCTTCGTAGTACCTGGGTGTAAAGAGTAGGGAGTGGTATGAGATTCATCCTGAATCTCTCGCCGAATATCTGGATCAATCGGAACACAAATCCGTCCCTTGTACTTCAATAAGCCCATCTCTGAGATAGGAAATCCTTAGTCGTTCCAGCTAAAACATTCTCCCTACGTTCAACTAACTGGGAATCCCTTCCCTGTGCTTCCTTAATCCTCTCTAGGAGCGTTGACTAAAGAGTTATGTTGCCTAACCTACCAACCACTAACTCTATACCTGCTCTGACCATTTCCTCGGCTAGTCTGTCTGATACTTGCCTCGAACTATACAACTGACCTAGGCCCTTCCGGCTCAATGCATCAGCCACTACATTAGCCTTCCCAGGATGATATAGGATGTCACAATCGTAATCCTTTACCAACTCTAGCCACCGCCTTTGGTGCATATTTAAATCTTTCTGAGTAAAGAAATACTTTAAACTCTTGTGATCTGTATATGTCTCGCACCTTTCGCCATACAGGTAATGTCTCCAAACCTTAAGTGCGAATACCACCGCAGCCAATTCCAGATCATGCGTGGGATATCTCTGTTCATACTCCTTTAGTTTCCTTGATGCATAAGCTATCACTTTCCCAGCTTGCATCAACACACATCCCAAACCCTCTCTAGAAGCATCACAATAAACCACAAACTTCTCATTGTTTGTCGGCAGGCTCAACATTAGTGCAGTAATTAATCATCGCTTCAATTCCTTGAAGCTGTTCTCACACCGATCTGTCCACACATACTTGGTTTTCTTTCTTGTCAACTCTGCCAATGGAGTAGCGATTCTAGAGAACCCCTCCACAAATCGCCGGTAGTATCCTGCCAATCCGAGAAAACTTCTGACCTCAGGAACACTGCTCGGTCTAGGCCAATCTCTCACGGCCTCTATCTTACTTGGGTCAACCAGTATCCCCTCCTTACTAACGATATGACCCAGAAATGTAACTTGCGGTAACCAGAACTCGCACTTGCTAAACTTAGCATATAACTTATGCTCTCTTAATCGCTGCAACACCAGGCGCAGATGATGCTCATGCTCGGTCTCTGACTGGGAATACACCAGGATATCGTCAATAAATACAATCACAAACTTATCCAAGTAATCCTTGAAGATCATATTCATCATATCCATAAAAGCTGCTGGGGCATTGGTTAATCCAAAGGACATAACCAGAAATTCATAATGCCCGTACCTTGTCCGAAAAGCAGTCTTCGGTATATCTTCCTCTTTAATCCTCAACTGATGATAACCTGACCGGAGATCGATCTTTGAAAACACCGTACTCCTCTGTAGCTGGTCGAACAAATCATCAATCCTAAGCAGTGGGTACTTATTCTTAATAGTCAGCTTATTCAACTCCCTGTAATCAATGCACATCCTAAGCGACCCATCCTTCTTCTTAACAAATAGCACTGGAGCACCCCATGGAGAGAAGCTTGGTCTGATGAACCCCAAATCCAATAACTCCTGTAACTGAACCTTCAATTCTTTTAACTCTGCCAGAGCCATTCTATAGGGTGCCCTGGAAACTGGCTCCACCCCCGGTGCCAACTCTATGACAAACTCAATCTCTCGCTGTGGCGACAACCCCGGCAAGTCCGCTGGAAATAAATCTGGAAACTCACATACCAATCTGGTTTAATCAAATTTTAGCATTTTAACTTTTAATTAACATTTAATAATACTTTTTGTAACGCCCTGCTAAACCAAGACTGTTACACTGCGTGCTTAAAATTGTGTTGGACTCGTTAAGCAAGTCGTTTGGATTAAAACATGTAATTAGGGATAATTAAAAATTTGGTATAAAAGTTTTTTGGTCAAACGAATGCTACCTTTTATTAAAATATTTGGTATGTACACAGGATCCCAGAAAAGAGTTTATACTTATTACAAATGGAAATAAACAAGGTATATAACAGTAGACCTAAGTGGCAAAACACTAAACCCTAGATCTCCAAAAGATGTCTCGATCGTGGCAGTCAAGCAGGCCACATATGTACACGCTGCCCCCTGAAGATCTCCAACTCATTGCTGGTTCAGCTTCCCCTTGCTCTTACCTACATCACGTAGCACTCATGAGCCAAAGCCCGGCAAGAAAATGCTATTAAGCATAATAGACAATCAATAGGATACAAATATAAATAGTATGACCAGTAACTATAAAAACGCTCAGCAATATTCAATCTATTTATGCGACCATAGGGCCACCCAAGTGCGCACCACACTTGTCTCATTCAGACGGACATAGAGCTGAACAAGCATAACTCATGCTCCAGTCTCTTTTCAAGCGGCCATAGGATTGTACCAGTGCGTACTTGTAACGTCCCAAATTACCTAATAAGGCTTAGGACCTTGATTAGGGGCCATGATGGAAAATTTAGAAATTATGTGTTTATGTGATATTTATGTGTATCATTGTTTGATTATGTGAGTTATATTATAATATGACTTGATATGCATATTTAGGTGTATTAAATATGCATGTGGGCTTGTTTCTTATCAGAAGGGAAATTTTCGTAATTTGACCTGTTATGGGTATATTTGGCATATATGTGATATATGTGTGAGACCACATTATTATGTGGATATATTTGGGTTACTCAGCACGAGGCAATCCCAGAGAGCAAGTTAGCGGGAAAGTCACAACGGGACCAATACTTAACTCGGGGTGAGTCAAGGGGTATATTGGGTATTTAGCACATTTCCGAGATATTGAGTAATGGGAATGAGTATTTGAGAATATATTTGAAGTTAGTGAGATCATGAGGGAATTCTGAGAATTTTGACTATTTTATCCTCGGAGGCGTTTTTGGGACTCCAAGCCTTGTGTTTTACTTAAGGTTACTTGAGTTCGAAGTAACCTAACAGAAACAGAAAAGTACATTTAAACACTCTCTCTCTCTCTCCCGTTCTCCTTTTTACCGCTCGTTGCATTTTCGAAGGAAACTCGAGTTTTAGGGCTCAGATTCAAGCAAGGTTAGAGTCAAAACGATTCAAGGGAAGATTAAAAGCTTGATAGCCAGAGGATTTAGCGGGAAACGACATAATCAGAGGTAAATTTTAAGTTCCAAATTTCCATTTTCTTATGTTTCTTAACTTTGAATTGGATTTCACGGTTCGATGGGTTTTGATCCATTATAAACACGGGATTTGTAGCTTTGGAGGTTCTAGGGATGTTGGGTGATTGAATGGTAAGTTTGGTACGGATTTGGGGTGATTTTTTTAGAGGATTTTGGGCTGAGAAAACTGAGTTCGCAGGGTCGCATCGCGGACCTGTTCTTGGGGGCCGCAACATTCATGAACTTAGACGTCTGGCGGTTTCCTGAAGCTGGGTAGCGCTGCGGTGCCTGATAGGCTGCATTGCGGCCCATGTCCTGTGTGTTTGGGGTTGGGCTCTCTGGTTGTGAGAGCCGCGACTCTAAATGGTGGGGCATCGCGGTATAAATGGTAGTTTTTTCCCAATGGAGATTTTGAGTGCGGGAACTCAAACCTTAGGGCTCAGGATCGATCCTACTACCCGGTTTGGTAGAATTTGACATCCCGGAGGCTAGGACTTGTTCCAGAAGCCTGTGTTTGCTCATTATTGATGAGATTCTATACTTGGTTGTGACTAGGTTCTCACTAGAGGCTCGGGATCAGGATCGTGCTCGAGGGTCGTTCTTATTTTACATTACACTTGGACCTGAGGTAAGAAAACTGCATCTAATATGTGATGTACATGATTAGGATTTGGGCCGAATGTTGAATACAGATTTGATTAGGGCTTGGGCCATTGTAAATGTGCATGATTATGATTATGTTTGCGAATTATTGATTAAGCATGTTGAGTGCTCTGTATATGGATATTTGTTATGTGATGAATGCATGTTAGCATCGTATAATTGGAAAATGCTTGGCTTATTAGTCAAGGACGAAAATAGCATTGAGCGTTGGTCGAAATGTATTGACTTATGAGTGAAGGGCAACAATGGCGCGCTGAGCGCTGGTTGATATGGTTAGATCTAATCAGGAGCGCATCATACGCTTGTTCGACCCAATGGTCATGGAAAACTAAAGCGCTAGGCACACTGGGCCAACTTCAAGGGTGGTTATTCAGAGGATAGGGCAATGGGCCCCTGGGTGACTTATTAGTCCCATTTCCTAGGCTGGGCCCCAGTGTGGTTTATAAATCATGTAAATTGGGCAACAGGCCCAATATGATTAGTTAATCATTTAATTATGGCATTTGGTCTCGTATGACATTGTAGTCACTGATATGAATGGTATGCATGCATGAGTAGGGTTATTACTGCTGGGCATGTTTATTGTGATTTGGAAATGTGTTATTAACTACTTATGATCATGTTTAAGTTTTCTTGCTGGGCCTTGGCTCACGGGTGCTATGTGGTATAGGTAAGGGGAAAGGAAAGTTGGACCAGCCATGAGTTGGAGAGCTTAGGTGGCGACGTGTACATATGCAACCACTTGACCACCACGACCAAGGTTTCTCAGAGGAACTAAGGTCAAACCCTATTTTTTCTGCTTAGGTCGGTGGGTTGTAACTTTTGAGTTGTAATGACCTTTTTGGAAATATAAATAACTTTGTAAACGTTTATTATGGGATCTTATGAACAACTTAACGTTTTAATGAAATATTCATTCCTTTTGACCGAAATTTTTAACCCTCAACCGTTAATCCCAATTAGTTGCACGTTTATGACCTAATGACTCGTTTAGCGATTTAAGAACTATTTAAAATACACAGTGTAACAATCTTGGCTAACTAGGGTGTTATAGTATCGCACCTCCAGATATAAACAGACATACATTGCATACATAACTCAACTATGTAAAGCACAATTATTCATGCTTAAAAAAACATTTCTAAACAGAATTTTAACCATGTTCAATCATAGGGGCTCAAGCCCTAATTTCAACACGGGTGCAGTTTTCTTACCTCGAGTTCTGTGTGAATGACAATACGGCCTAAAGTACAATCTCGATCTCGAACCTTGCGGAAATCTAGTCACAACATAAACATATTCCTATTAGGGTTTGAATCCAAATCTCGAGGCTCACCTCGAACCCTAGCTCATAGAGCTACCATTCCCAGTTGAAGGGACGTTAGAAACGTCCCCCAAACCCCCATGTGGGCCCCCAAATGGATTACCGAACCTCCCAAGCCTTAATCCTAAAATTAGCAAAACCAGTTTTTGGGGCACCTAGCGCGGTCGCGCTCACAGAAACTTTGGGGTTTCTGGGGTACTGGTGTGGCTGCGCCCCACCCCAGCGCGGTTGCGCCAAAGACCACGAGACCTAAAATCAAAACCCAATTCCTAAGGTTCTGGGGCCCTAGCGTAGTCGGCTAGGTCGCCAGGAACCCAAAATTACCTAGAAACTTAAGTGTTTTTCCCCAAATTCAAGAACCACGATTCCCCTACATACCATATGTATGTCCCAATTTCCCTAACATCGCCTTCTGCAACCTTCCCAAAAACTTGGAAGTAAATGCAAGTGTTATCCAAAAAATTAGCATTGATGACGTGGCAAGTGATCCCTGGACACGTGGCTGACACCTGGAAACGTTCTGCTAGAGTATCGACTAGAAGACACATTAGAAGCAGTGCATACCAGTCTTACCTGCGACCAGTCTGGTCGATAGTTCCACATACAAAACAACATTTATGAGAAGATCTTTGTGAATCCCGAATTTATCTCACACAATCTCCTGGATATCCGATTATTCAGGAGAGAATATCTGTAACAAACTTTTGTAATCCCCCTTGAGCCTATAAATAGCAAAAGATAGCTCAAGGAAGGGACTTTTGGCTTTTGAATCATTAGAGACTATAGTAATTCTCCTAGCAATATTGTATTGTTCTTCAGAGGTAAGTGAAACTCATTGAACCCTTGTTCTTTGATCACTCCTCTGATCCTTAGATCAATATCAATCTAAGTGGACGTAGGTCATTACCAGATCTTGGGGCCGAACCACTATAAAATACTGTGTCTTATTTAGTTTTGTCATTACGTTTTTCTCTACGCATTCATTCATATCAAGCATATTCTGACTCCGTGTCAGTTGGCCAAATCTTGGGTCAACAACAAGGTCCTCATCTAATAAGATAGACCTCAAAGTCCCAAGAAGGCGTACTATCTTTCTTACACAAAGAGATCTACATATTGGTCAACTGTATTGCTCGTCCTTACTGATAAAAGTGAGTTGACTTTGTATATTGGTCCATAATGACCCAAACCGAATCATGCTGGCCCACTATTCTGGGCAGTCCCACCGCGAAATCCATCGCAATATTTCCTTACTTCCACTATGGAATACACAAAGGCTGTGTTGGTCTTACTGATTTTTGATACTCTATCTTGACCTGCTAACAGGTTAAGCACTTTGCCACATATTCAGTTACGTCCTTTTCCATCCCAGGCCACCAATGTAAAGCTTTCATATCTTGGTACATCTTCATGATACTTGGATGAAGAGAATAAGGGGTAGTATGTGATTCATCCAGAATCTCTCGGTGTCCATTGAATTCCAAGTTCGATTCCTATACCTCAATAAACTTATACCTGGCACTGCATAATCCTTAGCTAATCCAGCTAAGTCGTTCCCCTCAATCCTTCCCATCTATGGGTCACTCCACTGTTTTTCCTTTGATCCACTTTAAAAAAGTAAACTGAAGCGTAATATTGAATAACTAGTCCACCAGTTCTGGTCATATCCTTTAGCTAACATGATGCATAGGCAATCTCCTTTTCTGTCAATGAGATATCATAATAACTTATAAACTGGTTCTGATCTGTAGGAAGACTCAAAATTCTTCCACAAGGCACATGTAATATCTTGCCCGTCCAAAGAAACTCCTGACCACTGAGGCATTCTGTAATGCCCCAAAATCCCTAATAAGGTTTAGGACCTTGATTAAGAGGTCGGGAGGGCCATAATTGATTTATTATATTATTAAATGATTATATGCATGTGTATGTGAATTATATTATGTTATGATGATAAAATGCATGCATATGGGTCCATTTTTATTTATAATGGCATTTTGGTAATTTGGCATGTTAAGGGCGTAATTGTGCATTTTCATGCATGCGGGTGAATTATGAATAATACCACATTATATGTGGATTTGTTCTAGCCATTCGGCATGAGACGATCTTTGAATGCAAGTTATCGGTCTGGTCATAACGGGGTTAGTTTCGGAGCTCGGGGTGAGTCTCGGGGTAATTTGGTGATTAGAATATTGCTGGGAATTAAAGGGTAATGGGATGTGATTTATTAGTATTTGAGAATATTGGGAATTAGAGGACGTTAATTATGATTAGCGGGATAAGTGGTGAAAGGACTATTTTGCCCTTAATGGGTTTTGGGAGAGTGTTTTGACCCAATAGGCATAATGGTCATTTTGGACCAAAATCAGTGACTTAGTCACCTTTTCCCTCAGCTGAAGGTTACCTTAGAAACAAAGCATCATCATCATCCTCTCTCTCTCTCTCGAACATCTCTTCCTCTTCCTTCCCTTTGGAATTTTGAAGCTAAGTTTGAGGATTCAAGTGTGGGAATCAAGGCTTGAGGTTCTAGGCTTTAGTTCAACCATTGAAGATGACTCAATTCATGCTTGAGGTAAGAATTCAGCCATGAAATTCTGGTCATGCCCTATTTTTCTATTAGTTTTTAGTTGAGAATTTTGAAGTGATTAGTTGAGAATTCATGGAGGTTTTGAGAAAGTTAGCTTGGATTTTGTTGTGGGAATGTTGATTGTGTTGTGGGGATGCTTGGTTTGGATTTGGAGATGTTTGAGTAAGTTTTGGAAGGATTAAAAGAGGGAAAACGAGGTTTTGATGGGAGAAAACAAGGGTTTTTGGCTGATGGCCAAGAAATGCTGCGGCACTTGGGAGGCAATGCCGCGACATAGGGTGCAGGAGCTTGAGACTGGCAGTAACGCCCTGGTTACCCCAGAACAGTTACGGTGAACGGTGAACCGGAAATTTGACCCGCTACCCGAGTCCTTTGGTTAAAAACGTGATCTAAGTGTTATTATCAGGTTAAGGTAGAAAACCAGTAAAAAGGAAAGGGTACATTTCATTAAGTAAATAAACTGCTCATGAGCCTTTCAAAATGTTTACACGTAGTTTGTAATACAAAAGAGTCGCTATAGTTCCAAATTTACAATCCCCGCCGGCCTAAGTGGCAAAAATAGGGTAAACCCCTAGTCCCTCTGAGAACTCCTTGACCGTGGCGATCAAGCGGCCCTGTACGTACACAACGTCGCCCAAGCTCTCCACTCAGGGCTGGTTAAGCTTTTCCTTCCCTTTACCTGCACCACATAGCACCCATGAGCCAAGGCCCAGCAAGAAAAACACAATAAAACATGATATAATATCAGCAACGATCATAATAACCCTTCAGGACTCTCAGTCCAGGCAAATAGATGACAATAGCCAAAAGCCACGATAATGAGCATCGCTCCCTCTAGCCATGTGACGATAGGGTCACCAGGGCTTAACGGTTAGGTGATTCCTTCGTATGTTCGACCAGGACAGGTGCATGATGATTAGTCACCAACATAACCTTCCTCACGACTCTAGAGTCGAAGCTATGGACAACGTCCCTTAGCCACATGACTAACGGTCACCGGGGTCGTATACCTTGGCTATAGACATCTGGTCGTAGACCAGGAAAGTGCTTATAATTTCTTCGACCTTAGGGCCGGTTTCGCATTAATGCGTGATCATCTACTTTAGAGTCGGTCCCTGACTAGTCAATGTCATAAACAAGTAATCAGCGTTCATTAGCATTTACTATGCAATCCACGTTCACATATATCAACCAACTTGCCTCAATATCAAACCATGCATGTCATATACCTGTACAGGGTGCAACTGTACTCATACACCGTTTTCTTACCTCAAGTTCGAGCGAGAAGTATGATAAAGACGACCCCTGAGAACGATCGATCTTTTAGTTCCTTAGCGGTTACCTAATCACAACCAATTATAACCACCATTAATGAGAATCCATAATAATAGGGTCTTAACCTAAGCACCACCCTCGGGACCTCGAAACATGCCCACACGGTGAGTAGATTCGATCCCGGGCCTTAAGGATTGAAACCCCAAGTCAAAAACCCTTAAAAACACTCAAAACGGGGTTTGGAAGGAGCAGGGTAGCGCTACAGCGCTCAACCCCTAGCGCCACAGCGCTCTACTCAGAACCTCCCAAGAGCCAGAAAACCTCCTGAGGAGCGCTATAGCGCCCTAGGGTGGGCGCTGTAGCGCTACCCCCAGGCCCAAACACCCCTGAACCGACCTTCTTCAACTCCTTCGATTCTAACTCGATTTCCAAGCTTCCAAATCCTATTCTTGATGCCAAATAAACCCAAAAACCATCCTAACACACCCCAAACATCACAAGCATGGGAACCCTAGCCAAAACTCCCAACAAAACCATGAATTCACCCTAGTAAACTCAGCTGCAAAACAAAACCAAAACAGGGAAAACCAGAGAAAACCATGGTTAGAAACTTACCCAAAGCTTGGCTTATGATGGTCTTCAATGGTGGAACACACTCCTAAACTCCCAAGGCTTGCTTCCTAAGCTTGAATCCTCAAAATTGGTTCAAAAACCACAAAGAACAGTGAGGAGAAGAAGGTACGGGAGAACTCTTTGCACACTCTGTTTTTCCACTACTTTCTTCAGCCATCAAGAGTTATATCTATCCTAGGGGTGAAATGTCCATTTTACCCCTAGGTCAATTAATAGTTTCTAAAGGCTCCCAAGGGCATATTTGGTACTTTCCTTCTAACTCGTTAATCATAATTAACGCTCTCCAATTCCCGCTATTCTCAATGTTCTCAAATACCAATAATTCACATCCCGTTACCCTTTATCTCCCGGTAACGCTCTAATCATCAAAATCACCCCGAGACTCAACCCAAGTCCCGACACTTAAACCTGTTGTGACTAAACCGCTAATCAATAATCTACGATCGTCTCAAGTCGAATATCTCGAACAAACCCACATCATAATGTGGTCTCAACACATATCATTGACATGCATACACTTAACATTATATTATAATATAATTCTCATAAACATGCACAAACACATTTAATGGCATAATTAAACAATTATGGCCCTCCCGGCCTACTAATCCAGCCGTTAACCATAATAGGGAATCTGGGGCATTACATTGGCGCCTCTGTTTAGGAGGCGGGCCGCGGCCCTTAAGAGAATTTTTGGCCAGAAATGTGTTTTTATCATGGGAACTCAAACCTTAGGCCTCGGGATCGTTTCTATTACCCGATTTAGTAGGATTCGATGTCCCGGAGGTTAGGTCTTAGTCCGGGAACCTTTTATTGATTGATTTTATTGATGGAATCCCATATTTGGTTAGGACTAGTTGACCATTAAAGAATCAAAGGATCGATCGTTCTCAAAGGTCACTGATTTGTTATTTCTCGCCCGAACTAGAGGTAAGAAAATTGCACCCCGTATATGACATGCATGGTTGTTATTGAGGCATGTCGAGTGTTTAAATGTGATGCATGTGATGCACGAGAAACATATGGTTACGGCATGCCATGAATGTTAAATATAAGATTGATCAGAGCTTGAGTCTCTGTGTTTGTGCAGGATCCTAATTATGCTAGCAATTGTTAATTAAGCATGCTGAATGCCCTATATTCAGATATTTGACATATGATATATGCCTGGTGGCATTGCTTACTTGTGCGTGGTGGTGACTTACTAGTTAGAATCGGCAATGGTGTCAGAACTAGTTGTGAAGCTGTGACTTACTAGTCAAGTTCGACAGTAGTTTTGAGCATTGGTCGTGTGTTATTCACCTAAGAGTCAGGAGCAGCATAAACGTCATGAACGTAGAGCCGATAAAAGATTAGATCTAATCGACATCTGCATTGAATGACTCATTATGAGCATTAATGCCGGACCGACCCTAAGTTCGATTAAAACTAAAAGCGCTTGCCTAGTTCTATGACTAGTTACTCAGAGTCGGGGCCAAAGGCCTAGGTGACCCTATCGTCACATGGCTAAGGGAGCGGTACCTAGAGTTGTGACCCTATGGTCACTCCCTCTTGCCTAGTTCTATGACTAGTTATTCAGAGCTGGGGCTAGAAGGCTTAG
Organism: Humulus lupulus; assembly: GCF_963169125.1. Classification (NCBI taxonomy): domain Eukaryota; kingdom Viridiplantae; phylum Streptophyta; class Magnoliopsida; order Rosales; family Cannabaceae; genus Humulus; species Humulus lupulus. The sequence goes on along the minus strand of NC_084801.1, from coordinate 17,643,686 downwards.
GTGACTCTATCGTCACATGGCTAGAGGGAATGGAACCCACCGTAGTGACTCTATGGTCACTTGAATTATTTGCATTGGTGACTTGCTTATCAATCACTTATTTTGTTTAAGCTAGTAACGTGCTCACTTTTTTGTAAAGGGAACGGAACACACTTTAGTGACTTTTACAACTGTCACTCTTCTATTTAGGGCTATAAGCCCAGCATGGTTATCAGAATCACTAGTGTAAAATCATTCATCTGATTAGGATTGACTTGATAGTCATCCACTCAGGAGGGCAGGATTCCTTATCCTGGATACCCCATCAGTACTTGAACTTATTTGCATGCGTGATGAAGGCTATTATTGCTAGGCATGCACTTTATGATTTGATGACATGATATTACTGATCATGAGCATATTGAGTTTTCTTGCTGGGTTTCGGCTCACGGGTGCTATGTTGTGCAGGTAAAGGCAAAAGAAAGCTGGACCATCCATGAGTTGGAGAGCATAGGTGACGATGTGTATATATGTGGCTGCTCGACCGCCACGGCCGAGGGTTTAAAGAGGAACTAGGGTTAAACCGTATTTTGCTGCTTAGATCGGCTGGTTGTAAATATTTTCCTGTAATTAACTTTTAAATTATATTTTTGGGATCCTAATGTATACAGTAAATGTTTTAGTGAAACGTTATATCTTAACAAAAAATTTTAATACTAAACCACTAATCATACTTAGTTACACGATTATGGCCAAATGACTCGATTAGCGAGTTTAGCACCGTTTAAAAGGCACACTGTAACGGTCCCTGGAGTTTAGGGCGTTACACATTCCTTGGCCTTGGCCAATCTCTGACTAAGAGTATACCTTAATATCATCGATTAAGATAATCACAAACCAATTCAAATAATCTCTGAACACCCTGTTCATCTGATCTATCAAAACTACTGGGACATAAGTCAAATCCACAAGACATAACTCAGGACTCCTAGTGCCCATATTTGATAGGCATTCTTCTGCATATCATTCTCCTTGATCTTTAGCTAGTAATAATAAAATCGAAGATCCACCTTGGAGAATCTCATCTTACTTAGTAACTGAGCCTTTAGTTCCTATAGCTCTGCTGAAGCCGTTCAATATAGTGCCCTAAACCTAGTTCTGTCCCTGGCATTAACCTAATCACCATTCTACTTGTTTGTATAAAGGAAACCCTGGAAAATCCCCTAGAACACATCCAGAAACTCACAGACTAATCCAGTCTGTCCTAGTCCCACTGGCACGACTTGAGTGGTATCCACCACACTAGCTAAGAGTCCTATGCATTCCTCCTGCCTTAAGTCCTTAGCTTTAAGTACAGATGTCATAAGCATACGGGTCCATGCACCTTTCCAACAAATACAAGGGTTTCTCACCCTCAAGCACAAGAGTTACCATCCTTTCCTTGCTATCTATCATTGTCCCAAACTCGACTAACCAATCCATATCCAGGATCATATCGAAGTCAGTCATAATCATCTCTATCAAATCAACTGATGAGTCTTTTCCACAATAATCTAACTCATATCTTAAAATTACCAATTGAGTACCACATTCTCATCACAACATAACCATGTAATTTTCATTTCAAGTCTAGGCCTCTCTAGATGCAACGCAAAGAACAACATGGCACCCAAATCAATCATTAGATTACAAGAATCAAAACTAAAACTGACTTGCCACCATTGAGGAACCAACCCTAGCTCAGTCTCTGTCTCAGACTCTGACTGCATTTGAGCAAACTCTCGAGCTGGGGTCGAGCTGTCCGCCCCCTTTGGCTTATCCTTCCTTCGCCTTAGGCAATCCATCCTGAGGTGCCCAACCATCCCACATAAGAAACAAGCCTTTGCTCAACATTCTCCTAGACTGTGCCTCTTACTCTTAGTGCATGTCAGGTAGGGTTTCCAATCCTTGTCCTTGCCCGATTCAATAAATGGAGATATCACTACTTGAGCTCTGCGCTCTCCGGCACTCTCCTTCCCAATCTCATTTCTTGTGCTCTCAACAACAAGAGCCTTCCCTACCACTTGAGCATAGGTAGAGATTTCATGTACTGGGGCGACTCTAATGCTATGAGCTACTCTGGGATTCAATCCATGGATAAACCTTTCCTTCCCAGCTACATCTTTGGGTACCATATCAAAAGAAAACTTGGGCAACCCATCGAATCTGTTAACATACTCTGTTACTGTTGCATTTCCCTAAACCAGGTTTATAAACTCATTTGTCTTAGCAGTCTTGACTGCATCACAATAATATTTTTCATTAAATAGCTGCCTAAATTCTTTCCAGTTCATCGCAGTTGTATCTCGTGTCTGGAATACCACTTCCCACCACATTCAGGAATCTTCCCGCAACACATATGTAGCATAGATCACCCTATCGTGACCTACCATTCCCATACTGTCGAGGATGGAACTGATCATGCCCATCCATTGCTCAGTTCTGAATGGATCTAGGCCTCCCTCAAAAACTGGAGGGTAATATTCCTGAAATCTCCTACACAGAAACTCCCATCTGTTCTCAACCCTAGACTGAGCCAATACTGGTGCCACTCTTGGCATAGCAAAGGAAGAGGTGTTCCCTGACAGAATCTGCTACTATTTTAAACACCTGATCTCTTCGTCTTGCCTCTTCAATCTTAATTGCATATATGTAAACACCTGCTACAAATACTGAGGGGCAGATGAAGAGCTCAGGCCCTGGCTGTAATTCCCAGCCTCGGTATTGTTGGAAAACTCATACATGATCTTTATTTATTTTCATGTAGATCTAATATTAAAATAATTAATATGAGATAACCTAGAACATGTTTCTAAATTGAATTCAAAGAGAAACAATGATAAGAATACTTACAGTTTACATAGCGGTATGAATGAGTCATTCTTTCAGTTTCTCTAACCCTTGTATCCTTTATGCCACAAAGTATTATCAAGAAACTGAACTGATCTTCAATTATCTTCACAGTCTTCCAAAGTATCCTTAGAATCACCTAGAATAGAGTGAGAAATTCTCAACACATGAGATAGATACAGAGAGAAGAAAAGAAAAGAATAATAAGAGGCTTAGAAAATGACTTATGTTTAGAGAGAATCTAAAAACTATCAGAAACATGTGTTTCAGAAATCTGAACTTCTGAACTTATTTGTCGTCTGTCTTAACTTCTTTCTAAGCACTCATTTTATAGACTCAATTAGGCCATTTAATTTAATTAAAAAATCAATAAAATAATAGCCAATTAGAATCCCTAGGTCGAAATTATCATGGGCTTTAGGCCCGTGAAATTTCCCATTTGATTATAAGCCCATTGGACTTAAAATCAAGGCCTTTATTATTTTCTATTGATTTAATTAATCAAATAATTGTTTAAATCCTTTATCAAATTAATTTTATAATTTGAACCTTGATTCAAACTTATTTATTAATTTAGATACCAATTTATCTTAATTAATAAATTTGCCCTAAAATCTCTTTTCTTCTCTAAATTACATAACTCTGTGAAACTATCCAAAATTGACCTGGCCAACTTTGATAATTAAATCAATTAATTGAGACTATCTAGATGATTTTATCTAAGGTACAATGGGGACCATGGGCCTATGAAATCAAGCTCCAATAAGTTATCATAAATCTAACAAATAAATTTACTAACTTATTAATTCCTCGTGACTCCACTAGAGACTCGGAATTGCATTCTTGAATTCATAGGCTCTATAACAAATATAGATACATTATTAATTATCCATTGTTACGACCATAATTGTCGCTCAATCCTCTATAGACGGTCTACAATGAGATAGGACTAAAATACCGTTTTACCCTTCATTGTATTTATCCTTAAAACAATTAGTTCCTTGTAAATGATATTTCAGTAAACTAATTTAATTACTGAAATGAGATCTTTATCATTTAACACCTTGAACCAAACTAAAAGGAAACCATCGTTTCACTTCTTCATCAGAAGCTATAGATGTTCATAACTATGATTAACACTCCCACTCAATTATACTACTGAGTTCCCAAGATGTAAGTATGGGCTAGTCCGTAGGGTAATTTGGTAACGAACAAGTCAAAAAACTCAAATAATACAATCAGTTAGAATACTAACCACTTAGAATTGAGATTGAATTGACCTATGGTCAACTATATGATATGACTAGAATAGATAATAACGGTATGTTTACTTATCTTATCAACTGTCAATATCGGTCCTGTCCGATGTAACAAATACATCCAATCTTATCTACTTTGCTAATGTTTTGGAAAGAACATAACATTGTAATGTGTATGTAGATCATATCGTAGATTGACAAGTCAATGTAAGTCCTGTGAACTGACTAATCTTCGGACTAACTTATTTTGAACATATAATCATATTTATATTCCATTGTGATTACATCACTATAAATAAGATTAGCTATATGATCGGGGTTTAATAGAATTTTATATTAAACAAATATTCATGAAAATAAAACATGTGAGCAAAGTGATTGACTAAGTCAAAAAATGATTTCTTTTATTTTATTGATAAAAAAAGAGATTACAAAGAAATTAAGTTTTAATTAGGGCATGAAACCCCAACAAGTATAACCACCACCGATTTCCATTAACTGCCTTGGGTATATAACGTCTGATTAGTCTGCATTCAATAACTTGATCCATTAAACATGATGAGCACATTCAAAATTCCTCCCCCACGGAAACAATCACACAACATTACATTTATATACCACTGCAGTGCCAAAATACATGCCCACAACATTCATACATCAATCATAATCCCTGCTCTTCCAACATACATACCATGCTCTCAACTCCAGCATACAAATAACACATTTATATATTCACTGAGCAGGTAATCATATAATCATATCAATATTCAAAGGGCTAAGCCCTAACAAATTCTCATGCTCCCTAATATAGTATGCAGGTAAAGCATTTACATTCTATTTAAGCAGTTAAGCACATAACCACATAAATAGTTACCATACCTTAAGTGAAGCATGTTTTTAGTGATGAGTGTACATGCCCAGCTTGTCTACAGGAACCCTTAACCTTGACTCGCTCTGATACCAAGTTGTAACACTCTACTACCCAGGGTCTGTTACACTATGTATTTTAAATAGTGCTAAACTCGTTAAACGAGTCATTTGGCCATAATCGTGTAACTAAATGTGATTAACGGTTTAGGGTTAATAATTTTGGTCAAGGATACAAACGTTTCACTAAAACTTTTACTGTATACAGTGGGATCTCAAAATACATTTAAAAGGTTAATTACAATAAAAGATTTACAACCAGCTGACCTAAGCGGCAAAATAGAGTTTAACCCTAGTTCCTCTTTAAACCCTCGGTCGAGGTGGTCGAGCAGCTGCATATGTACACATCGTCACCTAAGCTCTCCAACTCAAGGATGGTCCAACTTTCTTTTACCTTTACCTGCAGCACATATCACCCGTGAGCTGAGGCTCAACAAGAAAACTCAAACATGCTCATAAGTAGATAGTAACATGTCACCAAATCATAATAAGCATGCCTATAAGTAATAACCCTATTCATGCATGTAGGAAAGTACAAATAAAGTATTATGGGGTCCTGCGCCCTGAGTAGATGACTGTTAAGTTAATCTGGAGTCCTGTGCCCTGAATAGATGACTATTAAGTCACTATAGGGTCTTGCACCCTAAATCGATGTCTATTAAGTCAATCTGGGGTCCTGTGCCCTGAATAGATTACTATTAAGTCAATATGGGGTCATGCGCCCTGAATTGGTGATTATTAAGTCAATCTGGGGTCCTGCGCCCTAAGCCATGTGACATCCTAGTCACCTGAGCCTTCTAGCCCTGGCTCTTAGTAACTAGCCTTAGACTAGCCAAGCGCTTTAGTTTTCTTCGAACAATAGGTCGGACGAGCAGATAATGCTCTTGTTGATTAGATCAAATCATATCGATCAGCGTTCAATGCGCTATTGTCGCTCTTGACTCATAAGTTAATTCCATATGACCAACATTCAGTACTATTGCCGATCATGACTAATAAGTCAGAGTTTCACGACCATCACTAAACACATTGTCGTTTATGACTAATAAGTCAATGCGTAGCTCAGATAAACAGTGTATTTCAGCATTCACAATGCAACAAATATCCAAATATAGAGCACTCAACATGCTTCATCAACAATCATCAGCATAATTATGATCATGCATATTTACAGAGACTCAAGCTCAGATCATTTCCATATTCAACAGTCACGCCATACCATATTCACATGCATCACATACTGGGTGCAGCTTTCTTACCTTTGTTGCAAGCACAGGTTACCAATAAATGACCCTCAAGCACGAACTTGTTTCCTAGCTCCTAACGATCACCTAGTCATAACCATAGTATAGAATCCCGTAAAAAATGAGTAAATAAAGACTTCCGGACCAAATCCTAGCCTTCGGGACGTCAAATCCTACCAAACCAGGTAGTGGGATCGATCCCAAGACCTTAGGTTTAAGTTCCCATGACTAAAACCCACTTTTGGATAAAGCTGCCTAAGCATGCCGTGACTTGCCCCTAAGGGCCACGACGTGCTCCCCAGACAGAACTCCTCTATCTGAATTTCAGAACATGGGTCGCACCATGCTCCCTATTGAGAACTGCCTCCACCTTCATCAAGCTTGGGTCGCTGCGCCCAAGAACAAGGTCGCGACCTGACCTCAGACCCATCCATTTTCTCCATTTTTCCAATTTATTCCTAAAACCTATCCAAACATCTCTAATTCCCAAAAACAAACTTCCCAAACATCCCAATGGCCCAAAACCGTCAAAACCTAAGCTTTAAACAATTAAAAAACTCATCAAAACATAAAAATCCAATCAAAGCTTAAAAACTCGAAAACTCAAAACTCAAAGATTGGATTACCTCTGATTGAGTCGTTTTCCAGCTAAATCCTCCGGCTAAGAAGCTTATAATCTTCCCTAGAATTGCTATGGCTTGATCCTTGCTTGAATCCGAGTCCTAAAACTCGAGTTTCCTTCAAAAATGCGAACGGTGTCAAAAAGGGAATGAGAGAGAGAGAGAGAGAGAGAGAGAGAGAGAGAGAGAGAGAGAGAGAGAACGTTCTAAACGTTCTTTTTATTTCTGACAGGTTACTTCAAGCTTAAGTAACCTCAAGCAAATCCTAATGCTCGGGGTCCCAAAAACGCCTCTTGGGTAAAATAGTCAAAATTCTCAGAATTCTCTCCTGATCTCACTAACTCCCAATATATCATCAAATAATCATTCCCATTACCCAATATCCCGGTAATGTGTTATATACCCAATATACCCCTTGACCCACTCTGAGTCAAGTATTGATCCCGTTGTGACTTTCCTACTAACTTGCTCACTAGGACCGTCTCGTGCCGAGTAACCCCAAACATATCCACACACATACCACATGTATGCCAAATATACCCATAACGGGCCAAATTATAAAAATTACCCAATTAATCATAAATGAGCCCACATGCATATTTAATACACCAATTCATGCATATTAAGTCATATTATAATATAACTCACATAGTCACATAATGATGCACATATATATATATCACATAATTCCATAATTTTCCATCCAGGCCCCCTAATCAAGGGCCTAAGCCTTATTAGGAAATTTGGGACATTACAGATCCTAGGGAGCAAGTTAGCAGTTTAGTCATAACGATGTCAAATACCCGGCTCAGGGTGAGCCTAGGGGTATTTTGGTAAATTAACACGTTACTGGGATTTATCGAGTAATGGGAAATGATCTAGTGATTATTCAAGAATATTAGAGGCAACAGGAATTATGAGAAGTTAATTATGGTTAACGGGGAAAGGGGGCAAAAGACGAATTTGCCCTCAGGGGCATTAGAAGAATAAGGGTTTTAGCAAGGGGCAAGTTGTCCTTTTACCAACTTGAGTGACTTAGTCACTAGAATGCTTCAGGGGAAGGAAACAAAGCATTTAGGAAAACACTCTCAGCACCTCATCCTCTCTCTCTCTCTCTCTCATAGCTTTGGGGAGTTGGATCTTTGTTTTGAGGAAAAGGCTTGGGAGTTTAAGGGAATTGAAGCTAGGAAGTGATTAATAGTAGAACATAGGTGTTATTCTTCATTGAGGTAAGGTTATGCTCTGTTTTCTAATGAATTCTTGCATTGGTTTAAGTTTTAGCAAAGTTTAAGCTTTGGTTGGGTTTTGATTTGGGTTAGAGATTTGGTTTGGTTTTTGAGGTGTTTGTACTGCTTATGATGCGCTGTTGAGAGTCTTAGACTCATTTGGAACCTTGATGCAAGTTTGAGGGTGAGATTTGAGAGTTTTGGCTCTGAGAGAATGATGGGAAAACTCAGTTTTTCTGGGTTTGTGTAAGGGCGGCGCGATGATGTTCTTTCGAGCCGCGGTGCTGGAATGTTCCAAAGCAGGGGGCCCTGACTGGGCGTCGCGGCGCCTGTTCGGCTGTGTCGCGATGCTAGGCTATTTTAAGGGGCCTTAATTTTTTATTTTTAGGGCATAGGCCTAGAGGCTCGGGGGACGATTTCACCACCCCATGTGGGGGAATTGGAGGTCCTGAGAGCACGGGATTGGTCCCGGGGTCCAATTATGGAATCGTCTAGTAACGAGAACTTTATTTGTGGGTTGTGACTAGGTTACCGCTAGAGCTCAGGAGATGATCTTTCTCGGGGATCTTGCTTGCTTGCTTATTTGGTTGTGCTTGGACCAAAGGTAAGAAAATTGCACCCAATACATGTTGTACGTGATTAGGGCTTGGCCCAGATGTTGACTATAGATTCGATTAAGGCTTGGGGTCGTGTAAATGCTCATGATTATGATTATGCTTGTCATTGTTTGATTAAATATGTTGAATGCTATGTATCTAGATAATTGTTAAATAATGTATGCTTGTTTACATTATCTGATTGAGAAAGGCTGGACTTATGAGTCAAGGACGCCAATAGCGCTAAGCGTTGGAGGAAAGCATTGACTTATAAGTCAAGGGAGGCAATAGAGCACTGAGCGTTGGTCGTTGTGGCTAGGTCTAATCAGGAGCGCATCATATGCTTGTTCGACCCAATGGTCGTGAAAAATTAAGCGCTAGGTACCCTGGGCCAGCTCTAAGGCTGGCTACATAGAGGATAGGGCAATGGGCCCCGAGGTGACTCATTAGTCCCATATCCTAGGGCATGATATGACTTATTAGTCATCTAGTTAGGGTAGCGGGCCCCTTTGTGACAGTGTAGTCACTACTTTGCATAGAATGCATGCACGAGTAGGGTTATTACTGCTATACATGCTTATTATGATTCTATGATATATTATTGACTGCTTATAAGCATGTTTGATTTTTCTTGCTGAGCCTTGGCTCAGAGGTGCTATGTGGTGCAAGTAAGGGGAAAGGGAACCTGGACCAGCCATGAGTTGGAGAGCCTCGGTGGCGATGTGTACATATGCGGCTGCTCGACCACCACGGCCGGGGGTTTCTCAGAGGAACTAGGTTAAACCTTATTTTGCTGCTTAGGTCGGCTGGTTGTAACTTTTGATCTGTAATAGACCCTTTAAATGTTATGTTAGGATCCCATGTATGAATGTAAATATTTTTAATGGAATGGTTATTCCTTTTTTACCAACATTTTTAACCCTAAACCGTTAATCACATTTAGTTGCACGGTTATGGCCAAATGACTCATTTAGCGAGTCTAACACTATTTAAAATACACACTGTAACAGTCTTGGCTATCCAGGGCATTATACCATACTTATAAAATCGACCCCAAACAAACTTCCCAACAAGTTTATGACCACAAAACTCCCTATACAACCCTAACAACCTAATCCCAATATTAATATACCAACAAAACGCACTCAAACTCATCAAAACACCAAAAATTGGAAAAGTTTGAGCCAAAGGTTTAGAAACTTACCCAAATTCAAAAATTCAAGTATGAAAAAGCAAATTCTAAGCTCAGTCCAAGCTTAGCACAACCATCAATCACGTTTATACCAACAACAACAACACCAAAAACTCCCTAGAAGCATCAAAATTTCATAATTTACCTTAACCTCAAATTGACCAAGAACACCTCAAAGAAGAAATGAAAAACAGAGCAAATAATCCATACCTCTTATGAATTTTGAAATCTCAGGTGTGGATATGCTTTGAGTAGCTCCTACTCCTCCCAAATACTTCAATTATTCTAGGAATTTCCCTAAAATTCCAAACTTAGACTTGGCTCTTGTGTTTAGTGTCCTTGAGTGAGCTCTTGAAAGTGCCCAAGGAGAAGAGTGAGAGTGATGAACGTGAAAGGAAGGATTCTGCCTATTTTTGGCCTAATCCCTTGGTCAAATGACCATTATACCCTCCCTACTTAACTTTTTTTCAAAGTAGCTCAAGGGCAAAATGGTCATTTACCTTAAATTCTAACTAAACTTTAAATTTTACCTATGATTCCCAATATAATACTTTAATCTTTCAGACATAGATATTTCACCAATTATTTTATCTACTAATGCTTCCCAAAATATGCAAAATTTCAAAAATACCCCTAGGCTCACCCCGAGCCGGGTATAAATTCCCATTGTGACTTTTCTGCTAAATTTCTCATAAAGATCGACTTAAGCCAAAATATCGCAAATATATCCTCATAATAATGTGGTCTCAATCTCATAACACATAATTACAATAATACCATCGATAAGTCAAAATTACAAAAATGCCATTTTTAACAAAAACGGGCCCATAAACATATTTTACACACATAAACATGCATAAGCAGTCATATTATAATATAACTCACATATTTCACATATTCACCCATATATTCAATTAAATTCACATATAAATCAAATTATGCCCTCTTGGCACGCTAATTAAGACACTAAGCCTTATTAGCAAATTTGGGACGTGACACTTTTGAGTCCAAATTATTCGCTTAGCGAGTTAAACACTATTTTAAATGCACGATGTGACTATTCTAGATTAGTAGGGCATCATAATAATTGTTTTTAGGAATTAAGTAGAGCCTAAAACATAATGTCTAGAGAACCATATAATTTTAAATAATTAGGGAGTAGCCACAACATCTTTAATTATATAAAATTATATATTAAGTTGATTAAGATCACATAATGGATATAAATTATGATTGTTTATATAGATATAATAATTTTACCCCATATGGATTTTATTATATTTATATAATTAATTAGAATTATGATAATTAATTTAATAGTTTTATCATAAAGTTTAGTTAGATAGAAATATCAAACCTTAAGTTTTTTCATTGTTTGATTAATCTATCATAATGTACATTCAATCTTATTAAATTAAAAATTTATCTCACATGCAATTTTTGTTTAATCAGCATGTTTATACATTGGTAAAAACATGGTTTCATCAAGCCTTAATTCTCTAAATTCTTAAGTTTGTAATCCTATTTATACAGCTTCTCAATCCACATTTAGTTTTACACTATCCTTACCGAAGTTCCTGAGCTTAGGGGTGACAATTTCAAAATATGGAAAGGGAGAGTTCTCTTCCATTTAGGATGCGCTGACATGACTACGCAATCATGAATGATGACCCACTGCAATCAAGGAGACCAGCAATGAAGATGAGATCACACTACGTAACAAATGGGAGTGATCCAATAGTCTTAATAACATGTTCATCATGACAAAGATTCCTACTGGAATGCATGGATCGGTGGAGCAGCATGAAAAGGCCAAGGACTTGATTAAAGCCATTGACGAGTAGTACGATACCTTTGACAAGCCCCTTTGCAACACTCTCATCATGCAGTTCTCAATGTCAAAGCTCACTGGAATTAGAGGTGCACATGAGCATATCACCAAGATGAGGGACATTGTTGAACAACTGAAGAAGTTCGATGTGGTGATACCTGACTCCTTCCTGGTTCTTTACGTCCTTAACAATCTTCCTTCCCAATACACATCTTTCAAAATTTCCTACAACACACACAAGTACAAGTGGAATATCAATTGTTATGATTGGTTAAATACATAGTGAAATTGGTTAAGCACGAAGAGGTGCAAAAACCATAATGGATTCACTAAAGTCAACATGCAAGAGTTGACTTTTTGTATAGGCATCTATAAATCATCTTTTTGAGTCCAAACTGTTTCTTTGGAGTATATAAGAATACCCAAAAAGTTTGGAGGTATTTGGGGGATGTTTTGAGATAAGTTTTTGGGCACGAAGTCAGAGTGACTTGCGTTGCATCACCTCTAGGAGGCAACACTTCACCTAGGTGCAGGTGACGCGTCGCTTGGGGAGGTCCATATAGTGACATATTTTTGGCTCCAAAATTAAAATTAAATGCTCTAATCTCATTGGTTGAGTCTAATGAGGGTTCCTATACTATTTAAATGGGTCATTGCATTTTTGGTCAATTGATCACTTACCTCTCTCTCTTTCTAGCTCTCAAGATTGCTAGTTTTCTCCAAGATCTTCATCAAGAAAACTTGACTTGCATGAAGATTCAAGGCTTGTAAATCACAATCTCATTCTATTGTAGTAGCTTCAAGCAATCTCAACGAGGAGGCTAGGAATAGAGATTTTTGGACAACAAATCTCAATTTGTGTCATGCATTTGTTACATTTTGTTGATTCACATAAAATTACAGACTTGTGATTTTATGTATCAAGGTTCTACAACTCAAAGGTCCATTCTACCAACTGTTTTATTTCATGTTATGTTGTTTGTATTATTCTTCCATTAGAGAAAATATTATCCTTGGGTTATCCTTTTGAATTGTAATATACAAATCTTCGTGTATAGCCTTATCCCTAACATCAATGAACTAATGAACATGTGTGTACAAGAAAAAGGAAGGTTGCTGATGGAGCAAAGAGAAAGTGCTCACGTGGCACCTCATGGAAAGTCCAAAGGACCATCCAAGAAGGACAAGGGGAAAATTAAGAAAATACCTCCCCAAGCTAACATAAAGAAGGATTCCGACAAGTGTTTTTTCTGTAAAAAAGAAGGACATGTGAATAAGGAATGTGTAAAGTTTAAGCAATGGATGGAGAAGAAAGGAAGTACAATTTCTTTTGTATGTTATGAATCTAATATGGCTAATGTCAATATTAACACATGGTGGATTGATTCTGGATCAAAAATTCACATTTCAAATTCCTTACAGGGCTTACAAAACTTAAGGAAGCAGTGGGAAGTGAGCAAAGCTTCTTGTTCGGAAACAAGATGAGCTCGCATGTGGAGGTTGTAGGAACATGCAATTTAGTTGGAAATGATATTTTGTCTGATGGTCTTTACTGCATTAATTTATAAAATAATACCACTCATAATGTATGCATGTTCACACTGGAAATAAAATGTGTTATTAATGAGGATTCCTCTACATTTTGGCATCAGAGATTGGGACCTATCTCCATTGATAAGATTAAAAGGTTAGTAAATGATGGAGTACTTAATAGCTTGGATTTTACTGACTTTAAAGCTTATGTAGATTGCATTAAGGGAAAACATACCAACAAGTCTAAGAAAAGTGGTGTCCATATGAGTTATGAATTATTAGAAATCATACATACAGATATATGCAATCCATATATTGACTCATATGGTCATAAATGCTTCATCTCCTTTATAGATGATTACTCATGTTACATGTAATATCTACTTACGTTGTAACAAAAGTGAAGCACTGGATGTCTTTAAGACATTTAAAGTTGAAGTGGAGAAACAATGCAATAGGCAAATTAAGATGGTGAGATCAGATAGAGGTGGAGAATACTATGGTAGATACACTGAGGATGGATAAGCACTTGGTCTGTTTGTGGGTTTTCTTGAAGAAAATGGGATCGTTGCCCAATAAACCATGCCCGGTACACCTAAGAAAAATGGTGTTGCATAAAGAAGAAACCAAATACTATTAAACATGGTGCAAAGTATGCTTAGTAGTAACTCCACACTTCCTAAATCATTGTCGACTAAACCTCTAAAAATTGTTGTGTGCATATTAAACCGTGTTCCAACCAGGGCAGTCTCAAAAACGCCTTTTGAATTATGGAAAGTTTGGAAATCGAGTTTGCAACATGTACGCGTTTGGGGATGCCCGTTTGAAGTTAGGGTATATGATCCATAAGAATAAAAACTGAATCGTAGGACCATTAGTGGGTATTTCATTGGATATGATGAAAGGTCCAAAGGTTACATATTCTACTGTCCATCTCATAGCAATATGATTGTGGAATCAAGAAATGAAAAAATTCTTGAAAATTACTTGATTAGTGGGAGTGATCAATCAAATGACTCAAATTCTGAGAAAGATCATTCAAAACCTTCCACCTCATGATCAAGATTGATAGTAGTTCAAAACATCCCTCAAGTTCAAGCGGATGTTGAACAGCCATAAAAATTCATTGAAAATCCACAAGTCAATGATGAAGTTCTAATGGATCAAGCGGTCCATGAATTACCTACAGTAGTGTAACGACCCAAAAATGCTAATAGGGTTTAGTGCCTTGATTAGCGTGCCAAGAGGGCATAATTAGATATGTGTGTGATTAATTGAGTAAATGCATGATTATATTGCATGAATGATATATATGATGATATGAATATACTTATATGCATGTTTATAAGTATTAGATATGCATGGGGGCCTGTTATTGTTTATAAGGGCATATCTGTAATTTTGGCATGTTAAGAGCATAAATATGATTATATGTGTTAAATGATTAAGACCACATTATTATGTGGATACATTTGCAGTATACTACTCGAGGCGATCCTAGTGAGCGGATTAGCAGAATAGTCACATCGGGGTTTAATACCCGGCTAGAGGTGAGCCTGGGAGTATTTTGGGAAACTTAACATATATTTGAGATTCATCGAGTAATGGGTAAGTATTTGGTAATTAGTTAGACATGACAGGATCAATTGGGAATCAGTAGGATGACTCGAGGAATTAGTGAGAATCGGGATAAATGACCATTATGCCCTAATGGGTGATAAAGAAGGCTGAGTTTATTAGAGGGATATTTCTATCTTTTGGGGTTAAGAATGTATTTAGACCATTTAGAACTCACCAAAAATCACTAGGAATCACTAAGGAACCTCTAAGCACTCTCTCTCTCCCTCTCCCTCTCCCTCACGTTCACTCTTTCTCCCTCTCTTGAGTTTGAAGCTTTGAAGTGCTGAAGGAAAGTCTGGATCTTAGAGCTTGGGAAATTTGAAAAATTGAGGCTAGGGTAGACAAGGAACAGCTGGGGGAATTCAATCCACTAACAGAGGTAAGGTTTCAAGTATTAACTTGCTGTATTCTGCTGGATTGTAGTTAGAACTTAGAGCTTGCATGAAAATGGATTCCAAGACTGGTTTTGGGTGTTTAATGAGTGTAAGGAATTGTTTATAGGTTTATTATGATGTTTAGGCTATAAGGATGAGAATTTTGGACTTAAATATGAGTTTGGCTAATGATTGGGGTATGAATTTGGAGTTTAGGCTCGAGGAAAAATGCAGGAAAAAGAGTGATTTTCTTGGTTTGGGGGCTCGGGCCGCGACCCTGTTCTTCAGGTGCCATGATCCGTGTGCTCGAAGAGGCTGGAAGGCCTTTGTTTTGCTTAGGTGTGTCGCTACCCTGTGGTTGCAGGTCGTGGCCCGTGTGTTAGGATTGAGTTTCCTAATACGCAGCGAAAAGGTGGTGGGGTTGGCCCAGTGTACAAGAAATTTTTTGTAACATATTTAAACTACATTTAAATATGCAGATCCATTAATATACATACATTAATCATAAGCAAGATAAGAATAGAAATCATACCTCTTGAAGCCTATCAAGTGTCCTTGCTATCTTTTCATAATAAGAACGAACTTCCTATCCAAGCTGCTCCTTAGTACTCACACCAAGATCTTCCAAGCATTCTCTACACCTCAAGAAGTGTGTGGGCACTTAGAGAATGAATGATAGTTTATTTGTGATTCTGCTTGATGTACTCAACACATGAGATCAAGATAATAGGCCTGAGATTTGGTTCTTTATTTTTCAGGGAGGGAAAAGTATCGTTCTATTTTTCACAGGGCGAATAGACTGATTTGTCTTGGTTGGTTATCTGTATATTTTCTGATTAGTCATACTTAAAAGAAAATATTCAAATTTTAAAAAATAAATTTGTAACCAACTTACAATTTACTTTTTAATTAATTAATTATTTTATTAATGAAAATATCCAAAAACTAATTTTTTAATTATCCATTAATTAATTAAATAAAAATGAATATTCTATCTCTGAAAATTAGCAGTACACGCCACACACAGTCCATGGACTGTGTGTGCACGTGTAGCACCCCTATTTTTAGGGATATTTTATTTTTCTATTTTTATTTAATTATTTATTCAAACTATTTTGCCAGATAAGATCTAACAACTTGATAATTAATTCAAATTTGAATTCAAATTTAAATTAAATATTTTTTTAACTAATTATCAAATATAATTAATTATTTGAATAAATATTGATTTTATAAATTCAAATCTAATTTGAACTTATCAGATTATTATCTCTCACTCAAATAAAGATATTTAATTAACTCTACTAATTAATTAAATCCAATATTTTCGAAAATAAATATTTAATTCATTATAATTTCGAAAATTATAGTTAATTAATTATTTAATTAAATTTCGAAATTAATTTAATTATTTAATATAATTTCGAAAATTATACAATAATTAAATATTAATTAATTTTGTTAACTACAACTAATTTATAATTAATTAATTAATTACTATTATCATATAATTGCACATTTTGCCCGAAGAACAAATTTATTCTTAAATATGTTTTTAAACTATTTTTCCCTTCATATCAACTCTTACCTTGAATAGTGTTGATAGAGCCGCTGTGGGGACCTATGGGCCTATAATTCCAAGCTCCAATAAATTTGAGATTAGTAATTAAACTCTTTAATTAAATAATCTTAATTTATTAATCTCATGATTACTCCACTATAAATATGAGACTGCACTCTTGTAATTATAGACATTTCATTTACTGAGTACTTTATAATTATAAAGCGTCCATTGATATAATCATTGCACTCAAATTGACCCTATAATAATGGTTCATAATTAATCGGGAATAAAATTACTGTTTTACCCTTTTAATTATCTCTTGTTTCCTTAAGTACCATTGACTTTACTAGTGAAGGTTAATTCATAACTAAATTATGACTTTGAGCTC
Source organism: Humulus lupulus (assembly GCF_963169125.1). Lineage (NCBI taxonomy): Eukaryota > Viridiplantae > Streptophyta > Magnoliopsida > Rosales > Cannabaceae > Humulus > Humulus lupulus. Next base: position 17,626,444 of record NC_084801.1, on the reverse strand, counting down.
AATAACCTTTCAGTCTCAAAAGTCAACCCTTAAGAGAACCATTATTCAATCTCTTATGAGAAGACATAGATTCCATATTTGTATACTATGTCCCCAAACATCTACATTAATGAGTTCCCAAAACAAAAGTTTCTAGCATGATCATTTTGACAAACCCTAATGAGTGAATCAAATAACTTATTGTTATCCCCAAAAATTGGAGATCGATGACGTGACAATAAAAATGACAAGTGGCAAGGAATGATGGGGTGATCTGGCTTAGCAGTAGCCCAATACATCAGTGAAGAGTTTGGACTGCTTGAGAGATGTCATGACCAAGCCAAGTGCACCCGAGGAGAGTACTTGGGCTAGGGTGTGCCTGGTCAGACTTTGGTCCGAGGAGCACTCCAAGGAGGTGTGGTCGGACCTTGGTCCGAGGAGTAGCCCCAAGAGGTCCGGTCGGACCTTGATCCGAGGAGAGCCCAAGGTGGAGTGGTCGGACCTTGGTCCGAGGAGAGCCCAAGGGTGGTGGTCGGATCTTGGTCCGAGGAGAGCCCAAGGGTGGTGGTCGGATCTTGGTCCGAGGAGAGCCCAATGGTGTGGTGGTCGGATCTTGGTCCGAGGAGAGCCCAATGGTGTGGTCGGATCTTGGTCCGAGGAGAGGAGAGTGCCATGTTAGAGGAGAGATATGGCATGCTAGAGGAGAGTGCCATGTTAGAGGAGAGGAGTGCATGTCCTACTACCATGCACTTGTCCGACCAGCAAAAGCATGTCCTACCAGCAAGTGTGTGTCCTACCAGCACTTGCATATGTCTGGCATGCATGTGTCCGACCAGCACTTGCATGAGTGGTCAGTAGGAGATATGGGTCGACCAGATAGAAGAGGACTAAGTCAAGATTCCCAGAAACGACTTCAACAAGAACCAGTCTTGGCACGCGCGGGAATCTCTCATTCTTCCCACAAATTGGGGGTTTTGTTACATTTTGAATGTTTTTTGTAATTTAAATATAATAAATATAATGAAATATCCCGATTCTAGGGGATATCAGATGTATGATCCTAAGCCTATAAATATATGGCTTATGAGATCAGAAAGGGGATTCTTCTTCTTGAGAGAGACTTTTGGGAAATTTTGGGTCTGAGTTTTTTAGAGAGAGAAAGTGTTGGTATCATAAAGAATTCTTGTATTTTTACAATCTGTACTGAAGAAACTCAGTTGGCTTAGTCCATCTGATCTTGAGTACAGATCTATAATCACAACTCTAAGTGGATTAGGCTATTACCAACATATTGGGGCTGAACCACTATAAAAATCTTGTGTGTTCTTTATTTTCTTTATTAAACCGTCTATGTCGTTTAAATTATCTTGAAGGTTTGTCGTTTTTGACGCTCTCACGTCATTGGCCAAAAACTTGGTCAACACTTATATAACATAAACAGGAGTTCATAGTAACTTCAGGATTAAGATCTATTTGTATATGATCATCAGTTGATATATTTAATTAATACTTCGAAACGGTATTTAACTAAGTATTAATAAACATATCTGGTCCAGTTCTATATATTCTCTAATATATAAATCTCCTCCACTAAAGTGTCCTACCACACTAGTGATCAGGATCTGGATCACATGTATTCATAATACTAGTGGATCGTACTTGCAGTAATTAATCTAAAGATTTCATAACTTTATTTTACTGTGAACTATTCAAGTTTATTTATCTCAAACACAATCCTCTCGTACCAATACGTGTTTGAGATCACATATATGAACTTAGGAATTTTTTTTATATTTACATAATATTATCACAGAATAATATAGTCCATAAAATATATTTATAACAAATTCAATTCATTTATTTATTTCATAAAACAATGTCTACTACATATGTTTTCAGGGCACAATTCCCAACACTGTGTCCTCCGGCAGGGAGGGCCTTACCCTCTGTCTAAGAGGCGGGCCGCGGCCCTAAAGGGCGTGCCGCGACCCTAAATGGAAAGGAAATGGGAGCTTAGGTTTTAGGCTCAGGGAGGCTCGGGGACTTTAACCTAATCACTTAGGATGCATTCTACTACTTAGTTTAGTATAATTTGAGGTCCCAGAGGCTAGTATTTGTTTCTAAAACATTTGATTGGATTAAAATTTGATAGTTATCCATTATTGCTAATGACTAGGATTACCGTTAAGGCTCAGGACTGAAGATCGTGCTTGGGACCGCTCTTTACCCATCGTGCTCGGGACCGCTCTTTTTCCATCGCTCGAGACTCGAGGTAAGAAAACTGCACCCATGTGATTGTGATCAGGAGTGAGATTCCCTGTAATTGAACGTATGTGTGTGTTGTAACTTATGTGACTGTTATATAGAATGTAAAAGTACAACCTAAGGGAGTCGGGACTGATGATAAGCGTACTGAACGCAGTTCGGCCTAAGCGAGTCGGGATCAGCTAAATTACAGATTGGGTTATATGCTTGAAAGTATATGTTTATCGTCATCTAGTTTAATTCTTGTATTTTGTTGCTATTGAATTGATTGATATGAGATTTGCTATGTATGCTCTGTTATTACCTATGTTTGTTGAATTTGGTTTTCTTGCTGGGCCTTGGCTCACGGGTGCTACGCGGTGCATGTGAAGGCAAAGGAAAACTGGACCAACCATGAGTTGGAGAGCTCTGAGGTTGAATTGTACATCGGCAGCTGCTTGACCGCCACGGCCGAGGGAATTACAGGAACTAGAGCTCTAAACTGTATTTTTCCATTTAGACTGGCTACTACTGTATTAACTTTTGAGAGCCGTTTCTGCCTTGTAAATCTTATTTTTGGGATCCCATGTATCAAACTCTTATTTTAATGAAAATCAACCATTTTATAATCAAAATGTTTTAACCCTAACCTGCCAGATGACTTTAGAAACACATTTAGTTCAAACGACCTGATTAGCAGGTCTTGTACCATTTTAAACACACAGTGTAACGGTCCTGGTTACCCAGGGCGTTACAAGTTGATGAACAACCAGCTGAACCAAATGCTCCCCAAGAGCCTGCTGGTGTAACATTAAGAAGATCCACTAGAACGACAAGAACGACAATTCCTAGTGTCTACATTGTGTATTTGCAAGGATTTGACTACAATATTGGAGACGAAAATGATCCAGAAACATTTCTCAAGCCATGGATAGCGAAGAATCAAAACTGTGGTACAATGTCGTGAATGAAGAAATGAGTTCTATGAAGAGCAAGATCTTGTTGAGTTCCCTAATGGGGTGAGGAACATTGGGTGTATATGGGTCTTCAAAACAAAGAAAGACTCATTAGGCAACATTGAGAGACATAAAGCAAGACTCGTTGCTAAGGGATTCACTAAAAAGGAATGAATTGATTACACGAATAACTTTTCTCCTGTTTCTAAGAAAGATTCCCTTAGAGTAATATTGTCATTAGCTGCTCATTTTGATTTGGTGCTTCAACAAATGGATGTGAAAACTACTTTCATGAATGGTGACCTAGAGGAGGAGGTATACATGACAACCAGAAGGATTCTCCTCTAGTGATGGTGAGAACTTGGTATGCAAGCTTAAAAAGTCCATTTATATTAAAACAAGCGTCCCACCAATGGTATTTAAAATTTCATGATGCCATCTCTTCCTTTGGATTTGAAGAGAATGTCATGGATCAATGTATATACCATAAGTTCAGTGGGAGCAAGATTTGTTTTCTTGTTTTATATGTGGATGATGTTCTTCTTGCAACTAATGATAAGAGTTTTCTTCATGAGGTGAAACAATTCCTTTCGAAGAATTTTGAGATGAAGGATATGGGTGATTCATCTTATGTCATTGGGATTAATATCCATCGAGTTAAACATCAAGGTATACTAGGCCTATCTCAAGAAGCCTACATGAACAAAGTTTTAGAAAGATATCATATGAATGATTGTTCACCAAGTGTTGCTCCTATTGTTAAGGGTGATAAATTAAATTTGAGCCAGTGTTTGAAGAACGATTTTGAATGGAGGAAATGAAGAAAATCACCTATGCTTCTGTTGTTGAAAGCTTAATGTATGCTCAAGTGTACACAAGACCTAACGTTGCATTTGCTGTCAGAATGTTAGGAAGATACCAGAGTAACCCTAGATTAGACCACTGGAGAGCTATGAAGAAAGTGATGAGGTACCTCCAAGGTACAAATGATTACAAAATGATATTCAGACGAACTGACAATCTGGAAGTAGTTAACTACCCAAATTCAGACTTTGCTGGTTGTGTTGACTCACACAAATCAATCTATGCTTACGTGTTTATGTTTGCGGTGGAGCTTTGTCATGGAGGAGTACCAAATAGACATTGACTGCTACTTCTACTATGGAGGCCGAGTTCATTTCCTATTTTGAGGGTACATCTCATGGTGTATGGATAAAGAGTTTCATTTCAGGCCTTAGAGTTATAGATTCTATTCTAGGCCATTGAAAATATTTTGTGACAATTCAGTTGTTGTATTCATGGCTAAGAACAACAAAAAAGGTAGTCGAAGCAAGCACATCGACATTAAGTACTTAGTTGTTAGAGAACGAGTTAAAGAAAATAAAGTGGTCATTAAGCACATAGGCACTGAATTGATGATAGTTGATCATTTGACGAAAGGCTTGCCACCTCATAAATTCAAGGATCATGTAGTGAACATGAGACTTGGTACCCTTATGTAGTTTTTATTGTATAACTGAAGTTATTATCAATAACACTTTTATTTTGATGTTTCTCATATTTATAAACATCTTAGTTTTATTTGAGAAATTTTTATCTTCATAGGACTTGAATAAACATAGAATTTATTCATTAATTTGCATTGTCACAGAAAGTATATTGTTGAGTAATAAATATATTGTAATACATATGGAAGATAATACTCGTCATAAAAGATGACACATCGCTACGAGTCATGTGTTTATTACCTAACAATGATAATTATTGGGCTTAAGTGATACTTTAGTTTATATGCAGACCAAGTGGGAGAATATTAAAATAATATTTAATTAATTAGACTTACCAAAAACCATAATTCTAATTAATTCTGATTAAAGTCAATATTGTGATTAATTGACAAATATTCTCAATAGGATCAACATTAATTCAGTTATTCAATTCCATATATTAAATTACCCAATTTTTCATATCCTATGGATTGTCAAATATTCCAACGTCAATTGTGGCAGAGACCTTTATGGAAGGTCTCACTTATATAAATATATGGTTCTTGTCCCCAAACTCACAACGCTCATTCTCATACTCCATCTAAAAAATTGGTAAGAGTTTGGAAGTCTTTTACCCTCACTAATATTCTTTTTTATTTTATTTTTGCAGATCTAAAGTTTTTAGATTGAGATTATCAAGACCAATAGCTGGATGTATACTCTAACATTCCTCAATTTTTGTGACAATTCTATACAGTATATTCCGCCATGTTATGATTGTTATGTATTTACATAAGTTTCTTACAGTAATTACAAGTCACATTTAATATATATATATATATATATTATGGTGTTATTTTTCATTTTTGGAGCTGCAAGCTTGGTAAAAAGGTGGTTCAGCTGAAACATTTGGACATTATGACAGATATTTATCAAGGTTGTTTGTAACCATTAATTTCTACTGATATTTTAGAGTTTTCTTATTTATTGATAAGATTTTTTTTATTCATTTATTTTCTAATAATAATATCTTTTATTTATGAAAGGTTCATATTCCCATTGATCTAGATCTATTATGGTTTTTTCCCTTCTAGATCTAGATACATGTTTTTTTTTCTTTGTTTCTTTTCATGATTTGAAGACTCGAAAAACTTTTCTAATTGAATATCAACTTTTGTGGTAAATTTAATTGTTACTGCATTTGTCGATTGAATGGGCTAATTATAATTTTATTATGACTAAGAAATGGTGAATAGTGAATCAAAGATTGTATCAAAATATATAAAATATTTAAAAAGTGAATAATAATAATTAAATATCTGAGATTTTTTAAATGAATCTAAAATCTGATATAGTCTTTTCGAAACATTTCTATCAATGTTAAGGTTTTTAAGTCTGATCATATGTTTGTAGATTGATGAATAGTCAATCAATCGATGTTAAAAGAACATAAATAATGCCTGCATGCATACATTCACACACATAAATGAAAAACGATAATGTACTTGTAATAAATATTAAATATATATTATATAAATTATACATATATAGCATATTTCTCAGTTGAAAAGGATATTTCGTTATTAATTGCACCTGCCAAAGTTCTTCACAAAATTTCAAACTCAATAATGATTTAGTTGGGACATTTATTGTACATGTCACTGATATTGTATTTCCTTCCAATCTAGTCAGTGTGGAGTCTTCTTAATGGTATTTTTCTTTTCTTTTTGGAATGTTTCTTAATTAAATATTAATATATATATATATGAATAGACATATTCAAATCTTAACCTCTTGGTCTATGATTAGGAGCAGTATCAATATCATAATGTTAACTAAGTAAAAGTAACTACAATTATGACCCCTTTTTAGGAGTAAAAATAAAGGCACAATGATGCCTTTTCTAACTGCCAATTGTTAATCAACACTATACTTGGTTCGTTGTTAAATAATGAACTTCAAGGAACTTTCATTGTGATGTAAAAGTGATGTGGTTGAGAGTACTGTAGACATCTTCAAGGAACTTATATGCTGATGTAAAATATATTTTTATTCAATATATAAAGATATGATTTTAAAATAGAACTCTTGTATGTAAAAAAATATTTTATATTTTGTTACTATGCTTTTACTACATTTATATAATACTATTTATGATTGTATTATTTTTTAAATTAATTTATGGTCTTGGCGAATATGTGTCGATAGTCGCACCATTAACAAAATAACTATCAAATTTCATTTTCTAATACCGTGACTTGAAGATATGTTGGACAAGCTGGCTGGTTCCACAGTGTTTTTTCGGCTCTATCTCTATAGCAGCTAACATCAAATTCGTATACAACTGGGGGATAAATGGAAATGACATTCAAGACTCGAGAAGTCCTTTATGAATGGTGTGTCATGCCATTCGATCTTAGTAATGCCCCTAGTACGTTCATGGGACTTATGAATGAAATACTCAAGTCTTTTATTAGTAAGTTTGTTGTCGTTTATTTCGACGACATCCTTATTTTCAGCAAATTTGTAGCAACCCATTTAAATCACCTTCAATAGGTTCTTCACACCCTCCAACCTAACAAGTTGTAGATCAACTTGAAGAATTATGAATTTATGGTAGATAAACTGTTAGTAAACTGCCTTCTTCAAGACAAGGCCAATCTCCCCAGCAAACTAATTGCTCATTTCATTCATGATAAAAACCAGTAATTACAATTATTCTACTTATATGTCTATGCAATTGACTCAAGTTCACAACAGTTGGTTACAAACATCTCACTCACTCTCAGTGACCCAGCTTCAGCACGTAGTCCCTCAGCCAGCCGGGTCAAACACGTCCGCGCCTGTTCGGAGCCGTCCCTGCCTCTACTCGGTCGAGTGCAGCTCCTTCTCCCCCGTTCGGCTTGCTACTTTCTTCAGGTACCTCTTCCCGAGTCGCTCCACTTTCTTCCAGCTGGGCCAGTTCTTTCTCTAGCCTTTTCCTTTGTTCCTGGGCTGCCTCCAAGTTGAGTTGTATTGGGCCTATTGTCTGGGCCTCTCTAACACTACTCCCCCCCTCGAAATCGACATTGTCCTCAAGGTTGTCCAGCTTGTACATACGAATGAAGGTGTCAAATTTTTCCCAAGTGGCGTCTTCTGGGTTGCTCAAAGACCATTGGACTAAAACTTGCTTTGTCAGTGTATTGTTGATCATTTGAACTCGAGTGGCAATGATAGCTAACGGAAGCATCACTGGTTTGTTAGCTACAGTCATGTCCGGTAAAGGGAAACAAGTTGGTGGAGGTGTTCCTTGATACGGTTTCAACAAGGAGACGTGAAACGTGGGATGAATCCGGCTACCTTGTGGCAACTTCAAAGTGTATGCGACTGGACCAGCACCTGCTAGAATTTCAAAAGGGCCAAAGTAACGGCGACTGAGTTTCGCATTGAGCCACTTAGCCACTGTTGACTGTCGATATGGATGGAGTTTCACCAACACGAAGTCACCCAGCTAAAACTCAATATCTTTGCGTTTTTTGTAGCTTGCTGGCGCATCCGATGCTGTGCTTGCTGTAAATTGTGCTTGAGTTGCTGTAAAATTTCATCCCTTGTCACCAAATCATCTTCTAAAGCTTGTATTGTTGTAGCTCCTCGTGTATACGAAGGAATAGTAGGTGGTGTGTGACCATAGAGAGCTTGAAAAGGTGTCATACCGATGGCTGAATGGTAGCTGGTATTATAGTGGTACTCGGCCCCCAAGTTAAGAACTTACTCCACTGTTTTGGGTACTCGGCTATGAATGCTCTGAGGTACTGCTCAACATAGCAATTGGTGACTTCTGTTTGGCCATCCGTTTGAGGGTGGTACGCTGAACTCATTTTTAAGGTGGTGCCCATCAATTCAAACAACTTCCGCCAAAAAGCACTTGTGAATATAGGGTCTCTATCAGAGACAATGGTGCGGGGCATACCATGGAGACGGATCACCATATGGGAAAAAAGATCAGCCACCTTAGTCGCTGAATAATGGGTCGGTAGAGCGTCAAAATGAGCGTATTTTGTGAACCGATCGATCACTACCAATATATTTTTGACACCAAAGGAATTCAGCAGCCCCACAATGAAGTCCATGACCAAATCATCCCAAACGCGTTCTGGTTTTTCGAGCGGTTGTAGCAAACCGTAAGGAGCTGTTGGAGAATACTTGATGGTTTGGCACACCAAACAGGCTGAGACAAATTTGCGCACATCTTTGCGCATACCAAGCGAAAAAAAAAATTGCTCCTAAACGTAGAAATGTCCTGTCCGCCCTTGCATGACCCCCAAAGGGTGTTGCGTGAAATTCAGTGAGTAGTGACTGCTTGAGTGAGGAGTGTTGACTGACAAAAAGCTTGTTGCGAAAATAAAGCAGGCCATCTCGGATTGAATATTGTGTTGCATCTAATTGGCCTTGTTGAAGCTGGTCATGAAGTATACGGATATCCGGGCAAGTTATGTTTTCTTGGCAGAGCTCTTCCAAAAAATCAAAGCGGCAAGTGCTCAAGGCTAAGTGGCACGACACTAAGCCAGCCTCGTGTTGGCGGGAGAGTGCATCCGCTGCTGAATTCGTTCTACCAGCCTTGTAGTCAATGGAAAATTGAAATCCCACTAGTTTCCGAATGAAATGTTGCTGCTCGGGAGTTTGAATAACTTGCGTGAGTAGTTTTCTAAAACTCTTGTGATCGGTGCGGATTGTAAAATGTCTACCAAAGAGATATTGGCGCCATTTAGACACCACTTCCACGATGGCTCTCATCTCTTGGATGTAGGCGGATACTCCCATAAAGTGAGGCCCAAGTTTCTTGCTAAAATAAGCCAAGGGGTGTCCTTCTTGCATCAATACACCCCCAATGCCCACATTAGAAGCATCGATTTCAATCACAAACTCCTTAGTAAAACCCGGCTGCCGCAAAACAGGGATCTCGGTCATGGCTTGTTTTAAGAGGGCGAAGGTCGTGGTTGCTGTCGGGGTCCAATGGAACTTGTCTCGCTTCAACATGTCAGTCAATGGTGCCGCCACAGTCGCGTAATGAGCCACAAACTGGCGGTAATATCCTGTAAGACCCAGAAATCCACGAAGTTGTTTCAAAGTAGTCGGCTGTGGCCATTTAACCATGGCTGTAATCTTTGATGGATCGGATTGTACCCCTTGTGAAGAAACCAAATGCCCCAAGTATTCTATTTTTTTATGGAAGAACTGACATTTGCTAGCCTTGGCCAAAAACTGATGGTGACACAGTGAGTGTAACACTTGCCGAAGGTGTGTAATGTGAGCCTCCTCTATCTCGCTGTAAACCAGAATGTCATAAAAAAAAACAATAACACAATCTCGTAAAAATGGCTGAAAGACATGGTTCATGGCTGCCTGAAACGTCGAAGGAGCGTTCGTAAGACCGAAGGGCATAACCACAAATTCATAATGGTCGTCGTGGGTGCGAAATGCCGTCTTGTGTATATCTCTAGGGTCCATACGGATTTGATGATAGCCCGCTCTAAGATCCAATTTAGAAAAAACCACCGCCTTCGTCAACTCATCAAGGAGTTCGTCAATGGTCGGAATAGGAAATCTATCCTTGATGGTGATGCTATTGAGTGCTCTATAATCCACCCAAAAATGCCAGGACCCATCCTTTTTCTTTACTAGTAGCACGGGTGAGGAATAGGGGCTGGTGCTAGCTTGAATAATGCCCGCTGTCTGCATTTCATTAACCAACTGCTCCATCACATATTTTTGAAAATAAGGGTACCTATAAGGCCGTACATTCACCGGCAATGATCCTGGCTGCAAGAGAATCTTGTGGTCCACTGTTCTATAGGGCGGTAGCTATTTTGGTTCAACAAACACATCAGAAAATTCAGAGAGAAGTCCCTTACCTAGCGATGGAAATGTAGCTTCTAGCTCGGCCAACTCAGGTGCCATCGGGTTTGTGTCCTCCATTACAGCCATCAGTCTATACAGCCCATGGACCTCTCCATCACACAAGAGTGTCGTGAACTGAGAATAGGATAATTAGTGCGGAGACATGTCCTGTGATCCGGCCAGCTTCACTACACTACCTTGCCAAGAAAACTCCATCGTTAAGGCTTTATGGTCATGTATACAAGGGCCCAGAGTCTATAACCATTGCATACCCAGCACAACATCGAGACCGTAGATTGGCAGGATGTATAAATCAACAACAAACAGATGCCCCTGCAAAACCAGCTCAACATCCCGACACAGTTTCGAACATATCAGAAAATTTCCGTTACCCATGTATACTTTGAACCGTTTTGTTTTCTCCCATGGCAAGCGTAACTGAGTAGCCAAAGATTCCTGAATGAAATTGTTATTGCTGCCGGTATCAATCAGCACTTCGAGCTTTTCTTCCCCCTGTTTGGCCTGTATTCGAAAAATCTGAGGATTAGCTGAGTTTGATAAGGCATTCAAGCTAACCTCATCGACGTTATTGTCTTCCCCATCAGCCGTCTCTTCCTCCTCCGGTGAGAGTAGTGTACCATTATCTTCATCTGTACCACATAAAACCAAAACCTGATTCTTACATTTGTGACCAAAACTGTATTTCTCATCGCAAGTGAAACAAAGGCCACACTCTCTTTTATCCCGCATCTCAGACGGAGTCAATTGTTTAATGGGCAGAGGCGCCGCGGCTTGCTTAGCTCCCGAAAACGATTGGGTATTTGAGTGGGTTCCTGTAGGAATGATGAAACCCGGTCCACTGATTGGTGACCCCAAATTCTACCCCTGTTTAGGCAGCCACCCGGAACGAGTATTGCTCGCCCGTGAACGACTCACCATATCATCATTCCGATCTTCAAATAATTGCGCTTTGGCCATGGTATCCGCTAAATCACAAGGCCGAGAGATTAGTAATTCACGACGAATCTCAAGCTTCAAACCCCACACAAAGGAGTTCAAATACATCTGCTCTGAAACCCCAGTAATCTTCGTCATAAGCTCCTCAAATTCAGCTCTGAATTGAGATACCCGCCCTGTCTGTGTGAGCTTAGCTATACACCCCAGTGGATCATCATAAACTGAAGCTCCAAATCGCATCCATAAAACGCGAATGAATGAATCCCAATCTGCAAAGCCGCCCCCCTTCTCCATCCACTGAAACCAAGTTGATGGTGTTCCATCCAAATGAAAAGCAACCACCAATAGCCTCAACATAGTATCGACCCTATAAAGATCAAAAAATTTATTGATCTTATAAATCCAATCATCCACCTCACTGCCATCAAATCTCGGTACCTTAACCCTTAATGACTTAAGGATTGAATTCACCTCACGGCAATCGGTTTCGGCATCTGAGTGTCTACCCACTGATCGAGTCGGCAATGGAGCTATGCTGTTCTCATCGCCATGGCCTGGCGACGATGGAGGCGAAACGTGCGACAGGCACTCGTCGAGTATCGTGCAGAGTTCCTCCATCTGCAGTGTGGCTCATTGCTCCAGCTTCTAGTCCAATTCTTTGCTCATATTCTGGAAAAGTTGCACAATGTCTTCGTTCTTCATCCTGAGAAAAGATGAAGGCAATGAAAGCACCGATGTTAGTAAACTGCCTTCTTCAAGACAAGGCCAATCTCCCCAGCAAACTAATTGCTAATTTCATTCATGATAAAAACCAGTAATTACAATTATTCTACTTATATGTCTATGCAATTGACTCAAGTTCACAGCAGTTGGTTACAAACATCTCACTCACTCTCAGTGACCCAGCTTCAGCACGTAGTCCCTTAGCCAGCCGGGTCTCACACGTCCGCGCCTGCTCCGAGCCGTCCCTGACTCTACTCAGCCGAGTGCAGCTCCTTCTCCCCCGTCCGGCTTACTACTTTCTTCAGGCACCTCTTCCCGAGTCGCTCCACTTTCTTCCAGCTGGGCCAGTTCTTTCTCTAGCCTTTTCCTTTGTTCCTGGGATGCCTCCAAGTTGAGTTGTATTGGGCCTATTGTCTGGGCCTCTCTAACATAAACTACTTTTTCTAGCCTTTGTTATTGGTGCACCTGGTGTCCATGTTGACCCAAATAAAGTTCGAACTATTCAGGAATGGCTTACTCCCTCTACTATCCACGACCTTCGTAGCTTTCACAGGCTGGCTACATTTTATATGCGATTCATTCAAAATTTCAACACCACTTTGGCCCTCCTGACTGTTTATTTAAGGGTTGGGTAAATTCCAATGGAGTCTCATTCAAGATGAATGTTTTCAACATATTAAGTATATCATATGTAGTGTTCTTGTCTTGGCCTTACCTGATTTTGATAAACGTTTTGAGGTTGAATTAGATCCCTCCATAATTGGCATCAACGTTGTCTTATCTCAAGAAGAGCGACTTATTGAATTCTTTAGTGAAAAACTTAACGAAGCACGACACAAATGGACTGTATATGAGTAAAAACTTTCCCCATTGTACGTGTAAGGATTTTACCGTCTAAACCCTACACTAGTTCAACACATAGAGAAGAAAAACCAGAGATGTAGATGAGATTCAAAAGGAAAAAGAAATTAAAACGCAGTGATTTATTTAGGTTCACCCCAAAATGGACCACTTCCTCGTTGAGCTCGCCTCAGGGATGCAACTCGATTCTTTCACTAATCAATCAGAGTTTTAGCTACAGCAATGGAGGATCCAAGTCACAAAACAACTGGTAAGCCCCAATACTCTTCTCTTTCTCACTTTTGTTTCTCAGTTTATGAACTATTCTCTCAATCTGACATTCTCTCTTTTCTTTCTTTACATGAACACCTCACGAGTATACTCTCCCTCTCTCTCTCAAGATCTGGAAACGCTCTACTGAAAACGTAGCTTCTCTCTCTAAGATCTGGCTTACTTCTTGGATCAGTCTTCTCTGAACTCTAATCTCTTATTTATAGTTTTTCTGTAGGGATTAATACCTGTAAGAGGTTTTTTAGATCTGGTGAGATTCTGTTAAAGTTGTTGTATTGTTCTGTTTATGAGTTTGTTGTAAATCTTGCCATATTGTAAGCTTTAATTTCATCTTCTTTGTTTATAATCTGATTGTAATTTTGTTTTGATGAGTGCAGCTTATAAGAGAATTTAAACAAAAAATTCCACCTCAATTCTCTTATAAGCTCACTTTAGGTATAGTGAAGAATTCCCTGAGGGTCCTCACTCAGTTAGTAATGGTTAGCCTCCATTACCAATTCCTAACAAGCTTATTTAGTGTCTGAACTTAGCTAGGTTTACTACCTTAATACCCATATCCGCAAGATTCTCTTCTGTAGGTACTTTTTTGACCTTGACCATTCCTTGAGTCACCTGATCCCTAATAAAATGATACTTGATTCCCACATGTTTAGTCCTCTCATGAAACACAAGATTCTTACACAAGTGTATACAACTCTGACTATCTGAGTAGATTGTAGGGGTTTCCTTTAGCAGCTTTAACTATTCCATTAGGCCCTTTATCCAGATAGCTTCCTTTATAGCTTCAGTTACAACTACATATTCAGATTCTGTTGTAGATAGAGCCACCAAATGTTGCAATTGTACTCTCCAACTTACACAGTTGCCTCCTACTAGGAAGAAATAGGCAGAAGTAGATTTTATATTATCCCTATTACTTGCATAGTTAGCATCACTGAATCCTTCAACTAGATTGCAATTTAGTTGCTTAGAAAACTTAAGACCAACCTCTGTAAATCCCAATAGGTACCTGCAAACCCATTTCATAGCATCCCAGTGTTCCCTCCCTGGATTTGACATATATTTTCTAAGTACACTTATAGCATAGGCTAAATCAGGTCTAGTACATACCACAAGATACATGATTGATCCTACTGCATTAGAATAAGGGACTTTACTCATAGCTTCTTTGTCTGCTTGAGTTTTAGGGCATTGCTCCTTATTGAGATAATACTGATTCGCCATGGGTTGTTTTATTGTCTTTGCTTCCTTCATTGATAATTTGTCTAGTACTTTCCTTATGTAATCTTCTTGAGTAAGAGTTAATACTCCTTTGTCTCTGTCTCTCTGTATACATATACCTAGGATCTTAGTTACAGTCCCTAAGTTCATCTCAAATTCTGACTTAAGCCACTTCTTCATTAGCTCTATCTTGGTTCTTTCTTTACTTATTATGAGAATATCGTCCACATAGAGTAGTAGATAAATAACATCATTCATATTAGATCCCTTAGAATATAACCAAGTATCATAATAACTTCTAGTAAAGCCTTTGTTCTGCATAAAAGCATCAAATCTCTTGTTCCACTGTCTCAGGGACTGTTTGAGTCCATATAGAGATTTAATGAGCTTGCATACCATATTCTCTTTTCCAGTGACTTCAAAATCCTTAGGCTGCTCCATGTATATGTCTTCTTCCAATTGTCCATGTGGAAAAGTTGTAGTAACATCCATCTTATCCACTTCTAGTTCATACTGAGTAGCAATAGATAGCATAATCCGAAAGGTTTTATACTTAACAACTGGTGAAAAAAATTATGTGAAATCAATCCCTTCCTTTTGTGTGAAACCCTTAGCAACTAGTGTGGCCTTGTATTTTACTGGTTCTTCCTTGCTATTTCCTTCTTTTAGCTTATAGAGCCATTTGCAAGCAACTACACCTTTACCCTTAGGTCTTGGTACAAGCTTCCAGGTTCTATTTTTCATCAATGAGTCCATTTCCACCTCCATAGCTCTAATCCATTGTTTAGAATACTTATCCCTCATAGCCTCTTCATAGGTATTGGGTTATGTCCTGTCCAGACCAATAGCACTTACAAATGCATATGCAAGTACTTCTTCCCAAGCATTGAAACTAAATTTTTGGGTTGGTTTAGGAACTCTCTTTGTTCTATCTCTTGTTAGTTGATAGTCTGATAAGGTTCCTGGCTCTTATTGTACCTCTGCAGTATGTTCCACCTGACCAGTGTATTCATCTAAATTCTGTTCTAGTTGGGCAGGTTCCTCTTGAACATCTTCTTCTTGTTCCACCTGAACCAAGTCGGGTTCAGGTTGTGTTTTCCTTGAATGACTAGTTTCTGTTTGGTAGTTTATTGTAGTTCCTGCATGGTGTGTTATGAGAAACATCTGCACTAGAATTATAGTTAGTAGCACATGGAAAAATATCTTCTTTGAAGATAACATCCCTGCTAATAATAGTTTTAAATCCAAAATTTTCTTTAACCCACAACCTATACCCTTTTGTACCTTCAAGATATCCTAAGAAAACACATTTTAGAGCCCGAGGTTCTAGTTGACCCATACTTTGGTGTGCATAGGCTACACAACCAAATACTCTAAGGTTAGATAGGTTTGGTGGCTTTCCTGACCATTTTTCCTCTGATGTTTTGCACTCAATGGCACTAGAGGGACACCTATTGACTAAATATGCAATTGTTAAAATAGCTTCTCCTCAGAACCCCTTAGCTAAACCTGATTGTAGCAATAGACACCTTACTTTATTCATTAGGGTCATATTCATCCTCTCGGAAAAGGGTTAGCCTAACAATTCTATGTCTTTGAATTCCTACTTCTCTACAGTAAGAATCAAATTGATCATTACAGTATTCTAGGCCATTATCCGTCCTTAGGATTTTAACTTTGTGATTTGTGAGGTTTTCCATAAGTGTCTTCCATTGAGTAAATTTTTTAAAAGCTTCACTCTTGTGTTTTAGTAGAAAAACCCAAACCTTCCTAGAATAGTCATCTATGATAGACATAAAATAAGAACAACCCCCTTATGTTGACACCTTTTATGGATCCCATAAATCTAAATGCACATATTTTAAAATCTCCTTTGATTTTTGTGTGCCAATGTTAAATTTTAGCCTATGATGCTTACCAAGAATACATGATTCGCAGAAGTCAACTTTACTTACTTTGTCCTTACCAAATAGGTTTTCTTTGCTTAGAATTTGTAGCCCCTTTTCACTGATATGTCCAAGTCGTCTATGCCATAAGATAGCCTTTTGATCTTCATTTTCTTGTGTCATTGTATTGTTGCATTGGGCCACTGGTTCTCCTTGTAGGTAGTATAAGCCTTCATGCTTGTGCCCTTTTACGATAATCATTGCCCCTTTACTCAGTTTCATTATACATGCCTCAATTGTACTCACAATACCCATGTCATCTAGAACACTGATTGAAATTAGATTTCTAGCTAGATTAGGAACAAACCTGACACCAATAAGTGATCTTACATCCCAATCAAACATTTTAAAACTTACTATACCTGATCCTTCTATTTGACATGATTGGTTGTTTCCCAAAATGACTTTCCCTCCTGTTGATTCCCTGAAATCAGTCAAAAATTATTTTGTGTTAGTCATATGGAAAGTACAACCTGAATTGAGAATCCAGTCATCTTTGAATGTTGTTGCCGATACATATACTTCTTCACTATCATAACCATCACTTATGTTAGCCTGTTCTGATTTATGTTTGAAAGAATGGTAGTCAGATTTGTTTGTCTCTGAATCTTGTCTCTCTGTCTTGAACTTGTTCTTCCTGTTGAGGTAGTAGCAGTCTCTTTTATAGAGACCTGGTTTTCCATAATTATAACACCCTTTGTAGTCATTTGGCTTTTTTGAGTTTGATCTGCCTCTGTGATTATTTGGTCCCTTTGAGTGCCCCCTATGTTGACTTCTGCCACGATTATGATTGCTATATGACTTCTTGTGCTGAGGCTTGCTCTGACTAAGATTCAATTCACCATGAGAAGAACCCAACTTTTCATTTTTAATCTCTAGGTCTTTAGATTTAAGGGCTGTGATTACTTCTTCAAGTGTAATCTCAGTTCTGCCATATTTGATGGTTGTCTTCACCTCCCTATATGATTCTGGTAAAGAGTTGAGCATAATGATAGCTTGGTTTTCATCACTTAGGGATTCATTTTCTCTTGAATTAGCTAGCTCAATGTGCATTCTTAAAAACTCATCTAGATTCTGCTCAAGAGTCTTAGCATGACTCATTTTGTATCCAAAGATCCTCTCCTTTAGGAATATCTTGTTAGTAAGTGACTTCTGTTGAAAGTGCTCTTCAAGCTTCTTCCACATCTTGGCAGGGGTTTCTTCTTTATCTACTAATCTAATAATTACATCTGATAGATTAAAGATAATAATCCCAGTAGCTGTCTCCAAGAGTTCTTCTTGCTGGATCTTGGATGTATTTTCAAGCCATTCGAAACAGATGAAAGCCTTGGACTCTCTGACTTGGGGCGGGCCACGACAGTTTTGTTTGGAGCCACGACACTTGAAGGGTTTTTGAGCCTGGGGATGGTTTTGAATGCAGGAACTCAAACCTAAGGGCTCGGGATCGATCCTACTACCCAGTTTAGTATAATTCGACGTCCCGAAGGCTAGGACTCTATCCGGAAGCCTTTATTTGCTCATTTTGACGAGATTCTCTATTGGTTGTGACTAGGTTATTGCTAGGGGCTCGGAACCAAAATCGTGCTCGAGGGTCGTTCTTAATATACATTGCATGTAATGCCCCAAATTTCCTAATAAGGTTTAGGGCCTTGATTAGGAGGCCAGGAGGGCCATAATTGCTTTATTATGTTATTAATTGATAATATGCATGTTTAGGTGTATTAAATATGCATGTGAACCCATTTCTGAGTAATTGGGTGATTTTCATATTTTGGCCATTTCGGGCATATTTGGCATATATGTGATATGTGTGTGGTGCTTTATTATTGTTTGGTTATGCTAGGGTTACTCAGCACAAGACGATCCTAGGAGGTAAGCTAGTGGGAAGTCACAACGGGATTTATTCTTGACTCGGAGTGAGTCAAGGGGTATTTAGAGCATTACCGGGTTATTGGGTAATGAGAATTAATATTTGATGATAGATTGGGAGTTAGTAAGATCAGGGGGAAATTCTGGAGGTTTTGACTATTTTGTCCCCGGGGGTGTTTTCGGGACCCCGAGTGTTAGGATTTGGTTGAGGCTACTTAAGCTTGAAGTAACCTTTTAAAAGAATAAAACGAACATTTTGTACATTCTCTCTCCCTTAAAGTTCCATTTTCGTCTCCCGATGGCATTTTCGAAGGTAACTTGAGTTCTAGGACTCTGATTCAAGCGAGGATCGAGGCATAGTAATCCCAGGAAAGATTAGAAGCTTATAACCGGAGGATTTAGCTGGAAACAACTCAATTGGAGGTAATTCAAGTTTTAAGTTCTAAGTTTTTAAAGTTTCTAAGCTTGAATTGGATTTTGTGCTTTGGTGAGTTTTTAATTGATTTGAGACTTGGGTTTTATGGGTTTTGGATCATGGGGATGTTTGGGAACTTTGATTTTGGGATTTGGAGGTGTTTGGATAGGTTTTAAAAGTGGAAAAATGAAGAAAAGTGGCTGGTGCGAAGTTGGGCCGCGACCCTGTTCTAGGGCGCCGCAGCCCTAGCTTGATGAAGGTGGAGGAGGCTCTGCCAGGTGGGCCGGCCACGGCATGGTCCTTGGAGGGCCGCGACCCTTAAGGGAAAAGTTTCCCAAAAGTGTGTTTTTGTGATGGAAAATTAACTCTAAGGGCCTGGGATCGATCCTACTACTTAGTTGAGTGGGATTCGATGTCCCGGAGGCTTGGGTTGAATTTGGAAGTATTTATTTACTCATCTTGATGAGGTTTTATATTATGGTTGTGACTAGGTTATCACTAGAGACTTGTAATCAGGGTCGTGCTTGTGGATCGTTTATTGGTAACCTGTGCTTGGACCAAAGGTAAGAAAACTGCACCCCATATGTGACATGCATGGTTATTCTTGATGCATGTTGGATGTTTAAAGGTAAACATTGATAGCATATTGAATGCTTAGCAATCTTGCTCATTTGCATATGGTTATTATTGAGGCATGCTGGATGATTAAGTGTGATGCATGTGGTGCACGAGAAACATGTGATTAGGGCATGCCATGAATATTGAATATGAGATTGTTCAGAGCTTGAGCCTCTGTGTGTATGCATGATCTTAATTGTGCTAGTAATTGTTAAGTAAGCATGCTAAATGCTCTGTATTTGGATATTAGACATATGATATATGTTGGTAGCATTGCTTACTTGTGCATGGCCCTGATCACTCAGATTTGGCATTGGTTGTGTGTTACCGACCTGGGAGCCAGTAACGGCATAAGCGTCATGAACGCTGGGCCGATAAAAGATTAGATCTAATCGACATTCTGCATTAGATGACTCAACAAGAGCATTAATGCCGGACCGACCTCAAGTTCGATGAAAACTAAAAGTGCTTGTATGACTTACCCATCAGTCATTCATCTCTTTAAGCTAGTGAGTACCCATCAATCACTCATCTGATAGAGCCATTGCAAGAAAGCCCAGGTAACAGTTTTGTTACACGGCTATGGGCACTGAGCCCCATGGTGACTTGCTTGTTAGTCACTCAGTGTGGTTAACAGAACCTCAAAGTGATATTCACTCATCTGTTCAGGGCTTTAAGCTCTGTATGATCATTTTGATCATCATTTGCATGGATTTGGGTGCTGAGCCCCGTAGTGACTTGCTTGTCGGTCACTCAGTATGGTTTACCATAACCTCTAGTGTTAAATCACTCATCTGATTAGGATTGACTTGATAATCATCCAATCAGAAGGGCATGATTTCTTATCCTGGATACCCCAGCATTGTTTGAACTTATTTGCATGCTTGAATAAAGCTATGTTTACTAGGCATGCCAGATATGATTTGATATCATAATATGATTGTTCATGAGCATATTGAGTTTTCTTGCTGGGCTTCGGCTCACGGGTGCTATGTGGTGCAGGTAAAGGCAAAAGAAAGCTGGACCATCCTTGAGTTGGAGAGCTTAGGTGACGATGTGTACATATGCAGCTGCTCGACCGCCACGGCCGAGGTTTGAAGGAAAGGAGCTAGGGTTAAACCCTGTTTTGCCGCTTAGATCGGCTAGTTGTAAATATTTTGTTGTAATAAACCTTTAAATTATATTTTTGAGATCCCAATGTATACAGTAAACGTTCTAGTGAAACGTTATATCCTAACCAAATTTTTAATCCCTAAACCGCTAATCATACTTAGTTACACGTTTATGGCCAAATGACTCGATTAGCGAGTTTAGCACTGTTTGCAATGTGCACTGTAACGGTCCCTAGAGTTGGGGCGTTACATTGCACTTGGACCTAAGGTAAGAAAACTGCACCCAATGGGTGATATATGTGATTAGGGCTTGGTCGGGTTATTGATTATAACTATGAATAGGGCTCGCCCCTGAGAATGAACGTAATTTAGGTTATGCTTGAATGCTTTATGTCTGGATAATTTTTTAATGAATGCTTGCCTTTTTTGCATAGGTAGGGCTTGGCCCCATTAAGGAACATGGTTATTACTGTGTTTGTGTTTGATTGGTTAAGATACCATGATTTATATGTATGCACACTTGTATTTTCTGAAGTATGCTTATCTGTATCTGTGTCTGTTTGTCTGGTTATCTGAATGTCTGATTAAAGCCTTGACTTATTAGTCAAGAGCAACAATAGGGCATTGCGCGCTGGTCGAGAGGCTTAGGCCTAATGAGGGACGTACTATTACGTTCGCCGACCCTATGGTCGTTGGATGACAAAGCACTTGGCTAGCTTTATCGCTAGTTACTCAAAGCTAAGGGCAAGAGCCCCAAGTGACTCTATGGTCACATAGCTAGGGCAAAGGGCCCTAGGTTGTCTCTATGGTCATCTATTCAGGGCATCGGGCCGCAAAATGATCCAACGATCATTTATTTGTAATTGTATGCATGCATGAGTATGTTATTACTACTGGACATGCTAGATATGTATCTGGAATCTGTATTTACTGTTCGTGGACATGTTTAAGTTTTCTTGTTGAGCCTTGGCTCACGGGTGTTATGTGGTGCAGGTAAGGGGAAAGGAAAGCTAGACCAGCCATGATTTGGAGAGCTTCGGTGGCGACGTGTACATTGCGACTGCTCGACCATCACGACCGAGGATATCTTAGAGGAACTAGGGTTGTATCTCTTAATTTTCCGCTTAGGCCGGCTGGTTGTACTTTTGATTTATGTATACCCTTTTAAACATCTCTTTGTAACATTTTGGGATCCTATGTATGTATTAAACTTTTAAATAAAAATTCAACGTTTCCTTTGACCAAAAATTTTAACCCTAACCCTTGACATTAACCTTAGTTAAACATTTATAACCAAATGGCTTGATTAGCAAGTCTGACACCATTTAAAGTACACAGTGTAACTGTCCTGGATTAGGAGGACGTGACAACTTGGTATCAGAGCTGCCAAGGTTTAAGAGTTTCTGAAGACTGGCCGGGCATGTACACTCGCCATTAAAGACAAGCTTGTCTTAGGGTTTGGTAACTACTTATGTGATTTAGTATTTAACTATTTAAATAAATGTATACGCCTTATCTGCATGCCTTATTAAGGAGTGTGAGATATTCTGATAGGGCCTAGCCCTTGACTGTTGTATGAATGATAAAGATATGCTTATTAGCTTTGTTCTTGATTGTGAATGCAAAGGAACCACTTGTTAGCGTTGTTATATGGACATGTAGATCAGGACACACTTATTAGCGTTGTTATTTGCATATAGGTCAGGAAATGCTTATTAGCACTGTTAATACTAGCATGGATTAAAGAACATGCTTATTAGCATTGCTATACATGTATAAATGCTTGAACATGCTTATTTGCATCATTAATTGCTTATGAATACCATAAAAGCTTATTAACATCGTTATTTGCTGATGAATGTCAATAAGTGATTATTAGCTCCATGATTGAATGTATTACGTGTTGGCATGCTTATTAGAATTGCATTTTTTTGTTTGTTCGGTCTTGGACCGTCAAGAGGCAAGAGGTATAGTAATTACTTACCTAATGGCTGATTTGATCACTGCAGAGTAGGATAGTTATCAGTATGCTTCCTTAAAGGTCAGAGAGGTTGGTTGGCCAAGAGATACAGGCCAGGGAAGAGAATGACTAGGGCTAGGCCCCACCGCCAGCTCCAGAGAACTGGCAACATGTCATTGCTGATATGCAAGCCAGGT
Source organism: Humulus lupulus (assembly GCF_963169125.1). Taxonomy (NCBI): domain Eukaryota; kingdom Viridiplantae; phylum Streptophyta; class Magnoliopsida; order Rosales; family Cannabaceae; genus Humulus; species Humulus lupulus. The sequence continues at coordinate 17,603,752 of NC_084801.1, read as the reverse complement.
TACAGAGGTAGGAAGATGAGATTCACATCTTGAGACAACAACAGGTTCCAGCAGGGAACCTACAACCCGCAGTACCGGCAGTGTTATAGCCAGTGGTACTAGTGGCAGCACAACCCCAGGCAGGGGGAGATAGATGGGAACCCCTATATGAGAGGTTCAGGAAGCAGCACCCTCCAGTTTTTTAGGGCAGCTCAGACCCACTGAAGGCTGAACAGTGGATGACTATGATAACCAGCATCCTGGATTTCATGGGGGTAGATGGTAATGAGAGAGTGGCCTGCGCCACTTATATATTTCGAGAGGATGCCGAATATGGTGGGAGGTAGTGTCCCTGACTAGGACAGTAAATACTATAGATTGGGAAGAATTCAGAACTCTGTTCAATGAGAAATACTACAATGACGCAGTTAAAGTTGGAAAGGCTGAAGAGTTCAGTAAGTTACTTAAGGGAAATATGTCAGTGACCAATTATTCCTTGAAGTTTGATAGATTGGAAAAGTTTTCCAAGGATTTGTTGCCCACTGATGGGACCAGAAGAGAGAGGTTTCTCTAGGGGCTGCAACCTATGATAGCCCAGGATGTATGTATCACTACTGTGCCAGGAGTGACTACCTATGCACAAGCTGTGGAGAAGGCACTTACAGCTGAGAGCGCAGAGAACAAGATCTGATGCGAGAATGCGGCCAGAAGGAATTCTAGGAGGCTAGGACCTCCATTTTCAGGCTTTGGTAGGGGCAGAGGCCCTAGTAACCAAAAGAGAAAATCTCCAAATACAGTTTCAGCTCTAAGGCAAGATAGGAGGCCACGGGGCATATAGATAGGTCGCTAGGGTGGCGGTGAGACCTGGAAAGCATTCCCAGAGTGTACTCAGTGCTGGAGGCGGCATATTGGGGAATTTCGGGCGAAGGCCTACTTCATCTGCGGGAGTGTGGGACACCTGAAGAAGGACTGCCCGAAAGCCAAAAAAGAAGAGCCCAAGAAGGTGGATAGCCTGATGCCAGCTCGAGTGTTCACCTTGACCCAAGCAGAGGCCGAGGCTAGTCCCTCGGTGGTTACAGGTTAGTTTTTTAGTGTTGGGACCTTTTTATACTGTTTTGATTGATTTGAGTGCTACACAGTCTTGTTTTTCCAGTAGGATCATTGATGGCCTGTGTAGACCTATCCTATGGGGTTTGGTACAATGCTGCCTATTGGGGAGTTAGTGGTTTCCAAGAGATAGGTCATATAACTGCCAGTGACAGTGAATGGCATGGAGTTGTTAGTTGACTTGATAGAGTTGTTTATGAATGAATTTGATATAATTCTATGTATGGACTGGTTAGAAAAGTATGGGGCAACGATAGATTGCAAGAAGAAGATGGTAACCTTTGAGCCTTAGGGTGAGGATCCCTTTGTATTTATTGGCACTGTGCATGGACCCCATACACCTATGATATTTGTACTTAGAGCTAGAGAACTATTGCACGAGGGACGCATATGATTCTTAGCTAGTGTGGTGGATACCACTTAGGTCGTGCCAGTGGGACCATGACAGACTAGATTAGTCTATGAGTTTTTGGATGTGTTTCCAGAGGATCTGCCAGAGTTACCTCCACATAAGGAGATAGAGTTTGTGATTTAACTGGGTCCAGGGACAGAGCCAGTGTCTAGAGCACCTTCTAGGATGGCGCCAACAGAGTTGAAAGATCTAAATGTTCAATTACAAGAGTTACTAGACTTGAGTTTTATCAGGCCCAATTTCTCGCCTTAGGGCAAACCAGTTCGCTTCGTGAAAAAGAAAGATGGTTCTCTAAGGATGTGTATCGATTATAAAGAATTGAAAAAGTTGACTATTAAGAACAAGTATCCTCTGCCAAGGATTGATGATCTGTTTGATTAGTTACAGGGCAGGACGGTATTCTCCAAGATAGATCTTCGATCTGGTTATCACTAGCTGAGGATCAGGAAGAAGGATATACCGAAGACAACTTTTCGCACCAAGTATGGGCATTATGAGTTTTAGGTGATGTCATTTGGACTGACTAATGCCCCAACGACATTTATGGATCGATGAACAGGGTGTTCAAAGATTACCTGGATTGGTTTGTGATCATCTTTATCGATGATATATTGGTATACTCCCATTCAGAGACAGAGCACGAGCAGCATCTCATATTAGTACTACGGAGGCTGAAAGAGCACAGGCTGTAAGCAAAATTCAAGAAGTGTGAGTTTTGGCTACCACAAGTGACTTTCTTAGGTCACATAGTCAGTAAGGATGGAATTATGGTTGATCCAGCGAAGATTGAGGCGGTCAGAGATTGGTCAAGGCCGAAGAATACTTCAGAGATCAGGAGTTTCTTGGCATTGGCAGGTTATTACATATGATTTGTGAAAGAGTTTTCCAAGATTGTGTCACCACTGAAAGAGTTGACATGCAAGAATTGGAGATTCATATGGTCAGACAGGTGTGAGGATAGTTTCCAGGGACTGAAGAAGGACTTAATCACCGCTCTGTTTGGAACGGTTCCTACTGCGCAGCGGAAATTGCAGTAATGGTATACAGCAAAAAATTTCATATAAACAATCTTTATATGAGGATCTTTTAATATGTAATATGTTAATCAATATATATATATATAACATGTACATGAAAAATAATACGAAATGATTTACCTCTTGTAGCCTATCAAGAATCATTGAATCTTTTCTTATGTATTTCGATATTCCTATTCTTGCTTGAGTACTCACACCTAGATCTTTCAAGATGTTCTCTACATCTCAAGATGTGGGTGGGCACATAGAGAACAAGGATTAATCTTGTGAATCAAAAGTATTCTCAACACATGAGACTTTTGATTATAGGCTAGAGAGAATAAGCTTTGCTTTTGTGAAAAAACAAATGATAGTTTTTATTCTTTGTAAAAACTTGATCAGACTTTTTTTTTTCTATTTTCTATCATATAAAATATATAGGCATTATTACCATAATAATAATAATAATAATAATGAAGAAGAAAATCAATCATCTTTTATAATAATAATGATAATAGACAAAAATATAACTTTCCATTTTAAAACCCCTTTTAAAATGTTTAATTAATTAATTAAAATAAAAATTAAAAACCAATATCTGATAACATCATATGTGCCACACACATAGAGCAATCCAAGCCCTACATGTGTGGCCTATCCCTGAAAAATAGGATTTTTATTTTTTCATGTATTTTTTATTTTAATTAATTAATAATTATATATTCAAATAAGGTATCATCTTTTTAAGGAAAAAGATAACAACTTGAATTTCAAATTCAAAATTCAAAATTTGAAGTTCATTATCATCTTATTATTAATTAGATAAATATAATAATCAAAACTAATTTTGACTATCCATATTTATTTATTCACACTTAAATAAAATAATTGATTAAAATCAATTGACTCTATTTCCACACAATTTCAAAAATTTCACAAATGCAGTAATAAATTGTGCAACTTCAATTATCACATAATTGCACATATATCTCGAAGAATAAATATTCTCTAAAATAGCTCATTCATAATTTAACCCTTGTATCAACTCTTACATTAAATAATTCCAAGCTCCAATAAATAAAAGATTATTAACCAAAACTCTTTGATTCAATAATCATATTTATTGATCTGATTATTCCACTATAAATACGAGACTGAACTCTTGAGAGTTAAAGACATAAATTTACTGAGTACTTTATTGTAACCATGTAGTAGTAGTAGCAACAGCAACAGTAGTAGCAGTAATAGTAGTAGTAGTAGTAGTAGTAGTAGTAGTAGTAGTAGTAGTAGTAGTAGCAGTAGTAGTAGTAGTAGTAGTAGTAGTAGTAGTAGTAGTAGTAGTAGTAGTAGTAGCAGTAGTAGCAGTAGTAGCAGCAGCAGCAGCAGTAGTAGTAGTAGTAGTAGTAGTAGCAGTAGTAGAAGTAGTAGTAGTAGTAGAAGTAGCAGTAGTAGCAGTAGTAGTAGTAGTAGCAGCAGCAGCAGCAGCAGCAGTAGTAGTAGTAGTAGTAGCAGTAGTAGCAGTAGTAGCAGTAGCAGTAGTAGCAGTAGCGGTAGTAGCAGCAGTAGCAGTAGTAGCAGTAGTAGTAGTAGCAGTAGCACCAGCAGTAGCAGTAGTAGTATTAGTATTTTAGTTTTCGTGGTTATTGGTTCAAGCCGGGATATAATTGGAAACTTGTAGAAATAGTTTTGGATTTTATAAGTTTAACATATGGTTTAGAAATATTAATTTTAACTTAAGGTTTGATTAATATACCTGGTCCTAGAAATATTATTTATTATAACCTAAGGCGTAGATAGAATAATTAAGAACATGACACTTGACACATGTATGATTATTAAGGATTTAAGCATTTTGGATGAATAAATTAATAAATGATAGATCTAGAAGGTCTAGAACCTTCCAACAGTTGTTAGGATTACGTTTTACTCAGTCAAAGTGGTTTAAAAAAATTTCAAGTGTGTTGAAAGTGTGCAAAAACGTGTTTGAAATATCAGCGTATGCCGATATATCGCAGTTATAGGGGCTGATATATTGCCTATGCTTGATACGAAAAACACGTCGACTTCGCACGAATGAAACCATGGAAGCTCGGGGCACAAGTAGGGGCGATATATCACCTATAGGAGGCGATATATCATCTCCAAGAGCCATTTTTAAATTTTCATAAAATCCTGAACTAGAAACAACCCTCAACAACTTTTACTCATTCCTGAACATTTTTGACCGAGTTCTGGGCATTTGTTGAACTTCAAATTTATTCAATTTTTAATCATTTATTTATTTATTTTAAAAGGAGTTAGTTTCACTCCTTGAACTCTATAAATAGGACCCTTAACGTAGCCATTTTCATCATCATTCAAACACATTTTAGAGCCTTCAAGCTGCTAAAGTTCATTCTAGAGAGAAACACTAGGGTTTTGGGGTTAAAGCTTTCAAATATAAAGCTTTTCTAACATTTTGGAAGTAAGCTTTTGTGTGATTTCAGTGTTTGAGGTATAGATCGAAACTCTAGGCTATCTAAGGTGCCGTTAATATTCAGGTCTAGTCCATTTCAATTCTTCGTATTCTTTTCTTTTCAAAATCCTAACTTTTTTTAATGATTTTTGGTTAGGTGTTCATTTTCTTTGAATCTTAAGGTCTTTAGGAAGTTACTATTTTGATGGTTTAGATCATCTATTCATTTTCTTTTCTCTAGAGGACTTATGGTTTATTATGTTTGGTTTTAGGAGTTTCCAATCTCGCTCTTGTCTCCAATATTCCAATTTTTGGTAAAGAAAATTAGGTAGTTTATTTTATGACCTAGTTTATGTTTTGTATGACCTAACATTTCAGGTACAATAAAATGGTAAGTGTGTCTGGACCTAAGGTGTCCAATGATGTATGACGGACTTTTGTCCGGGGTTTGATTGCCACCCCCTGTATAAGCACATATCTTTTTATTATATCTGTCTTGTTATTATCATTTATGACCTATAGTTATGATTATGACTTATGACCTATGATTATGACTTAGGCTATGATATGACCTATGGTTTTGTGATGTGATATGATTAGTATAAATAAGTTTTTGTTATGACTCTTGTGTAATTTAGGATATGTTGATTAAATAATTGTATAATTAACTTTTGTTTGTATTTTCCTTACTGGGCTTAGAAGCTCATCCCTTATGATGTTGTTGTGCAGAAAATTGATGATAGAAATGTCGGTGGCGAGTGGAACCTAGGAGCTTCGTGATGTACCCGTGGGGACCATATATTCGAGGAAGATCAAGCGGACCTATTTTTTTTTAAAGCATGTTTATTTTAAATTTTTATTTAAATGTTGCTCATTTTTATGTTAAAGATAATTATTGTATTTTTGTAAAACCATGGATCCATATATTTATTTTCAAGTTTTTATTCAATAAAAGAGCAATATTTATGATTATGACCCAATGCCGTGTTCTCGATAATTTATGAGAAATTAGGGCATTACACATAAAGTGTCCATTGATATAATCATTACATACAAATTAATCCTCTATTGATGATTCATAATTAAATGGGAATAAAATTACTGTTTTACCCTTTTAATTATATCTTGATTCCTAGTGTACCATTGACTTTACTAGTGAGGGTTAATTCATAATCTGATTATGAATTTTATGTCAATAACATTTTCAGTTCCAAAAGCCAACCCAATAGAGAATCATCATTCAATCTATAAGAATGTATAGACTCCATATCTGTTAAGCTATGTCCCTAGCCATATACATCATTGAGTCCCCAAAACAATAGTTCTTAGCCTGATCATTTTGACAAACTGTAACTGATGAATCAAATGATCAAGTGACATATATAGGAGTTTATAGTAACTTCAGGATTAAGATCAGTTTGTATACAATCATCAATTGATATATTTTATAATACTACGAAACAGTATTTAAATAAGTATTATTAAATCACATATGGTCCAGTTCTACATACTCTCAGTATGCAAAGTACCTCCACTAAAGTGCCCTACTACACTAGTAACCCGAATCTAGGTCACATGTATTCATAATACTAGTGGACCGTACTAGCAGTAATTAATCTAAAGATTCTATAACTTTATTTTACTGTGAACTATTTAAGTTCACTATCTCAATCTCGATCCTCTCATACCAATATGAGATTGAGACCACATATATGAACTTGGGATTTTTTTTTATATTTACTTAATATCATTAGCAATAATATAGTACATAAGCTACATATATACAATAATTCAATTCATTTGTTTATTTCATTAAAACTATTGTCTACTACAATTTCTTTAAGGTCACAATTCCCAACACGCTCCAATTCTGAGTCTTCCTATAGATCAGGACAAGTTTGTGGTTTATTGTGACGCCTTGAGGCAAGGCCTAAGTTGTGTCCTTATGCAGACAAGGAAGGCGATTGCCTATGCAGCACGTCAACCGAAGAAGTATGAGCAGAGGTACCCCACACATGATTTAGAACTTGCACCAGTAGTTTCTGCACTAAAGGTGTGGCAGCACTATTTATATGGTGAGAATTGTGAGATATACACAGATCACAAGAGTTTGAAATACTTCTTCACCTAGAAGGATTTGACTATGAGGTAGAGACGTTGGTTAGAACTGGTTAATGATTATGATTGTAAGATCCTCTATCACCCAGGGAAAGCCAACGTGGTAGCAGATGCCTTAAGCCGAAAGGGTCCGAGACAGTTATATAGTGCTAGACAGATATCCAAGGAGTTGGCTAAGGATATGACTATAGCAAGTATTGAGCTAGTGGTGGGCCAGTTAGCCAACTTCACCCTGCAGTCTACTCTTTTAGAGAGGATTAAGGAGAAGTAGTTGAGTGACCCACAGTTGGGAAAGATTAAAGAGGACGTCCTAGCTGGAGTAGCTAAGGACTACACAGTGCCAGACATGTGCATATTGAGATACAAGGATTGGATTTGCTTTCCGATTGACACTGGGATCAGACGGGAGATTCTGGATGAATCTCATACTACCCCTTATTCTCTACATCCAGGCACCACGAAGATGTACCAGGATCTGAAATTTTTATATTGGTGGCTTGGAATGAAGAGGGATGTGGTTGAGTACGTGGCGAAGTGCCTAACCTGTCAGCAAGTCAAGGTAGAGCATTAGAGACCCACAGGGCTGTTGCAGCCTCTGGACATCCCAGAGTGGAAGTGGGAGGACATCACGATGAATTTCGTGGTGGGATTGCCTAGGATAATGGGCTAGCATGATTCGGTCTGGGTCATTGTGGACCGGTATACGAAGTCATCTCACTTCTTACCTTTGAGAATGAACTACACAGTTGACCAATATACAGATCTTTATGTGAGAGAGATAGTACGCCTTCATGGGACTCCGAGGTCTATCGTGTCTGATAGGGATCCTATATTTACTTCCAAGTTTTGGTGAATTTTACAGAAGGTGATGGGTACACAGCGAAATTTTAGTACTGCTTATCATCTTCAAACAGATGGTCTGTCTGAGAGGACTATCCAGATACTGGAGGACATGTTGAGAGCATATGTATTGGACTTTGAAGGGTCCCAGAATAAATATTTTCCTTTGATAGAGTTTTCCTATAATAACAGCTACTAGTTGACTATTGGAGTGACACCCTATGAGATGATGTATGGTAGGAAGTGTAGATAGCCCATGCACTGGGATGAGATGGGCAAGAGGAAATATTTGGGTCTTGAGGAAATTTAGAGGACCACTAAGGCTATTGAAAATATTAGAGCTCAGATGCTTGTGTATCATAGTAGACAAAAGAGTTATTCAGACCCAAAGCGGAGGAATGTGGAGTTTCAAGTAGGAGACTATGTCTTCCTTAGGGTTTCACCACTGAGAGAGTGAAGAGATTTGGGAAGAAGGGCAAGTTGAGCCCTAAGTTTGTTGGACCATTTGAGATCTTGGAGAGGATCGGTCAGGTGGCCTATATGTTGGCCTTACCCCTACACTGTCTAGTGTGCACAACGTATTTCATATTTCTATGCTGAGGAAGTATGTATCAGATGGGACTCATGTGTTAAGTTACGAGGATCTGGAACTATAGACCGATTTATCCTATGAGGAGCAGACAATTCATATTTTAGACAGGAAGGACAAGGTCCTGAGGAACAAGACTATACCATTAGTTAAGGTATTATGGAGGAACAACAAGGTCGAGGAAGCGACCTGGGAGCTGGAGGCAGATATGCAGAATCAGTACCCTGAGTTGTTCAGGTAAAATTTCGAGGACGAAATTTCTGTAAGGAAGGGATAATTGTAATGTCACAAATTACCTAATAAGGCTTAGGGCCTTGATTAAGGGGCCAGGATGGAAAATTATGGTAAATTATGTGTTTATGTGATATATATGTGTATAATTATATGATTATGTGAGTTATATTATAATATGACTAAATATGCATGTGGGCCCGTTTCTTATTAGAAGAGAAATTTTCGTAAGTTGGCTCGTTGCGGGTATATTTGGAATATATGTGCATATGTGTGATATATGTGTGAGACCACATTATTATGTGGATATATTTGGGTTACTCGACACGAGGCGATCCTAGGGAGCAAGTTAGCGGGAAAGTCACAACGGGACCCAATACCCGACTCGGGGTGAATCAATGGGTATTTTGGGTATCTAGTACATTACCGGGTTATCGGGTAACGGGAATGAATAATCGAGGATATATTTGGAGTTAGTGAGATTAAGATGGAATTTTGGGGGATTTTTGACCATTTTGCCATCGGGGACGTTTTTGGTACCCCGAGCCTCGAGATTTACTTAGAGTTACTTAGAGTCTAAGTAAACCACACAAACACCAAAACTGAAGAAAAAACACGTTCACTCTTCTGTTCTCTCTCTCTCTCTCTCTCTCGTTCACACACTCTCTTAATTTTCCATGGGAATTCTTGCAATTTAGGAGGAATCGAGGCTACCTTAGGCTCGGGATTGCTTGGGGAGAAGCTTAGCATTACTTGGGGCAACTAAGGTAATGATTTCCAGCCTTGAATCCCTCTATTTTTTCCGGTTTTAGCTAAGTTTTGGAGTTTAGAAACTTAGTTCTGAATTTTGGGATTTGATGAGGTTTTGGCCAAGTTAGGCTTGGGTTTTGTGTGTTTTGAGGTGCTGAATTGAGTGGGAACTTTACCTTGGGGATTCAGCTATGCTTGGATAGGTTGTAGGTGGATTTTGGCTTGAAGAAAACAAGGAAATTTATGAGTTTTCATGGCCAGCCGCGACCCTATACTTGGGGTGTCGTGACTCTTATGAACAAGAAGGAGAAGGACATGCCAAACATCCATTTGATTCATGGCGCCAGTAGTGGCGCGTCGCGGCGATTGTCTAAACAGAGGAGAGCCTTAGGCTCTCTGAATTGGGGCGGGTTGCGACTCTTTTGTTTTGAGCCGCGACACTTGAAGGGTTTTGAGTGCAGGAACTCAAACCTAAGGGCTCGAGATCGATCCTACTACCTGATTTAGAAGAATTTGACGTCCTGGAGGCTAGGACTCGGTTTGGAAGCCTTTATTCGCTTGTTTTGACGAGATTTTCTATTGGTTGTGACTAGGTTATCGCTAGGGGCTTAGAACAGAGATTGTGCTCGAGGGTCATTCTTAATATACATTGCACTCGGACCTAAGGTAAGAAAACTGCACCTAATACGTGATATATGTGATTAGGGGTTGGTCTAATTGTTGATTATAACTATGAATAGGGCTTGGCCCGATTGTTGATTATAGTGAATAGGGCTCGACCCCTGAGAATGAACGTGATTTAGGTTATGCTTGAATGCTCTTCGTCTGGATAATTGTTTAATGAATGCTTGCCTTATTTGCATAGGTAGGGCTTGGCCCTGTTAAGGAACATGGTTATTATTGTGTTTGTGTTTGATTGGTTAAGATACCATGATTTATATGTACAGATACTTGTATTTTCTGAAGTATGCTTATTTGTATCCGTGCCTGTTTGTCTGGTTATCTGAATGTCTGATTAAAGTCTTGACTTATCAGTCAAGTGCAGTAATAGTGCGCTGCGCGCTGGTCGAGAGGCTTAGGCCCAATCAGGGACATACTATTACGTTGGCCGACCATATGGTCGTTGGATAACAAAGCACTTGGCTAACTCTATAGATAGTTACTCAAAGCTAAGGGCAAAGGCCCCAGGTGACTCTGCGGTCACATAGCTAGGGCATAAGGCCCTGGGTTGACTCTATGGTCATCTATTCAGGGCAGTGTGCCTCAGAATGATCCAATGATCATTTATTTGTAATTGTATGCATGCATGAGTAGGTTATTACTGCTGGGTATGCTAGATATGTATCTGAATATGTATTTACTATTCGTGGACATGTTTAAGTTTTCTTGCTGAGCCTTGGCTCACGGTTGCTATGTGGTGCAGGTAAGGGGAAAGGAAAGCTAGACCAGCCGTGAGTTGGAGAGCTTCAGTGCTGGCGTGTACATATACGGCTGCTCGACCACCACGACCGATGATATCTCAGAGGAACTAGGGTTGTATCCCTTATTTTTCTGCTTAGGCCATCTGGTTGTACTTTTGAGCCTATAAATACAAGGCCCATGGCATCATAAAGAGGATTCAATTCTAATTTTCTGAGAGAATATTTGTATCTGGAGAAATATTGTATTCATTTCATCTGCACTAAAGAAACTCAGTTGACTCAGGTTCATCTGATCTTGAGTGTAGATCTATAATCATAACTCTAAGTGGACTAGGCTATTACCAACACATTGGGGCTGAACCACAATAAAAATTGTCTGTGTCGTATATTTCTCTTGAAGGTTTTTTGTCGTTTTGACGTCTACACGTCGTTGGCCAAAAACTGGTGCTTTCATTGAGAGCCTGAAGAGAAAGACAGACAATCACTGTAGCATTATGGTGCCTAAGAACACCAATGCGGCCTCCAAGAGGCCAGGTTCCTCTAGAGAGCCTGCTAGATCAGAAGGTTCTGGTCCTCAAGACCACGAGACTGAGCCTAGAGTCTTGCTCGAGGACGTGACTCCAGAGGTTGAACAACTCCATGAAGCCATGGGGGCTTTCCAGGAGGAAATGGCACAATTCAACACCAGACAAGAGTCGTTCGCTGAAGAAATGGCTAGGCAGAAGGCTGCATTTGAGCAGCAAAGACGGCAGATGAACGCTAGGAGCGAAGAGATCAGGCGATAGCAGGAGGAGGCCGATAGGCGACATCGCGAGGCTGCACTCGCTCTGGAGGCAGCTACACAGTTGGCCCAGGCCAATGCCTAAGCTGCAGCACGAGGAGCAGCCGCCCAAGGAGCAAGGACCACGGAAGCTGGTCGGAAAAACACTGACAGACCCAATTCTCGAGGACCAAATAGAAGCGGTAGTAACCCACCTGGTCGGGAAGAAGATGGGGTCCGATCGGGCACTGCCTCAACCCAAAGGGGGAACTCCAGAACCCCCTCAAGGAGCCACCGATCAGAGACTTCCAGGTCTGGAAGTCACAAGTCAAGCAGTAAGAAAATTCCACTTGAGCAGGAGCAAAATAAAGCTCCTCGAGGGAAAGAAACTTCACACTTCAAAGACGGGCATGGTCGTGATGAAGCTGATAGTCATCACACTAATCAGTCGAAGGAGAAGAATGGCAACAACCAGCAAGGAGGAAAAGACCGCCCAGCACAGACAGAAAGGCCACCACTGCATCCCAACCAGCAGCGCAGTGGCAAGGAGCATGTCCCGCATTGCAGGCCTTCCGAAAAAACTCGGAGTACGGTGTTCGATCGGTTAGGGAGACATACCTCTCAAAAGGATCTAAGAGATGTCATAGCTGACAGGAGAAGGACCGTCCCAGTCGAAGGGCGAGATCCGAACCGACCTACCAGTCAAGTAGAAATACTTGATGATGGTGTGTCGGATAGAAGCGCCCGACCAGGTGGTCCCGAGAATGAGTCCCAAGCAGTGGCCCCAGGCATCCAAGCCCAGCTTGATGCTCTGACAGCAGCAGTTCAAGGTCTGTCGAAACGACCTTCTGCAATCGATCCAATAGACCATAGGAGTGGCAGCCTGTTCTGTGCTTGAATTAGAGCAGCCCAGCCACCAGCGAAGTACAAAGCACCGATACTGCCAGTTTATACAGAAAAGGAAGATCCGATAAGGCATGTGGGGAAATTCGAAGACCAAATGGAGTTGCTCGGAGTAAGTGATGACTATCGGTGCAGAGTTTTCCCCACTACATTGTCCGACACTGCCCAAGAGTGGTATTGGAAATTTAAGCCAAACTCCATCACTTCTTGGGAAAGTTTCAGGAAAGAGTTTTGTAGGCAGTTCAGCGCTGCTCAGACCCCTCCAGTTTATGCCAATCACTTGGCAGATATTAAACAAGGGAAAGATGAATCTATCACAAACTACATACAAAGGTTCATGAGAGAAGCCAATCGAGCAACCGTGGTTGGAGATGAGGGGAAGATGGTGGCCATTTCTTCTGGCATAATCTATCGGAGTCCTTTGTGGGACAGTATTCATCGCAACCCAATTTCAACGTTACAATAATTTCTTGACCGGGCGGACAAGTATATGAAATTGGATGACGCGGTTGAGAAGGGAGAGAAGGGCCTGAACAATCTGAGCGGATCGACTGATCCTCCCAAGAATGGTGGAAATGATCAAAGTGGTGGTAAGAAACGTGGGAATAACGGGTCTGACTGCCACAATGAAAAGAAAGCTAAGTCGGGATCAAACGACAAGCCAACTAAGTATGAACCTCGGTTCACCAATTACACCACTCTTTCGGCCAGCCGAGCAGAGATATATCTCGCAAGTCATCAGGAGGTCCCCTACCGGAAACCCCCACCCATCAAGAAGGAGATGAGTAAGAGAGATTTGAATAAGTTCTGTCATTTCCATGGAGACTATGGTCATGAAACAAATGAATGCAATCATCTCAAAGTTGAGATAGAATTTCTCCTCCGGTCGGGGAAATTGAAAAAATATCGAGCATAAAAAACCCAAGGAGAGGGAAGTAACAATAATCCTGGGTTTAAGCGACAGCGGTCTCCACCTTTGCAACCCGAGCCTGTGGACTTCACTCTTGACACCATATGTGGAGGTCCACATCTGGCTGGGGATAGCAACAAAGCAAGGGAGAGGTATGCTCGAACCCTTCGGCATGAGTTGGATGCAGCATTGACGTCCGAGGTCATGACTGTAGAGGAGCGGCCTCCGAAGAACCCACGGTATGAGAGTGAGTCCCTCACTTTCACTGAAGATGATGCACAACACGTGAGATATCCTCATAATGACCCTCTCGCCGTGACAGTCCAAATAGCAAATATGAAGGTGAAGAGATGCCTGGTCGACACAGGGAGTTATGTGAACGTTATCTACAAATCATCCTTTGAAAGGATGAAACTATCTATCAATGACTTGAAGCCATGCTCTTAAGTCATCTATGGATTTACTGGAGAAGGGTTGTCACTAGTTGGAACGATCAAGTTACCAGTCACAACGGGGGATGCTCCCAAGCATGAGACAATTATGACAGAGTTTTTGATAGTCAATTGCCCGTTCGCCTATAATGTGGTTATTGGTCGACCACTATTCACAACCTTGTATGCGGCAGTCTCTATATGGCACCTTTCTATGAAGTTCCCGACCAGTGCAGGCAAGGGTTGCGTCCGAGGAGACCAGAGAGAGGCTAAGGAATGTTATAATGCATCGGTAGCTAAAGCACGAAAGGGGGCCAAAGAAAACAACATGATTGTATGTGCAGATAGAGAGGAGGTAGAGGAGATGGATGTCGATCAAAGCTTTACAGTCATAGCCGATCAGGAAGGAATGTTAGAAGAGTTTGGCCAAGAAAGCACTCTTGGTTTAAGTGAACAATAAGCCCCATTCGATGATGAAGTCACCAAATAGGGCGTTGCCCAAAGCGAGGGAAGGGATTGACCAGTCAAGTGTCATGACCGACCAGCCATGACCTTGGCCGACCAGTCATGTACTTGTCCGCCCAGTCATGTGCTTGTCTGCCCAGTCAATGTAATGACCCAAAATCGCTAATAAGGCTTAAGGGCCTTGATTAGTGTGCCAGGAGGGCATTAATGGAATAATTGTGATTTAAATGAGTAATTATATGTTTAGTAATGTTTATATGATAATTGATGATATTATGTGGTAATGTGATATGTATATATATGTGATAAATGTGAGAACCACATTATTATGTGGTAGGTTTGTAGGGCACGACTCAAGACAATCCTAGGGTCAGATAGCGGGGGAAAAGTCACAACTGGGCTTAAGATGTGACTTTGGAAAAGTCAGGGGAATTTTAGGTATCGGGTAGTGAATTGGACTATCGGGTCATGAAAATAAATATATGGAGATATATTTGAGGCTAGGATGTCTAGGCGGGAATATTGGGGGATTTTTCCAATTTAGCCTCGGGGACGGTTCCGGCAACCCGAGCCTTGGGATTAACTTAACGAGTAAGATAGACATAAGGAAGCCTTTAGAAAATATAAACTGACCTTATTTTCTCAGCCTTACCTCTCTATTCTCTCTCAAGGAAAACAAGGGGAAGAAACATAGAAACTTAAAGAGAATTTGCTAGAATTCAGCTGGAGTTTGGAGGATTGAAGGGGGGTGATTTGGAGGCTTAGCTCAGGAGTAAATCAAGAACTAAAACAGGGTTAAGGTAAGCTCTTAATCTTCTTCTCTGTGGTTAGAATTCTGGGTTTTGGTTAAGTGTTGAAGCAAACATGGTTTTGATGTCTTAAGGCAGAATTGAGGAGGAAACTTGGGGACTTAGCTTGGCTTTGGCTTGGTGAAGTGGTTCATCAGAAGAGGTAAGTTTCAACTCATGGTTTAGAAGTTTTAAATTGGATTTGAATGGCTGGTTTGAGTGTTTATAGCTCTTGAGTTTCAGAAATTGAAAAGAGAATATTAGTGTGTGTTAGGCTGTGTTTTCTGTGGAATTATGTTGTTAAGTCATGCTAAAAGAGTTGGGATTAATTGGTTATGAGTTGGGGAGCTTTGGGATGGTTTAAGGTGAGGTTTCAAGCTTAGAAATGATGGGTTTTCTGGGCACGAAGGGGAGGGCCGCGACTCTGTTCTAGAGCGTTGCGGCCCTAGGGTGAAAAAGGGCCAAGGAGGCTCGGCCATGGGAGGGCGCCGCGGTGCTCAAGGCAAGGGTCGCGACGCGTGTCTTGTTCAGGATGGGCTTGGTTCTGTTTTGAGGCTAGGGCCGCAGCCCTTGGTAGCACACATGAGTTTTTGAGGGTTTTAGGCACGGGGAAATGGTCTAGTATGCTCGGGATTGGTTTCACCACCGTGCTTGGTGGAATTTGGATTCTCAGGAGTTAGTTTTGTAATTGGAAACCTATATTTGAGTATTAATGGAACCCTATACTTTGGTTGTGACTAGGTAATAAAGGCTTAGGCTCGGGAACGGATCGTGCTTGAGGGGCGTTGCTCGTAATTCAATAGCTGTATAGACTAAAGGTAAGAAGACTGCACCTGGTTGAATATATGTGACGGGACTAAGGGCTCCCTATTGTAAACGATTGAAAAGATGGTATTATGCCATGCAAGCCATTTAGTGAACCAATGGCCTAAGGGTGCCAAGGGTTTCACTAGCGCACAGGGCGCGGCTCGGCCACTGGTAGTCGAGGACAACTTATTATGCACTGAGCTCGGTTTAAGCGGGCCCGAGTCAGTGGGTTAAACAGAGGGTGCGGCCTAAATCATCGGCCCTGAATATTATGTGATATGAGTGTAATATGTGATAGATTGTATCTTGAATCTGAATGTATGTGCTGAATATCTGTTGTGGATTATCTGATGGGAATACATGCTTAATGATTTAATTGTCTGTTATCATTGATTGAGTTGTATAAGATGTTTTCTTGCTGGGCCTTGGCTCACGGGTGCTACGTGGTGCAGGTAAAGGCAAGGGCAAGTTAGATCAGCCTTGATTGGAGAGCTCAGCGAGCAGAATGTACATAGCCAGGTGCTCGGCCGCCACGGTTGAGGTTTATACAAGGACGTGAGACCTGAAGACTGTCTGTTTTGCCTTAGTATGGCTAGTGAATACTCATGTACTTTTGGGAGTCTGTAAACTTATTTTAACTCTGTTTTCTTATGGGATCCCTTGTTTGTAATAGTTTAAATATATGAAATGAGTCTTTTGAGACCAAAACCTTTTTAACCCTAGCTCTTACATGTTTAGTGACACATTTTTAAAATACTGACTTGATTAGCGAGTCTTGCACCTTTATAAGTACACAGTGTAACGTTCTTGGCTATCCAGGGCGTTACAGTCAATGCCCTTGGCTGACCAGACATGTGCGTGTCCACCCAGTCAGGTGCTTGTCCGACTAGTCATGTCCTTAGCCAACCAGACATGTGCTTGTCCGCCTAGTCAGGTGCTTGTCTGACTAGTCACTTGTCTTGGCCGACCAGTGAGGAATTTTGGCCCTTCAGTTCTCCTCCTGAGTGTGATGTGGACCGACTAGACAAAACAGTGCTACGCAAAGGATCCCAGTAATGGTTTCAACAAGAATCGGTCATACCTGTGCGGGAATCTCTCAGATTATCCCACAAAAATAGTGTACTGTTGTATTTTGAATATTATTATTAATTGAATATAGTGAGAATAGCGAAATATCTCGATTATGGGGGACATCATTTGTACGATCCTGAGCCTATAAATACAAGGCCCATGTCATCATAAAGAGGATTCGATTCTAATTTTCTGAGAGAATATTTGTATCTGGAGAAATATTGTATTCATTTCATCTGCACTAAAGAAACTCAGTTGACTCGGGTTCATCTGATCTTGAGTGTAGATCTATAATCATAACTCTAAGTGGACTAGGCTATTACCAACACATTGGGGCTGAACCACTATAAAAATTGTCTGTGTCATATATTTCTCTTGAATGTTTTTTGTCGTTTTGACGTCTACACGTCGTTGGCCAAAAACGCGGTCAACACGTTACATTTCCATTGCACCTGAGCACTCTTGGTTGTTAAGTACCACATAAATCTGTTAAGTGCCAACAAGGACATGCATGTCTGTATTTTATTGGGTCACGTATTAATACTTAATTATTTATTTGAAAATTATTTTTAAAATAAATTCAATTAATTAAAAATATAAAAAAAAAGTTTAAAAAATAAAGTAAAACAAAAACATAAATAAATCTAAAACTTGTAAAAAAAATAAAAACACTTTCCCAATTTATTATTTCTTATTCGTTACCTAAAAGCCCAGGTCTTCTCCTTTAGTTCATCTTCTCTTCTTTTTTTTTTTCCCTTCATATTCTCTGTTTGTACTTTTTCTCTATTTTTCTTCAACTCATTGGCCTAATAAAAGTCTAATTTGTTCAAAACACAAACCTATATCCAAATCATCCTTCAAACACAAACAAAATCAAACTCAGGTTTCTCGATGGTCTCTGCCAACCCAGAAAAAGAACAAAGCCTCACAATGAACACTAAACCTCGTATCTCAAATCCATATCAAAAAATGGATTCTTGCAAACATTAATAAATAGTTCCTATATAAAAAAATTGATTCTTACATTCCAAACAATAATAAATAGAACCTGTTGACTAGCTATTTCGCTAACATCTAATTAACTAAGCTTAAAAAAATGAAAGTTGAGACACCGAGTTTTACATGATTCAGGTTACGAATAAACCCTATTCGTCGAGTCACTTGTATTTAGATAAATGCTTGCAAATGTCAAACTTCTATGGAGGTTTTCAGGCAATGTTTTGGCAATGCTTTGAATACAAGAAGATAAAGTCTCCATTCCTTTACAAAGTGTGCCCTAGCTCTATTTATAGATGGCTGAGGGCAATTAGTTCCCTAATGAGGGCTAATTGCAATTATCCTCCTTAATGGGGACTTAAATGTACAATAAATGGTCAATTCCTTCAGTTAAAGTGCTGGTGGGCCCCTGCGTATTTCAGTGGGCCCAATATGAGGTGCCAACCCACTAATTTATTGGGCAACACGCTCCTCACATTGTCAAGAGGGTAGCAGCACGTTTTCCCATGCCAGTCGGCGTCAAGAGACATCCTGCTTGTCGCTTGTACGGGATCGACACCACGATCAGTGTAACAGTAAGTATCAGATGTCTGCTTGTGATCCAGGCTCACTGTGCTTGACACCTGACATCTTTGTTCCACGTCCGTAGGATGGATCTCGCAGATCTAGAGGACTTGAATATAAGAACTGGGAACACAGTACTTGAACAATATCCGGGAACACAGTCCTTGGGAAGTAAAATTTCCACGAGGACACACTCCTTCGGTGGTGGTGAACTTTGACTTGAGGCAAGGCTTACCTCCCACGGAGCTTCCATGGGACTTATTTAGTTTCCGTGAAGACTTAATTACTCTTTAATGTGTGCCACGTGTCACTAGGTGAAAACATGGGCAACATAGCCTATATCTCAAACCCAAATAAGAACATTGATTCTCACATTCTAAACAATAAAAACACAACCGATCAATTTGATGGCACCGGACCTGAAGTCGAGCTTGGTGGATGGAGTCGATGGCACCAGACCTGGAGCTTTGTTACTGGAGCAGACCAGATCTGCATCTTTTGTGTTGGCCTTCGTTGCCTTGAATCGGATCATACAAGCTAGCCTCCTCCCGCCATGACCCCGCAATCAATTTGCCTCACCGAGTTGTTCATCCACCTCCATCGAGCGTCCATCACAAACACAGAGAGAAGTTTAGGGAGAGAGAGGTTGAGGGAGGACAACACTTAAATCTTAGAAGCTTTCTAGTGTTTTCACTATGATAAAGTTCAAACCCAAAATGTACTTTATTTTATGCACCAATATCGTTCGAGCTAGAGGATTGAGGATGTACCTAACCAAGTGGGGGATAATTATGATTGGTTAAATACATAGTGAAATTGGTTAGGCACGAAGAGGTGCAAAAACCATAACAGTTTCACTAAACTCAACATGTGAAAGTTGACTTTTGGTATAGGCATCTAAAAATCATCTTTTTGGGTCTAAAGTGTTTATTTGGAGTATATAAGAATACCCAAAAAGTTTGGATGTATTTGGGGATGTTTTGAGACAAGTTTTGGGGCGCCAAGTCAGAAGGACCTGCGTTGTGTCGCCTCTGGAAGGCGACGCATCGCAAGTCCCTGGAAACGCAACAGGTTATGCATTGCCTGCACGGTGGAGATGCATTGCCTGGGTGCAAGCGACATGTTTCCTGGATGGTCCGTATAGGACCGTATAGTGACGTGTTTTTGGCTCCAAAATTCAAATCAAATGCTCTAATCTTATTGGTTGAGTCTAATGAGGGTTCCTATACTATCTAAATGGGTCATTGGAGTTTTTGGTGATTTGATCACTCACCCTCTCTATCTAAACCTCAAGATTACTACATCAAGATTTAATAAATAATTTTATACTGGTTCGTAATATGTATGGTATTTTCAATTAAAACTAAAATTCAATAGTATAACAACACTCCTAATGGCAATTATATATAGACTTTTTTTTTTCCTTCAAAATATAATGAAGTGGTCTTATAAGAGGAATTCATTAAATTTTTTATTTCTCTACATTTTTAAAATTTTCTTCATTCTACATATTGCAAATGAATTAGAAAAAACATTATTTAAATGGCATAAAGAAAAAGGAAAAAGGAACCTATGTATATAGTATATTATAAAAGTCAGTACGTAAATAGAAAAAAAATTGCTTTATACACATTTGTTATATGGTATTTTCTTATTTGCTTTATACGCATGTGTCATATGAAAGAGAATTATTCATGTTGTTTTATTACAATTGACTCGGTAAATTTTCCTTTTAGGTTGGATTTAGCACAACTAATGTGAGATAATTAATCTATTTAAAGTTTGTTTTTGTATTTCACTATTATTTTGATGCCCAAAATCATAAAATGACTTGAAAAATATCATGTAAAATAATTTATTTGTGATTTTCAATGGCAATAGGATTTTTAATCATCAAGAAGAATTGATGGTTCAACTTATTAGGAGCCTAGTTAGTTATCATAATTGTTAAGAGACCATTAGCCAAATATATGTTCATAACTTATCTCTAAGACCTCAATGACTTGTTTATTTAAAGATTTTTTCTTAAATACACATTTTTTTTACGGTTCTTATTTTTTTCTTTAAAGATAAGCATTCAAGTTTTCAAAAATACGATTTTCAAAGTTTCATAATTACAAATATACGATCTTTAGGAAAAACAATAAAAAAACAACTTGAAAATAACTTATTTAACCAACTAAACATAAAAAAAAGCTAAAAACAACGTGTAAAAAAAACCTAAAAATAACACAAATAAAGAAAAAAAGACAAAATCGTAAAAATGTAAAATTTCTTTAAAACCGTCAAATTGAAAAAAAAAATGTTTTACTGTTAAAACGTAATTTTTTAGCAAAAATTAGTATTTTATGTAATTTTCTCGTTTATTTTAGGAATACCATTAAGGTACGTGTAGTTAGGAGTAATAAAACATAATAATAATAATAATAATAGGAATGAGAATGGAATGAAATATGATTTAAAATTAATAAAAAATTATTTAATTTTTTTGGTCATATATTGGAATGAATTTTTTTTTATGAATAGTCATTCCAACATTTTAGTTTCTAACCAAACAAAGGAAAGAAATGAAAATTAATTCATTTCCTTTCCTCCAACCAAACGAGACCTAAGGATAATGACTTTTATTTATTTTTATTTTCACAAATTTAGAATCAAAAGGCAATTTTGTCCTTGAAATACTATTTTATTTTTTGTCTATCACAAAATGTAATTTAATCAATTTAAGCATTCCATTTACATTTGTTGGCCGTGTAAACAAGATAAAATATTTTTGTTCACTTTTCAGTTAATTTTGGTAAATAACATAATACAAAAAATGATTATAATTATTCCATATTTTATTTCCATTAAATTTTTATTTAATTAATTACAGTTTAATAAACACACTATAATTACTTTAAAATAAAAAAAACAATAATTCTAGTATAATTTAAAAAATATTCAATAAAATAGATATTTTTTTTCATTTGTGAAAAATAATACCATTTTTGTGAAATAATATTAAAAAATCTATTTTATAATTATTTTCCATACTATATCGAGATTATTTTCTTTTAGAAGATTTGGCATTATTATAAAATGGAATAGAATTAATTTAGCTTAGTCATGTCAAGTTAATATTTATCAAGTCATTAATGCTTATGAATTAGTTTCTTTAATTCTTGATTGGACTACATTACGCCAATTAGTCTAACTACAACCTTATTATATTATATTAGTACTAACACAAAAAAGAAAAAATATAAATCCTATCCTACCCTCAAAAAGACAATAAATGAAATTATTATTACAGCTAAAACAATTTAATGACTTTACCAAATTTTACCTGTGGAAGTATAAAAATGGTCAGCATCTATAATAATGATATTTTCAAATGTTTCACCAAAATTAAAAAGCTAATAATTAAAACCAAGAAAAAAAAACTCTAGTAATTATTCAATCATTTCTCCAATTACGTCATTACTCATTACTTATCCGTCTTCTTTCCCCGCCGTTCCACAAAACGGTAGTTACGTTCACGCCAAATAAAAAAGTCAAGAAAACGAAGCAATGGAAAAGGTGCCGGGAGTTGACCGTTACTGCACAGTCAACATAAAATTACAAAATAGTATGATGAAGGGTACTTTCGTCATTTTACTTTTCAATACCCGTTTCATGAAAGAAAATAAATTGTGGATAAAAAAGCTTACACTATTCTGCACCATCAGCCAAACCGCACGCGCAGTATGTTTTCCGATCACAGTAAGTAATCTCCGCCACGTGCCAATATCCAAACGACGACGTTTCCAACACGTGTCACCATCAAATCGTCTCGAAACGCAAGACCCAAGAACGCACGTGCCCCGTACTGTTTCTAACTTTCTCTTCTATTATCGCTCACGTGCCGACCAACGTAATAATAAGTAGTAACTTTTCGTTTGTCTACTAACTCAACCCATTTTTTTAACCGCGGTTAATTCGACATATATTATTAGCTCACCGTACGACGTACTATAAATACTCATCAACTACCTCCCTATCTTTTCCAACCTCTCTTTCTCGCTCCTCTGGTCTCTCAGTTTCTCTCTCTAAAAACTCAAAGAAAGCCAAAACCAGAGAAGACCTAAATTAAAGTCTCTTCTTTTTCTCTGTGAAATAGTAGTACGAACTGGTATCTGTTCGGAAACCCTAATTTATTTTTTCTTTTCGCGTCAGAAAAACCCTGAAAAGGCTGCCCCCTACATTCAAAGCTTCTGCTTTAATGGCGGTTTTGGCAATACTACAAGTCGTAGTGGCGTATTTCTGAGAAAATAGAAAAAGGGTTCTCTCTTTCCAGCTAATTCTTTTCTGCCGAGCCTAAGAATTTTTTCCTTTGATTTTTCTGGTATCTGATTCTGTTGTAAATCGAATTCAACCCATATATATTTGTTTTAAGGAACAGTTAAAAAAATCCGATTCTCTTTGCTTTTTATCGCTATTGACCGCCGGTTTATACAAATATATATACACACTGGAAGAGGTGGCAGTAGAACTGGAGGGGTTTCAGGTTTTTGGGGCATCTTCTCTAAGATGTTAGAGCTTGGTTTTGGCCGTGATTCAGACGGTGATCAGCTTAGTTTGGAGACTGCCAATTCAAGCCAAAGCTCAATGAGCAGCGATAGCTGTAGTAGTTACAGTAGACATTCATTCGACGGCGCCGCAACGGCGGCGCCCATCGAGCTCTCGACATCGACATCGACATCGCTGGAAGAAAACATCAACAATATCTCGTTAAAGCCACACAGATCGTCAGATTTCGCTTACTCTGCCATCCGTTCCGCCACGTTCGGCCGGAAATCCGGCCTCACGTTCAGCGATTTCAACGTCCTCCGAAAAATAGGTGCTGGCGATATCGGCACCGTCTATCTGTGCAGACTGAAAAACTCCGAAGCGGAAACCGACGACAATCGTAATTCTGATCCTTGCTTCTACGCCATGAAAGTTGTCGACAAAGAAGTTCTGGCGGTAAAGAAGAAGGTTCACAGAGCGGAAATGGAGAGAAAGATCTTGAAGATGCTTGACCATCCATTTCTTCCAACTCTCTACGCCGAGTTCGAAGCTTCACATTTCTCGTGCATAGTAATGGAGTATTGCTCCGGTGGTGACTTGCATTCTCTTCGGCACAAGCAACCTCGCAAACGATTTTCGCTCAACTCCGCCAGGTAAATTTCGATCAATCTTATTCATAAAATTTTAATAAATTATTTATAAGAAAATTCCAAAAATCTCTGCAAGTCTTTTTTGGTTCAGAGTTCTTTATAACAAAAAAAGAAAAACTTGACTACGACGAATGCGATCGAAATGTTCTTTTCTTTGTCTGCTTTGCTACTGCAAAGTAAGAATATTCTGTGGGTTTTTTTTTTTCTTGAGAAAATTACTATAATTTTCTCTTTGTTTTCTACCTAGAAACAAACAACTTCCTAAGTTCGAAACGAGTTTGAAAAATCACCGTCTAGTTTTTTATTTCATGCAGCTTAGATCGAGACCTAACTCGCCCGATTCAACTCATTCTAAGTCGGTTCTTTTGGTTATGATTTTTTATAGGTTTTACGCAGCTGAAGTTCTGGTAGCCCTAGAGTATCTTCACATGTTGGGAATCATCTACCGAGACTTAAAACCAGAGAACGTACTCGTCAGATCGGACGGTCACATTATGCTCTCCGACTTCGACCTCTCTCTTTGCTCCGACGCAGTCCCAGCCGTTGAATCACCGGACTCTTCACCACCCTACGTCCCGTCCCCATCGACACCATCCTACTCCCGCTCACACACGAGCAGCGCCGCTACTTCGACGTCAACCCTGTCGCCGTTCGCATGCTTCTCCAACCGGTTGTTCCGGTCGCGCCGTGTCCAGACGCTCACGGCGGCGAACCGGCTCTTCGTGGCCGAGCCAGTGACAGCTAGGTCGTGCTCTTTCGTCGGTACCCACGAGTACGTTTCTCCTGAAGTGGCTTCCGGTAGGTCCCACGGCAACGCCGTGGACTGGTGGGCCTACGGTGTCTTCATCTACGAAATGATCTACGGCCGTACGCCGTTCGCGGCTCAATCGAACGAGAGCACGCTCCTAAACATAGTCAAGACGCCACTCGCGTTCCCCACCCCCACGCCTTCGGGCGCGCTTGAGCTTCACGCGAGGGACTTGATATCCGGGTTACTGGACAAGGACCCGACCCGGCGTCTCGGGGCGAAGCGCGGCGCTGCCGAGGTTAAGAAGCACGCGTTTTTCAAGGGTCTGAACTTGGCCTTGATTAGGTGTTCGCCGCCGCCGGAGGTGCCGGGACTCAGGAGGCAGAAAACGACGCCGTTTGGTGCTCACGGAAGTAGTAATAGTAACAATAACAATAACAGTAAGATTAGGAGTTGTAGTAGACAATCATCGACGGCGTTCGATTACTTCTGAGATTTGAACGGCGAGATTTGCGCCACGTGTCGATTCAGCCCTGCCAGATTTTGTCACTGGCAAAATGACAGTTGTGTATATTCGAGCTGTCCCTTGGGTATTGATATTTTGACGTATATTTACGTAAACATATCTCGGAATGTGAAACGAATTGAGAAAAAGATAAAAGCTTCTTAACATTTGTCAATGTTTTTATTTTTTGGTTTGGTCTGGTAGAGAGGGTCTTCATGTTGTAATGGGATTAGATAATTTTAGAAGAAGAAAATAAAGCTAAAATATTTCTGGGTATATTCCCATTCCCAAGTTTTTTAATTTAATTTTTTTCTGATCAGATAAATTTGTAGACAAACAGTATTGAACCTTGGAAAAACACTGTGACCTTTGGGGAATGGGGGATCGTATTCTGCTTTATTTTTTCAACATCTTCCATATCCAATTCATTGGTCGTTCTGTCCTTGAAAAAAACACCACCAATTCTTTTTCTCTTCTTTTATTTTTGGCTGGATTTTCACGCTATCTTAATTTGATTCTCAACCAAATTATGAAAAAAAATGGTTATAAGATAAATATAATATTATGATTGTAGGCCATGCTAATAGTAGTTTTGAGTCAATTATTTGTGATCATATGTAGATTTGGTGATTTTGATGTTATAAGCTAGAACAGTGTAGGGTATGTCGTAGCTTTGGAGTCTATTTTTGAACGTGGGCTTGATAAGAAAATTTGAGTGTATACTAAAAGACGTATGTGAACTACATAACATATGTTATCATATCAAATCTACGTATAACATAATATATATATACTTACAGATACAATCTTTTTTTTTGGTTAATACGAGATTATAATACTCAATTCAAAAAGGGTTAATGAACTTTTAGAGTATAGATATGTATATATTTGCCACGTAATAGCATTACTTTTTCTTTCTCGACCATGAATAGGGTTTTGAGTTCCCATTCCATACTTACTTTATATGGTATACAAAATACTTTACTTGTACTATAATCATAGATCTGGCGTATATTAATTAAGAGGGACTAAGGTTCATCGAAGTTTCTATTCATATACTAAAAAAAAAGTATTATTTTAACTAATTTGGTCGGCTTTCAAGTAGTGGAACTTTAATTATTATATTTATATATATTATTTGTAAATATTTATAGGTGCATTGCCAATAAATAAATAAATAAATAAATTATAAGTAGTCTCTGCAATGTTTTCAGAATCAGCATCTTTGTGGCTTTAAGGTTGGATCAATGAATTTGTTGTCATGTACATTAGGTCTTCTCCTTCATTATTTGTTTTTACTTGATGAGATCTCCTTTCTTTATTATCACCAACAAGATCTTCTCGCCTGGCTTTAAATATTATCAAAAATACTCTTATCTAACTCTTTTTCTTTAAATTTTCAGTTTTTTAACTGTGAAATTCTATGTCACATTAAATTCTTCAAGGCTAAGCAATTTAACTATTTTTTTTCATAGAAAAAATATCAAATATTCAAACACTCAATAACACAAGCTTTTATACTTTTTTTTTGGGTTAGGAATATAGGCGGACCTATGTGGAAGCTGCTCTTGAATTTGAGAAAAAAAAAAGTCTGTTTTTATAATTTAACCTTATTTTATAGAATTTTTGTTATTATGCCTTTGTTTAAATTTTTTTTATTTCATTTTTACATGTAATTTATATATTTAATCTTTATACATGTATATATTAAGATATGTGTATATTTTTAATGAATTATTTTTAAACATTTAAAATGTATATGCTTGCCTGTGTTTGTGTTTCTTTGTCGCCTGAATTACTTTGTTAATTTATTTAAGGATATATATTTATTATAGCGAGTTAGGTTAGGTTATATATATGTAATCACGTACAACAACAACACAATATTATCTTTTGTTAAAATTATATATATAAGTGGTATTATGAGGAGAAAAAATTGCCACCAATATTACTATAACTTCTTTCAATTGATGGAGAATATATATATATATATATGTACTAATTGTAATGTGGGGCTAAGTTTAATGATAGATAGATAGATAGATAGATAGGGTGGCTTAACCTACAAAGAGAATTCCTATACCAATAATTTTTCATCTTCCCTTTACAATTATTGGTTTTTGTAAATTATTGTTTGGAAGGAACCCATGTTACAATATTAGGTTTTGCAATTACCCTTTTGTCAAAGAATCTAAAGGTAGGGGAAAACAAAATTATTGTTGATATAATTGTCTAAGAGTTTAAATTATTAATCAGTTGTTGTATGTACATATTGCTAAATCGTATTATTTAAATAAAACAAAAACAAAAAAAAAATCCTACAACAGAAAAAGAAATTGTTGGTTAATACTGTTTAAGAAAATATATATAACAAGTAGAAGAGACAAAAACTAAAAATCATAATATATAAATTTCATTCATGCACCCTATTCAAGTTATAGGAGAAATTCTAAAAATCATTTAATGTTCATGGTAGTATCACATTTTGCATCATATTTTGTCATGTCCTCTTGTATTTATATAGTTAGACTTATAAACAAATAAATATGTCAACTATAATAGAATGAAAAACATAATTGAATGACTTTATAGTTCATAAAACAACGAAACATTTTTCATAGGAAATTTATATATGATAACGTTAACAAATTATAAAAACCCCACTAATATATGCATATTTTGTTGCCTTAAATTATTATTATTATTTTCAACTTTTATTGACTATCGTTCATCAAACAACGAAACATTTTTCATAGGGCATTTATAAATAATAATAAATTATTAAAACCCCACGAATATAAGCATATATATCTTGTTGCCTCAAATTATGTATATTCTTTTTCATAATTATTTGAAATTGGTTTTTTTTTTCAACATAACGTGTCACTAAAATTAAGAACATGCATTGTCAATAAGTGTTTCAAGAACATGCATTGTAAACCCTATAAATAGTTAAGTCAAATTAAGGTATCATAATTTATCTTCCCAAAGTTAAATTCTTTACCAATATATATAATCAAATTAATACCCCAAATTTCTGTGACCATTTGACTTAAGTTGATAGTTTTGTACTAGGCTAGCCTGTTTGGTTAATGGAAAAATAAATAAATAAATAAAGCAAAAAAAAATGTAATATTGCTAACGTTCTTCTTCAATTAAAAACTATGGTGGACCCCATAATAGCCCGCCACGTAAACACTATGGAGAATTTTAGCAATCAAGTGGAGTTACGACAAAATCATCGGACGGCTGAGATCATTGGATGATAAACATTTATTTATTTTCTTTTTCTAAAACGGCTTTAAATCATTGAATAATAATAATTTAGTTGAAATCAAAGCCCAAAAAGCGGGTAATAAAGGGAAGAAAATAATTATATAAAAAATAAAAGAGAGAGGGAAGTGAGCTTTTGCATAAGCCGAGGTTGTAATGACCTACACTCTCCACGCGCTGTATGGAGCGTGTAGTGCACGGCCGAATAGGAGGTGGTATGAGAGTGGGGAATCTAACAAAAGAAGGGAGCTTTGACAACACATGGGCTGTCCATGTGACCACCTGCCAACCAGGCAGCTGAAGCAGCTCACTTTAAGGCACTGTCCCCTTCCTTGTCCAATCCCTACCCCACACCCCCACAGGGCTGTCACGTCACTCCAATCACTTCTCGCCACGTGGAAGGACACGTTGTTCGACACGTGGCGAACACCCTTTTGATGACATGTGAAAGAAAAGCCCACATTGAGAAACATTGTGGGGTCATGACTTGCGTGTACATTGGGGGAGAGACACTAGCCTCACTCTACTAACTATTTGAAAAGTGGTTTTGAAATGATTTGAAACCAAAACTGTGGTAAAGGGAAAAACTTCAGAGTGAAAATGTGGTGGTGATGATGATGACGATGATGGGAAACGGTGAATTATGGACATGAAATTGAGTGAACAAGAAAAAAAAAAGAGAGAAAGTTGTGTGAATGTGAATGGGGATTGTGTTTTTTTTTTACATTTTTTTGGGGGATTTTATTTTGGTTTGATATTGAAAAATGTGGATAGAAAGGGTGTGTTGGTTTTGGTTGTCTTTCCCTAAAATGGTAATAGGATAGTATTTACTTGTTATGGGAAAAAAATAATTTTTTTTCCATTTTTTTATTGTTCATGGGTAAGTGAGATTTGGGTATGACTTTCTTTAGGTAGGAAGTAAAGAGTGTTTTTTCCATTGGGGACAAGTAAACTAAGATAATACTCTCTAATTTAATAGTTTTGACTTTAGTAAGCATAATAAGTGACTTTGTCAACATATTGTGCTTATCCAACTTATAATAAATAAAATGGAAGAAAATTGTTGGGTTTAGAGCAAACATGGCGGTTTGTCCACTGTACTTATGAGATAGATAGAAAGAGAAATATATTTTATTTATTTTATTTTAATATATGCTTTGGCAGTGTGAAATTGCCAGTTGAGATTTGATTGTGCATTACAAAAATGCCAGCTAAATATAATGAGTTATATTTCATCACCTAACATGTACTTAAATTATTGTAACAATTATGGGGAAATGCCTGAAAATTACCATATCATTGATTGTGGTCGGTTTAGTTTCAACTAATTGCATTGTTTTGAGGAAAATTTTATTAAATTATTGAATTGAAAGTAATGTGAATAGAATATGTTTATTAAAAAAAGGTTCATATCATTGACTATTTTTCCCTTGTTACATGGGCAGGATAAGCATGAGTTGGGTAGTCTTGGGTAAAAAATGTAGGGAGTTTAGTTAGTTGACATGGTTGGTACAAAAATCAAAAGAATAATATCAAGAAGATTATGGATTAGTTCCACTGAAAAAACCAATAAAATATGTCTTACGTATTCCATTTTTTGTATTTTCTTTTTGGTGTTACTCGTTTTCAGTCCTTTGATGCAAGTGGAAATAGAATAATTCACCAATCTACTCTCACTCTCTCTCTTAAAGAAAGAAAAAATTGGAAGGTTCTTATGATATATTACCTATTGTTAACTAATCAGACTTAACAGACCTTTTAAAGGTTAGTTTCACACTACCTAAACAATAAGATACTTGAAACAGTGAAAAATGGACCATGAGAGAAGGACATCAATTTCTCCTTTAGTTATTTTTTAAAAAGAAAAAAGGACATAAACTTTAATAGAAAAATAAAAGATGGGACAATTTTAGGAGTTGTTTAGCTCAATAATAAACGATATTCGTCCTTATCCAAAATTCCAGCTTACACATTATTTTCCAAATTATCATCAAAGTGAGAAAGAGAATAGACTTAGCTCCATTTGCTATGGAAACTGGAGATGTATCACCAATTAAAAAATGTAGTTGTCTATCAAAATTAACGACTGTGATAAGTCATTTGTACTGCAATCACAAATTTTGATTAAATAACTTCAAGCTCAAATGACAATATATTGATAGACCTCCTAATAGCCCAATATACTGTAATTTGTCGTTACCTTAAATAACTTCTCTAATTAATTATTCAAAATTCATGTGTGTGGTAATCTCAACTCAATTGTGCAACACATGTGAATTAGCTCAATATGTCCTTAGGTTAGACAACCAACTTAGTTGGATGTAATCTATTCTTCCACCTATTTCTACTTTTATTTCTCTTCAATCATAATGGTAATAGAGTCACCCATACCAAAAAAATAATAATAACAATAAATAAATAAAATCAAAACTTATGGTTCAACATGTAACAAAGTTCATAAAAGTACTCTACTTTTGTTTGAGTAAGGGTAGCAAAAAACTACCAATACATATCTTATAGCTTCAACGACTGAATTATTGACATTTTTCTGTTTTGGGTAGTAGTTATGGTCAATTATTTGAGAATAAAAAAGAGTTAAAGAAGGACTTGGAATTTTATGAAAGAAAGATGAATTATGAGTTTAAATTAAAGAAGTTTAGAAAAGACAAATGATGTACAAGATGTGTTAGATGTTAAGTGTACTCAAAAGGTGTGGGCTAAATAATCGGAGAAATCTACTGTGTTGATGAAAGTAAATCTTTATTTACCAACACATAATTAATATAAGGAAAAAATTTATTTGCCTAGTCACGAAAAATATATAAAGACGGTTTTTCATAATAATATTTACTTATACATAGTTAATTTGACATTCATAATGTTAGAAAATGTAGAATTACTTGCACATAATCATGTACAAAAATTAAAAGCGAAAAAAGTATAAGCAAAGGTCCCGTTCTCTTGTAGTATTCGTCTTGATACTAAAGCTGGACCACGATACTGGTTTTTCTCATAATCTTAGGAGTTAGATTTCATGGTTCAAACTCAAACCCAAGAACGAGTTTGTTCTCCCCTGTTAAAGGACTTGCTCACATTTTGCCCGACATAGTAAGAGAATCATATTATGTTGATTAAAGCATGATGTAGGATGATTGACACTACATAAAATAAGACATATACCGAGAACACTATATCGAGAATATGTTCTCGGTATAGACAATTCAGAACTACGTCAAAGCTACGCGGTATTTTTTTTATTTTAGTTGATGTATCGAGGACTAGGTCTTTTATATACTTCATCTTCCCCGAAATAGAGAGCTCATTTCTCTAAAACACAAAAAACCCCAAATCGGTTTCTCCGCAATTTTTCTTCCATTTTCTGGATTTCGGTCCCCAAAAGCTAGTTTTTTTTTATAAATCTTCCCTTCCAAATAAAAATTAGTCATCAATAGGGTCTATTAAGATATGTATTTATATATATTTCATTTTTTGTGTGTATAAATTTATCAAAATTTTTTTTTTCTGTTTTGGTCTTCTCTACTCCAATAATGAGGTTTTTTCTTTATTTCTTTTCAGGTATTGCATTATTCACAAGTGCTTTTATAGGTATCACAAATTTTATTTATAATTTTTTGGTTTTTTTAATATTTTTGGCATAAATATATTTGGGGTTTTATGTATAATTTTTTTAATATTGTTAATATATTGTTATTTGTCATATTATATATATAATATTTGATTATGTATTTATAATAGGTAAGAATAATAATTAGAAATGCAAATTAGGTAAAAGTTTGGTGATATCCAATTTAGAGGATATAATGTTGTGTAGTATTTTAGTAAAATACATATATAGCTTTAGGATTTAGTTAGTGTAATCTTATGGATAAATAATTAATTTATTAGTATGAAAATTTATTAATTTAATAGTTTATTTTTTAGGTATATAATTTGACTTTTAGTTATAAAAATATGTTTGTATATGGAAATATAATATTTGAGTGTTTATTTTTTAGATTGGGTTAAATAATTTGAGTGTTAGATTATTAGATTTGGTTAATAAAGTTTGATTATTATAGTGGGTTTTGTTTATTTAAATTGAATTTTGTTGTTGTTGTTAATTTTTTTTATTCTTAGTGTTGATGAATATTGATGCTTTGTTTTTGTTGTTAATTTTTAAGTAGAATTATGATATTTTGAATAGAAAATTGAATAATTAATAAAATTTAGAGTAATAATTATAAATTATATAGTTGTTTACAATGTATTTGTATTGCTTTGTGTATATTCTGGGACTGTATATTTTTTTATGTATTATTTGTAGGATTTTAAATTTTGGGATATATGAAAATACAGTCGTTATGCTGCTAAATTTTTTATAGAATTAAAAATACTCAATAAAATTTCTAATTTAATAAATAGTGAATTGATAACTAGTATAGTATATTTTTAATTATGATTAAATAAAATTAACAATAACATTATGCAACTAAATTTTAATAAAAATAAACATTAATCTTGAAATTTTATTTAAATAAGTAATAAATCTTAAAGTAATTAAATAACTTTTAAACAAATCTTAGAAATTTTGTGTAAATTTATAAAAATATTTAATAAAGCATAAGTAAAATATGTTATTTAATAAATACTGAATTAATATGTAAAAAATTAATATTTGTTAGTTCTGATTAAATAAAATTAACAATTATATTATTAGAAAACCAATTTTAAACATAATCTTAATAATTATTAAAATTAATTTAATGGTAAAAGATTAACCATTAATTGTAATTAAAATTAAAATTAATATTTGAAGTTAGAAAAAAATATGTCAAATTTAAATAATTTTAATAATATTTACACTCAAATATATTATAGTTAGATATCATAAAACAACATAATTAACTTCAAAGAGCATAAGACATTATAAAAATAATATTTAGTTTTATTTGTTTTTCTTTGGTAATAAGAAATTATTACCAAAGATATGATAGTGTGTTATTATCACCTAGTGATAAATTTTTATTTTATTAGTGGTCATCACAAGAAGCCTTAGACCCGTTCGGAGAGGGTGAGTCATTGATGATAAGTGTTATGTGTAGTGCTACACTCATACAATGTCGATCGAAAAGAGTTAGATTAATTTGACGGATCGATTATTTGATGAGTATGAGGTTGGTGTGATGGATTTTCTCCAGAGAGCTCGGCAGTGCGTTGACTCAAGGGGATTGGTGAAATGTCCGTGTAGGAGGTGTGTCAACGTTGAATTTCAGACGATTGTTGTATTAGAAAATCATCTCTTTGTAAATGGTTTGACACTAATCGGTCTTCAGGATTAAAGTTTGAGCAAAACATAATGAGTATCAAAACCAGTTCGGAGGCCTTCAAAGATGATAAATTCATCTTACCAACTAAGGCTAACCAAGTTTTCTACATTGATGACCTTAAAAATAAATCTCATTGGTAAGTCGTCCAAGAAGTGCATCACAAAAATGTGTGGGACATCCCACTAGTCGAAGAACAAGCAGAGGATGTAGAAGTAGATGTTATGCACGATACTAGTTCCTCTAATTTCCAATTATTTGTTGATCTTGGTCCGTTGCCATAAATCAACTTTGAACATACGGGGGCTCCATTATAATTTGTTGAGATAGATAATGTTGCAATTGAGGAGGAGAGGGAGGAGGAAGAGGAGGAGAAGAAAGAGGAGAGGGAGGAAGAGGAAGAGGAAGAGGAAGATGAAGAGGAGGAGGAGGAGGAGGAAGTTGAATATAAAGAAGAAGATTATGAAGAGGAAGATGAACACATAGAAACCGATGATGATAGTGAAGATTATTATAGTGATTATTAAGTGGTAATTATAATATGTTGAAGTAATTATTTTTAACAATAATTGATTATTATAGTTATTATGTTTAGTATAAATGTAATTTTAATATCGATTGATTTGACAGATATGGCTGATGTTATTGCTCGATCTCACGGGGGTGATGGTGGAGGATGCGATCCTCCACGTAGACCGTCAGATATCCCAGCTGATTGTGAATGAGGTAATACATTACACATTGATACACTCCTTAAATTTTAACAATTAATACATATGAAATTTAAAATATTAAATTTGCATACAATAGTGCCTCCAAACAAACGTGGACGCCACAAAGGATTGAATACGTGGGAAAAAAAGGAGCAGTTGGGGCATCCTCTCCCTCTCGAGTGGGATATGCGAGGGAGAACATATAAAGAGATCGGAGA
The DNA here is from genome assembly GCF_963169125.1 of Humulus lupulus. NCBI lineage: Eukaryota > Viridiplantae > Streptophyta > Magnoliopsida > Rosales > Cannabaceae > Humulus > Humulus lupulus. The sequence goes on along the minus strand of NC_084801.1, from coordinate 17,569,178 downwards.
TTACAGCTCAAATTTCTCAAGAGAGCTGGGATTACTTGTTCGATAGTACACAGATCCGGACTGTTCTCAATGGTCAAAAGTATCAAATGCCTCGAAACAGAGAATACTTGCACATCTGGAGGTAAGTAGTTTATGTATTTATGTTAATTCTATTTTTAGGATATATATCATATTTACTAATAAATGTTTGTAATTTAGGATGATTTGTTTGATATCGGGCGTACCAGATATGGACAAGGGCACATGCCTGGGATCTTGAGAGGCATTGATACATCGTGTGCTAAAAAATATTCTGATTGGAAGTACGATATTAAAGAGCATTTAACGATTAATGGGCCATAAAATCGTTATGGTGGTTGCACAGATACGCAGTGACAAAAAGCTGTTGAATTTTTCCGACGCCCAAAAATTATGGTTTTAATTTCTTGCTAAACTTAACTATCTTAATTAAATATATTACTAACAGAAACGTTTTGCAGAAATGTTTTGGGGTCAACAAGGAAAATAGGAAGAAACTAAAAGAGCTTAGCTACGGAGATTCTCAGTCAATCCCAGCGCTGCGCTATAAAAAAGTTAGTTAATTAATTCTTTTTAAGTTTGTTTTTCTTATTTACGTTTAATTATTATTTTTATAAAAATATATCACGTGACAGCAAAATTTAGAGACTGGGCAACTTGAGTCCATCCCGGATAGCTGGATGGATACTCAACATAAATCAGGCACAGGGTGGGTGACAGAGACAGCAAAAAAAACTTGGGTACGTTAAGTTTTTTTAAACATTTTTCAAAATTTTAATTGTTTTTTTACAATACATAATTACATTATACATTGTATCATAGGAGGAATTGCGTGCATATCACGATACACAACAGACACATACAACTGATACTGAGAGTTCCACACTAGTTTCGAGTCCGCCTGAAGATGAAGACATATCTTTGGTACAAACTGTCTTCAGAAAACGACGTGGCCACCAGAAAGGATATGGACGTATCCTTAACATAAAGGACCGAACTCCATTTGATTTTCATCCTCCACAAACTAGAGATAAAGAGATGTCTGAGATGAGAGAGCGAGTTCGACAATTAGAGGAGCATGTCCGGACTCATTGTATCATCCCGGGATCTCAATGTGCCCCACCACCTCCTAATGATTCTGATGTTGGAGCACTGACTCAGTAGGACTTATGTATGAATTTTATTACTATGGACTATTACATTATCATGTTTAGGACAACTCTTTATTTTGATTTAGCAAACATACTCTTATGTTTTTATTTATATGTTTAATATAAGTGTTTTAATTTTATTCTATTATTTTATATTTAATTCAAATTAAATAAATTAATAAATAAGTGAATAAACATTACAAATATAAAATAAAAATTCCTGGTTTAGTCTATACTGAGGAAAATATCCTCGGTATATCCCATCAATATGACAAATTTGGGTTGGTTGTGCCGAGGACATTTTCCACTCTATACCGATGACATTGTCCTCGGTACCACTTATACCGAGAACATGTTAATTGTCATTGGTAGAAGTTTACCTCTACCAACGCGGCTGTACCGAGAACTTCCTGCCGATGACATGTTCTCCGTAGAGGCTATACCGAGAACATTTAGGCTTATACCGATGACATTTGTTCTCGGTATAGGCCTTGTTTTTTGTAGTGTGAGTTTGTTCTCCTCTCTTTGGTCTCTCCTCTTAAAGGATTCGCTCACATTTTGCTTGACATAGTAAGTGAATCCTTTTATTGATTAAAGCATGATGTAAGATGATGGAGTTTGTTCTCCCCTCTTTAAGGAATCGTTTACATCATTTTACTACCTAGAAATTTTCTCTAGTTCTCTTCGTCCTATTATTTCTTCCTAATTTTATGCTGATCTTCTTCATGCTTGTCTCATATGATCTCACACTTTTTGTTGACGAGCTCTATTGTTTGTTTTTATGCCCTTATAAAATTACATTTATGATGTAACACTTTTGATTATCAATGAAAAAGTAGAAGTGACACATGGCACACATTAAGACTCCACAGAAGCTGATTAAGTCCCCTAGAGCTTGCTTTGAGCTCTACGGGAGGTAACACCAACCTTCAATCATAGTTCATCACCACTGGAGGAGTATGTCCTCGTGGAAACGCTACATCTCGAGGACCATGATCCAGGATAATACCGTCTCCTCGTTTCATTTCCTCGAGGTCTGCGAGAAGCCTCTTTCGGACAAGGTTGCCAGGTGTCAAGCACAGTGACCCTGGACCACAAGCAGCCATCTGAAAATTACTATTATACAGATTCTGGTGTCGACCCTATACAAGCGACAAGCTGGATGTCTCACGACGCTGCCTGACATTGGAAAATGTGTTGCTACTCCTAACACTGTCAGGAGCGTGTTGCCCAATAAAGTAGTGGGCTAAAATACCTCGTATTCAGCCCACTAAAATACACAGGGGCCCACCAGCTCATTTATTGGAAGAATTACAATTTATTTTGTATTTAAGCCCTCATTAAGGGATAATAATTGTAATTAGTCCTCATTAGAGAATTAATTTCCCCAGCCATCTATAAATAGGGCTAGGACACACTTTGTAAATGATCTTGAATTCCATTTCTTACTTTCAGAGCATACCTATATGCTTCCTGAAAAGCTCCATAAGAACTTCATATTTGCAAGTTCTTAGCATCCTAAATATAAGTGACTCGTGGAATAGGGTTGATTCACAACCTGAACCACGTAAAAATCTGTGTCTCAATCTCTAATTCTTTAAGCTTTAAGTTTATTAATTGTTAGCGAAAATGTTAGTCAACATTTTAGTGCTTTCATTGAGAGCTTGAAGAAAACTTGAGTTGTAGCAATGGAGAGCACTAGAAGAAATGCCGAAGATGCTCCCCCTGCTGCTGTGGGAGGAGAACCAAGCCGACCACCTCCACCAGCTACTCCAGAGGTGGATGATAACGACGGTGAAGACGGAGATGACTATGACAGTGAGTACTCATAGTCGTACCAAGCGGAGGAGCCACCAGAAGTGGTGGCATTGAAAGGCCAAATTGCATCCCAGCAATGAAAGATGAAGGCTCAAAAGGGTAATATCGCTGCCTTATAGGAGGTGGTAAACACCATGGGAGCCATTTTGGCGGATCAAGGGCTGCAAGTGGACCCTCTGGGCAAAATACCACCTGGGCAGCCAGCTGGTGTGCCACCTGCATACCCAGCTGAAATGTCACCTGTGCAGCCAGGGGGCATGCCACCTGTGCACCCCGTTGACGTGGCGTAAGAACATCCAGCTAGAGTACCACTCGTGCCTCCAGCCCATAAGGGAGAAAAGGCTAAGGCTCCCCATAAATGAAAGAGGACTCGTCAATTTTTCGAGCCCCCCGATGCCTTGAGAAGGGCATATGACCCTGAAGAAGTTCACGAGGTCCGAGGAAACTGCCAGGCCACAATGTCCGCGGAGCTCAAGGCATTCCACCCAAGCGCGCTGCGACTGACCATGTCAGGCCTAGAGAGAGATAGTCTTCTATGACCTAGTAGTCACGAGGAAACCCTGAGCGGGGAGCCAATAGGAGAGAAGTATCCATGAGCCAAGGAAAAAATGAATCAGTGTCTCGGTAAATAACGATTACGTAGAGTCTGGCGGGGAGACAGAATTAGGATTCTCCAAGGATGGCTGCGATAGAGGCGCGCAACTTGATTTGAGAGACAATCGTAATGCTCGCAAAAAAAAGGGTCGGTCCCGAGGACCTCCCCTGGAGATAGCCACAATCGGACCTCCGAGACAATCTTAATACTTGGAGGAAATAAGCAATGCCACACTAGGGGGCATACCCGGCACACAGTGCCAAAGATGATTCTCTTCGCGCAGAGTTGGAGAGTTTGAAAAACATAATGTTGAAGATGCTCAGGAGACAGGGCCAAGACTTTGATTCAGAAGATGAGGACGGGGAGCCATGTGCTCCAAGCATTGTTGAAGCCCCATTGCCTCGAGGCTTCAAATGCCCCACATTACTCCTTACAGTAGAGTTACTGTTGGGGTTTTATGCCCTAATTAAAACCCAATTTCTTTGTGATCTCATTTATTACCAATAAAAGAAAAGAAATCAATTTTTGACTTGGTCAATCACTTTGCTCACTGTAGGAAATACTAATTGCAGGATCTTTATTTATTTTCATGCAATTTACATATTATCAAACAAACATGCAAATTCCTAGAACATGCCCCTATGATATTGATATTGTTAGGAATTAGCTTTATACAGGATCTTTATTTATTTTCATGTATATCTAATATTAAACAAATTAATACGAGATAGCCTAAAACATGTTTCTAAAATTGAATTAAAAGAGAAACAATGAATAGAATACTTACAGTATACGCAAAAGAATTAAAGAGTCATTACTTCAGTTTCTCTAACTCTCTTGTATCCTCTCTGTCGCAGAGTATTATCAAGATACTAAACCGATCTTCTATTTTTTTCATAGTCTTCCAATGTATCCTTAGAATCACCTAGACTAGTGTGGGAAATTCTCAACACATGAGATAGATACAGAGAAGAAGAAGAGAAAATAATCAAAGAGGCTTAGAAAATGACTTATGTTTTGAGAGAATCTAAATCTATTAGAAAACTAGTGATTAAACTTCTGTTTTGACTTCTCTCTAAGCACTCATTTTATAGACTCAATTAGGCCATTTAATTTAATTAAAAAAATCAATAAAATAATAGTCATTTTAAAGCCCTAGGTCGAAATTATCTTGGGCTTTAGGCCCGTGAAATTTCCCATTTGATTATAAGCCTATTGGACTTAAAATCAAGGCCTACATTATTTTCTATTGATTTAATTAATTAAATAATTATTTAAATACTTTATCAAATTAATTATTTATAATTTGAACCTTGATTTAAACTTATTTATTAATTTAGATATCAGTTTATCTTAATTAATGAATCTGCCCTAATTTATCTTTTCTTCTCACTACTACAAAAAATGGCAATTGTGTTAGTCAAACGCGCCAGTCAACGCAGTTGACTGATGCTGTTGACCAAGAATTAGCATTTGTGGCAGTTGGACACTGCCACAAATGAGGACTCAATTGCGTCATAACGTATACTGAAGCTGTTTAATGAGACTGTTTGCGTCAGTGGGGCACTAACGTAAAAGGGCCGTTAACGGCATCACTAGCCCACTGATGGTAACGGAGCGTTTGCGTCAGTGGGGCACTGACGCAAATGCTCTGTTACCGTCAGTGGGTCACTGACGCAACTGGGTCTCCATTATTAAAACCCTCTTCGTCCTCAGCCGAGCCCCATTTCACTCAAATCGTTTTAGGGAGCGTTTTCTTCCCAAACCAGCGGTGCCCAACCGAGGTTCTCCACATTTAGGTACGTTTTTAGCCAATTTTTTTTTTCAATTTTAATGTTAAAATAATGATTTATATATGTTTATGAAACTTATATATAATTTTTTTGGATTTTTGTATAGATTTTGTTTTTTGAAGATTATAGTTTGAAAACCCATAATCTTTATTGGATTTTTGGGGTTTTCTACATCAAGAACCCACATTTCTCAATTACCACAAGTAAGTGTAATTTTATTAATTTTTATGATTTAAATATAATTTTTTGTGAATTTTTTTTTTTTATAAATTGACTATATTTCGGATTTTTAATTTTTAGATAGTTTTATTAACTTTTTTTTTTTAAATTTAATTAAATTTTGAATTTACTATGTAAATGAGTATATATATAGATTAATGTATATATTTTGTATAAGTTTCATTTTATTAATTGTTTAGTTTGATTATTATTAGTAAATTTTTGTTTATATTTTGTTAACTTTTTAAAATTATTTTTAAATTTTGGGTTTAATTGGTTAAATAGGTATATATTAAAATTGGTTGTTTTTTTAAGTTATATTTTATTATTGATTTAGTTAGGATATTTATAGTCGATTTTTATTTATGTGAGTTGTTAACTTTTAAAAAAAAAAATTATTTCGGGTTTAAGTAAACAAATGAGTACATATAACAAATTAGTTGTTTTCTTGAAGCATTTTATTGTTTATTTAGTTACAATATAGCTTTATGATATTTTTCTTTATATTTTGTTAACTTTTTTATTATTTTTTTGTATATTGTTATATTTGAGTAGGTATTTTGTTGACAACTTTGTTGGTTAGATCAAGCTTTGGAGAATTTTATATTAGAGGTAATATTTTAAACCTTAATGTATAATTAATATATTGAACTTAGTAGCATGTACGAATTATAAAATAGTGGAGATAGGATCTGGGACTGTGTGCTGCGGTGATATAAGACTGTAATTGTGCATGTTTGATTGATTACTTGATTTGTTATATTTATGTGATGAATATAGGTTTATTTAAAATTTGGGAAATATGATAGAAATATGGGAAATGCTGCCCAATTTTTTGTAAGATTTAGTAATTTGAGAATTATGCATGTTTGATTGATTAATTGGTTTGTTGTGTTCATGTGATGAATATATGTTTATTTAAATTTTGGGAAATATGATAGAAATATGGGAAATGTTGGTCAATTTTTTTTAGGATTTAGTAATTTGAGAATTATGCATGTTTGATTGATTAGTTGGATATTTTTGTGTATACCATGTGCTATATAAATGCACATTTTAAATTTGGGAAATGTGATAGAAATAAGGGAAATGCTGCCCAATTTTTTTTGGACATATTGTTTTCTTTATTTACTTGTCAATTAAGTAATCCACGAACTTAATTGTTAATGTTTGTTGCTTTTTTTTTTTTTGTGTGAAGTTTGACAATGGATAGAGATTGGATGTCAGCAGATAGGTTATCCATGAAATATAGGAATGGAGTTGAGCTTTTCTTAGAACTTTGTGCAAGAAATACTTAATCTCCTAATAGTATTCCTTGTCGATGTGTTAAGTGTGGTAACGTTGTGAGGATGCCAATTTTTAAAATAAAAGACCACTTATTTAGGAATGGAATCGACAAAAGTTATAAAGTATGGTTTTTGCACGGTGAAAGAATGAAAGGGACTGATGAGGGACCATCTAAGAATAATAAGTATTTTGATGTTGATTACGAAGTTGATGATGTTGCAGAGATGATTGATGATGCACAATATGAATCACATGTGGATCCAATTAAATTTTAGTCAATCTTAGAAGATGCTGAGAAACCTATTTTCCCTAATTGTACAAGGTTCACTAAATTATCAGCACTGCTTAAGTTGTATAACTTAAAAGCCAAACATGGATGGAGTGATAAGGGAATGACAGAGTTGTTAACATTTTTAGGAGAATTATTACCCGAAGGTAATGAAATGCCGTCTTCATTTTATGAAGCGAAGAAGACATTGCGTTCGTTAGGCATGTAATATGAAAAAATACATGCTTGTCCTAACGATTGCATCTTATATCGAAAGAGATTTGTTGATGCAATTGCATGTCCAACATGTGGTGAGTCTAGATGGCAAAAGAAAAAAAAATTCAGATGCAGTTGGAAAAAAGATGAGGTATTGTTTTACTTTTTAATTTTCATTTAAACTATCGTTCATGATTTTATTTGGATGATTTCTAACTTATTATTTTAAATATTTTCTAATTAGTTTATGAATACGAGTCTATATTCGACTGACGAAATCAACGAGATATGGGATGAGTGGACTGAATCAATTATGGAGTATCTTAATTAGCAAATGAGCAAGTGGGTGAGGAAATTTTAGTTTAAGTAGGTTTGACACTTAGAAATTTAGAACACAAGAGTACATATCTTAACTTTGATATTTGAATTACTTTTATAGTTTTGATCACAAATGTCAACTCTAGATAAATGTTTATAAAAACTTATACTGTTGTTTTTCTGTTCATACTGCTATTTTTCTATTTTTGCTGCTGTTTTTCTGTTTCTTCTGCTGATTATTTTTATCAAAACAGGCCAGGGAAATTGGCATAAACATTTGCAATCTCCCTGGTTAATACTTTATGTGACAGTGCCCCACTGACGCAAACCAGAGTGTCATTTGCGTCAGTGGGGCACTGCCACAAATGCCAGATTTGTGACAGTGCCCCACTGATGCAAATGACACTCTGGTTTGCGTCATGGGAAATTGCGTCACATAATGCATTGACGCAAAAAATCAACTGTGGCAGTGCTAAACTGACGCAAATGGCCTTTTTTGTTGTAGTGTCTCAAAATTACATAACTCTGTGAAACTATCCAAAATTGACTTAGTCAACTTTGATAATTCTAATTGATGATTAAATCAATTAATTGAGACTATCTAGATGATTTTATCCAAGGTACAATGGGGACCATGGCCTATGAAATCAAGCTCCAATAAGTTATCATAAATCTAACAAATAAACTTACTAACTTATTAATTCCCCGTGATTCCACAATAGACTCGGAATTGCACTCTTGAATTCATAGAGCGCTTTATAAAAAATATAGATATGCTATTAATTATCCTTTGTTACAACCACATTTATTACTCAATCCTCTATAGACGGTCTACCATGAGATAGGACTAAAATACAGTTTTACCCCTCATTGTATTTTACCCTTAAAACACTTAGTTCCTTGTAAATGATATTCCAGTAAACTAATTTAATTACTGAAATGAGATCTCTACCATTTAACACCTTGAACCAAACTAAAAGGAAACTATCGTTTCACTTCTTCATCAGAAGCTATAGATGTTCATATCTATGATTAACATTCTCACTCAATTATACTACCCAGTTCCCAAGATGTAAGTATGGACTAGTCCGTAGGGTAAGCTAGTAACGAACAAGTCAAAGAACTCAAATAATACAATCAGTTAGAATACTAACCACTCAAAATTGAGATTGAATTGACCTATGGTCAAATATATGATATGACTAGAATAGATAATAAAAATATGTTTACTTATCCTATCAACTGTCAATATCGGTCCTGTCCGATGTAACAAATACATCCAATTTTATCTACTTTGCTAATGTTTTGGAAAGAACATAACACTGTGATGTGTCAGTAGAACATATCGTAGATTGGCAAGTCAGTGTAAATCCTGTGCACTGACTAATCTTAGGACTAACCTATTTTGAACATATAATCATATTTATATTCCATTGTGATTACGTCACTATAAATATGATTAGCTATATGTTCGAGATTTAATAGAAGTTTATATTAACCAAATAATCATGAATATAAAACATGTGAGCAAAGTGATTGACCAAGTCAAAAAATGATTTCTATACTTTTATTGATAATAAAATGATATTACAAAGAAATTGTGTTTCAATTAGGGCATAAAACCCTAACAAACTCCCACTTGCACTAATTGAAACTAATGCCTTAATTCTGCTAATCTCATTTCCTTGATATGCTCATCAAATGTAGCTTTTTGGTAGTGTCTTTGTAAATTGATTTGTAAGATTGTCTTCATATGCAATCTTCATAACCTTCACATCTCCCCTAGTCACATATTCTCGAATTATGTGATACTTCCTTTCTATATGCTTACTCTTCTTGTGACTACGAGGTTCTTTCAAGTTTGCTATTGCTCCTATATTGTCACAAAACAACACAAGCGGTTTATTCATTTCTGGAATAACACCATGATCCGAATAGAACTTCTTTAGCCAGACTATTCCTTAGTTATTTCTGACGCGGCTATGTACTCAGCCTCCATGGTAGAATATGAGATTGCAAACTGCTTTATGCTTCTCCATATCACAGCTCCACCTCTAAGAGTAAACACCATTCCAGAAGTAGACTTCCTGTCATCGACATCAATCTGAAAATATGAATCGGTGTAGCCTACAGGGTTCAGAACACCACCTTTGTAGACTAACATATAATCCCAAGTCCGCCTTAAATACTTCAGGATATGCTTAACTGCTATCCAATGTTCCGGTCCTGGGTTTGACTGATACCTGCTCACTACTCCCACTGCATAGTAGATATCTGCTCTAGTACACAACATGGCATACATCAGACTTCCAACTGCAGATGCGTAAGGAACTTTTCTCATTGCATCTTCCTCTTCGAGAGTCTGGGGAGACTGCTTCTTTGAAAGATGAATTCCATGGCGAGACGGTAAACGTCCTTTCTTGGAATTTGTCATTGAGAAACGTTCAAGCACTTTATCTATGTAAGCTGCTTGAGATAGAGCTAAGAGTCTGTTCTTTCTATCCCTGATGATCTGGATACCTAGAGGATAACTTGCTTCACCAAAATCCCTCATCTGGAATTGAGTGCTCAGCCAATTATTCACATTTGATAATTTCTTAACATTGTTTCCAATAAGTAAGATATCATCTACATAAAGAACCAGGAATACCACTATTTGATTTTCCTTTCGTTAGTAAACACAAGGCTCATCAATATTTTGTTCAAAGCCATAGGTTTTAATTATTTCTTCAAACCTAAGGTTCCAGGAATGAGAAGCTTGCAAACTTTTCTTTCTTGTCCAGCTACTTTAAATCCTTCTGGCTGATCCATATAAATGACTTTGTCAAGCTTCCCATTAAGAAAAGCTGTCTTGACGTCCATTTTCCAGATCTCATAGTAGAGAGCGGCTGCTATGGATAGGAAGATGCGAATGGATTTGAGCATGGCTACCGGACTAAAAGTTTTCTCATAGTCCATGCCTTCTCTTTGGGTATAACCCTTTGCCACTAATCGAGCTTTATAAGTCTCGATATTTCCATCAACACCTTATTTCTTCTTGTAGATCCACTTGCACCCAATGGCCCTAAAGTCACTAGGTGCTTCCACAAGATCCAGGACAGAATTTAAGTACATGGACTCCATTTCCTGTTTCATGGCTTCGAGCCATAGTTCCTTTTCAGGGCTAGCCATTTCCTATTTGAAAGAAAACAGATCATCGTCACTAGTGTCACCAACAACCATATTGGTTTCACCATCCAAACCATAGCGAACTGGGTTCCTAGAAACCTTCCCACTACGACGAGGCTCCGTGACTGTTTGCTTAGGAACAGTGGTACTTTCTTCATCTAAATCGACTTGCATCGGTTGAACATGAAGAGTGGGAATTTCATCATCAACTCGCATTGATGACGGTGGAACATTGGTTGGAGTCAATTCTTTAACCATCTCCTCTAAAACTACTTTGCTGCGAGGTTTGAAGTTTTGGACATAGTCATTTTCCAGAAAAGTAGCATTCGTAGAAGTAAACACTTTCTTTTCTAAATGACTACAGAAAAGTCCACCCAGAGTACCTTTAGGATAGCCAACAAACATGTAAACTTTAGTTTGTGGTTCTAGCTTTCCTTCCTTTTTCCTCAGGACGTGGGCGGGACACCCCCAAATTCTATAATGGTGTAAACTAGGTTCACGGCCATTCCAGTGTTCTAAAGGTGTTTTGGGGATTGATTTAAACGGCATGACATTGAGAATGTCATTCGCGGTTTCAATTGCATGTTCCCAGAACGAAATTGGTAGAGTTGAGTAACTAAGCATACATCTAACCATTTCCAATAAAGTTCTGTTCCGGCGTTCCACTACACCATTTTGTTGCGGAGTACCTGGGGTAGTAAGTTTTGATAAAATCCCAAGTTCAGTTAAATGATCTTGGAACTGCATATCCAAATATTCTCCACCCTATCAGATCGCAAGATCTTTAATGTCTTACCTAATTGGTTCTGAGCCATTGCTAGGAATTTCTAAAACTTTGAAAGTGTTTCTGTTTTCCTATGCATTAGGTAAAGACAAGAGTATCTAGAGTAATCGTCAATGAAAGTGATAAAATACTCAAAACCACCCGTGGCTTGTACATTCAAAGGTCCACAAACATCTGAATGCACAAGTCCAAGTGGTTCTTTGGCCCTATCACCCTTTGCAGAAAATGGACGCTTGGTCAGTTTGCCTTCTAGACAAGAATCACACATAGGTAATTCACCTAAGGTGAGTTCCCTAAAAGTCCCGCCCTTTGTAAGTCTTTGAATCCTATCATAGCCAATGTGACCTAGTCTCAAGTGCCATAAATACGTCATATTATTGTTATCGGTCTTTTGACGTTTATTGGTCCTAGGTTTAGCTACTTTGAATAAATCATTGTTAAGAGCGAGGGGTTTGTTAGGTCGCAGAATATAAAGCCTGTTTTCCAAACATGCAATACACAATCGTGATCCATTGAAGGAAATAGATATATTAGAACTTGTGAATGTCATAACAAATTGTTCTAATTGCAACATGAAAACTGAAATTAAATTTATACTAAAATCTGGAATAACAAATACATCTTCTAAAATTAAGAATTTATTTTTGAACTTCAGACGAGCTCTTCCTCTAGCTTGGACCACAATGAATGCTCCGTTCCCAACTCTAAGCTTTGAGCCGCTTTCGTCCACTTTCTCCCACGACTCAAGAAGTTGTAAAGAGTTGCAAACATGGTTGGTAGATCTAGAATCAATAATCTAAACGGAATTATCATTCTCTAAAACACATGTTTCTAAGATAATTGAACTATAATCATTACCTTTGTTTTTCGTTGCTAGAAACTTGGAGCAATCTCGTTTCCAATGCCCATTCTCTTTGAAGTGAAAGCACTTATCTTTACCTTTCTTGTTTTTCTTGTTTATCCCCTTAGGCGTTTGTGCACTAGGTTGTACACATGTCTTTGTAGCCTTTGCAGGCTTGGGGTGGTTGTTTTGTCCACCTCTCCTCTTGTTTCCAGCTTTCAAAGACGAAGCTTGTTTAGCTTCAGCCTTAGTTGGATCAGCAACAACAGTAGTAGTCTTATTTTCTCCTCCCTTACTAGGTCCACCCATGATAGACTCAAAAGTTTGATGCTTGTTCATGAGCCGCGTCAGACCATAGTTGAGTTGATCACGAACATGCAGACACGGTGCCATCTAAGCTTTCACGGTGTCATCACGTATGTGCGGAGATAATGCTATCCAAGCATTTATGGTGCCATCACAAGCATTGATGGGGCCATCACGAACGTGCGGACATAGTGCTCGTTCTGGGGATTCCTCAATCATGACGAACTCGGAGTTGTCACCAATAAACTCTATGTTGATATTCTGCTTCCAATTAAGGATTTTTTCTCTAGTGAGTTTCTCCATCGAAAGTTAAGAAAGGATGGGAGTAGACATAGACATTACTTAAACTTAAAACTACAAATTATCAATAAAATAGAAATCAATCACTTTTGCTCAATAAAACTCATATTCACACAAATTTCAAGAAATAGCAAAACATATACCAAAAATATGTAAGATATGAGAAAAAATACCAAAATAATCATATCTCTATTTCTTTAGGTTTTTAACTAATCTATGATATCCTTGTCCCGGTTGGCGAGAGTAAAAAATACCACTAGTTAAATAAAGTTGTAAACTTATTTAATAATGGACACCATTATTAACAACCTACTATTCGATTAAAATAAGAAAACAAAATCTCTTATTTTATGTGCAAGACTCACGGTTTCGATAATCACAGATTTAGTCCTAGTAGTCACCGTAGGGGTGAGTCTAGTAGAATTTTACCTATAATTATCTATCTTTCAAAATCTAACATTGTCAAAATAACTAATGAACATTTTCCGTAGGGGGACGAGTCAAAGCGTCTCGAGGCCCCATTAAGCTATTGATGTTGTTAAACCAACGGTGGAGATCGAATATAATTATTAAAATAAGCTCATTATAAAATTAAAAATAGTATTTTTATTATTTATTTTTAGAAAATTAATGACTATGGTTCTCCAAAAAATTGAAAAAATTAAAATTTTAAAACCAAAGTCCTATAATTTCCAATTAATTCTAAAGTGTCACATTGAAACAAATTCAATTAATTTAGAATTAATTTGTTGCTAATCAATATTTAGGTTTAACTAATATAATGAATTTATACAATTAAGTCAAACTCAGGTAAATGGACCTTAACAATTAAGATTGTATGGAGGAGGGTTAGGTCCAGTATGTCGTTCCCACTACAAAGACCCCCATACTTCCATACATGGTCCAAAAGACAGGAATGTAAACCTTCGTTTTATTAATTATTATAATTTGATTAGACCCACTAAAGTCATGCAAAGCAAATGGGTCTTCACAAATGGAATCACCCACAAGAGAGGAATTTAAACTTTACATTTTCTAATGGGCCCAAATAAAACCTATCATTTTATGAATATTTTATTTTGCAAAATCCATATATCTAACAAACATATGGGTCACTATATGCATCTAAGCCCAATTGCAAAAATACCACATACAGTGCAAACAGACATGTTATAATTGGATGGGCTTAATCATGTTAATATATGAGCAAGTCTATGAATTTATGCAAAAATACCATAATTTATTTCATTTGCAAAAATATCACAATTATTTACCTAGAATTTATAAAAAAAATCAAATTAATTAAATTTTTACAAGAATAAGTCAATTCAAATAAAATTTATCAACAATTAACAAAAGTTCATTTAAATTTCATTTATCAAAAATCAACTTGGTTTAAGTTAATTTGACAAAAAAAATATTAATTTAATTTAAATAGGATTTATCAACAATTAACTAAAGTTAATTTAAATCTCATTTATAAAAAAAATATATTTTATTAATTGGTTGAAAAAAAAATTAATACTTTTCAAAATTTAACCAATTTTAAACTTTCAAATCAATATCTTATCTGTTTTTCAAAAATTATCTTGTGTTGTTATAACTATTAGCTAATATTTTAACCATTTAAAAAAAATAAAATATTAATAGTTATAACAACCCTAAAATATCTTAAAGCAGTTAAAGAAATTCAAATATCCATGAAAATATCTAACTAACAAATTTCAAATAATTTAAATATTAAAAACTACAGAATAAACAGATATTTATATTTTCAAATAAAGATTTAATAAAAATATTAATTATTTAAAAGAAAATATCTTAATTATTTGATATCGTAATTCTAATATTTTAATATATTAAAAGATTTAAAATTAAGTTGTTAGTCTATTTTTAAATTTGAATTTGAATCTTTATAAAAATATCTAATTACTTAAATCTTAACCAACAAAAATATCTTATTTTAAAAAAATAATTTTTAAATGCAAAAAAAATTATGATATTTTTGGCTTTGATTATAAATAATCAATTCTCACAATTTTTATTTTCATTAAATTAAAAAAAAAAGGGTGAATAGTACCCGTCACGGGTACTGTTTATGTGTGCAGCTGGAGTGGGCGTGCGCGCGCGCATGCAGGTGCTACGTGCAAGTCGCACACGTGTAGAACAGGTGGACACCGAGGGTGCACACGCGGAGGCATGTGCCAGTGCGCGTGGTGTGTGCGTTGGTGCGCGCACGCATGGGCAGCCAGGCCAAAAGATTTCAAAAAAACTTTTTTGTGCAATTTTTCATACGAAAACCATTTTCTAATTAATTTTTAACATGTTTTACACAAAATAAAGCATATATAAAAATTAATGGCATAGAAAACACAACAAAATAACCTAAAAATTGCTAATAATCACATAAAATCAATATGCTTCATAAAAACATGAAAATCCATCCAATTATTCAAACACATCAAATAATTCAATTTTTAACATGTTCATGTATGAAAATAAATATTACCAAAGGCTCTGAGGCCAGTTGTTGGGAAACTTATACATGATATTTATTTATTTTCATGTAGATCTAATATTAAAAAAATTAATATGAGATAACCTAGAACATATTTCTAAAATTGAATTCAAAGAGAAATAATGATAAGAATACTTACATTATACGCAGCGGAATGAATGAGTCATTCTTTCAATTTCTCTAACCCTTATATCATTTCTGTCGTAGAGTATTACCAAGAAACTAAACATATATTCAATTTTCTATGCAGTCTTTCAAAGTATCCTTAGAATCACCTAGACTAGAGTGGGAAATTCTCAACACATGAGATAAATACAGAGAGAAGAAGAAAGAACAACAATAAGGCTTAGAAAATGACTTATGTATAGAGATAATTTAAAACCTATCAGAAAACTAGTGTCTGTCATCTGGTTTCAACTCTCACTTAACATTTCTTTTATAGACTCATTTAGGCCATTTATTTAGTTAAAAAATCAATAAAATAATAAACAATTAACAACCCTAGGTCGAAATTATCATGGGCTTTAGGCCCGTGAAATTTCCTATTTGATTATTTGCCCATTGGACTTAAAATCAAGACTTGTATTATTTTCTATTGATTTAATTAATTAAATAATTATTTAAATCTTTTATAAAATTAATTATTTATAATTTGAACATTTATTTAAACTTATTTATTAATTTAGATATCAATTTATCTTAATTAATAACTCTGCCCTAATTTATCTTTTCTTCTCAAAATTACACAACTCTATGAAACTATCCAAAATTGACCTAGTCAACTTTGATAATTAAATCAATTAATTGAGACTATATGATTTGATTTTATCCAAGGTACAGTGGGGACCATGGGCCTATGAAATCAAGCACCAATAATTTATAATAAATCTAACAAATAAATTTACTAACTTATTAATTCCTCGTGACTCCACTAAAGACTCGAAATTGCACTCTTGAATTCATAGAATGCTCTATAACAAATATAGATACGCTATTAATTATCCATTGTTACAACCATAATTGTCACTCAATACTCTATAGACGGTCTACAATGAGATGGTACTAAAATACCATTTTACCCCTCATTGTATTTTATCCTCAAAACACTTAGTTCCTTATAAATGATATTTCAGTAAACTAATATTGATTACTGAAATGAGATCTCTATCATTTAGCACCTTAAACCAAACTAAAAGGAAATCATCATTTCACTTCTTCATCGAAGCTATAGATGTTCATATCTATGATTAACACTCCCACTCTATTATACTGCCGAGTTCCCAAGATGTAAGTATGGGTTAGTCCATAGGGTAAGCTCGTAACAAACAAGTCAAAGAACTCAAATAATACAATCAGTTAGAATACTAACCATTCAAATTGAGATTGAATTGACCTATTGTAACGCCCTGGAATGGTATCTCATGCGCATAGGTAACGCATATATCACATTTAAACAATTATACATGTAACCACATAAATAGTTACCAAACCATGAGTTGAGCTTGACTTCGGTGATGTGTGTACATACCCAGCCAGTCTACAGGAACCTTAACCTTGGCATTGCTCTGATACAAAGTTGTAACGTCCTAGCTACCCCAGAACAGTTACGGTTTACAGTGAACCGGAAATTTGACTCGCTACCCGAGTCCTTTGGTTAAAAACGTGATCTAAGTGTTATTATGAGGTTAAGGTGAAAAACCAGTAAAAAGGAAAGAATACATTTCATTAAGTAAATAAACTGCTCATGAGCCTTTAAAAACGTTTACAAGCTGTTCATAATACAAAAGAGTTGCTACTTGTTAAAATTTACAGTCCCCGCCGGCCTAAGCGGCAAAAATAGGGTAAACCCCTAGTCCCTCTGAGAACTCCCTGACCGTGGTGGTCAAGCGGCCCAATATGTACACAACATCGCCCAAGCTCTCCACTCAGGGTTGGGTGAGCTTCTCTTTCCCTTTACCTACACCACATAGCACCCATGAACCAAGGCCCAGCAAGAAAACACAGTATAGCATGACATAATATCAACAATGATCATAACAATCATTAAGGATCATCTGTCCATAACAGATAGGTGACAGTAGCAAAAGTCACAAAAGTGGGTACAACTCCTTGTAGCCATGTGACGATAGGGTCACCAAGGCTTAACTGATAATTGGTTCTCTCATGAGTTTGGTTAGGATAGGTGTATGGTGATTGGTCACCAACATAACCTTCCTCTCGACTCTAGAGTCGTAACTATGGACAGCGTCCCCTAGCCACGTGACAAACAGTCACTGGGGCCACATGCCCTGGCTATAAACATCTGGTCTTAGACCAGGCAAGCGCTTATGAGTTCTTCGACCTTAGGGTCGGTCCAGCATCATTGCCATAGAGCCATTCAATGCATGTTCATCGACTTTAAGGTCGTTCCCTGACTAGTCAGTGCCATAAACAAGTAACCAGCGTTCACTAGTATTTAATATGCAATCCATGTCCACATATATCAACCAACATGCCTCAATATCAAACCACGAATGTCATATATCCATACAGGGTGCAACTATATTCTTACATTGTTTTCTTACCTCAGGTTCGAGTGAAAGTTATTATAAGAACAACTCCTGAGAACGATCAATCTTTTAGCTCCTTAGCGGTTACCTAGTCACAACCAAATATAACCTCCATTAATAAAAAAAATCCACATAAATAGGGTCTTAACCTAAGCACCACTCTCGGGACCTCGAAACATGCCCACACGGTGAGTAGATTCGATCCCGGACCTTAAGGATTGAAACCCCAAGTCAAAAACCCTTAACAACACTCAAGACGGGACTTAGAAGGAACAGGGTAGCGCTACAGCGCTCAACCCCTAGCGCCCCAGCGCTATACTCAGAACCTCCCAAATGCCAAAAAGCCTCATGAGGAGCGCTGTAGCGCCCTAAGGTGGACGCTATAGTGCTACCTCCAAACCCAAACTCCCCTGAACCGACCTTCTTCAACTCCTTCGATTCTAACTCGATTTCCAAGCTTCCAAATCCTATTCTTGATGCCAAATGAACCCAAAAACCATCCTAACACACCCCAAACATCACAAGCATGGGAACCCTAGCCAAAACTCCCAACAAAACCAAGAATTAACCTTAGAAACCTTAACTGCAAAACAAAACCAGAACAAGACAAACCAGAGAAAACCATGGTTAGAAACTTACCCAAAGTTCAGCTTATGATGCTCTTCAATGATGGAACACACTCCCAAACTCCCAAGGCTTGCTTCCTAAGCTTGAATCCTCAAAATTGGTTCAAAAACTACAAAGAACAGTGAAGAGAAGAAGGTACGGGAGAACTCTAAGCATACTCTGTTTTTCCACTATCTTCTTCAGCTGTCAAAGGATATATCTATCCTAGGGGTGAAATGTACATTTTACCCCTAGGTCAATTAATACTTTCTAAAGGCTTCCAAGGGCATATTTGGTACTTCCCTCCTATCTCGTTAATCAAAAGCAACGCTCTCCAATTCCCGCTATTCTTTATAATCTCGAATACCAATAATTCACATCCCGTTACCCTTTAATACCCGGTAACGCTCTAATCATTAAAAAAACCTCGAGACTCAACCCAAGCCTCGTCACTTAAGCTTGTTGTGACTTAACCGCTAATCAATATTCTGAGATCATCTCATGCCGAATAGCTCGAACAAATCCACATTATAATGTGGTCTCAACACATATCATCGACATGCATACAGTTATACAATTATCCTCTCAACGAGCCAAATGACCATCACACCCCTGTAATTAAAATGCAGACTCACATGCATGCATTTAATATCATATTATAATTTAATTCTCATAAACTCGCATAAACACATTTAATGGAATAATTAAATAGTTATGGCCCTCCCGGCCCACTAAACCAGCCATTAAACCATATTAGGGAATCCAGGGCATTACAACTATCCCCTCCTTATAGAAATTTCATCATCGAAATTTACCTGAACAGCTCGGGATACTGACTTCGCATATCCGACTCCAGCTCCCAGGTCGCTTCCTCGACCGTTCTGTTCCTCCACAACACCTTAACCAAAGGTATTGTCTTGTTCCTGAGGACTTTATCCTTCGTGTCAAGTATCTGAACAGGCTGCTCCTCAAAGGAGAGATCTGGCTCAAGCTCCAGATGTTCATAACTTAAAACATGACTCTCATCAGGCACATACCTCCGAAGAGCGGATACATGGAACACATTATGCACGACCGACAATGCCGGAGGCAAAGCTAGCCTGTAAGCCACTTGACCAATCCTCTCCAGGATCTCAAATGGGCCTACAAACCTGGGACTCAGCTTGCCTTTCTTTCCAAACCTTCTCACCCCTTTCCATGGTGAGACTCTAAGGAAGACATAATCTCCCACCTGGAACTCCACGTTCCTACGTTTGGGATCTGCATAGCTCTTCTGTCTACTCTGAGAAGTAAGCATTCGAAATCTAATCTTGTCAATATCCTCATTGGTCCTCTGAACTGCCTCAGGACCTAAGTATCTCCTTTCACCTGTCTCATTCCAATGAATGGGAGATCTACACTTCCTACCGTACAACATCTCATAAGGTGCAACTCCAATGGTAGATTGATAACTGTTATTATAGGAGAATTCTATCAAAGGCAGATACTTACTCCATGACCGACCAAAGTCCAGTACACATGCCCGCAGCATGTCCTCTAATATCTGGATCGTCCTCTAAGATTGCCCATCTGTCTGAGGATGATAAGCTGTACTGAACTTCAGTCGTGTACCCATGGCCTACTGTAAACTCTTCCAGAACTTGGAAGTAAACGTAGGGTCCTAATCCGACACGATCGACCTAGGAGCTCCATGGAGGCGTACGATCTCTCTCACATAGAGATCTGCATACTGGTCCACGGTATAAGTAGTTCTCACTGGCAGAAGGTGAGCTGACTTGGTATAGCGATCCACTATCACCCAAATGGAATCATGCTGACCAACAGTCTTGGGCAAGCCCACCACAAAGTCCATCGTGATGTCTTCCCACTTCCACTCTGGGATATCCAGAGGCTGCAATAACCCTGCCGGCCTCTGATGCTCAGCCTTGACCTGTTGACATGTCAAGCACTTAGCCACATACTCTACTGCATCTCTTTTCATCCTTGGCCACCAGTACAATGATCTCACATCCTGATACATCTTCGTGGTGCCTGGATGCAAAGAGTAAGGTGTAGTGTGAGATTCATCCATAATCTCCCGTCTCAACGCAGTGTCTAACGAAACATATATCCGTCCCTTGTATCTCAACAACCCTAAATCAGACACTGTATAATCCCTGGATGCTCCAGCCAAGACATCCTCTCTAATCTTGATCAGCTGTGGATCACTCAATTGACCCTCTTTGATTCTCTCCAACAGCGTAGACTGTAGTGTAATATTGGCCAACTGGCCCACCAGCAACTCTATACCAGCTCTGGTCATGTCATCAGCTAACTCTCTGGCTATCAGCCTAATACCATGAATCTATCCCGGACCCTTCCGGCTCAAAGCATCAGCTACCACGTTGGCTTTCCCTGGGTGATACAAAATCTCACAATCATAATCTTTTACAAACTCAAGCCAACACCTTTGCCTCATGTTCAAGTCTTTCTGGGTGAAGAAGTATTTCAGGCTCTTGTGGTCTGTATAAATCTCACATTTCTCTCCATAGAGATAGTGCCTCCATATCTTCAGAGCAAAGACCACAGCTGCTAACTCCAAATCATGGGTAGGATACTTCTTTTCATACTCCTTCAACTGACGAGAAGCATAAGCTATTACCTTCTCTGATTGCATCAAAACACAGCCCAAACCCTGATGAGAAGCATCGCAGTAAATCACAAACTTCTCCTGGTCTTTCGGAAGACTCAGAACTGGAGCTGTAATCAACCTCTGTTTCAACTCCTGGAAGCTGTTCTCACATTTATCTGACCACACGAACTTCTGACCCTTGCGTGTCAGCTCAGTCAACGAAGTAGTAATCTTTGAGAACCCCTCCACAAAACGCCTGTAATACCTTGCCAATCCAAGGAAACTTCTAACTTCAGAAGCATTCTTTGGCCTTGGCCAATCTCTGACCGCTTCAATCTTTGATGGATCCACTTTAATCCCCTCCTTACTAACAATATGCCCAAGAAAGGACACCTGAGACAACGAGAATTCACACTTCTTGAACTTTGCAAACAATCTGTGTTCTCTCAACCTCTGTAGAACCAACCTCATATACTGCTCATGCTCTAACTCAGTTTGAGAATATACCAGAATATCATCGATGAAGACGATCACAAATTAGTCTAAATAATCCTTGAACACTCTGTTCATCATATCCATAAAAGCAGCAGGGGCATTAGTCAATCCAAATGACATAACTATAAACTCATAATGCCCATACCTGGTACGAAAAGCGGTCTTCGGTATATCTCCCTCCTTGACCCTCAACTGATGATAACCAGAACGAAGGTCGATCTTGGAGAATACCGTCTTACCCTGCAATTGATCAAATAGATCGTCTATCCTTGGCAAAGGATACCGGTTCTTAATTGTCAACTTCTTCAGTTCTCTGTAATCTATACACATCCTCAGAGAACCATCTTTCTTCTTTACAAACAGAACTGGTGCACCCCAAGGTGAAAAACTAGGTCTGATAAAACCCAAATCTAACAGCTCTTGCAACTGTACCTTTAATTCTTTCAACTCAGCTGGGGCCATTCTGTAAGGTGCTCTAGACACTGGCTCCGTTCCTGGTGCCAGTTCTATAACGAACTCAATCTCTCTGTGTGGTGGCAATCCCGGTAAATCTTCTGGAAACACATCCAGAAACTCACATACAAGTCTAGTATCCTCTGGTCTCACTGGCACGACCTGAGTGGTATCAACCACACTGGCTAAGAATCCAATGCAACCTCCCTGCAATAAATCCCTAGCCCTCAGTGCAGAAATCATAGGAATACAAGGTCCATGCATAGCACCAACAAATACAAAAGGATCCTCACCCTCAGGCTCAAAGGTGACCATCTTCCTTCTGCAGTCAACGGTTTCCCCATACTTCGCTAACCAATCCATACCCAGTATCATATCAAAGTCAATCATAACCAACTCTATCAGATCCACTGACAATTCTCTGCCCTCCACTATCACTGGCAAAGATCTGACCCATCTTCTGGATACTACCAACTCCCCAGTGGGTAACAAAGTACCAAACCCCACAACATAGAAATCATATGGTCTACATAACCTATCAATAACACTACTAGCAACAAAGAAATGTGTAGCACCAGAGTCAATCAATACATTATAAGTGGTTCTAGCACTAAGAAGCTGACCTGTAACCACTGAGGGGGAAGCCTTAGCTTCTGCTTGAGTCAAGGCAAATACACGAGCTGGGGCCGAGCTGTCTGCCTTCCTGGGTTCTTCCTTTCTTGCCTTAGGGCAATCCTTTTTGAGATGACCCACTGCTCCACAAGAGAATCAGGTCCTTGCTCTGCACTCTCCCAAGTGATGCCTCTTGCATCTAGGACACTCGGGATAAGACCTCCAGGCTTCATTACCACCAAGACGACCCATAGAAATACCACGGGGCCGTCCGTCAAGACCTGGAACTGGGAAGGATTCAGGAAACTTCCTCTTCTGATCACTGGGGCCAACACCCCTACCAGAACCTATAAATGGAGGACCTAGCCTCCTGAAATCCCATCTGGCTGCACTGTCACGCCAAATCTTAGTCTCTGTACTCTCAGCTGTGAGTGCCTTCTCCACCACCTGTGCATAAGTAGTAACTCCTGCCACAGTGGTGATACGTACATCTCGGGCTAACCTGGGCTGTAGCCCCTGTAAGAAACGCTCTCTCCTGGTCCCATCAGTGGGCACCAACTCCTTGGCAAACTTTGCCAAACGGTCAAACTTTAAGGCGTACTCAGTAACTGATAAGCTTCCCTGAAGTAGCCTCATAAATTCATCAGCCTTCGCCGCTCTAATAGCGTCATTATAATACTTCTCATTGAACAAGGTCTGAAACTCCTCCCAGTTCAGGAGATTAACATTCTTGGTCTGGCCAACCACTTCCCACCAAATTCGGGCATCATTCCGAAACATATAGGTAGCACAGGCCACCCTCTCATTACCAACTACCCTCATAAAGTCAAGAATAGTGGTAATCATGCTCATCCATTGTTCAGCTTTGGTAGGATCTACACTGCCTTCAAACACAGGAGGTTGTTGCTTCCTGAACCGTTCATAAAGAGGTTCCAATCTGTTTCCAACCTCAGGCAGCTGCCCAGTAACTGGCACTGACACAAAAGGTGCCTCTGCAACACTGGCCACTACAGGCACTTGCTGCTGTCTTAGGAGGCGAATCTCCTCTCCCTGTTTTAACACTGAAGCCTGCAATTCCTCAAACATCTGTTGCCAGTTTGCAGGTGCTGACTGTGGAATCTGGGATCGGTCATTCTTTTGATCCTGATTGTTATTATTCTGGCCTGGATCACTCTGGCCAGCTGACATGTTTGTCTGTCCTGGGTTCATTCTGTCACTGATACCTTACTGAAACAATAATCAATACGGCCAGTCAGGTAGTAATAACTAAACCTCTTGCCGCCTCACGGTCCAAGAACAAACAGACAATTATCACATTCCACAGTCATTCAATATTCACAAACAGATACATGTTTATGGCATTCAGCACTTAGTATGTATCACATAATAACTCATAGCAACCATACTAATAAGCAGGTGCCAGCAATCTCAGTACTAAGTAGAACACATTTGCTGAAGACATGATATTTCAGGGCACAAGCTCAACATGGTATCTCATGCGCACAGGTAACGCATATATCACATTTAAACAATTATACATGTAACCACATAAATAGTTACCAAACCATGAGTTGAGCTTGACTTCGGTGATGTGTGTACATACCCATCCAGTCTACAGGAACCTTAACCTTGGCATTGCTCTGATACCAAGTTGTAACGCCCTGGCTACCCCAGAACAGTTACGGTGAACAGTGAACCAGAAATTTGACTCGCTACCCGAGTCCTTTGGTTAAAAACGTGATCTAAGTGTTATTATGAGGTTAAGGTGAAAAACCAGTAAAAAGGAAAGGATACATTTCATTAAGTAAATAAACTGCTCATGAGCCTTTAAAAACGTTTACAAGCTGTTCATAATACAAAAGAGTTGCTACTGTTTAAAATTTACAGTCCCCGCTGGCCTAAGCGGCAAAAATAGGGTAAACCCCTAGTCCCTCTGAGAACTCCCTGACCGTGGTCGTCAAGCGGCCCAATATGTACACAACATCGCCCAAGCTCTCCACTCAGGGTTAGGTGAGCTTCTCTTTCCCTTTACCTGCACCACATAGCACCCATGAGCCAAGGCCCAACAAGAAAACACAGTAAAGCATGACATAATATCAACAATGATCATAACAATCATTTAGGATCATCTGTCCATAACAGATAGGTGACAGTAGCAAAAGTTACAAAAGTGGGTACAGCTCGCTGTAGCCATGTGACGATAGGGTCACCAGGGCTTAACTGATAAGTGGTTCTCTCATTAGTTTGGTTAGGATAGGTGTATGGTGATTGGTCACCAACATAACCTTCCTCCCGACTCTAGAGTCGTAACTATGGACAGCGTCCCCTAGCCACGTGACAAACAGTCACCGGGGCCACATGCCCTGGCTATAAACATCTGGTCTTAGACCAGGCAAGCGCTTATGAGTTTTTCGACCTTAGGGTCGGTCCAGCATCATTGCCATAGAGCCATTCAATGCATGTTCATCGACTTTAAGGTCGGTTCCTGACTAGTCAGTGCCATAAACAAGTAACCAGCGTTCACTAGTATTTAATATGAAATCCATGTCCACATATATCAACCAACATGCCTCAATATCAAACCACGCATGTCATATATCCATACAGGGTGCAACTGTATTCTTACATTGTTTTCTTACCTCAGGTTCGAGTGAAAGTTATTATAAGAACAACCCCTGAGAACGATCAATCTTTTAGCTCCTTAGCAGTTACCTAGTCACAACCAAATATAACCTCCATTAATAAAAAAAATCCACATAAATAGGGTCTTAACCTAAGCACCACTCTCGGGACCTCGAAACATGCCCACACGGTGAGTAGATTCGATCCCGGACCTTAAGGATTGAAACCCCAAGTCAAAAACCCTTAACAACACTCAAGACGGGACTTAGAAGGGACATGGTAGCGCTACAGCGCTCAACCCCTAGCGCCCCAGCGCTATACTCAGAACCTCCCAAATTCCAAAAAGCCTCATGAGGAGCGCTGTAGCGCCCTAAGGTGGGCGCTATAGTGCTACCTCCAAACCCAAACTCCCCTGAACCGACCTTCTTCAACTCCTTCGATTCTAACTCGATTTCCAAGCTTCCAAATCCTATACTTGATGCCAAATGAACCCAAAAACCATCCTAACACACCCCAAACATCACAAGCATGGGAACCCTAGCCAAAACTCCCAAAAAAACCAAGAATTAACCTTAGAAACCTCAACTGCAAAACAAAACCAGAACAAGACAAACCAGAGAAAACCATGGTTAGAAACTTACCCAAAGTTCAGCTTATGATGCTCTTCAATGATGGAACACACTCCCAAACTCCCAAGGCTTGCTTCCTAAGCTTGAATCCTCAAAATTGGTTCAAAAACTACAAAGAACAGTGAAGAGAAGAAGGTACGGGAGAACTCTAAGCATACTCTGTTTTTCCACTATCTTCTTCAGCTGTCAAAGGATATATCTATCCTAGGGGTGAAATGTCCATTTTACCCCTAGGTCAATTAATACTTTCTAAAGGCTTCCAAGGGCATATTTGGTACTTCCCTCCTATCTCGTTAATCAAAAGCAACGCTCTCCAATTCCCGCTATTCTTTATAATCTCGAATACCAATAATTCACATCCCGTTACCCTTTAATACCCGGTAACGCTCTAATCATTAAAAACACCTCGAGACTCAACCCAAGCCCCGTCACTTAAGCTTGTTGTGACTTAACCGCTAATCAATATTCTGAGATCGTCTCATGCCGAATAGCTCGAACAAATCCACATTATAATGTGGTCTCAACACATATCATCGACATGCATACAGTTATACAATTATACTCTCAACGAGCCAAATGACCATCACACCCCTGTAACTAAAATGTGGACTCACATGCATGCATTTAACATCATATTATAATTTAATTCTCATAAACTCGCATAAACACATTTAATGGCATAATTAAACAGTTATGGCCCTCCCGGCCCACTAAACCAGCCATTATACCATATTAGGGAATCTGGGGCATTACACCTATGGTCAACTATATGATATGACTAGAATAGATAATAACGGTATGTTTACTTATCCTATCAACTGTCAATATCGATCCTTTCCGATGTAACAAATACATCCGATCTTATCTACTTTGCTAATGTTCTGGAAATAACATAACAGTGTGATGTGTAAGTAGAACATATCGTAGATTGGCAAGTCAGTGTAAATCCTGTGCACTGACTAATCTTAGGACTAACTTATTTTGAACATATTATCATATTTATATTCCACTGTGATTACGTCACTATAAATATGGTTAGCTATATGCTCGGAATTTAATAGAAGTTTATATTAAAAAAATAATCATGAAAATAAAACATGTGAGCAAAGTGATTGACCAAGTCAAAATATGATTTCTATTCTTTTATTGATAATAAAATGAGATTACAAAGAAATTGAGTTTTAATTAGGGCATAAAACCCTAAAATGAACTAGATCAGCAACACAGTCTTCCTCACCATGCCTTTGATCAACCTAGAACTAGTGTGGGTTGGTTCTCAACACATGAGATATAGATCTAGAAGAGAAGAAGAAGAGAGAGTGGCCTAGAAAGGTTAGATTGTCTAGGTTTTCACTAATTCAATGAATCAACTGAAACTGACTTCCTTATGAAAACCCTAGATATCATATTCCTTATATAGGCAACTTAATGGACTTCATTTAAATTTAAATTTAAATTAATTAAAATAATAAACAAAAATATAAAAGCTTTTGGCTCCCACAAATGAACTTGGGTCCAATTTCTTTGTTTTAAATTTAAATCCCAATTGGGCATAAATTCAAAACCTTTTATTTTTTTATTTATTTAATTAATTAATTAAATCCTTATTCAAAGTAACTAATTATAATTTGAAACTTGATTTAATATTATTTATTTATATTGACACCAATTTATCAATATTAATACATTTACCGAAAGATTCTCTTTTATTCTCTAAATCTCATATCTCTGTAAATTTTTTAAAATTGACCTAGTCAACTTTAAAAATACTAATTGATAATTAAATCAATCAATTGAGACATTCTAGATGATTTACTTAAAGGTGATGCAAGGACCATGGATCCTGAAATCAAGCTCCAATAAGTTCCCGTGAATTTATTTACGAATGATTTCACTACCTTATTAATTCATCATGACTCCACTATAGACTCGGAGTTGAACTCTTGAATTCATAGAACATATTTTTCAAACCATAAATACGTTATCCATTGTTATAACTATTACAGTCAGTCAATCCTCTATCGATGACATACTAACGAGATGGGTGCAAATTACCATTTTACCCCTAGAGAAATAGAGATATGATTATTTTGGTATTTTTTTTCCATATCTTACATATCTATGGTATATGTTGTGCTATTTCTTGAAATTATAGTGAATAGAAGTTTTATTTAGCAAAAGTGATTGATTTATTTTTTATTTATAATATGTAGTATTATTATGGCTGTGTCTACTCCCATCCTTTCTCAACTTTCGATGGAGAAAATCACTAGAGAAAGCTTCCTTAAGTGGAAGCAGAACATCAACATAGTGTTAATTGGTGACAACTCCAAGTTCGTCATGTTTGAGGAATCCCCAGAAGTTTCAGCTGAAGGAGCTACCAAGTCTGTAAGAGACAAATATGAGCGTTGGTAGGGGACTAATAACAAAGCACGGTACTACATGTTGACTAGTATGGTCGACACTCTCAAGACAAAGATGGAGAATGTCAAGATAACCTACGAAATCATGGATCAGCTCCAAGTTCGGTGCAAAGTCTGTGCATACTCGTTTTGAGGTCACTAAGAAATATGCCAATGCTTGGATGGCACCGTCTCAGCACATTCATGATCTCCTAATCAGGATACTTTTAGGAAGATGAACTGTATGGATCAATTATAGACGAGGAGACTCAAGTCGGCTTAATCCTCAACAATCTCTTTCCAACTTTCCTGCCATTCACCACCAACTATGTGATGAATAAACTCAACTATGGTCTGACGCAAATCATGGGTGGACCAATAAAGGGAGGGGAAAATAAGACTACTATTGCTACTACTAATCCAGCTAAGGCTGAAGCTAACCAAGCTTTGTCTTCGAAATCTGGAAATAAGAGGAAAGATGGGCAAAACAACAACCTTAAGCCTACAAAAGCTGCAAAGACGAGTGCACAATCAAGTGCACAGATGCCTAAGGGGAAGAAAAAGAAAAACAAGAAAGGTGAAGGTAAATGGTTTCACTGCAAAGAGAAGGGGCATTGGAAACATGATTGCCCCAAGCTTCTAGCAGTGAAAAACAAAGGTAATGATTATAGTTCATTTATCTTAGAAACATGTGTTTTAGAGAATGATAAATCTGTTTGGATTATTGATTCTGAGTCTACTAACCATATTTGTAACTCTTTACATCTTCTTGACTCATGGGAGGAAGTGGATGAAAGCGGCTTATAGCTTAGAGTTGGAAATGGAGCATTCGTTACAGTCCAATCTAGAGGAAGAGCTCACCTGAAGTTCAGAAATAAATATTTAATTTTGAAAGATGTATTTTTTATTCTGAACTTTAGTAGAAATTTAATTTTAGTTTCCATGTTGCAATCAGAACAATTTGTTATGACTTTCACAAGTTCTAATATAACTACTTCTTTCAATGGATCACTATTGTGTATTTCATGTTTGGAAAACAGGCTTTATATTCTGCGACCTAACGAACCCCTCGCTCTTGATATTGATTAATTCAAAGTAGCTAAACTTAGGACCAATAAATGTCAAAAGACCAATAACGATAATATGATGTATTTATGGCATTTCAGACTAGGTCACATTGGCTATGATAGAATTCAAAGACTTACAAAGGACGGGTCTTCGAGGGAACTCACCTCAGGTGAATTACTTGCTTGTGAATCTTGTCTAGAAGGCAAACTGACTAAGCGTCCATTCTCTACAAAGGGTGATAGGGCCAAAGAACCACTTAGAGTTGTTCATTCAGATGTTTGTGGACCTTTGAATGTACAAGCTAGGGGTGGTTTTGAGTATTTAGTCACTTTAATTGACGATTACTCTAGATAATCATGTCTTTTACCTAATGCATAGGTAATCAGAAACATTTTCAAAGTTTAAGGAATTCCTAGCTATAGCTCATAACCAACTAGGTAAAACGTTAAAGATCTTGTGATCTAATAAGAGTGGAGAATATTTGGATATGTAGTTCCAAGATCATTTAACTAAACTTGGGATTTTATCACAACTTATTGCCTTGGGTACTCCGCAACAAAATGGTGTATTGGAATGCCGGAACAAAATCTTATGGGAAATGGTTAGATGCATGCTTGGTTACATAAATCTGCCAACTACATTCTGAGGACACGCAAGTGAAACTTCGAACGACATTCTAAATGTCGTACCTGCTAGAAATGTGCCCTGAAAGCATATGTAGTAGACATTGTTTTATGAAATAAATAAATAAATTGAATTTGTTATGCATATATTTTATGGACTATATTATTCTGTGATAATATTATGTAAATATCAGGAAAAATTCCTAAGTTCATACATGTGATCTCAAACACGTATTGGCACGGGAGGATTGTGTTTGAGATAAATGAACTTGAATAGTTCGCAGTAAAATAAAGTTATGGAATCTTTAGATTAATTACTGCAAGTATGGTCCACAAGTATTATGAATACATGTGATCTAGATCCGGATCACTAGTGTGATAAGACACTTTAGTGGAGGTGCTTTATATATTAGAGAATATATAGAGTTGGACCAGATATGTTTATTAATACTTAGTTAAATACTATTTCGAAGTATTAATTAAATATATCAACTGATGATCATATACAAATAGATCTTAATCTTGAATTTACTATGAACTCCTGTTTATGTTATATGAGTTCTTTGATTCATTTGTTAGGGTATGTCAGAATGATTAGGCTAGAAACTTTTGTTTTGGGAACTCATTAATGTAGATAGCTAGGGACATAGTATACAGATATGGAATCTATGCCTTCTCGCAAGAGATTGAATGATGGTTCTCATAAGGGTTGACTTTTGGGACTGAAATGTTATTGAGCTCTGATTCATAATTTAGTTATGAATTAACCTTCACTAGTAAAGTCAATGGTACTTAAGGAAACAAGAGATAATTAAGAGAGTAAAGCGATAATTTTATTCCTGATTAATTGTGAACCATTATTAGAGGGTCAAGTTGTATGTAATGATTATATCAATGGACGCTTTATGATTATAAAGTACTCAGTAAATGAAATGTCTATAATTATAAGAGTGTAGTCTCATATTTATAGTGGAATAATCACGAGATCAATAAATTAAGATTATTTAATTAAAGAGTTTAATTAATAATCTCAAATTTATTGGAGCTTGGAATTATAGGTCCATAGGTCCCCATAGCGGCTCTATCAACATTATTCAAGGTAAGAGTTGATATGAAGGGAAAAATAGTTTAAAGACATATTTAAGAAGAAATTTGTTCTTCAGGCCAAATATGCAATTATATGATAATAGTGATTAATTAATTAATTACAAATTAGTTGTAGTTAATAAAATTAATTAATATTTAATTATTGTATAATTTTCAAAATTATATTAAATAATGAAATTAATTTCGAAATTTAATTAAATAATTAATTAATTATAATTTTCGAAATTATAATAAATTAAATATTTATTTTTGAAAATATTAGATTTAATTAATTGGTAGAATTAATTAAATATATTTATTTGATTGGGAGATAATAACCTGATAAGTTCAAATTTGATTTGAATTTAAAAGATTAATATTTATTCAAATAATTAATTATATTTGATAATTAATTAAAAAGATAATTAATTTAAATTTGAATTAGTTATCAGGTTTTTAGATCATATCTGACAAAAAAGTTTGAATAAATAATTAAATAAAAAAATTGAAAAACCAATATCCCTAAAAATAAGGAGGCTACATGTGCACACACAGTCCATGGACTGTGTGTGGCGTGTAGGGCAATTTTCAGGAATAGTATTTTCATTTTTATTTATTTAATTAATTAATTAATGGATAATTCAAAAATTGGTTTTTGGATTTTTTCATTAATTAATTAAAAAGTAAATTGTAAAATGGTTACAGATTTATTTTTTAAAATTTGAATATTTTCTTTTAAGTATGACTAATTAGAAAAATATTCAGATAAGTGAGACAACTCAATCTATTCGCTCTGTGAAAAATAGAACGATAGTTTTCTCTCATTGAAAAATAAAGAACCAATTCTCAGGCCTATTCTCTTGATCTAATGTGTTGAGTACATCAAGTAGAATCACTAATAAACTATCCTTCATTCTCTAAGTGCCCACACACTTCTTGAGGTGTAGAGAACGCTTTGGAAGATCTTGGTGTGAGTACGTGGGAGCGGCTTGGATAGGAAGATCGTTCTAAATACGAGAAGATAGCAAGGACACTTGATAGGCTTCAAGAGGTATGAATTCTATCCTTAACTTGCTTATGATTAATGTATGTATATTAATGGATCCGCATATTTAAAGGTAGTTTAAATATGTTACAAATTTTTGTTGTACACTGGGCCAAACCCACCACCATTCCGCTACGTATTAGGAAACTCGTTCCTAACAGTACCGTCAAAATCAATCCCCAAAACACCTTTAAAACGCTGGAATGGTTGTGAACCTAGTTTACCTCATTATAGAATTTGGGGGTGTCTCGCCCACGTCCTGAGGAAAAATGAAGGATAGCTAGAATCGCGAACCGAAGTTTTCATGTTTGTTGGCTATCCTAAAGGCACTCGGGGGGACTTTTTTTATAGTCATTCAGAAAAGAAAGTGTTTACTTCTACAAATGCTACTTTTCTGGAAAATGACTATGTCCAAAACTTCAAACTGCGCATCAAAGTAGTTTTAAAGGAGATGGTTGAAGAATTGACTCCAACCATGGTTCCACCGTCATCAACGCAAGTTGATGATGAAATTCCCACTCTTCATGTCCAACTGACACAAGTCGATATAAATGAGGAAAGTACCACTGTTCTTGAGAAAACAGTCACGGAGCCTCGTCCTAGTTGGAGGGTTTCTAGGAATCCAGTTCACTATGGTTTGGATGGTGACACTAGTGATTATGATCCATTGTCTTTCAAATAGGCAATGTCTAGCCCTAAAAAGGAACTATGGCTCAAAGCCATGAAACAGGAAATAGAGTCCATGCACTTAAATTTCGTCTGGGATCTTGTGGAAGCACCTAGTGACTTTAGGGCCACTGGGTGCAAGTGGATCTACAAGAAGAAACGAGGTGTTGATGGAAATATCAAAACTTATAAAGCTCGATTAGTGGCAAAGGGTTATACCGAAAGAGAAAGCGTGGACTATGAGGAAACTTTTAGCCCGGTAGCCATGCTCAAGTCCATTCGAATCCTCCTATCCATAGCAGCCGCTCTCGACTGTGAGTTCTGGAAAATGGACGTCAACAAAACTTTTCTTAATGGGATGCTTGACAAATTCATTTATATGGATAAGCTAGAAGGATTTAAAGTAGATGGACAAGAAGGAAAAGTTTGCAAGTTGAATAGGTCCATTTATGGACTCCAGCAAGTTTCTCGTTCCTGGAACCTTAGGTTTGATGAAATAATCAAAACCTATGGTTTTGAACAAAATATTGATGAGCCTTGTGTTTACCAACTGAAGGAAAATCAAATAGTGGTATTCCTGGTTCTTTATGTAGATGAAATCTTACTCATTGGAAATAATGTTAAGAAATTGTCAGATGTGAATAATTGGCTGAACATTCTATTCCAGATGAAGGATTTGGGTGAAGCAAGTTATGTTCTACGTATCAAGATCATTAGGCATAGAAAGAACAGAATCTTAGCTCTATCTCAAGCAGCTTACATTGATAAAGTGCTTGAACGTTTCTCAATGATAAATTCCAAGAAAGAACGTCTACCGTCCTGCCATGGAATTCATCTTTCAAAGAAGCAGTCTCCCCAGTCTCCTGAAGAGGAAGATGCAATGAGAAAAGTTCCTTACGCATCTGCAGTTGGAAGTCTGATGTATGCTATGTTGTGTACTACACCAAATATCTGCTATGCATTGGGAGTAGTGAGCAGGTATCAGTCAAACCCAGGACTGGAACATTGGATGGCAGTTAAGCATATTCTGAAGTATTTAAGGCAGACTAGGGATTATATGTTAGTCTACAAGGGTGATGTTCTAAACCCTGTAGGCTACACGGATTCAGACTTTCAGACCGATGTCGATTACAGGAAGTCTACTTCTGGAATGGTGTTTACTCTTGGCAATGAAGTTGTGATATGGATTCATAAAGCATTCTGCGATCTCATATTCCACCATGGAGGATGAGTACATAGCTTCGTCTGAAGCAACTAAGGAAATAGTCTGGTTAAGGAAGTTTTCTTTAGATCTTGATGTTATTCCAGATATGGATAAACCATTTGTGTTGTTTTGAGACAATACAAGAACGATAGCCAAGTCGAAATATTCTCAAAGTCACAACAGGAATAAGCATATAGAAAGGAAGTATCACATAATTCTAGAATATGAGGCCATGGGAGATGTGAAGGTTATGAAGATTGCATCTGAAGACAATCTTTCAGATCCGTTTACAACGACACTACCATAAGCTACATTTGATAAGCATATCAAGGAAATGAGATGAGTAGAATTAAGGCATTAGTTTCAATTAGTGCAAGTGTGAGTTTGTTGGGATTTTATGCCCTAATTAAAACCCAATTTCTTTGTAATCTAATTTATTATCAATAAAAGAATAGAAATCAATTGTTGACTTGGTCAATCACTTTGCTCACATGTTTTATTTTCATGATCATTTGTTTAATATAAACTTTTATTAAATCCTGAGCATATAGCTAATCGTATTTATAGTGACGTAATCATAGTGGAATATAAATATGATTATATGTGCAAACATAAGTTAGTCCTAAGATTAATCAGTGCTCAGGATTTACATTGACTTGCCAATCTACGATATGATCTACTTACACATTGTAGTGTTATGTTCTTTCTAGAACATTAGTAAAGTAGGTAAGATCAGATGTATTTGTTACATTAGACTGGACATATATTGACAGTAGATAGTATAAGTAAACATACCATTATTATCTATCCTAGTCATATCATATAGTTGACCATAGGTCAATTCAACCTCAATTCTGAGTGGTTAGTAGTCTAACTGATTGTATTATTTGAGTTCTTTGACTTGTTTGTTACCAGCTTAGCCTATGGACTAGCCCATACTTACATCTTGGGAACTCGGTAGTGTAATTGAGTAGGAGTGTTAATCATAGATATGAACATCTATAGCTTCTGATGAAGAAGTAAAATGATGATTCCTTTTAGTTTGGTTCAAGGTGCTAAATGATAAGATCTCATTTCAGTAATTAATATTATTTTACTGAAATATCATTTACAAGGAACTAAGTGTTTTAAGGATAAAATATAATGATGGGTAAAACAGTATTTTAGTCCCATCTCATTGTAGACCGTCTATAGAGGATTGAGTGATAATTATGGTTGTAACAATGGATTATTAATAACGTCTCTATATTGGTTATAGATTGTTCTATGAATTCAAGAATGCAATTATGAGTCTTTAGTGGAGTCACGAGGAATTAATAAGTTAGCAAATTTATTTGTTAAATTTATGACAACTTATTGGAGCTTGATTTCACAGGCCTATGACTCCCATTGTACCTTGGATAAAATCATCTAGATAGTCTCAATTAATTGATTTAATTATCAATTAGAATTATCCAAGTTAACCAGGTAAATTTTGGATAGTTTCACAGAGTTATACAATTTAGAGAAGAAAATAGATTTTAGGGCTGATTTATTAATTAAGACAAATTGATGTCTAAATTACTAAATAAGTTTAAATCAAGCTTAAAAAAATATATAATTAATTTGATAAAATATTTAAATAATTATTTAATTAATTAATCAATAGAAAATAATACGGGCCTTGATTTTAAGTCTAATGAGCTTATAATTAAATGAGAAATTTCATGGGCCTAGAGCCCATGATAATTTTGACCTAATGGCTGATATTATCTATTATTTTTAATTAAATTAATGACCTAATTGAGCCTATAAAAGGAATACTACGTGAGAGTTGAAAATAGATGATCAACAAATGATGGAGACGATCTGACAGATGATCAGAACATCTGGTTTTGATGTTTTAGGTTTTTAGACTCCCTTTACAACATAAGTCTTTTTCTAAGCCTCAATATTCTACTCTCTTCTTCTTTTCTTTGGATTTATCTCATGTGTTGAGAATCACCCACTCTATTCTAGTCTAGGTGATTCTAAGGATACTTTGGAAGGCTGTGAAGAAATTTGAAGATCGATTCAGTTTCTTGGTGATACTCCGCGACAGAAAGGATTCAAGGGTTAGAGAAACTGAAGGAAGGAATAATACATTTCATTGTGTATAATGTAAGTGTTCTTATCATTTTTGTTGTTTAAATTCAATTATAGAAACATTTTCTGGGTTGTCTTCTATTAATTTGTTTAATATACAATTTACATGAAAATAAACAAGATTCTGTATAAGTTTTCCCAACAGTTATGGACCTTTCCGACCATATTTTCAAGTTCAACTGCCCGATGTCTGTGCACCGCGTCTCCGAGGAGGCCTGATGCAACTACTTCCCATTAACCTTGACGGGACTAGTTGATGAGTGGTTCAAGAAGCACAAGTCGAGTTCCATTCATTCTTGGTCCCAATTTTCCTTCGCCTTCTGAGTACAGTTTATAGCAACTCGAAAGATATTCTTTGAAGTCAACGCCTTGGCTAACATCATGCAAGGACTATTTGAAACCCTTAAATTGTGTATAAAACTATTCACGGAAGAAGTTGCGAGGTCCAAGAGGGTGATGATGGTCATCAATTGATGGCCTTACAGGCTAGTATCCGACCAGGTTCACCACTATGGGATGACCTACAGAGACGCGGATGCCACAAATTTGATGATTTCATTCGTCGTGCCCAAGAATACATCTATTGGGAAGAATCCCAAATTGGAGTGTTTGGAGAACCAATCTCGTTCCAGCTCCTACCGTCCCTGCAGTTGTAGCTCCTAGTCCCTAATTCTTACCCTACACTCCCGTGAAGACGAGTCTGATGAGTGCCCTCCAATACAATTCTACTGTTCCTCAAGCTGGCTACAGTGCCATGCCCACCGGTTACGGAGCAGCTCCCACTGGATTTAGGGCTTATCAACATGCTTTTAGTGCTGGAACAACTGCTCCCACCCAGTCAGTCAGACTTAGAGAGGGCCCGAGTGGGAGTAAATGCGGGGGGTAAACACAAAGGGAGTAAAAAGTCGAAGAGAACTAGTGCTTCTGAGGAGAAGTACACTCATAAATACTCTGAGTACATCGATCTGGTTGATACTTGGGAGAATATTTTCACAGTCACGGTCGGAGGCCACATGCCATCTAGCAAGAAAGGGAAATGAAATATACAAGCAAGTTTTGCAATTTCCACAATGATGTTGGTCATCATACCAATGAGTACAAAAAACTTCGTGATGAGATAGAGAATCTCATCAAATTGGGGCATCTTCATCAGTATGCCAGGGCCGGAGCATGCCCAACACAATCTCCTGCGAAAGCTCAACCCCCAAACCAACACTGGCACCTACACAAGTTCAAGGCCAAGTGTCGTCTGCCCCACAGCCAATGGCCTAAAAACCTTCTCCAGTAAACAGACGAGTAGGGAACATTTCTGGAGGACCTCACCTAGGGGGCACATCGAGGGGCTCACATAACAAGTATGAGCGAGCCCTCAATCATGATAACAAAGTGTGCACACTGGTCTAACTCCCAACATAAATGCCCCGGATGAAAGACCAGATAATTACTTGCTTCGAAGATGACGCTCAGAGAGTGCACTTCTTCCACCACGATCTGTTGGTAATTTAGAGTTAAATCTCCACAAAATGGTAGCATGGATCCTGGTGGAAAATGAGAGTTCAACGAACATCATGTTCAAGCCAGTCTTTGAGAAGATTGGGCTGACGACAAGTGATCTGTCCCCGTAAAACTCAACACTATAAAATTTCTCGGGTGAAGGATTGATTCCAATGGGATAGATTAAGCTGCCGGTGAAACTTGGAGAGGTACCTCAACAAGCCTTCAATTATTGCACCTTCGTAGTGGAGAATTGGTCCTATGCCTATAACGCCATCTTGTGTTGTCCTACCTTGGTGGGGTTTAGAGCAATTACCTCAATTCGCCACTTGTGCATGAAGTTCCCCACGAACTCAAAATCACACGATTCACGGGGACCAGAAAGTGGCCCGCTAGTGCTACAATGTCTAACTTAGGCAACTAGTGATGGTGATTGAGGCCGGAGTTCTCAAGCATCATCCTCCAGAGAAGATGGAGGTCCAGACAGTTCTCAAGGAGCAGGAGTCCAATGATTTGGACCCCAGGGTTGGAGATTATCGGGCAATCGAGCCCGTGGAGGAAATTGAAGAGGTTATCCTTGATGAAGCCAACCTAGAGATGAAAACAAAGGTTGGAAAGAATCTCAAGGTGGAAGTCCATGATGCTCCTAAAATGGATAGTTGAACTAAGTCAATTCGATATTACTTACCACTCAAAGACTGCCATAAAGGGACCAACGTTGGCGGACTTCATCGCGGAGTGCACTGGAAACATGAAAGGCCTGAGGAGGCCCAACTTGTTGAGCATGTATGGAAGCTTTATGTGGATAGGTCCTCCAATGAGAATAGGTTCAGAGTAGGATTAATCTTGGTGTAACACCCTACTAATCCAGGACTCATTCCTCGCGTATATAAAATAGTGTTTTACTCGTTAAGTGAGTCATTTGTACTTAAAAGGGAAATTAAGAACAGTTACAAAAAAATTACAGAACTAGTCGACCTAAGGGGCAAAATCGAGCCAATAATCGATGTTCCTCAAAATATCTCAACCATGGCGGCCGAGTAGGCTATGTATGTACATGTCGTCTTTACAACTCTTCTACTCATGGATGGTCCAACTTTCCTTAACCCTTATTTGCACCATAAAGCACCCTTGAGCCGAGGCCCAACAAGAAAACTATCACGACATTTAAAACTCATAATAAGCATGACAACAGATAACACAATTCACGTCAATGCAATATTCATTCATACAACTTCTGACGAACCAATGGGTTCATAACCTTTTAAGTGGTCCCGCCATCTCGACCTGCATTACACATGCAATTTGCCGAATACGGCCAGTGCCGATCACTCACAAATAACTATTTAATAGTTAGATGTAAAAGATAAAACAAGATAGAATCATACAACCATTATTCACAATTTAGATACAACCATAACCATTTCCATATAATGGGGCCAATGGCCAACACATGGTGCAAGTGTCAGGTCTCTTACCTTAAATCATGAGCAAATTAGCAAAGCGACCCAGAGTATGATCCCTTTCACCCGAGCCTTGCCAAAAACCATAGTCACAACACCAATGGTGCTTTAAGACCAAGCCCTAGCTCTCAGGATCTCAAATTCCACTAAACTAGGTAGTGGAATTGCCTTTGTTTGATTGGAAATCAGAATCTGTGTATCCAGTAGGGTTTAACTCACCCCCTGAATATACAAGCATATAATCTCTCATTCTCCTAAGAAACTTGAGAATGTGCTTTGCTCCAATCTAGTGTTCTAAACTAGGATTTGATTGATAATGACTCACAATCTTTACTGCATAGCATATGTCAAGTCTAATACACAACATAACATACATAAGACTCCCAACTGCTGAAGCATAGGGATACTTTCTCATGTCCTCTTCCTCCTGAGGTGTTTTTGGACATTGATATTTGGAAAGAGTAATTCCATGTCTGGTCGGTAGCTGACCTTTCTTGGAATTCTTCATAGAAAACCTTTCAAGCATCTTATCTATTTAATTAGCTTAAGAAAGTGCCAAGAGCTTGTTCTTCCTATTCCTAAGGATTTGGATTCCCATAACATAGCTCGCCTCACCCAAATATTTCTTTTTGAACTTTTTGGCTAACCACTTCTTTAGGTTTGACAGTGTGTCTACATTATTTCTAATGAGGAAAATGTCACCCACATAAAGAACTAAGAAAACCACCACTTATCCTTTGATATATTTATATACAGATGCTTCTTTGACATTTTATTTGAAGCCATATGTTTCAATTGTTTCTTCAAATGTGATATTCCAAGATCTAGATGCTTGCTTTAACCCATTAATGAATTTCAGCAACTTACACACCTTTTGATCTTCCCCATTCTTCATGAATAACTCTAGTTGTACCATATAGATACTTTCATCAAGATAGCCATTAAGGAAGGTTGTCTTGACGTTCATTTACCATTTCTCATAATCATACGTGCCAGCTATGGATAAGAGGATGCGAATGGATTTTAGCATGGCCACAGGAGAAAATGTTTCTTCATAATCATCATTTCTCTTTGAGTGTAATATTTAGTTGATAACATTGCTTTGAAAGTCT
Organism: Humulus lupulus; assembly: GCF_963169125.1. Classification (NCBI taxonomy): domain Eukaryota; kingdom Viridiplantae; phylum Streptophyta; class Magnoliopsida; order Rosales; family Cannabaceae; genus Humulus; species Humulus lupulus. The sequence continues at coordinate 17,528,714 of NC_084801.1, read as the reverse complement.
CAACTTTCACATCTACACCTCTTTTCTTCTTGTATATCCATTTACACCCAATGGGTCTGACATGTTCAGGTGGGTCTACAAGTTCCCAGACAAAATTGGAATACATAGACTCCATTTTTTTGTTCATGGATTCTTGCCATTTATCCTTTTTCATGATCATCCATAGCCTCTTTGAAGGTTAATTGATCGTCATTGTCTGTATCATAAACAAGGACACTTGCCTTATGTTCGTAGCGAACAAGTTGTCTCATAACTCTCTCACTACGACGTTGAACTGGGGTTTCCTCTTCTAGAATAGTGGATTTCTCGGTTTGTCATTTATCATTTAATGATGATGATGAAGGTGATGGAATCTTATTAGTTGTGGGTTCCTCCATTACTACCTTGCTTTGAGGTTTATAATTATTCATATAATTGTGTTTCAAGGAAGGTCACATTTGTTGAAACAATACCTTTTGGTCCTTGGGACTATAGAAGTAACCACCTCTTGTTTCTGGATCGTAGCCCACAAAAATGCACACTTCAGACCTCGAATCATGTTTCCCTGATTTAGGTCTAAGAACATGAGTAGGATAACCCCAAATGCGGAAATTGTGAAAACTAGGTTTGTTTCCATTCCAAGGTTCCAGTGGAATTTTGCTTATGGTCTTAGATGAGACCACATTCAAAATGTAAGTCGTCGTTTGAAGTGCATATCCTCAGAATGAGAGATGAAGTGAAGAGTAGCTTAACATAGACCTGGCCATGTCCAACAAGGTCATATTTCTTCTTTCTGAAACACCATTTTGCTGTGGCGTTCCAGGTGCTGTGAGTTGGGATAGAATACCATGCTCCAACATAAAATTTTTATATTCTAAATCCAAATATTAACCTCCTCGATTTGATCAAAGTGTTTTAAGAGTCTTACATAATTGCTTCTAAGCCTCAACTTTGAATTCTTGAAACTTACCAAAGGTTTCACATTTCCTAAGCATTAGATAAGTATGACCATATCTTGAATAATCGTCAATAAAGGTGATGAAGTACTCATACCCACCTCTTGCTTGTACAATGATTGGACCACATACATCGATGTGTACAAGATCCAAATGTTCTTTAGCTCTATTTCCTTTCGCTGAGAAATGATGTTTGGTCATTTTTCCTTCCAGACAAGATTCACAGACAGGAAGAGTTCCAACTCTTAGTTCTCTGAAAGGTCCATCTTTTGTTAACCAATTTATCCTGTCTAGTCCTATATGACAAAGACTAAGATGCCAAAGATATTTGTCATCCTCATTTGAAACTTTTTGTCTTTTGTTTCCTTTCGGTTAAGCTACTTTAGATAATTTTGAGTTATTTAACGTTTGTTCAATAAATGAAAGCGTTAAAGTCTGATTATTCATTTGCATGTCTAAAGAAAAATTAAATAATAAATAAAATGTTCTAAAGTAAATACATGCAATAAAATTTAATATACTAAATGAAACAAACTAAAACATTGTTCAAACAACAATAAAGTTTTCCTTTTTAAAAAATAAAAGGACTTTCTTCAACACTTTCTTGAACTAGACGCTTTCTCTCTCTTTGACTTCATGAACATCATGATCAATCTTATTTGAATCGTAAGATTCAATTATCTACATAGAAGAATAAACATTGTTAGTGGACCCTGAGTGTAAAATTCATAATGACATATCTTTTCCCACTTAGTTATAAGAATGAATAAATTACATTTACCATTCTTATTCTTCATAATTTCAACAATTATTTCACGCTTGGCCAATAGGATTTCATTCTCATAAAACCACTTATCATATATGTGTCCATATGTTGCATGAATGAACTCCCATATATGATATGCAGATTTAAGTCTTTGTAGAGTATTTTTGGTCTCTATATTTACTGATTAAGCAAATAATACATTTCCATATGATTTTTTTTCAACCACTTGGCGTACTCAAACTGATCATTCACTGAAGCTTCTATTGGTGGTTCTTGAGTTTGTGGTATTTTAATAGCTTCCATCAAATTCTCTCTTATCAATAATATATCGATATCATATCTCCAAAATACTATATTTTCATCATTAAGTTCAATCACTACATTGCAGTCATTTTCAGACATTTTAACTGAAAAAAATAAAATACAATAATATTATTATTATTTGAAAAACATAAAATTATTTGGAAAGTAAATATGATGCATGAATGCAACGATTAAAACACATAAAATAACAATTACTATTACACGATAAAACTACCCAACAAATAAAATGTTGCCTTAGGGCCAGTCACGTTAAATTCAAATAGCTTATAAAACAATCTTATCTTTATTATTTAAAACTTAAAATAACTCTTCATTTTCTCTTTTATAAACTAAAGTACTGCTGGTCTGGTCAAGATGCAATCATCCACTGCAAAAAATTAATTGCATCTTTGTAAGTGTAACCCATTATTTCAGAATTCATGACTTAACTTAGAGAATGTCGCCTTAGGGTCGATCAAGCCTAAAATACATCATTCCTTCCTATCTTCATAAGAAGCCAACCTTGATATTAATATGTCTAGAAACCTTCCTTAGGGGGACAGAAACAAAGTCGCCTCGAGGCCTTATTCATATCTCACGATGTTGTAATAATAATGGAGACCATAGGTCACATTGAGATGTTTACCTTCTCCCACTTACTATTTTAGAAATAATGTGTTTTATTAAACTAATCAATTAATTCCAAATTAATTACTACTTTATTAATAACCCTATGAATGTAATTAGTTACAAAATACATTTAATTATAAAAGGGCATGTTTCTAGAATTAATGTGATCTAAATAATTATCCATTACATTCATCTAACTTTACTAAAACACTTTTTAAATAAATTTGGTTATCTTAAAGGCCTTAAAAATATTGCCTTTATTATGGTGTGAGTTTGTAACGACCCGACTAACTTAAAGACCTCAAACCATTAAAACTACTAATCATAACTACTATTTTGGAATACATGCATAAAATAATAGAACTTTATTAGAAAATTCAAAATATGGGATCCCATTGTTTTTACATAAAATCATAGGGAAAACAAAACCTTTAATTAATTGTTCAAATACTATATGCGGAAAAACATAAATACATAATTAAAAAGACTTGAAACAAAATGTCATCCTCGATCTTTCCCATCAATCCATTCATTTAGTCCTCTCCCAATACACATGCCAAAGCTACCATGAATCAGTTTTGCCTTCCATGCTCATTTTCCTGCACCATCTAAAATAATAATAATAAAAAAAAAAAAAATGAGCCTAAGGTCCACTAAGAAAAAACTACTAAAACATATCATAAATCATAAGACTGTAAACATAAATCATAAAACGTATGACATAGAAACGTAAATCGTAAAACATAGGACTACATTATTAATGGCCCTTAACTCATTACCATAGTATGTGATAGAAACCATCTAGGTCCTCTTGCTACTATTCGAGGTAGGTTTAAACACAATATAGTGTATGATAAACCATCTAGGTCCTCTTGCTACTATTCAAGGTAGATTAAATCATAATTATAGTCTACGATTATGATAAAATTCTTGGGATTTGTATATTTGCTATCTAAGAAACTATATTTCCCAAGTGACTACAACATAAAACATATACATATATACATACATTCACATAACATATACTCATAATCATAACACATAAAATCTAACATATTTTCCTTATAAAAAACCGGGATATTGGAGACAAGAGCGGGATTGGGAACTCCTAAAACCAACAGTAAAAATCATAAGTTTCCTAAAGAAGATAAGATGAAGAGAAGATCTAAACCATCAAGATTATAACTTACCGAAAACCTTAAGTTTCAAGAAATTCAAACACCTAACCAAAAGCCACTATAAAAAGTTAGGAATTTGAAGAAAAATGAAAAGAATAAGAGAAACTATAATGAACTAAACCAGAGGATGAAGAATACCTTGGATAGATTATATTGGAAAGTTTTTAACCCCAAAACCCTAGTGTTTCTTTCTAGAATGAACTTAGTAGCTTGGAGGCTCTGAAAAATGCTTGAATGAAGAAGCAAATGGCTGAGTGAGAGGTCCTATTTATAGAGTTCAAGGAGTGAAACTAACTCTTTTTAAAATGAATAAATAATTGAATAAAAATTGAATTTATGCTCAACAGATGCCTAAAACTCGGCCAAAAACGTTCAAGAGCAAGTCCAAGTTGTTGAGGGCTGTTTTTAGCTCGGATTTCATGGACTTTCAAAATATGTGTGTGGAGCCGATATATCGCCCCCTATAGGCAATATATCGCCTCCCCCATATTCTTGAGCCTTCGTGCTTTTGTTTGTGCGAAGTCGACATGTTTTTTGTATCAAACATATGCGATATATCGGCCCCTATAGCTGCGTTATATCGGCATACGTTGATATATCAAACACGTTTTTGCACACTTTTAGCACACTTGAATTTGTTTAAAACCACTTTGACTGAGTAAAACATAATCCTAATTGCTGAGGGAAGGTTCTAGACTTCCTAGGTTTATCCTTTATTAAATTATTCATCTAAAATCCTTAAATCCATAATAAACATACATGTGACAAGTGTCATGTTCTTAGTTATTCTATCTAAAATTTAGGTTATAATAAGTATCATTTCTAGGAGCAACTATATTAATCAAACTTTATGTTAAAATTAATATTTCTAAACTATAGGCTAAACTTATAAAATCCATAACTATCTTTAGGAGTTTCCAACTAAATTCCGGCTTGAACCAATAGCCACGAAAGCTAACATACTACAACACAAGCTACTATTGTCTCGCTAAGTAAAAATCCGAGATGCTATAGAGTTACCAAGTTTTAACTAATTTAATAATTAGTAGTTTACATGGAATTGATTTCTCCGAAACAATTCATATAAACTATCAGGACAATTCTAAATAATCATGTTACTAAAAGATGCATGATTAATGAAAAAACTATGTGAGGTTTCATGAATGACATGTAATTGACTAATGCATGATCATATTATCAATCAAATACTAATATAAATTTATTTAAATAAATACAATAAATAAATAAATAATAAATGATGAACCGAGTACTATTGGGTATTTCTAAATTTACAACCTTTGAAAAGTAGAAATAAAATTACAAAGTAGCTTTTAAGTTGTTTGCAAGACTCCAAGAAAACTTCTCCTCTCTTTTAGGCTTTTTTTATAATCTTTAGGAATTTGTTAGGCCAAAATAATTAATTTGAAACTATCTTTCTAACTAATTTATTTAATTAAAACTAACTTTTAATTAAATAACAATTTTTTCCATCTTTTTAATTTAGTTGAATTTAAATAATTAAAGAATCAAATTTAAATAATTATTTAAACTTAAGATAAGATCTTAACAAACTAAAAGATATATTATTTTTCTAAAAAATAAAATAAGATAATTAAACTTTCAAATTCAAAAAATTTAAAAATTATTTAAATAAAAGATAATACACACAAAAATATGATTTAACTTTGGGCACCAAGAGTGGTGCCCTAGGGTTAGGGTCGGCGACAAGGTGAGGAACCAAGGGCTCGGGTGAGAAATTAGCGAAGCGACCTTGAGTACGATCCCTTTTACCCGAGCCTTGCAGAAAACCCAAGTCACAACACCAATTGTACATTTATGAGGGCTAATTCAGATAATGGGCTTCAAGACCAAGCTGTAGCTCTTAGGACCTCAAATTCCACTAAAATAGGTAGAGGAATTGTCCCCGAGCCCTTTAATTTGGTTTCCCCAAAACCCTAAGCAAAGGTACCTTGAAACTGCATTAGAGCCGCGATGCACCCCTGTAGCGCCGTAACTTTAAAACAAGTCGAGAAGTCCCTATGCAAAACTCGTGCATTTTGAGTTGTGGCGCTTCCTGTAAAGAGTCGCAGCGCTCCAAAAAACAAAGAGATTCCTTATCACTTTTCCCCCATTTAGGGTCGCGAAAGTCTGAGGCAAACCCATTCTCGAAGAAACTCAAGCGGGCCGCGACGCTCGTGTTGGTAATAAAAGTGCAAATCAGAGTTACACAGTGAAATTAGTCTTTTAAAAAATTTATTAATACCAGCCAAGATCATACACATATAGATATATTAATTCACATACAAATAGATTAGAGATATCCTCTTGTAGCCTATCAAGAATCCATGAGTCTTTTTGTATGGAACAATGAACTTCAAATTCAGTTTCTGAATGCTCACACCTTGATCTTCCAGAAAAATGATCAAACACACAAGGGCGCATGTGGGCACAGATTCAAAAGGTTGATTTTAGTACTCTCTAGATGTACTCAACACATGAGATCTAAAGAGGTTTGATTGAGAGAATATGTATTGAATAGTTTTTCACGTTTAGGAAAAACTATCTCTTTCTTTTTTTGAGAGAGAGTTTGACAATCTCAACTTTTTAATCGCTTAAAAACAACTTATTCCTGAAAGTATCGCTCTTTCAGATTTATAAAGATAATTAACTTAATTAATTAATCTTTATTTTATTAAAATAAAACTGATCAATTATAACCTAATTAAATATTTAATTATATAAAAAGAATAATTAAATAATTGATTAAATAAATAATTTTTAAATTCAAAATTCAAATCCCAGGGATACAAATATCACTGTGTGTGGCGCCACACTCACTGTACAGTGAGTGTGTCACACCACAGTAATATGGCTCTCCCTATTTTCTCATTTGTTTGTTTAATCAATATTTAAGACAACATATTTATCCTAAAATAAATATCAGTTAATTCAAAATCAACTTTATCTTAAAATATCAATTTTAAATAAATAAATATCTTATTATAAATAAGATAATTATCTATCTCTCTATTTATATTAATCCAAACATGATTAATATTTATTTCAACGTATAATTTTCAAAATAAAAACTATATAGTTAAATAATTAATTAATTCATAATTAATCAATTACCCATAATTATCACATAATTATTTCCTTGGCCTGAAAAATTAATTTCTTTACAATTAAGTCCTTCTCTCTTCAAATCTTTCTTTTGACATTCTTACCTTTGACAATGTAGAACAGAGGTTATCTAAGGACCATGGAACTATAATACGAAGCTCAAATAAACCAGATTATTAATTAAACTCTTTAATCTAATAATCTTATTTATTAATTCCATGATTACTCCACTATAAATATGGAATTTCACTTTAAGTATTTATAGAATTATATTTACAACATTTTCTCTTATAGTCCATTGGTATAATAAATAAATGTAGTTCTGTCCTCCAGTCATTAGTTCGTTAATTAGAGGTGGTCAAGATTACCGTTTTACCCTTCTAAGTATCTATTGATCCTTAAGTACCATTAATTTACCAGTGAATAATTAATCTATAATCAAATTATAGATTTGAGCTCAATAAATATTTAGTTCCAGAATTAACCCTTAAGGGAACCAATATTTGATCCGTTAGGAAAGTATAGATTCCATTATTGTAAACCATGTTATCAACCATTCATGATATTAAATCTCCAAGACAAAAGTCATTAGCCTCATTATACTAAGAAACCTTAATGAGTGAATCAAAAGATCCAATAAACACTGTTTACCGAGATTTTCGGAAACCACACTAATAGATATTAGCGAAGAATAAAGATATAGAATGTAGGAGATTAATACAGGATTTTTACGTGGTTGGGGCGTTAATAAGCCTTAGTCCACGAGTCAGTTGTATTAGAGTTTGGAAAGTCTTTTACAATGGATTTTTTCTCTATATTTTGACAGAGTAACTGTATATCAGTCGAAAAGAAATCCTTTTTCCAGTGTTCTATAGCCTGTATTTATAGACTCATGGGAACACTGGGTCTGGGCCGGGTATAACCCGTGCCCATCAGAGATATGGATACTCTTGGCTTCTTTGGTGGAAGCCCAATATAAAAGATAAAACATACATAAATTCAAGACTAATTAAGGCCCAATAAGGTGGCTCAAGAGCTATACTTCGCCAGACAAAACGGTGCTTTTGGTCTGGGCACTTCGAGTTACGAGGCAGATTCAGGGGATAAGATCAGTCAGAGTACTTGGCAGTGCAGATCAGAAACAGCAGCGTGCAATCCTGAGGTGGCTTTTTCCGCAGGTGAATAGTAGGGACAACCCCCACGCGAAGTGGGGTGGCTTCAGGGTCCCGGACGCTTTTCCCTACCAACCGGGGACGACCTAATCCGGGTTCGTGTACCGCAGGCCCGGACCGTTTACCAGTGTCCAGGACTGTTCATGTATACTTCGACGCGATCCTGAGCTTTGTACGTCTTTCGGACAACTGTCCTGGAACGCCGCCCCGGACACCGTTCGGGCCCAGGATCGCACTAGGACCGTGCCCCATGGACATTCCTATATCCAACGGGACTGGGCCAGGCCTACACTCGAACGCTCAGTCCATGGGCCCCGACCGTCGTCGCGGGCCTACGTTAGGAAACAGGGATAACATTTACCCCCCAAGCCTTCGCCTGGAGCCGCCAGGTGGAGGCTTGCCTTGTTCCCAGACGACCCACGGTCGCCTTCCCGGTTCCTGCTTGGAGTCGTGGGTCCGTGACAGAGGGTAATGACGTTGGCCGTAAGCTGGGCCCGGTCCATTTACCGATGTCAGGGTACGTTTACCTTTGTCCCATTTCGTGATGGGTCTCGACCATGAAGGGTCGCCTAGCCATCCCAAGGGTCGCTAGGCCTAGGCTACGTTTTTGCACAGATCACGAAGCATCCCATTCGCACGGGGGTCCATCATTATTACTGTTGGGTTGAGGTGGATCGTAGGATGGGGCGACCCTTGGCATCTGCCCTCCTGGGCTGTTAGATCTGAGATGGCGAGGATCTAGCCCGAGAGGGCTCATAAATACTCCTGCGCGATTCTGGACCGTCCGATGGGGAGACACCTGTCCGTTGGATCAGGGGCCATGATTTGGGCCTTTATAAATACCCCGTAGACGCTCATTTGCCATTTTTACACTCTCGAGCCATCTTAAGAATTGATCAGCTTTGCCTAAGCGTTGCATGTTCGATATCGCAGACAACATCCACCATCGTCTGTTAATTCTACGCCGTCGCCTATTTCCAACGCCCCCAGCATCTGTCTATCTGCCTGAGAGCCGCCCTGGAAGTGTCCTATCGACGAGCTGCTGAACCGGCTTCACCACTTCAAAAACAAAGTTCTGTCGTTCTTATCGTCGAACAGCCACCATCTTCTATGGCCATCAACTCCCAGTAAGTCCTTCTATCCTTCTTGATGAATATGCGACCTTGGGCTGTTGTTTTAATTTGCTTGTTTAGGCTGCTAGAATGTGAGTATATTTAGGAGTTGTTAGGAAGGCTACCTGGTTCGGGCTGCTCCATATTTGGATGCTTCCCAGACATATGGCAGAGCCTTAGTAGCTTTTCTTCCGTTCCCGATCGGGGTCTCGTGGTTCCTTGGTGATCCCGGACCCGATCCGCAGGGGCTCCAAGCAGTCCTTAGGAGATCCCCCGTACCTTAACCGACTTCCTTGGGTTTAGGTACTGACTGCTTGGCTTTCTTTCTTTGTTCCCAGATCATCAAGTATGATCACGGGCATCGCTCTCCATACCGAGGAAGAAGTCAACAGGGCCCCGACCATCATCTTTGGGTCCCGGACACCCAAGGGCAATAGGTGGGAAATGGACGTGGCGCCCAACCTGTTCTGGAACTATCGGATGATGTACCTTCTAGAGAAGCATTTGGGCATAGAATCCACCCCCGGACTCTTCCACAACTGCATGGCCAGGATCGAGAAGCGGGCGCACACGTCCGTAGAGGGATTCAGGGCCTGGAGTGTCGGCCATATCAACGCGGGAGCCACGCTCCCGCTCCACGACTACTTCGTGCGATTCCTGACGCATATGGGGATTGCACCGTTCCAACTCCTGCCGCAAGCGTACTGAATACTTGCAGGATGGTGGGTGTTCAGCATCGCGAAGGAGGTCGCGGAGCTGACCCCTGCGGAAGTCTTATACTTCTACAAGTTGGAGCCGCAGGTCAACGTGAAGGACAAGACCTTGGACGGCTTCTACAGACTGAAGCCGCAAAGTAGCTACCCCACCCCTACTAGCTCCTGGAAGCATCCCCTAGACTTCCGTCATTATTGGTTTATGACGTCCAGGTTCCTCGTGGAGAAGAACCCTACACTGCTGGATTTCCAGCGAGTGGGTAAGTGCTTCCCCGATTTTGTTTTTGTTTTTGTTTTTGTTCTCTTTTTCTTCGTTTCTCATCATGCTCCTTCGGGTGGCAGGACCTTTCGCTCAAACTCCTCTCACCCAGTTCATCATGGAACGGAGGAAGTTCTACTCCGGGTTGAGCACGGAGGACCTGGACGTAGGCGGCTATGTCAACACGGACAACCTCCAATTGGTCGGGATGCTCATGGCCACCAAAACCATTGTCATCCCGAACCTTCGGGGCAATGCTTGTGAGAAGAACGTCGTCATCCAGGAGAAATTTCCCTTGGACCACATTGCAGAAGTGGAAAAAGCGGCGCGAGCTGACGCGGCCCAGCGCAAGAAGGACCAGGCTCGGACAGAGGCGGCCACTTCGGAGGAGCTGGAGGAGCTCTTTGAGGATGCCCTACAGAACACTGGGACTCCAAGGCGAGCGTATCAGGGCGAGGTAACTCCCCTTTAATCTTGACTTACGCTCCCCAAGTCAGGGACTTAGCTAAGGATAGGCTGGTACCCCAAGGCCCCGCGTTCGGGGCTGATGGGGAGACGAGACCTTCGACTCCCGTCCCCATAGGTTCGGAGGTCCTCATGTTCTTATCTGGGTTCCTTCAGTACGGGAATTTCCTGAACCTGGACAACATGGGGGATCGAGTCCATTCCTTTACTTTAGAGGAGTTGAGTCGCTCCCGAGGCATAGATGAGGGTTCATCCCGGGTCATTATTAGTTATGATTATTTCCTTTTTTTGTTTGTTTGTTTTTCCATACTAACTCCCTTTTCTGTGCTTTTATAGGAAACTCCAGTATGTCTACTCCTACAAGCGAAATGAGGCGGCTCCACAAGGATAGGGCGGCCAGGAAAGCTGCCAGGAAAGCAAGCGAGGTGATGGGCCCAGAACCCAGCCTCAACAAAGAAGTACCCGGGACAGAACTTCTTCCCGGTGGGGGAGCCTTTGCCATGATCCCATTGAAGCCGTGGAGCCGGCTGTAGTCTCCGGCCCTGCCCAAAACCCTGTGATAGACTTGGAGGCGGGTGCAGCGGCTAGCCAAAGTTCCGGAAAAAGGGGCCTAGAAGCCGGCGCTGAGGAGGTTGACACCGGGAAGAGGCACCAGACTAGGCGGGATGGCTCGGCCGAGGAGTCGCACGGCGAGAGTCGGCTCGCCGCGAAAGAGGTCCCTGCCCTGTCTATTCTCCCTATACGTCCGTCTCTTCTCGAGGAGGGGGAGGCCGCTGCGCGGGATGAGCAGTCCCAGCTGATCAATCGGACCTGGGAACACGGTCAAAGTTGGAGGGACGACACGTACAGGGCCCTGACGATTCGTCGTCAGGTAGAATTCATAGAGCGTTCGGCAGCATTCAACATTCCTCAGTCAATCGTGGATCGACTAGTCGCCGAGACGGGCTTCCGTCCTAAGCTCGGGCAGGACACGGCCCCCTTGGCAGCTGACTTGCTGGACCAGGTGGGGAACACCATGTCCAATCTCCAACTCAAACGGTACACCACGATTGCCAACCCGGATGTGCTGTTCATTTCCCAGGCGCTTCGCCACCAGGCCACTGTGGTAAGTTCTACTCATCTCTTTCTTTCCCCTTCTTATTGATAATGATTTTCCCTAAATTTTCTTTGCTCCAGGTTGATTTGCTGTCCCATCAGAGTGTCGACCTGGTGGACTAGTTGGCCGTGAAGATGGAGATGGCCAAGCTAGAGTTGGAGGCGGCCGTGAATCAGAGGGAGACCGCCAAGGGGGCCCTTGGCCGGGAGATGGACCATGCCCAGGCGGAGCGTGAGGAGTTCGACCGCGCCAAGGCCGTATTGGAAGAGGCTTTGTCCCGGAAGACAAAGGAGGCCGATGAGCGGGCAACACTCTTGGAGGCGGCCACAGCTCAGTCCGTCTTGGACAAGGAGGAGATCTAGACCTTGAAGGCCCGGGTCTGCGAACTGGGCGATTCTCCTCTCGAAGAGAAGGCGGCGCATGAAGCATCCTGCTGCGAGAAGGAGGAGGCCAATGGCATGCTGGAGGTCACCTTCAAGGAGGCCATTTACATGGCCTGGTGCAAGGACAAGAGTATGAACCTCCTTGTCTTCCCCGATCCGGAGTCAATGCGGGCCGAGTTTGAGGCCAAGGAGAAGGAGGACGCGGAGCTCCGGGCGGATGAAGTCTAGACTCGAATCCTGGCCTTGTCCTTTTTTTTTCTTTTGTAATTTTGACCTGTTCGGACGTGTCCGCGTTCAAAACACTTATTTTCTCTGGTTTTTATATAAGTATTTCTTTTCGTTATTCTGAGTAGAAATTTCATTTTATTGCCGCGCCTAATTGATTTTGAGGGTTTGATCCCAGTTCCAACGGCCCAGACTAGACCAACTGACTAACTTGCCGAGTTTTCAGACCTGACCACCAAGCTTTTAATCTTGGCTCCAAAGGCCAGGGCCAACGGGGCTAAGTTTATTTTGGAACCTTGTTCTCCCTTTATCAGCTATAAGCCATGGCTTTGCCCTGGGGCATACCGGATGATTCTCTCTCCTGGACATCACTCGTCCGGAGCGGGACAAGCCTTGGGCTCGGTCCTTTCTAATTTTATATCCCCCTGACATCGTTAGTCCAGGGTGGGACCAGCCTTGGGCTTGGTCCTCTTTAATTTGTACCCCCGGACATCGCTCGTCCGGGGTGGGACCGGCCTTGGGCTCGGTCCACTTTAATTTATGCCCCCGGACATCATTCGTCCGGGGTGGACCGACCTTGGGCTCGGTCCTCTGTCACTTATATCCCCCGGACATCGTTAGTCTGGGGCGGGACCAGCCTTGGGCTTGGTCCTCTTTAATTTATGCCCCCGAACATCGTTCGTCCGGGGTGGACTGGCGTTGGGCTCGGTCCTCTGTAACTTATATCCCCCGAACATCGTTAGTCCAAGGCGGGACCAGCCTTGGGCTTGGTCCTCTTTAATTTGTACCCCTGGACGTCGCTCGTCTGGGGTGGGACCGACCTTGGGCTCGGTCCTCTTTAATTTATGCCCCCGGACATCGCTCGTCTGGGGTGGGACCGGCCTTGGGCTCGGTCCTCTTTAATTTATGCCCCCAGACATCGTTCGTCCGGGGTCAACCGGCCTTGGGCTCGCGGGGTTCGTGTCTCTCGGTCCCTATTGGTCCGAACCAGGACTAGCCTGAGTTTGCGCCCCGCCGGGCATTCGCTTATACCTGGGATATCCCCCGCAAGTGAGCGGAGACTGGTCTGGGGTCACTTGTGAAAGATTCTCATTGTTTTACAATATTTCTTTATGGCGTTTTGTACACGCCATTTTTATTATTAGAAAAAGGGGTCGCCCTGAGGCGTACATCGTTTGCAATGAAAATATTAAATTGGGACATGTTTTCCCGACTACTGATAGTATTTACGGAGATGCTCCGCATTCCATGCTCGTGGGACTTCCGAGCCATCGAGTTGCTTTAAGCGGTATGTCCCGGGGCACACTTCGTGTTGGATCTCATACGACCCCTCCCAATTCGGGCCCAGAACCCCCACTCCCGGATCTTGAGTAGCAGGGAAGACTCTCCGCAAGACTAAGTCGCCAACTCCGAACTTTCGGCTCTTGACCTTCGAGTTGAAATGCCGCGCGATCTTGCCTTGGTACATCTTCAGCTGTACCTACGATTCCTCCCGGATATCCTCAATGAGATCTAGTGACTCTTGGAGCAAGACGTGGTTCTGGACAGAGTCATACATGTCTCGTCGGTGAGACGGGACGGTCGTTTCGATGGGGATGACGGCTTCGCATCCATAAACCATGGAGTAAGGAGTGTGGCCAGTTGATGTCCTCTCGGTCGTCTGGTAAGCTCATAGTACGCGGGGCAGTTCCTCGGGCCATTTTCTCTTGTAGGCCTGGAGCTTTTTCTCTAGCGTCCCCTTTAGGATTTTGTTCACGGCTTCTGCCTGCCCATTTGCTTGGGGCCTGGCGACTGCGGAGAAGTTCTTGACGATACCGTGCCTTTCTCAAAAATCTTAGAAGTGGGCGCTGTTGAACTGCTTCCCATTGTCAGATACAATTTTGTAAGGGAGGCCATAACGACACACTATGTTGTTGATGACGAAATCCAATGCCTTCTTGGAAGTGATGGTGTTCATGGGCTCCGCTTCAACCCACTTGGTGTAGCAGTCCACGGCAAAGGGCCAGGGGCTAGTCATCAAGGTTATTTCTGTCAGGGGGGCTCGCGGAACCTTTGCGTACCTCTGGCACTGTTCGCACTTGCAGACGTATTCAATACAATCTTTCTTCATGGTCGGCCACAAGTATCCTTGGCGCAGGATCTTCTTGGAAAGATTGGACCCTGCTGTGTGATCTCCGCAATAGCCTTCATGCATGATGGCGCTTAGTTCAGTCCCAGACAAACTTCTGAGATAAGGCATGGAAAACCCCCGGCGATAGAGTTTTCCGTCCATCATGACATATCAGTGGACTTGGTAGTGGAGCTTCTTGGCTGCGGCCCTGTCAACTGGAACCTCCCTGGCTGTCAGGTAGCGAATAAGCGGTCCCATCCAAGATGTGGAGTGATCTATAGTGTGGATTACGGGGGCCCTAATGCTTGGAACGGGAAGATGGTTGACGGGTGTCAGCCCGGCCAGCTCCGCCTCGGCGTCGGTGGCCAGCTTCGCTAGTGTGTCCGCGAAGACAATTTGCTCTCGGGGGATCTGGCAGATGGAGTGCTTTGTGAATGCCTTTAGTATCTCTCTCGTTTGGGTCACATAGGCCGCCATTCGCTCTCCTTTAGTTTGATATTCCCCCGAGATTTTCCTGACAACTAGCTGGGAATCGTTGTAGATTTCCAGGTTCGCTGCCTCGACCTCCCGGGCCAAACGCAGCCCGGCTAGGACAGTTTCATGCTCCGCTTTGTTATTCAACACCTTGAACTGGAAAAGAAGAGCATTTTGTAACTGGTGCCCTTGCGGTGACGCCAAGATGATCCCGGCCCTGACCTCGTTCTCGTTCGAGGCTCCGTCCATGAAGTCTTTCCATATGGGTGCCGCGGGGGCCCCGGGGTCATTGTCTTCCTGAGATACCCCGGAACACTCAACGATGAAATCGGCCAGGGCTTGCCCCTCGATAGATACTATAGGAACGTAGGATATGTCGAACTGAATCAACTCCATGGACCACTTCAGGAGCCTTCCCGATGACTTGGGCTCTGTAAAACTTGCCGCAGGGGGTGGTTGGTCAGGACCTTTATGGCGTGGGCCTGGAAGTACGACCGGAGCTTCCGGGATGCCATTAGCAGGCAAAAGGTCAGTTTCTCAATCAACGGATACCGAGACTCAGCGTCCAACAATCACTTACTTACATAATACACTGGGAGTTGTGTCCTTTCCTCTTCCTGCACCAGTGCTGCGCTGATCGCGTGTTCTGTCACTGCCAGATAGAGGTACAGAGGTTCCCCATCCACCGGTTTCGCCAGAATCGGAGCTTGGGCCAGGTGCTTTTTCATTTTACGAAAAGCTTCTTCGCACTCAACTGACCATTCGAAACACTGGCTCCCCCGAAGGACGTTGAAGAACGGGATGCACTTGTCCGTGGCTTTGGAAACGAAACGGCACAAGGCGGCTATCCGCCCTGTCAGGCTTTGTACGTCCTTATGCTTCCGGGGGGAGGCCATATCAACCAGCATCTTGATCTTATCTGGATTGGCCTCTATTCCCCAGAAACTCACTATGAAGCCTAGGAACTTCTCGGAGGCCATGCCAAAAGTGCACTTTTTGGGATTCAGCTTCATCCCGTACTTCCCAATGACTGCGAAAGCTTCGGACAGATCGTCCGCATGCTTCTCGGAAGTCTTGGACATGACCAGCATGTCCTCGATGTAGACTTCCATGTTTCGCACAAGCTGGGCCCGGAACATCCGATTGACAAGCCTTTGGTAGGTTGCTCTGGCGTTTTTCAATCCGAAAGGCATGACTATGTAGCAGTATATCCCCTTATCGGTCTGGAAATTGGTGTGCTCCTGATCTGCCACATGGATAGAGATCTGGTTGTAGTCGGAGTAAGCATCCATGAAGCTCAAGGTGTCGTACCCGGACGTAGCATCCACCATTTGGTCGATCCAGGGCAGCGAGAAACAGTCCTTCGGATAGGCTTTGTTGAGATCCGTGAAGTCTATGCACGTTCTCCATGTCCACTTTGGTTTCGGCCCCAAGACGGGATTGGCCAGCCACACAGGGTACACAACCTCGCGTATAAAGTTGATAGAAGATAGCTTCTCAACTTCCATCTTAAGGGCCTCGGCCCTCTCCGTCCCCAAAGGCCTGCGTTTCTGGCGGACCGGGGTCGCGTTTGGGTCAATACTTAACGCGTGGCAGATGATGTTGCGGTCGATCCCAGTCATGTCTGAGTGAGACCATGCCAAGATATCCTGTTTTTCCTTAACTTGGGCGATGATGGCGGCCCGAACATCCGCCGACAAAATTTTTCCAACTTGGATGATCCGGGTTGGATCAGTGTCACTGATACATACCTCCTCTATCTCATCCATTGGTTCCAGGATGCGATCGTCCCTTATCCTCGGGTCCAGGTCATCTACTTCCCGGACGACCCTCCCAGCTGGTGAGGGAGGGATCAGGTTGACGAAGTCCTCAATGGGTTCTTCCCGGACCATATATATTGGCCGGGCCGACACATGGTAGCACTTCTGGGCGCTTTTCTGGTCTCCTCGGACAGTCCCCACCCCTCCGTTGTCGCATGGGAACTTCATGCAAAGATTGCAGATGGAGGTGATGGCCTCGAACTCGACTAATGCGGGCCGGACAAAAATGACGTTGTAACCAGTGGGGCAGTCCACCACAACAAAGGTGCAAAACTTGAACGAGTGCTGTAATTCATTGCCCAACGTAATGGGCAGCTGGATCTTTCCCATGGGGAGAAGTGCGTCCCCGTTGAAGTCGTAAATCTGGGTAGGGCATGATGCCAAACCAGCTTCAGTCAAGCCAATGGCGATGAAAGCGGGTTTGAACAAGAGGTTGATGGAGCTTCCGTCATCCACCAACACGTGGGACACCAACTTGTTGGCGATTTGAGTATCTATGACCAGTGGGTTGTGGTGCGGAAAATGGACATTTCGGGCATCGTCCTCCGTGAAGGTGATGGGGAGGTTCATCACTTTAGGGCGCTGAGCTGGGGCCTGGACAAAGGCGCATACCTCTTGATCGTGGTCTAGCTCGCTTAGGTAGCACTTTTGGTAATTCATTGACGGTCCTCCCAGGTGAGGTCCGCCTGAGATGGTGGCCACATGTCTGTCAACTCGAGGGGGTGCGGCCCCTGAGGGGTAAGGCATGCTAGGGTCGGGAACGTGTGCGATGAGGGCCCCCTCAGGGGTGCCGTGGGTCCTAGTGCATACCCTCCTTGTGGCGGGTACGCCCGGGGCGTTCCCGGGATCGTGGGCTGTCCGGGGCCCGCTGACAGGCCCGGGACTCCCACGGGCATCCTAACCCACTGGTGGAGGTGCCCCAGCTTGATGAGATTTCGATCTCATCCTTGAGCTGCCGGCATTCTTCGGTGGTGCGGCCCACATCCTTATGATAGGTGCACTTTTTGCTGGTATCCCTCAGATTCCTTCCCCCTTTGAACATGGGGCTGGGCTTCCAGTAGTGAACTGACCTTTCTGTGGCCAGGTAGATGTTCTCCCTGGTGTCCACTAAATTGGTGTATTCTGAATATTGGGGCTCGTAGCCCCTCTTTCCCTTTTTTACCGGCTTGGGTCGGTTCTGGACTTTGCCAGATCGCTTCCTCCGGGAAGGGTTCACGCTTGCTTCAGTCACTCCTGCCTGTGATTGCTGGGCCCCAACAGGGGCGACGCCATGCCTTGCCGGTGCGACTCCATATCCAGAGTAGTGGGTGGATTGGGTCGGGCCATACCCCGAAGTGGCAGGGCCATACACCGTAGGGGTGTAGCTGATTCCAGGCGCGACGACCGGTGCCGGGGCAACGAGGGGCGCAGTATAGGACTGCGCCGGGTACTGCGCCCCGTATCCCGGGAACGCCTAGGCGCTCGGCTGTGGAGCCGGAGGCCACTCAAAACCCTGAATCTGAGCTTCTTCCCAGTTGATGATCCTTGGGCCCTCCTGATGAATTCTTCCAGGGTGGTGGCCTTGCTACTCTGCATGTCGTCCCAGAGGGAGGACCCGGCCTGGATCCTGGACTGTAGTTCCACCAGGCGCTGTCCGTCATCCACTTTCGTCTTGGAGGCTTCTTCAGTGAAGTGCTGGATGTAGGCCCTCAAGGTCTCCGTGGGGAGCTGTTTGATATTTACGACGGCGCTGATCTGCATGTCCATCCTCATGGCGGCCACAAACTGCTTGCGAAACGCGGGCTGCAGCCCGGACTAGGATTGGATGGATCCCGGCTTAAGTCTCTCCCACCACTATTCAGTAGGACCACCCAAAGTGATCGAGAAACAGAGGCACTTGCCGTCGTCACTGACGTGGGCCACTGCCATGAGCCGGTTGTATTGGGACAGATGGTCCCTAGGGTCGGTGTTTCTAGTATAGGCGGTGAGGCTTGGCATCTTGAACCTCTTGGGGAGTACATCGTCCAGGATGTGCCTCGCGTAGGGCTCTTTACCCTCCTCAACGGAGTCAGTGTTTGTGCCTTCTTGCTTGCGGACCAAGCGGTCCGTGACCTTTTTCAAAGAAGCCAGCTACTCCATGAGCTGCCTGGCCGTGCCGTCTTCCAGGGGGATTCTTTTGTTCCTCCTGTCGTTGATGTTGTTTCTGAGGTCGTCACCTTGGGGGAGGATCTTTTCCTTACGGGCCCGCTCTTTCTGATCGTTCAGTCGTTGCATAAGTCTATCCGGGACGTATCGTCCCCTGAACTGAGGGTGTGACGCTCCTCACTGTGAGGCCGCTCCCGACGGTTCTTGTTAACCGAGGCACTTGGGTGCATAGATCTATCCCGCCCGTCTCGCCCTGGGGCGTGTCGGGGCTGTGCGTTCCATGGCCGCATCTCCTGCGGATCGATCGGGTGGACTCGTCCTGGGACAGGGCGCACCTTCTCTTTCCTAGGGAGTGGCCGGGAACGGGTCCCAGCCTTTGCGACGGGGGTGGTCTTTTCTCGGGTCCTTCCACCAGCCTTCTTTTTCTCCCTGTTCGGGTTTCCTAGAGCTGGCTCAGGAAATGGCTCCGGGGGAGGGGCCGGGCTTGCTCCTTCGGGGACCCCAGCTTGCGCTTTTGGAGCGGGCTGCTGCGCTCCTGGAAGTGGGCCTGTCCCGGGATTGGCTGTCGGACCCTGCGCGTCTATGAATGCCTGTAGGGCTTGGAGAGACTCTTGCATTCGTCGATGCGCCTCCACTTGCTCAGCGATCCTGGCCTCCTGGTCCAGGACTTGCTGCCTCAGTCTGGTCACCTCCAGGTCCTGCTGGTTGGGCTATCCTTCGGGGATCTCGAGATCAGCAACTTCATCGTGGTATTCCCCCCTCATTTTCCTCATCATAATATTCCTCCTCGTTTTCCTCTTCGTATTCTGTCCCACCCTCATAGTCTTGTGACTCGTCGTTGTGAGATGTTTGAGGAGGCGCGTTCTCAGGCAGATCCTGAGGGAGATGTTTGAAGGCAGCGGGTCTCTGTTGCCCTGCTCTGGATTGCTAGGGTTGAAGGTTGTGTATCGTGTATTCACCATTGTAGTAAAGGCTTGACGTTAGCACTAGCTTCCTTCAGCTCTCAGTGAAAGCACCAAAATGTTTACCGAGATTTTCGGAAACCACACTAATAGATATTAGCGAAGAATAAAGTTATAGAATGTAGGAGATTAATACAGGATTTTTACGTGGTTGGGGAGTTAATAAGCCTTAATCCATGAGTCAGTTGTATTAGAGTTTGGAAAGTCTTTTACAATGGAGTTTTTCTCTATATTTTGACAGAGTAAGTGTATATCAGTCGAAAAGAGATCCTTTTTCCAGTGTTCTATAGCCTGTATTTATAGACTCATGGGAACACTGGGTCTGGGCCGGGTATAACCCGGGCCCATTAGAGATATGGATACTCTTGACTTCTCTGGTGGAAGCCCAATATAAAAGATAAAACAAACATAAATTCAAGACTAATTAAGGTCCAATAAGGTGGCCTAAGAGCTATACTTCGCCCGACAAAACAGTGCTTTTGGTCTGGGCACTTCGAGTTACGAGGCAGATTCAGGGGACAAGATCAGTCAGAGTACTTGGCAGTGCAGACTAGAAACAGCGGCGTGCAATCCCGAGGTGGCCTTTTCCGCAGGTGAAAAGTAGGGACAACCCCCACGCGAAGTGGGGCGGCTTCAGGGTCCCGGACGCTTTTCCCTACCAACCGTTTACCAGTGTCCTGGACCGTTCATGTATACTTCGACACGATCCTGAGCTCTGTACGTCTCCCGGAAAACTATCCTGGAACGCCGCCCCAGACACCGTCCGAGCCCAAGATCGCCCTAGGGCCGTGCCCCATGGACATTCCTGTATCCAGGGGGCCTGGGCCGGGCCCACACTCAAACGCTCAGTCAATGGGCCCCGACCGCCGTCCCGGGCCTACGTCAGGAAACAGGGATAACAAACACAAACATGAGTTCATGATTATATACAACACCTTTACTAAGATGTATGTCCACACTGGTAATATGAATCTAGATCACTTGCATCTCGTATGCTTAGTAAATTGCACTAGTAACCATTCATTAAAGATTCCATACTTTAATATGTTACTGACTATTTTGTTCATTATATATGATCTTAATTCTCTCGTACTAATACAAGATCATATTCTCATGAATGAATAATGAATTTTATTGATATTATTATATAATTAATTCAAACAATAATTATAACATTCAAATACAATAAAATTTTACTTTTATTTAAATCAATAAAATGTCTTTACATGCTTTTAGGGCATTAATCTTAACAGTTCGACCCAAGCATCATAGCGCTACCACGAAAAAACCCGGAACTGTATTTTCCCCTTGCAGTTTTAAATACTAAATCCCAATTCTTACTCGATTCAAGTAAATATTTCACAACCAAACAACCACAAACTAACTCTATAACTCCTGTACAATAAAAAAACACACCCAAACAACCAAAAAAACACATAATTATCATAGTTCACCATTTGAGTTTGAACTTTGAAACTTACCTCAAAATTCTGAAATTCAAGTCCAATCTCAGGAAAGCATCTATAATTGAACCTCCAAATAGGTCGTAAATGTTTCCCCAATCCTCCAAACATCAAATTAAACCTTCCAAAACCACTCAAACTTAGAATTCACTCAAAACCTCAAAACTAAAGAACAACGAAGTAAACTTAAAAACAAAGATAGTACCTCACTGAATTCGAATTCTCTGGTTGTTTTTAAGCCTCCCACAACTCCTAATCCTTCAAGAACCTATAAATTCCTCCAATTTCCTCCACCAAAGCTTCAAGAAAAGAAATCCTTAATAACCTTGGGTATGCTTTGAGAGAGTGCCAGAAGAAAGATCGATAGGGTGAGCTGAACATATGAATCAAAGTGGTCAGCACTCAGTCCCAATTTTCCTATACTAGTTGTCAAATGACCATTTTTCCCCTAGCCCAAATAACCTCCCAATAAATCCCAAATGACATTTTGGTCATTTTAGTCTAATTTTCCACTAAACCTTAAATTAAACCCTTAATATCCAAATTAATCAGCTAATCCAGTTAACCCAAATATTTCTCTCACGTAATTCCATTTACCAATAAATCTCAAATATATGCCAAATTACCAAAACACCCATTGGCTCACCCTGAGCCGAATATTAGTCCTCGTTGTAACTTTTCCGCTAAATTGCTCGAACAGACCTAGTCGTGCTGAATATCATTAATATATCCACATAATACTGTGGTCTCAAGCACATAGCATACTAAATTAATATTATACCCTCAAAAAGTCAAAATTTTGAAAATGCCCCTTTTTGAAAAAATAGGGCTTTTAAGCATATTTAATAAACATAAACATGCATAGACAGTCATATAATAATATAACTCAAGTAATTCTCATAACCACATATATTTATATTCAATTAAAATAACAAAATACACAAATAATTCCAATTATGCCTTCTCGGCACACTAACCAAGGCACTAAACCTCATTAGGAGTTTTGGGACGCTACACTTGGTGTCCCCTGAAGGAGATAGAGTTCACAGTGTCCTGAGATTTAGTTTCGATGCCTCGAACAATGAGGTCGAGTATGAGGCCCTTATAGTTAGATTGCAAGTTGCCCTAGAGCTTAAAGCCAAGGGACTTGAAATATACATTGGTCGTCAACTATTTGTGAACCAAGTCCTCGAAGAGTACCAAGCTCGAGGAATCAAGATTTCTGCTTACTTGGCAAAGAACCAAGAAATGTTATACAACTTCATGAGATTTAACATCCAACAAGTTCCACGAGAAAAAAACTCCAACACTGATGCTCTAGCCAAGCTAGCTACAACCAAGGACGTGGAGATGCTCAATGTGATCCCAATTGACTACTTGGCTTCTCCAAGCATCGTAGCACCTGAGGAAGTGGAAATGGTCCAGCCCCTGGATGTCTGGATGGAGTCAATAACGAAGTACCTTGTCTCTAGAGAACTACCACAAGACAAGAAATTGGTTAGGAAGCTACTTTATCAGGATCCTCAGTATGTGATCATGGGCAACAAATTATACAGGCGAGGATATTCACTGTCGATACTCAGATGTGTGTCCGAACATGCAACCAAATTCATCCTCCGAAAAGTGTACTTGACAAGAAGATTCAATGACAAGAGTATTTCTCTCCCACAATGAAAAAGATTTTATGGATTATGTCAAGAACTGTTACAAATGCCAATGATACGCTAACATCCCCCGAGCTCCTCCAAATGATCTTACTCAAATGACCAGTCTCTGGCCATTCACAGTATGGGGCATTGACTTAATTGGTTCCTTGCCCACGGGAAAGGAAGGAGCAAAGTACGCAATTGTGGTTCTTCATGAAGTGGCTTGAGGCTGGCCATCCCCCATATGGACCAACTTGTTGGGGTGTTAAGGCCATTTGTTGTGGCTGTGGCTGCGGTGGAGGCGGAGACTGAGTCTGAGGTTGAGCCTGTTGTCGCTCTTACTGCAATAGTTCCTCGACTTGTTGTCGCAATTTGGCGATCTCCGCAGCGTTGTCAGCTGGTAGCGACGGCGCGTTGCGGCTAGCAGTAGCACGCACTCCCCTTATGTGAACTGGAGGGGCATTGTTATTCACTGGAGCAGCGTAGGAGGCGTTTCCGTTGGTGCGGGCAGATCTTCGGAGCGACATCGCAACAGAGTTCTAACAGTTGAGAAAAACATGTCAGAACTTTACCCTAATAGGCTCTAAGGAAAAAACTTAATCTAAACAAACATATCTCAAACCTATTGATTTTGACTTCTTATGAAAATTATATAAGTCTTCTTTATTATTAGAGAGGGTTTCTATACTTAGAAAAACAAGCCATCTTTATTTTCTAAGTCTATTTCTATTCATCTTATATGACTTAATTCTCAGCCTCGAAACTCATCTTTGTTCCAAAGTTAACCATATTGAGGGAGGGCTGGGATCAGTAAAATCGTTCCCACTACTATGGCCCCATAACTCTCAATATAGAAACTTGGTTCATTGATTTGTATCCACCCTCACCGAAATTTGTCATTATTCATTTTATTTATTATTTATTATGATTGTAAAAGAAAATCAAACTCATACATGATAGAAAAATAACCATGATACTAATTTGGAAAAGAAAGTTTTCACTATTTACAAAAAATAAAAGAAAACAAATAATAAATAAAACAAACAATGAAACTAACTATTCTAAAAATCGGGATCTTCTATATCCGACCCTTCATCTAGCATATCATCTTCTATCTCCTCATAGTCCTCATTATCATGTGCCTCAAAATGCCCTAGAGGAAGGTTCTTTAAAATTCTACGCTTTTGCTCATTTGTAAACTGAAATTCCATTTTTGAAGTGAACCTAATCAAGAGAAAATAATATCTCATTGCTACCGGCAGTTCATCTTCATTATCCATTGTCTCCCATATCTCCTCTAAGGCTGCAATTATGGTACGATAATCTCTAAATAGTCATATTACTAAAACGTATTGCTATGTTGCTCTCATCATGATCTGCTTAGTTTCTTGGAGATGACCTATTTCTCTGTGGAACAAAACCATCCTCCGAGTGTTTCTTTCTAGCACTCCAACGGTGTTTCTGAGTTCTCTAATTCTTTTCAAAGCCTTAATGGATCGGATATCCCCATAGGTTAATGCTTCGTTCATTCTTAACTGAAACATAAAGGCTACAATTGTTAGCTATACATATAAACGTAATAACTATAACATAAGCACTTACTTGGCGATTAGGTTCAGAGCTTTGAGTGTGTGTATCGAGGAGAAATTCATGCAGATGAACCGTTGCTCTGATACCAACTGTAACGAACCAACTATTCTAAGCTTGGACCATTAAAAACTACTATGCTAATCTTAAGAAAACGTACATATGAAAACACCATAACTTTATTTAAAACTGTAAAGTAAAGGTTTAAATACATAAATATTTCACTTAGGATATGGGATCCCATTGTTTTGAAAATAAAACAAAACATAACTTAAATAAATTGGTTACAAAATTAAGTGCGGAAAAATAATACATAGAATTCATAAATAAAAGACTTAAAAACTTCATCCTCGAATCGTACGCGCAATCCACCGATTCCATCCTGCCTCAATACACATCCCCAAGCTGCCAAGAACCTTCCCGCCGCCATAACTATTTTCCTGTACATATAAAACATAAAGGAATGAGCCTAATGCCCATCAAGGAAAATCTACTACAAGTATGAAACATATACATACACATAAACTATAAACTGTAAACTATAATCATATAACTATATAAATACAACATCTATTATAATGACCATCATACTTCTTGGGACTTGCTAGCTAAGCAATCATATGCCCATAAATTTATGGGGCTAGTTATCTAAACAAGTCATATTAATTTATGGGGCTATTATCTAAACATCATATGCCCAAGAAATCTACTATTGGGACTTGTTATCTAAACAAGTTATATATATATATACACATTTGTTATCTAAACAAAAAATATATACATTTGTTATCTAAACAAATTATGTGATTGTTATCTAAACAATTCATATACAACAACAACTAACAACATATCATACTATAACATAAACATATATCAAAACATAAAAGCATGCAGAATCTACTCTATTTTCCTTACCAAAAACCGGGATGTGAGAACAAGATTGAGACTTTGGAACACTCCTAAAAACCATAATAGAGAGGTGAGTATACTAAAGAAAGGGGATGAAAAGAATGAACTACACCATCAAAAAAATACTTACCAATAAGAACCTTAGTTCAAGAACTTAGATGCCTAACCAAGAATAGAGAATACGAGTTAGTATTTGAGTAGAAAAACTATAAGAACAATACAGAAAGGAAATAGAATAAGGAATACCTTTAATGCTTCTATGACCGAACTACTCCTCGAAACCGAAATATACTATAAACCTTACTTCCCAAGTGTTTATTAAGCTTATAATGATTAAGCTTATAACCCCAACCCAAGTGTTTATCACTCTATAGTCTCACTAGCACCTGGAAGGCTCTGATCAATGCTTGAAGAATGAATGAAAATGCTTGAATAAAAATCTTCTTTTTGGCTTTGAATAAAAATAATGAGTTTAATTGAAAATATTTGAATATTCTTCAGCCAAAGGCTTAGGACTTGATCAAATTGTTCAGAGAGAGGTTTAAGGAGTCAAAACTTGATTTTTAAAACAAAAATAATAAAAACAAAAAGAATCCTAACTTCTAACTCCCTAAATCTCGTAACTCTAAACTCACCTGTAGTAAAATCAACATATTTGGAGCTGTAGAACTCTGATTTAGACTCTCTTTATACCGTTACAAATCTAATTAAATTATATACAACTTTCTAGAAAATACTATTTTTTAAAATTCATAACATAACTAGGTAAAAAATAGGTCGGAATTTACAGTACCCTAAAGTTACCAAAAATTGATTTACATCCTAATCCACAAATAAATAAAATTGTGACAAATGTCATGCTCCTAACAGATTCTGGTGAAGACTAAATCTTATATTTCCCTTATTTTATCATTAAAATAATAATTCATTAATAATCATGCATATGACAAATGTCATAATCCTATTGGCTCTATCTAAACCTTAGGAATAACCATGCTCATGACAAGTGTCATATTCTTATTGGCTCTATCTAAACCTTAGGTTATAATAATTGTCATATTAATAACCAGCAATATTAATCAAACCTTATGTTATAATTAATATTCTTAAACTATAGGTTAAACTTATAAAATCTACAAGTGTTACTACGAGTGTCCAACTAAGTCCCGGCTTGAACCAAAATCCACAGTCATAAATATACTAGAAATACTACTAGCTATTACTATTACTACTACTA
Organism: Humulus lupulus; assembly: GCF_963169125.1. NCBI lineage: Eukaryota > Viridiplantae > Streptophyta > Magnoliopsida > Rosales > Cannabaceae > Humulus > Humulus lupulus. The sequence goes on along the minus strand of NC_084801.1, from coordinate 17,502,022 downwards.
TCTAACTAGATAAGTAGAGTTCTTTGACTCTACAAACCTTGTTGAAATTTCAAATGCTAGGAGAACCACCACTTTGAGCCTTTTTCTTCTTCAAGTGCAAAAACACAAAACCAAGGCTTATACACGATTTGTACCACTGTCCTAATTCTCTATTTCCTAGCCACAGTTGATGCTTGAGGCCTTTTCTAAGAGGAAATAAGGATTGAAATTGAACCAGCCTCAAACTCAAAAATTCAAGCACTTTCTTTATGAGTTTCTTGGAGAAAACTAGAGATTCTTGAAAGCTAGAGAGAGGGAGGTTAGAGAGAGAATGGAGAGAGTGATAAAGTCTTCCAAAGCTCTATAATGACCCTTTTATAGTGCAGGCACCGTTATTAGGTCTAACCAATAGGATTAGAGATAATTCATATGTCATTTAGAGCTTATTTATGTAATCGTACGGACATGACAGGTGATACGTCACCTGCATATAGGCGATGTATTGCCCGTCTGGCGATATGTCACCTACTAGTAGGCGATGTATCGCTTATTGGAGCTTTTGAACCCCTTCTCATTTTGGTGATGCTACGCCACTTGGGGGGCGACGTATCGCAACGTTCTCTTTATTTTGACCCTTCCAATGGTCCTAAAATTGCTCCAAATGCTACCAAACATTTTCGAGATCCTGAGATACCTCCATGTATCACTTTGGACCCAAAAACACATTTTTGAAGTGCCTACAATTGAAACTCAAATTTCACATCTACACTATATCAAATTCACTAAGTGTTTATATCTAGCTAGTATTTTAACACTTATCCTTTATATTTAACCAATCATAACAATCCCCCACTTGCTTAAATATAAGCCGCAACCTCTAGCTCAAACAGTTTTGGTGCATAAAATAAAGCACCTTTCGGTTTGAACTTTACCTTAGTGAAAATACCACAAAGTCTTATAAAAATCATTGGTAGCTTAAAAGCTCGAACCAAGTATTCTTGACGATAAAATTGGTGATACCTCACACACCTCCACTAGATCTTTTATTTTCTTACTTTCTCGCTTTAGCACTTATATGGCCATGTGCTTATATCTTTATGAAATTTCTGGGGAAAAACTCCAACTCCCATGAGAGGCGGCACCACCTCTCTGTTCACATAGGTGAATTTCTTACAATATCCCTTTACAGATGCTTGTTGCATTCAACTGAACTTCATTAAAATCCCTAGGCTTAACCCTTACTCGGTACAACCAACACTAACCATCTCGGATGGAACTCACCATAAGTTTTAGTGTTGAAACCATTCCCTTACAAATGACTTGTTCTTACCCATTGAACTATTTCCTTTGCTGTGTACAAGTTTGGAGTTAGGTTGCCATCATTGGTGAATCTATTATTCTTGGAGTTTCAATCCCATCCCTTTTGAAGTGGTACTTACTAACCTATTCACAAGAGGTTTTGTAAATGGATTTTCTAAGTTCTCACTTGTCTTGACTTATGAGATTGTAATGATTCCATCTTGAATCAATTGTCTCACATATTCATGTTTTGGACTACTAAGTCTAGACTTTTCATTTTGCACACTATTATATTATCTAGCAAGTGTGGATTGGCTATCACAATGTCTTGAAATTATTGGTACTATGTTCGCGGTAAAAAGGATATCAAACATGAGATCCCTAAGCCACTCGGCCTCTTGGTCGGTTGTTGCTAAAGCTATACACTTCGCTTCCTTGTTTGAGTGTGTTATACAAGTTTTCTTCTTGGAGCCCCATGACACTGCACCTCCTCTAAGAGTAAACACCCAACCAGTGGTGGAAAGATTATCTCCAACTCCCGATATATAATTAGCATCGAAATATCCTTGAAGTATCTGTGGAAAGTTTGTATAGTTAAGGCTATACTCTTTGGTACCATTAAGGTAACCAAGAACTCTCTCAATGACTTTCCAATGCTTGATACTTATTGCTAGTAAACATGCTAAGTTTATTGACCACATAAGCAATTTCACTCTTGTTGAATGAGTGACGTACAATAGGCATCATATTGCACTTGCATATTCTAATTGAGCCACCGCTCTTCCTTCATTCTTTTCTAACTTCATGTTTGAATTGAATGGTATATATGTCTCTTTGATTTTGAGATGACTAAATTTATTGAGCACTTTCTCAACATAGTGGGTTTTACTCAACACAAAACCCTCACTATTACTTCTAATTTTGATACCTAAAATGGTATCCACATCTCCAAGGTCTTTCATTTTAAAGTAAGAAGATAGAAACATCTTTGTTTCTATTATTCCTCTCATGTCATTACTCAAAATCAACATATCATCTACATATAGACACACTAATATGACATAGTCATCACAAGTCTTAGAGTATAAACACTTATCTCCATTGTTGTGTCTAAATCCATTAGAAAAATGACTTTATCAAACTTCTCATGCCATTTCTTAGGAGCTTGTTTCAAACCATATCATGATTTGACAAGTCTACACACTTTATGTTCATTTCCTTGAAGAATAAAACCCTTCGGTTGTTCCATATAGACCCCTCCTCGAGATCCCCATTTAGAAATGTCATTTTGACATCCATTTGGTGAACATAAATGTTATATATAGATGATAAGGAAAATATTAATATTATATAAGTGGTTATTGCTACCGGTGCATAAGTGTCACAGTAATTTATTCCCTCTTTTTGTTTGAATCCGTTGGCTACTAACCTTGCCTTAAAGGTTTGTACGGTGCCATTGGTTGTTATTTCCTTCTAAATACCCATTTTCACTCAATTGGATTAGAACCCTTTGGAAGGTCAAAAAATTCCCAAGTGTGGTTTGACATAATTGAATCCATTCCATCATTAATGGCCTCTTTCCAAAAAGCGGAGTCCCTTGAGGACATTGCTTCTTTGAAAGTTTTGGGATCATCTTATATTTGAAGTACTATTGGATATTGCCAAATAACTTCCTCATTATCACCCTCAACAAGGTATAGTGTCTCTTTTTGAGAACACTTGTCACTTGATCCTAAATCTTTAAGCATTTGGCTCCTTCTAGGAAATTGAGGTTGCTCACAACCATTTTGGGAGACTTCTCTTGAGGCTCTCTAGTTTGAGTTGGTTATATTAACTGTGTGTTTAAAATCGTGCTTAACTCGCTAAACGAGTCATTTGGACTTAAATGTGTAATTAAAGAATAAGTCATGGTTGGGTACTACTAATTTTGTTCAATGAAGTAATTATTTTTCATTTAAACATTAAGTTTACACCCGGGATCCCAAAAGTTGTTTACAGAATGATAAAAGACAGATAAAATACCAATTAGTCGTCCTAAGCGGCAAAATAGGTGTAACGCCCTGGATAGCCACCGTTACATTGTGTGTTTATAAAGGCGCAAGACTTGCTAATCAAGTCATTTAGTTAGAAAAGTGTTACCGACACTATAGCTGAACTAGGGCTAAAAGCTTTCGGTCACAAAAGTTACATTTTATATATTCAAACATTATTTTACATGGGATCCCAAAAGTAATAACGTTTAAAAGATAGTTTACAAAATTTCAGGTTAAAAGTACAACTACTAGCCATTCTAAGGGCAAAACAGACATTTAGGCTTTTCCCGTCCTGTACCACTCCTCGGTCGTGGCGGGCAATTAGCTGACTATGTACATTCAGCCCAAAGCTCTCCAACTCAAGGATGGTCCACTTTGCCCTTGCCTTTACCTACACCACATAGCAGCCGTGAGCCAAGGCCCAGCAAGAAAACGCAATAACAGAGCATAATCAACAATCAAACAATCAGATACCTTGTACAGAATAACCATATACTCAACAATCCAAACCATTCACATAACCATGCATTCAGTATACTAAGCTCATCAACTCACATTAATAACCAATTCACATATAATAACCAATTCACAGATAATAGCCAATTCACATATAATAACTAGTTCAGATATAATAACCAGGGTCGACGCCAATAGGTCGAACCCCCATTTATCCCACTAACTTTGGCTCGCTTAAACCGAGCTCTGTGAATATCAAGCTGTCCTCAACTACCCGTGGCCGAGTCGTGCCCTGTGTGCAAATATTGAATCCAGTACTCTTAGGTCATTTATCACATGTCCCATGGCATAATAGCATCTATGACATCATACAGATATAGGGAGTTCTTAGTCCCAATACAATCACATAACCGGGTGTAGTTTTCTTACCTTCGATTCCGCTAGCTTTAATCAATGAAACCGACCCTCAAGCATGATCCCTTCCGAGCCCTAGCGTACACCTAGTCACAACCAAAAATTAAAACCATACCAAACTTCTATTCCAAAACCTACCCTCGGGACCAATCCCGTGCCCTCGGGAAGCCCTAATTCCACCAAACAGGGTGGTGGAATCAAACCCCGAGCCCCTGGGACAAAAACCCTAGGAAATAACTCAAAAACCCCATTCTGGAAACAGGGTAGTGATACAACGCTACAATGAGGGCGCTATAGCGCTACAAGCAAAGCCAAAAAGCTCCCACAGCGCTAGTCACAACACAACCAAACCTTGTTTTTTCTTCCTTCGATTTTCCCCGAGCCAACCTTTACAAATCCTTCCAAACTTCAACCAAACACCAAAACAAGCCTACCAACATGTATAACTCACCCCATATGACCCAACCATACAAAACTCAACCACATGCACCCTAAAATAAAGAAACCACCATGATTGATCTTGAAACTTAAAAACTCAACAGAACATCAGAAACTTTAGAACTTTAAAACCAGAATTTCATACCTTCAATGGAGAATTTTGACCTAGGTTATCTTCCACACCTCCTCGGCTTTCAATTCCTCAAATCCTCAGGCTTAACTCCCTAGAATTCCCATCACAACTCAGCTTAGAAAACCATTTCAACATCAAAACCAGATACTGAAGAAAACCTTGAAAACTTACCTTAATTGGATGAGTAACCTCTGCTAATCCTCAAGCTAAGTCAAGGTCCCTAGCTCTAAACTCTAGCCCAAGCTCTCCCTGAGTTACAGCTCCAAAAAATCCCAAGAAATGAAGAAGACTAGCCAACCGAGTGAGAGAAAAGGGTTAGCTCCAAGTGTTTAGTTTTGCTTTCCTTCATTCCTTCTTTTCTTTCTTTTTCAGCTTCCTTTAGTTTCTCTTATAGGTGCATAAAGGCTGAGTATGACTTATCCTCTTATAGACCAAATGAACATATTTCCCTCCCAATAAATCCTAAACCTTTAAATCATTTTAAGGGCATTTTGGTCATTGCTCCTAATTTCCCGCTAATTCCTCGAATGTCTCTAATATTTACCGCTTACATCCCGACAATTAACTAATCACCAATTATTTTCCTCAATAACAAATAATCTCCAATATATTCTCTAAATTCCTAGAAATAACCCCAGACTCACCTCGAGACGGATATAAATCCCTGCCATTACTTTTCTGCTAAACCGCTCAGTAGGATCGCCTTGTGTCACAAGCTGCAGATATATCTACATAATAATGTGGTCTCAACAATTTATCACAAATATTTACATTTATGCCCTCAACGGGCCACAATTACAAATATTCCCTTATAACCTAATCAGGGCCTACATGCATACTAATACGCATAGTCATGCATCACATATATCCAATAATCATATAAGCATGCTTATCACATAATCATGCATGTTCACCATTAATTCACATAACTTCCAATTGTGCCCTCCCGGCACACTAATCAAGGCCCTTAAGCCTTATTAGTAATATTGGGTCTTTACAATAGGGTTCAACCCTAGTTCCTCCTAAGCTATCCCAGCCGTGGTAGTCGAGTAGGTTGCATATGTACACACCGCCCCTGAAACTCTCCAACTCATGGCTGGTCCAACTCTACCTTTCCCTTTCCTTCCCCACATAGCACCCATGAGCCAAGGCTCAACAAGAAAACATAAAACGACATATACGAATGAACAACAATATATAAACATTAACAATAGATTAGTAAATTCAATTAGCAATATGATATAGAAATAAGCTTAGCAATATCAATCTGCTCCATCATATACATTATCCAGTCTCAACAATAAATACAGTTAGTTAAATGCAATCAACACTTTTGTTTATTTGTATAATGTTCAGGCTCGACGCCCTTAGGCCGAGTCCTCTGGTCTTATAGCCGACCCCAGCACGCTTAGGCTGGGTTGCATTCCGCACGCTTGCTATCGGCCCCGGGCACCCTTAGCCGGCCTATAAAATAGATATAATCATAAATCTACATTTCACAACAAGCAATCAGAGGCAGCATGTACAAGAATGGCTACCCAGATATTCTCAGATACAAAAATATTCACAATCATAACATATTAGTTCACAGGGGTCTAAGCTCCATTCACAACAGGGTGCAGTTTTCTTACCTCGAGTCCCGAGCTGAAGGTGTAGAGCAGTCCCAAGCACGATCCTCTATCCCGAGCCTTAACGGTAACCTTAGTCACAAAGCGACAATGGATAACCATTAAAATCTAAATAAATTAAAAGTTTAAGAATAATACACTAGCTTTCGGGACCTCAAATTCTACTAAATTGGGTAGTAGAATTCCGCCTAAGCCCTTAGGTTTGAGTTCCTGAGCTAAAAAAAATGTTTTGGCTAAGTCTGCCTATGCGGATAGCGACTTGGCCCTGAGGGTCGCAACATACCTCCAAGTCAGAGGCTCCCAAACCCCAAATTCCCAGGGACACGCATTACGACTTGGCCCTTAGGGTTGCGGCGCGCCTACGAAAACAGAGATCTCCCCAGGGCTTCTGGGTTCACGCGAGCCGCGACACCTAAGAACAGGGTCATGGCGCGACCCCGTGAACCCAGAATTCCCAGCTCCTACATGTGTTTTCCTCCAAACCAAAGTCTCCAGAATTCAACTTAAACATGTACTAAGGCCAGAATTGAGGCTAGAACTCTCAATAACACAACATAGATATCATAATTACCCCAGAAACTAATCCATGTTCTCACCAAAACTCAAATTCAAAACTAAAGTTTAAACCTCTGAAAAGACTTAAACTTTAATGAAAATTCACTCAAATTTGAACCCCCAGCTGCACTCCTTTACATCTCTCCTTTATGAACACTTCCAAGCCCTCATCCCTAAGATTTCATCCTAAAAAAACTCAAAGAAACACCTAATTGCCTCAAGGGAGAGGGAGAGAACCGAACATAGAGAGAGAGAGAGAGAGAGTGTGTGTGTTTGTTGAGCTAAGTCTTCTGTCTCGTTCTAGTTTCTAAAGGCTTCTAAGTTATTAAGACTATCCCTAGCCAAATGACCATTATACCCTGCCTTACAACTCTCCCACCAAAGCCCCTCAAGGGAAAAACGGTCTTTGTATCCCAATTCCTGCTAATCCTCAAATAACACTATAAATTCCCAAGTAATCCTAACATACCCAAGTAATCACCAAATAACTACTCGTTACCCGATGAATCCTGAGTATTCACAATGTTTCCCCAAAATACCCCTAGTCTCACCCCGAGCCTGGTATTTAATCTTGTTGTGACTATTCCGCTAATCCGCTCACTAGGATCGCTTTGGACCACACATTTCAAATATATCCACATAATTATGTGGTCTCAATCATTTATCACACATATAACCAAATTTATACTCTCAATGGGTCAAAATTATAAATATGTCTTTATTAACAAGAACAGGCCCACATGCATATTTAATACACATAAACATGCACATATAGTCCCATAATTTACTTAGCTAATTAGGTGGTAGTAGTAGTAGTAGTAGTAGTAGTAGTAGTAGTAGTAGTAGTAGTAGTAATAGCTAGTAGTACTTATAGTATGTTCATTACTGTGGATTTTGGTTCAAGCCGGGACTTAGTTGGAAACTCATAGCAACGATTATGGATTTTATAAGTTTAACATATAGTTTCAGAATATTAATTATAACATAAGGTTTGATTAATATTGTTGGTCCTAGGTGTGTTATTTATTATACTATAAGGTTTAGATAGAATTATTAAGATCATGACACTTGTCGTGTGCATGTTTATTTAAGGATTTAATTATAGTTTAAATAAAAGAAAGTTCAAGAAAGATCTAGAATCTTCCAAGACCATTAGGAGCATGACATTTGTCACAATCTTGTTTATTTGTGGATTAGATTGTTATTTAGATAATTAAATAGATTTTCCGTAACTTTAAGGTACTGTAACTTCCGACCTATTTTTAACCCAGTTATGTTATGAATTTCGAAAAATAGTATTTCTAGATAGTTGTAGATAATGGAATTAGCTTTCTAACACTATAAATAATGTCTAAATCTAAGTTCTACAACTATAGTTATGTTGATTTTACTACAGGTGAGTTTAGAGTTACGAGATTTAGAAAGTTAGAAGTTAGGATTCTATTTTATTTAAATTTAAATTTAAATTTGGATTATAGTTAGAATAAAATTAAGTATTTTTTTTAACATTGAATAAAGATCTAGAAACTCTAGAACCACTAAGAGCATGACACTTGTCATAATCATGTTTATTTGAGGATTTAAGTATTTTTTTTTAATAAGATAATTTCACTCCTCAAACTCTATAAATAAGACCTAGTACCCAGCCCTTTCACTTACTCTTCTACTGTGATCATACTCCAAGGTACTAGTGAGAACATAAGAGTGATACACTTGGGTTGGGAAAGAAAAATCTTTATCATTCTTAAGCTTTATCAAGCACTTGGGAAGTAAGGATTATGGTATTTCAGTATTGGAGTTAGGCCAATCCTTAAGATCAACAAAGGTACTCTTATTCTTAAGTTTAATTCTTTTGATTCCTTAGTTTCTTTAGTTTTCATTCAGGTTCTAAATTTTGTTATGGTTTTGTAGTTAGCATTTTAAGTTCTTTGAACTTGTCTTTTCGGTAAGTTTCCTCTTGGTGGTTTAGTTCTATTCTTTTCATCTCTTTCCCTTAGAGATACTCATTATTCGTATTGTTGGTTTAGGAGTGTTCCAAGTCCCGCATTTGTTCTCAAATATCCTGGTTTTGGTAAGGAAAATAGGCTAGATCTTGTATGTTTGAATGATATGTTATGCTTTTATGTTATGTTATGTATAATATGTTATGATAAGTTTATGTTTTAATATGTTATGTTATGATTTACTCTACCTCAAATATTAGACAGGGGACGTAGATGGGTTATCATACACCACATGTGATTTACCCTACCTCAAATATTAGAGATGGGACGTAGATGGGTTATCATACACTACATGTGATCTAACCTACCTCAAATATTAGACAGGAGACGTAGATGGTTTATCACATGTCATAATGGCCATTATTAGTATAGTCTTATATGGAATATGTTATAATATGTTTTTAGTATATGTTATGATATGTTTATAGCATATGTTATGATATGATTTTATGTGTATGTTTATAGTGTTAGTAGTTTTTCCTTGCTGGGCATTAGGCTCATTCCTTTATTTTTTTTAGTGTGATGCAGGAAGTTAGATACGGAGGCGGGAGGATTCTTGGAAACTTGGTATGTGTGTTGAGGAAGAACGGATTGAGTGGATGCGTGTCGATCGAGGATGACGTTTATTTTAGTCTTTTAAATTATGTTCTTGATGTAATTCCGCAACTAATATTTAAAGTTTATTTTTTATGTTTTAAACAATGGGTACCCATACCACATTTTACATTTATTTTGGAGTTTCAATAAAGATATGATTATTTCTTATGAATGTTTCTTCAAAGTATGTAATGACCCAACTACTCTAGACTTTGGACCATTAATGACTACTTATACATAGACACTAATCTTTAATAGAACTCACTAGTGAAGCATCAGAAGTGGCTCCACATTCCTTAGCCATTCTTTTGCCTCGAAGGGGTCTGTAGTCCCTTCGAAGTTTGGAGCGTGCTGCTTGCGGAACCTCTAATAAACTGGCTCCATGTGCTGTACTAGATACGACGCGTAGTTCGCCACTGGCCATCCCCCATATGGACTAACTTGTTGGGGTGCTGAGGCCATTTTCTGTGGCTGCGGCTGCGGTGGAGGCTGAGTCTGGGGCTGAGCCTGTTGTCGTTGTTGCTGCAAAAGTTCCTCGACTTGTTGTCGCAGTTTGGCGATCTCCACAGCGTTGTTAGCTGGCGGTACTGGTGCGTTGCGGCTAGCGGTGTCGGCGCGTTGCGGCTGGCAGTAGCATGCACTCCCCTTCTGCGAACTGGAGGGGCTTCATTGTTCACTGGAGCAACATTGGAGGTGTTTCCATTGGTGCGTGCAGATCTTCGGAGCGACATCGCAGCAGAGTTCTAACAGTTGAAAGAAACATGTTAGAACTTTACCTAAAAGGCTCTAAGGCAAAACTTATTCTAAAACAAACATAACTCGGACCTATTGATTATGACTTCTTATGAAAATTATATAAGTCTTCTTTATTTTTAGAATGGGTTTCTATACTTAGAAAAACAAGCCATCTTTATTATTTCTAAGTCTGTTTCTAATCATCCTATATGACTTAATTCTCAAGCTCGAAACTCATCTTTGTTCCAAAGTTAACCATATTGTAGGAGGGATGGGATCGGTAAAATCGTTCCCACTACTATGGCCTCCTAACTCTCAATATAGATACTTGATTCATTGATTTGTATCCACCCTCACCGAACTTAGTCATTATTTATTTTATTTATTATTTATTATGATTGTGAAATAAAAATCAAACTCATACATGATAACAAAATAACATGATATTAATTTGGAAAAGAGTTTTCACTAATTACAACCATAAAACAAACAATAAATAAAATAAACGATGAAATTAACTATTCTAAAAATCAGGATCTTCTACATCCGATCCTTCATCTAGCATATCATCATCTAACTCTTCATAGTCTTCATTATCATGTGCCTCAAAATGTCCTCAAGGAAGGTTCGTAAAAATCCTATGTTTTTGCTTATTTGTAAACTGAAATTTTGATTTTGAAGTGAACCTAACTAAGAGAAAGTAATATCGCATTGTTACTGGCAGTTCATCTTCATCATCCATTGTTTCCCATATCTCTTCTAAGGCTGCAATTACGGGATGAAAATCTCTAAATAGTCTAATTAATAAAACGTATTGTTCCGTTTCTCTCATCATGATCTGCTTAGACTCTTAAAGGTGACCTATTTCTCTGTGGAACAAAAGCAGTCTCCGAGTGATTCTCTCTAGTGTTCCTATGGTGTTTCTCGGTTCTCTTATTCTCTTTAAAGCCTTAATGGCTCAGATATACTCATAGGTTAATGCTCCGTTCATACTTAACTGAAAACATAAATGCTAAAATCGTTAGCTATACATATAAGCATAATAACTATAACTTAAATACTTACTTGGCGGTCAGATTCAGAGCTTTGAGTGTGTGTATCGAGGAGAACTTCATGCGAATGAACCGTTGCTCTGATACCAACTGTAATGATCCAACTACTCTAGACTTTGGACCATTAATGACTACTTATACACACTAATCTTTAATAGAACTCACTAGTGAAATAATCATAACTTCATTAAAACTTGTAAGACAAATGTTAAACAACCTAAAATTTAAAGTAGGATATGAGATCCTATTGTTTTTAAAATGAAAACATAACATAACTTTAAATAAATGGATTACAAAATAAAGTGCAGAAAATACATATAAAGCATAATTTTTAAAAAGACTATGAAGCGACTTCATCCTCGAACCGAACGCTCAATCCATCCATTTCCATTCTGCCTCAATACACAACCCCCAAGCTGCCAAGAACCTTCCTGCCACCATAGCTATTTTCCTGCACATATAAACATAATGGAATGAGCCTAATGCCCAGCAAGGAAAATCTAACACATAAATCATCTACATAAAATTCATATCGCAACATATACTAAAACATATCATAAGCATATGTCACATATACTATAATGGCCATTATTACTTGGGGCTCGTAAACTAAGCAAGTCATATGCCCATTAGATTCATGGAGCTTGCTAGCTAAGCAAGTCATATGCCCATAAATTTATTGGGTCTTGTTATTTATACAAGTCATATGACCAAGTCTACAAACATACATAATATAACATATAACATAACATATAAAATCCTATCCTATTTTCCTTACCAAATATACCGGGATATGAAAACATGATTGGGACTTTGGAACACTCCTAAAAACCATCAAAGAAAGGTGAGTATGCTAATGAAAAAGGGATGAAAAGAATGAAAGAACTATTCCATCGAAAAGATACTTACCAAGAATCTTATGTTCAAGATCTTAGATTTCCTAACCAAGAATAAAGAATAGAGTTAGGATTTTGAGTAGAAAACTATAAGAACTTAAGGAAACAATACAGAAATGAATTAGAATTTGGAATACCTTTAATGCTTCTATGACCGAACTACTCCTCGAACCCGAAATATACTATAAACCTTGCTTCCCGAGTGTTTATTAAGCTTATAAGGATAAAGCTTATGACCCCAACCCAAGTGTTTATCACTCTTAAAATATCCTAGCAGCTTGCAGACTCTGAACTTAGCTTGATGAATGAACAAATGGCTGGGTACTAGGTCTTATTTATAGAGTTCAAGAATGAAAAGATCTTCATTTAACTTGAATAAAATAATGGCTTTTTAATTGAAAAATATTTGAATTATCATTCAGCAGAGGCTGAAGACTCGGTCAGAAAGATGCTGGACTTATCAAGAGGTTAAAGAATAAATTAAGCTCGGTTTCAAAAACATTTAAAAATATGGTACATTAGCTGATATATCGCCCCTAGTAAGCGATATATCGCCTGGGCTAATATGGCCGAGGCTCGTCGAGGTGGTCGTGCGAAGTTACGTATTTTTCGTATCCCCGTATGGCAATATATCGCCCCCTATAACTGCGATATATCAACATACGCTGAAATATTAAACACGAAATTGCACATTTTCAGCCTAATTTGAATTGAGTAAACATCCTTGACTAAGTCCTCTAACGATTTCAAAGTTGTTGACAGACCCTAGGATATTCAAATATTGATCTTAATAAACTTATTCCTCAAAAATACTTAATTATCATTAAACATACACAAGACAAGTGTTACTATCTTATCGGGTCTATCTGAATCTTATAATATAATAAATATCACCATCAATATCAGTCATATTAATCAAACCTTAGGTTAAAATTAATATTCTTAAACTATAGGTTAAACTTAGAAAATCTACAAGTGTTACTACGAGTGTCTAACTAAATCCCGATTTGCACCAAAATCCACAGTCATAAAAAATACTACAACTATTACTATTGCTACTACTATTTAACTAGCTAAGTAAAGTTCTTGGACTCTACAAAGTAGTAGCTATGTCTAGTAGATTAAATGGTCCAAGGTCTTAGAAATAGTTGGGTCATTACAATGTAGTTACACATTTATTCGATTAATTCCACATATATAAACCCACTTATGCCCTCCCGACACACTAATTGTTGACCACGATTGTGGCCAATGACGAGTAGACGTCAAAACTACAATAAACCTTCAAGAGAAAAAAACGACACTGACAATTTTATAGTGGTTCAGCCCAAATTTATTGGTAATAGCCTAATCCACTTGGAGTTGTGATATATATATATCCTGCACTTAAGATCATATGAGCTTGAGTCAACTGAGTTTCTTAAGTGTAAGTAGAAAAATACATAGTTTCTCTGTCTAAACTCTCTCAAATAATGCACCAAGAATACCCCAAGTAACAGTCCCCAAGTCTAAAAACTAGAGAGTTTTTCTCAGTCTCAAAAGATCAGATTCCCCCCCAAAATGATGCCATGAGCCATTTATTTATAGGCTCATGGATCGTACCTCAGATATTCCCTTTGACCGGGTCATTTCTGTTACTCTCACAGTATTTAATTAATAATAACATTTAAAATACAACAATATGTGACTTCTTTGGGATAAACTGAGAGATTACCGCGTAGGTACGACTAATTCTAGCCGAAGTCGTTACTGGAACTTTGCTTGCATAAAGATGATCTGTCTAGTCAGCCAACTCACTCCTTGAAGAAAGACTGGTCGACCAAACACCTAACTGGTCGGCCATGCACTCCACCGGTCGGCCATGCACTCCACCGATCGGCCAAACACCTCACTGGTCGGCCATGTACTCCACCAGTCGGCCAAACACCTCACTGGTAGGCCATGCACTCCACTGTTTGGCTAAATACTTCACTGGTCGGCCATGCACTCCATCGGTCGGCCAAACACCTAACTGGTCGGCCATGCACTCCACTGGTCGCCCAAATACTTCATCGGTCGGCCATGCACTCCACCGGTCGGCCAAACACCTCACTGGTCTAACATGGCGCATCTCTGGTCTAGCATGACACTTCTCTGGCCTAGCATGACACATCTCTGGTCTAGCAAAACACTTGACTTGTCAGCAAAAAAATTGACTGGTCAGTCAAAAATCTTTACCCGGTCGGACATAAATTTTATCAGATCGGTCAGATCAGTTTATCACAACTCCGAAGAGCCAACACATTTATTGACTATTAATGGGTCATTTTACTGACCATGCATTACCACTTGTCACTTCTGATTGCCACATCATCAAACTGAAATTATGGGGAAAACATTTGCCCCCCAAGTTTATTATATGATTTACTCATATGATAAACTTTTTCTCTAGCAAAATGTTTTTGAGGTCATCCAAAAGCTTCCATCCGGTCAGTAACTTTCACTTTTGTATTCTTCAAATTCCATTTTTTGATCTTGTGTAGTTCCCCATGAGTAGGAAAACATGTTTGCTCCATGTTTTTTAGTAAACTTGTGCTTGCTTAGCTGATTGGAAATGCCTATTTGGTCCTCGGGGACCCAAATAATTTCTTAACTGCTGACTCTTGGGGGATTTGTTTCCTGCTACTTGAACACCCACCTTGTAGGTTGGGAATGCCTTCTCCGTTTAGGGCACATAACCTCCTCGGATAGCAACCCTTAACATGCTGGCTCCTTGGCACTAGGGCAGAGCACCTCGGATGCGCACCTCCCTTGGTGCACCTGGCTTCTCGGATGCGCGGCACGGCCTCTCAGATGTACGGCAGCAGCTCCTCGGATGCACCTGCAAGAGCTCCTTGGATGCGCGATTGGCCGCTCGGGTGACTTCACACATCCGCTTGGGTGATACGCTAGCTACCCAGACACGCGCGCACCATCCGATCGGTACCACTCCACATCTGCTCGGATGTCAGGCAGTCTACTCGGACATGCCCCAACATCCGCTTAGATGCAACACCATCCTCTCGGATACATGCTCTTGCCAATCGGACACATGCAGCCTCGGACGCAGCTCCTCGGAAGCCTAGCCCACAACTCCTCTGATGCCTAGATCCTTGGACACACAACACAGTCACTCAGACACGCGCCCTCACCGCTTGGACACGCCCCTAGCCACTCGGACATGCATAGCCGCTTTGCTGCGCGCTTGGCTACTCGGACACCATTGCCTAACCGCTTGGATGCATGCCCTTATGTCCTTGGGTTTGCACAAAATTTTTATGGTTCATGCAATTATACTTTACTTTTCTTTGTTAACTTGAAACATTCTAAGTCTTTTTAGACTTACAAAGTTATAAGTTTTTTCTGAATAGTAAAGTCACTCTGATGTATGCCTTATATTTTCGCATGAGTACTTAGTTTTTTAACTTAGAAATTCTAGACATTTCATAAGTCCATACTAAATATACTTTCTCACACTCTTATTCCTCTAACATTTTATGAGCATAATGTTATTGTCACACGAATATCTACTTCAAACTTGAAATTTTAAAAGTTTCCAAGTTTCTTAAGCTTTATCAAACAAGTTAGCTTAATGGCCTTTTTGGACTTCGAAAATTTACAAGTCAGCCTAAAAATAGATATCTTAACTCGTGCTCTTATTGCTTATGTTAAGTTATATACCAGCATACCCTATGTGCCCCCCAATCGATCGAGGGTTGAAAGATCCTGGGTCACTTTCCACTTGACCGAATCTGTTCGAGCAGTTAATTACTAGTGAAGCACATAGAATTTATTGAAAATATTCGAGCAGTTGAACACTGCTCGAACGTATCGACCAGTTGAACACTGTCCGATTTTACCGACCAGTTGAACACTGTCCGAATAATTAACACACATGCACATTTGTAGCAAGAATCGACCACGTTGTGCGTAGTCTCTTTTATTACTCGTAAATTAAAAAGGACAAAATGTGTCTAATAACGGGTCTTAAACAACAAAAATTGTTCAAAAATAGATGATTGGTCAGAAAATAACTAGGTCATAAACAAAATTTAAATAACAAGTTAAACAACTTGAAATTAAACTACCACTCTGAAAGCGGTATTTAGAAATAATATATTCACAGACTATTGTCGTTCCAGTGGCTCCTGATCCTAGCACTCCCGCTCATGTCGAAGTGTCTCGGCATACGTCTCCCTTGCTTTGTTGCTATCCTCAGCCAAGTGTGGACCTCCACATATAGTGTCTAAGGTAAATTCCACAGGCCCGGGCCGCAGGGGCGGAGATCTTTGTTGTTTGAACCCAGAATTGATGCTGCCTCCTTCTCCTTGGGGTGTCTCTGCCCGGTACTTCCTCAACTTGCCCGACCGGAGAAGAAATTCTATCTCGTCCTTGAGGTGATTGCATTCATTCGTGTCGTGACCATAATCTCCATGGAAACGACAAAACTTATTTATATCTCTATTCCTCATCTATTTCCTGATGGGGGGAGGCTTCTTGTAGGGAACCTCTTCATGACTAGCAAGATATATCTCCGCTCGGCTGGCCGAGAGAGTGGTGTAATTAGTGAACTGAGGTTCATACTTGGTTGGCTTTTCGTTTGAACTCAACTTTGCTTTCTTTTCCTCATGGTGGTCAGACCCGTAATTTCCATGTTTCTTTCCATCATTCTTAGGATGGTCAGTTGAACCGCCCAGATTGTTTATGCCATTCTTCTCTTTCTCGATTGCATCATCCAATTTCATATACTTGCCTGCTCGGTCAAGAAATAGTTGAAGTGTTGAAATTGGATTTCTATGTATACTATCCCACAAAGGACTCCGATAAGTTATCCCAGCGGATATGGCAACAATCTTCCCCTCGTCTCCTACAACAGTTGCTCTATTGGCTTCTCTCATGAATCTCTGTATATAATTCTTTAAGGACTCATTTTTTCTTTGTTTGATATCTTCCAAGTGGTTGGCATAAACTGGTGGAGTCCGGACAGTGTTGAATTGTCTACAAAATTCCTTCCTGAATGCTTCCCAAGAAGTAATGGAGTTCGGCTTAAACTTCCAATACCATTCCTGGGCAGTATCCGACAAAGCATTTGGGAAAACTTTACATCGATAATCGTCACTCACCCGAACAGTTCCATCTGGTCCTCGAATTTCCCAAGATGTCTAATGGGGTCTGCGTTTTCTGTATATACTGGCAGAACCAGTGCTTTATATTTTCTTGGCTGCTGAGCTGCTCTAATCCGGGCACAAAATGGGCTGCCACTCCGGTGGTTTCTCGCATCTATCTCGGAAGGTCGTTTTGGCCAACGACGAGTAGATGTCAAAACTACAATAAACCTTCAAGAGAAAAATACGACACTAATAATTTTATAGTGGTTCCGCCCAAATTTATTGGTAATAGCCTAATCCACTTGGATTTGTGATAAATATATCCTGCACTTAAGATCAGATGAGCTTGAGTCAACTGAGTTTCTTAACTCTAAACTCTCTCAGATAATGCCTTAAGAATACCCCAAGTAACAGTCCCCAAGTCTAAAAACTAGAGAGTTTTTCTCAGTCTCAAAAGATCAGATCCCCCCCAAAATGATGCCATGAGCCATTTATTTATAGGCTCATGTATCGTACCTCAGATATTCCGTTTGACCGGGTCATTTCTGTTACTCTCACAGTATTTAATTAATAATAACATTTAAATTACAACAATATGCGACTTCTTTGGGTTAAATTGAGAGATTCCCACGTAGGTACGACTAATTCTAGCCGAATCCATTACTGGAACTTCACTTGCATAACGATGATCTGTCTAGTCGGCCAACTTCACTCCTTGAAGAAAGACTGGTCGACCAAACACCTAACTGGTCGGCCGTGCACTCCACCGGTCGGCCAAACACCTCACTAGTCGGCCATGCACTCCATCGGTCGGCCAAACACCTCACCAATCGGCCATGCACTCCACTGGTCGGCCAAATATTTCAATGGTCGGCCATGCACTCCACCGGTCAGCCAAACACCTAACTGGTCGGCCATGCACTCCACTAGTTGGCCAAATACTTTACCAGTCGACCATGCACTCCACTGGTCGGCCAAACACCTCACTGGTCTAACATGGCACATCTTTGGTCTAGCATGACACATCTCTGGTCTAGCATGACACTTCTCTGGTCTAGCATGATAGATCTCTAGTCAAGCAAAACACTTGGCTGGTCAGCCAAAAAAATTGACTAGTCAGTCAAAAATCTTTACCGGTCGGAAAGAAATTCTATCAGATCGATTAGATCACTTTATCACAACTCCGAAGAGCCAACACATTTATTGAATATTAATGGGCCATTTTACTGACCATGCATTGCCACTTGTCACTTATGATTGCCACGCCATCAAACTGAAATTATGGGGATAACACTAATCAAGGCACTTAGCCTTAATATCGACTTCTGTACTTTACAACTTTCCCCTCCTTATTGAAATTTCATCCTTGAAATTTATTCAAACGTCTCGGGGTACTAATCTCGTGAATCTGACTATAACTTCCAAGTCTAGTCCTTTAACTTGCTATCTCTTAGTAACACCCTCACTAGAGTGATAGACTTATTCCACAAGACTTTATCTCATCTATCCAGAATTCTACTGGCTTTTCCTTGCACAATAAATCACATTAAAATTCATGGGTCTCTTCACCCAATCAGGGGTGGTACTCAACACCCCTTTCCTTGAAATTGGCACCAGTAACACCTTATGAGCCTCTATCCATTCTGAGGTAAGACTAATCTGTAGGCCCCTAGCCTAATGCTTATTAGGATCTTACAAGTCTATCAACTTTAGAGTCAAAACTCCTCTCTCTTTTTTTTCCAAACTATCTTATCCTTTTTAGTCCACCATACTCGGAGAAGTACAAAGTCTCCAATCCCTGGTACTCCACATTCCCATGTTTAAATTTGCGAACTCTTATGTCCTTTCAAATAAGCAGACACCCCTGCCCTAACTATCCAAATTACTTCATTAGTCCTCTGGATCGATTCTGAACAACAAAACTTCATGTCCCTCATCTCATCTCCCAGAACGAATACTTCTCATTCCCAATCTCACTATATCTTATTCAGAGTCACTTTAGTCGTTGAGTAGCATTCATCATCGTGACAATCCAATCAAGGGATAATACTTACCTCAATACCTCAGAAACTTACACATTCGAGGTAAAATTCTTAAAGTTTGAGTCGTTCCTTCATATTGTCAGTCCGTTTGAAGGTAACCAATAACTTTGAATTCCAATCTTATATTCATTGCCATTTATGGACCCTTTTTTTGGAACTTGGTAAATGAAGGGTCTCAATCCAACACTATCAACTTTGGTGTCCCACGAAGATGTACGCTCTCCTTTTGCATATAATCAATCCTATGATAATTCACTCACACAAACCAGAGTATGCTAATCTAATATGTCGCATCACTACTTCTCGCATCCGCTCATCTTACCTGCAATCTGAGGTGATCCACCCCTTACGGTCCATAACAATATCCCTCCATGCCAACTCTAGGATACCCTAGAGTCATAATAGTCTTTTTGTCTTCTGATTATCATCTCTCACTTACTAAAGGATTAGGCAATGTGTCTTCTAGTATACAAATTTTAGGTCTTAACACCCATTCAAACTTCCTAGATGTAATAATCATAAGGGGGTAGTAAAAGATTCTTCCAAAATCTCTACCTTAATGCCAACATCCATCGGATCACTCATCTGATTCTCATTTCTAAACCTATTCCTACAAAATCTTCTCTCTGTATTTCATTGTCCGTAGAGGTATAATTGCCAACTATCAATCACAGATTCTATTCCAATCTCGGTAGTCACCTCATCTGATTTTACTGCAGTCCATGGCGAATCATCCAACTGGCATAGACTTTTCCCACTCAAGGTGTCGGCCTCCGAATTAATTTTCACTAAGTAATAAGGATTCCAATGTGGGTTCTTCACTAGTTCCCTCTAGTGCCTTTGCCTCATGGTTAACCTCCTACGGGTGACAAAAAACTTTAACTTTCATGCTAGGGTACGCACTTCTTTTCCATTAGTGTTGTCACCTCACCCTAACCGTGGCTATCTGGCATTACTGTCAACTCAATGCCCCGTATAGAACATATATGTTTTTATCCCTTTATCTACCATGAAGCATGAACAATCACCCTTTTAGTTTACCACGGGCGCACCCTAGCCTTGACGCACCGCACTGTAATTTCATGTTTTAAGGAAGGACAGTGTCCAACATGCCGTCCTTCTGTATCATTCCATCACATGCATATTTTAATATCGTGGCGTCCTAACCAACCTTTATTTCAACTTCTGAAAACCTGGTACACAACTATCCATTCAGACAAACTTTAGGTTCTTACGTAACTTCAGTCAAGATATGTTTGTCCTCAAAGATGCTTCAAGTAGTAGTCGATGTGTCTTACCGACCTTACTGTGCTTCTCGCCTCTAAGGTGTTCCTTTTGAAATTTCGTGATGGTTTCTATCTTAATTACATCATACATTATCCCATAACGTGACCTTGAACATCCTTTGGAGAAATCGAAACTTATCCTTTCCAGAACTCTATTTGCAATTCCTGCTTCCTCAGCCTCGGTAGTATCAATGAGAATGTTGCTCGTGCTCTATTTGTAACCGGAAGTAGTTCGAAAAATTCTTGATTGATGTAGAGACAACTTGTCTATGCCATTCCTATACTCTCTGCTTGTCAAACATATGTGTGCTGCTGAAGCATTGATCCGCTTAAGAGCCTTCTTCTTATTAAACGGTGTTCACGTGTCCCATTGTGAGATGCTCCATCTAATCAACCCTCAAGTCAGAACACTTCTTCAACTGAACTTTAAATTTTTTTTGCTCAACTAGTGCCATTCTTCATGATGTCCCTGATATTGGTTCTATCCCTACCTTAATCCCGTAGCGTACTCAATTCCTTGATGCAACCACGATCCCAACGAATCCTTGTGAACCCATCTGAAACCTTACTGGCTGATCCAGTCTTCATCTGGTCTAACTGATATAATCCTAGTGGTACCCTCCTCAATAGTTAGGAACCCTGTAATCGCAACTGGGTCCTTTCCTTTTAAACTCAGAAGTCACCATCATTTCTTACAATCCATGGTTGTCCCTTATTTGGCAGACTAACCATACTCAAGATCACATCAAAATCCCTAAAAGAACCAACTTAATCAATTATTGGTGTTGACTTTCTACCAGAAATACTCTAACCCCTCTCCTGGAAATTACCAATTTCCCCAAGCAAACACTAAAATCTCAAGCCCCATGGCGTGACAACCATATAGCATGTGCCACATATATATGTCTCTACTAAGAGACCTGTTGCACCAACCTTTATAAACTCAACATAAAATATTGGGAACTAGAAGACTGCCCGCCACCTCTAAGGAACCAGCTTCAGGCTCTGACTGCGTCGAGACAGACACTCAAACTGAGGTCGAGCAATCTGTACTCCTTAGTTCGTCCGTCTTTGATTTCAGGCAATCCTTCCTAATGTGCCCCCATTATTCCACAGTAAAGAACATACCTTCACTCGGCATTCTCCTAGATGGCATCTCCTCCAAATGGCGCATACTGGATAACTTCTCTAGACCTTATTGTTGGCCTGGCGGCCGCCCTAAATACTATGACCCCTCCTGTCGGGACTAGGAGTAGTAGAACTATCATGGGTCTTTCTTTTTTGGCTACTGGGCCTCTACCCCCTGCCTGATCCCGTAAGTAAGGATACCATTGCATGAGTGTAATGACCTAAATTTCCTAATAAGGTTTATGACCTTGATTAGGAGGCCGAGATGGCCATAATTGATTTATTATGTTACTAAATAATTATATGCATGCTTATGTGAATTATATTATTATATGATGATAAATGCATGCATATGGGTCCACTTTTCATTATAAGGGCATTTTTTCGAGCCATTCGGCGTGAGACGATCTTTGAATGCAAGTTATCAGTTTGGTCATAACAGGGTTAATTTCGGGGCTCGGGGTGAGTCTCGAGGTAATTTGAGGATTAGTACATTACCGAGAATTAAAGGGTAATGGGATATGATTTATTAGCATTTGAGAATATTGGGAATAATGGGAATTGGAGGACGATAATTATAATTAACGAAATAGAAGGAGAAAGGATAGTTTTGCCCTTGGTGGCTGTTAAGGGTTTTATTTAAGCTTGGGGGCATTTTGGTCTTTTTACCTTAAGGATATATATCACTTGACAAGGCTGTAGAATAGAACCAAAACTGAGCATAGTTCCTTCTTCTTCCGATCATCATTTCTTCCTCTTTTCTCTTTGAATTTTTGAGGTTCAATTGAGGATTCAAGGTAGGGAAGTGAGCCTTGAGGGTTTAGAGTTGTGTTCCACCATTGAAGAGGGTTCCATACTGAGCTTGAGGTAAGATTTTAACCATAGAAACTCTGGTTCTTGCTCTGTTTTCCATTTGATTTTTAGTTGGGATTTTGATTTGGATAGTGAGAATTGATAGGAGTTTTTGGCAAAGTTTGATTGGGTTATGATGCATAGGGCTTGTGGGTTTGATTTTTGGGTTCTTTTGTGAGTTTAGATGGAGTTTGGAATCAATTTTTGAAGGTGGAAAAATGGAGAAATCGAAGGAGGAAAAACCAGGGTTGATCAATTCATGGTTCCGGGAGTGAGGTTTAGGTCAAGAACCTTTTATTGTTGATTTCATTAATTGGATTCCATATTTGGTTATGACTAGGTGACCGCTAAGGGATCAAAGGATTGATCGTTCTCAAGGGTCGTTCATTTATTATTTCTCGCTCGAACCAGAGGTAAGAAAACTGCACCCAGTATGTGACATGCATGGTTATTGATGAAGCATGTTGAGTGCTCTAAATGTGGACATTGATTGCATATTAAATGCTTACCAATCTTGCTTACTTGTGAGTGGCACTGACTTATTAGTCAGACTCGGCAATAGTGTCTGTATTGACTGTGAGTTATGACTCATTAGTCAAGTTCGGCTGTAGTACTGAGCACTAGTCGTATGGTATAGGCTTATGAGTCAAGAACGGTATTAGCGTGTTTAACACAAGCCGAAAATATTAGATCTAATCATCATAACCATGAAATGCTTGACTGACCTTAAGTTCGATGAAAACTAAAAGCGCTTGTTTAGTCTAAAGGCTAGTTATTTAGAGTCAGAGCCAAAAGGCTAAGGTGACCTACGCATCACATGGCTAGGAGGGTATGGGACGTCAGAGACAGACTTATTAGTCATCTACACTGAGATAGACATATTAGTCATCTACACAGGGATAGACTTATCAGTCATCTACACAGAGATAGACTTATCAGTCATCTATATAAGGATAGACTTATTAGATATCTATACAGAGAGACTTATTAGTCATCTATACAGAGAGACTTATTAGTTATCTATATAAAGAGACTTATTAGTCATCTACCTAAGAGATAGACTTATGAGTCATATAACCGAGATAGACTTATTAGTCATCTAACCGAGATAGACTTATCAGTCATCTAATCGAAATAGACTTATCAGTCATCTATCCGAGATAGACTTATCAGTCATCTATACAGAGATAGACTTATTAGTCATCTAAACAGAGATAGACTTATATGTCATCTATTTAGAGAGTGACTTATTAGTCAACTATTCAGAGAGACTTATTAGTCGTCTACCTCAGAGAGACTTATTAGTCATTTACCTCAGAGCGAGAGACTTATTAGTCATCTACTCAAAGTGCAGGACTCCACAAACATTTATTTGTACCTGCTTGCATGCATGAGTAGGGTTATTACTGCTAGGCATGCCTATTATGATTTAGTAACATGTTATTAGTTTTTCATGAGAATATTGAGTTTTCTTGCTGAGCTTCGCCTCACGGGTGCTATGTGATGCAGGTAAAGGCAAAAGAAAGTTGGACCATCCTTGAGTTGGAGAGCTTAGGTGACGATGTGTACATATGCGACTGCTCGACCGCCACGGCTAAGGGATTAAAGAGGAAATAGGGTTAAAACCTATTTTTCTGCTTAGGTCGGCTGGTTGTAAATCTTTTGTTGTAATTAACCTTTAAATTATATTTTTGGGATCCCAATGTATACAGTAAACGTTTTAGTGAAACGTTGTATCGTAACAAAAAAAATTAACCCTAAACCGCTAATCATACTTAGTTACACGATTATGGCCAAATGACTTGATTATCGAGTTTAACACTTTTTAAAATACACACCGTAACGGTCCCTGGGTAGTAGGGCGTTACACTGAGCTTCCTGCCCTACGAAAATCTCAATCCATGTCTCATCTCCTGCATCCTCTATTACAAAGGCCCTCCCTACTGCTCGAATGTAGGTAACAATCTCATGTACTGGAGCAATCCCACCACACTGGGCCATCCCATAGTTCCATCCTTGAATGACTCGCTCCTTCCAGGCCCCATAAGATGGTACCAAATCAAAAGTGAATTTTCCCAACCCAGCAAATTCACAGACATACTCTGTCATTGTCTTTCTATCCTGAACCAAGTTTATAAACTCATGGTCTTCATAATTCGAACTACGGCACAATAGTACATTTCGTTGAAAAATTGTCTGAATTCCTCACAACCCATCATGACTACATTCTCAGTTTGGGATACCCCTCCCCACCACGTTCGGGCATCCTCCCGCGACATGTACGTAGTAGAAGGCACTCTATCATTGCCTATCGCTCCCATATAGTCAAGGATGGAACTAATCATGTCCATCCACTCTTTTGTTGGGAAACTTAAACATGATCTTTATTTATTTTCATGTAGATCTAATATTAAACAAATTAATATTAGATAACCTAGAACATGTTTCTAAAATTGAATTCAAAGAGAAACAACGATAAGAATACTTACAGTATACGCAACGGAATGAATGAGTCCTTCCTTCAGTTTCTCTAATCCTTGAGTCCTCTCTGTCCCAGAGTATTACTAAGAAACTGAACCAATCTTCTATAATCTTCACAGTTTTCCAAAGTATCCTTAGAATCACCTAGAGTAGACTGGACATTTCTCAACACATGAGATAGATACAGATAGAAAAATATAAAATAACAAAGAGGCTTAAAAAACGACTTGTGTTTAGAGAGAATCTAAAAACTATCAGAAAATCTGACTTATGAACTTATGAACTTGTGTTTTGGCTTCTCTCTAAGCACTCCTTTTATAGACTCAATTATGCCATTTAATTTAATTAAAAAATAAATAAAATAATAGACAATTTGAAGCCCTAGGTCGAAATTATCATGGGCTTTAGGCCTGTGAAATTTCCCATTTGATTATAAGCCCATTGGGCTTAAAATCAAAGCCTGTATTATTTTCTATTGATTTAATTAATTAAATAATTATTTAAATCCTTTATCAAATTAATTATTTATAATTTGAACCTTGATTTAAACTTATTTATTAATTTAGATACCAATTTATCTTAATTAATAAATCTGCCCTAATTTCTCTTTTCTTTTCTAAATTACATACCTCTGTGAAACTATCCAAAATTAACCTGGTAAACTTTGATAATTCTAATTGATAATTAAATCAATTAATTGAGATTATCTATATGATTTTATCCAAGGTACAATGGGGACCGTGGGGCTATGAAATCAAGCTCCAATAAGTTATCATAAATCTAACAAATAAATTTACTAACTTATTAACTCCTCGTGACTCCACTAAAGACTCAGAATTGCACTCTTGAATTCATAGAACACTCTATAACAAATATAGATACCCTACTAATTATCCATTGTTACAACTATAATTTTCACTCCTATAGACGGTCTACAATGAGATGGGACTAAAATACCATTTTACCCCTCATTATATTTTATCCTTAAAACACTTAGATCCTTGTAAATGATATTTCAGTAAACTAATATTAATTACTGAAATGAGATCTCTATCATTTAACACCTTGAACCAAACCAAAAAGAAACCATCGTTTCACTTCTTCATCAGAAGCTATAGATGTTCATATCTATGATTAACACCCCATTCAATTATACTATCGAGTTCCCAAGATGTAAGTATGGGCTAGTCCGTAGGGTAAGCTAGTAACGAACAAGTCAAAGAACTCAAATAATACAATCAGTTATAATACTAACCACTCAGAATTGAGATTGAGTTGACCTATGGTCAACTATACGATATGACTAGAATAGATAATAACGGTATGTTTACTTATCCTATCAATAGTCAATATCGGTCCTATCCAATGTAACAAATACATCTGATCTTATCTACTTTGCTAATGTTCTGGAAAGAAAATAACACTACAATCTGTAAGTAGATCATATCGTATATTGGCAAGTCAGTGTAAATCTTGTGCACTGAATAATCTTAGGACTAACTTATTTTTAACATATAATCATATTTATATTCCATTGTGATTACGTCACAATAAATATGATTAGCTATATGCTCGAGAATTAATAGAAGTTTTTATTAAAAAAATAATCATGAAAATAAAACATGTGAGCAAAGTTATTGACCAAGTCAAAAAATGATCTCTATTCTTTTATTGATAATAAATGAGATTACAAAGAAGTTGGATTTTAATTGGGGCATAAAACCTTAACATTACATTCTTGTAGAAACATGCTATTATGAACGTCCTATAATTTTTGTTATATGTCTATATTTGATAATTCATATAATAATTAGTTAAGATGGTAAATCAAAATTAAAGTTGTTTAATTTTTTATTTTAATGAATTTTTTTATTAAAATAAAAAATGTTATTCTCTTAATTAAAGCAAAATTAGAATTAGAATTAATGGGACAATTTTGTTTTGTTTTGCATAATTGGATTTGTAATTATTAGAATATCATTTGGTAAAAATAATTAAATTTTTTTTTACAAACTACATAGAAAAATATTGATTTTGTGAAAAACGCACATTTCCAAAATAATGAGTGGGAGAGGGAGTTATGACAATAAGTCTCATGGTCTCCATTATTGGTTGAACGCCGAGAGGCAGGAAGGTCTCGTGTAGGCTCCGTTTGCGGCCACCCTAAGGAAAGACTTCCAAATATGTTTATTTTATCTCAAGGTTGACTTCTCTTATGAGAATATAATTAGTGATGTATTTCAAATTTGACTGACCCTAAGGCACGCTCTTGAGTTAAGTAATTGATTGAAAATAATGGTTTACACTCCAATGGTGTATTAGGCTTTCAAGCACGACTAGTGCATCTTGACCAAACTAGCAGTAGTTCATAAGTCAAAATAGAAAAAGACATTTTTAAGTTTTCACTTATGAAATTAAGATTTGTCTCAAAATTAATTTGGAGTTAGTCTGACCTACCCCAAGGCGGCCAATTAATTTATCGTGGATTAGTATATATTTTTTTATGTGTTTTTATATGTTGCGTTCTTGCATCATATTTATTTTTCCAAATAAAATATGATATTTATTATAAGTATTAATTCATTATATTTTATTTATTTATTTCAAGCAACAATGGTTAATTCTTTTAATCCTGATCAAGAACCTCAAAATGTGAAAGAACCAGTGAATCGTCGTGATGGCCACCTAAGTACTTTTTATTTAAACTTCAATAATCTACATGTTTGGTACAGAAACATACACATAATTCTGAGTGAACAAAAAGTGTATGATGCAACCATTGATGTGCCTCCAGATGAGCCATCAACTTTATCTGATTATAGTAGTCATAAATAATATGCGGATTGAATAAGACTGATTATTTGGCTCCTCATTTCATACTAAAGGCTATCCTTGACCATATTAAATCGAGATATGTGAACCTTGGATCTACATACAGGTTATGGGAAAGGATCAAAAGAGATTCTTTTGATCACAAAAGAAGCTTACAAGAAGATTTGGTAAATATGATTTGCTCATCTCTTTTTAATATATTTCAATAGTTGATTCAATTTTTTTATGCCACCATATTTTTGTCTTGTTTTCAGGAACACATTATTCAAGAAAAGAAAAGACTGCGACAGAAAAACAAGAAAAAGATTGCGAATTGGTAGACCAAGAGATAACTAACATGGAAATTAGTTTTTCATTTTCAACTTTGTAATAAGTTCTTATTCTTTAAAGTAGTTCTAGAATTCTTTCTAGAAACTATGTTTTTAGATTCCTTTATTTGATGATTGAACAAGTTTAGTATTTCTTTTGAATAATAAAATCAGTTGTTATTTTTTGAAATATACTTGTTCCACCTATTTCATCAATGAGTATAAATGGCAATTATGAATTATTTATTATTGTGCAAATCACAGATTTAATAAGACATCTTATTCCAACGACAATTAAGTGAAACATATATGTGAATTATTTTTTAGATTGACTTCTAATTAATTAGACACATAAAACAAATAAAAGACAGTCTTTTATTGCAATCATTCAATGGTTCTCTCCCTATTTATATAGTCTATTAATTAAATTTAACCAAAAGACTTTTCTCTTATAAAGGCTCAAAAATCACATAATCGTTTAGCTAATATATAGAGATGTATATTGAACTTTTTAATGTTCAAAGCTAAATGAGATAATAAACAGTAATTCAATATTGATTGACATTTATTTAAGAAATGTTTAACTTTGATCAAATGCAAAGAAAATTTCTAGAAATTTCCATGCAACATTCAAAGTAAAGTCACTTGGAGACTTGTTTGATCTGATCAAAAGGAAGTCTAAACTCGAATTTGGAATTCAAGTAATTTTCATGTGAACATGGAATTCAAACCCAACTCATAAACAACTAGAACGCTAAAGCAAAATTAGTATTATGGAAAGGGAATATATTCATATTAGATAATATTATATTCATGATGAGTAATCATTATCATCTTTATTATTTCTATAATTTTAACACTTGTTATACTTTGTGCATATTTGATTGTACAACATCAAAGACTTAGAAGTTGGGATTCACAAGCGATTATGTGAATAAATTGAAAATTTTCCATGAAGTCATCTAGTGAAACACTTTAATAATCATAGAAGATTACCAAAAAAGTTTGTATCTATTTAATGGAACTTTAGTGAAGCATGATTATTATAATCACTATATTTTCTAGTTAATTTGTACTAGAAATAAAGACTGCAAGTCAAGTAAGCAAGTTACTGATAATTAACAATGATTAAGCCAAATAATATCACAAATTCTGTAAAGCATTGTTGTAGTGGGAGCGTTAGTTAGTAGCTACTCCATTACAAATGAAAAGACAATAAAATTGTGTAACACAATCTAACTAAACTTCATTTACATACTAATATATGAAATGAAAAAGTTTTTACAGAAAACAATGGTTGAAACACCATGAATCAAGAAATGGAATTTAGAATTCAATGTCATCTGGATTCTTGAACATCCAACTAAAGTTCATTGAACATCAATTTGAAACATGATATTCAAGATGAAGAGGAGAACAGAGGAAAATATAGACTTTTCAAAGTTTCGTTAATAGCTTAACGCTATGAACAAAAAGAAGAATTTATTACTTGAGTCAATATCTTATGTTGTAACCAAACTTAAATCAGTTTACATACTCTTATCCACTGATTTATGCATGGATTATGAGATTAATTTAAATGGATGTCGAAGAAACTATTTTGTCTTAATTAATAAATATGCCATAAAATCTCTTTTCTTCTCTAAATTGCATAACTCAGTGAAATTATCCAAAATTGACTCAGTCAACTTTGATAATTAAATCAATTAATTAAGACTATCTAAATGATTTTATCCAAGGTACTGTGGGAACCATCAGCCTATGAAATCAAGCTCCAATAAGTTATCATAAATTTAACAAATAAATATACTAACTTATTAATTCCTTGTGACTCCACTAAAGACTCGAAATTGCACTCTTTAATTCATAGAACGCTCCATAAGAAATACATATACGTTATTAGTTATCCATTGTTACAACCATAATTATCGCTCAATCCTCTCTAGACGGCCTACAATGAGATGAGACTAAAATACCATTTTACCCCTCATTTTATTTTATCCTTAAAACACTTAGTTCCTTGTAAATGATATTTTAGTAAACTAATTTTAATTACTAAAATGTGATCTCTATCATTTAGCACCTCGAACCAAACTAAAAGGAAACCATCATTTTACTTCTTCATTAGACGTTATAGATTTTCATACCTATGATTAACACTCCTACTCAATTATACTATTGATTCTGAAGATGTAAGTATGGGCTAGTCCATAGGGTAAGCTGGTAAAGAACAAGTCAAAGAACTCAAATAATACAATCAATTAGAATACTAACTAATCAAAATTGAGATAGAATTGAAATATGGTCAACTATATGATATGACTAGAATAGATAATAACAATAAGTTCATTCGATCTTATCTACATTGCTAATGGTTTGGAACTAGCATAACACTACAATGTGTAAGTAGATAAAATCGTAGATTGGTAATTTAGTGCAAATCCTGTGCATTGACTAATCTTAGGACTAACTTATTTTTTAACATATAATCATATTTATAACCCACTGCAATAACGTCACTATAAATATAATTAGCTATTTGCTCAGGATTTAATAGAAATTTATATTAAACAAATAATCATGAAAATAAAACATGCGAGCAAAGCGATTGACCAAGTCAAAAAGGATTTCTATTATTTTATTGATAATAAAATGAGATTGCAAAGAAATTGGATTTTAATTAGGGCATAAAACCCTAACAAACTCCCACTTGCACTAAATTAAATAATGTCTTAATTCTACTAATCTCATTTCCTTGATATTCTTATCAAATGTAGCTTCTGACAGTGTCTTTGTAAATAGATCCGCAAGATTTTCTTCAGTTGCAATCTTCATAACCTTTACATCTCCTCTGGCCACATATTCTCGAATTATTTGATACTTCCTTTCTATATGCTTACTCGTTCTGTGACTTTGAGGTTCTTTCGAGTTTACTATCGCTCTTGTGTTGTCACAAAACAACACGAGCAGTTTATCCATATTTGGAATAATTCAAAGGTCTGAATAGAACTTCTTTCGCCAGACTATTTCCTTAGGTGCTTCATATGTAGAAATGTACTCAGCCTCCATGGTTTACTCTGAGATCGCAGACTGTTTTATGCTTCTCCATATCATAGCTCCACCCCCAAGAGTAAACACCATTCCAGAAGTAGACTTCTTGTCATCGACATCAGTTTGGAAATCTGAATCGGTGTAGCCTACAGGGTTCAGAACACCACCCTTGTAGACTAACATATAATCCCTAGTCCGCTTAAAATACTTCAGGATATGCTTAACTGCTATCCAATGTTTCGATCCTGGGTTTGACTGATACCTATCAGTTCTCCCACTACATAGTAGATATCTATTCTAGTACACATCAGACTTCCAACTGCATATGCATAAGGAATTGCTGAGAGCACAGAGAACAAAATCTAGGAGGATGGGACCTCCATTTATTGGTTCTGGTTGGGGCGGAGGCCCTAGTGACCAGAAAAGGAAGGCTCCAGATACCTTTTCCGCTTCAGGCCTCGATATGAGGCTAAGGGGTATATAGATAGGTCGTCAGGGCGGCAATAATGTCTTGAGGACCTACCTAGAGTGCGCTAGATGTAAGAGGTGTCATGTGGGAGAGTGTCAGGCAAAGGTCTGCTTTCTGTGCATGATAGTGGGAAATTTGAAGAAAGATTGCTCGAGAGTAAGGAAAGAACAACCAAGGAAGGCAGACAGCTCGAGTGTTTGCATTGACACATGCAGAGGCTGAGGCTAGTCCCTCAGTAGTGATAGGTTAGCTTTCTAGTGCTAGAACATTCCTTTGTTTCTAGTAGAATAATTAATAGATTGTGTAGACCATGTGATTATTATATTGTGGGATTTGGAACTTTACTGCCACTGGGGAGCTAGAAGTATCTAGGAGATGGGTTAGATCACTGCCAGTGAGTGGATGGCAGAGAAGTGTTAGTTGATTTGA
Organism: Humulus lupulus; assembly: GCF_963169125.1. Classification (NCBI taxonomy): domain Eukaryota; kingdom Viridiplantae; phylum Streptophyta; class Magnoliopsida; order Rosales; family Cannabaceae; genus Humulus; species Humulus lupulus. The sequence goes on along the minus strand of NC_084801.1, from coordinate 17,469,800 downwards.
TTGAGTTAGTTATGAATGACTTCGACATGATCTTGGGCATGAAGTGGTTGGCTAAATATGGGGCAACTACAGATTGCAAGAAGAAGATGGTAACCTTTGAACCCGAGGCAGAGGATCCATTTGTATTTGTTGGCACTGTGCATGGATCCAGTGTACATATGATATCACCATTGGGACTAGAGACCTATTGCGAGGCGGTTGAATAGGATCTCTAGCCACTGTGGTGGAAACCACTCAGGTCGTGCCAGTGGGACCAAAAGAGACTAGATTAGTCTGTGAATTTCTAGATGTGTTTCCAAAGGATCTACCGGGGTTGCCGCCACACAGTGAGATAGAGTTTGTTATCGAACTGGCACTTAGGACAAAGCCAGTGTCTAAAGCACTGTACCGAATGGCTCCAGCAGAACTGAAAGAACTAAAGGTATAATTATAGGATTAGTTATACTTAGGTTTTATTGGACCCAGTTTCTCTCCATGGGGTGCACCAGCCCTATTTGTAAAGAAGAAAGACGGTTCCCTGAGGATATGTATTGATTATAGGGAACCGAACAAGTTAACAATTAAGAACAAGTATCCTCTGCCAAGGATAGATGACCTGTTCGACCAGTTGTAGGGTAAGTTGGTATTCTCGAAGATAGATCTTTCATCTAGTTATCCCCAGTTTAAGATTGGGGAGGAGGATATACCGAAGACAACTTTTCACACTAGATATGAGCATTATGAGTTCCTGGTTATGTCATTTGGTTTAATTAATGCCCTAGTAGATTTTATGGATCTGATTACAGGGTGTTCAAAGATTATCTGGATCAGTTTGTGATCAGTTTAATTAATGCTCTAGTTGCTTCACAGCTGATACTGACACCATTGCCAATTCTGACTAATTAGTCAGTGCTATGCACAAGTAAGCAATGCTACCAAGTATATGTCATATGTCGAATATTCAAACGTAGGGCATTCAACATTCTTACTTAACAGTTGCTAGCACAATTATGATCATGCACAATCACAGAGACTCAAGCTCTGATCAATCTCATAGTCAATATTCATGGCATGCCCTAATCACATGTTTCTCGTGCATCACACTTAATCATCCAGCATGCCTCAATAATAACAATATGAAAATGAGCAAGATTGCTAAGCATTCAATATGCTATCAATGTTTACATTTAAACATCCAACATGCATCAAGAATAACCATGCATGTCACATATGGGGTGCAGTTTTCTTACCCTTGGTCCAAGAACAGGATACCAACGAACGAGCCACAACACGATCCTGATGCCAAGCCTCTAGTGATAACCTAGTCACAACCACAAATGGTGATCCAATGAGTTCAAGTTCTAAAACCAATCCCGGAACCAAAACCTAACCTCCAAGACATCAAACCCCACCAATCTGGGTAGTATGAATGATCCCAAGGCTTAAAACCAAGTTCCCGAGGTCAAAACACACAAACGGGCTCAAACCTACCCAAGGTCTGCAGCCCTAGTACCTTGAGCCGTGGCCCCTGGCCTCACTAGGAGCAAGGGCCGCGGTGCCCAGCAAGGCCAAAGCCCTCCTCCTGCTTGTTCGAGCTAGGGCCGCGGCGCCCAAGAACAGGGTCGCGGCTCAACTTCGGGCTAGCCATTTTCCTCCGTTTTCAACCTTTTAATACCTCCCAAAAACATACCTAAACACCCCCAAATCAAAAAATCAAAGTTCTCAAACATCCCCATAATCCAAAACCCATAAAACCCAAGCTTCAATTCTAACAAAAACTTATATAAACACAAAGTCCAATTCAAGCTTAAAAACTTAAAACTTGAATTACCTCCAATTGAGTTGTTTCCAACTAACTCCTTCGGCTAATAAGCTTCTAATCTTCCCTAGGATTGATATGCCTTAATCCTCGCTTGAATCCCATTCCTAGAACTCAAGTTACCTTCGAAAATGCGATCGGGAGACGAAAATGGAACTTTGATTGAGAGAGAACGTACAGAATGTTCTTTTTATTTCTTAAAAGGATACTTCAAGCTTATGTAGCCTCAACCCAACCCTAATGGTCGAGGTCCCGAAAACACTCCCGGGGACAAAATAGTCAAAAACTCCAGAATTTCCCCCTGATCTTACTAACTCCCAATTTATCACCAAATATTAATTCTCATTACCCAATAACTAGGTAATGCTCTAAATACCCATTGACTTATTCCAAGTCAAGCTTAAATCCCGTTGTGACTTTCCCACTAGCTTACCTCCTAGGATCGTCTTGTGCAGAGTAACCCTAGCATAACCAAAACAATAATAAAGCACCACACACATATCACATGTATGCCAAATATGCCCGAAATGGCCAAAATATGAAAATCACCAAATTACTCAAAAATGAGTTCAAATGCATATTTAATACACCTAAACATGCATATAATCATTTAATAACGCAAAAAATCAATTATGGCTCTCCCGACCTCCTAATCAAGGTCCTAAACCTTATTAGGAAATTTGAAGCATTACAACTATCCCCTCCTTACAGAAATTTCGTCCTTGAAATTTATCTGAACTACCGGAATATCTATTCCGCACAACTGATTCCAGTTTCCCAGGTCACTCCCTCGACCTCACTGTTTCTGTAATATTACATTAACTCAAGGTACACTTTGTTCCTTAGAATCTTATTCTTTTTGTCTCGTATCTGGACTGGCTATTCCTTATAGGATAACTTAGCCTCAAATCCCCAGATTCTCATAACCCAATTCATGAGTTTCTTTTAACCCATGTCCTCAGCATATAAATACAAAATACACTGTTCACAACCGACAGTGCCAAAAACAAGATCGAATCAAGTCAACCTGACCAGTTGTAATGACCCAACTACTCTAGACTTTGGACCATTAACGAAAACTATACATAGACCCTAATCGTTAACAGAACTTACAAGTGAAAAAAATCATACTTTATTAAAAACTTGTAAAAAACCAATGTTTAAACTTACATAACTCAAAGGAGGATATGGGATCCCATTGTTTTAAAAAGAAAACATATCTTAATTGAAATGAAAAGAAATTACATAAATAGGTGCGGAAAAATTACACATAAACCATAAAAAAAATACTACATCCTCGAAATCGAACTCTCAACTCCTTGAATCCATTCATCTCTGATACACATTCTCCCAAGCATCCACGAATCTTTCCAGCCACTATAGCTATTTTCCTGCACATATAAACAAAAAGGAATGAGCCTAATGCCCAGCAAGGAAAATCTACCACATAGTTCATATACATAAATTTCATATGAAACATAAAAAAACATAACATAACACTTATATCATACACATACTATAATGGCCATTATTACTTGGGGTCCCATAGACTAAACAAGTCATATGCCCATTAGATTAGTGGGGTCCTACTAGCTAAGCAAGTCATATGCCCATAATCTATTTGGGGCTTGTTAGTCATATGGGTCATATGCCCAAGTCTACATACATACATACATACATACATAACACATTTCATAACATAAAAACATAAGATAACATAAGCATATAACATGTAGATTCTATCCTATTTTCCTTATCAAAATACTGGGATAAGAGGACAAAGGTGGGACTTTGGAACACTCCCAAGAACCATTTGAAAAAGAGTGAGTATAGAGAAGAAGAGAATTGAAAGGAATGGAAGGACTAAACCATTGAGAAAATTCTTACCAAAAACTTATGTGCGAGTTCTTAGATTTCCTAACCAAAATAAGAATAAGGTTAGAATAAGTAGAAGTCTATGAGAACTTTTAAAGAAAAAGTACAAAAACGAACTAGAGTTTGGGTTACCTTGAAGACTTGTAAGACCAATATAAACCTCGAACCGAAATACTATAAATCCTTACTTTCCCAAGTGTTTGATAAGCTTATGATTTCCCCACCCAAGTGTTTACACTGTCACACTCACCTAGCAACTTGCAGCCTCTGAACTTAGAGCAAAAGATGAATAGAGTTTAGGAATGAAAGGATCTTAATTTAACTTGAATAAAAATAATGGCTTTTTAGGTGAAAATAATTTGAATAATCGTTCAGCAGAGGCTGAAGACTCGTTCAAAAAGGTGCTGGACTTATCAAAAGGTTGAAGGGCTGAATGGAAAACAATTTCAAAACTTTTCAAAATAAGCTGAAGGAGGCGATATATCGCCCCCTAAAGGCGATATATCGCCTGGGCCATTATGCCCGAGGCAAACGTGCATCGTTTCGTGTTTTCCGTATCTACGTGCTGCGATATATCGCCCCCTATAGCTGCGATATATCGACATTCGCTGATTATTTAAACACGAAATTACACATTTTTAGCTTAATTCAAATTGAGTAAACAGCCTTGACTAAGCCCTCAAACGTATTCAAAGCTACTGACTGACCTTAGAGCATTCAAATTTTACCCTTAATAAATTAAATCCTCAAAATACTTAATCCTTAATCACCCAAACATAACATGTGCTAAAAATCCTATTGGTTCTTATCTAAACCTTATAGTATAATAAATATTATCCTCAATATCAGCCATATTAATCAAACCTTAGGTTAACATTAATATTCTTAAACTATAGGTTAAACATAGAAAATCTACAAGTACTATTATGAGTGTCCAAATAATTCCCGGTCTGAACCAAAAATCCACAGTCATAAAGATAATACTATAATTACTATAATACTACTATCTAACTAGCTAAGTAAAGTTCTTGGACTCTACAATTCTCCCCTACTAAAAAAAATTTCGTCCTCGAAATTTACTTACCAAATAATTCCGGATACCGGCCTTGCATGTCCTCCTCCAACTCCCACGTTGCCTCTCGTTTAGAATTATTACTCCCTAGGACTTTGACTATGGAAAGCTCTTGGACCGTAACTGCTTCATCCCCCTATCCTGGAGTGCTATCGTATCGTACTTGAGGACGTGAGATGGGTCTGACACATATTTGCGTAACATCGAGATGTAGAACACGTTGTGACTATCAGCTAGTGCATGCGGTAGGGCTAGTCTATACGCAACTGCCCCCACTTTGTCCAATATCTCAAAAGGACCTATGAATCGGGGACTAAGCTTGCCTTTCTTCCCAAACCGCTTGACACCTTTCATAGGAGATATCTTCAGGAAGACTTGAACTCCCACTTGGAATTCCACATCGCGTTGCTTGGCATTCGCATAGCTTTTCTGACGGCTTTGAGCAGCAAGCATACGCTGTCTAATAAGCGCTACTGCTTCTTGAGCTTGTCTGACAGCTTCGGGCCCTAGAAGCAGCCTTTCTCCTACCACGTCCCAGTGCAACGGTGATCGACACCTTCTTCCATAAAGCAACTCATAAGGTGCCATCCCGATCATTGACTAGTAGCTGTTGTTGTATGAGAACTCGATCAGCGGCAAGTACTTATTCCATGATCCTCCGAAATCAAGTACACATGCGCATAGCATATCCTCTAAAATCTAAATCGTGCGCTCGGACTGTCCATCTGTCTGAGGATGAAAAGCTGTACTAAGACTTAACTTAGTACCCATAGCTTGCTATAAACTTCCCCAAAATCTTGATGTAAATACTGACCCTCTATCTGACAGTATCGTCTTGGGGACTCCATGCAACCGTACAATCATTTGGATGTAGATCTCTGCGTATTGGTCTGCCATGTATGAAGTCTTAACAGGCAAGAAATGAGTCGACTTGGTTAGTCTATCTATTACTATCCAAGCAGAATCATGCTGCTTATTCGTCCTTGGCAAACCCGTCACGAAGTCCATAGCTATATCGTCCCACTTCCATTCTAGTACGCTAAGCGGTTGCAATAAACCTGCAGGCCGTTGATGCTCTGCTTTCACTTGCTGGCATACAAGACATTTGGACACGAATTCTACTATGTCCTTCTTCCTTCCTGGCCACCAATATACTGCCTTAACATCATGAGTCATTTTGGTAGACCCTGGATGAACTGAGTACGGGGTGCTGTGCGCTTCTTCTAGAATCGTCTTCTTAATACTTTGATCACTTGGCACGCATACCCGATCCTTATATCTCAATAATCCTTTGCTAGTTATTGAGAAATTTGTAGCCTTTCCTTCTCTGACTGCATCCATGTGTGCTGCTAGTGTGTCGTCATGTCCCTGACCAGTTCGTATATCCTCTAACAAATTCGATTGGATAGAAAAGTTAGCCAGCTTTCCTATAACTACTTCTATTCTGGCATTGATCAGCTCCTGCTGTAGTGGCTATTCTATTCCGGCTAAAGCTGCTAAATTCCCATAACTTTTCCTGCTAAGTGCATCGGAAACTACGTTCACCTTCCCCGATGGTATAGGATTTCGCAGTCGTAATCCTTTACTAACTCCAACCACCTGCGCTGCCTCATGTTGAGCTCCTTCTGAGTAAAGAAGTACTTTAAACTCTTGTGGTCCGTATAAATCTCCCACCGTTCTCCGTAAAGATAATGGCGCCAGATTTTTAACGCAAAGACCACCGCTGCCAACTCCATATCGTGAGTTGGATAGCGCTGCTCGTACTCCTTCAATTGTCGTGAGGCGTAGGCTATCACCTTGTCATTTTGCATTAGCACGCAACCCAATCCTTGTTTTGATGCATCACAGTAGACCACGAACTTATCGTTGGGTGTCGGTACACTAAGTACGGGTGCTGAGCAAAGCTTATCCTTAAGCAACTGGAAGCTTTCTTCACACTTATCATTCCAGTTAAACTTTTGTTGCTTCAGGGTCAGGTTAGTGAGCGGAGTGGCTATCTTTGAAAAGCCCTCTACAAATTTCCTATAATAACCTGCTAACCCTAAGAAGCTTCTTACTTCAGATGCGTTCTTTGGTCTGGGCCAATCCTTCACGGCCTCTCCCTTTAATGGGTCTACTGCAACTTCGTCTTTCGATATAATGTGCCCGAGGAACGCCACTTGCGAACGCCAAAACTTGCATTTCTTTAACTTTGTGTAGAGTTGATGCTCCTTCAATCGCGTCAAAATCAACCTCAAATGTTCCTCGTGCTCTACTTCATTCTTGGAGTATACTAAGATATCGTCGATGAATACAACGACGAATTTATCTAAGTAATCCTTGAAGACCCTATTCATTAAGTCCATAAACGCGGCTAGTGCGTTAGTAAGACCAAAAGACATAACAAAGAACTCGTAATGTCCATAACGAGTCCTAAAGGCTGTCTTAGGAATATCTTCTCTCTTTACCTTGAGCTGATGATACCCGGACCGTAAATCGATCTTTGAAAGGTACCTTTTCAACATTGGATAACAATCTTCCTCTCTCAAAGAGATCTGAATACTAATCAGCTATGTTACTTATCCTTACTGACAAAAATAAACTCTCTTGGATTGCTGGTCCATAATGACTCAATGCCAGCTCTTACTGGCCCACTAACCTGGGCAATCCCACCGCGAAATCAATCGCGATGCTTTCTTATTTAAATTATAATATACTCAAAGGCTACAATGGCCTTACCGATTTCTGATACTCTGACTTGACCTATCAACAGGTTAAGAACTTTACCACGCATTCCATTACGCCCTTCTCCATCTCAGGCCATCACTATGAAGCTTTCATATCCTGTCACGTTCCCATGATACCTGAACGAAGAAATTAAAAGAGTAACATGAGATTCATCCAGAATCACCCAATTAATCTTAGTGTCCATCAGATCCCAAGTCTGATCCTTACACCACAATAAGCCCATACCTGATACTAGAAAACCCTTGGCTAATCCAGCTAAGACTTCCCACTCAATCTTTCCTATCTGTGATTCACTTAGTCATCTCTTTTTTTTTATATCCTTTCCAAAATAATAATGTCAAACATAATACTGGCCACCTGGCCCACCAGAAATACTACTCTAGTTCTGGTCAGATCCTTTATGCAACATGATGCTTAAGCAATCTTTTTCTCTGTATCACTCAGGTGTCATAACCTCCTACTAACTGATTCTGATTTGCAAGAAGACTCAGAACTCTTTCCCAAAGTACATGTAATATCCTGCCCGTCTAAGGAAATTCCCGCCCCTAAGGCGTTCCTTGACCTTGGAAAATTTTTGCCGAGAATACACCACGATACCATCGTCTAAGACGATCACAAATCCTATTCAAATAATCCTTTAAATGCTCTATTCATCTGATTCACAAACACTTGGCATTAGACAAATTCTCAAGACATACTTAGCACTCCCAATGCTCTTATCTGATACAAATAAAGTCTTTTATATAACTTCCTCTCTGATCTTTAACTGGTCCTAACCAGATCAAAGATCCACCTTGGAGAATTTCATCTTACTCACTAGCTAAACCTTTAATTCTTACAACTCTGCTGAGCTATTCAATACAGTGCTTAAATCTGATTCCATCCCTGGTACTAATCTAATCACCATTCTATCTCTTCATATAAAGAAACCCTGGCAAGTCCCCTGGTAACACATCCAGGAACTCACAGACTAGCCCAGCCTATCCTGACTCCTCTAGCACAATCTAAGCGGTATCCACCACACTAGCTAAGAGTTCTATGCCTCCCACCATAAAACTCTAGCTTTCAATACAAATGACATCAGCATACCAAATCTATGCACAGTGCCAACTGCCACAAGGATTTCCACTCTCAAACCCAAGATATGCTATTCTTTTTGCCATTTAGAATTGCCCCACACTTACTTAACTTATTCATATCCCAGATCAAACCAAAGCCAGTCATAACCAGCTTTATCAAAACCATTGAGGAGACATTTTTATCACAACCCCACTTATTACTTAAGTCACCAATACAGTATCATCTTCCCATCACAACATGACCATGTGATCTACATGTCATCCTTATGCTTCTATATATGCAACAAACAAAGGAACAGCATGGCACCAAAACCAATCAGCATAACTTAGAAATCAGAACTAGAAAACTGACACTACAACAAATTTGATATACAATGACTCCCTACAATGTCTTACACCATTGGTGTAAGACATTAATACTTATCAGGGGTTTGAAATGTCTAATGGTGTAAGACATTGAAAGTGTATATTAATGGCTACAATTGGAAGACATTAAAAATGGTGGAAGACGTTGGAAATAGGCTGGGTAGTGTTTATGGGTACATCCAACGTCTCCCACTGGGAGACGTGCCACGAGTCCCACGTCTCCCAGTGGGAGACGTTGGATGTGCTCCCTTCATATATGACCAAATAAGCTTTGTCTTCCGCACATATCACCAACTCGAGAGCATGCAAACCAGAGGAGAGAAATTGGGGCTGCGTTTTTTTAGGGTTCTAAGGTTTTTATTTTTTATTTTTTATTGATTTTTAGTTAATTATTTTGCAAATAAATCATAGGTTTTGCATTAGGATGAGTAATATACATGATTTTGTGTTAGTTTTACATTTTTATGCATTTTTTTATATACATTGTAGGATTTTGTGGTTTTTCCATGGAAGTTTTTAAGGATTTATGATTTTTTAGTTTTTTTTTAATTTAACCTACCACATTGTATAGATTTCATTAGAGTATATATGTTCATGATTTTTTTAAATTTTTATCATTTTTTATTTCGAAATTTAGATATATTTTTGCATATTTGATTTTTTTTTAAAATTGTAACTATTTTGTTATATATATAGTTATGTTAAAATAAATTTATTAAATAATTTATAAAATATAAATATATGAAATTTTTTATGTTTTTGTTTATTATTAAGTTTTTAGATTATGAAATTTTATATTGATTTTTTGTTGAGGTTATAATTAGTGGCGCATGAAATTTATTAAATAATTTATAAAATATAAATATATGAAAACACTCCCGGGGACAAAATAGTCAAAACCTCCAGAATTTCCCCCTGATCTTACTAGCTCCCAATTTATCACCAAATATTAATTCCCATTACCCAATAACCCGGTAATGCTCTAAATACCCATTGACATACTCCAAGTCAAGCTTAAATCCTGTTGTGACTTTCCTACTAGCTTACCTCCTAGGATCGTCTTGTGCTGAGTAACCCTAGCATAACCAAAACAATAATAAAGCACCACACACATATCACATGTATGCCAAATATGCCCAAAATGACCAAAATATGAAAATCACCCAATTACTCAAAAATGAGTTCACATGCATATTTAATACACCTAAACATGCATATAATCATTTAATAACACAATAAATCAATTATGGCCCTCCCAGCCTCCTAATCAAGGTCCTAAACCTTATTAGGAAATTCGGGGCATTCCAGCGGTTTAGTCACAACGGGGTCAAATACCCGAATCGGAGTGAGCCTAGGGGTATTTTAGTAATTTAGTATTGTTGCACCGTAAAAATTAGCACGGGTTAATCACTCAGGTAGAGGTACAATTGGTAGATGAATATATGGAAAAATCTGGCGAGTAGAACATCTAGCTAATGATGATATGAGTAGCTCGAGTTACGACTTGGTAGTACAATATTCAGAGTATTATGAGGTCGCCTCTTAGGATGACGATCTAGTTCGAGACATCTTGTGGCCAGATTTCCTTTAGGGCGCTCTGAACTTAATCTGAACTAAGGTTTGGATTCTCTTTGATCCCCAGCTTGATGAAGATGTCCAGCTCGTTGAAACATGGCATGATGCATACTAAAGGATCCCGAATGACTCGAAGGCACTTTATACGCTCATTAATGTCCAGGCTATATTGCACATTTATTGTCCGAGATAACAGGAGTATACCCTGTTAGGCAATCGTATCCATGTGTAAATGGGAATTATCTTTATTAACTGTTTACCATATTTATGCACACGGATACACAAACTTGTCCTGGAAATTCCACTATACATATTAGGGATAATGGACAGGAAAGGGGACTGTTTTTTGTATTACTGAAACTCTACAGAAATTGTGAGAGAGTAATAATATTGTCTCATGGACTAGGTGGATTTTGACCACTGAACCATGTGAAATTGTGTGTGTGAAAAATTGTTTTATATAAGTTCATTACGATTTACAAAAAGCATTATTATCCTTCTTATTAGATTTCTAAATCTACTGTTGGAAAAAAATCGCGTCAACAGTTTGGCGCTTTTGTTGAGAGGAAATTTATGCTTAATCTTTTACAAGTTTCATTCAATGTTCATCATGGTGGTTACTCGATCGATGCATGACAATGAAATGGAACAGCCTGGTCGGCAAGATGTGCATCATACAGTCGTTCCCACTGAAAAGGGCCCAGATGTTCAGCAACGTCCTGGGAAGCAACAGGTAGGCCAAGACGACACTGGGAGTACAGCGTCACGCCCACCAAATCCTAGTCCAGGAGATCTAATAGCCATCGAGATGGAGAATTACCAATTAAGGAGCTATCTCGGCTAACAGACAGATTGAGGAGGTCCTCGCTCAGTTACCCCCTCTTGAACCTGATGCAAAAATCGGAAAGAGGAAAGTGGGTCCCACAGGTCCCACAGGAAAATCTAACCCAATCTCGGTCGTTCTATCATGATCGCCCCTCTGAGCTCTGTACCTTCAAAGTGAAATGATCGGAGTGCTCAGCCCACTAATCATCACAGGAACCATCATCCACATGTCATTCGGTTGGTTAGAACTGCAACCCCCAACTTCGTGCCTTCCACACAGATTCCAAGGAATGTCTATAACATCCCATCAAGGCAAGATGGGACAAATTCATGGAGATAAAACACCCCAGCAAATCTTCCTGTGCCACGATCAGAACCACAAGCACAGAGAACTCAGGATATCATGGTAGAACCGAGACAGACTAATTTAGTCCTTCCTGATGGGACGAGGATAGCCTCACCGGTAAGACATCTGCCATCTTCGGTTAGACATCCTACACCACCGTGCCCACAGAGAGATGCTCTAATTTGTGGAAATAGTAGGAGAAATCCCCCCCCCCCCCCCGTCAGTAGACACTTACGTCCCATGAGCACGTGCTGATAATCCAAGTCCTCGATCTCACTCGCGGGTCGTAAGTTTTGTAAATGGAAGTTACTGGATAGGGAGCCAGCGTGGAGGTAGGTTTGAAAGCGTCCTGAGGAATCATCTTAGTTCAGCACAAAGTCCTCGTTCCGATCCACATCCCGACCTACGTGATCATCTAAATTCACAAAGGAGGTATCTAGCTCGCAATGATGATATGAGTTATACTCAACACGGGGGAGGTTTGTCTATCGTACGCAAAAAATGGAAATATCTTGCCTAACCAAGCTCGAACTTGGAGGGAAAACAACCCATGAAATGCATACAATAGAATGGGAGCTAGTGAAGAGCTCCCAACTAACCTAGAGACTAAAGACCCAACCCTCGAGCGTATGGCCTTGATGGAGGAGCAAATGAAGAAACTCTTATCTGGAAAAGGAATTGATGGTTGTAATTCTGATGAAGAGCTCGAACCTTTCCCCACAAACATTGCAGCAGCTGCGTATCCTATTGGCTTCAGGATACTCAACATGCCAACATTTGATGGAAACACAGATCCATTCGACCACCTCAGGATGTCAATACGTTGATAATGGCCCACAAAGTCGGGTTCGACCTAAGATGTATTTTGTTCCCCACGACTCTGACCGCACTTGCCAGATAGTGGTTCAAAAAGTACCAAAAAAATTTGATAAGATTGTGGAAGAAGTTGTCTTCCGAGTTCACGAGAGTGTTCTGAGCTTCAAAGGAAACATGCGTAGAGGCCGACTCACTGGCCAACATAAAATAGCAACATGGTGAGTCATTGAAAGCATATCTGAGCTGTTCGCCAATGTTGGAGCATGAGCTAGAGACGCTGATGATAGCTCCAAGCTCATGGCAATGAGAACGCGAATCCTAGTAGGAGGCGATCTATGGTAGGAGCTCCAGCAAAAATGAGTTAAAAGTGTAGATGAGTTCTTGGCCCGGGCTCAGAAATGGATAAACTTTGAGGAGGTGCGATCAGCTATCGTAGGAACCAGACATACCCCTATTTTACCCACTAGAGCAGTGAAAGATGTTGTAGCTACGTCTTAATCTGTTACCCAGAACAACCAAGTGAGAAACAACAAAAGGAAAAGGAATGGTGATGGCGACCAGAGTGGCACAAAGAAGAACAAGCCCGAGGAAAAATTCAAGCCCATTTATGCCACCTACACTGACCAGACAGATACACGGGAACATATTTTCCTGGCAAACTCTAATCGCCTTCCTTGGAATAAACCAGAGCCATTAAGGCATTAGAGAGCGAACAGTGTAATGACCCAAAATCCCTAATGTGGTTTAATGCCTGGATTAGGGGACCGAGAGGGCCATAATTGATTTATTGTGCCATTATGTGATTATATGCATGATTATGTGAGTTATATTATTATATGATGATAAATGCATGCATGTGGGTCCACTTTTCATTGTAAGGGTATTTTTGTAATTTGACTCGTTGATGACATATTTGTATATTTTCATGCATGTTGGTGAGGTATGGATGAGGCCTTATTATTATGTGGATATGTTCGAGCTATTCGGCATGAGACGATCTTAGAATGCAAGTTAGCGGTTTGGTCATAATGGGGTTATTTACCGGGCTCGGGGTGAGTCTCGGGGTAATTTGATGATTAGTACATTACCGGAAATAAGAGGGTAATGGGATACAATATATTAACTATTTGAGAATATTGGAAATAACGGGAATTGGAGGACGTTAATGTAATGACCCACTAATCTAGACTTTTGGACCATTAATGAAACTATACATACAAAACCTTAATAGAACTTACATTTGCGAAAATACCATAATTTATTAGAAACTTGTAGAAACAAAGGTTACTTTCATAAAATATATAGGATATGGGTACCCATTGTCTTTAAAACAAAAATAACTTAAAATGAAAAGAGTTACATAGAAAATGCGGAAAATACATGTAAAACCATAAAAAAAACAAAACAAGACTACATCCTCAAATCGAATAACGCTCGGCCCCTTGACTCCATTCACCATCGTTAAACATCCTCTAAGCGTCCATGAATCTTACCGCCTCTTAAAGCTATTTTCCTGCACATAAAACAAAAAGGAATGAGCCTAATGCCCAGCAAGGAAAATCTAACACATAGTCATAAACATAAATTTCATAATAAACGTAAAGACATATCATAACACTTAATACATACACTTATTATAATGGCCATTATTACTTGGGGTCCCATAGACTAAACAAGCTTATGCCCATGAGATTAGTGGGGTCCTACTAGCTAAGTAGGTCATATGCCCATAATCTATTTGGGGTCTTGTTAGTCAAATAGGGCATATGCCCAAGCCTACAAACATACACATTTCATAACATATTTCATAACATAACACATAAGATAACATAATCATAAACATATAGATTCTACCCTATTTTCCTTACCAAAGTTACCGGGATATGTTGGACTGAGTTGGGACTTTTGGAACACTCCTAAAACCATATGAGAAAGAGTGAGTTTTATGAAGAAGAAGAAATGAAAATGAATGGGAAGACTAACCCATTGAGAAACATGCTTACCGAAACTTATGTGCTTAAGAACTTGGATTTCCTAACCAAAATAAGAATGAGGTTAGGAAATTGAGTAGAAGGCTATGAGAAAGAAAATAACATAAAACAATGAGCTAGAGTTTTGGGTTTACCTCAAAGACTTGCAAGATCAATCTACACCACAACCGAAATACTAAAGAATCTTACTTCCCAAAGTGTTTGATAAGCTTATGATGTTTAAGCTTATGATTTTCCCACCCAAGTGTTTAACTCTCACACTCTCCTAGCACTTGCAGCTTCTGAACTTAGAGTAAAAGGTGAATAATGGCTGGGTACTAGGTCCTATTTATAGAGTTTGGGAATGAAAGTATCTTGATTTTACTTGAATAAAAATAATGGCTATTTAGGTGAAAATAATTTGAATAATCGTTCAGCAGAGGCTGAAGACTCGTTCAAAAGATGTTGGACTTATGAAAGAGTTTGAATGGCTGAAAGGAAAAGAATTCAAAAGTGTTTGAAAATATGCTGGTGGAGGCAATATATCACCCCCTGTAGGCGATATATCGCCTGGACCACTGTTCCCGAGGCGACCGTGCATTGATTCGTGTTTTCTGTATCTACGTGCTGCGACATATTGCCCCCTATAGCTGCGATATATCGGCACACGCTGAATATTTTAACACGAAATTACACATTTTTAGCTAAGTTTGAATGGAGTAAACAGCCTTGACTAATCCCTCAACGTATTCAAAGCTGCTGACTGACCCTATAACATTCAAACTTTACTCCTTATTAAATTTAATCCTAAAAAATACTTAATCCTTAATCACCATTCATAACATGTGCTTAAAATCCTATTGATTGATATCTAAACCTTATAGTATAATAAATATAATCCTTAATATCAGTCATATTAATCAACCTTAGGTTAAAATTAATATTCTTAAACTATAGGTTAAACTTAGAAAATCTATAAGTACTACTATGAGTGTCCAAATAATTCCCGGTCTGAACCAAAAATCCACAGTCACAAAGATAACACTAAACATTCTATAATACTATTAAACAATTAGCTAAGTAAAGTTCTTGGACTCTACAGTTAATTATAATTAATGGGCTGACAGGAAAGGACGGTTTTGCCCTTGGGGGCAGTTAAGAAGTTAAATTAGGCTTGGGGGCATTTTGGTCTTTTAACCAAGGGTTATATTTTAAATTAGAAATATGTAGAAGCCTTAGGAGCAAAATAGAGCAGCTGGTTCTTTCTCCCTTCCGATCATTTCTGTAGTAGTAGTTATAGTATGATAGTTATAGTGGATTTTGGTTCAAGCCGAGACTTAGTTGAACACTCGTAGCAACACTTATAGATTTTATAAGTTTAACCTATAGTTTAAGAATATTAATTATAACATAAGGTTTCATTAATATAGCTGATTATAAAGATGTTATTTATTATACTAAAAGATTTAGATAGAATTAATAAGATCATGACACTTGTCGTGTGCATGTTTATTTAAGGATTTAATTATAGCTTAAATAAAAGAAAGTTCAAGAGAGCTCTAGAATCTTCCAAGACCATTAAGAGCATGACATTTGTCACAATCTTGTTTATTTGAGGATTTAAGCATTTTAAGTAGATAATTCAAAAATAGAAGTTTCTAGAAGCTCTAGACTCTTCCAAAACTTGCTGGAATCTTGTATTACTCAGTCAAACCTGATTAATCAATTCAAATTATGCTGTAAAAGTGCAATTACATGTTTAATATATTCATGTATGCCGATATATCTCATAATAGGAGCCGATGTATCGCCACACGGGGAATACGAAAAACACGTCAACTTCGCACAAAAGAAATGACGAGCACTCGGGACATAGGGCCAGGCGATATATCGCCTATGATGGGCGATATATCACCCCTAGGGCCATAATTTCAAACGTTGTTGAAACCGAACTTAATTCATTCCTTAACCTCTTGACTAGCCTCTAAACGTTTTGACTGAGTCTTCAGCACCTGTTGAACGAATATTCAAATATTTTTCAATTAATACTCATTATTTTTATTCATGATAAAAGGAGATAGTTCACTCCTTGAACTCTATAAATAGGACCTAGTACCCAGCCATTTTTCTCATTCATCAAGCTGTGTTCAAAGCCTTCAAGCTGCTAGGGTTACTATAGAGTGATAAACATTTGGGTTGGGATAAAATCATCTTAAGCTTTATAAACACTTGGGAAGTGAGATAAGTAGTGTGTTTTCAATATCGAGGTGTAGTTCGGTGCTAGTACATTCAAAGGTATTCCTAATCTTACGTTTATTTGTGTATGGTTCCTTAGTTTCCTTTAGTTTTCTTTACTCAAATCCTAACTCGTTGTTTTCATTCTTGTTTCGGTATTTAAGTTCTTTGAACTTAAGGTTTCTTTTCAGTAAGTT
Source organism: Humulus lupulus (assembly GCF_963169125.1). Taxonomy (NCBI): domain Eukaryota; kingdom Viridiplantae; phylum Streptophyta; class Magnoliopsida; order Rosales; family Cannabaceae; genus Humulus; species Humulus lupulus. Next base: position 17,452,919 of record NC_084801.1, on the reverse strand, counting down.
TCTTCTTGATGGTTTAGTTCTCTTCTTTATCATCTCTTTCTTTAGAAATACTCACATTCTTATTGTTGGTTTTAGGAGTGTTCCAAATCCCGTCCTTGTTCTCAAATATCCCGATGTTGGTAAGGAAAATATGATAGATTTTGTATGTTTTTATGTTTTTATGTTTTAATATGTGCTATGACTTATGTATGATATGTTTTTAGTTTTTTTAGCATATAAATTGTTTAGATAATAATCACATAATTTGTTTAGATAACAAGTATATAACTTGTTTAGATAACAAGTCCCAATAATTTATTCCTTGGGCATATGATTATTTAGAAAACGAGCCCCATAAATTTATATGACTTGTTTAGATAACTAAGCCCCATAAACTTATGGGCATATGATTGCTTAGCTAGCAAGCCCCAAGAAGTATGATGGCCATTATAGTGCATGTTTTATAGTCATATGTATTGTAGCCTTATGTTTTATGCTATATGTGCTAGTAGATTATTCCTTGCGGGGCATTAGGCATGTTCCTTTATTTTTATGCATGTAAGAAAATAGTTATGGCGGCGGAAGGATTCTTGGTAGCTTGGTTTGTGTATTGAGGATGAAGGGATTCGATGAGCTGCGTGACGATTCGAGGACGACGTTATTTTTATTCAGTCTACTTAAATTATGTTTTAATGTATTTTTCCGCATTTATCTTTGTAAACAATTTCTTTTAGTTTAAAGTTATGTTTTATTTTAAAACATGGGATCCCATACCCCACATTTATGTATTTCAATATTTACTTTGGAGCTTTTAACAAAGTTGTGAATATTTCTTATGTATGTTTTCTAAAAAATAGTAGCTAAGTCTAGTAGTTTTAATGGTCTGAGGTCTTAGAATTAAGTGGGTCATTACAATTTCTTTCTCTCCTTTCGTTTGAATTTTTGAAGCAAGATTGAGGGTTCAGACTTGGGAATCAAAGCTTGAGGTTCTAGGCTAGTGTTAAGCCACTGAAGGGGATTCAAACCTGAGTTTATTGTAAGGTTTCAGCCATGGTTTTTTTTTTCTGGTTTTTTGCTCTATTTTTCAGCTGGTTGTTAGTTGATGTTTTGGACTGAATAGATGAGAATTTGATGAGGTTTTAAATGGTTTAAAGCTTAGGTTTTTTTGGTTGAGTGTTGGATAAGTTGTGGTAATGCTTAGGTGTGATTTTTGAGTTGATTGGTGAAGGTTTTTGGCTGGTTTTAATGGAGAAAATGGCAGGGGGCTGTGTTTGCGGGGTCAAGTCGCGACTTGGCCCAGGCAAGTCGCAGCCCGCCCCTGGTACCCCAGGAAGATTTCTCTCTGACTTGAGGGCGCGCTGCGACTTACTAGGCCAAGTCGTGACCTGCCCTACTTTTTGTGCCAATGAGGAGTTTTCAAGGGTTTAAGCTCGAGGTTTCAATTCTTAAGGCCCGGGATCGAATCTACTAACTGTGTTAGAAGGATTCGAGGTCTCGGAAGTGAAGTTTAGACCATGAACCTTTTATGAATTATTTTATTAATGGGATTTCATATTTCGTTATAACTAGGTGACTACTAAGGGACCAAAGGATTGATTGTCCTCAAAGGTTTTTCTTTTATTATTTCACGCTCGAACAAGAGGTAAGAAACTGCACCCAGTATGTGACATGCGTGGTTATTGATGAGGCATGTTCAGTGCTCTATATGTGGACATTGATTGCATTATAAATGCCTAGCAGTCTTGCATATCTGTGAATGGTACTAACTTATTAGTCAAAAACGGCAATGGTGTCAGTATTGATTGTGAAGCTGTGACTTACTAGCCAAGTTCGGTAGTAGTAATGAGCAGTGGTCATATGGTATTGGCTTATGAATCAAGAACGGTATTAGCGTATTTAACGCAAGCTGAAAAGATTAGATCTAATCGACAAAAGCATCATCGACATAAGCATGAAATGCTTGACTAACCTCAAGTTCGATGAAAGAGCTTGAGGCTGGCGCCTCTGTTTGAAGAGGTGGGCTGCGACATGGTGGAAGTAGGGCCGCGACCCTTAAGAGCTTTTTTGGCCAAAAATGTGTTTTTTTCATGGGAACTCAAACCTTAGGCCTCAGGATCTTCCTACTACCTGGTTTAGTAGGATTCGACGTCCTAGAGGCTAGATCTAGATTCAGGAACCTTTTATTATTCATTTTATTGATGGAATCCCATATTTGGTTATGACTATGTGACCGCAAAGGGACTAAAAGACTGATCATTCTCAAGGGTCGTTCTTTTATTAATTCTCGCTCGAACCAGAGGTAAGAAAACTACACCCCATATATGACATGCATGGTTATTCATGAGGCATGTTGAGTATTTAAATGTGGACATTGATTGTGTATCGAATGCTTAGAAAATCTTGCTCACTTGTGCATGGCACTGACTGAATAGTCAGCATTGGCAATGGTGTCAGTATTAACTGTGAAGCTGTGACTCATTAGTCAAGTTCGGCAGTAGTACTGAGCATAGGTCACATGGTATTAACTCATAAGTCAAGAACAGTCTTAACGTGTTTAACGCAAGCCGACAAAGATTAGATCTAATCGACATATGCATTGAATGACTCAAATGAGCATTACTGCCGGATCGACCTCAAGTTCGATGAAAACTAAAAGCGCTTGTCTAGCCTAAGGCTAGTCACTTAGAGCCAGGGTTAGAGAGCCCAGTGACTGTTTAGCACATGGATGTGGGTGGCGAGCCCGTAGTGACTACCCATCAGTCACTCATCTGATTAGAGCCAGGGCCAGAGAGCCCCAGTGACTATTTAGTCACATGGCTATGGGTGCTGAGCCCCGTAGTGACTTATTTATTAGTCACTCATTAGTCTAAAGGCTAGTTACTTAGAGTCAGAGCCAAAAGGCTCAGGAGATCGTATTGTCAAATGGCTTAGGGTGCGAATCCCAAGTTCGTGACTCATTAGTCACTTATCTGATTGGGTTGTAGGCCCCAGCATGATTACAAGAATCATTATTGATATTCACTTATCTGATTGAACTGCAAGCCCCAACATGATTACCAAAATCATTATTGATATTCACTTATCTGATTGGGCTGGAAGCTCCAGGATGATTAAGAGAATCATTATTGATATTCACTTATCTGATTGGGCTGCAAGCCCCAGTATGATTATCAGAATGATTTATTGATATTGTATACATGCAGTAATAAGTTTTCTTGCTGAGCCTTGGCTCACGGGTGCAATGTGGTGCAGGTAAAGGGAAAGAAAAGCTCACCCAGTCTTGAGTGGAGAGCTTACGTGGAGATGTGTACATATGCAGCCGCTTGACCACCACGACCAAGGTGTTTCTCCGGGGAACTAGGGGTTAACCCTATATTTTGCAGCTAAGGTCGGCGGGTTGAAATTTTTATACTGTAATGACCACTTTGGATTATAAATAACTTGTAAACATTTTTATGGGAACATGTACAATTTTATGTTTTAAATAAAATATATCTATTCCTTTTGACCGAGATTTTTCACCTTAGCTTATTAATAACACCTAGATGCACGTTTATAACCAAATGACTCGTTTAGTGAGTTAAGCACTGATTAAATTCCATAGTAATGGTCTTGGAGTAACCAGGGCGTTACAAAGAAAGATCCCTCAAAGTTTTGTCGACACAACAATTCTATTGTTCATAATACCGATGATTGCCGACAATCGATCCGACACTTGGCAATGAAGTTCCCCTCAACTTCGGGTATATGCACAGTAAGAGGAGACCAACTCGCCGCTTGATAATGCTACAACATAGCCACGAAAGGAAAATCACAACTCAAGCAGCAGGCAATGATCATAGCCGAAGAAGGTGAGGAGTCCCGAGCAATGGAAGTTACCCATGGGATAAAAGAACCTCGAGAATGAGATAACGAGGCAACCTAACATGACAACATTGATCTGTGAATAGGCAAAGAAATAGCTAAGCTCAAATTTGTGGAGGAACTTGGGGAAATTAATGTCAACCTGGAAACACCTTCAACAGTTGTAAAAGTTGGGAAAAATCTTGAAGCTAAAAGGAAGGAGCTGGTCAAATTCTTGAGGAAGAACCTGGACGTCTTTGCCTGGTCACATGAAGATATGGTGGGAATCATTCCAAGTATAATAATGCATACATTGAATTTGGACAAGAATGTGCCTGCAAAGTCCCAAATACGAAGGCTTTTGGGGAGAATACGATCGGAAGAATTAGAAGAAGAATTAGCTCACCTACTTAAATACAGATTTATTAGGGAAGTAAAATACTCGATCTAGGTTGCAAACCCCGTTCTAGTCCCGAAGCCAAACGGGAAGTGGAGAACTTGCATTAACTTCACCAATCTCAACAAGGTCTGTCCTAAGGACTATTTCCCATTACCTAGAATTGATCAGTTGGTAGACACCACAGCCAGTCATGAGCTCATGTCTTTCATGGACGCATATTCTGGATACAACCAGATCATGATGAACCCTGTAAACCAAGTGCATACCAGCTTCATGACTGAGCATAATGTATATTGCTACAAAGTTATGTCATTTGGGCTGAAGAATGCTGGTACTACGTACCAACGATTATTCAACAAAATGTTCGCTAACCAGATCAGGAAAAACATGGAGGTGTATGTCGATAATATGCTCGTTAAATCAAAGACTGGCAGTAGCCATGTATCCGACATGGAAGAGTGTTCTTGCATACTAAGGAGGTACGACATAAAGTTAAATCCTTAGAAGTGCACTTTTAGAGTTCTATCGGGAAAGTTTGTCGGGTTTATAGTCAACACGAGGGGGATAGAGGAAAATCCAGAGAAAATTAGATCGGTGTTAGTAATGCCTTCGCCTAGGTCACGCAAGGAAGTACAAAGTTTAACTGGAAAGGTGGCGGCCCTAAACCGATTCGTTTCAAAATCCACTGACAAGTGTCTCCCATTTTACAACTTGCTCAGAGGAAACAATAAGTTTGAGTGGATCGAAGAATGCATATAGGCATTCCACGACCTGAAAGCTCAACTGGCTGAAACCCACGTACTATCAAAACCACCATCTGGAGAATGTTTATTTATGTATCTGGCTGTGACGGAAAATGCGGTCAACACTGTGTTAGTTTGAGAGGAAAATCAAGCCCAGATACCAGTGTTGTATTGCCCCAAATTTCCTAATAAGGTTTAGGACCTTGATTAGGAGGTCGGGAGGGCCATAATTGATTTATTATGCTATTTAATGATTATATGCATGTTTATGTGAATTTTATTATTATATGATGGTAAATGCATGCATATGGGTTCATTTTAATTATAAGGCCATTTTGGTAATTTGGCCCGTTGAGGCCGTGATTGTGTATTTTCATGCATGTAGGTGAATTATAAGTAATACCACGTTATATGTGGATTGGTTTGAGCCATTCGGCATGAGACGATCATGGAATGCACGTTTTTGTTCTAGTCATAACAGGATTAAGTTCGGGGTTCGGAGTGAGTCTCGGGGTAATTTGGTGATTAGAACGTTGCTGGGAATTAAAGGGTAATGGGATATGAGTTATTGGCATTTGATAATATTGAGAATAGTGGGAATTGGAGGGTGTTAATTATAATTAACGAGATAGGCGGGAAAGGATGGTTTTTCCCTTGAGGGCTGTTAAGGAAAGAATATAAGCCTAGGGGCATTTAGGTATTTTCACCCTCAGGATATATATATCAATCCTTAATGTTGTAGAAAATGTAAGAAATAGAGCATCATTATCATCCTCATCTCTCTCTCCCGTACATGTTCTTCTCTCATTCTTCCTTTTGATTTTTGAGAGCCAATTTGAGGATCCATGCTAGGATAGCAAGGCTTGAGGGCTTAGGACCTTAGTTCATCCATTGAAGAGGACTCAAATCCAACTTGAGGTAAGATTTCATCCATGAACTTATGCTTTAACCTATTTTTCTTATGGTTTTCAGTCAAAGGAATTTAAGGTGTTAGTTGGGAGAATTAATGGAAGATTTTGTGTAAGATTGCTTGGGTTTTGATGAGGGTGTGTTGTAGATGAAGTTTAGGGGTTGAATTGGATGTTTGGGTGATGTTTGGGATTGGTTTGGATGCTTGGTTTTCAACGGGGATCGCAGGGGAGAAGACCAAAAAAGTTTCTGGTCTGCTGATGGCGCCCCAGCGCTAGGCAAGGCATATTCTGGGCTTCTCTGACTTTGGGGCAGCGCCACTAGGCAGCGCCCCAACGCTAGTGCATTTTCCAGCAAGCCTAGTTTAGGGGTCGGGATGACTTTTAAGGCTCGGGGATGGGTTCCTTTACCCCGTTTGAGTAGATTGAGAGTCCCGAGAATGTAGGATGGATCTCGAGAGTGAGGTTTTAGATTATAAACCTTTTTATGATTTATTTTATTGATGGTATTCCATATTTGGTTATGACTCGGTGACCATTAATGGATCAAAGGATTGATCGTTCTTAAGGGTTGTTCTTTTACTAATTCTTGCTCAAACCCGAGGTAAGAAAATTGCACCCTATATGTGACATGCATGGTTATTCTTGATGCATGTTGGATGTTTAAATGTGGCATGCATGGTTATTGTTGAGGCATGTCAAGTGATTAAATTTGATGCATGCGTTGCACGAGAAACATGTGATTAGGGCATGCCTGGAATATTGAATATGAGATTGTTCAGAGCTTGAGTCTATGAGTTTGTGCATGATCATAATTATGCTAGCAACTGTTAAGTAAGCATGATGAATGCCCTACTTTTGGATATTTGACATATGATATATACTGGTAGCATTGCTTACTTGTGCATGGTACTGACTAATTAGTCAAAATTGACAAAGGTGTTAGTATCAACTGTGAAGCTGGGACTTATTAGTCAAGTTCGGCAGTGGTACTGGGCACTGGTCATACAGTACTGACTCATAAGTCAGGACGGCCTTATCGTGTTCAACGCAAGCCCATAAAGATTAGATCTAATCGACATCTGCATTAAATGAATCAGAAGAGCGTTAATGCCGGACCAACCTCAAGTTCGATGAAAACTAAAAGCGCTTGTGTGACTTACCCATCAGTCACTCATCTGTTTAAGCTAGTGACTACCCATCAGTCACTCATCTGATAGAGCCATTATAGGAAAGCCCAGGTAAACGGTTTCGTTACACGGCTATGGGCACCGAGCCCCATAGTGACTTGCTTGTCAGTCACTCAATATGGTTAATAGAACCTCAAAGTGATATTCACTCATATGTTCAGGGCTATAAGCTCTGTATGATCATTCTGATCATCATTTGCATGGCTTTTGGTACTGAGCCCTGTAGTGACTTGCTTGTCAGTCACTCAGTATGGTTTACCAGAACCTCAAGTGTTAAATCACTCATATGATTAAGATTGACTTTATAGTCATCCAATCAGGAGGGTAGGATTTCTTATCCTTGATTCCCCAGCATTATATGAGATTATTTGCATGCTTGAATAAAGTTATGTTTTCTAGGCATGCCAGATATGATTTGATATCATGATATGATTGTTCTTTAGCATATTGAGTTTTCTTGCTGGGCTTCGGCTCACGGGTGCTATGTGGTGCAGGTAAAGGAAAAAAAAAGTTGGACCATCCTTGAGTTGGAGAGCTTAGGTGACGATGTGTACATATTTAGCTGCTCGACCGCCACGGCCGAGGTTTGAAGGAGAGGAACTAGGGTTAAACTCTGTTTTGCCGCTTAGATAGGCTAGTTGTAAATATTTTCTTGTAATAGACCTTTAAATTATATTTTTGGGATCCCAATGTATATAGTAAACATTCTAATGAAACGTTATATCTTAACCAAAAATTTTGATCCCTAAACTGCTAATCATACTTAGTTACACGATTTTGGCCAAATGACTCGATTAGCGAGTTTAGCACTGTTTATAAGGCACACCGTAACGGTCTCTGGAGTTTGGGGAGTTACAAGTGTACTAAGTAAAAGACTTCTTGGAGCTGAGTCCCGATATCCATTAATAGAAGAGCTCGCGTTCTGTCTTATTTTGGCTTCAAGGAAGCTCATATCATATTTTCAGTCCCACACTATCTACGTCTTAATCGACCAACCTTTAAGGCAAGTTTTGCAAAAACCTGAAACGTCGGGACGTCTACTAAAGTGGGCCATCAAACTTAGCTAGTTCGAGATATTATATATGCCTCGAACAACAATCAAGAGTCAAGCCCTCGCTGACTTCGTGGTCAAGTGCATAGGATTTCAAGATGAGCCGATGAAAGAAAGAGTGCAGGAATTGTGGAAATTATTCATTGATGGGTCCTCCAATGAAAACGGACCAGGAGCTAGGATAATTTTAATCTCACCTTAAGGGCATCGATTCTATATAGCTCTCAGGTTTGGATTCGGAGCGGGCTAAGGGTGGCAAAAGAGCTAAAAGCATAGGCTATCCAATGTTATAGTGATTCCTAACTCGTATTCAATAAGCTATTGGGAAAATACCAAGCGCCCGGTATCAAGATGGCAGCCTACTTAGCCAAGGTTAAAGGCAAGTTATTTGAATTTGAGTTTAGCTCCGTTGAACAAGTACCCCACGAGCAGAATTCCAATGCTGATGCTTTAGCTCGACTTGCTACCACCAAAGAGGCGGATACACTGAACGTAGTTCTAGTTGAGTTCTTAAAAAATCGAGCATGATAGCATAAACGATTGAGGTCAGAATGATTGACATAAAACTGACCTGGATGACCCCCATAGTGGAGTACCTGATAAACGAGTTTTAGGCTCGTCTATGGTCTAGTTTTTAGTGTGTTTATCGTTAGTTTACGATTATTTTATTTTGGAATTATGTTCGTTTGTTCATGTTTCACGTTTTCCATGCTGAATTGGTAAAAAGAGTGAAAATGAGGGAAAGTTGAAAAAAATCAAGTTTTTCGGGATGGATATGTGCAATTTTGGGTGCTGTTAATAGCGTTATCAAGGGAGCGCCGCAGCGCTACAAAGGACTTCGATGCATGAATGCTTCTGACTTTCGCACCACAGTGCTATCATGAACAATTAAGCAGCGCTATAGCACTATAACAAGAGTGCAACAACGCTAGCAAGAAAATTTTCCAGGTGTTTTGGTTCTGACTTTAGCGCTACAGTGCTACAATAAGAGCGCTACAGCGCTAGTACACTAAATTTTGAGGAATTTTGTCACTGACTTTAGCCCTACAGCGCTACAAATACAACGCTATAGCACTGGTGACGCGATTTTCAGATTTTAGACGAATTTTTGAAGGGTAAAATGGTCTTTTCACTTGGGAACTTTGGAGGGCTATTTAAGGAACATGATGCTGCGAATTTAGGAGAACGGGAAGTTTTATAAACCCTAGATAAAAAGAGGCTTCTGTAATTATTTTCTTTGTTTTTTCTGAATTCTTTAGGTTGATTTTTATGAACAATTATCTGTAGTTTATTTTCATCATGTTATCTATGAACTAATTTCTTTTATCTAGGGATTAATGTAGTCACTGGGATTTCTATTTAATTTTATTATGATATTCTATTGATACTTCTTCTCTATTCTAATCTATATGATGTTTATTTAATTCTAGTAAATACTTGATCACTATTTACTTCATTTAATGGTTTTGATTCAAAATTCGAAAGATGAGAATTGAATATGCTATCATTGTATAGACATAGGGTGCATATTGGACGAAAGTACATGTATGACTTGTGTAGTAATTAGGTTTCCATGTTTAGTGTCTTCTATATGTTCAAGTTTATCACAGAAAGTTAGAAAACATGCATATAGATTGAGATCTTATATCTTGAAAAAGAATAGGAATCGATTATATTAACCTGCTATTAGAATAGAAAGAAGAGATTTAGAATAGATTATTAAAATTAATAGAATGAACAGTTGATGAAATTAATTCCTAGGTTGTTTTTATTATTGATTCTTAAGTAGTGATTCATTGTTTTGTTTCCAGTTCTTTAATTTTGGTTCATAGTTTATAGGATTTCTTTTATTTTTAATTGTTCACTTAAATTTTAATGAACCAAATAGAATTCGAAAATCAATTAGTGGAACTTGGGAGATAGTCTTTGTGGGACGATCTCCGTTCTTACGGAATTTACTACTTGACACGACTACGTATACTTGCGTACAGAAATTACAGATCAAGCTTTTGGCGCCGTTGTCGGGGACTTATATTCCAATATCACAGATATTGTTATTTGTTCTAATTTGGTTATTTTATTTTATTTAATTTCTGTTAATATTTATTTGGATCAAATTTCTATTGTGTTTCAGGACTTGTTGGTATATGTGAAGCAATAAAAAAAAGGAGATTATACCAATAGATCGGGAAATTAAAAGAACGTGCAGACAGAACCGGAAAATAAAGAGGAGATTGGAGTTTACCATGGCTGAAAATTTGGGAAACTGTGCTAATAATGGTGAAGGTGCTGCAGAAATTCCAAGGGAGCAAGGACCAAGAACATTAAGAGATTATGTACTTCCTACTGTTACAGGAGTGCATTCACGCATTAGACCTCCAACCATTGTTGCCAACAATTTTGAGATTAGGCCAGCCATCCTTCAAATGGTCCAAACAACTGTTCAGTTTGGAGGTCTGCCAACAGAGGACCCCAATTTACACATTGCTAATTTTCTGGAGTTATGTGCAAAGTTCAAGATGAACGAGGTGAGAGATGATGCTATAAGAGTGAGGTTATTCCCATTTTCACTGAGGGATAGGGCGAAGAGTTGGCTGATATCTTTACAGGCGAATTCTATCACTACATGGGAGGAGTTAGCTCAGAAATTCCTTGCCAAATTCTTTCCTCCAGCAAAGGCTGCAAAGTTAAGGGGTGAGATTAATAACTTTTATCAATTGGATGGAGAGTCACTGTATGATTCTTGGGAGCGTTTTAAGGAGTTGTTAAGGAAGTGTCCACACCATGGAATAGAAAAGTGGATGTTGGTGCATAATTTTTATAATGGGTTCATTGGAACCACGAGGACAATTATAGATGTCGCAGCAGGAGGTGCCTTTATGAGTAAGAGCGCTAATGAGGCATATGAGCTATTAGAGGAGATGGCGATGAATAATTATCAATGGCCAACTGAAAGGGGACAACCAAAGAAGATGGCTGGAATGATGGAATTGGATGCTATATCCATGCTTGCAGCTCAAGTTGCAACCTTGACAAAGCAACTACAAAAGACTACACTCCCATCTCATGCTATGCAAGTTCAAAACCTTTGTGAAGTGTGTGGTACAAACCATCAAAGAAACCAATGCCCTGCTATAGATATGAATAATATGCCCATGGAAGAAGTACAAGCTATAGGAAATTTTCTGAGACAACCTAATAACCCCAATTCCATGACCTATACCCCAACTTGGAAGAACCATCCTAATTTTTCCTGGTGTAACAACCAAAACACTCTCCAACCTTATTCTCCACCTCAGCCACAATATCAACCTGCCCAAAATAGGCCACCATATCCACAGCAATATGCACACCAAAATCCTCCACCTGGCTATTATCAACCTACACAAAATAGACCTCCTCACCAAATTCCAATGAAACCAGATGAACCTCAACTTGATGTACTTAACCAATTCATGACTGAAACCAGGGCGTCCATAAGAAGTTTGGAGACACAAATAGGGTAATTAGCTTCTTTAATGTCGAATAGAGCTCAAGGAAATTTGCCTAGCACTACAGATGTAATGACCCAACTACTCTAGACTTTGGACCATTAACAAAAACTATACATAAACACTAATCCTTAATAACACTTACAAGTGAAATGATCATAACTTTATTAAAAACTTGTAAAAAACAAATGTTAAACTTACATAAAACTCAAAATAGGATATGGGATCCCATTGTTTAAAAAAAAACATAACTTAATTGTAATGAAAAGAGATTACATAAATAGGTGCGGAAAAATACACATAAATCATGAATAAAGACTACATCCTTGAAATCGAAACTCTCGACTCCTTGAATCCATTTCGCCTAAATACACATTCCCCAAGCATCCACAAACCTTTCGCACCACTATAGCTATTTTCCTACACATATAAACATAAAAGGAATGAGCCTAATGCCTAGCAAGGAAAATCTAACATATAGCCATATACATAAAAATTCATAATGCAACATAAAAACATACTATAACACTTATGTAACATACATACTATAATGGCCATTATTACTTGGGGTCCCATAAACTAAGCAAGTTATATGCCCATTAGATTAGTGGGGTCTTGCTAGCTAAGCAAGTCATATGCCCATAATCTATTTGGGGCTCGTTAGTCATATAGGTCAAATGCCCAAGTCTACAATCACACTTAACATAACATATTACATAACATAAAATCATAAGATAACATATAAAAGCATATAACATAAATCCTATCCTATTTTCCTTACCAAAATAACCGGGATATGAGAACTGATTTTGGACCTTGGAACACTCCTAAAAACCATTTATAATATGGTGAGTATATTGAAGAAAAGGGATGAAAGTGAAAAAGGAACTATGCTATCAAAATATACTTACCAAAAACCTTGTGCTTAAGAACTTGGATTTCCTAACCAAGATTAAGAATAAGGTTATAATGAGTAGAAGACTATGAGAATTTTTAAAGAACATAATACAGAAATGGACTAGAGTTTGGAAATACCTTGAAGACTTATATTACCAATCTAAACCTTGAACCGAAATGTGAATAAACCTTACTTCCCCAAGTGTTTGATAAGCTTATAATGATCAAGCTTATAATTCCCAACCCAAGTATTTTCACTCCCACACTCACCTAGCAACTTGCAGCCTCTGAACTTAGAGTAATAGATGAATAAATGGCTGGGTACTAGGTCCTATTTATAGAGTTTAGGAATGAAATGATCTTCATTTAACTTGAATAAAAATAATGGCTTTTTAAGTGAAAATAATTTGAATTATCGTTCAGCAGAGGATAAAGACTCATTCAGAAAGGTGCTGGACTTATCAAGAGGTTGAAGGTTTGAATGGAGAACGTTTTTGAAAACTTTCAAAATATGCTGAGAGGGGCGATATATCGCCCCTTATAGGCAATATATCGCCTGGGCCATTATGCCTGAGGCAATCATGCAACGTTTCGTGTTTTCCGTATCTTCGTACTGCGATATATCGCCCCTATAGCTGCGATATATCGGCATACGCTGAATATTTAAACACAAAATTACACATTTTTAGCTTAATTTGAATTGAGTAAGCATCCTTGACTAAGCCTTCTAACGTTTTCAAAGCTGCTGACTGACCTTAAAGTATTCAAATTTTAACCTTAATAAATTTAATCCTCAAAATACTTAATCATTAATAAACCTATACATAACATGTGCTATTATCTAATTGGTTCTTATCAAAACCTTATAGTATAATAAATATTATCCTCAATATCAGTCATATTAATCAAACCTTAGGTTAAAATTAATATTCCTAAACTATAGGTTAAACTTAGAAAATCTACAAGTACTACTATGAGTGTCCAAATAAATCCCGGTCTGAACCAAAAATCCACAGTGATAAAGATAATACTATTATTACTATAATACTACTATCTAACTAGCTAAGTAAAGTTCTTGGAATCTACAGCAGAAGTTAATCCTAAAGAACGGTGTCAAGCTATTACTTTGAGGAGTGGAACGAGGAATGAAGGACCAAAGAAGAATCGGTTGGAAGAAGAAGAAGGTCAGAAGGGAAATACTCAAGGTAAAGAGGAACATAAGTTTAATGATGAAAAGGTTACTGAGGACCTTAAGAAAGAAGAGGAGACCCCACATGTAAGTATTGAGCACCATATTAGAATTCCATATACACAAAGGCTTTGCAAGCATAATTTGGATAAGAAATTTGCAAAGTTTTTAGAGGTGTTCAAGAAGCTACATATTAATATACCGTTCGCAGAAGCATTAGAACAAATGCCCAGCTATGTAAAGTTTATGAAGGAGATTCTCACTAATAAAAGAAAGATGGGTGACTACGAAATAGTGGCATTAATGGAAGAATGTAGTGCGATTTTGCAAAGGAAACTTCCTCAAAAGTTACGAGATCCTGGGAGTTTTACCATTCCATGCACGATTGGGGAGTTTGAAGGTAAGCATGCACTTTGTGATTTGGGGGCAAGTATTAATTTAATGCCTTTGTCAGCATTCCGTAGACTTAGTTTGGGGGAAGCCAGGCCAACCATAGTAACATTGCAGCTGGCTGATAGATCTGTGAAGCATCCACGAGGTATTATAGAAGATGTATTTGTAAAGGTGGATAAGTTTATATTTCCAGCTGATTTTATAGTTCTTGATATGAAGGAGGATGAAAATGTTCCTATTATTTTGGGGAGACCCTTTTTATCAACTGGGAAAGCATTGATAGATATGCAAAAAGGAGAGTTAAAGCTAAGAGTTCAAGGGGAAGAAATGGTCTTTAATGTATTTAAGACTATGACTTATCCTAAAACAAGTGATAGTTGTTTCTCAGTTGATGTGGTAGAAGAAGTAGTAGGAAGAAAAGAAGTAATTGAGGATCCTCTTAAAATAAGCCTTACAGTTGATGATGTAGATGGTGAGGAAAACGAAGAAGCGATGAGTTATTTGAAGTGGATAAAATCATTTGAGCCATGGAGCCATAAGAAATTTGAAGAGTTGGGTGAGGGACCGGAAAGACCATTACCATCGATTGTGAAGCCACCTGTTTTAGAACTGAAAGTTTTACCCGACCATCTCTGTTATGCTTATCTTGGTGAAAAAGAGACTCTTCCGGTTATAGTTTCATCACTTCTTTCGGAAGAAGAAGAGGAGAAGTTATTGAGGGTGTTGAAGGCTCATAAAACAGCTATAGGGTGGACTCTGGCTGATATAAGAGGAATTATCCCATCAACAGTTATGCAAAGAATTCTCATGGAAGATGATGCAAGACTGACTATTGATGCTCAACGAAGACTTAATCCAACAATGAAAGAAGTGGTGAGAAAAAAGATTTTGAAATGGTTAGATGCTGGAGTGATTTACCCTATTTCTGATAGTGCGTGGGTGAGTCCAGTACAAGTAGTACCTAAGAAGGGTGGTATGACGGTGGTGAAGAATGAAAGTAATGAATTGATTCCAACAAGGACTGTGACGGGTTGGAGGATCTGTATAGACTATCGGAAGTTAAACAAGGCAACTAGGAAAGACATTTTCCTTTGCCTTTTATTGATCAAATGTTGGATAGGTTGGCAGGGCATAACTACTATTTTTTTCTAGACGGGTACTTATGCTATCATCAGATTGTAATTGCATCGGAGGATCAAGAGAAGACGACGTTTACATGTGCGTATGGGACTTTTGGTTTTAGAAGGATGTCATTCGGGTTATGTAATGCAGCAGCCACGTTTCAACGATGTATGATGGAAATATTTTCTGACATGGTTAAGAAGGGGATTGAAATTTTTATGGATGATTTTTCGGTTTATGGGTCCTCTTTTGACACGTGTTTGACTAATTTGGAGCTGGTGTTGAGGAGGTGTGAAGAGTCGTATTTGGTGCTTAATTGGGAAAAGTGCCACTTTATAGTAAATGAGGGAATTGTATTGGGGCACAAGATTTCTAAGAAAGGCATTGAAGTGGATAGGGCAAAAATTTCAACGATAGAGAATTTGCCACCACCGGTTTGAGTAAAAGGAGTACGAAGTTTCTTAGGTCATGCAGGATTTTATAGGAGGCTTATCAAAGATTTCTCCAAAGTTTCAAAGCCACTGTCCACTTTGTTAATGAATGGGGTTACGTTCAATTTTGATGAGAAGTGTTAACAAGCATTTAAGATACTTAAGGAGAAATTGATCTCAGCACCTATAGTTGTTGCGCCTCAACGGGATTTTCCATTTGAACTGATGTGTGATGCCAGTGATTTTGTGGTTGGGGCAGTGTTGGGACAAAGAGTTGACAAGGTCTTTAGAACGATTTATTATGCAAGTCGTACCGTGAATGATGCTCAAATGAAATACGCAACTACAAAAAAGGAGTTGTTGTCCATAGTGTTCGCTTTTGATAAATTTAGGCCATATTTGATTGGGAATAAGGTGGTTGTTTACACAGACCATTCTGCGATAAAGTATCTTATGACCAAGAAAGATTCTAAGCCTTGTCTTATTCGGTGGATTTTGTTGTTACAATAATTTGATGTGGAAATAAAGGATAAGAAGGGTACTGAGAATTTGGTGGCTGATCACTTGTCTAGATTGGAAGTTGATGAAGATTCTCATGATAAAGAAGTTCAGATTAATGATGCTTTTCCTGATGAGCAGCTATTTGAATTAAGTGTTTCCAAGGACGTTCCATGGTTTGCAGACTATGTTAATTATTTGGCTGCTAAGGTTATACCTCCTGATATGACAAGACAACAACTAAATAAATTGTATTCGGAGGTGAAGCATTATTATTGGGAGGAGCCTATTCTGTAACGACCCAAATTCACTAATAAGGCTTAAGGGCCTTGGTTAGTGTGTCGGGAGGGCATGAAGGGAATTATGTGTGATTTCTATGATTAAGACGCATGATTATGATTTAAAGCATGTTATATAATTATGTGAATTATGTTATGTGATAATTATGATGTGTGAATCGCACCACGTAGGTGCTGTGATACCAATGTGATGCACGTGCCGAGACGGTCCTAGGAAGCTAGATAGTGGTAACTGGTAATTTGGTAACCTGCGTAACTATTAGTAACCATAGAGAGTAACAGGTTTTATGGGGAAAGTGGTAGAATTGCAAAGTTGGTAAAAGGACGAGTATGCCCTTGGGGGTTAGTTAGGAAGGGGTATTAGTGGAAGGGTAGAATAGTCATTTGGTAGGATAAATGACCATTAGCTGAAGGGAAAGGATCATAAACGTTATCTCATTTGGGGCATGATTGATTTATGCTGAATATGGAGACCTAGAAATAGAGAAAAAGAAAAGAAGAAGAAGGAAGTTGGATTTGAGTCTTGGAAGGAAAATCAAGAGGGTTGAAGTAATCAAAATCAAGCTTAAGCCAAGAATATTCAGAGGTAAGATTTTGGTTATGGTATATCTAAGTTTCAAGTCTGATTTTTGGTTGATAAGTGTGAATTGAAACAAATTGGTGGCTGGTTTTGTATGAACTCAGAATTGGGTAATCAAAGGGGAAGGAGGTTTAAAGCTAGAGACTCACCACTCAAGGTAAGGTTTTTGTGTAATTATTAGGCTTATTTCTGTTAAGGTTTAGGGAGTTTGGAGTGTGGCTTGTGTTTGGGTTTAAGTTGTTTTTAATTCTCTGGTTTGAGTTACAAAGCATGAAACTCAAGAGTGAATCTTGGGAATAATTGTGTGAATGGGCTTGAGTATGATGTTTCTAGGTTGTTGTGGGGTTTATTAAGGATCTAGAGTTGGTTTTGGGACTTAGGATGGAGTTTGGGGTGATTTGGAGTGAGTTAGGCTCGGGAAAAACGCGAAGGAAAACCCAGAATTCTGGGCCTGCGAAGGCGCGCCGCGGCACAGTTTTAGCGTGCCGCGGCATGAGGCCCCTGACTTGCTGGGTGCCGCGGCACAAGGCCAATTTCAGGACATCAATTGTTGGCAAGTTTGGCCCTTTGCTCCGGGGGTTCGGGGGATGTCTCCGGGGTATTGTTTTAAGGTTTTGGGGGTTCCGAGAGTGTGGGTTAGGTTCCGGGTAGGTAGTTTTGGATTGGTTAGTGACAAAGAATGTTTTATTTGTGTTGTGATTAGGACTTTGGAGAGGCTCGGGGTAGAGGACCGTGTTTGCGGCTACGTGGCATCAAAAACCAGTGAATTGAAAGGTAAGAAAACTGCACCCGAATGTATGATTGTAGTGGGACTAAGTGCTCCCGAGAGTTGTATTGTGTCAATGTTGGTATTATGCCAAAGGACATGTAAAAGCGGTCTAAGAGTACCGTACATGATTTTAGCGCACGGGGTGCGAATTGGCCACTGGGAGCCAGAAACAATAGGATAACAGAGGGAGCGGGAGCAGCCTATGAGCGCTAGCCCTGGTTATCGTCTGTGCATTATGTATTGTGAGCTGAGATGCCTAGTATATGAAATACTTGACTGATGATATACTTGAGTTTATGAGATGCTTAGTATATGAAATACTTGACTGATGATATACTTGAGTTTATGAGATGCTATATGTGTAATTGACTTGTTTGCAAGTTGTTCATGCTCTATTGTTGCTGTGTTTTCTTGCTGGGCCTTGGCTCACGGGTGCTTCGTGGTGCAGGTAAGGGCAAGAGCAAGCTGGACCAGGCCTGAGGTGGAGAGCTCCGAGGTGAAATGTACATAGCCAGCTGTTCGATCACCATGGTCGAGGAGTGTGTCAGGACAGGGAATTACCTAGCTGCTCGTTTTTGCCTTAATATGGCCAGTCAATGTATTTGAACTTTGTAACTTTTGTAAATGGCTTTTAAACTATCATTTTTGGGATCCCATGTAAACAAACAATGTTTAGTAATAAAAACGTAACTTTTGAGACCAAAACACTTTTAACCCTAGTTCCTCTACTGTTTCAGTAACACGCTTTTACTTTAATGACTTGATTAGCAAGTCTGGCACTTTATAAACACACAGTGTAACGGTCTTGGCTATCCAGGGCGTTACATATTCTGTATAAACATTTCCCTGATCAAGGTATTAGGAGATGTGTGCCCGAAGAGGAGATGATGTCTATCTTAACTCACTGTCATAGTTTGCATTGCGGCGGTCATTTTGGCGGAACAAGAACAGCAGCAAAAGTTTTGCAAAGTGGGTTTTACTGGCCTACATTATTTAAAGATGCTAATGATTTTGTTAAAAGTTATGATCGTTGTCAACGGACTGGGAATATATCTAGAAGAGATCAAATGTCGATGACTGGTATTTTGGAAGTTGAGTTATTTGACGTATGGGGGATAGACTTTATGGGACCTTTCCCATCATCGTATAATAATAAATATATTTTTCTTGCGGTAGATTATGTTTCTAAATGGGTAGAATCTGTAGCAACCCCAACTTGTGATGGGAAGGAAGTACTTAAATTCCTTCATAAAAATATCTTTACTCGATTCGGCACCCCCAGAGCAATTATTAGTGATCAGGGAAGTCATTTTTGCAACAAGTGGTGCACTGCTCTTTGTGCTCTCTATGGTGTTCATCATCGAAAGGCGTTATTCTATCACCCAATTGCAAATGGCCAAGCTGAAGTGTCGAATAGGGAAATAAAAGGTATCTTGGAAAAGATAGTAAATACTTCAAGGAAGGATTGGTCGAAGAGGCACGATGATTCACTGTGGGCATATCGCACTGCATTCAAAACTCTGATTGGTATGTCACCATATCGATTGGTGTTTGGTAAGGCTTGTCATCTACCGGTGGAACTGGAGCATAATGCTTATTGGGCTGTGAAGAAGTTAAATATTGATCTCTTCATGGCGGGGCAGAATAGGCTTATGGAGTTAAATGAGCTTGAAGAATTCTGAAATGAAGCTTATGAGAATGCTAAGATCTATAAGGAGAAGTCGAAGGCCTTTCATGATAAGCGAATATTGAGGAAGGATTTTCAACCAGGGGATAAAGTCTTGCTATTTAATTCCAGACTTAAACTTATTCTTGGTAAATTAAAGTCGCGATGGACAGGGTCGTACACGGTAGTTGTGTCACTTCCTTATGGAGCAGTGCAAGTTCATAGTGAGAAGAAGGGACATTTTAAGGTGAATAGTCAGAGGTTGAAGCATTATTTGGAGGGTCCGGTGGGAAAATACAAGTCTGTGGTGATGTTGGAACCAATTTGATCTGAAAATAAATAAGAATCTGGCTAAAAGACGTTGACAGCGCTTTGAGGAGGCATTCCTCAATTTATTTATTTTTCTTTTTTATTTGAAAAAAAAAACATTTTTTGATTTTTTTTTTTAATTTATTTGGTTTGGAACAATGTTTAGGGAATTTGTTTTAGTTGTTATTTTTATTTTTGATGTACTGTAAAATCCGTGAAAATCGTGAAAAAACGCAAGAGTTTTTAAGAAAAAGGATAGAAAAATGATGATTGGAGGTGCAGTAGCGCTACAGTGCTAATAAGAGAGCGTTGCGGTGCTTATCTTAGAACCAAAAAGGGTATTTTGAACGGTCATTAGCGCTACAGCGCTATATTCGTAGCGCTACAGCGCTCTGGCCAGAGTTTTTTTAAAAACCTAGGGGGTTTCGGATTTCATTTCATTTAGCCTCATTTTTCTTGTTCTTCTCGTGTTCTCTCTCCAAAGGCCTCCCTAGATCTTCCATTGTAGTTATTACCCAGAAAATTTCACCATACATTCTCCCTTTTTCTTTCATTTTCTCTTCTATCTTAGCCTTTTTATCCTTCCCTTGATTTCTTTATTCTCAAACCCATTCCAATTTCCCAATTCAGTTTTTGAAACCCTAGAAATTCATATTATTAATTTCTTGTTGAAGATCGAAATTTTCAAGGGGCTATACTCATGCAAGCACAAGGGAGTCCATTTCAAGGGTTAGTAAGTATTTCCATCCCCTCTTATTCTCAGATTTTTGATGCATTTGGGATTGGATTGCATTGTTGATTGTTGTTGGTGGATTGATTTTTGGGCTGTGATTTGGGGTATTTGGTTATTGTGTTTGTGAGGTTGAGAATCTTGAGTGGTTGTGAAGAGTAAAAGTGTTTAATTTAAGGGGAAGTGCTGTTAAAAATTTTGTATTTTGAGTTGGTGAGAGTGTGGATAATGGCTCCAAAAAGTAGAGCGGGTAGGAATAAGGATAAAGGGAAAGGACAAGCGTCTGCATCTCAAACAAGAGATGATATTGCGGAGCCAGAATATGATGAAACTAGGTTTATTAATTTTCAGGCTCAAGAGAGTTATGAGAAATTTGTTAGAAAGCCCTTAATTCCTGAGCATGAGGTGGATTATCAGTCTGACCATTTTCATCATCAGATTTTTGAGTTAGTTAGAGAAAATATTATGGCTAGGAAGTGGGAAGATTTTGTGAAAATTTTGGCACAGGCAAATGTATCATTGGTGTATGAGTTTTACGCCAATTTACGTAATAAACACAATGATACAGTTTTTGTTCGAGGTACGCTTGTGCCTTTTGCAGCAGAGGCCATTAATAATGTGTTTAAGGTCCCGCACATAAAACAGGAGGAGGAGGAGGAATGCACTAAGTTTTTGAAGGGATATATAGATTATACTACTGTGGCTGACAAAATTATGTTTTGAAGGTGCTCCTTGGACCTTATCTGGCTCTTTACCAAAAAGTATAGCATCTTGTCAGCTGAATGTTGAAGCTAGATTTTGGGCCTTCTTTGTTTGTGTTCGATTCATGCCAGTAAGTCATGTGTCTGACATGACTAGGGATCAAGTACTTCTTATGTATGCTTTGATGACAGGGATGACTATAAATCTGGGTTCATGGATTAAGGATAATATTGAGTTCATTGAAAATGGTCATACTACTAGAGGTTTGGGCCATGGATCTGTCATCACCATGTTATGTCTTAAGGCTGGAGTTCCGGAGTTTGTGACTGATATATATCAGTCGTTGCAGCAGCCTTTATCGATTATTCTGATGAAGGATTATCCCGAGCTGTTTTATATGTGCCGCAAGCTAGGAAAAAGAGGAAGCGCCGTGTTGAAGCTGAGGTGGAAGAAGAGACTGATCTAGTGCTGCAGGGCAGTAATAGTGATCAGTGCATGCAGCAGGTCAGTGATAAGTTGGATTATCTTATCCAACAAAATCAATATATGGTTCAACAACAGCACATGATGAATCAGTATATGGGTCAAAGGTACGAATATGAGGTGAATAATGTGGCTCGTTTGAACAATCTGGTGAGTCGGTGGTCCTTAAATGAATCAGATCAAACTTATTTTGCGCCACCACCACCTATCTGCCGTATTCTCCATTCTACTCTCTGCCTCCGCATCCGTCATTTGCTGGTTTTCCAGGGCCTCAGCCTCCGCAGTCTCAACCTTTCGAGGGACCTTTGTTTCAGCCGCCACCACCGCCATACTGACATGGCTGGTCAGGTAAGTCTCTGTTCTCATTCTTTATATACTTAACATTGGGGACAATGTTCAGTTTTAAGTTTGGGGGAGAGATTTATTTCTTATGCGTTTTTGTTTGTTTTACGGTTTGTTTGTTTTTAATTTTCATCAGTTGTTTATTTGGAGTCATGTTTTAGAGTATAAATTAAGTTGATAATAATTGCCATTTCAATATGATTGACTGTTTTGTAGTATAATCCAAAGGAAAAATTGATGTGTTTCTAAAAATAATCTGTGTACTTGGTTAGATTACTTTGTTTTTTTCACTGTGATTTGTTGACATTAGAGATCTATTGCTCATCCATTGCAAATGTTATACTTGAGTTATTTTATGCATGTCAAATTTGGATTGTGGATTGAAAAGTTTGAAAAATTCTAGAACTTGCTTGCTTACTATTTGAGATGAAGTTTGAAACAGTACACATTTAGGAAAATGATATAGGCAATTTTTGGACTGGTTGTGCCTTTCAAGCTAACCCTATTAAATTTTATCCTTATTGAACCCTTTTCAGCCTTACAACTATTTTCTTGATTAATACATTCTTTTAAGCCTAACTGTAAAATGAAATACCATTTACTCTTTTTGACCCATACCATGAGCATGAAAATTATTATATGAGGGAAGTGAATGTGTAATTGGATGTTTGTATTATGTGTTATTAAGGAAATTACTTTGATTGAGAAAGATATTAAAAAATATATAAAAGAATATAAAAAATTTAAAGAAAGAAAAAAAAAAGAAAGTGAAAAGTGATTATGCTCCCAAATAATTATTTATTGAAAAATCAAAGTTTGGGGGAGTTTATTGACGAAAACTATATATATAAATGTATATTCTCAATCATTGCACAGAAAATGGATAACAAGGGATGAGTGGTGTGAAATTGTTGGGAAAGCTTGTTTAGTGGAATGCTTGTGGTATGATTAAGCCTAAAATTGTCTCTTCATCTACCTATACCTAAGCCTTTTATTACAACCCTTATAAAGTCCTATTGATTCTTATTTGTGCATTTGTTTATATTAATGGAGAATAGTAAGTAATGCAGGCATATCGACTATTTGAGTTTGTGGTTAGTTGGTGAGAATTTGATGTGCATAAAGTGGTTCAATTATCTTATTTGTGAGTTATGAGTAAATGAGTTTTGGTGTTGATAAATTGTAGTAAAATGGTGAAGTGATTGAGACTGAAAATCTAGATTAATGTTAAATAACATGATTGTTTTTCCTGCGAATTATATATGCATAACAGTCTTGAGTGTTGAATTGGTTGGTTATGTCAATTTGGTTTGTTAGGTTTGAGTCTAGTTAGATTATTCGAGTAAAGGGTTAGTTTGGGGAAGTTTAATAAACGATTTTTAGGCTGGTTTATGGTCTAGTTTTTAGGGTGTTTTTCGTTAGTTTAGGATTATTTTATTTCGGAATTATGTTCGTTTGTTCATGTTTCAAGTTTTCCATGCTAAATTGGTAAAAATTGTGAAAATGAGGGAAAGTGGAAAAAAAATCAGGTTTTTCAGGATTGATATGTGCAATTTTGGGTGCTGTTAATAGCGGTATAGCGCTATCAAGGGAGCGCCGTAGCGCTACAAAGGACTTCGATGCATGAATGCTTCTGACTTTAGCGCCACAGCGCTACCATGAACAAGTAAGCAGCGCTACAACAAGAGTGCTACAGCACTAGCAAGTAAATTTTCCAGGTGTTTTGGTTCTGACTTTAGCGCTACAGTGCTACAATAAGAGCGCTATAGCGCTAGTACACTAAATTTTGAAGAATTTTGTCACTAACTTTAGCGCTACAGTGCTACAAATACAACACTATAGCATTGGTGACGCAATTTTCAGATTTTAAACAACTTTTTGAAGGGTAAAATGGTCTTTTCACTTGGGAACTTTGGAGGGCTATTTAAGGAACATGATGCTGCAAATTTAGGAGAACGGGAAGTTTTATAAACCCTAGATAAAAAGAGCCTGCTGTAATTATTTTCTTTGTTTTGTTTTCATCTGAATTCTTTAGGTTGATTTTTATGAACAATTATTTGTAGATTATTTTCATCATGTTATCTATGAACTAATTTCTTTTATCTAGGGATTAATGTAGTCACTGGGATTTCTATTTAATTTTATTATGATATTCTATTGATACTTCTTCTCTATTCTAATCTATATGATGTTTATTTAAGTCTAGTAAATACTTGATCACTATTTACTTGATTTAATGGTTTTGATTCAAAATTAGAAAGATGAGAATTGAATATGCTATCATTGTATAGACATAGGGTGCATATTGGACGAAAGTACATGTATGCTTGTGTAGTAATTAGGTTTCCATGTTTAGTGCCTTCTATATGTTCACGTTTATCACAGAAATGTAGAAAACATGCATATAGATTGAGATCTTATATCTTGAAAAAGAATAGGAATCGATTATATTAACCTGCTATTAGAATAGAAAGAAGAGATTTAGAATTGAGTATTGAAATTAATAGAATGAACAGTTGATGAAATTAATTCCTAGGTTGTTTTTATTATTGATTCTTAAGTAGTGATTCATTTTTTTGTTTCCAGTTCTTTAATTTTGGTTCATAGATTATAGGATTTCTTTTATTTTTAATTGTTCACTTAAATTTTAATTAACCAAATAGAATTCAAAAATCAATTAGTGGTACTTGGGAGATAGTCTTTGTGGGACGATCTCCGTTCTTACGGAATTTACTACTTGACACGACTACGTATACTTGCGTACAGAAATTATAGATCAAGTTTTTTCACAACCGATAAGTTACCTGACGATCGAAAGGGCACAAGAAAGTTGCTATATCAAGCTCCGCGACAGTTATGGTTGAAGGGACTCTATATCGACGAGGGCATTTGCTACCCCTCCTACAATGTGTTTTGCCCGAGGAAGCGCAGACTATCTTGCAAGAAATACATGAAGGCTTCTGCGGAGACCATGCTGGGGGGAAAAACCTGACTTTGAAGGTACTGAGACAGGGCTATTTTTGCCCACGTTTACAAAGGAATTGATCTCGTATGTGCATAAATGTGACAAATGATGTAACGACCCGAATTTGCTAATCAGGCTTAGGGCCTTGATTAGTGTGCCTGGAGGGCAATAAGTGGTTTAATATGCTAATATGTGGATTTATGTGTATATATGATTATGATGCATGTTTAGTTAAGTTAAATATGAATGTGGACCCCATCTGGATATTAGGGGTATAAATGTGATAAATGTTATACATATGTGATATGTCTGTGTGGCTCGGTCCGAGACAGTCCTGGTGAGCGGTTAGTCAGAAAGTCACAACAGGGTTGAGATTCGAACTCGGGGCGAGTCGAGGGGTAATTTGGGTACTAGGTGTTATGGGATTATCGGGACATGAAAATAAATATTTGGAGAGATATTTTAGGATAGAATGTCTAGGCGGGAATATTGGGGAAATTTACCATTTTCCCTCGGGGACGTTTTGGTACCCCGAGCCTTGAGGTAACTCTTTAGACTTAAGTCAAACAAAACAAAAAGAGGAATTACTTAGAAACTCTAAGGAAACCGGCTTACTCTCTTTTCTTTCAGCTGAGGATAGTTTTATCTCTACCTTTCTCATTCACTCTCTAAGATAAACACAAGGGAAACTTAAGGGAAATTAACTTAAAGCTAAGGGATTTCAGCTTCGGAAATTTAAGGGAACTTGAAGCTTGAAGATTGAAGCATAAGGGGGACTAGTTCGGAAGCATAATTCAGCAAGAGGTAAGTTCTAGCCATTAAGGTTTGGTCTTGAATTTCTGCTGGTTTTGTGGATTGCATGTTAGTCAAGATTGGTTTACTTTTTGAGAATTTTGGCTGAGTCTTGAAGTAGGATTCAATGGGGTTTTGGTGTTATTACTAAGCTGAAATAATTGTGTTAGTTATCTGGGTTTAATAGATGAGTTTTGGGTGAATTGGCTTTAGGAAAGGTGTGGAAAAATGGTGGAAAAATATGGGTTTGGAGGTGAGAGTCGCGGCCCTAGGAGGGGTGCGCCACGGCCCGTGTGCGCACGCGGCCATGGGTGGCCGAGAGGTTCATGCGTGCCACAGCGCTTGGGGCGTGCGCCGCGGCCCGTGTGGGGGTCAGTGTGGTGCTAGCCTCTGTTTCGAGGCTAGTCGCGGCTCTTGTGGGCGGGGCCGCGGCCCTTAGTGCCAGTCTGAGTTTTTAAGGGTATTTTAAGCTTGGGAACTCAAGGGGTAAGGCTCGGGATGGATTTTATCACCCGGATCGATAGAATTCAAGGTCTCGGAGGTTAGGGTTATGGCTCAAAGTTGTTTAGTGGATTAGAATTTGATGGATGGACATTGTTGATGTGTTGTGACTAGGGATTCGGCGAGGCTCACGTTAGAGGACTGTGCTCGGGGCATCGGTGCTCAGAAAGCTCGGAACTCAGGTAAGAAAACCCTTGTTCCCATAGAGCTTGTGTGCAGGGCTGAGCCCAATGTATTTGAATAGAATTGATATGCAGGGCCGAGCCCAATATGTTAGAACTGCGGGGCATATCCCTTTAACTGAATATGCTAGAATTCTATACTTCCTTGATATGCTATGTGTATTATGGTGTGAATGATCAGCTAGAGCCGGGAACGGTGTAGACCGAGAATGGCGAAGGGCCAGGAACGGCGTTGGGCATGTTGAGTGCAGGGCCGAGAACGGCAAGGGGCCAGGAGTAGCGTTGAGCACGTGGGTGCGAGTTGTCAGGGCGGGTCCCTAAAAGGATACTTGGGTTATCCTCACGGCGTGGTCCGCGAATCCAGGGCTTTGTAATGCCTAGGACAGCTAGGCCGTATACGTTAGCCAATTGGTGGCCCGTTTATATGCCTGATATATATATAAATGTTGCATATGTTATCTGTTTATGGGTTTTCTTGCTGGGCTTCAGCTCACAGATGCTCTGTGGTGCAGGTAAGGGTAAAGAGAAGATCAACCAACCATGAGTACAGCAGGCGTGAGGCGGCGTGTACATGTTTGGCCAGCCTGGCTGCCACAGCCAGATGATTTGGGAGATGCTTGTAAACGAACATAGATTTTGTCATTTAGCCGACTTAGTACAGTTTTTATGTTGTAAATATTTCTAAACTGTATTTTTGGATCTCAGGGGTCAAACTTTTATGATTTTCAATGATATGGAGTTAATCCTAAATTTTTCCTCTGTTTATGGCTTAATTACACTGTTTGACTTAAAACCTCGGTTAGTGAGTTGAAAGTGTGATTTTAAACTCACTTAGTAATGACTCTAAGGAAGTAGGGTGTTACAAATGACAACGTTTAGCCATAACTGCCTGAGCAGCACCCATTAAGCTAACCATGATCTCATCCCCTTGGCCATTTGTAGTATGGGGAATTGACTTGATTGGTTCTTTGCCAACAGGAAAAGGAGGAGTTTGTTATATTATTGTCGTCATCGATTACTTCACAAAGTGGGTGGAGGTCGAACCTCTGGAAACCATCACCTCGAAGAGAGTCGTGGATTTTATTGTAAAAAATATCATATGTTGATTTGGGCTCCAGAAAAATATCGTGTGTGACAACAGAACTCAGTTCGATATTGATCTCTTCACAAACTTTTGTGAAAAATATGGCATAACCAAGAGTTTTTTGTTGGTAGCATACCCGCAGGCCAATGGGTAGGTCGAGGCAGTAGACAAGACCATAAAGGCATGCTTAAAGAAGCGATTAGATTAAGCCAAGGGACTATGGCCCGAGAAGCTCGCGCAGGTACTCTAGGCTTATATAACCTCACATTGAACCTCCACGGGACATACCCCTTTTTCTCTGACCTTTGGAAGTGAAGCTATGCTTCCGATTGAGGCGCACGGGACGACCCATAGACAGAAAACCTTTGATCGAATTCAGAACCACAAGCTACTCAGTGCATCCCTTGATCTGATTGAGGAAAAATGAGAAGCGTCATAATTGCAGCTCGCCCATATTCAGTAGAAAATCACTTGTTACTTCAAATCGAAGGCAAAAGGACACAGACTCAAACTAGGTGATTTGGTTCTCCCGATGGTGTTTTTAGCAAGTAGAAATCCCAAGGACGGTGTGTTAGGGTCGAACTAGGAAGGACCATACCAGATCATGGAGATCCTGCTTGAAGGGACTTCTAAGCTAGCCCGGTTAAGTGGAGAAATAGTTCCATGGACCTGGAATGCCCTACACCTTAAAAAAGACTATAATTTTTTTTGTTGTATTTAATGTTTTTGGAATTAGTGTTCATGTAAGGCTTATCTATAAAAGTCATTTCATTTTAATAACAATTGTATAATTACGTAATCAATTTTGTTGTTTTATTATCGCGGGGTCATTTTGTAAAAGCAACCTAGAACATTTATAATTTCTGGTCGCTTGGGGGGCACATAACCGAAGTGAGCTTTCAAAAGGGTTCAGTGTATTCAGATAAAGCATGAAACTTAGAGTTTGGAAAAATTGATTATTCAACGGCTTTTTAAAGCTCGAATTTTCAAAATAATTATGAATACGAAATAAGTTGAGAAATTTGTAAAACAAAACCCATGGATATAACCAGGTCCGAGGCCTGAATGTTAATAGGTACAATGCCATTAAGCATACTAAAAACCCCTGGATACGACCATGTCTGAGGCCTGGTTCTTAACAGGTATAACAGAATTAGGCGGATAAAATCTTGGATATAACTAAGATATTGACTAAAATAAATTAGTCAAGCAATCAAAAACTTATTGCGATCTAAAAACAACCCCTAAGATTTTAAGTGTACAAGAATTCATAATTCACAAACATGAGAGAACGGTATACTAAGGGGAACACAAATAGATTGCAAATCAAATATGTATTTAAAAACATGAATATTGTCTCGACGAGGGAAAAAACCTCGATCTGAGCTGAAAGGAGATTGTTTTAATCTCTAGGGACTTGGTTACAAAATACAAAATAAAGTAAAGGAGTCATTGCGTTCCGTCAAATTGCTCAGAGGATGTCACTTCCTCACCATCCCCTTCAGCAGCATCAGAAGCCTTGACAGTCTCAAAGGGTTCCTGTGAGAATTAAATCTTGAATTTGGCAAGGTAAGGTTCCCAAAACCCTGCCTGCACGAAGGAGAAATTCTTGTCCTGGTTGAAATCCCAGCACCGGTAAAGCATCTCCTCCATTAAGTTCAACGACTCTGTAATCTTCAACCTCGCCCTCTAAACCTCCTCCTTGGCTTTGGCCTCGACCTCTTCAAGCTTCTTTTGAAGGCTATCAATCTCTACATGTAGCTGGTCCAGTCAACAACTCACTTCCATGACCTGATTCTTAGCAATCTGCTCGCCCTCCTGGGAAGCAGTCAAGGTAGCCTTTGCAGACCGCTCGCTCTCCTGGGAGGAAACCAGGGCGGCTTTAGCAGACCGCTCGCTCTCTTGGGCACCGATCAGGGTGGCTTGGAGCTCGTCACTCCTAGCTCGGACCTGAGCAATACCGCGAAGTTGGGCCGGGATAGACTGCAAAAGGAAAAGGCAAGTCAAGGTTAGTAAAAAAAGAAGTGACAAAAAAGGTACTATAGAAGAAATGAAGGTGGCTCACGGTGAGGTTAATTCCCATGGTGAACTCAAGAATGTCTTCGGGAGTATGCTCCTCTATGGCCCTCGGATCCTTGACATTGGCTCTATACGCATGGCCCACCATATGGCTCACCATCTCGTATACAATCCCCCGAAATGCTTCAGAGATTCTTTCTAGCTCGATTGGCTTCCCCGGGATGTGAATAGAGGGGACCTGAGCAGGTGGGGCTTCGCCTTGAATCACTTAAGAAACTGAAGGAGGTGCATGTCGAGGGAGAAGAAGAGAAGCCTCGAGAACTATGACTACTGTTACCGAGGCTAGTGGTTGAGTCTGCTATTGCTGCTCCTGCGTGGAGCTGGCACCTTTATCTTTGACAGAAGACCCGATGGAAGTTCTAGTCTTGGAAACATGTTTCTTTGGCACCCTGGGCCTTTTCACCACGGACCCAGCTTTGACCCTGCCGGCCTTGAAGGTACCCCATAAACCTGAGGCATCTGGAAAATCCATCTCTTCACCTAAAAAGAAATGAGAAAAAGATTTAGATACAAGGGATTGTTAGTCAAAATAGTGCAAAGATAAGAACAGAGCAAGAACCCTACCCTCCGAGCTAAGGGAAGAATCTACTACAATAAGCTCGAGGTTATGAACTGGACTAGGTATAACCTCTAACTCCTGGACTACCGGAGGTGGGGGAGAGTCTAGAATTATTACATCTCGGGTCCTAAGGGGTTCAGGCTCTTCTTCTGAGCAAGAGTCATCTACGAACTGCCTAAATCCGGTGGAAAATACACCCTGGCGTAAGGAAGGCCATGTTCTACGATTTGTGCCATATTCCTCAAAAATGGTGGACCTAAAGTGGAGGGTTTTGTCAACCACAATGGATCATCTGGGGTAGCTATGGTCATATCGTATCACCAGATGGTCCACACACTGAAGGAGTGTTATGTTCAGGTCCGGGTCAGAAGGATGTCGACTAATGAGTTGATGCGGGTTGAAACGAATTAGCCTAAAACTGGCAGTAGCCTGATCTACTTCTCTATATGGGTTACCTTGGTCGAAAGTGATGGATGTTTCCTCGGACTCATCTCGATCTGGATCAGGACCCTGATCATCCTTAGGAACTCACCTCTTATGCACAAATGACGCCACATCCTCTTCCTGCTCGGTGTCTTCAATGACGGGCGGGACTTCTGGAGGAGGAGGAAGCTCAGGAAGTACAAGAGGCGGACCTCGAATCCTGATAGCCAGCGTCTGGCCTTTATGAACCAGATTGCAGGCCACCATGGTAGCATCATTCACTACATGTCAAAAGTTCGCCCTGTCCTCTTGAATATACCTGCACAAAGAACAAACTCAATTAGAAGGATTAAACTAAAAATAATGATAAGAGAGTTCACGTACATAATTCAAAAAGTTAGGAGACTTATGAGGGCAGTAGAAGTATCAACGATAACAATTCTTGAACAAAATCGACATAAAGAATTGGTCTTTATAGTCATTTGGATGACTGGGGAGGTTAGTAATGGAAGCCGAGTTGGGGAAGCAAGTAAGGTTGTAAAAGTCATCACCTTGCCCTTTCTGATCAAGACTGGCCTTGAGAAAGAACAAGTACATAATATCAGTCGGGGTGGGGACCTCCCACTCATGCCTCAAAAACAAATATTTTAATGCTGCCAAAAGTCAATAGAAGTTTGGGGGGAGCTGGAACGGATCCAATTCGATGTAGTTCAAAAACTCTACGAAGTACTGGTCTAATGGGAGGAAAACTCTTGCCTTCAGGTGCTCATCACTCCAAGCCCCAAAGTTGTCTTGAACAGGGGCGTAGCTCCGCTCTCCTTCCAACGGAGGTCGAGCGAGGAGGCCATCATTTCCCAACTCGATCCCATGACCCAACAATATCTTGTTCACTTTCCCTTGCGACGTTATTCGGAACACAATGTGCTCGGCTTCAAAAAAGGTCTTAGGGTCAATAACAATCTCCCTCTCCACCACTAGGTCGAAGTGAGGAATTGGACGCAATCTACTTGTCCTTAATCTTTTTTTTGGTGGGGCCATGATCTAGCTTGCCTAACGACAAAGCGGCCTATTAATGGCGACCTAAGATAAAGACTAGCGACGGCGATAAAGGTATGGCAACCCAAGGGTTTGAGCGGTTTAATCTTGGTGATTCAAAATTTGCATGAGCTAAGATATGTCCTAGCACTAACGCGTGTTTCCACGCGCAGTGCACGTGCTATGGACTCGGGAAATTCCCTGATACTTTGGGATTTAAGTGTCAGAACCATTAGACCCACTACTTTTCTTTTGAAAGCGGTTTGATGCAAGACACCACCTAAGTACAAAGATCATGGTTGTCCCACCATCTCATGTCAAATTAGGGAACAGGAATTTGGTCAAGCCCCTCTAGACTTAGGAACAAGTGTAAATATCATGCCATATTCAATATACTTGCAATTAGGTCTAGGAGAACTCAAGCCCACATCTATGGTGCGCCAATTGGTCGATCGATCAGTCAAGAAACCTCAGGGAATAGTAGAAGATGTTTTGATTCATATTGAAAAATTATATTATCCTATTGACTTTCTCATATTGGATACTCAATCTGAAGTGAGTATAGAGTCCAAAATTCCCATCATTCTCGGTAGACCTTTCCTCGCAATAGCAAATGCACTCATTAACTGTAGGAATAGTCTCATGAAATTCTCTTTTGGGAACATGACTCTAGAAGTGAATGTTTTCCACATCGGTAAACAACCACCTGATAACGATGAGTATTTCCAATCATATATGATCGATACACTTATTTCAGAAGAGGTCGAAGCGAAATACACATCTAATCATTTTAATCAGATCTTCCAAATTTTAGAAAGTTCTGAGCTTGATGAGTCTAAAATAAACCCTGAAATCTTCAAACACTCACAGGCTAGAAGAACCATGTTTTGGAATCCAATCTTTGAGGAACTCTCTCAAGATCGAGAAACACCAAAACCCTCCATTGAAAAAGCTCCTCAACCAAAGTTGGCCCAACTTCTCGACGGTCTTAAGCATGTTTTCCTGGGAGCTGAAACCACTTTTCCTATCATAATATCCTTCTAGATCAATGCCACACAAGAGTGCCAACTCATGAATGTGTTGCAAGAACAAAGTGATGCATTAGGATGGGCGATAGCTGACATCAAAGGTATTAGTCCTTTAATTTGATCCCATCACATTCAATTGGAAGACGGGGCTATACCACATCGTGACCCTCAAAGAAGATTGAACCCAACGATGAAGGAAGTAGTAAAGACTGAAGTCTTCAAACTTCTTGATTATAGAATAATCTATTATGTTGCTGACAGTAAATGGGTTAGCCCAACTCAGGTTGTTCCTAAGAAATTAGGGGTAACAGTGGTACAAAATGAAAAAGGGGAACTTGTGCCTACCAAGGTCACAATTGGGTGGTGCATGTGCATTTATTATAGAGAATTAAATGCAGCCACCTGCAAAAACCATTTTCCACTTCCATTCATCGATCAAATATTGGAACATTTGGCGGGTCATCCTTTTCTATAGTTTTCTTGATGGTTATTCAGGGTATTACCAAATCAAGATTGCCTTAGAAGATCAGGATAAGACCACATTCACTTGTCCTTTTGGTACTTTTGCCTTCTGGCATATGCCATTTGGCCTGTGCAATGCTCCAGCCACTTTCCAACAATGCATGATGAGCATATTTAGTGATATGATCAAGAAATGTATGGAAGTATTCATGGATGATTTGAAAGTCTTTGGAGATTCCTTTGAATCAAGCCTTCTCAATTTAAAGTCTGTGCTTAAACGTTGGAAAGAGAAAGGCTTGGTACTCTACTGGGAAAAGTGTCATTTCATGGTGCCATCAGGCATAATCTTGGGGCATGTCGTGTCGGAACGAGGAATTGAGGTTGATCAATCAAAGATTGAACTCATATCAAAGCTGCCCACCCCCAAGACTATTAAAGATATTTGATATTTTCTTGGGCATGCAGGATTCTATAGGAGGTTCATACAAAATTTCTCGAAAATTGCTCACCCTTTGTCAAACCTCCTAGCAAATGATGTCGTGTTCAGTTGGACAGCTGAGTGTGAGGAATCTTTCTGAATGCTCATTGCAAAACTCACTTCTGCCCCTATCATTCAACCACCAGATTGGAAATTACCGTTCGATGTCATGTGTGATGCTAGAAATTATGCTATAGGGGTCGTCTTAGGACAAAGAAGTGAAGGGAAGCCCTTCGTTGTCTATTACGCAAGTAGAACTCTTAACAGTGCTCAGATGAACTATTTTACTACTGAAAAAGAGTTACTTATTGTAGTATTCGCACTTGACAAGTTTCGTTCCTACCTAATTGGTTTACCTATCACAGTCTTTACTGACCATTATGTCTTAAAATACCTCATTTCCATAAAGGATGCTAAGACGCATTTAATTAGGTGGATCCTTCTATTATAGGAATTTGATCTGACCATAAAGGACAAGAAAGGAGTTGAAAACGTGGTAGCGGACCACTTATCTCGTCTTGAATTTTCTGATTCTGCTGATGGCCCAGCCATTCGAGATGACTTCCCTGATGAACATCTCTTCGCAATCACTAAGTTGCCATGGTATTCTCATAACGTTAATTACTTAGTGACTGGTGAACTTCCAACTGCATGGAGTGTACAAGATAAACATAAATTTTTGGTCGAGGTTTGTAACTTCTATTGGGACGATCCATATCCTTTCAAGTATTGCCCAGACCAAATTATGAGACGTTGCATTCCAGATGATGAAATTTTTAGTGTCTTGAAATTTTGTCATAATGAAGCTTGTGATGGTCATTTTTATATGAAAAAGACTACTGCAAAAATCTTACAGTGTGGTCTTTACTGGCCCACTTTGTTCAAAGACACTAACAATTTCTGTCGAACATGTGAAAGGTGTCTGAAATTAGGTGCTCTGTCCCGGCGACATATGATGCCACCCAATTCTTGTAATAGAAATATTCGATTGTTGGGGGATAGACTTTATGGGACCATTTCTACCTTCTTTTGTCTACCTTTACATTCTCCTCGCCATAAACTATGTCTCAAAATGGGTGGAAGCTGTGCCTTGTCGAAATAATGATAACACAACTGTTGTGAAATTCTTAAAAGAAAATGTGTTATCTAGGTTTGGCACACCACGAGCTATCATAAGTGATTAAGGCACCCATTTTTGCAACTATTCTTTTAAGACCTTAATGCAAAAG
This sequence comes from Humulus lupulus, assembly GCF_963169125.1. Taxonomy (NCBI): domain Eukaryota; kingdom Viridiplantae; phylum Streptophyta; class Magnoliopsida; order Rosales; family Cannabaceae; genus Humulus; species Humulus lupulus. The sequence continues at coordinate 17,418,087 of NC_084801.1, read as the reverse complement.
TATGGTGTAATTCATAAGGTTGCATTTCCTTATCACCCACAGACAAATGGCCAAGATGAGTTAGCCAACCGAGAAATTAAGCAAATCTTAGAAAAGATGGTTAATCCTGACCGCAAAGATTGGTCCTCACGGCTTCTCGATGCTCTCTGGGCATACCGCACTGCTTACAAAACTCAGCTTGGTATGTCTCCTTATAGGCTAGTCTATGGTAAAGCCTACCACATTCCTGTTGAACTGGAACACAAAGCTTATTGGGCAGTTAAAAGCCTGAATTTTGATAGTAAGGCGGTAGGACTCAATCGTAAGCTTCAATTGTCAGAAATTGAGGAGTTAAAGAACGATGCTTATGAAAACTCTAGGATATATAAGGCCAAAATGAAAGCGACCCATAACAGGCGGATCCTAAGAAAAGAATTTAAGCCAAACCAACAAGTGCATTTTTATGACTCTTGTTTGCATCTCCACCGTGGCAAGCTGAGATCAAGGTGGACTAGCCAATATGTTGAGAAAACTGTCTTTCCCAACGGTGTTGTTGAGGTCGCAAACCCAACATATGGGAGAGAATTCAAAGTAAATGGCCAACGACTGAAACACTACATAGAGAGGTGACCTAGCCTGAAGAAGTCACTCTCGTGGAACCGGTTTACCAAGTCTGAGTAGTATTCCAAATTGTTTGTACATAAGTTTGTTTTCTGTTTATTTCCCTTTTGTCATTTTATTTTATTTGTTATCATTTTGTTTTTTCATATTTTTTTTCATGTTTTAGAGAATCAATATTCGCTCTATCACTCGACGCTCGATATCCAGGTGTTCTCTTTCCATGCTCTTTTACATTTATTATATATTGAGACATTAAGGACACTGTCAGATTTTGGTTGGGGGTGGTAAGCATATTCATGCACGTTCATGTTGATTTTTGTCATATTAATATTTTCACGATCAAATTTTTTAAAAATTACTTATTTATTCTTGCAAAATGTTACTTTTGAGTCAATTTTTGCTATCTGTATTACGAAAAGTTTCTCTAGAGTTACCTAATGCACATGCCAAACGATGTGGTAAGATGGTTGTTAGCACATATTTGCTTAGAAATTTTCCATGTTTAAGAATTCATTCTCTTCTGTAAGAGGTGAGACTTGAGAAAACAACTTTAAAAAATGTTATTGATTCTTAGAAATGGTTATAATTATTTGGACAAGGTATTGTGGTATGAATGGATGATGTTTTAGGGATAATATTTTCTATAGAAAAATCTTATTAGAGAGCCTTTTATTATGTTCTTCATAAAAAAAAGAGAGAGACGAAAAAAAAGACAAAATATATATATATAAAAAAATAAAAATAAAACACAAGAGCAATAGTTCTATCATTTTCAATTATGTTGTCTCTTGTGTTAAAAAAAAGTGTGTTTATTAATTTCATGTTTTATTTTATGGCTCTTAGAATAAATGTAAAGATTGTCTATTTAACTTAGAATTCCTGAAAAACTGGTTTTGTGGTACTCTTTATGGTGGTTGTCCAAATAATTTATTTCCTATTTTCGTTTCAATGATTATTTAAAAGTTTTTCTTAAATATATATATTTGATGAGTGCTTACTTCTTTTCCAACTCCATGAGAGAAACCCTTACCTTTAAATATTTTCAATTACATGAGAGGTTAATGGAGTTGAGACTTTTACTTGGCATAATTTTGAAGGCTTTATGTGCTATGGTTTGCGGTAAGAAGGTTCAAGTTTGGTGCACACACTCACAACTCTAAATTTATTCAAAGTAATTTTGATAACTCTTGTTGACTTGTTACTAACATTTTGTGTTAATACTTAAGTTCTTTTATAATTTTTGACCTGAAATATATCATGTTGACATTTATTATTTCGTTGAATTGCTAGAGACTAGCAATAAGCTGGTTGAGGGTTGTGATTAGTGTTCAAAAGTATCATTTTATTAGTCTTAAAGTTTAAAATTAATTAAGTTTTAATTAATATTTTCATGGATTTATTGTCATATATTTTATATTTGAAAATATTAATTTTAATTTAATTTGTGTTTAATTTTCAGGAAATAAAATGTATTTTGACACAAAGAAAAAGAAAGAAGAAAGAAATAATTAAAATTGAAGAAATCATGAAAAAATGGCATTTTTGACAAAATTAGGCCCAAACGGAGCCCATGCCCAAAGTCTTCAACAACCCAGCCTAGCCGAGCGAGCCAAGTCGAGCCAACAGCCGCCATGTGTCCCTGCGCTTGCCACACCTGCCGCCTGACGCGCGCCTACCAACTGCTGCCACCTCCTAAAACGCCAACCTGAGCCTACCACGCGTCCCACTGCCTGGCGGCTGCTCCTCGCGCCCTAACAACACAGCTACCACTCCACTACCAAGCCAATCAGCACACGCCACGTCACCCTCCTTGTCCCCCACTCCATCAGCAACATCTTTCCAAAGCCAATACGAGTCCAACACGTGTCCCACTTGTCCCATTTTGCATCAATTTTTTTAGCCACTTTCCCACTATTTTGTACACGATTTTACACATTTTGGGTCCTATTTCCACTATAAATAGAGAGCCAAATGGAGGAAAAAATCATCAGAATGTGGAATTAAGTGTGGAGAGTACAGTTAGAGAGAAAAGCATTATTTTTCCTATTTTCTTTCATTTCTTTTACATTTTTTGAGTGAAAACAATGCCTATTTTAGGCTAAATTCTCTTGTGGAAATGCTAGAGTGAAGTTCATGTTTTACATTATATTTTTAATATATTGATTCTTTATTTTGTTCTTCATTTCTATATCTTTGTTACAATTAAATTTATTTTCTTCTAATTTTTATTCTAAATTTATTAGTGTCTTTTACACAAGTATAGTCTTGTTCTTCTTATGTAATTTAGGCTCTTGATTTAATTTGTTATATTATATGCTTTTTATTGCATTCTGTCATTGATATTTTGTCGCTCTAAGGTATATAATATGGTAGGTTTTTAAAATTAGAAGTTAGTATAATTTAATTAAGAACATATTTTAAGGTGAGCTTTATTATATTTATTTTCCAACTATAATTAATGGTGTAGAATTATAGTTGAGTAGAATGAATCAATTTTATTAAAAAATATATATATATGTTTGCATTAATGAAACTTATGCCTTCCATATTTTTTCTCTGATTCTAATTCCTCAATTTTGTTTATTTAGTGTTTAAAAAATATATATTCTTTTTCAAAGTTACATTATTTCAAAGTTTATTATTTCTAATTTACTAATCTTTCTTCTTACTTGTACTTTACCTCTCTGTGGATACGACATAGCCTGATTACTACTGCGACCTCTTAGGAGTTTATACGGCGATATCACAAGGCTTGGCAAAATATCTAATATTAAGCCATATAAAGATTTTTAAGCTATTATTTTAATTATTTAACTATATTTAATTAACTCTAAAATGTTGCTATAAATGGTGACTTAAGTCTGGGGTTATCAAGGAAGTGTGAAAAAGCATAAAACCTAGACTCAAAGGAGACCTATTGTGGCCACCCATCACTACTCTCTTCTTCTCCATAATTTTCCCATCTCATGTGTTGAGAATTCCCACCCTAGTTTAGGTGATCAAAGGAAATTGTGGAAAAATTTGTAGTTTGAAGATCCAGTCCAGTTCACTCTCTTGTTATTACTCTGTGACTGAAAGAAACAAGTGTTAGAGAGAGTGAAGGAATGAGTCTCAATATCCGCTGCGTAAAAGTAAGATTCTTAAACTCTGTTATTTGATTTACTTTATGAATTTATTAGAAACATGTTTCTATGTTATTTTATATATTAATTTGTTTAATATATGAAACATACATGAAAATATTAATGATCCTATAAAATATATTCCTAACAACTGGCCTCAGAGCCTTGGTAATCAATATTTTCATGCATAAATATGTTTAATGAATTTTGAGATATGTTTATCATAATTGATTGGATTTTGTTTTAGTATGAAGCATATTGTATTTATGTGTATTTGTTGCAATTTTTTTGTTGGTTTTAGGATTGAAAGACTGCACAGAATTAAAAAAAAATTGGGAGTGATTGGGCAGTTTGTGTGCCAAGCACACAGTAAAAAGTCGTCGGGGGGCCCATGGTTGTACGACAGCCCCGTGTGGGACCTGCGGCAGGCTTTTTTCACCAAAAAAAATTGCCAAAAATATCTTAATTTTAATTATTATCTTTTTATTAATTTATTTTTTTAATTAATCCAATTGTAAAAATATCTTCTTTTAATACCATGTTGATAAAATTGATTATTTTTATTCTAAAATTAGATATTGATTTTTAAAGTTATGGTAATATCTATATATTTTGGTTAAATTTGAAAATAGATATATTTTTAAATGAATAAGATATTTTGGTTGAATTTGAAAATAGATATTTTTATGATATTTTAGTTATCATAATAATAAAATTAATTATTTTTGCACAAAAATAGAAATTAGTTTTATTAATATCTATTAGATTTTTTGTGCAAGTATTCTATAAAATAAAATATCCCATAGATATTAAATTTAATTTTATTAATTTAATATATTTCATAAAATAGCACAATTGAATTAATTGTTGGTAAACAAAATTCAAATTAACCTAGTTAATTGTTGATGGATTTTATTTAAATTGACTTAATTATTTTTGTAAAATTGTAATTAATTATGAATTTTGTGTAGATAAATTCTAGATTAATTAATTATGATATTTTTGCAAATTTGATAAATTGTGATTTTTTTGCATAAACACATAGATATTGCTCATTTAGTAACATTATTAGGATATTCAATTATGTGACATATCTATGAATTATATGTAAATTTTTTTTTGCAATTGGGCTTATATGCATATAGTGGCTCATATGTTTATATATATATATATGTGGTTTTGGTTACCAAATGAAATATTCATAAAGTGATAGGTTTTATTTGGGCTCATTAGAAAATCTAAAGTTTAAATTCCTAAATTCCTCTCTTGTGGGTGATTCCACTTGTGAAGACCTATTTGTTTTGCATGTTAATAATGAGCCTAATCAATTAATAAAAATTTATAAAACGAAGGTTTAAATTCCTGTCTTTTGGGCCTTGTGTGGAAATTAGAGGGCCTTAGTAGTGGGTACAACATACTAAACTCAGCCCTCTTCCATACAAACTCAATTGTTAAGGCTCATTTACCTGAGTTGGACTTAATTGTCTTAGGTTTATTTTTTTTTTCTAGGTAGTTGAATCTGTTAATTAGCAACAAATTAATTCTAATTTAATTGAAATTGTTCAATGTGACACTTTAGAATTAATAGAAAACTATATGACTTTGGTTTTAAAATTTATTTTACAAATTAATTTTTGAAGAACCTTAGTCATTATTTTCGAGAAAAAAAAATATAATAAAAATACTTAACTTAATCATATAATGAGCTTATTTTAATAATTATATTCGATCTCCACTGTTAGTTTAATAAGGTCGATAGCTTAATAGGGCCTCGAGACGCTTTGATTTGTCCCCCTATGGAAGGTGTTCATTAGTTATTTTAACAATGTTAGATTTCGAAAGATAGATAATTATAGGTCAAATTCTAATAGACTCACCCCAACGATGACTGCTAGGACTAAATCTATGATTGTCAAAACTGTGGGTCAAGCTCATAATATAAGAAATTTTGTTTTCTTATTTTGATCGAATAGTAGTTTGTTAATAACAGTGTCCATTATTGAATGAGTTTACAACTCTATTTAACTAGTGGCATTTTTTTACTCTCGCCAACCAGGACAATGATATCATAGATTAGTTAAAAACCTAAAGAAATAGAGATATGAATGTTTATGGTATTTTTTCAAATATCTTAGATATATTTTGTATATGTTGTGTTATTTCTTAAATTTTGTGTAAATAGAAGTTTTATTGAGCAAAAGTGATTTATTTCTATTTTATTGATAATTTGTAGTTTTAATTATGGTTGTGTCTACTCTCATCCTTTCTCAATTATCGATGGAGAAACTCACTAGAGAAAACTTTCTTAAGTGGACGCAAAATATCAACATTGTGTTGATTGGTGACAACTCCAAGCTCGTCATGACTAAGGAATCCCTGGAAGTTCCAGCTGAAGGAGCTACCAAGTCTGTAAGAGACAAATACAAGTGTTGGCAGGCGATTAACAACAAGGCACAATACTACATGTTGACTAGTATGGTCGACACATTCAAGACAAATATGGAGAATGTCGAGACAGCCTATGAAATCATGGATCAGCTCCAAGACATGTTCGGGGAAATGTCTGTGCAGATCGTTTTAAGGCCACCAAGAAGTATGCCAATGATCGAATGGCATCGTCTCAGCACGTTTGTGATCACCTGATCAAGATGACAAACTACTTTCAAGAAGTTGAACAGCTTGGAGCTTCAATAGATGAGGAGACTCAAGTCACCTTAATCCTCAACACTCTCTCTCCACCTATCCTACCGTTCACCACCAACTATGTGTTGAATAATCTTGATTATGGTTTGATGCAACTCATGAACGAGCTTCAGACTACTAGTGTTGTTGCTGATCCAACTAAGGCTGAAGCTAACCTAGCTTCATCTTCAAAAGCTGGAAACAAGAAGAAGGGTGGACATAACACCAACCCCAAGCCTGCAAATATGAGTTCACAACCAGATGCACAAACGCCTAAGGAGAAGAAAAAGAAGAACAAGAACGGTAAAGGTAAATGATTTCACTACAATGATAATGGGAATTGGAAATAGGATTGCCCCAAGTTTCTAGCAGCGAAAAACAAATCTAATGATTATAGTCCATTTATCTTAGAAACATGTGTTTTAGAGAATGATAAATCTACTTTAATCATTGATTCTTAATCTACTAACCATGTTTGTAATTCTTTGTAGCTTCTTGAATCGTGGGAGGAGGTGGATGAAGGGGGCTTAAAACTTAGAGTTGGGAACGGAACGTTCGTTGCGGTCGAAGCTAGAGGAATAGCTTGCCTAATGTTCGGAATAAATATTTAATTTAAAATGGTGTATTTTTTATTCCAGATTTTAGTAGAAATTTAATTTCAATTTCCATGTTGCAATCAGAGCAATTTGTTATGACTTTTACAAGTTCGAATATTTTTTTTCAATGGATCACAATTGTGTATCGCATGTTTGGAAAACAAGCTTTATATTATGTGACCTGATGAACCCCTCGTGTTTAATAATGAATTATTCAAAGTAGCTAAACCTAGGACCGATAAACGTCAAAAGATCGATAACGATAATATGACGTATTTATGGCATTTGAGACTAGGTCACATTGGCTACGATAGGATTCAAAGACTTACAAAGGATGGACCTTTGAGGGAACTCACCTTAGGTGAATTACATGTCTGTGAATCATGTCTAGAAGGCAAACTGACCAAGTGTTCATTCTCTGTAGGGGTGATAGTGTAATGCCCCAAATTTCCTAATAAGGTTTAGGACCTAGATTAGGAAGTCGGGAGGGCCATAATTGATTTATTATGCTATTCAAAGATTATATGCATGTTTATGTGAATTATATCATTATATGATGATAAATGCATGCATATGGGTCCACATTTAATTATAAGGGCATTTCGGTAATTTGGCTCGTTGAGGGCGTGATTGTGTATTTTCATGCATGTGGGTGAATTATAAATAATATCACATAATGTATGGATTGGTTCGAGCCATTCGGCATGAGACGATCATGGAATGCAAGTTTTCGGTCTAGTCATAACGAGATTAAGTTCGGGGCTCGGAGTGAGTCTCGGGATAATTTGGTGATTAGAACGTTGCCAGGAATTAGAGGGTAACGGGATATGAATTATTGGTATTTGAGAATATTGAGAATAACGGGAATTGGAGGGTGTTAATTATAATTAATGAGATAGGCAGAAAATGACGATTTTACCCTTGGGAGTCTTTAGAAGCCTTTATTTGACCTAGGGGCAAAATGGTCTTTTCACCCCTAAGTTATAAATCAGCCCTTTGAGTTCAGAAGGCTGTGGAATTGTTGTAAACAGAGCATCATCATCCTCATCTCTCTCCCCCACCTGTACACCATTTCTCCTCTTTCTTCCTCTCAATTTTTGAGAGCCAATTTGAGGTAACAAGCTAGGAGATCAAAGGTGGGAGCTTAGAAACTTAGTTCATCCATTGAAGATGATCTAAATCAAGCTTAAGGTAAGAAATTCAGCCATGAAAGTCTCGTTATACCCTGTTTTTCTAATAAGTTTTCAGTTGAAGATTTTGATGTGTTAGTTGGGAATTAATTTAAGTTCTTGAGTTTGGTTGCTTGGGTTTTGATGAGGGTGTGATGTAGATGAGGTTTGGGGGTTGAATTTGATGTTTTGATGATGTTTGGGATTGGTTTGGAGGTTTGTTTTTCAAGGGAAATCGCAGTATGCCTCTGTGTTTATGCATGATCTTAATTGTGCTAGTAATTATTGAGTAAGCATGTTGAATGCCATGTATTTGGATATTTGACATATGATATATGTTTGGTGGCATTGTTTACTTGTATATGGTACTGGCTAGTCAGGGATACTGACCTAAGAGTCAGAAATGGCATAAGCGTCGAGAAAGCAAGGTCGAATGAAGATTAGATCTAATCGATATCAGCGTTGAATGACTCTAGGAGCATTAATGTTGGACTGACCCGAAGGTCGATGAAAATTATAAGTGCTTGGCTAGTCTATGACTAGTTAATCAAAGCCAGGGCCTAAGGCCTAGGTGACTGCTTGTCACATGGCTAGGGAACAGAGTTCCATAGTTATGACTCTAGAGTCAGGAGGAAGGTTATGTTGATGACTAATCATCATGCACCTATCTTGTTTAAGCTAGTGAAAGAATCACTTATTTATATTGGGAACAAAACCCACTTTAGTGACATGTACCACTGTCACTCCTTTATTCAGGGCTATGGTTACCGGAACCACCAGTGTTAAATCATTTATCTGATTGAGACTGACTTGATAGTCGTCCACTCAGGAGAGCATGATTCTTTATCCTGGATACCCATTGTTACGTGAATTTGTTTGCCTGCTTGACTAAGGCTATATCTGCTAGGCGTGTGCCTTATGATTTGATGACATGTTATTACTATTCATGAGCATATTAAGTTTTCTTGCTGATCTTTGGCTCACGGGTGCTATGTGGTGCAGGTAAAGGCAAAAGAAAACTGGACCATCCTTGAGTTGGAGAGCTTAGGTGACGATGTGTACATATGCAGCTGCTCGACCACCACGGCCGAGGTTTGAAGGGAAACTAGGGTTAAACCTTGTTTTGCCGCCTAGATCGGCTGGTTGTAAATATTTTCTTGTAATAGACCTCTAAATTATATTTTTGGGATCCCAATGTATATAATAAATGTTCTAATAAAACGTTATATCTTAACCAAAAATTTTAATCCCTAAACCGCTAATCATACTTAGTTACACGTTTTTGGCCAAATGACTCGATTAGCGAGTTTAGCACTGTTTACAAGACACACTGTAATGGTCCTTGGAGTTGGGGCGTTACAGATAGGGCAAAAGAACCACTTGGAATAGTACATTCAGATGTCTGTGGACCTCTGAATATGAAAGCCAAGGGTGGTTTTGAGTATTTCGTCACTTTCACTGACGACTACTCTAGATACTCGTGTCTTTACCTAATGCATAAGAAATTAGAAACATTTTCAAAGTTTCGAGAATTCCTAGCTATGGCTCAGAACCAATTAGGTAAAATTTTAAAGATCTTGCAATCTGATAAGGGTGAAGAATAATTGGATATGTAGTTTCAAGATCATTTAACTGAACTTGGAATTTTATCTCAACTTATTGCCCCGAGTACTCCGCAACAAAATGGTGTAGCGAAACGCCGTAACATAACTTTATTTAAAATGGTCAGATGCGTATTTAGTTACTCAACTCTGCCAACTTCATTCTAGGGATATGCAATTGAAACTTCAAACGACATTCTAAATGTTGTGTCGTCCAAATCAATCCCCAAAACACCTTTAGAATGCTGGAATGGTCGTGAACCTAGTTTAAGCCATTATAGAATCTGGGGGTGTCCCGCCCACGTCCTGAGCAAAATGGAAGGAAAGCTAGATCCACAAACTGAAGTTTGCATGTTTGTTGGCTATCCTAAAAGAACTCAGGGTGGACTTTTCTATAGTTATTCAGAAAAGAAAGTGTTTACTTCTACAAATGCTATTTTTCTGGAAAATGACTATGTTCAATACTTCAAACCGCGTAGCAAAGTATTTTTAGAGGATATGGTTGAAGAATTGACCCCAACCAATGTTCCATTGTCATCAATGCAAGTTGATGATAAAATTCCCACTCTTCATGTCCAACTGACGCAAGTAGATTTAAATGAAGAAAATATCATTTTCCCTGAGCAAACAGTCACGGAGCCTCGTCGTAGTGTGAGGGTTTCTAGGAACCCAGTTTGCTATGGTTTGGATGGTAAAACCAATATGGTTGTTGGTGACACTATTAACGATGATCCATTGTCTTTCAAACAAGCAATGGCTATCCCTAAAAAGGAACTATGTGTAATGCCCTGACTAATTCTAGACCTCGGACCATTAAAAACTACTAAGACATGGCTACTATTTTTGGAATACATATATACATAAAATATTATAACTTTATTAAAAATCCAAAATACAGTACAGGACCCCATTGTTTAATACATAAAAGCATAAAGAAAACATAATCTTTAATTAATTGTCCAAAACTATATGTGAAAAATAAATACATAAATTAAAGACTTAAAATAACTTCATCCTCGATCTTCCAGCAGTCCATTCAATCAGTCCATCCCTAATACACATGCCAAGATGCCACGAATCCAACCCGCCTTCCATGCTCATTTTCCTACACCATCTAAAATAAAAGGAATGAGCCTAATGTCCAGCAAGGAAAATCTACTAAAAACATATATCATAAATCATAAGACTATATCATAAAACATATACTATAAAACATATGACGTAAAAATGTATATCAATATTAATGGCCATTAACTCATTACCGTAACATGTGATAAAACCAGCTAGGTCCTCAGTCTACTAATCGAGGTAGGTTAGATCATAAAATAGTATATGATAACCCATCTAGGTCCTCAATCTACTAATCGAGGTAAGGTAAATCATAACTCTAAACCACGATAATGATATCTTGGGGTTTGCTATCTAAGAAACTGTAAGGCCCAAGCAACTAAAAACATATTCATACATATATACATAGCACATAAAATATCACATATCATAACACACATAATATAACCTATTTTCCATACCAAAAACCGGGATATTGGAGACAAGAACGGGATTAGAAAACTCCTAAAACCAACAGTAAGAATCATGAGTTTCTAAAGAAATGGAGATGAAAAGGAGATCTAAACCATCAAGATAGAAACTTATTGAAAAATCTTAAGTTTCAAGAAACTTAAACACCTAACCAAAAGCCATAAAATCAAGTTAGGATTTAAAAGAAAATAGAAGAACTATAATGAACTAAATCTGAGGATAAGAATACCTTGGATGGTCTAGGACTTTGATCTACACATCAATACTGAAATGTCACTCTATCTTACTTCCCAAGTGTTTTTAAAGCTTAGATTGGAAAGCTTTTAAATCCCAAAACCCTGGTGGTTTCTCTCTAAAATAAACTTAACAGCTTGGAGCCTCTGAAGAATGCTTGAATAATGAATAAAATGGTTGAGTACTAGGTCCTATTTATAGAGTTCAAGGAATGAAACTAACCCCTTTTAAAAAGAATAAATAAATGAATATAATTTGAATTTTTGTTTCAACAGATGCTCAGAACTCGGTCAAAAACGTTCAAGAGCAAGTCCAAGTGGTTGAGGGTTGTTTCTAGTTCGGATTCCACGTAGTTTCAAAAATCAAACCTAGGGCTGATATATCGCCTAAATATCGCCCTACCCTAGGCGATATATCACCTATACCTATGCCCCGAGCCTCCATGGTTTCGTTCGTGCGAAGTCGGCGTGTTTTTCGTATCATCCGTAGGCGACATATCAGCCCTATAGCTGCAACATAACGGCATACATTGATATTTTAAACACGTTTGTGCACATTTTCAGCACACTTGAAGTTTGTTAAAGCAACTTTGACTGAGTAAAACGTGATCCTAACAACTGCTGGAAGGTTCTAGAGCTTCTAGATTTATCCTTTGTTGAATTATTCATCTAAAATGCTTAAATCATCAATAAACATACATGTGACAAGTGTCACACTCTTAATTATTCTATCTAAACCCTAGGTTATAATAAATAATATTTCTAGGACCAGCTATATTAATCAAACCTTATGTTATAATTAATATTTCTAAATTATAGGTTAAACTTATAAAATCTATAACTGTTTCTACGAGTTTCCAACTAAATACCGGCTTGAACCAATAACCACGAAAACTAAACTACTACTACTACGTAAAATTATGAGATGCTACAAACTCTCCCTTACTTAAAAGAATTTCGTCCCTAAAATTTACTTACCAAACAATTCTAGATACCATGTTCGAATGTCTCCCTCCAACTCCCACGTTGCCTCACATTCTGAACTATTACTCCATAGTACCTTGACTATTGAAATACTCATAGATCATAATTCCTTCATCCCCTTCTATAGGATGCTAACTGGTCGTTCCTACTAACTCAGGTCTTTTTGAAGTGCTAACGTACCATACTTGAGAACGTGAGACGGGTCTGACACATATCTATGCAGCATTGAGATATGAAACACATTGTGGCTATCTACTAGAGCTGGCGACAGGGCTAATCTATATGCAACTGTTCCCACCTTGTCCAATATCTCAAAAATTCCTATAAACCAGGGACTAAGTTTGCCTTTCTTCCCAAACCACTTCACTCCCTTCATAGGAGATATCTTTATGAAGACTTGATCTCCGACTTTGAATTCCACATTTCACCGCTTGGCATCGGCATAACTTTTCTGTCAACTCTGAGCAGAGAGCATACGTTTTCTAATCAGCGCTACTGCATCCTGAGCCTCTCTAACAACTTCGAGCCCAAGAAATTGTCTTTCTCCTACCTCGTCCCAATGTAACGGCTATCGGCACCTCCTTCCATAAAGCAACTCATAGGGTGCCATACCGATTGTTTCCTGGTAGCTATTACTCTAGGAGAATTCTATAAGTGGCACTTACTCCACGATCCTCTGAAGTCTAGTACACAAGCGCGCAACATATCTTCTAAAATCTGTATGGTATGCTCGGACTGACCATCGGTATGCGAATGAAATGTCATACTGAACTTAGCTTGGCACCCATGGCTTGCTGCAAGCTTCCCCAAAATCTCGATGTAAACATCGATCCTCTATCAGATACTATGGTCTTAGGGATTCCATGCAGTCATACTATTTCTCGAACATAAATGTCTGCGTACTGGTCAACAATGTACGTAGTCTTCACTGGTAGGGAGTGAGCTGACTTAGTGAGTCTATCTATCACAACCCAAGTTGAGTCATGTTTCTTATTCATTCGTGGTAAACCTGTCACGAAGTCCATGGCTAAGTCTTCCCACTTCCATTCTGGAATACTAAGCGGTTGCAATAGGCCTGTAGGTCGCTGATGTTCTGCTTTTACTTGCTGGCATATAAGGCATTTGGACACATACTCTGCTACGTCTTTCTTCATTATCGGCCACCAGTATAGTGCCTTAAGGTCGTGAGTCACCTTGGTCGACCTCGGGTGAACTGAGTATGGGTTAGTGTGTGCCTCTTCTAAAATTTTCATCTTAATTCCATAATCATTTAGCACGCACACCCGTCCTTTATATCTCAAGAACCTCTGTCCTGATATGGAGAAATCAATAGTCTTGCCTTCTTTGACCGCAGCCATATGCGATACTAACGTGTCATCGTGCCCTTGCCTGATCTGTATATCTTCTAATAGACTTGACTTGATGGACAAGTTAGCCAGTTGACCAATAACTAGTTCTATTCTAGCATTAATTAGCTCTTGCTGAAGCGACTTTTCTATTCCGGATAATGCTACCAGATTTCCGTAACTCTTTCGGCTTAACGCATCTGCAACTACATTCGCTTTTCCTAGGTGGTATAGGATTTCACAATCATAATATTTTACTAGTTCTAACCACCTATGTTGCCTCATGTTGAGCTCTTTCTATGTGAAGATATACTTTAAGCTCTTGTGGACCGTATAAATCTCACACTGTTTTCCATAAATATAGTGGCGCCAGATTTTCAATACGAAGACCACCGCTGCCAACTCCATATCGTGTGTTGGATAGTGTTTCTTGTATTCCTTCAGCTACCTTGAGACATAAGCTATCACTTTGTCATTTTGAATCAGCACACAACCCAAACCTTGCTTTGACGCATCACAGTATACTACAAACTTGTCGTTGGGTGTCGCTACACAAAGTACCGGTGTTGTGCATAACTTATCCTTGAGCAACTGGAAGCACTCTTGACATCTATCCGTCTAGTTGAACTTTTTTTGTTTCTGGGTCAGGTTAGTAAGCGAAGTGGCTGTCTTAGAAAAGTTTTCTACAAATCTCCGATAATAGCCTGCTAGCCCGAGAAAACTTTTAACTTCAGATGCATTCGTAGGTCTTGGCCAATCCTTCACAACCTCTATCTTAGATGGGTATTCTGCAACTCTGTCTTTGGATACTATATGGTCGAGGAACGCTACCTGTGAAAGCCAAAATTTGCACTTCTTGAACTTGGCGTAAAGTTGATGCTCCTTCAGTCGCAGCATAATCAATCTTAACGTGCTCGACTTCGTCCTTGGAGTACACCAAAATATCGTCAATGAACACTTGTCCAAGTAATCCTTGAAGACCTGATTCATTAAATCCATAAATATGGTTGGAGCATTGGTAAGATCAAAAGACATAACTAGAAACTCGTAATGTCCATATCGAGTTCTAAAAGTTGTCTTTGGTATATCTTCTTCCCGTACCTTGAGCTGGTGATAACCGAATCGTAGATCAATCTTTGAAAATACAGTCACTCCTTGGAGTTGATCAAATAAGTTGTCAATCTGTGGTAGCGGGTACTTATTCTTAATTGTCACCTTGTTCAACTCGCGGTAATCTATACACATTCGCACCCTTCGATCCTTCTTCTTCACAAATAGAACCAGTGCTCCCCATGGCGAATGGCTTGGTCTGATGAAACCCAATTCTAAGAGTTCTTGTAACTGCACTTTCAACCCCTTGAGTTCAGTAGGTGCCATCCGGTATGGTGCCTTTGAGATAGGCTCGGTTCCCAATACTAGCTCGATTGTGAAGTCAATTTCCCGAGTAGGCAGTAACCCTGGTAATTTGTCCGGAAATATCTCTGGAAATTCCTTTATAATGCAGACGTCTCCAACCATTAATGGCATTTCTTGTGCCACATCCATGACGCTTGCTAAGAATGTGTGGCATCCTTTCTCTATCATCCTCTGAGCTTTGAGAGATGAGATAAGTGATGTCCATAGTCCTAAAACCTTTCCCTTAAAACATAATTTCTGACCGTCAGGTGTTTCGAACGTCACTTGCCTACATCTACAATCGATGGTTGCGCCATGCCTTGCTAGCCAGTCCATGCTCAGTATTACGTCGAAGTCCTTGATTTCTAGCTCCATCGGGTCTCCTTCTAGTTCTATGCCCTCGATTGTGATTGGTACTCCTTGTACTATTCGTGATGATAGGACTACTTCACCCGAAGGCAATTCTGTCACAAACATAGTTCTAAATCTTTCACAAGGTTTGTCTAATTTTTCTATCATTCCTAATGAGATATACGAGTGTGTTGCTCCTGAATCAAACAATACTGAACATATATTATCGTGGATAGGATTCTGACATGTGACCACTTTGTTACTAGCTTCGACTTCTCCTTTGGTCAAGGCAAAGACTCTGGCTGGAACCATCTTGTTGTCCCTCTTTTCTTTTGAGCTATGGACATTCCTTCTTCCAATGACCTTCCTGCCCACAGTTGTAACAACCTTTGGTGTTTGCACGACACTCCCCAGGATGTCTTTTCTGGCACTTGGAGCACTAGGGGTATTCTACATAACTCGACCTATTATTTCCATTGTTATTTTGTGCTCTTTTGTCACCATCGACTTGCTTATTATCAGGATATTTTCTCTTCTGCCCATTATTGTTGTGCTGGTGGCTGTTGTTGTTTCTACCATTTTGACTCTGATTCTGATGCATGGGTTCATACTTGCTCACCTCCTCCTTACTAACATTTGCTTGGAGTATTTCCACCTCTATATTTGTTTCTAGAGCATCGGCGTAAGAAGTGGTTCCAGGGTTTGCAAGCTTGATTCCTAGCATAGTCTATGGTCTGAGTCCCCTGGTGAACTTGGTAACCCTTAAGAAATCAGTTGGGACCAACTCTGGTGCGAACTTGGCTAGTCGATCGAATTGTCGAGCATACTCGACTACTATCAGATTGCCCTACTTTAGATTGGAAAATTCTTCCATCCTTATATCGATAACAGCCGAGTTATAATATTTTTAGTAAAACAGCTCCACAAATCTAGTCCAAGTCATGGCGGCGACGTCATGAGTTTGTTGTACTAAATCCCACCAAATTCTAGCATCCTTTTTCATAAGAGACGAAATGTAGGATATGCGATCTGCATTGCCAAGGTTCATATGCACTAGGATTGGGTCTACATTTCTGAGCCATTCTTCTGCCTCAAAGGGGTAGATTTTCCCTTCAAAGTTTGGAGTGTGCTACTTATGAAAACGCTCATAGATTGGCTCTATGTACTGAGCTGGATAAGGCGCATAGTTCGCCATCGACCATCCCCCATATGGACCTATTTGCTGGGGTGCTTGACCTGCTGGCTGAGGCTACAGTTGAGTTTGCGGCTAAGGCTGGGGCTGAGGCTGCGGCTGTTGTCCACCGGAGATGGTGCATTTCTATTTGCAGCAGCATTGGTAGTACACATTCCCCTTCTTAGGACTGGATGAGCTTCGTTAGTCTTGTTGGTAGCGTTGGAGGCATTGTCGTTCGTGCGTGCAGACCTTCATAGCGACATCTTTAGCAAATTTCTAACAGTTGAGAAAACACATTAGAACTTACCCTAATAGGTTCGAAGGCAAAACTTAGTCTAAGAAAACATAACTCGGACCTATCAGTTATGATTTCTTATGAAAAATTATGTAAGTCATCTTTATAAATTAGGGTGTGTTTCTATACTTAGAAAACTATCCATCTTTATTATTTTCTAAGTTTGTTTCTAACCATCCTTAATTCTCAAGCCTGAAACTCGTCGTTGTTCCAAAGTTAACCATATTGAGGGAGAGCTGGGATCAGTAAAATCGTTCCCACTACTATGGCCCCCTAAACTCTCAATACAGAACCCAATAGATTGATTTGTATCCACCCTCATCGAACTCAGTCATTATTTATTTATTCCAAATTTATTATGATTGTAAAAAAAAATAAAGGAGTGAAACAAACCCCTTTTAAAAAAGAATAAATAAATTAATATAATTTGAATAAATTTGAATTTTTGTTTCAATAGATGCTCAGAACTCGGTCAAAAATGTTCAAGAGCAAGTCCAAGTGGTTGAGGGTTGTTTCTAGCTCGGATTCCACAAAGTTTCAAAAATCAAACCTAGGGTCAATATATCGCCCTACCCTAGGCGATATATTGCTTATACCTATGCCCTGAGCCTCCGTGGTTTCATTCGTGCGAAGTCGACGTATTTTCCGTATCATCCGTAGGCGACATATCGGCCCTATAGCTGCGATATATCGGCATACGCTTATATTTTAAACATGTTTTTGGACATCTTCATCACACTTGAAGTTTGTTAAAACAACTTTGACTGAGTAAAATGTGATCCTAACAGCTGCTGGAAGGTGTTCCTAATATTTTAATATTCCTAATATTTTAAAATGTGATCCCAATATTTTAAACACGCTCTAGAGCTTCTAGATTTATCCATTATTAAATTATTCATCTAAAATGCTTAAATCATCAATAACATACATGTGACAAGTGTCACTCTCTTAATTATTCTATCTAAACCTTAGGTTATAATAAATAATATTTCTAGGACTAGTTATATTAATCAAACCTTTTGTTATAACTAATATTTCTAAATTATAGGTTAAACTTATAAAATCTATAACTATGAGTTTCCAACTAAATCCCGACTTGAACCAATAACCACGAAAACTAAACTACTACAAGCTGCTACTACTACTACAAGTTGCTATCTAAGTACTACTACCTATCTAAGTAAAATTCTGAGACGCTACACAATGGCTCGAAGCCATGAAACAGGAAATGGAGTCCATGTACTCAAATTCCATCTGGGATCTTGTGGAAGCACCTAGTGACTTTAGGGAAATTGGGTGCAAGTGGATATACAAGAAGAACGAGGTTTTGATGGAAAGATCGAAACGTATAAAGCTTGATTAGTGGCAACGGGTTATACCTAAAGAGAAGGCGTGGACTATGAGGATACTTTTAGTCCGGTAGCCATGCTCAAGTCCATTCGCATCCTCCTATCCATAGCAGCCGCTCTCGGAGATCTGGAAAATTGACGTCAAGACTGCTTTTCTTAACAGGAAGCTTGACAAAGTCATTTATATGGATCAGCTAGAAGGATTTAAAGTAGTGGTACAAGAAGGAAAAGTTTGCAAGTTGAATAGGTCCATTTATGGACTTAAGCAAGCTTCTCTGTAGCGTCCCGAAATTTTACTTAGCTAGATAGTATCTGTAGAGTTTTAGTTTTCGTGGATATTGGTCAAAGCTGGGATTTAGTTGGAAACTCGTAGAAATAGTTATGGATTTTGTAAGTTTAACCTATGGTTTAGAAATATTGATTTATCATACGGTTTGATTAATGAATATAGTCCTAAGAATATTAAAAATTATAACCTAAGGTTTAGATAGATTAAATAAGAGTGTGACACTTGTCACAAGCATGTTTATTAAGGATTTAAGTATTTTTTATGAATAGTTTAATTAGAAGAAAGATCTAGAAGCTCTAGAACCTTCCATCATCTGTTAGGATCACGTTTTACTCAGTCAAAGTAGTTTTAATCAATTTCAAATTATCCTAAATTGTGCAAAAACGTGTTTAAATTATCAGCGTATGCCAATATATCGCAACTATAAGGGCTGATATATTGCCTATAATTGATACGGAAAACACGTTGACTTCGCACGAACGAAACCACGAATCCTCAGAATCATGGTAGGGGTGATATATCGCATACCCTAGGCGTTATATCGACTCCAGTGGCCATATTTAAGTTGTTCGTAAAATTCTGAACTAGAAACAACCCTCAACAACCTTGACTCGTTCCTAAACGTTTTTTACCGAGTTCTGGGCATCTGTTGAACAGATAATTCAAATTTATTCATTTTTAATCATTTATTTATTCATTGAAATGGGAGTTAGTTTCACTCCTTGAACTCTATAAATAGGACCCTTCACTCATCCATTATATTCATCATTCAAGCACAGTTCAGTGCCTTCAAGCTGCTAAGTTCGTTCTAGAGAGAAACATTTGGGTTTTGGGGTTAAAGCTTTCAAATCTAAAGCTTTTATAAACACTTGGGAAGTAATTTTTTTGTGTGATTTCGGTGTTCGAGGTATAGATCGAGGTTTTAAACTATCCAGGATATTCTTTATCTTCAGGTTTAGTTCATTATAGTTTCTATTATTCTTTTATTTTTCTTCAAAACCTAACTTGTGATAGTGACTCTTGGTTAGGTGTTCAATTCCTTTGAAGCATAAGGTTTTCGGTAAGTTCTTATATCGATGGTTTAGATCTTCTCTTCAACTTCATTTCTTTAGAAACTTATGGTTTCTTATGTTTGGTTTTAGGAGTTTCAATCCTGCTCTTGTCTCCAATATTCCGGTTTTTTGTAAGGAAAATTAGATAGTTTAGTTTATGATCTAGGCTATGTTTTTTGTATGACCTAACATTTTAGGTACAATAAAGGGGTAAGTGTGTCTGGACCTAAGGTGTCCAATGATGTATGACAGACTATGTCCAGTAGGCTCGGTTGCCAAAACTTTATGACGGACCTAAGTGATGTCCGGTGTATAACGGACTTTTGTCCGGGGCTTAATTGCCACCCCCTTGTATAAGCACTTATCTTTTTATTATATCTGACTTGTTATTATGATCTATAGTTATGATTATGATTTATGACCTATGACCTATATTTATGTTATGACCTATGATTTATGATCTATGACTTATGACTTATGACTTATGACCTATGACTTATGATTTAGAGTATGATTTATGACTTAGATTATGATGTAGAATTATGACTTAAGTTATGATATGACATAGAGGTTTGTGTTTGTATGACTCTTGTGAATTTATGTCATGCTTGATTATATGACTAACTCTTGTTTGTATTTTCCTTACCGGGCTTAGAAGCTCACTCCTTATGATGTTGTTATTTCAGGAAATTAAGGATAGAAAGGTCAGTGGTGAGTGGGACCTAAGGGCTTCGTGATGTACTCGTGGGGACCATATAGCTGAGGAAGATCAAGCGGGCATATTTTTATAAAAGAATATTATTTTTAAAGTTTTAGTTAAATGTTGCTCATTTTTATGTTAAAGACAATTATTTTATTTTCATAAAACCATGGATCCATGTATTTATTTTTAAGTTTTTATTCAATAAAAAAGAAATATTTACGATTATGACCCAACGCTGTGTTCTCTGTAATCTATGAGAAATGAGGGCGTTACATTCTCGTTCTTGGAATCTTATGTTTGATAAGATAATCAAAACCTATGGCTTTGAATAAAATATTGATAAGTCTTGTGCTTACTAACTAAGGGCAAATCAAATAGTGGTATTCCTGGTTGTTTATGTAGATGATATCTTACTCATTGGAAACAATGTTAAGAAATTATCAGATGTGAAGAATTGGCTGAGCAGTCAATTCCAGATGAAGGATTTGGATGAAGTGAGTTATGTTCTAGGTATCCAAATCATTAGGGATAGAAAGAACAAACTTTTATCTCTATCTCAAGCAACTTACATTGATAAAGTGCTTGAATGTTTCTCAATGAAAAATTCCAAGAAAGGACGTCTATTGTTCCTCCATGGAAATCATCTTTCAAAAAAGTAGTCTCCCAAACTCCTGAAGAGGAAGACGCAATGAGAATAAGTTTCTTATGTATCTGCAGTTGGAAGTCTGATTATGTTGTGTACTAGACCAAATATCTACTATGTAGTGGGAGTAGGGAGCAGGTATCAGCCAATCTCAGGACCGGAACATTGGATAGCAGTTAAGCATATTCTGAAATATATAAGATGAACTAGGGAATATATGTTAGTCTACAAAGGTGGTGTTCTGAACCCTATAGGCTACACCGATTCAGATTTCCAAACTGATTTCGATGACAGGAAGTCTACATCTGGAATTGTATTTACTCTTGGGGGTGGAGTTGTGATATGGAGAAGCGTAAAGCAGTCTACAATCTTATATTCCACCATATATGCTGAGTAAATAGTTGCATCTGAAGCAGCTAAATAAATAGTTTGGCTAAATAAGTTCTATTCAGACCTTGGTGTTATTCCAGATAAGGATAAATCGCTTGTGTTGTTTTATGACACACAGGAGAAATAGCCAACTCGAAAGAACCTCGAATTCACAAGAGGAGTAACATATGGAAAGTAAGCATATAGAAATGATGATCACCTTATAGCTTGGTTCAACGAGTTAAATGATTGAGTACTCATTTTTGTGATTAAAGTTCACAGAAATATCATTTATAATGAACTGAGTGGTATTTAAGGAGAAAATACAATAAGGGGTAAAACGGTAATTTGTACCTGACTCAGTTGTAGATCATCTATAGAGAATTGAATGACAAATTGTAGTTGTAATAATGGATGACGTTTTTACTTTAAGTGTAAAGCGTTCTATGAGTTCAAGAGTGCAATTCCGAGTATTTAGTGGAGTCACGAGGAATTAATATGGTAGTGAAATTATTCGATAATAATTTTACAGTAACTTATTGGAGCTTAAATTCATGGCTACATGGTCCCCACAATGCATTTGATTAAATCATCTAGATAGTCTCGATTAATTGATTTAATTATCAATTAGGATTGTCAAAATTGTTTTATGTCAATTTTGGATAATTTTACTAAGATGTGGAATTTAAAGAAGAAAATTGAATTTTGAGCAAAATTTTCATATATGACGGTGTTAAATTGATAAATGGTATTAAATCAAGGTTCAAATTATAATTAGTTAATTTGAATAAATGATTTATTTAATTAATTAAGTATTGTTTAAATATAATTATAATTATATATATAAAGTTTTAATAAATCACATTTCATATATAACGAATTATGTTTATAATATATATTTAATTAATTAATAAGGATTTTGATTTATTATATAATTATAGAAAATAATAGTATTTGAATTTAAAAGGCTTTTATATTTTGAATTTAAAATTGAAAAAATCTCAAGGTTTGGAAAAATATCTAATCTTCAGCCATATATGGATTTTTAAGCTATTATATTAATTATTTAATTAAATTAAATTAACCCTAAAATATTAGAGACTTAAGTCTAGAGTTGTCAAGGAAGTGTGAAAAAGGAAAAAGAAAAACTAGACTCAAAAGAGACCTATTGTGGTCGCTCATCCCTACTCTATTCTTCTCCATAATTTCTCATTCTCATGTGTTAGAATTGTCCACCCTAGTTTAGGTGATCAAAGGAAATTGTGTAAGATTATGTTGTTTGAAGATCCAGTTCACTCTCTTGTTATTAGTCTGCGACAGAAATGAACAATGGTTAGAGAGAGTGAAAGAATGAGTCTCAATATTCGTTGTGTAAAAGTAAAATTCTTAAATTCTATTATTTTATTTACTTTATGAAATTCATTATAAACATATTACTATGTTCTTCTGTATGTTAATTTGTTTAATATATGAATCTGTTGACCGCGTTTTTGGCCAACGACGTGTAGACGTCAAAACGACAAAAAACCTTCAAGAGAAAAATACGACACAGAAAATTTTTGTCGTAGTTCAGCCCCAATGTGTTGGTAATATCCTAGTCCACTTAGAGTTATGATTATGAATCTACACTCAAGTTCAGATGAACTTGAGTCAACTGAGTTTCTTCAGTGCAGATGAAAAGAATGCAAGAGTTCTCTCAAGATACAATTACTCTCTCTGGAAAATTAGAATCTGAATCCCTTTTATGATGCCATGAGCTTTGTATTTATAGGCTCAGGATCGTACAAATGAAATCCCCCATAATTGGGATATTATGTTATTCTCACTATATTTAATTAATAAAAATAATAAAAATACAACAATACACTACTTCTTCGGGATAAAATGAGAGATTCCCGCGCAGGTATGACAGATTCTTGTTGAAGCCGTTATTGGGATCTTTTTGCATAGCATTGTTCGGTTTAGTTGGTCCACATCACACCCTGGAGGAAAACTGAAGGGCCAAGACACTTCACTGGTCGGCCACATCCTCACTGGTCGGTCAAGACAAGTGACTGGTCGGCCAAACACATGTCCAGTCGGCCAAACACCTGACTGGTCAGACAAGCACCTGACTGGCCGGACAAGCACCTGACTGGTCGGTTAAGAGCATGACTGGTCGGTCATGATACTTGACTGGTCAGTCAAAAATCTTCACTGGTCTACCAGATCATTCCCAAGCCAGATCACCCAGCCACTCCTTGCCATTTGTCACTTCTATTGCCACGTCATCGTTTTCAAATTTTGGGGATAACAGGATCATTCATAAAAAATATTTAGGATGGTGTCAAATATATTTCTTACACAAACTCATACAAGACAAGGTCACCCCAAATGCTGCGGAGCTAGCTAGGAGAATTGCGGACTCCTTTATTGAATTCAGCCAAGAACTTTTCTCCAACCCGTGTGACCCTACAGTTTCTTGGATTGCTCCGCTTGAGGGGTAGACTAAGATCAATTTTGACCATGAATGAGGTAGGGGTATATCCTTTGGGTGGAGACAAGAGAATGCAAGCCTGCCTCTGTTTTAATGGGAGAGGCTAGGGTTGCTCTGATGGCGCTTTAACTGCTATTAATAAAGGAGACCAATATATCATCATAGAGAGGGGTGCGCTCAACCTCATCCAAGCTCTGAATGGAAAATCAACCATCTGGGAGTTGGGGAGCATTCTTCTTGATTTTCAAAACCTCTATGCAAATCTTTTATCTTGTTGTTATCAGTATGTTCCTAGAAATTTATACTTCTTAGCTCATAATTGTACTAAATGGGCACTGATGGCCAAGTCTTTTGGTTCTTTTGATGGAGACTTTATTCCTCCAAATGTCATTTGTAATGACCTTGAATGGTCTCCTTAATGTTCTAATGAATTGACCTATAAAAAACTTGGGTTCCCAAACTTTATTATTTGTTTCACTTAGGTCCTTGGTCTTTTTTTTTTATAACAATTAGATCTCTAATTTTTATATTTTGGTTCACATAAGTCCTCAATAGTAAAATGACATTTAAAATATATATAACCCATTTTTTTCTTTTTAATATTTTTAATTAATTAATTATTACCAAATATATTATTTTAGTATATTGACTTAAATATTTTTATCAAATATTAAAATTTTATTTTCTAATATACCTTTAAAATATTTAATATATCACTAATTTATGAATTAATTTATCAATTTTAATAAAAAAATCACATACTTTATGTAACGACCCAAATTCGCTAATAATGCTTAAGGGCCTTGATTAGTGTGCCTGGAGGGCATATTGGGATTTATGTGTGACTTTAATGAGTAAAATGCATGATTATGATTTAAAGCATGTTATATGACTATTTGAATATTTGAGATGCATGACTATGTGTATTAGTATGCATGTAGGCCCTGATTGTGTTACAAGGGCATAATAGTAATTTTGGCCATAACTATATTGATATGTGATGATTTGTCGAGACCACATTGTTATGTGTATGTAACTGTGATTTGTGACTCGAGACGATCCTAGAGAGTAGATTAGCGGGAAGTCAAGGTGGGAATTTATGCCCGGCTCGGGGCGAGCCTAGGGGTATGAATAGGAAATTTAGTAAGTATATTGGGGTTTATTTTCATTTCGAGGAATATTATTGGTGATTAATCAGGTATTGGGAAGCAAGCGGGAAAATATTATAGACACTTGAGGAATTAGCGAGAATTGGGTAAAATTACGAAAATGGCCCTACATGGACAAAAGGGTTTAGAATTACTAGGGAGGGCATTTTGGTCAATTTGCTTCTTAGAGATAAGTTTATTGAGGCTTTATATACTTAGTGGGGTTGATAGAGAGAGTTAGATGGCTGTGGAAAAGAAAGAAAAAGGAAGAAAAAGAAAAAGAGAGGAAACAAACAATAAACACATATCAAGCAATGACTAGGGTTAACACCCGCAGGCCGCACCCTCTGTTTAACTCACTGCCTTTGGCACGCTTAGGCCAACTACAGTGACACGCCCACTGACTCCGGCCAACTTAACTGAGCTCAGTGCATAATAAGCTGTCCTCGGATACCAGTGTCCGAGCCGCGCCCTACGCGCAAGTGTGGATTTCGGCACTCTTAGGCCGCTACCACATGTCCCCGTGGCATAATACCACCTTATGACATTCATATCATTATAGGGAACTCTTAGTCCCAACATATCCACATGGTGTATTGCAATCACATAACAACACATTCAAATATAGGGAACACTTAGTCCCATCCTATCCACATACACAGGTGCAGTTTTCTTACCTTGATTCCAAGTGCTTTAATTAGAGAGGATGACCCCCGAGCACGATCCATTCCCGAGCCCTAGCTTATCACCTAGTCACAACCAAGATAATGGATTCCATTAATACTCCAATATAGGTTTCTAGTGACAAAACTAACCCCCGAGATTCCAAATTCCACCAAGCACGGTGGTGAAACCAAACCCGAGTACACTAGACCACTCCCCCATGCTTAAAACCCTCAAAATCCCAAGTGTGCAACCAAGGGCTGCGGCCCTTGAAGCTTAGCTGCGGCCCTCTCCAAAATAGAGCCAACACCACACCTGAAGGGGACACGCGCCGCGGCGCTTGCCTTTGGCCGAGCCTTCTTGGCTCCTTTGCAAGCTAGGGCCGCAGCGCTCTAGAACAGAGTCGCGGCCCTTCCCGTCGAACCCAGAATTTCCCCCATTTTAAACATCCAAAACCTTATCCAAACCCATTATAAACAATCCCAATAACATAACTCAATTATCCCAGCACTCTAGCATGCTTCCAACAGTAAAACCCATCAGAAATCTAGGCTAAGAACCCTTCAACACATCATTTTAATCCATGAAACTCCCATACCCAAGAACTTCAAAACCAGTACGAAAATCTCAGAAATTCAAACATTAAAACCTTAATTTCAAACTCACCTTTGTTGTAGAATCAATTCCCCAAATAGAACTGAGCTAACTCCCAAGCTCCAAGCCTCAATTCAACCCTTGAATATCAAAATCCACAATCTCTTTAAAACCCAGCTTAACCATAGAATTTAACCATCATAAACAACTCATAGCTTACCTTTACTCTTGCTAGAATCCTCAGCTAATCCCCGAGTTAAGCTCATAAATCATGGCTTTAAATTCTCTGAATTTCCATCAAGTTTTCCCTTTAATTTCCTGTGGTTCTTCTTGAGAGAAAGAGAAAAGGGAAAGGACTAGATGGAGGGCTGAGGCTAAGTCGGTTTCTCCAAGTCTCCTGATAGTTCCTTTGTTTTGTTTTATTAGCTTAAGCTTCAAGGTTACCTCAAAGCTCGGGGTACCCAAAAATGTCCCCGAGGGCAAAAATGGTAAAATCTCCCAGTATTCCCTCCTAGACTTCCTAACCTTAAATATATCTCCATATATTTATTTTCATAACCCGATAGTCTCATTAACTACCCGACACCCATAACATCCCTAACTTATCCAAAGTCAACTATTAAACCCCGTTGTGACTTTCCCGCTACTTGCTCCCTAGGATCGCCTCGTGCCGATAGTTACAAATGCGCATACCTGTACACGCATATATATATATTTATCAATATACCCACATAATAACGTGGTCTCAACAATTTATCACACACATTCACATTTATGCCCTAACGGGCCAAGACACCATTATGCCCTTACCAGCCAAACAGGGCCCGCATACTTATTCAATACCCATATTCACGCTTTCTTACCATTAATTCTCTTAACCTCCAATTATGCCCTCCTGGCACACTAATCAAGGCCCCTAAGCCTTATTAGTAATTTTGGGTCGTTACATGAGGTTTGGTGATGACTTTGACCTATGGTTGTGTTTAGGTGTGCGCTAGGGCTCGAGTGGGATCGTGCTCAAGGAGTCAAGTGATCAAAGCTATCAAATTGACAGGTAAGAAAACTATAGCACCCGTAGGACAGGGCATGGGCCCATAGTGTGATTGCAGGGCACGACCCTATATTGCATTACATGTTAGGGTGCTGACTTAATTTAATTGATATATGTTTGAATATTATTTGAGTTAGACTATTTGTGATTATAGTAAAATGAAACAGCAAGGAGCCGAGAATGGCAAAGGAGCCGAGAACGGCAATGGAGCCGAGAATGGCGAAAGGCCGAGAACGGTAGTGGGGCCGGAAGTAACACTGAGCACGTGAAGTGCTTGTAGTCAGGGTGGGACCCCAATGGATACATGTGATATCCTTACGGTGAGGACCGAGGCCCCAGGCTCTGGTAATGCCTCTGGGACGGCATGGCCGTGTTTGTTTGGTCTGATGGGACATTTGTTTTTCTGTGGATTATTTGATATGTTAACTATATAATTCGCATATGTTATATGCTGTATGAGTTTTCTTGCTGGGCTTCGGCTCACGGGTGCTCTGTGTTGCAGGTAAGGGCAAAGAATGAGTCAACCAGCCATTAGTACGAAGAGCGTGAGGCGACGCATACATGTTTGGCCTGCCCGACTGCTTTGGTTGGGGGTATTTTCGAGAAATGGCTGTAATAATCTGTGATTTTAAGAACTAATCTACTGTAAGCTTATTTTAAGTTGTAAATAGTCTTTAAACCCTATTTTGGGATCCCAAATGTTAAATACTAGAAGTTTTCAATGAAACATCGCATTTTTTTAAAGATTACAACCTTAATTTTTGCTTAGTCACACTTTTGTTTTAAAAAAACCTCAGTTAGCGAGTTCATTGCACAAAGTTTCTTTTAAAACTCACTTAGTAACAGCTCTAAGGTAGTAGGGCGTTACACTTTATATTTTAGAAG
The DNA here is from genome assembly GCF_963169125.1 of Humulus lupulus. Classification (NCBI taxonomy): domain Eukaryota; kingdom Viridiplantae; phylum Streptophyta; class Magnoliopsida; order Rosales; family Cannabaceae; genus Humulus; species Humulus lupulus. Next base: position 17,389,778 of record NC_084801.1, on the reverse strand, counting down.
CATTGAATTTATTAATAATACTTATATCTATAACATCATTTTTTCTCATCATAGACAATTGTATTTAAATGTGTAGAAAGAATTTATTGTTAAAAATTATTTCTACACACGTATAAAAAAAATTAAGCAATAAATTATAAAGGTGGAAAGAATTTTTAACAATTTATAAGGAATTTAAATAGAAATGTGTGTAGTGAGAAAAACAATTAGGATATAGATAGAAGCATCTTTAATAAATTTCTCTGTTTTAAATTTTAAAGTATATAAACGTTTTTATTAAAATGGGATGTTTGCAACAAAAGTCACAAGTAGTTTAAATTGTTGCACTTAAATCATCAAGTAAATTTTTTCGCGGCATAAATCACTTCTGTTAATGGTTTGTTGCATCTGTTAGTATTTTTCTGTTAAGAGTGACGTGACACATTCTTATTGGCTCTAGGTAATTGATGTGGCATTTGTATAGGCTAATTTATTAAACACTTTTTTAAAAATATGATTTATTATAAACTAAATAAATTAAAATAGAAACTAAAATAAATTAAAATAGAAACTAAAATAAAAAAAATTATTTTATCAATATTAAAAAAACCTTATTTATCAAAAAATAAATAAATAAAACTTAAGCATTCAAAAAACAAAACTTAAGCATTAAAATAAATAAGTTTTTATTTTTATAATATTGATAAAATAATTTAATTTCTTTTAATATGATTATTTAATGTTTAATTTTTTTTATAAATAAGTTTTTTTAATATTGAAACTAGATTTTTGCCCCAAATATCTATATTAAAAATAATAAACTAATTAATATATAAGTAATATATTAAATATTTTAGAGGTATAATAGAAAATATGTTTTTTATTATTATTTTTTAATATTTCAAGAGAATATTAGGTCAATTACTAAACTAATATATTTGATAGTAATTAATTAATTAAGAGAAAAAAATGAGTGCTGTTTTTTTTTAATTTTATTTTACCTTTATAAATTAGAATATTTTAATAAAATATAATATTGGAACTTATATGAGCCAAAAAGTAAAAACTGAAATCTAATTACTAAAAAGAAAAATTTGAGATCAAAGTGACACAACTAATAAAACTTGGAGATCCAAGTACTGTTTACCCTCAAATTTCTATTTTTATTTTCAACCAACGTGAATATACTGTTTTGTAGTAGTACATCCAAATCTTACAGCAATTAGCTTCTTTGATTGTCTGTACAAAAGTAATTTACTATAGCAATGTCATGGCTTGGAGATCTTGAGTACAGATCTATAATCACAACTCTAAGTGGATTAGGCTAATACCGATTGAACGGGGCTGAACCACTATAAAAATCTTGTGTATTATTTACTTTCCTTGATTAAACTGTCTGTGTTATTTAAATTCTCTTGAAGGTTTGTCGTATTTGACGTTCTCACGTCGTTGGTTAAAAACACAGTCAACAATAACAATACTGAAATTCTGAATTTACAAAAACTTTATTAAACAATACATAACTAATGTTCATAACCTCAAACCATACAATACTCACAACTAAATAAAAACTTTATCTTACATACAAATCTTAATACTTTTATAAATAATTTCCGTGGCGTTGCTACACCTTAACGTAGAAATGAAGATGTATCCAACCGATAAATTGAAAAGCTTTATGTAAATTACAACGTTCGTGAAATACTTTTAAAGCTTTAAGTAAATTATAAAGTTCACAAAATACTTTTAATGAAATATAATTATAAAATCAAGTTTCTCGTTTATTTATAAAATAGCATAGCAGAACTCCATTCCCTTCAGGTCAGCCCCATATGTACAGTCATGTTGGCTCCACGTATACTCATCAACAATTTATATTTGGGGCCTCTTACCTACAATACAAAACATTATCTGATGAGCTAAGGCTTAGTAAGTAGAATAACTACCTCATATGCATTAAAATAAACGTGCAACATGCTATGTATTTTCTTTCTTTCTTTCACTTTCCTTTCTTTTGGGCCCTAGAGGATGCTGCTGCTGGCCTTGCACAGGGAATCACATTCCCACCTGAACATAAACATGATAATAGGGAATTTCTCCCTCATAAACATTCATTATATAGGGAAGTACATCTCCCTCCTTACATTTTTGGGACGTAGGTCTCCTAAGCAGCACCTCTACTTTAACGCTTTCAATAACTTGTTTGTGAACATTAAGCGTGCTTATGCATAATAATTATAACATTCTTGAAAATAGCTTATGCATAAGAACATGGCAGGATAACATATAAAGCATATAAATGCACATAAGACACATAAAAGACTTGTATTGTAGATGAGGATTCTACTTACCTTGTGTCTTGATAAAACAACCGAAATTGTTAGCTTCCTGATAAAAACACAAACTATTAACTTACATAAAATCTACATGATGTAACTTTAGTTTATGATTGTTGTTATTCTATTTTTCTTATTTTATGTCTAGGCGTATGGTCATACTATATTTGTCCATGGGAAGGTTCTGGTCTAAAAGTCGTGGTCATGGTCATACGGAAAAGTCCAGGTCATAATACTTGTCCATAATAATAGGGAATAAGGTTATAAGAGTCCATAATAATAGTCCAAAGTATGACCATAGCCTATATAAGTTTAGTATTATGAAGATACATATAAAATAGTTTATATTTCAATTTTAGCATTGTAAATTATAACAACATGGTAAAATAATCCATATATAAATTTTAGCATTTTAATGGCATAGTAAAATAATCTATATAACTTTTGGCATTATAACAGCATGGTAACATAATCCATATATAAATTTTGGCATTATAACGGCATAGTAAAATAATCTATATATAAATTTTGGTATTATAACGACATAGTAAAATAATCTATATATAACTTTTGGCATTATAACGGCATAGTAAAATAATCTATATATAACTTTTGGCATTATAACGGCATAGTAAATTAATCTATATATAAATTTTGGCATTATAACGGCATAATAAATTAATCTATATATAAATTTTGGTATTATAACGGCATAGTAAAATAATCTATATATAACTTTTGGCATTATAACGGCATAGTAAACTAATCTATACATATATAATAACTAAATAACTGAAATGAAAGGCTCAGGAAAGGGCTTACCTAAAAGGTTTTCATAGGCTAGCGTTTCGGACAGAACTTCGCCTAGATCTTCAAGGTTTAGAACTTTAGAAAGGTGTTAAGAAGATTTTTGGGTAGAGTAAGAGAAAGAAAATGAGAATTTTGTGATTCAAGATGAGTTTTGGAAGGGCTATTTATAGGAAATTTTTGGGCTACTATGCTAATAAAATATTAAAAATAACAAGCATAGTGGAATAATAAAATATTCAAAATATAAACATAGTGGTTTGCTAAAGTCATCATTGTATCACTACTGCATCATCATGTGGGAACCATGGGGTGGACCCCGCTGTGGGACCCATGTGGACCCCGCTGTGGGACCCATGTGGACCCTATTGTGGGACCCACTATGAATAGTACCCAGTGAATAGTAAAAAAATGAAAATTTCTTAATCTTCTTATGTTACTTAGTTTAACATTTTTGACTCACAAACTTTTCTGAAAAAGTTTCTCTAACATCCATAAATTAATTATTCTCATGTGTTAGTTACTTCAACAACTTAGAATTGTTAAAATCCCATAGAAAACAACTATATCCCCAACGGTCAGGATCACTATTCACCAACAGTCATAAACTGCTAGTTTTTGACCTATAAATACTTGTTCCTTCAACCATTTACTTGCACAAATTCTTCATCTCTTAACCTTCTAGATAACATTCATCATCTAATCATGAATTTCTCTTTATTTTTCATAACTTTATTGATTGTTTGCTTGTATTTAGCATCATTCTATGGGTATTATACTAATGAAATGCCCATGAATGTTATAGTTGCATATTTATTAGTTATTCTTCCACTTTACTTAATAGCTCTAGCATTCGGTTAGCATTGTAATGCACTCAAAAGTATGAATAAAAAATATCTTCTCTTATTTTTCATAATTGTTGTAATGTATTTGTAAAAAGAAATGGGAGTTACACCGTCTTATTCCAAGACCTGCTCGGAGCAGATAAATACCGTCGAGGCTGTCAAATTTCGAGCTTGCACTCTTTAAGCTCGGGCTACTCGATCCGAAGGCACTCAATAACGGATGTATCCTGATGCTATGCTCTTTCGAGCTCAGAAAGAATCTCGAGGTTACATGTCTTCGAGGTTGCCGTCTTGCTTTGAGGGTTTTACAACTTTACCATGAACATGCGTTTTTATATATCTCGAGCTCACACTCGACGGGTCCAGCCTTCGAGGTCATAAATTCTTGTCTCGAAATCTGGGTGTAACAGCTTTCCCCCTCAAAAGTATTAGTTCGAATCCTATGAGAATGAAACTTTTGAACTACTTCCATTAGGAACCGTACGATCAAACATACTCGAGTGTGGACACGCGTCAGCTGGGTATTGACCACCCAAAGTACTTGAGTACCTTGGAAACCTGCCCACGTCTATCCGCCTGCCATCCTTTATGGTCCCATCAAATCATTTGTCCCTGACCGTCGGATCTGATACAAAATATGGCCAATGGCCCAGATTAATCCAACCTTTTGTATTCCCACGAGCCTATAAATTGGACTCCAGTCGTCTTCTTCTTTTACTTTCACGTTCATTTCAGAGAGAAAAATGGAAGAAAAACCAGAAACCTCCTTGCCCATTTCTTGCATGTTCTCCAAGCCGGGCAGACAAAGTAACATTGGACTCTTTGATTCCGTGAGATCGTAGTTGCAGCCGCTTATACAATCGTCCATTTCTCTGTTTTCACCGATCGCATTGTGTAAGCTTTCTGTTCATGGCTTATTTGCATTATATATATTTTATCTATGTGTGTTTATGTTTCTGTTGCACCTTGGGCACTAGGATTTTGTTGGTCCATTCATTAGTTTAATGCACTAGAACGTTTCGGCTGATAAATATTAGCTTTAGGTTCTGACATTATTGGTTCCAAACCCAGTTCATGCGCAAAAAGACCCAAATATGGCTCTTTTTCTTAGTTTTCAAATTTCGGAGGACATATCTTGCACACCAAGACATTGGGTACAAAATCAGGTTTTTTTTTAAAGAATGCACGATTCCCAAAAATATCACTTTTTGAATAATTGCCACCTTTTTTCCCTGATATATCGGGATTTCCAATAATATGTCCACCTTCTTTTCTTTCGGTGGACTACACGCTCTAAGATTGGCCTCATTTTTTGGATCGAGCTTTCCTTGTAGCCTCGATCATTCGAGCTTAGGTATTCTATTTATCTCATTATTTTCTGCTCGCTTAGCCCTCACCCTTTTGCTTTCTTGTTAGATGTCGCAAAACTCAGGTAAGTGGTGGGGGTCAAAGCTCAGGATTCCTTATTCACCAGTAGCTCCGAGCCCGGAGTCTCCTTTTACTCGGAACCAGCGTTTGATTCGGGAGCACGAACTGAGGCGTGAGCAAGAGGACATTCGAGACCACTTCCGACGTCAGATAGACGAGGTCGAAAGGGAAAAGGAAAAAACTAAGGGTCGCCCTTTATCCCGATTCGGACACTGAGCCTAGGCCGATTCCTCTCGACCCTTCGCTCAAAGTGACCATCGCCTTCAAGCCAGGAGATCTTCAATTTTCACTAATGGGGGAACCTTCCACCTCACAACCGAGGAGAGAATTCTTTGAGGCCGAGCACTATTGGAGCTCGGTCACATCGCTTAGTCAGATAACTGACATTCTGGCCTTTCACGGCATAGGATTGTCGGGCTCACTGAGGTGTCGAGCTCCGACCTCCCACGAGCGAATTTGTCGCGCTCCAAGAGATGGAAATCCTGACAGCAATCTGAGATACACGGCTTGGAGTCAGGAACACATGAAAGGAGGGGCAGTGCTGCCCTTGAAATCTTTTTTCAAGGACTTCACTGACATCGTTGGGCTCGCTCCCTTCCAACTCAACACCAACTCATACAGGGTTTTGTCAGCCCTGAGGTCGCTCTACCACGAGCTAAAGTGGGAAGGACCTTCACCAGAAGAGATTTTGTATCTCTTTTGCTCGAAAAGCAATCCCTCCCGAGCTCGGGGAAGAGATGGCTTCTACTATCTCTTGAGCTATCCCAAGGAGAAAAAGATGTTTGAGGATCTTCCCAACCATCCTCCTGATTTCAAGAAGGCCTTATTCTGGACAGATGGCCTAGCTCCTTCTAGATATTACTCGTTCAGACGAATTCGTAAGTGTCTCAACTTCCTTCTTTTTTGTGCTCGAATTTTGCTTAGGCTCGTATTTAGTTGAAATGTGTTTTCTTCCAGCCAACTACCACCGCCCTACTCCCACCAAGGAGATGAAAGAGCATAGAGAGGCTCTGCTTCAACTCCCCTATGGCAAGAGGTCCCTTTCCTATCTCCTGCATGAAGACAAGCTTTGGGCATGCGGCCTTTTGGGGGAGGATCAATCTACATCTGACTGGTCCAATAAGAAGTACAACTAGTGGGAGCTCGTGCCTCTCCCAACCGGCAACCTTCCACCGAGGAGAAATGCGAGGCCTCCATCTCCAGCTCAGCATCGCAGGAGTCCACAATCGGGAAATGAGGCCAACGACGAGGCCTCGAGCTCGAGCTCGGATGAGAGAGGTATAGTCATCCTTAACTCGAATTTGTGGTCTCCCTCACTACTAAAACACAAACCCAATAGATTAATATTGTGTGAGGATGATAGGAACCATTTCTATGTATGGTCTTGGGTAGATGAGAGGGTACATAGGTTCAACAGTTGGCTCGGGAAATACGACACCATGTATAGCTTGAACGAAGTATAGGACAGGGTAGGTGTTCAATATGGGACTAATGACTATAGGGACCTTTCAAGATTGAATTCAACCTATAGGGAAGGCACTCCCCCCCACCTTTTCTGAAGATGGGGGAATTTTGTGGTTGCCGAGCACAAGCTCGGGGGAGAGTTCCAATTAGGTTTCTCTCCACTTGTATTTTCAGTCCTTGTCTGTCTGCATCAAAGGAGTAAACGCCCAAGGGGGTCGCAGAAAATAGATCGGCCTGCTAAGGTCCTTAAGAGGACCGAGAAGACACCTCCTCCCCCAGCTCTGGTTGATCCGAGCCCTGTTTTGAGTCTACCTGCTCAGGCCGAGACGTCCTCTTCGACCTTACCTCTTGCTCCTCCTGTAATCCAGGTCTATTCCACATTTAGCCCGCCTCCGAAGAAACCCTCAGCCTCACCTTACTGCTGCGGTAACCTTTCTTCTCTTGTTTCTAGCTGTATTTATACTGGGTTCATATGCTGATTTGATTTCTTCGTATGCCAGACTCTTGCTGTCTTTGCTCAACTTAATTACAAGTTGAACAACGAGGTCCACTCGAGTATGTCTTTTGCTCAGGAGGCAAAGGATTTCCAACTCAAACTGAGTGACGAGCTTAAGGCCACAAAGGCAAAGGTGGAGGCAGGAGCTGCGGAGCTAAAGGCCAAGACATCCGAGCTTGAAAAGCTGAATGCCCGGCTCGCGGAGCTTGAGAAGGAGAATGCTCGAGCCAAGGAGATTAATACCAAGCTTGAAGAAGATAAGGCTGCCACTCTCGAGATCATGGAGGGTGAAAAGGCTCGTCTTCTTAAAGAGTTTAAGGAGAAGAAGGACCGGGCAGTCGACATGGCCATGTACAGAATCTGGGCCAACAATGTCGACCTCGACACCAGCTTCTTAGGCCCTCTTGAAGCAAAGCTCGTGGCTAAATGGCAAGCTCGGCTTGATGAGGAGGAGACTGCTCGGGATGAGGCAGAGGGAGCCAGGGGTGATGCCGATGCAGAGAAGGCCAAGGAGAACGCTCCTTCTTCTTAAATCTTGCCTCGGGGTTGCGTCCCTCTAAATTTCTTGTAACCGTTTTTTATGTTTGATTTTTTATTTTTTATGCCCCCGAGGCCAAGACAATTTTACAGCTCGTGAAAGAGCTGCCTTTTATGATATTTGAGATACCATTTTTTGACTTTATTTTAATTCATTTGCTTTACATTTCTTAGGTTGAAATAGTTTGCACATTTTATATTAAAGTGCCATATATGCCTGTTTATTCATATAAACATAGTTTGGATTTAAGCTCAAGGTTCAATGCATTCATGCACAGTTTGCTCGAAATATCTGCTTCCGATCTCGTTATTTTATCAAGGTCGGAGATTACTTTTACCATGTACCCGAAAGTACTTATATGGTGTGTAATGCAAACGGTTTAGTTATATCTTACTTTTTTAGTTACTTTTTCTCGTCCTCGGGTAGCTCTCCGAGGTTATGAGATCGAAACTATCGTTTTGCAAGATACTCCAGCCACGATCTTGACTTAAATGCGAAGTGGGTTTATGCTCCAAATTACCGTCGATTAGTTTTAGCTGGTTTTATCCAATCCTATTAAGGTCGTGCTTGGTTTGTAATCTATACACTTATATTATTCATCTAGTTTGCATATTTGTTTATATCCAAACATTTTTTATGTTTTTGATAGTTTGGTTATATCCAAACTATCTTAGCTCGCTTTGGTTATATCCAAACACTTGTATGTTTTTGATAGTTTGGCTATATCCAAACTATCTTGGTTCGCGCATTTGGTTATATCCAAACACTTGTATATTTTTCGTATATGCTATTTTATTTTTTCAAGCTGATGGTATATGTACCACTAATGCCCCCTTAATATCCTATGAATGTGATCATAGGTTATTCAATTAAGAGAGATTGCAAAAAATACAACATATTAAAACGAAATCAAACTTTATTCGAATAATCCAAAAATAGAAAAATAGTACAGACAAACAAGCATGGTTATAGGCGACATCCTTCCTACACTATTGATAGTAAGGTCGTATGTGTTCGCCATTCCATGCTTGTGGGACCAAACTTCCATTCAATCTTGCCAACTTGTATACGCCGGGTCGGATGATTGATTCTATCTGATAAGGTCCTTCCCAATTTAGCCCGAGCACGCCAGCTGCTGGATCCCGTGTTGCCAAGAATACACGCCTCAGCACCAAATCTCCTACGCCGAATTTTCTATCTCAAACTCTTTTGTTGAAGTACCGAGTAGCTCGTTGTTAGTATGCAACATTTTTTAGCTGAACTTCGTTTCTTCTTTCTTCGATTAGGTCCAGAGTTTCTTCGAGCTGGGATTGGTTTGAGGTTTGGTCATAAGCGAGGGCTCGAATTGTGGGAATTTCTACCTCGATTGGCAACATAGCCTCACAACCATAGGCCAAAGAAAACGGGGTGTCTTGTTGATGTACGAGCCATGGTCCTATATGCCCATAGAACTTGGGGCAATTCTTCGGGCCATCTTCCTTTAGCTTCTTCCAACTCTTCTTTAACGAACTCTTTAGGGACTTGTTTACAGCTTCGACCTAGCCATTCGCCTAGGGATGGGCCACCGCCGAGAAGCTCTTTATTATCCCATTTTTTTTCGCAAAAGTTGGTAAATAGATCGCTGCCAAATTGAGTACCGTTATCGGACACAATCTTCCTTGGCATCTCATATCGGCATATGATGTTCTTTACTACGAAGTCAAGGACTTTCTTCGAGGTTATCGTTGCCAAAGGCTCGGCTTCGGTCCACTTTGTGAAGTAATCTACGGCGACTACTGCGTATTTCACTCCGCCTTTGCCAGTCGGAAATGAGCCTATGAGATCAATTCCATAGACTTTAAATGGCCAGAGGGAGGTCATCATAGTTAGCTCGGAGGGTGGAGCTCGAGGAATTGTGACGAACCGTTGGCACCTATCACACCTCTTGACATAGTTGAACGAATCTGCTTTAATGGTAGGCCAAAAGTACCCCTGTCGTATGATCCTCTTGGATAGGCTATGCCCCCCAATATGGTCTCCACAGAACCCTTCATGAATTTCCTCCAAGATTTTCTTAGCTTCGGGTGAAGTCACACATCGGAGTAGCGGCATGGAATATTCTCTTCTATACAGCTTTCCGTCTATAATGGTATACCTGGGGATCTAATACATCAATTTTCGAGCCTTGGCCCATTCTTCTGGGAGAATGTCGGTCTCAAGGTATTCAACTATCGGATTCATCCAGGTTGGCTCGGAATTGATCATGCAAACATCCTCCTGCTCAGGCTCGTGAATACTGGGCGTCGCGAGATGTTCGATTGGCACGACATTCAGCTCGTCAGTCTCGGTAGAGGTCGCAAGCCTGGCTAAGATGTCCGCGTTCGAGTTCTGCTCTCGGGGGACATGTTCTATCGCATAGAACTCGAAATGCCCCAGTGCTGATTTTGCCTTTTCTAAATATGCCGCCATTCTCATACCACGAGCCTGGTACTCTCCTAAAATTTGATTAACCACCAGCTGGGAGTCACTGTAGCAATGTATCGCTTTGGCTTTGAGTTCCTTGGCTATATGGAGTCCTGCTAGTAGGGCCTCGTATTCAACTTCGTTATTTGACGCGTCAAAATCAAATCTCAGGGCAGAGTGGAATCGGGTTCCCACTGGGGTGATCAAAATTATACCTACCCCGATCCATTCTCATTGGAAGACTCGTCAACGTAAAGTTTCCACAGCTCGCGAGCTGGGGTTATAACTTCATCGTTGGCCACACCAATGCATTCCACTATGAAGTCCGCCAAGGCCTATCTTCTTATGGTCGTCCTAGGATGATAAGTGATCTCGAATTTTCTGAGTTCAATGACCCATTTTAGTATTCGACCTGAGGCTTCTGGCTTGGACAAGACTTGTCTTAGCGGTTCATTGGTCAGTACATGGATGGGGTGCGCTTGAAAATAGGGTCGGAGCTTTTGATATGAGTGGATTAGGCTGAGAGCTAACTTCTCCATCAAGTGATATCTCGATTCTTCCCCCAGTAACCTTTTACTGACATAATACACAGGCCTTTGCACTTTTTGTTCTTCTCGCACGAGTACCGCGTTTATGGCGTGCTCGGTCGTAGCAAGGTATAGGTATAAAACTTCTCCCGTGATGGGTTTTGACAAGATGGGATGTTCTGTGAGGTGTTTCTTGAGCTCTTGAAAAGCCAATTCGCATTCCTCTATCCATTTGAATTTCTTGCCTCCCCTCAAAAGGTTGAAAAATGGAAGACAACGGTCTGTAGATTTTGAGATAAATCTACTTAGCATCGCCATCTTGCCAGTCAGACTTTGGTCATCCTTATGCTTTCGAGGTGAGGGCATATCAATCAGAGCCTGGATTTTGTCTGGATTAGCTTCTATTCCTCGGGCATTTATAATGTAGCCCAAGAATTTTCCCGAAGATACTCTGAAAGAGCACTTCTGAGGGTTGAGTTTCATGTTATATCTCCGTAACACGTTGAAGCATTCTTCGAGGGCATCCACATGGTTATTGTTAAGTTGAGATTTAACTAACATATCGTCAACATAAACTTCCATGTTGTTACCTATCTATTCAGAGAACATCATGTTTACGAGTCGTTGGTAAGTGGCTCCAGCATTCTTGAGCCCGAACGGCATGACGTTATAGCAATATAACCCTTTGTCTGTCATAAAACTCGTATGCTCTTGGTCAGGGGCATGCATGGAAATATGGTTATGTCCAGAATAAGCATCCATGAACGACATGAGTCCATGCCCTGCCGTGGCATCCACGAGCTGGTTGATCTGAGGTAAAGGGAAACAGTCCTTAGGACAGGCCTTATTGAGGTCCGAGTAATCAATACAGGTCCGCCATGTCCTGTTGGGCTTCGAGACCAGCACCGGGTTGGCCAGCCAGTCGGGGTAAAAAGTGTCCCTGATGAATCGGTTTGCTTTCAACCTATCGATTTCCTCTTTAAGGGCCTTTTTCCTGTCGTCATCCAGTAGTCTTCTCTTTTGTTGCTTCGAAGGGAAGCTTTTGTCGATATTCAATGTGTGGCTCACCACATTCGGACGTATCCCTATCATGTCCGAATATGACCATGCGAAGACATCCTGGTTCTTTTTTAAGAAGCAAATTAATTGCTATTTCGTTTCTTCAGGAAGGTTTTTCCCTACCTTTACTGTTTTCGGGGGGTTTGTTTCTTCGAGCCTAATTTCTTCGAGCTCTTCCAATGGTTCGAGATCAGCTCTTTCCTCTATTCTTGGATCGATTTCTTCGTCTATTTCGAAGACTGTCCCATCCTTATTCTGAATAATGATGAGTGCTTGTGCGCTCGTCTACTTCTTTCCTCTAATGGAAATGCTATAGCATTCCTTTCCGGCTAGCTGGTCTCCCTTCAGTGTCTTGATGTCACTAGAAGTCGGGAACTTGATGGCCAAATGCCTTACAAACGAGACTGCCCCTAGCCCTACTAGGGAGGGTCTCCCGAGCAGCACGTTGTAGGCCGATGGCAGGTGCACTACTACGAATTCCATCATCTTGGTTGTTGAGACTGGGAAGTCTCCCAAGGTCACAAGGAGTTTGATGGGCCCCATACAGGCAATCCCTTCTCCTGAAAAACCGTACAACATTGTTGCACAGGCCTTTAGGTCACAAAGCGTGAGTCCCATCTTTTCTAAGGTGGCCTTATAGAGAATGTTCACTGAGCTCCCATTATCAATAAGAGTTCGGTGAACCCTCTTGTTCGCGAGCTAAAGAGTGATGACTAGTGGGTCGTTGTGAGGAAATTGAACATGGGACGCATCGTCCTCAGTAAAGGTTATAGGTTAAGATTCAACCCTTTGGTACTTCGGAGCTCTAGGTTCGGGTTCATAAGGGGACCCGTCGCTAGTTTTTAGCTCATTCACGTATCGCTTTTGGGAGTTCTTGCCCGATCCCGCGAGAAGAGGCCCGCCCGAGATGGTTACAACATCTTCTCCATCAATCGAAGGGGGTCTTTCGTCTTCCCTAGCTCGGGAATTGCTGTTTTGGACAGGCGGCAGTGCAGCTGTCCTCTGGCTGGTAGAAACCTGATTATTGTTCTGGTTTCTGACATACTACCTGAAGTATCCTTTCGAGACCAAGCCTTCGATCTCATCCTTTAGTTGCCTGCACTCATCAGTAGTGTGTCCAGTATCTCTGTGAAATCGACAGTATTTACTGGAGTCTCTCTTAGATTTTTGGTTTCTAAGGGGGTCTGGACGTCTGAAAGGGACCTGGTTTTCATTAGCCAGGTAAATATTCTCTCGAGACTCGTTGAGCTCGGTGTACACCTTATGCACGGAGAAATACCTTTCCCCTTTCTTCTTCTTTCCCCCTTCCGCCTCGGGGTTACTTCCTTCATTCTTCTTTCTTTTGGAAGGGTTTTCTGCATGGGGTTTCGAGGCTGATGGGTCCGCCGAGTTCGAGGCATAGTTTACGTTTATCGTTGTAGTTATGGGCTGAGAGGTCATATTCAACATTGACCTCGCCTCTTCTACATTGACAAACCTCTGAGCTCATCAATTAAACTCAGTTATGGACCTCACAGGCTTCCTCTACATATCTTCCCAGAGGGGACTTCCCGGCATTACCCCAGCTTGGACGGCCATTAAATGACCGATGTCGTCTACATCACGAGCTCGGGCGACTTCCAGATTGAATCTTGTAAGGTAGCTTTTCAGCGTTTCATTTGGTTGTTGCCGGACGTTGGTCAGGGTCGATGCCTCGGGCCTTATCCCGATCATGGCTCTAAATTGCGTCTTGAAATCCCTTGACAGTTGATCCCAAGAAGTGATTGAATGCCTCTTATATTTTTCGAACCAGTTTTGCTGGTCCTGTAAGCGATGCTGAAAACAGCATGCATCTTAGCTCGTAACCCACATTACTTGCTCTCATAATAGTGTTAAATGTACTTAAGTGACTGTATGGGTCGGATTTCCCTTCAAAAGGTGGGACATGAGGAATCTGAAACCCCTGAGGAAACGAAGTGTTGGAAATGCGGGGAGCGAATGGTTTGAGCTCCTCATCAGAATCTTCGTCCCATTCCGGCCTCGCTCATTCTGTAAGAGCCTAAATGATCTTTCTAGTTGATCAATTCTCTCCTGAACTAGATCCACGGGGGGTCTCGCCTGAAATTGGTTGTCGTCGATCATAATTCTAGGCTCGCGCCTTCGCATGGGATCCTTGCGCCCATTCAGGCGATCTTTCATATCTGGGTTCGAGGGGTTACCATTACCCCGATTTTGATTCAGGTGTTTTCGCAAGTCAGGGTGGTTCCTTTGGTTCCCAGTATTTCTGTGTCCTCGATCATACATACTGACTGATCGGGTGTCCCATGAGTCTTCGCTGGCGAGGCTCGTTGCATGATTGTTTCGAGATGGATTCCTTTCAGGTCGCCTCGTCTCTACAGTGTGAGACCGAGACATTTGTCTTCTCGTAGGCCTGGCGCCTCTACGTTCTCTAGCAGTTCCTCCATTCCCCTGCTTCCGTCCAGCCCACCTTTCCCTATCACACTGAGTCGGTTGTGTGTTTCTCCAAGATAGTGAGGGATACCTAATTGGCGACAGAGGGTACCATATGGGTGATGGTGGCTGCCACCCATTTCGGGGTCTAGATGGTCCCGAGTTCGCCTGTGCTGACTCGGGAACATTTTGCGCGTTACCAGCATTCTGAGTCTGAGCCGCTGCAGGGGCTCGTTTATTCCCAGTTTCAGCTGGTAACTCAGCAGTTGAGTTAACAGGAGCTATAGCCCAGGTGTTTCTTCGAGGCCTCGAGGGGGCAGGTTGTTCTGCCAGTGGCGGAGGTTGCTTTGCTCTTCTTGTGGTGGCATTTTTGCGAGGTCGCCCGCGAGGCCTGCGAGGAGGAACATGAACGTCCCGCGGGGGTGGGACCTGGGCCTCAGACGGAGGTTGAGGCTGAGCCGCTTGTGCCTCTGCAACCAATCTAGCTAATTCTTCATTACACTTCTTGGCCTCATCCAACTATTTTCTTAACTGACGATTTTTTAGTTCCACAATGGGGACATATCGCTCAGGATTATAGCACATGTCCTCGTCGTCCCTGGGGGTCGGTGGTGCTGGAGGTCCTCGAGAGTCTGAGGACTCACTTCTCTCCTTTGGTTCTGAATTCGTCATTGGCTGTTTCCCGGGGCGCCGCAGATATTTGACTTCTTCTTCAGGAATATTAGGATCATTTGTGGCCATAGCTAATCAGGGAGGCTTTTTCGAATGACTAGACTCAGATTCGTATTGCTTAATGCTCTCAATGAAAGCACCAAACTGTTGACATCATTTTTCATCAACTTAAAATGTAGAGAAATTAAACAATATGAGCTATGCTGCAAATGAATAGTAGGGTGGAACAACAAGGGTTTTACATGGTTCAACAGTTAAATCTGCCTAGTCCACGAGTCTATTTTATTAGAACTTGGAGTTTTCTGGAAATCCCTCAAAGATGAATTCCCCAGAGTTCTCTCTCCAGATATCAAAAGATCTGTCCCTTTACAAGTGTTCATGACCTCTCTATTTATAGAGAGTTTTCGGAGTTCATTCCCACATATTTCAGGAAGATACTCATGCATATTAATTGAAATAATGATATTAAATGTTGTAACTCTTATATACAAGGAAACGTCTCCTGAAAACCAGGAAAACGGATAACAGACTTGTTAATATCCCTTTAATGTCGGGATATTACAACAATAAATATCTTTAAATGTACAGAACATGTTACATCAGATGACTCATCAAATCTCCGAGGTCAGCAATCAGCATCGCATCAGTCAAGGTTTATGGATAGGTTGCGAATTTGCCGTCTTATTCCAAGACCTGCTCGGAGCAGATAAATACCGTCGAGGCTGTCACATTTCGAGCTTGCACTCTTTAAGCTCGGGCTACTCGATTCAAAGGCACTCGATAACGGATGTATCCCGATGCTATGCTCTTTCGAGCTCAGAAAGAATCTCGAGGTTACATGTCTTCGAGGTTGCCGTCTTGCTTCGAGGGTTTTACAGCTGTACCGTGAACATGTGTTTTTATATATCTCGAGCTCACATTCGACGGGTCCAGCCTTCGACGTCATAATTTCTTGTCTCAAAATATGGGTGTAACAATTATAATAATATTTAATAATTAATATATAATTCTAATTTTTATTATTTTTTACCATTTATATATATATTTAAAAAAAACATGTTGCTTTATTTTATTATTATTTCTTCATGTAACTTATATAAATATATACTAATATAATTAAATAATAATAAATATTATAAATACATTGTATATAAGTGATATGTGTACAAAGAATGTGATTATGTAACTACATAAGAAAGTAGAATAGCATATCTCTTCTATCAAGAATAAATAAGATTATTCTTCAATCACTAAGGTTTGTTTTGAAGAATATCATGACTGAATATTTTGTATCGTGAATATAAGTAAGTATGATAGTTTGTAATTTACAAGATTATCATATTATATATCTTTTTGAAACTATAGACAATGTTTTTGGTTTAGTTTTTTTAAAATATGAATATGTCATTCTTTTATAATATATGATATTGTTTATTTAATTAATATTTATATGACAAATAAAAAAACATAATAAAAATAAATTAATATATTTTCTAAATAAAACTATGCAAATGTGCATTGTACGTTGCTTTCACTTAGTAAGCTTCTTAGTTAGGGACGCCACTTTTGCACGTTTTCTAATTTCAGCATATGGAGAAATTATAACCAAAATTTTTTATGTGATAGCGTGCATGATAGTTAGCAGACATTCCACTATTTTTTGGAAAATTCCAAATTATTATGGTTCAAACAGTATGTTTTACACACATAAAAAAAAATTAGACATACGTGTAACTGACTATTTGAACTCTGATTTCGGCACTATAAATTATTTAGATTTTCTAAAAAATAGGTGAGATGCTTATTATAAGTACAATATATATCATCATATAAAAATAGGATTATAATTTCTTCATATGCCAAAATAAAAAATAGCATATTGGTAGGGGCAAAAATGTTGCCCTATTTAAGAATTTCCCTATATTTATGTAGGAATATTATAGAATATGGGTGTCACTTTAACCCTGCTGCCGGGGCCTTCTCTATTTTTTATACGTGAAAATATATAGCTCAATTTTTTTTTATATAATAATGTCTATTATAGCTAAAGCAAGTATCCCGCCAGTTTTCAAGAAATTTTGAATAATTTACGATGTCCAAAGTTCAAACAGTATGTTGCACACGTGCCTTTTTTTTTATATACGTATAAAACGTTTTGTATGAATTCTAATTTTGGCACACTAAATTATTCATAATTTCTCAAAAACTGGTAGGATGTTTGTTATTACTATATTTTACAGCGATATATAAAAAAATTGAAATTATAATATCTCCAAATATGAAAAACACAAAATACCTTATTAATATAGGTTAAAGTGACAACTTAGTGTAGAATTATTATATTTCTATATATGAGGAATGATAATAACAACCTCATATTTTAATCTCTTAGTCAACTTTCGCCTCTGAAAATACATGTTGAATTTTTTTTTCAATTTTTATTATGGCGATGTTTGTTGTAGTTACACTATATATTATGCAAATTTTCAAAAAAAAATTTAAACAATTTACAGTATCGAAAATATGTTTGTATTTGTTCGAACATGCATGATGAATTAGAATATAAAAAAATATCAAGAATTTTATTTTTAATACCATAAATTATTCATATATTTTTTTTAAATATACAGTAATTATGTTATAACCAAAAACGAATACTGCCATACAAAAAAATACTCCATTATATATTTTTAGAAACCAACGTAAAAAAAATTAGAGATTGAATCATGAGGTGTACCATAACATTTCTTTTTCTCTTTTTACATACAAATTTTTCTTTTTGATGAAACTCGTAATTAAAACCGAGGTGTATAAACCGAAGCAACGGTTCACACTTCACACAGAAAGAAATTCAACTGAGCAGAGACCACGTGGCGTTAAATGATTGGTGGAAGAAAAGACAAAGGATCAGATCTTTTACCTGTACGAAGAGACTTGGAGTCAATTTGAAAGGATGTGACGAGCGTTGGCGTCAGATCGGCGCCACAGCCTGAAATCCTTGGGCCCCACCTCCTCCGTTGGGGACCCTCACGTGGCCCCACTGTCCCGGACGGCGTCGCACGTGCCTAACCTCTTTAAAAGAAATTTAAAAAAAAGAGAAAACGAGGGAACAAGTAGCAGAGAAGGTCACGTGAGGCGAGCGTGCACCGTAACTTGTGCCTAGTGAGAGTGAGAGAGCTCTAGTAGTCTTACGTGGCCTATAAATCTGTTTTTTTTTTCTTTGAAAAAGGTAATTATGTTATATATTTGTAAAAATAATTAATATTTTTGTTTTATTCTAAAAATAATTAATATTTTTTGGTTTTGTTAATAAATAAAGGAGTGTTGGTCAGTGACAGTTCATATAGTAGCTACGGCCTAGTGTGTTGGGTTTTCAGAAATTGATATACGTAATCAATGAGGCAGAAGCAGTAGTAGTGTAGCAGTATTACTTTTCTAAGTGAATATTTATTATTAACTATAGCTGTTTGTGTATATAATATGGTATCGATATTTGGGTCTTTTTTTTTTGGAAAACCTCCTAGTTATTATTATATTATGGTAATGTTTCTGGTCACGTTTCCAAAACTAAATTAGTTTCTATTTATTCATCGTTTTTTAAAAGGACACGTTGTTTAATTGTTTCCTTAATATTTAAGGATGTGGTGGAGCAATACAAATAGATTAATACAAAAACAATTATTATTTAAAAAAAAAAACTCAATCAACCATTTTTTTATTTATTTTATTTGTGATTTAAAAAAAAATACAACTTAATTAACATATAAACTATTAGAACGGTACATCGGCCAGGTTAGTAAGACTATAACATATTTTAACCAACTCTTGCAAACTTAATTAACATATAAACTATTAAACTAATTTTGAATGTGTTTTGCATCGGCCAGGTTAGTAAGACTATAGAATTTTGCAACTTAATTAACATCGGCCAGGTTAGTAAGACTATAACATATTTTAACCAACTCTTGCAAAGAATACAACTTAATTAACATATAAACTATTAAACTAATTTTGAATGTGTTTTTTTTTTAAATTTAGTAAAAACAAAACTTAATTTATTTATATATTTGTATAATTTTTAAAACAAATATTCATTCTTATTTTTTTTCATATGTTTAAAAAATAAATAAGAAAAAAGCTATATATAAACATTAACAAAGTGAAATTCTTATATAAATTATACAAATAGTTAAGTGGTAAAAAAAATCATGTGGTGTGATTTTCACTAATTTTTAATATTTTCTTAAAAAAATCTAACCAGGTAATATAAAATATATTAAATAAATTTAGATTAATATTAGATAAAGTGAATTTCAAATAAAAAAATTATTATAAAAATCTATAGACAAACTAATTAGCTAATATACTCTACAACATTACTTTAGTCTGATTCGTTTTCCTTCCTACTCTCTCTCTTTGTAGTAGGAAAATTGAAAATTAATGATTTGGCTTTTAAATTTTCATTGAAGATTGAATATAAAATTATATATTTTAAATGATACAATAATTACTTTTCTTTCTTTATTTTTATTTTTCATTCTCCTTTGAGAGTGTAGGAACAAAATCCACAGCATATGCGGGAAAGGAATTTTTATTTTTATTTTATCTTAATATTTTATACTGCCATAAAAATAAATGAATAAAATGCTGCCAAAGAAAAAACAATCTTCATAAAAAATGAAAACTTTTTATTAATAAAGTACATCTCATTTGGGATCTGGGCTTGGGCCTAGCCCACCTTAACCCAGTACTAATGCTTGTTCAACCCATCAAAATGAGCAATCTTTCTTTATCCTATTTTGAATTCTCTCTTCTTTATTACTTTGGATGGTAACTATATTACTGTATTTAATACATCACTTAGTTATCGAGTTAATAAGTAATATGAAAAATGTTATTGGTTGGTTATATATATATTTATATACATGGGGTGAATACTTAATACTTACGTCAAATATATGCACATCGATAGTTACATTAATTCTAGTAATTTGAATCCTTATTAAATGGTTCAGTAATTTACTAAAAATATTTAATGAGTAAGTTGTAACCATACTATATTATTTATTTAAAATATTTTGTTTTCTTATAAAACACTAATTAAGATTAATTTTATTTTAAAAATAAATTTAATTATAATTTGTAATTAATTAAAAAAGTAAGTATTCCCATGTCTATCTACATCTCCTTTTTTTTTCTTTCCTTTACGTTTTTTTTATCAGAAGAAAAATATATTGCACTAAACCAATTTACAACCAACAGTTCACAAAACTAAGACCCACCAACAAATTACAAATGCTGAATGAAATCACACAGCCTCTTCTCAGTAGCTTTAGGCTTCGACCTAACACACCTAACCAATCTAGCTTTTAGACACATAATAATCAAAGAATCAATCTTCAAAACAAACATAGAATAACGATCAAATATACAACAGTTCCTATTGATCCAAATATAATAGACAGCAGCAGCAAGAACATCAACAGTTATCCGTTGGTGAGGTCCTCTAGGTCTCCCAGCCATGCAAAGCAGCCAATCTGAATATTGAGAAGGCTATATAGCTGAACCTAACCAAGTGTTAACTTGTTCCAGCACCTTTTGTGAGAAAGAACAATCAAAGAATAAATGGGCATGAGATTCAATTGCTATATAACACATAGGGCACATACTAGAGTCCACTTGAACATGGCAGTGAATCAAGTTATCCCTAGTAAGCAAATGACCTAAAACCACACCTAACCATGTGCTAACCTATTGCAGCACCTTTTGTGAGAAAGAACAATAAAAGAATAAATGGGCATGAGATTCAATTGTTATATCACACACATGGCACATACTAGAGTCCACTTGAACATGGTAGTGAATCAAGTTATCCCTAGTAAGCAAATGGCCTAAAATCACCTGCCATAAGATGAATCTGTGCTTTGGAATCGACAGATTGCACAAGACCACCTTAGCAAAACTAGCCTTTTCCTTATGAATCAGCTGATTGTACAGCAGAGAGGTATTCAGTTTGCCTTTGGTAACCGAAGTCATCAAAGTCTCATGAGAGAAAGCATCTCTCAGCTTAATGAGTTTCCTCCAATACCAACTCACATCTGATTGTAGTCTATACATCCAGAAGCTTTGCCCTTTTAGATAAACAGGAACCGTCCATTTGACCCATAACGAATCTTGTTTAGTCGAGATAGCCCAAATGTATTTGGCCAGTAAAGTAGTATTCCATTTAGAACCTTCTTTAAACCCAATACCCCCAAAGTTCTTAGGTAAACAAACCTACTCCCAAGAAGAAATATGCATTTTGCTCTGATTACCCTTGGCTCCCATAAGAAGTTTCCTTTACGTTTTTGCTTTTGTTTATTTTATTCATTAAAAAAAAAAACTTTGTAGTTCTTTTGTATTTTAGTTAAAATATTTGTTTTTATTAATTTAAATTAGAGAAAATTATTATTTTATGCATGTCACCCATTCCATTATTAAAAAGAATGAAAATTAGTGATAAGGGGCAAATTGCTACTAATTTGACTTAATTACTCATTTTTAAAGTTTAAGGACTAGTTTACTTATCCAATATAATTCAAGGACCAACCCTCCTAAAAATCCTAATTTTTTTAGCACTTAATTTAGTGAGCAAAAGTTTTTAAAAATAGATTTAACTCTCTTTTATAAAAAAAAAAAGAAAAAAAATTAACTTGGCCACATGGCCAATAATATAATTACAGAATATAAATTTATTATTTAATTTTTTTTTGTAAAATTAGTATTTATCTTATGGTGTATGAGATCATTATTTAAAGTTAAATATTAAAAATTTAAATAAGAATAAAATATAAAACAATTGAAGGTTCTTACTTGCAAAAAAATTTAATAAAAGAAAGTAATTAATTATTAATTACACAAATTATTAATCACATAATTATTATATTAATAAGTAATTAATTTAATTCTTAAAATGTAAACTTTTTGAATGTTAACCTATTGCAACTTGTTATAGCATGTCACTAAAAATGTAACCATTAAATATATATATTATTGTTACAGAGTGCATTGATATCGAGATTGATTTGTATGGGATTGATTTGCATGACTGTTAATATAATCTATTTAAGGTATAACGATTTAAGGCTTAGCATATAGTTACCTATTTTTGGTTCTTCTCTATATCGTGTGTATATATATATATGTCTTCTTCTATGAAGATGAGGAAAAAAGAAGAGATACCCAAATATTATCATGTTATCAAGAGCCAGCACCTAAAAATCCACAATAATGACCACCACCGATGGAACACCATCACTGCCGATTACGAAAACGAAGGCGAAGATTGATGCTAGTTCACCATTTTTTTAGGACTACAGGATCGTCCGGAAGACTTCATCACTCCGGTGCGGCTTCGACTTGATAACTTTGATGATTGGGCACACACTATTCGAGTGGCTTTGTCTTCTTGGCGCAAGTATGGCTTTCTCGATGGTACGATCATTGAAATGAAGCCACCATGCACGAAGGAGGATTGGGTTTGTATACAGTGTATGCTTGTTTCATGGCTTATGAATACCATTGATCCAGAGGTAAGATCTATGCTTTCGAATTATGACAGCGCCAAATTATTATGGGATGATTTGTATGACGGTTTGCAGTTGTCAATGGTCCAAGAATACAACAATTAAAATATGATATTGCTCGCTGCGAATAGTCCCAATCGATGTCGGTTGTGACGTATTACAGTAAATTGAAGGTACTTTGGGATGAAATGAGTAACTATGAACCTATTTTACGGTGTCACTATGGTCGGTGTACATGTAATCTTGGCAAGGCTCACGAGAAACGATGGGAGGAAGAACAACTTCATCAATTCTTGCTGGGATTGAACTTTGAATATTACAGCCAGATTCGGTTGACTTTGCTTTCTCAAGATCCTTTGCCTAGTCTTAATCGAGCATTTCAACAGGTTGTTCAAGATGAAAGGGTGCGTGGAATGGCTCGTACTAAGAATGAAAAATAAGAGATTGTGGGGTTTGCAGTTCGTACAGACGGTCACGGACGTGGTCGTGGTGTTGAGAAAGTAGACAAGTTGGGCTTGGTTTGTTCTCACTGCCAACGCTTCGGCCATGATGCTGATAGTTGTTTTTTGGTTATTGGTTACCCGGATTGGTGGGAGGAGCGGTATGGTCCAGCTCCGAAATCAGAAACTAAGAGCATAAGTGGTCCTCATGGAAAGCCGCTAGCTTTTCGTTCTTCACCTGCTGCTAGTCGGGGTCGAGAGGGGGCTCGCGTACATGCTACGGTTGCACCAACCACTGATGGTCTGATGAGTGCATCATCTTCCTTTGCTACAAATACGGCTCTTCCTAGTTTTAGTGCCATGCAGTGGCAAGCATTGGTTGCGGCATTTGGTAATCCTCAAACTCCAATAAATCGTTTGAATGGTGAGTTTGATAATACATCTTGGATAATTGACTCTGGTGCTTCTAATCATGTCACGAGAAATATTTCTTTTTTTGACTGATATACAAGATGTGAGTGCTTGTCCTGTGGGCCTTCCAGATGGACAAAGTGTAGTCGCAACTAAGCAAGGCAATGTGAAACTAACAGACAAAATTTATCTTCATAATGTTCTTTATGTTCCCAAATTAAATTGCAATTTAATTTTGATTTCACAACTTGATGATGATATGAAATGTTTTGTCCAATTTTCTTCTCACATGTGTGCTATACAGGACCTACATTCGAGGGAGCTGATTGGAACGGGTGAAAGAAGGGATGGACTTTATTATCTTCGACGGGTGCCAAGCGTTCAAGCAACACTGGTTGTGGGATCATCTTCGGTAGATCTATGGCATAAGCGTTTGGGACATCCTTCCGAGAAAGTCATAAAATCACTTCCTTTTATTAGTAGTTATAAGGAGTATTTAAATAAAGCATGCGAAGTTTGTCATCGTGCTAAGCAGTCTAGAGAGTCTTTTTCTTTGAGTACCAACATAGCATCAAGAATTTGCAAATTAATACATTGTGATTTATGGGGTCCTTATAATCCCTCATCATCGTGTGGAGCAAGATACTTTTTGACTTTAGTTGATGATTTTTCTCGTGCTGTATGGGTCTATTTATTGGTTGATAAAACAGAAGTCTTTAGATGTTTTATGTCCTTTATTTCTATGATTGAGCGCCAATTTTCACAGAAAATCAAGATATTGCGGAGTGATAATGGTATTGAATTTAATTGTATGAAGGACTATTTTTTGGCTAATGGCATTTTAATCCACATCTCTTGTGTTGGCACACCTCAACAAAATGGGCGAGTGGAGAGAAAACATCAACATATTTTAAATGCTGCTCGTGCTTTGCATTTTCAAGGGAATTTGCCCATTTTCTTTTGGGGGGAGTGTATTTTAGCTGCGACACATCTTATTAATAGAACTCCCTCTAGTGTGCTTCATAATAAAACTCCCTATGATATTTTGTTTGGCTCCCCACCCTCGTATGATGACTTGCGCGTATTTGGTTGTTTGTGCTTTGCTCAGAATCAAAGAGCAAAACGTGATAAGTTTGCAAGTCGCAATAGAAAGTGTGTTTTTGTTGGTTATCCTTTTGGGAAAAAGGGTTGGTTGTTATATGATTTGGACAACAATAATTTTTTTGCCTCTAGGGATGTTCATTTCTATGAAGACAATTTTCCCTATTCGGATGATGAACCTCCTATGACCGTCTCTCTTGAAACATTGGATACCGAACCTTTTATGCCAGATTTTAATGTTATGGATGAGGGTGAGGCACTAGGAAACATAACCGAGGCTACTGGTGAGCCATGTTCCTCTACGCCACCACCATGACCGTTGCCTTCTGTCTCAATGGATGTGGCTATCCCATCTAGTTATGATTTGCATGGCTCTCATTTTGTTTCTGCTGATTCTCATGCTTCTACTATAGGTAGAGGTATGAGAACTAAAATTCCTTCCTCAAAATTGAAGGATTTTGTGACACATACCGTGATTAAGAAAAGTCCATCTCCCTCATTACTCGTTTCCTCTCCTCCCTTAGTTACACCTTTTCCAATAGCACATTATGTTAATTGTGACAAATTTACTGCGAAACACCGAAATTTTCTTGCAGCTGTAACTGCCCGGGTGGAGCCCCAGTCTTTCAAGGAGGCTGTGAAAGATGCGGGCTGGCGTAGTGCTATGCAAAAGGAGATCTGGGCTTTGGAAGATAATGGTACATGGACTATGGATTCTCTTCCCCCTGGAAAGAAAGCTCTTGGTAGTAAATGGGTTTACAAGATCAAGTACCAATCTAATGGTACCACTGAGAGATTGAAGGCACGATTAGTTGTCTTTGGCAATCATCAGATTGAAGGGATTGATTATAATGAGACTTTTGCTCTAGTAGCAAAAATGGTAATTGTTCGCACTTTCTTATCCATTGCTGCATCAAATAATTGGGAGCTTCATCAAATGGATGTTCACAATGCTTTTCTACACTATGACCTTCATGAGGAGGTGTATATGAAACTTCCTCCCGGGTTTGAAACTTCTGCTCCTGACACAGTGTGTAGGCTTCAGAAATCTTTGTATGGCTAGAGGCAGGCTCCTCGTTGTTGGTTTGTAAAGCTTGTTTCGGCTTTGAAGAGCTATGGTTTTCTCCAATCTTCTTCCGACTATTCTCTTTTCACATATACCAGGGGTGTTGTGCAAATTAATGTGCTTGTCTATGTTGATGATTTAATCATTTCTGGTAACGATTTCGCTGCATTGAATGTATTTAAGACCTATCCCAGTAACTGTTTTCATATGAAGGATCTCAGCGTACTGAAATATTTTTTGGGTATTGAGGTTGCTTGAAGTCCTCACGGTTTGTTCTTGTGTCAACGCAAGTACGCCTTTGATATTATATATGAGGTTGGTTTATTGGGAGCCAAGTCGGTTGGTTCTCCCATCGAACAAAATCATAGACTTGCGCATGCTAAAGGAGAATTGCTTGCGGAGCTTGAATCTTATAGGCGATTGATGGGTCGTCTCATCTATTTGGCTGTAACGTGTCCACATTTATCTTACTCTGTTCATGTTTTATCTCAATTTATGCAACATCCTAAGCAGGAGCATTGGGATGCAACCATCCGAGTTGTTCGTTATTTGAAAGGTGCCCCAGGCCAGGGAATTCTACTTCGTTTAGATAGTGACTTGTCTTTACAAGGTTGGTGTGATTTTGATTGGGCTGCATGTCCTCTCACTCGTCGGTCTCTTACTGGTTGTTTAGTCTTTCTTGGTCAGTCGCCTATTTCCTAGAAAGCTAAGAAGCAACCCGCTGTTTCTCGCTCCTCCATGGAAGCTGAGTATCGTTCTATGGCCTCTATTACTTGTGAGTTGAAGTGGTTAAAGGCTTTGTTGTTGAGTCTCGGGGTGCATCATACAATAGCCATTCCTGTGTTTTATGATAGCCAGTCTGCTCTTCATATTGCTCATAATCCCATTCACCATGAACGTTCGAAGCATATCGAGGTGGATTGCCATTTCATTCGTGATGCAATTCAGGAGGGCCTTATTTCTCCTTCGTATGTCTCTACTACAGAACAATTGGCATATATCTTTACTAAGGCCTTAGGATAGAAACAGTTTGATTATCTACTTCACAAGTTGGGCATCTCGGATCTTCATGCTCCAACTTGAGAGGGGGGGGGGGGGGTGTTACGGAGTGCATTGATATCGGGAGTGATTTGTATAGGATTGATTTGCATGGCTGTTAATATAATCTATTTAAGGCATCGCTATTTAAGGCTTAGCATTTAGTTACCTATTTTTGGTTCTTCTCTATATCGTGTATATATATATCTTCTTCTATGAAGATGAGGAAAAAAGAAGAGATACCCAAATATTATCAATTATATATATATATATTACTTTCAACAAGAAAATTAGATGCAAATGTTAATGATTGTTATTTATACTAGTTTATGCAAACTAGCAAAAAGGGTTATTGTTACACCCAGATTTCGAGATAAGAGGTTATGACCCCGAAAGCTGGGCTCGTCGTGTATGAGCTCGAAATGTATGAAAACATCATATGGTCCGACCGTAAAACCTCTGAAGTGAAACAACGACCTCGAGGATATGTAACCTCGAATATTCTCTAAGCACGCTATGGGCAATAGTACGACACTCGAATATATCTTTTACCGATCGTCTTCAGGTGAGATAGCTCGAGCTCGGAAAGTGTCTACTTGTCCCGAGCATAGCGCGAAGTTGGGTGGCGAGCTCATGATTGACTCATAGTCTCGACAGACTCAATGCCAATTGCTGATCTCGAAGACCTGATGAATCACCTGGGATAGCCCATTACGTATGAACTTATTTATTGTTGTGTAATCCCAATATTTAAGGGATGGCATTTAATTTGTTATCCATTCCCGATCCTCATGGGACGTTTCCGTGTATATAGGAGATAATTCATTTAATATCATTATTTCAATTGATATACAAAATATCTTCCCGAAATATGTGGGAATGAATTCTGCAACCTTCTCTATAAATAGAGAAGGAATCACCACTTGTAGAGGATCGATTTCTGATTTCTGGGGAGAAAGCCCTGGGTAATTCATCTCTGAAGATTTCCAGAAAACCCCAAATCTTAATAACATAGACTCGTGGACTAGGCAGAATTAACTGCTGAACCACGTAAAAATTCTTTTGTTTCTCTTCATCATTCATTCGCTTCATTATTTAATTGTTTAATTGCTCTACAATTTAAGTTGACGAAAAATGTCATCAACAATTTGGTGCTTTCATTGAGAGCATTAAGCAGTACGTGTGTGAGTCTAGTAAAAAAGCCTCCCTGAATCAACAATGACCGCGAATGATCCCAATGTTCCTGAGGAGGAAATTTTAGATGAAGCTGACTACCGTTGACGCCCTGGAAAGCAGCCTATGGTGAATTCAAACCCTGATGAGAGGAGTGGTTCATCCGACTCTCAGGGACCACCGACTCCCAGGGATGACGAGGACATGTATTATAATCCTGAACGATATGTCCCGATAGTGGAGCTCAAAAATCGTCAACTGCGAAAGCAGTTGGCAGAGGCCAAGAAACGTAACGAGGAGTTGGCCAGATTGGCTGCTGAGGCGCAGGCGGCTGAGGCCCCACCTCCGCCAGAGGCCCAAGCCCCGCCTCCGCGGGACATTCATGTTCCACCACGCAGGCCTTGTGGGCGACCGTGCAAAAACACTGCCACTCGGAGAATGGAGCAACCTCCACCGCCAGAAGAACAGCCTGCTCCGTCAAGGCCCCAGAGGAGTAACCGGGCCGGAGCTCCTGCCAACTCAACTGCGGAGGTACTAGCCGAGGTAGAGAATAACCGAGCTCCCATGGAGGCTCGGACCCAAAATCCTGGTAACACGCAGAACGTTTCTGAACCAGTTCGAGCAAACTCGGGGCCTTCTAGGCCCCGTAATGGATGGCAGCCACCATCACCCATATGGCACCCACCATCGCCAATAAGGTATCCCTCACCAACTCGGAGAAACACACAACCGACTCAGGGTGATAGGGAAAGGCGAGCTGGGCAAAGATGTGGAAATGGGGAAACTGCTAAGGAGCATAGAGGTGCCCAACCCACAAGAAGCCAAATGTCTCGGTCTCACACTATTGAGACGAGGCAACCAGCAAGGAACCCATCTTGAAACAACCGCACAATGAGCCATGTCAGTGAAGGCTCGGGAGACACTAGGTCGGTCAATATGTATGACCAGGGACGCATAAATACTGGGAATCGAAGGGATCACCCAAATTTACGAGAACACCTGAACCATAATCAGGGGAATGATAATCCCCAAATCCAAATCAAAGGGATCATCTCAATGGACGCAAGAACCCTGTGCCAAGGAGAAAACTGGGGTTGTGATCAATGATAACCAGTTCCCAATGTTTCAAGTCAGACCCCCCGTATATCTAGTCCAAGAAAGGATTGAACAACTGGAAAGAGCATTCAGGCTCTTACAAAATGAACGAGGTCAAGATCGGGGCGAAGAGTTCGACGAAGAACTCGAACCCTTTGCCCCTCATATTTCCAGCACCCCGTTTCCTCAGGGATTCTGAATTCCTCATGTCCCATCATTTGATGGGAATTCCGATCCATACAGTCATTTGAGTACATTCAACATAATCACGCGAGCAAGTAATGTGGGCTACGAGCTCAGATGCATGCTGTTTCCAGCCTCGCTCATAGGGCCAGCAAAAAACTGGTTTGAGAAGTATAAGAGACATTCAATCGCTTCTTGGGATCAATTTTCTAGAGATTTCAAGAAGCAATTCAAAGCCATGTTCGGAATTAGGCCCAAGGCATCTGCCTTGACCAATGTCCGACAACAACCAAATGAAACATTGAAAAGTTACCTCACAAGGTTTAATTTGGAAGTCGCCCGAGCTCGTGATGTGGACGACAGTGGCCATTTAATGCCTGTCTGAGCCGGGGTAATGCCTGGAAGTCCTCTCTGGGAAGACATGCAGAGGAAGCCCGTAAGGTCCTTAACCGAGTTCAATCGACAAGCTCAGAAGTTTGTTAATGTAGAAGAGGCGAGGTCAGCATTGAATATGAACTCTTAGCCCATAACTACAACAACAAATACAAACTCTGCCTCGACCTTGACGGATCCTACGACCTCAAAACCCCATGGGGACAACCCTTCTAAAAGGAAGAAGAAGAATGAAGGGAATAATCCCGAGGCAGAAGGGGGAAAGAAGAAGAAAGGGGAAAGATATTTCTCCGTATACAAGGTGTATACCGAGCTCAATGAGTCTTGGGAAAATATCTACCTGGCTAATGAAAACCAGGTCCCTTTCAGACGTTCGGACCCCATGAGAAACCAAAAAGCGAAAAGAGACTCCAACAAGTACTGCAGATTCCATAGAGACATCAGACATACAACTGATGAATGCAGGCAATTTCAGACAGTATGTTAGAAATCAAAACCCCAATCAGGCTTCTACCAGCCAGAGGGCAGCAGCACCACCACCTGCCCAGAACTGGAACTCTCGAGCAAGGGAGGACGAATAACCCCCTCCAATTGATGGAGAAGATGTCATAACCATCTTGGGGGACCACATATTGCAGGATTGGGTAGGAACGCCCAGAAACGATATGTGAATGAGCTGAAAACTGGTGACGGGACTCCTTATGAACCCGAACCTAGAGCTCCAAAACAGCAAAGAATTGAATCTCAACCCATAACTTTTACTGAGGATGATGCGTATCATGTACAATTCCCTCACAACGACCCGTTGGTCATCACCCTTCAGCTCGCAAATAAGAGGGTACACCGAGTCCTGGTTGATAACGGGAGCTTAGTGAATATCCTCTACAAGGCCACCTTAGAAAAGATGGGACTCACGCTTCATGACCTTAAGGTATGTGCAATGACGTTGTACGACTTTTCAAGAGAAGGAATTGCCTATATGGGATCCATCGAACTCCCTGTAACCTTGGGAGATTACCCGGTCTCGACAACCAAGATGATGGAATTCATAGTAGTGGATCTACCATCGGCCTACAACGTATTGCTCGGGAGACCCGCCCTAGTAGGGCTGGGGGTAGTTTCATCTGTAAGGCATTTGGCCATCAAGTTCCTAACTTCTAGTGGCGTCGGGACACTGAAAGGAGACCAGCTCGCCGGGAGGGAATGCTATAGCATTTCCGTTAGAGGAAAGAAACAGACAAGTGCACAAACACTTGTCATAATTCAGAATAAGGATGGGACAGTCTTCGAGATAGATGAAGAAATTGATCCAAGAATAGAGGAAAGAGCTGATCTCGAGTCGTCAGAAGAGCTCGAAGAAGTAGACCCCCCGAAAATAGTGAAGGTAGGGGAAAACCTTCCGGAAGAAACGAAATAGCAATTAATTTGTTTTTTGAAAAAGAACCAGGATGTTTTCGCGTGTTCACATTTGGACATGGTAGGGATAAGCCCAAATGTGATAAGCCATGCTCTTAACATTGACAAGAGCTTCCCCCTGAAGCAGCAAAAGCGAAGACTCCTGGACGACGACAGGAAGAAGGCCCTGAAGGAAGAGGTCGACAGGTTAAAGGCAAATCGATTCATATGAGATGCCTTTTACCCGGATTGGGTCACTAACATGGTGCTAGTTCCGAAACCTAACAGAACATGGCGAACCTCTATTGATTACTCAGACCTCAATAAAGCATGTCTTAAGGACTGCTTCCCCCTACCTCGGATCGACCAACTCGTAGATGCCACAACTGGGCATGGGCTTATGTCATTCATGGACACTTATTCTGGATATAACTAGATTGCCATGCATGCCCCAGACCAAGAGCATACAAGTTTTGTGACAGATAAAGGACTATATTGCTACAATGTTATGCCATTCGAGCTCAAGAATGCTGGGGCCACATACCAACGGCTCGTAAACATCATGTTCTCCAAACAGATAGGTAATAACATGGAAGTTTATGTTGATGATATGTTAGTTAAATTTAAACATAACAATAACCATGTGGACAACCTCGAAGAGTGCTTTGCCGTGTTACGGAAGTACAACATGAAGCTCAACCCCTAGAAATGTTCTTTTGGAGTATCATCGGGGAAGATCCTAGGTTTCATTGTGAATGCTCGGGGAATAGAGGCTAATCCTGACAAGATCCAAGCGTTAATTGACATGCCCTCACCTCGAAAGCATAAGGATGTCCAAATTTTGACTGGACGGATGGCGGCATTAAGTAAGTAGGTTTATCTCGAAATCTACAAACCATTGTCTTCCATTTTTCAACCTTTTGAGAGGGGGCAAAAAATTCGAATGGACAGAGGAATGCAAGCTAACATTTCAGGAGCTCAAAAAGCACCTCGCGGAACCTCCTATCTTGTCGAAACTTGTCACAAGAGAAATTTTGTACCTATATCTCGCTACAACCGAGCATGCCATTAGCGTCGTGCTCGTCCAAGAAGAGCAGAAGGTGAAAAAGCCAGTATACTATGTAAGCAAAAGGTTACTGAGGGCAGAATCGAGATACCCTTTAATGGAGAAGTTGGCTCTCAGCCTAATCCACTCATCTCAAAAGCTCCGACCTTACTTCCAAGCGCACCATATCCATGTGTTGACCGACCAACCACTACGACAAGTCCTATCCAAGCCAGAAGCCTTGGGCCGATTACTAAAATGGGTTGTTGAGCTCGAAAAATTCGAGATCACTTATCATTCGAGGACAACCATAAGAGGACAGGCCCTGGCAGACTTCATAGTGGAATGCACTGGAGTGACTGACAACAAAGTTATAACCCCAGCCCGCGAGCTGTGGAAACTTTATGTCGATGGGTCTTCCAACGAAAATGGATCGGGGGCGGGAATAATACTGATCACCCAACCGGGAGTCAATTTCACTATGCTTTGAGATTTGATTTCAAAGTGTCAGATAACGAGGCTGAATACGAAGTTCTATTGGCAGGACTTCAAATACTCAAGGAACTCAAGGCTAAGGCGATACATTGCTACAGTGACTCACAGTTGGTGGTCAACTAAATCTTAGGGGAATACTAGGCTCGTGGGACAAGAATGGATACATACCTAGAAAAAGCAAAAGCAGCACTCGAACATTTCGAATTTTACACGATAGAACAAGTTCCCCGAGAGCATAATTCGAATGCAGATGCCCTAGCTAGGCTCGCCACATCCACCGAGGTCGACGAGCTGAATGTTGTGCCAATCGAACATCTATTGACACCTAGTATAAGCAAGCCTAAACAAGAGGATGTCTGCATGATTAACTCCGAGCCAACCTGGATGACCCCGATAGTTGAGTACCTTGAAATTGGCATTCTCCCAGCAGAATGAACCAAGGCTCGGAAACTGATGTATCAGATTCCCAGGTACACTAGTGTGGAAGGAAGGCTATATCAAAGAGGATACTCTATGTCATTAATCTGGTGTGTGACTCCACCTGAGGCTAAGAAAATCATAGAAGAGATTCATGAAGGATTCTGTGGGGACCACACTGGGGGGCATAGCCGGTCTAAGAAAATTATACGCCAAGGGTACTTCTGGCCCACCATCAAAGTAGACTCATTTGATTACGTCAAGAGGTGCGATAAGTGTCAACGATTTGCCACAGTCCCTCGAGCTCCACCTTCCGAGCTAACTATGATGACCTCCCCATGGCGATTTGCGATATGGGGAATTGACCTCATAGGCTCGTTTCCAACTGGCAAAGGCGGAGTTAAGTACGCAGTAGTCGCGGTAGATTACTTTACGAAGTGGACCAAGGCCGAACCTCTAGCAACAATTACCTCAAAGAAATTCTTGGACTTCGTGGCAAAATACATCATCTGCTGATATGGGATGCCAAGGAATATAGTGTCCGATAACAGTACTCAATTCGATAGCGACTTGTTTACCAACTTCTGTGAGAAAAACGGGATAATAAAAAGCTTCTCCTCTGTGGCCTCTCCCCAAGTGAATGGCCAAGTCGAGAGTGTGAATAAAACCCTGAAGAGTTCTATGAAGAAAAAATTGGAAGAAGCTAAGGGGAAATGGCCCGAAGAATTGCCCCAACTCTTGTGGGCATATTGAACCACAACTCGTACTTCAACAGGACATACCCCTTTTTCTCTGGCATACGGATGCACGACTATGCTACCAATCGAGGTCGAAATACATGTTGCGATATTTTTGCTATGCAAGTGCACACAGTCGCAATTCGTAATAAAATGGTAGAACCAAGTATCGTCCTCAAGGACTGATTTTGTAATGACCCACTAATCTAAACTATTTGGACCATTAACGAATCTATACATAAAACTTACATTTTTGCGGAAATACCATAATTTATTGTAAACTTGTAGAAACAAAGGTTACTTTCATAAAATAAGTAGAATATGGGTACCCATTGTCTTTAAAACAAAAACTAACTTAAAGTAAAAAGGGTTACATAGAAAATGCGGGAAAATACATTTAAAAACCATAAAAACATAAACAAGACTACATCCTCGAATCGAATAACGCTCGGCCCCTTGACTCCATTCACTATCGATACACATCCTCTAAGCGTCACGAATCTTTCCGCCTCTAAAGCTTATTTCCTGCACATAAACAGAAAGGAATGAGCCTAATGCCCAGCAAGGAAAATCTAACACATAGTCATAAACATAAACATAATGTCATAATAACGTAAAGACATATCATAACACATAATACACTTATTATAATGGCCATTATTACTTGGGGTCCCATAGACTAAACAAGCTTATGCCCATGAGATTAGTGGGGTCCTACCAGCTAAATAGGCTTATGCCCACAATCTTTTTGGGGTCTTGTTAGTCAAATAGGGCATATGCCCAAGCCTACAACATACACATGCACAACATATTCATAACATACCCATATCATATCATAACACAAAAGATAACATAAACATGAACATATATATTCTAGCCTATTTTCCTTACCAAAGTTACCGGGATTATGGACTGAGTTGGGACTTTTGGAACACTCCTAAAACCATAAGAAAGAGTGAGTCTAAAGAAAGGAGATGAAATGAAAGAGATGGAAAGACTAAACCATAAAAACATACTTACCAACTTATATGCTTAAGAGCTTGGATTCCCTAACCAAAATAAGAATAAGGTTAGGGGACTGAGTAGAAGGTTTTGAAATAACATAAAATACAGAAAGGAACTAGAGTTTTGGGTTTACCTCAAAGATTGCAAGATCAATCTAACCTTCATCGAAATACTATAGAACTCACTTCCCAAAGTGTTTGATAAGCTTATGATGTTTAAGCTTATAGTTTTTCCCCAAACCAAGTGTTTACACTCTCACACTCACTTAACACTAGCAGCTTCTGAACTTAGAGCAAATGGTGAATAATGGCTGGGTACTAGGTCCTATTTATAGAGTTTGGGAATGAAAATATCTTGATTTTACTTGAATAAAAATAATGGCTTTTTAGGTGAAAATCATTTGAATAATCGTTCAGCAGAGGCTGAAGACTCGTTCACAAGATGTTGGACTGTTGAAGGAGTTTGAATGGCTGAAAGGAAATGAATTCAAAAGAGTTTGAATCCATGCTGAAGGAGGCGATATATCGCCCCCTGTAGGCGATATATCGCCTGGGCCAGTATGCCCGAGGCGACCGTGCATCGTTTCGTGTTTTCCGTATCTACGTGCTGCGACATATCGCCCCCTATAGCTGCGATATATCGGCATACGCTGAATATTTAAACACGAAATTACACATTTTTAGCTAGGTTTGAATGGAGTAAACAGCCTTGACTAAGCCCTCAATGTACTCAAAGCTGCTGACTGACCCTATAACATTCAAACTTTACTCCTTATTATATTTAATCCTCAAAAATCTTAATCCTTAATTACCATTCAAAACATGTGCTTAAAATCCTATTGGTTGATGTCTAAACCTTATAATATAATAATATAATCCTTAATATCAGTCACTTTAATCAAACCTTAGGTTATACTTAATATTCTTAAACTATAGGTTAAACTAAGAAAATCTATAAGTACTACTATGAGTGTCCAAATAATTCCCGGTCTGAACCAAAAATCCACAGTAACAAAGATAATGCTATAAATACTATCATACTATTATCTATCGATAGTGAATGGAGTCAAGGGGCCGAGCGTTATTCGATTCGAGGATGTAGTCTTGTTTATGTTTTTATGGTTTTTAAATGTATTTTCCCGCATTTTCTATGTAACCCTTTTTACTTTAAGTTAGTTTTTGTTTTAAAGACAATGGGTACCCATATTCTACTTATTTTATGAAAGTAACCTTTGTTTCTACAAGTTTACAATAAATTATGGTATTTCCGCAAAAATGTAAGTTTTATGTATAGATTCGTTAATGGTCCAAATAGTTTAGATTAGTGGGTCATTACAGTTGGTATCAGAGCCTTGACCCAGCCGGAAGTGTGGCCGACGGGGACGTCGGGCTCGTAAGGGGGGGTGATTGTGACAGTCAGAATCCCGTGATCCGTAAGGGGAAAGACCGGGTAAGATGTGCAATCCCACACCGCCTGGGGAAGGTCAAGTGTAATGATTCTAAGACTGTGTAGGTATGGGACTACACAGTTGAAGAGGGCTTAAATGGATTGATGGGTACTACCTATATCAGGAAGGTGCATCTTCTTTTCGGTAGCCCATCACTTGAGAACTCCATGGTTAAGCGTGCTTGACCTGGAGTAATCTAGGGATGGGTGACCTCCTGGGAAGTTTTCCCAGGAAGTGTGCGAGTGAGGACAAAGCACGCTGGAAAGGCTTGTCTTGGTTTGTAGGGCCAGTCGTCATTCCAGAAAGCAGCCATAGTGACGTGGGGCGTCACAGATTTATCAATTACCAATCACTTAATTTCTTGTTCTATTTGATAAATTAAAATTCTTGATTTTTATAAACGCAGCAAAAGAAACTATAAAGTGCAGAAACAACAATTGAAAATCAAAGGGAATAACAACTAATAGTAAAACTTTTAATTCAATCACTGAATAAACAAATAGGACATTTAATCTCATCAACAATCCTCCCTATTATTCCCTAATGCAAGGTATGAGTTCTTCTTCTTTTTACCTAATTCAATTAACAAGTTGATACAACAGCCTATAATCATACTATGAATTATAAACTCAACCTAAGTGACAATTTCCTATATTTCTATGGTAAATTGAACCACAAAGGTAGCATTAAACTCGACAACTTAATAAACAGTTACACAATTAATTCAAATACTTTTGTTCTAAATTAGAATTATGTCCAATATAACCACAGCAGATTTAAATCTCACTTCTCAGATTTTGATCTAAAAACATGTATGTCTGACTATAGATGGCCAATCAGTAATCAGTCTATAAGAACAGGTTACATGGAATTGAAATAGATTGAAGAAGAAGAGGATTGAAATTGCATTAGTTCATAATAGGGATTCAAGTGATTCAATTAAACATCCTAAACAGAAAATTAGTTCATAATCATAATGCTAATTACAACAGAAATTAAAGATAACATCAGGAAGAAGAAGAAAAACATGTAAAAATACTCTAAGCTTTAGCCTTCAAAACCAAGAATCTCTCCTCTGTCCGTACGTCCCCTTTCTCTTCTCCCTTTTTCGCCCTAATAAAACCTAGGCTTTCATTTTTAAAAGAGGCGGGCCGCGGCTCTATGTGCACCATGCCGCGGCCCGTGTTAAAATTTATGGGCAAAAAGCTCTTTCCATGCCGCGGCCCGCGTGAATAATTCTGGGCAAAATGCCCATCAATGCCGCGGCCCTCTCTAGCTATGCCGCGGCCCGAGGATCTCCTTCAAAACAATGGTTTTGTTTCACCACCTAGCCGCGGCTCTACTTTTCCCATGCCGTGGCTCTTAAGGGATTTCTCATTTTTTTAAGTTTTCATCCCAAAAATTCACCAACACTTCCAAATTATGTTGAGAACCATTCTTTCTCGAAATAAGTTGAAAAACTTGGTTATTTCTTCCCTTTCTTTGACATTTTCTTCCAAGTGCTCAATTCTTTCTGATATTCACAAAGACAGAAAAACAAAGCATAAACCCGCACTAAATGAAAGAAAAACGAAATAAAAGACTACTAAAAACATCACCTAAACATGACAAAAACTAGACTCAACAAACTCCCCCAAACTTAACCTTTACCCGCCCTCGAGTAAAGACCAAGTTAAACTAACAAAAAGAAACAAACACAAAACGAACAAGCTAAACCATCATTACCATCTATACTGCTTTGCCAAAACTCATGGAATCTCAATTGCAATATTAATAACCAGAATTTCAGTTCAATTGCCTTAAAGTCCAATTTGTAAAGTTCAATTAGGGAAATCAATAATATATCACAAAAATGACTACAACACTTGAACTCTATCATATATGCTCAACTCATTCCAGGCAATTCCACAAACCAAAATTTTCAATATGCTTGCACTACTTGACCTTCTCCACTAATGTCAATAACACGTGTTTTGAAATCAAAAGGGCTTTCACAGGTTATAGCGTTAGGCTTAAGCAGGGGTAGATGAAATTGTCATTTAGGCTCTACTTTACCATAAGCATATAAACTTTGCACCCAATCTTGATATTCGCAACACAATTTAACAACCCAAAGATCCTCTTTATTTCCAAAGATTGAGAAATTTAAACACTAGAGAGTTTTTTTTTTTTTTAACTATCTTTCCCGCAAACTTATGCATTTTAATGGGGACATCGAAAGAAAAGTAGTTTCTCTCAAGTCTCTTTTTTTATTTTTTTTTCTTTCTCAATCTTTTCTTGAATTTTTTTCTATTGCCAACACCAATACACAAGAGTAACACCCATTATAAATCAATCCCCTATAATATTTTATAAGCTCATGGTACAAATCTAGGAACTGAAAAATAATAAAGTATTCGGTTAAGCTCACAACAGGTGTTTAACAATAAAAGGTCGACTTTTAGGCTCAAAGAGGGTATCTAGGGAAAATTAAATCAAGGTTGGCTTGAAAGGCACAATCGATCCAATAAAATTGCCTAAATCATTTTTCTAAACACATGTCATCAAGGATTTCGCCTCAAGGCCAAATAATGCAAGTTCTGTCAAATTCAAATCGTCATACCACCAACCCTAGTCAAACACATATAATAAAATCCAAAATGTTGCATTTTCAAAACATATTAAAAATTTCCCACAAAACTTTTAAATTAAACTCTAAAACAATTGAACCAAGCACACAGTTGAATTCAATTTCCTTTTCACGAGCAAAGACAAAGCAACAACAGACAAGAATGATGGCTTTACAGTTATACTAAACAACGCCAGAAATTAACACAAGAGACTAAAAGCTAAACTGAACAACGCACAAAATAAAAATAAAGCAAAATAAGCTCCCCCCCAAACTTAAGATGCACATTGTCCCCAATGTGATAAAGAAAAGAACAAGGGAAGATAACTTACCTGACGCCACATCAGTATGGCGGAGGAGGTGGTGGAGGTGGCCACTGGTATGGAGAGTACTGTGGCGGAGGAGTGAAGTAATTCTCATCAGCAGAGCTCATAGTCCACCTCGTTACTAAGGCATTCAACTCCTCTATGTGAACCCGCCCATACTCATTTTATTGCACCATGAAGTCATTATAATGCTGATTTTGCGCATGATGCGATTGGATTAAGTATTGATTTTGCTGAATAAGGTAATCCAATCGATCATGCGTGCGCTGCGTGTGCTCATCAATAGGTCCACCAATTGCCAAATTCGAAGGTGGGTTACTGGGACCTGCTTCATCTGCTTCCTCCTCCTCAGTTGGATCAATGTCCACTGGTTCATCAGCCCGGCTCCGCTTATTATGCTGGCTAGAGGCAGGTGGCGTAAGAGAGGCCGAAGGGAACACCGTAAACATAGTCTGATTGATTGCCCCCATTGGCCTCTGGACTAGATCGCTTGGGTAGACTGGTACCTCATAAGTGTTGCATAGGGTCGAGAGGAAAGTACCATGGGCAACACCAGCTGTAGTATTGAATCTGCTAATGTTGCGAATGCTGTAGCGAATTATTCGGCCCACATCAACTTTCATGTTGGTCATGATAGCATAAACCAACAAGCAGCGCTCTCTATCAATAGTAGACAGATGAGAGGTCGGCAATAAACGTGAACTTACAAAATAAACCCATGCTTTCGCAATTGGATTGAGCTGCCACCTGTTCATGTCTTTGGGCTTTCCATTATAATAGTTGAACCGTGCACCTTCAACACTCAGAACTGCAGCCACAACATCATATTCTGGCTCATCAAAATGGGCCAACTACCAATGTTTGTCCTCTTGTGCAGACAATGAAGGGAGGTCCAGTAATTGGTTAAATGAATAAGAGGCCGTAGGCACCAATTTACCCCTGACAAAATTGTTCTGTTCTGCATCAAGATATGGGAAGTTGGCAAAGAATTCAAACATCTGAGAATAATTGGCCGGTCCCACATAGGTAGAGTCGCAGAAGAAACCCCAATTACGTCGCAATATTTCAGCTCTGATGATATCATAGGCAGGGCTTTGTACCAAGGGTGCCTCATGAAACTCAAATCCTCTTTCCCTCACCACAGATTTCTTATGAATCTTTTTAAACAAGTCAGCTGCTTCCTTATTGACAAATAATTGCGTGTCATAATCAGCCGGGGGAGGTGGTGGAGGTGGAGTGCGGGATGAGGAGGCTTTCTTTGAGGAGGTACCTCTCGGAGGATTTCTCTTAGGACCCATTGTGTTTTTCAAAACAAGAACAAACTAAACCTCCAAATTGGTTTTCAAGAACTTGAGTAAAACTTCCCTTTGGTTTCACTCCCCCAAAACTTTCTGAGTAACAAAATCAACAGCCCAACCACTAATCCCAGAAAAACAATTGACAAACCCCTTAAATGTCTCACAAGAAAAGCATAGCACAGTCCACAATACTACAATGTAATCTATTCTCCAATCAAAAGCACTAGAATAGATATGAGATACTTACTTGAATGGCACAAGAATGCTTCTTTTTGTCTCTTTGACTGATGAAAATCTCAAGAATTGAGAGAGAAAAGGAGGTTTGAGTATGATGGCAATTGGTGAAAGTGAAAGGGACTGAGAATGATGGCTAATTTAGGGCTTTTTACCCCAGATTTCGGACATGGGCCGCGACATTACTTTGACCATGCCGCGGCCCGCATCAAATTGCCAGCCTAGAATGACGCGACATCATGGTATCCATGTCGCGGCCTGCCTCTCATTGCTAGGAAAAACTGGATTTCTATGTCGTGGCCCTCCTCATCCATGCCGCGGCCCGCCCCTAGACTTCAGAATTCGTGGGCCTCTGGAACCCCCAATGCCACGACATTATATGGCTATGCCGCGGCCCTTAAGGATTCTCCATTCTTTTGGTTTTTTTTTTTTCACGTTTTTCACGATTCTAAAAGTCCAAAAATAAAACAAACATCCATTGTTTACAAATACAAAATTAAAATAAATAACAAGTAAAGCATAGGGTGCCTCCTACAAGCGCTGTCGTTAACGTCATTTAGCCGGACGCTGAACCCCTCTTCAGAGAGGCTTCAGAAGGAGGATAGATTTTGCTTGAACAAAACTACCACCCAAGTAGGGCTTCAATCTCTGACCATTGACTTTAAAGGAATCACCTGAGTTGCCCCGAACTTCTACAGAACCATATGGAAAAACCTGAACAACAGTGAATGGCCCTGACCATCTTGACTTCAATTTGCCAGGAAACAGTCGCAGTCTTGAATTAAAAAGAAGTACCTGCTGCCCTTGTTGGAACTCTTTCCTGATTAAGTTCTTGTCATGCCAAGCCTTTGTTCTTTCTTTATAAATCTTGGCGTTCTCATAAGCCTCATTTCTGAACTCGTCAAGTTCATTTAGTTGCAACAGCCTTCGTTCACTAGCGGCACTCCAATCAAAATTCAACTTTTTCATAGCCCAGAACGCCCTATGCTCCAATTCAACTGGTAGATGATACGCTTTACCAAACACCAACCTGTAAGGAGACATGCCTATTGGTGTTTTGAATGCAGTTCTGTAAGCCCAAATCGCATCATCTAACTTTTTCGACCAATTTTTCCTCGAACTGTCAACGGTCTTCTCAAGGATGCTTTTGATTTCTCTATTTGAAACTTCAGCTTGCCCATTTGATTGAGGATGGTAAGGCAAAGCTTTTCGATGATATACTCCATAACGAGCCAGCAATGCATCAAGTTGTTTATTCACATAGTGTTTCCCTTCATCACTAATCAGAGCTCGGGGAGTGCCAAATCTAGTAAAAATATGTTTATGCAAAAAATTAAGCACAGTTTTACCGTCATTGGCTCTAGTTGCTGCAGCCTCCACCCATTTGGATACATAATCCACTACCAATAGAATATATTCATTGTTGTGAGATGGTGGAAAAGGCCCCATGAAATCGATGCCCCATACATCAAACAGTTCCACTTCAAGAATCCCTTGTAAAGGCATTTCATTTCTCCTCAAGATATTTCCAGTTTGCTGACATCTATCACAAGCCTTGACAAAAACATTAGCATCCTTGAATAATGAAGGCCAATAGAAACCACTTTGTAATACCTTGGCCGCCATTCTTGATGCTCCAAAGTGCCCTCCGCATTGTTGAGTGTGACAGTGATTAAGAATGGACTGCATCTCTTCTTCAGGAACACACCTTCTGATAATCTGATCCACACAGTGCCTATAGAGAATAGGTTCCTCCCAATAGTAGTGTTTCACCTCAGAAAAGAATTTCTTTAATTGCTGCTTTGACATTTCAGGAGGCACAATCTTGGCAACCAAGAAGTTCACAATGTCAGCAAACCAAGGGACAGCTAAAGCCTCACTTACCCCAAATAACTGCTCATCAGGAAAGTGATCATTGATTTGCACTGCTTTCTTATTTCCAGTCTCCTCCACCTCGAGTCTAGAGAGATGATCAGCTACCACATTCTCGCTGCCCTTCTTGTCACGAATTTCCATGTCAAATTCTTGAAGCAAAAGAATCCATCTTATTAGGCGGGGCTTGGCATCTTTCTTTGACATCAAGTATTTAATGGCAGAGTGATATGTGTAGACAATCACTTTGTTACCAATCAGATACGGTCTAAATTTATCACAAGCAAACACAATAGCTAGCAACTCTTTTTCTGTAGTAGCATAATTCAGCTGAGCATCATTTAGAGTTCGACTAGCATAATAGATAGACCTGAATACCTTATCAATTCGCTGTCCCAAAATTGCCCCCACTGCATAGTCACTGGCATCACACATCAACTCAAAAGGCAATTCCTAATTCGGAGCTAGCACAATTGGAGCAGAAATAAGCTTTTCTTTCAAGAATTTGAAAGCCCTCAAACATTCATCATTAAAATCAAAGACAACTCCGTTCATAAGCAGATTTGAGAGAGGCACTTTAGAGAAATCTTTTATGAATCTTCGATAGAACCCAGCGTGACCAAGAAAACTTCTAACACCTTTGACTGAAACTGGTGGAGGCAACTTTTCAATGGTAGAAATTTTTGCTCTATCTACCTCAATTCCCTCACTTGAAATTTTATGACCAAGAACAATCCCCTATTTCACCATAAAATGGCATTTCTCCCAATTCAACACCAGATTATCCT
This sequence comes from Humulus lupulus, assembly GCF_963169125.1. NCBI lineage: Eukaryota > Viridiplantae > Streptophyta > Magnoliopsida > Rosales > Cannabaceae > Humulus > Humulus lupulus. The sequence goes on along the minus strand of NC_084801.1, from coordinate 17,346,623 downwards.
TCTCACAACGGTTCAACACGTTCTCCAAGTTACCCAAACAGAGGTCAAATGATGAGCCAAAAACATAGAAATCATCCATGACTATCTCAATACACCAGTCTACCATATCTGAAAATATGGCCATCATGCATCGTTGAAATGTGGCAGGGGCATTACATAGTCCAAATGGCATTCTCGTGAAAGCAAATGTGCCATAAGGACATGTAAAGGTTGTTTTCTCTTGATCCTCTGGTGCGATAGCGATCTGATGATACCCAGAATACCCATCCAAGAAACAGTAGTAGCTATGTCCTGCCAATCTGTCAAGCATCTGATCAAGGAAAGGCAAAGGAAAATGATCCTTCCTTGTTGCCTTATTGAGCTTGCGGTAATCTATACAAATCCGCCACCCCGTTACAGTTCTTGTTGGGATGAGTTCATTGTTCTCATTTTTCACCACTGTCGTACCACCCTTTTTAGGTACCACTTGCACAGGGCTCACCCATGCGCTATCAGAAATTGGGTAGATCACCCCGACATCCAACCATTTAAGAATTTGCTCCAGTACTACTTCCTTCATGGCTGGATTAAGTCTTCGCTGGGCCTCTATGGATGGCTTGCTATTCTCCTCCAATAAGATTTTATGCATCACTGTCGATGGGCTTATTCCTCTAATATCTGCCAAGGTCCACCCAATGGCCAATTTATGCTCCCTTAAAACCCTCAACAGTTTCTCCAATTCTATCTTTGACAGGTCAGCTGACACAATGACAGATAAAGTTTCATTCTCTCCCAAATAAGCATATTGCAAGTGATCTGGGAGGACCTTTAATTCCAACTGCGGTGGCTGCTGAATGGAGGTTAGCGGTTTATCAATCACATCTGCTAATTCTTGAAACTTCTTCCAATATGGTAAGAAAGAGTTGATCCAGTTTACACATTCTCTGATCTCAGCATCATCATCATCATTGCCCTCATCACCTAATAATACTGCCTCTAAGGCATCACTGCTCATCCTTCTCTTGGAGACTGCCTTCTCTATCACATCCACATTAAAGCAACTGTCACTAGCCACCGGATACTTCATAGACTTAAAGACATTAAAGACCACCTCATCTCCTTGAACTCTAAGCTTAAGCTCTCCTTTGTGAACATCAATAAGAGCTTGGCCTGTGGCTAGAAATGGCCTACAGAGAATAATTGGTACATCTGTGTCCTCCTCCATGTCCAGAATGATAAAGTCAGCTGGAAATATGAACTTATCCACCTTCACAAGAACATCCTCAATAATACCTTGTGGATGTGTCAACGATCGGTCTGCGAGCTATAAAGTGACAGTTGTTGGTTTTGTCTCCCCCAAACCAAGTCTTTTAAACACAGATAAGGGCATCAAGTTGATACTTGCCCCCAGATCACATAAGGCGTGCTTACACTCAAATTTTCCAATGGTGCAAGGTATAGAGAAGCTCCCCGGATCTCTCAGCTTTTGGGTAGCTTTCTCTGTAATATCGCACTACACTCTTCAGTGAGTGCTATAGTCTCATAGTCCTCCATCCTCCTTTTCTTTGACAGAATCTCCTTCATGAATTTAACATAGCTGGGCATCTGCTCCAAGGCCTCAGCGAAAGGAATGTTTATGTGCAGCTTTTTAAACACCTCTAGAAACTTAGAAAACTGTTTATCAAGTGTAGTCTTTCTAAGCCTCTGAGGGTATGGAACTCGAACTGGCTGCTCAATAACAATTGGCGGACTCTTTTCTGACTGCTGGTGGTCTTCAGTAACCTTTTCTGAATCAGACTGTTCACCCGTCTCTTTATTCTGAACCACTGCCTGTGGAGGTCTAGGCTGCTCAGTTTGCCTCCCACTCCTCAGAGTAATTGCCTGAACTTGCTCCTTGGGGTTGACTTTAGTATTACTGGGCAAATTTTCCTGTGGTCTGTTATTGAGCATACTGGCCAACTGCCCAACTTGTGTTTCCAGGTTTCTGATAGAAGATCTAGTCTCTATCATAAACTGAGTTTGAGTAATAGTGAGAGTCAACAATGCAGCTTGCAGCTCATTATGCATCTCAGGTTGAGCTTGATTCATTGATTGTTGAGGCCTAGGCTGTTGTGATGAAGAAGATTAATGCATAGGTGGCTGAGACATGTTATTCTGAAATTGGCCCTGAAACTGAGGTTGTTGGCCTTGATTATTCTTCCAATAAAAATTGGGGTGATTTCGCCACCCAGGATTGTAGGTATTGGAGAATGGATTATTGAGTGGCCTTTGAAAGTTTCCCACCGCTTGAACCTGAGCGTGATCCATTGGGGTGTTATTATTCATACTGATAGGACACTGATCGAGAGAATGAGCACCACCACACATTTCACACCTCACTGCCATCTGAACCGCATTAGCAGATACACTGCTCTGTTGTAACTGCTTTGTCAGAGAGGCTACTTGTGCTGTTAGAGCAGTGATTGCATCCAGCTCATGCACCCCAGCTACCTTTCTGACTCCTGATGATCTTTCCTCTGACCACTGATGATTGTTTGTGGCCATGTCCTTGAGCAACTCATAAGCACCAGTTGCACTCTTGCTCATAAAAGTGCCACCCGCTGCAGCATCAATAATGGTTCTGGTTGTAGGACATAAACCATTGTAAAAATTCTGTACTAGCATCCACTGTTCAATGCCATGATGAGGACATCTTCTCAAGAGTTCCTTGAACCGTTCCCAAGCTTCATACAAAGACTCTCCATCATTCTGGCAAAAATTGTTGATCTCTCCCCTCAATTTAGCAGCTTTGGACAGGGGGAAGAATTTTGACAAAAATTTCTGAGCTAGATCTTGCCAGGTGACAATAGAGTTTGATTGCAACGAGTTCAGCCAACTCTTAGCTCTATCCCTCAGGGAAAATGGGAAGAGCCTAAGTTTAATTGCATCATCACTCACCCCATTATATCTTAAGGTTCCACACAACTCCAAAAAATTAGACAAATGGGTGTGAGGATCTTCAGAAGGCAACCCATTAAATTGCACCGAGGACTGCACCATTTGTAGAATAGCTGGCTTGATTTCAAAGTTGTTAGCCTGTACAGCTGGTGGGCGTATATTGTTTTGTACTCCCGTCAGAGTGGGCAGTACATAATCTCTTAGGCTCCTCGCAGCATTATTCTGAGCCTGACCCCCTTGTACAATTCTAGGAATTAGAACATTCCTGCCATCCCCATCATTCTGTGCCATCTTCACAGATTTCTGGGCCTCCCTCTTGTTCTTTCTGATTTGCTTGCAAGATTTTTCAATCTCAGGATTCAAAGGAACAAGACTGTCTGCTCCTCTTCTGCCACGCATATACCAAAATTCACCCGAGATAGACAAATTAAGCAACTAAACAGATTAGAAACAAGAGAAATTAAAATCAAATTAGAATAAAAATTAGTTAGACTGATATTGATAATTGTTTTCAGTCCCTGGCAACGGCGCCAAAAACTTGTTGCGATATTTTTGCTATGCAAGTGCACACAGTCGCAATTCGTAATAAAATGGTAGAACCAAGTATCGTCCTCAAGGACTGATTTATCAATTACCAATCACTTAATTTCTTGTTCTATTTGATAAATTAAAATTCTTGATTTTTATAAACGCAGCAAAAGAAACTATAAAGTGCAGAAACAACAATTGAAAATCAAAGGGAATAACAACTAATAGTAAAACTTTTAATTCAATCACTGAATAAACAAATAGGACATTTAATCTCATCAACAATCCTCCCTATTATTCCCTAATGCAAGGTATGAGTTCTTCTTCTTTTTACCTAATTCAATTAACAAGTTGATACAACAGCCTATAATCATACTATGAATTATAAACTCAACCTAAGTGACAATTTCCTATATTTCTATGGTAAATTGAACCACAAAGGTAGCATTAAACTCGACAACTTAATAAACAGTTACACAATTAATTCAAATACTTTTGTTCTAAATTAGAATTATGTCCAATATAACCACAGCAGATTTAAATCTCACTTCTCAGATTTTGATCTAAAAACATGTATGTCTGACTATAGATGGCCAATCAGTAATCAGTCTATAAGAACAGGTTACATGGAATTGAAATAGATTGAAGAAGAAGAGGATTGAAATTGCATTAGTTCATAATAGGGATTCAAGTGATTCAATTAAACATCCTAAACAGAAAATTAGTTCATAATCATAATGCTAATTACAACAGAAATTAAAGATAACATCAGGAAGAAGAAGAAAAACATGTAAAAATACTCTAAGCTTTAGCCTTCAAAACCAAGAATCTCTCCTCTGTCCGTACGTCCCCTTTCTCTTCTCCCTTTTTCGCCCTAATAAAACCTAGGCTTTCATTTTTAAAAGAGGCGGGCCGCGGCTCTATGTGCACCATGTCGCGACCCGTGTTAAAATTTCTGGGCGAAAAGCTCTTTCCATGCCGCGGCCCTATGTAGCCATGCCGCGGCCCGCGTGAAGAATTTTGGGAAAAATGCCCATCAATGCCGCGGCCCTTTCTAGCTATGCCGCGACCCGAGGATCTCCTACAAAACAATGGTTCTGTTTCACCACCTAGCCACGACTCTACTTTGCCCATGCCGTGGCTCTTAAGGGATTTCTCATTTTTTTAAGTTTTCATCCCAAAAATTCACCAACACTTCCAAATTATGTTGAGAACCATTCTTTCTCGAAATAAGTTGAAAAACTTGGTTATTTCTTCCCTTTCTTTGACATTTTCTTCCAAGTGCTCAATTCTTCCTGATATTCACAAAGACAGAAAAACAAAGCATAAACCCGCACTAAATGAAAGAAAAAAGAAATAAAAGACTACTAAAAACATCACCTAAACATGACAAAAACTAAAATCAACAATACCTACCATTCATACCCACGCTTAGTATCAAGCCTCGAACCAATCCCAGCTCGAAGTAAGTCTGGACCTGATTGAAGAAAGACGGGACGAGGCTCAACTAAATAATGTTGCATATCAACAACGAGCTACCCCGTATTTCAATAAAAAGGTTCAAGACAGAAAATTCAGTTTGGGAGATTTGGTGCTAAGGCATGTAATCTCGGCTACACGGGACCCGGCTGCTGGCGTTCTCAGGCCTAATTGGGAAGGACATTTTCAGATCGAATCAGTCATCCAACCTGGCGTCTACAAATTGGCGAGATTGAACGGGGATTCGGTACCACGAGCATGGAATGGCTAACATCTACGACCTTACTATCAATAGTGTAGGAACGATGTCACCTGTAACCATGCTTATTTATTTTTACTATGCTCCTGTTAATGAATTGTTCAATTCCTAATAAAGTTCGTTTTCGTTTCCATATGCTGTATCTTTTGTAAACTCTCTTAATTTAATAACCTATGGTCATACTCATAGGATATTAAGGGGGCATTAGTGGTATATATACCGTCAGCTTAAAAAAATAAAATAGCATATACGAAAAGAATAAAAGTGTTTGGAAATAACCAAATATGCGAGCTAAGATAGTTTGGACATAACCAAACTATTAAAAAATAGAAGTGTTTGGAAATAACCAAATACGCGAGCTAAGATAGTTTGGACATAACCAAGTTATTAAAAATAAAAGTGTTTGGATATAACCAAATGCATGAGGCAAAATAATTTGGATAAAACCAAATGTGCAATCTAGACATAACTAGATCAAAAATATTTGTGTGGATTACGAACCAAAAACACGACCTAAATAGGTTCGGAACCAAACCAGCTAAAATTAATCGAAAAAAAGTTGGAATATAAATAAACCTACTTCAAGTTAAGTCGAGATCAAGGCTGGAGTATCTTGCAAAAAGATAGTTTCGACCTCATAACTTTGGGGAGCTACCCAAGGACGAGGAAAAGTAACTAGAAAAGTAGGATATAACTAAACCACCTTTATTACACGCCATATAAGTACTTTCGAGTGCATGGTAAAAGTAAGTTTCGACCTTGACAAGTAACGTGATCGGACAAGGATACGTCGAGTAAACTGTGCATGAATGCATTGAAGCTCGAGCTTAAAATCCACCACATGTTTGTATGAATAAACAGACATAAGGACACTTTATATAAATTGCTTGAAGTATTTCAACTTAAGAAATGTAAAGCAAAAATATTAAAGTAAAGTCAAATATGGTATTATAGATATCATAAGAAAATAGCTCTTTCACGAGCGATAAATTGTCTTAGCCCCAGGGGCATAAAAAAAACAGAAGATAAAAAACTATTACAAGAGGTTCAAAGGGATGCAGCCCCGGGTCGAGATTTAGGAGGAAGGAGCGCCCCCTTAGCCTTCTTATCATCTTCCTTGGCCCTCTCTGCCTCCTCCCGAGCAGCCTCCTCCGCGTCGAGCCGAGCCTGCATTTGGCCATGAGTTCTTCCTCAAAAGAGCCTAAGAAGCTGGTATCAAGATTGACGTTACTGGCCCAGATCCTATACATGGCCAGGTCGACCGCCCGATCCTTCTTCTCCTTGAACTCTGCGAGAAGATGAGCCTTTTCGCCCTCCATTATCTCGAAGGTGGCGCCTTCTCCTCCTCAAGCTTGGCATTGATCTTCTCAAGCTCCACGAGCCTGGAGTTTACCTTCTTGAGCTTGGCTTCAGCCTCCATTTTTTCCTTTGCGGCCTTGAGGTTGTCAGTAAGCTTAAGTTGAAGATTCTTTGACTCTTGGGCATAGGGCATGGTCGAGTGGACCTCGTTGTTCAACTTATAGTTAAGTTGAGCAATGGCAGCAAGAGACTGAAACACAAACAAATCCAATTAGAACACATGCTAAGCATAAATACAATAAATGGTAAAGTAAGAGAAGTTACCGCGGCAACGAGTTTGACACTCTTGTCATAAAGTGTGTTGCAGTCCCGAGCATTGTTCAAAAACTACTACTGGGGAGCCTCGAAGCTGCTGATACTCTGGCCTTCCCGAGACAGGATGTCCGAGCCAATTGTAACTCCATGAGTCCCGGCAGCGTTGTCGACGACATACTCATCAACATGAGTAGAAATCGACAACAGGCGCCCTTTGGAAGCTGGCTTCTTCGAAGGAGGGTCGAGCGTTGGGTGGACCATGATAGTAGGAGGCACAGGGGGACATCTGTGGTGGAAGCTTCAACCTGGGAAATAGGACTCGTGGCCAGGCTCGTGACGATGGGAGCTGGAGGAAGAGTCTTCTCTGTCCTCTTAAGGACCTTAGCGAGCCGATCTGACTTTTGCGAGCCTCTCGAGTGCTTACTCCTCTGAGCCCCCTCACCACTGGCAAGCACAGTGTCGAGATCAGAGTCCATAGCATTTGCATAATCGCACCACATTATAAGAAAGTCCAAGACACAAAAAGTTAGCACAATGTAGACAGACAAGGAATAAAGGACAAGAGGAACCTAACTGGAACTCTCCCCCGAGCTCGTGCTCGGTGACCACGTAATTCCCCCATCTTCAGAAGAGGCAGGGGGAGTCCCTTCCCTATATGTGGAAGTCAAACTCGAAAGGTTCCTATAATCATTTGTCCCGTATTGAACGGCTATTCCGTCCCATACCTCGTTCAGACTATACATAGTATCGTATTTCCCTAGCCAACTATCAAACTTATGAATCTCTTTCATCTACCCAGGACCATACATAAAAGTGGTCCCTATCATCTTCACACAAGACTAATCTGTTGGGCTTATGCTTAAGTAGCGAGGGAGACCATAAATCCGAGCTAAGGATGACCGTACCTCTGTCGCTCGAGCTCGAGGCCTCATCATTGGCCTCGTTCCTAGATTGCAGACTCCTACAATGTCGAGCTGGGGATTGTGGCTCAGGGTTGCACCTCAGAGGAAGGCTGCCAGTTGGGAGAGGCACAAACTCCCACTTGGCATATTTCTTGTTGGACCAGACAAGAGGAAAGGGAACGCCTACCATAAGGGAATTGGAGCAAGGCCTCCTTGTGCTCCTTCATCTTATCGGAGAGAGTAGGTCGATGATAATTGGCTGAAGAAACAAGCATATCATGAGTGATTCGAGCCTAAGCAAAAGATTCGAGCACAAAAAGAAGAGATTTTTTATACTTACGGATTCATCTGAATGAATAGGTACTGGAAGAAGCTAGGCAATCTGTCCAAAAGAAAGCCTTCTTGAAATTGGGGGGATGGTTGGGTAAATCCTCAAAGATTTTCTTCTCCTTGGGATAGCTCAAAAGGTAGTAGAAGTCGTCCCCTCCCCGAGCTCGGGAGGGATTTCTTTTCAAGCAAAATAGATACAGAATCTCCTTTGGTGAAGGTCCTTCCTACTTTAGCTCATGGTAAAGCGACCTCAGGGCTGACAAAACCTTGTAAGAGTTGGTGTTGAGCTGGAATGGAGTGAGCTCGAAAAAATCCAAGAAGTCCTTGAAAAGGGACTTTAAGGGCAATAAGGCTCTTGCCTTCATGTGCTCCTGGCTCCAAGCTGCATATTTTAACTTGTTGTCGGGATTACCATCTCCCGGGGCGCGGCAGCTTCGCTCATTGGAGGTCGGAGTTCGACACCTCAACGAGCTCGACAGTCCAATATTGTGGAGGGCCAAGGTGTCAGAGATTTTCCCCAATGAAGAAATCGAGCTCTAGTAGTGCTCGACCTCAAAAAATTCTCTCTTCGAGGTGGGAATGGAGGTTGGCTGTGAGGTAGAAAGGGGATTTGATGGTTCTCCCATTAGTGAAAATAGGAGATTGCCTGGCTTGAAGGCGATTGCCACTTTAAGAGTGGTATCAATGGGGATTGGTCTAGGCTTAGGGCCTGGATCTGGGTAGATGGTGACCCTAAGTCTCTTCCTTTTCCTCTCCTCAACCTCGTCAATTTGACATCAAAAGTGAGCTCGGGTGTCTTCTTGCTTATGCTTTAGTTGGTGCTCCCGAATCAAACGCTGATTCTGGGTAAAAGGTGACTCCGGGCTCGAATTTTTCGGTGAGTAAAGAATTGCGAGCTTTGACTACCACCACTTTTCTGAGTTTTGCGGCATCTATCAAGAGAGCAAAAGGGTGACGGCAAGGTGAACAAGAAATTAAGAATAAAAATCAAGACAGCCTAAGCTCGAATGATCGAGACTATGGAGCAAGCTCGATCCAAAGAACGAGATCAGGCTCGGAGCGTGTATTCCATGGAAAGGGGGGAAGGTGGATTTATTTTCGAAGATCCCAAATTTTCAGGGAAAAAAGTTGGCGGTTACTCAAAAAGTGATATTTTTAAGAAACGTGCAATTTATAAACCCTAATCTTATACTCGTTTCTTGGTCTACACGATATGATATTCAAAATGAAGACAACCCATTAAAAGAGCCATATTTGCATCGTTCATGCAAAATCTGGTTTGGAAATCCGTAATCTCAGAAGAACCTAAAAACTACACGATATTGACTAATACATCCTGATGCTAAACTTGTGTCCAAAAATGCTACTATAACATAAACATGCATGAAAAAATAGAATGTACATGATCAAGAATAGAGACTTACACACATATTCTTGCAGATACAATGAAAGCAACGATTGGAGGAGCGGTTGCAAGAATGACCTCAAGAAATTGAAAAGGCCAAGGTTGTTTTGTCTTCTTGGTTTGGAGAACACGCAAAGAGGAAAAAAAAGGGTTTTTTAGCTCTGGTTTTTCTTTTTCTTTCTGAAACTAAAACATGCAAAAATGGGATGAAGAAGATGACTCGTGCAAATTTATAATCCCCAGGGAATGTCAAAGGTCGAGTTGATCTAGGCCATTGGTCTAATTCGGTATCTGATCTGACGGTCGGGTGCAAACGTGGTAATGGCGGCATAAAGTTGGCAAGTGAATAGACGTGGGCATGGTACAAAAGAACTCAAGTACTCTAATTGAGCAACCCGTGGCTGACGTGTGTCCGCACTCAAGTGCAATTTGTGGTACAGTTTCCAAGAAGGGCAGTTCAAAAGTTTCCTTCTCATAGGATTCAAACTGATACTTTTGAGGGGGCAAAATGTTACACCCAGATTTCAAGATAAGAGGTTATAACCCCGAAAGCTGGGCTCGTCATGTGTGAGCTCGAAATGTATGAAAACATCATATGGTCAGGCTGTAAAACCTCTGAAGTGAAACAACGACCTTGAGGATGTGTAACCTCGAATATTCTCTAAGCACGTGATGGGCAATAGTACGACACTCGAATATATCTTTTACCGATCATCTTCAGGCGAGATAACTTGAGCTCAGAAAGTGTCTACTTGTCCCGATCATAGCGCGAAGTTGGGTGGCGAGCTCATGATTGACTCATAGTCTCGACAGACTCAATGCCAATTGCTGATCTCGAAGACCTGATGAATCACCTGGGATAGCCCATTACGTATGAACTTATTTATTATTGTGTAATCCCAATATTTAAGGGAAGACATTTAATCTGTTATCCTTTCCCGATTCTTATAGGACGTTGCCGTGTATATAGGAGATAATGCATTTAATATCATTATTTCAATTGATATACAGAATATCTTCTCGAAATATGTGGGAATGAATTCTACAACCTTCTCTATAAATAGAGAAGGAATCACCACTTGTAGAGGACCAATTTCTGATTTCTGGGGAGAAAGCTTTGGGTAATTCATCTCTGAAGAATTTCCAGAAAACCCCAAATCTTAATAACATAGACTCATGGACTAGACAGAATTAACTGCTGAACCTCGTAAAAATTCTTTTTGTTTCTCTTCATCATTCATTCACTTCATTGTTTAATTGTTTAATTGCTCTACAATTTATGTTGACGAAAAATGGCGTCAACAATTATGGATTGGTTTTATTCAATAAGAATCATGAACAAAGGTTATTAGTTGGTTTTATATACTAGTTTCAGCAAGAAAATTATATGCAAAGATTACTGATGGTTGTTTATATTAATTTTTGCAACATGAACACGTATCAGGGGTTATTGGTTAGTTTTATATTATTATTTTTTTGTTTTTTTTTTAAAAAAAGTTTGAAGAATTTTTACTAGTTATTTGTATAAATTCATCAATCTAAACAAGTTGATGAAAATATATATAATAAAAGAATAACGAAAAAAATATACAAAGAATTTGAAAAACAGAATAAATTTTCATGAAAAGAATGGAAAAGCATAAGAAAGGTTTGGAAATGGAATTTTAGAGAGAGGTTTATAAAGAGAGAAGGTCTGAGAACAAAAATAATGGTTTTGCTCTTGCTGGAGGATTGACCATGCATTACGGTGTGTTGGTCAGTCTTCGGCCCAGATCTTTGGTGGTTGGCTTCCTTTTGGGTGGCTGGTTTTAGATCTAGGGTTTATTTTTGCAGGAATGACGTAGAGGTGACAGAATTGAAGAAGGATAGTCTGACCTTTCTTGTCTCTTTAGCGGTGCTTGTGGTGGGGCGACAAGGGTTAGACTCAATGGTCCTTGCGATGGGAATCTTATTCGCATATAGATGGACATTGGGACTTTAGAACTAGGTATTTTGTGTCTTGAGGAGGGGCTACCACGACTGGGTTTGTGGTAATGCAACAGAGGGCTTGGTGGGGCTTGGTCTCTTTAGCTTTGTAATTATATGTTTTGGATTGTGCTTTTCTTTTTAGGTAGTTTCCCTTTAGTGAGATTTGATAGATTGTACCCTTGGTCTTTTTGTTTAACGCCCAAAGGTGACTTCCGCTAGCAGTGGTTGTAGTATAGATCAGGCGGTCGATTCCACAAGGCAAAGAAATAAAATTAACAATAAATAAAGTTACGAGATAAACAATATGAGGAAAATAGAACAAGTGATATTTTTGTTGTTTTTTAGATTTAAATACTATAAATAAATATAGAATAAAGTGTGATGTAACAAAAGGTAACAAGTAGGAAGGATCAAGAGTCACCAATATGTATACTTATTTATTTAGATCTTTGATTCACAAAAATTATACAAATGAATAGTTTACATCCCAACTATTCATTTGGAAGATTTAACATTGAAGCACAAATATAGTGATTAATATTCTTTACCATGGAAGGATGAGATAATTCTTATGATAAATCTAAAAAAGACATTATACCATTGGCAATAATGAAATAAAAGATTGGACATAAAACCAAACACAAATATTACTTTTACTATATATAAAATACATAACAAGAGCATGACTAATTTTATATAGATTTAGCAAAAGTAAATATACATGAATGAGATGGAGAAAATGATAAAGATATTATATATATTATTTTCACTAATTTGATTTGATAATACATAGAAAGTGCTTGACAAAATCTATATACTATTAGTAAACATAAATAAAGATAACAAGATCAAGAAATAGAGATGAAAGAAAATAAATCACTCAAATATATAAACTTTAAGAACATGGTGAATAAAAAATATCAACTAAAGTCATAATGCATATAGGATTATCCTAACCTTCCTAAGAATATTAGCCTATTATGCTAGACATTCTCATAAAATTCTAGAGAGAAAATATGAGAAATAAGACTAAAATTTGGTAGAGTTTTGCTACCTAAATATTACATTCAAAATATGAAAGAAGAGTCCCAATTTATAGAGGGAAAAAATGACTAAAAAGAAATTAAACTACAAATGGGATTTACAAAATAAATCTGAAACATTAATAAAAAATGATTTTGAAAATCAAATCATATTATTAATATTAATCTAGCTATTTTAGTGAATGTTCATCATGCCTCTTTTTCTAAATCAGCACAAAATGTAAGTTTTAGAGCTCAAAATGGAAGGGTCCAAGGCCCAAAGTGCACACAAAATGGGCTTGAAGGTGGCTGGTGGCAGCTGAGGCTTTGACCAAGTCGAAGCCAATAGGAGCACGCCAGGTGTGCGGCTGTCAGCAGGGGAACAGAAGAGCAGGCGCGGGTCGGGTCGGTTGCTGGGCTGCTCGCGGTTCGTGCGGGTCCGAGTCACGGGCTGGGCATGGGTCAGGCAAGCTTACGACGTGGCAGGCATGGCTTGCTAGCAGTGGCAGCTTGTTGGGCTTGGGCTACATTACTTAAAAAAATGCCATTTTCTTCATTTTTCTTTTTCAATTTTAACTATTTCTTTCTTCTCTCTTTTTATTAATGTCAAAATGTAATTTATTTCCTGAAAATTAAATTAAAATTAATATTTCCAATTATAAAATATATTATAATAAATTCATGAAAATATTAATTAAAAATTAATTTATTTTACACTTTAAAACTAATAAATTGACATTTTGACCACTAATCAATTTTTCATTACCTACTATCTTTGGTAGTGTGGTGTTTGTAGTCGACCATGACTTAGGCCTATGTGTCGTGATATGTCGACCTTGTAGGTATTTGTGTCGTTATTGCTCGCCCTTTACTTTATTGATTTGTTGTATTGTCTTATTGGAGTTGTGTATTGGACTTGGTTCTTATTTTTCTTGATTAAAATCCTTAGGTCTTTCTCTATCTCAAAAAATATATATAATAAATTATAGAAGATTAATTATTAAAATTATATCAAAAATAAAAGTCAAACAACAATTATAATAAATATAATAAAATTAATAAGGAATGATTTATTTAGCATAAAAAAATATTTAAAAAATGACAAAAGACTATTTTTAAAAAAAAATTATCTATATATATTTTAAATATAAATATAAACATTATATTATATTATAATAATATACAGTAAAACTTTGTTTGACAAAAAAAGTGGTATGTTTTTAAATATTTACTCGCAAGCGCACGGATCGTATTTATAGAATAGTGTTCGTGTAAGCACGATTTTGAACCCAAATTAGTTGTCTAAAATAAAAAAGAAAACTTGTTGACGGTGAGAACTCATCAACTATGTTAGGTCGAAAAACTCAAAGGTAAGTATGGAGATAGCTAGAGAAGAACTTAGAATAGACTTAAGGAAAAATAAATTTAGATCAACAATGGAGTCACCATTCGTATATTGCTTAATAGCCTGGGTATATAATGAATTCTCCAACCCCCCTCAATGATGAAGTGAGGCTCTACATATAGGTGAGCTCTAATGGCTCTTGATACATTGTGGTCCTGAAGAGACAAGGAGCTGTATATCCAGGCTGTAGGTTGTAGTGTTGTCGGAGGAGTGGTGGTCGGCTCCAGTATGTATCAGGGGTCTGCAAAAGTACTCCTGCCATGGTACCATGTCGTATCCCCACTACTTGTCGGGTACAAACCTCATAGGCATGCTAAAGGGGTACTTGCCATGTACCATTCTTATACGGCCACTACTTGAAGGGTATGGGTGTTATACACTACCTTGGTTCCTTTTGTCTTGTTTGTACCTTCCGTACCTGTACGTGAATTCCATCCACTCCACCACTTTAATGGGGTGCATTTATGTCTTGAGCTCCACAATATTTGGCTAAGTAAGCATACTTGGGAATTCCTTTGGAACCTACGTGTGAGGTGCATCTTGCTGGTGGCACCTCCCCCAAAATGGGATAGAGCCTCTTCAGCAAGCTACATGCCTCAAGAGGTTCATGGGGACCTGACAAGATGATTCCATTGAATTGGTCAAGAGATAGGTCCTCGATGCACGCAATGCCTCATGGCTACGCGAGATGCGAGAAGGTCTCGCGGGGGCACGACATGGTGGCAGCGCACGAGGCGCGTGGGTCTTACAGAGGTGCGGCGTGGTGGCAGTGCGCGAGGCGAGAAACCCCCCTGACCGAGACGGCAGGTGCGAGGCCCTCCTGGTCGAGACCTAGGCGCGAGGCCCTTCTGTCCGAGAGGCCAGGCACGAGGCCCTGCTGGTCGAGACGCCAGTTGCAAGGAACCTCGGCTGAATGCGAGGCGATGGCCTCGCGAGGCCCAGGTGCGTGGCGTCTGGGTACGAGGGGTTATAGTCTTCAGGAGGTGCAAGGGTGCGTGGCACCTGGGCGCAAGGTGACTTAGTCTTCATGGAGGCAGAGGCCTCGTGAGCCACATGGGAGCATGACTCCTAATTACTTAGCACTCGGGTCTCCAACCAGGCAAGTGTCTCGCGAGGCACATGGGTGCCTGAGACATGGGTGCGAGGCGGGGGCCTCATAAGGCCCAGGGGCGCGAGACACACAACGACGTCGTTAGCCTTCGAATCTTTAGCAAGGTAGAGACCTGCGGGGCACTTGAGTGTGTTGGCTAGAATGTGGTCTCGTGAGACTTATAGGCCCGAGCCCGATAGCATGACCGAGTGACCCTTAGCCATGTATTCCAACCAGGGACCAGAGATTTTTTCCTTGGTGGATTTTTGGCATCCACAAAACTATTTAAACCAAAGTGAATAAACTCTAACCTAGCTCCAAGATATTTGATGGGATATTGTGTCAAGAAAATCAAATATAAGATAGTAATAAAGATAGTTAAGACAAGAAACATAAACAAGATAGAATTGTAAACAAGTTGTAATAGGAAGATTATTAAGATAATAGAATCCACAAAATATAAGCTTAATAATATTTATAAGTATATTGATACCCAAGTTTTATTGATAGTAGAAATTAATCAAGCTATCACTTCTTCAAACTAGATTTTCTATTTAAGCTCAAATTATCATAAAAATATAGGATTTATCTTCACTTTTAAAAATATAATTTCAAAGTATTTAGTGTGAATCAATCTAATGAAGAAAAAAAAATCAAAGAACATTATTTATAAGGTAAAATATAATATTTTTGTTCTAAGCTTGGATGTGCTCAATTTAATGGCACACATTAATCAAAGAATATTATGATTTTGCACAAATGAAGAAGAAAGTGTAAATATGCTCTAACAATCAAGAATACAAGATATTAAAGATGAAATAAGATATTTGAAGAAGAAAATCCATAGACTTTGTTGCACAAAATGGGAAATCAACATACCAAATAAACATTATCTAGTTACATATTATTTCATCATTATCTTAATAATCTTAAAAAGATTAGGAACTCATAACTAGAATAGAAAATACAAACAAAAAATTACAAACATAACTAAGAAAATTTGGAGGAGAACCCCCAAATTGTTTCTCTAAAAATACATAGAAAATTAACCAAAAAAAAGATGAAGAGAATTGAGTGGTCTTGAAATGTGGTATGTGTGTAGAGTAAAACCCCCCCTTCTAAAAATGGTCTTCCAATCCTTATTTATAGCAAAAAATGATTAATTAAAATAATCAATTTCAAACAAAAGATTGATTAAAATAATTTTTGTGTAAGGAATATTATGGTAAATAGGGATTAAAAAGAGTAAAAGGGAAAAAAACAATAGGAGAGTGGGGGAAAATCTGAGACTAATGGAGAAATGTGGTGTATTTGTGTGGGACAATTTGGGTATTTTTGAATTTGAATTGGTATTAACATATGTGGGGTCCATTGGTATTTTCTGTGTAATTTTCGAGTAAAAAGGGTGAGGTGTCGTGTGATTATTGACTCAAAAATGGCCTTTTACTATGCAATCCAAGTGGTGGGACCCGCTGAATTAGTTGCTGAAGAGTGTCGCGACACAGGACTACGTGTTGGCTTTTGATTCGCTAGGAGACTACTGTGGTGGCTCTGCACGCAACACCTGGCAAGAGAGAGAAACTTTGAGGGGATAGGGCTGCAAGTGGCTGGTTGGGGGTCTTCTGCTCCTTACGCGGCTTGGTCGGGAGTGAAGGCCATGCACCCTCTGGGACCATAGGATCAATCAACGAACAACCCAGATCAGTGATTCTCTTAACACGCGACTGGGCTTCGCAAACTCTGAAAATAAATAAACTTATATAATTTTTGATTTTGGCCCAATATGTGAGTTTTGCTTTGCTTTAGTCCTACTTTTCTCCAACAAAATACACCTAAAAATAGAGAAAATTAATTAGAACTTAAACATAAAATACATAAAATTTAAAATACAACATATTATAAAAAAATAACACTAAAAACACACAAAATTTTATAAAATTCAAATAAACCTAATAAATTCAAAATAACATAAAAACTTAACAAATTAATAAAAAACTTAACAACTTAACAACAATTAGCTTAAAAATAGTGGTAAAATAACTCTATTTTGTAGAGCTATTCAACCTCTCTATAGTAATAATGTTGGAACCAACATAAACATAGCTAACAAACAAAAACAAGCAAAACAAACTGACGAAAACGAACTAAGATACTCGAAACAACAGGCTGACTACTAGCCCAAAAGACATTTGCTGACTATCGTCAAACATAGTTGTAAGGGATGTACTCAGATAGGATGGAAGAAGATAGTTGATCAGGTTGTATGAAACCTTCTCGACCATGTTGGAGAGCCCACCTGGTGACGTTATGAGCTGCATAGTTGCAATGTCTTGTAATCCATTGGATTTCCCGAAGGTTCAACAATTTAGCCTTGTTTTGGAAATTGAAGTGAGGTATCTGTAGGATGTAGTCAAGGTGGTTTTTGTCCCTTCCATAAAAGGCGTCTGCCACTATCAAGGATTCCATTTGAAACACCACATTCCTAAACTGCAACTCCACTACTAAGTCTATTTCCTTGCACACAGCAACAACCTCACAGAGGGTTGGATCCGAATGGTAGAGTTTCCTAATGCATATCTTCAAGAAATCTGCTTTGTCATCTCTAAATACATAAGCTGCCATTGAGTAGTTCTTGCCTATGGAGACATATGTGTTACATTCTATCTAGCCTGTAAGAGGGGGCATCTACTCATGCCACTTAGTGTTCGAAAGTGAATCTAGTTGCACGAACTCTCCTATCTTAAAATAACTCATGTCAATGACCTCTTTGATATCAAAATGCTTTCCTTCATGAATGGTACCATTCATTTATTTCCAAATAGATTCAAGGATAAGTGAGGCCCCAATTAGGAAATCATTGAAGCCCATGTTTCCTGGCCAGTTTCAGTCCTGCTTGAACCATCTGATCCATTCCTTCCAATTTGAAAATTTGAGAGAATTTGTCCTTAGACCCCAAGCATAGCCAAACCAGACCCCTGTTATATATATACACTCCCAAAGTAAATGCATAGAGGTTTCCAAATTCTCATTACACATTGGGCAGTGTAAGACACTTGTAACGCCCCAAACCCCAGGGACCGTTACGGTGTGCCTTATAAACAGTGCTAAACTCGCTAACCGAGTCATTTGGCCAAAAACGTGAACTAAGTATGGTTAGCGGTTTAGGGATTAAACATTTTTGGTTAAGATGTAACGTTTCACTAGAACGTTTAATATATACATTGGGATCCCGAAAATATAATTTCAGAGTCTATTACAGAAAATATTTACAACAGGCCGTTCTAAGTGGCAAAACAGGGTTCAACCCTAGTTCCACTTTAAACCTCGGCCGTGGCGGACGAGCAGCTGCATATGTACATGTCATCACCTAAGCTCTCCAACTCAAGGATGGTCCAACTTCCTCTTGCCTTTACCTGCACCACGTAGCACCCGTGAGCCGAAGCCCAGTAAGAAAACATTGAATAACATGATATAATATCAACAGATAACATGACGTAATACCAACAGATAACATGATGTAATATCAACAGATAACATGATGTAATATCATCAGGAAACATGATATAATATCAACAGATAGCTCAATTGATAGATGGTTCCTTCATAAGCTTGATTAGGATAGGTGCATGGTGATAGTCACCAACATAACCATCCTCCCGACTCTAGAGTCGTAACTAAGGACAGCGTCCCCCAGCCATGTGACAAACAGTCACCGGGGTCATATACCTTGGCTGAAATCATCTGGTCTTAGACCAGGTAAGCGCTTATAGTTCTCATTGACCTTCCAGTCGGTCCAGCACTAATACCCTATATGGGTCATCCAATGCCGACCTCGATTAGATCTAATCTCCATTTGGCCCGGCGTTCGCAACGCACCGCCACTTCTGACTCTTGGGTCGGTGAAACTCGACCAGTGCTCAGCCCGTTGTGAACTAACTAATAAGTTACAGCTTCACAGACGGATCTGATACCATTGCCGATTCTGACTAATAAGCCAGCGCCATACACAAGTAAGCCATGCCACCAAACATATATCACATATCCAATATCCATAAACAAGGCATTCAACATGCTTACTTAACAGGTACTAGTACAATTAGGTCCATGCACAACACAGAGGCTCAAGCTCTGAACAACATCATACCCAGTATACAAAACATGTCCTAATCACATGTTTCTCGTGCATCACATGCATCATACTCAACAATCCAACATGCACCAACAACCGCCATGCATGTTGCGTTCAACAATTAACCAACATGCATCAAGAATAGCCATGCATGTCATACTTAATAATTAACCCACATGCATCAAGAATAGCCATGCATATCACATATACACAGGGTGCAGTTTTCTTACCTCAAAGTCAAGCTAGAATGATTAAAAGAACAACCCTTGAGAACGATCAACTTTTAGTCCTTTGGCGGCCACCTAGTCATAACCAAATATAGGATATCATCAATAAAAATGATCAACACAAGTTCCCAAACCAATATCTAGCCTCCGGGACATCAATCCACACTTAACCAAGTAGTAAGATCAACCCCGAGGCCTATGGCAAGCATCCCTAAGTCAAAAACCTTATTCTGGCCAAATCTGCCTCTATGGGCCGCGACTCACCCTCCTGACAGAGCCAAACCCTTCACAAAAATGCACGTAGGCCGCGGCTCACCATAGCCGTGCCACGGCCCATTACCAAAACCAGCAAGCACCAGCTTGCTTTCCCCTGCGTTTTCCCTCGGAACCAACCCTTCAAACTAGTTCCAAACCTCAACCTAACACCCAATTTAACCACTAAACATTGCCAACAACTCACCCACATCAAAACCCAAGTTAAACATCAACTAAACTTCCATTAATTCCAACTATTTACCATGAAATCACAAGCTGAAAGTTCAAACCCAAAACAGAGTATAAACCAGAAACTTATGGCTGAACTTACCTCAAATCCGAGTTTGAACCTCCTTCAATGGCTGAACCAAGTTCCTAAGCTCCCACCTTTGATTTCCGAACTTAACTCCTCAATTTGGGCTCCCAAAATTCAAAGAAAAGTGAAGGGGAAAACATGTACGGGAGAAGAAGAAGAAGGGATGAGGATGGGCTCTGTTTTCCACAACCTTCTAAACCTCATGTATATCCAAGCTAAATGACCTAAATGCCCCTAGGTCATTTAAAGGCTTCTAAGCACTCCCAAGGGTAAAATCATCCTTTCCCGCCTATCACGTTAATTATAATTAACGCTCTCCAATTCCTGCTATTCTCAATATTCCCAAATACCAATAAATCATATCCCATTACCCTTTTATTCCCGGTAATGTTCTAATCATCAAAGTGACCTCGAGACTCACCCCGAGCCCCGCACTTAAGCTCGTTATGACTAGACCGAACTCTTACATCTCATGATCGTCTCATGCCGAATAGCTCGAGCCAATCCACCTTTTAATGTGGCTATATTAATTAATCACAACCATGCACCCATAATACACAATTACGCCCACAGCGGCCAAATTACCAAAATGCCCTCATAATTAAAATATGAACCCATATGCATGCATTCACCATCATATAATAATATAATTCACGTAAACATGCACATAATCCTTAAATACCATAATAAATCGATTATGGCCCTCCCGGCCTCCTAATCAAGGTCCTAAACCTTATTAGGAAATTCGGGGCATTACAACACCCATCGGTAAAAATGTGCTGAGCTTTGTTTTAGTTAGGCGAGAATCTTGAAACACTTGCCACAGGAACAACTTGTGTTTATTATGAATTTTTGAGCCCCAAATCCATCTCCAAATATCATTATCTTCTAATTCCACTTAAGTGCCTTTTATTAGTCTACAAGCCGATATAATAGAGAAATTGCCACTTTTCTCTCTAGTCCATAACCATCCATCTTCTGCCTGTCTTGTTGGAAGAGGGATGTTGAGGATTCTTTTAACCACATATGGAGCAAACCACCTTTCTAGCATTGCTTCACTCCATTCATGGCCACAATGAAATCCTTGTTAGTAACTGTTTTATTATATGCACAGCGGAAAGCACGAGGTGGTGGGCCCACAAATTTGAAAAAAAAATATATTTAAAAAATCTTTAAATAATAGATTCATTAATATCCAAAGCATTAATCAAAGAGAAAAAAATAAGGATTTACCGGTTGTAGAACAATCAAGAATCATTGCTATCTTTTAGTAACTCCAACGAACATCCAATCCAAAGCATTCTTGTGAGTACTCAGACCAAGATCTTCCAAGATGTATCTCTACACCTCAAGACGTGTGTGGGCACGTAGAGTGATGGTGAGAAAATTTCTGATTCACAAGATGTACTCAACTCATGAGATCTTGGAATGTTAGTTCTGAGATAGTTTTCAAGGATAGAGAAAAATAATACGATATATTTTGTCTTTGTGAAAAGCTTAGAATTTTCTCTCTAGAATATTCTATCTATTAAGCGTATTATCTGATAGATTTATAAAAAAATTAATTAAATTTTAAAATTCAAAATTTAAATTATATATCACTTATTAAATAATTAAATAAATAAAAGAAATATCCAAGACTCATTCTTAAACCTTGTTACACGCACCAACTACAATGCATGCACTGTAGTTAGCGTGTAACACATCCCTGATTTCAGGGATATGTTCCACCCACTTTCTTTTAATTATTGTTTAATAATTATTTATTCAAAAATATCTAAACATGGTAACTTATTTTATCAGATTAATTAAAGAACAATTATCATTTCGAACTCAAATCCAAATTGAATTATTAAAAATATATTTTCACATTTATTTAAATAAATAAAATTAATTAATTCAAAATTAATTATCCTAATTATTTAAATGCTATTTTTCGAAATGGCCATTTTGTTTAAAAAAATTAATTAAAAAAATTCTTTTAATTAAAATACCAATTTTGAAAATTGTTACATTAATTAAAATAATTTTTCTCAATTACATATATGACCTTGAAGAACAACTTTCTTCCAAATGTCTTTTTCTTGATATTTCCCAATTTCCACTCTTACATTGAATAATGTTGATAGAATCATCTTTGGGACCTATGGACCTATAATTTCAAGCTCCAATAAATTTAGATTATTAATTAAAATTCTTTAATATCATAACTTTTATTTATTAATCTCAATATTATTTCACTAAAAATATGAGATTGCACTCTTGTAATTATATACATTTATTTATTGAATACTTTTAAGTATATAAAAGTGTCCATCGATTTAACCACTACACACAATTCAATCATCTATTAAGGGTTCATAATTAAAGAAGAAATTAATTAACGTTTAACATCTTTAATTATATCTTGTTTCCTTAAGTACCATTAACTTTACTAGAGAAGGTTAATTCATAAACAAATTTATGAATTTGAGCTCATTAACCTTTCAGTTCCAAAAGCCAACCCTTAAAAGAACCATTATTTAATTCCTCCCATAAAGGTATAGATTCCATATATGTATATTATGTCCTCAACCATTTATATCAATGAGTTCCCAAAACAAAAGTTTTCCGCCTGATTATTCTGACAAACCATAGCGAGTGAATCAAAGAACTCATATGGCATAAACAGGAGTTCATAATAACTTCAGGATTAAGATCAACTTGTATATGATCATCTTATTGATATGTTAAACTAATACTTATATATTAAACGATAGTATTAAGTATTAATAACATATCGGGTCCCGTTCATATATAACCAGTTTATACAAAGTACATTCACTAAGATGTCCTACTACATCAGTAATCCGGATCTAGATTACATGTATTAATATGAACCGTACATATAGTATTTAATCCAAAGATTCCATATAACTTTGTTTTACTACGAACTATATAAATTCGTTCCCTACAATCTTAATTATCTCGTACCAATACAAGATTGTAGTCACAATAACAAATTTTAGAATTTTCTGATATTCATATAATATAATAATAATAATACATATATATGTATATGCGAAAATTCATTTCAATTATTTATTTCATAAAACATTGTTCAATACATATGCTTTAAAGGGCACTAATCCCAACAATTTCTCACTTGCACTAAAGAAAATGAGGCATCTCCCTCAAACTCATATTGCTAGCATGATCTTTAAAAGATTTGGTAGACAAAGTCTTACTAAAAGGATCAATTTGGTTATGTTCTGAAGTTATCTTCATAATTGCTACATTTACTCTGTGAACAATATCCCTGATCAAGTGGTATTTCCTCTCGATATATTTTCGACTATTGTGACTCTTTGGTTCCTTCGAGTTAGCTACCACTCCACTGTTATCACAGTACAATACTAGTGTCTTATCCATGTATGGAACAACTTCCAAATCACAATAGAACTTTTTGAGCCACATAGCCTCTTTAGCTGCTTCACAAGTTGCTATGTATTCGACTTCCATGGTAGAATCTGCGATACTGGTTTGTTTAATACTACGCCAGACCACAACTCCTCCACCAAGTGCGAACATTGATCCAGAAGTCAATTTTCGACTATCTCTGTCTGATTAAAAATCATAATCAGTGTATCCAATGGGGTTCAAGTCACCATTTGAATATACAAGAATATATTCTCTAGTTTTCCTAAGATACTTGATAATATTCTTTACTGCAACCCAATGACTCAATCCAGGATTGGATTGATAACGACTAACTATCCCTACTGCATAACAAATGTCAGGTCTTGTACACAACATGGCATACATTAGACTGCCTACTGCAGAGGCATAGATATACTGTCTCATATCATCTTCTTCTTGAGGTGTCTTAGGACACTGCTCTTTAGAAATGACAATTCCATGACGATTTGACATATCGTCCTTATTGGAATTTCGCATACCGAACCGCTCAAGTACCTTATCTATATAAGTAGCTTGAGACAGAGCCAAAACTTTGTTCTGTTGATCTCGAAGGATCTGGATGCCCAGAATGTAGTTTTCATCTCCCAAATCTTTCATTTGGAGTTGCTCAACTAGCCATTTATTTACTTTTGTCAATGTTCCTACGTCATTTCCAATCAGTAAAATATCATCAATGTAAAGAATCAGGAATACCACAATGCCATCGTTGATTTGTTTGTAGACACAAGGTTCATCAAAGTTTTGTTCAAAACTGTACGTTTTGATTATGTCATCAAATCTTAGATTCCAAGATCTTGAAGCTTGTTTGAGTCCATAAATGGACTTAAGAAGCTTGCAAGCCTTGTGCTATTGACCTTTTATTTCAAACCCTTTTGGTTGAGACACATAAATGGTCTCGTCAAAATAGCCATTCAGAAATGTTGTCTTAACGTCCATTTGCCATATCTTATAATCCATGCAAGTAGCTATGGACAAGAGTATGTGAATGGATTTAAGCATGACTACATGAGAAAATGTTTCTTCGTAATCAACCCCTTCTCTCTGAGTGTAACCCTTAGACCATCTCCAATGGGAGATGTAAATAGTGTGCTATATTTGGCACAAAAAGTCAATATATCATATATTTAGCACAATTTTTAGCATTATGCTTCAATGCACAATTGAAAAAACTGTTGTAAAATTTAATATTTCATTCATGTTAATTTGATATTTATTGAAAATATACAAAAAGTAATAATATTTCTTTATATTTTATTGTTGATAGTATAAGATAATAATAAAATAATAAGGTAAAAAATATAGCATTTAATGCAAATAGATCAAATAATAAAAATGCCACAAAAGTAAATAAAAAATTGTAGTATTTATGGTGATGCAAAATATGCACTGTGCTATATTGTGTGCCAAATTTGGCCCAACTTTTAGCATGTGCAAAATTTGGCACAACTTTTGGCACACCATTGGAGCAAGTTTTTGTAAAGTGAGCTATATTTTAGCAATGCATCACAAATTTGACACTCTATTGGAGATGCTCTTAGCTACTAGCCTAGCTTTGAAAGTTTCCACTTTTCCATCCGCTTCTCTTTTCTTCTTGAATATCCATTTGCAACCAATATATTTAATATTTTCAAGAAGATATTCAAGAGCCCAAACTGAATTGGAATACATCGATTCAATTTCCAAGTTCGTGGCATCTTGCCATTTTTCTTTGTCAGAATCTTCCATTGCATCTCTGTATGTCAATGGATCATCTTTGTTTGTATCAGACACAAGCATTTGAACTTCGTGTTCTGCCTAACAACCCTCCCACTATGACGAAGCTCTCTGTTGTTCTGACTTGAACTTGTGGCTTCTTCTGGTTGTTGTTCATTGCAAATAGTTGGTTCTATTTACTTGATTTGAGACCATCTCCTCCAGTAGAACCTTATTGCAAGGTTTGTGATTGTTAATGTAGTCATATTCAGGAAAAGTAGCATTCGTCAATACAAATGTTTTATTTTCTTTAGGACTATAGAATATACCACCTCTAGTCTCTTTGGAATATCCCACAAACATTCACAGTTTAGTGCAAGATTCCAACTTTCCAGTCTTTCCTTTCAGCACGTGTGATGGACACCCCCAAATACGAAAATAATATAAACTTGGTTTAGTACCATTCAATAATTCTAACAGTGTCTTCTTGATAGACTTGGATGGAACAACATTCAATATGTACATTGTACATTGAATGACATAGCCCAAGAATGACAGTGGCAATGATGAATAGCTCATCATTGATGTATTTAGCATTTATAACCGAGTACAATAGTTGTGAAATCCCTTCCCTTGATGTATTTAGCATTTATAACCAAGTACCATAGGCTTCCATTACCAGTCAAGGCCATCCATGACCATTTAATGAGGAAGGCGTTATTAATTACCTCTGTTGATCTAAATTCGAGGCTGGGAGGGCCATAACTGTTTAATGTGTAATGCCTCAAAATCCCTGATGCAGTTTAATGGCTAGATTAGTAGGCCGGGAGGGCCATAACTGTTTAATTACGCCATTAAATGATTATATGCATGTTTAAGTGAATTATATTATAATGTGATGTTAAATACATGCATGTGGGCCCACATTTGAATATTAGAGTGTTTTGATAATTTGGCCCGTCGATGGCATATTTGTGTATTTTGGTGCATAGTGTGAGTTATGGATAAGATCCCATTATTATGGAGATATATTCGAGCTATTCGGCATGAGACAGTCTTATATTGTGAATTAGTGGTTTTGTCATAAAGAGGTCATTTATTGGGATATTGAGTAATGAGAATGTTTATTTGATGATAAATTGGGAGTTATTGAGACCAGGAGGAAATTCTGGAAGTTTTGACTATAATGTTCCCGGGGGTGTTTTCGGGACCCCGAGCACTAGGTTTTATTTGAGGTTACTTAAGCTTAAAGTAGTTTGTCAGATAGAACTGTACGTTAGAAAATACTTTCTTTCTTTCTCGTTAGTTCATTTTACCGTTCGAGGCAAATTCAAAGAAATCTTGAGTTCTAGGAGTCGAAATCAAGCGAGGATCGATGCATAGCGATCCTAGGGAAGATTAGAAGCTTCTTGACCGAAGAATTTAACGAGAAACAACCCAATGAAAGGTAAGTTTTAAGTTTTGAGTTTTTAGAATTTCTAAGCTTAGAATTGGGTTTTGTGAATCGTTGAGTTTTTGGTTCGTTTGAGCCTTGGGATTTGATGGTTTTGGATCATTGGGAAGTTTGGGAACTTTGATTTTTGGATTTGGAAGTGTTTAGGTATGTTTTTGGAAGGTTTGGGATGAAGAAAATTGGGTTTATGGCTGGTTCTGGGTGGGGGGTCGCGACCCTGTTCTTGGACGCCGCGGCCCTAGCTCGAAGAAGCAGGTGGAGGCATTTTGGCCTTGCTGGGCGCTGCGGCCCTGAGTGAGGGGCACCGAGGCCCTTGCTCCTATTGTGGCTGGGGGTCACGGCTCATGGTGCTAGGGCCGTAGCTCTTGGGTAGTTTTGAGCCTGTTTGGGTGTTTTGACCTCGGGAACTTGGTTTTAGGCCTCGAGATTGTTCCTACTACCCGGATTAGTGGGGATTGATGTGCCGGAGGCTAGATCTTGGTTCGAGAACCTTTGTTATTCATTTTATTGATGGTGTCCCATAATTGGTTATGACTAGGTGACCTTTAAGGAACTTATAGGTTGGCCGTGCTCAAGGGTCGTTCTTTTATTCATTCTCGCTCGACTCAAAGGTAAGAAAACTGCACCCAGTGTATATCTGACATGCATGGTTATTCTTGATGCATGTTGGATGTTTAAATGTGACATGCATGGTTATTGTTGAGGCATGTCAAGTGATTAAATGTGATGCATGTGTTGCACGAGAAACATGTGGTTAGGGCATGTTATGAATATTGAATATGAGATTGTTCAGAGCTTGAGCCTATGTGTTTATGCATGGTCCTAATTATGCTAGCAGTTGTTAAGTAAGCATGTTGAATGCCCTATATTTGGATATTTGACATATGATAGCATTGCTTGCTTGTGTGTGGCACCAACTATTCAGGATCGGCACTGGTCGCATATTACTAACCTGAGAGTCAGAAATGGCATAAGCGTCGAGGACGCAGAGCCGATAAATAATTAGATCTAATCGATATCAGCATTGAAGGACTCATATGGGGTATTAATGCTGGACCGATCCGAAGGTCGAAGAAAATTATAAGCGCTTGTCTAGTCTAAGACTAGTTACTCGGAGCCAGGGCTAAAGGTCTAGGTGACTGTTTTGTCACATGGCTGAGGGAGCGGAATCCCATGTTAGTGACTTGATAATTAGTCACTTATTAAAGGTATTGACCCCCTGTTGGTGACTTGGTAATTAGTCACTTGTTAAAGGGTACAAACCCCCTGCTAGTGACATGGTAATTAGTCACTTGTTAAAAGGTACAGCCCCTTGTTAGTGACTTGTTGATTAGTCACTCGTTCATTGTTTGAACCTATTTGCCTACTTGAATAGGGCTATAATTTCTAGGAATGTGCCTTATGATTTGATGACATGTTATTACTGTTCATGAGCATATTGAGTTTTCTTGCTGGGCTTCGGCTCGCAGGTGCTATGTGGTGCAGGTAAAGGCAAAAGAAAGCTGGACCATCCTTGAGTAGGAGAGCTTAGGTGACGATGTGTACATATGCGGCTGCTCGACCGCCACGACCGAGGGTTGAAAGAAGAACTAGGGTTAAACCTTGTTTTGTCGCTTAGATCGGCTAGTTGTAAAACCATTTCCATTTTTTCTCTTTTTGATTTTAGCCTTTGAAGAGGATGGGTTAGAATCAGCAACATTTGCTTCTCCTTCTTTCTCAGAACCTTTGTTAAGAGATTCATAAGTTTGCAACTCATTCAACAGTTGTCTCATCTTATATGATAATTTGTTCATGAGATAATTGGTTGTGAAACCTTTAAAAGCTGGGAAAAGTGATTCAAGTATAATGCTTACTTGAGTCCTTTCATCAATGATTGCCCCATGGGTAATGACATCGTGCATTATATTGACCATGTCTAATACATGTTCTCTAACAGAAACTCCTTTCTTCATTTTCTTGGTCATGTAGGATCTGGTGGCCTCATGCCTACACTGGTCTGACTGCTGCCCACATATATCTTGAAGGGTATCCTAGATCTCATAAGCATTTTCAATGTTCTCAAACTTCTTTCTGAGCACATCGCTCATACTCGCAAGCATATAACACTTTACTTTGTTGTTTGATAAGATCCAATTATCAAACTTTTCCCTTGCAATTTTGGCAGCAATAGCGGGAGGGACTTCAGGACATTCCTCAGTCAAGACAAATTTGTGGTTCTCACATATCAATACAATGTTCAAGTTTGATTTCCATTTCATGTAGTTTTCACCAGTCAACTTTTCATTAACAAGTAAAGAAGATACATGATTTGAGCTAGACATAATTGTTGAAAATAAATAAATAAACAAAATGAATTTATGCATATAATAAATATCAGTCATTTTCATAATAGTAAACATGATGCATGAATGGATCAATTAAAGAACACATAAAAAATAATTACTAATTTCACAAGTAATAATTTGAACATTAATGGACCAGCCTTAGGGTAGGTCAGACTAATTCCAAATTAATTTTGAGACAAGTTCTCAAATTTATAAGTGAAAACTTAAATCAATATTTCTTTTTTGACTTATAAACAACCGCTTGTTTGGTCAAGAATACACTAATCCGCTCGAAAGCCTAATGTATCTTGTGAGTGTAACCCATTATTTTAGATCAATGACTTAACTCAAGAGTGTGTCATAGGGTCAAT
Source organism: Humulus lupulus (assembly GCF_963169125.1). NCBI lineage: Eukaryota > Viridiplantae > Streptophyta > Magnoliopsida > Rosales > Cannabaceae > Humulus > Humulus lupulus. The sequence continues at coordinate 17,317,479 of NC_084801.1, read as the reverse complement.
CAAACTTGAAATACATCATTAAATCCTATTCTTGAAGAAGAAGTTTTTCTTGAGAATAATACAGTTGGAAGCCTTCCTTAGAGGGACACAAGCAATGGTGTCGCGAGGCCCTCTCCATGCTACCTCGGTGCTAACTAATAATGGAGACCATGAGACTCATTGTCATAACTACCTCTCCCACTCACTATTTTAGAATACATGATTTCTCAAAACATCCTACGCTTTTTAATTGGTTGTAAAAATAAAGTGATCTATTTTTACCAAATGATATTCTAATAATTACTAATCAAATTAAGCAAAATTAAAATTATAGAACTATGCCCTAATTAATTCAATTTTAATTTGCTATAATTACTAAGAATATCATTTATAATTTAATAAAACAATTTTATTAAATACTATAAATTAAACAACTTTTAAAATCTATTTCCGCTCTTGAACTAGTTAAAAACTAGATTTATTATTATATGGGCCAACATATAATCACAAAGGACAATCCTAAGGCATGTTTCCACTCATATGAGATGCATGCACAATTTTAAATACTGTGTGGGCTATATGTATGGCGTGTCAAAAATGCACGATAAAGTATTAAACAATTTAATCACATTCAAACATTTAAATAAATAAATACTAACTAAATAAATAAATAAATGCGGACCGGGTGTCTTGGGTATTTCTTGTAGAGTCGCAGAATATTTACTTAACTAGCTAGATAGTTGTAGTAGTAGTATTAGTTAGTAGTATGATAGTTACCGTGGATTTTGGTTCAAGCCGGGACTTAGTTGAACACTCGTAGCAACACTTATAGATTTTATAAGTTTAACCTATAGTTTAAGAATATTAATTATAACCTAAGGTTTGATTAATATAGTTGATTATAAAGATGACATTTATTATACTATAAGGTTTAGATAGAACTAATAAGATCATGACACTTTTCGGGAGCATGTTTATTAAGGATTTAAGTATTTTGATGAATAGATTAATTAAAAAGAAAGATCTAGCAGCTCTAGAACCTTCCAACAGCTGTTAGGGTCGAATATTAACTCAGTCAAAGCTGTTTATCCAATTCAAAATAAGCTAAAATAGTGTAATTATGTGTCTAACATTTCTACGTATGCCGATATATCGCAGCTTAGGGGGAGATATATCGCCACACGGGGAATACGAAAAACACGTCAACTTCGCACAAACGAAACCACGAGCACTCGGGACATAGGGCTTGGCGATATATCACCTATGATGGGCGATATATCGGCCCTAGGTCCATAGTTTCAAACGTTGTTGAAATCAAGCTTAATTCATTCCTTAACCTCTTGACTAGCCTCTTAACGTTTTAACCGAGTCTTCAGCACCTGTTGAACGAATATTCAAATATTTTTCAATTAATACTCATTATTTTTATTCAAGATAAAAGGAGATAGTTCACTCCTTGAACTCTATAAATAGGACCTAGTACCCAGCCATTTTTCTCATTCTTCAAACTGTATTCAGAGCCTTCAAGCTGCTAGGGTTACTATAGAGTGATAAACACTTGGGGTTGGGATAAAAGCTTTATCATCTTAAGCATTATATACACTTGGAAAGTGAGATTTATAGTGTGTTTTCAATATCAAGGTGTAGTTCGGTGCTAGTATATTCAAAGGTATTCCTAATCTTAAGTTCATTTATGTATGGTTCCTTAGTTTCCTTTAGTTTTCTTTACTCAAATTCTAACTCGTTGTTTCCATTCTTGGTTAGGTATTTAAGTTCTTTGAACTTAAGGTTTCTTTTCGGTAAGCTTCTTCTTGGTGGTTTAGTTCATTTCTTTATCATCTCTTTCTTTAGAAATACTCACATTCTTATTGTTGGTTTTAGGAGTATTCCAAATCCTGCCCTTGTTCTCAAATATCCTGGTGTTGGTAAGGAAAATAGGATAGTGTTTATATGCTTATATGTTATGATATGCTTATGTTATAATATGTTATGTGTTATGATATATGATTATGTCTTGTAGTCTTTGGGGATCATTGTTGCTTAGCTAGCAAACCTCAATGTATTTTGAGGCTCATTGTTGTTAGCTAGCAAACCCCAAATGTTTACCATTATCATGGGTTAGAGCTGTAATAGTTGTTTTATAGTATATGTTGTTTTATAGTATATGTTTTGTAGTCTTATGTTTATGTTGTATGTGCTAGTAGATTTTCATTGCTGGGCATTAGGCTCATTCCTTTATTTTTATGTATGCAGGAAAATAGTTATGGTGGCAGAATGATTCTTTGCAGCTTGGTTTGTGTATTAAGGATGAAGGGATTCAATGGGCTGCGTGAACGATTCGAGGACGACGTTATTTTTAGTCCTTTTAAATTATGTTTTTATGTATTTTTTTCCGCATTTAGCTTTGTAAACAATTTTCTTTAGTTTAAAATTATGTTTTATTTTAAAACAATGGGATCTCATACTGCTCATTTATGTATTTCAATATTTACTTTGGAGTTTTAATAAAAGTTATGAATATTTCTTATGTTTGTTTTCTAAAAAATAGTAGCTTAGTCTAGTAGTTTTTAATGGTCCAAGGTCTTAGAATTAGTTAGGTCATTACATTTCTAGAAAAAATTACAACACTTGCAAAATTATACACAAAAATGTAAGAAACTAAATAAAACCTAAAGAGATCTCTATCTTTAACTTTGGGCCTTCACAAGTAGTCTTGGTCCATTAAGCCACTTATCCATTTAATTTTGAATTAAAATAACTTTTAATTATCTTAAACAAATTTTAACAATAATTGAGTTGGGCTTTAATGCCCGATAAGTTATTAGGCCCAATTTTGAATTTGGGCTCATATAATTAATTCAAAATAAAATAATTTTAATTATGGGCTAAAATTAATTAATCCCATAATTTAAATGGATAATTTTAGATGCAAGCCCTAGGGTTTAGAAACCCTAGGGGCGGCTGCATATGGTGGCTCGGCATGGAGCACGACAGTAGCTAGGAGGTGCGGCTGGGGAGAATGGGATACTGCTGGTGCCACAACATTGGCGCGTGGGACTGGCAGGCGCATGGACGCGTGTGTGTTCGACTGGCGTAGACGCAAGGGCGCGCTGGGTGGCATAGGCGCAGGGGCGCGCTGGGCATGCTAGGCAGGCAGCATAGGGGCGCGGGTGCGCGCGACAGCAGCAGGTGCAGGGGCGCGCTGGGCTGGCAGCAACGCAGGGGTTGGGCACGGTGCGCAGGGGCTCGGGCTTCGAAGCACAAGAACCCGGGGCTCGGGCCTTACATAATTTTTTCAAATAATTTAACGCAGAAACTTAAATTACAAAAAAATCCTATGCCCCAAAATGGCTTACATTTTTCATCTAGAATTTTAAGAACAATTCTTAAACTCAAAACACCATATAATTAACGACCCTTAAGAATAAACTATAATCATACATACATCCATCCATTCACATATATTATAATAACATAAGAATGCATATTATGCCCACACAGTAATTAATGTATGCAGAGATTAATGGCTGCTTTGGTACAAATTGTTAGGAACGAGTTTCCTAATACGCAGCGGAATGGTGGTAGAGTTGGCCCAGTGTACAAAAAAAATTGTAACATATTTAAACAACCTTTAAATATGCGGATCCATTAATATACATACATTAATCATAAGCAAGTTAAGAATATAATTCATACCTCTTGAAGCCTATCAAGTGTCATTGCTATCTTTTCGTAATAAGAACGATCTTCCTATCCAAGCTGCTCCTAGGTACTCACTCCAAGATCTTCCACAACGTTCTCTACACCTCAATAAGTGTGTGGGCACTTAAAGAATGAATGATAGTTTATTTGTGATTCTACTTGATGTACTCAACACATGAGATCAAGAGAATAGGCCTGAGAATTGGTTCTTTATTTTTCAGGGAAATAAAAGTATCGTTCTATTTTTCACAAAGCAAATAGACTTAGTTGTCTGAGTTATCTGTATATTTTCTGATTGATCATACTTAAAAGAAAATATTAAAATTTAAAAAATAAATTTGTAACCAACTTAAAATTTAATTTTTTTAATTAATTAATTATTTTATTAATGAAAATATCCAAAAACTAATTTTTTGAATTATCCATTAATTAATTAAATAAAAATGAAAATTATATCCCTGAAAAAATAGCAGTACATGCCACACACAGTCCATGGACTGTGTGTCCACGTGTACCACCCCTATTTTTATGGATATTTGATTTTTCTATTTTTATTTAATTATTTATTCAAACTACTTTGTCAGATAAAAATCTAACAACCTGATAACTAATTCAAATTTAAATTAAATATCTTTTCAACTAATTATCAAATATAATTAATTATTTGAATAAATATTAATTTTATAAATTCAAATCTAATTTGAACTTATCAGATTATTATCTCCCACTCAAATAAAGATATTTAATTAATTCTACTAATTAATTAAATCCAATATTTTCAAAAATAAATATTTAATTCATTATAATTTCGAAAATTATAATTAATTAATTATTTAATTAAATTTCGAAATTAATTTAATTATTTAATATAATTTCGAAAATTATACAATAATTAAATATTAATTAATTTTGTTAACTACAACTAATTTATAATTAATTAATTAATTGCTATTATCATATAATTGCACATTTTGCCCGAAGAACAAATTTATTCTTAAATATGTCTTTAAACTATTTTTTCCTTCATATCAACTCTTACCTTGAATAGTGTTGATAGAGCCGCTGTGGGGACCTATGGGCCTATAATTCCAAGCTCCAATAAATTTGAGATTATTAATTAAACTCTTTAATTAAATAATCTTAATTTATTAATCTCATGATTATTCTACTATAAATATGAGACTGCACTTTTGTAATTATAGACATTTCATTTACTGAATACTTTATAATTATAAAGCGTCCATTGATATAATCATTGCATACAAATTGACCCTCTAATAATGGTTCATAATTAATCGGGAATAAAATTACTGTTTTACCCTTTTAATTATCTCTTGTATCCTTAAGTACCATTGATTTTACTAGTGAAGGTTAATTCATAACTAAATTATGAATTTGAGCTCAATAACCTTTCAATCCCAAAAGTCAACCCTTAAGAGAACCATTATTCAATCTCTTGCGAGAAGGCATAAATTCCATATCTGTATACTATGTCCTCAACCATCTACATTAATGAGTTCCCAAAACAAAAGTTTCTAGCCTGATCATTTTGACAGACCCTTACGAGTGAATCAAAGAACTTATATAACATAAACAAGAGTTCATAGTAACTTCAGAATTAAGATCTATTTGTATATGATCATCAGTTTATATATTCAATTAATACTTCGAAACGATATTTAACTAAGTATTAATAAACATATCTGGTTCAGTTCTATATATTCTCTAATATATAAAGTACCTCCACTAAAGTGTCCTACCACAATAGTGATCCGGATCTAGATCACATGTATTCATAATATTAGTGGACCGTACTTGTAGTAATTAATCTAAAGATTCCATAACTTTATTTTACTGCGAACTATTCAAATTCATTTATCTCAAACACAATCATCCCGTACCAACACGTGTTTGAGATCACATATACGAACTTAGGAATTTTTCTGATATTTACATAACATTATCACTGAATAATATAGTCCATAAAATATATGCATAACAAATTCAATTTATTTATTTATTTCATAAAACAATGTCTACTACATATGCTTTCAAGGCACAATTCCCAACACTTGGCCCACTCAGCCACTCGGCCCACTCGGCCACTTGGCCCACTCGGCCCAACCGGCCACCTAGCCACTCGACATACTCGGCCACCTATCCATAATTTCTTGTAATAGCCTGCCAACCCAAGGAAGCTTCTAATCTCTGAGGCATTCCCTGGCCTTGGCCAATTCTTAACAACTTCAATCTTAGATGCGTCCACCTTGATCCCATCTCTACTAACAATATGACCCAAAAATGTCACCTGTGGTAACCAGAACTCACACTTCTTAAACTTTGCAAATAACTTGTGTTCTCTCAGTCTTTGCAAGACTAACCTGAGATGTTGCTCATGCTCCTCCTCTGACTGTGAATATATCAAGATATCATCAATAAAGATGACCACAAAATGGTCTAGATAATCCTTGAACACCCTGTTCATTAGGTCCATAAAAGTTGCTGGAGCTTTAGTCAAACCAAATGACATAACGAGAAACTCATAGTGCCCATATCTAGTACGGAAAGTTGTCTTCGGTATGTCTTCATCCTTAATTCTCAACTGGTGATAACCAGATCGAAGATCTATCTCTGAGAATACCATTTTACCTTGCAGTTGATCAAATAAGTCATATATCCTTGGTAGGGGATACTTGTTCTTGATGGTCAACTTATTCAGTTCTCTATAGTCAATACACATCCTTAGCAAACCGTCCTTCTTCTTCACAAATAACACCGGCGCACCCCATGGTGAGAAACTAGGTCTAATAAAACCCAGATCCAACAACTCCTCTAACTGTACCTTGAGTTCCCTCAACTCAGCTGGGGCCATTCTGTAAGGTGTCCTAGACACTGGCTTTGTCCCTGGTGCCAGGTCAATAACAAAATCAATCTCTCGGTACGGCGGCAATCCCGGTAAATCCTTTGGAAACACGTCCAGAAATTCACAGACCAACCTAGTATCTGATGGTTCCAATGGCATGACCTGCGTGGTATCCACCACACTGGCTAGGAATCCTATGCAGCCTTCCTGTAGTAGGTCCCTAGCCCTCAGTATCGAAATCATAGGCATTCGGGGTCCATGCACAGTGCCAACAAATACAAAAGGTTCCTCACCCTCAGGTTCAAAAGTTACCATCTTCTTTTTACAATCAAGGGTTACTCCATATCTAGTTAACCAGTCCATCCCCAAAATCATGTCAAAATCCGTCCTGGCTAACTCTATCAAGTCAACTGATAGCTCCCTACCATCTACCATCACTGGTAAAGACCTAACCCACCTCCTGGAAACCACCAACTCCCTAGTGGGTAACAATGTCCCAAATCCCACAGCAAAAAACTCACAGGGCCCACATAAACTATCAACAATCCTACTAGATACATATGATTGTGTAGCCCCAGAATCAATCAACACAGAATAAGATATGCCAGCACAAGAAAGCTGACCTATGACCACTGAAGGCCTAGCCTCATCCTCAGCTTGTGTCAATGCAAATACTCGAGCCGGAGTCACGCTATCTGGCTTCTTAAGTTCTTCTTTCTTCAGTCTTGGGCAATCCTTCTTAAGATGCCCCACAAGTCCACATACAAAACAAGCCTTCGCCCGACACTCACCCAGATGACGTCTCCTGCATCTGGCATACTCTGGATATATCTTCCAATTCTCATTGCCGCCCTGGCGGCCAATCTGCACACCTTGTGGCCTCCTATCAGGTCTAGGAGCCAAACTAGTGTTCGGGGTCTTTCTTTTCTGATCACTGGGGCCTCCGCCCCTACTGACTCCTGAGAAGGGAGGTCCCATCCTCCTCATATCCCTCCTGGCTGCGTTCTCACACCAGATCTTATTCTCAGCACCCTCTGCAGTAAGGGCTTTCTCCACTACCTAAGCATAAGTTGTCACTCCAGGTATAGTGGTAATTCTGACATCCCGGGCTATCATAGGTTGTAGCCCCTGAAGGAATCTTTCCTTCCTTGTCCCATCATGGGGCACCAAGTCTGGAGCAAACTTGGCTAATCTGTCAAATTTCAGGGCTTACTCGGTCACTGACATATTTCCCTGCAAAAGCTTACTAAATTCCTCGGTCTTTGCAGATTTGACGGCCTCATTGTAATACTTTTCATTGAAGAGGGTTTTAAACTCTACCCAGCCCATTGTAGTTACATTTCTAGTCTGGGACATCACCTCCCACCAGATTCGGGCATCCTCTCGAAACATGTACGTGGCACAGGCCACCCTTTCATTGCCCACAACTCTCATGAAGTCCAAGATGGACGTAATCATAGCCATCAACTACTCTGCCTTAAGTGGATCTGCGCCACCCTCAAATACCAGAGGGTGTTGCTTCCTGAACCGCTCATATACCAACTCCCAACGGTTCTCCAACTTTGTCTGCTGCTGTACGGCCAGTACTGAAACAGCAGATGGGGCCCATGATGCAGTGTTCCCAGCTGGAACCTGCTATTGCCTCAATCGCAGTATCTCTTCATTCTGCCTCTATAATTGAGCTTACAAGTCTGCAAGCACCTGCTGCCAGTTCTCAGGGGCTGGCGGAGGGTTTTGACCCTAATCATTACTTTCGGCCTGATTCTCAGCGCTGGCTGGCTCATTGGATTGCCCTGGAAGCATACTTCCAAGTCTATCTGCAATCAATGACTCAGCTTATCAGGCAATAATAATGGTATCCCATATCAACCCACGGTTCAAAACTGATCGAGTAAGCATCCACATGCATTGGCAATGCTAATAAGCATCCCAATAATTCACACTCAATAATCATGCTAATAAGAAGAGAAATTTCATGGCATCATCTAAACAAAATGCTAATAAGCATATTCTTTGGCATGCACAATCCTCTAAACAATGTTAATAAACATTTTCCTTAAGCATACCACGGCGCTAATAAGCATCCTCTATCCAGGGTACACATACAACAATGCTAATAAGCGTTTCTGACATTCATCAAGTTCAATGACGCTAATAAGCAGTCCTATAGCATTTACAAATATCTATCGTGCTAATAAACATGTTCTCAACCTACATACAGTAGTCAAGGGCCAGGCCCTATCAGAATAGCTCATGCTTCTTATTCAAACTAGCAGATAAAGCACACATAATTCATTTAAGCATATATACACATAATTATATTAATAGTTACCCAACCCTGAGTCGAGCTTGTCTTTAGCAGTGAATGTACATGCCCAGTCCAACATCAGGAACCCTTAAACCTTGGCTGCTCTAATACCACGTTGTAACGCCCTTCTAATTAGGGTCCATTACCAGGTGTGCTTTGAAACCAGTGCTGGACTTGCTAACAAGTCATTTGGACTAAACATGTGATTAAGCCACTATGGTTTGAGTATTAAAACTTTTGATCAATGTATAAGTATTTTCATTAAGATAGAAACATATTCTTTACATGGGATCCCAAAAACATTCGTTTAAAAGCTTATTACAAAACTCAGATTACACAATAAGCCGACCTAGGCAGCAAAAGCTGGGTTTAACCCTAGTTCCTCTGAGCATCTCGGCCATGGTGGACGAGCAGATTGCATATGTACATACCACTGCTAATGCCCTCCGACTCATGGCTGGTTAAGCTTCTCTTTACCTTTACCTGCACCACAAAGCACCTGTGAGCCAGAAGACTCAGGAAGAAAACATATTCAACAGTTCACTGAATAAAACAACCATTAAACAGTAATAACTAAAGCCAGTGCATTCATTAAACCTAAATGGAGACCATAGAGTCATACAAGTGCATGTTGCACTTTCTTTCAAGTTGTTGGCATCCGAGCCAGTCAAGTGCATGTCGCACTCCTAGGGTGGCCCAGCCATGGTGGCCTGCACTCCACGTGCATTATGCCAATGTTAGCTTATAAACTAAGTTCTTTAAACCCTTGACTTGTAAGTCAAGCCACCACGTGTGTAATGCCCCAGATTCCCTAATGTGGTTTAATGGCTGGGTTAGTAGGCTGGGAGGGCCATAACTGTTTAATTATGCCATTAAATGTGTTTATGCATGTTTATGAGAATTATATTATAATATAATGTTAATTGTATGCATGTCGATGATATGTGTTGAGACCACATTATGATGTGGGTTTGTTTGAGCTATTCGACATGAGACGATCTTAGAATATTGATTAGCGGTTTAGTCACAACAGGTTTAAGTGTCGGGACTGGGGTTGAGTCTCGGGGTGATTTTGATGGGTAGAGCGTTACTGGGAGATATAGGGTAGCGGGATGTGAATTATTGGTATTTGAGAACATTGAGAATAACGGGAATTGGAGAGCGTTAATTATGATTAACGAGATAGGAGGAAAGTACCAAATATGCCCTTGGGAGTCTTTAGAAACTATTAATTGACCTAGGGGTAAAATGGACATTTCACCCCTAGGATAGGTATAACCTTTGATAGCTGAAGAGAGAAGTGGAAAAACAGAGTATGCAAAAGAGTTCTCCCGTACCTTCTTCTCTTCACCTTTCTTTGTGGTTTTTGAACCAATTTTGAGGATTCAAGCTTGGGAAGCAAGCCTTGGGAGTTTGGAAGTGTGTTCCACCATTGAAGACCATCATAAGCCGAGCTTTGGGTAAGTTTCTAACCATAATTTTCTCTGGTTTGCCCTGTTCTGGTTTTAATTTGCAGCTGAGATTTCTAGGGTGAATTCATGGTTTTGTTGGGAGTTTTGGCTAGGGTTCCCATGCTTGTGATGTTTGGAGTGTGTTAGAATGGTTTTTGGGTTCATTTGGCATCAAGAATAGGATTTGGAAGCTTGGAAATCTAGTTAGAATCGAAGGAGTTGAAGAAGGTCGGTTCAGGGGAGATTGGGTCTGGAGGTAGCGCTACAGCGCCCACCTTAGGGCGCTATAGCGCTCCTCAGGAGGCTTCCTGGCACTTGGGTGGTTCTGAGTATAGCACTGTGGTGCTAGGGGTTGAGCGCTGTAGCGCTACCCTGTTCCTTCTAAGTCCCGTTTTGAGTGTTTTTAAGGGTTTTTGACTTGGGGTTTCAATCCTTAAGGCCCCGGATCGAATCTACTCACTGTGTGGGCATGTTTTGAGGTCCCGAGAGTGGTGCTTAGGTTAAGACCCTATTATTATGGATTCTCAATAATGGAGGTTATAATTGGTTGTGATTAGGTAACCGCTAAGGAACTAAAAGATCGATCGTTCTCAAGGGTCGTCCTTATCATACTTCTCGCTCGAACTTGAGGTAAGAAAACGGTGTATGAATACAGTTGCACCCTGTATAGGTTTATGACATGCATGGTTTGATATAGGAGCATGTTGGTTGATATATGTGGACGTGGATTGCATAATAAATGCTGATGTATGCTGATTACCTGTTTAAGACACTGACTAGTCAGGGACCGCTCTAAACTCGATGATCACGCATTGAATAGCTCTATGGCATTAATGCGGGACCGACCCTAAGGTCGAAGAACTTATAAGCGCTTGCCTGGTCTACGACCAGATGTCTATAGCCAAGGTATATGACCCCGGTGACCGTCTGTCACATGGCTAAGGGACGTTGTCCATAGCTTCGACTCTAGAGTCGTGAGGAAGGTTATGTTGGTGACTAATCACCTTGCACCTGTCCTGATCAAACTTATGAAAGAATCACTTATCAGTTAAGCCCTGGTGACCCTATTGTCACATGGATAGAGGGAGCGCTGCTAATTATTGTGACTTTTGGCTATTGTCACCTATTTGTTGGACTGATAGTCCTGAATGGTTATTATGATCGTTGTTGATATTATATCATGCTTTATTATGTTTTCTTGCTGGGCCTTGGCTCATGGGTGCTACGTGGTGCAGGTAAAGGGAAGGACAAGCTTAACCAACCCTGAGTGGAGAGCTTGGGCGATGCTGTTGTGTACATACAGGGCCGCTTGACCGCCACAGTCAAGGAGTTCTAGAGGGACTAGGGGTTTACCCTATTTTTGCCGCTTAGGCCAGCGGGGACTATAAATTGAAACAATAACGACTCTTTTGTATTACGAACTACTTGTAAACATTTTGAAAGGCTCATGAGCAGTTTATTTACGTAATGAAATGTATCCTTTCTTTTTTACTGGTTTTCCACCTTAACCTGATAATAGCACTTAGATCACGTTTTTAACCAAAGGACTCGGGTAACGGGTCAAATTTCCGGTTCACTGTTCACCGTAACTGTTCTGGGGTAACCAGGGCGTTACAACGTGCCTCCAACTTATAAGTTGAAACTTTGGGACGCTCAACTTATAAGGCGAGTCTCCCAGAGTCCATCATATTCTCAACTAATAAGTTGATCCCCACTCAACACCCTAATAATACTCTAGTTTATAAACTAAGCTTCACAATCATAACAGACAGTCACATGTTTCATATAACATACTTATCAACAATCACAATGCATTATAATACACTCACATAGCAGTCATAAGCATAATCATAATTATGCACGTTACAACGTACCTAATCTGATATTCACAAACATAATTATAATCATGTTCATCACCTTGACTAGGCTCTAAACATGCATTCACATAGCAGGTGCTGTTTTCTTACCTTTGATCCGTATTCAAGTTATTAGCGACAACCCTCTAAGTACGATCCCCGATTCAAGCCTTTAGCGCAAACCTAGTCACAACCGTAATAAGAAAGTTCCATCAACCATAGGTAAATAAAAGCTTCCAGACCAAATCTTAGCCTCCAGGACATCGAATTCCACTTAACAAGGAAGTAGGATCAATCCCGAGTCCAAATGGTTAAGTTCCCAATCTAAAAATCCCATTTAAGCCAAAATTCCCCTTAAGGGTCGCGGCCCCTCACACCCAAGCTGCGGCCCGCCTCTAAATCCAGAGGCTCGGCCTCCCTTCAATCCAACGCGCGCCTCGGCGCGCCCTTGAGGCGCCGTAGCCCACCCTTGCCTCCGAGCCCTACTGGCTCAAAATTCTCTTCATAGGCCGCGACTCAGCGCCACGAACCCAGAATTTTCTGGGTTTTTCTTCAACCGAACCCAGCCAAAACTTGACCAAATCCGTCCCACACCTCCAATTCAATTCCCACAACATATATACTCATTCTCACCAATAAAACTCAACTAATTATCACAGTAAAGCTCATCAAACTTACCAAACCCAACCTCTCAATCATCAAGCATGCATAGACATCTTTACTTTAAATATTCAACAAAATTAACCAAACAATTTCAGTTCAGAACTCTTACCTTAGCTGTGATGAAACTCTTGAACCTAGCCTTTGCTTTTCCCCAAACCTAACACCTTGATTCCCCAAGCTTTACTCTTCAATTTTCTTTTCCAAAATGATAACTCAAGCTTCCATGGAGCACCTAGAGAAAACGAGGGGGAGAGAAAGGGAGTTGTTGAATTCTTTTTCCTTTAGTTTCCTTAGCCTTCTCAGCAATCCCAGCTCACCAAAACACTACACTTAGCTCAAAAATGACCATTTTGCCCCTTGCCCTTATCTTATTCATCAAGTGTTCACAAGGGCAATTTTGTCCCTTTGCCTCAAATCCCGCTGTCCACAATTTACATCCTATAATTCCCACTACTTCCAATATTCTCACTCGGTTACCAATAAATTCCCATTACCCCTAATTCTTGGTAATGTACTAAATTACTAAAATACACCTAAGCTCACCCCGAGTTGGGTATTTAGACCCCGTTGTGACTTTTCCGCTAACTTGCTCATCGGGATCGCCTCTCGTCAAGTAACCCAAATATATCCACATAATAATGTGATCTCAATCACACAAACACATATTTGCATTTATACCCCAAACGGTTCTAATTACTAATATACCCTTCTTATAAGAAACGGGCCCACATACACTTATTTAATATCTCTAACATACAAGCATGATTATATTATTATATACTTCACATAATAACTCAATTATTTCCTCCCGGCCCCCTAATCCAGGCACTAAACCCTATTAGGAACTTTGGGATGTTACAAGGATATACCGAAGACAACTTTTCGCACCAGGTACGAACATTATGAGTTTTTGGTGATGTCATTTTGTAGAGTCCCATAATGTTTACTTAGCTATCTAGTTAGATAGTAGTAGTAGTAGTAATAATAGCTAGTAGTAGTTATAGTATCTTTTACTGTGGATTTTGGTTCAAGCTGGGACTTAGTTGAACACTCATAGCAACACCTATATATTTTATAAGTTTAACCTATAGTTTAAGAATATTAATTATAACATAAGGTTTGATTAATATAGCTGATTATAAAGATGTCATTTATTATACTATAAGGTTTAGATAGAATTAATAAGATCATGGCACTTGTCGTGTGCAGGTTTATTTAAGGATTTAACTATAGTTTAAATAAAAGAAAGTTCTTGAAAACTATAGAGCCTTCCAAGACTATTAAGAGCATGACATTTGTCACAATCTTGTTTATTTGAGGAATTAAGCATTTTAAGTGGATAATTCAAAAAATAGAAGTTTTTAGAAGCTCTAGACCCTTCCAGAACTTGTTGGAATCTTGTATTACTCAATCAAACCTAATTAATAAGCTCAATTATGCTGAAAATGTGCAATTACGTGTTTAATATATTCACGTATATCGATATATCGAAGCCTAGGAGCCGATGTATCGCCACACGGGGAATACGAAAAACACGTGAACTTTGCACAAACGAAATGAAGAGCACTCGGGACATAAGCCCAGGCGATATATCGCCTATGATGGGCGATATACCGGCCCTAGGGCTATATTTTCAAATGTTTTTGAAACCGAGCTCAATTCAACACTTAACCTCTTGACTAGCCTCTGAACGTTTTGACCGAGTCTTTAGCCTTTGTTGAATGAATCTTCAAATATTTTTCAATTAATATTCATTATTTTATTCAAGCTAAAAGAAGATCTTTTCACTCCTTGAACTCTATAAATAGGACCTAGTACCCAGCCATTTCTCTCATTCTTCAAGTTGTGTTCAGAGCCTTCAAGCTGCTAGGGTTACTATAGAGTGATAAACACTTGGGTTGGGGTATAAGCTTTATCATCTTAAGCTTTTTCAAAACTTGGGAAGTAAGATAAATAGTGTGTTTTTATATATCGAGGTGTAGTTCAGTTCTAGTACATTCAAAGGTATTCCTAATCTTAAGTTCATTTCTATATGTTTCATTAGTTTCCTTTAGTTTTCTTTACTCAAATCCTAACTCGTTGTTTTTATTCTTGGTTAGGTATTTAAGTTCTTTGAACTTAAGGTTTCTATTCGGTAAGCTTCTTCTTGGTGGTATAGTTCATTTCTTTATCATCTCTTTCTTTGGAAATACTCACATTCTTATTGTTGGTTTTAGGAGTGTTATGAATCCTGTCCTTGTTCTCATATCCAAGTTTTGGTAAGGAAAATAGGATAGAATTCTATATGTTTATATGTTATGCTTATGTTATGTTATCTTATGATATGTTATGTTATGTTTACATTATGTATAGTATATAGTCCTTGGGCATATGACTTGTCTAGCTAACAAGCCCCAATAATTTATGGGCATGTGACTTGCTTGGCTAGCAAGCCCCACAAAGCTATGGGCATATGACTTGCTTAGTTAACAAGCCCCAAGATGTATGATGGCCATTGTAGTTTATAGAATATATGTTTTATAGTATATGAATATGATATAGTTTTATGTATATGCTTATATGTGTTAGTAGATTTTCCTTGCTAGGCATTAGACTAATTCCTTTATTTTTATGTATGCAGGAAAATAGTTATGGTGGCGGGAGGATTCTTGGCAGCTTGGTTTGTGTATTAAGGATGAAGGGATTCGATGGACTGCGTGAACGATTTGAGGACGACGTTATTTTCTTTAGTCTCTTTAAATTATGTTTTTATGTATTTTTCGCACTTAGTTTCGTAAAAAATTTCATTTAAGTTTAAAGTTATGTTTTATTTTCAAACAATGGGATTCCATACCCCGTATTTATGTATTTCAATATTTACTTTGGAGTTTTTAATAAAGTCGTGAATATTGCTTATGTATGTTTTCTCAAAAATAGTAGCTAAGTCTAGTAGTTTTTAATGGTCCAAGGTCTTAGAATTAGTTGGGTCATTACAAATTTGGACTGGCTAATGCCCCAGCAACATTTATGGATATGATAAACAGGGTGTTCAAAGATTACCTGGATCGGTTTGTGATTGTCTTTATCAAAGATATACTGATATACTCTCAGTCAGAGACAGAGCATGAGCAACATCTCAAATTAGTACCATAGAGGCTGAGAGAACACATGTTGTATGCGAAAGTCAAGAAGTGCAAGTTCTAGTTGCCACATGTGATTTTCTTGGGTGACATAGTCAATAAGGATGGAATTATGGTGGATCCAGTGAAGATTGAGGCGGTTAGAGATTGGCCAAGGACGAAGAATGCTTCAGAGATCAGAAGTTTCTTGGGATTGGTAGGTTATTACAAACGCTTTGTGGAGGGTTTTTCCAAGATTGTGTCACCACTAACAGAGTTGACATGCAAGAATCAGAGGTTCATATGGTCAGACAGGTGTGAGGACAGATTCCAGAGACTGAAGAAGAATTTGATCACCACTCCAGTTCTTAGTATTCTTACAGATCAGGACAAGTTTGTGGTTTATTACGACGCCTTGAGGCAGGGCCTAGGTTGTGTCCTTATGCAGATAGGGAGGGTGATTGCCTATGCATCATGTTAGCTGAATGAGTATGAGCAGAGGTACCCCACACATGATCTGGAACTTGCAACAGTGGTTTTTGCATTGAAGGTGTGGAGACACTACTTGTATGGTGGGAAGTGTGAGATATACACAGATCATAAGAGTTTGAAATACTTCTTCACCCAGAAGGATTTGAACATGAGGCAGAGACGCTGGTTAGAGCTGGTGAAGGATTATGATTGTGAGATCCTTTATCACCTAGGGAAAGCCAACGTGGTAGCAGATGCCTTAAGCCAGAAGGATCCGAGACAGTTGTATAGTGCTAGGCATATATCTAGGGAGTTGGCTGAGGATATGACTAGAGCAGGAATTAAGCAGGTCAAGGCAGAGCATCAGAGACTAGCAGAGCTATTACAGCCTTTGGATATCCCATAGTGGAAATGGGAGGACATCACGATGGATTTCATGGTAGGATTTCCAGGACAGTGGGCCAGCATGATTAAATCTGGGTCATCGTGGATCAGTATACGAAAATCAACTCACTTTCTACCAGTGAGGACAAACTACACGATCGACTAATATGCAGATCTCTACGTGAAAGAGATAGTTCGCCTTTATGGGACTTTGAGGTCTATCGTGTCTGATAGGAACCCTATCTTTACTTCCAAGTTTTGGGGAAGTTTACAGAAGGCGATGGGTATACAACTGAAGTTCAGCCCAACTTATCATCCTCAGACCGATGGTAAGTCTGAGAGGACTATCCAGATATTGGATGACATGATGAGAGCATGTGTATTAGACTTTGAAGGGTCCTAGAGTAAATATTTTCCTATGATAGAGTTTTCCTATAATAACAGCTACCAGTCGACTATTGGAGTTGCACCTTATGAGATGTTGTATGGTAGGAAGTGCAGATCGCCCATTCATTGGGATGAGATGGGTGAGAGGAAATATTTGGGTCCTGAGGCAGTTTAGAGGACCACTAAGGCTATTGAAAAGATTAGAGCACGGATGCTCACGTCTCAAAGTAGACAGAAGAGTTATTTAGACTCGAAGCGGAGGAATGTGGAGTTCCAAGTTGGAGACTATGTCTTCCTTAGGGTTTCACCACTGAGAGGGGTGACGAGATTTGGGAAGAAGGGCAAGCTGAGCCCAAGATTTGTTGGACCATTTGAAATCCCAGAGAGGACCGGTCAGGTGGCCTATAGGTTGGCCTTACCCCATGTATTGTCTAGTGTGCACAACATATTTCATATTTCCATGCTGAGGAAGTATGTATCAGATGGGACTCATGTATTGGGTTACGAGGATTTAGAACTGGAGACAGATTTGTTCTATGATGAGCAGCCAGTTCAAATTTAGACAAGAAGGACAATGTCTTAAGGAACAAGACTATACCTTTAGTTAAGGTATTATGGAGGAATAGCAAGGTCGCGGAAGCGACCTGAGAGCTGGAGAAAAATATGCAGAATTAGTATCTCGAGCTATTTAGGTAAAATTTTGAGGACGAAATTTCTGTAAGGAGGGGATAGTTGTAACGTCCCAAATTACCTAATAAGGCTTATGTAACACCCTACTCCCTTAGAGTCGTTGCTAAGTGAGTTTTAAACGTGCAATTAACTCGCTAATCGAAGTTTTAAGGCAAAAGTGTAATTAAACTATAAACAGAGTCATAAACTTTACAAATTAATTCTATTTACTGAAAATCACAAAATGTTACTAATTTGGGATCCCAAAATACTGTTTAGAAATATTTACAACTTAAAAACACAATCAGAGTCGGCTAAGCGACAAAATTTAGGTTTAGTACAATCATCTCCCAAAACTACCCCTGGTCGTGGTAGCCAGGCAGGCCAAACATGTACGCGCCGCTTCACGCTCTCTGTACTCATGGTTGGTTGACTTTCCCCTTGCCCTTACCTGAACCATAGAGCACCTGTGAGCCGAAGCCTAGCAAGAAAACCCTCACAAGCAGATAACATATGCATATCAAACATTTAGCATATAAATAAACCATCATCAGGCTAACCACATACGACCATGCCGTCCTAGGCACTTTACCAGGCCCTGGGTTTGCGGTCCACACCGTGAGGATATCCCAGGTATCCTTTAGGGTCTTGCCCTGGCAACTTGCACTCCGCGTGCTAAACGCTGCTCCCGGCCCCTTGCCGCAGTCGGCCTTGCACTCCACGTGCTTAATGTCGTTCTCGGCCTTCGCTATTCCCGGCCCTCGCCGTTCCCGTCCCTCGCCATTCCCAGCCCTCGCCGTTCCCGTCCCTCGCCGTTCCCGGCCCTCGCCGTTCCCGGCCCTCGCCGTTCCCGGCCCTCGCCGTTCCCGGCTCTTGCCGTTCATTCACACATATGCACACATAGCATAATAAAGCATATACTTAAACATGAATAAAGTCAATTAAAGGGCTATGCCTTGCAACACATTCATATAGGGTCGTGCCCTGCAACACAATCATATAGGGTCGTGCCCTACAACATAAGCTCTACGGGTACAACAGTTTTCTTACCTGTATCCCGAGCCTTCCAAGCACCGATGTCCCGAGCACAGTCCTCTAGTTTGAGCCTCGCTGAAATCCTAGTCACAACGCATTAATAATATTCATCCATCAACTTCTAATCCATTAATAACTTTGAGCCATAATTCTAATATCTCGGACCTTGAATTCTATCAATCCAGGTGATAAAATCCATCCCGAGCCTTAAGCTTTGAGTTCCCAAGCCTAAACACACTTTAAAGCCCAAAAATGCACTAAGAGTCACGACCCCATGAGGCCATGCTGCGGCCCGCCCCCAAACCTGAGAGCCACTCCAAAACAGGGCAGACGTGTTGCGGCTCGCCCTTCTTCCATGCCACCATTATGCTTTAGAGGGCCGCGGCTCAGCAAGAACAATGCCGCTGCCGGACCCTTCGAACCCAGAAAAATCCTCCATTTTTGCCACGAAAACCCATCCAATTTACCCCAAGATCAACCTAACAACCTAGTTTAATCACCCCAGAAGTCATACCAAGGATTCAACAACAAAACCTAACAAGAATTCTAGCTCAAAGCCTCATCAAACTCAAGGATGAATCTTCATCTCTCCAACATGCAAAACTCTTAACACACCAGCAGAAATTTCAAGCACAATTCAAATAATTTAAAAGCTTGCCCTTGCTTAATTGAGTCTTTGAGTTGATCTCCTAAGCTCCAAGCTCCTAGCCTCCAAAGTTCTAACTTGATTCTTAGTTTCCAATTAGTTTTCACAAAAGAACCTCCAAGCTTCCAAGGCAAAAGATAAGAGAGAGAGAGATAGAGTGGGTGGGTCAGTTCCTAAATTCTGAATGTTTCCTTAACTTTGTTTTATTCAACTTAAGCTTCTAAGGTTACCTCAAAGCTCGGGGTGCCAAAAACATCCCTGAGGGAAAAATAGTAAATTTCCCCAATTTTCCCTCCTAAACATTCTAACCTCAAATATATCTCCTAATATTTATTTCCATAACCCGATAACCCCATAAAACATCTAGTACCCGAAATACCCCTCGACTCGTCCCGAGTCAGATATTCAACCCCGTTGTGACTTTCTAGCTAACAGCTCCCAGGGACTGTCTCGGATCGTGCTACACAGATATATCACAATATATCACAATTATAACAATGATCACATTTATGCCCTCATCGGGCTAAAATTGCAAACATGCCCCTAATAACCAAACGGGACCCACATGCATATTTAATTCACCTAAACATGCATTTCTAATCACATACTTACACCAAATTCACACACTATAACAATAAATCACTTATTGCCCTCCAGGCACGCTAATCAAGGCCCTAAGCCTTATTAGCAAATTTGGGTCGTCACAGCTTAGGGCCTTGATTAGGGGCCAAGATGACAGTTTATGGAAAGTTATGTGTTTATGTGATATATATGTGTGTTATTATATGATTATGTGAGTTATATGATAATATGACTAGATATGCATGTTTAGGTGTATTAAAAATGCATGTGGGCCCGTTTCTTATTAGAAGGGAAATTTTCGTAAATTGGGTCGTTATGGATATATTTGGAATATATGTACATTGTGAAACCACATTATTATGTGGATATATTTGGGCTACTTGGCACGAGGTGACCCTAGGGAGCAAGTTAGCGGGAAAGTCACAGCGGGACCTAATACCCGACTCGGGGTGAGTCAAGGGGTATTTTGGGCATCTAGTACATTACCAGGTTATCGGGTAACGAGAATAAATATTCGATGATATATTTGGAGCTAGTGAGATTATGAGAGAATTTTAGGGATTTTGACCATTTTCCCCTCGGGGACGTTTTTTGGTAACCCGAGTGTGATAGTTAGAATCCCGTGACCCGTAAGGGGAAAGACCGGGTAAACTGTGCAATCCCACACCGCCTGGGGAAGGTTAAGTGTGATGATTCTAAGACTGTGTAGGTATGGGACTACACAGTTGAAGATGGCTTAAATGGATTGATGGGTACTACCTATATTAACAAGATGCATCTTCTTTTTGGTAGCCCATCACTTAAGAACTCCAAAGTTAAGCGTGCTTGACCTGGGGTAATCTAAGGATGGGTGACCTCCTGGGACTTGTGGGTTATGGGCCCACCACGCTTCCGCTGCACAAGCGTTCCATCAAGACGAGCTAGCACATAAGTACACAGAGTCAGGACGAGCAGGATCCAAGTTATATGCTTAAGGGCCAACTTTAGTTGAGTTCTTATGTGCTTGGTATCAGAGCGTCCTAGGTTTAAGGGTTCCTGAAGACAGGCTGGACATGTACATTCGCTGTTAGAGACAAGCTCAAATCGGGGTTCGGTAATGTGTATATGTGTTTATGTGCTTATGTGCTTGAAATGGGTTATGAATGCTGTTATTTATTAGATTAATAGGAAGCATGAGATACTGATAGGGCCTGGCCCTTGACTGTTGTGTGAGATATTGAGGCATGTTTATTAGCATCGCTGTGCATGTAAATGAATAAATGGATGATTAATTGTATATTGTGCATGATGAATGCCTTTTTTATAATTATTGTGTAATGAGATTGGAGGCATGCTTATTAGCAGCCAGTGCATGAGAATGGATGCTTATATGTTAATTGTTTGTGATTGGTTATGTTCTATTGGTGGATCTTGGAGAAGTTTTTACCCTATCATCATGGTTGACTGCCGAGTCGTTATTTGCATATTGACTTGGATAGCTATGCGTCCAAGAAAATCTACACGACTAGTCGACACTAGGTCCGGGACCGGGAGTGATGACCAAGGCCAGAATCCTCCACCAATCCCTGAGAACTGGAAACAATTAATGGCAGATATGCAGGCTCGATTACAGAGTCAGGACGAGCAGATCCGTATTCTGCGATAGCAGGCTCCATCAGGGAGTGCTGCCCCTATTGTACCACCTGCAGTGGTACCAGTTGTGCAGTCAGGGGAGGTTGGTAACAGATGGGAGCCGTTATATGAGCGGTTTAGGAAGCAGCAACCCCCAATCTTTGAGGGTGGACTGGATCCATTGAAAGCTGAGCAATGGCTAACTATGATTACTACAATTATGGATTCCATGAGGATAGAGGGGCATGATAGAGTGGTCTGTGCCACTTATATGTTGAGGGAGGATGCCCGCATCTGGTGGGAAGTGGCATCGCAGACTAGGGATGTTACTACCTTGTCTTGGGAAGGTTTCAAAGATTTGTTTGGCCAGAAGTACTACAATGTTGCTATCAGAGCAGCAAAGGTTAATGAGTTTGTGAGTTTGGCTCAGGGTAATATGACTGTTACTGAGTATGCCCTGAAATTTGATAGGCTTGCGAAGTTTGCACCAGATCTTGTGCCTACTGATGCTGCTAGGCAAGATCTTTTTATCAGGGGGCTTAATGCTATGATAGCCCGAGATGTCAGAATCACAACGGTACCTGGAGGAACAACTTATGCCCAGGCCGTTGAGAAGGGATCCCCAGGAGGAACACATCAATTTAAAAATGTGTCATTAGTTTAAGTGTTCTAGGGTTAAAAGACAAAAGATACGTTTTATAAGTTATAAACAGTTTACAGTAGGGATCTCCAAAACATCAGTGTTCAAAAGCTAGTTACAAAATGCTACAGTTAAAAGTAAATATTAGCCATACTAAGGCAAAATACAAGGTTCTGGTCCTCTTGTCCCTGTAATCTCCTCAACTGTGGCGGCTGAGCGGCCTGCCATGTACACTCACCCTGTAGAGCTCTCCAATCAGGGCTAATCGGCCTTGCCTTTTCCTTTACCTACACCACGCAGCATCCGTGAGCCAAGGCCCAGCAAGAAAACAACATACACAATATATACAGCAATCTCACACAGATATTCTAGTAAGCATGTTCAGTTATCAAATCCATGGCATATAAGCATATTTCAAGGTACAAACAACTTCAACCACAATTATATTACTCAACAATCTCATCCATAGCCAAATACAGCATTCAGTTTACACAAATACTAGGGCTGACACCTCAGGCCGCACCCTCTATTTGACCCACTGACTCCGGCCCGCTTAAACCGAGTTCAGTGCATAATAAGCTGTCCTCGGATACCAGTGTCCGAGCCGTGCCAATTGTACAAGTTAACCGTGGCTCGCTTAGGCCATTGGTTACAATTTACATGGCATAATTCCGTTCTTTCAATCATTTAGTCCCGTTCATATATTCAACCGGGTATAGTTTTCTTACCTTTAGTCTGTACGGTTATTGAATTACGAGCAACGCCCCTCAAGCACGATCCGTTCCCGAGCCTAAGCCTTTATCACCTAGTCACAACCAAAGTATAGGGTTCCATTAATACTCGAATATAGGTTTCTGGTTACAAAGATGACTCCCGGGACTCCAAATTCCACCAAGCACGGTGGTGAAATCAATCCTGAGCATACTATACCACTTTCCCATGCCTAAAACCCTCAAAAGCTCATGTGTGCAACCAAGGGCTGCGACCCTTGAAGCTTAGTCGCGACCCTTGCCTCAAAACAGAACCAATGCCATCTTAAACAAAACACGCGCCGCGGCTCTTGCTTTGGGCGCCGCGGCGCCCTCCCATGGCCGAGCCTCCTTGGCCCTTTTTCATCCTAGGGCTGCAGCGCTCTAGAACAGAGCCGCGACCCTTCCCTTCGTGCCCAGAAAACCCATCATTTTAAAGCCTAAAACCTCAACCAAAACCACCCCTAAGCTTCTTACTTCAACACCCAACAAATCCCCAACTCATGCCACACAATTTCAACAGAAATTCAGCTCAATAAACCATAGAAGATTCACCTCCAACCCTTGAGACTCTAAGAACACAAACACCCTGTTATAACTAGTCAAAACTCAAACTTAAATCATCAATTCATTAAACAAAGCTTACCTTCTTGATTGAACTCCTCCCTTAGCCAAAACTCAGCTGATTCCAAGGATTTCCCCTGCTCAATTCCACCCTAATAATCAATTGAACAACACCCTCAATAATCCAGCTGAAGCTTAAGGTTGAATTTCAGAAAAATAGATGGATTAAACCCTTACCTTAGTCTTGATTCAGTCCTGGTTTATTCACTGAGCTAAGCCTCAAGATTTACTCTAGAATCTCACCAAACTTCCAACAATTCTTTAGCTCCAATCCCCAATTCCCTTGAGTGTTTCCAATTTAGTTCCCTTTGTTTTTCTTGAGAGTGAGAGTGAGAGTAACCAGCTGAGTAAGAGATTAGGTCGGTTTATTTTTCCCTAAAGGCTTCCTAACTCTTGTCTTACTCATTAAGCTAATCCCAAGGCTCGGGGTGCCGGAATTGTCTCCGAGGCCAAAACGGTAAAATCCCCCAATATTCCCGCCTAGACATCCTAACCTCAAATATATCTCCATATATTTATTTTCATGACCCGATAGTTCAAATCACTACCCGATACCTAAAATACCCCTGACTTGTCCAAAGTCATATCTTAAGTCCCGTTGTGACTTCCCCCGCTATCTGACCCTAGGATCGTCTCGAGTTGCGCTCTATGAACCTGGCCACATAATAATGTGGTTCTCACATATATCACATAAATATTCATATTATCACATAATATCATTAATCACATATGCACACATTAAAGTCAATAATATTCACTCTAATCCCAATTATGCCCTCCCGGCACACTAATCAAGGCCCTTAGGCCTTATTAGCGAATTTGGGTCGTTACACCGAGCCTCGGAATTTGCTTAAGGTTACTTAGAGTCTAAGTAAACCTCACAAACACCAAAACAGAGGAAAACATGTTCAACATACTCTCTACCTCTCTCTCGTTTACACATTCACTCAAATTCATTGGGAATTCTTGCAAATTAGGAGGAATCGAGGCTAGCTTAGGCTTAAGATTGCTTAGGGAGAAGCTCAGCATCATTTGGGGCAACTGAGGTAACGATTTCCAGCCTTGAATCCGTCTGTTTTCTGGTTTTTAGCTAAGTTTTGGAGTTTAGAAACTCAGTTCTGAATTTTGGGATTTGATAAGGTTTTGGCCAAGTTTAGGCTTGGGTTTTGTGTGCTTTGAGGTGCTGAGTTGATTGGGAACTTTACCTTGGCGATTTAGCTATGTTTGGATAGATTTTTGGTGGGTTTTTGGTTGAAGAAATCGGGGAAATTTCTGAGTTTTCATGGCAAGTCACGACCCTATTCTTAGGGCACCGCAGCTCTCATGAACAGGAAGGAGAAGGAGGTGTCGAACCTCCATTTGAGTCGCGATGCCAGTAGTAGTGCGCCGCGGCGCGTGTCAAAACTAAGGAGAGCCTTAGGCTCTCTGACTTGGGGCGAGCCGTGACTCCTTTGTTTTGAGCTGCGACGCTTGAAGGGTTTTTGAGCCATGGGAGGGTTTTGAGTGCGGGAACTCAAATTTAAGGGTTCGGGATCAGTTCTACTACCTGGTTTAGTAGAATTCGACATCTCGGAGGCTAGGACTCGATTCGGAAGCCTTTATTCCCTTGTTTTGATGAGATTCTCTATTGGTTGTGACTAGGTTATCGCTAGGGGCTTGGAATCAGGATCGTGCTCGAGGGTCGTTCTTAATACACGTTGCACTCGGACCTAAGGTAAGAAAACTGCACCCAATACGTGATATATGTGATTAGGGCTTGACCATGTTGTTGATTATAACTATGAATAGGGCTCGGCCCCTGAGAATGAACGTGATTTAGGTTATGCTTGAATGCTCTGTGTCTAGATAATTGTCTAGTGAATGCTTGCCTTGTTTGCATAGGTAGGGCTTGACCTCGTTAAGAAACATGGTTATTACTGTGTTTGTGTTTGATTGGTTAAGATACCATGATTTATATGTATGCATACTTGTATTGTCTGAAGTATGCTTATCTATATCTGTATCTATTTGTCCGGTTATTTGAATGTTTGATTAAAGCCTTGACTTATTAGTCAAGGGCGGGAATAGCGCGCTGCGCACTGGTTGAGAGGCTTATGCCCAATCAGGGACGTATTATTACGTTGACCGACCCTATGGTCGTTGGAAAACAAAGCACTTGGCTAGCTCTATGGCTAGTTACTCGGAGCTAAGGGCAAGGGCCCTATGTGACTCTATGGTCACATAGCTAGGGCATAGGGCCCCGGGTTGACCCTATGGTCATCTATTTAGGGCAGCAGGCCCCAGAATGATCCAACGATCGTTTATTTGTAATTGTATGCATGCATGAGTAGGTTATTACTGCTAGGCATAGTAGATATGTATTTGGAATCTGTATTTACTTTTCATGCACATGCTTAAGTTTTCTTGCTAAGCCTTGGCTCACAGGTGCTATGTGGTGCATGTAAGAGGAAAGGAAAACTAGACTAACCATGAGTTGGAGAGCTTTGGTGGCGGTGTGTACATATGCGACTACTCGTCCACCACGACTGATGATTTCTTAGAGGAACTAGGGTTGTATCCCTTATTTTGTTGCTTAGGCCGACTGGTTGTAACACTTGATTCGTATATACCCTTTTAAACACCTATTTATAACCTTTTGGGATCCCATGTATGTATTAAACGTTTGAATGAAAAATCAACATTTCCTTTGACCAAAATTTTTAATCCTAACCCTTGACATTAACTTTAGATACACGTTTATAAGCAAACAATTTGATTAGCAAGTCTAACACTATATAAAGTACAGAGTGTAATGGTCTTGGATTAGGAGGACGTTACAAGTGGGAAAAGTACTCAACCCAGGAAGAGGTTTCAAACCAACTGGTAGAAGCATACAAAATCAACACTAAAGAAAGAGATGAAGCTGGGAACAAAGTGAATGAATTGGCACTTAAGGACAGGGTGCGCGTGAGGCCTCAGACTCAGAGATTATGTGTTGCACTTAGCTGGTTGAGGGAAGAGGAGAGTGTTGTAACCAATTTCTCTTATGCTCTTGTAAGTAATTGCAGAGTATAAATTGAATTGGTAAACAATTATGGAATTAAGGTTGTTGATTGTAATAGCAAGTGTTGCTAAGGGACATTTGCATTGTGTCGAAGAGTGCTCTTTACTATTAGAAAATGAGATTAATAAAAACAAATTGGCTTATTAGAAAAGAAAAAATACATCTTTTAAAAAAAATAAGAAAAGAAAAGAAAAAAAGAGATTTCGTCAATCTTAAGTGACAACCACTGCAGCAAAACTTACTGTCCCACCCATCCCGACCGAGCCTCCCACGGTCCCACCCTCAATCTCAGACGTCTCCGGCTCTCCATTCTCCGCTCGCGGCCGCGCCTCTTCTCTCTCTATCATCAATTTAAAGCGTCTGCTGCATTAACGACGCTGCTGCAGCATTGCGGAGTTCGGGCAGAGTCTCAGGATGAGGTAAGATATCACAGACAAATTAGCTTCAAATGTAGCTCCGCAATCATTACACAATTGCCCTTTTTTTTAGGTTGATTTGAATATATTTGTATTTTTTATTTCATTTTTTCAGCAGAGATATAGCGAACAATGAAGTTTTATGCTGTATTTGGAGTTATGTAGTTTGTTGCACAAAAATCTAATGGAATCTACTGCGGGTAACAAGGTTATTTTTATGCTGTTTTCTCTTCAGTTTACTAGGAGAGTATCTTATGAATCTTCTTGAATCGTTTTCATCATCAATTCTTTCTTCTTCATGTTCTCTTCACTCCTCCATGTCCGTTACTATGCTGCTGCTTCTATTACAGTTGCCCAACTCAACCAATCTTCACCTGTTGTTAATAGATTCCTTTCTCTCTTACAAAGATGTGGAAGAACACTTGTTTCTATCAAGGCCTTCCATGCCCAACTCATTACTCATAATATGTCCAAGGATCAGTATTTGTGTACAAAACTTGTCGCTATTTATTGTGATTTGGGTAGTTTGGGTATTGCTCGCAATGTGTTTGATCAATTTTCTCAACCAAAAACTATTTTGTGCAATGCTTTGATTCATGGGTTTTTGAGAAATGAGCGGTACTTTGAAGCGCTTGACTTGTTTAAAATGATGGGATCTTGTAATTTAAAGATTGATAGTTATACATGTCATTTTGTGCTTAAGGCGTGTGTTGGCTTGTCAGATTACGAATTAGGTGTGGAAGTTGTTAAAATTGCTGTTGATAAAGAAATTGGAAGGGAAAAGTTTTTGGGGACTGCAATAATTAATTTTTTGGTGAGATTTGGTAAATTAGGTGATGCAAGAAGGATTTTTAATGAGATGGAAGAAAGAGATGTTGTTTGTTGGAATTCAATGATTGGTGGTTATGTGCAAGCTGATCAGTTAAATGAGGCATTTGCTATGTTTTTTAAGATGCGCAGCTGTGGAATTACCCCAAGTCCGATAACTATAGTTAGCTTGATTCAAGCTTGTGCGAGAAGTGGGGATTTAGAACTTGGAAAATGTGTTCATGGTTGTGCCATTGAATTGGGAATGACCAATGATATTTTGGTGCTTACCTCATTGGTCGATATGTATAGTAATATGGGTGAAATTGTGAGTGCTCACTTGGTGTTTGAGACGATGCCAAATAGAAATTTGGTCTCTTGGAATGCCATGATCTCGGGATGTGTTCAAAATGGTTTGGTGCCTGAATCTATTACCTTATTCAATAGACTAGTTACAAGTAATGGTGGATTTGATTCAAGAACCTTAGTGAGCCTTCTTCAAGGCTGTTCCCAGATTGCTGATCTAAAATGTGGGAAAATCCTACATGGTTGCATTTTTAGAAGGGGCATTGAATTAAATGTCATTTTGTCTACTGCGATTGTTGATCTCTATTCTAAATGTGGTGCTTTAAAGCAAGCAACTTTCGTCTTTGATAGAATGGAAAAGAGGAATGTCATCACATGGACTGCTATGCTCGTAGGATTGGCACAAAATGGGCATGCAGAGGAAGCCCTGAAACTATTTTATCAAATGCAAGTAGAGGGGGTTGTGGCCAATTTAGTAACTCTTGTTAGTTTAGTTCATTCTTGTGCTCACTTGGGTTGTTTGAGGAAAGGAAGAAGTGTTCATGCTCATTTAATTCGTTGTGGATATGCATTTGATGTTGTTCACATGACAGCGTTGATTGATATGTATGCCAAGTGTGGAAAAATCAGACCTGCTGAATCAATTTTTGATGAAGGCTATATTTGTAAAGATGTTATTATATGGAACTCTATGATAACAGCCTATAGCATTCATGGTTATGGCGAGAAAGCTATTAGTCTCTATAGAAAAATGATGGCAGAAGGACTTGAGCCAAATGAAACCTCCTTTCTTGCTCTTCTAACTGCATGTAGTCACTCAGGACTTGTGGAAGAGGGAATAAGATTATTTCATAGCATGGAAAGAGACCACAAAATTAGGCCTACTGAAAAGCACTATGCCAGCTTTGTGGATCTTCTTAGTCGGGCTGGTCGTTTTGAAGAAGCTGAAACATTAGTCAAACAAGTGCCTTTTGAACCTGGAAGTTCTATTCTTCAACCTTTGCTCAATGGATGTTTAGCTCACAAGAACTTGGATTTGGGTTTACGGACAGCTAATAGATTACTTTGTTTAGACTCTCTAAACTCTGGGATTTATGTTGTCTTATCAAACATCTATGCCCAAGCAAAGCATTGGGATGCAGTAAATCATGTTCGAAGCCTTATGAGAACACGAGGATTAAAGAAAACACCAGGATATAGCTCAATTGAGGTTGAAAATAAAGTTTATACATTTTTTGCGGCAGACGATTCCCATCCTAATTGGGCAGAGATTTCTCAGTATTTAGAGAATTTAAGATTAGAAGTAGAAGCATCTGGCTATGTGCCAGATACAAGTTGTGTTCTTCGTGATGTTGATGAACCAATGAAGACGCAGCTGCTATGGGGCCATAGTGAGAGACTAGCTATTGCATTTGGGCTTTTAAGCACACCAGCTGGAAGCTCAATTAGGATTACCAAGAACCTACGTGTTTGTAATGACTGTCATAATGTGACCAAATACATTTCGAAGATAGCTAGGAGGGAACTAATTGTTAGAGATGCCAATCGTTTTCATCACTTCGTCAATGGGAATTGCTCATGTAATGATTATTGGTGACAAGGGACTTGTAAGAAAAGATTGCCAACAAGTTGAAATATTGGTTTTAGCTCGAAATTTGATGCCTACTTCTTAACATAAAAGCCAATAAAGTTTCTGGAGACAACAAACTTAAAGGGACAGGTACAGTAATAATTTTTATTAATATCATTATTTTATTTTACTACTTCAGCAGCATACTATGATGCCTGATTTCTTTAGTGTGATGTTGACTCTGTTTTGCTTGGTTTACTCTTTCTGGAAAGAGTATGGCTGTAAATGGTTGTCATCATGATGGGTGACATATATATCTTAATTATATGTTTTTGGCACTCATCTGACCGACCATGACCCATTTATTTGTTTCTATTGCAGTGCCAACCAACTCATGGCTTTGAAGTTCCATGGACTAGCACAATTGAGGTGCATGAGTAGCCTATCGCTTTGGTAAGTTGGGAGGCTTGGTGTTGGTGTACATAGCTCTCGGAGTTTTCCAGCAACGCATTACAAGGATAGTCAAGTAAGCTATATACATGTGCGTAATTTATTATTTATTTTCTTGGATAATTCTGTACGTCTTCAATTTTGTCACATGATTCAGTGACATGTGCATGCTCATTTTGCAATGTACATAATAATAGACAAATGTCAAATATTTTGATATATCTCTGCACTATATTTGTCAATTTTACTCCATCACTCACAAAAGACAATAAAATATTATAAATATTTGAATAAGATTCCATAAGGTTACCCACTAAAATAAATACATACGGAAATCCATTTTTTTTAATTAGAATGTAGGAAAAATCTTGTGCATACTTAGGTCCAACACAAGACCCTAAAAATGAAAGATCAAAATAAACAAAACCGTACATAAAATACTTATGGTTTGTTTGGAGTTTGGATTTTGGATTTTGGCTGGGAAAAGGAAAAAAAGTTGAGGGAAATTAATTTATATTGTTTGGAGTTTTAGTAAACGTGGGGAAAATTTTTAATTATAGAAAAAGTGAGGGAATTTTTTAAATAAAACTAAGATTTCATTTTCACCAATTTTTTGGTGAGGAAAACTGAGAAAAAGGGAGCAAAAGTATTGGGTTCTCTTCCACGGTTTCTCTCCACTGTCGTGACCACCGCTGCAACTACCTTCTTCATCTTCGGCTCGATCAACTAAGTCAATGCATCTACAATCTATTCTACCAAAACAAATGAGACTACCTCTACTATTAGAACCTCCACTAAAATGATGAACGATTTGAAGTATTTGAATCATTGGAATCTTACTCAAATAAAATTGTTTGTTAAGTTTTTGTTCTTATTTATTTTCTAATATTAGATGTAATGTGTTTGATAAAATGCTTCTTAGAAAATTAGATTTTATAGATTATCAAAATTCAAAAGTATGGACTATGGATTGGCTGTGACTAACGTTTCCTGCAACTATACTGAAATTTAAGTTAGATTATATCCATTGTGTTTAAGAAAGAATATGATTTAAGTTGATTGTACACAGCTTTTTGGTGATGTTTCAAAAAGCTTGCATAAACCTTGTATATACAAAGATATAATACATTCTTTTGTATAACGAACTACAAAATGTGTAGGGGAGAATGAATATACATGTATATATTTCAAAAGGAATTTCTTCTAAGTACAGTATTTTGGCATAAACTTATTCTAACTGCTTTAATCTATATTTATAGATTTGAATGGGGTTTACTTTCTCTGATTCGCCTTGTTCTGTGAGTTTGTTAACAATTAAATTGTTAACTGAATTAAGCAGTTTCTTTCAAAGTTGAGGAGCCAAGGATATGTGTTTTAATAGTTAGGGTCTGCTTGTTTTGGTAAACGTAGAAATAACTAAATTAACCAATGTTGTCATTAAGTATGGATGGGCTGAATCTCTGCATATATTGCTTGTCAGTTTGTTTTAAAAAGATCAAATATTGGAAACTAGTTATTAAAATGGTTTTTTTTTTCCTGAATGTTTGTTATGTAGATGGAGAATAATGAAGAGAAGAAAAGATTACTCCTTTCTATTGACTAAGTGCTCTCTTCAATTGGAGAGATTAGCTTTGTCGGTGTTATCAAAAACCATGTCAATTAGGTTTGGATCCTTCGTGGTTCTTTTTAAACTTGCTGTCTTCTCGCATAATTCACTTGATACTTTATTTAATAGGCAATAGATGTAGATTTCACAATTTTAGTTTTCGCATGTGTGTCGCACTGAACACATAGTTTCTGGAAGTTGTGTAGAATGTGTGGGGGCGCCTTAGTCTGGTTAAAACTTGAAATCGGTTTTTGAAGACTTGAGTCAGGGTAATTACATAAAGTGCATGAATAGTTTCAAAGAGAAAAAGGCTATGCCATGGCTTTATCATATTAGGACGGGATCCTGGGAGAATTAAATAGAAAGAGTAAGCGAATCCTCCTTCACTCGTATACTTCCTGAATGGAGTTGACTTGTAGAGATAAGCTGGTAAGAGACCTAATCTTGTTGTTGCATCCACTTTCTTCACGAGTTAGATTAAAAAATGAAGACTAACAACTATTAAGAACCTGTACGATGATTGGCTAGATCCCCTATTTAAATACAGGCTCTGTAAGCTTCTTCTTCCTATTCGAAAAGTTCACTTACTTAAATAGCTTTATGACTGAACAGAAACACTGAAGATTTGTGACTTTCTTTACTGAGACGAGTGGTCTTCAAACTCTATCTTAACTCATTCCGTATATTCCTTATGGGCGTACTACTTCCCTTCAACATTCCTTTCCACTTCTAGACTTGCCTAACTAGAGAAAGCGAAAGATGAAAATAACAAATGAAAGTCTCAGCCCTTGAATATGAAAGTACGCTAGTTGAGATAAAGTGTTAAATTAAATAAGTTAAATCCTTCCTTACTCCTAGGGTGATTTTTCAAGACCTGGCTCGAATGAAGGAATAGAATAGTGAAAGTAGCCTGTCTCTGTTTTATTTTCGGATTTCGAGGATGAGCCGACCAATCCTAATATCATTTATGAGGAGCCGGACGACATTTTTATTCTTCAAATAAAGATGTCCCCGACGCTACTCTCCTGGCAAGAACCACTTTTTCCATTGTGATTTTTCCTTTTCCTACAAGCTAAGTTTAACTCTAGATAAGAAATAGACCCAAAGTATCGCAATAGGCGCAACAACAACCTCCACCAATCAACACTTTTTCCTCAACTTCTATCAGTACGAAACCATCAAGATATTATGAAAGTTTACTCTTGCTCTTACAAAAATAAGAAGTTTGCATGATGATTTCTCACCTTTCTAGAAGATTAACAGTCTTCAGAAGTAGATTTTTGAGATTTTTACACCATGATTCCATGAGCCACTTTTGTACGGTGGATTTATTTTTTCTTTTTTTATTGTTTTGGTTTATCTTTTTGTACTATCTTTATAATTATTAATTTACAAAAATACTATTTGGTTACTAACACACATTACCCACCAGATATCACTTTTTCTCTTTCTTTTTTCTCCATCACTTTCTCTCTTGTTTTCTTCTTCCTCCATTACTTTCTCTCTTCTTCTTCTTCTTCTATTACCTCCCTACCCAAGCTCGTTCTCCTCAGTTCCAGACACCACGTCGCACAAGATTCCAGCCACTTTTCTCCATTGCCGGCGTGATCCACTATGCTATCATATTTTCGTTTTGTTTAATTTGAATTTTTTACTCCCTTAGTTGTTAGTGTATTTTATTGTATTGCTGCTTTTTATGTTTATGTTACCTTTTTTTTTGGGTTGTTTGTTTTATTTTTGTATATATTAGTACTATTTTTATGATGCACGTAATGTGTTTGATGTAAAATGATTGAGATAAGTTGTTTAGTATTAGTTTTTATAATTCGTTTGGTATGTTTATTTTTTCTTTTTATCAAGTGTTATTTTAGGGTTTGTGTTAGGCTCTTTCAGTGTTTAGGTTGTTGTTTAGGGTTGGTCTGAGTAAGAAGATAAGCAAGTATTTATTGAATTTTGTTTATGTTTCAAGTTTTATTTTGTTTTGTTGGTTTCTCGTTTTTTGATAAGTTATGTTTTTATATTGTTTTGTAGTCATTGTTGTGCTTTTGTGGTGTCATTTGCTGAGTAATTTTATTGAAAAAGAAAGTGATACTTTTATTGAAAAAGTAAGTGGTAAATATGGACAGTAATGATGAAGCTTAAATGGAGGGTTTTTGGAGTAGGCATTGGGCAAACTAATCATGCATACCAAAGTAATCAAGTCAGCAACAATAACAAACCAACACAAGAGTTATTGTTTTTATGCTTTTGACATATGTTCATTGATTTTGAATTATAGACATCTTTTTTTTATATAT
The DNA here is from genome assembly GCF_963169125.1 of Humulus lupulus. Lineage (NCBI taxonomy): Eukaryota > Viridiplantae > Streptophyta > Magnoliopsida > Rosales > Cannabaceae > Humulus > Humulus lupulus. Next base: position 17,283,266 of record NC_084801.1, on the reverse strand, counting down.
TTAATTTAATTCGTTGTTATATCACAATTCTGGATTATCGTCAAGATTTTTTTTCAATGTTGCACATCACGTTTCATCCAAAATTAAGGATTCCCTTGAGTTTTTGTTTTGCCAAAATGTTGTCTATAGTTTATTGTATTAGTAGTTGTAATTTTAAAGTTTTTATACCAATTTTAGTTTTGCCAACATTACATCAACACCAAAGCAACACAACATAAAATGGCAAAGGAAGAAAATAAATAGAATGAATAAGATTTTTTTCCCTTGAACTATTACCATATGTAATTTTTGGCCCCTAATATTTTCCCGTTGTTAAAAATTCCTCCCGAACTGTGCACATTACTGAATTGTGGGACTTCTGTTAGTTTTCGTTTTATGTGGCTATCTGAGAACTTATTTGTCTGTTTAAGTGGTAATATGGCATTGCCACATATATAATTAAAAATTAAAAAAATTCATTAAAAATTTAAAAATATCTATTATTTTTTATAAAAATATCGATTATTAAAAAAAATTACCTTTTAGAGTATCTCCAATGTAATGCCAAATTGGTGATGCATTGCTAAAATATAGTTCATTTTACAAAAAAATTTCTCTAATGGAGTGCCAAAAGTTGTGCCAAATTTAATACATGCTAAAAGTTGGGTCAATTTGACACACAACAAAACACGAGAGAATTCTTGGGTGCTGGTGCTGAAAATGCCAGCACCATGTTGCCATTTTTATTTCACACATGGCAGTCTGTGGGTGTAGGGTAAATATCCTAAAAATTTCAAACCCTTCTTCGCATTACACCTTTTCTCTCTCTCTCTCCCTTTCCTTCATTTTCTCCTTTGTTCGTCTTCTAATTCTCCCAGTCCTTTCTCTGTACAGGTCAACAGTTCATCGATTACAACATAAGAGAGAACACAAAGCGTTGGGCTGTTGACGCCTTCTGCCAAACCCAGAAACTCGAGGAGCCTTCTGTTGTAGTGTCTGTGTATTCTGATTGAAAATCCAGGCATGTCGAAGAATTACTCCAGCGATGATGAAGAAGACGATGACGAGTTCCTTCAGCAAAGATCGATTGCTAATCACTCCAAAACACAACCCACCTCAGTGTTCTTGCACCAAAAGCTATCTCGATGTCGAGGCTCCTCCTTGAGAAATTCAAAGACGACCCAGCTAATTTGTCTCCCATAATTTTAGCTTCATATTGTTGAATTGTGTATAAACGTGAGTGAGTATTAGGAGTTAGATAAATAGTTAGTTGTTATATTTGTTGTTTAAGCTGTTGTAACTAACCGAGTCTTCTGCTCTTATTCTGTTAGCCTTAGTATTGAGCTTTCTCCTATATAAGAGGCTCAACCCCCTTTGTATAAACTAAGTGATTTAAAAAAATAATCAAGAAAATTACTTCTCTTTCTCCTATTATGGTATCAGACACAAACAAAGTCTTCCGCTCACAATCAAGATCTTCTTTTCTCCAACAATGACGCACACCAGAGAATCTACAGCTCCAGTCCTCAACAATGGTGGCTACAATTGTAACGTCTCAAATTTGCTAATAAGGCTTAGTGTCTTGATTAGCGTGCTAGGAGGACAATAATTGATTTAATTATGTTATTATGTGGTTAATTGATATATGTGTATCAGTATGTGATTACTTGGATTAAATGATTATACGACTAGAAATGTATGTTTAGGTGAATTAAATATGCATATGGGCCCGTTCTTGTTAATAAGGGCATATTTGTAATTTTGGCATGTTGATGACGTAAATGTGATTATGTGTGTGTGTGTGTTGTGCTTAAGACCACAATATTGTGGAGATGTTTCTTAGATGTGTGGTCCGAGAAGGTTCTAGGGAGCGAAATAGTCACAACGGGGTCGAATACTCGACTCGTGGTGAGCCTAGGGACATTTTGGGAATGTAGCACGTGTTCAGGATTACCGGGTAATAGGTAGTGATTTAGCGATTATTTGGGTATGTCGAGATTAAATGGGGATTTATAGGACTATTCGAGGAATTAGCGAGAATGTGGCAAATGACGGGATTGCCCTTGGAGGCATTAAGTGGCTAGGGATTTATCTAAGGGCAGTTTAGTCATTTTGGAAACTAGAGATAGACATGGGGTAGGCTCTAGATACCAGCAAAACACTTAGGAAGAAAAAAACACAACTCTCTCTCTCTCACACACACCGGGCTTGCTGTTTTTGGTGAATTCTTGGGGAGATTGACCGAGGATTTGAAGAACTTGAAGATTGAAAAGATTGGGGCTTAGCTCAGGGTCAGATCATCAATTGAGGTAAGGATTTTGGTGCTGAATTGTTGAGTTTTTTTGCTCTGATTTATAGGCTTTATTTAGGTTCAAATCTTAGGTCTGATTTTGGATTTTGGTAAGGCTAAGGGATAATTTTGGGGTTCTTATACCAGCGATGTTGCTTTGATATGAATTATAGGTTTAAGGTTTGATTTGGGTGGATTTCAGAGAGTTTGGCTTGTAGAAATGCATGAAGATTTCTGGGTTTTGGGTTCGAGCCGCGTCCTTGTTCTTCAGGCGTCGCGGCCCGTGTGTGTGAAGAGGCTGGGAGCCTCTGAAATTTTGCCCAGGCACCGCGGCTCGTGTCCCCCAGAAGAGAGCCCCAAGGCTCTCTGACTTGTTGCGCACCGCGACCCAAAGGGGTTGGGCCACGACTCAAATAGGGAATAATGGCCTAAACAGAGTTTTAAGCTCGGGAAGGATTCTACTACCTAGTTTAGTAGAATTCGAGGTCTTAGAGGCTAGAATACTATTTTGAAGTTATCAATTGGTTTAGGGCTTGATGTATGTTTATTATTATTGCGTTGTGACTAGGCTTTACTGCCAAGGCTTCGGATTAGGGGATCGTGCTCGGGATCACACTAAACAGTCAGCTCGGGACATAGGTAAGAAAACTGTTTGTGTCCGTAGAGCAGGGCATGACCCAATTATTTGTGTTTATTGTTATGTTTAAATATTTGTAGTTTTTATGATATGTTTGCATGGTTATGATTGATTAGCGAAGATCGGGATTGGCGAAGACCAGAATCGGCGAAGGTCGGGAACGACGATAAGCATGCTGAATGCAGGCTAAATGGCAACAAGCATACTGAATGCAGGCCGCCATGGCATGCCCATCTAGGGTGTTGTACTAACTCGTTTGGTGAAGACCGTGAACCCAATGCCTGGTAAAGCACCTGGGTCGGCATAGGCCGTTATGTGAATAGTCTGTTATTTTTTTTAAAGTTGTGCTTTTACAGGATTGAATTGTCATACGCTATGTGTGGAGTTTTCTTGCTAGGCCATGGTTCATAGGTGGTTTATGGTGTAGGTAAGGGCAAATGAAAGGTCGACCAAACATGAGTTGTAGAGCATGGAGCGACGCGTACATGTTCGGCCTACCTGGTCGCCATAATTGAGGGTTGTTTTGAAGGACATGTTATAAACATTTGATTTTGTCACTTAGGTCGACTATTTGAATTGTAAATATATTTTGAAACAGTATTTGAATGCATCACTTTTATAACTTTAATGGATGTCCAAACCTTTTATACTTATTTTCATTAAATGAGTCTTTAATCCGATTTCATCACACTTTTCAGTCTAAAACCTCGATTAGCGAGCTAATGACACATTTTAAAATCACATGGTAATAACTCTAAGGTAGTAGGACGTTACAACTTGGTATCAGAGCGTGCCAAGGTTTATGGTTCCTGGAGATTGACTAAACATGTACACTCGCTGCCAGAGACAAGCTCGACTCAGGGTTGGTTGGTATTAAGTGAATTAAATGTTTAATTGCTTGTTTGAGTTGTCATGTTTGCTTGGTTAATATAGATAGAGTATGATAAACATATATGTATATATATGATGCCAGGGCATGACCCCTTTGATTGCTATGTGCTTATGTTATGCGTACATTTGTTGATTTGATGTTTGTGGTTGATTGATTGGACTGGGAGGTGGATTTTGGATGTTGTTATCGGGCTTGATGTGTGGCGTCATTGATTGCAGGCATATTGAAGTTATGCCTCGGCGATCGATTAGACTGTGGCAATATGGCCGAAGATGACAACCAGGGTCAGGACCCTCCACCTGCCCTACAGAACTGGCAACAAATGTTTGTAGAAATGCAAGCTAGTCTTCAGAGTACTGAAGTTGAACTCCGAGAACTGAGGCAGCAGGCCCCTCCTCGGGGTGTTGGGTTACAAATTCCACAGGCTGTGGCACTAGTGCCAACCCAACCTTTGATGGAGAACAGGTGGGAGCCTTTGTATGAAAGGTTCATAAAGCAACACCCTCTCACCTTTGAGGGCGGCCCAGACTCACTGCGGGCAGAACAATGGATGAACATGACTTCTATCCTGGATTTTATGAGGGTGCAAGGGAACAAGAGGGTGGCTTGCGACAATTATATGTTGAGGGAAGACGCCCGCATTTGGTGGGAAGTTGTGTCCCAGAGGAGGGATGTGACTACTATGACCTATGATGAATTTAGAGATGTCTTCAATGAGAAGTATTACAGTGTTGCAGTCTGAGTTGTAAAGGTCAGCGAATTCATTAATTTGACTTAGAACAGAATGACCATCACAAAGTACGCTTTGAAGTTTGATCAATTGGCGAAATTCGCGCCGAATTTGGTGCCTACTGATATGGTACGGAGGGATCGTTTTGTATGGGGATTGAATGTGATGATAGCCCGTGATGTTAAGATAACACTAGATTCGAGGGCTACCACTTATGCTCAGGTAGTGGAGAAAGCCTTTACTGTTGAGGGGGCTGAAGATCAGATATGGAGAGAAGGCGTTGCGAGGTGCGACGCTCGGAGGACGATGCCTCCCTTCACTGGTTCTAACCGGGGTAGTGACCCCAGTGAGCAGAAGAGAAGTGCCCCAAATTCTTTTGTTCCTTCTGGTCCAGATAGGAGGGCACAAGGTGCTTTCAGTGGCGTCAGGGCGGGGGAAAGAACTGGAGAAGCTTCCCAGAGTGTCCATGGTGTAGGCAACGACATCTGGGGGGAGTGTAGAGATAGAGCATGCTTTATCTGTGGGAGTATCAGTCACCTGAGGAAGGACTGCCCACAATCCAGAAAAGAACCAAAGAAGAATGACAACTTCACTCCAGCCAGTGTTCACCTTGACCCAGACTGAGGTTGAGGCTAGTCCTTTGGTCGTGACAGGTCAGATTTCTAGTGCCGGTTCTTCATTTACTGCATTGATTGATTCAGGAGCTACTCATTCGTTTGTATATGCTTGGGTGATAGACCGTTTGTGTAGACCTTGTGATTTGTATGCTAGAGGATTTAGGACTTTGTTGCCAAGTGGGGAACTGGTAGTCTCTAGGAGATGAGTTAGAGCATTACTAGTGGAGATACACAGTAGGGAGTTGTCAGTGGATCTGATTGAACTGGTGATGAATGACTTTGATATGATTCTGAGGATGGACTAGTTATCAAAGTACGGGGCGACGATAGACTGCAAGCGAAGAATGGTGACCTTTGAACCGGAAGGGGAGGAACCATTTGTGTTTATGGGGACAATGAGTGGGCCACGAGTACCTATGATCTCTACATTGAAGGCTAGGGACCTGTTGCTAAAAGATTGTATAGGATTCCTAGCAAACCTAGTGGATACCTCTAGGATCGTTTAAGTTGGACCGGATGAGACCAGACTAGTGTGTGAGTTCCTTGATGTATTCCCAACCAACCTGTCAGGGTTGCCACCACACCGAGAGATCGAGTTTGTTATAGAGTTGACGCCAATGGCAAAGCCAATATCAAGGACACCTTATTGAATGGCTCCAACAGAATTGAAGGAATTGGAAAATCAGTTGCTGGAATTACTGGATCTAGGATTCATCGGACCCAGTTTTTCGGCATGGGGTGCTCCAATGTTGTTTGTCAAGAAGAATGATGGATCCTTAAGAATGTGCATCGATTACATAGAGCTAAATAAGTTAACTATTAAGAATAAGTATCAACTGCCCAAGATCGACGACTTATTTGACCAACTACATGGGAAGACAATGTTCTCTAAGATTGACCTTCGGTCTAGCTACCATCAGTTGAGGATTAAGCAGGAGGACAAACCAAAGACTGCATTCCGTATGAGGTATGGACATTATGAATTCCTAGTCATGTCCTTTGGATTAACCAATGCCCCAACAACCTTCATGGACTTGATGAATAGGGCCTTCAGGGATTACTTGGATAAGTTTGTGATCGTATTCATCGATATATTGGTGTACTCCCAATCAGAGATAAAGCACGAGCAACATCTTCGTTTGGTACTACAACGACTGAGAGAGCATAGGCTTTATGCTAGGTTCAATAAATGTGAGTTTTGGTTACCCCAAGTAACATTTCTGGGCCATATTGTGAGTAAGGAAGGGATTCTGGTGAACCCAAACAAGATTGAGGCAGTGAGGGATTGGCTTAGGTCCAGCAATGTACGAGAGGTTAGAAGCTTCATGGGATTTGCAGGGTACTATCGGCGGTTCGTTGAGGGATTTTCTAGAATAGCCACACCGTTGACTGAGCTGATGCGTAAGACGACCAAGTATGTCTGGACAGATAGATGTGATAACAGTTTCAAGGAGCTGAAGCGACGACTGATCACCGCTCCAGTATTGAGTCTTCCATTAGACAAGGAGAAGTTTTTGGTCTACTGCGATGCCTCGCGGCAGGGTTTGGAGTGTGTATTAATGCACGCTGGGAAGGTAATAGCCTACGCGTCTAGACAGCTGAAGGAGTATGAATAGAGGTATCCCACTCACGATCTGGAACTGACAGTGGTGGTATTCTCACTGAAGGTTTGGAGGCATTATCTGTATGGAGAGAAGTGTGAAATATACACTGACCATAAAAGTTTAAAATATTTCTTTATTCAGAAGGATCTGAATATGCGCCAAAGGCGTTGGCTAGAGTTGGTGAAGGACTACGACTGTGATATCTTGTACTATCCAGGGAAGGCCAATGTGGTGGCCGACGCATTGAGTCGGAAGGGGCCAAGGCAGTTATTCAGTTCGAGACAGATATCAAAAAAGTTAGCTGAAGAGATGATGAGAACGAGAATTGAGTTGGCAGTTGGTCAGCTAGCCAATATCACTCTTCAGTCCACGCTTCTTGAGAGGATCAAGAACGCACAAAAGGAGGATCCCCATTTGAGGAAACACAGGGAGGATGTCTTGGCCGAAATGGCTAGACTATTCTATTTCTGAGATTGATAGGCTGAGGTATAAAGGTCGGATTTGCGTCCTAATAGATTATTGTATTAGGCGAAAGGTTTTGGATGAGTCTCATACCACTCCCTATTCTATACATCCGGGTACGACGAAGATGTATCAAGACTTGAGGACTCTGTATTGGTGCCCAGGAATGAAAAAGAACGTAGTGGATTATGTGGCCAAGTGATTAACCTGCCAGCAGGTGAAGGCTGAACATCAAAGGCCAGTAGGGTTCCTGCAGCCTTTAGGGATTCTAAAGTGGAAGTGGCAGGATATCACCATGGACTTTGTGGTTGGGTTGTCGAAGACAGTGGGGCAACATGATTCGGTGTGGGTGATTGTGGATAGGTACACCAAATCAACCCACTTTTTGCATGTTAGAACGACTTATACGGTGGAGTAGTATGTTGAATTGTATGTGAAGGAGATTGTGCGACTTCATGGGGCTTCGAGGTCGATAGTATCCGACAGGGACCCCGCCTTCTCCTCTAAGTTTTGGGGGAGCCTGTAGAAGACTACGGGCACGCAGTTGCGGTTCAGTACTGCCTATCATCCCAGACGGATGGACAATCTAAGAGGAGGATTCAGATACTGGAGGATCTGTTATGGGCATGTGTGCTGGACTTTGGGGGATCTTGGAGTAAGTATCTCCATTTCATTGAATTTTCTTATAATAACAACTATCAGGAAACTATCGGAGTGACTCCATATGAAATGTTATATGGGAGGAAGTGTCGATCACCCATTCATTGGGATGAGACGAGTGAGAGGAGATATTTAGGCCCTGAGGTCCTTCAGAGGACTAACGAGGCAATTGAGAAGAATAAAGCTCGGATGCTCGCCTCCTAGAGTCGACAGAAGAGTTACTCAGGCTTGAAACATAGGAGTATAGATTTTCAAGTCGGTGATCTTGTGTTCCTCAGAGTTTTCCTTTGAGAGGAGTGAAACGATTTGGTGCGAATAGCAAGTTAAGGCCTAGGTTTGTTGGCCCCTTTGAGATTCTGGAACGGGTTGGAGAGGTAGCTTACAGATTGGCTATGCCTCCAGCTTTATCAGGGGTTCACAACGTATTTCATGTGTCCATGCTCCAGAAGTATGTATTAGATTCTACACATGTGTTGAGTTACGAGAACCTGGAGCTGGATGAAGATTTGTCTTACGAGGAGAGGTCGGTTCAAATCCTAGACCGGAAAGATAAAGTCTTGCGGAACAAGACCATTGCCTTGGTGAAAGTGTTGTGGAGAAATAAAAAGATAGAAGAGGCAACTTGGGAGCTTGAGTCTGATATGCGGGATCGGTATCCCGAGCTATTCAGGTAAATTTCGAGGACGGAATTTCTATAAGGAGGGGATTGTTGTAACGTCCCAAATTTGCTAATAAGGCTTAGTACCTTGATTAGCATGTCAGGAAGGCAATAATTGATTTAATTATCTTATTATGTGGTTAATTGTGATATATGTGTATTAGTATGTGATTACTTGGATTAAATGATTATACGACTAGTAATGCATGTTTAGGTGAATTAAATATGCATGTGGGCACATTCTAATAAGGGCATATTTGTAATTTTTGCTTGTTGAGGGCGTAAGTGTGATTATGTGTGTATGTTGTATATGAGACCACATTATTATGGAGATGTATATGAGATATGTGGTTCAAGACAGTTCTAGGGAGTAGAATAGCTGAATAGTCACAATGGGGTCGAATACCCAACTCGAGGTGAGCCTAGGGGTATTTTGGGAATGTAGGACATATTCGGGATTACCAGGTAACAGGTAGTGATTTAGCGATTATTTGGGTATGTCGGGATTAAATGGGGATTTATATGACTATTTGAGGAATTAGCGAGAATATGGCAAATGATGAGATTGCTCTTGGAGGCTTTAAGTGGCTAGGGATTTATCTAGGGGTAGTTTAGTCATTTTGGAAACTAGAGATAGACATGGGGTAGGTTCTAGATACCAGCAGAACACTTGGGAAGAAAAAAAACACAACTCTCTTTCAGCAATTCTCTCTCTCTCTCTCTCTCTTGATGTTTTCTTTGTCTCTCACTAGGCTTGGAGGTTTTTGGTGAATTCTTGGGGAGATTGGCTAAGGATTTAAAGAACTTGAAGCTTGAAGTGATTAGGGTTTAGCTTAGGGTCAGATCATCAATTGAGGTAAGGATTTTGGCGTTGAATTGTTGAGTTTTTCTGCTGTGATTTATAGGCTTTGTTTAGGTTCAAATCTTAGGTCTGAGTTTGGATTTTGGTTAGGCTAAGGGATAGTTTTGGGGTGCTTATACCAGTTATGTTGCTTTGATATGAATTCTAGACTGAATTTTAGGTTTATGGTTTGATTTTGGTGGATTTTAGAGAGTTTAGCTCGTAGAAATGCATGATGATTTCTGGGTTTTGGGCTCAAATCGCAGCCCTGCTCTTCAGGCGCCGCGGCCCGTGTGTGCAAAGAGGCTGGGAGCCTTTGAAATTTTTCCCAGGCGTTGCGGTGCAAGTAGGGCGCGCAACGACCCGTGTCCCCCAAAAGAGAGCCCCAAGGCTCTCCAACTTGTAGCGCGCTGCGGCCCTAAGGGGCTAGGTCGCGACTCAAATAGGGAATAATGGCCAAAACAGAGTTTTAAGCTCGGGAACCCAAACTTGAGGGCTTGGGAAGGATTCTACTATCCAGTTTAGTAGAATTCGAGGTCCCGTAGGCTAGAATACAATTATGAAGTTCTCAATTGGTTTAGGCCTTGATGAATGTTTATTATTATTGCGTTGTGACTAGGCTTTACCGCCAAGGCTCGGGATTAGGGGATCGTGCTTGGGATCACACTAGACAGTCAGCTAGGGACACAGGTAAGAAAATTGTTTATGCCCGTAGAGTAGGGTATGGCCCGATTATTTGTGTTTATTGTTATGTGTAAATATTTGTAGTTGTTATGCTATGTTTGCATGGTTATGATTGATCAGCGAAGGACAAGATCGACGAAGGCCGGGATCGGCAAAGGTCGGGATCGGCGAAGGCTGGGAATGACGATAAGCATGCTGAATGTAGGCCGAATGAAAACAAGCATGCTGAATGCAGGCCGCCATGGCATGACCATCCATGGTGTTGTACTGACTTGTTCGATGAAGATCGTGAACCTAGTGCCTGGTAAAGCACTTGGGTCGGCATAGGTCGTTATGTGAATATTCTGTTATCTGTTTAAAGTTGTGCTTTTACTAGATTGAATTGTCATACGCTATGTCTGGATTTTTCTTGCTGGGTCTTGGCTCACGGGTACTCTATGGTGCAGGTAAGGGCAAAGGAAAGGCCGGCCAAGCATGAGTTGGAGGGCATGGAGCGACACGTACATGTTCGGCCTACCTGACCGCAACAGTCGGGGTTTGTTTTGAGGGACATGTTATAGACATTTGATTTTGTCGCTTAGGTCGATTGTACCTTAACTTTTGAATTATAAATATATTTTGAAATAGTATTTGGTATCCTAATATATCACTTTTATAACTTTAATGAATGTCCTTAATTTTCATTAAATGATTCTCTATTCCAATTTAATCACACTTTTCAGTCTAAAATCTCGAATAGCGAGTTAATGACACATTTTAAAATCACATGGTAATGACTCTAAGGTAGTAGGACGTTACAACAATACACCTAATCCCCAAATTCTCCCATCTACAGTTCCGTCGTAACCTCCGTCTACTGCTCCAGTTGCCGATAATGGCGTCCCCAACAACAGATCTAATGGCAGAACTGATTCCACTTCCAATTGATTTGCCCCCCTTGAACCCACTGATCGACCTATTCATGATTAGTCCACATCATCTAAATATTGGAGATCATCCTGGATACCTAATCGTCCCCACTCCATTAACGGGACTAGAAAATTTACTCTCTTGGAAGCGAAGAGCTTCCATTTCCATAGTCGCCAAGAACAAGACTCGCTTCATTGACGATACGTTACCTCGTCCCCTTATTGATGATCCTAGTTTCGGCTCTTGGCTTACCTGTAACAATATGGTAATGGCATGGATTCTCCAATCCGTTTCTAAAGAAATAGATGCTAGTATAATGTTTCAAGACAAGGCAGTTGATATGTGGAACGATCTCCGCGAAAGATTCAATCAGGGCAGTGGAACCTGAATTTTCCAACTCAAGACTTCTCTTCACAGCATCAAGCAAGGAGACAACAATGTCACTACCTACTTCACCTAACTCAAAGCTCTTTGAGATGAACTCAAGGAATTTCAGCCTTGTACCTGTGGATGCACATGTGGAGCCATGAAGAACCTTCTCAACTATTACACTAGAGACCAAATACTCTAATTTCTTACTGGTCTCAATGAGTCTTATTCTCATGTTCATGCTCAAATCCTTCTTTATGACCCTCTCCCTCCTCTTACCACAGCTTTTTCAATGAATGCCTAAGAAGAAAGACAAAGGTGTCTTGGCTACCATACTTCTAACTCCATTGCTGCAGCTGCCACGACTTCCAATCTACCCAAGAACTATTGTACTAATACTGTCATGAACCTCACTCCATAAAAGAATTATATTCCTTGCAGTAAGAAGCCAAGACCCACCTGTTCCCATTGCCTCAAACCAGACCATTTGGTTGAAAAATGTTTCTTTTTTCATGGCTTTCCCCTGGCTATGGTAATAGAAGAAAACAAGAAGAATCACCTAACACATCAATAAATCAGACTGTTGCTTCCACCTCCAACGACTCAATGACTGAAATAACCAACCCTACCTTTGCTTTCTCATCTAATAATGATGTTCGATATCCCAATCAGACTCAAGAACTCATCTCCTTGCTTTGCAACAACTGAAGCACAATTGTAACGACCCAAATTTACTAATAAGGGTTAATGACCTTGATTAGTGTGTCAGGAGGGCATAACTGGATTATATGTGATTCAAATGATTAAAAGCATGTTTATATGATTATTTGGATATATGTGATGCATGACTATGTGTACTAGTATGCATATAGGCCCTGATTAGGTTATAAGGGCATATTCGTAATTTTGGCCCGTTGAGGGCATAAATGTAAGTATTTGTGTTAATTGTTGAGACCACATTATTATGTGGATATATTTTCAGCTTGTGACTCGAGGCGATCCTAGTGGGCGGTTTAGCGGAAAAGTCACAGCGGGGATTTATACCCGGCTCAGGGTGAGTTTGGGGGTGTTTCTGGGAATTTAGAGAAAATATTGGAGACTATTTGACATTGAGGAATATAATTGGTGATTAGTTAGGTGTCAGGATTTAAGCGGTAATTAATAGAGACACTCGAGGAATTAGTGGGAATTGGGAGTAATGACCAAAATGCCCTTAGAATGATTTAAAGGTTTAGTTATTATTGGGAGGGCAATATGGTCATTTGACTTTAAAGGGATAAGCTATATTAAGCTTTTAGGACTTAGTGGAATTGTTAGAAAGAAGTAGAAACCAAAAGAAGAAAGAAAGAAGAGAAAACAGAACACTTAGACTTACTCTCTTCTCCTTCAACCAGTTTGGTCATCTTTCACCACCTCTTGAGGAATTTTGAAGATTTAACTCAGGAAAACTTAGGCTGGAGCTTGGGGCTAGAGACCTTGGTGAAGCTAGAGGTTTTAGCAGGGATTTGTCACTTAATTGAGGTAAGGTCTCAAGGTTTTGTTGAGTTTTCTAAACTGTGTTAGAATTGATTTCTCAAACTTGATTTTGATGGAAGTTAGGAGAATTAAACTTTGGGAATTAAGGAGTTAAAAGCTGGAAAGGTTTGGAGGATAACCTAAAGTTGATTTCCCCATCAAAGGTAAGAAAATTCTGAGTTTGATCAACTTGGTTGCTGGGTTAGTTTTGAGTTTCTGGTTGAGTTCTTGAATTCTTAGTTCAAAGCTTTCTTTCTTTGTTTGATGATGCATGTGGTTAGAATTGAGGTTGTTGGGTTATGTGTGGTGAGATGTAGATGATGATGGGCTAAAATTGGTGTATGGTTGAGGTTTGGAGGGGTTCTATAGAGGTTTGGCTTGGGGAAAATCGAAGGAGAAAAACCAGAGTGCTGAAGTGCTATAACTAGCGCTGTAGCGCTAGCCTTTGGGTGCTACAGCGCTAGGCTTGGCTGATTAGGGTGTTTTTGCTTCTGTTTGTAGTGCTATAGCGCCCACTTTAGGGCGCTGTAGTGCTACCTTGTTTTCAGAAGGAGATTTTTGGGTTATTTCTTAGGGTTTTTGCCCGGGGGCTTGGGGTTTGATTCCACCACCCCGATTGGTGGAATTAGGGCTTCCTGAGGGCTCGGGATTGGTCCTGAGGTTAGGTTTTGGGATGGAAGTTTGGTAATGGTTCTAATTTTTGATCGTGACTACGTGTAAGCTAGGGCTCGGAAGGGATCGTGCTTGAGGGTTATCATCATTGATCAAAGCTACCGGAATCCAAAGGTAAGAAAACCGCACCCGGTTATGTGATTATGTTGGGACTAAGAGCTCCCTATATTTGAATGATGTCATAGATGGTATTATGCCATGAGACATGCGATAAACGGCCTAAGAGTGTCGGAATCAATATTTGCGCACAGGGCGCGGCTCGGCCACTGGTAGCTAAGGACAGTTTGATATTCACTAGGCTCGGTTTAAGCGGGCCGGAGTCAATGGGATAAATAGGGGGTGCGACCTAAGGGCGTCAACCCTGGTTATTATATGTGAATTGGTTATTAATGTTAATTGATAAACTTGGAATGCTGAATGCCTAATTATATGGATGTTCTGGACTGTTGAGAATATGGCTATACTGTATGAATTATCTGATTGTTTAATTGATGATTATGCTATGTTATTCTGTTTTCTTGCTGGGCCTTGGCTCACAGGTACTATGTGGTGCAAGTAAAGGCAAGGGTAGAGTGGACCAGTCCTGAGTGGGAGAGCTTTGAAGCTGAATGTGCATAGTCAGCTGATCGGTCGCCACGGCCAAGGAGTGGTACAGGACGGGAAAGCCTAAATGTCTGTTTTGCCCTTAGAGTGGCTAGTAGCTGTACCTATAACCAGAAATTTTGTAAACTGTCTTTTAAACACCATTTCTTTTGGGATCCCATGTACTAAAATGTTTAAATATATGAAATGCAACTTTTGTGACCAAAATCTTTTGACCCTAGTTCAATTATAGTTTTAGTAACACATTTTTAACTAAATGACTTGATTAGCAAATCTTGTACTTTTATAAATACACAGTGTAACAGTCTTGGCTATTTAGGGCGTTACAACAATCCTCCTTCAGTTGATTCTGCTCAGCCTCTTGTTTCTAATTTCTCTAGTAACAAGGTTAATTTTTTTTCTTTTCTGATTTATGAATTGTGGATAATGGTATTACACACCATGTTTTTCATAATCTTTCTTGTTCTTATACTTTTTCAAATAACCTTGTTGCTAACATCGTTGCTTTACCTAATGGTCATCAAATTAGGATAGAAAATGTTGGTTTTGTCAAACCTAATGATAGCATTACTTTGCAAGATGTGCTTTACATACCTGAATTTACGTTCAATATTTTTTACAGTGAATGCTTATCTTAATCATACCTCTCACACTATGTCTTTCACTCAAAATGAATGCTTTATTCAGGTGCAGTCTCATAACACAAGGATTGGGATTGCTAAGAAGATTGGTAACTTGTACTTCATAAAGCCAGACAACCACTCTTACACTTATTGTTCTTTTGATTCAAATGTTCATATTTATACTACTCATAATTCTTGGCATATTCGCCTTGGACATCCTATGATGATTACAAATACATTGGATAAAATTTTACTTTTTTCTATAACAAAGTCTCATGATAAATACTGCTTCATATGTCATTATGCAAAATAGAAAAGACTCCATTTTCCCTCTTTTAATCACATTATTTCTTCACCTTTTGAATTAATTCACTTAGGTATTTGGGGTCATTTTCATACCATGAGCATTGAAGGTTATAGATACTTCCTTACCATTGTAGATGACCATATTCGTTATACTTGGGTGTATATGCTTAAAAACAAATCTGATGTACAAGTTATTATTCCTCAGTTTTTTTCATTCATTTCCACTCAATATTCTACTACCATCAAAGGCATTTGGTCAGACAATGCTAAAGAACTTAATTTGTCAAATTTTTATGCACTAAAAGGCATACAACATTACCACTCTTGTGTTGATAGGCCTCAACAAAATGTTGTAGTAGAAAGAAAACATCAACATATCCTTAATGTGGCTAGAGCTTTACTTTTTCAATCTCATATTTCACTCCATTATTGGTCTTATTTTATAAATATTGCTGATTATCTTAATAACAAGACAACATCTACATTACTAAAACACAAAATTTCTTTTGAATTACTTTATTCCAAAGTTCCCAATTACGAGCATTTACGGGCTTTTGGGTGTCTAGCTTTTGCTTCAACTTTAGCCAAACAAAGAAATAAATTTTCCCCTAGATCTAATGCTTGTATATTTATTGGATATCCAAATGGAATGAAAGCATATACTTTATTAGATGTTCAATCTCAGCAAATATTCCATTCTAGAGATGCTGTGTTTTATGAAGATGTAGTTCCTTTAAAAACTAATAATTCATCTCTTCCCCTAGATGATTTTTTCCCTTCTTCTTTACTGCCTAATATAAGACCACAAGTTGTACTTCCTGATGAGACTATTTCTACTAATGATGTTTCTCACTTGACAGTACCCTCTACCAAAGAACAAAGCACTTCAGAACCTGTGTTTTCAGATACACATACGACTTCCAAATGTGGAAGAACTATCATTCGACCAAAACATTTAGATGAATAAATTTGTTCCTTATCTATTGTTTCATCTTCTACAACTCACCCTTTATGTAATTTTATTGCTTATGACAGATTTGTTCAACCATTCAAAGCTGCCATACTTACTGCTAATAGTCTTACGGAACCAACAAGTTTCTAGCAGGCCAGCAAAAGTAAAGAATGGCAAGAAGCCATGGAAGCTGAAATTAAAGCCCTTGAACAAAACAAAATGTGGCAGATCGTATCTCTACCTCCTAGCCAACACACAATTGGTAGTAAGTGGATATACAAAATTAAATACAAATCTAATGGCGCCATAGAACGGTATAAAGCAAGGTTTGTTGCAAAAGGGTATACTAAAAAATAAGGTATTGATTACCTTGATACTTTTGCACCCATAGCAAAATTTAATACATTAAAATTACTTTTAGCCTTTGCTGTCATTAAATAATGGTCATTGCACCAATTTGATATTAATAATGCATTTCTCCATGGAGACTTACATGAAAATGTCTACATGAACATACCAAAAAATTTTCAACCTAAGGAGGAGCTCCCTAAAAATGTTGTTTGTAAACTTACTAAAAGTCTTTATGGCTTAATGCAAGCCTCTAGACAATGGTATTGTTGACCACGATTTTGGCCAACGACGAGTAGACGCAAAAACGATAATGAAATTTAGCCTTGAATAGAAAATAAAAACGACACGACCAATTTTATAGTGGTTCAGCCCCGATTTATTGGTAATAGCCTAATCCACTTAGAGTTGTTACATATGCACTTACACTTAAGATCAGGTGAACCTGAGCCAACTGAGTCTCTTAAGTATAAGTTCAAAAAAATACAATGCTTCTCTCCCTTAGTTCTCAGAAAATTCCATAAGAATGTCCCAAATCACAGTCCCAAGATTTGACAATTCAAGAGTCTAAAAGTCTAAGAGTCCCCAAAAAATATGATCCTTCAAACGATGCCATTAACTCTTTATTTATACGCTCATGGATCGTACATGTAAATTTTCTCGTTTTGCCAGAGTCCTTGGTTGTTTTTAACCAACTTTGACTAGAAAATGTATTGAAAATATAACGATATGGCTATTACTTCGGGATATTTAAGAGATTCGTGCGGTAGTTACGAGCGATGCGGGTTGAAATTGTTACTGAGATTCTATAAAGAAATCACTGGGCAGTTAACTCTTGAAATTCTGACACATCTAGTCGGCTTCATCCTCAATTTGACATAGCTGGTCGGATGAAACCCATTTCTGAGGTGACTGGTTGGGTGAAATCTATTTATGAGGTGACTGGTCAGGTGAACTGCGTGTCTGGTCGGCTAAATCCCTTTTTGAGGTGACTGGTCGGACAAACTGTGTATCTGGTCAGGTGAGACTTCCTCCTGACCAGACAAAAATCTTCTCCGGTCGGGTAGATCATTCCTGACTAGGCAGAACCATCTTTTTCACCAATATCCTTCCTTGGTTAACATACTTACTAACCATTAATACTTAACTAGGTAGTCACGAGTTACCACCTGTCACCTCTGATTGCCACGTTATTAAAATGAAATTTTAGGGACAACAGGTATGCTAAGCTTAGCAATACTCTTCTCACAAATGGTTTTAAACAATCACAATCAGATCATTCATTATTCATTAGAAATATTTCAAGTGTGTTTATTGTCATTTTAGTTTATGTTGATGATATTTTAATAGCTACTAACAATGATACAACTGCTGCCCAATTTATCAACCACCTCAACTCAATCTTTAAATTAAAGGACCTTGGTCCTTTAAGATTTTTTCTTGGATTTGAGGTTGGTCGTTCTACTAATGGCATTTATGTATCTCAAAGACCTTTCACTTTACAACTCTTAAGTGACAAGTTTCTTGGGAGTCAAAGCTTCATCAACACCGATGGAGCCTAATACTAAGCTTAGCAAAGATGAATGCGATCTACTTTCTGATCCTACCATTTATAGAAGCATTATCGACAAACTCATTTACTTAACCATCACTAGACCTGACATCACATTTGTTGTAAACAAACTCAGCCAATACATGACTTCTCCAAGACTTCCTCATCTTCAAGTTGTTCGTCATTTACTTTAGTACCTCAAGGGGGCTCCCGATCAAGGCCTCTTCTTCTACTCTAACTCCCCCACTCTGCTAAATGCCTATGCCGAGTCCAACTTCACTGCTGATGGCATTCATCTAAAAAAAATTCATATGTTGATTGGGGCACTTGTCTTGACACTAGAAGGTCTATTTCAGGCTACTGCGTATTCCTTGGTCAGTCTCTAATCTCTTGGAAATAAAATAAACAGCCGACATTATCGAGATCCTATGCTAAAGTTGAATATAGAGCTATGGCCAATGCAACCTGTGAGATCACTTGGCTAATTGCTCTCTTGAAGGACTTTGGAGTCCAACATCACATCCCAACTGTCTTATATTGTGACAACAATGCAGTGATTCACATTTTGGAAAACCCAATTTTTCATGAAAGAACAAAACACATTGACATCAATTGTCACATTGTTAGAGAGAAAGTTAACGATGACCTTCTCAAACTTATTCATGTCACCTCCAAGCTCAATCTTGCTGACTTGCTCACAAAACTTCTTTTTCCAACTCAATTTAGAGACTTATTATCTAAGATGAATGTCCAAAATTTGTACCAATCATCTTGAGGGAGAGTATTAGTAGTTAGATAATTAGTTAGTTGTTATATTAGTTGTTTAAGCTGTTATAACTAACTGAGTCTTGTGCTCTTATTCTGTTAACCTGTATTGAGTTTTCTCCAATAAAAGAGGCTTAGCCCCCTTTGTATAAACTAAGTGATTTCAGAAATAATGAAGAAAATTACTTCATTTTCTCCTATTAGAGAAACGGAAAATTGAAGGAGTTGTAAATCTATTTTTGTTTTCTCTTTATAAACCTTTTTAGATTAAAAGAAGAAAAATAAAAGTCTGGTAATATTCTATTTTAAAAGGAACTAGCACTATTAGGATTGATTGAAGCTATATTTTTAGATTTACTATTTGAAGGACCAGAACAAACCAAAAATAAAGAAGGCTGATACAATCTGAAAAATATCAATTGAGAAAAATTATCATCTTAAGCACTGAGTATTATTCTCAATCCACAAATCAGATACATCTAACATAACAAAATAGAACAGAGGTATAAAATTTCTTTCCATCGCTGAAATGTGTCCGTACTAGACTCAACACCCATCCGAGAGAGAGAATGAATTAAGGCATATATTGTGCTAATATGAGTTGTTAGTTGCACAACGTTTTTTAAAACAATAAAAACACATATAAAACAAAAATCTGGGCTAAACTTGGTGTAAAACTGACATCTGATAATCTTTATGTGGGTTTTACATTCTATTAAAATGACAGCTGGACTTTAAAATAACTACTATGGTAGTGGCAATGAAAACTTAAGAATTTCTTATTGCATAATGTATATTTTGTATTATTATAAATATTATAGTTTTTTTTATTTATTTTTATGTCACTTTTTATTGTTTTAGTATTATTTTTAATAATTACTATTGAATGCTAAATTTTTTATCTTATTATTTTATTATTATCTTTGACTATCAATAATAAAATATAAAATAAAATTAATACTTTTTGAATATTTTCAATAAATATCAAATAAGATTTTTACGAGATATTAATTTTTACATCACTTTTTACAATTGTGCATTGGAACATAGTGCTAAAAATTGTGTCAAATATACCACATATTGATTTTGAGATCTGAGATCTGCAGCAACGGTGGTGAAAGAGACCATGAAAACCAAGCTATCTCCCAAGCCGACATGAAATTTGGATAGAATTTTTTTTTCTTTGTTTTTGTTGGAGAATCTGTATTTTAATCTAGGTTAGATTGAGTTTGAATTTGATTTATTTTCTTCAGAGTTCTTGAGTTGAGTATGTTGTTGTTGAAGAATCTAAAGTTGAATTTTCCCCCTACATTTTGCTAAAATTGAACCAAAGAAGGAATCGAATTGGAGATGGGTCGGGACAGGGTTAGGGTTGCAGGGGGTCGGATTAGTGATGGAAGGAAGAAGAACAAAGAAAAGGAAAAAGAAACGAAAAAAAGTAAAAAGAAAATATTTAGTTAATTTTTTATTAAGAAGATTTTTAATTATTTAATATTTGAAATGTTGTTTAATTTTATTTTTTTTAATAGTTTAAAATAATATTTAATGTTTTAAATTAATTTTATAATTGAATTGTACACATAGCGCTACCCTGACAATGCCACGCCAGCACCAAAAATGTCATATAACTTTTATGTTAGCCATGTAGGACACAACCTAATTGAAGCCCTACAACTCACTAACAGGTATAGATCGGGAGAAATTTTTAACAACGTGAAAAAATCAGGGGGCATGATTTGCATATTGTAATTGTTTAGGGAAAAAATAGTATTTATTCAAATTAATAGCATCAATTTTACAACCACAATATAATAAAACGAGAAACCAACACAATAACATGCTTTTATTCCAATTTTTTATTTATTTCTTATTTCTTACACTCTCCACTTATTTTTCTACAACAGACTCTCCCCATTTATTTATTTTATCCCGTCACATATTACCATTTATTATTATTATTATTATTATTATTATTATTATTATTACAACTAGATATGTCAAGCTACCTATTTCTTCTTTTGACACATTTTAATCATTTTTTTTCTTTTGACAAGCTACCTATCTTTTCTTTTGTTTCTCGAGCTCAACACCTTTCTCCTTCCATCCCTTTTCTCCTTCCATCCCTTTCTATATTACTTCTTCTTCTTCTAATATTTACAATAGTATTGACTTCTTGTTCCTTTGGTATTGCTATTGTATTGACTATATATCTTTTAGATTAGGCCATAGTTGTTATGGTGTTTATCCGAAATCGATATTGTGTTGTTATTCATATTTATGAATTAATTTATTTTGTGTATCATGTTATTATGTCACTGTTGACTCTCTAAAGGTGAAAAATAAAATGGTTAATTGTGTTGCCTTATTTTCAGTGACAGATAGCACTGTCACTTAATACTATAGTTGAATGGTCATTGTTTATGAGTTGTGATGTCGTTGCTGATACAATTTCTCAACAATGTCTTCATATTTACAATCATTCTGTATAAATTTTTCAGTTGTTTCGAAATCAACATAATTCATTTTTATTATCCAGTATTCATTGCTTCGAAATCAACATAATTCTTTTTTTATTATCCAGTACCCTTTGTTTTGTTTCAGACTTTATTAGAAGTTATTTTTTGATATTTTTTCGTTGATAGCTTGATGGCGGCCAAAAATGGTGATTTTTCATTTCATCACAAGTGATTATGAAAGAGATTGAATCAAGATATTACTGTGATGTTTCTATTCGAATTGGTCGCTGGCATCCATGGCCACATCGTATACCATGATGCCAGCGTCGTATATGTCAATTATGAAGCACAAAATTGTTGCCATAAAAATGTAAAAATACAAGCATAGCCGTATAAAAGCTTTTTCCTAAATTGTTTTATTATAAAATGTTATTGACATATTATATATTATCCTTTAAATTTTTTTAATGAAATAACAAGTTTGTTAGTTTAACTATTTAGTATTATATCGAAAAATGAAAAAATTATTTAAGATATAATTTGGACAAATTATTTATTAGTTTACATGCAACTTGAATTCAAAGATGACCAAGTCGATTGCAGCACACAAACTTTCATTAGAGCTACAAAGAGTGATTTTGTCGATCTTAAGTTGATATTACAAAAAGAAAAACCAGACCCTCTAGACTCGAATTTTCCTAAAGTCCATACTCGATTACAAACTGCTTTCAAACGTACAACAAATAGATAAACTGGCTAGAATCTACACTCCAATCCTTGTTTTTTCATCCCTCCATATGATGATCCACATTCTGTATGGTCATAATACTTGTTATCTATGCTATAAACGTCATTATCATAGTTAAAGGCAGTAAAATCATCATAGTCGAAAAAGAAATGGGGCGTAATTAAAAACAGAAACTGGACAGAACACTCGATCAGGATCAGCAATAAATCCATATCCCTTGAGCGAATCTTGAGGTAGCCGTATATTTTTAATCTGCTCAGCACACCTTTTGGCCAACTTTCCTTTCAAATTGATATTGAGACATCGGCGCAGGTCAAGTGACTCGAGATGAGGACAACCATCAAGAATGGCTTCTAAGCCCTTGTTAGTCATCGAGTTTCCAATGAGTTGCAGGTGACGTAATTTTGGGAAGTTTTCACCAATGACAAACACATCCCAATTAACATCCTCCTCCTCATCAGGATCTATGTCTGTGAGTTTACAAGCTTGGGTGTTCAATTTCAACGTTTTAAAATGAGGGCAACAGCGCCCCAATGCTTTGAGAGGACTTTCTGAGAATGAGCATAGTGTCAGATCAAGCTCCTCCAACAGTGGAAGCTTTTCAATAGCTTCAATCAATCCCTCATCTGAAACATAATGGCAACAAGCAAGTCGAAGGCGTTTGATCTGACTTGAACTGTTGAAAAGTTGTAAAGGGAATAAAGGTAAGCAATACTGTAGACAAGAAAACTGAACAATTCGGAAAAATGGAAACTTAGGCACTAAATTTCATTGTTCGCTATTCAAAACTAGAGAATGCTCACCAAGGGCGACAAATGCTTACAAAGTTTTATGAGAATCTGCAGGGCTGTGTTAAACAATGTAAATCCAAACACATCAAAAAGAAAAAAATAGGCTAGTGACAGAAATTTGAAAAGAGTTAAGGGAATTTGTGACCAATCTAACTACAATCATCAAAACATTCCAGAACTATTTTCACGGATTCTTGATTGAACTAATCAAGCGAAGGATCACCAAACTGGTTTTCTACAGATCTATGTAAAGTAATAAATGAATTTGCTGTACATTATGAATTAGTAAACATGGAAAAAATTAAGAACTAACCCGAAAGCTTCAACAGTAAGACAATCATGAATAACATTTTCTCTAGAGCCCCCAAACAAAAAAAAAAAATTGACACAAAAAATCAATAAATTTGCACCACAACAACACAAAAACAAAACCAAGCCTAAGAACTAGAAAAAAGATCACAATAAAATTAACATAAAACCCAAAGACAATAGCCAAGTTAATTAAAAAAAAAAAAAAAAAATTGTTAAAAAAAAAAAAGAAAGTTGAGAAGGTGTCCAGTGTCCACAACTCATTTCAGTGTACCGAAAGAAGGAAAAAAAAAAACCTAAGAGGCTAAGATAGACACTATCTTCAAAAACAAGAAAACGACTTGGTAAAAAACTAAGGAAAAATGAATACCTAGCCGTGATATACCGAAGTAGTTCATTGGTTCCAAAGTCCTCGATGTTGATATCAACGAGTTGGCCACAACTCCGGTCGACAACGTCGCTGCACATCTTTTCGAGGTCCAAATCAGTATCCGTATCGCCGAGGATCCGCATGTCAATGGTTCGCCACATGAGAGGGTCCTTGCAGATATCAAGCCACGTCTTGCAAACCATCTGAACACTCGTCATGATTTCGATCGCGCCCAGACGAGAAAGAATCGAAGCCATCACATCGCGCGGCAATTTCAGCCAATTGGCTGGCCGTAGTTTTTTCACCGGAGAAGCCATTGTGGAGGAAGACGCCATTGGCGATGGGAGAGGATTTGGTGTGGTTTAGCAGTGGGGAGAAAGAGAAGGGATTTGAATTGGAAACGAGTAACGAGTAATGATCATTAAAGTTCTGCCAATGTTTTGGGTCGTGTCATCCGGAGTGATGGACATTTGGACTCCACTATTTATTATCTTTTCTTAAAGACAAAATACAATATATTTTCAGAAATGAATTCTTTTGGCATTTTTATTTGTTTTAGGCATGGTTTGTTTGGTAAGAAGGAAATAAAGAGGAAGCATGGAAGGAAATAAAGAAAAGAAGAGTAGACTTTTTCCTTATTTAAAAAGGTTTATAATTATTTGGATTTTGTATTTTTTTTATTATTTAGATAGATATTCTACTCTAATAAATTATTATTTTAGATATCGTGTTTTATAAAATAGTTCAAATTATCTCTAAAGCTTATTTTAATTAAATTTTTTTGAACTAAATTACAAATAATTTACCAAACTAATAATTTAGAATAAAAACACAATTATTATATCTAGCAACTGTGTTGTTATATTCAATTTTTTATTTATCAACATTAGATTTATGAGTCTATTTGAACAATTTTATATGTAAAATATAGAGTTTAAAAAATAATTTTTCAAAATATAGGATCCAAACAAATAATTGGACAAAACACAAACTCTAAAAAAGTTTAAACCCCTATTTAAGATAATAATAATAATAATAATAATAATGAAAAAACAAGCTTTTTTTCTACAATCCACCATATTTAGAGTAATAGTTTTGGGAGAGATTTATAATCCATAGTTTTTTTTATTTGGTTTTCTTCTTTTTTACTAAATAAAAATAAGTTAAAGATGGATAACCTCGTTTCATATCCTTTAATCGATCATTCTTCCAATCTACCATACCAAACAAGCTACTAAATTTATTTATGTTGGAAAGTCAAAAGTCTCCATCTCATTGGATTCTTAAAAATCTTAATAGGTATGTTTAAGTATATAATTAATGTTGTAAGACATCATATAGTGTCTAACACCACTTGAAATTATTGAATTTAATATTGCATCATACATGTTATAACATTAGGTTGCAACAATATTGAAAGTAAACCAATTTCGAAACTTGATAAAAGAAAAAAAAAATTGGCTTCCATGGAGACAGATAAGCTATCTTCGGTGTACATGAAGGATGCCAAAACAAGGAGTTAAGTCATGCTGAAAATGCATGCCCTGACAAGCGTGAGAAAGTAATAGAAGAATCGAAAATGGAAATCTTTAATTGCTTTTTATTTGGTTTTCTTCCTTTTTACCAAACAAAGATAAGTTAACATAGCCTCAGTCCATACATTTCAATCCATCATTCCTCCGACCCACCATACCAAACAATCTATTAAATTAATTTATGTTGGAAAGTCAAGGGACATTAGATTCTTAAAAATCTTAATAGGTATGTTAATTAAGTATATATAAATACTAAGTATGTGAAATTCTCAAGTTTACACAAAATGCTATGTTGGGGGTGGTGGTATAACTCAACAATGAGATTCAATAAATACTTAGAATAATAATACAAAACAATAACACAAATGACACAAAGACTTGCGCAAAATGAGGATCTTTGTTTAAAATCTTTATTCCAAACCATTAGAAAGTTGCCAAAGGTTTCTACAATGAAGTAATAACGATTGAGATACAACAAGCCTATGAAATTTTCAAGTCAAGTAATCTTAATGAATTTCTTGGAAAAAATTGAGAGTCTTGGAGAGCTAGAGAGAAAGAATTTGAAGAAGTGATAAAGTCCCAAAATCTCTATAAAAAAAACCCCCTTCAATTGGTTAGGGACTGAAAAGGTTTCTACAATGAAGTAATAACGATTGAGATACAACAAGCCTATGAAATTTTCAAGTCAAGTAATCTTAATGAATTTCTTGGAAAAAATTGAGAGTCTTGGAGAGCTAGAGAGAAAGAGTTAGAAGAAGTGATAAAGTCCCAAAATCTCTAAAAAAAAAAAAACCCCTTCAATTGGTTAGGGGCTGAAATTAGGTCCAACCAATAAAATTAGACATTTTTAAAATACATTTTAGAGGCAAAATACATAACTCGTACATATTAAGGTGGGTAAGACTATAGGTGTAATCACCCTTTCTAAGATAAATATTCGCATTAAATATTAAGAAATAGTTTCTTTCACACCTATAAAACATTTAATATATCAATATTTATATAGTGGATGATAATAATGCGTCGCAACTAAAACGGCAACATCGGTGCATCCCTTTCTGGTTTCGGCACTTGAATAGTTATATCACAATTATTTATATATATATATATAATTGTGTACATTGTAGTTATTTAGAACATACTGTAAATTTTTTAGAAATTCTGAATAATTTATTGTGTAAAAAAAATAGTGTAAACTGACTCTTTCACAAGCATATGTAAAAAAGAAACACATGTAATGGGTTGTTTGAACCCTGGTTCCGACACAGTAAATAATTCAAAAATTCTTGAAACTTTGCAGGATGTTCTAAATAACTGCAATGTACACCGTCATATAAAAAAATAGGATTATAACTTTCTATGTGTCGAAAATAGAAAAGAGATGCAAGGGTGTTGTCGTTTTAGTGGATGCATTGTAGTCGTTCCCTACTATTATATCGCTTGTGTGAGTTTAATTTATCAAAATAATATTACTTTTGAGACCGACTCAATATTTGTTTCTTTTTAACACAATTTTATACTTGTTGTAGCCAGTTAAAGCCAGTGTTACTTACAGGTAATTTCGACACCTTACTAAAATAACATATTCGTAGGATAATTTTGTAATGTTACATGAGTTTTGTAGGCGATGTAGGTGCTTCTATTTGCAACCGCCTTTTTTTTTCCTCTCCTCACTCATTTTCTAATTAAACCCCTATAAAATTAAAAAAAAATCGTTTCACACCCATCTTAAGTTATTAATAAGTACAAAATTACCAACTATTAAAATAAATTGAAATATTTTTTCCACTCCTCTACATTATTATTTTATTTAATTCTTATTGTTGATTGGTTTTTTAAGCCAACTGACGCGGAGTCAAAATAATTAATTCGAGAGCTTTTAATAGAACAATCAATGAACAATAAATGAGCCAAAAACATAACAATAATGAGCAATAAATAATAAAGAACATTGAGATTTATAGAGGTTTGGCTCCAAGGATTGGTAATGACCTACTTCCTCTTAGATTTGATTTAATCTTAAAGGTTTGCACAAGATCACAAGGGATTACAAGAAAATTTCTATGTGTAGAAGACAACACAATAAGACAGAATCGCTGCTAGGTATGAAAATGGGTTGTTCGGTATGTTTCTAAATACTACTCGGTAGGCGAGGTCGTGAACCCCCTCCACTGTGGTGGAGGATTTGTATTTATAATGTTCTGTCGGCCCAGGGGCGGCACACGACGTAAATGATGGTGGAAATATCTCATTATTCTCGCAGGTAGCTACAATCCTATTTGTTAGGAGGCTTGACTGAGTTTTCAGGGTTGTTAGGCACCCCTTGAGGGTGGTTGGGAAATTTTTTTGGAGTGCTAACGATTAGTGTACCCTCTTCTCGCCGGCCAAGATTGTCTGCCCATCTCACCAACTAGCTGGTCTTGCTGGTATACCTGCCGAGCAGTAACTATTATACATTCTGTGCTTACACGCCAACCAACCTGCCTAGCCTAACGCCACACGTCCAAGCTTAATCCCACGTCAGATATGTCAATTTTTGGGATAACATTCGCCCCCCAAGTTTGCAATGGTGCTAAGCAACGTGGAAACTTTCTTTTGGAGACCATACCGTCCAACCTAGTCGAGGGTGTATGCTTCTTGCCACATGGCATAACATTTGGTATAGTTAATAGCTTTTGTATTCCATCAAGTTTACAAAAAAAATGACTTTTCACTCTTTCCCACCTCTTTTTGGAACCATAAAGCGTCATGCTGGCCTCTCTTAAAAACTGTACCGACGGTTGTGCAATTACCGAAGAGTGGGTTGACGTGTGAGGCGGTTGATGATACATGATTGGTGAGAAAGGAAAACTAGCAGCAGCTGATGAGACTGCTGAGTGGACAGATGCATTAAATTTTGGCTGGGCGAAGCTCATTTTTTCTATTGTTATCCCAAAAATTGACATATCAGACATGACATTAAGCTTGGACACGTGGAGTAGACTAGGCAGACCCCGGACAGGCTGATCGGTGTATACCTGTAGGGTATATGGCAAGTTATTGCTCAGCATACTATCACCAGAGGCTTAGCTGGTCGGTATAACAGACAGACAAACCTGGTTGGCAAGAGGAAGTTACACTCTCGTTAGCACTTCGCAAGAATTTCCAAACCACCCCCTAGGAGCGCCTAACAGCTCTAAAAACCCGGTCAAGCTTCCTAACAAATAGGACTGTAACTACCTGCAAGAATAATGAGATATTTCCACTATCAGTTACGTCGTGTGCAGCCCCTGGGCTAACAAAGCATTATAAATACAAACCCTCTACCATAGTGGAGGGAGTTCATGAAATTTGCCTACCGACTAGTATTTAGATACATACCGGACAACTTTAACTTCATAACTAGTAGTGATTCTACCTTATTATACTGTCTTTTACACATAGAAATCCACTTGTAATCCCTTGTGATCTTGTGTAAACCTACACGATTAATACAAACCTAAGAGGAAGTAGGTCATTACCCATCCTTGGGGCCAAACCTCTATAAATCATGGTATTCTCTATTATTTATTGCTCATCATTACTAGGTTCTTTGCTCATTTATTGTTCATTGATTGTTCTACTGAAAGCTCTCGAATTAATTAATTTGACTCGTCAGTTGTCTAAAAACCAGTCAACATTTTGGTGCTTTCATTGAGAGCAAGAACAATCACATTCGGATTTCGTTGCTACAAAGATGATGGTTTCAACAAGAAGATCAGGTCAAAAACCTCGGGAGCGTGAAGCTGAATTGTCGCACCGAGTTCCCTCGATGAGCAATCTGAATGGGGGGCGAGCTGATGTGCCACCTAGAAACTCGCTTGGCGCTAAGGGGCAGGCTACAGGCCCCACTACAACCGGGTATGGGGCTACTACCTTTACAGGAGTTACTAACATAGGAGCCTCAGGTGCAAGTGTTGCAAGGGGTACTAAACAACCAGGACAAGAGCTGGAGGTCCTGGGCGGTATGAACCCCATGTGGATATTGAAGGACTTGACCTCGGAATTGAGCAGATAAGGGAGGTCATGGGACAGATGAAAGATCAGCTTTCCACCATGAACCAGGGGTGAGCTACCGCTCAGGAGGCCCTTGATGAGGCTTTCGAAAAACAAATGAGAGATTTCAAAGAATGGATGGATCGACATGCCCGGGAGGTGCAGGCCCGTCAGGAAGACATGGAGCGCTGAACCAGGGAGGCTGCTAAATCCATCTATAATTATATACAGCAGCAGCAGACTCAGGGTATGGGGACTGCAGCTGGAAACACTGCCCACAACCAACAACGTCTTCCTGTATTTTGTTTTGGTGATGGAGTCATGTATGGACCAGAGGCTCGACCTCAGAATGGGAATCAGGGTCCAACCACAAGTCACAGATCTAGTCGGGGAGCCCAAGCCAACAACAATAGGCAACCCTTACCAGCTAATGAACAGGTCCTTTCAAGGCGCTGCATGGGACAAAACCAAGCAGAAAACTTTCGGCCGAGATCTCAGGGTAGTGGTCGTGACAGAAATCCTGGTGCTGCAGGATGGGATGGCAACCTCAAAGCATTGATAACTCCATTTTAGTGGTGTTTTAGGATGGATTTTTGTGGTAATCTTGAGTCTTTTTGTTTATTTTGTGCAAGATTACGCTTGTCTTTGTCTTTGTTGTAGGTCGATGCTTTGAATCATGAGCTAAACGTGAAAATAAGAGAAAATGGTGGAAAATGGAATTTTTTGTGGTTGTTCAAGTCAAATTTGCATTAAGAAGGAGCTAAAAGAAATTTTTTATGAAGTTGATGAAGGAAGGATTTAAAATGGTCAAATTCTGAAGAAAAAAATAGAATTAAAGTCGCGACATGGGCTTAAGGGTCGCGACTCTAGCAAAGTCAGAAACTACTCAAATCTGGCATGAATTAATGCCGCGACATGATGAGTGGCAAAGAGCAAAGAAAATCTGGGTTTTCACACTGGCCGCGACATGGAGTTTAAGGGTCACAGCACTTGAAGACATTAGCGCAAATCTCATGGGTATTTTGAAGACACGGATCGCAGCATGGAAATGCAAGGGCCACGGCGCGCCTCCCTAAAGAGAAAAAAATATCTTATTTAGGTTTAAAACATTGTAAATTAAAGGGGGGAATCAGGTTTTTTGGGGAGGAAGAATTTTCAGAGAGTTCTGGGATTGGGGATTGGCAACTCTTGATCTATTTTTCTTTACTTTTCTCTTAGTTTTTAGTAGTTTAATTTTATGTTTTTGGACAATTATTTTATGATTTTAATCATGTCTGATATGAACTAAACATTTGTTCTAGGTTTTAATGTAATCACTTGGATATTTGTTAATATTTTATGAAGTGATATAATTTCTTCTTCTTCTATCCTTTATCTATATGATTTTTACTTAATGCGTGTGGATAATTGATCACTATTTACATGATTTATGATTTTGATTTGATATTTGAGAGAGGAGAGTTGAATATTCTATAATCATATAGACACAAATTGCATATAGAACGATAGTACCTATAGGATTTGTGTAGCATTTAGGGTTTCTATGCTTCATGCCTGCTATATGTTAAAACTTATCACAGATATGTAGAAAGTTTGCATATAGGTTGAGATCTTTTTATCATGAAAAGAATTAGGATTGTTTTAGTTAACCTGCTATTAGGATAGAAATTGAAGAATTATATGAACTGATTAGTAAGATTAACACGTTGAAAAGTTGATGAAGTTAATACCCTAGGTTTTTAATTATTGAATCAATCTTTATTATTGCAAAGTTTATTTCAATTTTAAGTCTTAGTTTAAACATCACTTGATATTTGATAGCCAAATAGAAATTTAAAAGCAATTATTGGTAATTGGTTGATAGTCCTTGTGGGAATGATACTTAACTTACTATTTTATTACTTGAATCGATTGTGTATACTTGCACATCATATTTTACCGATAAAATTTTTGGCGTCATTGCCGGGGACTAATATCCAATATCAAAATTTAGTGTGTTTTTGTTCTACTTTGGTTTTTTCTTTTCTTTTGGTACTCATTTAGATCAAGGTTGTATTGTGTTTAAGAAATTATTGGTATATGAGACGAAGTAGACAAAAGGAGCTCATACCGATTGTAATGCCCCAAATTTCCTAATAAGGTTTAGGACCTTGATTAGGAGGCCGGGAGGGCCATAATTGATTTATTGTGTTATTAAATGATAATATGCATGTTTATGTGTATTAAATATGCATGTGAACCCATTTCTGAGTAATTAGGTGATTTTCATATTTTGGCCATTTCAGGCATATTTGGCATATATGTGATATGTGTGTGGTGCTTTATTATTATTTGGTTATGCTAGGGTTACCCAACACGAGACGATCCTAGGAGGTAAGCTAGTGGGAAAGTCACAACGGGATTTATTCTTGACTTGGAGTGAGTCAAGGGGTATTTAGAGCATTACCGGGTTATTGGGTAATGGGAATCAATATTTGCTAATAAATTGGGAATTAGTAAGATCAGGGGGAAATTCTAGAGGTTTTGACTATTTTGTCCCCGGGGGTTTTTTCGGGACCCCGAGCGTTAGGATTTTTTTGAGGCTACTTAAGCTTGAAGTAACCTTTAAAAGAATAAAAGAACGTTCTGTACGTACTCTCTCCCTTTAAGTTCCATTTTCGTCTCCCGATCGCATTTTTGAAGGTAACTTGAGTTCTAGGACTCGGATTCAAGCGAGGATCAAGGTGTAGCGATCCTAGGGAAGATTAGAAGCTTATTAGCAGGAGGATTTAGTTGGAAACAACTCAATTGGAGGTAATTCAAGTTTTAAGTTTTTTTTTAAGTTTTTAAGCTTGAATTGGACTTTGTATTTTGATGAGTTTTTGATTGGATTGAAGCTTGGGTTTCATGGGTTTTGGATCATGGGGATGTTTGGGAACATTGATTTTTGGATTTGGAAGTGTTTAGGTATGTTTTTGGAAGGTTTGGAATGAAGAAAATTGAGGTTTTGGCAGGTTTCTGGGTGGGGGTCGCGGCCCAAGCTCGAAGAAGCAACTGGTAGAGCTTGGCCTGTGCTGGGCGCCATGGCACTAGTCAGTGGGTGCCGCGGCCCTTGCTCCTGGTGTGGCTGGGGGCTGCGGCTCAAGGTGCTAGGGCCGCGGCTCAGGCAGGGTTTTGAGGCCATTTGAGTGTTTTGATCTCGGGAACTTGGTTTTAGGCCTCGGGATCATTCCTACTACTCGGATTAGTGGGGTTTGATGTCTTGGAGGCTAGGTCTTGGTTCCAGGATTGGTTTTAGAACTTGAACTCATTGGATCACCGTTTATGGTTGTGACTAGGTTATCACTAGAGGCTTGGAGTGAGGATCGTGCTTGAGGTTCATTTATTGGTAACCTGTGCTTGGACCAAAGGTAAGAAAACTGCACCCTGTGTATATATTACATGCATGGTTATTCTTGATGCATGTTGGGTTTTTAAATGTGACATGCATGGTTATTGTTGAGGCATGTCAAGTGATTAAATGTGATGCATGTGTTGCACGAGAAACATGTGATTAGGGCATGTTATGGATATTGAATATGAGATTGTTCAGAGCTTGAGCCTCTGCGTTTATGCATGATCCTAATTATGCTAGCAATTGTTAAGTAAGTATGCTGAATGCCCTATATTTGGATATTTGACATATGATATATGTTTGGTAGCATTGCTTACTTGTGTATGGCACTTATTAGTCAGGGACGGCACTGGTCGCGTATTACTGACCCGAGAGTCAGAAATGACATAAACGTCTTGGACGTAGGGCCGATAAAAGATTAGATCTAATCGATATCAGCGTTGAATGACTCTAGGAGCATTAATGCTGGACCGACCCTAAGGTCGATGAAAATTATAAGCGCTTGACTAGTCTAGGCTAGTTACTCAGAGCCAGGGTCAAAGGCCTAGGTGACTGCTTGTCATATGGCTAGGGAGCGAAATCCCACGGTTGTGACTCTATGGTCATGCGGTAGGTTATATTGGTGACTAGTTCATTGAGCACCTATCTTGTTTAAGCTAGTGAAATGATCCTTTATATATAAAGCCCCCGTGACCCTATCGTCACATGGCTATTGGGAACAGAACCCATCTTAGTGACTAGTACAACTGTCACTCTTCTATTTGAGGCTACAAGCCCGGGATGATTATTATGATCATCGGTTGATGTTGTACATTCATCATTACGTGAACTCATTTGCCTGCTTGAATAGGGTTGTATTTGCTAGGCATGTGCCTTATGATTTGATGTCATGATATGGCTGTTCATGAGCATATTAAGTTTTCTTGCTGGGCTTCGGCTCACGGGTGCTATATGGTGCAGGTGAAGGCAAAAGAAAGCTGGACCATCCTTGAGTTGAAGAGCTTAGGTGATGATGTGTACATATGCAGCTGCTCGAATACCACGACCGAGGTTTGAAGAAGAACTAGGGTTAAACCCTGTTTTTCCGCTTAGATCGGCTGGTTGTAAATATTTTCTTGTAATAAACCTTTAAATTATATTTTTGGGATCCCAATGTATACAATGAATGCTCTAATGAAACGTTATATCTTAACTAAAATTTTTAATCCTTAAACCACTAATCATACTTAGTTACACGATTTTAGCCAAATGACTCGATTAGCGAGTTTAACATTGTTTACAAGGCACACCGTAACGGTCCCTGGAGTTTAGGCCGTTACACCGGTAGATCTTAAACTTGAAAGAACATGCAAACAAAACTGAAAGATAAAGAAAAAGTTGGATTTTTCCATGGCTGAGAATCAAGGAAATGCAACAATCAAAGCTGCTAATGTTAATACTATCCCAAATATTGCAGAAGTCCTAGTGGAACAAGGACCAAGGACGCTTAGAGACTATGTACTTCCTACTGTCACAGGAGTGCATTCATGCATTAGACACCCCACGATCACTGCAAATAATTTTGAGATTAAGCAAACAATATTACAAATGGTGCAGTCTACTATTCAGTTTGGGGGGTTGCCCATGGAAGATCCTAATTTGCACATAGCCAATTTCTTGGAGCTATGTGCAACATTTAAGATTAATGGGGTGAGTGACGATGCGATTAGAATTAGATTATTCCTATTTTCTCTAAGGGACCGCACTAAGAGTTGGTTGATTTCGCTATAGGCTAACTCTATTACCACATGGGAAGAGCTCGATCAAAAGTTCCTAGCAAAGTTTTTCCCTCTAGCAAAAGCTGCAAAGTTGAGAGGGGAAATCAATAATTATTACTAAGAGTTGTTTTATGATGCATGGGAAAGATTTAAAGAGTTGTTAAGGAAGTGCCCACATCATGGTATAGAGAAGTGGATGCTAGTCCATAATTTTTATAATGGGTTGAATGGTACTACTCGTACCATAATAGATGCTGCAACAAGAGGTGCATTCATGAGCAAGAGTGCTAATGAGGCGTATGAATTGCTAGAGGAGATGGAAATGAATAACTACCAGTGGCCAACTAAAAGGGGACAACCAAATTGAATTGGATGTTATTTCCATGCTTACAACGCAAGTGGCAACTTTAACGAAGCAGTTACAATAGAGCAACTTGTCAGCTCAAACCATGCAAGTACAGAGTTTATGTGGGGCATGTGGAAGTGTTCATCCATTAAATCAGTGTCCTACCATGGATATGAATAATATACCTATGGAACAAGTCCAAGCTATAGGAAATTTTCAAAGACCAACCAACAACCCCTTTTCGATGTCATATAACCAAGGGTGGAGGAATCATCCTAACTTCTCATGGACAAATAATAAGCTGCACAACAGCCTTTCCCTCAAAGTCAGCAACAATACCCACCTCCACAACCACAACCACATCAGCCAACACATATGAAACAACCTGACGCATAGTCCAATGTACTGAACCAGTTCATGACCGAAACCATGGAATCTATCAGGAGTTTGGAGACTCAAATTGGGCAGTTGGCTACTTTGATGACAAACCGTGCTCAATGGAACTTACCAAGCACTACTGAGGTGAACCCAAAAGAACAGTGCAATGCAATATCCTTGAGGAGTGGCAAGGAGTTAAAAGAGCCAAAATTGGTTGATAAGGAGAAGAAAATGAGTGGGTCAAATGTTACTGAGAACTTAGAGAAGCAGCCAGAAATAAGCATAGTTCACCATATAAAGGTCCCATATCCTCAGAGCCTTCAAAAGAATAAGCTTGACAAGCAGTTTTCTAAATGTTGTTTTTGGATGTGTTTTTGTAGTAATCTTGAGTCTTTTTTGTGTGCAAGATTACTCTTGTGTTTGTCTTTGTTGTAGGTCGGTGCCTTGAATCATGAGCTAAATGTGAAAAGAAGAGATAATAGTGGAAAAATGGAATTTTTTGTGGTTGTTCAAGTCAAATTGGCATAAGGAGGAGCTAGAAGAAGTTTTTGATGAAGTTGATGAAGGAAGGATTTAAAATGGTCAAATTCTGAAGAAAAAAAATAGAGTCTCGGCATGGGCTTAAGGGCCGCAACTCTAGCAAAGTCAGAACTACTCAAATCTGGCATGAATTAATGTCACGACATGCTCTTTAGGGCCGCGGCATGATGAGTGGCAGAGAGCAAAGAAAATCTGGGTTTTCACACGGGTCGCGTCACTTGAATACGGAGGCACAAATCTCCTAGGCATTTTGAAGACACGGGCCGCAGCATGGAAATGCAAGGGCCGTGACGCGCCTCCCTGAAGTGAAAACAAATATCTTATTTAGGTTGAAAATATTATAAATTAAGGGGAGAATTAGGTTTTTTGGGGAGGATGGATTTTCAGAGAGTTATGGGATTGGGGATTGGGAGCTGTTGATCTATTTTGCTTCACTTTTCTCTTAGTTTTTAGTAGTTCAATTTTATGTTTCTAGACAATTATTTTATGATTTTAGTCGTGTCTGATATGAACTAAACATCTGTTCTAGGGTTTAATGTAGTCACTTGGATATTTGTTAATCTTTTATGAAGTGATATAATATTTTCTTCTTATATCATTTATCTATATGATTTGTGCTTAATGCGTGTGGATAATTGATCACTATTTACATGATTTATGATTTTGATTCGAGATCCGAGAGAGAGGAGTCGAATATTCTATAATCATATAGACACAAATTGCGTATAGGACGATAGTACCTGTAGGATTTGTGTAGCATTTAGGGTTTCTATGCTTCATGCCTGCTATATGTTAAAACTTATCACAGATATGTAGAAAGTTTGCATATAGGTTGAGATCTTTTTATCTTGAAAAAGAATTATGATTGTTTTAGTTAACCCGCTGTTAGGATAGAAATTGAAGAATTATATGCACTGGTTAGTAAGATTAACAGGTTGAAAAGTTGATGAAGTTAATACCTTATGTTTTTAATTATTGAATCAATCTTTATTATTGCAAAGTTTATTTCAATTTTAAGTCTTAGTTTAAACATCACTCTATTTTTGATTGCCAAAGAGAAATTTAAAAGAAATTATTGGTAATTGGTTGATAGTCCTCGTGGGAACGATACATTACTTACTATTTTATTACTTGAATCGATTGTGTATACTTGCACATCATATTTTACCGATCAAGCACCAGAGCCGAATAGGAGTGGTCAGCCCTGAAACAACCAACAACAGCCTGATCAGTACAAACAGCACCATGAGTACCGACCAAGATCTAGAAGAGAGGAACCAAAGGTTAGTAGTGCGTACAGACCCCACTATGCCGATGAATATGCTCATGACGAGATAGCGAGCCAAGTCCACCAACAGAATAATCAAGATCAGAGGGGTAACCAGCCTGAAGGATCGTTTTTCCCACAAGGGCAGGATTCCCCAATCAACCATCCACCCCGAGGTGAATGGTTCTAGGGAGTACCTCCAGTACCAGGTCGAGCAGATAGACAAAACGCTGGGGGAAGGCCACGACCAAACTATGTATTCAACTGAATAGGCTCCAGGGGAGGTGAAGATTTATGAGATACTCTCAATCGCAATAGGGAAAATCAGAACTCGATTAACATAGCTCCGCCTTAGCCTGTTCGGGACCCGGGAATGGATGAGGTCTGCAATGCAGCGCAACCCCAGGCAGCTGCAGACCCAAACATCCAGGCCCAGTTGGATCTGTTAACATCCATACCTATCAAGTTCAAGATGCCAACATGGAAGATGTACACTGGATAGGAAGACCCAGTGCTTCATGTTCACAACTTTGAACTACAAACTGATCTCCAAGGGGTTTGGGATGATGCAAGGTGTAAGATCTTCCCTGCCACTATGTTGGAAATCGCCTAGCAGTGGTTCTTCAAGCTACATCCAGGGTCAATTACATCATGGGATGAATTTGTACTCATATTCTATTCCCAATTTTCTTTGGCAATGCCCCTTCCAGCCGAGCCTAATGACCTGGTGGACATATAACAAAGAGATAATGAACGTTTAAAGGACTACATTCAACATTTTATGCAGGAGGCCACCAAGGTGAAATCCCTGAGCGATGATGGTAAATCGATAGCCATCAACTTAGGAGTCAAAGTAAAAAGCCTATTTTGGAGCAACTTGAAGAGGAAGTCTGCGCGTACTACCTAGAAATTCCTTGATTGGGCAAAAGAGTTTATTAAGCTTGAGGAGGCTGAATGGAAGGTAGATAATCCAATTCAAGCAACTGCTGGGCAGGGAAAAACAGAAGCTGGGAATACCACTAACACACCAGGAGAAAGTAAAAATGGGGACATAAACAACAAATGTGGTAATGAGGCTAGAAGTAGTAGTAACTAGAATGGCAATACGAAGCCTAAAATTATCGAGCAGCCCAAACCACGAGAGTATGTTCCTAAGTTTACTACTTACTCCATCTTGTTGGAGCCCCGTGCAGATGTTTTCAGCACTACCCAGGCGGTCGTACCGTACAGAAGACCTCCACCAATGAGGAAGGATGTTGACAAACATGATATGACTAAGTTCTACCGGTTTCACAATGACTATGGTCATGAAACCAATGAATGTAACCACCTGAAGGAAGAGATAGAATTCCTCATTTGACAAAACAATGCTCATCTGAAGAGGTATGTATGACCGACCAGCATCCACGGCAGCAATATCAGGGTAATCAACCTCTCTTACCACCACCAGTAGCTGGTCAGTTAGATATGATTTTTGGAGGACAACATTTGGCCAGTAATACCGGCAAGGCACGAGAGAAATACGCTCGTTTCCTTAGATACGAGCATGACAATGATGTACTGGTTGTCCAGGAGCGTACTCCCAAGTAGCCTCGCTATGAGTGTGAGCCCATCATATTCAACGAAGAATACACTGATCATGCGCGTCATCCACATTATGACCCTTTGGTTGTGGAAGTCCAGATTGCCAACATGATTGTGGCCCGAACAATGATCGACCATGGGTCATCCGCCAACATCCTGTTCAAGAATACCCTGGAGCGAATTAATTTGAGCATCAAATATCAAGAGCCATGAAAGCAGCTGTTGTACGGGTTCAACAAAAGCGGTATGGCCCCAAGGTGAATAGCTCAGTCGGATTCAATGGACTGTGTGTCGATCGAGGACGAAGTTAATTATTTTTAGTCTTTTAAATTATGTTCTTTTGTAATTCTACACTTAGTTTTTAAACAATTGA
Organism: Humulus lupulus; assembly: GCF_963169125.1. Classification (NCBI taxonomy): domain Eukaryota; kingdom Viridiplantae; phylum Streptophyta; class Magnoliopsida; order Rosales; family Cannabaceae; genus Humulus; species Humulus lupulus. The sequence continues at coordinate 17,244,757 of NC_084801.1, read as the reverse complement.
ATTAAAGTTATGTTTTATGTTTTATAAACAATGGGATCCCATACCATGTCACATTTTACATCTTATTTTGTAATTTGCACAATACAATATTTTGGGTTTTAATAAAGTTATGTTTTTTTTTTATGTATGTTTTTCTCGAAAATAGTAGCTATGTCAGCAGTTTTAATGGTCCAATGTCTTAGAAATAGTTGGGTCATTACAAACTAGTAGCTAGGGAGTGCTATAACTCTTCAATGAAAAAAGCAGGAAAGGCAGTCTCCACCGCACAGCTTGCAAGTCCCAGTAACCAGAAATAGGATGCAGCCTGAAACGGGGGGGGGGGGGAGGACATAGACCCCCGTTTTAGGGATATTGATACAGACGTAGGCTCTGTTAAAGAATTAGAAGAAGTCCCCCTTGACCCATAATACCCGACCAGGGTTGTCAAGGTAGGGAAAGGGCTCTCCAGGGACATAAGATCCACTTTGATGTAGTTTCTTCGAGACAAGTAAGACGTCTTTGCCTGGTCCCATGAGGATATGGTTGGGATTTGCCTGAAAATTATAAGCCACACCATTAATATTAATACTGATCACTTCAAGCCCGTACAACAGAAGAGGATGTTACTTGATAAAGATAGGGTTAAGGTGTTAAGGGAGGAGGTAGAGAAACTTCATAATAACAATTTCATTAAGGAAGATTTCTACTCGGTATGGGTGTTCAACCTCATGTTGGTACCAAAACCTAATGAAAAATGGAGGGTATGCATAGACTTCACAGACATAAATAAAGCATGTTCGAAAGATTGTTTCCCACTTCCTAGAATTGACTAGCTGGTGGATGCTACAGCCGGTCATGCGATTTTAACATTTATGGATGCCTACTCGGGGTACAACCAAATTAGCATGCATCCCCCCGACCAGGAGCACACCAGTTTCCACACAGACGTAGGGTTGTACTGCTATAGGGTCATGTCGTTCAGCCTTAAAAACGCTGGAGCCACATATCGACGACTGGTAAACCATATGTTCAAGGACCAGATTGGAAATAACATGGAATTTTACATTGATGATATGTTAGTGAAATCCAAAAAGGCTAGGGGGCACAATGGTGACTTGGAGGAATGTTTCAACATTCTGAGGCAGTACAAAATGAAATTGAACCCTTTGAAATGCTCCTTTGGTGTGGGGTCAGACAAGTTTTTGGGGTTTATAGTGAAATCCAGAGGAATATAAGCAAACCCTGAGAAAATAAAATTGCTGCTGGACATGCACTCACCAGCCAGGATCAAAGACGTGCAAAGCTTGATAGGGCGTATAGCAACACTGAGCAAGTTTGTATCCAAATCAACTAATAAGTGCATTCCATTTTTTTAATATCCTCAGGGGTACCAAGAAGTTTGAACGGACCAAGGAATGCGAACAAGCCTTTCAAACTCTAAAACAATAGCTGGCATAACCCCCGATCCTTTCAAAACCCCTCGAGGGTGAAGAACTGTGCATATACTTAGCAGTGGCGGAACACGCTGTCAAAGAAATCCTAGTCAAAGAGGAAGGCAGAGTCCAGCATCCAGTCTATTACATTAGTAAAAGGCTGGTCGGGGCAGAAAGCAGGTATCCCTAATTGAAAAATTGACTTACTTCCTGCTCTTGTCTTCCAGAAAACTTCATCCATGCATCCAAGCTCATCCCATCAATGTCCTTACTGACCAACCATTATGTCAAGTCCTACAAAATTCGGACACCTCTGGTCCGCTACTAAAATGGTCTATAGAGCTGGGTCGGTATGAGATCACCTATCAGCCCCGAACAACAATTAAAAGTCAGGCTCTAGCAGACATTCTTGTTGACTGTACAAGAGTACCAAAAACAGACGAGGAAATGGTCAAGCAGCCATCAGAATCTGGACCACCGCCTAGTACAGGTGCTGAGCAGAACATCGAACAACCAGAGTCTAGTACTATTCATCCCGAGAATGAAGCACAAGTATGGAATTTGGATGTCGATGGCTTGTCTATCGAACAGTTGTCTGGCCCAATCTTACACTAATAACGCCTGAAGGGCAACGCATCCATTGTGCACTCCATTTTGGGTTTAATGCATCTAATAACTAAGCGGAGTGCGAAGCATTAATCGTGGGCCTAAAGTTAGCAAAAGAAGTAAAAGCTGAGTTCTTGGATATATACAGTGATTCGCAGCTTGTTGTCAATCAAGTCCTCGATGAGTACATTGCTCAGGGAGAAAAAATGATGGCTTATCTTAGTAAGATCAAGGACCTGTTTTCTCAGTTCAAGAAATACACCATCCAACAGATACCAAGAGAACAGAACGCCATAGTAGTTGCACTGGCCAGACTGGGCATCAATGCTGTGGTGGACAAGGCCAACCTAGTTTCTATTGAGTACCTGGCCAAAACCAGTATCAACCTGCTAGAGCCAATCCTTCTGATAGACGATACTCCATCCTAGATGACCCCAATTGCAGCTTACCTAGAGCATGGAACCCTTCCTAGAAATCGTAATGAGTCTAGAAAACTGATGAGGAAAGCTGCTCGGTACCTAATCCTGGACGGGGTTATGTACAGAAGGGGATATGTGTCAACCAAACGACTACTGGAGGAGGTACATGAGGGTTTCTGTGGAAATCATGCTGGGGGGGGGGGGGGCAAAGTCTTTCTAAGAAGATTTTAAGGCAAGGCTACTTCTGGCCAACTATGAATTAACATGCCTTTGCGCATGCCCGAAGATGTGACATGTGTTAAAGGTTTGCCAAGATACCTCAGGCAACCCCAAACGAGCTTACTCAAATGGAAAGTCCATGGCCCATCACCATTTGGGGAATTGACCTTATTGGTCGGCTACCAAAGGGAAAGGGGGCGTACAATATGGAGTAGTGGCAGTTGATTACTTCACCAAGTGGACAAAATCCGAGCCACTGGCGACCATCAATTCCAAAAATTACTGGACTTTGTGGTGAAAAATATAATTTGTAGGTTTGGTTTACCTTTGAAGATAGTGTCCGACAATGGAACCCAGTTTGACAGCCAACTATTCACTGATTTCTGTGCCAAGCAGGGCATCACAAAAAGCTTTTCAACAGTCTTGCACCCTCAAGAAAATGGGAAGGTAGAAGTAGTTAACAAAACCTTCAATGACACTCTAAAGAAGCATCTAGAAGAGGCTAAATGAAACTGGCCTAAGAGATTACCTGAAGTACTCTGGCCATAGAAGACTACCGAGCGAACAACCACTGGTGATACCCCCTTTGAACTCACATATGGGTATGAAACAATGTTGCCGATTGAGGTTAATCCCCCATCTCACCGGCATATGGCATACGACCAGGATCATAACCACCAGTTGCTAGCCAAATTTTTAGACCAGATTGAAGAAAGACGCGAAAAGTCCATCAGCAAAAAGTTGTCAGGTACTTCAATTCCAGAGTTAAGGAACGAAAGTTTGATGTGGGTGATTTAGTCCTGCGAAGTATATTCCCAAAAAATCAAGATACCTCAGCAGGAATACTAGATCCAAGCTAGGAGGGTCCTTACCAGGTTACAGAGATAGTACCGCCTGACACGTACAAGTTAGCACGGTACGATGAAGATCTCCAGTTAGTACCTGTCCCTTGTTACTGGAATGGGGAACACCTGAGGAAGTACTACCAATAAAGATCACTTTCAAGATAACTATATTAATTGTGCACATGCACGAATTGCCAATTTCTTGTAATAATTAGTATTTTTGAATGTAAGTTACGATTTTTGCGACACAACTTGTATGGTTAATTTTTAATCAATAAGACACGATTTTTGTCCATTTTTATGAGCCTTAATTTACAATGATTATCTTGCTAACTAGTGCATATGTCACGGATTGTTGACAGTGTATGAAACCTTTATAGGTTTTGGAAAACCCAATTGGTCTAGAACATGTTAGTATAAGAAACTCTGGGCAATTAGCAAGTGACCAAGAGGATAATCCATGAGTTATGAATCCTGCTCAGTCACTTGGGGGCACCATAGTCATACATGGACAAACAGAGGAAAAAGCGCGTAATTAAAAGGAATTATAAATGTTAATTTTATTAATGTTAAAGTGCTTCAGCTTTGCTCGGTATGTACTGAGCAACAAAAAGAGCCATAAAAAAATTTATGTAGATAGGTTTGAACCGTTTTTGTTTACAACTCATTCGAAAAAATTGAACAGCTTCGATTTACAGAGCCGCATAACTCCAAAAATAGTATGCTAAGTAGTAATATAAAATAAGGTACAAGAAGATATACAGTCAAATCGAGAAGCATTTTATAGATAAGTGTTAAGATTGTCTGAGATTAAAGACTGATCGACTCAACCATGCTGTCTTCACAAAAAAAATAAAAAAAAGGGTGCTTGAGATTAAAGGCTGCTTGGTTCAGCCATTTTTTGTCCTTACAAAAATAAAAGAAAGGCTAGAAATGTTAAGTGCTTCAATGGTCTTGAGGCTGGTCATTTGGTTGGTTTTGAGGCTGGACGACAGGCAAGTTTTGGGGCTGGTTGGCAAGGACAGAGGTGTCAGCTAAAGCATTCGGACTAGAGGGCAGAGCAGAATCCTCAGGAGTCGGTGTGTTATCTTTTTCGCTGACAGAGAAAGCAGGGTCCCAAACAACTGAAATTTGTTTGGTAGACACAGTCTGGACCTCGACTTGTTCCCATTTAGTACAATATTGCATAAGCTCATCAAAAGCCTCCCCCAGATAGCAGTAGTCGACCCCCTTATTGTGCACCCAGAAGTTGTAGAAGGTACTCATGCCAAAAGCCTCGTAGGCCACGACATCAACAACCCTTTCAGCTTTCTCATCATCGAGGGCCTTTGCCAGTTCATCCCTCTCTTCTTGGACGACTCTCCCCTCGGCAGCATTTCTCATGGCAATGTCCTTTAGCTCTTCCACCCTTCTCTCCAGTTGATCAACGTCCAAGTTCCTTTGTTCAGCAGCAACTTGGGGACCCTCATTATCCTTGGTAATTTGCTTAGAAATCTACTGCAGCTCCTGGACCTACTCGGTCAGCTGGGTAACCTGGGCTTTTAAGGAAACATTCTCCTCAGAGTCCTTCAGCAAGTTGCTCACCTGCTTGTTCACCACCTTAACTCGGTGGTGAGCATAGCTAAGTGCCAAGATGCCCTACAACATTAAAAGAAGGAAGTTAGAGGAATTAACAAAGGAAATAATAAAAAAAATAACAATACCAGGCAGATGGAACACTTACCCTGACAACATCTTGGAGACCATTGATATTGATATTCTCCAGAGATATGGTACCCAAGGTAGCCAAAAAGTTTCTCTGGGAGGCAGACACCCTTTTTACATGCCTCTGGTGAATTTCCAAAGCCTTCTTTAGAGGATCGTTAACCTCTTCGGCATGGTCCTCAGCAGCACCTGCTGAACATTGCTCGGAATAGGGGACTCTCTTACAGGTGTGGAGGGGCCAGTTCCTTTAACAGAGGTTACCTTGCTTTTGCTAGATTTGCACGAGGGAGTCTTCTCAAGAGCCTGTTCAACCTGCTTGGTAGCCTCAGTAGGAGGTCAATATTCTGATGCATGGCCGAAGGGCTCTCGTCGTTGGGGAATTCGACCTTTTTTTTAGCAAACTTCTTAAAAAAAGTGGATGACATATCTGCAAAACAAAAAGAAGAGGTCAAAAAGTAGAACAGGCAGGGTCAAAATATGTAGAAATAATCAAGAAGACTATAAATAAGTGCAAATAAGCGATGTCAGATCACTCTCTGTCGCTCCCTCCGAACAGCCAGTGGCCCCAAGTGGGGTATCCTCATCACTCTCTGATGAGTCGGAGTCTATGCACTCAACTTCAATTTGTTTCCCCTTTTCGGACTGGGGGGCAGCAACAGTCTTGGGAGCGTTGCGTTCAACAGGTTACGATTCCACCCAAACTCCTTGTCCGATGGGAATTGTAAGGTCTGGTTGGGGGCACGGATGACATTTTTGGTTTTTTGCTGTGTGGTGGGTGACTGGGTGACTTGGTGTTGGGCGGCTGTTTCCTAGGCGACTGCCTGGTAGGGGTGACACCCTTATCCTTTTCCTTGGGGTTAGGGTAGAGCCCGACATTGGCAAGTTTTTTTGCAGTGGTTAGGGCCACTAGGTCTTTGTAGATAGGGTCCATGATAACTAGTTCTCTAGCTTGTTTCTCCATCTCCCTGGTGTGGGCTGGCCATCTGAAGGTACCGTTACGTCGAAATGACAAGTGATTGGCAGCAATGTCCACCGTAACAAAGTATTGGCTGGCATATTCTCCAAACTTTGAGATACCTTTGGTATTAGCTAAATAAACATTAGAGTCTCTATGGATAAAGTAGAAATACTCCGAGCGGCCTTGTCGGGGAGTGGATTTGAGGTCAAAAAGGTAATTTACTTCATGCGCAGACGACATCGGCCAATTTAAGGACTTGTATAAAACATAGAGGGCTGAGAGGAACCTTATGCCCTTAGGACTGATCTGGGTGGGGCGAACCCCAAAATAATTTACCACTTTTTGGAAGTATGGCAAAAGTGGAAGAGTGGTGCCAGCAGTAATCTAAAACCTGCTCCAGGCGCAGAATTGGGCCTCGGGGTGCTCGACAGTCTGTGAGGCAGTAGGTTTGAGGATTGAAACATCTTCGAGCTTGAAATGCTCTTTGACATTTTGCAATTGTTTATTAAAGATGGTGTTAGTCAAAGCTACATATAGGGGGGCCTCCTCCGTCTCTGGTTAGGGGTTAAGAATAGCCTCGGTGTAGATCTCTGTGGCATACTCTGTTTCGATCTTCTCTTCCTGCCTCGAGATGCTCAGCTCTTCCTCTGGGGGCAGGACCTCCTGGACATCCCTGACAGGGCATGATGTACCACATGGGGGTCTTCATCATCTGCACCATGGGTAGTTTTCTTAATACGTGCCATTAATGATCCCCAAGTGATGAGTTTGCAAACCGGTCCGGCGATCACCTTCCCTGATAGTCTGCGCGTACAAGGAAAATGGGAAAGATGAGGTGAGAGCACCGAATAGTGCTAGTCGGTATAGACACCTTGGGTTGTACCAACCAGACCAAAATAATAAATGGTACGGTGTACCAACCAACAAACAGATCGAATCAAAAGGCATGAAAAACTGAGGCAACGAAGGGTTTTCGATTTTTTTTCAAGAAATGTTCTTGGTGTTCTTCAAGAACACTGAACGCAAGTCAACTAAAAAAGGACATCAAGGATCTAGTTTTTGAAAAATTTGATATACATGACCCATGCCTAGAACTACCCATAACAATAATTTATTTTTAGATTCAAGCTACATGCATTTAACAAATCTAAGAATCTTTCCAAAAATCCACTTACGAAAACAGTGAAGAATGTAGAGAAAAATAAATTATTTTTTGCACAATGCCAAACCAGAAAAGGAAAAGTTGGGAAACTTACTTGCTGCTAGCTTGCGGGACGTGCTCGGAGTTGAGAAACATCATCAATGGGTGTCTAAGCACAGGTGAGAGTAAGGAGCTTCAGAGCTTGGCTTAACTCGGGATGTTTGATGCGTTTGAAGAATGAAGAGGGTAAAGTGAAAAAAGGAATGAAAACTCTTATTTATATGCAAAGAAGAGTGTCCTCTCTCCTGCCAAACATTAATGGAATCGTCCACTCAATAGTCCCTTCGGCCGCTGCAAGCACGTCTCCCCAGACATATCATCATGCCTGCACCCGCATCCCTCCAATCACGTCTCCTCAACCGCCTCCCACGTCAGCCCACTCTTCGGTAACCACACAACTGTCGGTACAACTATTGAGGAAGGCCATTATGACATTTTATGGCTCCAAAGAGAGGCAGGAAATAATGAAGAGCCATTTTTTGTAAACTTAATGGAAAACAAGAGCTGTTAACTATACCATATGTAATGCCACATGGCTAGGGGTGCGCACCCCCGACCAGGTTGGATGGGGTGGTCTCCAGAAGAAAGTTTCCATGCTGCTTAGCACCATTGCAAACTTGGGGGCAAATGCTATCCCAAAAATTGACATACTATACGTAGATGGAGTAGACTGGGTAGACCCCCAATCAGGATAATCGGTGTATACCTACGGGGTATATGGCAAGTTATTGCTTGACATACTATCACCAGAGGCCCAGCTGGTCGGTATAGCTGACAATCAAACCTGGTCGGCAAGAGGAGGTTACACTCTCGTTAGCACTCTGCAAGAATCGCCAAACCACAACCCAGGAGCACCTAACAGCCCTGAAAACTCGGTCAAGCTTCCTAACAAATAGGACTGTAACTACCTGCAAGAATAATGAGATATTTCCACTATCAATAATGACGTGTGTGGCCCCTGGGATAACATAGCATTATGAATACAAACCCTCCACCACAGTGGAGGGGGTTCATGAAATTCGCCTACCGATCAGTATTTAGATACATACCGAATAACTTTATCTTCATAACTAGTAGTGATTCTACCTTATTGTATTGTCTTTTACACATAGAAATTCATTTGTAGTCCCTTGTGGTCTTGTGTAAATCTTCAAGATTAATACAAACCTAAGAGGAAGTAGGTCATCACCAATCATTGGGGTCGAACCTCTATACATCTTGGGGTTCTCTATTATTTATTGCTCATCATTACTAGGTTCTTGGCTCATTTATTATTCATTGATTGTTCTACTGAAAGCTCTCTAATTAATTAATTTGACTCCACGTTAGTTGGCTAAAAAACCAGTCAACATCTATAAATAAGGGTGCCCAACCCTTTCTTCTTTTTTCACCTTCTTCTTTACTTTACGCAGACCAGAGCCAACCCCAAAACCCTAAACCTTCTCCTCTCAATCTGTTCAAGAGCTAGTCCATACCCAAACTTCTGCGTATCACCACCTTCACACCACGAACACGTTTCTAGAGCCATACTCCTGCAACAAGTAAGTTTTCCAAACCTCTTTATTTAACTTAGCATTGTGTGTGAGGAATTTTTTTTCTTTTTCTGCGTTCCTGACTGTAGCTGCGGGTGGCCTATTGAAAAGATCTTTGGGTAGTATTTGCATGTTGTTTGAAACCAGGTTCGAATGAATGTCTTGGGTAGATCTAGGAATGGGTTGCTCGTATTAGCCTTTGATTTCGTGAAAATCCACCTCACGGTGTCTTTTTATGATTGATTTGTGTTTGGTGTTCTTAAAGAACACGAAGAATAGTTCTTGAAATTTTTGTTGAAAATTTTTCATTTCCTCGACACTTCTTGTTCTTCGATTTGCTTTATTTTATGGTTGGTGATTCTCACTGTTCGTTATTTTATACTGGTCGATACGATAAAAACGTATACAACGACCAGCGTTGTTCGGTGCTCTCACTCTTCCTTTCCCCCTTTTTAATGTACACACAGACCGCTGGGGAGGTGAACGCCGAGCTAATACCAACTTTCCCCAACAATCACCATGTAGAGGTACTAAACAGCCTAAAAAGACCCTTTCCTAGCCAACAATTATGGCCCAGACAAAGAATACTGCTCGTGCGGACGATGCACAAAATCCCCACGTGGCCCGCTATGCCACCGTCACTAGAAATCAAGAGGCACCGCCCACTGATGAAGGGCCAATCAGATCTGCCCAGGAGGAAGGCTCCGAGCAAGAATATGGCATGGAGATTTATACTAAGGCTATTTTAAATCCATCTCAAGAGACAGAAAAGCCCCCCTATACTCGGCTCCTGCTAGCACCATTTCCGACAAGCAGCTAAAGAACGTCAACGAGCATTTCAAATTTAGGAGTGCCACCATTCTCAAGCCCACCGCCCAGCAGAGGGTAGAGGATCATCTCGTGCCGAATAACCCAAATATATCCACATAATCAGGTGGTTCCACACATATATCACATATATGCCAAATATACATGTAATAGGACAAATTACGAAAATTTCCCTTTTAATCAGAAATGGGCCCACGTGCATATTTAATACACCTAAACATACATATCAAGTCATATTATATTATAACTCACATAATCATATAATGATATAAATATATATCACATAATCACATAATTTCCATAATTTGCCATCCTAGCCCCCTAATCAAGGCCCTAAGCCTTATTAGGTAATTTGGGATGTTACAACTATCCTCTCCTTACAGGAATTTTGTCATCGAAATTCTATCTTAACAGCTCAGGATATAGTTCCCACATATCTGATTCCAGTTCTCAGGTCGCTCCCTCGACCTTGATGTTCCTCTATAATACCTTAAATAAAGGTATGCTTTTGTTCCTCAGGACCTTATCCTTCTGTATAAAATCTGGACTGGCTACTCCTCATAGGATAACGCTGCCTCCAGTTCTAGATCTGTTGGTTTTTATTGATCAAATCAGAGATTATACGCAGCGGAACAACAATCAAATTGTTAGATTAATCCCATAATATTTCTAGATCTACTTCTTCACATGCATATATATATTGAATCAAGGACATGAACAGAAAAATTACCTCAGGTCCTTCCTTGCTGCTATCTTTTCGTATGGCTAAATCCTCGAGATCTCACACCAAGATCTTCCAAGATGTTCTCAGGCACACAAAGAATGAGTGTGGGCTCACTATACAAACAATAGGCAATAACTATTTATCAGATGTTCTCAACACATGAGATCTGATAAAGTTTGGACCTAGGTTTTGTGAAGAACAATGACTTTAGTTTTTGTCACTGTTCTCTTTCTCTGAGAGAGATTCCTAGATATTTTTCTATCCCTGAAAAGTTACGTTCTGTGAAAAATTGATATCCAATATTTAATAATATCCAATATATTAAAATATTTGTTATTTTAAACAAATTCAAAATAACTGATCAGTTATCAGATTTTTGTTTAAATAATAATATTTTAATCATATTAAAATATCTCATTATTTATTTAATATTTAAATAACTAAAATTGTAGAATCAAGAGACTGAGAAAACTCTCTTATGCGTGTAGCACAGTGCCTGTGCACTGTGCCACACGTGTACCACATGCCTGTGATGGCATGCGATTTTTTTCAATTTTTATTATTATTTAAATACCAAAAATCCCAAAAATAAATTAATTCAAAATTAATTATATTTTTGTTAAATCAAATAATTAATTAATTACTCATAATTAAACAATATTTATGTTTGATACATAGAAAAATATTTTACTTATCACATAAGTCCTTTTTGCCCATTTTTTGTATTTGCCTTTGACAGTGATTGTTTGAGCCATTTCGGGGACCATGGAACTATAACATTAAGCTCTAATAAATTGAAACTAAATAATTAAACTCTTTAATTATAATAGTTAATTTATTAATTCTGATATTACTCCACTATAAATTCAGAATTGCACTCTTTATGTTATAGATATACTTTTACAAAAATCTTTTTCTTAAGTCGTCCATTGATATAACCATCTTACAATAGTTCAACCCTCTAATTATTTAGTTCATAAATTAGAATGGAAGAATTACCATTTAACATTTCTAATTTACTTCTTATTCCTTAAGTACCATTAATTCACTAGTGAATAATTAATCTATAATCTAATTATAGATTTAAGCTCAAAATCATTCAGTTCCATAATTAACCCTTACGGGAACTTATATACGATCCGTTAGGAAAAATTAGATTCCATATTGTTGATACATGTTCCCAGCCATCCATGATATTAAATCTCCAAAACAAAAGTCATTAGCCTCATTCTTTGAAGATACCTTAACGAATGAATCAAAAGATTTAATAAACATGAACAGAAGTTCATGAACACTCAGGATTTAGGTTGATCTATAAATGATCATCAGTTATGATATGAATTACAAGTCTTTATTGTTAAATGGTTTTTGGATAAAGACTTTAATTCTCATCGGCCCATGTCATATATAATCATATTATATAAAGCACCTTTACCGAGATGTCTTTCCACATCAATAATCTGAATCTAGATTATTTGTATCATTATGATACTCAGTAAACCGTACTTACAACTCCAATTAAAGAATTCTATAACTTTAATTTGCTGTTGTTGACTATTTTTATTCATTCATGTGATCTTAATTCTCTCATACTATTACAAGATCACATCCTCAATAATGAATATGGAATTTTTCTGATATTTACAAAATTATTCAAACAAAAATTTAACAATCTAAATATGACAATAATAATAAACCATCGTATTTATTTATTCACAGAAAAAACAAATGTTTTTACATGCTTTTAGGACACACTCCTAACAATCTCCCACTTGTACTTAAAGCAAGTGAGGCATTTCTCTTAATCCCATATTACGTACATGACCCTCGAATTGCTTTGCTGGAAGCGTCTTCGTGAACGGGTCTGCAAGGTTGTATTCTGATACGACTTCAGAATGGACACATCTCCTTTATGTATGATTTCTTTGACTAACTGGTATTTGCGCTCTATATGCTTTCCCCTCTTGTGGCTTCTTGGTTCTTTAGAATTGGCCACTGCTCTACTATTGTCACAGTAAAGAACAAGTGGTTTCTCCACTTCTGGAACAACTTTCAGATCAGAGTAGAACCTTTTGAGTCACAGAGCCTCCATAGCTACTTCACAAGCCGCTATATACTCGGCTTCCATGGTGGAGTCTGTAATGCTGGTTTGCTTAATGCTTTTCCAGACTAATGCTCCTCCTCCAAGAATAAACACTGATCCAAAAGTCAATTTCTGAATATCTCTGTCTTATTTAAAATCAGAATCAGTGATGGCCACCATAGTCAGCCACGGTTCAAAGATGGCCACGACTACAATGAAGCTGACTCAGGCAGAGGAAATGCTGGCTGGAGGAACGAAGAGAGAGGTGGAGGCAGGAGCCCCCCACCTAGAGAAGACCGACCAGCAGGTCATAACGCTGGGGGGCAGCCCAGGCAGAATAACGTCTTCAGTCGGCTCGGAGTTAGCGAGCAGCGGCGAAGAGACGATGATTTGAGGGATATACTCAACGACCGCCGAGAAAGGCACGATGAGTGTATTCCCTCGGCACCAGAAGCCCTAGCAATCCCAGAAGTTGTTCAAGCTCAAATCGATGCCCTGAACCAGGCTGTGCAGCAGCTGGTCGGGGGACAAACATCACACATTGAGTACGATTGGAGGAGAGGCACCCCTTTCGTACAGAGGATTGTTGTGGCAGAAACCCCCAGTAAGTTCAAGATGCCAACACTGTCGAATTTCGACGGGTATGAAGACCCAGTATCTCATGTCAACAAGTTTGAGATACAAATGGACATTCAGAAAGTCTCTGAAGATGCTCACTACAGGATCTTCCCAGCGACACTTTCTGATGCTGCCCAGGAGTGGTTCTTTAAGTTCCCTCCTGCAAGTATAGTATCCTGGGACATGTTCGTGAAGGAGTTTTACGGACAGTTCTATGCGGGTCGTGTGCACCCCAATGAGTCGAACCAACTGGTCGAGATACGCCAGAAAGAGGGAGAGCCCTTGAAAGAATACGTTCAGCGCTTTATGCGAGCTGCAGCTGGAGCCAAGACAGTAGGTGATGACGGCAAGATGATGGCCCTAACTGCTGGGGTTAGGCGCCATTCTCCCCGCTGGAGTAGCCTCAGAAAGCATGGGGTTAAAAGTACCCAGGAGTTTTTAGATCGAGCTGATCGATATATTAAGCTCGAGGACGCGATTTCCAATGAAGGGAAATCGTCAGCAAAAGACAAGGGGCCCAAGGAAGAACCCGCCAAAGCCGCCAACGGGTTGAAGCCCAATGGCAACGACAAAGGCAGCGGAAATGGAAATGGTAAGAATGGTGGAAAGCGGGCTAGCAATGAACCCTCGACATCCGAGAGTAAACGCCCCAAAGGTAATCGGTATGAACCGAGATTCACCAATTACACTGCCCTTGTTGAAAGCCGAGTCGAGGTCTACCAGGCAACCAGCTCAAGCGTGCCCTACAAGCGACCCGCACCCATAAGAAAAGATATCTCCAAGAGAGATTCAACAAAGTTCAGTCGTTTTCATAACGACTACGGGCACGAAACTAATGAGTGTAACCAGCTGAAGGACGAAATTGAGTTCCTGATAAGACAGAGACATTTAAGAAGATATGTGCGAGCTGCGGGAGGTTCTCAGCAAGAGGCTCAAGGTGGCAATGAGTCGACGCCTACACACCAACGCTCGCCACCTTTACAGCCAGCTCCCGTGGCAGGTACCCTACTCACCATCTGCGGAGGCCCACATCTTGCAGGAGATAGTGGGAAAGCGAGGGAACGATATGCTCGGACCTTGCGCCACGACCAGGACATCGAGATGATGAGTGTTGAGGATCGAGCACCAAAAAAGGCTCGAACAGAGGAGGATCTCATCACCTTCTCTGACGACGATGCCCAGCACGTGTGATTCCTACACTCTGATCTGCTGGTCATGGACGTACAGATCACGAACATGATGGTGAAAAGGGTGTTGGTCGATACAGGAATTTCGGTCAACATCCTATATAAATCCTCGCTGGAAAGGATGAAGTTATCCGTGAAAGACCTGGAGCCATGCAACCAAACCATTTTATGGTTTTTCCGGAGAAGGGCTCGCCCCAGTAGGGACGATTAGACTCCCAGTCACGGCAGGAACTGCACCTGCTAACAGGACATTACTCACTACTTTTATAGTAGTTAATTGTCCTTTAGCGTACAACGCTGTGATAGGGAGACCAATTCAGGTCGACCTGCGAGCTGTCACTTCTATATGGCACCTCGCTATGAAATTCCCAACAGACGTAGGGGTAGGATGTGTGTTGGGAAACCAGAGGGAAGCGAGGGAGTGCTACAACGCCTTGATCACCAAGGCAAAGAAGGGTGTATCGAGAGATTTCACCAAGAAGGAGTTGCAAATGGAAACTGATGTTCTGGCCTGCTCAGGTGATATTCTCACCAAATAGGGCGTTGCCCAAAGTGAGGATAGGGACTTAGATCCGCGCTTTGGGGATTTTGAAGAAGAAGTGGGACTCATCGAGGAACTTGAAGAGGTCCAACTCAATGAGGAAAATCCGACCAGAGTTGTGAAAGTCGGTAAAAACTTAGAGACAACAATAAAACAAGCACTGGGGGAGTTCTTAAGGAGGCACCAGGATGTCTTTTCCTGGTCGGATAAAGACATGGTCAGGATAAATCCTGCAGTCATCAGCCATGTCCTGAACATCGACAAAATTTTTCCACCAGTGCAATAAAAAAGAAGGCTGCTAGACAAAGATAGATCAAAGGCCTTGAAGGAGGAAGTCAAGAAGCTGAAGGAGAATGGATTCATCAGGGTGGCGTTTTATCCATTGTGGGTCTCTAATCCCGTACTAGTGCCCAAGCCGAATGGCAAGTGGCGTACGAGCGTGGATTTTACAGACCTAAATTAAGCCTGCCCCAAAGACTGTTTCCCACTCCCGAGGATCAACCAGCTGATTGTTGCCACTGTAGGGCATGAGATCCTCTCATTCATGGATGCATACTCCGGGTATAATAAAATCAGTATGCATCCCCCTGATGAGGATCACACTAGCTTTCAAACTGATACAGGGCTCTACTGTTACAAGGTGATGCCCTTCGGTTTGAAAAATGCTGGTGCGACTTACCAGAGACTCGTCAACCACATGTTCAAGGAGCTGATCGGCACAAACATGGAGGTTTACGTCGAAGACATGCTGGTTAAGTTGAAGAAAGCAGAAGGGCATGTAAGGGATTTACAGGAATGCTTCAACGTCCTGAATAAATATAGGATGAAGTTAAATCCCCTTAAATGCTCCTTCGGAGTAGGATCAGGGAAGTTCTTGGGATTTATAGTTAACTCAAGAGGAATTGAAGCTAATCCCAAGAAAATAAAAGCCATGATCGAGATGAAGTCGCCAGTCAAGATTAAGGATGTCCAAAGCCTGACCGGGAGGATTGCTGCTCTCAGTAGATTCATTTCGAAATCGACAGACAAGTGCGTCCCTTTTTCAACCTACTCAGAGGCAATAAGAAATTTGAATGGACAGATGAGTGCGAATAAGCCTTTCAAGCACTAAAAACACATATGGCGCAACCACCCATCCTGTCAAAGCTGGTTGATAAAGATACTTTGTTCATCTACCTGACAATCACGGATTTCGCTGCTAGTGCTGTTCTAGTAAGAGAAGAAGAAGGTGTGCAGAAGGTTGTCTATTATGTAAGCAAAAGGCTGATCGGAGCAGAGTTGAGGTATCCCCCCATTGAAAGGTTAGCTTATTGATTGGTTTTGGCCTCTAGGAAGCTGCGGCCTTACTTCCAAGCTCATCCAATTACAGTCTTAACCGACCAACCTCTTTGACAAGTCCTGCAAAAGCCAGAGGCTGCAGAAAGATTACTAAAGTGGGCAGTCGTACTAGTGCAGTTCGACATATCTTATTTGCCGCGAGCAGCGATAAAAGGACAAGTCTTGGTCGACTTCATTGCCGAATTCACATAGCTCGCGGGTGGTGAGCAGACTGAAGAGCCCAGCGATCCTGAATGTCAAATCCAAGCACCCTCGTGGAAATTGTTCACAAACGGTTCATCTAATGAATCCCACGCAGGAGCAGGAGTGATATTGATAACGCCAGAAGGGCATCGATTTCACTGTGCAATCAGATTTGACTTCACTGCTTCTAACAATGAGGTCGAATATGAAGCACTACTCGCTGGATTGCGGTTAGCCAAGGATATGAACATAAAAGTGCTTGACATCTATAGCGATTCACAACAGGTGGTGAATCAAGTCTTGGAAGAGTACCAGGCGCGAGGTTTGAAGATGGTCGCCTATCTGAACAAAGCAAAGGATCTATTAGCCCAGTTCGACAGATACACTCTCCAACAAGTACCTCGCGATCAGAATTCCAACACGGACGCTTTGGCAAAGTTGGCAAGTGCAAAGGATGCTGATACTCTGAACATAGTGCCAATCGAGCGCCTATCGGCACCAAGCAGTAGAAATCACTCTGGTCATCCAGATGGCATACATGGATAACACCATATGTAGAGTATATGTCAAGCAGCGTGCTACCAGCGGACAGAAACAAAGCCAGGACCCTTCAGCGACAAGTTGTTAGGTATATCTTGGTCGATGGGATCCCGTACAGAAGGGGATACTCACTGCCACTTCTTAGATGTATTACCAAGGAAAAATCCAAAGAATTGATGAAAGAGGTGCACAAAGTTTTTTGCGGGGACCACGCTGGGGGGTAAAGTCTGTAAAAAAAGATCCTAAGGCAGGGCTATTTCTGGCCAACCATGAATGAAGACTCAATGGAGTTCGTGTGGAGGTGTGACAAGTGTTAGAGATTTTCTAAAATCCCACAAGCAGCTCCCAACGAGTTAAAGCAAATGCAGAGTCCATGGCCCTTCGCAGTTTGGGGAATAGATCTAATTGAATCTTTGCCTACAGGAAAAGGTGGTGTAAAGTATGCAGTGGTTGCCGTCGACTACTTCACCAAATGGGTTAAGGCTGAGCCACTCGCAACCATAACAACCAAGAAAGTGCTTGACTTCGTAATCAAGAACGTCATTTGTCGCTATGGATTACCAAGGAAGATAGTCTCGGATAACGGCACCCAGTTTGACAGTGATCTGATAAGTATATTTTTGTATATAGTTTACCTTTCTACTTATCAGATTTTGTGTTCATAAGTAGTGTGTTTGGGGATAGTTAGAATCATTTTGTTAATTTGTTTCATTTAATCTAAATCATTATTTTTAAGGATATTTGTATATTTTTGATGATTTTTGGTTGAATGATGATTTTGTAGGATTCTAACCATTGGAGTAAAGTGTTAAAGAGAAGAAAAATCGAGAAAAGAACAAAAGTACAGAAATATGAGAGCTTGCCGCTACAGGGAAAAGTCCCTGCCGCTACAAGAGAAACAGAGAGTCTCGTGCCGCGGCAAGGAAAGTTGCATATCGCGGCACGAAAAGCCTATATCGCATATCTGAAGCCTCGTGCCGCGGCAAGGAAATATGGCTGCTGCGGCACGCGTTTGAATTCAGAATTAAATTCGATTTTTCTTAATTTTTGGACGGGAAATAAAAGGGGGATTAGGTCATATTCGTAAAGAAGTTTTAGATACACGATTTTAGAGAGAGGAACACAGAGAGAGCGCAGGAGAAGAAGGACGATCGCATTCAACTTTTTCAATAGTTTTCTTCTTCTCTAAACTCTTCTATTCTTTGATTTTGGTTATGTTTTTCATCATGATTGTTGGCTAAGTTTCTTTTAGGTTAAGGGTTATTCAAAACCCAGACATGAATGTTTGATTTGAGATGTGAATATTGTTCTTGATTTCCATAATGTTAAATTGCTTCTATTCTTCTATGCCTATTGTATGAAATATTGTGATTCCTTGTTAGGGTGTACAACTAATTAGGGCTTGCATTATTTTACTGTCATCTTAGAATTTCTATTCACCTAATAGTTTAGGATTCTAAATGTTTGTGATAAATTGCAATTGATGATGTGGTCAAAAGCATTGTTGATTGTGATGAAGAATAGAACCTAGGTTAAATGAATTAAATGCTTCATTGATTTATTGCCTAGATTAACCTATCTCCACTGTTGTTAATGCTTTTACTAAATTGAATGAATCGTATGCTTAATAGGTTTGTTGTTTGGTAAAAAGAATTAATTATTGAGCGCTTAGCCGTAATTGATTGTGATAGGGAGATTGGGATAATTGACTGCTTAAGCGTTATCTGCAGGGTTAATAGTTTAATTGGGAATCGGAATAATATTCATTATTGATATTCATGCATGATTGTCTGAGGTGGAGAATAATTCTTAACTGTCTTTAAAATCGTTGTTAATCTCTTCTTGCTATCAATTGTTTTCTTAATTCTTGCTTTTACTTTTACTTTCCAAAACCCCCTTTCCAATTTAACTTTGTTAAGCTTTTGTGAACAATAAACTGAATATAGTTCCCTTGGGTTCGGCCTCTATTTGCCGTTATACTAAATAATTGGTTTTAGAGTAAATAAAATATTTGTTAAATTTGGTACGCAACACGACACGCATCAAATTTTTGGCGCCGTTGCCGGGGAACTATTTGATTCTTTTTATTATTCATATTGGTTTACGCTTACTAACTTGATTTCTCTTGGCATCTCAGAGTTATATGTCTGGCGAAGACACTCAGAACAGGTTGGAGGCAATCAAACAGTATCTTGCTACTTCATCTTCTTCTCGGACTTCGCGGACTATTACTGATAATCCACTCTTTCAACGTCTTGCTCATCAAGTGGATCCTGTGAAAGTGCCCTTACCATCTCACGACTCAGATTCAAACGATTCTATTACATCTTACAGAGATATGGCACAAAATAGGACGTTGAAAGAGTTGGCTGCACCAGATATTGATCAACAACTGCTATGCATTCAATATGCACCTCTTGATGTGAATTTTGAGCTTAAGTCGGGCCTCATTCATCTATTGCCATCGTTCCATGGGCTGCTTGGTGAGGATCCGAATAATCATCTCAAGGAGTTCCATATTGTATGCTCCAGTATGAAGCCAGCCTCAGTGACAGAAGAACAAATAAAACTCCGAGCTTTTCCTTTCTCTCTAAAGGATTCAGCAAAGGAGTGGCTGTATTATCTCCCCCCTGGTACTGTGGAGACCTGGAACACTATGAAGACCTTGTTTTTGGAGCGGTATTTTCCAGCGTCTAAAGTGGGGAGTATAAGGATAGAAATTTGTGGCATCAGGCAGGCTGTGGGAGAATCACTCTATGATTACTGGGAGCGCTTTAAGTGGTTGTGTGCTAGTTGTCCTCACCATCAGATCAGTGAGCAACTATTGATTCAATATTTCTATGAGGGATTACTGCCGTTGGACAGGAGTATGATTGATGCAGCCAGTGGAGGGGCACTAGTGGACAAGACTCCTGCAGCAGCCAGGAGCTTGATTTCTAATATGGCAGCTAATTCCCACAACAGTTTGGTACTCGCCAGGGTTAACAAGGTGCAAACTTCTGTTGATAATCAACTTGGTCAACAGATAGCTCAACTGACTTCAGTGGTACAACAACTAGCTTTGGGCCAACAGGTGCGGCCATGTGGAATCTGTCAAGTAGTGGGGCACCCTACTGATACGTGCCCCACTCTAGTAGAGGGATAAACTGAGGGTGTTAATGCTGTGGGAAATTTTCCTGGTCAATTACGTCAGATGTATTATGAACCATTTTCACAAACTTATAATCCTGGTTGGCGTGATCATCCAAACCTTCGATATGGGAATCATCAACAAATAGCTCAACAACCAACAGCAGCAAGACCACCTGGTTTCACTACACAACAGAGGTCTCAAAATAATTATGTACCTAGACCATCACAACCACCGCAGGCTGCTCCACCACCAAGTGCTAAACCTTCTACTGAGGATTTAATCAATGCCCTTGCCACAAATACTCTTCAATTTCAGCAAACCACCCAAGCTTCCATCAAGAGTTTGGAGAATCAGGTGGGACAATTAGCGGCATCATATAACCGGTTGGAGGCTCATCTGTCAAATAAATTGCCTTCACAACCTGAGATGAATCCCAAGGAGAATGCTAGTGCAGTAACCTTGCGTAGTGGGACGCAATATGATCCACCTAATCCTCCAATGCCCAGTAAATTGTCATCCAAGCCACAAGTTGATTGCTCAGTTAATGAAGATGTTCCTCCAAAAGCAACCACCCCTACACAACTCAGCCCTAAGCCTACTATTGTCATTCCACCTCCATTCCCAAGCAGACTGAAAAAGACTAAAAAGGAAGAGGTTGATAAGGAGATTCTTGATACATTCCGAAAGGTAGAAGTGAATATTCCTCTTCTTGACGCTATTAAACAAGTGCCGCGCTATGCCAAGTTTCTGAAAGAGTTGTGCACTAATAAGCGTAAGTTGAGGGGTAATGAAAAAGTTAGTGTGGGGGAGAATGTTTCCGCAGTTCTACAAAAGAAGCTTCCACCAAAGTGTAAGGATCCTGGTACTTTTACTATCCCGTGCACTATTGGGAATAAAAGAATTGAGCGGTGTATGTTGGATTTGGGAGCCTCTATCAATGTCATGCCATTCTCTATTTATGCTTCATTGAATCTCGGTCCACTTGAAGAAACAGGGGTGGTTATTCAACTTGCTGATAGGTCGAATGCTTATCCCAGGGGTGTAATAGAAGATATTTTAGTTCAAGTAAATGAATTGGTGTTTCCGGCTGATTTTTATGTTCTTGATATGGAAGATGAATCTATTCCGTGCTCCACTCCAATTTTGTTGGGGAGACCATTCATGAAGATTGCAAGAACTAAGATTGATGTGCATGACGGTACGTTGACCATGGAATTTGATGGGGAGACAATTCGATTTAATATTTTTGAGGCTATGAGGTATCCAAGTGATGTACATGCTGTTTACTCTCTTGATGTGTTGGATATTCTTTCTCAACGAGTTTTAGATTTGCATAGTGAAGATGATTTGGAGGTTGCGTTGAGAGAGCATCTTGTGTTGACCGATGAAGATTTGTCTCATGAGATCATGGATGTCATAACCACACTCAATAGTGGTTTTGACAAGACTTTTAAGAAGGTTGCATTTCTTAATTTGCCGATTTCTAATGAGAAATTGCAGCCATCAATTATTCAAGCTCCTACACTTGAATTGAAGCCTCTTCCGGAGCATCTCAAATATGTTTACTTGGGGAAGAACGAGACACTTCCTGTTATAATTGCAAGAAATCTTAACCAAGGTCAAGAAGAAAAATTAATGAGAGTACTCCGAGAGTATAAAACAGCCATTGGTTGGTCTATTGCGGATATTAAGGGGATTAGCCCTTCCATGTGCATGCACCGAATTTTACTTGAAGAAGGGTTTAAACCAACACGTGAGGCGCAACGAAGATTAAACCCACCAATGATGGAAGTTGTGAAGAAGGAGATTCTGAAGCTCCTTAGTGTGGGTGTGATTTACCCAATCTCTGACAGTAAATGGGTGAGTCCAGTTCAAGTGGTACCCAAGAAGTCTGGCATTACTGTGGTGAAGAATAATGAGAATGAGCAGGTTCCAACTCGAGTTCAAACAGGGTGGCGGGTATGTATTGATTACCGCAAGCTAAATTCGACAACTCGGAAGGATCACTTCCCCCTACCATTCATTGATCAGATGCTCGAGAGATTGGCTGGCCACTCCTATTACTGTTTCTTAGATGGTTATTCGGGGTATAATCAGATTGTCATAGCCCCAGAAGACCAGGAGAAGACGACCTTCACATGTCCCTTTGGCACATTTGCTTTTCGGAGAATGCCATTCGGTTTATGCAACGCTTCTGCTACATTTCAGAGATGTATGGTTAGTATCTTTTCATATTACATTGAGAGCATTATTGAGGTGTTCATGGATGATTTCAGTGTATATGGCGATTCATTTGATAAATGCCTGCATAATCTTACTTTGGTTCTCAAACGCTGCATTGAGACCAATCTAGTTTTGAATTGGGAGAAATGCCATTTTATGGTACAGCAGGGGATTGTTTTGGGACATGTTATCTCGGAAAAAGGAAATGAAGTGGACAAGGCCAAAGTTGATCTCATTTGGTCTTTACCATCTCCATTTAGTGTCAAGGAAATACGGTCGTTTCTTGGTCATGCGGGTTTCTATCGAAGATTTATAAAGGACTTCTCTAAAATCTCTACACCACTGTGCAAGCTCCTCCAAAAAGATGTTAAGTTCGAGTTTGATGAGAAGTGTCTACTGGCCTTTAACATATTAAAAGAGTCTCTAACTACAGCTCCTATAATTCAGCCACCGAATTGGGAGTTACCATTTGAACTCATGTGTGATGCAAGTGACTATGCCGTGGGCGCTGTTCTTGGGCAGTGAGTTGACAAGCTTCCTCACGTGATTTACTATGCTTCTAGAACTCTAAATGATGCACAGTTAAATTACTCTACCACTGAGAAGGAACTATTGGCGGTTATCTTTGCTTTGGAGAAGTTTCGTTCTTATTTGATTGGGACGAAAGTAATTATATACACCGACCATGCTGCTCTTAAATATTTGCTAGCAAAGAAGGAGGCAAAACCAAGACTTATTCGGTGGATTTTATTGTTACAAGAGTTTGACTTGGAGATAAAAGATAAAAGCGGCTCGAAAAATCTAGTGGCTGATCACTTGAGTCGGTTGATTCGGGAGGAGGAGTTCTTACCATTGCATGAGCGGTTTCTAGATGAGCAACTCCTCGCCATGCAAGAAGTTATTCCTTGGTATGCCGACATTGTAAACTACCTTGCTTCAAAGGAGTTACCAAGTGATCTCACACAAGCACAACGAAACAAGATTAAGCATGATGCTCGCCACTATATATGGAATGAACCTTATCTTTGGAAGCATTGTACTGATCAAATTATTCGCAGGTGTGTACCGGAATCTGAATTTCGTTCCATCCTTGCTTTTTGTCATGCTTATGCTTGTGGTGGACACTTTGGACCTAAGAGGACAGCTCGTAAGATATTTGACAGCGGTTTCTATTGGCCCACAATTTTCAAAGATGCTTATGCTTATTGTATGGCATGTGATCGTTGTCAACGAGTTGGTAACATGACGGCCAAGGATCAAATGCCTCAAACTCCCATTTTAATTCTTGAGATCTTTGATGTTTGGGGTATGGATTTCATGGGACCATTCCCATCCTCTTTCGGCTATGAATATATTTTATTGGCAGTAGACTACGTGTCTAAATGGGTGGAAGCAATTGCAACTAGAACGGATAATTCAAAAACAGTAGTGGATTTCATTCGCTCCAACATTTTTGTGCGTTTTGGTACACCTAAGGCTATACTTAGTGATCGAGGCACTCATTTTTGTAACAAGAGTATAGAAGCACTGTTTCGACGCTATAGTGTAACGCACAAGGTGACAGTTGCTTATCATCCACAAGCCAACGGGCAAGCGGAGGTTTCTAATCGTGAAATCAAATTGATCCTTGAGAAAACTGTAAATCCAAACCGGAAAGATTGGAGTACAAGGCTTGATGATGCCTTGTGGGCGTATTGAACGGCATATAAAACACCTATCGGTATGTCACCTTATCGGTTGGTGTATGGTAAACCTTGCCATCTACCAGTGGAGCTAGAGCACAAGGCGTGGTGGGCTGTAAAGAAGTGTAGCATGGACATGGTTGCTGTAGGACAACAAAGAATGCTTCAATTGCATGAGTTAGAAGAAATATGCAATGAAGCATATGAGAGTTCGAAAATCTACAAGGAGAAAACCAAAGCTTTTCATGTACAAACATATTCTTCGGAAGAGCTTTGTGGAAGGTCAGAAAGTTCTCATGTATCACTCTCGCCTTAAACTCTTTCCTGGGAAGTTGAAGTCTCGCTGGTTAGGTCCGTTCATTGTTACCAAGGTTTTTCCTCATGGAGCGGTCGAAGTTGTAAGTCCGAGTACCGGAAAGTCTTTCAAGGTGAATGGCCAGAGATTGAAGCCTTATTATGAGTCAATGGCCGAGGAGGAGCAAGTTCATGTGATGTACCTTGAAGACCCAGTTTATGTTGATGAAGATTGAAGTTCTGAGTCGAGCTAGCGACGTTAAACGTAGCCATCTTTATTGTTTTCAGTTTTAGTTATTTTCTTTATTTTTTATTTTTCAGTTGAACATTTAGTATTTCAATTTTATGTACTCTGATTCTCTCTTTAAACCGTGAAAAACGTGAAAAAAAAAGGCACTCTTGCCGCGGCACGTACCAAAACCCCACAACCCGAGAGCCTCTCGCCGCGGCAACAACAACGACCTGTCGTGGCACGAGAGGAATTCCCCAAGACAGAAAGGAGTTTGCCGCGGCACATAAAATCCTTGCCGCGGCACGTGATCGAGCCCCACAAACAGAGAGCAACGTGCCGCGGTACAGAAAGTTGCCTGCCGCGGCACGTTACTAGTACCCCTAAGCCGAGCCTTCCCTGCCGCGGCACATAAACATGCTTGCCGCGGCACGTGCCCAGAAATCCTTAAAACCCCTTTTTCTTTCATTTTTCCCATTTTCTCACCTATCACTCTCCCTCTTACCTTCTAAAAACTACCCACCGATTTTGTCATCCCCATTCTCCATCTTCATTCCTCTCCTCTCCATCCTTAGCAACAATAATCCCATTCCTAAATCCTCATCTTCCTCATCAATCTTACCCATTTACCCATCCTCCACCATACCCATTCCTAAACTTTTCCTCAAAATTCACCACATCATTTGCCACCCACTCTTCTTCTCTTCAATTCATGCTCATTTGGAAGTCTTTGCAAGGGATCAAGGAGTAATCAAGCACATTATCACAGTTTTTAACTAGATTCAAGGTAATATTCTCATTTGCCCCCCCCCCCCTCCCTTTGTTTGAGACTTGGCATCATTCAAACCCATTATTAGAGAGGACGGGTTTTGTTGGATCTCTTTTTGTGATAATACTTCCTGTGGTGAAACTGCTTATCTGTTGATTTAATCTGCATCTGGGGGTAATTGTTCAAGCTATAATTTTGTGATCCTTGGAGTTTTAAAGTGTGCACACCACCTGTTCGACGAAATGCATCAGTGAGTTGCATAGTCACATTTGAAGGTTATACATTGTCTGCTCTGTGATGTGTCATTCATTGTTGATTTTTATCACCTTAAAGACCTTCATCCTCCAATTTTGCCTGTGCTATAATGTCAAGCAAGCGGTCACGAACCGAAGCAGGGCCGTCGAACACAGCCAAAGTCAAATATGATACCAAGAAATTCACCTCCAAAGAAGCTTTCGAAAGTTATAAAGAGGCAATTGATAAGAAGAAAGCTTGGGTGGCTGAGAGGGGCTTCGATCTAGACATGCATCACCCTTATCCGAGGTTGATGAGTATAATTGAACAAAGGGGCTGGCAAAAACTATGTGCTCAACCACAGCCTGCAGTAGTATCCGTAGTTCGTGAGTTTTATGCCAATGCCATTAATCGCAAGAACTTACAGGTGGTGGTTCGGGGTGTTCCTATTGCTTATTCAGCTTCTGCTATAAACCGTTACTACGGTTTGCCGGACATTCCAGATGATGAGTTCAATGCCTCTGAACATAACTTGGATCCTGATGCCATTATTCAGGCTATTGGCATTCGAGAAGCACGGTGGAGGACGACAGAGAATGCCTTGTCACACAAACTGGAGTCCAAATATATGGACTATGAACTCAAGGCGTGGCACCGTTTTGTTGGGGCAAAATTGTTCCCCACAAAACACTTTGGGACAGTGGACGTGGCGTATGGGAACTTGTTGTACGCCATTGTCACCAACAAGTCTATCGATGTTGGCAAGATCATCCACGCCTCTATTCTGAAGAGTATGGCTAGCACACAGTACGGGTTCTACCATCCTTCCCTCATCACCGACTTATGCAGGCAAGCCGGTGTGCGCTGGAATGATAATGAAGAGGTCTTAAACCCAATGCACATTATTGACAGAAATACTATTCAGAGATTTGACAAGCCCACTGCCACATCATCCGCACAACCTGATAATGTTCCCAATGTACCTGTGCAACCTCAAACAGGCCGGTCCAGGTCACTCGGTGATCGGGTTGCCGCCATGGAGACGGAACTTTACCGAGCTCGCATTGACATGCGAGCATATCATGATGAAATGGTCTCCCACAACCAACGGATGATGGAGTTTGCTGCTTATCAAGACCTATGCTTCAAGATGCAGCACACCCATCTAGGGGCGGATATGTCTGCATTCCCACCGGCCCCAATGTGGCTGCCACCGTATCCTCCAGCTGTTCCAGTGCAGCCGAGTCACACTCAGGAATATGGAGATGCTGATGAGGCAGGTGGCACAGAGGACTTCAACTATGATGAAGATGACACTTTTAGTCGCAACTGATGAGGGAGTTTTTCTTTTTTCTTATTTTCTTATTTTTCTTTTATTTTCTTTTCTTATTTTTCTTTTATTTACTGTTCTTGTCTCAATTTGTACTTATCTCCATTGAGGACAATGTTCAATTTAAGTGTGGGGGACGGGTAACAAATTGTTTGTCTAGTTAATTGTCTTTGTTTATAAGTGTTTGTGTGTGTGTTGTTTTGTCTTGTGTCTTGGGCTGGTCTTATTGAATGCAATGGTCGATGATGAGTTTATGAGTGACACTAAACTTGAATGCTAGAAGATGATGGATAGATTATGATTCGTGTGATTGACTCCTGTTTTGATGACTACTTGAATTTGTGATTTAAATAGCGATTTATTACAGTTAGATTTGCTACTTACTTGTTTTAGGAATAGTTTATGCATGTCGAAAAAAAATAAGAAAGAAATATAGATATATACAACTTAGTCCCCGCCGCTCTAGAACACATTGGTTGATTGCTCGAGGCGAAATCATAAGTGCACAGAATTAGGAAAATGATAAAGGAAATCTCTTTGGATCGTTTGAGCCTTTCAAGCCTACCTTATCAATAATGTATCCTTAGTTCCCTGTTTTGAGCCTTATTGACCATATATTTTTTTGATGAAAACTCATTACTTAACCCTAAACTTCTTTCTTTTTCTTTATCTGTGTTGATGACCCATTGTACCATGGCTTAGCTAGTTAAATTTCTACTATGGGATGAGAGGTTATATGAAAAAAAAAGAGAAGAAAGAAAGAAAAAAGAGAAGTATAGTAAGAGTTTCTGTAAATGATGTGGTTATAAGTGTAAAGATCTCCTATTTATCCCCAAGAAATATGTTAAAAGCAAAAAGAGAAAAAGAAAAGAAATTTTTTTTTTTTTTCCTTGCATGAAAATAAGTGTGGGGGAAAATAGAGAGATCAACAATGTATGAACTTTATGAGGGAATTGTTGAAGAAGATCCAAAGTAGAAATAGAAAAAGTATATATTAGGTATGCTATGGTGCAATATGAGCCTAAAATGTATCCTTCTCATCTACCCTGCACCCTAACCATACATTACAAGCTGATAAAGACCTTTTGATTTTTGATTCTGTGTGTTTATATTAGTGGAGAGTAATTGGTTATTGTCTATGGAGTGGTTGTCCTTTATTTATATATACTCATTTTCTAATGAGGGGCTAGTTTTCTAAAAAAAAGAAATATATGAATAAAACGACATGTATAAATTCATCTTGATCCAAGTGAGCTGGTAAGTATGACTGTTATAACTCGTGGTTTAAGACAAATTTCAAGTGGTTCATCAATTTAGGAGTTGAAAATCTGATGGTTAAGAAATTCAAAGTCACTATAGCATAATATTTTAGTGTAATTATCTGAGACAATCATCGTATTCAGTGAGACCGCCTTTGTGTTAGTTTTTTTTAGTTTTGTTTAGAGTCTAGTGGGTTTGCTAAGGGACTAGCAAAGTTCAAGTGTGGGGGAATTTGATAAGTATATTTTTGTATATAGTTTACCTTTCTACTTATCAGATTTTGTGTTCATAAGTAGTGTGTTTGGGGATAGTTAGAATCGTTTTGTTAATTTGTTTCATTTAATCTAAATCATTATTTTTAAGGATATTTGTATATTTTTGATGATTTTTGGTTGAATGATGATTTTGTAGGATTCTAACCATTGGAGTAAAGTGTTAAAGAGAAGAAAAATCGAGAAAAGAACAAAAGTACAGAAATCTGAGAGCTTGCCGCTACAGGGAAAAGTCCCTGCCGCTACAAGAGAAACAGAGAGTCTCGTGCCGCGGCAAGGAAAGTTGCATGCCGCGGCACGAAAAGCCTATATCGCATATCTGAAGCCTCGTGCCACGGCAAGGAAATATGGCTGCCACGGCACGCGTTTGAATTCAGAATTAAATTCGATTTTTCTTAATTTTTGGACGGGAAATAAAAGGGGGATTAGGTCATATTCGTAAAGAAGTTTTAGATACACGATTTTAGAGAGAGGAACACAGAGAGAGCGCAGGAGAAGAAGGACGATCGCATTCAACTTTTTCAATAGTTTTCTTCTTCTCTAAACTCTTCTATTCTTTGATTTTGGTTATGTTTTTCATCATGATTGTTGGCTAAGTTTCTTTTAGGTTAAGGGTTATTCAAAACCCAGACATGAATGTTTGATTTGAGATGTGAATATTGTTCTTGATTTCCATAATGTTAAATTGCTTCTATTCTTCTATGCCTATTGTATGAAATATTGTGATTCCTTGTTAGGGTGTACAACTAATTAGGGCTTGCATTATTTTACTGTCATCTTAGAATTTCTATTCACCTAATAGTTTAGGATTCTAAATGTTTGTGATAAATTGCAATTGATGATGTGGTCAAAAGCATTGTTGATTGTGATGAAGAATAGAACCTAGGTTAAATGAATTAAATGCTTCATTGATTTATTGCCTAGATTAACCTATCTCCACTGTTGTTAATGCTTTTACTAAATTGAATGAATCGTATGCTTAATAGGTTTGTTGTTTGGTAAAAAGAATTAATTATTGAGCGCTTAGCCGTAATTGATTGTGATAGGGAGATTGGGATAATTGACTGCTTAAGCGTTATCTGCAGGGTTAATAGTTTAATTGGGAATCGGAATAATATTCATTATTGATATTCATGCATGATTGTCTGAGGTGGAGAATAATTCTTAACTGTCTTTAAAATCGTTGTTAATCTCTTCTTGCTATCAATTGTTTTCTTAATTCTTGCTTTTACTTTTACTTTCCAAAACCCCCTTTCCAATTTAACTTTGTTAAGCTTTTGTGAATAATAAACTGAATATAGTTCCCTTGGGTTCGGCCTCTATTTGCCGTTATACTAAATAATTGGTTTTAGAGTAAATAAAATATTTGTTAAATTTGGTACGCAATACGACACGCATCATGATCTATTCACGGACTTCTACAAACAGCATGATATTATCAAAAGCTTTTCTTCAATCGCTCATCCCCAAGTGAATGGGCAAGTCGAAGCAGTTAACAAAACGTTGAAGGATACCCTGAAGAAAAGACTTGAAGAAGCTAAGGGAGCATGGCCAGAGCAGTTGCCTGAAGTTCTTTGGTCATACAGAACTTCCCACCGAACAGCAACAGGTCATATCCTGTTTTCCTTGGTGTACGGGTATGAAGCTATGTTGCCTATCGAGTTAGATCCACCCTCGCACCGCAGATTGACATACGACCAAGACTCTAACAGCGAGCTATTGATGGAATCCCTGGATTCAATTGATGAGAAGCGTGCACAAGCTTAGCCCCAAGTAGCTGCGTACCAGCAAAAGGTTGCCTGGTATTTCAACTCTAAAGTGCGAGAAATAAAATTCAGTGTTGGAGACCTCGTACTCCGAAGAGTTTTTCTAAACACCCGCGACCAAGCTGCTAGAGTACTCGGGCCTAATTGGGAAGGGCCATACCAGATTGATGAGGTCCTTCACCCAGACACTTATAAACTTGCACGCTTAAATGGAGATCTCCTTCCTCACTATTGGAATGGAGAACACCTGCGCAAGTATTACCAATGAACAATTCTTCTTAAAGAATTGGCTTGTATAAATTTTTCTTTTTACAAGTTTTGAAAAAGTGTAAGATCTTATTGATCACTCGTACAGATGTGTTTAGTCCATTTATTACGAGAAATAAAAGGGACTGTGCGCATCCAGTCATTTCTTGCCAACTATTGTATTTATTACAAGTATGTGCTCATTACGTGTGTTGTTTTGCTGTATTATAATTCTAATCATATTGCTACGAGTAGTAATGTTCGAGCAGGTTCTGGTCAAGGAAATTGACCAAGAACCTAAAGCTCCTCAATCACTTGGGGGGCATATAAGGTACAAGTAAGCAAAGCATATCATTAAAAGGTATGTAAACACATGGGAAAATAAGTGAAAGCATGCTAGGGCACTTAGAGTATTTTTCAAAATTTTGTTATTTTGTTAAATCAAACTAAAGTGTTATGCTAAGTTCGGTCATGCAAATAGATGTTATAATAATATGCAAATATATTATAATATCAATACGAATCCTTTTACACCGCGAGCAGTCGCTGCTCAGATGTAATTGTTCAAATAAAAGTAAAAGCTACCCATGCAGCAACGAAAAATATATTGTATTTACATCACAACCCGTAGGTCATGTAGTTAAAAGATAAAATATAAATAGAAAAAGCTTAAGCAGCCGGAGGATCTTGAGGAGGGCCTTGATCGACGACGCCTGCAGCCTCGTAGTCTACCCCATCCATCCCAGCGGCCAGCGAGATTTCAGGGGAAGCAGGAATACTTGACCTTTCTTCCTCGGCCAGCTGAGCAGCGCAGCGAGCAAGCTCGGCATCTCTCGCATTCTCGGGAAAGTATTCGAAGTTGGCACCCTGGTTATGCTTCCAGAAATCATAGAAGCATCGAAGAGTGGCACTCTTGTACCTTTCCAGGTTGCTGGCGTTGGCTTTCTCCAACTCCTCAATCCGGCCCTCCAGGGTAGTGTTCTCCTGCCTGCTCGCAACCAAGTCCACCTCGAGATGTTGGGCCATGCGAAAATTGAAGCGATTAGACTCCTTAAATTGGTCCCTCTGCTCACGAGCTTTTTCCAGAGACCTTTGCTTCTCCTCCAACTCCTTAGCCATTTTAGCCTTTTCCTCAAGCACCACTGCCAGTTGTTCAACATATTTTGCCTCGGCAGCTTTAAGTTCATCCTCGTGTCGTTGCTCCAAAGTTCTAGCTTGCTCTGTGACAGCACCCGAGCGGATACGGCTGACAGTGAGGGTCAGCATGGCCTGCAGTCGGAGTAGAAGTTAGACTAACTATAAAATAAAGAAGACATGTTTCCGCAGAAAAAGATGACTTACACTGGTGAACTCGTTCAGGGCGTGGTTCAGGATTAGGTCAACATCCATCGCCGCTGTCGCAGCCATTGCCTCTCGCCAACGGTCGTGCTTCACAATCTTAGCGACCCTCTCCTTGACCAATTTAAAGGCGCGACCAGTTATGTCGCCCCCAGTTGAAGCAAGATCGCCCTGCTGGGTTTGGTCGGTCGGGGCTGCGGGTGGTGGAGTTGGTCCAGCTATAGTAGGAGGAATCTGCTGCTTGCGGGGAGAGGATGGAGTTGTGGTGGCAGAGGTCCTATCCTCTGGAGGGCCTGCATTGCGAGGCTTCTTCGCCTGAGGCACTTTGCTGCTTTCCCCGTGGTGCCTCTTGCTTGTCTTCTTTTTGCTCGAGGGAGTCGCGGCAGCCTCAGGAGTGCTGTAAATATCGAACACATTTACGGAGTCCATGTCTGAAAAAGAAGCAAAATATCGAACAATGAGATAGCATAAATGACTAAGTATATGACATCAGGAAAAGAAATAAAGAAAGATTGCAAAGTCAAATACCCGAGCTATTATTACTGGTCGCTATCCTATAGACTCTATTAGTCTTATACTCACTCTCTGACATGAAGAAGTCTGGGCCTAAATTTGGAGCATATTTAAAATTGTCGTCCCCGTCGAATAGGTAACAGGGAATTGGCAAGCTATCTAAAAGAGAAATAACTGTACTATTCTCGTCTGAGTGTTCGACAGGCTCGGTGGTCTTCTTCTTTCCCTTCCTCAGGGGGACAGAGGGCCTCTCTGCTGAACGTGTGCCAGCAGGTTCCTTGATCGTGACCCCGGTCGGCCTCCTTCGTGGAGGCGATGCTGGTGGTTGCTGCTCGGGTTCCTCTTCAACTGTGGCACTCCCTACAGTTGACTCCCTCATGCCCTAATGAGGGGCCAAGAGGCCAACCACCCTGAGATTTGCCTCTGTAACCAGATGCTTGATGCTTTTTTCTATGTCAGTCATGCTGGCTAGGAGCGTCAATCTCAACTCCATGTCCGGAGTTGGGTCTGGTCCCAGCCATGGGCCTGGAAGACATTAACAGCTTAAGAAAATGTGGAGGAGAACACTAAGTGAAGAAGTAACAGCCAGTGATACAAAGGTTTTACCTCCTTGAGCGAAGGCTAGGTTGTCTGCGATCATATCAGTTGTGAGGAAGTACTCCTGGTAGTACCTCCCCACATTTGATATATGGGTGGTGTCAGTCAGGAAGGTGCGCCCGGTTTCCTGATGACAGAAGTGAAAAAACCCCGTGCCTTCTTGGTTGGGGTCAGACTTGAGATCGAACAAGCAGTTGACCTCATGAGGAGTTGGCACGGGCCATTTCTTGTGGCTATACAGGATATAGAGCGCAGTGAGCATCCTATATCTGTTTGGGGTTATTTGAAAAGGGGAAACTCCGAAATAGTTGGTCACCCCCTGAAAAAATGAGTGAAGAGGCAAGGTAGCCCCTGCCTCGATGTTAAACCTTGACCAAGCGCTGAAGGCACCTCCAGGCAGGTTCGCCCTTTGGTCTTGGTTGGGTCAGATTAAGGTCACCTCTGTGAGACCGTACTTCCTGATATAATTGGCAATCATCCTGATCGTCACTCTGCTCTCCAGAACTAAATGTCACTCAACATATGGCTTAATGGCATGTTGGGGTCGAGCGTGTCTTTGGATGTTGGGATCGGGATCATATTCAACTCGACCACTAGTCGAGGAAGTTTCGACCCGAGGAGCAGGCTGATGTGAAGGAGTGGGGGTTTTCTTTTTCTGGGCATTGGTCTTGGCACGAGCCATATTTTGAGCAGGGACAGTTGAAGTGTTTGGATTGACACGAGAGAATGGGATGTCAGGAATCAGTGACGATGGTTGCTCTTCGTCCTCGAGCAGTTGAGCCAATAGGTCGTCGTCTATAGGTCTTTCTCCTCCCCACGGATCTTGCATGTAAACTGCGAACAGAGAAAGAAGGAGATAAGACGCACAACCTGGGAGCTTATGTTGAAAGTTGGAATAACGTTGCTCGCGTCTACGACCAGCAACATTCTAACGGAAACATTAAGTTCTATGCGAGTAGTTTGAAAAACAGATCAAAAAGCAGAAATAAAAAGTTTTTGGAAAAAAGCTTTTTCGACTCCGAAGGGGCGGGAAAAACCCAGTTTTTTAGCTAGCCTAAAAATCGAATTTTTACTTTGATTTTACGCCCTAAACTTGTGATCTTGACTATCAAACTAGCTCCTAACTCCTACAGAGCAAAACTACACTACCCTATCAAGCATCAATCAGTATTCCCACAATCCTCATGCATTTCTACCCAAGAACACAAAAATTTCAGAAATCAAAATAGTCGTATAACAGTATGCATGGCATGTCAAAGAGCTTGAAAGTTAAATAAATTTACCTACATGAGGGTTGGAGGTTCTGAAACGAAGCGACTTTGAACGTGCGAACGGAAGATCTTCGAAATTTTTTGAGCACTGAGATGGATTTCTTGAAGGTTCTTGACAAGAAAATGGCTAGTAAAAAGTTAAAAGGTAAATTTGGGGATTATTTATAATGGCTGAGATATGTTAAAATGGGTAATCATGAGTTACCTTTTTCAAGGCATGGGGGAGTGTAATAGCCGTCAGAGGGATTACTTGGAAACTGAAAAGGTGTGATTGGACGTGATTAGATCACAGTTTTCGAGAACGCACGAGGGACTCTGACAGATTTCGTGGGGCATACGAAAAGTTAGTTTCCTAAGTTTACTTATTGCTGGTCGCAATAAATAAACTTGCGGGGAAAATGTTTATCCAAAATATAGCTATTGATGACGTGGCAAAAATTTTCGACACGTGGCCGACACATGACAGAGATGCTACTCGCCTATCGACCAGAGGTATTTCCATATGCGAAGTTCAAGTTTTATATACGACCAGCCTGGTCGTATACTCTATTTATTTATGAATAAATCTATACAGTTGTAATGATATCTGAGAATATCTCTTCATTATAACCTGAAGATCCGTTTATTAAGGAAAGATATGAATAATTGACTCAGGTAACCCTCCTTGAGCCTATAAATATACAAGAAATAGCTTAAGGGGGGACCTTTGGATCTTTTTCCGAATTACATTACTATTATCCATCGTGTGTATTGTTTTCTCCTTCTAAGGTCTGTGAAACTCAGGAATCCTAGTTCTTTGATCACACCTTTGAAGCTCAATATTAATAATAGTATCAAGTGGACGTAGGTCATTGCGAATCATTGGGGCCGAATCACTATAATTCTTTGTGTTCTTTATTTTCCATTAGATTGTTTTCTCAAGCTTTGTACTATTTTTCTGTCGTTTATCTGACTCCGTGTCGTTGACCAAAACGAGGGTCAACACATAGCCTCAGTGGTCCTCTGAACTACCTCAGAACCCAAATATTTTCTCTCACTCATCTTATCCTAGTGAATGGGCGATCTACGTTTCCTACCATACATCATCTCATAAGGTGCCCTTCCAATAATCAACTGGTTGCTATCACTATAGGAAAAATATATTAAAGGAAAATATTCATTCCAGAACCCTTCAAAGTCCAATATACATGCTTAGCATGTTCTCCAATATCTGGATAATCCTCTCCGATTTACCATCAGTCTGAGGATGATAAGCGGTATTGAACTTCCGCTGTATATCCATCACCTTCTGTAAACTTCCCCAAAACTTGGAAGTAAATGTGGGGTCCCTATCTATCAGGATAGACCTCAAAGTTCATTAAAGGCTTACTATTTCTCTCACCTCGAGATCTAAATACTAGTCAATTGTCTTGCTCTTCCTCACTGATAAAAGTGAGTTGACTTTGTATATTGGTCCATAATGACCCAGATTGAATCATGCTAGCCCACTATCCTGGGCAATCCCACCATGAAATCCATCGTGATGTCCTCTTATTTCCACTATGGAATACACAAAGGTTGTAATGGTATTACTGGTTTCTAATACTCTTCCTTGACCTGCTAACAGGTCAGGCACTTTGCCACATACTCAATTACGTCCATCTCCATCCCAGGCCACCAATATAAAGCTTTCAGATCCTGGTACATCTTCATGGTGCCTGGATGTAGAGAATAAGGGGTAGTATGAGATTCACCCAGAATCTCCCATCTGATCCCAGCGTCCACCAGAACACAAATTTGATCCTTATACTGCAATAAACTCATGGTTGACACTGTAAAGTCCTTAGCTATTCCAGCTAGGACATCCCCTCTACTCTTTCCCAATTGTGGGTCACTCAACTGTTTTTCTTTTGATCCTCTCTAAAAGAGTAAATTGTAATGTAATGTTGGCCTACTGGCCGACCAGTAACTCTATTACAGCTCTGGTCATATCCTTCAACTGACATGATTCATAGGCAATCACCTTTTCAGTTCCTGGAAGTTGTTCTCACACTTATCTGACCATGCAAACTTCTGATTTTTGCACGTCAGTTTTGTCAATGAGGTAACAATCCTTGAGAACTCTTCCACAAAACACATGTAATTCCTTACCAATCCAAGGAAACGCCTGATCTCTAAGGCATTCCTTAGCCTTGGCCAAATCTTTAATTGAGAGTATACCATATATCATCGATAAAGACGATCACAACCAAACTTAGATAATCTTTGAGCACCTTGTTCATCTAATCCATAAAACAGTTAGGGCATTACTCAAACCAAAAGACACGACTAAGAACTCATAATGTTCATATGTGATACAAAAAGCAGTCTTCTGCATAATCCTTCTCCATGATCCTCAGCTGGTAATAACCCGATTGAAGATCCATCTTGGAGAATACCATCTTACCCTGTAACTGAACCTTTAGTCCCTTCAGCTTTGCTGGAGCCGCCCAATACAATGCTCTAGGCACTGGTTTCGTCCCTGGCACCAACATAATCACCATTCTCTCTCTCGGTGTAGAGGTAACCTTGACAAATCCTCTAGAAACACATCCATAACTCACAGACTAATCTAGTATGTCCTGGTCCCACTAGCACGACATGAGTGGTATCCACCACACTAGCTAAGAATCCTATGCATTCCTCCTGCAATAGGTCTCTAGCTCTAAGTACAGATGTCATAAGTATGTGGGGTCCATGCACAGTGCCAACAAATACAAAAGGTTTCTCACCCTCAGGCTCAAGGGTTACCATCTTTTCTTGCAATCTATCATTGCCCCATACTTGGCTAACCAATCTATATCCAGGACCATATCAAAGTCGATCATAACTAACTCTATCAAGTCAACTAATGAGTCTTTTCCCATAATAATCTAATCCATCACTTAAAAGCAACCATTAGGGTACCAAATTCTCATCACAACATAACCCCGTAATCCACTAACTAATTCGGTGCTACTACTAGCTACAACAAAAAGAAAAGAAAACGTGGCACCAGAACCAATCAACATAATGTAAGAATCAGAACTAGGAAGCTGACCTACCACTATTGAGGAACCAGCCTCAGTATCAGCCTCTGACTGCATCAAAGAAAACAGTCGAGCTCTGATGCAGTCAAGCTGTTCGCCCCCTTTGGTTCGTCATTCCTTAGTCCTGGGCAATCCCTCCTGAGGTGCCCAACCATCCCACATAAGAAACATGTCGTTGCTCAACATTCCCCCAGATGGCACCTCCTACACCGAGCTCATTCCGGGTAGAGTTTCCAATACTCATCCTTGCCCCGATGGCCTATTTGAACATTTCGGAACCCCTTTTCTAGTCTAGAGGTATCAGATATGTTGATAGCTTTTCTTTTCTGATCACTGGGGCCTCTGCCCCTGCCTGATCCAATAAACAGAGGTATCACTGCCTGATCTCTGCGCTCTCTGGCACTCTCGCTCCATATCTCATTTTCGAGCTCTCAACAACAAGATCCCTCCCTACCACCTGAGCATAGGTAGAGATCTCATGTACTGGGGCGATTCTAATGCCCTGAGCTATTCCCGAATTCAATCCCTGTATAAATCGCTCCTTCCGAGTCACATTTGTGGGTACCATATCAAAAGCAAACTTGGCCAACCCATTGATTTGTTAACATACTCTGTTACTGTTGTATTTCCTTGAACCAGGTTCAGAAATTCATTTGTCTTTGCAGTCTTAACTGCATCACAATAATATTTCTCATTAAACAACTACCTAAATTCTTCCCAATTCATCACAGCTGTATTTCGTGTCTGGGATACCACTTCCCACCAAGTCCAGGCATTCTCCCATAACACATATGTAGAACATATCACCCTATCATGACCTTCCACCCCCATATTGTCGAGGATGGAACTGATCATGTCCATCCATCGTTCAACTCTGAATGGATTTAGGCCTCCCTAAAAAAATGGAGGGTAATATTCTTGAAATCTCTCATATAGAAATTCCCACATGTTCTCAATCCTAGGCTGAGCCAAAACTAGTGCCATTCTTGGCATAACAAAGGAAGAGGTGTTCCCTGACAGAACTTGCTATTTTAAACACATAATCTCTTCTTCCTACCTCTTCAATCTTGCTTGCATATTTGTAAACACTTGTTGCCAATTCTGAGGGGCAGGGCGGAGGGCTAAGGACTAAGTAGATAAGATCGGATGTTTTTAGTTACATCAGACTAGGGTCGACATTGATTATTGATAGATAAATAAATATAATTATTATCAAATCTAATCACCATCACAACGTTGACCATAGGTCAAGTCGATCTCAATTCTGGGTGATAATTTGTCTATTAATTATATTATATGAATCTTTTGACTTGTTCGTTAAAATCTTACCCTACATCATAACCTATACTTACATCTTGGAGATTCAATGGTGTAATTGAATGAGAGTATTTACCATAGATATAAAATCTATAACTTCCGTAATAGAAGTGAAATCCTTAATAGTTTAGTTCAAATGGTTAAATGATTGAGTACTTATTTCTGTAATTAAGTTTATGGAATTATCTTTTATAAAGAACTTAGTGGGAGTTAAGGATAAAATACATATGAGGGGTAAAATGGTAAAATTCACCAGACTCATTAGTAGGTCATCGATAGAGGATTAACTAACGGTAATGATTATAACAATGGATAACATATTTACATTAGTGGCAATACATTCTATGAATTCAAGAGTCCAATTCTGAGTCTATAGTGGAGTCACGAAGAATTAATAAGTTGTGAGATAATTTGCTCTATAAATAAACTCATTTATAAGTAATTATATTTGAATTTGAAACACATATAATTGAGTGCAGTTTGGTCATATTGATCAAATTTGAGTCTAGGGTACTAAATATGTACAATTTCAAATTACATGGTACTAGATGAGGGTACCAGATGAGCATTATTGAAAGCATAGGGTACCAAGTCTGTATTACGATAAAACAGATTATACCAAATGAGTATTTTACCCTTACATAAATGACCCCTCCTTCACTTCCCATCTCTTTTAGATAAATCATTCATAATTTTTTAGTACAAAATTGCAGGATAGTAAATAATTTTCTACCTTCATAATTTATTGTTTAAATTGGTTAAATTTTTATTGGCACTCTCAATTAAAAATAATTCTTTTTTAATAATAAAAACCTTAACCATAATGTTAATTTGTTTAATATGAAAAATATTGATAAAAATAATTTATGATTAAAAATATTTATCCTATAATAATCAAAATTATTATCTAAGTTACAATATTAATTTTCATATTTGTAAAAAGTGATTTCTTAAAAATATTGAACTACTAATATATAATTTATGATTAAAAATATTTATCCTATAATAATCAAAATTATTAACTAACCTACAATATTAATTTTCATATTTGTAAAAATGATTTCTTAAAAATATTAAACTACTAATATATAATTAAGATATAATTATTTAAGTGCCCAAAATATAAAAAGATGCATTGGTGATGCAATGTACAAATCCCTTATAATAGTATTATAATAATATCCTGTGATGTGCGCTCTAGGAAAACGGGATTTTTACACAAAAGAAAACTTGAAGGTGTGAAAGCCAAAAGACACATAATGACATTCCATAGTTGAAAGAAAATGAAAATCACAATCAACCTTACCCTCCTTTATATGCGAGTAGAGACAAACTGCTTTGAAAATATAGCAGTGTACACCAATCTTTCATTTCGAAAAAAAGAGAGAGATTTTGCCAATCTTAAGTTGGCACTACAAAAAGAAAAACCGTACTCCCTAAATTTCTTTCAAATGTACAATATATAGATAAACTGGCCAGAATGAAGAGCAAAACATGGATTCTTCTTCTCTACACATTAATCCTTACTTTGTCATCCTACATATGATGATAAGTTTTAAAAAAAATCATAATCATCTTTAAAGGACACAAATTCATTAAATGCCGTAAAATCATCATAGTCGAAGTCCTCACTTGAGTATGCATAATCATAGTGATCATAAATGTCGTCTTCAAGTTCAAGATGATCACCAAAAAAGTACTCATGATCAGAAAAGGGAAAATCTTCGTCTTCCCCAAAAAAACCCGGATCAGGATCAGCAATATATCCATAGTCCTTGAGTGAATCATAAGGTAGACGTAAAAGCTTAATCTGCTCAGCACATCTTTTCCCCAAACTTCCTTTTAAATTAATATTGAGACATCGGCGCAGGTCAAGTGACTCGAGATTACGACAACCATCAAGAATGGCTTCCAAGCCCATGTTAGTCATCCAGCTTCCAATAAGCTGCAGGTGACGTAATCCTGGCAAGTTTTTACCAATGGCAATCACATCCATATTAAAATCATGCTCCTCATCAGGATCCATGTCTGAGAATTTATATGCTTGAGTGTTCAATTTCAATGTTTTAAAATGAGGGCAACTGCGCCCCAATGCTTCAATAAAACCTTCCGAGAATTTGCAATGTGTCAGATCAAGCTCCTCCAACAGTGGAAGCTTTTCAATAGCTTCAACCAATCCCTCATCTGAAACATAATACCAACAAGCAAATCGAAGGCGTTTGATCCGACTTGAACTGTTGAAAGGTTGCAAGGAGAATAAAAGTAAGCAATAACGTACACAAGGAAACTGAAAAAATTCGGGAAAATGGAAACTTATGCACTATTCAAATGTAGAGATGGAAGCTTCAATGGGAGCAACAAATGCTTACAGAATTTTGTAAGAATCTGCAGGTCACTATGTTAAACAATTTAAGTCCAAACATATCAAAAAGAATAAAGGAATAATAACAGAAAAAGAAAAGTGTTCCAAGAGAACTTGTGGCCAATCTAATTACAACCATCACAACATGGCAGAACTTTTTCATGGATTGTTCATTGAAATAAGCAAGCGAAGGACCATCAGACCGGTTTCCTAAATTTCTGTTCAGGGTAATGAATGGAATTGCTATTCATTATGAATTTGTTTACATGGCCCAAATTCAGAAATAACCATTGAAGAACATTCTGTTTAATCTCCCATAATAATAAAAATAGTAAAAATAATAATAATGAAAAAACAAATTGACGCAAAACATCAAATAAGATTCGCATCACTACAATAAAATAAAAACAAGCCTTATAATAAGAATCACAAACAGTTCACAACAAAAACGACAAATAACACCAAATCATCGAATTGAAACACAATAACCAAGTTCAATTAGATCAGTTTAATAATCATCTATTTTTTTGTTTTTATTTTTGTTCTTGTTTTCCGATCCAGAAGGAAGTGGAGATTTTCTTTAACAAAAGTAATCGCCGAGATCTCCACCACCATTTCACTTTTTTCAACCAACCTTTACCGTAAAGAATAAAATACCTAGCAGTGATATGCTGAAGTAGTTCATCGTCTCCAAAGTGCTCGATGTTGATATCGACGAGTTGGCCACAACTCCGGTCAACAACGTTGCGGCACATCTTTTCCAAGTCGAAGCCCAAATCACGATCGCCTCTGTTCCGCATGTCAATGATTCGCCACATGAGAGGGTCCTTGCAGATATCAAACCACGACTTGCAAACCATCTGACCACTCTTCATGGTTTCGATGGTGCCCAGACGAGAAAGAATCGACGCCGTCACGTCGCGGGGCAATTCAAGCCAGTTCCGTATTTCTTTGGGCAGAGAAGGCTCAGTCGAAGAAGACGCCATTGGCGATGGCAGAGAATTTCGTCTACAACTGCAAATTAGGGTTTTCTCCAGTGTCGAAAAAGAAGAGAAGAAATTTGACGGAGAAATGATACGGACATTTACTCTCGACCCGCTCCATTATTATTATTATTTTTTATTGCGATTAATTAATTCCAATTAATGTTATTACGATTTTTTACCAAAAATATATAAATACAGGGTTAATTGCGGTAAAAATACCAATTTTTTTTTTTAAGATAGTTACTATAATCATCTCATGTCATGTACTAACCATCATCATTTTCTCTTAATATAAATGATGAGAATGATGGTGGTTGTTCTACCGAACCACCTATTGGAGCAAACTTCAAGTTATTGTTGACACTGTCAAGGAAGCACAACTACAAATTATTGAAATTCTAAAAAAAAAAAAGAAGCATTATATATAGGCAATAAAATTATCAAATTTAAATGCAATGGATCCAAAATAGGAAAAGAAAATTAGATATGACTCCATATATAACAAAAAATAAAATTTTAGGTAAATATTTAAATTTGATTAGCGATCCCATCATATGTGAGCATTTTAAAAATAAAGATATCAAGATTTTGCAGATAAGATCTCAACAAGGCTAATCATCTCAACATACTTCTAATAGTATGAGTCATTATTTTAATGATATTAGAGGATC
The DNA here is from genome assembly GCF_963169125.1 of Humulus lupulus. Lineage (NCBI taxonomy): Eukaryota > Viridiplantae > Streptophyta > Magnoliopsida > Rosales > Cannabaceae > Humulus > Humulus lupulus. The sequence continues at coordinate 17,202,279 of NC_084801.1, read as the reverse complement.
TAATAATGATCTTTCAAATTATTAAATGATGATCCTAGTTTATGTTGGTAATAGAACTATTTTCTTGTTATTGTTTTTTTATAATTTTTTTGTTGTTGTTGTTTAATTATGTTTAATTTTATTTAGTATTTTAAATTTTGTAATTTTAAAATTTGATAAGTTATTGACTTTTAATTTTTGTTATTTATTCATGTTATATATACTTTTATTTATTTGATTTATTAGTATAATATAAATCTTAAAATAAAATATGAAACATAAATATAATTATAAAAATAAATAATTAAAATATGTAATATATATAAAAGGATATAAATATAATTAAATATAATTATTAATGGTATTTTTGGTAGGGATTTTTTTCCTTTAAAGGAATAGTATTGTCTTCAATAATGAAGGAGCACATTGTATATCTTCATAGTAAAGATAGAGTCATGTATCAGTTGGAGTAGGAATTTTCTAATTTTTTGTCTTTAAAATAAAAAAAAAAAAAGGTGGTTTGAAGGTATAGGTTGGAGATGCCCTAACTAAGGGAGTTAAGGGTCTGATTGGTTCGCAATTAGAAAACTGTATTTTTGAAAAGTGAGATTCTGAAATGAAAATCTGAATTTAGTGACTAAAAATATGTTTCTGAAAAATGTGATTGGTTCAATGTCAGTAAACTGTTTTTGAGTTTTAAAAAATTGAATCTCTGATTGGTATTAAATTTGAAAATATAACAAAAACTGAATATATGATTGGTTCAGCTGAATCTGAATATTATTTTAATTTTATATATTTTATATACATAAGTTGTATAATATTAAATTTTGATTTATCAATAGATTTAATTAAGTAAAATTTAATTATATTGATAAATTAAAATTTAATAATAGTTCATTGATTAAATTCATAACAATATTGCATTGTCATTAATTTTGATTTTTTTTCTAAATTAAAGTTACATTTTTTTAGGGCATGATTGGTTAGTAATTTAAAAACTGTATTTTGAAAAAGTATAATTCCCAAATAAGAATCTAGATTTAATGTCTGAAACTATGTTTCTGAAAATGTGATTGATTGTATTGTCCGTTAACTATTTTTGAGTTTTATACAATTGAATAATTGTTTGGTAGAAAATCTAAAAATTGAATATGTAATTATATATATTTTTTACTTTTAGCATAATAATAATTGAAGTGAAAATATTTTTTTTATTTATTTGTTGTAATTTTTATTTGATCAAATACTTTTCTTCTTCGATGAATTTTTTAGCAAATATATTGTAAACTAGAATCAAATTATATTTGGTTTTATGATTTTATAATTAATTATTTTACTAAATTTATATAGATGACTAGAAATTTTAAATAGAAGTAAATACAAAATAACCTTAAAAAAAGAAGTAGATTGACTTGTAAAAATGACGAAAAGAAAAAAAATCAATGTAAGACTGTAAGAAAAGTAGCATGGAAAAAAATATTTCAAAAACAAAAGTAGGATTATGCTGAAAACGTGAAATTTTCGTTTTCTAAATCCTTCAATACATGTAATGACTCAACTAATTCTAAGACTTTGAACCATTAAAACTACTATACATAGACACTATTTTCGATAAAACATACATAAGAAACATTTATAACTTTATTAAAAACTCTAAGGTAATTGTTGAAATACATTAATGAACGGTATGAGATCCCATTGTTTGAAAATAAAACATAACTCATGAAAAACCATGCATGTCACATATGGAGTGCAGTTTTCTTACCTCTGATTCGAGCTAGAATGAACAAAAGAACGACCCTTGAGAACAGTTTAGCTTTTAGTCCTTTAGCGGTTACCTAATCATAACACATTAGAGGATACCATCAATAACATGATAATCAAGGGTTCTCAAACCAAGACTTAGTAGGAGTGATCCCGAGGCCTAAAACCATGATCCCGAGGTCAAAACATGCAAATGGGCTCAACCCTGCTCAAGAGCCGCGGCCCCCAGAAAGTCCAGAGGCAAGCGCCGCGGCACCCAACACCAAGGGCCGCGCCGCCCATCGCAAACAGAACCCCCTCCTTCATCGAGCTAGGGTCGCGGCGCCCAAGAACAGGGACGCGGCCCCCAACCCTGGGCCATTCCCAAACATGTTTTCAACTTCTCAAAACCTCCAAAATCATACCTAAACATTCCCCAATCATCAAAACAAGGTTCCCATGCTTCCCAATACACCAAAACCCTCAAAATCCAAGGTTCAAACAAACCGAAAACTCAACAATTTGCAAAGTCCAATTCAAAGCTTAGAAACTCTAATAACTCAAAACTTTAAACTTAGATTACCTTCGATTAGATTGTTTTCTGTCAAATCCTTCGGTCAAGAAGCTTCGAATCTTTCCTAGGATCGCTATGCCTCGATCCTCGCTCGATTCTGACTCCTAGAACTCGAGTTTTCTTCGAATATGCTTCGGGTGGCAAAAATGAACTAACGGGGGAGAACGAGAGGTTTTCTAATCGTAAGTTCTATCTGACAGCTACTTCAAGCTTAAGTAACCTCAAATAAAACCTAATGCTCGGGGTCCCGAAAACACCCCCGGGGACATTATAGTCAAAACTTCCAGAATTTCACTCTAATCTCAATAACTCCCAATTTATCATCAAATAAATATTTCTATTACCCCAAAATTGACCCCGTTATGACAAAACCGCTAATCCACTAAATAGAACCGTCTCATGCCGAATAGCTTGAATATATCTCCATAATAATGGAATCTCATTCACAAATCACATCATGCACCCAAATACACAAATTTACCCACAATGGGCCAAATTATCAGAACATCATAATATTTCAAATGTGGACCCACATGCATGCATATAACATCATATTATAATATAATTCACATAAACATGCATATATTCATTTAATGGCGTAATTAAACAATTACGGCCCTCCCGGCCTACTAAACCGCCACTAAACCACATCGGAGAATTCGGGGCATTACAATGACACAGGGAAGGCCACGAAAAAAGGTTTGCATCGTATTCCTCAAAAATAGTGGACCTAAATTAAAGGGTATTATCTACCACTAAGGTACATGTGGGGAAGCTATGGTCGTGACGTATGACCAAGTGATTCACACACTGAAGGAGGGTCACTTTCAAGACCGGATCAACCGGGTGTCAACTCATGAACTGCCTTGGGTTGAATCGGACTAGCCTAAAACTGGCAGCAACTCAGTTCATTTCTCTATATGGGTTACCATGGCCAGAGGTGTTGACTGCTGCCCCCGATTCAGCTTGGCCTTGGTCAGGATTTTGTCCATCCTCAAAAACATTTCTTTTGTGCACCAACTGCGCAACCTCCTCCTCTTCATCAACCTCTTCAACAACTAGGATAAGTTCCTGGGGAGGAGGGAGCTTGGGGAGGGAACCTCAAGCTCTCATGGCCATTGTTTGGTCTTTCTAGATCAGCTTGCAGGCCACTATGGTGGCATCATTCACCACCATTTGAACCTCTTTCTCATTGGCAGGAATACGGGCTAGAGTCTCATATTGACCTCCAAGGGTCTCTAACCACCCCGTTCTCTTATATATAGCTGCACAAGGTAACAACTCGATCAGAATATGTTTAAACTTGGTTGAGAAAGAATTCAAGTACAAAGTTCAATGAGCTGAGAAACTTACGAGGCCGGTTGAAATATCGATGGGTGTAGTTCTTGAACCCGTTTGACATAAAGAATTGATCATTGTAGTCATTCGGGTGGCTGGGAAGGTCAATGATTGAGGCTGTACTTTGGAATTTGGTGAGGTAGTAGAAACCATCACCTCACCCCTTTGATTCTCGATTAGCTTTGAGGCAAAATTCGGTATGAATTTGGGGTGAGCTGGAATGGTACAAGTTCGACGTAGTTTAAAAAATCTACGAAATATTGGTCGAAGGGAAGAAAGGCACTTGCCTTCAGGTGCTCATCACTCCAAGCCCCAAAGTCATCCTAAAGTGGAGTGCAACTCCACTCTCCCTCTAGTGAAGGGCAGGCAACAAGACCCTCAGACCCCAACTCGATCCCGTGACTCAGTAAAATTTTATTCACCTTACTCCGAGTCTTTATCCGGGATTTGATATGCTCGGCCTCAAAGAAGGCATTAGGGTCAACCACGTTCTCCTTATCCACTACTGGGCCAAAGTGGGGAATAGGGGTCTTAGATGCAATCTGCTTACCCTTATTTTTACTTTGAGAAGAAGAGCTCGCTACTGACTTCTTCTGGTTGGCCATAATTTTATTCACCTAACAAAAAAGCGGCCTGTTAGAGGCCTCAGGGGTTTCCCGAGGTTACAGAGCATGGTCACTGACCACGCGTGCGTACACGCATTGGTGATAGAGGAAATATTAGCTCGTATATAACTTAGGTCGAATAGATCAAATCCAAAACCTCAGGTTGCCATACCTTTATCATCGTAGCAAGGTTTTATCTTAGGTAGGAGCTTGGGGGGAAAATGTTGTACCCCAAAATAAATACGACTAAATTACTCAGTACGGGGTATAGCTGGCAAACTAGCGTATGAAGAAAGCGTATAAATATAACATCTAGCTAACTCTAGAGTGCGCAGCTCAAGTGAAACTTGATAGCTAATGAAAACCAGATAGTCTCTAGATCACCTCTTGTACGATGGCCAGATCGCCTTCATGAAACTCTAAACGTGACCTGTGTTAGCTCAGGTTAGTCATTCGACATCCAGCTCGAAGGAAGTGTTTAGCTCGCGAAAGCTAGGTCATGACGCATAGTGAAGGATCCCAAAAGACTCGGAGATTCCTTATACACTCATTAATGCTCATATATTATTTTGTATTTATTACCTGATATTTGGGGCATAGAATCAATAGGCATTAATGTATTTATGTAAATTGGAAGTTACCTAAGAATGTATGTTACCATATCTATGCACGGTTACCCAAAACTGACCAGATATAATTCCCTATAAATACAGGGGAGAATGGATAGAAAGGTGGAGAACATTTTTAATATTGAAACTCTGGTGAAATTGTGATCGACGGTTTCACGGTGAGAAACAAACAGATTAATAAGAGTTACTTGTGGACTAGGTGGATTTTAATTAGTGAACCACATAAAAAGTGTGGGTTGTCTTAATAATTTTTTATTTATCCAATTACGGTTTAGCAAAAGCCTAGTATCTCTATTTTCAGATTTCTTAATCCACTGTTGGCGAAAAAAGGCGTAACAAAGTTCAAGCTGATGGATTCAGCAAGGGTTTTTTAATGTTCATCAAGGTTGAAGAAGATTGTTCTACAACAAGGGTTTGCATCATCTTTCTCAATCTTTCTTTGGTCTCTGTCAAGCATAATTTTTTGTAGATTCTAAATATTGTGGTGGTGTAATCTCACTCTTCCCCAACATCTTGTAGCACTCAAAATGTTATTCTATATTGGATTTTTTATTGATTTTTCTATCAAATCGTCGATTATACCCTTACATACATGGTTACCGAACACTCATGGAAAGGCACATTACATTACTTGTATGCTTCTAGTTGGAATCTTATTAATGATGGGGGTGTATGGATTAGTTTGATCTGATATGGAACTATTACCCCCATGCACATTCTATATTTTCTCCTTGGTTAATCATAGTCGGCATAATTCAAATAATCTATGCAACTTTAACATCTCCGGGGCAACGTAATTTAAAAAAAAAACAGTTTATTCCTTTGTTTCTCATATGAGTTTCATAATTTTTGGACTTAGTTCTATAAGAGATACATGACTCAATGGAGCCATTTTACAAATAATATATCCCAACTTAATTGGCATCGCACTTTCCCTGAAGTTATGGGGCTATTTTGCCGAGTTCCTTAGAGAGAGTTGTCTCGCGCCCCTAACTATTGTCTACCTACCTACCTGTGTCGATTACGGGTATCGTTACCCTTTTTTGAAGATTGTTCGAGCTTTTCCTGGGAGTATGGCATGGGTTACTTCAGCGTCGTAGCGCCTTGGTACTCGAACATTGGCTCGAGGCATTTTCTCTACGCTTTCTTACCCTGAAAAAACAGGGGCACCCTGTGTCCTTGAACTGATAACCATCTTTCGGCTAATCTAGCCTCCTCTGTCCCTCGGGACCAACAAGGGGTAGTACATGAATATTCACCTGTTGTCCATCGACTACGCCTTTCAACCTGATCTTAGGCCCTGACTCACCCTCCGTGGACAAACCTTGCAAAGGAACCCTTAGGTTTTTGGGGTATTGGATTCTCACCAATGTTTGTGTTACTCAAGCTGACATTCTCGCTTCCATTTTTTCTACCACTGCTCGCGCGGGTGCTTCCCTCTAGGCGGAACGCTCCCCTACTAATACATTTTTACATCCCACAGCTTTGGCAGATCGCTTAACCCCATTCATCTTCAGTGCAAGAGCGTCCGATCTGTGAGCTGTTATGCACTCTTTCAGGGGTGGTTGCTTCTAGGAAAACCTCATGGTTTTGTTTGCACCCCTACCCCATTTATCACTAAGTGGTCACAAAGGGGCCTTAGCTGGTGATCCGGGTTGTTTCCTTCTTGACGATGAATCTTATCCCCCATCGTCCACTGGCCGACCTTGACCCCTGTTATTTCGAGGTCATATCTAGTATTCAAAGTTTTCCTCGATTTGGTAACACTTTTGCAGTCTGCACTGAAATAATGCTTTACCCCTAGATGTCTAGTCAATTGCTGCGCCTCAATGCATTTCGGGGAGAACCTGATAGCTCTGGGTTCGAGTGGTATTTCACCCCTAACCACAACTCATCCGTTGTGTAACGACCCAAAATTGCAAATAAGGCTTAAGGGCCTTGATTAGTGTACCAGGAGGCACAATTGGCATTTATGTGAATAAATGGTTAAATGTATAGCATGCATGATTAGATGAGTATATGGATATGATTAGATGCATGTTTATGAGTATTAAATATGCATGTGGGCCCTGTTTTGTTCATAAGGGCATGTTTATAATTTTGGCCCGTTGAGGGCATAAATGTAATTGTATGTGATAAATTGTTGAGACCACATTATTATGTGGATATATATGCAGCATGTGGCTCGAGACGGTCTAGTGAGCAGGTTGGCGAAATAGTCACAGCAGGGAGATATCCGGCTCGGGGGAGTCTGGAGGTATTTTGGGAATTTGGGGGAATTATTAGATATTGGGTAAATAATTGGATGACGAGATTTAAGTGGTAAATAATAGGAACACTCGAGGAACTAGCGGGAACTGAGTGCAAAATGACCAAATTACCCTTTGGGCACCCTTGAGAGATTTAAATGGTTAGAGGGGCAAGTGTGTCTTTTAGCTGTGGAGGATATACTCTATTTTGTTGGAACAATATAGAAAGCTGTAGATTACCTAAGAAAAGAAAAGAAAGAAAGAAAAGTCTCTCTCTTTCTCTCATCATTCACGTTTCCTCTCTCTCTCCCTCTTGTGTTGGGGCTTTGAACTTTCTGAAGAAGCAGAGCATGGGTCTTGAGGGCTGGTTTTGAGGGAAGTTATGAGTGGGATCAACTTGAAGAAGGAGTTGCAACCATCCACATGGTCTGGTTTTAGATTTCACTTGTTCTTAGGAGTTTTAGATTTCAATTTCTGAATTTGGGTTTGTGATGAAGTTGTGAGGAACTTGAGCTTGGGATTTGGAGAGCTGGAGCTTGGAATGGTATTAGGGGCAGCTTAAGATCGAATTCCTCTTTGAGGTAATGACTTCTAGCTCTTGAATGTTCTGGATTTTTTGGTTTTCAGTTGGTGTTCTTGAGCTTCAAAGCTCAAATTTGGGTTTCTATGTCTGGTGAGGATTTTAGCTAGGTTTTTGATGTTGTTGCGTTGTTTGGTTGAGCTATAGGGAATTGTAGGTTCAATTTTGAATTTAGTTGAGGTTTGGAGTGGGTTGGTGGGGTATTGGCTTGGGAGAATTCGAAGGAAGAAAACTTAGATTTTGTTAGTTCTGGTGCTAACGTTGTAGCGCTAGGCTTAGAGCGCTACAGCGCTAGCCTGCTTTTCTAGGAGGCTTTTGGTCTCTGTTTTTCGCGCTGTAGCGCCCCTCTGATGGCGATGTAGCGCTACCCTGCCTCCAGAAGTGGGTTTTGGGTATTTTTCTTAGGCTTTTGCTTGGGGGCTCGGGGGGTCAATTCCACCACCCCATTTGGTGGAATTAGGCTTCCCGAGGGCGTGGGATTGGTCCCGAAGTTGGGTTACGGAATTTCGTTAATGATGGTTCTACTTTGCAGTTGTGACTAGGTTTATCTCCAAAGCTCAAAGCTAAGGATCATACTTGGAATCAGTTTATCTTCTCCGCTTGAAATCAAAGGTAAGAAAATCGCACCCGGTTATGTGATTATGTTGGGACTAAGGGTTCCTTATATTTATATGTGATGTCATGAGATGGTATTATGCCATGGGGACATGTGATAAATGGCCTAAGAGTGTCGGAATTAATATTTGCGCACAGGACGCGGCTCGCCACTGGTAGCTGAGGTTAATCAAATAATCACTGAGCTTGGCCTAAGCGAGCCAGAGTCAGTGAGTTGAACACTGGGCTCGGCCTAAGTGAGCCAATGACAGTAACTTAAACAGAGGCTGCGGCCTAAGGGCGTCGACCCTAGATATTGTGTGGAATGTTTATTGATGTTAATCTGATGATTGTGGCATGCTCATTGTGTAATACCCTAGATAGCCAAGACCGTTACACTGTGTGTTTATAAAGTGCCAGACTTGCTAATCAAGTCATTTAATTAAAACTGTGTTACTAAAACTGTAAAGGAACTAGGGTTTAAAATGGTTTGGTCTCAAAAGCTACATTTTCATTAAGAAACATTATTTGTTTACACGGGATCCCAAAAATATAAGTTTAAAGTTCGTTTACAAACGTTATAAGATTCAGATACAATAACCAGCCATACTAAGGCAAAACAAGCAGTTAGGTAATCCCTGTCCTGATCCACTCCTCGACCATGATGATCGAACGGCTGGCTATGTACATTCCACCTCAGAGCTCTCCATCTCAGACTTGGTCCAGCTTGCCTTTGCCTTTACCTGCACCACGTAGCACCCATGAGCCAAGGCCCAATAAGAAAACACAACAACAGAGCATAAGCAATCAACAGACAAATCCATATCCCACGTTGCATCACAAGTTCTCAAACATGTAATCATTCAGCATGACCAAGTATTCAACATACTAAGCATATCAATTCATATCACATATCACTGCACAAATGATAACCAGGGCTAGCGCTCTCAGGCTGCTCCCTCCGTTATCCCACTGGCTCCGGCCCGCTTAAGCCGAGCTCAGTGAATATTCTCTGCTACCAGTGGCCAAGCCGCGCTCTGTGCACAAGTACTATGTACGGCACTCTTAGGCTGCTTTACATGTCCCATGGCGTAATACCATCATTGACACGATACAATTCTCGGGAGCACTTAGTCCCATCACAAACATATAATCGGGTGCAGTTTTCTTACATTTCAATTCACTAGCTTTGATCCCTTGACTCCTTGAGCACGATCCCCCTCGAGCCCTAGCACTCACCTAAACACAATCAGGGCCAAAGTCATTATCGAACCTCAAGTCCAAAACCCAGCCCCGGGGCCAATCCCGAGCCCCCGGGAAGTCCTAGTTCCACCAAACAAGGTGGTGGGATCGAACCCCAAACCCTAGGTCAAAAGCCCTTGCAAACAACCCCAAAATCCCCTTCAGAAGGTAGGGTAGCGCTACAGCGCTCTTGGGAGGGCGCTACAGCACTACAAACAGAAGCCAGACTCCCTTCAGCATCATGGCCTAGCGCTACAGTGCCCAAAGGCTAACGCTGTAGCGCTAGTCACAGACTGGCCAACACCAGTTTTCCTTTCTGCAACTTTCCTCGAACCAACCTCAACCAAAACTCTTCCAAACCTTTCCCAAACTAAAAAATAACCTTAGGACCATACTCCACTCATCCCAGGCACCCCAAACACCTAGAGCTCAAGCACATGCATCCCCAAACTCAAAATTCACCATAGCCACTCCTAAGCTCTAAAACTCAGTAAAAAACCAGCTGAACAACAAAGTTAGAGTTTAGACTTTATACCTCAGGTGGAATTTCGACCTCAAGCTGTCTCTAGGCCTCCTTGGCTTGCCTTTCCTTAACCTTTGCCCTGAATTTCCCCAAAGTTCCCCATCAAACTCAGCTTTTACACCATAATTCAGAAACCAAACCAACAACTGAAGAGATTACAGAACCTTACCTCAAGTGATGGCCTAACCTTGCTAAACCCTTGTCAAGTCCTCAATCTTAGCTCAGTAACCTTGTGGGTTAATTAGACTAGCTCCCCTCTGAGTTTCACTCCAGAAATCCTCAAGAAATTGGTGAAGGAAGCTTGAACCGACTCAGAGAACTCCCTCTGATTTCTCTCTTTCTTTTCCTTCTTTTTCAGACTTCTATAACATTCTACACTTCCCACTAACATAAAGCCTCAGTAATACCCATCTTTAAAAGCCAAATGACCTTAATGCCCTCCCCTTTATTTCTAATCCTTTAGTCTACTTAAGGGCATTCTAGTCATTTTACCCAATTCCCACTAACTCCTCGAGTGTCTCTAATATTTCCCGCTTAATTCCCGATACCTAATTAACCACCAATAATGTTCCTCAATGTCCAAATAGACTCCAATATATTCGCTAAATTCCCATTTATACGCCTAAGCTCACCCCGAGCCGGGTATAAATCCCCGCCATGACTTTTCTGCTACTTTGCTCACTAGGATCGTCTCGAGTCATAGATCACAGATATATCCACATAATAATGTGGTCTCGACAATTATCACATATATCAAAGCAGTCATGCCCATAATGGCCAAAATTATGATTATGCCCTTCTAACCTAATCAGGGCCTACATGCTTACTAATACACATAGTCATGCATCTCAAATATTCAAATAGTCATATATCATGCTTTAAATCATAATCATGCATCTTAATCATTAAAACCACACATAATTCCCAATATGCCCTCCAGGCACACTAATCAAGGCCCTTAAGCCTAATTAGTGAATTTGGGTCGTTACACATTGTCTAGATGGTTATTTATTGGTTTGTTGACTGATAGCATTGATTATGTGTATGATGCAGTCTAATAAGTATTTGATTAATGGTTTGTGAAATATCTGACTACTATTTTTGGTTAAGCTTTGCATTAGAGTTTTCTTGTTGAGCCTCGGCTCACGGGTGCTACGTGGTGCAGGTAAAAGGGCAAGAGTTTGACGGGTCAACCATGGGTTGGAGAGCTCTGGGGGCGAGGTGTACATTGTCAGCTGCTTGGCCACCATGGTCGAGGGTTTGTGTAGGGACGGAAACCTAAAACGTATATTTTTCCATTAGAGTGGCCTTGATTATTTATAACGTGAGGAAATTTTGTAATTATGTCCTTTAAACCCTGTTTTGGGATTCCATGTACTAAACGTTCATTTGAATGAAAATAACCTATTTATGACATCCTAATCAGTTTATGACTTTAGATTCACAATTTTATTTAAATGACTTGATTAGCAAGTCTTGCACTATTTAAAACACACAGTGTAACGGTCTTGGTTATCCAGGGCGTTACAACTTGGTATCAGAGCGGTCTAGGTTTAAGGGTTCCTGAAGACTGGCTGGACATGTACACTTGCCGCTAAAGACAAGCTTGACTCAAGGTTTCATAATTGAATATATGAGATTATATGCTTAAGTGTTTGAATAGAATATGAATGCATTAATTTGTATGATAAATAGAGAGTGTGAGATTCTGATAGGGCCTGGCCCTTGACTGTTGTGTGGTGATATTGAGGCGTGCTTATTAGCATTGCTATTGCATGTGGATGAATATTTGGATAATGGTTTGTATATTGATTACATGTGTTTAATTGTCTAAATTGAATTTAAATGCTTAATCTGTTTATTAGTATATGGAAAGCATGATGAATATGATTACATTTAGTAGCAATGAATTTGTTAGATAATGCATGCAACGTAAATTGGTGTTTGTTATGCTTTATGTGTGTATGGTTATTGTGATTGTTTGAACCTGCCCGTGGGATGGTTTTGGATATGAACATCAAGGCTGAAAGGTTTAGTCAGTAATGGCGGATGAATTCAGATTGTTTGTTCTCAAAATGGTTAAATGGACTTGGTAATGGTAGAGTAGGGGTAGCAGATGATAGATAAGGATTGGAACCCTCCATTTGCCCCTGAAGGTCGCAGCAGACGTTCACTAGTATGTGAGTAAGCTGTCGGGTCTGATAAAGGAGACTAGATGGGTGAAACAACGGGTTTTTCTGGGGAAAGAGTTGCTTTGTATAATGTAATAGCAGGGGCACCAGTGTTAGTTGACTTAAAGGGACAAACAGATAAGAGCACTATATGGAAGGCTTTAGAGGCATTACTCCCTGGTTGTGAGGAAGTTTTGGATGTGCCCAGAAATTGATTAGAGGATGAGCATAGCTAATCCCATCCTTGATTACAAGAAGGTGATAGGTCGTGTTAGAATGGTGGCACTAAGTGGTTGTGGCAGAAGAATGCCCGAAAGTAGTACTCTGACCCAAGATGTTGTTATAAAGGGTTGAGAGGAATTCAGGCAGTGATTCAATAAAGAGGTTATAAAGGTGTAGTCTGAGCTACGGAGACTTATAAGTTTATGAACTTGGTTGAGAATGGTAAGGCAACGACAATGTATGTCAATGAGCTGGTGGGTTGGTTGATTCACTTGGGAGACTGATATAAGCAGATGTAGCCGGAGATGATGAATCATTTAGGGATTGAACTCTGGGATGACCCAGGGCATCAGGGCCACTCCGGTGCATGAGGTTTTCATGGTGCTTGGGCAGCAGGGACGACCATGATATTTGAGATATAAGGAATGATGTATGGAGCGTGAATGTCGAAGGGCAAGAAATATGAATGATGGTATTCCCATTGGTGGAATTTGTTCAGGGCAGATACTCAGTAATCAGAATAGAAGAGCCCCTGACAGTTCTTTGCCTCCTGGTTTTGAGAGGAAGGGGTATAGTTTACAGATTAGTCGTCAGGACAGTGATGAGGCTTAGTGAAGTTATTCAGTATGCACCAGAAGCAGGAGACACCATCTAGAAAGATACCAAGTAAGGACACGTTATCTACGTGGAATGATTCAGTATGTTAGGGCCGATTAGGGATTACCCAAGATTATAGAATGGAAGACTAAAATGCCTTGTTACATTTGAAATCCGAGACTAGTTCCTCAGAGGTGACTGGTTGACTTGATAATCCTCGTTCTTGGTTACATAATGGGCTGAAAGAGTTCGATGTTGCGCATCTTCCAGGAAAGATTCCTATATGAAGTACATGCCTCAAGGTTGTTATACGAGGGGCTTGAGATATTAGTGTTTGTTGGGGATGAATTAGAAACTTCTAGGAGAAGAGTTGGAATGCAACTGATAGAGAGGTTCGTGGTGAAAGTAATTGAGCTCGTCATATGAGAGCCTTGCTATGAGCCTAAGTGAGAGCTAATTTGTTAAGAGACAACCATGGATTGCGAGGGACATCACTTGAAGTATATAAGTTGGATTGAATGGAAACTGAAGTGATCAGTAGGGATTTAGATAGGTTTGTAAGGAGTTTTTGAGTACGCCTCAGGAGTCGGCTATGGACAGATTCAATATCAGGGACAGTGTGAAGAATGGTATTAGTTTGGCAGAAAGAATTACTAGTTCAGCGGAAGGAGTATCTGGCTTAGGGATGGATTAGACAGAGCAACGTACTGTGGAATTTGTTGTCATCGTCTGTTAAGGATGAAGAGTTTCAAATGCCTGGTTACAAAACAGGACAATGTCTTCAGGAATTGATCTTCGATCTTGTTATTACCAACTGAGGATCAAGGAAAGAGACATTTCAGGAATCAACACTTGTACCAAGTGGGGTGTGATGGATTACCAGTAGAGATTCTTAGCTGATTTAAGCTTCAACAACACAGGTAAGTTCAACAAGCAAAGAGTACAGGAAGGATATGAATAAGTCACATCTAGGTTTGTTAAGGATGCATTGAACTACTTTCCAGCTAGAAGCAGAATGCAAACGACTGCTACACTGACGATACTAAGACTGAAGAAGCAGGGTAACAGGTAAGGCTCCAGAAGGTGTCGGTTTCAATTTCGCCAAGGGTATTCAAGGTCATGCTATAAGAAGAGAAAGAATCGGGTATGAAGAGATCCAGTCTGAAGCCACAGAGAGATTACTAAAGAACATCTGAAGGATAGGAAGCACAACGAGACTGGTAAACATGTCATCTACTACATAAGTATCTTTGGAGGATGGTCGTATCAGAGATTAGAACGACAAAAGAACCTAAGGGTAGACTGAATGGACAACTTTGTATCAGATTTTTGGAAGACGGAATAAGGATTGGTTAACACCTCATAGTATAGAAGTTCATGTGTAATGGATGGTTACAGAAGGGTAGTATGAGGGACCTTGACTTTGTGTTTAAGAACATGAAACCATAAGCGGTGCATCAAGTCTGAGACGTGCCCATATATAGACTGAAAGGATGATGGTTTGAGCCTCGCGGTAGGTGAAAGAATGGGAACATGGTTGGTATACAGAGAATGTTCAGTTGACAATGAAGGTATAGCATAAGAGATTTGAGCGCTTGGTCATTTGTGGAGGAATAACCCTAAGACCGGAATCCAGTGAGACTTATTGGGTAATTCATGTTAGAAATCCTTGACTGTACAAGAGGAAAATTGATTTGGAAACTGACCTTCTACTTAGGAAGATTTGTGTCAGGACACCACGGGTTACAGTAAGGTCGGACAGGGTAATGATTGCGATTGGTATAGTACCTGTAATTAGTTATCGACACATATATATCTCTTTGGACAATGGAATCCAAAGTGAGGATCCTGTGGAAGTGGGGAAGAACTCCATTAGTGTAATATGAATTAAGATACAAAGATGGGATGAGTGGTCCGATGGAATTTGGTATGGAGATGAAAGTTCTAAATGAACATGGTATTACCTTCTTAATTATATGGTGGTTAAGAAGTTTAAATGGATGATACAGTTTAAAATTTGCATATTGGAAGATAAAATGGTATAGTGGTGGAATGTAGGAATGGACCACATTAGACAATACATGAGATGATTGGACAAAGAAGGTTACCACTCAGTAGATCGAGTTAACACAGTTTGGTTGTGTGAGCGAGTGGCATGGTATGATAATTGATAGTGCTGGGTTGATACCCTTTAGTTCTCCAAGCTTTTGAAAGAAATTAGAGAATGAAGGGAATAAGATTGGAACCTGAAATCATTGGTTGATTACAAATAGTATAGAAATGTGAAGACTTAATAATTATACTAAGGGATTATGCATTGAAGGTGCAAATGCTTGAGATATTAAGGAACGTATAAATCTTTGTTGAATTCGCCATGGTGAAGAACGTTGGATTGCGGCTAAGGTGACACAGCATAAGATATGGTAAGATAGGAGGCATGTAGTGTTGATTCTAAGTAAGCAAACGAAAGACAACGTGTATTTTGGTTCGGGGGAAAACCAACGAAGTTATGAGAGTCATTAGGGCAGGAGCATCTTCCTATCTGAAAGGACATAAGGGTTTGCAAGAATCAGGTATCGGAACACAAAATTCCAGATCGAGAGACTTGTAATTTTCCAAGTGTTGCAGACAAGAAAGGGTATGATAGTCTGAGGAAGAAGAAAAGGGAGTTTGATTCCCGGTTCAACAAAAGTTCGAAGATAGTACCAAGGATTAGGCCAGGGGCCTACAAGTTTGCCCTATCCTAGTGTGCGTGGTGGCTTATGGGTTTTATTGGTGTCAATAACAAAACAGAAAACGATCGCCAATAAGATAAGCAGACTCTGGGGTTTCAGCAGAATTTTTGGACGAGGAAAGGTTGATGAGATTACAGTTAAAAGATAAGATCTTACGGAACAAGACTGTCATTCTAGTAAGAGTGTTATTGAGGGATTAAAGGTAAATAATTAGACTCTAGAGTTATGGTCAGAGGTGTGAGAATTATTACCTGATGGGTGTTCGAATCAATTTCAAGGACGAAATTGTTATAAGGAGGGGATAGTTGTAACGACCCAAAATTGCTAATAAGGCTTAAGGGCCTTGATTAGTGTGTCGAGAGGGCATAATTGGCATTTATGTGAATAAATGGTTAAATTCATGATTATATGGCATGCATGATTAGATGAGTATATGGATATGATTAGATGCATGTTTATGAGTATTAAATATGCATGTGGGCCCTGTTTTGTTCATAAGGGCATGCTTATAATTTTGGCTCGTTGATGGCATAAATGTAATTGTATGTGATAAATTGTTGAGACCACATTATTATGTGGATATATTTGCAGCATGCGGCTCGAGACGGTCTTAGTGAGCAGGTTGGCGAAATAGTCACAACGGGGAGTTATATCCAGCTCGGGGGAGTCTGGGGGTATTTTGGGAATTTGGGAGAATAATTTGGGAATTATTAGATATTGGATAAATAATTGGATGACGAGATTTAAGTGGTAAATAATAGGAACACTCGAGGAACTAGCGGGAACTGAGTGCAAAATGACCAAATTATCCTTTGGGCACCCTTGAGAGATTTAAATGGTTAGAGGGGCAAGTGTGCCTTTTGTTTGTGGAGGATATACTCTATTTTGTTGGAACAATACAGAAAGCTATAGATTACCTAAGAAAAGAAAAGAAGGAAAGAAAAGTCTCTCTCTTTCTCTCATCATTCACGTTTCCTCTCTCTCTCCCTCTTGTGTTGGGGCTTTGAACTTTCTGAAGAAGCAGAGCATGGGTCTTGAGGGCTGGTTTTGAGGGAAGTTATGAGTGGGATCAACTTGAAGAAGGATTTGTAGCCATCCACACCTAGGATTTCGAATTTGGGAAGAAGGTAATAATTTCATGGTCTGGTTTTAGGTTTCACTTGTTCTTAGGAGTTTTAGATTTCAATTTCTGAATTTGGGTTTGTGATGAAGTTGTGAGGAACTTGAGCTTGGGATTTGGAGAGCTGGAGCTTGGAATGGTATTGGGGGCAGCTTAAGATCAAATTTCTCTTTGAGGTAATGACTTCTAGCTCTTGAATGTTCTGGATTTTCTAGTTTTCAGTTGGTGTTCTTGAGCTTCAAAGCTCAAATTTGGGTTTCTGTGTCTGGTGAGGTTTTTAGCTAGGTTTTTGATGCTGTTGGGTTGTTTGGTTGAGCTATAGGGAATTGTAGGTTCAATTTTTAATTTAGTTGAGGTTTGGAGTGGGTTAGTGGAGTTTTGGCTCGGGAGAATTCGAAGGAAGAAAACCCAGATTTTGTCAGTTCTGGTGTTAGCACTGTAGCGCTAGGCTTAGAGCGCTACAGCGCAAGCTTGCTTTTCTAGGAGGCTTTTGGTCTCTGTTTGTAGCACTGTAGCGCCCCTCTGATGGCACTGTAGCGCTACCCTACCTCTAGAAGTGGGTTTTGGGTATTTTTCTTAGGATTTTGCTTGGGGGGTCGATTCCACCACCCCGTTTGGTGGAATTGGGCTTCCCGAGGGCTTGGGATTGGTCACAAAGTTGGGTTACGGAATTGAGTTAATGATGGTTCTGCTTTGCGGTTGTGACTAGGTTTATCTCCAAAGCTCAAAGCTAAGGATCGTACTCGGAATCAGTTTATCTTCTCCGCTTGAAATCAAAGGTAAGAAAATGCACCCGGTTATGTGATTATGTTGGAACTAAGGGCTCCCTATATTTATATGTGATGTCATGAGATGGTATTATGCCATGGGAACATGTGATAAATGGCCTAAGAGTGTCGGAATTAATATTTGCGCACAGGACGCAGCTTGGCCACTGGTAGCTGAGGTTAATCAAATAATCATTGAGCTTGGCCTAAGCGAGCGAGAGTCAGTGGGTTGATCACTGGGCTCGACCTAAGTGAGTCGATGACAGTGACTTAAACAGAGGGCGTGGCCTAAGGGCGTCGACCCTAGATATTGTGTGGAATGTTTATTGATGTTAATCTGATGATTGTGGCATGCTCATTGTCAAGATGGTTATTTATTGGTTTGTTGACTGATAGCATTGATTATGTGTATGATGCAGTCTAATAAGTATTTGATTAATGGTTTGTGAAATATCTAACTACTACTTTTGGTTAAGCATTGCATTAGAGTTTTCTTGTTAGCCCTCGGCTCACGAGTGCTACGTGGTGTAGGTAAAAGGGCAAGAGTTTGACGGGTCAACCATAGGTTGGAGAGCTCTAGGGGCGAGGTGTACATTGTCAGCTGCTCGGCCACCATGGTCGAGGGTTTGTGTAGGGACGAAAGCCTAAAACGTATATTTTTCCATTAGAGTGGCCTTGGTTATTTATAATGTGTGGAAATTTTGTAAATATGTCCTTTAAACCTTGTTTTGGGATCCCATGTACTAAACATTCATTTTAATGAAAATAACCTATTTATGACCAAATTATTTCAATCCTAATCAGTTTATGACTTTAGATTCACAATTTTATTTAAATGACTTGATTAGCAAATCTTGCACTATTTAAACACACAAAGTATAACGGTCTTGGTTATCCAGGACGTTACACGTTGATTCTTCAAAATCTGTTGGTTCAGACCTCCACTTATTTTCACCCAAACTTCATCTTGGTCATGGATAGATCACCCAGGTTCGGGTCCATAAGCAGTGAAAATTTCCCTATGAAGACTCGCTTTTGCTACGCCTCCAGTGGATTCCCTTAACCAAGCCACGTTGCGGGCTCATTCTTCAACAGGCACGCGCTCAAAGCCCTGAGCTCCTCCCACTGCTTGGGAGCTTACGGCTTCATGTTCTATTTCACTCCCTAATAGGGGTTCTTTTCACTCCTCCCTCACAGTACTACTTCACTATCGGTCACCCAGGAGTATTTAGCCTTGCAAGGTGGTCCTTTCTGACTCACACAGGATTCCATGTCTCCCATGCTACTCAGGTCAGAGCATAAGCTAGCGATACTTTCGGCTACTGTACTGTCTCCATCTAGGGTGCAGCACTCCACTGTATTCGCAGTTTAGACTGCTCCCATTTCACTCGTTGCTACTACGAGAATCAATTTCGCTTTCTTTTCATCTGGCTACTAAGATGTTTCAATTCGCCAAGTTGTCTCTTGCTTGCCCATGGATTCAACGACAATTCGAAAGGTTGACCTATTCTGGAATCTCCAGATCTCCACTTATTTTCTAACTCCCCAAAGCATTTCGTCACTTATTACGCCCTTCCTCGTCTCTGGGTGCCTAGGTATCCACCATAAGCCTTTCCTTGTTTGAACCTCGCCTTTAACTTTAAGGTTATGCCATCCCCTAAGATGCTACTAAATGGAAGAATCTTTTCTCATCAATGTCCATAAATGATAAATGTAGTATAGGTTAAACTGCCGAATCAGAAAAATAGGGTGCTATCACATAGCTTTGTATCGGCTAAATTCACGAGTTGGAGATAAGCAAGCTCGAACCGCTGACATCCGCCACAAGGTAAGTCACTTCCTCTCAGGCCCCCGACTAATTCTACCATAGAGGCCAACAATAAACAATAACTCCCCCCCCCCCCCCCCCTCGACACAACTTTCATTGTACTGTGCCCTCCAAAGAGCAACACTTCTCAAAATCTCAAAGGTGTTGAGTTGGAATCCCATTCTAACTATGGATTCTTGTGGTTCCAGAGGATCTAGCTACAAGATAACCAGGAATGAAGAGCTTTCCCCCCTACTTTTTCACCCTACTCTTTGGTCTTAAGAATGTTGGTTTTAAGAATGAGTAATTGCCCTTCTTCGGCCCTTATTGCCCAACTTGAAAGAGGGCAGCTAAAGTGTTCCACTTATTGAACAAGGTTCTATGGTTGGTCTACGACCCCTGGATTTTGAAGGCGTCCTTGGGTGATCTCGTAGTTCTCATAGGGTGGAGACAATGGGGTCAGTCCATGGATTTTCCTTCCCTTTGCCACATTTCGCTCAAAGGGTTGAAGGGAGATAGTGCATCAAGTTGTTCGCAAGGGCGAACTTGATCCTCTTCCCCAGGGATCCCAGTTGAGGGAACCTTAAGAGAGCCACTGACTCCAACTACCACCCATGTACAATCCATACTAGATCTAACCAACTGCCCATCCTACCTCCTCTACGTTATTGACAACCCATCTTTGTCTCAGTAGAGTTTTTCAGTGGCATGTTCAGTCCTCTTCCCCATTACTTAGAAAAAGTGAGCCATCGGTTCAAGTACAAGATACTATTGTTACCGCATGGACAATTAGACACCCAACCCGTAATTGCAACGACCCAATTGCAAGAGCAGAGCTCTACCAACATAGTTATATCACCCCGAGCCAGGCGGAGCATGCATTAAGAAGTAAAATGCTTCTTCTATTATTCTCCTTGGCACAGTTGGGCCATCTTGGACTTGAACTAGAGACATCCCCCGTGAAGTATATCATTGCACCTATGGTCCAACCAATTGGGAGAGAATCAATAGATTCCTTTTCTAGAGCGATTCATCCTTCCAGAACGCAGCATACAACTCTCTGTTGTACTACTCTCTCCAAGTGTGCTTGTTCCCCCTTCTTCCTTACCATGGCAAGTTTTTGTGAAATAACTCCAATGAGAAGAAAAAAGAAGGCTTTAAGAGACCCTCCTGGCCCAACCCTAGACACTCTAAAATCCTTTTTCAAACCTGCTCCCTTTTCGAGTCAAGAGATAGAGAAATAGACACATCCCATTGCACTGATCGAGGGCGCTCATAGTGACTCCGGGGGTCGAAGACCAAGAAGTGAGTTACTTATTAGCCAAACATTCTTCTTACGACTAGATCCAATCTCTTTGTCCTGCGGAAAGGAAAAAAAAATTCATGTCCTTCCTTTCATGAAGGGAGGTTTTTTTTCCTATTGATTGCAACTTTCTCCAGAACTTCGGGAAAAGTGAGAAAATAAAGGCTGGAATGGTACGATCCCTCTGTCACCCCAGAATGAAAGGGGTGATCTTGTAGTTCTTGGTCTGTGAAGATACATTGTTAGGTGCTCCATCTTATTTTCCCATTGAGGTCGAACCTAAACCTATGCTCGAGAGATAGCTGTCCATATACTGATAAGGGATGTATGAATTTTCGTGAAGAGAGGAGCCATGGTTGTCCCTCCCGGACTACTTGAATCCCACGAGTGAATAGAAAGTTGGATCTACATTGGATATCACCTTAATCACCCCATCTATCCTCTTGAGGAGAAGTTTGGTTTCAAATCTCAATTCTAACAAGAGAAGTACGACATGTTAATGTGCCTTGGAGGATTCACATCTCAAGTGAGGCATTGATTCAGTGTGTCCAACAACTTTGAAAAAAAATAAGTCTGGTACATATTACACATCTACAATCATAGGTACCCATTTTTTACTTTTAAATAATAAAACAATTAACGTAAAATATATATAATATTCTAAATAATTTTAAATTTCAAAAAGTTTTAATTTAACTCTATCAAGAACTGTAATATATTTATTATTTAAATATATTATAATTAGTCGATTGAAATGAATTGGGTGTGAATCTCTAAACTTTTTAATTGCTATAAAATTTATCCAAGATATATTAATGATACAATGATCTCGTATAACTTCGAATCTGTTCCAACGTTCATTAGTTCTAAGCATAAGGGTGTGAAAGCAAAAACACAAGCATAATGGCATCCCAGACTCGAAAGAAAATAAAAACATAACCAAACGTATCCTTCGCTTTGTGTAGATAACAGAGTACACCAAAATTGATTGATAAGTACCAATCTTTATTTCATCTAAAACGCAGAGATTTTATTTTATACAACAAAAAGAAAAATTAGACTCACTAAAGTCGGTTTTTCCGACCTTATAGTTGATTCCAAACTGCAGTAAATGTACAACAAATATATAAACTGCCTAGAATGAAGAGCTAAACATGGATTCTTCTTCTCTACACACTAATCCTTGTTCTGTCATCTCTTTCATAAGATAATCATAAGTTTATAAGAACCCATCATCATAGTTAATGGCTGTAAAATCATCATAGTCGGAGAAACCATCCTCATCTGAGTATCCATAATCAAAGTCATCACCTATCTCATCTTCAAGTTCAAGAAGATTACTCAAAAAGGACTCGTGATCAGCAAAGGGAAAATCATCGTCTTCCCCAAAAAACACCTCACTATAATCAGCAATATATCCATAGTCCTTGAGCGGATCATAAGGTAGCCGTATAAGTTTAATCTGCTCTGCACACCTTTTCCCCAAATTTTCTTTCAAATTAATATTGAGACACTGGCGCAGGTCAAGTGACTCGAGATTAGGACAACCATCAAGAATGGCTTGTAAGCCCATGTTAGTCATCGAGCTTCCAATAAGCTGCAGGTGGCGCAATCCTGGCAAGTATTTACCAATGGCAATCACATCCTCATTAAAATCCTTCTCCTCATCAGGATCCATGTCTGGGAGTTTATGAGCTTGGGAATTCAATTTCAATGTTCTAAAATGAGGGCAACAGTTGCCCAATGCTTCGATAAAATTTTCTGAAAATGAGCATAGTGTCAGATCAAGCTCCTCCAATAGTGGAAGCTTTTCAATAGCTTCAATCAATCCCTCATCTGAAACATCATAGCAACAAGCAAGTCGAAGACGTTTGATCTGACTTGAACTGTTGAAAGGGAATAAAAGTAAGCAATAATGTACACAAGAAAACTGAAAAATTCGGAAAATAGCAAACTTCTGCATTATTCAAATCTAGAGATGGAAGCTTCAATGGGAGCAACCAATGCTTACAGAATTTTGTAAGAATCAATCTGCAGGTCACTATGTCAAACAATTTATTAAATCCAAACATATCAAAAAGAAAAAAGGAATAATAAAAGAAGAAGAGAAGTGTTCAAGAGAGCTTGTGACCAATCTAACTACAACATGCCAGAAATTTTTCTTGGATTCTTAATTGAACGCTAAGGATCATCAAATTGGTTTTTCTAAATTTCTATGTAAAGTAACCAATGTAATTGCTGTCCATTATGAATAATAAAACATGGCCCAAATTCAGAAATAACTCCAAAGTCAGCATTTTCGAAAGTTGGCACATTTTTTTATAAAGAAAAAAACTATTAAATAGTCATGAAGAACATTCTCTTTAATCAACATTAACATTCTCCCTAAAAATATTCATGTAAAACATCAATAAGATTCGCACCACAACAATAAAACAAAACCAACCCTTATAATAAGAATTAAAAACAATTCTCATCAAAAACGACAGAAAACCCAAATTATTTAATTGAAACATAATAGCCAAGTTCACTTAGAACCAGTTTAATCATCTTTTTTTATTTGTTTTTTAACCAAAATATTGAGAAGATCTACACCATCACTTCATTAAAAAAAAAAGGCAAGAGATAGTGGAAGAATAAAATACCTAGAAGTGATATGCCGAACCAGTTCATCGGATCCAAATTGCTCAATATTGATATCAACGAGTTGACCACAACTCCGGTCGACAACGTCGCGGCACATCTTTTCCAAGTCCAAGCCGAAATCACGATCGCCGTTGTTCCGCATGTCAATGGTTCGCCACATGAGAGGGTCCTTGCAGATATCGAGCCACGACTTGCAAACCATCTGACCACTGGTCATGATTTCAATTGCGCCCAGACGAGAAAGAATCGACGCTGTCACGTCGCGCGGAAATTCCAGCCAATTCCGCACTTCTTTCGGCGGAGAAGGCTCAGTCGAGGAAGACGCCATTGGCGATGACAGAGAACTTCGTCTGCAACTTCAACTTAGGGTTTTCCAGTGTCGAGAAAAAGTAGAAATTTGAATAGGACATGAAAGTAGATAGTACATGGACATTTATTTGCCTCTTCCAATAAATTTCCATTTTTTATATTTATTTTTTTACAAATCACCCAACAATCACTAATGAATTTTTTGTACACGAATCTCTTCCAAGAAAATAAATTTCATTTTCTTTTTGTAGTGCCTATATGGCTAATCTCGAGCTATGGATTTTATAGGAAGATTTTGTAGTGCCTATATGGAATTTTTAATTGAGTTTTAAAAAATATAGTTTTTTTTAAGATTTTTTATTTTCTCTTTTTTTTTTATATAAAAGTTAGTTTATATCATAGATTTACTCTTAATCAAGTTTTATTAATTTGGAAATGTATATTTGTAATTTAATTATTATTTTTTTAGCTTATTTGTTTTTTATATTATTTTTATATAATTAATTTTATATTAAATTTTTATTTAGTTATTTTGTATTTTTTTTAATATGAATAGTGTTTATTATTTTTTTATTTATTATAAAAATTTTCCCTTATTTTAATATTGTATGTTTCATTTTTCAAATATTGTGTAAGGTGATCAGTTACTTCATTGATTCTTTGACAATTATGTAAAAAAAAATCATAGAGTTAGGTTAAATAGTATGTACCAGGAGGAGAAACCAGTTACCCTGAGAGGAGTAACCTTCTGCCATAAGAGGGGTAACCAGTTACCATAAGAGAGGTGACGAGTTACTCATATTAAATATGAAAAGAAACATCAAATTTGAATGAAAAAAAATGAAGAACACTTTATTAAAAAATGAAGAAGTAACTATGATTTTAGTAACATAGGTAACCAGTTATCATAAAGAACCCGGAAATATACTCACACATCATGACGTGAAGGTAACCAGTTACCCCTAAAAATATATACACAAAAAATGTGAATGTAACTAGTTACCCCTAGAAATATACACACAAAGAACAAGAAGGTAATGAGTTTCCACAAATTTGAAAATAGAAAAGAAAAAAAAATCAGATTCATCCCCTTTCCCTTCTCTCCCATCTTCTTCATATAATTTTTTTTTTCTAGATTTGAATGTTCCCTTCAGGATAACTAGCTACCCATTCATGTTTTCATATTTTATAAGTTTTCTTTCCAAATTTTGATATTCCTATAATGGTTACAGCAAAAAGAAAACACTGAAAAAATTGATTTGAATTTTTGTACATATAGTGGAAAAAACTATAAAAAAAATTACAATAATAAAAGATAATAAATAAATAAAATATTAAAATAATTATGTAATGTTAAAATATGTGTGAAAAATGGGGAAAAATAAAATGGAATGAGAAAAGAATTAGTACAAAAAATGAAGAAAAAAAAGGAAAAAAAACTTAGGAAAGAAAACTAAAAAAATATGAAAAAAAAACAAAATAAAAGAAATGATGAAGGAAAAATAATAGATGAATGAATAAAAATGAAAAGAAGAAGAAGAAAGATAATGGAAAAATGAAAAGAAAAAAATATGAATAAAAAAATAAAAAAAAGGAAAAAAAATAGAAGAAGAAAAAAAGAAAGAGAAAAAATCTCATATGTGTGAAAAAAAATGGAAGGAGAAAATAATAAATACAAAAATAAAAAAAAAACTTAAAAAATATGAACAAAAAAACAAAACAAAACAAATGAAATAAAAAAAATAGATAAATGAATAAAAATGAAAAGAAGAATAATGGAAAAATGGAAAGAAAAAAATAAGATAAAGGAAAAAATTAGTAGAAAAAGGAAAAATGGAATAACAAATAAGTTTCAGAAAAAATGAAAGAAAAATAATTAAAAAATGAAGGAAAAAATAAAAATTTAAAAAAATTACTTTTAAAATCGAAGAAAATATAACTATGATAAAAAATGTGGCATTTTCATATTTTAGTTAGCTACTAATTGTGTTTCACATACTTTAACTTTGTCTTTAATAAATTTTCACATACAAATTAAGAAAAGTATAATTCTCATATTTTTGCACATTGATGATATAAATGCCATATTTTTAAAAAATTCTTATTTTATAATTCCTAAAACTAAAAATTAGTAGGGCCCACATGAATATTTGATTGGTTATTTGTTTTTAAATTCTCAATTCAAATACTGGTTCTAACTTTAAGCTACAAAACAGAAAACGTTATGTTCACGTTTTCTCTCAATCTAAATCATTATATCCTAAAATCTATCATTTTTTTATATTTTCAGATTCTCTACTAATCATATATTTAGTTTTTTAAAATTCAAAATCAGTTTACGGATTCTGAACCAATCACATTTTCAAAACACATGTTTTAAAACTATAAATTCAGATTTTCAATTTAGAAACACACTTTTTGAAAATATAGTTTTCCAATCAAAAACCACTGAGACCCTAATATTCTTAAATAAACATCCACATTGAGAAACATGTGCTTGGGAAGAAAAGACAAAATTTACTACAACTTCACAATCAACTCCTACAAAAGTATCTAGGAAGCTTCAAAGACTATAAAGTGTGCCACCATAACAAAAGCATCACAAGGAGGAAAGATAGCTAAGTAGAAATTACTGAAAAAGGTTGCATACGAAAATTAAGATCATGACATCAACAATATTGAGATCTATTAAAAAACATGACACTCTGTTATGTATACATAGAATAATAAACCTACAAAATAAACAAATGGAACGAATACGAATTAGCTACTAAATAATAAGAATATTTTTTTTTGTATGGGTGGAAAAGTCTTCCAATATAACTTTCAAGGATTTTATTATTGGGATGTTAGAAAGAACTAACAAACAAAAAATGTATATTTGAAGGTCATGAAGTAGGAATACATATTTTTCCCGGGGATGGGGCCCCGTGGGGACCTGCTCTTAATAGGGTGGGGAATCTCTGTCTAAATGGGGAACGGGGCGGGGATGGGAATAATTTTTAATCCTCGAATGTTAAATGGGGCGGGAGCGGGGATGACACTCCCCGCCCTGACAGGGCCCCGTTTAAATTATTATATACTTTTCTAATATTCTTTATCTTTTTTTTATGTATTATTATAGTATATTAGTAACTTTTAAATATTTTAAATTTTATTTGGGATCATATTTAGTATTTTAAATCATAAATATTATGCAATATTTTAATTTACATATAATTTATTATTTTCATTTTAAAATTTTATTCTAAAATTGATTTTTTAAATAAATGGGTTTTCTGTGGGGATTCCCCACCCCGTCCCCAACGGGGAATAAGTGAGGATGGGGTGGGGACGGGGGGAGCACTCTCCGCCACGTGTGCATCACTACTGTAACATCCCAAAATTACCTAATAAGGCTTAGGGCCTTGATTATGGGGTCAGGATGTCAATATATGAAGTTATATGTTTAATTGATATATTTGATTGTGATTATGTGACTTATATGATAATATAACTAGTTGTGCATGTTTATGGGTATTAAATATGTATGTGGGCTCGTTCTTATTAGAATGGAAACTTTCGTAATTTGGCCATTTATGTGCATAATTGTATATATATGTGCATATATGTGATATATGTGTGAGACCACATTATTATGTGGGTTTATTTGAGTTTTATAACTAGATTCTTGTTGGGTTTTGCTGCTAGGAAGATGTTAGAACTATTGTGGTGATTGAATTATGTTTTTGGGGTGAAATTGGGATAGTTTGGGTTGAATTTGGTTGTTGGAAAATGAGGAAAATCTGGATTCGCAGGGCCAAGTCGCGGCTTTGTTCTTAAGGGATCGCTACTCAGCTAAACCCAGGGCCCTGGGAGGCCTCTGTCTGGGAGCCGCGCCGTGACCCTCTTGGGCAGGTCACGACCCGCATCCCTTTGGCAGCAGGAGAGGGCCTCGGGTTAGAGGGGTGCGCCACGACCCTCAAGGGTAGGTCGCGGCCCGCCTGGGCAGCTTTGGCCTTGGTGAGTTTTTAGTGGCAGGAACCTTTTCTTAGGGCTCGGGATCAATTCTACTACCAGGTTTAGTTGAATTCGAGGCCCTGGAGGCTAGGACTCAGTCCAGAAGCCTTTATTTGCTCATTATTGATGGAATCCTATATTATGGTTGTGACTAGGTTATCATTAAGGGCTCGGAACCGGGATCGTGCTTGAGTGTCGTTCTTATTTTACGCTACACTCGGACCTGAGGTAAGAAAATTGCACCCAATAAGTGTTATATGTGATCAGAGCTTGGCCCGACTGTTTTCAATAATTATGATTAGGGCTTGGCCCCCTGAGAACGTTTATGTTTAAGCTATTGTTTCACATGTTGATTGATCCTACTTGAATGTTCTATACCTTCTTAAGTGTTTCATGTTTGTTGCATGGATTTCGTGGCTAGGGCCTAAGGCCCCGTTAAATAGGTATGATTAGTATTATGAGTACGGTTACTCGATGGTGTTATGTGATTAACATACATGCGTGCTCGTTTTGTTGGGATATGCCTATTCATATCTGTTTCTGTATTGAAGTTTGACTACCTAGATCAGGGCTTAACTTATTAGTCAAAGATGGCAAAAGCACGTTGCGCGCTGGTCAAAAGGCTTAGGCCTAAATCAACAACATACTATTACATTGGCTGACTCTATGGTCGTTGGAAAACCAAAGGTGTTGGGCTAGCTCTATGGCTAGTTACTCAGAGCTAAGGGCGAGGGCCCCAAGTGACTCTATGGTCACATAGCTAGGGCATAGGCCCAGGGTTGGCTCTATGGTCAATTGTTCAGGGCAGCGGCCCCAAATTGGTCCAATGACCATTTGTTTGTAACTGAATGACTGTATGTGTAGGTTATTACTGCTGGACATGCTAGATAAGTATATGGGAATCTGTATTGTTCTGTTTATGCACATGTATAGTTTTCTTGCTAAGTCTTGGCTCACGGGTGCTTTGTGGTGCAGGTAAGGGGAAAAGAAAGCTTGACCGGCCATGAGTTGGAGAGCTTCAGTGGCAGCATGTACATATGCGGCTGCTCGACCACCACGGCCGAGGATATATCAGAAGAACTAGGGTTGTAGCTCTGTTTTTGCCACTTAGGTCAGTTGGATGTAATTTTTGATGTATATACACCTTTTTAAAAGTTTAGTAGTAATATTTTAGGATCCCATGAATGTATGAAACTTTTTAAATAAAAGCCAACGGTTCCTTTGACCAAATTTTTTAACCCTAACCCTTGACATTAACCATAATTACACATTATAAGCCACAAATCTGACACAATTTTAATTACACAGTGTAACGATCCTGAATTAGGAGGACGTTACAACTACCGTGAAAGTGTTACTATTTGATATAAGCTCGGTAGTAATGTCTCGATGTAAACCCAATAACTAAAGTCAAATAACCAATGATAAATATAAATGTAGGCAAAATATGAAGTAACACAACTATCAAGAAAATAAAAAAAAATAATGTAATTGAATATAATTTAATTTTTTTAAAAGATAGGACATAATAATTAAATCGAAAAAACAATATATTATTTTTGTCAAAAAATAAGAAAATACAATATATTATTAGGAAATAATTATTTTGAAATTAGTATTTGTTTCCATAGTTTAATTTTATTACCATTTTTTACCCAAAAAAAGTATATACATAATTTTTTTTTTATGGTTTTGATATATGTGGTGTAGAATATGTAGTATATATTCGATATAGTTTGATGTTAAATTCAGAAGACATATTTTTTTCATGAGAACAATTCAGGAAATTGTCTTTAAAAAATAAAAAAAAACTTAAAATTATAATTTTAAAGTCAAGATCATATTTTTTTTATAAAAGAAAAGGAAAATCTAAAACTATAAAAATGATAAGAAAAAAATAATATTTGTTATTTTTGGAATTGAAAACTCTTTATAAACTTATATGAAATTATATATTATATAACATTTTTTTTACGATTCATGATAAGTTCAAAAATAATTTTTAAAAAAGAACATATGGGACATTCATGAGAATTCCCTATTATTTTCAATATTTGATTGCACTTTTTGTAAGCTTAAATATATTATTATATGAATACTATTCGAACTACTCATTTAAAATTTTAATTCTTTTAAGTACTTAAAAATTAATCTTTTATAATATTTATTAATTCATAATTTTTAAATTTCAAAAGTTGATTGGCTATTTATTATAACACTTAGCGGATCTATTCAAAACTAATTTTTATTATAGTTGTTGAGGTTGAAAATTTGTTGTGGTATTTTTGAAACGTGATCTTCTTTCTCTGGCGACTTCGATTCCCTTTTTCCGATTGGAATCTTGAATCCGCGAAGCGAATAGAGCGTTGCGGGTTACCTATAAGAAAACTCTCATATGCTTAAGTCAGATAAGCGTTTTTTCAAGTAGAGTGACAATAGAAAATCTTCACGTGCCTTTGCTGTGTATAGCGCTGGCTATTTATAGTGATAGAGAGGAGGATTGTAAAACGAATGTAGGAATTTGATTGGTTGTGGAGTAACCAACTTTCCCGCCTTCTGTCCTCTGCTCCCCTTAAGTGATTAAAACATAAAAGCTTTTCATTTTTATCTTGGTTCTACCAGAAGATCTCACATCTCTTCTCTGCGGAAGCTATGTTACTTTATACATTCAATTTTATACATACCTAAACACACCGTATTGGGCTATTTTTTTTCAAGGAAATGGTTGATTGGGTCGTGCAATGGCTTTAGGCCCGATATTATATGGTATAATCAGTCTCGGGCCCAATGCGACATTTTTTGGGTTCCAACAATTGCCCCTCGACCCATGTCTAATCGTTCAGCGGACACGGATGTGGGCCGATCACTGTGAACAATCATTCCAAAAATGCCCATGGTCTAATCACAACGTGAGCATTTATTTCTTATAATCATGGTCCGTTTAGTTTCTACAGTCACACCCTACGTTCCCAAAAATCGAAGACCAATAGGAAGCGCCCACGACTGTTTGGCGCTTTGGATTCCTTCCCCATTTGAATGTGAGAAATAAAAAGTCGCATATTTCTCTCTTCTTCTCACTCATCTCTCCCATCAAACATCTTCCCTGCATTTTTTCTCCCAAGTTTTCTCTTTTTGGAAACTCACCCTCTTTCCTTCTCACTGTCTAAGAATCATGACACGTAGACCGTCTTTTGATCCTAATGTAAAGAGAAACTACCACACAACTCTCGTTCACCTACTCGTTGATTGAGATATTCTTGAGAATGTCACAATTTGTAAGCTTTTCGCGAGTGAGCTACGCGACTGGTGACACAAGGATGTCATCAAACGAGATGAAAGTGTGCTCAGTTCTAAGCATATTGAGTATCTTCGCTTCCATTTTCCTACAATTCTTTTTCAAATTGTTTCTTTCTCTAAGGCGCATATTTGTCAGTTCGTTTCTAACGTCGTTCAGGCGATAGTTGGGGCGCACATGTGATAACTCTACAAAATAGAGTTATTTTACCACTTTTTATGTGCTAATTGTTGCTTAATTCTTGAGTTTTTAATTGATTTATTAAGTTTTTTTAAGTAATTTTGAATTTATTAGGTTTATTTTAATTTTATAGATTTTTGTGTATTTTTATTGTTATATTATTGTAAAATGTTATGGCTTAATTATTTAAAATTAATATTGTTAAGTTAGGAGTAAAAATATGTAATTTTGAGCTTAAATGTTTAAGTAAATTAAATTTTAATTAATATTTTCATTGAACTTTTATTGTATATTTAATTATTGAAAATATTTAGTTTGAATTTAATTTATGTTTGTTTTATAGGGAATTTTTTTTGTATGAAAAACAAGAAGAATGGTGAAAAAAATGGTATTTCTGTAAAAGGAAAGCAAGGAAGTGGCATTTTTCAAAGGCCCAAAAGCCACTCCCTACCACCTGCCCAGGCCCAACACATCAAGCATAGACTCCACTCCACCAGCCTTCACAAGTTCATCAATCTGACTCCCACGCCTGGCATATCTCCAAGCAATAACTCCCAAGACCATCAACAAAGTAGTCCCAGGCCCATGGTTCTTTCCTCAGCATATATCACCATACCCCTTGAAGCAAGCATATATCCATCACGCCGAAACCACCTCCAGCCTTCAGCATCCTTCAGCCATTTCAGCAAGCAGTCCACGCCCAAGGCTGCCCATTTCAGCCATCCAGCCCCAACGTGGGCCAGCCTAGGCCCAAATGCCACATTGCCGCCTGACCCAAGTCAACCTTGCCAAACAGCCACAAAAAGACCAAAATGCCAAAAATTATATTTTTATTCCCAATATTTTTCACCCAAATATCAATTCACTCTTCCCTATTTTTCTTACCTAAATAAACATTCCTAATTTATTTTTTTTACCCTAGCTTTTCACTAATCTTTTACCCAACCAAACATTTCATCTTTCCAATACTCTTACACTTACTCTATTTATCCTACCACTTCCCAACACAATTAAATTAATCAATTTATTTATTTTAATTTGATTAATTTAATCTCCATATTTTGCCTATAAATAGAGTCTTGTAAGACCATTTGGGGAGCTCTTCTTCTTGATATTTTTCAACCTCTTCTACACATTTTTCTCTCTTCTTTTCACTAGTTTCTCTCTACCATTTTCATCTTTTGAAGAGCATGTCAAGTATGTTATTTTGTAATTTTTATCTAGTTATGAGCTTCTAATCTTTTTCAAAGGTTATTAAGATGATGATGAAGCAAAATGTAACTAGATAGTATTTTTTATTGTATGTTGATTTCCCATTTGTGTAACATTGTTTATGGATTTTTCTATCAATGATATGCATTTTTCATCTATTATTGAGTGTTAAAGCATATTACACTTAGTTCTTCATTATGCAAAAAAATATGATATTCTTTGATTAAATGTTTTTCATTAAATTGTTCACATCTAATTCTTAGAGCATAAGTATCATATTTTGCCTAAACATAATCTCTTTGATTTTTTGTAGTTTCATTAGATTGTAACACAACTAATGCTTAGAAATTATATCTTATATAAGTGAAGAAAAATCCTACATTTTTTAAAGAGTAACTTGTGCTTGAATAGAAAATATATTTTGAAAAAATATATAGTGTGATTTATTTCAACTATATTAAAACTTGGGAATCAATATACTTATAAATACTATTGAACTTGCATTTTGTGGATTCTAACATCTTAATAATCTTATTTTTTATATATCATTTGAAAACAATTTTTCTATTTAATCTTAAATATTTTTATTACTTGTCTTTTATTTTTTCTAAAACAAAATCTCATCATATATTTGGAACTAGGTTAGAATATTATTGCTTTGTTTGAAATAGTTTCTTTTGATGTTAGTCAACTCCCATGGGTTCGACCTCGTACTTACATGAACATTATATTCCGAAACGATTCGTGCACTTGCGAGTTTAATTATTAAAACACCCTCTTTTGGGATCAACAAGTTTTTGGCGCCGTTGCCGGGGAGTTGCAAGAAAGAAACGGTCTTTCTACAAGGTAAGTAACATTCTTCTACTAGTTATTTTTTTTATTTTCACAATTATCTTTAAACAAAAAAAAGTAAAAAATATATATATATATATCTATAAAAAAAAAATTGAAAAAAAAAAGAAGAGTAAAAATAAAAAAAAAAAAGAAAAAAAAGAAAGTTATATATATATATTTATTTATATTGTTATATATTATATCATATATATTATTTATATTATATAAATATATTTATATTGTTATATATCATATTATATATATATATCTTGGTAGTTGATGGCATTTAGTGCCTCCTACTTACTTATTAGTTGAGTGCATTAGTGCCTCCTAAATACTTGATAGTTGAGTGCAATTTTTGCCTCCTACATACTTGAGCAATTTATCTCTTCTAGTGATGGCATTAGTGCCTCCTAGCTTTTATTTTATTTTATTTATTTTTATTTATTTTAGTTGATGGCACTAGTGCCTCCTAAGTTTTATTATTATTATTATTGTTGTTGTTGGTTGATGGCATTAGTGCCTCCTAATTTTATTTTTTGTTGATTATTTAGTTGACGGCATAAGTGCCTCCTAATTTTTATATAACTATTTACTATTGCTATTGTCATTTTTTTTTCTTAATTATCGCATTTAGTTAGTTGTAATTTTATTGTTTAAAGAAAATACTTGAAAAAAAAAAAAACTAAAAAACAAAGCTTGTTCTTTCAACATAAGCAATTTTTGCTTAAAGGAAATTTGGCAAAGTTCCCATCCACGCTTATTAATTAACCTCGGGGAGTTGTTATTAAGTTGTGAGTAAGTGGAATCAAATAGGCCTGGGAACAAGTTAAACCAAAAATTAAAAAAAAAAAAAATCATAAAAAACATAACAAAAAAATATATATATATAAATAGTATAATCTCTTCTTGTTATAAGTATGCTCTGTGGTTGCGGTTCTAACTGATCTTCCACATCAGAAAATTGTTTTCTTGTGATTGTTTGTGTTACTTGGTGAAATTTGTGATATTGTATGCATCAGTGGCGTCGTAATTCAAAAAATCGTTTGGTGAAAAAATTAGTGTCTTTACGTGAAATTGAAAGTGTTTTTGAAAATTTAAGCATAATGGAACAAGAACCTAATGTTGTGCAAGAAAAAACTCTTCTTGAATACTTTTCACCCATTTCATCTAATGCTCCATCATGCATTGTTTTGCCCACTACTAATGCTACTCATTTTGAACTTAAACCATCAATCATTCAATTGTTACCATCATTTTATGGTTTAGAAAGAGAGGATCCATACATGCATGTAAAAGACTTTTTGGAAATTTGCTCAACCTTTCGTTTTCAAAATTTTTCAGATGAGTCGGTTAAACTTAGGTTGTTTCCCTTTTCTTTAAAAGATAGAGCCAAAGCTTGGTTAAACTCACTTCCAACTGGAACTATAACTACTTGGGATCAACTGTTTAATAAATTTCTTGCTAAATTTTTCCCCATGTCCAAAACTGATAGTTTAAGAAGAGAAATCTCCGAATTTTATCAAAAAGACAACGAAGAGTTTTATGAATGTTGGGAAAGATTTAAAGATTTATTATTAAAATGTCCCCACCATGGTTTTGAAAAATGGAGACTTGTAAAATATTTTTATGATGGTTTAACCCCTTCAAACCGACAAATGATTCAATCTATGCATACTGGAAAGTTTTTAAAATTGCAAGGGCAAGAGGCTTGGGACGCTCTTGAAGAATTGTCTGTTAATTCACAACAATGGAATTACTCTGAGCCTAGGTCTAGAGCCAACCCTTCATCGAAAAGAGAAGGAAAATATGAAATAAAAGAAGAAAGTGATTTAAGAACATCATTTGATAAATTAGCAAGAAAAGTAGAAGCCTTAGTAATAAGTCAATCTATGAATTCTCATGTGCAACCTAAAAAAGATGTGTGTTCTTTATGTGCTAGTTCATGTCATAATGCTCAATCATGTCCTTCTTTTGTTGAAACATTTTCTGAAGAAGCTAATGCTTTACATTCATATGGAAAACCTTCTTCTGATAGCCCATTTTCCAACACATACAATCCAAATTGGAGAAACCATCCCAATTTTTCCTGGAGACAAAACCAACCACAAGTGAATCAAGGAACCCAATTTCACATGCCAAATCCAAATCATGCCCAACCAAGTCAACCTTACCCTCCACAAAGAAAACCTTCCTTAGAAGACACCTTACAACAATTCATGCAATCCACCCAACAAATTTTACAAAATCAGTCTCAATCCATTGCCAAACTCGAGACACAATTGGGTCAACTTGCTAATGCTGTAACCGAGAGGGAAAAAGGAAGATTTCCTAGCCAACCCATCCCAAATCCTAAAGGCCAATATGAAATAGGAACCCCTAGTCATAAAGAAGAAGCTAAGTCTATTTCAACTCTTAGGTCCGGAAAACAAATCGTCAAACCCGATTACATACCTCAAGTTGAAAAAGACCAAAGCCAACCTCAAAGTTCCAACACAAATGACCTTTCAAAAGATGATGCTCAAATTCTTCCTTCCATCCCAAAAGCTCTTTTTCCACAAAGATTAATTCCACTTAAGAAAGGCAACCAATATAGTGACATCTTAGAAGTTTTCAAACAAGTAAGCATAAACATTCCTTTCTTAGATGCCATTAAACAAATTCCTGCCTATTCTAAATTCTTAAAAGACCTTTGCACTGTTAAAAGAAACACAAATGTTCCAAAAAAGGCGTTTTTAACTGAACAAGTTAGCTCCATAATTCAATATAAAAGCCTTGTCAAGTATAAAGATCCCGGTTGTCCAACAATTTCATGCATCATTGGCGATCATTTCATTAACAAAGCTTTACTTGATTTAGGAGCTAGTGTGAATTTACTGCCTTATTCTGTGTATAAGCAACTTGGTCTAGGAGAATTAAAACCAACTTCTATAACACTTCAATTAGCCGATCGTTCAGTGAAAATCCCTAGAGGTATTATAGAAGATGTTTTAATTAAAGTGGATAAATTCTATTTCCCTGTGGACTTTATTGTTCTTGACACTCAACCTGTTGAAAATGCTCATGCTCAAATACCCATCATTCTAGGTAGACCATTTTTAGCTACATCTAATGCAATTATCAACTGTCGTAATGGTGTATTGAAATTATCTTTTGGAAACATGACTGTTGAATTAAATGTTTTTAATGTTGCCAAATCTGTTGAGTGTGAGGAAGTGCATGAAGTTAACATGATAGAGAGTATGTGTGAAGATGATGGAAGTGACATACTTGATTTTTGTGAAAAATACTTTGGTATGAACTTGCATATTGATGATTTTCATGATGAAGTGAATTCTTTGTTAAAGTCTATACCCTTAAATGAAACCAAAGTTGAACCATTTTCACCCTTAGATCATGTTCAATCAATTTCTGAGTCTCCAAAGTTAGACCTTAAACCTTTGCCAGAAAATTTAAAATATGCTTTTCTAGGAGAGTCTGAAACCTTGCCTGTTATCATAGCATCTGCTTTAGATAAAGAACAAGAAGATAAATTGTTAGATGTCCTTAGAAAACATAAGGAAGCCATAGGTTGGACTATTGGAGACATCAAGGGAATTAGCCCATCCATATGCATGCATAGAATCCATCTAGAAGAAAATGCCAAAACCTCTCGGGAATGTCAAAGAAGGTTAAATCCAAATATGAAAGAGGTCGTTAGGGAAGAAGTACTTAAACTGTTAGATGTAGGTATCATTTACCCTATTTCTGATAGTCAATGGGTTAGTCCAGTTCAAGTAGTGCCTAAAAAGTCTGGGATCACAGTTGTTGAAAATGAGAAAAATGAATTAATCCCTACTCGAGTGCAAACGGGGTGGAGAGTGTGTATAGACTATAGAAAGCTAAATAATGTTACTAGAAAAGACCACTTTCCTTTACCCTTTATTGATCAAATGCTTGAACGTTTAGCTGGCCATGCATATTATTGTTTTCTTGATGGCTATTCGGGATATAACCAAATCCCCATTGCCCCTGAAGATCAAGAAAAGACTACCTTCACTTGCCCTTTTGGAACCTTTGCATATCGTCGCATGCCTTTTGGTCTTTGTAATGCTCCTGCAACTTTTCAAAGATGTATGATTGCAATATTTTCTGATATGATTGAAAGAAATCTTGAAGTGTTTATGGATGATTTTTCTGTGTTTGGAAATTCTTTTGATGACTGTTTGCACCATCTTTCTCTTGTTTTAATCTGTTGCAAAGAAAAGAATTTGGTTCTTGATTGGGAAAAATGTCATTTTATGGTTAAAAAGGGAATTGTTTTAGGTCATGTAATCTCATCTGAGGGAATCGAAGTTGATAAAGCAAAAGTTGACCTTATTTCAAAACTTCCTCCACCTAAGACAATAAAAGAAATTAGATCATTCTTAGGCCATGCCGGTTTTTATAGGAGATTCATAAAAGACTTTAGCAAAATTTCGCGCCCATTATGTCATTTGCTAGGAAAAGAAAATGCTTTTGTCTTTGATAATGATTGCTATGTTGCCTTTGAAAAATTGAAATCCCTTTTGACTAGTGCACCTATTATTCGCCCTCCTGATTGGAATATTCCTTTTGAAATAATGTGTGATGCTTCTGATTATGCTATTGGTGCCGTTCTAGGACAAAGAATTAACAAGTTACCTCATGTAATCTACTATGCTAGCAAAACTTTGAACGATGCTCAATTAAATTATTCTACAACTGAAAAAGAATTGCTTGCTGTTGTGTTTGCATTGGAGAAATTTAGGTCTTACTTGTTAGGATCTAAAATAATTGTCTATTCTGATCATGCTGCATTGAAATATCTCTTGTCGAAGAAAGATGCTAAATCTCGCTTAATTCGTTGGATCTTGCTTTTACAAGAATTTGATTTAGAGATACGAGATAAAAAAGGTTCTGAAAATGTTGTTGCTGATCATTTGTCTAGAATTGTTGTTGAGACTAATAATGACTCCACCACTATAACTGAAACTTTTCCTGATGAACAACTCATGCATATATCTTCTTTGCCTTGGTATGCTGACATTGTGAATTATTTGGTCACTGGTGAAATTCCTTCTCATTGGTCTAAGCATGACAAATCTAAATTTTATTCTGAAGTGAAACATTTCATGTGGGATGACCCTTATTTGTTTAAATATTGCCCTGATCAAATAATAAGGAGATGCATTCCAAACTGTGATCAACTTAAAATCATATCTTTTTGTCATGATCATGCATGTGGTGGACATTTTAGTGGTAAGAAAACTGCTTTGAAAATTTTACAATGTGGATTTTATTGGCCTACTATTTTTCATGACACTTATGTTTATTGTAAATCTTGTGAACGTTGTCAAATGTTAGGAAGTGTAACTAGAAGAAACATGATGCCTTTGAATCCTATCCTTATTGTTGAAATATTTGATGTTTGGGGCATTGATTTTATGGGTCCATTTCCTAACTCTTTTGGTAACTTGTACATTCTTGTTGGTGTTGATTATGTGTCTAAATGGGTTGAAGCTGTTGCATGCCACACAAATGACTATAAAGTTGTGCTTAAGTTTTTAAAAGAAAATATTTTCTCCCATTTTGGCTCACCACGTGCTATTATTAGTGATAACGGTACACACTTTTGTAATAGATCTTTTGAGCATTTAATGAAACAATACGGTATTACACATAAAGTCACTACACCTTATCACCCACAAACTAGTGGCCAAGTTGAAATATCAAATAGGGAAATTAAGCACATCTTAGAGAAAACTGTCAATCCAACTAGGAAAGATTGGTCATTAAGACTCATTGATGCATTATGGGCATATCGAACTGCATACAAAACACCCATTGGAATGTCACCCTATAGACTTGTGTATGGAAAGGCATGTCACTTACCCGTTGAGCTAGAACATAGAGCCTATTGGGCAATTAAGCAATTAAATTTTTCCTTAGACAAAGCGGGTGAGAGAAGAAAGCTTCAATTAAATGAGTTAGAAGAGCTTAGGCATGATGCATATGACTATTCCAAAAAATATAAGGATCGAATGAAGATTTACCATGACAAAAACATTTTGCGAAAAGATTTCTCTCCCGGTCAAAAAGTCATTTTATACAATTCTCGTTTGCATCTCTTCCCGGGGAAGTTACGCTCTAGGTGGGTAGGTCCATACATTGTTCGCACTGTTTTTCCACATGGAGCCATTGAAATTGAAAATCCTAATAATGGTAATGTATTCAAAGTGAATGGACAAAAATTGAAACCATTTTTAGAATTGAAAACTGCTAAAGTGGATGAAATCCTTCTTGAGGATCCTATTTACCATGGTCCCTGATCGCTCTCATCAATTATTGGTAAATGTGTGTTTTATTTATGTTTTAGGTTAACTTCTTATTTTGATTTTTGTTTCCTTTTTTGTTGCACTCTTGACATGCTTTATGATGAGGTACGACCATTCTAAACTCTAAACTCTTTCATGCTTCAATTTATATTTGTATTTTGATACATTGAGGACAATGCATAAATTAAGTTTGGGGGTAGTGGGTTTATATGGTTACTTCTTTCATATGTTTGAAAATGGTAGAATTTCTTTAAAAAAAAACAAAAACAAAAAATATTATATTTCTAGTAATATATATATAGTTTTGTATTTTTATACTTTATTTTCTATAAAAAACTATTAAAAAAATTATAAAAAAAAAAAAAAAAATTTGGTGATATCCGTTTTTTCCTATGATAATACCCTTGATTGAGTTTGATGTTAGTTTAAAAAAATATATATATGAATCTTTCTTAAGCTTTGTGTTTAATTCTTGGGTCAATTTTGCTTAAAAAAAAATGAAAGTTTGAAAAAAAATTATTATTCATCATAATATGTGAAATAAATAGTTTATTACAACAATTTTTCCAAAATTCACATAATAACTTGATAAATAGTTTTAGACTTCTAATTTAAAATATATTTTCAAAGCAAGATTGACTATGGAATTAATTACATAAGCTTAATTTTTATTCATATTTTTTTTTTTTATAAATTATTTTCAATGTGCAATCTTTGAGGAAATTTTTGATATCACCAAATAAATAAAAAATATGTGTGTTTTTTTTATTTTTCTTTTGCTTGAGGACTAGCAAAATTCTAAGTTTGGGGGTGTGATAACTCTACAAAATAGAGTTATTTTACCACTTTTTATGTGCTAATTGTTGCTTAATTCTTGAGTTTTTAATTGATTTATTAAGTTTTTTTTAAGTAATTTTGAATTTATTAGGTTTATTTTAATTTTATAGATTTTTGTGTATTTTTATTGTTATATTATTGTAAAATGTTATGGCTTAATTATTTAAAATTAATATTGTTAAGTTAGGAGTAAAAATATGCAATTTTGAGCTTAAATGTTTAAGTAAATTAAATTTTAATTAATATTTTCATTGAACTTTTATTGTATATTTAATTATTGAAAATATTTAGTTTTAATTTAATTTATGTTTGTTTTATAGGGAATTTTTTTTGTATGAAAAACAAGAAGAATGGTGAAAAAAATGGCATTTCTGTAAAAGGAAAGCAAGGAAGTGGCATTTTTCAAAGGCCCAAAAGCCACTCCCTACCACCTGCCCAGGCCCAACACATCAAGCATAGACTCCACTCCACCAGCCTTCACAAGTTCATCAATCTGACTCCCACGCCTGGCATATCTCCAAGCAATAACTCCCAAGACCATCAACAAAGTAGTCCCAGGCCCATGGTTCTTTCCTCAGCATATATCACCATACCCCTTGAAGCAAGCATATATCCATCACGCCGAAACCACCTCCAGCCTTCAGCATCCTTCAGCCATTTCAGCAAGCAGTCCACGCCCAAGGCTGCCCATTTCAGCCATCCAGCCCCAACGTGGGCCAGCCTAGGCCCAAATGCCACATTGCCGCCTGACCCAAGTCAACCTTGCCAAACAGCCACAAAAAGACCAAAATGCCAAAAATTATATTTTTATTCCCAATATTTTTCACCCAAATATCAATTCACTCTTCCCTATTTTTCTTACCTAAATAAACATTCCTAATTTATTTTTTTTACCCTAGCTTTTCACTAATCTTTTACCCAACCAAACATTTCATCTTTCCAATACTCTTACACTTACTCTATTTATCCTACCACTTCCCAACACAATTAAATTAATCAATTTATTTATTTTAATTTGATTAATTTAATCTCCATATTTTGCCTATAAATAGAGTCTTGTAAGACCATTTGGGGAGCTCTTCTTCTTGATATTTTTCAACCTCTTCTACACATTTTTCTCTCTTCTTTTCACTAGTTTCTCTCTACCATTTTCATCTTTTGAAGAGCATGTCAAGTATGTTATTTTGTAATTTTTATCTAGTTATGAGCTTCTAATCTTTTTCAAAGGTTATTAAGATGATGATGAAGCAAAATGTAACTAGATAGTATTTTTTATTGTATGTTGATTTCCCATTTGTGTAACATTGTTTATGGATTTTTCTATCAATGATATGCATTTTTCATCTATTATTGAGTGTTAAAGCATATTACACTTAGTTCTTCATTATGCAAAAAAATATGATATTCTTTGATTAAATGTTTTTCATTAAATTGTTCACATCTAATTCTTAGAGCATAAGTATCATATTTTGCCTAAACATAATCTCTTTGATTTTTTGTAGTTTCATTAGGTTGTAACACAACTAATGCTTAGAAATTATATCTTATATAAGTGAAGAAAAATCCTACATTTTTTAAAGAGTAACTTGTGCTTGAATAGAAAATATATTTTGAAAAAATATATAGTGTGATTTATTTCAACTATATTAAAACTTGGGAATCAATATACTTATAAATACTATTGAACTTGCATTTTGTGGATTCTAACATCTTAATAATCTTATTTTTTATAT
Source organism: Humulus lupulus (assembly GCF_963169125.1). Classification (NCBI taxonomy): domain Eukaryota; kingdom Viridiplantae; phylum Streptophyta; class Magnoliopsida; order Rosales; family Cannabaceae; genus Humulus; species Humulus lupulus. The sequence goes on along the minus strand of NC_084801.1, from coordinate 17,160,118 downwards.
ATCATTTGAAAACAATTTTTCTATTTAATCTTAAATATTTTTATTACTTGTCTTTTATTTTTTCTAAAACAAAATCTCATCATATATTTGGAACTAGGTTAGAATATTATTGCTTTGTTTGAAATAGTTTCTTTTGATGTTAGTCAACTCCCATGGGCTCGACCTCGTACTTACATGAACATTATATTTCGAAACGATTCGTGCACTTGCGAGTTTAATTATTAAAACACCCTCTTTTGGGATCAACAACATGTTAGGCGCGATGCAAGGTCTTTCAATCGGTACACGGGACGTTTATTCTGCCTTTACCAAGTCAAACAATAAGTCTTCTAAGAACAAGCTGTGGAAGACGTTCTACTTGTCTCCTAAGAAAGACATGTATATTTTTATTGATTACGACAATTCCAATAAAAATTGGGACGATTTTGTGTATGCGGTCGGTGGGGAATAGTACCCTAAACTCTTGCCTCGAAATGTATTTCCTCTCACCATAACTTTTTTGATTGGTGAGATTTTGACTTTGAAAACATATTTTGTATTTCATTTGTTTTTGGTAAAATTGAACTCTGTGATAGATATTGAGCTCTATTTAGAAGTAGTCTTTTCCAATTAGTTCTTAAAATCTTATTATTGTGCATGTTTTAATACAATTTCATACTGTTTCTGGCTGACTATTAAAATTGGTGACGCCAGAGAGAACCTTTTAATGTAAAGGGGTTTCTTTCACGAGTCTAATGATTCGACTATCAGCATTTGGACAGTCTGCAATCCTTATTGGATGCGGATTGTATCTCGTTTGTATTTTACAACAGATAGGAACCCCAATGTTGCCGTTGTTCGGGTTATATAGGGTGATTGGACGAAGGAAGATGTCCTCAAAGTGTGTAGAGATGTGATGAAGAGGTTTACTTCTTAGCCTCTTCCTTCTCATGTCCTTTCCCATTCTGATGAAGAGATTGAAAGGACAATCTCGGAAACTCAAACGACTCATGAGTGGCATCGCTCTGCCTCAGAGGCCAAAAGCAGAAGAGCGTCTTCTGTCGAGATTCTTAGAGTTTCACTTAATATTAGTTCTTAACTTATTCGTTCTGTGATCTCACAGGTTGCTGCTTCGAGACCATCCCAACCGGTCGTTTCCCGATGAGCAGTGGGTTCATTTGATCCTCAGAAGAAGAGGAAAACCCTTCATGTCGATTCTAATGATGACTCATATGATGGGGGTGCGCTGGTGTCCCAGTTTAAGTTTTCAATGAGGGAGTCTACCAGTCTGTTGGTGACAAAATATTTTGTCGCATGTTCGAGTTTTGCGCCTTGTACATTGTCTAGTTTTTCACTGCATCTGCTGGCTAGGGAGAGCGCCCCAGATGCACCATCCAAGTTACCGCCCCAGTCTCGAGAGTATCAAGTGCCCCACAAATGTCTTCGACCACTTGTGGTTCCAAGGGGGGCATCATAGTTTGGTTCCCGCACATTCTTTTGTGCGTGTATCCCTAAGTGTAGGGTCTTTTCCATCTTCATCACACCCTGTTGTAGACAACTAATGTTGTTGTCCCTTCAGTATCCTCTGCTAAAATTTCAGTATCTATTGTTTCAGGTAGTGCTTCTATTTCTACGAGTCTTGGCATGGCCAAGAGAGGTTCAACTTCTTTGAAGAAGAGCCAATTCCTTGATAATCTTTTTGATAGTGAGGAGGAGTCTCCAAATGGGACTAAAGCAGTTAACTATTCTGGAGGTGAAGGCCTAGAAGTTAGTTCTATTGCTGGAGATTCTTCCACTCTGTCTCCCTCATTGCTTCCCATCTCTTCAGGTTTTGACTCCCTCATTTGTCTTCTTCTTTGTTAATTCTATCAACGGCGTAGCTATCCTGGAGAACCCCTCAACAAACCGCCAATAATACCCTGCCAAACCCAGAAAACTCCTCACTTTAGGAACATTGTTCAGTCTAGGCCAATCTCTCACTGCCTCTATCTTCCTTGGATCAACCAGAATCCCCTCCTTACTAACGATATGGCCCAGAAATGTAACTTGCGGTAACCAGAACTCGCACTTGCTGAACTTAGCATATAACCTATGATCCCTTAACCGCTGCAATACCAGACGTAGATGCTGCTCATGCTCTGTCTCTGACTGAGAGTACACCAGAATGTCGTCGATGAACACGATCACAAAATTATCTAAATAGTACTTGAAAACCCTATTCATCATGTCCATAAAAGCTGCTGGGGCATTGATTAATCCAAAGGACATAACCAGGAATTCATAGTGTCCATACCTCATGCGAAAAGCGGTCTTTGGTATGTCCTCCTCTTTGATCCTTAACTGATGGTAACCTGATCGGAGATCTATCTTGGAAAACACTATCCTTCCCTGTAGCTAATCAAATAAATTGTCGTTCCTAGGTAGTGGGTATTTATTCTCAATAGTCAACTTATTCAGCTCCCTGTAGTCAATACACATCCTAAGAGATCCATCATTCTTCTTGACAAACAACACTGGAGCACCCCATGGCGAGAAACTCGGTCTGATGAACCCCAAATTAAGTAACTCCTGCAACTGAATCTTCAACTCCTTCAACTCTGTCGGAGCCAGTCTGTAAGGTGTCCTAGATACTGGCTCCGCCCTTGGTACAAACTCAATAACAAAATCAATCTCCCGCTGTAGCGGCAACCCTGGCAGATCTGCTGGAAATAAATCTGGAAACTCAAATACCAATTTGGTCTCCCCTAGTCCAACCGACACATTCCTAGAGGTATCCACAACATTCGCTAGGAATCCTATGCAACCTCCCTGCATTAGGTCTCTAGCCTTGAGTGCTGAAATCATAGGTATTTGCGGTCCATTAACTGTCCCCACAAATACAAAGGGTACCTCCCTTCTGGTTCAAAAGTCACCATCCTACGCTTACAGTCAATCGTTGCCCCATACTTCGATAGCCAATCCATCCCTAGGATCATATCGAAGTCATCCATCGCAAGCTCAATCAGATCAGCAAACAACTCCCTACCATCTACCTCTACTGGTAAAGCTCTAATCCATCTCCTAGAGACTACCAATTCCCCAGTTGGCAACAAAGTCTGAAAACCCCTAGCATACAACACACTAGGTCTACACAGCTGATCTATCACTCTAGCGGACACAAATGAATGAGTAGCTCCTGAATCAAACAATGCAGTATAAGAAGAACTAGAACTAGAAATCTGACCTGTCACAACCGAGGGGCTAGCCTCCGCCTCAATTTGAGTCAAAGTAAACACTCTGGCAGGAGCGAGACTGTCACCTTGCTTCGGCTCCTCTTTCCTTGCTTGTGGGTAGTCGTTCTTCAGATGATTGGCAATCCCACAGATAAAGCAGGCCCAAATTCTGCACTCACCCTGGTGTCGTCGTCTACACCGTGGACACACTGGAAAGCTCCTCCAGTTGTCACCTTCGCCCTGACGGCCACCAAAAGCACCCCGTGCCCTCCTATCCGAGCTAGGAGGAACAAAAGAATCTGGGGCCTTTCTCTTCTGCTCACTGGAGCCACTACCCCGGGTGGATCCAATAAAATGAGGCATCGTCCGCTTGGCATCACACCTAACAGCGCTCTCTCTCCAAATCTGGTCCTCGGCCCCCTCAGCTGTAAAGGCCTTGTCTACAACCTGAGCATAAGTAGTTTCTGGATCCAAAGTGATCTTCTCATTACGGGCGATCATAACGTTCAATCCTCATACAAATATGTCACTTCTTCCTGCATCCGTCGGCACTAAATCTAGTGCAAACTTCTCCAATCGGTCAAATCTCAAAGCATACTCAGTAACTGACAACCGGTTCTGAGTCAGGTTGATAAACTCGTCAACCTTCGCAGCTCGGACTGCTACACTATAGTATTTCTCGTTGAAGATGTTTTTGAACTCTTCCCAGGTCATAACTGCCACGTTCCTCCTCTGAACTACTACATCCCACCAGATGCGGGCAACCTCTCTTAACATGTAGCTAGCACAAGCTAGCCTCACGTTCCTCTCAACCCTCATAAAATCCAAAATAGAAGAAATCATATTCATCCACTGCTCTGCCCGCAGTGGGTCTGATTCACCTTGAAAGGTGGGAGGATGTTGTTTCCTGAACCTCTCATATAAAGGTTCCCACCTATTCTCCACAACAGGTTGAACCGGCACTAGCGCCACAACATGCTGAACTAGCAACCCAGTGACCTGTGGAGTGGTCTGCTGCCTTAACTATCGAAGTTCTTCCTATGTTTGTTGCAGCCTTGCTTCCATTTTAGCAAACATCTGCTGCCAATTCTGTGGGGCAGGTGGAGGGTCCTGACCCTAGTTGTCATCCTCGGCCCTACTACCGCGAAGTCTAGAAGATTTTCGAGGCATCTCAACAAATATGTCTGCAATCAACGACGCCGCTCATCAGGCATGATAACAACATCCAAAACCACATCCCAATCACATCAGCCAACTATAAACAACGGTCCACATAACATACAAATAACACATAACACACAACGGGCCATGCCCTGGCATCATGCATATGTTAACTCATTCATCATGCTCTATATGAAATAAGCAGGCAAATAGGGCATTCAAGCACATATTCAAGCATAATAGTCAATCATTACCAACCAACCCTGAGTCGAGCTTGTCACTGACAGCGAGCATACATGTTCAGTTAATCTCCGGAAACCATAAACCTTGGCTCGCTCTGATACCAAGTTGTAACGCCCTACTTCCTTAGAGTCGTTACTAAGTGAGTTTAAAACGTGCAATTAACTCGCTAATCGAGATTTTAAGGAAAAAGTGTAATTAAACCATAAACAGAGTCATAAACTTTAAAAATTAACTCCATTTACTGAAAATCACAAAACATTACACATTTGGGGTCCCAAAATACTGTTTAGAAATATTTACAACTCAAAAACACAATTAGAGTCGGCTAAGCAACAAAATTTAGGTTTAGTACAGTCATCACCCAAAACCACCCCTGGCCGTGGCAGCCAGGCAGGCCAAACATGTACGCGCTGCTTCACGCTCTCCATACTCATGGTTGGTCGAATTTCCCCTTGCCCTTACCTACACCACAAAGCACTCGTGAGCTGAAGCCCAGCAAGAAAACCCTCACAAGCAGATAACATATGCATATCAAACACTTAGCATATAAATAAACCTAACCACATACGACCATGCCATCCCAAGCGCTTTACCAGGCCCTGGGTTCGTGGTCCACACCATGAGGATATCCCAGGTATCCTTTAGGGTCTCGCCCTGGCAACTCGCACTCCGCGTGCTAAACGCTGCTCCCGGCCCCTTGCCGCACTCGGCCTTGCACTCCACGTGCTTAATACCGTTCCCGGCCCTCGCCGTTCCCAGCTCTTGCTGATCATTCACACATATGCACGCATAGCATAGTATAGCAAATACTTAAACATGAATTAGCCCCAAAATCAACCCAACAACTCAAGCTAATCATCACAGAGGTTATACTATGGATTCAACAACAAAACCCAACAAGAATTCAAGTTCAAAACCTCATCAAACTCAAGAATGATCCATCACTCAAAACACATGCAAACTCTAAGAAAACCAGTAGCTACTCAAAACAATTTACTGAGATTAAAGCTTACCTTAAGCTGAAGTGATTTCTCTAAACCAGTTCCCTAAGCTCCAAGCCTCAAGCTCCCAAAATCCCAGCTGAATTCCTTAGTCTTGACTAGTTTCCACCAAAGTTTCCCTTGCTAAGACTTAGAGAAAATAAAGAGAGAGAAGAGGAAATGCTTGGGTCGATTTCTCCAAGTTTCTAAGTGTTTCCTAAATTCTGTTTTATTTAACTTAAGCTTCTAAGGTTACCTCAAAGCTCGGGGTGCCAAAAACGTCCCCGATGGCCGAGGGAAAAATGGTAAATTTCCCCCATATCCCTTCCTAAACATTCTAACCTCAAATATATCTCCAAATATTTATTTCCATAACCCCATAAGGCGTCTAATTCCCAAAATATCCCTCGACTCACCCCGAGTCAGATTTTCGACCCCGTTGTGACTTCTGACTAACAGCTCCCTAGGACTGTCTCGGATCGTGCTACACAGATATAACACAAGTATATAACATTTATGCCCTTAACGGGCTAAAATTACAAACATGCTCCTAATATCCAAACGGGGCCCACATGCATATTTAATTTAGCCAAACATGCATCTCTAATCACGTATTCACATAAATTCACATATTATATCAATAATTCACTTATTGCCCTCCAGGCACGCTAATCAAGGCCCTAAGCCTTATTAGCAATTAGGGTCATTACAGTTGTAATAGCCCCACTGGTCTCTAATGTTCAACCTTGACATGCTGACACGTCAGACACTTGGCCACATACTCGGTTACATCCCAGTTTATCCCAGGCCACCAATATAAAGTCTTCAGATCCTGATACATCTTCGTTGTGCCTGGATGCACAGAGTAAAGGGTAGTGTGAGATTCGTGCAGAATCTCCTGTCTAATGACAACATCCATCGGAGCACAGATTTGACCTTTGTATCTCAGCAAACCCATATCTGATATTGTATAGTCCCTAGCTACTCCAGCTAGGACGTCCCCCTTAATCTTCATCAGTTGTGGCTCATTCAACTGACTTTCCTTTATCCTCTCTAGAAGAGTACATTGCAGGGTAATGTTGGCTAACTGGCCCACCACTATTTTTCTGCCAATTCCTTGGGTATCTGCCTCGAACTATATAATGGTCCCGGACCTTTCCGACTTAAGGAATTTGCCACCACGTTGGCTTTCCTTGGATGATACAGGACGTCACAGCCATAATCCTTTACTAGTTCTAACCAATGCCTCTGCCTCATGTTTAAATCCTTCTGTGTAAAGAAGTACTTCAGACTCTTGTGGTCAGGGTATATCTCACACTTCTCACCATAAAGGTAATGCCTCCATACCTTTAGTGCAAAGACCACCGCTACTAACTCCAGCTCATACGTAGGGTATCTCCGTTCATATTCTTTCAATTGACGTGATGCATAAGCAATCACCTTTTATGCATGCATAAGGACACAAACTAACCCTTGTCTTGAGGCATCTCAGTAAACCACAAACTTCTCGTGATATGTTGGAAGACTCAAAACTGGAGCGGTAATCAAATGTCGCTTCAACTCCTGGAAACTTTTCTCACATCTATCTGACAACACAAACTTCTGGCTCTTGCGTGTCAACTCTGTCAATGGGGTAGCTATCCTTAAGAATCCTTCCACAAAGCGCCTGTAATAACATGCTAATCCAAGGAAACTTCTAATCTCAGAAGCATTCTTTGGCCTTGGCCAATCTCTGACTACCTCAATCTTAGTAGGGTCCACCTTGATTCCATCTCTACTAAGAATGTGACCAAGGAAAGTCACCTGAGGTAACCAAAACTCACACTTCCTGAACTTTGCAAACAGTTTGTGCTCTCTCAACCTCTGTAAAACCAACCTGAGATGTTGCTCATGCTCTTCCTCTGACTGAGAATAAACTAGAACATCATCAATGAAGACGATTAGAAATCGATCCAGATAATCCTTGAACACCTTGTTCATCAGATCCATAAAAGTTTTTAGGGCATTAGTCAAACCAAATGACATGATGAGAAACTCATAATGCGCATATTTGGTGCGAAAAGATGTCTTCGGTATATCTTCCTCCTTGATCCTCAGCTGGTGATAACCAGATCGAAGGTCTATCTTTGAGAATACCATCTTACCCTACAACTAATCAAACAGGTCATCTATCCTTGGCAGAGGATTCTTGTTCTTAATGGTTAACTTATTCAGCTCCCTGTAATTAATGCACATCCTCAGAGAACTATCCTTCTTCTTCACAAATAGAACTGGCGCACCCCATGGAGAGAAACTGGGTCTAATAAAACCCAATTCTAATAACTCCTGTAATTGTACCTTTAGTTCTTTCAACTCTGCTAGGGTCATTCTGTATGGTGCCCTAGACACTGGCTCTGTCCCTGGTGCCAGTTCAATAACAAATTCTCTCTCTGTGTGGCGGCAACCCTGGAAATTCCTTTGGAAACACATCTAGGAACTCACAGACTAATCTAATATTTTCTGGTCCCACTGGCATGACCTGAGTGGTATCCACCACATTGGCTAGGAATCCTATGCAACCACTTCACAGCAAGTCTCTAGCCCTCAATGGTAATATCATGGGTACATGGGGTTCATGCATAGTGCCAACAAATACAAAGGAATCCTCACCCTCAGGCTCAAAGGTTACCGTTTTCTTTTTACATTCAATTGTTGCCCTATATCTAACTAACCAATCCATTCCCATAATCATATCAAAGTCGTTCATAGCTAACTCAATCAAATCACATGACAACTCTTTGCCATCCACTATCACCGGTAATGATCTGACCCATCTCTTAGAGACTACCAACTCCCCGTAGGCAATAAGGTTCCAAACCCAATAGTATAATAACCACAAGGCCTACACAATCTATCAATTACTCTACTAGAAACAAAGGAGTGTGTAGCACCATATTTAACCAGTATAGTGTAAGAAGTGTCAGCACTAGAAATATGACTTGTCACTACTAAGGGACTAGCCTGAGCCTCTACCTGCGTTAGTGCGAACACCCGAGCTGGAATCAAGCTGTCAGCCTTTTTCAGCTACTCTTTATTCAATATTGGGCAGTCTTTCTTAAGATGCCCCACCATTCCACATAAAAAGTAGGCCTCCGCCCGACACTCTCCCAGATGATGCCTTCTACATCTAGCGCACTCTGGATATGTCCTCCAGACCTTGTTGTCATCTTGGCAGCTAATCTGTACACCCCATGGCCTCTTATTGGGGTCTGAAGCTGAAACAATATTTGGGGTCTTCCTTTTCTTCTTACTAGGGCCTCCGCCCCTACTAGATCATGTAAAGGGAGGTCCCATCCTCCTGGTATCCCTTCTGGCCGCATTCTTGCTCCAGATCTTGTTTTACCCGCCATCTGTAGTGAAGGCTCTTTCTACTACCTGAGCGTATGTCGTCACTCCAAGCACTGTAGTAACTATGACATCTCGGGATATCATAGAGTTCAACCCCCTACGAAAGCTCTCCTTCCTGGTTACATCGGTAGGCACCAAGTCCAAAGCATATTTGGCTAGTCTATCAAACTTCAGGGCGTATTCTGTTACTGATATATTTCCTTGAACCAAACTATTGAATTCATATGCCTTCGCAACTCTCACTGCATCATCATAGTATTTTTCATTAAATACATCTCTGAACTCTTCCCAATTCATTATGGTCACATCCGTAGTCTGGGACACCACCTCCTACCAGATTCGGGCATCCTCCTTAAACATGTACGTGCCACAAGCCACCCTCTCATTACCCACCACCCTCATAAAGTCTAGGATGGATGTGATCATGCTCATCTACAGCTCAGCTTTGAGTGGATCTGCGCTACCCTCAAAAGTCGGAGGGTGCTGCGTCCTAAACCGTTCATACAATAGTTCCCAACGATTCTCAATCTCTGGTTGCTGTTGTACGACCAGTACTATGGCATCAGATGGTACAACTGACGCAGTGTTCGCTGTCGAAACCTGATGCTATCTCAACTGGCGAATTTCTTCTTTTTGCCTCTGCAGCCTAACTTGCATTTCAGCAACCATCTGTTGCTAGTTCTCAGGGGCTGGCGAAGGGTTCTGACCCTAGTCATTATTTCTAACCTTACTTTCAGCACCGACTAGCTCATTTGATTTCCCTAGAAGCATACTTCCAAGTCTATCAACAATCAATGACTCGGCTCATCAGCTAATAATAACAGTTTGCCATGCCAACCCATGGTCTAGAACCGATCAAATAAGCATTCACATGCATCGACAATACTAATAAGCATTTCAATAGCTTCACACATATACAGTCATGCTAATAAGCATGGAGATTCATATTCATGCTCATTCTGGCATTCATATGCACATAATAATGCTATTAAGCATTTCTAGCATCCAGAGACAACAATGATGCTAATAAGCATTTCTTTAGCTTCTACAAACAACAATTGTGATAATAAGCACATCTTTAACATGCATACAACAATCAAGGTTCACGCCCTATCAGAAAAGCTCATACTTCCTAATTAGACAGGCAGGTAAGGCATATATATTCCATGTAAGCAATTGCGCGCATAACTATACTAATAGTTACCAAACCATGGGTTGAGCTTTTCCTTAGCGGCTAGTGTACATGCCCAACCCGCCATCAGGAACCCTTAAACCTTGGCATCTCTGATACCAAGTTGTAATGCGCTATTAACCAAGGACTGTTACGACGTGTGTTTAAAATAGTGCTGGACTCGCTAAACGAGCCATTTGGACTTAAACGTGTGTTTTAAGTAACTAATGGTTTTGGTATTAAAAATTTTGGTCAAAGAAATAAACATTGTCATTAAAAGTTTCAGTCTATACATGGGATCCCAAAGTAGAAGTTTAAAAGTTATTTCCAATTCAAAGGATTACAAAATAAGTAGACTTAAGCGAAAAAATAGGGTCCAACCCTAGTTCCTTTGCGATATCTCAGTCGTGGTTGTCGAGCATACGACATATGTACACACTGCCCCTAAAAGTCTCCAACTCATGGCTGACCAAGCTTCTCCTTACCCTTACTTGCAACACATAGCACCTATGAGCCAAGGCTCAGCAAGAAAACTTAATTAAACCAGTTCAAATAATTCATACAATATAAACAGCATACGTAACAGTAATAACTGTACTCAACAATCACACTATACAAGTATGCAACCACAGAGTCATACAAGTGCATATCGCACTTTGATTTATTCAAGTGGCATCCGAACTAGACAAGCTCCTACTGCACTTCCAGGGTGGCCTAGCCATAACAGCCTGTGTTCTGCACACATAGTGCCGACCACGGCTTATAAGCTGAGCTTTCCAATCTGGAATAATCAAACATATAATATATTTATCATATAATCAAATATAGTGCATTCTAGTATGCTTAATCAGATATTCACAGGCATAATTATAATCATGCTCGTCAACAGGGGCCCGAGCCCTAATCACAACCAGGCTGCAGTCTTCTTACCTCAAGTTTCGTGTGAATGATGGAACGACCCCGAGTGCTATCCCTGACCTGAGCCTTGTGAAAACCCTAGTCACAATACAAGTATATATTCATCAGGAACCAACCCTAGATTTAGAGTTCCAATATGAACTCTAACTCTCGGAACCACTGTTCCTAATCAATGGGGTGCTAAAAATGTCCCTCGAGCCCCCAAGTGGGCTCCCGAACTAGATTCTCGAGCCCCTATGCCTTACTCTCAAAATTCAGCAAAACAACTTTTCAAGGCACTTAGCGCGATTGCACCTGCCCCTGGCGCGATCGCCCATAAATATTGGGCTTTCCAGGGCATTGGTGCGGTCGCACCCCAAGCCTCTAGCCCCCAAATCTAATTTCAATTCCCCAGTTTCTAGGACACTAGTGCGGTCGCGCTAGGTCGCCAGAAACACAAATCGAGCCCAAAACATAATGTTCTTCCCCAATTTTCTAAACCTACAATTTCTCTTCCTAACTAGACCAAATTTTGACCCAAACTGAGTATTCCACCAGAATTACGACGACAAAACACACCACAAAGCTTAGTCAACCAAAACCCAACACTCATCTCACCACAACACATAAAATAACCAAAACCCAAAATCAACATTTCAAAACTCAAGAACACCATTAAAGAATGAAGGAACCTGAGAATTACCTTAATTCCCTATGCCCAATCTGAAACCTTGCTAAAATCCCTAGCTTAACAGCTCTAAATCCCTTAGCAAGCTTCAATTCCCCTCAAGAATCCAATATGGCCTAGATTTGGAGTACCTTTGAGTGCTCTTCCAAAATGTTCCAAAAACCCACTAGAAATGGTTTGAACGTGACCAAGCACTCAGCTGCCTATTTGCTATCTAATGTAGTCAAATGACCACATTGCCCCTTGCCCCACTTAAACTCAAAGTTTACTCCCAATGGAAAATCAATCTTTTGGCATAATTACCATTAATCTCAAATTACCCCACATATTCTCAAATAAATATATCAAACCAAATATTCACCAAGTTAATTCCCGTTACTCAATAAATCTTGGTAATTTACCAAATTACCAAAATACCCCAAAGCTCACCCCGAGTAGGGTATTTGACCCCATTGTGACTTTTCTGCTAACTTGCTCACTAGGATCGCCTCGTGCCGAACAACCCAAATATATTCACATAATAATGTGGTCTCAATCATAAATCACATATATTTACAATTATACCATCACCATGTCAAAATTATGAAAATGTCATTCTAATAAGATACAGGCCTACATGCATATTTCATACACTTAAACATGCAAACATGATCATATCATAATACAATTCACATAATAATGTACTCATAACACATAAATACATAATTAATTATGTGGACACTCAATATTCCGCGCCCATAAAAGAACTAGGACAGGCGCTAAGGTCCCTCAGAGGCCCAAGTGCATACTTGAGCCACGAGGCGATCGAGCCGCCACCTTCTCGCAACGGCCTAGCAGGCCTAGGATCATGCCGCGCAAGGTGATCTCGTGCACATAGGCTCACGCCCCATCACCTATAGGCTCACGTCCAAGCCCGCATGGCCTCGCTGGAGTGCCCACGGCGTCGCACCCGTGGCCTCGCTGAAGCGTCTCAGCGTCGCGCCCGTGGCCTCGCTGGAGCCTCTCGGCGTCGCACTCGTGGCCTCGCTGGAGCCTCTCGTCGTCGCGCCCATGGCCCCAAATATGGCCTCGCCCAAGTATGGCCTCGCGTGGCCTCAGCTGAGTATGGCCTCGCATGGCCTCGCCCAAGTATGGCCTCGCGTGGCCTCAGCCGAGTATGGCCTCGCATGGCCTCACCCAAGTACAGCCTCGCGTAGCCTCAGCCAAATATGGCCTCGCATGGCCTCACCCAAGTATGGCCTTGCGTGGCCTCAGCCAAGTGTGGCCTCAGCCAAGTGTGGCCTCACATGGCCTCGCCAAGTATGGCCTCGAATGGCCTCGCCCAAGCATAGCCTCACGTGGCCTCGCATGGCCTCGCCCAAGTATGGCCTCGCGTAGCCTCAGCCAAGTGTGGCCTCAGCCAAGTGTGGCCTCACATGGCCTCGCCAAGTATGGCCTCGAATGGCCTCGCCCAAGCATAGCCTCACGTGGCCTCGCATGGCCTCGCCCAAGTATGGCCTCGCGTAGCCTCAGCCAAATATGGCCTCGCATGGCCTCGCCCAAGTGTGGCCTCGCATGGCCTCGCCCAAGTGTGGCCTCGCATGGCCTCGCGTGGCCTCCCGAGAGGAGGGGGGCCTCGTGAGCAGCTAGGGAGCCGAGTCACCAAGGGGGTCGCAAGGAGGGCATCTCGCTACGCATCGTTAGACATCCGTCAAGGCCACATGCCTATCAACCAGACTCGTGAGTGACCTCAGGAGGCTTCAGGCATCTCGTGCCAAGGACCCAAGATCTCCACCTCACGCCAGGACCATAACACACACCAAGGGTCCCATTCCTTACACCTTGAGACCCCTATGCTTAGAGGCTCCAGTACGAGTCGAATGGGACATACTTGTACGACCTAGTACTGAGTACGGACACCGGTACCAGTGGGACTGCTGGGATAAGAGTTATGGCTCGTACGTCTACGGCCAAGGGTCAGAGTCGACACCACTACCACCTGCGCCACTACGCCTGCCGCCACTCATCAGACATGGGTACAGACAAGTAGTGGAGACATCCTCCTGACACCTGCTCCTGTACTGATGTACGACCACAACCTCTGAAGCCACTCCCCTGACATAGTACTTATGTACCATTTGGTCTCCTGGACCACCATGTATCTAAGGCCAGTAGAGCCTACTATAAAATGGACTGGAACACCACCTGAAAGGGGGTTGGGAGTTTTATTGTAGCAAAGGCTTGAGAGTTAATGAAAGATTGATTGATTCCTCCATTGTTATTCTGTCATAATTCTTGAGTTATTGCTTTGATTTCTATAGCTTTTTTATTGACGATCCTAACTTGATAATATCTTCCAACTCAACTTAGTTGACGAGTTCTTACCGTCAACAAATTCTATTATTGCCCTCCTGCTCCCATAACCACTTTCTTTTAATTATTATTTATTCAAAAATATATAAACTTCATAACTTATCTTATTAATTAAAGAATAAATATCATTTCAAATTCAAATTCAATTTGAATTATCAGAAATATCTTTTTCACATTATTTAAATAAATAAAATTAATTAATTCAAAATTAATTATCTTTATTATTTAAATGCTATTTTCAAAAATGCCATTTTATTTAAAAAATAATTTTTGAAAAATATCTTAATTAATTTATTAATTTCAAAAATTAATATAGTAATTAATAAATTTGTCTAAATTATATATTTGACCATGAAGAACAAATTTCTTCCAAATATGCAATTTTTCCTGATTCTTCCCAATTTCAACTCTTGCCTTGAATAGTGTTGTATAGCCATTTCGAGGACCTATGGACCTATAATTTCAAGCTCCAATAAATTTATATTATTAATTAAAACTCTTTAATATAATAACATTAATTTATTAATCTCAATATTATTCCACTAAAAATATAAAAATGCACTCTTGTAATTATAGACTTTTATTTATTGAGTACTTTTAAATATATAAAAAGTGTTTATCGATTTAATCACTACATACAATTCAATCATCTATTAATGGTTCATAATTAAAGTAGGATTAATAACCATTTAACTTCTTTAATTATATCTTGTTTCCTTAAATACCATTAACTTTACTAGTGAAGGTTAATTCATAAATTGGTTTATGAATTTGAGCTCAATAACCTTTCAGCTCCAAAAATCAACCCTTAAGAGAACCATTATTCAATTCCTCTTGTGTAAAGTCCCAGAATATTTACTTAGCTAGCTAGATAGTAGTAGTAGTTAGTATTAGTTTGTAGTATGTTAGTTACTGTGGATTTTAGTTCAAACCGGGACTTAGTTGGAAACTCATAGCAACAGTTGTGGATTTTATAAGTTTAACCTATAGTTTAAGAATATTAATCATAACATAAGGTTTGATTAATACTGCTGGTCATAGAAATATATTTATTATAACCTAACTTTTAGATAGAACCATTAAGAGCATGACACTTGTCATAATCATGTTTATTAAGGATTTAAGTATTTTGATGAATAGTTTAATTAAAAAGAAAGATCTTGAAGCTCTAGAACCTTCCAGAAATTGTTAGGATCGTAATATGACTCAGTCAAAGTTGTTTACTCAATTCAAAATATGCTGAAAAAGTGCAATTACGTATTTGATATATCAATGTATGCCGATATATCACAGCTATAGGGGCCGATATATCACCTACGGAAGATACGGAAAACACGTCGACTTTGCACGAACAATCGAATGGGGCTCTCAGGAATATAGGGGCAGGCGATATATCGCCTATGTGGGCGGGGGGGGGGGGGGGGGCAATATATCGGCTCCAAGATGGTTTTTTTTTTCAAAGTTTGGTTTTTAATTTTGAAAATTACCCTTAACCATTTAGACCTGCCTATGAACGGTTTTGACCGAGTTCTGGGCATCAGTTGAACGAAAATTCAAATCTTTTTCATTTTATATTCATTATTTATTTAAATTAAAAGGGGTTAGTTTCACTCCTTGAACTCTATAGATAGGACCTAGTACTCAGCCATTTTCTTCATTCTTCAAGCATTTGATCAGAGCCTCCAAGGTGGTAGTGTTACGGTAGAGAGATACACTTGGGTTTGGGATAAAAGCTTTATTATTCTAAGCTTTTCTAAACACTTGGGAAGTGAGATTTAGTGTGATTTCGATATTGAGGTTTAGACCAATCCATAAGATCATTCAAGGCATTCCTATCCCTAAGTTCAATTCTTCATGATTCTATAGTTTTCTTTTATTAAAAACCTAACTCTTGTTTATGATTCTTGATTAGGTATTTAAGTTCTTGAAACTTAAGGTACTTCTTTGGTAAGTTTCTTCTTGGATGGTTTAGTGTTCTTTTCATCTCTTTTTCTTTAGATTCTCACCATTTTTACTGTTGGTTTATAGGAGTGTTCTAATCCCGTTCTTGTTTCCAAATATCCCAGCTTTTGGTAAGGAAAATATGATAGATTTTATGTGCTTATATGTTATGATATGTATATGTATAATATGTCTTGTAGTCCTTGGGCATATGACTTGTTCAGATAACAAGCCCCAAGAATATGTTTTATAGTCCTTTGGCATATGACTTGCTTAACTAGCAAGCCCCACAAGAATTTATGGGCATATGACTTGCTTAGCTAACAAGCCCCAAGAATTTATGATGGCCATTAATATTGTATTCCTATACAATATATGTTTTTTTTATAGTCATATGTTTTATAGTGTACGTTTATGATATAGTCTTATGCTTATGATTTATGTTATATGTTGTTAGTAGATTTTCCTTGCTGGGCATTAGGCTCATTCCTTTATTTTTAGTGTGATGCAGGAAAATGATTATGGAAGGCAGAAGGATTCTTGGCAGCTTGGCTTGTGTATTAAGGATGAATGGACTGCGTGTCGATCGAGGATGTCGTTATTTAGTCCTTTGAATTATGTTCTTTTGTAATTCCGCACTTAATTTTTAAACAATTGAATTAAAGTTTATGTTTTATGTTTTATAAACAATGGGATCCCATACCATGTCTATCACATTTAATATTTTTTATATTATATTATATTTGATACAATATTTTAGGTTTTCAATAAAGATATGTTCTTTCTTATGTTTGTATCAAAATAGTAGCTATGTCTAGTAGTTTTAATGATCCAAGGTCTTGGAAATAGTTGGGTCATTACAGTTGGTATCAAAGCAATGATTCATTTGCATGAAGTTCTCCTTGATACACACGCTCAAGCTCCAAATCTAACCGCCAATGTAAGTTTTTATGTTATAGTTATTATGTTTATGTGTTTAGCTAATGTTTTAGTCCTTATGTTTTTAGTTAAGAATGGATGGAGCCTTGACCTATGAGGATATCCGAGCCATTAAGGCCTTGAAAGGAATTAGAGAGCCAAGGAATACAGTAGGAGTGTTAGAAAGAGTCACTCGGAGATTACTCTTATTCCATAGGGAGATAGTTCACCTCAAAACAACTAAGCAAATCATGATGAAAGCTACAGAGCAATATGTTTTAGTAATTAGGCTTTTTAAATCTTTTCCTTCTGTAATTGCAACTTTAGAAGAAATATAGGAGACTATAGATGATGAAGATGAATTACCGGTAGCTATGAGATATTATTTTCTCATATTTAGGTTCACCTCTAAGATTGAATTCCAATTCACAAATGAGCAAAAACATAGAATCTTTACAAATCTTCCTCGAGGAAATTTTGAGGCTCAAGATAATGATGATTATGAGGAGATAGATGATGATATGTTAGATGAAGGGTCAGATGTAGAAGATCCTATTTTTTAGATTAGTTTATTTCTTTATTTATTTATTTATTATCTTTGCATTTATGATTGTACTTAGTGAAAACATTTTTCCAAATGAATATTATTGTTATTTTTTAATGACATTTATGAGTTTGATTTTTTTTACAATCATAATAAATAATAAATTTAATAAATAATGGCCAAGTTTGGTGAGGGTGGATACAAATCAATGGACCAAGTTCTATATTGAGAGTTTAGGGGGCCATAGTAGTGAGAACGATTTTACTGATCCCAGCCCTCCCTCCATATGGTTAACTTTGGAACAACGACGAGTTTCGAGCCTGAGAATTAAGTCATATAGGATGATTAGAAACAGACTTAGAAAATAAAGATGGCTTATTTTTCTAGGTATATAAACACACCCTAATTATAAAGAAAGCTTATATAATTCTTCATAAGAAATCATAATTAGCAGGTCTGAGTTATGTTTGCTTAGATTAAGTTTTGTTTTGAGCCTATTAGGGTAAGTTCTAACATGTTTTTCTCGACTGTTAGAACTTTGCTGAAGATGTCGCTTAGAAGGTCTGCACGCACCAATGCCAATTCCTCCAGCGTCACTTAAGAGACTAATGTAGCCCCTCCAGTTCGTAGAAGGGGAGCGCGTGCTACCAATACTGCTGCTAACCAAAGTGCACCGCCGCCACCAGTTGATAACACTGCAGAAATTGTTAGGCTACGACAACAAGTGGAGGAATTGTTGCAGCAACAGCGACAACAGGCCCAGCCGCAGCCACAAACTCAGACTCAGCCTCAACCGCAGCCTCAGCAAATGGCACCCCAACAAGTAGGTCCTTATGGGGGATGGCCAATGGTGAACTATGCGCTCTACCCAGCTCAGTACATGGAGCCAATCTATGAGCGGTTTCGTAAGCAACACGCTCCAAACTTTGAAGGGACACGCAGCCCATTCATTTCATTCATCCTCAATACACAAGTCAAGCCACCAAGAATCCTCCCGCCTCCGTATCTAGTTTCCTGCATCACACTAAAAGAAAAAGGAGTGAGCCTAATGCCCAGCAAGGAAAATATACTAACACATATAACATAAACTGTAAACATAAGACTATATCAAAACATATACTATAAAACATATATCACAATTCTAACCCATGCACATGGTAAACATTGGGGTTTACTAGCTAAGCAACTATAAGCCTTAAAATACATTGAGCTTTGCTAGCTAAGCAACTATAAGCCCCAAGAAACATAAAAATATTGGGGTTTCCTATTTAAGCAGCTATAAGCGCCAAAATCATATATATCATAACATAACATATTATAGCATAATCATAACGTATAAGCATATAAATACTATCCTATTTTCCTTACCAAAACCGGGATATTTGAGAACAAATGCGAGACTTGGAACACTCCTAAAACCAACAATAAGAATGGTGAGTATTTCTAAAGAGTAAAGATTAAATGTGGAAACTAAACCTTCAAGAAGAAACTTACCAAGAAAGATCTTTAAGTTTCAAGAACCTAATCAAAAACCAATATCAAAAGTTAGGATCTGAATAAAAGGAACTAAAGAAAACTAAAGAATTTTAAAGAACTGGACTTAAAGAATAGGAATACCTTAGTTGACCTTAGGGATTGGTCTAACTTCAATACTGAAATACACTAATCCTCACTTCCCAAGTATTTTATAAAGCTTAAGAATGACAAAGCTTTTTCCCAACCCAAGTGTTTATCACTCTATGGTAACACTAGGACCTTGGAGTGTCTGATCATAGCTTGAAGAATGAGAGGAATGGCTGGGTACTAGGTCCTATTTATAGAGGTAAGGAGTGAAACTAACCCCTTTTTTATTTGAATAAAAATAATGAATATAATTGAAAATATTTGAATATTCGTCAATCAGAGGCTTAAGACTCAGTCAAAAACATTCAGAGGGTGGTCTAAGGAGTTAAGCCTTATTTTTAAATTTAAAAACAAAAGTTAAAAAAAATATCTCACTAAGGGCGATATATCGGCTCTGCCCTAGTCCCAAGACTCCGTTCGTACGTTCGTGCAACGCCAACGTGTTTTCCGTATCCTTCGTTAGGCGATATATCAGCTCCCATGCTGCGATATATTGACATACGTGAATATTTTAAACACGTAATTTCACTTTTTTAGCATAATTTGAATGGGATAACTACTTTGACTAAGTCATAATACGACCCTAACAGTTTCTGGTAGGTGCTAAGGCTTCTATTTCTTTATTTTATCATCAAAATACTTAAATTCCTTAATAATCATGCTTATGACAAGTGTCATGTTCTTATTGGCTCTATCCAAACCTTAGGTTACAATTAAATAATTTATCTAGGACCATCAATATTAATCAAACCTTATGTTATAATTAATATTCTTAAACTATTGGTTAAACTTATAAAATCCCTAATTGTTGTTATGAGTTTCCAACTAAGTCCCGGTTTGAACCAAAATCCACGAATCTAGAATACTACAACTACTACTAACTAGCTAACTAAGTAAACATTCTGGGACTCTACAATTTAAGGTGGATAAATGGAAATTATTTATCTTTATATTTCAAAATATTTTAATCAATATATAAAAGGAAGTTGAATCTTTAACAATGTCATTAAAATGGTATGTGTATTTTCCATGATTTTCAAATTAATGGTGATTAAGCATTGATTGATTGTGTGAGATTCCTTAGAGATGAACATTGTCAAGATTTGGCCTACATACTTGATTTGCGAAAATCATAGGGAATACTATGCTTGATTTCAAAATTAATGAGGGATTAGAGTTTGATGGAAGAATCTAGTAAGAGTTATGTCCAGGTCCAAGATTGGAAAAGAGATCATAGAATTATATGGTTAGGATTTGATTTAATTTGCATATTAATGGAGATATTATGATCGATTAAGCTTTATGAGGAGATTTAATGGGGATATGGTTGGTGAATTAAGAGCCTATAAATAGAGGATGAAGGGGTAGGCCGAAACACACATAGAGATAAAAAGAGAGAGGGGAATTGGATAAAAGGATAAGGAAAGAAGGTGCTTCAAATAGAAGAAATAAGAAGAAAGAAAGGAACCAAGGCTTGTGTAAGCTAAGCACTACCCTTTATGGTTTATAGATCTATCCATCCCTCTTTGGTATAGCTAACTTAGAAAGCTTTGTTGTTGGTAACTAGGGTTGGGAACACTTCAAAGGAGGAGGTAACCACTAGGGTTTCGGTCACCACAAGGAAAGGTAACCATTTGGATTTTTTACTATTTTCATATCTATGTTGGAATAAAGTGGTATTTTGAGGAGATGTGTTTCTATATGTATTCTATGATTTTTGGGTTTCTTTAAGGGTTGACCTTAACTATTTTTATGGGAATTCATAGTATTTTTTTAATGTTTATAAGGTTTTAGGCATAGAGTTGTCCCACACCACACCACTTTTCTCTCAAATACGTTCACGCCAAGGTAAGGAAGTTAGACTTCGTTCTTGAGCTTATGTTTCATGTGTGTATGCTAATATTTTCAAGCATAAGTAATTGGGAAGATGAGATATTTAGCAGTCATTTCCCTAGAATAATGACTGAGCTGGTCTCTGAGGACTGTTATTCCTCCCAGCTTCTATCCCATTTATGTGTGGTTATGTGTTGATGAGTTTATGATGGAAGTTTTGTGTTATGGTTGTTGATTATGATATGATGTGTTATGTGTTTTCTATGTTTATGATGATTGTAGGCACAAGTATTTGGGTAGATGAGTTTACCATTGTAACTCCCTAAACTCCAGGGACCGTTACGGTGCGCATTATAAACAGTGCTAAACTCGCTAATCGAGTCATTTGGCCATAATCGTGTAACTAAGTATGATTAGCGGTTTAGGGATTAAAAATTTCGATTAAGATATAACGTTTCACTAGAATGTTTACTGTATACATTGGGATCCCAAAAATATAATTTAAAGGTTTATTACAACAAAATATTTACAACCAGCCGATCTAAGCGGCAAAACAGGGTTTAACCCTAGTTCCTCTCCTTCAAATCTCGGCCGTGGCTGTAACGCCCTACTTCCTTAGAGCCGTTACTAAGTGAGTTTTGAGACAAAACAGTGCAATGAACTCGCTAACCGAGGTTTTGAAGCAAAAGTGTGACTAATAAAAGTTAAGGCTGTAATCTTTAAAAATGCGTTGACTCAATAAAAACTTCTAGTAATAGACAATTGGGATCCCAAAATAAGGTTTGAAAACCATTTACATCTTGAAATAAGTTTACAGTTGATCAGTTATAAAATCATAGATTATTACAGCCATTTTCAAATAAACCCCCAACCAAAGCAGTCGGGCAGGCCGAACATGTACACGTCGCTTCACGCTCTCCGTACTCATGGTTGGTTGACTCAGTCATTGCCCTTACCTGCAACACAGAGCACCCGTGAGCCGAAGCCCAGCAAGAAAACTCATGCAAAACATAACATATGCAATTTATACAATTTATCATAACAGATAATCCACACATAAACAAGTCAACCATTAGACTAAGCAAACACGGCCATGCCGTCCCCGAAGCCTTACCGAAGCCTGGGGTCTCGGTCTTCACCGCAGGATCTCACACATATCCTGTGGGTCCCGGGCCCTGCCCTGACCATAGCATCCCATGTGCTAGGTGTTACTTCCGGCCCCGCTGCCGTTCTCGGCCTTGCCGCCCTCGGCCATAGCCGTTCAATTCACTATAATCATATATAGCATAAATCAAACAACATTCAAACAAATATCAACTCATTTAAATCTGCACCCTAACATGTAATGCAATAGAGGGCCATGCCCGGCAATCATTTCATCATGCAACATGCAATATAGGGCCGTGCCCCGCAATCACACTATGGGCTCATGCCCTATCCTACGGGTGTTATAGTTTTCTTACCTGACAATTCGATAGTTAAAATCACCTGACTCCTTGAGCACGATCCCACCCGAGCCTTAGCGCACACCTAGGCACAAACATAGGTCAAAGTCAACACCGAACCCCAAGTCCGAATACCTAGCCTCGGGACCAATCCCGAGCCCCCGGGAAGTCCTAAATCCCCAAAACAAAGTGGCGGAATCGAGCCCCGAACCCTAGGTCAAAATCCCTCATCAAAACCCAAAAATTCACCTCTGTGACCAGTGCAGCGCTACAGCGCTCTAAAGAGGGCACTGTAGCGCTACAAGCAGAACACCCCTCCAGAAACAGGGACTAGCGCTACAGCGCCCACTGACTAGCGCTGTAGCGCTAGTTGCAGCCCAGAAATCCCAAAATCGCATTTCTGCGATTTCTTCCAACCAATCTCAAACCAAACTTCCCCAAATCTTTACCAAACTCAAAAATCAATCTTATGATCACTCTCCATTCATCCCAAGCATCCCAAATCCTCAAATCCCAAGAACATTTATCCCAAATCTCAAAATCTACCATGAACAACCCTAAACCAGAAATTCATGCAAACCACAAAGATAGAGTCTTAGAAATCATACCATTGCTGCAAATTTCGACCTTGATTCAACCCTAGGCCTCCTTAGCTTGCTCTCCCTCAAAGCTTGCCCAGAAATCCCTAAAATTCCCATTAACTCAGCTCAAAACACAGCTCAAACCATCAAAACCCTTAAAACCGAAAATCTCTAACACTTACCTCAAACATTGATGTGTTCTTGCCAAATCTTCAAGTCTAAGCCAAGATCCTTGATGCTCAGCCTATCCTCGCTCTCCACTAAGCTTTGCCCCAAGAAAAATGGAGCGGAAAGGTGCAAAAATGCACAAACCGACCCTTGTGAAAACCCCTCTGTTTTCCCTCTTTTCTTTCTTTCCTTTTTCTTTCTTTTCTTTCTTTCTCTCCACAGCCAACACTCTCTATAAATCCCACTAAATGTAAAGCCTCATAAACCTATCTTTAAAAGCCAAATGACCAAAATGCCCTTCCTATTAACTCTAAATCCTTTTGTCCAAATAGGGTCGTTTTAGTCATTTTACCCAATTCCCGCTAATCCTCAAGTGTCCCTAATATTTTCCCGTTGCTTTCCAACACTTGATAAACCACCAAATAAATATTCCCCATCATCAAAATAAATCTCAATCTATTCTCCGAATTCTTGTTCGTACCCCCAGGCTCGCCCCGAGCCGGGTATAAATTCCCGCTATGACTTTCCACTAGCCTGCTCACTGGGATCGCCTCGAGTCACAAAGCACAGATACACCCACATACCACTGTGGTCTCAACAATCAACACATATCAATACAGTTATGCCCAATCATGGCCACAATTACAATTATGCCCTTCTAACACGACCCGGGCCTACATGCATACTAATATACATAGTCATGCATCTCAGATAAACAAATAGTCATATAACATGCTTTAAATCGTAACCATGCATTTAACTCATAAAATCACACATAAATCCCATCGTGCCCTCCTGGCACACTAATCAAGGCCCTTAAGCCTTATTAGCGAATTTGGGTCGTTACAGTGGCGGTCGAGCAGTTGCATGTGTACACATCGTCACCTAAGCTCTCCAACTCAAGGATGGTCCAGCTTTCTTTTGCCTTTACCTGCACCACATAGCACCCGTGAGCCGAAGGCCAGCAAGCAAACTCAATATGCTCATGAACAATCATATTATGACATCAAATCATATCTGGC
Organism: Humulus lupulus; assembly: GCF_963169125.1. Taxonomy (NCBI): domain Eukaryota; kingdom Viridiplantae; phylum Streptophyta; class Magnoliopsida; order Rosales; family Cannabaceae; genus Humulus; species Humulus lupulus. The sequence continues at coordinate 17,135,973 of NC_084801.1, read as the reverse complement.
ATGCCTAGCAAATATAGCTCTATTCAAGCATGCAAATAAATTCAGACAATGCTGGGGAATCTAGGATAAGAATTCATGCCCTCCTGATTGGATGACTATCAAGTCAATCCTAATCAAATGAGTGATTTAACACTTGAGGTTCTGGTAAACCATACTGAGTGACTAACAAGCAAGTCACCACGGGGATCAACACCCAAAGCCATGCAAATGATGATCAGAATGATCATACAGAGCTTATAGCTCTGAACAGATGAGTGAATATCACTTTGAGGTTCTGTTAAACCATAATGAGTGACTGACAAGCAAGTCACTATGGGGCTCGACACCCATAGCCGTGTGACGAAACCGTCACCTGGGCTTTCTTGCAATGGCTCTAATTAGATGAGTGATTGATGGGTAAGTCACTATCTTAAACAGATGAGTGACTGATGGGTAAGTCACACGGGGCTCGACACCCATAGCCATGTGACTAAACAGTCACTGGGCTCGCTGGCCCTGGCCTAAATGACTAGAGTTTGGCTAGACAAGCACTTTTAGTTTTCATCAAACTTGAGGTCGATCCGGAATTAATGCTCATGTTGAGTCATCCAATGCAGATGTTGATTAGATCTAATCTTTTATCGGCTCTACGTTCATGACGCTTATGTCATTTCTGGCGCTTAGGTCGGTAACACACGACCAACGCCGAATTTGAATGATTAGGGCCATGCACAAGTAAGCAATGCTATCAAACATATATCATATGTCAAATATCCAAGTATAGGGCATTCAGCATGCCTACTTAACAATTGCTAGCACAATCAGAGACTCAAACTTTAAACAATCTCATATTCAATATTTATGGCATGCTCTAATCACATGTTTTTTGTGCATCACATGCATCACATTTAAACATCCAACATGCATAAAAAATAACCATGCATGTCATATACACAGGGTGCAGTTTTCTTACCTTTGGTCCAAGCACAGGTTACCAATAAATGAGCCGCAAGCACGATCCTGATTCCAAACCCCTAGTGATAACCTAGTCACAACCATGATATAAAACCTCATCAAAATGAGTAAATAAATACTTCCAAACCCAACCCAAGCCTCTGGGACGTCGAATCCCACTCAACTAGGTAGTAGGATCGATCCCAGGCCCTTAGAGTTAAGTTCCCATCACAAAAACAAATCTGGCAATTTTTCCCTTAAGGGTCGCGGACCTCTATGGACCATGTCGTGGCCTACCCCCTAGGCAGAGCCTCCTCCTCCTTCTTCAAGCTTGGGCCGCGACGCCTTAGAACAGGGTCGCGGCCTAACCGCGAACCAGCCCAAAAACCCCATTTTTACCATTTTAAAACCTTCCAAACATCTCCAAATCCCAAAATTAAAGTTCCCAAACATCCACATCATCCGAAACCATTAAAACGCAAGCTTCAAATCACCCAAAAACTCATCAAAACACAAAATCCAATTCAAGCTTAAAAACTTTAAAAACTTAAAACTTAGATTACCTCAGATTGAGTTGTTTCCTAACTAAATCCTCCAGCTAATAAGCTTCTAATCTTTCCTAGGATCGCTATGCCTCAATCCTCGCTTGAATCTGAGTCCTAGAACTCAAGTTTCCTTCAAAAATGCGATCGAAAGACAAAAATGGAACTTTGAGGGAGAGAAAATGTTCTGAACGTTCTTTTTATTTCTTAAAAGGTTACTTCAAGCATAAGTAGCCTCAAAAAAATCCTAACGCTCGGGGTCCCGAAAACACCCCCGGGGACAAAATAGTCAAAACCTCCATAATTTCCCCTGATCTTACTAACTCCCAATTTATCATCAAATTCTTATTCCTATTACCCAATAACCCGGTAATGTTCTAAATACCCCTTGACTCACTCCGAGTCAAGAATAAATCCTGTTGTGACTTTCCCACTAGCTTACCTCCTAGGATCGTCCCGTGCTAAGTAACCCTAACATAACCAAATAACAATAATGCACCACACACATATCACATATATGCCAAATATGCCCGAAATGGCCAAAATATGAAAATCACCCAATTAATCAAAAATGGGTTGACGTGCATATTTAATACACCTAAACATGCATATTATCATTTAATAGCATATTAAATCAATTATGGCCCTCCCAGCCTCCTAATCAAGGTCCTAAACCTTATTAGGAATTTTGGGGCATTACAACCATATATGAATGTTTGGCAGCAGTTGCCCCAGAAATATGACCGAGGTAGTCCCAGGAGGAACAGTTTTCCTTACCCAACTTCTATTCCATAATACGTGTTTCCTTTAATGTTTTATGTATGAATGCTAAGTTTGAAATATGTTATGTCTAAGAATGCATGTTATGACCTTTGTAGTGTTATGCTATGACTAGTTTGATGTTATTTCATGCCAAGTTGATGTTAGGCTATGAAGAGTTTTGATAGATGTCGTGCATGTTAAGACATCAAAGTGTATGTTAGTACAATTTTTAGTGCTATGAGAATGATAAAAGATAGATAAATGGTAAGAGTTTAAGTTAATGTTAGAATTTCCATGGAAATGCTATAACATTGTATGAAAGATGGAAGTTATGATTTTATGTTAGTTTTTAAAGTGACGATGATTATTGGAATGTTTTGTTTACATGTTTGTACTTCCTTACTGGGATCTCAAGCTCACCCCCTTACCTTCCCTCCAGTTGCAAGTATTAGTTGAATATCTACTTATGAGCGCTGCAAGTTGAAGCCCATCCTGATGAAGTATGTATGTTGTGGGGACCATATGAACAAAAAACTGATCAAGAACGATACAAGTTTATTTTATTTTTTAAAGCATTATAAATGAGTCCTATATCATCTTAGAAATGTATTAGGATTTTAAAGTTACTTATTATGTTGCATTAAATGTTTTACTTAAAACTGGATCCAATATTTTCTGCATGTTTTATTATTAAGATGATATTGGCAAAACTAGTATTTTATTATGGATTGTGTCAAACTATGTATATTGGAAAAGATAGAATATTTAGGGCATTACATCAACAAACTGCTCAATGTAAGTATTATTATTTTTTTCTCATTTTATTGATCAAATAATGTTTTTACTAGACTGATGCACTTTTGGTATGGGTTGTCCTTACTTTGAGTCACGATTTAAAGCATGCGATGAGGAGAACACCAAATTAAGCAGCCTGCTAGAGGAGAATAAGCAGTTAAATGAAGAAATCTCTACGACCAAAAAGTATTTGATGAAAGTGAGGGATATCGCCAAGGCCAACAAAGATGCTACTGTCAAACTGGAGAAAGAGTTGAAGGCAAAGATCAAGGAGGCACATAACTTACAAAAGGTGGTGCCAGATCTCGAGAAAATAATTAAAACCCTCGAGCAAGAGAACCAAAACAACCGGGAGCTATAAAAAAGTGTGATCTTCAATTGCTTCTATAAGTTCTGGAAGAAGAATAAAGATGAATTTTTTTTATTATCTTCCTAAAGCATTGAGGAAGGCTGAGCTTGAGAAATGTGTTGCTCGTTACGCTGAAGAGATCAACCCTCCTGCTTCCCCAAATGAATAAATCTCGCTGGCAACTGGCCTTAATGTCGATGCTAAGAAAGCTAGCATTGCTGTCAACTAGGACGATCGTTCTTTCACCCCTCCTACTGCTTAGTCTGCAGTTTGTTTTTTTTCCTTGTAAATATTATTTTTTTGAAACATCTGAGCTACCTATTAGTGATATATAAAGACAATTTGATGCTTGTGCAATTTTTCCTTTTATGCTTTTAGTACATCCAAGCATTTCTGCTTGCGGTGTAAAGACAATCTCTTTTAGCATTTTAATACTTACAAAATATGCATATTAGAACATTTGCTTAAATGACCAAACCTAGTAAAACTCTTTATACTTTCCAATATGCTCTTGAAAATATTCTAAGTGTTTCGTGCATGATTTCCCTTATTTTTCTCATGTGTTTACATATTTTCATATGTTTTGCTCATGCTTTATATCTCGTGTGCCCCCAAGTGATCGAGGAGCACAAGGTGTTGGGTCACTTGCTATTGACCTAACATGTTCGAACATATGCTGTTCGTAGTTATCCAGAATATGTAATAGAACTTATAATACAACAAAATCAACTTATGAAATAGCAGATACTTGTATAAAAATACAATAATTAATAAGAAATAATTGTATGCACACAATTATTTTTATTAACTCACAAAAAATGGACAAACGTGTCTCTACAATTAATAATTATATACGAGCGAACACAATCGGTCTAACAACTTACAAGAGACTAGTCATGAAAATGACTAGCCCTTGTTTGGAATTTGTAATTAAGATGCACTTATCATACAACTACCCCTTTAAAAAGTAGTGTTCATTGATAATATTTGTGTAGGTGTTTGCCATACCAATACTGAGGAATTAAGTCGCCATTTAATTGAGCAAGTTTATAAGCTTCTGGATGTAACATCTCCTCGATTTGATAGGGTCCTTCCCAATTCAATCCGAGCACTCCAGTGATTTGGTCGCAAGTATTTAAGAAAACTCGTCTGTGCACTAGATCTCCAATGGCAAATTTTCTATCTTTAACCCTTGAATTAAAATATCGAGCAACCTTTTGCTAATATGCTGCCACCCGTAACTGTGCTTGTTCTCATCGTTCTTTGATCAAATCTAAGTATTATGCTAATATCTGGTGATTATGGTTCTTGTTCTATGTCAGCCTCTAGTGTGATGTCAGCCTCTAAGCGAGTTAATTGAAGAACTAAGGAATTGTTGGCTGAAGCTTGGGAGATTTGAGGCTTGGCTGTAGAATTGGATTAGCTATAGCTCACAGGTGAGGTAAAGCTCTAACCTCTATTTTAATTGAATTCTATGAAAGTTTTTGGTGTTCTTGAGCTTGTGGCTCAAGTGTTGGATTTTGGGTTTTAATGGGTTTTCCATCAAGTTTTAAGTTGGGTTTTGTGGCTTGGAAGATGTTAATTTGTTATGGGAATTGAATTGTGGTTTTAGAATGGATTTGGGGCATTTTTTATTGGGTTTGGCTGAAGAAAAACTAGAGAATTATGGGTTCGTAGGGCTAGGTCGCGGCCTTGTTCTTGGGGTGCCACGGCCCTCTTAAACCCAGGAGCCAGAGAAGGGTTTTGATGCAAGGTCGTGCAGCGGTGCCTATAAGGCTGAGTCGCGGCTCGTGTTCAGAGAGACAGAAAGCTGGGGCCTCTGACTTGGGCGGGCCGCGACACAGGTGCATAGGGTCGCGGCACTTAAGGGACTTTGAACCCCGGGAGGGTAATTGAGTGTGTGAACTCAACCCTAAGGTCTCAGGATCGATCCTACTACCCAGTTTAGTAGAATTCGACGTCCCGGAGGCTAGGGCTCGGTCTGGAAGCCTTTATTTGTTTGTTATTGACGAGATCCTATATTATGGTTGTGACTAGGTTATCGCTAAGGGCTTGGAACCGAGATCGTGCTCAAGGGTTGTTCTTAATATACACTACACTCAGACCTGAGGTAAGAAAACTGCACCCGATCTGCGTATTAGGGCTCGGCCCAATTATAGTACAGAAATAATGTTATGTTGTAAATGTTTTATTAAACATATTGAATGTGTTGTATTTACCTGTGTTACGCAATAACTATTGAGTTGTATATCTGATGGGGGAAGCTCAGCTTACAAGCTGAAGGTCTATCTGTGTTATCTGATGAAGGGCTTGGCTTAGTAGTCAAGCAGTTTTAAAGGATTCGACTTATCAGTCGGATGTTGGGACTCGAGTAATCAGTCAAAGGGTAAGACTTGACTTATTAGTCGAAGGTTAAGACTTGACTTATCAACCGAAGGGTAAGACTCGACTCATCAGTCAAAGGTTGAGACATGGCTTATCAGTCGAATGTTAGGACTTGACTTATCAGTTGAAAAGTAGGACTCGACTTATCAGTCGATGATTAAAGGCACGATTTATCAGTCGAAGATTGAAAGACTCAACTTATTAGTTAAAGGTTAAAGGATTTGGCTTATGAGCTAAGGGTTTTAAGGCTCGGCTTAGAAGTCTAGGGCGGTAATAGCATGTCGAACGCTGGCCAATAGGGCTAAGCCAACCCGGAAGCAAGATACATGCTTGAATGCCTTTAGGGACGTCTAGAATATGAAGCATCAGACTCGCTTGGCCAGCACAAAGGCTGGTTATGTGAGAGATGGATACTAAAGCCCTAGTGTGACCCTATATTCACTTACATGAGTTAATTGCATGAATGAGTAGGGTTATTGCTGTTGGCATGCTAGTTATGATTCTGCGATCTAATAATGTACTCCTTATAAGCATGATTATGTTTTCATGTTGAGCCTTGGCTCACGGGTGCTAAATGGTGCAAGTAAAGGAAAGGAAAAGCTAGACACGCCATGAGTTGGAGAGCTTCAGGGGTGGAGTGTACATATGCGGCCTACTCGTTCGCCATGGCCGAGGTTATCAGTTGGAACTAGGGTTGGACCCTGATTTTGTCGCCTATGTCGGCTTTTGTATTCACTTTTGGGGGGTTTTGTAACCGTTTTAAACTATGATGGGATCCCATGTATAGTAGTCAAACTTTTTTATAAAATCATTGACAATTAACCAAAAAATTTAGTACCTAAATTTGTGGTTAATTTTAATTACACGATTTACACAATGTAACGGTCCTGGATTAGGAGGACGTTACAGCTTGGTATCAGAGCGGTTTAGGTTTATGTGTTCCTAAAGATTGGTTAGGCATGTACACTCGCCGCTGAAGACAAGCTCGACTCAGGGTTCAGTAACTATTTATGTTAATTCGAGTAACCTGCTTAATTGACATATAAATGTCTTATCTGCATTCTTGTTTAGGGAGCATGAGTTATTCTGACAGGACCTGGCCCTTGATTTTTATATTTATTAAAAGAATGTGCTTGTTAACACCCTGATTGAGCATGAATATAAACTGACTTTCTTATTAGCATGATTTTTGTATGTGAAAGATATCGAACTGCTTATTAGCACTGTTATGGCATGTGTATGCTTAATTGTTTGGTGTTGGGCTATGGGAGAGGTGTTGGCAACCGTCATTGTTGTTTAATGTGTCGAGTCATTGATTGCAAACAGACTTAGAAGTATGCTTCCAGGGAAATCAAATGAGCCAGTTGGCGCTGGAAGTCAGGTCAGGGATAACGACCAGGGTCAGAATCCTCCGCAAGCTCCTAAAAACTGGCAGCAGGTGCATGCTGATATGTAAGCCAGGATGCAGAGGCAAGATGAAGAAATCCTCATGTTGAGGCAGCAACAGGTTCCAGCAGGGAATGCTGCATCAGTTGTGCCGCCTACTGTGGCACTAGTATTACAGCAGCAGCCAGGGGTTGAGAATAGGTGGGAGCCTCTCTATGAGCGCTTCAGGAAACATCACCCTCCTACCTTTGAGGGAGGGCTAGATTCGCTGCAAGCTGGGCAGTGGATGGGTATGACCACCTCCATCCTTGACTTCATGGGGGTGACAGGTAATGATAGAGTGGCCTGTGCCACATTTATGTTTCGAAAAGATGCCCGAATCTAGTGGGAAGTGGTATCCCAGACTAGAGATGTTAAACCCTAAGCTGGGAAGAATTCAGAGGATTATTCAATGAAAAGTATTATAATGATGCAGTGAGAGCTGCAAAGGTCGATGAGTTCAGCAATCTGATGCAGGGCACCATGAATGTTACAGAGTATGCCCTCAAATTTGACAGGTTGTCCAAGTTCGCTGCAGACTTGGTGCCAACTGATGTGATAAGGAAGGAGAGAGAGGTTTGTTCAAGGGTTGAATGTTATAATAGCCCAAGATGTTAAACTTACTTCAGTATCTGGAGTGACGACTTATGCTCAGGTAGTGGAGAAGGCCATTACTGCTGAGGGCGCTGAGAACAAGATATGGCACGAGAACGCGGCCAGAAGGGACATTAGGAGGGTGGGGCCTCCCTTTATTGGAGCTGGTAGGGGCGGAGGCCCTATTGACCAGAAGAGGAAGACCTCTGATACCATTGCAGTTCTAGGCCCAGACAGAAGGCCTCGAGGTACACAGGTTGGCTGCCGAGGCAGCAATGAGAACTGGAGGACTTATCCAGAATGTGCCAGAAGCAGGAAACGTCATCTGGGAGAGTGTCGGGCGAAGGCCTGTTTCTTATGTGGCATAGTTGGGTACCTCAAGAAAGATTGCCCAAGGGCGAAGAAAGAATAACCAAAGAAGGTAGATAGCTTGGCCGCGGCTCAAGTGTTCGCACTGACACAATCCAAGGCTGAGGCTCGACCCTCAGTAGTGATAGGTTAGCTTTTTAGTGCTGGCACTAATTATCCTGTGTTGATTGATTCTGGGCCTACGCATTCCTCTATATCTAGTAGGGTGATCGATAGGTTATGTAGGCAATGGGAATACTATGCAGTGGGTTTTGGAACCTTGTTTCCTACTATGGAGTTAGTGGTTTCCAAGAGATGGGTTAGATCACTACCGATGGCAGTGGATGGTAGAAAGTTGTCAGTTGACTTGATAGAGTTGGTTATGACCAACTTCGATATGATCTTGGGTATAGGCTGGTTAACCAAATATGGGGCGACAATAGATTGCAAGAAAATGATGGTAACCTTTGAGCCTGAGGGTGAGGATCCCTTTGTATTCGTGGCCGTTATGCATGGACCTCGCATACCTATGATATCAGTACTTAGAGCTAAAGACCTACTGCAGGGGGGATGCATAGGATTCCTAGCTAGTATGGTGGATACCACTCAGGTCGTGCCAGTGGGACCATGACAAACCATACTAGTCTGTGAGTTTCTGGATGTGTTCCCAGAAGATCTACCAAGGTTACCTCCACACAGGGAGATAGAGTTTGTGATTGAATTGGCGCCAAGGATAGAGCCAGTATCTAGGGTACCTTATAGGATGGCTCCAGCAAAGCTGAAGGAACTAAAGGTTCAATTAAAGGAATTATTGGGTTTGGGCTTTTTCAGCCCAGTTTCTCGCCATGGGGCGCACCAGTTCTCTTCGTGAAGAAGAAAGATAGTTATCTAAGGATGTGTATTGATTATAGAGAACTGAACTAGTTGACTATCAAGAACAGGTATCCTCTGCCAAGGATTGATGATCTGTTTGATCAGTTACAGGGTAGGACGGTATTCTCCAAGATAGATCTTCGATCTGGTTATCACCAGCTGAGTATCAGGGAGGTGGATATACCCAAGATAGATTTTTGCACTAGGTACGGACATTATTAGTTTTCGGTGATGTCATTTGGACTGACTAATGCCCCAGCAACATTTTATGGATCGGATGAATAGGGTGTTCAAAGATTACCTGGATCAATTTGTGAACGTCTTTATCAACGATATTCTGGTATACTCTCATTCAAAGACAGAGCACGAGCATCACCTCAGATTTTTACTACAGAGGCTGAGAGAGCACAGGTTGTATGTAAAATTCAAGAAGTATGAGTTCTGGTTGCCACAGGTGACTTTCTTAGGTCATGTAGTTAGTAAGGATAGGATTATGGTGGATCCAGTGAGGATTGAGGCAGTCAGAGATTGGCCAAGGCTGAAGAATGCTTCAGAGACTAGGAGTTTCTTGGGATTGGCATGTTATTATAGATGCTTTGTGGAAGGGTTTTCCAAGATTGTGTCACCATTGACAGAGCTGACATGCAAGAATTAGATGCTTATATGGTCAAACAAGTGTGAAGACAATTTCTAGAGACTGAAGAAGAGTTTGATCATCGCATCATTTCTGAGTCTTCCTACAAATCAGGACAAGTTTGTGGTTTATTGTGATGCCTCGAGGCAGGGTCTAGGTTGTGTCCATATGCAAACAGGGAAGGTGATTGCCTATGCATCACATTAGTTGAAAGAGTATGAGTAGAGATACCCTACACATGATCTGGAACTTGCAGCAGTAGTCTTTGCACTGAAGGTGTGGCGGCACTACTTATATGGTGAGAAGTGTGAGATATACACAAATCACAAGAGTTTGAAATACTTCTTCACCTAGAAGGATTTGAATATGAGGCAAAGACGTTGGTTAGAGCTGATGAAGTATTATAACTGTGAAACCCTTTACCACCCAGGTAAGTCCAACATGGTAGTAGATGCCTTAAGCCGGAAGGGTCCAGGACAGTTGTATAGTGACAGGCAGATATCCAGGGAGTTGGCTGACGATATGACTAGAGCAGGGATAGAGCTAGTGGTGGGCTAGTTGGCCAACAATACCCTATAGTCTACTCTTTAGGAAAAGATTAAGGATAAGCAGTTAGGTGACCCACAGTTGGGGAAGATCAGGGGGGACGTCCTAGCTGGAGTAGCTAAGGACTACACAGTGTTAGGCAGGGGCTTATTGAGATATTAGGATCGGATCTGCGTTCCGATGGACACTGGGATCAGACGGGAGATTCTGGATGAATCTGATACTACCCCTTATTCTCTACATCCAGGCACCACGAAGATGTACTAGGATCTGAAAGTTTTATATTGGTAGCCTAAGATGAAGAGGGACGTGACTGAGTACGTGGCAAGGTGTCTGACATGTTAGCAGGTCAAGGCAGAGCATCAGAGGCCAGTAGGGATATTGTAGCCTCTGGATATCCCAGAGTGGAAGTTGGAGGATATCACGATGAACTTCGTGGTAGGATTGCCCAGGACAGTGGGCCAACACGATTCAGTCTGGCTCATCGTGGATCAATATACGAAATCAGCTCACTTTCTGCCAGGGAGGACGAATTACACGGTGGACCAATATGCAAATCTCTATGTGAGAGAGATCGTTCACCATCATGGGACTCTGAGATCTATCGTGTCTGATAGGGACCCTTTCTTACTTCCAAGTTTTGGGGAAGTTTACAGAGAGCGATGGGTACATAGCTGAAGTTCAATACAACTTATCATCCTCAGACCGATGGTTAGTCTGAGAGGACCATCCATATACTGGAGGACATGATGAGAGCATGTTTATTGGACTTTAAGGGGTCCTGGAATAAATATTTTCCTTTGATAGAGTTTTCCTATAATAACAGCTACCAATCGACTATTAGGGTGGCACCTTATGAGATGATGTATGGTAGGAAGTACAGATCGCCCATTCATTGGGATGAGATGGGTGATAGGAAATATTTGGGGCCTGAGGTAATACAGAGGACCATTGAGTCTATTGAAAAGATTAGAGCTCGAATGTTCGCGTCTCAGAGTAGATAGAAGAGTTATTCAAATCCAAAACAGAGGAACCTGGAGTTCCATGTGGGAGACCATGTCTTCCTCAGGGTTTCACCGCTGAGAGAGGTGAAGAGATTTGGGAAGAAGGGCAAGTTAAGCCCTAGGTTCGTAGGATCGTTTGAGATCCTAGAAAGGATCGGTCAGGTGGCCAACAGGTTGGCCTTACCTCCTACACTGTCTAGTGTGCACGACGTATTTCATATTTCCATGCTAAGGAAGTATGTATCAGATGGGACTCGTGTATTGAGTTATGAGGATCTGGAACTAGAGACAGATTTGTCCTATGAGGAGCGACCAGTTCAGATTTTAGACAGGAAGGACAAGGTCCTGAGGAACAAGACTATACCTTTAGTTAAGGTATTATGGAGGAACAACAAGGTCGAGGGGGCGACCTAGGAACTGGAGGTAGAGATACAGACTCGGTATCTCGAGCTATATGGTAAAATTTTGAGGACGAAATTTCTATAAGGAGGAGATAGTTGTAACGTCCCAAATTACCTAATAAAGCTTAGGGCCTTAATTAGGGGGACAGGATGACAATTTATGATAATTATGTGTATATGTGTATGATTATATGATTACGTGAGTTATATTATAATATGACTAGATATGAATGTTTAGGTGTATTAAATATGCATGTGAGATCGTTTTTTATTAGAAAGGCAATTTTCGTAATTTGGCCCATTATGGGTATAATTGCATATATATGAGCATATATGTGATATATGTGTGAGACCACATTATTATGTGGGTTTATTTGGGTTACTCGGCATGAGACGACCCTAGGAGAAGGTTAGCAGGAAATTCACAACGGGACCTAATACCCGACTCGGGGTGAGTCAAGGGGTATTTTGGGTATCTAGCACGTTATCGAGTTATCGGGTCACGAGAATGAATAATTAAGGACATAGTAGGAGTTAGTGAGATTAGGTGGGAATATCAGGGATTTTGACCGTTTTGCCCTCAGGGACGTTTGTGGTACCCCGAACCTCGGGATTAGCTTAAGTGACTTGAGCCTTAAGGAAGTAAACACTAAAACACTCAGCAACACCAACTGAATCTCTCTCTCTCTCATTCTCTCTCATTTCTCTAAGTGAGTTAATTGAAGAAAGTTAAGGAATTGTTGGCTGAAGCTTGGGAGATTGGAGGCTTAGCTCTAGAATTGGATTAGAAATATCTAGGGGGAACTTTATCACAGCTGAGGTAAAGTTCTAACCTCTGTTTTAATTGAATTCTATGAAAGTTTTTGGTGTTCTTAAGCTTGTGGCTCAAATGTTGGATTTTGAGTTTTAATGGGATTTCCATCAAGTTTTAACTTGGGTTTTGTTGCTGGGAAGATGTTTAATCTATTATGGGAATTGAATTATGGTTTAAAATAGATTTGGATGGTTTTGATTGGGTTTGGCTGAAGAAAAACCAACGAATTCTGGGTTGATAGGGTCGGGTTGCGGCCCTGTTCTGAGTTTTAATGGGTTTTCCATCAAGTTTTAAGTTGGGTTTTGTTGCTGGGAAGATGTTTAATCTATTATGGGAATTGAATTATGGTTTAAAATAGATTTGGGTGGTTTTGATTGGGTTTGGTTGAAGAAAAACCAGAGAATTTTGGGTTGATAGGGTCGGGTCGCGGCCCTGTTCTTGGGGTGTCGCAGCTCTCTTGAACCCAGGAGCCAGGGGGATGGGTTCTGATGCGAGGTCCCACCGCGACGCCTATAAGGATGAGTCACGGCGCGTGTTCAATGAGACAAGAGGTTGGGGCCTCTGACTTGGGCAGACCGTGGCTCAGGTGCTTGGGGCCGTGGCACTTAAGGGGTTTGAGCCCCGGGAGGGTTTTTGAGTGCAGGAACTCAACCCTAAGGGCTCGGGATCGATCCTACTACCTGATTTAGTATAATTTTATGTCCTGGAGGCTAGGACTTGGTCTGGAAGCCTTTATTTGTTTATTATTGACGGGATCCTATATTATGGTTGTGACTAGGTTATCTCTAGGGGCTCATAATCGAGATCGTGCTGAAGGGTCGTTCTTAATATACATTACACTCGGACCTAAGGTAAGAAAACTGCACCCGGTCTGCGTATTAGGGCTCGGCCCGATTATAGTACAGAATTAATGTTATGTTGTGAATGTTTTATTAAACATATTGAATGTTTTGTGTTTACTCGTGTTATGCAATAACTATTGAGTTGTATATCTGGTTGGGGAAGCTCAACTTATAAGCTGAAGGTCTATCTGTGTTATCTGATGAAGGGTTTGACTTAGAAGTCAAGGTTATAGTCGGTTTTAAAGGATTCGACTTATCAGTCGAATGTCAAGACTCGACTTATCAGTCGAAAGTTAAGACTCAACTTATCAATCGAAGGGTAAGACTCGACTTATCAGTCAAAGGTTAAGACTCGACTTATCAATCGAAGGGTAAGAATAAACTCATCAGTCGAAGGTTGAGACTTGGCTTATCAGTCGAAGGTTGAGACTTGGCTTATCAGTCGAATGTTAAGACTCGACTTATCATTCAAAGGGTAGGACTCAACTTATCAGTTGACACTTAAAGGCACGACTTATCATTCGAAGATTGAAAGACTCAACTTATTAGTTAAAGGTTATAGGATTTAGCTTATGATTCGAGGGTTTTAAGGCCCGGCTTAGAAGTCGAGGGCAATAATAGTGTGTTGAACGCTGGTCGATAGAGTTAAGCCAACCCGGAAGCGAGATACATGCTTAAACGCCCCTAGGGACGTTTAGAATGTGAAGCATCAAACTCGCTTGGCCAGCACAAAGGCAAGTTATGTGAGAGATGGGCATTAAATCCCTAGTGTGACCCTATAGTCACTTACATGAGTTAATTGAATGAATGAGTAGGGTTATTACCGTTGACATGCTAGTTACGATTCTGTAATCTAATAATGTACTGCTATTAAGCATGTTTATGTTTTCTTGCTAAATGGTGCAGGTAAAGGAAAGGAAAAGGAAAGGAAAAGTTGGACCAGCCATCAGTTGGAGAGCTTCAGAGGCGGAGTGTACATATGTGGCCTACTCGTCCACCACGACCGAGGTTATCTGTTGGAACTAGGGTTGGACCATAATTTTTCCACCTAGGTTGGCTTTTGTATTCACTTTTAGGGGTTTTGTAACTGTTTTAAACTACGATGGGATCCCATGTATAGTAGTCAAACTTTTTTATAAAATCGTTGATTGTTGACCGAAATTTTTAGTACCTAAACCTGTGGTTAGTTTTAATTACATGATTTAAACTCAAATGACTCGTTTAGCGATTTAAGCATTATTTAAACTAAATAACGTAACGATCCTGGATTATGAGGACGTTATAGTCTGCAACCATTTTTAATCCTCTTGCTTGATAATCTCCCAATATTTGATTTATGACCAACTGTGAATCACTATATATTTTGAGCGATTGTTCATTAAGTTCTTTTGTTAATATTAATCCAGTAATCAATGCTTCATACTCTGCTTCATTATTTGATGCAATCAATCCAAATCTAAGTGCGCAGTGGAAATGATGCTCTTCTGGTGTTATTAAGATTAAGCTTGCGTCTGAGTTGTGTTCATTGGAGGAGCCATTCACGAACAATTTCCATGTAAATCTCTTTTCTTTAAGCTTTTTAGTTGTATGTGCATGCTCAATAGGTTGTAATCTAGTGTATTACAGCAAAAAAATCCGCAAATATTTGTCTTTTTATTGTTGCTTTTAGCTGATAGGTGATTTCGAATCGTCCCAATTTCACAGCCCATTTAAGTAAATGACCAACTGTCTCAGATTTTCATAATTCTTTCCTGTAAGTCTGGTCGGTTAAAACTATGATTGGATGGGCTTGGAAGTAGGGTCTCAACTTTTGAGATGTGAACAATAAGCAGTAGGCTAGCTTCTCGATCATTGGATACCTTGATTCTACCCCTACCAACCTTTTGCTGGCGTAATACACCAAGTGTTGAGTTTGCTCCTCTTATCAGATTAGCACTGCACTAGCAGCATACTCAGTGACTGCTAGATATATTAGCAAAGTTTCTCCATCGATTGGCTTGGATAAAATAGGAGGTTTAGCCATGTGTCTTTTGATTGTTTGAAAGGCCTGCTCACATTCCTCCATCCATTCAATTTTTTTGTTGCCTCTCAATATGTTGATAAATGGGACACATTTCTCTGTTGAGTTTGATATAAACCTACTGAGAGAAGAAATTTGGCATGTTAAACTTTGTATATCCTTAGTTTTGGTTGGTGACTTCATTTCGATCAATGCTTGGATTTTCTCAGGGTTTACTTCTAGTCCACATGCATTAACAATAACCCCAAGAAATTTTCCAGAAATAATTCAAAAATAGCACCTTAAAGGATTGAGCTTCATTTGATATTTCTTAAGAATGTTGACACAGTCCTCAAAATTGTTTACATGCCCCCCAACTTTCTTCGATTTAACGAGCATGCCGTCAACATACACCCCCATGTTATTTCCAATTTGTTCGTTAAACATGTGATTTACCAGTTGCTGATAAGTGGCACCAGCATATTTTATAACCAAATGGCATCGCCTTGTAGCAATATAATCAGGTGTCTGTTCGGAAGCTTGTGTGTTCTTTGTCTGGGAGATGCATGCTGATCTGATTATACCCAGAGTAGGCATCCATAAATTAAAGTATTTCATGTCATGGTGTAGCATCAACCAGTTGGTCGATCCTAGGTAATGGGAAACAATCTTAAGGGCAAGCTTTATTAAGGTCTGTAAAATCCACACATGTTCGCCATTTACCGTTATGTTTGGGTACAAGTACTAGATTAGAGACCCACGATGGATAAAACGCCACCCAAATGAATTTGTTTTCTTTTAGTCTTTCAACTTCTTCTTTCAATGCTTTTGACATGTCCTTATCGATCAGTCTTCTCTTTTGATGTACTAGTGGAAACTTTTTGTCTATGCTGAGGACATGGTTGATTACAGTTGGACAAATTCCAAACATATCTTTATGCGACCAGGCAAATATGTTATGGTTTTTCTTCAAAAATCCCACCAGTTCTTTTCGTACTTTTTCTTCTAAATTCTTTTTGACCTTGATAATCCTGGTCAAGTCTTTTTCCTCAATCTAGGACCTCCTTGAGGTCCTCCAAAAGTCTAATTTCTTCGACGAAATCCCCAACGCATGGATCTATCTCTCCTTCCATGCTTTGGGTAACACTCTATTTAGTGACTTGATCACCGGATTGGGCATTTTGCTCAATAATAATAGTGTTAGAGCTGACACTTGTAAGTTTTACTACTTTCTATCTATTATTCTAGCCATCTTCAATTAAATGGTTGGCCATAAAATCATGTTGGTACTTTCAACACCCTTTTTTACTTTAGTGATTGAGGAGTTATAACACTCCCTAGCTTCCCTTTGGTTCCCATATACATAACCGATACCAGCGTCGGTTGGAAAATCATGGCGAGATGCCACATGCACATTATTTCTTGCAGATCAACTAATATCAGTATCTCGATCATGGTATTTACACAGAAGAATAATCAACCACTATAAAAGTTGCCATAATTTTCCTATTCACAGGTGTGGTTCGTGCTGTGATTGGAAGCCTAATCAAGCTAGATGGTATAAGTCCTCGCCTATAAAACCATAGATCGTCTGATTGCAGGATTTGAGGTCTCGAACTGATAGTTTCATTCTCTCCAAAGAGGACTTATACATGATGTTAACAGAGCTTCCAGTGTCAACCAAGACTCATTTCACCATCATGTTGGTTACTTGGACATCTACAACTAGTGGATCTGTATGTGGAAAACTAACATGTTGTGATTCATGCTCAAAGAAGGTTATTGAGTTCCCTTAAACTCGAGCTTTATTGGGAGTTCACTCCTCGACTGCTAGCATTTCTTTATTCTCCTCATGACATAGCATCCATGCATATATTTCTCGTGCTTTGCCACCGTCACCAACAAAATGTGGTCCCCCACAGATCGTTAGCAAAGTGTTTGCCAATGGAGCTAGCTGTAGTGGTGATGATCGTTGGCATCCTTATGTACGTTCGTTACCACCAATAACAGTTGGCTGGGGCTTAGCACCTGCTCAAACATATCATCGTAGATGTCCTTAGCAAATCAAGAACTCAATTTCATCATTCAGTTGGTTGCATTCGTTTGTGCCGTGACTATAGTCGTTGTGGAAATTATAGAACTTGTTTGTGCTCCTATTTGAGATGTCTCTACACATTGGGGTTGGTCTTCTATATGGCACAGTTGTATGACTTTCCTGATATACATATGCTCGACTTTCAACCAAGGTTGTATAGTTAGTAAACCTTTGACTTGTACTTGTTAGGTTAAGAACGCTTGTTGTCGTTATTTGCAAAACCATTATTTTGCTGGCATTATTCGAGGTACTCCAGTTTTGGGTTGTTCTTTCATTTTTTTTTAGTGGTTATGTCTTTTGACTTCCCCTCATTTTCAATAGTGTCTTCAAGCTTAATGTACTTGTCTACTTGATCAAGGAATTCTTAAGTTGTTCGAATTCCACTTTTATGAAAATTGTTCCATAGCAGAGATCGTCTCTTTACCCCGCTGTAATTGCCATCATCTTTCCATCATCACCAACAGATTTGGCGCAAGTAACAACTCTCATGAACCTTTGGATATACACCTTTAAATGTTCATCATCTCCCTACCTTATGTCAACGAGTTGGTTCACCTTAGTTGGGTGTACCCAAGCAGCGTAGAATTGGCTATAGAATTCTTTCACAAACATTTCCCATAAAGTGATCGTGGCAGATTGAAATTTGAAATGCCATTCTTGTGCAACATTAAACAGTGTTGCAAGAAATATTCTGCACCGAGCATCTTTGGATACTTTCTGTATATCCATCTGAATCTCGAATTTATTAACATGAGATACAGGGTCCTCTTTTCTGGTGTAACTTGGCAGGATAGGCATCTTGAATTTGCTCGGTACTTCAGCATTGACATTCCTGCTGATGAATGGGGTGCCCTTTTTTATCAAAATCTATGTCAGAAGTTTTGTTGTGAACCAATTGTTGAACAATTTGATTTAAGGCATCCAAATGCAGTTCTGTTGCTGCTAGAACAGCAAGTGCAGCCGCAGGACTCAGTTCAGCTACACGTTCTGGTTGGCCTACATGATTCCTATGTTGGTTTGAATCATGTCTTTCTCTTCGGTCATTAAGGAAATCCCTTAGGTCTTCATTTCTTTTTCATTGGTCATCTCTTCCTATTTGATCAAACACATTGAAGCTTCTTGGTCGCCCCCAGCGTTTTGACTTACTGGTTGGTTATTCATAGGTGGCAGTACTTTCCGACCATGAGGCTACTCATCCTGGCGACCAACTCCTCTTCTCTGTCCTTGAAAGTATTGTGAATCACCCTCATTGTGGTCATATCCATCCCTGAACTGGGATTTTCTTGTTCAATCTTGGGTGTAATAATTTCCTCCTTTGTTTCGACCAAGATCATCTTGGTACACCTTTTGTTCTCTACATTGGTCACTGAGTCTCTGGGCATCCCTTTGCCTAGCAAAACCTTCAACCGCAAAGCCGGCTGTCTTCTACGTCCAGGTGGGGGATTCTCTAGTTTTCTACTAGGCAAAAAAATTTCATCAGTAACTAGATTCCTTGGACTTTGAGGATGCTACTCATCCCTAGTTTGCCTTTGTAGTTGTTCTTCACGTCTACCAGACCGTTGTGGTTGTTGTTGTTCGTCATGTCTACTAAACCGTTGTGGCTGGCACTGTTCTTAGTTCACATTTCGCGGCTAGTCTCCATCACGTACTACTCATGGTAGCTCAAGTTCGTAATTTTGTTTAGGGTTTTGAGGATCCTAAGGATTTCGAGGAACCTTAAGAGGGCACTATCCTTGAGCAAGTTGTACAGCAGCTTCTAGAGCAACTATTTCATCTCTTTGATGATGGTACATCTTTGCTTGTTTGGCATCCAAGTCTCATCGTTGCCTATCTATTTCCACTTGTTGCTTGATCATGGTCTATGCAACATTCCTTTGGTCAGCCTTGAGCATTGCTAACTCATCCTGCATCATTCCCGGAGTTGCTCGCAAGGTTTCCACGTCCATTTCATCATCTTCTTCATCCAACTTGACCTAGGGCTCTTCTTTTAGGATCCCTGATAGGGGAAGAGGTGGAGGAGGGTCCTATGGTCCTCGATTTTTTTGACCTAATTGATTGCCTTGATTTTTCTTGGGAGGTATGGTTGGCAAACTGAGTGATCTTTAAATAATGTTATCGGTGTTCTTGAGTTCAACTCTCAATGAAAGCACCAAAATGTTTACCACGGATATGGCCAACGACACTAAGTTGGATAAATGATATAAAAGTAGAGAAATTGAACTGAAATGAATGAGAACAAATTAATTTTATAGTGGTTTGGCCCTAAGAGTTGGTATAACCTATGTCCATTTATATACTTTTATTAATGTCAAAAGTCCCAAACCCACGATCAGATGAACAAGATTCAACTGAGCTTTGTTAGTTTGAGATAATACAAGACTTTGTGTATAAAAGTGTACAAATGTAAGCTTGAGAAATAATGATGACTAAGCCCTCTATTTATAGGCTTAAGGATCTTACAAGATGGGTTGTGGGCCTTACATGATGACTTGCTTGCCAAATAATAATAAAATAATGAGTAAATAATAAGTATATGATAAATATCTCCTTGAGCTGATTGTTCTGCGCGTCCTTGTTAAGGTATCCGACCAAATTGTTCAAACATACTACTGAGCTGACCAAGATTGTCTTCTCGGGATGTAGTTTTGACTAAACAATGATGAGTACACATATGCGAGACTTTAATTACTTTGTATTATTTGGTCGAGATCTGACCAGTGTCTTTGATGTTGATGTCGTTTGGTCATTCTTAGATTGCCACGTGTTGATATTCAGTGTCACATCATCACGATAATTTTTTGGGAAATAATTAGTTACTTGTCAAAGATTTAAAATACTAAATATTGTCCAAAATAAAATAAAAAATCTTTAACAACATTGTAATGACCCAACTATTTCTAAGACCTTGGACCATTAAAACTACTAGACATAACTACTATTTTGGGAAACATACATCACAAATAACATAACTTTATTTAAAACTCAAAATATTGTACCAATACAAAATAAGGTCAAAATATAAAATAAAATGTGATATGGTATGGGATCACATTGTTTACAAAACATAAAACATAACTTTAATTTGTTTAAATACTAAATGCGAAAATACATAAAGACTTAAAAACAACGTCATCCTCGATTTTGATCGTCACGTAGTCCACTCAATCCATTCATCCTTAACACACAAGACAAGCTGCCATGAGTCTTTCTGCCTTCCATATTCATTTTCCTGCATCAAGCTAAAAATAAAGGAATGAGCCTAATGCCTAGGAAGGAAAATCTATTAACAACATAAATCATAAACATAAGACTATAACATATACATATACTATAAAACATATGACTATAAACACGTACATCATATAGGACTACAATATTAATGGCCATTAACTCAATAACATGGCATGTGATAAACCATCTAGGCCCTCTGTCTACTAATCGAGGTAGGTTAGATCACATGGTAGTATATGATAACCAATCTAGGTCCTCTGTCTACTAATCGAGGTAAATCATAACTCTAAACCATGAAAATGATAAAAATTCTTGGGGTTTGCTATCTAAGCAACTATAAGCCCCAAATTACTACAAGACATATTTATATATATATATATCATAGCATAAAATATATCATAACATAACATATAAACACATATAATCTAACCTATTTTCCTTACCAAAAACCGGAATATTTGATAACAAGAACGGGATTGGAACACTCCTAAAAACCAACAGCAAAACCATGAGTATTTCTAAAGAATAAAGATGAAAATAGAACTAAACCATCCAAGTAGAAACTTACTGAAAAGAACCTTAAGTTTCAAGAAACTTAAATACCTAACCAAGAATCATAAACAAGAGTTAGGATCTGAAAAAAAAAAAAAAAAAAACTAAAGAACCATAAAGAACTGAACTTAGGGATAAGAATACCTTGAATGATCTTGTGAATTGATCTAAACCTCGATACCGAAATCTCACTATATCTCACTTACCAAGTGTTTAGAAAAGCTTAGAATGATAAAGCTTTTAACCCAAAACCTAAGTGTTTCCTCTCTATAGTAACCTTAGCAACTTGGAGGCTCTAAAGAATGCTTGAAGAATGAAGAAAATGGCTGAGTACTAGGTCCTATTTATAGAGTGCAAGGAGTAAAACTAACCATTTTTAATTTGAATAAAGAAATGAATATAAAATGAAAAAGATTTGAATTTTCGTTCAACAGACGGCCAAAAGTCGGTCAAAATCGTTCAAAGGCAAGTCTAAGTGGTTAAGGCTATTTTTAAATTTAAAACCACAAACTTTAAAAAAAAAAGTGAGTTGGGGCCGATATATCGCCCCCTATAGGCGATATATCACCTCCCCCATATTCCCGAGCCCCATTCAATCATTCGTACAAAGTCGACGTGTTTTCCGTATCTTCTGTAGGCGATATATCGGCCCTTATAGCTGCGATATATCGGCATATGTTGATATATCAAACATGTATTTGCACTTTTTCAGCATATTTTGAATTGAGTAAACAGCTTTGACTAAGTAAAAATACGATCCTAACAGCTGCTGGAAGGTTCTAGAGCTTCTGGATCTTTCTTTTAATTAAACTATTCATCAAAAATACTTAAATCATTAATAAACATAATTATGACAAGTGTCATGCTCTTATTATTTTTATCTAAACTTTAGGTTATAATAAATAATATTTCTAGGACCAGCAATATTAATTAAACCTTATGTTATAATTAATATTTCTAAACTATAGGAGAAATTTATAAAATCCATAACTGTTGCTATGAGTTTCCAACTAAGTCCCGGCTTGAACCAAAATCCACTGCATCTAACATACTACAAACTACTAACTACTAGTACTATCTAGCTAAGTAAAAATTCTGGGACACTACAAACACAGTATAATATATTCATTTTGAGTTATAATATGTACATCCAAAATATGCACCCAAATATTATACACATTGATGTGATGCTGCTTTTTAAAATATTGAGTCACAATTTAGATAAATATGATTGGTTGAAAAAAAATTCACATCACTATGTATAATGTTTAGGTGCATATTTTGGGTGCATAATCATTACTCATTAATTTTTATGTGATCCTCTTTATATATTTATTTTTATTTTTTAAATAAATAATTCCTATAATGATTTCCCACTTCATCTCCAATAAAGAATAAACAAGGATAAGAGCAAGGACAAAGTTTAAAACAATTAACGGGAATGGAAAAAGAGATAGCACTCCTTGCCAACTCCTTGCTCCATTTGGATGCTTTTTTTGGAGTAAGGATATCCAAGTGCGTGAAATAAACCACTCTCAGTTCCATATTGACGTGGTTATCTCTTCAAAAACGACTCGTCGTGGCGATTTACGAAACTTTACGGACAACCTGATTCTAACAAACGACAAGATTTCTGGAAATTCCTCTATATGCTATCTACTACCTTTAGAGGGCCATGGTTGTGTGGTGGTGGTGACTTGAATGAAATACTCTTTGACCATGAAAAAGATAGAGAAGCCCTGAGGCCGCGGTATCTTGTGCGAAATTTTAAGGAGGCCCTTATTGACTGTGATCTCATGGACTTGGGTTTCAAAGGACCAAAGTATACTTGGTGTAATAAGCATCCAGGCACGACCTTTACGCAGCTAAAATTAGATCATTTTCTCTGCAACAAGGAATGGTCAGACATGTTCCCGGCATCATCCGTCACTCTCCTTGATTATTGGGGATCTGATCATAGGCCCCTTCTTGTTCATATTGTTGGGAAAACAATCAAGAGTGTGTAGCGAAAGCGGGTGTGGTGGGCCCAGTGTGTATAACATAAAAAAAATTCCATCTTTCATATAAACAATTTATATGTTCAAGAAAAACATCCGGACAGAAACATTAATATACAATATTATTATTCATGCAACAAATATATAAATATACATATATTTATATATCTCATATAAACATATACACAAATATTCAATAACAAAATTATTTACCTCTTGAAGCCTATCAAGTGTTCTTGAGTCTTTTCGTATATATATCGATCTTCCTTTAAAACGCTTTGAGTACTCAAACCACGATCTTACGGAGTGTTCTCTATACCTCAAGATGTGTGTGGACACATAGAGAACAAGGGTTTGTAATTTAAGAATCACAAGTATATCTCAACACATGAGAACTTGGAGTATGGCTTGAGAAGGGTTAGAATAAAAGAAGAAGAAGATGACAATTTCTTGTCTCACAAAAATTCTGAAACTTTTCTGAACTCTCACTAACTTCTCTATTGCTTCATTTCTTCTTGTTATTCTATAACATATATAGAGAGATTATTGTATTACCTTATTATTCCTAATAATAATAGTAATATAATACTAATATCATAATGATGATAGGAGTTGATATAGGTAAATATCTAACTTACAAAATTTAAAAATATCTATTTTTAAATTATTAATTAAATAAATAAAATAAAAACAACATAAATACATTATATGTGCACTGCTACACGCATTGCACAGTCCCTAAACTGTGTCATGTGTGAACTGCAGTATTCCCTTTTCAGGAATATTGTATTTTTCTTTTATTTATTTATTTAACTAAAATCAATCCTTCCACAAAATATGGTATTATCTTTTTAAGGAAAATATTACAACCATCTTTCGAAATTCAAAATTCAAATTGATGATCATCGTTCTCATCATCTTTTAAAATTCAATAAATCAAAAACTATTTTTGACTTACCAATTTTATTTTCTCCCACTCAAATAAAATAATTAATTTATTTACATATATATATGAATTTTGAAACTATATATTTAAATTAATAAACATATTTTGAAAATTTTAATAATTAATTCAAAATTAATTATTCAATCTCAATTATCATATAATTATATACTTAACCAGAAGAACAAAATTCTTCTCAAATTTCCAAATTACAGATTTACCCTTGTGTTGACGCGGTTTTTCGCCAACAGTGAATTAAGAAAATAACAAGGTTGAATTAGTGCTTGATGATAAACTGAAATAAGAAAATAACTCTCAAGAACACCGATATTTTTACGTGGTTCAGTGGTTAAAATCCACCTAGTTCACGAGTCTATATTATTATTGCTTTTCTCTCCTTATTTTGACAGAGTTTCGGTATTACAGAATAATCGTCCCCCTTCCTGTCCAATATTCTCAGTATTTATAGAGAAATTCTTTGGACAGGTTTGGGTAATCGCGTGAGTCAATCACGGATTTGCATATTTATTACATTTAGTATGAAATATTCTTATTTATACTAGGATATGATCTTATCATGAAATAAATAGTCTCCTAATATCTAGGACAATAAATATTACAGGCTGGCCATAAACGATCATATAAAGTACCCGGGAATTCGGGGATCTGCAGAGGAGGCTGAGCTGGATATACTGTCGACCTCGTACTGTAGAGGTCGTGCCTAATAAATATTATAAGCTTGCGCTTATCAATTTATGCATCCCTAGCTCGTATAACCATCATGAAAATCGTGTTGTCTACGCAAGGAATACATGGACTCCTTGGCTATTTCTTCCATGCATTTATTTGCCAGTTGTACACGATCTGAGTGGTTTAGGACGTCACCTTCTGACCTACACAGTAGGGACTTTTAGACTTCTATTGCAATAAACCATGCCTGCCCACTACTCGAGTACTAGACACGTGGAACATTACAATTGGCGTCTGTTCGGGTTTCGAGGACTGCAATAATTGTCTTGTCAACTTTTTTTGCCATTTTGTCCTTTGAAACATAGCCCTTGGATCTTGTACTGACCAAATCGGATGGCTCAAATTGATCTATGTCGTTTATGTATAATAGGATAGACAATTTCCACAGTTCACCACCTTTTATTCGAAATCTTTCTTCATCTTCTCTCTTATGCGTTTTCAAACCCTTTTTCTTTCTCAGAGAAAAACCCAAAAACCATTTGTTGCAAAAATTCTCCGAATCCCAGTTGCTCACTTACTCAGTGGTTTTCCAAGAACTCTCCCTCGCGAAATCTACTTCTTCTATCGACGAACACACTGTAAGTCTTATCGTTTCAAAGAAACTTTTTCTTTACTGATTTCTATGTTTTATTTACCATGCTCACCCATGCTTCACCGTAGTCAATATCAGGTTGTTTTCTCAATGTTTTTGGCACATAGGCTTCAACTTAGGTTTACTGAAAATGTCTTAGCATATTTCTTAAAACTTTGATATTCATAGAATTGGGTCATTTCTGGGTAAATTTTGGTAGCTTATGGCGAATTTTAGGAAATACCCATTCGGGATATAGAAGATGAAAGGTTAGGGTTTGAAACCAGATGACTTAGGGCTTCTTGGGTGGTTTTTCTCTAAACCGCCCCCCAAGGACAGTAGTGGCCAGATTTTCTGACACACGGATCCCTAAACATCAGGGGTCTGTTGGGAAACCGGGGCACGTAGCATAAGGTAGCGTGTCGGATCACACAATGGGCTGAGACTAACTCAGCTCGTATTTTAGAGATAACATTCTCCCCTGTACATCTGTGTCATAACCTTTACAAAGTCTTAGGTCGCCTACTAAGTAACTCATCATTTTTTTTGTTAGGCGATCTAATGGCACCCAAGAAGAATGCATCTGGCCCATCTGCTCAACAAACAAACAAGGGAAAAGAGATCGCCTTCGAATCTCCCATTCCTCACTTTGGCCTAGTGGTGGAGAGGGAGATTGTGGTTGACCCCAATGCGTTCTTCGAGGCAGAGACAATCACCTACAAGATTACGAACCAAGGAAGGGTCAACAAAATTATGCTCAGCCATAATATAGAGATTGGGCCCGGAGTCCTCATTTCCCGACCTCCATTCGAAGAGGAACGGAGCTACGTGCCTCTCCAGGACGACTTCGCAGCCTAGAGTGACGAGCATTTAAAGGCGGGGGCATTCCTTCCCCTGGATCAATACTTTCCTGACTTCCTGAACTACGTGAACTTGGCACCTTTTCAGCTCCCCCCAAATTCAAACAGACTTCTGGCAAGGCTGAAATATCTCTTTTTGAAGCACGAGTGGGAGGTCCCCACTCCGAAAAATATACTATACTTCTTCTGCCTTAAGGTCAGCCCAGAGCAAAAAGGGCGAGGTGACGGATTCTACTACCTCACCAGATTCTCAAACTTCGCTTCGGTCATCGAGCTCCCAAGCCACCCCAATGACTACAAGGATCAGTTCTTTATGTCGAATGGGTTCCGAAACCGTGAGCATCAATACTTCAACTGTCCTCGTAAGTCTTCTTTCCTTCCTTAGCTCATAAAGTCATCTCTATTTTTTTAGACATACTCCTTGTGCATATGTTAATTGAGCTTTTTTTTTTTTTTTTTGTGCATCCATATTCGCGAGGACGGGGAAGTCAGTGACCCTCGGGGGTCAGTATGAAACACTGTCTAGGCTCCCACCCAGCAAGAAGGACTATCGCCAGCTCGTGAATGACGTCACGATGCTGGCGTGTAAGTTGATCATCAAAGGCCAAATGTTGGCCTTAAGAAGGACCCGAGCTACCCTTCTGGTAGTCCACGAGCTCCCACCTTCCCAAGAAGAAGACTCAGAAGCTACAGAAGGTGAGGAGAAAAAGGAAGATGAAGTGCCTCTTGTGCGGAAGAGGCGGGTTCCTGAGGCTGCTCAGGAACCTGATTTAGAACGAGTTGCATCGGGGGCAGCAGCCGGCCCCTCCGACCAAGGTAACTCATACCCTTATAGGGAATTAGATAGGGTTGTCGCCAACTTTAGGCTAGTTAGATTTAACCCAAATCAGCTCGTCCACCGTCACCCTAACAATCCAGACCGTAACATCACCCTGCTCCAGTGCGTGGATCATTTAGTGTTGCGCCATGATATGAGTTACCCTAGAGGCACTATTGTTGTAGATAATACCCCAACCTTTAGGTCAGCCATTTTTTAGGAGTATGGGACCAATCGTAGGTCGTGTCCTTCTTTGCTCCAGGGCGCCTTTGCCCCTGGATTTAGGCAATATGTAGACGAGTCTAATCCCAAGGTAGAACCTGAGCCCGAACCTCCTATAAACCATGAAATTCTAGACTTCGATTCCCCTTCTCCTCCGGTTTTCCTAAGGTCGGAGGTCGTGATAATAGACTCTTCCCCCAGCCTGGAGGGTAGGACCTTTATTTATTTCTTTTGTGTAAGTTTCCAACTTTACTTGTGAATTAACTCCCTTCTTATTCTTTTCAGGCGAAGAGATGGAATGATCCGGAGCTCCTGACCTCCGTACATCTTTCCAGGGTGGAAAGTCAAGCTCAGGTCCTGTCGTAAAGAGGCTCCGAATTGCAAAGAAAACCCCTCCTATGGGGAACACCTCCAAATCTCCTGTTAAGGGGAAAGGCACGAGCTCAACAGCTCGGATGTCTACCGTGACGGAGAAGAGGATTCCTCATCCTCATCCTCCTCCTCGGTTCGCGTCTGCTCAGGATCAGGTAATACAAGCTGATCCCCCAGCTCCTCCTGTCCCAGCTGTAACTGTGCACATCCCAGTTGATCCCCAGGACCTGGAGAAAATCCTCAATGCCTTTCGAGGAATCCTCTACGACACAGCAATACACATGGTGGGGCATGCTTATAAAGCCAACTTGAGAGACCTAAGGAAGACAGAAGAGTGGAGCCCAGAGAACGTTTTAGGGTCAGCCTTGGGGATGACCCTCACGTTAAGATATCATTCCTTAGTGAAATTTTTCTCTTCATCTTTCCAAAGTATACATCTAACTTGCCTCTTTATCTTGTAGTCTACCCTAGCTCAGCACCCCAGTACAACCTGAGCTAGGGCTAGAAATGACGAACTCCAAGCTGAGCTCAATACCGTCAAGACCGCCATGACCGCTGCTCAAGAAGGCGAGCAAGCTGCCTTTGCAGCTGCTCAAAAGAGTGAGTACGATGCCAAGTTCACCCTTGCATCGTCTCAAGAAAGCGAGCAGGCCGCAAAGATTGCCTTGGCTGCTCTCCAGGTCGAGGTTGCTGAGGCCAAAGCAAAACAGCTAGAGGTTGAGGCTGCGGTTAAAGAAGAGAAGGCGGCCTCACTGTCCTCCATGGAAGACATGTTGTACCATTGCTGGTCTTTTAACCAGGATGGCAACTTTTCTTTCATGGCTTCCAAGCTGTGAGATCCATAACTTGAAAAATTCAAGGCCCGGATCTTGCAAGAGCCGTTGAAAATAAGGGACGCTTCTACAGCGAGCGAGCAGGAGATCGAGGAGGTCACGTCCTCAGAACATCCTGGAGGGACTCAATGAAGTCTTCGTTGTTTTGCTATTTCTTCTTTTTTTTTTTTATTTGTTTGTAAAAAATTTCCTTTGGGCTTAGTTCGAGGTTTTTCTCCTCGGGACAACTTGAATATCAATTCATATATCTAGCTTTTAATCTGTTTGTCTTTTCCCTGATTATCTCTCATGTTTATGCTTTCTTAGACTTGCATATTCGAGATTTTAGGAATCGATTTTTAGATCGGGATAGATATTTTGAGTTTGGTTATATCTAAATTTAATGTGTTGATTTATATCATACTTGTTAAGTGCCAGGCCTTGGACCCGGTTATATCCAGGATTTTAAATATTTTAAACTTAGTTCGTGTTAGGTTTACTGACATCTCGAGCTTCTAAAAAAGCCATCGAATATTAAATTTTGCTAACTTCTAAGTTTTGGATCTAGTTGTATCCAGGGTTTTAAGTGATTTGAACTTAGTTCGTGCTAGGTTTATTGACACCTAAGCTCTTAAAAAGCTGTCAGATAATCAATTTTCCAAGCTTCTAAGTTTTTGACCTGGTTGTATCTAGGATAGTTTTGTACCTGGTTGTATCCAGGATTTTTAGTAATTTAAACTTAATCAGCAACCTTGTTCTGATCCACCTCGGGTTATATGCCCCCCAAGTAACCAGAATGTAAAACTTTCTTAGTTACTTTTACACGAGCTAATTTATAAAGAAAAATTATTTAAAAACATGCTAACAAGAAAAATTACATGATAATCCCTCGTTATTTAATTAAATGGCTTTTATAACTAAGCCTTACATAGATGGTTGGTAACACTACTGGTAATACTTCTTTAAGTGCATGGTGTTCCAGATCCGTGGGACGGTTTCTCCACTAAGTCGAGCTAACTTGAAAGTTCCCTCACGCAAAACTTCCACGATCTGATAAGGTCCTTCCCAGTTCAGGCCTAAAGCGACGTCCTTAGGATCCTTGTTTGCCAAAAAGACCCTTCAGAGAACTAGGACGCCCAGTCCAAAACTACGTCTTTTGACCATAGAATTAAAATAACGAGTGATTTTTTGTTGGTAATGTGCGAGCTGTAACTGTGAATCCTCTCATTTTTCATCAATCAGGTCTAGAGATGTGTTAAGTAACTCATCATTCCGCTCCTGGCTGAATGTCCTTAGTCTATGCGTGGCTACCTTTGCTTCGACGAGAAAGACGGCCTCACTTCCAAAGGTCAAGGAGAAAGGAGTGTGTCATGTGGAGGTCCTGTGGGAAGTTGGGTATGCCCAAAGTACCTAGTGGAGCTGCTCGGGCCATACTCCTTTGGCCTCATCTAACCTTTTCTTAAGGCTCGCCTTTAGGGTTTTATTCACAACCTCGACCTGTCCATTAGCCCGAGGATATGCAACCGAAGAAAAGCTTTTAATAACTCTGTGCTTTTCACAGAAATCGGTGAAGAGATCACTATTGAACTGGGTTCCATTATCTGACACGATATTTTTAGGAAGCCCAAATCGACATACAATGTTTTTCACCACAAAGTCCAGGACTCTTTTTGAAGCGGTGGTTGCCAAAGGCTCGTCCTCTACCCACTTCGTGAAATAATCAATTGCCACCATTGCGTAACGAACTCATCCATTTCCCATAGGTAAGGAACCTATTAAGTCAATTCTCCATACTGCAAATGGCCATAGGGATGAGATCATCGTTTGCTCGACTGGAGCAGCTCGGGCGACTGTGGCGAAGCGTGGCATTTGTCGCATTTCTGAACATGGGAGATGGAATCTTTTGGTAAAGTGGGCCAAAAATAACCCTGCCCTAATATTTTTAAAGCTAGGTTTTGCCCCCTAGCATGATCTCCACAAAAGCCTTCATGCACCTCTTGCATAATGGTTTTAGCCTCCTCAGGCAGAACACACCGTAGAAGAGGTAGTGAATGACCACGTCGGTATAATGTTCCATCCACTATCACATACCTCGAAGCTTGATATATTATTTTTCTCACCTCCTTTCTTTCCTCAGGTAACCTTCCTATTGTAAGATATTCCACTATGGGGGTCATCCAGGTCGGCCTAGTGTCAATCATCTCGACCTCTACCATTTTTTCTGCCACGCTAGGACTCTCCAAGAATTCTACTGGTACTACATTCAAAGTCTCAACTTCCTTGGTGGTGGCAATCCTTGCCAAAGTGTCAGCATTAGAGTTCTGCTACCGAGAATCTGTTCAACAGTACTATATTCAAATTCTGATAGCTCTCCCTTCACCTTAGCTAGATAAGCTGCCATCTTGGTACCACGTGCTTGATATTCCCCCAACACCTGATTGACCATGAGCTGGGAATTGCTATAACATTGGACAGCCCTTGCTTTCAATTCCTTTGCCACTCTAAACCTGGCTAACAAAGCTTCATATTTGGCTTCATTGTTGGATGCTTCAAATCCGAATCTCAGAGCTGTATGGAATCGATGCCCCTCCAAAGAGATCAATATGATCCCAGCTCCAGATCCATTCTCGCTAGATGAGTCATCCACAAATATTCTCCACAACTCCTGCACCGGTTCCTTCAAAAACTCCTCTTGAAATCTGGTACATTCAGCCACAAAATCAGCAAGGGCCTGGCTTTTGATCGAGGTCCGTGGTACGTATAGTATCTCAAACTGGTTAAGTTCAACCGCCCATTTTAAAAGACA
This sequence comes from Humulus lupulus, assembly GCF_963169125.1. Lineage (NCBI taxonomy): Eukaryota > Viridiplantae > Streptophyta > Magnoliopsida > Rosales > Cannabaceae > Humulus > Humulus lupulus. Next base: position 17,104,699 of record NC_084801.1, on the reverse strand, counting down.
ACCCAATGTTTCACGTTTTTGCAATACCTGCATTAGAGGTTGGTCGGTCATTTTGAAGTATGGTCTAAGCTTCCTAGAAGCTAATATCAGGCAGAATGCTATCTTTTCTATCAGTGGATACCGTGATTCAGCCCCGAGAAGTCTTTTGCTTATATAGTACACCAGTTTTTTAGCACGGTCTTCTTCCTGAACTAACACGGCGTTGGCTGCATTTTCTGTCACGGCCAAATAAAGGAACATGGGCTCTCAAGATGCAGGCTTAGACAATACTGGGGGCTCGGCCAAATGCGTCTTTAGGTCGAGGAATGTGTGCTCTCACTCCGCAGTCCATTCATATTTCTTGTTGCCTCTAAGCAAGTTGTAGAATGGCAAACACTTGTCAGTGGACTTTGAAATAAATCGGTTTAGCGCTGCCACCTTCCCAGTCAGACTCTGAACTTATTTCCGCGAGCTAGGCGAAGGCATCTCCAATAATGACCTGATTTTATCTGGGTTCGCCTCTATCCCCCTTGTATTGACTATGAATCCCAGAAACTTTCCTGACACCACTCCAAAAGTACATTTTTGGGGATTTAGCCTCATATTATATTTCCTCAAGATTTCAAAACATTCATTTAGATCGAAAACATGATTATCAGCAGTCTTGGATTTACTAGCATATCATCGACATACACTTCCATATTTTTCTCGATCTGACCAATGAACATTCTGTTGACTAACCGTTGGTAAGTAGCCCCGGCGTTCTTCAGCCCGAATGGCATAACTTTATAACAGTATACATTTGTTGGAGTCATAAAGCTAGTATGCTCCTGGTCTGCAGGATTCATCACGATCTGGTTATATCCAAAGTACGCATCCATAAAGGACATGAGCTCGTGTCCTGCGGTGGCGTCTACCAACTGATCAATTCTCGACAATGGGAAGCAATCCTTAGGACAAGCTTTATTCAGGTCGGAGAAATCGATGCAGGTCTGTCACTTTCTGTTTTGCTTCAGGACCAGGATAGGATTTGCGACCCAGATCGGATATTTTGCTTCACGAATGAACCTGCACTTTAATAACCGAGCTACTTCTTCTTCCAATGCCTCAGCTCAGACTATTCCCAAACGTCTCTGTTTTTGGGATTTTGCAAGCACGCTTTTATCCAAGTTTAAGGTGTGCATGATCACACTTGGGCTTATTCCCACCATGTCTTCATGAGACCAGGCGAACACATCTAGATTCCCTTGTAAAAATTTAACCAGCTCCTTTTCCCTATCATCGCCAAGATTTTACCCAATCTTAGCGACTCTTGAAGCGTCTTTGGGATCTATATTTATCTCCTCGAGCTCCTCAATAGCTTGGAGCTCTGACCTTTCCTCGCCCATTCGTGGGTCGATATCATCATTTAGGGCGACATCTCTATCCTTTGTTTCTTGAGGTTCTTCCATCCTGGAGGTATCTTCCACTTCTTTGATTTTGAATAACCCTTTTTTTTCTTTCTTTTGAGTTTGTTCTTTCTTTTCTTTCTTTTACAACTCTAAAACATTTCTTTTTCAATTTAGGGACTCCTCACCTTCGTCACTTATGGCCATTGCTTGCTGCCCGGGTTGTGATTTTCCCTTCATGGAAATGATATAGCATTCCCTGGCAGCGATTTGATCGCCTCTAACAATGCATATTCTCGTAGATGAGGGGAATTTGATTGCCAGGTGGTGGATAGAGGTTATGGCTTCAAACGCCATCAACGCAGGTCGGCTCAAAATCGCAATGTATGCGGCTGGACAATCGATGATCACAAACTCAAGAAGCTTGGAGATAGTTCGTGGACCTTCACCCAATGTCACCACTAATTCAATTTTTCTGATAGCTGTCGACCCTTAACTAGAAAATCCATATAGAATCATGGAAGTTGCCTTCAGCTCAGTTACAGAAAATCCCATTTTTTATAGGGTGGACCTAAAGAGTAGATTCACAGAACTTCCATTATCTACTAGTGTCCTCCTAACTCTCTGGTTGGCGAGCTGAACTGTTATGACCACAGAATCATTATGTGAGAACTGGACATGGCTGGTATCTTCCTCCGTAAAAATGATTGGTTGTTTTTCCAATCGCTCCTGCTTTGATAACCGTTGTTCCAGGATGAACTCTACTCCGTTATGGGATTTCAGTTCATTGATATATCTCTTCTGGGCACCTCTTCTCGTGCGTGAGGTCCTCCCAAAATGGTGGCTATATCTCCTACTGTTATCGAAGGAGGATTGTATTGATTCACCTAAGCTCCGGCTTGATTCACTGGAGCTGACGGAGTGTTTTGTCCAGCGTACTGAGCCAAAGGCCCTGCCTTGATGAGAGTCTCGATCTCATCCTTCAGGTGTCTGCAGTCATCAGTATTATGACCGATATCATTGTGGAATAGACAAAAACTTGAAGGATCTCTCTTTGCCCTTTGATTCTTTAACGGTTATGGCTTCTTCCATGGAAGGCAAGCAGAATTTGCCAAGAAGATGTGTTCTATAGTATCCGTGAGATCGGTATATGTTGTGTAGACCAGTTTAAATTTCTCCACGGACTTTTTTTTCTTTGTTCTATTCTGGTCGCTCTCACCATTTCCCTTTCTCTTATTATTTCCCCCTTGGTTATTCTGGCCAACGGTTTGAGCCGTAGTTGCTACATCCATTACCGCTCCAACGGGCTGGACAGGGACTTGGCTGGTTCTTGCGACGGAAGCTCATGCCTCTTCTAGGTTAACCCATATTTGAGCTCAATTCAAGAACTCATCCACAGTACTAACTCCTTTCCTCTGTAGCTCTTGCCACAGGTCGCCTCCGACAAGGACTCCCGTCCTCATTGCCATGAGCTTAGAACTCTCGTCGGCGTCTCTAGCTCACGTAGCAACATTGGCAAACCTACTTAGGTATGCTTTCAACAGTTCACCGGGATGTTGCTTTACATTTGCCAGAGAGTTAGCTTTAATCCTAGCTGCTTGAGAAGCCCTGAATTCTCTCTTGAAATCAGCGGAAAAACTCTTCCACGAGCTGATTGAATGCCTCTTGTACTGTTTGAACCACTGCCTAGCTGGCCCAATCAGAGTCGAGGGGAATATTAGGAATTTTAGCTCGGGCCCAATGTTGCGGGCCATCATCATGGTGTTGAACATCCCTAAGTGGTCAGATGGATCTCCATCTCCGTCGAACTTTGACAAATGTGGCATTCTGAAACCCTGTGGATATGTAGTCGTCGTAATATTCGGGGCAAAAAGCTCGAGCTCATCCTCTGAATCACACTCATCTTTCTCTTTTTTCAATAGGAGCCTCTTCATTAGCTCCTCCATCTGGGCTAGCCTTTCGAGGGTTTGGTCCCTGGTTCCTTGGTTATTCTGGGGCTGTTCAACAACTCCCGTCCTATCGTACGCGTTCGGCAGGTTGTTGTCCCTCCAAGTTTGGGCTTGGTTTTGTGGGACATTCCTGTTATCACGTACTTTGGAAGGACCTCCTCCTTGACGAGTGTAACTAACTCCTTCATTTCGGGCTGAATTTCTTCTCTGTGAGTTTAGGCGATCTCGTAGATCAGGCTATGGATCGAATCAAGGAATCTGAGCCGAACTTAGGTGATTTCTCATATCGCCTTCGGACCTGCCACTTCAATGGCTTTCAGTCCAATAACTTCCATTAGTGAAGCTCACTGCTCGCGATTGAGGCTGAGGATCTGGATTATTGACACGTGTCTGCAGGACATAAGTAGGGGCAGACGGAGGATTTCTCCTGCTGTCCCCATAAGCAGGAATGTCCCGTGCAGAACGAGGTGGTGTCGAATGTCTTATGGGTGATGGGGGATGCCTGACTGGCAAGGCAATTCTTTTTCCATCAGGGCGAACTAAATTAGCATGCGGTCACTCCACCCCACCATTTCTAGCTCTTTGCGTCTGGCGATCCGACCGCGACGCAGGAGGGTTGGCTGGAATATGTTGTCTCAGTGAACTTGCTCCGCCCCCTCCTCGTAGATTGCCATGGGTATTCCCATGCGCGTGCAACGGTGGTACCAAACTTGGGGTCATGGTTCTAACCGATCGACTGACCTGCCGATGACCTCGGGGAGGGCCACTAGGTTGAGAATTTTGGCGATCTTGCATTGTGGACACAAAACTTGGGGTGGCAATTCTGACTGACCGAATTGGTTTGGATCGGTTATTCCTGTGGGACTTATGAGACCCACTTTGCCTCTTTCCGACATTAACGTCGGTTGCAAGAAGGGGTAACCGAGCCAAAACCTCCTCGATTTGCCTATTTTCCTTAGCAAGATGGCTTCTTAACTGCATGTTTTCCAGTTCTACCGCAGTTAAGTAGTCTAAGTTTGGATTCGGTGGCAATGACACCGAACTCCCAGTAATGCCATGGCCCACCAATTGCTTTCCCAGTCATTGCTGAACTTCAGGGCCATGCTCATTTGAAACAGCGGTATGGTGGGCCCCCTGCCCACTAGGCTGTTCCATCTCATTGTCGTGCATCAAGCGAGTGACCACCATGATGAGATTTGATTGGGATTTTGATGAAAGCACTAATCTCAACTCTCAATGAAAGCACCAAACTGTTGATGCGATTTTTCGCCAACAGTGAATTAAGAAAATAACAAGGTTGAATTAATGATTGATGATAAACCGAAATAAGAAAATAACTCTCAAGAACGCCGATATTTTTACGTGTTTCAGTGGTTAAAATCCACCTAGTCCACGAGTCTATATTATTACTGTTTTTCTCTCTTTATTTTGACAGAGTTTCGGTATTACAGAATAATCATCCCCCTTCCTATCCAATATTCTCAATATTTATAGAGAAATTCTTTGGACAGGTTTGGGTAACCGCGTGAGTCAATCATGGATTTGCATATTTATTACATTTAATATGAAATATTCCTATTTATACTAGGATATGATTTGATCATGAAATAAATAGTCTCATAATATATGAGACATTAAATATCACAGGTTGTCCATAAACGATCGTATAAAGTACCCGGGTCTTCAGGGATCCGCGGAGGAGGCCGAGCTGGATATACCGTCGAGCTTGTACTGTGGAGGTCGTGCCTTATAAATATTATAAGCTCGCGCTTATCAATTTATGCATCCCTAGCTCGTACAACCATCATGAAAATCATGTTGTCTACGCGGGGAATACATGGACTCCTTGGCTATTTCTTACATGCATTTATTTGCCAGCTGTACACAATCTGAGTGAAAAACTCGTGCTGAAATTAGGATACACACCTTGTATCAATTCTTACCTTGATATGGTGTTGATAGAGCCACCCTAGGGACCTATGGACCTATGGACCTATAATATCAAGCTTCAATAAATATTAGACTATTAATCAAAGATCTTTGATTTAATAATCATATTTATTAATCTCATGATTACTCCACTATAAATATGAGATTGAACTCTTGATAATTATAGACATATATTTACAGAGTACTTTATTAAAGAATAAATAATCCATTGATATAATCATTACATACAATGTTAATCCTCTATTAATTGTTCATAATTAAAAGGAAATAAAATTACCATGTTACCCATTTAACTATATCTTGCTCCTAGAGTACCATTGACTTTACTAGTGAAGGTTGTGTCACAAAAAGTTTGCGACGTGAGCGCTCATAACCTTTTTAGTTCCAAAAGTCAACCCAATAGGGAACCATTATTCAATCTATAAGAAGGTATAGATTCAATATTTGTTAAACTATGTCTCCAGCCATATATATCATTGAGTCCCCAAAATAATTGTTCTTGGCCTAATCATTCTGACAAACCTTAATGCATGAATCAAATGATCAGATGATATATATAGAAGTTTATAGTAACCTCATGATTAAGATCATCATGTATATGACCATCGTTTGATGTGTTTGATTGATACTACAAAACGGTGCTTAAACAAGTATTAACAAATTACATCTGGTCCAATTCTAAATATCACTATATATAAAGTACATTCACTAAAGTGTCCTACTACACTAGTGACCCGGATCTTGGTCACTTGTATCCATAATACTAGAGAATCGTACTAGCATTAATTAATCTAAAGATTACATAACTTTATTTTACTGTGAATTGTTTCAAGTTTATTATTTTAATCTCGATCATCTCATACCAATATGAGATTAAGACCACATAGATAAACTTTGGAATTTTCTGATATTTACTTAATATTATCAACATAATATCAGACATATTCTATATATACATAATAATTCAATTATTTATTTCATTTAAAACGTTTGTCAACTACAATTGCTTTAAGGGCACTATTCCCAACACATATCAATTTCCATTTTGGAATGGCCTCTACTTGTTCACCTCTTGGAAAATACCGATTTCATTTTGAGCAAGCTTAGGCGGATGAAGATGAATGTCGTGATACTATCTCAAGTGAATGGCACAACTTAAATAGGAGAGGAATACAAAGTGTAATGGAAAAAAAATTTAGGGTTTCACAAGCGCTTACCCATTGGAATCAACATCAATACAAACGCCATCATCGAGATATAAAGAAGAAAAAGAAAAAGCTCAAAGATTTGGATAAAGTTCTTTCTAGACACAATTGGGGAGACTATAGCAAGGTTGAAAATGAATTGGACGTGTTTCATGAAAAGAAAGAGAAGTATTGAGCAACCTGCTCTAAGCACAGTTGGCTCAAATCGGGTGACAGGAATACTGCATACTTCCATCGTTGTTGGCTCAAATTGGGTGACAGGAATACTGCATACTTCCATCGTTGTGCTACTTCTAGGAAAAAAAAAACTACAATGGTAGCTTAAAGAATGCCAAGAATCAAATGGTTGAAGGCCAGTCCAATATTGCCTCAGTTTTCCAATAATCATGAGGCTCCATCTAAAAACCAATTGATTAGTGGAGTTACACATGTTCTTATTAATGGTTCAATATTCTTACACTTATTCCATGTGGGACACAATAGTCTAATATCCCCCCTCAAGATTGTGGCGATTTTTCCTCACCAATCTTGAATCACTTGATCACAAGTGGCCCATTTTTTTTCAGCTCGCTTATTTTTTTGGATCTCAAGTGTCTTTTTGCACTATGCGGATCTCTTGCGGCTTGACTCACTCTTTTGGATCAGTGTGGATCGAATGCCCGCTAGGGAATTGGCTCTTGATACAATGACACAAATCATGAGGCTCCATTTAAAAACCAATTGGTGATTAGTGGAGTTACACATGTTCTTATTAATGGTTAAATATTCTTACACTTATTCTATGTGGGACACAATAGTCTAATAATTTTTATCATTTATTCCCTTCTGAGAATCCTTCCATTGATGATATAAGTAAAGTGTTCAATGATATCGAGCCTAAAGTATCCCATGCGTTGAATGCACAACTTACTAGGCCATTCACGGTGGATGATATTTACTCCGCTCTGTCTTAGATGAATTCTTCTAAGAGTCCTGGAAAAGATGGTATGAGTGCTGGTTTTTACCAAAAGTATTGGGACATTGTGGGTAACGATGTTTGTTTTGTTTGTCTCAATTTTCTTAATGGAGATGGCAGCCTTGACAGTATCAACTCAACTCTTATTGCACTCATTTCCAAAGTATATGTACCCCAACAAGCCTCTGAGTTTAGACCTATTAGTCTTTGCAATGTTCTTTATAAAATCATTGCAAAGACTATGACAAACAGACTTAGAGAGATCCTTGGTGATATCATTTCTGAGGAACAGAGTGCTTTCCTTCCAGGACGCTTGATTACTGATAATGCCATGATTGTCTTTGAATGTGTTAATCACCTTAAACGAAGGAATAAAAGTAAAAAGGGTGTTTTGGCTCTCAAGTTGGATATGTCAAAGGCCTATGATCACATTGAATGTTCTTTCCTTTGTAACGTGATGAGGAAGATGGGCTTTCATAAGAGATTGATTCATCTGGTTTTCTCATGTATCTCTTCTGTACACTACTCTTTTATATTGAATGAGGAGATTCCTGGCCATATTGTTCCAAGTAGAGGGTTGCGCCAAGGCGATCCACTATCGCCTTTCCTTTTCCTTCAATGTGCAGAAGGTTTTTCCTCATTGGTTCGTCGTGACTGTGAAAATGGGATACTATCAGGTATCACCCGTGGTCGTAATGGCCCCTTTATATCCCATCTATTTTTCGCTGACGACAGCTTATTTTTTTCTTAAAGCTTTTATGGAAGAATGTGCTCGTTTTAAGCAACTATTGTCCTGGATTGGTCTGGCATCAGGACAACTTGTTAATTTTTTGATGTCTGCTATTTGCTTTAGCCCTCTTATATCTGAGTCTGAAAAGATAGTTATGGCATCTTTACTTGGGGTTAACATTGTTGCATGTCATGAAAAATACTTAGGGCTCCCCAGTTTCGCAGGAAAAAAAACAAAAAAAGAATATTCCAATCTATTCAGGATCGTATTTGGAATAAGTTTTTCAATTAGAAGTCAAAGTTATTCTCGGCTGAGGGCGTGAAGTTCTTATAAAGGTGGTGGTCCAATTCACTTACTCCATGAGCCTCTTCAGACTTCCTTTGGCATTAATAAATGAGATCCACTGCATGTGTGCTCGCTTTTGGTAGGGTGGTGGTGTTGATGAATAGAAAATGCATTAGATTAAATGGGAAAATCTTTGTTGGCACAAAATAAATGGGGGACTTGGTTTTCGGAATATGTCTATTTTTAATCAAGCACTTATGGCTGAGCAAGCCTCAAGACTTTACAATAACTCAGACTCCTTAGTAGCAAAGTTTATGAAGGGTATCTACCATGCTTCTTCTCTCTTCTTAGAAGCTACAGACTCTTATAAATCCTCTTAGATTTGGCACAGCATCATGTGGGGGCGTGAGTTGTTTGTCAAAGGAGCACAGTGGCATATTAGTAATGGTGATTCAGTTTCCATCTATAATGACAAGTGGATCCCAAGAGGTAACGGAATAGGTCATGCTCCCTTCGTGTCCTCCCCGTTGATACTAAGGTGGATGCACTCCTTTTACCCAACAATGGATGGAATTGTCCCTTGATCTTTCAATCCTTTACTAAAGAAGAAGTTGAATCCATTATATCTATTTATTGCGGATGAAAGAAAGAAAGAAAATAATGAGAATATTATTGATCTATTATCGAATAAAACAAAGCTACAGAAAGCCTTATATAGGCAAATACAACCAGAAAATAACAAACTCTCATAACTAATAAAGAAACAAAAATAATAGACAAATACAACTGAAATACACTAAATATAATGATGGGAAACCCATAACAGAGTAAACCCAATACCCCCCCTTTAAGATGGACTGTATATATTATGTACAGTCATCTTGCTTATGTGAGAATTTAGAGCTGTGGAAGGAAGAGCCTTAGTGAATGCATCTGCCAGCTGTAAGTGACTACTAATAGGAATGAGACGAATCGAAGAATCTCTGATTTTGTCTCTAATAAAATGGCAGTCGAGCTCGATGTGTTTGGTTCGCTCATGAAATGTGGGGTTGTTAGTGATGTGAATAGCAGAGGAGTTGTCACAGTAGATGAAAGTCAGGGTATTATTAAGAACATGAAGGTCACGAAGTAAGTATTGAAGCCATGTTATTTCACTGGCCGTGGCTGCAAGAGCCCGATACTCTGCTTCAGCCGAACTTTGAGAGATAGTTGGTTGTTTCTTAGTGCGCCAAGAAACTAAGGAATCACTAATAAAGATGCAAAAACCAGTAGTAGAACGTCTGGTATTGGGATAGGAAGCCCAGTCCGAATCGGAGAACCCACGAAGATGGAGAGAAGAAGTAGGTGAGTAAAGAAGTCCTTGGCCAGGAGTTCCTTTGAGATACTGAAGGAGGTGATGAATAGCTTGAAGATGAGGAGTTCGGGGGGCTAACATAAATTGACTTAGACAATGAACGGAGTATGTGATATCCGGCCTTGATAGAGTCAAATAGAGAAGCCTACCAATGAGTCTCCGATATTGTGTAGGATCGGTAAGAAGCTCACCGGTTTCAGCAGAGAGTTTTAATCTTGGCTCCATTGGTGTGCAAGATGGCTTACTTCCAAGGTATCCAGTACCTTCAAGAAGTTGTAGAGTGTACTGTCGCTGTGATAGAAACAAACCAGTTGTGGAACGGGCAATTTCGAAGCTGAGAAAGTATTTCAATGTACCAAGAGCTTTCAGCCTGAATTGTTTGTGAAGTGAGGCTTGAAGGTGTTGGAGATTTTGAATATTTGGGCTAGTGATGATAATATCATCAACATAGACCAAAAGGGCGATGAAATGTTGATCGTGGCCACGAGTGAAGAGTGTATAATCAGTTTGAGATTGGGTGAAGCCTTCGGCAATGAGAGCATCTGACAATTTTCTGTACCATTGGCGCGAGGATTGCTTGAGGCCGTAGATGGACTTGTGCAATTTGCAAACAAGAGGTCCTGCACATGTAGAAGAAGGAACAATAAGACCTTTAGGAAGAGTCATGTACACTTCCTCATGTAAATCGCCATTGAGGAATGCATTATTTATATAAAGTTGAAGCATAGGCCATCGTTTGATGGTAGAGATAGCCAATAATAATCTGAATGTGACCATCTTAGCTACTGGAGAGAAGGTGTCGAAAAAATCTAATCCTTCTTGTTGCAAGAATCCTTAAGCCACCAAACGGGCTTTATACCGTTCAATAGAGCCATTACTATTAAATTTCAGTTTGTATATCCAGCGGCAGCCAATAACTTTCTTCCTAGGTGGAAGAGAAACAATGATCCAGGTGTGGTTTTTTTGCAAGGCATCGAGTTCACTATGCATGGCTTGGATCCATTGTGGTTGTAAAATGGCTTGCTGGTATGTCTGAGGTTCGGAATGAACAGAAAATGCATTAATAAAAGATTGATGATGAGCTTAAAGTTTTGAAAAAGAAAGAAAATTTTGAATAGGATAGAGAGAAGTTGATTTGGTTTGAATGATGGAGTTGCATTCAAAATCTTGTAAATAAATTGGAGGTTTGGAGACACGGCTGGAACGTCTCAAGACAGGGGCTGGAGTAGCAATTGTAGTTGAAGAATCGGACTGAGGTAATGCAGGTGATATGACTGGAGGTTCGACGTCACGGCGGGAATCAAGATTCGCAGAAGGAGAAGTGGAAAACGAAGCCGGATCAGCTGAAGCAGTACTGTTGTCCATATTATATTCTGCAACCGGTGTGTTAGATAGCTCAAGAGAAGGAAGAACCATGTTAGAAAAAGGGTCAGCGGTGATAGATTCATTAAGTGTATGAAATGGAAATATATGTTCATGAAAGATAACATTTCGAGAAATAAAAAATGTATGATTGTTTAAATCATACAAACGATATCCTTTAATACCACGGGGGTACCCCATAAAGACACATGGCTTTGCACGCGGAGCAAACTTAGTTCGATGAGCTGTGAGAGTGGAGGCAAAAACCAAACATCCAAAAGTGCGCATATGGGCGTATTCAGGTGGTTTGTTGTAAAGGACCTCAAATGGAGTTTTATGTTGCAAAATAGGAGTAGGTATCCGGTTGATTATATAAGTTGCAGTAAGAATACAATCAGTCCAAAATTTAATCGGTAATTTAGCTTGAAAAAATAAAGCTCGTGCAACATTCAAAAGATGTTGATGCTTTCCTTCGGCTATAGAGTTCTGCTCAGGAGTCTCAACACAAGAAAATTGATGCCCAATGCCTTTGGAAGCAAATAAACTAGTAAAGGCAAGTTCCGGGGCATTGTCAGATCGAAAACTCTTGAGGGAACAATTAAATTGAGTTTGAATAAAAGAAAGAAACTCAGGAATGACAAGTAAAGCATCAGATTTGTGCTTGAGCAAATAAATCCAAGTAAATCTAGAACAATCATCAATAAGGGTAAGAAAAAAATTTATGATTAGAATACGATGGTATATAATAAGGACCCCATATATCACAGTGCACAAGATCAAAAATATGAGATGAAAATTTATTATTATTTGGAAAAGATAACTTCTTTTGCTTTGCTTGAGGACAAATATAACAAGGTGTCTTTTTATGTAGTAACGAAGTGTTACAAGGTAAGACATTTCGAAGCAAAGCTAATCTTTTATTGGATAAATGGCCCAATCGAGAATGCCAAGTATCAGCTGTAATAGAGAAAACACTTTGTGCAGTAGGAGTAGAATCCAATAAGTAGAGTCCATTGATTGCTTTACCCGTGCCAGTCATCCTCTTGTTGAGGTTGTCCTGGATAAAGAATTGGTCAACCTTGAAAGTGATAGAAAAAGAATTGGAAAAAGTTAGAGCACTAACTGAAATGATATTATAATGAAAACTAGGTACATAAAGAACATCATTAAGAATAAGATTTTGACAAAGATTAATAGATCAACTAGAATTCACTAATAAAGTGTGATTATTAGGAAGGACAAGTTTAGTGAGCTGAATAGGACAAAGAAATTGAAAAGAATTAATATTAGAGCATATGTGTCTAGTAGCACCTAAGTCTAGAATCCAAGAAGTAAGAAGAGGTAAGTGTGAATTAGTGGAGAGAACAATACCTTCAATACCATGAGTAGAAGAGGTGGCTGAAGAGTGCATACCAGAATTTTGAGAGGCTAAAAGATTAAGTAATTGTTGATATTGAGTTGAAGTAAGTTGAGGGAGAATGGTACTATTGGTAGTGGATGACTTAGAGAGATCCTCATCTATTTGGGCTTGATTCACAGCAACTTCCTTAGGTACCCGTGGAGGAAGAATGGTACTAGCAGTTGGTTTGGTTATGGTAAATCCTGGAGGATACCCATGGAGTTTATAACATTTTTCAATTGTATGACCAAGGCCATTACAATGAGTACAGAAGGGACGGGTTCTTCTTTGATTGGATGATCTTGGTGCAGCAGAATTATATCTTTGAGAGATAGATTTGTCACTGTTAACAGCAAAGGCCATAGAAGGGGCAGTAGGATCGAGAGTGCCATGTTGATTTTCTTCCTGAGTGACCAAATGAAAAACACGATTAAGCTCGGGCAAAGGATCCATAAGGAGAATGTTACCTCGAACTTGAGAGTATGAGTCTTTGAGTCCCATAAGAAAAGACATGATATACTCCATATGGTAGTGTTCTTGCAATTTCTTGACTCCTCCACATGTACAATTGTTACATGTACATGTTGGGCGATAATTGGTGAGCTCCTCCCAAATCGTTTTGAGTCGAGTGTAGTACATGCTAATTAACATCATATCTTGTTTAAGATTCATTAGTTCCTTGCGAAAATTGAAAATATGTGGACCATTTCGACGCTGAAATCGAATCCGAAGATCTATCCAAATCTCAGAAGCGGATTCATCATATAAAATGCTTGCTGAAATTTCTTTCGAAACCGAGTTAAGTATCCAAGAAATCACAATATTATTATTTCTAAACCAAGCATTGTATAAGAAAGTATCAGATATAGAAGGTTTAGTGATAGAACCATCAAGAAAGCCTATCTTGTTTTTGACGGAAATAGCAAGCCGCATTGCCCGACTCCATGAAGGGTAATTGTCTTGGCTGGTGAGAAGTTGTGTGACCAAGATATTGTCGGGGTTATCTCCATGATGAAGATAGTAAGGATGTGCTGGATCTTCAAGTGGATGTTTGGAATTGGGCAGCTGAGATGATGGAGTAGTATTTGTGGATGTTGAATGAGGAGAAGGATGAACTGCAGAAGAATCAGGTGATGGAGTAGTATTTGGGGAGTCATTGTAATATCCAACATTTTCATAATACATTTTTATTATAAATCAGAGTTTTAATACATAAAATGTACAAGTTTACAAATTTAACAAATAGTAATGGAAAAATAATGTTTAAAATATCATTTTATGTTATTAATGAGATTAAAGAGAGACAAACTTGAGTAGTCAAGTATTGGACCCAAATGTTATATAATTTTAATTGGGGATTTTTATAAAATTAAGAAAGTTTTGCTAAAGGGCTTATTTGAAAATAATTTTAGTATTTTGGGTCCAAGTGTAATTTTAAAAATAAATAAATAAAATAAAATAAAAGGCTTCAGCCTTTCTTTTTACCCGAGCCTCTCTCTCTCTCTCTCTCTCTCTCTCTCTCTCTCTCGTGCGTGCATCTGCCCGACCACCGAACATCCACCGGCGGTCACCATTTATAGCCACGCGCTGGATCGTTGGATTCAGAGGCCTCCGAACTATCGACCACGCGGGAATCTAGAGCTCACTCGCCGATTAAACACCTCAACTGGTCGATTTAAGTTCGGCCACCCCGCGACTTCAAAGTTGCGATTCAGCCACCTCGGGCATCCGTTTGCCGATCCGTCACCACCATCGTGTTCCTCGTGTTTTGGGCTTCAAAACCCAATAACTTGTTCCTACATCTACCATAGTTGGGTGGTGGGCCCACCACGAGCCACCGCGATCCACCGTAGACCGACGGTCGAAACTTAGTGTTCGAGGTTCCGAAGTACGTTTTGAGTTTCAGAAAATCACTGTTTGACTTATTGTGGAACCCGATCATTGTGGTATAATTTCTTTGACCTATATATTGTGATTTAATTGTGATTGATTAGAGTAATTTCTATTATGTGTATTTATAGTATATAATTATATATTATTGATATAAGGAATATTTCTAGTAATTATACTAGCTGTCTGGGATTATATGTATTTTTTATACAGGTTTTGATTTTGGGATTTGTCCACTTTATAGCTGTTGTGCTGTCCAATTTTCTAGAAAATATTAAATATTAAATAAATTATAAAAATACATATTTAATTGATTTTCCATTAATATGGAAATTATTATGATTAATTAATTTTAATTATTATTGTTATTGTTTTGTTAAGTAAATCAAGAATACTGTTTCATGTATATATATATATATATGAAAAGTGTGATTTATAGTAAACCTATTATTTAACCATTATTATTGTATATTAATATTTTTGTTAATATTTGAATATTAAAATAATATCAAATATTAGTTTCTTACAGTTATTGATATTTGTAAGACCAATGAATTTTGGAGAAAGTATAATTATTATATCACTGGAACTGATATTATGACTAATTAATAATAATATAAATATTTATATTTATATTATTATCATTATATTGATTATTACAATTTTATGTTAAAAATATGATTTCTTTTATAAAATGACTATTTGAATATATACATTCATATACGTATTGTTATTGAAGTATTTTGTTATTAATATTGAAATAAGTTTATTTATAGACGATAATTATTATTGTTGTTGGGATTATTATTATTAGTATTATCATAAGAGTACATTATCTTATGAGCAAGGTTTAAAGCATGGTTTTATATGAAGAGTTATTTGCATTACGTTGATAATAATTATTATTATTATTTATATAGTTTCTAGTATTGTTAATATACACTATCAATAGTGTATATTTACGATTTTGATAGAATTTAATATATGATGTGCCTTGAATAGGATTTGTATGGATTTGATTGATTGACTCTTGGTGAGCAGTTTTAAAATAAGCTAAGGACCTAAGGTAAGTAAATCTCACATTTTTGTGCTTAAGTGTAAGATGCATGACTACATTGATTGTATATATCTGATGAGTTAAGTATGGAATGATGATGATGCATATGATAAGTATGTGAAGAATGGTTATATGAATATCATAATGGTGTTATGTGATATGTAATTGAGGAATTTTGTGATATATGAAAGCTGTCTTACTTGGTTAAGATTGATATGAATTATGTGCAAGTATGTGTTCTTATGTTGATGAATATGTGGATTATTTTTGTGTTCATGATTTTGTTATATGTTATGATATATGAAGCGTTTAAGTTTTTAGGCTGGAAACCTTGGACCTGAGCCGTAGCTCTACGTTAAGGTATAACAACGCCACCAACCCAAAGCTTCATGTATTATGACTAATGATGTTTTGAGTTATATGAGATGTGATACAATGCCTTAATTGAATACCATCAAACATGAATCATGAACATGAATATTGGCATTTCAGCATCTACATGTATGCATGGCATGTATAGTTATGTGATACATTATTATGTGATATAAGACCATGCATAAGAATATGAGAAAAGTTATGAAATGCCTTGAAAAGTATTATGTACAGTTAAACATTTTAATGACACAAGGCTTAAGCAAAGTGATAATAAGATGTTAAAAAGGGTGCTACTGTTTCGATGAAGCAATTAAGTAAGTGCAATGAAGAAGACAGAGGTCTACAAGACTTATAGTGGCTGCCCACTAGTGTGGGCTAGGTCAGAGTTGACCATTCAGATATGTTTGCCATGTTTCCGTCTTTCTCCTCCATATGTGTAATAAGTATGGCAGCTATGGCAACGATGAAATGAGTGTTATGATGAGCCTAGCTGAGATGATGGCTAGCGGAGGAGAACCCATGGGATTCTATATGATATGTGTAACAAGCCCTGCAGGCATTGGCTAAATCAAACAGTGTGCACAAGTGAAATCGGGCCCATAAAAATGTGAAAGTAAAAGAAAGAGCATAAAAGTAAAGTTTGAAAGTGCATGAGCAATAAATGAAATGCATAAGTATATATATAAGTCAGCATGTTAGTATATGTGCACTACAAACTCACGACATTCATGCGTATGTGTATGCATGAGATTTGCTTACTGAGCGTTAGCTCATTATGTTATTTTCCAACATTTTTCCAGTGTGGCTTTAGCTGTTGAGCAACTTGTGGAGCACGGACTCAGTAGCAATGCAATAGTGGTTTAGAGTTTTCATATGGCTGCATTAAATTTTAAGTATTCATACATGTAATAATTTCTATTAATAAGTTTATATAAAAGTTTTAAATTTTTCTGTATTTCTTTGTATCATTGTATTTAATTCATTTGGTCAAGTGCCTAACATACTCGTAAACCCTAGAATTACGAGTATGTGGCGGACGTACCCTACCTTAGAGTCGTCACAGTCATCAATCGGAGAATCAGAGGAAGGAGGAGTTCCACCAGTAGACATGGTGAAAAAAAAAAATTGCAGAAGAAGAGTGGAAGAACACAGCAATCACTGGGAAAGAAGAAACGTCGGTGGATGCTGGAATTGGAGCAGCAGAGGTATAAACCAGAGGATGCCGGAGAAAACGCCAAAGAAGACGCCGGAGAAGATGCCAAAGAAGACGCCGAAGAAGGATCATATGGAAGCTCTAAGCTTCCGGCTGTGATACCATATTGCAGATGAAAGAAAGAAAAAAATGAGAATATTATTATTCTATTATCGAATAAAACAAAGCTACAAAAAGCCTTATATAGGCAAATACAACCAAAAAATAACAAACTCTCCTAACTAATAAAGAAACAAAAATAACAGACAAATACAATTGAAATACACTAAATATAATGATGGGAAACCATAACAGAGTAAACCCAATACTATTCCTTGAAATAGTTTGCCTGCTATGGATGCTCTAGTATGGCATCATGAAAGGTCAGGACTTTACACTATTAAGAGTGGCTACTGGTTTTCAGTTCGTGAAGAATGAATGGGACAAGCATCTACTTCCTATGGACAGTCTCGTTGGTGGAAGAAATTATGCTCTTTTTTTCCATTCCTCAAAAAATCAAGCACTTTATTTGGAAAGCTTCTCGTGATCGGATCCCTTGTTTGTATAATCTTCATAAGAGGGGACCTCCAGTCTCACCAACTTGTCCTTATGGTTTGAAAGGCCCGGAAGATATTCTCCACGCCCTTATAAAGTGTGATGGACTTCTAACCATCCGTGAGCTTGTTGCTAGTTTCTTATTAATACCAACCTAATTCTTTTAAGTGTCTGCCTCTCAACATTCGAAATGGAGAAATTTGTAGTGATGCTTTGGCGTATATGGTTTCAAAGGAATAAGTTTGTCAATGAACACTTGTTATTGAAAGACCAACTAGTCATCAATTGGGGATTGGATTACTTAGATCGATATAGACAACCTAATGGAAATCATCTCCCAACTCGTCCCTATTGAAACTTGTAAACAGAACGATTTGGAAGAAGTTGATTGTTCTTGATTGATTACCAAAAATGAGTACAACTGAGTATATATACAAGTAAGTAACTGAATACAACTGAAAGAACTAATCTTCTAACAGAAAGCCTAAGACAAATAACAGAACTAACAACTGGAACTAATACAATTACAAGACTGTTACAGAGGTGTCTTAACAGCCCCCCTCAAACTCATGGTTGAGAGAGACTCAACAGTGAGTTTGCCACGAAGAAGAGGAAACCTTGAGCTCGAAATGGCCTTGGTAAAGCAATCTGCAATTTGATCAAATGTTGGTACATGTCGGACTTCCAGCATTTTGCTTGCAACTTTCTCTTGAACAAAGTATAAGTCAAGCTCAATATGCTTAGTCCTAGCATGAAGAACCGGATTAGCAGTAAGCAAAACTGTGCTGAGGTTATCACACCAGACCACAGGAGGACGAGACAAGCCAATTTTGAGTTCACTGAGTAGTGATTGAACCCAAGTGAGTTCACCTGTTATAGTTGCAAGACTTCGAAATTCTGCTTCTGTAGAGGACCTCGAAACAGTCTGTTGTTTCTTTGACTTCCAGGCAATCAAATTAGGACCAAGAAAGATACAAAAGCCACTTGTGGACCTTCTATCATCAGGATCCGCAGCCCAATCCGCATCACAAAATCCAACAAGATCAAGTGTGGTAGACTTTTGTAAGTGCAGACCATAGTCAATAGTGCCAGAGAGATACCTTAGGATTCGTTTCACTGCTGTCCAATGACTTTGTAAGGGATTTTGCATGAATTGGCAGACCTTATTTACACTGTATGAAATCTCTGGGCGTGTGACAGTGAGGTATTGCAGGGCCCCAACTATGGAGCGATAGAATTGAGGGTTTTCAACCGAATCACTGTTGTAAGCAGATAATCTAAGGCCTGCATTCATTGGAGTAGAGTGTGGCTTTGCAAACTGAAACTTTGTTCGTGCAAGTAAGTCTTTGAGGTACTTGGCTTGAGAAAGATGCATCCCAGTAGCTGTGTGATTGACTTCAATGCCAAGAAAAAAATTAAACTCACCCAAATCTTTCAGTGAGAAGTTCTTGTTGAGAGCTGAAATAAGTGAGGTAGTGTACAACGTAGAGCTGCCTGTTATAAGTATATCGTCAACATACACTAATACAATGGTCAGATGATTGTTTGCAGCTCGAGTGAACATGGAATGGTCAGCTTTGGAGGCAATAAAACCAAGAGAGAGTAGAGCGGAAGCTAATTTGTCAAACCAAGCCCTAGGTGCCTGCTTTAGACCATAAATGGCTTTGTGAAGTTTACAAACTGCATTAGGGTAGTTGGCATCTTCAAAACCAGGTGGTTGTTGCATAAAGACATCTTCCATGAGATCCCCATTGAGAAATGCGTTGTTAACGTCCAGCTGATGTATATTCCATCCCTTTGACAGTGCCATTGAGAGAACAACTCGAATGGTTATGGGCTTTACAACGGGACTAAAAGTTTCTGAAAAATCAAATCCGGGTTGTTGGTGATACCCTTTTGCTACCAGCCGTGCCTTATACTTGTTTAGAGTGCCATCTGGATTCTCTTTAACTTTAAAAATCCACTTGCATCCTACTGGTTGTCTACCTTCTGGAAGAGTGATAAGAGACCAAGTTTTGTTGGTGGTGAGGGCTTGAAATTCTGCATTCATAGCTGCTGTCCAGTTGGCATCTTTTAGAGCTTCTTTGGGTGAGGTGGGAACCAATGTAGAGAGGAACACCTTTGGTTTATGAATCCCACTTTTGGCTCGTGTTTGCATAGCATGAGTGTTTGTTGTTGATGGAACAATGGCAGCTGGAGCAATAGAAGAATCGGAGGCTGGTGCTGAAGCTATATTGGTACCTGCAACATCAACAACAGACTGAGCAGCCAAAGGGTTAGAATCAACACTTGGAGATGATGGATCAGAAGTGGATATTGCAGCATGTTGATTGAGTGTGGTTTCTGAAATTGAGTGAGAAGGGACATTAGAAGAGGATGATGGCTGAGAATACAAGTTGTGAGATGAAGAGGACTCAGTTGTTGTAGGAGTTTGAAGAATTGGTGGGGAAGCAGAAGGAAGAATAACAGGGGTTGAAGAGAGGACTCGGGCTGAAGCTTTTTGAGTGGCATTTGATGAAAAGGGAAAGGAATGTTCATCAAACCTAACATCCCTAGACAAGTATATTCGACCTTCTGGACTTAGACATTTGTAGCCTTTGTGAACAAGGCTGTAACCCAGAAATGTGCACCTAGTGGACCTGAACTGAAGTTTATTTTTGTTGTAAGGGCGCAAGTTTGGATAGCAAGCACAGCCAAACACTTTTAAATTGTTATAGTTGGGTGCCCTGTGAAAAAGAAGCTCAAATGGTGAGATAGAGTTAAGAGTAGGTGTAGGTAATCGATTAATAAGATAAGCTGCAGTTCTAAAGGCTTCATCCCAAAATTTTAGAGGCATGGAAGCATGGGCAAGAAGGGACAGGCCACATTCAACCAAATGTCTATGTTTTCTTTCTACAGTTCCATTTTGTTCATGTGTGTGAGGGCAGGACAGTTTGTGTAAAATGCCATGGGCTTGTAAAAATTGATCAAATGCCTGAAATTCACCACCACCATCAGATTGAATGGCCTTAATTTGTGTGTCAAATTGTTTTTCTACTTGGGTTTTGAAGACTAAAAAGGTTTGAAATGCTTCAGATTTGGATCTTAAGAGGTACAGCCAAGTATATCTACTAAATGCATCAACAAAGCTAATGTAGTAGGTGTAGCCACAAGATGATGGATTTGGTGAGGGACCCCATAGGTCCGTATGTATGAGCTGCAATGGCTTAGTATGGACAGTTTCAGAGCTAGAAAAAGGTAGTTTATGAGACTTTCCAAGACAGCAAGCATGACAAAACTCAAAAACATTTTTATTGATCGAATGAATATTACATTTTTGTAGTATAGACTTTACAATTTTGGAAGATGGATGGCCTAAACGACCATGCCAAAGCTGAAACAAAGATGGATTTGTAGAAACAGAAACAAAAGCCTGAGGTGGGCACGATGGTTGAACTGAGACAGGCCCTAGAAGAGCAGACTTGAGACTTGGAAATGAAGACTTGAGATCAATTTGAGAGTGATCTAAGACATAAAGGCCACGGTTAACAGTCCCAGTAAGAAGAGTCTTCTTGGTAGTTTGATCCTTCACAAAACAAGAATCAGCATTAAATTCAAAGAAGACATTATTATCTTTGGAAAATTGGGAAACACTAAGTAGATTCTTGGTAATGGAAGGTACATGTAAAACATTATGGAGAATAAGGGAATGAGTTTGAGATGGGGGAAGAAAGGTGGAAGAACCAACATGATGAATATCCAAACCTGTTCCATTACCAACAAGAATTTGCTCCTGTCCTTGGTAGTCAGACCCATTGTGAACGTTGTGGACATCAGGCGTGAGATGGTTTGTGGCTCCTGAATCGGGATACCAGTTCTGGTCTGCTACAGTCTCAGGGGTTGCAATGAGGGCTTGCATAGATGTGCTTGAAGGAGTACTAGTGCCTGGAGAAGTGTTAGAAGGGCCATAATAAGATTTATCAAATCTATAGAAACACTGAAGAACAGTATGTCCCTGTTTTAGGCAAAGTTGGCACATCGGTTTGCTAGGCCAGGAAGATGAAGAAGACCAACGGCCACCGCGATTGCTAGGTCGTCCACCTCTATTGGGGTATCCACCACGGGAATCACCATCAAAGAAACCATGTGAGTTGGCACCATGAATTTGTTGTTGGTATCCTCCATTATAGCCACCTCGAAATTGATTGTAGCCACCTCGAGGGTATCCGAAGGAGCGAAGGCCAGGATTGTGAGCAGCAAGATTGGCCTCACCAACCACAATATCAAGATCTTGAGTGCTTTTGTCGTTGCGAGCGTCCTGGGCCATGAGAAGAGCTTCGATTTCAGCTACGGAGTACTCCTCGGTCCGAGTATTGACTGAAGTGATGAAGACTTCGAACTCTTTCCCCAAACCATTGAAGATGGCTTCGATGTGATCAGAGGGGGTGATTTTGTGACCTATGGAATTCAAGAGATCAACAAGATTCTTGATCTTGAGGAGGTATTGACTGATTGAAAGAGAGTTTTTCTTTGTATTCCGCAATTGTGTTTTGAATTGACTAATTTTGGCTCTGGTTTGAGCTGTGTAAAATTCGTGAAGAGCAGCCCAAAGAGCAGCAGAGGTGTCATTCCCTACCATTCGAGTGAGGATTGGCTCAGTCATGGACGAAAGCAGCCAGGAAAGAAGGAGCTGATCTTGAGCTTCCCAATCTTGATAGGTGGTAGAAATCTTGTTTAGGGCACGATCTGCAGTGGAGGTATATTTCTCTGGAATAGAATCCTCGTCAAAGAAACTTGTGAGACGATGTCCTTTGACGGTGGAGAGAACTTGATGCTTCCATGGAAGGAAGTTGTTGTCATTTAATTTGATGGATAGAGCATGTTTGAAGTTGACTGTAGCTTTCGAGGTGGAAGCTTGAGCAGCCATGGTGACAAGAAGACGAAGTGAGACGAAGGATCGGCTTAGAAGCTTTATGGCTCTGGTACCATATTGAAACTTGTAAACAGAACGATTTGGAAGAAGTTGATTGTTCTTGATTGATTACCAAAAATGAGTACAACTGAGTATATATACAAGTAAGTAACTGAATACAACTGAAAGAACTAATCTTCTAACAGAAAGCCTAAGACAAATAACAGAACTAACAACTGGAACTAATACAATTACAAGACTGTTACAGAGGTGTCTTAACAGTCCCTATGGTGAGAACCCCACTTCTGGGCCCGTTTTGATGGAAATTCCCATCTCCTGGTGTTCTCAAACTCAACTCTGACGCAGCTATTGATAATGGTAAAAGCAAAGTTGGTCTTGGCATGGTAGTGTGTGACAACCACGGTGGGGTGAATGCTTCAGCAATTTGGAACCTTACGGCCAGGTATGATGTAGAAGTGGCGGAGGCCCTAGCTATTCTGTCTAGCTTGAAATTATGCAGGACTCTTGGTTTTACTCATATTGAAGTTGAATTCGATTGCCAGATTGTCATCAAAGCTATTGAGAAGAAAATATTTGTTCCCTCTTACTTAGGTTGTATTGTTAGAAATATCATTGTAATATGTAATGAATTTTTTGTAATCTCCTTCCACCACTGCCCTAGGATTGCCAATGAAGTAATGCATGCTTTGGCAAAATTAGCGATTTCTATGGAAAATCATTACTGTATAGTGGTCTGGCTATTCCCTTGTATTCATGCCTTTATTGAGGCGGATACCCATTATTAATAATATTTATTTAGCACTCTTTTTCTAGATTTCCTCTAGAGTTTTTTCCCAATCAGTTTTGCTCGAGGGTTTTAATGAGGCCAATCTTCTCTAAAAAAAAGTATATTTTATTGTAGTTAACATGAATATAACATACATAGTTTTGTTTTGGGACTAATATATCGGGACACCCAAAATTATGGAGTAATGGGTCCATTAAGTCAAATGTATATATTAAAGAGAAGAAAAAGAGAGAAAAAGAAAAAATGGATTGGAATACAACTGCTTTTTTAGTTTTAATTTTATTAACAAAGTGCAGGATGATTAGATCATTTGGTTGAAATATTATTCTCTTCTAATAAATATACATATATTAAGTGATTTATAAATTAACATGATGTTTTTATTTATTAAAATCATAATAATAGACACTCATGAGCTATATTTATGTAAAAAAAAAGTCAAAGGCACGAGAAGAGTGGCAAAGAAAGAGTCAAAAGAAAAAGCAATGATTGTGCATCATTCACAGCCAAACTGCCAACCATTCCAGAAACTTGCGAATCACCAAACAAACCCAACATCATAACATGACAATAATATTACTCACAAAATACAAAAACAAACTAATATATTAAAATAATAACTAATTGGAGAGAGAAAGAAGAAGAAGAAGAAAAAAGAGAGAAAGAGAGAGAGTGCGAAAGCAGTCTCTCCTTCTTTTCTTTTAACTTTTTAGCTCTCCTTTGTTTTTTTATTAATTATTATTTAATAAATACGTAGCACTCTTTTCTCTGTTTCATTTGATCCACCATTTCTGGATACCATAAGCTTTGCTTTTTATTTACTTTTTTTATCTCTTTTTCTCTCCACTGAAGATCCATTTTCCAGGAAAAAAATATGAGTGGGCTTCGAGCTTTTTCATCTCCTGATTTACCTTCTTCACAGAATCATGGCGAAAGATCAGAAGATCACAGCTTCGAAGGTAATAATACAAAACATAATATATTGTCATGTCATGTCCTCTATTTCTTTCTTTTCTTCTGTTTTGCAACTTTGTTCAGCTCACTTTCCCAAGAAACAATCACAGAAATCTCGAAATCCTATCAACAACTTGTCACAATACTTTCACCATTTGTTTCGATTTTTATTATTGTTTTTCTGTGTTTTAAGGCATCTCCACAAACGTTAAGCTTCTCTTAAAACTAGTCCAAGATCACAACGAGGCCGGGACTAAAGACGACCGGAAAACCCAAAGAGTCGCCGGAATGATGAGCATACTGGAAGACCTCAAGACCCGGATTCAGAAATCTCAGAGTTCGGGTCGGAAACCGGAGCTCCGGCGATGCAATACGGATCTGAAAACAGGCAATAATGCTCCAAGGGACAGCAACAGGAAGCCAAATGAGGTGGCCATAAACGACGACAAAGAAAAGCTGAAACGACAACTGAGTATGAGCTTGGCTGCGAGGAAGAGTCTTGAGATTATGTGTACGAGTTTGGGGAAAGAGAAGGAGATCATGGCTTCTGAGCTTTCTAGGAAAGTTCAAGAGGTTGCTGAGCTTGAGGAGCTCATAAGTGATCTGAGAGCACAAAACGACATGCTGTTAGGGAAAGTCAAGGCTTGTGCTGTTGAACACAAGGAGATTAGGAGACCATCGTTATTATCCAGTGTGGGAGAGACCAGCCAAGGCAATGCTGCTCTACAAGAGAGGAACAAGGCTCTTTCTGAGCAGCTGTTGAAATCCCTTGATGGGTATCGATCGTTGAAGCGAAAGCTTAAGGATTGTCAAGAGGATAATGGGAAAATGGAAGTGATGATGGAGAAAATGGGAGGTGAAGTGAGAAATGGGATTGAGAGAATTCAGAGGTTGAAGGAGAAGATTGGTAAGAATAATAATGATGAGGGTTTGGATATCATTGAGGATATCAAGGCTTTGGAGGGTATGTTTGAGCGTTTCAATTTGAAAATTTCTAAGCATAGGCACAAGAAAAATGAGTCTCCTAAGAACAAAAGTGAGACCAAAGTCAGTAAGGGTTCTGTTTTGGAGTGATTGGAAGTCACTCAAAATTTACTTGTGAGATTTAGACAAGAGGGTGTGACATCAATTTTAACAATCATTATATGAAAATAGAGCACATCATTGTGCAAAAAAAAATACATTAAAATTTGAGTGACATAGTGGAAAAAGGAAAATGCCAGGCAAAAATGCTATAGACATTGCTCTCCTAGAATAGGCCTATCTGGTCTGAGTGTCTGACCACATTTTGGTCCTCTTTTCGTGTAGATTTTTAGGGTACTCAAAATTTCCCAACATCCTTGGAATTTTGAGAAAAGGCCAAAGAGAATAGGTTATGATGTGTCAAAAAGGATAAAGTAAACTTTTTGTACGTTGGTTGTTTCTGTGCAATTTGACTTTTTTCAGGTTTAGACACGACCCCACTTCTCTCCCCTGGCCCCACACTGTTGTATAATTCCCATCTACTCCTCATTTGTCCATTCTTTTCTTTGAAAGCAAGATATTATAATTAAAAGTTGAGCAAAGTAATTGCTCTTGAAAGTGCTGTATAGAAAATTATGTTTTGACCTTTTTCTTTATATCCTCATATCTATAGTTTTCTTTAAAATCATTTGGATATGCCAAAAAATTAATGATAACATTTACCATGATAAACATTCCTTTGAAAGAAAAAGTAATAATAATAATAATAACATATTCGCAAAATATCCTATATTTACTACATAACTATGAGAAAAAGTTTCTAAAGCTTATTTAAAAGATGGCCTAAATGATGTACAAGGCTTGTGTTTATAAAACAAGCATTTTATTTAGAAACTTTGTAACTTGGAAGCAGCAATGGAGTTCAAAACCCATGAATTGCTTACTACCTTGGCTTCAGATGAACTTGCTAGAACCTCTGCATTGTACCTCCTATGGTTAATTGCCTCATCCCTCTTGGTGGAATCAGAATGGTTAGGTAGCTCAAGGCTGTAAATAACATACGTTTGGCTTTCAGAAGAACTGGACAGCGTCTCATTATGGGGAGCTGAAACAGGTTTTCTATGCAGAATAGTTCCTCCAGCAGCAGTTATGAGATCTTGTAGATAGCCTTTATATGAAGATTCAAATTCTCCCATAAAATAAAACTGAAATCCATCAAACAGCTTCGGTTGCTGCAACAAGAGTTCATCCATAAACGACAGAGTTGTCAAATTTGATTGTGATGATACAAATACATGATAATGCAATGGGCTGACTTGGGGTTAGCTTGAAAAGCACACCAGGGGAGAAAAATGAGTGGCAAAGGAAAACAAATGATAAATGGAAATCATTAGAATTTTAGTACTAACTGGAAAAGTCAAACTAACAGAAAAATGCATTCAGTATTAAAAACAAAATGGTTCAAACATTAATGAAGTTGTTAGGCTAGGCGCTTTTAAAAGAAATCAAAAAGTGATTAGCTGGGGTAAATAAATTATTTTGTGAAGGTAATGGGGAACCAACCTTCTTCTGGACCCTTATTCTTCCAAGTCGAGGGCCATCCTGGATTCCATGACTGTCAACATTGATTTCAAAACACTCTTCATCAACTAGTTTCATTGCTTCCATGCATGCCTTGATCCCTATTCAGGCCGAGACAATTGAAACAAAATAAAAGGTTATGAGCAGCAATTTTACACAGGATAGATTATACATACCAAGCTTTAATCCTCTTTTAAGTTAGAGTCTAAATACACATTAGAAATGTGTAATAAAAGATTTAGTACTTACATTTCATACTTAGTATCCACTTCCCATCCAAAATACCCATCAAAACTTTGAGGGTTCTTCTGCATGCTCCACTTTCATCTGCTGATGCAATAACATGAGTAACATTTGATTCCCACTTCTTTGAAACTGTAATTCCAGAAATTCTCTCAAATTCAGAAACTGTTTCCTGCAGTACCAACCCACAAAGGATTATTTAGATTTTACACATTTACGAGATATTAAGCTTGAACGACTGAATTAAATACAAGAAGCTTACTTACCCTCTCTGAATTTGTGAGAGCTGAACAACAGAGAACTATTTTTTTAGAGAATCCACCGGAACTCCAGCTTGGAGAGGTAACAAGATCATGCTTAACAGCAATTTTATTATGTTGAACAGATGATCTAGGAGAGGTACCAAGATCATGCTTAACTTTATTATGCTGAGCAGTTGATGACCTGAGCATGATAAAAGAAAAGAAGAATAAGAATGTTAGTCCAGTATTTCTTTGTCTGGCTCATGTAAATAATTGGAACTTTCCAAAAGGATCTACTTACTTTCTAGGGTCGCAAGTCCTCTTTCTTGCCTGTGATTCCGAACTTTCACTGTGGAAGTTAGAATCAGGATGAAGTGGGCACAACATAACAAAGTTTACCTGAAATACAACCAAGATTTTAGAATATATTCTTTTCAAAAACAAGTAAAAACCAATAAAAGTTCTGAAAGGAAATTTTTGTTTCTAACAGGTACCATATCCCATCGGCATTGAGGCATCAACTTGGCACAGGTCACATGGAAGCTCTTGCGACAACACTTCTCATAACAACCAAGGGCAGCCCCTTTAGTTCCACAGCAACTACATTTAATTCTTCGACTTCTAGTTAATTCAGCTTCAAGATTGATAGCAACATCATCTTCAAAGTACACATTTGGTGCCCTTCACATATTTTTACAACTTAATCAGCCTAAAGAAAGTTGTAAACACTAACATTTAAAAGCTTCAATTCCCTCACTAATCCTATTACCACTGTCAAAGTCAAGACTCAATATATTAAAAAACACAAAAGATAATGTCTCATTAGTAAGACACTAGAGTAGCTTATCCCATCACGACCAGCCCATCCAACTTACTTGCAGCTTCTTTAGTAAATGACAGAAAACTTAACTACACACATATAAAAGCAGAAAATATGTTAAATGCACCAGCATGGAAAGAAAATATATTTTTGTACTCAGAAATTTTTTTACCATTCAGTGCAACTTCGGTGTGAATGTATGACCTTGGATCCTCCATTGTAATCTGCAGCAACCGGTCTTCCATTGTAGTAGTGAACCATCTCTCCAGAAGCCTGTAATTTTGGTTTGGCAAATATGAATGTATATTTACAGGTTTAGAATATCAATGGATAGTGTATATATGAGGGAGTGGATGTTACATGACAAAGAAATCAAGCTAAAGTAAATACCTCCGACTCTTCAGAAGAAAGACAAAAGGCACATTGAATTTTACTGGGGATGTTCTGGCATCTCTGCAATACCTTATCATCAGTCAAAGAAAGTTTCTTCACTTTAGATGGATCAGTCAAACTTCCAACATCCAATTTTTTTGGAATGTCATCAGCTATTTCACCCGTAGAGTCCCCTATAAATGACACTTTCAACTTTCTTTTGTTCCTCAATCCATGATCACTTGAATTAGCTTTACTGGAAAGTTTGCTGGGTTCATTCATAGATTCAGAGGGTTTGATCTTATTGGCTAGAGGAACTAATAAAGCAGATAAATTAGCAATGGCATCCTCAGTTGTTTGGTTTTTCACGGTAGATGCTTCTTCAGAATCATTTTGCATACTACCGAGCCTTTGCTTTTTTAATCTCACTGGATGCTGTATCTGGTTCTGGACATGGATCTTGTCACAGTTGGATCCAGGCTTCTTTGAGGTTAAATCCTTGCATCTCTTCTTTTTCCCTAAGGAAATAGGCAATTCAGTTCTAGTGTCTTTATTACCTTCATCTAATGTTTCAGCTCCATCAGAGGCAGCAAGAATTTTCTTAGCTCTTTTAAAAGTATTGAGCCTCTCTTGACCTTTCTCATTGGAATCATCACTGATTCCAAGAGCTTCCTTAGCATTTTTCTCAGGACATGTGGCTCCAACTTCTTTTTTCACCTTCCGACCTCTCTTCTTAGAACTCTGACAACCTGCTTGATCATTAGCATTGGTTGTTCCAGGAAGGGAAGTGTCACAAAATTCATTGGTGCATCCATTATCTTGTTTTCTAGCTAGCACTTTTTTGCCTCTTGTTTTACCTTGTAGTACTTTCAGGTCTTCTGCTTGAACTACCAATTCATCAGCAACTTGCATTTTATAAGCATTGAGCATTTCTTGACCTTTCTCATTTGAATCTACACTAATTCCAACTTCCTTAGCATTTTTCTGAGGACAAGTGGCTCCAACTGCCTTTTTTTCCTTCCGACCTCTCTTCTTAGAACTCTGACAACCCGCTTGATCACTAGCATAGTTGGTTCCAGGAAGGGAAGAGTCATTCAATTCATTAGTGCAAATGTCATCTTCTGTTCTAGCGGGCACTACTTTACCTCTTTTTTTGCCCTTTGGTACTTCTTTCAGGCCTTCCCCTTGAACTACCAAGTCATCAGTTTCAGCAACCTGCATTCTCTTTTGATTTAGTAAAGTTACTGTCTTCACAAAACTGGAAATTAAAATAGACAAATGTCATATGGGATGAAAATGTAGCAATATATATGATGTTATATTATACCTGCGTCTTAAAAGGACTTGTACACAATTCAGGGGAGCAAGCTCTTTGTGTCCATTCAAACATTTCACTATCAAACATATCAGCAACATTATAGGATTTACCAGATTCTCCTCTCTACATAAGATCAGAAAAATGAAGACAGTTAGTGGCAATATTGTCAAGGTCTGCAATAATTTTGTTAGTTCATAAATCATATTACTCAGTCTTAGTTGATTCTTGATTGTTTTAATTAAAAAAATACATGACCTAACAGAAAGCCAGCATAGCAGAAACACACTAATATGTACTCACTTCAGGGGTCAATTTAAACGATTTTTCATCATCCGAATCTTTGATATCACTGAAAGCAGGGACAGCTGGATGTGACATATTAATGAATGAATCGGTACAAGTTTGCTGACTTAAATTTTCTTCATCTCTCAACCAAAAGAAAGGTGAAAGATTCAGTCCCTTCTCATCAACAATAGGCTTCTTCCCAATAATTTTAGAGCTCTTTTCAGATAATTTATCAACACCTTCAGGTTGTGAATGTGGCACCTGAATTCTTTTCTTGGCTGGAAATGAAAGTTTCGCATGACCAGAATCAAAAACTTTAAGATCAGAGTTACATTTTCCTATTGATCCTTGTTCTTTGAAAGTATCCTGTTTTCCTATACAAATTTGGTCAGAATCATGTCTGTTCTGAATGTTGCAATCATCCACTAGCTGTTTTCCACCTGTAATGTGGAAATAATATGAAGGAAAAAAATAACTCAGACCAAAAGGGCATTTCGAAAAAAAAGTAGCATGCATGTGTGCCCTATTCTTGTACAATGAACTTATACTACGAAAAATATATCAAAGCTTGGGTTCAAAACAACTCTTAAGACTGTTACTCTAAAAAAAGTGCCCAAATTCATGGAAATCAGAATGAAGACTTTGACAGGCAAAATTAAGATTTTAATATGGTAGGGAACAGAATTCATAAGAACATAATTAAAATGCTTTTGTGCGTCTATGTTTGTGTCAAAATCCTAATAATTTCTGTGACTGACATTATTAACCACACAGTTCCTGTATAACATTTTTTTTGGCATCCTTGCATGTCAAAAACCTGTATAGCTACGTACCTGATGATTTAGAAGCAGACGCATTCTGAGTGATAAATATGTTCATTCCTGAAGCAACCTCCATACTTTTGTAAATGCTAACCAAGTTGTCCATGTGAGGAACAGGGCGAATCTCTGCAGCAAAAGGTAGTAGACACCAAAAATGATAAGAGAAGTTAGAACAACAAAGCCAACCATTTCTAAAACAACCACTAAAATCACAGTATCACAAACCCAATACGCCGGCTTATGTTAGCTTGGTCTACAAACTTAGAGCTGTAGATTAACAATTTCTTTTAAATCATTTTAGCTTGATTTGTGATGGTATTTCTATTCTGATATGCTGTGCTTCATTTGAACACTAAAAACCGATAAATTGCCTCATCATAAAAGCATCAAACACATACCTCTACGTCGATATGGAACTTTACAGACAGGACAATTAGAATCTGATTTCATCGATTTCACAATACATGAACTGAAAAAACAAAACCACAGCTAGCATCAAAAAATCAATACGATATAAACCCTAAAAGAAAAACCCACCAAACTTGTTCTGGAAGAATAGCACTTACTTGCAGAAAACATGATTGCAATTCAGTGTAGCCGCGGCATTCAGTAGGCTCAAACTAGAAAGAAAGAAAAGAAAAGAAATCCATTAACAGAAAGTGAAATCAAATAGCTAAGAAATGTTAAACATGTCAAAAATAGTTGTTCGGAAATACCAAATGGGGCACTTGAGTTCTCTGCCCATTCTCTCGAGGTGATTCGGATCCGCCATCATTTTTCTTCTTCTGTTCAAATCAGAGAGCTAATCTTTCTACTTTTTTTTTTCTTCTGAGATCTCTGTTCTGGTTTCTGAGACTGAGACCAAAGCGAAAAGTTGTTCTTCTTGTTCTTTCTTCCAATATTTTAGTTTTGGGGCCTTTTGAATTTAAACCCGCCAATTTTCCAAGGCGCCCAAAGTTTCACCGTGTTTTTGGTTTGGCGGGTTTAAAAGATTCTTTTTTTTCTTCTTGTTTGAAAAAATGGGGTGTAGCTATCAAGGGTTCTGATTTTTCCACGTCATTATGTCGATCTGTGATGCTTACGTGGCAAGACCACAGCTGATAGCTTCTCCAACACAAACAAAGTTAATAGGTCTTCTTTTATTTTGCTCAAAGCTTGTTCAACACAACACTAAAATTAACAGATTTTATTACACCAATAAAATGGATCATTTTTTTAATTGAAAACATAATCAGCTTTAAACACGGATCAAAATGATATGATCTTATCCGGCTGTAACAATTATTTTATTTTTTCATTTAAATATACAATATATATAAAAAGAATGTATTTAACTTATTTTTTTTGTTTTAACTTTTTTTTAATAAAATATTATAAATATATAACAGAATATACCTTTAAAATTAATTAAAAAAATATAATAAAATAGATATTTAATAAAATATAAATTCAAATATTATAATATAGCATTATTAAAATAATATATAATAATAATTAATAATTATGTTAATATATATACAAATGTTATAAGATATTATTATAATAATATATCATAGATATTATGTCAAAAAATAATATAGAATACAAAATCCTTATAAAATTTTGGTATAATAAATATTTAATACTTATATAAGTTTAAATATTATAAAGTATTATTATAATATTTGATATATTAATATAAATTTAAATGTTATAAAATATCACTATTATAATAATAAATAATACATAATTTTAATTTTTATTAAAAAATTATCATTTATATTAAAACAAAAACACATATTACTTGTTTTTATTACTAAACTTAACTTATATATATTCATATTAAATAACAATAAGCATTATAAATATCTCTTTTATATAAAAAAAAATGTGTAGATAATAGAAATTTTTAGTTTTAACTATTTTTTTATTTTTTTCCATTAAATTTAAGAGAATATTTTTATATTTAACGGTAAATTGTAAACATGACTTAAGCTTAAATAAAATTAAATAAATGAATAATTAAACAAATTGAAATATGATATTTTTGAGATATTTTACAATGATAATTATTTAAAAATAATAAAACCATATATTTTATAACTTAAATAAAATTTAATTAAACTTAATATTATATTAAACATATAATATATAATTTGTTGTTGTCACTGCCAAATTCAAAAACTAGAACAAACACAAACTTAAACAAAAAAAAATTAATTAATTAAAATAGGATATTTTTAAGATATTTTATGATAAATTAAATAATTAAATCACTTTTATTTAAAAATAATAAATGCATACATATCGTTTTTTTATCTTGTAAATTTGTGTGATAATTTATTTTTTATCAAGTAATTAGAGCTCTTTTTGTTCATCAAATTCACCAAAGGACATTGTGAGATACATAAGAAACTAAAAATAGTCGATGCATGTATACTACTCTCTACATTAATTTTATTTCTATTATTAAATTATTTTTAAATATTATTGTATTTTATATATATATGGCATATAGCTATGTAAATATATATTTATGTCAATATTGTATTTAAATATCATAT
The DNA here is from genome assembly GCF_963169125.1 of Humulus lupulus. Taxonomy (NCBI): domain Eukaryota; kingdom Viridiplantae; phylum Streptophyta; class Magnoliopsida; order Rosales; family Cannabaceae; genus Humulus; species Humulus lupulus. The sequence goes on along the minus strand of NC_084801.1, from coordinate 17,071,233 downwards.
ATATATATAGAGATTATTGATATAAATATTTATATATACTATAGAACTATAATTCATTTTATTATATTTTTTTTAAACACTAAACCAGTTTTTATTAAAATTATAGACAATATTTACAACTTTAAAACTAAACAAACGTACATTGCACGTTGCTTCTACCTAGTTTTATATATAAGTGTCGTATATGTACAAATAGTAAAATTGTGTAACTATATAAAAATTTAGAATAACATTTAGGGTAAATACTCATTTGGGACTCGGTGTTTTATCAAAATACATACTCAGTACCATATGTTTATAATAATGATCATTTGATACATCTGTTTGCAATTCATATTGTTTGGTACCCTCCGCAGAAATTTAGTCAATCCAGATTTTAAATATGATTATATTGTCCTTCATTTTAATCATTCATTTGATATTGTTATTTTAAAATGATTTAAAAATAAAATAAAAACAAAAAAAATGTTTTTATAAATTATTCATTTAAAAATAAGCAAAATAAAAAAAATAAAATCATGTAACTCGAAAGTCCAACTCCATTAAAGAGTAATAAAAAGGAGCATTGGATGTAGGTCAAATTAATTGGTCCAACCACTGTAAACTGCGTTTTTGCTTTCCTTGACCACTCCTTTTACTATCTAAATGTCACAAACTTTACCAGGTCAACAATTTCTCTCTCATTTAGTTGTTGGAAAAATCTTGCACCAACACACAATCCCTGCGGAAGATCCACAAGAAACGAAAATGAAATCTCATCTATACCAGCACAGCACCTGAGGAAGCCCTCCATCATGCTCCACCAAATCTAGCTTCAAAAGAGAGTAGCCGATCAAGCAATGTCTAATAACCAATCAGTATACTCTCGAGTAGAAGGCAATACTCAATAAAATAGCACCCTTGGCAAAAACATTTCCTTTTTTTTACTTCACTATTAATGTATCTTGCTCTCACCCCACTAAAACAACTTCAACATTCAACTTTTTTAGATGATTAAGTACATTAGAAATGATTCCATCGGTGTCAATATCGTCAAATGTTGAAATTATTATTATTGTCTTAATTAATAAAATAATTTCATTTAATCAATCAAATTTATTTAAAATAGAACTACTATTTAAAAAAATAATATCATTAATATTTTGGTGCACATATTATTATTTTATTATTAAATAAGATAATAACTACTTAGTTTGTCTAATTATTACTTGGACAGCTCCAAGTAGCAAAACGTACATCATTGTGGTGTTGAATTAGTACAATGATATTCAAATTTTTTTACTTGTCATTGCCAACTGTTTCTGTTATCCAGATTTCCGGATAGCGTCTAGATTGATGACCTCGGGGAAGCGGAATTATCGATGTCTTTCACGGTAGGTGACCAGAGCTCGCGGATGGACAGAAAGGCTTCGCCTCTCCTGTCTGGTATCCGGATTACTCTTCCAAGCAAGCACAACACGGAAACTCGTCGACTTTCCCGAACTCCCGAAGGATACCCCTCGGGGAGGCCCCTTCCAGGAGAGGCTCTTCGAGTGGTCTCCGCGGAAACAGTTCCGTGCCTCGCACAGAACAAAACCGAACGGTCGAGTCCGGGAGAAGGCATATTTGGAATGATATCCGTCTGACACAGGATCCCGCCTGACACGCCCGTCAGGTCAAAGCCGCACACATCCCAGCACGCCTAAGGGTACCTTTTCGCCTACTGTTCCGCTGACAGCTTGGAAAAGACGGCTGACTTTGTGTGTTCCCTATACTTTCACGTAAATATACCCACATAGAGTCTTGTAGCCATGCGACTACAGTAATTGTATCCCCTATTTATGGCTGGTGTAATTAAGACTCATGTACGTAGAGAAAAACCCTAATCCGAAACCCTAGCTATAAAGACCCCTTCATTTTACAAGAAGAGGGACGACCAAAAAATCACATAGCAAAAACTCTACCAAAATCTCTCTAGCTTCATCTTCTTCAAGAGAACCCGAGAGAAACATTGTGAGTGTGTGAAGTTCTTGTGCACCAGCCATCTTACTGTAACCTTTTCCAAGTATAATAACATCGACTCGTGGACTAGGGCTTGTTAACGCCTGAACCACGTAAAAACACTGTTTGTTTAGTTACATTTCAGCATTTCTACAGTTCTTATCTTTTTATTATTCTGTTAGTTATTCGTTTCCGAAAAACTCGGTAAACATTTTGGTGCTTTCATTGAGAGCTGTAGGAAGTTGTTAGTCAGCTCTTTTTCTGTGTACGTTTTTTGTATTCACTTCGTACTAAAGAGATGGTGACTACGAGAAAATCCGCTGTTGACAAAAATGCTACGGTCAACCCCGATACCGTGATGGAAGATGTGGTGCAAAGCGAACCCTTAGACTACCAAGGTGAAGACCCGACATCCCGCCAGGATCAGGTCAGTACCGAAGATACAACATACTTAGAAGACGAAGAAGAGTATGTCCAAGACGGTTATTACAAGGACGGCTGCTACTATGAGAAGGACTCAGAACTGGTCCAAGTAGCCGAAGAACTGGTGGCCACTAAGGCCAAGCTTGCTGAGCAGGAGCGCGTCTCCGAAAGAATGCAACGCATGATGGAACGCCTCCAAAGTAAGTTCGGAGATCTAGGCGACTCGGACGAGGATGCCTCTGTTCGAGGTGGGGCTGACGCCCCCATGCCGGATCCACCCGCTGCTGGACCATCCAAAGCCGCCCCCAACAAGGGCAAAGAAAAAGTTGGAGAGCCTGTGCGCGCTGACGCCCCTGCACCTCCTAAAGGCGTGAATCACCAGGCCGACTGCCCCCCCCGCGCGCAGAAGGTCTCTGGCGCTCCTAAGCCCAGACGTCCTTCAGCCCCAAGGGGGCACTCTGTGCCTAAAGGGCCCGGTGCTAAGGCACCCAGGCCTAGGGGAAGGAACAACCGCCCCAGTGATTCCGTCAATCAGGACGGTCGGGCTGCGAACTCGCACTCCGAAGATAGCTGGTCCACGGTGGACCTAAGAAGAAGGTTGGAGGCCAAGTATGAAAAGGCCAAAGGGGAAAAGGCCCGGCCTCGCGGAGATGACCTCCGAAATCATATTAATGACAAGCTCCGGGGACGTGACCTCCCGGAAAGTGATACGAAGAGGCTCGAGGAACAGATTGCTGCCTTGACCAAGCTGGTCCGGAAGCAAAGTGGGGCCCTGTCAGATTCTGAGGAGGAAGACCCGGAACCATGTATTAGGAGGATCGCGGAAACGTCCCTCCCGGATAACTTCAAAATGCCTCACATAGAATTATATGATGGGAGGACAGACCCGCGTACCCACCTAGCTAAATACAATAAAATGATGCAAGTGGCGCGTGTCAGTGAGGACGCCAAATGCATGTGCTTCTCACTCACCCTTACCAAGTCCGCGGAGGACTGGTGGAAAAGATTAGCTCCCGGATCAATCCACAGTTGGAAGGAGCTACAGTCCGCGTTTAGGAGGCAGTTTATTGCTGCCCGCGACCACGACATGGAGGTTGGTTCCTTAACCAACATCAAGCAGCAACCCACTGAGAACCTCAAAGCTTTCATTCAGAGAATGATGGAAGCTGCTGCAAAAACCAAGGTCAGCGATGACATGAAGCTGATCGCCCTTCAATCGGGCCTTACTGTCGGCTCCCTGCTATGGGGGGAAATGCAAAGGAGACGGGCAGAAACACTGTCCGAATTCATGTCAAAAGCCCAGGGAATCATCAACCTTGAGGATGCCTACCAGCAGGCCTTTGGAGTTCCCCCGGCTCCAACCCCTTCCGTGACTGCGCCGAGCTTTGCTTCGCAAGCTCCCGCACCAGCCCTCACGCTTCCAGGAGCCCGATTCACTCCAAGTGTATATGGGCCTTCCGCGTCTGCTCAGACGCCGAGTCAAACCCATTTCTCTGGGTACGGAGCAGTACAAACCGGATGTAGTATCGCTCCTGGCATGCCGCAGCCGCAAGCGGAAGCCCCAGAACGAAATTTGAGCCAATCGCGGAGCAAACGAAGCGGAAGAAACTCCAACCGGGGAGACCATTCAAAGAAACCCCGAAAGGACTATGAGCCCAAGTTCACGGAATATACCAGTTTGATAGACTCGCGAGAGAATGTCTATCGGGCGACCTGTAATATGGTCAACTACAGGAAGCCCCCGAAAGTGTCTCACGGAGGAAGGCGTCCGCGAGACTCCAATAAGAGGTGTGAGTTTCACAGAGACGTGGGGCACACCACGAATGAGTGCCTTCAGCTGAAGGATGAGATCGAGTCCCTGGCAAGAGCGGGACACCTCGGTCAGTGGGTGAGGATACCCATTATCTATCCCGGACAGGGGGTAGTTCACGGAGCTGCATATTCCCCGGGACAGAGGGGGGCCGCTAGTGCTCCTGGAGCCGGTCACCCCCAAGCTCCCGGGTCTCAGTTCCCAGCACTTCCTGCTCCACCTGTTCCGGCGCCCATTGCCTTGTTGGCTCCAGGACCAGGCAACCCATATCCGCCCGGCCTTGCTCCGCCACCCGTTGACGGACACGTCGCCACCATTTCCGGAGGACCACACCTTGCCGGAAGTACCCGCAACTCCCAAAAGAGGTACTTGAAGGAGTTAGAGCACGCCGAGGAGATGTGCGCTTTGGTCCAATCACCTGCTCAACGTCCCCGAATGATGGATCTTCCCATCACCTTCACGGAGGACGATGCTCGACATGTGCACTTCCCCCACAACGATCCCCTCGTGGTGGAAGCCCAGATTGCCAATAAGAAGGTCTCACGGATCTTGATCGATAACGGAAGCTCTGTGAACATCCTCTTCAAAGCGGCCTTCCACGCGATCGGATTGACCGAGACGGACTTGGCCCCATGCCCCATCCAGCTTCAAGGTTTCAATGGGGACGCACTCATGCCATTAGGCAAAATTCAACTTCCAGTCACCCTCAGAGGAGAAAGCGACGCTTGTGCCTTCAAGCATAGCACATTCGTGGTGGTCGACTGCCCCACGGCGTATAATGCCATCTTAGGCCGACCGGTCCTGATCGATTGTGGGGCCATAACCTCGATACGCCACTTATGCTTGAAGTTTCCATGCGATGATGGGCGTATTAGCACCCTCCGAGGAGACCAAAGAAGTGCACGGAGCTGTTATAACGTCTCCGTCCGAGCCGTCTACACGGTCCGAGAGACGTTTGCTGCCATTCCTTTGGCGGAAGTATTGCCAGAAACTGGGGGTGCTCAGGAGGCATACTTTGACGAACTCGACCCAAGAGTGGGAATCGAGAAAGCAATAGAACCGATGGAGGAAGTCGAAGAGGTGATCCTCAACCCGGGAGAACCCACCAAGGTCATTCAGGTGGGGAAAAACCTGCCGTCGGCCGTTCGAGATAAGATCGTGGCCACTGTGAAGGATAATCAGGATATCCTGGCATGGTGCCACGCTGATATGACGGGGATTAATCCCAATGTTGCGTGCCACGCACTCAATATAGACCCATCTGCGACTCCAATTCGCCAAAAGAGGAGGCCGCTGGACCCAGTGAGAGCCGAAGCCGTCAAAGCTGAGGTGGACAAATTGATGTCCATAGGCTTTCTCCAGGAGTCGCACTATCCCGTGTGGTTGGCCAACCCAGTTCTGGTCCCGAAACCCGATGGGTCCTGGAGAATGTGCATTGACTTCACGGACCTAAACAAGGCCTGCCCGAAAGATTGTTTCCCTCTCCCGCGAATCGATCAGATGGTAGACGCTACTTCCGGGTACGAACTCTTATCCTTCATGGATGCGTACTCCGGATACAACCAGATCAAGATGCATCTCGCGGACCAGGAACACACCAGCTTCCTCACGGATAAGGGTGTCTACTGTTACGTGGTCATGCCTTTCGGTTTGAAGAATGCTGGGGCGACATACCAGCGTCTGGTAAACAGAATGTTCAAGGACCAACTGGGGAAGAACATGGAGGTGTACGTGGACGACATGTTGGTAAAGTCCAAGACCTCCGGGGACCACAGTAACGACCTTGAGGAAGCTTTCGCCGTGATCCGAAAGTACGGGATGAAACTAAATCCAAAGAAATGTACTTTCGGGGTCTCGTCTGGGAAGTTCCTCGGTTTTATTGTCAGCTCCCGCGGAGTGGAAGCCAACCCTGAGAAAATAAAGGCGTTCATAGATATGCCTTCCCCCCGGAAGCATAAGGATGTCCAGAGCGTTACCGGAAGGATAGCTGCTCTCAGCCGCTTCGTATCCAAGGCCACTGACAAGTGTATCCCCTTCTTCAATGTTCTGCGAGGGAACAAGAAGTTCGAGTGGACCCCCGAATGCGAAGCAGCCTTCCAACACCTCAAAGAACATTTAACCCGAGCTCCCATTCTGTCCAAACCTGTCGAAGGAGAGGCGTTGTTCTTATACTTAGCTGTGACTGAGCACGCAGTAAGTGCCGCTCTCGTCCGGGAAGATGGCCGTATCCAACTCCCTGTGTATTACGTAAGCAAGAGGTTATTGGACGCCGAGTCCAGATATTCGATGATCGAGAAACTCTCCCTCTGCTTGCTGATCGCTTCACGGAAGCTGAGGCCATATTTCCAGGCGCACACCATCAAAGTACTCACCAACCACCCTCTCCGACAAGTCCTGCAGAAGCCCGAGTCTTCTGGCAGATTGCTTAAGTGGGCCATGGAACTGAGCCAGTTCGACGTCCACTACCAACCGCGTGTTTCCATAAAAGGTCAAGCTCTCGCGAACTTTATTGTGGAATGCTCGGGAATGAATGACCTCCCAGAAGATCCTGTCCCGGAACTTCCCACCTGGAAGGTCTATGTAGACGGAGCCTCAAATGAAAAAGGAGCTGGAGCGGGGGTCATCCTAATATCTCCCCAAGGGCATCAGCTCCAGAGCGCCATCCGTTTCGCGTTCCCAGCATCCAACAACGAGGCAGAACACGAAGCCATGATAGCTGGGTTACGACTGGCCAGAGAAGTCGGAGCCCAAAAAATCGAAGTATACAGCGACTCCCTACTTGTGGTAAACCAAATATCCGGGGAATACCAGACGAAAGGCGAAAGGATGGCTGCCTACGTGTCTCTCTCCCGCGACCTACTGCAGCATTTCAAAGGCTACCAAATCCGCCAGGTCCCCCGGGACCAGAACTCACTCGCGGACACGCTGGCCAAGCTTGCAACGGACCCGGAGATTGAACAGTATGGCTTAGTCCCCATCGGGCACTTAGAAGCCCCCAGTACTGAGACGCGAAGGATAAACGCCATCATCGACCATTCCCATTCCTGGATAGGACCCATCCTCAGATTTCTCACCACCGGAGAGCTCCCCACTGATAAAGCTGACGCAAGGAAGCTCCAATATCAAGCTCCCCGATACGTGGTTATGGATGGAAAGCTTTACCGCAGGGGGTTGTCCATACCCTTCCTTAGGTGTGTTGCCGGAACCGAAGTCAGCACCATCATCCATGAGATTCACGGAGGCTTCTGTGGCGATCATACCTCCGGGCTGAGCCTCTCCAAAAAGATCCTTCGACAAGGATACTTCTGGCCCACCATGAAGAAGGATTGTGTGGATTATGTCAGGAAGTGTGAGCAGTGCCAGAGGTACGCCAAGGTTCCGCGAGCGCCGCCTACGGAAATTACCCTAATGACCAGCCCCTGGCCGTTCGCCGTTTGGGGCATTGACCTAGTAGGTTCCCTCCCCACTGGAAAGGGTGGAGTGAAGTACGCCATAGTCGCGGTAGACTACTTCACCAAATGGGCTGAAGCTGAACCTATGAACACGGTCACATCTAAAAAAGCACTGGATTTTGTCATCAGGAATATAGTGTGTCGTTTTGGGCTTCCACGGAAAATTGTGTCCGACAACGGAAAGCAGTTTGACAGTGAACACTTCACGAACTTCTGTGCTTCGCATGGAATTATCAAAAGCTTTTCCGCAGTCGCCAGACCCCAGGCTAATGGGCAAGTGGAAGCTGTAAACAAAATATTAAAGACCACGTTGAAGAAAAAACTCCAAGCCTGCAAGGCTCACTGGCCGGAAGAACTTCCGCGAGTACTTTGGGCCTATCGCACAACAGAGAGAACTTCGACGGGGCACACGCCTTATTCCATGACCTTCGGTTGCGAGGCCGTCATCCCAGTAGAAGCTATGATCCCCTCTCACAGGCAAGACACCTACGATCCTACCCGGAACCATGCCCTCCTCCAGGAGTCCTTGGACATGATCGAAGAGCTCCGGGAGTAGTCGCAGGTCCAACTAAAAATGTACCAAGGCAAGATAGCCCGACACTTTAACATGAGAGTCCAGAGCCGTGCATTCGAAGTTGGGGACCTTGTCCTACGGAGAGTATTTCCTGCTACGCAGGATCCGGGAGTAGGAGTCCTCGGACCCAACTGGGAAGGCCCCTACGAAGTCCAAGAAAAAGTGGGCCATGGGACGTATCACTTAAAGAGACTCGACAGATCTAAAGTCCCGCGCGCCTGGAACGCGGAGCACCTCCGCCGTTACTACCAGTAGGCCCCGGACCATCCAGTCGGAAGTCCTTGGTGAAAATAACAAAAGTGAAAAATGTGGAAATAATCCTCCCTGTTGTAAAACTCGCGCCTAGCAGGCTAATTTAATGAAACACGGAGAGATTCACTCCGCTTTTACTGCACTTTTTATCCCTGTGTTCAAAGCTGCGTTTTAACAAGTGACCACGCGGTCCGGAGACGTCCGGACCCCACGCTCACTTGGGGGGTATACATGGCTAAGGCATAGCCATACGCCCCTTGAACAAAACGTACACAGAACACCACTTATGTGCTAGCATTGTGTTTGAAATTTTTTAAATTGTTTGAAATGTTTAAATTGTTGAGCTTAGGTTTATTTGTTGCCATGAACATGCTTGCATTACGTGTCGTATGTGCATTATGTGCTTATGTGAAAATTGCCATGGAAATGCCTGCCATTACGTATCATAAGAATTATCTCCTGTGTAGCCCAGCGATGGACGGAACTGGGGGTTGAGGCACGTTCATAGAGCTACGCCAAAACACCCCCAACTCCCTGACAAGTCCTTTGCAGAAAGATCCGCGAGCGCTGTAAAGCTTTGCTTCGCAAGCTCCAGCTCCGAATCCCGCAAGGCGAAAGATGACAAGATCCGCGAGCGCTGTAGAGCTTTGCCTCGCAAGCTCCAGCTCCGGATCCCGCAAGGCGAAAGATGGCAAGATCCGCGAGCGCTGTAGAGCTTTGCTTCGCAAGCTCCAGCTCCGGGTCCCGCAAGACGAAAGATGGCAAGATCCGCGAGCGCTGTAGAGCTTTGCTTCGCAAGCTCCAGCTCCGGGTCCCGCAAGGCGAAAGATGACAAGATCCGCGAGCGCTCTAAAGCTTTGCTTCGCGCGGATCTAGCCTCGCAGGGCTCCATGCCAGGTCCCTGAAGTCAGCCACCATGAGGTTCGCAACAACAGTTAGTTTTGCTTCGCAAAGATCTAACCTTAAGTCTAGCGACGCTCAACAAAAGAACTCCCGTTCCAAACAATGGAACGACTCACCTTAGCAATCCCAGCGAACAGTATAACTACAAGTCCCGGGATTGGCTCTTTGCCTCAGGAAAGATAAAGTACGGTGAAAGGAGCCTGGCCGTTGGAACCAGGAAACCTTCGTAACCTAGAAACTACGTGGGAAAAGACATCATCCGTCAAAGCTTCAAGTGGGAAGTGCATAGGTTTTGGCCGTTGGAACCAAAACCCCATACGCCCCTACAACAGTTTCTACCGTATAAATGTCTACCCTAAGCGCAAAGATAAATAAAGAACTCGGCAGAAAAGAAAGGAGAATGCTATGATTATGGCAAAAATGTCCGCAATGAAAAACTCAAAATGAAAAACAATTAAAGATAAAACCCCTTCAAGCATTGGGGGTAACTACAGCGTCCACGACCGCAGCTTCGGGGGCATCTGTTTCAGCTGAGGCTGGCGGAGTCGGCTCATTGGAAGGAGGAATTTGGTCATGAGAAGGTTGAGAGGTCCCCGCCTCTCCGGGATCTCCCGCCTCAGGAGCTTCAGCACGTTCGTCAATGTTGTAAGTTTGGACGTACGCCTCTGGGCCCTGATCCCACACGAGTAGCTTCTCCCTCATGGCTTCGGCATCATCTCCCAGATAGCCTAACACCTCCGGGTTCACTTTCCAGAGTTGATGCATGAGGACCACATGCGATATATTAATAGTCCTGTTCAGTATCACCTCAGCATCCTCTTTCTCCTTCAACCGCTCCGCCTCGGAGGTTGCCAGCTGTGCTTCCGCGGCAGTTAGTTGGGCCTTCAATTTTTCCATTTCGGCCTTGGAGGCATCCCGCTCCCCCTTAAGAGAATCAATCGCCTTGCGCTGCTCCCTATTTTGGTTCAGCACGGATTGCTTCTCGGTCACATGCCCCCTGGCAGTGAATTGCAAAGCCACGATCTCTTTATCCTTCTCGGCGAGCCCCAACTGAAGCATAGACACGAGATCCCTGCTCCTCTTATGGAGTTGCTCCTCTTCGTGCAGCTTACTCTGAAGAGTGGAATATTCCTCTTGCCGCTTAAGGAGGAGATCGTTCTTTGATTGCAAGCGGGCTTCCAGGGTATCTTTCTCCACCTTGGCTTGGGACAGCTCTTCCCGGAGCTTGGAGTTTTCGGTCTTAATCCCATCCGACCGCTGTCTAAACTCATTCTCTGCCTTGGCCTGGTACTCTTGATATTTGGCAAGATATTTCTTCTCCGCCTCTTCTTCAGCCGTGCGCCGGGCCTGATCAATCTTCTCCGAAGCCCCCAAGGCCTGTTGGGTCAGTTTCTGTTTCTCCGCCTCCAAGGCCTGGCGAGCCAGTTGGCTCTCCTCCAGCTGAACCAGAGCTGCACCAACCTCCCGGAACGAGCGTTCCGCGATCATAGAGGCCTGCAAGGAAAGACAACAGGATGAGCTAATGCAGGACCAAAAGACAGGTGATCTCAAAAAATAACAACTGACGGCTTACCCCGGACAGTTGCTGCTTCACAGCGTGTGTCAGCAACAGCAGATCCTTGCTGCTGCTGATGGCCCATTTCTCAGAATTGAGCTCGCATAAGCTCAGGGCCATGTCCTCCATCATCTCAGCTCCAAACGGCGCCAATGCACGTCCGAGCCTAGGCACCAGCCTCTTCTCCAAGGCTGGACCATCCAGAACCGCTCCACCCGGGTGAAGAGATCTCACCCCCTCGGCCAGCTCAGCTCTCTTCACGGCAGACAAGTTATCTGCCCTTCCCTGAGTAACGGCCTTCTCCGCCTCTAACCGCCTCTTCAAAAAACTATCGGCCCGTCTTACACCCTCCAGGAGAGCAGCGGGAAAACTGGTTGGCTTCCGCGGGAAAACTGGTTGGCTTCCGCGGAAAGTGGAACTTCAGGCCAGGCAGGGGAAGATTGGTTGTCTGAGAAGACGGAGACCCCGGAAGGGTGGACCCCCTTTGGGCTGGAGGAGGAGGCAGCCGGGGTATTAAGGCCCCGGTCTGTTGCTTTTGCTGCTGCGGCAGCAGAAGTAATTGCCCTTGTTGCTGCTGCTGGTTTGGATGTTGTTGTTGCTGCTGCTGCGGCGTTGGTGATTGTCTCTCTTGTTCCTCTTGCTGCTGTTGTTGTAGTTGTGATTGCTGTCGTTGCTGTTGTTGTTGCCTTCGACCGGGAGAAGAGTGTCTAAGGCGTTTGTTCTTAGCGCCCTCAGCATCTTCTCCGGGACGCTTGCTCACCCCAGTTGTCCTCACGGGGAACACAAGCCCTTCCCCGTCGCTACTGCTACTAGAGACCATCATAGTCTCGGAAGGCCCGTCAGCAGGGGACTTCTCTACCCTCGGAGACGCTTGCGCCTCGCCACTTGTCTTCTTGGGGGAGGCAGCCTTACCTCCCCTACCAGCCTTGGTCTTCCGTCCTTTCCCCGTGGACGGGTCTTGGCTGGTGGCAACCTTCTTAATAAGCAAAGTAACCCTCCCCAACATCTTGGCTTCAGGATACTCTGCAAGAAACGTACAAAGCAAGGTTAACGAACCAACGGGCAATGAGAAAGAAAATAAGTAAGAACCGGCAATCAACAAAAAAGCACAAGCAAGCGCGCCAGCAGGGAACAAGAAACGAGAAAAAGAAAAGTTTGAAAGGGACGACCATGCACGAGAAACGTGGATGGCCTTCCCCGAGCAAAACAAAACATCGCTTCCTGCTCCAGGAAGCTCCCGTACTCCTTGAAGTCCGGGAATGACATGCTGAGAGAAGAAGGGTCAACCATGATGACACCTTCTGGCAGACTACCATCACTCAGACACCAGAGGAGCTCATCTACCCTATCGCAATACCTGTCGAAGGGTATCCTACGCGGATCTAGCCTAAGGAAACGGGGATCAAACCCCATCTGAGAGGTCCGGGAAACCTCAGACAGGCTGGGGGTGTGGATCAATCGAAAACTAGTCTTACCTCTCCCGGAGGTACTAGCCCCCGGAGCCCCTTCGTTAGGGTAAGCCGCGGCGTGGCGAGCCTCGATCTCCTCTTCCTCCGGCTGGGGGTCGGGGAACCTCTCCGCCCAACTAGGAGATAGAGTATTTTCGTCCCGAACTGCTTGGGTGATCACCTTAGACAGCTCCAGGGCAATCTGCTCCCGGATGTCAGCCGACACCTGAGTCTGCCCCCTACCACTTACTGGCTCGATATTTTGGAAGGAGGCGAGTAACCCATACTCCCTCAACGATTCGGAGGTCACAAGTCCCTCCACTCTCAATTCTTCCTCAGAAAGCCCTTCGTAGAACTTGGACCTCCTTATCATCTCCGCGCAGCGAGGTGTCCGCGGAACGACTTCTGCAAAAATCAAATACAAGCGTTAGAGATCCTCCCAAAAGGCAAATCAAACGCAAAGAAACAAAGTTGAAAAGGAAAAGAAGGAGCACTTACCAGGGATTTTGAAGTCCAAAGATAGGGCTGGCACCCTCTTCAGCGGGAAGCCAGTCGTCAGGAACCAGTATTCCCGGAGGTCTGGAACCCTCGCGGTATGACAAGTGGGGCACATCACGTCCGGGTGCCTTTCTAGCCTGTAAAACCCCACCTTGTCTGAGTGACCCCTCATAGGCTGAGACTTCAACCCATAAAAGTACAGCACCTCCTCCGGGGTAGGAGCTTCCAGTCTCCGGGACTTGCAAAAGATGAACCACCCTGCTAAGAGCTTGTAGCTGGGAGGAATTAACTGGAAGGGGGCAATCCCCGCCTTCACACAGAAATTGGCGAAGTAACTCCTTAGGGGCAAATGCGCCCCACACACTATGTGTGCCCAACTCCAGGCACCAAAGCCCTCGTGACTCTGGCTAGCTGACTCGCCCAGCACCGACAGACGGTGCCACATCAGACCTGGGATGTTCTTCAGGCCTGCCTCAGAGGAATACAGCTCCAGCATGCCATAATTCCTGAAAAGGTTCGGCTTTTGGTCCATCTCCCAGATGGAACTATTGGCGATTGGTGGGCTAGCCGCGACCACTTTCGCCTTTCCTTTCCCCTTTCCACCAGCGACAGGAGAGCCCTTCTCTTGGGCAGAGTCAGCCTCCCCCACAGCAAGGAGTTGTTCCTTTGAGATGTTCGTCACTGGACAAAAGAAAAGAAAGAAGAAAACACTCTAAGCAGTCAGCACCCTTGTCATACCCTAGTGGTATCAAAGGCGTCGGGGAGACCCTCCCTGAAAACTGCTTGGAGAGGCTCCCACCGAGCTTACCGAGGGGTTGGCACCATGCCACCCGAAGGGCAGCAAGGAACCAGACTCAGACCCCGAGCCTAAGCCCACCAAAAGAAGTGTTTTTCCAAAGAAAGACACCCTAAAGGCGTTCATGCTTGTGCCCTAAAACAGCAAAACAAGGGACGACTTTCCAAACGCAAACCACCAAAGCATGCAGAAAAGGCTACTTATCGACTCACAATCGATCACATGCCTACCAAAGCCCTATTCATGCATGCACATAAGCAATAATGGCAGAAACCTCTACTCTAACAACTACCAACAACCTAAGGTCTGAGAGGAAAGAGCAAAGTAGAAATACTTACTGATATTCGGGTAGTTGGAGGTTGAAGAAGTAACTGGATCACTGCACAGCACGATCGCGAGAAGTAAAAGCTGCAAAGACGAACGGCGATTCAAACCAGGAACTTCGGGGAATAAACCCACTGCCAAATCAAAAAGAAAAGTTTCCAGATACTTACCAAAAGAAATGGCAAGTTCGGGGAAACGTAAGCTGGGAAGCCTGAGGGTTCGAAGGTTTGGAAATCTGAAAATCCTAAAGATGGAGAATCTGAAAGCGTAAAGAGGAAGAAAGGTCCTTTCCCTCGTTTTTATAGCAGGGAAGAAGCCGTTTCGAATTCCTCAAGTGGACGGTCCCGATCTCCCCATTCCGTGTGCGTCAGATCCAACGGCTGGAGAGGAAGCGACGATCCTATTTATGACTCCTCGGATGGGAATAAAGTATTTATTTCCCATCATTACACCACCTCGGGCCCTGAGTACCATTAAAAACCGTCAAATCATTAGTCAGATGACTGACGCACGCATCCTCAACCAGTCGCCTCACGCACACGTCTTGGTCGCAGAACCATTCCCAGAATGACATGTGATCCTTGCCGCACTTGAGTACTTGATCTCAAACAGAAGAAATTCCTTTTCTCTTTCATACTAATACTCAGGCGGGAAAAAGGAACCCTTCCGGGAACACAGAAGGTGCCCCCTCGCCTAGTCTAAGAAACTGACTGTACAAGCTCCCGGATCTCTCAAAGCTCCGCGACCTTGGGGGGTAAATGTTATCCAGATTTCCGGATAGCGTCTAGATTGATGACCTCGGGGAAGCGGAATTATCGATGTCTTTCACGGTAGGTGACCAGAGCTCGCGGATGGACAGAAAGGCTTCGCCTCTCCTGTCTGGTATCCGGATTACTCTTCCAAGCAAGCACAACACGGAAACTCGTCGACTCTCCCGGACTCCCGAAGGATACCCCTCGGGGAGGCCCCTTCCAGGAGAGGCTCTTCGAGTGGTCTCCGCGGAAACAGTTCCGTGCCTCGCACAGAACAAAACCGAACGGTCGAGTCCGGGAGAAGGCATATTTGGAATGATATCCGTCTGACACAGGATCCCGCCTGACACGCCCGTCAGGTCAAAGCCGCACACATCCCAGCACGCCTAAGGGTACCTTTTCGCCTACTGTTCCGCTGACAGCTTGGAAAAGACGGCTGACTTTGTGTGTTCCCCATACTTTCACGTAAATATACCCACATAGAGTCTTGTAGCCATGCGACTACAGTAATTGTATCCCCTATTTATGGCTGGTGTAATTAAGACTCATGTACGTAGAGAAAAACCCTAATCCGAAACCCTAGCTATAAAGACCCCTTCATTTTACAAGAAGAGGGACGACCAAAAAATCACATAGCAAAAACTCTACCAAAATCTCTCTAGCTTCATCTTCTTCAAGAGAACCCGAGAGAAACATTGTGAGTGTGTGAAGTTCTTGTGCACCAGCCATCTTACTGTAACCTTTTCCAAGTATAATAACATCGACTCGTGGACTAGGGCTTGTTAACGCCTGAACCACGTAAAAACACTGTTTGTTTAGTTACATTTCAGCATTTCTACAGTTCTTATCTTTTTATTATTCTGTTAGTTATTCGTTTCCGAAAAACTCGGTAAACAGTTTCGGTTATGAAGCTTCAAGCTTCACAACTCTTTGCGTAAAAACTACAAAATTATCAAACACAAACGAAGATGAGCTAAGTCGCGTAACTACATGAGAGTCATCTAAATAGGAGCAAAAACCAGCAAGCTGAGGCACGGTTCAATTCTTTTTTGTATGACTCAGTACTGTTGTGTTTGCTGCAGTGCCAAAAAGCAGCAACAACAACAGCAGTGTTCCACTCTTTTCGAGAATTAACGTGTTACTTTCTGGTGTTCAATCTTTAAGATGCGCTACCACTCTTTCCATCTCTATTTTCGTTCTTGATGTTCTTGTCTTTCAGATGCATTTAGCAATCTTTATATCTCTGTAAAATTTTAAATTGGCTAACATTTTTAATAAATATATTTTACTGTTTAGTTAGTTTTTTTTCGAAATTATATATTAGCTAAATAAGTGGATTTTGTCTCTTATTTATAAGAATAAATTATTTATTAAATATATTTTATATATAATCAAGTTTCCTTATTTATTCCTGAAAAGTTTATTTATAATAAGTATGTATATTATATAATTATTCCCTGTGTATTTTCCTTAATTTTATTTGGTTTAAAATGAAGAAAGGGAATGATACTTTTGTTAGGAAAACTTTATACATGATTTTTATTTATTTTCATGTATATCTAATATTAAATAAATTAATACGAGATAGCCTAAAACATGTTTTTAAAATTGAATTCAAAAAGAAACAATGAATAGAATACTTACAGTATACGCAGCGGAATGAAAGAGTCATTACTTCAGTTGCTCTAACTCTTGTATCCTCTCTGTCGCAGAGTATTATCAAGAAACTGAACCGATCTTCTATTTTCTTCACAGTCTTCCAATGTATCATTAGAATCACCTAGACTAATGTGGGCAATTATCAACACATGAGATAGATATAGAGAGAAGAAGAGAAAATAACAAAAAGGTTTAGAAAATGACTTGTGTTTTAGAGAGAATCTAAAACTATCAGAAAATCTAACTTGTGACTTATCAAATTTCTCTTTCGACTTCTCTCTAAACACTCATTTTATAGACTCAATTAGGCAATTTAATTTAATTAAAAAATCAATAAAATAATAGTCATTTTAAAGCCCTAGGTCGAAATTATCATGGGCTTTAGGCCCGTGAAATTTCTCATTTGATTATAAGCTCATTGGACTTAAAATCAAGGTATGTATTATTTTCTATTGATTTAATTATTTAAATCATTTATCAAATTAATTATTTATAATTTGAACCTTGATTTAAATTTATTTATTAATTTAGATATCAATTTATCTTAATTAATAAATCTGCCTTATTTCTCTTTTCTTCTTAAAAATACATAACTCTGTTAAACTATCCAAAATTAACCTGGTCAACTTTGATAGTTCTAATTAATAATTAAATCAATTAATTGAGACTATCTTGATGATTTTATCCAAGTTACAATGGGGACCATGTGTTGGGAAAACTTTATACATGATCTTTATTTATTTTCATGTATATCTAATATTAAATAAATTAATACGAGATAGTCTAAAACATGTTTCTAAAATTGAATTCAAAGAGAAACAATGAATAGAATACCTACAGTATACGCAGCGGAATGAAAGAGTCATTACTTCAGTTTCTCTAACTCTTGTATCCTCTCTGTCGCAGAGTATTATCAAGAAACTGAACCGATCTTCTATTTTCTTCACAGTCTTCCAATGTATCATTAGAATCACCTAGACTAATGTGGGAAATTATCAACACATGAGATAGATATAGAGAGAAGAAGAGAAAATAACAAAAAGGCTTAGAAAATGACTTGTGCTTTAGAGAGAATCTAAAACTATCAGAAAATCTAACTTGTGACTTATCAAATTTCTCTTTCGACTTCTCTCTAAACACTCATTTTATAGACTCAATTAGGCAATTTAATTTAATTAAAAAATCAATAAAATAATAGTCATTTTAAAGCCCTAGGTCGAAATTATCATGGGCTTTAGGCCCGTGAAATTTCTCATTTGATTATAAGCTCATTGGACTTAAATCAAGGCCTGTATTATTTTATATTGATTTAATTATTTAAATCATTTATCAAATTAATTATTTATAATTTGAACATTAATTTAAATTTATTTATTAATTTAGATATCAATTTATCTTAATTAATAAATCTGCCATAATTTCTCTTTTTTTCTTAAAAATACATAACTCTGTGAAACTATCCAAAATTGACCTGGTCAACTTTGATAGTTCTAATTGATAATTAAATCAATTAATTGAGACTATCTAGATGATTTTATCCAAGTTACAATGGGGACCATGTGTTGGGAAAACTTTATACATGAACTTTATTTATTTTCATGTATATCTAATATTAAACAAATTAATACGAGATAGCCTAAAACATATTTCTAAAATTGAATTCAAAGAGAAACAATGAATAGAATACCTACAGTATACGCAGCGGAATGAAAGAGTCATTCCTTCAGTTTCTCTAATTCTTGTATCCTCTCTGTCGCAGAGTATTATCAAGAAACTGAACCGGTCTTCTATTTTCTTCACAATCTTCCAATGTATCCTTAATTAGAATCACCTAGACTAGTGTGGGCAATTCTCAACACATGAGATAGACATAGAGAGAAGAAGAGAAAATAACAAAGAGGCTTAGAAAATGACTTGTGTTTAGAGAGAATATAAAACTATCAGAAAATCTAACTTGTGACTTGTGTTTTGACTTCTCTCTAAGCACTCATTTTATAGACTCACTTAGGCTATTTAATTTAATTAAAAAATCAATAAAATAATAGTCATTTTAAAGCCCTAGGTCGAAATTATCATTGGCTTTAGGCCCATGAAATTTCTCATTTGATTATAAGCCCATTGGACTTAAAATCAAGGCATGTATTATTTTCTATTGATTTAATTAATTAAATAATTATTTAAATCCTTTATCAAATTAATTATTTATAATTTGAACCTTGATTTAAACTTATTTATTAATTTAGATACCAATTTATCTTAATTAATAAATCTGCCATAATTTCTCTTTTCTTCTCAAAATTACACAACTCTGTGAAACTATCCAAAACTGACCTGGTCAACTTTGATAATTCTAATTGATAATTAAATTAATTAATTGAGACTATCTAGATGATTTTATCCAATGTACAATGGGGACCATGGGCCTATGAAATCAAGCTCCAATAAATTATCATAAATCTAACAAATAAATTTACTAACTTATTAATTCCTCGTGACTCCACTATAGAATCGGAATTGCACTCTTGAATTCATAGAACGCTCTATAACAAATATAGATACGCTATTAATTATCTATTGTTACAACCATAATTGTCACTCAATCCTCTATAGACAGTCTACAATGAGATAGGACTAAAATACCGTTTTACCTCTCATTGTATTTTATCCTTAAAACACTTAGTTCCTTGTAAATGACATTTCAGTAAACTAATTTAATTACTGAAATGAGATCTCTATCATTTAACATCTTGAACCAAACTAAAAGGAAACCATCGTTTCACTTTTTCATCAGAAGCTATAGATGTTCATATCTAAGATTAACACTCCCACTCAATTATACTACCGAGTTCCCAAGATGTAAGTATGGGCTAGTCCGTAGGGTAAGCTGGTAACGAACAAGTCAAAGAACTCAAATAATACAATCAGTTAGAATACTAACCACTCAGAATTGAGATTGAAATGACCTATGGTCAACTATATGATATGATTATAATAGATAATAACGGTATGTTTACTTATCTTATCAACTGTCAATATTGGTCCAGTTTGATGTAACAAATACATCCGATCTTATCTACTTTGCTAATGTTCTGGAAAGAACATAACACTATAATGTGTAAGTAGATCATATCGTAGATTGGCAAGTCAGTGTAAATCATGTGCACTGACTAATCTTAGGACTAACTTATTTTGAACATATAATCATATTTATATTCCACTGTGATTACGTCACTATAAATAAGATTAGCTATATGCTCGGGATTTAATGGAAGTTTACATTAAACAAATAATCATGAAAATAAAACATGTGTGTAAAGTGATTGACCAAGTCAAAAAATAATTTCTATTCTTTTATTGATAATAAAATGAGATTACAAAGAATTTGAGTTTTAATTAGGGCATAAAATCCCAACAAACTCCCACTTGCACTAATTGAAACTAATGCC
Organism: Humulus lupulus; assembly: GCF_963169125.1. NCBI lineage: Eukaryota > Viridiplantae > Streptophyta > Magnoliopsida > Rosales > Cannabaceae > Humulus > Humulus lupulus. The sequence continues at coordinate 17,051,361 of NC_084801.1, read as the reverse complement.
TTAATTCTACTAATCTCATTTCCTTGATATGCTTATCAAATGTAGCTTCTGGTAGTGTCTTTGTAAACGGATTCGCAAGATTGTCTTCAGTTGCAATCTTCATAACCTTCACATGTCCCCTGGCGACATATTCTCGAATACTGTGATACTTCATTTCTATATGCTTACTCCTCTTGTGACTTCGAGGTTCTTTCAAGTTGGCAATCGCTCATGTATTGTCATAAAACAACACAAGCAGTTTATCCATTTCTGGAATAACACCAAGATCTGAATAGAACTTCTTTAGCCAGACTATTTCCTTAGTTGCTTCTTACGCGGCAATGTACTCAGCCTCCATGGTGGAATCTGAGATTGCAGACTGCTTTACGCTTCTCCAAATCACAGCTCCACCCCCAAGAGTAAACATCATTCCAGAAGTAGACTTTCTGTCATTGACATCTGTCTGAAAATTTGAATCGGTGTAGCCTACAGGGTTCAGAACACCACCATTGTAGACTAACATATAATCCCTAGTCCATCTCAAACACTTCAAGATATGCTTAACTGTTATCCAACGTTCCGATCCTGGGTTTGACTGATATCTGCTCACTAAACCCACTGCATAGCAGAAATCTAGTCTAGTACACAACATGACATACATCAGACTTCTAACTGCAGATGCGTAAGGAACTTTTCTCATTGCATCTTCCTCTTCAGGATTCTGGGGAGATTGCTTCTTTGAAAGATGAATTCCATGGCAGGACGGTAGACGCTCTTTCTTGGAATTTTTCATTGAGAAATGTTCAAGCACTTTATCTATGTAAGTTGCTTGAGATAGAGCTAAGAGTTTGTTCTTTTTATCCCTAATGATCTGGATACCTAGAACATAACTTGCTTTACCCAAATCCTTCATCTGGAATTGAGTGCTCAGTCAATTCTTCATATCTGATAATTTCTTAGCATTGTTTCCAATGAGTAAGATATCATCTACATAAAGAACTAGGAATACCACTATTTGATTTGCCTTCAGTTGGTAAACACAGGGCTCATCAATATTTTGTTCAAAGCCATAGGTTTTGATTATTTCATCAAACCTAAGATTCCAGGAACGAGAAGCTTGCTTAAGTCCACAAATGGACCTATTCAACTTGCAAACTTTTCCTTCTTGTCCAGATGGCTGATCCATATAAATGACTTCGTCAAGCTTTCCATTAAGAAAAGCTATCTTGACGTCCATTTTCTAGATCTCATAGTCGAGAGCGGCTGTTATGGATAGGAGGATGCGAATGGATTTGAGCATGGCTATCAGACTAAAAGTTTCCTCATAGTCCACACCTTCTCTTTGGGTATAACCCTTTGCCACTAATCGAGCTTTATAAGTCTCGATATTTACATCAACACCTCGTTTCTTCTTGTAGATCCACTTGCACCCAATGGCCCTAAAGTCACTAGGTGCTTCCACAAGATCCCAGACAAAATTTGAGTACATGGACTCCATTTCCTGTTTCATGGCTTCGAGCCATAGTTCCTTTTCAGGGTTATCCATTGCCTGTTTGAAAGACAACGGATCATCATCACTAATGTCACCAACAACCATATTGGTTTCACCATCCAAACCATAGCGAACTGGGTTCCTTGAAACCCTCCCACTACGACGAGGCTCTGTGACTATGTTGCTCAGGAACAGTGGTACTTTCTTCATTTAAACTGACTTGCGTCGGTTGGATGTGAAGAGTGGGAATTTCATAATCAACTCGCGTTGATGACGATGGAACATTGGTTGGAGTCAATTCTTTAACCATCTCCTCTAAAACTACTTTGCTGCGAGGTTTAAAGTTCTGGACATTGTCATTTTCCAAAAATGTAGCATTTGTAGAAGTAAACACTTTCTTTTCTGAATGACTATAAAAAAGTCCACCCCGAGTACCTATAGGATAGCCAACAAACATGTAAACTTCAATTAGCGGTTCTAGCTTTCCCTCCTTTTTCCTCAGGACGTGAGCGAGACACCCCCAGATTCTATAATGGCGTAAACTAGGTTCACGACCATTCCAGCGTTCTAAAGGTGTTTTGGGGATTGATTTAGACGGCACGACATTGAGAATGTTGTTTGCGGTTTCAATTGCATGTCCCCAGAACAAAGTTGGCAGAGTTGAGTAACTAAGCATGCATCTAACCATTTCCAATAAAGTTCTGTTCTGGCGTTCCGCTACACCATTTTGTTGCGGAGTACCTGGGGCAGTAAGTTGTGACAAAATCCCAAGTTCAGTTAAATGATCTTGGAACTACATATCCAAATATTCTCCACCCCTATCAGATCGCAAGATCTTTAACGTTTTACCTAATTGGTTTTGAGCCATTACTAGGAATTCTTGAAACTTTAAAAATGTTTTTGATTTCCTATGCATTAGGTAAAGACATGAGTATCTAGAGTAATCGTCAATGAAAGTGACAAAATACTCAAAACAACCCCTGGCTTGTACATTCAAAGGTCCACAAACATCTGAATGCACAAGACCAAGTGGTTCTTTGGCCCTATCACCCTTTGCAGAGAATGGACGCTTGGTCAGTTTTCCTTCTAGACAAGATTCATAGATAGGTAATTCACCTAAGGTGAGTTCCCTCAAAGGTCCATCCTTTGTAAGTCTTTGAATCCTATCATAGCCAATGTAACCTACTCTCAAGTGCCATAAATACGTCATATTATTGATATCGGTATTTTGACGTTTATTGGTTCTAGGTTTAGCTACTTTGCATAAATCATTAATAAGAACGAGGGGTTCGTTAGGTCGCATAATATAAAGCCTGTTTTCCAAACATGCAATACATAATTGTGATCCATTGTTGATCCCAAAAGAGGGTGTTTTAATATTTAAGCTCGCAAGTGCACGAATCGTTTCGGAATATAATGTTCATGTAAGTACGAGGTCGAACCCATGGGAGTTGACTAACATCAAAAGAAACTATTTCAAACAAAGCAAGAATATTCTAACCTAGTTCCAAATATTTGATGAGATTTTGTTTTAGAAAAATAAAACACAAGTAATAAAAAGATTTAAGATTAAATAGAAAAATTGTTTTCAAATAAGATATATAAAATAAGATTATTAAGATTTTAGAATCCACAAAATGCAAGTTCAATAGTATTTATAAGTATATTGATTCCCAAGTTTTAATATAGTTGAAATAAATCACATTATATATTTTTTCAAAATATATTTTCTATTCAAGCACAAGTTACTCTTTCAAAAATGTAGGACTTTTCTTCACTTTTATAAGATATAATTTCTAAGCATTAGTTGTGTTACAACCTAATGAAACTACAAAAAATCAAAGAGATTATGTTTAGGCAAAATATGATACTTATGCTCTAAGAATTAGATGTGAACAATTTAATGAAAAACATTTAATAAAAGAATATCATATTTTTTTGCATAATGAAGAACTAAGTGTAATATGCTTTAACACTCAATAATAGATGAAAAATGCATATCATTGATAGAAAAATCCATAAACAATGTTACACAAATGGGAAATCAACATACAATAAAAAATACTATCTAGTTACATTTTGCTTCATCATCATCTTAATAACCTTTGAAAAATATTAGAAGCTCATAACTAGATAAAAATTACAAAATAACATACTTGACATGCTCTTCAAAAGATGAAAATGGTAGAGAGAAACTAGTGAAAAGAAGAGAGAAAAATGTGTAGAAGAGGTTGAAAAATATGAAGAAGAAGAGCCCCCCAAATGGTCTTACAAGACTCTATTTATAGGCAAAATATGGAGATTAAATTAATCAAATTAAAATAAATAAATTGATTAATTTAATTGTGTTGGAAAGTGGTAGGATAAATAGAGTAAGTGTAAGAGTATTGGAAAGATGAAATGTTTGGTTGGGTAAAAGATTAGTGAAAAGTTAGGGTAAAAAAATGAATTAGGAATGTTTATTTAGGTAAGAAAAATAGGGAAGAGTGAATTGATATTTGAGTGAAAAATATTGGGAATGAAAATGTGATTTTTGGGGTCTTTTTGTGGCTGTGTTGGCAGTGGCATATGGGCTTGCTGAACCGAGTGGGTGCTAAAGGAAATGGTGATATATGCTGAAGACTTGCTGAATTTGGCTGCTTTGGAGGCTATTGGGCCTTGGCTGATGGTGGAATTTGGGCCTGGGTTTACGCATCATGTGATGCTACTGAACGTGAGTATTGAGATGAAGCTAAGGAGCTTCATTGATAGGCAAGGCAGCTGGCGCATGTGTAGCTGAAGGAGCTTCGGGTGTACGGCTGGAGGGACACGGATTGGGCTCTTGGAGGCAGGCCCAATGGCTGGTGGAAGGGAATGGCTTTTGGCCCTTTGAAAAATGCCACAATCTCTTTGTCTTTCTCACAAAATTATCACTTTTCTTTTCATTTCTCTTCTTTATTTTCAAGCATAAAAATTTTCCTACAAAATAAATATAAAACAAATCATAATAAAATATTTTCAATTATAAATCAAAATAATTCTCTGAAAATATTAATTATAACTTAATTTATATTTAACATTTAAGCTCAACATTACATCTTTTTACACCTAACTTAACAATATTAATTTTAAATAATTTAAACTATCACATTTTACATAATATAACTATAAAAACACACAAAAATCTATAAAATTATAATAAAGCTAATAAATTCAAAAAGTAATTAAAACTTAATAATTTAATTAAAAACTTAAGAACTAAATCACTTTTAGCTTAAAAAATGTGGTAAAATAACTCTAATTTCTAGAGTTATCACACCCCCAAACTTAGAATTTTGCTAGTCCTCGAGCAAAAGAAAAATTAAAAACACATTTTTTTTTTATTTGGTGATATCAAAAATGTCCTCAAAGATTGCACATTGAAAATAATTTATAAAAAAAAAATATGAATCAAAATTAACCTTATGTAATTAATTCCATAGTCAATCTTGCTTTAAAAATATATTTTAAATTAGAAGTCCAAAATTATTTACCAAGTTATTATGTGAATTTTGGAAAAATTGTTGTAATAAACTATTTATTTTCACATATTATGATGAATAATTATTTTTCAAAATTTCATTTTTTTTTAAGCAAAATTGACCCAAGAATTAAACACAAAGCTTAAGAAAGATTCATATATTTTTTTAAACTAAAATCAAACCCAATCAAGGGTATTATCATAGGAAAAATGGATATCACCAAAGGGGTTTTTTTTTTAAAATTTTTTTTTTTTTTAATAGTTTTTGATATAAAATAAAGTATAAAAGTACAAAACTATAAATATATATATTACTAGAAAGATAATATATTTTTTTTGTTTTAAGAAATTTTACCATCCAAAAAAAAAATTATACCATTTTCAAACACATGAAAGAAGTAACCATATAAACCCACCACTCCCAAACTTAATTTATGCATTGTCACCAATCAACTTTATGTTGATATTCTGCTTCCAATTAATGAAGTTTTTTCTAGTGAGTTTCTCCATCGAAAGTTGAGAAATGATAGGAGTATACACAGACACTACTTAACTTAAAATTACAAATTATCAATAAAATAGAAATCAATCACATTTACTCAATAAAACTTCTATTCACACAAATTTCAAGAAATAGCACAACATATACCAAAATATGTAAGATATAAGAAAAAAATACCAAAACCAATCATATGTCTATTTCTTTAGGTTTTTAACTAATCTATGATATCCTTGTCGCGGTTGACGAGAGTAAAAAATACCACCAGTTAAATAGAGTTGTAAACTCATTTAATAATGGACACCATTATTAACAACCTACTATTCGATCAAAATAAGAAAACAAAATCTCTTATTTTATGAGCTAGACCCACAGTTTCAATAATCATAGATTTAGTCATAGTAGTCACCGTAGGGGTGAGTCTAGTAGAATTTGACCTATAATTATCTATCTTTCGAAATCTAACCTTGTCAAAATAGCTAATGAACCCCTTCCGTAGGGGGACGAATCAAATGCCCTATTAAGTTATTGACTATGTTAAACCAACGGTGGAGATCGAATAAAAATCTTAAAATAAGCTCATTATTAAAATAAAAAATAGTATTTTTATTATTTATTTTTAGAAAATTAATGACTATGGTTTTCCCAAAAAAATTAAACAGATTAAATTTTTAAAACCAAAGTCCTATAATTTCCTATTAATTCTAAAGTGTCACATTGAAACAAATTCAATTAATTTAGAATTAATTTGTTGCTAATCAATATTTAGGTTTAACTAATATAATGAACCTATACAATTAAGTCCAATTCAGGTAAATGGGCCTTAACAATTAGGCTTGTATGGAGGAGGGCTGGGTTCAGTATGTCGTTCCCACTACAAAGGCCCCCTATCTTTCATACAAGGTCCAAAAGACAGGAATTTAAACCTTCGTTTTATTAATTGTTATTAATTGATTAGGCCCACTATAGTCATGCAAAACAAATGGGCTTTCACAAGTGGAATCACCCACAAGAGAGGAATTTAACTTTATATTTTCTAATGGACTCAAATAAAACCTATCATTTTATGAATATTTTATTTGGAAAAATACCATATATCTAACAAACATATGGGCCACTATATGCATCTAAGCCCGATTGCAAAAATGTCATATATAATGCAAACAGACATGTTATAATTGGATGGGCCTAATCATGTTACCATATGAGCAATTCTATGAATTTATGCAAAAATACCACAATTTATTTCATTTGCAAAAATACCACAATTAATTATCTAGAATTTATCAAAAAATTCAAATTAATAAAAATTTTACAAAAAAATAAGTCAATTTAAATGAAATTTATCAACAATTAACAATAGTTAATTTAAATTTCATTTATCAACAATTAACCTGGTTTTAGGTTAATTTGAAAAAAAATATTAATTTAATTTAAATAGGATTTATCAACAATTAACCAAAGTTAATTTAAATCCCATTTATTAAAAAAATATTTTATTAATTGGCTGAAAAAATGATATTATTCAAAATTTAACCAATTTTAAATTTTAAAATCAATATCTTAACTATTTTCCAAAAATATCATGTGTTGTTACAACTATTAGCTAATATTTTAACCATTTAAAAAATATATATATAAATAGTTATAATAACCCTAAAATATCTCAAAATAGTAACAAATTCAAATATCTATAAAAATATCTAACTAACAATATTCAAATTTCAAATAATTTAAATATTAAAAACTATAAAATAAAAAAGATATTTATATTTTCAAATAAAGATTTAATAAAAAAAATAAAGAATTTAAATGAAAATATCTTAAATATCTGATATCATAATTATAATATTTTAATATATTAAAAGATTTAAAATTAAGTTGTTAGTCTATTTTTAAATTTGAATTTGAATCTTTGTAGAAAATATCTAATTATTTAAATCTCAACTAACAAAAATATCTTATTTTTAAAAAACAATTTTGAATACATAACAAATCTAATATTTTGGCTATGATTATAAATAATAAATTTCCACAATTTTAATTTTCTTTAATTAAAAAAAATATTTTTTTAGGATGAATAGTACCTGTGGGTATTGTTCACCGTGGTTGGTACATAAAATCAATATGCTTCATAAAAACATGAAAATCATCCAATTATTCCAACATATCAAATAATCTAATTTTGAACATGTTCATGCATGAAAATAAAGATTACCAAAGACTCTGAGGCCAGTTGTTGGGAGAACTCTATACATGATCTTTATTTATTTTCATGTATATTTAATATTAAACAAATTAATATGAGATAGCCTAAAACATGTTTCTAAAATTGAATTCAAAGAGAAACAATGAATAGAATACTTACAGTATACGCAGCGAAATGAAAGAGTCATTCCTTCAGTTTCTCTAACTCTTGTATCCTCTCTGTCGCAGAGTATTATCAAGAAACTCAACCGATCTTCTATTTTCTTCACAATCTTCCAATGTATCCTTAATTAGAATCACCTAGACTAGTGTGAGCAATTCTCAACACATGAGATAGATATAGAGAGAAGAAGATAAAATAACAAAGAGGCTTAGAAAATTACTTATGTTTAGACAGAATCTAAAACTATCAGAAAATCTGACTTGTGACTTATGTTTTGACTTCTCTCTAAGCACTCCTTTTATAGACTCAATTAGGCCATTTCATTTAATTAAAAAATCAATAAAATAATAGTTATTTTAAAGCCCTAGGTCGAAATTATCATTGGCTTTAGGCCCATGAAATTTCTCATTTGATTATAAGCCCATTGGACTTAAAATCAAGACCTGTATTATTTTCTATTGATTTAATTAATTAAATAATTATTTAAATCCTTTATCAAATTAATTATTTATAATTTGAACCTTGATTTTAATTTATTTATTAATTTAGATACCAATTTACCTTAATTAATAAATCTGTCATAATTTCTCTTTTATTCTCAAAATTACACAACTCTGTGAAACTATCCAAAACTGACTTGGTCAACTTTGATAATTCTAATTGATAATTAAATTAATTAATTGAGACTATCTAGATGATTTTATCCAATGTACAATGAGGACCATGGGCCTATGAAATCAAGCTCCCATAAGTTATCATAAATCTAACAAATAAATTTACTAACTTATTAATTCCTCGTGACTCCACTATAGAATCGGAATTGCACTCTTGAATTCATAGAACGCTCTATAAAAAATATAGATACGCTATTAATTATCTATTGTTACAACCATAATTGTCACTCAATCCTTTATAGACAGTCTACAATGAGATAGGACTAAAATACCGTTTTACCTCTCATTGTATTTTATCCTTAAAACACTTAGTTCCTTGTAAATGACATTTCAGTAAACTAATTTAATTACTGAAATGAGATCTCTATCATTTAACACCTTGAACCAAACTAAAAGGAAACCATCGTTTCACTTTTTCATCAGAAGCTATAGATGTTCATATCTAAGATTAACACTCCCACTCAATTATACTACCGAGTTCCCAAGATGTAAGTATGGGCTAGTCCGTAGGGTAAGCTGGTAACGAACAAGTCAAAGAACTCAAATAATACAATCAGTTAGAATACTAACCACTCAGAATTGAGATTGAAATGACCTATGGTCAACTATATGATATGATTAGAATAGATAATAACGGTATGTTTACTTATCTTATCAACTGTCAATATCGGTCCAGTTTGATGTAACAAATACATCCGATCTTATCTACTTTGCTAATGTTCTGGAAAGAACATAACACTATAATGTGTAAGTAGATCATATCGTAGATTGACAAGTCAGTGTAAATCATGTGCACTGACTAATCTTAGGACTAACTTATTTTGAACATATAATCATATTTATATTCCACTGTGATTATGTCAATATAAATGCGATTAGCTATATGCTCGGGATTTAATAGAAGTTTATATTAAACAAATAATCATGAAAATAAACACATGTGAGCAAAGTGATTAACCAAGTCAAACAATGATTTCTATTCTTTTATTGATAATAAAATGAGATTACAAAGAATTTGAGTTTTAATTAGGGCATAAAACCCCAACAACTTTGTGCCTAAGGAAGGAAATTTTGAAATGAGCTTGGTTGGAATTTAAGTCTAGGTTCATCCATTTTCCTAATGCTACAGAATGATTTTCAGACTCATCTGGAAAATCCCGCTGTTAATGTAATTGGAAGTTATTTTTAGTAACTTCCTGATTTGGTCTGATTGAGACCATAAACGAGACTGGCTGGCTTAAAGTTTCCTAAACTCTATAAATACATACCTAAGTAGCAGCTAATCTTATCTCTTCACCACTCTAACATTTATATTTTGAAGAGTTATTTTATATGTAAAGAGTAGCATTTATTCAACTATCTCTTTGTTTGTTTGTTTTACTTTGTGTTGTTTATTCTTAAATAGGTTTAAGTGAACGTTACATACAATCTTCGAGAGAAGATTTCCCTAAGTCTCACTTCGAGAGGAAGCGAGCACTTATCAATTTCAGAAGGGATTTCATTTTCTTAATGTTTATCAAAATCAGATTATTAAATTTGAGTACTTCAAAGTTGCGACAAGGATTTAGAGGGAGTTTAAACTTGTATAAGTCAATTGCTTATTGTATTCTTGAAAATTTACTAAATGATTTTATCTATGGGCGTGATCTCGTAGACTAGGTTTTCCGAACCACGTAAAAAACTTCTTGTGTCACGTTATTTTTAGCTTATTTACTTTCTGTTTGTTTATGAACAATCTGTCCTGATACATCAGAATATATGTCTGATCAAACAATTATATAACTATTCAGTATTAATTAAATTGCTTGATAAATTCAGTTGGTAATCTTAAAAAACGAAATTTCAATCACTAACTTCGTGCTTGATGTTCTTGTCTCAATTCTTATTCCTTGCTGCACTTCCTCAAATCATTGCCCAAAAGGTTGATAATAGAGATAGATGGTCTGGCTTTTCTTTCTGTTGCCACTGCCACACTGATGATAGTTTTTCCTACAACACTCTCAAGTGTACTCAGTCAGAGACTACAATGGATTTCTGTTCCAATAACTTTGTAAGCTTCTTTCCCATTGAGTAGTATGTTCGGCCGAACCTTGGTTGAACCTACCCTTGTTTCTCCAAATGGTCCAATCGACATGGGTTTATCATTTTGCCTTCCAAATTCACCTCAAGTAGAAAAGTTGTATTCACTAATATTGATCAATGAGGCTGGAAATAGGGGTGATTTTAATCCTTGGAAGCCTTTAACATTGCACTCTTATATATCAAACCAAGGAGTTTTGACAAAACAACGACCAACCTCGAAATTTAAATTGGAATAGTAATGAGCACCTATTCCACCACTTTTCTATATATGAATCAAAATGCTTTGCCCTTCTCCTTGTTGTCCACATTTCCAACATCCTGTTCTAAATTCAGAGTGCTGTTTTAGTGTGAGAAGGCCAAAAGTTAATGTCTCGATACTCAATTATATTATCTTTTGTTTTCTATAAGAGAACCAAACATGCTACCAATAATCACTACAAGAACAAGACCCATTTCCAAAATGGTGAAAACGAGTACAATCCCTCACAACAATCTCCCTGTCATAAACCTTTGATATGAGCTTAAAAGCAACATGACAATCAACACAGATTCTCAAATTCTTCAAAATCCGAATTGGAGTCCCTGGACTTGTATTAACAAGCATAAAAGCAACTGCAATTTTCTCACTGTGATAAGACAAAGCATTCTCCTTTTCCTCCTCCTCTATGTCTGCAAGTACATTCGCTGTATGAGGCACATAACCTTCCAACCTTAACAAATTTGTAATCTCTGCTAACTTAGCATGTGTCTCTTCACTACAAGGATGAGATCTATTGCCCATCACAAACTCGTAAACACGATTTCTCAACTCAACAAGACTGTAGCCTGGAGTTTTCATCACACCATGGCTAAGCATTGCCTTTCTCACCTCCTGGACATCTGACCAACGATTCTCAGATGCATAAAGATTGGAAAGAAGAACGTAATCCCCACTATGTCCAGGCTCTAATTTTTGGAGATGATTTCTAGCTAACTCTCCAAGGGCCAAATCCCCTTGTATTCTACATGCTCCTAGTAAGGTTCTCCAAATGACAGCATTGGGCTTTAATGGCATGTTTAGTATGTATTCATATGCTTCCTTCACAAGACCTGCTCTACCCAACAAATCAATCATGCAACCATAATGTTCTATTCTAGGCACAATACCATACTTCTCTTGCATCTTTCTAAAGTAATTGAACCCTTCCTTAACCATTCCACAGTGGCTGCAGGCATACAATACTCCCACAAAAGTTATCTCAGTAGGGACCAATCCCTCCCTTTCTAATTCTCTAAAAAGCTCGAGAGCATCTTTGCCAAACCCATTTACAGCCAAACCTACAATTAAAGAAGTCCAAGAAACCACACTTCTTTCCTTCATCTCAGTAAACATTTTTTGGGCGTCTCTAATGCTCCCACACTTTGCATAAAAGTCCAGAAGTGCATTATTAGAGTGCAAGTTCGAACTCAATAAGCCAACTTTCAACATATACACATGGGCCCTCCCACCCAAAGCCAAAGCTCCAAGCTCAACACAAGCAGACAACAAACGGACCATTGTAAATCCATCCGGCTCTACACCCTCAAAACCCATGTCCCTAAAAAGAACCAAAGCCTCATTAAGTCTTCCATTCAGAGCAAACCCATTAATCACAGTATTCCACGCCACAAGATCTCTTTGCGGCATTAACTCAAATACTTTGTGCGCACTCTCTTCACACCCATAACAGCCATACATATGAAGCAAAGCGTTCTGAACAAAGATCAAAGACTCAAACCCATTTTTCATAACTAAGGAATGAATCATTTCACCTTCCCAAACAACCGCTAACTTGGCTGCAGCCTTCAAAAGAAAAGGGTAACTGTGAGTATCAGGCTTAACACAAGAAAAAACACGCATATGGCGATAAAGCTCAATAGCTGGCCTTGGATTCTCGCTCTCAGCATAGCCTCTAATCATGGTGTTCCACGTAAATATGTTTGGGCTATCAATTTGCGAAAAAACGTTGTGGGCATACGACATTGGAGCCGAGACAGAAACAATGGCGAAGACCAGGTGCTTGCCCACAACAGGGTCGGAAAACAGAACACCATGTCTGATCGAAAAGGCGTGGATTTGCAACAATTTGAGCTTGGAAGAAGCACAGAGCTGTAACAGAGATATGCATTGTGATGTCGGAACGCCCGGACTCGGGTTCCCCGGGCTATCCGCTGTAGAATCAAATGTCGTTGGACAGGAAGACTGGCTGACGGTAGTGGTTGATGCCGGGTTGTGAGGTGAAGCAGCTGATGAAAAATCACGTCCAACAGATGGGCTGGCTAAGACGATGGGAGATGGTTTGGAGAATAGAAAATGCTTCGGTTGCCTCATATCAAATGAACTAGAAGCTAAAAGCATCTACTATTGCTATAAAATATAGAGAATTTTACCTAGGCCAAAATTAGCATCATTCTTACAAAAAATCTTATCAGGCAGTATTTTAATATTTTTTTCTATTCTCAATTAACTTAAACAAGTTTATATAAATTTAAATATTACGCAAATAATATTTGTACACTCCACAAGTGGCTTACGTCATGATCATTATTAAGCTTTTTGAATTTTTTATTTCTAACACTTACCTCCCTACTTATATTTTCATTTTTTTTTTAGCTAAAATATGTTTATATCATTTTATCTAACATCTTAATATATATATATATAATTTCTTCTGTGCAGGCGTACGGAACGCCTAGATACATTTTTAAATATTTTTTTTAAATTTATATCACATCACAACTTTTCTCAGATTTATATATGTATATTACTTTAGTTTTTGTCAGATTTATATATATATATTTCGTTGCATTAATTAGTTTTTGTAGTGACATTTTTTATGAAAAATACAGTACAAAAGTTGTCACTCAGCTAAAGTAAAAAAAATAAAAAATAAAGATAAACTTTGAAAAATATTTGACTTAAAAAAAAAAATAGAGTTCTGAAAACATATACAGAGCAGGGAATTGAGCGATAGCAAGGGCCTAACATCATCTTCCTCAGTAAGTAAGGGAAGACATTCTAAAGAGAGAAATTTTCTGGGTTTCATTGAGGGAGGCGAAGACAAACGGAAAAGGTGGAAACCAACCTCGGCAGGGAAAAACAAGGGTGGAAACAAGGTATCCCATGATTTTTTTTTGATTTATAGCAAATCAAATGCTATGATTTTGATTTATATAACTCTCAGTTCTCACTCCGTCACCTTAATATTGTCTATGATTTTTTCCCAGCAAAGTATGGACCTTTTGTGTTATACATGCAAAATTTTCTTACTTTGTTATATGGGTTTGTTTTGTTCTTGGTTTATTTCTATTTGAGTTGAGTTTTCTTGCTTGCAAGTGTGTTACTTACAATTTAGCTTAGGTTTTGTGAAACTTATCAGGAGAATTTATATATATATATAGAGAGAGAGAGCGAGAGAGGCTTATGGTATAGAAAAACTGAGATAGCCACAGAAAGAGTTTTCTTTTTAATTCCCCCCTCATTTTCTCAATGGGAATTTCTGCAATCTTATTAAGATTTTCTTTCGATTTTGGACTTGTGTTGCTTTTATGTGAAATACCAGAAAAACCCATGCTGACCTCCTGCCTCCATTCTTCCCAACCCACCCGAAAAAGTAATTTACCAAGAACTGAGGACCACTGCAATGGAACAAGGCTTTCTTCATTATTTAGACTCAATTAACTTGTGTTTGTTTGCTCAATGGTTCAACGTTTTGCATAATTAAGTTTATGTTTTTGTTCATTTTTAAGGGTCCATGTGTCTATTGCAGTTTTAATTATTATTAATATGAGGTCAAACTTTAGATCTTCGTTCTTTCCCATTTTCATTCATATCAGGACAATTTAATCTAAAAGCATTTTCTGTCATGTTTGTTACTGTGTCAGTTTTTCATTAACTTGTGTTTATTAATCTAATTTTTCTTGGGAAATTCATAGTTTTAGTGAAGGTGAGAGGCACAGTTTTGGAGGTAAAACTGATATCGAATGTTTGAGATAGGAATTTATGAAAGTAGTGAATTCTTCCAATTTGTTGTTTTTATCCCATTTATATTTAATGTATAATTCTCATCGTGTGAATTGGTGTGTATGTTTTTTTTACACATGGTTAGTTATTTTAAAAGCTATGGCCCACTTTCAAAATGAGTAGGGGTATGTAAATATTTCAATTGTTTTACTGTTTTGTGACTATAACGGTGGTTCTGATTGATAATTTAGTGTATAATTAGGGACTGTGAAGAGGATAGAAAATTGATTTAAAGTAGGCAATGTAGTTTATTTGTTTGGCCAATGGTTGTGGTTTGTGAAATCAAGTTTGTGTTTTTGTTCATTTTAAGGGAGCACGTTTGATGTGAAATAAATTTGGAGGTAAGTAAAAATTTTCTTTATTGATGGTACGATGGTAGGTTATTATGGATAAAAAGAAGTTAAGCAAAATATTATTGGCATTGATTTCACACGAGGCTGAAATAAAAGTATTTAAACACGAACTTGCTTCTATAAGGCATGATGTTTCAGAGATACTTCATAATTCGTTAAGAGACGTTGAAGATGAGATTATGTTAGACAAATTGGATGACGAAGCTATGCGGATAATGATGAAGTTGGAAAGTTGGAACGTGAGTTTAAGGAATCCTTTCTCTCAATCAAAGGTGAATGTTGCAGATAAATTATTGGGAAGCATTTCTTCCGATACTATGAATGTTTTGATTGGAGATCTGGAATTTCAGCTGAGTGGCGAAGGTGTTACTAATGTTGACAGTGCTGGAGTTGACTTGCATCCAGTTGGGTTTGTTGATAGAAACTTTGTGGAGGAAGAGGGGTTGTTTCATAATATGGGTCCGGTTGATAATTTGGAAATTGAAGGACAGGATATTTGGTTAGTTTCGTTGAATGGGAAAAGTGGAGAGGATGACACACAATTTAATAGTTCAGATGATGTTATATTGTCAAATGCATGTGCCAACGTCGACTCAGGTGATTTGAAGTTGAAGCTTCACTCTGAGGATCAATACCATTTAAATATTTTGAAAGTTGATGAGGTAGATGTAACAGAAAAGGTGAACGATGAATGTTACACAATGGTTACGCCAAGGAATTTGGTTGAGGTAGAAGTTGCGGGTGGAGATATTGATGTTGTAGGAGATTTGGTAGATGCGGTCGTGAATAATAATTTGGCTAAGGCAACATTACAGGAGGAACAATTGGAAAAGTGTAGTCCTCGTATGTGTATAGAAAATTGTATGTCTACTGAGGAAATATTTGATAGTAATTTAGTGAATACAGGTGCTGAATTAGGTGACTTTTGTACGCATCTTGATGGAATCACAAATATGTTGATGTTATCCAAAAAATTGGCATTGATGACGTGGAAAGTGATCCCTGGCACGTGCCTGACACCTGGAGGAACTCTGCTAGTGTATCGACCAGAAGACGTATTAGAAGCAGTAAACAGCCTAGTCATACCTGCGACTAGTCTGGTCGATAGTTCCGCGTGCAATGTAATATTGCTGTAAAGATCTTTGTAGATCCCGAATTTAATTCACACAATCTCCTGAATATCCGATTATTTAGGAGAGAATATCGGCAACTAAATCATGTAATCCCCCTTGAGCCTATAAATAGTAAAAGATAGCTCAAGGGAGAGGACTTTTCTTTTGGCTTGGGAATTATTTGAGACTAGAGTAATTCTCCTTGGAATATTGTATTGTTCTTCAGAGGTTAGTGAAACTCATTGAACCCTTGTTCTTTGATCACTCCTTTGATTCTTATATCAATAACAGTCTAAGTGGACGTAGGTTATTACCAGATCCTGGGGCTGAACCACTATAAAATATCGTGTTCTTATTACTTTTCATCATTTGATTCTTGTCAACATATTCATTCACATCAAGCATATTCTGACTCCGTGTCAGTTGGCCAAATCTTGAGTCAACATTCTGGTGATTTCATTGAGAGCTTGATTTATCATTGTTGAGAAGACCAATGGCGAAAACTGGAAGGAAAGCTGGACAGGCGGCCGCTGCTGCGCCATCAAACCCACCTCCTCCTCCCCCTGCAAGCGTGGTGGAAGATGAGCCACATCTGGACTTCGAGGAGGAAGAGATGGACGATGCAACGCTGAAAAGTACCCTGGGGGCGTTGCAGGAAGAGCTGGCTAATCTGAAAGCCAGTCAAGAGACTGCTGCCGAAGTTGTGGCGCGGCAGCAGCAGGAGATTGAACGGCAGCGTGCAGAATTAAGTGAAAGGCAGGCGGAGATGGACCGCCGCCAGAGCGAAGCCATGACAGCCTTCGAGGTAGCCTTGCAACTGGCTAGGAATCAGGCCGCACCTGTCTCGCAGCCTGACCATCCAGCAAATGGGCCACCCCAGAGGGGTCCAAATCCTAGCCCACCAATCCAGCCCTCGAGTCCACAAAGGCCCGAGCAGCCTCAGGTGCCCCATGAAGATGTCCCGATGGACCCTGAGGCACAGCCTCCATCCCAGGCTGGTCGCGGCAATCCCCCGCAATAGAGGCAGAATAGGGCTGAGCATCAGCCTCGTAGTCCTAGACGTCGTAGGGGCGATGAGCCAAACCTACCAAACAGAGGTCAGTATCCCCCTGGTAACAGGAGGGACTCAGAGTTAGGCTCTGCGGTCTGGGGTCCCCCACGGCATGATAATGCACGGGGACACCACGACCAGCGCAGGTCGCCCTCTAACGCTCGGGACGTTTCAGCCAGGGATGGAAATCGAGGGAAAAGTCAATCCCACCATAGCCAATTGAGGTTCAGGGATGGCCATGGATATAATGAGGGCGACTCGGGCAAGGGAAATGCTGGTAGGAGGAACGAAGAAAGAGGTAGAGGCGAGAGCCAGGTACCTCAAGATGACCAACCCAATAGATGGGATGCTGGGGGGCAGCCCAGGCAAAATAATGTCTTCAACCGGCTCGGGGGTAGCGAGCAGCGGAGAAGAGACGAGGATTTGAGAGACGTACTCAATGATCGCCGTGAGCGGCATGGCGAGAACGTCCCCCCAGCAACAAAGGCCACAGCGATACCTGCCGCTGTACAGGCTCAGATAGATGCCCTCAACCAGGCAGTGCAACAGTTGGTCGGGGGAAGGATATCTTATATCGACCACGATAGGAGGAAAGGCACTCCTTTCGTACAAAGGATAGCTAGTGCAGAAACTCCAAGCAAGTTCAAAATGCCTACACTTCCAAACTTTGACGGGTACGGAGACCCAGTGTCTCATGTCAATAAGTTTGAAATACAAATGGACATTCAGAAAGTGGTCAAAGACGCTCGATGCAGGATCTTCCCTGCAACACTTTCTGAAGCCGCGCAGGAATGGTTTTTTAAGTTCCCTTCCGCAAGCATAGTTTCCTGGGAAATGTTCGTAAGGGTGTTTTACGGACAGTTCTATGCAGGTCGTGTGCATCTGACCGAAGCAAACCAGCTGGTTGAAATTCGCCAGCAGGATGGAGAATCAGTGAAGGACTACATCCAACGCTTTATGCGAGCGGCAGCTGGAGCGAAAATAGTGGGGGACGAAGGCAAAATGATGGCCATAACCACAGGGGTTAAGCGTCATTCTCCCCTCTGAAAAAGTCTCCGAAAGGAAGGAGTGAGAACCACCCAGGAATTCTTGGACCGGGCTGATTGTTACATCAAGCTCGAAGATGCCATTGCCGACAATGGAAAGCCTTCTGGCAAGGATAAGAAGGCAGCCGAGCCCGCCAAAGCCACCAATGGGTCCAAACCTAACGGGAACGGCAGCGGCAATGGCAAGAATGGTGGAAAACGCCCGTATAACGAGCCTTCCACCTCTGACAATAAACGAGCCAAGGGTAATCGTTATGAACCTCGGTTCACTAACTACACTGCCCTCGTTGAGTTTTGGGGAGAGGTTTATCAGGCCACAAGTTCTAGTGTGCCTTATAAGAAACCTGGCCCCATTCGAAAGGATATTTCGAAGAGAGACACTACCAAGTTCTGTCGTTATCATAACGACTACGGACATGACACCAACGAATGCAACCAGTTGAAAGACGAAATCGAGTTCCTTATTAAACAAGGACACTTGAGAAGATACGTACGGGCCTCGGGAAATTCCCAATGAGAAGCTCCGGGTAGCAACGAGTAGGCGCCCACGCGCCAACGCTCGCCACCCTTACAGCCTGCCCCCGTGACTAGCACACTCTTAACCATCTGTGGAGGCCCACACCTCGCGGGAAACAGCGGAAAGGCCAGGGAACGATATGCTCGGACTCTGCGCCACGACCAGGACATCGAGATGATGACTGTGGAAGACCGTGCACCAAAGAAGGCTCGGTCAGAGGAAGGCGAAATAACCTTCACTGATGGCGATGCCCAACACGTCCGGTTCCCACATTCTGATCCGCTGGTCGTGGACATCCAAATGGCCAACATGATGGTAAAAAGAGTGCTGGTCGATACAGGAAGTTCGGTAAATATCCTGTTTAAGTCTGCACTGGAACGTATGAAACTGTCCGTTAAGGATTTGGAACCTTGCAACCAAACGATATACGACTTCTCTGGGGAAGGACTCGCCCCCGCAAGATTAATCAGACTACCAGTGACGACAAGTATAGTGCCTGCTACCAGGGCATTACTCGCCACTTTTGTGGTGGTTGATTGTCCTTCGGCGTACAATGCCGTCATTGGGAGGCCTATACTGGTTGATCTACGTGCCGTCATCTCTATGTGGCACTTGGCCATGAAGTTCCCAACAGACGCAGGGGTAGGACACGTGTTGGGAAACCAGAGAGAAGCCAGGGAGTGTTACAATGCCTCAATCACAAAGGCGAAGAATGGAACGCCGAAGAGCACTACCTTAGATAGGTTGCAGATGGAAGTTGATACACAAGCCCAATCCGGTGATGAAGTCACCAAATAGGGTGTTGCCCAAAGTGAGGATAGAGACTTAGATCCTCGCTTTGGGGATTTTGAAGAAAACGTTGGACCCGTTGAGGACCTGGAGGAGGTCCAACTCGACAAAAAAGACCCGACCAGAGTAGTAAAGGTTGGGAAGAACGTAGAGCCCACCACGAAGCACGCACTGGTGGAATTTTTGCGGAAGAACCAGGAAGTTTTTGCTTGGTCACACAAAGACATGGCTGGGATAGATCTTGCAGTTATCAACCATGTCTTGAATATAGACAAGACCTTTCCACCCGTGCAACAAAAGATAAGGCTGCTCGATAAGGATAGATCGAGAGCCTTAAAAGAAGAAGTGGAAAGACTAAAGGAAAATGGGTTCATCAGGGTGGCATTTTATCCATCGTGGGTCTCCAATCCAGTGCTGGTTCCCAAGCCTAATGGCAAGTGGCGGACCTGCGTGGATTTTACAGACCTCAATAAAGCCTGCCCAAAAGACTGCTTCCCACTCCCAAGAATCGACCAGCTGGTCGATGCAACGGCAGGGCACGAGATCCCTGTCGTTCATGGATGCATATTCGGGCTACAACCAGATTAGCATGCACCCCCTTGACGAGGATCACACCAGCTTTCGGACCGATACGGGCTTATACTATTACAAAGTAATGCCATTCGGACTGAAAAACGCAGGTGCGACTTACCAATGGCTAGTCAACCACATGTTTAAGGAACTGATCGGAGTAAACATGGAGGTATACGTGGACGACATGCTGGTAAAGTCTAAGAAGGCAGGAGGGCATGTGAGGGATTTACAAGAGTGCTTTGATATATTGAACAAATACCAGATGAAGTTAAATCCTCTTAAATGTTCCTTCAGAGTTGGATCAGGGAAGTTTTTGGGGTTTATTGTAAATTCAAGAGGAATCGAGGCCAACCCCGACAAGATAAAAGCCCTGATCGACATGAAGTCGCCAGAAATGATCAAAGATGTACAAAGTTTAACCGGGAGAATCGCAGCCCTAAATAAGTTTATTTCAAAATCAACAGACAAGTGCGTCCCTTTTTTCAATCTACTTAGGAGAAATAAGAAGTTTGAATGGACAGGAGACTGCGAGCAAGCATTCCAGGCCTTGAAAGCCCATATGGCACAACCTCCCATCTTATCAAAGCCGATCGAAGAAGAAACTTTGTTTATTTACCTGGCGATTACTGAAGTTGTTGCTAGCGCGGTACTAGTGCGAGAGGAAGAAGGCGTACAAAAAGAAGTCTACTATGTCAGCAAGAGACTGATCGGGGCAGAATTGAGATATCCACCAATTGAGAGGTTAGCATATTGCTTAATCCTGGCCTCTAGGAAGCTACACCCTTCCAAGCCCATCCTATCACAGTTTTAATTGACCAGCCCCTGCGGCAAGTCCTCCAAAAACCATAGGCGGCTGGGCGATTATTAAAATGGGCAGTCGAACTAGGATAGTTTGATATAACTTATTCACCGCGAGCAGCGGTAAAGGGACAAGTCTTGGCCGATCTTATTGCAGAATTCACCGAACTCCCAGACAGCGAACAGTGCGAACAGCCTAAAGTGCCTGAGCCTCAGGACAAAGCTCCTTCGTGGAAGTTATTCACGAATGGGTCATCCAACGAATCCCACGCTGGAGTGGGAGTGATATTGATAACGCCGGAAGGGCATCGATTTCACTGCGCTATTAGGCTCGACTTCACCACGTCAAATAATGAAGCAGAATATGAAGCACTCCTTGCTGGATTGAGAATGGCGAAAGATATGAGCATAAAGACGCTTGATATCTACAGTGATTCACAGCTGGTGGTGAATCAAGTTCTAGGAGAATATCAAGCGCGAGGCTTAAAAATGGTGGCCTACTTGAATAAAACAAAGGACCTGCTAGCCCAGTTCAAAGAGTACACCCTTCAGCGAATTCCGCGGGATCAAAATTCAAATGCAGACGCCTTAGCAAAACTTGCGAGCGCGAAAGATGCTGACACCTTGAACATTGTGCCAGTAGAAAGACTGAGTGAGCCAAGCATACAAGCGGTTGAGACCAATATGGAGATTCGAATGGAGAATACGTGGATGGCACCTTACTTGGAGTATCTGACGAACGGTGTGCTACCAGCTGATAGAAACAAAGCCAGAACTCTACAAAGGTGAGCCGCTAGGTACATACTGGTCAATGGTATTATGTACCGAAGAGGATATTCAATGCCGCTACTCAGATGCGTTACACCGGAAAAAGCTAAGGAACTCATGAAAAAGGTGCATGAAGGCTTCTGCGGGGATCACGCTGGGGGGCAGAGTTTGGCAAAGAAGATTCTAAGGCAAGGCTACTTCTGGCCAACTATGAACGAGGATTCGGTGGAGTTTGTACGAAGATGCGATAAATGTCAAAGGTTCTCCAAGATTCCACGAGCAGCTCCAAACGAATTAAAACAGATGCAAAGCCCGTGGCCTTTTGCAGTATGGGGATAGATTTGATTGGATCCCTACCTACAGGGAAAGGAGGAGTAAAGTATGCAGTCGTGGCAGTTGATTATTTCACCAAATGGGCCGAAGCTGAACTACTCGCTACCATCACGACCAAGAAAGTTCTTGATTTTGTCATCAAGAACATTATTTGCCGGTATGGTCTGCCCCAAAAGATTGTTTCAGACAACGAAACCCAATTTGACAGCGACTTATTCACCGATTTCTGCGAAAGACATGGAGTTATTAAAAGCTTTTCTTCAGTCGCACATCCCCAAGCAAACGGGCAGGTCGAGGCCGTGAATAAAACTCTTAAAGACACCCTGAAGAAGAGGCTTGAAGAAGCTAAAGGAGCATGGCCAGAGCAGCTGCCTGAAGTCCTCTGGTCGTATAGAACGTCTCACCGAACAGCGACAAGTCATACCCCATTTTCCTTGGCCTACGGATACGAGGCTATGTTACCTGTCGAGTTAGATCCCCCCTCACATCGATGCCTAGCATATGACCAGGACTGGAACAGCCAACTGATGATGGAGTCCCTAGACTTGATTGATGAGATACGGGAGAAGGCCCAACTCCGAGTTGCTGCATACCAGCAAAAAGTCGCCCAGTACTTTAACTCCAAAGTTAAAGAAAGAAAATTCAACGTCAAAGACTTGGTGCTACGACGAGTTTTCTTAAACCCCCGCGACCCCACTACTGGAGTACTCGGACCTAATTGGGAAGGACCTTACCAGATTGAAGAAGTCCTTCATCCGGGCACCTACAAACTTGCACGCCTAAACGGAGATCTCGTTCCACTTTATTGGAATGGAGAACACCTGCGCAAGTACTATCAGTGAACAGTCCTTTTTAAAGGACTGGCTTGTATTAAATTTTACTTTTTTTACAAGTTTTGCAAAGAGGGTTAGCCACGTTGTATGGCTAATCGCTCGTATATGTAAGATTCTATTTTAGAATCACTCGTAAAGACATGTTTAGTCCATTTTAATACGAGATTATAAGGGACTGTGCGCAGCCAGTCATTCTTGCCAACCTTTGTAAATTTATATTTACAAGTATTTGTTCATTACGTGTGTTGTTTTGCTGTATTACAAGTATTACTTTTTCACCCGAGTAGAAATGTTCGAACAGGTCATGGTCAAGGCAAGTGACCAAGGGCCTAAAGCTCCTCGATCACTTAGGGGGCATATAAGGCACATCGATAGCAAAGCGTACCATGAGGTATGTAAACACATGAACAAAATGAGTGAAAGCATGCTAAGGTACTTAGAGTATTTTTCAAAATTTATATTTTGTTAAATCAAGCCAAAGTACTATGCTAAGTTTGGTCATACGGACAGATGTTATAATAAATGAAAATGTTATAGCATCATGATGCAATCTTTTACACCGCAAGCA
Organism: Humulus lupulus; assembly: GCF_963169125.1. NCBI lineage: Eukaryota > Viridiplantae > Streptophyta > Magnoliopsida > Rosales > Cannabaceae > Humulus > Humulus lupulus. The sequence goes on along the minus strand of NC_084801.1, from coordinate 17,027,982 downwards.
TCACTGCTTGGATGTAACTGTTCAAATAAAAGAAAAAGGTTTGCTACCCATGCAGCAAATCCAAAAAAAGGTATTGTCTTTACATCACGACCCGTGGGTCGTATAATCAAAAGAAAGAAAAAATATTAAAAAAGCTCAAGAGGCATTGGGAGCAGGAGGGTCTTTATCAGCATTCTGATTGGTCGCGTCCTCAACGACTCTTTCTTCTTCTGCACCAGCAAGGCTTGGGGAAGTAGGGATCCTTGCTCTTGCCTCCTCTGCAGCCAGTTGAGCAGTGCAGCGAGCCAGCTCAGCAGTCCTAACATCTTTTGAAAGATAGCTGAAGTCGGCGCCCTGGTTGTGTTTCCAGAAGTTGTAAAAACACCGGAGCGTTGTCTTCTTATACCTTTCCAGATTCTTGGAGTTGTCAAGCTCCAGCTACTTTACTTTGCCCTCAAGAGTAGCAATGGCCTCGTCCTTGGACTTATGCTCCTCTTCCAGTCTCTTGCGTTCGCAATACTGGACTCGGCTGGCCTCCTGATACTCCTCCCTCTGCTTTATTATAGCTGCCTTCGTAGCTTCAACCTCTGACAGCTTTGTCACCGCGGCATCCCTCTGCTGAACTATCGCCTCCAACTCCTTTGCATGCCTGGCCTCTGCAGCTGAAAGTTTCTCGGCCGCTTTCACCTGGTGCCTCTCGATAGCCTTTGCCCGAGCCTGTTCAATGGTGGCTTGGGTGCGGGTACGAGCAGCAATTGCAGACAGCAAAGCCTAAGGACAGAAGATAAAGTTAGAGCCTGTTGCAAAGAATAAAAGACTAAGGCCTAAAAAATAAAGAAGCACTTACGCTGGCTATTTCATTCAGGGTCCTGTTCAGAATTTGGTCGACCGCCATACTCTCTGCCTCAACCAATGCATTTTTGACGCGGTTGTTCTTCGCGATGTGCGCGAGGCGGTCTTTGGCTGCTCGTAAGGCATGGCTCGAGAGTTTGGCCCCAAGAGCTTCTTCCCGCTTGTTTTGTTCCCTGGTGGGCGCAGCCGGAGGGTTTGGCGGGGCAGGAGGAGTCTGCTTCTCAGCAGGAGCCGGAGGATGAGCAGAAGTTTGCCCAGCTGGCACGTCCTTGGGAGGGTCTTATGTTCGACTCTTTTTGGCAGGTCCCTGGCTTGTTTCGCCGGTGTGTCTCCTTGATGACTTTCGCCAGAGCTGAGGAACTTCCTCTTCCTCCTCAGCCTGATATAGGTCGAAGACGTTGGTAGTGGCCATATCTGCATACAAGTAAACACATGCAAAGGGTAAGATAGAGGTAGATGAAAACTCTTTATTCAACGGAAAAGAAGGTCACAAAGTTAATACCCGAGCTACAACTACTGTTCGCTATACTATTGACTCTATTAGTCACACACTCATTATCTGGCACGAAGAAGTCTGGCCCTAGATTTGGAGTATATGTAAAGTTGCCCTCCCCGTCGAACAAGTGACAGGGAATTGGCAAGCTATTTAAAAGCAAAATAATTTTACTGTTCTCATCAAAGGATTCCCCCAAGTCCACAATCGGCTCTTTGGCCTTTTGTTTCCCCTTGCTTGGGGAGCAGAAGGCCTTTCTGCGGAAGGATTGCCCGTGGGCTCCCTGATTGTAACCCCCGTCAGCCTCCTTTGAGGAGGGGACACAGGAGGTTGCTGCTCGGAAACCCCCTCGGCAGTGGCATCAGCTACCACGGATCCTCTTATTTCATGGCGAGGAGCCAGGAGGCCAGACAACCTCAGGTTTTCATCAGTGACCAGGGACTTGACACTTTTTTCTGCGACTGTCATCCTGGCCAATGCATTGGACCTCAACACCATGTTTGGTGTTGGGGTCGGACGTAACCATGGGCCTGAAAAACAAAACATAGTTTGAGAAGAATGAAGAGAGACTCTTTGATTAAAAGTATCGACCAGTAAAAGACGGCACTTACCTCCTCGAGCGAAGGCCAGGTTGTTGCTGGTTATGTTCGGAGTAAGGAAGTACTCCTTACTGTACTGCCCCACGTTAGATATGTGCGTAGTGTCACTCAGGAACGTCCGGTTTGTCTCCTGGTGACAGAGGTGGAAGAAACCCGTCCCATATTGTTGCGGGTTGGATTTAAGGTTGAAAAGATAATTGACCTCGTGGGGGGTAGGTTCTGGCCATTTTTTGAGTTTGTACAGGATATAGAGTGCGGCTAGCATTCTATATCCATTTGGAGTAATTTGAAAGGGGGCGATGTCGAAATAATTAGCCACCCCCTGATAAAAAGGATGTAGAGGGAGGAAAGCCCCTGCCTCTATGTGATACCGAGACCAGGCGCTATATATACCTCCGGGGAGGTTAGCCCTTTGGCCCGCGGCAGGAATTTTAATGGAAACCCCTGTGAGGGGATACTTCCTGAAATAGTTAGCAACCATCCGAAGAGTCACTGAGCTGGTCGGGGAAGTATACCACTCGACATCAGGCAGATTCTGATGGCGAGGGCGGGCTCTAATTTGGATGTTAGGGTCAGGAATAGGATTGTTTCGACCGCTGGTCGAGGGAACCCTAGCCTGTGTGAATCAGGCTGGGCAGGAAGGTTTGGACTATCATCGGAGTCAGGTCTTCTCTTGCCTGAGGATTTGGAACGAGCCATTTGAGGAGGAGAAGGACGAGGTCTGGATGAGGATCGTGAGAAAGGAATCTCGTGGATTCGGTCGGCCGATTGTTCTTCGCCTTCGAGCAGCTGGACAAGAAGATCGTCGTCGATGGGCCGTTCACCTCCCCACAAATCTAGCATCAATGTCTGCAAACAGAAGAATGGGGAGGTGAGGATGGAGAATTTTTAAAGGCTTTTCAGAATAACGCTGGTCGAGTATAAAAGCCAAGCTTTTATACAACAACATTCTAACAAAAAGCTAAATTTTTCTACACGAACAGTTTGAAAAACGGATCAAAGGGTGAAAGTAAAAAGTTTTTCAAAAAAGCTTTTTCAACTCCCCTTAGGGCGGGAAAAACCTATTTTCCAACTAGCCTAAAGATCAAAATTTTACTTCGATTTTACGTCCTAAAAGTATGATCCCGACTATTAAACTAACTCGTAACCCTTTTTCGCCCACAAGACATTCTACTCACAAGCATCTCAAACCAGAAGCAGATGAACTCAAACAGTCGACATACGAAAGCATGCATTGCGAAAGTACAAAACATAAAGATTCGAAGACTTACCAGAAAGAAGATCGTTGAGGAGGGTAAAGAGTCTTTGGAAGTCGAGGTGCTTTCAAGATGAACTTGGAAAGTGTAGAAGAAAGGTTTCTGGGAGAAGACGAGAGCTCTGATTTTAGGGTTTCTGGAGTGAGTAGTGGCGTGCGTAAAAAGAAAAGGAAGATTTCAGAGATATTATATAAGTTTGTCTGTGGCATTAAAAAGGTGTAATCATCAGTTTCCCTTTTTCGAAGTATGGGGAAGCGAAATGGCCGTCAAATTATCATTGGGGAACCGAAAAGTCATGATTAGATAGGAGTAGGTTACTTTTTCCAAGAACACACGAAGGGTTCTGACACGTAAGGCGGGGTAACCGAAGAGTCGTTCACTCAAAAGTTTATTCATTGCTCGTAATAAATAAACTTGGGGGGCAAATGTTATCCAAAAAATTGGCATTGATGACATGGCAAGTGATCCCTGGACACGTGCCTGACACCTGGAGGAACTCTGCTAGTGTATCGACCAGAAGACGTATTAGAAGCAGTAAACAGCCCAGTCATACCTGCGACCAGTCTGGTCGATAGTTCCGTGTGCAATGTAATATTGCTGTAAAGATCTTTGTAGATCCCGAATTTAATTCACACAATCTCTTGAATATCCGATTATGTAGGAGAGAATATCAGCAACTAAATCATGTAATCCCCCTTGAGCCTATAAATAGTAAAAGATAGCTCAAGGGAGAGGACTTTTCTTTTGGCCTCAGAATTATTTGAGACTAGAGTAATTCTCCTTGGAATATTGTATTGTTCTTCAGAGGTTAGTGAAACTCATTGAACCCTTGTTCTTTGATCACTCCTTTGATTCTTATATCAATAACAGTCTAAGTGGACGTAGGTTATTACCAGATCCTGGGGCCGAACCACTATAAAATATCGTGTTCTTATTACTTTTCGTCATTTGATTCTTGTCAACATATTCATTCACATCAAGCATATTCTGACTCCGTGTCAGTTGGCCAAATCTTGGGTCAACAGTTGACCTTCGGGAAGAGAAGATCCAACACTAGATTTTCCAGTCTGGAGAATGAAATAAGATGGCACTTCAAAGATGAGATGGATTTGGTCCTTCAATACGGTGGTTCTGGATTTGATTGTCATATGTTCGATATGAGAGACAATGAAATTGGATTCTTTAATGCGCCAGTGAGTTTCTATTGATTGTACTTTGAATTTTATTAATTATGTTACTTTGTAGTAAAGTGAGTATTTTGATATTGTGCATATGTGAAGGGGATGTTATGTTAATTATTTGTATGTTTTAACAGCCGCTTCTAGGTTCTTTATTCCCAGCAAGGATAATTAATCGTGGGGTGTGGAGAGATCTGGATGATTTACATGGTTGGCAGAAAGTTATTGTGAATTATGTTCTTGACCCAACTTTGTCGGCCAAGTAAATTTCATATAGGTTTTTTTGTATTGAACCCTCATTTGTAATGTTTTTATCAAACGTTATAATTGTTTTATAAATATTTTGTACAGTGAGATTGTATTTCTTGGGGATAAAGTGATTGGGAGGAGGGCGGACTTTCTAACATTGAAGGCACCTCAAGTGGTTAGCACTAAAGTAAGTTTAATGGTGTGAAAGTTATTTTTTAGTTAGTTATATTCCATTATTTTAAATGAATGTATTAATTTTGGTGACCAATATTTGTTTCAGGATGTAAATTGTTTAGTAGAGATTTTATCAGCAGAGGAGGTTCATGGACGTGGTAAGAGGAGAAGGTGTTGGTGGATTCCGACAGTGTTATCAGTGAGTTTTATTTGGTTTTAATAAGTAATATAATATAATGTTGTTGTCTTACTAGTGAGTTGTATTCTGTGTGATGTTTTTAACAGTACCAAATAACAAATGTTGGAGTAATTTCAATTGTTTGTAGCGTCCTAATCCGTACAATTTTTCACCTAAGAGCGAAGGAAAAAAATGGGAAGAGTGGTGTGGAGAAGTTGGTGATTGTGAGAAGGTATTGATTAGGAGTAGGTTGAAATTTGAAAATTTGGTATATTTTTTATTTTTTTAAGTATGGTATTGGCATAATGGGTTGTTTCGTTGTCATAGGCATATGCTCCTGTGCTTGCAAAGAGACATTGATTTCTGGCAATTTTGAAGTTCGAAAAGAATCTTGTTGAATTGTATGATAACCTCAAAATTCCTTCGACACCATTTGGTCTTGCTATAATTGAGAATATGGTAGGTGTTTACTAGTGTTTTATTTATGGTTTTTTAGCATGAATTTGATGAGGGAGATTGATTTTGAATGTAGAAATTTATTTGGAATAATTTCTTTTGTTTTAGTTGGGGTCAATGGACAATGCATTTAGTAAGACGTTGAAGGAGGTGCAAGGGAGTGATTTACGTTTCCAGGGTTTTCATATTGAGCAACCTGTATCTCACAATGAGGAGTGCGTACAGTACGACTGCGGTGTGTATGTGATGAAGATGCTTCTGCAAGAATATGTGCCTGAAGTTCTAAGTCGACGGACAGATGATAAAATAGATGATTTGGAACTTGGGAAATGTGTAAGGAGTGGACCAACTAATGTATGTAGTTATTTATTCAATATATTTTGCTAAAGTATCTTTTTGTTTTTTTTTACTACAATGTAACATTTGTATTAATTGTTCTGTTTGTGTCCTAGGTGGCGACCAAGTTGGATAGGCAACTTATTGCAGGTAGAATATTGACTTCCGGCATTAATAGAGTAAGAGATAATCAAATTGAAAAGGCATACAAATGGTAGTGAAAGGAGTAGGGATATATACGGTATGTGTGAAGTCTTGTAGAACAATATTATATTGATATTCCTCATCAGCCATTTCTTTTGATTGTATTCCCCGTAAATTCCAAGGTTTTATATTGCAATTGCCTTCAAATAACAAAATCAATTAATATAAAATAGCACTATGAAAGAAAGCAAATAATTGTAAGAACTTAAAAAATAAATAACTAGGGTGGCATTTGGTTGCAAAACAAACATGGAATGGAAATTTTGATTATTTTGTTTAGTAGAGATATTGAAATGAGTTATGGAATAGAATGCACTTTATATCTTTTTTAGTAAAATACCCTTACTTTACTTTTGTAAATAATTTTCAAATTATCATTATTTTTTAATGTTAGTTTTTATTATATACACCATTTTTTGAATATATTATACTATATTTTATGTATAATAAACAATTTTTTTTACTACAAAATTCATAAAAAATATTTTATTTAGTTTTAATTAATTAAATTTTAGATGCGTCAATATTGAAAAAATATATATAGTTCTTTTTAGATAATAGGACAATTTAATTTTAGAAAATAAATAAATGTTATGTATATACTTATTGATATCCAATATAAGATATATTAAATAAATATATATTTTTAGAGGAATACATTTTACTTGAGAGAACCAATATTTATTGAACATCTTACAAATAAAATAAAAATTCAAGCAAAGAGAAAATAAATAATTATTTAAGGAATATACTGGACATTCAATTTAATGTAGAGAGTGAAGAAAAAATCAGTATAAATAGGTTTTTGAGTGGCATATAATGGATACAATTAAAGAAAAAAAAAAGAGTAAAAATGAGATAAAAAAATGAATTAATTTAGGAATTCCATTTCCAAACATTTTTAAATGGAATAAAAATTCTTCCATTTCAATGTTTAGTAATCCCTTTGGAAAAAACATTCTTGCAAAATATGAAACCAAACGAAGGAATAGGAATCTATTCAATTCCATTCCAGAAAATTTGTACCAAGCAAACATTCCCTAGGGATTTTAATTTCATCAACTTTTTAGTTTATCATGTAAATGGTGATCAAGCATTCACAAGCAATAAGAACGGATAAAATAATTTAAAATATAACTGAATAAAGAATCATGAATTCCTCATAGAAATTAACAAAGATCCAAGTGGTTACATTGAAAACCCTAGAAAATAAAATTAGGTCATGTTTATCATTAAAAAATCCTTAAAAAAGAAACTAACATAAATTAAAGATAAATAGAAAAGATAAGAACTCTATGCCAATCCAAGTTCCTCTCCAAAGTAATCCCAATGCTCTTCTTCCAGTCTATGTCTGCAAAAAGTACCTCTTGTCTCTCAAAAATCGTGATTTAAATTGGATTAGGGTTTCTCCAAAACATGAAATGACCCAAAAACCCTTCATTTAGTTGTATGTGATTTTCACACTTTTACACAGCTCATACGGTCGCAAGAGGTGTTTTTTTGCCGTCGCACGATTACAATATAAATGGCTATATTCTCTGGAATTGCGGCCTCATAATACTCTTCCTGCCGTCGCAGGAATACCTTGTAAATGCCCATGTTCGCTGGACTTGCGGCCGCAGACTCCTATTCCTGCGGTCGTAGGAATACCTTTTAAATGCCTATGTTCTCTGGACTTGCAACCACAGAATCCTATTCCTGCGGTCGTAGTAATTGCGTAGGAATGCTTTTCTTCACTGGAATTGCGGCCGCAGAGTACTCTCCCTGCGGTCACAGAATTCAGCCATAGAAATGCGTATGTTGTCTGGACTTACGGTCGCAGAATCCTATTCCTGCGGTCGTAGGAATTCCCTAGGAATGCTTTTCTTCACTGGAATTGCGGCCTCAGCATCTTCTTCCTGCGGTCACAGCAATTGCTCAGAAACACTGTTTTCCACCAAATTTTTTCATTTTGTTGGTTTTTTCACCACGTATGCACACCTATGTCTCCCAAGCCCTTCTATACTTGAAAACATATAGAAAGAAGCGTAAAATAGAACAAAAAACAACATTGTTCCTGAACCTAAAAACACACAGATTAATGAGTCTAAAACTCGTTTATCAACCTTCCCCGATTTTTTACTTTGGAATGGGACGATGGAGTAGTTAAATAAAAGGAATAAAGTTGCTAATTTTGGTTGATTTGGAATTGAGGTTTATATGCCACCCAGTTAGAACAATTTCAACTTTAGAACTGACTGTAGAGGGGTGATAGAATATCAATTGATTGGCATTAAATTTTGTTGGAGTTAGGAATCCATGAACATCCTGGTGATTAGTCAATTAGCATACTTTAAAATAGGATTATAATTGCTTGTACGTTTTCATATAACTAACCTCAATAAAATAAGTAAGTCATTTATAAAAAAACATAAAAGGTGTAATGCACATATGGTGACTTGGTTAGGTAACTTGGTGATAGGAGAGTCTGCCCACCAAAAATAAATGATGATTTATACAAATAACACCTCGGAAGATGAGCTAAATTGTTGGGAAACATGTAAACTCTTATGTTGTTAAGCAACGAACGTACTACAATGATTTGTTTATTAATAACCCTTGTCTGTGTTTATTTGGCCAATTAGTTGTAGCCTTATTAGGGCTATGATGTGAATATTCATCCCCATCATCACACAGAAATATGAGAATAATAGATTTGTATAATATGTGAATTTTTTTTATGCAATATCAATGAAGTTATAATTCGTATCACTGGGATTTAACGTTAACACATTAAGAGAGCAGAGTGCACATATATATATATATTTAAAATGAACATAAACGAATAGGAGGTTCAGAAGAATGTAAATGGGAAAAATAAATAAAGAAAAAAATCAGATTTGAAGGGGTTAGGTGAGTTATTACAGTAATTATTAACGAAAATTTTAGTATTAGTTCTGCCTCCTTTAGTGAATTGTACACTTGGCAATGTAAAATAGAAAAGGCCTAATAAGTGGATGGGATTATTTTTGGGAGCAAAGGTTTGTAAATTTCTATGTTGAAACATGTCAAAGGCGTACGTTATTCGACATTGATTCTCCTTCGTCATTATCAACTTCAACCCCTTTCGAGTTTGTCTCCTAACATAAAAAGAAAAGTGGTCAGTTTTTTATAATATGCCTATCGACTTTGATCGATGACGGTGATTAGAAAACTCATAAAATAAAGAGTTGTAGAATGGGATGTACTACCATTTCCTTTTGGACAGTTTGAAGGATTCCTTTGTATTCCTCCACGGCATGGGCATTAGTTGTAATTTGGTGTATTAGTCTTTCACCAAAGCCCTCCATATTGTTTAGGAGTTGTTCCCGTCTTTCTCTTTTTGTCTAGGTCGCACGGTATATATAATGAGATATATGTTACATTAAAAAGTTGAACCATATAATGTAAATAATATAAAAACTTGTACCTCCAAACCACATTGCGGAAGAGGATTCTCCAAACTAGTTTTGAAGTTACTAGTGATTGTTGGATTTGTTTCCTGCGAAAGAAGTAGATAGTAGCAAAACATTTGAATCACTTTTTGGATATGTTAAATAACCCAACTCCTAAGTAATAATTAAACAATTTTTTTGTTGTGCAAACAACTATTTTTTGTTGTTTTACCTTTATCTTATTGGTTGTGCTCAAAACTTGATTTCTATATATATCCATACTCTTCACTGTTGTCTCCTCCAGGAAATGTTCTGCATTTTTTCCAGTCAAACACCACGGCTTCGTAATAATGACTAGCTTCTCCTTGTAGAGCATTGACTTTGGGGGGAGCTTTGGAATACACACACACTTGACACGAGTTGATTGCCTAGTGACTCGCTCCGCCAAATACCACTCTCCACTGTCTGGTCAATTACTAGTATCCGACACGTATTCACTTCATCACTTTGGGCTACATAGTAAGGGTGGATGTCATCTTCTCCCCATGGACACCAATCAACCGAATCATCATTAGGTATGTTTGTTTGTTAGTTCCCAGTATTAAGTTGTATTTTACGGTCCCCATCTTCCCTATTTAACCTGATAAAGATATTTAGATCTTCGTTACCTCTTCCAATGTCAGGCGACTTAATTTTCCTCTATAGTACTTCAACAAAACATAACGATCCATTGTCGGGGGTGGGCAATGACACCATAGTAGACTACGCGGGAAGACTTTTGACGATATTGATTGGGGTGTGACACGAAGACATGGGAGGTTCTCTCTCCCCCAGACCTGCCAGGTTGAAATAAAAAAGAATTGGCTATGTGTTGTAATTCAATATACAAAACACATGTCAAAACTAGTTTAAAAATGAACTTGACATTTAATATTGAACTTGTATTTACCTCCCAAGTTTTCCAGAGTCTTCCTATGCAGTATGTATTATGTCTGCACAAGTCATCCATTTGTTGGTATGCGAAAGCCAACCCAGCACCACCCCAATTGAAATTAGGTATGTCTGCAATACATTCTAAAGAAGGAATGTAGTATAGGTGGACCATGTTGTTACGACGTGCAAACAGAGTTGATCCCAATAGTGCTAATATGAACACCCTAGCAAGTCTATCACAATCTTTTCCAGTATTCAAAGGCATGTTCTTATAAACAGAGTGCAGCCAACTAACTTCCACTCTACTTTTTTTGAGGAGTGACAAAGGTTCTCCAACCAAGGTCCTCAACAAATTTGGGTTTCTATGCACCCTCTTGTTCATTTTCAGAACTTTCCCGTACACCGGTAGACCAGAAATTGCACTAAAATCTGTAGGAGTTAACGTCATCTCCCCGAAATCTTCAAAAATTAATGTGTGTATTGTATCCCACCGTTTTGATGCCAGCGCTTGAATGAGTGGAACATCAATCTTAAACCGATTGATTCCATCAACTAGGGCATGCATACTAGCAACTCTAATTCGTTCTCTAACTGGCGACGGTAGGATATTATACCACTTCAACACAAGTAGAGAATTCCCTGCTCCTGTAATGTCCAGTAAATTTGTCTGGATTTATAACATATGTTAGTGGATTGATTGAATAACGTTAGTGGTTTTAAAACATTAAATATGCAACACTGTATCAATAAACGACAATAAACATTAAATTGCCCCCTCAATCACAAAAACCCAGTTGAAAGTATCAATATTTACCTTTTGTGATATGTGGGAATCCTCATTCAATCGCACTGTGGTCAAAGAATTCTTACAGAGTGATGTTTTTTGCCACCGAATACCATGTTGGCCTTGTCGGACAGCTGATTCATGGCTGAGGACTTTTCTTGTCATGTAGGAATCTATTTTCCTTTGGTTGGTTGAGGAGGTACTTACGACTTCCTCATTTGTTCCATACTAGACTTTGCTCATGTCCTTTTCATCTTCTGTTTCGCATAAGCTGTGTCTGCGCTTCATTTGGTATGGTATTTGCACAATGCGACATCACAAATTAATAAAACAGGGGTCCAATAATAAGTTTAACACCTAGATTGTAAAATTCTTCAGTCGTGTAATAACAAATAAGAAAAAGCAGGGGTTCTGATTCAAAAAATAAAGTTTAAAACAATTATTGTTATCATTAAGAAAATCTAGAACCACGTTCATAAATAAATAAAAAAATACGTTTTACTTGATGAAACATTATAACACAAATTATATAAAACCATAACGATGTTAACAAATGCATTCAATGCTTACATGGTTCGGTGGTCGGTTAGGAGGAGGCCGGTGTGAATAATAGGCTGAAGTGCACACCAATGGAGACTTGTGAACCTTAACAAGGGACGGTAAATCCGTGTCTCTTTTGAAATGGGAGTAAATTTTTGTCGAATGTACCACGAAAAGTGGATGATGAAAATACTTCAGATATTAAATTCACGTGCCTACCTCAGCAGTCGACCATGGCAAGCATTGATGAGGACTATGAAGAGGGTCTCGATGTGTAGATGCTGAAGATGGAGAGGATAGGTCATTGACAACTTATTTGGCCAATTTATGATTGGGCTTCTGCAATAAATGCTGAAAGACTTTAGTTTACAAACACACCTTTTGTTTAAAAAATTTATGGGCCTATTCTCTTTTAAATATTTGGTACCATGTTACGGGTGTTGACGCGGTTCTTCGCCAACAGGTAATTAAGAGAAAGAGAGGAAGGGATTAGTGCCAAATATAGAACCGTAACAGATATAAGATCTTAGTGAATGAAATAAGTGACTCAAGACACGTTTTTTGAGTGGTTCAAAGGTTAAAATCCTTCTACTCCACTAGTCAATATTATTGATATATTTTGGGTATTTGGTTACAAAGTATATCTCTCTAGAGGCTATTTTTTCCAACCCTTATCAACTCCCAGGGTCTCCATATTTATAGGAGAAGGCACCTGGAAGTTGGTAAGGAGGTCATCCCGTGACCTTCTTATTTGTCATATCAACTCTGTGACACTCATGATTAATTCCTAAACCTGACACATAAGTATGGTCAAATCGATAGGTAAGGAGATAATGGGCTGCACGGCCCAACCCAGCCGTGGGTGTCTGAACACGCACGTTCCTGCAGCGTGTCCGAGAAGTCAGGGAGATATCGGACACGTGATGTCAGATATATGCACGTTTATCTTGCGTGTGTTGACTTTACAAGGGGTCATAGCCTCCATATCTAGCTCGTACCACGAGCTGTGCATTTGACCCGACCTTCGACCTTCCGATTCCTTACTCCAGTCTTGGGAGTCTTGGCGAGTCCTTGAGGATTCCTCGAGCTAAGGGGGGTACGACCTCAAGACAGGAGCTCCGACCTGGGGGATGCTTATGGACTAACCATGATTAGTCCGAAGCTCGGCCTGCTAATCAGCCCGTGGGAAAATCAGGGCGTACAACGGGCCTGCTCCTATTTTCTGTTTATTAATTTTTTTTTAAACTTCAAACATGTAAACCAATTAACTAAACAGAAATAAAAATAAATAAAGTTTTTTTTCCCATTCTTTGTTACCTGTTCATTTCCAGGACTTCCCTTCTTCTTTCTTCTGCGTCTTCTTCTTCTTTTTATTCATTACTAGCCACCCAGTTCAGCACATCTTGCTGGATAGAGGTACAAGGCTGAGGGAGCAGCGGCGAGGACGAGCACGCAGCAACAAGGTTGGACCACAGAGTTGATGTTGTACAACGGTGAGGTTGGATATGGCTGGGTTTAATTTTTTTTCAACAAAACCCAGATCTAGCTTTATTGTTTGTTCTTAGTAAGCCTCTCTTCTTCTCATTCACTAATTCTCTTTCTCTAACATATGTTTTTTTTTCAACTATTTATGGCCTTCGACTTCGACTGTGATGGGGTTGGATTTATGGGCTTCGATATCTCTGTTTTGCTAGTTTACTACTTTCTACATATACTCTACTTGGTAGTGATTGATCTAGAGAAGATAAACCATGTATTGAAACACGTTATGGCTACATAAGGTGATGGGTACGGGAATCTAAGTTAATTACTGTATCAATGAACAGTTGATATAATTTAGGTTTAACTCTGTTATCTACTTCAGTGAGAGAGAACTCTGTTATTGTCCTTCCCATCCTTTTTTAAACTATATATTAAGTGTATAAAGGCTTGCTGCACTCTGTAGATCAAGTAGTGCACTAACCATGGTTATATCTGACTTTATTCTACTTAGGCCACTTTTAAAAGTTTGGACATAGTGAAAGAGGAAAAAAGGTAGTTCTAGTATGGCCTACTCTTGTATTTGAACTACATTTATTTTTATTTTTGAGGACTTCTTTTATGAACTACTTTAATTTTTTTAGCAAAGTCAACTTTTGTAAGAAGACACATTGAAGCAATTTGTCTTTTATGAACAAGGCGTGAATCGGCTAGCAGTGAAGGCTAGGTGGCTGTGGTGTTGGCTTCAATTTGATTTTTATTTTTTCATTTCAAATGTGATTGGTGTATTTTCTAGTTTTCAGTATACTCCAGCATAATTATTGTAATTTTTTGGATAAGATTTTGCCAATTTGATGTATTACATTCAGTTAAAATTTAATCTTTTTGATTTGTAATTTTTGAATTTTTTTATGACATTTCGAATGGAACAATGCCCGTTGCTATATGAACCTACAGAAACTGATATTTCTCGTCTTTGTATCATAGAGCTATGGAATGCCCGTTCACGTAGAGTTCAGAAAATAAATAATAAAAATATGTTTACCTATTATAAGGTAAAGGCTATTTAATATCAGCATAAGTATAGTTGCAAAATATAAATAACATGCAACCATTAAAGAGCCTGAGACTCTATTTTTATCATTATAAGACCATGACAGACCTCCATATCAGTAGAAATGCTGACCAAGTATTCCGCATATGAGTTTTGCTACAAATTTATAACATAGTGTTCAATATTAACAACAATACAAAAAAATTTCTAATATCACTCAACAAAACATTTTGTAATTATGGTGTGAATCTAACTTTGAGAAATCCTATTACTCCACCAATTTGAACCGTAGTCATATGGTTCTTCATCTACCACGCAATATGGTCACCAATCACTAAGCTTTGAAGTCAAACTCTCTTCCTTGACTGCCTCCCACTTCATCTTCTTCAAAATTGAATGTTTTTTTTTCTGGCCATTGATGACCGCCCTCTTCATGATTTGCATATTCGTCATCTTCTTCATTTTTGGAATCTTCGGAATAGACACACTGTTCCTTTCCCTTAAGTCTTTTAGGGCATGTTAACTTGTTGTGACCAGCCTTTTTGCATAAACTACATTTCCTACCGACACTATTTCTTGTTCCTGCTATTTTCCCAGTCCCCTTAGATTTGATGAATTATGAGTCTTGCACAATGAAATGGGAAGCCCTATGCATAGGGAGGTTGGACGTGCAACTATCTCCACCAATCACTAAAGCTTCTTTCAATGTTGCACAAATTCGATCAATTTCGAGTGTAGCCATACGATGTGCATAGTCGGTCCTACTCGCGAGGAAGGCAACCTCATTCATTCAATTACTTATTTGTCCAAACCTAGCCTTTTGGAGCGTGGTTTTATCAATATAAATACAACTATCATTCCAAATTGAACTCTCTCCCGACCGAGCTTCAATTGTCCACTGCGTCACAATAAGTGACTTTGGCATGTGTCCCATGTCTAGGTGCTTCATTACGACAAACATATGCCTACATGGTATCCCAAACGTAAGAAAATATTGGCATTCACAGACAAAAAAGTCATGAGACAAAGTTTCATAGACTGCCCGACTTGGTCCCCAACGAAACTTGTGGAGTTTCATCATTATAGCACCCTCCATGATGTTTTTGTGAGTACAGTGTAGTTGCCATCCTTTGACATTTGTCGTCTAACCTTAAAAAACATATTCCTTGTATATATTCTTAAAAGTTCTTCCTCCATAACTGGTAAGTTCGTCACTCCTAATTGTGGTGATGTGTGCAGTGACTAATAATCATCGGTTGCTTCGCGAGGCCTAACCCATGAAAGGGCCATGTCAAGGGCTCGCACAAATTCATATAGCTTCAACTTCTGGTTCAATTTTTTCTTTAGAACGACATTAATACCTTCGTTACGTTGGGTGGTTGACATGCCACAGAAAAAGTTCCCTCTTAAGTAGGTCTCTGCCCATTTATGTCTTGTATTGTACAATTTAGCACCATACTTCTTTCCTTGCAACCCATACTGTATCATAACTTCATTGAATTTCTCCTCAAACTCGTCAACATCATAATACTTGAACACCAGCTTTGTTAGGCTTTCGCTGAAACTTGGGTCCTTCATCTTCTTAACAGCTTTGTTGTGCATGTGCCAATAACAGAGGCAGTGGGTTGCATTTGGGATCAAAGCCTCTATTGCTGTTGCAATCGCCTCATCGCCATCGGTGACAACAGTTTTGGGTTGAGCCTCATCCATCATTCTAAAAAGGCTCGTGTCGCCCACATGTAGCTGCTTGCAGACTCATTTGCGATAATTGCAAGGCCTAGTATGGTAGTCCTAAAATGGTTGTTGACTCCCACCCATATAAGTAACAGTTTTCCATAACTATTGGTCTTATATGTTGAGTCAAATGCGATTGCATGTCCATACATTTCATAGTCCAATCTTGACTTCCTGTCCGCCCAAAACAAGTTCAAAAGTCGTCTTTTGTTGTCGTACGAGAATATTCCATAAAATCTTGAGTCGTGATCAACTTTATGCTCTAGATACCCGACAGCACGACCCGCGTCCGATCCTGCAAACTGCACATTTGTTGCAGCAGACATACGGTTGTACAGGTCTTTCACCGTGAATGACAACTTATGATAACCCCCCGCCTTGTCGGCCATGTATGACATTATGTGGCATATTCTAACAACTGCATCCTTCATTGACTTCGCCTGCTGAAGATCACCAGGTGACACAAACCTATTGGACTGTAGAAACTGCTTGTGGTCATCGATGGTGACCGGATGTGAGTGTTATGTTAAGAACTCCTTGCAACTCCTTTTACCACTACACTTAATCAGATTAACCCGGAATGAAACCTTACAACAGACTCTGTTAATTTTCTTCGGTTCCGTTTTTTTATCTCGCCTATTTAAATTTGCCTCTAACCTAGACCCTTCCCTAGAGCACACCCACTCTCGCTCGCGAATCTGGCCAGCGCTATTCTTCCTCATGTGACCCTTTCGAATGCTAAATCCAATCACTCTTCCATATGCATATATAAATTCCTCTGCAAGGTCCAGTGTCTCAAAAACATGGCCTATTAGGGTGTTCTTACTCAATTCTAGTGGGTTTTCAAAGATTCTGTACTTTGAAAAAATTCCCTCTCCTTCCTCACCCAACATAGTTGGGTCCTCAGAATCTGCCAAATCCGATCCTGCAAACGTTCGTGGTTCAAAATTATTTTCTCCATATAGTTGTTCTATTTCTTCCATTTCCTTGATCTGCAATTCCCCATCCACATTCTCTTCTCCATTATAAAAAACCATTTCACTCCCCGCCCTGTTAAATATAACCAAAATAAAGGATTTCAGTGTTAAATAGTGTATAAATAAATTAACTCCTACTATGAGTTTATCTGAGGAGGTATACTTTCACATAGATATCAATATAAAACAATCGTATCACATTTACTGATTACATATATTTTGTTTAATAATCTTGTAATATTTATTTGCCTTATTGTTGTTGATTATAAAAGAAGTAATTACCTGTTGATCCAATAAAGTAGTTATAAGATGTTGGTTAATATTTTCCTATTTTCATTTTGTACCTATAGAAGTTGAGTTACATTAGGTTTCACTCCCGACATTAAAAATAACTACAACTATTTTCTGAACATTTACCTGACATATGAGAAATCCAAGCTATTCATGAATTTATAGTTGAATACCATCTCTACACCCCAATTTGAATCCACATACAACTTATTTATTCCCTTTGTTAATGGCAGACATAACCTATTAATAAAATTCTTGTTTTTAACTGTTGATTCAACTAAATTATAATTAGCAAGATTTATCATGTCTTTTTAACTAACTTCAGTCATATGCTAACATATTGTAACTCAGTATAAACTTTACCAATTTTTAAATTTTATGTTTACCTTTGGTTAATGTGAAACGTTCAACAACTCTAGAGGATTCCATTTTTTAAAGAGAAATCATGCATTGTAATGTTTAATCAATTCCACAAAAAAATTGGTAATGAGGTTAAAAATTACAATGAATATCAACGTTTTTAATAATCTTGAAGAGTATATGGTGTCTGTAAAGGTTAACTACATTGTAATTTTATAAATAAGGTGGGAGGCATATAACCTGGGATGGAGTCCTTGAAAGCGATTTTCAAGGGCCCTCTTTTCGCTGATTAACTCCACATTGATTCACAGAGGACTTGGGCTGAATCCATGCAACATTGTTACAATTATTAAAGTTTTTTTGTTTTTTTTTCTGGTATGAGGAAGACAAACACGAATGAGTTGTGCCTTTGTTAATGTTTGGGTTAGAGTGTAGGATAAAAAAATTAATGAACAAGAAAAATATTTAATTTCGTTTAATTACTCCTACAGTCATTATGACCTATTCTATGAATATTGTCCAATGTATCTCAAAGAAGATCATAATTTTCAATTGTATTAAACCAACGTCTAAACGTTTGATGTAAAAATAACCCAGATCTAGTACCATCATCATCACCTGCCTAATTTTCCAATCCCAAATCATGTCTACCCAATAGTAATCCGCCACATCAATTAAAATTTTATTACTAGTGTAATTGTGTTTTTGATCCTTTATTTTTTTTTTTCGTCACTGGTGGTATATGTCTGAGTTGTGTGTTTCCACCTTCCTTGCTCTCTTAAGAAAGTTATTCACAGTAATAGAAGATACAGCTAATGCTTTAATTTATTTTTCATCATATTGAAAACAAATTCATGTTATTTACGTTTTACCCCATATTTATCTTAGTGGTCTTAGTGGTCACATCCAATAAAAGAGTAAAATAAAGCACGTGTGGTCACTTCCAACAGAGATTGGTTTCTGTATTATTTGTCTGTTGTGGACTGTTCACATGTGATTTCCTATATGTTAAAAGCTGGGCATACTAATAATTTAAGTTTACTGATTACATGTTTTGTCCACTAGTTTGTCCAAGTCTGGCCCGCTTTCCTAGCCTGGATTCCTGCAGCCTCTCTGCTGGGCAGCTTTCGGCAGGGCACAGGTACCGAGAAGACTTTATTCAATGTTTAGGACATTGGACAGTGTAGATGCACATAATAATGTGTTCAATTTTTTTTTTTATTATTGTATTAGCCTTTATTTGACCATTCAAATCCCACGATAATAATAGAGTTTTCCTTCACCCACATAATAAAAGGTTCAGTTTTTTTTATTATTGTATTAGCCTTTATTTGACCATTCAAATCCCATGATAATAATAGAGTTTTCCTTCACCATATACCATACAAATTACTGGGACCCACAGAGGATACTGTTCATCCACCATCCCACTTACGCTTATTTATTCTATAAATAACTAAGGTTTTCTACAATATTATCCCACTGTGATATGTTCAATGTCCCCATGAAAATTAGAGAAAATTTGGAGTGTACCTTATACCCCATCTACACACATCATTTCAATATGTAAATGGATTCTAAATAAGAGATGAAGGAGACGTGGACGCCTGAAGAATTTCAATGCACAAAATGTTTCCGGCTTAACCATTTTCAAATTGGTAAAGTAAGATTTCCAACTATGTTACACATTTCTATTTCAATCCTAACGTCTGCTTTATATAGGCACAACAATCGACCTATAGGGGTGACTAACAATTATGAAGGTTATTCAAGTAGATTTACTTTCCCACATTTTTTTAGCATCTAAACAAATAAACTTATATAAGGTGGCCTCGGCCACACTGCTTCCCCAGCAGCACAAAAATTCACCTAGCCGGCAAGCCTATAAGAATTAGTAGGTGGTGGTATAGGTTGTGATGCTGATGAAAATGATGACCTCTATGAAGGCCGTGGAGTATCCGCAACAATTATGTCATGTAATTTCTATAATATGTTTAATATGCAACCTTTAGTATCAAATAAGGTAATCTTTATATGTAGTATTTTATTTTATTTTTGTAGAAGTATTTCTATTAAGCATTACCTCCATGTATTATCATATGAGAATGCAAATTAATAGTTGTAGATGTTTTCTTATCTATGGATAAGAGGTATAAAATGTTTGTACAATGTAAATGTTTGTAATATTAAAAATTGCCAAAATAATGAATAAAAGTACATGGACAACAAGATTTTTGAACTTTATTTCAGGTACTTTAATTTGTTAGATTTTTTCCAAAACCTACAAGAGGTTCGCTACCCCTGTATATATAGGCTCTCAATAGTCGGGCAAATGTCAAATACCCTTTATATTTCTTAAGCACTTCCTTAGCTACACGATTGAAACATATACAAATAGACAGCTTTAATGATGGAATGGCACAAGTCCCGCCTCCGTATCAGGCGAGACATCATCCAGGTGCCATAATTAACTGTAATTATTGGAATATTAGCCACAATAAACAATTAAATTTCCAAACTAAAATCTTAGAGCACTCCCATCCGGTGAGGTATATTACCAAAATCTGTAAAAAATAGCTACAATCAAGAAAAATGGGTATCCATTGGATGATGTATTTTACAAATATTTTTAGATAAAGCTACAGTACAAAGCTATATCTAATGTACAATATTCATCCTTCAACCCAATATTATAACATTAAAATATATAAGGATATTATTAATAGTTATAAAAAATATTTGAAATGAATAAAAAATGTTTGAAAATATAATATTTAAATGATATAGAGAAAAAAAATAGAGAATCCGATGTATGGTAAAATGTAAAAATTAGAGGTAAAATAGAAAAATGTGTGTTTTGGGGAGGTATTTTAAAAGATGAAGTAGAGCATCGGATGGGAGTGCTCTTACATACTAACTTAACCAAAATATCTTTGTCTCACTTTATAATTAATCATATATTATAGATTACTAAAGATATAAGTATGGATATGGAAACATGTGTAACTGCTCTCATGCACTGTTCATTAACAGTACGAGAGTTTTTAGTACATGGGTGTACATATTAATAAGTTATTTTATATTTGTTATTCTGGCCCATGTGTGTTTGAAACACGTGTAAAAAATAAAATCCATACATCACCCCATCAGTACTACTAATATACTATACTTCCAATTAAGTATCACTACCTACATTATCTTCTAATAAACCACTGAAGAAAACACACAGATGAAGGTGGAAGCAATATCACCGAATCCACATTTCCCACTTGTTGTTTAACTTCTCCTCATCACACTGTATGGAGTCAGACTCCTCCATCGATTCATGCAACAGGGAGGTGTTCCCAGAGGAACGAAGACTGCATCGAGGCTCGCCGGATCCAGAGGAGTTCGGACAAATGGAATTTAAAATTGCTCCGGATGATCCTATGGAAAGTGTGAAGGACCTAATGCAGCAGCTCCATGAAAAGGATTTCCAACTGACATTGGAGAGGACTATCCGCCGTAACCTGGAAAAAACAACCTCAGTTTGAAGACAAAGATTGATGCTTTGGAGAAGAAGTTGCAGGAGAGGTCCTCCCACTTCAATATTCATACCGTTCAGGCCTCAATGGACTACAATGATGCCATATCTGACCAGGGGAAGGTAGCCGAGTCATCCTTCCCGGATATAATGCATGACATGGGGGGCGTTAAAAATATTCGACAGGGAAACGTTCCACATACTGGGGATCGACTTGTTCCAAGGCAGTAATTTAACAAAACTCCACAACTAACATCATATTGTTGGATGGTAGTAGGTTGGATGGCAATAGTGTAGTCCCAATTAGGTGTCGTATAAATGTAAAAAAATAAACTGATGGTAAGAAGTTATGGTCTTGTAAGTGGAACTATGATGTTTTTGATGCTTCTGTTCTTCATCCATGTAAACAGTATACCCTTTAATATAATGAACTTTGATTTTGTCAAAAAATGTTGGTAACTAATGATTAAGTGAATGTACAATAATATGGAAAAGTTGGTATTGATAATGATCTTCTCCTATGATTATTGGGATCATATTTGTTGTTATAACCTAATTTGAGTAATTGATGCAAAAGTAATAGTTGGAACACACGTGAGTAAAACAGAATAAGTTAGCATAATTAAAATTTTAAGCAACAATTCTTATTGGTTGATGATTTCCACTATTTAGGTTGATTGTTGAAAAGTTTTTTTTTACCATACTTACATATTAACCTAATAGTCCTTATATACAAGTCATTAGTTTGTGTGACAAGTATATAGTTGCGGTGCACCTATGTTTGTTTAAAGTAGCACTAATTTAATTAATATAAAGGAAAGGCCTACCGAGTGCGTAAAGTGTAAATTCTGATTTACGAGATTTGGCCACCAAATAGAAAAAATTAATTAAGGTAATACTAAGCTTTGTAAACATATGCAAACACAAAGTTTGTATGCTTAACAAGTTAAAATGATGTACAATTGAGTAATAAAATATATTAATTAAATGCATTGGTAGATCAAAAGATCACATTTAAATGCATTTATCATTGTATTATTAATCATAGTTATTAAGTTGGTATAGTTGAACCAACTGTAGATGTAATGGAAGGGTCTTCAATTATGTACAAAGTTAAGGTCAAAAATGACATAATTTGGGGTAGACAAATTTGCGCGGTTCATGCGGTCGCAAGAATGGTTTTATGTGGCCGTAGAACCAGAAGACTTGGGCATTCCAGGACATTCCTGCGACCGCAGGAACAAATTTCTACGGTCGCAGATCCAGTGGGCTATAACAATTGGCGACGTTAATGCGGTCGCAGGAATGGCTTTATTCGACCGCAGCACCAGAATACTTGGGCATTTCCAGGATAGTCCTACGACCGCAGGAACCAATTTCTGCGGTCGCAGATCTAGTGGGCTACAATAATTGGCCACGTTAATGCGGTCGCAGGAATGGTTTTATGCGACCGCAGCACCAAAAAACTTGGGCATTTCCAGGACTTTCCTGCGACTGCACGAACCAATTTCTGCGGTCGCAACTCCAGTGGGTGAGACAAATTGACGAGGTACATGCGGTCGCAAGAATGGATTTATGCGGCCACAGAATGGCGAAATTTTATATAAAAAAATGCATGTATTTAATTAAATAAAAACTTCAGTTTATCATACTCTCTTTCTTATCTCCCTTATTTTCTCACATTCCTCTCCTCTTCTTCACCTAATTTCATATATTCTCTCATTCTCCTTCTCTCTTCAAAATCCATTTTTTCAAGAGGCCCTATCACTCCAAGGTTTTGTAAGTATATTTCTCTTTTAATCTTTGCCAACTTTCTGTCCATCATCATCCACCATTGTAAGTCTCCCTTATCATTTTTTTCTTAAGTTCTACATTGTTTTCTTGAGAAATTTTTCACCATAAGCTAGTGAATCAGAAATTTCTGTGTGGTGTAAACAGATATCTGTTTAGTTTCTGGAGTTTTATGCTATCATTGAACCAATTGTATTGAAGGATTATGTGGATTTGCATTTGTGTTCAGTTTTCTTGATTTTGAATTTGGGAAATTTTGACCTAGTTTTGGATAATATTTTTGTTTGATTATTTGGTGTAATCGAAGTGACATTGCTGAAATTGGGAAGTCTTGATGCTTATTTTTATGTCCAATTTCATTGGGTGATCACTTTATTTGGAGAATTTTGCCATTTTCCAATTCTAACCCATAAATTTGGGGATTTTTAAATTTGAAGGTATTCGTCATTGTTCTTGTGCTTCTTTTGATTGTGGAAAATTATAAATTGAACCTTGATTATAATTGTTGAAATTGGTGCTCTTTTGAGCAAAGGTGACGGTGTGTGCATTATTTTGTGTAGTTTTGGTTGTTGTGTAATAATGTCTACTAGTACAAAAAGAACTAAAACTGGAAAAACGAAAAAACAACAACCACCACCCCCACCCATTCAGAATGAAGAAGACCTAAATTTTGAGGATGTGCCTAGGTTTTCCAACCCAATAGCCAATTCTAGGTACATTCAAGATAAGGAGCGTAGCCTTATTAGGGAGAGAGGTTTTGCCACCAATTGGAAAGATGAGTTTATTGTTCCTTAAGAGTATAAGTCTGTGATTAGAGCCCATAAGTGGGAGGTTTTTTGTGCTCCTCCAATTTCTGTTATCATCCTCGTAGTTCGAGAATTTTATGCTAATGCGTTTCACCATGACTATACATGGGAAACCACTGTTAGGGGAAAAACTGTCAAATTTCACAAAAGTGATATCAACAATTTTTTCAAATTGCCTACCCTAGAAACTGATGAGTATAGGGAATTACTGGACCAACTATGTGAGGAGAGCACTTGGGACACTATCCTGCAAGCTTTAACCCTGCCTGGAACTGAATGGACCTTTAATGGCACACATAGAGTTGGGTTTCCCTTCAATTTGTTGACGAGGGAGAAAAGAGTGTAGCTGTATTTTATTTGTTCAAATTTGACACCCATTGAAGCTTTTACCATTGTCACCCCTAGTAAGGCGGTAATGCTCTATGTTGTCTTACAAGGGAAATCCATAGATGTAGGCAATATTATTGCTTCTAATTTGAATGAGTGTTGTGTCACTGGATATGTGGGGCTGTATTTTCCCAGCCTTGTCACCAGTTTATGTCTGAAAGCAGGGGTCCCCATTAATGAATTAAAGGAGAATTTGCCCCCTCTAGTTTATGATTTGGTGAAGATTAACAATGTGAAAACTTTTTCAGCTGTGTCTAGCGTAGGTACCTCCAGACAGTCCGCTCATCCACCGCAAAGAACTCAGAGCATAAGCCAAAGGATGGACACTTTGGTATCTCAGTTCCAGCAGCACCACTTATGGAGTGTCAATGTGGCGTAGAACCAATATACTTACAACCAAGCCTTTGCTGCTCATTTTGGGATTGACACTAGTGGATTCCCACCATTTCCACAACAGCCCAACTTTGGGTATCCTCCACCTGAGGGGGATGACGAGGCAGGTCCTTCATCGTGAGTCAAGTTAGGTAAGTCTCGTTTCCTTAGCTTTTAATTAAACAGTGGGGACAATGTCTTTTGTAAGTTTGGGGAAGAGAGATTTATTATAGTTATTTGTGTCAGGTTAGTTGAGTCAAGTTTCTGTTTAGTTTGTTGTTTTCTTATAAAGTATTTGGTTTTGTTTGTTAATTGTGTTGTGTGTTAAAGTATCTACAGAGTCTGTGTAATGCCCCAAATTTCCTAATAAGGTTTAGAACTTTGATTAGGAGGCCGGGAGGGCCATAATTGATTTATTATGATATTTGATGATCATATGCATGTCTATGTGAATTATATTATTATACGATGGTGAATGCATGCATATGGGCTCATATGTTAAATGCAAGGGCATTTTGGTAATTTGGCTTGTTGAGGGCATATTTGTAAATTGGGTGCATATTGTAATATGTGAATGAGATTTAATTATTATGGAGATATATTCGAGCTATTCGACATGAGACGGTCATATATAATGGATTTGCGGTTTTGTCATAACGGGGTCAATTTTGGGGTAATAGAAATGTTTATTTGGTGATAGATTGGGAATATTTGAGATCAGGGTGAAATTTTGGAAGTTTCGACTATAGTGTCCCCGGGGGTGTTTTCGGGACCCCGAGCACTAGGTTTTATTTAAGGTTACTTAAGCTTGAAGTAGCTTGACAGATAAGAACATACGTTAGAAACTTCTCGTTCTCTCTCAAAACAATCTGTTTTACCGTTTGAGCCTTTTTGAGGAAATCTTGAGTTCTAGGAGTCGGAATCAAGCGAGGGTCGAGGCGTAGCGATCCTAGGAAAGATTAGAAGCTTCTTAACCGAAGGATTTGATGAGAAATAACCCAATCAAAGGTAATCTAAGTTTGAAGTTTTAAGTTTTTAAAGTTTCTAAGCTTAGAATTGGACTTTGTTAATTGCTGAGTTTTTGGTCGGTTTAAGCTTTGGGTTTTGAGGGTTTTGGAGTATTGGGAAGCTTGGGAACTTTGATTTGATGATTGGGGAATGTTTGGGTATGTTTTTGGAGGATTTGGAGTGCTTGAAACGCGTTTGGGAATGGCCCAGGGTTGGGGGCCGCGGCCCTGTTCTTGTGCGCCGCGGCCCTGGTTCGAAGAAGCAGGTGTCTGGAAGTGAGCCTTGCTGGGCACCGCGGCCCTTGATGGAGGGCGCCGCGGCCCTTGCCTCAGAGAACCCTGGGGGCCGCGGCCCAAGGTGCTAGGGCCGCAACCCTTGCCTTGTTTTTACCCCGTTTGCTCGTTTTGACCCCGGGAACTTAGCTATGGGCCTCGGGAGTGTCCCTACTACTTGGATTAGTTTGGATTGATCTCTTGGGGGCTAGATGTTGGTGTGAAACCTTTGATTATCATGTTATTGATGGTGTTCCATATTTGGTTATGATTAGGTGACCGCTAAGGGTTTAAAGGTTGATCGTTCTCAAGGATCGTTCTTATATCGGTACTAGCTCGAATCTGAGGTAAGAAAACTGCACCCTGTGTATATGTGACATGCATGGCTATTATGGATGCATGTTGGTTGATTATTGAGCATGACATGCATGGCTGTTATGATGCATGTTGATTGGCTATTGAGTATGACATGCATGGCTATGATTGATGCATGTTGGACGTTTAAATGTAAACATTGTTAGCATAATGAATGCTTGGCAAACCTTGCCCATTTTCATATGACTGTTGTTGAGGCATGCTGGATAATTAAGTGTGATGCATGTAATGCATGAGAAACATGTGATAGGGCATGCCATGAACGATGAATATGGGATTGGTCAGAGCTTGAGTCTCTGAGTTTGTGCATGATCATGACTGTGCTAGAAACTGTTTAGTAAGCATGCTGAATGCCCTATTCTTGGATAACTGGCATATGATACATATTGATAGCATTGCTTACTTGTGTATGGTACTGACTAACTAGTCAGATCAACAAAAGTGTTAGTATCAGCTGTGAAGCTGTGACTTACTTGTCAGGTTCGGCAGTGATACTGGACACAGGTCAGGAAGCCCTGACTTACTTGTCAGAACGGCCTTAGCATGAATCACGCAAGCCAACAGAGATTAGATCTAATCGATTACTAGCATTGAATGACTCAAGGAGCATTAATGCCTGACCGACCCTGAGGGTCGATGAATAAACAGAGCTTGAAGGCTAGTGGCTTACCTATCAACCACTCTCTTGCTAGAAAACAGAGCTTGAAGGCTAGTGGCTTACCTATCAGCCACTCTCTTGCTAGAAAACAGAGCTTGGAGGCTAGTGGCTTACCTAGCAGCCACTCTCCCGCTAGAAAAGAGAGCTTGGAGGCTAGTGGCTTATGTAACAGCCACTCTCCCGCTAAAATCATGTGATGTGCACCCATTGGTTTGAAAGCTTTATATTCAGTGTGATTATATTGATAATCATTTGATAATGTTTATGAAAAGTGTTATGTTTTCTTGCTGGGCTTCGGCTCACGGGTGCTATGTGGTGCAGGTAAAGGCAAGAGGAAGCTAGACCATCCTTGAGTTTGAGGGTTTAGGTGATGAAGTGTACATATGCAGCTGCTCGTCCGTCACTGCCGAGGTTTAAAGTGGAACTAGGGTTGAACCTTGTTTTGCCGCTTAGAATGGCCTGTTGTAAATATTTTCTGTAATAAAATCTGAATTGTATTTTCGGGATCCCAATGTATATGTTAAATGTTCTAGTGAAACGTTATATCTTAACCAAAATGTTTAATCCCTAAACCGCTAATCATACTTAGATCACGATTTTGGCCAAATGACTCGATTAGCGAGTTTAGCACTATTTACAAGGCACACCGTAACGGTCCCAGGAGTTGGGGCGTTACAGTCTGTCGAATAAAGATAACAATGATTTACTCCATGAGAATAAGTGAATGACTTGTAATATAAATTGAGCAAAATATATTTGATTTTATATAAAAAAAAAATTTGTGTGCTTGGTTTGACCACTTCTTTGGATTGCTTTATGAAATTGGTAAAATTGAATATTTGATCATGATTGGTAAATTCTTGCATTTAAATGTATGTACACTTGCTGAATTTTGAATGTGAAAAGAATGTATGAAAAATTATAGAACTTGCTTGCTTGTTATTTGAGGCGAAATCATAGACAATGCATGTTTAGGAAAATGATTTAGGCAATTTTTTTTTTTCAGAACGTTTGAACCTTTCAAGCCAACCTTCATTAATTTATCCCTAGTTACCCTTTTTTAGCCTAAAAGAATATCTTTTTATTGTTAAACACTTATTTTGAGCCTAATTGAACAGTTTATTATTTTCCATTCCCATGATTTATACCATAAGCATATATATATATATATAAATGGAGATTGATTTGTAATGGGTGTTATTTTGTGATTTGGTTGTGACAATAGAAAAATAAAATAAAAAGATCGAGAGAAAAATTCAAAAATTCAAAAATAAAAATTAAACTACACTTCTTATGTTTGCTCGCATTGAAAAACATAAGTTGGGGGAAGTGTAGTTAAAAAAAAAAAGAATTATGGAGTGTCGGTGTCAGTTTTTCTCAATCTTGGAAAATGAAGAGAAATTTTGGGTTGTATTCGACTATCATGTGAATATCAAGGGTGGTTTGGTTGGGATTGTATGCTTACCGTATAAATGAGCCTAAATGACCATCTTATCCACTGTTACCCAAGCCTTTCAATACAAGCTTTAAAAGACCTTTTGATTCTTGAACATGCATTGATTTATATTAGTGGAGAATAATAAGTTAGCAAGCATATGGAAATATGAGATTTGATAGATTGATGGTGAGAATTCAGCATGTGTAAATTATTTTAAATGTGTGTTAATTACTGTTCATGAGTGAGTAGACAGAAATTACCAATGAGTTAGGGTAAATTGAAGAAGTGGTTGAATTGAAAATCTAGATTAATTGTCAGTTATTTTGTGACAATTTTATATGCTTCTCATTCATTAATTTTTTAGGTTTAAAAATTGTGGTTATCTTGATTCATTTGTTTGGTGTATGTATTTATTTGTTAAGTTTGTCTTCAGTCTTGTTTTCTCTGCACGAGGGTGAGCAAATGTTAAGTGAGTTTTACACTCATTTATCTATGTGTTTTTAGGTTAAGTGTTAGGGGTTTAGTTTTGTTTTGTTCTATTTTACGCTTGTTTTTATGTGTTTCAGGTGTCCAAGGGATTAGGTGACTTAGGTGTAGAAGCATGATGGAAATAACGACAAAAGAACAAAAGTTGGGGGAAAACGGTGTTTCAGGCCACTTTCTGCGACTGCAGGAAAAGGATTTTGCGGCCTAGACTGAGAGAAAAGAAGGAACTTTTGCAGACCTAGACTGAGAGAAGAGGAGTGGGATCATATTTTGGAGAAGAATTGGGATCAACATAGAGTTATTTTTTCTTCTTCTTATATTTACTTTATGATTAATTTTTTGTTTATGGATTTCTTAATGATGAACAACTACTTTCTGTATTAGGGATTTTAATTGAATCACTGGAAACTATTTTATGAATTAAAGCAAAGTTTTATTTTATTTATTCCTCTATTCACATCTTCTCAGTTTATGTTTATTGTTTGAGAATTGATTGGCCATCAATTTTCATAACCTACACGATTTTGAATCAAAACTTGCAAAGTGAGATTTGGATATGCTATAATTGACTGGACATAAAATTGATCATTCAACTTTCTGTATATGATTATTTATGTGGTTCTTCAGTTATTGTTCTTATTGCCTCCTAATGCTGAATTTCTCATAGAAATATAGAAAATGATTCTTAAGGTTGAGTTTTATATTTCGTAACTTGAATATAAATATATTTTGTTAACTTGCCATCTTAATAAGAATAAAGAATGTAACAAGCATTGATGAATATTAGAGTGGATAGTCGATGAGATTGAATTCCCTAATTTATTTTTCTATTACATTAATTTCTTGAAGTCTTTCTGTTTATTTTTGAATTTATGGTTCTAAGTTTCACTTGTAATTATTTTGTTCATGCATTAAATTTTACATTTTACAAATCAAACATTCCATTAACCAAATAGAAATTATAAATTAATTTTCTGGTAATTGATAAATAGTCTGTGTGGATGATACCCGAATTTACCGATTTTATTACGAATTCCGATTACGTATACTTGCGTAACACAAAAATCTCGCAACATTTTCATTTTTTGCATATTCCCTTTCAAACAAAGATTTAATATGACAGCTGTGATATTTCACATAGGAACCAAATTGAGGTCATTTTCTATGTTCTCCATTCAAGTTGAACAACTAACATTACGAATTTGTCAGGAACAACATGCACACAAGTTAAAATCTCTACAAATGTTAATTTGTACAACTATAAAATATCTTAACATGACTTTCCACTATCCATATATTGTGTTATGTGTTAGAAAGAAATATTCAACTGACTTTTAAAAATTTGAAGTAGATAAAGAGCAAAACGACTCGGTATCGATCCCAAAAAATAACAACTGTCAAACACTCCCCTGTAAATGCACTTAAAATAACTTCTTATTTAATCCCCCCCTCATTCCCTGGTTCTTCGTCTTCTTCCACACATCGAAAGCAAGTTGAACATTGCCCCAAATTTTGTTGTGCGTAGAAGTCACCAGCCCAAGAGCAATGCGAATCCTCTCATTCGCAGAATTAAACTAAAATGAAAATCAATCAATACATATTATAACTGAGTACATCCATATTAAGAAAACTTTTGTAATTAAGGACAAACAAGATTAAAAATTTATTTAACATACCCCTCTTCGACATATATAAAAGACACTTACAACGGAGTGTTTGAAATAGACCTCGTGACGACCCTCAATCCGATTAATGACGTGGATGCCACAGTCATATCCATTTGATTGTTGAAGAACTCCAACATTTTTCTGAACCTGAAAACAGGTGAATGAAAAAGAAGGCCCCATTTTCTCGGCTATTTGGTCAGCAAGTAAGTAATCAAGCTTCTCCATCTGAAGATCAATTAACAAAATCATCAACTTCTAAATTCATGAATATATTACACTCTGACCTTAACTAGTTCTCTTCCAAATTTAACAATAAAACATTTCATTAAAATACCATTCTTATTTTGTAAGTATTAACTTAATCCCACACCAAAATCTAAGTTACACTTACCACCATTTTCACAAGACCACTTCTAGTTGACAACCCATGTTTGTCCAGCATCGAGTCACATATTTCTACAATACCATCACCGATGTGTACTATAAAAAGAGACCAGTGTTCTATTTTGTCATTGTGGATTGGAATAAAAATCTGCAAGTCAGAAACATAACATTACTAATATTTAATATTAGTGTACAAGAGAACAGTACAAAGTTTGTAAGGGGAACATACATGCAGACATTTCTTCAAATCACCAAAGTAAAACTTCCATGCACAATCATCATGACCATTGTCTGGAAATAAACTGTCAATGCTAATTCTAGATACATGTGTTGTGATATAGTTGAATTTAGTATTTATCGGGCCCAAACAACCAAACTAACCAATGGATAGACCAACCTACTGTCAATCTTGTATTCAAATACCAAGCTCTTTTGTCTTCTGCTGACACTAGCAGAGCTGCACGTGTGTTCACCTCGCAAACAACATTCAACACCTACATAAGTAAAAGAATATCAACATAAATTATTAAACCAAAAAACATAACATACTTGAATTAAACATTCATGTGCTCCAACTGTTTATCAAATCTAATTCTCTACTACTAAATGTATATTCAATTTTATGCATAAACCCGACTTTATACAAATAGAGGCAAAATGAGTTTATTATAATATTTCAACAAATTAAAAAGGTTAAGTGTTAAACCTCACCTCACCCATCACCTTCTTACCCGGACCCAAGCTTCTAATCAAATCCCTATTGAGGAAATTAAAATCCGTCTCCACCAATCTTTCACTGCATACAATGAAATTATTTGCTACTTACAATAATTTAGATATATAAATTGTCACTTATTCTCCATAATTATATAAATTTGACTCAAACGAACTTACTTAGGCACAACTGGGTAAAAAATAAATTCAACCAGTGACACAATATCAGGATCGTCAAGTATCAGGGCACTTGCATTAAACAGACCAATCATTTTCATCTGAACATCACCCTTTAATAGTGCAGAGCTAAGTGGCAATGACTGAGAACTATTCTCACCCTACATATACGTAATATTCGGTACTAAAGACAATAATATTGAACAATTCAAAAAAAAAAAAACATATCATCGTTACCTTTCCAATATGGGAACTACCACCTAATGCACCTGCCCGACGATGGCTTGTTCCCTTAACGTCTGTAAATAATGTCATCGGCTTTATCGTACCTACTCTGGCCTTCTGCATTATCCACAATCAAATATAAATATGTCTTCAAAATAATGCTTTTGTATATACAACAGAAATATAAGAACATTCAAATTCAAATTACTTACTTTCATCGACATCTCATGCTGCAGTAGAGTTTCTCCAAATTGGGATGACATCTTAAAAACTTTATCGTCAAATTTTCCCCTCTTCATTCCCCCACAACTACCCTCCGTCTTATGTATAACCTTTTCATTTTTCTTACATATATTAGTAGAACTTACAGAACCAAATTTAATACCACTCAAACCAGAAGAAGAAGTGGGGTGATTCAACTCCCCGGATTGACTTTTACGCTTCGGTACTTCACCACCATGGATATCTCCAAACTTAGTTTCATACTTATTACCCCCTTCAATGAAACGAACTCACTGGATCTCCAAATCAACCCCTATCCCTTCATCATTAATCATTTGGTTCACGAGTTTCGCATCATCGCAATTGCTGCCAAATCTTGTAATCATTTCTCATTCATACATTCTTCGCTCATCATCTCTATGTTTCCTAAGATCAATTAATGTCTGCAAATCACCCATTATAATCTGTACACTATCCTTCACCTCCAGATACTCATTCTGTAGGCTTTCCACAGAGTTTAATATGCGATTAAGAAATAACTCTTCCATACTAAGTCTCCTGAAATTTATCAACTTAAATTTCAACTTTCCTTTATCAATTATGTCATCAAAGCATAACAAAATCAATAACCACTAATATATAACATTTTATAGTTTTAGACTACACAAAGAACAACATCTATACCATTCAATATTAGTTTTACCTCCAAAACTGTGCCCCTCACCTTCACTAAAACTATGAATTTCCCAAGAAAAATTAGATTAATAAACACAAGTTAATGGAAAACTCGCACAGTAACAAACATGACAGAAAATGCTTTTAGATTAAATTGTCCTGATATGAATGAAAATGGGAAAGAATGAAGATCTAAAGTTTGACCTCATATTAATAATAATTAAAACTGCAATAGACACATGGTCCCTTAAAAATGAACAAAAACAGAAACTTAATTATGCAAAACGTTGAACCATTGGACAAACAAACACAAGTTAATTGAGTCTAAATAATGAAGAAAGCCTTGTTCCATAGCAGTGGTCCTCAGTTCTTGGTAAATTACTTTTTCGGGTGGGTTGGGAAGAATGGAGGCAGGAGGTCAGCATGGGCTTTTCTGGTATTTCACATAGCAGCAACAAAAGTCCAAAATCGAAAGAAAATCTGAATAAGATTGCAGAAATTCCCATTGAGAAAATGAGGGGGGGAATTAAAACGAAAACTCTTTCTATGGCTATCTCAGTTTTTCTGTACCATAAGCCTCTCTCGCTCTCTCTCTCTCTCTATATATATATATATATAAATTCTCCTGATAAGTTCCACAAAACCTAAGCTAAACTGTAAGTAACACACTTGCAAGCAAGAAAACTCAACTCAAATAGAAATAAACAAAGAACAAAACAAACCCATATAGCAAAGTAAGAAAATTTTGCATGTATAACACAAAAGGTCCATACTTTGTAGTGGGAAAAAATCATAGACAATATTAAGGTGACGGAGTGAGAACTGAGAGTTATATAAATCAAAATCATAGCATTTGATTTACTATAAATTTAAAAAAAATCATGGGATACCTTGTTTCCACCCTTGTTTTCCCCTGCCGAGGTTGATTTCCACCTTTTCCATTTGTCTTCGCCTCCCTCAATGAAACCCAGAAAATTTCTCTCTTCAGAATGTCTTCTCTTACTTACTGAGGAAGATGATGTTAGGCCCTTGTTATCACTCAATACCCTGCTCTGTATATGTTTTCAGAACTCTATTTTTTTTAAGTAAAATATTTTTCAAAGTTTATCTTTATTTTTTATTTTTTTTACTTTAGCTGAGTGACAGCTTTTGTACTGTATTTTTCATAGAAAAGGTCAATACAGAAACTAATAAATGTAGCGAAATATATATATATAAATCTGACAAAAACTAAAGTAATATATATATATATAAATCTGAGAAAAGCTGTGATGTGATGTGCATTTTAAAAAAAAAATTTAAAGCCGTATCTGGGCGGGCGTTCCGTACGCCCGCACAGAAGAAATACCCTATATATATATTAAAAGTGAATCAGGTGCAATAAGTATTTATTCTGACGCAAATATAAAATAGCTAACAATTTAATAAAGTAAAAATAAGACAAGTGATAAGCTTATGACACCCTACTCACTTATTCTTCCTACAAATTTTAATGACTTTTGTCCTTTCTTTTCTTGCACGTTAACCAATACACAATACCCATTTTAACCAATACACAATACCCATTTTACTCTCTATTCATCTTATCCATTTTACTTCTTTTTTTTTTTCCAGAGATCAATATAATTTTTTAATCTCATATACTTCATAATGGTTAAAACTCGGTCAAGATTTAGTTTTACCTCTCCATTTTGTAAATAAAACTCTAACTCTTGTGTTGTTGCTTTTACGTTTATGTTCTGTGTTGGTTAGTTTTCTTAATGTTGTTTCTATGTAGATTACCTCGTGTTTTGTACTATATATTTTTTAATTTTTTGATGTTGTTTAATTGTTGTTTTCATTTGAGCGTATCAATTAGGGGTGAACATTTGACCCAAAAAACCCGCAAACCCGTCCGACCGACAACCCGAAAACCTGATTTTTTGCAAAACCCGTCGACTTTGGCTGAAATCCGACCTGAACCCGACATGGTTTGGGTTTTAAAATTGAGGACACACGGGTTCGGGTAATCTACTTTCACACCAAAAATTTCGGACTGGATTCGATACCACTTTCCTCCACCCGAAACCCGCAAAACCCGAACTCGATGGACCCGAAACCCGAAAACCCAACTCGTGTGCACCCCTAGTATCGATATCATTTTTATATTCTAAAAATATATTTATTTTCATATGTTTTCATATTATTGTTTAGTAGCTTTAAACCTTTAAGTTTTTTTAAGGTTGAAAATGATAAAAAAAAAAAGGGTGATCCTACTTTTAAGAAACATTTTATTCATTTTTAGATTAGATAAGTTAAGATATTGTTGATGATACACTGCTCTTTTTTTTTGTTATTGGTGCCCAACACCTCTTTCTTTCTCCGTCTCTTTCTTTCTTTCATTCATTCTTCTTCTTCTTCTTTAAATTTTTACAAAAATGTTGCCTTGTTATTGATTTTGTGTTGATCTTGCATTGCCTATACATTTTTTGTATTAGGCCATAGTTGTTATGGTGTTTATTCGAGATTGATTTTGTGGATTGTTTTTCATATTTATGAATTTTCATTTTGTGTGTCATGTTCTTGTGTCACTGTTGACTCTCTAAAGGTAGAACAATGGATGGTTGATTGTGTTGCCTTATTTAAGGGATACCTTGTGTAAACTGTTTTTTTTTTCAATTTCAGTTGCATGTAAAAAAGGAGATTATCATCATCTACTATTTTCAACATTATTTCACTTGATACTATAATTGAATGATCGTTGTTTCTGAGTTTCGTTGTCGTTGCTGATACAATTTCTCAATAAGGTTTTCATATTTGCAATCCTTCGATATAAATACTTCACTTGCGTCGAAATCAGTGTAATTCTTTTTTATCATCTTGTGTTCATTGCTTTGTACCATAATTGGTATTGGATTCCATTCTCTAAAAGGTACATAATCTCAGTTTTTTTAATATTACAGTGTTTTCAGTGGCAATTATACATTTCATATCCCAAGTTCAATAACATAAACACAAAAATAACCGACAACAACACAACATAAACGTTTTGATAAATATAAATTTCAAATTAATCTCTCTGTTTTCACTATATTTTCTATCTTATCTCATTAATTTGAAGTTTTTTTG
Organism: Humulus lupulus; assembly: GCF_963169125.1. Lineage (NCBI taxonomy): Eukaryota > Viridiplantae > Streptophyta > Magnoliopsida > Rosales > Cannabaceae > Humulus > Humulus lupulus. The sequence continues at coordinate 16,992,175 of NC_084801.1, read as the reverse complement.
TCCATCTTTGCTTCCAAATCTTACTAAAAAGTAGTTTTTGATTTTTTTTTCGGGATGAATTTTCATTGATATAGCTTGATGGTGGTCGAAGATGGTGATTTTCCAATTGCTGATCGCCAGTGTTTTTTCACTGTAATGGTTGATTTTGCGTTGTTGCTAATCGACGTTTATGGCAATTTGAGGAACAAGTTTCCGTTTGAGAATTTGCTTACCATTGATGCATCGAGATCTTCTTATGGATTTTATTATTGTTTTTTCTTTCTAAAGCTTGATCGTTGGCATTCATGGAGATCTTTTGTTGATCTTCTCTCGCTAGCATTCATGGAGATCTTCCCTCGCTGGTTGTTGCCATGGCTGGTTACCGAAGCAAAGCTTTTTGCATGCGTGAATGGGCATGTAGCATAGAACGTATTTTTGTAAAATAAATGATTGTTGTCGTATAAATGTTTAAATTGTCGTGTGGTAGTATAAATGTTAATATTCTGCTGTATTTGTCTATTCCAGAAAAAAAAACCCTAAAATATATCATTTTTTATTTTATTTTAGCCCAATCTTCATAAAATGTAAAATATGTGCCAAATTTGATCGGTTATAACAAATTTGGTACAAAACATATAAATTTTCCCTATAATAAATAGAGAAATCACCCAATACACGCTATTTTTAACTTTTATGTTTTTTTTTGTTTCCCATTTATGTATTTTCATTATTATGTTAACATTTTTTTATTTTTCTTTTTACAACTTGCCCTTCCTCGGCACGACTTCTCCTCTACCATTATTCCTTTTTTGTTATCCATATTTTCCACCTTTGACACGTGGTAGGACCAAATGGATCCATGGGCCCTTAGAAAAGGTCCTGGCCTAACCTGGGCCCAGTGAACAATGAATCAGGAAACCTTGATGGCCCAGACCATACTAAGCCCGATGACGGGAAAATGGCATAAGAATAGTGAGGGGGCCATATCGTCTCCCTGACCAATCTCAACCTACATCCTTCGGGATGTAAATGGTGATGGCGGACGACTTACTCTAGGAAACAGATCCAAGAGCAGATGTCGTCAACAAGATATTCGCCTTGGTAAATGAACTTGGGTTCTGGTAAACGATCCTGAATATTTGTAAATGAACCCAAACCCTACGATCAGATAGTACAAGTCTAGTCTTCCTTGATGCTGACGTGTCCCCGAGAAATCCAGAGGTTGGTCTCCCTAACTAACCTACAAAATGGGGTACGCACAAAATGTACACTGTTCCTAGGAAACAATACTGCCACTACTCTGACAGATCCTGCCCCCAGGATCCCCTTAGTAGCCCACACAGATCAGTCCGTACTAACGAACAAAGGACAATTGTAAGGCTCGATCACGCCTAAGCCGACCCAATGGGCCCAGATTAATAACATCTAATTATGTTTCATTTTCTGTATTATGGCTCTGTTAGCGAGCAAATTGTAATTACATCCCTATTGGGCCCGGATTAGTTCGACCCAAGCTACTTTACTGCCTATAAATAGGGTCAGCTGTGCACAGTAGCAAGGATCCCAGAATTTCTCTTATAAGCAAAACGCTGCTGAACTTGTAGAAAAACTCCATTGTCAAAGCTTTCTAAAGCCTAATATTAGTGACTCGTGGACTAAGGCTCATTAAAGCTCCAACCACGTAAAAATTGTGATTGTTCATCTCTTATCCTTTCATTCCAGCTCTTATTTTATAATATATTTCTAGTTTCCGAAAAACTCGGTAAAAATTTTGGTGCTTTCATTGAGAGCTGAAGAAAGCTTGAATCAACCTTGATCATTTGCGAAAACGGTGAACACCAGACATACCGTGTTCGATCCCACTCACCACCAAAAATAAGACAATGGAGAACCATTTCCCAATCAACCACTTCCTTAAGACCAACCAGAGGACATGCCTTATCAGGGGCCTCTGCCCGAAAACTCCTAGAACTTTGGGGAAAGAGGTGACTACTACGAAGGCTATTATGAGGAAGATGAAGGGGAGTATGAAGATCACGAGGCCGAGAACCCCGTTGATCCTAACGAGAAGGATGTGAATCCTGAACAGGAGGATCTAGAGGTGGTTCGTTTGAGACAACAGGTCATGGATTAAGAAGCTAGGATGGATCAACAAGTCCTGAACAACAGGAGGCCACCCGCCAAATGAAATAGTCCATCCTAGCTCTTCAGGCTTTCATTGCTGCCCAAGGATTATCAACCAATCCTTCAGTCGTTCCTCCCCCAGGAACGCAGCCACTTGTCCCACCTATAAGCACTGGCGTGCCCAACAATGCTACCCCTATTCCTCCTCTGTGGAAATCCTCACATCCCGGAGTCGGTCCATCAAATCCTAATCAAGACAAGGGAAAAGCCAAGATGGCTGATCCCGTCGAAAAAGAAAACCCCTAAAAGAGAGCTCCTCCCGCTCCAAAATCCAGGGTTGACCTAGGGAAATTCCCTGGGAAAGAGTGAATGAATCTTGTCCCAGGATGGAATCATCCGAACAATTCGCAGGGGAAGCGCCCGCAAGGTACAAATCCCCGGAATGTCCCTAGACAGGACAAGCAGGGAAGACGCTTCTATCCCAGCGCTTCTGTGAACAAAAATCATGGAGGATGCAAATGCAAAGAAGAGCCGGAAATGGTCCATTTGGAAAAAGACACATCCCGAGTGGATTTGCGAGACGACCTCAATGCTCGGAAGGAGCGAGCTCGAAAAGAAAAGATCTGCCCTCAAGGAGGCTACTTGAGGAATAACCTCAACGACAGGAGGAATGAAATAGTCCCCCTGGATGATGGCATGGCCATGCAGTTCATGGAACAGGTGGCCGCTCTCAAAAAGGTCACGAACTGCTTGGTCTAGAAACAAGAAGGCGAAGGTTCCGATTCTGAAGATAAGGAAAATGAGCCATGCACCAAGCACATACTAGACGTCGTGTTACCCAAGGGGTTCAAGATGCTAGACATATCCGCCTATACCGGGAACACCAACCCTAGAGATCACTTGTCTCGCTACAATCGTCTGATGACTGTAGCTCATGTATGTGACAACGACAAATGCCCATGTTTCTCAATCACTTTGGATGGACCTGCAGAAGAGTGGTGGAAAAGACTCAAGATGAGATCGATCCAAACTTGGTCCAGATTGTAGTCAGCTTTCCGCAAACAATTCGTGGCCGCCATAAAGCTGAACATGGAAGTCAGTGGTCTAGCCAACATCAAACAACATCCTACAGAGACCCTCAGGGCTTACATTCAATGCTTCATGAAAGAAGCCTCAAAGATTAAGGTGGATGATGGACAACGCCTAGTAGCTCTCTAGTCCGGAATCAGAGCTAAATCCCCTCTCTAGGACGACATGCAACGCAGTAAGGCGGCCACCCTCGAAGAATTCATAAGGAGGGCACAAGGTTTCATCAACTGGGAGAAGGCTCGAATCCAAGCCTTTGGGTGGCAGCTGGCAACCCAGTCGACAGCACAAACCTTCCCCCAGATACGGAGCGCAGTATCCGACAAATCTTTATCCGATACCTCCAGCGACGTCCGAGTCTGCTGGGACCCTTGGGATGCCATTCATGACCCCAACTGTCTATGGGCCCACTTCATCGGGATATGCTACGGCTCCATCTGCCCCATTCTCCGAATATGGAGTGGCACCAACCGGGTACAGTGCTGCTCCCAGCGGTGCCCAACCGCCCCAGATCGAAGCAGCCGAGGGAGCATAAACCCCTCCAGGGGAAAGAGATCGGACAAAATTCAGAACCAAGCCGAACCCTCTAAGAAGGGAAAAAGGGGGTACGAGCCCTAATACACAGAGTATACGAACTTGGTGGACACCCAGGAAAACATTTACCTTGCAACAGGCAATGTAGTCCATTACTGGAAACCAAGCCCCATGTGTAAATGGGGAAATAATTCAAGGGACACCAGCAAGAGGTGTGCCTACCACAAGGACGTGGGCCACATGACCGAGGAATGTCGTCAGCTGAAGGAAGAGATCAAGAATCTGGTCAAATTGGGACATCTCCACCAGTGGGTCAGGATGCCAACGTGAGTTTCAGGAATGCTTGTAGCTCCTGGACAACCTTTGGCCTCGGGTGCACAGGTGTCGTACCGAACTCCTCAGCGAGGGTACGCCCCTAGATCGGGAGCACAGGTCCCTCAAGGGGCCCCAATAGTGCAATCACCTGGAGGCCCTATGGCTCCTTGGCCCTGAATGTCGCATCCTCCCGGAATCGCGCCTCCTCAGGTAGATGGTCACGTGGCCACCATATCAGAAGGTTTGCACCTAGGAGTATCGTCCTGGAATGATAAAAAAAGATACCTCAGCAAGCTCGATCATGACCATGAGGTGTGCGCCTTGGTCCAGACTCCGGCCCATCATCCAAAGCTGATGAACCTGCCCATAACGTTCATGGAGGAAGACGCCCGAAATGTTTACTTCCCGCATCATGACCCTTTAGTCATTGATGCCCAAATCGCTAACAAACGAGTGTCCTGAGTGTTGGTGGATGACGAGAGCTCCGTCAATGTCCTATTCAAGCCAGCCTTCATGAAGATCAGGCTAACAGAGGCAGACCTAGCCTCCTGCTCTACGCAAATTTATAACTTTAATGGGGATTCTTTGCTCTGGATGGACAAGATTCAACTCCTCGTGACGCTGGGGAACGAGGTTCAGGGCTCATTCAAGTACTAAACCTTTGTGGTGGTGGATTGCCCCACTGCGTACAACGTGATCTTTGGGTGCCCAACTCTAGTTGACTTCGGCACCATAACTGTAACGACCCAAATTTGCTAATAAGGCTTAGGGCCTTGATTAGCATGCTTGGACGGCAATAAGTGAATTATGGTTATAATATGTTATTAGAGATGCATGTTTAGTTGAATTAAATATGCATATGGACCCCGTTTGGATATTAGGGGTATGTTTGTAATTTTAGCTCGTTGAGGGAATAAATGTGACAAATGAGATAAATGTAATATGTTTGTGATATATCTATGTAGCACGATCTGGGACAGTCCTAGGGAGCCGTTAGCCAGGAAGTCACAACGGGGTTGAATATCTGACCCGGGACGAGTCGAGGGGTATTCCGGGTATTAGATGTTTTATGGGGTTATCGGGTTATGGAAATAAATATTTGGAGATATATTTGAGGTTAGAATGTTTAGGAGGGAATATTGGGGAAATTTACCATTTTTCCCTCGGGGACGTTTTCGGCACCCCGAGTCTTGAGGTAACCTTAAAGACCTAAGTTAAATAAAACAAAATAGAGGAAACACTTAGAAACTTGGAGAAACCGACCCAAACCTTTTCCTTCTTTCTTTCTTTCTCTAAACTATATCAAGGGGAACTTTGAGGAGATTAAGCTAGGAAAACTCAGAATTCAAGGCTGGAGCTTTGGGGAATTGAAGCTTGGAACTTAGAGGATTAGCTCAGGATTTAATTAAGCAAAGGTAAGCCATTATCTTGATGAACTATATTGATTTTCTGTTGATATTTCCAGAGTTTGCATGTGAGTAAAATGGTGAATTGCTCTTGATTGTTTGGGTAAGTTTTGGGATGAGTTTTGTTGGGTTTTGCAGCTAGGATTGCTCTGGAAATGTTGTGATGATTGAGTGGCATTGTTGGGTTGATTTTGGGATAAATTGGCTAGGTTTTCGTGGCATTAATGGAGGATTTTTCTGGGTTCAAAGGGTCGGGCCGCGACATTGTTCCTCCTGAGTCGCGGCCCTTTGAAGCATGTTGGTGGCCTAGAAGAGGGGTGGGCCCTCTGAGGCTAAGTGTTTATGAATCAGATGAGTAGTGCATTCAAAGGTTTATTTGAATGGGATTTGTGATCGTCTTGGACGATGATATTGTGGTATTTTATCTCTGTGGAAATGTACCAAGGTTGGAGAGTGCCTTAGGGACTGGAGTGTCCATGGGTGGTAAAAATGTTTCAGGTGCCTTGGGAAAGTATTTTGGGTCTTTTACGGACCAGGATCAGTTAGTGGATTGTTATGATATCCTAGTAATAAAGAAAAGTGATTGCCTATGCAACATGTTGATTAAAGAATCTGACCAGAAGTAGAGTAGAGTTTCTGGTGGGCCAGGTGGCCAGTGTTATGTTTGAGATTATTATTTTGGAAATGATAAAAAGGAAAGATGGTTAAGTGAACCACAGATAAGAAAGATTGGATAGAAAGTCTTAGCTGGATTAGCTAAGAGTTGTGCAGTATCAGATATGAATTTATTATGGTATAAGGGTCAGATTTGGAATCCGATGGACATCGAGATTAATTGGGGGATTCTAGACAAATCTCATACTATTCTTTTATTCGCTTCATTCAGGCATCGTGGAAAGGTAATAGGATATGAAAGCTTTATAGTGATGCCTGAGATGAAGAGAGATGTAATGAGACACGTATAAAGTTCTTAACCTCTTAGCAGGTCAAGACGGAGTATCAGGAATCAGCAAGGCCATTACAGCCTTTGGGTATTTCATAGTGGGAATAAGAGAGCATCGCGATGAGTTTCGCGGTGGGATTCCCAGGTTGATGGATCAGCGTGAGTTAGCATTGAGTCATTGTGGACTGGTAGTCCAAGTGAGTTCATTTTATCAGTAAGGATAAGTGAATGGTACAGCTGACCAGTATTCAAATCTCTTGTGAAAGGGATAAAGTGCCTTCATGAAATTCAAGGTCTATCTTATTAGATGAAGACTTTATTGTGACTTCCAAGTTTTGGAAGGGTTAGAAGGCCATGAGAATAGAGATAAAATTCAGTAAAGATTATTACTCTCAGGCTGGTGGTAAATCAGAGAGAGAGGGTTATCCAATTATTATTGGAGGAACATCTTATAAGATGAATGCGTTAATGTATATCTGAATCCTGAGGCAGTTAAGGGGATTAATGAGATTGCTGGAGATTGAAGCTTAGATGCTCACTTCTCAGAATAAATGGAAAAGTTTTGCTGAATTGAAAAATAAAAATGTGAAATTCCAGATAGGAGAATATATCTTCTTTAAAGTATCACCATGGAAAAGGGTGAGGAATTAAGACAAGTTAAGCTCTAGTTCATTTCGACAGATGAGTCCTGAATAGGTCTGAATAGGTTGACTTTGAATTAGCTTTACGTTTGGCACTAGCAGTTGTATACAGTGAGATATGTGTTTCCATGCAGTGGACATGGGTTAAAGGAATTTATGAATTGAGTTATGAAAATCTGAAGGTTAAGGTTAAGCATTCCGGTAAGGAATAGCCAGCTCAGATTGTGATAGAAGTAATAAGGTTCTGCTGAACAGAATGTACCTTGGGTTAAGGTAATGCTATAGAGATGGTGAGGTCGAGGAAGCGACCCGGATAAATTGGAAATTTGTGTCAATTGTGCGGAATTCTTGTTCCGAGCAGTTTGAGTAAATTTCGAGGACGAAATTTCTGTAAGGAGGGGATAGCTGTAATGCCCCGAATTTCCTAATAAGGGTTAGGACCTTGATTAGGAGACCGGGAGGGCCATAATTTAGTTATGATGCTATTTAATGATCATATGCATGTTTATGTGAATTATATTATCATATGATGGTAAATGCATGCATATGGGTGTATTTATGATTATAAGGGTATTCTGGTAATTTGGCCGCTGTGAGCATAGTTGTGTATCTTGGGTGCATGGTTGTGATTAATTAATATAGCCACATTATAAGGTGGATTGGTTCGAGCTATTCGGCATGAGACGATCATGAAATGTAAGTGTTCGGTCTAGTCATAACGGGTTTAAGTTTGGGTCTCGGGGTCATTTCGATGATTAGAACATTACCGGGAATCAAAGGGTAATGAGATATGATTTATTGGCATTTGAGATTATTGAGAATAGCGGGAATTTGAGGGCATTAATTATAATTAATGTGATAAGCAGGAAATGACGGTTTTACCCTTGGGAGACTTTAGAAGCCTTTATTTGACCTAGGGGCAAAATGGTCTTTTCACTTCTAAGATTTATATAACTCAAGGCTATAGAAAATACAGGACAAAAACAGAGCCTCACCAACCTTATCTCTCTCCCTCACCCGTGTACCATTTTCCTTCTTTCTCTCTTTGGAATTTTGAAGCCAATTTGAAGGGACAAGCTAGGAGATTAAAGGTGGGAGCTTAGAAACTTAGTTCAACCATTGAAGAGGGTTTAATCTCAAGTTTGAGGTAAGTTTCAGCCATGGAATCTCTGGTTTTACTCTGTTTTTTATTTAAGTTTTAGTTTGTGATTTCTTGATGGAAAGTTTGGATTCTAGGAAGTTTTGATTGATGTTTACCTTGGGTTTTGATGAGGGTTTGATATGGATGATGTTTAGTGGTTGAATTGGGTGTTGGGTTGAGGTTTGGGACTGGTTTGAAGGTTTGGTTTCAAGGAAAAATGCATGGGAAGAAAGGTTGATACTTGCTGTTTTGCGTAAAGGGCCGCGGAATGGCTATGGTGAGCCGCGACCTATGTTGGTTTCTGGGTAGGTTATGCCTCTGTCAGAGAGGTGAGCCGCAGCATGGCTGTGGTGAGCCGCGGCCCATAGAAGCATTTCTGGCCAGAAATGGGTTTTTGACCTGGGGATACTAGCTTTAGGCCTCGAGGTCGATCCTACTACCCGGTTAAGTGTGGATTGATGTCCCGGAGGCTAGATATTGGTTTGGGAACCTATGTTGATCATTTTTATTGATGGTATCCTATATTTGGTTATGACTAGGTGACCGCTAAAGGACTAAAAGTTGATCGTTCTCAAGGGTCATTCTTTTAATCATTCTAGCTCGAATCTGAGGTAAGAAAACTGCACCCTGTGTATATGTGACATGCATGGCTATTCTTGATGCATGTTGGTTGATTATTAAATGTGACATGCATGGCTATTATTGGTGCATGTTGGATTGTTAAATATAATGCATGTGATGCACGAGAAGTATGTGATTAGGACATGCTTTGTATACTGAGTATGATATTGTTCAGAGCTTGAGCCTCTGTGTTCGTGCATGGTCCTAATTGTACTAGTACCTGTTAAGTAAGCATGTTGAATACCTTGTTTATGGATATTGGACTTGTGATATATGTTTGGTGGCATGGCTTACTTGTGTATGACACTGACTTATTAGTCAGATTTGGCAATGGTGTTAGATCCATCTGTGAAGCTGTGATTTATTAGTCAAGTTCACAATGGGTTGAACACTGGTCATGTTTTACCGACCGAAGAGTCAGAGATGGCATAGCGTCAAGAACGCCGAGCCAAATGAAGATTAGATCTAATTGATATCAACATTGAATGGCTCTATGGCATTAATGCTGGACCGACCCTAAAGTCGATGAACTTATAAGCGCTTGGTTAGTCTGAGACTAGTTACTGAGAGCCAGGGCATAGGGCCCCGGTGATTGTCTGTCACATGGCTAGGGAACGCTGTTCCACAGTTACGACTCTAGAGTCGGGAGGAAGGTTATATTAGTGACCAATCACCATGCACCTATCCTGTTGAAGCTAGTGAGATGCTCACTCATTTGTTAAGCCCTGGTGATCATATTGTCACATGGCTAAAGGGTGTTGTTCCCATATTAGTGACTTTTGATATCAGTTAAGCCCTAGTGATCCTATCATCACATGGCTAAAGGGTGCTGTCCCCATATTTGTGACTTTTGTGATAGTCACCTATTTGTTTGGACTGTTGGTCCTGAATAATTAATACAATCACTGTTGATATTATATCATGTTATATTGTGTTTTCTTGCTGGGCTTCGGCTCACGGGTGCTATGTGGTGCAGGTAAAGGCAAAAGAAAGCTAGACCATCCTTGAGTTGGAGAGCTTAGGTGATGACGTGTACATATGCAGCTGCTCGTCCGCCACGACTGAGGTTTAAAGAGGAACTAGGGTTAAACCCTGTCTTGTCGCATAGAACGGCCTGTTGTAAATATTTTCTTGTAATACACTCTGAAAATATAGTTTTGGGATCCCATCATATATATTAAACGTTCTAATGAAACGTTACATCTTAACCAAATTTTTTAATCCCTAAACCGCTAATCACACTTAGTTACACGATTTTGGCCAAATAACTCGATTAGCGAGTTTAGCACTGTTTACAAGGCACACCGTAACGGTCCCTGGAGTTGGGGCGTTACATCTGTGGTACAGGTAAGAGCAAGGGAAAAGTCAACCAACCATGAGTATGGAGAGCGTGAAGCGGCGCGTACATGTTTGGCCTGCCTGGCTGCCACGGCCAAGGGCATTTTGGGAGATGATTGTACTAAACTTAGATTTTGTTGTCTAGTCGACTCTGCTTGTATTTATGTGTTGTAAACATTTCTAAACAGTGTTTTGGGATCCCAAATGTTAAACACTTTATGATTTTTAGTAAATGGAATTATTTTCAAAATTTATGACTCTGTTTATGGTTTAATTACATGTTTGTCTTAAAACCTCGATTAGCGAGTTAAATGCACATTTTAAACTCACTTAGTAACGACTCTAAGGAAGTAGGGCGTTACAATAACCTCCATCCGCCATCTATGCATGAAGTTCTCGTGTGACAATGACGGAGTGAGAATTGTACGGGGAGATCAGAAGAGCGCCTGGAAAGGTTATCACGTCTCCGCCCGACCAATCTTCATGGTCCGCGAAGAGCCTCTCGAAGAGGGAAACGCTGATCCAATCCCGCCACCACAGCCAGCACGAAGGGTGGTTCGGGAAGATGACAAATTGGATCAACAGATAGAGGTGGATAGGGAATTAGAGCCCATGGAGGAAGTTGAGGAGGTGTGCATCAGTGACACTGACCCAACCAAAATGATTCGGGTAGGGAGGAACCTGAGGTCAGAGGTCAAGGCTGCCATAACTGCTCGGGTGAAAAAGAACCAGGATGTCCTGGCTTGGTCTCACTCAGATATGACCAGGATCAATGTCATAGACCACGTCCTGAACATTGACGAAAATGCCACTCCCATCCGGCAGAAGCACATGCCCCTGGACGCAGAAAGAGGAGAGGCTCTCAAGCTAGAAATTGAGAAGTTTTCCTCAATCAACTTCATCCGGGAGGCCTTATATCCCGTTTGGTTGGCCAATCCAGTGTCGGTGCCGAAGCCAAATGGAACGTGGAGGACTTGCATCGACTTCACGGATCTCAATAAGGCATGCCCCAAAGATTGCTTCCCTCTACCTCAGATTGACCAGATGGTGGATGCTATGTCTAGATATGAGTTGTTAAGCTTCATGGATGCTTACTCCGGCTACAACTAGATCTTGGTGCATGTAGCAGACCAAGAACACACCAACTTCCAGACAGACAAGGGTGTATACTGCTACATCGTTATGCCCTTCGGGCTCAAGAATGCTGGGGCCACCTATCAAAGATTAGTCAATAGGAAGTTCTAGAACCAACTGGGGAGGAACATGGAGGTTTATATAGACGACATGTCGGTCAAGTCTAAGACATCGGCCCAACACGCGGATGACCTGGCATAAACATTTGCCATTATCTCAAAGTATAGGATGAAGCTAAATCCCAAGAAGTGTACTTTTGGCATGGCATCCAGGAAGTTTCTGGGTTTTATAGTAAGCTCAAAAGAGATAGAAGCCAACCCAGACAAGATCAGAGCCCTGATCGACATGCCGTTACCACGAAACACAAAGATGTTCGAAGCCTGACGGGAAGGATAGTAAATTTGAGCTGCTTTGTGTCAAAGTCAATGGACAAGTGCATCATGTTCTTCAACATACTTCGCAAAAACCAAAGGTTTGAGTGGACAGCCGAATGTGAAGAGGCCTTCCAAAATTTGAAGGAACATCTAGCCCAAGCGCCAATTTTGTCGAAACCAGTGGATGGGGAACCACCGTACCTGTATTTGACAGTGTCAGAACATGCCATCAGCGCTGCATTAGTGCGAGAAGAGGGAAAGGTCCAATTTTCGGTCTATTACGTAAGCAAAAGGTTGTTGGACGTGGAGTCCAGATACCCACTGATCAAAAAATTGACACTTTGTTTATTGACCGCTTCCAGGAAGTTAAGACCTTACTTTTAGGCCCATGCCATCAAGGTACTGATGAACCATCCTCTTCGATAAGTATTACATAAAATTGAGTCCTTGGGAAGACTTTTGAAGTGCCCATTGAACTGAGCCAATTCGATATCGCCTATGTCCCCAGAATCTCCATCAAGGGACAGGCCCTGACCGACTTCATCCTGGAATGCATCGGGATAACCGAGGATGAAGAACCATTCGACCCTGTATGCCTTTTTGGAAGATCTTAATGGGCGGTGCGTCCAACGAGAATGGTGCCGGGGCCGGGATCATCCTAATATCCCCTCAAGGTCACCAGCTGCAAAGCACCCTAAGCTTCTAGTTCAAAGCATCGAACAATGAGGCCGAGCACGAGGCCATGCTGGCTGAATTACGCTTGGCCCGGGAGGTAGGAGCAAAGAACATTGAGGTCCACATCGACTCCCAGCTGGTGGTCAGAAAGATTTTGGGAGAATACCAAACTAAGGGGAAAAGATGGCCGCCTACGTGGCACAAACCCGGGAGTTTCTCCATATTTCAAAAGACACTTCATCCGTCAGATCCCCAGGGAACATAACGTGTTTGCAGACACGCTGGCAAAGTTGGCCATGGATGTTGAAGCAGAACTCTCCGGGTTAGTCCTGATCGACCATCTACCCACACCCAATATTCAAACTCCCGCAATTGTCAACGCCATTGATTACACTACATCCTGGATGGGCCCTCTCATCTAGTATCTAACCACTGAGGAATTGCCCGCGAACAAGGCTGCTGCCAGGAAACTTCAGTACTAGGCTCCCAAATACATCATGATGGACGACAAACTCTAACGCAGGGGGTTATCCATGCCCTATCTCAGATGCGTATCCGAGACCGAAATGAGTGCAATCATGCATGAAGTACACGAAGGCTTTTGCAAAGATCACACAGGCAGACTCAACTTTTCCAAGAAGATCCTCAAGCAAGGATATTTCTGGCCAACAATGAAGAAGGACTGTGTAGATTACGTCCGCAAGTGTGAACAATGACAAAGGTATGAGAATATCTTGCGAGCCCCTCCAACGGAGATAACCCTGATGACTAGTCCCTGGCCTTTTGCAGTTTGGGGGATTGATTTGGTAGGATCCCTCCCGATTGGGAAAGGCGGAGTAAAATATGTCATTGTAGCCATCGACTATTACACCAAGTGGGTCGAAGCGAAACCAATGAGCACCATCACCTCCAAAAAGGCCCTGGACTTCATCAACAACAATATTATGTGCCGATATGGTCTCCCTTATAAAATCGTGTCCAACAACGGGAAGCAATTTGACAGTGTCCACTTCACCGACTTTTGTGAAAGACATGGCATCATCAAAAACTTATCCGCAGTCGCAAGACCTCAAGAAAACAGGCAAATAGAGGCCATGAACAAGATTTTTAAGGGAATGTTAAAGAAAAAACTACAAGCTTGCAAGAGAAAGTGGCCGGAAGAGTTGCCTCGTGTCCTATGGATGTACCAGACCACAGAAAGAACATCTACCGAACATACTCCCTATTCAATGGTGTACGGATGCGAAGCAATCATCCCAGTAGAAACAGTGGTCCCATCTCACAGACGAGATACATATGATCCCATCTAGAACCACACCTTACTTTAGGAATCCCTGGATCTCATCGAAGATATCCGGGAAGAATCACAAGTGTAGTTGAAGATGTATCAGGGAAAGATCGCAAGGCATTTTAACTCAAAAGTTAAGAGCCGGAGGTTTGGAACCGGTGAACTAGCCCTGCGAAGAGTCTTCCCTGCATCTCAAGATCTGGGAGTGGGGGTTCTAGGACAAAACTGGGAAGGACCCTATGAGATCCAAAACTAAGTATGTCAGGGAACATATTGCTTAAAGCAGCTAGACGAAACAGAGGTCCCACGGGCCTGGAACGTAGAACACCTCCGCTAGTACTATCAGTAGTCGGGGGGATCTAATTCTGCTCTTTCTAACATTTTTTATTTCAAGCAATGTACACCCCAGGGCCATTTATTTATTTTTTTAATGAAAATGGTGTGGACAAAACACCATAAGAAATGTTGTAAGAAAAGAAAAATTCACATTTGTCTTTAATTTTTCCAAGAACAAGTGACCTAAGACTACACTCTTAGATCACTTGGGGGTTAAGATGATCTATACAAATCCAAGATTAAAAACAAAAAAGGATGCAAAGCTCATAGCTTAGTTCTGATCCGGACTCATATAGACTGGAGGTTCAAAACCCAACTCCCTGCAAAAAAGGATGCAAGACTCAAAGCTCAGTCCTAACCCGGATCCAGGTGGTCCGGGGGGTTCAACCAACAAAAGGACGCAAGGCTCAAAGCCCAGTCCTAGCCCAGACCCATATTGTCCGGGGAGTTCAAAACCCAACTCCCAAAAGATTGGTCCAAACCTAACATGGTCCAGGATAGTCCAATCCTTCTTCATGTTTTCCTTAACGGTCCAGAACCATTGGAACTTGAATCTTAGGCTTAGAATGATTAAATTTGGTCTCGTACACAATCCAAGCCGTTGGAACCTAAACCTCAGGTTCGAGATAAGTTAATATGCTAAAATCTACGTAAGTCATATTTTTAATGCTCCAGGTCGTTGAAACTTGAACATCGGAGTCAGAACAGATCAATCAAATGATAGTTAATAACTCCTTAACGGTCCAGGCCATTGGAACCTGAACCTCGGGTTCGGAGCAAGTTAATTAACTAAGTCATATTTGAGAATTCCATAACGGTCCATTTACGTACTCCTTAAGGCTAAAGACCGGAAAATCTCACCGCGTCGTTCATGTTAGAATGAAAATAACCGTGGCCACTAGGAAATTCACATACTTAGCTTAGTATCCTATCATTGAATAAAACATGGGACAAGTCTTAATTGACACATCCACCACCCCAGTTACGCAAAAATATTTTCCACATGTCTAACAAGATAGACGTGTCACATTTCAACACCTATACCAATAATACTCAGTCATCACTTCACACAAGAAATGCATTAACTTACTTTCGAAATAATGTAGATAAACGCTATAATTTAATCACCGAAAGTAATTCACACCACAGAGTAATTCAGTAATTAACATTTATCACCTCGATTCATTCAGAAATTCACAAACTGTTTCCATGCTAAAATCAGGATCATAAAATCAATAGAAGTGATTCCTTTGTCGACAACATTTAATAAGTTTGACTTTCCTCATATGAGAGGATAGTGTAATACATATTTGACAAGATAAAATCTGTGATATCCATCTTGAAAACAGTCACACTCAAGGATCCAATGACCCAACAGTTTAACACATGTTTCTATAAATAAATTCATCACATACACACTAGAACACAATCAATCTCAAGCTTTTGAAAACCAAATCATTCTTACTGCATTCCATTTCCCAAGCTAAGCAATACATGACATCCTCATCATCTTAGATGAACTTAGACCTAACCTTAGCTTTACCTGAGCCAAATCTACCTACTTTTGAATCTTCGCCAAATTTTTTTGAACCCCTACCACAGCCAATGGTGTATCCTACTATAAACATCCTAGAACAAAATACTCAATTTCCCTAAGTTTGGCTTCCCAAATTTTACTCTGATACTAGCCTTGTCACAGTGGAGGATTCAGTTATGCTCAATAACAAGGTGGTCGTTAGTATAGGTCAAATCATACTCACCCCTAAAGACCAAACAATTTTATCTCATAGGTCAGACCTACAAGCTGTAAAAGATTCCTTAGTCTTTACCATTCAGGCTGCAACATCGATCTCAAACCTAGGCCAATGGGTTCTTGCAAGAGCACAAGAGGTTGACCACTTGAAAAGGTATATAGAAATGCATAAACAAGAGATGCTAATCATTAGAAAGGTCAACAAGAGATTGACTCAAGAGAACGAGAAGTTGGTTAAGGAGCATGAGTCTTTAACTAAACTTGTGGCTAGCTACTCAACCGATATGAAGGAAAAATGTCGGACACTTCAAACTACTGGGAAGAACCTTATAGTTGAACAACGAAAGTTAATCATCGAGGTAGAACGTGTCCAGAGCCCCAATCCCTAATGTGACTCCCAATTTTTTTAATGTATTATGTACTTTATATATATACTATTGTTTTCTAATTCCACTGAAGTTTCTTATTGTTTGTGCTCTCAATGACAACTTAAAACTCAGTTATCCAAAACACTAACATGACATATTAACCCTTTAACATACTAACTGAACTGATATATCACTTTCAAAGCTTGAGATATCAAATAACAACCCAAACATCGACATCGATACATTATCAATTATTTATCACATCAATAATATAGACATGCATTAAGATAAATAACAAATTTTCAGTTTCTATACGAAGTATGAGAATAATCATTTAATCCAAACTCATACTTATATCATGGAAACTCCAAAGCACAATGAGTTTCTAATACAATTATAAAACATCATTAACATACATTAACTAAAACATTTATAGATTATACTAACCATTCATGTGTGGCTTGTCTTGTGGCGGAAATCAGTAGCATTTTGGATCCTAAAATTTAATAACATAACAAGTATACGACATCTACCACCTCAAGGCTCTGATACCATCTGTTACGTCCCTAAGGTAGGGTACGTCTGCCACATACTCGTAATTCTAGGGTTTACGAGTATGTTAAATACTTGACCAAATGAATTAAATAAAATGATACTAAGAAATACAGAAAAATTTAAAACTTTTAAATAAACTTATTAATAGAAATTATTACACGTATGAATACTTTAAATTTAAATATAGCAATATGAAAAACCCTAAACCAGTATTGCATTGCTACCGAGTCCGTGCTCCACAAGTTGCCAAACATCTAAAGCCACACCTGAAAAAATGTTGGAAAATAATATAATGAGCTAACGCTCAGTACGTAAATCTCATGCATACACATACACATACACATACACATGAATGTCGTGAGTCTGAAATGCACATATACTCATATGATGACTTATAATAGTTATGCATTTCATTTATTGATCATGCACTTTCAAACTTTACTTTTATGCTTTTTCTCTTTTTACTTTCACATTGTTATGGGCCCATTATCTTTTGTGTACACCGTTCGATTTAGCCAATGCCTGCAAGGTTTGTCACACATATAATATAAAAATCCCATGGGTTCTCCTCTGGCTAGCCATCATCGCAGCTGGGCCCATCGTATTACTCATTTCATCGTTTCCATAGCTGTCATACTTATTACACATATAAATGGAGGAGAAAGACGAGAACATGGAAAATATTTCTGAATGGTCAACTCTGTCCTAGCCCACACTAGTAGGCAGCCACTATAAGCCTTATAGACCTCCGTCCTTTTTACTGAACTTACTTAATTGATTCATCGAAACAGTTGCACCCTTTTTAAACATCTTATTATCACTTTGCTTAAGTCTTGTGTCATTAAAATGTTTAACTTTACATAAGACTTTTCAAGGCATTTAACAACTTTTCTCATATTCTTATGCATGGTTTTATATCACATAACTGTATATGTCATACATACATGCTGCTGCTGAAATGCCAATGTTCATGATTCATGTTTGATGGTATTCAATCAAGGCATTGTATCACATCTCATATAACTGAAGACATCTTTAGTCATAATACATGAAGCTTTGGGTTGGTGACGTTGTTATATCTTAACATAGAGCTATGGCTCAGGTCTAAGGTTTCCAGCCTAAAAACTTAAAGGCTTCATATATCATAATATGTAACAAAATCACGATCATAGAAGCTAATCCACATATTCATCAACATGAGAACACATACTTGCACATAACTCAAATCAAACTTAACCAATTAAGACAACTTTCACATATCACCAAATTCATCTATTATATGTCATACAATCCATTATAATATGCATATCACACATAACTCATATAACCATTCATCACATACTCATCATATGCATCATCATCTCATACTTAACTCATCACACATACACTATCAATGTAGTCATGAATATCACACTTAAGTACAAAATGTGAAATTTACTTACCTTAAGTCCTTAGCTTATTTTAAAATTGCTCACCAAGAGTCAATCAATCCAATCCTTATAAATCCTATTCAAGGTACATCATTTATTAAATTATATCAAAATCGTAAATATACACTATTGATAGTGTATATTAACAATATCTGAAACCACATAAATGATAATAATAATTATTATCATTATAATGCTAATAACTTTTCTACATCACTTCTATTATAACATTAATAACAAAAATACCTCAATAACAATATGTATGTGAATGCATATATTTTTAACATAAAATTATTTAATCAAATAATCATTTTATTAAAAGAAATCATATTTTTAACATAAAATTATAATGATCAATATAATGATAATAATATAAATATAAATATTTATATTACTATTAGTTAGCCATAAATTCGCACATTGATGAAATAAATATAATTTCTCCAAAAGTCAAAGTTCTTACAAATATCAATAACTGTATGATTTTTTTTTATATTATCTTAGTATTAAAATATTAACCAAAATATTAATACACCATAATAACTGTTAAATAATAGTTTAACCACAATCACACTTTACATATAAAAATTATATTCTTGAGTTATCAAACAAAATAATAAAAATTAACTATTCATATTAATAGAAAAACAATTAAATATGTCTTTTTATACTTTATATAATGTCTAGTATTTTCTAGAAATTTGGACAATACAATAGCTATAAAATGGACAATCCCAAAATCAAAACTTGTATCAGAAATACATATAATCCCAGACAGCCAGTATAATTACAGAAAAATATTAAGTATATCAAGAATATATAAATATATACTATAGGTACACATAATAACAATTACTCTAATAAATCACAATTAAATCACAATGTATTGGACAAAAAAATTATACCACAATGATCGGGGTATTCAAAACGAGTTAAATGATGATTTCTGAAGCTCAAAACGAACTCCGGAATCTCGAAACTAAGTTTTGACCGTCGGTCTGCGGTGGATTGCGGTGGTTCGTGGTAGGCCCACCACCCAACTATAGTAGACGTGGGAACAATTTATTGGGTTTTGAAGCCCACAACATGAGGAACACGATGGTGGTGACAAATTAGCTAACAAATGCTTGAGGTGGCCGGATAGCA
This sequence comes from Humulus lupulus, assembly GCF_963169125.1. Classification (NCBI taxonomy): domain Eukaryota; kingdom Viridiplantae; phylum Streptophyta; class Magnoliopsida; order Rosales; family Cannabaceae; genus Humulus; species Humulus lupulus. The sequence continues at coordinate 16,972,988 of NC_084801.1, read as the reverse complement.
ACTTTGAAGTCGCACGGTGGCCTAACTTAAATCGATCGGTTGAGGTGCTTAACCGGCGAGTGAGTTCTAGATTCCCTTGTGGTCGATAGTTCAGAGGATTCTGCGTATTTTGGTCAGGCACGTGTCTATATGTGGCAGCCGGAAAGTGGTCATTCGTTGTCGGCAACACTAGCACACAAAGAGGAAAAGAAAGAGGAAAAGAAGGAGAGAGAAAGAAAAGAAAATATTTGAGGAGAGAGAGAGAGGCTACGGGAAAATAAGGCTGAAGCCTTTTTTTAAAATTACATTTGGACCCAAAATATTAAAATTCTTTTCAAATAAGTCATTTAGCAAAACTTTCTTAATTTTATAAAAATCTCCAATTAAAATTATATGGCATTTGAGTCCAATACTTGACTACTCAAGTTTCTCTCTCTCTTTAATCTCGTTAATAACATAAAATCATATTTTAAACACTATTTTTTCATTAATATTTCTTAAATTTGTAAATTTTATATATTGAAACTCTGATTATGAAAATGCTGGGTGCTACATTATGTCTTTCTATGTAAGACGTAAAAGACTTATTACGTCTTACATGGGGTGACATGACAAGGGATACATGAAAGGCTTCATGTCTAACACAATTAAACATAGAAATATTACCTCTAAAATGGGGTAATGTAATAGACACTTATTATGTCTCGCACTAATAGTCGTAATAAGGTTTATGAGATTTTTTATATCATGCACCCAAGGTGCGTGACATTAAAAAATATCATATCATATGTATATATATGCATATATTGTATATTAGTATAATTAAGGGTCTACTGGCAAAATCACATATTTTTTGAAATAGTTTTGCATTTTGGCTTAGTTTTGGTAATTTTTTGCAAAATCGTCTCCGATACTCCAGACAGCTGGTCAAAATTTTAGACAAAAACTATTTTGCAAAAAATTATCAAAACTAAACTAATGTGAAAATTTTGAAATTATTTTCTCTATAATCAAAATGATTATACATATTGCACTATAGTATGAGATTTTAATAAGTGACATACAGATTACACTATAGTATAGGATCTTAATTAGTGATTATACGTATTGCATTATAGTTCTCTCGATTTCGTTTTTAAATTTTGTTCTTTCCACATCGTTAATATTTTTAACTATATATATATCACATCAATTGAAATTATATTAGTTGTAATAAAATATTTTTTTTTAAAAAAAGGAACTAATTTTGGTAGATTTTGTAAAATAAAAAACTACATTATTATTCAATAAAAATTATTATATTTCTTTTTAGATAACAATGATATTTTAGCACACACAACAAAAAATAATTAACTTTTTAAAAGTAATATTTCATTAAAATTTTATTTAATTTTAAGTGTGTTGAATGAAATAAATAATTATTTTATTAGAACTCAAGGAAATATTGAATTCCAAATTAAGACATAAGTCAGAAAATTGGTTGGAATGCTCTTATCAATATGAAAAAAATCAAAATTATAATTTCAGAAACAATAGGGTGACAAAAACAATTTAAAATAGAACAGACATGTCATTGTAATAGCCCATAAAATATTCGAAACTCAGTACTTTTGTCATTGTAAAAATTTACTCAATCTCCCAAAATTATTTGTGGCGGCAATGTCACTGCAATAGATATCTACCAATTCTTGTGAACACAGAATTTGATGGGAAAAGTTCTCAAAACTATTTGTGGCCACATATATTGTACACAAGCTGCAATTTTTTTTAAAAAAAAATTGTAATCTTTTTTGGTGACACCCTCTTCTCTCGTTGTGATAAATGTCACCGCTAGAGGTTTTTTTTCTTTTTAAGTAACACCCAAATCCTTAACAGAGATTGATGCCCATCTCATCAAAGAATAACACCTAAGTTGTCGGAATGGAGATTCATGCCTAAGAGCATCTCCAATGCAAACTACCACAACATTACTTAAAATGTCTAAATCAACTAAAAAATATAATTTTTTATTTTCTCTCTCATCCACATCACTTTTGACAACATATTTCTTAAAAATACTCCAATGCAAGCTACCCTAAAAATTGCTAACCATGGTCCCCACATATTATTATTTAATATATCATTTTATAATTATAAATATTATCATACTAAAATTTTTAAATTCATATATTAATATAAATAAATAGTACATGATATTTAAATTAGACTAAATTTAAAAAAAGATTTCCAAATTTTGACCATATGTGTTCCACCAAGTCTCCTTGAAGATTGCGATGAATATTTCTTTCACGAATTTCAGCATTTCTTTGCAGCATTTTCGGGAAGTCGGAAATAGGTCCATGCAATACTTCAACTGTTGGGGTGTTTGTAGGGCCGTCATCATAATTAAAATCAACCAAACTCTCATATGCATCTATTTCATCATCGACAATAATATTGTGCAATATGATACATGCATACATAATATCTTTGAGAACATCTCTTTGCCAAAAACGTGCTGGTCCTCGTACAATAGCAAAACGAGATTGAAGTACTCCAAATGCTCGCTCAACATCTTTACGTACTGCTTCTTGGCATTGAGCAAATAATTTTCTTTTCTCTCCTTGAGGTAGTGGGATAGTTTTAACAAATGTACCCCACTCTGGATAGATACCATTTGCTAGATTGTACCCCTTGTTGTATTGTGTGCCATTTATTGTAAACTCAACTCTTGGAGCTTTCCCTTGTAAGATTTCAGTGAATAATGGGGATTGATTTAACACGTTCAGATCATTATTGGATCCCGGAACACCAAAAAATGCATGCCATATCCAGATATCTTATGATGCAACTGCTTCGAGCATGATTGTTGGCCTGCCATGATCACCTCGCGTGAATTGTCCTTTCCATGCAACTGGGAAATTTTTCCCAGTGCATACAATCGATGCTTCCCAACATGCCTGGAAAACCACGCACCTCCCCTATTTGAAGTAAGCGACGAATGTCCCCAGCATTGGGCCGTCTTACATATTCGGTCCCAAAAATATAATTCACTCCTCGAACGAAATTGACTAGACATTCAATAGCAGTAGTTTCACCAATTCAAACATACTCATCAACATAATCGGCAGGTGCTCCATATGCCAACATTCACATAGCAGCGGTGCACTTTTATAATGGCGAAAGCCCCCTTCTACCGACTGCATCAAACCTCGTATGGAAATACTCTGAATGATTTTCTAGAGCTTGCACTATGCGTAGGAATACATGTCTACACATTCTAAATCTTCTTCGAAATTGATATTCTGTATACACCGGTTCATCAGAAAAGTAGTCATCGAACAAACGTTGGTGTCCTTCTACATGACCTCTATCAATGTGGGCTCTCTTTCTTCCTTGTCTTGTTGAGCTACCCCCATCCATGAGCGCTTTGAAATATTGATCATCATGATCGTCAGTACACTCTGCAATTATGATATCCTCTAGACTCATATTGTCGTATGGATTCGGAGAATTTGGCGAATCCATTGTTGAACTTAGAGTATATGATATTTGGGAATGAAAGATGAATGAAAGAGTAAAATGAAGGATTGAATGGAGAGTTGAGTAAAAGGAATATTGAAATTTGGTATTTATAGACATGGTAGCCGTTTAAATATAGCCGTTAAAATATAGCCGTTGAAATATAGTCGTTAAAATATAGCCGTTAAAATATAGTAGTTGAAATATAGCCGTTAAAATATAGTCGTTAAAATATAGCCGTTGAAATGTAGCCGTTAAAATATAGCCGTTGAAATATAGTCGTTAAAATATAGCCGTTAAAATGTAGCCGTTAAAATATAGCCGTTGAAATGAAGCCGTTAAAATGTAGCCGTTGAAATATAGTCGTTGAAATATAGCCGTTAAAATATAGCCGTTGAAATGTAGCCGTTAAAATGTAGCCGTTAAAATGTAGACGCTAAAATATAGCCGTTGAAATATAGCCGTTAAAATATAGCCGTTGAAATGTAGCCGTTAAAATATAGCCGTTAAAATGTAGCCGTTGAAATATAGCCGTTAACATAAATGATAATTTATTTAAATAAAATAAAATACATAATAATGCGGTTGATAAAAATACATAGCAATTACAACTTCAGGATATTATTCTTAATATAAGTACACAAGTTTTCATGATCTTTCTTTTGTTCATGAGTCATATGCGATGTGTCCATGATGAGATAATCCATGTATTTTGTCATCCTATTATCTTTTGCCTCTTTCTCCTTTATCGTCGCCTCTTTCTCCTTTATCGCTACCAATTTCTCCAATGCAAATGCTTTCCGTTCACTAATCTCTATAAATCTAGCATGTGTGTCTTTTTTTTCCTTCCCTTTTCTTTTTGCTGCCTTTTGGCCAGTAGGGCACACTTCACGTACTTCATCATCACTGATGTCTGCATTGGAAGAAGAAGTAAATGCCCCTGTATCTGACACCTTTGTTCTCTTACCACCTTTTGGTTGGTACATTGTATTCCATTTCGGCTCATCCTTTAGCAATCTCCAACAGTCCACAAGCAGAAAATTTGAGTTGTTATTTTCAGATTTGTACAATTGATGTGCATTATCAAGAATTTGCTCATCAGACCAACCACTGTGATGTGCTAATTGAACTCGTTTATAACATCCATTGAATCGCGCCACCTATTGATTCATCTTGTTCCAATGGTCTTTGCATTGCCTTCCAGCCCTTGCTTGCTCACCTTTTTGGTTGGTGTTGAAGTAATCTGCGATTCGAGCCCAGAAATGTGTAGAAGTCTGGTCATTCCCCACAATGGCATCCTTAGATGTATTAAGCCATCCACTTATCAGAAGTATAGTGGCTTCCGTGCTCCATTTGACTTTACATTTATGTCTTGATTCATCTTCATTGTGTAGAACTACATTTTCCAACCCTTCGACACTATGTTCAGGTTGGGTTTCAGAGACAGATGTCGATGATGTTTCACGATTCAAATCAATACTAGACTTTTCCATACTTGGCCTATAATTTCTTGAAACCATTTCGGGTTGGTGTAGGGAAGGCATATGAAATGCATATGGTAGTGAATTTGTTGGTGTGAAGAATGGAGCTTGTTGGGGTGTCTCAATAGAGCCAAAATTTTGGTAAGGGTAAGAGGATATGAGATAATTTTGAGAATTTGGAAAACTTTGGTTAAATTGATAATATTGAAAATTTGGATTTTGAGGATTAGTAGAGGGAGTATTTTGAAAATTTTGATTGAAATGAGAATATTGAAAATTTGGATTTTGGGGATTGGTATGTGGAGAAAATGATGAATTTTGAAAATTTAGATTTTGGGAGTTGGTATTTGGAGAATTTGGAAAATTTTGAGAATTTTTGGAATCCATTGGTAAAAAAATAAATTTTGTGATATTGATAATTTGGAAGAAAAATGTATGAAATTGTGTGAAAATTGAATGAAATAGATGAGTATTTATAGAAGAATTTTTTTTTAATATATTACCGTTTTTTACCAACGGATACATTTCCTATATATAATATATATATGTATAATTAAAAATAAATAAAATAAAGAAGGCACCGTTGCCTCACAGAGGCAACGACTCCTTCATAATTAATAAGCAACTTTCGGCTACAATGATAAGCCATCCTTATATTTGGTTGCCTGTCAGAAAAAGTCAACAAGCCATATCTTTGGTAACGAGCATTGTAGTTGCTCTAAGAGCATCAACAATGGGCATTGCTTAAAGTGGTACTTATGTTAAAGTCGGTCTCAAAATCAACAAAATAATACATATTCAATTTTATTTTTTGGCAACGTTGTCCACTGTTGACAACGTTGCTTTGTTTTTCTTTTGTTATTTTTAGTTAAAGTTATATTAATTAAATAAAATATTGGATTTGTACTTTTCTCAAAACTGACATCGTAGCCAGCAATAACAGCAGTGGAGATGCTCTAAGCCCAAATCGAAGCCCGTCACCGTCCATTCCAAATTATTTAGCCTCCACCTTGATCAGCACCGCTTTACCTCCCTCCACTCAAACCGACAGCCTTGCCCTTGTCACACTTTGTTCTAAGTTGAATTTGATTTTTTATTTTTGTTTACAATGGGTTGTTCATGAATTTATGCTTATGGATATATGTTGTTCTTGTATATTCTTTATTTTAATCTCATTTAATATTTTAATTAAAGTTTTAGTTTGTGTTTCATGAATTATTTATGAAATTAAGGATATTTTGTTCATATTTATAATTATTTTGATAAAATCTAAGTTAATGAGATCATTTTTAACTATTGACAAAACAAAAAAAAAAGTTCAAACTAGAGTGTAGCTAAATCAAATCAAGTGATGGTACAATCCCATTTAATAATTATTACTACAAAAAGAGAAGAAAAAAAATTAATCAAAAATCTCCCAGTTGGCAGTAGTGGGCGGAAGATTAGGATTAAACGTCTCCCATTTAGTTGTGACAATGACAGGCTTTAGTGTTGCGTTTGATATTTTAATCCCATCAAGAGTTTCAACACACTTCTGTACCCTCTTACCCTGCAAAATCCAATGGCTCGTATTGAAAACTGAAATGAAAAGACCGTACCATAATATAAGAGAATACAATAATGATATTGAAGAAGAAGAAGAAGCAAGATATATTAATTTATATACCTGTAAATTCTTTTGAGCAGAAGTGTCTCCTTGAGCTGGTATATTATCCAATTTGATTGCTTGTCTCATAAGCATCTCAATTAATGTGGTGATTTGAAGTTCAGGAACCTTGATGCCACTCGAGATTGATTTTTCGATCACAGATACCTATTCATCAAGAGATAAAAAGGACGATTGGTTTCATAGTTTTGGTGTATAATTATCAAATAATTTCACTTTGCTTAATTAAAGAAATGATCAAAAGAATACCTATTATTTGTTATTATCTGTTTTTTTTGGGAATATATTAGCGATTATCTTACAACCAATTGCATGCCTTAAATAAATGGTTACAATATTAACAAAATTGATTATAAGAGCGCTGACAAGCAACTATTAAGATTGGTTTTTCGGTAACCCCCATTAGAAACCACCAAAGACAGCGGTTGTGAACCGGTCAATGCTCTTCCCCACCTTGTGTGTTTCCGCAGTCATTTTTAACGGTAGTTCTGAAAACCGTTGTGGAAACATATTTTTAACGGCGGTTTAGAACTACCGTTTATTATCGATCGGTCCGTTAGAATTTTGAACCACCGTTAGAGCCCTGTTTTCTTATAATAAACGAGTCTGGCCTGGCCTGGACCTCATGTTATATTTAGAAGTATAAACTACAAAAGTCAACAATATTTATAAAATACATATACAATATGTTATAGTTAGAAGTATAAACTAATGTTCTAATTACTTTATATATAATATCATTCTCATATAAATACAAATAAATCAGATATCCCGCTTATATAATAATCCAAAACAAAACAAAATGGAACTGCTAAAAAACAAGAACAAAATTATGCGATTTTTTAAAAAAGAGTTCAAAGGTTATTTTTACTTAACAGAGAACAGACCATATTTCACTACCAGGTACTAGCTGTCTCTCTACCCATGACCCACACACCATACTTTTTGGAGTCAATCATATCATATCAAACGGTTGATACTGATCAGAGCTCAGATCACCTCGATATTGTCATTCTTCCAGAACATGGGCTTTGTGGCCCATCTCATGTTTATTCTTTTTCTATAATATAAAAGTAAGAAAATAATGTACCATGAAAGAAATTGCGACTCACTCATCCTTTTGGTAACAGTGGGATATGACGTAAAATTAGGTATCATAAATTGTAAAAATGATCAAACTATTAGTAAAAATTATTATTATTATCACGTGGGTTTTGGTTACCTGCTCCGCGTACTTATCGATCTCCATGGAGACCTCGGAGATGGCGCGATGAACGGTTTGGATCTTGGCATTTCTTCGCATCTCGATGAAACGTTTCTCGATGCTAGTTGGATCTTCGATTAGGATGAGTTTTGATCCATCTTTCACTCCGCACGTGTCTAAATAGTCCCCATTTTCTCTCTCTTTCCCTCTAAATATCAGCGTCTGTTCACCTGCCTGTAACCCACTCTCCGCCGTCAGAAGCTTCTTCACCTCTCCTGCCACCCAACCACGTCAACTTCACTCATCAGTTCTTCTTTTTTACTCTTTTACCCCTCGTTAAACATTACCCGCATCCACTTTCTATGGTGCAGTTTTGGAGGTTAATTTCGTCATTTTAAACGAACACATGAGCGCAAATTTTCTCCGGAAAGAAACGGAAAATTGACGGAGAGATCGAAGAAAAATAAAATAAAACGCATTATTATTACCGAATGTAGCTTGAGAGTTGACCGAGATCTCGTACTGGAGCGCGCCGAAAGCAATTCGGAGACGAAGATTTGGGACTGCAGCCGTACCGTCGGAGTTTCCGACTCTTTTCTGGACCAACATTCCTCCCGGTCTCATTTCCCATTCGAATTCGTCGTCCCTCGATGCTGAAGACGATGTCGTATTGGAGTTGCCGCAGCTCATTCTACCGTACGACGCATTACTTTTGTTATTCGACTTGATCATCATTCTCTTCATCATTGTAACACGTAGTCTCTGAAAATATTTTCTCGAGAAAATGAGAGAGGAAATATGGTTAGCTAGCTCATGTTAGTAACAAGATTAATATTTGATCATTTTCTGCCGACACAAACAGGAGTGTAACATATCTGGGTTTTATATAGTAAGCACTGTAAGAGAGGTGTGTGGTGTGGAATAAAATTACGGACCAATGGGACCCTGCCACGTGTTGGATGCTGTCACGTAGTGTGGAGTAACAGCTAAGCAGTGAGAGAAAGAGATAGTTTGCCGACAATATGTGACAGCAGCCAAGATGAGAGATATCAATGTGTTTTTCTTTCTTTCATTTTTGGACAAATAATAATTTTTTTATCCGAACTATGACCTTATAAAGTTTTGTCTCACAAATTTTTTTTTGCATGATGGAAATCTCTAAATTGTAGTTACTATTAAAAATATGTTATTTTATGTATTCTGTTTATTTTTGAATAGTTTGTTAACGTGGGGTTAGTTGGAGTTGGAGAGTTCAAATAAAAACTATAAAGATAAATTCTAGATACGTGTATTTGTATTTTAGAATTAATATTTGCATATTTAACATCAATCAACTTGATTTCTGTTAGCTTTAGCCAGTAACATATACATTTGTAATATAACTATATTTGTGGCTTACGATCATATCAACAAACCGTTTAAAAAAAATGAATGAAATGCAACAAAAACAAAATGACATGTTTTCAGTTGTTATTAAAATTTAGGAATTTTTATCACGTAAAAAGAAGTATAGGGCAAGAGTCTACTGATTGAAGTACAGAGACATAGTTTGAGAAGAAAAAACGTATTTGTCTTTAATTTTTATTTCGATGACACATGCATGGTGAGGTTCCATTGGGCAGTCAAGGTTCGTAAAAGAAGATAAAAATAAATGTATGTTTTGTTTAGTTTTACAGGGATGGTAAGGGTGGGTTCAACTGATTGAATGGTGATGTGTACATATGTGTGAGATAGTAATTGACAAGTGCTTAGAAAGTGATTGTAGAAAGCGATAAGATGATGGTAGGCGTTGGATCAAATAATGAAAGGTTTGATTTTGATCGATATGGTTCAGATTAAGGGGATAAGATTTGTTTGCTTAGGGTTGTATTGTTGTTGTTAGTAAGGGAAAGTTAAGGGTTAACAAACGGTTTGTAGTGTGATTTAATCAAAGGTAATTATTAATTCTCTGGCTATTTTTATTTGGTGTTAATTGGTTGACGTAATGTATAACTAGGAAACGAGATCTCTCAAGCTATTTTCTTAATTAACAAAATAAATTTTGCATTAAAAAATTATCATTGTAAAAACAAAAAACTTAGTTATGCTTATAGTCCGAAAAATAAAATTATCACAAAAAAATGTTTATTATTGAAAAATTGTAAAAACTTAATAATAGAGTGTGACAACTAAATTATATAGCTTTTTGTATTTTATAGTTATGATATTTAGATATTGATGCATTTTTTTCTCATTCATTTTTAAAATAACAAATTATGTTGTGAAGTTTAATGTTTTTAGCTATCGTTTAGAGTTGGAATATGTCTTGCTCTTTGTTGACTGCATTTTTCATCAACTACCAAACTAACAGAAAAGCTTAAAGAAGAAGAAGAATAAGAACACCAGATTTTACGTTGTTCATGTTATTAATTAACCCTACTTCACGAGTCACTTGTATTTATGATTAAGAAGAACTTGCAAAGCTTCAACTCTCTTGGTTTTCAGGCAGCGTATGTGTTCATTTTGAAAAATTGGAATCAAATCCTTTACAAAGTGTGCCCTAGCTGTATTTATAGGCAGCTAGGAAGATTAAACTAATTAATTGGAGATGATTACAATTATTCCGCTCTTAATGAGGATTGTTGTTGGGGTTTTATGCCTTAATTAAAACACAATTTCTTTGTAATTTCATTTATTATCAATAAAATAATAGAAATCATTTTTTGACTTGGTCAATCACTTTGCTCATGTTTTATTTTCATGATTGTTTGTTTAATATAAATTTCTATTAAATCCTGAGCATATAGCTAATCGTATTTATAGTGACGTAATCACAGTGGAATATAAATATGATTATGTGTTCAAAATAAGTTAGTCCTAAGATTAGTCAGTGCACATGATTTACACTGACTTGCCAATCTACCATATGATTTACTTACATATTGTAGTGTTATGTTCTTTCTAGAACAATAGCAAAGTAGATAAGATCGGATGTATTTGTTACATCAGACTGGACCGATATTGACAGTTGATAGGATAAGTAAACATACCGTCATTATATATTCTAGTCATATCATATAGTTGACCATAGGTCAATTCAATCTCAATTCTGAGTAGTTAGTATTCTAGCTGATTGTATTATTTGAGTTATTTGACTTGTTCGTTACTAGCCTACCCTACGGACTAGCCCATACTTACATCTTGGGAACTTGGTAGTATAACTGAGTGGGAGTGTTAATCATAGATATGAACATCTATAGCTTCTGATGAAGAAGTGAAACGATGGTTTCCTTTTAGTTTGGTTCAATGTGCTAAATGATAGAGATCTCATTTCATTAATTAATATTAGTTTACTAAAATATCATTTACAAGGAACTAAGTATTTTAAGGATAAAATACAATGAGGGGTAAAACAATATTTTAATCCCATATCATTTTAGACCGTGTATAGAGGATTGAGTGACAATTATGGTTGTAACAATGTATAATTAATAACATATCTATATTGCTTATAGAGCGTTCTATGAATTCAAGAGTGCAATTCCGAGTCTTTAGTGGAGTCACGAGGAATTAATAAATTAGTAAATTTATTTGTTAGAATTATGATAACTTATTGGAGCTTGATTTCACAGGCCCATGGTCCCCACTGTACCTTGGATAAACTCATCTAGATAGTCTCAATTAATTGATTTAGTTATCAATTAGAATTATCAAAGTTGACCAGATCAATTTTGGATAGTTTCACAAAGTTATACAATTTAGAGAAGAAAAGAGAAATTATGATAGATTTATTAATTAAGATTAAATTGGTATCTAAATTAAGAAATAAGTTTAAATCAAGGTTCAAATTATAAATAATTAATTTGATAAAGGATTTAAATAATTATTTAATTAATTAAATCAATAGAAAATAATACAAGCCTTGATTTTAAGTCCAACAGGCTTATAATTAAATGAGAAATTTCACGGGCCTAAAGCCCACGATAATTTCGACCTAGGGCTGATATTATCTATTATTTTATTGATTTTTTAATTAAATTAATTGTCTAATTGAGTCTATAAAAGGAGTGCTAAGTGAGAGATGAAATCAAATTTCTGAAACATAAGTTTCTGAGAAGATCTATTAGGTTTTAGATTCTCTCTACTGCATAAGTTCTTTTCTAAGCCTCATTATTCTTTCTCTTCTTCTCTCTGTATCTATCTCATGTGTTGAGAATTGTCCACCCTAGTCTAGGTGATTCTAAGGATACTTTGGAAGGTTGTGAAGAAAATTGAAGATCGGTTCAGTTTCTTGGTAATACTCTGCGACAGAAATGATACAAGGGTTAGAGAAACTGAAGGAATGACTATATTATTCCGCTGTATATAATATAAGTATTCTTATCATTATTTCTCTTTAAATTCAATTTTAGAAACATGTTCTAGGTTGTCTCATGTTAATTTGTTTGATATTAGATCTAAATGAAAATAAATAAAGATCATGTATAAGCTTTTCTAACAACTGGCCTTTGGTAATCTTTATTTTCATGCATGAACATAGTAAAATTGAATTAGATGATGTGTTGAGTAATTGGATGGATTTCATGATTTTATGAAGCATATTGAATTCTATGTGATTATTAGCAATTTTTAGGTTATTTAGTTGTGGTTTCTATGCCATTAATTTTTATATATGCTTTATTTTGTGTAAAACATGCTAAAAATTAATTAGAAAATGGTTTTGGTTTGAAAAATTGCACAAAAAAAATTTCCTGAAAATTTTGGCCTGGTTGCCCATGCGTGCGCACGCACGCGCATCACCTGTGCACCCACACACGCTCCTGCGTGCGTCACCCAGCACCCGTGCGCGCACCAACCCCACCTGTGCGTGCGTCCCTTGGCTGCCAGAACAAATTCGCACGCGTGCACACCTGCTGCCAAGCCACGTTGAATAGTACCTGATTCTGGTACTGATCATCCCAAATTATTTAAAAAAAAAAATAAAAATGTGAAAATTGATTATTTATAATCAAAGCCCAAAATATCAGATTTATTTTATCATTTAAAAATGTTTTTTTCAAAATAAGATATTTTTGTTGTTAGGTACTTTCTACAAATATTCAAATTTAAATTTAGAAATAGACTAACAACTTAATTTTGAATATTTTAATATATTAAAATATTAGAATTAAGATATCAAATATTTAAGATATTTTCTTTTAAATACTTGTTATTTTTATTAATGTTATCCAAAGAGCAGGCATGGATGACGTGGCGAACATTTTTAACGCGTGGTTGACACCTGGCAGAGGTTCTGTTCGACCATCGACCAGGGAGATTCCCCTGACATAACATTTGGACTTTATATACGACCAGCTTGGTCTTATACTCCGTATATTTTGAGAAGATCTTGTGCAATTATAATCATATCCGAGATTATCTCCCATGATTCCTGAGTATCCGATTAATTAGGAAAGAACATCTGTAACAAATTTGTGTAATCTTTCTTGAGCCTATAAATAGAGAAAAATAGCTCAAGGAAGAGGACTTTTGGCTAATTTGAGTTTATGCTTTACAAGAGAATTATAGCTATTACCTTTCGATTGTATTATTCATCCCTCTAAGGCTTGTGAAACTCGAAGAACCCTAGTTCTTTGATCACTCATTTGAGAATCAATATTAATAATAGCTTAAGTGGACGTAGGTCATTACCAATTCGTGGGGCCGAACCACTATAATTTGTTGTGTCATTTACTGTTCTTTCCATTAGATCTATTTCAATACCTTCTATCACATCAAGCATTTGACTCCGTGTCAGTTGACCAAAACGAGGGTCAACATTCTGGTGCTTTCATTGAGAGCTTGAGACGAGGTTGTTGAAGTCCTAATGGCAAAGACAACCAGGAAGACTGGACAGGTTACTGATGCTGCACCATCTCAACCTCTTCCTCCAAACATGGCTGAGAAAGAGCCACACTTGGAGTTTGATGAGGAGGAATTGGACTCCGAAACGCTGAGAAATACTCTGGGAGTATTGCAAGATGAATTGGCCAATTTAAGGGCCAGTCAAGAAAGTGTCGCGGAGACCATGTGCGCGACAGCAGCAAGAAATAGAGCGTCAGCGCCAAGAGCTGAGTGAAAGACAGGCGGAGATGGACCGTCGTCAGAGGGAGGCCATGGCAGCCCTCGAAGCCGCCCTCCAATTGGCTAGGAGTCAGGCTGTGCCTGCCTCGCAGCCTGACCAATCCCCGAATGGGCCATCTCAAAGAGGTCCCAATCCTAGCCCTCCACTCCAGCCAACGAGCCCTCAAAGGCCGGAGCAGCCAACAATGCCTCAGGATGATGTCCCACCTAGGGACCCTGAGACGCAACCTCCATCCCAGGCTGGTCGAGGCAATCCCCCACTTCCAAGGCAGAATAGGGCGGGCGGCAGCCCCGCAGCCCTAGACGCCCGAGGGGTGAAGAGTCGCACCCACAGAGCAGGGGGTAGCATCCTTCTGGAAACAGAAGGAACTTAGAAACAGACTCTGCAGTCAGGGGCCCTCCACGGCATGATAATGCACGGGGACCTACCGACTAGCGTAGGCCTTCCCCTAACGCTTGGGAAGTTCCAGCCCAAGGAGGCAACCGAGGAGAAAGTCGGTCCCACCATAGCCAATCAAGGTTCAGATATGGCCATGGCTACAATGAGGCCGACTCAGGCAGAGGGAGTGCTGGTCGGAGGAACGAGGAGAGAGGTGGAGGCAGAAGCCCACCACCTAGAGAAGACCAACAAGCAAGACGTAATGCTGGGGGGCAGCCCAGACAAAACAATGTCTTTAGCTAGCTCGGAGCTAGCGAGCAACGGCGAAGAGATGACGACTTAAGGTATGTACTCAACGACCGCTGAGAATGGCACGACGAGTACATTCCCCCGGCACCAGAGGCCTCAGCAATTCCTGAAGCCGTTCAGGCTCAGATAGATGCCCTAAACCAAGCAGTGCAACAGCTGGTCGGGGGGAGAACGTCTCACATCGAGTACGACAGGAGAAGGGGCACTCCTTTTGTTCAGAGGATTGCTGTAGCAGAGACTCCTAGTAAGTTTAAAATGCCCACTCTTCCGAACTTTTATGGGTATGGTGACCCGGTATCTCATGTCAACAAATTTGAGATACAAATGGACATTCAGAAGGTGTCCGAAGACGCTCGGTGCAGGATCTTTCCTGCAACACTTTCAGATGCTGCACAGGAGTGGTTCTTTAAGTTCCTTCCTACAAGTATTGTATCTTGGGAGATGTTCGTAAAGGAGTTTTACGAACAATTCTATGCTGGTCGTGTGCACCCAACTGAGGCAAACCAGCTGGTCGAGATACGTCAGCAAGAAGGAGAACCACTGAAAGACTATGTCCAACGTTTCATGCGAGCTGCGACTGGGGCCAAAACAGTGGGAGACGAAGGAAAAATGATGGCCCTAACTGCAGGAGTTAGGTGCTGTACGCCTCTTTGGAGTAGCCTCAGGAAGCATGGGGTTAAAACTACCCAAGAATTTTTGGATCGAGCTGATCGATACATCAAGCTCGAGGATGCGATTGCCAGTGAGGGAAAGACCCCAAATAAAGATAAGGGGACTGAAGACCCCGCCAAAGCCGCCAATGGGTCAAAGCCCACGGCAACGGGAACGGCAAAGGTAATGGGAATAGCAACGACAAGAATCGAGGGAAGAGGCCCCATAATGAACCCTCTACCTCCGAGAGTAAGCGCGCTAAGGGCAATCATTATGAGCCAAGGTTCACCAACTACATTGCCCTTGTCGAGTCTCGAGCAGAGGTGTATCAGGCCACAAGTTCCAGTGTGCCTTACAAAAGACCCGCTGCCATCCAAAAAGACATTTCAAAAAGAGATACGACCAAGTTCTGTTGTTTTTACAACGATTACGAACACGATACGAACGAGTGTAACTAGCTGAAGGATGAACTCGAGTTCCTTATTAGACAAGGACACTTGAGGAGATATGTGCAGGCCTCGGGAGCTTCCCAATGAGAGGCTCCAGGTGGCAACGAGCAGGCGCCTACACGCCAACGCTAGCCACCTTTACAGCCTGACCCTAGCTGGCACCTTACTCACCATCTGCAGAGGCCCGCATCTTGTGGGAAACAGCGGAAAGGAAAGGGAACAATACGCTTGGACCCTACGCCATGACCAGGACATCGAGATGATGACTGTGGATGATCGAGAATCAAAGAAGGCTCGGACAGAGGACGGTGCAATAACCTTCTCTGATTGCGATGCCCAGCATGTCTGGTTCCCACATTCCGATCCGCTGGTCGTGGATGTTCAGATTGCCAACATGATGGTGAAAAGAGTACTAGTCGATACAGGAAGTTCAGTTAACATCCTGTATAAATCTTCGCTGGAACGAATGAAGTTGTCTATCAAGGACTTAGAGCCTTGCAACCAAACAATTTATGGTTTCTCTGGTGAAGGACTCGCTCCAACAGGGTCAATCAGACTTCCAGTAATAGCAGGTACTGCGCCCGCTACCAGGACATTACTCACTACTTTCATAGTAGTTGATTGTCCTTCGGCCTACAATGCTGTAATTGGAAGGCCCATACTAGTCGACCTTCAGGCTATCACCTCTATATGGCACCTGGCCATGAAATTCCCAACAGATGCAGGGGTAGGACGCGTATTGGGAAACCAGAGGGAAGCAAGGGAGTGCTACAATGCCTCAATCACTAAGGCCAAGAAGGGTATGTCGAGGAGTGCTCCCCCTGAAAGGTTGCAGATGGCCATTGATGTACAAGCCTAATCAGGTGATGAAGTCAACAAATAGGGTGTTGCCCAAAGGGAGGATAGAGACTTAGATCCTCGCTTCGGGGATTTTGAAGAAGATGTAGGACCTGTCGAGGACCTTGAGGAGGTCCAGCTTGACGAGGTCCAGCTTGACGAAGAGTTTCCGACCAGAATTGTAAAAGTCGGCAAAAATTTAGAAGCAACAACAAAACACGCACTGGTGGAATTTTTGAAGAAGAACCAGGAAGTTTTCGCCTGGTCACATAAAGACATGGCTAGGATAGACCCTACAGTCATCAGCCATGTCCTGAACGTTGACAACAGCTTTCCACCCGTGCAACAGAAAAGAAGGCTGCTTGATAAAGACAGATCAAAAGCCTTAAAAGAGGAAGTTGAAAAATTAAAGGAGAATGAGTTTATCAGGGTGGCGTTTTATCCATCATGGGTCTCTAATCCAGTACTGGTTCCCAAGCCGAATGGCAAATGGCGAACCTGTGTGGATTTCACAGACCTTAATAAAGCCTGCCCTAAAGATTGCTTCCCACTCCCAAGGATCGACCAGCTGGTCGATGCAACTGTAGGCCATGAGATCCTCTCTTTCATGGATGCATACTCAGGATACAATCAAATTAGTATGCATCCCCCTAACAAGGATCACACTAGCTTTCGGACCGATATCGGGCTATACTGTTACAAAGTAATGCCCTTCGGATTGAAAAACGCTGGTGCTACTTACCAGCGACTAGTTAACCACATGTTTAATGAGTTAATCGGGGTAAACATGGAGGTGTACGTTGATGATATGCTGGTAAAGTCAAAAAAGGCAGAAGGACATGTGAAGGATTTACAAGAGTGTTTCAATGTTTTAAATAAATATCAAATGAAGCTAAATCCTCTCAAGGGTTCCTTCGGAGTAGGATCAGGGAAGTTCTTGGGGTTCATCGTTAATTCGAGAGGAATTGAGGCTAATCCCGAAAAGATCAAGGCCCTGATCAATATGAAATCGCCAGTAAAGATCAAAGATGTGCAAAGTTTGACTGGAAGAATTGCCGCGCTCAGTAGATTTGTTTCAAAGTCGACAGATAAATGCGTCCTTTTCTTTAATCTACTTAGGGGCAACAAGAAGTTCGAGTGGATTGAAGACTACGAACAGGCTTTCCAAGCCTTAAAAACCCACATGGCGCAGCCTCCCGTCTTATCAAAGCCTATAGATGGGGAAACTTTGTTCATATACCTAGCGATCACCGAGTATACTGCTAGTGCAGTGTTAGTAAGGGAAGAAGAAGGCGTACAAAAGGCGGTGTATTATGTGAGCAAGAGGTTAATCGGAGCCGAATTGAGATATCCTCCCATTGAAAGATTAGCCTATTGCCTAATTTTGGCCTCATGGAAGGTACGTCCTTACTTCCAAGCCCATCCAATCACAGTCTTGACTGATCAACCCCTTCGACAAGTTTTACAAAAGCCAGAGGCCAGCCAACCTAAGGTTAGCCTCTGTAACTAGATTTTTGACACTCTTCTCAGCGTCTGACATGCTGGCTAAGAGTGCCGCTCTTGACTCCATCCCTGGAGTTGGGTTCGGTCGCAGCCACGAACCTGAAACACATTGAAAATTTAAGACATTGTGGTGGAAAAACACTAAGTGAAGAAGCCAGCCAGCGATGTGAAAGTTTTACCTCCTCGTGTGAAAGCCAAGTTGTCTGCGACCAGGTCAGGCGTAAGGAAGTACTCCTCCCCACGTTCGAGATATGGGTCGTGTCAGTCAAGAAAGTGCCCCCAGTTTCCTGATGACAAAGATGGAAGAACCCCCGTGCCTTCTTGGTTGGGGTTAGACTTGAGGTCGAACAGGTAGTTGATCTCATGTGGCGACGGCACGGGCCATTTTTTCTGGCTATACAGGATATAGAGTGCAGCAAGTATTCTATATCCGTTTGGGGTAATTTGGAAGGGGGCAACTCCAAAATAGTTGGCCACCCCCTGAAAGCATGCATGAAGAGGCAAAGTGACTCCTGCCTCAACATGAACTGCGACCAGGCGCTGTAAGCACCTCCAGGCAGAATAGCCCTTTGGTCTGGGTTAGGTTTGACTAGGGTCACCCCTGTCAGATTGTATTTTTTTTAAGTAGTTGGCGATCATTTTGACTGTCACCCTACTTTCGGAGACTACATGCCACTCGACGTCCGGCTGAATAGCGTGTCGGGGGCGGGCATGTCCTTGAATGTTTGGGTTAGGAATATTTTCGTCTCGACCACTGGTCGAGGGAGCATCAGCAGTAGACTGATGAGAAGTGTCGGAAGTTTTTCTTTTCTTGGCTTTAGTTTTGGTGCGAGCCATATTTTGAGTCGAAACTGGGGAAGTGTTTAGGTTAATGCGAGAAAAAGGAATATCTGGTATCAATGTCGAATGACGTTCTTCGTCTTCAAGTAGTTGAACTAGGATGTTTTCTCCTGATACTGATTTTGGTTCTCTCCTGATTTTCTTCATAAATGTGGTTATAATTCTCTTCATAATTTTCTTCATAGTTGTGGAATGCAACTAAGTGATAAGAGAGACACTAGGAGAAAATGGTACCGAAATATAGAATAAGGTGATGTACATGTGTACATGATCAATTCTACCAATAAATATGAATTGTTTGTAATATTTTAGAATTTTTTATGAAAGTATAAATATCCTAATTTAAAGTGGAGAGAGTAATTTTTTTTAAATAATGGAGAGAGTAATTTTAAATACATTAATTATGTGAAAATATTATTATTTAAAAAATTAGCACGAAAAAAGTGGGACGACAAGTGTTTAATCTTTGCTGTAAATCTGTTCACAATTAAAATAATGTAGTTGTCAATAAATTAAGTGTTAGGTTTCTTGATATATGGTTAGATTTTTTATTTATTTTTTGTGTCAAAATACTTAAAATTCGAATAAGGATTTAAATGTGTCGATAAGAAATTGTGTTTATGGGTAGGGTTGTGCAAAAGTTTTTCCAAACCACCCAACCCGAATAAACCGCCCAAACCAAATCGAAAAAACTGATAAAAAATGCAATCTGAATAACCCAAAAACTATGTAATTGTCAATATAATAATTTGGCGGTTTGAGAATTAAATCAACCCACCCAATATAACCCGAATAACATGCATAAATTTATTAAGAGTTTTTTTCATTTATACATAGATATATTACGTATATTATTACATATATTATATGTAATATTAAATATATTTTAAAATTTTTAACAATGAATTTAGAATAATATTTGAAAGTTTCAATTTAGAATAATATATCTAAGTTATGAAGATGTATACTATATTTTTAGTTTGTTGAATCTAATTATTTGAACATTTAAAAAAAAACTTAAGATTGGTTTGGGCGGATTAACCCGACCAAACCGCCTAAAACATTAGATGGGTTAAACTCTTTTTTTTTTTTCTTAATTGGATGGGTTATAGTTGGATTTTCGCAACCTGATTTTTACATTGGGTTGAAGAAAATATGTTATAACCCGACCAAACCGACCAATGAACACCTCTAGTTATGGGTACAAAATATTGTCAGTTAGTAAAACTATTATCCTCTCTATTTATTATTATATTTTTGAATAACTTCTCACTAAGTAATTTTATTTCCATGAGCACTCACAGCAGTAGCTGTAAATTACTTAATTATGTAAAATATAAAGAATTTGTGATTAAAAGGTGTCCAACAACTTATTCATTTTGCGTAGCTTTTACCATTAGAGTTCTAACTTCTTTTCTGTTAGTTTGTTATAAACCTTTTGTTATGTCTAATTATGTTACTAACAGAATCTCTCCTTACCTTAGGTGAACCTTATTCCCTTTACCAATATAAGGTCCTATTATGTACACCACTAGATTATTAAATACAATTCATTATTTTCTCTTTCTCAAAGTTTCTCCTAATATGGTATCAGAGTTTATACCCTAAAACCAAAAAATTCTTTGTCTTCTTTTTTTCTTGCTTCCACTCATCTTCATGTCCAGACCAAGAACTCGAAGCTCTACCCCACCAATGGCAGGTCCAACCCCGATCTAGTCAACCATGAAGTTGGTGCTCTTGATTTTGACCCTGATCCTCCCATTTCTTCTCCTACTCCTCGACACCCTACTCAATTCAAATGCCCAGCTCGAAATCTTGAATCTCATGAAGACCGCCAATGGGGATCTCCTGTTCTTTAGTGTCTTCCAGCTCGAGAACGCCTGAATCTTGAAGATACTCCATATTTCCTGACCTTTGTTGATCATCTTAACCACATCCTCACCTCTTCTCTTTTACTTGGACTGAACTATCAGTCATGGAAAAAGGGATTTTCGGTGATAAAAAGGTGTCCAACAACTTATTCATTTTGCATAGCTTTTACGAAAATTTAATGTAAGAGCACAATTGTCAATGACTATTCCATAAAATATAGAGATTTTATCATAAAATTGTTTTTCAACAAGTCCTTTATTTTGCAAGGCTTTTACATAATGGTATTGTAGAAGCTCTACATTTATATATTAGTGTAATTGCATAAAATCTTATTTTAATAATTTCTCTCTTTTCTTTTTCATCCCTCGCATTACTACTTTTCTCTGCAATAGTTTGGCGCCATCCTTCTTCGTTGCTTGGCGACATAGAAGAGAAGATCTTTATTGGTTCGAACACTATTGGGCAAGGTCAAATTTATCTCCCTCTCGTTCTCTCTTTCTCTCTCTCTCTCTCTACATATATATATTTAAAGATGTGAAAACTTTGGTAGAGTAGATGAAATGGGTCCTCCGGCATTGCTAACTCCATTGCATTGCCAACATCCTAAACATATCACACAATTGAGATTATATATATGTTGACGCGGATTTTCAACAACAGGGGATTTAGAAATCCAACAATAGAGAGACTGGGCTTTTAATAAACCGAATATAAAGAAATGGCAAAAAAAAAAACACAAAATGCTCACACGATTTTACATGGTTCAGTAATTAAAATCTACCTAGTCCACTAGTCACTCTTATTGATCTGTTTAAGGCTCTTGATTAAATTGTTTATGACAATTTCAACAGAGTTTTTGCATACAGAAAGTCGATCCCTTTTTCTGTCTATTCCATTGTATTTATAGGAGATTCTCATCGATAGTTTTGGCTAACCGTACATTAATATGGTAACTTAAAAAGTTGGGTAACTTCCAATTTACATAAATACATAATTACTTATTGTTTAACACTCAAAACATGCATCCACTAAGCGGTGGTTGTAGTATAGATCGGGCAGTCGATTCACAAGGAGACAAAGAAATAAAGTTAATCAATAAATAATGTTTAGAGATAAATAATATGAGGAAAATAGAACAATTGATATTTTTGTTGTTTTTGAGATTTAAAGATTAGAAATAGAGATAGACTAAGGTGTGATGTAATAATAGGTAACAAGTAGGAAGGATCAAGAGTCACCAATATGCATACTTATTTATTTGGATCTTTGATTCACAAAAATTACACAAATAAATAGTTCACATCCCAACTATTCATTTGGAAGATTTATCATTGAAGCACAAATATATTTTACAAAAATGTATTCAAGTGATTACTATTCTTTACCATGGGAGGATGAGATAAATCTTATGAGAAATCTAAAAATGATATTATACCATTGGCAATAATGCAATAAAAGATTGGACATAAAACCTAACACAAATATTACTTTTACTATTTATAAAATACATAGAAAGAGCATGACTAATTCTATATAGATTTTAGCAAAAGTAAATATATATGAATGATATGGAGAAAATGATAAAGATATTATCTATATTATTTTCACTAATTTGATAATACATAGAAAGTGCTTGACAAAATCTATATACTATTAGTAAACATAAATATAGATAATAAGATGAAGAAATAGAGATGAAAGAAGATAAATCACTCAAATATATAACTTTAAGCACATGGTGAATCAAAAATAACAAAGTCATAGTGCATATAGGATCATCCTAACCTTCCTAAGAAGGTTAGCCTATTATGCTAGACATTCTCATGAAATTCTAGAGAGAAAATACGAGACTAAAATTTGGTAGAGTTTTGCTACCTAAAAATTACATACAAAATGTGAAATGAGAGTCCCTATTTATAGAGGGAGAAAATGAATAAAAAGAAATTAAACAACAAAATGAGGTTTACAAATTAAATATGAAATATTAATAATAAAATATGATTTTGAAAAATCAAATCTTATTATAAATATTAACCTAGTTATTTTGGTGTATGGTCAATATGCCTTTTTTTTTCTTTCTAAAATACCACAAAGTATGAACTTTAAAGCTCAAAATAGCAATTTTGCATGGCCCAATACCCACAAAACATGGGTTGAAAGTGGCTGGTGGCAGATGAGGGTTTTGACCCACTCCCAGCCAATGGGAGCCCGCCACGTAGGCGTTGGCTGGGAGGGTTGGGTTGCTTCAGATGGGCCTGCGTTGGGGGAGCTTCAGTTTGGCCTTCGGTTTGGGCCAATGTGGTGCTGGGCTTTGAATGACTGCTAGAAGAGGCAATTTGGGTCGCTGGTTTACATTGGGCCTTGGGAGTACTGGGTTTCATTGGGATGGTTGAACTCGGCTGGTCATTCTGGGATGCTGAGAGGATTACGTTGGGTTGTGTTTGCTGGACGCGTTAAGGGAATATGGGTCACCAGATGAGACGCGTGGTGCGAGGGAAGCACACCAGGTGGTGCGCTGAGGAGAAAGGAAGGGCTGGGCCTGGGCTATTTGGGTCGAAATTGGCCTGGGCAATATTACTTAAAAAATGCCACAATTCCACTATATTTTCAATTGTACTTATTCCCTTCTTGCTTTCTTTTTTCTTTGTTTCCAAGTGCCAAAATACACTTTATTTTCTACAAAATATAAATAAATTAAATTAAGATCAAATATTTCCAATGTAAGAATATATCACATTAATTCCATGAAAATATTAATTAAAACTTAATTTATTTTGACAATTAAAATCAACAAATGTGTATTTTTTTTGCACTAATTACAACCCCCAACTAGCTTATTGCTAGTCCCTAGCAATTCAAGTGGATAAAAAATATTACCAAGATGAATTAGTGAACTAAATTATGCAATATCATTTAACAAAATATTTTGTGAGAATTTAGAAAATGCTATTTAAAAACTATCAAAGTTGTAACGATATGTGTGCACCAAACCATATCGTTCTTTAAAAAATTTACAACACAAACACTATTGAAAAATCACCAAAGAATAAATTCTCAACTCCAAATCCTCACAAAGGTATTTTTATGGGAGATGGTTGACTCTCTTAAAGTTGGAAATTTATCAATTAACACTCAAAAATTGATGTTATCGTTTTAGGACAAACAATGTTAACGAATATTGATCAAAAGATAGGTTAATCAATTAATTAGAATCTAAGTGACATAACACCTTCGAGATTTTTCAAAATGATATCAAGAGCCAAAACAAATAACAAAACAAAATTAGATAAAAATAAACAATACACTATTTTTTATTTCTTTCTATTCTTTTTTAAAAAAAAAAAACAAATGTAGTAGTGTTGAATTTTTATTACAATTTTTTTCTTCAACAAAACTACAAAAGATGAAGATGAAAAATGTTGCTCTTCTTCTCCTTTTTTTTCTTCATTTTTTTCGTTCATTTTTTTTATTAATATATTTTTTTCTTTTCCCCTTTTTTTTATATATATTTTTTTCTTTTTTTATAATTTTTTTTACAAGAGACAACATAAAAAATACAATAAATTTAAAAGGAAATTACAATACAACATAGGCTCTTTAAAACAAAAATGATCCTTCTAGTAAATGTCATGTTTTAAATCCCAAAAATTAATTTTACCAACTCAAATGATCAATAGCAGTTTTCAAAGTTGTTTTCTCATTCTCACATCTCACAAAAATTAAAAGGTTTAAACTTTAGGATTTTTCTCAATTGAATGTGTGTATTTTTTTTCAATGTTTGGTTGTGCATGAAATTACTCTAAAAAATTACTTCCTAATAGTAAAAATAGCAAAAACTATCTCACCAAGATTTTGTTGTCATGAATTTTGCAAACATTTAACTTAAAATTTCAAAATGGTAATCAAAATATATTTCAACGCATGAATATGCCTACTACCCCCAACTTTAATTGAGACATTGTCCTCAATGTCTAACATTAAGCTCATCGTGGGAGAAAAAGGGAATATGATAACCAACAACAAAACCCCAAAAAATAAAATTCGCAACATAAAATAAATACACAAATTAAAGTAAAACACACTAAAAAGAAAGATAAAACCTGATCAGTCTTTGGTAGACAAAAGCATCGCTCTCAGGTAAGTCTACCAACTGCATATTTGTGTACTATCCTACATCAAAAATGAATTTTCTTTTATCCTGCGTCTCAAAAATAGAAGCATTAGTAACATTTTCAGGATAAAGAAAATGTCTGGGTTCAAAATCGTGGAGGAAATTGGGTGAATGTTTCATTGCAAATATGTGTATGATTTCCTCAACGATTAAGTCTATCACATCAGTATGATAGTTTCCATTTTTCTTTGGAGTGGTTGGAAGAATTTCGGTATGGGAAAGAGCTTCACTCCAAATGGTAATAGCATCATCCTCATTGGGTTTAGAACTGAGAGTAGGGGATGGTGTTATGGCCTCAGGTTGGGATAGGAATTGACTTAAATTATGTGAAATAATAGCGTTGGTCAATTCTGAAAGTTGAGTCCTAGTTTCCCTAAAATCTTCCACAAATTGTTTATTGAATTCTATTTGCTCCTCTATAAATGTGTGTAAAGTGTCCTCTAAGGAATTTGTATTAGTACATACATTATATGGAGGTTCATGTGGGAAGTTAGGAAAATTTTGCTCAAAATTCATGTGAGGCGGTGCATGGTAGTTGTACTCAAGCTTCCAATTAAAATCTACGAAACTAGAATTATGATTCCTATGGTCGACTCTGTCAAAGTCACAATAACGTTCATCATAATCTACCTTGGGAACCTCGTAACTTTCTCTTTTAAACTTAGCTTCTAACACCTAAAGTTCTCGGTATTCTCTTACACTAAGTTTGCATGGACTCCGAAAACGGCTAGTGCCTTTAGTAGCACTAGACTTATAGTTGTTTCCGAATAAAGAATAATACATTGGAAAATACAACTCGAAACGTTTCTTTTCTTCTTCATTCATTTTTTTTAATTTATTTTGCTTTTGTGATTTTTTTTATTTTTTTGTTTTACTTGTTTCTAGATCGATTTGATGTTTTTAGAACGGTCCCACTTAAGACCCACACTTTATCTAGAACTCCCCAAGGTTCATAGATAATTGTGGAGGGATCACAATTCTTAAAAACAGTCCTCTTACAACCCAACTTACTAGAACTCTCCAAAGTTACTAAGTAAGCATGGAAGGAACTTTACTCAAATTGGCCTTTAAGCAAAAATTGCTTAAGTTGACAAAACAAGCTTTGTTTTTTTTTTATTATTATTATTTTGTATTTTATGATTTTTTGTAGATTTAAAACCTAAAAATTAAAAAAAATAAATAAATAAAGAGACAAACCTAGAAATAATAAATAAAAAAATTATCTAAACACAAGAAATAAGATGCTCACAAAGCCTAAAAATATATTGTAGAAAGAACAAAAAAATTAAAACAAATGAATAAAAGGGCTAAAAAAAATCTACGAAAGTAATAATTTTTTTTCAGAGATATTGGAAAAACTAAGTAAACAACAAAACTAAATTAATCATACAACCACAAAAAAAAAAAAAGCACAAGAGTAAAAAAATGTCACAACTCCTAAACACAAATAAAAAAAATGAATACTAAACTAGCAAAAGATAAGCAACCAATTTTTTTTTAAAGTTTTTTTTTTACTAAAAATAAGAAATAAAATAAAATAAGCTACCAAAATAAATTAACAAACTAAATACACACACAACAAGTTTTTTATTTTTATTAAAATTTTTCTTTTGCAACAAGCTTAAATTAACAAGAAAAGAGAGCACCAAAAAAAAAAAAGAAATAAGTTACCAAAATTAAATTAATAAGTGTACGCCCTGATTTTACCACGGGCTAATTAGCAGTCGGAGCTGCGACCTAATCATGATTTTCCTAGGAACATCCCCAAGACCGGAGCTCCCGTCAAGAGGTCGTACCTCTTGAGCTCGAGATAACCCAAGGGTTTGCCAAGATTGCCTAGGACCTGCGTCCGGACTATGAAGGCAGAAGGTCGAGTTAAGTATCCAGCTCGTGGTACGGTCTGGATATGGAGGCTGTGACCCTTTGTAAAGTCTGCACACGCAAGGTAAACGTGCATATATCAGGCATCACGTGTCTGATATACCCCTGACTTCTCGGACACGCAGCAGGAACGTGCGTGTTCAGACACCCACGACTGGGTTGGGCCGTGCGGCCCATTATCTCCTTACCTATTGATTTGACCACACTTATGTGTCAGGTTTAGGAATTAATCATGAATGTCACAGAGTTGATACGATAGGTAAGAGGGTCACAAGATGACCTTCTTACCAACTCCCAGGTGCCTTATCCTATAAATATGGAGACCCTGGAGATAATAGGGTTGGACTCTCAATTGTAAGAAATACTCTGTAATCAAATGCCCAATATACATCAATAATACTGACTAGTGGAGTAGAAGGATTTTAACCTTTGAACCACTTAAAAACCGTGTCTTGAGTCACCTCTTTTACTCTCTAAGATCATATATCTGGTACGGTTCATTATTAGCACTAATCTCTTTCTCTTCTTCTTCTAATTATCTGTTGGCGAAGAACCGCGTCAACAGTTTGGTGCTTTCATTGAGAGCAAGTTCGATTAGTGCTGTGGCAAACATCCAACTATGGTGACTACTCGGTCCAGGCATGGTAACGAGACAGAACAATATGATGGGCAGGAGGCTCATCATACTACCACCCCTGGTGAACAAGTTCCTGAAGCCCAGCGGCGGCCAGGAAAGTAGCCGGCGGGCCAAGATGATACTGGTAGTTCGGCGCCCCGGCCGCCTAATCCGAACCCATGTTATTATACTGTGGTGGAGATGGAGAACGCTCAGCTGAGGAGCCATTTAGCAACAGCTAGTCAGCAAATCCAGGATATGTTGTCCTGACTACCCCCTCTCACAACCGGCGTTAACGTCGGAGAGAGGCAAGGCGAGGCTCCTAAGTCTCGCCGGGGTAACCGGTCCAGGCATAGCCGTTCGGATAGACTTCTAGCAGCCAACTCCACCCCTTCATCACACCATCAAGAGGCAAACTTCGAGGAAATGCCTAGGGCCGGACAACAACAATACAGTCGTTCGGTCAGGACGTCGACTCCTAGCTCCCAACCATCCTCGAGAACGCCCAGGGGAGCTCGAGGAAATTCCCGAAGGAGATCCGGGGAGGGCTCGCGACGTCAGCCCGTCCCCGATGACCGTCCTGCGCCTCGTCCAGATCGACCGGCGCGGGACCAGCAGGTTGGCAGGGCCGAAAGGCCCCCACCAAACTTGATCCGTCCAGACGGAACTAGGATCGCCTCCCCAGTCAGGCATCCTCCTTCTCCAATCAGATATCCGTCTCCTCCTCGGCCTGTCCGAGACATCCCAACCTATGGGAGTAGTAGGAGGAACCCGCCATCAGCTGGACCTTCCCGGCGTAGCAGGGCGCTAGGGGAAAGCTCAGGTCATCACCACCAAAGGCGGACTCCAAGCCTATCCAGCAGGAGCCGCTGGACCGGCAGTCGTCGGAGTGATCTCTCTGGGGGAGACCTGCGTCAGCGTTTAAGTTCGGCACAAAGTCACCAGACCACCCAGGGAGGTGACCTGTGAGATCGCCTCAACTCTCATAGGGGGGACAGAGCAGGAGGAGATGGCCAGGCTCGCTCAGGGGGGGCCCTGTCCGAAGTACGTAACGGAGGGAATGTCTCAAATAACCTATCTCAATATAGGAGGGGCAATAACCCACCAAATATGTACAATGGATCCGGAGCTGTTGAACAGCCCCGGAATAACCAAGGACATCAGGACCAAACCCTCGAGCGCCTGACTCAGATGGAGGAGCTGATGAGGAAGCTCCTATCAGAAAAAGAAAAAGACGAATATGATTCAGGGGACGAGATGGAACTCTTCGCCCCCAATATAGCAGCGACGGCATACCCATCTGGTTTCCGTATGCCTCAATTGTCAAAGTTCAATGGGGACGAAGACCCATTGGACCATTTAGGGATGTTCAACACCCTAATGATGGCCCATAACATTGGCCCCGAGCTAAGATGCTTAATCTTCCCTTCCACGCTGACTGGACCTGCCAGACAGTGGTTTAAGCAAAGTAAAAGACAGTCAATCAGTTCCTGGAAGACCTTCTCAGCCGACTTCAAAAGGGCATTCCGAGCCTCCCAGGCCGCCCGTGTTCAGGCTGACTCCCTGGCTAATGTGAGACAGCAGCCCGGTGAGACTCTGAAGGCCTACCTGAGTAGATTCGCGAACGTTTCTGCTCGGGCTAGAGATGCAAATGATAGCTCCAAGCTCATGGCCATGAGAACCGGAATCTTTGTCGGAGGAGACCTCTGGAAGGATATACAAAGAAAGGGAGTCAGCTCGGTCAACGAATTCCTTAACAGGTCCCAAGAATGGATAAACTTGGAAGAAGCCGAAGCCTCAGCTGCGGGAACCAACCAGGTTCCCGATCAGCCCGCTGGAGTAGGGACGGAGGTCGTGGGAGCGACGCAAAACGTCACACAAAACAACCAGCCCGGTGGAGGCAAAAGAAAGGGAAATGGCGAAAACAATCAGCACGGCCGAAAGAAGAATAAGTCCGTAGACAAGTTTAAGCCCGTTTTCACGACGTATACCGAGCTCACCCAGTCCAGGGAGAGTATCTTCCTGGCCAACTCTACTCGAGTCCCCTGGAAGAGGCCGGAGCCATTGAAGCACCACAAGGGAAAGAGAGACCCTTCCAAGTTTTGCCGTTTGCATAACGATGTGGGCCATAACACCGATGATTGTAGGCATTTAAAAGATGAGATCGAGACTCTCATCCGAGCCGGCCCCTTGGCTCAATACTCACGGAACAGGGTTCCAGCGAGTCGACCTGCTCCAGAAGCCCCAGCCAGTCAGCCCGGGTCTCGGGTAGATCAGGATGTCCCTCCTCCCGTGGTCGGAGGAGAGATATCCACCAACTCTGGAGGTCCGCACATGGCTGGCAGGAGCAGAGGTGCCCAAAAGAGATACGTGAACGAACTAAAGGCTCATAACGGAGTGGAGTTCGTCCCGGAACAGCGTCAGTCAAAGTAGCAGCGATTGGAGAGGCAACCAATCATTTTTACGGAGGAGGATGTAGGCCATGTCCAGTTCCCTCACAATGACCCCTTGGTTGTAGCAGTCCAACTCATCAACCAGAGAGTAAGGAGGGTACTAATAGACAACGGGAGTTCGGTGAACCTCCTATTCCGATCCACCTTAGAGAATATGGGTTTGACTGTCGCCGAGCTAAAGGCGACCTCCATGATGCTGTATGGTTTTTCGGGAGAAGGATCAGCGGCAATAGGGACAATCGAGCTGGTGATCACCCTAGGAGAAGAATCTCGGACAGTATCCAAACTACTCGAGTTCGTGGTCATAGACTGCTTTGCTGCCTACAACGCCATTTTGGGCCGACCTACGCTCATAGCCTTCGAGGCCATCACGTCCATTCAACACCTCGCAATGAAGTTCCCTACTTCAACAGGAATCTGCACTATTCAGGGCGATCAGCTCGCTGCCAGGGAATGCTACAACATTTCCATGAAGGAAAAATCTAAACCCGGGCAGCTGGCAATGGTATTTCAGAGTGAAGAGGAATCTCAGGAACCCTTAGTAGATCCTGAGATTGAAAAACCTCAAAGCGCCGAGGGGGAAAATGTTGTCTTAAGTGAGGATATTGACCCCCGAATAGGCGAGGATAGATCCGAACTCCAGGCGATTGAGGAGCTCGAGGAAGTGAACATTGACTCGCAGAATCCGTCACGGACGGTCAGGCTCGGGAAAAACCTCTGCGGCAAGAGGAAGGCGGAGCTGACTACGTTTCTGCGGGATAACTTAGACGTATTTGCCTGGTCCCATGAGGACATGGTGGGGATTAGCCCGAGTGTTATCATGCACACGCTTCATCTGGATAAAAGCATTCCTGCCAAGTCTCAGAAGCAAAGACGTTTAGGAACAACCCGGGCTGAAGCCCTAGAAGAAGAAATAGCCTGGCTCAAAAAATGTGGCTTTATCCGTGAAGCCAAGTTTCCAGTCTGGGTCGCAAACCCCGTGCTAGTTCCAAAGCCTAACGGGAAATGGCGAACCTGCATCTATTTCTCCGACCTGAATAAAGCCTGCCCCAAGGATTGTTTTCCATTGCCAAGGATTGACCAGTTGGTGGATGCTACGGCGGGGCAAGAGCTCATGTCCTTTATGGACGCGTACTCAGGCTACAATCAGATCGCGATGAATCCGGCGGACCAGGAACACACCAGCTTCATGACCCCGACTAACGTCTATTGTTACAAGGTCATGCCGTTCGGTCTGAAGAACGCCGGAGCTACCTACCAAAGGCTAGTAAATAGAATGTTTGCGGACCAGATAGGAAAAAACATGGAAGTGTACGTTGATGACATGCTAGTCAAGTCAAAGACTGCCGGTAGCCATGTTTCCGACCTGGGAGAATGTTTTAAGATACTACGGGAATATGACATGAGGCTCAATCCACAGAAATGCACTTTTGGAGTCGCGTCAGGGAAATTCCTGGGGTTCATAGTCAATAAACGAGGAATCGAGGCAAACCCCGACAAGATCAGATCATTGCTCGAGCTTCCTTCGCCCAGATCGCGGAAAGATGTCCAAGGCTTGGCAGGGAGGGTGGCAGCCCTCAACCGATTTATTTCCAAGTCCACCGATAAGTGTTTTCCCTTCTACAACCTGCTCCGAGGAAACAAGAAATTCGAATGGACAGTAGAATGCGAAAGCGCATTCCTCGACCTGAAGGCATATCTGGCTGAGCCGCCCGTGCTATCCAAACCCAAGGCAGGAGAGCCTCTTTTTCTCTATCTGGCTGTCACTGAGGTTGCAGCTAGTGCCGTACTGGTACGAGAAGAGGATCAAGTTCAGAAGCCAGTCTACTACATCAGTAAGAGACTTCTCGGGGCGGAATCCCGATACCCACTGATGGAAAAATTGGCGTTCTGCCTTACCACGGCCTCGAGAAAGCTCAGGCCGTACTTCCAGTCCCACTGAATACACGTCATGACCGATCAGCCTCTAAGGCAGGTTTTGCAAAAACCTAAAGCATTGGGACGTTTGTTAAAATGGGCAGTCGAACTCAGTCAGTTCGAGATTTTCTACACTCCGCGAACTGCTATAAAAAGTCAGGCCCTTGCCGATTTTGTGGCTGAGTGCATGGGATTCCAGGAGGACCCAACAGAGGACTCATCTCGGGCCGCCTCGCCCCAATCGTTGTGCAGGATCTTTGTGGACGGTTCATCCAACGAAAGCGGCTCCGGGGCTGGAATCATTTTGATATCCCCCGAGGGACATAGATTCCACTCGGCGCTGAGGTTCGGGTTCAAGGCCTCCAACAACGAGGCCGAATACGAAGCTTTGTTAGCCGGGTTGAGGATAGCCCACGAGTTGAAGGCGAGCTCCGTCCAGTGCTTCAGTGACTCCCAGCTCATGGTAAACCAGGTTCTGGGCGAATATCAAGCGCGGGGGCCCAAGATGGCCGCCTATCTAGCAAAGGTAAAAGCTGAG
Organism: Humulus lupulus; assembly: GCF_963169125.1. NCBI lineage: Eukaryota > Viridiplantae > Streptophyta > Magnoliopsida > Rosales > Cannabaceae > Humulus > Humulus lupulus. Next base: position 16,940,639 of record NC_084801.1, on the reverse strand, counting down.
CTGTCCGCATTTGAGGGAGGATCGATCGAACAGATACCTCAGGAACAGAACGCTAATGCAGATTCTCTTGCCAAGCTCGCCACCTCCGGAGAGACGGAGACCTTGGGGTTGGTACCAATAGAATTCTTGGAGAAACCAAGTATAGAAGGAGACAGGACAGAGGTCGAGATGATCGACACCAGACCGACCTGGATAACCCCCATCCTTGAATATCTCGTCGAGGGCAAGCTGCCTGAAGGACGTAACGACGCACGGTGAGTCCTGTATCAAGCTCCGAGATATACAATAGTCGATGGTGTATTGTACTGACGCGGGCACTCCCTACCTCTCCTCCGGTGTGTTCTTCCAAATGAGGCAAAGGCCATCCTGCAGGAAGTGCACAAAGGATTTTGCGGAGACCACACTGAGGGGCAGAGCTTGGCCTTAAAGGTTCTCAGGCAAGGGTATTATTGGCCAACTCTGTCCAAAGACTCGATCTCATACGTGAAGAAGTGCAACAAGTGCCAGCGATTCGCTGCAGTTGCCCGAGCTCCTCCAGTCGAGCTGAAGATGATCTCATCCCCGTGGCCGTTTGCTGTTTGGGGGATAGACTTGGTTGGTGCCCTCCCCACTGGAAAAGGCAGGGTCCGTTACACCGTGGTAGCCATCGACTACTTTACTAAGTGGGCTGAGGCAGAGCCGTTGGCAACGATAACGTCCAAAAAGGTGCTTGACTTTGTGGTTAAAAGCATCATCTGTCGATTTGGCATGCCTAAGAAAATCGTCTCCGATAACGGCACTCAGTTCGACAGCGACCTGTTCACCGAGTTTTGTGAAAGACATGGAATTATAAAAAGTTTCTCCTCCGTGGCCTATCCTCAGGCTAATGGCCAGGTTGAAGCTGTCAACAAGACCCTAAAGGCGAGCCTCAAGAAGAGATTAGATGAAGCGAAGGGGGTCTGGCCAGAACAGCTCCCCCAGGTCCTATGGGCTTACCGGACCTCGCATCGGACTCCTACGGGTCATACTCCCTTTTCCCTAACCTTTGGGAGTGAGGCAGTCCTCCCCGTGGAAATAAAGGTTCTTTTTCATAGAGTCCAGTCTTACGACCAAGATCGAAACCACGAGCTCCTACGCCATTCCCTCGATCTAGTTGATGAAAGGCGAGAGGATTCGCAACTCCAGCTCGCCCATTATCAGCAGAAAATCACTCGCTACTTCAACACCAAAGTAAAAAAAATGCGCCTTTAGTGTGGGCGACTTGGTCCTAAGGAGAGTTTTCCTCGCCGGAAAAGATCCCAAAGATGGAGTTTTGGGACCAAACTGGGAAGGACCATACCAGGTCATCGAAGTCATCAAGGAGGGAACTTATAAGCTAGCTCGACTTGATGGAGGGGCGGTCCCGCGAACTTGGAACGCCATCCACTTAAAGAAATATTATCAATGATTCACTTGTAAGGCTTGGAAGGCCACTTTTTGTGTATTAATGAAAATCAACTTTTTGTGCATATTTGCAAGTGTAATATAAAGTAACCACGAAAGACCCTTTCCCAGTTACTTGGGGGGCATATGGTACCTGGATATAACCAGGTCTCCTTAAAACTTAGAAGTTGATTTAAATCCATTGATCGTTGTTCTTCTTAAAGAGCTCGAGATATGGATAAAAGTTAACGCGAACTAAGTTTTCAAATTAAGTTCCTGGTCCTAACCAGGTCATAAAACTTAGAAGTTGATTTAAATCCATTGATCGTTGTTCTTCTTAAAGAGCTCGAGATATGGATAAAAGTTAACGCGAACTAAGTTTTCAAATTAAGTTCCTGGTCCTAACCAGGTCAGAAAACTTAGAAGTTGATTTAAATCTATTGATCATTCTTCTTCTTAAAGAGGTCGAGATATGGATAAAGATCATCATAAACTAAGCTTTTGAAAAGATTGTAACCGAAATACGTAAAGGCAAAAAAAGAGAAGATCAATTAAAAGCGTTAAATCAAATTGTCTCGAGGTGAAAGCACCTCATGCAAAGGTTACATAAAAAAAAAGATGTTAAATTGAGGGGGCACAAGAAAAGAAACGCCCTAAGCTCCGCCAGGTGGTCCTTTGGAGGTTGCCGTCTCGCCTTGCTCAGCTGCGCCAGAGCCATCCCCGGTCTCCGAGGGCGCCTCTTTATCAAGGCGAGCTTGGAACTTCACCAGCAAGCGCGCCCATAGACTCGCCGACATGAAAGAAAAGTCTGCGTCTGGATTGTAGACCCAACAATGGTAGAACAGATCTTCCATGGACTTTTCTGAAGTTGTTCGCTCGGCCTCCAGGGCATCCTGTGCAGCCTGGACCTCAGTCTTCGCAGCGTCTAGGTCCGTCTTCGAGGTGGCAATGGAGGACTCGAGCTCTTGGATCTTTGAACGAGATTTCTCCAACTCGACCTGAGAGGCCGCCAAGGCATCCTTGGCCACTTGCAGGGTAGTCTGGTGCTAGTCCCTCATGTCCCCGAGCTGAGTTTTGGTCCTGACGATGCTCTGGTGAAGGGCGACAACGCTCTGCAAAGACGGAAAGACAATTGCCTTAGGAAAAAGCAGGGCAAAGAATAACAAAGTAAGAAACCACAAAATTTAAGGTTGGCTTACCGTCATGGCCATGCCTAGTGAAGACTCCAGCACGCCCACCAGGCTCATTGTCTCGATGGCCCGGAGCTCCTTCTCGGTGAACTTGTATATATGGCTGACGGCGTAGTTCGCCGACTCATACATCGTTCCCCGAAAGGCCTCAGGGATCTTCTTCAGGTCCTGGGGATTGACTGGTATGCGCACATCAGAGGGTACGATGGCCGAAGTCCCGACCTCCGTTACTGCATCCCGGGCGGCGAGCAGAGCTCGCGGAGCCGGTGGAGGCATATTGCTTCCCCCTGCAGCAGGAAGGACCGCTCCTGCGACCTGTGCAGCTGGGGTTTGATCCTTCTCCTTTGCAGGAGACTTAGTGGGGGTCCCGACAGCGTTCTTGGATGTCCGAAGCCTCTTCATTCTTGGCTTAGCTGAGGGGTTCCCCCCAAAGACCGCACCTCGCAGGCTCTCCTCGGGCTTAGACATCTCGTCTGTCAAAACAAAAGCATGGTTAGTAAGAGTTAGCAACCATAAAAATACAAAAACCAAGGGATAAAATGTATATGAATACTAAGGGAATCCTACCCCCCGAGCTCGGGGAAGAATCTAAGTCGATCACTTCCCGAGCTGGCGCAAGTTCTGGGCCCGAGTCTGACTCGGGGCTAGATTCGTCTACATAATGCCTAAGCCCCGGAGCTACGGCACCCCTCCGGAGTAATGGCCATGAGCGAAGGTTGGTCCCATACTCCTCGAATAGGATCGACCTAAAGGCTAGGGTGTTATCTACTACTACGGTACCCCTAGGTCGGCTATCTTGGTAATCCAGCACAAGCCGGTCGACGCAATGGAGCAGGGTCATGTTTAGGTCCGGATCCCTTTGGTGACGATGGACGATTTGCCTAGGATTGAACCTAGCCAGCCGGGGGTCTGCTGTGGCCCTATCTAGACTCCTAAACATATAAGGGTTACCTGGGCCAGAAGGACCCGCGGCTGCTCCGGATTGGGTCCTCTCCTCGCCTGTCACTGGGGCGATCTCCAAGGTCCACTTCTTGTTCCTCACGAGCGGTACCTCATCACCCTCGTCCTCCTCATCTTCGTCTTCCGCGACCTCCTCCACGACGATGGGTCTGGTGTCGCGAGCTGGGGGAAGCCCCCGGGGCCTCCTAAGGTTTAAAGTATGATTCGGGAAAATAAGCTTGCAGGCTATCATCGTCTCGTCTGTTACGAGCACGCTATAATCCTTCTCGCTGGGGGCAAGCTCGCCAGCGTTTCGTATTGGGCCCCGAGGGTCACGGATTTCTCTGTCCTCGCAAAGATGGCTGCAGGAATAACCTAAGTCAGAAAGGGGTACGGGAGGAGCTAAAACGACACTTAACTTACGAGCTAAGGAGAAAAGATACTTACGAGGATGATTGAAGTAGTGGAGCTCAAAATTCCTGAACCCCGTCGACATGAAGAATTGATCCTTGAAGTCGTTGGGGTGGCTGGGCAGCTCGATGTCCGCAGCCGTATTAGGGAATCGGGTTAAGTAGTAAAACCCGTCGCCTCGCCCCCGCTGGTCCGGGCTGGCTTTGAGGCAAAAAAAATATAAAATATCCGCAGGAGTGGGGACCTCCCACTCGTGCTTCTGAAACAAATACTTCAACCCTGCCAGCAAGCGGTAGGAGTTGGGCGGGAGCTGAAACGGTGCCAACCTCACATAATTAAGGAAATCAGCAAAATACTGATCCAGTGGGAGAAAGGCCCCCGCCTTAAAATGTTCGCCGCTCCAGGCCGCGAATGATTCGTCGAGCGCCGCACAGCTCCGCTCGCCATCTGCAGCAGGTCAGGCCACCACAGACGCCTTCCCCAGCGCGATGTTGTGGGAAAGGAAGATCTTGTTGATCTTCACCTGGTCGGTCATTTTTGAGACGATCCTCTCTGCCTCAAAAAATGCATCAGGAGCCACCTCGAGCTCCTTCTCCACTACCGGCCCAAAGTGGGGGATCGGAGAGTCCGGCATCACCGCTTTGCCTTTGTCCTGCTGGGTGGCCGAGTTTCCAACGGTCTTCTATGGGGCATTCCTTTTTGGTGCCATCTGGTCGCCTAACGAACAAAAGAAAACATTTCAGAAAAGGCGACCCAAGCGTGAGGGAAAAATCAAATGTTATTTGCACGAGCTGAGGTAAGCCCAGCTCGTGGAGAGTGAGACCACGCAGTTCTATGAACACGCGACTGTGCTCCCAACAGATCCCCGATTACTCGGAATTCGTGTGTCAGGAGGGTCAGGATAGAATTTGCCTTGGGGGGAAAGTTTCAGTAGGAAAAAATTGCAAAACCGCCTGTGAGGCGTGTTTCCTAAGCTACCCGATTTTGCACCCCAAAGTTCCAAAACTCCTACCCAGAAATTTTCCCCAGAAAAAGCATCCTAAAAACCATACTCTTAAATGATTTCCTACAGCAAAGGTACCCTAACCTAAAAAGGGCTTTCACCCTCCGTGTCCACAAAACCCAGTAAACCCTTGCATGCGGCTACAGTAAAATTTTTACCTAAGCTACAGTGACATATATTTTCAAAACGCACATGGACAGGAAGCTTATAGTGTTTGGCTGGGAGGTGGACAGAGGTATCGCCTTGATGAAAGCTGCGTTGGTGCGTTGGCTTCCAAAGCTTTGAAGAAATCCGTGCGTCTGAGCTTCTTGAATGCTGAAAGCAGCAGCCACAGAGAAGAGGGTTTGCTTTTCTGAAATGAAGAGAGAAGAAGGAGAGAAGTTTGGAAAAATTTCGAATGAAAGGGTGGCCCATGCGTAGGGTGGCCACCCCCTTTATATACGTGAAGGACCACATGTAGATGGCCATTGGATGACCCTGGTGAGGGATCCAAGGCCCTCCACTCGAAATGCGAAACGACGGCTGGGCCTAGGCTAGGCCATTAAATGTGGTTCTCGTAAGACGTACCGTCACCAACCACGATGTTCCACGTATCAGGCGCTTGCGTAAGAGGTGGAATATGAAGAGTCCATGGGGAAGCCTAAAATCCCCTTCTGTGGTCACGACGTGGCATACCATGGGCAGGGACTTGGGGGGCAGATGTACGCCCTGATTTTACCACGGGCTAATTAGCAGTCGGAGCTGCGACCTAATCATGATTATCCTAGGAACATCCCCAAGACCGGAGCTCCCGTCAAGAGGTCGTACCTCTTGAGCTCGGGATAACCCAAGGGTTTGCCAAGATTACCTAGGACCTGCGTCCGGACTATGAAGGCCGAAGGTCGAGTTAAGTATCCAGCTCGTGGTACGGTCTGGATATGGAGGCTATGACCCTTTGTAAAGTCTGCACACGCAAGGTAAACGTGCATATATTAGACATCACGTGTCTGATATCCCCCTGACTTCTCGGACACGCAGCAGGAACGTGCGTGTTCAGACACCCACGACTGGGTTGGGCCGTGCGGCCCATTATCTCCTTACCTATTGATTTGACCACACTTATGTGTCAGGTTTAGGAATTAATCATGAATGTCACAGAATTGATACGATAGGTAAGAGGGTCACAGGATGACCTTCTTACCAACTCCCAGGTGCCTTCTCCTATAAATATGGAGACCCTGGAGATAATAGGGTTGGACTCTTAATTGTAAGAAATACTCTGTAATCAAATGCCCAATATACATCAATAATACTGACTAGTGGAGTAGAAGGATTTTAACCTTTGAACCACTTAAAAACCGTGTCTTGAGTCACCTCTTTTACTCTCTAAGATCATATATCTGGTACGGTTCATTATTAGCACTAATCTCTTTCTCTTCTTCTTCTAATTATCTGTTGGCGAAGAACCGCGTCAACAATAAGAGAGAAAGAAAAAAAAAGCTAAGTACACACACAACAACCCCCCCTTTTTTTACAACAATAATAAATAAAAAAAAAGAAAAATAAAACCAACAAAAGAAAAATAATAACAAAATAAACTAAGAATAAAACTAACAAATCCTAGAAAAGAAATGATAGCAATTTTTTGTTCTTTTTTTTTAGTACAATAATGCCAAAAGAAATGACAAACTAACTAAAGAGGAGCAATAAAAAAAATGATATTGATATTTTTCTTTTCTCTTTTTTTAGAGTAAATAAGAACAATCTAAAAAAATCCTAGAGAAATATATACAAAAAGAAAATGATAGAATTACTTACCTCTTTGCAAAATTTATTGAAAAACTTTTTTTTTTTCACTATTACCTCCTCGGCAACGGCGCCAAAATTTGTTTAATGCCCAAAACGTGCATTCACTAAGCGGTGGTTGTAGTATAGATCGGGCGGTCGATTCCACAAGGAGGCAAATAAATAAAGTTAATCAATAAATAAAGTTTAGAGATAAATAATATGAGGAAAATAGAACATGTGATATTTTTGTTGTTTTTGAGATTTAAAGATTAGAAATAGAGATAGACTAAGGTGTGATGTAATAATAGGTAACAAGTAGGAAGGATCAAGAGTCACCAATATGCATACTTATTTATTTGGATCTTTGATTCACAAAAATTACACAAATAAATAGTTCACATCCCAACTATTCATTTGGAAGATTTATCATTGAAGCACAAATATATTTTACAAAAATGTATTCAAGTTATTACTATTCTTTACCATGGGAGGATGAGATAAATCTTATGAGAAATCTAAAAATGACATTATACCATTGACAATAATGCAATAAAAGATTGGACATAAAACCTAACACAAATATTACTTTTACTATTTATAAAATACATAGAAAGAGCATGACTAATTCTGTATAGATTTTAGCAAAAGTAAATATATATGAATGATATGGAGAAAATGATAAAGGTATTATCTATATTATTTTCACTAATTTGATAATACATAGAAAGTGCTTGACAAAATCTATATACTATTAGTAAACATAAATATAGATAATAAGATGAAGAAATAGAGATGAAAGAAAATAAATCACTCAAATATATAAACTTTAAGCACATGGTGAATCAAAAATACCAAACAAAGTCATAGTGCATATAGGATCATCCTAACCTTCCTAAGAAGGTTAGCCTATTATGCTAGACATTCTCATGAAATTCTAGAGAGAAAATACGAGACTAAAATTTGGTAGAGTTTTGCTACCTAAAAATTACATACAAAATGTGAAATGAGAGTCCCTATTTATAGAGGGAGAAAATGAATAAAAATAAATTAAACAACAAAATGGGGTTTACAAATTAAATATGAAATATTAATAATAAAATATGATTTTTAAAAATCAAATCTTATTATAAATATTAACCTAGTTATTTTGGTGTATGGTCAATATGCTCTTTTTCTAAAATACCACAAAGTATGAACTTTAAAGCTCAAAATAGCAATTTTGCAAGGCCCAATACCGAAAAAACATGGGTTGAAAGTGGCTGGTGGCTGGTGGTAGATGAGGGTTTTGACCCACTCCCAGCCAATGGGAGCGCGCCACATAGGCGCTGGTTGGGACGGTTGGGCTGCCTCAGATGGGCCTGCGTTGGGGGAGCTTCAGTTTGGCCTTCGGTTTGGGCCAATGTGGTGCTGGGCTTTGAATGACTGCTAGAAGAGGCAATTTGGGTCGCTGGTTTACATTGGGCCTTGGGAGTACTGGGTTTCATTGGGATGGCTGAACTCGGCTGGTCATTCTGGGATGCTGAGAGGATTACGTTGGGTTGTGTTTGCTGGACGCGTCAAGGGAATGTGGGTCACCAGATGAGACGCGTGGTGCGAGGGAAGCACACCAGGTGGTGCGCTGAGGAGAAAGGAAGGGCTGGGCCTGGGCTATTTGGGTCGAAATTGGCCTGGGAAATATTACTTAAAAAATGCCACAATTCCACTATATTTTCAATTGTACTTATTCCCTTCTTGCTTTCTTTTTTCTTTGTTTCCAAGTGCCAAAGACACTTTATTTTCTACAAAATATAAATAAATTAAATTAAGATCAAATATTTCCAATGTATGAATGTATCACATTAATTCCATGAAAATATTAATTAAAACTTAATTTATTTTGACAATTAAAATCAACAAATGTGTATTTTTTTTGCACTAATCACCTATTAATTATATACTTGTTATATTGGGTAATAAATACATAATAATATCTAGACATTTATGAGGAGTGTATGGAATCTCCGAGTCTTTTGGGATCCTTCATTATGCATCTTAGTCAGGCTTCAACAAGTTGTACAAACTTCTCGCGCTGGAAGTTGTAAGACCAATGCAAACTGACACAGGTCATGTCTAGAGTTTCACGAGGGTGATCTGGACGATGTGTACCTCGAACTAAGTTGTTGGCGTAAGAGGTGATCTAGAGACTCTCTAGTTTTCGTAGGCTGTCAAGTAAGATTGAGCTGCTCACTCCAGAGTTAACAAGATACTTTATATGTACGTAATACGCTTGTCTAGTAACTGTACTTCGTGCTGAGTAATTCAGCCTATATTTTTTGGGGTACAACATTCCCCCTCCCCCCCCCCCCCTCCCAAGTTTCTACTCATGAACCACCTCACTTCTAACCTGCACAGTGGGGGATTTTGGGCTTCTGTTATGAGAAAGCGTGCCCACCCACTCAATTAAGTATGGGACACATGTTTGTCTATCATAGGCGCTTGTTTGGGTTTCGAGTACTGTGACAGTTGTCTTGTCAACTTTTTGTCGCCGTTTGGTTTATTTAATTCAGGCCCTTGAATCTCGAATTGATATAATCGTTTGGCCTAGATTGGCTCGTGAAATTTATGTATAAATAGGAGAACCAAGCATGAGCCTTACCACCTTTGCATTCAAAATTTTCCTCTTCTCTTTCTTCCTTTTCAAAACACTCAAAGCTCTCTCCATTCCCTTGTTTTCCAGGAACCTTCAAACTCTCACCTCGGATTCTTCTAGCATTTCTTGCTCTTACTTCACTCATCGATCAAGGAACCAATTTGTAAGTATATTCATCCCTAATTTAAATTCCATTTTCTCATTTTTCAACAAGTTTTGTGAAATTTTCCAATGTGTTTGCCATACTTTGGTCCTATACGAGTTTAGTGTGGGTTTTCGCTAGGCCAAAAATGATTGCACTAGATTTGATTAGAAATAATGCATAAAAATGGGTGATTTTCTGGGCTTAAAGGACGAATCTTTGAATTTTTGGGTTTGAAGAGTCAAGTATTTTAGGTTCAATTTTGGGTAGCTTAAGGGTCATGGTATTGGGGTGGTTTTGTATTAAACCGCCTTTTGAAACCACTGCGCCTGACACGCAAATCCTGAAATTTTAGCATCTTCCCGAGATTCGGGCACATGAACCAGAGATGCACATGAGAACACGCATAGAGACACCACGTCTGTTCTTGACTCATAAGATGCCTTAGGTCGAGTAATGAAGCCTTAGAACTTTAGGTCGCCATTTCTTCCGCTATTAGACTTAGGTTATATTCACAGGCCGCCTCTAACGGATCATTTTGTAATCAGGCGAACTAAAAAATTTATCTTGGCCCCTAAGGAAAAGACTGTGACAGGCTCCTCTTCTCGAGGTAAGGAGAAGTAGGTTGCCCCATAGACCCCCATTCCCCACTTCGGCCCAATGGTGGAGAGGGTGGCCGAGGTAAGATCTGATAGCTTCTTTGAGGCCAAGATGATCGTGTCTCGAATAACAACTCAGGACAAGGTCAATAAGATTATGCTCAGTCACGGGATAGAGATGACTTCCAAGTTTTATGCCTGACCTCCTTGGGAAGGCGAAAAAAGTTGTGCCCCGTTGGTAGATGACTTCGGGGCCTGGAGTGATGAGCTTCTGAAAGCAGGTGCCTTCCTCCTGCTGGACCAGTACTTCGTAGATTTCCTGAACTACATCGAGCTCGCTTCGTTCCAGCTCCCCCCAAATTCATATCACCTCCTTGAGGGGTTAAAATATTTATTCCTCAAGAACGAGTGGGAGGTCCCCACTCCAGAAGACATTATGTATTTCTTCTGTGTGAAAGCCAACCCAGACACTAAAACCCAAGGAGACGGTTTCTACTACTTTACCAGATTTCCTAAATCTTCCAGCATCATCGACCTTCCCTGCCACCCGAATTACTATAAGGACCAATCCTCGTAAGTTTCTCATGCTTTTGAATTTTGTACTTCCATTCTTTATCTTAACCAAGTTAAAACTTGTTTTGATCAAGTTGTTACCTTGTGCAACTATATATAAGAGAATAAGGCTGTCAAAGACCCTCGGAGGTCAATACCAGTGCAGCTATATATAAGAGAATAGGGCAGTTAGAGACCCTCAGAGGTCAATACCAGGCTCTGGCTAGTGCTCTTTCCAAAAAGAAAGATTTTAGGATGGTGGTGAATGACGCCACCATGGTGGCTTGCAAACTGATCATAAGGGATCAAACGCTGGCCATCAGGGCCCGAGGTCCTCTCCCAGAGCTCCCTCCTCCCTAGAAGCTCCCTCCAGTTTTTGAGGAGGTTGAGGAGGAAGAAGAGGTCACGCTGTTGGTGCGTAAGAGAAATTTTTCTGAAGATAGACAAGATTTTGGTCAAGTCCGTGCTGAATCGGGGGAAAATAATCCATATAGAGAAATAAACCGGGCTACTGCCAGTTTTAGGCTTATTTGATTCAATCTGAGGCTGCTCGTGAGCCGACATCCAGTTGATCCGGACTTGAATGTGACCCTACTCTATTGTGTTGACCAGTTGGTCGTACGCCATGATTATGGCTATCCCAGATGTACTGTAGTGGTAGATAATACCTTGCATTTTAGGACCACTATTTTTAATAGTACAGTACAAACCTCTTGTCATGACCTTCCCTGTGTCATGGTACATTTACTCCTGGTATTGGGCAGGTCAAGCATGAGCCTAGTCCAAATGAAGAGCCCAAACCCCGTAGGTCCCATAATGTAGTAATGCTAGAATCTCCCCCTCCTCCAATAATCTAAGGGTTAGAGGTTTTACTGAGCCTGGTCCATAACCCAGAATTGATCATAGTAGTTTCCTCCTCTGGTTCGGAGGGTAGGGTTATTATTTCGTTACTCTTTACTTTGTATTATCTTGACTAATCATTCCTTGGGTCTAACTCTTCTGCTCGCTCTTTTGCAGACGAAGACATGAATCTAGAGGAACTCTCAAAGCCAAACTAAATGTAAAGTGGCAGAGGGTTTTAAAGAAAACCACTCCCACAGCTGGAGCCGCCATCAGGTCTCCTATGAAAGTCAAAGGTGCCAGCTCTACCCAGAAGAAGCAGCAGCAGCCTCAGCCCACCGTCGTCACGACCCTACTAGCTCCTCGCGATCCCCCTCCTGTCCCACAGGTCATCCAAATTGAAGCCCCGACTATCACTATCCCAGTATCCCTCCTCGAGGTAGAGAAATATCTAGAGCCTCTACATAGTTCATATCAAGATATTATGAGCCATCGGATGAAGCACACGAGTGTGGTAAGCGCCAAAAAGTTGCAGGCTATTGAGTCGAGACCATCAATGACTGTCCTCGACTCTGTATTGGGGATAACTCTGACAGTAAGCATTGCACTTATCTTCTTCTTCCCATTCCTTCAGAAACTAACCCCTCTTTATTCATTGTTTGCAGTCTTGCATGGCTCAGATCTGTGGCATTTCTTGGGTCCGAGCTGAGGTTGACGAGGCCAGAACCACCTTGGAGGAGGCGCAGGTCACCTTGGGGGAATCCAACACCACGAAGGCCACCCTGGATGAGGCCAGGAAAGCTCTGAAGACCTCCCAAAATAATGAGCGAGTTTCCAAAGCACAAGCCTTAGAGATAATCCGACAGCGAGACCACCTTCAGCTCGAGGTTAACAATCTTAAGTAGAATCTTGTGGAGGTCGACGACCTCAAGCAGAGAACTCTTTAGAAGAGATGTTTTATTGGATCTAGGCATAAATTAGGAAGGGGATTTCTCATTCCTAGACGCGGAACTTTGGGGGCGCTACTTCGCTCAGTTCCAGGACCGATTATCAAAGGAGCATGTGGATACGGTCGAGGCTTCCAAAGCTGCTGCAGGGGTTGAGGAGGAAGAGGTGTCATCCCGAGAGCAAGGTACTGGAGCTCAGGGATGAAGGGGGACCACTTTTATGTATATATATTATTTTAGGCCTGGAGCCCTTTTATATGTGGGCCTTTTAGGCAGAGACAATTTCCCTTGGGTATATAATTCGTGGTTATCCTTACCCTTAATATAATTCACATATTTTGGTATATCTCTAATCTTTTTGTTTACCCCCCTATTCTATCAAGTATTTATGTTTGTGAACATTCAAAGTCCTTATATATCCAAATAGTTATAGATGGTAATTTTAGATCGAGGTATTGTTGTCTGATGGTTCGCTCAGTTAAAATCTAGTCGATGAGTTGGTTATTTCCAGGAGTTTGATTGCCTATTTGCGTATACCTGTTAGGGATCAGGCATCAGACCTAGTTTAGTTCCAAGACTTTTGTACCTAGTTATGTTCTAGGATTTTACTTATGCTTTGAATTTTCTTAACTTAGTTTGTATTCAAAATTTCTTTGAAAACTCAAGCTTTAAGAAGTCGTAGAGTAATCAATTTTCCAAATTCTAAGTTGCAAAAAATTTGTCCTAAATTTGTTGAATGTTTCAAAGACTGTTCGAGGGTTTAAATGCCCCCCGCGATCAGAATTTATAAATATTTTAGATCGCTTTTACATAATCAACTCATGCTAAATTACAAGGATAAAATGAAAAAAACTGGTACCATGTTTAAAATATGTAGCAACCCTTTATTATTCAAATTCAAACAAAATCAAATGGCTTTTATAAACAAGCCTTACAAGAAAGAAAAAATGCTAATAAATATTGAAATCTAACAAAGTCGTCCTATTATTGATAGTATTTTTTGAGGTGTAGAGCATTCCAGATCCGTGGGACCAATTCTCCACTTAACCAAGCTAGTTTGAAGATTCCTTCACGCAAGATTTCCACGATCTGGTAGGGCCCTTCTCAATTCGATCCTAATACACCATCTTTAGGATCTTTGTTCGCAAAAAATACCCTTCGGAGCACTAAATCACCTAGTTCGAGTCTTCGTCCTTTGACTTTCAAATTAAAGAGCGGGTAACTCTTTGCTGGTAATGGGTGAGCTACAATTGAGCCTCTTCCCATCGCTCTTCAATTAAATCCAGGGATGCTTTAAGCAGGTCGTGTGTAACGCCCTGGTTACCCCAGAATAGTTACGGTGAACGGTGAACTAGAAATTTGACACGCTACCCGAGTCCTTTGGTTAAAAACGTGCTCTAAGTGTTATTAACAGGTTATGGTGAAAAACAATAAAAAGGAAAGGATATATTTTATTAAGAATATAACTGCTTATGAGCTTATCAAAACGTTTACAAGTTATTTACAACTCAAAATGGTCACTACTGTTTCAAATTTACAAACCCGCCAACATAAGCGGCAAAATAGGGTAAACCCCCTAGTTCCTCTGAGAACTCCTTAGTCGTGGTGGTCAAGCGGCCACATATGTACACATCACCACCTGAGCTGTCCACTCAAGGCTAGGTGAGCTTTTCTTTCCCTTTAACTGCACCACATAGCACCCATGAGCCAAGGCCCAACAAGAAAACACAATATAGCATGATATAATATCAACAATGATCATAATAATCATTCAGGACTATCAGTCCAAAACAGATAGGTGACAGTCGCAAAAGTCACTAAAGTGGGTACAACCCCCTTTAGCCATGTGACAATAGGGTCACCAGGGCTTAACAGATAAGTGAGCTTTTCACTAGCTTAAACAGGATAGGTGCATGGTGACTAGTCACCAACATAACCCTCCTCATGACCATAGAGTCATAACCTTGGAACATCATTCCCCAGCCATGTGACAAACAGTCACCAGGCCTTAGGCCCTGGCTCTAGTAACCAGTCTTAGACTAGCCAAGCGCTTATAAGTTTCATCGACCTTAGGGTCGGTCCAGTATTAATGCCCCATATGAGTCATTCAACGCTGATATCGATTAGATCTAATCTTCATTCGGCCATGCGTTCAGGACGCTTATGCCGTTTCTGACTCTTAGGTCAGTGTCCCTGACTAGTCAGTACCATATACAAGTAAACAACATTCACTAGCATTTAATATGCAATCCATGTCCACATTTATCAACCAACGTGCCTCAATAACAATCACACCTGTCATACATACACAGGGTGCAGTTTTCTTACCTCAGATTCGAGCTAGAATGATTGAAAGAACGAGCCTTGAGAACGATCAACCTTTAGTCCTTTAGCGGTCACCTAATCATAACCAAATATGGGACACCATAAATAAAAATGAACAACATAGGTTTCCAAGCCAATATTTACCCTCCGGGACATCAATCCAAACTAATCCAAGTAGTAGGAACAATCCCGAGGCCTAAAACTATGTTCCCGGGGTCAAAACACACAAACGGGCTCAAAACTGCCCAAGAGCCACGGCCCCCAGCCATCTCTGAAGCAAGCGCCACGGCGCCCAGCAGGCACAGACTCGGCCACCTGCTTCTTCAAGCTAAGGTCGCGGACCCCAACCCAGAGCCATCCCCAAACACGTTCTCCTTCATCCCAAAGCCTCCAAAAACATGCCTAAACATTCACAAATCATCAAATCAAAGTTCCCAAGCTTCCCAATGGCCCAAAACCATCAAAACCCAAGGCTCAATCGAACCAAAAACTCAACGATTCACAAAATCCAATTCAAAGCTTAGAAACTCTAAAAACTCAAAACTTTAAACTTAGATTACCTTCGATTGGGTTGTTTTCCGTCAAATCCTTCGGTTAAGAAGCTTCTAATCTTTCCTAGGATCGTTATGCCTCGATCCTCGCTTGATTCCGACTCCTAGAACTCGAGATTTCTTCGAAAAAGCTTCGAACGGAAAAACGGGCTAACGGAGAAGAACTAGAGGTTTTTTCTAATGTACGTTCTATCTGACAAGCTACTTCAAGCTTAAGTAACCTCAAATAAAACCTAGTGCTCGGGGTCCCGAAAACACCCCCAGGGACAATATAGTCAAAACTTCCAGAATTCCATTCTGATCTCAATAACTCCCAATTTATCATCAAATAAACATTCTTATTACCCAATAATTGACCCCGTTATGACAAAACCGCTAATCCATAATATAAGACCGTCTCATGCCGAATAGCTCGAATATATCTCCATAATAATGGAATCTCATTCACAAATCACAATATGCACCTAAATTCACAAATATACCCTTAACGAGCCAAATTATCAAAATATCATAATACTCAAATGTGGACCCACATGCACGCATATAAAATCATATCATAATATAATTCACATATACATGCATATAATCAATTAATGGCATAATTAAGCAAGTATGGCCCTCCTGGCCTACTAATCCCGCCATTAAACCACATCGGAGAATTCAGGGCATTACATCGTGGTTCCAATCCTGGTTGAAATTTTTATGCCTATGCGATGTCACTAAGGCCTCGACTGGGACCATAGCCTCACTTCCAAAAGTTAAAGAGAAGGGAGTGTGTCTAGTGGAGGTGCGATGTGAGGTCCGGTAGGCTTAGAGTACTGCGGGAGTTGCTCAGGCCATAGCCCTTTAGCTTCTTCCAGTCGCTCTTTTAAGCTCGCCTTTAGGGTTTTCTTTATTGTCTCGACCTATCCATTAGCTTGAGGGTACGCTGCTGAAGATAAACTCTTATCTATACAGTACTTCTCGCAAAAATTTGTGAAAAGGTCACTATTGAACTAAGTTCCATTGTCAGACATGATCTTTCTTGGGAGTCCAAAACGCCATATTATGTTTTTCACGACAAAATCTAGAACTCTATTCGAGGTTATAGTCGCTAGGGGCTCGACCTCAACCCACTTAGTAAAGTATTCGATGGCAACAACCGCGTAGCGAACTCCTCCATTTCCAGTTCACAATGAGTCGATTAAGTCGATCCCCCATATAGAAAATGGCCAAGGCAACGAAATTGCGGTCAACTCTCCATGGGTGTTGCTCGAGAAATAGTGGCAAAACGATGGCACGTATCGCACTTTAAGATAGGGGTGGACATTTGACCCACAGCCTGACTCGAACCCCGAGAACCCAAATTTTTGGAAAACCTGTTCATTTCGGGCTTAATCTGATCCGAACCATACATATGTCGGGTCGGGTTTGTGTTTCAAATTTGGTCATCTCGAGTTTGGGTTAGACCTGAACCCGACCGAAATTTATTTAAAATAATAAAATAAAATCTTAAAAATAAGATAACCCTAATAAAAATCTTTCTTTCTTCTTCTCTTTCACTCTCACGCATGGACGACAAAACGCCTCCCTCACCTCACTCAGCAGTCGCGCAGCAAGTCCGTCCACCACCACCAGCCCTTCTCTCTCACGTATGGGCAAGAAAGACCCACCACATCCTCCCTCCCATATCCGTACTCAGGGAGCACGCCAGCTGCGCAGCCACAGCGCCACCAACAGGAACCTCCTCCCTTCGCCGTAACAGCGCCACCACCAGCCAACCAACGACCGCCTCGTCTCCTCCCAGACCCACTGACTGTGTGAGTGAACCCGAGCCGAGCACTTTGTTTAGTTTTGGGTATTTTATTTTTAATTGAACCCATTTACAAAATTTGGCTGACTAACTTCATTACCATTTTCGTTTACTTCAGCGCAACTCTTCTAACCTCGACGGTGCGATTGCTCTACTCGTGATCTCCCTCTCTTCTTGTGTTCGTTGCAATTAGCCGCATAAGGAAGGTATCATTGAGCTTTGGGTTTGAAATTTGAATCTGTTATCTTTGAATCTGCTATGAGAGTTATTTATTTATTTATTTTATCTTGATTTCACCCTGAATTATGTATAAATTTTATTGTCGGAGGCTGAATTGGGTTTGAAATTTGAATCTAGAGTAGAGGAAGAAACATAATCTGACATGTCTTGAAAATCCTTGTTGGTGGAATGTGCTTTTACCAATTAGACAATATAAATTATGGTACAATGTTATAACTAATGATACAAGTTTTAGCACAGGCGTATGTAGATGGATTATAGGCTTTATTCGTGCATGCCTTTACTTATTCCCTTGGATACAATTTATTTGTGCATTATTCGTGCTCAAAACCCAAAAAAAAAAAAAACAAGGGCATTCAAAGTACACTAAAATTTATAAGAGACTAAAATTGAACAAGAGACTAGCTAAATCCAACAACACTAATGTAAGAGAAAAACAACGTCAATTTATAAGAGACTAGAGTTATCAATTCAACAAGGGCATTCAAAGTACTCTAAAATTTTAAACATTATCATAACAAAAAAAACAAAGGCAGTCAAATTCACAAACCAATTTTGAATTATAAATCACCACTCTAAGCCTTAAATCGGTTGTTGTTGAGACTCCAAGGGAATTCCAAGCTCTTGGGGCGATTGAGCTTCTTCACCCAATTTATTCCATAATGTTTACTAAAGCTAATTTATACAATTTATCCAAGGGAATAAATAACTAATGATACAATTTATTTGTGCATGCCTTTACTTAGTGGATTATAGGCTTGTGTGCTACTCTGTTGTAGTGAATTATAGGCTTGTGTGCTGCTCTGTTGATTAGTTTTTTCTTAAATATGGTGTATTAGTTAATGGATATTGATGAGGTAGATGAAACTCTTCCCTCGATAGGTGATCAACATCAACCACCTCTCACTCAGACTGAAAACCCTACTCCTCCTACTGAAAATGGTAGAAAAACTAGGGCTAGAAAGAGGGTTAGACCTCCCATCCCTAGTGCTAGTACTGGGAAAACAAAGGGAAAAGGGTCATCTGTTTGGGATCATTTTACTAAGGAAGATCTTCAACCCTTGATAGATCTTAATGAAGAGTCTCCTCCCCCCAAGTGTATATGTAATTATTGTAGGTCTGACTTCTTGTGTGACACTAGAAAACATGGAACTAGTCATTTGTGGAACCATTTTAAGAAAGTATGCGAGCTAAGTCCGTTTAAGATTGATGAGCAGAAACAAAAGACTTTAAGCTTTCAGCATGTAAAGGGAGGGAAAGAGGGGGAAACAAGCTTAGTAGCGGTAGCTTATAACAAAGAAGCTTGTAGGGTAGCCCTTACACAATATATTGTGTTGGGTGAGTTGCCATTTAGACATGTCGAGGGTGAAGGGTTCAAAAGATTTGTCAAAATACTCCAACCTAGGTTTGAGATCCCTTCTTGAATGACTGTTGCAAGAGATGTATTGAAGTTATATAAGGAGGAGAAGGTGACATTGAAAAATATTTTGGGCCGTGAAAGGATATCGATTACTACCGATACTTGGACTTCCATTCAAAATTTGAATGACATGGTCATCACTACTCATTGGATTGATAATTCTTGGGAGTATCAAAAAGGAATTATCAATTTATGCCAAGTGGTAGATCATAAAGGGGAAACCATTGACAATGAGATCGAGTTATGTCTTTTAGATTGGGGCATCTCTTTGTTATTTACCATTACGGTAGACAATGCTTCTTCTAATGATGTTGCCATTAGATACCGGAGGCAACAATTCAAGGAGAAAGAGAAGGGTCTAATTTTGGATGGAAAGTTTTTACATATGAGGTGTTGTGCTCATATAGTGAACCTAATTGTCACCGAAGGGTTGAAGGAAAAACATGGGTCAATTGCAACAATTAGAAATGCTGTGAGGTTCTTTAGGTCTTCTCCTTCTAGGCTAAAATTTTTTAAGGAGCGTGTCATGTAGGAAAGGATTGAATGTAAAGGGCTTCTGTGTTTAGATGTCTCAACAAGGTGGAACTCCACATATCTAATGCCCAATTATGCAATAAAATTTCGGAAGGCATTTGACAGGAAGCAACTAGATGCTAATTATATGAAATCTTTTTATAAGGTTGACAAAGATGGAAAACCAAAGGAGGGGGCCCCCACAGTTGTTGATTGGGATAATGCTCTAGTAGTTTTGAGGTTTTTGGAGACTTTTTACGAAATAACATTAAAGTTTAGTGGGTCTACTTATGTTACTGCTAATAAGTATTTCATTGAGATCTGCAATATGCAACAGGAGCTGTATGACTTAGCAGTTGACGATGATGAGAATGAGTTATTGAGGACAATGGCAATGAGCATGAAACTAAAGTATGGCAAGTATTATGGAAAGCTTGATAATTGCAATGAGGCACTTCTAATTGCCTTGGTCATTGACCCAAGATATAAGCTTGACTATCTCAGTCATTGCTTTAGTGCTACTTATGATGAGATGACGTGGAAAGATATGGTGAAATGGGTAGAGAAGACAATACGGGCAATGTTTGATCAATATAATGAGACAACGTCAAGTCTTCATCCATCGACATCTATGACTCAGCTACAGTCAACCTCTATTGTTAGTGCTTCATCAACATTCATCATGCCTGTTAGTGGTCGACCTAGTGCCAACAAGAAGTCACGAAATTTGCATGATGAGTTTGTGGCAAGAAGATTGGAGAAGGATGATGGAATGACAAAAAATGAGGTCGATAAATATTTGGAAGAGAAACCTGAGCGACCAAGTGAGAATTTTAATGTTTTGGGATGGTGGGCTAGTAGTGGGTGTAAGTACAAGATCTTATCACTCATGGCTCGTTATGTGTTAGCTATACTGGTTACCACCGTTGCTTCTGAGGCGGCATTTTCTATGGGAGGTCGAATTTTAGATCATTTTAGAAGCTCACTAAGCCCAAGGATGGTCGAAGCATTAATTTGTCTCAATAACTGGCGGAGCGAATCATATCAACCCATCATTGTTCGAGACTATATGGATGAAGAAGAAGCGCTTCAAACATCAGAGTATTTTGAGTCAGGGAGTTTATTACATTTTATTTGGATTTTCATGGTCTAACTTGCAACTAATAACTTATAAATATTTATTTTAAGTGTGTGAATGTTTTATAATCTAATATTTATCTTTTATATTAATAATATTTGTAGAGATGACCAATGATCCTACAAGTGTTGGGCCAGCTTCATCCTTTGTCAATTTTCAGTCTTCAGCCTCATCTGCACAACAATCTACGAATTGAAAGAATTGCTTGTAAGAAATTATTCGTGCATGCCTTTACTTAGTATGCTATTATTTATTATCCTTGATTTCTTTTCTTTAATAATTTTTTTTATTTGAATTTTGAAAGGAATAAAGGAAAGGAAGGAAGGAAAGGGCATGGACTTCTTTGTATTTTGAATTTTCATGGACTTTATGTTTATTGTTGTAGACTTATGGACTTTATTATGGTTTTGTAGTTAACTAGTTATGTACTTTAGTTCATGGACTTTATCTTTGTTTATGGTTGTATTTTGGGACTTTGACATTTTTATGTTTGTAATTTGTAATTTGGACTTTGTTTGTATTTTAAGTGTTTTTGGACTTTTGATTGACATTATATTTTTTCAAAATTTTTAACACCGACCCAATTTGTAAAAAAAAATCAATTAAAAAAAATTTGTAAAAACAAACTTTAAAAATTAAAAAAGTGTAAAAAAATGGTATTTTTGCAAAATTGGGCTTTTCGGCCCAAAACCCAATAGGCCCAGCCTAACCCAAATCCAACCCGAAACCCAACCCGAACAAACCTAAAACCCGAAAAAATCCAAAAATTTCGGATCGGTTTCGGTACCATTTTTCTCCACCTGAAACCTGCAAAACCCAAACCCGATGAACCAGAAACCCGAAAATCTGACCCGTGTGCACCCCTACTTTAAGACATACGAGGCCAAGTCCTTCTTAAGCATAGGCCACAAATAGTCTTGCCTTAATACCTTTAAAGCCAAGTTTTGCCCCCAGCATGGTCTCCACAAAACCCTTCGTGTATTTCTCGAAGGATGGTTTGTGCTTCCTCGGGCAAAACACATCACAGGAGGGGCAATGAATGGCCTCGCCTATAGAGAGTTCCTTCAACCATAACATACCGTGGGACCAGTACAATAATTTTCTTGCATTCTTTCGATCTTCTGGTAGTTTACCAGTCGTAAGGTACTTGACAATAGGAGTCATCCAGGTTGGTTTTATGCAAATTACCCCGACTTCCACTGACTCTTTCTCAATACTTAGTTGTTCCAAGAATTCTACGGGGACCACATTTAATGTGTCTGCTTCCTTGGTGGTGGCGAGTCGAGCTAGAGCGTCAACACTAGCGTTCTATTCGTGGAGGACCTGCTCGACAGAATAGAACTCGAATTCAGATAGTTCATCTTTAACCATAGCCAGGTAAGCCATTATTTTGATTCCTCGAGCTTATTATTCTCCTAATATTTGATTACAACGTGCTGAGAATCATTGTAGCCCTGAATTTCCTTTGCTTTAAGTTCTTTTGCTACTCGAACTCCTACCAATAATGCCTCGTACTCTGCTTCATTATTGGATCCATCAAAACTGAACCTCAGAGCTGTATGGAATTGTTGCCCTTCAGGTGAGATTAGGATTATCCCAGCTCCAGATCTGTTTTCTTTGGACGATCCATCAACGAAGAGTTTCAATAATTCCTGCACTGGTTCCCTCATTGGTTCGTCCTGGTAACCTGTGCATTCTTCCACAACATCAACAAGCACTTGGCCCTTGATCATTGTCTGTGGCTTGTATAATATCTAGAACTAAATGAGTTGGATGGTCCACTTCAACAGACGTCTTGCTGTTTTAGGCTTTTGCAAGACCTGCCTTAAAGGTTGATCGATTAAGACGTGGATTATGTAGGACTGGAAATATAGCCTGAGCTTTCTCGAAGCCAGGTTCAAAGAAAATGCTAGCTTTTCAATCAGAAGGGTATCTGAATTTAGCTCTAAGAAGTCTCCTACTCACATAATATACCAGTTTATGTGTTCGATTTTCTTCCTGAACTAATACGGCGCTGGTCGCGTTCTCTATTACTGCTAGGTATAAGAACAAACATTCCCCAGTAACCAGTATTGATAGTATAGGGGGCTCGTCCAAGTGGGTCTTCAAGCCTTGAAATGCCTAATCACATTCTTTGGTCCACTCGAACCATTTATTTCTCCTAAGAAAATTGTAGAAGGGGAGACACTTGTCCGTGAATTTTGAAACGAAGAGGTTCAGAGCTGCGATCTTTCCAGTTAGACTTTGTACTTCTTTTTGCGACCTAGGCAATGGCATTTCCAACAACGACCTGATCTTTTCTATGTTTGCCTCGATCCCCCTTGCATTGACTATGAAGCCTAAAAACTTCACAGATGAGACCCCAAAGGTGCATTTCTGGGGGTTCAGCTTCATGTCATATTTTCTTAGTGCGCCAAAACATTCTTCCAGATCAGAAACATGGTTGTTGGCAGCCTTTGCCTTTACAAGCATATCATCGATATACACATCCATGTTTTTCCCTATTTGGTTAATGAACATCTTGTTGACCATCCTTTGGTAAGTTGCAGCAGCATTCTTCAGTCTGAATGGCATCAATTTGTAACAATATATGTTATGCTCGGTCATGAAGCTGGTGTGCTCTTGGTCTGCAGGGTTCATCGCGATCTAGTTATATCCAGAATACGCGTCCATGAAGGACATGAGCCCATGACTGGACGTTGCGTCTACTAGTTGATCAATTCTAGGTAGTGGCAAAGAATCCTTAGGAAAGGCTTTATTGAGGTTGGAGAAATCAATGCAGGTTCTCCACTTTCCATTGGGCTTCGGGAAAAAAATGGGGTTAGCTATCCAGGTCGGATATTTAGCCTCCATGATGAACCTGCACTTCAATAAGAGAGCTTCCTCTTCCTCTAGAACTTCTCCTCACTCTTTTCCCAACAGCCTACATTTCTGCGCTTTCACATGTACATTTTTGTCCAATTTTAATGTGTGCATCATCACACTTGGACTAATTCCCACCATGTCATCATCACACTTGGACTAATTCCCACCATGGAAATGTTATAGCATTCCCTGGGAGCAAGTTTATCTCCCTTCACAGTGCAAATCCTTGAGGACGATAGAAAGTTCATGGCCAGATGACGAACTGAAGTTATAGCTTCAAACTCCATCAATGCGGGTCTCCCCAAAATTGCGTTGTAGGCGGCCGGACAGTCGATTGCTACAAATTCGAGCATTTTAGCTATAGCTCGTGCATCATTCCCTAATGTTACCACTAGCCCAATCGTACCTATGGCTGCCATTCCTTCTCCCAAAAACCCATAGAGGGTCATTGAGATCGCCTTAAGATCGACTACAAATAGCCCCATATGTTCAAGGGTGGACCTGAATAACATGTTTACAGAGCTCCCATTATCGATCAGTATCCTTCGTACTCTTCGATTGGCAAGTTGGATGGTTATCACCAGCAAGACATTATGTAGGAATTGGACGTGGCTAATGTCCTCTGCCATAAAAATGATTGGTTGTTTCTCCAATCATTGTTGTTTTGATAACCTCTGTTCTGGTACAAATTTGGCGCCATCATGTGTCTTTAGCTCCTGGATATACCTTTTCCGGGTTCCATTGGTCGTTCCTTCCAAATGGGACCCTCCAGCAATAGTGCTTATTTATCTCCCTTCCATAGGAGGAGGGATGATCTGATTTCCTTGAGCTGGTTAAGGGTTGGTCTGGCTTGCTTGAGCTGGTTGAGGATTCTGCCCTGCCGGTTGACTAGGAGCTACCTTGTACCGAGCATATTGGGCTAACGGTCAAGCCTAAATGAAAGTCTTAAACTCATCATTTAAATGACAGCAACCGTCTGTGTTGTGGCCAATATCATTGTGGTATCGACAGAATTTAGCAGGGTCTATCTTCGCCCTTTGATGCTTCATGGGCTCGGGCATTTTCCATTGTAGGTGAGTAGAATTAGCTAAATAAATATGCTATTGCGTATCTGTTAAATTAGTATAGGAGGTGTAGATGGAGGTATATATATCCCCGTGCTTATTTTTCTTGGACTCGTTCTGGTCGCCCTCATCATTCCCTTTTTGTTTATTAACCCCCGTCTGGTTATTTTGGGTAGTGGGCTGAGCCGTAGCTGCAACATCCGCTACCACTCCAGCAGACTGAACAAGAGTCAAGCGAGTTCCTGCGATAACAGACTCTGCCTCTTCTAAATTTATCCATTCTTGAGCTCAAGCCAAGAATTCATCTACACTCTTTACTTCTTTTCTCTGGAGTTCCTTCCACAAATCTCCTCCTACAGTAATTCTCGTCCTCATAGCCATGAGTTTAGAGCTATCATCAGGGTCTCTAGCTTGGGTCTCTTTTGCAACCTAAAATTGTGTCTTAAACTTGAAAGATAGTTTTTTCCAAGAGGTAATTGAATGTTTTTTTATATTTATTGAACGACAGTTTGGCTGGTTCAGTCAACGTTGCAAGGAACAGAATACACCTTAGGTCAACGTTTACATTGTGGACCATCATCAGCATGTTGAAGGTCCCTAGGTGATTAGACAAATCAGTGGTTCCATTACACGTGGGCATGGTCGGCATCCTGAAGCTAACATGATATGAAGTTGCTGCAATATGAGGAGCGAAAGGCTCAAGCTCCTCATTAGAATCACAGCCATCAATGTTCAATCCAGACAAGAGTTTTTTCATTTGCTCCTCCATTAAGGCCAGCCTCTCGAGGGTTGGATCCTTGGTCTCTAGGTCGTTTGGGAACTAGTTACCAGCTCCCAACCTGCTGTACGTGTTAGACGGGTTATTATCCCTCCAAGCTGGAGCTCGGTTAGGTGGTACATTCTCATTGTCATGTACAATAGACGAATCTCCCATGACCTGAGTATAACTCAAATCATTGTGGCGAGTTGGATGTCCTCTTTGTGTGTTCAGATGATCACGCAAGTCGGATTCCAGGTTGGAGCGAAGATTTTGTGCAGAGCTTAACTGATTCCTTAGGTCATTCTCGTGCCTGTAGGAATTCAGATTATGAGCATTCCTGAACCTGCCTCCGCGCTGACTTTCTGTCCAATAGCTTCCATTCGTGAAGCTTACAACTCGTGGTTGGGATCGAGGATCTAAATTATTTGCGCAAGATAGCGCGATATAAGCGTCTTCTGAGGAGGAAGGATTTCTCCTGCTATCCCTTTGAGCTACGTCATTCTTCTGAGGGTGAGGTGGCGTTGATGTTGAATCGACGATGGAGGATGCCTTATCGGTGAAGTTATCCTTGTTCCATTGTGTTATCCCCAAAATTTGAAAATGATGACGTGGTAATAGAAGTGACAAATGGCAAGGAATGGCTGAGTCAAAGGTTTTAGATTAATCTGGTGGTGTTACTGACATGGAAATCGCTTATCTGGTTTGGGAGTGATCCACCCGAACTGGTAGAGTTTCTGTCAGACCGGTGAAGATTTTTGACTGACCAATCATATGCTTGGCCGACCAGTCAGGTGTTTGGCTGACCAGTCAAGTGTCTTGGCCGACCGGGAGAGATGCTTAACCGACCAGTCAGGTGCTTGGCCGACTGGTGAGGTGTTTGGCCGACCAGTTTCTCTCCAAGAAGTAACGCCGACATACTGAACAGATTATTGTTATGGAAGTGGAATTCCAGCAACAACTTAGACTAGAATCAGTCGTGCCTATGCGAGAATATCTCAGATTATCCCGAAGAAGTCGTGTATTGTTGTATTTTAAATATTATTATTAACTAAATATTGTGAGAGTAATAGAAAGATCCCGATTATGAGGGATTTCAGATGTGCGATCCTGGGGCTATAAATACAAAAGCTCATGGCATCATTGAGGGGATTCAGATGCTAATTTTCCTGAGAGAGTATTTGTATCTTGAGAAAAATATTGTATTATTTTCATCTACACTGAAGAGACTCAGTTGACTCAGGTTCATCTGATCTTGAGTGTAGATTTATAATCATAACACTAAGTGGACTAGGCTTTTACCAACACATTGGGGCTGAACCACTATAAAAATTATTTATGTCGTATTTTTCTCTTGAAGGATTATTGTCGTTTTGACGTCTACACGTCATTGGCCAAAATCGCAGTCAACATTTTGGTGCTTTCATTGAGAGCCTGAAGAGAAAAGCAGACAATTACGGTAGCATTATGGCGCCTAAGAACACCAATGCGACCTCCAAGAAGCCAGGTTCCTCTAAAGAACTTGCTAGATCAGAAGGTCCTGGTCCTTAAGACCAGGAGACTGAGCCTAGAGTCTTACTCGAGGACGTGACTCCAGAGGTTGAACAACTCTAGGAAGCCATGGGGGCTTTCTAGGAGGAAATGGCACAATTCAACACTCGACAGGAGTCATTCGCTGAAGAAATGGCAAGATAGAAGGCTGCATTTGAGCAGCAAAGATGGGAGATGGACGTCATGAACGAAGAGATCAGGCGACGGTAGGAGGAGGCCGACAGGCGACATTGAGAGGCTGCTCTCGATCTGGAGGCGGCTACGCAACTGGCCCAGGCCAATGCCCAAGTTGCAACACGAGGAGCAGCCACCCAAGGAGCAAGGACCACAGAAGCTGGTCGAAAAACCACTAATAGACCCAATTCTTGAGGACCAAATAGAAGTGGTAGTAACCCTCCTGGTCGGGAAGAAGATGGGATTTGATCGGGCACTGCCTCAACCCAAAGGGGGAACTCCAGAACCCCCTCTAGGAGCCACCGATTAGAAACTTCCAGATCCGGAAGTCACAAGTCAGGCAGTAAGAAGACTCCACCTGAGCAGGAGCAAAATAGAGCTCCTCGAGGTAAAGAAACTTCGCACTTCAAAGACGGGCATGGTCGTCATGATGCCGATAGTCATCACACTGACCAGTCGAAGGAAAAGGATGACAACAACCAGCGAGGAGGAAAAGACCACCCGATACAGACAGGAATGCCACCACTGCATCCCAACCAGTAGCGTAGTGGTAAGGAGTATGTCCCACATGGAAAGCCTTCCGAAAAAACTCGGAGCATAGTGTTCGATTAGTTAGGGAGGCATACATCTCAGAAGGATTTAAGAGATGTCATTGCTGAGAGGAGAAAGACCATCCCGGTCGAAGGGCGAGATCCGAACCGACTTACCAGTCAAGTAGAAATACTTGATGATGGCGCGTCGGATAGAAGCGGCCGACCTGACGGTCCTGAAATTCAGTCCCTAGTAGTGGCCCGCCCAACTTGATGCGCTAACAGCAGCAGTCCAAGGTCTGTTGAAACGACCTTCTGCAATCGATCCAGTAGACCATAGGAGTGGCAGCCCATTCTGTGCTCGAATTAGAGCAGCCCAGCTGCCAGCGCAGTATAAAGCACCGGTACTACCAGTTTATACAGAAAAGGCAGATTCGATCAGGCATGTGGGGGAATTTGAAGACCAAATGGAGCTGCTCGGGGTGAGCGATGACTATCGGTGCAGAGTTTTCCCCACTACATTATCTGACACTGCCCAAGAGTGATATTGGAAATTTAAGCCAGACTCCATTACTTCTTGGGAGAGTTTCAGGAAAGAGTTTTGTAGGCAGTTCAGTGCTGCTCGGACAACTCCGGTTTACGCCAACCACTTGGCAAATATTAAACAAGGGAAAGATGAATCTCTCAAGAACTACATACAAAGATTCATGAGAGAAGCCAACAGAGCAACTGCAGTTGGAGATGAGGGGAAGATGGTGGCCATTTCTTCTGGCATAATCTATCGAAGTCCTTTATGGGACAGTATTCATCGTAACCCTATTTCGACATTACAACAATTTCTTGACAGGGCGGACAAATATATGAAATTGGATGACACGATTGAGAAGGGGGAGAAGGGCCTAAACAATCCAGGCAGATCATCAGATCCTCCTAAGAATGGTGGAAACGGACAAAGTGGTGGTAAGAAATGTGGACATAACGAGTCTGACCGCCACGATGAGAAGAAGGCTAAGTCGGGACCAAACGACAAGCCGACTAAGTATGAACCTCGGTTCACCAATTACACCACTCTTTCGGCCAGCCGAGCAAAGATATATCTCGCAAGTCATCAGGAGGTCCCCTACCGGAAACCCCCACCCATCAAGAAGGAGATGAGTAAGAGAGATTTGAATAAGTTCTGTTGTTTCCATGGAGACTATGGTCACGACATGAATAAATGCAACCACCTCAAGGACGAGATAGAGTTTCTTCTCCGGTCGGGAAAATTGAAAAAATATCGAGCAGAAAAGACCTAAGGGGAGGGAAGTAATAATAATCCTGGGGTTTAAGCGACAGCGATCTCCACCCTTACAACCCAAGCCTGTGGACTTCACTCTAGACACCATATGTGGAGGTCCACACCTGGCTGGGGATAGCAACAAAGCAAGGGAGAGATATGCTCGAACACTTCGGCATGAGTTGGACACAGCATCAACGTCCGAGGTCATGACTGTAGAGGAGTGGCCTCCAAAGAATCCACAGTATGAAGGTGAGTCCCTCACTTTCACTGAAGATGATGCACGACACGTGAGATATCCTCATAATGACCCTCTCATCGTGATAGTCCAAATAGCAAACATGAAGGTGAAGAGATGCCTGGTCGACACGAGGAGCTTTGTGAACATCATCTACAAATCATCCTTTGAAAGGATGAAACTATCTATCAATGACTTGAAGCCATGCTCTCAAGTCATTTATGGATTTACTGGAGAAGGGCTGTCACCGGCTGGAACGATCAAGTTATCGGTCACAACAGGAGATGCTCCCAAACATGAGAGAGTTATGACAGAGTTTTTGATAGTTAACTGTTCATCAGCTTATAATGTGGTCATTGGTCGACCACTACTCACAACCTTGCATGCGAAAATCTCTATATGGCACCTTTCTATGAAGTTCCCGACTAGTGCAGGCATAGGTTGTGTCCGAGGAGACCAGAGAGAAGCTAGAGAATGCTATAATGCCTCGGTGGCAAAAGCACGAAAGGGGGCTAAAGAAAACAATATGATTGTATGTGCAGATAGAGAGGAGGTAGAGGAGATGGATGTCGACCAAAGCATTACAGTCGTAGCCGATCAGGAAAGAATGTTTGAAGAGTTTGGCCAAGAAAGCACTCTTGCTTTAAGTGAACAACAAGTCCCATCCGGTGATGAGGTCACCAAATAGGGCGTTGCCCAAAGCCAGGGAATGGACTTTGATCCTCACTTTGGGGATTATGATAGTGAGGTAGGACCTACGGAAGAGTTAGAGGAGGTTCCAATAGATGAGAATGACCCAACCAGAGGGGTCAAGGTTGGAAAAAAGTTGAAGTTAGAAATAAAAGCACAGCTGGTAGAATTTTTGCGGAGGAATCAAGATTTCTTCGCCTAGTCTCACAAGGATATGGTGGGTATCTCACCAACTGTGATCAACCACATGCTCAATGTGGATGAAATCTATCCAGCAGTGCAGCAAAAGAGAAGGCTGCTTGACAAGGATCGAGCAAAGGCTCTCAAGGAGGAGGTGGAGCGGCAAAAGGAAAATAGGTTTATAAGGGAGGCATATTACCCCGCCTGAGTTTCAAACCTAGTATTAGTGCCCAAGTCCAATGGAAAGTGGAGGACTTGTGTGGACTTTACCGACCTGAACAAAGCATGTCCAAAGGACTATTTTCCTTTGCCAAGAATAGACCAGTTGGTTGACGTGACCTCTGGTCATGAAACTTTGTCCTTTATGGACGCTTACTCAGGGTATAACTAGATTAGTATGCATCCTCCCGATGAGGAGCATACCAGTTTCCGAACAGACTTAGGGTTGTACTGTTATAAGGTCATGCCATTCGGCTTGAAGAACGCGGGAGCCACCTACCATCGTTTAGTGAATGGCATGTTCCGTGACTTAATCGGCAAGAACAAGGAGGTATACATAAATGATATGTTGGTAAAGTAAAAGGAAGCTGAAGGACATGTACGAGATTTGGAGGAAGGCTTTGCAGTATTGAGAAAATACAGCATGAAGTTGAACCCCCTCAAATGCTCGTTTGGAGTAAGTACTGGAAAATTTCTCGGGTTTATTGTTAACTCGCGAGGAATAGAACCAAATCCAGAGAAGATAAAGGCGCTCACAGAAATGAAGTCTCCAGCCAAGATTAAGGATGTGCAAAGCTTGACTAGGCGGATTGTTGCTCTAAGCAGGTTCATTTCTAAATCAACGGAAAAATGTGTCCCATTTTTTAACTTGCTTAGAGGAAGCAAGAAGTTTCAATGGACGAAAGAATGTGAGCAAGCTTTTCGAGCCATAAAGGAACACTTGGCTCAACCTCCTGTTCTTTCAAAGCCAGTTGATGGGGAGGACCTCTTTGTTTACTTAGCAGCCACAAAGTATGTTGTCAGTGCTGCTTTAGTGTGAGAAGAAGATAAAGTGCAGCGTCCGGTGTACTACGTTAGCAAGCAACTGATAGAAGCAGAGTCCAGGTATCCTGTGATCGAGAAGTTGGCCTATTGCTTGGTACTCGCATCTCGCAAACTGCGACTGTACTTCCAGGCACATCCCATTAAAGTCCTTACCGACCAGCCCCTACGCCAAGTCTTAC
The DNA here is from genome assembly GCF_963169125.1 of Humulus lupulus. NCBI lineage: Eukaryota > Viridiplantae > Streptophyta > Magnoliopsida > Rosales > Cannabaceae > Humulus > Humulus lupulus. The sequence continues at coordinate 16,909,692 of NC_084801.1, read as the reverse complement.
AGAAGCCAGAGTCATTTGGTCGTCTACTTAACTGGGCGATTGAATTGGGCCAATTCGAAATCAAATATCAACCGAGGTTTGCTATTAAGGGACAGGCTTTGGCGGATTTTATTGTTGAATGTACTTGGATTACTAATATTCTCGACCAGTAAGAGCATGTGACTGGGCAGAGAGAGGATCTTCCTACTTGGCAACTTTTTGTTGATGGGTCGTCAAACGAACATCATTCGGGAGCAGGAACTATATTAGTCACGCCGGAGAGGCACCGAATTCATTGTGCATTGAGGTTCGGATTTAACGTTTCTAATAATGAGGCGGAGTATGAAGCCCTCCTAGTAGGCTTGCACTTGGCTAGAGATGTTCGTACCCAGTCAGTTGAAGTAAACAGTGATTCCCAATTGGAAGTCTACCAAGTCTTAGGGGAATATCAAGCAAGGGGCCTACGCATGATGGCGTACTTGAATAAGACCAAGGATCTGCTAGCACAATTCGAAGAGTATACTATTAAGTTGGTACCACGGGAGCAGAACTCTAATGCAGACGCTCTAGCAAAATTAGCTAGTGTAAAAGATGCTGAAACTTTAAATATAATACCAGTGGAATACTTGGTAGAGCCGAGCATTAATGAACAAGAATCCATGCCCATCACAATAGTTGACACTTGGATGACACCCATCATTACTTACCTTGAGAAAGGAATCATGCCAGATAATCGTAATGAAGCTAAGAAAGTTATGAGGCAAGCTGCTAGGTATATTATGATGGATGGGATGTTGTGTAGAAGAGGGTACTCTTTTCCACTACTAAGGTGCATAGAACCCGACCAGTCAAAAAAATTATTGACCGAAGTGCACAAGGGGTTCTGTGGAGATCATGCTGGGGGGCAGAGTCTATCTAAAAAGATTTTGCGGCAAGGATTTTTCTGGCCTACAATGAATGAAGATTCCATGGAGTATGTGAAGAAGTGTGATAAATGCCAGAGATTTTCTAAAGTACCCAGGGCACCTCCGAATGTCTTGAAGCAAATGCAGAGCCTGTGGCCTTTTGCAGTATGGGGCATTGATCTGATCGGGAAACTACCCAAAGGAAAAGGAGGAGTACATTTTGCAGTAGTTGCTGTGGATTATTTCACCAAGCGGACCGAAGCCAAACCACTAGCAACGATCACCTCAAAGAAAGTGTTAGATTTTGTAGTTAAGAATATAATATGTCGCTATGGTCTGCCCAAGAAGATAGTCTCTAACAACGGCACTCAGTTCGATAGTGACTTATTTACTGATTTCTGCACAAGGCATGGCATTACGAAAAGTTTCTCCTCGGTAGCTCATCCGCAAGCCAATGGGCAGGTTGAAGCTGTAAATAAGACTTTGAAGGATACTCTAAAAAAGCGTCTAGAACGAGCTAAGGGTGCTTGGGCGGAAGAATTGCCAGGAGTCCTTTGGTCATACAGGACTATTGCTCAGGCAGCAACTGGTCATACCTCTTTTTCCTTGGCATATGGATATGAGGCCATGTTGCCTGTCGAAGTAGACCCACCATCTCATCGGAGAACCATGTATGACCAGGAGGAGAATCACCAGTTATTAGTTGAATCCTTGGATTTTCTTGAGGAGAGACGAGAAAAAGCAAACTTGAGAGCCGCTGCCCATCAGCAAAAAGTGGCCCGCTATTTTAATTCCAAAGTCAGAGATCGAAAGTTCCAGGTCGGAGATTTGGTCCTCAGAAAGGTGTTCATCAGAGACCCGGCAGCTGAAGTGCTAGGACCAAATTGGGAGGGACCGTATCAAATTGAGCAAGTCTTACCACCCGACACATACAAACTTTCTCGATTAAATGGAGAGCAGATCAGGAACTATTGGAATGGCGAGCACTTGAGGAAATACTATCAATAAACACTGCTTACAGAGCAGTAGCTTAGTTTCAAGTGTTTAACTTGTTATTTAAGTTTGTTTGTGAACTGGCTATTTGCTAACCAGTCATTTTATTTTTGAACAATTTTATTTTGTTTGAGACTCGTGATTAGACGTGCTTTGTCCTTTTTTTACGAGTAATAAAAGAGATCACACGCAGCACGGTCGAATCTTGCTACAAATTTTGCATATGTGTTGATTATTCTTACTTTGGCAGTGTTCAACTGTCAGTGCATCTTAAAACAAAAAAGGTTTTCTGGAGGAAAGGCCAGGCAGTGTTCAACTAGTCAGTATCCATCAGATGAATGACCAACGTTTAAATAGTTGCATGTTTTTGCAGTGTTTAACTGCTGAGATATCCTCTTTATATTCAATGTGTTTCACGAGTAATAACTGCTCGGACAAATTCAGTCAAGTAGCAAGTGATCAAGGATTTTTCAACCCTCAATCACTTGGGGGGCACATAGGGTATATTGGTATACAATTCAACACAAGCAATAAGAACACGAGTAAAGATATTTGTTTTCAGGCTGACTTGTAAATCTTTGAAGTCAAAAGGGTCGTTAAGCTAACTTGTTTTACAAAGCTTAAGTAACTTGGAGTTTTTTCAAAATTTTAAGTTAAGAACAACTATTCGTGTGTAAACAAAACGCTATGCTCATAAAATGTCAGAGCAATAATAATGTGAGAAAGCATGCTTAGTATTGACTTATGAAATGTTTAGAATTTCTAAGTTAGAAAACTAAGTACTCATATGAAAATGTAAGGCATCTATGTAATAAAACTTTTAAATGACTCAAGTCTAAAAATGTGACGTGTTCATGCTAATAACTCAGCCATACGAGCAAAGTACAATAGCAAAATATAAAATAAATGTCTACTAGTCGGGTAAGGAGTCATCTGGTCAGATGGAGGTTCACTGGACGGCTATGGGGCTCCCTGGTCAGATTGTCACTCAGGTTAATCAACACCTTCCTCAGCATTAGTGGCTTCTTCCGGTCGGAACGATAACGCAGGAGAAAAGGGTGTAACACCAGTAAGATTGGTTGCCTCTTCAGCGGCCTTTGCTTCGCACTTGGCAAGTGCTTCTGCCTTGGCCTCCTCTGCGAGAAAATTGAGTTTGAGAGGTTTGTTCAACTTCCATACCTGGTAGAAGCAGTTGAAACAAATCTCCTCGTAGCGAGCAAGATCAGCTTCCTTCTCTCGCTTCAGCTCCTCATTCTCGCGAGTCAGTCTTTCCAGCTGATCAGTCAACGTCTTGTTGATTTGAGTTTGTTTCTGGTTTTCATCAGCCAGCTCCCTAAGAGACCCATCCCACGCAGCAATGGTCTTCTCCGCCTGCTCAACCTTGGATTTGAGATCCTTTTCCGAGGAAGTTAAAGTCTCTACTTTGGTTTGGACTTCCACCAGTTGATCATTTAAGACCTTGATCAATTCCTTGTAGTCTACTACTCGATGTTGAGCATGGTTGATAGTGATAAGCGACTGCATAGAAAACAAGAAGTTACTAAAAGTAAAAATGATTAATAACAAACTGTCTTGTGATAAAATACTTACATTCATCAGTTGAGTGAGCCCTCTTTGCAGGACGACTTCAACACTAAGCCGAGGCAAGGATTCAAAGCTTTGAATCATTGAAGCATCATGAAGAGTTTGGTCGAGCAGTTCCTTCCCAATCTTACCAACGATACGAAGGGGCTCACTTAAGCCAGTCAGGCGAGTGGGGGTTAAGCTCGCAGAGGGAGAAATTGATGAGGGAGTCAGCTGCGGGATCGTGATGGGCTGCTCGGGTTGTCTTCCCTGGCTGATCGGGGTTGTCCTTGGCACTTTGTTTGGAGGGTTTGAGCCACTTCCCTCCCCAGGTTTCCTCTTTTGGGCAAGGGTGGTGTTGAATTGCTTGAACATCTCTGAATCTGCAAAAGAGTGAACACAAGATTTGTTAGTAAAAATTGGAGCAACATGTAGATAAATATTTTTACTACTACCAGACAACTCTATAAATTTCGTATAACCAAGTTATCTATAACCAAACATCAAACTATGACTACTGAACCTGAGTTTAGGATTTGATCAAGAAAGTCGTCCTCTTCATCAGATGATGAGCTGAAGTCCCTATGAAGCTGAATGGTTTTTCCTTTCCCAGACTGTGTGGGAGCAACACGTCTACGTTGATCCTCTGGCAGGGGTTCCCTAATGATAAGGTCACCTGGTCTACGAGAGTAGGGAGACGGTCTGGGAGAGAACTGATTGGTCACTACTTCGGTGTCAGCGTTGGACTGGTCAGTTGCATTTGCTTCCTCAGTAGTACTTTCTACTATGATGTTCTGGTTACTTAATAACAACCCCACCATTTGAAGATTGTCCATGTTAACCAACTCTTTTACATTCTTCTCCTCGGTGGACATGTTAGCCAATTCTTCTGCTCGGGAACACATTTCCTTGGTAGGCAAGGGCTGGTGAAATGGACCCACATGTGTAAAGGCTAAGTTGTTGGCTTTGATATCTGAAGTCAAAAAATACTCTGCATAGTATTTTTCGGGATTTGATTTATGAGCAATACCATGGAGGTATTTGATCCTTTTATGCCTGTGGAATAGGTGGAAAAAACCTGTATTTTTGTGGCTTGGGTTGGTCCTGAAGTCGAAGAGATAGTGCACTTCATGAGGAGTGGGTGGATCCCAGCTTTGCAGGAAGTAAAGAATGTATAAAGCGGACAATGCTTGAATCCCATTAGGAGCAATCTAGAAAGGAGAGACGTTGAAGTAGTCCGCTACTGACCGAAAGAAAGGATGGAGCGGAATGGTAGCTCCTGCGAATACGTGGTACCTGGACCAGGCATAGTAAGGTCCACCAGGCTTGTTGGCTCTCTGATAAGGGCGCGGACATATCACGTTAACCCCTTTCAGGCTCGAAGCTTGAATGTGTTTGTCGAACATGCAGGGGTTAAGTTTGTAGGGTTTGGCTGTAAACCAAGAGGGTGTTTCTTCTCCGTCTTTTCTTGGCTTTTGAACGGCTAATTGTTGAATCTCAGTGGTAAATATCTGAATGATTTTTCTCCGAGGCTTGCAGGGTTTTTGTATCTGGCGAGGCGGTCTTGAAGAAGCCGCAGTTCGGACTTCACTATGTTCCACTACCTTCTGTGTGGCCCTGCAAGCCACCTGAGGGTCTTGGTCCTGAGGAAGTCTATTGGATTTCTTCACCCTCATTTTTGAATGTTTAGCCTATTGATTGAGAAATTGTTCTTTGTGGAGGGAATATAGGGCTGATCGGGGAAGGATCTTTTTAAGGCGGCGAAGGCGATCTTCGGGGGTGCGAATACTAGGAGACTTCGATGAAGAGTCGCTACTTTGAGGAGTATCACTTGATTGCGAAATGGAAGTGTCAGAATATGTATGGTGGTCACCTCCACTATAGTCGAAGCGATTCATCTACAAGAAATAAATACGGGGAGGTGAGTAACCAAACAAATTTAAATCAATTAGTTCTAGAAAAATCTTTATTTTTACTACTCAGAAAATATTTATCTAGTTAGTAAAAATATAGCATGTGTATGGGAAACATAAATTTTGATGCCCAGAACATGCATGCACATATCGGCTGGGGTCGTGTAATCCGAGTGGCTTGGCATGGTGTCCGAGCAGACATGCATGGTGTCCGAGCAAACACACATGGTGTCCGAGCGGGCGTGCATAGGTTCTGGGCGGATGGTGATGGCTGATCGGGTGGCGGTGTGTGCGTGCGTCCGAGTAGAGGGTGCCGAGGTGATTGTTGACACACGTCCGAGGAGCTAGGCCCATTGTCTGAGCGGTTGGTGGTGCACCCGAGGAGCCGCATCAAGCAAGCATCCGAGGGGCTACGCTTTGGTTCTGAGGGGCAGTTGCAAGATGGTCCGAGCGGCTGGGCATTGCTTCCACTCAGGTTGGTGGTGTCCAAGTCGATGAGTTGCGCATCTGTCGTGTCCGATCGGCGCAAGTTGGTCCGAGCGGAGGCATGCGTGTCCGACCGGCCAAGCGCGTGCATCCGAGGAGTAGATGTGGGGCATCTGATCGGATAGGGTGTTGGTCCAAGTGGCTATTGCTTGGTGTTTGATCGGTGGGCACAAGGTTGAGTCGAACATGCTTGTGTCCGAGCAGTGAGAGGCGTGTCCCATTGATTTTGGGACATGCCCGAATATTCAAGCAAAAAAAAACCATGACCGATCGGCCATGAGTATTTTCCCTATACCCATTTTGAGAAAGCCTAAATCCCAAAGGACATTTGTAACGCCCTGGTTACCCCAGAACAGTTACGGTGAACGATGAACCGGAAATTTACCCGTTACCCGAGTCCTTTGGTTAAAAACGTGCATCTAAGTGTTATTAACAGGCTAAGGTGAAAAACCAACAAAAAGGAAAGGATATATTTTATTAAATACATAAAACTGTTCATGGGCCCACAAAATCCTTTACAAGTTATTTACAACTCAAAAAGGTCATTAATGTTTCAAAGTTACAAACCCGCCGACCTAAGCGGCAAAAATAGGGTAAACCCCCTAGTTCCTCTGAGAACTCCTTGGCTGTGGTGGTTAAGCGGCCGCATATGTACACATCACCACCTAAGCTCTCCACTCAAGGCTGGTTGAGCTTTTCTTTTCCTTTACCTGCACCACATAGCACCCATGAGCCAAAGCCCAGCAAGAAAATACAGTATTGGATATAAACATTATCAGATGATTATCATTATAATCACACAGAACTTATAGCTCTTAAACAGATGAGTGAATATCACTTGAGGTTCTAGAAAACCATACTGAGTGACTGACAAGCAAGTCATTAATTTAAGTAGAAGAGTGGCTGCTAGGTAAGCCACTAGCCTTAAATAGATGAGAGACTGATAGGTAAGTCTCTAACTCAATAGATGAGTGACTGATGGGTAAGTCACACAAGCACTTATAGTATTCATCGAACTTGAGGTCGGTCCAACATTAATGCTCTTTGAGTCATTCAATGCAGATATCGACTAGATCTAATCTTTATATGCTTCCGTTGAACACACTAAGGCCATCCTGACTTATGAGTCAGCACCGTGTGACTAGTGCCCAGTACCACTGCTGAACTTGACTAATGAGTCACAGCTTCATAGTTGATACTAACACCTTTGCCAAATCTAACTAATTAACCAGTACCATGCACAAGTGAGCAAGGTTTGCTAAGAATTCGATAATCAATCCATTCCCACATTTAAACATTCTACATGCCTCGTGAATAACCATGCATGTCACATATGGGGTGCAGTTCTCTTACCTCTGGTTCGAGCGAGAAATAATAATAAGAATGACTCCTGAGAACGATTGACCTTTGATTACTTAGCGGTTACCTAATCACAACCAATTATAACCTCCATTAATGGAATTCAACAATGAAAGGGTCTTAACCTAAGCACCACTCTTGGGACCTCGAAACATGCCCACACGGTGAGTAGATTCGATCCCGGGCCTTAAGGATTGAAACCCCAAGTCAAAAACCCTTAAAAACACCCAAAACGGGACTTTGAAGGAATAGAGCAGCGCTACAGCGCTGATCCCTAGCGCCCTAGCGCTAAACTCAGAACCCCCAACATGTCCATCTGCCCTTTGGGTAGCGCTGTAGCGCCCTAGGGTGGGCGCTATAGCGCTACCCCCAGACCAACAACCCCCTGAAACCTCCTTCTTCATCTCCTTTGATTCTAACATGTTTCTAATGCTTCCAAATCCCATTTTTGGTGCCAAATGAACCCAAAAACCATCCTAACATTCCCCAAACATCACAACAAACATAACCTTAGCCAAAATTCCCAACAAAACCAAAGTTTCAACTTAGAAATCAAAACTATTAAACAGAACTAAAACAGGGCAAACCAAGGGATTCCATGGCTAAAAACTTACCCAAAGCCCAGCTTGTGATGTTCTTCAATGATGGAACACACCCCTAAGCTCACAAGGCTTACTTCCCAAGCTTGAATCCTCAAGAATGGTTCAAAAATCTCAAAGGAAAACTGAAGAAAGAAGATACGGGAAAGCTTCAAGAACCTACTCTGTTTTTCTCATCTTTCACAGCCTAAAATGGCTTATATCTATCCTAGGGGTGAAAAGACCAAAATACCCCTAGGTCAAATAAAGCTTCCTAAGGGTTCCCAAGGGAAAAATTGGTATTTTCCACCTATCTCGTTAATCATAATTAATGCTCTCCAATTCCCGCTACTCTCGATAATCTCAAACACCAATAATTTATATCCTGTTACCCTTTAATTCCCGGTAACGCTCTTATCATTAAAATTACCTCGAGACTCATCCTGAGCCTCGAACTTAAACCTGTTATGAATAGACCGCTAATCAATAATCGAAGATTGTCTCATGCCGAATAGCTCGAACAAACCCACATTATAATGTGGTCTCAACATATATCATCCACATGCATACAAATATACAATTATACCCTCAACGGGCCAAATTACCATCACACCCCTGTAATTAAAATGTGGACTCACATGCATGCATTTAACATCATATTATAATATAATTCACATATACATGCATTCTATCAATTAATGGCATAATTAAGCAAGTATGGCCCTCCCAGCCTACTATTCCCGCCATTAAACCACATCGGAGAATTCGGGGCATTACAACATTGGCACAAACACTTTTCCTCACTCAAAGTACACCACAACAAGATCAAAATATGGGATTTGAAAGGTTTATGAAGTTCTAGAGATCCTATTTGTTCATCAAATACCCATAAACCCATATATGCAATTTGGGATGAAAAATTAAATTTTCTTCAAATTTCCATGAAATTGAAGACAAAGTTGATTTACCCATAGCCTAAACTACATCAAAATAGCCACAATACACATTATATATCAAAGATTCATACACAAATTCAAGGGAGTATTTCCTATGGGGGTTTTGGCCTACAAGTTTTTTCTTAAGCTTTGAGAAAAAAAAACATAAATGGAGATGAGGAAGAAGAACTTACCCAAATGTGTTGATCTCTTGAAGAACCCTTGGATTGCTTGGAGAAAATTGGAGCCTTCCTTGGAGTTTTGGAGGTTTTCGGCCAAGAGATGGAGGGGCTTTGAGAGGTCACGGCCGAAAGAGAATGAGGAGGTTTGTGAGCCTTTTGATTTTCTTTTTGCTTGTGAGATTATGAGCACTTATGGGTCTATTTAAAGGGAAAAAGTGGAAATTGTCACTTATTCTTAGACTCTTGGAATTCCCTTGGGTATATTTTATCTCCCACGATTGGAGCAGTTAATTACAGTGATCGTGGTCTGCTATGGCGTCATGGTTTGTTGCATAGGCGGGAAAATGTGTACAGTTAGTTTTTTTTTATCATACCATCAGCAGTGGAGAAAAAAAAGTTTATTATGTGAGAATAACATATAATAAACTTGGGGGGCAAATGCTATCCCCAAAATTTGAAAATGATGACGTGGCAATAGAAGTGACAAATGGAAAGGAATGGCTGATTCAAAGGTTTTAGATTAATCTGGTGGTGTTACTGACATGGAAATCGCTTATCTGGTTTAGGAGTGATCCGCCTGAAATGGTAGAGTTTATGTTAGACCGGTGAAGATTTTTGACTGACCAGTCAGATGCTTGACCGACCAGTCAGGTGTTTGGCTGACCAGTCAAGTGTCATGACCGACCAGTCAGGTGCTTGGCCGACCAGCCAAGTGTCATGACCGACCAGTCAGATGCTTGGCCGACCAGTCAGGTGTTTGGCTGACCAGTCAAGTGTCTTGGTCGACCGGGAGAGATGCTTGACCGACCAGTCAGGTGCTTGGTCGACTGGTGAGGTGTTTGGTCGACCAGTTTCTCTCAAAGAAGTAACGCCGACTTACTGAACAGATTATTGTTATGGAAGCGGAATTCCAGCAACAACTTAGACTAGAATTAGTCGTGCCTACGCGAGAATCTCATATTATCCCGAAGATGTCGTGTATTGTTGTATTTTAAATACTATTATTAACTAAATATTGTGAGAGTAATAGAAAGATCCCGATTATGAGGGATTTCAGTTGTATGATCCTGGGCCTATAAATACAAAGCTCATGGCATCATTGAGGGGATTCAGATGCTAATTTTCTTGAGAGAGTATTTGTATCTTGAGAGAAATATTGTATTATTTTCATCTACACTGAAGAAACTCAGTTGACTCAGGTTCATCTGATCTGAAGTGTAGATTTATAATCATAACTCTAAGTGGACTAGGTTATTACCAACACATTGGGGCTGAACCACTATAAAAATTATCTGTGTCGTATTTTTCTCTTGAAGGTTTATTGTCATTTTGACATCTACACGTCGTTGTCCAAAACCGCGATCAACACATTGGGACGCACTAGATTAGCTCTCCCTTAATCTACTCCAATTTCCCGGGTTGGAGGCAGTGCAAACTCATTTCTCCGTGCCGGAGCTGTTGGTCGAGGCACGGGTGGATTTGTTGGGACGTCTCTTCTCCTTAGTCGGCTTCTGCTCGCCATGTCTGGCCAGGATGATTCTTGGGAGTGTGAGTTGAATTATTATTTCTGCGAGGATTGGCAGGTTTAGTGTTTCGTGGAATCCGTTCAGAAGGTACGAAACTCGAGGTCGCAGTTCAGACAGAACGGCTGATATTAAGTCGATTATTCTTGTGGGACCTGTTGGACCCACTTTGCCTCCTTTTGACATTAACATCGATTGCAGGAAGGGGTAATTAAGCTAAAATATCCTCAATTTTCCTATTGGTCTGGGCAAGGTGGTTCCTTAGCTGGGCATTTTCCATCTCGATGGCTGTTAGGTACCCAGATTGGGATTTGATGGGCATGAGGACAAACTTTCAACATCATATTGGTCCACGTGTTGTTTTCCAAGGCGACGTTGTGCGGATGTACCTTTTCCAGTAGGGATGGTTATCCCCCCTGATCATCAGGTTGCTCTGTTTTGTTGTCGCGCATAGAATGAGTGACCACCATAATGATTATTGGGTTGATATGTGTGAGAATTCAAGCCTAATCTGCTCTCAATGAAAGCACCAATCTGTTAACGCAATTTTTTGGCACGAAGGGATTTAGAAATTTGACAATAGAGAGACTAGGCTTTTAATAAACTGAATATAAAGAAATGACAAAAACAAGAACTCAAAATGCTCACATGATTTTACGTGGTTCAGTGGTTAAACTCCACCAAGTCCACAAGTCATTCTTATTGATCTGTATAGGGCTCTTGATGAAATTGTTTATTATAATTTCAATAGAGTTTTTGCATACAGAAAGTTGATCCATTTTTCTGTCTATTCCCCTTGTATTTATAGGAGATTCTCATGGACAGTTTTTGGTAACTGTACATTAATATGGTAACTTACAAATTTGGGTAACTTTGATAAGTTCATTGTTGTATATATATATATATTTGCAAGTTCTTTCGTATTTGGATGATGCTAATTTTGTGTTTTAAGAGATTTTAGCTTCATTTTGTAAGTTTTTGATATTTAAACTAAGTTGTAATTTTTGTTGATGACACTAATATATTTTATACAATTTTGGTTTAAGAATTTTATAGACTACAAAAAGGAGTTGCAAGATGAAGTTGAGATATAATTCTAATGTGTTTTGAAGTCTCTAAGCATATATGGTGATGTTGCGGTGAATGAAGCTTGAGTAGCGGCTTACAAAATCAAGAGAAATGAAATTTGGAGTGTTGGTTGCGACTCAAAGAAGTGGTGGCCGCAACCTAATTACAAGGAATTAGGATTTTGGAAGCAGTAAGTTTTGGCCGCGGCGAGTAATTCTTCAAGTAGTGGCCAAAATACGAACTCTTAAGAGAAAACGTGCATTGGCCACGGCCACTTCTTTTCCAGGTCGCGGCTCAAGGTGAATTTTATCAAGAATCAGGCACACTAGCCGCGGCAACCACTTTTCCAGGCCGCGGCCAGTCAACGCGATTTTAGTTTTTTTTTATGTTATTTTTAATTAGAATTTTAAGAGGATTATAAAAGGTTTTAGGGCTAAGGTTTTCAGTAGTTTTTAATTACGAATTTAGGAGATTAGAATAACAGAGGAGAGGAGTGACAACAATCTTTTCTACATCAAACTAGTTTTTCCTTCTTCTCTTTAAAACTATTTAATTTCAATTATGACTATGTTATTGGTTATGTTTGTAATTATGGAGTAATCTTCTGTTTAGGTTAAGGGTTATTTCAAAACCCAAAACATGAATTCTTGATTTTCAATAATGAATGTTATTTCTTGATTTCTTCAATGTTAAATTGCTTCTATTCTTCTATGATTAATGTTATGGATTATGTGATATCTTGTTAGATGGCCAACTAATTAGGATGTTTCATTATTCTACTATCATCTTAGAACTAGTATTCACCTAATAGTTTAGGGTTCTAAGTGTATGTGATGATTTGCAATTGATAGTATTGTCATAGGTATTATTGATTGTGATGAAGTTTAGAACCTAGGTTAAACGAATTACATGCTAAATTGATTTGTTGCTTAGATTAACCTATCTCCACATAAATTAATGTTATTCCTAGGTTAAATACATTACATGCTTCATGGATCTATTGCTTCGTATAAAGATTTAATTATTGAGCGCTTCACCGTGATTAATTGTAATTGGGAGATTAGGATAATTGACTGCTTCAGCATTATCTACAGGGTTAATAATTTAATTGGGATATCAGAATAATGTTTATTATTGTTGGTCTTGAATGATTGTGGAGAATGACTCTCAACTGTTTCTTTAAATCGTAATATCAACTCATTTTTGCTTTTATGTTTATGTTATTTAAATTTAAACTTGAGAAAAAAATCCATTCTTTAATTTTCGTTGTTAATTCTTGAATAATAATTTGAATGTAGTCCTTGTGGGTTCGACTCGTATTTATTGTTATACTGATATAATTGGTAATATTGAAAAGAAAATAATAATTAAATTTGACACAGCACGCGACACCAGTCAAACTTCCCATTTACATAAATACATAATTGCCTATTAATTCTATATGTGTTATATTAGGTAATAAATACATTATAACATCGAGGCATTTATGAGGCGTATATGGAATCTCTGAGTCTTTTGGGATCCTTTATTGTGCGTCTTTGTCAGGCTTTCGCAAGTTGTACACACTGCTCGAGTTGGATGTTGTAAGAGCAATGCGAACTGAAGATGCGTACCTCGAATTAAGTTGTTGGCATAAAAGGTGATCTGGAGACTCTCTGATTGTCGTAGGCTGTCAAGTAAGATCGAGCTGCTAACTCCAAAGTCAACAAGATACTCTATATGTACGTTTTCTTCATACGCTCGTCTGTCAGCTATACCTCGTGCTGAGTAATTCAGCCCGTATTTTTGGGCACAACAATATATGTATTACTTTTTTTCAGTTTATATAAATATATATATACTAGCAAAGACTGCATATTTTTTTATTATTTTTTTACGGTTTTTAATTCCTTTTGCATATTTTTTAGGCTATATATTTTATTTGTAGATTTTCAAAAATGTGTTTCTGAGAGAGACGGAAGGTCACGGGGTGGGTTCCCTCAAATGAAGTTTTCTAAGTTCCTGGATAAAATTAATGTAACTCACCACATTTGAATTTTAGTCTCATTTCATTCTATTAAACTAGTAGTTGTTGCTATCATGCTTTTTGTTTTTTTAGTCATGTTTATTTATGATTATTCAATTTCAAGCTTGTGGGTATTACCAACATTTTGGTTTATGTTAATCATATTTCTTTTAGAAGTCTTTTTCTTCTTTGTCTATGTGTATTTTTTGTTGGAATGATAATTAGTAAATGTTTTGCTTTGATTTTCTCCAAAAAAGATGTGACTCTCACCTGTATTTTAGGGTAAAGGAAGTTCTTGGGTTCCATGACTAATGAGTGACTAAGTAATGAAGATGATGATTTAGACCAAAAAGTCTATTTTTTTTAATCAATTCGGGCTCACTTTTGTATTTGGTGTTCATCAAGGATATAATATACTTTTTTTTTCATCCTTTTTATTTATCTTTTATAAGGCAATCTAATTTCTATGTTGTATGTTAGTATTTGATGTATAATATAATAGTTAAGGGTGCAAGTTCTTATTGTATGCCCTGAAACAAGTTATGATTGACTATAGTGCTTACTTAGATTCAGGACATACCACCTGGTAAAGATATAAATTTGGTGCTTAATAGACTTTGGAGTCCTAGGTCTCAGTTGGTGCTTTTATTCGAAATCCAGTACTGCTTGGATACAATGAGATATAATGACTATACTTAGGGACTCAATGGAAGCAACAGACTTGTTTATTTCCTTGTTTATGTGTTGCTAAGTTCTCACATCATAGATGGCACAAGAAGGGCTTGTTGGCACAAAACCAATATTCAACATTTTGGGTGAGTTTCTTGCAATTTTAATATTATTATAATTTAACATAATTGTTTAGCAAATAATATGCAAAGATGCCTTAAAAAATTAGACAAAAGAATATTGAAAGCCCAATTTCATCATAGAACACCTGTAAAAAAAAATAGATTAGTATCAAACATTAAATAATGATAATAGTAATATTAAAAATAACAGTAAGACATAAGTGAAGTCCCCAAATTTAAATGTGTGTCACATTTAGATCTAATACATTTTTCTAATTTCTGTAGAAGTTTAAATATTAATAATTAAAAGAAAAAAACAGACGGCATTTTCTGTAAAAAAAAAAAACTTAAGAATTTTTTTAAATAAATTTCTTTGGAAGATGGTTATGGTTACATGTTGTTCTGTAATGTTTTGTTGAATAATAGCATCTCAAACCTTTCAGATTATACTAAACAAAAAAAATCACATTGCAGGAACCTTTCTTCACTGGACTTTAGAGGATGTTGCCAAATGAAGAAGGAAAACGAGAGAGAATGAAAATATGAATTGTATATTCATCAGTGAATTATGAGCATGAAAGCTCTATAAATACAGAGTGTAGTTAGGCTGTTAGAAAAGAAGACTAACAGAATTAGTTAAAGGTGAGCTGTAAAATACCAAAATAACTAACTAGTCCTAACTAACAACTATACAAACAAAGCCTAACTAACAACCCCCCCCCCCCCCCCCCCCGCAAACTGAGCTGGGACAAGGAAACCATGCTCAGTTTGTCTCTTAAAAAAGCAAATCTAGTGGAAGAGAGAGCCTTAGTAAGAATATCTGCAATTTGAGCAGGGATATGTTTGACATAGAGCTTGTTGTTGATGATTCTTTCACGAACAAAATACAGGTCAAGCTCAATGTGCTTTGTTCGACTATGCAGCACAGGGTTGGCAGACATGAGCACAGTGCTTTGGTTATCACACCAAATTGTGGGAATAGGTACATTGGAAAGACCAACTTTGACCAACAAGGACTGAAGCCAGATCACTTCTGCAGTGGCATTAGCAAGGCTGCGATACTCAGCCTCAGTACTTGATCGAGACACAGTCTTCTGTTTCTTAGAGCTCCAGGAAACAAGATTTTGTCCAAAATAGATGCAGAAGCCTGAGGTGGACCGTCGATCATCAGGGTTAGATGCCCAATCAGTATCACAAAATCCAGTTAAACACAGAGTTGTACACTTCTGCAGATGAAGACCATAATCGAGGGTGCCCTTGAGATACCTCAGAATTTTCTTGACTACCTTCCAGTGAGCTTCCAAAGGCATATGCATAAACTGAGAGACCTTGTTCACTGAATAGGCAATCTCTGGTCTAGTAACCACTGCATATTGTAAGGCGTCTACAATGCTGCGATAGTGATGTGGATCTGGGAAAGGATCACTGCCATATGCTGAAAGTTTTCACCTCCAGTCATTGGAGTGGGCAAAGAGTTGGCACAATCCATCTTAGCTCGAACTAGGAGGTCCATAATGTATTTAGTTTGACACAGATGCAGGGCATTGTCCAATCTTGTGACCTGTATACCAAGAAAGTAATCTAGGGGGCCTAGATCCTTGAGGGCAAAGGAGGCATTGAGATTATGAACCAAAGTGGAGATAACCTGAGAAGAGCTGCTTGTGATGAGTATATCATCAACATAGACAAGGATGAATGTGGTGTGGGAAGTAATGAGTCGAGTGAACAAAGATTGATCAGATCTAGCTGAAATGAAACCAAAGGAACAAAAAGCAGATTTCAGCTTATCAAACTAGGCCCTAGGGGCCTATTTTAATCCATATAAAGCTTTGTTAAGTCGACACACTAGATGAGGATTGTTGTTATCTACAAAACCAGGAGGTTGGGTCATGTAAACCTCTTCAGTGAGCTCCCCATTTAGAAAGGCATTATTGACATCCAATTGCCTTATTTCCCAGCCATTTGAAAGAGCAAGAGTGAGAATGACCCTAATGGTTGTTGGTTTGACCACAGGGCTGAAAGTCTCTGTGAAGTCAAAACCATATTGTTGCAAAAAAACCTTTTGCAACTAGCCGTGCTTTGTATTTGGAAACTAAGCCATCTGAATTTTCCTTCAATTTGTAAACCCATTTGCAACTAATTGCCCTTCTTCCAGGAGGCAAAGCAACCAAAATCCAGGTTTTGTTTTGGATGAGTGCACAAATCTCAGAGTTCATTGCAGCATTCCAATTGGGATCAAGTAATGTAGCTG
The DNA here is from genome assembly GCF_963169125.1 of Humulus lupulus. Lineage (NCBI taxonomy): Eukaryota > Viridiplantae > Streptophyta > Magnoliopsida > Rosales > Cannabaceae > Humulus > Humulus lupulus. The sequence continues at coordinate 16,893,161 of NC_084801.1, read as the reverse complement.
CAAGGGTCAGAGGTTCTTTAGAGATCATGAGCACTTTAGGTTTGTATGTTCCTGCTTTGGCTCGAGTCACCATGTGATGATTATTAACAGGTGGTGGGGGTAGGGAAGTGGAGGCAGTATGTTGGGCTGATGTATGAGGGGATGGAGAAGCTGGTGTGGAAGATGAGGGTTGGTTATTTGTGGCCTGTGAGGGTGGATCAGTGGTGATAGGTAAAGGTTGGGCATTTCTGGGTTGTGAGGTTTGAGATGTTGAAGCTGCAGTAGCAGAGTTGGTTGTATTAGGGACATGTAAGACATATGTTGCTGTAGTAGAGGTTCTTTGAGCATGATGCGGAGGTGATAATGGTGGCACAGAAGGAGTAGGAATCGCAGCATTTGGTCCCTCAAAAACACATGGAGAAGAAGAGTTAGTTTGATAAGTAGAAAATGGAAAACTAAACTCATCAAATATAACATCTCGAGAAGTATATATTCGTCTAGATTCAGCAAGACATTTATATCCTTTGTGTTTCAAACTATAACCAAGAAATGTGCATTTTTCTTACCTGAATTCAAGCTTGTGCTTGTTGTAAGGACGGGTGTTAGGATAACAAGCACATCCAAAAAAAATTAAATTAGAATAGTCAGGTTGTTTGTGAAAAAGTTTGTAGAGGGGGGTACTGTTTTGTAGCTCAGGGGTAGGTAACCTATTGATAACATAGCATGCTGTCCTAACAGCTTCATCCCAATATGAAAGAGGCATAGAGGCTTGGGCAAGAAGGGTCAAACCAGACTCAATTAAATGTCTATGCTTACGCTCAGCTACCCCATTTTGTTGATGTGTAGTGGGACAAGATAGTCTATGACTAATACCATGTTCTAACAAGTAAGGTGCATGAGCACGATATTCACCCCCCAGTCTGACTAGACAGAGATAATAGGACAATTAAACTCCTTTTCAACCTGAGTTCTAAAATGAATAAAGGTAGGCAGTGCTTCAGACTTAGATTTTAATAAAAACACCCATGTGTACCTAGAATAGGCATATATAAAGTGAATGTAATAATGATATCCACTAGAAGAAATCATAGGAGAGGGACCCCAAATATCAGTATGCACAAGCTGAAGAGGCCTAGTGAACTCAGTATATGAGGAGGGAAAAGGGAATTTGTGTATTTTTCCTTTATAACAAGCTTCACAGAAATCATTGACAGTTTTATTTCTTTGTGAAACATTACAAGATTTCATGATAGATTGTACAATTTTGGCTGATGGATGAGCAAGTCGTTTGTGCCATAAAGAGAAATTAGTACAATTGGAAATGGAAACAGTATGAGTAGATGCATTTTTTGCAGAGTACATAACAGAAGGATTAAAAACAGAAACAGAAGATGAAAAATTCATCTGAGAAGGCTTGATGACATAGAGGCCTTGATTAAGTTGTCCTTCCATTAAAATTGCCCTCGAATCCTGATCTTTCACATAACAGTGGTTAGGATAGAATTCAAAGAATGCATTATTGTCAAGAGCAAATTGAGAGACACTAATGAGATTTTTTGAAATTTGAGGAACATGAAGCATTCTATTTAATGTGAGAGATTTAGAAGTAAAGGGAGTTTTGAAGTGAGATATACCAATGTTTTGTATTGGAATGCCAGCACCATCACCCATATGCACCTGCTCAGAACCAAGGTAAGGTTGTTTCTGGGTAAATTTGGAAGCATCTGGTGTACAATGAGATGTAGCACCAGAATCAGGATACCAGGCATTATCCATCACAGTGTTAGCACTAGCAAGATTAGCAGATGGCTTTGTGATATTGGCAGCACCGACACCAGGGAGCTCCATATTGAATCTTTGATAACATCGAGAGGCAATGTGTCCAAATCTGGAGCAAATTTTGCAAATAGATCTGACTCCTTGATTCATGTTGGAAGTTTGAGTGGAGGGAGAGGCAGTAGAAGTAGATGAAGAACCAGCACGACCAGGGCCATATGAGGAAAATTGAGAGCTGGATTGTGAGGTTCTTGGAGGCACAGCAAAAGGATTCCAGGTGCCTCTGCCTCGGCCAACAGGAGGAGATCCAAGATCAAAGAAGAAGCGATGCTCTGAAGGAAAAGAACCAGTACTTTGTCCACGAAATCCACGATTAGTGGCTAAATTGACACAATCAAGATCTTTATGGTGAGACTCCATTCGATGTTCTTGAGATAAAAGTAAGGTTTCAATCTCAACAACAGAGTATTGATCAGTTCGTGAATTGACAGAGATGACAAAAGTATCATAATCAGCAGGTAATCCTTTGAAAATAGCTGCAATATGTTCCTTAACAGAAATTTTATGACCAACAGATCCTAGTCGATCAACCAAAGTTTTAATACGAAGCAAGTAATCATTAATCGAAAGCGATCCTTTCTTTAGATTTTGAAGTTGAGTAGTAAACATATCAATCTTGGCAGAGGTCTGAGTAACGAAGTATACCTCAAGAGTTTTCCAAACTTGAGCCGAAGTTTCGGTGCCAACGATTCAAGTGAGTATTCCATCAGACATGGAGGAGAGAAGCCAAGAGTATAAGAGCTGATCTTGAACTTCCCATTCTGTGAATCTCAGATTGACAACACCACGAGCTTCATCTTCATCATGAAGAAACTGGCGCGGAGGTGGAAATGTATCAGAGATATAGTTTTGAAGACGATGACCACGAATTGCAGAAAGGATCTGAGGTCGCCATAACAGAAAGTTGCTATCATAAAGTTTGACAGACACTTTATGAGAAAACACAATCGGTGTAAACACCGAAGCTAAAGCAGAGGGTTGAGTAGCCATGGAAGAACACTGAGAAGATCGATCAACGAAGAAATCAAGAAGGAATGGAATGCGGAAGCGAAATTTTTTTGGCTATGATACCATGTTGAAGAAGGAAAACGAGAGAGAATGAAAATATGAATTGTATATTCATCAGTGAATTATGAGAATGAAAGCTCTATAAATATAGAGTGTAGTTAGGCTGTTAGAAAGGAAGACTAACAGAATTAGTTAAAGGTGAGCTGTAAAATACCAAAATAACTAACTAGTCCTAACTAACAACTATACAAACAAAGCCTAACTAACAGTTTGTGCGATGACGTCTCTCTCTCTCAGGATATACACAAACACAGTTCCTTTTAATGAATGTACATTGTATACTGTTTTTCACTGATTTTTCTGGAAAAAAAATTTCCTTACTGTAGACAATTAATGATTGGTTATTACCTTTTATCCTTTTCTTTAAACATAATTTATATACATTTATGCTGATTTAATGTGTTTATAGTTCAAAATAGTAATTTTTTTTTGTTAACTATATTTCAATTTATTTTATAAATTTGAATTAATTTAAAATAAAATATAGTTACATAATGATAATATTATATATTGGTATATATTGTAAATATTAAAAGAAGTAGGGGGGAATTGTTAATATTTAGAGAAAATATTTTGAAATGAATAAAATATATTAAGATGATAACTAGGAAGAAATAATTTTTGATAATGAAGATTAATATAGTGATGATTAAGTGCTAATTTTAAAATAATCAAATGTGAAAATATATTATCATTATTATTATTTTAAAAAAGAAAAAGAACTAAAAATCACACGACAAAAGTTGGAGGATAAGTGTGAGTTTGAAAGTAAACTCCCTACTTTCAAATTTTAGTTCATTAAACAGATATCTGCTCTAAATCTGTTCAAATAATGTGAAATGTACTCTTATTAAATTTTAGTTTTCTTGATATATTGTTAGATTTTTTTTTCTAACATAACAATATTTATATTTAAGATTTTTGTTTTTTATTTTTTGTTGGAAGGGAACATTTAAGATTTGAAATTCAATCTAATTGTAGTGGCCAACGAAAAATATACAACAATGTGTGACTCAATTACACAGCATTGTATTTTTTGTTCTATTTTTAAAATTGACAATTTATTTATGCAATACTAGCCATTAGTTCAGAAGATCCAAATTGAAACTTTTAGATGTCGAAAGCAATAGTAATGATCATAAACACATTATTCTTAATCTGTTAACTGTATCCAATTTCAATAATCGAAAAAACTATAGAAATTGTTAAGCCTTAGTGAATTACATGTTTTAGTTAATTGCATTATGTTAAAGTTAGTTTTTACTGTATTGGGCCTATCACCCTTTTAGGGTCCATTTCTTTATGTTGTACACATATATATGACTCTCATTGTACTCGTTTGGAACGTTATAGGAAATACAATCAACATTTTACAAATTCCTTATATTACATTTTATTACATGGTATAAGAGCATCAACAGCTCCTTTAATGGCATCGGTGCACAGTCACACTGCCTCCACTGACGACACTCCTCAAGCTACTCCTCCGACTCCCTCTGTTTTAGTTCCAGTGGCCTCTACAATCACAGAGCTTCCTGCTCTTCCTAGTTTACCATCTGTTAATCAAACTCTTGTTGTCAAGCTTGATGGTCAAAATTTTCTTATTTGGAAGACTCAGTTGTTAAACATTGTTATTGCAAATGGGCTTAAAGATATTTTAGATGGGTCTCGTCCATGTCCCTCTCGGCTTACAACTTCTCAGCCGCCTCAGCTTAATCTTGACTATACATCTTGGCAAAGGTATAATTGTCTCTTGATGAGTTGGATCTATGCATCTGTCTCTGAAAATTTGTTGGGTCAATTTGTTGGGTATTCTACTGCTTCGGAGATCTGGTCAGCCTTGGAGCAATTGTACTTGGCTGCTTCTTGGGCTCGTATTTCTGAAATTCGCCCTTACCTCCAGTCGATTCAGAAGAGAATGGCTTCTCGGCTATCGCCTATGTTCAACGGCTCTGTGGTATTTGTAATTCTTTAGCTGTGATTGGTGAACCCATGAGCTACAAAGATCAGCTCCATTACTTTCTTGCTGGGTTGGGAGCTGAATATAATGCTTTTGTCACCTCTCTTCAAAATTGCTTTGATTGCCCATCTATGGAGGAGGTTCAGAGTCTCCTTCTCAGTCATGATGCCCGCTTGGAACGTCAGACTGCCACTGCGTGCTTGAGCTCCCTTCAAGCACATGTTGCCAACATGCCTTCGTCCAAACAACAGTCTTGTTTTCCCTCTCCATCTGGTCCTCACTCTCCCTTGCATGTTTCCTTTTCTAGCGATTTCTTTCGGCCTCGGGGACCACCTCCAAATTTGTTCTCCCAGCAGCAACGGCCCCCCTAGAACCCATCCTCCCAGCAGCAACGGCCCCACTGGACCCCATCCTCACGTCCTCTTGCATGCCCTCGTTGTTAGATTTGTCTCGAGCCTGGGCATACTGCCAATAGGTGCTATCACCGTGCTAATCTTCAGTATCAGCCCTCTTCCTCTGCACCTCGTAATTTCAAAACTTACATGCCCTTTTAGGTCCTCTGGTTCCTTCACCTCTAGCTAATGCAGCATTGATCATTGATCCTACTTGGTATATGGATAGTGGTGCCTCTCACCACTTTACTCCAAATCTTAATATGCTGGACTCTGCTATTCCATACACTGGTCATGAGCACGTTACAGTCGACAATGGCAAACAGGAACCTATTACTCATGTTGGTAAGTCCTCCCTTCTCACTCTTCATTCCACTCTTCAATTGTGTCATGTCTATCACTCTCCTTCCCTCACTAAAAATCTTCTAAGTGTTTCTCGATATGTGCTGATAATCGTGCCTTTAATGAGTTTTATCCCCATTTTTTCTTGGTCAAGAACCAGGTAACCCACCAGGTTCTTTTGCGAGGATAGCTTGATAATGGTATGTATCGTGTCTCTCCTACCTTCTCCAGCCGCTCTGTGTCTTCTCCTCAGCTTCATGTTGCCTCCAGCTCTCCCTTTCATATCTGGCACTTTCGTTTGGGGCACCCAAGCAAAGACGTCGTCACTTCTATTTTATCTTTATGTAATTTGTCTTCTATTTCAGCTTCTACTTCTAAATTTTGTAATGTTTGTCAGTTGGCAAAATCACATAGATTGTCGTTTCCTTTGTCGAATTCTTGTGCTTCTTCCATGTTTGAGTTGGTTCATACGGATTTGTGGGGACCTTCCCCTGTAAATTCTATTATGGATGCTAAATATTTTGTTCTGTTTGTCTATGATTACTCTCGGTTTTGTTGGTTTTATCTTTTACATTCTAAGGATCAAACTTACAATGCATTTATCACCTTTCGTACCATGGTTAAAACTCAATTTCATTGTTCTATTCAACGCATCCGATTTGATTGCAGTGGCAAGTTTCGTCCTCTCCATTAATTTTTCACTAATTTAGGGATTCATCATGAGGTTTCCTGTCCTCATACCACGCATCAAAATGGTCTGGTTGAACGAAAGAATCGTCATGTTGTTGAAACTGGGTTAGCCTTGTTAGCCCACTCCTCTATGCCTTTGTCATATTGGCCTTATGCCTTTGCTACCGCTGTGTATTTAATTAATCGTCTTCCTACTCGTACTCTGTCCAATTCCTCCCCTTACATGGTGTTGTATAAAAAACTCCCGTCTTACCAACATTTTCATAGTTTTGGTTGTGAGTGTTTTCCTTTTTTGCATCCCTTTAATCACCACAAGTTGGAATTTCGTTCTCAATCCTGTGTCTTTCTGGGTTACAACTCTCATCATAAAGGATATTTGTGTCTCAACGTCCATTCTGGGCATTTGTACGTTACCCAACATGTAGTTTTTAATGAGTCTTATTTCCCTTTTGCCCATATTACTCCTCCTGTTGTCTCTCCACCTTCTCTTCCAGTACTTTCCTCCTTACCATTTGCTACTGTTTCCTCCTCCTCCAAACTCATGTCTTCCCTTCATGTGTCTACTAGTTCTTCTTCCCCTCCTCTTGCTCCTTCCCCTTCTTCCTCTGTTTCGTCTCCCTCTTCCTATGTTTCGCCTTCTTCTTCTGTGTCTTCCCCGCCTCCTCCTGCTGTTAATAATCACCCCATGGTTACCTGCTCAAAGGTCGGTGTGTTTAAGCCTCAGATGTTTTGCCATATTGCTACCACTGTACCCATCTAGCCCTCTTCTTTTGCTTTTGTTGTGCAAGATCCCAAATGGGTTGCTGCTAGGACTCTGGAATTTCAAGCCTTGAAGTCCCAGAATACTTGGAACTTGGTCCCTCGCCCAACTCATTGCAACATTATTGGCTCTAAATGGGTTTATCGGATTAAGTTGTGCCCCGATGGCTCGGTTGATCGCTACAAAGCCCGTCTTGTTGCACAGGGCTTTAATCAAACTCATGGTTTGGATTACCATGAAACCTTTAGTCCCATCATCAAGCCTACTACCATTCAGTTGGTGTTGAGTATTGCTATCTTTCGGCAGTGGTCTATTCGACAGTTAGACATTCATAATGCCTTCTTGCATGGTGACCTTCATGAGGATGTTCACATGGCTCAGCCTCAGAGCTTTCAAGATCCTTCTCTGCCCCATTACGTTTGCAAGCTTAACCGTTCATTATATGGTCTCAAACAGTCCCCTCGGGCCTGGTTTATGAAGCTTAGTTCTGCCTTGCTGTCTTGGGGATATTCTGGATCTAAGGCTGATACTTCTATGTTCATTTTCAGGAGGTCTGGCCATATGTTGGTTGTGCTTATTTACGTGGACGATATCTTTGGTACAGGCTCTTCTTCTCCTTTAATTGATTTGCTTCTGCAGTACTTAAGTGGCCAGTTTGCTGCTAAGGATTTAGGGGCTTTGCACTACTTCTTAGGGGTGGAAGTTCACTCTACTCCTTCCGGTTTGCACTTAAGTCAAACCAAGTATATCAGGGATATCTTAACTCATATTGGTCTCCTTGATTCAAAGGTCGTGGCCACTCCTTTAGCCTTACCTTCTTTGTCTCTTCACGACGGTACTCGGTTATTTGATCCTTCTCAATACCGCAGTATCCTCGGGGCTCGTCAGTACTGTACCTTAATGCAGCCCAACATTACTCATGCTGTCAATCGTCTTTGCCAATTTATGCATGCTCCGACTGATTGCCACATGCTTGCTGTGAAACATGTTCTTCGCTACTTGAAGGGTATTGCCCATCTCGGCCTCTTTCTTCATGTTGATTCTCCGCATTCTCTATTTTGTTATACTGATGCCGATTGGGCGTCTTGCCCCGATGACAGATGCAACACTAGTGCTTATTGCATTTTTCTTGGTCAAAATTTGATCTCCTGGTGCTCTTCCAAACAACGCATTGTGTCCCGTTCTAGCACTGAGTCGGAGTACCGTGCCCTCGCCAATGGAGTTGCTGAATTATCTTGGATCCAATCGCTTTTACTGGAGTTACAACTTCTATTGTCTATGCCTCCCGTGCTTTACTGTGATAATCTCTGTAACGCCCCAAACTCCAGGGACCATTACGGTGTGCCTTGTAAACAGTGCTAAACTCGCTAACCGAGTCATTTGGCCAAAATCGTGAACTAAGTATGATTAGTGGTTTAGGGATTAAAAACTTTGGTTAAGATGTAACGTCTCACTAGAACGTTTAATATATACATTGGGATCCCGAAAATATAATTTCAGAGTTTATTACAGAAAATATTTACAACAAGCCGTTCTAAGCGGCAAAACAGGGTTTAACCCTATTTCCACTTTAAACCTCGGCCGTGGCGGACGAGCAGCTTCATATGTACACGTCATCACCTAAGCTCTCCAACTCAAGGATGGTCCAGCTTCCTCTTGCCTTTACCTGCACCACGTAGCACCCGTGAGCCGAATCCCAGCAAGAAAACCCAATAAAGCTTGATATAATATCAACAACGATCATAATAATCATTCAGGACTATCAGTCCAAGCAAATAGGTGACAATAGCCAAAAGTCACAATAATGAGCATCGCTCCCTCTAGCCATGTGACGATAGGGTCACCAGGGCTTAACCGATAAGTGATTCTTTCTTAAGTTTGATTAGGACAGGTGCAAGGTGATTAGTCACCAACATAACCTTCCTCATGACTCTAGAGTCGAAACTATGGACAACGTCCCTTAGCCATGTGACAAACGGTCACCAGGGTCATATACCTTGGCTATAGTCATCTGGTCGTAGACCAGGCAAGCGCTTATAATTTCTTCGACCCTAGGGTCAGTCTAGCATTAATGTCATAGAGCCATTCAATGCGTGATTCTCGACTTTAGAGTCAGTCCCTGACTAGTCAGTGTCATTCACAAGTAAGACATGCCACCAATCATATATCACATGTTCAATATCCATAAACAAGGTATTTAGCATGCTTACTAAACAGATACCAGTACAATTAGGACCGTGCACAACCACAGAGGCTCAAGCTCTGAACAATATCATACCCAGTATACAAAGCATGTCCTAATCACATGTTTCTCATGCATCATATGCAATATATCCAGCAATCCAACATGCACCAATAACAACCATGCATGTCACGTTTAATAGTCAACCAACATGCATCAAGAATAGCCATGCATGTCATACATAATAATCAATCGACATGCATCAATAATAACCACGCATGTCATACTCATTGATCAACCAACATGCATCATAATAACCATGCATGTCATACATAATAATCAACCGACATGCATCAATAATAACCATGCATGTCATACCCATTAATCAACCAACATGCATCATAATAACCATGCATGTCATACATAATAATCAACCGACATGCATCAATAATAACCACGCATGTCTCATATACACAGGGTGCAGTTTTCTTACCTTTGGTCCAAGCACAGGTTACCAACAAATGAGCAACAAGCACGATCCTGATTCCAAGCCTCTAGTGATAACCTAGTCACAACCACAAATGGTGATCCAATGAGTTCAAGTTCCAAAACCAATCCCGGAACCAAGACCTAGCCTCCGAGACATCAAACGCCACCAATCCGGGTAGTAGGAATGATCCCGAGGCCTAAGGTTTGAGTTCCCATGACTAAAAACCCATTTTGGTCACTTTTCCTCTTTTGAGCCGCGACCCCAACCATTAGAGCCGCAGCCCCACTCAAGTCAGGCCCAAAAATCCTCTCTAACAGCAATTAGAGCCTCAGCGCTACCCCATAGAGCCGCAGCTCAAATAGCCCATCAGCACCAAATCAGCAACTTCTTCAAGCTTGAGCCGCAGCGCCCAAGAACTAAGCCGCGACTCAACCTCGAACCCAACCAAAAATCCTCCATTTCTTCATCTAAAATCCTTTCATAAACATATCCAAACATCTCCAAACTCAAAAATCAAAGTTCACAAACATCCCCATGATCCAAAACCCATAAAACCCAAGTCTCAAATCACCCAAAAACACATTAAAACACAAAATCCAATTCAAGCTTAAAAACTTTAAAAAACTTAGAACTTAAAACTTGAATTACCTCCAATAGAGTTGTTTCCAACTAAATCCTCCAGCTAATAAGCTTCTAATCTTTCCTAGGATCGCTATGCCTCGATCCTCGCTTGAATCCGAGTCCTAGAACTCAAGTTATCTTCGAAAAAACGATCGGGAGACAAAAAGGGAACTTTTAGGGAGAGAGAACGTATAGAACGTTCTTTTTATCCTTTTAAAAGGTTACTTCAAGCTTAAGTAGCCTCAACCCTTATCCTAATACTCGGGGTCCCGAAAACACCCCCGGGGACAAAATAGTCAAAACCTCCAGAATTTCCCCCTGATCTTACTAACTCCCAATTTATCACCAAATATTAATTCCCATTACCCATTAACCCGGTAATGCTCTAAATACCTCTTGACTTAATCCAAGTCAAGCTTAAATCCCGTTGTGACTTTCCCACTAGCTTACCTCCTAGGATCGTCTTGTACTGGGTAACCCTGGCATAACCAAATAATAATAAAGCACCACGCCCATTTCACATATATACCAAAAATGTCCGAAATGGCCAAAATATGACCATCACCCAATTAATCACAAATTGGTTCACATGCATATTTAATACACCTAAACATGCATATTATCATTAAATAGCATAATAAAGCAATTATGGCCCTTCCGGCCTCCTAATCAAGGTCCTAAACCTTATTAGGGAATTTGGGGCATTACAATCTCAGTACTTTGAGTTTAGCCTCTAATCTGATCCTTCGTAATCGCTCTAAACATGTTGAGATCGATCTTCATTTTGTTCGGGAGAGAGTTACTACTGGTCAGTTAACTCTTGCTCATGCGTCATCTGAATCTCAGCTTGCTGATTGTTTAATAAAAGCATTGGTTGTTGCACGTTTTCAGTCTCTTCGCACCAAACTCAGTGTCCTTCCCAGGCCGCTGAGTTTGCGGGGGATGTTAAGCCTTAGTTAATTACATGTTTTAGTTAATTGCATTCTGTTAAAGTTAGTTTTTACTGTATTGGGCCTATTACCCTTTTAGGGTCCATTTCTTTCTACTGTACACATATATATGACTCTCTTTGTACTCGTTTGGAATGTGATAGGAAATACAATCAACATTTTACAAATTCATTCTATTACATTTTATTACAGAAATCAACAATACAACATTTTTCATGTTTCTGTCTCTGTGCTTTAAGCTTGGTAAACCGAACGAACGAGCTCTACCTTTACCCATTTAGCGATGAAGCTCAACAGGGACCCGTTAAGAGCAGCTCTAACTGGACTGCAAAATAGTAAATATAGTGCTAAAATGGCACAAAATCAAATCTAACACAACTCTATTTATCTCATCATTATGTTGTCAAGCTACAGTACCCCACTAAATATGGTGAAGTACTATAGCAATGGCAAAAAAAAAAAAAATATTATTTTACTTTTTATATTAGTATTTAATAATAAATATATATGTATATTATTTTATATATAAGATAAAATAATAAATAATATATATTTTGGCAAAAATAAAAAAGAAATATTATATTTTTATATTATTATTTAATAATAACTATATATTATTTTATATATAAGATAAATAATAAAATAATAAAGAATATAATTTTGGTGTAATTTTTGACATCGTGGTTGATAAGGAAAAAATATATAGTGAGGTTTAGTGTTACTGCATCACTTTATATTTTGTTATGGGTTGAAAATGGCTGAGTACGTACATACGTATACCCGTTGAGTCTTCACCCTTTTCTCAGAATTAACTTCTCATGAAATGCCTTATGAAATGTGACTCAACTCTACTACCTCTGCCACTATCATCCGCTTTCGCCATCGGATATCAACTTCTTTGCCGGTCTTTGAGTTCGTCAAGTTCCACAGATCAACGTAAATGGAACCCAAAGACCAGTGTGATCATTACGAACCCAACTTTATTTGCCATGGAGTCTTGCGCCACCATGCTCGAGATGAAGCAAATTCAAGCTCAAATGACTCGCACTGGCCTCATTACCGACACTTTTCCGGCGAGCCGGGTCTTAGCCTTCTGCGCTCTCGCTGATTCGGGCGACATTCGCTACGCGCACGCTTTCTTTAACCAGATTGAGAAACCCAAAACTTATATGTGGAATACAATGATCAGAGGCTATTTGAAAGCTCAATTTCCTGAAAAGGGGTTTTCCTTCTTTGGCCAGATGGTCCGGGAAGGCGTCGAAATGGACAGGCTTAGCTTTGTTTGGGTGCTTAAGGCATGTGGGAACTTTCCGGGAATTTCAAAGGGAAACTTGGTCCACTGTGCGATTTGGAAGATGGGTTTCGATATCGATTTGCTAGTACGAAATGGGCTTATACACTATTATGCTGATCGTGGTTGTTTATTAGTTGCACGCAAAGTGTTTGATGAAAGTTCTGTTAGGGATGTCGTTACTTGGACTACGTTGATTGATGGGTACACGGCCCGTGATTGCTTGGATAAGGCTACGCAAGTATTTGATTCAATTTTGTTAAGTAATGTTAAGCCGAATGAGGTTACTATGATTGCAATGCTCTCGGCTTGCAGCAGTAAAGGGGATATGCGCATGGGAAAGCGTATCTATTATTATATTACGATGGAGAATGTAAATTGCAGCCTTAATTTGCTCAATGCTACATTGGATATGTTTGTGAAATGTGGTCTCTTGATCGAAGCAAGGAAGATTTTTGACAATATGAAAACCAAGGATGTGTTTTCGTGGACTAGCATGGTTAATGGGTATGCTAAATGGGGAGATTTAGATTCTGCAAGAAGCTTCTTCGTCTGCATGCTTGAAAAGAATGTGATATCTTGGACTGCAATGATTGCAGGCTATTCTCAAAATAATCAACCAAAGGAAGCCCTGAAATTGTTTCAGGACATGATGAAAGCAGGTTTGTTTCCAATAGAGAATACTTTAGTGTGTGTTATCTCTGCGTGTGGCCAACTGGGTTGCCTGGATTTGGGCCAGTGGGTTCACAGGTGTTGCATCAACCCTAAAGGGGTTCAACAAAGTGTCATATTAAGTAATGCACTTATAGACATGTATGCCAAAAGTGGGGGTATTCATACAGCTGCAAGTCTCTTTAATGAAATGCCACTGAGAAATTTGGTTTCTTGGAATACTATGATTGGGGGATATGCTTCACATGGTTATGCCAAGCAAGCACTTATCCTCTTTGAGCAAATGAAACAATCAGGATTTGAGCCCGACTCTATCACATTCGTAGCTGTCTTGTCTGCCTGTAGCCATGGTGGATTAGTCTCTGAAGGTAGAGAGTACTTCAAAAGCATGATAAGGGATTATAAATTAGAGCCCAGAGAAGAACATTATGCTTGCATGATAGATTTACTTGGTCGAATTGGACTGCTGGACGAAGCTTATCATTTGATCACAAATATGCCAATGTTACCATGTGAATCAGCTTGGGGTGCTCTTCTTAGTGCTTGTAGGATGCATGGAAATGTTGAGCTGGCTAAGCTTTCAGCTCATAAACTTTTAGAAATGGATCCCCAAGACAGTGGTATCTATGTATTGCTGGCTAATACCTTAGCTAATAACAAAAGATGGGCTGATGTGAGGAGGGTTAGGAGCAAGATGAGAGAGATGGGGGTCAAGAAGAGTCCTGGTCGTAGCTTGATAGAAATAGAGGGTGAATTCCATGAATTTTTGGCTGGGGATGATTCACACCCTCGGTCCAAAGAGATTTATAAAATAATAAATAATATATTATTGCTCTCTGATTTGAGGGACTACATACCTTAAACATGTTAAACATCTTTATGCATATAGGATGATGATTCCCAACAAGAGTAATGCATATAGGACTCAGTTTTAGTTTGCATAAAAACAATTTTGAGACTTAATTGGATAGGTGTCTACTACCAATTTTGATTATTTTCATTCATTTTTTTTCATCCACTCTTTTTAAGCTTTTGATGAGCTAAGCTAGTTTGTATTTTTTTCTCCTTCCAATTTTGTTTTTCAAAAAATTAGGAAAGAAAAGAGAAAGAGCATCTTTAACTTCAAACTCCTCCCCTCACCAGCCCCTTAACAATTTATTATTATTATTATTATTATTATTATTATTTGTTGATTATTTTAATTACTGGCCTTTCCTTTATTTTTGTTTTAACGTCAAAATCCCTTGCGTCGAAAGTCTTGTGCTAAATAACCTTAAAAAGTTTTTATCTTAGCTATATCACCTTCATTTTTCAAAATTTAGCTACACTAACCTCCTCCTTTAATGAAACTTTTGTATTCCAATAATGTCCTTTTATTTTTATATATTTTTTTAATTAAAATAATAAAAAATCAGATTTGAAAAAAAAAATTAAAAAACAAAAATATATTCAGCCCCCCATCATTCCTCCATCCACCATTTTTTCCTTATAATCTCTTCAAATCCTATCAAATCTCTCCAAATGTATAGAAAGATTATTTTGTGACACACTTACATACTGATTTCAGTGACATTGTTGGAAAAAAGTGATTACATTAGGTAAGTAAATGAGAAACTCTAATTTTTTAATTTTTGATTTGAATGTAAAAACAAAGAAAGTTGTATTTTGTTTGCTTAGATGTTTATTTTTTTTTCATATATATGTGGTAAAAATAACAATAAAAGTACCTTGTTAGCCATATTATAACCATTTTGTGGTTTTAGAGTTGAAAATGGCATTTTTCGAAATGAAACTCGTGAAGAAGATGAAACGCAGATCTCGATTGTGTATAGTTGAGCTCGACTGTGTTCAGTCGAGAAGATAGTTACAGTAGAGCTCAACCAAACATGGTTGAGATACTAGTAGAGCTCAACTGTTGCTCAATTATTGCTGGTTTAGATAGTAGTTGAGGTTAACTGGATTTGATCAAGATTAGTATTTTAAATTTTGAATCTTTCTTGATTTGAATGTTAGAACTAAATATTTGCATTTTGTTTGCTTACAAGTTTGTTTCTTCATAAATATGTAGTAAAAATAATAATTAAAGTATAATGCTACTCATATCATTACCATTTTGTGGGTTTTGAGTTAAAAATAGTGATTTTGCAAAGTGAAACCCGTGAAAAAGATGATATTGCTTAGTTCTTGTCTTGGTACAATCGAGCTCAACTAGGTAGAGATGTTCAAGATAATGGTAGAGCTCAACTATTGTTTTACTATAGCTAGTTGAGATACTAGTAGAGCTCAACTGATCTTGGTTGACATTTATATTTGTAATCTATAAAATTGTTTCATCAACATTTTTGTCAAAAAGAGAGATTACATTCTTTGTAAAAAAATTATTAAATTCAATCTATATGTCAATTCTAGTAGTAGAGCTCAACTGTTGCCCAACTATAGTTGGTTGAGATACTAGCAGAGCTCAACTATAACTGATTGAGATATTAGTAGAGCTCAATTTTTTCTCAACTATAGTGGGTTGAGATACTAGTAGAACCTAACTAGACTTGGTAAAGATTCGTATTTTTAATTTTAAACTTATTAATTATAATTTTAACATTAAATTTATTTTCTAATGTTAATAATCTATTCTAGTTACAGGAATGACTCGAGTGGTAATCTATGCTCAATATGATGGGGAATGGAAGGAAGAGCAAGGGTTGTATAAATGGTCACCAAAGAATAATGAAGTTATATCTATCATTGTTGATGACTCCAATATTACTTTTGAGGTTTTATTAGAGAAATTGTATAAGAAGATTAGGGTGAATCAAAATGATATCGAATTGAAAATAAGTTACTTACCTATCATTGTGGGAGAAAATATGCCACCACTCATTTTACGAGGGGATGAATGTCTTGCAGCTTATCTTTTGGATTGTGGAGAGAACAATCGTAGAGTTGCACTACGTGTGGAGCTCATTAAGAGAGAAGATATATGTGACATGGAAGTTGAACACAACATGAAAGAAAATGAACAAAGTTTAGTAGATTACTTTGACCGTGAATTCTACTTTGAAAATAATATTTGTGATGCTGCTTCTGCACCAGGCGAAAGTGGTGTTAATCTAGGTTGTGAACCTGTGGACCTTCTTAACAAAAGGACAACATCATCATCTCCAACTCCAAATCACATTGACCCACTGAACTACTATGATTCGTTGGACCACCATGATGAACAAAATCTAGTCCCTAGTGAAGACACCTTTAGTTTCCCAGATGGGTCAGATTTGGCAATTGGTCAAGAATTCAAGAACAAAGATGAGGTAAAAACTAAGTTGAACGATATTGCAATAAAGGCTTGCTTTGAGATGGAAATTAATAAATCTACCAAGTCATTATAAGTGACAAAATGCATTGACAAGTCATGCAATTGGGCAGTGCGTGCAAAAAAAGTTACCAACTCAGAGCGTTTCTCAATACGAACTTATTGTAGCACTCACACTTGTTCCCTTATTAGCCGGAAAAGAAAGCATCGTCAAGCAAGTGCTGTAGTAGTTGCTAATGTCGTGAGGTCAAGTTTCGATGGTAAAAAAGAGACACTGAAGCCAAAAGCAATAATGACGATTATGCAGAACAATCACATGCCAATAACATATTGGAAAGCTTGGAAGGGGAAAAAACTTGCAAACAACCTTCTTAGAGGTTCACTTGAATTAAGTTTTCAAAATCTTCCAGCTTACTTATACATGGTTCGAAAGATGAATCCAGGTACGATCACGCATTTGGAGGTGGATGAAGATTCTAAATTCAAATATGTTTTCCCAGCATATGGAGCATGCATCAAAGGATTTTGTTGCATGAGAAAGGTTATTGCGGTGGATGGGACTTGGTTGAAGACCAAGTACAAAGGTGTAATGCTCATTGCAACAGCACAAGATGGTAATTTTCATCAATATCCTATTGCTTGGGCTGTAGTTGATTCAGAGAATGATGCTTCATGGTCATGGTTCCTTACAAAGTTACAAGAACTTATACCAGAGGATAGTGATTTAGTCTTTATTTCAGATAGAAATCAAAGCATCATCAATGGGGTGTCAAATATTTATAGGAAGTCACAACATGGGCATTGTAGGTGGCATCTGTCTCAGAATATTAAAGCACGTGTCAGAGTTAAAGGTGTCATAAAATTATTCGAAGAAACTGCCAATGCCTATAAAGTTTCCGACTTCAACAAACTCTATGATGAATTGAAGAATAGATATCCCGTAGTAGTGAAGTATCTTGAAGAATCAAATCTCACACTTAGTAAATGGGCGAGATCTCACTTTACAGGCTGTCGATACAATATTATGACTACGAATGGTGCAGAATCTATTAATGCAGCACTAAGGGAACCTAGAGAGTACCCTATCATTGCGTTGTTGGAGGCTATGCAGGCAAAAGTATCTGAGTGGTTCAACAATCGCCGCAATATTGTGGCATCTATCAATACAAAGTGTACACCTTTAACTCCAAAGGCAGAGAATATTTTTTTTTTTTGGTAACCGTGGGTATCAGGGGCCCCACCCCCACTAATCCCACGAGGCCCTGGCGCTTCCTCAAAGACCCCTTTGGAGTCCCGAGGGATTTTTTTCAGCCAGAGATTGCCCCAGTGGCCCCAAAGAGTATTTTAGGTGCTCGTGGGGGTTCGAACCTGGGTTAACTTATTACTCCACAGGCTCGCCCTTACCACTTGAGCTACCCCTTGGGGTTCCAAAGGCAGAGAATATTATTCGAAAAAGATTCAAGAAAGCATCGGAAATGAATGTGAAACAACTTAACCGATTTGAGTATGAGGTTACAGATAAAGAAAATGATGACATAATTTATTTAGGTCAAAGACAATGCTCATGTCGTGTCTTTGACCTTGATCAACTTCCATGTGTGCATGCATTAGCATCATATGAGCAAGCTGGAATAGAAGTGTATGATTTGTGCTCTAATTATTATAAGTTGGAAACTTGGGCGTTGGCTTATGTTGATACCATTTATCCAGTCCATCAATAAGAAGATTGGGATATCAATGAAGTTGAAGTATTGCCGAAGGTATTGCCTCCAAATGTCCCAATCAAGCGTGGTAGAGCAAAATTGAAAAGAATCCCATCAGTTGGTGAGGGAAAAAAATGGATAAAAAGGTGTGGTTTATGCGGGCAGCCTGGTCACTCCAAAAAAACATGCCCCCTACGAGCCACAACTTCTAAATTGTAATTGTTGATGCATATGCTTGTTTTGAATTACTATGGTTAATTTATATCATTGTATTTGAATTAATTTAAATTTTCTTGTGTTTACTTGAGATGAACCTCGACTTCCATGAGTAGAGCTCGACCATGGATGGTCGAGTTTTGCAAAGATTGATAAATATTCCAGTATAGAACGCCTAACATGAGTAGAGCTCGACCATCAATGGTCAAACTTTGTAAAGATAGATAAATATTCCAACATAGAGCTCAACTAACGTGAGTAGAGCTCAACTGACGTGAGTAGAGCTCGACCATGGATGGTCGAGCTTTGTAAAGATAGATAAATATTCCAGCATAGAGCTCGACAGACATGAGTAGAGCTCAACTATCAACAGTCGAGATTTAGAAAAACTAATAATAATTTCATCATAAAGCTCAAATATCGTGAGTAGAGCTCGACTGTGTTAATATGTTTAATAAGAATAATTGAATATTAATAAATGTGACATTTAGTCTAGGAAAATTATGAAAATACAAATATTTTTATACAATAAATTTTATAAGTGTATTGATAATTTTATTTATTAGTAAAAAAAATGGCATTAACATTATTGCATTTATTAGATGCGGTACTTTATCTATAATAAATAGGAGACGTGTCATTATGTTTAATTAGAATAATCGAATATTAATAAATGTGACATTTAGTCTAGGAAAATTATGAAAATACAAATATTTGTATACAAGAAATTGATAAATGTGACATTTAGTCTAGGAAAATTATGAAAATACAAATATTTTTATACAAGAAATTTTTTAAGTATATTGATAATTTTATTTATTAGTAAAAAAAGTGGCATTAACACTATTCCATTTTTTAGGTACGGTACTTTATCTATAATAAAGAGGAGACGTGTCAATATGTTTAACAAGAATAATTGAATATTAATAAATGTGACATTTAGTCTAGGAAAATTATGAAAATACAAATATTTTTATACAAGAAATTGATAAATGTGACATTTAGTCTAGGAAAATTATGAAAATACAAATATTTTAATACAAGAAATTTTTTAAGTATATTGATAATTTTATTTATTAGTAAAAAAAATGGCATTAACATTATTGCATTTATTAGATGCGGTACTTTATCTATAATAAATAGGAGACGTGTCATTATGTTTAATTAGAATAATTGAATATTAATAAATGTGACATTTAGTCTAGGAAAATTATGAAAATACAAATATTTGTATACAAGAAATTGATAAATGTGACATTTAGTCTAGGAAAATTATGAAAATACAAATATTTTTATACAAGAAATTTTTTAAGTATATTGATAATTTTATTTATTAGTAAAAAAAGTGGCATTAACACTATTCCATTTTTTAGGTACGGTACTTTATCTATAATAAAGAGGAGACGTGTCAATATGTTTAACAAGAATAATTGAATATTAATAAATGTGACATTTAGTCTAGGAAAATTACGAAAATACAAATATTTTTATACAAGAAATTGATAAATGTGACATTTAGTCTAGGAAAATTATGAAAATACAAATATTTTAATACAAGAAATTTTTTAAGTATATTGATAATTTTATTTATTAGTAAAAAAAATGGCATTAACATTATTGCATTTATTAGATGCGGTACTTTATCTATAATAAATAGGAGACGTGTCATTATGTTTAATTAGAATAATCGAATATTAATAAATGTGACATTTAGTCTAGGAAAATTATGAAAATACAAATATTTGTATACAAGAAATTGATAAATGTGACATTTAGTCTAGGAAAATTATGAAAATACAAATATTTTTATACAAGAAATTTTTTTAGTATATTGATAATTTTATTTATTAGTAAAAAAAAGTGGCATTAACATGTGTATAGAGCTCGACTGTATTGAGTAGAGCTCGACTGTACGTGGTTGAGATTTTTAGAACCTTTACAAAATGGCTCGACTGATATGAGTAGAGTTCGACTGTACATGGTTGAGACTTTTAGAACCTTTACAAAATGACTCGACTGATATGAGTAGAGCTCGACTGTACATGGTTGAGAATTTTAGAACCTATACAAAACGACTCGACTGATATGAGTAGAGCTTGACTGTACATGGTTGAGATTTTTAGAACCTTCAAAATGGCTCGACTGATATGAGAAGAGTTCGACTGTGCATGGTTGAGACTTTTAGAACCTTTACAAAATAGCTCAACTGATTTGAGTAGAGTTCGACTGTACATGGTTGAGACTTTTGGAACCTTTACAAAATGGTTCAACTGATATGAGTAGAGCTCGACTGTACATGGTTGTGATTTTTAGAACCTATACAAAACGGCTCGACTGATATGAGTAGAGCTCGACTGTACATGGTTGAGATTTTTAGAACCTTTACAAAATGGCTCGACTGATATGAGTAGAGTTTGACTATACATGGTTGAGACTTTTAGAACCTTTACAAAATGGCTCGACTCATATGAGTAGAGCTCGACTGTACCTTGTCGAGTTTTATTACAAATATTTACAATATGACTCAACTGACATGAGTAGAACTCGACTATACATGGTCGAGATTTATCAAAATTGTAATTTTGTTTACTATAGAGCTCGACTGACATGAGTAGAGCTTGACTATATCCAGTTGAGATTTCCAAATACTAAATAAGCTTTAAATTTAGAGCTCAACTGACATTAGTATATGGTTGACAAATCTAGAGAAATTCATGATGATCTTCAACTACGTATAAAGTTTTTAAAACATTGTCATTCTTGAAACTATCCAAACATTTTAAAATATACAAATTACTAAAGATCTCAATCTTGACAAAAAATATCTACTGCCATCTTCATTCTGGAGAATGGTATCATGTCATCTGAAAGACGATCAAAAGTACAACCAGCCATGTCAAACTCAATGAACTTAATTGTGTACACTGCACAATCTCCCCTGTTATAAGAAAAGTTTAAAATCAATAATAGATTTAAGATTGCAATAAATATAGACTAAGTAAGCATGTATATATACACTTAGATAAATACACTTACCTTGAATTTTATGGAACACTAAGTAAGCGTGTATATGTCCATGGTTTGTGAAGACATTGTGCTATGTCCTCAAATTGTGAAGATACATGAAGCATAGTCGAAATCATCGTTTGGAGTGGCAACATCAAAGCATCCATTTCTTTTGATGAGATCGCTCCAATACTGCAGTCATAAACAATCAACTCTAATGCTTGTAAGTCTACTTTAACTGCAACCCAATGATGATCCCTTATGTTTAAAGGCATATACAACTTTTTTGAGTCTTTCCATTTCTTGCCCCAAAAATGCAGATGATTCCCTGAAATATATTGACTTATTTCATCATCAATAATGTTAGGGTTAGAGTTGAAGTTGATGGTCACCAATTGAGTAAATTTTTCATCCAAAATGATTGCATCTTGTGGAATCACATTTTGATACTCATGTTGTCGCTTTCTAATGCCAAACAAAGCATCATCAATGTGTTTTAAAAAATAATAATAACATTATACATGTGGAAACAAAATTAAGTCTTAGATATAAGGGATCATAAAAGCATATGTCATACCTCACTAAATAGCCATTCATGGTCTTTAATAATCTGCTGGAAATAGTCTATAGTTCGTAAACCAAGCCCACAATCAATACTTTTTTGACTTCTTAAATGTTCATCAAACATCTTTTGTTTTTCAGGATTAATCTCCCTTGAAGGATCAAATTGGATATGATCTTCTCGTCGCAATCTAGTCCGACGAAAAGGATCGGTGTACGGTGATTTCATGTAGTGTGAACGCTTTAGTGGCATCTTTGGAGGGTGTTCTTCAACTTGGGGAAGATGCTCTTCAAGTTGGGGAGGTTGCTCTTTATCAAGAGGATGTTGGTCATCAACCTGAGGACGTTGCTCTTCAACTTGGGGAGGTTGCTCTTTATCAAGAGGAGGTTGGTCATCAACCTGAGGAAGCTGCTCTTCAACATTAGGAAATTGTTCATGGTATGTTCTCATGTAATCATCACTAGTACAGTTGCCACCATGACCATCATCACATTGGGGCATTGATACGATATTCTGTTGTTGAAGTAAGGAAATTATCATTGAAGGCAACAATGCAATTTCTGATCTTATCAATGCACATTGTTGATCTATGTAAGCCTTGAGAGTAAACCAGTCAACATTGTTGATCTATGACTCTCTTCTGGTCCAACTTCTGTAGCTTGACCAGTGGCGTGACCTTCATTTGTAACACCAACATTGTCACAAGTCTCATGCCTATCAGTGTCATCTCTCGTGGCTTCATTCATAGATTGGACATGATTTCTGTTACCAACTTCAGTAGCTTGGCCTTCAATTGTAACACCAACATTGTCACAAGTCGCATGCCCATCAGTATCATCGGCCCAATTAATTGTACCTCCAAACTCTAACACAGCATTCAATATATGAATCATGCGATTTGACTTTGGTTCAGGGATACGGATGAATCCTTGCATGTGTGGCATTCTCTTCTCTCGTTTAGTAGGTGAAAGGATACTTTTTATATCCTGAATACAAAAAAATATTAATATAAATATATATATGTATATTAAAAGGAAGACTAAATAACAAAAAATAAATTAGATGTTAACCTTGGAATCACCTAGAGCTTCTAGTACATCACTATAAGAGGGAGGTCTCTTATGCTTCCAAGTAGTCCTCCATCGACAAATTCTCGGCATTGATTCATCAATATCATCTCGAAGCTCTACATACTTTCTTGCCACTGCCGGCACACATTCATACACTAATGTCTACACATGCAAATAAGAAAAATTGTAAGGATTTCTAAAATAATGGATGTTCTTCAACTTTACTTAGGGAAATTTTCTTACCGCTAATGGAAGAACAAAGCCTGAATAGGTGAATGACGACATTGTCTTTGCTTTCTCATGCACTGATTTTGCTTTTCCTTTCAGTCCCTTCCGAAGTTGCTTTAATGCATACTCATAAGAATGAGTCCCCCAAGGGTATTGGTTGAACATGTCCAAATTATCAACCAATCCCAATAATAATGAGTCGATGTTAGAAGAACTTTTGTTCCTATGCATTAAGGCCGCAGAGACAAACAAGAGAGATGTCATCTTTAATATTTCCTTGTTACTTACATTTACATTCCTTCGAACTCTATTATTTTGTTTTTGGTTGGACATTTGTGTAAATTTGGCATTCACGTCGTCAATGGTAACTATTTCTTTCCCACGAAAGTGTTTATCTTTAAATGCATTTGACTCAACTTGAGTTTCCCAACCTTCTGGATATTCTGAGCATTTTAGCCCAGATATTAATGCATACTCCATCAATGAGAATCAGATTGGTACCCCATTAACAACAAACCACATCTCTGAATCTCTATCACAGTCTGCTTCCCGAATGAGTAATAACCACATCACTTGACTTGAATGTTCATAGTTCTTAAAAAGATCAAGAAAGTGGCCAAACGGAGATTCCTTGAACAATTGTAAGTTGGTCGAGTCATTCTTTAGTACATCATTAATAAGTTTTGTGACCTTATCTATCTGACCTTTTACACTTATCTTGCACTCAAAATGTTCATTCTCCTCTAATATAGGCTTCAATCGAGGAGTCTTTTAAATCTGCAATAAATTAAATATCATATTTCTCAATATTAAATAACATAAAAACTTAAATATTTTACAAAACAAAACTTACTGGAAGTGTTTTCTGTCGTGGCATAGAGGAAGACTCTGATTGTTCATCAACATGTGATTGTAATTGTTCTTCAGAACATGTCACTGACTGTTCTTCAATATATACCTATTAATTAAATATAAGAAAAATATAACTTTTTAATCAATAGAGTAAAAAACACGTTAGTCGAGCTCTACTCACTCTAGTTGAGCTTTACACTAAAATTTCATTTAGATTTTGGAAATCTCGACCATGTTTGGTAGAGCTCTACTAAAGCCTGGAAATCTCGACTATGTATGGTTGAGCTCTACTCACACCAGTCGAGCTCTATACTACAACTTCAATTAGACTTTGGAAATCTCTACTATGCATGATCGAGCTCTACTCACATCAGCCGAGCTTTACTCACTCCAGTTGAGCTCTACTCACAACAGTCAAGCTCTATGGTACAATTTCAATTAGGCTTTGGAAATCTTGACTATGTATGGTGTTGCTCAACTCACACCAGTCGAGCTCCATACTACACTTTGGTCGAGCTCTGCTCACACTTGTCGGGCTCTATGCTACAATTTTAATTAGACTTTGGAAATCTCAACTATGTATGGTCGAGCTCTACTCACCAGTCGAGCTCTATGCTATCAATTAGACTTTGGAAATCTAAACTCATGCTAATCGAACGCTAAACTGAAAGTTCATTGCATTTTTAAAAATCTCGACCATAACCACTTGAGCTCTACTCATTCTAGTTGAGTTCTACATTTTAAACCAATATTTTTCAAATCATGCCTTTAGTGCTCTAAATTTATAGCCAATTGATTTCAATTAAATTTATTATCTATTCTAACAAAAAAGTACAAGAATAGAAAAAATGTATTTAACTTCATTTACCTCATTATCTAATTGAGTGGTTGTTGTGTCTGCGGGAGGTGTTGGTGGCACACTAGCATCCAACGATTTTGAGCACGACGACTCTGGACTAGATTCGTGAATAATCAACCGTCGTTGAATCGGTTGTTGTGGATCTCTAATGCTTGGTACTTTCGTTCGTGCCATGGAATCTAGGAAATAAAGTGTATAAGAGTCGAGCTTGGGTGATTGGACAATCGATCCACCTAAAAATGCTAATAGAAAGCAAATTTACATGAAAATATCATTATTCGAACATCATAATAAGATCTATTTAAATATATGGGTCTAAGAAAATTGACTTAAAGTGATTATGTACCGTGACTGAAATCTTCAATAAAAACAAGGTTGTTAATATATCAATTATCAAACTAAGCTAAAATAAACACTCTACATCACATATCCAATATGTTTTTTTCAACAAAAAAAAAAAAGATAATGAAGTAGTACAATTAATCAATGCAATGTAAGTATTCATTTTAAATATCAAACCATAAGCAACGACACATATTGTATATTAGTTGAAAATCTCAATCTAATTTAATAAAGTTAGTTCATTGAGACATTTTCACAAATATATGGTTTGCATTATTATTAAGATTGTAAAATAAAAAAATTAATAAACAAATAAATATTATAGTAGAGTGTAATAGATTACACAAAAGTTTAATACAAAAAATGGGTACTCGCTGTCATTTTAATTCAATAAATCAACTCATTTATATGTATATATATATATATATAAAAAAGCTGAAAGAAAACAGGATAAAAAAAAAACAAAAACAAAAAAGTGAGGAATGTTCCTTGATGTGTTAGTGGGAGTGAATATACTTTTGTTGTTTTGCTTCTTTTCAATTATTTGATAATTGTTTTGTGATGTCAATATTGTATTATTAATATTGTAGTGAAGGAGTGGAAGAAAAAGAGAGTGGGAAAATGGGAAAATGGGGCCTGCGGCGAAAATGAGAGAGAGAAGATAATATATATATATATATATACATGGTTTTCAGTTAAAAGGTTATTTTAGTAATTGTCTTCTTAAAATTGTAAAAAAAAATTAATAAAAAAAAATAAATATTACTCAAATATAATCAGGTTATATTGTTAAAACCGGGTAATCACAAGGTTATATAACTCAATAGCCCGTCCAAAACCCTAGTGAGGAGTAAGACTAAAACCACCACCGAGCCTCAGAGCCTCTCTTCTCTTTCTTTCTCACTCTCGCCATTCTAATGGCAGAACATCAACTCTCCAAGACGTTCCCTGTAAAACCCAAGCTCAAACCTAAGCCCAGGACCCAGAAACAGACTCCAGAATCCAAATACTGGTCTTCCTTTAAGTCACAACAAATCCCTAACCTCATCTCCTCCATAACATCCATCACCTTCTCAACCACTCCCGCTCGCCCTTTCACCGCCACCCACTCCGCCTCTCTCACCATCTTCAGCTCCCAAACGCTCTCTACCACCACCACGATTTCCTCCTTCTCCGATGTTGTTACGTCCACCTCGTTTCGTTGCGATGGTCTCCTCATCGCTGCCACTGATTTCTCGGGTCTCGTTCAAGTCTTTGACATCAAGAGGCGAACCCCGCTTCGTAAACTTCGCTCCCACATGCGCCCAGTTTGATTCGTCCAATATCCAATCGCCGATAAGCTCCACCTTGTATCGGGCGGCGACGACGCTCTCGTTAAGTACTGGGACGTCGCCGGAGAAACCCCAATTTCTTAAATGCGGGGCCACAAGGACTACGTTAGGTGCGGTGATGACTTGCCTGTGAGCTCGGAGATGTTCATCACCGGAGCCTACGACCACACCGTCAAACTCTGGGACATGAGAGTGGCCGATTCAAAATCGGCAATCAGTATAAACCACAGAAATCCGGTCGAAGACGTAATATTCTTTCCTTCTGGAGGGCTACTCGCGACAGTGGGCGAAAATTCTGTGAAGATTTGGAACATAATTGGAGGTGGGAAGATGTTGTGTTCGATGGAAAGTCACAACAAGACAGTGACCTCGCTTTGTGTGGGAAAGATGGGGAAAGATAGCGGAGAGGAGTCTCTGTTAAGAACCTGACCAATACTTGACTGCCTACCAGACCTCTGTACTCTGCAGCTGCAGAGAATTGCTCTCTTATCATTTGGTTGTAATTAGTATTCTAGAATATACTACTGAATGTAATGTGTGTACGAATTCTGTTAGAGTTTGTTTTGCCTTGCCTTCTGTGTAAGCCATGTGGCAGCATATGAGAGGGTGTAACATTTTTCTCTTTGTCAATAAATGGAATGCAAATAGCTCAGTATCATTTGAGCTGAGATTTATCAAATACCCAATTTCTCTAAAACTTATCTTGGTATCCGAGCCAGGTTCGGTGGCCCAACCAATGTCGATGGGAAACTCTCAGACTCCACTCCCAGGAACTCCGGCGAACAACCAACCACCTAATCCAGCTGCTCAGGCCTCTCTCCTCCCTCTCTCTCTCTCATTCTCACGAAATCATCCATAAAACCTACAGTTTTGTATAATTTTCTTGTCAAAATCATTGTTAGCCATCTCCATTGTCTCTGTGAAGTCGTTAATATCAAAGGCAACATCTATTTTGAGAGTTTTTGGAGGAGAAAAACCATGGGTAATAAGATTTTACATTTTATGTGTTGGGTAATATTTGTTTACATTTTTTTTTGCTATTTTGAACAAATCTGGGCCTATATTGGTGTATTTTTCAGGATTTTTTGAGAGATTCCGCGATCTGTGTTTTTCTACAACTTTTTTGCTCAATAGCAGCTCGATAACGGTTCGATATGAGCTCGATGGTATGTAGAAGAAGGTCTTGTATGAGTTCGATGTAGCTCGATGTGAGCTCGATAGGTTTGGGTTTTAGTGCTCGATTGTGCTTGATGGAAACTCGATAAGGGTTCGATTGGACCCTACAATATTTGAGCTCGATAGGTTTAGGTTTTCTCGATATGTGCTCGATAGGAGCTCGATAGGGTTCGATGGAGGGTTTGGTTAGGTTTTATGTTCGGTTTAAGAAATGGTAGCTCGATGCTAACTCGATAAAGCTCGATGTTAGCTCGGTAAAGCTCGATAATGTTCTTTTTTAATGTATTTATGAAAAAATGACAGTTTTCCTGACAATGTTAATGTTTTTTTTTCCAACACAGGCTCTATTGTCTACGTTTTTGTATCCTACAATGGTGTTTGGGAATTACAAGGGAATAAGTGGATTTTCAAGGGCCCTCAATCCATGGTGATACCGATGGAGGATACTGTAATGTACTTGCAACTTCTTGACATATTG
This sequence comes from Humulus lupulus, assembly GCF_963169125.1. Lineage (NCBI taxonomy): Eukaryota > Viridiplantae > Streptophyta > Magnoliopsida > Rosales > Cannabaceae > Humulus > Humulus lupulus. The sequence continues at coordinate 16,864,798 of NC_084801.1, read as the reverse complement.
CACAAGGAACTTAAAGTTGATAAACAGATGTATGAGTTGAAATTAGAGGTTCCTTACACTTGCGGCGACCAACCGTTTACACCCGTTCATGTTGAAAGTGATCTTGGTGTCCGTGCATTCTTAGGAGTAACATCTAAAGAAAGGTTGGCCTTGCGTGTCACTCCTGTTAATAAGATTGTCATTGCAGACCCATATTCCACTCTCGGACCTGAGGGAGCAGCCAGTACTTTAGGATTTCCTATTGGTGACTTGAGGGACAACCAGTATGAGTACAACCCCTATGTGAATGACGATCCAGTAGCTGAACACAATGAGGACTTAGGAGACAATTCAGTGGATGATGATCTATCAGCTAAACATTTGCAAGTAGAAAAAGCACAAGAACAACCAATACGTCATATTGCACGGACGAACCCACCAAGTCAAGGACGTCGAACACCTGGCACCAGCTCTAGTCGTCCTGGTGGAACAAAATATAACTATACAGGGAACATTTCAATATGTTCAACAGAAGATCACAGAAAATGGAGTGCTCCCATGTTAACAAAAGAAGATATCATGGCTTGTAGTTGTTCTGAATCACCCTCATCCGGTGTAGCATTGGGGGAATTACATCTTAGGAAGACATTTGAGAACAAGATGGAATTGAAAACCAAAGCGACTCTCTTTGCAATGAAGAATAATTTTGAGTTTATGGTTAAGAAGTCTGGTACTGATGTGTTGTATATCACCTGCAAGGATCCTGATTGTGGTTGGAGAATAAGAGGGAAAAAAGTAGTGCGATCGGAGATGTTTGAGATCAATGTTTATAATAGTTTACATACTTGCTCACTAGAATTGCGACAAAAAGACCACCGTCAAGCAGCACCTTCTGTCATTGGGCACCTTATCAAGAACAAATATGCTACTGATGGCACTAGCTATCCACCAAACAGCATAAAGGAGGATATGAAGAATAATTTTGGGATCGATATGAGTTATATGAAGGCTTGGAGATGCAGAGAAAAGGCACTCGGTTATGTCAGGGGGACACCTGAAGAATAGTACTCCAAGTTACCTTCTTACCTGTACATGCTGCAGCAAAAGAATCCAGGTACAATTACTGATTTTGTCACAGATGACCGTCGCTTTCTTTACTATTTCTTCTCACTCGGAGTTTGTAGAAGGGGATTTACATCATGTCGTCCTGTTATATGTGTGGACGACATTTTCTTGAAGTCAAGGTACGGTGGCCACATGTTGTGTGTTGTCTCTTTCTTTACTCTCCAAGACGTTCCCTGTAAAAACCAAGCTCAAACCTAAGCCCAGGACCCAGAAACAGACTCCATAATCCAAATATTGGTCTTCCTTTAAGTCACAACAAATCCCTAACCTCATCTCCTCCATAACATCCCTCACCTTCTCAACCACTCCCGCTCGCCCTTTCGCCACCACCCACTCCGCCTCTCTCACCATCTTCAGCTCCCAAACGTTCTCTACCACCACCACGATTTCCTCCTTCTCTGATGTCGTTACGTCTGCCTCGTTTCATTGCGATGTTCTCCTCATCGCTGCCTCTGATCTCTCGAGTCTCGTTCAAGTCTTTGACATCAAGGGGCGAACCCCGCTTCGTAAGCTTCGCTCCCACACGCGCCCAGTTTGATTCATCCAATATCCAATCGCCGATAAGCTCCACCTTGTATCGGGCAGCGACGACGCTCTCGTTAAGTACTGGGACGTTGCCGGAGAAACCCCAATTTCTGAAATGCGGGGCCACAAGGACTACATCAAGTGCAGTGATTTCTCGCCTTTGAGCTCGGAGATGTTCATCACCTGCTCCTACGACCACACCATCAAACTCTGGGATGAGAGAGTGGCCAATTCAAAATCGGCTATCAGTATAAACCACGGAAATCCAGTCGAAGACGCAATATTCTTGCCTTCCGGAGGGCTAGTCATGACAGCGGGCAAAAATTCTGTGAAGATTTGGGACATAATTGGAGGTGGGAAGATGTTGTGTTCGATGGAAAGTCACAACAAGACAGTGACCTCGCTTTGTGTGGGAAAGATGGGGAAAGATAGTGGAGAGGAGTCTCTGTTAAGAACCTGACCAATACTTGACTGCCTACCAGACCTCTGTACTCTGCAACTGCAGAGAATTGCTCTCTTATCATTTGGTTGTAATTAGAATTCTAGAATATACTACTGAATGTAATGTGTGTACGAATTCTGTTAGAGTTTGTTTTGCCTTGCTTTCTGTGTAAGCCATGTGGCAGCATATGAGAGGGTGTAACATTTTTCTCTTTGTCAATAAATGGAATGCAAATAGCTCAGTATCATTTGAGCTGAGATTTATCAAATACCCAATTTCTCTAAAACTTATCTTGGTATCAGAGCCAGGTTCGGTGGCCCAACCAATGTCGATGGGAAACTCTCAGACTCCACTCCCAGGAACTCCGGCGAACAACCAACCACCTAATCCAGCTGCTCAGGCCTCTAATGCAGCTGGAACGTTTACCGTCAATGGCAGCACCTCACAAAATCCTGTTTACAACTACACCTAGCCATTGACTACACTGAATCAGCCCTTTTCTCTCAAACTAGACAGAAACAATTACATTCTATGGAAAACCATGGTATCCATGATTATTAGAGGCCACAGACTCGATGGTTTCATCAGTGGCAGCTGAGCTTGTCCATCCGAATACATACCCGCAAAAACCACTCAAGAAGGTCAACCAGGTTTTGGAATGCGCATCAACCCCAAGTATGAGCAATGGATTATGAGTGATCAACTACTCATGGGCTGGATATATAGTTCAATGTCAGAATCAATTGCAACTGAAGTAATGGGATGTGGATCGTCAGCCTCTCTGTGGAGTGCCTTAGAGAACTTATATAGAGCACACTCAAGAGCCAAACTAGATGACACCAGGTGTAACGACCCAAATTCACTAATAAGGCCTAAGGGCCTTGATTAGTGTGCCTGGAGGGCATAATGGGAATTATGTGTGATTTTTATGATTAAGATGCATGATTATGATTTTAAGCATGTTATATGACTATGTGTATTATGTTATGTGATAATTATGATATGTGAATCGTACCACGTGGGTGCGGTGATTTCAATGTGATGCACGTGCCGAGACGGTCCTAGAAAGCTAGATAGTGGTAACTGGTGATTTGGTAACCTGTGTAACTGTTAGTAACCATAGAGGGTAACAAGTTTTGTTGGAGAGGTGGTAGAATTGTAAAGCTAGTAAAAGGACAAGTAAGCCCTTGAGGTCTAGTTAGAAAGGGATATTAATGGAGGGATAAATTGGTCTTTTGGCAGTGTATAGGTGAGTTTGAGCTGAAGGAAAATACAAGTACGTATAATACTTTGAGAAATTGGTTTTATGCTGAATTTTGGGAGACCTAGAAAAAGAGCAAAAGTAAGATAGAAGAGGGAAGCTGAATTTGGCTCTTGGAAGGTGAATCAAGGGAGGTTTGAAGTTATCAATCAAGCTTAGGCCAAGAATACTCAGAGGTAAGGATTTAGCTATGATATATTTAAGTTTCAAGTCAGTTTTTTGGTTGATAAGTATGAATTGAAACAAGTTGGTGGCTGGTTTTGTATGAATTCAGAGTTGGGTAATCAAAGGGGAATGAGGTTTGAAGCTAGAGGTTGTACTCTCCATTCAAGGTAAGGATTCTGTGTAATTGTGAAGCTTATTTCTGTTATGGATTAGGGAATTTGGAGTAAGGTTTGGGTTTGGGTTCAAGTTGTTTTTAACTTTCTGGTTTGAGTTACTAAAGCATGGAACTCAAGAGTGAATTTTGGGAATAATTGTGTGAATGAGCTTGGGCATGACGTTTCTAGGTTGTTGTGTGGTCTATTAGGGATTTAGAGTTGGTTTTGGGACTTAGGAAGGAGTTTGGGGTGATTTGGAGTGAATTGGGTTCGGGAAAAACGCAAAAGAAAACCCAGAATTTTGGGCTCGCGAAGGAGCGTCGCGGCGCTGTTCTAGCGTGCCGCGGCGCAAGGCTGTTTCTGGGCGGTGTGCATGCTCTCTGACTTGCAGGGCGCCGCAGCCCTATAGGGCAGCGCCGCGGCGCTAGGCCAATTTCAGGATGTTAGAATTTGCAATTTTGAGCCTTTGCTCCGGGGGTTCGGGGGATGTCTTCGGTGCATTGTTTTAGGGATTTGGGGGTTCCGAGAGTGTGGGATTGGTTCCGGGGAGGTAGCTTTGGATTGATTAGTGACAAAGAATGTTTCATTTGTGTTGTGATTAGGACTTTAGAGAGGCTCGAGGTAGAGGACCGTGCTCGCGGCTTCGTGGCTTCGAAAACCAGTGAATTGAAAGGTAAGAAAACTGCACCCGGATAAATGTTGGTGATGGGACTAAGTGCTTCCAAGAATTGTGTCGTGTCAATGTTGGTATCACGCCAAGGGACATGTAAAAGCGGCCTAAGAGTGCTGTACTTGATATTAGCGCACAGGGCGCGAACTGGCCATTGGTAGCCAAGAATAACAGGATAACGGAGGGAGCAGCCTGAGAGCTCTAGCCCTGGTTATCGTTTGTGAATTGTGAATGTTATGAACTGAAATGCCTAGTATGTGGAATACTTGTCTATACTGACTGATGATGTATTTGAGTTTATGTGGTGCAATGTGAGATATTGACTTGTCTGCTAATTGTTAATGCTCTGTTGTTGTTGTGTTTTCTTGCTGGGCCTTGGCTCACGGGTGCTACATGGTGCAGGTAAAGGCAAGGGCAAGCTGGACCAAGCCTGAGGTGGAGAGCTCCGAGGTGGAATGTACATAGCCAGCGGTTCGACCGCCATGGTCGAGGAGTGTGACAGGACAGGGATTACCTAACTGCTCGTTTTGCCTTAGTATGGCTGGTTAATGTATTTGAACCTTGTAACTTTTGTAAATGGTCGTTAAACTGATATTTTTGGGATCCCGTGTAAATAAACAATGTTTCTTAATGATAACGTAACTTTTGAGACCAAAACGCTTTTAACCCTAGTTCCTTTACAGTTTCAGTAACACGATTTTATTTAAATGACTTGGTTAGCAAGTCTGGCACTTTATAAACACACAGTGTAACAGTCTTGGCTATCCAGGGCGTTACACCAGGACTCTTATTCAGACCACAAGAAAAGGTAACACTCCTATGGTTGATTATCTTAGATCGAAGAAAATGTGGGTTGATAGCTTAGCCCTAGCTGGAGACCCATATCCTGAAAGTCATTTAATCTCTAATGTTACCTCTGGTTTGGGTGCTGAATATCTGCCTATTGTTGTTCAAATAGAGAGAACTCGAATGTCTTGGCAGGAATTACAGGACATTTTGCTTACTTTTGATAGTAAACTTGAGAGATTACAGGTTCTTGGGGAAATGCCAAAAACAGGAGGTTCAGTAACAGCTGGGCATTCATCAGGTCCTTCTGCAAATTTTGCTGCTAAACCGAGTCATGGACCAGGGAGAGGTCGAAGTGGTGTTGCAGCTCATCGTGACAGAGGTGTCTTTGGACACAATACAGATCGAGGTGGTGTTCAAGAAGTCGAGGTAGAGGGAGATCTACCAACACCAAACCGACCTGTCAAGTATGCGACAAGTACGGTCATTCCGCAGCCTATTGTTACAATAGGTATGATGAGTCTTACATGGGACAAGATCCTACTGCAAATCGCACCTCACAAGTTGGAGGTCACGCAACCTTCATCGCTTCACCTGAGGTAGTAGATAGTGATGTTTGGTATGCAGATTCTAGGGCAAGTCATGTCCACTGCAACCAACTTGACTCAGAAATCAGATTATGGTGGTAAGGAAAAATTAACAGTAAGTGATGGTAATCAAATAGAAATTTCTCTTATTGGTTCAAGTTCTTTGCAAACCAAAACTGATACTTCTTTGACACTTAATGAGCTGCTACATGTCCCAAAGATTGCAAAAAATTTGATTAGTGTGTCAAAATTAACAGCTGACAATGATGTATTTATTGAATTTCACTCTGATTATTGCTTTGTGAAGGACAAGACAATAAGGAGGGTGTTGCTTCAAGGGATTCTTAGAGATGGATTGTATCAACTTGACACTTCTACAACAAAGTCAGTTCCCATTTTCAATTCATATCCAGTTCGAAGCTGTCAAAATACCTTTCAAAAAACTATTGTTGTTTCTATTTTACCAAAAAACGATGTAATACATCTTCCTAGTGATGAGATTTTACTTTCCAAAAATGATGTATGGCATAGGAGATTAGGACACCCATCTGTAAAGATCTTAAAACATGTTCTAGAGGTCTCAAGTGTACATTTCTCAATGAATGAAACTTTACATTTCTGTGATGCCTATCAATTTGGAAAGTCCCATGCTCTTCCTTTTAAACTGTCTTCCAATAGAGCCAACAAAGTCCTAGAGTTGATACATATTGATCTTTGGGGACCATCCCCAATTGCTTCCAACACAAATTTTAAATACTACATTCACTTTCTCGATGATTTTAGTAAATATACATGGTTGTACCCTCTGAAAACCAAAGATGAAGCACTAGAAGCCTTTATTCAGTTAAATTTTTTTGTTGAAAATCAGTTTGAAAAGAAAATTAAAGCTCTTAGGACTGACTGGGGTGGTGAGTTTCAAGCCTTTGCCAACATTGGTAAGACTAATGGAATTGATTTCCAACATTCTTGCCCTCACACCTCATCTCAAAATGGTAGAGCTGAGAGGAAGCATAGACATATTGTAGAGATGGGACTAACACTCCTAGCACAGGCGACAATGCCTTTAAAATTCTGGGTAGATGCTTTCCAAACTGCTGTCTATCTCATAAATAGACTTCCAACACCAGTCTTGAGACTAAAGTCTCCCTTTGAAACTCTATTTCACAAAAAACCAGATTACTCTTTCCTAAAAGTTTTCGGCTCAGCGTGTTTTCCATGTATTAGGCCATATCAGACACACAAATTTCAATTCCACTCTCTAAAGTGTGTCAACCTAGGCTATAGTTCCTTTCACAAGGGCTACAAGTGTCTAAGCTCAACGGGAAGAGTCTATATTTCAAGAAATGTAACCTTTAATGAACTAGAGTTTCCATTCAAAAAGGGATTAATTCATAATGGTGCCTGGTCACAGCTTCCCTTCTTACCTTTCTCTCGGGCAACCCAAGTCAACAGCCAAAGTATAGTTGATACAACTCCAACCTCACCTTCTTTAACACCCCCTGAAGCATCATTGTAACGCCCTGGTTACCCCAGAACAGTTACAGTGAACAGTGAACCGAAAATTTGACTCGCTACCCGAGTCCTTTGGTTAAAAACGTGATCTAGGTACCATTAACAGGTTAAGGTGAAAAACCAATAAAAAGGAAAGGGTACATTTCATTAAGTAAATAAACTGCTCATGAGCCTTTTAAAATGTTTACGAGTAGTTTGTATTACAAAAGAGTTGCTATAGTTCCAAATATACAATCCCCGCCGACCTAAGAGGCAAAAATAGGGTAAACCCCTAGTCCCTCTGAGAACTCCTTGACCGTGGCAGTCAAGCGGCCCTGTATGTACATCACATCGCCCAAGCTCTCCACTCAAGGCTAGCCAAGCTTTTCCTTTCCTTTACCTGCACCACATAGCACCCATGAGCCAAGGCCCAGCAATAAAACACAATAAAGCATGATATAATATCAACAACGATCATAATAACCATTCAGGACTATAAGTCCAACAAATAGGTGACAATAGCCAAGAGTCACAGTAATGAGCATCGCTCCCTCTAGCCATGCGACGATAGGGTCACCAGGGCTTTACTGATAGGTGATTTTCTTCATAAGCTTGTTCAGGACAGGTGCATGGTGACTGGTCACCAACATAACCTTCCTCACGACTCTAGAGTCGAAACTATGGACAACGTCCCTTAGCCACGTGGCAAATGGTCACCGGGGTCATATACCTTGGCTATAGTCATCTGGTCGTAGACCAGGCAAGCGCTTATAAGTTCTTCGACCTCAGGGTCGGTCTCGCATCAATGCCATAGAGCCATTCAATGCGTGATCATCGACTTTAGAGTCGGTCCCTGACTAGTCAGTGTCTCAAATAGGTATTCAGCGTTCACTAGCATTTAACATTCAATCCATGTCCACATAAGTCAACCAACATGCCTCAATATCAAACCATGCATGTCATATACCTATACAGGGTGCAACTGTATTCATACACTGTTTTCTTACCTCTGGTTCGAGTGAGGATTATTATATGAACAACCCCTGAGAACGATCAACCTTTAAAATCCTTGACGGTCACCTGGTCATAACCAAATTATAGAATTTATCAATAAAAATGATAACTGAGGGTTCCTAAACCAAGATCTAGCCTCCGGGACATCAAACATAACTCAACTAGGTACTAGGTTCAACCTCGAGGCCTAAGGTTTGAATCCCCAAGCTAAAAACATGCTTTTGGCAAAATTGGCCTTAAGGGCCGCGACCCCCCTCTGCTGCGCCGCGGCGCGCCTCCAAACAGAGAGGCTCCCCATCTGCCAGACGCCAAGGGCCGCGGCGCTCAGCCCAGAATGGCTAAGTCGGCCACACGAACCAGTCTTTTTCCCTGAGCTCTTTCCTCTCAAACCATCTCTAAACCTCTTCCAAACACACAATTAAACCCCCAAATAACACCCATAGCTCACCCTCATCAAACCCCAATCAAAACAACATAAAAACTCCCTTTAATCCTCACTCCCCACATCAAAAACCATGAACTAAGAACTTGAACGAAAACAGAGTACTAGCTGAAACCAAAAGATAAAACTTACCTTGAAACCGGTTTTGGACCTTCCTCACAAGCCAATTCAAGTCTTCAATCCAGCCCTTAAGTTTCCCTAGCTTGAAACTCCACCAAGAACTCAAAACCCTCAAAGAGAAGTAAAGAAGATGAAGCAAGAAGAAGGTACGGGAAGAGAAGGAAGCAAACCCCTGTTTTTACTCTGTTTTTATTCTACAGCTTCCTAAGCCACTTAAGTCACATATATCCTCCCAAAAAGACCAAAATACCCTTGTGTCATCTTAAGCCTCTAAAGCCACCTCAAGGGCAAAATTGGTACTTTCCGCCTATCCCGTTAATTATAATTAACGCTTCCCAATTCCCGCTAATCTCAAAATCCTCAAACACCAATAATTCACATCCCGTTACCCTAAAATCCCCGGTAACGCCATAACCATAAATATCACCCCGAGACTCACCCCGAGCTCAAACCTGTTATGACCAAACCGATAAATCATGTTTAAAGATCGTCTCATGTCGAAATACTCGAACCAATCCACATTATAATGTGGTCTCACAATATATCATTATCATACAAACCAATATTCAATTATACCCTCAACGGGCCAAATTACCAGAATACCCCTGTAAACAAATGTGGACTCACATGCATGCATTTAACATCATATTATAATATAATTCTCATAAATATGCATAAACACATTTAATGGCGTAATTAAACAGTTATGGCTCTCCCGGCCTACTAATCCAGCCATTAACCGTAATAGGGAATCCGGGGCATTACAATCATCATCCGACAACCACACTATTCATAGTGATCATGAGGTTAGTGACCGAGACATTACACCTGCTGAGCAGTTTGGCAGTGTTGATCTAAATAATGTTGCTACAGATCCAATAGAACCAGCAATCGGTCAACCTGCTGTTGTACAGAAAATGCCATCTCATTCCATGGTGACAAGGGCCAAAGCTGGCATCTTTAAACCGAAAGTGTATTTGAGCAAAACAAAATGGAATCTGAATTTAGAAGAACCAAGAAGTGTGCAAGAGGCTTTGCAGTCTAAAGAATGGACAGAGGCAATGAATGCCGAACTTGTTGCTCTAAAAAGAAATAAAACCTGGACATTAGTTCCTTTTTCTGCTGATCTTAATCCTATTGGATGCAGATGGGTCTACAAAATTAAGTTCAAGGCAGATGGGACAGTTGAGAGGCTCAAAGCCAGACTAGTTTCCAAGGGCTTTCATCAAAGGCCTGGACTTGATTTCAGTGAGACTTACAACCCAATTATTAAAGCACCTATAGTAAGAATTATTCTGTCCATCACAGTATCAAAAAATTGGGTCATACGGCAATTGGACATTAACAACGCATTCTTGAATGGATACTTGGAGGAAGATGTGTACATGATGCAACCACCAGGATTTGAAGACCCTCAAAAACCATATTACATTTGCAAACTTCACAGGTCTTTGTATGGCCTGAAACAGGCCCCTCGGGCTTGGTTTGACAGGCTGAAAAACACATTACAGCAGTGGAATTTCAGAAACTCAAAAGCAGATACTTCACTCTTCTTCTACATGACAGAGACAGTCATTATTTTTGTACTAATCTATGTGGATGATATTATAGTTACTGGGAATAATGTGAATGAACTCAATGACTTCATTGTTAGATTGAATAAGCATTTTTCCCTCAAAGATCTGGGTTCACTTCATTACTTCCTGGGCATAGAAGTGTACCGAGATGATACAGGTCTGTACCTCACTCAAACCAAGTATATTGCTGAGATTCTTGAAAAGTATGATATGTTGAATGTCAAGCCGTGCCCCACTCCGATGATCACAGGGAAAGTTTTGTCTAAGAGTGATGGTGCAGTGCTCTCCAATCCTACAATGTATCGAAGTGCAATAGGAGCATTACAATATTTATGTCATACTCGGCCAGATATTGCTTTTGCTGTAAATAAGTTAAGTCAGTTCCTACATTGTCCAACAACTAGTCACTGGAGTGGAGTTAAAAGGGTCTTAAGATACTTGAAGGGCACGTTGCATTATGGATTGCATCTTGGCTACTGTGAAAGGCTGGCTCTTGTGGGATATTCAGATGCATACTGGGCATGCTGTCCCGATGATAGGAGATCGATTGCTGGGTACTGCGTCTACTTTGGTGACTCGCTTGTATCATGGTCATCCAAGAAACAAGCTGTTGTATCAAGATCAAGTACTGAATCTGAGTATAGAGCCTTAGCTCATGTGGCTTCTGAAATTACTTGGATTGAATCATTGCTGAAAGAATTCTGTTTCCAGCTGCCAGGAAAACCAATAACTTGGTGTGACAGCATTAGCACTAGTGCACTTGCCTCCAATCCAGTGTATCATGCCAGAACAAAGCACATTGAAATTGACATTCATTTTGTTAGAGACAAGGTACTGAAGAAAGAGCTTGAAATCAGAAACGTTCCAACCTCAGACCAAATTGCAGATTGTTTGACAAAGAGTATCTCTCATTCAAGGTTTCAGGTTTTAGTTGACAAACTTGGTGTGAGAATGTCACCCCTTCATTTGAGGGGTGGTGTTAAGAACCTGACCAATACTTGACTGCCTACCAGACCTCTGTACTCTGCAACTGCAGAGAATTGCTCTCTTATCATTTGATTGAAATTAGAATTCTAGAATATACTACTGAATGTAATGTGTGTACGAATTCTGTTAGAGTTTGTTTTGCCTTGCTTTCTGTGTAAGCCATGTGGCAGCATATGAGAGGGTGTAACATTTTTCTCTTTGTCAATAAATGGAATGCAAATAGCTCAGTATCATTTAAGCTAAGATTTATCAAATACCCAATTTCTCTAAAACTTATCTTGGTATCAGAGCCAAGTTCGGTGGCCCAACCAATGTCGACGAGAAACTCTCAAACTCCACTCCCAGGAACTCCGGCGAACAACCAACCACCTAATCCAGCTGCTCAAGCCTCTAGTGCAGCTGAAACATTTACCGTCAATGGCAGCACCTCACAAAATCCTGTTTACAACTACACCCAGCCATTTACTACACTGAATAAACCTTTTTCTCTCTAATTTGAGGATACTGCGAGAACACATCCGAAAATGATATGTAACAAACAAATAATAAATCAGTTGATTGCACCAAAAAAAAAACAAGTACCAATATATATATGATAATTCTTCTACAGAGACTTTACTTTAAATCCTACCGGTAGGCCTCTCAGTGCTTTCGACCTGTGAACAATTTTCGGCACGATTTTTTTTTATGACCTTATATACTGTAGCTATTTAGAGCATCCTGCAAATTTGAAAACTAAATTCAAACATGTTGCTTTCCACGAGCATAAAAAAAAATTAGTCACGCGTGTAACAAGTTTGAACTTAGTTTTCGGTACTGTAAACTATTTGGAATTTTCTGAAAATTTGTAGAATGCTCTAAATAGCTACAATATACACGGTCATTAAAAAATTCGCACCGAAAACTGTTCACAGGTCGAAAACACTGAAAGTTATACCGGTAGAGCTTAAAGTGAAGTCCCTATAAGAGAATTCCTATATATATATATATACACACATATATATAAGGAAAACAATTTCATGTATAACAACATTTTTAATACTTGGTAAATAACCAATATCGAATTGAAACCCGATACATAGTTATACTGCATTCATGAGCAATTACTTGTGAAATCAATCAGTAGACTGCTTTAAAATGATAATAAAGATTTTCACAATGGGGGAAAAAGAAAACGAAATTGCATATGATATTCACTCGATCATACAAATATAACATGTATGTATTATAATTCCTCAACAGCCTTTTTTATAATATGAACTAAACTTATTCAATCTATGATATGTATAAAAGATGCTAAAAGATACAATATTATTAAGACAATAAACTTATTTACGCTTTCACATCAAAGTGAGATATAGTACTTAAATTTTCTTTCATTTAATGCTTATTGGTGTTCCAAAAGTACCTTTTCGAAGTCCTGGAGACGAAGATGCATCGTGGGTTGACGTACAGTGTGACTTGTCAAATATATTGGGTCATATGGTATTCCCCCATTCTCTTCCCCAATCAAGATATCCTCCCTTTCGCCCAAGAAAGATTGATTGAATTATCAAAAATTTGGAGCGTGAAATGCAATGAAGTGCACTTAAATATATTTTTTAGGGGGGTATACAAATTAATATTAGCAATTCAAATAATTTATGGTTGGCTTGGTTCGACCAATAAAATGAAGTATCCAGGCTCCGTTTAGAAACAAAACAATTGGTAATATATTTAGGATTTCTACTTAGATGATCATATTTTATATTATATTCGATTTCTAATTTCTAATATGAATAGACGTGATTTCAAATTGAATATTTAATGTTTGGATTTGGTAGGAGATATGAAATAAATTGAAAAAAAAAAAAGAAGTCGTAGCAAAAAGACATAGTATTTGTCCATTTGTCCTATATAGGCAAATCCAAATCGGGCAGATCTTTACTCGGAGTAGAGCATAAACCTAAAAGAATTCAAGAAGACCATTCAAGAACAAGAAAATTACATCGTGATTTGGATTCCGATGAAACAATACATCAATGAGAAGATAGTTCGATAAGTTTGTTTATAAGTTTAGTGAATTTTTTTGTTTATTTTTCTATTTATAGAAAAGAAATATATAAATAAATAGAAACATAAATAGACCAAAACTCATCTTTTTTTACAAAATGAAAGAAAAAGAGCTCTTTTATTACAAGTTCGACAGGGCCTGCGATGAAAAAAAAAACTATAATCTACACATTGATTCTTTTTTTTCGCAATTTGTGTTGAACCGTATGCATCAAAAGATGCATGTACGGTTCCAAAGGGATACAATTTTATCCCAATCAACCAACTTTATCGAGAAAGATTACTTTTTTTAGGCCAAGAGGTTGATAGCGAGATCTCAAATCAACTTATTGGTCTTATGGTATATCTCAGTATAGAGGATGATACCAAGGATCTGTATTTGTTTATAAAGTCTCCCGGCGGATGGGTAATTCCTGGATTAGCTATTTATGATACTATGCAATTTGTGCAACCAGACGTACAAACAATATGCATGGGATTAGCCGCTTCAATGGGATCTTTTATTCTGGTCGGAGGAGAAATTACCAAACGTCTAGCATTCCCTCACGCTTGGCGCCAATGAGTTTTTATTTTTTATTTGATTTGAGAGAAAAAAAAAGACTATGCCTTCGCGATATATGAAATATGATTAAGTAGTAATAGCATGGCATTTCGAATTCAATATGAGAATTTTTTTTGTTTTCAAAATTGTTACATTATGTATCGAAAGAGTAGTATGAGATATAAATGTATTTCTAATTTTAGCTGATATATCATGAGACCCATTTCAGCATCACAAACTTTTACGAAAATAGAATTTCGTTTTTTACTTAGATATATATATATTTTTCAAATAAAAAAAACTTTGGGATTGCTAAATAACAGTCGAAATATATATATAAAGCAACAGAACCATCATAGTATTTTTTTTACTACTCAAAAAGGAAGGGTGGTTATTGGATCATTGACCTATGTGAATAGGATATACCCTATCATTTAATTTATTTTAGATTTATTCTATGTAAGGTAAAAAAAAAGGGAAAAGTGAATTCCATTATAGAGCTATATGCAATATACAAAAGATGTATACAAAAGATGCATGTACGGTTGTTCAATTCTATCTTTTTTTCTTATTATTCTTTTTCGCCTTTCATTATGCGAGATAAAATAATTTTTTATTATGTTATATCATCAGGGTAATGATCCATCAACCTGCTAGTTCTTTTTATGAGGCACCGACGGGGGAATTTATCCTGGAAGCAGAAGAACTACTGAAGCTGCGCGAAACCATCACAAGGGTTTATGGACAAAGAACGGGCAAATCTTTATGGGTTGTTTCCGAAGATATGGAAAGAGATGTTTTTATGTCAGCAACAGAAGCCCAAGCTCATGGACTTGTTGATCTTGTAGCGGTTGAATAAAAAAGAACAGAGATTTCCGCAAAAATGCAATTTGATATTTTCTCTTCTTACCAGGTTTAATATAATAACAATAAAATAAATATTGTATTCGATAAATCTATTAATAAAAAAATAATTCATAATCATCCGGTTGTGATCGATCTAAACCAACCCATTATGTATATGATTCAACATGCAAACTATTCAACAACTTATTAGAAAGACAAGACAACCAATAAAAAATGTCACAAAATCCCCCGCTCTTCGAGGGTGTCCTCAACGACGAGGAACATGTACTAGGGTGTATGTGCGACTCGTTCAGGTCATGGATTAGGCCAAAAAAAAAAAAACAATTGATTCCGTATCAGTGATCAGTAAGAGTGAATAGGATAGACTGGAAAAACACCATTCACTATCGAATCGAAAAATGAAAATATCTAAAAATCTAAAAAAGCTCTATCATATCCTTTATTGTGGTATCAAATTAATTTATGGTTGCTGTTGGTACAAATCCAATCACTTCCATTTTTCATTTAAGATGAGAAAGAATTCCCCATTGGTAGCAAATGGTATTCATTAAGCAGGG
The DNA here is from genome assembly GCF_963169125.1 of Humulus lupulus. Lineage (NCBI taxonomy): Eukaryota > Viridiplantae > Streptophyta > Magnoliopsida > Rosales > Cannabaceae > Humulus > Humulus lupulus. Next base: position 16,849,455 of record NC_084801.1, on the reverse strand, counting down.
AAATCCTATTTAAAAAGCAGAAATATTCTGTCTTTACTCTTGACTCTTGCAAGAACGGACTAACAGGGTCAGCTACTCAGCTAATCTTCATAATATAATTACATACCGTTACTGTATGAGTGGGTCTCGTTGTGAAAGACCTATTACTGGATAATTATGGGTAGAGCCAAAGAGTGTGAACTGTACAAGTTAACAATAACATTGATTAAATGAGGGAAGAGGCTCCGGTGTATAGAGAGGACCTTACCGTTTAAGAAGTAACCATAGAAACGATGGAACCCACTATACCTATTTATTATATTTACTATGTTGTACAGTATCAATACAATTTCTTATTTCTAGGTGAGAAGTCTAGAAAAAAAAATGAAAAAATCGTGGTTGGGAAGGTTATAGTAGCAAAAGCCATTGGAATTTTGATTTTATACATTGGAAGAATCCGTTTTCTTATTAATAGACTAGAAAAGGGAAGGACAATAACTGAAACTCGATCAGACAAATATAACATGTATGTATTATAGTTCCTCAACAGCCAGAGAAAGATTTAATCATATCATTGTTCGTTTTAAGAATGGACTAGAATAATTTTCATCACCAAAACTAACATGTCTGACTGATTGTGTTTTTCTTATAAAACTAGTCCATTAATAAGGTTGCCACAAATCCAACTTCCACCTTACCCCATCCCCATCAAAACTAACATCAGTCCGACTGCTTAGTTTAAATTCATAATAATCCTAACAATCGTAGATTATAGATTATAGACGCTCACCCTTAATCTCTATACTGGGAATGAATCATAGGACAAAGTACAATTTAATTTATTTCTTTTCAATTATATTTTATATTGTCTGACCATTCTGATACACAGCAAAATCATTCAATTTTCAAAACCTAAAACTGGGCACATGCATGTCATTTCCATATATAGCTACATATTTGTGAATACCTTACACCGAAGAAAATGCCAATCAGTGGCAAAGAATAATCAATTCCTACTCGGTATTCAAGAAGCAGATAAATTACCTTTAGCTCTAGCTGAGTCTCCTGTCATTGTCTGGCTCTTGCTTGCCTCTTTTGAAGCTCTCAATGACCTCAACTTGGATGACCTAATAGAATTTATTATGGGGATATTTTCCTCTTCGTCTTCATCTTGAACATTTTCATGGTCAGAATTGCTGATTGGGTCCTCTTCTTCACTTGTTTTATGTTCATCAAAAAGTCTCTTCCCCTGTACATTCTGCTGTTTACGTGGACGACCCCTTCGCCTTGCAAAAGTCCCTTCTTTTTCATCTGTAGAAATCCACCATTGGATTGAATAAGATACAAGATATTGTGCAAGAGGGGAAAAATAAATGTTGAAGCCAATATCACTAAAATCTAATGAAAGAAAATCAATATTTAGTGATAGTCAAGAAGAAATAAATAAAAAAAACCAATTCAGTTGTAAATTTTAGACCAAAGGCAGCTCAGTTAAAAAGTCCGCCAGGGGGGTGTTAAAACTTATTGAGCAAGAACAGTAGTACAAATAAGTAATAGAGAGAACCAAGGAAGTTGAACATTACCTTGGATGCCTTCAGGCTTTGCATACTTTTCATGTAACTTATCAATAAATGTGAAATAGGGGGCGCCAACCACTGGGATTTTCGTCCGTATTTACATTCTCAGTTCGTTTTTGGACATCCCTCATGCTATATATGTAGAGCAATAAAATGTCACATGCTGAAAGTATTTAAAAGACTATACCACATAAAGAAAAGCTTACATCTCCAGGATGTCAGGTGTAGGAAGTTTGGATACAAAGGGAAGCACAGAAGCTTCCAGAAAACCAAGTTGCTTTGGAGCATCTACAAAAGCATGTTCAATGCCATCCTTGACAATTTTCAAAATGTCTAATCTATGTTTGTTCCGAGCAGCACCAACAAATGTCCCGGAAAGACTGGGAAGCAAGTTCTTCACAATCTCGAAAATACTTATCGCTTCTGGAAAGCTCAACCATATAGCGAAGATAGGCCTGTTTTTTTAAAAACAAAAAATGATGTCAAAAAGAAAAGATACGATTAAAATAATAATAATAATAATAATATACACATCTGAAAATTGATGACATGGCGAGAAGATTAAGGAACTAGACCTCTTTTCAGATTACAATTTAGAAAGATAAATACAGTAACAGAATAAAAGCAGATACAATGCAAAAATTTCTTCAATTAATCATACACACATCTACATCCTCCACATATAGCATCTAGAAATGAGAGATTACAACACAAATACTTACAAGGATCCTTTTCAATACTCTAATACCATTAAGAATATGATATTTTCGGACCACAAATTACCAATTATTACTTGCATTGGATCAATATTAAAAAATATTTTGTTTTACTTGCCGAACCTTATAATATTTGAGGAACAAAGAACGATAATGATTGCTATGTAGGTACCCATGAGAGACTCAAACCTCAGTCCTTGTGGGGGCAAACCACAAGTTTGACTGTTGAGCTTTTGGATAAAAAAAATATACCTTTTTCAATGCTTCCAGAAATATTTTGGGAATATCACCATCCTTCTTTTTAAGAACAGTGATGAGATGCTTAACAATCTCCATGATACTTGCCCCATGCATAACAAAATGAGAAATTATTTCTGGACCAAGATACTCCTGCATATTAAATGAATGTCGAATATATACTGTTTAACATAACATCAAGCAACGAACAGTAATATATAGTGTTTAACATTTGTATACATCTAACACCATCGCCTCAGCGCCTTCTCACATCATGAAAGGAAATTTCTCATACATCAAAAAATAACATTGTAGATTCACCTTAGAAACCGAATTACTAGCAACCAACTTTGCAGCAGCGATCATAACACAACATCTGTTTGTGTCCTCAACATACTCCTTGTTAACATCATCATCTTCTGTCTCATCTGTGAAAAGATTTTGCATGCAACCAAGAGTTCTTAAAGTGCAAAACCAATCGGCATAATGTAGCAAAGTATGTTTTCTGAGTTAAACCAATGTCCAAAAAACAGATGTTCTGAAGTTTTACTTTCCTCTTTCAGAAGAAAGAAGCCAATTCTAAGTACAACGGAGGAAGTAAAATATAGAGTAGCCAAACAACGTACCTGAAATATTAAGTTGTTGCTCACAAAGCTTCCAAAACTTTTGGAGAATTGCCTCATCTGGACAATATCCTAACCTTTCCAGCTTTGTTGAGGAAAAATTAGTCTTTCTGAACATAAACCACGATTCTGCAAGTATGGTACAAACCTTGGGCACAGACAATGCATAATTAGACAAAATTTGAACAATAGTCATTATAATAGATTTAAAATGAAGCTTCAGTTCAGATGTCATAATATCAAGGGAAAAATACTTACCCTGCTGGCTAGAAGGTTACCATAATTAACTTCTCCCTCCGAATGAGGGCTGTTAAGAAAATACTCTAGGTTGTTAAACAAAGTAGTTCGTTTAGATAGTAAGGAAGACAACGATGCCTCTGATACCACCTCACTACTTATGATCGATTTTAGACAGCAGGCCAAATGAATATACATGTTAAGAAGCAGAAAACAGACAACCTGAATGATAATGAGCACCAAGATAATTAGTAACTTACAAATAAAAAGTTGGAACAATACAGTTTGTAATTCTAACACAAGCTACAACTTACTCACCTCATCATCCAAGTTTCTAAATTTTTGTAGAGTCCTCACTATATCTTCATATAAGCTCTCAACTGGCACATCCCTTGACAGCTGAAGTTCATACAACCTTTTCAAATTTACAAGAAGGGAATACTCATCGCCACCATCCTGCAATTCTAAGACCATGTCATTTTCATATCATTGAGTGATTTTCAGTTTCTTCTTATGGGGTTAGGAAAGCAAAGTGCATACCGCAACTTCTTTTATTGCGGCTTTAACCTTAGCAACAATCTCATCTTCAACTTCCCTCAACTTAGAACGAGCAAAATCTTGTAGCTCCCCTTGACTCTCCGTAGAACAAAAGTTAATAGCCTTCACACAAGATCTTAATGCTTCCTTCTCACCATGTTTGAAATATGCATCTTTCATGAGCTGGAGGACATTTTTAAAATTCTGGGGGGAGGAACAAAACCATAAAAGCACCCAGCTTTTGATAAGATAATCTAAAATCAATTAAAAGTAAGTAAGAAAAAGAAAAACCAATGCCCATCTGTTCTTGCCTCGTCAGAGAATAAAGCTCAAGATTCATATGCACAATAATTTCAACTAGCGATGGTATTTTCGATTTGTCAGCCATGAACTTGCGTAAAAGCAATGGGTAGTTCTTCATCATAGCAACAGTAACATCCCTTCTGTTGTGTTCAAATATTTCCTGAATAAAGACTTACCATTATGAGAAGTTGGTCCTGTAAACCCAAACACATGGCTACAAAATTTGAAGAAAGCATGTGAAATATTACATCTAAAAGTCCTTCCTAAACCATACACTTTCTAACTAGCAAAAAAATTCACATTTAGATAAACAAACTAAAATAAACTTTCCTCATCAAATTTATAAAAGCAGAATTGACATTTAGAGAATCATTATCATAAAACATGAACTTGTGGATAAAAACTTTTGAATGGAACTTCTTCAGTATAAAAGGCTGCAAATGAAAATTTCAAAAAACCATTATAAATGATAATTGATATTAACTAACTTTTTGAGAATTAAAATTTAACAAAATAAAAACCAATTTATAACTCACTTTCTGAGCTTTATTGTAATACAGCTTGCGGGTATCAGTTGCAGGTACTATTCTCTCTCCAACAGCCTTTTTGACAGATGCACTAAGAAGTCGTACTAAGTTGGTTCCATCCTCATCAGTAAGCTCAACTAAAGGATTTTCATCCAAAAGCATAGATATAATACACTTCCAGTCCTGCAAGCACAAACTACATCCTATGAAAAAATAACAAATTACAAAGAAAGTCAAGAATTAGCTCTTTTTCTTCCTTTTTTAATTTGATCCTATAGTTGATCCAGCTATAAAAAGATGAAATCAATTAATTATATAATTACATCTTCTCACCACTAAAAGGTTCACTACACTTGTAACACAAACATGTATTTACAATTTGTACCATGCTTTACTTTTAGGTCATCTTTTTTATTTTTACTCAAGTCTATCTCAACTACAACTCAGGTTAAAATTCAATTTATAAGAAACTGCCTCTATACTTTGAGGATAACAAAATCTGTCAGTTGAAGCACTCAGCCTGAGGCTGCTAGTAGTGGTCAAGTGTGACAACTTCCTCCCTCCTGAATTCTAACCTCTTACTATAGGTCGGTCTAGAAGCTAATACCTTCATGGCCTTCATGTACTCCCCAAACATCATCAATCACGTAATTGCTTAGAATTTGATCAGTGGAGAATTCTCTCAGTATCTGCAACATTCTGCCCAGATGGACCTCAGAAGAGTTGCTTCCTTCACCTGGAAAGAATATGTTTTGAACAAAAGTACTGTATACATGAGAAGACAGATAAATTGAGTCAAACGAATATAATCTAGGTAATGATGAAATGTTTCGCACCAGATTGGGAGCAATTAAACTTTTGGGCAATCAAGTGATCATACACTAATGCTCCGATGGCATGCCTGATTTCTGGCGGCTCGTCAATAAGCAAGTCGTATAATGGACCCAAATCATCATCAGGTAGAAGTTGATGTCTACACCATACATTAATCTCAAGGAGAATCATTAATCTAGTACTTGACTAATAAGTTTGCAAAGATTTAATCATAAATTACCTTAAGAGTTGTTTTACAAGGCCTATTGCACATACAGCTACAGTATTGTCAATGTCATCAGCAAGCTCAATCATCCGATTGGAAAATCTTTCAGTGAATAGACCAAGAGTCGGCACATTATCATCCTCATCGTACAGCTTTTGCAATGAAAGGACAGAAGCTTTTCTGACACCAGCATTCTTAAGATAATGTAAAAAAAAAGTGATAAGCTAGGCTTGTCAAGCAGCAGATAAGCATGAATAGAAAATTCGTTCACAATTAATTAGAAATTTAAAACTCACTTTGTCATTTAGTGTCCAACCAAGATACTTTAAGTATAAATCCTGCAAGAACAGAGAGGGGTAGGACAAAATCCATACACCCAAAGACTCTATGCAAGACATTCGAATATTTGGATCCATGTTTCGATAACGGTGCATAAATAACCTTCAAAAGAGCAGCATGATTTAGTTTAAAATTCCTGGGGAAAAAAAATAGAAGTATAGCACTTTTTTTTAAATATATCAGAGACTTTACCAAAGTATTTAATTTTTAAATTCCTTAAGCTTAATTTGGAAAATCTTACCCGGTGAAAATTTTGCGCATCATCTCCTCTAGCATTGTTATCTTGTCATGAGTCACTGAAAACCTTGTGCTTAGTGACTCAACACGAGGTCCCTCGGCTCTTTTCTTTTTTTCAGCATCTAACTGCCTACGAGTTGTTTCACGTTGAGCACTGAGGACATCAGCAATAGCTATGAAGGATGTGACGAGTTGAAGTCCCATAATAGAAGCAACTTGACGATAGACTCTTGGAGGAGTGCCGCATAGTGTGGAAATGAGCCAAGTTCAAAGAGAGTAAGCTACATGAAGGGTTTGGCTTCAAATTTAAACTACAATTATTTGAGTACTAACCATGACAAAGCTATTATATAGTCCATGCACTTGTCGAACAGAACCTGATCAAAGAGAGGGCCATGTTGACTCTCATGTACCAATCTTTCCCAGAATAACTGAAGATTATCTTTGAAATTCTTAAACTCCTTTTTTGAGCTTTGGTAATCTTCAACTTCCCCCTAAGGTTCCCAAGAGTCGAGCAAAACTTTGGGTACAAAATTCAATGAAAGATTTATGGTTCCAAAATATTTAAATTATGCGAGGACATATTTAAAAAGAAAATTGGGAAAAAAAAGAGTAATAATAACAAAGCATTGCAGGATACTCGCCTAGCAAGCTCGACCAGTGCAACAACAACATCATCGACATCAATCTCATCTAGAAGTTCGCCTTTTATAGTATATATGGCACCACATGCCTGTAGAATTATAAGTATCATCAATCAAAAACTCATGGAAACAGTAAAGAAGTGCTAATCTAATAAGTTTTTATTTTCTTATACAAGCAGGTGACATTCCAACTAAAGAATGAAAGGCAAACCTACTTCAAGTTATTTAACTTTTCAGTATAAGACCTGTATTTGTCCCTGAACAATTAAAAAGAAAATATATTACTCTCATTTTGAAATTTATTCAAGTAATTTCTAGGAACTTCCAGATTACCTTAAAGAGCATTGTCAAGAGTACAACCATTGCAGATTTTGAATCCGTTTCATATTGCTCGACCCACAGCTTGACTGTTTGGCTAACATGCTTTCCATTGCCTTCGATAACCTCTGCCCAAAAATAAATAAAGTAATATAACTATATTTGTCAAATCTACACATCAGATCCCACAAAGCGTGGTTTCTGTATATACAAATTATTCAAATACGTTTTTGAGCAAAAGTTTATTCTGCCAATATAGTTACCCTCAAAGATCAAACTTTTCTTAACTCTCCACATCCAGCAGTACCGTTTATAACAGCAATTAACATTCTAGCGATAGTTCTCGACTTTCTAAGAAAAGTAGTATGGAATTCGCACTTACTAACATTCCAATTGAAACTGAAGTCACAAATTTCCCAAAAATGTTGTTTGTATTCGCTAATATGCGACTGGAAAGATTTTCCAGAACAATCAATTAATTACGAAAATGAAAAGAAAAAAAATCACATAGTTGCTCGCACTTTCACAATAAGTGCATTGAAGTGCTAGTAACAAGAAATCACGCTGAACTAGAATCTAAAACCTGAACATGTAATTTTCTTATAAAAGTGTAAAAGTCTAGGGTTTAAGGCAGTAACCAAAATTACCAATTAAGTTATGAGCAGTGGGTTCCTTGACAATTTATTATTATTATTATTTGTTTATTATTTTAACTACTGCCTTTCCTTTATTTTTGTTTTAAAGTCAAAAATCCTTGCGTGAAAGTCTAAAACCCTAGTGACCACCAAGTTTCAGAGCCTCTCTTCTCTTTCTTTCTCACTCTCGCCATTTCAATGGCGGAACATCAACTCTCCAAGACGTTCCCTGTAAAACCCAAGCTCAAACCTAAGCCCAGGACCCAGAAACAGACTCCAGAATCCAAATACTGGTCTTCCTTTAAGTCTCAACAAATCCCTAACCTCATCTCCTCCATAACATCCCTCACTTTCTCATCCACTCCCGCTCGCCCTTTCGCCGCCACCCACTCCGCCTCTCTCACCATCTTCAGCTCCCAAACGTTCTCTACCACCACCACGATTTCCTCCTTCTCCGATGTCGTTACGTCCGCCTCGTTTCGTTGCGATGGTCTCCTCATCGCTGCCTCTGATCTCTCGGGTCTCGTTCAAGTCTTTGACATCAAGGGGCGAACCCCGCTTCGTAAGCTTCGCTCCCACACGCGCCCAGTTCGATTCGTCCAATATCTAATCGCCGATAAGCTCCACCTTGTATCGGGCGGCGACGACGCTCTCGTTAAGTACTGGGACGTCGCCGGAGAAACCCCAATTTCTGAAATGCGGGGCCACAAGGACTACGTCAGGTGCGGTGATTGCTCGCCTGTGAGCTCGGAGATGTTCATCACCGGCTCCTACGACCACACCGTCAAACTCTGGGACGTGAGAGTGGCCGATTCAAAATCGGCTATCAGTATAAACCACGGAAATCCGGTCGAAGACGTAATATTCTTGCCTTCCGGAGGGCTAGTCGCGACAGCGGGCGGAAATTCTGTGAAGATTTGGGACATAATTGGAGGTGGGAAGATGTTGTGTTCGATGGAAAGTCACAACAAGACAGTGACCTCGCTTTGTGTGGGAAAGATGGGGAAAGATAGCGGAGAGGAGTCTCAGCAATATAGAATCATGAGTGTTGGTCTTGACGGGTATATGAAGGTTTTTGATTATGCCAAGATGAAGGTCACTCATTCAATGAGGTTTCCAGCCCCACTAATGTCAGTGGCATTTTCACCAGATTGTTCGACGAGGGTCATCGGAACATCAAATGGGATAATCTATGCAGGGAAGAGGAAGACCAAGGAGGCTGAAGAGAAGAAAGATTTGAGGGGTTTCATGGGTTTCATGGGTTTTGGAACGGTGGAGGAACCTCAGGTAAGGGCGTTGAAGTCTTCTTACGTCAGATACTTCCATAGAGGGCAAGGAGAGAAGCCAGCCGAGGGAGATTACTTGGTTATGAGGCCAAAGAAAGTGAAGTTAGCAGAGCACGATAAGCTATTGAAGAAGTTCAGGCATAAAGAAGCTTTGGTATCTGTATTGGGGAGTAAGCATCCAGATAATGTCGTGGCAGTAATGGAGGAATTGGTGGCGAGAAAGAAGTTGTTGAAATGCGTTTTGAATTTGGATTCGGAGGAGCTTGGATCTCTGTTGATGTTTTTGCAAAGGTATTCGACAGTACCAATTTACTCAGCATTGTTAATGGGGTTGACTAAGAAGGTTCTTGAGCTGAGAAGTGAGGACATTAAAGCCTCTGGACCTTTAAATGGTCATATTAGAAACCTCAAGCGTTCTGTGGATGAGGAGATTCGGGTACAACATTCTTTGCTAGAAATACAGGGTATTATTTCTCCTCTATTAAGGCTTGCTGGAAGAAGATGAAGATTTGATTAGATTTTTTCTCTTATAGCTATGGGAACTCTTCCAACTCTTTTACTTGCTGCATGCTTTTTTGGTCAGTTTTCTTTCTCCCATTTTACAAGGGAATTTCGACAATTTTGTTTAGTGGGTTTAACTCGTGCAACTTTATATCTTCTTTGGTAATTGTTCTCGTGTGGATAGGGATATTGGCTTTCTTTTCGTTTTTTTCCCTGATAACAACCGAGAAATATTATACAAATCACATCTGTATGTTTAGTCATGGTTTTAAATTTAATCCATGAATTCAAGGTACTACTAGAATTTCATATGATATGATGCCTGGTGTGTTTATGGATAGACCAGACCTCATTCATAGGAAGACTTGCAATTTGAATTGTTGATGAGCAAAATAACGAGTTTAATTACGTTCTCAAGGAAATCAACCTTGTCAGAGGCACCAGCACCACTCTTAAGAAGGCCCAGCTCTTCATTAATCTCCATATTGGACACTTGGATTCAGCATTTTCAGCCCTACTTTTTGCTTTACATATCCTCACCTCAGAATCTGCAATAACATTTTCCATTTCATTGATTATGCAACATAGAGCATTAAGCTCTTCCTGACTACCATCTGCAGAATACTTTGCATTCAGCAGCAGAAACTCAGATTCTTTCAGCTCTTTATCAAGCAATCTGACCTTTTCACCCAAAGTAAAGGCTTTTGAATTGGCAAGAATTATTTTATCTTCAGCATCTCTCAATTTGGATTTTAGGATGTTTGTCTATGCAACGAGCAAGTCATTAAATTTTGCATTGCTCCTTTCCAGCTTGCTCAAAGAATAACAGAGTTCAAAAATAATAATATTTGTTCTAGATTCTGAGAACATATAACATTCTCATGACACAACATAGAATTTTCATATTTCTTTATATTTGCTTGCTGCTTTCTCAGAAATGGCTCTCTGTTTGTGCTATCTAATTTAGATATTGCTAAGTCAAATTTACTAACAATGACATGCTATGCAAAATGTCTTTGGATTTGGATTGCATCGAATGCTCACATATTAAAGTCATAGCTGAGATCTCAGCTTCAAGAGCAGACCTTTTGGATTTGGATTGATTAGCCAGAGACAAATGAGTTCTCAGATTTTACAAAAGCATTGATTTAGTTATTATAATTGGATTAGATGTTTATAAAACTAAAAAAATTAAGGTGATGAACTTGAGATCTCCAATACGGATAGTTGGTGCGAGTGAGGCGAAGATTCAAGGCCGCCATGTTTGCAGGGTAGACAAAAGCAGCTGCTGGATTCACTGGTGGAGCCAGAGGAGGGGGAGGAGGGACCACGGGTGCAGTATTCTCTGGAGGATCGACAATAGGAGAGGGAGTCATAGAGGTAGACACCATGAAAGAAGCTTCACGAGAAATGAGGGTGAATTTGGGATTGGTGGTGAGGGAAAAAGAGCCGAGGGCACTAATACCAGTGGAGAAAATGGAAATGAATGGAAAAACTCACCCATTCTTCATTGAGCTTATTTAGATATATATATGTTACAATGGAAATTAGAAATTAGAGACTAACAACAAATCTGTTGTAAATTGTAACAGACCTAACAAATCATAATAAATCTCCTAACTGAGTAACTAATTCCAGGTTCTGATACATGCATAACACTTTAAGTTTTCAATGTAGGAATGTTGTCTTAACATCCTGCTGTTCTGACTCCAACTCAAATTGATTCTCATATTTCTTCATAATGACATGATATATATATTAGTACAAAGTTCAATAAACAAGTTCAACTCAAGTTCATAATGAAGAAGGTTACTCTGTGTCGTTCCAAGATAGAAACAAATAATATGCATTCAAAATCTCTTTTCAGCAACTACTTTATACCCAGATGCGTTTTTTAGTTGTTTCATTCTAATTAATTCAAAATAGACTACTAAGTTTCTTATATCCTTTTCTGTTCTGCTTTTGACCTTACTATTCTGAGCATCAATTGTAGTTTGAGCGGCACATATAATGATACAAGGGCCACCATCAAAATGTTCTGTCATATCAAAAACTTTAGAATCCTTCCATGCACAGTTTACTTCAAGGCATCTATTTCAGCTTTTTCATTGCTGGCTATCATCGTGTCTTGGACTTTGCCTCAAATCGTTCAAAGATGTTTCAAGTGAATAGGATTTTCATTTTTTCTCAAATTCTTCCTCAAGCTCTCTGGTAAATTCGCTTGCCCTGCAAAATATTTATGCACTTTTAAGCAAATTAAACTACGTGAACCACTAGCATATATTACAGTTAAGAGCTCATTCACTTTCAGCAACACATAACAGATAAGCACCAGCTGAAGCTAATTTCTGTAGCTTATTATAGAGCTTAATCATTTTAATTGAACTAAAGCACAGAGATTTGTTTTGCCACCTTGTGCATGGAAAGATGTTTGCTTTGTCTAATTGCTTTATATGTATAAGCTGCTATGAAAGCTTTATTTGGTATGCTGCTATGCTATTAAGTATGAAAAACCAAACTAACTTGCTGTGTTTTGTTCTCCATAATCAACTTGCCATCCTTTCAAAACATACAACAATTCTGTAACCCTGAAATGACAAGAGCATTCAAATCCCAGGAATCAGCGTGAGAAACAAATACACCTAACTAAGTATACCAACAGAAATACCCAACTTAACTAACTTCTCTTTCTATACATATAACTCTGAGCTTTAAAAATTTGAGGCATGCTATACAACTTTTTAGAAAAGGTTTCTGATTCATGACCAAGACCATGCATGGTAGCTGCATATTATTATAGAAAGCATTATTCATGGCAAGTTTGTGACCAGAGAGTTCTAAGATTGTATAATAAATTACAAATTGTTATGACGCCATGATATATTGACACAATTAAAACAAAAAAGTCTCTCTCAGTCTCATATTTTCATCTTCGTACAAAATGGCAGAGAGATTTTCTTTACTTGGGAAGAAGGTGGAATTAATGGCAAGCGAATTGGCTAATTCCATTCATAAGAATGATTTTGGTGATATGAATGATGATAAATATCAGGTATTCATGGCTGAATCACAAGACAAGTTTCAATGATGGGAATGGAGTTGTGGCTGCCACTCTTGAAAATCTTGATAAAGAAATCATTGGGTCTTTGTTGCCAACTAGGCCATCTTATGTACGATGTGTCCTCGAATGCAAGGCTGTTGCTGTACGGAATGTGGAATCTTTTCAAGCAAGTACTCAAAATTCTAGTGCATCACCATCACCAGCACCAGCAGAAAAAGCATACTATTGTTTGATTGAAAAAACAGAGATTCATGCTGATGATGACGATGAGTATGATGATGACGAGGGAAGAATGGACATAATTTTTGACATGTTCTTGAAGGAAGCTCTGTGCCTCAAATCCAGTTGTACTTATCCGGCTCTATCTCTATCAGAATTCCTCATAAACAATGAGCTACAAGTAATTCAGAACGGTGTTGAGGAGTCAAAGAAGCAAGTGGATGATCTTAAATATAAAGTGGATGCAGTGATGATACAATTCCTATCTGAAAAGCCAGAAGAAGAGCAAGAGGAACAGAAGTTGCAGCAATATCAGCCAGCATTACAAGATTGGACAAAATTAGCAATAGCAGAATATATGTATAGTTTCTCTGCTTCTTCTTAATTAGTTAGTTGACATCAGCCATGTACTAGATATTTTATTTTGTCATGTTTAATTCTAGAAATTGATTATGATGTACATACTAGTCAATAGTACTTACTGGCCAGTTAACATGCTATTTTTGAATTCTTCAGCTGGTTTACATTGATAAAACTAGTACTTTATTCTAAAACAAAATGAACATATTGGTATGTGTTAGGAAATTTTTTCCAGATGTTTGCCTCTTTGCTCTCAATTACTAGATGAAGAAAGATAGATATTGCAGTGTTACTAGATGAAGAAAGATAGATATTGCAGTGTTACAAAATGAACAGATTGGTCTGTGTAAGGAAATTTTTTCCCGTTTGTCTCTTTGCTTTCCAATACTAGATGAAGAAAGATATTGCAGTAGTGTGTGCCATTAATTTAGACTAATCTTTCTAACCATATTAAAAATAGAATTGTCTTATTACTTAGATATATGTAAGTCCTGCAGATTTGAAAAATACATGTGATACAACATAGTGTATTCAACACAAGGGGACACACAAAAGTATATGTTAAAATTTTCTTGAATTGAAAAACATAGTGGGAATTAGTCCCACGTTGGTAATGAGAGGGTTTTGTCCACCTTCTTGGCCTATATAAAAAAACTTGGTATTTTATACATCAAAATCCTTTATTTTAAGGTATTATAAATATATTTTATCTTAAGGTATTATAAATATATTAATTATATTTATATCATGTGATTAGGTAAAAGTTTTATGCTCCTAGGCGAAGTAATCATGTTATTATGGGAGTGTTCATAGATTGCCAGCAACATGTAGGACAAGAGTGTCCCTGATAAGGATTATCAAATGATATGATCATCTTCCAACTTAACTGCTTTTATTAATTTTAATATATCAAATGATATGATCATCTTCCAACTTACCTGCTTTTATTAATTTTAATATATACATGACAGTCATAAATTTATGCTTCATGAAATGAACTAAATGAATGTTATGCTCATTGTGCTCTCTTTTTGGTAAGATACACACAAAAGGAACATTGCTCTTCCTTTAGGAACTTTATCTATGTGTATTGTACATATAAATTTTATAAGGGCACTAGTATCCAAGCAAATTAAGCATAACATTCGAAAAAGAGGTTTTGTATTTTCTAAAATATATTTATAGGGAATTTCTCGTATAAGCTTCACTTTAAGCTATACTGGTGGGGCTTTCAGTGTTCTCGACATTTGAATAGTTTTCGGCGCGATGTTTTTTTATGACCGTGTATGTTGTAGCTATTTAGAGCATCGACGCGATTTTTAGAAAATTCTGAATAGTTTACAGTACTGTTTAATACCCAAATCGTGACAACCACTAAACGGTGATTGTAGTATAATCGGGCGGTCGATCCACAATGAGGTAACCTAAAATCAAAAGATTAGTAGAAAATAACACAAAAAGTTAATAACATGAAAATAAATAAAAAATGGAAATGAAAAGAGATTTGAGATTTTGGTGTTGTCTTTTTGATGAAATAATAAAATGAGATAAGTGAAATAAAAGTAACGTGTAATCAAGAGTTTGGGAAATATAAATGTTTCAAGAATCATCTATATGCTTGTTTGGTTACTTAGTTACTTGATTTACAAAAATACACAAGTAAATAGTTCACATCCCAACATTTACTTGAAAAATCTAATATTAAAGCCCATATCATTTTCTAACAAAAGTTCATTTGAGTTATAAAGTTCTTTACTTTAGGAGCACAATGTTAATCTTATGAAAAATCTAAAAATGACAAAATACCTAAGGGCAATAATGCAATAGAAGACTAGACATAAAATTATGTATCAATATTACTTTTACTAATTAGAAGCACATAAAAATAGCATGACTAATCCTATATACTATTAGCACAAGTAAATAAAGATAACAAAATAGAGATGGTGATAAAAGAACATAAATAACTTAAATACATTACATTAAGAACATAGTAAATCAAAGTAGTAAAATAACATCACTAGCATATGGAATCATCCTTAACATTCTTAGGAAGATTAAGCCATTATGCTCATGATTCTCACAAAATTCTAAGAAGAAAATATGAGAAGAAAGTGAGTAGAAATTTTGCTATAGTTTCTTTACTCTAAAAATTACATTCCTATGTGAAAGAAAGAGTCACTATTTATAGAGAGAGAAAATGACTAAAAGGAAATTAAACAACAAATGGGGTTACACAATAAATCTAAAATATTAATAATAATAATAAAAAAAAGAGCTTTGAAGCTCAAAATAGGAGGTCTATGGCCCAAAGTGCATCAAAGATTGGGCTGAAAGGGTTTTGGCAGCTGAAAGTTTGACCCAATCCACAACCAATAAGGAGGCGCCACGTGGTGCGGCTGGGCAAGGAAAGGAGAGGGTTGAACCGGGTCAGGAGGTAGGTCGATGGGCTGGGATGCTGGAGGCTCGCGGGTCATGCGGGCCGGGTTCGCGGGTCAGATTGCTGGAGAATCTGGGAGCTGGGCCGGTCAGGTGGTGGGCTCCAGGCGGCTAGGCTTCTCCTTCAGTTGGGTCAGTTGCTAAGAAACAAAACAAGTTACTCCTTAAAAATGCCATTTTTAATTTAATTCTTTTACCTTTTCCCTTTTTTCTTTTCTTTTGCTTTTATTAATGTCAAAATACAACATACTTTATACAAATTAAATTAAAATTAATATTTTCCATTAAAGAAATATATCAAAATAAATTTAAGAAAATATTAATTAAAACTTTAAGCTTAGTAAAATATCATTTTTAAGTACTAAACAAGTACTGAAAACTAGGTTCAAACATCTTCTTGCACGCGTGACTAATTTTTTTCATGCGCGTAGAAAACAATATGTTTGAACTTAGTTTTCGTTACGGTAAACTATTCGGAATTTTTTGAAAATTTGCAGGATGCTCTAAACAATTACAATATACACTGTCACACAAAAAAATTCGCGTAAAAAATTGTTCACGAGTTGAGAACACTGAAGAGCCCCACCAGTAGGGCTTAAAGTGAAGCCCTATAGGAGAATTGTTATATATGTATCTGTGAGTGTGTGTCTTGCCAAAAAGAGAACACAAAAGGGGGTGTTTGGTATGGGGTAAAGTAAAAGTAAGCATGTGAATCAAATTTTAAGAGAGTAAAGTTAATAATTTGTGTGAGTCCCACATGTATTTTAATGGTAAAGTGAACTCTTTTGTACACAAGAGTTTAATATTACTTTTATCCTAAATCCTTTAAACTTTCCAATGCAACTCAAATACTCAAAACAAACACTCCCGAAGAGCATACATTTTCATATAAAAATAATGACATCTCATTAAGAATAAGAATGAACTCACAAAGTTCTTAATTAAGTAAGGCCCCCAATTTCACCTTCAAGTCCCCCTCTGAGTTCCTTGGTTGATAATCCCCTGCAAATTTTAGCTGATCATATTCATACTAATGATCTTGCTAACTTAATTACTTTATTTTCTAAAGGGTACTAGAAATAACACTCACAATGCTATGTGGCGAAACATTTTGAGTCTTCAATAGTAAGGCTGCTTCACCACCATTAACGCCTATTTCTCTCTGCAATATCAATTTGGGTATCGAGAGAGTCTTGTATTGTGAGGAAGAAGACGTTTACCATTGTTCCAATCCAAACCATTTGGTTCTTTTGAATACCAATCAATTTTTCAGTTGTATGACCTCATAATAATTTTATCAATGAGATTGCATTTTTTCAAAAAATAAAAAAAACTGATAAAATAATATTTTTAATTAAAATACCCGACTTTCCTGATTTTTTTTTGGGATATTATTGTTGAGGAGAACTATTCAAAATTGGTTGTTGTGATGTTAATATATAACAAACTAGAAGACAGTTCTAAATCGAAGTCTTTGTAACAAAATAATAAAAATATCTTCCTTTCCTTATCATCATTGCATGTCACATAATATTCTGACACAACTTTTGGTCTCTACTCCTAATCAGTGACTATGACAATGGAGCCTTCACCATTGGAATCCATGAGCGATGATGTACTGATCAAAATATTATCTTCATCATCTCTACTTGACTCGAGATACATAGTACAGATTGGACTGGTTTGCAAGCGTTGGTCGAAGCTCATCACTACTAATTCCGAATATCTCAAACGCATCATCACTCAACATCGATCAACACCACCTTATACTCTATTCCTAAGACACTCTACTTCTTATGATCATCGAGATTTTTTCTAC
The DNA here is from genome assembly GCF_963169125.1 of Humulus lupulus. Classification (NCBI taxonomy): domain Eukaryota; kingdom Viridiplantae; phylum Streptophyta; class Magnoliopsida; order Rosales; family Cannabaceae; genus Humulus; species Humulus lupulus. The sequence goes on along the minus strand of NC_084801.1, from coordinate 16,831,822 downwards.
GAGGAAAGATTATTAGTCTAAAACTCTTGGACCATCTTCTCCAAGAAATCGAGGGCTCTTCACCAAATCAACAACCAACTTTCATCAATCACGACATACACACATCTGACTCCCACGAATGAGATCATCTCATCGAATCGAGATTTGTTACTTGTTCGTCGCCATCAACGCTTCTACGTATGCAATTTGGTTACAAGACAATTAGTTGATCTTCCTACCATCCCTTGTCTCTTCGAAAAATTATTACTTAAAAGTTTGACCTGCGGATTAGTTTTGGATGATGGCTCGAAGAAATCATCATCATTGGAGTGTAGTCACTATCATGTGGTGATGTTGCCGATCCAACCTGAAGATAATCTCCTTATCCATGTGGCCATATTTTCTTCTAAAACTCGAAAATGGATAGTCTCAAACATCAAACTCCCAAAGTTATCATCAGAATTTTATAAATTCGATGTTGCACCAGTTGTTGTCAATGGAAATGGAAGTTTATACTAGACATTTTCAGGGTTTTCTACGATTGTGGGAGGAGTTATTGTTTTTGATCTCTTCAAGATGCAATTTCGATTCATTAAAATGCCCTACGTGATACCAATGAGAAATAAAGTGACTCGTCTTGGAGTGGTTCGAGGGCAACTGCGTCTGGCTACCACTTTTCCTCCTCCTCTTGAAGAGTCCAACACCATTGTTTTGAAAGTTTGGGAGCTTAATGGTGATGAGAATTGGGATTTGGTGCACGATGTTAGTATCACATTAATGGTGGACGATGGAACTGTTCTAAAGTATTGTTATGTGATTGGTTTAATACCTAATCCAGAAGAGGATGATGATGGTGATGAGTTTGTGTTTCTATGCCACCACCATAATGATAATGATATTAATGGGCCATACAAATACAAGATTGGACAAGATAAATTTCAACAGGCTTATGAACTTCCAAATCCAACAAGGTTGATGAGTGTTAATCCCTTCATCTTCACTCTTGTTCATCCTCTCTTCCCTACCAAAATTCCTCCTATGCTTCCACCTTGATTGTCTTTTTAAGTTTATTCAACTTTATTATATTGGTTATGGATGGCATTAATTTGTTTGATTTTATTGTTTTAGTGAAGTATTAACTGGTTTTTATTTTAGTTTACGAAGGATCGATATATGCTTAATTAGTTTACTTCAAGGAATTGAGAAGCCAATCTTTTCATTTCATGACATGCAAATCAAAGGCATAACAAAACTAAGCAAATCTCATTGCACTTTGCTATAATTGACATGTAATTTTTTTTACTCTATTTAACGTGGGAAGAACATGTGTACTCTGCTAATTTTGGGTTAGTGATAGAACTATAATTAACTTAAACATGGTGACCCGATGATAGGAGATCGATTGCTGGGTACTGCGTCTACTTTGGTGACTCGCTTGTATCATGGTCATCCAAGAAACAAGTTGTTGTATCAAGATCAAGTACTGAATCTGAGTATAGAGCCTTAGCTTATGTGGCTTCTAAAATTACTTGGATTGAATCATTGCTGAAAGAATTTCGTTTCCAGCTGCCAGGAAAACCAATAACTTGGTGTGACAACATTAGCGCTAGTGCACTTGCCTCCAATCCAGTGTATCATGCCAGAACAAAGCACATTGAAATTGACATCCATTTTGTTAGAGACAAGGTACTGAAGAAAGAGCTTGAAATCAGATACGTTCCAACCTCAGACCAAATTGCAGATTGTTTGACGAAGAGTATCTCTCATTCAAGGTTTCGGGTTTTAGTTGACAAACTTGGAGTGAGAATGCCACCCCTTCGTTTGAGGGGTGGTGTTAAGAACCTGACCAATACTTGACTGCCTACCAGACCTCTGTACTTTGCAGCTGCAGAGAATTGCTCTCTTATCATTTGGTTGTAATTAGAATTCTAGAATATACTACTGAATGTAATGTGTGTAGAATTCTGTTAGAGTTTGTTTTGCCTTGCTTTCTGTGTAAGCCATGTGGCAGCATATGAGAGGGTGTAACATTTTTCTCTTTGTCAATAAATGGAATGCAAATAGCTCAGTATCATTTGAGCTGAGATTTATCAAATACCCAATTTCTCTAAAACTTATCTTGGTATCAGAGCCAGGTTCGGTGGCCCAACCAATGTCGACGGGAAACTCTCAGACTCCACTCCCAAGAACTCCGGCGAACAACCAACCACCTAATCCAGCTGCTCAGGCCTCTAGTGCAGCTGGAACGTTTACCGTCAATGGCAGCACCTCACAAAATCCTGTTTACAACTACACCCAACCATTTACTACACTGAATCAGCCCTTTTCTCTCTAATTTGAGGATACTGCGAGAACACATCCGAAAATGATATGTAACAAACAAATAATAAATTAGTTGATTTCACCAAAAAAAAAAACAAGTACCAATATATATATGATAATTCTTCTATAGAGACTTTACTTTAAATCTTACCGGTAGGGCTCTCAGTGCTTTCGACCTGTGAACAGTTTTCGGCACGGTTTTTTTTTATGACCTTATATACTGTAGCTATTTAGAGCATCCTGCAAATTTGAAAACTAAATTCAAACATGTTGCTTTCCACCAGCATAAAAAAAAATTAGTCACGCGTGTCACAAGTTTGAACTTAGTTTTCAGTACTGTAAACTATTTGGAATTTTCTGAAAATTTGTAGAATGCTCTAAATAGCTACAATATACACTGTCATAAAAAAAAATTGCACCGAAAACTGTTCACGGGTCGAAAACACTGAAAGCTACACCGGTAAGGCTTAAAGTGAAGTCCTTATAAGAGAATTCTTTTATATATATATTGTTATCCAAAAAAATTGGCATTGATGACGTGGCAAGTGATTCCTGGACACGTGGCTGACATCTGGAGGAACTCTGTTAGTGTATCGACCAGAAGACGTATTAGAAACAGTAAGCAGCCCAGTCTTACCTGCGACCAGTCTGATCGATGGTTCCGCATGCAATGTAATATTACTGTAAAGATCTTTGTAAATCCCGAATTTAACTCACACAATCTCCTGAATATCAGGTTATTTAGGAGAGAATATCGGCAACTAAATCATGTAATCCCCCTTGAGCCTATAAATAGAGAAAGATAGCTCAAGGAAGGGACTTTTGGCTTTCGAATTACTTGATACTAGTGTAATTCTATTTGAAATATTGTATTGTTCTTCAGAGGTTGGTGAAACTCATTGAACCCTAGTTCTTTGATCACTCCTTTGATTCTTACATCAATAACAGCCTAAGTGGACGTAGGTTATTACCAGATCCTGGGGCTGAACCACTATAAAATATCGTGTCTTATTATTCTTGTCATTACGTTCTTCTCAACGCATTAATTCACATCAAGCATATTCTGACTCCGTGTCAGTTGGCCAAAATCTGGGTCAACATTCTGGTGCTTTCATTGAGAGCTTGATTTATCATTGTTGAGAAAACCAATGGCGAAAACTACAAGGAAAGCTGGACAGGCGGCCGCCGCTGCACCATCAAACCCACCTCCTCCTCCCCCTGCAAGCGTGGTGGAGGATGAGCCACATCTGGACTTCGAGGAGGAAGAGATGGATGATGCAACGCTGAAGAGTACCCTGGGGGCGTTGCAGGAAGAGCTGGCTAACCTGAAAGCCAGTCAAGAGACTGCTGCCGAAGTTGTGGCGCGGCAGCAGCAGGAGATTGAACGACAGCGCGCGGAATTAAGCGAAAGGCAGGCGGAGATGGACCCCCACCAGATCGAAGCCATGGCAGCCCTCGAGGCAGCCTTATAATTGGATAGGAATCAGGCTGCACCTGCCTCGCAACCTGAACATCCTACAAATGGGCCACCCCAAAGCGGTCCCAATCCTAGCCCACCAATCCAGCCCTCAAGTCTGCAAAGGCCCGAGCAGCCCCAGGTACCCCATGACAATGTCCCACTGGAACCTGAGGCACAGCCACCATTCCAAGCTGGTCGTGGTAATCCCCCGCAGCAGAGGCAGAATAGGACCGAGCATCAGCCTCGCAGTCCTAGACGCCGTAGGGGCGATGAGCCAAACCTACCGAACAGAGGTCAGAATCCTCCTGGTAACAGGAGGAACTCAGAGTTAGGCTCTGCGGTCTGTAATCCCCCACGGCATGATAATGCCCAGAGACACAACGACCAGCGCAGACCACCCTCTAATGCTCGGGACGCTTCAGCCAGGGATGGAAATCGAGGGAACATTTAATCCCATCATAGCCAATCGAGGTTCAGAGATGGCCATGGATATAATGAGGCCGACTCAGGTAGGGGAAATGCTGGTAGGAGGAATGAAGAAAGAGGTAGAGGCAGGAGCCAGGTATCTCAAGATGACCAACCCAATAGACGGGATGCTGGGGGGCGGCCCAGGCAGAATAATGTCTTCAACCGGCTCGGGGGTAGCGAACAGCGGAGAAGAGAGGAGATGTACTCAAAGATCGCCGCGAGCGGCACGGAGAGAACGTTCCCCCAGCAACTGAGACCACAGCAATTCCTGCCGCTGTACATGCCCAGATAGACGCCCTCAACTAGGCAGTGCAACAGCTGGTCGGGGGAAGAACGTCTTATATCGACCACGATAGGAGAAAAGGCACTCCTTTCGTCCAGAGGATAGCCATGGCAGAAACTCCAAGCAAGTTCAAAATGCCTACGCTCCCAAACTTTGACGAGTACGGAGACCCAGTATCTCATGTCAATAAGTTTGAGATACAAATGGACATTCAGAAAGTGTCCGAAGACGCTCGGTGCAGGATCTTCCCTGCAACACTTTCTGAAGCCGCTCAGGAGTGGTTTTTTAAGTTCCCACCCGCAAGCATAGTTTCCTGGGAGATGTTCGTAAGGGAGTTCTACGGACAGTTCTATGCAGGTCGTGTGCATCCGACCGAAGCAAACCAGTTGGTTGAAATTCGCCAGCAAGATGTGGAATCACTGAAGGACTACATCCAGCGTTTTATGCCAGCAGCAGCTGGAGCAAAAATGGTCGGGGACGAAGGCAAAATGATGGCTATAACCGCAGGAGTTAAGCGTCGTTCCCCCCTCTGGAAGAGCTTTCGCAAAGATGGTGTTAGAACTACCCAGGAATTCTTGGACCGGGTTGATCGTTACATCAAGCTCGAAGAAGCCATTGCCGATGATGGAAAGCCCTCAGGCAAGGATAAGAAGGCTGCCGAACCCGCCAAAGCCGCCAATGGGTCCAAACCTAATGGCAACGGCAAAGGCAACGGGAACGGGAACGGCAATGGCAAGAATGGTGGAAAACGACCGCACAATGAGCCTTCCACCTCTGACAACGAGCAGGCGCCCACGCGCCAACGCTCGCCACCCTTACAGCCTGCCCCCGTGACTGGCACCTTATTGACCATTTGTGGAGGCCCGCACCTCGCGGGAAATAGTGGAAAGGCTAGGGAACGATATGCTCGGACTCTGCGCCACGACCAGGACATTGAGATGATGACTGTGGAAGACCGTGCACCGAAAAAGGCTCGGTCAGAGGAAGGTGAAATAACCTTCTCTGATGGCGATGCCCAACATGTTCGTTTCCCACATTCCGATCCGCTGGTCGTGGATATCCAGATGGCCAACATGATGGTGAAGAGAGTGCTGGTCGATACAGGAAGTTCAGTGAATATCCTATATAAGTCTACACTGGAACGCATGAAACTGTCTGTTAAGGACTTGGATCCTTACAACCAAATGATATACGGCTTCTCTGGGGAAGGACTCGCCCCCGCAGGATTAATCAGACTACCAGTGATGACAGGTACGATGCCTGCTACCAGGACATTACTGGCCACTTTTGTGGTGGTCGATTGTCCTTCGGCATACAATGTCGTCATTGGGAGGCCTATACTGGTTGATCTACGGGCCGTCATCTCTATGTGGCACTTGGCCATGAAGTTCCCAACAGACACAGGGGTAGGACGCGTGTTGAAGAGCCAGAGGGAAGCCAGAGAATGCTACAATGCCTCAATCACAAAGGCGAAGAGCGGAACACCAAAGAGCACTACCTCGGATAGGTTGCAAATGGCAGTTGATACACAAGCCCAATCCGGTGATGGAGTCACCAAATAGGGTGTTGCCCAAAGTGAGGATAGAGATCTAGATCCTCGCTTTGGGGATTTTGAAGAAAACGTTGGACCCGTCGAGGACCTGGAGGAGGTCCAACTCAACGAAAAAGACCCGACCCGAGTCGTAAAGGTCGGGAAAAACTTAGAGCCCACCATGAAGCACGCGCTGGTGGAATTTTTGCAGAAGAACCAGGAGGTTTTCACCTAGTCGCATAAAGACATGGCGGGGATAGATCCTGCAGTTATCAGCCATGTCCTGAATATAGACAAGACTTTTCCACTCGTGCAACAGAAAAGAAGGCTGCTCGATAAAGACAGATCAAGAGCCTTAAAAGAAGAAGTTGAAAGGTTAAGGGAGAATGGGTTCATCAGGGTGGCATTTTATCCATCGTGGGTCTCCAATCCAGTGCTAGTTCCCAAGCCTAACGACAAATGGCGAACCTGTGTGGATTTTACAGACCTTAATAAAGCCTGCCCAAAGGACTGCTTCCCACTCCCAAGAATCGACCAGCTGGTCGATGCTACTGCAGGACATGAGATCCTCTCGTTCATGGATGCATATTCGGGCTACAATCAGATTAGCATGCACCCCCTGGCGAGGATCACACCAGCTTTCGGACTGATACGGGCTTATACTGCTATAAAGTAATGCCCTTCGGACTGAAAAACGCAGGTGCGACTTACCAACGGCTAGTCAACCACATGTTTAAGGAGCTGATCGGAGTAAACATGGAGGTATACGTGGACGACATGCTGGTAAAGTTTAAAAAGGCAAAAGGACATGTAAAGGATTTACACGGGTGCTTTGATGTATTGAATAAATACCAAATGAAGTTAAATCCCATCAAATGTTCCTTCGGAGTTGGATCAGGGAAGTTTTTGGGGTTCATTGTAAATTCAAGAGGAATCGAGGCCAACCCCGACAAGATAAAAGCCCTGATCGACATGAAGTCGCCAGAAAGGATCAAAGATGTACAAAGTTTAACCGGGAGAATCGCAGCCCTAAGTAGATTTATTTCGAAATCAACAGACAAGTGCGTCCCTTTTTTCAATCTACTTAGGGGAAATATGAAGTTTGAATGGACAGGGGACTGCGAGCAAGCATTCCAGGCCTTGAAAGCCCATATGGCACAGCCTCCCATCTTATCAAAGCCAATCGAAGGAGAAACTTTGTTTATTTACCTGGCGATTACTGAAGTTGCTGCTAGCGCGGTACTAGTGCGAGAGGAAGAAGGCGTACAAAAAGCGGGCTACTATGTAAGCAAGAGACTGATTGGAGCAGAACTAAGATATCCACCAATTGAAAGGTTAGCATATTGCTTAATCCTGGCCTCTAGGAAGCTACGCCCTTACTTCCAAGCCCATCCTATCACAGTTTTAACTGACCGGCCCCTGCGGCAAGTCCTCCAAAAACCAGAGGCGGCTGGGCGATTATTAAAATGGGCAGTCGAACTAGGGCAGTTCGATATAACTTATTCACCACGAGCAACAATAAAGGGACAAGTCTTGGCCGATCTTATTGCAGAATTCACAGAACTCTCAGACAGCGAGCAGTGCGAATCGCCTTGTACGCCTGGGCCTCAAGAGAAAGCTCCTTCGTGGAAGTTATTCACAGATGGGTCATCCAACGAATCCCACGCTGGAGCGGGAGTAATATTGATAACGCCGGAAGGGCATCGATTTCACTGCGCCATCAAGTTCGACTTCACCGCGTCAAATAATGAAGCTGAATACGAAGCACTCCTCGCTGGATTGAGAATGGCAAAAGATATGAGCATAAAGGCGCTTGATATTTACAGTGACTCACAGCTGGTCGTGAACCAGGTTCTAGGAGAATATCAAGCGTGAGGTTTAAAAATGGTGGCCTACTTAAATAAAACAAAGGACCTGCTAGCCCAGTTCACAAAGTACACCCTCCAGCAAATACCGCGGGATCAGAATTCAAACGCAGATGCCTTAGCAAAACTTGTGAGCGCAAAAGATGCTGACACTTTGAACATTCTGCCAGTAGAAAGACTGAGTGAGCCAAGCATACAAGCAGTCGAATCCAGTATGGAGATTCGAATGGAGGATACATGGATGGCACCTTATTTGGAGTATCTGACAAACGGTACGCTACCAACAGATAGAAACAAAGCTAGAACTCTACAAAGGCAAGCTGCTAGGTACATACTGGTCGATGGTGTTATGTACCGAAGAGGATATTCCATGTCACTACTCAGATGCGTTACACCAGAAAAAGCTAAGGAACTCATGAAAGAGGTGCATGAAGCTTCTGTGGGGATCACGCTGGGGGGCAGAGTTTGGCAAAGAAGATTCTAAGGCAAGGCTACTTCTGGCCAACTATGAACGAGGATTCGATGGAGTTTGTACGAAGATGCGATAAATGTCAAAGGTTCTCCAAGATTCCACGAGCAGCTCCAAACGAGTTGAAACAGATGCAAAGTCCATGGCCTTTTGCAGTATGGGGGATAGATTTGATTGGATCCCTTCCTACAGGGAAAGGCGGAGTAAAGTACGTAGTCGTGGCAGTTGATTAATTCACCAAATGGGCCGAAGCTGAATCGCTCGCTACCATCACGACCAAGAAAGTTCTTGACTTTGTCATCAAGAACATTGTCTGCCGATATGGTTTGCCTAGAAACATAGTTTCAGACAACGAAACCCAATTTGACAGCGACTTATTCACCGATTTTTGCGAAAGACATGGAGTTACTAAAAGCTTTTCTTCAGTTGCACATCCCCAAGCAAATGGGCAGGTCGAGGTCGTGAATAAAACTCTTAAGACACCCTGAAGAAGAGGCTTGAAGAAGCTAAAGGAGCATGGCCAGAGCATCTGTCTGAAGTCCTCTGGTCCTATAGAACGTCTCACCGAACAGCGACAGGACATACCCCATTTTCCTTAGCCTACGGATATGAGGCGATGTTGCCTGTCGAATTAGATCCCCCCTCACATCGATGCCTAACATACGACCAGGACCAGAATAACCAACTGATGATGGAGTCCCTAGACTCGATTGACGAGATACGGGAGAAGGCCCAACTCCGAGTTGCTGCGTACCAGCAAAAAGTCGCTCGGTACTTTAACTCCAAAGTTATAGAAAGAAAATTCAACGTCGGTGACTTGGTGCTACGACAAGTTTTCTTGAATACCCGCGACCCTACTGTTGGAGTGCTCGGACCTAATTGGGAAGGACCTTACCAGATTGAAAAAGTCCTTCATCCGGGCACCTACAAACTTGCACGCCTAAACAGAGATCTCGTTCCACGTTATTGGAATGGAGAACACCTGCACAAGTACTATCAGTGAACAGTCCTTTTTAAAGGACTGGCTTGTATTAAATTTTTCTTTTTACAAGTTTAGCAAAGAGGGTTAGCCACGCTGTATGGCTAATCGCTCGTATGTGTAAGATTCTATTTTAGAATCACTCGTAAAGACATGTTTAGTCCATTTTTAATACGAGATTATAAGGGACTGTGCGCATCCAGTCATTCTTGCCAACCTTTGTAAATTTTAATTTACAAGTATTTGTTCATTACGTGTGTTGTTTTGCTGTATTACAAAGTATTACATTTTCACCCGAGCAGGAATGTTCGAATAGGTCATGGTCAAGGCAAGTGGCCAAGGACCTAAAGCTCCTCGATCACTTGGGGGGCATATAAGGTACATCGATAGCAAAGCGTACCATGAGGTATGTAAACACACGAATAAAATGAGTGAAAGCATGCTGAGGTACTTAGAGTATTTTTCAAAATTTGTATTTTGTTAAATCAAGCCAAAGTACTATGCTAAGTTCGGTCATGCGGACAAATGTCATAATAAATGAAAATGTTATAGCATCATGATGCAATCTTTTATACCGCAAGCATCACTGCTTGGATGTAACTGTTCAAATAAAAGGAAAAGTTTGCTGCCCATGCAGCAAATTCAAAAAAAAAAAGATATTGTCTTTACATCACGACACGTAGGTCGTGTATGTAATGCCCCAAATTTCCTAATAAGGTTTAGGACCTTGATTAGGAGGTCGGGAGGGCCATAATTGATTTATTATGATATTTAATGATCATATGCGTGTTAATGTGAATTATATTATTATATGATGATAGATGCATGCATATGGGTGTATTTATACTTATAAGGGCATTTTGGTAATTTGGCCTGTTGAGGGCATATTTGTAAATTGGGTGCATACTGTAATTTGTGAATGAGATTTCATTATTGTGGAGATATATTCGAGCTATTCGGCATGAGACGGTCATATATAATGGATTAGCGGTTTCGTCATAACGGGGTCAATTTTGGGGTAATAGAAATGTTTATTTGGTGATAGATTGGGAATATTTGAGATCAGGGTGAAATTCTGGAAGTTTTGACTATAGTGTCCCCGGGGGTGTTTTCGGGACCCCGAGCACTAGGTTTTATTTGAGGATACTTAAGCTTGAAGTAGCTTGACAGATAAGAACGTACGTTAGAAACTTCTCGTTCTCTCTCAAAACAGTCCGTTTTACCGTTTGAGCCTTATTGAGGAAATCTTGAGCTCTAGGAGTCGGAATCAAGCGAGGGTCAAGGCATAGTGATCCTAGGAAAGATTAGAAGCTTCTTAACCGAAGGATTTGACGAGAAACAACCCAATCGAAGGTAATCTAAGTTTGAAGTTTTAAGTTTTTAAAGTTTTAAAGCTTAGAATTGGACTTTGTTAATTGTTGAGTTTTTGGTTGGTTTGAGCTTTGGGTTTGGGTGGTTTTGGACCATTGGGGAGTTTGGGAATGTTTTTGGAAGATTTGGAGTGTTTAAAACGCGTTTGGGAATGGCCCAGGGTTGGGGGCCGCGGCCCTGTTCTTGTGCGCCGCGGCCCTAGTTCGATGAAGCAGGTGTCAGGAAATTGGCCTTGCTGGGCGCCGCGGCCCTTGATGGAGGGGGCTGCGGCCCTAGCCTCAGAGAACCCTGGGGGCCGCGGCCCAAGGTGCTAGGGCCGCAACCCTTGCCCTGTTTTCACCCTGTTTGCTCGTTTTGACCCCGGGAACTTAGCTATGGGCCTCGGGAGTGTCCCTACTACTTGGTTTAGTTTGGATTAATCTCTTGGGGGCTAGATATTGGTGTGGAACCTTTGATTATCATGTTATTAATGGTGTTCCATATTTGGTTATGATTAGGTGACCGCTAAGGGTTTAAAGGTTGATCGTTCTCAAGGATCGTTCTTATAACGGTACTAGCTCGAATCAGAGGTAAGAAAATTGCACCCTGTGTATATGAGACATGCATGGTTGTTATTGATGCATGTCGGTTGATTATTATGTATGAGACATGCATGGTTATTATTGATGCATGTCGGTTGGTTATTATGTATGAGACATGCATGGTTATTATTGATGTATGTCGGTTGATTGTTATGTATGACATGCGTGGTTATTATGATGCATGTTGGTTGATTAATGAGTATGACATGCGTGGTTATTATTGAAGCATGTCGGTTGATTACTATGTATGACATGCATGGCTATTCTTGATGCATGCTGGTTGACTATTAAACGTTACATGCATGGCTGTTATTGGTGCATGTTAGATTGCTGGATTTATTGCATATGATGCATGAGAAACATGTGATTGGGACATGCCTTATATACTGAGTATGATATCGTTTAGAGCTTGAGTCTCTGTGTTGATGCATGGCCCTAATAGTACTAATACCTGTTTAGTAAGCATGCTAAATACCTCGTTTATGGATATGGAATATGTGATATGTGATTGGTGGCATGTCTTACTAGTGAAAGACACTGACTATTCAGGGACAGACACATTGATTCTTTTTTTCGCAATTTGTGTTGAACCGTATGCATCAAAAGATGCATGTACGGTTCCAAAGGGATACAATTTATCCCAATCAACCGACTTTATCGAGAAATATTACTTTTTTTAGGCCAAGAGGTTGATAGCGAGATCTCAAATCAACTTATTGGTCTTATGGTATATCTTAGTATAGAGGATGATACCAAGGATCTGTATTATTTATCAATATTAATGAATTTACCCAAATATTTTCTTTTATTCTCTAAATCTTATATCTTTGTAAATTTTTCAAAATTGACCTAGTCAACTTTAAAAATCCTAATTGATAATTAAATCAATTAATTGAGACATTCTAGATGATTTGCTCAAAGGTGATGCGAAGACCATGGATCCATGATATCAAACTTCAATAAGTTACCGTGAATTTATTTACGAATAATTTCACTACCTTATTAATTCCTCGTGACTCCATTATAGACTCAGAATTGAACTCTTGAATTCATAGAACGTATTTTCCAAACCATAAATATGTTATCCATTGTTATAACCATTACAGTCAGTCAATCCTCTATCGATGATTTACTAACGAGCTGGGTGCAAATTACCATTTTATCCCTCATTAGTATTTTATCCTTAACTCCCACTAAGTTCCTTATAAATGATATTTTTGTGAACTTAATCACAGAAATGAGATCTCAATCATTTAACATTTTGAACAAAGCAATCAAGGAAATCATCTTTTCACTTCTCATACAGAAGTTATAAATTTCATATCTATGAATAATACTCCCACTCAATTACACTACTAAATCTCCAAGATGTAAGTATAGGCTAGACCATAGGGTAAGCTGGTAACGAACAAGTCAAAAGATTTAAATAATATAATTAGTAGAATATTATCACTTAGAATTAAGATCGACTTAACCTATGGTCAATGTGGTGAAATTGATTAGATTTATAACAACGATACTTATTTATCAATCAATAATCAATATCGGTCCTAGTTCGATGTAACCAAATACAATCGATCTTATCTACTTGGTCAATTCCTTGGACAAGACATCACACCCCGAATGTGTAAGTAGATAATATCGTAGATTGCCTAATCAGTGAAAATCTAATGCACTGATCTAATCTTAGGACTCGTTCTTTTTTAACATATAATTACAACTATAATCTACAGTGATCTAGTCACTATAATTGTAACTATCCATATGTTCGACATTTTATAAATGTTTGTATTATTTCAATAATTATGTAATAAAACAAGTAAGCAACATGGTTGTCAAACTAAATGATTTCTACTACTTTTATCGACAATATAAAATCGTGCTACATGTCCGACATGGTTTTATAAGGGCATAAAACCCAGCAAAACAATATCTAGTATTTTCTCTTTCCCCATCATAGAGAATACATAGAGAAAAAAATGTTTTCTTAGAAGAACTAAGCTTTTTGTGCAGTCTCCAAAAATGGTTTTATGTTAGTACTTTCACTCTTAATTAAGCTATTCTTTTTTTTTTTTAATTCAACAAATGATCTATAGAAATATGATTTAGGATTTTACATTAAAGCACTTTTAGAATTATAATTAGGATATGTGTAGCGTCCCTGAATTTTACTTAGCTAGGTAGTAGTAGTAGTAGTAGTAGTAGTAGTAGTAGTAGTAGTAGTAGTAGTAGTAGTAGTAGTAGTAGCTGTAGAATTTTAGTTTTCGTAGATATTGGTTCAAGCCAGGATCTAGTTAGAAACTCGTAAAAATAGTTATGGATTTTATAAGTTTAACCTATGGTTTAGAAATATTAATTTTATCATAATGTTTGATTTATGAATATAGTCCTAAGAATATTATTTATTTTAACCTAAGGTGTAGATAGAATAATTAAGAGTGTGACACTTGTCATAAGTATGTTTATTAAGGATTTAAGTATTTTTGATGAATAGTTTTATTAAAAGAAAGATCTAGAAGCTCTAGAGCCTTCCTTTATCTGTTAGGATCACGTTTTACTCAGTCAAAGTAAGTTTTAATCAATTTCATATTATCCTGAAGTATGCAAAAACATGTTTGAATTATCAGCGTATGTCGATATATCGCAGCTATAAGGGCCAATATATCGCCTATGATTGGTACGGAAAACATGTCGACTTCGCACAAACGAAACCACAGACCCTCAGGATCATGGTAGGGGTGATATATCGCCTATCCTAGGCGATATATGGGGCAACGATAGACTGTAAGGGTAAGATAGTCAACTTTCAAACAGAAGGCAGAGATCAGTTCACCTTCAAAGGAGAAGTTTCCCAAACTCGCATACTGATAGTCTCAGCTCTAAAAGCTCCATGGTTAATTAATAGCGGTTGCCAAGCGTTTCTAGCTAGTGTGGTGGACAAAACACGAGAGACGCAGCTCGAACCAAAGGATGTACCCATTGTATGTGAATTTCCCGAGGTGTTTCCAGAAGATCTACCAGGATTACCTCCGAGTAAGGAAATCGAGTTGGAAATAAAATTGGCACCAGAGACAGCACCAATCTCGAAAGCTCCCTATAGAATGGCGCCTACCGAGTTAAAGGAGTTAAAGATTCAACTGCAAGAGCTTTTAGACAAGGGTTTCATCCAACTGAGCTATTCGCCTTGGGGAGCACCAGTGCTTTTTGTCAAAAAGAAGGACGGGAGTATGAGGATGTGCATCGACTATCAAGAACTAAATAAAGTGACGATCAAGAACAAATACCCTTTGCCTCGAATAGACGATCTTTTTGATCAACTACACGAATCTACGGTATTTTCGAAGATAGATTTGCGGTCAGGGTATCATCAGCTAAGAGTACGAGAAGAAGATATCCCAAAGACAACTTTTCGGACTAGATATGGACACTACAAGTTTCTGGTGATGTCTTTTGGCTTAAGAAATGCATCAGCAATGTTCATGGATCTTATGAACAGAGTATTTAAGGACTACCTGGATAAGTTCGTTGTGGTGTTTATAGATGACATATTGATCTACTCAAAGACGAAAGACGAGCATGAAGAGCACCTGCAACTGACGCTGGGACAACTCAAAAGTCATCAATTATACGCTAAGTTTAAGAAATGCGAATTCTAGTTAGAGAATGTGGCATTTCTAGGACACATTGTGTCTAAAAATGGCGTAGAAGTATATCCAGCCAAGATTGAAGCAGTAAAGGACTGGCCCAAACCCAAGAGTTCCATGGAGGTGAGAATTTTTCTGGGATTGGCCAGATATTATAGACCGTTTATTGAAGGGTTTTCCAAAATAGCTACACCCTTAACAAATTTGACGCGGAAGCAGCAGAAATTTGTATGGACAGAAAAGTGTGAAGAAAGCTTCCAAACGTTAAAGGACAAGCTTATATCAGCCCCAATTCTATGCGTCCCAAACGATAAAGGCAAGTTTGTAGTGTATTGCGACGCGTGAAGCAGGGACTTGGATGCGTTTTGATGCAAGACGAAAGAGTGGTTGCATATGCCTCGAGACAGCTAAAGGAGTACGAGCAGCGGTACTCGACCCATGACTTAGAATTGGCAGCAGTGGTTTTCGCTCTAAAGATTTGGAGGCACTATCTGTACGGAGAAAAGTGCGAAATCTATACAGGCCACAAAAGTCTAAAGTACTTCTTTACGCAAAAAGAGCTCAATATGATGCAACGGAGGTGGCTGGAGTTAGTAAAGGACTATGATTGTGAGATCTTGTATCATCCGGGAAAGGCTAATGTCGTGGCAGACGCACTTAGTAGGCGGAGTTACGGAAGCTTGTCAACACTTAAGGGAATAGCGCAACACTTACAAGATGATATTAAGAGGTCCGGAATTGAGCTAATAACTGGACAACTAGCTGACCTCACGATCAAATCAACACTAATGGAGGAAATAAAAGAGAAACAACAAGAGGACGAGTTTCTTCTTAAGATGAAGGTAGCATTACAAAGCTCAGAAAATGTCGATTTCTCCTTAACAAAAGAAGGCATGCTACGATATAGAAACCGAGTATGTGTGCCCAAAAGTGGTGAATTAAGAGAAAGTATTATGAAGAAAGCGCACACTACTCCGTATTCACTTCACCCGGGATCAACCAAGATGTACAATGATGTCAAGACAATGTATTGGTGGCTGGGGATGAAGAAAGACATAAAAGAATTTGTAGCAAAATGCCTTACATGTCAACAAGTTAAGGTCGAACATCAGAGACCCGCTGGAACTTTGCAACCATTAGAGATTCCCGAATGGAAATGGGGAGATATAGCGATGGACTTCGTGACGGGATTGCCAAGGACCATCAAGCAGCATGACTCTGTTTGGGTGATAGTAGATAGTCTCACAAAATCTGCTCACTTCTTGTTAGTAAGACCGATTTATAACGCTGAGCAGTACGCAGAACTTTATGTGGCAGAGATAGTGAGATTACATGGAGTTCCAAAGACAATAGTCTTCGATATAGGATCGGTTTTTACATCAAAGTTCTGGGAAGGTCTACAGCGTGCAATGGGCACTAAGTTAAAACTAAGTACGACATTTCACCCTCAAACCAATGGCCAGTCAGAATGTACGATACGAATATTAGAAGATATGCTAAGGGCGTGTGCTTTAGACTTCTCAGGATCATGGAGCAAGTACCTTCCATTGATACAATTCTCTTACAACAATAGTTATCAAGCGATGATAGGCGTGGCGCCTTATGAGATGCTATATGGAAGAAAATGTCGATCACCACTTCATTGGGGTGAGGTTGGTGAAAGATGATATTTAGGACCTGAGGCTGTAAGAGAAGCAATTGAGGCAGTAGAAAAGATAAGACAACGAATGATTGCCGCTCAAAGTCGTCAGAAGAGCTATGCCAACATTAAGAGGTGAACTGTTAAATTTTCAGTAGGCAATCAAGTCTTTCTCAAAGTTTCTCCGATGAAGGGGATTATGCGTTTCAGAAAGAAATGAAAGTTAAGCCTGAGGTTTATAGGTCCTTTTGAGATATTGGACAAAGTAGGGCATGTAGCATATCGGTTGGCTTTACCGCCATCATTAGCTGAAACGCATAACGTTTTTCATGTATCGATGTTGAGAAAATATATATCAGATCCATCCCATGTGCTCGATTACAAGGCTCTGGAGTTAAAACAAGATTTCAGTTATGAAGAACGGCCAGTACGCGTTCTAGAATGGGGAACTAAGGAGTTAAGGTCCAAAAGTGTCCCAATGGTTAAAATCTTGTGGAGTAATAGCACAGAAAAAGAGCCCACATGGGAATTGGAGGAATATATAAGGGAGCGGCATCCCGAGATGTTTGGTAAGTAAATTTTGAGGACGAGATTCTTTTAAGTAGGGGAGAATTGTAGCGTTCCATAATTTTACTTAGCTAGATAGTAGTAGTAGCTGTAGAATTTTAGTTTTCATGGATATTGGTTCAAACCGGGATCAAGTTTGAAACTCGTAGAAATAGTTATGGATTTTATAAGTTTAACCTATAGTTTAGAAATATTAATTTTATCATAAGGTTTGATTTATGAATATAGTCCTAAGAATATTATTCATTTTAATCTAAGGTGTAGATATAATAATTAAGAGCGTGACACTTGTCAATTGTATGTTTATTAAGGATTTAAGTATTTTTGATGAATAGTTTTATTAAAAGAAAGATCTAGAAGCTCTAGAACCTTCCTTTATCTGTTAGGATCACGTTTTACTCAGTCAAAGTAAGTTTTAATCAATTTCAAATTATCTTGAAGTGTGCAAAAACATGTTTGAATTATCTGCGTATGCCGATATATTGCAGTTATAAGGGTCGATATATCGCCTATGATTGGTACGGAAAACACGTCGACTTCACACAAACGAAACCACGGACCCTCGGGATCATGGTAGGGGAAATATATCGCCTACCCTAGGCGATATATCGGCTCCAATGACCAATTTTTTAATTTTCGTAGAATTTTGAACTAGAAACAATCCTCAACAACCTTGACTCGTTTCTGAACGTTTTTGACCGAGTTCTGGGCATCTGTTGAATAGATAATTCAATTTATTCATTTTTAATCATTTATTTATTCATTGAAATGGGAGTTCGTTTCACTCCTTGAACTCTATAAATAGGACCCTTCACTCAGCCATTCTATTCATCATTCAAGCACAGTTTAGAGCCTCCAAGCTGCTAAGTTCATTCTAGAGAGAAACACTAGGGTTTTGGGGTTAAAGCTTTCAAATCTAAAGCTTTTATAAACACTTGGGAAGTAAGTTTGTTGTGATTTCGTTGCTCGAGGTATAGATTGAGGTTCTAAGCTATCCAAGGTATCCATTGTCTTAAGGTTTAGTTCACTATAGTTTCTATTATTCTTTCATTTTTCTTCAAATCCTAACTTGTGATAGTGGCTTTTGGTTAGGTGTTCAGTCCCTTTGAAACATAAGGTTTTCGATAAGTTCTTATCTCAATGGTTTAGATTTTCTTTTCATATTTATTTATTTAGAAACTCATGGTTTCTTATGTTTGGTTTTAGGAGTTCACAATCCCGCTCTTGTCTCAAATATTCTGATTTTTGGTAAGGAAAATTAGGTAGTTTAGTATTATGACCTAGTTTATGTAGTTTATGATATAGTTTATGTTTGTATGGCCTAACATTTCAGGTACAATAAAGGGGTAAGTGTGTCTGGACCTAAGGTGTCCAATGATATATGATGGACTATGTCTGGTAGGCTCGGTTGCCAAAACTTTATGACAGACCTAAGTGATGTCAGGTGTATGACAGATTGTTGTCCGGGGCTTAATTGCTACCCCTGTATAAACACTTATCTTTTTATTATATATGATTTGTTATTATAGTTATGATTATGACCTATGACCTATAGTTATGATTTATGACCTATATCTATGACTTATGACCTATGACTTATGACTTAGAGTATGATTTATGATTTATGCCTTAGATTATGATGTAGAGTTATGACTTAAGCTATGATATGACCTAGAGGTTTGTGTTTGTATGACTCTTGTGAATTTATGTTATGTCTGATTATATGACTAACTTTTGTATGTATTTTCCTTACTGGGCTTAGAAGCTCACTCCTTATGATGTTGTTATTTCAGGAAATTAAGGATAGAAAGGCCAGTGGCGAGTGGGGACCTAAGAGCTTCGTGATGTACTGGTGGGGACCATATAGTCGAGGAAGATCAATTGGGCCTATTTTTATTAAAGAATGATTATTTTAAATTTTTATTTAAATGTTGCTCATATTTTTTTGTTAAAGACAATTATTTTATTTTTGTAAAAACCATGGATCCATGTCATTATTTTCAAGTTCTTATTTAATAAAAGAGCAATATTTACGATTATGACCCAACGCTGTGTTCTCGATAATTTATGAGAAATTAGAGTGTTACCATATGAGATCATAACACAAACTTGTTAGGATTTATTTTGCTAAACATGAAGACAATGAAAACAAAGGAACTTCTTTTATTGCTTGCTTTATTCTTAGAAATATAGTAGTGAAACTGGCTTAATTTAGTTTTGTTTTCTCAGCTTTGTGGGACAAAATGTACTGAGAAACACAATAATTCATTGTTTTTGGTAGCAAAGCTGTAAGAGGGTTCCCATTAGGGATGAAACAGGACAAGGAATGCTCCTCCCATTCCCATCACCGTTAACCATTTTAATCCATGTCCCCGCCACTATCTTTGCATATTCCCTGACAAGGCCAAGATGGGGAGTCTTCATGGAGATCTATTTATTTAAAAAATTAAATAAAAAAGAAAGATTACATAAAAATTAATATATTACACCATGTTAATAGTTTAAAGTATTAGATATTGTCTAGAATAAAAATAAAAATCTTTAAAATGTTATTAATATGCTTCAAAATAAATAAAAAATTAAATGGAACCCGTTGAAATGGGGAGTACTATCCCATCCTCACCCAATAGGTTCAGGTCTTCGCAAAGCCCCATCCATTAGGGGTGAGCATCTAAACTGGCAAACCACGGTGACCGACCGCACCGCACCATACCACACCGCAAACCGCAGTGTCAAAAGTGGAATGGTTCGATATGGTTTGTATCTTAGCTAAACCGCGTGGTGCGGTGCGGTGCGCGGTTTGGCGGTGTGAAATTTTGGTTTGCACCACATCGCACCGTATACTTACAAATATGTTAAAATAAAGAGTAAAATTTACATATACCATTTTTTAGTAACCCAATATGAAACTAGGAGCCCACTTAAATTAGGGTATAACCTTATTCTCTAACATATCATACACAACAACAACTCTTTCCTCTCTCATATCATTTGCACCTCCTCCCTATCACCATCTATATCTCACACATTTTTTAACACACTCACAACGTGGAAAACCACCCAAACCACACCGCAAAAAATGGTTTGGTTTGGTCGATTTGGTGCAACGAAATCACACCACACGGTGTGTTCTAACTACTACACCGCACTTGTGGTGTGGTGTATTAAAAAGAGTTCAAACCGCCCAAACTACACCATGCACACCTCTACCATCTGTATGAAAAAATTCCACTCCTAGATCCAATAATCAGCATATTTGGAGATAACATTCTATTATTAAAATAAGCAAGAAAGAAACAAATAGGAAGATTCTCGAGTCATATCAATTTTGAAATTGAAAAATAATCTATGTTTCCAACAACATTTTTAAAATTTAGTAACAATATTCTATAGTCAAACATAAACTAATACATGAAAAATACATATTTGAAAAATATATGTAATCTTTTTAAGGGAATTTACTCATTTAGTACCTTCTGTTTTTGCAAAGTATCATTTTTGTACCTTTTTTTCTTCTTCAATAATGGTCATATTGTACTATGTATTTTAAAATCATACATATATGGCACCATAAACTCATATTTGATAAATAAAATTTTATCAATATGTAACGCCCCAACTCCAGGGACCGTTACAGTGTGCCTTGTAAACAGTGCTAAACCCGCTAATCGAGTTATTTGACCAAAATTGTGTAGCTAAGTATGATTAGCGGTTTAGGGATTAATTTTTTTTGGTTAAGATGTAACGTTTCATTAGAACGTTTGATATATACATTGGGATCCCAAAAACATAATTTCGGAGTCTATTACAGAAAAATATTTACAACAGGCCGTTCTATGCGGCAAAACAAGGTTTAACCCTAGTTCCCCTTTAAACCTTGGCCGTGGCGGACGAGCAGCTGCATATGTACACGTCATCTGTAACGCCCTGGATAGCCAAGACCATTACACTGTGTGTTTATAAAGTGCCAGACTTGCTAAGCAAGTCATTTAAACAAAATCGTGTCATTGAAACTATAAAGGAACTAGGGTTAAAAACGTTTTGGTCTCAAAAGCCACACTTTCATTAAAAAGTATCATCTGTTACATGGGATCCCAAAAATATTAAGTTCAAAGACCATTTACAAAAGACACAAGGTTTATATACAACAACCGGCCATACTAAGGCAAAATAAGCAGTTAGGTGATCCTTGTCCTGGTCCTCTTCTCGACCGTGGCGGTCGAACCGCTGGCTATGTACATTTCACCTCGGAGCTCTCCACCTCAGGCATGGTCCAACTTGCCCTTGCCTTTACCTACACCACGTAGCACCCGTGAGCCAAGGCCCAGCAAGAAAACACAACAACAACAGAGCATGAACAACTAACAGACAAGTCAACATCTCACATAGCATCACATAAACTCAGATATATCATCAGTCTGTATAATCGAGTATTCCACATATTAGGCATTTTAGTTCATAATATACACAATTCACAAATGATAACTAGGGCTAGCACCCTCAGGATGCTCCCTCTGTTATCCCGTTGTTCTTGGCTCCCAGTGGCCAATCCGCGCCCTGTGCGCTAAAATCATGTACGACACCCTTAGACCGCTTTTACATGTCCCATGGCGTAATACCAACATTGACACGATGCAACTCTCGGGAGCACTTAGTCCCATCAAAACCATACAACCGGGTGCGATTTTCTTACCTTTCAATACACTAACTTCTGATGCCACGAAGCCGCGAGCACGGTCCTCTACCCCAAGCCTCTCCGAAGACCTAATCACAACATAAATGAAACATCCTTTGTCATTAACCAATCCAAAACTACTTCTCGGAACCAATCCCACACTCTCAGAATTCCCCAAATCCCTAGAACAATGCACCGAAGACATCCCCCGAACCCCCGGAGCAAAGGCTCAAAATTGCAAAATCCCATGTTCTGAAATTTCCCTAGTGCCGCAGCGCCCAGCAAGTCAGAGAACACACTCTGCCCAGAAACAGCCTTGCGCCGCGGCGCTCCTTCGCGAGCCCAGAATTTTGGGTTTTCTCTTACGTTTTTCCCGAACCCAAACCATTCCAAACTCATACCTAAGCCCCAAAACCAACTCAAAACCCCTAATAGACCACACAACAACCTAGAAACGTCATACCCTAGCTCAATTATACAATTATTCCCAAAATTCACTCTTAAGTTCCATGCCTTAGTAACTCAAACCAGAAAGTTAAAAACTTAAACCTAAACCCAAACCATACTTCAAATTCCCTAATCCATAACAGAAACAAGCTTTACAATTACACAGAATCCTCACCTTGAGTGAAGAGTCCAACCTCTAGCTTCCTTGCTTCCAGCTCCAAGTCAAGCTTTATAACCCCACAAGCTGAATTTCCACAAACAGCCATAACTATCCTTGAGTTCCCATATTCAATCTCTGAAAATCCAAACTTAAATTCAACAGAACAAAGTTCTAATCCTTACCTCTGAATAACCTTGGCCTAGGCTTGATTTGATAACTTCAAACCCCTTGATTCTCCTTCCAAGAGCCAAATTCAGCTTCCTTCTTCTCCTTTTCTCTTACTCTATCTCTAGGTCTCCAAAACTCAGCATAAATCCATTTCCAAAGTGTTTATACCTGATTGCATTTTCCTTCAGCTGAAACTTAACTAAACCACTGCCAAAAGACTACCTTAGCCTTCCACTAATATCCCTTCCTAACTAAACCTCAAGGGCATACTTGTCCTTTTACTAGCTTTACAATTCTACCACTTCCCCAACAAAACATGTTACTCCCTATGGTTACTAACAGTTACACAAGTTACCAAATCACCAGTTACCATTATCTAGCTTTCTAGGACCGTCTCGGCACGTGCATCACATTGATAACACCACACCCACGTGGTACAAATCACATATCATAATTATCACATAACATAATACACATAGTCATATAACATGCTTAAAATCATAATCATGCATCTTAATCATTAAAACCACACATAATTCCCATTATGCCCTCCAGGCACACTAATCAAAGCCCTTAAGCCTTATTAGTGAATTTGGGTCGTTACATCATCACCTAAGCTCTCCAACTCAGGGATGGTCCAGCTTTCTTTTGCCTTTACCTGCACCACATAGCACTCGTGAGCCATAGCCCAGCAAGAAAACATAGTATAACATGATATAATATCAACAGTGATTGCATTACTTATTCAGGACTAACAGTCCAAACAAATAGGTGACCATCACAAAAAGTCACAAATATGGGGACAGCACCCTTTAACCATGTGATGATAGGATCACCAGAGCTTAACAGATACCAAAAGCCATGAATATGGGAACAACGCCCTTTAGCCATGTGACGGTAGGGTCACCAGGGCTTAACCAACGAGTGAGCATCTCACTAGCTTCAACAGGATAGGTGCATGGTGATTGGTCACCAACATAACCTTCCTCCCGACTCTAGAGTCGTAACTATGGAACAACGTTCCCTAGCCATGTGACAGACAGTCACCGGGGCCCTATGCCCTGGCTCTGAGTGCTAGTCTTAGACTAGTTAAGTGCTTATAAGTTCATCGACCTTAGGATCGGTCCAACATTAATGCCATAGAGCCATTCAATGCTGATATCGATTAGATCTAATCTTCATTCAGCCCTGCATCCTCGACGCTCATGCCGTTTCTGACCCTCAGGTCAGTGAAACACGACCAGTGCTCAACCCGTTGTGAACTTAACTAATAAGTCACAGCCTCACAGACGGATCTGACACCATTGCCGATTCTGACTAATAAGTAAGTGCCATACACAAGTAAGCCATGCCACCAAACATATATCACATGTTCATTATCCATAAACAAGGTATTCAACATGCTTACTTAACAGGTACTAGTACAATTAGGACCATGCACAAACACAGAGGCTCAAGCTCTGAACGATATCATACTCAATATACAAAGCATGTCCAAATCACATTTTTCTCGCGCATCACATGCATCATATTTAACAATCCAACATGCATCAATAATAGCCATGCATGTCACGTTTAATAATCAACCAACATGCATCAAGAATAATCACGCATGTCACATATACACAAGGTGCAGTTTTCTTACCTTGGGTTCGAGTAAGAATTAGTAAAAGAACGACCCTTGAGAACGATCAACCCTTTGATCCTTTAGCGGTCACCTATTCATAACCAAATATGGAATCCCATCAATAAAATAAATCATAAAAATGTTTATAATCTAAAACCACACTCCCGGGATCCATCCCGCACTCTCGGGAATCTTAATATGCTCAAACGGGGCAAAGGAACCAAACCTTCAGCCTTAAGGATCATTCCAAGCCCTAAAATAGGTTTGCTGAAAAATGGACCAGCGATGCAGCCCTATTTCCAAGTCAGAGAGCCCTGCTCTCTGCCCTGCCTAGCGCTGCTGCGCTCTGAATGGAGCTGTTGCGCCAAAAACAGACCAGAAACTTTTTGGTTCTTCTTCTTTGCGATTTCTCTTAAAGCCAACCCTCCAAATCAATCCCAAACATCACCCAAACATCCAATTCAACCCCAAATCATCATCTATATCACACCCTCATCAAAACCCAATCAATTTACACAAAAACTTCCCTTAATTCCCAACTATCCACATCAAAACTATAAGCTGAAAACTATAAAGAAAAACAGAGTATGGATTGTTTCCATGGATGAATTCCTTACCTCAAGCTTGATTTAAATCCCCTTCAATGATTGAACCAAAGTCCTAAGCCCTCAAGCCTTGCTCTCCTAGCTTGCTACCTCAAATTGGCTCTCAAAAATCAAAAGGAAGAAGGAGGAGGAATAAGTACGGGAGAGAAAGAAAGATAAGGATGATGATGCTCTGTTTTCTTTTCATACATTTTCTACAACCTTTAAATGATACATATCCTTTGCCAAATGACCATATTGCCCCTAGGTCAAATAAAGGCTTCTAAAGTCATCCCAAGGGTAAAACCGTCCTTTCCCGCTTATCCCGTTAATTATAATTAACGCTCTCCAATTCTCGCTATTCTCAATATTCTCAAATGCCAATAAATCATATCCCATTACCCTTTAATTCCCGGTAATGTTCTAATCATCAAATGACCCCGAGACTCACCTCGAGCCCCGAACTTAAACCCGTTATGACTAGACCGAACACTTACATCTCATGATCGTCTCATGCCGAATAGCTCGAACCTATTCACCTTATAATATGGCTATATTAATTAATCACAACCATGCACCAAAAATACACAATTACGCCCACAGCGGCCAAATTACCAAGATATCCCTATATTTATAAATACACCCATATGCACGCATTTACCATCATATAATTAAATAATTCACATAAACATGCATATGACCATTAAATAACATCATAACTCAATTATGGCCCTCCTGGCCTCCTAATCAAGGTCCTAACCCTTAATAGGAAATTCGGGGCATTACAACTATCCCTTCCTTACATAAATTTCGTCCTCGAAATTTACTCAAACAACTCGGAGCAAGAATTCCGCACAATTGACCTCTGGTCCCTCAGGTCATTCCTTGACCTCACTATCTCTATAGCATTACCTTAACCCAAGGTACACTCTATCCAGCAGAACCTTAATACTTTTATCACATTCTGAATTGGCTATTCCTTACCGGAATACTTAACCTTAACCTTCAGATTCTTACAACTCAATTTATAAATTCTTTTTAACCCATGTTCACTGCATGGAAGTACATAACTCACTGTATACAACTGCCAGTGCTAAGATACAACTGATCCAGAATCAACCTATTCAGACCTATTCAGGACTCAACTGCCGAAATGGTATAGGGAATAACTTGCCTTATTTTCTCGCCCTTTTTCCCATGGTGACACTTTAAAGAAGATACATTCTTCTACCTTGAATTCCACATTTCTGCCTTCCAATTCAATAAAACTTTTCCATTTATTCTGAGAAATGAGCAACCAAGATTCAAGCTCCAGCAATCTCATAAATCCCCTGAACCACCTCAGGATTCAGATATACATTAACGCATTCATCTTATAAGATGTTCCTCCAATAATAATTGGATAACCCTCTCTCTCTGATTTGCCATCAGTCTGAGAGTAATAAACTATACTGAGTTTTATCTCTATTCTCATGGCCTTCTAACCCTTCCAAAACTTGGAAGTCACAATAAAGTCTTCATCTAATAGGATAGACCTTGAGTTTCATGAAGGCACTCTATCTCTTTTACAAAGAGATTTGAATACCGATCAACTGTACCATTTGCTTATCTTTACCGATAAAATGAACTCACTTGGACAAACTGGTCCACAATGACCCAATACCAACTCACGTTGATCCATCAACCTGGGAATCTCGCCGCAAAACTCATCGCGATGCTCTCTTATTCCCATTGTAAAGTACCCAAAGGCTGTAATGGCCTTACTGATTCCTGATACTCTGTCTTGACCTGCTAACAGGTTAAGAACTTTTCACACATCTCATTATATCTCTCTTCATCTCAGGCCATCACTATAAAAATTTCATATCCTGTTACCTTTCCATGATGCCTGAATGAAGCGAATAAAAGAATAGCATGAGATTCATCTAGAATCTCCCAAATAATCTCAATGTCCATCGGATTCCAAATTCGACCCTCATACCATAACAAGTTCATATTTGATACCGCACAACTCTTAGCTAATCCAGCTAAGACTTTCTATCCAATCCTTCTTATCTGTGGTTCAATTAATTATCTTTCCTTTTTATCCTTCTTGAGATAATAATCTCAAACAATAAACTGGCCACCTGTCCCACCAGAAACTCTACTCCAGTCCTGGTCAAATTCTTTAATCAACATGTTGCGTAGGTAATCACTTTTCTTATTACTGGGATGTCATAGCAATCCACTAACTGATCCTGGTCCATAAAAGACCCAAAATACCTTCCCCAACACACTTGGAATATCTTTACCACTCATGGACACTCCTGTTCCCAAGGCACTCTCCAACTTTGGCACATCTCCACAAAGAAAATACCACAATACCATCGTCCAAGGCGATCACAAATCTCATTCATATAAACCTTTGAATGCTCTATTCATCTGATTCACAAATACTTGGCATCAAACCAATTCTCAAGACATATACAACACTCTTAGTGCTCCAAACCGATACTAACACAATCCTTTATATAACTTCCTCTCTCTGATCTCTAACTGGTCCTAACCAGATCCAAGATCAACCTTAAAGAATTCCATCCTACTCTGCAGCTAAACTCTTAATTCTTATAACTTCGCTGAGCCACTCAAAACAGTGTTTACATCTGATTTTATTTCTGGCACTAATCCAATCACCATTCTAGCCTCTTTTCATAAAAAGGAGCCCTGGCAGACCACCTGGCAGCACATTCAGAACCCACAGACTAATCCGGTCTGTCCTGATCTCATTGGTACGATCCAAGTGATATTCACCACGCTAGCTAAGAGTTCCATGCATCTCCCTGCACAACTCTAGCTCTCACTACAAGTATCATAAACATAAAGTACCATGTACCAAACCGACTAACACAAGGTTTTCCGCTCTCAAGCCCAAGAATTACTATACTTTCCTTGCCATTCACGATTATTCCACAATTACCTAACCAATCCATACCCTGGATCAACCAAAGCCAGTCATAACTAACTCATGAAATCTACTGATGAGTCCTTTTATCATAACCCAACTCATCTCTTAGATTGCCAATACCGTATTACATTTCCCATCACAACATAACCATGTGATCTGTATACACCATCTTTATACCCTTCTCTATATACATACCAACAAAAGAATAGCATGGCACCAAAGCCAAACAGCATAATTCAAAACTGAGAACTAAAAATAAACTGACCTGTCACCCCCGAGGAACTAGTCTCGGTCTCTGACTCTGACCGCTCTGGAATAAACACTCGAGTTGGAATCGAGCTGTCTATCCCCTTTTTCTCATCCTTTAACACAGGGCACCTCTTCACAATATGCCCAACCATACCACATGCGAAACATGCCTTTGCTCGACATTTTCCCAAATGATGCTTCTTGCACCGAGCGCATTCTGGGTAAGGCTTCCAGCTTTTCTTCTTACTTGGTCCAATAAGTGGAGATACCACTATCTGAGCTCTGTGCTCTCCAGCACTCTGCTGCCCAATCTGATGTCCTGCGCTCACAACAGCAAGAGCCTTCCCTACCACCTGAGCATAGGTAGAGACTTCATGTACTGGGGTAACTCTAATGCCCTGAGCTATTCCAGGATTCAACCCCTGAATAAACCTTTCCTTCCGAGCCACATATGTGGGTACCATGTCTAAAGCAAACTTAGTCAACCCATTAAATCTATTAACATACTCGGATACTGATGCCTTTCCCTGAATGAGATTTAGAAACTCATTTATCTTGGCAGTCTTAGCTACATCACAGTAATACTTCTCATTGAACAGCTACCTAAACTCTTTCCAATCCATCACAGCTGTGTCTCGTGTCTGGGATATCACTTCCCACCACGTCTGGGCATCATCCCGCAATACAAATGTAGCACAGATCACCCTATCGTGACCTACCAGCCCCATACTATCAAGAATGGAACTGATCATGCCCATCCATTGCCCAGCTCTAAATGGATCTAGGCCTCCCTAAAAAACTGGAGGGTAATACTCCTGGAATCTTCCACTAAGAAATTCCCATCTGTTCTCAACCCTAGGCTGAGCTAAAGCTGATGCCACCCCTGGCATAGCAAAGGAAGAGGTACTCCCCAACAGATTCCGCTGTTGCTTCAGATACCTGATCTCTTCCTCCTGCCTCTGCAATCTTAATTGCAAATCTGTAAGCGTCTGCTGAACATTCATAGATCCAGACGAAGAACTGATACCCTGGCTGTAACTCCCAACCCCTGTATAACCACCACCGGGCCTCATTATCTGCCCTGAATATGAACCTGCTGATTCAATCTGCAGTCAATAACTTGATCCATTCATCACAATAAGCATATCAAGGGCTTTCCCCCACGGGATAAATATTACCACACCACAATCATAAACCACTTGCAGTGCTACAAACATGCCCATGGCATTCATACATCACTCATACTCCCTGCTCTTCCAACATTCACACCATGCCTCAACTCCAGCATTCAATATCACAATTATTTATCATGGAGCAGGTAATCAAATGATCATGTTCATAAACATTTTCATGGAGCATATAATCATGTAGTCAAGAGCCAAGCTCTATCAGAATTTCATGCTCCCTAATACAATGTGCAGGTAAAGCATTTACATTCTATTTAAGCAGCTATGCACATAACTACATAAATAGTTACCATCCCATGAGTGAAGCTATCTTCAGTGATGAGTGTACATGCCCGACTTGTCTTTAGGAACCATAAACCTTGGCTCGCTCTGATACCAAGTTGTAACGCCCCAACTCCAGGGACCGTTACGGTGTGCCTTGTAAACAGTGCTAAACCCGCTAATCGAGTTATTTGGCCAAAATTGTGTAGCTAAGTATGATTAGCGGTTTAGGGATTAAATTTTTTTGGTTAAGATGTAATGTCACTACTACAATCTGGACATCAGTCATCGGTCATGAGATGTCGGTTCCGCTTAAACTGACTTACCACATGTTCATAAGTCGGTTTACACAGAACCGACCTATCATGTATAACAAAGGTGAGCATGGGATGTCGGTTATGCAGGAACCGACCTACCATGTGGACATGGTAAGTCGGTTAACATTGAACCGACCTCCCATGCTTGAAGATGTCATAGTAGGTCGGTTCCTGCAAAACTGACCTGCCATGTTAATCATGGTATGTCAGTTCTGTGTGGACCGACTTACCATGTCCTACATTTCTAACATGGTAGGTCGGTACTATATGAACCGACTTATCATGTCATATTTTTATTTATTTTACATTATTTGAATTTTAAAATACAATAATTTATTTAATAGTGTATGAAATAAATGTAAAAAATTTATATTTATTAATCTACATTATAATGTTTTGACATATAAATAGATGAATAAAATTAATCAATTATTTATAATATATAAAAATAATTTTATTTTATAATGAAAAAATATTTTAATTGAATAATATTTATAATTTAAAATAAAAAACTTTATAAGTATTTTAATGTATTTAATTAATATTTTTTTAAATGACATGGTAGGTCGGTTCTATGGACTGACTTATCATGTCATTATAAAAATATATTAAAAATAGTCTAATTTGTTTTTGTATTATTTGAATTTTTAAATATATTAATTTATTAAACAATACATATATATATAATTGATTTTTGAATGCAATAAGTATAAAAATAATATTATATATATTATTATTTGGAATTAAAAAAATTTAATTTAGTTTTTAGTAAGAAAATATTTTAATTTATAAATGACATATTTATAAATATTAGAAAAAAAATAAACTAAATAAGTTGGAAATTTTATAATTTTAAAATAAAATATTAACATATTAAAGTTATATATTTTTTAATTTTAACATCATAAGTCGGTTCTAGAACAGACATATCATGCTGCATCATAGGTCGATTGCTAATTAACTGACTTACCATGTTAAAATTATATATTTAGTTTTAACAGCATAAGTCGTCGGTTCTAGAAATGACTTATGATGCTACATCATATATCGGTTGCTATTGGACTGACATATCATGTTAAAATTAGGGAGGAAAAAAAGGCACATATAAAATTAAGTATCCCGCGCATACTCTTATTCTTCACTTTTCACTCTTCACTGGGCATACTCTTATTCTTCACTGTATAGCCCCGCGAAATTTTCTTCTTCTTGTCTTCTTCATTCCGCCAGTAACCCAAACTGCAGCGACTCCCCCTCCCCAACTCTGGTCGGCAGCAGCTCCTTCCCATTACGGATTGTAGCGTAATACGGATTCTCCTCAACTCCGGTGATTTCTCTCTCTCTCTCTCTATATATATATAAATTATTGATTCAAGCGTATTGTTGATTGATATCATTCTCTTAGTTTCTCATATCTCTTCTCCATTGTGATTTCTTGTTGGTTTGAAGTTTATAATTCTGGTAAATTATATACTAAGGTTATATTTGTGGTGTTTTGAGTTGAACAAAGAAACTTTTATATTCCTGCCCCTAAAATGTTTTTTTATTTAAAAATAAACTGCAAATTTTTTTCTAAAATTTTAGTTTAGGAGATTACCAAAAGTTTCGAAGAGTGAGGAAAAAGAAAAAGAGAGGGGCTGTGAGTGTGAGGCTTAACCATTTGTAAGAAGGGGGGTTTTGGGTTCTTATGAAAAAAGAAAATACAGAAAAGAAAGGAAATACTGAGAGAAGGAAAGGAATAAGGATTACCTGTCAAGACTGTGGCATGGATTCCTTGATCGCTGATGTACCAAGTTGATAATTAAGATCAACCACTTCTCAAATAATGATGATAATAATATAATCTTACTATTATCATACATATATAGTAGAGCTAGGCCTACAAAACTAACAACTGACGTTAGCCCATATACATTTTAAAAGACAATTAATTAATATAATGACCTCCCATGTTACAATATTAGATTAATTAATATAATTCCTTGTTTTCGTTTGGTAATGGTTGTTTTTACTTATGGTTGTTTTTATCTATATTATATTTATTTGATGAGATTGAAGCTACTTTTTATAATCAACTCAAAAGTTGGTTTTCGTTTTCTTATATTGATTTTCTGTTTCAGCGTCAGAGGAGTGATTGAGAGTTTGAGATATAATTGGGCTCATTTGCTTATAGAATTAGAAAAGTCTATGTATGGTATTTACACAATGGACTTTTTCTGTTTTATTTCTTCTAAGAATTGCTTGCAAAGTGTTTGATGAAATGTCAATATAATATAGGCTAATTGATTGTATATTTTCACAGGAGAGTGCAAAGATTGGAGCTGCAAGGAACGATTCCAAAAGAAATTACAACTTCAAAATTCTTGACATATTTGTATGGACTTTCAGTTAACCTTTTTAACTTTTTTTTTTGTTCGTTTTTATTAATCCTTAAAACATTATTGTTGTAATATTTGTAGGAAGATAAACTTTGAATCACTTTTCAGAGACTTTGCCAGCATTCTTGGGAAACTTTTACGTAATAGAACAAATGTAAGTGTTTTCAACTCAAATAAACATTGTTTGATTTTTCTTTACTTGGTACATTTCTGTGTGTGCATGTGTTTATATATGTATATTTATAAATAAAAGAGTTATATTTAATTTTTCTTAGATCAAGGGCACAATGCTGTAATTATGCCCTTTAGTTTGGTTATCAAACTTAAAGTTTTATCAATAGTTTTAGATTGTATAAAGCTAGCTTTGAGAGAAGAGGGGATAATGTGATACAGAGTTATTGAAGGAGCTTCAAATCTTTAGAGAAGTCTTCAAATCTTTAGGGAAGTCTTCAAACTTACAGAGTTATTAATACATGTGGTCTATTAAATTAAAAAGGATTCAGTATATATTAAAAAGGATGACAGTGGTCTTTGCTAGTATGTATGTTAGTATGTATGGTAGTGGTAAAACAACTCAGGTTAGTATGTATGTTATTAACATATTACACATGTGTTAGGAAAAATAATATTGTCTCAATGGAAATGGTAAGATAATGTTACAACTCTATGCAAAATATTACAATGGACAAGATTGATTAAATAAAGTGTTACAACTCTATAACTGAAAATACAAATAAAACAAAGGAAATGAAGAAGATGATGAAGAAGAAGAGAATAGTAAAGTACAACTCAAAACAAAAGTTACAAATAAAATAAAGTGTTTGGACCAAATGAAGAGATTACAACTCTTAAACAAAATATACAAGTAAATAAAATAAGAGAATAAGAAGAAGAACAATAGAATAAAAGGAAGAACATAAACCACAAACAAACTCTCACTTACACAACCTAAGTGAAGAAGATTGGGGATCACCAACTTGAACAAGGTTTAAAACCTTTGTCCAAAAGCTTATTTCCCCCTAACTCAAGCACTAAGGGATCTCTCTCAGATTTTGGAAATGCTTTCTGGAATAATCAAGCCTCAAGGTGTTTCTAGCCAAGTGCTCTAGTGGATAGAAATGGTGTGTCTTACAAGTGAGCATTAGGCTCCTATTTATAGAGTTTAGAGACACCCTTTGAATTTCAAATTCCATCAACCCCCATGGCTGTTACCAATGATTAATTGGGTGTTTTATGGAATTAAAATAGAGAATTGGGAGTTACTAAGCTGTTGGAATCGTTCAAAGTTGGATAAAAAACTGAAATTATAGAAGCTGTCAGGCATTAGGGCTGCGACGCTAGTTCCAGACGCCGCGGCCCTCAGTCAATTTCAGCAACACATTTTTCAGTTTTTTCCAAAACGTTCCAATTTATTCCCACTTGATTTTGTAACTTCCATACACAATATGGGAGTTAAAATCACATCTCTATCAGCCATTTCTCATATGGCTTTAAGAAATTCATCTCAATATTGTGTAACAATAATGGGTGATATTTAGGAGTTACAAATTTGTGATGAATTTGTAACACCAAATATGTTACATGTTTGGATATTTCACATATATCCAAATAATGTAACTCTCTATTATATGTTACAATATGTGACACTCTATGTCACATTTATTTAATCTAAAACATTATATTATAAAATAATATAATATTACATTATATTATAAAATAATATAACATAACGTTTCATTAGAACGTTTAATATATACATTGGGATCCCAAAAACATAATTTCAGAGTCTATTATAGAAAAATATTTACAACAGGCCGTTCTATGCGGCAAAACAGGGTTTAACCCTAGTTCCCCTTTAAACCTCGGTCGTGGCGGAAGAGCAGCTGCATATGTACACGTCATCACCTAAGCTCTCCAACTCAGGGATGGTCCAGCTTTCTTTTGCCTTTACTTGCACCACATAGCACCCGTGAGCCGTAGCCCAGCAAGAAAACATAGTATAACATGATATAATATCAACAGTGATTGCATTACTTATTCAGGACTAACAGTCCAAACAAATAGGTGACCATCACAAAAAGTCACAAATGTGGGGACAACACCCTTTAGCCATGTGATGATAGGATCACCAGAGCTTAACAGATACCAAAAGCCATGAATATGGGAACAACGCCCTTTAGCCATGTGACGGTAGGGTCACTAGGGCTTAACAAACGAGTGAGCATCTCACTAGCTTCAACAGGATAGGTGCATGGTGATTGGTCACCAACATAACCTTCCTCCCGACTCTAGAGTCGTAACTATGGAACAACGTTCCCTAGCCATGTGATAGACAGTCACCGGGGCCCTATGCCCTGGCTCTGAGTGCTAGTCTAAGACTAGTTAAGCGCTTATAAGTTCATCGACCTTAAGATCGGTCCAGCATTAATGCCATAGAGCCATTCAATGCTGATATCGATTAGATCTAATATTCATTCGGCCCTGCATCCTTGACGCTCATGCCGTTTCTGACCCTCAGGTCAGTGAAACACGACCAGTGCTCAACCCGTTGTGAACTTAACTAATAAGTCACAGCCTCACAGACGGATCTGACACCATTGCCGATTCTGACTAATAAGTAAGTGCCATACACACGTAAGCCATGCCACCAAACATATATCACATGTTCATTATCCATAAACAAGGTATTCAGCATGCTTACTTAACAGGTACTAGTACAATTAGGACCATGCACAAACACAGAGGCTCAAGCTCTGAACGATATCATACTCAATATACAAAGCATGTCCAAATCACATGTTTCTCGTGCATCACAAGCATCATATTTAACAATCCAACATGCATCAATAATAGCCATGCATGTCACATTTAATAATCAACCAACATGCATCAAGAATAATCACGCATGTCACATATACACAAGGTGCAGTTTTCTTACCTTGGGTTCGAGCAAGAATTAGTAAAAGAATGACCCTTGAGAACGATCAACCCTTTGATCCTTTAGCGGTCACCTAGTCATAACCAAATATGGAATCCCATCAATAAAATAAATCATAAAAATGTTTATAATCTAAAACCACACTCCCGGGATCCATCCCGCACTCTCGGGAATCTTAATATGCTCAAACAGGGCAAAGGAACCAAACCCCGAGCCTTAAGGATCATTCCACGCCCTAAAATAGGTTTGCTGAAAAATGGACCAGCGATGCAGCCCTATTAAATGGCGCTGCAGCCCTATTTCCAAGTCAGAGAGCCCTGCTCTCTGCCCTGCCTAGCGCTGCTGCGCTCTGAATGGAGCTGCTGCGCCAAAAACAGACCAGAAACTTTCTGGTTCTTCTTCTTTGCGATTTCTCTTAAATCCAACCCTCCAAATCAATCCCAAACATCACCCAACATCCAATTCAACCCCAAATCATCATCTATATCACACCCTCATCAAAACCCAATCAATTTACACAAAAACTTCCCTTAATTCCCAACTATCCACATTAAAACTATAAGCTGAAAACTATAAAGAAAAATAGAGTATGGCTTGTTTCCATGGATGAATTCCTTACCTCAAGCTTGATTTAAATACCCTTCAATGATTGAACCAAAGTCCTAAGCCCTCAAGCCTTGCTCTCCTAGCTTGCTACCTCAAATTGGCTCTCAAAAATCAAAAGGAAGAAGGAGGAGGAATAAGTACGGGAGAGAAAGAAAGATGAGGATGATGATGCTCTGTTTTCTTTTCATACATTTTCTACAACCTTTAAATGATACATATCCTTTGCCAAATGACCATATTGCCCCTAGGTCAAATAAAGGCTTCTAAAGTCATCCCAAGGGTAAAACCGTCATTTCCCGCTTATCCCATTAATTATAATTAACGCTCTCCAATTCCCGCTATTCTCAATATTCTCAAATGCCAATAAATCATATCCCATTACCCTTTAATTCCCGATAATGTTCTAATCATCAAATGACCCTGAGACTCACCCCGAGCCCCGAACTTAAACCCGTTATGACTAGACCGAACACTTACATCTCATGATCGTCTCATGCCAAATAGCTCGAACCAATTTACCTTATAATATGGCTATATTAATTAATCACAACCATGCACCAAAAATACATAATTACGCCCACAACGGCCAAATTACCAAGATATCCCTATATTTATAAATACACCCATATGCACGCATTTACCATCATATAATAATATAATTCACATAAACATGCATATGGCCATTAAATAACATCATAACTCAATTATGGCCCTCCTGGCCTCCTAATCAAGGTCCTAACCCTTATTAGGAAATTCAGGGCATTACAAATATGACCAAACTGTCATAAGTTATATGCAATTAAATAATTAAATTTGATTTTAGAACTCACATAATTGAAAGCATGTTGATTAAATTGGTAAAATTTTATTAATTAAATTCGAGTTTAGGGTACCAAATATATATAATTTCAAAATGCATGGTACTAAATATGTACGATTTCAAAATGTACGCCCTGATTTTCCCACGGGCTGAGCTGCGGCTCAATCATGATTATCTCGTGGACATCCCCAAACCGGAGCTGCCTTCATAAGATTGTACCTCCTTAGCTCGAGATAACCCCAGGTGCTCACCTCGGGTTGTAAAGGACTGAGCCCAGGCTCTGAAGGCCGAAGGTCGAGTCGAGTCTCCAGCTCGCGGTACGGGCTGGATGTGGAAGCTATGACCCTTTTGTAAAGTCAACGCACGCAAGGTAAACATGCACATATCAGACATCACGTGTCTGATATCCCCCTGACTTCTCAGACACGCAGCAGGAACGTGCGTATTCAGACACCCACGACTGGGTTGGGCCGTGCGGCCCATTATCTCCTTACCTATTGATTTGACCACACTTATGTGCAGGTTTAGGAATTAATCATAAATGTCACAGAGTTGATATGATAGGTAAGAAGGTCACGGGATGACCTTCTTACCAACTCCCAGGTGCCTTCTCCTATAAATATGGAGACCCTGGGAATTAATAGGGGTTGGATGATATCTTGTAAGAAAGACTCTGTAATCAAATACCCAGTATATACCAATAATATTGACTAGTGGAGTAGAAGGATTTTAACCTTCAAACTACTTAAAAAATGTGTCTTGTGTCACCCTTTCATTTCTAAGATCATATATCTGCTTCGGTTCAACATTAGCACTAATCCCTTTCTCTTCTTTTCTTAATTACCTGTTGGCGAAGAATCGCGTCAACGGTTTGGTGCTTTCGTTGAGAGCAAGTTCGATTAGTGCTGTTGCAAACATTCAACTATGGTGACTACTCGGTCCAGGCATGGTAACGAGACAGAACAACATGATGAGCAGGAGGCTCATCATACTGCCATCCCTGGTGAACAAGTTCCTGAAGTCCAGCAGCGGCTAGGAAAACAGCGGGCGGGCCAAGATGACACTGGAAGTTCGGTGCCTCGGCCACCTAATCCAAACCCATGTTATTATACTACGGTGGAGATGGAGAACGCTCAGCTGAGGAGCCAGTTAGCAACAACTAACCAACAAATCAAGGATGTGCTGGCCCGGCTACCCCCTCTCCCAACCGACGCTAACATCGGAGAGAGGCAAGGTGAGGCTCCTAAGTCTCGCCGGGGTAACCGGTCCAGGCATAGCCGTTCGGACAGAATTTAGACAGCCAACTCCACCCCTTCATCACACCATCAAGAGGCGAACTTCAAGGAAATGCCTAGGGCCGGACAACAGCAATACAGCCGTTCGGTCAAGACGTCGATTCCTAGCTCCCAACCATCCTCGAGAACGCCCAGAGGAGCTCAAGGAAATTCCCGAAGGAGATCCGGGGAGGGCTCGCGACATCAGCCCGTCCCCAACAACCGTCCTATGCCTCGTCCAGGTCGCCAGCCGCGGGACCAGCAGATTGGCAGGGCCGAAAGGCCGCCACTGAACTTGATCCGTCCAAACGGAACCAGGATCGCCTCTTCAGTCAGGCATCCTTCGTCTCCAATCAGATATCCATCTCCTCCTCGGCCCGTTCGAGACATTCCTGCCTACGGAAGTAGCAGGCGAGATCCTTCATCAGCTAGACATTCCCGGCGTAGCAGGGCGCCGAGGGAAAGCCCAGATCCTCACCGTCAAAGGAGGACTCCCAGCCTATCTAGCAGGAGCCACTGGACCGGCAGTCGCCGGAGTGATCTCTCTGGGGGAGACCTACATCAGCGTTTGAGTTTGGCACAGAGTCATCAAACCACCCAGGGAGGTGACCTGCAAGATCGCCTCAACTCTCATAGAGGGGAGCAGGTGGGGGGAGATAGCCACGCTCGCTCAGGGGGGGCCCTGTCCGAAGTACATAACGGGGGGAATGCCCCAAATAACCTATCTCAAGATAGGAGGGGCAATAACCCACCAAATATGTACAATGGATCCGGAGCTGTTGAACAGCCCCGGAATAACCAAGAACATCAGGACCAAACCCTCGAACGTCTGGCTCAGATGGAGGAGCTAATGAGGAAGCTCCTATCGGAGAAGGAGAAAGATGAATATGATTCTGGGGACGAGATGGAGCTCTTCGCCCCCAGCATAGCGGCAACGGCGTACCCACCTGGTTTCCGTATGCCGCACTTGTCAAAGTTCAATGGGGACGGAGACCCATCGGACCATCTAGGGATGTTCAACACCCTCATGATGGCCCATAACATTGGCCCCGAGCTTAGATGTTTAATCTTCCCTTCCACACTGACCGGACCAGCCAGGCAGTGGTTCAAGCAAGGCAAAAGACAGTCAATCAATTCCTGGAAAACCTTCTCAGCTGACTTCAAAAGGGCATTCTGAGCCTCCCAGGCCGCCCGTGTTCAGGCCGACTCCCTAGCTAATGTGAGGCAGCATCCCGGTGAGACTCTGAAGGCCTACCTGAGCAGATTTGCGAATGTTGCTGCTCGAGCTAGAGACGCGGATGATAGCTCCAAGCTCATGGCCATGAGAACTGGAATCCTCATCGGAGGAGATCTCTGGAAGGATATACAAAGGAAGGGAGTCAGCTCAGTTAATGAATTCCTTAACAGAGCCCAGGAATGGATCAACTTGGAAGAAGCCGAAGCTTCTGCTGCAGGAACCAGCCAGGTCCCTGAGCAGCCCGCTGGAGTAGGGACGGAGGTCGTGGCAGCGACCCAGAACGTCACACAGAACAACCAACTCGGCGGAGGCAAAAGAAAAGGGAATGGTGAAGGCAGCCAACACGGTCAAAAGAAGAATAAGTCCATAGACAAGTTTAAGCCCGTCTTCGCACTTATACCGAGCTCACCCAGTCTAGGGAGAATATCTTCCTAGCCAACTCTACTCGAGTCCCCTGGAAGAGGCCGGAGCCATTAAAGCACCACAAGGGGAAGAGAGACACTTCCAAGTTTTGCCATTTTCATAACGATGTTGGCCACAATACCGACGATTGTAAACATCTAAAAGATGAGATCGAGACTCTCATTCGAGCCGGCCCCTTGGCTCAATACGCACGGAACAGGGTTCCAGCGAGTCGACCTGCTTTAGAAGTCCCGGCCAGTCAGCCAGGACCTCGGATAGATCAGGATGTCCCTCCTCCCGTGGTCAGAGGAGAGATATCCACCATCTCTGGAGGTCCGCACATGGTCGGCACGAGCAGAGGCGCCCAGAAGAGATACGTGAATGAACTAAAGGCTCATAACGGAGTAGAATTTGTCCCGAAGCAACACCTACCAAAGCAGCAGTGATTGGAGAGGCAACCAATCATTTTTACAAAGGAAGATGCAGGCCATGTCCAGTTCCCTCACAATGATCCTCTGGTTGTAGCAGTCCAGCTTGCCAACCGAAGAGTGAGGAGGGTGCTGATAGACAACGGGAGTTCGGTGAACCTCCTATTCCGATCCACCTTAGAGAAGATGGGCTTGACTGTCGCCGAGCTGAAGGCAACCTCCATGATGTTGTATGGTTTTTCGGGAGAAGGATCAGCAGCGATAGGGACGATCGAGCTGGTGATCACCCTAGGAGAAGGATCTCGGACAGTCTCTAAACTCCTCGAGTTCATGGTCATTGACTGTTCCGCTGCCTACAACGCCATCTTGGGGCGACCTACGCTCATAGCTTTCGAGGTCGTCACTTCCATTCGCCACCTCGCGATGAAATTCCCTACTTCGATGGGAATCTATATTATCCATGGCGATCAGCTCGCTGCCAGGGAATGCTACAGCATTTCCATGAAGGGAAAATCTAAACCCGGGCAGCTGGCAATGGCCATTCAAGGTGAAGAGGAATCTCAGGAACCCTTAGCTGGTCCTGAGATTGAAAAACCTCAAAGCGCCAAGGGGGAAAATGTCGTCTTAAGTGAGGATATTGACCCCCGAATAGGGGAGGACAGATCCGAGCTCCAGGCTATTGAGGAGCTCGAGGAGGTGAGTATCGATCCGCAGAACCCTTGTCGGAAGGTCAAGCTCGGAAAAAACCTCTGTAGCAAGAGGAAGGCGGAGCTGACTAAGTTTCTACGGGATAACTTGGTCGTATTTGCATGGTCACACGAGGACATGGTGGGAATTAGCCCGAGTGTCATCATGCACACACTTCATCTGGATAAAAGCGTTTCTGCCAAGTCTCAGAAGCAAAGACGTTTAGGAACAACCCGGGCTGAAGCCCTAGAAGAAGAAGTAGCCCGGCTAAAAAAATGTGGCTTTATCCGTGAAGCCAAGTTTCCGATCTGGGTCGCCAACCCCGTGCTAGTTCCAAAGCCTAACAGGAAATGGCAGACCTGCATCGACTTCTCCGACCTGAATAAAGTCTGCCCCAAGGATTGCTTTCCATTGCCAAGGATTGATCAGTTGGTGGATGCCACGACAGGGCACGAGCTCATGTCCTTTATGGACACGTACTCAGGCTACAATCAGATTGCAATGAATCCAGCGAACCAGGAACACACCAGCTTCATGACCCCAACTAACGTCTATTGTTACAAGGTCATGACGTTCGGGCTGAAGAACGCCGGAGCTACCTACCAAAGTTTAGTAAATAGAATGTTCGCAGACCAGATCGGAAAAAACATTGAAGTGTATGTTGATGACATGCTAGTCAAGTCGAAGACTGCCGATAACCATGTTTCCGACTTGGAAGAATGTTTTAAGATACTACGGGAATATGGCATGAGGCTCAATCCACAAAAATGCACTTTTGGAGTCGCGTCAGGGAAATTCTTGGGGTTCATAGTCAATACCCGAGGAATCGAGGCGAACCCCG
Source organism: Humulus lupulus (assembly GCF_963169125.1). Lineage (NCBI taxonomy): Eukaryota > Viridiplantae > Streptophyta > Magnoliopsida > Rosales > Cannabaceae > Humulus > Humulus lupulus. The sequence continues at coordinate 16,790,438 of NC_084801.1, read as the reverse complement.
ACAAGATCAGATCACTGCGTGAGCTTCCTTCGCCCAGGTCGCGAAAAGATGTCCAAGGCCTGACAGGAAGAGTGGCAGCCCTCAATCGGTTTATCTCCAAGTCCACCGATAAGTGTTTGCCATTCTATTAGCTGCTCCGAGGAAACAAGAAGTTCTAATGGACAAAAGAGTGTGAAAGCGCATTCCTCGACCTGAAGGCACACCTGGCCGAGCGCCCGTACTATCCAAACCAAAGGCAGGAGAGCCTCTCTTTCCCTACCTAGCTGTCACTAAGGATGCAGCTAGTGTTGTGTTAGTCCGGGAAGAAGACCGAGTTCAGAAGCCAGTTTACTGCATCAGTAAGAGACTTCTCGGGGCGGAATCCCGATACCCATTGATGGAGAAGTTGGCGTTCTGCCTTATCACGGCCTCGTGAAAGCTCAGGCTGTACTTCCAGTCCCACTCAATACACGTCATGACCGATCAGCCTCTAAGGCAGGTTTTGCAAAAACCTGAAGCTTAGGGACGTTTGTTGAGATGGGCAGTCGAACTCAGTCAGTTCGAGATTTTTTACACTCCGCAAACTGCTATAAAAAGTTAGGCCCTGGCTGATTTTATGGCAGAATGCACGGGATCCCAGGAGGATCCCGTAGAAGACTCACCCCGAGTCACCTCGCCCCAGTCGTTGTGGAGGATCTTTATGGATGGTTCATCCAACGAGAGCGGCTCTGGGGTTGGAATCATTTTGATATCCCCCGAGGGACATAGATTCCACTCGGCGCTGAGATTCGGGTTCAAGGCCTCCAACAACAAGGCCGAATACGAAGCTTCGCTGGCTGGGCTGAGGATAGCCCAGAGTTGAAGGCGAACTCCGTCCAGTGCTTCAGTGATTCCCAGCTCGTGGTAAATCAGGTTCTGGGCGAGTATCAAGCACGGGGGCCCAAGATGGACGCCTATATGGCAAAGGTAAAAGCTGAGCTGTCCGCGTTTGAGCGAGGCTCGATCGAACAGATACCTCGGGAGCAGAACGCTAATGCAGATGCTCTTGCCAAGCTCGCTACCTCTAGAGAGACGGAGACCTTGGGGTTAGTACCAATAGAATTCTTGGAAAAACCAAGTATAGAGGGAGTCAGGACGGAGATCAAGATGATCGATACCAGGCCGACCTGGATGACCCCCATCCTTGAATATCTCGTCGAGGGCAAGCTGCCTAGAGGACGTAATGATGCACGGCGAGTCCTGTATCAAGCTCCTAGGTATACGATAGTCGATGGGGTGTTGTACCGATGTGGGCACTCCCTACCTCTCCTTCGGTGTGTTCTTCCAGACGAAGCAAAGGCCATCCTGCAGGAAGTGCACGAAGGATTTTGCGGAGACCACACTAGGGGGCAGAGCTTGGCCTTAAAGGTCCTGAGGCAAGGATATTACTGGCCAACTCTGTCCAAAGACTCGATCTCATACGTGAATAAGTGCGACAAATGCCAGCGGTTCGCCACAGTTGCCCGAGCTCCTCCAGTCGAGCTAAAGATGATCTCGTCCCCATGGTCGTTTGCCATTTGGGGGATAGACTTGGTTGGCGCCCTCCCCACTGGGAAGGGCGGGGTCCGTTATGCCGTGGTAGCCATCGACTACTTTACTAAGTGGGCTGAGGCAGAACCTTTGGCAATGATAACGTCCAAAAAAGTGCTTGACTTCGTGGTTAAAAGCATTATCTGTCGATTCGGCCTGCCCAAGAAGATCGTTTCTGATAACGACATTCAGTTCGACAACGACCTGTTCACTGAGTTTTGTGAAAGGCACGGAATTGTGAAAAGTTTCTCCTCCGTGGCCTATCCTCCGGCGAATGGCCAGGTCAAAGCTGTGAACAAGACTCTAAAGGCGAGCCTCAAGAAGAGATTAGATGAAGCGAAGGGGGTCTGGCCAGAACAGCTCCCCCAGGTCCTATGGGCATACCTGACCTCGCATCGGACTCCTACGGGTCATACTCCTTTTTCCTTGACCTTTGGGAGTGAGGCAGTCCTCCCCATGGAAATTAAGGTGCTTTCGCATAGGATCTAGTCTTACGACCAGGACCGCAACCACGAGCTACTGTGCAATTCCCTTGACCTAGTTGATGAAAGGTGAGCTGATTCGCAACTCCAGCTCACCCACTATCAGCAAAAGATCACTCGCTATTTCAACTCCAAAGTCAAAAAGTGCGCCCTCAGCGTTGGCGACCTGGTCTTAAGGAGAGTCTTCTTAGCCAGTAAGGACCCCAAAGATGGAGTCTTGGGAACAAACTGGGAAGGACCATATCAAGTCATCGAGGTCATTAAGGAGGGAACTTATAAGTTAGCTCGGCTTGATGGAAGGACAGTCCCGCGGACTTGGAACGCCATCCATTTAAAGAAATATTATCAATGATTCACTTGTAAGGCCTGGAAGGCCATTTTTCATGTAATAAGCAATGAGAATCAGTTTTGTTTGTACATGTTTTCAAGTGTGATCTAAAGTAACCATGAAAGACCCTTTCCCAGTTACTTGGGGGGGCATATGGTGCCTGGATATAATTAGGTCTCCTTAATGACTTAGAAGTTGATTCATATCGATTGACCGTTGTTTTTCTTAAAAAATGCGAGATATTGATAGGGATTAACGCTAACTAAGTCGTATCCTGGATATAACCGGGTCATAAAACTTAGAAGTTGATTTAAATCTGTTGATCGTTGTTCTTCCTAAAGAGCTCGAGATATGGATAAAAGTTAACGCGAACTAAGTTTTCAAATTAAGTTCCTGGTCCTAACCGGGTCATAAAACTTAGAAGTTAATTTAAATCTATTGATCGTTGTTCTTCCTAAAGAGCTCGAGATATGGATAAAAGTTAACGCGAACTAAGTTTTCAAATTAAGTTCCTGGTCCTAACCGGGTCATAAAACTTAGAAGTTGATTTAAATCTATTGATCGTTGTTCTTCCTAAAGAGCTCGAGATATGGATAAAAGTTAACTCGAACTAAGTTTTAAAATTAAGTTCCTGGTCCTAACCGGGTCATAAAACTTAGAAGTTGATTTAAATCTATTGATCGTTGTTCTTCCTAAAGAGCTCGAGATATGGATAAAGATTAGCGCGAACTAGGTTTTTCAAGAAATTGTAACCAAAACGCGTAAAGGCAAGAAAGAGGATCAATTGAAAGCATCGAATCAAATTGTCTCGAGGTGGAAGCACCTCATGCAAGGGTTACATAAAAAAAAATATAATATTAAAAAATAGTGAAGGGCATAAGAGAAGAAATGCCCTAAGCTTCGCCAGATGGCCCCTTGGAGGTCGCTGTCTAGCCTTACTCAGCTGCGCCAGATCCTTCCCCGGTCTCAGAGGGCGCCTCTTTATCAAGGCGAGCTTGGAACTTCACCAGCAAGCGCTCCCAGAGACTCGCTGACATGAAGGAGAAGTCAGCGTCTGGATTGTAGGCCCAGCAATGATAGAACAGATCTTCCATGGACTTTTCCGAAGTTGTCCGCTCGGCCTCTAGGGCAGCCTGGGCGGCCTGGATCTCAATCTTCGCTGCATCTAGGTCTGTCCGCGAGGTGGCGAGGGAGGTCTCGAGCTCTTGGACCTTCAAGCGGGTCTTTTCCAACTCAACCTGCGAGGCCGCCAAGGCATCCTTAGCCGCCTGTAGAGTAGTTTGGTGCTCGCTCCTCATGTCTTCGAGCTGAGTTTTGGTCCTGGCGATGCTCCGGTGAAGGGCAATGGCGCTCTGCGAAGGTGAAAAGACAATTGCCTTAGAAAAGCAGGGCAAAGTGTAATGATAAAAACCACAAAAAAGTTAGTTAGCTTACTGTCATGGCCATGCCCAGTGAAGACTCCAGCACGCCCACCGGGCTCATTGTTTCAATGGCCCGGAGCTCCTTCTCGGTGAACTTGTATATGTGGCTGACGGCGTAGTTCACCGACTCATACACCGTTCCCCGGAAGGCCTCGGGGATCTTCCCCAGGTCCTAGGTATTGACTGGGATGCGTACTTCGGAGGGTACAATCGCTGAAGTCCCGAGCTCCGTTCCTGCGTCCCGGGCGGCGGCCGGAGCTCGTGGAGGGGGTGGAGGCATGTTGCTTCCCCCTGCAGCAAAGAGAATTGCTCCCGCGACCTGGGCAGCTGGGGCTTGCTCCTTCTCCTTTGCAGGAGACTTGGTGGGACGGCGTGCTTGGACGTCCGGAGCCTCTTCATTCTTGGCCCAGCTGAGGGGTTCCCCCCGAAGACCGCACCTCGCAGGCTCTCCTCAGGCTGAGACATCTCTTCTGTCGAAACAAAAACATGGTTAGTACGGGTTAGCAACCATACAAAAACAAAAACAAAGGGGTAGAGAAAGTCAAGTATATGTATACTAAAGGGAATCCTACCGCCCGGGCTAGAAGAAGAATCTAAGACGATTACTTCCCGAGCTGGCGCAAGTTCTGGGTCCGAGTCTGACTCAGGGCTAGATTCCTCTACATATTGCCTAAGCCCAGGAGCTACGACACCCCTCCGGAGTGATGGCCATGTACGAAGGTTGGTCCCATACTCCTCGAATAGGATCGACCTAAAGGCTAGGGTGTTATCTACTACTACGGTACCCCTAGGCCGGCTATCTTGGTAGTCCAGCACAAGCCGGTCGACACAATGGAGCAGGGTTGTGTTCAGGTCCGGATCACTTCGGTGATGATGGACGAGCTGCCTAGGATTGAACCTAGCCAGTGGGGGGTCTGTTGTGGCCCTATCTAGACTCCTAAACATGTAAGGGTTACCTTGGCCAGAAGGACCCACGGCTGCTCCGGACTGGGTCTTCTCCTCGCCCGTCCCCGGGACGACTTCCAAAGCCCGCTTCCTATTCCTCACGAGCAGAACTTCATTGTCCTTGTCCTCCTCATCTTCATCTCCCGCAACCTCCTCCACGATGTTGGGTCTGGTGTCGCGAGCTGGGGGAGGCCCCCGAGGCCTTTTTAGGTTCAAAGTCTGATTTGGGAAAATCAGCTTGCAGGCCACCATCGTCTCGTCTGTCACGAGCACGCAATAATCTTTCTCACTGGGGGGCAAGCCCGCCAATGTCTCGTATTGGGCCCCGAGGGTCACAGATTTCTTTGTCCTCGCGAAGATGGCTGCAAGATTAGTCTAAGTCAGAAAGGGGTACATGAGGAACTGTATGATACTTAATGTCCGAGCTAAAGTTGGAGAAAACTTACGAGGGCGATTGAAGTAGTGATGCTCGCAGCTCCGGAACCTCGTTGACATAAAGAATTGATCTTTGAAGTCATTGGGGTGGCTAGGCAGCTCGATGACCGCAGCCGTATTGGGAAACCAGGTTAAGTAATAAAATCCGTCGCCTCGCCCCCGCTGATCCGGGCTGGCCTTGAGGCAGAAAAAATATAAAATGTCCGCAGGAGTGGGGACCTCCCACTCATGTTTCTGAAACAAGTATTTCAACCCCGCCAGCAAGCGGTAGGAGTTGGGGGGAGCTGAAATGGGGCCAACCCCACATAATTGAGGAAGTCAGCAAAATACTGATCCAACGGGAGGAAGGCCCTTGCCTTGAAATGCTCGCCGCTCCAGGCCGCGAACGAATCTTCGAGCGGCGCACAGCTCCGCTCGCCCTCTGCAGGAGGTCGGGCCACCACTGATGCTTTCCCCAGCCCGATGTTGTGGGAGATGAATATTTTATTGATCTTCGTCTGGTCGGTGATCTTGGAGATGATCCTCTCCGCCTCAAAAAACGCATCAGGAGCCACCTCGAGCTCCTTCTCCAGTGCCGGCCCAAAGCGGGGGATCGGGGAGTCAGGCATCACCGCTTTTCCTTTATCCTGCTGGGAGGCCGAGTTGCCGACGGTCTTCAGTGGGGCATTCCTCTTTGGTGGCATCTGGTCGCCTAGCGAACAAAAGAAAAGATTTTAGAAAAGGCGACCTAAGCATGAGGAAGAATCAAAGTGTTATTTGCACGAGCTGAGGTAAGCCCAGCCCGAGGAGAGTGAGACCACGCGGTTCTATGAACACGCGTCTGTGCTCCCAACAGATCCCAGATTACTCGGAATTTGTGTGTCAGGAGGGTCAGGATAGAATTTGTCTTGGGGGGAAAGTTTCATTTGGCAAGGAAGGAAAAACCGCCTGTGAGGCGTGTCTCCTAAGCTACCCGGTTTTGCACCTAAATCCTGGATATCTTTGAACTAAAATACCAAAATTCCTACCCAGAAATTTTCCCCAGAAAATGTATCCTGTAAATTGTACTCCCAAACATTTTCCTACAAGCAAAAATACCCTAACCTAAAAGGCTTTCACCCTTCATACCCTCAAAAACTAGTAAACCCTTGTATGTGGCTATAGTAAACATTTACCTAAGCTACATTAAAAAATATTTTCAAAGCACGCATGGTCAGGAGACTTACAGTGTTTGGCTGGGAGGTGGATGAAGGTGTCGCCTAGGTGGGAGCTTCGTCGGAATATTTGTTCCCAAAGCTTTGAAGGAGTCCTTATGCCTGAGCTTCTTGGACAACTGAGAATGGAGGTCGCTAAGAGGAGGGTTTCTTTTTCTTCTGAGATGAAGAGAGAAGAAGGAGATAAGTTCTGAGAAATTTCCAATGTAAGGGTGGCCCATGCGTAGGGTGGCCACCCCTTTTATATACGTGAAGGGTCACGTATGGAGGGCCGTTGGATGACCCTGATGTGGGATCCAAGGCCCTCCACTTGAAATACGAAACGACGGCTGGGCATAGGCTAGGCCATTAAATGCGGTTCTCGTAAGACGTACCGTCACCAACCACGATGTTCCACGTATCAGGCGCCTGCGTAAGATGTGGAATGTGAAGAGTTCATGGAGAAGCCTAAAAGTCCCTACTGTGGCCTTATCCAATGTCGTATACCACGAGCAGGGGCTTGGGGGGCAGATGTACGCCCTGATTTTCCCACGGGCTGAGCTGCGACTCAATCATGATTATCTCGTGGACATCCCCAAACCGGAGCTGCCTTCATAAGATCGTACCTCCTTAGCTCAAGATAACCCCAGGTGCTCACCTTAGGTTGTAAAGGACTGAGCCCAGGCTCTGAAGGCCGAAGGTCGAGTCGAGTCTCCAGCTCGCGGTACGGGCTGGATATGGAAGCTATGACCCTTTTGTAAAGTCAACGCACGCAAGGTAATCGTGCACATATCAGACATCACGTGTCTGATATCCCCCTGACTTCTCGGACACGCAGTAGGAACGTGCGTATTCAGACACCCACGTCTGGGTTGGGCCGTGCGACCCATTATCTCCTTACCTATTGATTTGACCACACTTATGTGTCAGGTTTATGAATTAATCATGAATGTCACAAAGTTGATATGATAGGTAAGAAGGTCACGGGATGACCTTCTTACCAACTCCCAGGTGCCTTCTCCTATAAATATGGAGACCCTGGGAATTAATAGGGGTTGGATGATATCTTGTAAGAAAGACTTTGTAATCAAATACCCAGTATATACCAATAATATTGACTAGTGGAGTAGAAGGATTTTAACCTTCGAACTACTTAAAAAACGTGTCTTGTGTCACCCTTTCATTTCTAAGATCATATATCTGCTTCGGTTCAACATTAGCACTAATCCCTTTCTCTTCTTTTCTTAATTACCTGTTGGCGAAGAATCGCGTCAACACAAAATAGAGGGTATTAGATGAGCATTATTGTAAATATATGGTACAAAGTCGATACTTTACAAAAACACAGGGTACTAAATAATTATCTACCTTCTTTTTAATATGAAAAAACTACGCTTAAATAAAAATAAAGTTTATATTAATAGAAGTCCTTAATCATTTTGAAAAATATCATTTAGATCCTCAAATTTTATTGTGTTTCACACAAGTCTTTGGAAAATCATTTTTAGAATGCCCGTAATAATGATAGGACAATTATTCTATAGGAGCTTCACTTTAAGCCCTACCGGTAGGGCTCTCAGTGTTTTTCGACCCGTGAATAGTTTTTGGCACGACTTTACTTTTATGACCGTGTATATTGTAGCTATTTAGAGCATCCTGCAAATTTTTAGAAAATTTCAAATAGTTTATGTAATGCCCCAAATTTCCTAATAAGGTTTGGGACCTTGATTAGGAGGCCGGGAGGGCCATAATTGATTTACTATAGTATTTCATGAATATATGCATATTTACGTGGATTATATTATTATATGACGGTGAGTGCATGCGTATGGGAGAATTTATTATTGTGAGGGTATTTTGGTAATTTGGCCACTATGGCGTAATTGTATATTTTGGGTGCATGATTGTGATTAATTAATATAGCCACATTATAAGGTGGATTGGTTCGAGCTATCGACATGAGACGATCATGAGATGTAAGTGTTCGGTCTAGTCATAACGGGTTTAAGTCCGGGGCTCGGGGTGAGTCTTGGGGTGAATTTAATGGTTTATGCATTACCGGGAAGTAAAGGGTAATGGGATATGGCTTATTGGTGTTTGAGAATATTGGGAATAGCGGGAATTGGAGGGTGTTATTTGTGATTAATGAAATAGGTGCGAAAGGACGGTTTTGCCCTTGGTGGCTGCTAAGGTTTTATTTTAGACCTAAGGGTATTTAGGTCTTTTTACCCTAAGAGATATAAATCAGCCATTAAGGCTATAGAAGAGTAACAAAAACAGAGCTTCTTTTCCTTCTCTCCCGATAGATTTTCTTCCTCTTTTCTCTTTGGATTTTCAAGCTCAGTTTGAGGAATTAAGCCAAGGAGCCAAGCTTCGCCAAGCTAGGGTTATGCTCCACCATTGAAGAGGGTGTGTTGTTGAGATTAAGGTGAGTTTCTAGCCACTAGAACTCTTGGTTTTGCTCTGTTTTCTATGTTAAGTTTCAGCTGGTTTTTGAGTTGGAAACTTGGGAATTGGTTGGAGTTTTGGCTAGGGTTCTTGGAGTTGTGGTCCCTAGGACATGTGGGGATGGTTTTTGGGGTCATTTGGCACCAAAAATGGGATTTGGAAGCATTAGAATCGAGTTAGAATTGAGAAAGTCGAAGAAGGAAGTTTCAGGGATGGTGTTGTCTGGGGGTAGCGCTACAGCGCCCATCAGAGGGCGCTATAGCGCTACACAGGGCTCAGTTGGGCGGTTTGTGACTCTGTCTTGAGCGCTGGGGCGCTAGAAGGGCAGCGCTGTAGCGCTCCCTGTTCCTTCAGAACCCTGTTTTGGGTGTTTTTAAGGGCTTTTGGCTTGGGGTTTCAATCCTTAAGGCCCGGGATCGAATCTACTCACTGTGAGGGCATGTTTCGAGGTCCCGAGAGTGGGGTTTGGGTTAAGACCTTATCTTTGGTAATTTTTCATTAATTGGAGATCGTTTTGGTTATGGCTAGGTGACCGTCAAAGAATTAAGGATCGATCGTTCTCAAAGGTCGTTCTTGTTTTAACTTCTACTCGAACCGGAGGTAAGAAAACTGCACCCTGTGTATTTGTGACATGCATGGCTATTATTGATACACGTCGGTTGATTATTATGCATGACATGCATGGCTGTTCTTGATGCATGTTGGTTGACTACTAAACGTGACATGCACGACTGTTATTGGTGCATGTTGGATTTGTGGATATATTGCGTATGATGCATAAGAAACATGTGATTAGGACATGCTTTGTATACTGGGTGTGATATCGCTCAGAGCTTGGGCCTCTGTGTTAATGCATAGTCCTAATTGTACTAATATCTGTTAAGTAAGCATGCTGAATACCTTGTTTATAGATATTGGACATGTAATATGTGTTTGGTGGCATGGCTTACCTGTGTATGGCGCTGACTTATTAGTCAGAATCGACAATGGTGTCAGATCCGTCTGTGAAGCTGTGACTTATTAGTTAAGTTCACCACGGGCTGAGCACTGGTCGTGTTTTACCGACCCAAGGGTCAGAGGTGGCAGTGCGTTGTGAACGCCGGGCCAAGTAAAGATTAGATCTAATCGAGGTCGGCATTGAATGACTCATATGGGGTATTAATGCTGGACCGACCGGAAGGTCAATGAGAACTATAAGCGCTTGCCTGGTCTAAGACCAGATGTTTTCAGCCAAGGTATATGACCCCGGTGACCGTTTGTCACATGGCTAAGGGACGTTGTCCATAGTTTCGACTCTAGAGTCGTGAGGAAGGTTATATTGGTGACTAATCACCTTGCACCTGTCCTAATCAAACTTAAGAAAGAATCACTTATCGGTTAAGCCCTGGTGACCCTATTGTCACATGCCTAGAGGGAGCGATGCTCATTATTGTGACTTTTGGCAATTGTCACCTATTGGCTTGGACTGATAGTCCCGAATGGTTATTATGATCGTTGTTGATATTATATCATGCTCTATTGTGTTTTCTTGCTGGGCTTTGGCTCACGGGTGCTACGTGGTGCAGGTAAAGGCAAGAGGAAGCTGGACCATCCTTGAGTTGGAGAGCTTAGGTGATGATGTGTACATATGCAGCTGCTCGTCCGCCACGGCCGAGGTTTAAAGTGGAACTAGGGTTGAACCCTGTTTTGCCGCTTAGTTCGGCCTGTTGTAAATATTTTCTGTAATAAACTCTGAAACTTTATTTTCGGGATCCCAATGTATAAACTAAACGTTCTAGTGAAACGTTACATCTTAACCAAAGTTTTTAATCCCTAAACCGCTAATCCTACTTAGTTCACAATTTTGGCCAAATGACTCGGTTAGCGAGTTTAGCACTGTTTACAAGGCACACCGTAACGATCCCTGGGGTTTGGGGCGTTACAGTTTACAGTACCGAAAACTAGGTTCAAACATGTTGTTTTCCACGTGCATAAAAAAAATTAGTCACGTGTGCAACAACATGTTTGAACCTGGTTTTCAGTACTGTAAACTATTCGGAATTTTCTGAAAATTTGCAGAGGCTCTAAATAGCTACAATATACACGGTCATAAAAAAAATCGCGCCAAAAACTATGCACGAGTTATAAACACTGAGAGCCCTACTGATAAGGCTTAAAGTGAAGCCCCTAAGGGAATTCCCAATAATGATATATATGACCCACTTAAATAAATTAAAAAAAAATTATCTGGACCACAAATCCCTTCTAGTTGGATTATAAATTGTTTTCCGTGTGTATACTAAAAATTGTTTTTTTAACACAAAAGACTTATGTAAGACAAATTTTGAGACTTAAATGATACAAAATGAAATTTAGAGTATTAAGAGCACTCACATCCGGTGAGTTAAATCAATAAAAACTGTAAAAAGTAGCTCCAACTAAGAAAAATAAGTGTACATCGGATGAGGTATTTTACAAATTTTTTTTGCTAAATCTACAGTAAAAAGCTATATCTATGGTATACTATTCATCCTTCATTCTAATATATTATTAATTTTTCTCATCTTCCCATTTTCTCAATCTTTTCCCTCGTTTTCTTCCAAGATTGGCGCCAGAAACTGTTTTAGCACTTTTGAGTTGGGTAAGTTTGTCTGGTTCGTGCTCCTCATTCCCCTCCCCTCCTTGCAGTGATCATCTTCTCTCCTCATTACACCCACACCAGCCACTTAAGCATCTCAGATTTTTAGACACGTCCACTCTCTCTCAATCAGGTAACAAAATGGCACACTGAAGTTCTTATTTTTTTGGTACTGCAAGTCTTGCATATAATATATATATATTGATAATTTGACTATGGAAGCACACGCAAGTTCTTATTTTGGTACTGCAAGTTTTGCATATAATATATCTATATTTTGGTACTGCAAGTTCTTATTTTGGTACTGGTTATATATATATATATTGGTATTGCAAGTTCTTGGTAATTTGACTATGGAACTACTTGATTCTACCCTCTTCAAATTTCACCTTTATACCTAATTATCTTAGAAATTTCTTTTCATGCATTTCTACAAACACATGGAGACCATTACGTGGGAATATTATCTGAAATGGTATTTCTTTAGTGCTTATCATATAATTCAAATAATCACCAAATGAGAAAATACCCATTTGCTGCATATCTTTGTACATGATCGAACTCTCAATTGGGGTGTCGCTAAAAGAGTAACCTCTGCTCATAGAGTTCCAAATGTAGTGATTAGGCTGAGCAATTTGACTAAATACTGACCTTGCATAGTAGAAATCTCCAGTTTTGGGAGAAACGCAAAAGTCAATAATCTTACTCAATGGAATCATGTTTTTGATAACTGATGTAGTTATCATCAACCCATATAGCTGTTTCAGCTTAGCCATGGTTTTGCATTTTTCCAAGAGACAGAGAATTGTGTCATAGGATTTCTTCATTATTTTCTTTTGTGGAGCAAAACTCAATAGTACAGTATAAATAGACTACTCTGTAATGGCCTCAAAATGGGGCAAGAATCATCTGTCTAAGCTAATAGAATAAGTTAAAAATCTTATTATAGTGATTTAAGCTAACAAAGTTGGTAGCTTGAAATGAAGCAATGAATCCCTACTAGTATTTGTTGATACCATCTTTTAGAGTCTGATTGTATTGGCCAATACCATGATTCTAGTACTTCAAACTACTCGAATTTGGTTGATATACTCTTGAATTAAAAAATTTATACAATAAGCATTACACAATATGAAGAAAATTATATTAAAAAAGAAGGGAATCATATTTCATTCATGGTAATAGCTTGGGCCCTTAGCTTTCATGGTGTTGGTCTCAGTACTTTTTCCTTTGCAATAAAAATCTCTATAAGCTAAATAAGCTGAATGTGGTCAATTTGAGTTAGTATTATTAAATTGGCCATTGATGCAACTAATGGGCCTACTATTTCAATGTACTTAGTTATAAACCCTGTAGTCTTAGTTTTTCCTTGCTTATGTTTATATTTTAAAGTTAGCTCCACAATAGTTCATTTCTCACTAACACAGAAAGAAATATTTAATAAGAATACAAAAATAGTTTGTTATTAGATCCAGTACAATAGTTTCCTTATTTGCAAAATAAGAATACAAAAAAAACATAGTAAATCTAACAGTGAGAACCAAAATAACATAAATTCATGTTTAATCTATTTCTATTTTGGTAGTTTACCAAAGAAAGATGATGAATTAGTTTCATCTAGATTTATGTCAAAAGTAAAACTTTTGAATGGGGTAGGGCAGTAGACCTTAATTACCTATAACAAAGTTGGTTTAACTTTATCACATATCCTCCTCTCTCTCTCTTTTAAATTATTGAGAATTAGTTGGCATTTAAAGCATTGCAACATACATATTATATATGGAAGAAATTTATGATTATCTCTTGTCAGATTTTGAAAGATGGACTCACAACTCCATGACTCACAACTCCATGGGGTTCATTCCTTCACTACACTGTTACAAGAGGGGGAAGAAAGCTACAATGACTATCTCCCATCTTTGAATGACTTAGAGTCGCAATATACTCCATCCAATCCAGAAGAGGGAAGTAGTAGAAAAACTAAATCTAGAAAAGGAAATTTTAGCACAGAAGAGGACAACTTACTAGTTTTGGCTTGGCTGAATACTAGTATGGACCCAATCAATGGGGTTGATCAATCAAAATATTCATTTTGGTCTAGAGTTCATGAATATTATGAGAAAAACAAAAAATCTATATCTTCTGAACGTAGTTCATGCTCTATTAGAAATAGATGGTCTACTATCCAACTTGCTACAAATAAGTTTTGTGGGGCCTTAGCTCAAATTGAAAGAAGGTCTCCAAGTGGGGCTAATGAGCAAGATAAGGTGCATGAATAATATAATATAATTTATATTGTTTATAACACTTTGAATTATATATTTCTCATCTCTTTTACTTGATTTTTCAGATTGAGAAAGCCAAAGAGTTCTACCGAAGTATCCATCCCACTTCATTCAACTTTCTTCATTGTTGGACTATTCTACGACACCATCCAAAGTGGAAAGAATCTGTGGCTGAGGGTAGCAGTATGAAAGCTAAAAGAAGATCAATAATTCGAGATGGTCATGCACCAGAGTTCATAGATGAAGATACTGCAGCACCATCTTTAGATGTGAATTTAGAGAGACCAATTGGAAAGAAAGTTGCAAAGAAGCGAAAGAGGCAAGAGGATAACTCTTCCAATCTTACTGATTTGGTGATTGAAATAAAAGGGGAGAGAATCAAATCTAATGCTGAGAAAGGAGAAATTAGGAAAGAGTATGCCCGCATTGCAAAAGAAAGGCTTGAATTTGATAAACAGAAAGAAGAGAATGAAATCATGAGGAGGGAGTTAGAAATTACGAGAGTAGATGTATCAATTTTATCTCCAACGCAACAAGAGTATTTCCGTACCCTCCAATTGGAAATACTTGAGAAGCAAAAGTCTAGAAAGCCATGATTTAGAGTGTTTGGGCTGGTATTTTTGGTATTCTTGAAAGGTAACAATGCAACCACTTTTGGGAATTCTCTTTTACTGGTTTTTATCATAGTTTTTTTGCATATAAATTTGCATAAACTAGCAGCCCAATAGCTTCTTTTTTTGTATAGAAAATTACCCATAGCTTTTCTATGTAGAAATTTGCATTGTACAAAACAAAAGCTCAATGATGGTTACTTTTGATAACTTTTTTGTATAGAACACTTGAATGATGAAAATTTTTATTCTTGAAAGAAACTTTTTTGCATAAAATGTTTATTGCAATAGTTTATATTGGCTGTAAAAGCTTCCTAATATAAAAGGCAATATTGTTGACTTGATGATTAATATCTTGAATTTAAGGTTACATATTTTATATCCTAAGGAAATACAATAAAATAAGACAAAAATACAATATTAGGCTTAACATAGGAAAATAAAGAAACTAAAGTTACATCTTCCTCAAAATAAGAACATAAATATTAGCCTAAACTTGGTAATATATAAAATGCAAATACTTAAGATTTACTATATATTTCCCATAAATGTTCAATAAGATCCGACTGAAGTTGAAAATGAATTCCTCGATCTCGAATGTGATGATGGCGTTGAATGAAGTTTACAAATTCATTTGTATGCTCATGGGACATAGGCTCTTCAGTTATTTCATTGCTTTGTTCATAAACAAAGTCTTCTACTCGAAGATAAGTATGTCGCTCGTCTTCTACGATCATATTATGCAAAATAATGCATGCCATCATAATCTCCTTAAGTGTTTGTCGATCATAAAATCATGCCGGTCCACGTACAATAGCAAATCGAGCTTGAAGCACTCAAAAAGCTCGTTCTACATCTTTTCTTGCTGATTCTTGAGTTGCTGCAAAATGTTTATTTTTACGGCCATGTGGAGCATGAATTGTTTTGACAAACGTAGACCATGAAGGATATATACCATCGGCAAGATAGTAGCCCATCGAATAGTCATTTCCATTTATTGAGTAGTTGACCTTTGGAGCATGTCCTTCAGCAAGCTCTCTAAAAACAGAAGAGTGTTCTAGAACATTAATATCATTATGGGAGCCTGGCAATCCAAAAAATGCATGCCATATCCAGAGGTCATATGACGCTACAGCTTCTAAAATTATAGTTGGCTCGTGAATATGACCACAATACATTCCTTTCCAAGCACTTGGACAATTTTTCCATTTCCAATGCATGCAATCAATACTTCCTAACATCCCAGGAAACCCGCGACTATCTCCAACTGCGCACAATCTAGCTATATCGTTCTCATTTGGGGATCTTAAGTATTCATGGGAGAATATGCCTATGATAGCCTTAACGAATTTTTTCAAACACTTGGTTGCTGTATTTTCTGCAATCCGCAAGTATTCATCTACAAAATCTCCAGAGACTCCATAAGCTAATATTCTCATTGCAGCAGTTATTTTTTGAAGCGAGGAATGACCCAGTCTTTTAGCAGCATCTCTTCTTTGGACAAAATATGGTTCATATGCTTCAACTTTGGCTTGAATACGCAAGAAAAGATGACGTTGCATTCGAAACCTCCTGTGGAATAAATTTAGTGGATACGTCGGGGACTCAGAAAAATAATCTTGAAAGAGGCGTTGATGGCCTTCAAGCGAATTTCTTCGAATGAATGCACGTCGGGGAATAGACCTACGATGCGATGTTGAGCCTCTTTCATTACCCAAGCGTTCTTCTTCAATAGCAAGAGCTAAAATTATCTCCTCCTCCTCCTCAGATGACGAAGAGTCAAATATCTCAAAGTCAGGATCCATATGAACTCTATAGAAAGAAGTAAAATAAAAAGTGTGTAAAGAAATAAATGAAAGTGTTTGTAAAATTTTGTAAAATAATGACATTATTTATAAGTGAAGTTTTGAGAAAATCAAAAGAATATTCTTAGTATATACCGAAGAATATGCTAAGAATATTCTTTCACAATAATCAAAGAAGAATATCCATGGAATATACCAAAAAATATCTTCAAAATATTATATATATATATCAAAGAAGAATATCCATAGAATATACCAAAAAATATATTCACAATATTATATTATATTTAAATATTTCCAATGAAAACTCCCAAAATATATTTTGAGAATAATAAAATTTTTTATTTATAATTATTTTTAGAATAATTGATATTTTAGTCTATCTTATAAATTTGGATAAATTTAAATTATAATATAATTATGTGATATTACATATGGGTAGATATTGTAAACATTAAAATATATAAATATATTATTGATAGTTATAGAAAATATTTTAAATGAATAAAAAATATTTGAAAATATAATATTTAAATGATATAGAGAAAAAAATAAAGAATCTGATGTATGATAAAATGTAAAACTTAGAGGTAAAATAGAAAAATGTGTGTTTTGGAGAGGTATTTTAAAAGATGAAGTAGAGCACCGATGAGCAGGGCTCTAAGCGATACTTTTGAAAAAAAAATTGGAGACCTCTGTTAAACTGAAAAATTAAAATATAAATATAAAAGTTTGTGTTTTACAATCCCTAAAGCTACACAATCGGGAGCCTCCTCACGGCTCACGCCTCACGCCTCACTCGCCCTCTCTTTCTCTGTGTCCCGCCGGCCCGCCACCGCGACAACCTGCAGAGGCAGATTTACCGGCGGAGAAACCTATTGTCCCTCCCAGGTTTGCTCACCGGGAACCTCTTAAGCTAATTCCCGAAGGTTTTAACTTCTATACCTTTTACCGTGTTTCACATGATATTGATATATGAAGTTTGATTAATTTCCTTGTTTCTTCTCTTCTCTCTCGGTATCTCTCTTTCCTCTTTGTTCTCTCTCTCTCGATTACTTTGCCCTTTGCCATCATCGCCGAGTTCCTCTCCCTCATCTATTCCGACTCCGTGTGCCGCCGCCATCATTTTGCCTCCATCGCTGCCTACTTCTAATTCGTCTTCGTGAAGATGTGAATTTATATGATAATTATTTGAATCTGTTTGTTAGTTATTATTTAGTAAAAAACTAATTGATTCTAATGCATGCCATAGAATTTTTAGTAAATCTGTTAGCTTGGTTCCAAGAATTTGAACATTTCTGCAAACCCATAATAAGTTGTTGATTCAACATGTTCATTCAGGACTTTACCAAGTGAATTTAACATGAGTTGAAGGACACTGCATTATAAATTTATTCAGGTCAGGTCACCGCTGATTCAGAGTTTAATCAAAGTAAAATGATCCCATCAGCTAGTTGTTTGTCAAGACCACTTCGGTCAAATTCTCTCCCAAAAATTAGCATATCCAACTAATTCATATTTAGTAATCTGCATTACACCCCTTTAGAGCCAACGTCCACGACGCCTTCCTCGCTCGTTCCATGACGTCCATGGCGACCCACTCTGGGCTTCTCGACAAGCCGCCCCTTCTGCGATGTGTGTCGACGTTCACGGTGGTCCACTCCAGAATTCTCCATAGGTCGCCCTTTCCGTGATGTGTGTCTACGTCTGTGATGAAACCCACTTTGGGTTTCTCCCCAAGTTTCCTCCTTCATATAGTTGATTAGTGATTTTTCTTTATTGTGTTTCGATTTCTTCATTTGAGTGTTTTTTTTTTCTCTCACTATTACAGTTTTACTCATGAAATATTTAATCATGTTTTTAGTGATGTGACGTGAGATTTTCACTTTGAATTAGTGATTTTATTTGGATTAAAATTCATAGTTCTTGTTTGTGTGTTCATGATTGAACCATTATGTGCATCTGTGTGGTGCTATATGTTTGGAAACAATTATCTTCAAGTAAAAACAATGCTTAGTTTATTGTGTATGGGAATTAAGAGAAAGTAGATTTTCTTTGTAGTGCAACCCACAAAAGAGAAGTTTTTTGAGATAAAGGAGACAGGAGGGTTCTTCTTTTTGGCAATGGCGGCTTCTGCCAAAACTCTCACAGCTAGGAATGATTCTTTGAATGAAGATTGGACAATAGTTGTACCTCGACGAGGTCGCCGCAGAGGAAGAACTAATCCCTTAATTCAAACTCGAGAACCACTGCCACAGCAACAAGCGATACCTTGGACTCCAACAGATTTTGAAGTTGATTCTCTTAGAGAATCCAAATTGATACAGAAGATGGAATTGTGTATGAAGAAACTTGAGACTTCTCAGTTTTTTCTTACTTTATTGGATCAAATTCAATCTCAAGAAATTTTGCATAACTTGCAAAAGGTTTTAGGTTTTGATTCAAACATGCAGATGGTAATATATGGTATTGGCAGCATCGAATCCTATGAAAACCCTCGATTGCAACTGAGTCTTGCACTTCTGCTAAAAAGAAAGTTCAGCTGGATTGGAGGCATTGAGGTGTTTGACCCAGTTCTTTCTACCACAGAATCTCAGGTTTTGGAAGTTCTGGGTTGCTTAGTCTTATCTATTGATGAGCAGGGTCGGCGAAAGGCACTAAAGCCAACTATATTTTTCATGCCGCATTGTGAAGCAGAGTTGTATGACAATCTTTTAGAGGAGAATTGGAGAGTTGGGCTTTTGAAAAACATAGTATTGCTTGGGAATAGCTTTGAGAACTATGAACAATATGCATCCCAATTTAAGAACTCAGTTGTTGCATTAGCTAGGCATATCTTTTCAATTAGTAAATTCACGGATGAGTTCAAAATTAAGACAGTTTCAGATGATTATTATGGCGCTTTCCATGATTCAAGCTGGCATTTTTTCAGCCCAGTTGTTGATCCAGGGTCGCAATCTAGTAATTTTGATTGCATTCCAGAAATTTGAATAAATTGCATTGTATTTTTTTTTATTACATAGCTTCTCTTTTGATTTTGTTGTTAATTTGTTTTAGCTCCTCTTGTCTCCTAATATTTTGTGCATCTTGCACTTGAATTCTATATAAACACATTTGTCTTTATTGTATTATAATTGTTTTCTTTTAGCTTCTCTAGTCTCTTAAAATTTTACACCTGACACTTGAAGACCATATAAACAAATTAATCTTTCTTGTTTTTCATTCTTTTCTTCCAACACAACACTAAAACTGTTTAACTATCTCTTGTCTTCAATTATACACAATAAATTTGAGAGAGACAATTTTTCATGGATCTGGCTTCATAATTTTTTCTAAAATATGTCATTTGCAAAATTTTTGATATTCTTTTTCTCCATATATTTTAGACCTTGTCTCATTTAATTCTAGGGCTAGATAGAATGATGTTTCTTTTGTCATATTACTTCGTGCTTTTGGAGTGCATTCAGTCTTGTGAAGTAAGATGATCAAGGATATGAAAGGAGATACAAGGAATTGGACATATTGTAAACAAACTAGTGATTTGAATATTCACACCAAAGCTTCAAGTATCAGGCATCAGGTCAAAACAAAAATGGCAAAGGTTGAAAAGAAAAATTGATTTTTGGTGCTCACATTTCTAGAATGGACCATTTGCTTTACAAATGTTATTTTAATGTAGAAATACACAGACATCATGAACAGTATTAAAATGAAGATTTAAGTTCTAGAAAAAATATAGCCCTAGGTGATATTATTTTCAAGGTCGACTCAAATGACAGTACGAAGGCCTCTTAGACATGGGCCAAGCAATTTATAACCCTTACCTCTAAATTCCAATTCACTGTTACTGGTCACATCTCCACCATTTTTGTCAATTAAGTTATTATTTTTTGAAGTTTTGAATTTCAAGTGACATAATTTTTGAGGCTATATTATATTCTCTAGATTATGTAGGTTTAATAAGCTGAATTCATAATTGTGTGATTTTTGAATTTTGGCAGGTGAAGTTGGGACATTATCTAACATTTCAAAGAGCAAATGGATCTTGAAGCCAAAAGCTTTGGACGTGGTAATAGGCTATACTGATTATTTGATTGTTTATTGTACTAATGTTTGGTAGATTTACAATTTTGAAATAACTGATACTTGATTTATGGTCCAAATTTTGAAGGGTGTGAGTTTATTTTTTGACTAGGCTTTTGTCCTTGTTCTAGTTGTTCTTGTTTTTGGGTGGTGGGGGAATGCCAATTGTGGTTGCTGTCCTTTTGAATGGAGGCAGTTATATTCTGTCAATATTATCTGTATTATTTTAAATGTCTGCTTATTGTGTCACTGATCAGATCTCCATGTTGGAGAGTATTTCATGGGGTTTAAACGCAGTGATAAAACAAACTGAGCTGTATATAACCCACTTGATCGTGAAATGATCATCTGGAAAAGTCCATGGAAGGAACTTGCTCAAACATACACAATTTTAATGCTTAAATGGTTGGACAATTCTATTCCTTAAGTCTATGATTTAAAATATGGTTGTGAAATATCATTGTCATTTTCTGTTTTATTAAGAGTTTACGTTAAGATGGAAATGGTTGGAGAGATGCATGAATAAAGCAGTTGGCTTATGTGTTTGGGGTCATGTACATTGCATACCTAGTCATATGTGTCCCTATATTTCATGCGTATAAGCTTGAGACAAAAGTTCTTTAGGATGTGCTGATTTGGCACCAATCTCTCGAGCATATGAGGTTCTTTTGCATGCAACAATGTGGTGCCAATGCTTACTCGGTATTTTTGGCTATATTAGCAAATCTATTGTAGGTCTTGATCATGTTGAATCAACACTTCATTATGGGTTTGCAGAAATTTTCAGTTTCTTCAAATGGTTAAGAGATTGAACAATGCTTACTCGGTATTTTTGGCTCGAGGAAAGTAGTAATTTGGGCTGTTGGGTGCAAGAATAATGCAGGGTCAAAAGATAAACTAAACAATGTTATCTTGAACTGACTCCTATTTGCTGTGACTTAGAACACTGTTTCTTTCTTTTCTTTTAGATTCAATTTTAGTTATCTTGAACCATGCATACATAGAGTGTTAATTGAAATCATGGTACATTATAAAATCTTCGAATGATTGTCAGGGCTGCGGGAACTTGGTGGTGCTGTTGATCTCATAAATCAGTACAAACTTAGGCCTCATTACGAATTTTTTTGCAGAATGCCCATTCCTCCATCAATATCTGGGACCCAGTATTTACATAATGTGGTTGGAAACCTTGAAATCTGTAAAGGGGAAGGGATGGAATTTGATCAGCTCTTTGAAAATGGCGCATTTTTGCGAAAAAGAGATGCATGTATTCATCCTTTTAATCTGAACGTCCTAGCTGACGCCTTTCATATGAGGGATGGCACTTCTGTTAACCTTTCTCTTGTAAGACACTAAATATGTACTTCGATGAATTCTGAATGGATTTTATTCTCCCTATATTGGGTATGACTCACCAGCTATAATACATTCAACTTATTGTGATGTTAACAGGCAGAGAAAGGGATTCCTACTACTGTGGCAAAGCTTAAGAGTGAGTTGAATGAAAAGGAAAAGAAACGCAAAAGGCTCAATAGCAAGATTAAAGCAACTAAGGATTGTAATAAGCACAAATCCCTGCACAAGAATAAAACTTGTCAGAAGGAAAAAGATTACGACTTTTCTTGTGGCTCTAATCTTGAGGACTTAAGGAAACAAGGAGAGAAGGTATGCACCCTTTGATGCTCTTTTATATTGACTGACATTCTACTGAACCTTAAACTAACTTTCTTTCGAAACTGGGCTCCACCTAACTGTATAATATTTGAGGAATATGAAACTATAGCGATTGTCATGTAAGTAGGAACTTAAACCTCAAATCTTGTTAGAACAAACCATAGGCTTGGTTGTTTGAGCTGCTTCTCTTGGGTTAAAATAGCATTCTTGAGACCCTATTGAAATGGGGAAAGCTAAAGGTGATAGATTTGAAGTTCATTCCTATATTTCTAGGGATATCAAAGGTGTAAAAACACTAACAACTTAATGATTCTTTGATGAAGACAATAAAAGAACCCTTAGTTTAAATAACGGAGAAATTTCATTTGACATATTCAAAGTAAATTTCAAGAAAAAAAGAAGAAATATTAATAGTAAATCAGCATTAGTCTAGTTCATCTTATATTTTTGGAGATAAATATTAAGTAACATAGCATCATTTATCATAATTTGCTGAATTCTTTTCTTGATTCTTATTCTTATTTTTTTATATATAAGCCATCCCCATATATTATTTGAGCTGATTTTCATCACGCTTAATGTAGAGAGGAGGACAGAGAGACTACTGGAGTAATTTGAGATGAAAGTAATTCATTAATTCGTTAAAAGAGAACTTTTTTGTTGTTATGGTCTTTGTTATGACCAACATTTTACATCAAAATTTCTTTGTTACTATTAAGGGTTTTTTTTCTTCATTTAAATTGTAAAATGAATAAAGAATTAATATTTACAATGATTGTTATTTTTTTTTTCTTTATCACTAGGTTTGTAGGTTATTATTGTTATCACTAGTTCACTTTTAGTGATACAACTTCCATATATGTTTCAGGTACGAAAATATCTGAACTTATAATTTTATAAAAATATTAGAGATATCAATGGAAATTTAAAAAATTCATGGAAATCACAATATTTGTCTAAAATATCGGTTGAGGACAAGAAATGATGTAGAATGTTAGCATTGTGGCAAGAAAGGCCACATGGAGAGTGAATGTTGCGAGTAACGTAGGCACTACCATTTCTAATGGAGATGAAGTGATCTTTGTCTATGATGATAATCATGTTAATTTGGCATCACGAGATACATTCCATGGAACTTCTTGAAGGGATTTTTTAAAATCATATACTAGTAGTGATTTTGGTTATGTGAGGATGGGTACAGATAATTTATCAAGGATAGTTGGATGAGGAGATGTTTTCCTGGAAACGAATACTAGTTGTCGTTTATTTTTGAAATATGTGAGACATGTACATGACATACGTCTTATTCTAATATCCATAGGTTTACTAGACGAATAAGGCTATACAGGTGTGTTTGGGGATAAAAAGTGGAAGTTAACTCAAAATTCGTTGGTGATAGCTCAAGGCAAGAAGATAAACACCCTTTACATGATAGAAGCCAAAATCAGTGATGGGTGCGTGAATGCTCTTCTATTGAATTGTAGCATAAATGACCCATCATGAGTAAGAAAGGACTACATGATTTAACCAAATATAGAGACTAATTGGTGTTAAAGCAAAAGATACACTTCTAAAATTGTGTATTCATTGTTGGCTTGAAAGTAACATAGATCTTTTTCTTTCATTACAAGGCTCCACATAGAATACCCAATATTTTAGATTTGGTGCAGTATGATGTTTGTGGTCCAATGATCATTAGTACTTATGGAGGTGCTGTGCATTTTATTACCTTTATTGATGATCTTTCTAGAAAAGGTTTGGGTGTATGCGCTGAAGACAAAAGATTAGAAATTTAAAGTGTTCAGATTTGGGTGTATGCGCTCAAGACAAAAGATTAGAAATTTAAAGTGTTCAACTAGTATCATGTTAGTGTCGAATGAGAAACTAGCATAAATTTGAAATGCGTTCGCACGGATAATAGAGGAGAATATATGGGAGTGTTCATACATTACTGCAAAAAATGGAATTAGACATGAACATTTTGTTCTTAAAACGCTTCAGGATCTATTTCTTGGCAACTTGGACAACTTATAACGATGTTTGTCCCGCACATCACTAGGAAGATCGAGATCGTTCATACATTACTGCAAAACTAATTGAACATTTTGTTCTTAAAACGCTTCAGAATAATGGAGTAGCTGAGAGGATGAACAGATTAATAGTGGAAAAAGTTAGAACAATGTTGTTTGATGCTAAGCTAGAAAAAAGCCTTTGAAGTGAAGCTTTGATGACTGCAACTAATTTAATCAACCTATCTCATTCAACTCCATTGAATGGTGATGTTCCAAATAAGTTTTGGACACGAAAATATATATTCTACTACCGTTTTTAAAAGTGTTTAGCTGTAGAGTATATATGGTCATATTCCTAAAAAGTGAAAGATCGAAGTTCAAATGGAAGACAAAATATAGAAGATATTTAAAAAGATGCAAAGCCTATTAATTTGAAAATATATCCAATCAACTTGTATATAGTTTCTCTTCTAGAGATTTATGGCAGAGATGTAATAGAATATGTTGGAGATATAGAGAATAAGTCTCCAATCGGTGATGATCGAACTTAAGAAATAGTTGATGGCAACAAAAGCTGTAATACTATTGACAATATGGTTGGCAGTCTCGATGACGAAGAACAAGGTCCTCAAGAGCCATTTGTTGGACCTCAATTAAGAAGATTAAGAAGGATACCTTGGGGCAAGGGCATGATGACACACTATTATCGCATATGGCTGCAATCAAAGAAGACAAGACTACAGATTTCTCTATATTAAGATAGGGTTTCTTGAATTATAAAGGCTAGGTATGCGTGCCGAATGACCATGAGATTAAGATGAAGATATTAGAAGAGGCACACACTACTCAATAATCAGTTCACCCGGGGTCTACCAAGATGACTCAAGACCTTAAGGCATTATATTGGTGGTCGGGAATGAAGAAAGACGTAGCAAAGTATGTGTCCAAATGCTTAATATGCCAGAAAGTAAAGGCAGAACATCAGCGACCCACAGGCTTATTACAACCGCTTAGTATACCAGAATGGAAGTGGGAAGACATAGCTATGGACTTCATGACAGGATTATCACGAACAAGTAAGCAACACGACTCGACTTGGGTTGTAGTGGATAGACTCACTAAGTTAGCTCATTTCCTGCATGTCAAGACTACGTACACTGTGGACCAGTACGCAGACATCTATGTTCGAGAAATTGTACGACTGCATGGAATCCCTAAGACCATAGTATCCGACACAGGTTCGGTGTTCATATCGAGATTTTGGGGAAGCTTGCAGCAAGCCATGAGTACTAAACTAAGTCTCAGTACAATATTTCATCCTCAGACCGACGGACAATTCGAGTGTACCATACATATTTTAAAAGATATATTGTGCGCTTGTGTACTAGACTTCAGAGGATTATGGAGTATGTATTTGCCACTTATATAATTCTCCTACAATAATAACTCCCAGGCAACGATCGGTATGATACCCTATGAGCTACTTTATGGAAGGAAATGCCGGTCGCCGTTACATTGGGACGAGGTAGGAGAAAGACAACTTTTTGGACCCAAGGCTGTTAGAGAGGCTCAAGATGCAATGGAACTGATTAGAAAGCTTATGCTCGCTGCCCAGAGTCGACAAAAGAGTTATGCAGATGCCAAGTGACGAGATGTGGAATTCAAGGTCGGAGGTCAAGTCTTCTTAAGAATATCTCCAATGAAAGGAGTGAAGCGGTTCAGGAATAAAGGCAAACTTAGTCCCCGATACATAGATCCTTTTGAGATATTGGACAAGGTGGGACCAGTAGCATATAGATTAGCCCTACCGCTAGCTCTAGCAAACAACCACAATGTGTTTCACATCTCGATGCTGCATAGATATGTGTCAGATCCATCCCACGTTCTCAAGTATGATATGTTAGCACTTCGGAAAGACCTAAGTTAGGAGGAACGACTAGTTCGCATCCTGGAGAACGGGGTAAAGGAATTACAGTCTAAGAGTATTCCAATAGTCAAGGTTTTATGAAGTAATAGTACAGAACGGGAGGCAATGTGAGAATTAGAGGAAGACATCTGAGCATTGTATCTGGAATTGTTTGTTAAGTAAATTCCGGGGATAAAATTCTTTTTTGTAGGGGAGAATTGTAGCGTCTCAGAATTTTACTTAGTTAGATAGTAATAGTGTGTGCTGTAGTGTTTTAGTTTTCGTAGTTATTGGTTCAAGCCGAGAATTTTTTGGAAACTCAGAGATAGTTATGGATTTTATTAGTTTAACTTATAGTTTAGAAATATTAATTTTATCACAAGGTTTGATTATTGAAGCTGGTCCTAGAAATATTATTTATTATAACCAAAGGTTTAGATAGAATAATTAAAGATGTTTAAGGATTTTAGATTAATAAATTAATCAAGGATAAACTTAGGAAGTCTAGAACCTTCCCTCAGATGTTAGGATCTCGTATTACTTAGTCAAAGTGGTTTAAACAACTTCAAGTGTGCTGAAAGTGTGCGAAAACGTGGTTTAATATATCAGCGTAAGCCGATATATCGCATTTATAAGGGTCAATATATCGCCTATGTTGATATGAAAGACACGTCGACTTCGCACGAACGAAACCACAGAGCCTCGTGAATATGGGGCAGGCGATATATCGCCTATAGGGGCAATATATCAGCTCCACTTGCATATTTTGAAACTCTGTCGAATCCGAGTTAGAAACAGCTCTCAACAACTTGGATTTGCTCTTGAATGATTTTGATCGAGTTCTGGGCATCTGTTGAGCAGAAAACTTCATTTTTATTAATTTATTTATTCATTTTAAAGGGAGTTAGTTTTATTCCTTGAACTCTATAAATAGGACTCTTCACTTAGCCATTTGCATCATCTTTCAAACACTTCTCAAAGCCTCCAAGCTGCTAAATTCATTTAAAGAGAGAAACACTAGGGTTTTGGGGTTGAAAGCTTTCAAATCTAAGCTTTTCTAAACACTTGGAAAGTAAGCTAAAGTGTGATTTCGGTATTGAGGTGAAGATTGAAGTTCTAAGCTATCTAAGATACTCTTAATCCTCAAGTTTAGTTCAATACAATTCCTCTTATTCTTTTCTTTGACCTCAAATCCTAATTTGTTATAATGACTTTTGGTTAAGTGTTTGATTTCTTTGAAAGTTAAGGTTTTCTGTAAGTTCTTATCTTGATGGTTTAGATCTTGTTTTCTTTAGGAAACTTATGGCTTTATTGTTTGGTTTTAGGAGTTTCCAATCTTGCACATGTCTCTAATACCCTGGTTTTGGTAAGGAAAATAAGTTAGATTTTATGTGCTATGATTATATGCTATGTGCTTTGTGTATGTATGTTGTTTTTATGTTTTTAGTCGCTTGAGAAATATGGTTGCTTAGAAAGCAAATAGGCAAATCCCGAGATTTTTATCATTATCGTAGACTATAGTTGTGTTTAAACCTACCTTTAATTAGTAGAAATAGGACTATATTGGTTTCTATCACATACTACGGTAAGAGTTAATGACCATTAATATTGTAGTC
Organism: Humulus lupulus; assembly: GCF_963169125.1. Taxonomy (NCBI): domain Eukaryota; kingdom Viridiplantae; phylum Streptophyta; class Magnoliopsida; order Rosales; family Cannabaceae; genus Humulus; species Humulus lupulus. The sequence goes on along the minus strand of NC_084801.1, from coordinate 16,763,050 downwards.
AATTTTTATGTTTTATGTTATGCTTTAGTAGTTTCTCCTTACTGGGCATTAGACTCATTCTTTTTTATTTAGATGATGCAGGTAAATGAACATGGAAGGCGGGATGGATCCTAGGTGTCTTGGCATGTATTTTGGGAGAGGACTAAAGGAATGGACCGATAAAATCGATCGAGGATGACGTTGACATTTGAGTATTTTATTTATGTATTTATGATTTTCGCATTTAGTATTTGAACATTTAATTAAATGTTTTGTTTTTTTTTATTATGATTTTATGTAATAACAATGAGATCCCGTATTTTAGGTTTTCTATAATAAAGTTCTATTATTTTATGTATATATATATCCAAAAGATAGTAGTATGTCTTAGTGGTTTTTAAAGGTCCGAAGTCTTTAAGTTAGTCGGGTCTTTACAGTTGGTACCAGAGCCACGGTTCATATGCATGGAGTTCTCCTTGATACACACGCAAAAGGTCAAAATCTAACCACCAATGTAAGTATTTATGTTATGAATATTATGTTTATGTTAAAATCTAACGTTCTAGTCATTATGTTTTTAGAAAAAATAAATGGAGCTATGACTTATCAAGATATCTGTGCCATTAAGGCATTGAAAAGAGTTAGAGAGCCAAGGGATACAATATGAGTGCTAGAAAGAATCACTCAAAGATTGATCAAATTTCACAAGGAGATAGTTCACCTTCGAATCACTAGGCAAATTATGATGAGAGCCATGGTACAATATGTCCTAGTAATTAGGCTATTTAAGGATTTGCCTTTTGTGGTTTCGAAATTGGAAGAATTATGGGAAACTATGGATAATGAAGATGACTTACCGGTAGCTATTAGATATTATTTTCTTATATTTAGGTTTACATTATAGGTTTGAGATTAAATTCACTAATGCACAAAAGAATAATATCCTAATGAATATTCCCCATGGTAGTTTCGAAGCTTATGATATTGATGATTATGAGGAAATAACTGATGATATGCTTAGATGAATGGTGAGATGTAGAAGATCTTGATTTTTAGAAATTTTACTCTAATTATTGTTAGTATTGTATATTTATTTATTTTGAATTATTATTGTAATAAGTGATTTTTTTTTCCAAATGAATAAAGTTATTATTTTGAATGGCATGTATGGATTTTTTGTTTTGAATTTAATTTATTTGTATACTCATAATTCACTTAGAATAAATTCAATAAATAATGATTGCGTTCGATGAGGGTGGATACAAATCAATGAACTGGGTTTTGTATTGAGAGGTTAGGGGGCCATAGTAGTGGGAGCGATTTTACTAATCCTAGTCCTCCCTCAATATGGTTAACTTTGGAATATCGACAAGTTTCGAACTTGAGTATTAAGTCATATAGGGTGGTTAGAAACAAACTTAGAAAATAATAAATGTTAACTTTGGAACAGCGATAAGTTTCGAACCTGAGTATTAAGTCATATAGGGTGGTTAGAAACAAATTTAGAAAATAATAAATATGACCTAATAGTCTAAGTATAGAAACACACCCTAATTTAAAAAGATGGCTGACATATTTTTTCATAAGAAATCATAACTGATAGGTCTAAGTTATGTTTGCTTAGACTAAGTTTTGTCTTAGAAACTATTAGGGTAAGTTCTAACATGTTTTTCTCGATTGTTAGAACTTTGCTGAAGATGTTGCTTCGAAGGTCTGCACGCACTAATGGAAATTCCCCCAGCACTGCCAACGAGACTCACGAGGCCCCTCCAGTCCGAAGAAGGGGGATACACATTGCCACTGCTGCCGCTAATAGAAATGCACCACCTTCGGTTGACAAAAACACTGAGATTATTCGGTTGACAATAATGCTGAGATTATCCGGTTACGACAACAAGTAGAAGAATTACTGTAGCAACAACGACAACCTCAGCCGCAGCCTTAGTCACAGCGACAGCTTCAACTGCAGCCTTAGCCAGCGGATCAAGCACCCCAGCAAGGGAAGAATGGAGGATATCCCTATGAGGGATGACTGATGGAAAATTACGCGCCCTATTCAGCTCAGTATATAGAGCCAGTCTACGAGTGTTTTCGTAAGCAACACGTTCTAAATTTTGAAGGGACAACCGACCCCTTTGAGGCTGGAGAGTGGCTCAGGAATGTCCAAGCGGCCAGCCCGCGCGTCTCCTGCTACTGCGGATCCTGATGTAACATGTCATTCGTGAGCTACGCTTCCCAATCCAGGGCGTTTCTTCTTGCCCTCTTATGACGAGTTTAATGTTGCCCCCACCCACTTCCCTAGCTACGAACTTTATGGAGGTCCTCCGCCTTGTTCATATAGTGGGTCATCTATACCTATCCATCCAGGTGCCCCTGGTTCGAGTGAGGTACCATGGGAGAATCACGCGTTGGCTCCTTACATACAAAGGTTTACCCGTGCTGCCGAGGATATCGCAGAGACCGAGTGGAGGAGCCTTGAGGGTTTTAACATGACCGAGCTGGGGCAGGCCCTTATGCAGTCCACAACTTGGGTAAGTTTGCATCTTGCAATATTTTATTGTGTGTGTGCTTCCTTATACATATATTTCCTAAATCTTGACCTCTTATATGTGCACCCCTTTTCTTTTGCAGACTTCTCTCGTGGCTTAGCACTTAACAATTTATGCGAGATATTTGTCCTCAGACGAGGCAGAAAAATGCTGATTGACCGCTAAAATCTAGGAGCTCAAGAAGCGGCTTGGAGAGGATCGTTGCTCTTGAGGCAGAATTGGCAGAGGTTGAGTATAAATCGGTGGAGCGTACCCTTTATGGTGTGTGGAAACAAAATCCTAGCTTCAATTTCTCCTCATTCGGTGATCATGCTATTGTTAAGGTTGCCGAATGGAATGCTCGCGGCGGGAAACCATGAAGTTTTTTTAAGCCCTGTCTTTTGCCCCCTTTCATGGGAAGTTTATATTTACTTATTTTGACTTGGTTGTAACGCTACTTAATTATTGTGCCTATGAGGTTTCTCCAGGTCATTTGCTTCTCACGGTGAACTTTGACAAGTCCTCATGGTTTATTCTTGTTTTGTGATGGAACACTATTATGTTCTTTTATCTGATTAGGCTTCTTATTAGCACTTCCTTAATCATAAAGGGTTCCCTTTGGGACCTCTTTACTGCGTTTGGCATATGTCTGTTGGTGCACCTTGGCTGCTTGTAAGGGTATGTTGACCATTTGAGTTCTTGCTATCATTTTATATATTTATTACGCGCACTTGTTATTTTATGTGAAAAGTGTCCTTCTCGTCACATGCATAGTACTATTTTTATAATGGTCTCTTTCAGGACCCTTTTTGGCTAGACGGCTTAGTGGCCGCTCTAGGCTTATTGGTGGATGCCCCACTTGAGACCATACCCCTCGTGGAGGTGTTAACCTATCGCGAGGTTGTCCTTGTAGAACCTGTCGACTCCCTTGACATCCATAATGATAGCTAATCTTTATGAATTCAAGAAGTGCTCTAGGTTTATCAGCGGATGTCCTCATTGAGACCATACCCCTCGCAGAGGTGTCTAGCCTTTGTTGTGAGGTTATCCCTGTAGGACCTTTTGACTCCCTCGATATCCATAAGGGGAGCTAACCCTCATGAACTCAAAAGGTGCCTTGCAAGGTTTTCTTCTTTATTTCTATTTTTTTACTATATACTCTGCCCGCAAGTGGTTGGCGAGATTTATCTCGTCAGACACTTTGATCATTTTGCTCATGTACTTTGATAATTTCAATTGGCAATTGGTATACAAGAGGAAAATATGTGCTTCGCGTAAATAAGGAGTGTGACATGCCAATAAAAAACATATTTATTAAGAGTGAGTAAAGTACATAGGTATTCATGGTAACAATGTGTCTACTTCATACCAGGGCAACTAGGTGACCCCTTTAATTCATAGCTGCCTCTGAGGGGAGGACTTACAACTACTCTGGGAGGTTAACTAAGGTAACCTCTTTGATTCATCATACCAAAAATTGAGCTTTACTCAATATTCCCTCTCAGGCTCGTATCCTTTGCTCGGATGCATTCTAAAGTTCTTTCATAGAAGTCGCCTATGTCCTCTATTTCTCTCTTGAGCACACTTCCCTACATTTCGCCCTTCGGATGTACCCCTGCGGTGATGGCCATTCTCAACTCGTCTTTAGATAAACCTCCCACTATGGCTACCTCCACGTTAAAGCGCTGGATATACTTTTTCAGGCTTTCATTTTTGCCTTGCTTTACATCAACATGGCTCCTAGCGGGTGTCGCATAGTTAGGGAAGGTGCATTGTTGCGAGAGGCATTCCCCTCCTCGAGATGTCGTGTACGATTTTTTGGGGTGAGATGGGAGAGGTTCTTCTTAGATCTCCTTCGAAAGTGGGGATTTTTCCATGGACTTATTGGCTTCCAACACCTCCTAACTCTGGCTTGTAAATCAACAAGCAACTGATGCCAGTTTTCAGGAGCTGGCTGTGGAATTTGACTCTGGTTATTCTCTTGACCCTGTCTGTCATTCTGGCCCTGATCATCCTGGCCAGCTGATGAATCTATCTGCCTTGGAATCATATTATCAACTTATACTATGTTGCAACAATCAATATGACCAGTTAGGTAGTAATAACTAAACCTTTTGCCACCTCACGGTCCAAGATCAAGCAGAGATATTCATCCATGTTCCAAAATTATACTGATAAACATAATGATTCATGATCATAGCAATTAACATTTAGTAATCAACAATTAACAATTAACGATGCTAATAAGCATGTTCTTGCAATATCAGTGCTAATAAGCACGTTCTTGCTTATCATGCAGTAGTCAAGGCTCAACCTTATTAATGTTTCATATGCATGCATGTAAAACATTTATATTCTATTTAAGCAGTTAAACACATAACCACATAAATAGTTTCCAAACCATGAGTCGAGCTTGTTTTCAGTGGCGAGTGTACATGCCCAGCCAGTCTATAGGAACCCCTAAACCTTGACACACTCTGATACCAAGTTGTAACGCCCTGGATTACCCAAGACCGTCACCTTGTGTACTTTAAATAGTGCTTAACTCGCTAAACGAGTCATTAGGTTATAAATGTGCATCTAGGTGTAATTAATAGGCCAGGGTAAAAATCTTGATCAAAAGGAATGTATATAATTTATTTAAAATGTTAAACTGTACATGGGCCCATAAAAGTGTTTACAAAGTTATTTACAATCCAAAATGATCATTACAGTATAAAAGTTACAACCCGCTGACCTAAGCGGTAAAAATAGGGTTAAACCCTAGTTCCCCTGAGAAACACCTTGGCCATGGTGGTCAAGCGGCCACATATGTACACATCGCCACCTAAGCTCTCCACTCAAGGCTGGGTGAGCTTTTCTTTCCCTTTACCTGCACCACATAGCACCCGTGAGCCAAGGCTCAACAAGAAAACTTATTACTACATGTATACATTATAAATAATTGATTCTGGGGCTTGTAGCCTTAATAAGATGATAACTAATAAGTTATTCTGGGTAGATGACTAATAAGTCTCTCTGGATAGGTGACTAATGAGTCACTTTCTGGGTAGGTGACTAATGAGTCACTCTCTGGGGCCCTGCGCCCTAAGCCATGTGATATTTCAGTCACGTAAGCCTTTTGGCCCTGACTCTAAGTAACTAGCCTTTAGACTATACAAGCGCTTTAGTTTTCTTAGACCAATAGGCCAGTCAAGCATTTAATGCTCATATTGATTAGATCTAACCATTTTGGCCTGCGTTAAGCACATTAATGCCACTCTTGACTCATAAGTCGATACCATACGACTAGTGCTCAGTTCTACTGTCGATCATGACTGATAAGTCAAGACTTCAAGACCAGTACTAACACCGATGTCGTTTCTGACTAATAAGCTAGTGCCATTCACAAATACGGAAAGTTGCTAGGCATTTACAATGCAATCAATGTCCATATATATATATAGCACTCAACATGCCTCATCAATAACCATGCATTTCACATACTGGGTGCAGTTTTCTTACATCTGGTTCGAGCGTGAAATAATAAAATAACTACCATTGAGAACGATCGGTCCTTAAGCCCCTTAGTGGTCACCTAATCATAACCAAGTATGAAATTCCATCAATAAAATGAGTAATAAAAGGTTCATGGTCTAAAACCCTGCTCTCGGGACCTCGAATCCTACTAAAACGGTTAGTAGATTTGATCCTGAGCCTTAAGCAATGAAAATCTGCGCGTAAAACTCTTAAAAACCCATCTTGGCACATAAGGGAGGGGCGGGCCGCGACCTGCTTCCCAGGGGTCGCGATGTGGCTCCAAGATAGAGAGCCCCTATCTGGGGTGCCAGGGGCGGGCCGCGACTTGACCCAGAGTGTCACGGCGTGCCTGCTAGACAACAACCAGGGGAGGCTCTGGAATGGGTTCAAGTCGCAACTTGCATGAACTCAGTCACGAACCCATCTCCCCTGCCTATTTCTCAATTTAAACTTCAATCAAATCTTCATCAAATCAATCCCAAATTCACAACCAAACATTCACACAACATCACCCCTAGTTTAACAACAAAACCCAAGCCTTAAACCACTTGAAACCTCATCAAACTCTCAATTACAGAATCCAAAATATCAAACTAAACATAACCTCAAAACAGAGTAAATATTCAGAATTTCGAGCTAAAGAAACTTACCTAAATTTCAAAATGAACCCCCTTCAGTTGCTGATCACAAGTCTAAACCCTCAAGCCTTAATTCCCAAGTTGAATCCTCAAGTTTAGCTTCAAAATTCTAACCTGAGAGAAAGAGAAAGAGATGATCGAGAGGTGAAGAGAAGGAAGCTCTGTTTTGCCTTGGTTTAATTCCACAACCTTCTAACCTTAAGTACATCTAATGGCTAAAAAACCAAAATGCCCCCAAGGTCATTCAATTCCTTCAAAGCTTACAAGGGAAAAACTAATATTTCCCACTTATCCCGTTAATCATAATTAATAACCTCCAATTCCCGTTACTCCCAATTTCCTCAAATAGTTATAAAATCCTATCCCATTACCCATTCATTATCGGTACTGTACTAAGCATCAAATTACCCCTAGACTCACCCCAAGCGTGGTAATTAATCCTGTTATGACAAAACCGCTAACTTGCAACATAGGATCGTCTCATGCCGAATAGCTCGAACAAATCCACATAATAATGTGGTCTCACCCATAAATCACAAACATGCACATAAATATACAATTATGCTCTTAATGCCAAAATTATGAAAATGCTCTTCCAATAAGAAGTGGGTCCACATGCATGCAATTATCATCATATCATAATATAATTCACATAATCATGCATACAATCATATAATTGCATATTAAATCAATTATGGTCCTCCTAACCCCCTAATCCAGGCATTGAGCCATATTAGGGAAATTGATACATTACAACTATCCCCTCCTTACATAAATTTTGTCCTAGAAATTTACATGAACAGCTCGGGATACTAACTCTGCATATCTAACTCCAGCTCCGAGGTCGCTTCCTCAACCTTGCTGTTCCTCCATAATACTTTAAGCAAATGTATAATTTTATTCCTCAGGGCCTTGTCCTTTCTGTCTAATATCTGGATTGGCTGTTCCACATAGGAGAGATTTGCCTCAAGCTCTAGATCCTCGTAACTCAAAACATGAGTCACATCTGATACATATCTCCGAAGAGCTGAAACATGAAATATGTTATGCACGACCAACAATGCCGGTGGTAGGGCCAACCTATAGGGCACCTGACCAATCCTCTCTAGGATCTCAAATGGACCTACAAATCTAGGGCTCAACTTGCCCTTCTTCCCAATTCTTCTCACCTCTTTCCATGGTGAGACTCTAAGGAAAACATAGTCTCCCACCTGGAATTCCATGTTCCTGCGTTTGTGATCTGCATAACTTTTCTGTCAGCTTTGAGAAGCGTGCATCCGAGCTCTAATCTTCTCAATGGTCTCATTGGTCCTCTGAATTGCCTCAGGACCCAAGTACTCCTTTCTCCTATCTCATACCAATAAATGAGAGATCTGCATTTCCTACCATACAACATCTCATAAGGTGCCACCCCAATGGTTGACTGATAGCTGTTGTTGTAGGAAAATTCTATCAAAGGTAGATACTTACTCCAGGACCCACCAAAGTCCAGCACACACACTCGTAGCATGTCTTCTAGTATCTGAATCATCCTCTTAGATTGTTCATCTGTCTGAGGATGATAAGCAGTACTAAACTTCAACTGTGTTCCAATGGCCTTCTGCAAACTTCTCCAAAATTTGGAAGTAAAAGTGGGGTCCCGATCTGACACTATCAACCTCGGTGCTCCATAGAGGCGTACGATCTCTCTTACATATAGATCTGCATACTGGTCAACTATATATGTAGTCCTCACTAGTAGGAAGTGAGCTGATTTAGTATATCGATCCACCATAACCCATACTGAATCATGTTGACCCATAGTTCTGGATAACCCCACCACGAAATCCATCATGATGTCCTCCCATTTCCATTATAGGATGTCTAGAGGCTGTAATAGTCCTGCTGGCCTCTGATGCTCATCGTTGACTTGTTGACATGTCAAACACTTAGCCACATACTCTACCACATCCCTCTTCATCCTAGGCCACCAATATAGTGATCTCACATCCTGATACATCTTCATGGTGCGTGGATCCAAAGAGTAAGGAGTGGTATGAGATTCATTCAGAATCTCCCGTCTCATAGTAGTGTCTAACAGAACACATATCCGACCTTTGTATCTCAACAAGCCCAACTCTGACACTGTATAGTCTCTAGATACTCCAGCTTAAACATACTCTCTGATCTTGATCAGTTGTGGATCACCCAACTGACCCTCCCTGATTCTCTCCAACAGCGTAGACTGTAGTGTAATGTTGGCTAACTGGCCCACTAGCAACTCTATGCCAGCTCTGGTCATATATCCTCGACTAATTCTCTGGCTATTAGCCTCGCACTGAAAATCTGTCTCGGACCCTTTCGACTTAAAGCATCTACTACCACGTTGGCCTTTCCTGGATGATACATAATTTCACAATCATAATCTTTTACTAACTCCAGCCAACGCCTTTGTCTCATGTTCAGGTCTTTCTGTGTAAAGAAGTACTCCAGGCTCTTGTGGTCAGTATAAATCTCACACTTCTACCCATAAAGGTAATGCCTCCATACCTTTAATGCAAAGACCACCATTGCCAACTCTAAATCATGAGTGGGGTATCTCTGTTCATACCCATTCAGCTGACGTGAGGCATAGGCAATCACCTTCCATGACTGCATCAGAACACAACCCAAACCATCATGTGAGGCATCACAGTATATCACAAACTTCTCCTGATCTGTTGGAAGACTCAGAACTGGGGCTGTAATGAATCTCTGCTTCAGTTCCTGAAAGCTGTTCTCACACCTTTTTGACCACACAAACTTCTGATTCTTGCGTGTCAGTTCAGTTAATGAAGTGGCAATCTTTGAGAGCCCTTCCACGAAACGCCTTTAATAACCTGCCAATCCGAGAAAACTTCTAACTTCTAAAGCATTCTTTGGCCTTGGTCAATCTCTAACTGCCTCAATCTTAGCTGGGTCTACCTTAATCCCCTCCTTATTGACAATGTGCCCAAGGAAAGTTGCCTGAGATAACCAGAATTCACACTTCTTGAATTTTGCATACAATCTGTGTTCCCTCAGTCTATGTAGAACCAACCTCAGATGTTGCTCATGTTCTGACTCTGACTGAGAATAAACCAGAATATCATCGATGAAGACGATCACAAACTAGTCCAAATAATCCTTGAACACTCTGTTCATTAAATCCATAAAAGCAGTTAGGGCATTAGTCAACCAAAAGACATAACTAAGATCTCATAATGCCCATATCTAGTGCGAAAAGTATTTTTCGGTATATCTCCCTCCTTGACCCTCAGTTGATGATAAACAGATCGAATGTCTTTCTTAGAGAATAACCTTTTTCTTTGCAACTGATCAAACAGATCATCTATCCTTGGCAGATGATACTTGTTCTTAATTGTTAACTTATTCAGTTCTCTGTAATCAATACACATTCTCAGAGAACCATCATTCTTCTTCACAAACAGAACTGGTGCACCCCACGGTGAGAAACTAGGTCTGATAAAACCTAAGTCTAACAGCTCCTGCAGTTATACCTTCAATTATTTTAATTCTGCTGGGGCTATTCTGTAAGGTGTTCTAGACACTGGCTTCGTCCCTGGTGCCGTACTATCACAAATTCAATCTCTCTGTGTGGTGGCAACCCTGGTAAATCTTCTGGAAACACATTCACAAACTCACAGACTAGGCTAGTTTCCTGACAACTCTAGGAATTAGAGTTATTTTTATGTTTTTAAACTTATATTTTTTTTATCAAGAAAGAGTGGTTTAGGAGTGTTTTGTAGTGTCTTTATTTTAGTTTTGTCAAATATTAAATATTAGTATAATGCTGGAAATTATACCCTAAATTGTGAAATTTTGCCTTGGCAGATGGTTGGTAGAATTTTGGACATTTGGAAAGAAATTGAAGTTTTAAATGGTCTCAGCAGGAGGGAATGCTGCAACATTGCAGCAGCATCGCATTCTTCCAACTAATCTATTTGGATGACCCACGTTGGAAGCTACTATTTATTTCTCCAGCTCACTTTGGGAATTATTTTAATTGGGCTAAATGATAAATAAATAATAGATGATTGTGCTTTATTTTGCCTTGTATCCATTGGTGATAAAAAGACAAATTCAATTAAAGGATGAGTGGACAATGCCCACATGACAAGAAGGAGATTCCCTAAGTTTTATATACATCATCATCTTTCCCCTTTAGGAGGGACACGAACCAGACTTGAAAAGGGGGCAGCAGCTGAGGCAATTATTCAGACCTAATTTTGGAGAGCCATTAACGTAAAGGAAAAAGAGAGGAAGGAGAAAGAGAAGAAAAAAAAGCAAGAAGACAAAGTCACTTGAGACATCAATTTGGCTTGAACTTCTCATCCTTATTTCTATTTTCTTTTAATTTATACTCTAAGATTTAGATTATGGATTGTTATTATTTGGGTGTTTTTGAGATTATGATTATGAGCTAAATTCTAATTAGCTAGGATAATTGGAACCCTAATATGTGATTGTCTTGACACTTTTATATTAATGCTAATGAAATATAAGATTTATTCATTCAAATATTAATCTTGTTTAATATTTTCTATTGATTGATCACCTTTAGTAAATAATTGAGTTAATTTTCAATTCTGAAAATGTTGGAATTAATTGACACACAATTTGAATGGTGCATTGCTTGAATTCTTCTATTTCAATATTGTAGTGATATAGACATATATTATTACCAATCATAGTCTTAGAGAATTGATGCGTTAATTGTATTCTTGAAATTAAATTATCATAGACATATGTGATTTAGTTAAAGGATTGAAACCATAGTGACTTCGACGAAAGCCTATGAAATTAATTGGAATTCTTGACTAATAAACGCCCTGTTGCTGTAGGATTGATCCAGCATTATTGTTAGTATTTTGCATATTAGGGGGGAAATTGTTCTAGCTTAACATCTCATATTTGGAACTTCGTGTTATTATTCTTCTAGTTGGTTTTTATTTTTTATTTTTATGCATTTAATTAGTTCTCTTTGCCTAGTTTAGTTATCATCAATTTAATTTTTTCGTACTTTTGAATCATTTTTCAAGTATTTATTTTCACATTTAAAAGCATAAAAATAGTCATTGTGGAGACGATATCTGGTACTTGCTACTATATTACTTGTTGTTGACAGTGTACACTTGCACTTAGCTTTATTTTACGGAACAAGTTTTTGGTGCCGTTGCCGAGGACTATAAAAGTCTTTTAATGTGAAATTAATTATCTTGCAATTTGTTTTATTTTTATTTGTTCTCATTTGGGTGATTATTATGCTTAACAGGTGCAATCTTGTAATGAACGAGAATCAAGACCTTATTGATCCATAACTATTCCCTTTAGATCCTGAAATTGAACGCACATTTCGAGAAAGAAGATGAGCACAACGAGTTCAAGAGGGGATAGTAATGATGGATGATCATAATGTGGAGCAGCAAGTTCAAGGAGAAATAGCTAAAAATGCAGTGATCATGGCTGATGACAGAGACCAAGCCATTAGAAAATATGCTGTTGATAACTCTATACTTTAGAGTTATTAATTGAGCTTTTGGACTTAAAAATTTAAGTGAAATAGAGTGTTTGTGCTATTATTATGTGGTTTTAGTCATTTTGTCTCTTAACTTTGTTTGTGTAATTTGTTTTAAGTAATGATAACTATTGTGGAAAATAATGGAATTATGTTCTAAAAAAAAATGTGGTATCTATTTTGAAGGCATAGCGAGAAGGTTCTTGGAAAGCTTAGTGAAGCATGTGTAAGGAAATCATATTGGAGCTGAAATTCTGGCAATTGTTGCAACATCAGTTAACTTTGCTGCAGCAAAGTGTGGGCAGCCAGCAACATAAAGTCTGCACACTTGTCATGTACTTAGATGAGGTGGAAAGGAGCTGCAAAATTCTGAAAAGGCAAAGGATGTGGTCCCCCACGTGTAGAGAGAGAAGGGGAGGGTTTATACCCTTTGTGAGCCCAAAAAGACATCATCTCCTTCTCCAAGAAAAAAGAAAAGAGAACCAGCCGCCCATGCTCCATTGAAGATATTTTTCTGCATTTTTTGAGCTGAAATCATCAAGAAGAGAAGAGGAAGGAGAAGGAAGCTAGAAGAAGAAGAAGATTAAGAGTTAGAAGACAAAGAATAGAATATCTCTATCAATTGGGCTTGTTTTTCTAAACTCTACTTTCATATAATTTTATTTTCTTTTTCTTTCTTCCTTGAACTCTTGAGATAATGTTGAATGTTTATTGTGGTGACTTGGGTATTTTTACTATGACTTAAATTGTTTGTGTTAGGGATATAGATGAACCCTAATTTGCAATTTTCCCCAAAGTGTTGACTGTTTTATGAAAATTTTCTCTTGTTCATTTGAGCTATTTTTATTGTGCAAATCTCTTGCTTGAGAATGATCAACTTAGGTGAGAAACAAGCTAGTTTTAATTCCGGAAGGGTAAAAATGAGTGGAAATGCTTGATTGATGCATGTTGATACTTTTGTTATTGATTAGTGAATAACTTAGGAATATTTTATTCACCTTGCAAACTTGAAGGATTGATGCTTGGAATTATGTTCTTGAAATTAAATTTCGCATAGGAATATGTGAATCTAATTGATGGAACTTTAACATGAGCATTTGGAAAAATGGCATGTGCATTAAATTGGAAATCCTAGTTACAAGAGAACTTTGCAATGAACTTTGTTGCAACATTAGGGGCAAAAATACAAATTAGGGTGATTTGATATGCCTAACTTTTATCATCATAGTAATCATAATTTTTCATTTTCTAGCTATATTGTTAAAAGCCTATTTTAATTCTCTTGTTTAGTTCTTTTTGTTCTAACAATTGATTAAGTCATAAAAAAAAGGGGATAGTTAATTGTATCCCAAATCGGTTGATGATGATTTTTACAACATTTGTTTGGCAATCCTTGAGGAGACGATAAAAATTACTTTCATTATATTACTTGTTCAACGATTGTGTACACTTGCACACACTTAGGAAAATTCGCAACAGCTGTCCCCCTCTTCAACGAGCTTAACCCGGGCATTGTTAAACTAGAAATTCAGGCCGCACAGTTTGAATTGAAGTCAGTCATGTTCCAGATGCTTCAAACTGTGGGCTAGTTCAGTGGGATGCCAACAGAGGATCCTCACCTTCATCTTCGATTGTTCATTGAAGTGAGTGACTCTCTCAAGCTGCCCGGAGTTACAGAGGATGCCCTGAGACTAAAGTTGTTCCCATACTCCTTGAGAGACAGAGCTAGAGCTTTGTTGAACTCTTTGCCATCTGATTCTGTGACTACTTGGAAAGAGTTGGCTGGTCGATTTTTGATGAAGTATTTTCCTCCCACTAAAAATGCCAAGCTCCGTAATGAGATTACTTCTTTCCAGCAACTTGAGGAAGAATCTTTATATGAGGCATGGGAGAGGTTCAAGGAGTTGTTGAGAAAATGCCCTCATCATGGGATTCCTCATTGCATTCAGATGGAGACCTTCTATAATGGTCTCAATGCTCACACAAGAATGATAGTGGATGCTTCGGATAATGGGGCCTTGCTTGCTAAGTCTTATAATAAGGCTTATGATATCATTGAGAGGATTGCTAATAACAACTATCAGTGGCACTACTAGAGCTACTGCAGGGAGAAGAGTGGCTGTTGTTCATGAGGTAGATGCTATTACTTCTTTTGCAGCTCAAGTTTCTTCAATTTCTAACATGTTAAAGAATATGAATATGGGTCATCAAATTGGGCAAAAAATGGGTTCCCCAACTATGGGTCAATTTAAAGAGGTATCTTGTGTTTACTATGGAGAGTGCCATACTTTTGATAATTGTCCATCTAATCCTGTTTCAGTTTGCTACATGGGAAATCAAAACAGGGGTGGTTTTAATTCAAACTCTTATAATCAAACTTGGAAGCATCGCCCCAACTTATCATGGAGTAATCAAGGGACTAGCCCTAGCAATTCTTCTATGCCTCAAAGACCAAATTTCCCACCAGGTTATCCCCCGCAAGCACCACAACAAATGCCACAACAACAAGCAATGCAATATAACTCTCTTGTGAACAAGTTGTAGGAGTATTTAGTGAAGAATGAAGTCATGATCCAAAGCCAAGCAGCATCATTGAGAAACTTAGAAAACCAAGTTGGGCAACTAGCTAATGAGCTTAGAAATAGACCCCATGGTACGTTATCAAGTGATACCGAGAATCCAAGAAATGTGAGCAAGGAACATTGCAAAGCAATCAATTTGAGAAGTGGTAATGTAGAGTCCAAGAACTTTAATTAGCTAGTTAGATAGTAGTAGTAATAGTAATAGCTAGTAGTGGTTGTAGAATGTTTATTACTGTGGATTTTGGTTCAAGCCGGGACTTAGTTGGACACTCGTAGTAACACTTATAGATTTTATAAGTTTAACCTATAGTTTAAGAATATTAATTATAACCTAAGGTTTGATTAATATGACTGATTATGGAAATGATAATTATTATACTATAAGATTTAGATAGACCCAATAAGATATTAACACTTGTCATGTGTGTGGTTAATAAGAAATTAAGAATTTTGAGGAATAAGTTTATTGAGAGTAATATTTGAACATCCTAGGGTCTGCCAGCAGCTTTGAAATCGTTAAAGGACTTAGTCAAGGCTGTTTACTCAATTCAAATTAGGTTGAAAAATTGTAATTACGTGTATAATATTTCAGCGTATGTCGATATATCGCAACTCTAGGGGCGATATATCGCCATACGGGGATACGAAAAACACGTAGCTTCGCACGACCACCTCGACGAGCCTCGGGAGCATCAGTACAGGCGATATATCGCCTAGCATGGGCGATATATCGGCTGTGGTCCATGGTTTTCAAACGATTTTGAAACCGAGTTCATTTTAATCCTTAACCTCTTGATAAGTCCAGAATCTTTCTGAGCGAGTCTTCAGCCTCTGCTGGACGATTATTCAAATGTTTTTCAATTAAAAAGTCATTATTTTATTCAAGCTAAATGAAGATCTTTTCATTCTTGAACTCTATAAATAGGACATAGTACCCAACCATTTCTTCATTCATCAAGCTGAGTTCAGAGCCTACAAGCTGCTAGGATTACTTTACAGTGTTAAACACTTGGGTTGGGGTTATAAGCTTGATCATTATAAGCTTATCAAACACTTGGGAAGTAAGGATAATAGTGTATTTCGGTTTTGGAGGTATAGTTCGGTCATAATACATTAAAGGTATTCCTATGCTTAAGTTCCTTTCTGTATTGTTTCATTAGTTCTTAATAGTTTTTCTCTACTCAAATCCTAACTATTCTTTATTCTTGGTTAGGCATCTAAGATCTTGAACTTGAGGTTCTTGTTGGTAAGTATCTTTCTCAAATTGTTTAGTTCATTCTCTTCTTCTTCTTCTTCTTTTAGAAATGCTCACCTTCTCATTATGGTATTTAGGAGTGTTCCAAAATCCCGACTTTGTTCTCATCATCCTGGTCTTTTGGTAAGGAAAATATGATAGTTTTATATGCTTATATGTTATGATAAGTTATGCTATAATATGTTATGCTATGTTTTCTTATGTTTCATGGTTATGATTTACCCTACCTCAAATATTAGAAAGGGGACGTAGATGGGTTATCATAAACCTACCATGTGATGTAACCTACCTCAGATATTAGAAAGGGGACGTAGATAGTTTATCACATGTTTTAATGGCCATTAATATCATAGTCTTATATGATGTACGTCTTTATAGATATAAGTTTATAGTTTATAGTTTATGTGTATGATTATGTTTCATACTTGTAGTAGATTTTCCTTGCTGGGCATTAGGCTCATTCCTTTATGTTTTATATGTGCATGCAAATAGTTTTGGCGGCGGGAAGGTTCTTGGCAGCTTGGGGATGTGTATTAAGGCAGGATGGAATCGGTGGATTGCGTGTACGGATTCGAGAATGAAGTTTTTAAGTCTTTTTATGATTTCTATGTATTTCTGCATCTAATTTTGTAACCCATTTATTTAAGTCATGTTATGTTTTTATTTTCAAAACAATGGGATCCCATATCCCTCTTTGAATTTTATGTAGTTTAACATTTGTTTTACAAGTTTTAATGAAGTAATGTTTATTTCATATGTATGTTTTCTTAAAGATTAGTGTCTATGTATAGTAGTCATTAATGGTCCAAAGTCTAGAGTAGTTGGGTCGTTACAGGTAAGGAGTTGAAGAATAACAAGACAAATTCTGGGCATGAGGGTGAGCCCTCTTCAATCCAAATAAATGAGGAAATTAAAAAAGATGCTGAAATTCCTAGTGTACAAAAATTTGCCTCTGCCCAGAATGCTGCAGGAATGCCGCAGCATAGTCACCTAGATAACTCAATTTCAAAGCAGCCACCTCCATTTCCCCAACGGTTTGAGAAGCAAAAGCAAGATGCTCAATTCAAGAAATTTCTAGATGTTTTGAAGCAGGTGCGTATTAACATCCCACTTGTGGAAGCCCTTGAACAAATGCCCAACTATGCAAATTTTTTGAAAGATATTCTTACAAAGAAGAGAAGGTTGGGGGGAGTTTGAAACTATAGCTCTAACCAAGGAGTGTAGCTCATTCTTGCAGAACAAGTTGCCTCCTAAAATGAAAGATCTAGGAAGTTTCACCATTCCATGTACTATTGGAGACTCTTATTGTGGAATGGCTTTGTGTGATTTGGGCGCTAGCATAAACTTGATGCCAATGTCTGTGTTCAAGTAGTTAGGGATTGGAGAGGTTAGACCTACAACAGTCACTCTTCAACTAGCTGATAGATCCCTCGCTCACCCTAATGGAAAAATTGAAGATGTGTTGGTAAGAGTTGACGAATTCATTTTCCCCTCTGACTTTATTGTTCTAGACTATGAGGCGGATATAGAGGTGCCTATTATTTTGGGGAGGCCATTTCTTGCTACTGGTAGAACTTTGCTCGACGTGGAAAAATGGGAACTCACAATGCGAGCTCAAGATGAGCAAGTAACGTTCAAGGTATTCAATCCTATACGTTCTCCAGATGAGTTGGGGGAGTGTTTGGTCATTCATGTCATGGAGTCTAATATGGAGGAAGATATACCCACAAAGTATAACAAGAGTTTGAAGATGAAGCTACCTCCTAAAAAAATTAAGAAAGACAATGAGCCATGGAGAAGTGTAAAAAAGGCATCATCTCACATGCAAGAGCCACATAGAAAGAAGAAAAAGAAGCATGATAGAAAAGCTCACTCCCAAATGTTTGAAGTGGGGCAGCGGGTGTTTTTCTCTAATCCTCAGATGAAAGGAAACTCAAAACATCTAAAATTAAGCTTCTCCAATTCATTCCCTATAATCAAAGTCTATCCTTGTGGTGCATTATTGGATTTGCATGATGAGAATTCAGGAAGAAAGTTTAAGGTGAATGGGAAAGAATATAAGTTTGGGGGTAACGAGGTTAAGCCACACAAGACCTCGACCACCTCACTTAATCTTTGAAAAGTCATGTGTTGAGCTGCTGTGCTTGACGTTAAAGATATACTAGGAGAGCAACAAATTTATTATATATATAGTTTATATAATATTTTGTTTTTGTTCGTGTTTTTCACCTCCCTCCTTCATTGTCTATGTTGTGGAATTGAATGAGTTAATGTTATGGGGTGGCTGTGAGGATTCTTGTGTTTTTATGGGTCAATGGAAGCAATTTTGGGCAGATTTCAAGTCAAGCCTTGGGTGTATTTATGGCTAGTTTCCTGATAATTTGAATTCTGGAAAGTTTGGGAGTGATGTTACGGCTATGCTGTTAGGCTCTTTATTAATGCTGCAGCATTGGAGATAGGCGAGATTTGATATTTTTTTAAGAAGCTCTTTCCACGACCCGACCCCTCGCACCATGGAGAGGAGTTAGCATCGCAGACACTGAAGAGACTAGCGATGAAGACGTCGATGGTGGCGATGAGTGAGCGGAGGGAGTTTTCTTTGTCTTTTACTTTTATTTGGACTGTTTCTTGTTATTGTCATTTATTGTTGCTGTTGTTATTTGTTGTGTTGTTTTGGGTAGCAATGAGGACATTGCTTTCTCTTGAGTTTGGGGAGTGTTGTTTTTAATTGATATTGTGTCGTCTTACTTTCTTGCAATTTCTTGTCTTAAGTTTTAGATGTTGCTTAGGGGTGATTTATGTAGAGTCTAGAGTCTAGGTTGTATTGGAATCAATTTTTGTAATGGTTTTGCTTAAGTTTGGGGGAGGGCTCGATGATAAAATTTCAAAGATATTGATAAAAAATGTAATCTTTTGTGTGTGAATGAGTCTTTAGTACTTAAAGTTTTTGATGTTAACCGAACTTTAGTGAAAGTGTGAATCCAAAGCAATGCACATAGTTCAACCTTGAAAATTCCAAAGTCCTAGGAAAAGTTGAGTTTGCATGAAGGTTCAAGTTTTTAGAATTGGTTCGATAGTTCCCTTGAGGCGAAATCCTAGAAGGCTTAGTAATTTAGAAATGATTTAGGCAATTTTGTTGGACCATTTGAGCCTTTTGAGCCTACCCTATTGAATGTTACCCCTAGTTTAACCACTTTGAGCTTAATGGCCTATCTTTTTGTTGATAACCCATGCAATAAAAGCCCATTCCTTTTGAATATCTTCTTTTCTTATCTCCACCAATTCACCAAACTATAAGCTTAGTTTGTCTTGGACATTATTTTGTGTGAGTTTGGGGGAGTAAAAATTGGGCTATCTTCTTCTTGTTTATCAATGTTATTCATATACATTCATATGCTCAATTTTTATTTAGTTAAGAATATTTTTGTTATTTTATTTTCATTTTTCACCCAATTTTTTTTTTTTGGAAAAATAAAAAAAAAACAGAAAAAAAGAGAGAAGAAATATATATATATAAATATATACGCGTGTTGTAAATAAATAAGTTGATTTTATATAGTTTGTATTTGTAATAATTGAGCATATGTTTTGTATTCAAAGAAGTGGGAAAATTTGAATTATTGGGTGATTTTGAGGGGTAATTTGATTATAAAAAAAAGGGATAGAAAACAATATGTTTGTGAGGTACAAGGCAAGCTAGGTTGAGGTTTTAATTTGCAAATGTCCATTTCATCCATATCTCTAGCCTAGCCTACATTACAACAAAAAATATAGACCTATTGATCTAGATTGCTAAGCTAACTATATTAGTGGAGAGGGGTTACCGAGTTCAACATATGAAAGTATGAATTGAACCTTAGGATTGTTATTTAACTTGATCTAGGGATTTGGGGTTGATTGGAAAAAACTGTTCACACACTCATCGAAATAACATTCAAATCTTAGTTTTGTTAGCATTTTAACACTTGAGGAATTTGGTTTGTTTGTACATTTGAGTTATCATTTGTGTTGACCGCGTTTTTGGCCAACGACGTGTAGACGTCAAAAACGACAAAAACCTTCAAGAGAAATAAACGACACAGACGATTTTTATAGTGGTTCAGCCCCAATGTGTTGGTAATAGCCTAATAAACTTAGAGTTGTGATTATAGATCTGCAATCAAGATCAGATGAACTTGAGTCAACTGAGTTTCTTCAGTGCAGATTACAAGAATACAAGAATTCTCTCAAATACAAGTACTCTCTCTCTCTCTAGAAAATTCAGAATTTGAATCAAAAGTTCCAAAAGTCCCCTTTATGATGCCATAAGCCTTCTATTTATAGGCTTAGGATCGTACAGATGATATCCCCCCATAATCGGAATATTTTGTTATTCTCATTATATTTAATTTACAATAATATTCAAAATATAACAGTACACTATATTCGTGGGATAAATGAGAGATTCTCGCGCAAGCCAAGACCAATTCTTGTTGAAGTTGTTTTTGGGATCTCTTGCGTAGCTTTGCTCTATCTATCGATCCATATCTCATTCAAGCTAGTCGACCACACCTTCACTGGGTAGACATGTACTTGGCTGGGCAGTCATGCACTTGATTGGGCAGACATGCACTTGACTGGACAGTCATGCACTTGACTGGGCAGACATGCACTTGACTGGGCAGACATGTACTTGGCTGGGCAGACATGCACTTGACTGGGCAGACATGCACTTGGATGGTCGGACATGGTCATGCCTGGTCAGCCAAGGTCATGTCTGGTCGGCCAAGGTCATGCCTGGGCAGACAAACATGTGACTGGGTGGACAAGGTCATGCTTGGTCAGTCATGACACTTCTCAGGCCAGTCAAAATTCTTCATTGGTCTACCAGGTCACTCCTAAGCCAGATCACCCAACCATTCCTTACCATTTGTCATTTCTATTGCCACGTCATCGAACTCCAATTTTTGGGGATAACATTTGCCCCCCAAGTTTATTATATGATATACTCACATAATAAACTTTTCTTTTAGCAAAATGCTTTTGAGGTCATCCAAAAGCTTCCATTTGGTCGATAACTTTCACGTAATCCCACGAGTGAACTTGTCTTTTGATTTCTTCAAATTCTATTTTTTGATCTTGTGGTAGTATCCCATGAGTAAGAAAATATGTTTGTGCCCCATGTCCTTGAGATTTATTGTCCTTCTGGACCTTATAGTTAATTGGTCATTACTTTTTCTAACCATTTGGACAATGGGTATGGCCCAAGCTGCTCGGATGGTCACCACCAATTTTTTTAGATGCATGCCTAAGCCACTCGGTCATGCCCAATCCACTCGGTCACTTGCGCTACCCGATCGGACATGCCAGCTCTAGCCGCTTAGACACATCCCTGCCTTGGACACACAGTCAATCGATCGGACACAGCACGCCACCCCTCGGACGTAGCACCCCACCCGGTCGGACGCAACACTCCACCCCTCGGATGCAGCGCACACCCGGTCGGACGCAGCACGCCACCCCTCGGACGCAGCGCAAACCTGGTCAGACGCAGCCTCACTGCTTGACATGCAGCCCCACTGCTCGGACACGCAGCCCCATTGCTCGGACACGCAGCTCCAGCTGCTCGGATGCTGCCCCCCGACTGCTCGGACACATCCTTCGGATGCGCGAGCGGGTCTGCTTCGGCACACTCGGCATCTGCTTGGGCACATGGCATAGCCATTTAAGCCTATGTAATGACCCACTAATCTAGACTATTTGGACCATTAACAAAACTATACATAAACTTACATTTTTACGAAAATACCACAATTTTATTTAGTAACTTGTAAAATAAGAGTTACTTACAAATAAATAAAATTCTAATAAGGATATGGGATCCCATTGTCTTTAAAAACAAAAGATGATTTTAAATAAAAGACATTACATAATTGGAGCGGAAAATACACATAAAACCATAAAAACATAAAATGAGACTACATCCTCGAATCGAATAACGCTCGGCCCCTTGACTCCATTCACCATCGATACACATCCTCTAAGCGTCACGAATCTTACCGCCTCTAAAGCTTATTTTCCTGCACATAAAACAGAAAGGAATGAGCCTAATGCCCAGCAAGGAAAATCTAACACATATTCATATACATAATTTCATAAGAAACATAAAGACTTAACATAATACATATAACATACACTTATTATAATGGCCATTATTACTTGGGGTCCCATAGACTAAACAAGCATATGCCCATGGAATTAGTGGGGTCCTACAAGCTAAGTAGGTCATATGCCCATAATCCATTTGGGGTCTTGTTAGTCATATGGGTCATATGCCCAAGCCTACAAACATACATACATATCATAACACATTAATAACATAAAACATATAGATAACATAAGCACATAACATATTGATTCTAGCCTATTTTCCTTACCAAAGTTATCGGGATATAATGGACTGAGTTGGGACTTTTTGGAACACTCCTAAAACCATAAGAAAGAGTGAGTCTAAAGAAAGGAGATGAAATGAAAGAGATGGAAAGACTAAACCATTTGAGAAACACGCTTACCGAACTTATGTGCTCAAGAACTTAGATTCCCTAACCAAAATGAAGATTAAGGTTAGAGATTGAGTAGAAGACTATGAGAAAGAAAATAACATAATACAGAAAGGAACTAGAGTTTTGGTTACCTCAAAGACTTGAAAGACCAATCTACACCTCCACCGAAATACTATAGAACTCACTTCCCAAAGTGTTTGATAAGCTTATGATGTTTAAGCTTATAGTTTTCCCAAACCAGGTGTTTACACTCTCACACTCACTTAACACTAGCAGCTTCTGAACTTAGAGCAAAAGGTGAATAATGGCTGGGTACTAGGTCCTATTTATAGAGTTTGGGAATGAAAGTATCTTGATTTTACTTGAATAAAAATAATGGCTTTTTAGGTGAAAATCATTTGAATAATCGTTCAGCAGAGGCTGAAGACTCATTCAAAAGATGCTGGACTGTTGAAGGAGTTTGAATGGCTGAAAGGAAATGAATTCAAAAACGTTTGAAAACATACTGGAGGAGGCGATATATCGCCCCCTATAGGCGATATATCGCCTGGGCCAGTATGCCCGAGGCGACCGTGCATCATTTCGTGTTTTTCGTATTTACATGCTGCGATATATCGCCCCCTATAGCTGCGATATATCGGCACACGCTGAATAATTAAACACGAAATTACACATTTTTAGCTAAGTTTGAATGGAGTAAACAGCCTTGACTAAGCCCTCAACGTATTCAAAGCTGCTGACTGACCCTATAACATTCAAACTTTACTCCTTATTAAATTAAATCCTCAAAAATCTTTAATCCTTAATCACCATTCATAACATGTGCTTAAAATCCTATTGGTTGATGTCTAACCTTATAATATAATAAATATAATCCTTAATATCAGTCACATTAATCAAACCTTAGGTTATACTTAATATTCTTAAACTATAGATTAAACTTAGAAAATCTATAAGTACTACTATGAGTGTCCAAATAATTCCCGGTCTGAACCAAAAATCCATAGTAACAAAGATAACACTAAACATACTATAACACTACTAAACAATTAGCTAAGTAAAGTTCTTGGACTCTACAGCCTATGCCTAAAACTTTCCCTACCAAAAACCATCAAAGCACCTTGTTCGAATCTCCCAAAAGTGTTTTGAGAGATTGATTTCTCTCAATCAATCTTGGGGAAAAATTGACTTCTCTTCTCAAAGAAAATTTTTCACTGTGTAGTGAATATTTTTACTTTGCATTCATTTGCTCGTGTTTGTTTGATTCACTCCAGAGACTCATCGATGTTATTCATGCTAAACAACAGAGTTTCCTACTCGATCGGTAATACATGCTTAGCTGACCAGGGAAGTTGTATCTGCTCTCCCGACTAGGAAAACTTTGCACCTGATCAGCTAAACCTTGTACCCGGCTAGTAGTTTGCTCTTTATTCTTGTGAAGACAATTATTGCTTAGCAACTTTGATATTTCTCTCTTACAGCTGAGTTGTTGGCATTTATACTTTACTTTTCTTTGTTACTTAAAACATTCTAAGTCTCTTTTAGACTTAAAAAGTTATAAGTTTTTTGTGAATAGTAAAGTTACTATGGTGTATGCCTTATATTTTCGCATGAGTACTTAGTTTTCTAACTTAGAAATTCTAGACATTTCATAAGTCCATACTAAGTATACTTTCTCACACTCTTATTACTCTAATATTTTATGAGCATAAAGTTTATTGTCACACGAATATCTGCTTCTAACTTGAAATTTAAAAAAAAATTCCAAGTTACTTAAGCTTTGTCAAACAAGTTAGCTTAATGGCCTTTTTGGACTTCGAAAATTTACAAGTCAGCCTAAAAACAGATATATTAACTCGTGCTCTTATTTCCTGTGTTAAATTATATACCAGTATACCCCATGTGCCCCCCAGGTGATCGAGGGTTAAAAGATCCCTAGTCACTTGCTACTTGACCGAATCTGTTCGAGCAGTTAATTACTCGTGAAGCACATAGAATATATGGAAAATATTCGAGCAGTTGAACACTGCTTGAACGTATCGACTAGTTGAACACTGTCCGATTTTACCGACCAGTTGAACACTGCTCGGATAACTAACACACATGCATATTTGTAGCAAGAATCAACCACGCTGCGCGTAGTCTCTTTTATTACTCGTAAATTAAAAAGGACAAAACATGTCTAATAACGAGTCTTAAACAACCAAAATTGTTCAAAAATAAAATGACTGGTTAGCAAATAACCAGCTCATAAACCAAACTTAAATAACAAGTCAAACAACTCGAAATCAAGCTACCACTCTGAAAGCGGTATTTAGAAATAATATATTCACAGACGTTCGCCGTTCTAGTGGCTCCTGATCTTAGCACTCCCGCTCAGCATACTTCTCCTTTGCTTCATTGCTTTCCTCAGCCAAGTGTGGACCTCCACATATAGTGTCTAAGGTAAAGTCCACAGGCCCGGGCTGCAAGGGTGGAGATCTTTGTCGCTTGGAACCAGGATTGCTGCTACCTTCTTCTCCTTGGGGTGTCTCTGCTTGGTACTTCCTTAACTTGCCCGACCGGAGAAGAAATTCTATCTTTTCTTTGAGGTGATTGCATTCATTTGTGTCATGACCATAATCTCCATGGAAACGAAAAAACTTATTCATATCTCTCTTCCTCATCTCTTTCCTGATGGGGGGAGGCTTCTTGTAGGGAACCTCTTCATGACTAGCAAGATATATCTCTGCTCGGCTGGTCGAGAGAGTGGTGTAGTTAGTGAACTGAGGCTCATACTTGGTTGGATTTTCATTTGAACTCAACTTTACTTTCTTTTCCTCATGGTGGTCAGACCCGTTACTTCCACATTTCTTTCCACCATCCTTAGGAGAGTCAGTTGATCTGCCCGGATTGTTTATGCCATTCTCCTCTTTCTCGATTGCATCATCCAATTTCATATACTTGTCTGCTCGGTCAAGAAATTGTTGAAGTGTGGAAATTGGATTTCTATGTATGTTATCCCACAAAGGGCTCCGATAAGTTATCCCAGCAGATATTGCAACCATCTTCCCCTCGTCTCCTACAACAGTTGCTCTATTGGCTTCTCTCATGAATCTCTGTATATAATTCTTTAGAGACTCATCTTTTCCTTGTTTGATATCTGCCAAGTGGTTGGCATAAACTGGTGGAGTCCGGGCAGTGTTGAATTGTTTACAAAACTCCTTCCTGAATGCTTCCCAAGAGGTAATGGAGTTTGGCTTAAACTTCCAAATTCCAATACCATTCCTGGGCAGTATCCGACAATGTAGTCGGGAAAACTCTACATCGATAATCGTCACTTACTCCGAGAAATTCCATCTGGTCCTCGAATTTCCCAACATGTCTGATGGGATCTACCTTTTCTGTATATATTGGCAGAACTGGTGCTTTATATTTTGCCGGCGGCTGGGTTGCTCTAATCCGGGCACAAAATGGGCTGCCACTCCGGTGGTCTATCGCATCTATCCCGGAAGGTCGTTTTGAAAAACTTTGCACTGCAGCTGTTAGCATGTCAAGCTGGGCTTGGATGGCTGGTGCAACTGATGAAGTTCTAAGATCTTGACAGCCTGGTTAGGCATTACCATCTGGCGCGCTGTCATCAAGTATTTCTACTTGACTGGCAAGGCGGTGCAGATTTTGCTCTTCGACTGGGATGGTCCTCCTCTTGTTGGTGATAACATCCCTTAGATCCTTCCAGGAAGCATGCTCTCCTGCTCGATCGAACACCATACTCTTCGATTTCCCAGAGGGCTTACTACGCGGGACTTGCTCTCTCCTACTACGCTGCTGGTCGGGGTGCAGTGGAGGCCTTTCGGTATGTCCTAGGCAGTCTTTCCTTCCTTGTTGGTCGTTGCCCTCCTTTTCCTTTGATTGGTCGGTGTGATGACTATCAGTCTCATCACGACCATGCCCATCTTTGAATTGTGAAGTCCTCTTCTCTCGAGGAGTCTTGGTCTGATCCTGCCTGGGTGGAGTCTTTTTACTAGAAGTCTCTGATCGGTGGCTCCTGGAGGGGGTTCTAGAGTGCTTCCTTTGCGTCGAGGCAGTTCTGGATCGGTCCCCATCATCTTCCCGACCAGGGGGGTACTCCTACTTCTGTCCGGTCCATGAGAATTGACTATGTCAGTGGTCCTCCGATCAACATTATTATTTCTTGCTCCCTGGGTGGCTGCTTGTGCTGCGGCTTGAGCATTGGCTTGGGCCAATTGGGTAGCCGCTTTTAGAGCAAGTGCTGCTTCACGATGTCTCCGGTTGACCTCCTCCTGTTGTTGTCTGAGATCTTCACTTCTGGCCTCCATCTCCTATCTCTGCTGCTCAAACGCCGCCTTCTGCCTAGCCATCTCTTCAGTGTACGCCTCCTGTCTGGCGTTGAATTGTGCCATCTCCTCCTGGAAGGCCCCCATGGCTTCCTGGAGTTCTTCGACTTCTGGAGTCACGTCCTCGAGCATGACCCTAGGCTAAGTCTCATGGTCTTGTGGGCCAGGACCTTCTAATCTGGCAGGCTCTTTAGAGGAACCTGTCTTCTTGGAGGCCGTATTGGTGTTCTTAGGCGCCATAATACTTCAGGGACCGTCTGACTTTCTCTTCAGGCTCTCAATGAAAGCACCAAAATGTTGACCGCGTTTTTGGCCAACGACGTGTAGACGTCAAAAATGACAAAATCCTTCAAGAGACATAAACGACACAGATGATTTTTATAGTGGTTCAGCCCCAATGTGTTGGTAATAGCCTAATCCACTTAGAGTTGTGATTATAGATCTGCACTCAAGATCAGATGAACCTGAGTCAGCTGAGTTTCTTCAGTGCAGATTACAAGAATACAAGAATTCTCTCAAATACAAGTACTCTCTCTCTCTAGAAAATTCAGAATTTGAATCAAAAGTTCCAAAAGTCCCCTTTATGATGCCATAAGCCTTCTATTTATAGGCTTAGGATCGTACAGATGATATCCCCCCATAATCGGGATATTTTGTTATTCTCATTATATTTAATTTACAATAATATTCAAAATATAACTGTACACTATATTCGTGGGATAAATGAGAGAATCCCGCGCGAGCCAAGACCGATTCTTGTTGAAGTTGTTTCTGGGCTCTCTTGTGTAGCTTTTCTCTATCTAGTCGATCCATATCTCATTCAAGATGGTCGACCACACCTTCACTGGGCAGACACGCACTAGACTGGGCAGTCATGCACTTGACTGGGCAGACATGCACTTGACTGGGAAGACATGTACTTGGCTGGGCAGACATGCACTTGATTGGGCAGATATGCACTTGACTAGGTAGACATGCACTTGGCTGGTCGGACATGGTCATGACCGATTGGCCAAGGTCATGCCTGGTCGGCCAAGGTCATGTCTGATCGGCCAAGGTCATGCCTGGGCAGACAAACATGTGACTGGGTGGACAAGATCATGCTTGGGCAGACAAACGTGTGATTGGTCGGACAAGGTCATGCCTGGTCGGTCATGACACTTCTCAGGCCAGTCAAAATTATTCATTGGTCTACCAGGTCACTCCTAAGCCAGATCACCCAACCATTCCTTGATTTGTCATTTCTATTGCCACGTCATCAAACTCTAATTTTTGGGGATAGCAATTTGCATAATTGATTTGAGAGCACTATCCCCACTTTTGCATATCCTTTGTGGATTGATTCCAAATTGTATGCTTTGATTTTATGTCTTTGAGTGTTGAGTTGTTTTATTAGTTGGTGTCTTTTGTGGGTCCTGTGTTTTGTTTGTGTCATCACTCGGGACGAGCAAAGAGATAAGTTTGGGGGTGTGATAACTCTAGGAATTAAAGTTATTTTTATGCTTTTAGACTTATATTTTTATCAAGAAAGAATGGTTTAGGGTGTTTTGTAGTGTCTTTATTTTAGTTTTGTCAAATATTAAATATAATAAGATAATATTAAATATTAGTATAATGCTGGAAATTATACCCTAAATTGTTAAATTTTGCCTTGCCAGATGGTTGGTAGAATTTTGGACATTTGGAAAGAAATTGAAGTTTTAAATGGTCTCACCAGGAGGGAATGCTGCAGCATTGCAGCGGCATCGCGTTTTTCTAGCTAATCTATTTGGAAGCTATTATTTATTTCTCCAGCTCACTTTGGAAATTATTTTAATTGGGCTGAATGATAAATAAATAATAGATGATTGGGCTTTATTTTGCCTTGTATCCATTGGTGATAAAAAGACAAATTCAATTAAAGGATGAGTGGACAAGGCCACGTGACAAGAAGGAGATGCCCTAAGTTTTATATACATCATCATCTTTCCCCTTTAGGAGGGACACGAACTAGACCTGAAAAGGGGGCAGCAGCTGAGGCAATTATTCAGACCCAATTTTGGAGAGCCATTAACGTAAAGGAAAAAGAGAGGAACTTCATCCTTATTTCTATTTTCTTTTAATTTATACTCTAAGATTCATATTATGATTATGAGCTAAACTCTAATTAGCTAGGATAATTGGAACCCTAATATGTGATTGTCTTGACACTTTTATATTAATGTTAATGCAACATAAGGTTTATTCATTAAAATATTTATCTTGTTTAATATTTTCTATTGATTTATCACCTTTAGTAAATAATTGAGTTAATTTTCAATTTTGAAAAGGTTAGAATTAATTTACACATAATTTGAATGGTGCATTACTTGAATTCTTCTATTTCA
The DNA here is from genome assembly GCF_963169125.1 of Humulus lupulus. NCBI lineage: Eukaryota > Viridiplantae > Streptophyta > Magnoliopsida > Rosales > Cannabaceae > Humulus > Humulus lupulus. The sequence continues at coordinate 16,733,768 of NC_084801.1, read as the reverse complement.
ATATTGTAGTGATATAGACATATATTATTACCATGCATAATCTTAGAGAATTGATGCGTTAATTGTATTCTTGAAATTAAATTAGCATAGACATATGTGATTTAATTAAAGGATTGAAACCATAGTGACTTCGACGGAAGCCTATGAAACTAATTGAAATTCTTGACTAATAAACGCTCTGTTGCTGTAGGATTGATCCAACATTACTGTTAGTATTTTGCATATTAGGGGGAAAATTGTTCTAGCTTAACATCTCATATTTGGAACTTCGTGTTATTATTCTTCTAGTTGGTTTTTTTTATTTTTATGCATTTAATTAGTTCTCTTTGCCTAGTTTAGTTACTATCAATTTTATTTTCGTACTTTTGAATCATTTTGCTAGTATTTATTTTCACATTTAAAAGCATAAAAATAGTCCTTGTGGAGATGATATCTGGTACTTGCTACTATATTACTTGTTGTTGACAATATACACTTGCACTTAGCTTTATTTTACGCAACATCTCTTCTGGTCCCATTGGCATGACTTGAGTTGTATCAACCACACTGGCTAAGAATCCTATGCAACCTCCTTGCAATAGATCTCTAGCTCTCAGATCAGATATCATAGGTATACGGGGTCCATGCATAGTGCCAACAAATACAGAAGGATCCTCACCTTCAGGCTCGAAGGTTACCATCATCCTTCTACAATCTATGGTTGCCAAATACTTCACTAACCAATCCATACCTAGAATCATATCAAAGTCAGTCACAACCAACTCTATCAAATCAACTGATAATTCTCTGCCCTCTTCTGTCACTGGCAGTGATCTGACCCATCTTCTGGATACTACTAACTCCCCAGTGGGCAATAAGGTCCCGAACCCCACAGCATAATAATAACATGGTCCACACAGTCTATCAATAATTCTACTAGCAACAAAATAATATGTAGCACCAGAATCAATCAAAACAATATAAGGGGTTCCAGCACTAAAAAACTGACATGTAACTACTGAGGGTGAAGCCTCAGCTTCTGCCTGAGTTAATGCGAACACTCGAGCTAGGGCCGAGCTGTCCACCTTTTTCGGCTCTTCCTTTCTTGATTTTGGGCAATCTTTCTTGAAATGTCCAACTACTCCACATAAGAAGCAAGCTTTAGCCCTACAGTCCCCTATATGGCACCTCTTGCACCTAGGGCACTCAAGATAAGTCCTCTAGGCCTCACTGCCACCCTGGCAGCCCATTAAAATACCACGTGGTCTCCTGTCAAAGCCTGGAGCTGGGAAAGCATCAGGAGACTTCCTCTTCTGATCACTGGGGCCTTCGCCCCTACTTGAACCCACAAATGGTGGTCTTGCCCTTATAAATTCTCTTCTGGTTGCATTGTCTCACCAGATCTTGTTTTCTGTGCTCTCAGCTGTAAGCGTCTTTTCAACCACCTATGCATAAGTAGTAACTCCAGCCACAGTGGTAATATGAACATCACAGGCTATTCTAGGCTGTAGCCCCTAGATAAACCTCTCCTTTCTGGTCCCATCAGTGGGCACCAGCTTCATGGAAAACTTTGCCAATCTATCAAATTTCAGAGCATATTCAGTCACTGATGCATTGCCCTGAAGTAATTTGCTGAACTCTTCAGCTTTTGCAGCCCTGATGGCATCATCGTAGTACTTTTCATTGAGCAGAGTCTGAAACTCTTCCCAACTCAAGGCATTGACATTTCTGGTCTGGGATATTACTTCCCACCAAATTCGAGCATCCTCCCAAAACATGTATGTGGCACAAGCCACCCTCTCATTACCAGACACCCTCATAAAGTCAAGGATGGTGGTAACCATGCTCATCCAATGTTTTACTTTAGATGGATCTGCACTACTCTGAAAAATTGGAGGGTGCTGTTTCCTGAACCTTTCATAAAGAGGCTCCCATTTACTTCCAGCCTTTAGCAACAACTCAACTATTGGCACTGCTACAGATGGTGCCTCTGGCAAAACGTTCACTGCAGGAACTTGTTGTTGTCTCAGGAGGCAGATTTCTTCTTCCTGCCTCATCACTCTGGCTTGTAAATCAACAAGCAACTGATGCCAGTTTCAGGAGCTGGTTGTGGAATTTGACTCTGGTCATTCTCTTGACCCTATTTTTCATTCTGGCCATGATCATCTTGGCCAGCTGATGAAACTATCTGCCTTGGAATCATATTATCAACTTATAATGTGCTACAACAATCAATACGACCAGTTAGGTAGTAATAACTCTTGCTGCCTCATGATCCAAGATCAGGCAGATATTCATCCATGTTCCACAATCATATTGATAAACATAATGATTCATGATCATAGCAATTAACATTTAACAATCACCAATTAACAATTAACGATGCTAATAAGGATAATCTTGCAATATCAGTGCTAATAAGCACGTTCTTGCTTATCATGCAGCAATCAAGGCCCAACCTTATTAATGTTTCATATGCATGCAGGTAAAACATTTATATTCTATTTAAGCAGTTAAACACATAACCACATAAATAGTTTCCAAACCAAGTGTACATGCCCAACCAGTCATAGGAACCCCTAAACCTTGACACGCTCTGATACTAAGTTGTAGCACCCTGGATACCCAAGACCGTCACCTTGTGTAATTTAAATAGTGCTTAACTCGCTAAATGAGTCATTAGGTTATAAACGTGCATCTAGGTGTAATTAATAGGCCAGGGTGAAAATCTTGATCAAAAGGAATGTATATAATTTATTTAAAACGTTAAACTGTACATGGGCCCATAAAAGTGTTTACAAAGTTATTTACAATCCAAAATGGTTATTACAGTATAAAAGTTACAACCCCCCGACCTAAGCGGCAAAAATAGGGTTAAACCCTAGTTCCCTTGAGAAACACCTTGGCCATGGTGGTCAAGCAGCCACATATGTACACATCGCCACCTAAGCTCTCCACTCAAGGCTGGGTGAGCTTTTCTTTCCCTTTACCTGCACCACATAGCAACCGTGATCCAAGGCTCATCAAGAAAACTTATTGCTACATGTATACATTATAAATAGTTGATTCTGGGGCTTGTAGCCCTAATCAGATGATAACTAATCATATGATAACTAATAAGTTATTCTGGGTAGATGACTAATAAGTCTCTCTGGATAGCTGACTAAAGAGTCACTCTCTGGGTAGGTGACTAATGAGTCACTCTTTGGGGCCCTGCGCCCTAAGCCATGTGATATTTCAGTCACCTGAGCCTTTTGGCCCTGACAAAGTAACAAGCCTTTAGACTAGACAAGTACTTTAGTTTTCTTCGACCAATAGGTCGGCCAATCATTTAATGCTCATGTTGAGTAGATCTAATCATTTCGTCCTGCGTTAAACAAATTAATGCCGCTCTTGACTCATAAGCCAATACCATACGACCAATGCTCAATACTACTGCCGATCATGAGTGATAAGTCAAGACTTCACGACCAGTACTAACACCAATGTCGTTTCTGACTAATAAGTTACTGCCATTCAAAAATAAGCAAAGTTGCTAGGCATTTACAGTGCAATCAATGTCCATATATATATATATATAGCACTCAACATGCCTCATCAATAACCATGCATGTCACATACTGGGAGTAGTTTTCTTACCTCTGGTTCGAGCGTGAAATAATAAAAGAACAACCCTTGAGAACGATCAGTCCTTAAGTCCCTTAGCGGTCACCTAATCATAACCAAGTATGAAATCCTATCAATAAAATGAGTAATAAAATGTTCATGGTCTAAAACCCCACTCCCAGGACCTCAAATCCTACTAAAACGGTTAGTAGATTTGATCCTGAGCCTTAAGAAATGAAAATTCGCACGTAAAACTCTTAAAAACCCATCCTGGCACATAAGAGAGGGGCGGGCCACGACCTGCCCCCCAGGGGCCGCATCACCCCCCTAAGACAGAGAGCCCTTGTCTGGGGTGCCAGGGGTGGGCCACGACTTGACCTAGAGGGTCGCGGCGCGCCTGCTAGACAGCAACCGGGGGAGGCTCTGGAATGGGTTCAAGTCCCAACTTGCATGAACTCGGTCGCGACTTGACCCAACGAACCCAGCTCCACTGCCTATTTCTCAATTTAAAACTCAATCAAACCTTCATCAAATCTATCCCAAATTCACAACCAAACATTTATACAACATCACCACTAGTTTAACAACAAAACCCAAGCCTTAAACCACTTGAAACCTCATCAAACTCCCAATTACACAATCCAAAATATCAAACTAAACATATCCTCAAAATAGAGAAAATATTCAGAATTTCAAGCTGAAGAGCCTTACCTAAATTTCAAAATGAACCCCCTTCAGCTGCTGATCACAAGTCTAAACCCTCAAGCGTTAATTCCCAAGTTGAATCCTCAAGTGTAGCTTCAAAATTCTAACCCGAGAGAGAGAAAGAGATGATCGAGAGGTGAAGAGCAGGAAGCTCTATTTTGCCTTAGTTTAATTCCACAACCTTCTAACCTTAAGTATATCTAATGGCTAAAAGACCAAAATGCCCCTAAGGTCATTTAATTCCTTCAAAGCTAACAAGGGAAAAACTGACATTTCCCACCTATCCCGTTAATCATGATTAACAACCTCCAATTCCCGTTACTCCCAATTTCCTCAAATAATTATAAAATCCTATCCCATTACCTGTTCATTCCTGGTAATGTACTAAGCATCAAATTACCCCCCAGACTCACCCCGAGCCTGGTAGTTAATCCCGTTATAACCAAACTGCTAACTTGCAACCTAGGATTGTCTCATGCCGAATAGCTCGAACAAATCCACATAATAATGTGGTCTCACCCATAAATCACAAACATGCACATAAATATACAATTATGCTCTTAACGACCAAAATTACGAAAATGCTCTTCTAATAAGAAGTGGGCCCACATGCATGCAATTATCATCATATCATAATATAATTCACATAATCATGCATAAAATCACATAATTGCATATTAAATCAATTATGACCCTCCTGACCCCCTAATCCAGGCATTAAGCCACATTAGGGAAATTGGGACATTACATTTATGGTATTTTTTTGCCTCAAAATTAGTATTTCTAGCACACATTTGAGGTAATTAAGTTTCTAAAATTACAATATTAAGTTATATATTGCTAGATATTTAGTGATATTGTATTTATTAATTATTAATTTAATTTTGTTGGTTGTTGATTTAATAGGAAAGTGGATTGCTAAGTGAAGTAATTTTGCTAGCTTGGATTATTTATTGCAAGAGGTACATATATATTCTCTTACTTCTACTTTTAATATTATTAAACAAATGTTAGAGGAGTTTGAATATCTTAAATATTCATCCATAGTGAAGTAGGTTCTGAGATTAAAATTGTGTGATGCGGTGATAATAGAAGGTTGAGAACTATGTGTGTTTTAGTAAAGTAGGTTTGAGAAATTCGGTTGTGTGCTGCAGAGCTATAAGGAAGAAACTTATTGTATATTGTTTGAATTGTTTGTTTTTCTATTCACATGTAGATGGTTATGTCACTATTATAGGAGAAATGCTGCCCGATTTTATCTAAGATATTACAAACAATTAGCTTTATATAGACATCCAACTCTATCACTTGCTTATTTAGTGTCGTTTCATTTATTTTTTCATAGACATAGGAGAATATATGAATACTACATAATGAGAATGTTGAAGGATTTGATTGAACATGCGAGTCCAGGACATTACTGGAGAACGATATTATTAATTAAAATTTACAAATTATTTTTGAAACTATATATATAAATGTAATCAAATAATTAATTAATATATTTTACTTTATATTTTTTGTAGCTAACAAGTACGCCATATACAGAGGCACAAATTGATGAGTTGCGACAAGAATGGGCGAAGACGTGTTACCGATAATCTAAAGTTACCGACCTCGTTGTTAGGTTTTATTACTTTTTACCGCTTTCTTCATATATAGTGTAATATTTGTTAATTTTGCATATGTCTAACAAATATTTTCTATCTTGTAAAACACTCTAAATTTTCATTAATGAAGATTTACAATTTCATTTTATTAATTATATCAATTTAAATTTATTAATTATATCTATTTCAATTTAATTAATTATTAAATCAATTTAAATTTATATTAATTAATTAAATAAAATTTATTTTAATTAATTATTAAATCAAATTAAATTAATATTAATTATAATTTAATTTACTTAAAAAAATGGGAGACTTTTCAATGTCTCCCATTGGGAGACATTGAAAGTCCACGTTTTTGGACACCTTTCAACCTTTCCCATTGGGAGACGTGGGATGTCTCTCACCTCTACCAATGAGAGACGTGGGATATGAACTTACAATGACTCCACCTACGATGTCTCCCCCAGCGGGAGACATTGTAGACTTTTAATGTCTCACAAATAAAATCATAAAACCTTTATATTGTTGTAGTGTGAGGTTGTGTAGAATTGACCATGATCATGCATTGTGTGAGTTAGGCTTGTTATGAATTGTGTTAGTCTTACATGTTTAAAAATGTGTTCTTAATAAATTTGGTTCAAGCACAGAAACATGTTTGGTTAACTTGTGGAAATTATTAAAAAAAATATGAGTATATTTTTAAAAATATTATGTGATGACATGCTTGCTGATTTTTATTTAGATTCATGGAAAATCTCTTTTAATTCAAAGATATCAAATATATGTCTTAATATTTATATATGATAAATGTGATTTTTCCATACTTTAAAAATTGTGTTTCTCTTAAAATATATATGCAGATTTTGACAAAATAATTGATATTATTATTTTATACAATTAAAGCTAAAGAATTATTTTAGTAAATTAAAATTTTGTAATAAAATTTATGAATGGCAAATGTATGATTTAAAGGAATAAAGTAGTAATAATCAAATTGGCAATTATTTTATGCTTGCTGAATTTTGTGAAATTGACAAGAAAATAAAGGGATAAATATTACCAACTTCAAGGCAAGCTTTTAAGAACCATCCCGCGTATGCATGTTACATGCAAGTACATTTTTACACACAATTATATGCAATTTGATTAAGTCTAAGTTTCTTGTTTAAGATGATTGAGGATTGATGAGTAAATGACATTTTTTTATGATTTTATATGAGACTTGCAAGCATGATTTGATGTGTGAATTGTTGCTAGAATTAATACTCTGGTGCAACTGTATGAGATAAGGCCATGCACACGTGGGATGTGCTTGAAATGTTCATGTGTATTTTTACATGATATCAAGATGAGTGTTTGATTGCTATTCTAGGCTCGTTGTGAAGTTATCTCGATATTGTTTTGTGCTTGGACCTGAGGTAATGAAGTTAGCTAGATTTATGTTTTGTTTCTGAATATACTGTAGTTATGATGATATGTGTGGAAATTGGTTTATGTTTGCTTAACCTAGTGCTGCAGCATTATTAAAGGACATGCCTATTTTGGCCAAAATGGTGTCAGGGAAATTCATGGCCAAAAGGGTGCCAGGTGAATTATGGCCAAAATGGTGCCATGGAAGTGACCAAAAGGGAGTCACATGTGATCATTGGACGATAGGGGAGCCATGATCTTATGTTGTATGCTTATGATTATGTTGCTTATTTTATTACGTTGAATGTTTATGCTCATGTAGCAAATGATCTTATGGTTATGATTACGATCCTATGGTTATGATTACGATCTTATGATGTATGAATATGCTTATGTCGCAAATAGTATCACGTTTATGATTACGACTTATGTTGATAGCGAATGCGATAAGGAAAGGATGTTAAGAATGTATGAAATACGTAACTTGTGCTTGTATGTCTTTTTTGTACTTCCATACTGGACTTGTAGCTTACCCCTTACTTTTCCCCTTGTAGGCAGACATTAGATAAACTTGTTTGACACACATGGTGAGCTGAGTCAGTTTTCCATGAGTATGTATGTATGGTAGAGGAAGCTCCGAAGCTGTAGTGCCTTGGAGTTTTTCTTATTTTAATTTATCATTGGGATGTAATCTAGTTATTTTTAAGAATGTATAAAACTCTATTTTGTTTTGAACATTGGATCCAAACTCTGCATGTATTTCCAATAAATTCCCATTGTGTTTTTGGACAAAGTTATGATTTTTTTTTGAGTTATTGTTAAAACTAGTATTTTAATAAAGATGGCCAATTAGGGGCGTTACAGTTACCAATTTGTTTTTCATCTTGAGCAGGTGATGCATAGAATTCGGCTTCGAAAAAGTTTGACTTAGCCACTATTGTGGTTGAGTTTAGAGGAGGGCCGAACTTTGTGAGGATAAGGTCGGGTTTCGAAGATTGTGAAGATTTAGCTTTCTATGTAGATTTCTGACAATTTTGACCAATTATGTTGAAATTTAATTCTCCTGGTTTAAAAGCGATAGTAACCTTTAAAAATGAATCAAAAGGGAGAGCTCGAGGGATGTGTTGTATGAAGGAAGGTTCAATCCAGGCAACAGAACGAAGTCATTTTCTTTTCATCTCTCGAACCTCTTTAATTTGGCATCTCACAGAATCTGCCAAGTTTTGGTTTTTGATCCACTCGCGATCTTCGCTAATAAGGCCACTACACCCAAATACCCCTTTTGTGTCAGTCAAGCACGTCAGCCAACGTAGTTGACTGATGCCGTTGATCGAGAATCAGCATTTTTGGCAGTTGAGCATTGCCACAAATACAGGGGCATTTGCGTCAGTGATAACATTGGCGCTGTTAATTGGCGAAGTTTGTGTCAGTGGCCAACTGACGTCGTTAACGCACCATTTGCGTCAGTGGGCAACTAACGCTAATGGTGTGTTTGCGTCAGTGGGGCAATGACACAAACAGTTAACCAAAATGTGCATTTTGCTTAATCGTTTGCATCAGTGCCCCACTGACGCAAACACGCCATTAGCGTCATTTGCCCACTGACACAAACGGTGCGCCCAATATTAAATCCCAACCATTAACCCTGTGCCCCTCATTCTCCCAAATTCAAAACTTAGAATTCTCCCAAGAACCAGCGACGCCTCCGACTTACTAGACCTATTTTTGTGAGTTATTTTTTTTAATTTTAAGGTTAAATTGATGAATATAATATGTTTATGAACCTTATACATAGTTTTAAATTTTTTTTTTTTTTGTATAAATCTCTGATTTTGAAGATTATATTGTTTGAAAAACCAAAATCCAAAAACCCTCTTGATTTTTTCTTTGACTGGGTTCGTAGGGGTCATGCATGTGGCTGGGGTTGTGGGTGTTGTGGGTGGTGGTTGGGATCGCAGGGGTTGAGAGGTGGCTGGCTAGGGACTGGGTACAAGGGGGTTGGGTTCGCATGGGATGGCTGGGGGCTGGGTACACTGGTCGGGGTTCATAGCGTTTTTATTTTTTTAATATAGCGTTTGCGTCAGTGAGGAACTGCGACAAATGCCAGATTTGTGACAATTCCCCAGTGACGCAAATGCCAGCCTGGTTTGTGTCAGGGGATTCCGCGTCACATATAAAACTAACGCAAAAACTCAATTGTGGCAGTTAAAAACTGACGTAAATGACCTTTTTTGTAGTAGTGGGTGTTACTTTCGAGAAAATGGGGACCCAGGTCGTGGTGAAAGCGGTTGGAAAAGGATAGCATAACTCAGAGTCCCCCACCAATTCTTCTCGTTTAAAAACAAGGAAATTTAGTAAGAGAAAGTCAAAGATGAGGGTCTTTTGTTTAAAAAAAATTAGCTCGTAAAGGGTTAAAAACCGAGCAAGATAATGAGAAGATTGGAAATTTTTTTAAAAGGTACCGATACGAAAAGCCTATCGAGCGATTAGATAAGTTTCAATCACTGAGCTAAACCCTAACTTGGCTTAGGGTGTGAAGGATTTTTGAACCTATCCTATTTGTCACCTACTACACATTTTCCTAGAAAAGGGGTACAATTACCAAAAATGGTCTGTTATACTCCCCATATATGCTCTATCATTTGCTTCCTCATTATGAGACCTTAGAGAAAAGGAAAAACCCAGAAAAACAATGCTTATAAACCATTTTCTAAATGTATTTTTATTCAAAAAATAGATCAAATCTATGTTGTCATCATTTTTTCACTAGAACATCAAGAAGCTTAAGAATACATATATAAAGTTCACAGATTTAAAAATTACACAAAATTGGTACGATTGATGACCAAGAAGGTGATGATGAAGATTAACGAGATAAGAAATCCAGAAATTGTCAAGAAAGATCTGATTTTCGTGATGATCAAAGATTTTTGGAATCTCTGGTTTTTAGAGAAATAAACAGATGAAGAAAGAGGATGAAGTTAAAACAGGAGGAGAGAAAAATGTGGGTATTTAAAGGAAAAAGAAGGATTTAATATGGGTCGTAGGATCAGGACAATAACTACTATGATGATTGAGGGTTTGTGAGAAGTGGCGGCAAAAGCAAGCTCACTGGGACATGTTATTGTAGTACATAAGTATTGGAACCGCCAAACCCGAGTGTGACACATAACACCCACTCAAGTGTGGTAGGTGGACATGTTTTTCCAAGAAAGAAATTCAAAAGTCTCTCCCGAGGTATACGAGTAGATACTATCACTACAAGAAAGTATAAAATTAGAGGCAGAACAATTAGAGGCGGACTTAGTCCGCCGATAATGTACGAGTTATTAGCGGTGGACTACTGGGTCCACCGCTAATAATGTGGAAATTAATAAAAAAAATTATTTTTTTATTAGCGGCGAACTTACCAATTATTAGCGGCGGCTAGTCTGCCACTAATACAATGCCCGAGAAACGAAATGGTGTTCAATTTCAAAATTATTAGCGGCAAGTATTTTCCCTTAGTAGAGGCGGACTATCCGTCGGTAATAAGACTATTACCGGCGGGATATATTAATTGCGGCGGGTCCCGCCGCTAATAGTTTATTACCGGCGGGATAATATTAATAGCGGCTGGTCCCCGCCTCTAATAATCTTACATATTAAAAATTTTGCATATCGTTTCGTTCGTCCTTCTCATTTCTCTTCTCTCCTTCTCTCAGACGCACTCTTCTCTTAGTCCGCCCCTCTATCCGAGCATCACCACCACCCCTCTGTCCGAGCACCACCACTGTCCCTCTGTCCGAGATCTCCCTATTCGAGCACCACCACCACCCCTCTATCTGAGCAACACCACCCCTTTATCTGAGCACCACCACCACCCCCACGCCAGAATGTATTAATTTTGTATGTATTAATTTTTTAATTTTAATTGTTTGTATGTAGTTTCTTTTTTAATTTTAATTGTTTGTATTTATTTTCAGAACCCCCCACGCCACGCCGGAGTTTCGAACCCCACGCCTGATTTTTGGACCACCACCAGTGTATGTATTTTTTTTTTAATGATATTGGTTTCATAATATTTATTAAAAAAAATGTTTTGGTCTTATTAAAAAAAATAGATTTATGTGTTGTATTATATTGTATTTAATTTATTGTTAAAAAAAATGAGATTTGATTATTTCAAAATTTATAATAAAAAAAATATTAGTATGTTGCTTTATTTTTTTAGCAGAGCATCAAACTTTTGAAAGAAAAAAAATCAGATTATTAATGTATGTTTTTATTGTTTTTTAGTATTAATCATATTATGGTTTATGTTGATTTGTGTTGTAATATTATTTTAATAAATATTTTGTTGTTCTAGTTATTCAAGGTTTGTTGTTTGGAGATTTTAAATTTTGGGATATGACAAATTTAAGTTGTTATGTTGTCAAAATTAAAAAAAAAAACTATATATCTTATAATAAATGTTCTGGGATTTTCTGAATGCAGGATTTTAAAATTTTGAAATGATCGTATTAAATTGTTATGCTGTCAAATTTTTTGTGAAATTTTATTAAGTAAAGTAGTTTTTTTTTGTTATATGTTCTGTCAACATAATGAGAATTGTAATGAATATTATTTAATTTAGTTAATTAGTATTATTATAATTAATTGAAAATTATTAAAAAAATTAATTAGTATTTGTTGACCCTCGATTTGGCCAACGACACAGAGTCAAATAAACGACAAAGAACAAAAGGGAAACAAGAAGAGAATCAAATGGAAAGAAAATGACACAAATGATTTATAATGGTTCAGCCCCAACTAGATGGTAATGACCTACGTCCACTTAGTGTTCTTATTGATATTGAATCCCAATATTGTGATCAATGAACTAGGGTTAACGAGTTTCATAAGCCTTGAGAGGATTACAATTTCGGTGGATAATCACACTGTGCTCTTTTCTCTGAATACAAAGATCACAAGTTCCAAAGTCCCTCCCTTGAGCTCTTTGATTCTTATTTATAGGCTCAAGAAGGTTACATGGGCTGATAGCCCGTAATTACAATTAAGATTTGTGTATCAAGGTAATAAAAGAAAATATAATAAATGCTAATATTACAAGATTGCATATTCAAAAGGGAGTAAACAAAAGTATGCGACCAGATTGGTTGCACCCTAGAATGAGTCTTGATATATCAATAACTCTCTGGTCGATGGTCAGACAAGATTCGTTCACTTAAAACCGCCACGTGCCAGCCACGTGAAATTCAATCCTGCCACGTCATCAAGAGCCGTTTTAGGGTAAACATTTGCCCCCTAAGTTTATTCTACTACGACCAGTATAAAGTAAACTTAGATGACTGTCCTTTCGTATGCCCCATCAAATCTGTTAGAGCCGTCCATGCCTTCACGAAAAAGGCAACTAATCATGTCTTTTCAGTTTCCCAAAAGTGGTCTGACGGCTATTACACTTACCCATGCCTCGGTAAGTTACCCCTTATGATTACCTTGGTAACTGCTCCTCGGTTAATATAAGTAACCCTTCAGAATCATTTTTCACTTTTTACGTTTTTCTTTATCCTCAAGAACACCGAAGAACAAGGCGTAAAAACTCAGAAACCCAGGCGACCTTGACAATCCACGAAGCTCCTGCCCAGCCAAATCGAATCAGCGCCTCATAAAATTACTCCAAATTTTATCCAAGTAAGTTTCTCAAACTTTTCAGTCGTTGAGATGCCATTCAATATCTGTTTTATATCCATTTCAGATTCTGAGTTCTTGAATGTTTTTGACTGTTCTTGAAAAAATTATTTCGGGGTAAATGGGCATGTTGATCCGAGCCTAATATGATAGGAAAATAATACTTTGCATAGGTTAGGAATCAGTTTGGTAGTTAGGATAATTTATTTAGGGCGTAAAATCGAAGTAAAAATTCGATTTTTAAGCTTGTAGAAAAAACTGGGGTTTTCTTGCCCCTTCAGAGTCGAAAAGTTCTTTCCTGGAAAACTTGTCACTTCTGCTTTTTAATCCATTTTCCAAACTGTTCGCATAGAATGTAGTGTCAGTTTCGATCTCGCCAGGGCTATTCAAGATAATGCTACAATAAGAGAAGGGGCCAGGTATGAAGAGATTTGATTTGAAGCTTGGAGAAGCTACTGAAGAACGTGTGAGGGATAGGGAGCACAACGAGTCCGGTAAACACGTCATCTACAACGTAAGTATCTTCGAAGGCGGCTACACCAGAGATTAGGAGGACAGTAAAACTTGAAGTTGGACTGAATGGATAGTGTCATATCAGAAGTTCAGAAGACAGAGCGAGGACCGATTAACGCTTGGTGATGTAGGAATATGTGTGTTATGGATGAATACAGAAGGGTAGCATGAAGGACCTAATTTTTTGATAAAGATATGAAACTGTGAGTGGTACATCACAGGTTGAGACGCGCCCAGGCACAAACTGACGTGAGGATGGATCGAGCCTCGCGGGAGGTAAAAGAATGGGAACATGGTCGATATACATGGAACGTTAAGTTGGCGGTGTATGCATAGCGTAAGGTATTTGAGCGTTTGGTCATTTGTAAGAAAAATAACCTTGAGACCAAGATTTAGTGACATGTAATGTTAAAAGTTCTCGACTATATGAGGAGGAGATTTAATTGGAGGCAGACCTCTTACTTGGGAGGTGTGTGTCACTTAAACAGAACGTCATAGGCTACCGTAGAACGAACAAGGTAACGATTGAGATTGGTATAGCATCGGTGTGTGGTGATGAACATATACGTACCCCTTTGGACTGTGGAATCCAGAGTGATGGTTTTGTGGAGATGGGGAAGAACCTTGTTAATGTAATACGAGTTAAGGTACAAGGATCGGATGAGTGGTCTGATGGGAATTTGGCGTGGAGATGAGAATTCTAAATGGATATCGTTCCACCTTCTAAGGTATATTGTATTGAGAGGTTTAAGTGAGAGGTTTAAGTGGGTGGAAAAATTTAATATACTTAGATATTGGAAGGTAAAGTGATATGGTGGTGGATCATAGGAATGGAGCACATTAGACTATAAGTAAGGTGATTGGGCAAGGAAGGTTATAACTCAGCTGAATGAGTTAATGTAATTTGGTTCATATGAACTGGTAATGGGGCAGAGCATTGATAATGCTGAGTTGAGACCCTATAGTTCTCCAAGTTTTGGGAAGGAACTAAAGAATGAAGAGAATAAAGTGGGAACCTGGAGTTATTGGTTGATTGCAAATGGAATAGCAACGTGGTGACTTAACAGTTATTCTAAGGGATTAAGCATTGAGTGTGCGAATATTTGAGATATTAAGGAAAGTATAATCCTTGAGGAAATAGTCACAGTGATGAATGCTGGGGTACAACTAAGGTGACACAGTATAGGACAAGGTGAGATAAAAAGAAAGGGGCACTGTTCTAAGCAAAGAAATGAAAGGTAGTGGATACTACGACTCAGTTTTGGTTCGGGGGAAAACCAAAGAAGTTGTTGGAAATTCTTAAGGCAAGAGTATCTGCCTATTTGAAAGGACATAAGAGCTTGACAATTTTTAACTTTGGAATACGAATTTCTAGGATGAGAGATTCGTATTTTTCCAAGTAGTGCAGACAAGGAAAATTATGATATTCTAGGAAAGAAAGGGGAGTTCTGCTCCTGATTCAACATGAATTCTGAGATTGTACCAAGGGTTAGGCCGGGGGCCTATAAGCTGATCTTACCTTGGTAGGGGTGATGACTCATAAGTATTTATGGTATCGATGATAAGACAATAAAGCGACCGTTGATGAAATAAGCAGACCCTGGAGTTTCAGCAGTTTTGATGTGCAAGCGAAGGTTAACGAAAGTATAGTTATCAAACAAGATCTTGTGGAACAAGATTGTTACTCTAGTAAGAGTGTTATCGAAGAGTAAAAGTAAAGGTGTTGGACCTTGAGAATTATAGACAGAGGTACAAGGTTTACTTTCTGATGTCTTCGAGTAAATTTCGAGGACGAAATTGTTATAAGGAAGGGATAGTTGTAACGACCCAAAATTACTAATAAGGCCTAAGGGCCTTGATTAGTGTGCTGGGAGGGCATAATTGGAAGTTATGTGAGGTATTGGTAAAAATTCATGACTATGTGATATGCATGATCCTATGATTATATGGATATGTGGAATGCATGTTTATGAATATTGGGTAAGCAGCCCTATTTAGCTTGTAAGGGCATAATTGTAATTTTGGCCCATTAGGGCATAAATGTGATTATTTGTGATAAACTCTTGAGACCACATTATTATGTGGATATATTTATATTTGCAGCATTTAACACGAGGCGATCCTAGGGAGCAAGTTAGCGGGAAAGTCACAACGGGACCCGATACCCGACTCGGGGCGAGTCAATGGGTATTTTGGGTAATAGATATTTATTTGGGTTATTGAGTTATGAAAATAAATAATTGGAGATATATTTAAGGTTAGGAAGCTTAGGAGGGAATACTGCAAAAATTTACCATTTTGCCCTCAGGGACGTTTTTGGTACCCCAAGCTTGGGATTAACTTAAGAGGCTTAAGTTAGATAAGATAAAGGCAAGAAACGTTTAGAAGTTTGCCTGGAACCGACTCTCTCTCTCTCTCTCTCTCTCTCTCTCTCTCTCTTTCCTCTCAAGGAGTCTCCCAAGCTAGCCATTGAACCAAGGGATTTTTGGGCTGGGTTCACAAGAATTGGAGCTCTAGAATTGGAGATTAGCTCAGTTATTGCTGGTGGATTCAAGTAGAGTTTGAGGTAAGATTTGAATTAAGGTTTTAATGTTTAAGTTATGAGTTGTAAGTGTTTTTGGATCTTTGATGTTGAGAGTTGAATTAAAGCTTTGGGGTGAGGATTTGAGTTGAATTCTTGTTAGGTTTTATTGCTGGGAAGTTGGAGATTAGCTTTACAACTACTAGGTGAATTTTCTCTCCAGAAAAGGTAAGCTCTTAATTATGGTTAGCCCTTGAATTCTATGAATTGCTGGATGTTTTAGGAGGTTTATGAGCTTTTGAGTTTCAAGGATTGAAGTGTGATTTTGATGAGTCCTTAGGCTGGTTTTCCTATGGGTTTTGCTGCTAGAAGCATATTTGAACTGCTGTGATAATTAGAATATGTTATTGGGATGATTTTGGGTTAGTTTGGTTGATATTTGGTGGATGAAAATGGAGCTTTTCTGGGTTCGAAGGGGTCAGGCCACGGCTCAGGTCTTGGTGTGCCGCGGCCCCCTAGAACAGAGATGTGCCAGAAAGGAGGGCGGGCCGTGGCATGGGAAGCTTAGGGATGCAGCCCATGTGTGTTGTCTGGGGAGGTTGGGCCTCTGGTAGGGGGCGGGCCGTGGCATGGAGAGCCTTGGGACGCAGCTCTTAAGGGCATTTTGGCCTTAAGGAGGCTTAAGATGCAGGGAGTTGACCTAGGATGCTCGGGATCGATTCCACTACCGTGCTTGGTGGAATTTGATGTCCCAAAGGCTAGAACTTGGTCTAGAAACCCTTATTCATTTATGATTGATGGAATTCTTTATCATGGTTGTGACTAGGTGTACGCTAGGGCTCGGGGCAGGATTTTGCTCGAGGGTCGTCTTTCTTAGTCAAAGCACTCGAAGTGAAAGGTAAGAAAACTGCACCCGGTTGTGTAAATATGTTGTGACTAAGGGCTCCCTATACTTGTATGCATTATTGTACGATGGTATTATGCCATGTGAACGTGAAATAAATGGCCTAAGAGTGCCGGAATCAATATTGGCACAGCTCGGCCACTGGTAGTTGAGGACAGCTTAATAATCATTGAGCTCGGTTTAAGCGAACTGGAGTCAGTGGGTTGAACACTGGGCTTGGCCTAAGTGAGCCAAATATAGTGGATTAAACAGAGGGTGCGGCCTAAGGGCGTCGACCCTAGTTGTTGCTTGACATGTGTACTGTTGTTAATTTGATGTATATGACATGCTGAATATCTAGAAACTAGATCATTGGTTATTGATTGTTGTCCTTGATTAAGTGAATGCTATGGCTTGCTGGATAATTGATTAATGTCTTGTAAATCATTTGGTTATGCTCTGTAAGCTATTTGGTTATCGATATTGATTGTGCTATGATGTTATAGTTTTCTTGCTGGGCCTCGGCTCACGGGTGCTACGTGGTGTAGGTAAAGACAAGGGTAAGACGAATTGACCATGGGTTGGAGAGCTCTGGGGGTGAGATGTATATTGTCAGCTGCTCGGCCGGCAGCAACGGTCGAGGGATTGTACAGGGACGGAAACCTAAAATGTGTATTTTGCCATTAGAGTGGCTTGATTATTTATAACATTTGGAAATTCTGTAATTATGTCATTTAAACCCTGATTTGGGATCCCGTGTACCAAAAATTTATTTTAATGAAAATTATTTGTTTATAACCGAAATCTTTTAAACCTAACATGTTTATGTCCTTAGATTCACATTTTTATTTAAATGACATGATTAGCAAGTCTCGCACTATTTCAAACACACAGTGTAACGGTCTTGGTTATCCAGGCCGTTACAAAAGTCCTCTATGAATAGGATTGATCATTGTCATTTATTTTGGACGCTCAATGATTATACTCAAAACTCTAAAAAATTACCATAAGCTTTAACTCATAATTCTCAATAAAAGTGACTCATAGATATATGTAGATTTTAACTGCTGAACCACATAAAAATTTATGTGCATTTGATTTATATATATCATTTAATTTGCTCTTATTTTTTGTTGGCGAAAAACTGTTTACATCAAACTTTAATGTAATGATTTGACCATGCACTAAACATTATCAAATAATAATGAATAATAAAAAAAAATGAAAGAATATATATGAATACCTCTAATGAAAATATTGTAGAGCACTCAATGCCTATAATGAAAATCATGTAGAGCACTCGCTATATATTAATATTAAAAGAATAGGTTCAACTCTCCTCGGCTTCTGAGTTGTGCTGAGATTGGAGCAAAAGCTGTGATTGAAGCTGATAGTCAAGAGTATTGTGATGTAGTACCGTGGTTTGGTGTGGTTGCATCTGGCTATTAAAAATATTATTATTAAAGCTTCCTTGCAGACTTAAGGTAGGAGACATAACACCAGCAGCAGCAGGACTAGGAGAACCACTACCACCACCACCGCCACCACTGCTGCTCATCTGATTATTAAACACGCCGCCAATGCCCACTCCTATGTCTCCAACTGAAGCCACACCCATTTGATCAAATCCATTGTTGAACCTCATTTGTTGTTGCTGCGCCTGAGCAGCACTCTCAACAAACATTGGATGTTGCAAATGATGATTGGCTGGATCCTGAATCATGAACTGTTGGTGCTGCTGGCCAATAGAAACATTTGGGGGAATTCCGAACATGGGTGGCATTGAGGAGAGGCTGTAGGATGGGATCATCATTGCCTGAGGGCCAATGTAGGCGGCGAGCTCTTTCTTGGCAGCATTGAGCTCCGTCTGGACTTGCTTGAGGCGATTGTGGAGGACAGAGATGAAACCTACACAACCGTAGACTGGATCACGAAGGCGGGCTTGTGCCTCGTAGGCTAGGGAGACCACAGCCTCTTCGCGGTGAGCGACGGGCAGCTCATTCAGGATCTTGGCCACGTTACTTGCACCATAAACCTTGTGGACGCAGGCGAACTTTTGTGGTTGATCAGGTGGGAAGTATGGTGCAAACACACACTCTAAAGTGCATTTCCTTCTTAAAAACTTGCATGCAGCACATGGTGAATGAGAGCTTGAAGATGACATTTAATTTTTCTTTAAAACGCTTGTTTATTAACAAAGACTGGAGAAGAAGAAAATGGAAAGTTAATGACAATAAATTTAAGAAACTTGAGCATAAAAATGGTAAAGAGAGGGAGACAATGGGATTGACAATAATACCATCATCGTTAGTTTTATTATTTTTAAGAAAATTAAATTGAGAATACATAAATTAATAGGCCAATAAAGAAGAAAAATATATATGTGTATGTATACAATTGTAATACAATATGAATTTATAAAATTAAAAATCGAAGCAAGAAAACATAATTTTGTTTAAAAAAAGTTGACACAAAACTAAACTTTACGTACGTATCGTATTTTCTTATAAACATAGAATAGTATAATAATGCTTAAGATGATACACAAAATTTACACATAGTAATGTTTGTTAACTAATACAAACCACACAAATCAAAATAATAGGATCTCACTTGAAAATATTAATGACTAAAATTATGAGTAACAATCCACACATACTTTTTACTAAGATGTATGAAAAAATTACATATATTGAAGTAGTATGTATTTTAAACCATACAAATTTGTAAGATGTGACTACAACATTATATGTATGGTTTTAAACGCATGCCTACATGAGTGATGTGTACTTTTGTGTATAAAAAATGAGTATGCCTAGCATTTCTAAAATTAATTACACATTATTTTGTTTAAGTTTAATAATTTCATCATTTCAGAAATGAGATAAATGTTATTTAATTATTTTGTTATTAAAATAATTTATTTAATTAATTTTTTAATAAAACTGTGTTTACTAATTAGTGCTATTTTTTTATACATCTATATTATGAATCATGTAATTTGTAATAGTATTTGTATTTTTAAATTATTAGTTTTTATTATATATCTATATTAGTTTATTATATTTTGTTAATATATTAATAATATTATTATTTAAATAAATAGTAAATAATAATATAAATAAAAAAAGCTTTAATAAAGATACTTATGTGAGTATTGTGCATAATGTGTGTATTATAATTTATATTTTAATATACATATATATTAGTGTGTATGCTTTTCTTAGAGTGTGTATATTATAATTTATGGTATTGGCCGGGCTCATAAAAACTTTTTTTTTAGGCTTTCAACATCTAAAACCTCTTTTATGTTTGATTAGATTTGCCATGTGAATTAGCTTTTAGTCTAATTAAAAAGCTCTTCATCGGTAAGTTAATATTTGTAACTTTCTTGAAAATAACATTCCAAACAGCAAAAATTAAAAGTTAAAGTTTAGCCAACCAATGTCATAAAATCTATATGTGTGTATACTTATTTTTTTTAAAAACCAAATCTATGTCTGTTGAAGTTCGGCACATAACTAATTTTTTAAAATTTCATGATTTCACATATTATTTAAATATTAATTAATTACTATATTATTATTTAGTATATTTAATTAGTTAATTAGAATTAAAAAAATAAGATTTTTATACTGTGTTTTTGTTTCAATTTGTGCTTTTCAATTAGTGTTAATATATTTACTTTGTTATGCATTAGGTATTGTAATTTTAAATGGTATTTGTCTTTTAAACTATTAGCTTCTTTATTATAATATAGTTGATCTTAGTTTATTTTATTTGTTAATATATCAATAATAATGACTTTAATTAGATATATATAAATAAAAATAATAAAAAAAGAGCTTTAATATAGATATATCATTATGTTTTAATATGTGTGAGTGTATACAAATAATATGTGTATATTTATAAAATAATCATCAATGAATAGTAACAAAAAAAGACAAAATAATCACTCTTTTATATATGTTATTATAGCTAGATATAGCCTTTTTTTTTTGCTATAAA
Source organism: Humulus lupulus (assembly GCF_963169125.1). Classification (NCBI taxonomy): domain Eukaryota; kingdom Viridiplantae; phylum Streptophyta; class Magnoliopsida; order Rosales; family Cannabaceae; genus Humulus; species Humulus lupulus. The sequence goes on along the minus strand of NC_084801.1, from coordinate 16,712,857 downwards.
ACCTCTCACATTGTTTGGAATTATTGTAATAAAGAGAGACTTATATTAATATTAGAATACATATTATATTATAGTTTAAGATCACCTTGAATTTGAGAAATTGAATCTTAGAAGCAAAAATTGAGGTTTTCTGCCAAAAAGAAAAACCAAACAAATGTTAGCCTTATAAAAATAATTAGGTATACTAAAACAATAATAATAATCTAAATCTAATACTCAATAACTATACTGATCACATATATTCACATAAAAACAATTACATTAACAAATAATAATTGAATACAAAATAAATTTTATTTTAAAAAATTAAAAAAGAAGAAATATTTCTTTGAAAGTGAGAAATCCAAACTACCCAGAATGAGATTATATAAGCTATATTCAAAATATAATACATAATATATTTTATAAGGGTAAATAGCATTTGGGTCCCCAAACTTTATTAGTTGTATCACTTATGTTCTTAATATTTCTTTTGTAGCAATTAGATCATCATTCTTTACTTTTTGGCTCACCTTGGTCTCCAAAGTTATATTTTATTAAATAAATTTAAATTTATAAAGGTAAAATAAGATTTTAACAAAAAAAAAACCCTATTTTTTCACTTCAAACCATACTTTATTAATTAATTATGATAAGTTGTATTATTTTTTGTAATTGACCTAGATATTCTCTTGAAATATTAAGAAATAACAATACAAAAATATTTTTTATTATACTTTTAAAATATATAATATATCAATTATATATTAATTAGTTTATCATTTTTAATAAATTTTTTTTTACATACTTTAAATTTTAGAAACATAAAATTCATTAAATGTACTTCTGTCTATATGATCATATTTTCACACTAAATACATACTTAAATTCCTCATAGATTTTTAAAAATTATTTCCACACATATAAACAATTTTTTTTTTCAATAAATTATAAAGGTGGAAATAATTTTTAATAATTTATGAGGAGTTTAAATAGATAAATATGTGTGTTGAGAAAAAAAATTAATTAAGGCATAGATAGAAGCACCCTTAATAAATTTCATGTTTGTAAAATTTAAAGTATATAAATATTTTTATAAAAAATAGTAAACTAATTAATATATAAGTAATATATTAAATATTTTAGAGGTATAATATATTTTTTTTTATTATTATTTCTTTATATTTCAAAAGAATATTTAGGTCAATTACAATAAAAAATATATTTGGTAATAAAAAAATGGTTTATTAAAGAGAAAAAATAGTTTTTTTTTCTTTTCTAAAATTCTATAATTATTATACCCTTATAAATTAGGATTTATTTAATAAAATATAATTTTTGGAACCTATGTGACCTATAAAGTAAATGTTGGGGATCTAAATTATTACAAAATAAAGGTTTGAGACCTAAATGATATAATTGGTAAAGTATGGGGACTCCAAGTGCTATTTACCCATTTTATAATGATTAGAATATGTTTTTAGAAATTATCTTTTATTTAGGATTAATTTTTTTAATGTATGAATTGATCATCCTAATATTTCAATCAAATCTTAAGAGAAATCAAAACTATATAATCTATTTTGTAAAATAATTGTTGATAAAAATATTGAAGTAATGTAACAACAACAATGATTATATATATGTTCACGGTAATATATATATATATATGTATATTTATATATATATTGACTTGATAAAAGCCATTAAATCTCCAAAAACACACCAAGTTTATATATGAAGAAACTGTAGAAAAAAAAACACAATTAATATATAGGTGTACTGTGGGAAGGTAAAGTACAAAATGATGAGAATGTATACATAATAATAATAATAATAATAATAATGGTGATGATTAAAACATATTGCTTTTAGTATCTCTTAATATCTTAAATTAAGATTAATTTTTTTTGGTGGGTGAATTGATCATTCCTAAGACATGAATCCCATCTTAAAAAAAACCAATCAACAATATATCACTACAAAATTTTTTTTAGTTTTGGTCACAATAAAATTTGTGACTAAAGAAAAATCATCTTATTTATGTCATCACTAAAAAATCTATAACTAAAAGTATTAGTCACAAAAATCACAATTTATTGTATATTTTTAGTATTAACAAACTTTATCACTAAAAATAATAAGTTGTGACTAAAACTATATTAATGATAATTTGTAATTAAGTATGAATTTTTTGTTGTGACTAAAAGTGACATTAGTCATTGGATATTCATTTTCTTAAAAAAAAAAATTGCTTATGAAATCATAGAAGCAGTATAATGATTATATACTCACACTATTATATATTTTATTCACTTAATAAAAGCCATTAAATTTCCGATAACTGGTGGTGATGTATTCATTTTTTAAAAAATAATTGTTATGAAAATAAATAAGTAATATAACAACAATGGTTGCTGCAAATATATATATATATATATATATATATATGTAACATATCAATGATTATATGTTCACAATAATATATATTTATTGACTTAGTAAAAGCCATTGAACCTCCAAAAACACACCAAGTTACATATGAAGAAACTCTAGTTAAAAAAACAAATAATAGGTGTGATGTGGGATGGTATAATAATAATAATAATAATAATAATAAAAACATATTGCTTTTAGTATCTTTTAATGTTTTATTTAGGATTTTTTTGGTGTGTGAATTGATGATCCCAAGATTTCAATCCCATCTTAAAAAAACCAATCAAAACTATATATATTCATTTTCTTAAAAAAAAATTGTTGATGAAAGTACAGAAGTAATATAATGATTATATGCTCACAATATTATATATTTTATTCACCTCATAAAAGCCATTAAATTTCCGAATACACCAAGTTTATGCATGAGGAAACTCTATAAAAAAACAAATAATTGGTGGTGATGTAATCATATTTTTTTTTTAAAAAAAATTGCTGATGCAAATATAGAAGTAATATAACAACAGTGATTGCTACAAATATATATAACTTCAATGATTATATGTTCACAATAATATATATTTATTGACTTAATAAAAGCCATGAAATCTCCACCATGTTTATGTATGAAAAAGCTATTGTAAAATAAATAGATGTATGAAAAATCTCTAGAAAAAAAAGAAAACTGTTGATAGGTGTTATGAGAAGGTAAAGTATTCGAAATGTAATCACCTTATTTTGGAGTGTCATGAAGAACTCAATCGAACACTTCGTCCATTTTCCAAGGGATCTGCACTCTCTCGATCCCCGTATTCATATTTTCAGATTGACAGATTTTAGTGGTTTGTAATCATAGAAGTTATCATATTTTCCAATTTATATGTTTTCATATTAATAATGGTTATGCTTTTTATTTCTTTTGGCCAAAGAATAATTTCATGGATTAGTTCATAATTTTTGAAATAGTCAACATCTGTTTTGTTATTGTTATCACCTATAAGATTTTCTATTTTTATCCCTCTATTTTAGTTGTAATTAATGTAAATGTGAGGATTCAAAAATTGTATAAGAAGAAAAAAGAAGTACCATCTTTTTATCATGTTATTTTCTGCTAATCTTATTGACCAATTTCAATTAGGAAAATCAAAATGAAAACATGTTGTAAATATATTAATTTAGTGTGAGGTTCATATCTATTCCATATTTTTTATCTTTTTAATATCAATATGCTGTAAAATACATGTATTGTACATTACTATATAAACTATTATTCTGTACATTTAGTAGTGGTGTGATATATACGTACCTTTTATTTATATTTGTAGGCCATTAATTGAGATTGTACTATGAAATGAATAATAATAAAACAATTTTTTCTCATTTGCAATCTCTATTCTTTATATTATATATGTAATTTACATATATATATTTATATTAGTTTTACAACATGTAGAATCTCTAGCCACTGGCTATGTGAAGGAATAATAAGTATATGTAGATACAATTCTTATTCCATTAGTTTAGCTTAATATCTTTCTAAATTAAAGATATTTTAGTTATTGATGAACTATGGTTATGAGGTGGTTCTAATTTTGAGGATTTATTGTAAGTATAGTTTTTGCACATTAAATTTTTTTGTTTAGGAAAATTAATTTTAAAGTTTTAAAATCTTTTGGCCATGTGGATGGTATAATAATTTGAATTTCACATGTTGTATAATCATGTAATTAAAGCCACACATAGCATCTCTAGAAGTGGAATGTGCTATTAGAAAGAAAAAAAAAATTGTCCAATACTAATTAAGATGCTTACACATGTAGCAAAGTATATTGTAAAAGAAATAGAGGAAATTAAGAGAATTGCCAAATCATGACATTATATATATAATGAGTATTTAAAGTCTCAAAATTTTCATGACTATAGAAGCTAGTTATAATACATTATTATTATTACGATTTTAAATTGTAATTTTGGATATTTTTTTTACATATATATGATTAAATTAATAAAGTACTTATAGCATAATCCTAAAAGTAATGTGATATATATATATATATATATTTATACGTTGAATTTTTTTTGTGCAATTATAAGCTTGTATAGACACTACACAAAACAGTGGCTATACCGAGAGCAAACGTCGTCGGTAGAAACCCGTATGTCCTCGGTAGAACGTTCTCGGTACATCCTCGTCGGTAGATGAAAACTTTGATCAATGGCATTAAATATGTTGTTGGAATAGGTTGTACCAAGGACAATAGTTCTCAGTATAGACTTGACAATATCGTCGTTGAAACCTGTCTAATTTTGTCATCTAGATGAGCTATACCGAAGACACTGTCCTTGCTATAGACTGAACTGAGATTTTTATTTTATTTGTGCAATATTTTTTTATTGATTTAATTTCAATAAATATAAAACAATAGATTAAAATTAAAATTCTTATATTAAACATATAAATAAAAACATAAGAGTACATTTACTCAATCAAAATAAAGAGTTGTCCTATACATAAGTCATACTGACTCGGTGTTCCAACATCGAGATCATCAAATGGTGGTGTGGGGCACTTTGAGATCCCGAGGTGATACAATGAGTTTGAATGTGCTCCTCTAATTGTTGAACACGCTCTCTCATCTCAACCATCTCTTCATATCTCTAGTTTGTGGATGATCAATAATAAGTGGAATTTGGTCTCTTATGTTAAGGATACACCCATATCCTTTCTGGTGGCCACATCATTTTCCAAAGACAGTTTGTACCAAAGACAAGTCGCCATCTTTAAACGCGCTTGAAACTGGTGTGGAACTCTCAGTATTAGTTGACTGTGTCTGCTGTGTGTCGTGATATGCACGGAATTCATCCTGTGATACAATATATAATGTAATTGTGTATTGTAAATAAACAATTAAAAATTAGAAAACTGTTGAAAAAATTTAACGTATCCATGTTTTTTTGGTTGTTTCTATCACACACCCTGTGCCTGATTTATGGTGAGTATCCATCCAGCTATCCGAGATCGGCTCAAGTTACCTAGTCTCTAAATTGCATTGTCTCGTACATATATTTTTTTAAAAAATATATAATTAAACGTAAATAAGAAAAACAAACTTAAAAGAATTAATTACCTAACTTTTTTTATAGCGCAGCACTAGGATTGACTGAAAACCTTCGTAGCTGAGCTCTTTTAGTTTCTTTCTATTTTCCTTGTTGACTCCATAACGTTTCTGCAAAAAGTTTCTATTAGTAATATATTTAATTAAGAGTTTAGCAAGAAATTAATACCATAATTTTTGGGCATCGAAAAAATTCAATGGCTTTTTGCCACTGCGTATCAGTGCAACCACCAAAACGATTTTCTGGCCCATTAATCATTAAATGTTCCTTAATATCGCACTTCCAATCAGAATACTTTTTGGCACATGATGTATCAATACCTCTCAAGATCCCAAGTATGTGCTCTTGTCCATATTTGGTACGCCCAATATCAAACAAATCATCATAAATTACAAACATTTATTAGTAAATATGATATATAATTAAATAGAGTTAACATAAATATAGAAATTACTTACCTCCAGATGCGCAAGTATTCTTTGTTTCAAGGAATTTTGTACTTTTGACAATTGAGGACAGTCTGGATCTGTGTACTGTCGAACAAGTAATCACAGCTCTCTTAGAAATTTGAGCTGTAATCTCCAATCTCTTTATATGTCCACTTGAGAGGGAGAGGACGCCCCAACTCTTCCCTTTTTTCTCGCGTGTTCAATCAATATGTATTAACTGTTAAAATTTAAGGAGTGTATCAATGTGTAATGTATTACCTCGTTCACAATCAGCTGGGATATCTGACGGTCCATGTGGAGGATCGCATCCTCGACCATCACCCCTGTGAGATCGAACAATAATGTCAGCCATATCCATCAAACTAATCGATATTAAAATTACATTTATACTAAACATAACAACTACAATAATCAATTATTGTAAAATATAATTACTTCAACATATTGTAAAATTACCACTTAATCATCACTATAATAATCTTCACTATTACCATCAGTTTCTATGTTTTTATCTTCCTCTTCATCATCTTCTTCTATGAATTCAACTTCCTCTTCCTCTTCCTCCTCCTTCTCCCTCTCCTATAATGTGATTTACACTCATAATATTGTTAAATATTTGTAAATAATTCGGCAACACCTCCCCATAGTTCTCATAAGTGCGCAAACTAAAATTAATTCTGCCCACTTACGAGAACAAAAGAGATGCATACTGAAATCTCTACAAATGAAACAATAAATAAGTAACAAATCACAATATAGGTATATAGTAATCTCAAACTGTTCGAACTAGACAATTTAGAGAGAGGCAAATTTAAGAGTCATTAATGACTCACCCTCTTCGAACGGGTCTAAGTCTTTTAATGAAAATAGAAAAAATTAAAACATTATCACTATGTGATAATAACACACTATCCTATCTTTGGTAATAATTTCTTATTACCAAAGACAAACAAATAGATAAATTTTTTGTCTAATAATATCTTATGATATCTAAGTCTATATTTAATATGTTTGGTAATTATCATCATTTGTTTATATATAAGTATTTTTTTATTAATAATTACTCTTATCATGTGTGAGTTAAATACTTAATTTAGTAATTTTAACAATAATTTAGAGTAGAATAAAAAATATTTTATTTGTTTAGGCTTACTTTTTTTTTCTTCTAATTTAAATTATTTTATTATTTTAAATTAGGTATATAATTATTAATGATTAGTTTTATAATTATCTTTTAACATTAAAATGTTCACTAAAATTTATAAATTTTATTTTCATCATCATTAACAAAATTATTAAATTTACTGATTAACTCATTAATGAAATCAATTAAATGTTAGTTTTATTGAATAATCATTTTATTAAAAAGTTTAATAGATATCCTAAATCTATATAAAAAAAAAAATCGGCAGCATAACGACTATATTGTCATCTATCCCAAATATAAAAACCCTGCAAGCAACACTCAAAAAATACCCAGAACAACCAACATAACATTGTAAACACATTTTTATAACTAAAAGTCAAATTATATACCAAAAATATCGTAAATCATATTAAATCTAATTGCAAAAATAAACTATTAAATTATAATTTTTCATACTAATTTAGCTAAAAACATACCATATACATTAATTCTTACTTTACATCTTAAACATTTAGCCTATTTTATTACTCACATTCATCATTAATTAATCTTTCACAAACTAATTGCTAATAAATTAATTATTTATCCAAAAAATTACAATAACTAAATCATAAAGCTATATGTGTATTTCACTAAAATATTACACAACATTATATTTTAAAAATTCCATATAACTAAACTTTTACCTAATTTTTATTTCTAATTATAAATCTTAGCTAGTATAAATACAAAATAAAATATTATATATATAATATGGCAGATAACAACGCATTAAAAATATGTAAAAACAAGTTTTTTTTCTTCCATTTTCACCACAAAAAATCTGAAAATATTAAAAAAATTATGAAAATATAGATTCCTACATACCTATGAAGGCTTCTGCGATTCAACAATATAGCTTCAAAGTCTGAGAAAATATTATACAATCGGAGTAGCTAGAGTGAGAAAAAAAACCCATTTAGAGAGAGTTAAATACAAAATAAAATGAAATATATAGAAGTACATACCTTGATTAGAGCCTCTTGATAACTAAATCTTATTTGGAGAGGAAGATTTATCAAAAACTATCTTTTGGGGGCAGAAATCTATGGAATACTGATTTGGGGACGGAGAGAAAAAGGGTTTGGAGATCTTTTGCTTTTCAGAGGAAATAAGCTCTGCTAAGGAAGACGACTGATATAAAAGACTTTTGTCGAGAACATTTGTTCTCGGTATAAGTTCCAAAGTTCTCAGTATATCAACTTAAATGAAAAAAAATCTATGAAGTCTTGATGCGGTTCTGGTACAAACACTTTTTTTTTTTTTTTTTTTTTTTAGATGCGGTTCTGGTACAAACACTTCTTTTTTTTTTTTTTTTTTTGTATTGGAAAGTAACATGCATAAACTGGAATGTGCTTTTAGAAAAAAAATGTTCAATACTAATAAAGATGCAGCATGCATATACACCCAAGTAAAAGAAAAAGTAAATATATAGAATAATTAAGAGAATTACTAGACCATGACTCGAAATTTTCACTATTATATAAATTATAATACATTATTATTATTATAAATTGGAATTTTGGTGTTTGTATTACATATATATGATTAAATAATAAAGTGCTTATAGCACAATCGAATAGGTAATGTGATATATGTTTAAATAGTTTTTTTTTTATACAATTGTAGAAGTAATATGCATTTATTATGGTTATGAGTTTAGCAAATGATTAAATAAATAATAATATTATTCGTATTTTATTTAAAGTGCATCTATACTCACCTATAACACTTGAAGTATTGTGATATTATTCGAGAAACAACGTATCTATTTTATAACATGACAACATTCATCATGTCAAAAATGTTCGGAGGAGAAAGTGAGACTACACCGCCACAATATTAAGAATATACACATAATAATATTTGGCAGAGTCCAAGAAGATTGAGATAGATAAATACAAACCCTAGTTGTCGAATAAAACTCATTGTTCTTCTTGCAAGCTTCAAACCTTTTGTTAGAACATTACTTAAATCTTTTTTATGGAGAGAACCAAGCAAAAGGCTTATACATGAGATGTGTCATCATCCAAATTCTTTATTTCCTAGTCCTTGATGGATGCTTGAGGTTTTATCTAGTAGGAAAGAGAATGTGGATTGAACAACCTTGAAATTCACAAATACAAGCACTTTCTTTATGAATTTTTTGGACAAAACTTGTGATCTTGAGAGCTAGAGAGAGATTTAAAAGAAGGATCAAGTCTATCAAAACTCTCAGAGAAGCCTTTTATATTGTAGGCACTGTCAATAAGTCCAACCAATAGGATTGGAGCTTTTGAAAACATCATTTGGAGCTTAAACACATGTGTTTGTATGGTCGCGTCGACGATGCGTCGCTTGACTATAGGCGATGCATTGTGTGCTCGATGATGCGTTGCCTGCTCAATTTGCCAAATCTCTATGGTTTTAGGCGACGCATGTCTCCAAGGAGGCAACACAACGCCATATATGCATGTCCAACTTCTCAAAAGTGACCTTAAACACCTCCAAATACTCCCAAAAATTTGGGTTTCCTTATATACCTCAATGTATCACTTTGGACCCAAAAACACAATTTTTGAATGGCTACAAACAGAAAGTCAAGTTTCATAGCTTCACTGTATGAAAGTGTTTAGAGTTTTACACCTAGCTTATGTAAGACCGCTTGGACAATGTATTTTAACCAAACCTAACATTTCCCCACTTGGTTCATCTTTGTTCTAACCAAATAAACATATGTGTATGTTGGGGATTAGTACCTGCACAACACATCCAATACAGTGCACAAAGAACAACAACAAATAAGGAGTTTAATAGAGACAATTAATCAAACACAATGTAACAACTCAAAATTACTAATAAGGCTTAAGGGCCTTGATTAGTGTGCCAGGAGGGCATAATTGGTATTATGTGAATATATGATTTAATGCATGATTATATGATTATGTGGAGATTATTAAGTGCATGTTTATGAGTATTAAATGTGCATGTGGGCCCTGTTTTGCTTATAAGGGCATATTTATAATTTTGGCCGTTGAGGGCATATATGTAATTATGTGTGATAAATTGTTGAGACCACATTATTATGTGGGTATATTTGCAGCATATGGCTCGAGACGATCCTAGCGAGTAGAATGGCGATATAGTCACGGCAGAAATTTATACCCGGCTCGGGAGAGCCTGGGGGTATTTTTGGGAGTTTCGAAAATATATCAAGGATTATTAGACATTTGGGTAAATAAATGGTAACTAATTAGATGATGAGATTTAAGTGGTAAATATTAGGGACACTTGAGGAGTTAGTGAGAATTGAGGGTAAATGACTATTTTGACCCTTAGATTAACTAAAGGATTAATTATTTGTGGAGGGGCAAGTTGGTTTTTTTCCATAGAGGGGATATACTCTGATTTACTTAGGAAGAAAACAGAAGAAAGTAGAACTTCCCTTGTCTCTTCTCTCTCACGTATCCTTTTCTCTCCCTCTTTCTTTATTGCATTTTGGAAGCGAAGGAAAAGGTTGAAGGAAGTGAGCTAAGGCTGGGGTTTTCTTGGAGGAAATTCAGCTAGGAAAAAAAAAGGGAAGAGTTAAAGCTGGGACTTGAAGGGAATCCAGCTGGGAAATTGAGTTGTAGATTAAGGTACGAACTTCAGTTTATCCTTGAGTTTTTGCTGGGTTTATGAGTATAAGGTAATTGATGAACTTAGTTTATTTGCAAGAATTGAGCTGAGTTGATGTGAGGTTTCAACTGGGAGGTCTGGGAATCTAAGCTCAAGAATTGGAAGATTGAGGCTGAGGGTTTGACTATCATTGAGGTAAGGATTTCTTTAATCTTCTGTGTAATTCTCTGGTTTTTAGTTAGGGTTCTTGAGCTTCAAAGCCCAGTTTTGATTCTTATGTTTAGTGAAGGATTTAGGCAAGTATTTGATGTTATTAGGTTGCTTTGGATGAGTTATAGTGATTTATGTGGTTAATTTTGAGTTTGGTTGATGATAGGGTTGAATTTTTGGAGCTTTGGCTCGGGGAGGTTTGAAGGAGAAACCCATAAATTATCATTTCTGGTGCTAGCGCTAGGTTTGGAGCGCTACAGTGCTAAGCTGCATTTTTGGGAGGCTTTAGTTTTTGTCTGTAGTGCTGTAGCGCCCCTCTGGTGGCGCTGTAGCGCTACCCTGCCTCCTGAAATTGGTTTTTGGGTATTTTCTTAGGGTTTTCGCTTAGGGGCTCGGGGGACGGGTTCACCACCTTGTTTGGTGGAACTTGGAGTCCTGAGAGCGCGAGTTCGGTTCCGGGATTTTCCTTTGGAGTTCAACTCATCGAAGTGTCATTTATTGTTTGTGACTAGGTTTATCGCCAAGGCTCGGAGCTAAGGATCGTGCTCAGAATCATTTTACATTCTCCGCTCAGAATTCAAGGTAAGAAAACTGTACCTGGTTGTGTGATTATGTTGGGACTAAGAGTTCCCTATATTTGCATATAAATGTTGTATGATGGTATTATGCCATGTGAACATGAGATAAACGGCCTAAGAGTGCCGTAATTAATATTGGTGCACAAGGACGCGACTCAACCATTGGTAGTTGAGGTTAATTAAATAATCACTGAGATTGGCCTAAGCGAGCCAGAGTCAGTGGGTTGAACACTGGGCTCAACCTAAGTGAGTCGAAGACAGTGACTTAAGCAGAGGGTGCGACCTAAGGGCGTCGACCCTAGTTATTGAATGATATGTTTATTGATGTTAATTTGATGATTATGGCATGTTTATTACACGGATGATTGCTTATTGGTTTGTTGACTGATATCGCTAATTATGTGAACGATGTGGTCTATTGAGTGCTTGATTAATGATTTGTGAATTATCTGATTACTATTATTGATTAGGCTATGCATTATAGTTTTCTTGCTGGGCCTCGGCTCACGGGTGCTATGTGGTGCAGGTAAAGGCAAGGGGTTTGATGGTTCAACCATGAGTTGGAGAGCTCTAGGGGCGAGGTATACATTGTCAGCTGCTTGGCCACCACAGTCGAGGGTTTGTACAGGGATGGAAACCTAAAAAGTATATTTTTCCATTAGAGTGGCCTTGTTTATTTATAACTTTTGGAATTTTTGTAAATATGTCCTTTAAACCCTGTTTTGGGATCCCATGTACTAAACAATTATTTTAATGAAAATTATCTATTTATGACCAAAATCTTTTAAACTTAACTTGTTTATGACCATAGGATCACGTTTTCATTTGAAAGACTTGATTAGCAAGTCCTGCACTATTCTAAACACACAGTGTAACAACTTTGGTTATCCAAGGCGTTACACACAAAGTAATCAAAAGTAAAACACAAAAGAAAGAACACCAAAAATACTTGGTTCAAATACAACCAGTGTAGTTTTCCTACATCCAAGGCTAGGCAGAAATGCCTAAGTTAAACCCACTATATAAGAAAAGATTACACCTTCCAAGCTCTCAAGATTACAACAACACTCATCCAACTTCTCTTGAAAAACTCTCACACTTGAATAAATCTAGGTTGATCGGACCTAAAACTATATATAGGGATGAGATACACGAACCAAAGACCCTAACAAAAACTAACATCATCTAACAACAATATGTTATTCTGTTATGAACAACTGGTGTCCATGCATATGCAACTGGAGTCTATGTAGTTGCAACTGAAACTGCATACTATTGTGAGTTGTCATTTGAGTAATCTTTTGATTGGTTGAGGAAATAAGTGACAATCTTCACAATTCTCAACCTTAACTTCAGATTCTGAACAGGAATTAGTGGATTAGACAATGCTATCATAACTTTATCTCTAAAGGATTCCCATTTTGATGCCAGGCAAGTTTAAGGCTGCAGTGAACTTACTCACGGGTATGACCTTAGTCATCGTATCATCTAGGTTGATCTCAGTGGATATCTACATAATCTTGAAAAGTTGTTACATGACAATATCCTTGAGAAAATGGAGCTTAACATCTATGTGCTTCGTCCTTTCATGAAACACAATATTCTTAGACAAATGTATTGCACTTTGTGAATAACAGTGTACAATCACATGATCTTGTCTAAATCACAGCTCACCCATCATCCCTTTTAACCAAAGAGCTTCTTTAACTGCTTAGTGAATGTTATGTATTTTGCTTCAGTCGAGGAGAGAGCCACAACATGTTGTAAATTAGACTTCCAGCTTACAACATTCCCTCCAACAGTGAAAACATACCCAAATAAAGATCTTCTTTTATCATGATCACCAACAAAATATGAGTCACAATGCCTCATAACTTTCCTAGAATTGTAACGCCCTGGATAACCAAGACCATTACCCCGTGTATTTGAAATAGTACAAGACTTGCTAATCAAGTCATTTGAATAAAAATGTGATCCTATAGTCATAATCAAGTTAGGGTTAAAGATTTTAATCATAAATGGTTAACTTTCATTAAAATAGATGTTTGGTACATGAGATCCCAAAAAAAGGGTTTAAAAGAAAAATTTACAAACTCGCAAAAGTTATATACAATCAGTGGCCACTCTAATGGCAAAATACAAGTTTAGGATTTTGTCCCTGTACTTTCCTCATCCGTGGAGGACGAACATATGACACTGTACACCTCGCCCCAAGAGCTCTCTAACTCATGGTTGATCCATCTTACCCTTGCCTTTACTTGCCCATGTAGCACTCGTGAGCCAAGGCCCAGAAAGAAAACCATGATAGCAGACACATATTCAGTGATGAAAATTAATGAATCATAAATCAATCATCCAGATAATCAACAAGCCATAGACATCAGATTAACCACAATAAACATATACATATTCAAAAGTTTATCTCAATCATCATGCAATACTCAGGGTTGACGCCCTTAGGCCGCGCCCTCTGTTTAATCCACTGACTCTGGCTCGCTTAGGCTGAGTCCAGTGTTTATCTAGCTGACCCTGGTTCATAGTGGCCGACCCCGTCCTGTGCACAAATTACAAGCCCCGCCTCTCTTAGGCAGTTTATTTCATGCTCACATGGCATTATAACAGTCATACAACATATGTATTCAAATACAGGGAATCTTAGTCCCTAACACAGCCACACCAGGGTGTAGTTTTCTTCCCTTTAATTCTGAACGGAGATAATGGAATGGTCCCAAGCACAATCCTTAGTCCCAAGCCTTGGAAAAAAACCTACTCACAGTATCCAATGGGAAATTGTTAACTTCCAATCTAAATAAATACTTAGGAGACAGAAACTAGCCTCCAAGAGCTAAGTTTCTACTAAGCCGGGTAGTAGAAATTGTCCTGGACGCCTAGGTTCGAACTCTCGAGCCTTACCAATTCTAGAAACAATTCTAAGTCTAAAATCCCTAGGGGGGTCGCAAGTTGGCTTAGTGGGTCGCGGCGTTCCCCCAAGTCAGAGACCAAGACCCAAGCCAAAAGGGGAGGCAGGTCGTGACTTGGCTTAGTGGGTCGCGAATTGCCCCAAGTTAGAGACCAAGACCCAAGCCAAAATGGGAGGTGGGTCGCGACTTGGCTTAGTGAATTGCGGCATGCCCCATCTCAAAGAGCATCCCCAGAGCCAAAAGGACACATGCGCCGCGGCGCCCGAGGGTTGGGTCGCGGCGCGCCTCCTTCGAACCTAGAAAATTTGGGTTTTCTCCTCCTTCTTCCCAGCCAAGAACCTCTAGAATTCAAGCCAAACATACCTCCCATTTCCAACTAAAACACAAGAGCGAGTCCAGGACTCTGATCCCTAAATTCCAAGCATGTTATAACACAGAAACTTTATCAAAAACACCAGCAATTCACCAAGAAATCTTACTCAACACTCTAAAATCCATATTCCAACTCAGCAACAATTTCATCACCCAAATACCCAGAATTATACATGTTCAAAGCTTTACAACTACTCAGCTTAAATTCCACCCTATCAAGCTAAACTCTTCAACAAATTGAAAGACTAAAACTTACCTCAACAGTGGTTGAATCCTCCCAAGTTCCAGCTTTAATTCCTAGCTTAATCACCTCTAATTTCCTTCAAAGAATTCCCAGCCCAAGCCTAAGCTTACTGCCATTTTCTTCCTTGACTTCAAAGCACACCAAGTGAGTGAGAGAGATGGGAGAAAACATGAGTGAGATGAGAGAGAGAGTTTTCCTTCACTTTCTACCTCTTTCTGCCTTAGTCTCAAATGATTTCTGAGTATACCCCTTAATTTCTAGGAAAAAGACCACTATGCCCCTCCTAATCATACTAATCCTTTAAATATTCTAAGGGTAAAATAGTCATTTCCCCCAGTTCTCGCTAATTCCTCAAATGTTCCTAATATTTACCCACTAATCACGTCATCCAATTAATTACCAATTATTTATTCAACGTCCAATAATTTCCAAATTATTCTCTAAATTCCCAGAAATACCCCTGGGCCCCTACCGAGTTGGGTATTGAACCCCACTGTGACTATTTCACCAATTCGCTCACTAGGACTGTATCGTGCCATATGTTGCAAATATATCCACATAATAATGTGGTCTCAAAAATTTATCATATATCATCGCACTTATGCCCTCAACGGGCCAAAATTACAAATATGCCCTTATAAGCTACAAAGGGTTTACATGCATGTCACATAGTAATATAATCATATTATTCATGCATGCCACATAATCATGCATTAAACCATTAAATCATACTTATACCATTTATGCCCTCCCGACACGCTAATCAAGGCCCTTAAGCCTTATTAGCAATTTTGGGTCGTTACAACTATCCCCTCCTACTGAGAATTTCGTCCTCGAAATTTACCTGAATAACTCGAGATACTGATCCTGCATCGCTGACTCAAGCTCCCAAATCGCTTCCTCGACCTCGTTATTCCTCCATAACACTTTAACTAGAGGAATCATCTTGTTTCATAGAACCTTGTCTTTCTTGTCTAAGACCTGAACCAGTCGCTCCTCATAAGACAAATCTGTCTGTAATTCCACGTCCTCATACTTCAATACATGAGTTGTAATTGAGATGTACTTCCGAAGCATAGAAATGTGGAATATGTCATGAACTCTTGACAACGACGGTGGCAGTGTCAATCTGTAGGCTACCTGCCTGATCCTCTCTAGGATCTCGAAAGGTCCAATGAATCTAGGGCTTAGCTTGCCCTTTTCCCCAAACCTTCTCACCCCTTGCAGTGGTGAGACTCACAGAAACATGTGGTCCCCCACCTGAAACTCCACATCCTTATGCTTAGGATCATCGTAGCTTTTCTATTTGCTCTACGAAGCAAGCATTCGAGCTCGGATCTTCTCGATAGCCTCATTAGTCTTCTGAACCATATCTGGTCCCAAATAATTCCTCTCACCCATTTCATCCCAATGGATGGGTGCTCTACTGTAATGACCCACTAATCTAGACTTTTTGGACCATTAACGAAACTATACATAAACTTACATTTTTACGAAAATACCATAATTTTATTGAGTAACTTGTAAAATAAGAGTTACTTACAAATAAATACTAAGAAGGATATGGGATCCCATTGTCTTTAAAAACAAAACATGATTTAAATGAAAAGAATTACATAAGAAATGCGGAAAATGCATATAAAACCATAAAAGATAAAATGAGACTACATCCTCGAATCGAATAACGCTCGGCCCCTTGACTCCATTCACCATCGATACACATCCTCTAAGCGTCACGAATCTTACCGCCTCTAAAGCTATTTTCCTGCACATAAAACAAAAAGGAATGAGCCTAATGCCCAGCAAGGAAAATCTAACACATAGTCATACACATAATTTCATAATAAACGTAAGGCATATCATAACACTTAATACATACACTTATTATAATGGCCATTATTACTTGGGGTCCCATAGACTAAACAAGCTTATGCCCATGAGATTAGTGGGGTCCTACTAGCTAAGTAGGCATATGCCCATAATCTTTTTGGGGTCTTGTTAGTCAAATAGGGCATAAGCCCAAGCCTACAAACATACACATACATAACATATTCATAACATATCATATTTCATAACATAACACATAAGAAATACACATATAGATTCTATCCTATTTTCCTTACCAAAGTTACCGGGATATGATGGACTGAGTTGGGACTTTTGGAACACTCCTAAAACCATATGAGAAAGAGTGAGTCTTATGAAGAAGAAGAAATGAAAATGAATTGGAAGACTAAACCATCGAGAAATATGCTTACCACAACTTATGTGCTTAAGAACTTGGATTCCCTAACAAAAATAAGAATGAGGTTAGGGGACTGAGTAGAAGGCTTTGAGAAAGAAAATAACATGAAACAAATGAAATAGAGTTTCGGGTTTACCTCAAAGACTTGCAAGACCAATCTAAGCACAACCGAAATACTAAAGAACCTTACTTCCCAAAGTGTTTGATAAGCTAAAGATGATTAATCTTATGAATTTCCCACCCAAGTGTTTAACTCTCACACTCTCCTAGCACTTGCAGCTTCTGAACTTAGAGCAAAAGGTGAATAATGGCTGGGTACTAGGTCCTATTTATAGAGTTTGGGAATGAAAGTATCTTGATTTTACTTGAATAAAAATAATGGCTTTTTAGGTGAAAATTATTTGAATAATCGTTCAGCAGAGGCTGAAGACTCGTTCAAAAGATGCTGGACTTATGAAGGAGTTTGAATGGCTGAAAGGAAAAGAATTCAAAAATGTTTGAATTTATGCTGGAGGAGGCGATATATCGCCTGGACCATTGTTCCCGAGGCGACCGTGCATCGATTCGTGTTTTCCGTATCTACGTGCTGCGATATATCGCCCCCTATAGCTGCGATATATCGACACACGCTGAATATTTAAACACGAAATTACACATTTTTAGCTAAGTTTGAATGGAGTAAACAGCCTTGACTAAGCCCTCAACGTATTCAAAGCTGCTGACTGACCCTATAACATTCAAACTTTACTCCTTATTAAATTTAATCCTCAAAAATACTTAATCCTTAATCACCATTCATAACATGTGCTTAAAATCCTATTGGTTGATATCTAAACCTTATAGTACAATAAATATAATCCTTAATATCAGTCATATTAATCAACCTTAGGTTAAAATTAATATTCTTAAACTATAGGTTAAACTTAGAAAATCTATAAGTACTACTATGAGTGTCCAAATAATTCCCGGTCCGAACTAAAAATCCACAGTTACAAAGATAATACTAAACATACTATAATACTACTAAACAATTAGCTAAGTAAAGTTCTTGGACTCTACATCTACACCTCCTCCCATATAACATCTCGTATGGAGCTACCCGAATCGTTGATTGATAACTGTTGTTATACGAAAACTTAATCAATGGGAGATACTTACTCCAAGATCCCTTGAAGTCTATCACAAACGCTCTGAGCATGTCTTCCAATACCTGAATTGTCCTCTCAAACTGTCCATCAGTCTGAGGACGAAAGTCCGTACTAAACTTCAACTAAGTCCCCATAGCCTTCTGTAATCCACCTCAAAACTTGGAGGTAAAGATAGGATCCCGGTCTGATTCTATAGACTTGGGAACCCCATGGAGACGTACAATCTCTGTCATATACAGCTCAACATACTGATCCACAGTATAAGTCGACTTCACTGGCAAAAAGTGAACTGACTTGGTGTATCTGGCTACTATCACCCATACTGAGTCCTGCAGCCCCACTGTCCTGGGTAAACCTCCCACAAAATCCATCGTAATGTCCTCCCATTTCCACTCAGGAATACCTAAAGGTTGTAGCAATCTCACTAGCCATTGATGCTCAGCCTTCACCTGTTGACAAGTTAAACACTTGGCCATGTACTCTGCTACATCCTTCTTCAACCCAGGCCACCAATACAACATCCGTAGATCCTGATACATCTTTGTGGTACCTAGATGGAGTGAGTATGGCGTAGTATGGGATTCATCCAATATCTCATGTCTAATCCCCATATCAGTCGGAAGACAGATTCAATCCTTATATCGTAATAATCCAGTCTCTGAAATCTTCCACTACATTGGCTTTCCCTAGGTGGTAAAGGATATCACAATCATAGTCCTTCACCAACTCTAGCCAGTGCCTTTGCCTCATGTTCAGATCCTTCTGGGTGAAGAAATACTTCAAAATCTTGTGATCGGTGTATATCTCACACTTATCTCCATACAGATAATGTCGCCACACTTTCACTGTGAATACCACCACTGCCAACTCTAGATCATGGGTAGGGTACCACTGCTCATACTCCTTCAATCGTCGTGATGCATAAGCGATAACCTTCTCATTCTGCATCAACACGAATCCCAAACCCAACATCGATGTGTCACAATATACCACAAACTTTCCTCCGTCCGAAGGAAGACTCAACATAGATGTCGTAATAAGCTGTCACTTCAATTCCTGGAAGCTATTCTCACACTTGTATGACCAGACAAACTTCAGATTCTTCTGTGTCAATTTTTTCATTGGTTCAGAAATCTTCGAGAACCTTTCTACAAACCGTCTGTAGTAACCCGCTAATCCGAGGAAGCTCCTAACCTCTGAGGCGTTCCTTGGCCTTAGCCAATCTCTCACTGCCTCCACCTTTGATGGATCCACCTTAATCCCATCCTCACCAACAATATTTCCAAGGAATGTCACTTCTTGTAGTATCTGAGGTCACCTTTCTCTTAGACCTCTTTATTTTTGTGACTACAGGTTGTCTTACTTTTATAGAATAGATTTAGCTTGAGTTGTGGTGATAGAATAAGGTTTAATTTAAAAAAAAATATTTAGTAGTTATGATTATTATAGCATAGTATAGTTTTATGATATTAGTAGCCTTGTTTGTGGAAAAAGGGGGTGATTGCATAAGAATAGCGTAATTATGGTATTATTAAAAAGTGTTATGGATCAAGTCTACATAAAGCCCTAAAGCCCGATAAGATTTTGGGCTTAGTAAATTCGTAATTAGCCTAGGGAATTAGAGTTTGTTATTTTATGGTTAGTCAAGATATTTGTGGATTAGGTTGTTATTTAGATAATTAAATAGAGTTTTCGAAACTTTAGGGTACTGTAACTTCCGACCTATTTTTGACCCAGTTATATTATTATTTTGGAAAAATAGTATTTCTAGAAAGTTGTAGATAATTGAATTATCTTTCTAATGGTATAAATATTGTCTACATTGGACTCATACAGCTCCAGTTATATTGATTTTACTACAAGTGAGTTTAGAGTTACGAGATTTAGGAAGTTAGAGGTTGGGATATTTTTTTTCCTAAGTAGTTTGATGTTAGACTATTCCTCAATTATTTAATAAAAATATTAATAAGATAATGTAGAGATATGTTCTATAGAAGTTAGGTACCTATTTTATTTAAATTTAAATTTGGATTATAGTTCGAATTGAATTAGGAATTTTCTTTTGAGAGCCTATAAATAGAGCTTATTCCTTCTCATTTTTTTTCATTCACTATTTCTCCTCTTGAGACCCTCATGATCTCTCTCCCTGACTAAGGTTATCTTTCTTATTGTCAAAACCCTACAAGGAAGCATTTAAGGATTTAGGGTTTTCTTCAAGATCAAGGTTGATGTATAAGTTAAGTTTTGATTGTGTTTGAGTTTTAGATTTATTAGTTTATGTTTTAATAATAGTATCATGGTTATGAAATAGGGTTTTAAGAGGGATTAACATATAAAAGACTCAAGTATAGTTTCTGTGCACCACACTCAAGGTAAGGAAAATTAGGTAGTGTATGGCTAACATTTTAGGTACATGGAAACGGTAAGGGTGAAGCACTAGCACTATGTTTTAGGCCATGGAGGCATTGCGGTATAATGGAATGTGGAGATGTCCAACCATTATTGTAGTAACTGAGGTTACCTTTCTCTTAGACCTCTTTATTTATGTGATTATATGTTGTCTTTATTTTATAAAATAGATTTAACTTGAGTTGTGGTGATAGAATAAGATTTATTTTTTTTAAAAATATTTAGTGGCTATAAATATTATAGCATAATATAGATTTATGGTATTTCTAGCCTTGTTTGTGGGAAAATGGGTGATTGTGTAGGAATAAATTAATTATGGTATTATTAAGAATTATTATGGATCGAGTCTACATAAAGCCCTAAAGCCCAATAAGATTTTGGGCTTAGTCAATTCAAAATCAGGCTAGAGAATTAAAGTTTGTTATTTTATGGATAGTTAAGATATTTGTGGATTAAGTTTTTATTTAGATAATTAAATAAATTTTTTGTTGCTTTAGGGTATCGTAACTTCCGACCCATTTTTGACCCATTTATATAATAATTTTGGTAAAATAGTATATTTAAAAAGTTGTAGATAATTGAATTAGCTTTCTATCGATATAAATATTTTTTGAATCGGACTTCTACAACTTCAGTTATATTGATTTTACTACAGGTGAGTCCAGAGTTACGAGATTTAGGTAGTTAGAGGTTGAGATATTTTTCCTAGGTAGTTTGATGTTAGATTATTCCTCAATTATTTAATGAAAATATTAATAAGATAATGTGCAAATATTTTCTATAGAAGTTAGGATTCTATTTTATTTAAATTTAAATTTGGATTATAGTTAGAATGAAATTAGGATTTTTGAGGGCCTATAAATAGAGCCTAGTTCTACTCTTTTTTTTTTTATTCACTCTTGCTCTTCTTGAGACCCTCAAGCACACTCTTTCTCTCTCCCTATTGTTGTCATCCACCACCATCAAAACAAAAACCCTAAGGCTAAAATCATTATCACCATCACTCTTCATATCTTTGAAACCCTAGTACCCAAAGAGGCCACACGACCAATGCTATCTTTCTTATTGTCAAAACCCTACAAGCAAGCATTTAAGGATCTAGGGTTTTTCTTCAAGATCAAGGTTGAGGGTTCTAAGAGGGGTTAGCATATAAATGACTCAATTATAGTTTCTGTGCACCACACTCAAGGTAAGGAAAATTAGGTAGTTTAGTTTATGACCTAACATTTCAGGTACAATAAATGGGTAAGTGTGGCTGGACCTAAGGTGTCCAATGGTATATGAAAGACTTATGTCTGGTAGGCTCGAATGCCAAAATTTTATGACGGACCTAAGTTGATGTCCGGTGTATGACAGACTTATGTCCGGGGCTTAATTGCCACCCCTGTATAAGCACTTATTTTTTTTATTATATATGTCTTGTTATTATGACTTGTGATTTATGATTACGACCTATGACTTAGGATATATTTTGATCTTGTAAGATTAGTGTAAATTAATGTTGTTATGAACTCTTGTATGAACTGATGGTATGATTGTTATGACTATGTGATTATATGATTTGTTATTTATGATGTGTTTATGAATAATGTTATGATTGCATGATACAATTTATGATCTAGGTATATGTGTGATTTTTAGTATGACGCAGATATAGGATAGATTATGACCTTGGTTTCTGTTATGAATATAGTATTGCATGTGAAATTATTCATTGTGAGTTTATGATTGATTTCTGTAAGAATTGTTGTGTCTTTTCCTTACTGGGCTTAGAAGCTCATTCCTTTATTTTATTTTTGCAGAATAAGTTAACCTTAGATGACTAGTGGCGAGCGGATTCCCAATAGCAAGAATGGTGTGAATATGTGGGGGCCGTATAGCCGCGTGTTATTTTCTTGGGAAATTATGAACTTTATGACTAAATGTTGCCTAGTTTTAATTTAATTTTATTGTAAAGATTATTATTTATTTTTCTTAAACCTGGGTTATGTTTATTTTAAATTATAAGTAAATAAGACAACACTTTTTACGATTTAGTACGTTTATTTTTCAACATCTTTATTTTCTACAATTAAAGCTAGAATTTAGGGTGTTACAATTATAGCTCTCATTTGTTTCTTTAAATGTCCTAATTTGTTATTTATGTGTTTATGACTAATGTTATGATTACAGGATATAATTTATGATCTACATCTATGTGTGATTTTTGGTATGACTGTGATATAAGATAGATTGTGATTTTAAATTCTATTATGATTCTAGAATTGCGTGTGAATTTATTTGTTATGAGATTATAATTGATTTCTGTATGATTTATTGTGTATTTTCCTTACTGGGCTTAGAAGCTTATTCCTTTATTTTATTTTTGCAGATCAAGGTAACCTTAGATGATCGGTGGCGAGCGGATTCTCGATAGAAAGACTGGTGTGAATATGTGGGGGCCGTATAGCTGCGTGTTATTTTTCTTGGAAAATTATGAACTTTATGATTAAATGTTGCCTAGTTTTATTTTTAT
Source organism: Humulus lupulus (assembly GCF_963169125.1). NCBI lineage: Eukaryota > Viridiplantae > Streptophyta > Magnoliopsida > Rosales > Cannabaceae > Humulus > Humulus lupulus. The sequence goes on along the minus strand of NC_084801.1, from coordinate 16,689,451 downwards.
TTTATTCTAAAGACTATTATTTTTTTTTCTTAAACCCAAGTTATGCTTATTTTAAATTATGAATAAAGAAGGCAACACTTTTTACGATCTTTATTTCTACAATTATAGTCAAAGTTTAGGTTGTTACAAGTGGTATCAGAGCCACAATTATACTGGTCCAGAACGTTCTCACATATTCATTCAAGTCATAAAAAAAGGGTCGTCTCGTTACCAAGTAAGTACCTTGTTTTGTTTATATTATTTATAACCCTAGTAATTGTAGTTTATTTTGATTTCATAATTTTTTTTTTGAATCTGGAACAATGAATCATAATGTGATTAGAGCCATATCTGATATAGAAGATTAGATTTTTAGTTTAGTAGATTTTTTTAAAAAAATAACAATAATAAAAAAGAAGTTTTAATGTAACCTCCTTTAGTTTGTTATGGATATTTATTTGTTTTAAACAAAGTTTTTTTTTTAAATTTTTAAAAATTTCAAAATTTTGTATTGTTATGGATTTTGGTAATATTAAAATGGTTTATAAATTTATTTTGTGCTCAGTTGAAAATGCAAGGCTTAAATTCCTCTCTTATGGATTAGCCCATTTGTGAAGGCCCATTTGCTTTGCATTATTAGATTGGGCCTAATTAATGAATAACAATTAATAAGGCAAGGGTTGAAATTCCTGACTTTTGGGTCCAAGTGGAAGTTAGGGGGCCATTAGTAGTGGGTACGACATACTGAACCTAGCTCTCCTCCATGAAAGATTCAATTGTTAAGGCCCATTTACCCAAGTTGGACTCAATTGTACTAGGATTAGAGTATATAGATAGATGGACCCTAATAACTCAGCATAATTGGTTAGAATAAGTGTCTGATCCTTAGTTTTAGATTTTGGCATTTGTTTTTTTTTTTTGATTTTTTTTCTTTGTAATAAAAATCGATAAATCTCGAGCCAAGACATTCTGCATGGATTAATGGAAGAGGTGGAGGTCGTGGAAGGGGTAGAGGACGTGGAAGAGGTAGAGGTCGCGGAAGCGAAAAAGGAGTTGTTGCCCCTAGTCAGGAAGAAATTCCCGACATACGAGAAGCCCAAGAAATGCAAGAAGAACCTGGAATGGCTGAAGTCCTTCTGAGAGTAGAAGACGCCATAGTTGCAACCGCTAGAGCAAATCTGGAAAGGGAGAATGCCCTACTAAGGGCAGAACTGCAAAGGAGAGAGGAAGAACTTCAAAGGCAACTACAACTCCACCAAAATTGTCAACTAGAAGCACAACAGATGGTACCCTTGGCACAGTTCTTACAAATGGCTGAACCTTGCTTCGAGGTTGTTTATGAGCACTTCAGAAAGCAACAACCACCGAACTTTAATGGCGGGTCTGATCTGGTGGAAGCAGAAGAATGTTTGCGGTATGTTCAATCTATACTTGAGCATATGAGACTGAACAATGAAGACAAGGTTTCATGTGCCTCTAGCTGCCTTAAGAGAGATGTCCACATCTGGTGGGACGTAGTGGCATAGACCAGAAATGTGGCCACTATGACATGGGATGATTTTGTGCAAGTCTTTAATAAGAAGTATTACATCCCTGCTATCTTGGCCACAAGGGTGGACGAGTTCATTACCCTCACCCAAGGAAATTCATCTGTAATTGAATATGCCAGAAAATTTGATCGTTTGGCTAAGTTTGCACCAGACACTGTGCCGATAGAAACATTGCGGATTCAGCGATTTGTGAAGGGGATAAAACCTATGATTGCTAGAGATGTAAAGCTAGTTAGAGGGGTAACCACATATGCTGAAACTTTGAAAATAACATTAGAAGTGGAACTGTCAGAGGAGACTATCTTGAAGGAAAATGCTGCTAGAAGAGATGCAAAGAAAGGGAACACTGGGCAACAACACCATAAGAGGAAGCACCCTGGTAGTCAAACTCATGAGATAGACAAAAAGGGAAAATCAGTGGCATCTAGCGATGGTACCAAAAAGCCTTATGTTGAATATCCACAATGCCCAACTTGTACGCGAAAGCATTTAGGAGAATGTCAATTCCTGAAGAAAGGATGCTTTAACTGTGGTCAAGAAAGGCATATGAAGAAAGATTGTCCAAAGGCAAAGGAGCAGAAAAAGGACAACGAGTTAGTTCCTGCACGAGTTTTTGCTCTCACCCAAGGAGAAGCGGAGACCAGTAACACGGTTGTGACATGTCAACTTATTATTTCTGGTAAATTATGTAATGTATTATTTGATTTTGGAGCTACGCATTCTTTTATTTCTCATAGAATGATAGACGAACTAGAAAAGCCTTACGAATACCTTAGTAGTCAGTTCGTTAATGTATTACCCTCGGGAGAGGTGGTACTATCTAATAGAGGGGTGTGCGACGCAGCAGTCAGAATTGAAGGAAAAGAACTATCGGTAGATCTAATTGAGTTGAACATTAAAGATTACGATATAATACTGGGTATGGATTGGATATCGAGACATAGAGCGACAATAAAATGTAAAGGCAAAATGATCATTTTTAAAATAGAAGAAGGAATGCAGTTCATTTAAAGGAGATGTATCCAAAACCATTCCTATAATCTCAGTGCTTAAGGCACAAAAAATCATGAGCAACAGTTGCCAGGCATTGCTGGTTAGTGTGGTAGACAAATCCCGGGAGATGCAGTTAAATCCAGAGAATGTCCATATCGTTTATGAATTTCCCAAAGTATTTCCCGAGGATTTACCAAGATTGCCTCCGAACCGAAAGATTGAATTTGTAATAGAACTGGCACCGGAGACAACACTGATCTCAAAATCTCCTTACCGTATGGCGCCTTCAGAATTAAAGGAACTAAAGTTACAGCTTTAGGAGTTGTTGGATAAAGGATTCATAAGACCCAGCTACTCACCTTGGGGTGCGCCAATACTTTTTGTCAAGAAGAAAGACGGGAGCATGCGTATATGTATTGATTATCGGGATATTAACAAGGTATTGATCAAGAACAAGTACCCGTTACCTCGTATAGACGATCTATTCAATCAACTGCAAGGAGCTACAATGTTCTTGAAGATAGATCTGAGGTCAGGTTATCACCAACTTAGAGTGCGGAAACAAGATATTCCTAAGACAACTTTCAAGATGAGATATGGGCACTATGAGTTTTTGGTGATGTGTTTGGTCTGAATAACACACCATTAACATTCATGGACATAATGAACCGAGTTTTTAAGGATTACCTGGATAAATTCATAGTGGTTTTCATAGATGATATCTTGATCTACTCTAAGACAGAGGATGAGCATGAGGAACATCTTTGATTGACACTAAGGTGACTAAAGGAGCACCAGTTGTACGCAAAGTGTAAGAAGTCCGAGTTCTAGTTAGAAAAGGTGGTATTTTTCGGTCACATTGTGTCAAAAGAAGGAATAGAAGTAGACCCTGAAAAAATAGATGCAATTAGGGACTGGCCTAAACCCAAGAATGCCTTAGAGGTAAGAAGTTTCCTAGGATTAGCAGGGTACTACATGAGATTTGTGGAAGGGTTTCCAGAATAGCCACACCCTTAGCAAACTTGACACGGAAACAACAGAAGTTCACGGGGACAGAGAAGTGTGAAGAAATTTTCCAACTACTAAAAGAAAAACTCGTGTCAGGACCAGTGCTATGTGTACCTAATACCCAAGATACATTTGTGGTGTACTGTGATGCATCAAAAAGGGTTAGGATGTGTGTTGATGCAAAATGACAAAGTTATCGCCTACGCTTCAAGACAACTAAAGGAGTATGAGCAACGATACCCAACTCACGACTTGGAATTGGCCGCAGTGATATTTGCGTTGAAAATTTGGAGGCACTATCTTATGGAGAAAAGTGCGAAATTTATACAGACCATAAAAGTTTGAAGTACTTCTTCATGCAAAATGAGCTTAACATGAGATAGAGAAGATGGTTGGAATTGGTAAAAGACTACGACTGTGAGATTTTGTACCATCCCGGAAAGGCCAACGTAGTAGCAGATGCCTTGAGTAGGCGTAATTATGGGGGTGTTGCAATGCTCAAGGAAATGGCAGAACCTCTCTGAAATGATATTATAAGATCCAGGATTGAAATAGTTACGGGACAGTTTGCCAACCTCACAATCAAGTCCACATTGCTAGAGGAGATTAGAGAGGAGCAACGACGAGATGAGTTTCTTCTCAAGAAGCTGACTCTTTTACAAAACTCGAAGGATGCAGATTTCTCAATGACCAAAGAAGGAACATTGCAGTTTAGAAACCTAGTATATGTACCAGGTAAAGTAGAATTGAGAAACAGAATCATGCAGGAGGCACATACTACTCCTTATTCACTTCATCCATGTTTGAGTAAAATGTACAATGATGTCAAGACAATGTATTGGTGGCCGGGAATGAAGAAGGACATAGCCGAGTTTGTAGCAAAGTGCCTAACTTGTCAACAAGTTAAGGCTGAGCATCAGAGACCTGCAGGGATTCCAACCATTGGAGATTCCAGAATGGAAGTGGGAGGACATAGCAATGGATTTTGTAACAGGATTTCCTAGGACTGTGAAGTAGTATGATTCTGTATGGGTGATCATAGATAGACTTACAAAGTCCCTCATTTTCTACCAGTCCGTACCACGTATAATGCAGAGCAGTACGTAGAGATTTACGTGGCAAAAATAGTAAGGTTGCATGGAGTTCCTAAGACAGTAATCTCCGACAGAGGGTCGACTTTCACCTCCAAATTCTAGGAATGTTTATAGCGTGCTATGGGGAGTAAGTTAAAATTAAGCACAACTTTCCATCCTCAGACAGATGGTCAGTCAGAACGTACTATACACATTTTAGAAGACATGCCAAGAGCTTGTACTTTAGACTTTCCAGGGTCTTGGAGTAAATATCTACCGCTTATGGAATTCACTTACAACAATAGTTATCAGACCACGATAGGAATGGCACCTTTCGAAATGTTGTACAATCATAAGTGTAGAACCCCACTTCATTGGGACGAGGTAGGTGAAAGGAAACTGTTGGGTCCAGACGCAGTAAGGGAGGCAACATAAGCGATAGAAAAGATTAGGCAGAGAATGTTCATAGCTCAAAGTCGTCAGAAAAGCTATGCGGACTCTAAGAGGCGAGACATAGAGTTTGCAGTAGGTGACCATGTTTTTCTGAAAGTGTCACCCATGAAGGGGATTATGCGTTTTGGTAAGAAAGGAAAACTAAGCCCAAGATTTATAGGTACATTCGAGATACTGGAAAAAATTGGGCAAGTAGCATATCGTTTGGCGTTGCCGCCATCTCTAGTAGAAACACATAATGTGTTCCACATTTCAATGCTGAGGAAATATGTATCTGATCAGTCCCATGTGTTGAACCACAAAGCTCTGGAGTTGAAACAAGACTTGAGTTATGTAGAACGGCCAGTACACATTCTAGAAAAGGGAACTAAGGAGTTGAGGTCCAAAAGTATCCCTATAGTAAAAGTTCTGTGGAGCAATATTAGTGAGCGAGAAGCAACCTGGGAATTGGAATAAGATACGAGGGAACAGTATCCCGAGATTTTTGGTAAGTCAAATTTCGAGGGCGAAATTTCTTTAAGGATGGGAGAATTTTAGTATCTGAGGTTACCTTTCTCTTAGACCTCTTTATTTTTGTGACTGTAGGTTGTCTTACTTTTATATAATAGATTTAGCCTGAGTTGTAGTGAAAGAATAATGATTAATTTAAAAAATATATATATTTAGTAGTTATGATTATTTTAGTATAGTATAGTTTTATGATATTAGTAGCCTTGTTGTAGAAAAGGGGGGATTGCATAAGAATAACTTAATTATGGTATTATTAAAAAGTGTTATGGATCGAGTCTACATAAAGCCCTAATGCCCAATAAGATTTTGGGCTTAGTAAATTCGAAATAAGCCTATGCAATTAGAGTTTGTTATTTTACGGTTAGTCAAGATATTTGTGGATTAGGTTGTTATTTAGATAATTAAATAGAGTTTTAAGAACTTTAGGGTACTGTAACTTCCGACCTATTTTTGACCCAATTATTTTATGATTTTAGAAAAATAGTATTTCTAGAAAGTTGTGGATAATTGAATTATCTTTCTAATTTTATAAATATTATCTAAATCAGACTTCTACAACTCCAGTTATGTTGATTTTACTATAGGTGAGTTTATTTTTTTGAGATTTAGGAAGTTAGAGGTTGGGATATTTTTTTTTTCCTAGGTAGTTTGATGTTAGATTATTCATCAATTATTTAATAAAAATATTAGTAACATAATGCAGAGATATTTTCTGTAAAAGTTAGGATTCTATTTTATTTAAATTTAAATTTGGATTATAGTTATAATTGAATTCATATTTTTCTTTTGAGAGCCTATAAATAGAGCTTATTCCTTCTCATTTTTTTTCATTCACTATTGCTCCTCTTGAGACCCTCATGCTCTCTCTCCCTGACTAAGGTTACCTTTCTTATTGTCAAAACCCTACAACCAAGCATTTAAGGATCTAGGGTTTTCTTCAAGATCAAGGTTGAGGTATAAGTTATGTTTTGATTGTGTTTGAGTTTTAGATTTATTAGTTTATGTTTTAATAATTGTATTATGTTTATGAAATAGGGTTTTAAGAGGGATTAGCATATAAAAGACTCAAGTATAGTTTGTGTGCACCACACTCAAGGTAAGGAAAATTAGGTAGTGTAGATGTTAGATCTACTATTTTATATGACTAACATTCAAGGAACATGGAAACTGTAAGGGTGGAGCACTAGTGCTTTGTTTTAGGCCATGGAGGCATTGTGGTATAATGGACTGTGGAGATGTCCAACCATTATAGCTCTTATTTGTTTCTTTGAATGTCCTAATTTGTTATTTATGTGTTTATGACTAATGTTATGATTAGATGATATAATTTATGATCTACATCTGTGTGTGATTTTTGGTATGACTGTGATATAAGATAGATTGTGATTTTAAATTCTATTATGATTCTAGAATTGTGTGTGAATTTATTTGTTTTGAGTTATAATTGATTTTTGTATGATTTATTGTCTATTTTCCTTACTGGGCTTAGAATCCCATTCCTTTCTTTTATTCTTGTAGATTAAGGTAACCTTAGATGACCGGTGGTGAGCGGATTCCCGATAGCAAGACTGGTGTGAATATGTGGGGCCGTATAGCCCCGTGTTATTTTTCTTGGGAAATTATGAACTTTATGATTAAATGTTGCCTAGTTTTATTTTTATTTTATTGTAAAGACTATTATTTTTTTTCTTAAACCTGGGTTATGTTTATTTTAAATTACTAATAAAGAAGGCAACACTTTTTACAATTTATTACATTTATTTTTCAAAATCTTTATTTCGACAATTATAGTAAAATATTTAGGTTGTTACACTTCTGGTAGCCAAAATTTACACTTCTTAAACTTGTCATACAATCGATGCACTCTCAACCTCTGCGAAACTTGTCGGAGGTGTTATTCATGCTCTGCCTCTGAACTGGAGTACACTAGGATGTCGTTGATGAAAACAATCACAATTTGATCCAAGAAGTCCTTGACCACCCTGTTCATCAAGTCCATGAATGCTGCTAGGGCATTGGTCAAACCAAACGACATGACCAGAAACTCATAATGCCCATATCTCGTTTGAAAGGCTATCTTCAGTATATCCTCATCCTTGATCCACAACTAGTGATAGCCAGATTGAAGATTAATCTTCGAGAACACCGTCTTTCTCTGCAGCTAATCAAACAAGTCATCGATCCTTGGTAAGGGGTATTTATTCTTGATGGTCAACTTGTTCAACTCCCTATAATTTATACACATCCTCAGAGTCTCGTCTTTCTTCTTCACAAACAAAACTGGAGCACCCCATGGAGCGTAACTAGGCCTGATAAACCCCGAATCAAGAAGCTCATGTAACTGTATCTTTAATTCCTCCAGTTCTATCGAAGCCATCCTATACGGTGCCCTCGATACTGGCTCTATCCCCGACGCTAACTAAATAACTAGCTGAATCTCCCAGTGCGGCGGCAACCCTGGTAAGTCCTCAAGGAATACATCCAAGAACTCACAAACTAATATGATCTGTCCTGGACCTGCTGGCAAAACTCTAGTGGTATGCACCACGCTAGCTAAGAAACCTATAAAACCTCCCTATAATAGGTCTCTAGCTCTCAACACTGATATCATGGGTATGCGGGGTCCATGTACCGCTCCCATGAAAACAAAGAGATTATCTCCCTCAGGGTCAAAAGTCACCATCTTCTTCCTGCAATCAATGGTAGCTCCATATCTGAATAGCCAATCCATCCCTAGAATCATGTCAAAATCCTCCATACTTAACTTAACCAAGTCTACTGATAACTCCCTACCATCAAGTATCACTGGCAGTGCTCTAATCCATCTTCTAGACACCACAAGTTCCTCTGTAGGTAGTATAGTCCCAAAATACGCAGTATAATACTCACTAGGTCTACACACTCTATCAATAACCTTACTAGAAACAAATGAATGTGTAGCACCAGAGTCAATAAATACAGTAAAAGGAGAGCCAGCACTAGAATGCTAACCTGTCACCACCGAGGGACTAGCCTTGGCCTCTACCTGCATCAAGGTGAACACTTGAGCTGGAGTCAAGTTGTCCACCTTCCTTGCTTCCTCTTTCTTCATTATTGGGCAGTCCTTCTTGAGGTGTCCCACCACCCAGCATACATAACAAGCCTTTGCCCGAAATTCATCCAGATGGCGCTTCCTGCACCTCGTGCACTTTGGGTAGCTTCTCCATGTCTCACCGCCTCCTTGGCGGCCACCCTAAGCACCCTGACCCCTCCTATTAGGGCCAGCAGTGGTTGAAGTGTCAGGGGTCTTCCTCTTCAGATCACTAGGGCCTCTGCCCCTACTAGACCCTGAATGTGGAGGCACCGTCCTGCGAACCTTCCGTCTTGCAGCATTCTCCCTCCAAATCTTAGTCTCTGCCTCCTCAGCGGTAAGGGCCTTCTTAATAGCCTGGGCATAAGTCGTCCCCCTATGTACTGTTGTAATCCTCACATCTCGGGCTATCATAGCATTAAGCCCTCTAATAAATCTGTCCTGCCTAGCTGCATCAGTATGCACTAGGTCTGGTGTAAACTTTGCAAGCCTATCAAACTTTAAGGCGTATTCTGTAACTCTCACGTTGCTCTGTACTAACCTCACAAACTCATTCTCCTTCGCCGCCCTGATGGAAACATTATAGTACTTTTGGCTGAACAAGTCTCTGAACCCATCCCACGTCAAAGTAGAAATATCCCTAGTTTGTGATTCCACCTCCCACCAAATGCTGGCATCCTCTCTCAGCATGTAGGTGGCTCAGGCCACCCTATCATTACCTTCCACCCTTATAAAATCTAGGTTAGAAGTTATCATACTCATCCACTATTCGCCCTTTAGTGGATCTGGTTCCCCTCAAAGGTTGGAGGATGCTGCATCCGGAACCGCTCATATAAGGGCTCCCACCTGTTTCCAATCTCAGGTGCCTGAACAATTGGTGCCACAACAGGTGGCAAAATAGGTACAGCACTCCCTGATGGAGCCTGCTGTCTCAGTAGATGAATCTGTTCTTCTTGACTCTGTAACCGAGATTGCATGTCTGCAAGTATCTGCTGCCAGTTCTCAGGGACTGGCGAAGGGTTCTAGCCCTGGTCATCATCTCTAGCCTCGGACCCTATGTCGGCTAGTCGTATAGATCGCATTGGACGCATAACTATCCAAGTTTATCTGCAATCAATGACTCGACGATCAGACATTGATGACAAGGTAACAATATTTCCTTAGTCCACCGTTGGAACTCAATCAACCACAAGTAGTCAAGATGCAAATAATCATTCAAATATTCACTCACATGCAACAGCGATGCTAATAAGCATGCCTCAATATCATCACACAATAGTCAAGGGCCAGACCCTATCAATATCTCATGCTCCCTATTAATCATGTAGTAAAGCATTTATATTTCATTCAAGAACTTAAGCATATAATCACATGTATACAATTACCAAACCCTGAGTCGAGCTTGTCTTTAGCGGTGAGTGTACATGTCCAGCCAGTCTTCAGGAACCCTTAAACCTAGACGTCTCTAATACCAAGTTGTAACTCCCTGGATAACCAAGACCATTACACTATGTATTTGAAATAGTGCAAGACTTGCAAATCAAGTCATTTGAATAAAACTGTAATCCTATAGTCATAATCAAGTTAGGGTTAAAATATTTTGATCATAAATGGTTAGCTTTCATTAAAATAGATGTTTAGTACATGGGATCCCAAAAACAGGGTTTCAAAGACTAATTTACAAACTCGCAAAAGTTATATACAATCAGTGGACACTCTAATGGAAAAATACAAGTTTTAGGCTTCCGTCCCTATACTTTCATCGGCCCTGGAGGACGAGCAACTGACAATGTACACCTCGCCCCAAAGCTCTCCAACTCATGGTTGATCCATCTTACCCTTGACTTTACCTACACCACGTAGCACCCGTGAGCCAAGGCCCAACAAGAAAACAATGATAGTAGACACATATTAAGTGATGAAAATTAATGAATCATAAATCAATCATGTAGATAATCAACAAGCCATAGACATCAGATTGACCACATTAAACATATACATATTCAATAGTTTATCTTAATCATCATGCAATACTCAGGGTCGATGCCCTTAGGCCGCACCCTCTGTTTAATCCACTAACTCCGGCTCGCTTAGGCCGAGTCCAGTGTTTATCTAGCTGACCTCGGCTCGTAGTGGCCGAGCCGCGTCCTGTGCATAAATTATCAGCCCCGACTCTCTTAGGTTCTTTATTTCATGCTCACATGGAATTATCACATATGTATTCAAATTTCATGCTCACAGCCACACCAGGGTGCATTTTTCTTACCTTTATTTCCGAACGGAAATAATGGAATGGTCCTGAGCACGATCCTCAGTCCTGAGCCTTGGCGATAAACCTACTCACAGCGTCCGATGGGTAATTGTTAACTTCCAATCTAAATAAATACCTAGGACACAGAAACTAGCCTCTGGTACCTTATTCTACTAAACCGGGCAGAAGAAATTGTCTCGAGTGCCTAGGTTCGAACCCCCGAGCATTACCAATTCTAGAAAAAATTCTAAAGCTAAAATCCCCAGACGGGTCGCGACTTGGCTTAGTGGGTAATGACTTTCCCCCAAGTCAGAGACCAAGACCCAAGCCAAAAAAGGAGGCGGGTTGCGACTTGGCTTAGTGGGTCGCAACTTGCCCCTAAGTCAGAGACCAAGACCCAATCCAAAAGGGGAGGTGGGTCGCGACTTGGCTTAGTGAATCTCGGTGCACCCCCTTCTCAGAGAGAATCCCTAGAGCCAAAACTCCACACGCGCCGTGGCGCCCCAGGGATGGGTCGCGGCGCGCCTCCTTCAAACCCAGAAATTTTGGGTTTTCTCTTCCTTCTTCCTAACCAAGAACCTCTAGAATTCAAGCCAAATATACCTCCCATTTCCAACTAAAACACAAGAGCGAGTCCAGGACTCTGATCCCTAAAATCCAAGCATGTTATAACACATAAACTTTATCAAAACCACCAGCAATTCACCAAGAAATCTTAATCAACACTCTAAAATCCATATCCCAACTCAGCAACGATTTCATCACCCAAATACCCAGAATTATACATGTTCTAAGCTTTACAACTACTCAACTTAAATTCCACCCTATCAAGCTAATCTCTTCAACAAATTAAAAGACTAAAAATTACCTCAATAGTGGCTAAATCCTCGCAAGTTCCAGCTTTAATTCCTAGCTTAATCACCTCCAATGTCCTTCAAAGAATTCCCAGCCCAAGGCTAAGCTTACTACCCTTTTCTTCCTTGACTTCAAATCACACCAAGTGAGTGAGAGAGATGAAAGAAAACAGGAGTGAGATGAGCATGAGAGAGCTTTCCTTCAGTTTCTACCTCTTTCTACCTTAGTCTCAAATGATTTCTGAGTATACCCCTTAATTTCTAGGCAAAAGACCAATATGCCCCTCCTAATCATACTAATCCTTTAATTATTCTAAGGGTAAAATAGTCATTTTCCTCCAGTTCCCGCTAATTCCTCAAATGTTCCTAATATTTACCCACTAATCACATCATCCAATTAATTACCAATTATTTATTCAACGTCCAATAATTTCCAAATTATTCTCTAAATTCCTAGAAATACCCCTGGGCCCCTACCGAGTCGGGTATTGAACCCCGCTGTGACTATTTCACCAATTCGCTCACTAGGACTATCTCGTGCCATATGCTGCAAATATATCCACATAATAATATGGTCTCAACAATTTATCATATATAATCACACTTATGCCCTTAACAGGCCAAAATTACAAATATGCCCTTATAAGCTACAAAGGGCTCACATGCATATCTAATATTCACAAACATGCATTTCACATGGTCATATAATCATATTAATTATGCATGCCACATAATCATGCATTAAACCATTAAATCACACATATACCAATTATGCCCTCCCGACACGCTAATCAAGGCCCTTAAGCCTTATTAGCAATTTTGGGTCGTTACAAGAATAATCATCAATTATAGAAAGGAAATATTGAGCTTTACCTAGAGATAATGGAACTTGAGATGAACCTTATAAATCTGAATGAATATATTCCAATATTCCATTGGTTGTATAAGTTGAGCTTCCAAATTCCAACCTGTGAGCATTTCCTACAACACAACTTTCACAAAACTGTATGTCTGAAATGTCTTTAGAGTTCAAGAAAATTTGCTTAACAAGTTCCAACATTCCTTGGTGACTTATATGTCCAAGTCGTTGTGCCATACTTCCGTGGTATTAGGTTCTGTAGTTGAAACTCCAGCAGACCCAGTTTTTGGCTCTTCTTGCGTTATGTAAAGTCCTTGTCTTAGCTCACCTCTCATAATCACCATTGAACATTTGGATATTCTCAAGACTCCATCTTCATCTTTGTAGTTGTAGCCTTTCGAATCTAAAACACCAAGAGACAAAATTTATGTTTTAGTTCAGGTATAAATCTAACATTAGAAAGTACCTTTATGGTGCCATCTCTCAATATGATCTTGATTTCCCATCAACACTTGCCCTGTACTTTCTTCTTTTAGATTAAAGAACCAATCTTTTCTTGGTGGCATGTGAAATGTACATCCGAATTCCATAACCCATTCTTCCTTAGGATCACTAGTTGACACAGTGAGAACATCAATGTCCATAGATCCATCTATGACATGAACTTCATCTACGTTGTCTTGGTTTTGTCCTTCATTCCTTTTCTCTGTTCACAGTTTCTTCTAAAGTTACCCTCTTGGTTACAAACCCACCAAAATCTCCTTGGTCTTGACTTGGATCTTGTGCTCCCTTTTCTCTTTCCATTTCTGTAGTTGTTTCCATCTTTTCTTTCAAGTCTTCCTCTCACATTTAGACCATTAGTGTAAAACGCCCTACTCTACTATCATTCACAAAAGACTAATATTTAAGCTTATTTAGAAGAAATGTCAACAATTATCCAAAAATTTACTGGGGCCTTATTAAAACATGCATTATGGACCCATTTGTTTAAAACAATATATAATGTCTTTTATGAAATTTGTAAAAGAAAACAACCAAAGTCCCACCGAAAATTTAATAAAACATGATAAAATTCGTAAGATGTCTAATGGCGTTCCTAGACCGTTTTCGCTCATAGATCCCCACGACATACACACTTTGACTATGGAACTCCCTACATCACCATGCATGTCAAGCAGAAGTCCTATCTTTTTTTGAAAGGGCAAAGTAAGGGGGTGAGCTAAAAGCCCATTAAAGAAATACAAACAAGAATGATAAATCAAATAAATACAATACAAAGTTATTCTCAATGTATTTAACTTAAAATGACATAACATAGACATTTCATAATAAGATATACTTTATCTGAAATTCATCATAAAACAAATAAAGTAACATTTCTATGAGGTTACAAGGAAAGAATAACCTAGTAAATCCTCCTCTTGCTTATTGGGCCTCTTGGCGCGTCTGCCCTATGAGTTACTCATACCTTAATAACTTATTTGTTGTGTCGTGTTTCAGCACGCTAACAACACCCTGCTTTTCATACAATCATACAGTACATACACAATAATTTATCTCATAACTTATTTCTCATACATTTCAACATAATCGCATAAGAAATCTAACTAAACTTCCTTACCTCAAGTCCAAGCTCTAAAATGGCGAGACAGCTTCACAACGAGCCTACACTACTGCAAAAATAGGCTTTAACTTCGGTTTTTATACATAAAATTGTTGAGAAATACATAAAAAGTAAAGTTAAAGCTTTTAACGGACTTTTAACTTCGCTTTTTGGTTTGGCACTCAAAGGAATTAACATATTACTCCGGTTTTATTGAAGATAAGTAGATTGAAGCTTTTAACTTCTGTCTTTTAAAAAAAACCGAATTTAAAAGGTACCCTTTGACTTCAGCATTTTCGTAAAAATAAAAGTTAAAGGTCTTTAAAACCCTTTTCCACCTACACGTCTCCTTATTCTAAAACGCAAACAGACCCGAAAACCCCCATTACTACCATGAGAGAGAAAAGAGTTTCACCTATTTTCCATCATTTTTCTTGTTTTCTTTCAATTTCTTCCATCATTTTTGCTAAAATCTTGATCATAAAAAATTGATTATATTTAGTTTTGAGAGGAACAAGTTGTTCATTTTATAATGGGTATAGGTGGTGGTCGAAAATACCCATTGTTTTGGGTTTTTGAATGGATTTTCAACATCCAAACACGTTTTTGAGCTTTGAAATAGGTATGAATCATTAAATATTTGTTCCTATGATCTTTTATATATTTTTTTTCTTATTATTTCAGATTTATTATATTTTTTATAATATATTGATAATGTATTGGTTTTTAAGGTTGATAATCTTGATTTACAGGTGCATTTGACTATTTAAAAATGTATGAATCTTCTAACTATGTGATTATGATAATTTTCTTTATTAATCAGAATTTCTTATTATTATTTTAATATATTGAATTATTTGGTGTATTATTCAAGTTAACATTTTGTTGTTGAAAAAAAAAACAAATTAATATGTTGTTGCTATTAAAAAAATCAAGTTAATATTTTGTTCAAAGAGTCATTTGTATAAATATGTTTTAATATTTAGTTTGTATTAAATATTAAATATGTTTGGCACTAGTGTTATATATAAACTCAATAATTTAATACTTTATTTTTTTTAACTTTTCAAGACAATTATTGTTTTGGAGGTATTTTGGTTTTGAAATGACGGTTACTAACTTGAAGATTAAATTGAAGGAGAGTAAGTATTTTAATTTTATTTATTTATTATTGCACATATTTATAGATTTATAGTTAATTTATATTGAATTTTGTGGAAATTAAGTTTGAAAACTAGTGAAGTAGGTTATGGAAAATTTGTGTGTTGCGGTGGTATAAAGATGAAATTATGCATGTTGATTATTGTTTTTCCTTGTATTGAATTAATAGGCACTTATGAAATCGGAATATGAACTCTGTCAAATTTTTTACGATTTATTAATTGAACATGTTATTAAATATGTAGTATTTATTCATAGAGTTGTAATTTAAACATTTTAGGTTTGGCGGTAGGTTTTGAATAGAATATCAAGAATTTGTGTATTGTGTTGATAACTATAGGTCCCTAGTTTGAAGTAACATTTCATTCATCTTGATTAAATAAGGTTACTTTGAACTACAGGATTGGGTAGTCCTATTTATAGGGAAAATTATGCTATTTTTTTTAAATATTTAATACATAAGAAATTTCAATATTTTAAATAATTACTTAGGTGAATTTCACATGTTTAGTTGTATGAATACTTTAGATATTTATGTGATACTTAACTTTTATTTCTGTATGAATGTGTTTATTTATATATTAAGTCTATATAGTTTGTGAATTTATTTTATTTTTAAGTTTATTGGAATGTTCAAATATATTTATTAATATTAAAATAATTACAAATTATAATTAAAAAAATAATTATGAAAATATTTTATAAAAACAAAAATAATAATAAAAATATTTTTTTAGGAAAAAAATACCTTTAACTTCGGTTATTATGTAAAAATTGAGGTTAAATGGTAGCATTTAACTTCAATTATTATGTAAAAACCGAAGTTAAATGATACCATTTAACTTCGATTATTATGTAAAAACCGAAGTTAAAGGGCTTTAACTTCGGTTTTTACATAATAACTTTTTTAACTTCGGTTTTTAATTACTTTTAACTTCGTTCGGATTTATTTCGGTTAATATCTCTACGAGATCTGAAGAATAACGAGCGAAAAAACTGAAGTAAAAACCTATTTTTGTAGTTGTGCTAAAATAACCAATCAAACACTCGTTTTAATACCAAGTAAAACTACACATGTCATACAAGCATACCCCATTTGTGCATGTGCCATGCACATGTGACACCTATTTTACACAAGTTGTACCACAACTTAATTCATACATCAAACTTAACATAAAATCACAAAAGAATAATGTCATTTTCACCAATTAATTCTCAATGATTTCAAAACAAGAACCATGCATTTAATCAATTAACATATATTTGCACATAAAAGTATTCTTGCATGTAACATGCGTATGTGAGACTATTCATAAAGACTAGCTTAAAGTTGGTAATATTCATTTTTTTATTTTCTTGTTAATTTCACAAAAATTCAGCAGGTATTACAAATCTTAAAATCCAACTTGTTTATTATCATTTATTTTTTTTAAATCATACCAATATCATCCATAAATTTTATTACAAAAATATTATTTTACTAATAATATTCATAGCTTAAATTGTACAAAATAATAAATTTGTTTATTATTTAATAAATTATTTTGGAAACCCACTTTCAAAATAATTAATGAGTTTATTAAAGCTATATTGTCAATTTGGCAAAATTAAGAAAAAAAATGTTACATATTTATATTATTTTCTAGAAATTATTATTAGGTCATAAAATTATATTACTCATCATTTAAATTTGGTAAAAGCTTACAATATGCACTTTTAAGTAACCAAAATTTACATTTTTAAAAATACATTTTCTTAACTTTTAAATACTAGAATTTAAGCATATGCCATAACTTAAAAACACAAGACACATGTATAAAATTACACATTATTCTCATCTAAGTTTTAAAATATGAACCCAATACATATTTTGTTTCCTTTTAAATTATTTTTACAAATCACCAGAAAAATAATAATATCAACAAGCATAAAATTTACACAACATTATAAACATGCCCATAATCCTTTTTAACCATTTTAACAAATTAATATAACATGTTTCTACAATTTATGCATTTTAATATTACAATTAGCATGAAAATAGACAAATCAATAAAAATTACATCATCCCAAAAACATACACCCCAAATGGGCCGAGACTACACCACAAGGACCAAAGTTATGGAAAATAAATTAAAAATATTACTGTCATGCATCCTAACTCCCACATATACCTTAATATGTACAAGACACATAAAGTTACAATATAAGTAATACTACATTAAAATATGCCTTTATTATTATTTCAATGAAAAGTCTAACATGCTCTTTATTACAATAATATCACACAAAAAATTCCATGCTTATAATTAAATAAGACAAAGGAACCTAAAGCCTAATACCGTCCGTAGACGAAACCCTAAACCACCATAATAAAACAATGAACCACAAATTTCACATAGCTCATCATCATAAACAAAACTCATACCCTAGCATGCTTCCTAATGACAAATATACAACATAACCATCATAGATATCATGCTCAAAATTTACACAATATACTCAAACCAATAAGCAAGTTTATCAAAATTCAAAAGAGACAAATTAACACCCTAAAACATGCACTATGCCGAAACATACATCAAAACACATTCTTGTTTCCATTATTAAATTAAATCTCAACATGCTTCTATTCAAAATATCATACCAATCATGTATTCATCATAGGAACATTATAAAAAAAATACATTATAACATATATATACACATGCTTAGCAAAAATCTAGCATCAAGACAAACCCATCAAGACTACAAATATTAATACACTAACATACACCATAGCCATGCCTTCTCAAAACAACAAACAACATTTCAAAACCATAAACAATAATAACAATAAATCAACATCATAATAGAAAAAAGGCTAGGATTCTCCATTACCTCCTTGGTAGTTTTCGAGAACACACTAACTATGGTCAACCCCTCTTTAATACCTATAATTTTAGAAACCCAAAACACAACCTCTTAGAAAAATAAGAAGAGAAGAAATAGGCTAAAGGATTCAAATCACAATACATGACACTTTCTTAGGGTTTTTCGAAATCTTCTCCCTTTCTCTTCTTCCTTTCTTATTTTTTTTCTCCTTATTTGCTCTAGATTTTGACAGCCACCATTGGGAGCTCTCAAGCTCTATTTTTTATTTATTTATAAAAGTCCTAGTGGTCAACCCCTATCCTAATGGGAAGAAGGGAAAGTCCCAATTTTTAATTCCCTTGATTTTTATCTTGAAATTATATTGGGATAATAGTGACAAATCAAAGGGATATGTCAACAAACTAAAAAGGAAACTAAGGTTGTCTTCTACTCTCCCACATACCTCCCTTCTCATCTCTCTCTCTCTTACCCTATTTTGTTTCCTCTAATTTCAAATACAGAAAAGAAGACCAAAAACAAAGAAAGAAACTTTTTTTCCCTTTGCTCTTTCAACTGCCTCATGCCACTCTCCTCCGTCTCTTACAAATTGGTTTCCCTTTTCACACTTTGTGAATCACAACTTCTAGAAAACTTCTTGTAGCGTACCAATTTTTTTTAATTGTTTGTTTATATTAATTTAATTGTTAATTATTAAGTGTTAGAGATTTTTTTTAAATTATCTGAATTTTTTGGTAGTAATTATGTGAATTAAAATTTAATTGTTTTATTTTGTGAAAATATTTATGAGATTTGATTGTGTGTACTAAGGTGCATGGTTAGAAGAAATGCACCCTAGCACTTGGGTGTGTGCATTTGGATGATTGCATGGCAAGCATTAATTCCCATGCATTGTTATTTTATTTATGGCTTAGTCGCTTTTTTATTATTTATTTATTTAATTAAGAAAGAGAAATAATGGAAAATTACAATAAGAGGAAAAAGAGGTGAGTGGCTTGTGGAAGAGATAGAAAGAGAGGGAATTTCTTTTCCAATTATTTTAGAATTTAAATCAAATAAAAAAATAGGGTAAGGCTTTTGATTTGGTTGATTTGTGCTAAGTATGGAAGGTAGAAATATGAGAATGGTAGTGTGAAAAGGGCCACTATAGCCGAGTATATATGGAGAGAATGGGAGAGGGTCGGTCAAGGGATGAGGGAAAAAGATATTTGGTTTCCATCTTTATGTTGTTGACTTATCCTTTGAGTTGGCACCATTACTCCAAGGAGATTTCAAGGAAAGAATTAAGGAAATGAGATTGAGTAGTTTCCACTTCCTATTAGATTAGGATTTTGGCTAGCAGAGCCTTTATAAAAGCAAGGAAAACATGAGGGCTTCGACTTTGGTTGCTGGCAAGAGAAAGGGTGCTGAAGGTGTGAGGCTTAGAGAAAGAAAGAAAGAAAGAGGAGAAGGAAGAAGAGGTCTCGATACCCTATGGTAATATTTCATAGTATTCTTTTTATTTTTCTTCTCCCTTTTCATTTTGAGTTCTAAGCAATAGATTTGTTTTCCTTTGGGTTTTGATTGAATCTAGGGTTTTGAGGTGTTAAAGGATTGAGCATTCTAGTGTATTCTTGAACACTAAAAGGAGGTAATAGAAAATCCTACCTTTTGATATTATGGTGAAGATTTATTGTTTATGTTTTTGATATATTGTTGGTTGTTTGGATGGTTTTGTCTCTATGTATTTTGATTGTTCTTCATGATTCTATGTTGTTACTATGTGTAGAAGCATGCTAGGAATTTTATCTATGGATCTTGAAATGTTGGTTGTTGTTCTTATTTTTGTTTTCCTATATGTGTTCATGATTGTTCACCATGCCTTTATTTTTTATAAATGCGTAGAAACATGAAAAGAGATATGCATGTGGGTTATGTATGAGTAGTTTCTATAAATGATTTTCTATAAAAATATGTATTCTTGTAAGTGGCCTAGGCATGTATGGATGTTTAGGCAAGCATGAAGGAATTTTTTATACGCATGATGTATGAGGAGGGTATGTAAAATATAAGGTTATGTGTTGCTATGTATATATATGTTAAAAGTTGATGTCTTGGTGATAGACGTTCATATTGGAATATTTTTATTCTTAGATCTTGATGTTTTGGGAAATCAAATGCAAATGTTGGAAATAGAATGCATACTAGGGATGTATGGGTGTTTGTGTGTTCTTTATTCTTTTTTTTAAGCTATTAACTATGAGCATGTCATAATTTGTAATATTTTATGTATTATGCTATATATAAATTCGGCCTTGGGTGTTTTATATGGTTTAGGATAGCTTGATTTTTGTGTTGTTAGTTTTTCATGCGAATTGTAACATTTAGATGTACAATGTTTAGAAACATATTAGGGTGAATTGTTAAAATTGTTAAAAAGGAGTTATGAGCATTTTTGAAATATTATGTCATTTTTAGGCTTGCTGATTTTTTTTTTATTGTTTTAGAATGTTAATTTGCAAAGATGGTAGAATAAAATATTCAATAATTCAAAAGTTTTCTCTCGGCGTGTTGCTGGTGCCATGGCGAAGGCGAGGGTTCAGGTTCAGGTTCAGGGGAAGCCTAGAGCGCCTGCGAAGAAGCGCAAGAAAAGAGGTCCTACATCTACGGTGGATGTTTAGAAGACGAAATCGATGGGTGCCGTTCTTGGAATTGCATCCCTAGATGTTACTAATGATCTTAGGGCTCCTTCGGAATCTGGTTTAGTTCAAGAATCACTAATGGGAATAGTAGATGGAAATGAAGATGCTATGGAGGGTTGTTCTGAAGTGTTTTCCCCAAAATCTTCTTTGAGGATTTTGTAGCAAGAACAAGAAATCAGAAATAAGTTTTCGAATTTTCTTATGGCTACTCAGAAATGTGCTCAGGAGATATCTAGAGGTATGGAACCTTCCCCTCCTATCTTACGTTCTGGTAATATTGTACAAAATTTGAGTGCTAAATTTGATGGCACTGGATCTGAGGGTGGGCAACAGAGGAAGGGAGTTAAAATCAGTATGGAGGATATTGAGGATGAGGTTTCATTTTGGAATTCCTCTATTGTATGCTATGTGTTGGGTGCGAATCCTCCAGTTTCAGTGATGGAAGGTTTTGCTTGGCATGTTTGGAAATCAAAGGGGATTGATAAAATTGGAACTATATCTCATGGAGTCTTTATTATAAGATTCCAATCTTTAAAAGATCGAAATGCTGTGTTGAATGGAGGATATGTTTTCTTTGATAAAAAACCCCTTATTATGAGGTCGTGGGATGCAATGACTGACTTCAAGAAGGAGGATGTTAGGATGGTTCCTACTTGGATTCATTTAGATAATTTGGAATTAAAATACTGGGGGGAAAGATCTTTATTCAAGATCATTGGTCAGGTGGGGAAGCCATTAATGGTTGACCAAGTTACAAAACATAGAGATAAATTGAACTTCCCCCGTGTTCTGGTTGAAGTTTCTTTGCGACAAGAGTTTCCTGATGTTATTTCTTTTGTGAATGAGTTGGATCAGGAGGCCTCAGTTGCTGTCTCTTATGAGTAGAATCCAGTGATTTATGGAACTTGTAAGGGTATGGGACACCTTTCAAATGAGTGTAAGAAGCAGATTTCTCAGAGGCACGAATGGGTGGTTAACGCTACTGCTCCACGCCAAGATTTGGTTACTGAGCAGAAACAATGTCCTGATGGAGAAGGTTTTCATATAGTTAAAAAAGGGTGGAAATCGAAAGGAAAGGGAATCCAAGTGAGCACTGTCACTACTAATTCTTTTCAACCACTTTGTTCTGAAACAGGGGAGAATCTGAAGGATTCAGCTGAGCAAGGAAATACAGGAGGAGGGGGAGAGCCTCCTTATCCTAATGGATAGAATTTTGAGCTGGAATGTCAGGGGGATCAATAGCCAAAATAAACAGCATGAGCTTAAGAAATTAATCTCAAATAAGAAGGTTGGTTTGATTGGTTTCCTTGAGATGTGGGCAAAGGCTCAGAAGTTGGGAGTCTTATATGCTAATATGTTCTCTGGTTGGTGTTTTACATCAAATAATGTGTGGCACGAGGGAGGTCTCATTGTGATAATTTGGAATCCTTTGACGTTCAATGTGACTATCCTCAAGTGTACTAGTCAATTGATTCACTTGTTTGTCTGTTCTAATAACAATAAGGATCAGTTTTTTACTACATTTGTCTATGGTTTTAATGATGCAAATGGTAGAACTAGTTTATGGAGGGATTTACAAGAGTTAGTGGTGATTCAACCTTGGTTAGTGTTAGGTGACTTTAAAAATATTTTGGCCAAAGAAGACAGAATAGGCAGGCGGGTCAAGTTTAGTAAATCTCAAAAGTTTCAGCAATGTGTTGTGACCTGTCATTTGGAGGATGTCAAATTTAGAGGGAATTATTACACCTGGACTAACAAGCAGCAAGGTGATGATAGGATTTATTCCAAAATTGATTTATTCCAAAATAGAGTCATGGCTAATCAATCTTGGCTAAATCATTATACAACTGCTGAAGTGAGCTTTCTTAATCCGGGTCTTTTTTATCATTCCCCTGCTTTACTTACGGTGTATCCGGATTTTGCTAGTGGGAAAAAACCATTAAAATATTTTCAAATGTGGAATTTTTACCCAAATTTTTATGAGAAAATTCTTCATGATTGGAGTAGGCCTATTAGTAAGACGAAGATGTATATAGTTGTTCAAAAACTTCGAAGACTTAAGGGCCTTTTGAAAGAAATCAATAAGCGTGGTTTCACTGATATTCATGCTGCTAATCTGAATGCCTCTCGAGTCTTATCTGAATGTCAGGAGCATTTAATGAAGGATCCTCTTAATGCTAATGTGATTAAGTTGGAATGAGATGCTCGTGAAAAGTATGCTACAGTTCACAAGTCTTACTGCTCTTTCCTCCATCAAAAAGCTAAAATTCACTGGATTAAAGATGGGGATGATAATACAACCTTTTTTCATGCGAGCATTAGAGACAGAAGAAGTCAAAAAAGAATTTTCTCCATCACAACAGATTCTGGCGAGTGGGTCGATCAACCAGGAAGAATAACTGATGTTTTTGTTAGTTATTATAAGAAATTGTTGGGTAGCTGTCTGATAGATAGAAAGAAGGTGATTACAAGCTTAGTTACTCAAGGTTCTATACTTTCTAGAGAGCAAACTGAGCTTATGTTGGTGCCCTTCACTAGAGATGATGTTAACATAAGTTTTTTTTATATTCCTGGAAGCAAGGCCCCTGGTCCTGACGGGTACAACAGTTACTTTTTCCAAGATCATTGGGATATTGTTGGAAATGAGGTGAGTGATGCAATACTATCCTTTTTGCATTCGGGGAAAATTTTAAAAGAGATAAATGCCACTGTTTTGACTCTTATTCCGAAGTGCAAGTGTCCTGATAATGTTAGTGATTACCGACCAATTGCTTACTGTAATGTGCTATACAAGATTGCCACTAAGCTTATTTGCTCTAGGTTGAGGTCTGTATTGTCAGAGAAAATTGCTCAGAATCAAGGTGGGTTTGTAAAAGGGAGATCTATTGCTCATAACATCATGATTTGCTAAGATCTTGTTCGACATTATGGGAGGAAATCTGGTACAGCTAAATGTCTGATTAAATTGGATTTGCGAAAAGCATATGACACTCTTGAATGGGATTTTATTGAAGAAATGCTTGAAGCTTTTAATTTTCCTAGCAAGTTCATTACTCTTGTTATGCAGTGTGTGCGAACTCTGAGATTTTCTCTCATGTGTTAATGGATCCTTGCATGGTTTTTTTGAATCTAAGAGAGGGTTAAGGCAGGGTGATCCTATGTCTCCACTTCTTTTTGTTTTGAGCATGGAATATTCAACTAGGATCATACAGAGGATAGGTCGAAAAGCTAATTTCAAGTTTCATGAAAGATGTGAGGGACTTCAACTTAATCATCTTATTTTTGCGGATGATGTTTTACTTTTCTGTCATGGTGAGTTTAAATCCATCTATTATATGTTGCAAGGCCTTAAGCTATTTTCTAATTCTTCTGGTCTCATTCCGAATGATTCAAAATCTTCCATCTACTGTTGTGTTATGAATGATCATGAGGTGCAATGAGTTTTGGATGCTTTGGAGTTTTGTAGGGGTTCCTTGCCATTTAGATATATGGGAATGCCCATCTGTTCCAAGAGAATTTCAGCAAAGGATTGTGTAGTTTTAATAAATAAAATGACAGCTCGAATTAGGTGTTGGAGATCTAGAAATATCTCGTTTGCTGGGCGAGTCACCTTAATAAAATCGGTGCTGCTTTCTATACATTCTTATTGGAATCAACTTATGATTATCCTTAAGAAGGTTTTGGACAAGATCTCAGCAATTTTCCGAGCTTTTCCTTGGAAGGGTCCAACTAACTTTATGGGACCAGGTAGCATTGCTTGGGATCAAATTCGCAAACCAAAAAGAGCTGGAGGTCTTGGTTTCAAGGACTGTTCTGTCTGGAATATAGCTACTATTGTCAAGTATATTTGGGCTATTTCAGAAAAGAAAGAAAACTTATGGGTTAAATGGGTGCATGATGTTTATATCAGAGACAAGGATTGTTGGGATTATGTAGCTCCTATTCAGAGTAGTTGGTATTGGAAAAAAATTGTTACCGTCAAAGATCAGTTTAAAAATTTGGTTTCATTACAACAGGTTCTCATTGAAGGGTATCAAATCAAGAAGGGTTATCAGCTTCTTTGTCCTACAGTTGATTGTGTACATTGGTGCAAGGAGGTGTGGGGGGAGAATAAATATTCCCAAGCATAGCTTTATTCTTTGGCTAGCGGTTTAGACTCGGTTGAACACTAAAGAGAGACTTCAGAGATTCAATATTATTATCAATTCAAATTTTCTTCTCTGTGATGGTCATAAAGAAACTATTGGCCATTTATTTTTTGGTTGTGGCATCAGTGTGATCTATCTCAGGCAGGTGCAATATTGGTTGGGCTGGCATGCAAATGCCCCTTCTCTGTTAGATGTGTTACGTTGGATTGAGAGAGCTAAAACTAGCAAGTTTAGGAAGCTCACGTATTTAGCTGCAATTGCAGCTTTGACTTATCAGATTTGGCGAGTGTGTAATGAGGTTTTGTGGCTGCATAATCATTTACATACTGATACAATTGTACAGTGTGTTCAAGTTAATGTAAAGAATAGAATCTCTTATAGATGGCCTAAGAAAGTGAGTCAAAAGGATTTAGATTGGTTTGAGGGATTATAATGGGTTTTGTTGTACAAGTTGTTTTAAGGCCTTGATTAAGGTGCTTTAGTTTGTATTTGTTTGTTGAAGTAATGAATTCTTTCTGATTCACCAAAAAAAAAAAAACAAAAATTGCAAAGATGCTTTAAAGGAGAGTAAATTATGTCTTGAGTTCATGTTATAAGTGAGAATGAGAAAATGTATAGTTTTTGTGCATGCGTTCTTGCACTTTTTTAATATGACATGCTTGCTGATTTTTATCTAGTTTCATGGAAAATCTCTTTTAATTAAAAGATATCAAACATATGTCTTAATAATTTATGCCTTAGTATTTATATATGATAAATGTTGTTTTCCCATACTTTAAATAGTTGTTTCTCTCATTTATATTTATGTAGTTTTATTTACAAAATAATTAAGTAAAATTAGCCAAAGAATTTATTTAATAAATGAGAATATAGTTGGACTTTTCCAACTTTTATATATTTATGACTTAGATGTAAAATTTTGTGGTTTAGAAATGTTATTTTTTATATGTCAGGCTTTAATATTTATTTTATTTGCCAAGATAAAAATGACTTTTATGAAATAAATTAATTGTGCCAAGTTAATTATTTTATAAGCAACACAAATTTTGTCACTTTTTTATCGTTATTAAATAATAAATGAGATTATTATTTTATACAAAAAAGCTAAAGATTTATTTTAGTAAATTAAAGTTTTGTAATAAAATTTATGAATGACGATTTATTTTATGCTTGCTGAGAGATTTTTTGAAATTGACGAGAAAATAAAGGAATAAATATTACACACTTCAAAGGAAGTTTTATGAACCACTCCACGTATGCATGTTACATGCAAGTTAAGTTTTACGTTTAAATATACGTCATTTGATTAAGTGCATGGTATTTGTCTTATAACCATTGAGGATTACTTAGTAGAATTAAGATTATTCTTTTAAGATTTTATGTGAAATTATAGAATGTTTATAGTGTGGTAATGTGCCATGTGTGCATGGCCCATTCAGACGTGGGGTGTAACGACCTACTTCCTTAGAGTCGTTACCATGTGATTTTAAAATATGACAATAGCTCGCTAATTGAGGGTTTAGATCAAAGAGTGTGATTAAAACGGGATAAACACTCATATTACAGAAGTTAATTGTAAAAGATTTGGACATTATTTAAACTCACAAAAGTGATACATTGGGATCCCAAAATACTGTTTAAAAAATGCATAACAATTCAAAAGTTAAGATACAGTCGAGCTAAGCGACAAAACAAACTATTTACAACATATTCCTCAAAACAACCCTGGCTGTGGCAACCAGGTAGGCCGAACATGTACATGCCGCTCCATGCTCTCCAACTCATGGTTGGTCGGCCTTTCCTTTACCCTTACCTGCACCATAGAGCACTTGTAACCCGAGGCCTAGGAAGAAAACTCAACACATAGAGTATGACAACTCAATCAGGTAATACACAACTTAAACAGATAGTTGATTAAACACATAGTGACCTATGCCGACCTAGGTGCATTACAAGGCACTGGGTTCACAGTCTTCACCAAGTGGGTGAGTATAGCACCCTTAGAGGGCTCACCCTAGCGGCCTGCATTCAACATATGCTTAATGTCGATCCTGGCCTTTGTCATCCCCAACCTTCACCGTTCTCGGCCTTTATCGTTCATTCATAATCATGAAAAACATAACATATCAACTACAAATATTCACACACACATTAAACACAAATAATAGAGCCATGCCCTTCTCTGCGGGCATAAACAGTTTTCTTACCTGTGTCTCGAGCTCACTAATTAATGCGATCCTGAGCACAATCCCCTAAACCTAAGTCCTGGCATAAAACCAAGTCACATCGTATCGATAAATAAACATACATCAAGCCCTAACCAATTAAGAACCTCAGATAAATATTCTACACTCCGCGACCTTGAATTCATCTAAACCAGGTAGTAGAATTCTTCCCGAGCCCTTAAATTTGGGTATACGAGCTTAAAACCCTAGTTTGGCCATATTTCCCTATTTGAGCCGCGACCCAGCTCCCTAAGTGCTGTGAAGCGCTACAAGTCAGAGAGCATTAGGGCTTTCTTTGGGGGACATGGGCCGCGACGCCTGGGCAAAATCTCAAAGGCTCCAAGCCTCACCGCACACACGGGTCGCGACACCTAAAGAACATGGCTGCAACTCGATCCTAAAACCCAGAACTCCCATGCATTGCTATGAGCCAAAATCTCTAAAATCCACCCAATTCAAGGCCTAGACCCAGAATTCAGTCTACAATATTGATCAAAGTAGCATAACCTGTATAACCACCAAAAAACTTAGCCTATAACCCATAAAAATTCAACAATTTGACCAAATCTTAAACCTTAAAAAAAACTTCTAACTACAACAAAAGTACCATAAATAACCAGAACAAAATCCGTACCTCAACTGTAATTCCGATCCTGAGCTAAATCCAAACACCTTAAGCTTCAAGCTTTCTCAATTCCTCACACAAATCTCCTCATAATACAGCAAAATTCCCAAGCTTAGTTAGAGAGAGAGAGCATCGAGAGGGATAAGTATTTGAGAGATAGAGTTTTGTTATTCTTCTGATTTTTGGTTAATTCCACAAAGTTCCTAAGGCTAAGGCTGAGTCTATTCCATAGTACAAAAGACAAAAATGCCCCTAAGTTATCCTTAACCTTTCTATTACCACCAAGGGAAAAATCATCTTTTGCCACATTCTCGCTAATTCCTCGAATAGTCCAATAAATCCCCATTTAATTCCAACATACCCAAATAATTTCTCAATCAGTACATATTACCTGATAACCCCGAACACATGCTATATTCCCAAAATACCCTAGGCTCACCCCTAGCAAGGTATTCAACCCCGTTGCGACTATTTCGTTATTCCGTTCCCTAGAACCATCTCGGATCACGCATCACAAATATATCTCCATAATATTGTGGTCTCTAACACAACACACACATCATTTACATTTATCCCCTCAACGAGCCAAAATTACAAATACGCCCCTATTAACAAAAATGGGCCCACATGCATATTTAATTCACCTAAACATGCATTTTTAATCATATAATAATTTAATCCATGTAATAACATAATTAAATCAATTATTGTCCTCTTGTCACGCTAATCTAGGAAATAAGCCTTATTAGCAAATTTGAGATGTTACAACTATTCCCTCCTTACAGAAATTTTATCCTCGAAATTTACCTGCATAGCTTGGGATATCGATCCAGCATATTAGAGTCAAGCCCCCAAGTTGCCTCTTCAACCTTGGTGTTTCTTCACAACACTTTCATGAAGGAAATGGTCTTGTTCCGCAAGACTTTATGTTTTCGGTCGAGAATTTTAACTGACTTCTCCTCATAAGATAAATTTTGATCCAGCTCTAGGTTTTCATAACTCAGCACATGCGTATAATTTGATACGTACTTCCGGAGCATGGACACAAAAATTACATTGTGAACCCCTGATAAAGCTGGAGGCATATCCAATCTATAAGCTACCTCTCCAACCCATTCCAGAATCTCAAAGGGGCCAACAAACCTCGGACTGAACTTGCCTTTCACTAAAAATCTCTTCACTCATCTCAAAGGAGCAACTCCGAGGAACTCATGATTGCTAACTTGAAATTCTACACTCCTGCGTCTCAAGTCTGAGTAACTCATTTGTCGACTCTGGGAGGCGAGCATTCAAGCTCTAATCTTTTCAATCGCGTCATTGATCCTCTAAATAGCCTCAGGACCTAAGTACTTCCTTTTGGCCGGCTCTCCCAGAACTTAGAGATGAAGGTGGGGTCTCTGTCGGATACTATCAACCTCGAAGCCCCATGGAGTCCCACAATCTCCTTTACATACAACTCAACTTACTTCTCTACAGTGTAAGTTGTCTTGACACACAAAAAGTGGGCTGATTTGGTGTACCTATCCACAATCACCCACACAAAATCGTGTTGCCCCACTATCCTCGGCAATGCAACCATGAAGTCCATGGCTATATCCTCTCACTTCCACTCTGGACTCCCTAAAGGCTTCAACGACCTTGCTAGCCTTTGATGTTCAGCTTTCACCCACTGGCAAGTCAAACACTTGGCCACATAATCCACGACGTCCCTTTTCATCCCTGGCAACCAATACAAAGTTCTCAAGTCTTGGTACATCTTCATCCTACCCGTATGTAGAGAATACGAAATGGTATGAGACTTGTCTAGAATCTCTTGTCTGATAATGGACTTCGTCGGAATGCAAATCCGACCTTTATTCCTCAGTAAACCCACCTCTAAAATAGAAAATTCTCTGGCCAATCTAACTAAGACATCTGTGTTTCCTCAACTGGGGATCCTCCTTCTGCGCTTCCTTGATCTTCTCAAGGAGCATAGACTGATGTGTGATATTTGATAGCTAACCAATTACCAATTCAATTTCCGCTTTGGTCATCTCCTTAGCTAACTCTCCTAATATCTGTCTCGCACTGAATAACTACCTTGGGCCCCTCCCACTCAATGCATCGACCACCACATTGGCCTTTTCCTGGATGATACAAGATCTGGCAATTATAGTCCTTCACCAACTCCAGCCAATGCCTTCGGCGCATATTCAGATCCTACTTAGTTAAGAAATACTTTAACCTTTTATGGTCAGTGTATATTTCACACTTCTCTCCATGCAGATAATGCCTCCATACCTTCAGTGCGAATACCACCATTGCCTGTTCCAGATAGTGAGTGGGATACCTCTGCTCATACTTCTTCAATTATCTAGAAGCATAGGTCATCACCTTCCCGGTTTGCATTGATACGCACCCTAAACCCTGCCTTGAAGTGTCGCAGTAGACTACATGCTTTTCATTATCTGATGGAAGACTCAGTACCGGAGCGGTGATCAGTCGCCACTTCAATTCCTTGAAATTGTTCTCACATCTATCCATCCAGGTATACTTGGTCTTCTTACTCGTGAGCTCAGTCAACAGTGTAGCTATTCTGGAGAATCCCTCAACAAACTGCCTATGGTACCCTGCTAATCCCAAGAAGCTCCTAAACTTTGGCACACTGTTCAACCTGGGCCAATCTCTCACTACCTCAATCTTGGTAGGGTCCACTAGAATCCCCTCCTTACTCGTAATGTGGCCCAGAAATGTTACTTGCGGCAACAAAAACTCACCGCTGTAGTACCAAACGTAGATGTTTCTCGTGCTCTATCTCTGATTAGGAATACACTAGTATATCATCGATGAATATGATCACAAACCTATCCAAAGAATCCTTGAAGACCCTATTCATCAAATCCATAAAATTTGTTGGGGCATTGGTTAATCCAAAGGACATGACTAAGAATTCATAAAGTCCATACCTCGTATGGAATGTGGTCTTAGGTACGTTCTCCTCTTTAATCCTCAAATGATCGTAGCAAGACCGAAGGTCAATCTTAGAGAACACTGTCTTCCCCTATAGCTGATCAAATAAGTCTTTGATCCTAGGAAGTAGATACTTATTCTTAATGGTTAATTTATTCAGCTCTATGTAGTCAATGCACATCCTTAAGGTCTCATCCTTCTTCTTGACAAACAACACTGGAGCACCCAATGGCGAAAAACTAGGTCTAATGAATCCTAGATCTAGTAACTCCTGCAACTGGATCTTTAGTTCCTTTAACTCTGCTGGAGCAATTCTATAAGGTGTCCTAGATATTGGCTCTGCCCCTAGCGCCAACTCTATGAAGAACTCGATCTCTCGGTGTGGTGGCAACCCCGACAGGTCTACTGGAAACATTAGGAAACTCACACACTAGTCTGGTCTCTTCTAGTCCAACTGAAATGATCCTAGAGGTATCCACTACGTTTGTAAGGAATCCTATGCAACCTTCTTGCATTAGGTCTCTAGCCTTCAATGCAAAGATCATAGGTGCTCGTGGTTCACTCACTGTCCCCACAAACACAACGGGCTCCTCCCCTTCCAGTTCAATGGTAACCATTCTTTGCTTGTAGTCTATCGTCGCCCATTTTTTGATAACCAATCCATCCCCAGAATCAATCATATCTAAGTCATCCATCACCAGTTCAATCAGATCCACCAATAACTCCCTATTGTCTATCTCTACCGATAATGCTCTAACCCACCTCTTAGAGACTACTAGTTCCCCAGTTGGCAACAAAGTCCTGAATCCCCTAGCATACAAATAACTAGGTCTACACAAATGATTTATCACTTTAGCAGATACAAACAAGTGAGTCGCTCCTAAATCAATCAATGCAGTGAATGAAGAACCTGCACTAGAAATATGACCTATCACGACTTAGGGACTAGCCTCAGCCTCGGTCCGGGTCAAGGTAAAAACTCTGGCTGGAGTGAAGCTATTACTCTTCTTCAGTTCTTTCTTTCTGGCTCATAAGTAGTCCTTCCTCAAATGTCTGACGCTCCCACAGATGAAGCATGTTCCAACTCTACACTCCCCCAGATGTTGTTACCTGCACAGTGGACACTCTAGGAAGCTTCTTGAGTTCTCTCCCTCGCCCTGACGGCCACTGAAAGCACCCTGTGCCCTCCTATTTGAACCAAGAGTTACAAAAGAATCTAGGGTCTTTCTCTTCTGCTCACTGGGGCCACTACCCCGGCTAGAGCCAGTGAAAGGAGGCACCATCCTCCAAGCATCGCGCCTTGCAGTGCCCTCTCTCCATATCTGATCTTCAGCCCCTCAGATGTAAGGGCCTTCTCCACAATCTAGGCATAAGTAGTAGTCCTCGAATCTAATGTTATCTTAACATCACAGGCTATCACGACATTCAATCCATGTACAAATCGATCCATTCGTGCCATATCAGTAGGCATCGAGTCCGACACAAAATTTGCCGACCGGTCAAACTTCAGTGCATATTTTGTAACAGTCATTTTGTTTTGAGTCAAGTTAATAAACTCATCCACCTTTGCATCTCAGATTGCAACACTGTAGTATATCTCACTGAAAACATCTTTGAATTCACCCCAACTCATAGTGATCACATCCCTCCTCTAGGACACAACTTCCCACCAGATGCAGGCGTCTTCTCTCAGCATATAGCTGGCACAAGCCACCCTCTTGTTCCCCTACACCCTCATAAAATCCAGGATGGAAGAATTCATATTCATCCATTGCTCTACCTGCAGTGGGTCTGGACCACCCTCAACGGTGGGAGGGTGCTGCTTTTTGAACCTTTCATACAAAGGCTCCCACCTATTCTCCATCATATGCTACGCTGGTATTGGTGCCATAGCTTGTGGAATCTATAACCTGACACCTCGAGGAGGGGCCTGTTGCCTCAGTTCTCAGAGCTCATCTTTCGTTTGCTGAAGTCTAGCTTGAATTTCGGCAAACATTTGTTGCCAGTTCTTTGGGGCAGGTGGAGGGTCCTAACTCTGGTTGTCATCTTCGACCATATTGCCGAGGCATAGCTTCAATATGCATGCAATAAATGATGCCACACATCAGGCATGATAACAACATCCAAAAACCACATCACAGTTCAAACAGTCAACCACCAACATCAAATCAACACCGTATATGCATAACATAAGTACATAGAAATCAAAGGGGTCGTGCCCTGGCATCATATATATATACAAACATATTCATAAAGCTCTATCTATACTAATCAGGCAAACATGGCAACAAAAACAAGCAGCTAAACACATAATTCAATTAATACCGACCTACCCTGAGTCGAGCTTGTCTCCAGCAGCGAGCATACATTTTTGGTCGATCACCAAGAACCATAAACCTTGGCACACTCTTATACCATGTTGTCATGCCCTCCTTCCTTAGAGCCATTACCATGTGATTTTAAAATGTGCCAATAGCTCGCTAATTGAGGTTTTAGATTGAAAAGTGTGATTAAAATGGGATAAAGAATCATTTAACGGAAGTTAATTTTAAAAGATGTGGAGATTCATTAAACTCACAAAAGTGATACACTGGGATCCCAAAATACCGTTTCAAAAATGTATTACAATTCAAAAGTTAAGAAACAGGTGACCTAAGAGACAAAACCCACTATTTATAGCATATTCCTCAAAACAAACTCGGTCGTGGCAGTTAGGTAGGTCGAACAAGTACACGTCACTCCACGCTCTACAACTCATGGTTGGTCGACCTTTCCTTTGCCCTTACCTGTACCATTGTGCACCCGTGATCCGAGGCCCAACAAGAAAACTTAACACATAGCATTTGACAACTCAATTTAGTAATACAACACTTAAACAGATAGAAGATTAAACACATAGCGGCCTATGCCGACCCAGGTGTATTACAAGGCATTGGGTTCATGGTCTTCACTGAGCGAGTAAGTACAACACCCTTAGAGGGTCTCGCTCTAGTAGTCTGATTCAACATGCTTAATGTCGATCTCGGCCTTTGCTGCCCCTGACCTTCACCATTCCTGGCCTTTGTCATTCATTCATAATCATGCAAAACATAGCATATCACATACAAATATTCACATACACATTAAACAAAAATAATAGGGCCATGCCTTGCTCTACGGGCACAAACAGTTTTCTTACCTGTGTCCCAAGCTGAATGATTAATGCAATCCTGAGCACGATCCCCTAAACTCAAGCCTTGGCAAAAAAACCTAGTCACAACGCATCAAAAAATAAACATCCATCAAGCCCTAACCAACTAAGAACCTCAAATAAATATTCTAGCCTCCGGGACCTTGAATCTTACAAAATTGGGTAGTAGAATTCTTTTTGAGCCCTTAAATTTGGGTTCATGAGCTTGGCAATAATACCCTATTTAAGTCGCGACCCAACCCCCTAAGGGTCGCGACGTGCTTCAAGTCAGAGAGCCTTGGGGCTCTCTTCTGGGGGACACGGGCCGCGATGCACCCTACATGCGCTGCGACGCTTGGGCAAAATTTCAGAGGCTCCAAGCCTCTTCGCACACACAGGAGGCTTGAGGCCAAAACCTAGAAACTCCTATGCATTTCTATGAGCCAAACCCTCTAAAATAAACCCAATTCAAAGCCTAGACCAATAATTCAGTCTACAATTTGTATCAAAGAAACATAACTAGTATAACCACCCAAAACTTAGCCTATAACCCATAAGAACTCAAAAATCAGACCAAAGCTTAAACCTTAGGAAAAAATTCTAACTACAACAAAAATACCATAACAAAGCAGAACAGAATCCTTACCTCAACTGTAGTTCTGATCCTCAGCTAAATCCAAACACCTCTACGTTCAAGCTTCCTCAAATCCTCAGCCAAATCTCCTCAAAATTCAGCAAAACTCCCAAGCTCAGTGAGAGAAAGAAAGCATAGGGAGGGAGAAGTCTTTGAGAGAGAGAGAGAGAGAGAGTTTTGTTATTCTTCTGATTTTTGGTTCATTCCATAGAGTTCCTAAGGCTAAGGTTGAGTCTATCCCATAGTACAAAAGACAAAAAATGTCCCTAACTTATCCTTAACCTTTCTAACACCACCAAGGCAAAATCGTCTTTTGCCACATGCTTGCTAATTCCTCGAATAGTCCAATAAATCCCCATTTAATTCTGACATACCTAAATAATTGCTCAATCACTACCTGTTACCCAGTAACCTCGAACACGTGCTATATTCCCAAAATACCCAGGCTCACCTCTATCAGGGTATTCGACCTCGTTGTGACTATTTCTATATTCCGTTCCCTAGAACCATCTCGTATAACACATCACAAATATATCTCCACAATATTGTGGTCTCTAACACAACACACTCATCATTTACATTTATTCCCTCAACGGGCCAAAATTATAAATACGCCCCTATTAAAAAAAATGGGCCCACATGCATATTTAATTCACCTAAACATGCATTTTTAATCATATAGTAATGTAATCCACGTAATAACATAATTAAATAAATTATTTTCCTCCCGTTATGCTAATCAAGGCACTAAGCCTTATTAGCAGATTTGGGACATTACAACTATTCCTTCCTTACAGAAATTTCGTCCTCAAAATTTACCTAAATAGCTCAGGATATCAATTTCGCATATCAGACTCAAGCTCCCAAGTTGCCTCTTCCACCTTGATGTTTCTCCACAACACTTTCACCAAGGAAATGGTCTTGTTCCACAAGACTATATATTTTTGGTCTAGAATCTTAATCGACTTCTCCTCATAAGATAAATTTTGATCCAGCTCCAGGTTTTCATAACTCAGCACAAGCGTATAATGTTATAATTAATTTCGGAGCATGGACACATGAAATACGTTGCGAACCCCTAATAAAGCTGGAGGCATAGCCAATCTGTAAGCTACCTCTCCAACATGTTCCAGAATCTCAAAGGGGCCAACAAACCTAGGACTTAACTTGCCTTTAACTCCAAATCACTTCACTCCTCTCGAAGGAGAAACTCTAAGGAACACATGACACCGACTTGAAACTCTACACTCTTTCTTCTCAAGTCTGAGTAACTCTTCTGTTGACTTTGGGATGCGAGCATTCGAGCTTTAATCTTTTCAATCGCCACATTTCTCCTCTGAATAGCCTGTGGACCTAAGTACTTCCTTTCTCCCGTCTCATCCCAATGGATGGGAGATCTACACTTCCTCCCATACAACATTTCATACGGAGCCACTCCGATAGTCTCCTGATAGATGTTATTATACGAAACCTCAGTCAAAGGGAGATACTTACTCCAAGATCCCCCAAAATCGAGCACACATGCCCGTAACATGTCCTCCAGTATCTAAATCATCCTCTTAGACTATCCATCCATTTGAGGATGATAGGAGGTACTAAACTGCAACCACATGCCCATAGCCTTCTGCAGGCTCTCCCAGTTTAGAGGTGAAGGTGGGGTCCCTGGCAGATACTTTCGACCTCAGAGCCCCATGGAGTCGCATATTCTCCTTTACATGCAGCTCAGCATACTGCTCTACCGTGTCCTCGGCAAAAAGTGGGCTAATTTGGTGTACCTATCCACAATCACCCACACAGAATCGTGTTGCCCCTTTGTCCTCGGCAATGCAACCACGAATTCCATGGTGATATCTTTCAACTTCCACTCTGGAATCCCTGAAGGCTTCAACAACCTTGCTGGCCTTTGATGATCAGCTTTCACCTGCAGACAAGTCAAACACTTGGCCACCAATATAGAGTTCTCAAGTCTTGGAACATCTTCGTTGTACCCATATGTAGAGAATAGTGAATGGTATGAGACTCATCTAGAATCTCTCGTCTGATCCGTCGAAATGCAAATCCGACCTTTATACTTCAGTAAACCCAACTCTAAAATAGAAAAGTCTCTAGCCAATCTAGCTAAGACATCCTCCCTGTGTTTCCTTAACTGGGGATCCGTGCTTCCTTTATCCTCTCAAGGAGCGTAGACTGAAGTGTGATATTTGATAGTTGGACAACTACCAATTCAATTCTCGCTCTGGGCATCTCCTTAGTTAACTCTCCTGATATTTGTCTTTCATGATATTAGAAGATATGTTGATACTTACCCCTTATGTAGTTCTCCTATAACAATATTTATCACTCTACTATTGGGATGGCTCCCTATGAGATGCTTTATGGATGCAAATATAGATTTCCCTTGCACTAGGATGAGGTTGGGGAGAAGCAAATTTTGGGCCCTGAGGTTGTTAGAGAAGCCATTGAGGTGATTGAGAAAATTTGCCAAAGGATGCTTACTGCTAAAAGTAGGAAAAAGAGCTACGCAGACCTTAAGAGAAGGGACATTGTAACGCCCTGGATAACCAAGACTGTTACACTGTGTATTTTAAAATAGTGCGATACTTGATAATCAAGTCTTTTGAACATAAATGTGATTCTAAAGTAAACTAACAGGTTAGGGTTAAAATATTTTGATCATAAATGGTTAATTTTCATTAAAACAAATGTTTGATACATGGGATCCCAAAAACAAGGTTTATGTGGTAAATACAACTCTCAAAAGCTGATACAACAAAAGCCAGTCCAATGACAAAATACAATTTAGAGCTCTATCCTTGTAACTTTTCCTCAGCCATGGCAGTCGAGTAGCTGACGATGTACACTTCGCCCTCAGAGTTCTCCAACTCATAGTTGGTCTAGTTTCTCTTTGCCCTTTCCTGCACCACGCAGCTCCCGTGAGCCAAGGCCCAACAAGAAAACCAAAAGTAATAAATATGAACAACAACAAGAGCATGTAATCATCTTTAATCCAACCAGATCAATTAATCAGCAGAATACAGATTCAATGCTATACCACGTTATATATACACTTTCAACATATATTTCAATCCATAATATAAACAATTAGGTGTCGGCACCCTTAGGCCGAGTCTTCTGGATATATAGCTGACATCGACTTTGTTAGGCCGAGCTGGGTTTAGTATGCTTATCATCAGCCCCGACACACTTAGGTTGTAATTTCATATTGCATACAACAACCATACAGTCACATAATACCTATATTCAACAACAGGGAAACTTAGTCCCAAACACAACCACATGGGTGCAACTTTCTTACCTCGAATCTCGAGCAATAAATGAAGAGCAGTCCCGAGCACGATCCTCAGTCTTGAGCCTTAACGATAACCCTAGTAAGAATTAACAATGGATAATTATCAATCTATAATCCAATAAATGTTTTTGAAATAGATACTAGTCTCTGGGACCTCAAATTCTACTAAACCGGGTAGTAGAACCCGTCCCGAGCACTTAGGTTTAAAACCCTGAGCCTCCCCAAGCTTAGAGACAATCCTAAACAAAAACTGCCTAGGTGGCCGCGACCTGGCCTTGAGGGTCGCGACGACTCGTCAGGTCAAAGGCACGGCCGCATGCATCTGGAGGAGGCGGGCTGTGAATTGCCTCTTAGGGTCACGACGCGCCCTATAGTCAGCAGCCCTCCCAGGGCCATTAGGGGCACGTGGCCCGCGATGCCTATGAACTGGGTCCCGGCGCGCCCTCGTGAACCCAGAATTCCTTGGGTTTTGCAGTGTTTTTCCTAAATCTCCAAATTCAGAGTCCCCTTAACAAGATCAAACTCAACCAAAAGCTTAACAAACTTAAAGGCCTAAAACCTTACCTCAATGGAAACTAAGTCCTCAGCTTCAATCTTTCAATCCTTGAACTTTAATTCCCAAAGTTCCCTATTGATTCTTGTCAACTTTGAGCCTCAATCCTCTAGACCTTCTTGCTAAATCCCTTAGGTTTCCTCATCCAGAACCATAAAATCCACTTAGGCACAAGAAAGGGAGAAAGAAACGTGTAAGATAAGAGATAGTGTATTCAGGATTAATTTTGAATGGTACAAGAATGAGCAGCTTATTCCTGCCACTCAAGAAAAAAAAAGTTTGATTACTTGGAAGATCCTTCAAGAAACAACAATTTGAGGGTAGTAGAAGAATTTAATCATCAAAAGATCTGGGATCATCCAAGTATTGATGATGGTAACGAGGTTGATGTCATGCATGATAATACTTCATCAAATTTTGTACTCACTGTGGAATTAGGAGAGTTGGAGGTTATGCCTTTGTATTGACCTGGTCACACCAGCATAATTGGGGAAACATCTTGATCTGTTCTGGATGTGGATGATGATTTCATTAATGACTATGAGGATGGAGAAATTAGTAGTAAAGATGATGTAGAAAGTACAGATGATGATGTAGGAATCGACATTGATGCGGAATAATATTTTCTTATGAATATTCTTATTGTATGTTTAATGTGTATGTTTTAATTTCGAGACTTTTCAATCAATATATGACTTCTCAACAATGTTTGTTTTTCAATAGTTTCCAATGTATTACCAAAATTTTAATGTGGATGTCCTACATTTTATTACTATTATTTTATAATTGATTTAAAGTTAATAATTAAAAAAACTATAAGGATATGTTTGTTGCTGTTGCTTGTTTTCATGGTGGTGATGGAGAGGATGATCCTCCTCCAGATCCTACGCAAATGCCCATTTTCTGTGAGACAAGTAATATACTATAATTAGTCTACGTGTGTTATCAATAAATGAAAAATTAATCTTATTTTATTCAATTTTATTTTATCGATTAACTAAACTATGTAGCGGTTGCCACGAAAAGAAGAGACCGGTCTGAATCCAAAAATTTGCAGCAGCTCGTCAATGACAATAAAGGTCCGTTGACTCTATAATTTGATCTAAAGGAGGGAACCTACAAGGCAGTTGGTAATTTTGGACATTGTTCACGAGACTTATTGGTATCCTTATTGGTCACCATATGCCGTTATATTAAGAAGTCTAGACACATTCCCAATCCCAATCCCAATTAGAATCTTCAGCCGGAAGTGCCTCTATCAATGAGACACAAGTCGTCTCAAAGGTACTTGGTCAACGTCGTGGCCACAACTGAGGTATTGGACGCAAATTGAAGGGCACTAGTAGCTTTGCCTCAGGAGCCACCAGATCCTCTTCACAATCAGAGGCATCACCATTTACATCCAAAAAAGTCGGCCCTCCAATGGTACCAGCGGAGGTTTTCTGGTCCATGGTTCAACACTTCGGTCAAGCCATTATGACCCATAACAACAACTTCAAGCAAATGCAACAATTTATGCAAGCTACAAATTCGAACATCCAAGCTCCACAATTTCAGCTTGTGAACTTGGAAATGAATATGATACACTCCATGATGGTGAACTTTCTAGGCTTAGGCAAATTTTCACCACAGCAGCCACAACCACCACAACACCTACAGCCACCACAGCAGCCCGACAATGATGACGACTTTGGGATTAATTTAGTTGACATTTAGTTTGGTTATATTATCCTTTTAAATTTATTAATATTTTGTGTTATTCTTTTACATTTTGGAGATTATACTACTTATGTTTGTACTAAGTTGAACAAAATATTATTTTATTAATAATAGTTTGGTTTCATTATTTAATTAATATTAAATATTATTTTATTAATAATACATTGGTTTTATTATTTAATTAATATTTAATATTTTATTAAATAATTTTTAATTAATATAATTAATTAAATTTCTAAAAACAAATTATATACATGTAGCAACGACATGTCGTCGCAGGAGGGTGCTCGCTAAACACGAAAATCTAATATTTTACAGTGACGACATCGCTGCAGGTATATAAACCCATACACTCTACAACAACCACATGTTGTCACTGTAGATGTTAGCAGTCCTTGGACCTATAACAACGACATATGGTCGCTGTATGAGTTCTTGAAATTTGAATTTTCAAATTTTGCAACCACCTACAGCGACGACATGTCGTCGCAATATCTCAGTTCAACCAAAAAAAGAGATTTCCTACTGCGAACGACATGTCGTCACAGTAGTAAAACCCTACTGCGACAACTATGTTTTGTCGTCGCTATAGATCGATACACATACGGACCTACAGCGAGGCCGTTTTGGCTATGACATGTCGTCGCTATAGACCTACAACAACAACTTCTGGTTCTAGAGCAATGACAAAAGTCATCGTTGTAGACCTATTTTTCCGTAGTGAGTTTTTAAAAATATTCTCTCATGCAATATCATAATCTATAAGATTGTGCATAAACAAAAGGTATCATTCGACTTGAACATTTGAATAGTGAGAACGATTAATATTACACTAGAGTGACATGAAGTCTTGACCATTATCTCTGACACCAAACCACACACAACATTTCCAGGGTGTAGTCAAAATCTCATGCGTTAATGGCCATGCACATCTATCCTAGTATAGTGAATGCTCTAGAAATTTTTTCCAAAATTCCATTGGAAGTGGCCCTGCTTCCACATTCACATAGGTGAGTCTCTTAAGAGTACTCCTGTAGCTCGTTACTCCACTCCACATAGAGTATAGATCTCATTAAGAGTTTCTATTAACTCATTCTCTCATCGCTTCAGGAATTCATGCTTCTATATACTTTAATGGAAATAGCATGATCCAAGTCATATCACTTCACAACTTGTTATTACCCATTGAATCTAGTTCTTGGGATCTCCAATCTTTAGGTTGGGTTACCATTATGAGTGATTCATCATTCTAAAGGCAATAGTCTAATTATTTTCGATGTTTTATGGACTTTCTCTCTAGCTAATCCTTTCGTATTGAGAGAAAATCTCTAACAGTACTATTCTTATGATGTATCTGTCATCTTTTACCGTTGTAATAACAGTTCTGAATTTTTGCAATGGTCGCGGTGCTATCGCAGTGGATCAACATAGCTGGTATCAGCCTTTCCCATAAATGGACCTCAGCTAGCAAGCTTCTCAACCAACTTGCTTCTTCACTAGCTATAGCTAGTGCTATCATTTGAGACTCCATGGCGAACTGAGCCAAAATAGTCTGTTTATTTGATTTCCATTAAATATATAGCCACTTGTTGCTTTGGAGTCATCTGACAGAGTGTTCCAGTCTGCATTGCTATATCCTTCAAGAACAGTTGGAAACTTCTGATAATGTAATCCAAGGTTCATGGTTCTCTTTATGTATCTCATGACCCTTTCAAGAGAATGCCAATGCTCTATACTAGGTCTACTAGTAAACATGCACAGTAATCCCACGACATAGGAAATGTCGGGTCTAGTACAATCTGTGGCATATCGAAAGCTATCAGTGATGATTGCATACTCAGATTGTCTTACATCGTCACCAGTGTTCTTAAATAATTTTACACTTGGATCATATGGTGTTCAAGCAGATTTACAGTCAAAGTAATTGTACTTCTTCAAGATCTTCTCAATGTAATGAGATTGATCTAAAGAAATTCCCTTTTCAGACGTTGTAATCTTTATACAAAGGAGTACATTCGCTTCTATGAGCTCTTTCATATCAAAGTTGGAACACAACGATGATTTCACAGCAGCCACAACATGAATATTTGAACCAAATATAAGCAACTCATCCACAAATAGACATATGCTAGTGCAAATGTCATTCTCAGATTTATAGTAAATGCATTTGTCACTTTCATTAACTTTGAAAACCATGTGAGAAGACTAAATTGTCAATTTTCTCATGCCATTGCTTAGGTGCCTGCTTAAGACCATATAGACTTATCCAGTTGTCAAACCTTATGTTCCTGACCAGGGATTACAAACCCTTCAATTTGGTCCATGTAAATCTCCTCTTCTAATTCACCATTCATAAAAGCAATCTTAACATCCATTTGATCAACAAATAAATTATCAACTGAAGCTAAAGAAATCAAGACTCTAATGGATCTTATTCTAGTAACAGGTAAATAAGTGTCAAATAAATCTACATTCTCTCTTTTTCTAAAATCCTAGGCTACAAGACAAGCCTTGTGCATATCAACAATACCGTTGGGTTTTAATTTCTTTTTCAAAATCCACTTAAAACCTATAGGCTTGTACCCAGTAGGTAAATCAAATATGTGCCAGGTTTTGTTAGACTCAAGAGAGTCCATTTCATCATTTATGGCTTCTTGCCAAAGCTCAACATCTAATGAAGACAAAGCTTCTTGGAGGTTAGCAGGATCATCCTATAATGTATAGGAATAGAAATCAGAACCATAATCTTTAACAACTCTAGCTCTCTTACTTCTCATGGGTTCTAATTCTCTATCAACAATATGCTAATTACTCTTAATCATATGATTGTTGCTAGTAGATGCGCCCCCACTATTTCTCAATTTAAAGGGAATATATGTTCATAAAAATCAACATCGTTTGATTCCACAATAACGTGCGCATTTATATCATAGAACCTATATGCTTTACTATTAACTACATAACCAATGAATACACATTAATAGGCCCTACTTGCTAGCTTAATTCTTTTAGGATCAATAAGCTAAACAACCCTAGGTTCTAAAATAAGACAAGTTAGATTGCCTATTTTTCAAGATCTCGTATGGAAAAACTTTGCTCTTAGACTTAGGAACTCTATTCAACACATAACAAACAGAAATTTCACCCCACCAGTGAGATGCAGCACCCGAATTCAAGATCTCGATTTTTTCTTTCAACCCTTGCTATTAATTTTAGGTGAATATGGTGCAGTGATTTCGTGTACAATGCCATGTGAATTATAAAACTCAATAAACAAGCTCCAATCATATTCAGTTCCTCTATCACTACGAAACATCTTAATTTTTGTGTTGAATTGAGTCTCAATTTAAACATATCAAGTGCATCACTTTTGTTTTTAATAAGAAAGACAAAACTAAAATCAGAACAATCATCAATAAATGTAATAAAGTAGCGTATACCATTTCTGATCAAAACCCAATCAAGTTCACATTCTTCAACAATAGATTTATGTGGGGTCTTAGTTATTGTTTCTTGGCTACAAAAATCACATTTTTCAAAATCATTTAATGACACTTTAGGAATTAAACATAAGCTACACATGTTCTTAATAATACGCTTATTAAAATGACAAAGTTTAGCATGCCAAACATTAAAATCACACAACATGTAAGCAGAAGAAGAAACTTTCTCAAATTCAACATTTAACTTAAACAGGTCATCAATGGCATACCCCTTCACAACAAAAATACCATTCTTAGTGATGGTGTACAAATTAGCCCCAATAGTTTGAGTAAACCCAAGCTTGTTAAGAAAAAAACTAGAAACTAAATTGTTTCTCATCTCAGGAGTATGCAATGTATTAAACTAGTTCCTTAATCAGTTTCTCATGTTCATCATTGTTATCCGGCCTTATCAGTAATGGTAGATGATTATGGTATGACAGGTTTTTCAATACTTAAAACATAAGCAACTTTTTTCATGGTAAGATAAAAAAACATCTTCTAGTTCCAACGTTTAAAATGTAATCCAGCAAATCGAAATGGTTTATTAATATCCACACTGCCAGAACAAGAAAACTCATCTGTAGTACACTTGGTAGACAGAGAACGTCTTAAAATTGTTCCTGCAAAAAATAGAATAGGAACGAAATTACCGATATAGCTTTCCAGGTTGAGTTGATGACCAAATTGCTC
Source organism: Humulus lupulus (assembly GCF_963169125.1). Lineage (NCBI taxonomy): Eukaryota > Viridiplantae > Streptophyta > Magnoliopsida > Rosales > Cannabaceae > Humulus > Humulus lupulus. Next base: position 16,645,028 of record NC_084801.1, on the reverse strand, counting down.
TCTTTAAGACGTTTCGCGGCTCTGCCCAAAGTGTGCACAATATCCTATCAACCACATCGTCCCTAGGATAAAACATCCTAGTTCGTTACTGTACAATATCCCTATGCACCGAAGGAAATTGTTCACATACACCCATAATTTCTAGAAAAAATTCAAAGATGAAAATCATATTTTTATGGAAAATGTGGAATGTCATCATTTGTTATTGTTCTAAATATTTCTCAATTAAATAGCCCGAAAAGTACAACTGAAAAGAAACTTGGTCATGGGGAAAGTGGTAACGTGCAAATCTTAATGTGAGAAAGAGTAGGAAGACTCATACTCTCAATTGCCTGCTCTTAAAATATGTTTTATTTGAATAAGTTAATGAATAAATAAAAAATATTTATCAAAATATTTTTCAACATATATAATAAGTATCACACCATACCAGTCAGTCAACCCAACTCGGCTCGGTTGGACGGATGGCGGCGATGGTGCACGCGCGCGTGTGTGATGGTCAAGTGTGTGTCTCATCACCCATGCGCACAAAACTGGGTACCCCATGGGGCACATTCCAAGGGCTAGAGGTCCCACTAAATATACAATGTTAAGAGAGAGTTCCAAATCCATGGATGACTCTTTCTCTTTTAACACACAAAAAATACTTTTATTTCGATTTTTAATATTATTTTTAAATAAGTCATATCGTACAAAAAGTACCAACAGTTAATAATAACCCTATTAATAAAACTTGAAAATTATTATAAAAAAATCTGGACTTTTAATAATATGGGATATGTTAGCATTTGGTAAAGACTTATAAAAAATATTTGTATCACTTTTTCGGAGTTATCCTAAATGTTTTTGCTTTTAGTAATATTAATAGGATAACTCTGAAAAAGTGATATAAAAATATTTTATAACACTTTACCAAATGCTAATTATAGAAACATTGTCACAAGATTTTTAGGGCTACAGACATCTCCCCAGAACAAATGTCATTAAATTCCCAAATGTAACTAAAATGATATAAAATATAAATATTATCAGTGACAATTCTAAATATCACTTATTACATATATAGAATCTTCATTATTCTAGAAAAGCGAAACTTATGTAAATGAAACTAGCAAACAAATTCCAACTTCTCAAAATATAAAAGTTTATTTAAAATTATATAAAAAAAATGTTCATAACAACTTCATAAATGTCTTCATGAGTAGCTCCCTTCATACATGATCCTTCTTTCGAGTACAGTATTCTTTGTATGCATCACACAGGCTCTGTACATAATTAAAAAAAAAAAGTAGGAAAATGAGTTAAAACTAATAATAAGATAATTTTAACACTTACACATTTGCTTTAACAAGAGCGATTTTTATCGAGTACTTACTATCCTGCTATATGTACATGGTGTATACTAAATTTTGTATTTGAAATCTAATTACCCCAAGAATATATTAGAAAAAAAAATTATATTTAATTTTGTTAAATATATTTGTACAAATAATAAACTGATATTCAACAACATAAATATATTGATCTCCAATAAAATTATTTCGTTTTAAGCACAATAATCATTACCTAAATTATATTTCTTCAAAAAAATAAATCATTACCTAAATTATTAAGTTTAATACATTAATGAATGACATAATGATTTGTTTATATATTTTTTCGATTATAGTAACAATTAAATCTATACTATAGATAAATTTTTTTACCTCATCATAAATATAATTTTTTTTTGGTTCTTTTTCACTATTTTAGTCTCTATGATTTTTTTTTTCAAAAATACTACTTTTAGGTTTTCAAAAATATGATTTTCAATGTTGTTTTATTTACAAAAATACAGTGTCAAAAAAGTAATTAAAAAACAACGATTAGACAACAACTATATCCATCAACTCACTGCATACTAACACGTTCAAAAGCAACTAAAAAACAACAATTAGAAGTCAACTCATTGCATACATACTCATGACATGTTGAAAAAGAAATAAATTTCAAAATATAAATGTAAATAACTAAACACCAATTGTACATCAACACAACAACAAAATAACTATATATATAGGGAGCAACCTACTACAACGCATCTTTTTTCTATTTTCTCCACCAAGATAGATATAATATCAAATTGTTCTATATGAATGTGTACATTGTAGCTATCTAGAGCATCCTACACATTTTCAAGAAATTCTGAATAAATTATTGTACCGAAAACATGGTTTAAACTGCATGTTGCATGGGTGCCTTTTTTTTTGTGTGTGCATGTAAAATTTGGCAGTTTGAACCATATTTTCGATTTCGTAAACTATTCATAATTTCAGGAAAATTTGTGGGATGTAATAAATAATTACAAAAAATTGAGATTATATCTATCCAGGTGTCGAAAATAGAAAAAGAATGTACCAGTATTGTAAAAAAAATAGATACGTGATAGTCACTCCCTATATCCATTCTATGAGAAAAAAAATAATCTTGGAATTAATGGGAAAAATTAATGTGACCATTATCTTTTGAACTAATGTTTATTGCCTAATTAATCTAAAAAATTCGAAATTATTGATTTTATATATTTATTTATTTTTTCATCATCGTTATTTCTCATCAAAAATTTATTTAGTGATTTATGGTAACTATCCATGGGTAATAATTATTGAGAAGTCTTCCATATATACATAAACCTAAATACCTAAAAAAAACAACACAAAAATAATTTAAAAACAACACAAAATAATAAAAAAAAAAGGTAAAGCTTTAAAAATTTCCTTTAAAACATAAAATTGGAAAAAAAAAATTAATGGTTAGTCCGTAAAAATATATTTTTTTAATGAATTTATTTGTATTATGTAAATTTCCTAACTTTGTTCTAGTGCGAAGTGATTTAGATAACAAGTTTGATCAATTTTATACGAGAAATCAATAAGGCGACTAAAATATAGAAATGCAATCTTATGACTAATGAATAATAGTTTTATGAACTCTAATTAACTAGAGTTTTATTGATCTATTCAACTCTATCAAAAATATCTTGTGACGCCGTATATTTTTTTGTCAAAAATATCTAAAAAAATATATATAGCACTTAGTTTATATACATCTGTATGATGTTTTGTCAAAACAAAAAAACATCTGTATGATGCATAGTTAATTAAATTAATATATACACCTATATAATCATATATAGTATGAGTAGTACACAGAGCATACATTCAATAAAATCTGTAACCATTAAGTGACTAAATTTTAAGGCATATAGAGAGGGGAATTTTTCTATAGGGGCTTCATTTTAAACCATACCGGTAGGGCTCTCAGTGTTCTCAACCCTTTAATAGTTTTCGACGCAATTTTTTTCATGACCGTGTATATTGTAGCTATTTAGAGTATCCTGCAAATTTTCAAAAAATTTCGAATAGTTTACAGTACCGAAAACTAGGTTCAAACATATTGTTGCACTCATGACTAATTTTTTTTATGCGCGTGGAAAACAACATGTTTGAGCCTAGTTTTCGGTACTGTAAACTATTCGGAATTTTCTGAAAATTTGCAGGATGCTCTAAATAGCTACAATATACACGGTCATAAAAAAAGGTCGCGCCGAAAACTGTTCACGGGTCGAGAAACACTGAGAGCCCTACCGGTAGGGCTTAAAGTGAAGCTCATATAGAAAAATTGTCCTGTATATATATATATATAAACTAAACTACATAACCGCAAAGTTTTCTATAATAATTAAAAAAAATCTTATAGAAGATATTCATTTTTATAAAACTCGTACAACATGTTTCTTACACGGACACGTAAGAATGTCTTGACTATATAATTTTTTAGTAATGATGTTCATTTTACAACAAATCTCACGTAGGTTTTCAAAAAATTCTAAATAATAAAAGTTATTTTGGCCGATTACCCATTTCGATCATTTATTTTTTAAAATTATCTTCTAGACCCATATTTTGACAAAATGTTAAAAATAAAAATAGAAAGTCATTATTTGAACACTATATATTGTCTGATTACCCATTTTTACACTCTATTTTTAAAAATTAACATTTGGACCATGCATTTATTCAAAAAGTTAAAAATTATTTATAAAAAGCAAATTATATAAATTTATATTTTCTGTAAGGGTTCACACCATTTTGAACTTTATAGTTTAGCTAATTACCCGTTTGGACCCTTTATTTTTAAAAATTAACTTGCGAACCTTGTGTTTAGTTAAAAAGTTAAAAATTAGAATAAATAGATAGATTATTTAAACCACGTGTATTTTTATCGATTACCTGTTTAGATCATTTATTATTGTTGACACCGTTTTTCGTCAACTTAGAAATGAAGAACAATCAAACAAAATAACAAAAGAAACAAACAATAAAAGACACGATTTTTACGTGGTTCAACAGTTAAAATATGCCTAGCCCACGAGTCGGTGTTATTCACTATATGTAATTCTCTCAAAGGTTTCTAGAAGTAATTTTACAGAGTCTTCCCCATACAAATTTCTCAGTCCTCACAAATGAATTGTTCCACACTATTTACAAAGTGGTTTACAGAATATCTCCCCTCACATTTCGGGGGAGTTATTATCCAAATCGCAAATTAAATATAATTAAATGCATATAACTACACAATACGCGCATAAATCCCACGATATTTGAGATTTATTAACAGATTGCAACCAATCCCTTATATATAGGGATATTCAAACAGTAACTACGTTCACATGTGTCTATTGACCTCGAATGAATGCCTCTGAGATCAATCATCTGCCACAAGCTCATCAACTTGGTTTACCTCGGTCTTAGCAAGAGACTTTATCGAGATCATCCCTCCCCAAGCTCATAATGCCTGAGCTCGAGTTGTCTTGTCTGATGGTAAATGATGAACCAGGAGATTTATACCAGTGCTGACTCCCCTCTCATTATAACTTCGAGCTCAACTTGTAGCATCGAAACACCTCCGAACTCACCAATTTCGACGTCGTCATTTTAATACTCAGCAAGATTGTCCCCATATTCTCATTAATGTTGATTATATGAAGAATCTACTTATTTCGAGCTTACACCTTACGAGCCTAACTTTTGAGATCAAAATTTCCATTCTTGAAATTTGGGAAAAGTATCAGTTCGAATCCTATGAGAAGGAAACTTTTGAACTGCTACCTCCAAAAATCGAGCCACCCACCACACTCGAGTGTGGAGACGCGTCAGCTACAAATTGCGCAGTCAGAGTACTTGAGTACTCTTTTCATTTGCCCACGTCTTTTCGTATCTTAGCTCTTTGACGCCATCGTCATATTTGCACTCCGTCCGTTAGATTGAGTACCAAATCAAACCAAAGGCCCTGATTTGTTCAACCTTTGACCTCCCTCTGGGACATATATATAGTCACTTCATCTTCATCTTCCTTGCTTTTACATTTCAATTTTCAAAGAGAAGAAAAAAACCTGAGCTATCTTCCTCTTCTTTTGCATGTTCTCCAAGCTGAAGAAACAAAATAATTCCAGCACTTTCGACTCCGTGAAGTCCTTCTTGCAACCGCTCCTTCATTCGACTATTTGACTATATCCGCAAGTATCTGTGTGTAAGTTTCAGTTCTTGACTTCTTGCTCTTTGTTTTTCATGCATTTTTACGTACTTCTCTGCTGTATGAATGTGTTTATTAGTTTCTAGCTTTTGCAAATATCTGATATTATACAAACTGTTGATTCAAAGATTTTGACATCACAATTCTCAAACCCAGATTTAGTGTAAAAAAATGCGAAAATAGGGTTTTTTCATATTAAGGGTAGTGTTTCGTGTAAGCCAAGAAATAGGAATTTTGATTTAGGGTTTTAACTGCACAAATCCCAAAAATATCACCTTTTTGAGTAACCGCCAGCTTTATCCCCGAAAATCCGGAATCCTTAAGACTGATATCCACTTCCCCACTCTCTTGTGTGAGTACACACTCGAAGCCCGAACTTTACAATAGTTCGAGGCTCACCTTCGAACTCATCCTACCCTTTTGAGACTTCAGTCTCAATTGAGGTATATTCGTGATCTCAGAATTTCAAGCTCAGATCACCAAAACTACATTTGTCTGTGATTTCTTTCATGCCTGGACCTCACCCTTTTCCTTCTTGTAAGATGTCGCAGAGCTCTAAGAATCAGTGGGGGTTAGAGCTTGCAATCCCTTATTCTCCATCAACTCGCAGTCCGGAATCGCCATTCACTAAGAACTAGCGCCTAATACGCGAGCACCAAGAAAGGTGCGAACAAGGAGACATTCGACATCACTTTCGTCGCCAGATTGACAAAGTCAAGGAGAGAAAAAGGAAAATACTCCGGGTCGCAATTTACCCAGATCCGGATCCCGAGATCAAACCTGTCTCGCTCAATCCTAAACTCAAAGTCACCATTGCCTTCAAACCTAGTGCCCTATCGTTCTCGTTGATGGAAGATTCTTCAAACCGCCCTTCCACCTTGCAAGCTACTTCCATTCCTACCTCCAAAGAGTAATTCTTCGAGGCGGAGCATTATTGGAGCTCAGTCACATCCATAGGCTAAATATCCGATCTGCTAGCCTATCATGGCCTGAGGCTTTCGGGTACTTTGATGTGTCGGCCTGCAACTCCGAGTGAGTGGAGCTGCTTCGCCCTGGGAGACGGAAATCCCAATAGTAAAGTCAAGCTTGCTGCATGGAGTCGCGAGCACATGAGGGTAGGGGCTCTGCTCTCCCTGAAATCCTACTTCAAGGATTTTCTAGACTTTGTTGGACTCACTCCCTTCCAACTCCAGACCAATTCCTACAGGTTTCTCTCTGCCCTTAGGTTGTTATATCACGAGCTGAGGTGGGAAGGACCCTCGCCTCAAGAGATTTAATATCTCTTTTGCCTCAAAGGAAACCCCTCTTGAGCTCGGGGAGGAGACGACTTCTACTACCTCTTGAGATATCTGAAGGAGAAGACGATTTTCAGGGACATGCCAAACCATCCCCCGAACTTCAAGCTCGTGTTCTTTTGGATGGTTGGCCTTGCCCCTTCGAAGTTTTACTCATTCCAACGCATTTGTAAGTATTCTCAAGCCTAACTATCTTTCTTTTTCACCAAAACATAAAGCTCATAATTCTAACTATAAACTATTTCTACAGCCAACTACCACCGTCCCACTCCCACTGACTCAATGGTGGCACATAAGGCAGCTTTGTTCTAACTGCCTTATGGACGGCAATCGCTGTCGTATCTTTTCCATGAAGAGCGACTTCGAGCCTGCGACCTTTTAGAGGAAGGCTAGTCGACAGATGACTCTGCCTACCGCAAATATTTCTGGTGGGAACACGTGCCCCTTCCTACTAACAAGCTTCCCCCCAAGGGGAGGACTTCGAGCTCACGGGCTCACCCTCATCCAGCTCGCCGTGATGACCGTCCCGCTTTGGGAAACGAAGCTCAAGACGAGCCTTCACCAAGCTCGGGTAGTGGAGGTAAAGTTGTGCTTAGCTCCAAAATGTGGTCACCTTCCTTACTTAAGCACAAACTTGATGCCTTAATCCTTTTCCCCGGCCCTAGGGATATCTCTTACGTTTGGTCCTAGGTAGATCATAGGGTGCATAGGTTCGATACTTGGCTAGGCCGGTTTCAAACCATATATAGTCTAAATAAGGTCTGGGACGGGGTCGTCGTTCAATATGGGACCAATATATATAAGTACCTTTCGAGGCTAACCCCTACTTATAGAGAAGGGACTCCCCCAGCATCCTCGAAGGATAGAGGAATTCCTTGGTCGCTGAGCTAAAGCTCGATAGAGAGTACTAGTTAGGTTTCTTTTCTCCTTATTTTTGCTTCTTTTAGTGGCTTAGGCTTGTATACTAAACTTTAATCTGTATGTTTTGCAGACAACATGGACTCTGACCTGGACAACGTGCTCAACCGCCCCGCAGGAGCAAAGGGAAGCAATCACCCAAGTGTGTCTTAAAGAGGAGGGTGTCCCTCCAAAGCCCTGAAGAAAACTGAAGTGATTCCTCCAGCCTCAGCTGTCCAAAATCCAAGCCATGCTGTCGACCCTATACCCGAGGTCAGGGTCTCTACTAAAGTGGAGTTGGCAGTGCCTGTAGACCTTCTGTCTCCGATCTCATCCCCCAAGTGACCTGCATCAGCCCCCAAAAAGCCAGCCCCTACCCTGGACCATCTTCCGTCTATCTCGACCCACGTTCCCGAGTATGTGATTGATTCAGATGCGGGGTCACATGGGATCATCTTGGGCTCGGACGTCTTATCTCGAGTCGGCCAAAGCCTTAGCAACCTCGGAGCTCCCCAATGGCAGTTCCTTACCTTCTACTGCGACACAAACACCATCTTTGACAATAGCAGCGAGCTCTTAACCTCGGTAAGTCATTTTATTTTGGTAATGTTGCCTATACGTACTTACCTTGCATGTTTAATAACCCATTTTCATTTATGTGTACAGGCTTTCGCCACATTTTTTCAACACAACTTCAAATTGAACAACGTGGTCTTAGTGAGCCGGGCCTACGCTCAAGAAGTGAAGGACCTCCAGTTAAAGCTCGCAGATGAGCTCAAGGTCACGACGCTGAAGGTGTCCGAGCTTGAAAAGAAGCTGGAGGCTACCCTAGTGTCTGCCCAAAGGGTGTCCGATCTCGAGGCTATAATGGTCATGACTTTGAAAGAAGTCGAGACCAAGAACTCTGAGATCAAGGAGAAGGACTCCAAAATCAGAGAACTCCATGAGCTTAATGCCACACTGGAGGAGGACAAAAAGGCAACCTTTGATATAATCGAAGGTGGGAAGGCCCACCTTCTTGAGGAGTTCAAGAAGAAAAAAGATCATGTTGTCGACATGGCGATGTACCATATTTGGGTCAACAACCCCAAGCTTAACACTAGTTTCTTGGACACCCTCGAGGCCGATTTTATTGAGATATGGTAGGCTCACCTCGACGAAGAAGACGCCACGGCTGAGATCGAGGAGACAGCTAGAGCCTCCGAAGCTGCTGAAGGGGAGGAACCTGCTCCATGAGGACGAGGTCATGGGCTGCGTATGGCAAAGAAAATTCTCAGCTCAATTTAGAGCTATTTTTTATATAGCAACGTAAATTTTTGATGCAGACAATCTTCTGGCTTGAAAGTTTTTTATGCATTTGATTTTACTTTCAGCTTTTTGTTTTAATATTATGCTTTACATTTCTAAGTCGAAATATTTGAGCATGTTATATTGAAAACATGCTTTTATATTTTTTTATCCATACAAATACATATATATTGGATTTATGCTTGAATTCCAACGCATTCATGCAAATTTTGTTTGAAATATCCATGTTTGACTTCGTCAATGTCAAGGTCGAACCTTACTTTCCCCACATACTTGAAAGTACTTAACTGGCATGTAAGTTGAGTAGTTTAGCTATATCTTGCTTTTCTAGTCACTTTTTCTCATCCTCGAGTAGCTCTTCGAGGTTGTGAGGTCGAAACTAAATTTTGCAAAATTTTCCAACCTCGAGATTGACTTAATTTGTAGTTGGTTAAATTTCTATTCCAACTTTCTTGCTTGTCGATTAGTTTTAGCTGGTTTGTTCCAAACTAATTTAGCTCATGTTTGGTTTGTAATCCATCCACTGATAAATTTTTTCAATCTAGTTAAGTCCAGACAACTTTAGCTCGCGTGTTTGGTTATTACTCCATACACTTTTAGTTCGCGTATTTGGTCATTTTTCCATATACTTTTAGTTTTAACGTCTGGTTAAGTCCAGGTAATTTTAGTGAAATTTTCATGTCGGGTTAATGATCCAGACATTTTTATTCTATGTTATTTATTTTTTCAAACTTATGGTATGATTGTATGCCACTGATGCCCTCTTAATATCCTATGAGTGTGACCATAGGTTATTGAATTAAGAGAGTTTGCAAAAAATACAACATTTAATAAAAAAAAATTGAACAAAACTTAACATTTTATTAAGCAAGCTTGGTTACAACAAAAACATAATTTCCACATTATTGATAATAAGGTCATATATGTTTGCCATTCCAAGCTCGCAAAACCAACTCTCCGTTCAATCTTGCCAATTTATACACCCCATGTCGAATACTAGATTCGATCTGGTACAGTCCTTCCTTGTTAGGTCCGAATACCTTGACAGATGGGTCTCACGTAGCTAAAAATACGCATCGCAGTACCAAGTCTCCCAATCCAAATTTTCTATCTCGAACCCTCTTATTATAGTACCTTGTAGCTCGTTGCTGGTATGCATCATTTTTAAATTGAGCTTCATCTCGTCTTTCTTCAATGAGGTCTAGACTTTCTTCGAGCTGGGATTGGTTCGAGGCCTGATTGTTTGGTGGCTCCGTATTGTAGGAATTTCGACCTCAATAGGCAACATGGCCTCGCACCCATACACTAGGGAGAAGGGAATATGTCCCGTTGAAGTACGAGTTGTGGTTTGATTAGCCCACAAAACTTGAGGTAACTCCTCAGGCCACCTTCCTTTAGCCTCTTCTAACCTTTTCTTTATGGAGCTTTTTAGGGTTTTGTTGACTGCTTCAACTTGATCGTTTGATTAGGGATGGGCGACGGAGGAGAAGCTTTTTATTATCCCATTTTTTTTTTCAGAAATGGGTAAACAGGTCACTGTCGAACTGGGTTCCATTGTCCGACACTATCTTTCTGGGCATCCCATATCGGTAGATGATATTTTTTACCACAAAATCTAAAACTTTTTTCAAAGTAATAGTGGCCAGGGGTTCAGCTTTGGTCCATTTCGTGAAATAATCGATCGCGACCACATCGTACCTTACTCCACCTTTGCCAGTTGGCAATGAGCCTACAAGGTCGATTCCCCATACTGCAAATGGCCATGGGGAGGTCAGCATGTAAGATCGGTAGGTGGAGCTCGTGGAATTGAAGCAAATCGCTGGCATTTATCACATCATTTGACATAATCGAACACGTATGCGTTGGCTGTGGACCAAAAATACCCCTGTCATATCACTTTTTTGGATAGACTATGCCCAATAGTATGATCTCCACAAAATCCTTCATGAATTTCTTCTAAAATTTTCTTCGCCTCGGGTGGAGTTACACATCGGAGTAATGACATAGAATACCCTCTTCGATACAACCTTCCTTCCACAATAGTGTACCTCGGGATCTGATACATCAGCCTCCGAGCCTGGTTTCGGTCTACTGGGAGACCTCCAGTTTCGAGGTCATCGATTATTGGGGTCATCCAGGTAGGTTGTGAGTCGATCATGCATACGTCCTCTTCGTTAGGCTCGCTGATACTCGAGGTCGATAGAAACTCTACCAGGACCACCTTCAATGTCTCGGCCTCGCTGGTTGTAGCAAGCCTGGCCAACGCGTATGTATTTGAATTTTGTTCTCGGGGGACTTGCTTTATAGCATAGAATTCGAACTGTCTGAGCGCAGCTTTTGCTTTCTCTAGGTATGCGGCCATTTTTAGGCCATGAGCCTGATATTCCCCTAAAACTTGGTTGACCACTAGCTAGGAGTCACTATAGCAGTGTATAGCCTTTACTTTGAGTTCTTTGGCTATGTGAAGTCTAGCTAGTAACGCTTCGTACTCAGCCTCATTATTTGATGCTTCAAAGTTGAACCTTAAAGCGGAGTGGAATCAATTTCCTACTGGGGTAATCAGTGTAATGCCTGCCCTTGATCCATTTTTGCTGGAAGATCCGATGACTTAAAGTTTCCACAGCTTGTGGGCTAGGGTTACAACTTCGTCATTTGAAATTCTAGTGCACTCGACAATGAAATCTGCCAGGGCTTGTCCCTTGATGGTCGTTCTTGGGTGGTACGTGATCTCGAATTGTCTGAGTTCGACAACCCACTTTAACAATCTTCCAGATGCCTCTGGTTTGGACAAAACTTGTCATAGTGGCTGGTCAGTTAGCACATGAATAGAGTGTTCTTGGAAATAAGGTCGGAGCTTTCGAGATGAATGTATCAGGCTAAGAGCCAATTTTTCCATCAACGGGTATCTCGATTCTACCCCCAATAACCTTTTTTTGACATAGTATACAGGCTTTTGTACTTTTTTCTCTTCTCGAAAGAGCATTGCATTAATGGTGTGTTCGGTTGTCGCGAGGTATAAATACAAAACCTCTCCCGTGATAGGCTTCGACAAGAATGGTGGTTCGGGGAGGTGCTTCTTAATGTTTTGAAATGTGAGCTCGCACTTCTCTGACCACTCAAATTTTTCCCCCTCTCAAAAGGTTGAAAAAAGGTAGACAACAGTCTGTAGATTTCAATCTTAACCTACTCAATGCCGCTATCCGTCCAGTTAAGCTCTGGACATCCTTGTGCTTCCGAGGTGAGGGAATTTCAATCAATGCCTTAATCTTGTCTGGATTAACTTCTATCCTTCCTGAATTTACTATAAATCCAAGGAACTTTCTCGAAGACACTCCGAACGAGCACTTTTGTGGGTTAAGTTTCATGTTGTACTTTTGAAGTATGGTGAAGCACTCTATGAGATCATCGACATGGTTATCATTATGTTTCGATTTAACTAACATATCGTCAAAATAAACTTCCATGTTATTTCCTTTATGCTCGGCAAACATCATGTTCACTAGCCTTTGGTACGTGGCTCCAGCATTTTTGAGCCCAAAAGGCATGACATTGTAACAGTATAACCCTTTGTCAATCACGAAGCTCATTTGTTCCTGATCTGGTGCATGTATGGCGATATGGATATATCATGTATAAGCATTTATGAATGACATGATGCCATGACCTGCAATGGCATCTACGAGCTGATCTATCCGAGGCAAGGGGAAATAGTCTTTAGGGCATGCCATGTTAAGATTTGAGTAGTCGATACAGGTTCGCCATTTGTCGTTGGGTTTCGAGACCAATACTGGATTGGCAATCCAATCAGGATAAAAGGCATCTCGTATAAATTTATTTGCCTTTAACCTGTCGACCTCCTCCTTGAGAGCCTTATTTCTATCATCATCCAGGAGTCTTCCTTTTTGCTGCTTCGGGGGGAAGCTTTTATCAATATTGAGTGCTTGGCTCATGACATTCGAACTGATTCCTACCATGTCCGAGTGTGACCATACAAACACATCCTGGTTTTCTTTCAAGAAGCAAATTAATTTCTATATTTCCTTTTCAGAAAGGTTCTTACCCACCTTCACCATCTTTGTAACATTTACTACATCGAGCTTTACCTCCTCGAGCTCTTCCAAAGGTCCGAGATTTCCCCTCTCATCGACTCTAGAATCGATATTCTCATCAATTTCAAAAATGACTTTATTTATTTCTTGGATAACTACAAGGGCTTGCGCACTTGTCTGACTTTTCCCTCTTATGGAAATGCTATAACACTCCCTTTCTGCAAGTTGGTCTCCCTTCAGCGTCCCGATGCAACTAGAGGTCGGGAACTTGATGGCCAAATGCCTAACAGACGATATTGCCCCCAGCCCAATCAGGGCGGTTCTCCTGAGCTGTACATTGTAGGCCGATGGGAGGTCCACCACTACCAACTCCATCATCTTGGTTACTGAGACTTGATAGTTTCCCAAGGTTACGAGGAGTTCGATGGATCCCATACAAGCAATCCCTTCTCCCAAAAAATCGTACAACGTTGTTGCACATGCTTTCAAATCGCGAAGCGCGAGTCCCATCTTTTCTATAGTGGCTTTCTAAAGGATACTCACCCAGCTCCCGTTATCAATCAGGACTCGATGTATCCTCTTGTTCGCGAGCTGGAGTGTAATGGCCAGGGGGTCGTTATGAGGAAATTGGACATGTGACGCGTCCTCTCCAGTAAATGTTATGGGTAGAGTCTCAACCCTCTATTGTTTTGGAGCTCACGACTCAAGTTTGTAAGGAGAACTGTCTCCGGTCTTGAGCTCGTTTATGTATCTTTTCTGGGCGTTCTTGCCCAAACCTGCGATATAAGGTCCCCCCAAGATAGTTACTACATCCTCTCCATCAATCGGAGGGGGTCTCTCATCCTCTCGAGCTCAGTAGTTATTGTGTTGGGCAAGCTGTGCAGCTGCTGCCCTTTGACTTGTTGATGCTTTATTGGGATTTTGGTATCAAACGTATTGGCCGAAATATCCCCTCGAGATCAAACCTTCGATCTTGTCCTTTAGTTTCCGACACTCGTCAGTTGTGTGTCCAATGTCTCTATGGAATCTACAGTATTTATTTGAGTCCCTTTTTGCCTTCTGATTCCTCATGGGGTCAGGTCGTCTGAACGGGACCTGGTTTTCATTGGCCAGGTAAATATTCTCCCAAGACTCATTGAGCTCGGTATACGCCTTGTATACTGAGAAGTATTTATCCCCTTTCTTCTTTTTACCTCTATCAGCATCGGGGTTATTCCATTCATTCTGCTTCCTTTTAGAAGGGTTATCCCCAAAGGGTTTTGAAGTTGATGGGGTCACCGAGGTTGAGGCAGAGTTCATGTTTGTCGTTGTAGTTATGGGTGGAGAGGTCATGTTCAGTGCTAACCTCACCTCTTCTACATTGACAAATCTTCGGGCCCTCCGATTGAACTCGGTTAGTGACTTGATAGGTTTCCTTTGTAAATCTTCCCAAAGGGGACTTCTTGGAAAAATACCCACTCTAACGGCCATCAGGTGGCCGCTATCATCGACATTCTGAGCTTGAGCCACTTATAGGATAAACCTCATGACGTAACTCTTTAATGACTCATCTTGCTGTTGTTGGACATTGGTTAAAGCAGAGGCTTCGGGCTTAATGCCAATCATTTCTCTAAATTGCTTCTTAAAGTCTCTAGCTAATTGATCCCAGGACGAGATCGAATGTCTTCTAAACTTCTCAAACCAGTTTTTTGCTGGTCCTGTAAGTATGGCTAGGAACAACATACATCTAAGCTCGTAAACAACATTTCTGGCTCGCATGATGGTGTTGAAAGTATTCAGATTGGGTCTGAGTTTCCATCAAATGGTGGGACATGGGGTATTCTGAATCCCTGAGGAGACATAGTACTGGAGATATGCGGGGCAAAAGGCTCAAGCTCCTCATCGGACTCTTCAACCTTGTCCCTGTTACACTCGTCTTGTAGGAGCCTGAATGCTCTTTCTAATTGGTCAATCCTTTCCTTGACTAAATCCACTGGTGGTCGAGCCTGGATCTGAGGGGGCTGGTTATCGTTGATAAAAACTCCAGCTCCCTGTCTTGGTATAGGATTTTACACTGGCTGCTTACGACCGTTTAGATGGTCACACAGATCAAGGTTTGGGGGATCATCTCGCCCTCGGCTATGGTTTAGGTGATTTCAGAGATCAGGGTGATTCCCTCGATTCCCTGTAGGCCTTGTATCAGTGTTATAAATGCTTACGGACCGAGTGTAATTCGAGCTTTCGCTTACGTAACTTGTAGCCCTCTTTGGAGGCGTGGCTCGGTGATTACGAGGTGGGTCCCCTGCTGGCCTTCTTATTCCAGCAGTTTGTGATCTTGACATTTGGCTTCCCGAAGGCTGAGGAGCTCTGCGATCTCAGGTAGCCTCCCTTTTGTTCCCCTGTACAGGCCTGGCCTATCGGTTTCCATCTCGACTGTCGCTATGAGATGGCCTCCATGGTGCAAGTCGTGGGATCTTTCGAACTGGCGAGGGATGTCTTATTGGTGATGGCGGATGCCATATGGGTGACGGTGGCTGTCTCCCATTGTCGGGCCTAGATGGCCCAGAATTCGCCCAGATAGGCTCTGGGTTGTTTCTGGCAGTATCAGGATTCAGGTTCCGAGCCATTGGAGGGGCTTGGTTATTACCCGTTCCTGTAGGAAATTCTATAGTCGGGTTGACAGTGGCCTCAGCCCAAGTACTCCTCCGGGGCCTTGGCTGATTTGGCTGTGATGCTTGTTTTGCCCTCCTGGCGGCCGTGCTCCAACGGGGGCGTCCTCTTGGCCTCCAGGGAGGTGCCTGGGCGTCAGCTGCCTGTCTGGCTAATTCTTCATTGCATTTTGTCTCCTCTGCCAATTGCTTGCGCAATTGACGATTTTCAAGTTCCACGATAGGAACATATCTTTCAAGGTTGTAGTATAAATCCTCATCAGGCCTAGGAACAAATGGCCCTCGAGTATTAGATGAATCACTCCTCTCCTCAAGGTCCGGGTCTACCATAGGCTGCTTTCCAGGTCGTCGGGGATATTCCTCGGTACGAGGAGTTTTCTCTTCAAGTATCTGGGGGAATGCTCGCCCACTAGTATTATGGTTGTTTGTAGCGGCCATTGATGATTCAGAAGGTTTTTAGACTAAACAGGCTCACGTCTTGTTTAATGGCTATCAATGAAAGCACCAAACTGTTGACGCCGTTTTTCGTCAATTTAGAAATTAAGAGCAATTAAACAAAATACAAAAAGAGACAAAAAATAAAAAGACACGATTTTTACGTGGTTTAGCAGTTAAAATTTTCCTAGTCCACGAGTCGGTGTTATTCACTTTAAGGAATTCTCTCAAAGCTTTATGGAAGCAATTTTACAGAGTCTTCCCCATACAAATTTCTCAGTCCCTACAAATGAATTGTTCCACACTATTTACAGAGTGGTTTATAGAATATCTCCCCTCACATTTCAAGGGAGTTATTATCCAAATCGCAAATTAAATATAATTAAATGCATATAATTGCACAATACGTGCATAAATACCACGATATTCGGGATTTATTAACAGATTACAACCAATCCCTTATATATAGGGATATTCAAACAGTAACTACGTTCACATGTGTCTATTGACCTCGAATGAATGCCTCCGGGATCGATCATCCGCCACAAGCTCATCAACTTGGTTTGCCTTGGTCTTAGCAAGGGTCTTTATCGAGATCATCCCTCCCCGAGCTCATAATTCCTGAGATCAAGTTGTCTTTTCTGATGGTAAAAGATGAACCAGGAGATTTATACAAGTGCTGACTCCCCTTTCATTGTAACTTCAAGCTCGACTTGTAGCCTCGGAACACCTCCGAGCTCACCATTTCCGACGTCGTCATTTTAATACTCAGCGAGACTGTCCTTGATATTCTCATTAATGCTGATTATATGACAAATCTACTTATTTCGAGCTTGCACCTTACGAGCCTAACTTTCGAGATCAAAATTTCCATTCTCGAAATTTGGGTGTAACAATTATCAAAAGCTAACTTTTGGACTACATGTTTTTATCAAAATGTTAAAAATAAAAATTAATAGATTATTTAGTATTATTACTATATATATATATATAGATATTTTTATTTGACATATATTATAATTATTATTAAAATAAGAAAAATAGATAGAATTTTTCTTTGATTAATTAATAGCCAAAATTAGAAAAGTAGAATAAAAAGTGATAAATAATTTAAAATTTATAAATTATTATAAATTATATATGTTGTTAACGTATATTTTTATATTGCATATGGTAATTTATTAGTGTAACTAAATTTTTAATTTTTATTATTATTATGTTACATAGAAAATAGCATAAAATGTTTTTTTCTCAAAAAGAAAAGAAAAAGAGAAACGTACATAAATTTGATATTTTATAGATATTTAGATAATTTAGATATTTTAGTTTTTTTTAATAGTTAACTAATAATCATAAATTTGAAAAAGGAAAATAATAAGTGAAGAGTTTTTAATTATAGATATTATAAATATTTAGATAGTTTAGATATGTTAGCTTTTTTAATAGTTAACAATCATAAATTTAAAAAAGAAGAATTAAAAAATGTTAAAAGTATTGAAAATAGAGTGAGAGCTTTGGAACAATTTTAAAGTGCCACATTATCTCATTAATGCTATTTTTTATATAAATATATAGATTACTATTTTTTTACGGTTTTGGTGTAATTAAATTTATCATGTTATTGTATATATTTAGTATGATTAATATATGTTCGACATATCGTATTTTAATATAAAGAAAAAATATAAAATTGTAGGGTACCAATTTTTTTATTTATTTATTTTTTGATTGTTAAATGTTAGAAATTTTAATTTAAGTATTTGTGTATTTAGTGTTAATTGTATGAATTGAAATTTTATTTGTTTCATTTATTTAAATTATTTTGTGAACTTCGTGCATGAGCTTTGATTGGGTGCATGAGAGTGCATGATTTGTTATGGTGGACTTGTGTACTTGTGTGTGGGCATGTACATAGTATGCATGGTGAGCATGCATTAGATTTCTATGCATATTAGTTTCTCTATTTTTTTTTAAAGAAAAGAAAACTATAAAGAGGGGAAATTCTACAGCACTTGTGTTCACACAAGTTTAAATTTGGAAACTATGAAAGGATCAAAAGAAGGAGAGTAATGTGAGCTACAGAGAAGAGTTGAGTGGGAAAATTTTCATTTATTTGTATTATTTTCCTTGATAGAAATTAAAGGAATATAATGATGGGATATGGATAAGTGAGGTGGAGGATATTTGTCTTGAGATATTTTGGGTAAGTGAGAGAGTTTAATTTGGGAGTGAGAATAGGCCTTGGTGGCCGAGCAGAGAGAGAGAGAGAGAGTGTGTGTGTGTGTAACGTCCTCTTTATCCAGGATCGTTACAATGTGTACTTTAAATAGTGTCAGACTTGCTAATCAAGTCCCTTGGTTATAAATTGTAACTAAGGTTAGTGACAAGGATTAGGGTTAAAAAATTTAGTCAAAATGAAACGTTGACTTTTCATTAAAAATATTTATGTTTATACATGGGATCCCAAATAACATTAAAAGGTTAATACAGTTCAAAAGTCACAAGTCAAGCCGACCTAGGTGGCAAAATAAGGGATACAACCCTAGTTCCTCCAAGATAACCCCGGCCGTGGTGGTCGAGCAGCCACTTATCTACATGCCGCCACCGAAGCTCTCCAACTCATTGCTAGTCCGGCTTCCTTTTTCCCTTACCTGCATCACATAGCACCCATCAGTTGAGGCTCAGGAATAAAACTTAAACATGTGCATGAATAGTAAAAACATATACCAAATACATATCTAGTATGCCCATCAATAATAACCTACTCCTGCATGCATACAATTAGAAATATATGATTATAGGATCATTCTGGGGCCTGGTGCCCTGAATAGATGACCATAGAGTCAATCTGGGGTCCAATGCCCTAGCTAAGTGCCATAGAGTCACCCGGGGCCCTTTGCCCTAGCTTTGAGTAACTAGCCATAGACCTAGTCAAGCGCTTTGTTTCCCAAACGACCATAGGGTCGGCCAATGTAATAGTATGTCCTTGATTAGGCCTAAGCCTCTCGACCAGCGCATAGCACACTATTGTTGCTGTTGACTAATAAGTCAATTCCTTAACCAGATATTCAGATAACCAATCAAACAGATACAAATAAGCATACTTCAGACAATACAAGTATGCATACATATTTATCATATATCTCAATCAATTAAATACAAACACAGTACTAACCATGTTCGTTAATAGGGCTGAGCCCTAATCACACAGATAATGCAATAAGCCTATATCATTTAACAATTATCCGGATACAGAGCATTCAAGCATGCTTAATCAACGATTACAAACATAATCTTAATCATGTTCATTCTCAGGGGACCGCACCCTATTGATAATTATATTTAACAACCGGGCCAAGCCCTAATCACACATATCACATATTGGATGCAGTTTTCTTACCTTAGGTCCGAGTGCAACGTTTAATAAGAACAACCCTCGAGCACAATCTCAGTTTTGAGCCCCCTGCGGTAACGTAGTCACAACCATGATATAGAATCCCATCAATGATGAGCTAATAAAAGCTTATGAACTGAGTCCTAGCCTCAAGGGCATCAAATTTTACTAAACCGGGTAGTAGAATCAATTATGAGCCCTTAGATTTGAGTTCCCGCACTCAAGACCTTCTCGAGGCTCAAAAGCCTTTCAAGCGCCCTAGGCCAAGGCAAAAGATCTGCAGGTCACCCCAAGTCAGGGAGTCCAAGGGCTCTCCTCTAGGCACATGCGCTGCGGTGGGCCCCTACAAGCATTGTGACTCAAAATGGAATTCAGCTCCTCCTTCCCCCATCGTTCGTGAGAGACGCGACACCCCAAGAACAGGGCCACGACTCGACATGAAAACCCAATATTTTCCCTCATTTCTTTAAGCCAAATCTCACCAAAAACACAACCAAACATATTCATAACCCAAAAGCAAAGTTCTTAATCAATTCAGCACTTTAACACAAACAAAACCCAAGCTTAAACTTGACCAAAACCCTACCAAATCTCAAAATTAAGATTTGATTTTTCAAAGCTCTAAAACTTACACTACAACAAAAGCCCATTTCCATAACACAAAATTTTAACACTTTTAAAAAAGAGTTATAATATATATAAGTTTATAAGCATATAGGCGGGACTTAATGTAGTTTGGCGCCTAATTTTCCCCCCAGCCCCAAAATTTTTCACACGGTCCAAAATCATCCTCTCTCCTTCTCTGTCATTATTTACTTCTCTCTCATAATTCAAATCTCTCTTTCTCTTTCTTTTCTTCTTTTTCCTCATCGTTCTCTCTCCTCTCTTTCTCCCACCAGACCTCTCCTTCACTCTTTCTCTCTCTCCTGTCTCTTTGTAGAGCTTGACTGCCACCTTCCCCTACATGCGCCGGCTAGGGATCTTCAGAGGCTGTCGAAGCTTCAACCCACGCGGGCCATCGTCGTATTCCTATTCCTATTCTCTTTTCTTTTTCATTGTATTTACATAGATTTCTTTCTCTCAGGTCTTCTACTTCGACGTCGGCGAGAATAGAAGGAGTTGTTTCCTCAAGGTACTCTCTGCGTTGACCTTATCATCCTTTTTGCCTTTGGCTTTTTCAAACTATGCAGGTATATAAGTACTTTATCATACTGTGTTTATACAAGTCTCTGTACATTCTTACATAATACATATCTATATTTATAAGTGAGCTAGGATTGTTGAATGTGGAGTGTGTGAGCTGTGATTGAGTGAGATGTGAGTATTTTTTGGACTCATTTGGGGGTTTCGATGCCCTAATGGGTTGAATTTCGGGACACCATTGTTAATTTTTTTTTATTATTAGTTTTTTATGTTCTTTAATCTTTGATCTCCATCGTGTATTTGATCTCTTTTCTTTAGTCTTTATACAACTCTGCTATGTAAATTTTTTATTTCTAAATTATTTTCGGAGAAGATTACTTTTGTCAAGTTACAAACACTCACTCATCAGGAGAAGCTTGCTTTCTGGATCAATATCTATAATTCTTGCATGATGAACGTAAATAGATGACCTCATCTAGTACTCATAGCTTCTTTTTGTTTCTTTTATGTATATTTTCAAAAACTGTCATAAGTAAAATAAAAGCACTATTTTACTGTAGGCATTCCTGGACCATGGAATACTAGAGAGTCTTGAAATGGTTGTTTCCCTGATGCAAAAGGTATGGAATATTATAGTATCAAAGTTTTGCTGGATTGTCATTTTCTTGCGGTATAATACATTGTTAATTTTTTCTCTGTATTTATATGTTGGTTGTGGGTTTTCATCTGCAGATGCTATATAAAGTTGTATGATTCCCCTCCAAAGTCAACCACTGAGGAAGACGATGAGATGTCCAAGTTGCCTCCTTCTCAGAAAAAGAAAATGAGGCAAAAATTGAGAAAAGCAGAGGCTCGAGCTAAGAATGTAATGTTTCTGACTTCTGTATCTTTTCGGACCATTCCCCTACATTTATTTTTATCCTAATGTTTAGCATTCTTTTAGGAGGCTGAAGGTAAAAATGAAGAATCCAATGCTAATAGTGTCTCAAGTGATATGCGATAGTTTAACAAATTTGTCTAAAGTGATATGCGATAGTTTAACAAATTTGTTGGCTAAATGTCCATTGCCATGACTTGAGACAATGACAAGTGATATGCGATAGTTCAACAAGGTAAGATTGATTTTTTTTAATATTGATGTTAGTATAAGATATGTGCGGTAGATTACGTGTTCTTATTTCATTTTGATAATAGGGTGTTTTTGGTGCTGTAGATGATGTTGCAATCACTAAGGCTTTGGGGTTGCACAAGAATAAGAAACGTTAATGGGTTATTCTAAAACTTATGCAGATTGTGATGGTGGGCGTGGATTGATAAGCTAAGCTCGGTAATAATAGTTTGTGTTACTAAGCATTTGTCTAGTCTACATTATAGCCCATCCTCTGTTTTCCAACGTGCCCATCACTTGAATATAACAACTTTTTATTTTTTTCTATCTTT
This sequence comes from Humulus lupulus, assembly GCF_963169125.1. Classification (NCBI taxonomy): domain Eukaryota; kingdom Viridiplantae; phylum Streptophyta; class Magnoliopsida; order Rosales; family Cannabaceae; genus Humulus; species Humulus lupulus. The sequence goes on along the minus strand of NC_084801.1, from coordinate 16,622,845 downwards.
AAATCAATCAAATACCTCTTGTATTATTAATTAAGCGTTGTTAGAGTATAGATGCATAAAAAAAGATGTAAAAATACAACTGTCTATGACTACTAATGCTGATATATATATATATTATAACTACTATCCCAAATCCTTTCTTGGAGCTATCAGCTGCTATGCTTCTGCAGCTGATAGCTAGTGATGCCAGTAGTATGTGGCTGATATCTAATTTCTCTCATGTTTGTTTTGAATTTTTGGGTTATTGAATCATTTTTTCTTTGATATTTTTGTGTAAATCTGGGTTTGAATTATTGTGATATGGTCTTGAGTATAGATAGGTGATTATTTTTGAATGGTAATGGATTTGTGATTTTCTTACTATGGTTTTGAATTTGAAATTTGTGAATTGAGAATTTGGATTATTGAAGTTAGTGATTTGTGATACTGATTTTTGTTTGTTAAAAATGAGATTCTAGGTATTTGTTTTAAGCATCAATATGAGTTTTTTTGGTTTTGTGTTGCTTTAATTTAATATAGTTGCTTCAACATGAGTTTTTCAGGGTATTTTAATAGCATGATAAAAGCTTTTGTTACTGGGTATAAGGTGAGGAAGAAGAACCAAAAGATCAATGGAAGGGAAGTAGAAGAAGAAAGAAAAGAAAGAAGGGGAAAGAGAGATATCGGGTAAAAAAAATCAGTTTTGATTTTTGTAATTAATTATATTTGTTTATGCTTTATTATAATCCTTATGATTATACAATAAAAAAGTTTCCACTTGATTTATTATATTACTAATTTGCCATATTGTTTTGGTAAATGTCTAATATTGGAGTTTTCTATTGGTGTTAGACTTTGCTTTAGTCTTGGTAACAAAATATTTTAGCACATGTAATTGAACTGAATTTAATAATTGTTAATTATGAATTGAACAGGCCAAACCAATATTGAAACAAGGAGAAATTGAAAAACTGATTGATCCAAAGCTGGGAGGGGCCTATGATGTTACTCAGCTGAAAATACTTGCCTTTGCTGCATCACTTTGCATAAGGTCACTCACAAAATGGTGGCCTACCATCACCAAGGTATTAAAAAAACCCTTTTAATGACATACCATATATCTATATGTATGTATATATATTATACTAATACTATAATAAACCTCTGCTAAATGGTATTTAAAAAATTATGATTCATATCAATAGAATAGCAAAACTTGTTTCTTATTCTTGCATGGTATCTGTCTAGGCCATTGTTGAGTGGAAATGATATTATATTATATATATAACTTTGGTTCTAATCTTCTGAGATGCTTTCCTTATTAATATGGTTATATTATTTTTATAAATGGAAATGAATAAGAATATGTATAACTTTGTCAATAAACTATTTTCTCGTGGAGGAATATCATGGGTTTATCTTAGACTACATATATTGTGCCACATGTTAATACAATAGCCTTTAGTTGACTGACCTGGCCAGTAAGCTACACATAGTTTTTTTTTTCAGTGTTTCCTCATCCCATTTTTGCAGTTAAGTTGCTCTGTAGGTTTCTGTTTTGGTTTTTGATTTTTTGCGGTGCTTTAATTATGCACTTTGGCATTGTTTGGGGATACTAGTGACTCAATGAAGAACCCCTTGTAACCAGCTAGTGTTGGTAAAGACTTGCTTTTTAAAGTTTGATCATGCCTTTGCATTTTCATCTTAAAAACTATTCAGAGTTGCTTCTTAGAACATGATGATACATTTGTGGTAATAATCTCATTATGTTCTTTTTCTTAGTAAATTCTTTTCTCTTTTGTTTTTCTCTTCAAATTCTATAAATGAATTATAGACTTGTACATAATTTGATTTTGATCAAAATTATGCTCAATTTGTTTGATCAAATGCTTACATGGAAATTATGAGTAAGTCTTTTTTTTTTTTTTATCATTATGGCTCTTCATATATCTTTCCAGTTATGAAAGTGGTAATTAATTTTATATTTATTTATTTGTCTAATATTATCTTTATTATTTATATTTTTAAAATAAATTTGAGAGTGATCTGACTTTTTAAGAAAATCACAGAAATGTGATATTTGGAAGGTCTCTAAGTTGCGTCAAATTTTTTTGGGGTTTGTTTAGATCTTAGGACATGGGTTTTTTATTTTATAATACCACTTTATGTCCTTTTCGCTTGTTAGGAAATATTTAGAGTTAGCAACTAAAGATGACCCATCCTAGTACATAAATATAACTTCAGATAATCTTCCTTTACAGTATGCCAAAATCAAAGGCAGAGGCTTTTGGTAATTGGAATGATGGTGGGAACCAAGATATAGAAACATTTTAAAGTTAGATACTTATAGTCTAAAGAAGAAGAAACTAAAGAAAGCATTAATATTCATGTACAAAGTCATTTGTTATCATAAGACATTTTACTACCCAAAAAGATAACAACTCAGTAACATGGCCCTAGCCATTTACAGTCACATATTGGCCTATGGTTTGAATTTGGTCTTCTTGTCTTATATAACTGAACTATTCACGAACAATATCATCAATTCATTTTCTTTCTTATGCTATAAATGTTCAATTTTAGTGATTCTGTTTTTATATGAGTTGCATGACACGACTTTGTTTCAATGTTTCTGGTTTTAAAGAATTGTCCATCTGAGCATTACACACTCTAATATCAATACCTCATGATTAGCACTATCTGCAACTTTTGAGGCTTAAATTATACTTGAAATTTATCTTTGTTATATTACAGCTTTATTTAACTTTTGAGGCTTAAGTTAAAAAAATTGATGAGAAATAAAGAGACTCTAGTTTGTTACAGTAGATGATCTATAAAAATAAAGGGCGCTCCCTATCTTTCTGTGCTATTGGGGGCTATTGTTTCTCATCATTTTTCAGTTTTTGGTAGAGGAACTTGAAAATATGACTTGCATATCTAAGGCTTTTCCAATATATATTGAAAATTTCTGGACCTTCCTTTCTATTGAAAATTGTACAATATATATTCTTTCATTTCTATTTAAAATTGGGCATGAATATACTGTTTTTCTATGTTTGCATATTTTAGGACCTTGATCAAGACTCCAAATGCAGTTCACGGATAAGGCTATGGACGGGGTTGGAGGGCTCGGGCTTGCAGAGGGTCGTGGATGGCTTGGTCTCACGGAGAGGTCATGGGTCAAAACTTGAAAAGCAGGAAAACCTCGCTGAACCCATTATTTTCATGTTGCTGGTATGCTTTATAAATTTCTGGCTGTCTTTGTTCGTGTGATGTCTAAATAAACACAAGTGTGAAAAGTACAAAGTATATTTGATTAAATATTTGCACTCTAGTCATGTTGACTGTGATATAAAAAATGGGGAGTCTTATGCAGGATTAAATCATGTAGAGTCCAAGAACTTTACTTAGCTAATTGTTTAGTAGTATTATAGTATGTATAGTATTATCTTTGTTACTGTGGATTTTTGGTTCAGACCGGGAATTATTTGGATACTCATAGTAGTACTTGTAGATTTTCTAAGTTTAACCTATAGTTTAAGAATATTAATTTTAACCTAAGGTTGATTAATATGACTGATATTAAGGAATATATTTATTGTACTATAAGGTTTAGATATCAACCAATAGGATTTTAAGCACATGTTATGAATGGTGATTAAGGATTAAGTATTTTTGAGGATTAAATTTAATAAGGAGTAAAATTTGAATGTTATAGGGTTAGTCAGCAGCTTTGAATACGTTGAGGGCTTAGTCAAGGCTGTTTACTCCATTCAAACTTAGCTAAAATTGTGTAATTTCGTGTTTAAATATTCAGCGTGTGCCGATATATCGCAGCTATAGGGGGCGATATGTCGCAGCACGTAGATACGGAAAACACGAAACGATGCACGGTCGCCTCGGGCATACTGGCCCAGGCGATATATCGCCTACAGGGGGCGATATATCGCCTCCTTCAGCATATGTTCAAATGTTTTTGAATTCTTTTCCTTTCAGCCATTCAAACTCCTTCATAAGTCCAGCATCTTTTGAACGAGTCTTCAGCCTCTGCTGAACGATTATTCAAATTATTTTCACCTAAAAAGCCATTATTTTTATTCAAGTAAAATCAAGATACTTTCATTCCCAAACTCTATAAATAGAACCTAGTACCCAGCCATTATTCACCTTTTGCTCTAAGTTCAGAAGCTGCAAGTGCTAGGAGAGTGTGAGAGTTAAACACTTGGGTGGGAAAGTCATAAGCTTAATCATCTTTAGCTTATCAAACACTTTGGGAAGTAAGGTTCTTTAGTATTTCGGTTGTGGTTAGATTGGTCTTGCGAGTCTTTGAGGTAAACCCGAAACTCTATTTCATTTGTTTCATGTTATTTTCTTTCTCAAAGCCTTCTACTCAGTCCCCTAACCTCATTCTTATTTTGGTTAGGGAATCCAAGTTCTTAAGCACATAAGTTGTGGAGTATTCCAAAAGTCCCAACTCAGTCCATCATATCCCGGTAACTTTGGTTAGGAAAATAGGATAGAATCTATATGTGTATTGCTTATGTGTTATGTTATGAAATATGATATGTTATGAATATGTTATGAATGTGTATGTCTGTAGGCTTGGGCTTATGCCCTATTTGACTAACAAGACCCCAAAAAGATTATGGGCATATGCTTACTTAGCTAGTAGGACCCCACTAATCTCATGGGCATAAGCTTGTTTAGTCTATGGGACCCCAAGTAATAATGGCCATTATAATAAGTGTATGTATTAAGTGTTATGATATGTCTTTACGTTTATTATGAAATTTATGTGTATGACTATGTGTTAGATTTTCCTTGCTGGGCATTAGGCTTATTCCTTTTTGTTTTATGTGCAGGAAAATAGCTTTAGAGGCGGTAAGATTCGTGACGCTTAGAGGATGTGTATCGATGGTGAATGGAGTCAAGGGGCCGAGCGTTATTCGATTCGAGGATGTAGTCTCATTTTATCTTTTATGGTTTTACATGTATTTTCCGCATTTTCTATGTAACTCTTTTCACTTTAAGTTATTTTTGTTTTAAAGACAATGGGTACCCATATCCTACTTATTTTTATGAAATTAACCTTTGTTTCTACAAATTTATAATAAATTATGGTATTTTCGCAAATGTATGTTTTAGTAAGAATTTGTATGTATAGTTTGATAATGGTCCAAGAGTCTAGATTAGTGGGTCATTACAAATCAATACTTAGAGTTCTCAACTGTAACTTTAATGAAATTTATTTGGAAAAAAAAAGATGAAATTTTTAGCTGTTGTATTCAATTTTGATCCACTTAGAGAAAACCTAAATATTGAATTCTTATAACTATTTGTTGGAGTTTGCATATCCTGTTATTACTTTGTATACGATTTTCTCTATTTATTAAAGTTACTCTCTTGCATCTCTTGTTTATAATCAACTTTTTTTTTCTATCTCTTCCCTTAGAACACTAGGCAATATATATATATAATAATCACTTAGTATGCCTAGTACATTTCTTATAATCCTATTGGACATATATTCAGCCAATAATAATAGGCCTAATTAGTAACTAGTTCTTTTTATTTTTTATGGAATAATTAAACCTCAAAGAAGGCCTAATATTCTTATCATCTGTCTTGTTATAAGTAGTTGTGTGTCACGATAAAACTTTGTTATTGCACTAGTTCTTTGTCACTCACTGAATTAGCTTACATAACTAACTCTTGAACTCTCTTTAAACAATCTTCACAGTTGCTACTTTATCATGCCATTAATGGAAGATTTATTTAATTCTTCCTATTCCAATGTCCAAGTAATTCTTGAACTTTGAGAGAGTTGGAGATTTTTCAGAATAAATATCTGTTGTATGAACTTACTTATGTCAATATGATCTTCTGCTTTAGTGGCAGCTATGATTAAGGCAGTGAAAACATTTGATAACTACTGAATTTAAATTGGATTGATTCTCAGATTGAAGATTGCATTCCCCAGTTTTAACCTGTTCCTGAATTTTGGTTTTAGTCTCTCTAGCTCTTAATCTCCATCTCTCAGAACTATAGTACTAAATTTCTAATTCAGATTATTTAGGAACCAGTTGTAATGATAGTAGAATTCTTCTATGGTGTATAATTTCATTAAACTTCTGTTGATGAAGAAGTTTATCAAAATTATACACCATATAAGTTTAGCAAGCCATGAGAGTAGAATGAGCAAAAAAATAAAAATAAAAATGCAGTTTTATATTAAACAAAGAAAGCTGATAATGATAGTTATGTAATGCTCACCTTGATAAAGCTGGGCTGAATTCTAATACTTTCATCTTAATACAGTTGATAATTATCTATTTAAGGTTAAATAGTATTTGCTATGATATTCTTTCTTCTACCAATGAGTTTGAACAATACAATTTAATTTAAACAATTTAATTTTTTTATTTTGTCGTTCTGTAATGCATTTTTGCATTGTTCTATTGCAGAATCTTTGAGATTTTGTCTAAACTTATTGTGATGTGCATTATAAGTGTATCCCATCAAGCCAATATATTTGATGATCTTGGTATTTATATATTACATTTGTAATGATGTAATCCATGTAGTTGGAATAGAAGGGACTACTTCTCCTGTAACTAGTTAGTGCCAAAGAGCCTTGTCCAAATGGTCATTTTGAATTTTCCTGTAACATGCTTTAATACCTTATTGATTGCTTGGCAGACTTTGAGCTTTAATTGACCTATTTCTTGTACTTGATTTATTTCTCTACTCTGTTTGCAGAGGCAAAATCTGGTCAAAGGGAATATGCAACTCTTTTCAGCGGAACAACAGAGAAGTCAAGCTCTGGAAGCTCATGCTGCTGCTTTTGCACAATTTAAAGTGCGTAAATTAACTTTTCCCTCTCTTTATCTCTCTTAACCATACATTATCTTATTCTAGTTCAATGATATTTTATCATCCATTAATTATCTCGTGCTTTTTTTCAGAAGTTTTTACATGTTATGACTACTTGTCTATCCGTAGCCATAGTAAATTTATTTTCATTTAAAAATGGATTTGTAAATTTGATTATTTTACTTTTGAGAATAACTTGTGTGTTTCATATTTATTTCTGGTTTGAGTTTACTAATTATTTTTCATAAACACATGTTTGCATAATAATCTATGAAGTTTTTTCTGATTCTCTTGATGTGATCATGTGTGCATAGAATCTGTTTGATTAAATTCCTGAATGACTTGTATTTTCTTTAACACATTGCTTCATCCTTCCTAGTAGTACACATTGCTGCTCTGTTAAGTCCATACCTCATTTGATGCACTTGCTGTTTTTTTTTAATGGACATTTGATGTCTGTTAAAATAGTTAAGATAAAAGTGTGTTGGCTTGGTGTGATTATGTGTAAATTTCCCTGTCAATTTACTTCAGGAACTTTCATATCTTATAAAAATTATCTATACATATGCATACACACTTTCAAAACTTGCAAGCCTACTGGTACACATTATGCATTTTGGCCACTTTACAGTAAGTTAAAGTCACTAATTCTTATTGCAGAGCTTGGTGATTTGTCATTTATTACAACTATTTTTTTTCTAGTTTTGTTGATTAATGACTTTCATAGTTTCTTCTTTGGTTTTGTAAGATTTCTTGCTAAATTATGATTGATTTGGAATTTCCAATCAACGTGTTTTATGTTTTTTTCATGACTGTTCTTTGGGTGGCCATTATTTCTATCGCAATGGTGGTTTCATGCCATTTTATTGAATTGTGATATTTGCCTGACAATGTCTTCTTCTTTTTGAATGTTTACAAGTAAAATGTGCTAGAATCATGTATGTTTCTTTTACTTATTATTATAACTTTTTTTGCCTTTTTTATTTATTTGTTTGTTCTTTACTTGTGGTTTAATAATATAGACTTGTGCTCGGTTTTAATTTCTCTATAGTTCATTCTAGTTAACTAGGAGAAGTGGTATTAGTGATGTGACTCCATGGATTTTGGTATTGTGAAGTAGAACAAGTCAATATTTACAGTAAGTTAAAGTCACTAATTCTTATTGTAGAGCTAAAACAATGACATTATTTTGGACCTTTATAGTCTGTTTAATAAAGTATGTAATTGTCTGTTCAGTGATCCTCCCCCCTCCAAAAAAATAGAACTCTGAATGAATAAAGTCTGTCTAGTCAACTTATTTGGTTTAAGTGTGAAAGTGTATCTGTTAGTAATTTTTTTTTTATCAATGCTTTATTTGTGCTATTTATTTTCTCTTACAGGTTGGTGGAGGTTATCTATTTGGGTTGCCTTTGGGGTTCGTTGTTGATTCTATTGGTGCAACAATTAGTGCTACAGCTGCATTTATTCTTGGTAGAACACTGAGTATTGTAGGCCATAGTTTTCTTTAAGGACAATTAATTTTTTAATTTTCTTTAACTAGATTTAAGATGCTTGCAAGTTGAAAGTGCTTGTCATATATTAGACCATAAAAATAGAACTCTGAATGAATAAAGTCTGTCTAGTCAACTTATTTGGTTTAAGTGTGAAAGTGTATCTATTAGTATTTTTTTTTTCTATCAATGCTTTATTTGTGCTATTTATTTTCTCTTACAGCTTGGTGGAGGTTATCTATTTGGGTTGCCTTTGGGGTTCGTTGCTGATTCTATTGGTGCAACAATTGGTGCTACAGCTGCATTTATTCTTGGTAGAACAGTGAGTATTGTAGACCATAGTTTTCTTTAAGGACAATTAATTTTTTAATTTTCTTTAACTAGATTTAAGATGCTTGCAAGTTGAAAGTGCTTGTCATATATTAGACCATATTTTTCCTCATTTATTGTGTTTAGTTTTAATATTTGATTATAGATGCTTGCCTTATATTGAGCTCTATGCAAGTAGGATATGATCTTCTGATCCAAACCGATAGTAATTCAATCTAGAAGTTAGTTGTACCAAACTAGTTTTTTAAGCTGTTGGTCTCGACAGAGTTGTTAATTAGTTGTGGTGCTTAAGTATAGATGACTGTCCAGTATATAATATAAAATATTCAAAAGCAGCATGCTCAAGTGGTAGATTAAGTAAATCTTGCTGTCTAGGTTATGGAATCTCATTAATTATAAATTAAAATTGTTACTATGTCAAAGGAATTAAAATACACATTGTGGAATGTGTGTTCAGTATATAATATAAAATATATGCTCAAGTGGCAGGTTAAGTGTGAGTAAGGGCGTAGTAATTTTGTTTCTTATGTGTATTGTTTAGGCTCCTCCAGTTTATCTACCAGAAAGGAACTTGCCTCCACCTCCTGCATATGTGATGAACAACCTGGTGACTGAAACCAATATGTATCAACACCATCCACCCCAGAAATTGATATTCCCTATTATGTTTGGTTCTTGTGGGCTTCTTACTTAGGGATAGTTCAAAAGTGTTCTTCTTTGTATTTTTTTGATCTGAAAGCATGTTGTATAAACTTTATTGCATGGTCTTCTCTTGATGATGCCTTGTCTTTTGTTTTTATAATTATTTTTTCGTTGTAACAAAAGTTGTCTTTGAGTTGTTCCTTGAGTCACTGCCATGTGCATCTTGTTCAATACATTCAGTGACTTGAAGGTATGTCCTTGTTTGACTTCAGTTGATTAGTGAATAATATTGTAAAGTTTGGCAAAAATGCAGATTGATACCACTAGTAATTTTGCTGACTTTGAACTTCTCTTTTGCAAAAATGCAAAAATGCAGACATATGAGTAAATTGAGTTATTATTGTAGCTTTTTTTTAATCAGCTTTGGCTGACCTCCAGTTTTGGGCTTTTGTTTTGCTTGTTTCTTAGTTTTAGCTCTCGGACTTGGAAATTGTGATAATCAAGCCGTGACCCAATTTTTGTTTAAATCCTTTGATGCTTTCCTCATATTAATCTAGATTTTAGGATTCTCATCTTTTTTTAATAGCTGAAAGATTTCATAATTTGTAATTTACTGTCGTAAGATTTTCTGGTTGTGTTATGCTTCAATGAACTTTGATTTATAATATAATGGAAGAACTTTATTAGAGGCTGAAATCAGACACAAGATGATCTGAACCTCATTTGATAAACTAAAGTTAATACATGATTTTTCTGCTTCTTTGGCACAATTATAGACACCATTTTATTATTTTTTCCAATTCGAAATGTTGATTTTATAGATAATAGAATTGAATCTTAGGGTGACTTGTGATCAACAAGTTGCTTGAAACTGATCTACAAGAGTTGTTGCTGTTCTTTTACTTTTAGCTGCTGCTCTTCTTTGTGTGTACGAACTTTGTGTTGTGTATGTTATAGCTGGTTCAGCAATTGCGTATCAGCAATTGCCTTAGCAATTAACCTACTCTTTATATGTAGAATGGTGTTTAATGGTACATGCAGTTCTGTTGTCTGAAGTTTTGGTCATTTGTTTCTATGTTTTCTGCCTTTACAATAGCAATTGAATCTATTATGTGCAAGATTTATAGTTTGCCACCTATTATGTGCCACAGAAAATCTGTTTCTTATTGCAAAGTTTTAATATTGATATTTCTTTCCATGCTTATTTTTGCATGACTAGAGCTAATTTTCAGATTAAGCATGCCTAGCATCTTACACCTGGGACTGCAAACCGATTTGGTGAACAAGGGATTATTGCTTCAATACAGGTTCATCACAGCTCTCTATTGCACTCTAGTAACATACTGTAACATTTAAGGTTGATTTTTTAATTAAATGTTGGTTTCTGTGTGTGATACTAGATATGCATTTTTTTTTTAAGAAACTACATAATTTAACAATGAAGTGTAGATAATCACTACAACCAAGTGAAGTAATTGTCACTTAAGGTTCTTATTTTAATACTTTTCCATAAAACTTGTGTAGAATTTGGAAATATCTTGTCTTGAAAAGAATTTGGATATGAGACTCGGTGTAGTCACCAAAGAAACTAAACCTTGGTCTAACTGTAAATCTTCTATATATCATATTAACTGAAAATCTAGCTTTCTAGAGACTACCGAGATATTGATTACGGCTAAATTATTCATGCTATATTATAGGAAGATGACATGCTATTTAACTGAAACTAATCTAGAATTCTAATGAACACTTAGAATCTTATGCAACTGGGATATCTAACTGAAACTATTCTAGATTTCTGATGTTTTGACAATACTAATTAACTAAAAGCTTCTGCAGCAATACCTGCTAGGCTGTGTGTTTTGCTTTAATGGGCATTGAGTGTGGTAAATACTGTTCTTTTCCTGTGTACTGTGTTATGTTTGTTTCTTGCCACGTTAATGCTCTTGTCTCTTATCGTTTGCCAAGGGTTGTTGAGATCATCTGCACTTTGGTCAGGAAATTATCTCCTAATCCTAATAGTGCTGCTATAATGGCCATGGGTGTTAACATCTTGGCAAAGAGATTGAAATGGTAAGCTAATCATAGTTGAGTTGCTCATTTTAGTTTGAAACTTTATGAAGTTAAGAATAAGTTTTATACAACAATGCTTATGGTTTAAGACAATTAAAAAAAAAAATTGCACTCTATATGTTTTATATATTTCTCTAAAATGGCTGGATCCTTTTTCAAATTGGGGTTCTTGATTGAGTTTCTATCCCATGCTACCATTGTTGGGTTCATGGGAGGAGCTATCATTACAATTTCCCTTCAGCAGCTCAAAGGATTGCTTGGCATAAAAAACAATGTCACAAAGAAGACAGATATTGTCTCTGTTTTGCGCTCAGTGTTTAATTCAACCCACCATGTTGTAATATGATTTCTTAAGCCTAGACTAGTAGACTAAATATTGTAATTACATTTGAGTAATTAATAAAAATCTATTTATGTTACCTTATTTGGCTTCAACTTTCATATTTGTTTTCCTAGTTTTGTGCAAGTAAAAAAAAATTATGTTTCTCTAAGCTAATATAGCACAAGTGTTATACTAAAGTGTAGTATAACACAAATAATGTGTTATACTAAAGTGTAGTATAACACAAATAATGTGTTATACTAAAGTGTAGTATAACACAAAAAAAATGTTATACTAAAGTGTAATATAACACAAAAAAAATGTTATACTAAAGTATAGTATAACACAAAAAAAGTGTTATACTAAAGTGTAGTATAACACAAAAAAAAGTGTTATATAATCGACTATAAATAACATAATTCAACACTTATCTATATATAAAATAACACAGAAATTGTGTTATCGTTGACAGTACAATAACACATCTGTAAAACACTGATAAAGTGTTATGTAAAGTACCCTGACCTATGATAACAGTCGATCTTAAAACATCAGAAAGTGTTATCGTATGTTTTCATAACACATTTTCGGTGTTATTAAAAGCATTTTTTCTTGTAGTGTTAACTAAAACCAGCAAAAACACAGATAATTGAAGCTATGAATTGATACTTCTGCTACTCAAAGTGATGCTAAGCTTTCTCCCAAGCAATCTCAAGCCTATGCTAGCTTCGATTCCCCTTAGACCGCAAGGAAATTCAAGGATTGAGAGAGAGAGAGAGAGAGAGAGAGAGAGAGAGGGAGTATACACAAGAGGGAGAGAGAGTGAGTGTTGAGATAGTTTGTTGAGCGTTTTTTTTCTTTCTGTTTTGTGTGGTTTGCTAGGTTCAAGTAAACTTAAGCAAATCTCGAGGCTCGCGGTACCAAAAAATGCCCCCGAGGGAAAATGGTCAAAAACCCAAATTTCCATCCTAATCTCACTAACTCTAGACATATCCTCAAATATTTATTATCATTACCCGATATCCCAATAATGTACTAAATACCCAAAATACCTATTGACTCACCCCGAGTCAGGTATTTGGTCCCATTTTGACTCTTCCACTAACTTGCTCTTTAGGATCGCCTTGTGTCGAGTGACCCAAATATATCCACATAATAATGTGGTCTCACACATATATGCACATATATTCCAAACATACCCATAACTGGCCAAATTATGAAAATTTCCCTTCTAATAAGAAACTGGCCCACATGCATATTTAATACACCTAAACATGCATATATAGTCATATTATAATATAACTCACATAATCATATAATGATACACACATATATATATATCAACATAAACACATATTTCATTATTAAATCACATATATTCAAATAATTTTCCATAATTTTTCATCGTTGCCCCCTAATCAATGCCCTAAGCCTTACTAGGTAATTTGAGGCGTCACAGAGAGGGAGATTAAGGGTGGTCGGCCATGAAAAGGGGGAAGTTTCCTTTTTTCTTTCAAAAACAAAATATTGATTGAGGGAATTGAGGGAAAGATAGGGGTTTTATATTGGGAATTTCACATTCACATCAGGCTAGGTTTTCTACTCCTAGGGTAAGTTAAAATGCAAACCAATGAGCCTTGAGACTCATTGGTGGCCAACGACATAGAGGGAGGTAGAGAGAAAGAGACAGCACTAAATAGATAAAGAGAGAGAGAGAGAGAGAGAGAGAGAGAGAGAGAGAGAGAGAAAGAGAAAGAAAAAGAGAAAAAAAGGAGAAGAAAGAACGAATCCCTAGGTCTAATTTGATCTTCGTTTTCAGTTTTTGATCCTCTAAGTATATGTAAACAAATCTTGGTGTTGTAATAATGAAATAATACAAATTGGACACTAGAAAATGTCATGTAGGTTTTGGCCAAGGCCTTGTTCTTGAAGTTTATGCTTTTTTTTTAATGGTTTAATTATTGGTGCATGCTAATTGAATTTTGGAATGCATGAAACTATAGAAGCATGTGAGGTTAATAGGTTAAAATGAATATGAACATATTTAACTAAAATAATACTTGCTAACTTTTGGTTTATATCTTGTGGTAATTCTCAAATAAATTAAAAGAGAACAATCTATGTCATAAAATTCGTATTTTAGATAAGTAAAATGATCATTTTCACATTTTAATTATGCATTTTTCTTCAAAAAAATACATGCAGATTTTTATTGTTTATAGATTGAGAAAAATTATTTTTGAAAGATGTTCAGAAATTGGTTTATTAAAAATGTGGGTATTTTTAGTCTTTTTACCAACCTTTAGGTAATTATAAAATAATATGAATTTTGTGACCTAGAAATTTTATTTTCTTTAAAGGGTTGATTTATGTCAAATTTTCTTTGGTGCTATTTATTTAATTTTGCCAAATTAAAAAGAATAATTTTATGAAAATAATTAATTTTTCAAGTTATTATTTTATGAGAAATTATAATATTGTCACATTTTTAATAATAAGTCAAATTACTATTTGGTGCAATTATGGCGAAAATAAAATAACTTTTTGAAATAAAAATTTGATTGACATTTTATGATTTTAAAGAAGTAATATTGTATTATTCAAGTTGGTAAATTATGCATGTTTGCTGAATTTTATGAAATTGACAAGAAATAAAGGAATAAATTTACCGACTTTAAAGAGCGTTTTAAGAACCGTTTCACGTATACACGTTATATGCAAGCTTATTTTTACATTCAATTATATGTCATTTAATTAAATGCATGATTCTTGTTTTGAAAACATTGAGGATCTACTAGTACAACTTGTGACACATGTTCATAGTCCATGCACACGAGGGGGCATATTTGTAAGGTGTGTTTTGTTTTATTTGATATTAAGACAAGTATTTGATTGAATTTTCTAGGCATTGTGAAAGTCATCCCATATTCTATAAGGTTGGAGTGAGGTGAGGAAATTAGATATTACTTATTATTTTATTGCTATACTATTGCTAATGTTTTATGATAATGTATATGTTTGTGTGACTGATGTCAAGGTTACAACATAAAGGGTAGACATCCTCAAGAGTGACAGGGTGTCATGAATGTTATTTTATGAATGAAGGGAAGTTAGCTAGAATTCTGTTTTGTTTCTTAATGGACTCTAGAAATGAGATATGTATGGATTTGTTTGTGTTTGCTTAACCTAGTGCTGCAACAATATATAGGCAGACGTGCCTAAAGTATGGACAATAAGGGTTCCAGGCGTGACGTATTGCGACATAACACACCTCCAAGGGCCATTTTGTATGTATGAGCATGCATTGTTGGTTCTTGATCGTTAGTTAAGTCTTGCACCAACTAACCTCAGGGGTAGGAGGATGATACTTTTGTAATTATGTATATGTCTCCTAGGCGAAATCATATATTTTCCTGGGAAGACTTTCTTTCGTTAGAATGCTCCTTAAAGGGAGGTGACCTGGTGAATTAGTAAAAGCACCATGGTGACCAGCAGATAGAGGCTTAAGTTTTGTACTCATTGCCCTATCAAGACCATATATGAATAAAACGATGTTTATCCATGACTCATTGTGTATGCTTTCTTTATGGTCTATGTGTTGCTTGCTGTTTGTTGTCTTTGTTGGGTCATCACGTGTCACTTGCCTATGTTGTATGCTCTAGTTGTTGTGTGGGATGTTATCTTTGGATGGTTTTCTTTGTGCTTGCTCATGTTTTGTTATTGCCCTTACATTCATGAGACTTCTTTCGTGGCTAACCGTTGGGCTTGTTTGCCGCAGGTGGTGAGTTTTAGGCTGACTTGCTAGTTGAGTGTGCTAACAAGTGTTGCACATTCCGTCAATCCAAGGAGTCAATTTGGCGGCCCGTGACACCTGGTAAAACATGGGCAATAAGGGTGTTATGTAAGTGACAAAAAAGACAGTCACATGTGATCATTGGACAATAGAGGTGTCATGATCTTATGTTGTATGTTTATGTTGCTGATCTTTGGACAATAGGGTTGTCATGATCTTATGTTGTATGTTTATGTTGCTGATCATTGGACAATAGAGGTGTCATGATCTTATGTTGTATGCTTATGCCTGTGTTGCAAATGATTTTATGTGGAATGCTTATCATGTAATCTTGGACAATAAGGGTACCATGATCTTATGATATATGATTATGTTTATAATTGTATATTTATGAACATGATCTTATGATATATGATTATTCTTATGATTGTATATTTATGAATATGATCTATGATGTATAAACTTAGGTTGTATATTTAAGAATATGAACTTAAAGTGTACGATATGATTACTTTGCCTATAATATTATGTTTATTATTATTATCTAGTGATGTACAATTATGTTTACGCTGCAAATAATCTTAGGTTTATGATTATGACCTACCTTGTAAATGATTTATATAGAATAGTATTTACAAATTTCACTTATGCTTTTATAATTGTAATTAATTTCCTTCTTTGTTTGCACTTCTTTATTGAGATTTTAGCTCATCCCTTTAATTTCCCCTTTTCAGGTAGATGATAGGCTCTATTTGGCACGTATGGTGATGTGGGGCGTTCCATAGTCTAAGTATGTATGTCGTGGAGTGCGAAAAATGATCTAAAAACACCAATGAAAGTTTTAAAAGTTGATTATGTTAAATATAATCTTAGTGGGACCTTGCTATTTTATTTTAAAATTGCATGTAAGACTTTATATTTTTTTTAACAATTGGGCCCATAATGCACGTTTTAATAATGTTTGTTGAACTTTTTAAACAATTGCGGTATTTTTCTATATAAGTATCAATTAGTAATCGTTTGCAAAAGATAGTAGAAAATGACGTTTTTTCAAAAATAATATTTTTAAATTTTTAAAATCAAATTTAAAAAAATCTAAACGGTTAAAACATATAAAAAACTTGAAATAAATTATTTTCTATGAAAAATTCCGAATAAATAATACCCAGTATTTGAAGTAACTCCATACAATTATCAATCATAATGTATTCATAAAAATCTAATAAAATTCATCTAAAAATAATAACAATAATAACTAAAAGAAAGGGTAGTATATGATAATTCCTAATATTTGTTGTAAAATCCTTAAAAAAGGGCTCAATTTTCGTCATTATTGTTTGGTGAATTGAGCATGAGCTGAGATTGGAGTTGATGGTCAAGAGATGAGTCATGTAGCGCATCAATTTGGTTTAGTTGCATCAGTTGCCCATTCAAATTGGTGTTATTATTGTTGCTTTCGCAAGCGCCATCAGTAGCAGCGACACTGGAAGAGCCACCACCACCACCACGATTGAAGATACTGCCAGCCATTAGCATCTGACTATTGTAATGTTCCATCATGTCGGGATTCACCATGGGTCCAAAGGGGCCACCCTCCCCAATATAATCAAACGTGATGTTGCTGATCATTTGTTGTTGAGGGTGTTGCGGCCGAGGAATATTCTCAAAGCAAAATGGACGCAACTGTGGCTGCGGTTGTTGTCGTTGTTGTTGGTGGTTCGGGTTAACCTCGAGATTAGGCATGGGAGGGACACCATTGGGAGGAGGGTTTATTATTTTCTGAGACTGAGGCTGAGGATGAGGGCTAGTGTGACCCCCCAAGTCATTAGAGGCATTGTTGAGCCTGGCACGGGCATGGTTGAGGTGGTTGTGGAGGATTGAGATGAAGCCTATGACACCGTAGACCGGGTCACGAAGGCGGGCTTGGGCCTCGTAGGCTAATGAGTTCACAGCCTCCTCGCGATGAGCCACGTTGATCCCATTGAGGATCTTGGCCACGTTACCTGTTCCATAAATCCTATGCACGCTTGCGAACTTCTGTGGTTGATCACTTGGGAAGTATGGCGCGAATATACACCCTGGCATGCATTTTCTCCTTAAAAACTTACACGCAGCACATGGTGGTGGAGGAGGTGGAGGAATGTTCATTTTTTTTTTTCTGTTTTGTTTATATCTCTTTTTTACTCAAGAAGACTACAAAAGGAAAAAGAGAGAGAGAGAATTAAATCAGGATAAGAATGATGCACGTTTGCTAATGATGTAAATAGATATATATTTGGGTTTTTAATAAAAAACAAATATATATTGCTATTTGAATGGAAAAATAAATTTTATTTATTAACTGAATACATTAAATAAAAAGTTTAAATTTAAAAATATATATTTAGAAAATAAAATGAGGTGATATAATTATGAAACCAATGTAAATATATATTGACAAAAAAACCCTAATACTTCTACAAGTGAGTTTTTGCGCTTAGGAAATTCGCAGCAAACACTTATGCTCCTGCGTGACTTTCCTGCTCAGAAACTTGTGATCAGCAACACAATTGTAAAAAATACTTAAAAATAATTAGCTGTAAAAAGTTAATTTAAAAAAAAATAATAATACCAAAATCTAGAGCAAGGAAATCTAACAGAAAAAACTCAGTAAAAAATAAATATTTGAAATGTACGCACCACCGTCAAGAACTCAAGGCCACCATGGTCACAGATGTTTTTCAGTTGACACAATTAGATATGGTCATGATTGATACTAATTTGGTATATTTATACTAGTGAAGTGTCTACGTTTTAAAAAAGATATAATAATAATAAAATAAAAGAAAAATCAAATATGATTGCTCCATAACTTAATAAGATATTTTCAGATATTTTTTTAATAATCAATTAATATAACCACCTCTCATAGATTTTTTATTTTTTAATCCCGTAAAGAACAATTGTTATCACGATTGAGATTTTTTTCTTACATTTTCTCTATTTTTGCGTTAGTGTAATCATCTCTTAATTCCCTAAAAGTAAAAAAAAAATCTCATCTCTTTAATTAAAATGTGAAATTTCAGGTTATATGACCTCTATTATGGTGAAATTTTAAAAAAAAATGCCTACATAACTTATTATACCAAAAATATGACATTCCTTTTTTTATCCAAAACTACCATTGGCATTCAAACCATTCCCCTCTCTCTCTCTCTCTTAATTGGACGTCTCTCTCTCCTACCCTCTCTTTCTCTTACACTCGAACGTCTCTCTCTCTCTCTCGCTCACGCATTTCCTCATCACAAATCGAGGAGCAAGGTCCACTCCAACGTCGGCCACCGTCATCTCCGTCCACGGCAAGGTAATTTTTCTTTCAAAAAAATTGAACTGTGTCTTGCATTGACTTGAATATGGTGTAATGTAGTTATGGAATTTAAATATTTTAATCTCTATTTTGCAAAAATATTGCTTGAAAATGGGTTTGATTCTATGAGCATTGTTTTGAAAGAATGAGTTTCGTTTCTATGAAATTTTGTCTTCGGTTGATGCTTAATCGATGTCATTTTGATGCTTAATCGATCCTGAATCAATGAATTTACATATATGTGTGTATTGTTGAATACTTTCAATCATTGTAATTCGATGCTTTATCGATTCTAAATATAAATGAAAATGATGTTAAATTGATAGGGTTGCGATGCTTGCTTAATTTTAGTTTTCATTTGGTCAACATGATAAAATCGATGCCATTTCAATGCTTGTTCGATGCTATATGTTTGCCTCTTTGCCTTCAATTACATCCGAAAACGACTTGTATTGATGCCTTATCGATGGTCCTGCAATGCTGATTCGATGGTATCATTTTGTTATTTGTTGAAATATTATTCAATGCTAAATCGATATAATGTCAATGCTTGCTTAATTTCAATTTTCATTTGCTCAATATAATAAAATTGATTGTATTTCGATGTCATTTTGATGCTTCTTCTATGGTATCATTCTGTTATCTGTTAAAATGTTAATCAATGATGAATCGATGTTATTTCGATGGGATATCGATACTTGCTTTGTTGTTGAAAATATCAGCAACGATGCCTTTTAGATGGTAATTCAAGTTATTTCAATACATATGCAATGCTAATTAAAGATTGAGTTTTCTTAATTGTTGCGATTCTATATCGATGCATAACGATGCAGTATCAATTGAGAAATTGCATGATTATGAAACAATAGTTCATTTCACAAACTTAGACCCTCATTTCTCTTCCTCTTTCTTTCTTTCTTTCCTTATCACTATATGCCTCACAAGTTGTCTCTCTCTTCTCCTCTCTCTAGGTTCGGCCAGCCCCTTCAAATGAGCCACAAGCTCACCAGTTCCCTCATTCTTATCCTAGCCGAATTCATTACCGCATAGATAAACTTGGAAGTATACTTCCAAGACAGTCATACCCATTATCTGGCCAAGAAATACTGGCAGTAAGTGCTTGCTGATATGCATGTTAGATAACAAAGGCAGGAAGAAAAGGTTCACCTAATTAGATAGCAATACGTTCCAGTAGGGAACGTTCAGCCAGTGGTGCCACCTGTGTTGCTACCAGTAGTAGTACAGTCGTCAGAGGCTGGGAACAGATGGGAATCCCTTTATGAAGGTTCAAAAAATAGTACCCTCTAGTCTTTTAAGGTAATGCAGATCTGGCAAAGGCCGAGCAATGGATGAGCATGGTTACCGCTATCCTGGACTTCATGAGGGTAGAAAGTAATGAGAGTGTGGCCTGTGCCACGTATATGTTCTGGGAGGATGCCAGAATTTTGTGGGAAGTGATATCCCAGACCGGGAACGTGAAAGCCATGGAATGGGAAAAGTTCAGAATTGTATTTAATGAAAATTACTACAATGATGCAGTTAGGGCTGCTATAGGGAAATATGTTAGTGACAGAATATGCACTGAGGTTTAATAGACTGTCCAAGTTTGTTGCAGACATGGTGCCCACTGATGGGAAAAGGAAGGAAAGGTTCCTTCAGGGGCTACAACCTATGATAGCTCGAGAAATTCGAATGACCACTGTGCCCAGGGTGACGACATATGCATAGGTTGTAGAGAAAGCCCTTACTGCAAAGGGTGCAAAGAACAAAATCTGGAGCGAGAACACAGCAACGAGAGACACCAGGAGAATGGGACCTCCATTTATGGGTTCTCGTGAAGGCAGGGGCCCAGTGACTAAAAAAAGAAGGCGCCATATCTTTTTTCCGCTTTTGGCCCCGATAGGAGGCCACGTGGTATACAGATAGGCTTCCAGAGTGGCAATGAGGTCTTGAGGGCTTACCCTGAGAACGATAGATGTAGAAGGCACCATGTGGAAGTGTATCGGGCAAAGGCCCGCTTTTTGTGCGGGCTAGTGGGTCACTTGAAGAAAGACTGTCTAAGAGCAAAGAAAGAGGAGTCCAAGAAGACAGATAGCCTGACACCAGCTCAGGTGTTTGCTCTAACTCAGGCAGAGGCCAAGGCTAGCCTCTTGATAGTGACACATCAGCTTTCTAGTGTTGGAACCTCTTATATGTTTTGATTGATTCTAGCGCTACACGTTTGTTTGTTTCTAGTAGAGTAATTGATAGACTGTAGGCTTTATGATTACTACATTGTGAGGTTCTGAACTTTACTACCCACTGGGAAGTTAGTAGTCTCTTGGAGATGAATTAGACCACTACCATTGATAGTAGATGTTAGAGAGTTGTTAGTTGATTTGATTGAGTTAGTTATGAATGACTTTGACATGATTTTGGACATGGACTTGTTAGTTAGGGCAATAGTAGACTGCAAAAATAAGATGGTAACTGTAATGAACTAAATTTACTAATAAGGCTTAAGGGCCTTGATTAGTGTGCCGGGAGGGCATAACTGGATTATATGTGATTTAATGATTAAAAGCATGTTATATGATTATTTGAATATCTGTGTTGCATGACTATGTGTATTAGTATGCATGTAGGCCCTAATTAGGTTAGAAGGGCATATTCATAATTTTAGCCTGTTGAGGGCATAAATGTAAATAATTGTGATAAATTGTTGAGACCACATTATTATGTGGATATATTTGTAATCTATGACTCGAGACAATCCTAGTGAGCGGTTCAGCGAAAAAGTCACGGCGGGGATTTATACCCGGCTCGGGGCGAGTCTGGGGGCATTTCTGGGAATTTAGAGAAAACATTGAAGTCTAATTTGATATTGAAGAATATAATTGGTGATTAGTTAGGTGTCAGAAAGTAAGCGGTAAATATTAGAGGCATTCGAGGAATTAGCGGGAATTGGGTGTAATGACTAAAATGCCCTTAAGATGTTTAAAAGCTTAGTTGTAAGTGGGAGGGCAATATGGTCTTTTGGGGTTTAGAATCAGATAAGTGATGTTTTGGCTTTATTTCCTTAGTGAATTATGTAGAAAATTGTAGAATTCTGAAGAAAATAAAGAAAAGAAATAAAAGAAAGAAAAGGAAATAAGGGAAAAGCAGGGCAACTCTCTTGAACGGTTTGGGGTTTCTTCATTAATTTCTTCTGGAAATTTGGAGCTAAAATTCAGAGGAGCTTTAGGCTAAGACTGTGTACTTGGGATCTTCATCAGGTTGGGGAATTAGCTGAGGTTGTTCATCATTTGAGGTAAGGTTTTGAGGTTAATATTCAGTTCTTGGTTTTGCTGTTGGATTGGTTTTCTAAGTAGAGTTTCTGTGGCAATTCTAGGGATTTAAAACTAAGGGTTCGAGGAGGTGAAGGCTAAACAAGTGTGGAAGACAACCTAGGCTGAGCTCATCCATCAAAGGTAAGAAACTCTAGCTTTAGGCTTTGTTATTTCTGTTGTTTTGCTGAGTTTTTGAGCTCTAGGTTCAGCCATGGTGAGTTTTGTGTTTTGGGGTGCATATGATTAAATTATTGGTGGTTAGGTTTTGGGATGAGTTGAGGATGTTGGGAAGCTTTTTTTGAAGTTTGGTTGAGTTTTAGAAAGGTTTGGCTTGAGGAAATTCGAAGAGGAGAAAATTGGGTAGTGCCTGGTTGTGACTAGCGCTGTAGTGCTAGCCTTAGGGCGTTACAGCACTAGGCTTGGGTATCTGGGAGCCTGATGGCTCTGCTTGTAGCGCTATAGCGTCCACTTTAGGGCGCTGTAGCGCTACCCTATTCCCAGAAAGGGATTTTTGGGTTGTTTCTTGGGGTTTTTGCCCGAGGGCTCGAGGTTTGATTCCACCACCCCGTTTGGTGGAATTAGGGCTTCCCAAAGGCTCGGGATTGGTCCCAAAGCTAGGTTTTGGAATTGGGATTTGGAGTTGGTTCTAACTTGTGACTGTGACTAGGTGTACGCTTGGGTTGAGACGGGATCGTGCTTGAGGATTGAATTGAACAAAGCTATCGAAATCTAAAGGAAAGAAATCTACACCCAGTTATGAGTTCGTGATGGGTTTAAGAGCTCCCTATATTTGTATGATGTCATAGATGGTATTATGCCACGGGACATGTGATAAACGACCTAAGGGTGCCATAAATAATACTTGCGCATAGGGCGCGGCTCTGCCACTGGTAGTTGAGGATAGCTTAATATTCACTGAGCTCGGTTTAAGTGGGCCGGAGTCAGTGGGATAAAAAAAGGGTGCGGCCTAAGGGCGTTAACCCTGGTTATCATATGTGAATTGATTATTGATATGAAATGATGTACTGGGTATGCTGAATACTTGAATAACATGAATGTTTGAACTGTTGAGTACATGTTTATACTGTATGAGTTATCTGGTTGTTTGCTTGATGATTATGCTCTGTTATTGTGTTTTCTTGCTAGGCCTTGGCTCATGGGTGGTACGTGGTGCATGTAAAGGCAAGGGAAAGTTGGACCAGTCCTGAGATGGAGAGCTTCAGGGCTGAATGTACATAATTAGCTGATCGGCCGCCACGGCCGAGGAGTGGAACAGGACAAGAAAAGCCTAATTGTCTGTTTTGCCTTAGAGTGGCTAGTAATTGTATTTTAATCTTGAAATTTTGTAAACTGTCTTATAACTTTACTACTATTGGGATCCCATGTAAAAGAAAATGTTCGATTATAAGAAATGTAACTTTTGAGACCAAAATCTTTTAACCCTAATTCAATTGTAGTTTCAGTAACATGTTTCTAATTAAATGACTTGATTAGAAAGTATTGCACCTTTATAAACACACAGTGTAATGGTCTTGGCTATCCAGGGCGTTACAGTAACCTCTGAGCCAGAGGGTAAGGATCCCTTTGTAATTGTTGGCACTGTGCATGGACCCTGTGTACCTATGATATCATCGTTGAGGGCTAGAGACCTATTGTGAGGTGGTTGCATAAGAATCATAGCCACTGTCGTGGATACCACTCAGGATGTGCCAGTGGGACCAGAAGAGACCAGACTAGTCTGTGAGTTTCTCGATGTGTTTCCACAAGACTTTCTAGGGTTACCGCCATACAGCGTGATAGAATTTGTTATTGAACTAACACCAGGGACAGAACCAGTGTCTATGGCACAGTACATAATGGCCCTGGTAGAGATAAAAGAACTAAAGATACAGTTACAAGAGTAGTTAGACATGGGTTTTATTATACCTAGTTTCTATACAGAGGGTGCGCCGGTCTTGTTTGTAAAGAAGAAAGATAATTCTCTAAGGAACTGAATAAGTTAACCACTAAGAACATGTATCCTCTGCCGAAAATAGATGACATGTTTGATTTTTTACAGGGCAACATTGTATTCTCAAATATTGATCGTTGATCTAGTTATCACCAGCAGAGGATTAAGGAGGAAGATATACGAAAGACAACTTTTCGCACAAGACATGGGCATTATGAGTTTCTAGTTATGTCATTTGGTTTGAGTAATGCCCCAGTAGCTTTTATGAATATGATGAACAAGGTGTCCAAGGATTATTTGGATCGGTTTGTAATCGTCTTCATCGACGAAATTCTAGTTTATTCTTAGTCGGAGGAAGAGCATGAGCAACATCTCAGGTTGATTTTACAGAGGCTGAGGGAAAACAGACTGTATGCAAAGTTCAAAAAGTGTGAGTTCTAGTTATCACATGTGACTTTCCTTAGTCACATTGTCAGTAGAGATGGAATCAAGGTGGATCCAGCTAAGATTGAGGCAATCAAAGATTGGCCATGGCCAAAGAATGCTTCAAAGATCAGAAGATTTATGAGATTGGCAGGTTATTACAAGCATTTTTTGGAAGGGTTCTCAAGGATTGCTTCACCACTGACAGAGTTGACACACAAGAACCAAAAGTTTGTATGGTGAGATAAGTGTGAGAACAACTTCCAAGATCTGAAGCAGTGTTTGATTACCGCTCCAGTTTTGAGTCTTCCAATAGATCAGGAGAAGTTCGTGGTTTACTGTGATGCCTCGAGACAGGATTTGGGATGTGTTCTTATACAAGTAGGAAAGGTGATTGCTTATGCATCACTGTAGAGTCCCAGAACTTTACTTGGCTAGTAGTAGTAGTAGTAGTAGTAGTAGTAGTAGTATGTTTATTACTGTGGATTTTGGTTCAAACCGAGACTTAGTTGAACACTCGTAGCAATACTTAGTTGAAGTATGTATATAACTATGTTTATTACTGTGGATTTTGGTTCAAGCCGAGACTTAGTTGAACACTCGTAGCAATACTTATAGATTGTATAAGTTTAACCTATAGTTTAAGAATATTAATTATAACATAAGGTTTGATTAATATAGCTGATCATGAAGATGATATTTATTATACTATAAGGTTTAGATAGAACCAATAAGATCATGACACTTGTCATGGGCATGTTTACTAAGAAATTAAGTATTTTTGAGGTATAGTTTTATAAGAGAAATATTTGAAAACCCCAGAATCTGCCAGCAGCTTTAAAATCATTTTATGACTCAGTCAAAGTTGTTTACTCAATTCAAATTAGGCTAAAAAAGTGCTATTACGTGTATAATATTTCAGCATATGCCGATATATCGCAGCTCTAGGGCCGATATATCGCCACACGGGGAATATGAAAACACGTAACTTCACACGAACGCTTCGACAAGCCTCGGGGATATAAGACTAGGCGATATATCGCCTACCATGGGCGATATATTAGCTCTAGGGCAAGATATTTAAATGGTTTTGAAATCGAGCTCAATTCAACCCTCAACCTCTTGGCAAGCCTCTGAATCTTTTGACCGAGTCTTAAGCCTCTGCTGAATGAATATTCAAATTTTTTCAATTAAATATTCATTATTTTTATTCAAGCTAAAAGAAGATCTTTTCATTCTTAAATTCTATAAATAGGACCTAGTACCCTAGCCATTTCTTTCATTCTTTAAGATGAGTTCAGAGCCTTCAAGCAACTAGGTTTACTTTAGAGTGTTAAACACTTGGGTTGGGGTTATAAGCTTTATCTTCTTAAGCTTATTAAACACTTGGGAAGTAAGGTTAATAGTGTGTTTATTTTTCGATATCGAGGTGTAGTTCGGTTATAGTGCATTCAAAGGTATTCATATTCCTAGTTCATTTCTGTATGTTTCATTAGTTTCTTATAGTTTTCTCTACTCAAATCCTAGGTATTTAAGTTCTTTGAACTTAGGATTTCTTGTCGGTAAGTTTCTTCTTGATGGTTTAGTCCTCTTGTCAACATCTATTTTCTTTAGAATACTCACATTCTCCCTGTTGGTTTTAAGAGCCTTCCAAATCCCGTCCTTATTCTCATAAATCCTTGTCTTGGTAAGGAAAATAGGATAGTGTCTATATGCTTATGTGTTATGTTTATGTATAATATGCTATGATATGTTTATGCTATAATACATTATGTTATGTTTTTATCTAGAGCTCATAGTTGCTTAGTTAGTAAGCCCTAGTGTTTATCATTTTCATGTTTAGAGTTATGATTTACCCTACCTCAGATATTAGATAGAGGACCTAGATCGGTTATTATATACTATCATGTGATCTAACCTACCTCAAATATTAGACAGGGGACGTAGATGGTTTATCACATGTCATAATGGCCATTAATATTGTAGTCCTATATGGTATACGTCTTTATAGTCATATATTTATAGTTTATGTTTATGTTTTATGCTTTTAGTAGATTTTCCTTGCTGGGAATTAGGCTCATTCATTTATTCTTATATGTGCTGGAAAATAGTTATGGCGGCGGAAATATTCTTAGCAGCTTGGGATTGTGTATTGAGGAAGAATGGATTCGGTGGACTGCGTGAACGATTTGAGGACGAAATTCTTTTAAGTCTTTTTAATTATGTTTCTATGTATTTTCCGAACTTGGTTTTGTAAACAAGTTTAATTTATTTAAAGTCATGTTTCATTTTTCAAACAATGGGATCCCATACCCCGCGTTTATGTATTTCAACTTTTACTTTATAGTTTTTAATAAAGATATGAATGTTTCGTATGTATGTTTTCTTAAGAATAGTGTCTATGTATAAGTAGTTTTAATGGTCCAAGGTCTAGAATTAGTTGGGTCATTACAATCACGTCAGTTGAAAGACTATGAATAGAGATACCTTACACATGATTTGGAGTTACCAACGGTGGTCTTTGCTATAGAGGTATGGAGGTGTTGACTGCGTTTTTAGCCAACGACGTGAGAACGTCAATAACGACAAGCCTTCAAGAGAAATAAAAACGACAACAGACGGTATAAACAAAGAAAATAAAGAACACACGAGATTTTTATAGTGGTTCAGCCCCGATTGTCGGTAATAGCCTAATCCACTTAGAGTTGTGATTTATAAATCTATACTCAAGATCAGATGGACTGTGCCAACTGAGTTTCTTCAGTACAGATTGTGAAAATACAAGAATTCTCTCTAATTTCAGCACTTTCTCTCTCTAGAATAGACAGACCCAATTTTATCTCTCTAGAAAGAAGAAGCAAAAGGAGTCCCTCTCTCATCCCATAAGCTCTCTATTTATAGAGATGGGATCCTCAACTGATATCCCCTTTTCATAGGGATATTTTATTATATTTATTACATTTATATTACAAATAAACATTCAAAATTCAAAATGCAACAAACTCCCCATTTGTGGGAAGAATGAGAGATTCCCGCGCATGTTGTTGAAGTTGTGTCTGACTTAGTCTCCTCTAGCTAGTTGGTCCACCTCCTACTCACTACCCATGCAAGTGCTGGTTGAACATGCATGGTGGTAGGATATGCATGTTGGTAGGTCGAACGTGCATGGTGGTAGGATATGCATGTTGGTAGGTCGAACGTGCATGGTGGTAGGATATGCATGGTGGTAGGTTGAACGTGCATGGTGGTAGGAGATGCACTTCTCTCCTCTAACATGCACTCTCCTCTAGCATGTCATGTTCTCCCTTGAACCAATCTCCTTGGCTTCTCCTCAGACCAAGGTGGTCCGAGGCAACCTCCTTGGCACCTCACCTTGAACAACATTGGGGCAACCTCACCTTGGACAATATTGAGGCAACCTCACCTTGGACAATATTGAGGCAACCTCACCTTGGACAATATTGAGGCAACCTCACCTTGGACAATATTGAGGCAACCTCACCTTGGACAACATTGAGGCAACCTCACCTTGGACAACATTAAGGCAACCTTCTTTAGCATCTCCCAAACATGTCCGATCGAACATTGTATAGACTTTCCTTATGAAAGTCTAAGTCTCCATTCTCTTGCATGAGACTCCTCCTCCTTAGCTATTTACCTTGGACACGTTCGAGCCAACACTTAGAAAACCTTGGGAGGCTTGCCTCCTACACACCCTTGGGGTCTCCTAGGACCACACCCTCCTTGGAGTCTCCTAGATGCATTCTCCTTAGCCTCCTAGGATGCATTCTCCAATTTTTGGGTATAACAGGAGGCATTACCTTTATGGGGAGAGGTGTGAGATATACACTGACCACAAGAGCGTGAATTATTTATTCACATGGAAGGATTTGAACATAATATAGAGGTGTTGGTTAGAGCTGGTGAAGGATTATGACTGTGTCTCATGCAGAGAAAGTCAACGTGGTGGCAGATGCCTTAAGTAGGAAAGGACAGGGACAATTATGCAATTCGAGGTAGATATCAAAGGAATTGGCAAAGGATATGACCAAAGCAGGGATAGAGTTAGTGATGGGCAAGTTATTCAAAATCACCCTACAGTCTACTCTTTTAGAGAGGATAAAGAAAAGTCAGTTGAATGATCAACAATTGATGAAGATTAGATGGGACATCCTAGCTGGAGTGGGTAGGTACTACACAGAGTCAGAGATGGCTTACTAAGGTTCAAGGCTCGAATATGTGTTTCGATGGATGCTGTTATTAAACAGGAGATTCTTGATGAATTTCATACTACCCCTTACTCTTTGCATCCAGGCATCACGAAGATGTATCAATATCTACAAAATTTATATTGGTGTCATGAAATGAAGAAAAATGTGATAGAATTTGTGGCTAAGTTCTTCACATGTCAACATGTCAAGGCTCAGTATCAGAGACCAGCAGGGCTATTACAATCTTTCAAGGATGACTATGATTTTGTGGTTGGGTTGCTCAGGACAGTGGGTCAACATGATTCAGTGTGGGTTATCGTAGATCGATACACCAAATTAATACACTTTCTACCAGTGAGGACAACTTATAAAGTTGACCAGTATGCATTCTATATGTGAGAGAGATGGTGCGTCTTCATGGGGAACCGAAGTCGATTGTGTCAGATTCGGACCCCACATTTTCTTCCAAGTTATGGGGAAGTTTACAGAATGCTATAGGTACACAATTGAAATTTAGTACAGCTTACCATCCTCAAACAATTTGTCAGTCTAAGAGGACGATTCAGATACCGGAAAACATGCTTTCGGCATGCATGTTGGACTTTGAAGGGTCTTGGAGTAGGTATTTTCCTTTAATAGAATTTCCCTACAACATCAGCTATTAGTCGACCATTGGAGTAGCACCTTATGAGATGTTGTATGGTAGGAAGTGTAGATCACCCATTCACTGGGATGAGATGGGTGAAAGGAAATACTTGGGTCCTGAAGCAGTGCAAAGGACCAATGAGGCTATCGAAAAGATTAGAGATCGGATGCTCACATTACAAAGTAGACAGAAAAGCTATTCAGATATGAAGCTCAAGAACGTGGAGTTCCAAGTGGGAGACTATGTCTTCCTTAGATTTTCACCATTGAAAGGGGTGAAAAGGTTTAGGACGAAGGTTAAGTTGAGCCCTAGATTTGTAGGACTTTTAAGATCATAGAGAGTATTTGTTCGGTGGCCTATAGGTTGGCCTCAGCAGTGGACAATATGTTTCATATTTTGATGCTTCAGAAGTATGTATCAGATAAGGCTCATGTATTGAGTTATGAAGATCGGGAGCTGTAGGCAGATCTATCATATGAGGAACAACCAATTCAAATATTAGACAGGTTAGACAAGGTCTTGAGGAATAAAACCATACCTTTGGTTAAAGTCATTATGGAGGAACAAAAAAAATGAGGAAGCGACCTGGGAATTGAAGCAAATATGCGGGATCAGTATCCCGAGCTGTTTAGGAAAAATTTCGATGACGAAATTCCTGTAAGGAGGAGATAATTGTAACATCCCAAATTCCCTAACAAGGCTTAGTATCTTGATTAGGAGACCAGGAGGGAAGTAATTGGATTAATTATGTGATATGTGTATACTATTATGTGAATTATGTGAGTTATATTAAGATATGACTATGTTTGCATGTTTAAGTGTATTAAATATGCATGTGGGCCCGTTTCTTATTAGAAATGTATTTTCGTAATTTTGATGTGTTTTGCGATTTAGACCACATTATTATGTGGATATATTTGAGTTATTGGGCACGAGGCGATCCT
The DNA here is from genome assembly GCF_963169125.1 of Humulus lupulus. Taxonomy (NCBI): domain Eukaryota; kingdom Viridiplantae; phylum Streptophyta; class Magnoliopsida; order Rosales; family Cannabaceae; genus Humulus; species Humulus lupulus. The sequence continues at coordinate 16,592,514 of NC_084801.1, read as the reverse complement.
AGTGAGAAAATTAGCGGTTTAGTCACAACGGGGCTAAATACCCGGCTCGGGGTGAGCCTAGGGGTATTTTAGTAATTTAGTACATTACCAGGATTATCGGGTAATAGGAATTTATTGGTGATTAATTGGGAAATTATGAGGAGTTAATTGAGATTAGTGGGAAATGGTGGCAAAAGACCATTTTTCCCTTGAAGGCATTAAAAGTCTAAGATAAAGGCTAGGGGTGTTAGGTCTTTTCTTGCCTACGGTTTGACCCATGCTAGAGGAAGCCTTTAGAAAATCAGAAAAGAGATAACCCCAAAAACACTCAACTCCTCTCTCTCAGGTGTCTCTCTTTCTCCCTTGGTTTTATGTGTGGCTTGCTTGAGTTTAGGAAGAGAAGGGCTTGACTTGGAGAGGTTGGAGGACCATTGGAATTGGGAATTGGGTTTAGGATCAGCTTAGGGTCGAATTGCTCAGTGAGGTAAGGTTTTGAAATCTGTTATGATGAATTTCTGATTTGGTTTTAAGTGTTCTTGAGATTTGGACTCAAGGTTTGAATTTTAAAATGGAGTAAGATTTTGGCATAGTTCTTGGTGTATTTGTGTTGTCTTAAGTATATTATTGAGGTTTTGGGACTTAATTTCTAGGTTTGGTTGTTAATTGGGATGAATTTTGAGGGATTTGGCTCGGAGAAAAATGTTGGAAATCTGGGTTTGGGGGGTTGCACCGCGGCCCGTTTGAACTCAGGGCGTTGGCGTTCTTCTGAACTGCCATAGTGTCGTGGCGCTTGGTGGGTTGCACCGCAGCTCATGTCTAGTGAAAATAGGTCTAGGGCTCTCTACTTTGGGGGGCGTTGCACTTGGAAGAATAGCCAAGTGAGGTTTCGAGTTGCGGGGACTCAAACCTATGGGTCGGGAATGATTCTACTACATGGTTTAGTAGAATTCGAGATCCAGGAGGCTAGGACTCAGTCTGGAAGCCTTTGTTTAATTGGTATTGATGGATATCCTCTATTATGGTTATGACTAGGGTACCTCTAGGGCTCAAAGGGAATCGTGCTCGAGGGTCATTTCTATTTATCCAGTGCTTTGACCAGAGGTAAGAAAACTGCACCCTGGGTTATGATTAGGGCTCGGGCCCCTATGAATGAGCATGATTATGATTATGCATGTGATTATTTGATTAAGCATGCTTGAATGCTCTGTATCTGGATAATTGTTAAATGATTTATGCTTTTGTGTATTATCTTATTGAAAGACTTGACTTATAAGTCAAAGGCGGAAAAAGTGCACAAAGCGCAGGTTGAAAGGCTTGACTTATGAGTCAAGGGCGGCAATAGCGCACTAAGTGCAGGTCGAAAGGCTTGACTTATAAGTCAAGGGTGGCAATAACAAGTTGAGCGCAGGCCGAAAGGCTTGACTTATAATTCAAGGGCAGCAATAGCACTCTGAGCGCAAGCCGATATGGATAGGCTTATCCAGGAGAGTGGTATTGTAAAGCACCCTAATCTATTACCTTATAAAACCATCACTTAACTCATAGATAATAGAAAAATACCACTTAAAGGATAAACTCACTGCGGTCTTGATAAAACATGCAAGTTTGGGCCCAATAGTTAAAAATAAAAACAAAGTATCCTTATGCAATGTTAGAAAAATGAAATAAATGTTTAAGTCCCATTGATGTAATTTAAACTAAAATTCATAACATAGTTTCTTTAAATCTCGGTGCTCATATTGACCGTTTGTTCATTCATAGGAAACCCCCCATGCCATACATACTCAGACGTTGGAACTCCCCACATCACAGCACGTGCCAGAGAGAAATCCTATTGTTTACCTGAAAGGGGGAAGTAAAGGGGTGAGCTAAAAGCCAAGTAAGGAAGTACAACAATACAACAATATCAAAGCAAACACAAGAAGGACATGAAAAATAAAATAAGGCAGTACATACTCATACTCATATTTCATAATTATGAACAAAGTCATAGTTATACATACATCATAAACATACTCTGTGATCATGGAACCTCTGTTGTCCATGTCACATCTTGAGGTAACCTGTATAACATGGGCTGGTAAAACCTCCTCTATGAGGTAAATTAGATCTCAGGTCCTTGAATAATCCTGGCGCGTCCACCCTTTGAGTTACGTCATATCCTTAGTAACTCCTATGTTGCGTTGCGTTCAACAAGCTCACAACCTTTTCTTTTCATTCATCATACAAACACATGCAATCCAGTTCACATCAAACATAGAAAATATATGTTGCATCATAATTGTCATAACATATCAAGATATAATTTTACTTTTCCATATCACTTGGCTTATCACAACATGTCAAAACATAACACTTTCTGTGACAGTCAGAATCCCGTGATCCGTAGGGGGAACGACCGAGTAAAAGTGTAATGACCCACTAATCTAGACTTTTGGACCATTAACGAAACTATGCATAAACTTACATTTGCAAAAATACCATAATTTTATTGAGTAACTTGTAAAAATAAGAGTTACTTACAAAATGAAATACTAAGAAGGATATGGGATCCCATTGTCTTTAAAAACAAAACATGATTTAAAATAAAAAGACATTACATAAGAAATGCGAAAAATACATGTAAAACCATAAAAAGGTAAAACGAGACTACATCCTTGAATCGAATAACGCTCGGCCCCTTGACTCCATTCACCATCGATACACTTCCTCTACGCGTCCACGAATCTTACCGCCTCTTAAAGCTATTTTCCTGCACATAAAACAAAAAGGAATGAGCCTAATGCCCAGCAAGGAAAATCTAACACATAGTCATAAACATAATTTCATAAGTAACATAAAGACTTAACATAATACTTATAACATACACTTATTATAATGGCCATTATTACTTGGGGTCCCATAGACTAAACAAGTCATATGCCCAAGGGGTTAGTGGGGTCCTACTAGCTAAGTAGGTCATATGCCCATAACCCAATTGGGGTCTTGTTAGTCAAATGGGTCATATGCCCAAGCCTACAAACATATATACATGTACATATCATAACACATTTAACAACATAAAACATAAGATAACATAAGCATATAACATATTGATTCTAGCCTATTTTCCTTACCAAAGTTACTGGGATATGTGGACTGAGTTGGGACTTTTTGGAACACTCCTAATAACCATTAGAAAGAGTGAGTCTAAAGAAGAAAAGAGATGAAATGAAAGGGAAGGCTAAACCATTTGAGAAACATGCTTACTGAAACTTATGTGCTCAAGAACTTAGATTTCCTAACCAAAATAAGAATGAGGTTAGGAAACTGAATAGAAGGCTATGAGAAAGAAAATAACATAAAACAATGAGCTAGAGTTTTGGTTTACCTCAAAGACTTGAAAGACCAATCTACACCACAACAAAAATACTATAGAACCTCACTTCCCAAAGTGTTTGATAAGCTTATGACGTTTAAGCTTATGATTTTCCCAAACCAGGTGTTTACACTCTCACACTCACTTAACACTAGTAGCTTCTGAACTTAGAGCAAAAGGTGAATAAAGGCTGAGTACTAGGTCCTATTTATAGAGTTTGGGAATGAAAGTATCTTGATTTTACTTGAATAAAAATAATGGCTTTTTAGGTGAAAATAATTTGAATAATCGTTCAGCAGAGGCTGAAGACTCGTTCAAAAGATGCTGGACTTATGAAGGAGTTTGAATGGCTGAAAGGAAAAGAATTCAAAAATGTTTGAAAACATGTTGGAGGAGGCGATATATCGCCCCTTGTAGGCGATATATCGCCTGGGCCAGTATGCCCGAGGCGACCGTGCATCGTCTCGTGTTTTCCGTATCTACGTGCTGCGATATATCGCCCCCTATAGCTGCGATATATCGGCACACGCTGATTAATTAAATACGAAATTACACATTTTTAGCTAAGTTTGAATGGGGTAAACAGCCTTGACTAAGCCCTCAACGTATTCAAAGCTGCTGACTGACCCTATAACATTCAAACTTTACCCTTATTTAATTTAATCCTCCAAAATACTTAATCTTTAATTACCCATTCATAACATATGCTTAAAATCCTATTGGTTGATATCTAAACCTTATAATATAACAAATAATATCCTTGATATCAGTCATATAATCAAACCTTAGGTTATACTTAATATTCTTAAACTATAGGTTAAACTTAGAAGGTCTATAAGTACTACTATGAGTGTCCAAATAATACCCGGTCTGAACCAAAAATCCACAGTAACAAAGATAATACTATACATACTATAATACTACTATCTAAATTAGCTAAGTAAAGTTCTTGGACTTTACAAAAAGCATGATGATTCTAAGACTACGTATTTATGGGACTACACAGTTGAAGAGGGCTTAAATGGATTGATGTGTACTATCTATGCCAACAAGATGCATATTATTTTCGGTAGCCCATCACTTGAGAACTCCATAGTTAAGCGTGCTTGACCTGGAGTAATCTCATGATGAGTGACCTCCTAGGAAGTTTTCCCAGGAAGCGTGCGAGTGAGGACAAAGCACACTAGAAAGACTCGTGTTGGTTTGCAGGGCTAGTCGTCATTCCATGAAGCAGTCATAGTGATGTGGGGCATTACACTTTCATTTCCGTAGCACATTATGTCTTGTAATCATACAAGTCTTACCATTTCATAGCATAAACATAGAAAATTCTATCTAACTTCCTTACCTCAAGTTTGAGCAAAGCAAAATTAGAAAACGTCCCAACAAGCCTATAATCATAACCAAACATTCCTCTTGTAGAATCACGTAAGAATACTCATGTCTATCATACATACCCCATGCCCGCATGGCACAAGTTGCACTAAAATTGCAAACATACAATAATTTGACATAAAATCACAAAAGAATAATGTTAATTCTACCTATTAATCATTCATGGTTAAAACATAAAAATCACATGTTTGGATAATAGGCGTAGTTTCGAACGTAAAAATACATTTGCATATAACATGCATACGTGGGAGCATTCTTAAAATTAAAGGTTTTAAAACGATAATTTCTACATGTTTATTTCTTGTCTCTTCAAAAAAATTCAGGAAACATACTTTATTTACCATTTAATTATTTGTTTAACCACAGAATTGTCATACAAAACTTTAGTACAACATATTTAATTTATAAGATAATTCATTTAGCCTTTTCTAATTTCTCATGAAATAATAATTCTATTTATTATTTAAATAGCATTTAAAAGGTTGCGAAAAAAAATTGTAGTTACTTAGAATAAATAAATAAATTTCTTGTTTTCTTTTAGAAAATAATTTTACAATTTTAAAAAATACTGCATATTTAAAAGGGTGAAATTACATAAATAAATTATGGAAATATTACATTTTCATATATAAAATTTTAGACTTAATTCATTGGAGTGTATGACTAACTTATCATGATTTAAAAGACATTTTCTTTTAATTACTCAAAGTTTCAGCAAACTAATAATTTGTTTAAAATCACAAAATGAATTTAAACCATAATCTTTTCACATTTTAAATAAAAATTGCATCTAAATATAAGTGTGAGAATACATATTTACATTTTGAAAATATCACATTTATTATGTACATAGCTTTAAGGTTTAATTTATTTGATGCAATTGTTTTACTTATCTCATTTAAAAGACTTTTCTTACAACTATATTAAAGTGTTAAAGTAAGTGTAAAAATTAGAATTACATGTTTAATGCCAAAGAAAGTAAGTCAAAGGGATATATATTGGTTTGGGGATTTGTAAAGGGGATTATTAGTATAGTAATTCAGTTTTTTCATGCTTTTATTAAAGGCGCTACAGTTTGTATCAAATTGAAATTGATTTGAAGCAATGAAATTTTCCTGAGTTATAAAAAAAAAAGACTTTTCTTATTATTAATAAAAAATTCCAGCAACTATTTTATTTAATTAAATTCATATACTTGGACTAAAACTATTTTTTCTTTCATAAAAATATATAAAAATCTGAATGTAATTAATTTGATAAAAATACCATTATCATGTGAAATAATGTTTTTTTTTTGTTTACATAAACTTATACACTACTTTGAGGCATCATATCTGCATTCTAAAAATATTTATTCACCGTTACCATCACAAGATAATGAAAATCAGCAAGCATAAAAAAAACTCTTTCATGTTTTAAATATGACTCCTAACATGTTCCCACCATTCAAGTATTCCAAAAAGCAAAACCATCCAAGCATCAAGCTAAGAACCTAGCTAACCCTTTTACACACAAAAATCAAATTATACTTTTTAAATGAACTTGTACCCATTTAAAATCTTACAAAAAAACCTATCATGTTTCTAAGATCGCAAATGACATTAAATCATAAAAAAATGAATCAAGCATGCTACAAAACCTCCCTAGGCTGAAACTTACATGAACAACATGTCATAAAAAAAATAATGCCAATAATCTCATTCAACTTCCACATGAACCCTAGCATGTTCCTATTTTTCGAAGACCAAGTTCATAGAAAATCAAAAGAAACAAAAGCAAAACTTCACATGCATTGTCTACATATCCATACACGCCTAGGCTCCCTACAAGATTACACATAACCATTAACACACATAGGGAATCTAAATCAAACAACTATTAATAACAAAATACTCAACAAAACAATATCAAGGCTAGAGATTTACTACCTCCTTTAATAGAAATCAATACTCAAAATGACTATGGTCACCCTCTTGATTGCTAGCCTCAAACACCTTATCATCATTACCAAACCATTAGACCAACCAAAACAAAATCTCACATCAATCACATATGGCCTAAAGAATAAACTTACCCTTGTAGATTGAAACCCTAGCCCACACCTTCACTATGTTCTTGTGAAATTCAAACCTAATAACACCATGAATTTCACCAAGCTTAGAACCTAGAGGAAGAAGAAAAGAATAGAACTGTGAACCTTAGACTCATACCTTAGGACCTCAAGCCTTAGCCTCCTCTTCTTTCTCTTCTCCTTTTACTCTCTCTTTCACACAGCCTCTCTATCTCTCTCTCTTTGTCACAAATGAGAAAAAGGGAGAGCTTCTCTTTCCTTTTATCTCCCAAGCCTTACCCTAAAGAAATTACTACCAAACTAATGGGAAAACAGGTAAGTTTCCTGTTTTTTTCTTAATTCTCCTTTATTCCTTGATTTTTCTTAAATAACAGAAATTAAGAAAAATAAATGTAAAAGATGACAACCAAACACTAACCCAAAATAACTAAAATCCTCTAATTTTAATTTATTAAATTGAAAACTAAATGGAATAAAATCCCTCTCCTTTTTTTACTCTCTTCCACAACCGTCTCTCTATATTCCCTTTTTTTTATTTTCTTTTTAATCCTTTAAAATAAAATAAAAGGAAATTATGCGTAGAAAATACTATTGCATGCTCACCATGCAACAATGCACATGCACACACCCAATTTACTCTCAAGTGCATCATTACTTACCATGCACCTTGCTGCATTCAACCAAAACTCATTCACTTACTAACTAAAATAATTAAACAAACAATTTACAAAAATAAATTCACGTAATTTCTACCAAACAATTCAAACAATTAAAAATAATTTCCTAACACATAACAATGAATAATAAAATAAAGCACAATATTAATTTAAACTAAAAAAAATTAAAAATTTGGTGCGCTATAGGTATACGCTTAACCGACCTTATAGTCGCTTGGAAAATAAAGCATCAGGTACTCTTGGCCAGTCCCAAGGCTTGTTATATAGTGAATAGGGCAGCGGGCCCTAGGGTGACTCTGCAATCACTTAGCTTCGGTGGTAATGTCTACATAAGCAGCTTGTTGGACCCCCACGACCGAGGTTAGCAGAGGAATTAGGATCGAACTGTAACGTAAGAACGCCTTAATCTTTTACTTTATAAAAACGTCGCTCAATAGAAACATGTATTAGAAAAGTACCATTTTAAGGAAAATTTTAGTGGGGCCTTGATAAATCATGCAATTGGGCCCAATAGTTTGAAATAAAAATGTTGTGTCTTTATGCAATATTTGGAAATAACATAAAATAATAAGCCCCACTAACGCAGTTTGAAACATAAATCATAACATAAGTTCTTAATTATTCTTGGCGCTCATCCTGATCGTTATTCATTCATAGGACACCTTGTGTCACTCATGCCTAGACGTCGGAACCTCTCACATCATTGTGCGTGCCAAGGAGAAACTCTATTGCCTACCTGAATGGGGGAAATTAAGGGGGTGAGCTAAAAGTCCAGAACAAAGCATAAACAAATGAACAATATTTAAGAAAAAAACACAAGAAGATTAAATTCATACTGTAAACTCATGGAAAAACATATCATAACTATGTCATATTCATACTCATATATTGTAATCATAAGACTTCATAATCATAATCATAATCATAATCATACATCACGTGATCATGACACCCCTATTGTCCATGTCACATCATAAGGTGACAAGAAAAAAGCATAAATTGGTAAGACCTCCTCTATGAGGTAAACAGGATCTCAAGTCCACGAGTAATCTCAGCGCGTTCGCCCTATGAGTTACATCATATCCTTAGTAACTCATTTGTTGTGTCATGTTCAGTAGGCTAAAATCCTACTGCTTTTCATACAACATACAAGCAGCTTATCTCATAACATAATAACACAGTCATCTCATAACATAATAGCTCATTCATCTCATAACACAATAGCTCATTCATCTCATAACATAATAGCTTATACCTTTCATAACATAATTCATAGAAATTCTAGCTAACTTCCTTACCTTGAGTCCAAGCAAATTATAAAGTGCGGATACTTCACAAGGAACCTCTGATCACAATAAAAAAATTGTCTTAACCAACATACATACCCCACATGTGCATGGGTCATGCACACGTGGCACAAGTTACACCACAACTCTATTCATACAACAACGTCACATAAATTCATAAAAGAATAATGTCAATTCTACTAAGGAATTCTCAATGATTTCAAGTCAGGAACCATGGATTTAATTAACTAACATATATTTAAGTGTAAAAGTGAACTTGCATGTAACATGCATATGTGAGACGATTCTTAAAACTAGCGTTCAGATGGAATTATTTGTTCCTTTATTTTCTTGTCAATTTCTCAAAATTCAGCAACATAAAATAATAGCCTTTTGATTATTACCATTTTATTTCTTTTAAATCACATATGCTTTACTTACTTTATTTAAAAGACATTTTCTCCTAATAAACCAAAAATTTCAGTAAACATTTTATTTGCTTAAAATCACATAATTGAACTAAAACCATATTTTTCTTTCACAAAATAATAAAAAAAAACTGCATGTTTTTAATTAGATAAAAACCTCATTAACATGTGAAATAAAATATCTTTTATTTATATAAGTTCAAAATATCTCTTTCAGGCATAACTTGTGCATTTTAAAATCATTGATTTATCATCACCATCAAACAATGAAAAAAAAACAGCAAGCATATATTTATCTAATTTGTAACGTCTTCCTAATCCAAGACCGTTACACTATGTACTTTAAACTGTGTCAGACTTGCTAATCAAATCATTTGGTTTAAAATGTGTAACTATGGTTAATGTCAAGGGTTAGGGTTAAAATTTTTGTCAAGGGAACCGTTGACTTTTATTTAAAAAGTTTCATACATTCAATGGTTCCCAAAATATTACAAGCAAACTTTTATAAAGGTGTATGTACATCAAAAATTACATCCGGCCGACCTAAGCTGCAAAACAGGGCTACAACCCTAGTTCCTCTGAGATACTTTCGGTCGTGGTGGTCGAGCAGCCGTATATGTACACGCCGCCACCAAAGCTCTCCAACTCATGGTTGGTCAATCTTTCCTTTCCCCTTACATGCACCACAAAGCACCTGTGAGGCAAGGCTGAGCAAGAAAACTCAACATATGTATGAACAGAAAATATAGATTTTTAGATACTTATCTAGCATTCCAACAGTAATAACTTACTCATACAGTCATTCAGTTACAAATAAATGGTCATTGGACCAATTTGGGGCCGCTTTCCTGAATAGTTGACCATAGAGTCAACCCCGATGCCCTATGCCCTAGCTGTATGACTGTAGAGTCACTTGGGGCTCTCGTCCTTAGCTTTGAGTAACTAGCCGTAGAGCCTGCTAAACACCTTTGGTTTTCCAACAACCATAGGGTCAGCCAACGTAATAGTTCGTTGCTGATTTAGGCCCAAGTCCTTCGACCAATGCTATTGTTGCCCTTGACTAATAAGTCAAGCCCTGAACCATGTATTCGAACATTAATACTGAAACAGATATGGATAGACATACCCCAAAAAAACGAGTACACATGCATGTTAATTACATAACACCATCAAGTAATTGCAATCATAATAATAATTATACTTACTTAACGGGGCCAAGCCTTAGCCATGCGAACAATGCAAACAGGTATATAATATTCAAGTAGGATTAATCAACGTGTGCAACGATAACTTAAACATAAATGTTCTTAGGGACCCAAGCCCTAATCATAATTGTTATTTACAGTCGAACCAAGCCCTGATCACATATAACATGTATGAGGTGAAATTTTCTTACCTTAGGTCTGAGTGTAGCATAAAATAAGAACGACCCTTGAGCACGATCCCGATTCTGCGGCCCTAGCGTTAACTTAGTCACAAACATAATATAGGATTCCATCAGTAACGAGCAAATAAAGGCTTCCAGGCCAAGTCCTAGCCTCCAGGGCCTCGAACTATACTAACTCGGGTAGTAGAATCCATCCTAAGCCCTAAGGAAAAGGTTCCCGTCACTAAAAACTCACCAAGGCCAAAACAGCCCAGGCGGGCTGCAACCTGCCCTTGAGGGTCATGGTATTCCCCTTAGGTCAGAGGCCTCCCTACTCTATTAAAGGGACATGGGCCGCAACCTGACCCCTTGAGGGTCGTGGCGTGCCTCCCAAACAGAGGCCTCCCAAGGCCCTAGGTTCAGTTGAGTCGCGACCCTCAAGAACAGAGCTATGACTTGGCCTTGCGAACCCAGATTTTCTTCATTTTTCAACAGCCAAATCCAAATAAAACTATCCCAGATTCACCCCAAAACTATAATTCAACTGTCACAACACTTTTAACATCTTCCCAGCAACAAAACCTAACCAAAACCTAGTTTAAAAACTCACCAAAAATCAAACTTCCATACTTGAGCCACAAGCTCAAGAACACCTCTAACTTTAAGGAAGACATGGAAGAATTCAATCTGAAACAAGGATTAATATATTACCTTAGCTATGAACAATGATCCCCTTGTCACAAGCTATCTGAATTCTAATCCCGAGCCTTCAATTCTTTGGTTTCCAGCCATAATCATCTTAATTCTTTAAGGAAATTAGCTTAAGGAAGCTTAGAGAGAAAGAGAGTGAGAGAGAGAGTGAGTGAGTTGGCCAGTGAAGTGTTTTTGTGTGCTTCTTTATGTTTCCTAATGCTTAAGTTTCACTTAAGCTAATCCCGAGGCTCAAGGTACCAAAAACATCCCTGAGGGCAAAATGGTCAAAATCCACAGTATTCCCTCCTAATCTTGCTAACTCAAATATATCCCAAATTATTCATTCCCATTATCAGATAACCCAATTTAATGCCAAATACCTAAAATACCCCTTGACTCACCTCGAGCCGGGTATTGGGTCCCGTTGTGACTTTCTCGCTAACTTGCTCCCTAGGATCGTCTCATGACAAGTAACCCAAACAAACCCACATAATAATGTGGTCTCTCACATTTATCACATATATGCATATATATATATATGTATATATACAATTATGCATATAACGGCCAAATTACGAAAGTTTCCCTTCTAATAAGAAACGAGCCTACATGCATATTTAATATCCCTAAACATGTACAACTAATTGTATTATCGTATAACTCACATAATCACAATCAAATATACCAAATAAACATATAATTCCATATATTTCCATCCTGGCCCCTTAATCAAGGCCCTAAGCGTTATTAGGTAATTTTGGTACGTTACTTTATTACACCTTAAATAATGTTAAAACATCACCTATCATGTTTCTACAACTCATACATCCCAAGAAAAAAAATTCTAACATAGGCAATTAAATCACTGGCATGTTTTTAAGATCAAACATAACTAAAACATGTTACAAGGAATCCCAGGCCAAAACCTATAACATGTTTCTATTCTTTTTTTTTAACCCAAAGAATATCCTAGCATATTCCTAATGTCACAATTTACAACATGATATACAAACAACAATATAATGAACATGCAAAAAAAGAATCCGTAGGCCGAAACCTATATGACCAACAAGTGATGAAAATAATACCAATAACATTATTCAATATCAATGGTTTCAAAAATAACAACTAGGGTTCCCCACAAAAAAAATAACAACTAGGGACAACATAAACTCATCATCCATTTTTAAAAAAATGCCTATACCGAAAATTACATAGCATGTTTCTAATATGCAACTTGCATTCTTTTATTATCAAAACTTTAAGATTTGTTGGAGAAATAATAATTAAAATAATAATCCATGATCATAAAATAATACCAAATTCTAAAAATTATTCAATAAAAAACTCAACAATCCACATGAAACCTAGCATGTTCCTATTTTCCAATAAGATGAACAAGTTAATAAAAAATCAATTGAAATAAAAACGAAATCTCACATGCATTGTCTAGACATAGAGAATATACAAAACAATAATCAATTCCCATCATACAAGAATCCTAACAAGTCTAATACAATACTTTGCATAGGTGAAACCCCAAGATCGAAACAACACCAATACAAGGTCCTCCCTCACCTTGAGTATACCCAATGATGAAATCTATGTCCTCGTCTTTTGATTGCTAACCTCCAACACCTTATCATGATCACCAAACCATTAGACCTACCAAAACCAAATTCTTATATTAATCAACATAAGAGACTAAAAGAACAACCTTACCTTTGTAGGCCGAAACCCTAGCCCAATACCTTCGCCATGCTCTTGTGAAATTCAAACCTAATAACACTATGAATTTCACCAAGCTTAGAACCAAGAAGAGGAAGAAAAGAATAAAACCATGAACCTTAAACTCATATCTTAGGAACTCAAGCCTTAGCCTCCTCTTCTTTCTCTCTCAAGTTTCCTCTCTCTCTCTCTCTCTCTCTCTCTAGATGTCTCAGCCAGCCACCATGAAAATGAGATCAAGATAAACTTTCCTTTCCTTTTATTACCCCAGTGGCTGAATACCCTAGTGTCCTAGCAAGAAAATGTAACTTCAATTTCTCCTTTATTTTATTCCTTGATTTCCTATATTTCCAATAAAGGGTGGTGGACTTTCCTCTTCCTATATAATTCCATACTAATGTGGGAATCCTTAAAAAAATATGGAAACAACTCCCTAGCTTGCATTCACACAACACATGCCCACTCTCCCTTTCTCATACATTCTATACTTGTGTGAACACAAGTATTCTATAACTTATTTTCCCTTTAATATTTTAGTTTCCTCGAAATATTAAAATAATTAATTTAAAAAGGAAATCACTTAATGCATAGGAAATCCAATGCATGCTCACCATGCATACAATGTACATGCACACACACAAGTGCTCAAGTGCACGTCTACCAACCATGCACCTTGGTGCACACAATCAAATCCCAAGAAGGCTACAAAAATAGATTCATTAAATAAAACAAATGAAAAAAAAAATCAAATTCACGTAATTTCAACAAAACAATTTTAAACAATTAAAAATAATTTCCAATCACTTAACAATTAATTAAAAATATAAAGCACAAAATTAAATAAAAAAATTAGTGCGCTACATCTAGTTTTGCTGCTTAAGTGGGCCTGTTGTATACTTTTAAATTGTAAATGATCTTTTAACATTTATTCTGGGATCCCCGTATGTAAACTTAAACTTTTTAATGAAATAGTTAGTTCTTTTCACCAAAAATTTTAACTGTAACCTGTTAATTACCTTTAGTTACACGTTTATGACCAAATGACTCGATTAGCGAGTGTAACGTCCCAAAAATGCTAATAAGGTTTAATGCCTTGATTAGCGTGCCAGGAGGGTATAACTGGATGTATGTGTGATTAATTGGTTAAGTGTGTGACTACGTGGCATACATGAACTATATGATAATATGGATTTAAATGCATGTGGGCCCATACTTGATGATAAGGGAATATTTGTAATATTGGCTCGTTGCGGGCATAAATTTGATTATATGTGAGTAAATGATTGAGACCACATTACTATGTGGATATATTTCTAGTATACGGCTCGAGGCGATCCTAGTGAGCGGGGTAGCGGAATAGTCACAATGGGGTCCAATACTCGGCTCGGGGCGAGCCTAGGGGTATTTTGGGAAGTGTAATGTATATTTGGGATTTTATCGAGTAATGGGTAAATATTTGGTAGTTAGTTGGGCACGACGAGATTAATTAGAAATTTGTAGGGCCACTCGAGGATTAGCGGGAGAGGCGGCAAATGACGATTTTTCCCTTAGGGCCATTTAAGGTTAAGAGAATGCTTAAGGGGTATTTTTGTAATACCCCGGTTACCCAGGGACCGCTATGGTGATCGGCGAACCAGAAATTTAACTTGTTACCCGAGTCCTTTGGTTAAAAACGTGCTTCTAAATGTTATTAACAGGTTAAGGTGAAAATCATTCAAAAGGAAAGGATATATTTTATTTAAAATTGTTCATGGGCCCACCAGAACGTTTACCAGTTATTTACAACTCAAAATGGTCATTACTGTTTAAAATTTACAACCCTCCGACCTAAGCGGCAAAAATTAGGGTAAACCCCCTAGTTCCTCTGAGAACTCCTTGGCCGTGGGGGTCAAGCGGCCGCATATGTACACATCACCACCTAAGCTCTCCACTCAAGGTTGGGTGAGCTTTTCTTTTCCTTTACCTGCACCACATAGCACCCATGAGCCAAGGCCCAGCAAGAAAACACAATATAGCATGATATAATATCAACAATGATCATAATAATCATTTAGGACTTTCTGTCCAAAACAGGTAAGTGACAGTCGCAAAAGTCACTAAGGTGGGTACAGCTTCCTTTAGCCATGTGACGATAGGGTCATTGGGGCTTAACAGATAAGTGAACCTTTCACTAGCTTAAACAGGGTAGGTATATGATGAATAGTCACCAACATAACCTACCTCATGACCATAGAGTCATAACCATGGGATTCCGCTCCCTATCCAATTGACAAGCAGTCACCTAGGATTTTAGCCCTAGCTCTGAGTAACTAGCATAGACTAGTCAAGCGCTTATAAGTTTCATCAACCTTAGGGTCGGTCCAAAATTAATGCTATAGAATCATTAAATGTTGATATCAATTAGATCTAATCTTTAATCGGCCCTGCGTTCAAGATGCTTATGCCGTTTCTGACTCACAGGTCAGTAATATGCGGCCAGTGTCCTCCCTGATTAATCAGTGCCATATACAAGTATATAAATTCCACTAGCATTTAATATGCAATCAATGTCCACCTAGTCACCTAGTCCTTTAGTGGTCACCTAGTCATAACCAAATACAGGACATCATCAATAAAAATGATCAACATAGGTTTCCAAATCAATATCTAGCCTCCGGGACATCAATCCAAACTAATCCAAGTAGTAGGAACAATCCCGAGGCCTAAAACTATGTTCTCGGGGCCAAAACACTTAAACGGGCTCAACCCTGCTCAAGAGCTACGGCCCTAACACCTTGGGCCACGGCCCCCAGCCACTCCAGGAGCAAGGGCCATGGCGCCCAACACCAAGGGCCGCGGTGCCCAGTAAGCACAAATTCTACCACCTGCTTCTTCGAGCTAGGGTCGCGGCCCCCAACCCAAAGCCATTCCCAAACACGTTTTTCTTCATTCCAATCCTCCCAAAAACATGCCTAAATACTTCCAAATCATCCAATCAAATTTCCCAAGCTTCCCAATGGTCCAAAACTATCAAAACCCAAGGATCAATTGAACCAAAAACTCAACGATTCACAAAATCCAATTAAAAGCTTAGAAACTCTAAAAACTCAAAAACTTAAAACTTATATTACCTTTGATTTGGTTGTTTTCCATCAAATCCTTTTGTTAAGAAGCTTCTAATCTTTCCTAGGATCGCTATGCCTTGATCCTTGCTTGATTCCGACTCCTAGAACTCAAGATTTCTTCGAAAAAAATTCGAACGGTAAAATGAACTAACGAAGAAGAGAGGAAATGTTTTCTAACGTATGTTCTATCTAATAAGCTACTTCAAGCTTAAGTAACCTCAAATAAAACCTAGTGATCGGGGTCCCGAAAACACCCCTGAGGACATTATAGTCAAAACTTCCAGAATTTCCTCCTCATTTCAAATACTCCTAATTTATCATCAAATAAACTCTCTCATTACCCAATAATTGTCCCCGTTATGACAAAACTGCTAATCCATTATATAGGACCATCTCATGCCAAATATCTCGAATATATCTCCATAATAATGGAATATCATTCACAAATCACAATATGCACCCAAATACACAAATACGCCCTAAACGAGCCAAATTGCCAAAACAGTTTAATAAACAAATGTGGACCCACATGCATGTTTATAACATCATATTATAATATAATTCACAATAACATGAATATTATCATTTAATGGCATAATTAAACAGTTATGGCCCTTTCGGCCTACTAATCCAGCCATTAAACCACATTAGGGATTCGGGGCATTACAATTTCGGTCTTTGCATTATGAGATATACTTAGGAAACTTCAAGGGTTAGCTAGAAACAACCAAAAAACTCTCAGTTCCTTCAAACACACGTTCACCCCTTTCTCACTCTAAGGCTTTGGTGCACTTGGGAATTTTGAAGAGAAAATTAAAAAAATTAAGGCTGGGAATTTTGATTAAAGCTGGGATTGGAGCAGGGAACAGCTCAAGGTCGTGATTCATGACTGAGGTAAGATTATAAACCTTGAACTATTTGTTGAATTCATGATGTAGTTTTGGTCATGCTTAGGGATGCTTATGTTCGGTTTTGATTTTGGGGTTTAGGGTGGATGGAGCAGTTATCATAGGTCATATGTGTTGTTTGTGATGTGTTACTGAGAGTTCTAGACTTAATTATTGTTTTAGAACATGTTTAGGTTGAATTATGTGGCTTTTAATTAGGGGAAAAAAGCAGGAAATACTGGGTTTTCTGGGTTCGGAGGCCCGAGCCGCTGCCCTATTCATCAGGTGCCGCAGTCCACCCATTTAAAGGGGTTGGAAATGGCTCAGTTTGCCCAGGCGTCGCGGCATGGGGGAGCATGTCGTGGCCCATGTCCTTCAGTAAGGAGGGCCTTGCCCTCTGACCAAGTAGTGGGTCGGACCCTAAATGGAGAAATTGGGGAGGTTAAATTCTTTTAGCTCAGGAACTCAAATGTTAAGGCTTGGGAAGGATTTTACTACCTAGTTTAGTAGAATTCGAGGTCCCGAAGACTAGTATTTGATTCCAAAGCTTTTAAATGGTTTAGGATCTTATTAGTTATCCACTATTGCATTGTGACTAGGTTATATCGCAAGGGCTCACGATTAGGGATCGTGCTTAGGGCTATCATACACTTGCTGCTCGAGACGTGAAGAAAACTGCACCCGAGTTGTGAATGGGGCTTCAACCCCTTATATGGATGTATTATGAATATGAACATGTCTGTAACTGAGAATATCTAGATGGGCATGCTTGTATATGATGCCATTGATTATGTGCTATGCAATATATATACTTATGATTATATATGTTTACAAGCTGACCTAAGGGTGTCAGGGGGCCGATAGCAAGCGTGCAGAATGAAGCCCTACCTAAGAGTGCTGGGTTGGCTATAAGACCAATGGACTCGGGCTAAGGGAGTCGAGGCTGATGATAAGCGTACTGAATGCAGCTCGGCCTAAGCGAGCCAGGGTCAGGTAAATAACTAGAGGGCTCGATCTAAGGGCACCAATACCTAAATACTTTTGTTACAGATTGAGTTATACATTTGAAAGTATATGTTTAACGTTTCCAAGCTTAATGCTTATATCCTGTTGTTAGTTAAATCTGATGATTTATGTTTACTGCCTTATATATTTTTGCCTAGTTTTTCATGTTGGTTTACGTTTTCTTACTGAGCCTTGGCTCACGGAAGCTATGTGGTGCAGGTAAGGGAAATGGATAGCTGGACCAGCCATAAGTTGGAGAGCTTCAAAGGCGGTGTGTACATATACAGCTTGCTCGATCGCCACGGTCAGGATAGCTTGGGAGGAACTAGGACTAAGCCCTATTTTTTCGCTTAGGACGGCTAAGCTGTATTTTTTTTGTCTTTTATAAGTCTGTAAACTGATTTTGGGATCTCGTGTACAAACTTAATATTTTAATAAAAAATAATCATTTTGTTGACTAAATCTTTTAATACTTGACCATGACTTAGTTTTTAATTACACGCTTAAGTTCAAATGACTTGCCTAGCAAGTTAAGCATTATTTTAAACACACGGTGTAACGGTCTTGGTTATCCAGGGCGTTACAACAAGTCTAGCACTATTTAAAGTACATAGTGAAACAGTCTTGGCTATTCAGGGCGTTACATGAAGTAATTCCCCTTTCAACAGTAAATGATCATTTCTCAATTTTTCTTTCATGTTATCAGTCATAGGAATATTAACACAACAGTTATCTAATGTCAAAGTAGATAACTTACGATCAATGGACCATGCAAACAAACACTCCATCAACTCCGTTGCTAGTGTTTTAGTAGGGGTAGCCACGTATAGAAACCTATAATTATGATGAAGATGCTAATTAGTATAGAAATAATTAATGATAAATAAAAATACAATTTTTTATAAAAAATAGTAAATTTCATGATAATTTGACTACGCAAAATCCATGAGTCATTGATATAGTGCGAAGTTACCACCATGTAGCCTCTTTTATGGTTAGCTGCTATCCACATATCATTTGTGATTGCAATTCTACCATGATTGGTACTTAGTACTTTCTTTCTCTTTGTCTTCTCATTCTTATATATCATTATGATATCACTCCTAATAGTAGATCGAGACAAATGCTTGAATAATGGTTGAATCGAGTTCACAAAAATTCTATGTCCAACATGTTTCACCATATTAAGTGGATACTCATGCAAAATGATCATATTAGAAAGTTCTTCTCTTGAAAATTGTTGATCAAATGTGTGAGCACCAAGTGTATTAGTTCCATCATTTTTCTTATTAGGATTCAAGATGGATTGCTTTATATCTCAATGTTTTCTAAGAGGACATATCTTGAAGTGTTCATGCAATTTAGTCTCTTTTTTGCTTGATCCTCCTAATATCTTCTCACAATAGTTGCAAATAGCCTTATCCATTCCATCAACTTTTTGCTTCTTAAAGTGATTCCAAACAGCAGAAGTCAACCTTTTGTTTTTTGCTTCACTGCCATAGAATCTATAATTGGTGGGGTTGATTCGTTAGGATTTGCAGAGGGTGGAACTAAAGAATTGAGCTCATTAGGTGAGGAAGATTTAGATCCATTATTTTCTCTGAATGTAGATGAAATATCTTCCATAACAAGTTGTGGAGAACTTTTATCACTCATTTTTGGACTACAAAGTGTAAACACCAATAATTTAAATATGAAACAAATTAAATAGAACATATACAATGAAACAATATAATGTTCAGCAAATTAAATAAAACAATATATATACGTACTACAATTACTAAAGCCTGTTTGGTATTATTTTCTCTTTTTTGTTTACAAAGTTGTGTTTTCAGAAATGAGAACAAAAAATAATTTTTGTAGTTTAAAAAAAAAATAGGTGTTTGGTTAATGTTTTCTACAAATATTTTTTCAGTTTTATTTAAAATAAATAAATAATTAATAAATATATTTACAAAGAGAAAAATCTTTTAAAAGTTTGTAATAAAAAATGAGATAAAGTAATGTGAAAAAAAAAGTGATGAAAAATAAGGAGAGAAATTTTGAGGAAGAAAAATTGAGAAGAAAAAAATTGATGCAAGAAAAAAAAATGAGAGAGAAAATTGCGAGATAGAAAAAAATGAGGAGAGAGAAAATTAGGATATAGGAAGTGATAAGAGAAAAAATAATGAAATAATAAGTGATGAGAGAGAAAGTGATGTCAAAAAATATGATGAGAGAGAAAGTGATGTGAGAAAATAATAATTAAAAAAAAAGTTAGAATAATTTTTTGTTGTTCTCAAAATTTTATGTTTTTTGTAACTTTGTTTTTAAAAATTATATACTAAAAAGAATGTCAAACACTCCTATTTGTTTTTATAAAATAATTTTTAGAATTTAAAAATAAAAAATATTTGTTTAGTTATGGAGTCAAACACCCTTTAACATTCCACCGAATATATAAAAAATCAACAAAATAAAAGTAATCATTCTTATACAGTATATATTCAAAACATGAGACAATATGTGAACAAGGAATTACTGTATAAACAATATATATTTTATATTAAGATGAACACCATATAAACTAACAAACATGAATTTGGATTAATATATATAATATAAAATAATATCATATAACAATAATACTATAGCACGTCAAATTGCAGTATCGAATGCACATTGAAAACTTATACTTTTGTCAAAGAAAAATCTTATTATAATATTATAAAAATTATGTCTATAATTTCGCCCTTGTCACTTACTCCTTCTCCATCGTTCCGTAAGTTCACAGCCAACAAACTTGATTTTATTTATGAACTATCAAATGTTTCTGAAGAAAACAAAATTACCAATAACAACCTACCTTTGATTAACCCATACCAAATTTTCCCGAAATCCATTACTCCTTTTACTAGCTCCAGTAAAGCTCTCATCAAACCATCCTATAAAGCCCCAAAAGAATATATCCAAGCTTCTAAATTTAGAAATTGTCAATTGAGACCTACTCCTGAGGTCCAATTCATTACTTTACAAATCCCTCCTGAATTTATCCCCCAGTGAATTGCACAAGGATTCACCCATATTCATTTTTTATAGAAGGTCCAAGTTTGGAAATCATAAAATTCTGAAGAAATATTGCTCTGTGAGTAGCTCTTTCTCTGAGTGATTTGTGGGACGTCTTCGAAAGGATATTTTTTGCATCCCGTGGAAAAGATTGATTGTGTTTGACAAAAGAGGAAGAAGCCATCATGAGCATGAATGGGGTGGTATGTGATGATTTTTGGGTGACGATGAGGGTGGTTCTTGGTGAGTATCGTGATGCTAGATTTATAGCAAGGGGTGATCTAGATAAGAAATCAGCCATAGTATTGTCTTTGCCTAGGATGTGTTTAATGTCAAAAGAGTAGTTGTCAAACTAGACTGCCGATCTCAAAAGTTGGGCATTTGTCATTTGCTCTTATTTAGATCGATCATTCATTTTGACGCGACAAAGTTCATTTCTACCAAGAAATGATGACCTATCTGATGGAATTTGAATTTTGTAATACCCATCTTTATCGCCAATAATTCTTTTAGGGTAGAATGATAGCGAACCTGAGAATCTTTGAAGTGGCCACTCTTGTATCCACATATTTTTCATTTCCCTGTCTTGTCTTGTTCAAGTAGGACAGCTCCCCAATACCGATCACTAGCGTCTATCTGCAAGATTCTTTTTCCATCAAAATGAATTTGCAAAGGTGGTAGTCTGCATCATCTCCTTTAGTTTTTTTACTGCTACAGTTTGCTCTTGTGACCATACTGGAGTTTGCTTTTTAAACATGTCCCTGAGTGGTCTTGTCATTTCCGAAAGTCGCGGGACAAAATCTTGTAAATAGTTTACAATTCCTAAGAACTATTGGATTTGGACCTTTGTGAAGTCCTTTTCGGGAAATTTAGTAATTGTTGGGCTATGTGAGGTTGGGCCTCATATTAGCCTTTAATAAGCTTCATTCCCAGAAAGTCAATTTTGGCTTGTCCAATGATCATCTTCTTTTCGGATAACATGAACCCATGGGCTTTTGTGAGAGAGATGAACTGGGCTAGTAGATTGTGATGGGCTTGTTCATCTTGTGAGAAGAGGAACATATCATCAATGTAGATTAGGGTCTTATCTAGAATGGGGTCGTAGACTCTGGTCATGGAATTTTGGAACAGTGATGGGGCTGTTTTGAGACCAAAGGGAAGGACAGTCCACTGATTGTGTTGA
This sequence comes from Humulus lupulus, assembly GCF_963169125.1. Lineage (NCBI taxonomy): Eukaryota > Viridiplantae > Streptophyta > Magnoliopsida > Rosales > Cannabaceae > Humulus > Humulus lupulus. The sequence continues at coordinate 16,570,309 of NC_084801.1, read as the reverse complement.
TTTGGAATGCATAAGGTTGTTTTGGACCTATCTTCTTGTTTGATACACAATTGCCAAAATCTCGCCATTAGATCAAATTTCGAAAATATTTGAGCCTTTAGTAGGGGGAATTTATAAACTGCCAAAAATTTGATCAAAGGCTTGTAATTTATGACCAGTCTTTGTTTTCCCTGAGCATGTTCTGATCTTTTATTGGTGTAGAAAGCATCGCATGCCCATGAAGAGGTGGTTGGTTCGACCAATCCTTGTTGTTGTAGTTCTTTGCATTCCTCAGTTGCCATTTTCTAATTCTCTAGGTTCATGCCTGGGTGACTTGTCTTGGTACGGTTAATGTCTTCATTGAGCATGAGTGGTAAACTGATGAAGAATAGTTGATTTTTCCATAGAGGGTGTTCACATTTTTAGAGGAACTCGGCATGACTTGTGGCACATAAATCTTCTATGAGCCTTTGTCTGGCCTTGGAGAATGGATCAGGAGGCATTAGAAAATAGTTTGGTATGGATTCCCATGAAACAAAATGTTGTTTGTAGCCAAGGCCACTAGGAAGGATTCGTAAACCCTTTTTCTTGGTGAAGAAATCAAAACCAATAATTAGATCTTTCCCTGGTAATTTTGAGCCAATTACTCTATGAATGATAGAGTATCCTGGGAAGAATTGTAATTTAATCGGTTTACTGATGAGCTCTGTACATAAAATGCTTATGTTTGCAGCGTGGAAGAATTGTTTTTCTTTTCTCCAATATTTTCGAGGGAGAACATCAGGGTTCGTCATGGTGTATGATGCTCCCACATCAAAGAAGGCTGCTACTTTCACTGGCTAAGCATATTTTGTAGAGAGGATCTGCATGGAGATGATTGGTGACGGTTGTATTGTATTAATAGCTACCATGTGGTAGAATTCATCTGAAGCCTTCAGTTGTTCGAATGCACAAAGGGGTTTTGGATTTATCTCGTCATCAGTAGAGAAGATGGATTCTAGGTCATTTTCTTCGGGAGATACGCCAGTTGTTTGTTGAATGTGGGAGATTAGTTTGGCGATTTTCCCTTTGGGGCATTGTTTTGCATAATGTCCTTTGTTTCCACAGATGAAACATCTGTCAGATTTCTTCGTGAAAAAGCGCTTCCTCCTTAGAAATTTGAACGAGCGGCGTCCTTTTTCCTTTGAGGATTTAAAGGTTTAAAAGGTTTTAAACCTTTTTCTGTGTTTCTTTTTTTTCTGGAAGACAAGAACATGCTGATTCTGATGGAAATTTGATCCATACATCGTTTTGGCTGCAAACCTTTCCGAGCTTCTTGGATTGTTTCATGAATTCTTGGATAAATTTGTGATGAGAGCACATCTTTTCTAATGCCTTTAGAACTAGCTGATAAATTTCTCCAATCGTAGCATCAGCTAGGGTTCTTCCTATTCCTGAGAGAAGTCCGAAGGTTTCTTCTCCTAGTGGTTCTGGTATGGAAGAGAGGAAAGCCTGTTTTAGATTTTGATAATCAATTCCACCTATTTGGTAGAACCATTGAGCCATCTTTTTGTAGTTCTTCTCCAAATCTCTTTTATCCATTAAACAACATTTTAGCTTGAAGAATTATGCGCGTAGTCTTTCAGTGACTTGAGGGTCTTGTTCGCATAATTCAATATACAGATAGGTCAGGGCATTGGTGAAAGATGGAAGTTGTAAAAACGTCATCTGTCTATAGTATCCCAGAACTGTCCACCAGTCTTGTAGGGTTCCTGTAAAACGAGAGACAAAGTTGAGGAGAACTGTTTCTATTTGTGCTTCTGGTTTTTGTGATTCTAGGCTGAGCCAAGCCTGAAACTCTTGGAACCTTTCTCTCCATTTTGATGGAAGGAGTTCATCTAAATTAAAAGTTAGAAAGTTTGAACTTTTACTCTTTCGTTTTTTAGGAATATGTGGTGTTGTTGATTCATTTCCACATTCGTCTTCACTTGTGATAATTGGTTCGGTCTGTTAGTTTGATTTAGCAGGTTGAACCATCAAATGTGGAAATGCTCCATCGTCACTGCTAGATAAGTTTTCACTGGATAGGCTTTCGTGATCACTGGGTATAGTATCATTAGAAGTTGAACTCATTTCTTTATACCAGTCATCTGAAGAATTGTCTGAACTAGTCGAAGAGCTTTCATCGTCTGAGTTCGTTTCTTTTTCTGCGACGTGGAGAGTGCTTGTATGTCGAATCATTTGTGACAGAGGATTTGTGGCTGGATGAACCATAAGTTGCTTAAGTTTGTCTGTCGGTTGGCTTGGTGATTCTTTCTTCTTCCCCTTTTTTGTCTTCTGTTGTTGACTTTCATCAAGCATGCGTCTTAGTCTTACAACAAAGTCCTCTTGCACAGATCCAATAATAGGAAAAGGCTGGGAGGTCTTTGGTATTGTAGCAAACTGCCAAGGGACCAGTGTAATGACCCACTAATCTAGACTAATTGGACCATTATCGAAACTATACATAAAACTTACATTTTTACGAAAATACCATAATTTATTAAGTAACTTGAAAATAAGAGTTATTTACAAATAAATAGAATACTAAGAAGGATTTTGGGATCCCATTGTCTTTAAAACAAAACATGGTTTAAAATAAAAGACATTACATCATAATGCGGAAAATACACATAAAAACCATAAAAACATAAAAGGAGACTACATCCTCGAATCGATAACGCTCGGCCCCTTGACTCCATTCATCATCGATACACATCCTCCCAAGCATCACGAATCTTACCGCCTCTAAGCTTATTTTCCTGCACATAAACAGAAAGGAGTGAGCCTAATGCCCAGTAAGGAAAATCTAACACAAAGTCACATACATAATTTCATAAGAAAACATAAAGACTTAACATAATACATATAACATACACTTATTATAATGGCCATTATTACTTGGGGTCCCATAGACTAAACAAGCATATGCCCATGGGATTAGTGGGGTCCTACTAGCTAAGTAGGTCATATGCCCATAACCCATTTGGGGTCTTGTTAGTCATATGGGTCATATGCCCAAGCCTACAAACATACACATATATCATAACACTTTTAATAACATAAAACATATAGATAACATAATCACATAACATGTTGATTCTAGCCTATTTCCTTACCAAAGTTACCGAGATTATGGACTGAGTTGGGATTGTTGGAACACTCCTAAAACCATAAAAAAAGAGTAAGTCTAAAGAAAGGAGATGAAATGAAAGAGATGGAACGACTAAACCATAGAAAACATACTTACCGACTTATATGCTTAAAAGCTTGGATTCCCTAACCAAAATAAGAATAAGGTTAGGGGACTGAGTAGAAGGTTTTGAGAACGGAAATAACATAGAAATACAGAAAAGAACTAGAGTTTTGGGTTTACCTCAAAGATTGCAAGATCAATCTAACATCCACCGAAATACTATAGCACTCACTTCCCAAAGTGTTTGATAAGCTTATGATGTTTAAGCTTATAGTTTTTCCCCAAACCAAGTGTTTACACTCTCACACTCACTTAACACTAGCAGCCTCTGAACTTAGAGCAAATGGTGAATAATGGCTGGGTACTAGGTCCTATTTATAGAGTTTGGGGATGAAAATATCTTGATTTTACTTGAATAAAAATAATGGCTTTTTAGGTGAAAATAATTTTAATAATCGTTCAGCAGAGGCTGAAGACTCGTTCAGAAGATGCTGGACTGTTGAAAGAGTTTGAATGGCTGAAGGGAAAGGAATTCAAAAGTATTTGAATTCATGCTGGTGGAGGCGATATATCGCCCCCTATAGGCGATATATCGCCTGGACCTTTGTTCCCGAGGCGACCGTGCATCGATTCGTGTTTTCCGTATCTACGTGCTGCGATATATCGCCCCCTATAGCTGCGATATATCGGCATATGCTGAATATTTAAACACGAATTTACACATTTTTAGCTGAGTTTGAATGGAGTAAACAGCCTTGACTAAGCCCTCAACGTGCTCAAAGCTGCTGACTGACCCTATACATTCAAACTTTTACCCTTATTTAATTTAATCCTCAAAAATACTTAATCCTTAATTACCATTTAAAACATGTGCTTAAAATCCTATTGGTTGATGTCTAAACCTTATAATATAATAATATAATCCTTAATATCAGACACATTAATCAAACCTTAGGTTATACTTAATATTCTTAAACTATAGGTTAAACTTAGAAAATCTATAAGTACTACTATGAGTGTCCAAATAACTCCCGGTCTGAACCAAAAATCCAAAGTAACAATGATAACACTAAGCATACTATAATACTACTAAACAATTAGCTAAGTAAAGTTCTTGGACTCTACAACCAGCGTCGTAGTTATCCCGTATGGGGACGAAGTTCCCAAATAGCTAGTTGAAGGTACCTTTGTCAGTTCTTGCGGCAGAACCGGTTCTTGAGGGATTCATATTGAGTTTTAAGGCTCTTCATCTCGGCTTCTTTCGCTAGAAATACTGGCATTGGGACTGAGTTTGCTTTAATGATGGCTAGAAGCTCTTCATGAGTCTTTTGGATTTTGAAGCTCTATAATAGGTATTTTGTAACTCGACTTGCTTTAAGACCTTGTTTTGGGCAATCATATTTTCTAATTGCCAATTGAGAACTTCTTCGGCCGGAGATACTTTTTTGAGAGACTCATCCACGTTCGTGGTTGTGGGGTTTTGAACCTTTGGTTGGTGAGAAACCGTACCTTGTTCTTCTTCTCTATCAAATTTCTTGAGAGAAGGAAAATATGACTCATAATCATGAGTAGTCATCATACATACTTGTAGAATTTTTTGGAATTGATTTTGAGCAGAAAAAGCTTCTCCATGATGTCGCATCCATTTTGCTGTTTTTTTGTAGCATGACATCCAGTTTGTTCTGGAGGAGAGTCAGGTAAGTCTTTAGGAGCAAAATATTTGACTATATAGTCAAACTTTCTAGAGAGTTGGCCTAACAATCCAATTCCATTTTCTCATTTGTCTAGCTGTTGCTTAAGTCGTTTTGCTCAGCTAGGACATCACTTTGGCTTTGGGAGGTCTTCTTCTATTTTTAGGCAGCTTTTGCAGTCGCAAACATCCCAATACTTATGTCCATCCGAAGATTCAAAAGCATAAATCACTACAAAAAACGTGACTTTTGCACCAGCAAAAGCCATCTGGTCTTTATCGACGCGCTTTTGCGTCAGCAAAAAGTGATGACGTACATCCGTTGATAATGAGACTTTTGCCAAAACGCACTGTACCGACAATTGTATCTTTTGGCGACGAAAAAATGTGCTGGGAAAAATAAGGATGCGCCGACGAAAAAATTTGTCGCGGGATTATGGAAAACACTTTTAGCGGCGCAAAATTGTGCCGACAAAGATGTTTCTGAAAAAGATGTTGCTTTTAGTGGCACTTTTTTGCGCCGGCAAATGTGGATATATGTAGTAGCTCATTTTTGTGCCGATAAAGGTTGAGACTTTTACCAACGTAATTTTGCGTCGGTAAAAGTATTTTTTAAATAACTTTTTTTGATAATATTACTAATTTTATTTTCAATATATAAATATTAATTAATAAATTTTGATTTTAATATATTAATAATTATTTAATTTTTTAGTAATATTATTTAATTAGAAATAAAATAAAAATTAAGAGTTTATAAATAAATAAAATTTATAACTATTAATGTTTATTGTCCCCACCAGACATGCAAATATAAAAGTAGTTTAGTAAATTAAATCTCTAATCAATTAAACTTTAAATAAATAAATAAAAAAGTTCTACAAATGTGTACTGCCCTCCGCATCATCCCCACCCCTGTGAGCATCATCGTACGTCCTCGTCTGGATCCTATTCTAGTAAGTCGACGGTAAAACCAGGAGCCAATACACCAAACTGCTTCAACAAATCATTGAGCAGTACATCTTGACGCCGTTGATGACTCTCAAGTTTAGTCGTATACTTCTTTAGGTTTTTATTTTCCAGCATAATGTCCTGAGTTTGCTGCAAAATGGTGTCCACTTCAGGTGGCAATTGCCCAGACATTTGAGAAGTTGATGAAGATGCTGCCCACTTTGCGCCAATTGCCCTCAACCTAGGCAACCCCCCAAACCCTTTCTTTTAACGCGAGCGGGGCCCAAGAACATTCGTGACAATATCCATATCAGACGAGAACTGACCGTCGACATTATCGCCGACACAAGAAGCAGCAGATGATATAGGGGTCGTACTCTGCAATGCTCGACGCTCAGTCATCTCAGTCTGCACAATAAAAAATCACATATCTCAAATTCCAATATAACATTATTTGAAAACCTATTTAGAAAATTTTAATATAACTACATATAAAATATAACTTTATTATCTATCTGCTAACATCCTATCATTAATGACTGCAGACCAGCGATTGAAAAAGAATGTAATTAATTTTGTACATATATCAGGGAGCAAGTGGGCTAAAGTTAATTTGGTCATGAAATTCCATATCTAAATCACAATCATGAAGATATTGTTGATATATACAGTCAGAGCAGTTAATTCCATTAATGGGGAATTTACGTCTCTAAACATATACATGAACTATATTTGCATGTTTGTGATTTAGATATGGATTTTCATGAACAAACTAACTTAGCCCACATGCTCCATGATACGGGGACAACATTAGTTACGTTCTTTTTTTTTTTTTTTATCTTAGTGCACAATCATTAATCATAAAAATATTGGCACATAGATTATAAAGATTTAATTGTTAAAAATTTAATTAATAACTAATAAATAATTACTAATTGACACCAACCAATTAATAATTAATATTTATTAATTATTTACTAAATTTTTTTAAACTTAAATGATCATAAATTAGTTAAGGTTAGGCAACTTACATGTTTTGTCACTGCTTCATCACTAATCCACTTATCCTTCTTCTTGTGGAGGTGCTCGAATGTGTCGATCATGCTCAGAAGCTAGCCAGTAGATGGGTCCATCTAAAATAGCAAATTATTTAAACATTGTTACCTTTATAATATTTTTGTAAATGTAAAGATATAGGTTATTATAATTTACGTGATCATAAACAAAGGCAATGATGGATTTGGAACCGTGTCTTCCTGGTATGGTCATTTTTCCTCGAGCTTCTTTATTTCTCTTCAATATACGCTTCAAACAGAAAATAATACTCATTAATCTAGATTGTAATTTTATAATTAAAAATTAATGTAAAAACTAAGGCATACCTGCTGAGAATCAGAAGCCCAAAAATCGCATAGAATTGCTCAATCAGAAGAAGTAATCAACCCAAAAGGTTTTGACTTTGCTCTCTCACTGTCCACCTCTCCTCCAACCTCTACCCAGTGTTTCTTCATCGCATGGCGCCAATCAGTCAGATGCTTTTGCATTTGTCTTACCATGACATCGCTGATTAATGGATTGTCTTGTGGATAAATGAATTTTTCCTAAAATCACAATTAAATTTGGAATTTATTAAAATATTATGAAGATAGACAAAATCTTTAATAGTGAGTTATTAAAGATTTAAAAAATGCTTACAGATAACCTATGCTGAATAACTTGGATATCAACTGGCGTTACTTGTTCCCAAGCTAGGGTAGTTGGGGGTACGGTCTCACACATATAACGAGCCATGGAATTGTTGAATCACTTGTACATTTGAATAGCTTTTCCAGTTTGTGCATCAAACTCTACTTTCAGATGGCTAACTTTTTTGGTGGCCAGATCCTTCTCAATATTGGCACCGTAATAAGCTCCCTTGCTCCTCTTGGAGCCACCATCGGTGTCATTACTTGGTTTGGTCATTCTACATTAAAATATTCATTAATTATCTAATTCAAATTATGTATGTCTAATATTTTTTGTTATAAAATTAACATTTTATTACTTATGGTCTTTCCAAACCTACCCTATTCCGAACTAGTGGATCCCTTGGAGATAATAAGTAGTCATGTAGTTCTCCACATTTTTTCAACATGTTTCTCAAACATCTTGAAAAATTGAGGACCAGTACATGAATATATTGGCTATCCCCAAGGCATCCACTAGGTGCATGTCTATTGTTTTTTGTTATAAAATTAACATTTTAATACTTATGGTCTTTCCCAACCTACCCTATTCCGACCTAGTGGATCCCTTGGAGATAGTAAGCAGCCATGTACTTCTCCTCATTTTTTCAACATGTTTATCAAACATCTTGAAAAAATGAGGAGCAATACATGAATACATTGACTATCCCCAAGACATTCACTAGGTGCATGTCTATTACTTTTTTATATATATAAAATTAATATTTTATTACTTATTGTGTTTCCCAACCTACCCTATTCTGACCTAGTGGATCCCTTGGAGATAATAAGAAATCATGTACTAATTCTCATTTTTTTCAAGATATTTGATACCAGTACATGAATACATTGATTATCCCCAAGGCATCCACTAGGTGCATGTGTACCTATATCTGATACTATCATTAATTAATGATAATAAATAAAGTTTTCATTGAATAAAATAAAAATTTACATATATTTGTTTAAATTACATATCACTATCCTCATCATCACTAACTACAACATCATTACAGACACCACTATCACTATCAACTAGAACTTTGTCGTCATCCTCATCGTCTTCATACTCAGCCAACGCGTCGTCTTCAAATTAAACTTCATCATCAACAACAAATTCATCTGAACCTTCGCCAACTAAATCATCGATGTTGTACACTTCAGTGGAATTGACATCAACCCGATCATACTAAAGATTATCAAAAATTAGAAGTTCTACCCACAACTGAAATGAAGAAGAATTAACTTCTTTCAATATTGGTATATCATTTGTGGTCTCAATATCATCAACATCGGAATTTGAGAAATCACATACATTCCTCAGAATATATTCATTAACGAGCCTCCAATCATCCCCTTTTTCACATCTCGAAGATAATACACCAACTTTGCTTGAGATGCGAGAACGAAATGATCATCTTTATAACATTCTTCCTTCACATATAAGCTCGTAAAATTGGATTCCACTTTAATTCTACTTGTATTGAACCATCTACACTTTAATAGGAGAACACTGTAACCGATCAAGTAGGACAATTCAATTACTTCTTCCAGAACTCTATAGTAGTTCACTCCTTCCTCACTTGGAACCATTACACTGCAATTTTGTGTTTTAAGCTTCATATCACGACCATGAATCACAAATTTCGCACCATTCACTATCATCCCTTGATAAGAGAACACGATGTCGCTTGATTTGTTTATGAGAGTATACAATACATTATTAACTTCAGTAGGTGTTGACTCATGCAAACCGTTCACCTATCAACATTAACATTGAAAGTTAGTTTTGGATTGATTAAGTGGGGTTTCGGAAAAGAATTGACTAATATACATACTCGTTCTTTGAACCACTGAGGAAACTCAGCTTCTTGTTGAACTTCAAGATTCACTCCTTCCTCACTTGGCACCATTACACTGCAATTTTGTGTTTTAAGCTTCATATCATGGCCATGAATCACAAATTTCGCACCATTCACTATCATCCCTTGATAAGAGAACACGATGTCGCTTGATTTGTTTGTGAGAGTATACAATTCATTATTGACTTCAGTAGGTGTTGACTCATGCAAACCGTTCACCTATCAACATTAACATTGAAAGTTCGTTTTGGATTGATTAAGTGGGGTTTCGGAAAATAATTGACTAATATACATACTCGTTCTTTGAACCACTGAGGAAACTCAACTTCTTGTTGAACTTCAAGATTTGACCCCCCCCCCCCCCCCCCCCCCCGTCTTCTTAATTCATCCATATGCTCACTACAAATGGACAGCAATGTTATGATTTTTTCCTTTACTCGATATAGATACCAAATTTTTTTATTGAAAAAGACTAGAAAACACACCTAAGGTACTCCTTAATTTCGGCACAATTGTTCAAAATATATCACTCAGCCTTTTGCTTTAACTGTGGATTGAGGAGCATACTTGATTTCTTACCAAATGGATGACCAACAGCCTTATAAATAGAATATTCTCGATTTGGTTGGGATTCAGTACAATCGTCATTCCTCTTAGGTCGATTGAATCGAGACTCAACCCCCCGAAGGTACATTGAGCAAAAGGTGAAGGCCTCGTTCACCACGTAAGCTTCTGCGATTGAACCTTCCGGATGTGCACAATTTCTTACATATTGTTTATAAACCATCATTGAACGTTCAATAGGATAACTCCACCTAAAGTGCATAGGACCGCTAAGAATGGCCACTTTCGAAAGATGCAAAACCAAATGCACCATAATGTCGAAAAACACTGGAGGAAAAATTATTTCTAACTTGCATAAAATGGTGATAATGTCTGTCTCCATATTCTCAAGGTATTTCACATTTAAAGTCCATGAACAAAGTTTTTTGAAAAAACCGCACAACTCAATAATTGGCTTCCGAACTTCAGGAACCAAATACGATCTAATTGCGGCGGGCAACAACTGCTGAAACAACATGGGGCAATCGTGTAATTTCAGCTCATTTATCTTGCCATCATTGACATTGACATTCTTCAAAAGGTTTGCAGCAAAACTGTCTGGGAATTCTACTGACTTCACAAATTCACAAAAAACTCGACACTCCAAGACACTAAGGGTGTAACTGGCGGTGCAGTCTCTTCCACTTGTTTCCCTCTTTGCGGAGGTGGATTTTTTCCCTAATTTTCATGTCTACTAGATCAAGTCTTGCCTTGTCAGTGTCTTTAAATTTTCCCTCTAAGTTCAACAAAGTTCCCAAGACATTGTCGCAAACATTCTTCTCAATATGCATTACGTCCAAGTTATGCCTTCCAATAATCAAGCTCAAAAAATATGCTCTTCTTCGACCAATTAAGTTCAGCCGAAGCCCTTTTGCATTTCACACCACCAAATTCTTTGTGTTTCCCAGGTTGTCTAATCTGCAAATTCTCTAATTGCTTCAACACATCATCGTCGGAGTAATCTTTCAGCGGTGGCATGAGTTCTTTGTTATTGTCGAATAGTGCTCGTTTGCTCCTCCATTCATGATCCATATCAAGAAACCTTCTATGGCCAATGTATGCAATTTTACTTCTAATCCCTACAGATGGAGTTTGTTCATTGCATGTGGGGCACACCTTGTGCCCTTTTATGCTCCACCCAGATATCATAGCATAAGATGTGTAGTCGTTAATGGTCCACAAGATTGCTGCACACATATTGAACAAGGTACTATTGTATGCATCTCGTGTCTCGACACCATTCACCCATAACTCCTTCAACTCGTCAAGCAAAGGTCTAATATAGACATCAATATCTTTTCCATGTGAAGAATGACCTGGAATTGGAATAGACAACATTAATGACAATGGTTTCATGCACTTCCACGGCGGCAAGTTGTATGGGACAAGTATCACAGGCCACATGTTGTAAAAGTTGCTCATGTTCCCAAAAGGATTGATACCATCTATAGCTAACCCAAGCCTAACATTTCGAGGTTCGGCTGGGAAAGATGGGTACAACTCATCAAGGTGTATCCACGCCTTACTGTCAGTGGGGTGCCTCATTACACCATCTTCCTTTGGCCTTTTAGAATAGTGCCATCTCATATCCTCTGCAGTATCTCTGGAACTGTACAACCTTTTTAATCTCGGCGCCAACGAAAAGTACCGCATGACCTTATGGGCCACTTTCTTCCCGTTCCCACGATTATCTTGTCAGCAACACTCACCACAAACCGGACAAAATTCTAAATTCGCATTCTCCTTCCAAAACAGTGCACAGTCATGCTTACAAGCATCGATCGACTCATATCTCAATCCAATACTCCGCAACTTTGCCTTCGCCTCATAGTTAGACTTAGGTAAAATTGTTCCCTTAGGCATAGAGTCGACTAACAATTCCATCAAACCATGAAAGTAATGATTGCTGCACTTGTTAATGACTTTCAGATGCATCAGCTTCACCAAGAAGTTCAGCGCATAATACTTTATGCAACCCGGGTACAGTTGACTTGACATTTCCTTAAATAAATTGTCATACTTGTCGCGATGTTGAACATCATCTTGGGGAGGATCATTATAGTTTCCAGCGGGAGCCTCATCTTCAGCATAAACATCCTCCAGGATATCCGCTATCTTATCTCTATCCTGATCTCGTACCACATCTGGTGGCGGCGGCAGCGCCTCTCCATGGTAATGCCACACTTTGTAGGACTGTATGATGTCATTGTTGAATAAATGCATCGAAATTGCATCTATAGGCCAACGAACCAAACCCTGATTGTTCACCTGATTTTTAGCGATCTCGAAGAACTCCTTAACACCATTTCTATACTCCATAGACCAATGATTCCTCGCACTCATCCAGCTTCTGTCGCTCACCATCTTCAATCGAAATAATTCAAAAAATATTAATAATTGTCTTAAAATGAGGGAAATGATAGTGAAAATATTTCATGACTGTTTGTCTCCCTAATTATCACTAAGTGATAATAAAATCCTATCTCTGGCAAAAATAATTATTTAGATTTACCAAATAAAATGTAGCTAATTATTAATTATTACAATTTTTTAAATCATTTACTTATTTATTACTTTTATTTTAAAATTAATTTAAGTATACATTAATTTCATTTTGTAATTTTTTTATTAAATTATTCAATTTGAAATTGATTATTTACTTAATTAATAACAATTTTATTATATTTATATTTTATTAAATCATTTGTATTTTTAACTTTTTTCAATTACAAAACATCTAATATTAATGTTAAAATTAATTGTTAATTATTATGATTGGTAATTTTATTTTATGTAAATTATAGTTAAAAATTAATTTTTAGATGTATTTTTTAATTATACTTAAATTTTTATTTAATTAATTATTAAAATTTTATTAATTTTATTAACTCTAACAGTATTTGGGTAGCATAACGACTATATTTCCAACTATCCCAAAAATTTTAAAACCTACAAATTAAAAACATATATAACAAGAATATTCCTAGATCATACAAAACATATATATACATTAACAAATACATCAATTTACATATATACAAATATTTAACAACAAAAAAACATATACCAAAACTGATTTTTTTTATTAATACAAAAAAATTATTAAATACATATTTACAAACATATCACATTTAATAAAAAACAATTTAAAAATACAAACAGACATTATTAATCTATTTTTTTTAAGTTCATACTTTAACTAAAATACAATATAATAAATATTAACAAGCAAAAATAAACAAATACATACAAAGCATTAAAATAAAAATAAAAACATATTCAAATCTGTTTTTTTAATTTACAAAAAAAATAATAAATACAAAAAACATATATTATAAAAATAACTTAAAAATTGTTGTTATTAAGAGAAACAAATACATATAAAGCATTAAAACAAAAATTAATGTTAACGGCTATATTTTTTGTAATTAATGTTAATCTTCCTAAGACTAACAAAATTTGGGCAGCATAACGGCTATATTTTAAATTATCCCAAAACTTTATAAAACATGCAAACTACACACAAAAATATACATAATATTCCTAGAGCATGCACAGCATAAACCAAGATTAATAACATATATCAAATCTTTTTATATCACTAACATCAAAATAATTTATTTAGTAAATATTTATAAACAAATAATCTTTAATATAAAAAAAAGTATAATACAAATATACAATATAATATAATAATCTAATCTATTTTTTTAATATACATATAAAGCATTAAAATTAAAAAAAAATACATACTCAAATCTGTTTTTTTTTAATAAATACTAAAAACATATATTATAAAAATAAAATAAAAATAAAAAAATATATTTTACAGTGGGTCGGCAGTAGCTCGGGGTCGACAGCGGCTCGGGGTTGGCAGCGGATCTGGGAGACTCCAAAGAAACAAAAAAAATATAACAAAAAATATTCAATACATAACAAAATCTAAAAAAAAATACAAAGTTAAACTCAACTTACCTTAGGTAGAGGCTCGGGGACGGGGGTGGATCGGCCTTGGACAGTCAGGGAGGCCGATGGAGCTCGAGGTGGGTGGCGATGGAGGCTTGGGGGTGGTGGTGGGGAAGAATAGAAAAGATTGTGTTGGTGGTCACATTGAAGGGACGGTCGAGGTGGATGGTTGGGGTGGTGCTCGGGGTGGCAGCAGGGAAGAAGACAAAAGATTGTGTTGCTAGTGGCGTTGAAGGGAGGGTCGAGGTGGAGGGTGTAATGCCCCAAAATTTGCTAATAAGGCTTAGGGCCTTGATTCGCGTGTCTAGAGGGCAATAAGTGATTTAATATGTTAATATGTTAATATGTGAATTTAAGTGAATATGTGATTATAAATGAATGTTTAGGTGACTTAAATATGCATGTGGGCCCCATCTGGTGATTAGGGGCCAGTTTGTAATTTTAGCCCTTTGATGACATAAATGTGATAAATATGATATGTATGTGATATATCTGCATAGCACGATCTGAGACAGTCCTAGGGAGCAGTTAGCCCAAAGTCACAACGGGCTTGAGAATCCGACTCGGGGCGAGTCAAGGTGTAATTTAAGTATTAGCTATTATATTGGGTTATCGAGGTATGAAAATAAATATTCAGAGATATATTTAAGGTTATAGTGTATAGGAAAGAATATTGGGAAAAATTAATATTTTGGACCTCGAGGACTTAGCAAGACTTGGTAAATGACTAAATTGATCTTGGGTCAATTAAGGATAGAGGCTAAGCTTAAGGGGCAGCTTGGTCATTTTGTAAGGGTAAAATTAGACATAGTTAAGTAAAAGGAAACTGTTGGAACCAAAGAAAAGAATCAGTTTTCAGCTTATCCCTCTCAAGGTCGGTTTATCATCTTGGCTTGTGGTGTATGAGCTTGGGATATTTCCAGCAGAATCCAAGGCTTGAGGCTTGTTGTGAGAGAACTTTGAAGGTTGAGGAGCAAAGAAGGCTAGGAATTATCAGTTGAGGTAAGGAGTTTAACCTTAAAATTTCTTGAGTTTCAGTTGAAATGTAGTTTAAACCATAAGCTGCATGTGAATTGGGATTATGAGTTAAGTTTGGTTGTGAGCTGAGTCTCATGGCTGTTTGAACTTATAGCAAAGCTTAGATGGTGTGGTAGAGAGGCTGAAGCTTAATTTTTGGGTTTAATTATTGGGTTGAGGTGATTTTGGATTAGTTGGTTTGAAGAAAATGCAGAAAAAGATTGTGAAATATGTGTTTGGAGGCGAGGGTCGCAGCCCTAGGAGGGGCATGCCGCAGCCCGTGTGCACGCAGGGCCTTGGGAGGCCAAGGCAGTCATGCGCATCGTGGCGCTTAGCCAAGCGCATCGCGGCTCGTGTAGGTTCCAGGGAGTTGTTAGCCTCTGTTTTGAGGCTAGCCGCGGTGCTTGTGGGTTGGGCCACGACCCTAGATCAAGGTGCAGGGATTTTAGTGGGAATTGACTTGGGAGCCTAATTGTTAGGGCTCGAGATGAATTTTATCACCCGGATTGATAAAATTCAATGTCCCGGAGACTAGAACTATGGTTTGAAGTTATTTAACAAATTAGAACTTAATGAATGGTAATTGTTAATGTGTTGTGATTAGGGCTTCGGCGAGGCTCAGTTTAGGGGACTATGCTCGGGACATCGGTGCTTGGAAAGCTCGGGACGCAGGTAAGAAAACTACTGTTCCTATAGAGCATGATTTGCAGGGCTTGACCCTATATGCGATTGAGTTGCAAGGCTCGACCCTATATGATTGAGTTGTAGGGCTCAGCCCTATATGAATGAGTTGCAGGGCTTGGCCCTATATGAATGTGTTGTGGGGTTTGACCCTTTGATTGAGTTCATGTATGCTTAGATTGTTGGTTAGCTTTATTATGTGTGAAAGTATTGAATGAACGACATGAGCCGTGAATGGTGAAGGTTGATAACGGCGAAGGCCGAGAACGGCAGAGACCGAGAACGGCACTGCGCCGGAAACGACGATAGGCACATGGAGTGCAAGGCCGAGTGTGGCAAGGGACTGGGAGCAGCAGTTAACATACGGAGTGCGAGTTACTAGGGTTGACCCTAAATGATACCTGGGATATCGTCATGGTATGGACCGCGAATCCAGGGCCTGGTAAAGCGCTTGGGGCGGCATGGTCGTATGTGTTTAGCCAATGGATGGCCTGTTTAACTGTTAAGTGTTTGATATGCATATGTTATCTGTTTCTGAGTTTTCTTGCTGGGCTTCAGCTCACGGGTGCTCTGTGGTGCAGGTAAGGGAAAGGAGAAAGTCAACCAATCATGAGTACGGCAAGCGTGAAGCGGCGTGTACATGTTTGGCCTACCTGACTGCCACAGTCAGATGTATTTCAGGTGATGAATGTATAAAACTGAATTTTGTCGTTTAGTCGACTGTATTCCTATGTTGAGTTGTAAATATTTCTAAAATTCTATTTTGGGATCCCAAATGTTAAACTTTTATAATTTTCAATGAAATAGAGTTATTTCTAAAGTTTTCTATTCTGATTATGCTTTAATTACACTTTTGCCTTAAAAACCTCGATTAGCGAGTTATTGCACATTTTAAACTCACATAGTAACGGCTCTAAGGTAGTAAGTGTTACAACTTGGTATCAGAGCAAGCCAAGGTTTATGGTTCCTGAAGATTAACCGAACATGTACGCTCGCTATCGATGACAAGCTCTACTCAGGATTGGTTGGTATTGATTGAATTATATGCCTGAATATGAACTTAACTGACCTGTTTTCTTGTTAATTTAATATAGAGCATGATGAATGAGTTAACATATGCATGATGTTAGGGCATGGCCTGTTGAGTGTTACATGCTATATGTATGCTATGTGATGTGTTGCTTGGTTTGATTGATACTAATGGGAGGTGGTTTGGAATGTTGTTATCATGCCTGATGAGCAGCGTCGTTGGTTGCAGGCATATTTGTTGAGATGCCTCGACAATCATCTAGACTCCGCGGCAGTAGAGCCGAGGATGACAACCAGGGTCAGGACCCTCCACCTACCCCACAGAATTGGCAACAGATACTTGCCGAAATGGAGGCTAGATTACAGCGAACAGAGGAAGAGTTACGACAACTGAGGCAAAAGATTCCTCCTCAGGGCACTGGGATGCAAGTTCAGCAGGCATGGCACCAGTGCCAGTTCAGCCTGTTATAGAGAACAGGTGGGAACCTTTATACGAGAGATTCAGGAAGCAGCATCCTCCCACCTTTGAGGGTGGATCAGACCCACCGCTGGTAGAGCAGTGGATGAATATGATTTCCTCCATTCTTGACTTTATGAGAGTTGAAGGAAATGAAAGGGTAGCTTGTGCAAGCAACATGTTCAGAGAAGACGCCTGCATCTGGTGGGATGTAGTAGTTCAGAGAAAGAATGTGGCAGTAATGACTTAGGAAAAAAATCAGAAATATCTTCAATGAGAAATATTACAGTGTTGCAGTCCGAGCTGCAAAGATTGTTGAGTTTATAAACCTAACTCAGATCCGGTTGACAATTATTGAGTATGTTGTGAGATTTGATCGTTTGGTGAAGTTTGTGCTAGATCTAGTGCCAATAGATGCGAGAAGGAGGGATAGGTTTGTGCGGGGATTGAATGTTATGATCGCCCGTGATGTGAATATTACATTGGATCCAGAGACTACTACTTATGCACAGGTAGTAGACAAGACCCTTGCAGCTGAGAGGGCCGAAGATCAGATATGGAGAGAGAGCGTTGTTAGGCACGATGCCAGGAGGGCGGTGCTCCATTCTATTGGATCCAGTCGGGGTAGTGGTTTTGGTGAACAGAAGAGAAAGGCCCCAGATTCATTTGTTCCTCCTAGTTTTGAAAGGAGGGCACGGGGTACCTTTGGTGGTCGTCAGGGCAGAGGTGACAACTGGAGGAGTTTTCCAATGTGTCCATGGTGCAGATGCCGACATCAAGGGGAGTGCAGGATTAGGGCTTGCTTTGTCTGTGGGAGTGCCAGTCATTTGAAGAAGGACTGCCCACAAGCCAAGAAATAAGAGTCGAAGCAGGGAGCCAATCTCGTTCCTGCCATGGTGTTTACTTTGACTCAGACTGAGGCGAAGGCTAGCCCCTCGGTTGTGACAGGTCAAATCTCTAGTGCTGGTTCTTTGTATACTGCATTGTTTGATTTGGGGGCTACCCATTCATTTGTATCTGCTAGAGTGATAGACCAGCTTTGTAGACCTTCTGGTGTGTATACTAGGGGATTTCAGACTTTGTTGCCAACAAGAGAACTGGTAGTCTCTAGGAAATGGATTAGAGCGTTCCCGGTAGAGATATATGGTAGGGAATTATCTGTTGATTTGATTGAGCTAGAGATAGACGACTTTGATATGATTCTAGGGATGGATTGGTTATCAAAGTATGGGGCAACGATTGACTGCAAGTGCAGAATGGTGACTTTTGAACCAGAAGGGGAGGTACCCTTTTTGTTTGTGGGGACAGTTAGTGGACCGTGAATACCGAGGATTTCAGCATTGAAGGACAGGGAGCTAATGCAAGAGGGTTGTATAGGACTTTTAGCGAGTGTTGTAGATGTCGCTAGACCAATAACGGTTGGACCGAAGGAAACTAGATTGGTGTGTGAGTTTCCAGACTTGTTTCCAACAGACCTGTCAGGATTGCCATCGTAGCGTGAGATTGAGTTCGTGATAGAATTGGCACCAGGGGCGGAGCCAGTATCTAGAATGCCTTATAGAATGGCTCCTGCAGAGTTAAAAGAGTTGAAGATCCAGTTACAGGAGTTATTAGATTTGGGGTGTATCAGACCAAGTTTCTCGCCATGGGGTGCTCCAGTACTGTTTGTTAGAAACAAGGATGGATCTATTAGAATGTGCATTGACTATAGGGAGCTGAATAAGCTGACCATTAAGAACAAGTATCCACTGCCTAAGATCGATGATTTGTTTGACTAGCTACAAGGAAAAAACAGTGTTCTCCAAGATAGATCTCCGGTCAGGTTACCATCAGTTAAGGATCAAAGAGGATGACATACCAAAGACCACTTTTCGCATAAGGTATGGGCACTATGAATTCCTGGTTATGTCCTTTGGATTAACCAATGCCCCAGCAGCTTTTATGGATATGATGAATAGGGTTTTCAAAGATTATTTAGACAAGTTCGTGATTCTGTTCATTGATGACATCCTGGTGTACTCACAGTCAAAGACAGAGCATTAACATCATCTACGCCTAGTATTGCAGCGATAAAGAGAGCATAAGTTATACGCAAAGTTCAGCAAGTGTGAGTTCTGGTTACCACAAGTTACATTTTTGGGCCATATCGTCAGTAAGGAGAGGATTTTGGTTGACCCAAATAAGATTGAGGCAGCTAGAGACTGGCCTAGACCGAACAATGTTTCTGAAGTGAGGAGTTTCCTTGGATTGGTCGGGTATTATCGGTGGTTTGTTGAAGGATTCTCCAGAATAGCGATGCCATTGACGGAATTGACAAAGAAGAGACTAAGTATGTCTGGACAGACAGGTGTGAAAACAGTTTCAAGGAACTGAAGCGGTGACTGATCACCGCTCCAGTATTGACTTTGCCTACAGATAACGAAAAGCTCATGGTCTATTGTGATGCATCCAGACAGGGTTTAGGGTGTGTGTTGATGCAAGCTGGAAATGTGATAGCTTATCCATCGAGACAGTTAAAGGAATATGAGCAGAGATACCCTACACATGATCTAGAGTTCACGGAAGTGGTATTCGCAGTTAAGATTTGGAGGCATTATCTTTATGGTGAAAAGTGCGAGATATACACCAATCATAAAAGCTTGAAGTATTTCTTTACTCAAAAGGATTTGAATATGCGCCAGAGACGGTGGTTAGAGTTGGTAAAGGATTATGATTGTGATATCATATACCATCCTGGGAAGGCTAATGTAGTGGCTGATGCATTGAGTCGGAGAGGCCCAGGACAATTGTTCAGTTCGAGACATATATCTAATAGATTAGCTGAGGAGATGACAAGGGCAGGTATAGAGTTGGCGGTTGGTCAGTTAGCCAACATCACTCTTTAGTCTACACTTCTTGAGAGAATCAAGGAGGCGTAGAGGGAGGATCCCCAATTAGAAGAACGCAGGGAGAGCTTCTTAGCCGGAGAGGCTAAGGATTTCTCTATTTCAGAGACGGGGCTACTTAAGTATAAGGGTCGAATTTGTGTTCCGATAGATTCTTTTATTCGGCGGGAGATCTTAGATGAGTCTCATACCACTCCCTATTCTTTACTTCCAGGTACGACGAAGATGTGCAAAGATTTGAGAACCTTGTATTGGTGGCCAGACATGAAGAGGGATGTGGTAGATTATGTGGCCAAGTGTTTAACTTGTCAGCAGGTAAAGGCTGAACATCAGAGGCCAACAAGATTATTGGAGCCTCTAGGGATTCTAGAGTGGAAATGGGAAGATATTTCCATGGATTTCGTGGTTGGTTTGCCGAAGACCACGGGACAGCATGATTCAGTGTGGGTGATTATGGATAGGTATACCAAGTCTGCCCACTTTTTACCTGTCAGGACGACTTATACTGTGGAGCAATATGCCGAGTTGTATGTGAAGGAAATTGTTCGACTTCATGGGGCTCCAAGGTCGATAGTATTTGATGGGACCCCACCTTTACTTCCAAGTTTTGGGAGAGCCTACAAAAGGCTATGGGCACACAGTTACGGCTTAGTACCGCTTATCATCCTCAGACAGATGGACAGACCGAAAGGATGATTCAGATACTAGAAGACATGCTACGAGCTTGTGTGTTAGATTTTGGGGGATCATGGATCAAATATCTCCCTTTGATTGAGTTCTCATACAACAACAGTTATCAGGCGACTATCGGAGTAGCTCCATATGAGATGTTATATGGGAGGAAGTGTATATCACCTATACATTGGGATGAAACAGGTGAAAGAAGGTACTTGGGTCCTGAAATGGTTCAGAGGACCAATGAGGCGATTGAAAAGATTAGACCTCGAATGCTCGCCTCCCAGAGTCTCCAGAAGATTTACTCAGACTTGAAACGCAGGAGTATAGAGTTTCAGGTCGGTGACCATGCGTTCCTTAGAGTTTCACCTCTGAGAGGAGTGAAACGGTTTGGTGTTTAGGGCAAGCTGAGCCCCAGGTTTGTTGGCCCCTTTAAGATTCTGGAATGATTTGGAGAGGTAGCCTACAGATTAGCGATGCCTCCAGCTCTATCAGGGGTTCATGACGTGTTTCACGTGTCCATGCTCTCGAAATATGTATCGGATTCTACTCATGTTTTGAGCTATGAGAATTTGGAGCTGGATCAGGATTTATCATACAAGGAAAAGCCAGTTCAGATCCTTGACAGGAAGGACAAAGTCTTGCAGAGCAAGACCATCGTCTTGGTGAAAGTACTGTGGAGAAACAATAAGCTTAAGGAGGCGACATGGGAACTGGAATAAGAGATGCGGGAGTGGTATCCCAAGTTGTTCAGGTAATTTCGAGGATGAAATTTCTGTAAGGAGGGGATAATTGTAATGCCCCAAAATTTGCTACTAAGGCTTAGGGCCTTGATTAGCGTGCCTGAAGGGCAATAAGTGATTTACTATGTTAATATGTGAATTTAAGTGAATATGTGATTAGAAATGCATGTTATGGTGAATTAAATATGCATGTGGGCCCCATTTGGTGATTAGGGGCCAGTTTGTAATTTTAGCCCGTTGAGGACATAAATGTGATAAATATGATATGTATGTGATATATCTGTATAGCACGATCCGAGACAGCCCTAGGGAGCAGTTAGCCAGAAAGTCACAACAGGGTTGAGAATCCGACTCGGGGCGAGTCGAGGGGTAATTTGGGTATTAGCTATTATATTGGGTTATCGGGGTATGAAAATAAATATTCAGAGATATATTTGAGGTTAGAGTGTATAGGAAAGAATATTGGGAAAAATTAATATTTTGGACCTCGAGGACTTAGCAAGACTTGGTAAATGACTAAATTGCCCTTGGGTCAATTAAGGATAGAGGCTAAGCTTAAGGGGCAGCTTGGTCATTTTGTAAGGGTAAAATTAGACATAGTTAAGTAAAAGGAAACAACTGGAACCAAAGAAAAGATTCAGTTTTCAGCTTATCCCTCTCAAGGTCGGTTTATCATCTTGGCTTGTGGTGTATGAGCTTGGGAGATTTCCAGCAGAATCCAAGGCTTGAGGCTTGTTGTGAGAGAGTTTTGAAGGTTGAGGAGCAAAGAAGGCTAGGAATTATCAGCTGAGGTAAAGAGTTTAACCTTAAAATTTATTGAGTTTCAGTTGAATTGTAGTTTCAACCATAAGCTGCATGTGAATTGGGATTATGAGTTAAGTTTGGTTGTGAGCTGAGTTAGATGGTGTGGTAGAGAGGCTTAAGCTTAATTTTTGGGTTTAATTACTGGGTTGAGGTGATTTTGGATGAGTTGGTTTGAAGAAAATGCAGAAAAAGATGGTGATTTCTGGGTTCGGAGGCGAGGGTCGCGGCCCTAGGAGGGGCATGTCGCGGCCCATGTGCACGCAGGGCCTTAGGAGGCCAAGGCAGTCATGGCGCACTGCAGCGCTTAGCCAAGCGCGTCGCGGCCCGTGTAGGTTCCAGGGAGGTGTTAGCCTCTGTTTTGAGGCTAGCCGCGGCGCTTGTGGGTTGGGCTGCGACCCTAGATCAAGGGGCAGGGATTTTAGTGCGACCCTAGATTAAGTCTTATTAGCATATTTAAAAATAATATCTATGGCATAATTTCTTTAAATTTCGACGCTCATATTGATCGATTATTTGTTCATATGAAACCCCCACACTATACACACTCAAACATCGATACTCCCCACATCACAATGCGTGACAGAGAGAACCCATATTTATTACCTGAAAGGGGGAAAGTAAGGGAGTGACTAAAAGCCCAGTAAGAAAGTACAATAAAATCAAAGAAAAGTCAAGAAAGACATGTATATATATATATCATATAACAGAACAATTCAAAACATCATCATGCTCATAATTCATAATCATAAATGAAATCATTGTCATCCATCACATTCATACAACATAAGCATATTCTTAGTGATCATGGCACTTATGTTGTCCATGTCACATCTTTGAGGTAACCAGTATAATTGGACTGGTAAAACATTCTGTATGAGGTAAACAGGATCTCAGGTCCTTGAATAACCTCAACGCGTCCACCCTTTGAGTTACGTCATATCCTTAGTAACTTCTTTATTGTGTTGCGTTCAGCACCCTAGCAAGCTTCTCTTTTCATTCATCATACAAGCACATCTAACCAATTCACATAAAAACAAAGAAAATACATGTGGCATCATATTTTTTATAACATATCAAGATAGAATTTTACTTTTCCATATCACTTGGTTTATCATCAAAACATAGCATCATCATTTACATAGCACATTATTTATTGTAACTTACAAGTCTTACAATTTCATAGCATAAACATGGAAAATTCTATCTAACTTCCTTACATCAGGTCCGAGCAAACCAAAAATGAGAATATGTCACAACGAGCCTATAATCATAACCAAACGTTCCTCACTTAGAATCACGTAAGACTACGCATGCCCAACATACATACCCAACGTATGCATATGGGTCATGCACACGTGGCACAAGTTGCACTATAATTGCAAACATACAATATTTCCACATAACATCATAAAAGAAAATGTTAATTCTACCTTTTAACCTTTTATGGCTACAAAGTAAAAGTCAAGTGTTTGAACAATAGAAATATTTTTGAAAGTAAAAATGCATTTGCATGCGACATGCATACGTGGGAGCATTCCTAAAATCTAACATTTAAAACGATAATTCCTACAAGTTTATTTCTTGTCTCTTCAAACAAAATTCAGCACAAAATTTATTTACCATGAATTGTTTCTCTGACAAATTTTGATATAACATATTTACTTTGTAAAATAATCCATTAAGCCCTTTCTAATTTCTCATAAATAATAATTCCATTTATTATTTAATTAGCATAAAAATGTGAAAATAATTTCTTACTCATCCAAAAATAATTGTATCTTTTAAATGTGAAAAATTATAATTAAAGTGTAGAAAATTACATTTTCATATATATTATTTAAAACTTAAATTATTGAGGTGTATGACTTATTCCTCTTAAATAAACTAATTATTTTATCTTAATAACTCAAATTTCAGCAACTATTAAGTTTGTTTAAAATCACAAACTTGGATTGAAACTATATACAAAATATACAAAAATCAGCATGCATTAATTTGATAAAAACAAAATTAACAAGTGAAAAAAATATGCCATTTTTATTTACTTAGTCAAATACTATTTTGAAGAATCATATGTGCATTTCAAAACATTAATTTACCATTATCCTCACAAATTAAAAAAAAAAAAAGCATAAATAAAAGAAAAATCATCTTTAATCATGTGTCCTGAATATAACCCCTAACATGTTTCTATCATTCAAATATTCCAAAAAAAAAAAACTAACATGTATTCATTTAAAGCTTACAAACAATCTATCATGTTTATAAGGTTACAATTGACGTTAAAACATAAAAAGAAAACAAGCATGCTTTGAACACCACCCCTAGGCCGAAACCCTCATACCCCAAAAACCAACAAATCTTTTCATGTTAAAAAAAATATGAAAACACCCATTATCATATTTAGTAGATCAAAAAACAAAACCCTTGTCAACACTTAATCATACATAATCTTTATTTAACAAATAGTAATAATCATAACAATTACACAAACATATAACATTCAACCTCAAATAATCCTACAAGCTTCCCGAGAACAAGATCAACAAAGTTTCAACAACATCATCAATAATAATCTCTTAATCGAAACAACAATCTTCCATCATTAACCTATATATATTGACCAAACCATTAAACACCACAAAACCATAACTAAGAATAGACTCATCCAATCAACATAGGTAGAGAAAGCCATTACCTTCCTTGGTAGAGATCAAAGACTCAAAATTCAGCCACCATTTGATTACCCCTAGGGTTTCGAAACCCACACAAAGAAGAGAAACAATCTAAATCTTGGATTCAAGAGTAAGTAGAAACTAACAAAACGCCATAAACCAAATACTTATATCCTAGGGATTTTGAACCCTAGCCACCAACCTTCTAAGTTTTTGCAACACAATCAAACCTATCATCACCATCATTTCGCCTTGTTGAGAATCAAGAAGAAGAGAGAGCAACAAAGAAAAATAAAACTATGAACCTCAACCCATACCTTAAGATCACTAGCCTCTGCCTTCTCCTCCTTTCTCTTCTCCTTCACGTTTTTCTTTTCTCCCTCTCTCTCTAGAGCTCACAAGCTCTCCCTCTCCCTTCTCTCTAAGCACACGGCAGCCACCAAGCCAAATGAGCCTTCAAGCTCTTTCTTATTTTCTATTTAAATGTCCTATTCATTAAAACCTAACTGAGGAAAAGGTAATTATTATTTTCCTTTATTTTCCCCTAAATCAAAAAATAAAATCAAATAATAATTGTACTCAGCTAATTAATCCCTTTCATAATTGATAACACACTAATTTCGCTCTTTCCTTCCTTGGCTGTCCATGGCTAATAAATGAATTTATGTTATTCTCATAACTCTAGGGTCCTACGACTTGGGGCTGTGTTTTGACCTGTTTTCGTTGCGTTTTAGGGAAAACATTATTTCGCAAAAGTTGTAGGAAATTTAATTATCTTTCTAATGATACCAATTTTATCTAAATTGGATCAACATCCCAAGTTATGCTCACTTTACAGAGGCTGGGTCCAGGGTTACGGGATTCAAAATTGACAACTCTATCCCTTCTTACCATTTGTTTCTCACTTCTTTCTTGTGTGAGCACAAGCCTTCTAGAGTCTTCTCTATTTATTTCTACCATTATTTTCCTTTTAATCAAATAAAACTAAATAATAAATAAAAGGAAAAATCTAGAATAATGCATGAGAAAACTATTGCATGCTCACCATGCACACACACAAGTGCTAAGGTACATTTTTACTAACCATGCACATTGGTGCATACAACCAAAACTCATTCACTTAAAAATTAAAAAAATTAAATAAAGAATTAACAAAAAATAAATTTACATAATTTCTACCAAACAATTCAAACAATCAAAAATAATTTTCTAACACTCAACAATTAATAAAAAAAAATAAAGCACAAAATTAATTAAACTAAAAAAAATCGGCATGCTACATACTGTTATAATTGTCTAGGGTTTATGTAATACATGTATAAAATTCTAGTTTCTAAATATAATATATGTACATATATGTTTATTTTTTAAATTAGGGAAACCATTCACATTCCATAAGATATTGATAGGATAGAATAATATTAAATAACATTTATTAGGTAGTAAAGGTGGATCATAGTCCAAATGTTTAATTTTCCAACATGTACATATATCATATATTGTTTAAAAAAAAGAAACACATATATAACGGGAATGATTATGCGTGGGTAGTATCAATCCCGCCCCCGCCTCCGCCCCGACCTCGGTTCGGGTATGAAAATTGCACTCCACCCTCGCCCCATTAGGGGCGGGGCCCCGTGGGTAGTCGTCCCTGCGGGGTAAATTTTCATCCCTACCACGTATGCATGTTACATGCAAGTTTCTTTTTACGTTCAAATATAGGCCAATTAATCAAATATATGGTTCTTGTTTCGTAACCATTGAGAATTCTTAGTAGAATCGTTATTATTCTTTTATGATTTTATATGAAAGTTCTGTATGATTTAAGGTTGTAATGCAACTTGTGCCACGTGTGCATGGCCCATGCACATGTGGGGTATGCTTGTATGGTATACTTAGTTTTACTTGATGTTGAGATGAGTGTTTGATTGTTATTCTAGGCTCGTAGTGAAGTATCATGCTCTTAAAATTGTTTGGACTTGAGGTATGGAAGTTAGCTAGAATTATTATGCTTTTATCGTGAAATGTATGAGATATCAGTTGTTAGAAAAATTGTTATGTATGTATATGATGTATGACTGTATGAAAAACAGAGTGTTGTTTGCGTGTTAAATGTGACAAAACAAAGGAGTTACTAAGGTACGACGTAACTCATAGGGCGGACGTGCCGAGGTTATTCTAGGACCAGAGCTCCTGAATATCTCACACATGAAGATTTACTAGTTTATGATGTACTAGTTACCTCATAGAATTGTTTGTTTTATTTGTTATGATGAATTTTCAGACAAAGTGTATGAGATTATGATATGCTATTTCGAGCATATGTACGATGAGAATAGTTTTGTGTTGTACTTATGTGAATTGTTATTCTTGTTTTTACTTCCTTACTCGGCTTTTATCTCACCCCCTTACTTTCCCCATTTCAGGTAGGCAATAGGTTTTCTAAATGGCACGCATGGTGATGTGGGGCATTCTTGGGTCTGAGTATGTATGTCGTTGGGCTCTGATGAACGGAAATGATCTAGCAATGCCTAAGAATATATATTTTTATGAGTTATCCTGTTTAATGATATTATCAATGGGACTTTAACATTTATTTTAAACTGCATGAAAGAAATTATGGGCCCATATTTCATGATTTGATAAGGCCCCACTTAACCCTTTTCATAATTATGGTATTTTTCTAAATAATTATCACTAGAACCGCAAGGTTGAGTACCCCAACTATTCTAAATGCTCACGTAGACATTTAGGGGAAGGTTAGGCAGACACAAACAAGTTCTTCAAGTGTGGTCAGACAGGTCACCTGAAAAAGGATTTCCCACAATGGAGGCAAAGAGTTGGGCAAGGCATCAATGGAAACCTATTGTTAGCTAGTCTTTGCTTTGACTCCAGGAGAGGCGGCCAACAGTAACACCATTGTCACAAGTCAGCTCTCTATTTCTGGTATGATTTATAGAGTCCTCGTTGATTCTAGATCAACTCATTATTGTGTAGATTTAAATATAATTGATAAACTGGAATTTCCTTGTAAACTCTTTGAGAATAGTGTTAGTACACTGTTACCATCGGGAGAGATTATGTTGTCATCTAGGTGGTTACAATCAATCTTAGTTGTAGTTGAGGGCATGGAATTTATAGCAGACCTCATAGAATTAAAAATGTCAAATTATGATGTAATCCTTGGCATGGACTTGTTAACTAAGTTCGGAGCTACTATAGACTGTAGAAGGAAAACAGTAGAGTTCAAACCAGTTAAAGATGAATCCTTTTATTTTAAGGGAGAACTGGCGAGATCGGGAACACCTATTTTATCGACATTGGAAGCTCGAAACATGATGGAACATGGTTCTTCAACATACATGGCAAGTTTTTTAGATAAATCCAAAGAGACCAAAATGAAACTAGAAAATGTTCACATAGTTTGTGAGTTTCCAGAAGTGTTTTCCGAGGAATTACCAGGTTTATCTCGAGATATAGAAATTGAATTTATGATCGAACTTGCACTAAAAACAACACCGATATCCAAGGCACCTTACCGAATGGCACCTGTACAGTTGAAAGTACTTACGAACCAATTACAGGAGTTGTTGGACAAAGGTGTCATTCAACCTAGACATTCGCCATGGGGTCACCGGTACTGTTTGTGAAGAAGAAGGGTGGGAGCATAAGAATGTCCATCGATTAGCGAGAACTCAATAAGGTCACAATCAAGAACAAGTATCCTTTTCCTAGGACACACAACCTTTTTGACAAACTATAAGGGGAAGCAGTGTTCTCTAGGATTGATTTGTGATCCTGGTACCATAAGTTCATGGTGAAGGAGGGAGACATCCCCAAGATGGCATTTAGAACTCGTTATAGGCATTATGAGTTCCTAATGATGTCCTTTGGACTCACCAATACCCAGCAGCATTCATGGACATGATGAATAGAGTATTTAAGGACTTCTTTGACAAGTTTGTAGTGGTGTTGATAGTTGACATCCTGATCTACTCTAAGACTAAAGATGAGCATCAGGAGCATTTGAGATTGAAACTCAACAAGCTTCGAGAACATCGAATCTATGTAAAGTTTTCCAAGTGTGAATTATGGGATAGTGGTGGACCCAGCTAAGATCGAGGATATTATGAACTGGCCCTAACCCAAGAATGCCTCAAAGGTCCGAAGTTTTTTAGGATTAGCAGGTTACTATTGGATGTTTGTTGAGGTTTTCTCCAAATTTTCCACACCTTTGACAAATCTGACCTGTAAACACTAGAAATTCACCTGGGCTGAGAAGAATGAATGTTTTCAGACTATGAAGGATAGGCTAATTTGTATGTTGATCCTTTGTGTTCCCACAGAAGGGGAAATTTCATGGTGTATTAAAATGTGTCCAAGAATAGCTTAGGATGTGCGTTGATGCAAAATAGGAAGGTAGTAGCTTATGCCTTAAGACAGGTTAAGGAATATGAATAAAGGTATCCTACCCATGATCTAGAGCTGACAGTAGTAATTTTTGCACTCAAGATATGGAGAGACCACTTCTACGGAGATAAGTGTGAGATTTACACTGACCATAAAAGTCTAAAATAATTCTTCACTCTGAAAGAATTGAATATGAGGCAATGAAGGTGGTTATACTAGCAAATGTAGTGGCTGACGCACTGGGTAAGTTTAATTTAGTGGCTGATGCATTGGGCAGGTAAGGGCATTGGAAGTGTCTTAGCCGTGAGTACAATATAGGCACCATTGCAGAGGAGATCATCAGTGCTGGAATTAAGTTGGTAACATGAGGCCTAGCAAACCTCACCCCTACCGTCCACCATACTAGAACAAATTAGAGAAGGGCAGAAAATAGATGAAGCAATGATGAAATAAGAGGCTCTGGTATAAGAAAACAGTAACAATGACTTCTCTATGTCCAAATGAGGGTTTCTTCGGTACAAGGATAGGATCTATGTGCCTAATGATAATGAGAATAGGGCAAGTATTATGAAGGAGGCACATGTGGCACCCTACTCTTTGCATCCGGGATCTACAAAGATGTACCAAGACCTTAACCATTTGGGGCTTGTTAGTCATATGGGTCATATGCCCAAGCCTACAAACATACATAACATAACATAACATATTTCATAACATAAAAACATAAGATAACATATAAAAAGCATATAACATATAAATTCTATCCTATTTTCCTTACCAAATTACTAGGATATGAGGACAGAGTTGGGACTTTGGAACACTCCTAAAAACCATTTGTAACAGATTGAGTACTTTGAAGAAAAGAAATGAAAGTAATGGGAGGACTATGTCATTGAGAATATACTTACCAAAAACTTATGTGCAAGTTCTTAGATTTCCTAACCAAAATAAAGAATAAGGTTAGAAGGCTGAGTAGAAGACTATGAGAACTGAAATAAAATAATACCAATGAACTAGAGTGTGGGAATACCTTGAAGACTTGTAAGACCAATCTAAACCTTGAACCGAAATGCTATAAAATCTTACTTCCCAACCCAAGTGTTTACACTCTCACACTCACCTAGCAACTTGCAGCCTCTGAACTTAGAGTAAAAGATGAATAACGGCTGGGTACTAGGTCCTATTTATAGAGTTTAGGAATGAAAAGATCTCATTTAACTTGACTAAAAATAATGGTTTTTTAAGTGAAAATAATTTGAATTATCGTTCAGCAGAGGCTGAAGACTAGTTCAAAAAGATGCTGGACTTATCAAGAGGTTGAAGGTTTGAATGGGAAATGATTTTGAAAGCATTCAAAATGTGCTGAGGTGGGCGATATATCGCCTGGGCCAGTATGCCCGAGGCAAACGTGCAACGTTTCGTGTTTTTCATATCTTCGTGCTGCGATATATCGCCCCCTATAGCTGCGATATATCGGCATACACTGATTATTTAAACACGAAATTACACATTTTTAGCTTAATTTTAATTGAGTAAACAACCTTGACTATGCCCTTTAACGTTTTCAAAGCTGCTGACTGACCTTAGAGTATTCAAATTTTACCCTTAATAAATTTAATCCTCAAAATACTTAATCATAAATAAACCCATACATAACATGTGCTAATATCTAATTGGTTCTTATCTAAACCTTATAGTATAATAAATATTATCCTCAATATCAGTCATATTAATCAAACCTTAGGTTAAAATTAATATTCCTAAACTATAGGTTAAACTTAGAAAATCTACAAGTACTACTGTCAGTGTCCAAAAAATTCCCGGTCTGAACCAAAAATCCACAATTATAACAATAATACTACTATTACTATTATACAACTATCTATCTTAGCTAAGTAAAGTTCTTGGACTCTACAATTCTCCCCTACTAAAAAGAATTTCGTCCTCGAAATTTACTTACCAAAAAATTCCAGATACCGGCCTTGCATGTCCTCCTCCAACTCCCACGTTGCCTCTCATTCAGAACTATTACTCCGTAGGACTTTGAATATAGGAAAGCTCTTGGACTGTAACTGCTTCATCCCCCTATCCAGGATGCTAACCAATCATTCCTCGTAACTTAAGTCTTTCTGGAGTGCTATCGTATCGTACTTGAGGACGTGAGATGGGTCTGACACATATTTGCATAGCATCGAGATGTGGAACACGTTGTGACTATCAGCTAGTGCAGACGGTAGGGCTAGTCTATACGCAACTGCTCCCAATATGTCCAATATCTCAAAAGGACCTATGAATCGGGGACGAAGCTTGCCTTTCTTCCTGAACCGCTTTACACCTTTCATAGGAGATATCTTCAAGAAGACTTGATCTCCAACTTGGAATTCCACATCGCGTCGCTTGGCATCCGCATAGCTTTTCTGACGGCTTTGAGAAGCAAGCATACGCTATCTAATAAGCGCTACTGCTTCTTGAGCTTGTCTAACAGCTTCGGGACCTAGAAGCTGCCTTTCTCCTACCTCGTCCCAGTGCAACGGTGATCGGAACCTTTTTCCATATAGAAACTCATAAGATGCCATCCGGATCGTTGACTGGTAGCTGTTGTTGTAGGAAAACTCTATCAACGACAAGTACTTGTTCCAAGATCCTCCGAAATCAAGTACACACGTGCGTAGCATATCCTCTAAAATTTGAATCGTACGCTCGGACTGCCCATCTGTCTGAGGATGAAAAGATGTACTAAGACTTAACTTAGTACCCATAGCTTGCTATAGACTTCCCCAAAATCTCTACGTAAACACTGATCCTCTATCTGACACTATCGTCTTGGGGATTCCATGCAATCGTACAATCTCTTGGATGTAGATGTCTGCGTATTGGTCTGCCGTGTATGAAGTCTTAACAGGTAGGAAATGAGCCGACTTGATTAGTCTATCTATTACTATCCTAGAAGAATCATGTTGCTTATTCGTCCTTGGCAAACCCGTCACGAAGTCCATAGCTATATAGTCCCACTTCCATTCTGGTACGCTAAGCGGTGGCAATAAACCTACAGGCCGTTGATGCTCTACTTTCACTTGCTGGCATATAAGACACTTAGATGCATACTCTACTATGCCCTTCTTCATCCCTGGCCACCAGTATATTGCCTTGATGTCATGAGTCATCTTGGTAGACCCTGGGTGAACTGAGTACGGAGTGTTGTGCGCTTCTTCCAGAATCGTCTTCTTATTACTTCAATCATTTGGCACGCATACCCGATTCTTATATCTCAATAAACCTTGGCTAGATATTGAGAAATCTGTAGCCTTACCTTCTTTGACTGCATCCATCAGTGCTGCTAGTGTGTCGTCATATACCTGACCATTCCATATATCTTCTAGTAGGTTCGATTGGATAGACAAGTTAGCCAGTTTTCCTACAACTACTTCTATTCTGGCACAGATAAGCTCATGTTGTAGCGGCTTTTCTATTCCGGATAAAGCTGCTAAATTCCCATAAATTTTCCTACTAAGCGCATCAGCAACTACATTCGCCTTTCCTGGGTGGTATAGGATTTTCTAGTCATAATCCTTTACTAACTCCAACCACCTGCATTTCCTCATGTTGAGTTCCTTTTGAGTAAAGAAGTACTTTAAACTCTTGTGGTCCGTATAAATCTCACACCGTTCTCCGTAAAGATAATGGCGCCAGATTTTTAATGCAAAGAACACCGCTGCCAACTCCATATCATGAGTTGGATAGCGTTGCTCATATTCCTTCAACTGTCGTGAGGCATAGGCTATCACCTTGTCATTTTGCATTAGTACGCAACCCAATCCTTGCTTCGATGCATCGCAGTATACTACGAACTTATCGTTGGGTGTCGGTACACTAAGTACTAGTGTTGAGCAAAGCTTATCCTTGAGCAACTGGAAGCTTTCTTCACACTTATCATTCCAGTTGAATCTTTGTTGTTTCCGGGTCAGGTTGGTAAGTGGAGTGGCTATCTTTGAAAAGCCCTCGACAAACTTCCTATAATAACTTGCTAATCCTAGGAAGCTTCTTACTTCAGATGCGTTCTTTGGTTTGGGCCAATCCTTCACGGCCTCTACCATTGATGGGTCTACTGCAACTCCATCTTTCGATATAATGTGCCCGAGGAACGCCACTTGTGAGAGCCAAAACTCGCATTTCTTGAATTTTGCGTAGAGTTGATGCTCCTTCAATCGCGTCAAAATCATCCTCAAATGTTCCGCGTGCTCTACTTCATCCTTGGAGTATATTAAAATGTCGTCAATGAACACAACGACGAATTTATCTAAGTAATCCTTGAAGAACCTATTCATTAAATCCATAAACGCGGCTGGTGCGTTAGTAAGACCAAAGGACATAACCAAGAACTCGTAATGTCCATAATGAGTCCAAAAGGATGTCTTAGGAATATCTTCTCCCTTTACCTTGAGCTGATGATACCCAGACCGTAAATCGATCTTTGAAAATACAGCCACGCCTCGGAGTTGATCAAACAAATCATCGATCTGAGGTAGCGGGTACTTGTTCTTTATCGTTGCTTTGTTAAGCTCACGATAGTCTATACACATCCGCATACTTCCTTCCTTCTTCTTCACGAATAGTACCGGAGCTCCCCATGGTGAATGGCTTGGCCTAATAAAACCCAAGTCTAGGAGTTCTTGTAGCTGTGTCATTAACTCCTTGAGTTCTGTAGGTGCCATCCGGTATGGTGCCTTAGAGTTAGGCTCGGTGCCTGGTACTAATTCTATCGTGAAGTCTATTTCCCGAGTTGGCGGCAATCCTAGAAAGTCATCAGGAAATACCTCTGGAAATTCTTGTATAACACAAACATCTCCAACCTTAAGTGGTGTCTCCCTTTCCACATTTGTGATGCTGGCTAAGAACGCTTGACATCCTTTCTCCATCATTCTTTGAGCTTTGAGAGATGATACTAACGGGGTGCGTAATCCTGAAGCTTGTCCCATGAAGCATAATCTCTGGCCGTCAGGAGTCTCGAACATTACCTTCTTGCGTTTGCAGTCGATGGTTGCACCATGCCGTGCTAACCAGTCCATGCCTAGTATTACGTCGAAGTCCTTGATCACTAGTTATATCAGGTCTCATTCTAGTTTTATGTCCTCAATCTTGATTGGTACGCCTCGTACTATCCGTGATGATAGAACTACTTTGCCCAAAGGCAACTCGGTTACAAACCTAGTTCTAAATCTTTCACAAGGTTTATCTAGTTTTTCTATCATTCCTAATGAGATATACGAATGAGTGGCTCCCGAATCAAATAATACATAACATAATTTATTGAGGATAGAAACCTGACTTGTGACCACCTTGTTGCTAGCATCAGCCTCTCCCCGGGTTAAAGTAAAAACCCTAGAAGGAACCATTTTTTCGTCCTTCTTCCCTTCTGGCTTCTGCTGAGGACAATCTCTTTTACGAAGCCCTTCCTGACCACAGTTAAAGCATTCCTTGGTGTTTGCGCGACATTCTCCAGGATGCTTCTTCTGACACTTAGCACATGGCGGGTATTCCACATAGCCCGCCCTATTTCCTCCATTATTCATACACACCCTCTTATCGCTATTGAATTTCTTGTTATCTGAATGCCGTCTTTTCTGGCCGTTACCGTTGTTGCTGGACTGATTGTTGCCATTATGGTTGTAATTCCAACTGGTCTGAGGTTGACTCTGCTGTCTAGGTTCAAGCTTACTGGCTTATTCTTTTCATACATTGGCCTGCAACCTTTCTACTTCTATTGTCGTCTCAAGAACATCGGCATATGTAGTATTCCCCGGGTTTGCTAACTTAACCCCCATCTCGATCTTCAGTCGAAGTCCTCTAACAAATTTGTTCATCCTCAAAAAATCAGTTGGAACCATGTCAGATGCGGACTTTGCTAAGCAGTCGAACTGACGAGCATACTCTGCCACGAATAAATTTCCTTGTTTCAAATTGGCAAACTCCTTAACTCTGGAAGCGAGTACAACTGAATTGTAGTACTTCTTGTGGAAGAGCTCCACAAATCGAGTCCATGTCATGGTGGCAACATCATGCGATTGCTGGACCAAGTCCCACCATATCCTGGCATCCTTCTTGAGAAAAGACGAGACGCAGGATATGCAGTCCGCATTACTGAGATTCATGTGTGTCAGAATCGGCTCCACATTCCTTAGCCACTCTTCTGCCTCAAAGGGGTCTGTAGTCCCTTCGAAGTTTGAAGTGTGCTACTTACGAAACCTCTCATACACTGGCTCTTTGTTCGGTACTGGATATGGCGCGTAGTTCGCCACTGGACATCCCCCATATTGACCAACTTGTTGGGGTGCTGCGACTGCAACTGTGGTGGAGGCTGAGTCTAAGTCTGAGCCCGTTGTCGTTGTTGCTGCAAAAGTTCCTCGACTTGCTATCGTAGTCTAGCGATCTCTGCAGTGTTGTCAGCTGGCGGTGCCGGCGCGTTGCGGCGGGCAGTAGCACGCTCTCCCCTTCTGCGAACTGGAGGGGCTTCATTGGTTGCTGGGACAGGGTTGGAGGCATTTTCGTTGGTGCGTGCAGATCTTCGGAGCGACATCATAGTAGAGTTCTAACAGTTGAAAGAAACATGTTAGAACTTTACCTAATAGACTCTAAGGAAAAAACTTATTCTAAAACAAACATATCTCGGACCTATTTATTATGACTTTTTATGAAAAATTATATAAGTCTTTATTTACTGTTTAGAGTGGGTTTCTATACTTAGAAAAACAAGTCATCTTTATTTTTTCTAAGTCTGTTTCTAATTATCCTATATGACTTAATTCTCAGGCTCGAAACTCATCTTTGTTCCAAAGTTAACCATATTGAGGGAGGGCTGGGATCAATAAAATCGTTCCCACTACTAAGGCCCCCTAACTCTCAATAAGGAAACTTGGTTCATTGATTTGTATCCACCCTCACCGAACTTAGTCATTATTCATTTTATTTAGTATTTATTATGATTGCGAAAATAAAATCAAACTCGTACATGATAATAAAATAACATGTTATTCATTTGGAAAAATAGTTTTCACTTATTTCATTCATAAAATAAAGAAGAAATAAAACAAACAACGAAAACTACTTTTCTAAAAATCGGGATCTTCTACATCCGATCCTTCATCTAGCATATCGTCATCTATCTCCTCATAATCATCATTATCATGTGCATCAAAATGTCCTCTAGGAAGGTTTGTGAAAATGCTATGTTTTTGCTCATTCGTAAACTGAAATTCTGATTTTGCAGTGAACCTAATTAAGAGGAAATAATATCGCATTGCTACTGGCAGTTCGTCCTCATCATTCATGGTTTCCCATATTTCTTCTAAGGCTGCTATTACAGGATGAAAATCTTTAAATAGTCTAATTATTAATACATATTGTTCCGTTGATCTCATCATTATTTGCTTAGACTCTTGAAGATGACCTATTTCTCTGTGGAACAAGAGCAATCTTCGAGTGATTCTTTCTAGTGCTCCTACGGTGTTTCTTGGCTCCCTTATTCTTTTTAAAGCCTTAATGGCTCGAATATCCTGATAGGTTAAAGCTCCGTTCATACTTAACTGAAAACATAAATACTAAAAATCGTTAGCTATACACATAAGCAAAATAACTATAACTTAAATACTTACTTGGCGGTCAGATTCGGAGCTTTTGAGTGTGTGTATCGAGGAGAACTTCATGCGAAGGAACCGTTTCTCCGATACCAACTGTAATGACCCAACTACTGACTTTTTGGACCATTAACGAAAACTATACATACTAATCCTTAATAAAACTTACAAGTGAAAATACCGTAACTTTATTAAGAAACTTGTAAAAATAAGAGTTAAACTTACATAAAATTTGAGTTAGGATATGGGATCCCATTGTTTTAAAATCAAAACATGACATAATTAAAAAGAGATTTACATAATAAAATGCGAAAAAATACATGTAAAAACCATAAGAAACAAAACTACATCCTCGAATCGAAACGCTCGGCTCTTGAATCCATTCCGTCTCAATACACATTCTCCAAGCTTCCAAGAACCTTTCCCGCCACTAAGACTATTTTCCTGCACATATAAACAAAAAGGAGTGAGCCTAATGCCCAGCAAGGAAAATCTAACACATAGTCCATATATATAATTTCATAAAAAAAAAAACATAAAAACATAACATAACACTTATATCATACACATACTATAATGGCCATTATTACTTGGGATCCCATAGACTAAACAAGTCATATGCCCATTAGATTAGTGAGGTCCTACTTGCTAAGCAGGTCATATGCCCATAATCCATTTGGGGCTTGTTAGTCATATGGGTCATATGCCCAAGCCTACAAACATACATAACATAACATAACATATTTCATAACATAAAAACATAAGATAACATATAAAAAGCATATAACATATAAATTCTATCCTATTTTCCTTACCAAATTACCGGGATATGAGGACAGAGTTGGGACTTTGGAACACTCCTAAAAACCATTTGTAACAGAGTGAGTACTTTGAAGAAAAGAAATGAAAGGAATGGGAGGACTATATCATTGAGAATATACTTACCAAAAACTTATGTGCAAGTTCTTAGATTTCCTAACCAAAATAAAGAATAAGGTTAGAAGGCTGAGTAGAAGATTATGAGAAATGAAATAAAATAATACCAATGAACTAGAGTGTGGGAATACCTTGAAGACTTGTAAGACCAATCTAAACCTTGAACCGAAATGCTATAAAATCTTACTTCCCAAGTGTTTGATAAGCTTATGATGATCAAGCATATGATTCCTAACCCAAGTGTTTACACTCTCACACTCACCTAGCAACTTGCAGCCTCTGAACTTAGAGTAATAGATGAATAATGGCTGGGTACTAGGTCCTATTTATAGAGTTTAGGAATGAAAAGATCTCATTTAACTTGAATAAAAATAATGGTTTTTTAAGTGAAAATAATTTGAATTATCGTTCAGCAGAGGCCGAAGACTCGTTCAAAAAGATGCTAGACTTATCAAGAGGTTGAAGGTTTGAATGGGAAATGATTTTGAAAGCATTCAAAATGTGCTGAGAGGGGCGATATATCGCCTAGGCCAGTATGCCCGAGGCAATCGTGCAACGTTTCGTGTTTTTCGTATCTTCGTGCTGCGATATATCGCCCTCTATAGCTGCGATATATCGGCATACGCTGATTATTTAAACACGAAATTACACATTTTTAGCTTAATTTTAATTGAGTAAACAACCTTGAATAAGCCCTTTAACGTTTTCAAAGCTGCTGACTGACCTTAGAGTATTCAAATTTTACCCTTAATAAATTTAATCCTCAAAATACTTAATCATAAATAAACCCATACATAACATGTGCTAATATCTAATTGGTTCTTATCTAAACCTTATAGTATAATAAATATTATCCTCAATATCAGTCATATTAATCAAACCTTAGGTTAAAATTAATATTCCTAAACTGTAGGTTAAACTTATAAAATCTACAAGTACTACTGTGAGTGTCCAAATAAATCCCGGTCTGAACCAAAAATCCACAGTTATAACAATAATACTACTATTACTATTATACTACTATCTATCTTAGCTAAGTAAAGATCTTGGACTCTACATAAAAAGTGCAAGGAGACGTTGAAAATTGGGGGTCTAAACACGTGTCTGTGGGGACATCCAATGTCTCCTACTAGGAGACGTGCCACGTGTCCTATGTCTTCCAGTGGGAGACGTTGGAAGTCATGGACATCCAACGTCTCCCACTGGGAGATGTGCCACGTGTCCCACGTCTTCCATTGGGAGACATTCGTGTCCATGACTTCCAATGTCTCCCACTGGAAGACGTGGGACACGTGGCACGTCTTCCAATAGGAGACGTTGGATGTCCCCACTAATATTAACCCCTCTTTCCCTCCCTCTCAAATACACATCGACAAGCCAGATCACAAACCAGAGGCATTCTAGGCGATTTCTGCGATTTATAGGGTACAAAAGGTAAGGTTTTCTCTCTATTTTCATGATTTCACCTGGTTTTTATTAAAAAAAAAATTCATAGGTTATGCATAAAAATGAATAGTAAATGCGATTTTGTGTTTGTTTTACATTATTATGAACTTTTTCCATAGATTGTAGGATTTTCTTAGATTTTTCATAGTTAGTTTCTAAGAAAATATATAATTTGTTGACAATGTAGAAATTATTTTAAATTTACATATCACATTGTGTAGATGTCATTAAATATATGTATGATTATTTTTAATTATTATTATTTTTTATTTCGAAATTTAGCTATATTTTTCTTATATATTTAAATGCTAGCTATTTTGATTTTATATAGTTATGTTAAAATAAATTATTAAATAATTTTTAAAATATAAATATATGAAAAGTTTTATGTTTTTGTTGATTATTGAGTTTTTAGGTTATGAAAAGTTTTATTGATATTTTGTTTAGGTTAATCAGTGGCTCATTGGAGTTTTTTTTATTTGTTTAGCAATCATTTACTTATTAGATATTTAATGATATTTGTTTAGTAATATTTTACATATTAATTAATTTAATTTCGTAGGTTGTGATTTTGTTGGTGAGATTTTAGGGTATTTTTTTCATCAAAATTTCTATATCAAGCACACATTTGAGGTAATTAAATTTCTAAAATTACAACAATAAGTCATATATTGCTAGATATTTAGTGATATTCTATTTATTAATTATTAATATAAATTTGTTGGTTTGTGGATTTAATAGCAAATTCGATTACTACGTGAAGTAATTTTGCTAGTTTTTGGATTATTAGTTGCAAGAGGTATATAAATATTTTCTTACTTCTACTTTTAATATTATTAAACAAATGTTAGAGGAGTTTGAATATCCTAAATATTCATCCATAGTAAAGTAGGTTCTGAGATTAAAATTGTGTGCTGCGGTGGTAACAGAAGATTGAGAAATTGTGTGTTTTAGTGAAGTAGGTTATGAGAAATTTGGTTGTGTGCTGCGGAGCTATAAGGAAGAAACTTATTATACGTTGTTTGAATTGTTTGTTTTGCTATTAACATGCAGATGGTTAGGTCACTATTATAAGGAAAATGCTGCCCCATTTTATCTAGGATAATAAAAATTAGCTTTATGTAGACATCCAACTTTATCACGTGCTTATTTAGTGTCGTTTCTTTTATTTTTCATAGACATAGGAGAAGATATGGATAGACAGTGGATGTCAGCAAATAGGTTATCTGCGGAATATAGGAACGGGGTCGATTTGTTCTTAAGGTTTTGTTCAGAAAATGTGAAAGACCCACATTTTACTTATTTTCCATGTCTTAAGTGTGAAAATGTTAAAAGGATTAAAGAATACTTATATTTCAATGGGATCGACAAGAGTTACACAATTTGGTATTACCATGGGGAGATAGCTCCTATTGCTCCAACTCTACCAAGTAGACCAAAAGGAGTGAGGAGGAATATAGTAGAGGAGAACTAGGACACATTAGATGAAATGATTGATGACGCACATTATGGCACCATATGCATACCATGTTTATTGTTGTGATTCGGTGAATTCAGATCTGCATAACTGTGAGGAGATTGTATCAGTAATCGTCGGCGCTTTCAATCTTTTTTTCTCTATGAATCGTCCTGATGTCGAGATCCCTGATACTCTATGCATTAAGCAACCTCATCTAAGTAATTGCAACTTAAATTTTTGAACTTTTATAATTATTAAGTAGAATAATATGTATGCATTTTTTCCAAGTTTCAATATAATAATGAATTACTCATACTTTTAAATAATTAGTGTCCACACCAACCGGACAATGTGGCATGTGGATACTGCATAATGAGGATGTTGAAGGATTTGATTGAACATGCGAGTCTCGGACATTACTTGAGAACAGTATTATTAATTAAAATTTACAAATTATTTTTGAAACCATATATATAAATGTAATCAAATAATTAATTAATATATTTCACTTTATATTTTTTGCAGCTAACAAATACGTCATATACAGAGACTCAAATTGATGAGTTGCGACAATAATGGACGACATATATGTTACCGATAATCCAAAGTTACCGACCTCGTTATTAGGTTTTCTTACTTTTTACCTCTTTCTTCATACACAGTGCAATATTTGTTAATTTTGTATATGTCTAACCAATATTGTGTTTCTTGTATATGTTTAACAAATATGTCTAACAAATATTGTGTTTCTTGCATATTTTCATTTTATTAATAATGTCAATTTCAATTTAAATTAATATTAAATTTATTTCAATTTAATTAATTATTAAATCAATTTAAATTAAAATTAAAATAATTTCAATTTAATTAATTATTAAATCAATTAAAATTTAAATTAAAATAATTTCAATTTAATTAATTATTAAATTAAATTAAAATAATATTAATTATAAATTAATTTAATTTATTTTTTAAATCAGGAAGACTTTCAATGTCTCTCATTGGGAGGTGTGGGAGACTACCTCAGGGACTTTCAACCTCTCCCACTGGGAGACGTGGGAGACTTTCCCAGGGACTTTCAACCTCTCCTACTAGGAGACGTGAGTCCCCCCACTGGAAACATTGTAGACTATTAATGTCTCCCAAATAAAGTTGTAAAACCCCTATTTTGTTGTAATGTAAACACAAAACCAAACTTTTAAAAGAATAAAACTCCTGACTTTCATAGATATCATAAATAAGGTAAAATAAACAACTTTAAATCCAGTCAATAAAACTAAAACATGATTATAAAAATACTTATAAATTCCCATTGTAGGTCTGATCCCTTATAGTCATTCAATCCTCGACATGTATGCCCTCCGCTAAAGCTCTCCAACTTATTGCATAGTAACCACATCTTTGCCTTTACTTGCAACACAAAGTACCCATTAGCCAAAGCCTAGCAAGAAGAGCTCTGTAGGACACAACCCCATAACCTTAACCAGGAATTTAAATCAAAAGCAATAAATATAAATAATCATAAATCATGAAATAATGTAGCCCAAGTTGAGTTCCACAAGTATTGTATAACATAAGCATGCAATTTCAACATATCATTAGCATGTAGTTCGTAACGTATTTTAAAACGTATTTTCGTAATGTATAACGTAAGCATGCAATTTCAATATATCATAAGCATGCAATTTCGTAACGTATTTTAAAACGTAAGCATGTCAAGCAGTTATCACATACACATCCACAACACATAACCATAATTTCATGTAAACTCATTAAACATAATCATTCACTAGCACAATCAAACATTAACATAAACATATCGTATAAAACAGTTTCTACCATCAAATACATCAAGTGTACACCTTGTGTGCAGGTTTCCACTCTTCTTACCTGAATTCCAGCAATTTAATTGATAAAACAACCCAAGTGTGATTCTGTTCAAGCGTTTCTAGCGAAACCTAAACAAAATTGATCAAAATCAATTAATACCAGGATTAGTTCATAATTCTGACTCCAAAATAATAACATCTAAACTTGGCTTTGGTTCTAGGACTGTATATCTTGTCACAAGCTTTCCAATCATATAAAGAAGGTCCAAATATGACATCGAGATCAAAAGTTATGGTCAAAATACGAAACCCAAAAAATTATAACCAAAAACGTATTTGAGCCACGGCGCCCTCCCAAAAGAGTCGTGGTGCTACCGAAGTCAGAGAGCATTTCGAAGTCTAAATGAGATGAATTTTTACCTCGACACTCATCCACTTGAGCTGCAATGCAACTACGAAAAATCCCATAAATTTTTGCGATTTCTCAACCATTTCGACCCCAAACATCCCAAAACACTAAGGGACTCATAACTTTGCACCAAAACAATTATCCTAACACGTTTCTAACCCTTTGAACCCATATATTAACAATCCTAAACCTGTAGTAAACATTCATAATCCTAGAAACAATAAAAACAGTCTTAATACTTTAAGAACCTAGATCTGACAAAATACTTAAACAGTAAAGTTTGAACACCTACAAACAAAATCCCAGCCGCAAAGGTTAAATCCTTGCTCCTTATGAGATCTCCTAGCCCTTCAGAAATCCAAACTAATGATCTCCTCCAGCACCTTAGGCTTCAAAACTCAGACCAAGAACGAGAGATTGTTCTTGGTCTGTTTCCCCTTTCGTATATCGCAAAACAAGAGATCTGAAAGAATTGAACGATATCTGAACCCATTTTTTATTAATTAATTATTTAATCACATTTAAATCATGTAAAAACCAAATTACACTACTATCCCAAAACCTCTACCTTTTCTTTAATAATTACTTAAGCCCTTTATTGTAATTTCCATCCAAAACCAATAGTTTTAACTTCTCATAATTACACTTTCTACCACAAAATCCATAATTCTACTTTGACCCCTATAATTCAATTTATATCGCACTTTGGCCCTAATACTTGAAGAAACTAATGTGTGTGGATTGCCTGACGGAAAACATAAAATAAACATACACCATAAATCATGCATATCATAGTTCGTATAATTAAACACATAAGAACATACAATTTACCAAAATACCCTGACCCAAGCCAGATTACCGAAATACCCTTACAAGTAGAAGCGGATATTACAACTATCCCCTCGTAAAAGAAATTCCATCCTCAAAATTTACCTGAACAACTCTTTATATTGCTCCATCATATCATTTTTCAACTCCCATGTCGCATCTTCAGTAGAGCCGTTTTTAAAAAAAACCTTGACTAACCAAATCGTCTTATTTCGTAATGCTTTCTCCTTTTTATGAAGAATCTTTATTGGTTTTTCATCATATGATAGGTCTGATTGCATATCCAATGCCTCATAACTAAGAATGTCAAACAGGTCTGAAACATAGACATATAAAAACTTTGTGCACTCCTGACAAAGCTAGAGGCATGGCTAACCTATGAGCCACTTCCCCAATTCTCTCTAAAATCTCGAATGGTCCATCAAATCGAAGACTTAACTTTCCTTTCTTGCCAATTCTCTTAATTCCCTTCATAGGAAAAACATGATTTCCCACTTGGAACTCAACATGCTTACGCTTAGGATCATCATAGCTCTTTTGTCGATCTTGTTAGGCGATCATGCGCGTTCTTGTCTTAGCAATGGCTTCATTCATTTCTCGTACTGCCTCCAGGCCTAAATACTTACTTTCGCCTGTCTCATCCCATTGAATCGGCGACCTACATTTTCTTCTTTAGAGCTACTCCAATAGTCAATTGATAACTATTATTATACGAGAACTATATCAATGGAAGCTACTTGCTCCACGATTCACTGAAATCCAACACACACGCTCTAAGCATGTCTTCCAGAATCTGTATTGTTCTTTTTGTCTACCCATATGTCTGGGGGTGGAATGTTGTGTTGAATTTCATCTTGGTACCCATTACTTTCTGTAATCCTTCCCAAAACAAGCATGTGAATTTCGGGTCTCTATCTGAAACAATTGACTTCGGTACTCCATGAAGTCTCTCAATTTCTTGCACATAAAGCTCTTCAT
Source organism: Humulus lupulus (assembly GCF_963169125.1). Classification (NCBI taxonomy): domain Eukaryota; kingdom Viridiplantae; phylum Streptophyta; class Magnoliopsida; order Rosales; family Cannabaceae; genus Humulus; species Humulus lupulus. The sequence continues at coordinate 16,525,428 of NC_084801.1, read as the reverse complement.
ATTGTCTTGTTGTGAACACTATTCTGACAGGTATAAAGTGTGCTGATTTGGTAATTCTATCAATGATCACCCATATTGAATCATGTTGCTTTGTGGTCTTAGGTAACCCTACCACAAAGTCCATAGCAATCTCTACCCAGTTCCATTCTGGAAAGTTTAAGGGTTGTAACAAACCAGACGATCTTTGGTGCACTACTTTGACTTGCTGGCAAGTGAGGCACCTTGGACATACTCCACTACATCCTTCTTCATCCCAGGCCACCAATATAGCCTCTTCAAATATTGATACATCTTTGTAGTCCCTCGGTGTGAAGAATATGAAGTAGTATGCACCTCATCAAGAATCTCCTTCTTAATCTCTAAATCAGCTGGCACACATATTCGTTCCTTATACCTCACTGTTCCACAATTACTGAAAGTAAAATCTCTGTTATTTCTGTCTTGGATTCCTTGTTTATAATTTTGTATTTGCAGATCCTTATTATGTCCTTCTTTAATTATGTCCAACAAATTCGAATGTAGAGTCAAGTTTGTTAATCCCCTTACAATCAATTTCATACCTGCTCGTTTTACTTCTTCAATTAACTTGGCAAATATATTTCTTAAAGCCATTACTTGCCCTTGGCTTCTATGACTTAAGGCGTCAGCTGCCACATTCGTCTTCCCCGGATGATACAATATTTCACATTTGTATTCCTTGACTAATTCTAACCACCATCGTTGTCTCTTATTTAACTCCTTTTTAGTAATGAAGTGTTTTAGGCTCTTATGGTCCGTATAAATTTCACATTTCTTCCCATAAAGATAGTGTCGTCGTATCTTTAATGAAAACACTACTGCTGCCAATTCTAAGTCATGTGTCGGGTAGCATTGTTCATACTCTTTCAACTGCCTAAATGCATATTCTATCACATTCTCTGCCTGCATTAATACACACCCTAGTCCCTGCTTCGACGCATCACAGTATACCACAAATTTCTCATTATCTGTAGGTAAACTTAATATAGGTGTCGTAATAAGTCTATCATTCAACTCTTGAAAACTCTATTCAAATCCTTAGTTCACACGAACTTGATACCCTTTTTGGTCAATTTTGTCAATGGCATAGCAATCTTTGAAAATCCTTCTACAAATTTTCGGTAATTCCCTGCCAACCCATGAAAAATTTTCACATCTAAAGCATTCTTTGGTTGTGGCCAAATTTTTACGGATTCGATCTTTACTGGGTCTACCTTAATACCATCCTTACTAACAATGTGTCCTAAGAACACCACTTGTGTCAGCCAAAATTCGCACTTCTTGAATTTCACGTACAGGTGGTGTTCCCTTAACCTTTGCAATGTCAGCCGTAAGTGTTCTTCATGCTCATCTTCAGTTCGAGAATAGATTAGAATATCATCTATAAATACTATCACGAACATATTCAAGTAGTCCTTGAAGACTCTGTTCATGAGGTCCATAAATCTTGTAGAGGCATTGGGAAGTCCAAAAGACATTACCAATAATTCATAATGGTCGTACCTAGTATGAAATGATGTCTTTAGGATGTCCCCTTCCTTCACCCTTAACTGGTGGTATCCTGACCTCAAGTCTATCTTTGAGAAAGCCGCCTTTCCTTGAAGTTGATCAAAAAGATCGTCTATCCTTGGCAAAGGGTAATTGTTCTTAATGGTGACCTTATTAAGTTCCCTATAATCAATGCACATCAACATCGATCCGTATCCCTTCTTTACCAACAACACCGGTGCTCCCCATGGTGAGTAACTTGGCCTAATGAAACCTAGGTGCAGTAGTTCCTACAGCTGAACCTTTAACTCCTTCAATTCGATGGGCGCCATCCTATATGGTGCATTCTAGATGGGCGCTGTTTCTGGTGCTAGCTCAATCGTGAAATCAATTTCTCATTGTGGTGGCAATCTTGGCAAATCTTCCAGAAATATATCCAAGTAATCACGTACTATCCTTGTGTCTTCCGGCCTCTGCGTTCCTGTTTCTGTTGTGTTAATCACGCTAGCCAAGTGTTATCCAAAGAACAGGTACGGGTGACGTGGCAGACTTTTTGAACACGTGGCTAGCACCTGGCAGGTTTTTTGTTCAACCATCGACCAAAGAAATGCCCATGGCGAAACATTCGAACTTTATATACGACCAGCCTGGTCGTATACTGAATATGTTTGGAGAAAATCTTAGGCAGTTATTGTTATATTATTTTAAATAATATAATGTTAGATTAAATAATGTGACATAATGTGATTTGTCACACAAATGTGATTTGTCACATCTTGTAACATATTATTGAGAGTCACAAAATTGGACACATGTGTGTGTCCAAATGTGACATAATTTGGAGTTACAAAATCAGTTACAAATTTGTAACTCCCAAATATTACCCAATAATGTGTATATTATATGTTACACATTTGAGATTGGATTTCATAAATCCATATGAGAAATGGCTGATAGAGATGTGATTTTAACATCCATATTGTGTATGGAAGTTACAAAATCAAGTGGGAATAAATTGGAACGTTTTGGAAGAAAAATGAAAAATTCGTTGCTGAAATTGACTGAGCGTCGCAGCGCCTGGAACATGCGCCGCGGCCCTAGTGGCTGACAGTTTCTTTGAATTTCGGTTTTTATCCAATTTTGAACGTTTCCAAGAGCCAAGTAACTCCCAAATCTCTATTTTAATTCCATAAAATATCCAATTAAACATTGGTAACAGCCATGGGGCTTGGTGGAATTTGAAATTCAAAGGGGTATCTCAAACTCTATAAATAGGAGCCTAATGCTCACTTGTATGACACACCATTTTTCATCAACAAAGCACTTGGCTGAAAAATACACCAAAAGGCTTGATAATTCCAGAGAGCTATTTCCTAGAGAGATCCCTTAGTGCTTAGAGAATAGGGGGAAATAAGCTTTTGGACAAAGGTCTTGAACCTTGTTCAAGTTGGTGATCCCCACTACTCTACACTTTGGTTGTGTGAGAGTTTGTTTGTGTTTTCATTATTTTGTTCCTCTTGTTCTTCTTTTTTACTTGTATTGTTATAGTATTGAGTTTGTAATCTTTTTCTTCTACATCCTTTTATTTACTTGTATTTTGAGCAATTAAGTTGTAATACTTATTTAATAAATATTATCTTGTCCATTGTACTTTTGCATAGAGTTGTATTTGGTTTTTCCATAATTCCATTGAGCAATAATATATATTCTCTAACAGTTATGATCATATCCGAGATTATCTCCCATGATTTCCTGAATATTCGATTAATTAGGAAAGAATATCTGTAACTAATTCATGTAATCTTCCTTGAGCCTATAAATAATGAAAAATAACTCAAGGAAGGGACTTTTTGGCTGATTTATGTTTACTCTTTACAAGAGAATTAGAGCTGTCATTGTATTAGTCACCTCTCTAAGGCTTGTGAAACTCGGAGAACCCTAGTTCTTTGATCACTCCTTGGAGAATTCAGATCAATAAAAGATCAAGTGGATGTAGGCCATTACAAGTTCATGGGGCCAAACCACTATAATTTACTGTGTCCTTTACTGTTTTCGTCATTAAACCTATTCCAACACATCCTTCTACATCAAGCATTTGACTCCGTGTCAGTTGGCCAAATCGAGGGTCAACATTCTGGTGCTTTCATTGAGAGCTTGATACGAGATTGTTGAAGCACTGATGGAAAAAACAACAAAGAAGACTGGGCAGGCGACTAGCGCTGCACCATCTCAACCTCCCCCTCCCCCTAACATGGCTGAAAACGAGCCACACTTGGAGTTTGATGAGGAGGAATTGGATTCTGAGACGCTGAGGAATACCCTAGGGGTATTACAAGATGAACTGGCCAATCTGAGGACCAGTCAAGAAAGTGCTGCGGAGATTATGGCGCGGCAGCAGCAAGAGATAGAGTGACAGCGCCAGGAGCGAAGCGAAAGACAGGCAGAGATGGACCATCGTCAGAGGGAGGCCATGGCAGCCCTCGAAGCAGCCCTACAGTTGGCTAGGAATCAGGTTGCGCCTGTCTCACAGCTTGATCAACCCTCAAATTGGCCACCCCAAAGAGGTCCCAATCCTAGCCCCCCAATCCAGCCAACAAGCCCTTAAAGGCCCGAGCAGCCACCAATGTCTCAGGATGATGCCCAACCAAGGGATCCTGAGGTGCAGCCTCCATCCCAGGCTGGTCACAGCAATCCCCCACAGCCAAGGCAGAATAGGGCCGGGCAGCAGCCCGTAGTCCTAGACGCCATGGGGGTGAAGAGCCGAACCTACCGAGTAGGGGGGAGCGTCCTTCTGGCAACAGAAGGAACTCAGAGATAAGCTCTGCAGTTCGAGGCCCCCTACGGCATGATAATTCACAGGGACCTACCGACCAATGCAAGCAACCCTCTAACGCTCGGGAAGTTCCAGCCCGAGGAGGCAACCAAGGGGACAGTCGGTCCCACCATAGCCAATCGAGGCTTAGAGATGGACATAGTTACAATGAAGCCGACTTAGGCAGAAGAAATGCCGATCAGAGAAATGAAGAGAGAGGTGGAGGCAGAAGCCCACCACCTAGGGAAGATAAACAAAAGAGACGTAACGTTGGGGGGCAGCCCAGACAAAACAACGTCTTTGACCGGCTCAGAGCAAGCGAGTGGCGGCGTAGAGACAAAGACTTAAGGGACATACTCAATGACCGCCGGGAACGGCATGATGAGTACGTCCCCCCAGCAGCAGAGGCCCCGGCGATTCCTGGCGTCGTGCAAGCCCAAATAGATGCCCTGAACCAAGAACTACTATAACTGTTCGGGGGAAGAACGTCTCATATTGAGTACGACAGGAGGAGAGGCACTCCTTTCTTCCATGGATAGCTGTGGCAGAAACTCCTAGCAAGTTTAAGATGCCCACGCTTCCAAACTTTGACGGGTATGGTGACCTGGTATCTCATGTCAACAAATTTGAGATACAGATTGACATTCAGAAAGTGTCCGAAGACGCTCGGTGCAGGATCTTTCCTGCAACACTTTCTAAAGCAGCACAGGAGTGGTTTTTCAAATTCCCTCCTGCGAATATTATTTCTTGGGAGATGTTCGTAAAGGAGTTTTACGGAAAATTCAATGCGGGTCGAGTGCACCCAACTAAGGCAAACCAGCTGGTAGAAATACACCAGCAAAAAGGAGAACCACTGAAGGATTACATCTAGCGCTTTATGTGAGCAGCAGCTGGAGCTAAAATAGTGGGAGATGAGGGCAAGATGATGGCCCTGACTGTAGGAGTTAGGCGTCATACGCCTTTGTGGAATAGACTCAGGAAGCATGCAGTTAAGACTACCCAAGAATTCTTAGATCGAGCTGATCGGTACATCAAGCTCGAAGTCGCCATTGCCAATGAGGGAAAGGCCATAGGCAAAGACAAGGGGACTGTAGAACCCGCCAAAGCCGCCAATGGGTCAAAACCCAATGGCAATGGGAACAGAAATGGAAATGGCAAGAATGGGGGAAAGAGGCCCCATAATGAACCCTCTACCTCCGAGAGCAAGCGCGCCAAGGGCAACCGTTATGAACCAAGGTTCACTAACTATTTTTGCCCTGGTTGAGTCTCGAGCAGAGGTATATCATGCCACAAGCTCCAGTGTGCCTTACAAAAGGCCCGCTCCCATTCGAAAAGAAATTTCAAAGAGAGATACAACCAAGTTCTATCGTTTCCATAACGACTACGGACATGATACAAACGAATGCAACCGGCTGAAAGATGAAACCGAGTTCCTTATCAGACAAGGACACTTGAGGAGATATGTACGAGCCTCGTGAACTTCCCAATGAGAGGCTTCAGGTGGCAATGAGCAAGCGCCTACACGCCAACGCTCGCCACCTCTGTAGCCTAATCCCGTAGCTGGCACTTTGCTCACCATCTGCGGTGGCCCGCACCTCGTGGGAAACAGCGGAAAGGCAAGGGAACAATATGCTCGGACCTTACGCCACGACCAGGACAACAAGATGATGACTGTGGATGACCGGGCATCAAAGAAGGCTCGGTCAGAGGAGGGTGAGATATCCTTCTCTGATAGCGACGCCCAACATGTCTGATTCCCACATTCCGATCCACTGGTCTTGGATGTTCAAATCGCCAACATGATGGTAAAGAGAGTGTTGGTTGATACAGGAAGTTTCAGTGAACAACCTGTATAAATCGTTGCTGGAACGCATGAATTTTTCTGTTAAAGACTTGGAGCCATCCAACCAAACAATATACAACTTCTCTGGTGAAGGACTTGCCCCAACGGGGTCGATCAAACTTCCGGTAACGGCAGGTACAGCGCCCGCTACCAGGACATTACTTGCTACTTTCATAGTAGTTGATTGTCCTTCGGCCTATAACGCAGTAATCGGAAGGCCTATTCTGGTTGACCTTCGGACCGTCACCTCAGTATGGCACCTGGCCATGAAATTCCCGACAGACGCAGGGGTAGGACGCGTGTTGGGAAATCAGAGGGAAGCAAGGGAGTGCTACAATGCCTCAGTCACGAAGGTAAAGAAGGGAACATCGAAGAGCACTCCCCTAGAGAGGTTGCAGATGGCCATTGATACACAAGCCCAATCCGGTGATGGAGACACCAAATAGGGTGTTGCCCAAAGTGAGGATAGAAATTTAGATCCTCGCTTTAGGGATTTTGAGGAAGATGTTGGACCCGTTGAGGACCTTGAAGAGGTCCAACTTGACGAAAAAATTCCGACCAGAGTAGTAAAGGTTGGTAAAAATCTAGAAGCAACAACGAAGCATGCACTGGTGGAATTTTTTAGTAAAAACCAGGAAGTCTTTGCCTGGTCACATAAAGACATGGCTGGGATAGATCGTACAGTCATTATCCATGTCCTGAATATTGACAAAAGCTTTCCACCCGTGCAACAGAAAAGAAGGCTGCTCGATAAGGACAGATCAAAAGCCTTAAAGGAAGAAGTCGAAAGGATGAAGGAGAATGGGTTCATAAGGGTGGCGTTTTATCCATCGTGGGTCTCTAATCCAGTACTGGTTCCCAAGCCGAATGGCAAATGGTGAACCTGTGTGGATTTCACAGACCTTAATAAAGCCTGCCCTAAAGATTGCTTCCCACTCCCAAGGATCGACCAGGTGGTCGATGCAACTGCAGGATATGAGATCCTCTCTTTCATGGATGCATATTCATGATACAATTAGATCAGCATGCATCCCCCTGATGAGGATCACACTAGCTTTCGGACCGATACAAGGTTATACTGCTATAAAGTAATGCCCTTCAGGCTGAAAAACGCTGGTGTGACTTACCAGCGATTGGTTAACCACAAGTTTAAGGAGTTAATCGGAGTAAACATGGAGGTATATGTGGATGACATGCTGGTAAAGACAAAGTAGGCAGAACGACATGTGAATGATTTGCAAGAATGTTTCAATGTTTTGAACAAGTACCAAATGAAGCTAAATCCTCTCAAGTGTTCCTTCGGAGTAGGATCAGGGAAATTTTTGGGATTCATTATTAATTCGAGTGGAATCGAAGCTAACCCAGAAAAGATCAAAGCCCTGATTGACATGAAATTTCCAGTGAAAATCAAGGATGTACAAAGTTTAACTGGAAGGATTGCCGCATTCAGTAGATTCATTTCAAAGTCGATGGATAAATGTGTCCCTTTCTTTAATCTACTTAGAGGCAACAAGAAGTTTGAATGGACAGCAGACTGCGAACAGGCTTTCCAAGCCTTAAAGGCCCACATGGTACAACCTCCTGTCTAGTCAAAGCCTATAGATGGGAAAACTTTGTTCATTTACCTGGCGATCGCCGAATATGCTGCTAGTGCGGTACTAGTAAGAGAAGATGAAGGCGTATAAAAGGCGGTGTATTGTGTAAGTAAGAGGTTAATCGGGGCTGAATTGAGGTATCCACCCATTGAAAAATTAGCCTATTGCTTAATTTTGGCCTCAAGGAAGTTGCGTCCTTACTTCCAAGCCCATCCCATCATAGTCTTAACCGATCAGCCCCTCAGGCAAGTTTTGCAAAAGCCAGAGGCTGCTGGACGTTTGTTGAAATGGGCAGTCGAACTCGGGCAGTTCGATATAACATATTCACCGCGAGCAACAGTAAATTGATCTTATCGCTAAATTCACTGAGCTCCCAGACGATGAGCAGTGCGAGAAACCTAGTGCGCTGGAGCCCCAAGTCGAAGCTCCTTCGTGGAAGTTATTCACGGACAAATCGTCCAACGAATCTCACGCAGGAGCAGGAGTGATGTTGATAATGCCAGAAGGGCATTAATTTCACTGCGCTATTAGGTTCGATTTCGCCGCTTCAAACAATGAAGTCGAGTATGAAGCACTCCTCGCTAGGCTGAGGTTGGCCAAAGACATGAATATAAAAGTGCTGGATATTTACAGTGATTCACAACTGGTAGTGAATCAGGTCGTAGGGGAATATCAAGCACGAGGCCTGAAAATGGTGGCCTAATTGAACAAAACCAAAGATCTGTTGGTGCAATTCCAGAAATATACTCTCCAGCAAATCCCTCGAGATCAGAATTCAAACGCAGATGCCTTAGCCAAACTCGCGAGTGCAAAGGATGCTAACACCTTAAATATAGTGCCAGTGGAGTGGCTACGTGAGCCGAGCATATGAGCAGATGAAGTCAGCATGGAGGTACGGTTAGGAGATACATGGATGGAACTGTACTTGGAATATCTAACTAGTGGCGTACTACCATCAGTTAGAAACAAAGCCAGAACTCTTCAGAGACGGGCTGCTAGATACATATTGGTCGATGATGTGCTGTACCGAAGAGGATACTCCATGCCACTGCTCAGATGTATTACACCGGAGAAAGCTAAAGAGCTGATGAGGGAAGTGCACGAAGGCTTTTGTGGAGATCATGCTGGGGGGCAGAGCCTATCAAAGAAGATTCTAAGGCAGGGTTATTTCTGGCCGACTATGAACGAAGACTCAATTTAGTTTGTGCGAAAATGTGATAAGTGCCAGAGGTTCTCCAAGATCCCACGCGCAGCTCCTAATGAGTTAAAGCAGATGCAAAGTCCGTGGCCCTTCGCAGTGTGGGGGATTGATTTAATTGGGTCCTTACCAACAGGAAAAGGTGGAGTAAAATACGCAGTTGTGGTAGTCGACTACTTCACTAAGTGGGCCGAAGCTGAGCCACTTGCTACCATAACGATGAAGAAAGTGCTTGACTTTATCATCAAGAACATTATTTGTCGGTATGGATTGCCCCAGAAGATTGTCTCAGACAATGGCACCCAGTTTGACAGTGACCTATTCTCAGACTTCTGCGAGAGGCATGGAATCATCAAGAGCTTTTCTTCAACCGCGCATCCACAAGAAAATGGGCAAGTCGAAGCAGTAAATAAAACACTAAAGGATACCCTGAAGAAAAGACTCGAAGAAACTAAAGGAACATGGACGGAACAGCTGCCTGAAGTGCTTTGGTCGTATAGAACTTCTCATCGAACAGCAACAGGTCATACGCTGTTTTCCCTAACATACGGGTATGAAGCTATGTTGCCAGTCGAGTTAGATCCGCCCTCACATCCGAGTAGCTGCGTACCAGCAAAAAGTCGCTCGGTATTTTAACTCTAAAGTGAAAGAAAGAAAGTTCAACGTCGAAGACTTAGTACTTCAAAGAGTTTTCTTAAACACCCGCGACTCTGCTGCTGGAGTGCTCGGACCAAACTGGGAAGGACCTTACCAGGTTGAAGAAGTCCTTCACCCAGGCACCTATAAACTTGCACGCTTGAATGGAGATCTCGTTCTGCGCTATTGGAATGGAGAAATCTTGCACAAGTACTATCAATAAACAGTCCTTTTTAAAGGACTGGCTTGTATTAATTTTTACTTTTTACAAGTTGTGAAAAAGGGTTAGTCATGTTATGTGACTGATCGCTTATAAGTGTAAGATCTTTTAAAGATCACTCATAAAGACATGTTTAGTCCATTTTAATACGAGAATTATAAGGGACTGTGCGCAGCCAGTCATTCTTGCCAAACCTTTGTAATTATTTACAAGTATTTGTTCATTACATGTGTTGTTTTACTGTATTCTACATTTTACAAGTTATTCTGAGCAGCAATGTTCGTACAGGTCGTGGCCAAGGCAAGTGACCAAGGACCTAAAGCCCCTCAGTCACTTGGGGGGCATATAAGGCACACAGATAGCAAAGCATACCAAGAGGTATGTAAACACACGAACAAAATAAGTGAAAGCATACTGCGGTACTTAGAGTATTTTTCAAAATTTATATTTTGTTAAATCAGCCAAAGTACTATGCTAAGTTCGGTCATGCAAACAGATATTATAATAAAGAGAAAATATTATAATGTCAAAAGGAATCCTTTTACACCGCGAGCAGTATTGCTCGGATGTAACTGTTCAAATAAAAGAAAAAGTATAACTGCCCTTGCAGCAACAAAAACAAATTGTCTTTACAATACGACCCGTGGGTCGTGTAGTTGAGATAAAAGAGAAAAAAAAATCAAGGAGCTAGAGGGTCCCAAGGGTTTTGAGGAGTGCCTTGGTCAGCGGAAGGGCCAGTTTCAGCATTTACACCATCTATCCCCCCCTGGAGAGGCAGGCACTTTGTCCTTTTCTTCTTTTTCCAGACGGATGGCACACTACGTCATCAGAGTCTTCCTCAAGCGTTCGAAAAGGTAGCTGAAGTTAGCCTCCCGGTTGTGCTTCCAAAATTCGTAGAAGCAAAGATGAGTGACCTCCTTGTATATCTTCAAATCCCTGGCTCCAGCCTCCTCAAGCTCCTGCACCCATTTTCCAAGCTCCTCCGCCTCATGCCTGCTGGCAATTAGATCAAGCTCAAGCGGAACCGATTCTTGATGGTTGAGCCTGGCACTTTCCTTGAACGTTTCCTTGGTTTCGTTGGCCTTCCTCAAGGTTTCCCGGGTTGCCAGCAGCTCCTGGGTCAGAGTGGCTTTGTCCTCGAGCAGTTGCTGTTTCTGCTTGGATAGCTCATTTTTCTCCTCGAGCAGCTCGCCATTCTGTTTAGCAAGCTTGTTGTTTGCAGCTTCAAGTGCTTGCTTACTCTCGGCAAGCCTGGAGTCAAAGTTCTTTCCCCAAGAGACCAAGGCCCCAGTATATCGCCAGCCAGCAGTTAAGGTCAACAGCCCCTAAAGTCGGAGAGAATAAAGTAAAGTCAGGACAAAGAATAAAAAATAAGTGTTAAAACAGTAGGAATTGACTTACGCTGACTATCTTGTTCAGCCCTCTATCGATGACTTGATAAGCCTCCATGGAGATGGTTTAAGTAATGGTTGCCTGGCTACGTTTGTGCTTGGAGAGCTTGTATATCCTCTCCCTAGCAGAGCTGACCACGAGGCTGGGCAGGGAGCCTTCGGGCTGAGTATTCAATGCCTCCCTATTAGGAGCCTTAGTAGAAGGATGTTGGTCAGCAGGAGTGGGAGCCGGCTTCTCGGATGATGGCGGAGGTGGTGCGTTCTCCTTTGAGGGGGTAGGCTAGAGCATCGTCTGTTCGAGCCTTCTTCGAGGGAGTCTTGCTGCTTTCCAAACGTAGACGAACAACAGCTGGTGATACTTGAAACGCTGAAGGATGATCTTCAGGAAGAACGAAGGTTCTGGTTTAGGGTTTCTTTTTAGAGAAAATGGCTTGCGTAAAAAGAAAAAAAAGGCTCTAAGGGGGCTATATATATTTTGTCTATGGCATAAAAAAAGAGGTAATTATCAGTCTCCTCTTTTCGAAGCATGGGGAAAGGTGATAGTCGTCAATGGTTTACTTGGGAACCAAAAAGCCATGATTAGACAGAGGTAGGTTGCTTTTTCCAAGAACGCACGAACCACTCTGACAGATTGGGTGAGATAACCGAAGAGTCGTTTGCCTTAAAGTTCATTTATTACTGGTCGTAATAAATAAACTTGGGGGCAAATGTTATCCAAAGAACAGGCACGGGTGACGTGGCAGACTTTTTGAACACGTGGCTGGCACCTGGCAGGTTTTTTGTTTGACCATCGATTAGAGAAATGCCCATGGCAAAACATTTGAACTTTATATACGACCACCCTGGTCGTATACTGGATATGTTTGGAGAAAATCTTAGGCAGTTATGATCATATCCGAGATTATCTCCCATGATTTCCTATCTGATTAATTAGGAAAGAATATCTGTAACTAATTCATGTAATTCATATAAATAATGAGAAATAGCTCAAGGAAGGGAATTTTTGGCTGATTTGTGTTTACGCTTTACAAGAGAATTAGAGCTATCACTGTATTAGTCACCTCTCTAAGGCTTGTGAAACTCGAAGAACCCTAGTTCTTTGATCACTCCTTGGAGAATTCAGATCAATAACAGCTCAAGTGGACGTAGGCTATTACCAGTTCCTGGGGCCGAACCACTATAATTTACTATGTCCTTTACTGTTTTCGACATTAAACCTATTCCAACACATCCTTCCACATCAAGCATTTGACTCCGTGTCAGTTGGTCAAATCGAGGGTCAACACCAAGAATCCCATACATCCATGATGTAACATATTCCCTGCTTTTAATGAAATGATTGGAATTCGTAGTCCCGTTGTTGTTCCCACGAACACAAAAGGCTCCTCTCCGTCTGACTTAAATACCACCATTTTCTTCTTGCAATCCATGGTAGTGTTGTACTTTGTCAGCCAATCCATCCCGATGATCACATCAAAATCAGGGATATCTAGCTCAATCAGATCCACAAATAGCTCCATACCATCTACCCTCAAAGGTAAGGCTCTAAACCACTTCCTAGATATTACCACCTCCCCGGTTGGTAACATGGTCACAAACCCCTTAGTATGCATCTCATAAGGTCTAATAAATCTATCCACTATTATTTTAGCAACAAATGAATGAGTGGCACTAGAATCAATTAAAACATGACAATTAATTCCAGCAATAAAAATCTGACCTGAGACCATGAAAGTGCTCGCTTTTGCCTGAGACTTGGTGAGAGCGAATACACGTTCTGGAACCAAATTATCGTCCTTCTTATGTTGCTCTTTTACCCCTTCTTGACTCTTTTGTGGGACGTTCCTCTTAATTTGTCCTTCCTTACAACAACCATAGCATGTGTTGCCCTGAAATTCACCTTGATGGTACTTTTTACACTTTTCGCACTCCAGGTACCGTACCCATTCCCTGTCACTGGTGTGATTGTTTCCCATGTTATCCTTTGCCCTTTTATTCTAGCTTGGCTGCTTTGTCTGGTCATTTCCTTTTATTTTCTGATCGTTAGAGTTATGACCTTGGGAGGCATTCTTTCTTGCCTCTCTCTTAACAACACCTCCTCCCATATTCTATCTTCCATTCTCTCAGCCGTGAGGGCTCTTTCCAGAACCTGAGCATATGTATTATTTCCCCCTACTGATAAAATCTCCACGTCTCTGGCCATCATGGGCTTCAAGCCTCGAATGAACCGGTCTACTCTAGTTGCATTGGTTGGCACCAAGTCTGGTGTGAACTTGGAAAATCTGTCAAACTTTAGTGCATACTTCATCACCGTCATATTCCCCTAGATCAAGGTAGCAAACTCATCCACCTTTGACGCCCGTACTGCAACATTGTAGTACTTGTCATTAAATGCTTGATGAAACTCGGCCCAGGTCATTGTGGTAACATCTCCTGCATGGGAGATCACTTCCCACCAAATTCTTGCATCGTCCCTCAGTATGTGAGTTGCACAAGATACCCTGTCATTTCCCTCAACTCGCGTGAAGTCCAGAATTGGCCCCATCATGCTCATCCATTGTTATGCCTTCCATGGATCACTGCTCCCCTCGAACAATGGAGGATGTTGCTTCCTGAACCTTTCAAAAAATGGCCCCTGGTGATTGCCAGCTTCAGGAATAACTACAATCGGTGCTATAGGTTGTTGAATATCATTGATTAATGGTGTTGGCTGAGCTTGTTGCTGCCTCAGCTGTCTCAATTCCTTTAATTCCTCAACCTATTTCCTTATCTCTTCTTGCATGGCCATAAACTGCGCCCCCAACCTTTGGTAGGCAGTATGAGGATATTCTTCGCGCCTACTTCCCCCATCAACTTTTGGAAGGTTGCCATTATGGTCAGCTCGCGTATTGGGCCACACAACAGGTTGGCCGTCAAGGTTGCGATTAACCCCAACCTTCCTCCGTACTGAACTCCTAGGATCCATGGTTTCAATTCGTTACTAAACCCAGCAACGTATCTTAGTGCATGTAATGACCCAAAATTTGCTAATAAGGCTTAGGGCCTTGATTAGCGTCCCTGGAGGGAAATAAGTGATTTATGATTATAATATGTGAATTTGTGTGAATATGTGATTAGTGATGCACGTTTAAGTGAATTAAATATGCATGTGGGTCCCGCTTGGTTATTAGGGGCATGTTTGTAATTTTAGCTCGTTGAGGGCATAAATGTGATATTTGTAATAATTGTGATATATCTGTGTTGCACGATCCGAGACAGTCCTAGGGAGCGGTTAGCTAGAAAGTCACAACGGGGTCGAAAATTTGACTCGGAGTGAGTCGAGGGGTATTTTGGGTATTAAACATTTTATGGGGTTATCGGGTTATGGAAATAAATATTTGGAGATATATTTGAAGATAGAATGTTGAGGAGGGAATATTTGGCGAAATTTACCATTTTTCCCTCGGGGACGTTTTTGGTATCCCAAGCCTTGAGGTAACCTTAGGAACTTGAGTTAAATAAAACAAAACTAAAAGAAGCCATTGGGAAAAAAAAAAAAAAAAGAAAGAAAGAAGCCATTAGGAAAAAAAACCGACCCCCCTTCTGTGTGTGTCTCTCTCTCTCTCTTGGAGTTTAATCCTTTGGAGGCTTGAGGAAACCTTGGTGAATCTAATCAAAGACTAAGGATTTTCAGGTGGCATTTTGGGAGCTAGAGTCTTAGAGCCTAGAGAACTGATTTAGGGATTCTCTTCTCTCTAGGGTAAGCTTTATAATATGATTGATTTGTGTTGGATTGCAGCTGGTTTTCTACTGAAATGTTAGAGTTTTGCATGTGTGTTGGGTGAAGGATCATTCTTGAGATTTGATGAGGTTTTGAGCTAGTTCTTTGTTAGGTTTTTTTACTGAAAACATAGTAGAGCTTATGTCATTAATGGTTTGGATAGTTGGTTTGATTTTGGGGTTAATTGGATTGGTTTTGTTGTAAAAATGATGAGATTTTTTGGGCTCGAGGGATCAGGTCGCGGTGCTATTCTTGCTGAGGCGTGGCCCCTTAGAACATAGGGGCGTCTAGAAATGGAGGCGCGCTGCGGCACCCTTCAGGAAGGGCTGCGGCGCGTGTAGGCTGAAATGAGGCAGGGCCTCGGGTTGAGTTGGGGGCCACGACGCTTAGTGCATTGTTAGGCTTTAAAGAGGTTTTAGGCTCGGGAATTCAATAGATATGGCTCGGGATGGATTTTATCACCCAGATTGATAGAATTCAAGGTCCCGGAGACTAGAATTATGACCTAAAGTTATTTAATGGATTAGAGCTTGATGGATGGATATTGTTGGTGCGTTGTGGCTATGGTTTCGGCAAGGCTCGGACTAGGGGATTGTGCTCAGGGCATCGGTGCTTGGAAAGCTCGGGACACAGGTAAGAAAGCTACTGTTTCCATAGAGTTTTTCTTGCAGCGCACGACCCTATATGATTGTGTTGCAGGGCTCGGCCCTATATGACTGTGTTGCAGGGTGTAACACCCTGGCTACCCCAGAACAGTTACGGTGAACAGTGAACCGGAAATTTGACCCGCTACCCGAGTCCTTTGGTTAAAAACGTGATCTAAGGTTTATTATCAGGTTAAGGTGAAAAACCAATAAAATAAAGAATACATTTCATTAAGTAAATAAACTGCTCATGAGCCTTTCAAAACATTTACAAGTTGTTCTTAATACAAAAGGGTTGCTACTGTTTCAAATTTACAAACCCCGCCGGCCTAAGCGGCAAAAATAGGATAAACCCCTAGTCCCTCTCAGAATTCCCTGACCATGGTGGTCAGGCGACCCAATATGTACACAAAATCGCCCAAGCTCTCCACTCAGGGTTGGTGAAACTTCTCTTTCCCTTTACCTGCACCACATAGCACCCATGAGCCAAGGCCCAGCAAGAAAACATAATAAAGCATGATATAATATCAACAATGATTATAATAACAATTCAGGACTATCAGTCCATAACAGATAGGTGACAATAGCCAGAAGTCACAATAATGAGCACAGCTCCCTCTAGCCATGTGACTATAGGGTCACCAGGGCTTAACTGATAAGTGGTTCTTTCATAAGTTTGATCAGGACAGGTGCATGGTGATTAATCACCAACATAACCTTCCTCTCGACTCTAGAGTCGTAACTATGGACAGCGTCCCCTAGCCACGTGACAAACAGTCATCGGGGTCATACACCCTGGCTATAAACATCTGGTCTTAGACCAGGAAAGCGCTTATAAGTTCTTCGACCTTAGGGTCGGTCCCGCATTAATGCCATGGAGCTATTCAATACGTGATCATCGACTTTAGAGTCGGTCCCTGACTAGTCAGTGCCATAAACAGATAATCAGCGTTCACTAGCATTTAATATGCAATCCAAGCCCACATATATCAACCAACATGTTTTGATAACAAACCATGCACGTCATATACATATACAGGGTGCAAATGTATCCATACATTGTTTTCTTACCTCTAGTTCAAGTAAAAGTTATTATATGAACGACCCCTGAGTACGATCAACCTTTAAATTCCTTGACGGTCACCTGGTCATAACCAAATTATAGGATTCATTAATAAAATGATAACTGAGGGTTCCCAAATCAAATCCCAGCCCCCGAGACATCAAATAATACCCAACCGGGTACTAGATCCAACCCCGAGGCCTAAGGTTTGAATCCTCAAGCTAAAAACCACATTTTGGAAAAATTGGCCTTAAGGTCCGCGGCCCTTCCCTGCAGCACCGCGGCGCGCCCTCAAATAGAGAGGGGCCTCCCTCTGCCAGACACAAGGGCCGCGGCGCACCCCTGCTGCGCCGCGGCGCCCAGCCCAGACCAGCAACCGACCTCAAACGAACCTAGTTTTTCCCCTGAGTTTTTCCTCTCACCCCAGCCCTTCAAACCAACTCCAAACCTCCTCTAAACACACAATTAAACCCCTAAACATCACCCATAACTCACCCTCATCAAAACCCAATCAAACATACGCAAAAACTCCCTTTGATTCCCACCTCCATCAAGAACTTTAAAGCTGAAAACTAAAGATAAAAAAACAGACCATAACTTGAGTTTAATGATCAAAACTCACCTTAAAACTTGCTTTGAACCTCCTTCTATGGAAGAATCAAGTCCACCAACTCAACCCTTGAATTTCCTAGCTTGAAACCCGACCTTGAACTCAAAAACACCAAAGGAAGAATGAAGGGAAGATAGTGTACGGGAAGGAAGAAGGTTGCCCCTGTTTTGTTCTGTTTTTCTACAGCATTCCTAAGTCATATATATCCACCCTTAAATGACCAAATTACCCTTGAGTTACTTAAAGCCTCTAAAACCATTTCAAAGGTAAAATTGGTACTTTCAGCTTATCCCGTTAATCATAATTAACGCTTCCCGATTCCCGCTAATCTCAATATCCTCAAATGCGAATAATCCATATCCCGTTACCCTAAATCCCCGGTAACGCTCTAATCACTAAAGACCACCCCAAGACTCACCCCGAGCCCCGAGCACAAACATGTTATGACCAAACTGATGAATCATGCTTAAAGATTGTCTCATGCCGAAATACTCACACAAATCCACATTATAATGTGGTCCCACAATATATCATTGACATGCAAACAAGTATACAGTTATACCCTTAACGGGCCAAATTACCAAAACACCCCTGTAAACAAATGTGGACCCACATGCATGCATTTAACATTATATTATAATACAATTCTCATAAACATGCATAAATACATTTAATAGCATAATTAAACAGTTATGGCCCTTCCGGCCTACTAATCCATCCCCTAAACCATATTAGGGAATCTGGGGCATAACAACTATCCCCTCCTTACAGAAATTTCGTCCTCGAAATTTACCTGAACAGCTCGGGATACTGACTCCGCATATCTGACTCTAGCTCCCAGGTCGCCTCCTCGACCTTGCGGTTCCTCCATAATACCTTAACCAAAGGTATTATCTTATTCCTGAGGACTTTATCTTTCTTGTCAAGTATCTGAACAGGCTGCTCCTCAAAGGAGAGATCTGGCTCAAGCTCCAGATCTTCATAACTCAAAACATGACTCTCATCAGACACATACCTCCGAAGAGCAGATACATAGAACACATTATGCACGGCCGACAACGCCGGAGGCAAAGCTAGCCTATAAGCCACTTGACCAATCCTCTCCAGGATTTCAAATGGACCTACAAACCTAGGACTCAGCTTGCCTTTCTTCCCAAACCTTCTCACCCCTTTCCATGGCGAGACTCTAAGGAAAACATAGTCTCCTACCTGGAACTCCACGTTCCTGCGTTTGGGATCTGCATAGCTCTTCTGTCTACACTGAGAAGTAAGCATTCGAGCTCTAATCTTCTCAATAGCCTCATTAGTCCTCTGAACCGCCTCAGGACCTAAGTACCTCCTTTCACCTGTCTCATCCCAATGAATGGGAGACCTACACTTCCTACCATACAGCCAGGGGTATTTTTGGGAAATAGTTGTACTAAACCTGGATTTTGTCGTTTAGCTGACTCTGATTATATTTTTGAGTTGTAAATATTTCTAAATAGTATTTTGGGATCTCAAATGTTAAATTCTTTATAATTTTCAGTAAATGGTTACCATCAAAGTTTGTGACTCTGGTTATGGTTTAATTACACTTTTGTCTTAAAATCTCGATTAGCGAGTTAAATGCACGTTTAAAACTCACTTAGTAATGGCTCTAAGGCAATAGGGCATTATAGTGCAACTTTTACAAATCGGGAGCCATAACATGCTTTCAATCCATCAAACAACTATCCTCCATTTATTCATAAAACCAAAAAAATATGTTGATACATCCATCATTCACAAAACCTCACAAACCAAAATAAGAATAAATCAACTAAAACCAATATGTATGCAATGAAACGTTGAAAACCACATTTTAGCACAGGAAAATAACTTTTGAGCTTATCCAACAGCTCTACACAAATATCTTAATCAAATGGTTTGTTAGACATTGTGAACCCTTGCTGTCTTACGAAGGCCTTAAGTGTACACTTATACTTATCACCTTCCATAGCTCTATCTTGTACGTCCTTCCAAATTTCTTTAAGTTCCTCGTGCATCCTTCTTGAGGAAATCATATCTCTAAATGCTTTATACTTCTTCTTACAACTTAATAGTTCTCCTTCCCAGACCACGTCTTGAATGTGCTTATTGAAAGTCACACAATGGTCCACTAAATTTTGGATGCTCCGTTCCGCAAAACGATGCATTCTTATCCTTGGTTCCTTTCATACCTTTCTTATCATTCTTGCAAGCTTCCTTCATTGAGTCTTGTTCAAGGGACCCTTAGGAACTCTAAGCACACTAACCATACTAGATACTCTATACATGCATAAGGCACTAAAACTATAGCAACCCTCAAAACATACAAGACCAAAACATGCAAAAATCTAAACTTTTACTTTAATTCAATGTACCAAAAATAAATTTAATTTTTTTTTAAAAAAAAGATTGAGTGCACACACTTTTATTTTAGCAAACATAAATACAACTTCTCTTCCATAGAGTTATAACAAAATAGTTATCCAAAAAGAAATAACAAACTTTAAGCTTTTTTATATTTCAAAATGGATCCATCAAAACCCTCTCCAAGTCAGACCACATATACACATCCACAAGCAGACTCCGGTGCTCACTGCTCCACTTTGCTTTTACACTTACCTACAACATGAAACAACTAGGTAAGCGAAAACGCTTAGTAAGAATATCCTTGCACACAAATATACTAAACCTTGTAACGAGTTGTTCTAAGGTAGATATCGCTACCGGTCATTAGGGTATTAGATAGGTCCCAACCCTATCATACAATTCTCAATAATATCCATAATAGAAATTCAAGAACATTTGTTGAGCCCAACAACCAACTTTCATACATCTCATAAAACCTGTACTCAAAAAATCCCATAACGTTCAAGATATATAATTATACAATTTAATCAATTCAAACAAACACAAAGGATTCTGGCTCCAACCCGAATTAACTCTTAGCATCTTTGCTCCAACTCGGACTAAAATTTTACCATGTCCTGGCTCCATCCCGGATTATAATTTGACCATGTCCTCCTAGCTCCATCCTGGATTATTATAAGGTTCTGGCTCAAACCCGAACTCACTTACCATCAAGCCACATAATGCATAAGCATTGCAAAGGTAGGCATTAAGCATACCCTAGTCTTAACGACCCAAACAAAAATAGTGTAATCTACTACTACAAGTACACACTAGTATATTCATGTTGTAGCCAAGAAAGATAAAGGCTAACTTACTTGGAGTGCTAGGTTCCTAACTGGATCTTTAACACTGCTATTTGTTTTTCCTTTCGTGGTTACAGTAATTAATACAATGTATTCGGATTAAACTATGGCATAATCTTCTAGCTAATATTCTATGTTAGCTATATGTAATAAAGTTCTCTTAGAGACTCTATACTATAGTCTCTTATACACCTTACAGTGTATAAGGCCGGATTTCGTTACAATCTTCACAATATATGTTGGAAATACTTATTGCAAGATCTTTATTTATTTTCATGCAATTTACATATTATCAAACAAACATGCAAATTCCTAGAACATGATCCAATGAAAATGATACAAATACAGAGTAAAGTAAAAAACTTACATTACACAGCGGAACTGGAACAACTCCATCCGTCAATCTCTCTAACCCTTGATTCCTTTCTGTACCAAAGTATTATCTAGAGATTGAACAAGATCAACAATATAGTCTTCCTCACCAAGCCTTTGATCAACCTAGAACTAGTGTGGGATGGTTCTCAACACATGAGATAGAGATCTTGAAGAGGAGAAGAAGAGAGAGTGGCCAAGAAAGGTTAAACTGTCTAGGTTTTCACTTACCAATCAAGTGAAACTCACTTCCTTATGAAAATCCTAGATATCATATTCCTTATATAGGCAACTTAATGGGCTTTATTTAAATTTAAATTAATTAATAATAATAAACAAAAATAAAATCCTTGAGCTACCATAAATGGACTTGGGCTTAATCTCTTTGTTTTGAATTTAAATCTCAATTGGGCCTAAATTCAAAACATTTTATTTTTTTTAATTAATCAATTAAATCCTTATTCAAATTAACTAATTATAATTTGAAACTTCATTTAGTATTATTTATTTATATTGACACCGGTTTATTAATATTGATAAATTTACCCAAAGATTCTCTTTTATTCTCTAAATCTCATATCTCTGTAAATTTTCCAAAATTGACATAGTCAACTTTAAAAATCCTAAATGATAATTAAATGAATTAATTGGGACATTCTAGATGATTTACTCAAAGGTGATACGGGGACCATGGATCCATGAAATCAAGCTCCAGCAAGTTACCATGAATTTATTTACGAATAATTTCACTACCTTATTAATTCCTCGTGAGTCCACTATAGACTCGGAATTGAACTCTTGAATTCATAGAACATATTTTCAAAACCATAAATACGTCATCCAATGTTATAACCATTACAGTCAGTCAGTCCTCTATCGATGACTTACTAACGAGATGGGTGCAAATTACCGTTTTACCCTTCATCAGTATTTTATCCTTAACTCCCACTAAGCTCCTTATAAATGATATTTCTGTGAACTTAATCACAGAAATGAGATCTCAATCATTTATCCTTTTGAACAAAGAAATTAAGGAAATCATCTTTTCACTTCTCATATAGAAGTTATAGATTTCATATCTATGAATAATACTCCCACTCAATTACACTACTAAATCTCCAAGATGTAAGTATGGGATAGACCGTAGGGTAAGCTGGTAACGAAACAAGTCAAAAGATTTAAATAATATAATTAGCAGAATATTATCACTCAGAATTAAGACCGACTTACATATGGTCAACTTTGTAACATTGATTAGATTCGATAACAACGATACTTATTTATCAATCAATAATCAATATCGGTCCTAGTCCGATGTAACTAAATACATATGTTCTTATCTACTTGTTCGATGCCTTAGACAAGACATCACACACCGAATGTGTAAGTAGATTATATTGTAGATTTCCTAATCAGTGAAAATCCAATTCACTGATCTCATCTTAGGACTCGTTCTATTGAACATATAATTACAACTATGATCCACTGTGACCTAGTCACTATAATTCTAACTATCCATATGTTCGGGATTTTGTAAATGTTTGTATTATTTAAATAATCATGCAATAAAACAAGCAAGCAACACAGTTGCCACACTAAATGATTTATACTACTTTTATTGATAATATGAAATCGTGCTACATGTCCGACATGGTTTTATAAGGGCATAAAATCCAACAATATCATGAGAAAATCGGCTTCAACGCAATGCGTTCTCCGCGTCATGCATCTTAATGTTCTTTAACTAAGAACTCTCTTATCGGATAGTCCATATTTTGGTTCTAGGAACAAGGAGTTCTACTCAACTCATAACTTTAGAAAAATGCTACCTTGTCTTCCTCTTACAAAAAAATCACCGTTTTCTATCATTTACCAAAATATCACTTTTTGATCATTTACAAATAATATCTGACAGTGTTGTCCCGTTCTATTAAAGGTTCTACAAAACCCAAACTCCTATCCTTACATATTTTATCCATAACCTAGGATCTCTTTTTATGTTGTTTTTTAAAATAAGGTCAATTGGACCCTTAACTTATAAAATGGTAAAAATCAACTTTTCGTTAAGGTTCGAAATTGCTACTTTTCAGATTTTAAGGAAAATTTAGAAAAATTATTTCTCTTAAACATTGACATATTTTTCTCTCAAATTTTATAGGAGTCCTTGTACACATCGTAAATAATTCCCTTCAAAATTTTATAATTTTTGGGATGGAAAAACCCCTTAGAATTTTTAAATCAATCTAGGATCTTTCAAAAAATTTACAGGGATCTTTCACCGTAGCCTAGTTCTTTCAAAAACTTTTACACGGATCTTTAAACATGTCTACATTAGCTTCCTAAAAAATTTCATAATTTTTGGAATTATAAAACTCAACAAAAATGTTTAAAGCCATCTGGGCAGTGCTTGCTGCCAAGAAGTTTTGTTTCCAAATTCTAGGGAAAATTTTAAAAACTCATATCTCTTATACCTCAACACAATTTCCTCTACAATTTTACAGTGCCCCTTATACATGTTTAAACTAACACCCTACCAAATAATATAGCTTTTTTTTATTTGTAAAACCCATTCAAAAGTCAAAATAATCTGGGCAGTGCATGTTACCCAGAAATTTTTCAGATTTTCATCACAATGCCAAAAAGTTTAAAACTTGGGTTTAAAAATACCGCTTTCCAATTTTCAGAAGCCTATCTTCAAGTACTCACAAATAACTATGAAACTGCATAAATATTTTTTGCAAACAGAGAGAGTTGAGTGCGAATTGACTCATTGGAAACCAGACCACGAAATTTTGCCAGCATGCATTTTCACTCACACTCAACAACAAGCTTTCTAGCATAAACCCTAGCCACATGCATGCATGCAATCATCATACCACAAAAATTCTCAACCTTAAGCATAAAATAAGCTCAAAAGCTATTTAAATACCATATACAACCAGATCTATAAGAATCACCACAAAACATAAAGAACTCAACCATAGATTCTACCTTTCGAAGCCCTAGCTTGGAAATGTGTTCCTTAGCTCTTAAAACCCTTCCCTTGGTGTTCTAAACTCTCAAAACTGAGCCCCAAGTTGCACATGCATATTTTTAAGAAAAGGATTAAGGTAGAAAACTTAGATGAGGAAGAAAACATGCAAACTACCAAGATTACTTACCTTGCCTTCAATAGATCACCAGAAATGCTAAATCCTTGAGGTATTGTTCGTACAAACCTCTCTTGAACCATAGATCACAAGATCAAATACATGAATGTCTATTATATCACATTCATGCAACATAATGTGCTCTTGATGAGGAAGAGTGGAGAAAAAATAGAGTAGGGTTCAAAACTTACACTTCCTTAGTGTGCTCTTGAGCTTCTCCCTCCTTCAATGGGAAATGAATGCTCTTCACTCATGGAAAGAAAAATTATAGCAATGGAGAGTAGAGGTACTAGGGTTTCATTTTTGGGAGAGAGAATGGAGAGAGTTATTTTCTTGAGGAAAAAAAATTAATAAAAAAATGATTAGATGTGTAAGAGGGAAATGATTGGAGGTTTAGCCAAAGAGGGGTTGAGGCTCTTACTCTTCCTAGGGTAGATGTCTTAGGCTCTTAAGAGCCCTAGGCATAACATTTCTGCCCACCCCTCTCTCTCTCCTCCATTGGAGAAGACCTTTATTCCCTTGCTCATCTTTACCTCTCTCCTTAGACACTCAAAGGTCCTTTGGTAATTTTACTTATCTAAAATTCCCTAAATTGTACCCTATAGTTTTTAAACATCTCCAAGCTTAATTAATTAAATTAAATGTGACCAAAAAATTAAAATTTTCACATATTACATAATTTTGGTAATTTTATCAAATTGACCAAAATTCCCTTAGAGGCTCGAGCAATAAATTCTCATTCCTAAGCCCATTGATTGGAATTTAAACCTCAATCAATTTTTCTTAAATTTATTGGCTCGACTATAAAGTCCCAGTTGCCAGAAAAAATTAATATTTTTATGCCATAGTATTTCCTATTTTATTTAATCCGAGATTTTTCTTCCGTTAAGGTTTATTCCTTGGTCTGAGACCAATCATTCTTTGCTTTAAGCCAGATCCTTTACCGGATCATTACAGCGGCTATAAAATTCACTAATCATCGTAAATTCATATAATATCATTTTGTAAAATAATATTTCACATAGTTCTTCACCAGCTCCAACCGACTAATAATGGGTGTTCAAAACACGGGATGTTACAATACCTACAATTTATAAAAGTTTTGTCCCCGAAACTCAAAATAGATGGGGATACCGCTCCTGCATCTCGACTTTTGTCTCCCAGGTCGCCTCTTTTATGCCGTGGTTACACCACTGCACCTTTACCAAAGGTATTTTTTTTCATAATTGCAACTGATTTTTCCTCATAGCTTAGTTGAAGATCTATGCTAAGTTCACGTAAACTTAGCACATGAGTGGGGTCATTCACGTACTTCCTTAAGGTGGACACATGGAATACATCGTGAACTTTAGAGAATTCAGGCAGAAGGGCTAGTCGGTAAGTCGCCTTTCCAATGTGTTCTAGAACCTCAAATGGTCCTATGTACCTAGGGCTCAACTTGCCATTTTTCTCGAACCTCTGATGAATGTTAACGATTGACATACTTGCATTGGCAATCTATAGAGGTTTGTAACCTCTGACGAATCGACCTAATGTCCTCCGTAGCTTGGTCCACCTCTTCTGATCCCATGAATTTCCTCTCACAAGTCTCATGCCAGTGGATTGGGGATCGACACTTTCTTCCATGTAGTGCCTCATACATAGCCATTTTGATTGATTCCTGATAACTATTGTTATAGGCAAACTCAATTAATAGAAGTTTTATACTCCACGGGCCTTGAAAATCTAGCACGCAAGCTCTCAATATATCTTCCCATGTATGAATTGTTCATTCACTCTGGCCATCAGTCTATGGGTGGAAAGCAGTACTTAACTTGAGGTTTCGTTGCTAATCCCATTTGCATTCTTTTCTAGAACGCGGAGGTAAATCGTCTGTCTCGATCAAACACTATAGAGATGGCAACCCCATGTAATCGCACTATCTCAGCAATGTACAAGTCTGCCAACTTATCTGCACCGTCTGTTGTCTTAATGGGTAAGAAGTGAGTGGATTTTGTCAATCTATCCATGATAACCTAGATTGCATCATGCCCCTTCGGAGTGTGTGGTAACCCGGTAACAAAGTCCATGGTGCCCATATCCCATTTCCACTCACGGATCTCTAGTGGCTACAATAACTCTACAATTCGCTGATGCTCCACCTTAGTTTTCTGCCACGTCAAATAGTTTGCCACATATTTCGCTACATCTCTCTTCATTCTTACCCACCAAAAGTATCTTTTGAGATACTAATACATCATAGTGGTTACCGGGTGCATAGCGTAAGGAATATTATAAGCCTCATAAAAAAAAACTTGATCTCCTTATCATCAAGCACGCATAATCTACCCTAGAAACCCAACACTCCATCCTTCGAGATGTGAAACCCTGGTCACATGTCTTTCGTAGTCTCATGCACCAGTCGTTGGATCCACGAATCTGCGAGTTATGCCCCTCAGATTACTTCCATGATCATGTGTTGCATGGATAACTTTACCAATCTTCCCACTATTATCTCCAAATCCAATTTGGAGATGTCGATTTGTAGTTCTTGGGGTATTTCCTTCACCGAAATTACATAAGCCATTGGCTGCCGACTCAATGTGTCAGCTACTTTATTGGTGGTACAGTATATTGCAATCGTAATCGTTGAACAATTCTAACCACCTCTATTGTATCATGTTTAACTCTTTCTTGGTGAAGAAATATTTAAGACTCTTGTGATCCTTGTATATGTCGCAGTGGATCCCATAGAGATAGTTTCTCCAGATCTTCAAGGCGAAAACTACTGCTGCTGGCTCCAAGTTGTGTGTTGGAAAATTTCTCTCGTAGTTTTTCAGTTGTCGGAAGGCGTATGTGATCAATTTTCCGTGTTGCATTAGTACAGCTCCAAGTCCTTGACCTATGCATCGATATAAATAGCATATCCCTTAGTACTCTTTGGAATAGTGAGTACGGGAACAGTCGTTAATCTTGTCTTTAGCTCTTGAAAACTCTATTTGCATCTGTCAGTCCACTCAAATTTGACGTTCTTTTGGGTTAGTGTGGTCATAGGCATCGCTATTTTGGAAAAACCTTCCACAAACCGCCTATAATACCCTGTCAGACCTAAGAAACTGCGAACTTCTTGTGCATTCTTCGGGGCCTTCCATTCTTTTGCTAATTCGATTTTAGCTAGATCGACTGCAATTCCATTTATAGACACCACGTGCCCTAGAAAACTCACTTGAGTCAACCAAAATTCGCACTTGGAGAATTTGGCGTACAACTTTTTCTCGCGTAATCGTTGTAAGATCAGCTCCAGGTGCTTAGCGTGTTCTTCATGGTTTCACGAGTATATGAGTATATCATATATAAACACGATCATGAATTTGTCTAGATACCCAACCAGTACCCTATGCATAAGATCCATGAATGTCGTGGGCGCATTGGTGAGTCCAAAAGACATCACCACGAACTCGTAGTGGCCATACCAAGTTCGGAATGCGGTCTTGGGGATATCTGATTCCTTGACCTTCAACTGGTGGTAGTTGGATCTCAAATTGATCTTTGAGAATACTGATGCTCCCTACAGTTGATAGAATAGATCATTGATTATGGGCAATGGGTATCGGTTCTTGATCTACACTTTGTTGTGTTCGCGGTAGTCTATACACATTCTCACGGAGTTGTCTTTCTTTTTCACGAATAATACCAGAGCTCCCTATGGAGAATGACTTGGTCGTATAAATCTTTTATCCAGGTGGTCTTGTAATTGCGCTTGCATTTCTTTAAGCTCTGCCAGTGCCATCCCGTATGGTGCCTTTAAAATAGGTGCGATGCCTGGAATCAACTTGATCTCGATCTCGACTTCTCGTTTCGAGGGTATCCCTGGAAGATCCTCAGGAAACACTTCCAAGAATTTGCATACCACTGCTACCTCGGTTGGTTGTAGCCTAGCCTCTCTATCCTTGTCTACTATGTTCTCCAAGTACCCGATACATCCATCATCCAATAGCTTCCTCGCCTTCAAAGTGGAGATCATAGCAAAATTCTTCTCTCGAGGTGTACCTTGAAACACAAATGGTTCTTCCAGGTGGATTAAAATTCACCTTTCTTCGTTTGCAATTCACCACCACTCGTATTTGGTTAGCCAATCCATACCAAAGATAATATTATATACATGTAAATCTAACACTAGAAAATCCACAGCCAACTCATGACCATGTACTCAGACCGGTATGACTATAACCCAAGACCGTACCATCATATCCTCCCCCGAAGGTAAGGATACACCACATATATTTTCCATAAGCTCACTATCTATCTTATCTACATAAGATACAACAATAAAAGAATGGGATGCACCAGTTTCCATCAATGCATATGCTTAGTTATTAGCCACAGGAAGCTAACCTGACACCATGTCGGAAGTCCCGACTCCTTTATCACCCTGGGTGAGTGCATAAACTCACGGTGCAGCTCCAATTAGCTTTGGTTGGTCTTTCCTTTCATACTGACCAATTTTCAATCAGTGCCTGGAGAATCATCCAGGTTTTCCATAAGTAAAGCAATTACCGTTGTTACACTCGCTTGGGTGGCATCGGTTGCATTTATTGCATTGCGACCAATAGTTGTTTTCTCTCCTTGGCTGCTTGTTGAAGTTTGAGCTTCGGGTCGGTTGCTCCATTATTCGTTTATTATTTGCACCATTGGATATCTAGAGCTCCCTTGAGTATTGCTCTTCCCCATACTTAGATTGCCTCTGGATGCAAACCTCCCAGAAGATCCGCTCTAGTTGTTAGAGTATCTTCCTCAGTCATTTGGAACATATGCTCGTTCTTCAGCTCTGAAGGGCTTCTTCTTTTCTTGTACTAACCATGATTCTTGGCAGATTGCTCACTCTACGACTTCATCATAAGTATTCGGGCTAGTATTTCAGGTATCCACGAACAGAGTTATCTCTCTTTTTGATCCCTTCATGAATTTTCGTACCCAATTGGCTTCAGTGTTTACCAAATCCGGAGCAAATCTTGAGAGTTGGTCAAACTTGTGACGTACTCATGTACGCTAGATGACCCTTGGACTAGGTTGGCGAACTCCATCACCTTCCAATCTATCACTGTCTGATTGTAGTACTTGGCAATGAACAGGGTCAGGAATTCTGCCCATTCCATCTGTGCAACACCATGCCCCTACCTAGCAATATCCCAGTAGATGCGGAAGTCCTTCCTCAACATATACACTACACAGATTACCTTTTCATTTTTGGTAGCTGCCATAAAGTCAAAGGTTTCTTCCAGCACGCTGACCCACTCTTCTTCCATCAAGGGGTCTGAAGTCCCTTCGAACACAGAAGGTTTTTGCTTGCTAAATTGTTCTGAGATCCGTTTCAGCTATTCTGTTTTAGGTGCATCCCCTGACGGATTTTCTCCCACCTTTGGATCTTCTTGCACCGGGAATTCTCGTTCTTCGGGAATATCTTCCCAGGGTTCTGGGGTGCAGGGTTGTGTGGCGCTTTCGGGAATCTCCGCATCAATGTCTCGAACATCTGAGCGTTTGCTGCATTTTGTTCATGCATAGTCCTTCTCAGATCCTCTATTCGAGTTGCCATATTTTGTTCCGGCTGTGCTCTTTTTAGCGGCCTCTCCCTCAGCCATGACCCCTCCCTCTGCCTCGCCCATGACCTACATCTTAGTCAATGACCGCTCTCTTGGTTGGGTCTGGTGGATTAACCGCTCGCCCTCCCCTAGCTCAAGTGTTCAAAGCCATCACAAGTCTCTATACAATAATGTTTAAAACATTTTAGTATACAAGTTTCCCACACACAAGAAAAAGAAAAGAAAAAAAAAATC
The DNA here is from genome assembly GCF_963169125.1 of Humulus lupulus. Classification (NCBI taxonomy): domain Eukaryota; kingdom Viridiplantae; phylum Streptophyta; class Magnoliopsida; order Rosales; family Cannabaceae; genus Humulus; species Humulus lupulus. The sequence goes on along the minus strand of NC_084801.1, from coordinate 16,495,595 downwards.
ATAACGATTCAACTCTAAATAGGTAGTCATAACTTTCACTGTGTTAAGCTAGCAATACAAAATGATCATGAAAGATCATGCTATAAGGTTTTAGTTAGCAGAACGATAAATACAAAAAGAAGAGAACCCTAGATACACGTTGGGTTTCTACATCCGTCTGCTACAACTAGTCAAAAAAAAATTCTACAACTTAGTAGGTTTTCCAAGTCCTTACAAAAACTATCAATAAGATCCTCACAGCATAACCTGATCTAGGCTATCCATCAGCATATCTATCTTTTTATCCCCAAAATTTTAGTTCGATGACGTGGCAATCAAAAGTGACAAGTGGCAATGCATGGTCAGTAAATGGCACATTAATAGTCAATAAATGTATTGGCTCTTCGGAGTTGTGATAAAATGATCTGACCGACCTAATAGAATTTCTGTCCCACCGGTAAAGATTTTTGACAGACCAATTAGGAGTTTGGCCGACCAGTCATTCGTTTTGGCCGACCAGTCATTTATTTTGCCCGACCAGTCATTTGTTTTGCCCGACCAGTAAAGTGTTTTGCTAGACCAGAGATTTTTCATGCTAGACCAAAGGTGTGCTAGAGGAGTGCTTTGCCTATACCGACCAGAGGTGTGCTAGAGGGGTGCTTTGTCGATGAGAGGTGCTTGCCTATGTCCTCAGTAACAGCTTCAACCCGAATCATTCTCAACTGCCGCGGGAATCTCTCAGATATCCTAGATTAATAGCTATATTATTGTAATTGAAATTCATTTATATTTTATTAATTAAAGTCTGTTGAAAGAACCAAGGACCCGGTCAAAGGGAAATATCTAATGCACGATCCATGAGCCTATAAATAAATGGCTCATGGCATCATTTTAGGGGATCTGATCTTTTTAGACTGGGAAAAACTCTCTAGTTTTGAGACTTTGGGACTGTTACTTGGGGCATTCTTGGGGCATTTTCTAAGAAAGTTTAGAGAGAGAAACTATGTATTTTTCTACTTACACTTAAGAAACTCAATTGACTCAAGTTCATCTGATCTTAAGTGTAGGATATATATCACAACTCCAAGTGGATTAGGCTATTACCAATAAATTGGGGATGAACCACTATAAAATTATCTGTGTCGTATTTTTCTCTTGAAGGTTTATCGTAGTTTTGACGTCTACTCGTCGTTGGCTGAAATCGTGGTCAACACATCTCTATGTCAGTATCTGCGTCAGCCTGCTCGGGATCCTCCTCGTGATCTACTGCCCTGCCTCGAGGTATGTTATGAACCACAGAGATATGCCAATCAATGGCCCAAACGCAATCTCGATCTGCATACGAAAGTCACCCCACATGTCACAAACCGACCGGTAATATCTGTGACGACCCTCTCAGATAAGTGTTGGCATATCACACTCTCCGTCACTCGAGAGTGTTGGCCCTATCAAATACCTCTATCATGTAATGTATCCATTGCCAAATGACACGCCAATGTCATTGATGGTACTCGAAGCATCGAGGATTCTCATTGTTAAAGAGTCTATGGTAATTGATCCTAGGCGTGGAAACATGGGTAAGTTCCCTATCACAAGGTCACCTATCTTGGATATATCGACCATAACCTACAATTTATAGGATTGAGGTAAATAAAAGAAAACATAGAAACAGATATGAAAAAAACCATACTTACAGTGAGTATCGGTCTACCTTGCAGAATGTACATGTGGGTTTTTCTACAGAATTAACTTAACTCAAGCTCTGATACCCCTTGTAGCAACCCTCAAAACATACAAGACCAAAACACACGGAAACCTAAACTTTTACTTTAATTCATTGTATCGAAATTCCATATAAAAAATACTTTTAAAAAAGAGCGAGTAAGCACACTTTTAGTTTAGCAAACAGAAATACAACTTCTCTTCCACAGAGTTATAACAAAACAATTATCCCAAAAGAAATAACAAACTTCCAGCTTTTTCTTTTCAAAATGGTGACTTGTCAAAAACCTCTCTAGGTCAGGCCTCGTGTACATATCCACAAGCAGACTCTAGCACTCACTACTTCACTTTGCTTTTACACTTATCTACAACACGAAACAACTATGTAAGCAAAAATTATTGCACAAAAATATACTAAACCCAATAAAGGGTTGTCCTAAGATAGATATCGCTACCGATCATTAGGGTATTGGATAGGTCCCAACCCTATCATACAATTCTCAATAATAGCCTTAATAGAAATTCAAGCACATTGACTGTGCCCAACAACCAATTTTCATACATCTCATAAAACCTGCACTCATAAAATCCCAGAACATTCAAGATATATAACTATACAAATTAATCAATTCAAACAAACACAAAGGATCCTGGCTCCAACTCGGATTCACTCTTAGTGTCCGGCTCCAACCCAGACTATATTACCATGTCTTGGCTCCAACCTAGACTTTATCATACCATGTCCTGGCTCCAACTTGGACAAAAATTTTACCATGTCGTGTCTCCATCCCGGACTATAATTTCACCATGTTCTGGCTCCAACGCGGGCAGTATTATAATAAGTTTCAGGCTCCAACGCGAACTCACTTACCATCAAGCCACCAAATGCATAAGCATTGCAAAGGTAGGCATTAAGCATACCCTGGTCTTAATGACCCAAACAAGACTAGTATAATCTACTACTACAAGAACACACTAGTATATTCGTGTTGTAGCCAAAAAAGACAAAGGCTAACTTACTTAGAGTCCTTAGTTCCCAGTTGGATCTTTAACACAGCTATTTGTTTTCCCTTTGGTGATTACTGTAATTAATACAGTGTACTCGGATTAAACTATGGCATACTCTTCTAGCTAATATTCTATAATAGCTATATGCAATAAAGTTCTCTTAGAGACTCTATATGATAGTCTCTTATACACCTTACAGTGTATAAGGCCATATTTCGTTTCAATCTTTACTGTGTCATGAGAAAATTATCCTCGCCGCAACGCGCTCTCCGTGTCGTGCATCTTAATATTCATTAACTAAGAACTCTCTTATCGGATAGTTTGTATTTTGGTTCTAGAAAAAAGGAGTTCTACTCAACTCATACCTTTAGAAAAATACTAACTTGCCATCCTCTTACGAAAATTCACCGTTTTCTATCATTTACCAAAATACCACTTTTTGAACCTTTACAAATAATATTCGACAATGTTATCTCATTCTTTTAAAGGTTCTACAAAACCCAAACTCCTATCCTTGCAATTTTTATCCATAACCTGTGATCTCTTTTTATGTTATTTTTTAAAATGGCAATTGGACCCTTCACTTATAAAATGGTAAAAATATACTTTTCGTTAAGGTTAAAAATTGTTACTTTTCAGTTTTTAGGGAAAACTTAGAAAAATTATCTCTCTTAAACTATAACATATTTTTCTCTCACATTTTAAAGGAGTCTTGTACACATCTTAAATAATTCCCTTCAAAATTTTATAATTTTTGGGATGGCAAGACCCATTCGAGATTTTAAAGCAATTTGGGCAATGCCTGCTGCCCAGAAGTTTTTCCCAGATTTTAAGGTAATTTTGAAAAAAAAAATTCTTTTACACGGTACCCCAGATCTTTCTGAACTTTTACAGGGATCTTTAAACATGTCTACATTATATTCCTACAGAATTTCATAATTTTTTTAATTATAAAACTCAACAAAATGTTTAAATCCATTTGGGCAGTGCTTGCTGCCCAGAAGTTTTGTTTCCTGGTTCTAGGGAAAACTTTGAAAAACTATATCTCTTATACCTTAACACATTTTCCTCTAAAATTTTATATTGACCCTTATAAATGGTTAAAATAACACCCTAAAAAATTTAATATCTTTTTTTATTTGTAAAACCCGTTCAAAAGTCAAAACAATCTTGGCAGTGCATGTTGCCCAAAAATTTTCCATATTTGCATCACAATGTCAAAAGGTGTATAACTTGGGTTTAAAAATTTATTTTTACGATTTTCCAAAGCCTATAGTCCCAAAGAAATATGAAACTACACAAATATTTTTTGCAAACAGAGAGATTGGAATGCGATTTGACCCGTTGGAAGCCAGATCACGAAATTTCGGCAGCATGCATTTTCACTCACACTCAACAACAACAAGCTTTCTAGCATAAACCCTAGCCACATGCATGCATGCAATCATCATACCACGCAAAATCTCAACCTTAAACATAAAATAAGCTCAAAATCTATTGAAATACCTTATACAACCAGATCTACAAGAATCACCACAAAACATAAAGAACTCAACCATAGATTCTTCCTTTCGAACCCTTACCTTGGAGATGTGTTTCTTAGCTCTTCAAAACCTTCCCTTGGTGCTCTAAACTCTCAAAACCGATCCCCAAGTTCCACATGCAGATTTTTAAGAAAAGGAATAGGGTAGAAAACTTAGATGAGGAAGAAAACATGGAAACTACCAAGATTTCTTACCTTGCCTTCACTAGATCACCAAAATGATAAATCCTTGAGGTACTACCTGTACAAGCTTCTCTTGAACCCTAGAACACAAGATCAAAGCCATGCATGGCTATTAGATGACATAAACTCTTAGGGTTTCGGGTTTGAAGAGGAAGATAGGAGAAAAAATAGAGTAAGGTTCAAAACTTACTCTTTCTCATGGAGTGTGCTCTTGAGCTTCTCCCTCCTTCAATGGGAAATTAGTGCTCTTCGCTCGTGGAGAGAAAAATGGAAGCAATGGAGAGTAGAGGGACTAGGTTTTGGTTTTGGGGGGAGAGAATGGAGAGAGTTATTTTCTTGAGAAAAAAGAAATTTTAAAAAAAATACGATTATATGTGTAAGAGGGAAATGACTAGAGGTTAAGCCAATGAGGGGAGTGAGACTCTTAATCTTCCTAGGGTAGATGTCCTAGGCTCTTGAAAGCCCTAGGAATAGCCTTGCCGCCCACTCATCTTTACCTCTCTCCTTAGACACTCAAGGGCCCTTTAGTAATTTTACTTATCTAAAATTCCAAAAATCTTACCCTATAGTGTTTAAATATCTCCAAGCTTAATTAATTAAATTAAATGTGACCAAAAAATTAAATTTGTCACATATCACATAATTTTGGTAATCTTATCAAAGTGACCAAAATACCTATAGAGGCCCGAGCAAGAAATTCTCATTCCTAAACTCGGTTGATTGGAATTTAAACCTCAATCAATTTTTCATAAACTTATTGGCTCGACTATAAAGTCTCAGTTGCCAGAAAAAATTAATATTTTTACGCCATAGTATTTCCAATTTTATTTAATCCGAGATTTTTCTCCCATTAGGGTTTATTCCTTGGTCTGAGACCAATCTTTCTTTGCATAAAGCTAGATCATTTACCAGATCATTACAGTGGCTTTAAAATTCACTAATCATCACAAATTCATATAATATCATTTATCAAAATTATATTTTACATAATTCTTCACCGGCTCCAACCGGCTACTAACGCGTGTTCAAAACATGTGATGTTACAAAAACACATAAGACAACTAGTCGCATTACCAAAGTAACTCAAATAATGCTTACAGTGTAATAAGTTGAGCTTGTCTTCAACAACGAGATTACATGTCAGGATAGTCTACAAGAAACAAAACCATTTCTCTGATACAAACTGTAACTTCCCAATTTCTTGAAATGTTAACTAACTATTACCATAATTGATTTTGAGATAAAAAAAATCTCTTTTATTTATAGAAAATACATCGTCAACACAAAACCAAATGTTTAAAAGAATGAAACTTCGGAGTTTCGTAGACATCATAAATAAGGTAAAATAAACAACTTTAAATCCAGTCAATAAAACTAAAACATGATTTTAAAAATACTTAAAAAATTCCCAATGTAGGCCTGATCCCTTATGGTCATTAAATCCTTGACATGTACGCCCTCCATTAAACCTCTCCAATTTACTGCATAGTAACCACATCTTTGCATTTACCTGCAGCACAATGTACTATCCCTTATGGTCATTAATTCATTTATTAATTTATTCCTTAATCTGATTTAAATCATGTAAAACCCAAATTACACTACTACCCCCAACCTCTACATTTTCCTTAATAATTACTTAAGCCATTTATTGTAATTTCCATCCAAAACTAATAGTTTTAACTTCTCATAATTACACTTTCTATCACAGAACCCATAATTCTACTTTGACCCCCATAATTCAATTTCTATCACACTTTTACTTGAAGAAACTAATGTGTGTAGATTGCCTGACGGAAAACATAAATTAAACATACATCATAAATCATGCATATCATAGTTCGTATAATTAAACACATAAGAACATACAATTTACCATAATACCCTGACCCAAGCCAGATTACCAAAATACCCTTACAAGTACAAGCGGATATTACAAAACTGAGAGGAAATAATTTTTTTTTTGACATTTTTACCCTTATATTCATATTTATATATTTATTTATATTTATGCATTACTTATTATTTATAAAATATATTTTTCTCTTATAATTATATCATAATTGTATGAAAATAAATTTTTTATAATGCAAACTATTCATTTTTTTCTTTTTCTTTTATATTCTAAAATAAAATGCATATAAATAATTTATATTTTAGAATTTTAGACTAAAAATTAATAAAAATATATATAATATATTTTTCTATACAATATATATTGAAGATATATAGAAATGTGACCATAGAAAATTAAATATTTTTTATTAAGAATTATATGTAAGTCAAAATTGTATAACCTTATCACATCTTTCAAAATATGAGCTCCATTAAATTTATATATATTAATATATAATATGAGTCTCACCATTTAAGTGGCATTTTAGTCATTAAACTTCAAATAATTAAGCCACATGTTTTCTCTCCATTTTGTAGCGAAAACGTTTTAGGTGAGTCCCACCACATTTCTCTATCAATTTTTCTTTCCCCCTCTCTCTTCCCTCCTACCAATCTACTCATTTTTATAGTTCTCTCCATTTTTCTCTTTTATTCTCTCATTTTTATTCCATACCAAACATAGGGTAAGGCACTGTATTGGTGGCCAAGAATGAAGAAAGACATCGCGTAGTTTACCGCCAAATGTCTAACTTGTCAACAAGTGAAGGCAGAACATCAAAGGCCAGCAAGGTTATTACTGCCACTGTGTATTCTAGAATGGAGGTGGAAGTACATAGCAATGAATTTTGTTGTAGGGCTACCCAGAACTACGAAACTACATGACTCTGCCTGGATAATACTAGATATACTCACTAAGTCTGCTCATTTCATGTTAATTAAGACTACCTATTCAGCAAACCAATACGCCGAATTATATGTTAGTGAGATTGTGAGACGTCATCGGGTACCAAAGTTGGTTATCTCTGATAGAGGGTCAGTGTTTACATCGAACTTTTGGAAAGGATTACAGAAAGCGATTGGTACAAGATTGAAATTCAATACCACTTTTCACTCTCAGACAAATGGGCAATCTGAGAGGGCCTACTATTCAGATCTTGGAACATATGTTGAGAAGTTGTGCATTGGACTTTTCTAAGTCTTAGAGCTAATACTTACCCCTGATGGAGTTCTCCTTTAACAATAGTTACCGGTCCATTATTGGGATGGCTCCCTATGTGATGCTTTTATGGGTGCAAGTGTAAGTCTCCCTTACACTGGGATGATGTTGGGGAGAAGCATTTATTAGGCCCCAAGGGTTTCAGGGAAGCTAGTGAGGCGATTGAGACAATTCTCTAGAGAATGCTTATTGCTTAAAGTAGGCAAAAGAGTTACACGGACCTTAAGAGGAGGGACATCAAGTTTTCAATAGGCGAGTTTTGGTTTTTGAGAGTCTCGCCAATGAAAGGAGTTATACGTTTTGGCAAGAAAGGGAAGTTGAACCCGAGATATATAGGTCCATTTGAGATTTTTGACAGAGTTCGGCCAGTTGCATATAGATTAGCATTGGATTCAGCACTTTCTGAAATGAAAAATGTCTTTCACATCTCGATGTTGTGTATGTACGTGTCATATCATTCCCATGTTTTGAGTTATGAGCTGTTTCAGCTGAAAACTTGAGTTACGATGAACAACCTAAGTGTATCACGAAGAGGGAGTCAAGGAACTGAGGTTCAAGAAGATTTCATTAGTTAAGGTCTTGTGGAAGAATAGTACGGAGAGAGAAGCAACATGGGATCTGGAGGAAGACATGAGATAAAAATATCTTGAGTTATTTGGTAAGAAATAATTTCGGGAAGGAGGGCATATTGTAGTGCACCAATTTTTTTTTTATATTATATATTTTTTTTATGTTAGTTGTTATGTGTTAGGATTTTATTTTAATGTTTTGTATTAATTATGTGAATTGAAAATTAATGGTTTTTTTATATAATTGTTTTATTTTGTGAAGTTGTTTATGAGTTTTGATTGTATGCAAGAAGGTGGGAGTAGTTGGGATGGACTAGAGCACTTGGGTGTGTGCATGTGCATGGTATACATGGTGAGCATGCAATAGACTACCATGTGTTTTCCCACATTAATTATTTTATTTTTGAAAATTTAAAAGAGAAAATAGGAAAATAAAGATATTCATCTATTTGTCAATCACTGAGCATGCAATCAGTGCAGCTTTGGTAAAAAAAGAGTACAGGGTACAACACCCTATGTACTATATCAGTAAAAGGCTAGTAGATGCAGAGTCTAGGTCCCTCCTCCTAAAAAGCTAGCCTACTGTTTAGTAATCGCCTATCGAAAGTTGCGTCCATATTTCCAAGCTCACCCGATCCAAGTCCTGACCGATCAACCGTTGAGATAAGTTCTTCAGAAACCAGAGCCCTCGAGAAAATTACTCAAGTGGGCAGAGGAACTAGGACAGTTTGATATCATTTATCATTTGAGGACGACAATAAAAGGACAAACATTAGCAGACTTTATAGTTGAAGGTGCCAACCTTGAAGACCTTTCGTACCAGTCGAAGAATGGAGATACCGAGAAGAAAGGAGATACTCCTGTATGGAAGCTATATGTTGATGGAGCATCAAATGAACACAACTCAGGCGCAGGAATCATATTGATCACTCTGGAGAATCACTGAATCCATGGCGCTCTTAGATTTGGATTCAATGCTTCAAACAACGAGGCTGAGTACAATGCATTATTAGTAGGATTACACTTGTCTCGGGATGTGCATGCATAGTCCCTAGAGATATTCAGTGATTCCTAACTAGTGGTGTACCAGGTACTAGGGGAGAATCAAGCCAACAGACTTAGGATGGTGTGATACCTAAATAAGGTGAAGGACTTGTTGACACAATTCAAGGGATACTCGATTACACAAGTCCCAAGGGAGCATAATGCCAATCCTGATGTCTTAGCCAAGCTTTCCAGTGCCAAAGATGCGGACACCCTGAATGTCGTTCCTATCAAATCCTTGGCAAAAAGAAGAATATCCGAGTAGAAGGCAAATGTATTATTTTTTAATAATCAATGTAACAGCCATGGTGCTTCAATGAATGAGTGAATTTAATTTCTTAAGTTTCACTTAATTGTTTAAATTTCTTTCAGCGAGGGACTGGTCACTTTAGACCTGTCAACCCCATCGGATCAAGTTCAATTCTGGTCCTTGAGGGACCTTTCGACCCATATGATCAACAAGAGAGATAGGCCCTAGGACCTTGTCGCCAAATTAATGGATCATGTTCGATCTTGGTTCTTAAGGAGCCTAACAACCCATACGATGCAAAAGAGAGACAGGTCCAAGGACCTTGTCGCCAAACTATTTGATCATGTTCGATCCTGGTTCTTGAGGAAACTATCGACCCACATGATCAAAAAGAGAGATAGGCCCTAGGACCTTGTCGCCAAATTAATGGATCATGTTCGATCTTGGTTCTTGAGGAGCCTAACAACCCATACGATGCAAAAGAGAGACAGGTCCAAGGACCTTGTCGCCAAACTATTTGATCATGTTCGATCCCGGTTCTTGAGGAAACTATCGACCCACACGACCAACAAGAGAGACAGGTCCTAGGACCTTGTCACCAAATTAATGGATCATGTTCAATCTTGGTTCTTGAGGAGCCAATCGGCCCATACGATCAAAACAAGAGACTGGTCCGAGGACCTTGTTGCCAATTTATTTAACTATGTTCGATCTTTGTTCTTGAGGAACCAATCGACCTATACTATCAACAAAAGAGACTGGTCTGAGGACCAGCCACCATTATTTGATCATGTTCGATCCTGGTTCTTGAGGAACCTATCGGCCCATACGATCAAAAAAGAGATTGGTCTGAACTCCAGTCACCATCATCGGATCATAAATGAATCTAGTCCTTGAGGGACCAATCGATAATTTGATCTAAGACTCGTTACAGGCTCGATTAGCCCATCTAGACCCAGTTGGTCCAACTTAGACACTTCTTTCTACAATCATTATAACAAATACACGAGAGATTACGTAGATCTTGATTGATATTTGCTACACAATCTGCATCTTTGTATAGGTATCATTACTACTAAGTATGAAACCATCATCCGACTACCAATGAGGGACAAGCATTTACTGCTTGCATCATTGGGTGAAAAGGATATTACTATGTTTCTAAACGCTCGAAGCAAGGCATGTTCAAGTAGCAAGTTACCAAGATCACTTGGGGGCATATCGTACATACTGATCGGGGTATACACAAGCAATGAGGGTGTGACCTTAAGTACTAAGCAAGCTCAAGTTTTTCTAGGACATATTTCAACATATGTTTTGAAAGTGCAAAAACAAAAAAGGCATTGGTGAGGAGACTCCTAGCCAATTCCCTTATAAGGTGGTCGGTCAATCCATCAACCCTATTGGGTGGTCAGCCTATCACCCATGGGGTGGTCAACCTGACCTATTTTGCTCATGGTACTTGGTGAAGTATCATACTACTCACATTACCATGGTTGTTAGCATGAAAAACATAAAAGAGTTAGGTTAGTATGGCACGTGAAATACAGGTGTTCAGAGTATGTTTATACCCAAACCAATGAGGGTTGTGTTAATATATTTAGTAAGCATTGGAAATAAAAAATTTCAATCAATACACTGAGTACTCATATCAAAAAAGCATAAAGGCATAAAATGTCATAAGTAAAAATTGTCAAGTACATGGTGCCCCACCAATGGCATGAAAGGAAAGACAGAGTAAAATACCAAAACAAGACTAACTAGGACGAGGAGTATCATCTGAAAGACCACCCTGAGCCCCGGCAGGCTCATGAGCCAGACACTTCCTAAGCTCCTCTCGCGTCTTCTCGGGAAGGAAATCCAAGTTCAGATCTTTGTTGGACTTCTAGATCAAGTAGAAGCAAGAGAAAGCTGTCTCTAAATACTCCTCTCGAGCCTTGTCCCAGATAGCCTTGACCTCTTGCTCCTTCTTGACAAGAGCATCCTTCCGCAATTGGTCCATGTCAACAATCAGCTTCTCTTTCTCAGCTTCAGACTGTTGGATCTGATCGGCAAGTTTCCCCTCCATCTGGGTTATCCTGAGAGTCAACTCGATCACTTCCTATTGTTTAAGCTCCACGGTACTGCGAAGAGTGTTGATCTCTTCATCTTTCAAAGTAATTTCTACATCCCTAGAGCCAAGAACTCTCCTAAGTTCCATCACCTCATGGCGGACAGCTTCAAGCTCAGATCGAAAGTTGGACGAAAATAATCTGCCACGCTCCAGAAGTATGGATGAAGAGGAAGTAGGGCACCAGACTTGATGGCAGAGCATGTCCACTGGAACCTGTGAATAGAACACTCCTAAGGATGAGTAGCCTGGAGATGAGAGCCCAAGGTATCTTCTCTCTGAGAAGAAGAGTGACGAGGAACCCGACTGCTATTCTGATGCAAAGGGCGTTGCAAGGAGTCTCGCTGATTGGATAGACTCAGCTGAGATGTGCTTTGAGAGCCACAGAGAGTACTATGTTGAGAAGAAATCTGAGAAGAGTCGGACGAATTGCCCTGAGTGATGTGCCTGACAATATGAGGATCATCTTGAGAAGGTTGCCAAGTTGTCTTTTTTACTCTCGCCATTGGGCTATACCTTTTCAAGAATTCTTCCTCGCTGAAGAAATATAAAGCAGAGCGAGGAAAAATCATTTTCACCCTTTCCAAGAACTCCTGGGGAGTATGCTCGCTTATAGACTTGTCTGACGAAGAGGAGCTGGACATCTGCAACAAAGGAAAATTAAAGAGTAAAGTTTTCAAGTGAACATAATGAAGCCAATAGCTGGGGGCATATCCATGAACTAAGGAGAAAAAATGATGAAATCAGGGGAGAAAATCTATATAGGGGGTCGACCCAGTGAGACTAAGCTCAGGCCGACCACCATAGGACTCCCCTAGATTTGGAAAAATTGATCGGAGTCTTAAAGGGTGGGTCGATCTAGTGGAGCTAAGCCTAGGTTGACCACCCTGAGTCCCTAAGCTTACAAAACGTGAAAGAAGGGGCATAAGTGGTCGGCCGACCACCCTAAGGATGCGAACCTCAGAAAAATGCCAGAGGACTAAGGTTCAAGTCTCCGATAAATTATACAATAATTTTTTTTTAGGGTCTCAGGTGGTCGGCCTATGCTTGGGCCGACCACCCTAGACCCTGGATCCATGGAAATTGCCCAGGGAGTGTAATGGTTAGCCCACGATGTAAACCCTAAGGTGCTCGGCCCATGATAGGGTATGTGAGCCTAGAAGTCGCATAAGGCAAGGGAAATGCAAGGGAAGTCCTAGAAGTGATCATCCCATGATGGAAACCCTTGGGCTGGTAGGCCCATGAGGGAATTTACATCCCTGGAAATCTCCTATGCCTAGGTTGTGAAAGCCTGGAAATCGTCCAGCTAAGAAAACCCTAGGGGTGGTCGGCCTAAACCCTAATCCCCTAAGCCTGGAAATCGGCCAGGCTAAGGAAAACCTAGGATGGTCAACCTATGAGGGAATTAGAAGACCTGGAAATCGCCTATGGCTAGTTGGGGAACCTTGGAAATTGCCCAACCCTAATTTCCTAAGCCTGGAAATCGTCCAAGCCAATGAATCTAAAAGGTGGTCGGCCTATAGGAATCTAAACCCTAAGCATCACGCAAAAATGGGCAAAAGACAAGCCAACTTTTTATTAAAGAACAGTCTTTGATTCAAACAAGTCAATTATTTTGGATCAAAATAAAACAAAACAAGGAGATTCAAACATATTCATCAAAAACTTAAAAATTGGGAAAGAATACTTACCAAAGAGAAGATACGCAAAGTTGATGAAGAATTGGAGAATTCCACAGCTCAAAACTTCCTGAAGGAGGCACATGGGTCAAGAGTCTAATGAGCAAGGCCCTACTTATAGCCTCTCAAGCTAACCATATACTTTTAGGAATTAAAAATCCTTGAAAAATATCTGGTATGGTTAAAAATTCAAATTCCTTGAAAAATACCTAGTATTTTTAGGAATTCAAATTCCTTGAAAATATCTTATATTTTTAGGAATTCAAATTTCTTGAAAAATATTTTGTATTTTTAGGAATTAATATCCTTGAAAAATATATTATATTTTTGGGACTTCAAAACTCCTTGAAAAATACATTATATTTTTAAGACTTCAAATTTTCTTGAAAAATATACTAGACTTTTAGGAAATTAATTTTCCTTGAAAAATCTAATTATTTTTAGGAATTACAAATTATCTTTGAAAAATTAGTGCTGAGCAAATTATCGATAGTTGATGAAAGTACTACGTAATGTCTTGAGGGACTTTACTGTTAAAGTACTGCTATAATATGTTTCTTGGGCCAGACCAAGTTTACCGTAATGTTGAACACATTACAATAAACTTGGGAGGCAAATGTTATCCCTCAAAAATCCAGGGATAATGTGGCGAGTGAGAAACCGGCACGTGGCATCACAAATCAGGGAAAAATGATGAAGTATTAAAAAAAGACTGATGAGCAAAAAAGATAGGTCCATGACCTATAAAGAAGTCGACCAGGCCAAAAATCCCGAAGGGTGATCGGCCTAGCCCTAACCCCTAGGGGTGGTCAGCCTGACCCCAACCCCTAGGGGTGGTCGGCCTAAGCATGCCCAAGAAACCCTCGGGGTGGTCGCCCTACACTCCCAAAGACACTTCACTTGGTAAAACTCACGCTCGTTCAAAATGAGATCAACAGGCCTAGCACCTAGAAGATCAATAGGCCTAGCACCCAGAGGACCAACGGGCCTAGCACCCAAGATCTAAAGGGTCGTCGAGCCTAGCACCTAAGTCTCATAGACCAACCGAGACTTAGCATTTTCCCAGAGGTTTCAATCGTGAATTGTCTACCATGATCCAGAGAAACAACGAGAAGACCCAAGATCTCATAATCATGGGGAGGTGGACATGTATCTCCACTACCTAATAATCATGTACCAAACCACGATCCCAGTATTACTGATCATGTAACAGTCCCTGGGTACTATAAATAAAGGACCCAGGGCATCATTGATGGGCATCTGACGAATATTTTTGGGAGAAACTTTGGGCAAATTAGTAACGAGTGAATACTTCTGTTCATCAGTGTAATTATCAATCGAGTGATTCAATACTAAAAACTAAGTTAATTAGGTTACTATTGTTCATCAGAACAGAGTTTATCCACTATAAAATTTATATGTGTTTATTAAAGATATTTGTACTCTGTCGTATATTATATTTATTTTGCTCAAAAGGTAACATATACTGTACATACGACTGTTGGCCAATTTCACAGGTCAACAAAGGTACTACAGATTTCGACAAACCTACATGAACTGGGTGGAACCATCAGGGGACTGATCGCGATCACGTGGAAATCAGAACTCAAAAATTCTTGTTCATTAACAAGATATGGTTAGAAACATGTAAGCACCAACTTCATAGCAATGAAATTCACATTGGTGCAGAGAACAAAAGAAAAACAAAGAGGGTGTGACAAACTGGCTAGCTTCGAGAGCCTTCTCTTCACTCCCAATAATAAGAGATATAATATGACTTGTGATTGAGATTCCAGTCAGAGTACAAAAGTCTTGAACTACGTCCAAAATTTCCTTTCTTCACCACATCTCTTTTCTTGCCACAATAACAGCAGCTGCCAAGTCACATGCCAAGCACTCATATCACTGGCGAGTATTCTTCCATGCAAGTGATTGCCACTGCTCTCCACCTTTTTCTTTCATTTTCTTCTTCTTCATCCTCTATTCACAACAACATCACCAGAAATTGGAGACTACCGTTAAGGATACTTGCCACTAACGCATTTTTTCTTTCATGTTCGCCACCATCGTTTTCATCGTCAATGAACAACCACAGCGTCGAAGACTCGCCACTGATGCGCTGTCACCACTGTGTGCGAGCAACACCATGAAACTTCTGCCTCCACCTAGTTAGAAAAGGGACTTCGAATGTGTAAACCTAATAAAAAGAAAAAAAATATTTCGATCGTAAAAATGTAAAATTTTCCATGTGACCGTATATATGTTTTTTTTTGGATTTATATAGTGTTTTGTGTAAATTTCTCCTTTTTTTAGGTAGATTTTTTTAGAGTCGATTGCTATCTTTTTTTTTATTTGATTTATTTACTAAATATTTGCTAGTTAATATTATATTTATTCATTAATATAATTAACTCAATATAAAAATACATATGGAAATATGCTACAAAAAAGGAGAAAAAACTAAATGAAAAAAAGAAAGCTAAATAAGAGATCATTCCTCCTGACCAAGGTCGCCTGTAGTCATATCTCCAAAGGAGACAGGCAGGTTGTCAACTTTGAGCAGCCTCCTCAGCCCTCATTCGCTGCAGCTCCTTATAATTAGCGATAAACTGAGGAATATCCCAAGACTCAGTCTTCCCATCGTGATAATCGATCGCCATCTGACCATGACACTGGATCTCAGCTTCAAACCCTATATCAGTCAAACAACCCTCTAGCATACTGACCTTGGCTTGAACATTGGCTAGGGTAGCCAATGTAGATTGCAGACAACTAGCATCCTGCTCCTTAGTGTTCAACTGGGTCTTGAGTTCTTCGTTAAGCTTCTCAAGGTCAATCTTGCAAGTCTTCAATTCCTTAACCTCATACCGTAGATCGACCTTTTGAGCCTTCAACTCTTTCACTTGTTTCTCCAAGGCTTGAATCTTCTCATTTGCCCACAAAAGGCCTTACATACCTTGAAAAATTCAAAAGAAATGAGTCAGTCAATATGACCACCCATCCCTACACAATAAATTATTTAACTAATCAAACATACCCGAAAGGCATGGGAAATGGAGGTGGAAAGCGACGACTCTGCCCCAAGCTATTCAAACATGTCCTTGTCCTTAGGCCATAATAATATGTTAACTTCTCCAAGGTGTGGGTCGAACTCGGAATATGTTAAGGCAAATGATGGGAAAGAAAGTTCTATCTTTTCACCAAACCAGTCTGTCGATTCGGTCGAAGAAGTCCCCTTCTTCTTGTTCTTCTGAGTCCTTCCAGCAGGAGGAGGGGGAGGTGGAACTCCATTAACAACCTTTTTTTCCACACTTGAAGTTGCAGCTACCTGCTTCTTACGTGCTCAAAGGCGTTCCATAGCTCCCGAGCCAGCCAAATCCAAATGAAACGTTCATCCAGCCATAAATAGGTCTGCAAAATTTCGTTCGACTGGCGTCAATTCAGTCAATAAAGAAGACTCATACCCCAAAATTTCAAGACTTCTTGTAATAAGTATAATTCGAGATTGACTGCGAGTCGTAGGAAGGGCAATACCTTTAGGACGATGAGGAACCTAACTCCACAAAGAGCTACTCTGAAGGTTCGAATTAGACAAGACCACTTGCCACCTACGATCTTCTGAAGGAAAATCGGCAAATTGATCAACCCTTCCTTGAGCCCCCCGACACACCCAAGCAAATGGTAAACTCACCCTGACTGAAAAGTAAACAAGATTACTAGTTAGAAAGAGTATCAATAAGTCTATAAAAAATAATTAACAATTTTATCACACGCAAGCACTCACTGGTTGAAGACCATGAATGAAGAATCTTACAACCAGTTAGCAACCCCAACACATTAGAAGGAACGAAAAAAGTAACAATCCTTCCAATATTTGTCACAATCTTTCAGACCAACAATAAGGGAACTCTTCAACCTAGACAAGAATTGGTACATACCCTTCCTTATCATGCTCCGTTAAAGAATAAGAATAAGCATGTAACGCCTCTGTAACAGTAAACTCAACGTCATGTTTCTCACTAAAGACTTCCATAGCCATCAAAGCACTCTAGACATTCAGCATCAACTAGCTTACTGATATAAGGTTATATTCACATACTACTCTCACTAACCTAGGAAGAGGAAATCTGAACCCTTCCTTGAAAGAAAACTCATACATGCATACCTAGCAAGGTAAATTCAAATTAGCCCGCTCCCCACAAGACGTAGCATGCAGGCTGACATAACTAGGTATATCATAAGTCTGACGAAGCCAAGGCAATACTACACCAAACACCCATTACCATAACACATCATTATAATAGTATTTAAAAAGAGTTATTGTATATGAGAAAAGTTTCAGGTGGCATGGTAAAATAAAATACCGCCAAATCACTAAGTTTTTTCTACAGTAACTCCCCCTTCCCGTGTACCTGTTTCCTCTATACCCATTTCTTCAATCTTTCTCTTCCTGGTCTCTCTCGGTCTATCTCTCTCGTAGACCTATCTCTCTCGGTCTTTCCCGAAGACCTATCTCTCTCGGTCTCTCACTCCCCTTCACGAAAGACAAATCCTGAGAAAGGCTACACCACATTCAAAGGCAATATACCCATTTCCCGTGTCTCCTATACGAAGGCTTTGGTTTGAAATCAGGTAATGTTCTAGTCACCATCACCAAATGCTTTTCCCTTGCTCTCTCTCTAGCTCCCTTTCTTCTCTCTCTTCTTCATTCTCGTTTCTCCATTTTTGTGAAATGAGATTGACTGGTTCAGGCATTCGCATAAGACAGAAATTGGTTGATTCTATCTCTTGTGGTTTTACGAAGTAACTTGCAGATATAGGTGGGTTATCTCTTACGCTTGTGGCTCACTGTCTTTATGACTCTCATTAGGTGCACACATAATTTTTGGGAATGTTTTTGAACCTCGGGCATTAAACGAACTTCTTCCTCAGTGGAAAAAGGAAGAGGTAATTGATTGCTCTCCTTGATTTCCTTTCTACTGTCAAGCAAAATTGAGGGTGCATAAACATTCTTTACTCTTAGGATTCATGTTTTGGTTATATGCATTTTAAGATATTTATATCTCCTAATGACAAGTTTTAGATTCTAGTTCGTTGAATTTTATTCAAAACTATTTTGTTTTTTGGGTACAGATTGCTCAGCAGCCGAGCATATATGTACTGGACACTCCAGGTGTACTGGTTCTAAGTATCCCAGATATAGACACAGGACTAAAGCTTGCTCTTCCAGGTCAGCCCTCTTTGATTAGTTCTTTTTTGTTTTGTTTTTGTTATTGTTTTTCTTTAATCTGTTAAATTAAATGTGAACATTTGATGATGTATTTATTGTATGTTGAAACTGTAACAAGTACAAAAACTAGAATTGGTTAACGTCTGGCTTTTTGACTACTCGACAAAAACCATATGCTCTAGTTGCAGATATTTGCCTGTTGATTTTGTTGGCCAAGGGAATATGAAATGAACATGTTATCATTAAATTCTGGCTTTATTTCCTTTGGGGAAGACCCTGTAAACTCATCTCATGCTGCAGATGCATCACCAAAAAAAATATAGGAAACTTAGTACGTGCTCTAAATAATATAACTTTCATTAAAATTGGTATGAGTCCATGTAATGTAATTTTCTGGGTATAATATTATAGTAGTCAAGATGGTTGAATTATTATTGTAGCTGAAAATAGAATAGTTAAAAATTACATGTAGATTCTGAAAAGAGTATATGTTATGTTAAATTTAGATATCTAGATTACAATGAGATAGGATAACACCATTCTAGTTCACTGAAGATTCTAGTGGAAACCTGACTTGTTTACAGAGATAGAAAGTTATAATTTTTTTTCTTTTATTTACATTTTACATAATTACTTGGTCAACTATGGATATTTCTTTTAGAGTTGGGATATGGTATTGCTTCTTCACTTTACCTGATTAAAGTTTATTAATTTTGGATGTAGGGTCTGTGAAAGATTCAGTGGTTGGAGAAGAGCGTATTGCCCAGTACTTACTTGCAGTTTTAAATACTCGAGGGACTCATTTTCATTGGAAGCACTGGAACAACAGGAGAGCAGAAGGAATTTGATATGATTCTGCTGAAACAGTGGAACACAGTCTTAAAGATCTTCGATCAAGGAGAAAATCGCAGGATAAGTCTAGTGTTCTATACATTGAGGTAAATACCTTTTTTGTTTTTCCAGGAGTTGCAATTTCAATGGTTGATATCTTGAGGATGCTACTTTTTGAATAGGCTTGGTAATGTTTATACTTGTCAAGATAAATTAAGTAGATGTGTGTAGGTTTTCTTTCATGCATTATAGCAGAATTTCCTTAAGAACTCCGTAAAACTGGATATGAGTAAAAACGGGAATGTAATGCTGCCATTTGTGTGCTTATTTAACTACCAATCTATAAAATCTCTTGCAAGTCTTTCTCACTGGAGCATACAAATAAAATGAGTGAAGGAAACCTTAAAAGGCTCATACCAGGAACATACTTTAGCCAAATAGGAAATCCTCTGTAAAAATCACAATTAGAAATTTTTAAGGGTCAAAATGGTGAATTAATCTCAATTATGAAAATTCAAAGATGAACAAACATGGTCAAAGTTACATTAAAGAGAAAAGTGTGCATAAAGACAACTTATACAAATACCATTGACATATTCATGGAATCTTTCAATGATGAATTATTTTTATTCAATTGTACTAAATCGTAATATTTATGTTCAGCTGAAACTATTGACCCTTCTCTGTGTTTGTGATAATTCATTGAGGTGTTTCTTCTTGTGTTCTTGTTTTAGTTTTTATGTTATGCATATATAGCTTGATTTGAGACCCATCTGGTTTGCTATTTAGTGTTATTGTGTTGTCTGCAGTGTGGGTTTTGTGTAGACTGTTGCTCTGTTAGTCTTTTGTTATTAGTTACTCCAATACAAGCCATATGATGCCCCGTTTATGTTGTAGATAGGCATATGTCTATATATATATATATATATTTATCGGTATAATGGTGAAACTATATAGTTTTTTTTTTCGTGCTAACTTAGAAAAGTGAAAGATTAAATTGAAATGTTGCCGGGTTTATAAAGAAGGTTTTAATGACTTTCTGTTTAAGTTAAGAAAAAAGCCTGTGATATTTCTGGGGAAGAAAAATGCTTTTGGGAATTGGGACAAATACTACCAAACAAGGAATAAATAGAAACCTTGTAATCAAGTAGGATTTATGCTCTATGTTTCAAAAAGACAGAAGAAATAATGTTTTTATTGCTAAGTTGAGTACTGTTTTTACTGCTGAGTTGAGTACTTTGTTTTCTTTGTGGTGTACTCTTTTGATTTTAATGGACTTGTATGTTTCAACTTTCAATTAATGCTATTTTTAGTTATGGGTATCTTTTTATTATTTTATGGGAGAATCATATTTTCATGCCTACATATATTGCACAGGGTCAGCCTGTTATTGGAGGCCAAAGCATAATGTTTTATTTATATATTTCATAAAGGGGGCTTATGTGTAATGGTTGAAGTTCTTTGCCTGATAAATTTGCTTCCTAGTGATACCTATATACCTACTTTTAGATCAGTTTGTGACACCTTTCTGTCAATTTCTATGGCTGAAGATAACATACGTTTCTCTTTTCACCAAAACCAACATTGTGTCCAATCAAACTAAAGTGGAGGCTCTATTAAGTAATCTGGAGCCAACCCCTTGTGAAAATCAACCAATTACAATATTATTTTCTTGCTTTCATCAGAGCCCATGTCACCTAAATATATATATGTTATATACATAAAAATATATTGTTTACCAAATCATTAGTAAACTTTCTCATTTCACTCTATGTATGATTTATGGTGTATTTAGGACAAGAAAAGAGAATTTCCATTGTTAGTAAATGAGACTATTTAGCATAAGATAAGAAAGTGACAACTCAACAAATATTTATGCAACACAATCTAATCTATGCTGAATTATTGTGTTACATTTTGACCAAACTTTTAATTTTTTTTTAATAAACTCACTTAAGCATTTTGATTACAAGAATGATATCTCAAGTTACCCACTATGGAAATGAATATTAAATATCTTACTCAGCAACTATTACATAACCTCAGAAAAAGAACTAGGCTAGTAGATATATGCTGTCAAAAGCTGAATATTTTTTCCTTAGCTTTTTGTTGTTCAAGTACAAAGTGAAATAATGGGAAAATGGAATCTAGTTCCTTTTGTTTTCCTTTTTTTTCCTATATTTCTCTTCTCTTACTATGAACATAGAATCAAGTAGTAGATATGTCATGTGTACAATATATATATATACATATACATACATATAAATGCATATTGTATAATATATTTGTACTTTGTATTTGTTGAACTTAGTTTAAAATAATGAACTTGGTCATGTTTGCTAGGTGCATCTGTGTGATTGCATGGCCATATTATATATACATTATTTTCTCAACAACCTCACCTGTCATAAAAAAAACACGTACTGTTATTGAATCTTCAGCATTTTTCTTGGACGGTACATTATATAACACTTCAGAAAATTTGTTCATATATTACAGAAAAATAAAATGTATAGTTTGTATAGCTTAAGAATGAAATACCCTTTTCCAAACCAGATATTATATTTTGGGTTTAAAAGAAGCATAATTCCTCATATATGTACACTTTCACCTACTCCCGTTCCTGTTCTATGAGCTTCTTCTTTTTGTTTTAGTCTTACCATGTAGGCTGATAGAACAATTTTAGAGAATAGAATTTTTCTATCAACACAGTAACACCAAGAATGAAATCCCTCACAGAAAACCTCTTTATTAATGGTGAGAAAAGAAATACAATCTAGCTTTCGAGATGCTAGTATCTCCAATTACAACCTTTTGAGACGGCTTCTCTCTCCTAAGTCTAGATCTCTCTATCACAAGCTGCCTTCTAAATGAGACCCCTGCCTTATTTATAGGCTTTGGTCCATTTACAATATAACAATCTAATGCCAGCTAGGAAAAAGAAAGACCAAATACAACAATTACAACTCAGCCCTAAAACAGCCAACTAGATTAACTAATAAAACTAAATAAAACAGGGTACAATTAATTACCATAAAAACCTAATTATTTCCAGGCCTCCTAGTGTACACGACCTGGATTGGAGGCTTATCATGGGCATGTACCAACTCCATGAAAAATTCTTTATGCACGTTTTAACTTTTTTTCTTTTTTTGTATTTTTTCGTTAAATATTATTATTATTACTTTTACTACTACTACTACTATCTTAATGCGATTATTTTAAGTGTATGCTGCATGCATGTTTTGTTTTTTAGTACTCTCCACCAATCAATGTATATATGTGACTATCTATTGCTTTAGTTCTTGGACCGCACATGCACACTCAAAGTGTGAAAAATCTGTAGTCTGACATTAACTTCTTCTGCCACAGCTGCCTCTTCTCCTCTCTTCAGAGCCAAATAATACACGCCTAAAGGAATCAAACTAAGGTGACCCTTTGTGTTGTATTTATTATGACCTGAACTAATAACTCATTTTCAACTTCTACTCTAACCAGTTTCATGTAAGAGACTGATTTGTTGGTATCATACATGTCTTTTCTGTAATCTCTGTTAGTTTATCATACATGCTTGTTTAATATCTATTGACAAATTTTAATTTTTTATTAATCTTTTAAGTATTGATTATATTCTTTAGGTTGGGGATCGAATTGGCAAGGAGCATTGCAAAGGTAATTTGCAAGAGGTACGGAATTTTTTCTTTTAACTCTTATTATTAATGTCTTAAAAAAGTTAGAGGAGTTTGAATATCTTAAATATTCATCCATAGAGAAGTAGGTTCTGAGATTAAAATTATGTGCTGCGGTGATAACGGAAGGTTGAAAACTTGTGTGTATTAGAGAAGTAGGTTCTGGAAAATTTGTTTGTGTGTTGCGGTGATATAAGGAAGAAAACTTATTGTGTGTTGTTTGAATTTTTTGACTTGGTATTGATAGATGGTTAGGTAAGCTTTTATATGTATAGATTAGATTTTTCATTATATGTATAGATTAAATTTTTCATTTAGTCATATTGTTTTCATTATTTCCATATGTATAGATTAGATTTAATTGCCACAACCCAAGCTAAAATCTTGTCTTTGATCCAAACCCAATTAGTTAGTGGCTACCATTTTAGAATCTGATTTTTAAATTAAAAACAACACTAGAATCTCTTGAACTAGAGACTATTAAATGGATAGTCTAACCTGCAATAGACAATTCATACAACCAAGAAAGCAAAACTGACAGCACTTGTTCAAACCAGAAATTCGAACAGTAAGTAACAAATATTAATTGAACTATAGAATATTAGAACAATAATAGAATGTGAACACCAAGATATATATATATAGAGCTGGTTCTTCTCCTCTACACTAATTTGTAATGGTAGTACAAAACAATGTTGTCACCCTCTTCTATAATATTCTCACTTCCCTGTACAAAGAAATCCCAGAACTCACAACAATCTAATCTCTCTTGTCTTCACACACCACACTCCAAGTTTTCTTGCTTTTGATTACAAAATGATTTCAACAAGCTTCCTTCAAAGGAAAGAAAAAAAAAACACTTACTAAAGAGGTTGAGAAGAACTTTTTTGTTTTGTTTTTAGACTTAAAATACTATCAATTTGATTATAATAAAAATGCAGACTATGATTTCTGACATCTCACATATATTATTCATCAACATTCCAAGCTTCAAAATGCTTCTAATGTGTTTCCTAACCTAGTTGACAGTAAACAAAACCCAAGCTAAAATCCATTTCCCAGTACAAATAGTTTTTTCCATTTTCCTTATAAGATGCAATGTAAATATTTATATAAAACCCACTGCAACCTGACGATGACCTTCAGTTGCTTGGTGAACTGAAATATACATTGTTTTTTTCAAGGTGCTCCAACTCTTCAGAGGCAGTCCTCCATAAGTTACTGAAAACATTACCAACTTTAATGAGGAAAAAAGAAGGAAAAATAGGTGGTAGAGGGATGCAGATAACATTCTCAATGAATCATCCCAAATAAAAAGTAGCAAGAACGAAGAAAATGTCATCAACCATGAAAAATACTATGGTTTTTTCCACTCTAAATTACATGGCTTTAAAGGATTCAAATAGAGGGTGTTTTGGACTTGAATCCAATGAAGAAAATTGAGTTTCCTGTTGTCTCTTATGTACTTTGAATGAAACAAATCTGCTTACACTTTCTGTATGTAATTTTGGTGTATTATTACTCTTTTGTTGAATGAAACAAATGTGGTTTTATTACTCTCTACGGTGAACTTTATGATTTTATTTTAATTTGAATGAAATAATTCTAGTTTTATAGTTTTGGTGTATGTTTATTACTCTTTGGTGATCCGCATTTCTGATTTATAAACTATGTTATCTTTCTTTTTATATTGCAGCAATTTCAACTTGAAAAATGAGTACATTACGAAGATCTCCCAAAAAACACCTTCGTACAGGTGCTTTATGCAATCTTGTGGCCAAAAAGCGAAAAGCATCATTGAAGACTCAAGCTGATTGTGACAATATGTTGATTGGAAGCCCTGTTTTAAAGAAAAAGAGTGCTCTTTGTAGGTTTTCTGCACCTGTTAGAGTTGTAATTGATTCACCACCTGCTCTTAGTACTAGAGCAGCAACTCGTCGTATGGTCTATGATACAGAGCTAGATCCAAATGATGATGTGGAAGACATGGAGATGTCACTTGGAAGTTCAAAAACTAAACGATCTCTTAATTATGAAGTAGATAAGGTAATTGATAGTGTTTGTGAAAAGGGAGTAAGGGAGGAACATGAAGAGATAGCTGATGAGGAAAGGGTTGGTGTAGAATTTGAAGGGGCTGTTGCACAATGTGAAGAAGTGGCTGAGAAAGAACTTGAACAACCTCTTAGAAAATCTGTTAGATTACAAAAAATAACTTATGAGGCAAATCAAACTGAGATTGAAGAAATACCTCAAGATGTAGATGCGAATGTAATGAACTTAGCCAAGAAGACAAGGGGAAAAACTCTATTGGCAAATCTTACCAAGAGGAACAATGACTTAAGGATAATAAATTGGAATGAAAAAGGGCAACCAGTTGGTACTGACTCATTGCAATTTTCTTCTTTTGTGGGCGCTCTTGTGCGAGAGGTTGTTCCTTACACTATTTCAGATTGGAGGAAAGTTTCACCAGTGATGAGAGATGTTCTTTGGGCATCTATTAAGGTAGAATTACAAGTTTTATGAGTGTATTTTTTTATATATATTCAGCTCTACACTTAAACATATAATATGTTATTCTATATTCTATTGTAGGCACAATATGACTTACATGATGATTGGCAAAAAAAGATGTGCTTTGAAATGATGGCAGAACTATAGAGAGCTGGGAAATCTAGACTTGTAAAGGATATTATCAATGCAAAAAATGAGAGTGAACGACTAGCCTTAAAGCCAGATTGCATAAAAAGTGATGTAAAATGGAGAGCATTTGTTGCCAAAAAAATTAGTAAAGAACATTTGGTAAGAAATATGATGTAAGAAGTGATGTTGCTGCCTCTTTTATCTCTGTTGGTGTTAAATTAAATATAGTTATGCCTCTTTTACTTATTTATTAAATAGGATATAAGGGCCAAATACCAAGAGAGAAGAAAGAAAGTTGTTCCACACACCTTTAGTCGAAGAGGATATGCTCGAACAATTGATGATATGGTAATAATTAAGTTTTATACTGTGTGTATTTTTGCTTCCTTTATTGTAGTCTCTATTTTATAATCTATATTGATGTATAGTGTAGAAGAAAGAAAATGAGGATGGTAAAATATCTAGAATCGATGCTTTTCGGAGAGCCCATACCAAGAAGAATGGTGAACCTGTAAACCCAATGGCATCTGATATTTTTGTGAGTATTAGTCATTTAATTTTTGTGAATTTTTACTTATTTTCCATAATGCATACATTAGTTATACTAATTTATATGCAGGGTTCATTGAATGAGACTCTCCTTGAAGACCCAAAATCTGGAACTACAGACAACGCTGATGAGGATGCCTTGACAAAATTGTTTGGTAACCCAAAATCTGGTCGTTTAATTGGACAAGGAAGAGGCGTATCAAGGACAAAGCTAACTGTTGTTAATATTTGTAATAGCAAGATTTCCAAGTTAGAAGAAGAGCAACATAATATGAAGCTCAAAATGACTGAAATGATGAATCTACTTAAAGAACACTTGGTGGTATTTCTATCTTGCACTTATAAATATTAGTTTTCTTTTCTTCCAATGAAACTTATCTTGGATTTATATTTAGGTTGGTGGTAAAGTGACACCAAGCGAAGGACAGTCTCGCAATGTACCGCAGTCAAACAATATTCAGTCCCCTAAGGTAAATTATAAAAGTTGTTATTGTTTTAAATTTTCATTTTAGAAGAACAATTACAGAAACTAATATATTGTCTTTAAAATAAATTTGGTAGAGTATTGCACTAGAAAAAAGACATAACTTTACAGAAGGGAAGAATGCTTGCTACTTGCTTGACTGGGCAGATGCAATTGTTGCTGAAGGTCGTTGGGATTCTAGTGATCCAAAGATAACTGTACATGGAAAGCCTCTTGGACCAGACTTTATGCGAGTATGGGTTGATGTTGCTATTGTACCAGAATCTTACTTATTTCGTCCTAATCATGCGATGCTTACAATACAAGAAGCCGTTGGTTCCACAGTTGCATGGGTTGATGTTTCTTTGTTTGCTTTGGTGTAGTTGTGAATCCATTATTTTGTATGTGGTGTCCTTTCTTGGATATAATTTCCATAACATTTTTCTTGAAGTAATTTGTGATGTTAGATAATAACAATAAAATATTTCTTTGTTTATTTTGCAGATATGACAAGCGAAGTATAAAAGGATACTTAAGACTCCTTGAAAGTAGTAACTTTGTTTATTTCTTTGTGTTGAAAGTTGTAACTTTTAGACTCCTTGAATACTTAAAGAATATTTTGTTGTTGATGACAGCATTGAATGTTTTAAACTAAATTGTGGATTGTTAATTCAATGTAGAATGTTCTTACTTTTTGTTATTTGAAAATCAAGTTCATTTGATGATGCTAGTATATATTAGAAAGCTAATTTTAATTATATAAAAAAATTAAAATATAATAGAATAAATTAGTGTTATATAAATAAAATATATAATGAGAATTTAAATATATCTAAATATAACGATAATACGAAAATTGAGTTATAATATATATATTACAATAACACTTTTTATGCAAAGAATTATGTTATGCAAACTTCATTATATAACACAAATAATGTGTTATACTAAAGTGTAGTATAACACAAAAAATGTGTTATACTAAAGTATAGTATAACTGTAGAGTCCAAGAACTTTACTTAGCTAAGTTAGATAGTAGTATAATAGTAATAATAGTATTATCTTTATGACTGTGGATTTTTGGTTCAGACTGGGATTTATTTGGACACTCATAGAAGTACTTGTAGATTTTCTAAGTTTAACCTATGGTTTAGGTATATTAATTTTAACCTAAGGTTTGATTAATATGACTGATATTGAGGATAATATTTATTATACTATAAGGTTTAGATAAGAACCAATAGGATAATAGCACATGTTATGTATGGGTTATTAATGATTAAGTATTTTTTTTAGGATTAAATTTATTAAGGGTAAAATTTGAATACTCTAAGGTCAGTCAGCAGCTTTGAAAACGTTGGAAGGCTTAGTCAAGACTGTTTACTCAATTTAAATTAAGCTAAAAATGTGTAATTTCTTGTTTAAATAATCAGCGTATGCCGATATATCACAGCTATAGGGGGCGATATATCGCAGCACGAAGATACGAAAAACACGAAACGATGCACGATTGCCTTGGGCATACTGGCCCAGGCGATATATCGCCTACAGGGGGCGATATATCGCCCCTCTCAGCATAATTTGAAAGTTTTTGAAATCGTTTTCCATTCAAACCTTCAACCTCTTGATAAGTCCAGCACCTTTCTGAACGAGTCTTTAGCCTCTGCTGAACGATAATTCAAATTATTTTCACTTAAAAAGCCATTATTTTTATTCAAGTTAAATGAGATCTTTTCATTCCTAAACTCTATAAATAGGACCTAGTACTCAGCCATTATTCATCTATTACTCTAAGTTCAGAGGCTGCAAGTTGCTAGGTGAGTGTGAGAGTGTAAACACTTGGGTTGGGAATCATAAGCTTGATCATCATAAGCTTATCAAACACTTGGGAAGTAAGGTTTTATAGCATTTCGGTTCAAGGTTTAGATTGGTCTTACAAGTCTTCAAGGTATTTCCACACTCTAGTTCATTGGTATTATTTTATTTCAGTTCTCATAGTCTTCTACTCAGCCTTCTAACCTTATTCTTTATTTTGGTTAGGAAATCTAAGAACTTGCACATAAGTTTTTGGTAAGTAGATTCTCAATGATATAGTCCTCCCATTCCTTTCATTTCTTTTCTTCGAAGTACTCACTCTGTTACAAATGGTTTTTAGGAGTGTTCCAAAGTCTCAACTCTGTCCTCATATCCCAGTATTTTTGGTAAGGAAAATAGGATAGACTTTATATGTTATATGTTTTTATATGTTATCTTATGATTTTATGTTATGCAATATGTTATGATAAGTATGATTGTAGACTTGGGCATATGACCCATATGACTAACAAGCCCCAAATGGATTATGGGCATATGACTTGCTTAGCTAGCAAGACCCCACTAATCTAATGGGCATATGACTTGTTTAGTCTATGGGACCCAAGTAATAATGGCCATTATAGTATGTATGTGATGTAAGTGTTATGTTATGTTTTTATGTTTTTTTTTTATGAAATTATGTATATGGACTATGTGTTAGATTTTCCTTGCTGGGCATTAGGTTCGCTCATTTTTGTTTATATGTGCAGGAAAATAGTCTTAGTGGCAGGAAAGGTTCTTGGAAGCTTGGAGAATGTGTATTGAGGCAGAATAGATTCAAGAGCCGAGCGTTTCGATTCGATGATGTAGTTTTGTTTCTTATGGTTTTTACATGTATTTTTCCGCATTTTATTATGTAAATCTCTTTTTAATTATGTCATGTTTTGATTTTAAAACAATGGGATCCCATATCCTACTTGATATTTTATGTAAGTTTAACTTTTATTTTTACAAGTTTTTTAATAAAGTTATGGTCTTTTCACTTGTAAAGATTTATTAAGGATTAGTGTTTATGTATAGTTTTCGTTAATGGTCCAAAAGTCTAGAGTAGTTGGGTCATTACAATAACACAAAAAATGTGTTATACTAAAGTGTAGTATAACACAAAAAAAGTGTTATACTAAAGTGTAGTATAACACAAAAAAAGTGATATAATAAAGTGTAGTATAACACAAAAAAGTGTTATATAATTGACTATAAATAACATAATTCAACACTTATCTATATATTAAAATAACACAGAAATTGTGTTATCGTTGACAGTACAATAACACATCTGTATAACATTGATAAAGTGTTATGTAAAGTACCCTGACCTACGATAACATAGTCGGTCTTAACACATCAGAAAGTGTTATCGTATGTTTTGATAAAACATTTTCGGTGTTATTAAAAGCATTTTTTCTTGTAGTGCAAGTCCTCTAAAGTAATTTTTGACTTCGAGTTACAAAACGGGAGCATGCAATCAGACAGACCGCCAACAATAGGCTCATCACTATCCACACCAATTTCGACCACACAAGTAGGAATGTTGGGATTGGTGGAGCTACCATCGTCACTATACGAATAGGTCATCCTACCAAAAGACCCAACACAACTGTCTCGATTACTGATTACTGATAGACATGATCAAAATATCACCTAGAACAAAGGCATTATCTAAGATGGGACAAACGTAAAAATATTTATAAACATCATTCACCTACCAGACAACAAGGCAATATAAATAAGTAACCTACTGATTGACAGACAACTAGTGTTCTTCTATCCAACCAGACAATTAGACATGTCGTCTAGGCTCAACATCCTAAGAGAAAGGAAAAAGAACCAGACGAATAAGTTGATCGGTCTACGTAGTCAGTCAGACTACCTATGCACTAAGCCAAACTATCATGATACATGGAAAACGGTAAAGATACATGTTCCTACTATCGACAAAGATTAAATACAAACGACAATAATAGTGAATCGAACTAATACTACAACTACAAACTATACAAAGCGACTTCAAGATCAAATAAAAACATAAAGAACGACATAAGAACATTCAAATAAAGAAAGAAAAATGAAACTAACCTTCCTCCAAGCCCCACCAAATGTGTGAAGCTTCAAAACAATGTCCACATTTATAGGCCCAAAAGGACCTTAGATGGATTACAAGTGTCAACCATCCAATGGTTGAAAATAACACACATACAAACAAAATTTCCAAATAGCTTACTTAAATTGAGCATGTTAAGTTAAAAATGTGCTCAGGCCTAACTTATGGAGCCAGACTTTCTTTGTTTCTTTGCGCACTCTAGTTGGACCAGTCGGACCAGTTAGACCGATGGTCACCAAATATACAATTATAATATATTATAGTATATAAATAACTTTTTGTTAAAAGAAACCTCTATTTATTATTCATGGGCCGAGCTCGCATGACAGCCCAATTAAAACTCCCGATCAAATGTTCAGTTTCGGTTATGGTTTTAAATGTTGGTCGTAGTGTAGATTACCAAAATTTCTTAAGCTTGAATTAAATAGGACCTTTCAAAAAAAAATAATAATAAATTGTCATTCTGATTATGATACAAGAATATTTTAACATTCACACCATTTATATGATTTTTGGGATGCTCCAAGAGGTAATGGAGTGATGATTAAGCATGTTTTCAATATATATAAAATATATATAACTTATATGTGTGGATAAGGGAGACAACGACAAGTTACTATAAGCACTTTGGTTATAATAAACCCTAGTTATGAATAGTTATAGCTACAAACTAACCAATAACCCTAAGCTCTTTCCTTTTCTTAAGAAGAAAAAAAAAATGTTATTATGTCCTCATTCATCTGTTTAAAAGAAGAAATGAGAGACGAAAGAGCCAACCACCCACCCATAGAAAGAAAGCAAAAGATTAAATTATAGGCATAATCAGTCAAAGAAAATATTTATTTATTTTGACCGAGTGCGTGAATATAGAATACATAGGAACATCACCAACCCTTTGAGGAAGAAAAGAAAACGAGAGAGAGACACTAGCGGTAATGAGTCAAAAAGAAGAAATATATTTAATTAAAGGATAAATAAGAATGTTATATATAAATATATAACATCATTAGCGCCGCCGGTATAAAGACTTTTTCAAAGCGCACTTATATTAGCTCAACTACCCAAAGTTTCTATCTTACAAATACATGCAACTACTACTTTCACTAAATACATAAACACGCACATATATATATATATATATACTCACCTACCACCTCAAAGATTAAAATATATATATAATAAATGCAATATGCACCCATTATATATAGACATTAATTGCTTACACCATAAAAGGATTTGTTTCAAAGCAAAATATAATGTTAATTAAAATTATATATATCCGTACGTACAAACTTCTAACTTACTCCCATTTGGATTATGGATGCATCAGAATATTTATATGTAATTAATAAATATATATATATACTTTGTTCAAAATTACGTTGACTTAAAGTATGTCAACGTCATCTTCCGTGACTACTAGAGTTAATTATCACATGGAACACATCGTCTTTGGAAAATTTGGGGGCTTTTTTTGGCGGCCAACCACCAAATCTTTCTAGTTCTTTCTTTGTACGAATTCACATGGCCCACGAGAGAATAACATCAATTTAAGATCCAAATTCAAAATTTAGGTACAAGAGAACAATTAATATATTTGGTTATTAAAACGCAAGAATTTTTTTTTAAATCCCACCTTAAAGTTATGTATTCATAATTATTAAGTAACAGAAACATTTTTATTTAAATTATGTATTAATTTATGTTTATTATAAATTATGTATTAAAAATATATGATAATTAAATTTTCTCAATTTTAGCTATTATTTTTCTATGTTTAAAAAAACCCCTACTATTGTCCATGAATATTTTTAATTCTTTGTTGGTTATTGGCATTTTAATATATCTTAATGCATACTTTAAAGTTTAATCATTAACTTGTTGGAATTGGTTTTAAGATCTGATTTTTTCTTCCCTAGCTATATAATTGGTTAAGAATCTTGCTTGCTAGTATAGATCGATCATTTAGCTTTCTAGTTCAGTAAGCCTATAAATATATATATATATATATATCTCTTATACAATAAGTGTATAAATAAAGGAAATTTTTTATTTTAACGGTTTTTTATTTTTTTAATGTTAACTTTAACGAAATATTTTTATATTTAACAGAATATTCGTATATTTAACATTAGTTTGCAAACACTTAAATTTAAATAAAATAAAATAAAAAATTAAAATAGAATATTTTTGATATATTTTACAATGATAATTATTTAAAAATAATAAATAATTACAAAATTAAAATAGAATATTTTTCAGATATTTTACAATGATAATTATTTTTAAATAATAAAAAATTAAACAAATTAAAATATGATATTTTTGAAATATTTCACAATGATAATTATTTAAAAATAATAAAATCATACGTTTTATAAATTATATAAAATTTAATTAAACTTAAACTCACTTATTAGAATAATATCATATTAAACATATAATATAATCAACTGTCAATTAGTAACGAATTCCTTTTAAAAAAACGAGCAAGAAACTTAAATTTAAAATCTACGTATAATATTTAATATTACATTAAACATATAATATATAATCTCTTGTTTTCACTCCTAAATTTAAAAACTAGAACAAACATAAATAAATAAATTATTTAATTAAAATATGATATTTATTTAAAATTTATATAACATTAATATAAATTTAATAAAAATAATTAATAAATTCTATAAATAAAACTAAACAAACGTGAATTGCACGTTGCTTGTATCTAGTATATATAAATTTATAGTTTTTATGTTTTACATCATCTGCTGAATGGTAATTTTGGGTTACTAATCATTTTTTTTTTTAAATTGTTTATAATTTTTAATAATTATTTCAGTGATTATTTTTTATATTTTGTATATATTATCTGCCATTATTTTCTTCCACTACATTTTCTTTTGTATTTCCTTCACTTTTTATGTTTTTTGGAACTAGATTAGAGGATTTTAATGTTTTTTCTAATTTCAATCATTATTTTCCTCATTTATTAATTTATGTATCGGCCATCATATAATTATGTATTAACATATGTTTATTATATTAACAAATGTGTAATTGACTGTTTGAATTCTGATTTAGATACTATACATTATTCAAAATTTCTCAATAAAATATCTGCTATAATTATAATATACACAATCATGAAAAACAATTATATTATAATTTTTCAAAATACAAAAAAATAAAAAAAACACCCCTAATTAGGGGGCATTTTCAATACCACAACCAAAAACTTATCCTATGTTAGTGTGTCATGATCCACCATTATCCAACACTTTTACTTTTTTTTAATAGTTTCTGAAGAACTCTACGTACTAATTAAAAATATATATATATAACCTACCACAATGGTAAAAAATTGTCGTAATTGCTACCATTCTTTCTCGGCAACCATAACCATGTAACAATATTTTTTTAACTATCGTGAGAGACCTTTAATGATAATTTTTCATCACGGTTAAAGAGAAGATGTCTCTTTTTAGTAGTACGAGGGTAATTAATTAAACACTAAATTACTATTATGTGTGGTTTTGCTTATTTATATATGTTCTCGTGGTCATCAATTTGTAATATTGTTATATTATTTTAAATAATATAATATTAGATTAAATAATCTGATAAAATATGATTTGTCACACAAATATAATTTGTCATATTTTGTAACATATTATTAAGAGATACAAAATTGAACACATGTGTGTGCCTAAATGTAATATATTTTGGAATCACAAAATAAATTACAAATTTGTAACTCTCAAATATCACTCAATAATGTGTAGATTTTATGTTACACATTTTGATTTGAATTCATCAAACTCATAAGTGAATGGATGTTAGAGACATGATATTAACCTCCATGGTATGGTGTGTTGGAGGTTACAAAGTCGTGTGGGAAGATGATAGAACCATTTGGAAATGCAAAAGTTGAGTTTTGCTAAAATTAGAGTTGTGGGCGCGACCACTGATTATCA
Organism: Humulus lupulus; assembly: GCF_963169125.1. Taxonomy (NCBI): domain Eukaryota; kingdom Viridiplantae; phylum Streptophyta; class Magnoliopsida; order Rosales; family Cannabaceae; genus Humulus; species Humulus lupulus. The sequence goes on along the minus strand of NC_084801.1, from coordinate 16,461,062 downwards.
CTGGTGCGCCCTGGCTGCTTCCTGGAATGACGACTGGTCCTACAAACCAACACGAGTCTTTCCAACGTGCTTTGTCATCACTTGCACGTGGGGCGTTACAACAGAGGTCAGTGGTCGCGCCCAAGAACATCTCTGGCCACAACCAGGGACGCTAACAACCAACTCCAACTTTATTTTTTACATCTTTTCACTATAAGAATTAAGGATATTAGCGGCGGGCTAATTCGCAGTAGCGGCAGGGCTCCGCCGCTAATGCTCCGTTGCTAATTGTTGGTCGCTAATAAGGAGAATTAGCGGCGGACTGACACACTCGCCGCTAATGTTACATTATTACCGACGGAGACTAGCGGCGGAACCTGTCACTAATACATGTGTCAGAGCCGATATTATTAGCTGCGGGGTTTGCCGCTAATAATGTTTTTATTATATATTTTAATAAATTAATATTTATTAAATTTAAATATTTTTTAAAATAATTCATAATAAACTTTAACAAAATAACCCATTAATTAATTTAAACATAACTAACATTAAAATTAATTTATAATTTTAATATTTATCAAACTGGCTAATATCGCTATTGTCATTAAAAATAAATACACCGTTAATTTAATCAAAATACATAAACTATTAACTAAATAAAATCATTAAGGTTATATATTGTAATTATCCTCATTTTCAACATTTTGCTGTGGTTATGGCGGTGGCAGTGGCGGTGAGGGCAGCGGGTGTGTCTGTGGCGGTGAAGGAATATAAGGCTGATGTGAAGATCGTCCAAGCGTGAGGTCCCCAAACTGATCCTGAGGCTGTGGCTGTATCGAGGTGGATAAAAAAGGTTGCTGCGACGAACCTCCAACCTCCCAATACCTAACATTACGTAGTGGATGTTGCATTGATCCTCCTTGAAAATTGGTAAAGTTAAAATATAGTGGAGGAGACTAGGAAGAGCATCCAAACATGTACTGATTTTGATACTGTGGAGGTTGTTGCGATGGCACATGTGGTGGATACTGTGGAGGAGGTTAGTATTGCTGCTGTGACGGTGTATGAAGGTTAGGATGGGTGGTGTTACTCTAAGAAGACGTACCACTTTCAGATTGTGATGGCAAATACCTCTGTAGAAAAATGTCAAACCGTGGGTCATACATATTACTGGGTTGCTGAGGTATCACCATCAGAATCATCTCACGCATTGCCTTCATCATCAGAGCCATAGTAGTCATATCTTCATTAGGCGTAGGAGCAGTATGTGCATGGGACTGATTTTGATCTGTAGAGCTGGAGGTTGTCTTTCTCGCTTTCCCTTTCACCCTATAACTCACTCCTCTTTGGAAGTCAGATCTCTCCCCGAGTACTTTACTTAGTATCTCGTATTGATCGACTGGGGACGAATCAACGCCAGATACATTAAGAGACTCATCACTCTACTGTTGAGTCTGCCTATCAAGTTGTGACCTCTGAAGCTCCGCCGGCATTTTTTCCTGTATAAAGGTAAAATTATAAACAAAAATTAGAAACATTAGAAAATTAAAAACAAGAAAACAATACTATTCACTTACATAATCTTGTTGAGCTGCCTCCTTGACAAAAGATTTTGTCGATTTTTTCATATAAACATCCCTCCAAGTATCAACAACGTGTGTTGACCCGCGATTTGGCCAACGACACGGAGTCAAATATACGACAAAGGATAAAACGGCAATAACAAATATGATCTAATGGAAGAGAAGAAAACACCAAGGATTTATAGTGGTTCGGCCCCAAAAGATGGTAATGACCTACGTCCACTTAGTGCTATTATTAAGATTGAATCTCAAAGTAGTGATCAAAGAACTAGGGTTCTTGAGTTTCACAAACTTCGGAAGAAATATAATAAAGTGATGGATAATTACACTATAGCTCCCTCTTTTTCTCAATCTCAGCAAAAATATTCAGGGATCAAAAGTCTCTTCCTTGAGCTATTTCATGTATATTTATAGGCTCAAGGAGAGGGTTACATATGCCAACGTGCCCTATCTTGCCTTAATAATCGCGTATCAAGATAATAATGAAGAAATATTCAATGCAGTTATTATAAGATTACAACTTAAGAAGGAAATAAATCAGGTTATACAACCAGCCTGGTCATATCTAAAAATTAACCATGACGAAGCGGTGTGCTTCTGGTCGATAGTCGAGCAGTACTTCTACCACGTTTCAACTACGTGTGAGAAATCCTTGCCACGTCATCTGCAGCTGTTTTTAGGGTAAACATTTTCCCCCAAGTTTATTTATTGCGACCAGCAATAAGTAAACTTAGGAAAATGACTCTTCGAATACCCCACGAAATCTGTCAGAGCCGCCCATGCTTTCTCAAAAAAAAGGTGATCAATCATGTCCAATCAAGTCTTTTCGGCTTCCCAATAGCTTGTCTGACGGCTATCACACTTCCTCATGCCTTGGAAAGTTACCCTTTATGATTACCTTGGTAACCGCTCCTCGACTAATATAAATGACCCTTCAGAATCAGTTTTTACTTTTTACACTTTAACTTTATCTTCAAGAAACTGAAGAACCAGGAGCTATACTTCCGGAAACCCAGAAACTTAGACGGATCACGAAGCTCTTGCCCAGCCGAATCAACTTAGTGCCTCAGAACTTCACTCCATCTTTCATACAAGTACGTTTCTTCGAACCTTTCATTTGTTAATATGCCATGCAATACTCGTTTGTCTCTATTCTTGATTTCTGAGTTCTTGACTGAAACTTCTTTGGGGAGATTGGGAATGTTAACCGATGCTTCAAAAGGTGATGAGATAACATCTTGTAGGATTTAAGAGCCAGTTTGGTAGTCGAGATTGTAGTCTTAGGGCGTAAAATCGAAGTAAAAATTTGATTTTTAGGCTAGTTGAAAAACTGGGTTTTTCCCGCCCCTTCGGAGTCGAAAAAGCTTTTTCCTGAAAAACTTTTTACTTCTGCTTTTCAAACTGCTCGTATAAAACTTGGTGTTTTTTGATAGAATGTTGCTGGTCATATAAAAGCTTAACTTTTATACGCGAGCAACGCTATTCTAACTTTCAACACAGATTTTTAGGCTTTTTCGTCCTCACCTCCCCCTTTCTCTGTTCACAGCTCTTCATGCAAGATCCTTGGGGAGGTGAGAAGCCTATCCACGACGACTTGCTTGCCCAATTACTTGAAGACAAGGGAGCATCCGTCGCAGCTGGTGCCAGAGATTCTTGTTTCTCAAACCCCACCCAATAGACCTCAGACAAACCTTCCAACCATCAGTAGAGTAAAATCCACAGCCCAGAAAAAAAAATCTTCCAAACCTTCAGACCAGCCCGCTCCTCAGGCTGGAATTCCCTCGACTAGTGTTCAGGAAAGGAATAACCCTGACCCAAACATTCAAACTCATGCTCAGCCCCGAAACTTCGTTCAACCAGATGTTGAATGGTACATCACACCTGTCAGTTGAGTAACGATCAGGATGATCGCTAACTATATCAAAAAATATGGAGTCCCTCGAATGACATTAGTTCAACCCACTCAAGACCAACGAGCGAACTTGCCTGGAGGCGCCTTCAGCACCTGGTCGAGGTATCACATTGAGGCAGGAGCGACCCTGCCTCTTCATTCTTTTTTCCAGGGGTGGCCAATTACTTCGGGGTTGCCCCTTTTCAAATAACTCCTAACGGATATAGAATGCTTGTTGCACTCTATATCCTTTATATCCACAAAAAATGGCCTGTCCCCACTCCATATGAGGTCAACTATCTATTCGACCTCAAATCTAACCCCAACCAAGAAAACACGGGGTTTTTCCACTTTTGTCACCAGGAGATAGGTCGCACTTTCCTGTCTGCACCACTCATATCTCGAACGTGGGGAAGTACCATCAGGAGTATTTCCTGACAACTGACATGGTCGCGAACAACTTGGCCTTCACTCAAGGAGGTAAAGTCTTTATACCACTGGTCGTCAATCTTTCTTCAATTTTTTGCTGCATTTTCCTTAGAAATTTAGTGCGTTTCAGGCCCATGGTTATGACCAAACCCTACTCCACACATGGAGATGCGATCAGCCCTCCTGGTCAGCATGACCGACATAGAGAAAAGCGTCAAACAGCTGCTCACGGAGGCCAATCTGAGACTGGTCGCCCTTTTGGCCCCTCATCAGGATGTGAGGAAGTTAACGGCAGGGAGTGCCACTGGCGGAGAGGTTCCCGAGCAGCACCCAGACATGGAACAACCCCCTCCGAGGAGGGCCACTAGAGTAACAATCAGGGAACCCTCCAGCACCCCATGGGCTGTTGCACCCCCCGCCCCAAAGGGAAAAGGAAAAAAGAAGGCCACCGAACCCCTCGAGCCCCTCAACGAATCTTCAGATGAGAACGGTACTGATCTCTCGCTCTTAGATTGCTTGCCAATTCCCTGTCACTTATTTGACGGGGATGAAAATTTTAAGTATGCTCCAAATTTAGATTCAGACTTCTTCATGCCAGAGAGTGAGTGTAAGACTAGTAGAGTATATAATGTAGTGACCAGTAATGATAGCTCGGGTATTTTACTTACAATTTTCTTTGTTTCTTTTCCTGACATAGCATACTCAATCATTTATACTATCCCATTGTTCGTGTATTTGCTTCTCTTTCAGACATGGACTCTGAGTACGTGTTCGATATATACACTGCCCTTGAGGCTCCCAAAGCTCCCTCGAGCAAAAAGAAAAGGAGCAAGCGGCATCCCGGGGAAAGCAGTAAAATGCCTCAGGCCAAGAAAGCCCGCACTGCAGGCCCCCTGGCAGATGGACCCTCCGCCAATGCAACACCACCTCCTTCTCCTCTCGAGCAGCAGACTCCCCCTGCTCCTGCTGAGTCGACACCGTCTCCACCAGCCCCAACTGACCAGACTCAGCAGGCTGGTCCTACTTCAACTGGGGGCGACATATCAAGTCACGCCTTAAGATCAGTCAAAGACAGGGTCGCAAAAATTTTGAAGCACGATCGTTGCCGAGAGGCAATGGCTTTGACTGAGACAATGGACATCGACCAGTTCCTATCCCGCGCATTGAATGAGTTTGCCAGTGTAAGTTATATTTTTCTGTGGAGACAGCCCCCTTTATACTCTACAGTCAGTCTAATCTTTGCTCTGATCGTAGGCAATTCTAACCCTTACTTCCGGTCGGCTCCGCTCGGGTGCATTCACCGAGCAGTCCAGGACTTTGGAGCAACGGCACAGTGAAGAACTCAAAGCTGTCGAAGTGAAATATGCTAAGCAGCTTGAGGCGCTGCTCGAGGAGAAGAATAAACTGGCTGCGGAGCTAAGGGAGACGCAGACTGCTCTGGATAAGGTCGTCGAGCAAAGAGACCAGTTCAAGGAGTCTAACCGCATTAACTACCCTGAGGCTAAAAAACTCGAGCAGGAGTTGGCTGTGAGTAGACAAGAGACTACAACCTTGGAGGGTCGTATCGAGAAGCTTGAACAGGCCAACGCCAGCAATTTGGAAAGGTACAAGAACGCCACGAGTAAGTGCTTTTATGACTTCTGGAAACACAACCAAGGGGCTGATTTTAGTTACCTTCCCAAGCGCGCAAGGCATGCCGAGATAGCCCACTGCGTTGCTCGACTGGCTGAAGAGGAGAGGGCAAGGGTACCTGCCTCGCCCGAAATCTCCTTGGCGACTGGCTTGGACGGGGCAGACAATGAAGCTACAGATGTCGTCAACCAGGACACCCCTCAAGATCCTGCAGCCTCGTAGTCTGCAATTTTTTTTTCTTTTAATTTTTCAAGTAAACAGCCCACAGGTCGTGATGTAAAGACACTTATTTTCCAGTTGAATATTTATTGTTGCATGGGCAGCGTTTACTTTTAATTGAACAATTACATCCGAGCAGTGACTGCTCGCTGTGTAAAAGGATACACTTTGACATTATAATATATTTGTATTTTATTACAACATCTGTTCGCATGACCGAACTTAGCATAGTACTTTAGTTTGATTTAACAAAATAAAAAATTTGAAAAATACTCTAAGTACCCTAGCATGCTTTCACTTATTTTTCTCATGTGTTTACATACCGTTCGATATGCTTTGCTTACTAGATACCTTATATTCCCCCTAAGTGATCGAGGAGCTTTAGGTCCTTGGTCACTTGCCTTGACCAAAACCTTTTTGAACAATATTGCTCTTAGCAAAATAATTAAAATTGTAATACAGCAAAACAACACACGTAATGAGAAAATACTTGTATAAAATACAATAATTGGCAAGAATGACTGGCTGCGCACAGCCCCTTATATTTCTCGTAATAAATGGACAAAACATGTATGTACGAGTGATAAAAAATATCTTATACTTATAAGCAATTAGTCACATAAAATGACCAACCCTTTTTCATAACTTGTCAAAAGTAAAATTAATACAAGCCATTCCTTTAAGAAGGATTGTTTACTAATAGTACTTGCGCAGGTGTTCTCCATTCCAATAGCGAAGAACGAGATCTCCGTTTAAGCAAGCAAGTTTGTAGGTGTCTGGGTGAAGGACTTCTTCGATTTGGTATGGCCCTTCCCAATTAGGTCCGAGTACTCCAGCAGCTTGGTCGCGGGTGTTTAGGAAAACTCTTCGAAGTATCAGATCTCCGACACTGAATTTCCTTTCTCGAACTTTAGAATTGAAAAACCAAGCGACTTTTTGCTGGTACGCAGCTACTCGGAGTTGGGCTTGCTCACGCTTCTCATCGATCGAGTCTAGGGATTCCATCAGTAGTTGGCTGTTCGAGGCCTGATCGTACGTTATTCTGCGATGCGAAAGCGGATCTAACTCAACAGGCAACATAGCCTCATATCCATAAGCTAAAAAGAATGGAGTATGGCCTGTTGCTGTTCGATGGGAAGTTCTATACGACCAAAGGACTTCAGGAAATTGTTCTAGCCACGCCCCCTTAGCTTCTTCTAGTCTTTTCTTCAGTGTATCCTTTAGCGTTTTGTTGACTGCTTCAACTTGTCCATTTGCTTGGGAATGAGCGACTGAAGAAAAGATTTTGATAATGCCATGCCGTCTGCAAAAATCCGTGAATAAATCACTGTCGAACTGGTTGCCGTTATCCGAGACGATCTTCCTTTGCAATCCATAGCGACAAACGATGTTTTTTATCACAAAATCCAGCACCTTCTTGGTTGTTATGGTTGCGAGTGGCTCAGCTTCGGCCCATTTAGTGAAGTAGTTGGCAGCAACCACAACATATTTGACGCCGCCCTTTCTTGTGGGCAAGGATCCAATTAGATCTACGCCCCAAACTGCAAACGACCATGGACTTTGCATCTGTTTAAGCTCATTGGGGGCTGCTCGTGAGATTTTGGAGAACCTCTGGCACTTGTCGCACCTCTGCACAAACTCCATCGAACCTTCGTTCATATCGGGCCAGAAGTATCCTTGCCTCAGGATCTTTTTTGACAAGCTTTGCCCCCCAACGTGGTCTCAACAAAATCTTTCGTGTACCTCTTTCATCAATTCTTTGGCCTTCTCTTTCGAAACATATCTGAGGAGTGGCATTGAGTATCCCCTTCGGTACAAGATTCCATCGACCAGGATATACCTAGAAGCCTGTCGCTGAAGGGTCCTGGCTTTGTTTCTGTTCGTTGGTAATACGCCTTGCGTCAGATACTCTATATATGGTGTCATCCACGTATCCGCCATCTGGATCACCATAGCGGTCTCCTCTGTTTGGATGCTTGGCATTGATAGCCGCTCAACCGGTACTATATTCAGAGTATCAGCATCCTTCGCTCTTGCTAATTTGGCCAAACCATCGGCATTGGAATTCTTGTCGCGAGGTACTTGCTAGAGGCTGTATTTGTCGAACTGAGCCAATAGATCTCTTATTTTGTTTAGATAGGCAACCATTGTAATGCCCCAAATTTCCTAATAGGGTTTAGGACCTTGATTAGGAGGCCGGGAGGGCCATAATTGAATTATGATGCTATTTAATGATCATATGCATGTTTATCTGAATTATATTATTATATGATGGTAAATGCATGCATATGGGTGTATTTATGATTATAAGGGTATTTTGGTAATTTGGCCACTGTGGGCGTAATTGTGTATTTTGGGTGCATGGTTGTGATTAATTAATATAGCCACATTATAAGGTGGATTGGTTCAAGCTATTCGGCATGAGACGATCATGAAATGTAAGTGTTCGATCTAGTCATAACGGGTTTAAGTTCGGGGCTCGGAGTGAGTCTCCGAGTAATTTGGTGATTAGAAGGTTGCCGGGAATTAAAGGGTAACAGGATGTGAATTATTGGTATTTGGGAATATTGAGAATAATGGGAATTGGAGGGTGTTAATTATAATTAACGAGATAGGCAGGAAAGGACAATTTTACCCTTGGGAGTCTTTAGAAGCCTTTATTTGACCTAGGGGCAAAATGGTCTTTTCACCCCTAAGATATATATCATCCTTTGTGGTTAGAAAGCTGTAGAAAATGTTAGAGAAAACAGAGCATCCTCATCTTCATTGCTTCTCTCCTTCCCGTACACCATTTCTCCTTCATCTTCCTTTCAATTTTTGAGACCAACTTGAGGTATCAAGCTAGGAGATCAAAGGTGGGGGCTTAGGACTTTGGTTCAATCATTGAAGGGGGTTTAGATCAAGCTTGAGGTAAGGAAATTCAGTCATGAAAGTTTTATATACCCTGTTTTTCCTTATGGTTTTCAGTTGAGAATTTGAGGTGTTAGTGGTGGGAATTCACAGAAGTTTTTGTGTATGTTTGAGTGGGTTTTGGTGAGGGTGAGTTGTAGATGGAGTTTAGAGGTTGAATTGGGTGTTAGGTTGATGTTTGGGACTGGTTTGAGGGATTGGTTTCCAGGAAAAACGCAAGGGAAGAAAAACAAGGGTTTGGCTGAACTAGAGGTTAGGCTGCGACAATGCCAAGGAGGGCTGCGGCCCTTGAAGGATGCTGAAGTTAGGAGCCTTTGTTTGAGGGGCGGGTCGCGGCCCTTAGTGGCTTTTTGGCCAGAAATGGTTTTTTTTGGCTCGGGGATGCAAGCCTTAGGCCTTGGGGTCGATCCTACTACCCGGTTTAGTAGTGTTTGATGTCTCGGGGGCTAGGTTTTGGTTTGGGAACCTATGTTGATCATTTTTATTAATGGTATCCTAAATTTGGTTATGAATAGGTGACCGCTAAAGGACTAAAAGTTGATCGTTCTCAAGGGTCATTCTCTTATTTGTTCTAGCTCGAATCTGAGGTAAGAAAACTGCACCCTGTGTATATATGACATGCATAGTTGTAGTTGATGCATGTTGAATGTTTATATGTGACATGCATGGATATTATTGGTGCATGTTGGATTGTTAAATATAATGCATATGATGCACGAGAAACATGTGATTAGGACATGCTTTATATATTGAGTATGATATTGTTCAGAGCTTGAGCCTCTGTGTTCGTGCATAGTCCTAATTGTACTAGTACATGTTAAGTAAGCATGCTGAATACCTTGTTTATGGATATTTGATATGTAATATATGTTTGGTGGCATGGCTTACTTGTGTGTGGTACCGACTTATTAGTCTGAATCAGCAATGGTGTTAGATCCATCTGTGAAGCTGTGATTTACTAGTCAAGTTCACAATGTGTTGAACATTGGTCGTGTTTTATTGACCTAAGAGTCAGAAATGGCATAGCGTCATGAACGCCGAGCCAAATAAAGATTAGATCTAATCGATATCAGCAAGAATGACTCATATGGGGTATTAACGCTGGACCGACCCTAAGGTCGATGAACTTATAAGCGCTTGGCTAGTCTGAGACTAGTTATTCAGAGCCAGGGCATATGGCCCCGGTGACTGTTTGTCACATGGCTAGGGAACGCTGTTCCAAAGTTATGACTCTATGGTCATGGGGGAAAGGTTATGTTGGTGACTATTCACCATACACCTATCCTATTCAACTTATGAAAGGTTCTCTTATCAGTTAAGCTCGAGTGACCCTAACGTCACATGGATAGAGGGGGCTGTACCCACGTTTGTGACTGTTGCGACTGTCACCTATTTATTGGGGCTAAGAGTCCTGGATGATTATTATGATCATTGGTTGATGTGTTATACTCAACATTATGTGGATTTGTTGCCTGTTGGAGTAGGGCGTGTGCCTTATGATCCGATGACATGTTATAACTGTTCATGAGCATATTAAGTTTTCTTGCTGAGCTTCGGCTCACGGGTGCTATGTGGTGCAGGTAAAGGCAAAAGAAAGCTGGACCATCCTTGAGTTGGAGAGCTTAGGCGATGACGTGTACATATGCAGCTGCTCGTCCGCCACGGCCGAGGTTTAAAGGAAAACTAGGGTTAAACCCTGTTTTGCCGCATAGAACGGCCTGTTGTAAATATTTTCCTGTAATAAACTCTGAAATTATATTTTGGGATCCCAACATATATATTAAACGTTCTAATGAAACATTACATCTTAACCAAGATTTTTAATCCCTAAACCGCTAATCATACTTAGTACACGATTTTGGCCAAATGACTCGATTAGCGAGTTTGGCACTGTTTACAAGGCACACTGTAACGGTCCCTGGAGTTGGGGCGTTACAACCATCTTTAAACCTCACGCCTGGTATTCTCCCATGACTTGATTCACCACTAACTGAGAATCACTGTAGATGTCAAGCACTTTTATATTCATGTCCCTGGCTAACCGCAACCCAGCGAGTAATGCTTCATACTCAGCCTCGTTGTTAGAAGCAGTGAAGTCAAACCTGATTGCGCAATGAAATCGATGCCCTTCTAGCGTTATCAATATCACTCTTGCTCCAGCATGGCACTCGTTAGAAGAACCATCTATAAATAATTTCCACGAGGGAGCTTGGTTTTGACACTCAAGCTCTCTAGGCTCTTCAATCTGCTCACCATCTGTAAGTTCAGTGAACTCTGCAATGAAGTCTGCCAGGGCTTGCCCTTTTACCGCTGCTCACGGCTAATAAGATATATCGAACTGCCCAAGTTCGACCGCCCACTTTAGCAATCTACCCGCAGCCTCTGGTTTTTGCAGGACTTGCCGTAGAGGCTGGTCGGTCAAAACCGTGATTGGGTGAGCTTGAAAGTAAGGTCGCAGCTTCCTGGAGGCCAAATTTAGGCAATAGGCTAGCTTCTCGATGGGCAGGTACCGCTGTTCTGCTCCAATTAGCCTTTTGCTCACATAGTAAACGGCCTTCTGCACGCCTTCTTCCTCCCTTACTAAAACGGCACTAGCAGCATATTATGTGCTTGCCAGGTAGATGAACAAAGTTTCTTTATCGACTGGCTTTGATAGGATGGGTGGTTGCGCCATATGAGTTTTTAATGCTTGAAAGGCCTGATCGCACTCCTCCGTCCACTCAAACTTTTTGTTGCCTCTAAGTAGATTAAAAAATGGAACGCATTTATCTGTTGACTTCGAAATGAATCTACTAAGAGTGACAATTCTCCCGGTTAAACTTTGAACATCCTTAATCTTTGCTGGAGATTTCATGTCGATCAGGGCTTTAATTTTCTCAGGATTGGCTTCAATTCCTTTCGAGTTAACTATAAATCCCAAGAAATTTCCTGATCCTACTCCGAAAGAGCATTTAAGGGGATTCAGCTTCATCTGATATTTGTTCAAGACGTTGGAGCACTCCTGCAAATCCTTTACATGCCCTTCTGCTTTCTTCGACTTGACCAGCATGTCGTCGACATAAACCTCCATGTTTGTGCCGATCAGTTCCTTAAACATGTGGTTGACTAGTCGCTGGTAAGTCGCACCAGTGTTTTTCAAACCGAAGGGAGTTGCTTTGTAACAGTAAATCCATGTATCAGTCTGAAAGCTAGTGTGATACTCATCAGGGGGATGCATACTAATCTAATTATACCTGGAGTATGCATCCATGAATGAGAGAATCTCATGCCTTGCAATGGCATCGACCAACTGGTCGATTCTTGGGAGTGGGAAACAATCTTTGGGGCAGGCTTAATTAAGGTTTGTAAAAAACACGCACGTATGCCATTTTCCATTCAGCTTGGGAACTAGCACGGGATTAGAGACCCGCGATGGATAAAACGCCGCCCTGATGAACCCATTCTCCTTTAGCTTCTTGACTTCTTCTTTTAAGGCCCTTGATCTATCTTTGTCGAGCAGCCTTCTTTTTTGTTGCAGTGGTGGAAAACTCTTGTCGATGTTTAAGACATGGCTGATGACTGCAGGGTCTATCCCGACCATGTCTTTGTGCGACCAGGCAAAGACTCCCTGGTTCCTCCTTAAAAACTCCACCAATGCTTGTTTTGTCGTTGTTTCTATGTTTTTACCGACTTTCACAACCCTGGTCGGATTTTCTTCATCTAGTTGGACCTCTTCAAGGTCCTCGATGGGTCCAATTTCTTCCTCAAAATCCCCAAAGCGAGGATCTAAATCCATATCCTCACTTTGGACAACGCCCTATTTGGTGACATTATCACCTAAGTGGGCATGAGCATCAGTTACCACTTGCAACTTTTTCCCATGAATATCTCTCGATACACCCTTCTTTGCCTTGGTGATCGAGGCATTGTAGCACTCCATCTGTAACGCCCTGGTTACCCCAAAACAGTTACGGTGAACAGTGAACCGGAAATTTGACTCGCTACCCGAGTCCTTTGGTTAAAACGTGATCTAAGTGTTATTATCAGGTTAAGGTGAAAAACCAGTAAAAATGAAAGGATAAATTTCATTAAGTAAATAAACTGCTCATGAGCCTTTCAAAATGTTTACAAGTATTTTGTAATACAAAAGAGTTGCTACTATTTCAAATTTACAGTCCCCGCCGGCCTAAGCGGCAAAAATAGGGTAAACCCCTAGTCCCTCTGAGAACTCCTTGACCGTGGCGGTCAAGCGGCCCTGTATGTACACAACATCACCCAAGCTCTCCACTCAGGTTTGGTTAAGCTTCTCCTTTCCTTTACCTGCACCACATAGCACCCATGAGTCAAGGCCTAGCAAGAAAACACAATAAAGCATGATATAATATCAACAACGATCATAATAACCATTCAGGACTATCAGTCCAAACAAATAGGTGACAATAGCCAAAAGTCACAATAATGAGCTCAGCCTCTTCTAGCCATGTGACGATAGGGTCACCAGGGCTCAACTGACGAGTGGTTCTTTCATAAGTTTGATCAGGACAGGTGCAAGGTGATTAGTCACCAACATAACCTTCCTCACGACTCTAGAGTCGAAGCTATGGACAACGTCCCTTAGCCACGTGACTAACGGTCACCGGGGTCATATACCTTGGCTATAGACATCTGGTCGTAGACCAGGCAAGCGCTTATAAATTCTTCGACCTTAAGGTCGGTCCCGCATTAATGCCATAGAGCTATTCAATGCGTGATCATTGACTTTAGAGTCGGTCCCTGACTAGTCAGTGTCTTAAACAGGCTATCAGCATTCCCTAGCATTTAATATGCAATTCACGTCCACATATAACAATCAACATGCCTCAATATCAAACCATGCATGTCATATACCTATACAGGGTGCAACTGTATTCATACACTGTTTTCTTACATCTGGTTCGAGTGAGAATTATTATATGAACGACCCCTGAGAACGATCAACCTTTAAATTCCTTGACGGTCACCTGGTCATAACCAAAATATAGGATTCATCAATAAAAATGATAACTGAGGGTCCCCAAACCAAAAACTAGCCTCCGAGACATCAAACGCTGCCCAACCGGGTACTAAGTTAAACCCCGAGGCCTAAGGTTTAAATCCCCAAGTTAAAAACATCATTTTGGTCAAAATGGCCTTAAGGGCCGTGGCCCTCCCTTGCTGCGCCGCGGCGCGCCCTCAAACAGAGAGGGCTCTCCCTCTGCCAGACACCAAGGGCCGTGGCGCACCCCTGCTGCGCCGCGGCGCCCAGCCTAGACCAGCAATACGCCCTCAAACGAACCCAGGTTTTCCCCTGTGTTCTTTTCTCTCAAACCAGCCCCTCAAACCATCTCTAATCCTCCTCCAAACATACAATTAAACCCCCAAATAACACCCATAGCTCACCCTCATCAAATCCCAATCAAACCAACATAAAAACTCCCTTTGATTCTCACTTCCCACATCAAGATTCATGAGCTAAAAACTTAAACGAAAACAGAGCAACACCTGAAATCAAAGACTAAAACTCACCTTGAAACCGGTTTTGGACCTTCCTTACAAGCTGAATCAAGCCACCAGCCCAGCCTTTAAGTTTCCCTTGGTTGAATCCCCACTTAGAACTCAAAACCTCAATGAAAGAACAAGAGGAAGGTGATGCACGGGAAGGAAGAGGAAGCACATTCTCTATTTTGTTCTGTTTAAGTCTACCACCTTCTACAGCCACTTAAGTCACATATATCCACCCCTAAAATGACCAAGTTACCCTTGTATCATCTAAAGCCTCTAAAACCATCTCAAGGGCAAAATTGGTACTTTCCGCTTATCCCGTTAATCATAATTAACGCTTCCTAATTCCCACTAATCTCAAAATCCTTAAACACCAATAATTCATATCCCGTTACCCTAAAATCCCCAGTAATGCTATAACCACTAATAACACCCCGAGACTCACCCCGAGACTCACCCCGAGCCCCGAGCTCAAACCTGTTATGACCAAACCGATAAATCATGTTTAAAGATCGTCTCATGTAGAAATACTTGAACCAATCCACATTATAATGTGGTCTCACAATATATCATTAACATGCAAACAGATATTCAATTATACCCTCAACGGGCCAAATTACCAAAACACCCCTGTAAACAAATGTGGACTCACATGCACGCATTTAACATCATATTATAATATAATTCTCATAAACATGCATAAATACATTTAATAACATAATTAAACAGTAATGGCCCTCCCGGCCTACTAATCCAGCCATTAAACCATAATAGGGAATCCGGGGCATTACAACTATCCCCTCCTTACAGAAATTTCGACCTCGAAATTTACCTGAACAGCTCGGGATACTGACTCCGCATATCTGACTCCAGCTCCCAGGTCGCCTCCTCGACCTTGCTGTTCCTCCACAATACCTTAACCAAAGGTATTGTCTTATTCCTGAGGACTTTATCTTTCTAATCAAGTATCTGAACACGCTGCTCCTCAAAGGAGAGATCTAGCTCAAGCTCCAGATCTTCATAACTCAAAACATGACTCTCATCAGATACATACCTCCGAAGAGCGGATACTTGAAACACATTATGCACGGCCGACAATGCCGGAGGCAAAGCTAGCCTGTAAGCCACTTGACCAATCCTCTCCAGGATCTCAAATGGACCTACAAACCTGGGACTCAGCTTGCCTTTCTTCCCAAACCTACAAACCTGGCTGTAGAGGTGGCGAGCGCTGGAGTGCAGGCGCCTGCTCGTTGCCACCTTGAGCCTCTCGCTGAGACCCTCCTGCGGCTCGCACATATCTTCTCAAATTTCTCTGCCTGATCAGGAAATCAATCTCGTATTTCAACTGGTTACATTCATTGGTGTCGTGCCCGTATTCGTTGTGAAAATGATAGAACTTTGTCATATCTCTCTTGGAGATATCTTTCCTTATAGCTGTGGGTTGTTTGAAAGGCATGCTTGAGCTGGTCGCCTGGTAGACTTCAGCTCAGCTTTCGACAAGGGCCGTGTAGTTGGTGAATCTTGACTCATATCGATTGCCTTTGGGGCGTTTACTCTCAGAAGCTGAGGGTTCATTGTTTGCCCGTTTTCCACCATTCCTACCATTGTCGTTCCCGTTGCCTTTGCCGTTGCCATTGGGCTTTTCCAACCCGTTGGCGGCTTTGGCGGGTTCTTCCTTGGGTCCCTTGTCTTTTGTTGGTTATTTCCCTTCCTTGGCAATCGCGTCTTCGAGCTTGATATATCGATCAGCTTGATCCAAGAACTCTTGGTTACTTCTAACCCCATGCTTTCTAAGGCTACTCTAGAGGGGCGAATGGCGCCTTACCCCAGCAGTTAGGGCCATCATCTTACCTTCATCGCCCACTGTCTTGGCTCCAGCTACTGCTCGCATGAAGCATTGGACATATTCTTTCAAGGGATCTCCCTCTTTCTGCCGTATCTCGACCAGCTGATTGGTCTCTGTGGGGTGTACACGACCTGCGTAGAACTGTTCGTAAAATTCCTTCACGAACATTTCCCAAGATACTATACTAGTAGGAAGGAACTTGAAGAACCACTCCTGAGCGGTGTCAGACAGTGTCGCAGGGAAGATCCACCAGCGGGCATCTTCCGACACTTTTGGTATGTCCATTTGTACTCAAACTTATTAACATGAGATACTGGGTCTCCGTACCCATCGAAGTTCGGCAATGTAGGCATCTTGAACTTACTGGGGGTTTTGGTCGAGGCAATCCTCTGTATAAGGGGGGTGCCCCTCCTCCTATCGTACTCGATATGGGACGTTTGTCCCCCGACCAGCAGCTGTACCGCCTGGTTCAGGGCATCAATCTTAGCCTGAACAGGTTGTGGGACTGTTGGGGCCACCGATGCCGGGGGAGCGTACTCATCATGCCTCTCATGGCGTTCGTTAAGTACGTCCCTAAGATCACCGTCTCTACGTCTCTGCTCGCTAGCTCCTAGCCGACTAAAGACGCTCAACTGCCTGGGTTGCCCCCCAGCGTTGTGGCTAGCTGGCCTATTTTCTCTAGGTGGGGGGGCTTCTACCTCCACCCCTCTCTTCATTTCTCCGGCCAGAATTTCCTCTGCCGGAATCAACTTCATTATAGCCATGGCCATCTCTTAATTGTGGTTGACAATGGCGTGACCGGCTGTTCACGCTATTTCCTCCTCGGGCTGGCATTTCCCGAGCGTCACGGGGAGGCCTGCGCTGATCGTTGGGTCCCCGTGCAATGTTATGCCATGGGGGGCCCCTGACCGCAGAGCCTGAATCGATGTTCCTTCTGTTGGTAAAAGAACGCTGCCCCCTGCTCGGTAGATTTGGCTCTTCATCCTTTGGGTGTCTAGGGCTACGGGGTGGCTGCCCTGCCCTATTCTGCCTCTGGCGCTGGGGATTGCCTCAACCAGCCTGGAATGGAGGTTGCTGCTCAGGATCCCTAGGTGGGACATCATCCTGAGCCATAGGCGGCTGCTCTGGCCTTTGAGGGCTTGTTGGCTGGAGCGGAGGGCTTGGATTGGGACCTCTTTGAGGTGGTGCGCTTGGTGGTTGATCTGGCTGGGAGGCTGGTACAGCTTGACTCCTAGCTAGTTGAATGGCTGCTTCAAGGGCGGCCATGGCATCCCTCTGCCGACAATCCATTTCCGCCTGCCGCACACTCAGCTCTTGGCGCTGGCGTTCTATTTCCCTTTGCTGCAGTGCCATCGTCTCCGCAGCATTCTCCTGATTGGCCCTCAAATTGGCCAACTCATCTTGCAACACTCCTAGCGTTGCCCTCAGTGTTTCAGAGTCTAGTTCCTCCTCATCAAACTCCAAATGTGGTTCATTCTCGGCCACATTTGGGGGAGGAGGTTGGGATGGTGCAGCGCCAGCAGCCTGTCCAGTCTTCTTGGATGTTTTCGCCATTATATTTTTTTCACAATTTTTTGTCAAACTTTCAATGAAAGCACCAGAATGTTGACCCGCGATTTGGCCTACGACACGGAGTCAAATATACGACAAAGGATAAAACGGAAATAAGAAAGATGATCTAATGGAAGAGAACAAAACACCAAGGATTTATAGTGGTTCGGCCCCAAAAGATGGTAATGACCTACGTCCACTTAGTGCTATTATTAAGATTGAATCTCAAAGCAGTGATCAAAGTACTAGGGTTCTTGAGTTTCACAAACTTTGGAAGAAATACAATAAAGCGATGGATAATTGCACTATAGCTCTCTTTTTCTCTATCTTAGCAAAAAGATTTAGGGATGAAAAGTCCCTTCCTTGAGCTATTTCATGTATATTTATAGGCTCAAAGAGAAGGTTACATATGCTAATGTGCCCTATCTTTCCTTAATAATCGCGTATCAAGATAATAATGAAGAAATATTCAATGCAGTTATTATAAGATTACAGCTTAAGAAGGAAATAAATCAGGTTATACGACCAGCCTGGTCGTATCTAAAAATTAACCCTGACGAAGCGGTGTGCTTATGGTCGATAGTCGAGCAGTACTTCTGCCGCGTGTCAACTACGTGTGAGAAATCCTTGCCACGTCATCTGCAGCCGTTTTTAGGGTAAACAATGTGCGCATCTGAGTTCTCCTATACAAATGTAAACAAAATATTTTAGAATGTGTTATTTTATAAAATTAAATTGACATCTTCACTTACATATTTGTGATGCTTAGCTGCCAATGATTTTGTGCCTTGTGTTGTTGCATACTTCATTTGTTTTCTAATTGCTTGGTTTTTAGCAGAACGAGACAAAAATCTTTCGCTCAAAAACAACTCACAAATATTCTTCCATGTCTCCTTAGTGCAATGGTCAGGTGGCTTAGAGAGGTCATTCTCCCAATCTTCTGGTCAAGCGTAATGATTTTTGAAGTGTTTATGTTTAATGTTCTTTCTCTTGCGATATCTTTCGCCTATCTCCTTATGACAGTTGCCAGAACTGACTCACGTTGTGGATGATCGTCCATATTATAGTAATACTACATTAAGAAAAAAAAATAGATGACTTTGTAAATAATGCAAATAAATAATGTAAAACATAAGATTTGTAATTTTTTACCCTCTTACGATCAAGCACTTGATCCTTAAACTGTTGAGATAAATCAGCAAAATCCAAGTAATGTCCCGGACACAAAATTGTAACTTAAGTGCCCAACATGCGAATAAAAGCTTGGTCCTCTTGCCCAACCACTTTTTTCGTCACAGGATCAAGCTCTAGATCCAATGGTTTACCGGCTTTTTTCCTTTGTTCTTCAAGAACATTATTACTAGCAAGGCCACAACCTTTTTTTCTCGTTGGCAGGGCTTTAAAATTTATTAGTTAGTAATTAGTGTCAAATTAAATTAGAGGTATATCACATTCAATTCGTATTAATAATAATTACAAAAAAACTTTATTATATTTCAATATATAGTTCTGTTACACAAATAGAAAAACTAAACAGAGTAATCATTATCATTTCCATTAGTAATCGGAGACACATTTTCATCTTCACAAAGCTCAACTAGCAATTCATCCTCTGCATCTGCGGCTTCCTCATGTTCTGGCATATCACATTCGTTGTCACCCACTTCATCAGCCCCAACATATGCAGCAGGTTGATCAGATTGCATAATCAACTCTCCGAGGTCCACAGCCAACAACAAATTTGATGAGCTTGTTTCATGTACAACATCAATAGCATTATTAACCTCATCAGAATTTTCCTTAATGTCCCAAATTTTTCGATGATTCATATCTTCTACAACTTTCCAATCATGACCTCTAAGTAGATCATCAAGATAGAAAACTTGCTTAGCTTGGCTAGCAAGTATATATGGCTCATCTTTGTACCATTCACCATTGACGTTAGGGCTGGCAATTCGTGTAAACGTGTCAGATTCGTGTCGACACGATTATGACACGACACGATTAAGGTAAACACGAACACGACACGGTTATTAAACGTGTCGAAAATACAAACACGAACACGACACGATTATTAAACAGGTCAACACGACACGAACACGATAACACGATTATGACACAATTAATCATAACTATACGAAAAAAATCATAAAACATATGTAAAGTATTCGTGTTATCGTGTCTGACACGATTATTAAATGGGTCAACACGATTATGACATGACACGATTAAGGTAAACACGAACACGACACGATTATTAAACGTGTCAAAAACTCAAACACGACACGATTATTAAACGTGTCGTGTTCGTGTTTACCTTAATCGTGTCGTGTCGTGTCATCGTGTCGTGACCCAAATTGCCACCCCTAATTGACGTTTATACTGGTGATATTATTTTCAATGATTTTTTTCTTCCTTCTTGGATTTGTATTAAACCATTTGCACCGAAATAATGCCATTGAATATGCACCAGTGAAAAATAATGTCACTACTTCTTCAAGTGTGCCGTAATAATTAAAACCTTCTATTCCGGCAACAGACACTCCACTATTCTGTGTGGTGCGCTTTTTATCTCAGTCGTGTGCAATAAATCGAACACCATTGACTATACAACCTTGGTAATAGGTTGCCAAATGATCTGACCCAGATGCTAAAACTAGCAATTCATCACCATTTTCCAAAGACCCAAGCTTGTGCAAGTCATATATCTAAATACATAAAACTGTATTAGATTCACAAAAAATATCATTAATAAAATGAAAGTTCAAAGTTCAAAGATACCTTCTTATGAAACCACGAACGAAATGTTTTCCTATGCAAACGATCATGATCACCATCTGGGTATTTTTGTCTAATCTCTTGTAGGTGTTCGGTGTTAATTAGAATAGTGTCGATTCTTGATAACAAAAAACTTATAATAACCACACATGTTCTAATTTAAAAGCGAATAAACTTACTCTAAATAAGGCTCAATTTCAGGAGAATTCTCAAGTATGAACCACTCAGCTATTTCACGAGTGTTATGATTGAGAGGCTTCAAAGTTCCCTTTGTGAGTGGACGACATTGAGATTGGAAAACTGTAAGGTTTCGTGGGATATAAGTTGCATCTTCATTTCGATCACGACGGTTAAATCTTGTTTCAATGTCTTTGAAATACATTGAACAAGAGGTCAAAGCCTCATCTGCAACATAGCCTTCGGCGATCGACTCTTCAGGGCGAGCTTTATTTCCCATGTAATTCTTCAATTTTTTCATGTACATTTCAAAAGGATACATCCACCTCATAAATACCGGGCCACCCAATATAGCTTCTTCTGGAAAATGTAATACCAAATGAATCATTTTGTCAAAAAAAGCTGGAGGAAAAATCAACTCCATCTTGCACAATATTTGAATAAGGTCATTTTGTGCTTTCTCCATATCTTTAACATTTAAAGTCCTTGAACATATTTTCCTGAAGAAATTGCACAATTCTGTAATGGTGGTCGATATAGATTTTGGAAGAAACTTGCAAACACCGAGAGAAAGTAATTGTTGCATTATCTCATGACAATCGTGTGACTTCAACCCAAGAATATTTGTATCATTCTCGGACACTTTCTTCTTCAAATTTGAACAAAAGCCATCTGGAAATCTAACTCCTTTTATAAACTAACAAAACTGTTGCCTCTGCACCAGAGTTAACACATAAGGAGCGTGAGGCTTCATCAACTTCCCGTTCTCATCTTCATAAATCCACAATGATTCTCTTATACCCATCTTTTTCAAATCATGTCTTGCATTAGTGGTGTCCTTAGATTTATCATTGTCTAAGATGGTGCCAAGGAGACTATCACACACATTCTTCTCAACATGCATGACATCTATGTTGTGTTTTAATTTGTTTGTACACCAATACTCAAGCTCGTAAAAAGATATTTTTTTCCTTCAATTACCTTCATCTACACCTCTTTTACGTTTCACACCCCCAAACTGGACGTGTTTTCCTGAAACTTGTGCTACAAGAGCATTAACTTATTCTAGTATATCCTCACAAGTAAACCATCTCAGAGGACGTCTTGTCTCAACTTCTCCATTGAACTCAGTGTCTCTTCTCATTCGATGAGTACTTGGCAAGAATCTTTTGTGACCAACATAAGATGTCTTACCGATCACTCGGATGGAAGTTGTGTCTTCATTACACGTAGGACAAGTTTTGTATCCCTGACCACTCCATCCAGAAAAACTACTGCAAGCTGTAAAATCGTTCACTGTCGACAAAAGGGCTACCCGCATCTTGAACATCATGTTGGTCGTACTATTTCTTGTATCAACTTTGTTAACCCACAGATCATTCAATCATCCACCAATGGTCTTAGAAATACATCCATGTCCTTACCTGGTGATTTTGGCCCGGGAATAAGGAGGGTCAACATGAAATAATTGTCTTTCATACATAACCAAGGTGGCAGATTATAGTTTGCCAACACCACAGGCCACATGTTGTATGCAAGGTTCATGTTGTCAAATGGATTAAATCCACCAGCAGCTAAGCCCAAACAAACATTTCTGGGATCCCTTGAAAAATCAGGATGCTTGACATCAAAGTCCTTCCATGCAGAGCCATCCACCAGGTGTCGCATCACCCCATCATCTTTTGATTTCCCGGTGTGATGCCATATCATGTGTTTCACTGTAATCCTTGAACTGTATAATCTTTTCAACCAAGGTGTCAACGGAAAGTAACGCATCACCTTGTGTGGCACTTTTTTTCCTTTCGTCATTTCAGAAGTAATCCATCTACTACTTCCGCATACTGGGCATGTCTCTTTAGATGCATGCTCATTGTAAAATAAGCAGCAATTATACTAACACACATGAATGGACTCATATCCCAACCCTAATTTTTTCAATCTCTTTTTCGCCTCGTAGTACGATCCAGGATTTTTGTTTTCCTTGGGAAAGGCAAGCTTTAACAACTTTAGCAATTCATGAAATATGTTGTTAGACACCTTCCCTCTAACTTTTAGATGAAATAACTTTGCTAAAAATTTTAGGGATGAAATCCAATTACAGTTAGGATACAACCCCGCTTCAATCTCCTCAAATAACTCGTCATAATACTGACTCTCACCAATATCCCTTTCTACTTCCTCAGTTGTCGGTAAAAGGAAGTCTTCCACAACGTGAATCATCTCATCGTCTTCATTGTCATCAACCACCACATCAGCAACAATTTCTTCCACCTCACCATGAAAAATCTACTTATCATAAGCTTAATGAAAACCCATATCGAATGCGTGTGCCCGAACAACATCCAAAGATTCGAATCTATTATTATTGCATCTCACACACGAGCACCTAATTCTTCCATCAGAATCTTTATGTTCCGACGTCATCCTTAAAAAAGCTTGCAGACCATTCCAATATTCTTGACAACCACAATTTCTCAATGTTTTCCAAGTCTTGTCAATCGCCGTCTAAAGTGTTATAAGAGTGTGTGAGTTTTAGTAATGTGAATAGGAATGGATAACAAAAAAATTTGTTATCATTTTGAAAACTTATGCAATATTATAATATCTTATGCTATTTTATGATGTTTTATTAAATAATGTTATTTATAAACAAATTAATATTTTTTCCGACACTAATTTATTATTTATTCTTAATTTTTTACAACTTTTATTAAATATAATTATCAATTTCTATATTCAACTTAATTTGTCATTTATTTAATATTAGATAATGTTATTTAATAAAAAAATCAAGTTAAATTATTTAATTAGATAATGTTATATCAAACTTTTATTATTTAATTAATTAAATTAATAAAAAAATATAATTAAAAAATAAATTATCATTTATTTAATTCTTTATTCATAATTTTTTAATTTGTAATAATAATAATAATAATTTTATAAACTAATTATTATTTAACTTTTAGACTATTTTTTTTAAATAATTAGATAAATTTTATTAATCTTTTCATTCATAATTTTATTAATAATATTTTAAACTTATCATTTATGTGTCGATATCCCTGTAATTAATGATTGTAGTCAACAACCATCAATCACAAGCATACCGGGACAGAGAAAATAAATTAACTTCTAATTAACTACTGATTAATTTTTTTAATAATTTTTAATTAATTATAATAATACTAATTAACTAAATTATATAATATTCATTATAATTCTCATTATCTTGACAACCACGATTTCTCAATGTTGTTCAAGTCTTGTCAATCACCTTCTACGATGATATAAGAGGGTATAAGAAATGGAAGAAAAAGGCAATTGTCTTAATCCTATCATTTTTAAAGTTTTATTATTTTAAATTTTTTATGATGCTTAATGAGAAGTGTTATTCCTGGACAAACTAAAGTTTTATGATATCTTATTACTTAATTAATTATTACTATATTTAACAAGAACTATTTTTTTTTATTCATGATAAAATTTATTTAAATTTATCTCATTTTTATTTATGATAATTTATTATAAAACTTTTTAAAGTTTACACATTTATTTCCTAATTAATTAATTTTGCAATAATAAAATCAATTAAATTATCCTTAATTATTACTATAGTTAATTTTAAACAAACTTAAATTATTTATTTTTAATAAATATATTTTATAATTATTCTAAAATTAAATTGTTTTTCTATTTATAATTACCAAATTAATAAATATAATTTAATAATTGTAAAATAAATTAAATTTATTTATACTAATTACATTTATATTAAACAACCATAACTTATTTACTTTTAATAATTTTAATAAATACTAAATTTTTTTATTATTATTATTAATTTTATTAATATAATTAAATTTAGTTTATAAATTACACATTAATACATTCAAAACAGTTAAACTTTGAAAGCATACCACTCAACTATAGTAGTTTAAATTATACTAATATTCTTTTGTAAAATTAAGCACTTATAATGTCAAATTTATTTGATATTTCAGCAGCAAGAACAATATAGCATTAATTCATATCTCAAAGTTTATACTTATTTTTACCATTTATACATATAATATCTTTGAAATACATTAAATTATATTATAAATATATACAATCACAGCCAGAAAATATATCGTATTAATAAATAAATAAAATTAGTATAATTTTTTTTGGCACATCATCACTATAAACAATTGGAAAAATTACAAATATATAACCTTTTTTTTTGCACGTCAACACTATACCACTGTACCATCCGAAAACGAAACAAAATAATTGGAAAAAATAAAATAAAATTGACTTACTTTGTTATTGGGAGGAGTTGTGGACCCGAATAGAGCACCCGTACGAGATTGTTCGGAAGAGTGGAGGAGTGTTGTGGCCGCATATAGGGCACCTGTATCACTGCACCACCAGAAAATAAAAAATAAATAAAAAAACGAAAGGAAAGAAAGATGAAGAGACGCAGGCAAGATCTGTAAACATACCTATTTTTTTAGAACTGTAAATTTCTTTTGTAGAAGAGAAGAGAAGAGAAGATAAGAGGTCGAAGAAGAGAAGAGAAGAGACGTGGTCGGAGAAGGAGAGGAAAAGAGATGCGAATGAGGGGCTATGCAATTTTTTTAACATATGCATAAGTATTAGCGGCGGGACCCGCCGCTATTAGTATTCTCCCGCCGCTAATAATAATATTAGCGGCAAATAGTCCACCTCTATTATAGGTGATTATCCACCGCTAATAAAACTTAAAAATAACCCCCTCAGTTTCCCGGGCATTTCATCTAGTGTATTAGCGGCAGACTATCTGCCGCTAATAATGGTAAGTCATCTGCTAATATATATTATTATATTTTTTTTAAAATAATCACACAATATTAGCGGAAGGAGACTGTAACGCCCTAAACTCCAGGGACCGTCACGGTGCACATTTTAAACAGTGCTAAGCTCGCTAACCGAGTTATTTGGCCATAATCGTGTAACTAAGTATGATTAGCGGTTTAGGATTAAAAATTTTGGTTAAGAAATAACGTTTCACTAAAAATTTTACTGTATACATTGGGATCCCAAAAATATAATTTAAAGGTTCATTACAAGAAAATATTTACAACCAGCCGATCTAAGCGGCAAAACAGGGTTTAACCCTAGTTCCTCTTTCAACCCTCGGCGGCGGTCGAGCAGCCGCATATGTACACATCATCACCTAAGCTCTCCAACTTAAGGATGGTCTAGCTTTCTTTTGCCTTTACCTGCACCACATAGCACCCGAAGCCGAAGCCCAGCAAGAAAACTCGATATGCTCATGAACAGTCATATCATGACATTAAATCATATCTGACATGCCTAGCAAATATAGCTCTATTCAAGCATGAAAATAAATTCAGATAATGCTGGGGAATCTAGGATAAGAAATCCTGCCCTTCTAATTGGATGACTATCAAGTCAATCCTAATCAAATGAGTGAATTAACACTGCTGGTTCCATTAACCATAATGAGTGACTGACAAACAAGTCACCACGGGGCTCAGCACCCACAACCATGCAAATGATGATCGTTATAATCATACAGAGCTTATATCCCTGAACATATGAGTGGATGTCACTTTGAGGTTCTGTTAAACCATAATGAGTGACTAACAAGCAAGTCACTACCGGGCTCAGTACCCATAGCCATGTGACGAAACAGTCACTTGGGCTTAATGGCAATGGCTCTAATCAAATGAGTGATTGATGGGTAAGTCACTAGCTTAAACATATGAGTGACTGATGGGTAAGTCACTAGCTTAAACATATGAGTGAGTGATGGGTAAGTCACTAGCTTAAACATATGAGTGACTGATGGGTAAGTCACTAGCTTAAACATATGAGTGAGTGATGGGTAAGTCACTAGCTTAAACAAATGAGTGACTGATGGGCAGTCACTATGGGGCTTGGCACCCATAACCATGTGACTAAACAGTCACTGGGGCTCACTGGCCCTGGCTCTAAATGACTAGCCTTTGGCTAGACAAGCGCTTTTAGTTTTCATCGAACTTGAGGTCGGTCTGGCATTAATGCTCATTTGAGTCATTCAATGCAGATGTCAATTAGATCTAATCTTTATCAGCTTGCGTTAAACACGCTAAGTCTGTTCTTGACTTTTTAGTCAATACCAGGTGACCAGTGCTCAGTACTATTGCCGAATTTGACTAGTGAGTCACAGCTTCACAGTTAATACTGACACCATTGCCAATTCTGACTAGTTAGTCAGTGCCATGCACAAGTAAGCAATGCTACCAGTTATATCATATGTAAAATATCCAGATGTAGGGCATCAACATGCTTATTTAACAATTGCTAGCATAATTATGATCATGCACAAACACGGAGACTCAAGCTCTGATCAATCTCATATTCAACATTCATGGTATTCCCTAATCACATGTTTCTCATGCATCACATTTAAACACTCGACATGCCTCAATAATAACCATGCATGTCACATATGGGTTGCAGTTTTCTTACCTTTGGTCCAAGCACAGGTTACCAATAAACAAGCCACAAGCACGATCCTGATTCCAAGCCCCTAGTGATAACCTAGTCACAACCATAAACAGTGATCGAATAAGTTCAAGTTCTAAAACCAATCCCGGACCCAAGACCTAGCCTCTGGGACATCGAATCCCACTAAACTGGGTAGTAGGAACGATCCCGAGGTCTAAGTTTTGAATTCCCCTGCTCAAAACATCAATTTGGCCAAAAATGGCATCAAGCGCCGCGACCCCCCTGACAAGCACCACGACCCTCAGGCCAAATAGAAACCTCCACCTACTTCATCAAGCCTGGGCCGCGGCGCCCAAGAATAGGGTCGTGGCCCAACCACGGACCAGCCATTTTTTTCCTGATTTTACCATTTTAAAACCTTCCAAAAACCTATCCAAACATCTCCAAACTCAAAAATCAAAGTTCCCAAACATCCCCATGAGCCAAAACCAATAAAACTCAAGCTTTAATTCGTTCAAAAACTCATCAAAACACAAAGTCCAATTCAAGCTTAAAAACTTAGAACTTAAAACTTGAATTACCTCCGATTGAGTTGTTTCCCAACTAAATCCTCCGGCTAATAAGCTTCTAATATTCCCTAGAATCGCTATGCCTCGATCCTCGCTTGAATCCGAGTCCTAGAACTCAAGTTTCCTTCAAAAATGCGATCGGGAGACGAAAGTGGAACTTAGAGGGAGAGAAAACTTAATGAACGTTCTTTTTATTTCTTAAAAGGTTACTTCAAGCTTGAGCAGCCTCAAACAAATCCTAACGCTCGGGGTCCCGAAAACGTCCCCGGGGGCAAAATAGTCAAAACCTCCAGGATTTCCCCCTGATCTTACTAACTCCCAATTTATCATCAAATACTTATTCCCACTACCCAATAACCCGGTAATGTGCTAAATACCCCTTGACTCACTCCGAGTCAAGCATAAATCCCGTTGTGACTTTCCCACTAGCTTACCTCCTAGGATCGTCTTGTGCTGAGTAACCCTAGTATAACCAAATAATATTGAAGCACCACACACATATCACCTATATGCCAAATATGCCCGAAATGGCCAAAATATGAAAATCACCCAATTAATCAAAAATGGATTCACATGCATATTTAATACACCTAAACATGCATATTATCATTAAATAGCATAATAAATCAATTATGGCCCTCCCCGCCTCCTAATCAAGGTCCTAAACCTTATTAAGAAATTTGGGGCATTATAGAGACCCTAGTTCGCTGCTAATAGCTTGTACAATACCAGTGGACTGAGTCCACCGCTAATACCTATGTCGCAAATGGCATTAATTCTTGTAGTGTGTATTGTTCTAACACCTCATGTAACTCCCAAAACTCATTTTTAATTCCATAAACATCAAATTAAACATTGAAAACAGCCGTGGGGTTTGTGGAATTTGAAATTCAAACAGTGTCTCAAACCTCTATAAATAGGAGCTTATTGCTCACTTGTAGGACACAATATTTCTATCTATTAGAGCACTTGGCTAGAAATACACCAAAATGCTTGATTATTCCAGAGAGCTATTTCCAATATTGAGAGAATCCCTTAGTGCTTGAGATAGGGAGAAATAATCTTTTAAACAAAGGTTGTAAACCTTGTTTAAGTTGGTGATCCTTAATGCTCTTCACTTTAGGTGTGTAAGTGAAAATGATTTATTTCATTGTTCTTGTTGTTTATTATTTCTTCTATTGTTCATCTTGTCATCTTTCTTCTATTTATTCCTCTTGCTATAAGAGTTGTATCCTCTTCTACCTACCTTGTTTTACTATTTCTAGTTTGTAACTTTTGTCATAGAATTGTGATTTCTTCTATTTCATCTTCTTATTTCTATATTTACTTGTATTTTTGGAATAATGTTATTGTAAATTTATTTTATCATAATTTTGTTTTTTTTATTCTCTTGCTTAGAGTTGTAATTGTCTTATCCATTAAGACAATTTTATTATCTATAACACATTAATTTTTATATGTTTGCGGATAAAATGTATAGATAAGTTATTATTTTATATAATTATTTTCTTTTATATATTTTGTTTATTTAAATGTTGTTTGGTTGAGAGTAATAATGAAAATAGCATAATAAGAATAAAAATGAAATAAGATTTAACGTGAGTAAAAAAAATATAATAATGTGTGCATTATAATGACTTTATTTTTTTCTTTTTTGGAAAGAATAGTAATTCACCAAAATAATGGAAAACTATTCTATTAAGACATAAAATGCCTTAAATTGTAAATAAACAAAAAAAAAAGTAAAATGTCACTAATCAATATTCTTTTTCATTAGTATTACTATTTGTAATGTGTTTGTAAGAATATTTATAAATAACTTAATGCATCAGCAACTAACTATAATAAATCATTATTAATTGCAATGGGTATGGGAAAATGAACCAAAGACACCAAAGTTAGAAACTTAGATAGACGTAAAGTGACTTTGCACTAGAAAAAGCTTCCTATATGTCGACCTATACTAACTTATTTGGATGTCCACACGTGTATTCCACACGTGGACATTTCAGTGTGTATATATAACTTATTCAATCTCAGGACAAATTTATTGTATAATATGGCAAAATATTCATTTAGAGGGCAATTTGCAAAAAAAGAAATGAATGGCAAAAAGTACCAAATACATCATAATTAAGGGAGTAAAGTGAAATATTTACCTTAAAAAAAGCCTACTCTAAGTAGTTGACATGTGTTAGTTAGGTCTCAGTCAGACTCAACGCACATGTCTCTAGATGGTTAGTACTGGATATCCCTTGTTCTCTTTTTCTTTGAGAAGATCCCGTTTCTCTCTAACAAAACATAATAAATAAAATAAATAATTCCATGCATTTACCTTCTTTAGCAAGAACCCATATTTATTAAAAATAAAAAAAAAATGTGTTGACACCTTCTTACAAACAATAATCATTAGTTGGAGTTGTTAAAATATATATATATATATATATCCGCAGTAGTTATTTAATTAGAAATGTTTAATTTTTTCTACAATTTATGACTAAAATAAGGTAAGCACAACGTAATAAGATATCATTCTCTAACGATTTCATCTTCTACATATATTCATGTTTGTTTAGTTTTTTTTTTTTTTTTTTTTTTTTTTTGAGCGAGTCAATTGTATTGCAAAAGAACAAAAAATACAGCAGTTGGTTCAGACTAGACAGCAACTCAACAAACTAATTACATCTCAAACATGGTGTGAAACCAAGTTAACTCATCAACACTCACTCCTAACAAACCTATGTAAAGAATTCTATTATAGGCATCCAATTTGATCATTTTAATCGTATACTGCAGTGACCAAAATACACCGTCCCAATAAGTTATATTTATAACTCTCTATATATTATAGACAAGGCCTAAAAGAACAGTCCAACACACTAACTTCTTGAATCTACTCAGCTTGCTTCTTTTGATCCATTTAAAAATGCCTTCAACTGTACAAAATTGGGTCCGAACTTTCATCCACGCCAAAATGCTTTGAACACAATGAGAACTAAAAAAACAAGCAAAGAAGAGATGACTATGAGTTTCCTCCTCCAAACCACAAATGCTACAACAAGGATCTATGCTCAAACCAAATCTTCTCATTCGATCCTTAGTTTTCAATCTCCATAAAAGACAAAGCCAAGTGAAGATTTTGTGTTTAGGAACACTTAATCTATTCCAAATATCAACATAGACAAACCTGTTTTGGTTGACAGTGAACAAAACTTTATAGATTTCAGATATGGAGTAGGAGTTTTGCTCAAAACTTTGCCTTGATATACTGCTTTTGATTTTCCCTTTAATCAGCACAACCTGCTGCCAGTACCAGCTACTATCACTAGGTGCTGTGTACTCCCGCCAATCTTGGCCTTTTAAGTAAACCGAATGAACTCATTTCACCCAAAGGTTTTCTTTGTTCATTGAGATATGCCAAACATGTTTCCCAATAGCTGCAATATTCCAGTAAACAATATTTCTCAAGCCCAGACCACCTTCAATCTTCTTCTTACACACATCTCCCCAATAAACATAACTAGGGTCATTATGCTCAGATGTACCATTCCAAAGGAAAGCTCTACATATTTGGTTAATTATTTCCAATAGGGCCTTCGAAAGGATCATAACTTGAGCCCAATAGCGATGAATAGACATCAGAACTGAGTAAGCCTGCCAGCAAAGGATGAATGTCTTGAACTCCAAATTCTAATTCCATGAATCATCTTCTCTGCTAAAACATTACACTTAGCCAAACAAATTCTTTTGGAGCATATCGGAATCCCAAGATAGCGAAAAGGAAGAGGGCTTTTGATAAACCCCGAGACTAAGAGGATTCGGTTCACTTCCTCTTCAATCATACCATGACAGTAAACCGCTGACTTACTCACATTTGCTTGTAAACCAGAAGTGTCAGAAAATCTTTTAAACCCTTGCAGCAGCAGCACTATTTATTTGTAATCTCCTCTACAAAATAGAATAACATCATCTGTGAAACACAGATGAGTTAATTTTAGTTCTTTACACCTGCGATGGAAATGAAAATCAGTCTTGCAAGCAATCTTATCTAAGGTTATTGATAAGTATTCCATACAGGTGACAAAAAGAAGAGGAGATAAAGGGTCCCCTTGTCTTAAACCCCTCTTAAACTCAAAGAAACCATGAATCGAGCCATCTAAAAGCAAGGAAAACCGAGGAGTATGCACACAATTCATAATCAGTTTCACAAACTTAATTGGAAAGTTCAACGCCACAAGCATCTCCTCTAAAAAAATCTCAATCAACAGTATCATAAGCTTTTTTAAGGTCCATTTTGATCATGCAGCTGGGGTGCACATTTTTTCGCCCATAATGACGAACTAAATCTTGACAAATCATGATATTATGAGCAATAAAACGCACATGGATGAAACCCCCCTGATTTTGAGCAATTAGGCCTGGCAAAATAGTTCGAAGCCTCTCACAAATCATTTTTGTAGTCGCTTTTTATAGCACATTGCAGCAAGAAATTGGACGGAAATCACCAACAGTGGCAGGACAATTAGATTTCAGAATACAGGTGATTGTAGTAGTATTTACCTCTTTGAGCAATTTCCCCGAATGGAGAAAGGATAAGACAACCTTGCTAATTTTAGCTCCAATAAGAACCCAATTAGATTTATAGAAGCCATTTCCATAACCATCCAGACCTGGAGCCTTCTGATTTGGAATGGAAAAAATGGCTCGCTTAACCTCTTCAGGTCTGTAATCTTGGAGGAGTAGCTATTGTTGTTCTTTAGAAACTAGAGGCCCCATGCTTATCCTAGATCTTAGCACCTTCTTTCTATTACACATTTGGGTACCTAAGAGATCTTTATAAAAGGAGAGGAAAGCCTCAGTTACCTCATCCTTAGAGTCCACCCAATTCCCATGCATATCCCGAATGGAGTAAACAATATTGTGGGATCTTCTTTGTTTCAAGCTTTGATGAAAAAGCTTCATATTATCATCACCCTCCTTAAGCCAATTAACCTTAGCCTTTTATTTCAAAAAAGCCAAGTAATTGTCCTGACATCTTCTATAATGAGCACGAGCAGCAATCTCTTCATGAACTTTCTCCACATTCAAAGGATCTGATTGAAGATAATGTTGAACCTCGTGCATATTATGTGTGTCTTGCAAAACTTGAGCATGCAGATCCCCAAAATTCTCATTATTCAGCTCTTTAAGGGTCCCTTTTAACCTTTTAAGCTTCTGGACCACTTGAAACATGGAAGTACTTGAAACATCTTGGACCCAACTTTCCTTTATTCTCTCCAGATAACCCGGAGCAGTACTCCACATATCAAAAAAGTGAAAAAAGGCTTTTTCCCTCCATCAACTCCGGGTAGACTAACAGGAGAGCAGGGTTGTGATCAAACTCTCCTTCTGGTAAGAAAACAACTTCAACAGTAGGATATAGGGACATCCAATCAGAATTTGACACAACTCGATCTAATTTTGCATAAACGCTGTCATCTCCACCTTGCTTGTTATTCCAGGTATAGAAATTACAAGTGCATTTAATATCACTAAGTTCACAAAATTCCATGCAATCTTTGAAATCCGAGCAACCCGATTTATGACCCCTCACAGTAATTATTTCCTCTCCATAGAAAATTGCATTGAAATCCCCCTTCATAATCCAAGGACCAACCATATTCATTTTTAAACTTTTCAAAGTATCCCTTAAGCTCATTCTCTCACTAGCATTATTGAAGGCATAAACAAAAGTAGCATGAAAACCTGGCTTTCTCTTCGGTTGAACATAACAGTGAATGGTTTGATCAGTGCACAATAGAACATTAACATCAAACGACTCCTGCTTCCAAGCTAAAATAATTTGGCCTCCAGGATGCCAAGCTAAATTAGATGTGAAGCACCAACCCTGAAACAACTTCAAGTATAACTGCCCAAGCCTTGGTCCTGTAATCTTTGTCTCTAGTAAGCAAATCAAACCTAACTTCTTATTACAGAGGAAATTATGAACCTCCTGCTGTTTCTGCAACTTATTAATTCCCCTCACATTCCAACTTAAAAGTTTATACATAGGGTTCCAGAGGCACTCCCCCTCCCACCGTATTAGCACTCATGTCACAAAGAATTTGACCAAACTGTAACTCCTCCTCATTATCATTTAGAATTCCAAAAGTATTCTCAACATTTACAGGAATCACCTCCTTTTGAGTAACTTTCCTAGTTGTATGTACAACTTCGAAACCTACCTTATCTATGACTTGTTTCCCTGTTCCGAAGGAAATAGCATTCTCCAGAACTGGGTCTTTCGAAACTCCCAGCCTTGTTGCATTTTCCTTGCTCTGTTCAAACTTCCCATAAGCCTCAGTTGTTGTGACTATGTTCTTAGGCTACCAAATTGCTTTGTGCTTCACCTGGTCTGTTGCCTGCTGTTGATTTCGACACTCAGATTCTTCATGCCTCATCCTTTTACATATCGAACAAATTGTCGGCTTCCATTCATAGTGAATGTCCAGGCGTATCACTTCAGCTTTTTCATTCACAAAACTAATAGGTTTCAAAAAGTCCTGATTCAAATTTACCTCCACCATCACTCTAGAAAACTGTAGTCGATCCCTATTCTCCTGGATTGGAGGATTTTTACCTAAAACCCATCAAACCATTGATGAATAATTCCATAAATTTACCTCCTCTTCTATGTCTTCTTCCTCAATTTTCACATAACCACCACTAGGCCCAGACTCCTGAGAAACCTCCAAAATAGGCTCCTCTGAATCCACCCTAACCTCATCCAAAATTGTATGAAAAATACGAGGGGAAATAGGTGTTCTAATTGTACCTTTTGATTTCGCAGCTTTGGTCATCAAATTGGAGAAATTTCGACGAATCTCTGAACGCCTTTGCAACAACCTTTCAGTCACCTGAGGAGTGAGATTATTTTCTTCATGAATCTCATCTGGTTCACTATCAGAGAAATCGATCGCCTCCATTCCCAGCAACTCATCCATAGATTTCATTTTTTTTCCCACATTAGATGATGTCGGTCCTTTCTACCGAATCACCCTTCGTCCTCACTGGACTGCTCTTCTTCCTCACCGGAATTCGCTTTCTCCCCCTCCTTGCCATAGCCGCGACTCCAGCTGTAAGATAGAGAAAAAAAATGTTTGTTTAGTTTTATTTAAATAACTTACTAATTTTTTTATTAAGTTTTTATGATTGTCATATAATTTAAATAAATAAACAATATTATATTGTTGACCCTCGATTTGGCCAATGACACGGAGTCAAAGAATAACATAAACATATTAAAAGAAAAATTAAACTAAAACATTGGTTATGATTTTTTTTTTAAAATAATACGATAATCTTTTAGATCACAAACTACCATGTTTAAGGTACAAAACATTCATGATATTATTTAAATCACACATTCATGATTGGAGAAGAAACTTGTTTATTCTTGATAGAAGATAAATATTATTCTAATTTCTTGTTTAGTTACACAGTTATACTATTTGTGTACATATGACACTTATATATAATGTATTTATTATTTATTATATGTTATTGTAATAATAATATTTTATAACATTTGAATTTCCATTTTTTGACCCACGAATTGGTCAACGACACTGAGTCAAATAAAAGATAAAAAAATAAGAACTGATGCTACGACTAAAATAGTCATTTGTGACATTTCCTAACTGCAACAATTAATTTTTTGCCTCAGTTTTGAAACTGACGCAAAATCTCATGACGCAAACCAACCTGACATTTGCGTCAGTGCCCAACTGTCACAAACGTGGCATTTGTGGTAGTTTTCCACTGAAGCAAATGCTCGTTTGCGTCAGTGAAAAACTGCCACAAATGCTATATTAAAAAAATATATGCTATGAACCCTGACCCCGTGTACCCAACTCCCAGCCACCCTATGCGACCCCAGCCCCCGTGTACCCAGTTCCCAGCCACCCCCCACAACCCCCGCGACCCCTCACCCACCCCCATGACCCTGCGAACCCAGTCCTTGCCACCACCTGCGACCCCATGACACCCCCACGACCCCTGCAAGAGGCTCCTGCAAAATGAAACCCAATCAGAGAAAAAAAATCAAGAGGAGAGTTTTTGGGTTTTGGTTTTTCGAACAATAATCTTCAAAATTAAAAATCTATAGAAAAAATTCAAAAAAAAAAACTATGTATAAGGTTCATAAACATATTATATTCATCAATTTAACCTTAAAATTAAAAAAAAATGAAAAAAAAACTCACCAAAATGGGTCAAGAATGACGAAGGCGTCGCTGGTGGTTAAGAGAAAACCTAAGTTTTCGAATTTGGGAGAATGAGGGGCTAAGGGATGATGGCTGGGATTTATTACTAGGCGGACCGTTTGCGTTAGTACAAAACTGACGGTAACGACTTGTTTACGAAAATATTGACGTTAACAACGTCAGTTGGCCACTGGCACAAACTTCGCCAATTAATAGTGTCAGTGTTAACAAAGATGCAAATTCCCCTGCATTTGTGGTAGAGCTCAACTTCCACAAATGTTGATTCTCGGTCAACAACGTCAGTCAATGGAGTTGACTGACACAAAATGGGTGTTTTGGTGTAGTGTGAACTCGATAATAATAAATGACACACTAATTTATAATGGTTCAGCCCCGATAGTCGGTAATAACCAACATCCACTTAGTATTATTATTTATGTAAGGTTCCAAAAACCTGCGATCAAATGAATTGAATCAACTGAGTTTCACAAGGTAAGGGAGATGATACAAGAACATGTATAATAGCACCCGAATCTTATGAATTCTCTCAAATAAAGAATTACAGCGTAAAAAGGCTCAAGCATGTACATTTATGAGCCATGGGCCTCACACAATTTGCGTAACAAACAAGAATAAAATAATACAAAGTAACCGATTATAACATAAATGTAACGACCCAAAAATTACTAATAAGGCTTAAGGGCCTTGATTAGTGTACCGGGAGGGCACAATTGGAGGTTATGTGAATCTATGGTGCAAATGCATGCTTATATGATTATTTGGATTAATGTGATGCATGACTATGTGTATTAGTATGCATGTAGGCCCTGATTAGG
Source organism: Humulus lupulus (assembly GCF_963169125.1). Classification (NCBI taxonomy): domain Eukaryota; kingdom Viridiplantae; phylum Streptophyta; class Magnoliopsida; order Rosales; family Cannabaceae; genus Humulus; species Humulus lupulus. Next base: position 16,424,437 of record NC_084801.1, on the reverse strand, counting down.
TTATAAGGGCATATTCGTAATTTTGGCCCATTGAGGGCATAAATGTAAATATATGTGATAAAATGTTGAGACCACATTATTATGTGGATATATTTGTAGCTTGTGACTCAAGGCGATCCTAGCAAGCAGTTTAGCGGGAAGGTCACAACAGGGATTTATACCCGGCTCGGGGTGAGCCTGGGATATATCTGAGAATTTGGAGAATATATTGGAGACTATTTGATATTGAGAAATATAATTTGTGATTAGTTAGGTATCGGGAAGTAAGCGGTAAATATTAAAGACACTCGAGGAATTAGCGGGAATTTGGAGTAATGACCAAAATGCCCCTAGAGTGATTAAAAGGTTTAGTTATTATTGGGAGGGCAAGGTGGTCATTTGGCTTACTATAGGATAGGTTATATTATGCTTTATGGCTTTAGTGGGAGTTGTAGATAGACTCAGAAGCTAAAGGAAAAGAAAAGAAGAAGGAAGGAAGGAAAGAAAAACAGAACACTTGGAGCTATCACTTTCTCTCTCTCGGTTGGGTCATCTCTTCACCATTTTTAGAGGAATTTGAAGCTGTAAATTCCGAGGGAGTCACAACTAAGCTTTGGAACCTTGATCCTTGAAGAAGTTGTAGAGGGTTAGCTGGGATTAACCATCAAATTAAGGTAAGGCTTAAAGAGTTTAGTCTGAGTTTTTGCTGGTTTTTATGAGTTATGTTTGAATTGAGTTTTGAATGGGAATTCTAGGGAGTTAAGCTTGAAGAATTGAGGAGCTAAAGGCTGGAGGGAGGCTAAGGGTAACCCAAGGTCGAATTCCCAATTTGAGGTAAGAAATTCTGAGCTTGAAAACTTGAATTTCTAGGTTGTTCTAGTTTTCTGGTTGAGTTCTTGAGTCTTGGAGTGAAATCTTGTTTTCTTTGTTTAAAGGTGCATGTGGCTAAGGTTTGTGTTGTTGGGACATTTGGGATGAGGTGTAGTGATTGGTAGGCTTGCTTTGAAGTATAGATGAGGTTTGGAAGGGTTCCAAAGGGTTTTGGCTCGAGAAAATCGAAGAAGGAAAAAACAGGGTATTGCTGGTTTGTGACTAGCGCTGTAGCGCTAGCCTTTGGGCACTACAGTGCTAGGCTTGGGTTTCCTGGTGCTTTTGGAATTGTTAGCATCTTCTATTCAAGATAAAGAGTTTAAATGCCCGGTTACAAGACAGGACAATGTCTTCAGAAATTGATCTATGATCTGGTTATTACCAGCTGGGGATCAAGGAAAGAGACATTTCAGGAATCACAACTTATACCGGGTAGGGTGTGATGAATTGGTAACAAAGGTTCTTAGTTGATTCAAGTGTCAGTAACTCAGGTAAGTTCTATAAGCAGAAGATATAGGAACAGCACGGACAAATCTCCTTCAAGGTTTATGGATGGTATGATGGACTACTCCCAGTCAGAGCTAGAAAGCGAACGACTACTACACTGAAGATGTTAGTATTAAGGAAGCAGGGTCACAGGTGAAGCTCCATGAAGTGTCAGTTTGGTCTCGCCAGGGATATTCAGAATAATGCTACAAGAAGAAGAGTGAACATGTATGAAGAGATTTGACCTGAAGCCATAGAGAAGCTACTTAAGAACGTTAGAAGGATAGGGAGCACAACAAGACTGATAAACACGTCATCTACAACATAAGTGCCTTCGCAGACAACTACACCAAAAATTAGAGGAACAGCAAAAACTTGAAGTTAGACTGAATGGATAGTGTTAGATCAAAAGTTCAAAAGACAGAGTAGGAATTGATTAGCGCTTGGTGATGTAGGAATATGCGTGTTATAGTGGGATATATAATTGCAGTATAAAGGACCTAACTCTTAATGAAGATATGAAACTGTGAGGGGTGCATCATAGGTTGGGGGCACACCCAGGCTCAGACCGATGGGAGGATGAATCAAGTCTCGCGGACGATAAAATGGGAACATGGTCAATTTACTTTGTGTAATAGGTGGACAGTGTATGCATAGCGAAAGGTAATGAGTGTTTGGTCATTTGTAAGAAAGATAACGTTGAGACCTAGATTTAGTGAAATGTAATGAATGGGTGGATGATTGGTGTTAAGAATCCTCGACTGTGCGAGGAAAAAGATCTAAATGGAGGCAGATCTCTTACCTGGGAGGTGTGTGTCAGTCAAAATAACGCCACAGATTGTAACGGAGTGGACAAGGTAACGACTGAAATTGGTATAGCGTTAGTATATGGTGATGAACAGGTGTGTATTCTTTGGACTATGGAATCCAAAGTGCTGGCTTTGGTGGAAATAGGGAAGAACCCTGATAAGGTATTACAAGTTCAGATATCAAGATCAGATGAATGATCCGATGGGAGTTTGACGTAGAAATGAGAATTCTGAATGGATATCATTCCTCCTCCTAGGGTGTGTTGTACCGGGGGGGATTGAGTGGGTGATAGAATCTAGTACACTTGGATATTAGAAGGTAAAGGGATATGGTGGTGTATCATAGGAATAAACCGCATTAGACTATAAGTAAGGTGTTAGGACAGAGAAAAGTTTTAACTCAGTTGAATGAGTTAATGTAATTGGTTCAGGTGAACTGGTAATAGGATAGAACGTTGACGATACTGGAATGAGACCCTATAGTTTTCCAAGTCTTGGAAAGGAACTGGAGAACGAAGAGAACAACATGGGAACCAAGAATTATTGGTTGATTACTGATGGAATGGAAATCTGAAAGCTTAACAGTTATCTTAAGAAATTAAGCGTGGAGTAGGCAAATGCTTGAGATATTAAGGAAGGTGTAGTCCTTGATGAGTTAGTCACGATGATGAAAACCAGATTACAATTAAGGTGACATAATATAAGACATGGTAAGATGAGAAGTAAGAGGTACTATGCGAAGTAAAGAAATGAAAGACAGTGGATACTACGGTTTAGTGTTGATTCAAATGGAAAAACCAAAGAGGTTGTGGGAATTCTTAAGGCAGAAGTGTCTGCCTATCCAAGAGGGACATAAAAACTTGTAAATTGTCAATTTCGGAATACAAAGACCCGGGATGAGATATTTGTATCTCTCCAAGTAAGTGTAGAAAAGGAAAAGTATGATATTCAGTGAAAGAAAGGGGAAGCTTTGACTCCCGACTCGGCAGAAATTTTGAAGTTGTACCAAGGGTTAGGCCGGAGGGGCCTATAAACTAGCTCCACCCTGGTAGGGGTGTTGACTTATAGGTATCTCTGGTATCAAGAATAAGACAATGAAGTGATCGTTGTGAACTAAGCAGACCCTGAAGTGTCAGCATGATTGTGGTGCAAGTGGGGGATTAACGAAAGTATGGCTATCAGACAAGATTTTGTAGAACAAGATTGTTACTCTCGTAAGCGTGTTATCAAGGAGTAAAGTAAAGGCGTTGATCCTTGGGAATTATGGTCAGAGGTATGAGGTTTACTGTCTGATGTGTTTGAATAAATTTCGAGGACGAAATTATTATAAGGAGTGGATAGTTGTAACGACCCAAAAATTACTAATAAGGCTTAAGGGCCTTGATTAGAGTGTCGGGAGGGCACAATTGGAGGTTATGTGAATCTATGGTGCAAATGCATGCTTATATGATTATTTGGATTAATGTGATGCATGACTATGTATATTAGTATGCATGTAGGCCCTGATTAGGTGATAAGGGCATATTCGTAATTTTGGCCCATTGAGGGCATAAATGTAAATATATGTGATAAAATGTTGAGACCATATTATTGTGTGGATATATTTGTAGCTTGTGACTCGAGGCGATCCTAGCAAGCGGTTAAGCGGGAAGGTCACAGCGGGGATTTATACCCGGCTCGGGGTGAGCCTGGGGATATATCTGAGAATTTGGAGACTATTTGATATTGAGAAATATAATTGGTGATTAGTTAGGTATCGGGAAGTAAGCAGTAAATATTAAAGACACTAGAGGAACTAGCGGGAATTGGGAGTAATGACCAAAATGCCCCTAGAGTGATTAAAAGGTTTAGTTATTATTGGGAGGGCAAGGTGGTCATTTGGCTTACTAAAGGATAGGTTATATTATGCTTTATGGCTTTAGTGGGAGTTGTAGATAGACTCAGAAGTTAAAGGAAAAGAAAAGAAGAAGGAAGGAAGGAAAGAAAAACAGAACACTTGGAGCTATCACTTTCTCTCTCTCGGTTGGGTTATCTCTTCACCATTTTTAGAGGAATTTGAAGCTGTAAATTCCGAGGGAGTCACAGCTAAGCTTTGGAACCTTGATCCTTGAAGAAGTTTTAGAGGGTTAGCTGGGATTAACCATCAAATTAAGGTAAGGCTTAAAGAGTTTAGTCTGAGTTTGTGCTGGTTTTGATGAGTTATGTTTGAATTGAGTTTTGAATGGGAATTCTAGGGAGTTAAGCTTGAAGAATTGAGGAGCTAAAGGTTGGAGGGAGGCTAAGGGTAACCCAAGGTCGATTCCCAATTTGAGGTAAGATATTCTGAGCTTGAAAACTTGAATTTCTGGGTTATTCTAGTTTTCTGGTTGAGTTCTTGAGTCTTGGAGTCAAATCTTGTTTTCTTTGTTTTAAGGTGCATGTGGCCTAGTTTTGGGTTGTTGGGCCATTTGGGATGAGGTGTAAGGATTGGTAGGCTTGCTTTGAAGTATAGATGAGGCTTGGAAGGGTTCCAAGGGGTTTTGGCTCGAGAAAATTGAAGAAGGAAAAAACAGGGTATTGTTGGTCTATGACTAGTGCTGTAGCGCTAGCCTTTGGGCGCTACAGCGCTAGGCTTGGGTTTCCTGGTGCTTTTGGTTCTGTTTGTAGTGCTATAGCGCCCTCTTTGTAGCACTGTAGCGCTACCCTGTTTCCAGAAGAGGGTTTTTGGGTTATTTCTTAGGGTTTTCGCCGGGGGCACGGGGTTTGATTCCACCACCCTATTTGGTGGAATTAGGGCTTCCCGAGGGCTCGGGATGGATCCTGAGGTTGGATTTTGAAATTGATGTTTAGTGATGATTCTAATTTATGTCTGTGACTAGGTGAATTCTGGGGCTCAGAAGGGATCGTGCTTGAGGGTTATTCTCAATGAATAAAGCTAACAGAATCAAAGGTAAGAAAACTGCACCCGGTTATGTGTTTGTGATGGGACTAAGAGCTCCCTATATCTGTATAATGTCATAGATGGTATTATGCCATGGGACATGTGGTAAACGGCCTAAGGGTGCCGTAAATAATACTTGCGCACAGGGCGCAGCTCGGCCAATGGTAGCTGAGGACAGCTTAATATTCACTGAGCTCGGTTTAAGCGGGCTGGAGTCAGTGGGATAAACAGAGGGTGCAGCCTAAGGGCGTTAACCCTGGTTATCATATGTGGTTTGGTTATTAATATGAAATGATGCACTTAGTATGTTGAATACATGATTAATGTGAATATCTGGAATGTTGAGTATATGAGTATATTGTATGAGTTATCTGGTTACCTATTTGATGATTATGATCTGTTATTGTGTTTTCTTACTGGGCCTTGGCTCACGGGTACTACGTGGTGCAGGTAAAGGCAAGAGCAAGGTGGACCAGGCCTGAGATGGAGAGCTTTGGGGCTGAATGTACATAGTCAGCTGATCGGCTGCCACAACCGAGGAGTGATACAGGACGGGGAGAACCTAAATGTCTATTTTGCCCTTAGAGTGGCTAGTAGCAGTACATTTGTTCTGAATTTTGTAAATTGTCTTTTATCTTTACTACTTTTGGGATCCCATGTAAAAATGTTTGATTATAAGAAATAAAACTTTTGAGACCGAAATCTTTTAACCCTAGTACAACTTTAGTTATTATAACACGTTTCTAACCAAATAACTTGATTAGCAAGTCTCGCACATTTGTAAACACACAGCATAATGATCTTGGCTATCCAGGGCGCTACAATAAATATCTCAGTTTTAACTGATTTTGAGCTTTTGTCGCATTTCCTCAAGAAGCTCTGGTCGTATCATTTGACCAACTTACTGTATCAGCTTCTCCATCTTGCTTCTGAACTTGTTCTGAACAACAAATCCCATTTTCTACCTGGTCGAGGGTTGACCTATCTTCCATTAATGAGTTGTTATGTGTCTTCCACGTGCCCCATTTTATGCCACATCATCATGCTAATTTTTTGGAAAACATTCGCCCCCAAGTTTGTTATGATGCGATCAACATCAAATAAACTTATCCGATCAGCAATGTGTAACTTGTCACTTCAGTTGTACTTTTATTTCCTTGAAAAAGTAAATAATCATGATTTTACAATTTCCAAGAGAAATACTAACGGTTTTCGGATCATGGCTTTTCACTTAACCTACTCAAATATATATAGAGCCATTCACTTCCCTTTCCACTTTTCACCTAATTTTCTCTCTCTTCAAGAACACTCTAGTTTTCTAAGCAAAACTCAGCCAATTCGAGATGGTCCAAGTAATTTCTGAGCAATTTCTTTGGTAATCTTCACTTCAAGTAAGTGGTCAACCAACTTCATTTTATTTTTTGGTAACTTTTTTTTTCATTTTTACTATGATTTCGCATTTTGTAACTGTTATTTAGAAGTTCTTGGTATTGTTATTGAGAACAACTGTTGACGCGGTTTTTTGCCAACAGGGGATTAAGAAATCTGATTAGGGAAATTAAGCTTGAAAATAAACCGTAAATATAAACAAATTTTTTTTACGTGATTTAGTAGTCAAAATCTACCTAGTTTATGTGTAACGACCCAAATTTGCTAATAAGGCATATGGCCTTGATTAGCGTGCCTGGAGGGCAATATGCGAATTATTGTTTAATATGTGGATTTGTGTGAATATGTGATTAGTAATGCATGTTTAGGTGAATTAAATATACATGCGGGCCTCGTCTGGTTATTAGGGGCATGATTGTAATTTTAGCCCATTGAGGGTATAAATGTGATAATTGTGATATACTTGCGATATATCTGTGTTGCACGATCCGAGACAGTCCTAGGGAGCAGTTAGGTAGAAAGTCACAACGGGGTCGAAAATCCGATTCGGGGCGAGTTGATGGGTATTTTGGGTGTTAGTCATTTTAAGGGATTATCGGGTTATGGAAATAAATATTCAGAGATATATTTGAGGTTAGCATGCCTAGGAGGGAATATTGGGGAAATTTACCATTTTGCCCTCGGGGATGTTTTTTTTGGTACCCCGAGCCTTGAGGTAACCTTATAGACTTAAGTTAAATAAAAAAAAACACAGAACCATTTGGAACTCTCTAAACCGACCCACACCCTCTCCCTCACTCTGTTTCCCTTCTACTTTTGGAACCTTAGTGCCATCTTGGATGTTCTACTTGTGACATCTTGGAGGTTCTACTTGTGAAAACCAATTGGAAGCTAGGAATCAAGCTGGAGCTTTGGAGGCTAGGAGCTTGGGGCTTAGGAGATCAACTCAGAGACTCAATTCAACAAAGGGTAAGTTTTAAATTATAAGGATTGTGTTTGGAATTTCTGCTGGTTTTCTTAGAATATGCATGTGTGTTGGGTGAAGAATTGAATTTGAGTTTGAGGAGGTTTTTGGCTTAAGTTCTAGTTGGGTTTTGTTATTGAATCTATAGTATGACCTCTGTGATAATTAGTTTGGATTGTTGGCTTGATTCTGGGGATAATTGGATTGGTTTTTGAGGTGAAAATGGTGAGTTTTTCTGGGCTCGAGGGGTCGGGCCACGATGCTGTTCTTGCTGAGCCGCGGCCCTTTAGAACTTGGGGCGCCTGGAATTGAAGGCGCGCCACGGTGCCCTTCAGGAAGGGTCGCGGAGCGTGTGGGCTATTTTGAGGCAGGACCTCGGGTTGAGCTAGGGGTCGCGGCATGAGTCCCTAGGGCCGCATCGCTTAGTGCATTTTTTGGGATTTTAAGAGGTTTTAGGCTTGGGAATTCAATAGCTAAGGCTCGGAATGGATTTTATCACCCGGATTGATAGAATTCAATGTCCCAGATATTAGAATTATGGCTCAAAGTTATTTAATGGATTAGAGTTTGATGGGTGGATATTGTTAATGCGTTGTGATTAGGGCTTCGGTGAGGCTCGGACTAGGGAACTGTGCTCGGGACATCGGTGCCTTGAAAGCTCAGGACACAGGTAAGAAAACTACTGTTCCCATAGAGCTTGTGTTGCAGGGCTCGACCCTATACGATTGTGTTGCAGGGCGTGACCCTTTGATTGAATTTATATGCGTTTAAATATCTATTTAGTTATATTATGTGTGTATATAAATGATGGAATGGCGATGGTCGGGAATGGCAAAGGTTGGGAACGGCAAGGGGTCGGGAGCAGCGTTTAGCATGCGGAGTGCGAGTTGCCAGGGCGAGATCCTAAAGGATACCTGGGATATCCTTACGATATAGACCGTGAACCCAGGGCCTAGTAAAGCGCCTGGGATGGCATGGTCGTGCATGTATAACCTGGTGATGGCATGTTTATATGTTAAGTGTTGTTATGCATATGTTATCTGCTTGTGAGGGTTTTCTTGCTGGGCTTCGGCTCACGAGTGCTCTGTGGTGCAGGTAAAGGCAAGGAGAAAGTCGATCAACCTTGAGTATGGTGAGCGTGACGAGTGTCCCGTACATGTCTGGTCTGTCTGGCTGCCACGGCCAGGGGTGTTTTTGGGAGATGATTGTACTTAACTTGAATTTTGTCATTTAGTCAACTCTGGTTATATTTTGAGTTGTAAATATTTCTAAATAATGTTTTTGGGATCCCAAATGTTAAACGTTTTATAATTTTCAATGAAAGGTTTATTCTCAAGTTTATGTCTCTGGTTACAATTTAATTACACTTTTGTCCTAAAACCTCGATTAGCGAGTTAATTGCACATTCTAAACTCACTTGGTAACGGCTCTAAGGCAGTAGGGCGTTACAACTTGGTATCAGAGCGAGCCAAGGTTTATGGTTTCTAGAGAATGACCGAACATGTACCCTCGCTGTCAGTGGCAAGCTCGACTCAGGGTTGGTTGGTAATAATTGAATTGTATGTCTGATTATGTGTTTAAATGCCCGGTTTGCCTGCTTTTTCCATATAAAGCATGATGAATGATTTAATGTATGCATGATGTTAGGGCATGGCCCATTGTGTGTGATATGTTATCAGTGTGTTATGTGGATTGTTGCTCATGGTTGACTGATGAGATTGGGAGGTGGTTTTGGATGTTGTTATCATGCCTGATGAGCGGCGTCATTGATTGCAGGCATATTTGTTAAGATGCCTTGATAATCATCTAGACTCCGCGGCAGTTGGGCCGAAGATGATAACCAAGGTCAGGACCCTCCACTTGCCCCACAGAATTGGCAACTGATGTTTGTTGAAATGGAAGCAAGGCTGCAACGTACAGAAGAAGAAACTCGACAGTTGAGTTTCCAGTCCAACAGGTTGTGGCGCCAGTGCCGGTTCAATCTGTTGTGGAAAATAGGTGGGAACCCTTATATGAGAGATTCAAGAAACAACATCCTCCTACCTTTGAGGGTGGACCAGACCCACTGCGAGTAGGGGTGGCAATTCGTGTAAACGTGTCAGATTCGTGTCGACACGATTATGACACGACACGATTAAGGTAAACACGAACACGACACGATTATTAAACGGGTCAACACGACACGAACACGATAACACGATTATGACACGATTATGACACGATTAATCATAATTATACAAAAAAAATCATAAGACCTATGTAAAGTATTCGTGTTATCGTGTTTGACACGATTATGACACGACGCGATTATTAAATGGGTCGACACGATTATGACACGACACGATTAAGGTAAACACGAACACGACACGATTATTAAACGTGTCAAAAACTCAAACACGAACACGACACAATTATTAAACGTGTCGTGTTCGTGTTTACCTTAATCGTGTCGTGTCGTGTCATCGTGTCGTGACCCAAATTGCCACCCCTAACTGCAAGCAGAGCAGTGGATGAATATGATCTCCTCTATTCTTGATTTTATGAGGGTTGAGGGAAACGAAAGGGTAGCTTGTGCAAGCTACATGTTCAGAGAGGATGCCTGCATCTGGGGGAATGTAGTAGTTTAGAGGAGAGATATGACAATTATGACCTAGGAAAAGTTCAGGAACATTTTCAACGAGAAGTATTATAGTGTCGCAGTCCAAGTTGCGAAGGTTGATGAGTTTATCAACCTAACTCAAAACTGGTTGACCGTGACAGAGTATGCTCTGAAATTTGATCGATTGGAAAAGTTTGTGCCAGATTTAGTGCCGAAGGATGTGGCAAGAAGAGATAGGTTCGTACTGGGATTGAATGTTATGATCGCCCTTGATGTGAAGATCACCTTGGATCCAGAGACTACTACCTACGCTCAGATTGTAGACAAGGACCTTACAGCTGAGGGGGCCGAGGACCAGATTTGGAGAGAGAGTGCTATCAGGCACAATGCCAAGAGGACAGTGCCTCCTTTTATTGGATCTAGTCAGGGTAGTGCCTCCAGTGAGCAGAAGAGGAAAGCCCCAGATTCCTTTGTTCTTCCCAGTTCAGATAGGAGGGCACAAGGTGGTTTTAGTGGCCGTCAGGACGGAAGTGACAACTGGAGGAGTTTCCTAGTGTGTCCTCGGTGCAGAAGACGACATCAGGGTGAGTGCAGGATTAGGGCCTACTTTATCTGTGGGAGTGCCAATCACTTGAAGAAGGACTGCCCACAAGTCAGGAGAGAGGAGCCAAAGCAGGGTGACGGTCTCGCTCCTGCCAGGGTGTTCACCTTGACTCAGACGGAGGCAAAGGCTAGCCCCTCAGTTGTGACAGGTCAAATCTCTAGTGCTGGTTCTTCTTATACTGCATTGTTTGATTCCAGGGCTACCCATTCGTTTGTGTCTGCTAGAGTGATAGATCAACCGTGTAGACCTAGTGTTCTGTATGCTAGGGGTTTTCAAACTTTTTTGCCGACTGGGGAACTGGTAGCTCTAGGAGGTGGATTAGAGCTTTCCCAGTAGAGGTAGATGGTAGGGAATTGTTTGCTGATCTGATTGAGCTTGCGATGGATGACTTCGATGTGATCCTAGGAATGGATTGGCTATCAAAGTATTGAGCGACAATTGACTGCAAGTGCAGGATGGTGACTTTTGAACCAGAAGGGGAGGTACCCTTTGTATTTGTAGGAACGGCTAGTGGACCGCGGGTACCTATGATTTCAGCATTGAAGGCTAGAGACCTGATGAAGGAAGGTTGCATAGGATTCCTAACTAGTGTTGTGGATATCTCTAAGGTTGTGTCGGTTGGACCGGGGGAGACCAGTCTGGTATCCGAGTTTCCAGATCTATTTTCAACAAATTTGTCAGGGCTGTCGCCGCAGCGAGAGATTGATTTTTTTATATAGTTGGTACCAGTAGTGGAGTCGGTATCTAGGACACTTTAATAAATGGCTCCAGCAGAGTTAAGGGAGTTGAAGATTCAGCTGCAGGAGTTACTGGATTTGGTGTTCATCAGACCGAGTTTTTCGCCATGGGGTGCTCCAGTGTTGTTTGTCAAGAAGAATGATGGATCTCTTAGGATGTGTATTGATTACAGGGAGCTGAACAAGTTGACCATTAAGAATAAGTACCCACTACCTAGGATTGATGATTTGTTTGACCAGCTGCAGGAAAGACGGTGTTTTCTAAGATAGATCTCTTGTCAGATTACCATCAGTTAAGGATAAAAGAAGAGGACATACCAAAGACCGCTTTCTACACAAGGTATGGACACTATGAATTCCTGGTTATGTCCTTTGGATTAACCAATGCCCCAGCAGCTTTTATGGACATGATGAACAGGACTTCAAGGATTATTTGGATAAGTTTGTGATTGTGTTCATCGATGACATTCTGTTATACTCTCAGTCAGAGGCGGAGCATGAGCAGCATCTACGATTGGTATTCCAGTGGCTGAGGGAGCATAGGTTATATGCTAAGTCCAGTAAGTGTGAGTTCTGGTTACCACAAGTTACATTTCTGGGCCATATCGTCAGTAAGGAGGGGATTTTGGTCGACCCAAATAAGATTAAGGCAGTGAGAGACCGGCCTAGACCAAGCAGTGTTCCTGAGGTGAGGAGTTTTCTGAGATTGGCAGGGTATTATCGGCGGTTTATTGAGGGGTTCTCCAGGATAGCTACACCATTGACAAAATTGACAAAGAAGAAGATGAAGTATGTTTGGACAGACAGATGTGAGAATAGTTTCAAAGAGTTGAAGAGGCGACTGATCACCGCGCCAGTGCTAAGTCTGCCGACGGACAATGAGAAGTTCGTGGTTTATTGTGATGCTTCCAGACAGGGTTTGGGGTGTGTGTTGATGCAAGTTGGGAAGGTGATAGCCTACGCATCGAGATAGTTAAAGGAGTATGAGCAGAGATATCCCACGCATGATCTAGAATTGACAGCGGTGGTGTTCGCACTTAAGATTTGGAGACATTATCTATATGGTGAGAAGTGTGAGATATACACCGACCATAAGAGTTTAAAGTATTTCTTTACTCAGAAGGATATAAATATGCACTAGAGACGGTGGTTGGAGTTGGTGAAGGTTACGATTATGATATCCTATACCATCCTCGGAAGGCTATTGTAGTTGCTGATGCATTGAGCCGAAAAGGCCCCGGACAGTTGTTCAATTTGAGACAGATATCCGATAAGCTAGCGGAGGAGATGACCAGAGCGGGTATAGAGTTGGTGATTGGTCGGTTAGCCAATATCACTCTTCAATCTACGCTCCTTGAAAGGATCAAGGAGGTGCAGGGAAAAAATTCCTAGTTGAGGGGTCACAGGGAGGACGTCTTAGTCAGAGCGGCTAAGGACTTCTCTATCACGGAGATGGGATTATTGAAATATAAGGGTCTGATCTGTGTTTCGATGGATTCAGATATCCGGCGAGAGATTTTAGATGAACTTCATACCAATCCTTATTCCTTACATTCGAGTACGATGAAGATGTACCAGGATCTGAAAGCTTTGTATTGGTGGTCAGGCATGAAGAGGGATGTGGTGGATTATGTGGCCAAGTGCTTAACTTATCAGCAGGTCAAGGCTGAACATCAGAGGCCAGCAGGGTTGCTGCAGCCTCTAGGGATTCCGTAGTGGAAATGGGAAGATGTCACCATGGACTTTGTGGTTGGGTTGCCGAAGACCGTGGGACAGCATGATTCAGTATGGGTGATTGTGGATAGGTACATCAAGTTCGCCCACTTTTTACTAGTCAGGACGACTTATACTATGGAGCAGTATGCTAAGCTATATGTGAAGGAGATTGTTCGACTGCATGGGGCTCCAAGGTCGATAGTATCCGACAAGGACCCCACCTTCACTTCCAAGTTCTGGGAAAGCCAACAGAAGGCTATGGGTACGCAGTTACGGTTTAGCACCGCTTATCATCCTCAGACAGATGGTCAAACTGAGAGGATGATTCAGATATTGGAGGACATGCTTCGAGCCTGTGTGCTAGATTTTGGGGGATCTTGGAGTAAGTATCTTCTTTTATTTGAGTTCTCGTACAACAACAATTATCAGTCGACTATCGGAGTGGATCCGTATGAGATGCTTTACGGGAGGAAGTGTAGATCACCTATCCATTGGGATGAGCAGGTGAGAGGAGGTATTTAGGTCCTGAAATGATTCAGAGGACCAATGAGGCAGTTGAAAAGATTAGAGCTCGAATGCTCGCCTCCCAGAGTTGCCAGAAGAGCTATTCAGATCTGAAACGCAGGAGCGTGGAATTTTAGGTTGGTGACCATGTGTTCCTTAGGGTTTCACCTTTGAGGGGAGTGAAACGGTTTGGTGTTCGGGGCAAGCTGAGCCCTAGGTTTGTTGGCCCCTTTGAGATTCTGGAACGGGTTAGAGAGGTAGCTTACAAATTGGCGATGCCTCCAGCCTTATTAGGGGTTCATGATGTGTTTCACGTGTCCATGCTTCAGAAGTATGTGTCTGATTTGACACATGCTCTGAGTTATGAGAATTTGGAGCTGGATCAGGATTTTTCTTATGAGGAGAAACCAGTTCAAATTCTCGACCGGAAGGACAAAGTCTTGCGGAGCAAGACCATCACTTTGGTTAAAGTGCCATGGAGGAACAGCAAAGTCGAAGAGGCGACATGGGAATTAGAAACAGAGATGCGGGAACAGTATCCCGAGTTATTCAGGTAATTTTGAGGACGAAATTTCTATAAGGAAGGGATAGTTGTAACGACCCAAATTTGCTAATAAGGCTTAGGACCTTGATTAGCATGCCTGGAAGGCAATATGCGAATTATTGTTTAATATGTGGATTTGTGTGAATATGTGATTAGTAATGCATGTTTAGGTGAACTAAATATGCATGTGGGCCCCGTCTGGTTATCAGGGGCATGATTATAATTTTAACCCGTTGATGGTATAAATGTGATAATTGTAATATACCTGCGATATATCTGTGTTGCCCGATCCGAGACAATCCTAGGGAGCAGTTAGGTAGAAAGTCACAACGGGGTCGAAAATCCGAGTCGGGGCGAGTCGATGGGTATTTCGAGTGTTAGTCATTTTATGGGGTTATCGGGTTATGGAAATAAATATTCAGAGATATATTTGAGGTTAGAATGCCTAGGAGGGAATATTGGGGAAATTTACCATTTTGCCCTCGGGGATGTTTTTTTTGGTACCCCGAGCCTTGAGGTAACCTTATAGACTTAAGTTAAATAAAAAAAAAACACAGAACCATTTGGAACTCTCTAAACCGACCCACACCCTCTCCCTCACTCTGTTTCCCTTCTACTTTTGGAAGCTTAGTGCCATCTTGGAGGTTCTACTTGTGAAAACCAATTGGAAGCTAGGAATCAAGCTGGAGCTTTGGAGGCTAGGAGCTTGAGGCTTAGGAGATCAACTCAGAGACTCAAGTTTGGAATTTTTGCTGGTTTTCTTAGAATATGCATGTGTGTTGGGTGAAGAATTGAATTTGAGTTTGATGAGGTTTTTGTCTTAAGTTCTAGTTGGTTTTTTTTGCTGAATCTATAGTATGACCTCTGTGATAATTAGTTTGGATTGTTGGCTTGATTCTGAGGATAATTGGACTGGTCTTTTAGGTGAAAATGGTGAGTTTTTCTGGGCTCGAAGGGTGGGGTCGCGGCGCTATTCTTGCTGAGCCGCGGCCCCTTAGAACTTGGGGCGCCTAGAATTGAAGGCGCATAGCGGCGCCCTTCAGAAAGGGTCGCGGCGCATGTGGGCTGTTTTGAGGCAGGGCCTCGGGTTGAGCTGGGGGCCGCGGCATGAGTCCCTAGGCCCGCAGCGCTTAGTGCATTTTTGGGATTTTAAGAGGTTTTAGGCTCGAGAATTCAATAGCTAAGGCTCGGGATGGATTTTATCACCCGAATTGATAGAATTCAATGTCCCAGATATTAGAATTATGGCTCGAAGTTATTTAATGGATTAGAGCTTGATGGGTGGATATTGTTAATGCGTTGTGATTAGGGCATCGGCGAGGCTTGAACTAGGGAACTGTGCTCGGGACATCAGTGCCTAGAAAGCTCGGGACACAGGTAATAAAACTACTGTTCCCATAGAGTTTGTGTTGCAAGGCTTGGCCCTATATGATTGTGTTGCAGGGCTCGGCCCTATATGACTGTGTTGCAGAGCGTGGCCCTTTGATTGAATTTATATGTGTTTAAATATCTATTTAGTTATATTATGTGTGTATATAAATGATGGAACGGAGATGGCCGGGAACGGCGGAGGCCGAGAACGGCAAGGGGCCGGGAGCAGCGCTTAGCACACGGAGTGCGAGTTGCCAGGGTGAGACCCTAAAGGATACCTAGGATATCCTTACAGTATAGACCGCGAACCCAGGGCCTGGTAAAGCACCTGGGATGGCATGGTCGTGCATGCCTGGTGATGGCATGTTTATATGTGTGTTGTTATGCATATGTTATCTGCTTGTGAGGGTTTTCTTGCTGGGCTTCGGCTCACGGGTGCTCTGTGGTGCAGGTAAAGGCAAGGGGAAAGATGATCAACCTTGAGTATGGTGAGCGTAACAAGCAGCGCGTACATGTCTGGTCTGCCTGGCGGCCACGGCCAGGGGTGTTTTTGGGAGATGAGTGTACTTAACTTGAATTTCCGTTTAGTCGACTCTAGTTATTTTTTGAGTTGTAAATATTTCTAAACAATGTTTTTGGGATCCCAAATGTTAAACGTTTTATAATTTTCAATGAAAGGTGTTATCCTCGTTTCCTACCAGGCGCCCGGGTCCGCGCTTCAGGCCCACGGGCTGGCCAAATGAGTTTGGGCTCAGCCCGGGCCCATTTGGCAAGAAGTATAATAAATATCGACAGCCCAATTTTGGGCGAGGCCTGAAAGGCGTCCGAGGAGTATTGTCCGGGACGGTCATCCAGGAGATGGTGTGTTTGGCTTCCGGATAACAGTCGAGATCGATGAGGATGATCCCGAAGCCTGGTAAACGGTCTGGGCTCCTGGTAAATGATCCGGGCCCATGGTAAACGGTACGGGACCTTGACAATCGAAGAGGGACATGGATAAACGAACCCGGGTCGGTTATCCAAGGTAGGCAGGATAAAGCATCCGTGACCCTGACTTCGTCCCATGAAGCGTGGGAGTTGTCCCCACGTTTCTCCTGCAGAAAAGGCCACCTCGGGATTGTACGCCGTTGGTTCAGTCCTGCGTCGCCACTACTCTGACCGATCTTGTCCCCTGAATCTGCCTCGTAACTCGAGATGCCTAAACCAAAGCTCCAATTTGTCGCATGATAGATATGGTTTGGGCTGGCCCAGTGGGCTCAGATTAATGTATTTCTCTTATGTTTTAATCCTTTGTATTGGGCTTCCGATAGAGAAGCCAGCAGTATTTATACCTTTATTGGGCCTGGGTCAACCTGGCCTAAGCCCAGTGCACCTGTGAACATATAAATACATGTAACAGAGCATTGGAGAAAGAATATATTTTTAGCACGTATACAGTTACTCTGCTGCAACTGATAAAAAACTCCATTGTTGTAAATTCTCTAAGCTCTAATACAACTGTCTCGTGGACTAAGGCTCATTAACGCCCCAACCACGTAAAAATCTGGCTTACAACTTCTAAATCCTTTCTCTTTAGTCTCTCTTATCTTTTACTATTGTAGTTTCTGAAAAACTCGATAAAAAATTTGGTGCTTTCATTGAGAGCCTGAGAAAGCTAGTGTTGACATCAAACCTCTGCAATAATGGTGAACACAAGACACACCACTTTCGACCCTACTAACCCAGAACAGGGCAATGGAGAGAAACTGTCCACCCAACCTCTTCCTCAAAGTCCACCTGAGCACACTCCCCATCAGATGTCCCAGTCTGACGAGTCGCAGAACTATGAAGGTGGAACAGAGTACGAGGAGGACTACTACAAGGAAGAGGAGGAGAACGAGGGGGAATACCACGACGAAGCTGAGGATCCCGAGATCCTAAGAGTGGATCCCAACCAGGAGGATCAGGAGGTGACTAGATTGAGGCAGCAGGTCCTGGACCAAGAAGCCAGGATTGCTAAGCAGGCGGAGGCTTCTTGCCGGATACAAGAGTCCCTCCAAGCCTTCTAGGCTTTCATAGCTGCCCAGGGTCTGGCGACCAATCCCCCGGCCTGCCCACCTCCGGGAGCACAACCTCCCGCTCCACAGGCCAGAACCGGTGCCTCTGAGGACGCGGTACCGACCCCTCCTCTGGGACAGGCTCCTGAGCAAGGCCCAGGAAACCCGGACCAAGAGAAAAAGAAAGTCGGGGCAAACACCCAGAGGAAAATCCCTCCCGTCCAGAGAACCGGGACCCATCCCAGACCGCTCCCTAGGAAAGAGAAGGTGCGCCCCGTCTCAGGACAGGGCCACCCAACCAATCTGCAAGGAACGCGGCCATAGGGTACTAGGCCCCGGTATGCCCCAGGGCAAGCTGGACGGGAGAGGTCTTTACATCCCAGCACTTTAGTGAAAAAAAAGCCGCCGGGAGCGCTCACGTAACAACGAGCATCATGCCCTCAGCTCTGGGGATGATACGTCCCGGGTAGACCTGCGTGATGGGCTAAATGCTCGGAAGGAACGGGCCCACAAGGAAAAGATCAGCCCCCAAGATGGTGACCTTAGGAACAACATCAATGACAGGAGGAATGAGTGGGTTCCCCTAGAAGATGGCATGGCCAGGCAGCTCATGGAGCAGTTGGCCGCCTTGAAAAAGGTCACGGACCGCTTGGTCCGCAAATAGGAAGGAGTGGACACCGATTCCGATGAGGAGGACAAAGAGCCCTATGCGAGGCACATTCTTGGCGCCCTGCTCCCCAAGGGATTCAAGATGCCGAGCCTAACTGCCTACACCGGGAACACTGACCCTAGGGATCATCTGTCCCGATATAACCGACTAATGACCGTGGCCCATGTTAGTGATGACGGCAAGTGCCACTGTTTTCGATCACTCTAGGCAACCCCGTAGAAGAATGGTGGAAGAGACTCAAGCCAAGATCCATCCAATCCTAGTCAGGACTACAGTCGGCATTTCGCAAACAGTTTGTGGCCGCCATGAGAATGGACATGCAAATCAGTGCCCTCGCCAACATTAAATAGCTCCCCGCGGAGACACTGAGAGCCTACATCCAGCGTTTCACTAAAGAGGCCTCCAACACCAAGGTGGATGATGGGCAACGTCTGGTTGCGGTGCAGTCCGGAATCCGAGCCGGGTCCCCCCTCTGGGATGATATGCAGCATAGCAAGGCGGCTACCCTAGAGGAGTTCATAAGGAGGGCCCAAGGATTCATCAATTGGGAAGAGGCCCAAATTCAGGCGTTTGGATGGCAGTCGACACCTCAGCCTAATGGCCAAACGTTTCCAGGATACGGGGTGCAGTTTCCGGCACAGCAATACCTCGCTCCCCCGCTTGCCCTAGGATCGGCGGCCGCGCCCGGGATGACCTTCACCACGCCCACGGTGTACAGTCCTGCCTCTCCAAGATATGCCCCACTCCAGTCCGCCCCTTTTTCTGGATATGGAGCCGCACTGGTCGGGTACAGCGCTGCCCCTGTCAGAGCCCAGCCGTCCCAGGCAGGGGGGACTGAGGCCAGTGTAAACCCCTCCCAGGGGAAGAGATCCGGCAAGGGCCAAAACCGGTCTGAGCCGGCTAAGAAAGGTAAGAGGGGATACGAGCACCAGTATTCGGAGTACACCAACTTGGTGGACACTAGGGAGAACATCTTCCTAGCCACGGAAAGGGCGGTTCATTACCGGAAGCCTACCCCCATGTTTAAAGGAGGAAGGAATCTGAGAGATACCAGCAAACAATGCGCTTACCATAAGGATGCGGCCCACACGACTGAAGAGTGTCGATAGCTCAAGTATGAGATCAAGAATTTCATTAAGTTGGGGCATCTCCACCAGGGGGTCAAGATGCATGTGGGAGTCCCGGGCCTATCAGCAATCCCCGGAAAATCCACGGTCCCGGGTGCATCTGGAGCATATCCCCCTCAAGGAGGATACGCAAAGGGTCTGGCAGCACAGGCCCCTCAGGGGGTCCCCGCTGTGCAAGCACCCGGACCTGGAATGCCTTATCCATCCGGCACAGTACCCCCCCCCCCGAGTGGATGGCCATGTGGCCACCATCTCGGGCGGGCCTCATCTAGGAGGGCCGTCCAGGAATGATCAAAAACGCTACATTAGCGAGCTCGACCACGATCAAGAGGTGTGCGCTCTGGCCCAGGCCCCAGATCAGCGCCCGAGGCTGATGAACCTCCCTATCGCCTTCACGGAAGACGACGCCCATAACGTCCATTTCCCGCATCATGACCCTCTGGTCATAGATGCCCAGATCGTCAATAAACTGGTGTCCCGGGTGCTGGTGGACAGCGGAAGCTCCATTAATATTCTGTTCAAGCCCGCCTTTGCCGCGATTGGCTTGACCGAAGCGGATCTGGCATCATGCCCAACCCAAATCTACGGCTTCAACGGGGATGCGATACTACCTATGGGAAAAATCCAGTTGCCCGTAACGTTGGGGAGAGAGTTGCAACGCTCATTCAAGTTCTGCGCGTTCGTAGTAGTGGACTGCCCCACTGCTTACAATGTCATTTTCGGTCAGCCCGCATTGGTCGAGTTCGGGGCTATCACCTCCATCCTTCATCTTTGCATGAAGTTTCCTTGTGATAACGGAGGGGTGGGAACAGTCCGGGGAGATCAGAAGAGCGCCCAAAAATGTTACCACGTGTCCGCCCGGCCAATCTACATGGTCCAGGAGGAACCCTTTGAGGGAGTCGTCGGCCCAGTTCCACCTCCTTCAGCTGGAAGAATTGTTTGGGAGGAGGATGAGCTGGACACGAGGATAGGAGACGACCGCATCCTGGAGCCCATGGACGAGATTGAGGAGGTGTGCATTAGTGACACCGACCAGACCAAGGTATTCTAAGTCGGGAAAAATCTGCTAGCAGACGTCTGGGCCGCCATCGTCGCCCAGGTAAAGGAGAACCAGGATATCCTAGCCTGGTCTCATTCGGATATGATGGGGATCGACCGTAACATCATTTGCCATGCCTTGAACATCGACAAAGATGCGACCCGGTCCGGAAAAAATGAAGGCCCTTGGGAACGGAGAAGGTCGAGGCCCTCAAGCTGGAGATTGAAAAGTTATCGTCGATCAACTTCATCCACGAAGCTATATACCCCGTATGGCTAGCCAACCCAGTTCTGGTACCAAAGCCGAACGGGACCTGGAGGACATGCATCGATTTCACGGATTTCAACAAGGCTTGCCCTAAAGATTGTTTCTCGCTTCCCTAGATCGATCAGATGGTGGATGCGACATCCAGGTACGAGATCTTGAGTTTCATGGACGCTTACTCCGGCTACAATCAGATCTCTATGCATGTAGCAGACCAGGAGCATACCAGTTTCCAAACTGACAAAGGGGTATACTGCTACATCGTCATGCCTTTCGGGCTCAAAAATGCCGGAGCCACTTATTAGAGGCTCTTCAACCGAATGTCCAAGGCCCAGCTGGGGCAGAACATGGAAGTCTACATTGACGACATGCTGGTCAAATCCAAAACCTCCGGGAAACATTCTGACGACCTGGCCGAAACCTTCGTGGTCATCCGAAAGTATGGGATGAAACTGAATCCCAAAAAATGCACTTTCAGTGTGGCTTCCGTGAAGTTCTTGGGTTTCATAGTGAGTTTCCAAGGAATAGAAGCCAATCTGGACAAGATCAAGGCACTGATTGAAATGCCCTCTCCCCGGAAGCATAAAGACGTCCAGAGTCTGATCGGGCGGGTAGCCGCCTTAAGCCGATTCGTCTCAAAGGCCACGGACAAGTGCATCCCGTTCTTCAATGTTCTTCGAGGAAGCCAACGTTTCGAATGGTCGGTCAAGTGCAAAGAAGCTTTTCAAAAGTTGAAAGAGCACCTAGCCCAAGCACCGATATTGGCAAAACCGGTGGATGGGGAGCCTCTATACCTCTATTTGGCTGTGACCGAACACGCGATCAGGGCCGCACTAGTGCGGGAGGATGAGAAAACCCAACTCTCAGTGTACATGTGAGCAAGAGGTTATTGGGGGTGGAGTCAAGGTATTTGTTGATTGAAAAGTTGACATTTTTTCTACTGGTGGCGTCTCGAAAACTCCGGCCTTACTTCCAAGCCCACACCATAAAAGTTCTGACCAACCACACTTTGCAGCAAGTGTTGCAAAAACCCGATTCATCAGGAAGAGTCTTGAAGTGGGCCATGGAACTGAGTCAATTCGATATAGCTTATGTTCCTAGAGTCTCAGTCAAGGGGCAAGCCCTAGCCGACTTCATCGTGGAATGCTCCGGGATCACCGAAGGGGACGATCCCGCAGAGTTCGCGATGCCCGTGTGGAAGGTGTTCGTGGATGGAGCCTCGAATGAAAATGGAGCAGGGGCCAGAATCATCCTAGTGTCGTCGCAAGGGCACCAATTGCAAAATGCCATGCGCTTCCACTTCAAGGCGTCGAACAACGAGGCTGAACACAAGCCCATGCTAGTCGGGTTGCGTCTGGCCCAGGAAGTGGGGGCCGCAAACCTGGGGATCTATAGCGATTCCTAGCTGGTTGTTAGGCAAGTCTTGGGAGAATACCAAACCAAAGGGGAAAATATGGCGGCTTACGTGACTCAAACAAGAGAAATGCTGCAAACGTTCAAAAGGCACTCCATCTGGCAGATCCCCAAGGAACAAAATGTGTTCGCGGACACACTGGCAAAATTGGCCACCAATGCCGAGGCGGAGCTGTCTGGACTGGTCCCCGTCAACCATCTCCCCATCCCAAGCACTCAATTCTCCGCAATCAACGCCATTTAACACTCCACATCCCGGATGTGACCCCTTAACTACTATCTAGCAACCGGCGGGTTGCTAGCGGACAAGGACGCAGCCAGGAAGCTTCAGTACCAGGTCCACAGATACGTCATGATGGATGGAAAGCTCTACCTTAGAGGGTTATCCATGCCATACCTCAGATGCGTATCTGGGACCGAACTGTGCGCAATCATGCATGAAGTGCACAGAGGCTTCTGCGGAGACCATACAGCCAGACTCAGTCTGTCCAAAAATATCCTGCGCCAAGGATATTTTTGGCCAAACATGAAGAAAGACTATATTGATTACGTCCGCAAGTGTGAGCAGTGCCAAAGGTATGCAAAGGTCCCGCAGGCCCTCCAACAGAAATAACTCTGATGACAAGCCCCTGGCCTTTCGCGGTGTGGGGAATCGATCTGGTAGGATTGCTCCCAATCGGGAAGGGAGGGGTGAAGTATGCCATCGTGGTCATTGACTACTATACCAAGTGGGCCGAAGCGGAACCCATGAGTACAATCACCTCGAAGAAGGCCCTGGATTTCGTCATCAACAACATTGTGTGTCAGTACGGGCTCCCCTACAAGATTGTCTCCGACAATGGAAAGAAGTTCGACAGCATCCACTTCACGGATTTCTATGAAAGACATGGTATCGTCAAAACTTCTCCGCAGTCGCCAGGCCTCAAGAGAACGGGCAAGTAGAGGCCGTCAACAAAATTTTGAAAGGAACATTAAAGAAAAAGCTCAAAGCCTGCAAGAGCAAGTGGCCCGAAGAGTTGCCCTGCGTGTTATGGGCTTACCGGACCATAGAAAGGATGTCTATCAGGCACACTCCTTACTCCATGGTGTACGGGTGCGAAGCCGTCATCCCCGTTGAAACGGCCATCCCGTCCCATAGAAGAGACACGTACGATCTCACCCAGAACCACGCCTTACTCTAGGAGTCCTTGGATCTCATCGAGGAGATCCGGGAAGAGTCACAAGTTCAGCTGAAGATGTACCAAGGCAAGATCACTCAGCATTTTAACTCGAAAGTAAAAAGCCGGGGGTTCAAAACCGGTGATATGGTCCTGCGAAGAGTCTTCCCTGCAACCCAAGATCCGGGAGTAAGGGTTCTGGGCCCGAATTAGGAAGGGTTGTACGAAATCTAGCACGAAGTGTGCCCCGGAACATACCGTTTAAAATGGCTCAATGGCACGGAAGTCCCAAGAGCCTGGAACGCGAAGCATCTCCGTAAGTACTATCAATAGTTAGGAGAGCTTGTTCCAGATTTATATTTTCATTGTAAACAATGTACGCCTCAGGGCGATTCCTTGAATAATAAAAATGGCGTGTACAAAACATCATAAAGAAATATTATCAGACAATGAAAATTCCAATCTGCTTCCCTAATCAAGTGACCCAAGACCAGTCTTCGCTCACTTGGGGGGTATCTCCGGTATGAACAAATACCACGTGGGACATAAGGCTCAGGCCCAGTCCTGGCCCAGACTGACAAGGTCTGGGGGTACAAACCCCGTTTGACACAAGGCTCAGGCCTGGTCCCGCCCCAGACAAACGTTGTCCGGGGGTATGATAAAAAGGACCAGGGCTCAGGCCTGGTCCCGCCCCGGACAAACGCTGTCCGGGGGTATGATAAAAAGGACCAAGGCTCGGGCCTGGTCCCGCCCCGGACAAACGCTGTCCGGGGGTACGATGAAAAGGACAAAGGCTTAGGCCTGGTCCCGCCCTGAACAAACGTTGTCCGGAGGTACGATAAAAAGGACCAAGGCTCAGGCTTGGTCCCGCCCCGGACAAACACTGTCCGGGGGTACGATAAAAAGGACCAAGGCTCAGGCCTGGTCCCTCCCCGGACAAACGCTATCCGGGGGTATGATAAAAAAGGACCAAGGCTCAGGCCTGGTCCCGCTCCGGACAAACGCTGCCAGGGGTTATGATAAAAAGGACCAAGGCTCAGGCATGGTCCCGCCCCGGAAGAACGTTGTCCGGGGGGTAAACATATCCAGTAGGACGTATGGGCTAGCCCATATCCTAACTGTCGGTCGACCATGCACGGCCCCAAACAAAAAATTACCCGTCCGCGTAGCTTCCACAATAACTCATGACTATTAGGGCGCGGGTCCCAAGTGTAAACGGCCCAGGACTTGGGAACCTAGTCTAGGTTTCAAAATAAGCTAATCGACTAAACCCCGATGGTCCCGACCATCAGATTTGCAAAGTTGGGGACTGGACGAGTAGATTCAGTGATAATTATCAACTCCCTAATGGCCCAGGTCGTTGGATCCTGAGCAACAGGATTAAAGTGAGTTGATAAATTAAAGTCAGGAATAATCTAGTCCAGGCCATTGGAACCTGGACCAAACACTCGACTCATTCATGCACAGTGGTGAAACACTTAGTGAAAGCTTAGCGGGTGGAAACGGGAAAGCAATAAGCAAAAAATAAAGTGGATAAAACACCAAAAATTGTCTTAGACGCATGCGCGTCCATAAAAATATTGCAAAATTATAAACAATAAGAAGGTCCGGGTCTACACTTCACCAGGTATTGATGCCTCCAGGATGGCTCCATCCGCCTCTTCCTCAACCAGGGGCTCCGCGTCAACTTTCTCCTTGGCCTCAAATTTGGCTCTCGTCGTGGCAGGGTCAGGATAGACCAGGAGGTTCATGTTCTTGTCCTGGACCCATGCCATATAGATGACCTCATCGAAGGTGACGCCCAGCATGTCGTCCGCCTGCTCTTTTTTGCGGCGGGTCTCCTCGTGCGCCTTCACCTCCTTGTGAAGTAAGCCGTCCAGCCCATGGATCTGGGCCTCCAGACCTTTGACCCTCTCCCAGTCCTGGATGGACTGAGTCACAGCCGCCTCCTGCGAATCCTTTACTCGGAGAAGCTCTGCCTCCAGATTAGCCATCCGCTCACCAACCTCGGCTTCTTTCCGGGAAAGAGCCTCTTCAAGCTGAAACTTGACCCGGTCAAACTCCCCATAGTTCGCTTCTGCCTGAGAAACCGCGTTGGCCAGGGACACTTTAGCCTGGGCTGTCTCCTTGGCCAAGGCCTCCTTGGCGGCTTCTCTTTGATTCACGGCTGCCTCCAGCTCCACCTGAAGTGTCTCCATCTTCATGGCATCCTCAGCCACCAGGTCGGCATTCCGATGGGATAATAGAGCATCCTAGAACAAAGCAAAGTTAGAAGATTCCTTACTAAGCAAGGAAAAGGAGAAAGAGAAGATGCAAAGCAAACTTACAGCGGTGGCTTGATGGCGAAGAGTTTGGGAAATGAACAGCATGTATTGGTTGGCGATGGTGGCATATCGCTTCAGTTGGAGATTGGACAAGGTGTTCCCCACTTGATCCAGTAGACCCACCGCGAACGGGATCGTGTCCTGCCCTAGCTTGGGGTGGAAACCTGTCTCGGCAACTAGTCGATCCATGATTGGCTGAGGGGCACTGAAGGCTGCCGGGCGATCAGCGAATTCACCTAACGACAAATCGTCAAGGCCTTGTAAACCTCCTCCCTCCTTTTCCAGCCACTCTCCCAGGTCCGGGAAATGAGTTTGGACTACTCGTCCCGCAAGACGGCCTCCCCCTCCTCAGGTAAGGCCGGGTCAATGGGAAAATTCGGTGCTGCCGGAAGGTCTTTAGCGACAAGGTGACTCTCCCCAAACGACTCCCTAGCCGAACCAGCCCACCTCATCCGGGCCCGCTTGTTTCTTGGTTCTGCCTCCTCTGCGCCCAAGTATGCGACTCTTTTACTGGAGCTCTGGCTTGCCGCTGGTTCCAGCTCCAGGTTAATCACCAAGGGGTGAGCGGGAAGGTCGGGGATAGTGGCCGGGTCAACGGCCATGATCGGAACCGCTACTAGGGCCGCCTTGCTGGGTTGAAGCTCCGGCCCTAGCGTCTCCTTGCTACGTTGAAGCTCCGGCCTTAACGTCTCCTTAGACTCTTTCTTGGCAGCCTTCTTGGCCGCGACCCTCGCCTTGGCAGCCCGGGTCTCGAGGTGCTGCTTCATCTTATCCACAGGGTCGGACATTTCAGAGTCTTCTGAAATAAACACAAATAAAAAAGAGTTAGTACAATTAATAAGAAAACAAGGAAGTCAAGACTAAGAGTGGCCCAGGACGAACCCTTATTTAGGCCCTGGACCTGACTCAATTCATCTAATGCGAAAGAGTAGACTCGGTCCCCCATGTCATCCGGGTGTAGAAAGTTCTTGTATTGGAGAAATCTGAACAAGTACATGAGGACTTCTGAGCCTACGGGAATGGGAGACGAAGGTCTCATTTCCCCGTCAGCCCTGAACATGGGGCCTCGGTGTGCTAGCCTATCCCTAGCTAAGTCCCCAACTTGGGGAGCATAAGTCAAAATCATAGGTGAGTTACCTTGCCCTGATACGCTAGCCCTGGGGGTCCCTGTATTCGGCTGTCCCTCGTCGAAGAGGGCTTCCAGCTCCTCAGAGGTGGCCGCCTCCCTCGGCTGGGCTTGGTCCCTCTTTTGCTTGGCTGCGTCCACCAACGCCGCAGCCTTTACAGCCCTGATGTGTTCCAAGGCCAACTCCTCCCTCAGCACGGGGTCTTTCTCGCATTGTCTCCCCTAGAGGCTTGGGGCATGGATCGTTTGGTGGGCCACGAGCATTCCGATCACTCAGAGGTTGTCAGTGTTGACATAGCCCCCCACATCCAGATCCTCCGCGCTTAGCTTAGAGTAAAGCTTCTTCCGATGCAAGATGAACTGGGTGAAGGGAGTCTGGGCAAAGGGTCCTGCCACCCGAGATGATGTGGTGAGACTAAAAGAAAAAGAGGAAGAAAAGAGGAAAAAGACAAGAAAAAGGGATGGGAAACCACTTATCCACTCACTGAAAGTCTAGCATCAGTGTGGGGTTCTTCTCTATGAGGAACCCGGACGTCATGAACCAGTAGTGTCGGACGTCCAGGGGATGCTTCCAGGTGCTGGTAGGAGCATGGTAGTTGCCCCGCGGTTTGAGCTTGTAGAAGCCATCCAGGGTCTTGTCCTTGACGTTGACCTACGACTCCATCTTGTAGAAGTACAAGATTTCTGTGGGGCTCAGCTCCGGGATCTCCCTTGCGAAGTAAAAGACGCGCCATCCCGCAAGTAATCGATATGCTTGGGGCAGAAGCTAGAAGGGCGCGATCCCCATGAATGTCAAGAACCGCACGAAGTTATCATGGAGCGGGAGCGTAGCCCCTGCACTGATGTGGCCTACGCTCCAGGCCCCGAACCCGTTCATGGAGGTGTGGGCCTTCTCCTCTTTCCTGGCCAAGCGGTTATGGAACAGTCCGAGATTCGACTCCACACCCAAGTGCTTCTCCAGGGTGTATAGCATCCGATAGTTCCGGAACAAGTTCGGCACCACATCCATCTCCCACCTGTTGCCTTTGGGGGTCCTGGACCCGGGAAGAGTGAAAGGGGCCTTGTTAACTTCCTTCTTTGAATGAAGGGTGACGCCCGATGTCATGGCTGGTGATCTGGGAGCAAAACAGAGAAAAAAACCAAGCAGTCAGTACCAAAACCCAAGAAGGTTGGTTAAAGTACGGGGGCTCTCCTATGAACTGCTTGGAAGAGTCCCCTCTGGATCAGGTCCGGGATCACCAGGGATCCGCAAGATCCTAATCGGGAACGAAAAATAGGCTACCCTCCTAAGCTGGCAAATCACCGTTTGTCCGGGAATCACCGGGACCCGGAAAAGGCCCAGAGCGGCCCGAACTAGGCTGTCTTTCCCTAACACTAATTCTAAACGCAGGCAAGGTCTAGCAGCCTAAGCAAATAAGCAAAATGACAGGAAATCTACATTTGTGTACATATAAAGGTGCAAAGGTGAAAGGCAGGGAAACTTATTGTAAGTTGTTGGTCATGAAAAGTGGTGGTTCTCCGGTGGCAAGGACGGCAGAATCTCAGTCTTGAACTGGTGGAGACGTTTCAACAACTCGTCAAGAGGGCAGGCTGGTGGCGTCTGCTCGGGCAAGGGTGCAAATAACGGAACCATTGGAAAAAGGCGACGACGTAGGTGGAGCAGACGGTGGAGGATATCGTCGGCAAGCTAAGTCATAAACAAATCCTTCGAGTTCTTTGACTAGCTCGAGAGTGTAAAGGTTTCAAATGAAAGCCTGGGGGTATTTATAAGAGCCCAAGCGCTGATTTTTGATCTAATGATTGGGATCGATCCCCCCATCGGATGGTCCAGGATCGTGCAGGGGCATTAATGGATCCACTTAAGTGCTGGATCATGGTACCCCCGAGGCGCGATCCGCGCCACTCCAATCTGATGTCCCAGAGAGATAAGCCCTTCAAAGGTTGCCCCATCCTACGGTCCTCCTTGTCGCATAAGTAATAATGGAAAGCGCCTATGCGGATGGGATGCTTCATGATCCAAGCTGACATAGTAGCCCTAGCCTGGCGACCCTTGAGGTGGTTGTTGACCTTTCAAGGTCAAGTTCCATCGATGCAACGGTTGCTAGGAGACACGTGTACCCCTCGTCATGAACCGGAGCATTGGTAAACGAACTCGGACCCAGGTAAATGGTCCGGGCTCCACAGTCGTTCGGCACACGGTGCCCCTTACTGCAGACCAGTTGCTCTGAGAAGGAACCGTGAAGAATGCCGAGAGGATCCGAGACTGAGACAAGCCTCCACCGCGCAGGCCCGGATGAAGGCTTGGGGGGTAAATGTTATCCCCGTTTCTTGCCAGGCGCCCGGGTCCGCGCTTCAGGCCCACGGGCTGGCCAAATGAGTTTGGGCTCAGCCCGGGCCCATTTGGCAAGAAGTATAATAGATATCGACAGCCCATTTTTGGGCGAGGCCCGAAAGGCGTCCGAGGAGTATTGTCCGGGACGGTCATCCGGGAGATGGTGTGTTTTGCTTCTAGATAACAGTCAAGATCGATGAGGATGATCCTAAAGCCTGGTAAATGGTCTGGGCTCCTGGAAAATGATCTGTGCCCATGGTAAAAGGTACGGGACCTCGACAATCGGAGAGGGACATGGGTAAACGAACCCGGATCGGTTCTCCAAGGTTGGCAGGATAAAGCATCCGTGACCCTGACTTCGTCCCATGAAGCGTGGAAGTTGTCCCCACGTTTCACCTGCAGAAAAGGCCACCTCAGGATTGTACGTCGTTGGTTCAGACCTGCGCTGCCACTACTCTGATCGATCTTGTCCCCTAAATATGCCTCGTAACTCGAGATGCCCAAACCAAAGCTCCAATTTGTCGCATGATAGATATGGTTTGGGCTGGCCCAGTGGGCTCAGATTAATGTATTTCTCTTATGTTTTAATCCTTTGTATTGGGCTTTCGATAGAGAAGCCAACAGTATTTATACCTTTATTGGGCCCGGGTCAGCCTGGCCTAAGCCCAGTGCACCTATGAACCTATAAATACATGTAACACAGCACTGGAGAAAGGATATCTTTTTAGCACGTATACAGTTACTCTGCTGAAACTGATAAAAAACTCCATTGTTGTAAATTCTCTAAGCTCTAATACAACTGTCTCGTGGACTAAGGCTCATTAACGCCCCAACCATGCAAAAATCTGGCTTACAACTTCTGAACTCTTTCTCTTTAGTCTCTCTTATCTTTTACTATTGTAGTTTCTAAAAAACTCGATAAACAAAAGGTTTATTCTCAAGTTTATGTCTCGGATTACAATTTAATTACACTTTTGTCCTAAAATCTCGATTAGAGAGTTAATTTCACATTCTAAACTCAATTGGTAACGGCTCTAAGGCAGTAGGGAGTTACACTACGAGTCACTCTTATTCTCCTTTTGCACTCTTGAGAAAATTGTTTATGACAATTTCAGCAGAATTTTGGCATACAAGAGATGTCTGTCTCTTTTACTGCCAATTCCTCTTATATTTATAAGCTTATCAAGAGGAGATGTGTCCTAATGGAGATTGGAGAAGATAATTTTTATTTTATTTTTCGATGAACAATTTATTGAAAAATTTAAATTGCAGAAGAGAAAATAATAATATATTAGCCATTAGGGGTAAAGTGGCAATTACATTAATAGAGAGAAAATATTTCGATGGTAAAATTGTAAAACTCAGCTCAATCGATACTGAGGGATTGTATTTCATTTATAGAGAGATTACAGAGAGAGAGAGAGAGAGAGAGCCATTGTAATTGTGACAGATGGCATCATACAATAGGTAAGAGAATAACATAAAATCATTACAACAATCAATGCAATCATTGGCACAGATTCTCATATAACTGTTGGGGAATATTATGGAATGAAGAGCTGTTGAATTGGAGCAAATTTTCTTCTCTGTATTAGCAGACCACCTGAAGCTATGGTGAGGGCTCATGTCTTAACACCACCCCTCAAATGCAGGGGTGATTGTGTCACTCCAAGTTTGGAAACAAGCTGCTGAAATCTTGATGGTGACAAAGCCTTTATGAGGCAATTAGCGATTTGGTTAGAGGAAGGAATGTACCTTACCTCAAGTTCCTTCTTCAAGATTTTATTACGAACAAAATGGATGTCTATTTCAATGTGTTTAGTGCGTGCATGATAGACAGGGTTTGATGCTAAAGCACTAGCACTAACATTATCACACCATGTGACAGATGTTGATGGTAAAGGAAACTTTAGCTCTTTGAGTAAGGATTCAACCTAAGTGATTTCAGCAGCTACATGAGCAAGAGCCTTGTATTTGGACTCTGTACTGGATCTTGAGACCACTGCTTTTTTTTTCGAGGACCATGATACCAAAGTATCTCCAAGATATACACAGTAACCACCAACAGACCTTCTGTCATCAACACAACACCCCCAATCTGCATCAGAATAGCCTGTGATGGTTAGTTTGTCACTGTAACAAATGTGTAGTCCATGATCCAAGGTGCCTTTTAGATATCTTAGGATTCGTTTTGCTGCTCCCCAGTGGACTGTTGTTGGGGCTTTTAAGAATTGGCTAAGCTTATTTACAGCAAAGCTAATATCTGGTTTGGTGTGGCATAGGTACTGAAGTGCCCCAATTAGACTCCTATAAATAGTTGGATTATGCATAGCTTCTCCATCTGTCAAGGAAATAGATTTGCCTGTTACAATAGGAGTTGGACAAGGCTTAAGATTTACCATGTCATGTCTTCTCAAGAGCTCTTCAACATATTTTCTTTGAGTGAGATATAGCCCTGTGTCATCTCGGGTTACTTCAATTCCTAGGAAGTAATGAAGAGCTCCCAAGTCTTTGAGTGAAAACAGCTTGTTGGGTTGATTGATAAACTCCTTTAGTTTAGCTCCATTATTCCCTGTCGCTATAATATCATCTACATAGATGAGTACTAATATGATTAGTTTGTCATCTTTGTAGTAGAAAAGAGAGGTGTCAGCTTTAGAGTTTTTGAAATTCCAGCCAAGTAAAGTGTCTTTCAATTTATCAAACCAGGCCCTTGGGGCTTTTTTTAGGCCATACAATGACTTGTGCAATTTGCACACATGATCTGATTTGGTAGGATCCTCAAAACCATCTGGTTGAAGCATATAGACATCTTCCTCTAGATGAGCATTTAAGAATGCATTATTGATGTCCAATTGCTGAATGCTCCAGCCCATACTCACAGCAATAGTTAGAACAACTCTATATGTGGAAGCCTTGATAACAGGACTAAAAGTCTCTCCAAAATCCAATCCAGGCCTTTGGTGAAAACCCTTGGCAACAAGGCGTGCCTTGTATCTTTGGAAGGAACCATCAACATTTAATTTCTCTTTGAAAACCCACTTGCAGCCCACAAGATTATACTCATCTGAATAGGGAACCAATGTCCATGTCTTGTTGGCTTTGAGAGCTAGGATTTCATCATCCATAGCTTTGAACCACCCCTTAATCTTGAGGGCTTCTGCAACAGATTGAGGTTCACTGACATGGAGAGTGCTGGAAGAGTGATTGACAAAGGCTTTTGGTTTAAAAATACCATCCTTAGAACAAGTAATCATTGGATGAGAAACTGGATGATGTGACTGAGGCACATCTGGAACAAGAGTTGTGGTTGGAGAGCTAGTTGTTGGAGATGATGGTGATGCAGAGACATCTGATGAGGGTGATTCAGGGACAACATGAACATGACTAGTAAGACTGTCATTGAGATTAAGAGGAGAAGAAGGATACCTGTCCTGACTGCTGTCATTTGGAGACAAAGCTGTTGTGGGAGATGCTACTGCAGGAGATGCTGGAGACACAGAAGAATTGGATGTAGCAGGGCTAGGATGAGAGGAGTGAGGAGTGAAATGGAGATTGGGAAGCTGAGACCATGCTTCATTTTGAACAATGAGAGACTGTTTAGGAGCATAAGTGTTGAGGAAACCAGATTTAAATGGAAATTCTTTTTCATTAAAAATAACATGTCGTGAAACATACACTCAACCTGTTGTACTAAGACATTTGTACCCTTTGAAAGACTCACTATAGCCTAGATTCACACACTTGAGTGAGTGAAATTGAAACTTATGAGATTGATAAGGTCTTACGCAAGGAAAACAAGGCTGCACCAAAGGTTCTCAATAGATGGTAATCTGGTTTTTTATGGTACACAACTTCAAATGGTGATTTATTGTTTAAAATGGGGGTTGGTAATCTGTTTATGAGATAAACAGATGTTTGGAAAGCATCAACCCAAAATTTTAAGGGCATGCTAGCTTGAGCTAGAAGGGTTAACCCCATTTCCACTATGTGTCTATGTTTTCGTTCAGCTCGGCCATTTTGAGCTGAGGTATGAGGGCATGAGTGATGGAATTGAATTCCATGAGTTTTAAGAAAGCTGTCAAAAACTTGGAACTCTCCACCCCAATCAGTTCTAATGAACTTTATTTTTGTTTCAAATTTATTTTCAACCATGGTTTTGAATTGAGTGAAGGCATTTAAGGCATCTAATTTTTGTTTGAAGGGGTATATCCAAGTAAACCAACTGTGATCATCTACAAAGTGGATGTAAAATTTGAAGTTAGTGTTGGAATTAATTGGGGCAGGTCCCCACAAATCTGTGTGCATTAATTCTAACATTTTAGTAGCTCTACTATTAGACAATTTGAAAGGTAGAGCATGAGACTTTCCATACTGACAAGCATCACAAAAACTTTCTTTTTCATTAACAGAAACTGGTACATTGCTAGAGTTTAAGACAAGTCTAAGTACCCTAGCAGATGGATGGCCTAAACGTTGATGCCAAACATCATTCTTGGAAAAGAAATTGGACTGCTGAACAACATTAGCAGAGTAAAGAAAAGCTGATGTAGTGGTAGAACTGGTCTGATTGGAATGAGAGATGGATTTTGCAGGAATGGGATTGAACTAGTATATACCATCTCTAAGCATCCCTTGGAGTAGCACCTTCCTTGTGACCTTGTCCTTCACAAAACAAACATGAGAATCAAATTCTATAAGTATATCATTATCTGTTGTTAATCGAGATATACTTATAAGATTTTTAGCAATGTCAGGAACAAGTAAAACATCCTTTAACACAAGAGATTTGGGTGGTTCATTAGTAGGTAATAAACCAGATCCAATATGGGTTATGGCCAAAGGATGACCATCACCAACAATTAACTTATCCTTACCACCATATTCATGTTTCTGATTCACGTTGCCTCCATCTGATGTGACATGGTTGCGGGCACCACTGTCAACATACCACACATCACTATCCACCTCTTCTGGAGTAGCAGCAAAGGCAGATGGACCTGGTTTTCCCTGTGTCTGGTTGTTGTAAGGGTCTGTTCCCATGTAGGTATCATCATACATATTATAGCACACTGCAGCAGAGTGACCAAACTTGCCACAAACTTGGCAAGTTGGTCTGGAATTGCTGTTGTTGCTAAACCTTGGACGACCTCTGCCTCTAGTGTTACCACCACGACTATTATTGGAGTAGGGTCCTCGACCAGATGGTGTATTCTGTGGTGTTGTTTGTCCTCTTCCTCAACCAGTATGAGCCGATTTGTTGGCCAGATTTGCTGTGGGAGGAGCCGTGGATTTGGGTGTGCCATTAAGATTCTGAAGCCGTTCAATACTGCTATCAAAACTGAGTATCAATTCCTGCAATTATTGCCAAGTAGTACTAGTACGAGCCTCAATTTGTAACACAATAGGAAGATAGTCAGCATCTAAACCAGATAACACATTAGCAATGAGATGATTATCAAGGTAGGGATCCCCTGCAAGAGCCAAACTATCAGCCTAAGCCTTCTTTTGTCGAAGATACTCAACCATGGTGGTGTTACCTTTCCTTACAGTTTGAATGGTTGTTTGGGTATCATCCATTTTGGACTTAGAATGAGCGCCATAGAGATTCTCCAGGGCTCTCCAGAGTGATGCAGAGGTAGTACACCCCATTACCCCTGGTGCTATAGCTTCAGTCATGGAGCTATACAGCCACCCCATCAAGAACTGATCGCTAACAATCCAGTGCTCATAATCTAGATTGATTTGGACGCCAAGCTCTGCTTCTTCGTCACCTATATCCACATTAACAGAAACAAACTCAGGTGGACAGAGTCGTGTTCCATTAACAAAACCATCAAGTCAATAACCTCGGATGATGGTGGAGACCATTGTCTTCCAAAGGATATAGTTATGTCTGTCGAGTTTCAGAGGGAACGACTGATTGAGGGTATTGAAAGGTTGGGTAAAGGTTGTCACATAGCTGGACACGACTGGTGATCTGTTTGTGGTAACTCCTGGGTTTCTGGAGAGTGGAGCTCCATTGTTGTTAGCAGCAGCACCTGCATTTGGGTTGGCTAGAGTCTGAGAGTGTCCAGTCAACATTGGTGTTTGCCCTGTGATGACTCTAATACCAAGAGAGAAAATATTTCGATGGTAAAATTTTAAAACCCAGCTCAATCGATACTGAGGGATTGCATTTCATTTATAGAAAGATTACAAAGAAGGAGAGAGCCATTGTAATTGTGACAGATGGCATCATACAATAGGTAAGAGAATAACACAAAATCATTACAACAATCAATGCAATCATTGGCATAGATTCTCATAAAACCATTGGAGAATATTCTGGAATGAAGAGAAATGTTGAGCTGTGAAATTGGAGCAGATTTTCTACTCTGTATTTACCTGAAGCTATGGTGAGGGCTCATATCTTAACATTAATTACAATAGAGGGGTTAAAGTGCAATATTTTACGTACTTTCTAAGTAGGTGACAGGTGTTTGTCTAATTCTTGACTCAAACACAAGTCAATAGCAAAAGTCTAAACTCAACCACACGTAAAAAATGAAGACTGTTGACCAAAGCTAATGAGGTTAACAAACTATACTTGAAAACCCTACATTTGTCGGCTAAGACCTAGAAAAACTCGAGAAAATTATATGCACATAATTTTTTATGTTTAATTTGTTGTGTTGAAAGTTTGAAATTAGCATATTCTTTGTTTGTTGGGTCTAAGTTTCACATAATTCAATCATATTTTCATAATATGAACAGAGAATAATGTATATTGACATTTTTATGTTATGTATATTATATTACAATTGACCAAAACCCGTTTCATTTATCTTACTATCAAACTTGTTATATTGTTTAGACACTTTTTTTTAATAGAAATTTACAGCTTATCATATATAAAACCGAAGATGGTTTGAAAGAAAGCTACTTTCAGCTACCAACATCTATTATTATTATTATTATTATTATTATTTTCTTTCAATGAAATATCTATTAATATAGTGACCTAACAATATATATGGTTTTCATTGACTAATCTAATCTGTTCAAATTTAAATTTATCTTATATAAATATATATATATATATATCTAAACTGTGTGATATTCTAATAATGGCTAATAATACTGAACTATATGTATATTTATTATTTATTAATAAATATATTGTAAGCTGGGACCCAAAGCTTTTCTCTTGTCAGTGTTTTTTTTTATTGCTTTGAACGTAGTACTCAGTCATATAACAAGGATATATATATATACTAGATACAAACAATATGCAGTATGCACATCTGCTTAGTTTTATTTATATAATTTATTAATTATTTTTATTAAATTTATATTAATGTCATATAAATTTTAAATAAATATCATATTTTAATTAAATAATTTATTTATTTTTGTTTAAGTTTATGTTTGTTTTAGTTTTTTAATTTGAGAGTGACTAAAAGAGATTATATATTATATGCTTAATATAATATTAAATATTATACGTGGATTTTAAATTTAAGTTTCTTGCTAGTTTAAAAAAACAATTTGTTGCTAATTGACAGTACATTATATTATATATTTAATATGATATTATTTTAATAAATGAGTTTAAGTTTAAATAAATTTTATTTAAGTTATAAAATATATGATTTTATTATTTTAAAATATCTAAAAAATATCATATTTTAATTATTTATTATTTTAACATAATTATCATTGTAAAGTATCTGAAATATATCATATTTTAATTTATTTAATTAATTACTATTTTTAAATCATTATCATTGTAAAATATCTAAAAAATATCATATTTTAATTTTTTTAATTATTTATTTTATTTTATTTAAGTTTATGTGTTTACAAACTACCATTAAGTATAAGAATATTATGTTAAATATAAGAATATTCTGTTAAAGTTAACATTAAAAAAATAAAAAACCGTTAAAACTAAGAATTTCCGTTATCTACACACTTATTATATAGAAGAGATATATATATACTAGATAAAAACAATGGTATTTAATTTTATTTATAAAATTTATTAATTACTTTTATTAAATTTATATTAATATCATATAAATTTTAAATAAATATCTTTTTAATTAAATAATTTATTTATTTTTGTTTAAGTTTATATTTGTTATAGTTTGTGAATTTGAGGGTGACAAAATATTATAAGTTGATTTTAAATTTAAGTTTCTTGCTAGTTTTTTTTTTAAATAATTTATTGCTAATTGACAGTGTATTATATTATATGTTTAATATGATATTATTCTAATAAATAAGTTTGAATTTAATTAAATTTTATTTAAGTTATAAACATATGATTTTATTATTTTTAAATAATTATCATTGTAAAATATCTAAAAAATATCATATTTTAATTTGTTTAATTATTTATTATTTTTAAA
Source organism: Humulus lupulus (assembly GCF_963169125.1). Taxonomy (NCBI): domain Eukaryota; kingdom Viridiplantae; phylum Streptophyta; class Magnoliopsida; order Rosales; family Cannabaceae; genus Humulus; species Humulus lupulus. The sequence continues at coordinate 16,387,061 of NC_084801.1, read as the reverse complement.
TAATTATTATTGTAAAATATCTCAAAAATATTATTTTTTTAATATTTTATTTTATTTAAGTTTAAGTATTTACAAATTACGGTTAAATATAAAAATATTATGTTAAATATAAAAATATTATGTTAAAGTTAATATTAAAAAAAATAAAAAATAATTAAAACAAAAAAAAAATCAGTTATCTACCCACTTATTATATACTTATTATATAGAAGAAATATATATATGGGTGGCTGATTTAGTTATATATCATGGTCATGCATATATTTCATTTGGTCCCTACGTGTATATATATATATTTGTAGGTGTGATAGATGTGATATATGTTCGTACGTATATATATATATATAGAAAAATACTGATTTAATTATATATCATGATCATGCACATTCGGTCCCCACATATATATTTGCGTAGGTGTAAAAATAATAGATGTCAATTTGTAAAAAAAAAAAAACAAAATATTAGATGTCATATGCATATACGAACGATAGTATCATTAGGGCCGGCCCTGAAAAAAATGGGTCTAAGACGGTTTTAATAAATTTGAAAAAAATAGGTCATTTTTGTATATGTAATTTTCAATAAAATTAAACTAACATTTAGTAATATAAATACATTCCAAACCAATAATTCATTACGTAAACTTATAAATTTCAATATATTACTTAAATATTATACCTCTTGCATTTTTAGATGCAAAAGTGTTAATTAAATTTGCATAATCAAGTTTTGCAACTATATCCTTTTTAATGGATAACATAGCTAAACCACTTAATCTTTCTTGAGACATGGTTGAACGGAGATAAGATTTGATCAAGGTCAATTTGGAAAAACTCCTTTCTGCATGGGCTATTGGGTGGGCTTTATTTAAATTTTTTTTTTCTTTGAACATACTTAAGAGTTTACATGATATTTTTGGGCCCTGGGTAGAGGTGGGCCCTAGGCACGGGTCTAGCCCGCCTATGCCCAAGGCCGGCCCTGGTATCATATAATTAATTACGCTTTGAAAAGAAATATATACATAATTAATAAAGAATTATTACGTAAGAACTACGTGAGGGTGTTTTAATGATCATTACACAAAGAATGAGAAACAGAGGTACATGGAATCAGGAGGAATATATTTCTTATATTCCGCCCCAAGGAGAAAAAAACGGCTGCATTTATATATATAACATCAACATTTATTAAGTAATAATTATTGTTTTTAATCACTACTTTGAGTAAAACAATTTTTTATGGATTTTCTTTTGTTTTAAAAAACATTTTTATCGAAATAACATATTTTATATTAAAATATGACAATATAATAATTTATTTGTTCTTTAATTTTGATATATATACACAGTAATTAAAATAAATTTATGTAATAAATTTATTCCTTTTTTATATATATATTTCTTTTATATATTAAGTATGTAGATAAAGACATTTTTTTTGTTTTAACGGTTTTTTATTTTTTATTGTTCACTTTAACGGAATATTTTTATATTTAACGGTAGGTTGTAAACATGACTTAAACTTAAATAAATTAATTAATTAAAATAGAATACTTTTTAGATATTTTACCATGATAATTATTTAAAAATAATAAAACTATATATTTATTTTATATAATAAGTATGTAGATAACGGAAATTCTTGGTTTTAACGGTTTTATATTTTTTTCTGTTAATTTTAACAGAATATTCTTATATATAACATGATATTCTTATATTTAACGGTAGGTTGTAAACATGATTTAAACTTAATTAAATAAATTAAAATAAGATATTTTACAATAATAATTATTTAAAAATAATAAAACTATATATTTAATAACTTAAATAAAATTTAATTAAATTTAAACTTAATATTATATTAAACAAATAGTATATAATATTTTCACTACAAGAAAGAAGACTTTTGCCGGCGCAATCCGGAATTGCGTCAGCAAAAAATACCTTTACCGGCGCATTTAGTTAAACGCACCGGCAAAAATAATGACTTTTGTGGGCGCAACCCCGAATTGCGCCGGCAAAAGTCTATCGAATTTTTAAAAAAAATGATACACTTTTGCTGGTGCATTTCACCTAACGCGCCGGCAAAAGTCAAACGTGTATTTTAACAAAATGCACATTTTTAAGAAGGTTGGTGGGGGGACTTTTGCTGATGCATTTCGTTGTGCCGACAAAAGTCTAATTTTGCGTCGGCAAAAGTTGGACTTATTAAAACGGTGTCGTTTTGACCTAGGGTTTTAATACTGACTTTTGCCAACGCATTTTTAGACTTTTGTCGGCGCAACGAAACGCGTCGGCAAAAGTCATAGCGATATCATCAGCCGCCTGAGCCCTTCTTCCCCATTTTTTTCTTCCTTTTCTTTTTTCTCTCTTTATTCTTCTCTTCTCTCTTTCTTCAATCCTCCACCACCCCCCAGCCGCACCACCACCCCCACTAGCCGCACCCCGAGCCCCCACCTCACCCCACCCGAGCCCCACCCCGATGCCACCGCGAGCCACCACTGCCGCCCCCCTCCTCCTCCAAGTTGCCCACTGTAAGTTTTATATAGTTTTGTATATTATTTTATTTTATTTATGTATTGAATTTTTTTTTATTTCTATGGAGTCCCCGAGCCACTGCCGGAGCGGAGCCACTGCCAATGCAGTCAGAGAGGAACCTCTGCCGGAACAGCGCCATTTCACCCACTGTAATATTTTTATTTTTGCTTGTTAATATTTATTATATTGTATCTTGTGATATATGTATTTTAGTTAAAGTATGAACTTAAAACAAAATCAGATTAATAATGTAAGTTTATATTTTTATATTAAATGTGATATGTTTGTAAATATGTATTTAAAAAAAAATTGTATTAATAAAAAAATCAGTTTTGGTATATGTTTTTTTGTAGTTAAATATTTTTATATGTAAATTGATGTATTTGTTAATGTATATATATGTTTTTTATGATATGAGAATATTCTGGTTATATATGTGTTTAATTTGTAGGACTTTAAATTTTTGGGATAGTTTGTGTTATCCCAAAAATCAGGCATGAATGACATGGCAAACATTTAGTACACGTGGCTGACATCTGGCAGAATTCGTGATCGACTATCGACCAAGAAGACATCTATTGTCACAACGTTCAATATCTTCATACTACCAGCCTGGTCGTACGCATGCTATACGCAGAAAAGATCTTATGCAGTTATGATAGTATCCGAAATTATCTCCCATGATTTTTTGAGTATCCGATTATTTAGGAAATAATATCTGTAACAAATTAATGTAAATCCTCCTTAAGCCTATAAATAGAGGAGGAGGGCTCAAGGGAAAAGGATCTTCTTCTTCTTTTTTGCTTTCTGATCACTAGAGATTAGAGTTATCCTGTTTGACATATTGTCTTGTTCTTTAGAGGTTGGTGAAACTCATTGAACCCTAGTTCTTTGATCACTCCTTTGAATTCTATATCAATAACAACTCAAGTGGACGTAGGTTATTACCAGATTCTGGGGCCGAACCACTATAAACTCTTGTGTTCTTTATTATTTCGTCATCACATTCTTTCCAACGTGTTTGTCCACATCAAGAAAATTTGACTCCGTGTCAGTTGACCAAAATCAGGGTCAACATTCTGGTGCTTTCATTGAGAGCTTGATTCATTATCGTTGAAAGATCAATGGCGAAAACTACCAAGAAAACTGGACAGGCGGTCGGCGCTGCACCATCTCACCCGCCTCCTCCTCCTCCAAACGTGGCTGAGGATGAGCCACATTTGGAATTCGATGAGGAATAAATGGACTCCGAGACACTGAAAAATACCCTAGGGGTATTGCAGGAGGAACTGGCCAATCTGAGGGCCAGTCAGGAAAGTGCTGTCGAAATCATGACGCGGCAGCAACAAGAAATTGAACGGCAGCGCCTGGAGCTGAGTGAAAGACAGGCAGAGATGGACCGTCGCCAGAGGGAGGCCATGGCAGCCCTCAAGGCAGCCCTGCAACTGGCTAGGAATCAGGCCGCGCCTGCCTCGCAGCCTGATCAACCTGCGAATGGGCCGCCCCACAGGGGTCCCAAGCCTAGCCCGCCTATCCAGCCCTCGAGCCCACAAAGGCCCGAGCATCCACAGGCACCTCAGGACGATGTCCTGCTAAGGGACCCTGAAGCACAGCATCCATCCCAAGCTGGTCACGAAAATCTCCCGCAGCAGAGGCAGAATAGGGTCGGGCAGCCGCCTCGCAGTCCTAGACGCCATAGGCGCGACGAGCCAAACCCTCCGAGCAGAGGACAGCATCCTTCTAATAACAGAAGGAACTCAGAGTTGGGCTCTGCGGTCCGAGGCCCCCCACGGCATGATAATGCACAGGGACCTACCGACCAACGCAGGCCACCCTCTAACGCTCAAGAGGTTCCAGCCCGGGAAGGCAACTGAGGGAACAGTCGATCCCACCATAGCCAATCAAGATTCAGGGATGGCCATGGTTATAATGAGGCCGACTCAGGCAGAGGAAATGTCGGTCGGAGGAATGAAGAAAGGGGTGGAGGCAGAAGCCTGCCGCCTAGGGATGACCAACCCGATTGACAGGACGCTAGGGGGCAGCCCAAACAAAATAACGTCTTCAACTGGCTCGGAGCTAGCGAGCAGCATAGAAGAGACGAGGACTTAAGGGATGTACTCAACGATCGTCGGAAGCGGCACGATGAGTACGTCCCCCCATCACCAGAAGCCCCGGCGATTCCTGGCGCTGTGCAAGCTCAGATAGATGCCCTCAACCAGGCAGTACAGCAGCTGGTCGGGGGAAGAACATCTTATATCGACCACGATAGGAGAAAAGGCACTCCTTTCGTCCAGAGAATAGCTATGGCAGAAACTCCTATCAAGTTTAAGATGCCTACGCTTCCAAATTTTGATGGGTATGGTGACCCGGTATCTCATGTCAACAAGTTTGAGATACAAATGGACATTCAGAAAGTGTCCGAAGACGCTCGCTGCAGGATCTTCCCTGCAATGCTTTCTGATGCCGCATAGGAGTGGTTTTTCAAATTCCCTCCTGCAAGCATAGTTTCCTGGGAAATTTTCGTAAAGGAGTTTTACAGACAGTTCTATGCGAGTCGTGTGCACCCAACTGAGGCAAACCAGCTAGTCGAGATACGCCAGCAAGACGGAGAGCCACTGAAAGATTACGTCTAGCGCTTTATGCGAGCAGCTGCTGGAGCAAAAACAGTGGGAGACGAAGGCAAGATGATGGCCATAACCGCAGGGGTTAAGCGCTGCACGCCTCTCTGGGACAGCCTCAGAAAGCATAGGGTTAGGACTTCCCAGGAATTTTTGGATCAAGCTGATCGATACATCAAGCTCGAAGATGCCATCGCCAACGAAGGAAAGCCCCCAGGCAAGGACAAGGGGACTGCCGAGCCCGCCAAAGCCGCAAATGGGTCCAAACCCAACGACAACGGCAAAGGCAACTGGAACGGCAACGGCAATGGCAAGAATGGGGGGAAACGGCCACACAATGAGCCTTCCACCTCTGACAGTAAACGAACCAAGGGTAATCGTTATGAACCTTGGTTCACTAACTATACTGCCCTTCTTGAGTCTCGGGGAGAGGTTTATCAGGCCACGAGTTCCAGTGTGCCTTATAAGAAACCAGCTCCCATTCGAAAGGATATTTCGAGAAAAGACACTACCAAGTTCTGTCGTTATCATAACGACTACGTACATGATACCAATGAATGCAACCAGCTGAAGGATGAGATCGAGTTCCTTATTAGACAAGGACACTTGAGAAGATATATACGAGCCTCAGGAAATTCCCAACGAGAAGCTCCAGGTGGCAACGAGCAAGCGCCCACACGCCAATGCTCGCCACCTTTGCAGCCTGACCCCGTAACTGGCACATTGTTAACCATCTGTGGAGGCCCTCACCTCGCGGGAAACAGCAGAAAGGCCAGAGAACGATATGCTCAGACTCTACGCCACGACCAGGACATCGAGATGATGAATGTGGATGACCGCGCGCCGAAAAAGGCTCGGTCAGAAGAAGGCGAAATAACCTTCTCTGATAGCGATGCCCAACATGTCCGGTTCCCACATACCGATCCGCTGGTCGTGGATATCCAAATGGCCAACATGATGGTGAAGAGAGTGCTGGTTGATATAGGAAGTTTGGTGAACATCCTGTATAAGTCTTCGCTGGAACGCATGAAGTTGTCCGTTAAGGATCTGGAGCCCTGCAACCAAACAATATACGGCTTCTCTGGGGAGGGACTCGCCCCAGCAGGGTCAATCAGACTACCAGTGACAGCAGGTACAATGTCTGCTGCCAGGACATTACTCGCTACTTTTATAGTAGTCGATTGTCCTTCGGCGTACAATGTCGTCATTGGGAGGCCTATACTGGTTGATCTACGGGCCATCACCTCTATGTGGCACTTAGCCATGAAATTCCCTACAGATGCAGGGATAGGACACGTGTTGGGAAACCAGAGGGAAGCCAGGGAGTGCTACAACACCTCAGTCACAAAGGCGAAGAAGGGAACGTCAAAGAGCACTCCCTCAGATAGGTTGCATATGGTAATTGATACACAAGCCCAATCCGGTGATGAAGTCACCAAATAGGGTGTTGCCCAAAGTGAGGATAGAGATTTAGATCCTCGCTTTGGGGATTTTGAGGAAAATGTTGGACCTGACGAGGACCTGGAAGAGGTCCAACTTGACGAAAAAGACCTGACCAGAGTCGTGAAGGTCGGGAAAAATTTAGAACCAACCACGAAGCATGCACTAGTGGAGTTTTTGCGGAAAAACCAGGAAGTCTTTGCCTGGTTGCACAAAGACATGGCTGGGATAGATCCTGCAGTTATCAGCCATGTCCTGAACATAGACAAGAGTTTTCCACCCGTGCAACAGAAAAGAAGGCTGCTCGATAAGGATCGGTCGAGAGCCTTAAAAGAAGAATTTGAAAGATTAAAGGAGAATGGGTTCATCAGGGTGGCGTTTTATCCATCGTGGGTCTCCAATCCAGTACTGGTTCCCAAGCCTAACGGAAAATGGCGGACCTATGTGGATTTTACAGACCTCAATAAAGTCTGCCCGAAGGATTGCTTCCCACTCCCAAGGATCAACCAGCTGGTCGATGCTACTGCAGGACATGAGATCCTCTCCTTCATGGATGCATACTCAGGCTACAATCAGATCAGCATGCATCCCCCTGACGAGGATCACACCAGCTTTCAGACCGATACGGGATTATACTGTTATAAAGTAATGCCCTTCGGACTAAAAAACGCAGGTGCGACTTACCAGTGATTGGTTAACCACATGTTTAAAGAATTGATCGGAGTAAACATGGAGGTGTACGTGGACGACATGCTGGTAAAGTCGAAAAAAGAAGAAGGACATGTGAAGGATTTACAGGAAAGTTTCGATGTATTGAACAAGTACCAGATGAAACTAAATCCTCTCAAATGTTCCTTCGGAGTTGGATCAGGGAAATTTTTGGGGTTCATTGTAAATTCAAGAGGAATCGAGGCCAACCCTGACAAGATAAAAGCCCTAATTGACATGAAATCGCCAGAGAAGATCAAGGATGTACACAGTTTAACTGGAAGAATTGCAGCCTTGAGTAGATTTATTTCCAAGTCAACAGATAAATGCGTCCTTTTTTTCAATCTACTTAAGGGCAATAAGAAGTTTGAATGGACAGGAGACTGCGAGCAAGCTTTTCAGGCCTTAAAAGCCCATATGGCACAGCCTCCTATTTTATCAAAGCCTATCGAAGGGGAAACTTTGTTCATTTACCTGGCGATCACTGAAGTTGCTGCTAGTGTGGTACTAGTACGAGAGGAAGAAGGCGTACAAAAAGCGGTTTACTATGTAAACAAGAGGCTAATCAGAGCAGAACTGAGATATCCTACCATCGAGAGGTTAGCGTATTGTTTAATCTTGGCCTCGAGGAAGCTGCGTCCTTACTTCCAAGCCCATCCGATTACAGTTTTAACCGACCAGCCTCTTCGGCAAGTCCTCCAAAAACCAGAAGCGGCTGGGCGTTTATTAAAATGGGCAGTCGAACTAGGGCAGTTCGATATTACATATTCATCGCAAGCAGCAGTAAAGGGACAAGTCTTGACCGATCTTATTGCGGAGTTCATCAAACTCCCAGACAACGAGCAGTGTGAAAAGCCTAGCGTGCCTGAGCCTCAAGATGAATCTCCTTCGTGGAAATTATTCACAGATGGGTCGTCCAACGAATCTCATGCGGGAGCAGGGGTGATCTTGATAATGCCAGAAGGGCATCGATTTCACTGCGCCATTAGGTTCGACTTCACAGAGTCAAATAATGAAGCCGAATACGAAGCACTCCTCGTTGGATTAAGGATGGCAATAGACATGAGTATAAAGGTGCTGGATATTTACAGTGATTCACAGCTGGTAGTGAATCAAGTTCTAGGGGAATATCAAGCACGAGGCCTGAAGATGGTGGCCTACTTGAACAAAACTAAAGACCTGTTAGCCCAATTCACGAAGTATACCCTTCAACAAATACCTCGGGATCAAAATTCGAACGCAGACGCCTTAGCCAAACTCGCGAGCGCGAAAGATGCTGACACTTTGAATATTGTGCCAGTGGAAAGATTGAGCGAGCAAGCATATGAGCAAGTGAAACCAGTATGGAAATCCGAATGGAAGATACATGGATGGCGCCTTACTTGGAGTATCTTACAAATGGTGTACTACCGGCCGATAGGAACAAAGCCAGAACTCTTCAAAGGCGAGATGCTAGGTATATACTGGTCGATGGTGTTCTATACTGGAGAGGATACTCCATGCCATTGCTCAGATGTATTACACCCGAGAAAGCTAAGGAGCTGATGAGGGAAGTACATGAAGGCTTCTGCGGAGATCACGCTGGGGGGCAAAGTTTGGCGAAAAAGATTTTAAGGCAGGGCTATTTATGGCCAACTATGAACGAAGATTCAATGGAGTTTGTGCGAAAGTGCGATAAGTGTCAGAGATTTTCCAAAATTCCACGAGCAGCTCCAAACGAGTTGAAGCAGATGCATAGTCCATGGCCTTTCGTAGTATGGGGTATAGACTTGATTGGTTCCCTGCCAACGGGAAAAGGTGGAGTGAAGTACGCAGTTGTAGCAATCGATTACTTCATCAAATGGGCCAAAGCTGAACCACTTGCTACCATAACGACCAAGAAAGTTCTTGACTTTGTCATCAAGAACATTGTTTGCCGATATGGTTTGCCTCGAAAGATTGTCTCAGACAACGGAACCCAATGTGACAGTGACTTATTCACAGACTTCTGTGAAAGGCACGGGATTATTAAAAGCTTCTCTTCAGTAGCGCATCCACAAGAAAACGGGCAGGTCGAAATAGTGAATAAAACGCTTAAAGACACCCTGAAGAAAAGGCTTGAAGACGCTAAAGGAGCATGGCCAGAATAGCTGCCTGAAGTCCTCTGGTCGTATAGAACTTCTCATCGAACAGCGACAGGTCATACTCCGTTTTCCTTAGCATACGGATATGAAGCTATGTTGCCCGTCGAGTTAGATCCGCCCTCGCATCGACGAATTACATACGACCAGGACCAGAATAGCCAATTGATGATGGAGTCCCTAGACTCACTTGAAGAAAAACGAGAAAAAGCCCAACTCCGAGTTTCTGCGTACCAGCAAAAGGTCGCCTGGTATTTTAACTCAAAAGTAAAAGAAAGAAAATTCAACGTCGGAGATCTAGTGCTACGACGAGTTTTCTTAAATACCCACGACCCCACTGCTGGAGTACTCGGACCGAACTGGGAAGGGACTTACCAGATTGAAGAAGTCCTTCATCCAGGCACCTACAAACTTGCACGCTTAAATGGAGATCTCGTTCCACGCTATTGGAATGGAGAACACCTGCGCAAGTATTATCAATGAATAGTCCTTCTTAAAGGACTGGCTTGTATTAAATTTTACTTTTTACAAGTTTCGAAAAAGGGTTAGCCACGTTGTATGGCTAATCGCTTATAAGTGTAAGATCTTTTTAAGATCACTCGTAAAGACATGATTAGTCCATTTTTAAATACAAGATTATAAGGGACTGTGCGCAGCCAGTCATTCTTGCCAACGTTTGTAAATTCATTTTTACAAGTATTTGTTCATTACGTGTGTTGTTTTGCTGTATTATAAATGTTATGTTTACTATCGAGTAGTAATGTTCGCACAGGTCGTGGTCAAGGCAAGTGACCAAGGACCTAAAGCCCCTCGATCACTTGGGGGGCACATAAGGTACATCGATAGCAAATCATACCAAAGGGTATGTAAACACATGAACAAAATAAGTGAAAGCATGCTACGGTACTTAGAGTATTTTTCAAAATTTATGTTTTGTTAAATCAAACCAAAGTACTATGCTAAGTTCAGTCATACGAACAGATATTATAATAAAAGAAACATTATAATATCAATAAGGCAATCTTTTACACCGCGAGCAGTATTGCTCAGATGTAATTGTTCAATTAAAAGTAAAAAGCTTTTGCACCGCGAGCAGTATTGCTCGGATGTAATTGTTCAGTTATAAGTGAAAAATCTGCCCTTGCAGCAATTAAAATAAATTGTCTTTACAAACAGACCTGTGGGCCATAAAAACAAAATAAAAGAAAAAAAATTTACTGAGCAGAGGGGTCTTGAGGATTAGGGGGAGTGCCCTGGTCGGCAGGAGGACCAGCTTCAGCATCAGCAGCAGGAGCCTTAGCCTTAGCCTTCTCCTCTGCCTCCAACCGGGTGGCGCACTGCGCCATCAGAGTTCTCTTCAACTGCTCGGAAAGATAGTTGAAGTTGGCCTCCCGGTTGTGCTTCCAGAAGTCGTAAAAGCAAAGGAGAGTGGCATCCTTATACTTCTTCAAGTTCATGGCCCCTTCCTCCTCAACCTTCTGCACTCGCCCCTCGAGCTTCCACACCTGCTCTTCGAGCTCCTTCGTCTCATCCCTGCTGGTGGTCAGATCAAGTCCAAGTTGCTTGCACTCTTGGGTGACAAGTACAGAACTTTCCCTCCACTTCACCTGCGCCTCGTTGGCTTTCTTCAAGGCCCCTTGGCTGTCCTGAAGCTCCTTGGTGAGAGTGGCTTGGTCCTCGCACAGTTGTTCATTCAGCTTGGACAGCTCCTTGTTCTCCTCGAGCAACTTGTTGTTCTCGTCCTCAAGTGCTTGCTTAGCCTGGGCAAGCCTGGAGTCGAAATTCTGTCCGCAAGAAACCAACGCCCCAGCACGGCGCCAGCTAGCAGTTAAAGACAGCAGCCCCTGAAGACAAAGAATGAGATAAAGTAAGGGAAAGAAGTCAGACATAAATGATGAAGTAGCAGAAGATGACTTACGCTGACTATCTCATTCAACCCCCTGTTGATGATTTGGTCAACCTCCATTGAGGCAGTTTCATTAATGGAGGCCTGGCTGCGTCTGTGCTTCGAGAGTTTGTATATCCTCTCCCTGGCCGACCCGACCACGAGGCTGGACAGGGAGCCTTCGGGCAGGTTGTCCAATGCCTCCTTGTCAGCGGCCCTAGAGGAGGGCCGTGGATTCACAGGTGTAGGGGTCGACTGCTTGGTGGGGGGCGGAGGTGTCGTGTTCTCCTTAGAAGGGGCGGTGGCTGGAGCATCGTCTATTCGAGCCTTCTTCGAAGGGGTCTTGCTGCTTTCCCCTCGAGCCCTCTTGCTGTCCTTCTTCGGGACAGAAGAGGCAGCGATAGCCTCGTAATGAGCAAAGACGTCCTCAGAGTCCATGCCTGCACAAAGGGAAATAACTCGAGCAGTGAGATTAAATAATCATAAGGGGAACAGGGATAAAAGTAAAAGGATTACAAGTAAAAGTACCCGGGCTACAACTACTGGTCGTAGCATTATTTACTGAACTATCTATTTCCTGGAAGAAATCTGAGTTTAAAGAAGGGGCATTCCTAAAGTTGTCATCCCCATCAAATAGATGAGAGGGAATTGGCAAATTATTTAAATGCGAGATTATTGTACCGTTTACATTCAACGAATCGTCAGAAAGTTTGGTAGGCTCGACAGCCTTTTTTTTTCCCTTGCCCTTGGGGACTGAAGTTTTCTCTGCTCGATGGGGGACGGCAGGTTCCCTGATCGTAACCCCAGTTGGCCGCCTCTGAGGAGGGGGCACCTGAGGTTGCTGCTCGGGTTCCTGCTCAGGTTCCGCGTCGGCTTAAGCACTGCCCGTCGAAGGTTCATTCGTCGCAGGTTGGGAGCCCCAAAGGCCAACCAGCCTAAGGTTAGCATCGTTAACTAGGTTTTTTACACTCTTATCAGCATTTGGCATGCTGTCTAAGAGTGTAGCCCTTGAATCCATTCCCGAAGTAGGGATAGGACGTAACCATGGGCCTGGAACACAACGGATGTCAAGATATTATGACAGAAAAATACTAAGTAAAGAAGCTACTCGCGTAAGTACTTTTACCTCCTCGGGTGAAGGCCAGGTTGTCCGCAGCAAGGTCAGGAGTGAGGAAGTATTCATGGTGATACTTCCCCACATTGGAGATATGGGTGGTGTCGGACAAAAAGGTGCGTCCGGATTCCTGGTGGCAGAAGTGAAAGAACCCCGTACCGTCTTGGTTGGGATTGGACTTAAGGTCAAAAAGAAAATTGACCTCATGGGGGGAAGGTACTGGCCATTTTTTGAGCTTATAAAGGATATAGAGTGCGACCAGTATTCTATATCCATTTGGGGTGATTTGAAAGGGGGCTACTCCAAAATAATTAGCCACCCCCTGAAAAAATGAGTGAAAAGGCAGGGTGGCACCTGCCTCAATGTGGAACCTCGACCAGGCGCTGTAAGCCCCACCTAGCAGGTTGGCTCGCTCGTCGATAGATGGTTTGACTAAGGTCACACCCGTCAGATTGTATCTGTTTAAATAGTTGGCAATCATCCGCAGTGTCACCGTAATTTGAGGGACGATGTGCCACGCAATGGCTGGCTGGTCAACATGGCGAGGACGGGCACACCTTTGGACATCGGTCTTCAGAGCGAATTTTCCTCGACCACTGGTCGAGGGGGCATCAGCAGAAGGATGGTCTGGGGAGTTAGGGTTTTTCCTTTTTCAGGCTTTTGTTTTCGTTCGGGCCATTCTCTGATTGGGGACTGGAGGACGGTTTGAGCTAGGGCGAGAAAAAGGGATTTCTGGTATCAAAGTAGATGGGTTCTCTTCGCCTTCGAGTAGTTGGGCCAAGAGGTCGTCTTCAACTGGTCTTTCTCCTCCCCAAGGGTCTTGCATGTAAACTGCAAACAGACAATGGAAAAGATAAGACACAGTCCGTGGATTAGTGTGGAAGATTGGGATAGCGTTGCTTGCGTCTAAAAAACCAGCAGCATCCTACTCCTACACTAAGACTCGGCACTAATGGTTTGAAAAACAGATCAAAAAAGGAAGTGATCTGCTTTCTGAAAGAGAACTGTTTCGACTCCTGAAGGGCGGGAAAAAACCCAATTTTTTCACCTAGCTTAAAGATTGAATTTTTACGTCGATCTTATGCCCTAAGCCTATGATCCTTACTATCAAACTAAGTCCTAACCTATATAAAGCATAAAGGCGCCCTCTTACCAAGCAATGGAAGGTTTATGCAAAAAGATCCTCATAAAACCCTACTCAAGAACACAGAAATTATAGAACCTAGAAACGACATGCATGGCATAATGAAAAGATTAAAAAGAAAGTGATTACCTGGGCGAAGATGGAGATTCAGAAGAGAATGAAAAAGTTTGAGTCGGGGAGAACCTCGGCTAGGCGACTGACTGGTTTCTAAGCTCTGTACTCTGAAGGCAAAGTTCTTGAAGTTCTTGACAAAGATGGTAAGAAAAAAAAAATTATAAAGAGGAAAAATAAGGTATTTATGGGGACCGAGATATGGCCAAAAAGTAATAATCATTACTTCCCATTTTTCGAAACGTGGGGAAGTGTATAAGCCGTCGAATTGCCTTTTTTAAAACTGAAAAGGCTTGATTAGACATAATTATGTCACGGCTTTCAAAAACGCACGGGGATCCTGACAGACATCGTGGGGATATGAACGGTTGTTTCCTTAAAGTTTCTTTATTGCTGGTCGCACTAAACAAACTTGGGGGGCAAATGTTATCTCAAAAATCAGGCATGAATGGCATGGCATTTAGTACACGTGGCTGACATCTGGCAGAATTCGTGATCGACTATCGACCAAGAAGACATCTATTGTCACAACGTTCAATATCTTCATACGACCAGCCTGGTCGTACACATGCTATACGCAGAAAAGATCTTATGCAGTTATGATAGTATCCGAAATTATCTCCCATGATTTTCTGAGTATCCGATTATTTAGGAAATAATATCTGTAACAAATTAATGTAAATCCTCCTTGAGCCTATAAATAGAGGAGGAGGGCTCAAGGGAAAATGATCTTCTTCTTCTTTTTTGCTTTCTGATCACTAGAGATTAGAGTTATCCTATTTGACATATTGTCTTGTTCTTCAGAGGTTGGTGAAACTCATTGAACCCTAGTTCTTTGATCACTCCTTTGAATTCTATATCAATAACAACTCAAGTGGACGTAAGTTATTACCAGATTCCGGGGCCGAACCACTATAAACTCTTGTGTTCTTTATTATTTCGTCATCACATTCTTTCCAACGTGTTTGTCCGCATCAAGCAAATTTGACTCCGTGTCAGTTGGCCAAAATCAGGGTCAACAGTTTGAAATATAGTCGTTATGCTGCCCAAATTTTGTTAGAGTTAGTAAAATTAATAAAAGTTTAATAATTAATTAAATAAAATTTTAAGTATAATTAAAAAATACATCCAAAAAATAATTTTTAACTATAATTTAAATAAAATAAAATTACCAATCATAATAATTAATAATTAATTTTAACATTAATTGTTGACTGCGTTTTTAGCCAACGACGTGAGAACGTCAATAACGACAAGCCTTCAAGAGAAATAAAAATGACAACAGACGGTATAAACAAGAAAAGTAAATAACACAGGAGATTTTTATAGTGGTTCAACCCCGATTGTCGGTAATAGCCTAATCCACTTAGAGTTGTGATTTATAGATCCGTACTCAAGATCAGATGGACTGAGCCAACTGAGTTTCTTCAGTACAGATTGCAAAAATACAAGAATTCTCTCTTATTTCAGCACTTTCTCTCTCTAGAATAGACAGTCCCAATTTTCTCTCTCTAGAAAGAAGCAGCTCCAAAGACCCCTCTCTCATTCCATAAGCTCTCTATTTATATGCCTGGGATCCTCAACTGATATCCCTTTATGATAGGGATATTTTATTATATTTATTACATTTAAACATTCAAAATTAGAAATGTAACAAACCCCCCATTTTGTGGGAAGAATGAGAGATTCCCGCGTATGTTGTTGAAGCCGTCTCTGGGAATCTTGACTTAGTCTCCTCTAGCTAGTTGATCCACCTCCTACTGACCACTCATGCAAGTGTTGGTCGGACGTGCATGGTGGTAGGACATGCATGGTGGTAGGACATGTTTTCGTGGGTTGAACGTGCATGGTGGTAGGACATGCACTTCTCTCCTCTAACATGGCACTCCCCTCTAGCATGCCATGTTCCTCCTTGAACCAATCTCCTTGGCTTCTCCTCGGACCAAGGTGGTCCGAGGCAACCTCCTTGGCACCTCACCTTGGACAACATTGAGGCAACCTCCTTGGCACCTCACCTTGGACAACATTGAGGCAACCTCCTTTGCACCTTACCTTGGACAACATTGAGGCAACCTCCTCCATAACATCTCACCTTGGACAAGATCAAGGCATTCTCCTTTAACATCTTCCAAACATGTCCGATCGAACATTGTATAGGCTCTCCTTATCAAAATCTAAGTCTCCTTCCTCTTGCATGAGACTCCTCCTCCTTAGCTACTTACCTTGGACACGTTCGAGCCAACACTTAGGAAACCTTGGGAGGCTTGCCTCCTACACACCCTTGGGGTCTCTTAGGACCACATCCTCCTTGGGGTCTCCTAAGACCACTTTCTCCTTGGGGTCTCCTAAGACCACTCCCTTGAGGTCTCCTAGGACCACATCCTCCTTAGGGTCTCCTAAGACCACTCCCCTTAGCTCTCCTAGAATGCATTCTCCTTAGCCTCCTAGGATGCATTCTCCAATTTTTGGGTATAACATTAATATTAGATGTTTTGTAATTGAAAAAAGTTAAAAATATAAATGATTTAATAAAATATAATTAAGTAAATATAAATATAATAAAATTGTTATTAATTAAGTAAATAATCAAATACAAATTGAAGAATTTAATAAAAAATTACAAATTAAAATTAATGTATAATTAAATTAATTTTAAAATGAAAGTAATAAATAAGAAAATAATTAAAAAAATTGTAATAATTAATAATTAGCTACATTTTCTGTGGTAATTATAAATAAGGGATATTTGCGGCTAAAATACCCAAACTTACAACTTACTAACACTTAAATACCCAAACTGTTTTTTTGGTGGCAAAAGTACCAAAACGTTAAATTTACTTGCAATTAGAGGTACACAGTGTTAAATGTTAAAGTTGACTGGTCAAAGGACACGTAGCACTACATGATTGGTCCACATTGTTATTATTCTTAAAATATTTTTCAATTTAACAAAAAATAAAATTTACATTTTTTTCAAAAAAAAATTCAAACTTTTTTCAATTTAAGATTAAGTATCAAAAATACATTTTTTTAAATTTAATTTTTTATTGTTAATATCCTCAAATTTATTTATTATTATTATTATTATTATTATTATTATTATTATTAAAATCTTCCTATTTATCATTTTTCTACTTTTTTCAATTAAAGATTAAGTAATTTTGTTTAAAATCCAAGCAATAATTTAAGATTAAATTTTTTTTACTTAATCTTAAATTGATTAAAAGCAACAAATTTGATTTTTTTTTTTTTTTGAAAAAAATGAGAAAAAATTATTTTTTTGTTACTTTTAAATTGAAAAACAATAAATTTGATTTTTTTTTTTAAAATGAAAAATATAAAATGATATTTGTTTTGAAAAATTATTTAAAATAATAATGTGGACCAATCATGTGGTGCCATTTGATCGGTCAACTTTAACATTTAACACTGTATATCTCTAATTGCAAGTAAATTTCATGTTTGGGTACTTTTGCCACCAAAAAATCAATTGGGGTATTTAAGTGTTAGTAAGTTGTAAGTTTGGGTATTTTAGCCGCAAATATCCCTATAAATAATTATTTTTGCTAGAGATAGGATATTATTATCACTTAGTGATAATTAGGGAGACAAACAGTCATGAAATATTTTGACTATCATTTTCCTCATTTTAAGACAATTATTAATATTTTCTGAATTATTTTGCTTAAAGATGGCAAGCGATAGAAGCTGGATGAGTGCGAGGAATCGTTGGTCTCTGGAGTATAGAAATGGTGTTAAGGAGTTCTTTGAGATCGCTAAAAATTATTTGAACGACCGGGGTTTGGTTCGTTGTCCGTGCAAGAAATGTGGGAATGTTAAGTTCCAACCTATAAATGCAATTTCGATGCATTATATTAAACTTATAATATATAATATTTTGTTGTCACTGAAAAATTAAAAAACTAGAGCAAACATAAACTTAAACAAAAATAAATAAATATATTAATTAATAAAATAGAATATTTTAAATATATTTTATGATAATTTAAATAATTAAATAATAATAAAGGCATATATATATATCTTTTTTTTATCTTATAAATTTGTGTGATAATTTTTTTTTTATCAAATGATTAGAACTATTTTTCTTCATCAAATTTACCAAAGGACATTGTGAAATATATTAGAAACTAAAAATAGTTGATGCATGTATACTACTGTCTACACTATGATTGTTTCTATCCTTATTTTATTTCTATTATTATTTTCTTTTTAAAAATTATTGTATTTTATATATATGTCATGTAGTTATGTAAATATATATATTTATGTTAACGTTGTGTTTAGATGTCATATATGTAGAGATTATTGATATAAATATTTATATATACTATATAATTATAATTCATTCTATTATATATATATATTTAAAAAAAATAGTGAACCAATTTTTATTAAAATTATAGATATTGTTTCCAACTTTAAAACTAAACAAACGTGCAATGCACGTTGCTTCTACCTAATATATATATATGTATGTGCACTCTTAATGATTATTATACATGGATGGTTACTTTGATATTAACTATCGGATTAAGATCAATGGTCTATATTTATAGTTTTTAATTAAAATTTCTAAAAATAAATTGTGATTTTTTCAAATTTTTAGAAGAGTGACCTGATGACATGTCGGTCACATAATTATTAAATTAATGAATTAAAAAATCTTATCTGAACATTAAATAGGAAATTTGCATTATAAATAAACATTATATATGTAACTCATCACTTTGTTTAAAATCACAAAAAAGCAACATTAATATAAAATATATTAATCATGTTAGTACGTTAATATATATTATAATTAGTTCAGATTAAACTATCCTCCTCTCTCACTATTGCAACCTAATTATTCTTTTTAGCAAAACCATCTCAAACATTTTTAAAAAAAAAATAATAATAATAAGGATAAAAGTACTTTACTTTAATAGTGTCTATTAATTCTTTACATTTTAATACACAACAAGGAAAATGGGCTTTTACTTCGGTTTTTAAGCTTGATTTACTTCGGTTTTCGCTAAAATTCGCAACCGAAGTAGTTCGGAGCGAAGTAAAAAATAGCTAAAAACCGAAGTAGAAAGTGTATATACGCTAGCATCCTGGGCACTTTCTACTTCGGTTTTTAGGTAAAACCGAAGTAGAAAGTGGGGATTCTACTTCGGTTTTTAGGTAAAACCGAAGTAAAATGTACACTTTCTACTTCGGTTTTACGTAAGAACCGAAGTAAAAGGGGACTTTCTACTTCGGTTCTTAGGTAAAACCGAAGAAGAAAGTGTACATTTTACTTCGATTTTACCTAAAAACCGAAGTAGAAAGTGCCCGCATTTTTTATTTAATATATGTTTCTAATTATTTTTAAATGGATGGTTTCTATTTTTATATAAATATATATATATATTTTGGCCTGATTTTATTTAATTGATCTAATTAATATATATTTTTTTTGGCCTAATTATTTTTCAACAATTTAATTATATAATATTACAATTATATATATTTTTACAATTGAAATTGGTTAAGAATTTTTTTTGAATAAATATATGATAACTTTTATTAATTAAAAATGTTGTACATAAACATATAAAATACAAGTACTTAAGTAAGATAACTAGCCTTAACATTAATACATTTACAAAAGACTAAACTTACAACTAAACAAAAATAGGCTTACTGATAAATGTATGGTATCAATTTGGCTAACCATTCGTGTTGGATTGGCAAAAGGTCTGCAATCTCACAATATTGCGTCTTCCCACCAAACTGTAAAATTAATAAATATAAATTAATTTCATAGATTATCGATAGCAAATAAATTATAAAAAATGAACTTACTTTTTCTTTTAGGGTAGTCATTGCATTTGATGCCCGTACAAGATCTCTAATGTACTTCAAGACATAAAAACCACATTCACTACAAGAAAAAACAGTATTCATAACACTTAAAAAGTGCTATCTGGGACTATTGATAGCACTTCTGAAAATGCTAACGTAGCCCATGTTATTAAAAGTCCAGTCTTTTCTATAACATTTTTTCAATGTTATGTTCGGTGTTATCTTAAACTATTCAATAACACATTTTTAGATGCTATAATATTCAAATAATAACATTTAGATAGAGTTTTTTATTATAAATTTGAAATTTAATCTTGTATTTTTTTCATAACACTTTTCAACTGTTACATTTGATTATTTTAATAACATTTTTAGTTTGTTATATTATATAAACCATAACGATTTTTTACGCTTATAATATGCTTTTAAATCATAACATATAGTAATAAAATTTTAAATTTTATTTTGATAAGTATACTTATATGGTTTTTTTTAATTAAAAGATTTTCATTATTGTATTTTGATAAAAAAAATTCAAAATTAATCATAAAATGTAATTCTCAATAGATTGATAAACCATAAGTATTACATTAAACAATAACTAATTCAAACCATAAATGTGTCTACTTCATGAAATCTTAGTTCTAACTTAAGTTTGAAAGCATAACATAATAAAGTTTTATAATCTTGAACAATTTTTACTTCAAAAATGAAAAATAGAAACAAAACTTTATAGTAATTTTCCTAAACAAGAAAAGTTTTTGGTCATTGAAGATGAGAGAAATACAACATCCATAAAGTTGACCATTACAAAAACAACAATAACAACAACATGATACCAGCCTGCCATCATTTAATTTGGAAAGGCTGAATATACATGACATTCTCAACATAGAACAAACACTTGTGCAACATTTTCTCAGTAAATTCCGGGGATGACCCTGTACTGAACCTTCTCGCAGTACGATTTCCAGTATTTTCCATACCTACAATAACAATCACATGTCAAGATTTTATGCCTTTATCTGTATGAAAACGCGCAAACCATTATTCATTTCGTCTACTTATTTATTTTTCTCTACACTGGCATCGGTTTGTAAATTGTCTACACCTGTTGGACCAGAAACCACTAACATGATCAGAGTTTGTCTCTCCCATACAAGCAAATAAACTAGTAGCACTCGTAAGGTAAGTTACGTGGTTAAAAAGAGCTGGAATAGTCCAGAAAAATGCAGCTAATATTTCTGGGACATAGTGGTTATGAATGAAAGCTAATATTGCACAAGTGGCAGTTATATTTACATGGATCAGCTAAAATTACTTACTTGGATCAGCTAATATTTCTTCTTGGTTATGAACCCCCCGCATTCATAACCAAGAAGAAAAAAAAATCCAGTTAGTTCAGATTTACATGGCAGAGCCTGAAAACGTACCATCCCGAAGTTAAAAGAATGCTGCTTTTTGTTTCCCCAGTTGTGGTAGTGTAAGTGGCAGTTATCTGTGAAACAGAAAGGGAAGAATTATGCAGGATTTAGCAGCAGATATACAGAAAATTGTATGTATAATGAGAACCAAATAACGAGTTTCAGAGAACCATATACCTTTGATGGAGCTTTACCCCAAACCAAAGCTTTGCCATTTGTTCTGCGAAACTCTTGCCTTTGCCTATCACAGTCGTAGTTGATGTATATGCAAAGAATGCCTGCTACTAGGATGTAGAGTGCCAACTGTGACAAAGCAAAGTAGACAACTAAAATTAAGAATTAATTTAACAGGGACAATGGGAAAATAGGACAGAAAAGAAAGTATGGTTGGTTGCAAAAAAAATCAAGTCTACGCTCATCTCATGGGCTTGGCAGCTTACAAACAAAGTTACAAGCATTCAACTTTTGCATTTGGCTGGTAGAATAGATTTGCAGCTTCTAACTCAAATCTAGAATCAAATTGCCAATATACAGCTTTTACAAGCTAATAATAATATTACTGGTGTATACCAAGGGGAGTTAGCTCAAATGGGAAGACATGTGGTTTGCTTCCATAAGGTCTAAAGTTTGAATCCCACCAAGGTATCTACATAGCCATTGCTATAGTTTCCTACTCTCTAGTAATGCAGAAAAGTGTTCACATTTTGAAAAGGTTGAAAAACATTTTGGAACTGTTCCTGAACGAAAGCAGTAATATTACATTTTATTGACCAAATAAACTTAGAATAGAAAACTTTATACCTGAGTTCCAAGGTGTACGGGATGATTGACCAGGTACATGCCAGGAGAAGTATATATAGAAGGCACCCATACAAGTTCTAAGATTCTAAGATTTTCAAGTTCTTTGTCTCAAATGCAAGTCGAAGAGGACTCAACACAAGTTCTGCCACAGACCCCTCCAAAGTATTCCCAGCACTTGCCAAGACAGTGGAAATAGTTGCACTTATGCTCACTGGCTTAGCAACTGGAATAGCCTCGGCATCGTGAGGAACTGTTTGTGACTGGCTTTCCTCTGTTTCAGATTTTGCAGCTCCATCTTCAAGTGAACTGCAACAGAAAGAGATACCATACACAACAATTAAAGGACATCTTATTGTTACAGAGGATTTGATAAGTAAAGTTTTACATGTTAAAGATGTGCTACTTGACCTGATTGCATAAAAAAATCAACAGAAATTACACAAGAACAAGTTAAAGATTGTAACAGTTACATTAATCTTTAACCATGGAAAATAATCTTCTCGAAGGTGTCATTCCGACTTCTTTGGGGAAGCTAAGGCTCTTGCAAATGCTACTATTGAATGGGAATGCATTATCAGGAGAAATCCCCTCATCCTTATGAAACCTCACACAACTCTCAGTGCTTAATTTATCAGAAAACAATTTTAATGGAAGCATAACTCCAAATATTGTTGACTGCCAAAGGCTGCAGAAACTTGACCTTTCAAAAAATAATTGACTATATATGACTATATAATCCTATAAGTTTCTTTTTATGGGATCTCAATACTACATTGTATATATGTAAAGCCATTAATATTTCTCAAATTTGTAAATGATGGTAAACTCTTAACAGATGGACAGGACTTCTGTTCTGGGAGATGCCATCAATTATGTAAAACATCTGAAAGAACGAGTAAAGACACTAGAGGAACAACAAGAAATGAAAACCGAAAACCATAAACCAGTCATTTTGATGAAGAAATCTCTGCTATGTACTGTCGAAGATTCTTTGTCTGATAATGACATGGTTATGCAGCCACTGCCTGAAATTGAGGCCAGAGTTTCCAACAAGGATGTTTTGATAAGAATCTATTTTAAAAATAATAAGAAAAAAGTAATCATTCCTTTTAAATCGAAGTCAATAATATTAAGTGAACTGATCTAAAAGCATGTTGCTACATGCATTTTAATTTCTCATTAAGACCTGGCTAAAAGCAATCAATACAAAATATTATATAACCACTATGTCAAAAAGCAATCAATTGAATATTTATATTAGATGAAATTAACGCATAAATGATCAACTCTTAATATACCTTAATGTAGCAACAAGGAAGGGGTGGCCCTACACGGCCCACTGCTGTGTCATCTGCCTCAGAAAAAGCAGCTCCAGCAAAAGTTTCTATCAAGCCATATCCTTGGCCAATAGGAGCCCTATTTAAGCATAATCAACCAAAAAGAAAAGTATGCAATAATAAGCAATAGATACACATGAAATGAAAAATAACACGACCCATTGCAAGAATTTCACAGTGCATAGTTAGTCTAGCATGGAACTAAATATGGAAGTATTAGCATCTAAATGAATTTGGACGAGTGATTGTGTGCATATAAGTATGACATATAACTTCACATGTGGACACACTAATCTAGTAGAGTTTGTAATCCAATAATTTAACCTTTTAATCGTATTAAATAACAAGGTTAAACCTCAAATTCAATTATTGTAAATCTCAAGAATATGAAATAATTACCCCATGCAGATATTGATGAAGCGTTGAGAATCTGCAGATAAAGGAGCTCCACCACAGAGCATAAATCTAATATCTCCTCCAAGTACAGAGCGTATTTTCTTAAAGATGATTAAATCCCACAGCATTTTTTCCAGTCCCCAAGCCCCAAACCAGCTTCCTTCTACAGATCTGTTAATCAAGCTTTATGGCTGAGATGGGAAGTTAGGAAGACTGAATTATTTGTAGAAAAAATTTTGTGATGCTATAGGCTCTAACCATGAAATGAACTTATAAAGAACTTACAAGACAAAGTCACAAAAAGTAAACTTGGATGCTCTCAAGCAGTCAGTTGGATGCACAATATCAAGCCTCACAATATAATTCAAGATATATATATATATGTATATATACATGTATATAAGAGGCATTTACAAGAATTTGAACCTCACACCACTCACACAAGCAGTCACTTACAACTTGAGTTAGCCTCAAGTGGCATATATATATATATATAAGGAATAGTTTGCCCTTAGTCCCAGATAGGGGTTAGCCAAGGTAGAAACATCACAGTAAAAACAAAGCAAGTTTTCTCATTTTAGAAAGAATAGGAAATTAAGTGCCAAGGATTACACTGCATATGTAAATTGCTAAAAAAACGTATGTACTAGTTTATGGGATATATTTTTTTTATCCAACAGTTGGTAAAGAGGAAGTAAAGGGAAAAGCAGACATAAAGAGTAAAATGGGCAGTTTGGTTGGAGAGAAAAGAGTGAAAGAGCAAGAAAAGTGAGACCTGCAATTTTTCTTTCTCCAGAAATCCAGAAAAGGGGTGAGAACTTTTTGAAACAAGTGTAATACAATATTTCTATTTTGCCCTACATACTACAGTTACCCACATACCCCTCTATTACCTATATTCTATTATTTTACCACTTTACCCCTCATTCTAGTTGCTTCTTAGGATGCAGTTTTATACATAAGCCATTTAATGAAATGACTAGTGAACAATATAAGAACTCCCCACATGATTTCTATATACTCAACAGAATAAAATTCTACACACTTCCGTCAAAAAGTGTATTTTAGTAACAATGCATGCACAACATTTCTAGTCCCTTGATATGAAGAACCATATCTCATATCATATCTATACATGTATAGTGTATGTGAGAAAAGAGACATATTCTCTGTTTTTGTTTCCAATGCATTAAGCTCTGTTAAAAGGGACTTTGGAAGAGCTACTAAGTTTTGTTTCCAATGCATTAAGCTCTGTTAAAAGAGCATTGAAGCTCCAATCAGGTTCAGGGTCGGCAGCAATTCCCTCAACAGTTTGGGGACAACGAAGTTCCAACTTAACAGCTCCCCTAAACAAATCCAAATTGATCCCACAGATCAGAAACAACCCATGATATCAACAGCCATTTGCTTATACGATTTAAAAATCATAATTTTCAGTCAAAAAGAAAAGTGTCAAATTCGTATCTCTATTCCTAGATGATAATCAAACTATGAATTCCAATAAAAAAAAACTGCATTCTCTCTTTATAAATGTAACTG
Organism: Humulus lupulus; assembly: GCF_963169125.1. Lineage (NCBI taxonomy): Eukaryota > Viridiplantae > Streptophyta > Magnoliopsida > Rosales > Cannabaceae > Humulus > Humulus lupulus. The sequence goes on along the minus strand of NC_084801.1, from coordinate 16,362,034 downwards.
AATTACAGAAGAAAATTTAACCAAAATATGAACGATAGAAAGAATCAAGCTTGAAACTTACATTGCGTAAAACTTCAATTCGAAAAGCTTCGGTTCCCCCAAATAATAGGGTTTCCGCAATCCACTGTATAGTACCTCCCCTCGTTCGTGGCTCAAAACGCAATCACCAACACCGAGTTAGGGTTTTTGGTTTTTGACCGTTGACAGCAATACCACACTGGACGAAAGAGGTTGTTCAGTGATGGCCAAGCAAGCTGTTTTAGTCCCTTCTTGGATTAAAAAGAAAAGAGAGAGAGTACTCACCATGAGACAAGAGCAAAAGCTGGGCCTAGCCTCGCACTGAGAGAGAGCCTCCTCTGCTGGCTTGCGGACGATTTCGTCGCCACTCAATGAATCGGTCAAGAACGAGTATATCGCTGGGAGGTCCGATTTCGATAGCGTCATTACAAGCGAGCTTTCGAATCAGTGATTATCTGATATTAAATTGCAATCTTAAATTAAAAAAATACCTCACATAGACAAACGAGGTTAGAGTGCTCTTGCCTGGGTTTTTGCTTCCAGCAGGAGAAATGCCGTGAAGGAGAAGGAGCAGCAAGACTTGCATGAGGGAGAAGGGGGAGACTGAACAGCAAAAATCGCGTGAGGGAGAAGGAGCATCAAGAATCGTACAGATCGTGGTGATCCAGCGGCTGAATGGATTAGAGACATAGTGTGAGAGAGAGTGAGAGAAGGAAAGATAGTGGAGTCTGAAAGAGAGGGGCAGAGGAGGCAAATGGGTTAGACAAAATTTTCATTAGGCGCTTCTTTCTTTTTTAATTGGCGCCTAAATTGGCTGTGAAAAAAAATTAAACGTGTATTAATAACGTTTTTTAATAAGTGCTATTTTTTACTGTAATATATACTCAAAATTGTTGTAGTGATTTATGACTTTGTGGTTGTCTTGGACATGTAACATTGAATATCTTTGTGGGATTGCTGAGTAATGCATTGGAAGAAGCTCTATAATATGCACTATTTAAAAAGAAAATTATTAACAAAAGTTATTAAAATTTAGTAACATGTAATATTTGTTGCATATTAAGAAATATTTTAAAAAATTTAAAACTTACCTCATTATCATTGAATCAATTTCTTCTGGACGTTTGTGTGATTTCAATGGATCTAAGAACACGATTTTTCCTTTTGGCATAGCAATCACCAACATCCAATGTTCCCTAAAATAAGAAGCGTATGTTAAGTAAAATAATTAAATTTTTAATATATGACTAATCAAATAAAAAAAATTTACACTATTTCTTACCGTATGTTCCAAGGTATAAAGTAAAGTTGACCAACTCTATCCATGGTCATCAACCAATTCGCCAAGTCAATGGTTGATCGCTCTACATCGTTAACATTATTAATGCTAAGACGTTCAATGTCATAAAACTTGTAATAGACACGCTGATTTGGAAATAGAGACTCCCAAATGCATCTGCAAAATTTTCTTTAGTGTTAAATATTTTGAAAAATTTCGGCAGAGTTTCCCCTATAAATAGGACTTCCCAAACCTGTAAACATTCAATGTCTATGAAAATTTTCAACAGATCACAGAGCAGTACTCATAACTGATTCTAAATTCCTATCATTCCAAAGAATTAGTTTAAGGGATACCTTAATCCGAATATCATTGCTGAGCCTCCAATCATATGCAAGGTAGCAACTTGTTCCACATCCTCTGAAGTTAGGAATATTGACTCGCGATTCATGAAAGTTGGGTCCACTGGAATGGAGACGACTGAGTTTATTCCTTTAACTCTGCAAAATTCTCTCACCATAAACTGAAGGCTAACATGGATGCGATTCATGATGTGATCGGCAAACGGTTGGCCTTCGGTCAGAGTGTTTTCTGGATTGATGTGAGACCCAGCTGATGACAGATGCGGGCTAGTCATAGGAGGTTTTGACATATCCTTGGATGAACTTTTTGACATAGGAGGTTTCTTTCTTAGAGGACCCTACACAACATCAAGTTAAAATAATATTAAAATACTGGACGAACAAATATTTTAATAGGTAACAAATTAAAGAATTCGTTTATACCTGGTCAGTCATAATTAAATCTTTTGGCCAAGGAAGAAATGTGTCATAAGTATCTCGAACATATTGTATCTCCCCAACAAAACATGGGATTTCAGCATCCTCTTGTAACATTTTGGTGACTCGCACCCTCGCATATTCGTCTGTCAGTTGAACACCATGAATAGTCAGTGGACCCACCCCATCAATGATAACACCCTCTGCCACCACATTATGAATATTATCCGAACAAAGTAACACATCCTGCATGTACGGTGTGTCATCCTGCATGTGCGGTGTGTGGTATTCTTCGTCGCTCTGCTCGTCATCATTGTCGTGTTCATCCATATCATCTAACCCACCTGCTTGTTTAGCTTTTTCCTCCTCTAAAGCTTTAAGTTCTGCTTTGAGCCACGCAATTTCTGCATCTTTCTTACTAACAACATCAGCCATTTCTGTTGCTATTTTTGGTTTTCTTCCAAAGACGGATGAAATCTTCGCAAACGACCTACAATAATCAACCAAATTTATTTTAAAACTAAAATATTATAGAATTAAGTTAAATGCAACAAATAAAAAATAATATCATACCCAAGTGCTCTAACACGCCCTGGGTGCTCAGGTGTCCCTAAAGCTTGCGTTAATATGTCATTCCGACCCTTTGCAATGATTTCTCCACTACTAACTTTTTCTTTCAGCTCATTCTGTGGAACAAACCAGTGGTCACTTATATTAGTGACTTATAAGAACTTTATCATTCCTAAATTACTTTAAAATACTTGCTTGAAACCACTTACAATTCTTGCTTCAATTTGTTTGTCCAAATCTGTAACAAGAACCTTCCTCTTTTCTCGTGCTCTTATCCATACTTGGTACCGTTCTACATCTGCCACACCTAGTTCAGTTTTCTACAACATACAACAATTAATTAAAGTTTGTGAGTGCAATATTCTTCATAACAAGTTGACAGTTATAAAATAGTGATGCGAATTACTTACCAGGTCCTCTCTAACATTGGCAAGCCCTCTACGAGATGTACGATGCCTCGAAGTATATTTGAGAGCTCTTTCACGTTGTGCTTCCCGCAAAGCCTACATTAAATAGGTAACAATAAGTTTTTAAGCAATTATTAGTATTTCAAAACTAATAAATCATATACATAATAGATATACACAATAGTACCATAAACTCAGGAGATAAACGGTGGCTAACAAATGTCCTCCAATCTTCTAGGTCAAGTTCTGGATATTTCTTAGGAAGGATTTGGAGTTCATCTATCAGACCGTCTTCTGCCAAAGGGAAGATGTAGTCACTAGTGATGTTGGTCTTAAAATCTCTCATCATTCTTCCCGCACTTTTCATTAATTCTGGTTTCCAATTTTCTGGAATGTTAAAGGCACCCTGAAATAGAAAGAAAATGATTAATGAAATGCAAAGTAATTCATGAAAATGATCAATATATTAAAGTAATTAAAATATTCATAAAATATTTTCTTACATATACATCCTCCCATATTCTATTCTTCAATTCTTGTGGGACTTGTCTCCAATCCTTATAATTGAGAGAGACCGTTCTCCTAGTTTTAACTCCAAGGTACGATTGCATCTCACTATATGCTTTCCCTATAGGTTGACCTTTATCATTAAACTGAATATTTCTCTTTATTCCCTTAGCTTTTTTATTATTGATATTGTTCTTCTTTGTTGGGCCTCGCCTATTTGGTGTGTTCTCCCCTTCAGAAATTGTCATCTGCACATAAACAAGAATTAACGTTACAATTATGACATAAATAAATACATATTTAACATAAAAATGAATACATTACTCACTGGACACATTTTCTTTTCTTTTTTCTTTTCTTGGTTGATCCACAATCTACCCATATTCCGTCTCTAATATCATTTCTAATATATTCCCCATCATCATCAACTTCATGGAAATCATGGATTTTCTCAACTTGCTCATGTATTGGTTGTCCAACAATAAAATTGTCATGGAACAAATCATCGTTTTCTTCGTCATTTTCATCTTCTATAAACTGCATTTCTGGGGTTCGTAAAACAACTGACCATTTATCATCAGCAGGATCAGTTATGTAAAACACTTGTTTTGCTTGGGTAGCCATGATGAAAGGATCATTCTTGTGACCTTTCTTACTTAAATCAACCAAAGTGAATCCAAGTTCATCAATTCTAACCCCAACATTGTTGTCCACCCAAGAACACTTGAGCAGAGGAATTTGAAATAAGGAATAATCAAGCTCCCATATTTCTTCAACAACCCCATAATATGCCATAGTACCAGCAATTGGATTATTGTCTTTTGCACTAGCGAAATGCACTGCTTCTGCCACAATACTTACTCCACTATTTTGAACCATTCGAGCATCATCTCATGACTTTGTGTGAAATCGTTTTCCTCCAACAATGTAAGCATTGTGCTTTATTACATGAACACTTGGTCCAAATGATATGCATTTTAACTCTGTCGACACTCCATGGTTTTCTTCTCCCAACCTTGCTAGAATAATATTTTTCAACCATCGACTAAATGTTTTATTGTGCTCATCTATAATCCATTTCTGTTTATTTTTAACCTTGTTGGGAATCATTGATTGTAATAACTCCATGTGCTCACTACAATACAAAATACAACATATTAAAATTTCAATTATACATAAAAATGAGTATAATGTTTATTAAATCTATAACTTACGTTATATAGGGTTGAACTTCGGGATTGTTTTCCAACACAACTAAATGAGCTTGATCTAATTCTGCACGAGATATGGTCACTACTGTTCCTTTCCCTCGTAATCCTCTATCAACTCCATCCGAGTTATTCCGTGGTTTGCTAATTCCGATTGTGTCGATTCCAACCATGTACTCTGAACAAAATTCCACAGCTTCTTCAGCTAAATAACACTCAACCATACAAGCTTCAGGGCGATGGTGATTACGTACATATCCTTTCAACACCTCATATTCCTTTCAAATGGATACATCCATCTCGCCCAAACTGGCCCACACAACTTGGCTTCTCTTACTAAATGGACCATCAAATGTATCATGATGTCAAAAAATGATGGTGGAAAATATTTTTCAAGCTTGCATAAGGTTTCAACTATTTCATCATGCAATGCATTCAACTTCTTCATTTCCAATTCTTTTCCGCATAGTTGATTAAAGAAGATGCACACACTTGTCACACTATCTCTAACTCTTTTTGGTAAAACTGACCAAATGGCAATTGGAAGTAATTGTTGCATTAATATATGACAATCATGTGATTTCATTCCAATTAACTTCAAATCTTCCATAGACACCAAGTTTCGAACATTCGATGAGTAACCATCAGGCACTTTCATCCCTGCCAATGATTGACATACGGCTTGCTTCTCTTCTTTAGACAATGTAAAACAAGCAGGAGGCAAATATGTGCGAGCCCCCTTTTCTTCAGGTGCCAAGCGGTGTCTTATACCCATTTCAACAAGATCTAAACGACTAGACAAACCATCTTTGGTTTTACCTGGGATGTCAAGTAATGTACCGATTATACTTTCACATACATTTTTTTCTATGTGCATGACATCCAAGCAATGTCTAACGAGTAAATCTTTCCAGTAAGGAAGTTGAAAGAAAATTGATTTTCTTTGAAAACATCCATTGACTTTTTTGTTTTTATTCTTCTTCCCATACCTAAAGTCAACTTTTTCTACTTCCTTAAGAATTTGCTCACCTGACAATGGAAAAGGAGCAATGTGTCGTTCCACAGTACCGTCAAATGCTTTTTTTTTTATTTCTGTCAGGATGACTTAAATGCAAATATCGTCTATGACCCATATAACACATTTTGCGTCCATTTGACAAGCGACGGGCCCTTGTGTTGGTGCAACAAATTGGACAAGCTTGGTAACCTTTTGTGCTTAAACCTGATAGGTTACCATATGCTGGAAAATCATTAACAGTCCATAACAACACCGCTTTCAAATTAAACACTTCTTTTTTAAAACCATCATATGCCTCAACACCATTTTCATACAACTCTTTCAAATCATAAATTAATGGTGCCAAGTAAACATCGATATCATGTCCTGGTTGTTTTGGGCCCGAAATCATTAATGAAAGCATCATGAACTTCCTTTTCATCACCAACCAAGGAGGAAGATTGTACATAACCAGGAAGACAGGCCATGAACTATGCCTACTACTAAGAGATCTATGCGGGTTTACTCCATCAGCAGCTAAACCAAGACGAAGATGTCTTAGTTCATTTTTGAATTCTGGATTGATATAATCTACCTTCTTCCAGGCCTGTGAATCTGCAGGATGCCGGAGTTTACCATCTTTCACTCGTCCAGTCTCGTGCCATATTAAGTTCTTAGAGTGTTCTGCACTTCGATATAATCGCTTCAGCCGCGAAATCAAAGGTAAGTACCATAGCACTTTCTGAGGAATAAGTTTCCTAATCTCTTTACTTTTGTTAGGTTTGTACTGTGATAAACCACATTCTGGGCAAGCGTCCATGTCTGCATACTCCTTACGATATAAAATACAATCATTCGGACATGCATGAATCTTCTCATACATCAACCCTATCAAACTTAATGTTTTCTTTACTTCATATGTAGACTCCGGAAAACAATTTTCTAGCGGCAAAATCTCCTTGAAAGCAGCTAAAAATTGACTGAAACACTTATCACTAACTCCATTTTCTGCTTTTATGTTATAAAATTTAACCATTGTAGGCAATCTTAGTTTATTGCAACCACTGAACAATTGTCTGTCTGCATCTCTAACCATACTATCAAATTTTTTTGGATTATGAAAAAACTCTTCTTGTGCTTCATCAAGCAATTCTATAGGATGATCATCAAAATCATTACTCTCAAAATCATCTACACCTCGCCTACCTAATGGATATGGGTCATCATTTAATAATTCTCCATGCCAATACCATTTACTATAACTCATATCAAATCCCCGACAAAATACATGATCATTTATCATGGTAATATTCCCCTTTACTCCATTACCACAATCGATACAAGGACAACGAATTTTTTGTGGATCACTACAATTCTTTAGGCAAAACTCTAAAAATTTGTTGAATCCATCTTGAAATTGTGATGTTTCTCTCCTCTCAAGCATCCATGATTTATCCATACTAATAACAATATTCAATTCCTAATAAGTTAGAAAAAAAACTTATATTAGGTTCTAGTCTTATAAATTTTTTAAAAAATTCGGCAGAGTATCCTCTGTTTCTATAGCATACCGTAATTTCATAATTACCTATAAAATCAATACAAACAAACACAATAATCAAGCATATATGAATCCATCATTATTAGGTTCTAGTCTTATAAATTTTTTAAAAAATTCGGCAGAGTATCCTCTGTTTCTATAGCATACCGTAATTTAAAAATTACCTATAAAACCATTTAAAACAAACACAATAATCAAGCATAGATGAATCTATCATTATTAGTTTCTAGTCTTATAAATTTTTATAAAAATTCGGCAGAGTATCCTCTGTTTCTATAGCATACCGCAATTTCAAAATTACCTATAACAACAATACAAACAAACAAAATAATCAAGCATAAATCAATCCATCCTTATATCACCACAGCACGCAAATTTCCTAGAGCCTACTTCACTAATTTTCAAACATAACTTTCACTAAATCTAATATGCATGATTACATTATTCTTATCTTTATACATAAATCTTATAGTAATATAAATACAAAAAATAACTAACCTTCAATATTAATCTTCAATGCACCCGAAATGAACAACAAAGTTCACCACTCAATCAACGACCCTACTAAAACATTACATAATTAGTAAACTACATAATTAATTATCAAATCAATAAATAAAAAAAATCAAACTAGTTAATGAAACTAATGAACAACACTTTGATCATCTTCAAGTTATTTTTTTTCAAATATTTAAAAAACAAATTTATCTATTGTAAAAATTTCTAAAACTAACTAATATGCATATATATATATATATATTTATAATAAACCTAATTTTTATCACATTATTTAAACTAACAAAATAAACAAATAATTATAAAAATTAATAAAATATTAATTATATTAATTTTAAATTCGGAATAATAAAAAAAATTAAAAAAAACATGGAAAATTAAAAAATTATCATCAAAACCACATTTTAGTAATCTATACCTGTTTTGAAGCTCAAAATCCCCTTGCAATGTCAAAAATCCGGCAATAAACACCACTTTCAAATGGAGAAAAAACCCACGGCCAAATGCCTTTTTGTCTCTAAAAAAACAAAAAAAAAAAGATTTTTGGACTATATTTCAGTTTATAGGGTAGAAATATTGCAAGAAATAAAGAAAAAACAAAAAAAAAAGGCTTGGAGAATCAAAATGGGTGTTGGCTCACGGTGGTTAATGGAGGTTTTGGGGGTTTCTTTTTGCACAAACGGGAAAGGGGTTTTGAGAAGATGACCGTTCGGGTCTAGGGAAGGGGCATATAAAGGACTTTTAACTTCGGTTTTTGGTAAAAACCGAAGTAGAAAGTGGACTTTCCACTTCGGTTTTTACCAAAAAACCGAAGTTAAAGGTCCTTAAGTTATACCCGTTGGAGACTTTTAACTTTGGTTTTTTGGTAAAAACCGAAGTGGAAAGTCCACTTTCCACTTCGGTTTTTACCAAAAAACCGAAGTTAAAAGTGCACAAGGGCCGCGTTTGGTTTGGCCAGTTTTTTGCATTTTTACTACCTCTAAACATAATATAAGGGCTTGTGCAAACAAACACGGCCCTCTCCACTATGAATTTTTCACTTCGTTTTTTTAAAAAAGCGAAGTAGTAAGTAATTTTTTTTCAGAGCGCCAATTTGAAATGCGAAGTAAAAGAGTTTGAAAACGTTTTTACTTCGCTTTTTTTGTATGCTCACTATAAAAACCGAAGTAAAAACATATATTTCTAGTAGTGATAATATCTTGGATTATTGCCAATGTTCAATTTTCCTGAATTGACGAAAACGTTTCTGAATTTTTTTTTTTTTTTTTTTTTACGAATTTTTATATACATCCTATGTTTGGTAGCGATAGAAAATATGAGTGGTAAAAAAATGTTAGTGAGAATCTGCCCATTTGCCTCTTGTCTTGAATTGTGATCCCAACCACTCATTATTAGTCAAGTCATATTTCTTCTTCATCTCTTCCCACTTTGCCTCTCATTCTCCAATCTTGTAATACCTACCATGTATTAAAAAAATATAATTTTTCCCACAAACAAATAAAATAAAATTTTATTGCAGCTTCGTTCCTTTAATTATATATTTCCATTTATTATTACCGATTTTGAAATTTATGTAAAATTTTAGTAAAAATATAGTTTCACTTTTAATTTGAAATTTCAATAAATAATTGAGTGATTAGTGTTCCTATTAAATGAAAATGTATATTTTAATTTTGTAATGAATTTAAATATGAGACAGGAAAAGGGTGACTTATATTGGGTATTAAAGTTTATTAAATGATAATAAAACACACACATATATATAGTTATTGGGAATTAAAAATTAAAATTTACAAGGAGATAATAAATTTTAATTTTTTTTCTTTTTATATTCCAAATGTAACATTTTCTTATTATAGAAAAATAAAATATATATACAAGTTTCGAATTTGATAAGATTTTTATGAAAAAATTTAATATTTTATTGTAGCTACTATCTTTTAATTATTTTCATATAAAATAAAAAAAAATTATATTACTAATATCTACCATATAAAATAAAAATGTAATTTATTTGTACTGACAAATAAAATAAAATAAAATAAACAAAGTTCAATAAAATAAATACCATATCTGAAATAAAATTTAACAATTCTTGATGGAATCCCAGTGTGTATATGATGCATTGTGTTCTTCATTATATGCCATAAGCATATACGGTGGACAAGATCAGGCATGACAATTTCAATGCATTTTCCATGGATTTATAATTATCAGTCAACACAGTCGAAGGCATCTTACCTTTCATACACTCCAAAAATGTGTCCAAAACCTAACACATGTCAATTTCTATATAAAAACTAATTATGACAAAAAAATAATAATAATTAAATTCAAAATTAATGTACCAATAAAAATTACCCGTTGCTGACTTGCTATACTAAGCTACTATTTTACCACATCATCATAATTATTAGTACTCATCTATGAGTAGTAACCATTGAGAATTCTTTCATATATATATACACACACATTTATTCCATCTATAACACATACGGCCTCTTTTTTTTTTTTAAATCTTTTAATTTTTTTATCATATAATATGCTATATATATACAAAATTATACCTAAATAAAAAATATATACATAATAATAATGATAATTTGGATTGAAATTAATGATATAACCAAATAATCTAATGATATTGTTTGAATGTTTTTGTGTGTTGAAATTATTAATTTCACATTATACATTTTATTTTATTTTTATATAAAAAATAAAAATAAAAAACATTTTTGCTTCCCGAACTATGACCACCATATGATCGTGCCCCTTGAATGATTCGCGATGTTAAAATTCCCCTCGAACTATGCACATTAGTGAAATATGAGATTTCTATTAGATTTCGTCCTAGCATATGACTAACAGATTGATGATGTGACATTTTGTCTATTGATGTGTCACTGTCATGCGTAGAGTAATTAACAATTTTGCCCCCCGAACTTTGATCGCTGCCAAATAATACTCCTTTTATTATTTTTTTTTTCTAAAAATAATAATAAAATCCTTAAAACAATTAAAAATTTAATTAATAACAAATAATTCATTTTTAGTTTTATTTTTTTTTCTTTTACAATACAAAATAAATCTATTTTAGAATAAAAATTTAAAAATAAAGAAAAAATATTTAATTAAAGAGGAAGAAGAATGGCGAAGGGCTTAATAAAAAAATTAATTTAAGAGGATGAGCACGAAGGGGAACAAACTTTGTTTTAGGATTTAGGATCTAAAAATAAATACAAAAATCCAAACATACCTCATGTTTAAGACATGTTTTGGTATGTTTTCAATTTTAAAACTTCACAAATGTGAATATGAGCATGTCAAACGTGTAGATCTTGAAAAAATACCCAAAATAAAAAAAATCACCCCAAACGGACACCCGAGTGAAAAGTCATGTCTCTTGCAAGAATCACATCGAGCTGGCATCGAGTACCATCGAACCATCTTCAACCACCATTGAACAAAGTCATTTTTTTTTCATGAAAATCTTGATTTTGAAGTTCCCATCGAGTTGACATTGAGCACCATCGAGCAATGTCGATTTTTTGCAGATATCAGAGTTTTAGATCTGAAAAAAATTGCGAATAAAAAAAACTAAAATATAATGTCAGTATTTAGTATGGTGGTGGTGTTGGTCGTGTCGTGAGGTGAGAGAGAGTGAATCGAGAGAGAGAGATGGAAGAGAGGAGTGAGAAGAGGGAAGAGAGAAAAGGGAAGAGATAGGGACATTTTTGGTAGATTGCCAAAAAATGATATTATTTTGAAATCTTTAATATGTCTAATATATATTTTTATTAATAACCAATATTAAGCATAAAATGTGAAATTTCCCAAGATAAATATATATATATATATTTAAAAAAAATGCTGCGGATCATATATACTTTTAATTGAAGAGATCGATAGGAAAATTTTTGTATATAGAACTGACAAAGCACTTGTCATATATATCACCTTACATGAAAATAAACTATTGCTAGTTAATAATTTATATATATTTATATATATATATATATATATATAATAGTTAGTGAGTACTTGGTAGATGGAGGAAAGAGATAAACATACATTATTCATTATTTATGTCTAGACTTCTGAGTGGGGACCCTTCACAGGTTCATATATATCATACGTTACAATAAATAAATACAATTACGTACAAATTAATATATCAATTTTGTTGTTTTTGCTGGATAACCATGATTAATTTATATCTACTAACGCAAGCTACCAATGCACTTGTGGTTCATATGGTGAATTCATTGCCAACTCTTTTTTTTTTTTTTTGGCTGATGAGACAAGAATGACGAGGAAGCAAAGAGAAGAAGAAAATTTATTAATTGATAATGTTTGGGCAAGAGAAGAAATTAATGATCTTTTCGTATTAGAGAAAAAAAAATAATGAAAAGAAAATTCATTTCATTTCATTTATAATAAACACAAATAGTTATTAATTTGTCATCAATTTTTTAAAAGGAAATTTTCTATCAATTTTCAAACGAAACTATATATATTAAAATGATTGAATCGGTCACGTTTTTTCTTGTCTTTTTTATTTGCTTTATTACTTAATGATTGAGTTGTTTTCACTCTTGCCTTTGAATTATTACTTGGCTAAGTTGAAAAAAAAAATAGTTAGCAAAAAGTTTCTATTGTTATTAAATGGTATAGATTTTAAAGTGGAAAAGAAAGAGTTGTTGAATGATCCGATTTTAATTAGATCTTTCATTTCATCTAAAAATAAAATAAAATTTATAAACGTGCTTTTGTAAACCTATTTCTATTTTTTATCTCCTATATAGCTAGCTAGCTAGTAATAAAATAAATATGTTAGGAAACAAAAATATTCTACTATAAACCGGCGCTCTTAGGGAAATTACTCATTTACAATTTATCAGTTTTTAATTTATATTTATTAGTTTACGAAGAATGCTAATTTATAAAATTGTGAACCTATTTAAGAGTGTCTTCAATTAAGTGTAAAATAGTGTGAGTATTATATTTTATAATTTCCCCAAAAATATATATAATACTAAAAATTATTGTGCAAAATTTAATTAGCATACATGCTAATAATAATTGTGTTAATTTTGACAAGTGTAATACAACAAAAAAATCTTAAGGGAAACAGATGTCGCCCCTAATAATACTTAAAGTCGCTGCTGATAGTCATTAGTCACCGCTAATAATAAAGAGCATGTTTTTTTGTAGTTAGACTTTTGTATAAAAAAATGTTTCTATTTTAATTACTTAAATTTTATTAAATTATTTTTTAAATATAATATATATTAATTATTACCAATCATTAGTGATTACTGCAGTTTAATATTTTTTTATATATTTAAAATTTTAAAAAATGTTGCTACAAAAAACTGAAAAAATACAAAATAGATCAATTCAAAAATTAAAATTAATGCGATATTCATAATTTTTTAATATTTATTTTTAATACTATTATATATAATTACGGAAGTTTACAAAATACTTAAGATCTGAAAAAAGTATTAAAAATATGAAATTTAGAAAAAAGTTACAAAAATATAAAGAGACATAATTATAAATACAGATTTGATTTTATAAACAAAATTTATAAATTTATAATCACATGTTATAATTTTGTAAATAACATTTACAAACTTAATAAAAAATTATAACAACTAGAAAAAAAATTATTACAAATTATTATTCATATTTTTATAAAATTTTATAATTTTTCAATTTTTTTTTAAAAATTTAGAGTACTCATTAGTGTAATTTTTCCAATAAATTAGCGTAATAAAACATTGTCCTAAAATATAAGTAAATCATTTTATAAAGATGACTTACTACTTTAACAACTTCATTTTATCAGCCAAAGTATCTCTAAATATTTTGCTAGACAAAGAAATATTATAACAAATATGATATGAGCCAACGACTATTGTGGCTTAGGGACTCAAGCCTCATCCATATTTTTTTATTACTATTTTGGTAAAAAATATATATATCGAAGATTTTTTAATTATTTATTATCACATAGCTGAATTAATAATTATGATGATGTGATAATATAGTGACTTAGTATAGCAAAACATCACTATCTAATTTTTTTTTCTACATTCATTTTGAATTTTCATATATAATGCTTAAATAAATTTATTTTAATTTTTTAATTTAATTAATATGTGACTGCTATGTAATCAGAAAATCTTTCAAAAAATTTTAAAAAATCAAAATTTATTTTTAGAAATATTAATTAACAACTATAAATATTGATCATTAATCTTAATTTAATAGTTATTATTAAAATAAGGGTAGTAACCACTAATAATACTTCTATATATATAGTGTAAATTTAAAAAAAAAAATTATGGTATGCCCCTACAAAATTGTAAACATCATTTTGCCTCTTAAAAAAAATAAAATAAAAGAAGTTTGGCTCCATCATTGCATTAAATTCCAAGTACAATGGCCGTAACCTCCGATCACAGCAAAAATATCCCTGCTAACTTTCTCTCCAACATCACTCTCGTTTTTTATTTCAATTTTCTCCTTTTCTAATTATTTCTATTTCTTATTATGTTGTTCAAGTCAATTTTGTTTTACATGGTTGACTTAAAAAAAAAAAACTAAACAAACAATAATATAATAACTAAAGCACTTCTAAATAAAAAGCTTATTAGTTTCTTTTTTCATGTGTGAAAAGTAAGATTGATTAATTTTTTCTGTATAATTTTTTTAAGCAATTAGAGAAGTATTGAAAAAATTGATCTAGCAACCTCAATAATCCACCTAATATGGAGTATTTTTTTTTAAGAAAGTAACTTAATCTCTTTAAAAAAAAATACAGTATAATTTTATTCTACCTAATCCTAACATTTATGTTTATCAATAATAAGAAGAAAAGAATATAATTTTGTAATTCAATTTGTTTTCTTATGGTTTATTGTTAATACATAATTAATTATTTAAGTTTTTATACTTTTTTATCTTATGTTATTTAGTTTATTTTTACGCTTTCCAAAAGTGACCTTTATATATGATAATATTTATATATGTATATATATACGAAAATTTTCTTATAGGGGCTTCACTTTAAACTCTATTGGTGGGGCTCTCAGTGTTCTCGACCTGTGAACAATTTTCGGTGGATTTTTTTATGACCGTGTATATTGTAGCTATTTAGAGTATCTGCAAATTTTCAGAAAATTCTAAATAGTTTACAATCCTGAAAACTAAGTTCAAACATGTTGTTGCAAGCGTGACTAATTTATTTTTATGCGTGTGGAAAGCAAAATAATAATGATATTTTATAATATTTAAATTTATATTAATATAATTAATAAATATATATATTTAAGTTAGTTTTAAAGATATTTTCTGTTAAATATTTAGAATATTCCATTAAATTTAACATAACAAACCAAGAATTTTTGTATATAAAATATAAAAGAGAGATATATATATATTAGTGTCAGTTTCGCATATAACAACATAAGTTTCAAAAATCAAATTCAATATATATGGTCCCAAAAGTTTCTAGCTAGAGACAAATGTTTGGTAATTAGGTAAACAGTTACTGAACCAGATTTTTTAATGTGAGAATATATAAATATATTTGTTGCACTGATCAATTTGAACTAATAAATTTGATATTGAAAAACTGGTACTCCTTTAAATATATATATATATAGTAGAAATAACATATTTGGTCACTTTCAAGGAAATTTCCTGTTCCAATTTGAAATATCTCACAATTTCTTCTTCCTAACTTCTGTAAAATTCCTTTATATTACAATCCACCGGTATTTGAAATGAAAATTTACCAAAAGAAGCACAGTATATTTATATAGTTGGCCTCGAAAACTAAATAATGCAAAAGTGTACACTAACTCTTAAACATGCAAATTAATATTTTTTTCAGAATATTTCATTTTATTCATAAAAAAAAAAACTTAATTCGACATTGTATTTATAGCTTCGCCACAGAACACGTACTCATATGCATCTGTACGTACGTAGCCAATACAATAACAATTACAATTATCGTCGTCGCGTACACTTACATATTAAACGAAATAAAAAAATAAAAGATGATACAAAATCCATACGTACACGAGAAATTTGAATATTTATAAAATTAAATAAAATAAAAATAATAATACTCTTGTATGGACTATAGTAACATAGATTGTCCTTATTGAATGGATTTTGAACGATCCCCCACATCTCTTAATTATAAGATCGCAGCTCTGTTAATTAACAGTCAAAAGTAGTTCTCCTTTCCACATTCACTCACCATCGTTATTGACCAGGTCCGAATTCGCACGTAGTATACCTACTCAATATCGCATCTGCATGTTCTTTGACCACTTTCCAAGCCGTGACTACGTGGGACTCCTCCGTCAGGCTCGCACCAACCGCGAATCGGAGCAAGTATATGCCGTCCACCACCGAATGGGTCAAGTAGATCCGACCCGTCCCGTTTATCGAGTCCATCAGCTTCGCGTTGATCTCATTCACGGTCAACACCTTTTCAGCAGCGCCGCCGTTGCTCCTCCTCGTCCCGTTGATCTCAGAAAGTACAGATTTCGTACTTATCGCTGATGGCGATATCCTGAAACAGACGTTTGCGAAGTATCTAGGAACGACAATCTCAAACCTGTCGTCAGCCACCACATTACCTTCGAACATCTTGGCCATCTTGACATGGCTACGGAGAAAGCCCCGTAGCTTTTCGATTCCGTATGATCGGAGTACCATCCAGAGCTTGAGTGAACGGAATCTTCTGCTTAGCGCAATCTGCCAATCCTTGTAGTCGACGACTTGCTTCGACTCAGTGGCCTTGTTCTTGAGATACTCCGGGTCGGTGGTCAGTGATTTGGTCAACGCAGACGGGTCTTTGACCCAGAGACAGCAGCAGTCCAAGGTGGTGAAGAACCATTTGTGAGCGTTGAAGCTGAACGAGTTAGCTCCCTCAACTCCATCGATAAAATGGCGGAACTCAGGGCATATGCAGATACTGCCAGCGTAAGCCGCGTCAACGTGGACCCACATTCCGTAATCCTTCGCCACGTTGCACAGCGGTCCGAGTGGGTCCACGGCTGTGGTTGAGGTGGTTCCAATAGTCGCGAGAAGAAAAATAGGGACAAGTCCGGCTTCTACGTCGGCTACTATCGTTTTTCGTAAAACCTCTGGAGACATCGAAAAAGATGAGGCCAACGTTGTTGGTATGATACGGAAGTTGTTCATGTTGATGCCAGCAATCTGAGCCGCTTTCTTGAAAGCGCAATGAGTTTGGTCAGAACAATAAACGGAAAGTTTGCCGATGTTTTCCTTCCCAATCTTGTTCAGAGTTCGGTCACGAGCCGCCACGAGGGTACACAAGATAGCCTCGCATGTGGTTCCTTGAAGGACGCCACCACCGTTTCCAGAGAAGAGAAACGACTTAGGCAGCCTTAACATCTCACCGAGCCAGTCCATGACAATGCTCTCCAGCTCAGTAGCGGCGGGGGACGACATCCAGTTGAAGCCAACGACATTGAAACCAGTGGCAAGCATTTCGCCGAGGAAGCCAGCAATGCTGCCACTCGAAGGGAAGTAGGCATAGTAGTTAGGGCTCTGCCAGTGAGTTATTCCCGGAACGATATGGTCTTTTACGTCACTTAGGATAGTCTCGATGGACTCAGGATAATAGGGTGCCGATTTGGGGAGTCGTTTCTTGAGATAACCCGGTTCAACTTGGCTCAAAACCGGGTACTTCTCAATGTTTTTGTAGTAATCAGCGATGAAATCGATCATCATGTGGCCTTGGCGCCGGAACTCCTCAGGGTCCATAGGATTAGTCATGTTGTTGGAGGAGAAGTTGTTGTTCATTGAGAAATCGAAGTCGCCGAGGCTACCCATAGTTCTAAGGATAATAAGATAATAATGAAAGAATAGCCGGAGTTGGAAAATAAAAAGGGGAAGGTTATACAACAACTAGTGGAGTTGTTTGGTGAGAAAAAAAAAACAAATTTAAAAATGAAAAAACAAGGTAAGACTATAAAAGGGATTTGGCGCCTTTGGAGTATTAGGTGGGTTGTTCTCTCTCTCCTAAAACACAACTCTTGTGTCGTTTTTTCTTAAAAAAAGAAAAGAAAGAGATAGAGAGAGAGAGGAGAGAGGAGAGAACCAACAAGAATGGCTGTACTTGTCTTTCTCTTTAGATTGAGAGAATAAGATTACACTTGTTCTCTTTTTGGATGAGGAGAATTGGTTGAGGAGATCAAGTATATATATATGTGGCGTAGTGGCTGTGGGGGTAGGCAGGGGTTGGAAATTTTAGTCCTTGTTTTACGCGTGGAGAGTTTGGGACCTATAATGGGATGAACAGGTTTAAGTTGACATAATTGAACACGGACGCAAAATGGGAAATATTATATATATATATATATATCATATAAGAACTTCATTAGAAAGTTAATAATTTACTAAAATATATATATTTTTTTACTAGCTGTTGATGATCACCTACCATAACCATTTACACATAAATATATTAACCAAAAGACCATTATAATCGGAACTTCAGATTAAATAAATACACTAGTTATTATACACATATGTCACTGTGAAGTAAAAAATACTAAGGGTGACATCATGGGGTGAAGGAAATTAATATTTTAAGTATATATAAACCAAACTTGTTTATAATTATTATTTTACTTATATATTTTACAATCCCAAAGGAAAATGAAATTATTATCTAGTTTGGTGCTTTGTTTCCCAGATTATTGTAACCTTTAGACGATATATTAGCAAAAAACCTAAATTTAAAAAGATTTGGGTTGGTGGTGTGGTCTTTTTTTTGACAAATGAGTTAAAAAGAGCTATAATAATTTCTTTTTTGCAGGCAAAGGATACATATACTTGATTGGGTGATGTCGAAAAGGTAGTGGAGGACTGGACTCACTACGTTATTTTTTAGAAAATGACAGCCACATTATTATCATCAGAAACTTATAATAATATCATTTCGATTGGTTATAGGGCACTTTTGGCTTGGCGTTCTTACATATTTTATTTTAAAATAACATATGTAAAACCTGAATTAAATTATACAAATAATAATATATTATGAGAAATGGGTGAAAATTGTTTCTTTTTAAGGTGATTTTGTACTTTAATCTACTTTTGATAATTTGTTGCAAAATGACATTTATTTAAAATTTGACAAGTTGTCTAAATTTTTTGACAAGCTGTCTAAAATTTTCGACTGGCTGTTTTAATTTTTTGACCACCTATCTAAATTTTCGACTAGCTATCTAAATTATGAGAAGTCGTTTTGCATAAAATTATTAAAACTAGGTTAGAAGGAAAAATAACTTTAAGAAGTAGATCATTTTACCAAAGAACCTATTATATATAAAGTGATGTTGGACACTATTAATACTTCTTAGAAATAATCTCAATATATGTTCAGCCGCTTGTACATTTTGCTTATTTTGTAAAAAAAAAAATATTGCATATTATTTTAACAAATTGATATTGTTGTTGGAGTTGTTAATTTAAACATAACACAAAGGAGTATTAATTGTTGACAATCATAATTATTATTTAATCTCTTACTGGAAAACAATAGAAGTGTTGCTAATTTATTGAGAAATGCTAAGGGCATCGGTACCTAAAAAAAGTAATATATTATTATTGGTGCAATCTGAAATTCTGTTTTTAATAATTATCAAATTAATTAAACCATGTGAACTAATTAAAGTGCGGAATAGTAATTATTAGGATTTACACAATCTAATATTAGAGTCCACATAAGATTTCGATAAATCATCTCATGTGGTATTGGATACCTTAAGATGTCAAATAATAACATACCCAATTTTATTAAATGTAAATTTGTGTAATAATCAATTAATGTGGAGCCCTTTTAATTATTTCATTTCACGGAGGCCTTAATTTTAATATCTCTAACAACTAAAAAATATTAAAATAATCGTGTTTTCTACTCAAAAATAAATAAATAAAAAATCGTGTTTTTCTTTTGAAATAAAGCACGTGATGAAAACAAGGTTTGATTGCTTCCCTACTATATACTAAATTATGGTATAAGTTGGATCTATATCTATTTCCCTACCCTTAGAAGCTACTATGTAGAATCGTTGAAATGAACGATTAAAACATATGCATGTTCATTTATTCCTAAAAAATAATTGAAGCTTCATTATATTAATCAAATTTCATAATCGTTTGATTTAGTAAAAAATATTAAGAACTTCTAACTACCACACCCATTTATGTAATGAGCATTGTTATCTGATAGTGATAGTAGGATCGTCATCATTTTATATTTTGTTGTAATTTAATATCGAGTCTTATGTATTTTATTATAAATTATTATTCTGAATAATTGAAATTCTAAAATGAAAAAAGCAATTATTAGGTTTGGAATAAATTGATTTTTTTAATATTATATCATATACTATGTAATTATAATGACGGTATTTTACTTATGTTGAAAATAAATTTCGATCGGCCGGTTTAAGAAATATTTTTATACTTATTAATTTATCATTTGTAAAGAGATGTTTTAGTATTAATTAAAAAAAACAATAAGATATTCTGTGGTCATAAACATATAGCCTAATATACTATGCATTTTTTGGTAAAGAGGAGAAGTTTGAATTGTCTTTTCTTAATTAAGACATTTTAATAAAAATAGATAATGAAAACTAGAGGATGGTATATAAATTGGTCGCATAATCCTTTAATTCAGTTACCACCCTGTTTTCAATATTTTTTTCATTATACAATTTAGTAAAAATACAGCTAATAAATTAATTTTTCCTACCATATATATCATTTTACATTTTCCTCAGAATTTGGAAAAGTAAGGAAAATGGTTACCAAATAAACCCTTAAAGTTTGAAAAGTAAAACACATATTGTAATTTATAAATATATACGTGAAGAAAGGACAAGGTCATTACAATATAAGGTATGAATGAATTTGGTCCGTATATTAGACGTTATTAGATAAGCAGTTGTTTATGATAACAATTTTTTCTTTCAAAGTCAAAAGATTTTTACAAATTGAGCATTAATTACAACCAAAATTATTTGATGACCACATCGACTTCTATGAAAGATATTAGCTTGTTTTTAAATGATATTTTCATCAATTCTGCATATTAAAATTTGTAAATATGAACATTGTATATGACTTGATTTAATTTGTCTCTTGGTAATTAATGATAAATAAACACAAATCAAGATCATTTATATTAATTTTATATGCCTCAAATTTTGTCTAAGGAATAAACTTTAGATACTCAGTATAAAGTAGTTAAAACAGCAGAAATAAAAATTTAAAGAAATTATTTTAAAAGTGTTATTAACTTATTTTTTTAGTTAAATATCGTTTGAATTATTGAATCCAATTGGGGAAATTTGGACAAACGGACATTGAGTTGTTGGAATTATATTAGATCCACATATATAAAGTATATTAATTAATAATTTGTTGAATTCATCATCAGAAAACCAATTATATGCATGTGTGACTGCACTCTGATACAAATTTGTAGCAGATACACATTAAACAAGTCATATATATTACATTACTTACTTTGACACAGTTGATTTTTTTTTTTATAAGAACTCTAAGAGACAGTGACCAGTGGTTGCATATATAATGCATGTGTAAATACACTAGACCCAGTTCATTAATGACACTTTACAGCTTCTGGGGCAAATCACTTTAATTATAATTATAATTATTTTTTGTTGGCTTGTTGTTGTGAGTTATATGTATGTTTTCGTATCTCAGAGATTTATTCAACATTTTGTGAAAAGATCGATATATTTATATATGTATGTGGCGTGATTGATCTATAGTAACTGTATTAATTTAATAGAACAATTATTGGTCTTTTTTTTAATTATCTTTATAGTCACAAAATTTACTATCATATTAATATATATGTATGCATGTGATTAATATATATGCATGTGATTCTTTTGTTGATATAAATGTATTATCACAGACATGTACCATATGGTTAATTCTTTTTTGCATATATGTATATATATATATATATATTTATATATATAGGGTTATTTGTGGTATAACCCCCTATTTTTTTTTACAAAAGTTGCGACAAATCCCCCAATCAAAAAATTTGGTGGAAAAACTCTATTCCATTAATCAAAAGTTATTTTAATTATTTTTTCTAACATTTTAATGTTTTATAATAATAATACATAATTAAAATTAATCAAAAAGTAAAAACAAATAAAAAAAATTATTTTTTTATTAATTTAAATTATTATTTAAAAAAATTAATATTTTTTTAACTTGTGGCTGTTGTCACATTTAAATTGACACTTAACTTGCTTACATGTCATTTAACACCTAAAATGGGTAAGTTGCAACAAACTATTAACAGAAGGGGGTTTTGCCACCAAGATTTTTTATTGGGGGATTTGTCGCAACTTTTGTAAAAGAATAAAAGTTTTTGCCGCAAATATCTCTTATATATATATTACATACAAATAACATGCAATGCACATATACTTAGTTTTATTTATAAAATATATTAATTATTTTTATTAAATTTATATGATTCTCATATAAATTTTAAATAAATAAACAATATTATATATAAAAGAATAATGACATAAACATACTAAAAGAAAAATGAAACAAAAACATCAATTATTTATGGCTTTTAAAAAAATATATAATATAATAACATTTTAGATCACAAACTATCATATTTAAGGTACAAAACATTCATGATATTATTCAAATTACACATTAATGATTGGAGAATAAACTTGTTTGTTCTTGATAGAAGATAAATGTTATTTTAATTTCTATATGTAGTTACACATTCATGTTATTTATATACACACACGACACTTATATATAATATATATATGTAATATTTATTGTTATTCAATGTCAATATATATATATATATATATTTATATAAGTTAGATTAAATAAAAAATAGCACGTTTTCTTTTTTAAATATAAATGATAATTTTTTTTAATAAAAATTAAGATTATTTATTATATAATGATATTTTCTAATATTTAAATTTATATTAATATAAGTATTAAATATCTATTAAATATTATATAATAATAGTAATAATAATATTTTATAATATTTGAATTCATATTAATATAATTATTAAATATTTATTATTGTATTAAATATTATTATAATAGTATTTGAATTTATATTAATATAATTATTAAATATCTAGTCTTGTATTATATATTATTATAATAATGTTATTTTAAAGCATTTAAAGTTGAATTTGAATTTATATTATATTAAATATTATTATAATAATGATATTTTATAATATTTGAATTTATATTAATATAATTAATAAATATTTAGAATATTTTAAATATAATTAATAATGATATTTTATAATATTTGAATTTATTTTTAAAAGTATATTTCGTTAAATATTTAGAATATTTTATTAAAGTTAACAAACAAACCGTTAAAACCAAGAAATTATGTTATCCACAATTTTTATATAGAGTGATATGTATATTTACATGTGTTAGTAGTTGGATTGAAAGACAAAATTATGAATCATGCATTAATCTTTCTAATCTAGGTATATATAGATACATTATTAATTCTACGTTTTTTAAAGGCTTATTATGATTTTTTTCCCCAAACTATTACCAATCCAAATCATGCTCCACGAAATTTTTAACTTGTTAAAAATTCAAATTGAATTATTCACAATTACTTAAATGTGGGACTTCCGTCCACTTTCGCTAACAAAATTGTGATGTGGCAGTCTAAGCGCCAATGTGGTATTGTCAGGTCAATGCCTCATTTATAATTTAAAGAATAAATAGGATTCATGCCCTCCGAATTATTACCATTCCCAAATCGTGCCCCCCGAATTATAAAAAATTTAAATTAAACAATCTTTTGAATATTAAAAAAAACCATTAAACTAAAAATCAATTGAAATTAAGAAAAAAAAATTAATGGTGACAAAAAAATTAGTTTAGGTGTTGGACATGCGTCTAAGTGAGCTCGAAGTTGGCTGGGTAGCGAAATCGTTGGCATGCTGAGCCCATGCGGGCTCCTCCGCGACATTCAGCTGTGGTGTCACTTATGTTGTCCTTCTGCATCTCTCATTTTCCCTGCCCATCTCATATCTCTTCTCTCTCTCATTTGTTGAATGTCCTAGAGTATTTGAATGGTGTAAAAGTGTGAGAAAAAGAATAGAAAATTTGGGTTTTTTGTAATGTTGTTAATATCATATTAATACATGCATAAATTTGAGAGATTGCAATTTTGATTTGTATATGTTGTGATCATTTTTTTTTTTTTTTTTGAGATTTTGTTGTGATAAATTGATGAGTGTTATTGAGATTGTTTGGTTGGTGCAAAAGTGAGGGAAATGAAACAAAGTAAGAAAAAGTGAAAGAAAATAAGAGAAAATTTTAATATAGTTTTATTTTTATCTATTTGATTTTTTTTTAATTTTGTACGATTTAATTTGATTTAAATGGATTTTTAGTTTACTGTTTCTTATCTTTTCTTTTTAATATTCAAAATATTGTTTAAATTTAAAAATTTTGAATTCGAGAGGCATGGTTTGATAGTGGTAATAGTGCAAGGGTAAAATCCTATTTATTCTTTAAATTATACATGTGACAATGCCACACCAGCAAGCAAAAAGTTATGCCTGTCGTTAGCAATATTGGACAAAATTGGACGAAAGTTCTACTTTACAAGATTGTGAATAATTTGTTCATATTTCTAACATATAAGCATTATAATATTATCAATTCTGAAATCAATAACAATAAACCATGCTCATGTAATCTACAAGATCAAACTTTATTTAGGGTATTGAATTAAATATATAGAGATAAAACATACCTGACATTGAGTCTCCAATGTTCATCTTTGAATCTCTCACGATCTACACAAAGATGATTAGAAAATAACAATACAAGAGAGAACTTATGGAAAGCAACCCTTACCAAAACCACATGCGTATCAACACCCAACAACATATATGTTCTATATATATGTCTCGTATGCCTTCTTACCCTAAGGGGTATATTGGGCCTATTGGGCTTGTATTATCAGATATGGTGGACTATGGTTTAATGGGCCAACCTATAGTCTTTAGGGTGCTACCATGTGCCTCAATTACAATTAGATTAATATTAACCATCCCATTATGGTCTTTAACTATTCGTAGGCACTCTAGAAAATGATTGTGATAATGGAATTATGTTTGTAATTATATTAGTCCATATAAAATTCTAACATTCTCCCACTTGGACAATATAATCAAACCACCATAATATTATCCATCACAAAAGACAGTCTAATAAATCATATATAATATCATATCGATAGGATACATATATTATTTATGATTCGGTCTTGAAGACATTCAAATACAATAACAATCATTAAACCAAACATGCATGTGGTACATTAATTTGAGACTATGCGCATTCATCTCCTTTTGTACCTATCACTTCGATGAACAATAGTATATACATATATAAACATATATACATAACAGCAACAATAAGAAGTGACTTCAATTATCATTATGCATGTTCAGAACAAAACACAAGCTATAAGCAATCCATACAAAATACTAGCATGTTCAATACATAAATAACAAAACTCCCACTAAGCTCAACAAGTTAGGCTCTTGACAATCCCATTCGGGCAACGTGCTCTAAAAACACACATACAGGTAAGCCTTTCGTTAGTGGGTCTGCTAACATGCTAGTGGTAGGCGTATACTCAATAGAAATGAGGGACTCAGCGACTTTCTCTTTAACAAAATAGTACTTTATATCAATATGCTTTGAGCGAGAAGTACTCCTAGTGTTCTTAGAGAAAGCTACTGCTGCGGAGTTGTCACAATACAATTTCAGCGGCATCGAAATAGAGTCTACAACATTCAATGCTGAAATGAAATTCCGCAGCCATATTGCTTAACAAGTAGCCTCATAACACGCCATATATTCTGCCTCCGTCGTAGAAGAAGCTGTGAGTGTCTGCTTGACACTTTTCCATGAAACAGCTCCTCCAGCCATCATATAAATGTAGCCTGAAGTGGACTTTTTATCATCCACGCATCCTGCATAATCGGCGTCACTGAACCCAACTATATCAAGAGTGTCAGCTCGGCGATAAGTCAACATATGATCCTTTGTACCCTGAAGATACCTCATGACTTTCTTAGCCGCTTTCCAATGGCTAAGACCAGGATCACTCAAGTATCTACCCAACACGCCGACAACAAAAGCAATATCAGGGCATGTGCATACTTGAGCATACATCAAGCTACCAACCAATGACGCATAAGGAATGACTTTCATTTCATCTCTCTCTTTATCATTTTGTGGACATTGGGCCTTTGAAAACTTATCACCCTTCACTATCGGTGCCTTCCCAGGAGAACATGCATGCATATTGAATCTTTTCAAGATCCGATCAATGTAAGTCTTCTGAGACAAACGAAGAATACCATTAGCCCTATCCCGAAGAATCTGAATCCCAAGTACATAGGAAGCCTCACCAAGATCATTCATATCAAAATGGCTAAACAAAAGTTGTTTTGTCTCAGTCAACAGATCAGAATTATTAGATGCAAGCAGGATGTCGTCAACATACAATACTAGAAAAATAAAGCTGCTCCCACTGACCTTCATGTATATACATTGATCTACTACATTCTCCTTGAAGCCATTTGCAGTGACAATCATATCGAACTTGAGATACCACTGCCTTGATGCTTGTTTAAGCCCATAGATAGACTTTTTGAGCTTGCAAACCATGTGTTCTTTGCCAGACTTCTCAAAACCAATAGGTTGAGTCATGTAAACATCTTCAAATAAATCTCCATTCAAGAAGGAAGTCCTCACATCCATTTGATTGAGTTCTAGATCAAAATGAGCAACTATAGCCATAATAATTCGCAACGAATCTTTGGTGGAAACAGGTGAAAAGGTTTCTTTGAAATCAATACCTTCTCTCTGGCTATAGCCTTTAGCCACAAGCCTAGCCTTATACCTTTCCACTTGCCCATTCGAGTCACGTTTGATCTTATACACCCATTTGCATCCGATGGGTCTGCAACCTTTGGGTAATTCAACCAACTCCCAAACTTCATTTTGTGACATAGAATTCAACTCATCTTTCATTGCATCTATCCACAATACAGATTGAGGACTATTCATAGCTTCTTGATAGGTAACTGGCTCAAAAGTGTCTCCTTCATCAAACTCATATTCCTGTAAATAGACAAGGTAGTCATTAGGAATAGCAGACCTGCGGGTTCTTTGTGATCTTCTCACCATAGCTTCATCATCCCCAATATCAAGATTTTCACCTTGGTCTTGATTTTGAGGTTCATCATGAGTTTCTACCGGAATCTGTTCAATCACAGGGTCATCAATAGGAGCGGAAGCGACAGGTACAGGGACAAAAATGCGTTCTTCCCTGAAAACAATTTCTCTTGACCCTTGACTTGAATCAAATTCATCCTCAAAATAGACAGACCTATCTGATTCTATAACCCTGGTGGTGTGAGATGGGCAATAAAATCTGGAACCCTTTGATCCAATGGTGTAGCCCACAAAATAGCCACTAATGGTCTTCAGATCAAGTTTCTTAGACTGTGGATTATAGGACCTCACTTCTGCTTTGCAACCCCAAATATGAAAATGACGCAAGCTTGGTTTCTTACTTGACCATAGCTCATAAGGCGTCTTTGGGACAGACTTGCTGGGCACTTGATTCAAGATATAAGCTGCAGTCTTTAATGCCCCACCCCATAAAAACTCTGGCAAACAAGAATGAATCAACATACATCGCACCATGTCAAGAAGAGTACGATTTCTCCTTTCAACAATTCCATTCTGTTGGGGTGTTCCTGGCATTGTATATCTTGCATCAATGCCACATTCCTGTAAGTACCTAGCAAAAGGTCCGGGGTTCCTTCCACTTTCATCATAACGTCCATAATACTCTCCACCTCTATCAGAATTAACTGCCTTGATCTTCTTCCCCTTTTGAAGCTCAACTTTCGTCTTGAAAATCTTAAACGCATCTAAAGATTCAGATTTTTCACGAATGAGCTCAACATGGCCATACCGGGAAAAGTCATCAATGAAGGTGATAAAGTATTTATAACCACCCATAGCAGGCGGAACGAAAAGCCCACAAATATCAGTATGGATCAATTCCAACAATCGTGGGCACCTATCTATTTTATTTTTTCTAACCTTGGCCGTTAACTTTCCTTTAATACAATTAACACAGGCAGTAAAATCTGAAAAATCTAGATCCTGAAGAACCCCATCTTTCGCCAACCTTTGCATTCTATCTTTAGAGATATGACCTTAACGTTTGTGCCACAACATAGAAGATTTCAAATCTAATCTTGCACGTTTAGAGCCTACAACAACATTAAGACAAGAAGTAGAAGAAACAGAAGCAACATCATGCAAATCAAGTTTATATAAATTTCCACATAAAGTTCCATTTCCAACCAAAAGAGAGTCACGATACAAAGTGAGTTTTCCAGTTCCAAAAAGAAAACTATATCCGAGCCTATCCAAAATAGATACAGAAATCAAATTCCTCCTAAAAGAGGATATGTAAGCAACATCCTGTAACTCCAAAAAATGTCCTGTATTCAACTGCAATCTAACTGTCCCCAAAAATTCGATTTGGACTTTTGTATCATCTCACATGTACACATTCTGCTCCAGACTACTCAGTCTTCTTCGACTTGTCACTGCCTGCAAGGAATTCGTAACATGAATTGTGGCTCCAGTGTCTAACCACCAATGATTTGAGGGCACATCAATAATATTGGATTCTAAACAAACCATCACAAGGCAATTATCTTTCTTCTCTAGGTGAGCTTTGAGCTTTCTACAATCAGCTTTCTTGTGCCCAAAATTCTGGCAAAAGTTGCACTTCCCTTTGAAAAACTCATTCTTATGACCATTAGAGGATAAGCTGGACTCTCCATTCCCTTTAGGACTAAGTGCCTTTTTCTTGGGAGGTCTTTGGTTACCAGAGTTATTGGAAGTGAACTTTCTCTTGTGAGGATTGTTTGGGTTCATCACCATGGAGATACTTCTTGCCCTACCTTTTCTCATGTCCTCCTCTTCCTTGGCAAGAATAGCAGACATCTCCCCAACAGTCCATTGCTCCTTCTGAGCATTGTAGCTTGATCTGATTGAATCAAACTGAGATGGAATGTTCTCCATCACCAACCACACCATGTAATCCTCACCAAGGTCCATATCCATGGCCTTAAGTTTATGATAGTGGCCCATGAGCTTGTCAATGTGAGCCCTAATGTCACCTGAACCATCGTAAACAGTGTGATGCAACATGTTCAAGTGTTCATTCTTCTCATTCTTTGAGAATTTCTTATACTTTTCCTTAATGGCAGCAAGAAAATCCTTTGCATTTTCAGACTTAGGAATACTATCACGAATGGATTCATCCATGTGATATCTCATAAGCATCAAGCAATAACGATTGGAGTGTTCCCAGTCCTCGTAAGATTTCTTATCCTTCTCAGTAGCATCATTAGCAGGCTTAGATGGTGCATCAATTCTCAAGGCCAAGTCCATTTTCATGAAGGTCAAGTTCATCGTGATATTTTCAATCCACTGCTTGTGGTTGGTTGCATTCAACGTCAAGACGGCAGGAGATCTAGGAATGCTTACAGCTGAATGAGAAACAAGAGCAATAACTATTAAATACATGTTATGATAAACCATGTCATTTGTGCTATTTTCTCATCAATATATGATCGCAAAATACAAATGATCATTATGTATGCTAGAGTTCTTAGACAAACACACAAAATAGAACTCATACACAGGTAAGAACAATCTATTAAACATTATAATCAAATACATTAATTTACTATCGAAAGGATAGATAAATTGTGATTCATAATGTTTAATAAATTTTATTCACCATATTAAGCATCCTTACTAAGCAATTATTATCGATAGGATAATTAATTACTTATATAGATCTTAATGTAATTTTGGAGGAAAAAACACAAAATTCAAATAAATAATTATTTAAATGTTCCTCTTTACTGAACAATGTACTTCCTTATTCTTACGACAGGAAAGCAAATAAACAATAATTGTTGACAATATATAATAAGATTTATGCCACAAAAGATTAAATATAAAAACAATTATGAAGCCAAATCTATGAATTAATCTTGTGCATAAACCTATACAAATAGTAGGATATGAGAATAGGAGTGAAATGGATAAAATTTGGCCAAAAAACACCCCTCACGCGCCCCAAAAAACTTATGTTTTTTTTTACCCCAAAAACGACAGAACAAGTATGCTGAAAAACGACGTGTCATTTTTTAATACCTATAAAACGACATGCCATTTTTTGCCTGATAGAGGCAAAACGACGTGTCGTTTTTGTTGTCCCTGTCCTTGAAAATCAGATCTACGGGTCTAGTTTCGACCCGGTTTCGATCCGGCTGGTTCTTGGCCATTATAGGCCGATTTCAAGCGCCTTTTGTGGGAGTTTTCATCCATTCATCGTCACCCATCACCCCATCTCTTCCTATTACTCATTTATTCTCAACAAAAGATGAAAAACCCCATAAATTTGAAATGGGTTTCTCCATTGTTAAGCTTTAAAAAAAAGCTTGATATTTTCATAAATAAAATGCCAAAAACAAGTTGAAAACTGATATTCATTATCAAATCAAATTACCCAAAGTAACATAGCATTATTTCGAAATTAATACACCAAAAAATTAGATTTTGAGAAAAATGAGTTTATGTCTTAAATCAATCCCTAAAATCAAATAACCTGTCTCTGTTAATATTTCTAACATATGAGCATTATAACATTATCAATTCTGAAATTAATAACAATAAACCATGCTCATGTAATCTGCAAGATCAAACTTTATTTAGGGTATTGAATTGAATATATAGAGATAAAACATACCTGACATTGAGTCTCCAATGCTCATCTTTGAATCTCTCACGATCTACACAAAGATGATTAGAAAATAACAATACAAGAGAGAACTTATGGAGAGCAACCCTTACCAAAACCACATGCGTATCAACACCCAACAACATATATGTTCTATATATATATATGTCTCGTATGCCTTACCCTAAGGGGTATATTGGGCCTATTGGGCTTGTATTATTAGATATGGTGGACTATGGTTTAATGAGCCAACCTATAGTCTTTAGGGTGCTACCATGTGCCTCAATTGCAATTAGATTAATATTAACCATCTCATTATGGTCTTTAACTATTCGTAGGCACTCTAGAAAATAATTGTGATAATGGAATTATGTTTGTAATTATATTAGTCTATATAAAATTCTAACATAATTCGGAAGAATTTTTAACGGCCAAAAAAAACAAGGGACATGTTTAATATATATGTCATAACTCGGGAGTAAAAAAAAATCCTAAATAGCCTTTTTGAAGCTAAGATTATATTTCCAACATTTTTTTAATCTATGCATTCCCTCCCTGATCACGAGGCCTAATAAGTGAACATTTATTATCTATATTATATGAGGCAGTTAAAAATAATAATTTTTTTTTTGGATTTTATATGCACACTGAATCTTCATATATGTATGATACAATCTTTTAGATGTTTACATTTTTGTTTGCAGAAAAAATACTAACAAAGCAAAAATTAATAAACAAACTTTAATGAAAATTTTGTTTCACCACACATTTTTCACGTTGGACTTGTAAGAGGTGGGACATGGGGTTCCCATTCTTTAATTTTGTACGTAAAAAATACTATTATGTTAAAATGATATAACCAATAAAAATCAATGGTTGTGAAATTTCTAATAAACCCAAATAAAAATAAAATCCCTAATAAACTAGTGATCAACTTGATGAGCAAGTACTTGTAATTGCGCGCGAAGACTCGTCCAAATATTGTATGGTTTGATTGGATTTGGATTTGGTTATCATGATTTGACGATCTTTCTAATCATTGAGACAAAATCTCCAAAAAAAAACTATAATTACACATATGGCACTTAAAATAACTAATTTTTTTTTTTGAGGATATTTTTGTGAGAGATTAAGCAGCATCATGTTAAAAATAAAATAAATAAATAAATAAAAATAACAAATTTAATTAAAGCATAATTTTTTTTCTCAATAAACATTTTTTTTAAAAAGCCAGTAGCTATTTTATTATTATTCTAGGTATGATCAACGAGCTAATAAGTTTATTCAAGGTTTGTCGTCCCCTAACTTTAGGTGCAAGGAAACAAGTTGGAAAAAAGAAACGAGTAACATAATTTGTTAAAGCAGTCAAAGTTAAACTACTTTATTTTTATTATTTTTATTTTCCTTGCTGGGTAGCTAGTCAATCATTAAATTGACTATTATTTACCGGAGAAAAGGTTGGTGTGAGTGTTTGTGTGTGTTGTGTATATAATTAATTATATTCCATTTTATTATTATTATTCTATTTGTTCATATTAATTATTGGTTTTGTAGTTGGTGGGAGAATGATGTTGTATATATGTATACCGTACGTCTAAGCGTTCACATTCTTATTTATTTCGTATGTAGCTTTCTTTTTCCCTTTATAAATATCTTTTCATTTTTAATTTTTTGTGTCTGCTAAAGCTATGCAATGCATTACATCATTATGTTTGACAAATTAGAAGATTGAAAATTTGACATATTTTGATTTAGTGAGAAAATATCAATAATTACACGTGACAACATCTTGCTCTCTTTTTCTTATTATATTCCAAACATATTCTTTCAAGATTTGAAATGATAATAATGATATTCTAGTCTCAAATTTATACATGAATGCGCGTGGCAACTCGTCTAAAATATGGATAAATTGGAACCTAAACACTCATATAAATTAGATGTATATATTCATCAAAAATAGTAAAACTAATGAACAATATTAACAAATATTGTCATCATCAAATTAACACTCTTATTAATAATGACGTAGTACATATATATATAAATATATTTACAATTTTACATCATACTATTTTATACCTTTGCGTGACAGTTTGAGCCACAAATGGCAGTAAATTATAATTGTGGGGAAGCAAAGTACTCAAATTAATAAATTGCAATTGGTAACCCCTAATTAAGTTTTGGAGAAGTTATTAGTAGGTATATGTCTTCTAAATCTCAACAAGAATTGTAGGACCGTTCTATAAAATATATATATATATATATTTTCGTCAAAAAAGAAGATAAGATATATATATATATATATTTATATATGTCAATAGTTTCAACGATATAACGTATAGAGAAAAGAGTAGTAGTTTCACGTGGATAGTTTTGAGAGACTAGTATAGCTTATTGGAGAGGGTCAATTTTACTTACCAAATCGTAAATATTTTCCCACCTTCCATGACCAATATATAATAAAATAAATACATAATAAAAAGAGCTTTCCAAGTATAAAACAACTGATCGATTAGTACGTTGTCGTGGCCATTTTGTATAGTCATGTGGCCTTGTCTATCATTTTTATAACTATAATAAGACGCAAATGGTCAGGCACCGTTGATTTCTCCGCGTCACACCTAAATTGATCAAAGGCTGGGTCAGCAAGTTACAAACATATATATATATATATATATATATACGTATATGCATATTTATTGTAATATGGAAAGAAAGAAAAAAAACATAATTTTCAAGGGCGGCTCCTTGAACTTTATTATTATTTATAGTATGAACACTGTATCACTCTAAGCTATGAAATTATTTGTTGAAACAGTGAATTTTTTTATTAAATTTTCTCATCATGATATTAAATAATAATACTCTAGCTTATGTGGTAGTATGATATACATGTAGAACTACGTGTTGACACTTGTGACAATAATAAAAATAATAATATCAAAATTGTTGATTAGTTTCTTTTCGGATATCTCAGTCTTGGGGGGAGTAAGAGAGTACTGTTATTTACAGCTTTTATTTTCTTTTCAAGTCTGTGTTTCTTTTGTCTGGTAAGTTGGTAGCAGTAGTGAAAAGTGCATATTTAGTTGCCTTATTCTTATGCATGAAAGAGGAAATATATATAACAATTGTAGTACGCGTTTTGCTAAAAGTGTATATAAATATGACAATTTTTCTATGGTGATTCACTTTAAGTTCTATTGGTAGGACTCTTAGTGTTTCTCGATCCGTGAATGGTATTTGGCGCGATTCTTTTTTATGATCGTGTATATTGTAGCTATTTAGAGCATCTTGCAAATTTTCAGAAAATTTTGAATAATTTACAGTACCGAAAACTAGATTCAAACATATTGTTTTCCACGCACGTAAAAAAATTAGTCATGAGTGCAACAACATGTTTGAACCTAGTTTTTGGTACTGTAAACTATTCGGAATTTTCTGAAAATTTGCAGAATGTTCTAAATAGCTACAATATACACGGTCATACAAAAATTGCACCGAAAACTATTCACAGGTTGTGAACATTGAGAATCCTACCGGTAAGGCTTAAAGTGAAGTCCTTATTGGAGAAGGCTTAAAATGAAGCTCTTAGTGGAGAATTCGCTTGTAAATATATATATTTATGTAAATATTAACAAAGTGAATATTTTATTAGAGATGTATTATTATATATTTTAAATGGGGAAAATATATAATTTCTTTTTTAATAAATTTGAGTTTATTAGATTGGACTGGCAATTAATTCGTGTGAAGTAGTGTCAACCATTTGTAATTGCCGTATTCGTGTTACTCACTTTTGACTCGTTTAATGAAAATTGTCGTTCCAGTCGGGATGACAAAAAATAATTCATCAACATAATGATTAGTTTGAATTGGTTGAAATTTACAAAATAGTTCTAACAACTAAGCTAAATTAAGTTATGCAGTTTTAAGTGAAAATGATTAAATAAAATTTTGTAAAAATATTTATTTCATATATTTTATTAAATTTTGTAATTAATTGTGTCATTGGATTCAGGTCGTGACCTATAATACCACTGTCGAAAAGGTACACATGCCTACAAATTAAAATTTATGCCACGGTAAAAAAAAAACAAACTTAAGGATATCTTAATGTAA
The DNA here is from genome assembly GCF_963169125.1 of Humulus lupulus. Lineage (NCBI taxonomy): Eukaryota > Viridiplantae > Streptophyta > Magnoliopsida > Rosales > Cannabaceae > Humulus > Humulus lupulus. The sequence goes on along the minus strand of NC_084801.1, from coordinate 16,327,056 downwards.
TAATTTTTTTATGTAAATATTTTATATTAAATGATAACTTTTAATAATGTGGTCCATGGTTTTGTTAAGCATAACCTTAGGTTACACAATGAATTTTCTTGAATAGATGAAATTCTTCCATCTATCGGTAATGTCTTTGCTATTATGGTGATTTTTATCACATTTTTTATTGAAAAGACAAAAAAATTATTATAAATTTTCTGTTCTCCTACCCTCATTTATATGCTTTAATTTTCTTGCAAATTATTTAAGCATGTAGGTTTATTTTGTAGATTATATAAGAACTTAATGACAACTATTATGGCTGGACTTTTTTTGTTTTCCTTCTATAATTGTAGTCTTTTAAATTTTTACACCTATATAATATTTAGAAGTACGTGTTGTAAGGAGGATAACTTAGACAAACTTATTTCTATATAACTTTTTTTTCTAAATTTTTGAGTAACATATCTTACACGCAAAATTAATAGTTTTTGCAACAAAAATCATTGAAAACTATACAAAATAATATATATATATATATATATAGTGCTAATTTTTTTGTGATTCCAACCATACAAAGTTTATTTGGCCATAAATCAATATAAATTGTATTGACAAAAAAGAAAAATACCATTATATTGTCAACATGAGAATATATTATTTTCACATGGAATAAGAGTATTCATACTTGACTTGACTAAGGACTAATAATCCTTCCCCACATATATATAATACTTTATAAGACAAACAATTATTATCAGGTTGAAATAAATTTACCGTGTGATACAAATATTCATATAGGAATGTATAGTTCAAAATGTTTCCGGCCAAATCCTCCACCAACTAATAATAACTTTTTTCTTTATTAATTTCAAACTCATTTATTTAGCCTAATTGTGGAGTAGAATCGAATGCTTGCATTATTGCACCCACACATCAAGGCAGGGTATATACACATTAATTGTGCCTCTCTTTATTCGGTATTCATATTTATTGGAACTCATGTTCGAATAAAATTGTTATATAGGTTATTTATGGTGTTGAAGATCATTTTTTAACTAAAATATATGAGTTTGGATACTAAATTTCACCAATAACGATATATTATTTAATAAGATGGTATATGACATTTCTTAGCATTACTTATTTATAAAACTTTAATTTTTTGTAAATTGTAATAACTTAGAGCACCTCCAATAATGAAGTGTCAAATTGATGATGCAGTGCTAAAAATAGCATATTTGAAGAAAAAAAATTGCTCTAATAGTGTGCCAAATTTGACACACAATATAACATGATGCATATTTGAATGAGCATCAATGAATTGCTTTTTTATTTATTTTTATGTTATTTTTATTATTTTTAGTGTTAACATTAAATGTAAATATAGTATTTTTACTTCTTTTTATTTTTTTAATAGGATAATAATAAAATAAGAAAGAAAATTATTTTTTTCTTCATATTTTAAATAAATATTAAATGAGCATTAATGGATAATTCACTTTTGCATCAACTTTTATAATTGTGCATTGAAACACAAGTGTAAAAGTTATGTTAAATATGTTATTTATTGACTTTTTGTGTCAAATATAGCTCAATATGAACAAATCTAGGATTTACCCTATAACTTTTGCTATTAGTATAAATTCTACAAATAACTATTAATTATTAATTATTAAGGGATATAACGGTTTTTTTATAAGATTTATTATATAGCTTTATTTATACATATGTTAATGAATGACCCCTTATTATAGGTACTTTGGCCATACAATTCTAAATTCATTACTAAAGAGATGAATTATACTTTCATTATATTTATTAAAAAAATTAATATTTGCTAAATATTTATTTATAGTTAACTAAATATAAAGAAAAAAAAATAACATAAGCTAAAATATAATAACATTTTGCAGGATAAAAAAGAACAAGGGATGATTTTTTTTTCTTCATTAATTCCTTAATGAAAAATTGTGCATATATATGTCTAGACAGCGAAAGTGAGATTGCTTTGTTTTCTCCCTCTCTCTCCACTCAAAACTTGCAAATTGTTTTGTTTTCTTTGTTGCAATTTCTATTATTTCATTTTGGTGTTTCTTTTGGATATTACAATATGCATAATTTTATGTATACTTTATGAAAAAAATTCAAGACAATAATGATAATTATGATGAAAAAAAACCATCCCTCTTGTTCCTTTTTACCATGTAAAATATTATTATATTTTAACTCATGTTATTTTTCTTATATATTTTTACTTATGAATAAATATAAAATTAGGAGTTATTAGTTATATTTAATTTATATATTAGAAGTATTAATCTATTTAATAAGAGTAATTGACTAAAATGACCCACTTTTATAGTGCAATTTGCACTTTAGCCCACTTTACATAGTTTTTAGGTAAATGACTTCTTTTATTAATGAAATTTTGCTATTACCCATTTTGCCCTGAAAGTAAAATAATACTAAAATAAAACAAAAACCATAAAATTATCATGTTCTTCCTCACTCCTCTCACCCACCCACCCACACACATACACAACCACCCATGCCCATCCTGCCATTGTATCCACCATCTCGCCGCTGGCGACCACTGCCCATCACCGGCCGCCACCCATGTCTTTCTACAAATACGGCCACCACTCACATTTTCAAATATTTAAAATGTTAGTATATATAGGTTTTTATTAAAAATGAGATTTGATGTTGTTTTTGTAGATTAAAAATGTAAAATTACTGTTTTAGTATATTGAAAGTATTAGTAAGGAATTATGTTTATTTCTAGATTTTTATGGAGCTTAAAGATTGAAAATCTGAAAGAAAGAAAAAATGATGTTGGTTTCAGCCATTTTTGGGATAGAGAAACCCATAATTTTTCGACAGCCTGTCTAATTTTTCGACAAGGTGTGATATTTCAAACCAGCAGTCTAAATTTAAAGCAAGTCTTTGTATATTTTTCGACCACTCGTCTAAATTTTAGACATGTCAAATTTTCAGACAACATATCATATATTTCGACCAATTGTTGAATGTTTAGACGGGCTGTTGAATTTTTAGATGAGTTGTCGAATTTTCAGACACATTGTCGAATTTATAGATTTTCATGATTTTCGTGATTTTTATTTTTTTCAATATAATTTTTTAGTTAAAGTATTACCAATAATCTATATTTTGTTGTTTGTCGTATTTTTTTTTCCAGATGCCATCAAAGAATATTGTAAGAATATGTGATGGATTGTGGAAAAAGAATGAAGACTCATGGAAATGGATTTCAAATGGCTCATTATCAAGATCAAGTATTAAACTGTTTCTAGACTTCTATTGATGTTTAAAAAAAAAACTCTAACAAAGCTAAATAAATATGTATATTGTCATTAGTGGGTCCTAATTAACATGTTTCAAATAAAACTTTGTTAACCAACAATCACTTGATGATTAAGGTTTGAGTGTTAGATATCCTAGTCAACCTACTAAGATGATTGAGTATCATAATCAACCTTAATAATAAGATGGCTAATTAGATCGTAATGAAGACTTTATAGTTGCTAAATTGATCTAATTGTATCTTTTATAGTATTAGATCAAACTTCTATTTTTAAATTGATCTTCATTTGGTATTTCAACTATTTGTCTGAATGTTTCGACTACCTATTTACATATTTCAACAACTTGTCTAAAAGTGTGAAAATGTATATATAAAAAAAAGCTCACATAATGTTATATAAATATGCATATAGTCATTATTGGATCCTGATTAACATGTTTCAAATAAAATTTTGCTAACCAACCATCACTTGATGATATAGGATTGAGTAGTGGATATCCTATATATAGTTAAACTACTAAGATGCTTGAGTGTCAGAATCAACCTTAATAATAAGATGACCAATTAGATTGTAATGAACACTTTCTAGTTGTTAAATTGATCTAATTGTATCTTTTACAGTATCAGATCAACTATATGTTGTTAAATTGATATTCGCTTGGTATTTCGACTACTTGTATGAATGTTTCAACTACATGTAGTCTACATATTTCGACAGCCTGTCTAAAGTATGAAAATGTTTAAGAAAGGCTCAAATAATGCTATATAAAGGTTCATACAGTCATTATTTTATCCTAATTAACATTTTAAAATAAATTTATCAACAACCAATGTGTATGTCTCGACACCCGGTCTGTGAATTTGACCACTTGTCTAAATTTTCGACCATCTGTCTATATATTTCGACAGGCAGTATAAAATTTGTACAACACGTCTGAATCAAGTATAACCAATCTGAATTTTTTTCTTATAAAATCATATCTAAAGCATAAAATTTAAAATTACACTAAATTATTATCATAATATTACACATCCATTCAAGTCCGAAATAAATAAATAATGTAAGTTAATTCTATATTGAAGAGGTTGCGATCGATATCTATAACTTCATATATATGTTCAACTAACTTCTCAAAAGCTAGGTTAGTTACCAAACTTGATCTTGATCACGAGCCATTTGAAATCAATTTTCATGAGTCTTCATTCTTCTTCTACAATCTATCACATAATATTACAATGTTTTTTTATGACACTTGAAAAAAATTACTACAAACAAACAAATTTAAATTATTGGTATTACTTATTAAAAACTTATATATAAAAAATGAAAAATCATGAAAATCTAGAAATTCAACAACCTATCTGAAAATTCGACAGCTCGTCTAAAAATTTGACAAGTGGTCGAAATGTATGGCATGTTGTCTGAAAATTCGACATGTCTAAAATTTAGACAGGTGGTAGAAAACATACGACGACTTGTCTCAAATTTAGACAACTGGCTTGAAATATTAGACTCCTTGTAAAAAAATTAGTAAGGTTGTCAAAAAAATTATAGGTTTCTCTATTCCCAAAAATGGCTGAAACCATCATTATTTTTTTTCTTCAGATTTTTAAGCTTTAAGCTCCATAAAACTCCATAAATAAACCTAATTCCTTACTAATACTTTCAATCTACTAAAGCAATCATTTTACACTTTTAATCTACAAAAACAACATAAAATCTCATTTATAATAAAAACCTATATAATCTAACCTTTTAAATATTTGACAACGTGGGTAGTGGTTGTATTTGTAGAGAGATGTGGGTGGCGGTTGGTGATGGGCAGTGGTCGCCGGCGGCGGCGGTGGCGACGAGATGGGGGTGGGTGGTTGTGGATGGGTGTAGGTGGGTGGGTGAGAGGAGTGAGGAAGATGATGATAAATTTATGGTTTTTGTTATATTTTATTATTATCTTATTTTAAATGTAAAATAGGTAATAATAAAGTTTCATTAATAAAAAAAGCCATTTACCTTAAAACTATGTAAAGTAGGCCAAAGTGAAATTTGCACTATAAAAATAGATCATTTTGCCAAGGGACCATTTAATAATGAGTTAAGAATTGTATGACTAAACTATCCATAATAAGAGTTCATCCTTTAGATAGTTATTAAAAAAAGTTAAACAACAAATTTTATAAAAAGACTATTATATCTCTTATTAGTAACTAACAAATTATATATGTTGTTAAAATTTAGGGGTAAACATAAACTTATTTTTCAATGTAGGGGTTAATATAATACTAAGTCAAAAGTGAGATGGTAAATTCATGCTAGCAAAAGTCAGGAGTAAAACCACTAATTGTTCTATAAATTATTTTTATGGGGAGTTTTCGATTAGTTAATGAAATGAACAAACTTATCCATATTCTAAGATGTCACTACAAAGAAAAAGTTATTATTTAGTAACAATTTTTTAGTCACTACTCACTACATAATTTTTTTGTGACCAAAGGTCACTTTTAGTCACAACTAAAAAATATTTGTGACTAAACCATAACATCTAGTAATAAGTTGTAACCAATATAGTTTTAGTCATAACTTATTATGTATAGTGATAAAATTTATTGTGACTAAAAGCACATCTAGTCACAATAAATTGTAACTTTTGTGGCTAATACTTTTAGCTATACGCTTTTTAGTGATGACATAAGTATATTGATATTTTTTTAGTAGCAATTTTTTCATTTTTAGTTACAAATTTTGTTATGACTAAAAAAGTATTATTTTTTTGTGGTATTTATAATATATAGTGATAGAGTTCTCAAATTGATTGTTATGGAATAGAAATAATTAAGGGACCAGAAAATTATGAAAATCTCATAAGAAACTTATGGGATTTGATTAACTAAAAGTATGTATAATAACCTAATAGCTATATTAATTATAGAGAAATTTACATTAAATACCATTTTTTACTCCTTTATTACTTTTATACTATTGGACGGCTTTATTTTCTTTTATACGGTTTACACTTTATTTTTATACAACATTTTAACATTTGTCTATTTAATACACAATTTAGCTTCCCACAACCATTTCTTTCCTATTTTCTATCTTTTTTTTCGTCCCTCACCTTTGCTTGTTTCAACTCATAGTCATCTATCTTAATATATTTTATATAATATTCATATGCATGTGGTAATTTGGGTAACCAATTTATCCAAATTGCATGTGGTAGTGATATAATGACCAAGCTAAGTATCTTGTACGTGACAAGTGGCAAATCATATGCATGTGGCAATTTAAGTATCGAGAATAAATTCAATCCATAGCTGCAAATTAAGTCATACACCCATAATATAATATAAGAAGTCAAAAATATGAAATGCTTATCTATAAAAATAATGAAAGCTTAAAATTAATTATTCTTGTAATTTTGTAAATGTAAACACAATAGCAATTATGAAATTTTAACTACAAACACTATTTGTAGATCCACAGTTTCACAACATGCAATGACATCGAGAGTGTTATGTCCATCATGCTTGTGGTTACGTGTCATATTTTCTATATATTGTGAGTGTAAGTAAAATAATGAAAGCTTAAAATTAATTATTCTTGTAATTTTGTAAATGTAAACACAATAGCAATTATGAAATTTTAACTACAAACACTATTTGTAGATCCACAGTTTCACAACATGCAATGACATCGAGAGTGTTATGTCCATCATGCTTGTGGTTACGTGTCATATTTTCTATATATTGTGAGTGTAAGTAAGTTATTAATTAAGGACAAAAGAGGGTGTTGCCTTGGTTTGGTCAAAAATAGACACTTATATATATATATATATATTTATATTTATAATGATTTATGTTTGTTTATTTATAATTATATAGACAATGTTATATTTAGAATGATCTATATTTATATTTATATGTTTATATTTATTGAGTAATAAGACATATTATCAATCTTTCTTTTATTTTAGTTTTTAGTATATTTGTTATTAATTTAATTTAAGTTTTTTAAGTATACTTTTAATTTTAGTTTATATTTATTATATATTGGGTTGTTTGTTAGTTGTTTTTGTATTGTTTTTTTTAGTTATTTAGATTTTTGTATAGTTGTTTTCACATTGATTTTTAATTGCTTAGATTTATGTATAGTTGTTTTCACATTGATTTTTAGTTGTTTTAAGTTTATATATAGTTGTTATGTTACTGTGTTGATGTTTAATTGTTGTTTAGTTGTTTCAGATATATTTTGATTTTTTTTATAAAAAAAACATGTTAGTATGTAATGAGTTGACTTCTAGTTGTTCTTCATCTGTTGTTTTTAAATGTGTGTAGTATGCATTGAGTTGATGTTTAGTTGTTGTCTTATTGTTGTTTTTGTGATGTTTATATTTTATGTACAGTTGTTTTCATGTTAGTTTTTAGTTGTTTAAGTTTATTTATAGTTATTGTGTTGTTTACTTGTTTGCAGATATATTTTAATTTAAAAAAATAGAGTTACTATTTAGTTGTTGTCTTATTGTTGTTTTTTAGTTGTTTTATTGATACTGTATTTTTGTAAATATAAAACTTTAAAAATATATTTTCTGAAAACTTAATGTAGTATTTTTGAAAGAAAAAAATATCAAGGGCCATAAAAAAGTTAAAAAACACAAAATATATATATTTTAAAAATCCCCTTAATTATATCGTGTATCTTATAAATGATGATAGTTACATATTTTTTTATGTTTTCATATTTGAAATTTAAATTATTTATTAATCAATAAAAATATACTATTATTTATTAAATCTGCAAGGTAATTATGTCACTATTTATCCATTCATATTCAATATCTTTAAATGTTCTCGATTGAGTTTGTAAGCATCATTACTAAAACAAAATTGTAGATTTTATGACACATTTATTAAGCTTTAATCAGAATAAATCATTAGGGGACAGAATAAAATTTATACTGTGTTGTTTACTAGAATGGTTTAGAAAAGAAAGCAAAATCATTTGATCTTGTTTAACATTATTAGGTAATAAAAATACTTAAATGAACTAAATTATAATTTTTAATTAATAAAAGATATAAAGTAGTTATTTTGTGAGATATATTTTCAAATAATAAAATTATTTTTTGATTTTTAAAAAATAAGATATTAAGAAATATAAGTCATTAACCTCAATGACATTCCTTATTAACTTGATGGTCGAGGGGAGAATTATTCTCATTCTTTTCCCCCTTATGCAACCAAGTTCTTCTATTTTTAATTTTAGTTACATGTGAATGCAAATTATTACCATATAGATGATTCTCATTCCCGTGAAGAGTAAATATGTGATCTGTTGACGCCGTTTTTCGTCAACTTAAAATGTAGAGCAATTAAACAATAAGAACTATGGCGCAGATAAATAAGATGACAAAACAACAAGAATTTTACGTGGTTCAACAGCTAACTCTGCCTAGTCCACGAGTCTATTTTATTAAGACTTGGAGTTTTCTGGAAATCCTTCAGGGATGAATTCTCCAGAATTTCTCTCAGTATATCAAAAGATCTGTCATTCCCACATATTTCGGGAAGATACTTCTGCTTATTAATTAAAATAATGATATTAAATACTGTAACTCCTATATACAAGGAAACGTCCCCTGAAGACCAGGGGGCGAATAACAAACTTGTTAATATCCCTTTAATGTTGGGATGTTACAACAATAAATATTTTTAAATGCATGGAACGCGTTACATCAGACGACCCATTAAATCTTTCGAGGTCGGCAATCAGCATCATGTCGGTCCAGGTCTATAGATAAGTTACGAACTAGCCGCCTTACTCCAAGACCAGCTCGGAGCGGGGTAAATACCATCGAGGCTGTTACACTCCGAGCTTGTACTCCTGCTAAGCTCGGGCTACTTGATCCGAAGACACCCAACAACGAATATACCCCGATGCTAAGTTCTTTCAACCTCAGAAAGGACTTCGAGGTTAAATGCCTTCGAGGTTGCCATCTTGATTCGAGGGTTCGACATCTGGGCCATGCATATGTGTTTTAGATATCTCGAGCTCACAATTGACGAGTCCAGCTTTCGAGATCACAATCTCGGGTCTCGAAATTTGGGTGTAACATTCTGCCCCCTCAAAAGTATTAGTTCGAATCCTATGAGAATGAAACTTTTGAACTACTTCCTTCAGGAACCGTTCCGTCACACACTCGAGTATGGACACGCGTCAGTTCGGTATTGCTCACTCAAGGTACTTGAGTGCCTTGAAACTCTGCCCATGTCTATCCGCCTGCCTTCCTTTTGGGTACCATCATTTCACTAGTCCATGGCCGTTAGATCTGATACGGAATCTGGTCAATGGCCCAGATTAGTTCAACTCTTATCATACCTGTGGGCCTATAAATACGTTTCCGGTAGTCTTCTCCATTTTTCCTTCACATTCAAACTTTCAGAGAGAAAAAACCAGAATCGTTCTTGTCCAATTCTTGCATGTTCTCCAAGCCGAGAAGACAAAGCACTGTTGGACTTTTTGACTCAGTGAGATCGCACTTGCAACCGCTCGTTCAATCATCCATTTCTCTGTTTCCACCGATTACATTGTGTAAGTTTTCAGTTTATGGCTTCTTTGCATTATATATACATTTTTTTCATGTATGTTTATGCTTCTGTTACACCGTGGGCACTAGGATTTATTCTCGACCCATTCACCCATTCACTAGTTTAATGCACTAGGATTAGGATGCTTCGACTGATATGCATTAGGTTCAAACTTAGTTTTTGCGAAAAAGGGTCCAAATATGGTTCCTTTTTTGGGTTTTCAAATTTTAGAGACCATATCTTGCTCACCAAGGTATCGGGTACAAAATCAGGGTTTTTTTTTAAGGAATGCATGATTCCCAAAAAATATCACATTTTAAACAACCGCCACCTTTTTCCCCTAATACTTCAGGATTTCCCATAACTATCCACCTTCCTTCCTTTCAGTGGAATACACGCTCTGAGATTCGCCTCATCCTTTGGATCGAGCTTGCCTTGTAGCCTCGATCGTTCGAGCTTAGTTACTATTTTTCTCTTTATTTCTTGTTCGCTTGGCCCTCACCCTTTTGCTTTCTTGTTAGATGCCGCAGAATTCGGGAAAGTGGTGGGGGTCAAAGCTCGCGATTCCTTACTCACCAGTAGCTCCGAGCCTGGAATCTCCCTTTACTCGGAACCAACGCTTAATTCGGGAGCACAAACTGAGGCGTGAGCAAGAGGACACTCGAGACCACTTCCGACGTCAGATAGACAAGGTCGAAGAAGGGAAGAGAAAAAGATTAAGGGTCGCCCTTTATCCGGATCTGGACACCGAGCTTAGACTGATTCCTCTCGATCCTACGCTCAAAGTGACAATCACCTTCAAGCCGGGCGCTCTTCAATTTTCGTTGATGGGGGAACCTTCTACCTCGCAGCTGAGGAGAGAATTCTTCGAGGCCGAGCATTACTAGAGCTCAGTTACGTCGTTAGGTCAGATAGCTGATATTCTGACCTTTCACGGCATAGGACTATCGAGCTCGCTGAGGTGTTGAGCTCCGACCTCCCACAAGCGGAGTTGTCGCGCTCCAGGAGATGGAAATCCTGACAGCAAGCTGAGATACGCAGCTTGGAGTCATGAGCATATGAAGGCAGGGGCGACACTGCCCTTGAAGTCTTTTTTCAAGGACTTCACAGAATTTGTTGGGTTGGCTCCCTTCCAGCTCAACACCAATTCTTACAGGGTTCTGTCTGCCCTGAGGTCGCTGTACCACGAGTTGAAGTGGAAAGGACCTTCGCCAGAAGAGATCTTATATCTCTTTTGTCGGAAAAACAATCCCTCTCGAGCTCGGGGAGGAGATGGCTTCTACTATCTTTCGAGCTATCGTAAGGAGAAGAAGATGTTTGAAGATCTTCCCAACCACCCTCCTGATTTCAAGAAGGCCTTCTTCTGGATAGATGGCCTAGCCCCGTCTCGATTCTATTCTTTCAGAAGGATTCGTAAGTATCTCAACTTCCCTTTATTCTGTGCTCGAACTTTGTTTTAGGCTCGTGCTTAGTTGAACTGTGTTTTATCTTCCAGCTAACTACCATTGCCCTACCCCCACCAAGGAGATGAGGAAGCATAGAGGAACTCTGCTCCAACTTCCCTATGGCAAGAGATCCCTCCCCTACCTCCTACATGAAGGCAAGCTCTGGGCATGTGGGCTCTTAGAGGAGGATCAGTCTACATCTGACTGGTCCAATAAGAAGTACGATCGGTGGGAGCTCGTGCCTCAACCGACCGGAAACCTCCCCCCAAGGAGAAATGCGAGGCCTCCATCTCTGGCTCAACGTCAAAGGAGTCCACAATCGGGGAACGAGGCCAATGACGAGGCCTCGAGCTCGGATGAAAAAGGTACAGTCATCCTTAGCTCGGATTTGTGGTCTCCCTCACTACTAAAACATAAACCCAATAGATTAATATTGTGTGAGGATGATAGGAACCATTTTTATGTATGGTCTTGGGTAGATGAGAGGGTACATAGGTTCGATAGCTAGCTCGGGAAATACGACACCATGTATAGCCTGAACGAGGTATGGAACAGAATAGCCGTCCAATACGGGACTAACCACTATAGGGACCTTTCGAGGTTGACATCCACCTATAGGGAAGGTACTCCCCCCGCCTCTTCTGAAGATGGGGGAATTTCGTGGTCGCTGAGCACAAGCTCGAGGGAGAGTTCCAATTAGGTTCCTCTCCACTTGTCTTTTTATCCCTTCTGTATGTATCGTGTTAAATTATTTTGTTTTTGGGATAACTCATAATGTGGTGTAAATGTGCAGGCGAGATGGACTCCGACCTTGACAACATCCTAGAGAGTGGTGGGGCTAAGAGAAGTAAGTGCCCGAGGGGCTCGCGGAAGTCTGAGCGACCCGTCAAGGTCCTCAAGAGGACTGAGAAGACACCTCCTCCACCAGCTCCAGCTGCTACGAGTCCGGTTGTGGAGCCGACTCCTCAGGTTGAAGCGTCCACTACGGTCGAGCTCCAAACCCCTCCAATCATGGTTCACCCAACACTCGGCCCACCTCCGAAAAAACCCTCAGTTTCCCCAACACGCAGGTTGTCGGTTTCTACTCACGTCGATGAGTATGTAATTGACAATGCTGCCGAATCCCATGGGGCTACACTTTGCTCGGACATTCTGTCTCGAGTGGGCCGGAGCTTTAGTGGCTTCGACGCCCCTCATTGGTAGTTTTTGAACAACGCTCGAGACTGCAATACACTTTACAAGAAGAGTGTCGAGCTTACTGCTGTGGTAACCTTTCTTCTCTCGCTATCAGCTATATTTACACTTGGTCCATATGCTAATTTGATTTCTTTGTATGCCAGGCTCTTGCTGTCTTTGCCCAGCTCAACTATAAGCTGAACAACGAGATCCACTGGAGCATGTCCCTTGCTCAAGAGGCGAAGGATCTTCCGCTCAAACTGAATGACGAGCTCAAGGCAACAAAAGCTAAGGTGGAGGCAGGAGCTGAGGAGCTAAAGGACAAGTCTTCCGAGCTTGAAAAGCTGAATGCCTGGCTCGCGAAGCTTGAAAAGGAGAATGCTCGGGTCAAGGAGACCAATGCCAAGCTTGAAGAAGAGAAGGTCGTCACTTTCGAGATCATGGAGGGTGAAAAGACTCGTCTTCTTGAAGAGTTTAAGGAGAAGAAGGACCGGGCAGTCGACATGGCCATGTATAGAATCTGGGCCAACAATGTCGAGCTCGACACCAGCTTCTTAGGCCCTCTTGAAGCGAAGCTTGTGGCCCAATGGCAGGCTCAGCTGGATGATGAGGAGACTGCTCGATATGAGGCGAAGAGAGCCAGGGGGGACGCAGATGATGAGAAGGCCAAGGAGAATGTTCCTCCTTCTTAATTCTTGCCTCGGGGCTACGTCCCTCTGAATATTTTGTAATAGCCTTTTTTCTTTTTCTTTTATTATTTATGCCCATAGGGCCAAGATAATTTTACAGCTCGTGAAAGAGCTGTCCTTTATGATATTTGAGACATCGCTTTTTTGAATTTACTTTAACACATTTGCTTTACATTTCTTAGGTCGAAATATTTTGCATAATTTAAATTAAAGTGTCATATATGCCTGTTTATTCATACAAACATAATTTAGATTTAAGCTCGAGGTTCAATGAATTCATGCACAATTTGCTCGAATTATCCACTTCCGATTTCGTTATTTGTCAAGGTCGGATATTACTTTTACCATGCACCCGAAAGTACTTATATGGCGTGTAATACAGATGGTTTAGTTGTATCTTACTTTTTTAGTTACTTTTTCTCGTCCTCGGTTATCTCTCCGAAGTTATGATGTCGAAACTATTGTTTTGCAAGATACTCCAGCCTCGATCTCGACTTAACACGAAGTGGGCTATGCTCCAACTTACTGTCGATTAGTTTAGCTATTTTGTTCCAAACCTATTAAGGTCGTGTTAGGTTTGTAATCCATACACTTATATTTTTATCTCTTGATAATTTGATTATGTTCAAACTTTCTTATCTCGCACATTTGGTTACGTCCAAACACTTGTATGTTTACAATAGTTTGGTTATATCCAAACTATCTTAGCTCGCGCATTTGGTTATATCCAAACACTTGTATGCTTTCGATATTTTGGTTATATCCAAACTATCTTAGCTCGCGCATTTGGTTGTATCCAAACACTTGTATGTTTTCGATAGTTTGGTTATATCCAAACTATCTTAGCTCGCGCATTTGGTTATGTCCAAACGCTTGTATACTTTTTTTTTTATCTATGATTTTTTATTTTTTCAAGCTGATGGTATAAGTACCACTAATGCCCCCTTAATATCCTATGAATGTGACCATAGGTTATTAAATTAAGAGATATTGCAAAAAATACAGCATATTTAAAACGAAATCAAACTTTATTTGATAAATCGAAAATTAGAAAACAGTACAGAAAAATAAGCATGGTTATAGGCGACATCCTTCCTACACTATTGATAGTAAGGTTGTAGGTGCTCGCCATTCCATGCCCGTGGTACCAGACTTCCATCCAATCTCGCCAACTTGTACACACCGGGTCGGAGACTGATTTTATCTGATAAGGTCCCTCCCAGTTTGGCCTGAGCATGCTAGCTGTTGGATCCCGCATTGCCAAGAATACACGCTTCAGCACCAAATCTCCTACGCCGAATTTTCTATCTCGAATTTTTTTTTTGAAGTATTGGGTAGCTCGCTGTTGGTATGCAGCATTTTTTAATTAAGCTTCGTTCCTTCTTTCTTCGACCAAGTCCAGAGTTTCTTCGAGCTGAGAGTGGTTTGAGGTTTAATCATAAGCGAGGGCTCGAATTGTGGGAATCTCGACCTTGATTGGCAACATAGCCTCGCAACCGTACGCCAGAGAGAACGGGGTATGTCCTGTTGATGTACGGGTCGTGGTCCTATATGCCCATAGGACTTGAGGCAATTCTTCGGGCCATCTTCCTTTAGCTTCTTCCAACTTTTTCTTTAGCAAACTCTTTAGGGTCTTATTTACAGCTTTGACCTGGCCATTCGCCTGGGATGGGCCACTGATGAGAAGCTCTTTATTATCCCATTTTTATCGCAAAAGTTGGTAAACAGATCGCTGTCGAACTGGGTACCATTATTGGATACAATCTTCCTTGACATCCCATATCGACATATGATGTTCTTTACCATGAAGTCAATGACTTTCTTCGAGGTTATTGTTGCCAAATGTTCGGCTTCAGTCCACTTTGTGAAGTAATCTACGGTGATCACTGCGTATTTTACTCCGCCCTTGCCAGTCGGAAGGGAGCCTATGAGATCGATTCCCCAAACCGCAAATGGCCACGGGGAGGTCATCATAGTTAGCTCGGATGGTGGAGCTCGAGGAATTGTGGCGAACCGTTGGTACTTATCACACCTCTTGACATAGTCGAACGAGTCTGATTTGATGGTAGGCCAGAAGTATCCCTGACGTATGATCTTCTTGGATGCCCCCCAATATGGTCTCCACAGAATCCTTCATGAATTTCTTCCATGATTTTCTTAGCTTCGGGTGGGGTCACGCATTGAAGTAGCGGCATGGAATATCCTCTCCTATACAGCTTTCCATCTACAATGGTATACCTAGGGATTTGGTATATCAACTTTCGAGCCTTGGCCCGTTCTTCCGGGAGAATGCCGGTCTCGAGGTACTTAACTATCAGAGTCATCCAGGTTGGCTCGGAATTGATCACACAAACATCCTCTTGTTCTGGCTTGTTAATACTGGGTGTCGCGAGATGTTCGATTAGCACGACATTCAGTTCGTCATTCTCGGTAGAGGTAGCGACCCTGGCTAAGGCGTTCGCGTTCGAGTTCTGTTCTCGGGGGACCTGTTTTATCGCATAGAACTTGAAATGCTCCAATGCCGATTTTGCCTTTTCTAAATATGCTGCCATTCTCGTACCACGAGTCTGGTACTCTCCCAAAATTTGGTTAACCACCAGCTGGGAGTCGCTATAGCAATGTATTGCTTTGGCATTGAGCTCCTTGGCTATGCGAAGTCTCGCCAGTAGAGCCTCGTACTCGGCCTCGTTATTCGACGCGTCGAAGTCAAATCTTAAGGTAGAGTGAAATCGACTTTTTGTAGGGGTGATCAAGATTACTCCTGCCCCCGATCCATTTTCATTAGAAGACTCGTCAACATAAAGTTTCCACAGCTTGTGGGCCGGGGTTATAACTTCTTCGTTGGCCACGCCCGCACACTCCACTTTGAAGTCTGCCAAGGCTTGTCCCCTAATGGTCGTCCTTGAATGATAGGTGATCTCGAATTGTCCGAGTTCAACAACCCATTTGAGAATTCGACTCGAAGCTTTTGGCTTGGACAAGACTTGTCTTAATGGTTGATTAGTAAGTACATGGATGGGGTGTGCCTGAAAATAAGGCCGAAGCTTTCGAGATGAGTGAATTAGACTGAGGGCTAATTTTTCCATTAAGGGATATCTTGATTATACCCCCAGTAATCTCTTATTGACGTAATACACGGGCCTTTGCACTTTTTCTTCTTCCCGCACAAGTACCGCGCTTATGGCGTGCTCGGTCGTAGCAAGGTAGAGGTACAACACTTCTCCCGTAACGGGTTTTGATAGGATGGGGGGGTCTAGCTCCTCGTTCCGCTTTTTGGCCTCAGCCAACTGTTTTCTTAACTGTCGATTTTTCAAGTTCCACAATGGGGACATATCGCTCGGGATTATAATACATGTCCTCATCGTCCCTGGGAGCTGGAGGTGCCAGAGGTCCTCGAGAATCAGAGGACTCACTTCTTTCTTCTGGTTCTGGATTCATCATTGGCTGCTTCCCAGGGTGTCGTGGATAGTTTTCTTCAGGAACATTCTGATCATTTGCGGCCATAGCTAATCAGGGATTGTACTGCTTAAGGCTCTCAATGAAAGCACCAAACTGTTGACGCCGTTTTTCGTCAACTTAAAATGTAAAGCAATTAAACAATAAGAACTATGGCGCAGATAAATAAGATGGCAAAACAACAAGAATTTTACGTGGTTCAGCAGCTAACTCTGCCTAGTCCACGAGTCTATTTTAATAAGACTTGGAGTTTTCTGGAAATCCTTCAGGGATGAATTCTCCAGAATTTCTCTCAGTATATCAAAAGATCCGTCCTTTACAAATGTTAATGAACTCTCTATTTATAGAGAGTTTTCAGAGTTCATTCCCACATATTTCGGGAATATACTTCTGCTTATTAATTAAAATAATGATATTCAATACTGTAACTCCTATATACAAAGAAACGTCCCTTGAAGACCAGGGGACGAATAACAGACTTGTTAATATCCCTTTAATGTTGGGATGTTACAACAATAAATATCTTTAAATGCATGGAATGCGTTACATCGGATGACCCATTAAATCTTTCGAGGTCGGCAATCAGCATCATGTCGGTTCAGGTCTATAGATAAGTTACGAATTAGCCACCTTACTCCAAGACCAGATCGGAGCGGGGTAAATACCATCGAGGCTGTTACACTCCGAGTTTGTACTCCTGCTAAGCTCGGGCTACTTGATCCGAAGACACCCAACAACGAATATACCCCAATGCTAAGTTCTTTTGAGCTCAGAAAGGACTTCGAGGTTAAATGCCTTCGAGGTTGCTATCTTGATTTGAGAGTTCAAAATCTGGGCCATGCATATGTGTTTTAGATATCTTGAGCTCACAATTGACGAGTCCAGCTTTCGAGATCACAATCTTGGGTCTCGAAATCTGGGTGTAACACCATCAATTTCTAATGTTCCTAGTAAACCAATTTCTCACGCGCCTTAATTTTTATTATTTATTATTATTACAATATATATATATTTATATATATAATTTTGAAATGTCTCCTGTATATTATTTTATAATAAACACACAAGCCGTTGGTCCATTTTGTACTAGTGCATTATCAAGCATGCTTAGAAGTCAGTATTATTAGGCCACTTTTGAAGGAGCCATAAACAATTAAGCTATTTGTTAAGAAATAAACAAATCTTAACATAAAAGAAAAGAGAAATGATCGTTATACTAAAAAGACTAAAACTCATTAATTAAGCGACAAAATAAGAACTCTTTTGTAGAATCTTGACTAACAAAATTATCTAGCAATAATTTCTTTGTCAAAATTAAGATAAATGTTATTGAATTTTAATATATAACTAATTCAAATAACTAAATTTAAATATTAATTCATCTCATGAGCAATAATATATTAGTTCATTAATCTTTTTTATTTTACTTGATTAAATTGAACATAACTAATCCAAATAAACTAAATTCAACTTATTTCTTAAAGAACAAAAAAAATTAAATTAACATGTACAAATTTGCTTTAATTTTTTTTTTTGGGAGAGAATAATAAGTGATTTCTCTTCAATTTAAATCATTTATGTATATAAGAGCACTCCCAATGAATAAGCTAAAATGTCTAATTCTTTATAATATAGAGAAAAAATGGTTAAATAGTCTTCCAATGAGTGATGTAAACTTATATTTTTTTTACCTAAATGAATAGTATTTCTCTATATGTAGTGAAACACTATTCATCAAGCTATAAATATTTTATTATTTTTTTTATAAACTTTTGTATATATAAATATATATATATATGAGTGTGATACTATTATATTTAATTATTTTATTTCTTAAAATAAATAAAATATTTAAAAAAATATATAATATTTAAATGATGTAGAGAAAAAATAGAGAAACTGGTGTTTTGTATAATGTAAAAGTTTGAGGTAAATTATAAAAAAAATATATGTTTTGGTGACGTATTTTGTAATACATTTTCTCTATAATATTTAGCTAAAAGTCACAAAAATATCTTCAGCTCCTTTATACATATATTTATAATAACTATGCACAAATTTTAATTAATTTATATCTACATTTACATATTCTTTATATAATATTTTAATATTATTATTTTTCTTTATAAGCTTTTTCTCTCTCATTTAGTATATATTTATTATTTTTTTTTCAATTATTTTATTTTACTTTAATTAATAAAATATGTTTAAAGATATAATATTTAAATGATGTAGAAAAATATATAGAGAAACTGATGTATGATATAATATAAAATTTGGAGATAAAATAAAAAATATATATTTTGGAGATATATTTTAAAAAATAGAGTAGAACATATTATCTTAGAAATATATATATATATATATATAAATTCCTTCCCCAAAACTCCTCCAAGATTATTGTGCCTTATTTATGGAATATTGGTTGGTAAAGTAAAGTGAACACTGGGATGGCATTGTAAAGTTGTTATATAAATATATATATATATATTTATATATATATACCTTCCCCAAAACTCCTCCAAGATTATTGTGCCTTATTTATGGTATATTGGTTGGTAAAGTAAAGTGAACACGTTATATATATACAGTAGTACTAATACCTTTTATTTATTTATTTATTTTGTAATTGTTTCAGTTTTTTCTAGTGGCTGCTCCACTTTGCATAGCAAAAGCTTTATAGGTAGCTGGGATTTTGGGTGCATTATAGGCGGCTTCTTTGAATCTACATTCAGTTATTAAAAAAAAAATGTTTGATTATGGTCCATTAAAAAGTCTGCAATAATTACTAACATTTTTGTCGACGATTGTGGACTTTCAATTAGTTAATTAATTATTATTTTTTCCTAAACTTTTTAAATAAAGCGATGTTATATTCTAGTGGACAAACATAAATTAAAACATTTTGTTCAAGGATAATGATGTATATAAACATATATATATATATAATATTTAAGTGAAATTACATTTATACTTTTATTTAGTTCTAACGAAAATAAATACAAATTGAAACAACATCAAATCAAACAAAAAGAAAAGGATGAGTAGTAATTTTCTTTTTCTAAAAAATGTATGGAACATATGGTGTTGGTTCTGGTTTGTTTGAGTTGGCATAGAATGTAAATAAGGTTTGAATAATGAGCCTATGGAACCTTTTGTGTTGTAGATTTGTCACTTTCTTTATGGGTTTGCCGGTTCCTAACTGCCACTTAAATGATACTTGGCTCATTATCCTCATCTTCATATGGTGACCATGTGTGGCCTAATTATTGCTGTCTGGTCCACCTTTTTTTTCATGGAACATGAGGAGTTGTTGGAAAATAATCTATATATGTGATTAAATGTATCAGGATTAGTTGAGAAATATCTATTTTATTAGTTCTTTAACATAAATTACTAATTGTATACATTATAATAACTATTTGTGGTATTTACGGTAAAATTAATTAATGACTTTATACATTTTTATACTTAATTTTTTTTTCGACAACAAAAATATGGAGCGTTATGTTTTCCGTATTTCTGTACCTACTAGCTTCGTTAAATACAAAAATGATTGAATGAGACGCCACATGTTACTCTAGTATTCGTCTACATCATAATTTTTTTTAAAAAAAATCTTATTAATTGATTTTAAAAATAATTAAAAAATCTATTTTAAATAATAAAATATTATAAATTATAAAAAAAAACTATTAAAAAAATCATCAAAACTTTTTTTTTTTCTTCTTTCTTCTTCTCTGATCGTCTGATTCTTCTTCTTCTTCTTTTTTTATACATTCGTTTTTCTTCTTTCTCTCCTCTTTTTCTCTCATTCCCCAATGTTCATTTAAACTAAATAAAAAAAAAATTTGTTCATGATGTTTTTGAAATCCAGATTAACTTTTCAATTTTATAATTCTTTGCCATGAATCTAAAAACGAAGTAGTACAAGAATTTAAAAACAACATATAAAATACAATCCAAACATAGAAACAAACTCTAACAAACATAAAAACAAAGCATAACAAACTACTACGAATTGGACTTGTTGGTTCCACTATGCACACACTCAGCATAGTTATTATTCAGACTTATTTTTTATTATTTTAATTTTATTTTTAAAATCAATTAATAAGATTTTTCTAAAAAAAAATTATAATATGGACGAATAGTTAAGTGGCATGTGGCATCTCATTCAATCTCATGTGTATTTAAAAGAGTTAGTAATTACGAAAATAGAGAAAATGTAACGTTTTATATTTTTACCGTAAAAAAAAAAAAGTATATAAATGTATAAATTAAAAAATATTAAGTATTTATTCTGCAAATATTCCTACCTATTTTTATAAATGAAAACACATGAAATTGTCCTCATTTTCATCTCATATACAAACATGAAATCGATTAGAGTTATACAAAATTAAGAGAATTATATAAACACCCAAAATTTGATTAAGACACTTTATTTTTATTAAAAGTTAATATACAATATATATTTTTTTAACTTAGGCTCACTTTTTTTTTCTTTTTTTTTTAATATTCTAAAACATATAAATAAATCAAATATATTTTAAATATTTGACCAAAAAAATTCAAACAAAAAAATATCTCTTTCTACATAAAAAGTGTGTATTTAATGATTTCTTGGTAACTTTAAAGAAATATTCCAAATATTTAACGTAATATACTTTTGAAACCAATTAAAAATAAATATTTATTAATTATATTAATATAAATTCAAATATTATAAAATATTATTATCATTATAATAATATTTAATACAAAACTATATATTTAATAATTATATTAATATAAATTCAAATGTTATAAAATATTTGTTCACCAGTGTTTTGGTCAACGACACTGAGTCAAATTGAACTAGAGTAGGTAATATAAATGAGTTGAACTAAAGTAAAACGATACACAAAAATTTATAGTGGTTCGACAATTGGTAATGACCCATATCCACTTGCACTTTTATTGTAACGCCCTGGTTACCCCAAGACAGTTACGGTGAACTTTGAACCGTGAATTTAACTCGCTAACCGAGTTCTTTGGTTAAAAACACGCTTCTAGGTGTTATCAATAGGTTAAGGTGGAAAACAAATCAAAAGGAAATGATACATTTTATTTAAAACATAAAACTGTTCATGGGCCCAAAAAAACGTTTACAAGTTATTTACAACTCAAAATGGTCATTACAGTACAAAAGTTACAACTTGCCGACCTAAGCGGAAAAATGTAGGGCAAACCCCCTAGTTCCTCTGAGAACTCCTTGGCCATGGTGGTCAAGTGGTCGCATATGTTGTAATGACCCAACTACTCTAGACTTTGGACCATTAACGAAAACTATACATAGACCCTAATCTTTAATAGTACTTACAAGTGAAAAAGATCATACTTTATTAAATACTTGTAAAAACCAATGTTTAAACTTACATAAACTCAAAGCGGGATATGGGATCCCATTGTTTTAAAAAGAAAACATATCTTAATTGAAATGAAAAGAGATTACATAAATAGGTGCGGAAAAATACACATAAACCATAAAGAAAAGACTACATCCTCGAAAATCGAACTCTCGACTCCTTGAATCCATTCATCACCTATACACATTCCCCAAGCATCCACGAATCTTACCCGCCACTATAGCTATTTCCCTGCACATATAAACAAAAAGGAATGAGCCTAATGCCCAGCAAGAAAAATCTACCACATAGTTTATATACATAAATTTCATAAAAAAACATAAAACATAACATAACACTTATATCATACACATACTATAATGGCCATTATTACTTGGGGTCCCATAGACTAAACAAGTCATATGCCCATTAGATTAGTGGGGTCCTACTAGCTAAACAGATCATATGCCCATAATCCATTTGGGGCTTGTTAGTCATATGGGTCATATGCCCAAGCCTACATACATACATAACATAACACAATTTTCATAACATAAAAACATAAGATAACATATAAAACATATAACATATGAATTCTATCCTATTTTCCTTACCAAAATTACCGGGATAAGAGGACAGAGTTGGGACTTTGGAACACTCCTAAGAACCATTTGAAAAAGAGTAAGTATAGTGAAGAAGAGAAATGAAAGGAATGGAAGGACTAAACCATTGAGAAAATACTTACCAAAAACTTATGTGCAAGTTCTTAGATTTCCTAACCAAAATAAAGATTAAGGTTAGAAGGCTGAGTAGAAGACTATGAGAAAGAAAATAATATAATACCAATGAACTAGAGTGTGGAAATACCTTGAAGACTTGTAAGACCAATCTAAACCTTGAACCGAAATGCTATAAAATCTTACTTCCCAAGTGTTTGATAAGCTTATGATGATCAAGCTTATGATTACCAACCCAAGTGTTTACACTCTAACACTCACATAGCAACTTGCAGCCTCTGAACTTAGAGCAAAAGATGAATAATGGATGGGTACTAGGTCCTATTTTTAGAGTTTAGGAATGAAAGGATCTTAATTTAACTTGAATAAAAATAATGGCTTTTTAAGTGAAAATAATTTGAATTATCGTTCAACAGAGGCTGAAGACTCGTTCAGAAAGGTGCTGGACTTATCAAGAGGTTGAAGGGTTGAATGGAAAATGATTTCAAAAACATTCAAAATATGCTGAAGGAGGCGATATATCGCCCCCTATAGGCGATATATCGCCTGGACCATTATGCCCGAGGCAAACGTGCATCGTTTCGTGTTTTCCGTATCTACGTGCTGCGATATATCACCCCCTATAGCTGCGATATATCGACATACGTTGATTATTTAAACACGAAATTAAACATTTTTAGCTTAATTCAAATTGGGTAAACAGCCTTGACTAAGCCCTCAAACGTATTCAAAGCTGCTGACTGACCTTAGAGCATTCAAATTTTACCCTTATTAAATTTAATCCTCTAAATACTTAATCCTTAATCACCCATACATAACATGTGCTTAAAATCCTATTGGTTCTTATCTAAACCTTATAGTATAATAAATATTATCCTCAATATCAGCCATATTAATCAAACCTTAGGTTAACATCAATATTCTTAAACTATAGGTTAAACTTAGAAAATCTACAAGTACTACTATGAGTGTCCAAATAAATCCCGGTCTGAACCAAAAATCCACAGTCATAAAGATAATACTATTAATACTACTATCTAACTAGCTAAGTAAAGTTCTTGGACTCTACAATTCTCCCCTACTAAAAAGAATTTCGTCCTCGAAATTTACTTACCAAATAGTTCCGGATACCGGCCTTGCATGTCCTCCTCCAACTCCCATGTTGCCTCTCGTTCAGAACTATTACTCCATAGGACTTTGACTATAGGAAAGCTCTTGGACCGTAACTGCTTCATCCCCCTATCTAGGTTGCTAATCGGTCATTCCTTGTAACTTAAGTCTTTCTGGAGTGCTAATGTATTGTACTTGAGGACGTGAGATGGGTCTGACACATATTTGCGTAACATTGAGATGTGGAACACGTTGTGACTATTGGCTAGTGCTAGCGGTAGGGCTAGTCTATACGCAACTGGTCCCACTTTTTCCAATATCTCAAAAGGACCTAAGAATCGGGGACTAAGCTTACCTTTCTTCCCAAACCGCTTGACACATTTCATAGGAGATATCTTCAGGAAGACTTGATCTCCAACTTGGAATTCCACATCGCGTCGCTTGGCATCTGCATAGCTTTTCTGACGGCTTTGAGCAGCAAGCATACGCTGTCTAATAAGCGCTACTGCTTCTTGAGCTTGTCTAACAGCTTCGGGCCCTAGAAGCTGCCTTTCTCCTACCTTGTCCCAGTGCAACGGTGATCGACACATTCTTCCATATAACAACTCATAAGGTGCCATCCCGATCATTGACTGGTAGCTTTTGTTGTACGAGAACTCGATTAGCGGCAAGTACTTATTCCATGATCCTCCGAAATCAAGTGCACACGCGCGTAACATATCCTCTAAAATCTGAATCGTACGCTCGGACTGCCCATCTGTCTGAGGATGAAAAGCTGTACTAAGGCGTAACTTAGTACCCATAGCTTGCTGTAAACTCCCCCAAAATCTTGATGTAAACACCGATCCTCTATCTGACACTATTGTCTTGGGGATTCCATGCAACCGTACAATCTCTTGGATGTAGATGTCTGCATATTGGTCTACCGTGTATGAAGTCTTAACAGGCAAGAAATGAGCCGACTTGGTTAGTCTATCTATTACTATCCAAGCAGAATCATGTTGCTTATTCGTCCTTGGCAAACCCGTCACGAAGTCCATAGCTATATCGTCCCACTTCCATTCTGGTACGCTAAGCGGTTGCAATAAACCTGCAGGCCGCTGATGCTCCGCTTTCACTTGTTGGCATACAAGACATTTGGACACAAATTCTGTTATGTCCTTCTTCATTCCTGGCCACCAATATACTGCCTTAACATCATGAGGCATTTTGGTAGACCCTGGATGAACTGAGTACGGGGTGCTGTGCGCTTCTTCTAGAATCATCTTCTTAATACTTGGATCACTTGGCACGCATACCCGATCCTTATATCTCAATAAACCTTGGCTAGATATTGAGAAATCTGTAGCCTTTCCTTCTTTGACTGCATCCATATGTGCTGCTAGTGTGTCATCATGTCTCTGTCCAATCCGTATGTCCTCTAGCAGATTCGATTGGATAGACAAGTTAGCAAGCTTGCCTATAACTACTTCTATTCCGGCACTGATAAGCTCCTGCTGTAGCGGCTTTTCTATTCCGGATAAAGCTGCTAAATTTCCATAACTTTTCCTGCTAAGTGCATCGGCAACTACGTTCGCCTTCCCCGGGTGGTATAGGATTTCACAGTCGTAATCCTTTACTAACTCCAACCACCTGCGCTGCCTCATGTTGAGCTCCTTCTGAGTAAAGAAGTACTTTAAACTCTTGTGGTCCGTATAAATCTCGCACCGTTCTTCGTAAAGATAATGGCGCCAGATTTTTAACGCAAAGACCACCGCTGCCAACTCCATATCGTGAGTTGGATAGCGCTGCTCGTACTCCTTCAATTATCGTGAGGCATAGGCTATCACATTGTCATTTTGCATCAGCACGCAACCCAATCCTTGTTTTGATGCATCGCAGTAGACAACGAACTTATCGATGGGTGTCGGTACACTAAGTACTGGTGCTGAGCAAAGCTTATCCTTGAGCAATTGGAAGCTTTCTTCACACTTATCATTCCAGTTAAATCTTTGTTGTTTCCGGGTCAGGTTGGTAAGCGGAGTGGCTATCTTAGAAAAGCCCTCTACAAACTTCCTATAATAACCTGCTAAGCCCAGGATGCTTCTTAATTCAGATGCGTTCTTTGGTCTGGGCCAATCCTTCACGGCCTCTACCTTTGATGGGTCTACTGCAACTCCATCTTTCGATATAATGTGCCCGAGGAACGCTACTTGCGAAAGCCAAAACTCGCATTTCTTGAACTTTGCGTAGAGTTGATGCTCCTTCAATCGCGTCAAAATCGTCCTCAAATGTTCCTCGTGCTCTACTTCATTCTTGGAGTATACTAAGATATCGTCGATGAATACAACGACGAATTTATCTAAGTAATCCTTGAAGACCTTATTCATTAAGTCCATAAACGCGGCTGGTGCGTTAGTAAGACCAAAAGACATAACCAAGAACTCGTAATGTCCATAACGAGTCCTAAAGGCTGTCTTAGGAATATCTTCCTCCTTTACCTTGAGCTGATGATACCCGGACCGTAAATCAATCTTTGAAAATACAGTCGCGCCTCGGAGTTGATCAAACAAATCGTC
Organism: Humulus lupulus; assembly: GCF_963169125.1. Classification (NCBI taxonomy): domain Eukaryota; kingdom Viridiplantae; phylum Streptophyta; class Magnoliopsida; order Rosales; family Cannabaceae; genus Humulus; species Humulus lupulus. The sequence continues at coordinate 16,300,603 of NC_084801.1, read as the reverse complement.
GATCCGACGTAGCGGGTACTTGTTCTTAATCGTTACTTTGTTCAGCTCACGATAGTCTATACACATCCCCATACTCCCGTCCTTCTTCTTCACGAATAGTACTGGAGCTCCCCATGGTGAATGGCTTGGCCTAATAAAACCCAAGTCTAGGAGTTCTTGTAGCTGCGTCTTTAACTCCTTGAGTTCCGTAGGTGCCATCCGGTATGGTGCCTTAGAGATAGGCTCGGTGCTTGGTACTAATTCTATCGTGAAGTCTATTTCTCAGGTTGGCGGCAATCCGGGCAAGTCATCGGGAAATACCTCTGGAAATTCTTGTATAACACGGACATCTCCAACCTTAAGTGGTGTCTCCCTTTCCACATTCGTGATGCTGGCTAAGAATGCTTGACATCCTTTCTCCATCATTCTCTGAGCTTTGAGAGATGATACTAACGGGGTGCGCAATCCTGAAGCTTGTCCCATGAAGCATAATCTCCGGCCGTCAGGAGTCTCGAACATCACCTTCTTGCGTTTACAGTCGATGGTTGTGCCATGCCGTGCTAGCCAGTCCATGCCTAGTATCACGTCAAAGTCCTTGATCACAAGTTCTATCAGGTTTCCTTCTAGTTCTATGTCCTCAATCTTGATCAGTACGCCTCGTACTATCCGCGATGATAGAACTACTTTGCCTGAAGGCAACTCAGTTACAAACCTAGTTCTAAATCTTTCACAAGGTTTGCCTAGTTTTTCTATCATTCCTAACGAGATATACGAATGAGTGGCTCCCGAATCAAATAATACATAACTTAAGTTATTGAGGATAGAAACCTGACTTGTGACCACCTTGTTGCTAGCATCAGCCTCTCCTTGGGTTAAGGCAAAAACCCTAGCAGAAACCATATTTTCGTCCTTCTTCCCTTCTGGCTTCTGCTGAGGACAATCTCTTTTACGATGCCCTTCCTGACCACAGTTAAAACACTCCTTGGTGTTTGCGCGGCATTCTCTAGGATGCTTCTTCTGACACTTAGCACATGGCGGGTATTCTACGTAGCCCGGCCTATTTCCCCCATTATTTGTACATGCCTTCTTATCGCTGTCGAACTTCTTGTTATCCGTATGCCGTCTTTTCTAGCCATTACCATTGTTGCTGGACTGATTGTTGCCATTATGGTTGCTGTTCTGACTGGTCTGAGGTTGACTCTGCCATTCACAAGTAAGCAAGATTTGCTAAGCATTTGATATACAATCAATGTCCACATTTAAGCACTCAACATGCCTTAATAATAACCATGCATGTCACATATGGGGTGCAGTTTCCTTACCTCTGGTTCGAGCAAGAAATAGTAAAAGAACGACCCTTGAGAACGATCTGCCTTTTAGTTCCTTAGCGGTCACCTAGTCATAACCAATTGGAATCCATCAATAAAGTAAATTAATAAAAGGTTCACAATCTAAAACCTCACTTCCGAGATCAATCCTGCACTCTCGGGACTCCTAATCTACCCAAACGGGGTAAACGAACCAACCCCCGAGCCCTAAAAATAGGACTTGCCGAAGCTGACCTAGCGCTGGGGCGCTGCTAGGTGGCGCTGGGGCGCTGTCCCAAGTCAGAGAGACCCAACTCTCTGCCCTGCCTAGCGCTGGGGCGCCATCTGCAGACCAGAATTTTTTATGGTTTCCTTCCTTGTGACTTCCCCTGAAAACTAAGCTTCCAGACCAATCCCAAACATCAAATTCAACCCCTAAACTTTATTCATATCACAACCTCATCAAAACCCAAGCAAACTTACTCACAAACTTCCATTGATTCCCAACTAACCACTTTAAATTCTCTTGACTGAAAACCAATAGAAAAACAGGGTCTAGCTAAAGTTTCATGGATGAATTCTTACCTCAAGCTGGGTTTGAGTCCTCTTCAATGGATGAACCAAGTTTCTAAGCTCCAACCTTTGATTTCCTAGCTTGTTTCTTCAAATTAAGGTAAAAGATTGAATGAAAGAAGGAGGAGAAATGGTGTACGGGAGAGGTGTTTTGATACTCTGTTTCTTGCAAGTTCTACAGCCTTCAATGGCTTATATCAATCCTAGGGGTGAAAAGACTAAAATGCCCCTAGGTCAAGTAAAGGTTTCTAAAGGCTCCCAAGGGTAAAACTGTCATTTCCCGCCTATTTCGTTAATCATAATTAACACCCTCCAATTCTCGCTATTCTCGATATTCTCAAATACCAAAAATTCATATCCCGTTACCCTATAATCCCTGGCAACACTCTATCACCAAAATATTCCGAGACTCACCCCGAGCCTCGAACTTAATCCCGTTATGAATAAACCGCTAATTTGCACTCAAGGATTGTCTCATGCCGAATAGCTCGAACAAATCCACATTATTATGTGGTCTCAACAATAGATCACCGACATGCATACAAATATACAATTACGCCCTTAATGGGAAAAATTACCAAAATACCCCTGTGATGAAATGTGGATCCACATGCATGCATTTAACATCATATGGTAATATAATTCACATAAACATACATATAATAGTTTAATGGTATAATAAATCAATTATGGCCCTCCTGGCCTACTAATCCAACCATTAAACCACATTAGGGATTTTGGGACATTACAACTATCCCCTCCTTACAGAAGTTTCGTCCTCAAAATTTACCTGAACAGCTCGGGATACTGACTTCGCATATCTGATTCCAGCTCCCAAGTCGCTTCCTCGACCTTGTTGTTTCTCCACAATACCTTAACCAAATGTATCGTCTTATTTCTGAGGACCTTATCCTTCCTGTCAAGTATCTGGCCTGGCTGTTCCTCATAGGAGAGATCTGCCTCAAGCTCCAGATCTTCATAGCTCAAAACATGAGTCACATCAGGTACATACCTCCGAAGAGCTGAAACATGAAACACGTTATGCACGGCTGACAATGCCGGAGGTAAGGCCAACCTGTAAGCCACCTGACCAATCCTCTCCAGGATCTCAAATGGACCTACAAATCTAGGGCTCAGCTTGCCCTTATTCCCAAACCTTCTCACCCTTTTCCATGGCGATACTCTGAGGAAGACGTAGTCTCCCACTTGGAACTCCACGTTCCCGCGCTTGGGATTTGCATAACTTTTCTGTCTACTTTGAGAAGCGAGCATCCGAGCTCTAATCTTCTCAATGGCCTCACTGGTCCTCTGAACTACGTCAGGACCCAAGTATCTCCTTTCTCATGTCTCATCCCAATGAATGGGAGATCTGCACTTCCTACTATACATCATCTCATAAGGTGCAACTCCAATGGTAGACTGATAACTGTTGTTGTAAGAAAATTCTATCAATGGTAGATACTTACTCCAGGATCCACCAAAGTCCAGCACACATGCTCGCAGCATGTCTTCCAATATCTGAATTTTCCTCTCAGATTGCCCATCTTTCTGAGGATGATAAGCAGTACTAAACTTCAATTGTGTTCCCATGGCCTTCTGTAAACTCCCCCAAAACTTGGAAGTAAAAGTAGGGTCACGATCGACCTCGGCGCTCCATGAAGGTGCACGATCTCTCTCACATAGAGATCTGCGTACTGGTCAACTGTATAAGTAGTCTTCACTGGCAAGAAGTGAGCTGACTTGGTATAGCGATCCACTATAACCCAAATAGAATCATGCTGACCAACAGTCCTGGGTAACCCCACCACGAAATCCATCGTGATTTCCTCCCATTTCCACTCTGGAATATCCAGAGGCTGCAATAACCCTGCCGACCTCTGATGCTCAGGCTTGACCTGTTGTCATGTCAAGCACTTAGCCACATATTCTACTACATCCCTCTTCATCCCCGACCACCAATATAGTGATCTCACATCCTGATACATCTTCGTGGTGCTTAGATGCAAAAAGTAAGGTGTAGTATGAGATTCATCCAGAATCTCTCGCCTCATTGCAGTGTCTAACAGAACACATCTACCCCTTGTATCTCAACAGGCCCAAATCAGACATTGTATAATCTCTAGATGCTCCAGCCAAAACATCCTCTCTGATCTTGATCAGCTGTGGATCACTCAACTGACCCTCTTTGATTCTCTCCAACAGTGTAGACTGTAGCGTAATATTGGCCATCTGGCCCACCAGCAACTTTATACCAGCTTTGGTTATATCATCTGCTAACTCTCTGGCTATTAGCCTCGCACTATAAATCTGCCCCGAACCCTTCCTGCTTAAAGCATCAGCTACCATGTTGGCTTTTCCTGGATGATACAAGATCTGATAGTCATAATATTTTACTAACTCCAGCCAACGCCTTTGTGTCATATTCAAATCTTTCTGCGTGAAGAAGTATTTTAGGCTCTTGTGGTCTATATAGATCTCATACTTTTCCCCATAAAGGTAATGCCTCCATACCTTTAAAGCAAAGACCACAGCCGCCAAATCTAAATCATGAGTGGGATATCTCTTTTCATACTCCTTCAGCTGACGTGAGGCATAAGCAATTACCCTCTCAGACTGCATCAGAACACAGCCCAAACCTTGATGTGAAGCATCGCAGTAAATAAAAAATTTCTCCTGATCTGTTGGAAGACTCAGAACTGGAGCTGTAATCAATCTTTGCTTCAGTTCCTGGTAGCTGTTCTCACACTTATCTGACCACACAAAATTCTTACTTGTCAGCTCAGTCAATGAAGTAGCAATCTTTGTGAACCGTTCCACGAAATGCCTATAATAACCTGCCAATCTAAGGAAACTTCTAACCTCATAAGCATTCTTTGTCCTTGGCCAATCTCTGACTGCCTCGATCTTTGCTGGATCTACCTTAATCCCCTCTTTACTGACAATATTCCAAAGAAAAGATACTTGAGATAACCAAAACTCACATTTCTTGAACTTTGCAAACAATCTGTGTTCCCTCAGTCTCTGTAGAACCAACCTTAGATGTTGCTCATGCTCTGACTCTGACTGAGAATAAACCAGGATATCATCGATGAAGATGATCACAAATTGGTCCAGACAATCCTTGAACACTCTGTTCATCAGATCCATAAAAGCAGCTGGGGCATTAGTCAATCGAAAAGACATGACTAAGAACTCATAATGCCCATACCTGGTGCGAAAAGCAGTCTTCAGTATGTCTCCCTCCTTGACCCTCAACTGATGATAACCAGAGCGAAGGTCGATCTTTGAGAATACGTTTTTACCTTGTAACTGATCGAACAAATCATCTATCCTTGGCAAAGGATACTTGTTCTTGATTGTTAACTTGTTCAGTTCTCTGTAATCAATGCACATCCTCAGAGAACCATCTTTCTTCTTCACAAATAGAACTGGCGCTCCCCAAGGTGAGAAACTAGGTCTGATAAAACCCAAATCCAACAGCTCTTGCAACTGTACTTTCAATTCTTTCAACTCAGCTGGGGCCATTCTGTAAGGTGCTCTAAACACTGGCTTCGTTCCTAGTGCCAGTTCTATTATGAACTCGATTTATCTGTGCGGTGGCAACCCTGGTAAATCTTCTAGAAACACATCCAGGAATTCACAAACCAATCTGGTCTCTTCTGGTCTCACTTGCACGACCTGAGTGGTGTCAACCACACTGGCTAAGAATCTAATGCAACCTCCTTGCATCAGATCTCTAGCCCACAATACAGAATCATAGGTATGCGAAGTCCATGCACAGTACCAACAAACACAAAAGGATCCTCACCTTCAGGCTCAAAGGTGACCATCTTCCTTCTACAATCAATGGTTGCCCCATACTTCACTAACCAATCCATACCAAGAATCATGTCGAATTCAGTCATAACCAACTCTATCAAATCCACTGACAACTCTCTGCCCTCCAATGTCACTGGCAAAGATCTAACCCACCTCCTAGATACTACCAATTCCCCAGTAGGTAATAAAGTTCCAAACCCCACAGCATAGAAATTGCAGGGTCTACACAATCTATCAATAATTCTATTAGCAACAAAAGAATGGGTAGAACCAGAATCAATCAAAACATTATAAGGGGTTCCAGCACTAACAAGCTGACCTGTAACTACTAAGGGAGAAGCCTCAACTTTTGCTTGTGTCAATGTGAACACTCAATCTGGGGCCGAGCTGTTCGCTTTCTTGGGTTCTTCCTTTCTTGCCTTAGGGAAATCTTTCTTAAAATGACCCACTGCTCCACACAAAAAGCAGGCTTGCCCTACACTCTCCCAAATGATTCCTCTTGCATCTAGAGCATTCCGGACGAGTCTTCCAGGCTTCACTACCACCTTGACGACCAATTGAAATACCACGAGGTCGCCTATCAGCACCTGGAACTGGGAAGGTGTCAGGAACCTTCCTCTTCTGCTCACTGGGGCCTCCACCCCTACTTGAACCCACAAAAGGAGAACCTGTTCTCCTAAACTCTTTTCTAGCTATATTGTCTCGCCAGATCTTGTTCTCTGCACTCTCAGCTGTGAGTGCCTTCTCGACCACCTGTGCATAGGTAGTAACCCCTGCCACAGTGGTAATTTTAACATCTCGGACTAATCTAGGCTGTAGCCCCTGGAGAGATCTCTCCCTCCTGGTCCCATCAGTGGGCACCAACTCCATGGCAAACTTTGCCAATCGATCAAGCTTTAGGGCATACTTAGTCATTGATAAAATTCCCTGAAGTAACTTGATGAGTTCCTTAGCTTTTGTCGCCCTGATGGCATCATTGTAATACTTCTCGTTGAACAGAGTCTGAAACTCTTCCCAACTCAGGGCATTGATGTTTGTGGTCTGGGATATAACCTACCACCAAATTCGGGCATCCTGCCGAAACATATATGTGGCACACGCCACCCTCTCATTACCAGTCACCCTCATGAAATCCAGGATGGTGGTAATCATGCTCATCCACTGCTCAGCTTTAGCAGAATCTGCATTGCCCTCAAAGAATGGAGGTTGCTATTTTCTGAACCTTTCATAGAGAGGCTCCCATTTGTTACCAACCTCTAGCAACTGCTCAGCTGTTGGCACCAATACAAGAGGTGCCTCAAATACACTGGCCACTGCAGGAACCTGCTGATGTCTTAGGAGGCAGAGTTCTTCTCCCTGCCTCAAAACTGTAGCCTGCAAATTATTAAATAACTGCTGCTAGTCTCAGGAGCTGGCTGTGGAATCTGGCCTTGGTCATTCTCCTGACCCTGATTATTATTTTGGCCTTGATCACCTTGGCCAGATGAGGAATTTGTCTATCCTGGATTCATTCTTATCAACTTAAACCTTGCTGAAACAATCAATACGACCAGTCAGGTAGTAATAACTAAACCTCTTGCCACCTCACGGTCCAAGATCAACAGATAATCACCAAATTCTACAGTCACACAAATATACAGATGGATACATGATTATAGCATTTAGCACTTAACATGTATCAAATAATAATTCACAATGAACATTACTAATGAGTATGTTCCAGCAATATCAGTACTAATTAGCACATTGTTGCTAAAGATGCAGTATTCAAGGCATAGCCTTAACATGGTGTCTCATGTAACCAGGTAAAGCATTTATAATATATTTAAGCAGTTACATATATAACCACATAAATAATTACCAAACCATTAGTCGAGTTTGACTTCAGTGACGAGTGTACATGCCCAGCCAGTCTACATGAACCCTAAATCGTGGCACGCTCTGATACCAAGTTGTAACGCCCTGGTTACCCCAGGACAGTTACAGTGAACTTTGAACCGTGAATTTAACTTGCTAACCGAGTTCTTTGGTTAAAAACGTGCTTCTAGATGTTATCAATAGGTTAAGGTGGAAAACCAATCAAAAGGAAATGATACATTTTATTTAAAAACATAAAACTGTTCATGGGCCCATAAAAACGTTTACAAGTTATTTACAACTCAAAATGGTCATTACAGTACAAAAGTTACAACCTGCCGACCTAAGCGACAAAATGTAGGGCAAACCCCCTAGTTCCTCTGAGAACTCCTTGGCCGTGGTGGTCAAGCGGTCACATATGTACACATCACATCCTAAACTCTCCACTCAAGGTTGGGTGAGCTTTTCTTTTCCTTTACCTGCACCACATAACACCCATGAGCCAAAGCCCAGCAAGAAAACTCAATATTACATATAAATATTATCAAATGACGATCATTATAATCATACAAAACTTATAGCCCCGAACAGATGAGTAAATATCACTTTGAGGTTCTGTTTAACCATAATGGGGATGATAGCCCTAATCAAATGAGTGAATGATGAGTAAGTCACTAACGTAAATCATATGAGTGACTGATGGGTAGTCACTAGCTTAAACAGATGAGTGACTGATGAATAAGTCACTAACTTAAACAAATGAGTGACTGATGAGTAAGTCACTAGCTTAAGTAGATGAGTGACTGATGAGTAAGTCACTAGAGGGCTCAACACCCATAGCCATGTGACTAAACCATCACCGGGGCTCTCTGGCCTTGGCTCTAAGTGACTAGCCTTAGGCTAGACAAGGCTTTTAATATTCATCGAACTTGAGGTCGGTCCAGCATTAATGCTCATTTGAGTCATTCGATGCAGATGTCAATTAGATCTAATCTTTAACGGCTTGCGTTAAACACGCTAAAACCATTCTTGACTTATGAGTCAATACCATGTGACCAGTGCTCAATACTACTGCTGAACTTGACTAATGAGTCACAACTTCACAGTTAATACCGACACCATTGCCAATTTTGACTAATGAGTCAATGCCATTCACAAATAAGTAAGATTTTCTAAGCATTTGATATATAATCAATGTCCACATTTAAGCACTCAACATGCTTCAATAATAACCATGCATGTCACATATGGGGTGCAGTTTCCTTACCTCTGGTTCGAGCGAGAAATAGTAAAAGAACGACCCTTGAGAACGATCTGCCTTTTAGTTCCTTAGCGGTCACCTAGTCATAACCAATTGGAATCCATCAATAAAGTAAATTAATAAAAGGTTCACAATCTAAAACCTCACTTCCGAGATCAATCCTACACTCTCGGGACTCCTAATCTACCCAAACGGGGTAAAGGAACCAACCCCTGAGCCTCCAAAGTCACCCCGAGCCCTAAAAATAGGACTTGCTGAAGCTGATCTAGCATTGGGGCACTGCTAGGTGGCACTGGGGTGCTATCCCAAGTCAGAGAGACCCAGCTCTCTGCCCTCCTTAGCGCTGGGGCGCCATCTGCAGACCAGAATTTTTTCTGGTTTCCTTCCTTGTGACTTCCCATGAAAACTAAGCTTCCAGACCAATCCCTAACATCACCCAAACATCAAATTCAACCCCTAAACTTCATTCATATCACAACCTCATCAAAACCCAAGCAAACTTACAAACTTCCATTGATTCCCAACTAACCACTTTAAATTCTCTTGACTGAAAACCAATAGTAAAACAGGGTCTAGCTAAAGTTTCATGGATGAATTCTTACCTCAAGCTGGGTTTGAGTCCTCTTCAATGGATGAACCAAGTTTCTAAGCTCCAACCTTTGATTTCCTAGCTTGTTTCTTCAAATTAAGGTAAAAGATTGAATGAAAGAAGGAGGAGAAATGGTGTACGGGAGAGGTGTTTCGATACTCTGTTTCTTGCAAGTTCTACAGCCTTCAATGGCTTATATCAATCCTAGGGGTGAAAAGACTAAAATGCCCCTAGGTCAAATAAAGGTTTCTAAAGGCTCCCAAGGGTAAAACTGTCATTTCCCGCCTATTTCGTTAATCATAATTAACACCCTCCAATTCTCGCTATTCTCGATATTCTCAAATACCAAAAATTCATATCCCGTTACCCTATAATTCCCGGCAATGCTCTATCACCAAAATATCTCGAGACTCACCCCGAGCCTCGAACTTAATCCCGTTATGAATAAACCGCTAAATTGCACTCAAAGATTGTTTCATGCCGAATAGCTCGAACAAATCCACATTATTATATGGTCTCAACAATAGATCATCGACATGCATACAAATATACAATTACGCCCTCCACGGGCCAAATTACCAAAATACCCTTGTGATGAAATGTGGACCCACATGCATGCATTTAACATCATATTATAATATAATTCACATAAAGATGCATATAATAGTTTAATGGTATAATAAATCAATTATGGTCCTCCCGGCCTACTAATTCAACCATTAAACCACATTAGGGATTTTGGGGCATTACTTTTATTAATAAAATAGGTCTCAGACTCAAGATCAAAAGAACATGATTCAACTGAGTTTCCTAAGCCTGAGAAATAATACAATTTGATAGGGATTTTGTATGTAAAGTGGCATGAGAGCAAATGATTGTGAGAGATCTCTATTTATAGAGTCTCTTAGTGGGTCATGGGCCTTACAAGCATGAAATAGGCCCTACACGCATAATGTGGGCTTGTTAAAACTGAATACATAATAAAAGAATATAAAAAATACATTCAAATATCAATTACATAAATATCTCATAAGATTCGGAACATTCTGGTTAACTGAAGCATCCTTCGAGTAGGTAACCCCTTCGAGTAAGCTGTATCACTAATACTCCATCGACCAGATCCTTGTTGTCGATCAGACACCTTTCGAGCAATGATCTGCAAGTGATACTCTTCATCTTGTTACATGACAAAGATACTCCTTTTGCTGATCTTGAACGGAAACAACTAGCACCTTAAAACCAACCTGCATGGATGAGTCCATACCTAATTCTACCACGTGTCATTTTCATATGCCACATCATTGTTTGGAATTTATGGCTTTACACTTTCTTAATAAACAATGCATAATAGGAATAGTTCAATATTACAAACCCTATATGCCAATCAATAATCTTATTCAAAGTAGGAATGCAAATCTTAATCATAAATGATTATGTGATTAAGTAATTATATGATGAACTTAGAAATATTTAGTCATAAATACTAACAATATAAACACAATATAATGGAAAAATACACGATTAAGTTTAGAGAGACACAACCTTTTGTATTGAGCAACTTGATTCTTCAAACTTAGGGAACTAAAGCTTATACATAATAAGAATATTGTTGTCCAAAATCTTTATTCCAAGCCTTCCCTTATTGCTTGAAGCTTCAACCAAGTAGAATGAGATTTGAGATTTAACAAGCCTTGAAACTCATACAAGTCAAGCAGTGCTTGATGAGTTTCTTGGAGAAAACTTATGGTCTTTGAGAGCTAGAGAGAGAGTTGAAAATTATGATCAAGGCATTTCAACTCTAATAACCCTTAATTATAGTGTGTGTTAGAGCTATTATACACAACATTTGGAGCTAAGTCACGTATCTGTACGGTCGTGTACAGACTGCCCAGACAATGTGTCGCTTGCTAGGTGACAATGCATCGCCACCCAGCAAGCAATGCATCACATGCTTAGTGTTTTGTCTCCCAAGAAATTCTAGGTGATGCGTCGCCTCTTATTGGCGACACAACGCAGATGCCTCTGCAATACCACCCGAGCATGACCCTAAAAAGTCTCCAAAGACCTCCAAAATTTTAGGGAATGTGTTAGATACCTCATTGTATCACTTTAGACCCATAAAATTCGTTTTTAGATGCATTCTACATAATCTAATGTTTTCACTTCAACTTAAGTAAAATATGTTAAGTGTTTTGCACCTCAACGTGTGAACATATTAACCATTGTATTTAACCAATCTTAGCAATAATCATGTCCAAATTTGGGTTAAACATTTGCCCCCCAAGTTTATCTTAGTGCGACCAACACTAGATAAACTTTCATGCTTTGACCAAGCTGGTACCTTTTCAAATTCTGACACATCGAAAAGGGAAGTACCATTATTATGAAGTAATGATTACATTTTCGATAAAGCAAATGATGTTTTTCTAGTTCAAGGCATACTTTGTCATCACTTTATACAAAATAATGATGATTTTTTTCGATTTCCTATGCAAATGACGTCACATGATCATTTTGAAAATAATGATAACCTTCTTTCTTGATGGCATCAGGGCTGCTCGCATGTAGGTAACGATATATATAGCCTTTCCCTCTTCCCTCATTTCCTCCATCTTCTCCAAATTTCCTTTTTCCTCCAAGAAACCTTTCAAACCCGAAGCTCCTCTTCTTGATTCTTGGAATTTGCAACCTGTTCTTCAGCAACTTCTCCTCCAAGATCATCATTCATCATTCAAGTAAGTTTCTTGATCACTCACTTGTAACTTTTTACTTTTATCTTTGCCAAATATGTGGTAATTATGAATTTTTTCTATCGGGTTCATAATGTTCTTGAGTAAACCGTAAGAACATAGAGTTTTTCTTGAAAAATCATTGGTTTTCTCAAGAAAATTGGTGTTTGGGAAGTACAAAAATGCACTCTTGGATTTGGGCACACAGTAATTTACACTATTCATAGAATAGAAGGAAAATTCGATTTTTAGATTCTGGAAAAAGGGTGGGAAATTTCCCTCCAAAAGGTAAGTGAAAATGTTCATGAAATTTTTTTTCAACTGCCTTTTGCATCCATATTTAAACCAGGTTGAATAAACCACTGTGTTATTCGAGCAGCATATTACTTTTAACCGACATATGCTGGTCGAATAACTCACTTCCCCTTTAGTTTTTGTCAGATGTATGCTCGCGATCACTAAGGAAGTGATTATTCCATAGACCTCGATTTGCTTCGAACGTTGGTTGATGACATTGATCAGTATCGACTAGATACAAATTCCAACCAAGATACTCATGAACCATCCTCTCGACTAGGGGTTCAAAATGATCAATATCATTTCCACTTTAACCCTGACCAGGAGTATCACCACAATGTTGATGAATTGAACTAAGGAATAAGGAAATTTCTTCCAAGGGACTGGACCTACATTGTCCACCATGACTCTATTGATACTTTCCTGGTCAGAATCCTGATCAGTTGGAGAGCAACGAGCAAGGCTCCAATGGTTGAACAAGCTGTAACTGTTTCTTTTTGTTCTCCAAATATGGCCATAATGAAGCACACTACCCGCCAAAGTACATCTACTGACCCATGGGTCGCAAGGCAGACGACTAGCGATAAAAATAATCAGCAGCCAAGAAGGAACGATCATCCTATGAGAGCTTAGCCAGTAGTGGAGGTCCCCAATACCATACCTCTACAAGAAAAGTTAATGCCTCAAAAGAATAAAAATGTCACCTAGCACACAGTTCCAACAAGCACTCTATCGAGCAGTGCTTTGGAAAGCTATCCCAAAAAGTATGGTATTCGGGGAATCAACATAGTTACCCCACGAGTCGACCAGCACGCCAACCTGCCTAGTGGAGCCTACAATGCCTAGTTGTGCTTTCACATATTTGTTGGTGCCACCTTACCATTCCATGACTATTTAAGAAAAATATTAGAGTATTTTTACATTGGCTCATTCCAGATTACTCCCAACGGATACCTAAAGATTTCAGCATTGTTGATAACTCTACAAAATAGAGTTATTTTACCACTTTTTATGTGTGTTATCCCAAAAATTAGAAATAAATGACATGGCAGGAATTAATTGCACGCGGCTGACACCTGGCAAAACCTGTGTTCGACTATCGACCAGGAAGATGTTCGACATTATGCGATCGGTCTCTTCATATGACCAGTTTGGTCGTAGGCATGTAACACGCGGAGGAAATCTTAGGCAGTTATGATGGAATCCGAAATTCTCTCCCATGATTTCCTGAGTATCCGATTATTTAGGAAATAATATCTGTAACAAATCAATGTAAATCTTCCCTGGGCTTATAAATAGAAGAAGAGGGCTCAGGGAAGCGGATCCGATCTTTTTCTCTTTTTCTGACTTCTAAATCGCTGGAGTTTAGAGTTATCATATCAATCATATTGTATTGTTCTTCAGAGGTTAGTGAAACTCATTGAGCCCTAGTTCTGTGATCACTCCTTTGGATCTCACATCAATAACAATCTAAGTGGACGTAGGTTATTACCAGATCCTGGGGCCGAACCACTATAAAATATCGTGTTCTTATTATTTTCGCTATTACGTTCTTTTCAACGCATTCATCCACGTCAAGCGTATTTTGACTCCGTGTCAGTTGCCCAAAATCAGGGTCAACATTCTTTTTGGTGCTTTCATTGAGAGCTTGATATATCACCGTTGAAAAAACCAATGGCAAAAACTGCAACGAAAACTGTATAGGCGGCCGCCGCTGCACCATCAAACCCACCTCCTCCCCCTCCTCCTGTAAGCGTGGCTGAGGATGAGCCACATTTGGACTTTGAGGAGGAAGAAATGGATGACACGACGCTGAAGAGTACTCTAGGGGCGTTGCATGAAGAACTGGCCAATCTGAGGGCCGGTCAGGAAAGTGCTGCCGAAATCATGGCGCGGCTGCAGCAAGAGATTGAACGGCAGCGCGCGGAGTTAAGCAAAAGGCAGGCAGAGATGGACCATCTCCAAAGCGAAGCCATGGCAGCCCTTGAAGCAGCCTTGCAATTAGCCAGGAATCAGGCTGCACCTGCCTCGCAGCCTGATCAACCTGCGAATGGGCCACCCCACAGGGGTCTCAATCCTAGCCCGCCTATCCAACCCTCGAGCCTGCAAAGGCCCGAGCAGCCTCAGGTGCCTCATGACGATGTCCCACATGACCTTGAGGCGTAGCCTCCATCCCATGTTGGTCGCGGCAATCCCCCGCATCAGAGGCAGAATAGGACCGAGCATCAGCCTCGTAGTCCTAGACGCCATAGGGGCGACGAGCTGAACCTTCCGAACAGAGGTCAGAATCCTCCTGGAAACAGGAGGAACTCAGAGTTAGGCTCTGCGGTCTGGGGTCCCCCACGGCATGATAATGCAAGGGGACACAACGATCAGCGAAAGCCACCCTCTAACGCTCGGGACGCTTTAGCCCGGGATGGAAATCGAGGGAACAGTCGATCCCACCATAGCCAATCAAGATTCAGAGATGGCCACGGGTATAATGAAGCCGACTCCGGTAGAGGAAATGCCGGTTGGAGGAATGATGAAAGAGGTGGAAACAGGAATCAGCCACCTCAGGATGACCAACCCAACAAACGGGATGCTGGGGGGCAATCCAGACAGAATAACGTCTTCAATCAGCTCGGAGCTAGCGAGCAGCGGAGAAGAGACGAGGACTTGAGAGATGTGCTCAACGATCGCCGCGAGCGGCATGGAGAGAACATCCCCCCAGCAACAGAGGCCACAACGATTCCTATCGCTGTGCAAGCCCAGATAGATGCCCTCAACCATGCGGTGCAACAACTGGTTGAGGGAAGAACATCTCATATCGACCACGACAGGAGGAAAGGCACTCCTTTCGTCCAAAGGATAGCTATGGCAGAGACTCCTAGCAAGTTTAAAATGCCTACGCTTCCGAACTTTGATGGGTACGGTGACCCGGTATCTCACGTTAATAAGTTTGAGATACAAATGGACATTCAGAAAGTGTCCGAAGATGCTCGGTGCAGGATCTTCCCTACAACACTTTTTGATGCCGCACAGGAGTGGTTTTTTAAGTTCCCTCCTGCAAGCATAGTTTCCTGGGAGATGTTCGTAAGGGAATTTTACGGACAATTCTACGTAGGTCGTGTGCATCCGACCGAAGCAAACCAGCTGGTTGAAATTCGCCAGCAGGATGGAGAATCGCTGAAAGACTACATCCAACGCTTTATGTGAGCAGCGGCTGGAGCGAAAATAGTGGGGGACGAAGGCAAAATGATGGCCATAACCGCAGGGGTTAGGTGTCGCTCCCCCCTCTGGAAGAGCCTCTGCAAAGATGGGGTTAGAACTACCCAGGAATTCTTGGACCGGGCTGATCGTTACATCAAGCTCAAAGATGCCATTGCCGATGATGGAAAGCCCTCAGGCAAGGATAAGAAGGCTGCCGAGCCTGCCAAAGCCGCCAATGGGTCTAAACCTAACGGAAACGGCAAAGGCAACAGGAACGGTAACGGAAATGGCAAGAATGGTGGAAAACGGCCACACAATGAGCCTTCCACCTCTGACAATAAACGAGCCAAGGGTAACCGTTATGAACCTCGGTTCACTAACTACACTGCCCTTGTTGAGTCTCGGGGAGAGGTTTATCAGGCCACGAGTTTCAGTGTGCCTTATAAGAAGCCTGCTCCCATTCGAAAAGATATTTCGAAAAGAGACACTACCAAGTTCTATCGTTATCATAACGACTACGGACATGACACCAACGAATGCAACCAGCTGAAGGATGAAATTGAGTTCCTTATTAGACAAGGACACTTGAGAAGATACGTACGGGCCTCGGGAAATTCCCAACGAGAAGCTCCAGGTGGCAACGAGCAAGCGCCCACACGCCAACACTCGCCACATTTGCAGCCTACCCCCGTGACTGGCACACTGTTAACCATTTGTGGAGGCCCGCACCTCGCGGGAAATAGCGGAAAGGCCAGGGAACGATACGCTCAGACTCTACGCCACGACCAGGACATCGAGATGATGACTGTGGAGGACCGTGCTCCAAAAAAGGCTCGGTCAGAAGAGGGTGAAATAACCTTCTTTGATAGCGATGCCCAACATGTCCGGTTCCCACATTCCGATCCATTGGTCGTGGATATCCAAATGGCCAACATGATGGTGAAAAGGGTGCTGGTTGATACAAGAAGTTCAGTGAATATCCTGTATAAGTCTTCGCTGGAATGCATGAAATTGTCCGTTAAGGACCTGGAGCCTTGCAACTAAACAATATACGACTTCTCTGGTGAGGGACTCGCCCCCGCTAGATCAATCAGACTGCCAGTGACGATAGGTACAACGCCTGCCACCAGGACATTACTCGCTACTTTCGTAGTATTCGATTGTCCTTCGGCGTACAATGCCGTCATTAGGAGGCCTATACTGGTTGATCTACGGGCCGTCATCTCTATGTGGCACTTAGCCATGAAGTTCCCAACAGACACAGGGGTAGGACGCATGTTGGGAAACCAGAGGGAAGCCAAAGAGTGCTACAACGCCTCAGTCACAAAGGCAAAAAAGGGAACATCAAAGAGCACTACCTCAGATAGGTTGCAAATGGAAATTGATACACAAGCCCAATTCGGTGATGAGGTCACCAAATAGGGTGTTGCCCATAGTGAGGATAGAGATCTAGATCCTCGCTTTGGGGATTTTGAAGAGAACGTTGGACCCGTCGAGGACCTGGAAGAGGTCCAACTCGACGAAAAAGACCCGACCAGAGTCGTGAAGGTTGGGAAAAACTTAGAACCAACCACGAAGCATGCACTGGTGGAATTTTTGCGAAAGAACCAGGAGGTTTTTGCCTGGTCGCACAAAGACATGGTTGGGATAGACCCTACGGTTATCAGCCATGTCCTAAACATAGACAAGACTTTTTCACCCGTGCAACAAAAAAGAAGGCTGCTCGATAAGGATCGATCGAGAGCCTTAAAAGAAGAAGTTGAAAGATTAAAGGAGAATGGGTTCATCAGGGTGGCATTTTATCCATCGCGGGTGTCCAATCCAGTGCTGGATTCCAAGCCTAACGGCAAATGGCGAACCTGCATGGATTTTACAGACCTTGATAAAGCCTACCCAAAGGATTGCTTCCCACTCCTAAGAATCCACCAGCTGGTCGATGCTACCGCAGGACACGAGATCCTCTCGTTCATGGATGCATATTCGGGCTACAATCAGATTAGCATGCATCCCCCTGACGAGGATCACACCAACTTTTGGACCGATACGGGCTTGTACTGTTATAAAGTAATGCCCTTCAGACTAAAAAAGGCGGGTGCAACTTACCAGCGGCTAGTCAACCACATGTTTAAAGAGCTTATCAGAGTAAACATGGAGGTATACATGGACGACATGCTGGTAAAATCTAAAAAGGCAGAAGGACATGTGAAGGATTTACAAGAATGTTTTGATGTATTGAACAAATACCAGATGAAGTTAAATCCCCTCAAATGTTCCATCGGAGTTGGATCATGGAAGTTTTTGGGGTTCATTGTAAATTCAAGAAGAATCGAAGCGAACCCCAACAAGATAAAAGCCCTGATTGACATGAAATCGCCAGAGAAGATCAAAGATGTACAAAGTTTAACCATGAGAATCGCAGCCCTAAGTAGATTTATTTCGAACTCGACGGACAAATGCGTCCCTTTTTTCAATCTACTTAGGGGCAATAAGAAGTTTGAATGGACACAAGGCTGCGAGCGAGCTTTTCAAGCCTTAAAGGCACATATGGCACAACCTCCCATTTTATCAAAGCCAATCAAAGGAGAAACTTTGTTTATTTACCTGACGATCACTGAAGTTGCTGTTAGTGCGGTACTAGTATGAGAGGAAGAAGGCGTACAAAAAACGGTCTACTATGTTAGCAAGAGGCTGATGGGGGCAGAACTGAGATATCCACCCATTGAAAGGTTAGCATATTGCTTAATCCTGGCCTCAAGGAAACTACGTCCTTATTTTCAAGCCCATCCTATCACAGTGCTAACCGACTAGCCCCTTCGACAAGTCCTCCAAAAACCAGAGGCGGCTAGGCGATTATTAAAATGGGCAGTCGAACTAGGGCAGTTCGATATCACATATTCACCGCGAGCAGTAGTAAAAGGACAAGTCTTGGCTGATCTTATTGCAGGGTTCACCGAACTCCCAGACAGCGAACAGTGCGAACAACCTAGTGCACCTGAGCCTCAAGAGAAAGCTCCATCGTGGAAGTTATTCACAGATGGGTCATCCAACGAATCCCACGCAGGAGCGGGAGTGATATTGATAATGCCGAAAGGGCATCAATTTCACTACGCCATTAGGTTCGACTTCACTGCACCATGTCAAATAATGAAGCCGAATACGAAGCACTCCTCGCTGGACTGAGAATGGCCAAAGACATGGGCATAAAGACACTTGATATTTACAGCGATTCACAGCTGGTAGTGAACCAAGTTCTAGGGGAATATCAAGCGCGAGGCCTAAAAATGGTGGCCTACTTGAATAAAAAAAAAGACCTGCTAGCCCAGTTCAAGAAGTATACCCTCCAGCAAATATTGCGGGATCAGAATTCAAATGCAGATGCCTTAGCCAAACTCGCGAGCGCGAAAGATGCTGACACTTTGAACATTGTGCCAGTAGAAAGATTAAGCGAACCAAGCATCCGAGCGATAGAAGCCAATATGGAAATTCGAATGGAGGATACATGGATGGCGCCTTACTTGGAGTACCTGACAAAAGGTGTATTACCATCAGATAGAAACAAGGCCAGAACTCTGCAAAGGCAGGCCACTAGGTACATACTGGTCGATGATGTTATGTACCGAAGATAATATTCCATGCCACTACTCAGGTGTGTTACACCAGAAAAAGATAAGGAACTAATGAAAGAGGTGCATGAAGGCTTCTGCGGGGATCATGCTGGGGGGCAGAGTTTGGCAAAAAAGATTCTAAGGCAAGGTTACTTCTGGCCAACTATGAACGAGGATTCGATGGAATTTGTACGAAGATGTGATAAATGTCAAAGGTTCTCCAAAATTCCACGAGCAGCTCCAAACGAGTTGAAACAGATGCAGAGTCCGTGGCCTTTTGTGGTATGGGGGATAGATTTGATTGGATCCCTGCCAACGGGAAAAGGCGGAGTAAAGTACGCAGTCGTGGTAGTTGATTACTTCACCAAATGGGCCGAGGCTGAACCACTCGCTACCATAACGACTAAGAAAGTTCTTGACTTCGTCATCAAGAACATTGTTTGCTGGTATGGTTTGCCCCGAAAGATAGTTTCAAACAACGGAACCCAGTTTGACAGCGACTTATTTACCAACTTCTGCGAAAGGCATGGAGTTATTAAAAGCTTTTCTTTAGTTGCGCATCCACAAGCAAACGGGAAAGTCGAGGCCGTGAATCAAACCCTTAAGGACACCCTGAAGAAGAGGCTTGAAGACGCCAAAGGAGCATGGCCAGAATAGCTGCCTGAAGTCCTCTGGTCGTATAGAACGTCTCACCGAAAAGCGACAGGTCATACCCCATTTTCCTTAGCCTACGGATATGAGGCTATGTTACCTGTTGAGTTAGATCCCCCCTCACATCGACGCTTAACATAAGACTAGGACCAGAACAACCAACTGATGATGGAGTCCCTAGACTCAATTGACGAGATACGGGAAAAAGCCCAACTTCGAGTTGCTACGTACCAGCAAAAGGTCGCCCGGTACTTTAACTAAAAAGTAAGAGAAAGAAAATTCAACGTCGATGACTTAGTGCTACGACGAGTTTTCTTGAATACCCGCGATTCCACTGCTGGAGTACTTGGACCTAATTGGGAAGGACCTTACCAGATTGAAGAAGTCCTTCACCCGGGCACCTACAAACTTGCACGCCTAAACGGAGATCTCGTTCCACGTTATTGGAATGGAGAACACCTGCGCAAGTATTATTAGTGAGCAGTCCTTTTTAAAGGACTGGCTTGTATTAAATTCTACTTTTTACAAGTTTTGCAAAAAGGGTTAGCCATGTTGTATGGCTAATCACTTATAAATGTAAGATCTTTTTAAGATCACTCGTAAAGACATGTTTAGTCCATTTTTAATACGAGATTATAAGGGACTGTGCGCAGCCAGTCATTCTTGCCAACTATTGTAAATTTATTTTTACAAGTATTTGTTCATTACGTGTGTTGTTTTGCTGTATTACAAGTGTTAAATTTTGCAACGAGCAGTAATGTTCGCACAGGTCGTGGTCAAGGCAAGTGACCAAGGACCTAAAGCTCCTCGATCACTTGGGAGGCATATAAGGTACATCGATAGCAAAGCATACCACAAGGTATGTAAACACATGAACAAAATAAGTGAAAGCATGCTACGGTACTTAGCGTATTTTTCAAAATTTATGATTTTGTTAAATCGAACCAAAGTACTATGCTAAGTTCGGTCATGCGAACAGGTATTATAATAAAAGATTATAATATCAAAGGCAAACGTTTACACCGCGAGTATTAGCGCTTGGATGTAAAAATAAAATTAAAAGGAATAAAAACCTTTACACCGCGAGAAGTACTGCTCGGATGTAATTGTTCAGGCATAAGCAAAAGAGCTGCCCTTGCAGCAATAAAATGAAAAAAAAGATTGTCTTTACAAAAAGACCCGTGGGCCATAAAGCGAAAAAAGAAAAAAAATATATTAATTTTGCTGGGGGGCAGGAGGGTCTTCTGGATTAGGAGCGTTTTGATCAGCCGGAGGTTTAGCCAAAGCAGCAGCAGCAGGATTTTGGGCCTTGGCTTTCTCTTCTGCCTCCAGCCGAGCAACACACTGCGTCATCATCGTCTCTTGCAACTGCTTGGAGAGATAGCTAATGTCTGCCTCTTGATTGTGCTTCCAGAAGTCATAGAAGCAAAGGAAGGTGGCTTCCTTATACTTCTTCAGAGTTTTTACTCTGTCCTCCTCGAGCTCGCGCACCCGTTCCTCAAGATTCTTTACCTCATCCCTGCTGGCGATCAGGTCGAGTGTGAGCTGCTTGCACTCTTGGGTGTTGAGTTTGCAGTTCTCCTTCCATTTGTGCCGCTCGTCAATGGCTTTATTCCGGGCCGCTTCACTCTTCTGAAGCTCTCGGGTAAGAGTTGATTGATCCTCGCATAGCTGCTCGTTCAGTTTAACCAGCTCCTTGTTCTCCTCAAGCAGCTTGGTCTACTCATCCTCAAGCGCTTGCGTAGCCTGGGCAAGCCTGGAGTCAAAGTTCTTTCTCGAGAAACCATCGCCCCAGCTCGGCACCAGTTAGCAGTCAAGGACAAAAACCCCTGAAGAAAAAATGAGTTAAGAAAGGAAATTTAGCATAAATGACAAAGCAGCGAAAGACGACTTACACTGGCTATCTCGTTCAACCCTCTGTTAATGATTTCGTTAATGTCCATCGCGGCAGTGTCAGTGATGGCGACCTGGGAGCGCTTATGCTTGGAGAGCCGATATAATCTCTCCCTGGCCATGCCAACTATGTGGCTGGGCAGGGAGCCTTCAAACAAGTGGTCCGTGGTCTCTTTGTCTACGGCCTTTGAGGAAGACCGAGGATCGGCAGGCGTGGGAGTTTGCTGCTCGAGGACAGGCGGATGTGTTAAGTTCTCTTTGGAGGGGCCGTTGGTGGGAGCATCTTTTGTTCGGGCCTTCTTCGAAGGGGTCTTGCTACTTTCCCCACGAGCTCTTTTGCTGTCCTTCTTCGGGACAGAAGCTTCGGCAGTAGCTTGGTAGTGTGCAAAGAAGTCTCCGGGGTCCATGCCTACACAAATAATGACATTTCAAACGATGAGATTAAAGGGTTGCAGAGAAACAAAGGTTAGAATATAAGAGATGCAAAAGTAAGGTACCCGAGCTACACCTACTGGTCGGAACATTATCTACTGAACTACCTAGTTCTTGGAAGAAATCTGAATTTAAAGAAGGAGCGTTCCTAAAATTTCCATCCCCATCAAATAGGTGGATGGGAATTGGCAAGTTATTTAAAAACAAGAATGGTGTACCGTATACATCCGACGAGTCATCAGACTGTTCAGCAAGCTCTGCAGCCTTTTGTTTCCCCTTGCCCTTGGGGACCGACGGATCTGCTGCTCGGTGGGGAGCAGCAGGTTCCCTGATTGTAGCCCCAGTTGGCCTCCTCCTAGGAGGAGGTGACTAAGGTTGCTGCTCGGGACCCTGCCCGTGTCCCACGCCAGCATGGAGACCACCCGCCACAGGTTCGCTGGTCGCAGGAGGGGAGCCCTTAAGGCCGGCCAACCTAAGGTTAGCCTCATTGACTAAGTTTTTCACACTCTTAGGAGCATTGGACATACTGGCTAAGAGTGCTGCCCTCGACTCCATTCTTGGAGTAGGGGTCGGGCGCAACCATGGACTTGGAGTACAGTGGAACAGTAAAGTATTATGACAAGAGAAAATTTAAAGGGCAAGAACTACTGTTTAAGGCTCGTTATTCCCCTTACCTCCTCGTGCGAATGCCAAGTTGTCCGCAGCAATGTCAGGTGTGAGAAAGTATTCCAGATGATACTTCCCCACATTGGAGATATGGGTGGTCTCGGACAGAAACATGCGTCCGGTCTCCTGATGGCAGAAATGGAAGAACCCCGTACCGTCTTGGTTGGGGTTGGACTTAAGGTCAAATAGATAATTGACCTCATGAGGAGAGGGGGCTGGCCATTTCTTGAGTTTGTAAAGGATATAGAGCGCGGTCAGCATCCTATATCTGTTCGGGGTAATCTGAAAAGGGGCCACCCCGAAGTAATTAGCCACCCCTTTGAAAAATGAATGCAGAGGCAAGGTGGCACCCGCCTCAATATGGTCTCTCGACCAGGCGCTATAAGCCCCCCCTGGCAGGTTGGCTCGCTGGTCGATGGAAGGTCTGACTAGGGTCACCCCCGTCAGATTGTACTTAGTTAAATAATTGGAGACCATGCGAATGGTCACCGTGCTTGGAGATACCACGTGCCACTCAACATCCGGCTGGTAGACATGACGAGGATGGGCACGTGCTTAAAATTCAGTCTCAGGAAGGAATTCTCCTCGACCACTGGTCGAGGGGGCATCAGCAGTAGGCTGACTGGGAGAAGGGTTGCGTCTTTTTCTGGCCTTGGTTTTTGTTCTGGCCTTTTTCTGGGTAGGAGCTGGTGGAGGATTTGGGATAGAACATGAAAATTGAATTTCTGGAATCAACATGGATGGATTCTCTTCGCCTTCGAGCAGCTGGGCTAAGATTTCATCTTCGATAGGTCTTTCTCCCCCCCAAGGGTCTTGCATATGAACTGCAAACAGACAATGGAGGAGATAAGACACAATCCGCGAAGTAGTATGGGGAAGCTGGGATAACGTTGCTCATGCCTAAATAGCCAGCAGCATCCTAATCCTATGCTAACTTCAACGTGGTTTAAAAAAAAAAAAGAAGGGGAAGAAGAACGTTTTCTGAAAAGAACTTTTTTCAACTCCTAAAGGGCGGGAAAAAATTTCAGTTTTTTCGTCTAGCTTAAAAGTTGAATCTTTCGACAACCTAACGCCCCAAACCAGAAACTCTATCTATCAAAGTACTGATCTAACCCATACAAGGTATAAAGACGCACTTCTACAGAATATTAGGCGGTTTATAGCAAAAACCCTATTCAAGAACGCAGATATATCAGAGCACAAAAATAACATGCATGGCATAGTACAGAGCTTAAAGGATGGAATCCTTACCTGAGAGAAGGAGGAGATTCGGAAGAAAATGAAAACTTGAGGCGGAAGACCTGCGGCACGATGTCAGACTGGTTTTTTGAAGCTCTGAACACTGGTGCAAGTTCTTGAAAATCTTGGCAAAAATGACGGGTAAAAGTTTCTTGAAAAAGAAGAAAGGCTACTTATAGAGATCAAGGGGGTAGCCAAAAGGCGGTAATCATCACTTCCCACTTTCAAAATGTGGGGAAGTGGACAAGCCATCAGATTGCCTTTTTGGAAACCGAAAAGGCTTGATTAGACATAATTATGACACAGTTTTCGAAAATGCACGGGGATTCTGACAGACGTGGGAAGGCAAACGGTTGTTCCCTTAAGTTTCTTTATTACTGGTTGCACTAAACAAACTTGGGGGGCAAATGTTATCCCAAAAATCAGAAATAAATGACATGGCATGAATTAATTGCACACGGCTAACACCTGGCAAAACCTGTGTTCGACTATCGACCAGGAAGATGTTCGGCATTATGCGATCGGTCTCTTCATACGACCAGTCTGGTCGTAGGCACGTAACACGCGGAGGAAATCTTAGGCAGTTATGATGGAATCCGAAATTCCCTCCCATGATTTCCCGAGTATCCGATTATTTAGGAAATAATATCTGTAACAAATCAATGTAAATCTTCCCTGGGCTTATAAATAGAAGAAGAGGGTTCAGGGAAGCAGATCCGATCTTTTTCTCTTTTTCTGACTTCTAAATCGCTGGAGTTTAGAGTTATCATATCAATCATATTGTATTGTTCTTCAGAGGTTAGTGAAACTCATTGAGCCCTAGTTCTTTGATCACTCCTTTGGATCTCACATCAATAACAATCTAAGTGGACGTAGGTTATTACCAGATCCTGGGGTCGAACCACTATAAAATATCGTGTTCTTATTATTTTCGCTATTACGTTCTTTTCAACGCATTCATCCACGTCAAGCGTATTTTGACTCCGTGTCAGTTGCCCAAAATCAGGGCCAACAATGTGCTAATTGTTGCTTAATTCTTGAGTTTTTAATTAATTTATTAAGTTTTTAAGTAATTTTGAATTTAATAGGTTTATTTTTATTTTATATATTTTTGTGTGTTTTTATAGTTATTTTGTTGTAAAATATTGTAGCTAATCATTTAAATTATTGTTGTTTAGTTTGGGGTAAAAAAATGTTGTATTATTGAGCTTAAATGTTAAATATAAATTAAGTTATAATTAATATTTTTAGAAGAGTTAATTTATTTATTTTATAGTTGAAAATATTTTATTATGATTTAGTTTATGTTTATTTTGTAGGGAAGTTATTTCAATTTTGGGCTTTGAAAAGTAAGGAAAAGAATGAAGAAAAGTGGCATTTTTGAGAAAAAAGAAATGAAAAACTTGCATTTTTTGAAGAACTAGCCTAAGCCCAGCCATCTGGGCCCGTCTCCCAGCCCATTTGGGCCTCCAGCTCTGCCAACCAAAGCACCCAATGCAACCCGCCTGGCCCATGCCTCCTCCAACAAGCTTCCCTCCAGCCACGTGACCCAGCACCCAGCAGCATCACTCCTCAAATCCATTTGCACCTGCTCTCCACACCTGCTGCCAGCCGACCCTCAAGCAATCTGCCCAAGCCGCCTGGCACAGCACCAAGCAAAGCACCCTCCAGCAGCATACCCCTTCTTCTCTCCACGCGCCTACTGCTTTCACAGTTCCCAGTGGCCCAATGGCCAGCTAGCTGCTGCCAAGCCCATAAAGCATTGAGAGCCAATTTTTGAGCCCAACAAATACATAATGTACTCTTGTCCTTTTGTCTCAAACTACCACATTTTTACCCCACTTTCTACACATTTTACCCCAAAATATCATTATTACACCCTATAATTTACCCCTATTTGTCATATTATAATTAATTAAATTAATTTAATCAATTTAATTATTTTAAATTGATTATTTTAATCATCATTTTTGGCTATAAAAAAGGGATTTGGGGTGTCCATTTTAGGGGAGGTTACTATACCCTAATTTCTACACATTCAAAACCTCTCAATTCTCTTCTTCTTCTTCTTTTTGGTTATTTTCTATGTATTTTTAGAGGAAATTTTGGGGGTTTCTCCTCCAAATTTTCCTATTTATGTTCGTAATTTTTAGTTTGTATTTGGTATTCTAGTTATGTGTTTCTAATCTTTTTAAGATTATTAAGGTGATGATGAAACATTATGTAACTAGATAGTATCTATTTTGTATGTTGATTTCCAATTTTGTGCAAAAAAGTTTATGGAATTTTCTTCTTCAAATATCTTCTTTCATCTTAAATATCATGTATTTTGGATTGTTAGCACATATTTACACTTTGTTCTTCATTAGTGCTAAAACATAATATTCTTTGTGTAAGATGTGTCATTAAATTGTACACATCCATGCTTAGAACAAAAATATTATGTTTTGCCTTATAAATAATGTTCATTGATTTATTTGTTATTTCATTAGAATGATTTACACTAAATGCTTTGAAATTATAATTTTGAAAAGTGAAGAAAAAACTTATCTTTTTAGAAATAATTTGTGCTTAAAATTATACATCTATTTAGAAAATGATAGTTTAAATTATTTTAACTATCACTAAAACTTGGGAATCAATGTACTTATAAATATTATTGAACTTATATTTTGTGGATTCTATTATCTTAATAATCTTTATTTTACTATCTTGATTTCTACTTTTAATTTATGTTATATATATTGTCTTTAATTTCTTTATTATTATCTTTTATTTTATTTTTATTATACAAAAATCCCATCAATCTTTGGAACTAGGTTAGAATTTATCAATTTTGATTTAAAATAGTTTTCTTTTCAATTTTAGACAACTCCTTTGGGTTCGATCTCGTGCTTACACGAACACTATATTCCATATACGATTCATGCGCTTGCGAGTTATAAATATTTAAAACATACCCGTTTTGGGTCCAACAATTGTATATCCTATACCATTATCACAAATGGGAGCCTCCAACCCCCCACGAGGTCCACTTGATGTTCGAGCTTAAATCCAATCTAGACTAGAAGGGCATTGGATTCTTCAACTTCTGCCATAGGGACACGACCAAAGTGTTCCTGACTGACCCCACATTCGTAAGCAATGTGGGTGCATTCTACAAGGAATACATTTTGACGACAGACCTGGTCGCAGAAAATCAATCTTTCCAACTAGGAGGTATTGAACACTTCCTCATTTCTTTACCTTCTTTTTCTTCTTTGAGATTGGTACTTAGCTATTCTTATTTCATTTTTAGGCCCATGGGAATGACCTCCTCCTACTCAGGGCAAGCTCGATCGAGCAGACATATTGGCCAGCCTTACTAGAGATGAGAATAGTTGTCGACTGCTAATGAATATTAAAAATCTTAGGTTGGTCGACCTGTTTCAGCCTCACCAAACCACCAAAAACACTACCACGAATAGTGCCACTGGTGAAAAAGCTAACGAGTAGGAAGTTGGTGAAGAAACACAGCAGAATGAGTAGCCCCAATCGACCCATACTCCAATGAGGAGAAGGACTGGGGGAATAAGTATTAGGGTGCAAGGTGATGCTTCTCATGTCAGGTCCCCCGTAGCTTCTAAATTTTGAAGAAAGGGAAAACAAGTACTAATCGAGGATCCCCTAGACCTTTACCTCTCTTTTACTGATGACAACGATGACAACCTTCCAAGTAATAACTTAAAATATAGTATTACTTCACCAATACCTAAGTGTAGGCATAAACTTTTTAACTCACTCTTTTCCTTTTCTGACTTGCTCGGAAATGAAGCAGAGGTAGAGATTTTTAAAGCTTTCTATGAAGATCTTTACTTGTCGAATAACTCCTCTTTTTCAAACTGCTTCTCGAGCAATACTATAGATATTGGTAACAAACTTACTTTCTAACTGTTTCACTAGATTTTTTAAGTAGTTCTTTTATATTTTTCTTACATGTTTGCTTATTGTATGTAGCCATGTGAGACTCTGAGGCATTCGATCTTTGTACATCAGCCTCCCCTCCTGCCATGACCAAGAAAATTCTAGCAAAAAGAAAATCCATTGATGCTGGGTCGAGTAGAGAGCAGCCTGCAACTAAATAGGCCAGGAAAAATGACCCTCCTGCTCTAGCAATTCCCCCCTCTACAAGCCAAACTCCTCCCTCTATAAACCAAACTCCTCCTCCAATAAGTCAAACTCATCCTCCCACAAAAAACTCTCTAGTAGCTACGAAGGGTGACCCCAACACTTCTTTGGTGATAATTCAATGTCGCAAAGCCTCCGCTGAGGTGATTTGCACATGAACAACCAAACTATCTCAACATTGCCTAAGTGTTAAGACTTTTGCAGCCCTACAGGAAGCTTCTGTGGATCAGGCCTTTGGTCAGGCTATCTCGGAGGTGCTATCAGTAAGTGTTTTTCATCATTTGTATGTTCAATCAATAAGTTCTGCTCGTATCTAACTTTAGATTTTGCATGGTGTGATGACTTTAACTCACACTCGTCTTCAAGCAAAGGAAATTGCTTATAAGCTTATAAATACGAAGTCTTTGTTGGAGAAGTCTTGAAAGATCGCAAAGAAGAACAAAGAAGATACTGAGGAGATAGAGAGGGAGCTACTCGATATAAACAATGCGATCAAGCAGAAAGGCAAAGTCATCCAAGTTCTTCTGGAAAAGGAGACTAAGCAGGCTCACCTTCTTGCTAAATGTGATCAATAGTTAAAGAACAAAGATGTAACACCCTTATTTTCTCATAAAATAATAACGAGAACCAGTGCTGAACATATAAACATAAACATTTATTTTTATTGAAAATAAAAAAAATCAGACAGGATTCTAGGTTGTAAAATACAACATAAAAGATGTCTTCAAAAATAGTAACAAAAATACAACAACATTTATTTTAGAGAAATGAAACACTAATTAAGGCAAAAAAAATATAAACTTTAGATCTTCCAGTAGCTATATGGCCCTCACGAATACACATGCAGATATCCAGGTTTAACTCGCCACCGACCACCTATCTCTTTACTTATTTTGATCTACACAAATATATTATAAGGAGTGAGCTTCTAAGCCCAGTAAGGAAAATACAACCATAACAAACATACAAACAATATTCATACATATCACTAATATTTCATGATTCAATCATACAATAAAAGGTACATATTACTATAATAACATTTTCATACAAAGATAATTGTTATCATACATAACTATACGTTTCTTAAGTCATACACATAAACTTAATATTGTCATAATCATATTAGTTATAAAAAAATCATTCAAGTACTAGATAAAGTGTTTATAAAGTTTTGGCATCCAAGCCCTTTGGACATCACTTAGGTCCATCTTACAGTTTTGGACATCACTTAGTTCCATCTTACAGTTTTGGACATCCCTTAGTTCCATCTTACAGTTTTGGACATCACTTAGGTCCATATATGTAATCCACTTAGGCCCAGCCACACTTATCCTCTTGTACCTGAAACGTTAGTATCATAACATTTACTTAAGGTCATAATCTAAATCTATCTAATTTCCCTTACCTTGAGTGTGTAGAAAAATGAGTAGAGAGATTGCTCTTAGTTACTAGTGGGCACCTTATACACAAGAATAAAGACTACAATTAGGGCCTAAAATATAACCCAATTTCATAATATAAAACCTTTTAGAAACCATACCTTAACCCTTGGCACAAGATAACCAAAATCCTAATAACCTGAGTCTTTGAGAGAACAATGTCTTGATTTGAAATGACTAGGTTTGACACTTTATGATGCTATAGTGTCTCAACTATAAAAGAAGTAAAGGAAGAATTGGGCTAGGGTATGTCTCAGTCAAGTGAGGAAATAATTATGTAGATGGTGATGAGGCTATGTTTTGAACACAAGAGAAAGGAAGAAGAAGAAATTCGAACACCACTAGGGTTCTTTGTGGTTTCGGCTAGGTGGAGTGTTTATGAGAAAATACAAGAGCCTGAGATAGTATAATCTTGCTTAGCAAATTTTTGAAATGGAGAGCTTCGAAGGATATGAGTGTGTGAGAAATGAAGAGCACCAATGCTCTATTTATAGGCTTCTAGACTCCAACTCTTCCCTTGATTCTCTCCACTATCATCAAACCAACTTTTAAATTTCAAAACTCCCTCCTACTAATTGTGTAACATCACAAGAGGGCAATATTGGAATGTTATGTGCTTATATATGAAATAATTGGATTAATTATTTATTTATGTGAGTTATATTATGATATAACTATGTTTTCATGTTTAAGTGTATTAAATATGCATGTGGTCCCGTTTCTTATTAGAAAGATATTTTCGTAATTTTGACTCATTGAGGGTATAATTGTAAATATATGTGTTTTAGGATTGATATCACATCATTATGTGGATATATTTGAGTTAGTTGAAACGAGGCGATCATAGTGAACAAATTAGCAGTTTAGTCACATCGGGGTCAAATACCTGGCTCAGGGTGAGCCTAGGGGTATTTTGGTAATTTAGTACATTACCGGGATGTATTGGGTAATGGGAAGTTAAGGAACTAAGTAAGAGCTAGGGGCGTTGTGGTCTTTTCCCCAACTTTGGACAGACTTAGGCTAGTAGAAGCCTTCATAAATTAGTAAGAACACTCAGTAGTCCTTTCTCCCTCTCCCTTTGGTGAAGATTGATTTTTGAGGAGAATTCTTGAATTTAAAAGGCTTGGAGGTGATCATAGAATTGGGAATTGAGGAAGTACAACTAAGGGTAAATTTATCTAGCTGAGGTAATGATTTTCTTCCTCTAAACTTACTGATTTTTCACTTGTTTTTGGTGTTCTTGAGCTTTGAGGCTCTAGGTGACGATTTTGAGTTTAAGATGGATTTGGTTGAGGTTGAGGTTGTGGTGTTATTGTGTTGTTTGAGGTATGCTAAACTAGTTTTGGGATTCAATTTTGGCTTTGGTTCACGTTTAGGGTGAGTTTGGAGAGATTTGGCTCAGAGGAAAAATATTTAAAAACTGGGTTCTCGGGTTGCATTGCGGCACTGTTCTTGAAGTGTTGTAGCCCGCATGAACCCAGGGGCTAGGGTGGTTCCCTGAATTGCCTTGGCACCACAGCACCTGGTGGGCTGCATTGCGGTGCGTGTTTAAGGAAAATAGGTGGGGGCTCTCTGACTTGAGGCGCGCTGCGGTCCTTCAGGGGTGCATCGCGACGCTAGTTGGAAAGTTAGCCAAAAGGGGTTTTTGAGCGCAAGGACTCAAACCTAAAGGCTTGGGAAGAGTTCTACTACCAGGTTTAGTATAATTCGAGGTTTTGGAGGCTAAGACTCGGTCCGGAAGCCTTTATTCACTTGATATTGATGGATATATTTTATTAAGGTTGTGAATAGGGTACTGCTAGGGCTCGGAAAAGGATCGTGCTCCAGGATCGTTTCCATTTATCTAGTGCTTGGACCAGAGGTAAGAAAACTACACCCAGTCTATGTTTAGGGCTAGGCTCGGTTATAGTACATGATTATCACTATGCTAAGAATGTTTTATTAAAGATATTAATTGCGTTGTTTTTACATGTGTTAAGTAATAACCACTTATCTGATTGAAAAGCTCGACTTATAAGTCGAGAGTTATCTATTATGTCTGATTGGAAGGTGTTGGGAAAAATTATACAGGATCTTGTTTATTTTCATGTAGATCTTATATTACACAAATTAATGTAAGAAATCCTAGAACATGTTTCTATAATTGATTTTAAACAGAGATAATGATAAGAACACTTACATTATACGCAGCAGAATGTATTAGTCATTCCTTCAGTTTTTCTAACCCTTGTATCCTTTCTGTCACAGGGTATCACCAAGAAACTGAACCGATCTTCAAGTTTCTTCACAACCTTCCAATGTATCCTTAGAATCACCTAGACTAGAGTGACAAATTCTCAACACATGAGATAGATACAAAGAAAAGAAGAGAAGATAATATTGAGGTTTAGAATAGGATTTTTGTCATAGAGAGAGTCTAAAACCCTAAAACATCAAAACAAGAATTTCTGATTTTCTGTTCTGCTCCAGATCTTCTGATCATTTAAAACATCTCCTTTTTAACTCACACTTAACATTCATTTTATAGACTCAATTAGGTCACTTATTTTAATTAAAAAATAAATAAAATAATAGATAATATTAGCCATTTGGTCGAAATTATCATGGGCTTTGGGCCCGTGAAATTTCTCATTTAAATATAAGCCCGATGGACTTAAAATCAAGGCCCGTATTATTTTCTATTGATTGATTAATTAAATAATTATTTAAATCCTTTATCAAATTAATTATTTATAATTTGAACCTTGATTTAAACTTATTTACTAATTTAGACACCAATTTTTCTTAATTGATAAATCTGCCCTAAAATCTCTTTTCTTCTCTAAATTGTATAACTATGTGAAACTATCCAAAATTGACTTGATCAACTTTGATAATTAAATAAATTAATTGAGACCATCTAGATGATTTTATACAAGGTACAATGGAGACCATGGGCCTATGAAATCAAGCTCCAATAAGTTATTATAAATTTAACAAATAAATTTACGAACTTATTAATTCTTCGTGACTCCATTATAGACTCGGAATTGCATTCTTGAATTCATAGAATACTCTATAAGAAATATAGATATGTTATTAGTTATCCATTGTTGCAACCATAATTATCACTCAATCCTCTATAGATGGTCTACAATGAGATGGGACTAAAATACCGTTTTTCCCCTCATTGTATTTTATCCTTAATACACTTAGTTCCTTGTAAATAATATTTCAGTAAACTATTATTAATTACTGAAATGTGATCTCTATCATTTAGCACCTCGAACCAAACTAAAAGGAAACCACCATTTTACTTATTGATCAGGTGCTATAGATGTTCATATCTATGATCCACACTCCGACTCAATAATGATATGGAGTTCCCAATTTGTAAGTATGGGCTAGTTCGTAGGGTAAGCTGGTAACGAACAAGTCAAAAAACTCAAATAATACAATCAGTTAGAATACTAACGACTCAGAATTGAGATTGAATTGACCTATGGTCAACTATATGATATGACTAGAATAGATAATAATGGTATGTTTACTTATCCTATCTACTGTCAATATCGATCCAGTCCGATGTAACAAATACATCTGATCTTATATACTTTGCTAATGTTCTAGAAAGAACATAACGCTACAATGTGTAAGTAGATCATATCGTAGATTGGCAAGTCAGTATAAATCATGTGCACTAACTAATCTTACAACTAACTTATGTTTGAACATATAATCATATTTATATTCCATTGTGATTATGTCATTATAAATACGATTAGCTATTTGCTTGGGATTTAATAGAAGTTTATATTAAACAAATAGTCATGAAAATAAAAATGTGAGCAAAGTGATTGACCAAGTAAAAAAATTATTTCTATTCTTTTATTGATAATAAAATGAGATTACAAAGAAATTGGGTTATAATTAGGGCATAAAACCCAAAAAAAAAAAAACCCTCTCTTGCACTAATTGAAACTAATTCCTTAATTCTACTAATCCCATTTCCTTGATATGCTTATCAAATGTAGCTTCTGGTAGTGTCTTTATAAACGGATCTGCAATATTGTATTTAGATGCAATCTTCATAATTTTCACATCTCCCCTGACCACATATTCTCGAAGTATGTGATACTTCCTGCTTACTTCCCTTGTGACTTTGAGGTTCTTTCAAGTTGGCTATCGCTCCTGTGTTGTCACAAAACAACACAAGCAATTTATCCATATCTGGAATAACACCAACATCTAAATAGAACTACTTTAGCCAGACTATTTCCTTAGCTGCTTCAGACGCAGCTATGTACTCAGCCTCCATGGTGGAATCTGAGATCGCAGACTGCTTTACGCTTCTCCATATCACAGCTCCACCCCCAAGAGTAAACACCATTCCAGGGTTCAGAACACCACCCTTGTAGACTAACATATAATCCATAGTACGCCTTAAATACTTCAGAATATGCTTAACTGCTATCCAATGTTCCGGTCCTAGGTTTGAATGATACCTGCTCACTACTCCCACTGCATAGCAAATATCTGGTCTAGTACACAACATAGCGTACATCAGACTTCCAATTGTCGATGTGTAAGGAACTTTTCTCATTGCATATTCCTCTTCATAAGTCTGGAGAGACTGCTTCTTTGAAAGATGAATTCCATGGAAGGACGATAGATGTCCTTTCTTGGAATTTTCCATTGAGAAACGTTCAAGCACTTTATCAATGTAAGCTGCTTGAGATAAGGCTAAGAGTTTATTCTTTCTATCCTTAATGATCTGGATACCTAGAACATAACTCGCTTCACCCAAATCCTTCATCTGGAATTGAGTACTTAGCCAATTCTTTACATTTGACAATTTCTTAACATTGTTCCCAATGAGTAATATATCATCAACTTAAAGAACAAGGAATACCACTATTTGATTTGCCTTCAATTGGTAAACACAAAGCTCATCTATTTTGTTCAAAGCTATAGGTTTTGATTATTTCATCAAACCTAAGGTTCCAGGAACGAGAAGCTTGCTTAAGTCCATAAATGGACCTATTCAACTTGCAAACTTTTCCTTCTTGTCCAGCTACTTTAAATCCTTCTCTTTGATCCATATAAATGACTTTGTCAAGCTTCCCATTAAGAAAAGTTGTCTTGACATCCATTTGCTAGATCTCATAGTTGAGAGAGGCTGCTATGGATAGAAGGATACAAATGGACTTGAGCATGGCAACTGGACTAATAGTTTCCTCATAGTCCACACCTTCTCTTTGGATATATCCCTTTGCCACTAATCAAGCTTTATAAGTTTCAATATTTCCATCAACACCTCGTTTCTTCATGTAGATCCACTTGCACACAATGGCCCTAAAGTCACTAGGTGCTTCCATAAGATCCCAGACAGAATTTGAGTACATGGACTCCATTTCTTGTTTCATGGCTTTGAGCCATAGTTCATTTTCAGAGCTAGCCATTTCCTATTTGAAAGAAAATGGATCATCGTCACTAATGTCACCAACAACCATATTGGTTTCACCATCCAAACCATAGCGAACTGGGTTCCTAGAAACCCCTCCACTACGATGAGGCTTTGTGACTGTTTGCTCAGAAATAGTGGTACTTTCTTCATTTAAATCGACTTGCGTCGGTTGGACATGAAGAGTGGGAATTTCATCATCAACTTGCGTTGATGATGATGGAACATTGGTTGGTGTCAATTCTTCAACCATCTCCTTTAAAACTACTTTGCAGTGTGGTTTGAAGTTTTGGACATAGTCATTTTCCATAAAAGTAGCATTCGTAGAAGTAAACACTTTCTTTTCCGAATGACTATAGAAAATTCCACCCTAAGTGCCTTTAGGATAGCCAATAAACATGCAAACTTTGGTTCGTTATTCTATCTTTCCTTCCTTTTTCCTCAGGACGTGGGCGGGACACCCCTAGATTTTATAATGACAAAAATTAGGTTCACGACCATTCCAGCGTTCTAAAGGTGTTTGGGGGGTTGATTTGGACGGTATGACATTTAGAATATCATTCGCAGTTTCAATTGCATGTCCCCAGAATGAAGTTGGCAGAGATGAGTAACTAAGCATGCATTTAATCATTTCTAATATAATTCTATTCTGGTGTTTCGCTACACCATTTTGTTGCGGGGTACCTGGGGCAGTAAGTTGTGATAAAATCCTAAGTTCAGTTAAATGATCTTGGAACTGCATATCCAAATATTCTCCACCCCTATCAGATCGCAAGATCTTTAACGTTTTACCTAATTGGTTCTGAGCCATAGCTAGGAATTCCTTAAACTTTGAAAATGTTTATGATTTCCTATGCATTAGGTAAAGACATGAGTATCTAGAGTAAAAATCAATTAAAGTGACGAAATACTCAAAACCACCCATGACTTGTACATTCAAAGGTCAACAAACATCTGAATGAACAAGTCCAAGTGGTTCGTTGGCCCTATCACCCTTTGGAGAGAATGGACGCTTGGTAAGTTTGCCTTCTAGACAAAATTCACAGGCAGGTAATTCACCTAAGGTGAGTTTCCTCAAAGGTCTGTCCTTTGTAAGTCTTTGAATTCTATCATAGCCAATGTGACCTAGTCTCAAATGCCATAAATACGTCATGTTATCGTTATCGGTCGTTTGACGTTTATTGGTCCTAGGTTTAGCTACTTTGAATAAATCATTATTAAGAGCAAGGGGTTTGTTAGGTCGCAAAATATAAAGCCCATTCTCCAAACATGAAATACACAATAGTGATCCTTTGAAAGAAATATATATATTAGAATTTGTGAAAGTCATAAAAAATTGTTCTAATTGCAACATGGAAACTGAAATTAAATTTTTACTAAAATCTGGAATAAAAAAAAACATCTTTCAAAATTAAATATTTATTTTCGAAATTCAGGTGAGCTCTTCCTTTAGCTTGGATCGTAACGAACACTCCATTCCCAACTCTAAGCTTTAAGTCACCTTCATCCACTTCCTCCCATGATTCAAGAAGTTGCAAAGAGTTACAAACATGGTTAGTAGATCCAGAATCAATAATCCAAACGAATTTATCATTCTCTATAACACATGTTTCTAAGATAAATGACTATAATTATTATCTTTGTTTTTTGCTGCTAGAAACTTGGGGCAATCTTTTTTCCAATGCCCCTTCTTTTTGTAGTGAAAACATTTACCTTTACCTATCTTGTTTTTCTGTTTCTTCCCCTTAGGCATTTGTGCACTCATCTTTGCAAGCTTTGCAGGTCCATGGTTGGTGTTTTGTCCACCTTTCCTCTTGTTTCCAGCTTTTGAGGATGAAGCTAGGTTAGCTTCATTCTTAGATGGATCAGCAGCAGTAGCATTAGTCTTCTTTTCTCCTCCCTTACTAGGTCCACCCATGATAGACTTGAAAGTTTGAAGCTCGTTCATGAGCTGTGTCAGACCATAGTTGAGTTTATTCATCACATAGTTGGTGGTGAACGACAGAAAAGCTGGAGAGAGATTGTTGAGGATTAAGCAAACTTGAGTCTCCTCATCTATTATGGCTTCGTGCAG
Source organism: Humulus lupulus (assembly GCF_963169125.1). Lineage (NCBI taxonomy): Eukaryota > Viridiplantae > Streptophyta > Magnoliopsida > Rosales > Cannabaceae > Humulus > Humulus lupulus. Next base: position 16,263,388 of record NC_084801.1, on the reverse strand, counting down.
TTCAACTTCCTGAAAAGTAGTTGGTCATCTTGATCAAGTGATCACGAACGCATTGAGACAGTGCCATCTGAGCATTGGAATATTTCTTGGTGGCCTCAAAACGAGTATGCACAGACTTTGCACCGAACATGTCTTGGTGTTGATCCATGATTTCGTAGGCCGTCTCGACATTCCCCATCTTTGTCTTGAAAGTGTCGACCATACTAATCAACATGTAGTATCGTGCCTTATTATTGGCCACCTGCCAACGCTCATATTTGTCTCTTACAGACTTGGTCACTCCTTCAGCTGGAACTTCTGGGGATTCCTTAGTCATGACGAACTTGGAGTTGTCACCAATCAACACTATGTTGATGTTCTGCTTCCACTTAAGCAATTTTTCTCCATTGAGATTCTCCATAGAAAGTTGAGAAATGATGGAAGTAGACACAACCATAATAATACTACATATTATCAATAAAATATAAATCAATTACATTTGCTCAATGAAACTTCTATTCACTCTAATTTCAAGAAATAACACAACATATACCATAAATGTGTAAGATATGGAAAAAAAAAATACCAAAATGATCATATCTCTATTTCTTTAGGTTTTTAACTATTCTATGATATCGTTGTCCCGGTTGGCGAGAGTAAAAAAATATCATTAGTTAAATAGAGTTATAAACTCATTTAATAATGCACTATTATTAACAACCTACTATTCGATCAAAATAAGAAAACAAAATCTCTTATTTTTTGAGCTAGACCCACGGTTTCGATAATCATAGATTTAGTCTTAGTAATCACCGTAGGGGTGAGTCTAGTAGAATTTGACATATAATTATCTATCTTTCGAAATCTAACATTGTCAAAAAAACTAATGAACACCTTCCATAGGGGGACGAATCAAAGCGTCTCGATGCCCCATTAAGCTATTGACCTAGTTAAACTAACGGTGGAGATCGAATATAATTTTTAAAATAAGCTCATTATTAAAATTAAAATAGTATTTTTATTATTAATTTTAAAAAATTAATGACTATGGTTCTCCAAAAAATTGTAAAAATTAAAATTTTAAAACCAAAGTCCTATAATTTTCTATGAATTCTAAAGTGCCACATTGAAACAAATTCAATTAAATGAGAATTAATTTGTTGCTAATCAATATTTAGGTTTAACTATTATAATGAACCTATACATTTAAGTCAAACTCAGGCTTGTATGGATGAGGGTTGAGTCCAGTATGTTGTTCCCACTACTAAGGCCCACATACTTCCATACAAGGTCAAAAAGACAGGAATTTAAACATTCGTTTTATTAATTGTTATACTTGATTAGACCCATTATAGTCATGTAAAACAAATGAGCATTCACTAGTGGAACCACCCACAAGAGAGAAATTTAAACTTTACATTTTCTAATGGGCCCAAATAAAACTTATCATTTTATGAATGTTTTATTTAGCAAAATCCATATATAAAGCAAACATATGGGTCATTATATGCATCTAAGCCCAATTACAAAAATACCACATGTAGTGCAAACATACATGTTAGAATAGGATGGGCCTAATCATGTTATTATATGAGCAAGTTTATGAATTTATGTAGAAATATTACAATTTATTTCATTTGCAAAAATACCACAATTAATTTTCTAGAATTTATGCAAAATTCGAATTAATTAATTTTTTGCAAAAATAAATAAGTCAATTTAAATGAAATTCATCAACACTTAACAGAAGTTAATTTAGATTTCATTTATTGACTATCAACTTAGTTTAGGTCATTTCAAAAAATATTAATTTAATTTAAATATGATTTATCAACAATTAACCAAAGTTAATTTAAATCCTATTTATTAAAAAAATATTTTATTAATTGATTCGCAAAACATGATATTTTTTTAAATTAACCAATTATAAATTTTTAAAACAAATATCCTTAGTTGTTTTTGAAAAAATATCTTAAACAAATTTAAATATCCATAAAAATATCTAGTCAACAAATTTTCAAATTTTAAATTATTTAAATATTAAAATACATAGAATAATTAGATATTATTATTTTCAAATAAAATATTTTAAAAATATCAAGTATTTAAAAAATATATTTAATATCTGATAACTTAATTCTAATATTTTAATATATAAAAATATTTAAAATTAATTAGTTAACTTATTATTAAATTTGAATTTGAATATTTGTAGAAAATATCTATTTTTTAAAGATAAAAAAATATCGTATTTCAAAAAAGATATTTTTAAATGATATAAAAAATATAATATTTTGTATTAACCCATTAAAAATACATTCAAAATTCAAATTTTAAGAAAAAAATTATCGTAGGTCGCAATCAGTGAAAGTTGGCGGCTGCGGCTGCAGTCACGCAAGGGGCTTTTTTGGGCAAAATACGTGTGTTGGACGCAGCCAGGGGTTTATGTTGGCCGCGACCACTAGCGTCGGATACCCAAGCCGCGACTAGTGAAAACGGGTGGTCGCGACCACAGCCTGAAAAAAAATTCAATATAATTTTGTGTAATATTTCAATCCAAAAACATTTTCTAAATAATTTTTACCATGTTTTATATCAAATAAAGCATTTATAAAAATTAATTACATAGAAAACACAAAAAATAACCCAAGTTTGCTTATAATGACATAAAAATCAATATGCTTCATGAAAAACATGAAATCCATCCAATTACTCTATGCATCAAATAATTTAAAAAAATTTTAACATGTTCATGCATGCAAATAAAAATTACCAATGGCTCTAAGGTCAGTTGTTGGGAAAACTTATACAAGATCTTGTTTATTCTCATGTAAATCTTATATTAGACAAATTAATATAAGAAAACCTAGAGCATATTTCTATAATTGAATTTAAATAGAGATAATGATAAGAACACTTACATTATACGCAGTGGAATGTATTAGTCCTTCCTTCAGTTTCTCTAACCCTTGTATCCTTTCTGTTGTAAGGTATCACCAAGAAACTGAACATATCTTCAAATTTCTTCATAGCCTTCCAAAGTATCCTTAGAATCACCTAGACTAGAGTGAGAAATTCTCAATACATGAGATGGATACAAAGAAAATAAGAGAACAGAATATTGAGGCTTAGAAAATGACTTTTGTCGTAGAGAGAGTCTAAAACCCTAAAACATCAAAACTAGATCTTCTGATCATTTAAAACATCTATTTTTCAACTCTCACTTAACATTCCTTTTATAAACTCAATTAGGTCACTTATTTTAATTAAAAAATCAATAAAATAATAGATAATATCAGCCATTAGGTCGAAATTGTCATGGGCTTTGGACTTGTGAAATTTTCCATTTAATTATAAGCTCGTTGGACTTAAATTCAAGACCCGTATTATTTTTTATTGATTGATTAATTAAATAATTATTTAAATCCATTATCAAATTAATTATTTATAATTTGAACATTTATTTAAACTTATTTACTAATTTAGACACCAATTTGTCTTAGTTAACAAATCTGACCTAAAATCTCTTTTCTTCTCTAAATTGTATAACTTTGTTAAACTATCCAAAATTGACCTGGTCAACTTTGATAATTCTAATTGATAATTAAATTAATTAATTGAGACTATCTAGATGATTTTATCCAAGGTACAGTGGGCACCATGAGCCTATGAAATCAAACTCCAATAAGTTATCATAAATTTAACAAATAAATTTACTAACTTATTCATTCCTCGTGACTCCACTAAAGAATCGGAATTGCACTCTTGAATTCATAGAACATACTATAAGAAATATAGATAAGTTATTAGTTATCCATTGTTACAACCATAATTATCATTCAATCCTCTATAGACGGTCTACAATAAGATGGGACTAAAATACCGTTTTACCCCCTCATTGTATTTAATCCTTAAAACACTTAGTTCCTTGTAAATGATATTTCAGTAAACTAATATTAATTACTGAAATGAGATCTCTATCATTTAGCACCATGAACCAAACTAAAAGGAAACCATCATTTTTCTTCTTCATTAGAAGCTATAGATGTTCATATCTATGATCAACACTCCCACTCAATTATGCTGCCCGAGTTCCCAAGGTGCTAGTCCGTAGGGTAAGATGGTAACGAACAAGTCAAAGAACTCAAATAATACAATCATTTAGAATACTAACCTTTCAGAATTAAGATTGAATTGACCTATGGTAAACTATAAGATATGACTAGAATAGATAATAACGATATGTTTATGTTGGGAAAACTTATACATGATCTTAATTATTTTCATGTAAATCTTAAATTAAACAAATTAATATAAGACAACCTAGAACATGTTTCTACAATTGAATTTAAATAGAGATAATGATAAGAACACTTACATTATACACAACAGAATGTATTAGTCCTTCCTTAGTTTCTCCAACCCTTAAATCCTTTCTGTCACAGAGTATCACCAAGAAACTGAACCGATCTTCAAATTTCTTCACAGCCTTCCAAAGTATCCTTAGAATCACCTAGACTAGACTGGGAAATTATCAACACATGAGATAGATACAAAGAGAAGAAGTGAAGAGAATTCAGAGGCTTAGAAAAGGACTTTTTGCTGTAGAGAGAATTTAAAAAACTTAGAGCATCAAAACTAGATGTTCTGTTCATCTAAAACCATCTAATTTCAACTCTAACTTAGCATTCCTTTTATAGGCTCAATTAAGTCAAAATTATTATGGGCTTTAGGCTCGTGAAATTTCTCATTTAATTATAAGCTCGTTGGACTTAAAATCAAGGCCTGTATTATTTTCTATTGATTTAATAAATTAAATAGTTATTTAAATCCTTTATCAAATTAATTATTTATAATTTGAACCTTGATTTAAACTTATTTATTAATTTAGACTCCAATTTGTCTTAATTAATAAATCTGCTCTAAAATATGTTTTCATCTCTAAATTGTATAACCCTGTGAAACTATCCAAATATGACATGGTCAACTTTGATAATTAAATCAATTAATTGAGACTATCTAGATGATTTTATCTAAGGTACAGTGACCATGGGCCTATGAAATCAAGCTCCAATAAGTTATCATAAATTTAATAAATAAGTTTACTAACTTATTAATTCATCATGACTCCATTAAAGACTCAGAATTGGACTCTTGAATTCATAGAACGCTCTATAACACATATAGATACATTATTAATTATCCATTGTTAAAACCATAATTTTCACTTGCTCCTCTATAGACGGTCCAAAATGAGTTGAGACTAAAAATACCATTTTACCCCTCATTTTATTTTATCCTTAAAACACTTAGTTCCTTGTAAATGATATTTCAGTAAACTAATATTAATTACTGAAATGAGATCTCTATCATTTAGTACCATGAACCAAACTAAAAGGAAACCATCATTTTACTTCTTCATCAGAAGCTATAGATGTTCATATCTATGTTTAACACTCCCACTCAATTATACTAGCAAGTTCCCAAGATGTAAGTATGGGCTAGTCCGTAGGTAAGCTGTTAACGAACAAGTCAAAGAACTCAAATAATACAATCAGTTAGAATACTAACCACTCAGAATTGAGATTGAATTGACCTATGGTCAACTATATGACATGACTAGAATAGATAATAATGGTATGTTTACTTATCCTATCTACCGTCAATATCGGTTCAATCCGATATAACAAATACATCCGATCTTATCTACTTTGCTAATGTTCTAGAAAGAACATAACACTACAATGTGTAAGTAGATCATATTGTAGATTGGCAAGTCAATGTAAATCCTGTGCACTGACTAATCTTACGACTAACTTATGTTTGAACATATAATCATATTTATATTCCACTGTGATTACATCACTATAAATACGATTAGCTATATGCTCGGGATTTAATAGAAGTTTATATCAAACAAATAATCATGAAAATTAAACATGTGAGCAAAGTGATTGACCAAGTCAAAAACTTATTTCTATTCTTTTATTGATAATAAAATGAAATTACAAAGAAATTGAGGTTTAATTAGGGCATAAAACCCCAACAGAAGCTCGACTCTTTCTATTGTATCTAACTAAAAGTCAAGAGCTTATCAATTATATTAGATTGAAAAGCTTGACTTATAAGTCGAGGCTTTCTCTATTGTATCAGGCTAAATACTCAACTTATAATTCAAGGATCCATCTATGATATCTGATAAAAAGCTTGGTTTATTAGTCAATGATATATATGGTTAAAAGATTTAGCTTATAAGTCGAATGTTTATAAGGCTCGACTTATAAGTCGAAAGTTTATAAGGCTCGGCTTATAAGTCGAGGGTTTGAAGGCTCGGCTTATGAGTTGAGGGCGGCAATAGCATGCTGAATGCTGGCTAATGTGGTTAAGCCAACTAGGAAGCATGATATACACTTGAACGGCCCTAAGGCCGCTTGAAATAATAAGCACCAGGTATGCTTGGCTAGCTCTAAATGGTGTTATACGAGGAATTGGGAAATAGGCCCATGCGTGGCTTTATAGTCACCTATCAAGATTGATCACATGCATGAGTATGGTAATTATTGCAAGTCATGCTAATTATGATTCTGTGATCTAATGATTTACTGCTTATGAGCATGATTATGTTTTCATGCTGAACCTCGGCTAACGGGTGCTAAATGGTACAGGTAAAGGAAAGGAAAAGCTGGACTTGCCATGAGATTGAGAGCTTCAGAGGAAGAGTATACATATGCGGCTTGCTCGTCCGCCACAGCCAAGGTTATCAGTTGGAACTAGGTATGGAACCTAATTTTACCGCCTACGTCGGCTTTTGTATACATTTTGAGTTTGTAACTGTTTTAAACTATGTTGGGATCCGATGTATTGAAATAGAGCTGTAAATGTGGGCTGCCCGGCTCGGCCCGGCCCACATTTTTCGTGCCTCCGGTAAATTCGGGGCGGGCCGGGCCAGCCCGTGTAAGAAAGTGGGCCGGGCCAGGCCGGCCCGCATAAAAATATATAGGCCGAGCACGGCCCACAAGCACGACCCACACGGGCCTCGTGCCGGGCCGGACCGGGCCCAGATCGTGCCAGCCCATATTTCTAAAGTGGGCCAGCCCATTTTTTAAAATGGGCTTTTTTCGTGCCCTAAAAATGGGCCTCAAGTCAGCCAAAATCTGGGCCTAATTGGAGCCCACTTTTTTTTACTTTTTTTACTTTTTACATATATATATAATTCGAGCCCACTTTTTTTCCTGTTTTACTTTTTACATATATATATATATATGTATATTTACTTAATTAACACAATAAAAATTCCAAATTTAAAAATAAAAATAAAATAAACATTGCCTCATTAAAATCTTTACCAAGAAAAAGTTTAAGAAATAAAATCTATAAAAATAGTATGATATTTTTACATACTATAAAAAAATGATGATATAATAATATATTTTTTTTATTTATTTGAGTTTAATTCGGGCTTTTTGTGTGCCGTGCTATCGGGCTTTTTATATTCGTGCTTACGTGTCGTGCTTTCGTGTCGTGCTTTCGGGCTTGTCGTGTCATGCCGTGCTAAGCCCGTGTCGTGCCCGTGCCTGGCCCGAGCCCATATTTTTTCGTGTCGTGCCTGGCCCAAGCCCATATTTTTTCGTGCCGTGTTGTGCTCGTGCCTTCCGGGCTCGTGCCGGTTTCGTGCCGTGCTCAAAAGCCCGGCCCGTATTTACAGCATTATATTAAAATCAAACTCTTTTAATGAAATGGTTGACTTTTGAACAAAATATTTAGTGCGTAAACCTGTGGTTAGTTTCAATTACACTTTTTAATTCCAAATGACTCGTTTAGCGAGTTAAGCACTATTTAATTACACAGTGTAATGGTCCTGGATTAGGAGGACGTTACAAATTGGTTTCGGCTATACCTATTCAACACCCTATTAAAATGCTAAACCTTATCTTTTAATGCCACATACACTTTCTACTATAACCAAATGGAGTCAAAGTTGATTCTTGTTCCTTCTTAGTCTCCCACGCATATAACAAGTAATTTCAAATTCAAATTATGTCAAGAATCTTCAACCATCACACTACAATCTCTACTATAGTTTTTGACTCCACATTCATAGTTTTCTAGCTCCATTTTGCAAGCTTCTTTTGACACATAACTCATTTGAATTCAAGCAATCCTCCACACAACCTATAGCGATTCAAACTTGTCAATCATCTCCTTGTTTCATGCATCACACGCCACCCTCATCGTTGTCTTAAACCAAGTGAATTTTTGGTTCCTCAATGCAAGCTTCTTATGCCACCTAATAAATCAATTTTGTAATATGCTAAAAATTCCAACTGGCTACACTATAGGGATTTTGGCTATGCCTTATAATTCAAGTAAATAAGACTTAAATTGATGCCACATGTGTACAACATTTACCATCAATATAATGTGTACATCTTTTATTAACTCTTATTTTCTTAAAGAAAAACTACACACTAATTTAATCATGTGTTTCTAAGTTCCATCAAATAAATGAAATTCCATAAATAATAACCGCAATAATTATAATTATCATAAAATCATAGCTTATAAACCTTTCTAAAGCAATCTTTCTAATTCCACACCTCAAGTTATAAACTATAGTAAAAAATATAACATAAGGTCAGATTTAAGGAGTTTATAAGAAAATAATAATCTGATTATTACAATCTTCCCCCCTAAAGAAATTTCGTCCTCAAAATTTTACTTACCAAAAATCTCGAGGTATTGTTCCCTTATATCTTCCTCCAGCTCCCATGTTGCTTCTTTCTCAATGCAATGGCTCCACTAGATTTTTACTATAGGGATACTCTTAGATCTCAAATCCTTAGTTCCCCATTTTAGAACGTGTATTGGTCGTTCTTCATAACTCAAATCCTGCTTCATCTCTATAGCCTTGTAATTTAGCACATGGGACGAATCAGACACATACTTTCTCAGCATAGAGACATGGAACACATTATACATCTCAACTAACGATGGTGGTAAGGCCAACCGGTATGCTACTTGTCCAATATCTAAAAATGACCTATAAATCTCAGGCTTAACTTCCCTTTTTTCCGAAACACATAATCCCCTTTATTGGTGATACTCTTAAAAATACTTGATCACCTACTACAAACTCCACAAACCACCTCTTAGAGTCGGCATAACTTTTCTGGCGGCTTTGAGTAGTGATCAGTCTTTGCCGTATCTGTTCTACTGCTTTCGTGGCTTCTCTTACAGCTTCTGGGGCTAAGTATCTTCTTTCACCCTGGATAACCAAGACCGTTACACTGTGTGTTTAAAATAGTGCAAGACTTTCTAATCAAGTTATTTGAAAAATATGTGATCCTAAAGTCATAATCAAGTTAGGGTTAAAAGATTTTGGTCATAAACAAAAAAAATTTCATTAAAATAAATGTTTAGTACATGGGATCCCAAAAATAGAGTTTAAAGGACAAATTTACAAACTTCCAAAAGTCATATACAAGAAAAGACCTCTCTAATGGCAAGATACGCATTTTAGGTTTTCTGTCCTTGTACAATCCCTCGATCGTGGCGGACGAGCAGTTGGAAATGTACACCCCGCTCCCAGAGTTCTCGAACTCATGGTTGATCCTTTTTACCCTTGCCTTAACCTGTACATGTGAGCCAAGGTCCAACAAGAAAACCATAACAATATAGCAGACACATAATCAGTGAGGATAGTCAATGAATCACAAGTCAATCATACAGATATTCAACTAATAATAGGCATCAGATTAACAACAGAAAACATATTTATATTCAACAGTTTATCACAATCATCATACAATACTCAGCGTCGATGCCCTTAGGCCGCACACTCTGTTTAACCCACTGGCTTCGGCTCGCTTAGGCCGAGTCCAATGTTTATCTAGCTGACCCTAGATCTCATTGGTTGAGTCGCATCCTGTGCGCAAATTATCAACCCTGGCTCTCTTAGGCCATTTATTTCATGCTCACATGGCATATCACAATCATACAAAATATGTATTCAAATAAAAGGAAACTCATTCCCAACACAACCACACAAAGGGTGCAGTTTTCTTACCTTTAATTCTGAACAAAGAAAATGAAATGGTTCCGAGTACGATCCTCAGCCTCGAGCCTTGGCGATAAACCTAGTCACAGTGTCCAATGGGTAATTATTAACTTCCAATCCAAATAAATACTTAGGAGATATAAACTAGCCTCCAAGACCATAATTTATACTAAACCGAATAGTAGAAATTGTTCCGAGCGCCTAGGTTTGAACCCCCGAGCCTTACCAATTCTAGAAATAATTCTAAGGTAAAAATCCCCAGGCGGGTCGCGACTTGGCTTAGTGGGTCGCGACGTGCCCCCAAGTCAGAGAGCAAGGTCCCAAGCCAAAGGGGAGGCAGGTCGCGACTTGGCTTAGTAAGTCGCGGTGCGCCCCCAAGTCAGAGAGCTACCTCAAGCCAAAATGGCCACATGCGTCGCGACGTCCTAGGGCTGGGTTGCGGCATGCCCCCTTCGAACCCAGAAAATCTAGGTTTTCTCCTCCTTCTTCCCAGCCAAGAACATCAATATTTTAACCCAGAATTTCCCTAACAAACCTCCTTAATTCAACACTGTTGACGCCGCTTTTCATCAACAGTGAATAAAGAGCACGAAAACAGCAAATAGTTATGGCCAGAAAAATACAATAAGACAAACAGGATTTTTTACGTGGTTTAGCAGTTAACTCTGCCTAGTCCATGAGTCTTTGTTATTAGAACTTAAGATGATTTCTGGAAATTCTTCAAGAATGAATTCTCCAGAGTTTCTCTCAAGATCCAAAATTTCGGGTCCTTTACAATGGTGCATGACTTCTCTATTTATAGAGGAGATTTCAGAATACTTTCCCACACGTTTCGGGAAGTTATTCTGTATATGTAAATAAATTTAATGGCATTGAAAGCCTGTAACTCCTATATACAAGGAAACGTCCCCTGAAGACCAGGGGGTGTATAACTGAATAATAAATACCCCTTTATTATAGGGGATTTACAACAATAAATGTAGACTGCGTCTCTCCAAAATGACTCACTAAGATATTCAAAGTTATCAATCTACATCGTCAGTGCCATGCTCACCCAGGTCTCTTAATGACTTTCGAGTTGTAGCATTTTCCCTGAGATCATGTGGCTTCGAGCTCATACTTATGTCAGGCTCGGAACCCCTGATGCGAGGTCATCTGAGAATAGACATACTTCGATGTCTGCCTTTCGAGCTGATGAGGATTTCGAGGCTACCATCTTCGAGATTACCCCTGCTTTGTAGGTTCGGTGCCTAGGTTGCGGACACGTGTTCCAGACATGAAGAGCCCATTCCTGACGAATCCAGCTTTCGAGATCACAATTCTTAAGGCTCGAAATCTGGGTGTAACATTTTGCCCCCTCAAACGTATTTGTTCGAATCCTATGAGAAGGAAACTTTTGAACTACTTTCTTCGGGAACCGCACTGTCACACATACTTGAGGGCGGACACGTGTCAGTCAGGTATTGCTCATCCAAGGTACTCGAGTACCTTGGAAATCCGCCCACGATCGTTCACCTGCCACCTTTTCGGTACCATCTTGTCATTTGTCCCTAGCCGTCAGATTTTATAAGGATTCTGGCCAATGGCTCAGACTAATCCCTTTTTACCACTTTTTACTATCTATATATAAGGCCCTGGACATCCTCTTCCTCTTATTTTACACTCATCAGAGAAAAAAGAAAAGAGACAAAACCAGAAGCCATCCCAGAGAGCTTTTTGCTTTTACATGTTCTCCCAGCCAAAGAAACAAAGGACCGCCAGCTTGTTCGAGACCGTACGGTTATACCTGTAGCCTCTCCTTCAATCAACGATTTCTCTGCAATCGCCATCATTGTGTAAGTATCTGATGATCTTTTCGTTTTCCTTTATACCAGTTTCTGTCTGTGTTGTTCTTTTATTTTTGGGAATGTACTGGTTTATTTTTTTAGGTTGACATGCTAGGAAGCTCTGATCGATAGGCATTTAAGTTTAAATTTCTGCGCTAGATTTAAGTCACTGGTTACAAATCCAGTTTTGATGTAGAACAAGCTCAAGCAAGGTCTCTTTTTTCTGGGTTTTCAAAATTTAAAAGACATGTCTTGCACACCAAGATATCGGGTACAAAATCTTGGTTTTAAAGAATGCACGATACCCAAGACTACCATTTCTGAATAATCGTCACCTTTTTCCCTGATATTTCGGGATTCTCAAAAATTAGATCCACTCCCCTCATTTTCTCGTAGAATACACGTTCTGTCCCTTAATTGGGTTTCCAGGATCGAGCTCGTTTCGCACCCAAGCCCTTTTCGAGCTTGTCTTGCCAATATCGTAATTCTTGAATCCTTGCATGCATGGCCCTCACCATTTTTTCTTTCTTGCTAGATGTCACAGAATCTAGAAAGACAGTGGGGGTCGTTGCTGGCAATTCCGTACTTTCCAAAAACTCCGAGCCCAGAAACGCTGTTTGCTCGGAACTAACGTCTGATTCGTGAATACAATCTCGCGCGCGAACAGGAAGAAACCCGAGCTCACTATCACCGCTAAATCGTCGAGGTCATAGAAAAGAAGAGGAGAATCCTTCGAGAGGCTCTTTATCCGGAAACTGATTCAGGGCCCAGGCCGATCCCTCTCGACCCTAGGCTAAAAGTGACCATCGCGTACAACCCGGGAGAGCTCCAATTCTCACTAATGGGGGAGCCCTTTACCTCGCAGCCGAGGAGGGAGTTCTTCGTGGCCGAACACTACTGGAGCTCGGTTACCTCGCTAGGTCAGATAAATGATATCCTAGCCTTCCATGGTCTCAGACTGTTAGGCTCCTTAAGGTGCCGAGCTCCTACCTCCCAAGAGCGAAGCTGTCGCGCCCCAGGAGATAGAAATCCTGATAACAAGCTGAGGTATGCGACTTGGAGCCAGGAGCATATGAAGGCAGGAGCGTTACTACCTTTGAAGTCTTTCTTCAAGGACTTCACGGACTTTGTTGGGTTGGCTCCATTCTAGCTCAACACCGATTCGTATAGGGTTATGTCTGCCCTGAAGTCGATTTACAACGAACTGAAGTGGGAAGGACCAACGCCAGAAAAGATCTTGTATCTCTTTTGTTTGAAAAGCAATCCCTCCCGAGCTCGGGCAGGAGATGGGTTCTATTACCTCTCGAGCTACCCAAAGGAGGAAAAGATGTTTGAGGATCTTCCCAACCATCCTCCTAATTTTAAGAAGGCCTTCTTCTGGACAGATGGCCTGTCTCCGTCACGATGTTATTCCTTCAGACGGATCCGTAAGTACCCCAACTTCCTTTATCTCTGTGCTCGAACTTTTGTCTATAGGCTTGCACTTAGTTGAGTTGTATTTTATTTTCCAGCCAACAATCATCGCCCCACTCCTTCTGACGAGATGAAGGAGTGTAGGGAGACCTTGCTTCAACTACCTTATGGCAGGAGATCACTCTCATACCTTTTGTACGAAGGTAAACTTCGAGCTTGCGGGCTTTTGGAAGATGGCCAGTGCACCTCGGACTGGTCTAACAAAAAATACGACCGCTGGGATCTCGTGCCCTTGCCAACAGGCACCCTTCCCCCGAGAAGTGAGGTAAGGCCCCCGCCCCCAGTTCACCAGAGGAGCCTACAATCAGGGAATGAGGCCAATGATGAAGCCTCAAGCTCGGGCTCGGATGATCAAGGTACAGTCATCCTAAGCTTGAAAATGTGGTCTCCCACCTTACTAAAACACAAACCCGATAGGTTAGTGTTGTGCCAAGACGATAGGAACCACTTCTATGTGTGGACTTGGGTAGATGAACGGGTTCATAGGTTCGATAGCTGGCTCGGGCAATACGATACCATGTATAGCCTGAACGAGGTATGGAACAGAATAGCCGTCCAATATAGAACCAATGATTATAGGGACCTTTCGAGGTTGACATCCACATATAGGGAAGGTACTCCCCCCGCCTCTTCTGAAGATGGGGGAATTTCATGGTCTCCGAGCTCAAGCTCGGGGGAGAGTTCCAGTTAGGTCTTTCTCTACTTGGTTTTTTTTTTTTTATATCTTCCAAGTTTGTTAGCACAATGCTTAACCTCGATTAGAACTGTGCTGGTGCTATGGATTCCGACCTCGACAATATCCTCGAGAGTGGCGGTGCTAAGAGGAGCAAGTGCCCCAGGGGGTCGCGAAAGGTTGACCGGCCTACCAAGGTCCTTAAGAGGATCGAAAAGACACCTCCTCCCCCAGCTCCGCCTGCCACGAGCTCCACTGTGGTGCCGACTTCACAGGTCGGTGCCTCCGTTATGGTCGAGCCTCAACCTCCTGTATTGGTTCACCCGACACTCGGTCCACCTCCCAAAAAGACTTCTGCTTCTCTGACTCACAAGCTGTCGGTTTCTACTCACGTTGAGGAATATGTAATTGACAATGCTGTTAGATCCCATGGGGCTACGCTGAGCTCAGGCGTCTTGTCCCGAGTGGGCTAGAGCTTTAGCAGTTTCGACGCTCCCTAATGGAAATTTTTGAACAACGCCCGAGACTGCACCGCCCTCTATGAAAAGAGTATCGAGCTTGCCGCCGCGATAACTTTTCTTTCTTTTTTTAGCTATATTTATAGACGGTCTGAGTGTTAATGTTGATTTATTTATTTATTCATTTTTTGTGTGTCAGCTGTTTCTGCCCAACTCAACTATAAGTTGAACAACGAGATCCATTCGAGCAAGTCCTATGCTCAGGAGGTGAAGGATCTTCAACTCAAACTGAGTGATGACCTGAGGGCAGCAAATGAAAAGCTTGAGGCAGGAGCTGAGGAGCTTAAGGCCAAGGCATCCGAGCTTGGGAAGCTGAATGCTAGGCTCGCAGAGCTTGAGAAGGAGAACACTCAGCTCCAAGAGGCTAATAAAAAGCTCGAAGAAGACCAGGCCGCCACTTTTGATATAATTGAGGGTGAAAAGGCTCGCCTCCTTGCTGAGTACAAAGAGAAGAAGGACCAGGCGGTTGATCTGGCAATGTATAGAATATGGGCCAATAATGACGACCTTGATACCAGCTTCCTAGGCCCTCTTGAGGCAAAGCTCCTAGATAAGTGGAATGCTCGGCTTGAGGCCGAGGAGGCTGCCACCGAGGCTGCTCAGAAGGATAGTCATGCTATTCATCCTGAGGGGTCTAGTGCCACTGATGTTGAGAAGGCCAAGGAAACTGCTCCTTCTTGAACCTCGCCTCGGGGCTGCGTCCCTTCATTTTTGTAATTGTATTATTTTATGCCCGTAGGGCTGATACAATTTCTTTTTCTTTTAATACTCATGCTTTTCATTTCTTGGTTTGAAATATTTTGCACATTTTATATTAAAGAATCACGTATGTTTATTTATTCGTACAAACATAGTTTGGATTTAGGCTCGAGGCTCAATGCATTCATGCATCGTTTGCTCGAATTATCCGCTTCCGATCTCGTTACTCATCAAGGTCGGATATTACTTTAACCATGAACCCGAAAGTACTTGTATGGTGTGTAATGCAAACGGTCTAGTTATATCTTATTGTTTAGTTACTTTTTCTCGTCCTCGGTTATCTCTCCGAGGTTATGAGTTCGAAACTATATTTTTTTTATAAGATACTCCAGCCTTGATCTCGACTTATCTCGAAGTAGGTTTAGGTTCCAACTTATCGTCGATTAGTTCTAGCTGGTTTGCTCCAAACCTTTTAAGGTTGTGATTGGTTTGTAATCCATACACTTATATGTTTTTGATAATTTGGTTCTACCCAAATTATCTTAGCTCGCGCATTTGGCTATATCCAAACACTTGTATGTATTTCGTATATGTTACTTTATTTTTCAAGCTGGTGGTATTTATATATATATATCAATGATGCCCCCTTATTATCCTATGAATGTGACCATAGGTTATTAGATTAAGAGAGATTGCAAAAATAAATTATGTCAGATGAAATAACTCTTTATTTAACAAAATCCAAAGGTAGGCAAAACAGTACAGATAAACAGGCATGGTTACAGGCAACATCCTTCCTACACTATTGATAGTAAGGTCTTAGGTGTTCGCCATTCCATGATCGCGGTACCAGACTCCCATCCAATCTCGCTAGCTTGTAGACACTGGGTCAGATGACTGACTCTATCTGGTAGGGTCTTTCCCAATTTGGCCCGAGCACGCCAGCTGCTGGATCTCGCATTGCCAAAAATACACGCCTTAGCACCAGATATCCCACACCGAACTTTCGATCTCAAACCCTCTTGTTGAAGTACTTGGTAGCTCGTTGCTGGTAGGCAACGTTCCTCAACTGAGCTTCGTTTCTTCTTTCTTCGATCAGGTCTAAGGTTTCTTCAAGATGAGTGTGGTTCGAGCTTTGGTCATAAATGTGAGTTCGAATTGTTGGGATTTCGACCTCGATAGGCAACATAGCTTCACAACCGTATGCTAGAGAGAACGGGGTATGTCCCGTTGATGTTCGAGTTGTGGTCCTATATCCCCATAGGACTTGGGGCAATTCTTTGGGCCATCGTCCCTTTGCTTCCTCCAACTTTTTCTTTAGCGAATTCTTGAGAGTTTTGTTTACAGCCTCGACCTGGCCATTCGCCTGAGGATGAGCTATTGACAAAAAACTCTTTATTATTCCATTCTTCTTGCAAAAGTTGGTGAACAAGTCGCTATCGAACTGGGTTCCGTTGTCGGATACAATTTTCCTCCGCATCCCATATCGGCATATGATGTTCTTTACCACGAAGTCAAGGACCTTTTTGGAAGTTATTGTTGCCAACGGTTCAGCCTCTGTCCACTTTGTGAAGTAATCTACGGAAACTACATCATACTTCACACCGCCCTTGCCAGTTGGGAGAGAGCCTATGAGGTCGATTCCCCATACCGCAAATGGCCATGGGGAAGTCATCATGGTCAGCTCGGATGGTGGAGCCCGAGGAATCGTGGCGAACCTCTGGCATTTATCGTATTTCTTTACGTACTCGAAAGAATTCGATTTAATGGTAGGCCAGAAATAACCTTGGCATATGATTTTCTTGGACAGGCTATGCCCCCCAGTATGGTCTCCATAGAACCCTTCATGAATTTCTTCAATGATCTTCTTGGCTTCGGGTGGAGTCACGCACCAAAGTAATGGCATGGAATATCCCCTCCTATACAGCTTTCCGTCCAAAATGGTGTAACGGGGAAGTTGATACATTAACTTTCGAGTCTGGTTCCGATCTTTTGGAAGGACTCCGGTCTCAAGATATTCGACTATCGGGGTCATCCAAGTAGGCTCGGACTCAATCATACACACGTCTTCCTCCTCCAGCTCATTAATGCTAGGTGCCGAGAGGTGTTCTATTGGCACAATGTTTAGCTCATCATTCTCGGTGGAAGTAGCGAGCCAAGCTAAGGCATCTGCATTTGAATTTTTCTCTCGGGGAACCTGTTCGATCGCATAAAACTCGAAATGTTCCAATGTGGATTTTGCCTTCTCTAAGTAAGCTTCCATTTTTGTGCCACGAGCCTGGTATTCTCCCAAGATTTGGTTAACCACAAGCTGGGAGTCGCTGTAGCAATGTATTGCTTTAGCTTTGAGCTCCTTGGCTATACGAAGTCCCGCCAATAAAGCCTCATATTCGGCCTCGTTATTCGATGCATTGAAGTCGAATCTTAAGGCAGAATGAAATCTGCTCCCTGCGGGAGTAATCAAAATGACCCCTGCCCCCGATTCATTTTCATTAGATGACCCATCGACGTAAAGTTTCCACAGCTCGTGGCCCGGGGTTATAACTTCATTGTTGGTCATACCAGTACACTACACTATAAAGTCTGCCAATGCCTGTGCCCTAATGGTCTTCCTCGGGTGGTAGGTGAACTCGAATTGTCCGAGTTTAACCGTCCATTTAAGAAGTCGACCCGAAGCCTCCGGTTTAGACAGGACTTGCCTAAGTGGTTGATCAGTCAATACATGGATGGGATGCGCCTGAAAGTAGGGTCGAAGTTTACGAGATGAATGAATTAAGCTGAGAGCTAGCTTCTCCATCAAGGGGTATCTCGACTTTGCCCCTAGTAATCTTTTGCTGATGTAATATACGGGTCTCTGTACCTTTTCTTCTTCTCGTACGAGCACTACACTTATTGCGTGTTCGTTAGTGGAAAGATATAAGTACAGTACTTCTCCCGTAATAGGTTTTGATAAGATGGGGGGTTCTATGAGGTGTTTTTTAAGCTCCTGGAAGGCCAGTTCGCACTCTTCCGTCCATCCAAATTTCTTGCCTCCTCTCAAAAGGTTGAAAACCGGTAGACAACGGTCTGTAGATTTCGAAATAAACCTACTTAGCGCCGCCATCCTGCCGATTAAGCTTTGGACATCTTTGTATCTTCAAAGTGAGGGCATGTCGATCAGGGCCTGGATCTTGTCTGGGTTAGCTTCTATTCCACGAGCGTTTAGAATTTTCCTGATGATACCCCGAAGGAGCACTTCTGAGGATTTAGTTTCATGCTATACTTCCGGAGCACGCCAAAGCACTCTTCGAGGTTATCAACATGGTTATCGTTAAGTTGAGACTTGACTAGCATGTCTTCAACATAAACTTCCATGTTGTTCCCTATCTGCTCCGAAAACATCATATTCACGAGCCGCTGGTACGTGGCCCCAATATTTTTGGGACCGAATGGCATGACATTATAACAGTATAGCCCCTTGTCCGTTATGTAGCTCGTATGTTCATGGTCGGGGGCATGCATGGGAATCTGGTTATATCAAGAATAGGCATCCATGAACGACATCAGTCCATGCCCCGCCGTGGCATCCACGAGCTGGTCAATCCTTGGTAAGGGAAAACAGTCCTTCGAGCAAGCTTTGTTGAGGTCCGAATAGTCAATACAGGTTCACCAAGTCCCATTAGGTTTTGGGACCAACACCAGATTAGCTACCCAGTCAGGGTAAAAAGCATCCCTTATGAATCGATTTGCTTTTAACCTGTCGACCTCCTCCTTCAGTGCCTTCTTCCTGTCGTCATCCAGCTGTCTTCGCTTTTGTTGCTTCGGAGGGAAGCTTTTATCAATATTTAGTGTGTGGCTCGCTATGTTCGGACTTATTCCTACCATGTCCGAATGTGACCATGCGAAGACATCCTGGTTTCTCTTCAAAAAGCAAATTAGCTGCTATTTGGTTTCTTCCTGGAGGTGTTTCCCAACCTTTACCTTTTTCGAGGGATCAGACTCTTTGAGCTGGATTTCTTCGAGCTCTTCTAATGGTTCGAGATCAACCTTCTCCTCAACCCTCGGATCGATTTCTTCATCAATCTCCAAGACTGTCCCATCTTTATTTTGAACAATGACGAGTGCCTGTGCGCTCGTCTATTTCTTTCCTCTTAAGGAAATGTTGTAGCATTCCTTTCCAACCAACTGATCTTCCTTCAATGTCCCGATGCCACCAGGGGTCGGGAACTTAACGGCTAGATTTCTTACAGACGAGACTGCCCCCAGCCCAACCAGGGCGGGTCTTCTGAGTAGCACGTTGTAAGCCGAAGGTAGGTCTTCTACTACGAACTCCATCATCTTGGTTGTTGAGACTAGGTTGCCTCCCAAGGTTACGGGGAGTTCGATGGATCCCATGCAAGATGTCCCTTCTCCAGAAAAGTCGTACACTGTTGTTGCACATGCTTTCAGGTCGCGAAGAGTGAGCCCCATTTTTTCCAAGGTGGCTTTATAAAGAATGTTAGCCGAGCTCCCATTATCTATGAGAACCCGGTGAACTCTCTTATTTGCGAGCTGGAGAGTGATGAGCAGTGGGTCATGGTGAGGAAACTGAACATGGGACGCGTCTTCCTCAGTGAAGGTTATTGGCTGGGATTCAATCTTTTGATTTTTTGGAGCCCTAGGCTCGGGTTCATAAGGAGACCCATCCCCAGTCTTTAGCTTGTTCACATATCTTTTTTGGGCATTTCTGCCCATGCCTGCGGGATGAGGCCCTCCCGAGATGGTTATCACGTCTTCTCCATCAATTGGAGGGGGCCTATCTTCTTCCCTAGCTCGGGAATTGTTGTTTTGTGTGGGCTGTGGCGCGGCTGCCCTCTGGCTCGTAGACGCCTGATTAGTATTCTGGTTTTTGACATATTGTCTTAAATAACCTCTCGAGATCAATCCTTCGATCTCATCTTTTAGATGTCGACATTCATCAGTAGTATGCCCGATGTCTCTGTGAAATCAGCAATATTTGCTGGAGTCCCTCTTGGACTTCTGATTTCTCATTGGGTCTGGACGCCTGAAGGGGACCTGGTTTTCATTAGCCAGGTATATTTTCTCCTGAGACTCGTTGAGCTCGGTGTACACTCTGTACACTGAGAAATATCTCTCCCCTTTCTTTTTCTTTCCTCCCTCGGCCTCGGGGTTACTCCCTTCGTTCTTTTTTCTCTTGGAAGAGTTTTTCGCAGCAGGCTTTGAAGCTGGTGGGTCCGTCGAAGTTGAGGCAGAGTTTATGTTTATCGTTGTAGTTATGGGCTGGGAAGTCACATTAAGTGTCGACCTCGCTTCCTCTACATTGACAAACCTCTGTGCTTGTTTGTTAAACTCGGTTAAGGACCTCACCAGTTTTCTCTGCATGTCGTCCTAGAGAGCACTTCCTAGCATTACTCCAGCTTGGACAGCCATTAGATGACCGTTGTCATTCACATTTCGAGCTCGGGCAACCTCCAAGTTAAACCTTGTAAGGTAACTTTTACATATCTCGCCTGGCTGCTGTTGAACGCTAGTCAGAGGTGATGCCTCAGGTCTAACCCCCATCATGGCTCTGAACTGCTTCTTGAAGTCTTTAGACAGCTGATCCCAAGAAGTTATTGAGTGTCTTCTATATTTTTCGAACCAGCTTTTGGCTAGTCCTATCAGTGATGCTGGAAATAACATGCATCTGAGCTCGTAACCCACGTTACTTGCTCTCATTATGGTATTGAATGTACTCAAATGGCTGTACGGGTCGGACTTTCCCTCAAACGTTGGGACGTGAGGGATCCGAAATCCTTAGGGAAATGGAGTGTTAGAAATATGGGGAGCAAACAGTTCAAGCTGCTCGTCAGAATCTTCATATCGACCCTGACCTTGCTCATTTTTCAAGAGCCTGAAGGCCTTTTCTAACTGATCAATTCTTTCCTGGACTGGGTCCGCGAGGGGTATTACCTGAAATTGGTTGTCGTCGATCACTATTCCAGGTTCGCATCTCCGCAGGGGGTCTTTATGCCTATTTAAGCGATCCCTCAGGCCCGGGTTTATCGGGTTAACATTACCCCGACTCTGATTCAAGTGTTCCCGCAGGTCAGAGCGATTCCTGGGGCTCCCATTATTCTTTCGACCTCGATCATGCATGCTGACTGATCTAGTATCTCCAGAGTCGTCACTAGTAAGACTTGTCGCATGATTATTTCGAGATGGGTCTCTTTCATGTCGCCTCATTTCTGCAGTGCGAGACCGGGACGTTTGACTTTTTTCAGATAGGGCACCTCTCTGCTCCCGGAAAGCTTCCCTGTTCCCTTGTCTCCTCCCCGCACGTCTTTCTTCCTCATCTCGAACTGGTTGAGCATTCCTGCGAGGAGGTGAAGGATATCTTATAGGAGATGGAGGGAACTATATGGGTGACGGTGGCTGCCACCCATTTCACGGCCTGGACGGTCCGAAGTTTGCCCGAGATGGGTTGGTTGCATTCTATGTGTTCCCAGGGACTTGAGTCCAAGCCTCTGCAGGGGCTTAGTTGTTCTCAGTTCTTGCAGGTACCCCCGCAGGTGGATTTACCGGGGCCCTAGCTCGGGTACTTCTCTGGGGTCTCGAGGGAGCGGTTGGCTCTGCTGGTGCCGGAGGTTGTTGTGGCCTTCTTGTGGCAGCATTCTTTCGTGGATGCCCATGAGGCTTGCGGGGAGGAACATGTACGTCCCTCGGAGGAGGAGCTTGGTTTTCCCGCGGAGGCGGGGGCTGAGCCGCCTGCGCCTCTGCGGCTATCCTTGCTAACTCCTCATTATGCTTGTTGGCTTCTGCCAACTACTGTTTTAGCTACCAGTTTTCAAGTTCCACGATGGGAACATACCGCTCAGGATTGAAATACATATTCTCATCCCTTGGAGGTGCGGGTGGTCCCCGAGAATCGGAGGATTCGCTTCTCTCTTCAGCATCCGGGTTTACCATTGGCTGTTTCCCAGGGCGTCTCAGATAGTTTTCTTCAGGAACATTCTGATCGTTAGCGGCCATAACTTGTTCAGGGACTGAATGCTTAAGGCTCTCAATGAAAGCACCAAACTGTTGACACCGCTTTTCGTCAACAGTGAATAAAGAGCACGGAAACAGCAAATAGTTATGGCAAAAAAATACAATAAGACAAACAGGATTTTTTACGTGGTTTAGCAGTTAACTCTACCTAGTCCATGAGTCTTTGTTATTAGAACTTAAGATGATTTCTGGAAATTCTTTAAGAATGAATTCTCTAGAGTTTCTCTCAAGATCCAAAATTTCGGGTCCTTTACAATGGTGCATGACCTCTCTATTTATAGAGGAGATTTCAGAATACTTTCCCACACGTTTCAGGAAGTTATTCTGTATATGTAAATAAATTTAATGGCATTGAAAGCCTGTAACTCCTATATACAAGGAAACGTCCCCTGAAGACCAGGGGGCGTATAACTGAATAATAAATACCCCTTTATTATAGGGGATTTACAACAATAAATGTAGACTGCGTCTCTCCAAAATGACTCACTAAGATATTCAAAGTTATCAATCTACATCGTTAGTGCTGTGCTCAACCAGGTCTCTTAATGACTTTCAAGTTGTAGCATTTTCCCCGAGGTCATGTGGCTTCGAGCTCATACTTATGTCAGGCTCGGAACCCCTGATGCGAGGTCATCCGAGAATAGACGTACTTCGATGTCTGCCTTTCGAGCTGATGAGGATTTCGAGGCTACCATCTTCGAGATTACCCCTGCTTTGTAGGTTCGGTGCCTAGGTTGTGGACACGTGTTCCAGACATTACGAGGCCATTCCTGACGAATCCATCTTTCGAGATCACAATTCTTAAGGCTCGACATCTGGGTGTAACAAACACCAAGCTAGCTACGAGTTTGGACCCTTATTTACATATTTTCATCATATAATTCCCAATAATCATACAGGAATCAACACTCCAAATTCAAACACAAGAATTACAGCAATACATACTGAAATTTCTACCCAAATCATTAGTTATTTACTATCCAATATCTAGTCTAATTCCACACACATGCAAACCTCAACCTCCTTACCTAAACTCAGCAGAACCAAAGAACTCAATTAGAACTTTTACATAAAATTGGAGTCCAATTTCCGAGCAATAACCCTGACTAAACTCAGGTTAAACCTTCAAGCTCCCTAGCTAAATTCCCATGGTTAATACTTCAATTTCCTCATGGTTTCCTTTGAACTTCAGAGGTCCTCCCTAGGCTCCTTGAGAGAGAAGAATCGTGAGATAGAGAGAATGGAAAGGCTGAAGGCTTCTACTTCTTTCTGCCTTAGACTTAAGTGTTTTTCTTGAGTTTATCTATAATAGCCAAAAGACTCATTTGCCCCTCCTAACTTATCAATCTTTCAAGGGTACTAAAAGGGTAATTTAGTCATTTTGCTCCCAATTCTCGCTAATTCCTCAAGTGTTCCTAACATTTACCAATTAATCCCGTCATCCAACTACTTACCAATTATTTATCCAACTTCTAATAAATCCCAAACTATCCTCTAAACTTCAAACATACCCCTAGGCTTCACCCGAGCCGGGTATTAATCTCCACTGTGACTATTTCGCTAATCCTATCACTAGGACCGTCTCGAGCCATATGCAGCAAATATATCCACATAATAATGTGGTCTCAACAATTTATCACATTTATGCCCTCAATAGACCAAAATTACAAATATGCCCTTATAAGCTAAAGATGGCCCACGTGCATAGCTAATACTCTTAAACATGCATAACTCATACCCATATAATCATATAATCGTGCATGCCACATAATCATGCATAACTCATACCCATATAATCATATAATTGTGCATACCAATTATGCCATCCCAGCACGCTAATCAAGGCCCTTAAGCCTTATTAGCAATTTTGGGTCGTTACAAACTCATCCCAATGAAGTGGTGATCGGCACTTTCGTTCATAAAGAATTTCGTAAGGTGTCATGCCTATCGTGGCCTGATAGCTATTATTGTAAGAAAATTCTATCAACGGCAAATACTTGCTCCACGACCCTGAGAAGTCTAAAACATAGGCCCTCAACATGTCTTCCAAAATTTGAATTATGTGTTCTAACTGACCATCTGTCTCAAGGTGAAATATCATACTTAACTTGAACTTAGTGTCCATGGCACACTGTATACTTTTCTAGAATTTGGAGGTGAACACCGATCCCCTATCATAGACTATTGTCTTTGGAACTCCATGCAGTGTCACTATCTCTGCCAGATAAATCTCTGTTTACTGCTCCAAGTTGTAAATGGTTTGGACTGGAAAGAAGTGAGTTGACTTTGTAAGTCTATCTATAATCACCCAAATATAGTCATGCTGCTTGGTTGTTCTAGGTAATCTCGTTACGAAATCCATTGCTATATCTTCCCGTTTCCACTCGGGGATCTCCAATGGTTGTAACGTTCTAGAGGGTCTCTGATGTTTGGCTTTACCTTGTTGACAATGGTTGTAACATTCTAGAGGGTCTCTGATGTTTGGCTTTACCTTGTTGACATGTAAGGCACTTAGCTATGAGCTCTGTTGTGTCTTTCTTCATTCCCGACCACCAATACATTGTCTTGACATCGTTGTACATTTCGGTCGACCCTGGATGAAGAGATAATGGAGTGGTATGTGCCTCTTGTATAATATTGATTCTCAACTCCGCCTTGTCTAACACACACACTTGGTTCCCATATTGCAATACGCCCTATTTTGACATTGAGAAATCAACATTTTCTAAGTTTTTCAGTAATGCCCTTTTCTTGAGAAGAAACTCATCCCGTTGCTGTTCCTTCTTAATTTCTTCCAGAAGTGTAGACTTAATTGTGAGGTCAGCTAATTGTCCCGTTATCAGCTCAATTCTAGATTTCATAATATATTTTTGTAGGGGTTGCACTATTCCTCTAAGTACCGATATAATTTCGTAACTTCGTCTACTGAGAGCGTCTGCCACAACGTTGACCTTTCCCGGGTGATAAAATCTCACAATCATAGTCTTTCACCAGCTCTAGCCATCTTCTTTGCCTGATGTTGAGCTATTTTTGCGTAAAGAAGTACTTTAATATTTGTGGTCCATGTAGATTTCACACTTCTCTTCATACAAATAGTGTCTCCAGATCTTTAATGCAAAGACCAAAATTACCAATTCAAATTCATGAGTTGGATACCACTGCTTGACTCCTATAACTGCCTTAAGGCATAAGTGATAATTTTTCCACCCTGCATCAACACACATCCTAGTCCCTGCTTTGATGTGTCACAGTATACTATAAACTTGTCGTTATTATTAGGGACACATAGGATGGTGCTGATACGAGTTTTTCTTTCAACGTTTAGAAAATCTCTTCACACTTATCTGTCCATGTGAATTTGTGCTTTTTCCGCATTAAATTTGTTAAGGTTGTAGATATCTTGGAAAACCCTTCAAAAAATCGTCTACAATACCCTATTCAGCCCAAGAAACTCGTCACCTCAGTGGCGTTCTTGGGCTTAGGCTAGTCTTTAACTGCTTCTATCTTAGTAGGGTCTACTTCAACTCCCTCTTTAGACACAATGTGACCCATAAATGCCACATTTTCCAACCAAAATTCACACTTCTTGAACTTGACGTACAACTGAGATCCTTAAGTCGCTCCAACGTTAGGCGAAGGTGCTCCTCACGATCGGCTTTCATTTTTTTAGTAAATTAGAATATCGTCTATGAGCACTACTACAAACTCATCCAAGTAATCCTTGAAAACCTGATTCATGAGGTCCATGAACAATGCCAGAGTGTTTGTTTGGCCAAATAACATTAATAGAAATTCATAGTGTCCATATCTCATTTTGAAAGTTGTCTATGGAATATCTTCTTCCTGCACCCTCATTTGGTGATACCCCGACCACAGATCTATTTTTGAAAACACGGTGGACCCTTGTAGTTTATCAAAAAGATCGTCAATGCGGGGCAAATGGTATTTGTTCTTAATCGTCACCTTGTTGAGTTCTTGATAATCGATGTACATTCTCATACTCCTGTCCTTCTACTTGACGAAAAGTACTGGTGGACCAAAGGTGAATAACTAGGTCTGATGAAACCTTTGTCTAATAGTTCTTGAAATTTTATCTTCAACTCCTTTAATTTTGTAGGCGCCATTCATTAAGGAGCCTTTGAGATTGATGTCATCTGTGGTGCAAATTCTATTATGAACTCAATTTCTCTATTCGTAGGTAATCCCAATAGTTCCTCTGGAAATACCTCAGGGAATTCACAAACAATGTGAAATTTTTTTGGTTTTAGTTGTGTCTCCCGTGATTTATCTACCACGTTGGCTAGAAATTCTTGGCATCCTCCATTAATAAATTTCTAAGCCTTAAGAACCAAGATTAAGGGTATGCAGATTCGAGACACGTCTCCTTTGAAAGTGAAATGCCTTCCCCCTTTTGTTCTGAAATTGTCTGTCTTACTTTTATAGTCTATTGTTGTTCCATGCCTGCCAACCAATCCATGCCTAATATCACGTCGTGATCCTTAATGTTCAGTTGAATTAAGTCTACTGGGAAATCTCTGCCTTCGACTCTAACCATCATGCCACAAACTCCTCTACTAGATAGCATCACCTCCCCCGAGGGTAATTCCATAACAAACTTATCACTAAACAGTTCGTATGGTTTATCTAGGATATCTATCAATTTCACCGAGATAAAGGAATGTGTGGCTCCCGAATTGAGTAGTACATTGCATAATTTACTATAAATAGTAATCTGACCTGTTACCACTGTATTGTTGGTTTCAGCTTCTCCCCTCGTAAGAGCAAAAACTTTAGCTATCACGAGCTTGTCATCCTTCTTCTGCTTTTTTAATTTTGGACAATCCCTTTTGATATGTCCATCTTTTCCACAATTAAAACAACCTTTTTTCTTGAATTTGCAATCGCCTGAATGCTTTCTCTTGCATGTAGGGCATTGGGAATATTTAACATATGGTTTCTTACTCCCTTTGCCGTCCGGTACTATTTTTCCTTTCTTATCGACCTCTTGAGTTTGGTCACCACCATGTTATCTTTTGTGGTCATTATGCTCCCTATTACCCTTTTTTAGCATCCCTTCTAGCTGCGTTCTCTTTCCGGATTCTCTCCTCTGATTGTTCAACCTCCAATGAGATTCTAGTGCCTCTATGTAAGTAGTTATCCCCCTTATAAGATTCACATCCCGATCTATCATTGGTTTCAGTCCCTTCATATATCTTTGAATTCTCAGCATCTCTATGGGTACTGTATCAGTGAAAACTTGGCTAGACGATCAAGTTTGCTGGCGTACTCAGTCACAGTTGAGTTCCCCTGATTAAGCATGATGAATTCTTCCACCCGAGTGGCGAGAATTATGGGATTGTAGTATTTCTTATTGAAAATTTAGACAAAACTGTCCCGAGTCATTGTGGTCACATCTCTGGTTTGTCTCACCACATCCCACCAGATGCGGGCATCCTTTTTTAGTAGACTCGAACCACAAGGGGCTCTATCCTCATTTCCCAACTTCATATGCTGTGGAATATATTCCACTGATCAGTCATTCTTCTGCTTCCACTGGGTCAGATCCTCCGTCAAAGTTAGGCGGTTGCCACTTTTTGAATCGCTCATATACTACCACATAAAAAGGCTCAACCATTTGCATGAACTGTGCAAGGGGCATGACAGGTTGCACTACTTGCTGCTATTGGCCTTGATTCAATTGTTGTTGCTATTGTTGTAACTCCTCCTCCCTTCTTCTCAATTGATCTCTGAGACATGCATTTTGCATTTCCAGATTGAATCTAACGGCTGTAGCTGTGGGTTCTTCTGCTGCCTTTGGGACTTCTAGCGCTTCTGGTACTTTGGGGGCTTTAGATATTTTTAATCTTATACGTTAGACCTATCCTCTAACATATCTTTAGTAAGGTCCTCATAGTCTTCTAAAGTGTAAATAAAACGTGAGGTGAAAGGAACATTGCTAAGGAATCCTTCCCTAAGGTTGTCTGCTAGCTGGTGCACCTGTTCACCTATTTCCCTATTTGGTAGATCAACATCCTCAATATTCATGAAATGACAAATAACTCTATCCATTAAGACATCATATTTGTCCTTGTTCGAAACACCTTGATCCTATAAAACTTCATTTTAGGCTATTCTTAGGCTTGGCTCAGCTAATGGTAATTTTGCGGAGTGCATGAGAACTATGTACTTCTCATGTGACTTAAGCAGTGTGTTATGTGTGATGATGATCTTTTCTATCTCATGATGGATAAATTTTATTCGAAGGAATACCCTTTCGAACTATGGCTCATCAGCTAGGTCAAATATTCTCCTTATCACTTTAATGGCTCTAATGTGTTTTGTTTCATGATGCTAAATTCTGAAAATAAACAGTAAAAATTACTAATTTACATGCACAAAACACAACACAAAGTGAGTATACTTACTTGGTAACGAGTTGGTCCCATTTTTAGCTGTCGTGCGTATTTCATGAAAACATTTGGGACCAATATAGTCATGGCTCTGATACCACTTGTAACACCCTTATTTTCTCATAAAATAACATCGAGAACCAACCTTGAACATACAAACATAAACGTTGATTTTTATTAAAAACAAAAAAATTCAGACGGGATCCCAATTTTGAAATTACAACATAAAAGATGTCTTGAAAAATTGTGACAAAAATACAACAACATTTATTTTAGAGAAATTAACCACTAAGAGAACAAAATATAAACTTTAGATCTTTCAGCATCTATATGGCCCTCACGAATACACATGCAGTTATCCAAGTCCAACTCGCCACCGACCATCTATCTTTTTACTTATTTTTATCTACACAAATATACTATAAGGAGTGAGATTTTAAGCCTAGTAAGAAAAATATAACCATAACAAAAATACAAACAATATTCATACATATCACAAATATTTCATTATTCAACAATACCATAAAGCTATATATTACAATAATAACATTTTCATACAAAGAGAATCACTGTCATACATAACTATACATTTCTTAAGTCATACACATAAACTTAATATTGTTATAATCATATTAGCAATAAATGAATCATTCAAGTACTAGATAAAGTGTATATAAAGTTTGGGCACCCGAGCCCTTTAGACATCACTTAGGTCCATCTTACAGTTTTGGACATCACTTAGGTCCATATATGAGCTTCACTTAGGCCTTACCAAACTTATCCGCTTGTACATGAAACATTAGTATCATAACATTTACTTAAAGTCATAATCTAAATCTATCTAATTTTCCTTACCTTGAGTGTGGACAAATAGTAGTAGATAAATTGCTTCTAGTTACTAGTGGATCACACCTAACACCCTATACACAAAAATAAAGACTACAATTAGGGCCTATAATATAGCTTAATTTCATAATCTAAAACCTTTTAGAAACCATAACTTAACCCTTGGAACAAGATAACCAAATTCTAATATCCTGAGCCTTTGAGAAAATAATGTCTTGATTTGAAATGACTAGTGTTGTACCCTAAACTTAGCACGAGTTCACTTGTCTAGCTCGAGTACAGCTGGCAGTTAAATATGTGGAAAAATAACCAAGTAAAATATCTAGTTATTAACCATGGGAACAGCTCGAGACCCATAATGATCAGACCCAATATTAGGCGTCCTGGATTTACTACGAGCTCAAAGTCAAACACGAGCTCAGGTGAGATATTAAGCTCGCGAGGACCTAGATATAATGCATACTGAAGGATCCCACGAGACTCAGGAAATCTTTATATGCTCATTAATGACTAGGCTATCTCATATATATATATAATTTATCACCTGAGGTAGCAGGGGCATATTTATTCTGTTATCAAATCATATCCCAATGTAAATGGGAATAATTTGTATTAATTATATATCATATATAATTACGCGGTCTATTTACACGGTGGCCCTAACCTGTCCATGAAATTCCCCTATAAATACTAGGAATGTTGGACAGGGAAGGGGACGATTTTGTTTCGATATTACCGAAACTCTGCTAAAATAAAGAGAGAAAAAGTAATAATATTGACTCGTGGACTAGGTGGATATTAACCACTGAACCACGTAAAAGTTCTGGGCTTTTGAATGGGGACTTGTTATTTCATTGCGGTTTATTATCTAGCACTAATCTTCCCATTTTATTTCTTAATATAGTGTTGGCGAAAAACCGCGTCAACAACTAGGTTTGACACTTTTTGGTGTTATAGTGTCTCGACTACAAAAGAAGAAAATTATGGCTTAGGATAGGGTATGTCTCGGCCAAGTGAGGAAATAATGATCCAGATGGTGATGAGGCTATGTTTTGAACACAATAGAAAGGAAAAAGAAGACATTCGAACACCACTTAGGTTCTTTGTGGTTTCAGCTAGGTGGAGTCTTTATGAGAAAATAGAAGAGCTTGAGAGAGTATAATCCTGCTTAGCAAATTTTGGAAATAAAGAGCTTCGAAGGATATGAGTGTGTGAGAAATGAAGAGCACCAATGCTCTATTTATAGGCTTCTAGGTTCCAACTCTTCCCTTAATTCTCTCCACTATCATCAAACCAATATTTAAACTTTAAAAGTCCCTCCTACTAGTTGGTTTTGGCTATACCTATTCAACACCCTATTAAAATGCTAAGCCTTCTCTTTTAATGCCACATACACTCTCTAGTATAACCAAATGGAGTCAAAGTCCACTATTGTTCCTTCTTAGCCTCCCACGCCTATAACAAGGAATTTAAATTCAAATTATTTCAACAATCTTCAACCATGACACTACAATCTCTACTATAGTTTTTGACTCCACATTCATAGTTTTCTTGCTCCATTTTGCAAGCTTCTTTTGACACATAACTCATTTGAATTCAAGCAAGCCTCCACACCACCTATAGCAATTCAAACTAGTAAATCTTCTTCTTGTTTCATACTTCACACACCACCCTCTTCTCGGTTTTCAACCAAGTGAATTTTTGGTTTTCAATGCAAGCTTCTCATGCCACCTAATAAATCAATTTTATAATATGCTAAAAATTCCAACTAGCTACACTAAAGGGATTTCGGCTACACCTTATAATTCAAATAAATATGACTTAAATTGATGCCACATGTGTACAACATTTACCATCAATATAATGTATACATCTTTTATTAACTCTTACTTTCTTAAAGAAAAATTGTACACTAATTTAATCCTGTGTTTTTAAGTTCCATCAAATAAATAAAATTCTATAAATAATAACTGCAATAATTATAATTATCTAAATTACAATTATCATAAAATCATAGCTTATAATACAAACTTTTCTAAAGCAATCTTTCTAATTCCACACCTCAAGTTATAAACTATAGTATAAAATATAACATATGGTCATATTTAAGGAGCTTATATGAAAATAATAAGCCACTTATTACAAAATATGAGCAAATACTAGGTCTTGAAAAGAATTTCTCTTCGACCAAGGCCAAGATAAAAAATGTTGCATTCATCTACTTCTTCATGTTTTGTAAGAACAACAAGGAGGCGAATTTTGATTATCTTTCCTGCTGAACTTTGGAAGAAGGAGATCGCTAAATGCATTGCTTGTGAGGCTGTTGAGGCTACAACCCCAGAAACCCCTGAGCTAGAAATCACCTTAAAGGGACTGGGAGCATGAGGAAGTTGTCGATAGGCAGTAATGATGGTTTTGGTACTAGAAACATGCTAGTTTTTTTTTTTTTTTTTGTTGAACTTTTGGTTTTGGAAATGGTTATAGTATTTCAACTGCCTTATTTTGTGGGATTTTGGAATATAATTCAAATAGTTTTGTGTCTTGTTGATTAAAGGATCTAATGCAAGCATGTATGAAATGGTGATTTTGAGAAATGATTTTTTAGGGTTCAGCTAGCATGGTAAATGGGTTATGAAAATTGTTTTGATTGTTCTAACTTATTTCTATGAATTGTTTGAGAAGTAGAATGCATGCTAGGATGTCATGATCTATGTTGTTAAACTGTTTTGTTGATTTTAGTGCATATATTTTGACCACTATGTTGTTTAATGGATTTTGGATTTGTTTTTGATGAATCATTGTTGCATTGTTTTTTCATACATTAGGGAGCATGCTAGTGTTGCTTGATTAATAAAAAAACTGTTTTATGAGCACTATGAGTTTCAGCCATGGCATTTTAGGTCCTTAGAGATTTTTTTTATATAAAAAAAAAATTGTTTCAAACATGTTATGAGCTTTAAGTAATGTGAAACATGAGTTTTGGCCAAAATTTTGTAAAACAAAGCGTCACATTCTTTTTATACATTTTGGCCTAGTATAGAAATTTTAACAAGGAAATATTTTGGTAACTTTTCAAGCATGATTGGTAACATTAGGTGTTACATATGACATGAAACTTTGTTGATATTTTATGGAAATAAAAGTGACACATTTCTTTTGAAATAAACTATGGTCTCGGCAAAGCTAGGGAGTTTCACATCCATTTCTTTAAAAAGTATAAAATTGTTCTCCATGATTTTGTGAAACTTGTAACATTATTTTAGAAAGTTTAAGTAAGAAAGAAAAATTTGTCATTTGATATTAATAATATTTGGCCAAGTGTAGAATGTCAAGTTGGATTTGTTTAAAATCTTATATGATTAAATTTATGATTTTATGTACAAATAGTACCATGATAAGTGGTATTCCATGTATTATGAGTTTTGTGAAATTATTTGGTTTCGACATAGGCACTTAGAAGGTACACAAGTTCATGCAAATTTTTGTGATATGCTTGTGTGAGTATGAATTGTGATTGAGACCAAATTATACTTGCTATGGAAGTGGTCCTGTGTTGTTTCAGTTTTGTGCTTGGACTTGAGGTAAGGAAGTTAGCTAGATTTTTTATTTGTTTCTGAATTGATTCTAGTTATGAGATATGTATGGATTTATTTGTGTTTGCTTAACCTAGTGTTGCAACATTATAAAGGCCGACGTAAGATTTTGGACAATAGGGGTGACAGGTAAATCATGGACAATTGGGGTGCCATGGAAATGACCAAAATGAGAGTCACATGTGATCATTGGACAATAGGAGAGCCATGATCTTATGTTGTATGTTTATGTGCTGGTCATTTGATAATAGGGGTGTCGTGATCTTATGCTGTATGTTTATGTATTGATCATTGGACAATAGAGGAGCCATGATCTTATGTTGTATGCTTATGTGTTGATCCCTGGACAATAGGGGAACCATGATCTTATGTTGGATGCTTATACTTATGATCTTATGTTGAATGCTTATGCTTATGTTTCAAATGATCTTATGTTTATGATTATGATCTTATAATGTTCAAATTATGCTTATGTCGCAAATAGTTTCATGTTTATGATTATGACACATGTTGATAATAATTGCTAATAAGTCATCAAACTTTCCAAAATTTCTTACCTTGATTCCAATTGATGTCCATGATCCAGCCATGATCATAATGTCTCATTTCATTGCCACACACACCCAAGGTGTTCATACATACACATATATGGCACAAAAAAAGATAAAATGAAACTAAGTAATTCTTAAGAAAAATAAGTAAATAAAAAAAAATAAAAATAACCAATATAGTAAGTAAGACAATAAATAATTAAATTAAAATTGTGAGTCCGGATATTACAGTCAAGGCCCCATGGTGGGTGCCAAATTGTTGAGGAAAAAATCTACAATGATCAGAAAGGATGGAGCGTGGGCACCAACAACCTATAGAACAAAGGAAGAAGGAGCGTGAAAGGCTTGCCACACCGGGGTGGTGTTAGCCGAAGGGACTCTGTCGGTCAAATCAGCAAGCAATTCTAGTATATAGTAAGGGAATGTAAAGAAAGTAAATAATAAGTAAATAACTCCACTGTAGAGTGGCAACGATGGGCTAATTTAAGTGATCGGTCTGGTAGTATTAGAGAACGATTAAGAGCTTTTGAGTGAATGCTTGATAAGAGTTTCGTTAGTCAATTTGTGATCCCCCTTTAGAGGTCTAGAACCTTACTTTTATATAGTTTTGAACGGTTTTTTGCTTAGCCACTGAGAAGTGAACGTGAGAAGTGATATTTCCCCTAAAAAGGAGGAAGACCCATTCTCTTAGGTGAGTTGTTGACTGACCTAAATACCTTCCCCACGTTTTTTACTTATGTTGTCACTATAATGCTTTTTGGGCTTAGGAAGTAGTCAAAGTCCAACGGTACTCTTGATGAGTTGGCTAAAGTTCGTTTGGGGCTGAGATTGGGCCTAGTTGTTCAGAGTACCTACTTACTAACTTGGCTTGATGAGCTTTTTAGTGTTTAATAAGCTGTGATTTCCAACTGGGCCGATGGCATAATTGATTTGGGCCTAGTGTGATTTTTAGCCACTACAATATGAAATTGCTTGTTTAGTTAATTTTAAAGAATAAATATAGAAGACAAAGAATTGTTCAAAATTCAATTTGTTATTATTAATAAAGCATTTTCTAGTAGAAATATTCATGAAAAGCCCATCAGAAAACTTGTGTCTGTATTGTTTATCAACAAAAATGCTTATTTATATTGGAAAAATAAATATTTGAAGCACTTTTAAATTATATATATTAGTATTAATTACACATCACAATATTGTAAGATATATACAACTTTATTCCCATATATTTTTTTTTTTGTAATTACCCACTTACAATTTTATTTTCAATATCAAACTATATCCCTATTGTAACGCCCTACTACCTAGGGACCGTTACACTATGTATTTGAAATAGTGCTAAACTTGCTAAATGAGTTATTTGGCAATAATTGTGTAACTAAATGTAATTAATGATTTAGGGTTAACAATTTTGGTCAAAGATGCAAACGTTTCACCAAAACATTTACTGTATACATGGGATCCCAAAATACATTTGAAAGGTTAATTATAATAAAAGAGTTACAACCTGTCGACCTAAGTGGCAAAATAGGGTTTGACCCTAGTTCCTATTTAAACCCTCGGCCGTGGTGGTTGAGCTGCCGCATATGTACACATCGTCACCTAACCTCTCCAACTCAAGGATGGTCCAACTTTCTTTTACCTTTACTTGCACCACATAGCACCCGTGAGCCGAGGCTCAGCAAAAAGACTTAAACATGCTCATAAACAGTTAATAACATGTCTCCAAATCATAATAAGCATGCCTAGCAGTAATAACCCTATTCATGCATGCAGGCAAGTACAAATAAATGATTATGGGAACATTCTGGGGCTTGCAGCCCTAATCAGATGACCATGGGGTCAACCTGGGGTCCTTTGCTGTGAATAGATGACCGTGGAGTCAACCTGGGTTCCTGTGCCCTAGATAGATGACCATGGGGTCAACCCGGGGTCCTGTGCCCTGGATACATGACTGTGGAGTCATCCTGGGGTCCTGCGCCCTGTATAAATGACTATTAAGTCATCTTGGGGACCTGTGCCTTAAGCCATGTGAGCATCAAGTCACTTGGGCTTTTTAG
Source organism: Humulus lupulus (assembly GCF_963169125.1). Taxonomy (NCBI): domain Eukaryota; kingdom Viridiplantae; phylum Streptophyta; class Magnoliopsida; order Rosales; family Cannabaceae; genus Humulus; species Humulus lupulus. The sequence continues at coordinate 16,227,695 of NC_084801.1, read as the reverse complement.
CCCTGGCTCTGAGTAACTAGGCATAGACTAGCCAAGCGGTTTAGTTTTCTTCGACCATAGGGTTGGACAAGCGTATAATGTTCTATTGATTGGATTTAATCATATCGACCGACGCTCGTTGCGTTATTGCCGCTCTTGAATCATAAGTCAATTTCATACGACCAGTACTCATCACTATTGTCATTCCTAACTGATAAGTTAGAGCTTCAAGACCAGCGCTTAACACTATTGTCATTTCTGACTGATAAGTCAGTGTATTTCTCAAGTATACAATGCAACAAAGCATTCATAATGCAACAAATATCCATATATAGAGCACTCAACATGCTTCATCAATAATCATGTATGTCACATAATGGGTGCAATTTTCATACATTTGGTCCAAGCACAGGTTACAAATAAACGACCTTCGAGTACGATCCTAATTCTGAACCCCTGATAATAACCTAGTCACAACCATAATATAGAATCCAATAAAAAATGAGTAAATAAAGACTTGCGGACCGAGTCCTAGCCTCCAGGACATCGAATCCTGCCAAACCGGGTAGTAGGATCAATCCCAAGCTCTTAGGTTTAAGTTCCCACGACTAAAAACCCAACCGCTCGAAAACTGAACAGGCAGGCCGCGACTTGGCCTTGGGGGTTGCGGCGCACCTCCTAGATAGACAGCCCTATGCCTGGGCTTCAAGGCACGGGCCGCGACTTGCCCCCTAGGGTCACGACGTGCCCCCCAAGCAAAACCCCTCCTGGTTCTGGGTTCACATATGTCGCGACTTCCAAGAACAAGGTCGCGACCCAACCTCGAACCCATCCATTTTCTTCATTTTTTCCCATTTAAGATTCTCCAAAAACCTATCCAAATATATTCAAATCCAAAAAACAAAGTTCCCAAACATCCCAATGGCCCAAAACCATCAAAAACCTAAGCTTTAAACAACTCAAAACTCATCAAAGCATAAAATTCAATCAAAGCTTAAAAACTCGAAAACTTAAAACTTAAAACTTGGATTACCTTTGATTGAGTCGTTTCCCAATTAAATCCTCCGGCTAATAAGCTTCTAATTTTCCCTAGAATTGTTATGACTCTAAACTTGCTTGAATCCGAGTCTTAAAACTCGAGTTTCCTTAGAAAATGCTAACGACGTCAGAAAGAGTACATGAGAGAGAGGGGGAGAACGTATTGAACGTTATTTTATGTTTCTGCCAGGTTACTTCAAGCTTAAGTAACCTCAAGCAATAAAATATTCGAAATTCCCAGAATTTCCTCATGATCTCACTAACTCCCAATATATAATCAAATAATCATTCTCATTATCCAATATCCCGGTAATGTGCTAAATACCCAATATACCCCTTGACTCACCCCGAGTCAAGTATTGGTCCCGTTGTGACTTTCCTATTAGCTTGCTCCCTAGGATTGTCTCGTGCCGAGTAACCCAAACATATGCACATAGTAATGTAGTACCACACACATACCACATATATGCCAAATATTTCAACAACGGGTCAAATTACAAAAATTGCCATTTTAAACAGAAATGAGCTCACATGCATATTCAATACACCTAAATATGCATATTGAGTCATATTATAATATAACTCACATAATCATATAATGATACACATATATCACATAATTACATAATTTTCATAATTTACCATCCTGACCCCCTAATCAAGACCATGAGCCTTATTAGAAAATTTGGGACGTTACCCCTACATTTCTCAATAATACTAAAATATATTCTAAGAAAAAAAAACCCCTTAAGCCAAAAAAATTTCAAACATATAAATATATGTCTCTTCTATATAAAAAGGGTATAAATAACGAAAATTCTAGATTTTAACGGTTTTTTTTTCCTGTTAACTTTAACGGAATATTCTTATATTCAACATAATATTCTTATATTTAACGATAGATTGTAAACATGAATGAAACTTAAATAAATAAATAATTAAACAAATTAAAATATGATATTTTTGAGATATTTTACAATGATAATTATTTAAAAATAATAAAAGCATAATTTAATAACTTAAATAAAATTTAATTAAACTTAAACTTAATATTATATTATATTAAACTTATAATATATAATCTTTTGTTGTCACTGTCAAATTCAAAAATTAGAACAAACATAAACTTAAACAAAAATTAATTAATTAAAATAGAACATTTTAAAGATATTTTATGATAATTTAAATAATTAAATCATATTTATTTAAAATAATAAAGGCATACACATCATTTTTTAGCTTATAAATTTGTGTAATAGTTTATTTTTTATCAAGTGATTGGAGCTCTTTTTCTTCATCAAATTCACCAATGAACATTATGATATAAACATAAACTAAAAATAGTTGATGCATATATACTACTGTCTACACTATGTCATTTTCTATTCTTATTTTATTTCTAGTATTTTTTTTTTAAATATTATTGTATTATATACATATCATGTAGCCATGTAAATATATACATATGTCAATGTTGTGTTTAAATGTTATATATGTAGAGATTGTTGATAAAAATATTTATATATATTATAGAATTATAATTCATTCTATTATATATATATATATATATATATTTAAAAAAACAGTGAACTAATTTTTATTAAAATTATAGATAATATTTACAATTTTAAAACTAAACAAGCGTGGTAGTATATATAAAAAGATCATGTTGCTGTCATTTAATTATTGAGAATAATTTAAACAATTTTGACATTAGTTTTAGATATTAAAAATATATATACCTAATACAAATAATAATAATAAACCACTTCTCTCTCAATATAATGTTTTAAAAAATAAGTTTGACTTTTAATAATATTGATAAACATTAATATAATTTGATATTATTAATAATATAAGATTGTAAGGAGGTAGTTATGTAAATATACACAAAAGATTAAATAATATGTAAGTTAAATTATATATTGATCGGATCATGATGTAATTAGGCAATGGTTTTGAAGTGTTATATGATATTCTTAGATGTATATGTATTTTATATATATAAAATCGTTGTGTTAACGAATCAACTATTGGGTCGGTACTTCTTTGAATAACTATATTACTTCTTAAGCATGTGATATGCATTTAAATAACTTAATATATATATTTATATATATGAGGATCATTTTATATAGTTTTAATTTTGAAAATCCATGCACATAATTTTTTTGACCATGACTAGTTCTTTTGTTTTTAAGTGTCTTGATCGTGAGTAATAAATATCATGGGATACTTGATTTATTTTAATATATATCGTTAATTAGGAAAAATTGATAGGGTTAAGAAGAAGAATAATGTTTTTGTATTTACGTATATGGCTATATATGAGAGAACACAAGAAGTTAGCCAAAAACGACAAATATTGTATTATAACCTTCTCCGATTTTGCAAAATATGTTCCCTTTTCGCCAAAGGAATTTGTTATGTTGGTTAAATGTACTTCTTCAGCAAAAAGAAAAAAGAAAAAAGAAAAAAGAAAAAAAAAACCCTTTATAAATTAGACAATTTTATATATAGTATGTAAAAGATGTAATTAAATAAATAGAATTTACTCATTTGGTACCCTATATTTTTGCAAAGTATCATTTTAGTACTCTCTATTTTCAATAATGCTCATATGATACTTTGTATTTTAAAATTATACATATTTGATACTCTAGACTCATATTTGATATATAAAATTTTGTCAATATGATCAAACTGTCATGTTATATGTAATTAAGTAATTAAATTTAAATTTGGAACTTACATAATTGATAATAGTTTGATTAAATTGGTAAAATTTTATTAATTAAATTTGAACTTAGGGTACCAAATATGTACGACTTTAAAATACAGGGTACCATATGAGCATTATTAAAAACAGAAGGTACCAAAATGATATTTTGCAAAAACACACGGTACCAAATAGTTACTTATCCTTAAATAAAGGATGCTTCTATATTGGCACTTATTTGTTTTCTTTTTTCGCCTCTTAATAATTAATTTTTAATTCTAAATATATTTTTGTGTATATTGACATAAATATCCTCAAATAATTTTACATCATAATACACTCATCTTTAACACGTTAGGTATTAAAAAAATATCAATTTATGTTATAAAAATTATAAACAGTATAACTAAAGGAAGAACAAAATTTACATGTGGATGTGGAAGATTGTGACTTATTAATGTTTTTAGTAATTCTTATGAAATATATATTTTTTAATTTTTATTCTTAATGTTTGTATTTTATTGTATATATCATATATATAAACTTTTCAAATTAGATGTGAGAAAAAAAATGGGTGCAAATAGAAGCATCCTTAAATAAAATATTAGCCTTAATATAATCAGACATTAGGAATAGTGCTTTTAAAACATATGTAATAGACACTGGAAATAATTTTTTTGCAGATTGTTTTATATTATTATTTGAATAATATTGGTACATAAGTATCAGAAAATTTATAAATTTATTAATCTGACAACAATCTTGTATTGGTATGAGAAGATTAAGATTGTAGGGAATGAATTTAAATAGTTCACTGCAAAATAAAGTTAATGAATCTTTAGATGAAATACTGTTAGTATGATCTACTAGTATTATGAATACATGTGACCTATATCCTGATCGTTGATGTATTAGGACATGTTAGTGGATGTGCTTTGTATAATGAGATTATACAGAATCCTAAAGTTATTAATACTTCGCAAGTTATTAATACTTTAGTAATACCGTATTGTCATAAAGAGTTAACTAAACATGTCAATCGATGATCAAATACATATCGATATGAATCCTGAAGTTATTGTGAACTCTTATTTATGTTCTTTTTCTTTTAAGAATTAAATAATGGTTCCCTTAAATGTTAATCTTTGCAATTGAATGGTTATTAAGCTCATATTCATAAGTCAATTTATGAATTAACTATTCACTAATAAGATTAATGATACTTAGTAAGATAAAGAGATGATTAAAGAAGTGAACGGTAAAATTATTTTAGCTTTAATTATGAATCAATAATAGAGAATTGAATTTTATGTAATGATTATATTAATGAACATTTGTTATAACATAAACTACTCAATAAATATTATGTCAATATTTCCAAGAGTGTAATATCATGTTTTTAGTGCAATAGTATTGGAATTAATAAACACTACAAGAATAAAGCTTATTAGCGGCGTAATTATTAGCGGCGGACTAAGTCCGCCTGTAATGTTCAGAATATTAGCGGCGGACTTGGAGGCCCGCCGTTAATAATAAGAGAGCATTTTAAAAAATATTAAAAAATATATTAGCGGCGGACTGCACCACTATTAGCGGCAGACCCTCCGCCGCTAATATTCCAAAATAAATAACCGGGAATAGTTTTTAAAATTTATTAGCGGCGGATAATCACCTATATTAGAGGCGGACTATCCGCCGCTAATAGTATCAGCGGCGGATAATCACCTTTTATTAGAGGCGGGCTCTGCCGCTAATAATATTAATGGCGGCGGGATAAAATAATAGCGGTGGGTCTCGCCGCTAATGCTTATGAATACAAATCAAATTGGCACCACCTCTTCGCGTCTGTTCTCCTTTCTTCTTCTCCAATTCCTCCGTCTGCCATTTGCACCATTTCTTCTTCTCCGATCATTCCCTTTGGTACACAGAGAAGTAGCAAGTGTAAGTATCCAATTTATATTGTAGTTATTTAATTTTGTTTTTTTCTTTAATTTTCTATGTTATATGTAACCAATTTTTTTCTTTTGGTCTAGAACCCCGTCGAACCAATCTCTGTCTCTTTGGTCATTTCCATCATTTGGCCACACACGGCTATGCCAGCCACAAACAGGTACCACTCTTCACAAGTGTAGTTATATAGTATATATATATATTGTATTGGAAGCATATATAAATATATATTGATGTATAGTAAGAAATTATTCCAAGTTGAATTTGTACTTAACGAAAATATGTCTAACATTTACTTCTTATTGTTTCTAATACAAATATATAGTTAGTACCATTCAAAACAAAAGATAATAAAACTTGAATTATCCAAACAGGTATGTATATACATATGTAGAGTTTTTAATAGTTATATTTTGTATAGTGACTATATATTTCAAAAATATATATATGATATATTATCTTTATTTTTAAATGTTGAAATCAGCACTTTGCATAAATCTTTCTTTTACTTACTACCAAACTGATCACAACCATATACATAATATTGAATAATTAATAAAATCGAATTGTTAAAACTTGCATTACCATTATTCATTGTTAAAAATTTATGTATTAAGTATTTGGTCCATATATTTTTATATATAATTTTTGTTTAATAATTGTCACTATTGTTTAAATGCAACATATGCATGTGATTATAAAAAAAATTAATACACATAAATTAATAATGGGTTATGTTTGATAGTTATTAGGTGACAGTGATACTGAATTTGATACAATGTTCGAATTGCTTTTCTTTTTATATATGATATAAACTTTTTATGTAATTGTTAGATATTATAAATCCTTTACATTGTTTCAGTACTATCATTTTTTTAAGTAGTTTGTCATATATGCTTGCCATTATTTTTATATCATATATGCAGCCCATTTTTCCATTTTATTGTTTATATATGGCAATGACTCTTTTAATTATGAATAAACAAAAAATGTATTTTTAATTATTTTTTATTAATTTAATTAATTAAATAATAAAAATTTGATATAATATTATCTAACTAAATAATTTAATTTAATTTGTTTATTGAATAACACTGTCTAATATTAAATAGTTATAAATTACATTAATATAAAAATTGATAATTATATTTAATAAAATTATAAAAAATTATGAATAAATAATAATTTATTTTTAATTATTTTTTATTAATTTAATTAATTAAATAATATCTAATTAAATTATATAATTTAATTTGTTTATTGAATAAAATTATCTAATATTAAATAGTTATAAATTACATGAATATAGAAATTGATAATTATATTTAATAAAAGTATAAAAAATTATGAATAAATAATTATATAAATAATAACTTATTTTTTGATTAGTTTTTAATAATTTAATGAATTAAATAATAAAAGTTTGATATAATATTATCTAAATAAATAATTTAATTTAATTTGTTTATTGAATAATATTGTTAAATATAAATTACATGAATATAGAAATTGATAATAATATTTAATAAAAGTAGAAAAAATTAAGAATAAATAATTATTTAAATAATAATTTAATTTTGATTCATGTTTAATAATTTAATAAATTAAATAATAAAAGTTTGATATAATATTATCTAAATAAATAATTTAATTTAATTTGTTTAATTTAATTTCCAGGAGGATCGATGCAGCCTCCGCCACAACCACAGCCTCGAGATCTGTTTGGGGACCTCACGCTCGGACGATCATCACAACCACCATATATTTCTTCACCGCCACCGCCACGGCCGCCACAGCCACCGCCATCGTCACAGCCATCATCCTCACAGCCAGACCAAAATGTTGAAGATGAGGACAATTTCAATATTAATCTTAATGACTTTCTTTAGTTACTAGTTTATATATTTGGACTGAATTAATACTTTATTTATTTTTAATGACTATAGTGATATTTACTAGGTTGATAAATATTAAAACTATTTATATTAATTTTAATGTTAGTTATGTTTAAATTAATTAAATGTTTATTTTTATTAAATTATATTATAAATTATTTTTAAAAATAATTAAATTTAATAAATATTAATTTATTAATTTATTTAAAATTTAATTTAAAAAAAATTATAAATACAATAATAGCGGCGGACCCCGCGGCTAATATTAATGCCTCGGACATAGTTATTAGCGGCGGAACCCGCCGCTAATGTCCGCTGCTAATATTTGCTTATTAGCGGTGGGTGTGTCAGTCCGCCGCTAATAATCATTATTAGCGACACTTTTTTAGGCGCGGGGTATTAGCGGCGGACGCAGCATTTATTAGCGGCGGAGTCCCCTGCCGCTAATAATGAAATTTGTTGTAGTGAAATAGGGTTACTAGAATAAAAATAATTAATTAATAATCTAAATTTATTGGAGTTTCAAATTATAAGTCCATAGGTCTCATTACCGGCTCCATCAACATTGTTCAAGTAAGAGTTGAAATCATAAAAAATTGTGTGGGGCACATATTAAGAAGAAATTATTCTTTGCCCAAATATGTAATGAGATAATTAAGATTAATTATTTAATTATTAATTTTTGAAGTTAATAAGAATTAAATAATTAATTAATTATTTTATAATTTTTTTAATTATTAAAATAAAATAAAATAATTAATTTTGAATTAATTATGTTTTTCTTTAAATGCGAGATATTAGTATGGTAATTTAGCTTAGATTTGAATTTCGATTTGTGATTATTTAAATAATTAATTAAATAAAAGATAATTTTGATTGGATTAGTATTATCAATTATTCATATATTTGTTTTAAATATGAATTTGAATAAATTAGTTTAAAAGATAATTTTAGGTATTATTTTTTAAATAAAGAATTAAAAGGGGTTGGGACATAAGCCTCCTAGTGGTAACATGTGTCACACACCAAATCTTTGTGCTTGGACAGTGACTAGTATGTACACTGAGTATTGACTCAGTGTTTTAATCTTTTATTTATTTAATTATTATTTTATTAAGTAGATGATTAAATATGATTTAGTTATTTTAAATGATAAGATGATAATTAACTAGAAAAATAATATAAGTAGGTATTATTTTCTAGATCAAAAAGACACAAGCTTTCATCATAAGCTTTCATTCACACACAAAAAGAAATATCGTATAATTCTCCCTCAAAGAACAACCTGATTTTCTCGATTTTCTCATAGCCTATTCCAAGATCTCATGTGTTGAGTATATTTTGTGAATCACAAAAATCTTATTGTTTCTCTATGTGCTCACACACTTCTTGGGGTGTAAAGAACAGTTCAAAAAATCGTGGTTTTAGTTCTTGACGAAAAAACTTGGATTTGATATTCGTTTATAAATTCTAAAAGATAGTAAGGGCACTTAATAGATCTTCAACTGATATGTTCTTCTTCATATATATGTGTTTATGATTAATCTATATATATATATATATTAATGGACATGTGATTTAAAAGTGTGAAATAAAAAAAAATTGCAATCTCATGGACCCACCAATTGTGCTTCTGCTGTCCATATTGGAAAATCATTTCCAACATAAAATGCATGACTTTAAACTTCTTCAAATGTGCCCTAATCCCATTTTATTAGTCATCTGTATTCTTACTCCTAAAAAAATCAAATGGAATATTCAATTTTGTTTTGTATTTTGTATTTGTATTAGGAAAATTTTCAGTTTTAGTTTTATTAATTGGTTGAACATCAATATGAACTTATGTAGTACTGGCACATTATAAAAAAATGAGACTTTTGCCGGCATGTTTTGGCAATAGAAAAAGTACACAAAATGCACAGGCAAATGTCAAAAATCCTATTCTGATGCGTTTTTGTGCCGACAATGACTGTCAGGAATAGTTCGACAACAAAAGTTACATTTGCCAATAGAAATGAATTTCATTGGCATTAATGCATTTTATCAACGAAAACAAGTGTTGAGAAAAATTCCAACCATCGAGAAAATATGTTGCATTTGATGTCGGCTTGGAACCTTTTCCTAGTGCGTCGTTGCACCAGAAAACTCTTTGTTGGTGCAAAAACACGCATAAACAGATCAAATATTTGTCAAAGCAATTTTGCACCAGTGTTAGTTTAAGTTTTGCCAGAGCATTAACAAATATTCAAAATAACTTTATTAATAATTATGCTATAATATTAAGACATTACATTAATTGTATTTAAAACTAACAAAACTGATACTAAATAAATAATTGTCATCGTCATACACACTATCATAATGAAAAACTAAAATCAAAGACTTGACAACAAAGGGATGTCTTCATCTTGGTGCTCTTCGATTAAAAAAGGAATTTGGCTTGATCTAGCATTGTCGAATATCATCAGTGGCATGTAAAATCCTAGTACAACACTTTGCATGTTTTGAAACACTATTTCCTATAGGTACTTGTGTTGAGTCTGCAATGCCTATTTATACGTTTGAGCACAAGATTTATAAATTTGAAAATCAGAATGAAGATTATCAACATCCTAGTTACACTGTTAGGAAGATGTATATACTTGAAAAAGATGGTGTGAGCTATCTTAAAATAATCGTGAGCCTAGGCAACAACCTACTTTTCTTGTAACGAGACCCAACACATCAATCACTATATCCAAGTATAAAGGCATTGGGCTTAATATCGCTTCACTTCCACATGAAGTGGTAGACTCAACAGTTGGTGTGGGTTGTGATGCTCGTTTTTCACTCATCATGCCCTAAACAAAAAAAAAAAAATCAAATCATTAAAAACATTTGAATAATATATAAGGATTAAAAAAAAAAGATCAAAACAATATAAAATTGATGAGTGTGTAGTTTATGCACTCATTGACAATCTTTTCTCTTGTTTTGGTTTGTTTTCTTAAGTTTTTAGTTGGATTTGATGTGTTTCCTTTGAGTGTCCTGGAATAAATTAAATGGATGTTTTATGAGTCATTTTGAACGCTTAAGACAATGAAGGATGCATTATGTTGCTTCCCGTGGAGCAACAAATCACCAAACAATGAAAAAATGGAAGTTAGGATTAGCCAAGTGATGTGTTGCCTGGTAGTGGGCAATACGTCGCCTCTCCTAGGTGATGTGGAGCTTGGTGACTCGTGATGCATCACTTGTTGCGCCACAAAAATAGGAAATATCGTGTTTTCACATGTTTTTTTACTCAAATTTGAATTAAAGTCGGCCAATGACATTTCTAGAGGCTAGAGCACACTCAAAAGAGTTATAAAAGGGGGAAAACATAATTGGAAAGTGGGGAAGCACTTTTGGAAGATCTAAGAAGAGAATAAAAGTTGTTTTGACGTAACTCTTTTATAGTTTTTCATATTTCGTCTTTAATTCTTTTATTTTCAAGATCTTGAACCACACTATGAGTAGTTAGTTTTCTTGTTTGTTAGGGTGTAGATGGATTTCTTGTTATGATTCTAGTTTTATAATTTAACGAAAATTTTATTTTATTCCAATATTGTTGATGTGTTCTACTTTGGTTTATTGGTGTTATAATTGTTCTTTATATATTGCGATGCATTATATGATTGTTGTTGACGCGGTTTTTCGTTAACTGAGAATTAAGAAATTTTAAAAAGAGAGATTAGGCTTGATCAAAACTGTAAACAAGGAACACACAAAATTTACGTGATTCAGTGGTTAAAACCTACCTAGTCCATGAGTTAGTATTATTATTGTATTTTTCTCAAGTGAATTGTTCATGAAAATTTCTCCCGAGTTTTAGTATACAAGAGCTTTCGTCCCTATTCCTATCCATTCCCTCTCTATTTATAGGGGGATTAATGGACAGTTTTTGGTAACTTGCAAAATTGGATAATTTCTCTTTATTACATATATTACATTAGTTGCCTGATATTCTACGTTAATAAGGAAAAATTACAATATTCTATGTACGAATATAAATACCAAGTCTTAAGGGATTCGTATCTGTGCCTCCAATGTATTAGCCACGAGATGAAGACTTATTACACGAACTTAATCATTCCATGAAAGCTCGATCTACATATTAGGTGTTACTCGAGCTATATTTAGGGCGACCCTAACTAAATAATCTCCTTGATTCCTTGACGACCTGTGCTTAGAACGATCTAAGTATCTGGAAAAAAACTCCATGTGGTTGAAGTTAAGGAAGGCTTCATTAAATGCTTCACAGCTGTATCTCGGACAAGACAAATCAGCTCATGATTGTACCGCAAACAAGACAAGTCAACTCGTGTTTTTCAAGTGCAACAATTGTATTAGGTTTTATTTAGATTGTGAGAATTATTACTCAAGAGGAGAACAGTTAAACAATCAGGCGACGGGTAGAACAACTTAGGTTGTGTGAGATCGAGAGATAAGCATAAATCTATGTAGCCGAAGTAATTTTAGATTGTGAAATGAAGAGGTGGAATATTTAGAATTGTTTCTAGAGTTGAACTTAATGAAGGTATGGATAAATGGTTGTATAGAGATATAAGCTAGTTATCACTTACACATTCTTCATGAGGGACTCGAGAGAATGTATACTGATAAAACAATGCTCTAAGTTCTTGAGAATATTGGATTGAATTAGACATGTTAATGAATGAGATTATAATTATTAAAGAGTGAAGTTGAAACTTTAACAATTGTTCTTGTATTCTGTTTTTCCATTTTATTATTTATTTTCTAAAATTCATATTTTCTTTGAAGTTTTCACCATCTTTTGAAATTGATTGCTTAGATAAAATTAGGATTTAGTAATCACTATACTTAATTTGTTGAATTGGCTTTAATCCTTGTGAGACGATATCGGTCTATTGACAACTTTATTACTTGTTCGATTTGTGCACTTGCAGGCCGATATTGTTTGTAATAAAAACTTACATGTTTCTCAAAAGTAGTCATTTCTCCCTTTATTTGGTTAGTACTGGATCTGCTAGAAAGTGTCAATAACACTCGGAAGCTTGTCGATATCTGGGTTAGCCTAGCAAAAAAAAAAAAAATAGAACTTAAATATTTATAAATTACAAAAAAAATATAGCAATTTATATGATTTACCTGATGGTAAACATAGTTCACAATGGATTTAGACCCATGTCCTCTCTTGATTGGCATTTTCTTTTGACTTCCCCTATTTTTGGAAGATATTTTCTTACAAAATCAAATAACAAAGAAAAATTAGTAATTGCACTATTAAATATCAATAATTAGTATAAATAAACTGTTGATGCATTTTTTTGCCAACATTGAGCTAAGAAGTTTGAAAATGAGGAATTAGGCTTTATCTAAACTGTAAGTAAAAACACTCGGGAGATTACGTGGCTCAATGATTACAATTCACCTAATCCACGAGTTTGTATTATTGCCTTGCGATCTCTGGGAAACTTGTTTATGACAATTTTAGCAGAGTTTTGACATACAAAAGTTCGATCCTTTTTTAGTTCATTCCCTCTCTATTTATAGGGGTTCAGTGCACATAATTCAGTGACTGTTTACATCTGAGTAATGTACAAGTTTGATTAATTCCCCAAACGTAAAAATAAATGTAATAAAGACATAACTGCCTGATATCATATGTTTGTCAGGCAGGGGTTACAACAGTCACAACATATTATTTATTCGTGTAACGTCTTTGAATCCTTAGGAAATCTAGCTTGTGCATTCCAAGCGTTTATCAGAGCTGAATATACTCCTCGACCTAGAGATTTACAGGCTGCAACGACTTGAACAGAGAGATGCTCGAAATGAGTTTTATGCGATCTAAGGATGGTGCTAAGCGTTCTCCACGACCTCTGGCCGACTTGGCTAGGCGATCTCCTTGATGTCTATTGGACCTGGGCTTTACTCGAACTACTCATCTTAGAACCTGTACAACGTTTTAAGGAATAAATAATCTTCAATTAAGACACATCACCTCGTAATTTTCAGGTACAACATCAACAATTAAAATTATACTTGTTGCTCCTCAGAATTAAAACTAACATTTCTTAGTGCGAAGAACCAGTGGCAACAAGAGACAGGCATTTTTCCACAGGTTACGTTTTTGCCAACGTGTTTACTGAAACGCATTGACAAAACTTGCTTTTCCTAGCACGCCAGGTGAAACGTACCAAGAAAAGTGACTATTCTTGTAGTGGTATGATCTAATTTAATAATATCAAAATTTTGTAAATGTGGTTATACTTTGTATACCAATATATAATATTGTTCATATTTAATTGTATTTGTTAACATTTTTTTGTGTAAAATGCTCGTGACTGTTAATATTAGCCATATGTCAACTTAATTTGAAATAATAATATTAATTGTTTTGCAAATAACTACTTGCCAGTTCATTTTTTCTTCTTCTTCTTCATGATAATAATACTTTCCGTTTACATTCTTCATATATAGAATAAAAAATCCAAATAACTTTTAGGTTTGGTTGAATTTTTATTTCGGTTCAATGTGAAATCTAATTGAACTTTTATTCTTATTTTCATAAGAAGGTTTCTAGAAATATAAATAAAAGAATGGTTAAAATTTAATTTTGTTTACTCAAAGCATTTAATTTAATTTAACTTAACTGATTTTTTAGTGTTTAGTTTTAATTAATTTTTTTTATTTCTTTAAAGTTTATTTTTATTTGTTTAACCGTACTTTTTAGATTTTTAATAAATTAAAATAGAAGATTTTATTTTTATAATTCTTAAACTATAAGAAGTTGACATGTGCCATTCAACATTTACTAGAAATATACTAACAAATACAACTAACTATAAACAATAAGTATTTTTATCATATAAAAATAAATCAATACATAAGTAACTTTTTTTTTTGCTGAAGTCAGGAAACGGATACAACTGAAAGGGTGCTTCCATACAAGCTACCCTCGAAAAGTTCAGAAACAATTAGCGCATATATATGCAAAGCAAACACATACAAACTGAAAATCCTAAGTCTATATAATGTTGTGTCAAGATCTAGTTAGGGGGTATGGGAGGAGGAATGCTCAAGCATCTTGCCTTTTTAAAATAGATTTGCAAAAAGCCTATGATGCTCTGGACTGGAATTTCTTACAGGAGATGATGACTGCACTTAAGTTCCCTAATAAGTTTGTTCAGTTAATAATGAAGTGTGTAACAACAGCTAGGTTCTCTCTTATGATTAATGGGGTGCCTACTAGACTTATTTCTGCTAGAAGAGGAGTGAGACAAGGGGACCCGATGTCCCCTTTATTGTTTGTGATAGGAATGGAGTACCTCTCTCGAATTTTAGCTAAAGTAGCTAAGCATCCGGATTTCAAATATCATCACAGATGCAGCAACTTACAGCTAACTCATATGTGCTTTGCTGATGATTTACTGATGTTTAGCAAAGGAGATTTCAAGGCAGCTTACTTATTATTGAGAGGTTTTCAGCTGTTTTCGATGACATCTGGTTTGAAGGCCAATAAAATGAAATCTGCAATTTATGGTGTTGGGCTTAATGAGGAGAGTTGGTATCAGCTTACTGAAGCTTCTGGCTTCCAGCGTAGCAAGTTGCCTTTCAAGTATCTTGGGATGTCAATTAGCAACAAAAGAATTACCAAAACTGAGTGTGAGTGTTTGGTTGAGAAAATGGTGAAAAGGATTCGAATTTGGAGTACTAGAAACCTTTCTTATGCAGGGAAATGTGTACTTATTAACTCAGTGTTGATGTCCATTAATACTTACTGGTCCCAAATGATTATTCTTCCTTGTTCAGTGATAGATAGAATCAATCAGATTTGTCGAGGCTTCTTATGGAAGAATGGAGATAATATGGAAGGCCCTGGGCGAATTTCTTGGGCAGAGATTTGTAAACCAAAGCAGCATGGAGGTCTGGGTTTCAAGGATATTGGTCTTTGGAACAAGTGTGCTCTAGGGAAATATGTTTGGGCGTTAGCTAACAAGGAAGACAATATGTGGGTTAAATGGATTCATGCGGTCTACATAAAACAGCAGGATTGGTGGGACTATGTGGCTCCTAGCTCTAGTAGCTGGTATTGGAAGCAATTGGTTAGAGTTAAAGATGGATTAAAGGTCATATATCATCAAAAGCTCTCCGCCTGGGATCAGTACAGTGTTGCTAAAGCTTACATTCTGATGAAGAATAATGCAGAAACCAGATGGAATTATGCAGCAATATGGGATAGACTTGGTCATCCAAAGCACAAATTTATTGCTTGGCTGGTGTTAAAACAGAGGTTGCCGACGAGGGATAGGCTTCACAGATTTGGAGTTACTCAAGAGACTATGTGTGTAATCTGTGGTCTTTGTCCAGAAAGTCATCGGCACCTATTCTTTGAGTGTAAGTTCAGTACACGTTGCTTGGAACCCATCTTGAATTGGTTAGGAATAGATTCTTTTCGTTTTGAACTGCCTGGGTTGTTGAACTGGATCAGAAGGAGTAAGCATTCTTCTTGCAGAAGGAGAGCTTATACTAGTGCAATTTGTGCTTGTATATACCATATTTGGGTAGCTAGGAACTCAGCTTTATGGAATCTGCAGTTGCCTCTTATAGGGTATATAATTCAGCATATTAGGCTTCAAATTTGTCATAGATTTAGCTGGTTGTTGGCTAAGAATCTAAGTATTGAGGATTTAAGTTGGGTGAGGAATTTACTTTGTAATTAATTGTGTTTTGTTTTAGTAAGAGGTTGTAATTGATTAGAGTTTGTAATAGTTGTGCATAATACAAAGCTAGCTGATTTACCAAAAAAAAAAAAAAAACTGAAAATCCTATGTTTTTACCTATCTTTCCAATTTTCCAATATTCATATTGATTTTATCTTGATTTATTCTTGAGCATTAAAAATTAAATCATAAGAATCAACACACGAAATTACAAGCTTCGTCTGCACTAGAAACACATTCCAGCCGACTAGTGCTTGGGTTCTCTGAACCAGGGTAATAACTATCACTATATCAAATATGTAACTTTACAATAACCAGTTCATGATTAAAACTTGCAAACTATACAATCTTTCTCAACATACAGTGAAGCTTTGTACCCTAAATAACCAAATCCCTTGGTTATAAATGCAAGATCCCCTTGCTTCAATGTTGAACTCCCTTCAACAATATTTCAGATCTGAACCTTCAAATCTATGGCGCCAAGTCTCAGCTGAAATCCCTTCAGCTGTCACAGCTTGACTTCAGAGCTCACTACAAGAATTTCATGCATTAGCGGCGGGGGACTCCGCCGCTAATTTTCATTAGCGGCGGGGCTCCTCCGCTAATACCCCGCTCCCAATTGTTTGTCGCTAATAATCATTATTAGCGGCGGACTGGCACACCCGCTGCTAATACCTTTGTCAGAGGTATTATGATTAGCCGCGGGGTCCGCCGCTAATATTGTTTTTATAATATTTTTTAAAATTTATTTGAAATAAATTAATATTTATTAAATTGAATTATTTTTAAAAATAATTCATTATATAATTTAACAAAAATAAACATTTAATTAATTTAAACATAACTAACATTAAAATTAATGTGAATAATTTTAATATTTATCAACCTAGTAAATATCGTTATTGTCATTAAAAATAAATATAGTATTAATTCAGTCCAAATACATAAACTAGTAACTAAATAAAATCATTAAGATTAATATTGAAATTGTCCTCATCGTCAACATTTTGGTTTGGCTGTGAGGACGACGGCTGTGGCGGTGGTGGTGGCTGTGGCGGTGAGGGTGACGGCTGTGGCTGTGGCGGTGAAGGAATATAAGGTGGCTGTGATGATCGTCCGAGCGTGAGGTCCCCAAACTGATCTTGAGGCTGTGGCTGCAACCCGCCCCTAAACTCATCATATCTCACATATGGTTGCTGCGACGAACCTCCAACCTCCCCATATCTACCATTAGGTAGCGGAGGCTGCATCGATCCTCCTTGAAAATCAGTAAAGCTGAAATATAGTGGAGGAGACTGGGAAGAGCGTCCAAAAATGTATTGGTTTTGATACTGAGGATGTTGTTGCGACGACACATGTGGCGGATACGGTGGGTGAGGCTGGTACAGCTGCTGTGGTGGATACTGTGAAGGAGGCTGGTACTGCTGCTGTGGCGGTGTATGAAGGTCAGGATTGGCAGTGTTACTCTAAGAAGACGAACCACCTTCGGATTGTGGTGGCAAATACTTCTGCAGAAAACTGTCAAACCTTGGGTCATACAGTTTACTGGGATGCTCAGGTACCACAGACTGAAACGCCTCACGAATTGCCTTCATCATCAGAGCCATAGTAGTCATATCTTCATTAGGCGTAGCAGCAGTATTTGCTTGGGACTGACTTTGATCTGTAGAGCTAGAGGATGTCTTTCTTGCCTTCCCTTTCTCCCTATAACCCACTCCTCTTTGGTAGTCAGATCTCTCCCCGAGTACTTTACTTAGTATCTCATATTGATCGCCGGGGACGAATCAACGCCACATACATTTAGAGATGCCTCACTCTGCTGTTGACCTTGCCTCTCAAGCTGTGACCTCTGAACCTCTGCCGCCATTTTTTCCTGTATAAAGATAACATTATGAACAAAAATTAGAAACATTAGAAACAAGAAAACAATACTATTCACTTACATAATCTTGTTGAGCTGCCTCATTGACAAAAGATTTTGTCGATTTTCTCATATGAGCATCCCTCCAAGTATCAACAACACGCGCATCTGGGTTCTCCTATACAAATGTAAACAAAATGTTTCAGAATGTGTTATTTTATAAAATTAGATTAACATCTTCACTTACATATTGGTGACGCTTAGCTGCCAATGACTTTGTGCCATGTGTTGTTACATACTTCATTTGTTTTCTGTTTGCTTGATTTTTAGCGGAACGAGCCAAAAATATTTCGCTCAAAAACATTTCACAAATATTCTGCCAAGCCTCCTTAGTGCAATGGTTAGGTGGCTTAGAGAGGACATTCTCCAAATCTTCTGGTCCAGCATAATGATTTTTGAAGTGTCTATGTCTATTGTTCTTTCTCTCACGATATCTTTCGCCCATCTCCTTGTTGACAGTTGCTAGAACTGACTCACATTGTGGATGACCGTCTATATTATAGTCATACTACATTAAGAAAAAAAAATTAGATAACTTTGTAAATAATGGAAATAAATAATGAAAAGTACAAGATTTGTAATTTGTTTACCCTCATACGATCAAGCACTTGATCCTTAAACTGTTGAGGTACATCAGCAAAATCCAAATAATGCCCCGGACACAAAATGGTAACTAGAGTGCCCAACATGCGAATAAAAGCTTGATCCTCCTGCCCAACCACTTTGTTGGTCACAGGATCAAGCTCTAGATCCAATGGTTTCCCAGCTTTTTTCCTTCGTTCTTCAAGAACATTATTACTAGCAAGGCCACGACCTTTTCTTCTCGTCGGTGGGGCTTTAAAATTTATTAACAATAATCAGTATTAGTATTGATGTTATATTTATCTAACAATATAATTTCTAAAACTAATTTTGATATGCAATATTTAACCTGACTCGCAAGATGATGGTACCCTAGAAGGATCTGGCGGGTCTTGACCCCCGCCATCTTCGCCGTGATAAGTAGCTATATCAGCTGACATTATACTTCAGCTTAAAATTTATTAGTTAGTAATTAGCATTAAAATAAAAGTATATCACATTGAATTCATAATAATAATAATTACAAAAAAAACTTTATTATATTTAAATATATAGTTCTGTTACACAAATAGAAAAAAATAAACAGAGTAATCACTATCATTTCCATCAGTAATCGGAGACATATTTTCATCTTCACAAAGCTCAACTAACAATTCATCCTCTGCATCTGCAACTTCCTCATGTTCTGACATATCAGCTTTGTCGTCACCCTCTTCATTAGCTCCAACATATGCAGCAGGTTGATCAGATTGCATAATAAACTCTCCGAGGTCCACAATCAACACAAAATTTGATGAACTTGTTTCATGTACAACATCAATAACATCATTAACCTCATTAGAATTTTCCTCAATGTCCCAAATATTTCGATGATTCACATCTTCTACAACTTTCCAATCACGACCTCTAAGTAAATCATCGAGATAGAAAACTTGCTTAGCTTGAGTAGCAAGTATGTACGACTCATCTTTGTACCATTCACCATTGACGTTTATACTGGTGATATTATTTTCAATGATTGTTTTCTTCATTCTTGGATTTGTATTAAACCATTTGCACCGAAATAATGCCACTGAATATGCACCAGTGAAAGAAAGTGTCACTACTTCTTCAAGCGTGCCGTAATAATTAAAACCTTCTGTTCCGGCAATAGACACTCCACTATTTTGTGTGGTGCGCTTTTTGTTTCGGTCGTGTGCAATAAATCGAACACCATTGACTATACAACCTTGGTAAAAGGTTGACAAATGATCTGAACCAGATGCTAAAGCTAACAGTTCATCACCATTTTCCAAAGACCCAAGCTTGTGCAAGTCATATATCTAAATACATAAAATGATATTAGATTCACAAAATATATCATTAATAAAATCACTGTTCAAAGTTCAAAGTTCAAAGCTACCTTTTTATGAAACCACGAACGAAAATTTTTCCTATGCAAACGATCATGATCACCATCTGGGTATTTTTGTTTAATCTCTTGTAGGTGTTCGCTGTTAATTAGAATAGTGTTACGATTCTTGATAACAAAAAACTGATAAGAGAATAAACTTACTCTAAATAAGGCTCAATTTCAGGAGAATTCTCAAGTATGAACCACTCAGCTATTTCACAAGTATTATGATTGAGAGGCTTCAAAGTTCCCTTTGTGAGTGGACGACATTGAGATTGGAAAACTGTAAGGTTTCGTGGGATATAAGTCGCATCATCATTTCGATCAAGACGGTTAAATCTTGTTTCAATGTCTTTGAAATACATTGAACAAAAGGTCAAAGCCTCATCTGCAACATAGCCTTCGGCGATCGACCCTTCAGGGCGAGCTTTATTTCCCACATAATTCTTTAATTTTTTCATGTACCTTTCAAAAGGATACATCCACCTCATCAATACTAGGCCACCCATTATTGCTTCTTCTGGCAAATGTAATACCAAATGAATCATTATGTCAAAAAAAGCTGGAGGAAAAATCAACTCCATCTTGCACAATATCTGAAGAAGATTATTTTGTGCTTCCTCCATATCTTTAACATTTAAAGTCCTCGAACATATTTTCCTGAAGAAATTGCACAATTCTGCAATAGTGGTCGATATAGATTTTGGAAGAAACTTGCGAACACCGAGAGAAAGTAATCGTTGCATTATCACATGACAATCGTGTGACTTCAACCTAAGAATATTTGTATCATTCTCGGACACTTTCTTCTTCAAATTTGAACAAAAGCCATCTGGAAATCTAACTCCTTTTATAAACTGACAAAACTGTTGCCTCTGCGCCGGAGTTAACACATAAGGAGCGTGCGACTTCATCAGCTTCCTATTCTCATCTTCATAAATCCACAATGATTCTCTCACACCCATCTTTTTCAAATCATGTCTGGAATTAGTGGTGTCCTTAGATTTATCATTGTCTAAGATGGTGCCAAGGAGACTATCACACACATTCTTCTCAACATGCATGACATCTATATTATGTTTTAATTTTTTTGTACACCAATACTCAAGCTCGTAAAAAATACTTTTTTTCCTCCAATTACCTTCATCTACTCCTCTTTTACGTTTCACACCCCCAAACTGGACATGTTTTCCTGGAACTTGCGCTGCAAGAGCATTAACTTGTTCTAGTATATCCTCACAAGTAAACCGTCTCAGAGGTCATCTTCTCTCAACTTCTCCATCGAACTCTTTGTCTCTTCTCATTCGATGAGTACTTAGCAAGAATCTTCTGTGACCAACGTAAGATTTCTTACCGATCACTCGGATGGAAGTTGTGTCCTCATTACACGTAGGACAAGCTTTGTATCCCTGACCACTCCATCCAGACAAACTACTGCGAGCTGGAAAATCGTTCACTGTCCACAAAAGGGCTGCCCGCATCTTGAACATCCTGTTGGTCGTACTATCTCTTGTATCAACTCCGTTAACCCATAGATCCTTCAACTCATCCACCAATGGTCTCAGAAATACATCCATGTCCTTACCGGGTGATTTTGGCCCAGGAATAAGGAGGGTCAACATGAAATAATTGTCTTTCATGCACAACCAAGGTGGCAGATTATAGTTTTCCAACACCACAGGCCACATGCTGTATGCAAGGTTCATGTTGCCAAATGGATCAAATCCATTAGCAGCTAAGCCCAGACGAACATTTCTAGGATCCCTTGAAAAATCAGGATGCTTGGCATTAGGGGTGTGCACAGTTTGGTTTGGGCGGTTTGAACACTTTTTAATATGCCACACCACAAGTGCGGTGTAGTAGCTAGAACACACCGTGCGATGTGATTTCGTTGTACCAAACCGACCAAACCAAACCATTTTTTGCAGTGTGGTTTGGGTGGTTTTCCACGGTGTAAGTGTGTTAAAAAAATATGTGTGAGATAGAGAGGTGATAGAGAGGAGGCACAAATGAGATGAGAGAGGAATGAGTTGTTATCGTGTATGATGTGTTAGAGAATAAGGTTATACCCTAAATTAAGTGGACTCCTAATTTAAGTGGGCTCCTACTTTTAGATTAGGTTACTAAAAAATAGTATATACGTAAAGTTGTAATGCCCCACTACTCTAGACTTTTGGACCATTAACGAAACTATACATAAAAATTCCTACTAAAACTTACATTTGCGAAAATACCATAATTTTATTAGAATGTGTAGAAATAAGAGTTACTTCATAAAATAAGTAGGATATGGGATCCCATTGTCTTAAAAACAAAAACATAATTTAAATTAAAAAGACATTACATAAATAGTGCGGAAAATACATGTAAAAAGACAGAAAACAAAACTACATCCTCGAATCGCATAACGCTCGGCTCCTTGACTCCATTCACCATCGATACACATTCTCTAAGCGTCCACGAATCTTACCGCCTCTTAAAGTTATTTTCCTGCACATAAAACAAAAAGGAATGAGCCTAATGCCCAGCAAGGAAAATCTAACACATAGTCATAAACATAAATTTCATAATAACATAAAGACATATCATAACACTTATTACATACACTTATTATAATGCCCATTATTACTTGGGGTCCCATAGACTAAACAAGTCATATGCCCATGGGATTAGTGGGGTCCTACTAGCTAAGTAGGTCATATGCCCATAACCCATTTGGGGTCTTGTTAGTCATATGGGTCATATGCCCAAGCCTACAAACATACATATTCATAACATATTTATAACATATTTCATAACATAACACATAAGATAACATAAGCATAAAACATATAAATTCTATCCTATTTTCCTTACCAAAGTTACCGGGATATGTGGACAGCGTTGAGACTTTTGGAACACTCCTAAAACCATATATAACAGGGTGAGTCTAATGAAGAAAAAGAGATGAAAAGGAATGGAAAGACTAAACCATTGAAAGTCACACTTACCAAACTTATGTGCTCAAGAACTTAGATTCCCTAACCAAAATGAGAATGAGGTTAGAAGACTGAGTAGAAGACTAAGAGAAGGGAAACATAACATAAAACCAATGAACTAGAGTGTGTTGAATACCTTGAGGACTTGTAGATCAATCTAACCCTCGAACCGAAATACTATGAAATCTTACTTCCCAAAGTGTTTGATAAGCTTAAGATGATTAAGCTTATGATTTCCCCACCCAAGTGTTTAACTCTCACACTCTCCTAGCACTTGCAGCTTCTGAACTTAGAGTAAAAGGTGAATAATGGCTGGGTACTAGGTCCTATTTATAGAGTTTGGGAATGAAGGAATCTTAATTTTACTTTAATAAAAATAATAGCTTTCTAGGTGAAAAATAATTTGAATAATCGTTCAGCAGAGGCTGAAGACTCGTTCAAAAGATGCTGGACTTATGAAGAAGTTGAATGGCGGAAAGGAAAAAGAATTCAAAAACATTTGAATTATGCTGAAGGAGGCGATATATCGCCCCCTGTAGGCGATATATCGCCTGGGCCAATATGCCTGAGGCGACCGTGCATCGTCTCATGTTTTCTGTATCTACGTGCTGCGATATATCGCCCCCTATAGCTGCGATATATCGGCACACGCTGAATATTTAAACACGAAACTACACATTTTTAACTAAGTTTGAATGGAGTAAACAGCCTTGACTAAGCCCTCAACGTATTCCAAGCTGCTGACTAACCCTATTGCATTCAAACTTTACTCCTTATTAAATTTAATCCTCAAAATACTTAATCTTTAATCACCCATTCATAACATGTGCTTAAAATCCTATTGGTTGATATCCAAACCTTATAGTATAATAAATATTATCCTTAATATCAGTCATATAATCAAATCTTAGGTTATACTTAATATTCTTAAACTATAGGTTAAACTTAGAAAATCTATAAGTACTACTATGAGTGTCCAAATAATTCCCGGTTTGAACCAAAAATCCACAGTTACAAAGATAATACTATACATACTATAATACTACTAAATAATTAGCTAAGTAAAGTTCTTGGACTCTACAAAAGTTTAATTTTTTTTTAACATATTTGTAAGTATACAGTGCGATGTGGTGCAAACCAAAATTTCACACCGCCAAACCGCGCACCGCACCGCGCGGTTTAGCTAAGATACAAACCATACCGAACCATTCAACTTTTGACACCGCGGTTTGCTGGTTTAGATGCTCACCCCTACTTGGCATCAAAGTCCTTCCACACAGAGCCGTCCACCGGGTGTCGCATCACCCCTTCATCTTTTGATTTCCCGGCGTGATGCCATATCATGTGTTTTGTTGTAATCCTTGAACTGTATAATCTTTTCAAACGAGGGGTCAATGGAAAGTAACGCATCACCTTGTGTGGCACTTTTTTTCCTTTCGTCATTTCAGAAGTAATCAATCTACTACTTCCGCATACTGGACATGTCTCTTTAGATGCATGCTCATTGTAAAATAAGCAGCAATCATAATGACACACATGAATGGACTCGTATCCCAACCCTAATTTTTTCAATCTCTTTTTTGCGTCGTAGTACAATCCGGGGATTTTGTTTTCCTTAGGAAATGCAAGCTTTAACAACTTCAGCAATTCATCAAATATGTTGTTAGGCATCTTCCCTCTAACTTTTAGATGCAATAACTTTGCTAAAAAGTTTAGGGATGAAATCCAATCACATCCAGGATACAACTCCGCTTCAATCTCCTCAAATAACTCGTCATAATACTAACTCCCGCAGGGATCCCTTTCTACTTCCTCAGTTGTCGGTAAAAGGAAGTCTTCCACAATGTGAATCATCTCATCATCTTCATTCTCATCAACCACCTCATCAGCAACAATTTCTTCCACCTCACCATGAAAAATCCACTTATCATAAGCTTGATGAAAACCCCTATCGAATACGTGTGCCCGAACTACATCTAAAGATTCAAATCTATTATTATTGCATCTCACACACGGGCACCTAATTCTTCCATCAGAATCTTTATGTTTCGACGCCATTCTCAAAAAAGCTTGCAGACCATTCCAATATTCTTGACAACCACGATTTCTCAATGTTGTCCAAGTCTTGTCATTCGCCATCTAAAGTGTTATAAGAGTGTGAGTTTTAGTAATATGAATAGAAATGGATAACAAAGGAGATTTGTTATCATTTTTGAAATCTTATGCAATATTATAATATCTTATGCTATTTTATGATGTTTTATTAGATAATGTTATTTATAAACAAATTAATTTTTTTTCCTAAACTAAATTATTATTTATTCATAATTTTTTAAAATTTTATTAAATATAATTATCAATTTTTATATTCATGTAATTTATATTAAACAATGTTATTCAATAAACAAATTAAATTAAATTATTTAATTAGATAATATTATATCAAACTTTTATTATTTAATTAATTAAATTATTAAAAATTAATTATTATTTATATAATTATTTATTCTTAATTTTTTATACTTTTATGAAATATAATTATCAATTTCTATATTTATGTAATTTATAACTATTTAATATTAGATAATGTTATTCAATAAATAAATTAAATTATATAATTTAATTAGATAATATTATATCAAAATTTTATTATTTAATTAATAAAAAATAATTAAAAATAAATGATTATTTATTCATAATTTTTTAAAACTTTATTAAATATAATTTTCAATTTTTATATTCATGTAATTTATATTAAACAATGTTATTCAATAAACAAATTAAATTAAATTATTTAATTAGATAATATTATATCAAACTTTTATTATTTAATTAATTAAATTATTAAAAATTAATTATTATTTATATAATTATTTATTCTTAATTTTTTAAACTTTTATGAAATATAATTATCAATTTCTATATTTATGTAATTTATAACTATTTAATTATTTTTTATTATTTAATTAATTAAATTAATAAAAAATAATTAAAAATAAATTATTATTTATTCATAATTTTTTAATTTGTAATAATAATAATAATAATAATTTTACAAATTAATCAGTTGACATAACATATAACAAAAAAAAACTATTTTACTTAATTAAATTTCACAAAAAACATAAAGCAACATACTAATATTTTTTTTTAATTATAAACTAATAAATAAAAAACCACCAATTCAATTGATTCAAAAAAACTTAATCAAACCATAAAATCTACAACTTTCTCACCATACTATAATATCTACCAAAGTTTTCTCATACCTGAATATCGAGACAGGGTTTAGGGCTAGGAAATCTAGAGTAGCTCTACACTTCAGCATTAAACTACCAAAAACATTATCTGCATATTGAATTTTGGAAAAATAAAATAAAATAAACCCAGTAAAATATAGTATAACTGAGCATAAATAAACACTTCTTGATCCATAAAAAAAATTGGTCGATTCATTCCACTAAAAGCATAGAGAGAACAAAATCATACAACCATATATACAAGTACACAAAATCCCAAAATTTATAACCTGTTAATAATATTATAACAGGTTATATACAACCATATATACAAAATTTATACAACCATATATACAAGTACAAGTACAGGTTATATACAAACTTTATAACCTGTTCTTCAAGATCCCAAAATTTCACAGCCCAATTCCACCAAGTTATATATTGTTCAAATATACAATGCAAACAGTCCACAAAAATATCATCTCACCACTCGAATATCTATCTCATCAATAAAAAAAAAATCCCAAAATAACAAAAGAAAAATGGAAATCAAACCCTAAAATGAACAAAACTAACAAAATCGAATCAACCCAATTCAAACAATGACAAACCTGGGGAATGAACCAATGGTTGTGTTCTCTAGAACCACGGTGGCGGAGGTGGTTGTTTAGCCTGTCGGAGTTGTGGAGGGTGGGTTTTGACAGAGAGAAGAGAAGAGGAGATACGAGAGAGACAGAAGGGAAGAGAAGAAGGAAATTGAGCTGTGAAATTTTAAACCGTAAATGTATTAGCGGCGGGGTCCCGCCGCTATTACTATAGCCCGCCGCTAATAATAGTATTAGCGGCGGTGTTGACCCTGATTTTGGCCAACTGACACGGAGTCAAAATACGCTTGACGTGGAAAAATATGTTGAAATGAATGTGATGACGAAAACAATAAGAACACAAGAGTTTATAGTGGTTCGGCCCCAGGATCTGGTAATAACCTATGTCCACTTGAATTGTTATTGAAATGAGATTCAAAGGGGTGATCAAAGAACTAGGGTTCAATGAGTTTCACTGACCTTTCAATAAGAAAATACAAATATTCTAGTGGAATCTCTTGTTATCTCAAAAGATTGTTCAGCCAAAAGAAAAAAGGTCCTCTCCCGTGAGCTCTTTTCTTCTATTTATAAGCTCAGGGAAGATTTACATTAATTTGTTACAGATATTCTTTCCTAAATAATCGGATACTCAGGAAATCATAGGAGATAATTTCGGATTCCATCATAACTGCCTAAGATTTCCTCCGTGTATAGCGTTCGTACGACCAGGCTGGTCGTAGGAAGAAGTTTATCATGTGACAGTAGGTGTCTTCCTGGTCAATAGTCGGGCACGGGTTCTGCCAGATGCCAGCCGCGTGTATTTAATGCCTGCCATGTCATTCACCTCTGATTTTTTAGATAACATTTGTCCCCCAAGTTTGTTTGGTGCGACCAACAATAAAGAAACTTAAGGAAACAACTGTTCACATCCCCATGATGTCTGTCAGGATCCCCGTGCGTTTTCGAAAACTGTGACATAATTATGTCTAATCAAGCCTTTTCAGTTTCCAAAAAGGCAATTTGACGGCTTATACACTTCCCCACATTTCGAAAGTGGGAAGTGATGATGACTGCTTTTTGGCCATAACCTCGGTCCCTACAAATAAGCTTTTCTTTTTCTTTAAAAATTTTCACTCACCATTTTTGCCAAGATTTTCAAGAACTTTCCCCAGAATACAGAGCTTCGAAACCAGTCTGACGTCTAGCCGAAGGTCTTTCGATTTGAATTTTTTCGTCTTCTTCCGAATCTCCATCTTCGCCTAGGTAAGCACTTCGCTCTTTAAGCTTTTCATTACGCCATGCATACCATTTCATGCTCTGTGATTTTCTGTGTTCTTGAGTAGGGTTTTAAGGGTCTTTTGGTATAAACTGCCCATTGCTCGGCAAGAGTGTGTCTTTATGCTTTGTATAGGTCAGGACTTTAGTTTGATAGTTAGGATCATTGGTTTGGGGCGTTAGCTTGACGAAAGATTCTACCTTTAAGCCAGGTGAAAAAACCAAAATTCCCCTTAGGAATCGAAAAAGTTCTCTGTCAAAAAACAGTTTACTTCCTTTTTTTTATCCATTTTTCAAACTACTCACATCGCATTTAGCATAGGATTAGGATGCTGGTGGTTATTTAGATACGAGCAACGTTATCCCAATCTCCCACACTACTTTGAGGATTGTGTCTTATCTCCTCCATTGTCTGTTTGCAGTTCATATGCAAGACCCTTGGGGAGGAGAAAGACCTATTGAAGACGAGCTCTTGGCCCAACTACTTGAAGGCGAAGAGAACCCATCTACGTTGATTCCAAAAATCCCCTTCTCTCGTCCTATCCCAAATTGTCCACCAGTTCCCAATCAGAAAATGGCCAGAACAAAAACCAAAGCTCGAAAAAGATGAAACCCTAACTCTCCAAGTCAGCCTTCTGCTGATGCCCCCTCGATCAGTGGTCGAGGTGAATTCGCCCCTGAGACCGACGTCCAGAGGCGTGCCCGTCCTCACCATGCTGACCAGCCGGATTTCGAGCGGCACGTTGTTCCCCCAAGTTCGGTGACGCTCTGGATGATCTCCAACTATCTAAACAGATACAATCTGACGGGGGTGACCCTGGTCAGACCTTCCACTGACCAGCGAGCCAACCTGCCAGGAGGGGCTTACAACGCCTAGTTGAGGTACCACATCGAGGTAGGTGCCACCCTATCTCTTCATTCATTCTTTCAAGGGGTGGAAAACTACTTTGGGGTAGCCCCCTTTTAGATCACCCCGAATGGGTATAGGATGCTGGCCGCACTCTATATCCTCTACAAGCTCAAAAAATGGCCAGCTCCTTCTCCACATGAGGTCAATTTTCTGTTTGACCTCAAGTCCAACCCCAACCATGATGGTACGGGGTTCTTCCACTTCTGCCGCCAGGAGACCGAGCGCACCTTTCTGTCCGATACCACTCACATCTCCAACATGGGGAGGTACCATCACGAGTACTTCCTCATGCCCGACATTGCCGCAGATAATCTGGCCTTCACTCAAGGAGGTAAAAAAAATTCCTTTACCAGTAGTTTCTGTACTTTAATCCTTTCTTGTCATAATACTTCGCTGTTCCATTGTGTTCCAGGCCCATGGTTACGCCCGACCCCCACTCTAGGAATGGATTCGAGGGCAGCACTCTTAGCCAGCATGCCAAATGCTGCTAAGAGTGTAAAGAACTTAATTAATGAGGCTAACCTTAGGCTGGCTGGCCTTTGGGGCTCCCAACCTGCGACTAACGAACCCTCGGCGGGTGGTGTCTGTGTCGATGCGGAACCTGAGCAGGAACCCGAGCAGCAACCTCAGGCACCCCCTCCACGGAGGAGGCCAACTGGGGTTACGATCAGGGAACCTGCTGTTCCCCATCGAGCAGCGGAATCTTCGGTCCCCGTGGGCAAGGGGAAACAAAAGGCTGCCGAGCCTACCAAACTTTCTGATGACTCGTCGGATGTAAACGGTACAATAATCTCGTTTTTAAATAATTTTCCAATTCCCTCTAATCTATTTGATGGGGATGGCAACTTTAGGAATGCCACTTCTTTAAACTCAGATTTCTTCCAGGAGCTAGGTAGTTCAGTAGATAATGTTACGACCAATAGTTGTAGCTCGGGTAATTTTGTAATACTTTTACTTTAATCTCTGTTTTCCCGTGACCCTTTAATCTCACTGTTCGAATGGTTTCCCTTTGTGCAGGTATGGACTCCGAGGACTTCTTCGAGCATTACCAAGCTGTCGCTGCCTCTTCTGTCCCGAAGAAGGACAGCAAAAGGGCTCGAGGGGAAAGCAGCAAGACCCCTTCGAAGAAGGCCCGGACAGAAGATGCTCCTACCGCCGCCCCCTCCAAGAAGGACTTACCACCTCCACCCCCCCGAGCAGACAACCCCCACACCTGTCAATCCCCAGCCCTCCTCTAAGGCTGCCGACAAGGAAACTTTGGATAACTTGTCCGAAGGCTCCCTGCCCAGCCTCATAGTTGGCATGGCCAGGGAGAGGATATATCGGCTCTCGAAGCACAAACACAGCCAGACCGCCATTAATGACACTGCCACAATGGAAGTTGACCAAATCATCAACAGAGGGTTGAATGAGATAGTCAGCGTAAGTCATTTTCTGCTGCTTTATCGTTTATGTCAGACTTCCATTCCTAACTTTATCTCATTTTTTCTTCAGTGGCTGCTGTCTTTAACTGCTAGCTGGCGCCGTGCTGGGGCGTTGGTCTCTCGAGAAAAGGACTTCGACTCCAGGCTTGCCCAGGCTAAGCAAGCGCTCGAGGCTGATAACAATAAGCTGCTCGAGGAGAACAAGAAGTTGTCCAAGCTAAATGAAAAATTGTGCGAGGACCAAGCCACTCTCACCCTGGAGCTTCAGGAGGCCCATGATACATTGAAGAAGGCCAACGAGGAGCAGAAGAAGTGGAGGGAGAGTACTGTACTCGTCACCCAAGAATGTAAGCAGCTTAATCTTAACTTGACTGGCAGCAAGGAGGAGATAAAGAGACTCGAGGAGCGGGTGCGGGAGCTTAAGGGGCGCGTTCAGGAGCCCGAGGAGGACGGGGCTAGAAATTTGAAGAAGTACAAGGAAGCCACCTTCCTCTGTTTCTACGATTTCTGGAAGCACAACCGAGAGCCCAACATTAACTATCTCTCCGAACGGTTACAAAGGACGCTGATGGCGCAGTGCGCCACTCGGTTGGAGGCAGAGGAGAGAGCTAAGGCCAAGACCCCTGCTGCTAATGCTAAGGCTGGTCCTCCGGCTGATCAGAGCACTCCCAATCCAGAAGACCCTCCTGCTCCCCAATAATTCTCTTTTTATTTTTCATTCAGCTTTTATGGCCCACGGGTCTATTTGTAAAGACAATTTATTTTTATTGCTGCGAGGGAAACTTTTTTACTTACACTTGAACGATTACATCCGAGCAGTACTACTCGCGGTGTAAAGGCTTTCTCTTTTAATTACACATTTACATCCGAGCAATAATGCTCACGGTGTAAATAATTGCCTTATTGATATTATAATGTTTCTTTTATTATAATATCTGTTCGCATGACCGAACTTAGCATAGTACTTTGGTTTGATTTAACAAAACATAAATTTTGAAAAATGCTCTAAGTACCGTAGCATGCTTTCACTCATTTTGTTCATGTGTTTACATACCTCATGGTATGCTTTGCTATCGATGTACCTTATATGCCCCCCAAGTGATCGAGGAGCTTTAGGTCCTTGGTCACTTGCCTTGACCACGACCTGTTCGAACATTACTGCTCATTATGAAATTCAACACTTGTAATATAGCAAAACAACACACGTAATGAACAAATACTTGTAAAAATAAATTTACAAAGGTTGGCAAGAATGACTGGCTGTGCACAGTCCCTTATAATCTCGTATTAAAATGGACTAAACATGTCTGTATGAGGGATCTTAAAAAAGATCTTACACTTATAAGCGATTAGCCATACAACGTGGCTAACCCTTTTTTCGAAACTTGTAAAAAGTAAGAATTAATACAAGCCAGTCCTTTAAGAAGGACTGTTCATTGGTAGTACTTGCGCAGGTGTTCTCCATTCCAATAGCGTGGAATGAGATCTCCATTTAACCGTGCAAGTTTGTAGGTGCCTGGATGAAGGACTTCTTCGATCTGGTACGGTCCTTCCCAGTTTGGTCCGAGTACTCCAGCAGTGGGGTCGCGGGTATTCAAGAAAACTCGTCGTAGCACTAGATCTCCGACGTTGAATTTTCTTTCTTTCACTTTTGAATTAAAATACCGGGCGACCTTTTGCTGGTACGCAGCTACTCGGAGTTGGGTTTTTTCTCATTTTTCTTCTAGTGAGTCTAGGGACTCCATCATTAGTTGGCTGTTCTGATCCTAGTCGTATGTAATTCGTCGATGCGAGGGCGGATCTAACTCGACGGGCAACATGGCCTCATACCCGTATGTTAAGGAAAACGGAGTATGACATGTCGTTGTTCCGTGGGAAGATCTATACGACCAGAGAACTTCAGGCAGCTGTTCTGGCCATGCTCCTTTTGCGTCTTCTAGCCTTTTCTTTAGGGTGGACTTAAGCGTTTTATTCACGGCTTCTACTTTCCCATTTGCTTGCGGATGCACCACTGAAGAAAAGCTTTTAATAATTCTGTGTCTTTCGCAGAAGTCTATGAATAAGTCACTGTCAAACTGGGTTCCGTTGTCTGAGACAATCTTACGAGGCAAACCATATCGGAAAATAATGTTCTTGATGACAAAGTCAAGAACTTTCTTGGTCGTTATGGTAGCGAGTGGTTCAGCTTCGACCCACTTGGTGAAGTAGTCAACTGCTACAGTCGCGTACTTCACCCTACCTTTTCCTGTTGGTAGTGATCCGATCAAATCTATGCCCCATACTGCGAAAGGCCATGGACTCTGCATCTGCATTAACTTGTTTGGAGTTGCGCGTGGAATTTTGGAAAATCTTTGACACTTATTGCACTTCCGCACGTACTCCGCAGAGTCTTCGTTCATAGTTGGCCAGAAATAGCCCTGCCTTAGAATCTTCTTTGCCAAACTTTGCCCCCCAGCATGATCTCCACAAAATCCTTCATGTACTTCCCTCATCAGTTCCTTAGCTTTCTCTGGTGTAATACAGGAGCCACATTAATACTTAAAGATGAGAACTATCATTAACTTGACAGAACATAATTAACAACAGATAAATAGGAATAAGAGTAACTTGACAATTGACCAAAGACTAGGAAAACACACAGAGAGGTCGACAGGAACCAACAAGAATATATCACGTGCTATGGTGGAAACCAGGCTATGTAGTTGTTAAGGATGGAATCTCTACAATTTTTCCAATCTATCTGTCCCTCCATGCCAAAGTAAAGAGCATATAATTGACCTCCCTGTCAATCTTAGAGACTTCCCAGTGATTTAAATAAGCACATAAGTTAGTGAACTTGCTTCTAATGTCCTCCAAGTTGAGGGCTTCAGTCGAATTCCTCTTACAGAAAGCTTTGACTGCTGTAATACACTCATTCTGGAATATGTATGAATAGGAGGGATGGTTTACTACAGCATGAGCGGCCATTAAAATAGCCAATGCTTTAGCTCATGTAGGGTTTATTTCTTTCAAATTTTCAGTAATTACTGAGGTGATTGAACCTTCAAAATTTCTGCAAACAGCTACTAAAATAGATCCTTCCTCGGAGATTGCTACGTCTGTTGTGAAGCTATGCTAACCAAGTGGTGGGGGGAGCCACGTAGCTTTCTGATCATTTGGAATCCGAGTAGCCAAGTTCCACTCGGCTAAACAAACTCCAAACTTGTTGCAATTGGCATTGAACAAGGCCCGACAAGCTCCATGCACAATTTCATTTCTTTCTCTCACTACAACAAAATCTACTAACCACAACAATGAAATCTAATACTATTAAAAAAGTAATATGGTATGTGTTAAAATTTTAAGCGGGTCACTAAAAAATAAGCGCTTAATTGAAATTTTAAGTTTTAATAGTCTAACTATTCTCTTTCTCGCTTTCCACTATTCAACATGTTCACACATTACCTAATTGTGATTTGCTCCCATCACACCCACAGGCCTTTAAGCTCATTCTACGCCTCTCTCCTCCGTCTCCTCCATCATAAAACCTCTTCCACCATCTCTCTCAAGACCCTCCCTCCATATTTCTATCAAGGTCGAATCTATTCCATCTCGCTAGTATTCTTCTCTTCACATCAGGTAATTTCATTTTTTTAAAATATATTTTGATTTGTAATTCAATTTTATTATTATATTTCTTTAAGTTTGGTGAAGATCTTTGTCTTAGTCTTTCTTTTCGTTTGATATTTAGCTTTTCACCTGATTTTTATGGTTTTTCTCACTACAAAAAATGTGACTTTTGCCGGCGCAACATTTTGCGCCGGCAAAAGCCTTATAGTCTTTCTCGACGTGTTTTTGCGTCAGCAAAAAGTGACGACGTACACCCGTCGATAATATGACTTTGGCCAACGCAAAACGCAATGCGCCGGCAATTGTATCTTTTGGCGATGAAAAAATGCGCCGAGAAAAATAAGGATGCGCTGGCGAAAAATTTTGTCGCGGGATTATGGAAAACACTTTGAGCGGCGCAAAATTGTGCCGATAAAGATTATTCTTTTAGTGGCGCAAAATTGCGCTGACAAAAGATGTGTCTTTTAGTGGCACATTTTTGCGCCGGAAAATGTGGATATTTGTAGTGGCGCATTTTTGCGCCGGTAAAGGTTGAGAGTTTTGCCGACGTAATTTTGCGTCGGTGAAAGTATTTTTTAAATAAATTTTTTGATAATATTACTAATTTTATTTTCAATATATTAACATTAATTAATAAATTTCGATTTTAATATCTTAATAATTATTTGATTTTTTAGTAATATTATTTAATTAGAAATAAAATTAAAATTAAAATTTTATAAATAAATAAAAAAATTTATAACTATTAATGTTTATTGTCTCCACTAAACATGAAAATATAAAAGCAGTTTAGCAAATTAAATCTCTAATCAATTAAACTTTAAATAAATAAATAAATAAGTTCTACAAATGTGTACTGCCCTCCTCATCATCCCCACCCCCGTGAGCATCATCGTCCTCGTTCAGATCATGTTCTGGTAAGTCGACAGTAAAACCAGGAGCCAATACACCAACCTGCTTCAACAAAGCACTGAGCAATACATCTTGACGCTGTTGACGACTCTCAAGTTTAGTCGATACTTCTTTAGGTTCTGATTTTCCAGCATAATGTCTTGAGTTTGTTGCAAAATGGTGTGTACTTCAGGTGGAAATTGCCCGGACATTTGAGAAGTTGACAAAGATGCTGCCCTCTTATAACGTGAGCGGGGTCCAAGGACATCCGTGACAATATCCATATCAGGCAAGAACTGACCGTCGACATTATCGCCGACACAAGAAGTAGCAGATCATACAAGGGTCGTACTCTGCGATACTCGATGCTCGGTCATCTCAGTCTGCACAATAAAAAGCGTGTATCTTGAATTCCAATATAACATTATTTGAAAACCTAACTTATAAATTTTTAATATAACTACATATAAAATATAACTTTATTATCTATCTGCCAACATCCTATCATTAATGATTGCAGACCAGTGATTAAAAAAGAATGTAATTAATTTTGTTCCTATATCAGGGAGCAAGTTGGCTAAAATTAATTTGGTCATGAAAATCCATATCTAAATCACAATCAGGAAAATATTGTTGATATATGTACAGTAAGAGTAGTTAATTCCATTAATAGGGCATTTACGTCTCTAAACATATACATCAACTATATTTGCATGTTTGTGATTTAGATATGGATTTTCATGAACAAAAACTAACTTAGCCCACAAGCTCCCTGATACAGGGACAACATTAGTTACATTCTTTTTTTATCTTAGTCCACAATCATTAATCATACAAATATTTGTAGATAGATTATAAAGATTTAATTGTTAAAATTTTAATTAATAATTAATAAATAATTACTAATTGACACCAACCAATATAAATTTTTAATATAATTACATATAAAATATAACTTTATTATCTATCTGCCAATATCCTATCATTAATGACTGCAGACCAGTGATTGAAAAAGAATGTAATTAATTTTGTTGTGTATCAGGGAGCAAGTGGGCTAAAGTTAATTTGGTCATGAAAATCCATATCTAAATCACAATCATGAAGATATTGTTGATATATACAGTAAGAGTAGTTAATTCCATTAATGGGGAATTTACGTCTCTAAACATATACATCAACTATATTTGCATGTTTGTGATTTAGATATGGATTTTCATGAACAAACTAACTTAGCCCACAAGCTCCCTGATACGGGGACAACATTAGTTACATTCTTTTTTTTTTATCTTAGTCCGCAATCATTAATCATAAAAATATTGGCACATAGGTTATAAAGATTTAATTGTTAAAATTTTAATTAATAATTAATAAATAATTACTATTTGACACCAACCAATTAATAATTAATATTTATTAATTATTTACTAAACTTTTTTAAAGTTAAATGATCATAAATTAGTTAAGGTTAGGAAACTTACATGTTTTGCCGTCGCTTCATCGCTAATCCACTTATCCTTCTTCTTGTGGAGGTGCTCGAATGTGTCGATCATGTTTGGAAGCTGGCCAATAGACGGGTCCTTCTAAAAAGGCAAATTATTTAAACATTGTTACCTTTATAATATTTTCGTAAATGTAAAGATATAGGTTATTATAATTTACGTGATCATAAACATGGGCAACCATGTATTTGGAACTGTGTCCTCCTGGTATGGTCATTTTTGCTCGAGCTTCTTTATTTCTCTTCGATATACGCTTCAAACAGAAAATAGTACTCATTAATCTAGATTGTAATTTTATAATTATACATTAATGTAAAAACTAAGGCATACCTGCTGAGAATCAGAAGCCCAAATATCGCATTGAATTGCCCAATCAGAAGAAGTAATCAACCCAAAAGGTTTTGACTTCGCTCTCTCGTTGTCCACCTCTCCTCCAACCTCTGCCCAGTGTTTCTTCATCGTGTGGCGCCAATCAATCAGATGCTTTTGCATTTGTCTTACCATGGCATTGTTGATTATTCGATTGTCTTGTGGATAAATGAATTTTTCCTAAAATCACAATTAAATTTGGAATTGGTTAAAATATTATGAAGATAGACAAAATCTTTAATAGTGAATTATTAAAGATTAAAAAAATTCTTACAGATAACCTATGCCGAATAACTTGGATATCAGTTGGCGGTACTTGTTCCCAAGCTAGTGTAGTTGGGGGTACGGTGTAACGCATATAACAAGCCATGGAATTGTTGAACCACTTGTCGTACGTTTGAATAACTTTTCTAGTTTGTGCATCAAACTCTACTTTCAGATGGCTAACTTTTTTGTTGGCTAGCTCCTTCTTGATATTAGCACCGTAATAAGCTCCCCTGCCCCTCTTGGAGCCACCACCAGTGTCATTACTTGGTTCGACCATTCTACATTAAAATATTCATTAGTTAACTAATTCAAATTATGTGTCTTTTGTTATAAAATTAACATTGTATTACTTATGGTCTTTCCCAACCTACCCTATTCCAACCTAGTGAATCTCTTGGAGATAGTAAGCAGTCATGTACTTCTCCACATTTTTTCAAAATATTTCTCAAACATCTTGAAAAATTGAGGAGCAGTACATGAATACATTGGCTATCCCCAAGGCATCCACTAGGTGCACGTCTATCACTTTTTATATATATATATATATATAATTAACATTTTATTACTTATTGTCTTTGCCAACCTACCTTATTCTGACCTAGTGGATCCCTTGGAGATAGTAAGCAATCATGTACTAATTCTCATTTTTTCAAGATATTTCATCAAATATCTTGAAAAAATGAGAACCAGTACATGAATATATTGATTATCCCGAAGGCATCCACTAGGTTCATGTGTACCTATATCTGATACTATCATTATTTAATGATAATAAATAAAGTTTTCATTGAATTAAATAAAAAGTTGCACATATTTGTTTAAATTACATATCACTGTCCTCATTATCACTAACTACAACATCATTACGGACACCACTATCACTATCACTATCAACTAGAACATTGTCGTCATCCTCATCATCTTCATACTCGGCCAACGTGTCGTCTTCAAATTCAACTTCATCATCGACAACATATTCATCTGAACCTTCGCCAACCAAATCATCGACGTTGTACACTTCAGTGGGATTGACATCAACCTGATCATACTAAAGATTATCAAAAATTGGAAGTTCTAAAATGAAGAAGAATTAACTTCTTGCAATATTGGTATATCATTTGTGGTCTCAGTATCATCAACATCGGAATTTGAGAAATCCCATACATTCCTTAGAATGTATTCATTAACGAGCCTCCAATCATCCCCATTTTTCACATCTCGAAGATAATACACCAAGTTCGCTTGAGATGCGAGAACGAAATGATCATCTTTATAACATTCTTCCTTCACATATACGCTCGTAAAATTGGATTGCACTTTAATTCTACTTGTATTGAACCATCTACACTTGAATAGGAGAACATTGTAATCCATCAAGTAGGACAATTCAATTACTTCTTCCAGAACTCCAGAGTAGTGCACTCCTTCCTCACTTGGCACCATTACACTGCAATTTTGTGTTTTAAGCTTCATATCACGACCATGAATCACAAATTTCACACCATTCACTATGATCCCTGGATAAGAGAACATGGTGCCGCTTGATTTGTTTGCGAGAGCATTCAATTCATTATTAACTGCAGTAGGTGATGACTCATGCAAATTGTTCACCTATCAACACTGACATTGAAAGTTAGTTTTGGATTTATTGAGTGGGGTTTCAAAAAAGAATTGACTAATATACATACTTATTCTTTGAACCAGTGAGGAAACTCAGCTTCTTGTTGAACTTCAAGATTCGAGCCCCCACGTCTTCTTAATTCATCCATATGCTCACTACAAACGGACAACAATGTTATGATTTTTTCCAGTACTCGGTATATAAACCAAACAAATTTATTGAAAAAGACTAGAAAACACACCTAAGGTACTCCTTAATTTCGGCACAACTGTTCAAGATATACCACTCAGCCTTTTGCTTTAACTGCGAATTAAGGAGCATACTTGATTTCTTACCAAATGGACGACCAACAGCCTTATAAATAGAATATTCCGGATTTGGTTAGGATTCAACATGATCTTCATTCCTCTTAGGTCGATTGAATCGAGTCTCAACCCCCCAGAGGTACATTGAGCAAAAGGTTAAGGCCTCGTTCACCACGTAAGCTTCTGCGATTGAACCTCCGGGACATGCACGATTTCTTACATACTATTTATAAACCGCCATTGAACGTTCAATGGGATACATCCACCTAAAGTGCATGGAACCGCCAAGAATTGCCTCTTTCGGAAGATGCAAAACCAAATGCACCATAATGTCGAAAAATGCTGGAGGAAATATCATTTCCAACTTGCATAAAATGGTGATAATGTCTGTCTCCATCTTCTCAAGGTCTTTCACATTCAAATTCCGTGAATAAAGTTTTTTGAAAAAACCGCACAACTCAATAATTGGCTTTCGAACTTCAGGAACCAAATACG
Source organism: Humulus lupulus (assembly GCF_963169125.1). Lineage (NCBI taxonomy): Eukaryota > Viridiplantae > Streptophyta > Magnoliopsida > Rosales > Cannabaceae > Humulus > Humulus lupulus. The sequence goes on along the minus strand of NC_084801.1, from coordinate 16,188,023 downwards.
ATCTAATTGCAGCGGGCAACAACTCCTAAAACAACACGTGACATTCGTGTGATTTCAGCCCAGTTATCTTGCCATCATTGGCATTGACATTCTTTGAAAGGTTTGCAGCAAAACTGTGCGAGAATTCAACTGACTTCACAAATTCACAGAAAACTCGACGCTCCGAGACACTGAGGGTGTAACTGGCGTGCGGTTTCTTCCACTTGTTTCCCTCTTTGCGGAGGTGGAGTTTTTCCCTAATTTTCATGTCTGCTAGATCAAGTCTTGCCTTGTCAGTGTCTTTGGATTTTCCCTCTATGTTCAATAAAGTTCCCAAGACACCGTCGCAAACATTCTTCTCAATGTGCATCACGTCCAAGTTATGCCTCAGCAATAATTCCTTCCAATAATCAAGCTCAAAAAATATGCTATTCTTCAACCAATTAAGTTCAGTCGGAGCCCTTTTGCGTTTCAAACCACCAAATTCTTTGTGTTTCCCAAGTTGTCTAATCTGCAAATTCTTTAATTTCTTCAACACATCTTCACCGAAGTAATCTTTTGGTAGTGGCCTGAGTTCCTTGTTACCGTCGAATCGTGCTCGTTTACTCCTCCATTCATGATCCATATCAAGAAACCTTCTATGGCCAATGTATGCAATTTTACTTCTAATCCCTACAGAGGGAGTTTCTTCATTGCATGTGGGGCACGCCTTGTACCCTTTTGTGCTCCACCCAGACATAATAGCATAAGCCGAGTAGTCGTTAATGGTCCACAAGATTGTTGCACGCATATTGAACAAGGTACTATTGTATGCATCTCGTGTATCGACACCATTCACCCATAACTCCTTCAACTCATCAAGCAAAGGTCTCATATAGACATCAATATCTTTTCCAGTTGAAGTTGGACCTGGAATTAGAATAGACAACATTAATGATTGTGGTTTCATGCACTTCCACGGTTCTAAGTTGTATGGGAAAAGTATCATAGGCCACATGTTGTAAGAGTTGCTCATGTTCCCAAAAGGATTGAAACCATCTGTAGCCAGCCCAAGCCTAACATTTTGAGGTTCAGCTGCGAAAGATGGGTACAACTCATCAAGGTGCTTCCACACCTTACTGTCAGCGGGGTGCCTCATCACTCCATCTTCCTTTGGCCTTTTAGAATAGTGCCATCTCATATCCTCTGCATTATATCTCGAATTGTACAACCTTTTCAATCTCGGTGTCAATGGAAAGTACCACATGACCTTATGAGCCACTTTCTTCCAGTTCCCACGATTATCTTGCCAGCGACACTCACCACAAACTGGACAGAATTCCAAATTCGTATTCTCCTTCCAAAACAGTGCACTGTCATGCTTGCAAGCATCGATGGACTCATATCCCAATCCAATACTCCGCAACTTTGCCTTCGCCTCATAGTTAGACTTAGGTAAAATTGTTCCATCAGGCATAGCGTCGACTAACAATTCCAGCAAACCATCAAAGTAATGATTGTTGCACTTGTTAATAACTTTAAGATGCATCAGCTTCACCAAGAAGTTCAACGCGGAATACTTTCGGCAACCCGGGTACAGTTCACTTGACATTTCCTTAAATAAATTGTCATACTTGTCACGATGTTGAACATCATATTGGGGAGGATCATTATAGTTTCCAGCGGGAGCATCCTCTTCAGTGTAAACATCCTCCAGGATATCCGCTATCTCATTTCTATCCTGATCTCGTACCACATTTGGTGGCGGCGACAGCGCCTCTCCATGGTAATGCCACACTTTGTAGGACTGTATGATGCCATTGTTAAATAAATGCATCAAAATTGCATTTATAGGCTGGAACTTAACATTCCCACATTTCTTGAACGGACAACGAACCAAACCTCGATCGTTCACCTAATTTTTAGCGATCTCGAAGAACTCCTTAACACCATTTCTATATTCCAGAGACCAACGATTCCTCGCACTCATCCAGCTTCTATCGCTCTCCATCTTTAAGCGAAATAATTAAGAAAATATTAATAATTGTATTAAAATGAGGGATATGATAGTCAAAATATTTCATGACTGTTTGTCTCTCTAATTATCACTAAGTGATAATAATATCTTATCTCTGGCAAAAATAATTATTTACATTTACCAAAGAAAATGTAGCTAATTATTAATTATTAGAATTTTTAAAATCATTTACTTATTTATTACTTTTATTTTAAAATTAATTTAATTATACATTAATTTCATTTTAGAATTATTTATTAAATTCTTCAATTTGTATTTGATTATTTACTTAATTAATAACAATTTTATTATATTTATATTTTACTTAATTATATTTTATTTAATCATTTATATTTTTGACTTTTTTCAATTACAAAACATCTAATATTAATGTTAAAATTAATTGTTAATTATTATGATTTGTAATTTTATTTATCTAAATTATAGTTAAAAATTAATTTTTTGATGTAATTTTTAATTATACTTAAACTTTTATTTAATTGATTATTAAACTTTTATTAATTTTACTAACCCTAACAGAATTTGGGCAGCATAACGGCTATATTTCAAACTATCCCAAAAATTTTAAAACCTACAAATGAATCACATATATAACCAGAATATTCCTAAATCATATAAAACATATATGTACATTAACAAATACATCAATTTACATATATACAAAAATTTAACCACAAAAAATCATATACCAAAACTGATTTTTTATTAATACAAAAAAATTATTAAATGCATATTTACAAACATATCACATTTAATATAAAACAATTTAAAAATATAAACGTACATTATTAATTTGATTTTTTTAAGTTCATACTTTTACTAAAAGACATATATCACAAAATACAATATAATAAATATTAACAAGCAAAAATAAACAAATACATATAAATCATTAAAATAAAAAAAATACATATTCAAATCTGTTTTTTTAATTTTACAAAAAAAATTAATAAATACAAAAAATATATATTATTAAAATAACTTTAAAATAGTTGTTATTAAGAGAAACAAATACATATAAAGCATTAAAATAAAAATTAATGTTAACGACTATATTTTTTGTAATTAATGTTAATTTTCCTAAGACTAACAAAATTTGGGCAGCATAACAACTATATTTTAAACTATCCCAAAATTTTATAAAACCTGCAAACTACACACAAAAATATACAAAATGTACAGAATATTCCCAGAGCATGCACAACATAAACCAAGATTAATAACATATATAAAAAAATTTATATCAGTAACATCAAGACAATTTATTTAGTAAATATTTATAAACAAATAATCTTTAATATAAAAAAATGAAGTATAATACAAATATACAATATAATATAATAATCTTATCTATTTTTTTAATATGCACATAAAGCATTAAAATTAAAAAAAAATACATACTCAAATCAATTTTTTTTAATTTTTTAATAAATACTAAAATCATATTTCTTTTTTTCTTTTTCATTATTGATCTCATTTTTCTAAAACTACACGAATTCCTTTGTTTTTTTAACACAAAAATATAAGTATAATACAAAATATCACACACGTACATATATATTAATCGTTCATAATTAATTAATCAATTTTCTAAAAAAAATAACATTAAATAAACATATGTACACACACATTCACATATTTAAGAATAAAATTTCTTAAACAATAAATATTAATTTAATTACCTACAAAAACTAACTCTTGGAGCTGTTCTACCTATTAACGAGAGATTGGAGCTGCTCAACCACTTTGGTGGACCTGTTTATATAGAGAGAGAGACCCATTAAAAAAATATAGAGAGAAACCGAGATAGAGAGAAAGAAAGAGAGAGGCGTTGGGATTTACTAACCTTGAGAGAGGAGTGGAACTATGTGGACGTCAACGGCAAGGCTGGAGAGTGAGAATGAGAATGAGAGAGTGAGAGGGAGAACATCGGCTGGGCTGGTCGGAGGGAAAACTAGAGAGAAGAGAAGAAGAAAGAGAGAAAAAAGAAAAGGAAGAAGAAAGGGTCGAAGAAGGGAAGAAGGGGAACAAGAGAAAATTGAAAGATTGAAAAAATGGGGAAGAAGGGTTCGGCAGCTGGGGTATATCATTATGACTTTTGCCGGCGCGTTTCGTTGTGCCTGCAAAAGTCTAAAAATGTGTCGACAAAAGTCAATCAGAAAACCTTAATCCAAAATGGTACCGTTTAAACAAGTATATCTTTTACCGATGCGTTTTAGACTTTTTCCCGCGCAACTAAACGTGCCAGCAAAAGTCTGGCCACCTACCTTCTTGAAAATGTGGATCGAGTTTAATATACACAGTTGACTTTTTTTGGCGCATTAGGTGAAATGCACCGGCAAAAGTGTCTGCTATTTAAATTACCAATTTTCATAAACCTTTGCCGGCGTATTTCACTAATTAGGCCGGTAAATGTATTTTTTACCGGCGCAATTACGAATTGCTCCAGCAAAGGCCTTATTTCTTGCAGTGTCTTATCATTCTTTTTTCTTTTTCTTAGCACTTGGGTTTTCTAATCAAATATATTTTCCCTTCTCTGCAGGTGCGTTTAGCGTTTACTTTCTTTCATGTTTTAATGGTTAATTATCATGAAATTTGATTTTTATATTAGTATCTTGATTCTCGTTTTGATGCATGCTTTGAATTTTTTAATTTGATATGTTTTTGTTTTGGGCTTAATAGATGGGAGCAATTAATCTGTGGAGTTAGGGTTCATTTTGTGTTTATTTTTCCGAATATGTTTGTAGTATGATCTATAAATGAGGTTGAACTTTCTTTGTTAGTCTTTAATGTTGTTGTTCTATTTGTATTTGATCTTTTTGGAGGTGTGTTTGAAATGTTTTTCGTTAAATATATGAAATGAAATGTGGGTTGTAGAACTCAGAGAATTAGTAGTGATGTCAAATGGGTCAAAGGATAGCATCAAAATTTGAATTCTCATTTCATATGATCAATAATATTAATCACTATGCTAGTAAATTTTGTTTTCAACTAAAAGACAACATACAGCCACCTAAGTGACCTAAAAAATAGTAAAATATAAATATTGAATAATCCACTCTAATTTATATATTTATATATATATAGCTATAATCTTGATAAAAATTAGGCATTTGTATTCCATTTGCATAATTAGACATGTATGCTATGCATCTATTAGTTTGTCTTTGCTTGTGTTGGACCACTTCTTAATGTGTTGGCTTGAATTAATTGTATTGTATTATTATTAATTGTATTCCATTTGAATAAAAGTGGTGTGATTATGAGTTTCTACCCATTTGTGGAAAGGGCCAATGCTGCTGATCATGAATTAATAGCAAGCTCAGGAATATTTGTGGAAATGGATAATGCTGCTTATTTGATACAATGAAAGACTACATTTTGAATCTCTTTGTAAGCTCTTAACAAGTTTTTCTTAAGCTATTTTTGCAACTGATGTTACTGATTAAGGTTCACTAATTGATTATCATATCTAGTTATGTGTAATAAGGATTTAAGTTTAATTTCTCTAGTTTGGTAAGTTTTACCATTAGTTCTGTGTAATATGATTCAAATGGGCAGGTTTAATTGTTGTATATCTTTTGTTCTTTTCAGTCAACTTACTATCAAATTATGCTCTGTTTTATAGAGTGATAGTAGAAAGACTATCTTTTTTGTTCCTTTTAAAAGTTGTTATATTAATGAATAATTGATTAACTTATTATACTCTCCATATGACTTTATTTATAGAGTGATAGTAGAAAGACTATCATTTTTTTTTTACTTTCGTTTATATATTTTTTCTTTGTTTTAAATAAGACTACATGCTAACATTTTCTCGTGCAATAGTGACAACTTCTTTTATTCATACATTTTTCTTTTTTGGGAGTTTCCAACTTTCATGTTTCAGCCATATTATGATTGATATTTAGTTAAATATAATTCTAATATATTTCAGTCACTACACATTGCATGTATGTATGTACGTATGTATATGGTTTATCTATGTTTTCTTTTGATTGATTTTTAGTCATTTTATTCAGCTCTCATTTTGCTCATATTTTGTGGAAAAGTTTGTAATTATTATGCAACTTATATGAGCATAGAAGAGGTTTCTCTGACACACTGGATTAGAGAGTGATAGATGCCAAGTTTTTGAACTATTACCATACTGTTTATTTGACTAAATTTTGCAGTGTATTGTTGGCTTCTATGGTGATTCTTGTTATCCCTAGTGGCCATTTAAAACTGTTTGTTAGTATGTTTTTACTTCTCTGTTTTCCTGATTTTGTTTTTGCCAGGATCATAGATTGGTTTGTGTTAGTTCAGTTCATGTTTCAAAGGGATGTTGTACTTTATGCATGCTTTATGTTTTTGAAGTAAAGTGTGCCTGCATAATAGTTTTTTTTTTTTGGTTGTTTATTCTAGGTGTCAATATCTCTATTTGTGTTTGGGTTTGGATTGTGTTAAAGGGATTGTCAATATCTCTCTTGATGTTGTAAAATAGTCTTTGATTCATAACTAGAAGGGATCCTTCTCCGACAATGATTTTGGTCCAGAATTGTTGGTTAATCAAACTTCCAAGTTTAGTACATAAAGCACACTCTGCTGCTGGTTTTTGTAGCTTAGTTTATTGTGGTGTTCTATTTGTGTTTCTCTTTTATGAGTTTCTTATGGCTTGTTGGGGTTAAAATTGATGCCCTCCAATTTACAGTTGTTATTTCGTTATAAGTTGGCATATAATAATAATAATAATAATAATAATAATAATAATATAGAATATCTAGTTATGTGGGAGAGACCTATCAAGAACATATAAAAGTCTCATGTTTCAAAGGGATGTTGTACTTTAATAAGTGCCTTTTCTTATGTCATAAATTTGCAACAAACGAAAAAAAAAAATAAGATTAAGCTCCTATGGTTATATCTATATATTATTATTATCATTGTTATTATATTATTGACATAGAAATATGTGTTTGTAGTAGATACAAGCATGTTTATATATAGTAGCACAATAAAACTTTCACTTAGCTTTGTTTAAATTTCCTAGCAAATAGGACTTAGTCTAAATACATGGTCATGTTCTTTATTTAATCTCTCAAACTACTTCAGACTAATGAATTTGCACAACCATTTATGCTCTTTATTGCTTCTTTTTTAGTAAGCCTAATCACATGTTTGCCTTGCACACATATAATATGAGTGTCATCTAGATTCTAGGCCATTGGATCTTATATATATCTTACATCATGCAGCTATGTTTATATACACACAAGCATATGTAGTGCTATTTATTGCTTCTTACATTATGCTATTATTTATATGCACAGAACCATATGTTTATGATTATATATATAAACATCTTTGACCTTGTTTGCACCACATATAGTGCCCATACATGACTTTCAGTACATATTAAAGATAAATTTAATAAGCTAACAAAGTGCACACATGAGACCTATTAAGTAATTCTTCACCATTATCAGAAAAATTAAGAGAGTGTTTGGCACCTTAATTAAAAAACTGTTTTTTGTTTTTAAAAGCTAAAAACTGTTTTTTGAAATCAAGTGGGGATGTTTGGTATTGTTTTCAGAAAACAATTTTTAAAAATAAAGTTACAAAAAATAGAAAATTTTGAGAACAAGGAAAAGTTGTTTTCTGTTGTTCTCAAATTTTCTCACTTCTTATTTTTCATTATTTTTTCTTTTAAATTATTTTATCTCATTATTTATTGCCAACTTTTAAAATATATTTCTCTTTGTAAATATATTTGTTAATTTTTTATTTAAGATTTAAAAAAAATAAAACTAAAAAATTGTTTTTAGAAAATATTAACCAAACACCTCTTGTTTTTTGAAAACTACAAAAACAATTTTCTGTTCTCATTTCTGAGAACACAATTTTGAAAACAAAAAACAGAAAACAATACCAAACAGGCCTTAAGTTGCCTATTTTATATGGTCTCTTTTGTTATTTTTGTTCCCTCTTGACAAAATTAGTTCTTGCTTAATTAATTGCTTTTACAGTATACCATAACACAAAAAAATTATTTTATTGTTTTGTATAACGGTGTGCTACTACTATCTACTACCATGTTTGACTTTAATTTAATTTTGGTGTTTAATGACCTATGTCCATTGGTTACTGTAAAACAGGTAGACTCAAGAATGAGTGCACGGTTAGTTAGAGGTCAATCCTCTCGGGGGAATTAGCCCTTTTGCTTCTCTGTTTGCAAATATATGTACATATTTATATTGGTAATATGCTGATGCATCATATACAATTTACAGTGTTTCTGTTTCTCTGATATTTTAAGTTTTTTTGTCTCCTTATAATTTTGTTAGACGAGTCCATTTGAAGTGACTGTTGTTTGTTTGTGTTCAACCATTCATTATTATCATTATTATTATTTTAGGATATCTTGTGCTATGTATTTCCCAGCATTGATTTTGATATGCATTTAATTTATGTATTTTTTATTTTTATTGCTTTATCATGAAGATATTCAGGTAATTGTGGTTGCTTTGAACATGAAAGAACGTTTTAAGGCATTCTTACTATGGAATGAAGTAACTTTGGAAAGCTCAATTATAGATTTGTATTTGTCATAACGCATTTTATTTTATACAATCTTGCAACAAAAATTTACTCCTTGCAGAACTTTGATGATGTACTTGTTCCTGCCGATCATGTGAGCCGAAGTTATACTATAACATCAAGGATCTCATTGTAATGTTTTATGTGTTTGGTTTTAATGGTATCAGGAGAGTAGATATTCTCTGCTCTTTTCAACAAAAATTTGAGACTACTTGGTTAACAATCTAAGGCCTATATTTTGCAATACTTAAAAGAATCAATGTACTATTGTTGAGACAAGCTAATGATCTTATGTTTTCTATTGTTTTCTTTTTTATTTAAAAAGGCTTTTATTTAGGCTAACAAAGAACACATTCTGAATGATAATTCTTCATTTTTATTCAACATTGTTAGTTTCGACTATTCTTTCCCTTAGTCCTTATAATAATATGATAACCATATATACCCAAAAATTAATATATAAAAGATTTTTTTACTTATTGTATCATTTAATTTTAATTTTGTATTAATCTTTTAGGTATTGATTATATTCTTTAGGTTGTGGATCAAATTAGCAAGGAGCATTGCAAAGTTAATTAACTTGATTATTAATTGCAAGAGGTACGAAAGTATGTTCTCTTAATTTTTTTTTATTAATATCATACAAATGTTAGAGGAGTTTGAATATCTTAAATATTCATTCGTAGAGAAGTAGGTTCTGAGATTAAAATTGTGTACTGCAGTGATAACGAAAGATTGAAAACTTGTGTGTCTTAGAGAAGTAGGTTCTGGAAAATTTGTTTGTGTGTTGCGGTGATATAAGGAAGAAAACTTATTGTGTGTTGTTTGAATTTTTTTACTTGGTATTGATAGATAGTTAGGTAAACTTTATATGGGAAATGATGTCAAATTTTATCTAGAATTATGTATTATCTTCTTACAAATAAATTGTGTTTGCTTGAATTGGATTGTTTTTTAGATAATCTTGAATGTATTTTGACAAAATTATTTAGTTATATGTGTTATGAATCATATAATTGTTACTCAAAAATATATTTGTACAATGTTAAGGGTGTCTTAAGTATATTAAATGAAATGGGTTTGAATTAAAGCAATAAAAAATAATTATAATGTACAGATTTATATAATAATAATTCAAGCTTATCCAAATATTAGAATAATACAAAAAATGTGTTATTGTATCTTTTACAATAACACTTGTTTATAAGCATAAAATTATGTTATGCAAACTATTTTCTATAATGCAGAAACTGTGTTATTATAAAGTGTATCATAACACTACTTTATAAGTACAAAAAAGTGTTATATAATCTATTTATAAATAGCATAATGAAATACTCATCTAACTATTAAAATAACACAACAAAAGTGTTATCGTAGGCTATACCATAACACATGTCTATAACTATGGAAAATTGTTATGCAAAGTGCTCCGATCTACTATAACACCGCTTTCCTTAACACATCAAAAAGTGTTATGGTATATATTTGATAATACTTTTTCGGTCTTATTGAAAGTATTTTTTTTTCTTGTAGTGTCTCCAAATAATATCTATTAGAACTGAGGCCTGTAGAAAGAATTCCTCAAAAGGCAGCTGCGTTGGGATGTTATGATGACATCTGAAATATGAGAACCAATATTTCCAATTCTCAATTCATGTTAATTTAGTTCTAAGGTTGTATAGATTGACAAACCATAGCCTTGCCGTCCATTGGCATTTCCAGAAAAGGTGGAACAATGACTCTTCGACTGCCTCACAGAAATGGCAACCTACAGTTCCAATATCCATGAATTGAGCTAATTTTGTTAAGGTTGGGACGGCGTCAGCGACAATTTTCCACCACAAGTGTTTGAACCATGTATGGATTTTGCGTTTCCAGATACACTCCCATTCCAATTATTTTAGTTACTCCAAATAAGGGATAGTGAATGTGGACCGAATAGATAAGTTTCCTGTAGTATCAGGAATCCACATCGAGTCATCTTCCCCATCCCCATCAGGTTGTGACACTAGTAATTATTTTGACATCCTCTTTAGAGAACCATTGTATGAGTTTTGGTTAATTCCAATCATTATTCTCAATGAACTGGATGACCTAACTAATACCATATGTTGCATCCAATATAGGGGTGGATATATGCAGTGTCATTGGCAGTCAGTTGTCAAACCAAATGGAAGTAGATTTACCATTTCCAATTCTTCTACAAAGACCTTTTTGTAATACCTTCCCATAACTAAGATTCAGCTGTCTTACTCATGTAGTTGAGGATGCTCTCATCTTTCAAGTAGTTAGCATCGATTAAGTCATGCCATATGCCTTTCTTCCCTGAAAGAGTTTCCCAATCCCTTTTTTCCATGAACGCTTCATTTATGGATTTTGAAGTTCTAAATCCAAGACCGCCTAATAACATGGGAGAGAAAAGTTTCCCCCAGGACAATGTATGGACTTTCCTCTAATGTGAAGAATCTCCCCACCAGAATGATCGTACAACTTTATGAACAAATTTTTTATTGTACTAGGCATTGGGCCTGAAGCTACAACATATGACACAAGAGATGATCCTACAACTTGCACAAGGGTAGTTCTTTCTGCCTTACAAAGTAGTTTTCTTTCCAACCTTAGACTCTTGTATTGACCCTGTTAAGGATGAAAGACAAGTCTTTGAACCTTGACCGAGAGATAAGGAGCGAGAGGCCTAGGTGAACACTGTCACTTCTCACCCTAGGTATTTGCAAAAGATAAGCTAACTCCATTCCCTTTTCATGGGGAACTCCATTAGAAAAGTAAGTCGTAGACTTGGGTTTACTAACTTTTTCTCCTAACCAAAAACAGTGAGTATCAATGCTATCCATGAAAGATTTTACTTCTTTTACAGTAGCTTTGCCAAACAAGACTATATCATTAGAAAAAAGGAGGTGGGTAATAGATGGAGCCCTTTTAGCCACTTTAATTCCATGGATTTTCTTTAGCCTTTATGCTTTTAGGAGTAAGCGATAGAGTAAATCAGTGACTATAATAAACAGAGCTAGAGACAGAGGGTCACCTTCTCTAAGGCCTCGTGTTGGGGTTATAGAGCCAGCTTTTCCCCCATCGAGGAGAGAGAACATTGATGATGAAATGCACATCCTGATCTATCTCACAAAATTTCTATGGAAGCCCCATTTAGAGAAGACCACTTGCAAGAAATTCCAATCCAATCTATTGTTGGCCTTTTCCATATCCAACTTAATATTAAAGAATCCACATTTAGAACGTTTGGATTGCATTAAATGGAGAATTGTTTGGACCACCATTGAATTATCTTGGATAACTCTCCCCTTCACAAAGGTCGACTGCATTGGAGAAATGATATTAGATAGGATGGGTCTAAGCCTGTTGGCGAGCCACTTAGAGATAATTTTTAAGGCAGCATAAAGCTATTAGCCTATAGTCATTAATAGAGTTTGACTGCTTTTTCTTGGGTAGGAGTACCAACTTAGCTTTATTCAAGGAGGTGGTAAGCTCACTGTGGATGAAAAAGTGCTTGGCCATACTTATAACATCTGCACCAATAGTTTCCTAATGGTGTCTGTAAAAAGAAGTTGGCATTCCACCAAGTCCCAGAGCCTTATCCGAATCAATACAACGAAACACTTCTGCTCTCTCCATAACTATTGGAATCTCTCTAAGCAACCTATTTTGAGTTTGAGTGATTTGTGCTAATACCATACCTTCCAGGTCTACGAGTTTGAGTGATTTGTGCTAATACCATACCAAGTGCAACCGAGAGTCCCACAAGTGCTACATAGATAAACTCGTAGAAGTGTAACTTACTTGTCACATTTACAAAGTGGTCCTCCTGCACTCTCATCGAAAGGATAAGCACATCAGGATGGTAGGCCTTGTTGAGCTCTTCTAGTTCTCGAACTGCCAGTCCACGGGCAAGACCTCGAGAGTTCCATGCAATGATTTTCCTAAGAACTTTGGAGGCTCTTTCGGGCCAGCCACCGAAGTGTTGGTAATTATTTGACCATATGCTCAGCAAAAAGCACATGGTGGTGGGCCGAGAGATTTCAAAAAAATTATTTAATCAATCTTTAAATAACTGAATCCATTAATATGCAAAACATTAATCAAAGAGAAAGAAAAATATGAGGACATACCAATTGTATAACAATCAAGAATCCTCGCTATCTTTTAGTAACTCTAACGAATATCCAATCTAAAGCAGCCTTATGAATACTCAGAGCAAGATCTTCCAAGATGTATCTCTACATCTCAAGACGTGTGTGGGCACGTAGAGTAATGGTGGAAAATTTTCCTTTTCACAAGATGTACTCAACTCATGAGATCTTAGAATATTAGGTGTGAGCTAGTTTTTCAATGATATGAAAAATATTACTATATAAAATAATTAATTAAATTCAAAATTTAAATTCAAAATTAATTATTAAATAAATAAATAAAAGAAATATCAAGATCCAATCTTGATTCTTATTACATTGATACACGCCAACTACAGTGCCAGTACTGTAGTTGGCGTGTAGCACATCCCTGATTTCAGGGATGTGTTTCAACTACTTTCTTTTAATAATTATTTATTCAAAAATAGTTAAACTTGATAACTTATCTTATCAGATTAATTAAAGAATAAATATCATTTCAAATTAAAATCCAATTTGAATGATCAAATATATTTTTTTTCACATTATTTAAATAAATAAAACTAATTAATTATCTTATTATTTAAATAGTCATTTTCGAAAAATGCTATTTTATTTAAAAAATAATTTTTGAAAATTCCTTTAATTAAAATACCAATTTTGAAAATTAATATACTAATTAAATATTTTGTCTCACTTACATATTTGACCCTGAAGAACAAATTTCTTATAAATATGCATTTTCCATGATTTTTTCCTATTTCAAATCTTACATTGAATAGTGTTGATAGAGCCATCTCAGGGACCTATGGACCTGTAATATCAAGTTCCAATACATTTAGATAAACTCTTTAATATAATGACCTTAATTTATTAATCTCAATATTATTACACTAAAAATATGAGACTGCACTCTTGTATTTATAGACATTTATTTATTGAGTTTTTTTATATATAAAAAGTGTCTATTGATTTAATCATTACATACAATTTAATCCTCTTTTAATGGTTCATAGTTTAAGTAGGAATTAATTACTATTTAACATCTTTAATTATATATTGTTTCCTTAAGTACCATTAACTTTACTAGTGAAGGTTAATTCATAAATTGATTTATGAATTTGAGCTCAATAACCTTTCAGTTCCAAAAGTTAACCCTTAAGAGAACCACCATTCAATTTGTCTCGGAAAGGTATAGATTTCATATATGTATATTATGTCCCCAACCATTTACATCAATGAGTTCCCAAAACAAAAAATTTCAACCTGATAATTTTTTATTTTCTAAAGCACCCTAATATATTACTTTATAAAAATGTCGCTTAACTCATAGATTATAGAAAAATACCACTTAAAGGATAAACTTAGGGGGGCCTTGATAAAACAATCAAGTTTGGGCCCAATAGTAAAAAATAAAAACAAAGTATTTCGTATGCAATGTCGAAAAATGAAATAAACGTTTAAGTCCCACTGTTGTAATTAAAACTAAAAATTCATAACATAGTTTATTTCAAACTCGACGCTCGTATTGATCGTTTGTTCGTTCATAGGAAACCCCCATGCCATACATACTTGGACGTCAGAACTCCCCACATCACAGCGTGTGCCAAAGAGAAACCCTATTGTTTACCTAAAATGGTGAAAGTAAGGGGTGAGCTAAAAGCCCAGTAAGGAAATACAACAATACAACGATATCAAAGAAAACACAAAAAAGACATGTATAATAAAACACGGTAGTGCATAACATCATCATACTCATATTTCATAATCATGAATGAAGTCGTACTCATACATCATAAACATACTCTTTGTGATCATGTCACCTCTATTGTCCATGTCACATATTGAGGTAACCAGTATAACATGCCCTGGTAAAACCTTCTCTATGAGGTAAACAGGATCTCAGGTCCTTGAACAACCTCGGCGCGTCCGCCGTTTGAGTTACGTCATAATTGCCTAACTTTATTAAAATACTAGCTTTAATAATAGATGAAAAGATTTCATAACTTTGTTTGAAAACACGGTGAGAATTAATTGGAAATACATGCAGAGTTTGGATCCAATGTTCAAAACAAAAGAGAGTTTTATGCAGTCCTAAAATAACTAAAATACACCCCACTGATAAATTAACATAAGAAAGACTCTAAAGCACTACGGTGTTCCAGATCATTTCTTTGTTCATTGGCTCCCTGCAGCATACCTACATACTTATGGAAAACCAACTCAGCTCACCATGCATGCCAAATAAGTCTATCTATTTTCTACCTGTAAGGGGGAAAAGTAAGGGGTGAACTAAAAGTGCAGTAAGGAATTACAAACAAGACATACAACATATCACATACATTCTTAACATACTTTTCTTATAGCAAACACTATCAACATAAGTCATAATCGTGCATCATAAAATCGTAATCATAACTATAAGATCATTTACAACATGAGCATAAACATTTAACATAATATCATAAGCAACATAATCATATGCATACAACATAAGATCATGGCTTCTCTATTGTCCAATGATCACATGTGACTCCCTTTTGGTCACCTCCATGGCACCCTTTTGGCCAGAATCTTAGGCATGTCTGCCTTTAATAATGCTGGAACACTAGGTTAAGCAAACACAAAAAAATCCATACATATCCATAACTAGAGTCCATTCAGAACAAAGCAAAAATCTAGCTAACTTCCTTATACCTCAGGCCCAAGCACAAAATATTAGTAGGATAACTTCACAACAAGCCTAGAATAACAATCAAACACTCGTCTTAATATCATGTAAAACCACACATGAACATTTCAAGCACATCCCACATGTGCATAGGCCATGCACACATGGCACCTATCTCATACAGTTGCACCACAATTTTAATTCTAGTAACAATTTGTACATCAAATCATGCTTTAAAGTCTCACATAAAATCATGCTTGCAAGTCTCATATAAAATCACAAAAATAATGTCATTTACTCATCAATCCTCAATCATCTTAAACTTAGACTTAATCAACTTGAATATAATAGTGCGTAAAAATGTACTTGCATGTAACAAACACACGTGTGACCATTCTTGAAAACTATGCCAAAGTTTATGATATCATATACTTGTTTCTTAACAATTTTACAAAAATCCAGAAAGTATTATTAACACTTAACTAATTACCTATTAATTTTCCTAGCATGCTTGCTACATTTTTGACATCTTAAAACCATTGGAAATCATGTATCAAGACTTAATCCAAAAAATCAAAACCAAAACTCACAAACTAATCATGGCCTAAATCAACAATAGGCAAAATGATACCAAACTTTAATCCAAACATATATACCAACTTGCTTAATATTCATAATTATAAATAAAATATCATCATGGCACAAAAACCACCCTTAGATACACGTGCTTTCTAATCTAATAAACCTAAAAAAAAAATAGCATGTCATTCATTTATTTGCTTTTATCTTTTAAGCATATAAGTTCACATAAAATCATTGGTTTTCTTAATGAAATGAAAGAACGAAATATAAGAAACTAATCATTTTCATCTTTAACATATATCATAAAATTATAGCATCAAACTCACTCCTAGTTTACTCATGCTTGCTAAATAAATATATAATCATTAAAATTCAGCAAGTACCATAGAATTATAAATTGACCAATAAAACATTAATAATATTCCAACAATACATGGTTAGGTTTAACATGATTTCTAACATCTTATGCAAGCCCTTAATAATCCTTAATCTTATTTACGCATTTAGAACAATAACACCATGAAATATAGCTTAGGCCGAAATAAACATAGAACTTAACAACCAAGTTTACCACAAAATCACATCATGCTTCTTTATTGAAATCATCAAGACAAGAATCATAGTTCAACATGCTCATAAAATAAATAATAATACACAAACCTATCATGCTTTTCTATTAGTTTTAGTACATAATTATTCATCATGCCTTGAATCAATTTAAAATAGATACCTAGGCCTAAAACAATGTCATGGCTGAAACTCATAGAGCTCACAAAATTTTTTTTGATTAATCAAGCAACTCTATCATGCTCTCTAATGTATGAAAATTCAACGCAATAATGATTCATCCAAAACAAATCCAAAAACCCTTTAAACAATGTAGTGGTCGAAACCTATGCACCAAAATCAATAAAACAGTTCAACAACATAGATCATGACATCCTAGCATGCATTCTGCTTCGTAAACAATTCATAGAAATAAGTTAGAACAATCAAAACAAATTCCATAACCCATTTACCATGCTAGCCGAAATCCTAAAGACCCATTTCGCAAAATCATCATTTCATATATGCTTGCATTAGAACCTTTAATCAACAAGACACAAAACAATTCGAACTAAGTTCCAAAATTCCACAAAATAAGGCAGCCAAAACATTATAACCATTTCCTAAACCAAAAGTTTAACAACACAAAACAACAAAGACAAACTATCATTCTTCTAGTACCAAAACCAAAAGTTGTAAGTCCTTACTTTGATTTGCTCGATGGTGACCGAACCCTAAGCTTGTGTCCCTCTAGGATATGTCTCCAATACCCAAACCTTGATCATCAAAACATGTACTATTCTAAATTAGAAAAGGAAGGAAGAAAATAGAATCCAAACTACAAATTAAGCCTTACCACCTTAGACCTTAATCTTTTGCTCTTCTTCATTTCTCTCGCACCAAAGCTTTGCCTTTTCCCTTTTCTTCTTGTAATTTTAGAGAATAATATTTTATTATTATTTCATGAATAGCTTAATGGCTTATATAGATTACAATACATCAACAACTCAGAAATATATTCTCCTAAAAAAATAGGACCTAACTAACAACTCTCCTAGGTATAACATAACAAACTATGACTTAGTAAAATATCAAACATACCCAACTTGTGTACAAGAAATTCAAACGTTGGTCTAAATAAATGTTTGGTTAAAATATTTGCTGTTTGATCTTCAGATTTCACAAATGGGATACAAATGACTCCCATTTCCAAGTTTTCTTTTATATAATGTCTATCAACTTTCACATGCTTGGTTTTGTCGTGTTGCACTGGATTATGTGCAGTGCTTATGGCAGCCTTGCTATCACAAAATAACTTCATTGGTAGACTAAGTGGTCGTTTCAGCTCCTTAAGAACCCGTTTTATCCAAAAAAAATTCTCAAACTCCATTAGCCATAGCTCTATACTCAGCCTCTGCACTACTTCTAGCAATTACACTTTGCTTCTTACTTCTCCAAGTCACCAAATTTCCCTACACATAAGTGCAATATCCAGAAGTAGATTTCCTATCTGTAATAAAGCATGCCCAGTCAGCATCAATAAATGCTTCAATACTTCCGTTGTCTCCCTTTTTAAAAAGAAGTCCTATACCAGGACTACTCATTAGACATCTCAAAATACGATAAGCAGCTTCAAGATGCTCTTTATAAGGACCATGCATCAACTGACTAACCATACTTACCGCAAATGCAATATTAGGACGAGTATGAGATAGATAGATAAGCCTTCCAACTAACAGTCAGTATTGTTGCACATCCACCAGTCTCCCTTTCCGAATATCACCAAGCTTCTTATTTGAATCAGTAGGAGTATCCATAGGACAACACTCACTCATTCCTATTTCTTTAAGTAGATCAAGAATGTATTTTCGTTGAGAAATGACAATCCCTTGCTTGGATGGTGAAACTTCCATAGCCAAGAAATACTTCATCTCACCAAGATCCTTGATTTCAAATTCTTTAGAGATCTTATTTTTCATTGTCTCTAATTCATCTAGATCTCACCTGTAAGAAGTATATCATCAACATAAACAATTAAGACTGCAACCTTTCCATTGTCAGAGTGTCGAGTGAATAAAGTATGATCAGATTGTGCCTGTGTATAGCCTTGTTTCTTCACCACTTGAGTGAATCTTTCAAACCAAGCTCGTGGTGATTGTTTCAGGCCATAAAGTGCCTTTTCCAACCTGCAAACCTTATCTTCAAATTCATGTTCGAAACCAGGTGGTGGAAGCATATATACCTCTTCTTCCAATCTTCCATTTAAGAAAGCATTCTTCACATCAAACTGTCTCAGGAGCCAATCTAAATTAGCTGCAATAAACAAAAAAATTCGAACAGTGTTAAGTTCAGCTACTAGAGCAAACATCTCAGTATAATCAATACCATAGGTTTGTGTAAACCCCTTGGCCACCAGTCGAGCTTTGCACCTTTCTAGAGTGCCATCTCCATTAAACTTGGGTGTAAAAACCCACTTACAACCAACTACTAGAGAGCCCTTGGGAAGATCTTCAAGTCTCCATGTTTGATTTTTCTCCAAGGCACTCATCTCCTCGAGAACAGCCTTCTTCCACTCTGGAACATTTAGAGCTTCTTGTATTTTGAAATATTTGTGGTGAAAGTAACAAATGAAGATGAGAGTTTTGAGTTAGAGACAACAAGAGACATAGGATATTTGACACATGAACGTTTGCCCTTTCTAATAGCTATTGGCAGATTAGTCTCAGGACCAGAATTCGAAGGAAAATGGCTAGAAGAAATACCTGTTTCAACTTCCAAACGTGGTTCAAATTCTTGGTGTGGCAGGGATGTTGTAACTTCAGTTCTTTGATGAGGAAATCTTCGTGTATAAACATGCTCGAACCTATTTCTTTTATGCTCATTGAATTCTGCTTGTTGATGAGATTCATTTAGAACACTTTCTGCTGGAACAATATTTTCAACCTGATTTCCTTGTTCATTTATTCCAGAATTTTTGCTCATTTCAACTTAATTTTGCCTCATATTAATCATTCCAACTTGCCTAATATTATTATCATTCTCTAAAGCCTAGAACATCTAGGTCTAACGTAGAATTATAAAATATATTTTTGACAATGTTCCTGAGATTGTGACAAGGATTACTACTTCTTATTATTCCAAAACCATATATTGAACTTCTTTATTCTCCCCCTTAAGATGAGTATTAAAAAACAATGTATTTTTAAAAAAATTAACATCCATAGTAACAAATGTTTTCTTTAAAGTAGGATCAAAACATTTGTACCCTTTTTTATTCGGAGCAATTCCAAGAAAGACACATTTTTTTGCTTTTGGATCGAGTTTACTTGCATTTTTTAGCAGACTTTTTATAAAAACAGTACAACCAAAGATTTTGATAGGCATTTCATAAAACAAATGAGAATCAGGAAAACATTTTTAAAGAACAAATATTGGTGTTTTAAATTTTAAAAATTTAGAGGAAGTCTGTTCATTAAATAAGTTGCATGTAAGATAGCATCACCCCAAAGATATTTAGGAACATTATTTAAAAAAAGTAAAGCACGACTTATCTTAAGAAGATGCCTATTCTTCCTCTCGGCAATACCGTTTTGTTGAGGAGTGTCATTACAAGAACTTTGTTGCACAATTCCTTTTTCTGCAAAGAAAGTACCAAAAACTTGTGCAAAATATTCACGTCCATTATCACTTCGTAAAATTTGAATACTCGTATGAAACTGGTTTTGAATCATGTTATAAAATTTTTTTAAAACACTTTCAACTTCTGATTTTTCTTTTAGCAAATAAACCCATGTTACCCTAGTATGATCATCAATAAAGGTAATAAACCAGCACTTACTATTGCAAGTAAAGACTCTGGATGGTCCCCAAAGATCACTGTGCATCCATGCAAAATATTTTGAAGGTATATAAGCACGTGGAGGAGGATATGTACTCCGATGATGTTTAAACAAAACACATATTTCACATTGAAAAGAAGAGGGATTTTTATTGCGAAATAAAACTGGAAATAAATGTTTAAAATAATGAAAATTTGCATGTCCTAGTCGAAAAAGCCATAAATAAATCTCATCATCTGTAATATCAGAAGCAACTTGCAGGCAAGAATGTTCTTGTGCCTCTTTATTCATGAATGTTCCCTCATCTAGAATGTAAAGACCACCACACTCCCTAGCACTGCCAATCATTGTCCTCAAGATCAGATTCTGAAATAGACAATGAGAGGAAACAAATTGGGCAGTACAATTTAGAGTGAGAGTTAATTTACTAATCGAAATGAGATTGCAAGATAATTTTGGAACATGAAGAACATTAGACAAAGTTAAATTATTGGAGAGTTTGACATCTCCTATACCCGAAATAGGAGAAAAAGATCCATCTGCTATACGAATATTTTTATTCCTTGCAGAAGGCTTATATGACAGAAAAAAAACTAGAAAAATTGGTCATATGATCTGAAGCTCCTGAATCAATGATCTAGGTAGTCTTAGGCTGAATACAAACAAAAGAGGACAAGTTATTAGAATTACCATGCTGCACCAAGGAACATGAGGGCTTATCAGAGTTGGAATTTAGCAATTTCAACAGTTTCTCTATTTGTTCCTTTGTGAAAGGAGACTGTCCTGAATTGATGCTGGGCTCTGAAGACGAATCAACCATAGATTGTAAAGCTCTTTCTAGGCAGTTTGGCTTCCATCCAAGCAGCTTCCCATGTATCTTCCAACATGTCTCACGTGTATGCCAATATTTTTTGCAAAAATCACACCATGGTTTCTTTTTCTTGTCATTGTTTGACTCGTTTCCTTTGACAAACAAAGCAGAAGTGTCATTATTTAAAATATAATTTCACTCGCTGCTGGACATTACCTTATTGCGAATTTCCTCAACTCGAATTTAAGAAAAAACCTCTCGGAATGAGGGTAAAGGGCGGTGGCCAAGGATCCTGCTCTTCACCTCTTCCATGGTTTGATTAATACCAACGAGGAGCATGAAGACACTATCATATTCTTCACGTTTCTTGTGCTGGAGCAAATCTGCTTGACTCTCCCAAACATCATCATTATATTGGTCCAGCTCTTGCCACCATTCCACCATCTCATTATAGTAGCTTGTGACATCTCGCTGCCCTTGTTTGGATTGCCATAGTCGAGTTATTAATTCAAAAATCTTAGAAGAATTCTCTAGGTCAAAATAAGTATCACGAATTGAATCCCATACCTCCTTAGTTTTTGTCATAAACATATGAGGTTTCGCGATTGAGGTGTCCATGGAATTCAGCAACCATGTTGTGACAAGTGAGTTTTCTGATCGCCATTGTCCATATCCAGCATCTTCCACCTTTGGTTGCTTCTTCTTTCCTGTCAAAAATCTCAGTTTTCCACGACCATCAATTGCAAGTTTCACAAACTGCGACCATTCAAGGTAGTTCTGCCTATTCAGTCTATGCATAGTGATTTGCATAGATGAATGGATAGTATCGACGGTAGATGGTTGTGAACCAGGTGTGGCAGCAGCATGTTTTTGGACTGAGGTAGGATTGGAAGTATCGACCATTTGGAGAAGAGGAAGGAAAATGAAAAAGTTAAAATGAAATTTTTTTTTCTGGTCAGAAGCGGTTTTTTTTCTCTGGTATGGTTCTAAACCAGCTCTGATACCATGTAATTTTAGAGAACAATATTTTATTATTATTTCATGAATAGCCGGATGGCTTATATAGATTACAATACATTAACAACTCAGAAATATATTCTCCTAAAAAATAGGACCTAACTAACAACTCTCCTAGGTATAACATAACAACCTATGACTCAGTAAAATATATTTCTTTTATACGGTAATTTACACTTCTCTTTTGATTTGGCAGCCACCAAAGGGTTTTCTAAAGCTCCTATGTTCTTCTATTTATAATATCCTAGAGACCTAAACCTAAGGAAAGAAACCAAGTGTGAAAGCTCTGATCCTATCCCACCAAATATGCTTCAATCCCACCAATTCCTCTCCTTACACCTCACCTAAACTCTTTCCCAATGTAAACACAATCTAAAGGTAAGCATTGTCATCTTATCCCAAAAGATGACTACCCATTTCCTTTTTCCTATTAATTTCTTAATAAAAAAACAATTATCTACACATACAGACACATACAAATAAAAAAAATGTAACATATTCTAATCACATAATTTTCCACACTAAAATGTACATTAATAATAAACAAATAAGTTACACAATTATGCCAAATAAATAACTTAAATCCAAATTCATATAAAATAAAAAATTCAAATTATTTTCTAATAAACAAACAATTAAATAAAACATAACATATAAAATAAAATAAAAAAATTGGATCGCTACACTTTGACAAACCATAACGAGTGAATCAAAGAACTCATATGACATAAGCAGGAGTACATAATAACTTCAAGATTATGATCAATTTTTATATGATCGTCTAATTGATATATTTAATTAATACTTATAAAGTAAACTGTATTATTAAGTATTAATGAGATATCGGGTCTCGTTCAGTTATAACCACTTTATACAAAGTACCTCCACTAAGATTTCCTACTATATCAACAATCTGGATCTAGATTATATGTATTCATAATACTACTGAACCGTACTTTTAGAATTTAATCCAAACATTCCATATAACTTTGTCTTATTGCAAACTGTTTAAATTCTTCTCCTACAATCTTCATCCTCTCATACCAATATAAGATTGTAGTCACAATAATGAATTTGGGAATTTTCTGATATTCATATAATATTATTCTAATAAGGCATGACTTATCAAGATATCTGTGCCAATACGGCATTAAAAAGGATTAGAGAGACAAATGATACAGTAGATGTGCTAGAACGAATCACTCAAAGATTGGTTAGATTTCACAAGGAGATAGCTCACTTTCAAATCAGTAGGCAAATTATGCTGAGAGCCATGGATCAATATGTCCTAGTAATTAGGCTTTTCAGAGATATGTCTTTTGTAGTTTCAAAATTGAAAGAATTATGGAAAGCTCTAGATAATGAGGATAACTTACCGGTAGCCACTAGATATTATTTTCTTATACCTAATTTTACCTATAGGTTTGAGATTCGATTCACTAATGAACAAAAGAATAATATCCTAATAAATATTTCCCATAGTAGATTCGAGGCTTATGATAATGATGATTATGAGGAAATAACTGATGATATTTTAGATGAAGGATCAGATGCAGAAGATCCTGATTTTTAGAAGTTTTTTTAACTATTAGTATTATTGCTTTATTTATTTTGAATTATTATTGTAATAAGTGAAAAAAATTTCCAAATGAATAAATTTATTATTATTATTGAATGGTATGTTGAAATTTGAATAATTTTTTAAATCATAATTAATTTAAATAAATTCAACAAATAATACTAAGTTTGGTGAGGGTGGATACAAATCAATGGATCGGGATCTGTATTGAGAGTTTAGGGGGCCATAGTAGTGGGAATGATTTTACTGATCCCAGCCCTCCCTCAATATGGTTAACTTCGAAATAGCAACAAGTTTCGAGCCTGAGAATTAAGTCATATAGGGTGATTAGAAATAGACTTAGGAAGTAATAAAGATGGCTCAATAGTCAAAGTATAGAAACACACCCTAATTTATAAAGATGGCTTACATAAATTTTCATAAGAAATCATAACTGGTAGGTCTTAGTTATGTTTGCTTAGACTAAGTGTTTGCCTTAGAAACTATTAGGGTAAGTTCTAACATGTTTCTCTCAACTGTTAGAACTTTGCTGAAGATGTCGCTCTAAAGATCTGTACACACCACCGACAATGCCCCCAGCACCACCAACAAGATACTCGAGACCCCTTCAGTCTGAAGAAGGGGAAGACATGCTTCCACTACTACTACTAATAGGAACACACCACCTCTAGTTGACAACAACACTGAAGTTATCCGGTTACAATGACAAGTAGAAGAACTACAACAGCAACAACGAAAACCTCAGCCGCAGCCTCAGTCAGCGGCTCAAGCAACCTAGCCAGAGCAAAATGGAGGATATCCAATTGGAGGATATCTGTACAGGGGATGGCCGATGGAAAATTTCGCACCCTATCCATCTTAGTACATGGAGCCAGTCTACGAGCGTTTCCGAAAGAAGCATGCTCCGAATTTTGAGGGGATAACCGACCCTTTTGAGGCTGAGTAGTGGCTCGGGAATGTAGAGCCAATTTTGACGCACATGAACCTCGACAACGTGGATCGCATATCCTGCGTGTCATCTCTACTGAAAAAGGATTATAGAATCTGAATATTTGAAGTGCATCCTCCATGGATATATGAAGCGCATCGTCAAACCATTCCAACAGTTCAGGGGCTTCCACCGCTTGACTTCCCATAGTGTGAAAGTAGTAATGGAAAAAACCGAACTTCGACTTGAAAAAACCGGTTGTAAAAAAGACTTGAAACAATACTTTGAGAGACAAGTTAATATTAAGGAAGGAAATGTCTACTCTGGACTAACTAGAATGTTCGTGGAGATCAATTAATATATAGAAAGAAACTTGGTTAAGACAACCATTTAATCTTTATTTGATATAACTTTCTTGGGTTTAAATATGTTATTTCAACACGAGCTTATATATTTTGATTCCATAAACATGTTAAATAGGTCAAGGACTCATCAAGTTATCTATTTTCCATACCTATGGGGCCTGTTACATCTAATATTTGGAAATATAGAAAATAGAGTTTGAAAAGAGGAAAAAATAATATTCTATACTAGAAAGAGTACAAAGACAGCTAATATATAGCTAGCTTTTGACTGTAACAGTATTGTACAACAATTCCAAAAAAAGAACTAACAACCTTTAGATAACAATAACTAATTAACCACTGAATATAACCACTCTTAATAATCCCCCTCAAGATGGAGTGTACATATTTTTAACACCCATCTTGGAAAGAAGTTGATGAAAAACAATAGGAAAGAGAGCTTTAGTTAACATATCAGCAAGGTTGTTTTTGGAATCAACATGAATCATCTTCAAGGTGCCATGTTGAACCTTATCACGAACAATGTGACAATCAATGTCGACATGCTTAGTGTGCTCATGAAAATGAAGTTTTCTAAAATGTGAATAGCAGCATTGTTGTCACACAAAAGTATCGTTGGTTTGTTGTGTACAATGTCAAAGTCTTTGAGTATAGCTAGCAACCAAGTTATCTCACAAGCAGTGTTGGCCATGGCGCAATATTCTGCTTCAGCAGAGGATCTAGACACAGTGGCTTGCTTTTTAGACTTCTAAGAAACCAAGGAAGGACCTAAGAACACACAGTAGTCAGAAACGGACATGTGAGTGTCTATGCAAATACCCCATTCTGCGTCAGTAAAGGCAGTCACTGTGAGTGCTTTAGAGATGTTTCAAGGAGAAGAAGAGACAAAGAATAGGCCTTGCCCTGGTGTGGCTTTGAAATACGGGAGAATGCAATAAGTAGCTTGAAGATGGGGTGTTCTTGGAGATGAAAGAAACTGGCTGAGATGGTTGACATCATAGCAAATATCTGGGCGAGTTATGGTGAGATAAATTAGCTTGCTAATGAGACTCGATAGGCAGTAGGAACCTCAACTGGGTCACCCATATCTTTGCTTAGTTTGACATTTGGTTCCATAGATGTATAGCATCCTTGGCACCTAAATATCCTATATCAAAAAGAATTTGTAAAGTAAAAGGGAATTGGGAAACAGAGATTCCATTTTTGTTTCTTCCTATTTCAAGGCCTAAAAAAATCTGATTGGACCCATGTCTTTTTTATTTTGAACTTGCTATCTAAGAATATTTTAAATTTTTGGACAGCTTGATCATTATTACTTGTAATCACAATATTATCAACATATATAAGAATTGTTAAGAAAACACCTAATGTGGAGCATGTGAACAAGGTATTGTAAGAATGTGATTGCTGAAAGCCTTCTTGAATGAGGGTATGGCTGAGTTTTGCATACCATTGTCGCGATGCTTGCTTCAAACCATAAAGACTCTTTTACAATTTAAAAAATGTATTAGGAGGTAAAGACCCTTTATGTGTGTATCCTTGAGGAATTCGCATGTAAATTGTTTCCTCCAAGTCACCATGCAAGAATGCGTTGTTAATATCCAACTGATGCATGGTCCAATTATGTGTGGTTGCAAGAGCAAGCATTAGTTTGAAAGTATTAAAGTTAGCAACAGGTGCATAAGTGTCTAAATAGTCTATACCAGGAATTTGAGCATAACTCTTTGTCACTAAACGTGCTTTGTACCGATTAATAGTACCATTTGAAAGATACTTTATTTTATATATCCATTTTCTACCTAATTTATGACAGCCATGAGGTAGTGAAATGATGTCCCATGTGTGATTGGATTTGTGGGCATTGAGCTCTTGTGTCATGGCTTGCTACCAATTAGTTAGTTTAGAGGCTTGAGAAAAACTTGTAGGCTCAGGAATGGCATTAGCAGCTCGAATAGCAGCCCAAAAAAAGGTGTGCATTATTGATATGATAAGTAATTGACAATGGGATGAGCTGTGGAAGAGCTTACAGTGTTATACATAAAGAGATAGTCAGATAGATGGGAAGGTTGATTGATTGAGCGACCTACCCTTTTGGTGTGGTGGGTGTCATCAGGCCGAGAATCAACAACAAAAGCTTGAAAATCTGCATTGCAAAATTGTTGATGATCATTAGGCCGAGGAATAGTTGGTACATCATTATCACCTGTAGATACTTGAAAATTTGTCAAAGATTAAAAACAAGGTAAGATAGTGTTAGGAAAAAGTTCACCAGTCAAATTGGACTGATTATTATCCTTGAAAGGAAATATATTTTTGTGTAATATTACACCACGATATTGGAAAATTTGATTTGTGTGAAGGTCAATTAAGGTATAAGCTTTCATGCCTTCGGGATATCCAATGAATACACAAGCACGAGATCGTGGTGTGAATTTGTGTCTTTGACCAATTAAGGTTGAAGCATATGCTAAACAACCAAAGACTTTTAAGTTGTCATAAGAGGGCATTTTTTTGTAAAGTAATTCAAAGGCACTCTTGTTTTTCAACAACTTAGAAGGTGTGCGATTGAGTAAATAAACAATTGTCTTGACTAGAGCTGTAAATACGGGCCGGGCTTTTGAGCACGGCACGAAACCGGCACGAAAAAATATGGGCTTGGGCCAGGCACGGCACGAAAAAATATGGGCTCGGGCCAGGCACGGCACGACACGGGCTTAACACGGCACGGCACGACAAGCCCGAAGGCACGACACGAAAGCACGAACAAACTAGCCCGAAAGCACGACACGATAAAAAACCCGATATTTTGACATTAATAATCATAATAAATTTTTATTTGTCAATAATTAATAAATTAAAATGATAATATATGTCTTATTTTTTTTCAATGTTTATATTTTTATAATTATATTAATTTATTTTAAGATTTGTTAGATAAATTTTTAGCATTTATTAGGAGGTATTAAAGTTCTAATAATTATCTTTGATATAATTTTGTGTAAAATATTGTTAAAAAGTATATAGAAATATCTAAAATTATAATTTAAACAAAGAAATGTATTTGGTTTGGTGGTAAGTCCATTGATGGTGAAAGAGGAGGTGGAGGGTTCAATTCTCCATCCTCACATTTTTTGGCAAAAAAAAAGTGGGCCCAAATTTGGGCCCGAATATAGAAAGTGGGCCGGCCCGAATAAGGAAAGTGGGCCGGCCCGACTTGGGCCCGGCACGAGCACGGCACGACATGGGCCGGGCCCATGGGCCGTGCTGGGCCTACTCTTTCAAAAATGGGCCGGCACGAGCACGGCACGAATTGAATATGGGTCGGGCCCGGCCCGTCCCGAATTTACCGGAGGCACGAAAAATGTGGGCCGGGCGGCCCACATTTACAGCTCTAGTCTTGACAAAGAAACTCCATAAAACCAAAGGAAGATTATATTGAAGAGAAAGAGATCTAGTAATGTTTAAAATATGTTGGTGTTTTTGTTCCACAACAACGTTTTGTTGAGGAGTGTCAACACAAGAGTGATAATGTTTGATACCTTTAGTAGCATAGAATGAAGTTAGATTAAGTTAATTGACATTGTCAGATCATACCGTCTTAATGTTTGTGGAAAATTGATTTGTGACTAAAGGAAAAAAAATGGTATGATGGTACCAACATCATATTTTCATTTTAATACGAATATCCAGGTAAATCGGGTACAATCATAAACAATAGTTAAGAAATCTTTGTAACCTCCAATGCTAATAATATGAAATGGACCCCAAATATCTAAATGTATGAGATCAAAAGGATTTTGAGAAAAATTATTATGAACTGTTAACTTTGAAGCAATAAAGCAAATCTTGTTATAGAAAGCATGATGAGTTGCTCCACTATCAAGGATCCAAAGGATCGATGATGATGAATCTTTGTTACCAGAAAAATTGGAGGTAGTTTCTAAGTTGTAGCAATGGGAGGAGCTCTTCTTTGAAGCTATTGAGAAAGTAGAGACATTAATTCTTCACACTAAGTTGTGAATGTAGTAGATGAACTAGAATCTAAGCAAGTAGAGGGTTCTTTGGATGTCACAACATTGTGAATGGTTGGATGAGAAGATGATTGAGCCTTTCTTTTGTCTCCATATCCTGGTGGAAAGCCGTGTAAGAAAAAACATTTGTCAACTAAATGAACAGGTTTGAGACAATGGGAGAAAGTGGGTCGAGGCCTTTTGTTTATTGATGGTTATGTGGTATTCAAGGAAGTTGGAGTGGACGGTGGACTAGTTTTGGGTGTAGAAGGAGTAGCTGCAGTGATGGCAGTGGTAGATGAAGAGCCTAAGGTTCTTTGCCTTTCTTCTTGTATGACCATAGAGAACACAGTGTTGAGAAAAGGCAGAGGTTCAGTAATGAGGATCTGAGCCCTAATGGGGTGAAAATATTCATTGAGTCTAGTGAGGAATTTAAGGACATGCTCTTGATTATGGTAATCCAGATTCTTTTTAGAAGCTCCAAAGTGAATTCAGTAAGTTGTTGAAACTCGTTCAGTTCATCCCAAAGTGCTTTAAGCATGGTAAAGTATGTGGTAACATCATTAACACCTTGGTGATGAGAGGTAATATGTTGTCGAATTTGAAAGAATCGGGGGCCATTTCCATGATTGAATTATTCACTTAAGTCTCTCCACGTTGTAGCGGCGGTATCTCGGTACATGATGCTCTCTACAATGGGTTTTGAAATAGAGTGAAGAATCCATGACAAAACCATATTGATGCAGTGTGACCAAGTAGAGAAGAGAGAGCCTTCAAAAGATGGGCAAATCACAGAACCATCAATGAAGGACATGTTGTTCTTGGCTGCAAGGGAAACATGGACTCCACATTTCCAAGATTGATAGTTAAGGCCAGTAAGAATTGAAGAAGTTATAATCTGACATGGCTGATCTTCAGTGCCCGAATAGAAAGGACTTGAAGAGTCTTCGTGGATAGGTCGTTCACGTTGATGCATAGCTTGAGACCGGTTGCAGCAAAATCACCATGGACATGAGCATCACAAGAAGGAGGAAGAACACGCGAGTGAGAAGTGGGAGGGAGACCAGAATCTTGGATAGGGGAATATTGAGCTTATCGCGTTTGTTGGGTGAGAGGAACACCAGAAGAACTTGGTCCTTGGATTGGATCGACATCATGAGGAAGGGAGCTGCAGGTTCTTGGTCTTGCCATTGAAGAAATTAGGGTTTCTCTTATACTATATTAGGAAATATATAAAACAAAGTTTGAAAAGAAGACAAAAATAATATTCTATATTGGAAAGAGTACAAAGACAGTTAATATATAGCTGGCCTTTGACTATAACGATATTACACAATAGTTCCACAAAAAGAGCTAACAACCTTTAGATAAACATGACCCTTAATATCTAAACACTACATAAGTAACTATTTAGTATTTACAAACAAATTGTTTTATTATTAGAGAAATTATAGTAAATGGCCCAAAATAATGGCATCAAGAAGCAAATGTCCTCATTTTTAAAATTGTAGAGAAATGACATTTTTACATTGTTGATTACTTAAATTGCCTTTTTCTATAATTTTTTATTTATTTAGGAGCATATGACTTTAATATAGTGGTATATGTATATTAGTTTTGTTTATTTAGTTTTTATTTTAAAGTTATATTTATTTTTTTTAAGTTGTTTTATGATTTGTTGGTATATTATTTTCCAGCTAGTGTATATATTTTTTGTGGTATGGTATATCAATTTTTTTTATGATATTTAGTTTCTATCTTATTATATATAATGGTAGTATATAATTTCGTATCATGGTATATACATTTTAGTAGTAGTATATAATTTTTTTTTCATAGTACATACATTTTTTAGTAATAATTTGGTAAGTTTTGTTGTTATATTGTTTTTCAACTCAGCATATGTATTTTGATATATGGTATATCATTCAACAACTCCTAAAAAAACAAAAATAACTTTAAAATAAAAACTAATATACATATATCATAATATTAAAATATTTAGAATAAAATAGTAATTTGTTAAATGACATATTTGGTAATATATAATATTAAAAATATAGTTAGACTATTTAACTAAAAAATTAAAAATATAAACATTTACTTAATTTCACACACAATTAAAATTCATTTTGCACCAAGGCACTTATTATTATTGTTTTCAACTTTACTCCTCAACCCTAATAAGTTGGAAAGGCGTAATAGTACGAAGACATTAAGGGCCCAAAGGCCAATGGTCGGAATGCACTACCCAACTCCCATAAAAGGGCCTTGACAATCAAAAGTGGTTTCTTTACAATTATACGAAAAATCATCCTGGCCTCAATATATGAATATGGAAATTTCATTTCACTAAATTTTATTATATAAAAAAGGATTACTTACAAAATACAGGAATTATGAAAAATATAATGGAAGTATGGAAAAAAAAATAAAAAATACTATTATTTAAAACAAATCTTTAAATATTATGATCTTTTGGCAAATAATAAAATCAAAATAGGTATCTTTCCGTATAAATTTTAATATTATGATATTTTTAAATAATATTTACACTTGTTTTGGTATTTTTAGAACTAATAAAATGATATATAAAAAATTTGTTACATGAATAACCAAAATACAAAATTTATATATATATATATAAAAGCAATACCAATTATTAGATTTTTTTATTGGTTACTTGGCTTTCGTGGTTGCTACATATATGTAGGATTAGTTACTAAACTTCCTCTTACATAAATAATTAATAAAATTGTGAAATAAATTATTAGGATTTGTTGGAAGCTAATTATTAGGCTTTGATTAAACCAATTACTAAAGAATTTAATTGCTAAAAAAATTACTAAAGATTTTAAATTGAATAAAAGTTGTTGTCAGTTTGTTTTAACTAACCCTTATCATGCAAACTAATTACTATA
Source organism: Humulus lupulus (assembly GCF_963169125.1). Taxonomy (NCBI): domain Eukaryota; kingdom Viridiplantae; phylum Streptophyta; class Magnoliopsida; order Rosales; family Cannabaceae; genus Humulus; species Humulus lupulus. The sequence continues at coordinate 16,156,034 of NC_084801.1, read as the reverse complement.
TATATTTCAAAATAATAGATTAAAAACTGCACTAATTGTTATATTATTTTATAATATAATATTTAGATTAAATAATATAACAATAAGTGTCACATATTGTAACATATAAAAGAGAGTTATAATGTTTTGATATATGTGAATATTCAAATATGTAACATATTTAGTGTTACAAATTTATAACTCCCAAATATTTCTTAATAATGTGTAGATTTGATTTTACATATTTTGATTTGAATTCTCAAAGCCACAAGAGATATGATTTTAACCCTAATAATGTGATTGGAGGTTACAAAATCAATTGGGAGTGATTTGGAGCCGTTTGGAAAAACAGCACAAAATTGTGTGTAGAAAATGGTCAGTGGCCTCGGGCTGAGGTATTGGTGGCCGTGACCTGGGGGACAGAGGCCAGTGGGCACGGCCACTGATACTTCTGGCTGCAGCCAGTGAGGTTGATAGCCAAATTGGATTTTCAGTTTTTTTTTATTTCAATTTGAACGGTTCTAACATCCTAAGTAACTCCAAAATATCTATTTTAATTCTATAAACATCCAATTAAATATTGGTAACAGTCATTGGGGTTGGTGAAATTTGAAATTCAAATGGTGTTTCTAAACTCTATAAATAGGAGCATATTGCTCACTTGTAAGACATAACTTTTCTATCAATTAAAACACTTCGCTAAAAATGCCTAGAGACTTGATAATTCCATAAAGTTATTTCACAAATAGTGAGAGTTCCTTTGGTGCTTGAGTTAGGGGAAAATAAGCTTTTGGACAAAGGTTTCAAACCTTGTTCAAGTTGGTGATCTCCAACACTCTTCACTTTGGTTGTATGAGTGAGAGTTCCTTGTTCTTTGTTTTTGTTCTTACCTTTTCTACTATTGCTTTTCTTTTTATTCTTATTTTCTTATTTACCTGTATTTCTTGTTTAAGAGTTGTAATCTTTTATTTCTTTTTGTTTCAAACACTATTACTTTATTTGTATCTTTTGTTAAGAGTAGTAATTTTCTATTCTCTTTTTCTACTTCTTATTCTATTTGTAATTTTCAGTCATAGAGTTGTAACTTTATTTAATCAATCCTTGTTTATTTGTATATTTTGCTTAGATTTGTAAGGGATTTTTACCATTTCCATTGAAACAACTTATATTTTTCCCAACTTTCAAAAGCTTACCCCTTGTTTGTTTCAATGGAAGGTGAGACTATCAAAGTCATGAACCAAGACCTAGTGAGGTTGGATATGTTTGATGGATCCAATTTCACTAGGGGGCAAGACAAGGTGGGATTTCTCTTGATCATTTTCAAGATCGCCTACATCCTAGAGTCCACACTTGAACCTCTCCCAACGCCATCCGACAAGGACACTCCCGAGGTGGTGGAGGACAATCTCCTTTGTAAGGGTCATATCCTCAATGCCCTATACAATAGGCTCCATGACCTCTACACCGAGACCAAGTCGGCAAATGAGATATGGGATGTACTTGAGACAAAATTCAAGGCAGAAAAGGAAGGTACCAAAAAGTTTTTGATTTCTCAATATATCGATTTCAACTATTTTGGTGATAAACCTATTCTTCCTCAAATACACGAGCTACACATAATTGTTAACAAATTGAAAGTTTTGAAGATTGAGCTTCCTGAGGCCTTTCAAGTTGTTGCGATAGTGGCAAAATTACCACCCACTTGGAGGAGCTATAGGAAATGAATCCTTCATAAAAATGAGGATTATTCTTTGGAGAAAATCCAAAAGCATATTCGAATCAAGGAGGAATCGATATGTAGAGATAAACTTGTGGAGGGGTCTAATGGAGAGACTTCCAAAGAAAATGCGGTGTTACAACCAGAACATCCCAAAAGCAAAGGGAAAGTTAAGAATGGTAATGAGACATCTTTGGGTCCAAAAACCAACCCAAACAAGTTTAAGGGCGAGAAAGGTCATTGCTTTGTGTGTGGGAAAAATGGACACTATGCTAGAGAGTGTAGACATAGAAAAGACCAATAAAGACCTAAGGTAAACGCAACTCAAAAGGAGAATATAGTTGCTACCCTTAGTGAGATGAATGTGGTCCAAGGAAAGGTGAAAGGATGGTGGTATGACACATGTGCCACCATCCATATCATCTATGACAAATCATTGTTCAAGACCTATGAAGAGTCAAAGGGCAACCATGAGATTCAAATGGGTAATGAGGGCAAATCCAAGGTGCTTGGCAAAGGTACCATGGATGTCTTTTTCACCTCCGGCAAGAAAGTCACATTATTGAATGTGCTTTATGTTCCCGAAATGAGTAGAAACTTTGTAAGTGGTGATTTGTTTGGCAAACCCGACATTAAAGCCGCTTTTGAGTCCGGTAAACTTATTCTTACCAAATCCAATGTATTTTTTGGAAATGGGTGTTGAGAATTGTGCCCTGAAAGCATATGTAGTAGACATTGTTTTAAGAAATAAATAAATAAATTGAATTTGTTATGCATATATTTTTTGGACTATATTATTCTATGATAATATTCTATGATAATATTAAGTAAATATCAGAAAAATTCATAAGTTCATATATGTGATCTCAAACAAGTATTGGTACGGGAGTATTGTGTTTGAGATAAATGAACTTGAATAGTTTGTAGTAAAATAAAATCAATGAATCTTTAGATTAATTACTGCAAGCACGGTCCATTAGTATTATGAATACATGTGATATAGATCCGGATTACTAGTGTAGTAGGACATTTTAGTGGAGGTACTTTATATATCAGAGAATATATAGAACTGGACTATATATGTTTATTAATACTTAGTTAAATATTGTTTCGAAGTATTAATTAAATATATCAACTAATGATCATATAGAAATAGATCTTAATCCTGAAGTTACTATGAACTCCTGTTTATGTCATATGAGTTCTTTGATTCACTCGTTAGGGTCTTTCTGAATGATCAGGCTAGAAACTTTTGTTTTGGGAACTCATTAATGTAAATGGCTGGGGACATAGTTTACAGATATGGAATCTATACTTTCTTTAAAGAGATTGAATAATGGTTCTCTTAAGGGTTGACTTTTGGGACTAAAAAGTTATTGAACTCAAATTCATAATTTAGTTATGAATTAACCTTCACTAGTAAAGTCAATGGTACTTAAGGAAACAAGACATAATTAAAAGGGTAAAACGGTAATTTTCATTCCTCGTTAATTATGGACTATTATTAGAGGGTTAATTTGCATGTAATGATTATATCAATGGACGCTTATTTTATAAAGTATTCAGTAAGTGAAATGTCCATAATTACAAGAGTGCAGTCTCATATTTATAGTGGAGTAATCATGAGATTAATAAATTAATATTATTTAATTAAAGAGTTTAATTAATAATCTCAAATTTATTGGAGCTTGGAATTATAGGTCCATAGGTCCCCACTCTATCAACATTATTCAAGGCAAGAGTTGATATAAATGGAAAAATGGTTGAAAGACATATTTAAGAAGAAATTTGTTCTTCGGGCCAAATATGCAATTATGTGATAATAGTGATTAATTAATTACAAAATAGTTGTAATTAACAAAATTAATTAATATTTAATTATTATGTAATTTTTGAAATTATATTAAATAATTAAATTTATTTTTGAAATCATATTAAATAATTAATTAATTATAATAAATTAAATATTTAATTTTGAAATTATTATTTAATTTAAATTGGTTTTAATTAATTGGTAGAATTAATTAAATATCTTTATTTGAGTGGGAGATAATAATCTGATAAGTTCAAATTAGATTTGAATTTAAAATATTGATATTTATTCAAATAATTAATTATATTTGATAATTAGTTAAAAAGATAATTAATTCAAATTTAAATTAGTTATTAAGTTGTTGGATTTTTATCTGATAAAGTAGTTTGAATAAATAATTAAATAATTATGGAAAAATCAAATATCCCTAAAATATAGGGTGGTACACGAAACACACAGTCCATGGACCGTGTGTGGCGTGTACTACACATTTTTCAGGGTTAGATTTTTCAATTTTATTTATTTAATTAATTAATTAATAGAAAATTCAAAAGTTAGTATTTGGATATCTTCATTAATGAGATAATTAATTAATTAATTAAAAGATAAATTATAAATTGGTTACAGATTTATTTTTTAAATTTAAATATTTTCTATTTAATTTAGACTTGTCATAAAATAAGAAGACACTCTATTATTCACTCTAAAGAAAAGAACGATACTTTTCTATTTCCCCCTGAAAAAGATAAAGAACAAATCTCATGCCTATTCTCTTGATATCATGTGTTGATTATATCAAGTAGAAATTAACCATCATTTATTCTCTAAGTGCCCACACACTTCTTGAGGTGTAGAGAACATTGTGGAAGATCTTGGTGTGAGTACGTGGGAGCAGCTTGGTTAGGAAGTTCGTTCAAATTACTTAAAGATAACAAGGACACTTGATAGGCATAAAGAGGTATGTTCTGTATTCTTTTCTTGCTTATGATTAATGTATATATATTAATGGATCCGCATTTTTAAAGACAGTTTAAATATGTTACAATTTTTTTTGTTAGACACTGGCCAACCCACCACCATTCCCTTGCGTATTAGAAAACTCGTTCCTAACAATTGGTATCAGAGCGGTCATTAATCTCTGCATACATTAATTATTGTGTGGGCATAATTTGCATTCTTATGTTATTGTAATATATGTGAATGGATAGTTGTGTGTATGTTTAAATTTTATTCTTAAGGGTCGTTAATTATATTGTGTTTTGGGTTTAAGAATTGTTCTTAAATTTGTAGATGAAAAATGTAAGTCATAATGGGGCATAGGAATTATTTGTCATTTAATTTTCTGCATTAAATTATTGAAAAAATTATGTATGGCTTGAGCCTCAGGTTCTGTGCCCCGAAGCCCGAGCCTAAGCCCAAACGCACGCCCCTGCCCAGCCTCGCACATGCCCCTGCGCCGCTGCCAACCCCTGCGCACCTCACCCCGCGCGCTCCCCTACGCCGCTGCCAGCCCATCGGGTGTGCCCCTGCGCCGCTGCCAGCCCCGCGCGCGCCTTGCTCCTACTGCCTCACGCCCATGCGCTGCCCCACCTAGTAGCTGTCGTGCCCCATGCCGAGCCTTTGTGTGCCGCCGACCCTAGGGTTATGAATCCTAGGGTTTACACATTGTTATTCATTTAAATTGTGGGCTTAATTAATTTTAGCCCATAATAAAAAATTTATTTTGAATTAATTGTTTGAGCCCAGATTCAAAATGGGCCTAATAACTTATTAGGCATTAAAGCCCAAGTTAATTATTCTTAAAAATTGTTTAAGATAATTAAAAGTTATTTTAATTCAAAATTAAATGGATAAATGACTTAATGGATCAAGACTACTTGTGAAGGCCCAAAGTTGAAGATAAAGATCTCTTTAGGTTTTATTTAGTCTCTTACATTTTTGTGTATATTTTGCTAGTGTTGTAATATTTCTAGAAATACCCAAGACACCCTGCTTGCATTTATTTATTTATTTAATTAGTATTTATTTATTTAAATGTTTGAATGTAATTAAATTGTTTAATACTTTATCATACATTTTTGACATGCCATATATATTACCCACACATTATTTAAAATTATGCATGCATCTCATATGAGTATAAACATGCCTTAGGATTGTCCTTTGTGATTATATGCTTTATGTGATGAACCATATAATAATAAATCTAGTTTTAACTAGTTCAAGAGGGGAAATAGATTTTAAAAGTTGTTTAATTTCTAGTATTTAATAAAATAGTTTAATTAAATAATAAATGATATTCCTAGTAATTATAGCAAATTAAAATTGAATTAATTATGACATAGTTCTATAATTTTAATTTTGCTTAATTTGATTAGTAATTATTAGAATATCATTTGGTAAAGATATTAAAAAGCATAGGAAGTTTTTGAGAAACACATTTCAAATAGTGAGTGGGAGAGGGAGTTATGACAATAAGTCTCATGGTCTCCATTATTAGTTGGCACTGAGGTAGCATGGCGAGGGCCTCGTGGCACCATTACTTGTGTCCCCCTAAGGAAGGCTTCCAACTGTGTTATTCTCAAGGCAAACTTCTTTATTAAGAATAGGATTTAATGATGTATTTCAAGTTTGAATGACCCTAAGGCACACTCTTGAGTTAAGTCATTGATCTAGAATAAGGGGTTACACTCACAAGATACATTAGGTTTTCGAGCGGACTAGTGTATTCTTGACCAAACAAGCGATTATTTATAAGTCAAAAGAGAAATATTGATTTGAGTTTTCACTTATAAATTTGAGAACTTGTCTCAAAATTAATTTGGAATTAGTCTGACCTACCCTAAGGCTGGTCCATTAATGTTCAAATTAATTAATCGCGAAATTAGTAATTATTTTTTATGTGTTTTTAATTGTTGCATTCATGCATCACGTTTACTATTCCGAAAATTACTGATATTTATTATATGCATAAATTCATTTTTTGTTTATTTATTTATTTTCAGCAATTATGTCTAGCTCAAATCATGTATCTTCTTTACTTGCAAATGAAAAGTTGACTGGTGAAAACTACATGAAATGGAAATCCAACTTAAACATTGTATTAATATGTGAGAACCACAAATTTTTCTTGACTGAGGAATGTCTTGAAGTCCCTCCCGCTACTGCTGCCAATACTGCAAGGGAAAAGTTTGATAATTGGATCTTATCAAACAACAAAGAAAAGTGTTATATGCTTGCGAGTATGAGCGATGTGCTCAGAAAGAAGTTTAACAACACTGAGAATGCTTATGATATCTGGGATTCCCTTCAAGATATGTTTGGGCAGCAGTCAGATCAGTGCAAGCATGAGGCCACCATATCCTACATGACCAAGAAAATGAAGAAAGGAGTTTCTGGCAGAGAACATGTATTGGACATGATCAATATAATACACGATGCCATTATCCATGGGGCAATCATTGATGAAAGGACTCACGTAAGCATTATACTTTAATTGCTTTCTCCAACTTTCAAAGGTTTCACAATCAACTATGTCATGAACAAATTATCATATAACATGACACAGCTATTGAATGAGTTGCAAACTTATGAATCTCTTAACAAAGGTTTTGAGAAAGAAGGAGAAGAAAATGTTGTTGATTCTAACCCATCCTCTTCAAAAGCTAAAACCAAAAAGAGGAAAAATGGAAATGACAAGGACAAAGAGAAAGAAAAAGACAAGAATTCAAATAAGCCTAAAAAGTCATCTAAAGACAGAGAACAAGAACACCAAAAGCTCCAAAAAGAAGACCCCTAAAAGGACTTGTTTTCATTGTGGAGTAGATGGTCACTAGCTCCAAAGTATCTCGCTGACTTGAAAGACAAAAAGAAAGGTAAATTTGATTTACTTATGTTAGAAGCTTGTTTAGTGGAAGACAATTCCTCATCTTGGATAGTAGATTAAGGAGCCACTAATCATGTTTGTTTTTCTCTACAGATTCTTAGTTCGACGAGGAAGCTTTCTGATGGAGAGGTGACTATGAGGGTAGGTAGTGGTTTGATTGTCTCGGCAGCAGCAGTTGGAACCGCTCGTCTAGAATTTATGAAGAATAAATTTCTTGTTTTAGAGAACGTTTATTATATTCCTGGATTTTCTAGAAACTTAATTTCTGTTTCTATGTTGCATGAACACAGTTTTAAAATTTCTTTTAATAATAGTTCGTTTGTTATTTCAAGATATGTTCTGTAAAATCTATTGATGGGCTTTATAAACTGCAAGCTAAAGAGAAATCTACTTATAATTCTAAATTATTTAAAACAACTAATCCTAGATCTATTAAATGACAAAAGACTGATTCCGATAGTGAAACATATCTGCAACACTTAAGATTGGGCCATATTGGTCTAGACAGAATTAATATGCTTGTAAAGGATGGTCCTTTAAGAGAACTATCTATTGGATCTCTTCCTGTTTGTGAATCCTATCTAGAACGCAAGATGACCAAGAGACATTCCTCTGCTAAAGGTTCAAGAGCTACAGAACCACTTCAACTGGTACATACGGATGTTTGCGGTCCACTTAATGTACAAGCAAGAGGAGGTTATGAATACTTCGTCACTTTCATGACGATTATTCAAGATATGGTTACCTATACTTAATTTAAAGAAAATCTGAAACTTTTGGAAAGTTCAAAGAATTTCAAGCAAAGGCCGAAAAGCAATTAGGTAAATCACTAAAAGTTCTTCGATCTGATCGAGGAGGAGAGTACTTGGATTTTGAATTTGAGGACCATATGCGTGAGCATGGTATTCAATCCCAACTCATAGAACCTAGAACGCCACAACAAAATGGTGTTTCAGAAAGATGGAACAGAACTTTATTAGATATGGTTAGATCAATGATGAGTTTCTCATCATTGCTACTGTCATTCTAGGCATATGCGATTCAATGTGCTCTATACATATTGAATGTTGTTCCATCTAAGTCTATCCAGAAGAAACCCATGGAATTATGGAATGGTTGTAAACCTAGTTTACACCATTTTCAGATTTGGGGGCGTCCTGCACACGTGCTTAAAGGAAAGACTGGGAAGTTTGAATCACACTCTGAAGTGTGCATGTTTATGGGATATTCCAAAGAGACTAGAGGTGGAATTTTCTATAGTCCAAAAGAAAATAAAACATTTGTATCGACAAATGTAACTTTTCTTGAACATGACTACGTTAATAACAACAAACCTCGCAGTAAGAATGTACTGGAGGAGATGGTCTCGAATGAAGTTGCAAAGTCACCAGCAACAACCAATGAAAAATGGAAAGAGGAAATTGCTAGTTCTAGTCATAATAGTAGAGAGCCTCGTCATAGTGGGAGGGTTAGTAAGCAACCCATACGCTATGAACACGAAGTTCAAATGCTTGTGTTTGACACAAACAAAGACGATCCATTGACATTTCAAGATGCAATGAATGATTCTGACAAGGATAAATGGCAAGAAGCCATGAACCAAGAAATGGAATCAATGTATTCCAATTCTGTCTGGGTTCTTGAAGATCCACCTGAGAATATCCAATCCATTGGTTGCAAGTGGATATTCAAGAAGAAAAGAGGAGCAGATGGGAAAGTAGAGACTTTCAAAGTAAGGCTTGTAGCCAAAGTCTACACACAGAAAGAACGGGTTGATTATGAAGAAACCTTTTCTCCTGTAGCCATACTAAAATCCATTAGTATACTCTTGTCCATTGCTGCGTGCATGGATTATGAGATTTGGAAAATGGAAACAGATTTTCTGAATGGCTACGTTGACGAAACCATTTACATGTCTCAACCAAAAGGGTTCGAAGTAAAAGGTCAAGAGCAAAAAGTTTGCAAGCTTCTTAGGTCCATCCATGGACTCAAACAAGCTTCTAGATCTTGGAATCTTAGATTTGATGACACAATAAAAACATTTGGTTTTGAAAAAAGCATTGACGAACCTTGTGTCTATAAACAAATCAAAGATGGTGTAGTAGTATTCCTCGTTTTTTACGTTGATGATATATTACTGATTGGCAATGACGTAACATCATTATCAAAGGTAAAGAACTGGTTAGCTAAACAATTCCAAATGAAAGATTTGGGAGAAGCCAAGTATGTTATGGGCATTACAATTCTTAGAGATAGACAAAACAAAACTTTGGCACTGTCTCAAGCAACTTATATTGATAAGGTGCTAGAACGCTTTAATATGCAAAACTCCAAAAAAGGTGATATGTCTAGAGTATTCTTTTCCAAGGAGCAGTGTCCAAAACACCTCAGGAAGAGGAAAATATGAGACAGTATCCCTATGCCTCAATGGTAGGCAGTCTAATGTATGCCATGTTGTGTACATGACCTGACATTTGTTATGCAGTAGGGATAGTCAGCCGTAATCAATCTAATCATGGATTGAGTTATTGGATTGCAGTGAAGAATATTCTCAAGTATCTTAGAAATACTAGAGATTATGTGCTTGTATATTTATGTGGAGACCTGAACCCCACTGGTTACACTGATTCTGATTTCAATCAGACAGAGATAGTCAGAAATCGACTTCTGGATCAGTGTTTACTCTTGGAGGAGGAGCAGTAGTTTGGCGAAGTATTAAACAAACCAATATTGCAAACTCCACCATGGAAGTCGAGTATATAGCATCTTGTGAAGCAACTAAGGAGGCTGTGTGGCTAAAAAAGTTATATTCCGATCTAGAAGTAGTGCTAGATGTGGATAAGCCACTAGTCCTATACTGTGATAACAGTGGGGCAGTAGGTAACTCAAAGAAACCACGGAGTCACAAGAGGGGAAAGCACATCGAGAGGAAGTATCACTTGGTAAGAGAGATAGTTCATCGAGGAGATGTTGCGGTTATGAAGATAGCTTCATAGCATAATCTTGCAGATCCATTCACAAGGACTTTATCCATGAAATCTTTTAAGGAGCATGTAAGAAACATGGGAATGAGAGAGATACTTCATTTGCTTTAGGGCAAGTGAGAGATTGTTGGGAGTTGTGCACTGAAAGCATATGTAGTAGACAATGTTTTAATAAATAAATAAATAAATTGAATTTGTTATGCATATATTTTATGGACAATATTATTTTGTGATAATATTAAGTAAATATTAGAAAAATTCCTAAGTTCATATATGTGATCTCAAACACGTATTGGTACGGGAGGATTGTGCTTTAGATAAATGAACTTGAATAGTTCGCAGTAAAATAAAGTTAAGGAATCTTTAGATTAATTAATGCAAGTATGGTCCACTAGTATTATGAATAAATGTGATCTAGATCCGGATTACTAGTGTAGAATGACACTTTAGTGGAGGTACTTTATATATTAGAGAATATATAGAACTTTTCCAGATATGTTTATTAATACTTAGTTAAATACAATTTTGAAGTATTAATTAAGTATATCAACTAATGATCATATACAAATAGATCTTAATCCTGAAGTTACTATGAACTCCTGTTTATGTCATATGAGTTCTTTGATTCACTCGTTAGGGTCAGTTTGAATGATCAGGTTAGAAACTTTTGTTTTGGGAACTCCTTAATGTAAATGGCTGGGGACATAGTTTACAGATATGGAATCTATACCTTCTCGTAAGAGATTGAATAATGGTTCACTTAAGGGTTGACTTTTGGGACTAAAAGGTTATTGAGCTCAAATTCATAATTTAGTTATGAATTAACCTTCACTAGTAAAGTCAATGGTACTTAAGGAAACAAGATATAATTAAAATGGTAAAACGATAATTTTATTCCCGGTTAATTATGGACCATTATTAGAGGGTTAATTTGCATGTAATGATTATATCAATGGACACTTTATTTTATAAAGTACTCAGTAAGTGAAATGTCTATAATTACAACAGTGCAGTCTCATATTTATAGTGGAGTAATCATGAGATTAATAAATTAATATTATTTAATTGAAGAGTTTAATTAATAATCTCAAATTTATTGGAGCTTGGTATTATAGGTCCATAGGTCCCCACAGCGGCTCTATCAATACTATTCAAGGCAAGAGTTGATATAAAAGGAAAAATGATTGAAAGACATATTTATGAAGAAATTTGTTCTTCGGGCAAAATATGCAATTATGTGATAATAGTGATTAATTAATTAATTAAAAATTAGTTGTAATTAATAAAGTTAATTAATATTTATTTATTATGTAATTTTTGAAATTATATTAAATAATTATATTTATTTTCAAAATTATATTAAATAATTAATTAATTATAATTTTCGAAATTATAATAAATTAGATATTTAATTTTGAAATCATTATTTAATTTAAATTGGTTTTAATTAATTGGTAGAATTTGTTTACATAAAAATGGCTCCTGATGACGTGGCAAGAATTTCTGACGCATGGTTGGCACGTGATAGTTTTGAGTGAAGGGATCCTATTCGATCATCGAACATATAATTATTGGTTTGTCAAGTCTCGCGGTTAAGTGCGACCAGTCTAGTCGCATTCTTCCATTTACTTCCTTTGAGATACGCAATCTTGTAATAATTATATTCATTATATTTCATTTTATTACCTTGATACGCTGATCTTAATTGTAATTAAGGCCCATTGGCCCATGTAACCCCCTTGAACCTATAAATAAGAAAGAGAGGGCTGAAGGAAGGGACTTTTGGAACTTTTAGTCTTTCTATTCAGAGAGAAAAGTATAGTGTGTGTTAGGAAAATATGTATTTGCCTCAATAGAAATGGTAAGATAATACAACTCTATGCAATAATATTACAAATAAATATAGATTGATTAAAAAGAGTGTTACAACTCTATAATTGAAAATACAAATTAAAGGAGAAGGAGATGTAAGATAATAGAAATAGAAAGTACAACTCTATTACAAAAAGATACAAGTAAACAAGAAGTGTTTGAACAAAGGAAATAAAAGGATGACAACTCTTAAACAAAAGTACAAGTAAATTGAACAAGAAGAAAAGAAGAAAAAGCAATAGAAGAAAATAAGAACAAGACCAAAAACAAAAACAATAAACTCTCACTCACACAACCAAAGTGAAGAGTGTTGGGGATCACCAACTTGAACAAGGTTTGAAACCTTCGTCCAAAAGCTTATTTCCCCCTAACTCAAGCACTAAGGGATCTCTCATAGTTTTTGGAAATGCTTTCTGGAATAATCAAGCCTCAAGATGTTTCTAGCCAAGTGCTCTAATGGATAGAAATGTTGTGTCTTTCAAGTGAGCTATAGGCTCCTATTTATAGAGTTAAGAGACACCCTTTGAATTTCAAATTCCACCAACCCCCATGGTTGTTACCAATGTTTAATTGGATTAATATGGAATTAAAAATGAGATTTGGGAGTTATTTGTGTTTTTGGAACTGTTCAACACTTTTGGAAAAAACTGAAAAATGGCTTGAAATGCACCTGTGGCCGCGGCCACTGCTTTCTGTCCCCCAGGCCGCGGCCACAGCTCAGTTTCAGCACTTGAAAATTTGTTGTTTTTCCAAACGGTTCTAAACCCTACGAATTGATTTTGTAACCCCCAGAACACATTATTGGGGTTAAAATCATATCTCTAACAGCCATTTCTCAAATGGCTTTATGAAATTCATCTCAATATTGTGTAACACCAAATTTACACAATAAAGGGTAATATTTGGAAGTTACAAATTTGTAACACCAAATATGTTACATTATTTGGATATGTCTCATATATCTAAATATTGTAACTCTCTATTATATGTTACAATATGTGACACTATTTGTCACATTTATTTAATCTAAAACATTATATTATATTATAATATAATATTACATTATATTATAAAATAATATAGCATTCCCCCACTAGATTAAATAGTTATATATTGTAACACTTATTTAATCAATCATTATATTTTAAAATATAACATATCCCCCACTTGATTAAATAAGAACTCTCTCTTATAGGAGTCATTGCATTAGTGCATAACACAAAGTGTTTTTCAACTTGAACTTTACTATAGTGTAATTATCACAAAATTTGTCGAAAATTTGGTTGCACTAGGCATTGAACCATCTTTTCATGATAACAAATCGGTGATAACACACACACACCTTTGCGATGTTCACTTGAGACCTCTATGTCTCGCTTTGCACCGTTAATGGCCATGTGCACTTTCCATTTATGGACGACACCACCCCTAGGTCCATATAGGTAGAATTCTTACAGTATTTTGTTACCAAAAATACTTGTCTTTACAAGAGTGAATTCTATTAAAAAAACCTTTCAGTTTTAACCCTCAACTTGGTAACAGACAAGTACTCAATATCTCAGATGGGACTTGTTTTGAGTACTACTAATATTCACTTGATTGACTTGTTGTTACCTATTGAACCTAATACTAGTTGAATAACTAGTGTTAAGATAGGTTACCATCAATCGTGAATCTCTTTAGGGAGTTTAAGTCCCATCCCTCGAGATGATGCAGCCACTAAATCCCTCGTTAGTGGCTTAGTGAAAGGATTCGACAGATTTTCACTTATTCTCACATTGGATATTGTAGATGATTCCTCTTTGAATCAATTCTCTTACATATCCATGTCTTAGACTAATATGTCTAGACTTCCCATTATACACTCCGCTGAATGCTCTAGCCAATGCAATATGGCTATCACAATGTATCGATATAGTAGATACATTCTCTTTAATTAGGGGAATCTCTATCAACAGATCCCTTAACCATTCGACCTCTCTGCCAGTAGCAGCTAGAGCTATGAACTCTGCTTCCATAGTTGAATGAGATATACAGGTTTGTTTCTTGGAACCCCAAGAAATTACACCTCCACCAAGTGTAAATACCCAACCAGTTGTGGACAAGTTGTCCCCAAGTTTGAATATCCAACTTGCATCTGTATATCCTTCTAAAATTGAAGGAAATTTGGAGTAGTGAAGGCTTAGTCCTTTGGTTTTCTTGAGATAACCTAGGACTCTTCCAATTGCCTTCCAGTGATCCACACTTGGATTACTTGTAAACCTACTAAGTTTACTTACCACAAATGCTATATCAGGTCTAGTACATTAGGCAACGTACATTAGACTCCCTATAACACTAGCGTACTCCAATTGAGCCACCGCTCTTCCTTCATTCTTCTCTAGTTTTACACTATGATCGAATGGAGTATTGGCATCTTTAACCTTGATATGGTTAAATTTGTTCAATACTTTCTCAACATAGTGGGCTTGCCCTAACGCAAAACCCCCACTATGTTTCTTTACTTTGATACCAAGTATGGTGTCAACTTCTCCAAGATCTTTCATCTTGAAGGTTGATCATACAAACCTCTTCATTTCTTTTTTCCCTTTCATGCTATTACTTGGAATAAGCATGTCATCCACATATAATCAAACAATGATCACATATCCCTTACAAGTTTTGGAATACAAACACTTATCTCCATTGTTATGTCTAAACCCATTAGACATGATAGCTCGCTCAAATTTCTCATGCCATTGCTTAGAAGCTTGTTTCAATCCATATAAGGATTTTACAGGTCTACAAACTTTATGTTCATATTTTGGTAGGACAAACCTTCGGGTTGTTCCATATAGACCTCCTCATTGAGGTCACCATTAAGGAATTCCATTTTGACATCCATTTGATGAACATACAAGTTGTGTATAGAAACTAATGCGAATAAAATTCTTATAGAAGTTGTTCTTGCAACAGGCGCATAAGTATCGAAATAATCGATACCCTCTTTTTGCCTAAACCCTTTAGCTACTAATCTAGCTTTAAAGGTTTGGATAGTGCTGTCAGTGTGGTATTTTCTCCTAAATACCCACTTACACCCAATTGGCTTAGACCCCGGTGGGAGGTCTACCAATTCCCAAATATTATTGGAAAGAATGGAATCCATCTCATCATTGATGGCTTCTTTCCAAAATGGACTATCTCTCGATTGCATAGCTTCTCTATAAGTCTTAGGATTATCCTCAACAAGAAGTACAATAGGAATTTTCCTAATAACTTCCTCTCTATTTCCTTCTACCATTGTAGAAAGAAATTCTTTGAGAATCTATCTCATCAACTACTAGACTTTTATGATTTTTAAGCCTTTGACTTCTTCTAGGTTCAAAGGGTTGCTTTACATCCTTTTGAGAATTCTCCTCTTGAGAATCAACTTTGGATGTAGAAGCTTGAGAATTGTTCTCATATAACAAATTCTCCTTTAGACATGTTGAAGCTTGAGAATTGTTGTCACATAACATATTCTCAAAGAATTCAACTTCTCTATATTCAATCACAACATTAGACTCTAAGTCTAATAGCCTATAAGCTTTACTATTGTTGGCATAACCAATAAAAGCGCACTTTATGGATCTTGAACCTAACTTTGTTCTATTAGGTTCGTTTTTCTTGCAATATGCAAGACACCCCCACATTTTTAAGTATCTTGTGTTGGGTTTTCTTCCTTTCCATAACGCATATGGAGATATCTCATTTTTCTTCATCAATATTCGATTAAGAATGTGACAAGCGGTTAAAAGCGCTTCACCCCATAAGTTGAAGTCCAACTTAGAAAACACCAACATAGAATTTATCATCTCTAGATAAGTCCTATTTTTCCTTTCGGCAACACCATTGTGTTGTGGTGTATATGGTGTAGTGCACTCATGAATTATACCATTTTCTTCACAAAATGTATTGAATTCATTAGAGAAGTACTCTTTTCCTCTATCACTTCTTAGCACCTTAATCTTTTTATTCAGTTGATTTTCAACTTCTAATTTATACAATTTAAAAGCATCAAAAGTTTCATCTTTATGCTTTAAAAGAAACACATAGGTATATCTACTAAAATCATCTATAAAAGTAAGAAAATACATTTTACCACCTTTAGTTAAAACACCATTTAATTCACAAAGATCACTATGGATTAAATCTAGTAAATTAGATAATCTTTCTACACTAGGAAATGGTTTCTTAATCATTTTTGCCTTAACACATGTTTCACATTTACCATAGTTTTTAATACTGCATGCAATCATACCACATTTTACTACTCTTTTCATGGTTGAAAAACCTATATGTGATAGTCTAAGATGAAACAAAAATAAAGAATCATACTCAACAATATAGACAGAATTAGCATTTTTATTGATAACATTGAAAGTTACATCATTGGTGCACAATTTAACCATACCCTCACAAGAGTACCCCTTTCCCAAAAATACATTTGATTTGGTAAGGATAAGTTTACCGGACTCAAAAACGGCTTAAATGCCAGGCTTGCCAAGAAAATCACCACTTACCAAGTTTCTACTCATTTCGGGAACATAAAGTACATTCACTAATGTAACTTTCTTGCCGGAGGTGAAGAAGACTTCAATGGTACCTTTGCAAGTACCTTGGATTTGCCCTCATTGCCCATTTGAATCTCATGGTTGCCCTTTGACTCTTCAAAGGTCTTGAACAATGATTTGTCATAGGTGACATGGATGGTGGCACATGTATCATACCACCACCCTTTCACCTTGCCTTGGATCACATTCACCTCACTAAGGGTAGCAACTATGTTTTCCTCTTGAGTTGCGTTCACCTTAGGTCCTTGTTGGTCTTTTCTATGCCTACACTCTCTAGCATAGTGAGCCTTTTTCCCATACACAAAGCAAGGACCTTTCTCACCCTTAAACTTGTTTGGGTTGGCTTTTGGACCCAAAAGTTTCTCGTTACCCTTTTTCCCTTTGTTTTTGGGATGTTTTGGTTGTGACACCGCATTTGCTTTGGAAGTCTCTCCATTAGACCCCTCCACAAGTTTATCTCTACATATCGATTCCTCTTTGATTCGAATATGCTTTTGGATTTCCTCCAAAGAATAATCCTCATTTTTATGAAGGATTCTTTTCCTATAGCTCTTCCAAGTTGGTAGTAATTTAGCCACTATAACACCAACTTGAAAGGCCTCGGGAAGCTCAATCTTTAAAACTTTCAGTTTGATAACAATTATTTGCAATTCATAAATTTGAGGAAGAATGGGTTTATCACCAAAAAATTTGAAATCGAAGTATTGAGATATCAAAAACTTTTTGGTACCTTCCTCTTCCGCCTTGAACTTTTTCTCAAGTGCATCCCATATCTCCTTGGCTAATTTGGTCTCGTTGTAGAGGTCATAGAGCCTATTAGATAGGGTGTTGAGGATATGACCCCTACAAAGGAGATTGTCCTCCTCCCTCTTCCTTATTTTCTCCACCTCCTCGGGAGTGTCCTTGTCGGATGGTGTTGGGAGAGGTTCTAGAGTGGATTCTAGGATGTAGGCGATTTTGAGAGTGGTCAAGAGGAATCTCACCTTGTCTTGCCACCTAGTGAAATTGGACCTATCAAACCTATCCAAACTCACTAAGTCTTGATTCATGATTTTGATGGTCTCACCTTCCATTGAAACAAACAAAGGGATAAGATTTTGAATGTTAGGAAAATATGTATTTGCCTCAATAGAAATGGTAAGACAATACAACTCTATGCAATAATATTACAAATAAATATAAATTCATTAAAAAGAGTGTTACAACTCTATAACTAAAAATACAAATAACAGGAGAAGGAGATGTAAGATGATAGAAATAGAAAGTACAACTCTATTACAAAAAGATACAAGTAAACTAGAAGTGTTTGCACAAATGAAATAAAAGGATGACAACTCTTAAACAAAAGTACAAGTAAATAGAACAAGAAGAAAAGAAGAAAAAGCAATAGAAGAAAATAAGAACAAGAACAAAAACAAAAACAATAAACTCTCACTCACACAACCAAAGTAAAGAGTGTTGGGGATCACCAACTTGAACAAGGTTTGAAACCTTCGTCCAAAAGCTTATTTCCCCCTAACTCAAGCACTAAGGGATCTCTCATAGTTTTTGGAAATGCTTTCTGGAATAATCAAGCCTCAAGATGTTTCTAGCCAAGTGCTCTAATGGATAGAAATGTTGTGTCTTTCAAGTGAGCTATAGGCTCCTATTTATAGAGTTTAGAGACACCCTTTGAATTTCAAATTCCACCAACCCCCATGGTTGTTACCAATGTTTAATTGGATTAATATGGAATTAAAAATGAGATTTGGGAGTTATTTGTGTTTTTGGAACTGTTCAACACTTTTGGAAAAAACTGAAAAAATAGCCTGAAATGCACCTGTGGCCGCGGCCAGGGACATCAGTGGCCGCGGCCACTGCTTTCTATCCCCCAGGCTGCGGCCACCATCATTCAGTGGCCGCGGCCACAACCCAGTTTCAACACTTGAAAATGTGCTGTTTTTCCAAACAGTTCTAAACCCTCCCAATTGATTTTGTAACTCCCAAAACACATTATTGGGGTTAAAATCATATCTCTAACAGCCATTTCTCAAATGGCTTTATGAAATTCATCTCAATATTGTGTAACACCAAATTTACACAATAAAGGGTAATATTTGGAAGTTACAATTTTGTAACGCCAAATATGTTACATTATTTGGATATGTCTCATATATCTAAATATTGTAACTCTCTATTATATGTTACAATATGTGACACTCTTTGTCAAATTTATTTAATCTAAAACATTATATTATATTATAATATAATATTACGTTATATTATAAAATAATATAACAGTGTGATTATCCACTGAAATTGTAATTCTCCTAAGACTGGTGAAACTCAAGAACCCTAGTTCTTTGATCACAGTATTGGGATTCAGTATCAATAAGAACACTAAGTGGATGTAGGTCATTACCACTAGTTGGGGCCGAACCAATATAAGTCATTAGTGTCACTTTCTTTCCATTTTGATTCTCTTCTTGATTTCATTTTTGTTCTTTGTTGTTTATTTAACTCCGTGTCGTTGACTAAATCAAGGGTCAACATTTTGGTGCTTTCATTGAGAGATTAAACAAAAAACTTCAAGAAGATCATATGGCGAAGTCATCCAAGAGAACTGGCAGACTTCTGACGCTGCATCCACCTAGCCTCCTCCTCCAAATGTGGCTCAAAATGAGCCACACTTGGTTTTGAGGAGGAAGAAATGGATTCTGAGACGTTGAGGACAAAACTAAGTGTGTTGCAAGACGAGTTGGCCAATCTGAGGGCCAAT
The DNA here is from genome assembly GCF_963169125.1 of Humulus lupulus. NCBI lineage: Eukaryota > Viridiplantae > Streptophyta > Magnoliopsida > Rosales > Cannabaceae > Humulus > Humulus lupulus. The sequence continues at coordinate 16,136,433 of NC_084801.1, read as the reverse complement.
CAGGAGAATGTGACAGAGACCTTAGCGCTGCAACAAAGGGAGATTGAGCGTCAGCATCAGGAGCTGAACGAGCGGCAGGTGGACATGGATCATCGGTAGAGAGATGCCACAGCCGCTCTTGAAGCAGCCATTCAGTTGGGTCGAGGACAAGCTGCACCAGCCTCTCAACCGAATCAGCCACCAAATGCACCACCACAATGGGCCCCAAATCCAAGTCCTCCGTTCCAGCTAGCAAGCCCTCAAAGGCCAGAGCAACCGCCTGTTACTCAGGAGGACGTCCTAATTCAGGATCCTGATCAACAGCCTCCATCTCAAGCTGGTCGCGACAATCCCCAGCGCCAGAGGCAGAATAGGGCTGGGTAACCTCCCCGAAGCCCTAGACGCCCTGGGGACGATGAGCCAAATCCACCGAGCAGGGGGCAGCGTCCTTCTGCTAACTGAAGGCACAACGAGTCAAGCTCTGCGGTCAGGGGCCCCACACGAAATAATAATGCACGGGGACCCACCGACCAATGCAGACCTCCCCCTGATGCTCGGGAGATACCAGCTAAAGGAGGAAACAGCGTGACCAACGGTTCGCACCATAGTCGGTCGCAGTGTAGGGATGGCCATGACTATAATGAGGTCAATTCCGGTAGGAGGAATGCTAGTCGAGAGCGTGAGGAAAGAGGTGGAAACAGAAACCCCCCACCGAGAGAAAATAGGCCTGCGGGCCATAATGCTGGGGGCAGCCCAGAAAACATAACGTCTTTGATCGGCTGGGCGCTAGCGAACAAAGGCGCAGAGATGATGACCTGAGGGACATGCTCAATGACAAGCATGAGAGGCATGATGAGCACGCTCCTCTGGCACCAGCCGCCCAAGAAATCCCAGACACGGTTCATGCTCAAATTGATGCTCTGAATCCGGCAGTATAGCAGCTGGTCAGGAGCTGAACATCCCACATTGAGTACGATCGGAGGAGAGGCATTCCGTTTGTACAGAGGATTGCTATGGCAGAAACTTCCAACAAGTTCAAGATGCCAGTACTACCGAACTTCGATGGGTACGAGGACCCAATATCTTATGTAAACAAATTTGAGATATAGATGGATATTTAGAAGGTGTCGGACGATGCCCATTGTAGGATCTTCCCAGCCACCCTATCCGACACTGCTCAAGAGTGGTTCTTTAAGTTCCCTCCTGCTAGTATAGTATCATGGGAAATGTTCGTAAAGGAATTTTATGGACAATTCTATGCGGGTCGCGTACATCCCACTGAGGCCAACCAGATGGTCAAGATACGCCAAAAGGAGGGAGAGCCCTTAAAGGAATACATCCAGCGTTTCATGTGAGCAGTGACTGGAGCCAAAACCGTGGGCGACGAGGGAAAGATGATGGCCCTAACTGTTGGGGTTAGGCGTCATTCTCCCCTCTGGAACAACCTAAGAAAGAATGGGGTAAAAATTACTCAAGAGTTTCTTGATCGAGCTAATCGATACATTAAGCTCGAGGACGTGATTGCCAACGAGGGGAAATCACCTACGAAAGATAAGGGACCAAAGGAAGATCCTGCCAAAGCTGCCAACGGACCAGATAAACCTAATGGCAATGACAAAGGCAACGGGAATGGAAATGGTAAGAATGGTTGAAAAGGGCGAACAATGAGCCATCGACGTTCGGAAAAAAATGCCCCAAAGGCAATAGATACGAGCAGAGATTCACCAACTATACGGCCCTTGTCAAGAGTGGAGTAGAGGTCTACCAGGCGACCAATGCCAATGTCCCGTATAAGCGACCAACACCTATGAGGAAGGATATCTCCAAGAGAGATACAACAAAATTCTGTCATTTTCACAACGACTACGGACATGACACCAATGAGTGTAACCAGTTGAAAGACGAGATTGAGTTCCTTATCAGACAGGGACACCTAAGGAGGTATGTACGAGCCGCAGGAGGGTCCCAGCGAGAGGCTTAAGGAGGCAACGAGCAGGCACCGGCACGCCAACGCTCGACACCTTTAAAGCCAGCTCCTGTGGTGGGTACGTTACTCACCATCTGTGGCGGCCCACACCTTGTAGGAGATAGGGGAAGGCAAGGGAGTGATACGCTCGGACCTTACGTCACGACCAGGACATCGAGATGATGAGTGTGGAGGATTGGGCACCTAAAAAAGCTCGAACAGAGGAGGAGTTGATTACCTTCTCTGGGGACGATGCCCACCATGTCCAATTCCCACATTCAGATCCGTTGGTCGTGGACGTCCAGATTTCCAATATGATGGTTAAGAGGGTGTTGGTTGACACAGAGAGCTCAGTCAACATTTTGTACAAGTCTTCACTAGAGAGGATGAAGTTGTCCGTCAAGGACCTGGAGCAGTGCAACCAAACCAAATATGGTTTTTCTGGCGAAGGAATCATGCCGACAGGGTCGATTAGGCTCCCAGTTATAGCAGGAACTGCGCCTGCAAACAGGACCTTACTCACTACTTTCATTGTAGTTGATTTTCCTTTTGCAGTCTGGCACCTTGCCATGAAATTACCAACTGACGCAGGGGTAGGATGTGTATTGGGAAACCAATGAGAAGCGAGGGAGTGCTACAACGCATCGATATCTAAGGCAAGGAAAGGTGGATCGAGGGGAAACGCCGGAAAAGAGTTTCAAACGGCCAATGAAGTGCAAGCCCAATCAGGTGATTGTGTCACCAAATAGGGTGTTGCCCAAAGTGAGGACAGAGATTTGGATCCTCGCTTTAGGGATTATGATGAAGAAGTGGGACCCATTGAGGAGCTTGAAGAGGTCCAACTCGATGAAGTAGATTTGACCAGGGTTGTGAAAGTCGGTAAAAACTTAGAGACAACAATAAAACAAAAACTGGTGGAATTTTTTAGGAAGAACTAGGAAGTCTTTGCTTGGTCGCATAAAGACATGATTGGGATAGACCCGACAGTTATCAACCATGTCCTGAACATAGACACATGTTTTCCACCAGTACAACAGAAAAAAAGGCTGCTCGACAAAGACAGATCAAAAGCTCTGAAAGAAGAAGTCAAGAAGCTAAAGGAGAATGGATTCATCAGGGTAGCGTTTTATCCATCGTACTAGTTCCCAAGCCGAATGGCAAGTGGAGAACATGCGTGGATTTCACAGACTTTAATAAAGCCTACCCTAAAGATTGTTTCCCACTCCCTAGGATCGACCAGCTAGTCGATGCCACTGCAGGACACGAGATCCTGTCATTCATGGATGCATACTCCGGGTACAATCAAATCAATATGCATCCACCTAATGAGGATTACACTAGCTTTCGGATCAATACAGTGCTTTACTGTTACAAAGTAATGCCCTTCGGTTTGAAAAACGCTGGTGCGACTTACTAGCGACTAGTCAATCACATGTTCAAGGAGCTGATCGGTACAAACATGGAAGTATATGTTGATGACATGCTAGTTAAGCCGAAAAAGGCAGATGGACACATAAGGGACTTGCAAGAGTGCTTCAACGTCTTGAATAAATATCAGATGAAGCTGAATCCCCTCAAGTGTTCCTTCGGAGTTGGATCAAGGAAAATCTTGGGATTTATAGTAAACTCACGAGGAATTGAGGCCAATCCCGTGAAGATCAAAGCCCTAGTCGATATGAAATTTCCAACGAAGATCAAAGATGTTCAAAGTTTAACCAGAAGGATTGCTGCTCTAAGTAGATTTATCTCCAAATCGAAGGACAAATGCATCCCATTTTTTAATCTACTTAGAGGCAACAAAAAGTTTGAATGGACAGAGGAGTGTGAGCAGGCTTTTCAAGCTTTAAAAATGCACATGTAACAGCCACCGATTCTATCAAAGCGAGTTGATAAAGAAACTTTGTTCATCTACTTGACAATCACAGAATACGCTGCTAGTGCTGTTCTAGTAAGAGAGGAGGAGAATGTTCAAAAGGTTGGGTATTATGTAAGCAAAAGTATAATAGGAGCAGAACTGCGATATCCTCCTATTGAAAAATTAGCTTACTGCTTGATCTTAGCCTCTAGAAAGTTGCGGCCGATCACAGTTTTGACCGACCAACCTCTACAGCAAGTTTTGCAGAAGCAAGAAGCTGCTGGCCGATTATTGAAATGGGCAGTTGAACTTGGACAGTTTGATATCTCTTACTTACCATGAGCAGCAGTAAAAGGACAAGTGCTAGCCGACTTCGTTGAAGAGCTCACTAGGCATCCAGACACCGAACAGATAGAAGCGCTAGAACCTCAAAGCCAAGCTCCCTCATGGAAATTTTTCACGGGTGGTTCGTCTAATGAACATCACGCTGAAGTTGGAGTGATTTTGATAACGCATGTACTGAGTCTTCCTTCGGATGAAGGAAAGTTTGTAGTATATTGTGATGCATCGATGATAGGTTTAGGCTATGTGTTCAGCAGAATGAGAAAGTTATAGCTTATGCATCGCGGCAGCTGAAGGAGTATGAGCAGCTGTATCCTACCCATGGTTTGGAACTGGCGGCAGTGGTATTCGCACTGAAGGTTTGGCGGTATTATCTGTACGGGGAGAAGTGCGAGATATACACTGACCATAAGAGTTTGAAGTATTTCTTCACCTAGAAGGATCTGAACATGAGGCAAAGGTGTTGGCTAGAGTTGGTTAAGTATTATGATTGTGACATTCTTTACCACCCAGGGAAAGCAAATATTGCGGCAGATGCATTGAGCTGGAGGGGCTCGGGGCAATTATTCAATTCTATTCAGATCTTGAGAGAATTAACTTGTAACGCTCGGGATAGCCAAGACCGTTACACTGTGTGTTTATAAAAGTGCTAGACTTGCTAATAAAGTCTTGTAATTGAAAACGTGTTACTGAAACTATAGTGGAACTAGGGTTAAAAGATTTTAGTCTCAAAAGTCGCATTTCTTATAAATAATATTTTCTGTTTACACGGGATCCCAAAAAAAAAATTAAGATTAAAACCATTTACAAAGATTCAAGGTTAAAATACTAGCCACTTTAAGGCAAAACAAACTGTTAAGAATTCCTTGTCCTGATCCACTCCTCAGCCATGGTGGCCGAACAACTGACTATGTACATTCAGCCCCGCAGCCCTCCATCTCAGGATTGGTCCAACTTGCCTTTCCCTTTGCCTTTACCTACACCACGTAGCACCCGTGAGCCAAGGCCAAGCAAGAAAACAAAATAACAGAGCATAAACAATCAACAGACAGTCAAATATCTCATATCGCATAAGCATGCACTTAATCAGTTTAAGCATTCATGACAATAATGTGTTCATCATACCAAATATATCAATTCATATCAATAATCCATTCACAAATGATAACTAGGGTTAGCGCCCTTAGACCGCACCCTCTGTTTATCCCACTAACTCCGGCCCACTTAAACCAAGCTCAGTGAATATTAAGCTATCCTCGACTACCAGTGGCCAAGCCGCACCCTGTGCGCAAATATTGTATACGGCACCCTTAAGCCTTTTACCACATGTCCCATGGCATAATACCATCTATGAAATTATATAGATATCGGGAACACTTAGTCCTATCACAAACATATAACTAGGTGCAGTTTTCTTACCTTTAAATTTGCCATCTTCGTTCACTTTGATCCTTGAGCATGATCCCTCTTGAGCCCTAGCGCATACCTAGTCACAACCATAGGTCAAAATCATCACCAAACCTCAAGTCCAAAGCCTAGCCTCGGGACCAATCCCGAGCCCTCGGGAAGCTCTAATTCCACCAAATGGGGTGGTGGAATCGGACCCTGAACCCCCGGGCAAAAACCCTTGAATATAACTCAAAAACCCCTTTCTGGAAACAGGGTAGTGCTATAATGCTCTAAGGAGGGTGCTACATCACTAAAAACAGAGCCCAAACTCACCCATAACACTTGGCCTAGCGCTACAACGCCCAAAGGTTAGCGTTGTAGCGCTAGTCACAGAACAACAAAACTTGCCATTTTCTCCTTTGATTTTCCCCGAGCCAAACTTGACCAAAACTCTTGCAAACTTTAACCAAACTTAAAAACAAGCTTACTAACATGTATAACTCATACCAAGCATCCCAACCATACACAACTCAACCACATGCACCCACAATCAAAGATTTCACCATGGCTGAACCTAGAATTCAAAACTCAGCAAAACTACCACTGAAACCACAAAGTTCAAAGTAGAATCGCTTACCTTTGCTGGATGAGTTTAGCCTAGGTTGTCCTCCTCACAAGCTTGAATTTCTACTCCTCAAATCCTCAACCCAAACTCCCTAGGATTCCAACAAAACTTTGCTTAGAAAATCAACTCAAAACCAATACTAAAAACTGAGTGTTAACCTCAAAATCTTACCTCAAGTGGATGGTTTATTCTTGCTGAATCCCTGCTAATTCTTCCAGCCTAATCAAGGACCTTGAACTCAAGCTTCTGCTCGGATTCTCCCTAAGCTTCTGCCCCAAAATACCTCAAGAACAGATGGAGATATGCCTAAACCGACCTTGGACATGGCCTGCTCTTCTTTCCCTTTTCTTTCCCTTCTTTTCCTTTCTTTCCTTTTCTTTTCTTTTCCTTCAGACTCTAGAATTTTCCCACTAAGGCATAAAACCTGATAACACTTATCCTATAGAAGCCAAATGACCAATCTGCCCTCCCTTTAATTCTAAGCCTTTAAATGTACATAGGGGCATTTTGGTAATTTCACCCAATTCCCACTAATTCCTCGAATGTCTCTATTATTTTTCTGCTTACTTCCCGATACCTAATTAATCACCAATTATATTCCTCAATATCAAAATAGACCCCAATATATTCTCTAAATTCCCATTTATACCCCCAGGCTCTCCCCGTGCCAGGTATAAATTCCCGCCGTGACTTTTTCGCTAATCCGCTCACTAGGATCGTCTCGAATCACAGATCACAAATACATCCACATAATAATGTGGTCTCAACAGTTATCACACACACACACACACACATATATATATATATACAGTTATGCCCTCAACGGGCCAAAATTACAATTATGCCCTTTCTAACCTAATCAGGGCCTACATGCATACTAATACACATAGTCATGCATCTTAGACATTCAAACAGTCATATAGCATATTTTTAATCATTAAATCACATATATTCCAATTATGCCCTCCTGGCACACTAATCAAGGCCCTTACGCCTTATTAGTAAATTTGGGTCGTTACATAGTTGATGAGATGGCCAGGGCAAAGATAGAGCTGGTGGTGGGATAATTGACCAATATTACCTTGCAGTCGACCCTGTTTGAGCGGATCAAGGAGGGACAAATGGAAGATGCGCAACTTCAGGAAGTTAGGCAGAATGTCTTAACAGGGATAGCTAAGGATTATTCTGTTTCTGAGGCTGGTGTGCTTCGGTATCAGGGGTGGATTTGTGTTCCGGCAGATGAGGGGATCAGACGAGAAATACTAGATGAGTCTCACACTACGCCATAATTGCTTCATCCGGGTACCACATAGATATATCAAGATCTACAAGCATTATATTGGTGGCCTGGGATGAAGATGGATGTGGTAGAGTATGTGGCCATATGTCAGCAAGTGAAGGATGAGCATCAGCGACCAGCAGGGTTGCTCTAGCCTTTGGGTATTCTTGAGTGGAAGTGGGAAGATATTACAATGGATTTTGTGGGAGGTCTACCCAGGACAGTGGGACTTTGTGACCCGGTGTGGGTGATAGTGGACAGATACACCAAGTCTGCTCATTTTATGCTAGTGAAGTCGACTTATACAGTGGAACAATATGCAGAGTTGTATGTGAGGGAAATAGTTCGTCTCCATGGGGTTCCAAAATCTATTGTATTTGATCGAGACCCTATCTTTACCTCTAAGTTCTGGGGAGCTCTGCAGAGAGCCATGGGGACTCAATTGAAGTTTAGCACAACCTTTCATCCTTAGACTGATGGACAGTTTGAGAAGACGATTCAGGTGTTGGAGGATATGCTTAGGGCGTGTGTGATTGATTTCGAGGGGTCTTGGAGTAAGTATCTCCCGTTGATTGAGTTCTCGTATAACAACAGTTATCAGTCCACGATTGGAATGGCTCCTTATAAGTTTCTATATGGAAGGAAGTGTAGGTCACCCATTCATTGGGATGAGATGGGTGAGAGAAAATATTTGGGGCCAGATGTGGTTCAGAAGACAAATGAGACTATTGAGAAGATTCGAGCCAGAATGCTCGCTTCGCAGAGTAGACAGAAAAGCTACGCTGATCCTAAGCGTAGAGACGTGGAGTTCTTGGTTGGGGACCACGTGTTTCTGCGAGTTTCACCACTGCGAGGGGTGAGGAGATTCGGAGTAAAAGGCAAGCTGAGCCCACGGTTTGTTGGACCTTTCGAAATTTTAGAAAGGATTGGACAGGTGGCTTACAGGTTGGCCTTGCCACTGTCAATGTCGGGAGTTCACAATGTATTTCATATCTCCATGTTGCAGAAGTATGTTTCAGATCCGACACATGTATTGAAGTATGAGGACCTAGAGTTACAGACAGACTTGTCCTATGAGGAGCAACCGGTTCAGATTTTGGATCAAAAGGACAAAGTTCTACAGAATAAGACGATTCCGTTAGTTAAAGTATTGTGGAGAAATAGCAAGGTCGAGGAAGCGACCTGGGAATTAGAGACGGTGATGCGGGATCAGTATCTCGAGCTATTTAGGTAAATTTCGAGGACAAAATTCTCAGTAGGAGGGGATAGTTGTATCGACCCAAAATCACTAATATGGCTTAAGGGCCTTGATTAGTGTGTCGGGAGGGCATAGTTGATTTATGTGTGAATTTATTAATTTAATGTGTGATTATATGACAAACATGCTTGTATGGTTATATGAATGTAAGTGTGATTATATATTATATTTGTGAGAACCACATTATTATGTGGGTAAATCTGCAGCATGCGACATGAGGCGATCCTAGGGAGCTAGTTAGCGGGAAAGCCACAACGGGGCTCAATACCTAACTCAGGGCAAGTCAAGGGGTATTTTGGGTATTAGATGATTATTTGGGTTATCGGGTTATGGAAATAAATAATTGGAGATATATTTGAGGTTAGGAAGCTTAGGCGGGAATATTGGGGAATTTTACCATTTTGCCCGCGGGGAAGTTTTCGGTACCCCGAGCCTTGGGATTAACTTAATTACCTAAGGATAGGCTAAGTAAGAACCTCAAAACTTGGTGGAAATAGGGGAATTGACTCTTCTCTCTCTCTCTCTCCTTCTTTCTTCTTCTTTTTCAAGGAAAACCACTAGAATCTAAAAAACTCAGCAGGAAATTCTGTGATTTAAGCTGAATTTTTGAGGGATTAGCTCAGCTCTAGCTAAGGGAATTTAACCAGGACTAAGGTAAGAACTGAATTACAATCTTGATCATTAGGATTCTGTGTTTTGGCTAAGTATTAAAGATGTTTATGGTTTTGATGTTTAAGGACTGAATTGAAGCTGATAAGCTTGGGTTTTAGCTCATAAATTGTTAAGGAAGTGGTTCATCATAGAAGGTAAGCTTCAATTCATAGTTTAGAGTTTAAATTTTGAGTTTGCATGACTGGTTTTAGAGTTCTTGAGCCACTAGGTTTCAAAAATCAAAATGGGATTCTAATGAGTTTTTAAGCTAGGTTTTTGTTGAATTATGTTGCTAGAATCGTGTTAAAAGTCTTGTGATCAATGGGTTTTGGAATTAGTGTGCTTTGAGGTGGCTTTGAACAAGGTTAAGATGTTAGGAATTCTAATGCCCCGAATTCTCCGATGAGTTTAATGGTATGAATAGTAGGCCGGGAGGGCCATACTTGCTTAATTATGTTATTAATTGATAAATGCATGTATATGTTGATTATATTATGATATGATGTGAAATGCATGCATGTGAGTCCATATCTCTTGTTACAGGGGTGTGATGATAATTTGGGTCGTTGAGGGTAATTTGTGTATTTGGGTGCATAACTTGATTTGTGAATGAGATTCCATTATTATGAAGATATATCCGAGCTAAGCATCATGAGACGGTTATTTTTAGTGGATTAGCGGTTTTACCATAATGGGGTCAATTTTGGGGTAATAGAAATGTTCATTTGATGATAAATTGGGAATATTTGAGATCAGGGTGAAATTTTGGAGGTTTTGACTATAATGTCCCCGGGGGTGTTTTCGGGACCCCGAGCATTAGGTTTTATTTGAGGTTACTTAAGGTTGAAGTAGCTTATCAGATAGAACATACGATAAGAAAACCTTCCGTTCTCCCTTTTCAAAGTCAGTTTTACCGTTTAAGCCTTTTTGACAAAATCTTGAGTTCTAGGAGTCGGAATCGAGTGAGGATCGAGGCATAGCGATCCTAGGGAGGATTAGAAGCTTCTTAACCGAAGGAGTCGACGGAAAACAATCCAATTGAAGGTAATCAAAGTTTAAGTTTTGAGTTTTTCCGAGTTTCTAAGCTTTGAATTGATTTTGTGAATTGTTGAGTTTTCCGTTCGTTTGAGTCTTGGGTTTTGATGTATTGGGAAGCTTGGAAACTTTGTTTTGATGATTGGGGAATGTTTAGGTGTGTTTTTGGGGACGTTGAAGTGTTGAAAACACGTGGGAGAATGGTTCTGGGTTGGGCGCCGCGGCCCTAGCTCGAGTTAGCAGGTGGCCTTTCTGTTTCGCTGGGCGCCGCGGCCCTTGTGTGGGGCGCCGCGGCGCTTGCCTCTGGAAATTCTGGGGGCCGCGGCCCAAGGTGATAGGGCCGCAGCCCTTGCCCTGTTTTCGTCCCATTTGCTCGTTTTGACCCCGGAAACCTAGTTTTAGGCCTCGGGAGTGTCCTTGCTACTTGGATTAGTTTGGATTGATCTCTTGGAGGTTAGATAATGGTTTGAGACCCTTGATTATCTTGATTATTAATGGTATCCCAAATGTGTTGTGATTAGGTAACCGCTAAAGGACTAAAAGCTAAACCGTTCTCAAGGGTCGTTCTTTTGTTCATTTTAGCTCGAATCAAAGGTAAGAAACCTGCACCCTAAGTGTGACATGCATGGATATTTGTGAGGCATGTTGGTTGTGTAATATGGACATGGATTGAACATGGAATGCTTAGCATATGTTGTTCACTTGAGCATAGCACTGACTAATTAGTGAGGTTTGGCAAAGGTGATAGTATCAACTGTGAAGCTATGACTGATTAGTCAGGTTCGGCAGTGGTACTGGGCACTGGTCACGTTGCACTGACTTGTCAGTCAGAATTGGCAAAGGTGTTAGTGTCAGCTGTGAAGCTGTGACTTATTAGTCAAGTTCGGCGGTGATACTGGACACTGGTCACTTAGCGCTGACTTATTAGTCAAGGATGGACTTAGCGTGGTTCACGCAAGCCAACAGAGAATAGATCTAATCGACCATTAGAATTGAATGGCTCAAAGAGCATTAATGCCTGACCGACCCTGAGGGTCGATGAACAAACAGAGCTTGGAGGCTGGTGGCTTACCTAGCAGCCACTCTCCCGCTAGAAAAGAGAGCCTGGAGGCTAGTGGCTTACGTAGCAGCCACTCTCCCGCTAGAATCTTGTGATGATCATTCGCTTGTTTGAAAGCTTTATGTTCAGTATGATTATAATGATAATCATTTGATAATGTTATGAAAAGTATTATGTTTTCTTGCTGGGCTTTGGCTCATGGGTGCTATGTGGTGCAGGTAAAGGGAAAGAAAAGCTCACCTAGCCTTGAGTGGGGAGCTGATGTGGTGTTGTGTACATATGCGGCCGCTTGACCACCACGGCCAAGGAGTTCTCAGAGGAACTAGGGGGTTTACCCTATTTTGCCGCTTAGGTCGGCGGGATTGTAAATTTAAACCTGTAATGACCATTTTGTACTGAGAACCACTTGTAAATGTTTTGTCTAGCTCTGCAGAGCAGTTTGTAATAAAATCTCCATTTCCTTTTTAATAGTTTTATACCTTAACATGTTAATTACACTTAGAGCACGTTTTTGACCAAAGGACTCAGGTAATGAGTCAGCTTTCCGGTCCACCGTTCACCGTAACTGTTCTAGGGTAGCCAGGGCGTTACAGGAATGGTGGATTTTCTGGGCATGAAGGGTTGGGCCGCAACTCTGTTCTAGAGTGCCGCGACCCTGCGAAGCAAGGAAGAGCCAAGGAGGCTCTGCAGTGGGGAAGTGCCGCAGCGCCACAGGGCAGGGCCTAGCCTCTGTTTCAGGGTTGGGCTGCGGCATGGGTTTTAGGGGCCGCGGCTCTGATGGGTATTTTTGGTCTTTTGGAGGATTTAATCACAGGAACCTAACCTAGGATGCTCGGGATCGATTCCACCACCGTGTTTGGTGGAATTCGATGTCCCAGAAGCTAGAACTTTGTTTGAAAATGTTAACGCAATTATTAACGGTACTCCCTATCTTGGTTGTGACTAGGTATTAAGCTATGGCTCGGGAAGCGGATCGTGCTCAAGGGGCGTCGCTTGTAATTAGTAAACTTTGAAATTAAAGGTAAGAAAAATGCACCCGGTTGTGGATTTATAATGGGACTAAGGGTTCCCTATTTTGTATGCTTTGTAAAGGATGGTATTATGACATGTAAACTGTAAACTAACGACCTAGGAGTGCCGAAGTTTACACTAGCGCATAGGGCACGGCTCGGCCACTGGTATCTAAGGACAACTTATTATGCACTGAGCTCGGTTTAAGCAGGCCGGAGTTAATGGGATAAACAGACGGTGCAACCTAAGGCGTCAACCCTGACTATTATGTGACTTGTTTGTTAATATTGACTGATGGATTGTTATGTTGTATAGCTGAGCTATGATTAGCTGATTCTTTGGTTGAATCTTCATGCTTTGTGATTACTGTGGTATGTTGAGTGTATGAACATGCTTAAAGGGTTATTCAAATGATATTATTGCTTGTTATGTAATATGATATGTTTTCTTGCTAGGCCTTGGCTCACGGGTGCTTTGTGGTGCAGGTAAAGGCAAGGGAAAGCTTGATCAGATCTGATTCGGAGAGCTCTGAGAGCAGAATGTACATGATCAGTTGCTCAGCCGCCAAGGTTGAGAGGGAGACGACAACAGGAGAACCAGAAATGTCTATTTTTCCCTTAGAGTGGCTAATGGTTGTTTGAACTCAGGGACTTTTTAATACTGTCTCTTTTGGGATCCCATGTTTAAAATATTTAATTGTATAAAAAGTATCTTTTAAGGCCAAAACCTTTTAACCCTAGTTCATTAGTGATTTTAGTAACACATTTTTAACTAAATGAATTGATTAACTAGTCCTGCACCTTTATAAATACACAGTGTAGCGGTCTTGGCTATCCAGGGCGCTACAAAGATCCTAAGGCAAGGATACTTCTAGCCAACAATGAATGAAGATTCGATGGAATTTGTGCGAAAATGCGACAAGTGCCAAAGATTCTCCAAGATTCCACGAGCAGCCCCTAATGAGCTAAAACATATGCAAAGTCTGTGGTCGTTCACAGTGTGGGGTATAGACCTGATTGGATCTTTGCCCACAGGGAAATGTGGCGTTAAGTACGCCATAGTGGCGGTTGATTACTTTACAAAGTGGGCCGAAGCTGAGCCACTTGCAACCGTAACGACCAAGAAAATGCTGGATTTCGTGGTAAAAAACATAGTATGTTGCTATGGATATCAAACAACGACACGTAATTCGATAGTAATCTGTTTATGGATTTTTGCGAGCAGCATGGGATTATCAAAATATTTTCTTCAGTTGCTCACCCTCAGGAAAATGAATAAGTCGACGCATTCAATAAAATGCTAAAGGATACTCTGAAGAAAAGGCTTGAGGAAGCAAAGGGGGCATGGCCAGAGTAATTTCCTGAAGTCCTCTAGTTGTATAGAACATCCCATCGAACAACAAAGGCCATACTCCAATCTCCTTGCCCTATGGATATGAAGCTATGTTTCTTGTGGAATTAGATCCGCCATCGCATCGGAGGATGACCTACGATCAAGGCTCAAATAGCAAGTTATTAATGGAATCTTTGGATTTGGTCGTTGAAAAGCGCAAGCAAGCCCAGCTCTGAGTAGCAGCTTACCAGCAAAAGGTCACTCGGTATTTCAATTCTAAAGTACGTGAAAGGAAATTTAATGTGGGAGATCTAGTACTTAGAAGAGTTTTCCTCAACACCCGCGATCAGGCTGCTGGAGTACTTGGACCTAACTGGGAAGGACCGTACCAAATTGAAGAAGTCCTCCATCCAGGCACTTACAAACTTTCTCGCTTAAATGGAGATCTCATTCCTCGCTATTGGAATGGATAACACCTGCGCAAGTACTATCAATAAACAACTCTTCGTAAAGAATTTTCTTGTATTAATTCTACTTCTTACAAGTTTATGAAAAAGGGTTGGTCATTTTTTGTGACTGATCGCTTAGAAGTGTAAGATCATTTTATTGATCACTCATCCAGATACGATTGTCCGTTTATTACCGTAAATAAAAGGGATTGTGCGCAGCCAATCAATCTTGCCAAACTATTGTATTTATTACAAGTATTTTCTCATTACGTGTGTTGTTTTGCTATATTATCATTTTAAAATTTCTGTGAGCAGAAATGTTCGAACAGGTCCTAGTCAAGGCAAGTGATTGAGGACCTAAAGCTCCTCAATCACTTGGGGGGCATATAAGGTATCTAATAAGCAAAGCATATCAAAAGGTATGTAAACATATGAGCAAAATAAGTGAAAGCATGTTAGGGTACTTAGAGTATTTTTCAAAATTTTGTTATTTTGTTAAATCAAACCAAAGTACTATGCTAAGTTCAGTCATGCAAATAAATGTTATAATAAAATGAAAGTATTATAATATCAAAAATTAATCCCTTTACACCGCGAGCAGTTACTGCTCAGATGTAATTGTCTATTAAAAGAAAAGCTTCCCGTGAATCAATAAAAATATAAACTGTCTTGACTACAAGATAAAGTTAAAAGAAAAACAAAAATACTACGAGGCAGGAGGGGCTTGAGGATTGTCCTGGTCGACTGTGGTTCCAACTTCATTCTCCACACCGTCAATTCCTGTGGCCAGGGAGATTTCTGGGGAGGCAGCAACGTTGGCTCTCTCTTCTTCCTCCAGGCGAGCAGTGCACCGGGCTATTTTAGTTCGCCTCAGGAGCTCAGAAAGATAATTAAAGTTGGCCCCATGATTGTGCTTCCAGAACTCATAAAAGCAATCTAAGGTGGCTCCCTTATACCTCTCCAAATTGCTGACATTAGTCTCCTCAAGCTCCTTGACACGCCCCTCCAACTCCTCAGTCTCCTTTCTTCTTGCGATCAGCTCAGCCTCAAGCTATTTGGCCTCTTGATAGTTAAGTTTAGCACACTACCTAAACTTCTCTTTATCTTCATTGGCTTTGGTCAGGGTAGTCTGAAACTATTGAAGCTCTTCAGCCAGCTTGGAGTTTTGCTCGAGCAGTTCAATGCTTTTCCCGGGCAGTTCAGTGTTTTTCCCCTCGAGCACCTTGACATCCTCAGTGTGCTTGGAGTCGGATTCTTTGGTCTGGGTGACCAAAGCCCCCGTGCGGCGCTAGCCGACAGTTATAGTCATCATTCCCTATGATCAGATAAAGAGATAAGATGATGGCATAAAATGACAAAGTAAAGTAAATAAAACTCAGCAATAGAAAGAAACTTACACTGGCTATCTCATTCAATCCTCGATTTATTATCTGATGGGCCTCCATGGAGTATGTGACATGTCTTGATGCTGGTCGGGAACTTCTCTGCCAGTAGCACTCCCCGCCGTTGACTCCCTCACGTCCTGGTGAGGTGCTAGAAGACCAACCAGGCTTAGGTTGGCTTCAGTGACCAGCTGTTTGATGCTTTTCTCTACGTCGATCATGCTGTCCAGAGATGCTGCTCGAATCTCCATTCCTGGAGTAGGAGCTGGTCGTTGCCATGGACCTGAAGAGTGCTAATGTTCTAAGGAGGATGTAGATAAAATAAAAAGAAATAAGCAACCAGAGAATAAAGAAGTTACCTCCTTGGGTGAAGGCTAAGTTTTTCGCAACCAGATCAATAGTTCAAAGGTACTCCTGGAAGTACTTTCCTACATTGGACTTGTAGGTAGTCTCACTCAGGAAGATGCGAGTCGATTCATGGTGACAGAGATAAAAAAACCCCCCGTGTTTTCTTAGTTGGGGTTGGATTGAAGAACGAACAAGTAGTTGATCTCATGAGGCGTAGGGACAGGCTACTTTTTATGGCTATAAATGATATAGAGTGCAGAAAGCATTTTATACCCGTTTGGAGTTATTTGGAAAGGAGCGACCCCGAAATAATTGGCCACTCCTTGGAAAAAAGGATGAAGAGGCAAGATTGCTTCGGCCTCAATATGGTACCTCGACCAGGCACTGAAGGTGCCGCTAGGCAAGTTTGCCCGCTGGTCATTGGTAGGTTTGAATAAAGTTACCCCAGAAAATCCGTACTTCCTGAGGTAATTGGTTAGCATCCTAGCAGTGATTTGTCTAGGAGGAGCAACGCTCCATTCGATGTCTGGTCAAAGGACGTCCCGAGATTGGGCCTGTGTTTGGATTTCGGGATCAGTATTTTTGGCTCGACCATTGGTCGAAGGAATTTCAGCTCGAGGAGCAGGCTGATTTATAGAAGGTTTGGTTGTTTTCTTTTTCTGGGTAGTGGATTTTACTTTACCCATGTTTGATGGACTGGTCGAAGGTCTGTTGGATGGGGTGCGGGAAAAAGGAATCTCCGGTATGAGTAACGATGGTTGTTCTTCGTCCATGAGCAGCTGGGCAAGTAGGTCGTCATCGATTGGCCTCTCACCTCCCCACGGATCTCGCATGAAAATCTGCGAACAGAGAAGGGGAGATGAGAATCTACAGCCCAAAAGATCAAGAGGTGTAAAAGAGCTGGGATAACGTTGCTCGCGTATAAAAATTAGGCTTTTATACGACCAGCAGCATTCTAGCAAAAACACTAAGTTACATATGAACAGTTTGGAAAACGAATCAAAAAGCAGAAGTAAAAAGTATTTCAGGAAAGACTTTTTTCGACTCTGAAGGGGCGTGAAAAACCCAGTTTTTCTACAAGCTTAAATTCATAATCCTAACTACCAAACCGATCCATGACCCCTACAAAGTATTATTTCAAGCTCAAATCTACGTGCCCTTTTACCCCGAAACATTTTTTCAATAACAGTAAAAAATACTCGAGAACTCAGGAACTCATAATAAAAAATAGAGATAAAACATATATTCCCTGGCATATTAGCAACTAAAAAGTTTGAGAAAAGTACTTGTATAAAAGATGGAGTAGAGTTCTAAGACACTAAGTCGATTTGGCTGGAGCTTCGTGAATCATCAAGAGCCGTCAAAGTTTCTGGAGGTTTTGGGCCTTGTTCTTCAGTTTTCTTGAGGTTAAAGGTAAACGTAAATAATAAAATTTTATTCTAAAGGATTATTTATATTAGTCGATGAGTAGTTACCGAGGTAATCATAAAGGGTAACTTTTCAAGACATGGGGAAGGGTATTAGCCGTCAAACCACTTTTGGGAAACCGAAAAGACATCATTAGTTGCCTTTTTCGAGAAGGCATGGATGGTTCTGACAGATTTGATGGGGCATGCAAAGGGTCGGTCTCTTAAGTTTACTTTATGCTGGTCGCAGTAAAATAAACTTGGGGGGGGGGGGGGGGGGAATATTTACCTAAAAATGGCTCGCGATGACGTGGCAAGAATTTCTTACGCGTAGTTGGCACGCGGAAGTTCTGAGTGAAGGGATCCTGTTCGATCATCGAACAGATAATTATTGGTTTGTCAAGTCTCGCGGTTAAGTGCGACCAGTCTGGTCGCATACTTCCATTTACTTCATTTGAGATACGCAATCTTGTAATAATTATATTCATTATATTTCCTTTTATTACCTTGATACGCTAATCTTAATTGTATTAAGGCCCATTGGCCCATGTAACCCCCTTGAACCTATAAATAAGAAAGAGAGGGCTGAAGGAAGGGACTTTTGGAACTTTTAGTCTTTGTATTCAGAGAGAAAAGTATAGTGTGATTATCCACCGAAATTGTAATTCTCCTAAGACTGGTGAAACTCAAGAACCCTAGTTATTTTATCACAGTATTGAGACTCAATATCAATAAGAACACTAAGTGGACGTAGGTCATTACCACCTAGTTGGGGCCGAACCACTATAAATCACTTGTGTCACTTTCTTTCCATTTTGATTCTCTTCTTGATTTCCTTTTTGTTCTTTGTCGTTTATTTTACTCCATGTGGTTTACCAAATCAAGGGTCAATTGAATTAATTAAATATCTTTATTTGAGTGGGAGATAATAATCTGATAAGGTAGTTTGAATAAATAATTAACTAATTATGGAAAAATCAAGTATCCCTAAAAATGTTCTTTTGGCTCTATAAATACCCCCAGATTTTCATTTGCAATTTTACATGTTCAGAACAATTAGAGCTATAAAGAGAGATTTTTATGTCCGAATTTGCCGACAAACTTCTCCTACAACTGCTCTGTTTCCGTCGGCGTTTCTTCCCAACATGCTCTATTTTCGTGCCATCATTCGACACCACGGTCCCGATTCGACCAATAGACGAACTCTTGTGTCGCCTCCGCTCGTTCAAAACAAAGGTCTTGCTGACCTTATCACCGAAAATGCTACAGACTCCAACACTAGCACTTTACATTAAGTACCTTGAACTGTTATTTATGTTCCTTCATTTTGTAGTTTTGCATTTGTGGCTATAGGGTCATTAGAGTCGGGACCACCATTTAGGGTGGTCCTGTGCATAGTAGGTCCATAGAACAAGGGTTTAGGTCATCCCGGATCTTCTCAGGTCCAGGTCATCCCGGAACAAGCGGTAATAGGATGACTTGGGAAAACTAAGAAAAAACTTCTTCTTTGTTCTCGATTAAAATTCTGGGGAGCTTCAGTGATCCCGGATCTGGTCCAAAGGGGACTCCTCCAAGCAGTTCTTAGGAGAGCCTCCGTACCTTAACCAACCTTTTTGGGTTTTGGTACTAACTTCTTGGTTGTTTGCTTCTGTTTTTTTTAGGTTCCCAGATCACCAACCATGAGCCTCGGTGTTACTCTCCACCCAGAAGATTATGTCCAGTCAGCTCTCATCGTCCTGGAAGGGTGCAAACCTCCCAGTGGCAACACATGAGAGATGGACGATGAAAAAATTAATTTTAGAACAACCGGATGCTGGATGCTTTAGAGAAGCATCTGGGAGTGGAGTCGACCCCTGAGCACTTTTACAATCGGCTGGCCAGGAAGGAGGAAAAGTCTCATACAAGCATGGGCCACATCAGAACGGAAGCCACTCTCCCGCTCCATGACTACTTCACACGATTCCTGAAGTTCGTCGGGATCGTGCCTTTCCAGCTCCTGCTCCAAGCCTATGAGCTTCTCATGGGATGGCGCATTTTTTGCATGGAGAAGGACATCTCAGAGCCTACCCCGGTGGAGGTGCTCTACTTCTACAAGTTGGAGCTGCAACTCAATGCCAAGGTTAAGACCTAGGATGACTTCTATAGGGTGAAGACCCGTGGCAATTACCCTGCCCCTTACAGCTCCTAGAAGCACCCCCCGGATGTCAGACATTACTGGTTCATCACGTCCGGGTTCCTGTTGGAGTGGAATCCCATGTTGGTGCTGGATTTCTAGGGCATGGGCAAGTTGCTTTCACCCTAATCTTTTTCGTTCTCTCCTCTTTTTTTTTTTTTATCTTTTGACTCACGTTCCTGGATAACAGGACCGTATGCCCAGACTCCCCTCTCCAAGTCGATCCTGGATCGGAAGAATTACTATGCCACATTGAGGGCGGAGGATCTGGACGTGGGGGACTACGTAAACACCGTGAACCTGCAAGTGGTAGAGATGTTTGCGGCCAACCAGGATGCTTCTTCTGACACTTAGCACATGGCGGGTATTCCACGTAACCCAGCCTATTTCCCCCATTATTCGTACGTGCCCTCTTATCGCTGTCGAATTGCTTGTTATCCAGATGTCGTATTTTCTGGTCGTTACCGTTGTTCCTAGACTGATTGTTGCCGTTATGGTTGTTGTTCCAACTGGTTTGAGGTTGACTCTGCTGTCTAGGTTCAGGCTTACTGGCTTCTTCTTTACTTACATTAGCCTGCAACCTTTCTACTTCTATTGCCGTCTCAAGAACGTCGGCATACGTAGTATTCCCTGGGTTTGCTAGCTTAACCCCCATCTCGATTTTCGGTCGAAGTCCTCTAACAAACTTGTTTACCCTCAGATAATCACTTGGAACCATCTCAGATGCGAACTTAGCTAAGCGGTCGAACTGACGAGCATACTCTGCCACTGATAAAGTACCCTGCTTCAAGTTGGCGAACTCCTCAACTCTTGTAGCGAGTACAGCCGAATTGTAGTTCTTTTTGTGGAAGAGCTCCACAAATCGAGTCCATGTCATGGTGGCGACATCATGCGATTGCTGTACCAAGTCCCACCATATCCTGGAATCCTTCTTGAGCAATGACAAGACGCAGGATATGTGGTCCACATTACTAAGATTCATGTGCGTCAGAATCGGCTCCATGTTCCTTAGCCACTCTTCTGCCTCAAAGGGGTCTGTAGTCCCTTCGAAGTTTGGAGCGTGCTGTTTCCGGAACCTCTCATACACTGGCTCCATATTCGGTACTGGATATG
Source organism: Humulus lupulus (assembly GCF_963169125.1). Taxonomy (NCBI): domain Eukaryota; kingdom Viridiplantae; phylum Streptophyta; class Magnoliopsida; order Rosales; family Cannabaceae; genus Humulus; species Humulus lupulus. Next base: position 16,115,780 of record NC_084801.1, on the reverse strand, counting down.
GCGCATAGTTCGCCACTGGCCATCCCCCATATGGACCAACTTGTTGGGGTACTGGGGCCATTTGTTGTGGTTGTGGCTGCGGCAGAGGCTGAGGCTGAGTCTGCGCATGTTGACGTTATTGCTGCAAAAGTTCCTCGACTTGTTGTCGCAGTCTAGCGATCTCTGCAGTGTTATCAGCTGGCGGTGTCGGCGTGTTGCGGCAGGCAGTAGCACGCACTCCCCTTCTGCGAACTGGAGGGGCTTCATTGGTCGCTGGAACAGCGTTGGAGGCGTTTCCGTTGGTGCGTGCAAATCTTCGGAGCGACATCGTAGCAGAGTTCTAACAGTTGAAAGAAACATGTTAGAACTTTACCTAATAGGCTCTAAGGCAAAAACTTATTCTAAAACAAACATACCTCGGACCTTTATTATGACTTCTTATGAAAATTATATAAGTCTTTATTATTATAGTGGGTTTCTATACGTAGAAAAACAAGCCATCTTTATTTTCTAAGTCTGTTTCTAATTATCCTCTATGACTTAATTCTCAGGCTCGAAACTCATCTTTGTTCCAAAGTTAACCATATTGAGGGAGGGTTGGGATCAGTAAAATCATTCCCACTACTATGGCCCCCTAACTCTCAATATAGAAACTCGGTTCATTAATTCGTATCCACCCTCACCGAACTTAGTCATTATTTATTTTACTTATTATTTATTATGATTGCAAAAAAAAAAAAAAATCAAACTTATACATGATAATGAAATAACATGATATTCATTTGGAAAAAAGTTTTTTCACTTATTACAACCATAAAATAAAGAAAGAAATAAAACAAACAATGAAAACTACTATTCTAAGAATCAGGATCTTCTACATCCGACCCTTCATCTAGCATATCGTCATCTATCTCCTCATAATCGTCGTTATCATGTGCATCAAAATGTCCTCTAGGAAGGTTTGTGAAAATCCTATGTTTTTGCTCATTTGTAAACTAAAATTTGGATTTTGCAGTGAACCTAACTAAGAGGAAGTAATATCGCATTGCTACTGGCAGTTCGTCTTCATCATCCATTGTTTCCCATATTTCCTCTAAGGCTGCTATTACAGGATGGAAATCTTTAAATAGTCTAATTATTAATACATATTGTTCCGTTGCTCTCATCATTATTTGCTTAGACTCTTAAAGGTGACCTATCTCTTTGTGGAACAAAAGCAATCTTCGAGTGATTCTTTCTAGTGCTCCTACAGTGTTTCTTGGTTCCCCTACTCTTTTTAAAGCCTTAATGGCTCGGATATCCTCATTTCTTAATGCTCCATTCATACTTAATTGAAAACATAAATACTAAAATTGTTAGCTATACACATAAGCAAAATAACTTATAACTTAAATACTTACTTGGCGGTCAGATTCGGAGCTTTGAGTGTGTGTATCGAGGAGAACTTCATGCTAAGAAACCATTTTCTCTGATACCAACTGTAATGACCCAACTACTCTAAACTTTTGGACCATTAACGAAAACTATACATAAACACTAATTCTTAATAACACTTACAAGTGATAAGATCATAACTTTATTAAAACTTAAAAAAAACAAAGGTCAAACTTACATAAAATTTAAGTTAGGATATGGGATCCCATTGTTTGAAAACCAAAACATAACATAATGATAATTAAAAGAGATTACATAATAAAATGCGAGAAAATACATATAAAAACCATAAGAACAAAAAAAACTACATCCTCGAATTGAAACTCTCGGCTCTTTGAATCCATTCCGCCTCAATACACATTCCCCAAGTTGCCAAGAACCTTACCCGCCACTAAAACTATTTTCCTGCACATATAAACAAAAAGGAATGAGCCTAATGCCCAGCAAGGAAAATCTAACATATAGCCATATACATGAAAATTCATAATGCAACATAAAAACATACCATAACACTTATGTCACATACATACTATAATGGCCATTATTACTTGGGGTCCCATAAACTAAACAAGTCATATGCCCATTAGATTAGTGGGGTCTTGCTAGCTAAGCAAGTCATATGTCCATAATCTAATTGGGGCTTGTTAGTCATATAGGTCATATGCCCAAGTCTACAATCATACTTAACATAACATATTACATAACATAAAATCATAAGATAACATATAAAAGCATATAACACATAAATCCTATACTATTTTCCTTACCAAAATAACCGGGATATGAGAACTGATTTGGGACCTTGGAACACTCCTAAAAACCATTTAAAATATGGTGAGTATATTGAAGAAAAGGGATGAAAGTGAAGAAGGATCTATGCTATATACTTACCGAAAACCTTGTGCTTAAGAACTTGGATTTCCTAGCCAAGAATAAGAATGAGTAGAAGACTATGAGAACTTAAAGAACATAATACAGAAATGGACTAGACTTTGGAAATACCTTGAAGACTTATATGATCAATTTAAACCTTGAACCGAAATGTGAATAAACCTTACTTCCCAAAGTGTTTGATAAGCTTATAGTGACCAAGCTTATAATTCCCAACCCAAGTGTTTACACTCTCACACTCACCTAACAACTTGCAGTCTCTGAACTTAGAGTAATAGATGAATAAATGGCTGGGTACTAGGTCCTATTTATAGAGTTTAGGAATGAAAAGATCTCATTTAACTTGAATCAAAATAATGGCTTTTTAAGTGAAAATAATTTGAATTATCGTTCAGCAGAGGCTGAAGACTCGTTCAGAAAGGTGCTGGACTTATCAAGAGGTTGAAGGTTTGAATGGAAAACATTTTTGAAAACTTTCAAAATATGCTGAGGGAGGCGATATATCGCCCCCTATAGGCGATATATCGCCTGGACCATTATGCCCGAGGCAATCGTGCATCGTTTTGTGTTTTCTGTATCTTCGTACTGCGATATATCGCCCCTATAGCTACAATATATCGGCATACGCTGAATATTTAAACACGAAATTACACATTTTTAGCTTAATTTGAATTGAGTAAACAGCCTTGACTAAGCCCTTTAACGTTTTCAAAGTTGCTGACTGACCTTAGAGTATTCAAATTTTAACCTTAATATATTTAATCCTCAAAATACTTAATCATTAATAAACCTATACATAACATGTGCTATTATCCTATTGGTTCTTATCTAAACCTTATAGTATAATAAATATTATCCTCAATATCAGTCATATTAATCAAACCTTAGGTTAAAATTAATATTCCTAAACTATAGGTTAAACTTAGAAAATCTACAAGTACTACTATGAGTGTCCAAATAAATCCCGGTCTGAACCAAAAATCCATAGTTATAAAGATAATACTATTATTACTATTATACTACTATCTAACTTAGCTAAGTAAAGTTCTTGGACTCTACACCCTTAGTGATATTTTTGGCCAGAAATGTGATTTGATCATGGGAACTCAAACGTTAGGCCTCGGGATCGTTTCTACTACCCGGTTTAGTAGGATTCGATGTCTCGGAGGCTAGGTCTTGGTTCGAGAACCTTTTATTGATTGATTTTATTGATGGAATCCCATATTTGTTTATGACTAGGTGACCGCAAAGGGATCAAAGGATTGATTGTTCTCACGGGTCGTTCAATTATTATTTCTCGCTCGAACCAGAGGTAAGAAAACTGCACCTAGTATGTGATGCACGAGAAACATATGGTTAGGGCATGCTATGAATGTTGAATATGAGATTGATCAGAGCTTGAGTCTCTATGTTTGTGCATGAACCTAATTATGCTAGCAATTGTTAAGTTAGCATTTTGAATGCCCTACATTCAGATATTTGACATATGATATATGCCTGGTAGCATTGCTTACTTATCTGTGGCACTGACTTACTAGTTAGAATCGGCAATGGTGTCAGAACTAACTGTGAAGTTGTGACTTACTAGTCAAGTTCGACAGTAGTATTGAGCACTGCTCGTGTGCTATTGACCTATGACTCAAGAGCGGCATAAGCATCATGAATGCAGAGCCGAAAAGATTAGATCTAATTGATATCTACATTGAATGACTCATCATGAGCATTAATGTCAGACCGACCCCAAGTTCGATGAAAAACTAAAAGCGCTTGTCTAGTCTATGACTAGTTACTCAGAGCCAGGGCCAGAAGGCCCAGGTGACCATATCGTCACATGGCTAAGGGTGCAGATCCCATGTTAGTGACTTGCTTATCAGTCACTCATCTAAGGGTGCATATCCTATGTTAGTGACTTGCTTATCAGTCACTCATCTAAGGGTGCAGATCCCATGTTAGTGATTTGCTTATTAGTCACTCATCTAAGGGTGCAGATCCCATGTTAGTGACTTACTCCTTTGTCACTCATTTGATTAGGGTTATAAGCCCCAGCATGGTTATCGGAACCTCAAGTGTAAATCAGTCATCTGTTTTGGTTTGGCTTGATAGTCATCCATACAGGAGGGCAGGGCCCACAACCATCATTATTTGAACTTATTTCCATGCGTGATTAAGGATATTATTGCTAGGCATGCACTTTATGATTTGATGACATGTTATTACTGTTCATGAGCATATTGAGTTTTCTTGCTGGGCTTCGGCTCACGGGTGCTATGTGGTACAGGTAAAGGCAAAATAAATCTGGACCATCCTTGAGTTGGAGAGCTTAGGTGACGATGTGTACATATGCGGCTACTTGACCACCATGGCCGAAGGTTGAAAGAGGAACTAGGGTTAAACCCTATTTTTTCGCTTAGATCGGCTAGTTGTAAATATTTTCTTGTAATAAACCTTTAACTTATATTTTTGGGATCCCAATGTATACAGTAAACGTTTTAGTGAAACGTTATATCTTCACCAAAAAATTTAACCCTAAATCGCTAATCATACTTAGTTACACGATTATGGCCAAATGACTCGATTAGCGAGTTTAGTATTGTTTAAAATGCACACCATAACGATCTCTGGAGTTTAGGGCGTTACATTATTTGTCCTAATTCTGGTGTTCAAGTTCCAATGGCCTGGGCCATCAGAGATTAGTTGATTAGCTTATTTTGAACCTATGGGTCAGGTTCCAATGACCTGGGCCATTTATAAGACTAATTTTAGACAACTTATACCTAGGACTCATGTGCTAATGGTTCTGGGCCATTATAGAGAAGACGTAGACATGTATTTGTTTATTTGGGACCGCGTAAGGTCAACCAGTTTTTAGGTATTTCATATCCTCGGACCACGTATGTCCGAGTTAGGATTGAGCCTGTCCCACATGTCCTACTGGGTATTATACCTCCGGACCATGTACGTCCGGGCTAGGACTAAGCTTGAGCCTTACATTTTATTGGGTTCCGTACCCCCCCCCCCCCCCTGACCGTGTAAGTCCGGGTTGGGACTAGGCCTGAGCCTTGCGTTCCGGTGGGTTTTTCTACCCCTCGGACCATGTATGTCCGGGTTAGGACTAGGCTTGAGTCTTACGTCCAATTTGGTTTTGTACCCTTCGGACCATGTACGTCTGGGTTAGGACTAGGCCTGAGTCTTGCGTCCTTTTGTTGGGAGTCAGGTTTTTGCTACCCCCAGACCATGTATGTCCAGGTTAGGACTGGGCCTGAGCCTTACGTCCTATTGGGTTTTGTCCCCCCCGAACCATGCACGTCTGGGTTAGGAATAGGCCTGGGCCTTGCGCCCTTTTGTTGGGAGTTGGGTTTTGCTACCCCAGTCTATATGATCCGGATCAGGACTAAATTTTGTGTTTTGCATCTTGTTTTGTTTTCATAACTGGACTTGTATAAATGGTCATACCCCCCCAAGTGAGCGAAGACTGTAGTCTTGGGTCACTTGTTCATGAAAAAGGAGGAAGACAGATGCAGACTTTTATTTCTTTACAACATTTCTGTATGATGTTTTGTACACATCATTTTCATTAAATAAGAAATCGCACTGGGGCGTACATTGTTTATGGGAAAAATTAAAAATAGAAACATGTCCTTCTGACTACTGGTAGTACTTACGGAGGTGTTCAGCGTTCCAGGCCCTTGGGACCTCTGTTCCGTCAAATCACCTTAAGCAATACGTTCCCGGACATACATCATGTTAGATTTCATACTACCCTTCCAAGTTTGGGCCTAGAACCCCCGCTCCCGGATCTTGGGTTGCAGGGAAGACTCTTCTTAGGACTAGGTCACCAGTTTCAAATTTTCAGCTTTTAACTTTGGAGTTAAAGTGTCTAGCGATCTTTCCTTGATACATCTTCAGTTGAACCTAGGATTCTTCACAGATCTCGTTGATAAGGTCCAAAGATTCCTGCAGTAAGGCGTGGTAATGGGCATGATCATACGTGTCTCGTCGATGAGACGGGATAACAGTTTCCAGTGGGATGACTGCTTCACATCTGTACACCATGGAGTAATGAGTATGCCCGGTAGACATTCTTTCGGTGGTTCGGTATGCCCATCGTACGCAGGGCAGCTCTTCCGGCCACTTGCTTTTGCAGACTTGAAGCTTTTTCTTTAATGTCCTCTTCAAAATCCTGCTCACGACCTCTGTTTTCCTATTTGCTTGAGGCCTTGCAACTGCAGAGAAGCTTTTGATGATGCCATGTCTTTCACAAAAGACAGTGAAGTGGACTCTGTCAAATTGCTTCCCGTTGTCGGACACGATTTTGTGAGGGAGGCCATATCAACACACAATGTTTTTGATGACGAAGTCAAGGGCCTTTTTTGTGGTGATGGTGTTCATTGGTTCTGCCTCGACCCACTTGGTGTAATAGTCGACGTCTACGATGGCGTACTTCGCACCACCCTTCCTTGTAGGGAGTGATCCTTCTAGGTCGATTCCCCACACTGCGAAAGGCCAGGGACTGGTCATCAGGGTTATTTCCCTTGGAGGGGCTCGCGGGATCTTCGCGTACCTTTGGCATTATTCGCACTTACAGACGTAATCAACACAATCCTTCTTCATCGTTGGCCAGAAATATCCCTGCCTTAGGATTTTCTTGGACAAGCTAAGTCCAGCTGTGTGATCTCTGCAGAAACCTTCGTGTACTTCATGCATGATTGCACTCATTTCAGATCCAGACATGCATCGGAGGTATGGCATGGATAACCCTCTGCGATAGAGTTTTCCTTCCATCATAATGTATCTAGGGGCCTAAAACTAAAGCTTTCTGGCAGCTACCAGGTCCGCAGGCAACCCCCCGGTGGTTAGGTAATGGATGATAGGACCCATCCAGGACATGGAATAGTCTATAGCATTGATTTTCGGGGCTTGAATACTTGGTGCATGAAGATGGTTGATCAGGACCAACCCAAAGAGCTTTTCCTCAACATCCGTGGCCAGCTTCGCCAATGTGTCTGCAAACACTTTTCGTTCCCTGGGGATCTAGCGGATGATATATTTCTTGAAAGACTGTAGTAGCTCCACAGCTTGCATCACATAAGCAGCCATCTTTTCTCCCTTCATTTGGTATTCCCCCAAGATTTTCCTGAAAACCAATTGGGAGTTGATATAGACATCTAGACTTGCTGCTCCTACCTCCCTGGCTAGACGCAATCTGGCCAGCATGGCCTCGTGCTCGGCCTCATTGTTCGATGCATTGAACTGGAAATGTAGGACGCTTTGTAACTGGTGTCCTTGCGGTGATATTAAGATGATCCTGGCCCCGACCTCGACCCCGTTTTCATTCGAGGCCCCGTCTATGAAGACCTTCCATAAGGGTGCTACAGGGTCGACGGGATTGTCATCTTTAGTGATCCCGATGCATTCCATGATGAAGTCAGCCAGGGCCTTCCCCTTGATTGATATCCTAGGGACATATGCAATGTCAAACTGACTCAGTTCCATGGCCCACTTCAGGAGTCTCCCCGATGATTTGGGCTTTTATAACACTTGCCGTAGGGGATGGTTTGTTAGTACTTTTATGGCGTGGGCCTTAAAGTAAGGCCTAAGCTTCTGTGATGCAATTAGTAAGCAAAATGTCAATTTCTCGATTAGCGGGTACCTGGACTCTGCACCCAATAACCTTTTTCTTATGTAATAAACTGAGAGATGTGCCTTTCCTTCTTCCCGCATGAGTGCGACACTAATGGTGTGTTCGTACATGGCCAAATAAAGGTACAATGACTCCCCATCCACTGGATTTGCCAAGATTGGTTCTCGGGCCAAATGTTCCTTCAGCTTTTGGAAAGCCTCTTCACACTCGGCCGACCATTCGAACCTTTAGCATCCGCGAAAGATGTTGAATAACGGGATGCACTTGTCCGTGGACTTTGAGACAAAATGACTTAGGGCTATTATTCGTCCCGTTAAACTCTGCACGTATTTGTGCTTCTATGGCGAAGGCATATCGACCAATGCTTTGATCTTGTCCGGGTTGGCTTCTATCCCTCGGGAGCTTACTATGAAACCAGGGAACTTCCCAAATATCACACCGAAAGTGCACTTCTTGGGGTTTAGCTTCATCCCATACTTTCAAATGATGGCAAACACTTCTGCTAGATTGCCAGGGTATCCTTCGGAGGTCTTAGATTTGACTAGCATGTCATTTATGTAGACCTCCATATTCCTTCCCAGCTGGGCCTAGAAAATTGTTGACGAGCCTTTGATACGTGGCTCCGGCGTTCTTGAGTCCAAAGGGCATGACAATGTAGCAGTACACCCCTTTGTTTGTCTGGAAGCTAGTGTGTTCTTGGTCTGCTACGTGCATTAAAATCTGGTTATAGCTGGAGTATGTGTCCATGAAGCTTAGCATCTCATACCCGGACGTTGCATATACCATTTGGTCAACCCGGGGTAGAGGGAAGCAGACTTTGGGGTAGGCCTTGTAGACCATCGAGGCTATGAAGGTCATTTCGGGGGTACCCGTCAACCTTGGCGCCGCCGGGGGCGTCGAATAATGATTGGCAGGATATGGCATCCCGTATCCAGGAAAGGTTTAGGCACCTGGCTGGGGGGTCAGTTGCCATCCGAATGCTTGGATCTGAGCCTCCTCCCAGGTGATAAAGCCTTGTGCCCTTCTTATGAATTCTTCGAGGGTGGCCGCCTTACTGCGCTGCATATCGTCCCAGAGAGGAGACCCGGCTTGAATCCCGGACTGAAGGGCCACCAGGCGCTGTCCATCGTCCACCTTGGTTTTTGAGGCTTCTTTTGTGAAGCGCTAGATGTAGGTTCTTAGGGTCTCCATGGGGAGCTGCTTAACATTGGCGAGGGCGGTGATCTGCATGTCCATCCTCATGACGACCACAAACTGCTCGCGGAACGCCGATTGTAATCTGGACCATGATTGGATAGATCCTGACTTTGGTATCTTCCAACACTCTTCTGCGGGTCCGTCCAATGTGATTGAGAAATATAGGCATTTTTCGTTGTCACATATGTGGGCTAAGGTCATCAACCGATTATATCAAGACAATCGATCCCTGTGGTCTATGTTCCCGGTGTAGGCGGATAGGTTCACCATTTTGAACCCCTCCGGGAGCACCACATCCAGGATGTGTTTGGCGCACAGTTCTTTTTTCTCCTCTTCAGAATCAGAGCCTCCTCCCTCTTGTTTCCGAACTAGACAGTCTATGACTTTCTTTAATGCGGCCAGCTATTCCATGAACTGTCTGGCCATTCCATCGTCCAGGGGGACCCTTTCGTTCCTCCTGTTGTTGAGGTTATTTCTCAAATGTCCCCCTTAGGGGAAGATCTTTTCCTTGCGGTCCCGCTCCTTTCGGGCATTCAGACCATCACACAAGTCTATCCGGGACGTATCGTCCCCTAAACTGATGGCTTCTGGCTCATCCACACGCTGGCGCTCTCTATGATCTTTATTCACGGAGGCACTGGGGTGGAAACGTTGCTCTCATCCGGTCTGTCTAAGGACAGCCCGAGGCCTGGAAACTTACGGGCGCTTCCCTTGCGGATCGATCAGATGATCCCGCCCTGGGCGAGACACATCTTCTCTTTCCTAAGGAGCGACCCTGGGTTGGCCCCAGTTTTCAAGATGGGTTGAGTTTTCCTCCGGGGGTTTGCTTTTCCAACAGAGTCAGGCATCTTGGCTTTCCCTTTTTCTTGAGCCGGGTTTGATGGGACATCTCCAGGTTGTGGTCCCGAAGTAGGGATCGGCCTTATGTGTTCAGGCACACCGGTCCTAACTAATGGGGCCGGTGGTTATGTTCATGGAGGCAGAAGGCTGGAGGATTGGCTGCTAATCCTTGGGCAACAATGAAGGCCTGAAGGGCCAGGAGGGATTCTTGCATCTGGCGAGTGGCTTCTTTCTGTAGAGAGCTTTTGACAATGGATTTTTTTGCAAGTTCGAGTAGAGTAATTACTTACAAGAGAAAATTCGGATCCTCTCTACAATGCACAACCGATCCTATTTATAAGCGGTTGGATGCACTGAACTTGGGCTGGACTAATCCGTGCCCAATAAAGATATAATTATGATTTGCTCACTAACAGAGGCTTAATATAAAAGATTCTATCAAATAAAATACACTAATTAGGGCCCATGGGCCGGCTTGAGCATAACCATGCTATACGACTGACAACAGTACACAACTTCAGTCTGGTTCGCATGGGCTCCTAAGGGGATCTGGGGGATAGGATCCATCAGAGTAGTGGCAGTATTGTTCTGAATTAACGGCGTACATTTCGTATGTAACCACTTCTGCAGGTTAGCTGAGGAGACAAAACTCAGTGTTTCTCGGGGTGATGTTAGTGTTGGGGATAGTCTATGATTCACAACCCGGATGCCCAATTTGGGTTCATTTACCAATGCCCTGGTCCATTTACCAGAGCCTTGGTTCATTTACCAAAGCCCGGGTTCATCAACCATCGTCCCAGTCCATTCTTAGACTTGGAAACATCTTCCTTATTGCATCCCAGACGGCACCTTATACTAGGTCTGGGAAGACGAAACATGCCAACTTCATGGTCCCGGCTTACACTCCGAGATAATGTTGGGCTTACTGATATATGGGCCTCTAGGATTTACTCCTTCCCTATCTAATGGGTTCGGTCTGGGCCTCGGATCCTTTTAGGATAGCCCATGGACTTAGTGTATGGGGCCACGTGTGCGGAGAGGAAACAGGGATAACATTTACATATTTATTTTTTTAATTTAAATATTTTCTATTTAAGTTAGACTTATGAGAAAATAAGAAGACACTCTATTATTCACTCTAAAGAAAAGAAGGATACTTTTCTATCTCTCCCTAAAAAAGATAAAGAACCAATACCAAGCCTATTCTCTTGATCTCATGTGTTGAGTACATTAAGTAGAAACAGAAATTAACTATCCTTTATTCTCTAAGTTCCCACACACTTCTTGAGGTGTAGAGAACGTTGTGGAAGATATTGGTGTGAGTACCTGGGAGCAACTTTGATAAGAAGTTTATTCAAATTATGAAAAGATAGCAAGGACACCTGATATGCATCAAGAGGTATGTTTTCTATGCTTTTCTTGCTTATGATTAATGTATGTATATTAATGGATTCGTATTTTAAAGGTAGTTTAAATATGTTACAAAAAATTTTGTTATACACTAGGCCAACCCACCACCATTCTGCTGCATATTAGGAAACTTGTTCCTAACAATGGGTACTCTTGTGAGGGTACGGTTAAGTTGTGCACCAATGATGTAACTTTTAGTGTTATCAATAAAAAGCTAATTTCGCCTATATTGTTGAGTATGATTCTTTATTTTTGTGGCATCTTAGACTATCTCATATAGGTTTTTCAACCATGGAAATAGTATCAAAATGTGGTATGATTGCATGCAATATTAAAAACTATGGTAAATATGAAACATGTGTTAAGGAAAAAATGATTAAGAAACCTTTTCCTAGTGTAGAAAGATAATCTAATTTACTAGATTTAATCCATAGTGATTTTTGTGAATTAAATGGTATTTTAACTAGAGGTGGTAAAATGCATTTTCTTACTTTTATAGATGATTTTAGTAGATATACCTATGTGTTTCTTTTAAAAGATAAAGATGAAACTTTTGATGCTTTTAAAGTTTATAAGTTAGAAGTTGACAATTAACTCAATAAAAAGATTAAGGTGCTAAGAAGTGATAGAGGAGGACAATACTTCTCTAATGAATTCAATGCATTTTGTGAAGAAAATGACATAGTTCATGAGTGCACCGCACCATATACACCACAACACAATGGTGTTGCCGAAAGAAAAAATAGAACTTATCTAGAGATGATAAATTCTATGTTGGTGTTTTCTAAGTTGAACTTCAACTTATGGGGTTAAGCGTTGTTAACCGCTTGTCACATTCTTAATCGAATACAGATGAAGAAAAATGAGATATCTCCATATGAGTTATAGAAAGGATGAAAACCCAATATAGGGAACTTCAAAGTGTGGGGGTTGTAAATGTGGAAATTTCTCCTTGTGAATTCTATTCACGGGTGAAGCTCTATACTACGAGACATCCTAAAAGGGCGTCACATGATGGTGAGGGAGTTGGGATAAGAGAGACACCCTCACTAGGCGAGGGCCCTTGGCCACTTGCCCATCCGAACTTCACCCTCGCTATGCGAGGGTCCCCAACTGGTCGTCCGCGTGCGCCCCGTTCCATCAGGCATCAAGCCTCGCCTACACTCGGAGGAAGAATGTCAACCTCGCTATGCGAGGGTGGGGGCTTTGTTTTGGCATCCGTGCTCCTAGCCTCGCGATGCTGCACCCGGAAGGAGGAGAGGCAGCCTCGCTATGCGAGGGTGCTACCTTGTTGCGACGCCCGCGCCATGCCCATACCTGAGGGAAAAGGGCTAGCCTCGCTACGCGAGATACCCACGCTATGCGAGGGTGTGGCCTTGCCACGACGCTCTTGCTGCTAGCCTCGTGTCTATGCAACCCGCATAAGCCGGCCCTGACCCTTGGCACCTTGACTTCTCAGGACATGCATAGGTTGAAGCCTCCTTGACATAGGCACGGGATCACTTGGGGGAACCTTGTTGATATGCCAAACGAACATGGAGCATTGAACAGGAATTGATGAGGATGACCGAGTACGGAACACGTGCGCTGACATGGGGTGTACAGTTATGGAAAGAACAGAGGCACGACCCTATGATCTGCGTCTGAGGAGTAGTGGCGGTACGGACCTGTACGAAGAGTAGTGGTACCACTTGGACACCCCCGACCATACGCCAGAGCCATCAGTACTATGTCCTAGGCCACGACTCTGACACCATCAGGGTAGGCACCACTACGCCCTGAGCCACTACATTATCAGAGTACCTATGTACGTCCCTGTGGTCTGGGACTTGTTTGTAACCAGGGCCAATAGAGCCCCTCCCCCCCTATAAATAGACTCCAACCCCTCAGGCTAAGGGGTTGGAAAACTGAGTGTATGAAAAAGACTTAAGAAATATATGTTTATAGTTTTCATTGTTGCCTGAGTTTTTTTCTTCTGTTTAGAGTTATTTCTATCTGATTCAAAGCTTCCTGTAATATTTCCATTGAAGTTTTCTAACCATCAATCGTTGACGAGTTCTTACCGTCAACAGTTTGGCGCCGTCTGTGGGAACGTAAGCACCAAGCTACTGTTCTGCCATTACTTCCGGCAAAGAGAAATGCCAAGACGTTCGAAGCGACTCAGGGAGCCACGAGAGGTGGAGGCCCACCTTATCGAAGTCCAGCTGAAGGCCTCCATGAAGGATCCACTTCCACCCCGAGACGTAGAGTCCCCAAGGGACCTCGAGGTTCACGAGAATGACGGGGAGGTCTCGTCACCGGCCATCCCGCTCGGTGAAAACCCTCCAAGGACCAGACACTCCACCAGTAACACCTCCAAGAGAGAAAGGCCGGAGTCAGAGGATGAGCCAGTGATATCTAAGACGCAAAGAGACGTTCCAGAGATCCGGGGAGAAGTGAGAACTATTTTCGGAGGTTCGGGGTTTGGAGGGGACTCCCGCAGAGGACGAGATCGGTATGCTAGAGAAGCCAGGTGAAGTCCACCACCTTGTGTCATGAGTTTGGAACAACGACCCCCGAAAAGCTTCAGGGGAGAAAATGATTCAATCACCTTCACTGAGGAGGACGCACGGGGGGTACACCTTCCCCACAATGATCCGCTGGTGTTGACAGTTCAACTGGAAAATATGCGTGTGTACCGAGTCCTAGTGGACAACGGGAGCTCGGTGGACATCCTATATCGCCCTGCTTTGGAAAAGATGGGACTGGGCATTCGTCATCTGAAGCCCTACCAGTCGTCCCTATACGGATTCACAGGGGACTCAGTACAACCCCTTGGAATGATCGAATTGACACTTACCATGGGAGAGCAACCCCGGCAGACCACGGTCATGTCTGACTATGTTGTAGTAGATTGTGCATCAGCTTTCAACGCGGTATTGGGGAAACCCTCCCTAAGAGAATTGAAAGCCATAACTTCAATATATCACTTGGTTGTCAAGTTCCCGACTCCAGGAGGGGTCGCTAGTATGAAGGGAGAACAGAAAGAGGCAAGGGAATGCTACAACACCTCACTCCGTGTGCTTGTGAAACCGCGTGAGCCAATGGCCATGGTGGTACATGAGGCGCTACATATGCCTACGGGGGGTCCGCAGGAACTGGACCCTCGGGTCGTGGATGAGTCAAGAGTAGAACCAGTAGAAGAAGTAGAGGAGGTTACGGTGACGGAGGAACCCCTAAGGAAATTGAAGATAGGGAGGAGCCTGCAAGGTGATGTGAAGGAGGAGCTGATGAAATTTTTGAAAGATAATCTAGACGTGTTCGCATGGAGTCACGAGGATATGGTGGGTATAGACCCCAGTGTGATGTGCCACCACCTGAACATCTCCCCAGAAGCAAGGCCCGTCAGGCAAAAGAGGCGGGCATTAGACCCAACAAGATACGCAGCATTAAAGGAGGAGGTTGACAAGTTGAAGGCCAACGGGTTCATCCGTGAGTCTTTCTACCCCGTGTGGGTATCGAACCCAGTACTCGTGCCGAAGCCGAATGGGAAATGGAGAACTTGCGTCGATTTCACGAACTTGAATAAAGCTTTCCCTAAGGACAGCTTCCCACTTCCCAGGATAGATCAGCTAGTAGATGCGACGGCAGGGCATGAGTTACTGAGTTTCATGGACGCCTACTCAGGATACAACCAAATCCCAATGAATCCGGCAGATGAAGAGCACACGTCATTCATTACAGACAAAGGACTCTACTGTTACAAGGTGATGCCCTTCGGGCTCAAAAACGCAGGAGCCACCTATCAGAGGTTGGTGAATAAAATGTTCGCCAACCAGATAGGAAGGAATATGGAGGTGTATGTGGATGACATGTTAGTGAAGACCAAAGAAGCAGCAAAGCTCAACAAAGACCTTGGTGAGATGTTTGACACGCTCAGGAAATACCAGATGAAGTTGAATCCAGTCAAGTGCACCTTCGGGGTATCCTCAGGAAAATTCTTGGGCTTCATGGTCAATTCCAGAGGCATCGAAGCCAATCCTGACAAGATAAAGGCACTAATAGAGATGAGCCCGCCAAAGAATAAGAAGGAGGTGCAGTGCCTAACGGGAAGGGTGGCGGCCCTTAATAGGTTTATCTCGAGGTCCACCGACAAGTGCCTCCCATTCTTTGACATCCTCAAAGGGAGCAAAAAGTTCGCTTGGGATGAAAGATGTGAGGAAGCATTTGTCAAGCTGAAAGAGCACCTGGGGAAGCTACCCTTGTTGGCAAAGCCAGAGAAGGGCGAGAAGCTGTACCTGTACTTAGCGGTGTCTGAGCATGCCATCAGCGCGGCCTTGGTTAAGGGAGAAAAGAAGCAGCAGCAACCCGTATACTACATCAGCAAGCGTTTAGTGGACGCGGAGAACCGGTATCCAGAGATCGAAAAATTATCCTATGCACTAGTGGTGGCTTCGAGGAAGTTGAGGCCTTACTTCCATGCACATACAATTGAGGTCCTAACAGATAATCCTTTGAGGCAGGTCTTACATAAGCCTGAGACTTCGGGGAGACTAATGAAATGGTCAATCGAGCTAAGTCAATTTGATATTGTATACACTCCAAGGGCTTCCATCAATGGACAGGTGCTGGCAGATTTTATAGTAGAACTCACCCATCAGCCGAATGAAGGAAGGAATGAAGAAGGGGAGCAGCCTGTTATGGAGGAAGAGCTAGGAGGTTTGGAGGAGTGGAGTTTGCATGTTGACGAGGCGTCAAATGAAGGAGGATCAGGAGCGGGCATCATAATGACTGGGCCCGAGGGACACAGAATGTATTGCGCAATCCGATTTGGGTTTGAGGCCTCCAATAATGAGGCAGAGTACGAGGCGTTCCTAGCTAGCCTACGTTTGGCCCAGGAACTAAGGGTGACGCACCTTCATATCTTCAGTGACTCTCAATTGGTAGTATGCCAAGTAAAGGGGGAGTACCAGGCAAGGGGACCCAAGATGGCAGCCTACTTGGAGAAGGTGAAGGGCTATCTAGGATGGTTGGTGGCGTATAATATAGAGAAAATCCCTAGAGAAAAGAATACCCATGCCGATGCACTCGCAAAGTTGGCGTCTACCAAGGATGGTGATATCCTGGAGTCAATACCCGTGGAATACTTACCCAAGCCCAGCATCAAAGGCGCGGACGTGCACATGATTGGTGTCCCAAGGGAATCATGGACCGAGCCAATCAAAAGGTACCTGGAAGAAGGAACCTTGCCTACAGATAAAAACGAGTCCCGGAGGTTGGTGTACAAGGCCGCAAGATACACCTTGGTAGATGGGGACCTTTACAAAAGAGGATTCTCAATGCCACTCCTGCGGTGCGTGGAAGAGGAGGAGGCGTTGAAAGTGTTACATGAGATACATGAGGGAGAGTGCGGCAACCACGAGAGCGGACCCTCCACGGCTAGGAAGGCCATGAGACAAGGATACTACTGGCCCTCCATGGAGAAAGATGCGCATGACTTTGCCACGAAATGCGACAAATGCCAGAGGCACGCCAACTACCCTCGGAAACCCCCAAGCGAACTCACCAGCATGACCAGCCCCTGGCCCTTCGCTATCTGGGGGATAGACTTAATCGGCGCACTTCCTACAAGCAGGGGTGGAGCGAAGTACGCAGTGGTGGCAGTGGACTATTTCAATAAATGGGTAGAGGCAGAACCCCTTGTGAAGATAACCGCCAAGCACATCACCTCTTTCGTCAACAAGTTCATTGTTTGTAGATATGGGATACCCTACAAGATTATTTCCGACAAGGGTACCCAATTCGAGGGAGGAGCTTTCGATGAATATTGTAGGGAAAGGGGCATAAGGAGGAGTTTCTCCGCGGTTGTGCACCTCCAGGCCAATGGGCAAGTAGAGGCCATAAACAGGGTCCTTAAGAAGAACCTGAAGACAAAGCTAGAAAAGATGAAGGGAGCCTGGGTGGATGAGCTACCAAATGTGCTATGGGCTTACATAACCACCCCACGCACGACTACTGGGGAGTCCCCATTCTCTTTGGCCTATGGGTCCGAGGCCGTGCTCCCAATTGAGATGCAAGTCGAGTCCCACAGGGTACAGGCATATGGAGATGAAGCCAACCGCATAGCCCTAACCGAAAGCTTAGACATGCTCGAAGAGAAGAGAGAAAAAGCACAAATGAGGGTGGCGGTATACCAGCAACGCGCCGTAAGGTAATACAATTCGAGGGTGCGAGAGAGAACTTTCAGAGTTGGCGACCTGGTGCTAAGGAAGGTATTCCCTAACACGCGAGACCCAGGCGCAGGAGTGCTGGGGGCGAATTGGGAAGGGCCCTACCAGGTGGCTCAATGCATACCCCCGAACACTTACAAGCTGGCGCGCATGGACGACACCATCATACTCCGAGCATGGAACGTGGAGCACCTGAGGAAGTACTACCAGTAAGACTTCTGAGGAAGTACTACCACTCCCAGCACAGACAGTAGCTATGTTTAGTTTTTCGCAGGATAGGCTATCTCAGTAGACGAGAATCAAAGAGGTTACCTACATAACCCCCAAGTAGATGTAAGCCTTCTATATGCATATCATTGTAATCTGACTGCTATAAATGAAAATGTTCACAACTTCACATGTGATTTTTTCTTTTTCATGCGAGCATCAATCGAACTGCCTGCTGAATTAAATCTTACCAAGCACTTGGGGGGTAGGACAGGAGGCATGAGCAAAAAAAAAAAATCTCTCTCTTATATTCAAAAGGAGTAGCTACCCTTATGAATATCAAGGGAACGGTCTAAAAGGATGACCTCTAACTAAAGGCCGACACCCCAAGAGGTGAGGCGGTAAGGAGAGAATCACCCAATAAGTCTAGATCGGCCATTAAGTCGGCTAGCCAAAAAGGGTCTTACAAGGGACCCTTGGAAAAAATAGTACTATGTATAAGGACGAGAAGGACGCTTCTCGCAAAAAAATAACAAGCGCGTGCAATGAATATAAAAGGACCCCAATAGCCCAACGGGTTAATGTGTCCTTACAAGTATAATCAAGGTGCACCAGAAAGATTATCGCCATCAAAAAAAAAAGAAGAAGAAGAAAGGGCACCTCAAGAATGCTTTGGAGGAGGATAGAACCCTTGAACTCGCAAAAATAAGTTGGAGAGCATGCCACTTGGCTAGGCAAATCTTGGTGTGGACAAGTGGCTTCGAACCTTGGGATCCGCGATTGAGGATGATTAGTCCTTATGCAATCTTAGGAACTTTCATGGATCCCCCAAATGTTAAGTGGCTATTGTGTTTCTTTGAACACTTAAAAGAAACACAACTCCAAGCCACACTTCGTGCTTCTTCGAGCGACGTTGGAAAAATTTCCAAGGCTAAGTCCCCCAAGGCTGGCCGTGCGTGTCAAGCAAGAGAACTGGAGAGAGTCTACAAACACACTTAAAAGTGTACTTATAGACTCGTGGGGAAGTGTAAATGTGGAAATTTCTCCTTGTGAATTTTATTCACGGGTGAAGCTCTATACTACGAGACATCCTAAAAGGGCGTCACATGATGGTGAGGGAGTTGGGATAAGAGAGACACCCTCACTAGGCGAGGGCCCTCGGCCACTTGCCCATCTGAACTTCACCCTCGCTATGCGAGGGTCCCCAACTGGTCGTCCGTGTGCGCTCCGTTCCATCAGGCATCAAGCCTCGCCTACACTCGGAGGAAGAATGTCAGCCTCGCTATGCGAGGGTGGGGGCTTTGTTTTGGCATCCGTGCTCCTAGCCTCGCGATGCTGCACCCGGAAGGAGGAGAGGCAGCCTCGCTATGCGAGGGTGCTACCTTGTTGCGACGCCCGCGCCATGTCCATACCTGAGGGAAAAGGGCTAGCCTCGCTACGCGAGGTACCCTCGCTATGCGAGGGTGTGGCCTTGCCACGACGCTCTTGCTGCTAGCCTCATGTCTATGCGATCCGCATAAGCCGGCCCTGACCCTTGGCACCTTGACTTCTCAGGATATGCATAGTTTGAAGCCTCCTTGACATAGGCACGGGATCACTTGGGGGAACCTTGTTGATATGCCAAACGAACATGGAGCATTGAACGGGAATTGATGAGGACGACCGAGTACGGAACACGTGCGCTGACACGGGGTGTATGGTTATGGAAAGAACAAAGGCACGACCCTATGATCTGCGTCTGAGGAGTAGTGGCAGTACGGACCTGTATGAAGAGTAGTGGTACCACTTGGACACGCCCTACCATACGCCAGAGCCGACAGTACTATGTCCTAGGCCACGACTCTGACACCATCAGGGTAGGCACCACTACGCCCTGAGCCACTACATTATCAGAGTACCTATGTACGTCCCTGTGGTCTGGGACTTGTTTGTATCCAGGGCCAATAGAGCCCCCCCCCCCCTATAAATAGACTCCAACCCCTCAGGCTAAGGGGTTGGAAAACTGAGTGTATGAAAAAGACTTAAGAAATATATGTTTCTAGTTTTCATTGTTGTCTTAGTTTTTTTCTTCTGTTTAGAGTTATTTCTATCTGATTCAAAGCTTCCTGTAATATTCTGATTGAAGTTTTCTAACCATCAATCGTTGACGAGTTCTTACTGTCAACAGGGGTGTCTTGCATAGTGCAAGAAAAATGAACCTAATAGAACAAAGTTAGGTTCTAGAGCCATAAAGTATGCTTTTGTTGGTTATGCCAACAATAGTAAAGCTTATATGTTATTAGACATATAGTCTAATGTTGTGATTGAATCTAGAGAAGTTGAATTCCTTGAGAACATGTTACGTGACAACAATTCTCAAGCTTCAACATCTCTAAAGGAGAATTTGTTATATGAGAACAATTCTCAAGAATCTACATCAAAAAATGATTCTCAAGAGAAGAATTATCAAATGAATGTAGAGCAACTCATTGAACTTAGAAGAAGTCAAAGGGCTAGAAAGGAGAAAATTCTAGGATTGGATGAGATAAATTCTCAACGAATTTCTTTCTACATGGTAGAAGGAAATAGAGAGGAAGTCATTAGGAAAATTCCTATTGTTCTTCTCATTGAGGATGATCCTAAGACTTATAGAGAAGCCATGCAATCATGAGATAATGCATTTTGGAAAGAAGCCATCAATGATGAGATGGACTCCATTCTTTCCAACAACACGAGGGAATTGGTAGACCTCCCACCGGGGTCTAAGCCAATTGGGTGTAAGTAGGTATTTAGGAGAAAATACTACACTGATGGCACTATCCAAACCTTTAAAGCTAGATTAGTAGCTAAAGGGATAGGCAAAAAGAGGGTATCAATTATTTCGATACCTATGTGCATGTTGCAAGAACAACTTCTATAAGAATTTTGTTCGATTTGGCTTCTATACACAACTTGTATGTTCATCAAATGGATGTCAAGACGACATTCCTTAATGGTGACCTCAATGAGGAGGTCTATATGGAACACCCTGAAGGGTTTGTCCTACCAAGATATGAACATAAAGTATGTAGACTTGTAAAATCCTTATATGAATTGAAACATGATCCTAAGCAATGACATGAGAAATTTGATCAAGTCATCATGTCTAATGGGTTTAGGCATAACAATGGAGACAAGTGTTTGTATTCCAAAACTTGTAAGGGATATGTGATCATTGTTTTCTTATATGTGAATGACATGCTTATTCTAAGTGATAGCATGAAAGGGATAGAAGAAATGAAGATGTTTCTATCGTCGACCTTCAAGATGAAAGATCTTGGAGAAGTTGACACCATGCTTGGTATCAAAGTGAAGAAACATAGTGGGGGTTTTTGTGTTGAGGCAAGCCCACTATATTGAGAAAGTATTGAACAAATTTAACCATCTCAAGGTTAAAGAGGCTAATACTCCATTCGACCATAGTGTAAATGTAATGACCCAAATTTCCTAATAAGGCTAGGGCCTTGATTAGGGGGTTAGGATGGCAAATTATGGAATTATGGGATTATATGATATTTATGTGTATCATTATGTGATTATCAGATGAGGACTTTGTTATTACTTCCAAGTTTTGGGAAAGGTTACAGAAGGCGATGAGTATACCATTGGAGTTCAGTACAGTTTATTATCCTCAGATTGATGGTAAATTAGAGAGAGAGTTACCCAGTTATTGGAGGGGTACCTTATGAGATGCTATATGGTAGAGAATGTTTGTCGCCCATTCATTTAGATGAGATGGGTGGGATGTTATATTTGGATTCTGAGGTAATTTAGAGGACCATTGAAGTTATTGAAAAGGTTATGAACTTAGATGCTCACTTCCCAGAGTAAATGGAAAAGTTATGATAATCTGAAATGTAGGAACATGGAGTTCCAGGTGGAAGACTGTATCTTCCTTAAGGTATCACCATGGAAAGGGGTGAGGAGATAAGGGCAAGTTGAGCTCTAGATTGGTAAGGACTATTTGAAATCCTGGATAGGATCAGTGAGGTTGCCTTTAGGTTGACCTCAGTTTTGGCACTGTTGGCTGTATACAGTGTATTTCATATTGTTCATCTTGAGGAAACATGTGTTAGAAGAGACTCATGTGTTGAGTTATGAGAATCTGGAGATTGAAGCTGAGTTATCCTGTGAGGAATAGCAAATCCAGATATGAACAAAGTTTGGAGAAACAAAGCTATACCTTTGGTTAAGGTATACCACAATATACAGACACAGAAACAGTGAGGTCAAGGGAGCGACCTGGAAACTGGAATCAGTTATGCGGAATTTATATTCCGGACTATTCAGATAAAATTTTGAGGACGAAATTTATGTAAGAAGGAGATAGTTGTAAAGACCCAAATTTCCTAATAAGGCTTAGGACCTTGATTAGGGGGCCAGGAAAGCAAATTATGGAATTATGGGATTATATGATATTTATGTGTATCATTATGTGATTATGTGAGTTATATCATAATATGACTTAATATGCATGTTTAGGTGTATTAAATATGCATGTGGGCCCATTTCTGAATAATTGGGCAAGTTTCATATTTTGGCCCATTTTGGGTATATTTGGCATATATGTGGTATGTGTGTGGTGCTTCATTATTATTTGGTTATGCTTGGGTTACTCATCACGAGACAATCCTAGGAAGCAAGCTAGTGGGAAAGTCACAACGAGATTCATACTTGACTCGGAGTGAGTCAAGGGGTATTTAGCACATTACCGGGATATTGGGTAATGGAAATAAATATTTGGTGATAAATTGGGAGTTAGTGAGATCAGGGGGAAATTCTGGGAATTTTGACTATTTTACCGCAGGGGCATTTTTGGGACCCCGAGCATTAGGATTTTCTTGAGGTTACTTAAGCTCGAAGTAACCTGTTAGAATTATAAAGAACGTTCAAAACGTTCTCTCTCCCTCCCGTTCCCTTTTTGACACCGATCACATTTTCGAAGGAAACTTGAGTTTTAGGACTCAGATTCAGGCAAGGAAAGAGGCATAGCGATTCTAGGAAGATTAAAAGCTTTTTAGCCGGAGGATTTAGCTGGGAAACGACTCAATCGGAGGTAATCCAAGTTTTAAGTTTTGAGTTTTTGAGTTTTTAAGCTTGAATTGGATTCTATATTTTGATGAGTTTTTGGAAGATTTGAAGCTAGGATTCAAATGGTTTTGGTTAATTAGGATGTTTGGGAACTTTGATTTTGGGATTTGGAGATGTTTTGATAGGTTTTTGGAAGGTTTTTAAATAAAGAAAATGAAGGTTTTTGGCTGGTTCGTGGTTGGGTCGCGGCCCAGGCTTGATGAAGAGGATGAGGTTGGCTGATGGGCAGATAGGGCCGCGGCGCAAGGTTGGTGCGATGCAACGTAAGGTGCAGGCAGAGAGGTGGTCCAGCTTCTGTTTGGAGGCAGGTCGCAGCTCAGGGTTTGGGGGCCGCGGCGCTTAAAGGTAGCTTTGCTCAGATTTGGTTTTTAGTCATGGAAACTTAACTCTAAGGGCCTGGGATCGATCCTACTACCTAGTTGAGTGGGATTCAACGTCCCGGAGGCTTGGGTTGGGTCTGGAAGTATTTATTTACTTATTTTGATGAGGTTTTATATCATGGTTGTGACTAGGTTATCACTAGGGGCTTGGAAATAGGATCGTGCTTGTGGCTCATTTATTTGTAACATGTGCTTGGACCAAAGGTAAGAAAACTGCACCCAGTATGTGATATGCATGGTTATTGATGAGGCATGTTGAGTGCTCTATGTATTGACATTGATTACATAGTAAATGCATAGTAGCTTTGCTTATCTATGTATGGCACTGACCTGTGAGTCAGGAAACGACAATGGTGTCAGTATTGATTGTGAAGCTATGACTTATTAGTCAAGTTCGACAGTAGTACTGAGCACCGGTCGTATGGAATTGACCTATGAGTCAAGAACAGTATTAGTGGGTTTAACGCAAGCCAAAAAGATTAGATCTAATCGACATAAGCATTATCAACATAAGTTTGAAATGCTTGACCGACCCTAAGTTCGATGAAAACTAAAAGTGCTTGTCTAGTCTAAAGGCTAGTTACTTAGAGCCAGGGCCAAAAGGCTCAGGTGACTGTAACGTCACATGGCTTAGGGTGCAGAGCCCAAGTTCGTGACTCCATAGTCACTTTTCTGGTTCAAGTTCGTGACTCCATAGTCACTTATCTAGTTCAAGTTCTTGACTCCTTAGTCACTTATCTGATTGGGCTACAAGCCCCAACATGATTACCATAATCATTATTGATATTCACTTAGGACTGACTTGATAGTCATCCATACAGGAGGGCAGAGCCCATAATCATTTACTTGGACTTGCTTGCATGCATGAATAGGGCTATTATTGCTAGGCATGCTTATTGTGATTTTGTGACATGTTGTTACCTGAGTATGAGCATATTGAGTTTTCTTGCTGAGCCTCGGCTCACGGGTGCTATGTGGTGCAGGTAAAGGCAAAAGAAAGCTAGACCATCCTTGAGTTGAAGAGCTTAGGTGACGATGTGTACATATGCAGCTGGTCAACCACCACGACTGAGGGTTTAAAGAGGAACAAGGGTTAAACCCTATTTTGTCGCTTAGGTCGGCTGGTTGTAAATATTTTATTGTAATGAACCTTTAAAAATATATTTTTGGGATCCCAATGTATACAGTAAACGTTTTAGTGAAATGTTGTATCTTCGACCAAAATTTTTAACCCTAAACCGTTAATCACATTTAGTTACACGATTATGTCCAAATGACTCGGTTAGCGAGTTTAGCACTGTTTAAAATGCACACCGTAATGGTCCCTGGGTAGTAGGGCGTTACAACAAAACTAGAGAAGAATGAGGGAAGAACGATGGCTCAATTAGAGTAAGCAAGTGCCATAAGGAGTCTTATGTACACCGCCCAATGTACTAGACCTGATATAGCATTTGCGGTAAGTAAACTTAGTAGGTTTTACAAGTAATCCAAGTGTGGATCATTGGAAGGCTATTGGGAGATTCTTAGGTTATCTCAAGAAAACCAAAGGACTAAACCTTCACTACTCCAAATTTCCTTCAATCTTAGAAGGATATACAGATGCAAGTTGGATATCCAATCTTGGGGACAACTTATCCACTATTGGTTGTGTAACGTCCCGAATTTGATATTAAGGCTAAATGCCTTGACTACAGTGTTTGAAGGGCATAATTGAGATTATATGAGCAAGTAATGGATTATATATGTGATGATGTGTTATAAATGAATTGTGTGGTAATGTGATTAAACACACATGTTTATCTGTATAAAGTATGCATGTGGGCTCATTTCTGTGAATAGGGGCATATTTGTAATTTTGGCTCGTTGATGGCATAAATGTAAATATGCATGTGTTATGAGTGAGACCCCAGTGTTATGGGGATATATTTTAGATGTATGGTTTGAGATGATCCTAGGGAGCAGATTAGTGGAATAGTCACAACGGGGTCAGGTACTCGGTTCAGGGTGAGCTTAGGGATATTTTGAGAACTTGGCATATGCCTGGGGTTTACTGAGTAATTATTTAATAATTATTTGGGTACGTCGGGATTAAATGGCAATTTTTTGGAACACTCGAGGAATTAGCGGGATGTGGCAAATGACAGGATTGCCCTTGGTGGCATTAAATGACTAAAGTTAGACTTAGGGGAATTTTGGGTATTTTACAGCTGGGGATAGACTTAAGCTAATCTATACTCTAGAACTGACCAGAAAACAAAGGAAAGACACAACATCTTCTTAGCTCTCTCTCTCTCCCTCATGGTTCTCTCTCTCTCTCAAAGGGCTAAGAGGAATTTTGTTGCTGAATTCAAGGGAAGGAGGCTTGAGGATTCAAGGAAGGTGAAGCCTGAATTGGTTGGGGTTTAGTTTAAGATCATAATTCTTAGTAAGGTAAGGGCTTATATTGATTCATGATTTAGTTTCTTGCTGTAATTAGGAGTTGTTCTTAAGGTTTGAGTTTGGTTTGATTGTTTGAGTTTGATGGGTTGTGAGCTAAGAACTTGGGGTGGTTTTATTAGTTATGATGCTGGGATATGAATTGTAGGCTGAATTTTGAGTACAAGGGTTGAATTGGGTGAGGATTGATAGGTTTAGCAGGGAAAAACGCAGTAGAAATGCATGGATTTTTGGGTTTCGGAGGCCCAAGTCGCGACCCTGTTCTTCAAGTGTCATGGCCCACGTCCTTCAGCAAAGAGAGCTCTGCTCTCTGACCTATAGGCGAGTCGTGGCCCTAAAGGGCATGTCGCGGCCCAAAATGGAAAGAAAAAGGAAAATAGGGTAAATGAAAGTTTTAGGCTCAGGAACCCAAATGATAAGGCTTGGGAAGGAATCTACTACCTGGTTTAGTAGGATTCGAGGTCCCGGAGGCTAGTATGTTATTCTAAAGGCTTTTAATTGATTCATATCATGATGGACATTTATTAATACGTTGTGACTAGGTCTTACCGCTCATGCTCAAGATCGTTTTGGGTTGTCAATTCGGGACACTAGGTAAGAGAACTGTTTATGCCCGTAGAGCTATGTGATGTATAGGGTTGTATGTATTGTTTATAGTTGTTATTTCATGCATGTGATAATGACTGATTGGCAAGAGTCAGGATCAAAAAGATCCAAAAGTGGCAAGAGCCGGGAGCAGTAAGGGGGCGAGATCAGCGTTAAGCATGCTGAATGCAGGCCGCTAGGGCGAGACCCTCAAGGGTCTTGTACACACCCGTTCGGCTAGGACCGCGAATTTGGTGCCTGATCACGCACCCCAATCGGCGAAGGCCGCTGCTGTGGTATTGTGTTGTTGTGTTATCGTACTGTCGTGTCATTAGACTGTTGTGTTATTATGCTACTGTGTTGTTATACTACTGTAATGTTGTGCATTCCAATAGAAACTTGTATTTACTTGCTGTCATTGATTAAGTATGTATTTGTTCAAGTGAATTATTGTATGCTCTATTATGAAGTTCTCTTGCTGGGCCTCAGCTCACGGGTGCTCTGTGGTGCAGGTAAAGGCAAGGAAAAGGGTCGAACAACCATGAGTTGGAGGGCATGGAGCGATGTGTACATGTTTGGCCTACCTGGCCGCCATGGCTGGGGTGTTTGCGGAGTGGTTATGGATGTTTTATTTTGTCACCTAGGTCGACTATAAGTAACCTTTTTATTTGTAAATATGTTTCTAAACAGTATTTTGGGATCCTAATGTAACACTTTTATAATTTTAATGAATGACCACCCCTTTTATACTTAATCTTCATTAACCAAATCTTCATTTTTTAAATTAACCACACTTTTGGTCTAATACCTCGATTAGCGAGCTAATGGTACATTTATAAATCACATGGTAAAGGCTCTAGAGTAGTAGGGCATTACAACTTGGGTACCTACACTTGGTGGGGGTGCAATTTCTTGGGATTCCAAGAAACAAACTTGTATATCTCATTCCACTTTGAAGCAAAGTTCATAGCTCTAGCTGCTACCGGCAAAGAGGACGAATGGTTAAAGGATCTTTTGATGGAGATACCCCTAATCAAAGAGAATGTATCCACTATATCAACACATTGTGATAGCCAAGCAACATTGGCTAGAGCATACAGCGGAGTGTGTAATGGGAAGTCTAGACACATTAGTCTAAGACATGGATATGTAAGTAATTGATTCAAAGAGGAGTCATCTCAATATTCTATGTGAGAACAAGTGAAAACTTGGCAGATCCTTTCACTAATCCACTAACGAGAGATTTGGTGGCTACATCATCTCGAGGGATGGGACTTAAACTCGCTAAAGAGATTCACGATTGATGGTCACCTATCTTAACACTAGTTACTTAACTAGTGTTAGGTTCAATAGGTAATAACAAGTCAATCAAGTGAATATTAGTTCTACTCAAAATAGTCCCATTTGCGATGTTGAGTACTTGTGAGTTACCAAATGTAGGGTTAAAATCGATAAGTTTTTTAATAGAATTCAGTCTTGTGAAGACAAGTATTTTTGCTAACAAATACTGTAAGAGTTCTACCTATATGGACCTAGGGATTGTGTCGCCTCTCATGAGAATGGGAGTATTCTCAAGAACGTCCATGAATGGAAGGTGCACATGGCCATTAATGGTGCAAAGCGAGACATAGAGGTCTCAAGTGAACATGGCAAAGATGTGTGTGTTATCACTAATTTGTTATCATGGAAAGATGGTTCAATGCCTAGTGCAGCCAAATTTTCAACAAATTTTGTGATAATTACACTATAGTAAAGTTCAAGTTGAAAAATATTTTACTTTATGCACCAATGCAATGACTTATATAAGAGAGAGTTATTATTTAATCAAATGGGGTATATGTTATATTTTAAATATAATGTTGATTGATTAAATAAGTGTTACAATAGTGGACTATTTAATCTAGTGGGGGAATGTTATATTATATTATAATATGATATTTAGATTAAATAATATGATAATGAGTGTCACATATTGTAACATATAAAAGAGAGTTACAATATTTGGATATATGTGAATATTCAAATATGTAACATATTTGGTGTTACAAATTTGTAGCTCCCAAATATTTCCCAATAATGTGTAGATTTGATTTTGCACATTTTAAATTAAATTTCTCAATTCCATAAGAGATATTGGTTGTTAGAGATATGATTGTAACCCCAATAATGTGTTTGGCAGTTACAAAATCAATTGGGAGTGACTTGGAAATGTTTGGAAAAACAGCACAAAATTGTGTGTTGAAAATGGCCAGTGGTCGCGGGCAGAGGTATTGGTGGCCATGGCCTGGGGGATAGAAGCTAGTGGCTGCGGCCATTGATACTCCTGGCCGCGACCAGTGAGGCTGACAACCAAATTGGATTTTCAGTTTTTTCCAATTTGAACGGTTATAACATCCAAAATAACCCACAAATCTCCATTTTAATACCATAAACACCCAATTAAAATATTGGTAACAACCATGGGTGTTGGTGGAATTTGAAATTCAAATGGTGTCTCTAAACTCTATAAATAGGAGCATATTGCTCACTTGTAAGGCACAACTTCTCTATTCATTAGAGCACTTGGCTAGAAAACACCCAGATGCTTGATAATTCCAAAATAGTGAGAGTTCCCTTAGTACTTGAGTTAGGGGGAAATAAACTTTTGGACAAAGGTTTCAAACCCTGTTCAAGTTGTTGATCCCCAAACCCTCTTCATTTTAGTTGTGTGAGTGACCGTTCCTTGTTCTTTGTTCTTGTTCTTACCCTTTCTATTATTGTTTTTCTTCTTATTCTTGTTTTTTTATTTATTTGTATTTCTTGTTTAAGAGTTGTAATTTTTTATTTTTTTTTGTTTCAAACACTATTACTTTATTTGTATCTTTTGTTTAGAGTTGTAATTTTCTATTCTCTTCTTATTCTATTTGTAATTTTCAATTATAGAGTTATAACTTTATTTAATCAATTATATATTTTGCTTAGAGTTGTAAGGAGTTTTTACCATGCTTATATTTTTCCTAACACACATTGTCTTGGCATAACATAGATTTCATCAGGAACCCAACTACTTGGGCTGGAATTAATTGATATTTTTATGACAAAATTATTCGCCCAACACAATGCCAACTTGGTAAGTAGACCTATAATGTCACGTCCTAAAGCCCAAGGCGATGACTTCTAAATAATTTGTTGGTAAAAGATACTAGCTACTTTTCAATTATAAGGAAAAATAAGCTTAGAAGATGTGTCTTAAATAAAGTTTATGTAATAAAATAAAATTCATTCATTTAGAATGGATAAATTATTGATCTAAAATCAAATAAAGAAGATTTATTCCTTTTTAAAGTTTTGAAACAACAAAATACCCTGCCTTTAGTAGGAATTCATAATATAAAATGATGGAACTATTTTAACATTTATCCCGCCAAAAAATAATGGTGATATCTCTCTCATTATTCTAAAATCAATTTGAAAAATTACCACTTTGGCCCACTCGGTTTAAGCACATTACTAAGTTAAACCTTAGGTTTCCAAAAGTACTCAAAATAACCCTCTCTTTTTTGAAATAGTAAAAAAAAAATGACCCCTAAGAGCATCTTCAATAGGCCAAATTTAGCATATTTTAGCAAAATTATTACTCTAATAGTATTCTAAAAAGAACCAAATTTGGCACAAGATATAACATGCATCAAATTTGGCACAATAATTAATGTCACTTTTTTATTTACGATATTGTCACTAATTTATTAATTAACAATTAATAACTACTTTTTTTACAATAAAAAATGAAAAAATAGTTACATTTGTATATTATCAATAAATATTAAATTAATTGTTGACTTTTTTAAGTTAATTTGCATCTTGTGCATTGTAGCACAATTGTAAATATTGAGTTAAATATTGTATTGACTTATTTTTTGTTCCAAATTTGGCACAAAATTTACATATTGCATTAGAGATAGTTTTATACCTAATTTTTAGCCAAATCTTTCTTGATAAAGACAAAAAAAATGTACTAATATTTTTTTATATAAATATAATTTATAAAATTGGTTAACAATATATATTCTTTTGTTTTTCATAAAAAATTAAAATTAAAACAAATAAAAAATATATTTGACATTTTTTATGCATCAATATATTTATAATATTTTATAAAATATTAACAAAATTAATTCAATAAAATCCGAAAACTAAAAGAAAATGTATAGTTTTATTTTATTTGCATTTTATTTATTTTAAATTTAAAGATTATTTATAGGAAAAACAAGTGAACGAGCCTTTTGGACTATTTATATTAAGTGATGGTTATTTTTAGGATTTTGAAATCTTAGGATAAACTTTGTAATTCGCTTAAACTCTATTGAGCAAAAATGGAAATTTTCCAATCAAATATTTAAAGAGTCAAAGTTTTATAAAGATCTTCATTACTTAAAAAATTAGAGTAAATAGCGGCTAAAATACTTAATATTTTTAAAAAAGTTACATTTTTATACTTAATTTTTCTTTGCGATAAATATACTCGAAATCTTCAAAATATTGTACTTTTATAACTATTTTTTTTTCGGTAAATTTGCTCAATGTTTTTAAAATATTGCACTTTTATACTTATTTTTTATTATTTTGATAAATAATAAGAAAATGAAGGAAAAATATAAAAATTTTAATTTTTTTTTAAATTTTAAATTATTTTCTCTTTCTTATTCTTTCTCAAAATAACTATTTTAAATTAAACATTAATTAATATTTTATTAAAATTAATACAAATAATTTAAAATAATTAAAAACTTATATATTTTCATCAATTTAAAATATAAGTTTTTTTTTAAAAGAAAAAGTAAAGGAAAAATATAAGTTTTAATTATTTTTATTAATTTTACTAATCTTAATTTTTTTTATTATTTTGAAAGTAAAAATAATTTAAAATTTTAAAAATAACTAAAATCCTATATTTTTTCTTTACTTTCTTATGATTTCTCAAAATAATTTTAAAAAATAGGTATAAAAGTACAACATTTTAAAAACATTAGGTATATTTATCGCAAAAAAAAAAGTTTGGGTGTAAAAGTGTAACATTTTGAAGACATTGAGTATATTTACCGCAAAAAAAATTGGATATAAAAGTGCAACATTTTAAAAATATTAGGTATTTTAGCCATCATTTACTCAAAAACTTACATTTATAAAGTAAAGAGAAATAAAATGCAAAGCTTAATTAACACAAAACCATTTGTTTTAAAATAATAATAAGCCACTATTTTATATAGAAACATCCCTATACGTCCACTTGAATACAAACATAGATATAGCTAAATTTATTAGCAATTATAAACAAGAAAATATGGACCGAGTTGCACCTATTTAAGAGAAGCCCAAAGGAACCCTACCAAGAGCCTTGTAGTCAACCAAGTGTTGGGGAAAAGAGAGAACAATAATCACAATGGAAGGTTCCAATTCAAAACATAGTAAATACATAAACTATGAATTGCATAAAATGATGAAGATGAAACAAAAGTTACAAAATGAATTATAGAACGCATAAAGTGAAGCTTGCACGAGATGAGAAATCTATGTTCAAATTCTCTATTTCAAACCCTTAGGAGTTGCTTGAGACTACAATAGAGGAATGAGGATCGAGACACACAAGTCGAGAAAATCTTAATGAATATATGTGTGAAGATTGTGACTTCTTTCCTCAACCAATCAAAAGATTAGCAAATAAAAGCTCACAGTTGTCTGTTGTTTTCAGTTGCATCTACATTTTCTCTAGTTGCATCTGCGTGGACACCAGTAAGTTGTAACATACCAACTAATTGTTGTTAGTTTGTGTTTGTCTCTTTAGTTCTTGTATCTCGACCCTATATATAGTTTTAGGCCTGATCAACCTATGTGTATTCAATTTCTGAGAGTTTTTGGCTGAGAGCAAGAACTGTGTTGTAATACTCTAGTGAGAGAGTGTTTCAAGAGAAGTTGGATAAGTGTTGTTGTAATCTTGAGAGCTTGGAGGGTGTAATCTAGTTTCAGATATAGTGGATTTGACTCAGGCATTGCTGCCTAGCCTTGGATGTAGGATCAACCAAACTGGTTGTATCTGAACCAAGTATTCTTGGTGTTCTTTCTTTTGTGTTTTACTTTTGATTACTTTTAGGTTTGTTTAATTGTCTATTACTTGTTCTTCTTTATTGCTATTCTTTGTGCATTGTATTGGTTGTGTTGTGCAAGTCCTAATCACCCCCAACAACTGGTATCAGAGCCAGGTTAGAGTGGCTGCATTCTTCACCATCTTCGTCTGTGATTTTCTCCAAGAAAGATCAAGAACTTTGAAGTACTTCCACAATTGAGAACTTGTTCGCTGGCCAGGAGCAATTCTCTTCAATATGTCGACTTCCAAGTTTGAGGTGGAGAAATTTGATGGCAAGAATGATTTCAGTCTATGGCGTGCAAAGATGATGGCTCATATGGGTAATCTTGGATGTGAAGAAGCCCTACAAGAAGAAAGTAAGATGGCTAAGTTGGAAAACAAAGCAGAGGTGCTGAAAAAGGCAAAGAACACAATCATTCTGAGTTTGAATGATCAAGTTTTGAGGAAAGTAATCAAAGAAGAAACAGCTCATGATATGTGGAAGAAGTTAGAACAGTTGTACATGACCAAGACATTACCAAATCGAATATATCTCAAACAAAGATTATATGGATTCAAGATGGAAGAATCCAAGTCTATTGATGATAATATAGACGACTTCACCAAGCTAGTTTTAGATTTGGAGTCAATTGAAGTAAAGATTGAAGAAGAGGATCAAGCAATCTTTCTATTGAACTCACTCCCAAAGGCCTATGATAATCTGAGGGACACTTTGAAGTATGGTAAAGATACATTGTCACTGCAAGAAGTGATTGGTGCTGCATACTCAAAGGAATTAGATCTGAAAGCTAATGTTAAGGTGATAAGATCTCAAGCCGAAGGTCTAAATGTGAGAGGAAGATTTGAAAGAAAAGATGGCAACAACCATAGAAATGGAAAAAGCAAAGGGAGATCAAGATCCAAGTCAAAACCAAGGAAAACTTGCTGGATTTGTAACCAAGAAGGTCACTTCAGACGAAACTGCCCACAGAGAAGAAATGAAGGACAAAAGCAAGACAGCAAAGATGAAGATCATGTCACAGATGGATCTATGGAAGCTGATGTTCTGACTGTGTCAACCAGTGATCCTAAGGATGAATGGGTTATGGATTCTGGGTGTACATTTCACATGTCACCAAGAAAAGATTGGTTCTTTGATCTAAAAGAAGAAAGTACAGGGCAAGTGTTGATGGGAAATAACAGCACATGCAAAATTCAAGGAATTGGTTCTATCAAGATCAAATTGAGAGATGGCACCATAAAGGTACTTTCTAATGTTAGATTTATACATGAACTAAAAAGAAATTTGTTGTCTAATGTTAGATTTATACATGAACTAAAAAGGTACTTTCTAATGTTAGATTTATACATGAACTAAAAAGAAATTTATACAGAAACTTGGAGATGCATCTGGGAGTGATGCAGATGGCACTGAAGCTGATGGCAGAGATACTCAAGCTTCAGATTATCTCTTGGATAGAGATAGAGCAAGGAGACAGATCAGACCTCCTGAGAGATTTGCACATGCTGATATTACTGCTTTTGCCCTTAGTGTAGCTGATTTACTAGAGCTACATGAGCCTATTTGCTACAAGGAAGCCAAGAATAGTGCTGAATGGAGTAAATGGAATAAGGCTATGAAAGAAGAGATGGAGTCTTTATCCAAGAATGAGTGTAATGACCCAACTACTCCAGACTTTTGGACCATTAACGAAAGGTATACATAAACACTAATCCTTAATAAAACTTACAAAAGAAAATACCATAACTTTATTAAAGACTAGTAAAAACCGATGTTTAAACTTACATAAACTCAAAGCAGGATATGGGATACCATTGTTTTAAAAAGAAAACATATCTTAATTGAAGTGAAAAGAGATTACATAAACAGGTGCGGAAAAATACACATAAACCATAAAAAAAGACTACATCCTCGAAATCGAACTCTCGACTCCTTGAATCCATTCATCACCGATACACATTCCCCAAGCATCCATGAATCTTACCCGCCACTATACCTATTTTCCTGCACATATAAACAAAAAGGAATGAGCCTAATGCCCAGCAAGGAAAATCTACAACATAGTTCATATACATAAATTTCATAAGAAACATAAAAACATAACATAACACTTATATCATACACATACTATAATGGCCATTATTACTTGGGGTCCCATAGACTAAACAAGTCATATGCCCATTAGATTAGTGGGGTCCTACTAGCTAAGCAGATCATATGCCCATAATTTATTTGGGGTCCTACTAGCTAAGCAGGTCATATGCCCATAATCTATTTGGGGCTTGTTAGTCATATGGGTCATATGCCCAAGCCTACATACATACATAACATAACACATTTCATAACATAAAAACATAAGATAACATATAAAACATATAACATATGAATTCTATCCTATTTTCCTTACCAAAATTACCGGGATAAGAGGACAGAGTTGGGACTTTGGAACACTCCTAAGAACCATTTGAAAAAGAGTGAGTATAGTGAAGAAGAGAAATAAAAGGAATGGAAGGACTAAACCATTGAGAAAATAATTACCAAAAACTTATGGGCAAGTTCTTAGATTTCCTAACCAAAATAAAGATTAAGGTTAGAAGGCTGAGTAGAAGACTATGAGAACTTAAAATAAAATAATATCAATGAACTAAAGTGTGGAAATACCTGGAAGACTTGTAAGACCAATCTAAACCTCGAACCGAAATACTATAAAACCTTACTTCCCCAAGTGTTTGATAAGCTTATGATTCCCAACCCAAGTGTTTACACTCTCACACTCACCTAGCAACTTGCAACCTCTGAACTTAGAGCAAAAGATGAATAATGGCTGGGTACTAGGTCCTATTTATAGAGTTTAGGAATGAAAGGATCTTAATTTAACTTGAATAAAAATAATGGCTTTTTAGGTGAAAATAATTTGAATTATCATTCAGCAGAGGCTGAAGACTCGTTCAAAAAGTTGCTGGACTTATCAAGAGGTTGAAGGGTTGAATGGAAAACGATTTCAAAAACATTCAAAATATACTGAAGGAGGCGATATATCGCCCCTATAGGCGATATATCGCCTGGACCATTATGCCCGAGGCAAACGTGCATCGTTTCGTGTTTTCCGTATCTACGTGCTGCGATATATCGGCATACGCTGATTATTTAAACACGAAATTACACATTTTTAGCTTAATTTGAATTGAGTAAACAACCTTGACTAAGCCCTTAAACGTTTTCAAAGCTGCTGATTGACCTTAGAGCATTCAAATTTTACCTTTAATAAATTTAATCCTCAAAAATACTTAATCTTTAATCACCCATACATAACATGTGCTTAAAATCCTATTGGTTCTTATCTAAACCTTATAGTATAATAAATATTATCCTCAATATCAGCCATATTAATCAAACCTTAGGTTAAAATTAATATTCTTAAACTATAGGTTAAACTTAGAAAATCTACAAGTACTACTACGAGTGTCCAAATAAATCCCGGTCTAAACCAAAAATCCACAGTCATAAAGATAATACTATTACTACTATTATACTACTATCTAACTTAGCTAAGTAAAGTTCTTGGACTCTACAATGAGACATGGATTCTGGTGGATAAACCTAAGAGCAAAAGAGTAATAGGGTGCAAATGGGTTTACAAGAGAAAACCAGGGATTGAAGGAGTTGAGCTACCTCGATTCAAGGCAAGGTTGGTGGCAAAAGGCTTTTCTCAAGTTGAAGGGATAGATTATCATGAAGTGTTTTCTCCTGTTGTCAAACACACTTCTATAAGAATTATATTGGCTATCACTGCAATTCAAAATTTAGAATTGGATCAACTTGATGTGAAAACAGCATTTCTTCATGGTAATCTTGATGAAGAAATACACATGCAACAACCTAAAGGATTCATACAGCCAGGGATGGAAGAGAAGGTGTGCTTGCTGAAGAAATCTCTATACGGTTTGAAACAGTCACCAAGACAATGGTACTTCAGATTTGATGATTTTATGCTAAGACAGAAATTTCAAAGATCAAAGTTTGATAGTTGTGTTTACTTAAAAGTTCTTGAAGATGGAAGCTACATCTACTTGTTAATCTATGTGGATGATATGCTTATAGCATGTAAACACAGATCAAAAATGGAAAGGCTCAAGGAGATGCTAAGTCAAGAATTTGATATGAAATATTTTGGGGCTGCTGTCAAGATTTTGGGAATAGAGATATCTAGAGACAAAAATAAGGGCATGTTGAGATTGTCTGAAGAAGGATATGTCAAGAAGGTAGTGGGAATGTTTGATCGAAAGGAAGCCAGATCTGTCAACACTCCCATTGGAGCCCACTTCAAGCTAAAGTCTCTTACAGAAGAAGAAGCGTCTTTTGAAGAAGAAAAGATGAAGGGAGTTCCTTATGCTAATGCTGTTGGTAGCATTATGTATGCTATGGTATCAACAAGACCTGATTTAGCATATGGAATTGGTTTGGTTAGTAGGTTTATGAGCAAACCAAGCTTGGAACATTGGCAAGCTGTGAAATGGTTACTAAGGTACATGAAGGGCACTACAAACCTACAGATTTTATACACAAAGTCAGACCAGAAACAATGTGAAGTTATGGGGTATTGTGACTCAGATTTTGCTGGAGATTATGATAAAAGAAGATCTTTATCTGGGTATGTTTTCACTGTTGGAGGGAATCTTGTAAGCTAGAAGTCTAATTTACAACATGTTGTGGCTCTCTCCTCGACTGAAGCAGAATACATAGCTCTCATAGAAGCAGTAAAAGAAGCTCTTTGGTTAAAATGGATGATGAGTGAGCTGGGATTTAGACAAGATCATGTGATTGTACATTATGATTCACAAAGTGCAATACATTTGTCTAAGAATACTGTGTTTCATGAAAGAACGAAACACATAGATGTTAAGCTCCATTTTCTCAGGGATATTGTCTCAAAACAACTTGTCAAGATTGTGAAGATATCCACTGAGATTAACCCAGCTGATATGATGACTAAGGTCATACCCGTGAGCAAGTTCACTTCGGCCTTGAACTTGCTTGGCATCAAGATGGGAATCCCTTAGAGCTAAAGCTAAGGCAACATTGTCTAATCCACTGAACCCTGTTTCGGAATAAGAAGTCAAGGTGGAGAATTGTGAAGATTGTGACTTCTTTCCTCAACCAATCAAAAGATTAGCAAATAAAAGCTCACAGTTGTCTGTTGTTTTCAGTTGCATCTGCGTGGACACCAGTAAGTTGTAACAGACTAACTAATTGTTGTTAGTTTCAGTTTGTCTCTTTAGTTCTTGTATCTCGACCCTATATATAGTTTTAGGCCTGATCAACCTAAGTGTATTCAATTTCTGAGAGTTTTTGGCTGAGAGCAAGAACTGTGTTGTAATACTCTAGTGAGAGAGTGTTTCAAGAGAAGTTGGATGAGTGTTGTTGTAATCTTGAGAGCTTGGAGGGTGTAATCTAGTTTCAGATATAGTGGATTTGACTTAGGCATTACTGCCTAGCCTTGGATGTAGGATCAACCAAACTGGTTGTATCTGAACCAAGTATTCTTGGTGTTCTTTCTTTTGTGTTTTACTTTTGATTACTTTTGGGTTTGTTTAATTGTCTATTACTTGTTCTTCTTTATTGCTATTCTTTGTGCACTGTATTGGCTGTGTTGTGCAGGTCCTAATCACCCCCAACAATATGATTACACAACCTTAAAATGTTGCACTCTTAAAATTCTGCTTTATATTGTTAGCAAGGCTTAACCAATAGGATTAAACCACTTTATACACATTTTTTTGGAGCCAAAAAATGGAGTTGCCACATTTGGGAGACAAGACATGTTGCCCATCCTGCTGCCCAAGACCTTCATTTTCATGCCAAAACTATTCCCAAAGCTCCTAAACTTTTTGGGGATGCTAGATACTCAATTGTATCACTTTAGACCTAAAAAAATTAATTATAGATGTCCACAATAAAATCTCATATTTCACACTAGCATGTGTGAGAACTATCACTACAAGAAAAATGATTTTTATGGACGACTAAAAATCACCCTTAATAATGTCGTTATTAGCGGTGACAAAACATTTTCGCCTCTAATATCAACTCAGTTAAATTTTTTAAACCGGATTATTATTAGGGGTGAGTTTTGTAATATTTTGTCACCCTCTTATAAATTTAAAAAATTTCAGAAAAAATGTGGGATTTTTCCCTCCTAATTTTTTTCCCGACTATTAGCGGCGACAAAGTGGCCCCTAATAAATTTTCAAATTTTCAAAAGAAAAAAAACGTGGGATTTTTCCCACCTAATTTTTTTCCCGACTATTAGCGACGACATGTGTCGTCACTAATATTATGACACTTCAATTAAAAACATCATTAGGGGTGACTATTAGCAGCGACATGTGGCACTGCTAGTAGTGACCCTAATATTAGACCCATGCCTCGAATTCTTCTCCCTCATTTCACCATTTTTCTCCAAAATCCCCAAATCTGAAACCCTCCCCTGAGTCGCCCATCCCAGAGCCCACCCACCCTCTCCCCGAGCCCGCCCAGCCTCCTCGGAGCTGCCGCCCCTCTGCCCCAATCTCTCTCTCTCTCTCTCTCTCTCTCTCTGGGATCTGTTGCCACCACCGCCCCTTTCCACCTCGACGACACCGCAGCCACCACACCTTCGTTGCCGCCACCCCACCATATAGGTATAAATATATATTTGCTTTTTTTAATTTTTTAGTATATATTTATTATTGTTTTAAGATTTTATTTAATAGATATCTATTTTTATTTAATATATATATGTTTAATTTTAATTCATTTTTGTGTTTATATATATATAGTCGTGTATGTGTGTATATATGTTTGTGTATGTTTATATATATATATGTTTGTTTATGTATATATATGTGTATGTGTGTATATATATATTATTTTGTACATGTTTATATATATATTGATTTTTTTTTGTGTTCATCAATTTCAATGAAATAGAAAACATAGGTGTGTGTTTATCGATTGAGGTGTCTCTTTTGGCTTGTTAATTGCAAGAGGTATGTCTCTTATTTATTGTTTTAATATTATTATTATAATTCACAATTGTTAGAGGAGTTTTAATATCATAAATATTCATCCATAGTGAAGTAGGTTCTGAGATACATATTTTGTGATGCTATGATAACGAAATATTATGAACTTGTATGCATTAGTGAAGTTGGTTATGTGAAATTTTTGTGTGTTCATATAAGGAAGAAACTTATTGTGTGTTGTTTGAATTATGTTTTTTAACTATTCACTGATGGCTAGGTCATTAGTATAAGGGTGAGGTTGCCCAATTTTTTGTAGATTTATAGGGTCGAGAGTCGGGATAGGATCGAGGGTCGGAATAGGGTCTTTATAGGGTTGGGATTGTTAGATTAGCTTATACAAGATCTTTATTTATTTTCATGTATATCTAATATTAAACAAATTAATACGAGATAGCCTAAAACATGTTTCTAAAATTTAACTCAAAGAGAAACAAAGAATAGAATACTTACAGTATACGCAGCGGAATTGAAGAGTCCTTCCTTCAGTTTCTCTAACTCTTGTTTCCACTCTGTCGCAGAGTATTATCAAGAAACTGAACCGATCTTCTATTTTCTTCACAATCTTCCAATGTATCCTTAGAACCACCTAGACTAGTGTGGGTAATTCTCAACACATGAGATAGATATAGAGAAAAAGAAGAGAAAATAACAAAGAGGCTTAGAAAATGACTTGTGTTTAGAGAGAATCTAAAACTATCAGAAAATCTTACATGTGACTTATGTTTTGACTTCTCTCTAAGCACTCCTTTTATATACTCAATTAGGCCATTTAATTTAATTAAAAAATCAATAAAATAATAGCCATTTTGAAGCCCTAGGTCGAAATTGTAATGACCCCAAATTCGCTAATAAGGCTTAAGGGCCTTGAATAGTGTGCCTGGAGGGCATATTGGGATTTATGTGTGACTTTATTGAGTAAAATGCATGGTTATGATTTAAAGCATGTTATATGACTATTTGACTATTTGAGATGCATGACTATGTGTATTAGTATGCATGTAGGCCCTGATTGTGTTGGAAGGGCATAATTGTAATTTTGGCCATTTTTGGCATAACTGTATTGATATGTGCTGATTGTTGAGACCACATTGTGATGTGGATGTATATGTGATTTGTAACTCGAGACGATCCTAGAGAGAGCAGATTAGTGGAAAAGTCCAGGCGGGAATTTATACCCGGCTCGGAGCGGGCCTGGGGGTATAAACAGGAATTTAGAGAATATATTGAGATTAATTTTGATAATGAGGAATACATATTTGGTGATTTATCAGGTATTGGGAAGCAACGGGAAAATATTAGAGACACTTGAGGAATTAGCGAGAATTGGGTAAAATGACTAAAATGGCCCTACATGGACAAAAGGGTTTAGAATTAATAGGGAGGGCATTTTGGTCAATTGGATTCTTAGAGATAGATTAAATGAGGCTTTATATAGTGAGTGGGATTGTTAGAGAGTGTGAGAAATCTGAAGGAAAAGAAAGAAAAAGGAAGAAAAAGAAAAGAGAGAAAAACAGAGGGTTTTCCTAAAAAGGGGCGGTTTGAGGATTCTAGCACCATTTCTCTTCAAATTTCTTGGGGCAAAGCTCAGAGGAGAGCTAGGATAGGCTGAGCATCAAGGATCCTAAGCTAGGCTTGAAGATTTGGCAAGGGATTAGCAAGATCACATCAATGTTTGAGGTAAGTTTTTAGAGTTTTCAGTATTGGGTTTTGACTGGTTTGGGCTGTGTATCTAAGCTGGATTGATGGGAATCTTAGGGGAATTTCTGGGCAAGCTTTTAGAAGAGCAAGCTAAGGAGGTCTAGGAGTTGAATCAAAGACGAAATTGCATCAACGGTATGAATTCTAAGCCTTTAACTTGATGTTTGACTGAATTTCTGGGTTTAGGTTTCATCTATGGTGAATCTTGAGATTTGGGATGCATGAGCTTGGGTTTTGAGATTTGGGGATGCTTGGGATGAGTGGAGAGTGTTTATAAGCTTGATTTTGAGTTTTGTAAAGATTTGGGGAAGTTTGGGTTGAGATTGGCTCAAAGAAATCGCAGAAAAAGAAAACTGGTGTTGCCTGCCTGCAACTAGCGCTACAGCGCTAGTCTTTGGGCGCTGTAGCGCTAGGCCCTGTTTCTGGGTGGTGCGGTTCTACTTGTAGCGCTATAGCTTTCTCTTTTGAGCGCTGTAGCGCTACCCTGTTCCCATAAAGGGGTTTTTGGGTTATTTTTAAGGGATTTTGACCTAGGGTTCGGGGTTTGATTCCACCATCTTGTTTTGTGGATCTAGGACTTCCCGGGGGGCTCGGGATTGGTCCCGAGGCTAGGTTTTCGGACTTGAGGTTCGGTGATGACTATGACCTATGGCTTTGTTTAGGTATGCGCTAGGGCTCGAGTGGGATCGTGCTCAAGGAGTCAAGTGATGAAAGCTATCAAATTGACAGGTAAGAAAACTATAGCACCCGTAGGACAGGTGGCGTGGGCCCATAGTGTGATTGCAGGGCACGACCCTATATTGCATTATATGTTAGGGTGAATACTTGATTGGATTGATATCAGGGCACTGCCCTATATTGCATTGTATGTTAGGGTGCAGACTTGATTGGATTGATATCAGGGCACGACCCTATATTGCTTTATATGTTAGGGTGCAGACTTGATTGAATTGATATATGTTTGAATGTTATTTGAGCTATACTATTTGTGATTATAGTAAGAATGTATGGCAACAGAGTCGGGAACGGCAACGGAGCCGGGGACGGCAAAAGAGCTGAAACGGCAAGGAGCCGAGAACGGTAGCTGGGCCGGAAGTAACACTTAGCACGCGAAGTGCTTGTAGACAAGGTGGGACCCCAATGGATACAGGGGATATCCTTACGGTGAGGACCGAGACCCCAGGCTTTGGTAAGGCCTCTAGGACGGCATGGCCATGTTTGTTTAGTCTAATGGAATACTTGTTTATCTGTGGATTATCTGATATGTTAACTATATAAATTGCATATGTTATGTACTGTATGAGTTTTCTTGCTGGGCTTCGGCTCACGGGTGCTCTGTGTTGCAGGTAAGGGCAAAGATTGAGTCAACCAACCATGAGTACGGAGAGCGTGAAGCGACGCGTACATGTTTGGCCTGCCCGACTGCTTTGGTTGGGGGTTTATTTGAGAAATGGCTGTAATAATCTGTGATTTTAATAATTAATCGACTGTAAACTTATTTTAAGTTGTAAATAGTTTTCAAACGTTATTTTGGGATCCCAGATGTTAAATACTAGAAGTTTTCAACGAAACAACGCATTTTTAAAGATTACAGCCTTATCTGTTTCTTAGTCACACTTTTGTTTTAAAAACCTCAGTTAGCGAGTTCATTGCACATTTTTCGTTTTAAAACCCACCTCGTAACGGCTCTAAGGAAGTAGGGCGTTACAACTTGGTATTAGAGCGAGCCAAGGTTTATTGGTTCTGGAGATCGACCGAACATGTACGCTCGCTGGCAGTGACAAGCTCGACTCAGGGTTGGTTGGTATGATTGATTGACATGTTTGAACATATATTTGAATGCCCTGTTTGCCTTCTTATTTATATGGAGCATGAGGAATGAGTTGACATATGCATGAGATACTGTTGGGGCTGGGCCCTTGACTATTGCATGTTGAGATTAAAGTGTGCTGAATAATATTATTATGCATGTGGATGAATATAGGGATAATGGTTCTCATATTGAGTTTATGTGGTTAATTGTTTGAATTAAATTCATATGTAATATATGTTTAATGGCTTGTATGAAGCATGTTGAGACTTGGGTATGCTTAGTGGTGTTAAGATCTGGTAGCTAAATGCAT
Organism: Humulus lupulus; assembly: GCF_963169125.1. Classification (NCBI taxonomy): domain Eukaryota; kingdom Viridiplantae; phylum Streptophyta; class Magnoliopsida; order Rosales; family Cannabaceae; genus Humulus; species Humulus lupulus. Next base: position 16,072,455 of record NC_084801.1, on the reverse strand, counting down.
ATCATTGTGGATTTGGCCTAAATATGCTTTGTGGGTGCATGATAACTGTGGTTATTTGGATCTAGTTGTGGTTTGGTTCAGAGTATGAACCACAGAGTTCAGGTGTTTGGTCAGCAGTGGCAGATGAATTCAAGTTGTTTGTGCCTAGGTTGGTTAAGTGGACTTGGTGTTGTTTTGTAGGGGGATTTTTTAAAATAGTTGGAGTTAGAGACCTCCTTCTATCCCTGAAGGCTGCAGTAGATGTTTGCTAATGTGTGAATAGGCTGTGGAGTTTAATAGTTGAGACGGGATAGAGGAGTAATGGACTTCTCTAGGAAAGGGTTGTTTTGTGTGCTTTGATAATAGTAAGGTTACCGGTGTTGGTATTGTGAGAGTATGGACAGATAAGGGTATTATTTGAAAGACTTAAAGGGTGTTATCCTCTGGTTTTGAGGAAAGTTCGGGTTGACAAAGAATTTATCAGTGGTTGGGCAAGGTTAAATCCACCCTTGGTTATAAGGGGATGAGAGCCCATGACTAAAGGGTTGTGTTAAGTATTATGATAAAGGGATGCCTGGAAACGACACTTAGGCTGAGGCATTGGCGTGATGGGTTGGAAAGAACCTAGATGATGAATTGATAGTAGAGGTTATAAAGGCATGATCTGAACTGTGGAGAATGGAAACCTTATAAGATTGGTTTGGAATGATATAGTGGCAATAGTGTAAATTTTTGGGTTTTGTGAATTGAGTAATTCATTTCGGGAAATGGATACGGACGGGTGTAGTTGAAAATGATGATGACCCATTTAAGGATTTAAAATCTGGAATAGTCTAAGGTATTTGTGCCTCTCCAATGTGTGTACTCACCATTTGTATGGGGGCAGTGGAGAGGGCCATGTGGTTCGAAGAGCTGATGAATGATGTAAGAGCATGAGTGCTAGAGCTGCATATAGCAGTGCTTCTTTTGATGGATTATAGTAAGGATATATTTTCGGTAATCAAAGCAGAAGAACCCCGAAAATCTTGATAGCTCTTAGTTTTACCAGAAAGGGGGAAAACCTGATTGACTAGATATCCGTCAGGATAGTGATGGAAATCGGTGAAGTTATCTGCTATGCATCAGAGGTAGGAGATGCCACCTGGAAAGAGGTCAGGTGAGGACAAGACTTCTACATAGAATGACTCGATATGTTAGGATGGACTTCCCATGGTGAGGGAACAGAAAACTAAAATGCCTCGCTACATTCGTAGTTCGAGGCTGATTTCTCGAGGATGAGTATTCAACTGAATGGTTATACTTTGGTCACGTAACGGACTGGAAGAACTCGGTGTCGAGAATGTTCCGAGAGGGAGTTAGACATAGAGATTTTGCCTCATGGGTGTTATATGTGGGGCTGAAGGTAGTAATAATTATTGAGAAGAAATTAGAAACTTCTGGCAGATGGATTGGGATGCAAGTGATCAAGAAGTGCATAGTAACAACAACAGAGTTTGTCTTATGGGAGCCTCAGCATGAGTCACAGTGAGAGAGTTAATCAGTTAAGAAATAACCATGGATTGTAGAGGATATTATCTGGAGTATGTTAATGAGACTGAGTGGAAACTGAGCTGACCAGTGGGAAAATTATTTGGGTATGTAAAGAAAGAGTGTGGATACTTCAAGGTCGGACTGTAGATAGGAACGGTATCAGGAATGTTGTCAAAGATGGTATTGGCTGACAGAAAATCTATCGAAGCAATCGAAGGAATTTGACCTTAGAGTAGCCAGAGCGCTATACTGTGGGGATTGTTAGCATCGTCGGTTCAGAACGAAAAGTTTAATGTTGGATACAAGCTGGGACGATGTCTCCAGGAGTTGATCTATGACCTGGTTATTACCAGCTGGAAACCAAGGATAGAGACATTTCATGAATTTGTTTATTTTGCACCAGGTAGGGTGTGAGGAGTTGATAACAAAGATTCTAGAATGGTTCAAGCTACAACAGCACGGGTATGTCCTTAAAGTGGAGAATACAAGAATGGTATAGGCAAGTCCCCTTCAAGTTCACAAGCAGTATGTGTGGATTACTCCCAGATGGAAAGGGAGAGCAAATGACTATTATGCGGAAGACATTAGTACTAAGGGAGCAGGGTCACAAGTAATGCTATACGAAGAATCAGTTTGGGTTTCATTAAGAGTACTCCGAGTAGAGCTACGAGAAGAAAGGTCAGGTAAGAGGATTTGATCTGAAGCCACAAAAGAGCTAATGAAGAATAGAAAGCATAACAGGAGTGGTAAGCGCGTCATCTATTGCATAAATATCTCCGGAGACAACTACATCAGAGATGAGGAGAACGGTAAAACTTGAGGTTAGACGGAATGAGTGGTGTCAAGTCAGGAAAATTTAGAAGACAAGGTAAGAATTGATTAGTATCTGGCGATGTTGGAATATGTGTGTGATATGGTTAAGTATAGAGTGATAGCATAAAGGACCTGATCCATGATGAGGATATGGAACTGTGGGGGTGCATCATAGATTGGGCACGCCCAGGCACAAATCAACGCGAGGATGGATTGAACCTTGCGAGAGGTGAGAGAATGGATCATGGTTGATATACTTGGAACGTTAAGTTAATAGTTATGCATATCATAAGGTACTTGAGTGATGGATATTAGTAAGAAAGATAACGTTGAGACCCAGATGTGGTGAAAAGTAACAGACGGTCGATCGGTGTTTATAATCCTCGATTGAATGAGGGGAGATTTAATTGGAGGTAGAACTCCTAACTGAGAGGCGTTCGTCAGTCAAGGAATAACGCCATAGATTGTAATGGAGTGGACAAGGCAATGACTGAGATGGCCATAAAGTTAGTAGGTAATGATTAGCTGGTGAGTGTCACTGAGCTATGGAATCCAAAGTGTTGGCTTTGGTTGGAGCAGGGAAGGACTCTGCCAAGGTGGTACAAGTTAGGATACCTGGATCGAGTGGAGGATCCAATTAGAATTTGGTTTATGAATGAGAATTCTGAATGGATATCATTCCACCTCCTAGGGTACGTTGTACCGGGAGGGTTGAGCGGGTGACAGAATTTAGTGTTTTCTTTGGGACACTGAGGGGTTAAGGGATGTGGTGGTGTATCATGGGAATAGACCACATTAGACCTTCAGTAAGGTGTTTGGACATGAAAAGTTTCAACTCGGTTGATTGAGTTAATGTAGTTGGTTCGGGTGAACTGGTTTCAAGGTAGGACACCGATGATACTGAATTGAGACCCTGTAGTATTCTAAATTTTTGGAAAGAAACTAGATAACAGAGTAGGAACCTAGAATTAACAGTTGATTGCAAGTGGAATAGCAGTCTGAAAGCTTATCAGATATCTTAAAGAATTAAGCGTTGACTATGCGAATACTTGAGGTATTAAGGGAAGTGTAATCCCTGATAAGTTAGTCGTGGTGGCAGATGCTGGCATTTTGTTAAAGTAACACGACATAGGACATGGTAAGAGGCGAAGGATAGTGAACACTATGGTTTGGCATTGGTTCAGAGTGAAAGCCAAAGAAATTGTTGGAATGTTTAAGGCAAGAGTGTCTGCCTATCTGGAAGAATAAAAGAACTTGTAATTGTTAAATTTTGAGGAAATAAAGTCCCGGAAGGAAAGATTTATATCTCTCGACGTAGTAATAGACGAGGATTTGTATGGTGTTCAGAGAAAGAAGGAAGAGTTCTGACTCTTGATTCAACATAAATTCTGAAGTTGTACCAAGGGTTAGGCCAGCGGGGCCTACCAACTGATCCCACCTAGTAGAGGTGATGACTGTTGGGTATCTCTGGAATCAGGAATAAGACAATGAATTGGTCATTGTAATCTAGGCAGACCCTGAAGCTTCAGCAGGGTTGCGGTGTAAACGAGGGGCTAACGAAAGTATGGCTATTAGACAAGATCTTGTGGGGCAAGATTGTTACTCCTGTACCAGTGTTGTTGAGAAGTAAAGTAAGGCGGTGGACCTTGGAAATTTTTGGTCAAAGTTGTGGGTTTACTGACTGATGTGTTTGGGTAAATTTCGAGGACGAAATTTTTATGAGGAGGGGATAGTTGTAACGACCCCAAATTCACTAATAAGGCTTAAGGGCCTTGATTAGTGTGCCTGGAGGGCATATTGGGATTTATGTGTGACTTTATTGAGTAACATGCATGGTTATGATTTAAAGCATGTTATATGACTATTTGACTATTTGAGATGCATAACTATGTGTATTAGTATGCATGTAGGCCCTAATTTTGTTGGAAGGGTATAATTGTAATTTTGGCCATTTTGGGCATAACTGTATTGATATGTGCTGATTGTTGAGACCACATTGTGATGTGGATGTATCTGTGATTTGTGACTCGAGACGATCCTAGAGAGAGCAGATTAGCGGAAAAGTCCAGGCGGGAATTTATACCCGGCTCGGAGCAGGCCTGGGGGTATAAACAGGAATTTAGAGAATATATTGAGATTAATTTTGATAATGAGGAATACATATTTGGTGATTTATCAGGTATTGGGAAGCAACGGGAAAATATTAGAGACACTTGAGGAATTAGCGGGAATTGGGTAAAATGACTAAAATGGCCCTACATGGACAAAAGGGTTTAGAATTAATAGGGAGGGCATTTTGGTCAATTGGATTCTTAGAGATAGATTAAATGAGGCTTTATATAGTGAGTGGGATTGTTAGAGAGTGTGAGAAATATGAAGGAAAAGAAAGAAAAAGGAAGAAAAAGAAAAGAGAGAAAAACAGAGGGTTTTCCTAAAAAGGGGCGGTTTGAGGATTCTAGCACCATTTCTCTTCAAATTTCTTGGGGCAAAGCTCAGAGGAGAGCTAGGATAGGCTGAGCATCAAGGATCCTAAGCTAGGCTTGAAGATTTGGCAAGGGATTAGCAAGATCACATCAATGTTTGAGGTAAGTTTTTAGAGTTTTCAGTATTGGGTTTTGACTGGTTTGGGCTGTGTATCTAAGCTGGATTGATGGGAATCTTAGGGGAATTTCTGGGCAAGCTTTGAGAAGAGCAAGCTAAGGAGGTCTAGGAGTTGAATCAAAGTCGAAATTGCATCAACGGTATGAATTCTAAGCCTTTAACTTGATGTTTGACTGAATTTCTGGGTTTAGGTTTCATCTATGGTGAATCTTGAGATTTGGGATGCATGAGCTTGGATTTTGAGATTTGGGGATGCTTGGGATGAGTGGAGAGTGTTTATAAGCTTGATTTTGAGTTTTGTGAAGATTTGGGGAAGTTTGGGTTGAGATTGGCTCAAAGAAATCGCAGAAAAAGAAAACTGGTGTTGCATGCCTGCAACTAGCGCTACAGCGCTAGTCTTTGGGCGCTGTAGCGCTAGGCCCTGTTTCTGGGTGGTGCGGTTCTGCTTGTAGCGCTATAGCGCTCTCTTTTGAGCGCTGTAGCGCTACCCTGTTCCCATAAAGGGGTTTTTGGGTTATTTTTAAGGGATTTTGACCTAGGGTTCGGGGTTCAATTCCACCATCTTGTTTTGTGGATCTAGGACTTCCCGGGGGGCTCGGAATTGGTCCCGAGGCTAGGTTTTCAGACTTGAGGTTCGGTGATGACTTTGACCTATGGCTTTGTTTAGGTGTGCGCTAGGGCTCGAGTGGGATCGTGCTCAAGGAGTCAAGTGATGAAAGCTATCAAATTGACAGGTAAGAAAACTATAGCACCCATAGGACAGGGCGTGGGCCCATAGTGTGATTGCAGGGCACGACCCTATATTGTATTATATGTTAGGGTGAATACTTGATTGGATTGATATCAGGGCACTGCCCTATATTGCATTGTATATTAGGGTGCAGACTTGATAGGATTGATATCAGGGCACGACCCTATATTGCATTATATGTTAGGGTGCAGACTTGATTGAATTGATATATGTTTGAATGTTATTTGAGCTATACTATTTGTGATTATAGTAAGAATGTATGGCAACAGAGCCGGGAACGGCAACGGAGCCGGGGACGGCAAAAGAGCTGAAACGGCAAGGAGCCGAGAACGGTGAAGGGCCGAGAACTGTAGCTGGGCTGGAAGTAACACTTAGCACGCGAAGTGCTTGTAGATAGGGTGGGACCCCAATGGATACAGGGGATATCCTTACGGTGAGGACCGAGGCCCCAGGCTTTGGTAAGGCATCTGGGACGGCATGGCCGTGTTTGTTTAGTCTAATGGAATACTTGTTTATCTGTGGATTATCTGATATGTTAACTATATAAATCGCATATGTTATGTACTGTATGAGTTTTCTTGCTGGGCTTCGGCTCATGGGTGCTCTGTGTTGCAGGTAAGGGAAAAGATTGAGTCAACCAACCATGAGTACGGAGAGCGTGAAGCGACGCGTACATGTTTGGCCTGCCCGACTTCTTTGGTTGGGGGTTTATTTGAGAAATGGCTGTAATAATCTGTGATTTTAATAATTAATCGACTGTAAAATTATTTTAAGTTGTAAATAGTTTTCAAACCTTATTTTGGGATCCCAGATGTTAAATACTAGAAGTTTTCAACGAAACAACGCATTTTTAAAGATTACAGCCTTAACTTTTTCTTAGTCACACTTTTGTTTTAAAAACCTCGGTTAGCGAGTTCATTGCACATTTTTCGTTTTAAAACCCACCTCGTAACGGCTCTAAGGAAGTAGGGTGTTACAGATATTATCATGGGCTATAGGCCCGTGAAATTTCCCATTTGATTATAAGCCCATTGGACTTAAAATCAAGGCCTGTATTGATTTCTATTGATTTAATTAATTAAATCATTTATCAAATTAAATATTTATAATTTGAACCTTGATTTAAATTTATTTATTAATTTAGATACCAATTTATCTTAATTAATAAATCTGCCATAATTTCTCTTTTCTTCTCAAAATTACACAACTCTGTGAAACTATCCAAAATTGACCTGGTCAACTTTGATAATTCTAATTGATGATTAAATCAATTAATTGAGACTATCTAGATGATTTTATCCAAGGTACAATGGATACCATGGGCCTATGAAATCAAGCTCCAAGAAGTTATCATAAATCTAACAAATAAATTTACTAACTTATTAATTCCTCGTGACTCCACTATAGACTCGGAATTGCACTCTTGAATTCATAGAACGCTCTATAACAAATATGGATACGCTATTAATTATCCATTGTTACAACCATAATTGTCACTCAATCCTCTATAGACGGTCTACAATGAGATAGGACTAAAATGCTGTTTTACCCCTCATTGTATTTTATCCTTAAAACACTTAGTTCCTTGTAAATGATATTTCAGTAAACTAATTTAATTACTGAAATGAGATCTCTATCATTTAACACCTTGAACCAAACTAAAAGGAAACCATCGTTTCACTTCTTCATCAGAAGCTATAGATGTTCATATCTATGATTAACACTCCCACTCAATTATACTACAGAGTTCCCAAGATGTAAGTATGGGCTAGTCCGTAGGGTAAGCTGGTAACGAACAAGTCAAAGAACTCAAATAATACAATCAGTTAGAATACTAACCCCTCAGAATTGAGATTGAATTGACCTATGGTCAACTATATGATATGACTAGAATAGATAATAACAGTATGTTTACTTATCTTATCAACTGTCAATATCGGTCCAGTCCGATGTAACAAATACATCTGATCTTATCTACTTTGCTAATGTTCTGGAAAGAACATAACACTGTAATGTGTAAGTAGATCATATCATAGATTGGCAAGTGATAACTCTAGGATTTAGAGTTATTTTTATAATCTTTGAACTTGCTTTTTGAGTTAAAAAGAGTAATGAAACCTTGTTTAATGTGAATTTGTTAGTTTTTATCCTTATCTTCTAGGTAGTGAGTCTATGTTAGAAGTCAGTCATGTTAGTGTATTATTATTAAGTTTTTTATGTAATTTGATGTTATGTGTTCATCAAGAAAGGAAACTGAAAAATATAAAAGGGAAATTTTGGGAGAACAAAGGAAATGAGATCTGAACTAGGCGTGCTGCTATCTTGATGCTGTAAGCTAACCACATAGCATTCCAAGGGAAAAAGGCAGATGACGGGGAGAGAAGCCAGCTGGACTTAATGAATTGCATCAGCGCCTTTGTGGAAATTATTTTAATGGATTAAGTCAGCTGGGTGAGGTGGCGTGTGAAGGACAAAGTAGGAAATGACTTTCCTATTAGGGTAAAAGAAAGTACCCTAAAAAAAGGAGGAGCCGAAATAGAAGGAGGACCCCATTCTTGGAAGAGAGCTGGTTCTTAGCACCATTTTGAAGAGAAAGGAAGTACAGAAAGAAAAGCAAGAAAACAGAGAGAATACAGAAGAGGAAGAGGACCACGAGCTGACGACTAGGGGGATTGAGCACAACAATTCCTTCTAACTTTTTCTTCTCCCTTCTTCATTTTGTATTGTATTTTCTCTCTATCTAAGTTGTGAACAAACTTCATGGATACTTTAATTGCTGCTGGTTTTGTACCTCTAATTTCAGACATGAACTAATATTCTAAGGATTTGGGTGGTTATGAACCTTATATAATGAAGTAATGTTTTGATGCATGGATGTAGTAATTGTGCCATTGTTCAATTAAGTGTTGTTAATGTTAACTGATTGTTGTTTACTGGCCATGAGTAACAATTAATTAGCTAGTTCTAATTTTGGAAGGAATTAGGCTAGTTGAACCCACTTAATTGACGCAAGAGAAATACCTTGTTTTTAGGTAAATCTTAGTGGTAAAATAGGGATGTTTTGCTGCCTTGTGTAACGTGAGATTTGGTGTTTAAATGACTGTGTACAACCTGATTTAATACAGGAATGTGTTGAGTTGAGTTGTATACGTTTATCAGTGGTTTTGGAAAAAGCTTACTGGGCATTTGTGAAATCTGTTAACTCTGGGCTCAATTGCTGAACCATTGCTGAATCTTTGCTATAACAACTGGAAAGAAATTATAGGGGGATTAACCACCCAGATCTACTTGTTCACATAGATTTTCTCTCAAACTAATTTCTCCTGTTTCTTTTATTTTATTTTAATTGAAATTACATATACACACTAAATTTCAGATTCATATTCCAATCATGTTCTTAATTTTGTTACCTTATTTTTAAATTGTTCTTAGTTGATTTTACAATAATTTAGTTTAAAATCCCTATGGAGACGATCTCACTTTACATTATATTACTTGTGCGGCTACGTATACTTGCGTATTTTAATTGCTATAATTTTCGCAACAAGTTTTTGGCGCCGTTGCCGGGGATTGTTTTTAGTGAAATTTTTCTTGTTAAAATCAATTGCTTTTCAATTTGGTTTTTATTTTTCATCTTTATTTTTCTTGTTCCTTTTTACGTTTTGTTTGTTTGATTGTCTTGCAAGGAGCTTGAGATGTCTCATCAGCAAGTTCTCATGAATTTTGTTCAGCATGACTTGGAACCCTTGTATGAAGCATGGTGGAGATACAAGGCATTTCTAATGAGGTTTCCATATCATGGGCTGTCCAAAGAGTGTCAATTAGAAGTATTACTCAATGGGCTGAATTCCACAACAAGGGAATGGGTAGAAAAAGGAGATGGTACCACCAATTTCTACCAATTATCATTGGAGGAAGCCTATTGGATGTTGGAAGATATGGCAACATACAACGAATGGTGTTGTAATTGTCCAAATAATGACCATGTTTGGGAGGACAACTACAACAATTTGGAGCCAAATTTTGACATTTACACTCAAGGATCAAATGATGAGATTTTGGAAGATTTTCAAGAGTTCAACATAGAAGAAGATCCTCATCAAATGGCTCAACCAAGTTTACTTGAGGTGTTGATGATGGAGTTCATGGCTAAAAATGATGCCTTAATTCAAAGCCAAGCTTCATCCTTGAGGAAATTGGAGAACCAATTTGAGCTTTTGGTCAATGAGTTGTGTGATAAACCCTATGAAACTTTTGGTAGTGAAATGGAAAATTCAAGGGAGGAAGAAAAAAGTGAAAATGTCATTTTGAGGAGTGGTGATGAGTTGGAGATGCTTGGGGAAAGTTTTGAGCAATTACAAGAGCCCACTTCAATCCAAAGTAACGAAGAAAATGAAAAGTCTCATGTCAATCCACCACTTCCCGAGCAACAAATATTTGGTCTTCCATTTAATGAGTCATATTTCATGGAGGAGTACACCTATGATGATCCATATTGGCCACCACCACCTCCACCTCCTTTAGCTTCATTCCTTGGCATCCATCATGCCAATTCTTCGAAGTCAAGAAAAGTTGAACATTTGTGCTCATCAATTCAGCATCTCGCCAATCTTGAGGGCGTTCACAATGAAGACCCATTAGTGAGGGCATATGCCACTCTCAATGGGAGGAAGCCACTTTTTGACGAGCACTTATCCGAAATTCAAGTCGACGACTTTAAATCAAGCGCTTCTTGGGAGGCAACCCAAGCTTTTTAAACTTTGTCTTTGTTTTGTTTTAAATCCAATAAATATGCAATGTAAAATAGTTTTGACAATTGCCTTGTAGTTTTTTCTTCCTTTCCTTTCTTTTTCTCTCTTGTAGGTGCAAGTATTAACGCAAATGGAGTTGGGTGCACTTAGGAAGGGTGGCACTAGCAAGCTTTCACATCATTGATAAGGTGGAAGAAAGGAAGTTGTAATTTGGGAAGAGGGATGAGTATTGAAGAAAGCATGAATTTTTTTTTTAGAAGCAGGAAGTCCCAGGTCTTATAGCATTGCTTCAGCATTTAACAGGGTTGCAGGAGGAGAAATGCTATGCTATAGCATTGCTATATCAACTGGGAGCATTTTTTCTGAGAAAGTTTGAGGCCCTTTAAAAAAAAGGGGGGGGGGGGGGGGGGGGAAGAGTTGAAGGAGCATTTTTTGGAGCCTTGGAATGACGTTATTGTAGAAGCAGAGGAGTCCCATGGCGACGAGTCCGAGTAAAGCGGGAGTTTTTCTTTCCTTAGTTTAGTTTTATCTTATTTTACTTTTGTTTGTGGCTGTTTGTGTTTGTTTAATTTTGTGTTGTTAGTTTGTGTGTTTAGGACATGTTACTTGTAGTTGTGTGACCTGTGTTTGTGTTTGTTTTGTAACTGAGAGGTATTATTTTGTTTAGGCTAGTTTAGCATAGTGCTCGATGATGAAAGCATCCATTCTCATCCATATGTGATATGCCCTGAATTTGTGCATTAAAATTGCGAGTCTAAGTGCTATTATTGTCCAAATGCTAGTCTAGGAGTAATTCTTTCAATAGAAGTGTGATTTTGCTATCCCACTGTGCTTTGAGTTTCTAGAATAACTAACACCTTGAGAGAGTTTAAGCTTCTAGAATTGGTTGGTGTAACCCTTGAGGCGAAATCCTAGCTAGCTTTACACCTTAGAAATGATCTAGGCCATCCTTGGATGATTGAGCCTTTCAAGCTAACCCGATAAATATTAATTGTCTTTTAGTCACCTCTATTTGAGCCGATTTGCCTAATTTTTCTTAACACCCAATAATGTTTAATATACCCCCATGCCCATAATTTTCATTCTTCATTACCCGAACTTAATTGCTGAAATTTATCATGGACAAGTTCTATACGGTTGGTTAGGAGATTGGGTTAGCCTTTGGCAATGTGGTGAGCTATTCCTCATTTTATTTGTATAGCCACATTGGGGACAATGATGGGATTTAAGTTTGGGGTGTGTGGGAATGAGCTCACATAAAAACATTCATATTTCTCTTGCTATATATATATATATATCTCTTTACTGTTACAATATTTTGTTCAAAAAAAAAAAAAAACAAAACAAAAAAAAAGAAGGAGAGAAAGAGGCAGTTTTGAGCCTAAGTTTGGGGTGTACCACCCCCTATACAAGAAAATATATTGGCCTTCTTTCTCATTATCTAGTCAGTTTTGGAAATGAAAATAGCAAGAGAATTGAGTTGTATCAACTTCATTATTGTGGGTTAAGAGTGAAATCTTGGGTGAGAGCTTGAGAGAGAAAGAAAAGTCCTTGATAAATTGAGGTGGTTAGGTTGTAAGCCTTAGAGATATTACTTTTCATCCTACCCTAGCCGAAGCCTCTCATTACAAGCCTAATGAAGTCCTTTTGATCTAGGTTGTAAAGCTAGACTACATTAGTGGAGAGGGTTGCACTAATTCAACTTATGGAAGCAAACTTTTTAAACTCGAGGATCGAGGGTAGTTATTATAGGAATTCAAGGTGTTGGTGGGAAGCATTTGCACACTCTAGTGATTGAGTTACTCTTGGTAAGCATTAAGGACAAAAATAGCATGCAAAACTTGATTGAAACACATAGGTTCAAGGAATATTCACTACCATCATTGCAATTTCCATTCCATATAATTCTGAGAGCATTTTCTTCGCTAACCTAAGTCTGAATGAGTAGTATCCTCTCTGTTGCAAGTGTTGTGTTGTTGCTGTCTTGTTTGTTTTTACTGTCTTTGTTAGTTCTGTTTTTCATTACTCGAGGACGAGCAATATGCTAAATTAACTTTGAACTTGATTTTTAGTGAAAAGAGTAATGAATGTGATGTTGTTTGTAAGTTTGATTAGTTTTTATCTTTCTTTTCTAGTTAGTGTACTAATTTAGGAGTCTTTTAAGTTGTTAGTATTAAATGTAATTAATTAATTAATTTTGTTTGTTTTGTTGTTTAGGAAAGGAATTTTTGAATCGCTAAGGGAAAGAAAGGAATACGAGGCTAAAAAGAACACTAAGCTGGAAATGCTGCTGAATTGCTGGAGAAATGATATTGCATTTTTGGGTACTGGGAAATGACGCGGACAAAATACCAGCAGGCTTTTCTTCATCTAACTCAGCGCTTATGTGGCAATCACTTAAAAGTTAGGTCAGCTGGCTGATGTGGATTGGACTAGTGGACCAAAGAGAAGAAAGTGGGCTTTTTAATTAGGGTAAAATGAAAATTGTACCCTAGATAGGAGGCAACTAAGTACCAGCCACCATCACATTGATTACAACATATAGGAGCTGCCATTAACGTGGGAGAAAAAGTTGCAGAAAAAAAAGAGCATGAAGAAGAAGAAGAAAAAGAAGGAAACACAAGGAATTGAATGAGGAAGATAAGGACAAGAAGATCCAACCTACAACACCATCACTCTAGGCTTTGTTCTCATTTCTTCCTTTCTTCTCTATTTTATATTTTCTTATTTTGCATAGCTATTCTAGCACTCATGGATATTAATTTTCTGTTTTGGTTTATGTTTGCTACTTTAGTTATGAGCTAAACTTTTGAGACTTGAATGGTTAAAAACCCCTTTTGTCATGTATTTTAAATTTGAATGCATTACTTAAGCTAAATTGTCATTGTTCATTCAAGTGAGCTTCATGTTTATTTACTGTTGTTGTTTGGAAATTAATGGCAGGTTATTAAGCTAGATTTAATACTGGAAAGGTTAAATCTAGTAGTTGGTACTTGAATGATGCAAGAGAACACCCATTTTCTAGGTTGTTCTTAGTAAGTAGAATAGGAATATTTTACTACCTTGCATAACTTTGAGAATTGATGCTTAAATTATGTTCTTGAATCTGATTTAATATAGGAATATATTGGGTTAGATGATAGAACTTATTTCTTGAGTTTTGGAAAAATCTCATGGGCTTGTAAGGAATTCTAGTTAACTCTGTGCGCTTTGCTGAAGTAATGCTGTAACAACTGGGCAGATAAAACATAGGGGGATTTAGCTATTCAAGTCTATCATTCCATAGATACTTTTTCTTGCAGTTAATTTTCCAGCGTTTGTAGCAATATTTTAATCTTGATTCCAGTTTAATCATTTTATTTTAGTTCACAACATCCAATCAATTTATTTTCTTAAAATCCAAATTGTTAAATAATTGATTTTGCATTAAATTTCACTTGCAATCCCTGTGGAGACGATCTTACTTATCACTTTATTACTTGTTTGACGATTGCGTATACTTGCGTATATTAAAATTAAATTATGTTTTATCAACTAATTTGCAATTTATTTCTGTTGTTTTTAAATCTGTTTGTTCTGGTTGTTTAATTTCAGGTTCTCTAGTGTATGAACAAACAAGAAGACTTTGAACTTGCTCTTATTGACCCCGAGATCGAACGTACTTTCAGAAAAAGGAGGAAGGCTCAAAAGGCTAACAGCCGAGGCACTATGGCTGAGCATGTTGCTGAAGAGGGTGATGGCCAGCAAGTTACTAATCCCATTGTTTTGGCGGATGACAGAGCCAGAGCAATACGGGAATATGCTGCCCCCATGTTTAATGAGCTAAATCCAGGCATTGTGAGGCTAGAAATACAAGCACCTCAATTCGAGCTCAAGCCAATGATGTTCCAAATGCTCCAAACTGTGGGGCAGTTCAGCGGAATGCCAACGGAGGATCCTCATCTCCACCTCCGTTCATTCTTTGAGGTGAGCGATTCCTTTAAGCTTCAAGGAGTGAGTGAAGAAGCATTAAGGTTGAAGCTATTTCCATTCTCATTAAGAGACCGAGCTAGATCATGGCTCAACACTTTGCCTCCTGATTCCGTCACAAATTAGAATGATCTTGCTGAAAAGTTTCTGCGCAAATATTTCCCTCCCACCCGAAATGCAAAATTTCGAAGTGAAATCATGTCATTCCAGCAGCTTGAAGATGAATCAACCAGTGATGCGTGGGAGCGATTTAAGGAGCTTTTGCGAAAGTGTCCACACCACGGCATCCCGCACTTTATACAGATGGAAACCTTCTATAATGGCCTCAATGCAGCTTCTATAATGGTGTTAGATGCCTCGGCCGATGGAGCTATTTTTTCCAAGTCTTATAATGAAGCTTTCGAAATTCTGGAAAGGATTGCCAGTAACAATTATCAGTGGTCTAATACAAGAGCTCCAACAAGTAGAAAAGTGGCGGGGGTTCTTGAAGTAGATGCATTAACAGCTTTGATAGCCCAAATGGCCTCCATGACTAACATTCTGAAAAATCTAAGTTTGGGGAACAACATTCAGCCAGCTGCTGCTATTCAAAGTGGAGACATTTCCTGTGTATATTGTGGAGATGGGCACATGTTTGAAAATTTCCCTTCTAACCCAGCAGCAGTTTGTTATGTAGGAAACCAGAATTTTAACCGAAACAGTGGCCCATACTCAAATTCGTATAACCCAGCTTGGAGGCAGCATCCGAATCTATCTTGGGAGGGTCAAGGAGCAAGTTCCAGCAGCGCACCAGCACAAGGGAAGCAAGCTTATCCACCAGGTTTTTCTCAGCAGCCAAGGGCTCCACAACCGCAACACCCTCAAGGCTCTCAATCCAATTCTTTGGAGAGTCTAATGAGGGACTATATGGCAAAGAATGATGCAGTGATACAAAGTCAGGCAGCATCTCTTCGTAATCATGAAATGCAGCTGGGGCAATTAGCCAATGATCTGAAAAATAGGCCTCAAGGTTCTTTGCCTAGTGACACAGAAAATCTGAGGAGGGATGGGAAGGAACATTACAAGGCCATTAATTTACGAAGTGGAAAAATTCTGGAAAATTCTAAGGAGAAAACAAAGGGCAGTAGGGAGCCCACTTCAATCCAAACAGAAGGAGAATCTAGTAAAAAACCAGCAAGTGAAGCTACTGAAACTGGCCCAGTTGATACAGCATCGGGTCAGCAATCTGTTCCAGTAAAGTCTGTACCAAAGCCGCCCCCACCATTTCCTCAACGGTTCCGAAAACAACAGCAAGATGGGCAGTTCAGGAAATTTCTGGATGTTTTAAAACAGCTCCACATCAATATTCCCTTAGTGGAAGCATTGGAACAAATGCCAAACTACGTCAAGTTTTTAAAAGATATTTTGACGAAAAAAAGAAGGCTGGGAGAGTTTGAGACTATTGCTCTTACAGAAGGTTGCAGCGCCATGTTGAAGAGTAAAATCCCTTCGAAATTGAAGGACCCTGGTAGTTTTACAATCCCTTGTTCTATTGGGGGACGGGATGTTGGAAGGGCATTGTGTGACTTGGGCGCGAGCATTAATCTCATGCCGATGTCGATTTTTAAGAAACTTGGTATAGGTGAAGCAAGGCCTACAACTGTGACATTGCAGCTGGCAGATAGAACTATGGCCCATCCAGAAGGGAAAATTGAGGATGTTTTAGTGCAGGTAGACAAATTTATATTCCCAGTCGACTTTATTATTCTGGATTATGAAGCTGATAGAGAAGTACCAATTATTTTGGGGCGGTCGTTTCTTGCTACGGGGCGAACATTAATTGACGTACAGAATGGTGAACTCGCTATGAGGGTAAATGATCAGCAAGTTACATTCAGTGTATTCAAGGCTATGAAATTTCCTGATGAAATCGAAGAATGTTCTATTGTGGATGTGTTTGAGATGCTTTTGGCTGAGAAGTTTAGTAAGGAAGTTGATATGGCTGAGTTGGGAGTTCAGATTTGTGAAGATTCTGAAGACTTTAGCAGTGAAGAAGAACCTCAAGTTACTTGGGTAGACTCATGTAAACCAGCCAGAAAATTCAGTAAATATTTTGAAGCATTAAGTCTGCCTGAAAGACATTTTAAGCCTCCAAAACTGTCCATTCAAGAACCGGCTCAATTAGAATTAAAGTCGCTGCCCAGCCACCTAAAATATGCTTATTTGGGGGACAATGACACACTTCCAGTAATTATTTCTTCCTGTTTAGAGACTGATGCTGAGGGGTCTTTGCTGGAGTTATTAAGACGACATAAGAAGGCTATTGGCTGGACTATGGCCGATATACAAGGAATTAGCCCAGCTTTGTGCATGCATAAAATCTTATTGGAATATGGCTGTAGCAACTCTGTGGAGCAGCAAAGAAGGTTAAATCTAGTGATGAAAGATGTAGTCCGAAAAGAAGTGATCAAGTGGCTAGACTATGGTATTATTTATTCAATTTCCTATAGTTCGTGGGTCAGCCCAGTGCAGTGCGTTCCTAAAAAAGGAGGAGTTACAGTGGTGACAAATGATAACAATGAATTGATTCCTACTCGCACAGTGACTGGATGGAGGGTATGCATGGATTACAGGAAACTAAACAAAGCCACAAGGAAGGATCACTTCCCATTGCCGTTCATTGATCAAATGTTGGACCGCCTGGCTGAGAAGGAATTTTTCTATTTTCTTGATGGTTATTCCGGCTATAATCAGATTTCTATAGCCCCAGAAGACCAAGAGAAAACCACATTCACATGCCCCTACGGGACGTTCGCTTTTAGACGGATGCCATTCGGTTTATGTAACGGACCAGCCACTTTTCAAAGGTGCATGATGGCAATCTTTTCGGATATGGCAGAGAATATTTTGGAGATTTTTATGGACGATTTTTCAGTCTATGGCGATTCTTTTGCGAGCTATTTATCTAATTTGGAGAAGGTTTTGGCAAGGTGTGAAGAAACCCATTTAGTCCTAAATTGGGAAAAGTGCCATTTTATGGTGCAGGAAGGTATCGTGTTGGGTCACAAAGTATCTAAAAAGGGGATTGAAGTCGATAAAGCAAAGCTGGAAGTGATTGAGAAGTTACCAGACCCAACTACAGTAAAAAGGATAAGGAGTTTTCTGGGACACGCTGGCTTCTATAGGCGTTTTATTAAGGACTTCTCCAAGGTGTCTAAGTCGTTGTGTACGTTGCTGGAACAGAACCGCCCCTTTGATTTCACTGCTGAGTGTCAGGAAGCATTTTTGAAGTTAAAAACAGCTCTAATAACTGCTCCAGTAATTGTAGCGCCTGATTGGTCTTTACCTTTTGAGCGTATGTGCGACGCAAGCGATTTCGCTATTGGAGCAGTCCTTGGACAGCGGAGAGGAAATATTTTTCACTCTATCTATTATGCTAGTAAAACATTGATTGATGCCCAGATTAATTACTCCACCACAGAGAAAGAGTTGCTGGCCGTTGTTTTTGCCTTTGAAAAATTCAGATCTTACTTAGTGGGCACAAAAGTTATAGTCTACACCGACCATTCAGCAATAAAATATTTAATAGCCAAGAAGGAGTCCAAACCAAGGCTCATTCGTTGGGTCTTATTGCTGCAAGAATTTGACCTAGAAATACAGAAAGGGTACTGAAAACCAAGTGGCGGATCACTTGTCGCAGCTGGAAACCAACATTAACAGCAGCATTACCAGTGAGGAAACACCACAGATTCATGATTCTTTTCCAGATGAGCAGCTGCTGGTTTTAGACCAGGAAAGTGTCCCACGGTACGCCGATGTTGTGAATTATTTAGTAAGTGGAGTACAGCCACCTGACTTCAACAAACAGTAACTGAAAAAGTTTCTTCGTGACACCAGATTTTATTTTTGGGATGAACCATACCTTTACAAGCAGTTTCCTGACTGAATAATGAGGAGGTGCGTGCCTGAAACTGAAGTTGCCAGCATCTTAGAGCATTGTCATTCAGCCCCTTATGGTGGCCATTTCGGGGGACAGCGCACTGCAGCTAAGGTTTTCCAGTCCGTTTATTATTGGCCATCCATTTTTAAGGACGCCCATGAGTTTGCTCAGAAGTGTGACCGTTGCCAACGTGTAGGCAACATTTCAGCAAGGAATGAGATGCCGTTGAACTGTATTTTGGAGGTGGAATTATTTGACGTCTGGGGAATCAATTTCATGGGGCCATTCCCACAGTCCTTTGGGAACTTATACATTCTGGCGGCTGTTGACTACGTGTCAAAATGGGTAGAGGCAGTGGCTAGCCCCACAAATGATGCTAAGGTAGTGATGAAGTTTATGCATAAGCATGTGTTTACAAGGTTTGGGACTCCAAGGGCTTTGATCAATGATGAGGGAACCCACTTTGTAAACAAAATATTGGCTGCCTTGCTAGCCAAATACAGCGTCAAACACAAGATAGCCACAGCCTATCACCCCCAGACCAACGGGCAGGCAGAAATTTCGAATAGAGAGATAAAAGGGATCCTGGAAAAGGTGGTGAACCCAAGCCGCAAGGACTGGTCACAGCGGCTAGATGATGCGCTTTGGGTGTACAGGACAGCTTTTAAGACTCCTCTAGGCATGTCACCTTATCGCTTAGTCTTCGGAAGGCATGTCATCTTCCTGTGGAGTTAGAACATAAGGCATTTTGGGCATTGAAGAGCTTGAACTTGGACCTCTTAGCTGCTGGTGAAGCCAGAAAACTGCAGTTGAACGAGCTAGAAGAGCTGCGGTTGTTTGCCTACGAAAACTCCAAGCTGTATAAAGAGAAAACAAAGAGGTGGCATGATCAAAGAATTAAGGAGCAGGTATTTGAGAAGAACCAGAAGGTCTTGTTGTTTAATTCCAGGTTGAAACTGTTTCCTGGCAAGCTAAAATCCCGTTGGTCGGGTCCATTCACTGTGGTCGAAGTATATCCCTTTGGAACTGTCACAATTAGAGAAGAACAGTCTGGAAGGGAATTCAAAGTCAACGGGCAGCAGTTGAAGCACTATTGGGGTGGAGAGGTCGACCGAGAGAAGACCTCTATCAGCCTAAAGGACGCTTGAAGAGCAAAGTTTGGGGTTGTCGTGTATTGAAAAAAAATATATAAAAAAAATAAAGGCAACCCAGAGAAAAAAATAATAATAAATAAAGAAAAAGGTCAGCCAGGAGTTGGTAAAACTGGGAATTAGGCTGAGCAGAGGAGTCTGGGTCTGGGCAGAGGCATTATTTTTCTGGAATTGTGGATTGCTATATCATTGCTTTAGCATTTAGCAGGGTCGCAGGAGGAAAAATGTTATGCTATAGCATTGCTATATCAACTGGGAGCAGTTTTCTTCTGATCAATTTTGAGGCCTTTTATGAAGAAAATGACAAGAGCTGAAATACATATACCTAACCCCAAGCTTATTAGCTTCTTCCCAATCACCTCCATATTTCCATTCTCGCGATCCTCACCTCAGCCGAATTACCCAGAGCCCACACTTTCAAAAATCAACATCACATTAATGGTGTACTTCATATATATATCTAATAAAAAATATAAAAAAATAGAGAGAGAAATTCAATATATTAGTTATATATATTATATATTTACTGTATATATATTTTACTTTTACTTTTATTATATATATATTAGTATATTACGTTTATTATATATATTTATATAAGTATATTTCTTTTATATATATATATATTAAGTTAGTATACCCTCACCACAATACCCAGACCCCTCGTCGACCACAGCCCCTAAAACCCCAACCCCAGAAATCCCTCAGCCGCCACTCACGACCCACCCTCGTCGAGCCACCAACCACCGCCTCCCCACTCTGAGCCTTCTCCATCTCACCCAGCCACGGACCCAGCCCCGAAACTCTCCGCCTCTCCACCTCACGAAGACCCACGGCATTTCACCCACCACCGACCCAAGGCGGCATTCCAAGTGATTCCGAGAGTCCCTGCTTCAATTGTGGTCAGACAAGACCCAAGCCTCCAGCACCCCTACTCCGTGTGTCTCAGTCGAGCGCCACTTCTCTCCAGCCCAAGAAACTCGACAAAAACCCAGACCGTGCCTGCCTCTACTCTGCCAAGGCACTCTCGGCTCAGTGCTACCATTTGGGGTACTAGTCCTTTATTCAGATATCCATTTGTGGTTGTTGTTGCTATTGTTGGGGGTTTTGGTTTTCTCTATTCGTGTGTATTTTGGGGAGTCAGCCAGTGGATTATTGGTTACCAGTGTTTACTCTTCTGCTCTGTGTTGTCTCACTCTTGCTGTCCTCCGATTAGCACTCTCCGTCTCCTCACAATGCCGAGAGTCAAAAAGTGTGCCTATAAAGCTCCGAGAAAGCCCTTCTCAGAAGTCACGAAGTTCGCCTCTGAGGCCGCCAAGGTTAAATATCACACATCTATTACGCATCGAGATTTCTACATGGAGAGGGGACTAATGGACGAGAGCACCAAGCTCCAAGAGCTGCCTGATTGGGTAGCCGGCATTATACGTGACCGACACTGGGAGGCTTTGTGCCTCCAGCCAGCACCAGCCGTAATGAAACTTGTCAAGGAGTTTTACGCTAACTTTTTAGATAATGAATGGCCCACGGAGATTATTGTCCACGAAGTGGTTGTCCCGTTCTCAGCCGCAGTTATCAATAATATTTTCATGCTGGATAATGTCAAGTGCACTTTCACTTCAACCCGCAGCCATGTCGATGACGATTTACTTCAGGACATCATGCCTGAGTTAGCAAAACCAGACTCGGAATGGGATCTGGATATTCATGGGAACCTGCGATTCCGCCGCATCGATCTAGAGCATGAGTTGAAGTGTTTATACAGTTTCGTCCAAACATCATTGTGCCCAACCTCCCACGACTCCACAGTGAACCGATATCGCGCGTGGATGATGTTTTGTCTGACAAAAGGCATGCCCATTGATGTTGGCACGGTCTTAGCACAAGAAATATTCGACTGTGCCCATCGAGGAAATGGCAAGTTATTCCTGCCCTCCACCATCACTGCAATCTGCCGGGATGCAGGCGTACCTGTGTGGCCTGAGGAGGGACTCCTTCATCCTAAAGGGCCAATTAGTTTCGGACCAGCCCATGCCCCCAAGACATATGCCGCCTCCTCGTCCGCCTCCAACAATGATCCCTTACTGGAACGGTTAACTCAATTTGAGCAAATGCAACAACAAATGCATTTGCGCTAGGAGCAGATGTGTGACCGTCTGCATACTCTATGGGCGTATGAGCAGCAGCGCAATGCCGTCATGGAGCGCTCTCTGAAGAAAGTCACGCCTCGCTTGGTACCCCAGTTCCCGCCGTTTCCCCAGCAGATTCTGAATCCGTGGTCTACCTCCTCTGCTCCCAATGCGGCAGTCCCTGACGAGGACTCCGAGTAACAGGGGGTTTCCTTTCCCTTATTTTAGTTCATTGTTTCTGTACTGTGTTGACTGTATATAATGTTTTGTGCCTATTTGTTATTAGTTATCTGTCTAGTTGTCCAGTGTCTGTTTCGTTTTCATTGTCTTATCTGTTTTTGTGATTGTTGACTGTGTACATGAGAGATATGATGCTTTAGTTTGGCTTAGTGTCCTGCTCGATGATGAACTTTTCCATTTCAGTCCATTTGTGTGTTGCCCGGATTTTATATGTTCAATATGCTTGTATAGGTGCTAGTGGTCTCATTCATGCTTTCTTTTAGTCCCTGGTCAATAGATGTGTACTTCTGTTCTCCCACCATACTTTGAATTTTTCGAATAACTGCTTTCTTGTGAAATTTTACGCTTCTAGAATTGTTTAGTGCACCCCTTGAGGCGAAATCCTAGCTAGTTTTGCCCTTTAGAAATGATTTAGGCCATCTTTGGACGTTTGGGCCTTTCCAGCTTTCCCATTGTATATTAATTCCCCTTAGTCACCCTTAGTTGAGCCAATTTGCCTATTCTTTCTTAATACCTATCATTACTGATACCCCCTGCTTAAATTGTTATTTTTCACTTTCATTAACCAAACCTAGCTGCTGAAATTTATCAAGAACAGATTATTTGCAGTGAGTTTGGGGTGAGTGGGGTTCGTTTTTAGCCATGTGGTGAGCTATTCCAAGTTTCATTTATTCGCCACATTGGGGACAATGATGGGATTTAAGTTTGGGGTGTGTGGGAATGAGCTCACATAAAAATATTCATATTTCTCTTGCTATATATATATATATATCTTTACTGTTACAATACTCAGTAAAAAAAAAAGGAGAGAAAGAGGCAGTTTTGAACCTAAGTTTGGGGTGTACCACCCCCTATCCAAGAAAATGTTGGAGGCTTCTTTCTATTGTTCTAGTTGAATTTGGAAATAAAAATAGCAAGAGAAGTAGAGCTAAATCAAATTATTCTTTGTGGGTTAAAAATACATTTTGGGTGAGAGCTTGAGAAAAAATAAAATAATAATAATAAGAGAGGTTCTTGATAAGTTGAGGTGGTTAGGTTATAAGCCATTAGAAATATTATCTTTTATCCTACCCTAACCTAAGCCTTACATTACAAGCCGAGTAAAGTCCTTTTGATCTAGGGGGTAAAGCTAGACTACATTAGTGGAGAGGAGTGTGCTAGTTCAACATATGGAAGCAGATAGTTAAAATTGAGGATCAAGAGTAGTTGTTAGAGGAATTCAAAAGTGTTGGTGGGAAGCATTTGTACACACTATTAACTGGGTGACTTTAGGGAAGTATTAATGATATCTCTAGCACTGAAAATGGGAAATGAGACATATAAAGTCAGGGCATAATCACTACCAGCACATCATTCCATTCCACGTTTCTGAGAGCAATTATTTTCACTAAGCCATATTGGATTATTCAGGACTCTCTTATGTACAAGTCTGCGTCTGTGTTGTTATTTGAGTTGTGTGTGTGTTGTGTGTTGTTTTTATTTCTGTTTTCTTCATTACTCGAGGACGAGCAATAGGTCAAGTTTGGGGTGTTGATAACTCTAGGATTTAGAGTTATTTTTATAATCTTTGAACTTGCTTTTTGAGTTAAAAAGAGTAATGAAACCTTGTTTAATGTGAATTTGTTAGTTTTTATCCTTATCTTCTAGGTAGTGAGTCTATGTTAGAAGTCAGTCATGTTAGTGTATTATTATTAAGTGTTTTATGTAATTTGGTGTTCTGTGTTCATCAAGAAAGGAAACTGAAAAATATAAAAGGGAAATTTTGGGAGAACAAAGGAAACGAGATCTAAACTAGGCGTGCTGCTATCTTGATGCTGTAAGCTAACCACATAGCATTCCAAGGGAAAAAGGCAGATGACGGGGAGAGAAGCCAGCTGGACTTAATGAATTGCATCAGCGCCTTTGTGGCAATTATTTTAATGGATTAAGTCAGCTGGGTGAGGTGGCGTGTGAAGGACAAAGTAGGAAATGACTTTCCTATTAGGGTAAAAGAAAGTACCCTAAAAAGAGGAGGAGCCGAAATAGAAGGAGGACCCCATTCTTGGAAGAGAGCTGGTTCTTAGCACCATTTTGGAGAGAAAGGAAGTACAGAAAGAAAAGCAAGAAAACAGAGAGAATACAGAAGAGGAAGAGGACCACGAGCTGACGACTAGGGGGATTGAGCACAACAATTCCTTCTAACTTTTTCTTCTCCCTTCTTCATTTTGTATTGTATTTTCTCTCTATCTAAGTTGTGAACAAACTTCATGGATACTTTAATTGCTGCTGGTTTTGTACCTCTAATTTCAGACATGAACTAATATTCTAAGGATTTGGGTGGTTATGAACCTTATATAATGAAGTAATGTTTTGATGCATGGATGTAGTAATTGTGCCATTGTTCAATTAAGTGTTGTTAATGTTAACTGATTGTTGTTTACTGGCCATGAGTAACAATTAATTAGCTAGTTCTAATTTTGGAAGGAATTAGGCTAGTTGAACCCACTTAATTGACGCAAGAGAAATACCTTGTTTTTAGGTAAATCTTAGTGGTAAAATAGGGATGTTTTGCTGCCTTGTGTAACGTGAGATTTGGTGTTTAAATGACTGTGTACAACCTGATTTAATACAGGAATGTGTTGAGTTGAGTTGTATACGTTTATCAGTGGTTTTGGAAAAAGCTTACTGGGCATTTGTGAAATCTGTTAACTCTGGGCTCAATTGCTGAACCATTGCTGAATCTTTGCTATAACAACTGGAAAGAAATTATAGGGGGATTAACCACCCAGATCTACTTGTTCACATAGATTTTCTCTCAAACTAATTTCTCCTGTTTCTTTTATTTTATTTTAATTGAAATTACATATACACACTAAATTTCAGATTCATATTCCAATCATGTTCTTAATTTTGTTACCTTATTTTTAAATTGTTCTTAGTTGATTTTACAATAATTTAGTTTAAAATCCCTGTGGAGACGATCTCACTTTACATTATATTACTTGTGCGGCTACGTATACTTGCATATTTTAATTGCTATAATTTTCGCAACAGCAAGTCAGTGTAAATCCTGTGCACTGACTAATCTTAGGACTAACTTATTTTGAACATATAATCATATCTATATTCCACTGTGATGACGTCACTATAAATAAAATTAGCTATATGCTTGGGATTTAATAGAAGTTTATATTAAACAAATGATCATGAAAATAAAACATGTGAGCAAAGTGATTGACCAAGTCAAAAAATGATTTCGATTCTTTTAATGATGTAAGATTACAAAGAATTTGAGTTTTAAACTAATTGAAACTAATGCCTTAATTCTACTAATCCCATCTCCTTGATATGCTTATCAAATGTAGCTTCTGGTAGTGTCTTTGTAAATGGATCCGCAAGATTGCCTTCAGTTGCAATCTTCATAACCTTCACATCTCCCCTGGCCACATATTCTCGAATAATGTGATACTTCCTTTCTATATGCTTACTCCTCTTGTGACTTCGAGGTTCTTTTGAGTTGGCTATCGCTCCTGTATTGTCACAAAACAACACAAGTGGTTTATCCATTTCTGGAATAACACCAGGATCCGAATAGAACTTCTTTAACCAGACTATTTCCTTAGCTGCTTCTGACGCGGCTATGTACTCAACCTCCATGGTGGAATATGAGATTGCAGACTGCTTTACACTTCTCCAAATCACAGCTCCACCCCCAAGAGTAAACACCATTCCAGAAGTAGACTTTCTGTCATCGACATTAGTCTGAAAATCTGAATCGCTGTAGCCTACAGGGTTCAGAACACCACCCTTGTAGACTAACATATAATCCCTAGTATGTCTCAAATACTTCAGGATATGCTTAACTACTATCCAATGTTTCGGTCCTGGGTTTGACTGATACCTGCTCACTACTCCCACTGCATAGAAGATCTCTGGTCTAGTACACAACATGGCATACATCAGACTTCCAACTGCAGATGCGTAAGGAACTTTTCTCATTGCATCTTCCTCTTCAGGAGTCTGGGGAGACTGCTTCTTTGAAAGATGAATTCCATGGCAAGACGGTAGACGCCCTTTCTTGGAATTTGTCATTGAGAAACGTTCAAGCACTTTATCTATGTAAGCTGCTTGAGATAGAGCTAAGAGTCTATTCAATCTATCCCTGATGATCTGGATACCTAGAACATAACTTGCTTCACCCAAATCCTTCATCTGGAATTGAGTGCTCAGCCAATTCTTCACATCTGATAATTTCTTAGCACTGTTTCCAATGAGTAAGATATCATCTACATAAAGAACCGGGAATACCACTTTTTAATTTGCCTTCAGATGGTAAACACAGGGCTCATCAATATTTTGTTCAAAGCCATAGGTTTTGATTATTTCATCAAACCTAAGATTCCAAGAACGAGAAGCTTGCTTAAGTCCATAGATGGACCTATTCAACTTGCAAACTTTTCCTTCTTGTCCAGATACATTAAATCTTTTTGGTTGATCCATATAAATGACTTCGTCAAGCTTTCCATTAAGAAAAGTTGTCTTGACGTCCATTTTCCAGATCTCATAGTCGAGAGCGGCTGCTATGGATAGGAGGATGCGAATGGATTTGAGCATGGCTACCGAACTAAAAGTTTCCTCATAGTCCACGCCTTCTCTTTGGGTATAACCCTTTGCCACTAATCGAGCTTTATAAGTCTCGATATTTCCATAAAATCCTCGTTTCTTCTTGTAGATCCACTTGCACCCAATGGCCCTAAAGTCACTAGGTGCTTCCACAAGATCCCAGACGGAATTTGAGTACATGGACTTCATTTCCTGTTTCATGGCTTCGAGCCATAGTTCCTTTTCAGGGCTAGCCATTGCCTGTTTGAAAGACAACGGATCATCATCACTAGTGTCACCAACAACCATATTGGTTTCACCATCCAAACCATAGCGAACTGGGTTCGTAGAAACCCCCCCACTACGACGAGGCTCCGTGACTGTTTGCTCAGGAACAGTGGTACTTTCTTCATTTAAACCGACTTGCGTCGGTTGGACGTGAAGAGTGGGAATTTCATCATCAACTCGCGTTGATAACGATGGAACATTGGTTGGAGTCAATTCTTTAACCATCTCCTCTAAAACTACTTTGATGCGAGGTTTAAAGTTCTGGACATAGTCATTTTCCATAAAAGTAGCATTTGTAGAAGTAAACACTTTCTTTTCTGAATGACTATAGAAAAGTCCACCCCGAGTACCTTTAGGATAGCCAACAAACATGCAAACTTCAGTTCGCGGTTCTAGCTTTCCTTCCTTTTTCCTCAGGACGTGAGCGGGACACCCCCAGATTCTATAATGGCGTAAACTAGGTTCACGACCATTCCAGCGTTCTAAAGGTGTTTTGGGGATTGATTTTGACGGCACGACATTGAGAATGTCATTCGCGGTTTCAATTGCATGTCCCCAGAACGAAGTTGGTAGAGTTGAGTTACTAAGCATGCATCTAACCATTTCCTTCGGCGTTCCGCTACACCATTTTGTTGCGGAGTACCTGGGGCAGTAAGTTGTGATAAAATCCCAAGTTCAGTTAAATGATCTTGGAACTGCATATCCAAATATTCTCCACCCCTATCAGATCGCAAGATCTTTAACCTTTTACCTAATTGGTTCTGAGCCATTGCTAGGAATTCCTGAAACTTTGAAAATGTTTATGATTTCCTATGCATTAGGTAAAGACATGAGTAACTAGATTAATCCAATGAAAGTGACGAAATACTCAAAACCACCCCTGGCTTGTACATTCAAAGGTCTACAAACTTCTGAATGCACAAGACCAAGTGGTTCTTTGGCCCTATCACCCTTTGCAGAGAATGGACGCTTGGTCAGTTTGCCTTCTAGACAAGATTCACAGACAGGTAATTCACCTAAGGTGAGTTCCCTCAAAGGTCCGTCCTTTGTAAGTCTTTGAATCCTATCATAGCCAATGTGACCTAGTCTCAAGTGCCATAAATACGTCATATTATTGTTATCGGTCTTTTGACGTTTATTGGTCCTTGGTTTAGCTACTTTGAATAAATCATTATTAAGAGTGAGGGGTTCGTTAGGTCGCAGAATATAAAGCCTGTTTTCCAAACATGCAATACACAATTGTGATCCATTGAAAGAAATAGATATATTAAAACTTGTGAAAGTCATAAAAAAACGTTCTAATTGCAACATGGAAATTGAAATTAAATTTCTACTAAAATCCGAAATAAAAAATACATCTTTTAAAATTAAGTATTTATTTCTGAACTTCAGACGAGCTATTCCTCTAGCTTGGACCATAACGAACACTCTGTTCCCAACTCTAAGCTTTAAGCCGCCTTCGTCCACTTCCTCCCACGATTCAAGAAGCTGTAAAGAGTTACAAACATGGTTAGTAGTTCCAGAATCAATAATCCAAACGGATTTATCATTCTCTAAAACACATGTTTCCAAGATAAATGAACTATCATCATTACCTTTGTTTTTCGCTGCTAGAAACTTAGGGCATTCTCGTTTCCAATGCCCCTTCTCTTTGCAGTGAAAGCATTTATCTTTACCTTTCTTGTTTTTCTTGTTCTTCCCCTTAGGCGTCTGTGCACTTGGTTGTGCACTCGTCTTTGCAGCCTTTGCAGGCTTGGGGTTGTTTATTTGTCCACCTTTCCTCTTGTTTCCAGCTTTCGAAGACGAAGCTTGGTTAGCTTCAGCCTTAGCTAGATGAGCAGCAACATCAGTAGTCTTATTTTCACCTCCTTTACTAGGTCCACCCATGACAGGTTCAATAATCTGAAGCTCGTTCATGAGCTGCGTCAGACCATAGTTAAGTTGAGCACGAACGTGCAGACACGGTGCCTTCCGATAATTTACGGTGCCATCACAAACGTGCAGAGACGGTGATATCCAAGCATTTACGGTGTCGTCACAAGCATCGACAGTGCCATCACAAACGTGTGGACACAATGCTCGTTCTGGGGATCCCTCAATCATGACGAATTCAGAGTTGTCACCAATCAACTCTATGTTGATATTCTGCTTCCAATTAAGGAAGTTTTCTCCGGTGATTTTCTCCATCGAAAGTTGAGAAAGGATGGGAGTAGACACAGACACTACTTAGCTTAAAACTACAAATTATCAATAAAATAGAAATCAATCACATTTGCTCAATAAAACTTCTATTCGCACAAATTTCAAGAAATAGCACAACATATACCAAAAATATGTAAGATATGAGAAAAAATACAAAAAACAATCATATCTCTATTTCTTTAGGTTTTTAACTAATCTATGATATCCTTGTCCCGGTTGGTGAGAGTAAAAAATACCACTAGTTAAATAGAGTTGTAAACTCATTTAATAGTGAACACCACTATTAACAACCTACTATTCGATCAAAATAAGAAAACAAAATCTCTTATTTTATGAGCTAGACCCACAGTTTCAATAATCATAGATTTAGTTTTAGTAGTCATCGTAGGGGTGAGTCTAGTAGAATTTGACCTATAATTATCTATCTTTCAAAATCTAACCTTGTCAAAATAACTAATGAACACCTTCCGTAGGGGGACGAATCAAAGCGCCTCGAGGCCCCATTAAGCTATTGACTATGTTAAACCAACGGTGGAGATCGAATAAAATTCGTAAAATAAGCTCATTATAAAATTAAAAATAGTATTTTTATTATTTATTTATAGAAAATTAATGACTATGGTTTTCCAAAAAAAAATAAACAGATTAAATTTTTTAAAACCAAAGTCCTATAATTTCCTATTAATTCTAAAGTGTTAACTAATATAATGAACCAATATAATTAAGTCCAACTCAGGTAAATGGGCCTTAACAACTGGGCTTGTATGGAGGAGGGTTGGGTCCAGTATGTCGTTCCCACTACAAAGGCCCATTATCTTCCATACAAGGTCCAAAAGACAGGAATTTAAACCTTCGTTTTATTAATTATTATTAATTGATTAGGCCCACTATAATTATGCAAAGCAAATGAGTCTTCACAAGTGGAATCACCCACAAGAGAGGAATTTAAACTTTACATTTTCTAATGGGCCCAAATAAAACCTATCATTTTATGAATATTTTATTTGGAAAAATACCATATATCTAACAAACATATGGGCCACTATATGCATCTAAGCCCAATTGCAAAAATACCACATATAGTGCAAACAGACATGTTATAATTGGATGGACCTAATCATGTTACTATATGAGCAATTCTATGAATTTATGCAAAAATACCACAATTTATTTCATTTGCAAAAACACCACAATTAATTATCTAGAATTTATCAAAAAATTCAAATTAATTAAATTTTTACAAAAAAATAAGTCAATTTAAATGAAATTTATCAACAATTAACAATAGTTCATTGAAATTTCATTTATCAACAATCAACTTGGTTTTAGGTTAATTTGAAAAAAAAATATTAATTTAATTTAATTTAAATAGGATTTATCAATAATTAACCAAAGTTAATTTAAATCCTATTTATTAAAAAAATATTTTATTAATTGGCTGAAAAAATTGATATTTTTCAAAATTTAACCAATTTTAAATTTTAAAATCAATATCTTAACTATTTTCCAAAAATATCTTGTGTTGTTACAACTATTAACTAATATTTTAATCAAATAAAATATAACTAGTTATAACAACCCTAAAATATCTCAAAATAGTTAAACAAATTCAAATATCCATAAAAATATCTAACTAAAAATGTTCAAATTTCAAATAATTTAAATATTAAAAACTATAGAATAAAAAGATATTTATATTTTCAAATAAAGATTTAATAAAAATATCAAGAATTTAAATGAAAATATCTTAAATATCTGATATCATAATTATAATATTTTCATATATTAAAAGATTTAAAATTAAGTTGTTAGTCTATTTTTAAATTTGAGTTTGAATGTTTGTAGAAAATATCTATTTATTTAAATCTCAACTAACAAAAATATCTTATTTTTTTTTAAAAAAATTAAATGATAAAACAAAAAAGATATTTTTGGTCTTGATTATAAATAATTTATTTCTACAATTTTTTTTTTAAAAAGGATGAATAGTACCCGTGGTATTTATAAAGATTACCAAAAATATCTTTTGTTTTATTTTGATAATAAATAATGTATTTTCACAATTTAATTTTTTTTATTTCTAAAAAAAAACACTGGATGAACAGTATCCGTTTCGCGTACTGTTCACCCCATGGTGGCTAGGCTGCTGGTGGCGCGCGCGCGGCTGGGGTGCGCGTTGCGCGCGCTCGCGCGCATGGGAGCCAGTGGAAATTTTTTCCAAAAATTTTTTTGAGCAATTTTTCAAACCAAAACCATTTTCTAATTAATTTTTAATATGTTTTACACAAAATAAAACACATATAAAAATTAATACCATAGAAAACACAACAAAATAACCTAAAATTTGCAAAAATTCACATAAAATCAATATGTTCATCAAAATATGAAAACCATCCAATTATTCAAACATATCAAATAATCCAATTTTAAACATGTTCATGCATGAAAATAAAGATTACCAAAAGCTCTGAGGCCAGTTGTTGGATAAGCTTATACAAGATCTTTATTTATTTTCATGTATATCTAATATTAAACAAATTAATACGAGATAGCCTAAAACATGTTTCTAAAATTGAATTCAAAGATAAACAAAGAATAGAATACTTACAGTATACGCAGCGGAATTAAGGAGTCATTCCTTCAGTTTCTCTAACTCTTGTTTCCTCTCTGTCGCAGAGTATTATCAAGAAACTGAACCGATCTTCTATTTTCTTCAGAATCTTCCAATGTATCCTTAGAACCACCTAGACTAGTGTGGGCAATTCTCAACACATGAGATAGATACAGAGAAAAAGAAGAGAAAATAACAAAGAGGCTTAGAAAAGGACTTGTGTTTAGATAGAATCTAAAACTATCAGAAAATCTAACTTGTGACTTATGTTTTGACTTATCTCTAAGCACTCCTTTTATAGACTCAATTAGGTCATTTAATTTAATTAAAAAAATCAATAAAATAATAGTCATTTTGAAGCCCTAGGTCGAAATTATCATGGGCTATAGGCCCGTGAAATTTCCCATTTGATTATAAGCCTATTGGACTTAAAATCAAGGTCTGTATTATTTTCTATTGATTTAATTAATTAAATCCTTTATCAAATTAAATATTTATAGTTTGAACCTTGATTTAAATTTATTTATTAATTTAGATACCAATTTATCTTAATTAATAAATTTGCCATAATTTCTCTTTTCTTCTCAAAATTACACAACTCTGTGAAACTATCCAAAATTGACCTGGTCAACTTTGATAATTCTAATTGATGATTAAATCAATTAATTGAGACTATCTAGATGATTTTATCCAAGGTACAATGGGTACCATGGGCCTATGAAATCAAGCTCCAATAAGTTATCATAAATCTAACAAATAAATTTACTAACTTATTAATTCCTCGTGACTCCACTATAGACTCGGAATTGCACTCTTGAATTCATAGAACGCTCTATAACAAATATGGATACGCTATTAATTATCCATTGTTACAACCATAATTGTCACTAAATCCTCTATAGACGGTCTACAATGAGATAGGACTAAAATACTGTTTTACCCCTCATTGTATTTTATCCTTAAAACACTTAGTTCCTTGTAAATGATATTTCAGTAAACTAATTTAATTACTGAAATGAGATCTCTATCATTTAACACCTTGAACCAAACTAAAAGGAAACCATCATTTCACTTCTTCATCAGAAGCTATAGATGTTCGTATCTATGATTAACACTCCCACTCAATTATACTACCGAGTTCCCAAGATGTAAGTATGGGCTAGTCCGTAGGGTAAGCTGGTAACGAACAAGTCAAAGAACTCAAATAATACAATCAGTTAGAATACTAACCACTCAGAATTAAGATTGAATTGACCTATGGTCAACTATATGATATGACTAGAATAGATAATAACGGTATGTTTACTTATCTTATCAACTGTCAATATCGGTCCAGTCCGATGTAACAAATACATCCGATCTTATCTACTTTGCTAATGTTCTGGAAAGAACATAACATTGTAATGTGTAAGTAGATCATATCGTAGATTGGCAAGTCAGTGTAAATCCTGTGCACTGACTAATCTTAGGACTAACTTATTTTGAACATATAATCATATTTATATTCCACTGTGATGACGTCACTATAAATAAGATTAGCTATATGCTCGGAATTTAATAAAAGTTTATATTAAACGAATAAACATGAAAAATGATTTCTATTCTTTTATTGATAACTAAATGAGAGAACAAAGAATTTGAGTTTTAATTAGGGCATAAGACCCCAACAGGGATATGGTCTTTATAGGGTCAGGATAGGGTCAGGGGTCGAAGAAGGTCTTTATAGGGTCAGGAGACGGTCTTTATAGGGTCGGTATAGGGCCAAGGTCAGGATATGGTCTTTATAAGGTTGGGATAGGGTCGAGGGTCAAGATATAGGGCCAGGGTCTTTGTATTTTTTTTTTTGTTTGTTATATATATATGATATGATGGCTATTATCATATAGTGATAATTGTTATTATTTCTAATAACAAAATGCCATAGACATACATCTGGTGGATGCCTTGGGGATAGTAATCCAAGTCAATGTATTCATCTAGTATTCCTCATTTTTTTTCAAGATGTTTTGTAACGACCCAAATTCACTAATAAGGTTTTAAGAGCCTTGATTAGTGTGTCAGGAGGGCATTACTGGAATAACTGTGATTTAATGAGTTATTATATGTTTAATGATGCTTATATGATAATTGATTATATTATGTGGTAATATGATATGTGATATATGCGAGAACCACATTATGATGTGGATAAATCTGCAGTCGGCGACTCGAGGCGATCCTAGGGCTAGATAGCAGGAAAATTCACAACGGGGCATTATAATTGACTTTGGACAAGTCAGGGGTATTTTAGGTATCGGGTAGTGGTTTATACTATCGGGTGATGAAAATAAATAATTGGAGATATATTTGAGGTTAGGATGTCTAGGCGGGATTATTGGGGGATTTTACCGTTTTGGCCTCGAGGACGCTTCCGGCACCCCGAGCTTTGGGATTAGTTTAATAAAATAAGGGTATACTTGGAAGACTTAGGAAAATATTAGACAAAAAATTATAAACCGACCCTAACTCTCTTTTTCTCTCTCTTTTCTCTTGGCTAAGGAAGAACTTCTGAATTTGAGAGGAAATAGCTGGAATTGAGTTGTGTTTTAGGGAATTGAAGGGAATAAATAGGAGGATTAACTCAGGAACTGATCAAGGTCTGAGCTAGTGCTAAGGTAAGTATTGAATTTTCGTTTCTAAGGTTAGGAATTCAAAGAAAATGACTGAATCTTAAATATCTGTGGTTTTTGGAATTTAAGGTGGGATTGAGGCTTGAAACTTTGAAGATAGGTCAGGGGACTCATGGAGAATCGATTCTACAACTGAGGTAAGGTTTAATTCAAAGTTTGATGGTTGAATTTGAGAGTTTTCATGGCTGGTTTTGGGTTCTATGGGTTTGAAATTTCAGAAATTAGAATTGGGATTTTAGTGAGTCTTAGGCTGGATTTCTGGTTGGATTACGTTGTTTTAGTCATTCTAATGTTGTTAATATTAATTGGTTTTTGGTTTGGGGGCTTTGGGATAGCTTTAGGTGAGGTTTGGAGATTGAAAATGGTGGTTTTTTCTAGGTTCGAAGGGTCGGGCCGCGGCATGGTTCTTGGTGAGCCGCGGCCCTTCAAGGGTGTTGCATGTTGAGGAAGAAGGGCGGGCCGCGGCATGGCCCAAGCAATGCCGCGGCCCTTACCTATTTTTGTGCCTTGGATGGCTCTGTTTGGGGGCCATGCCGCGGCATGGGTGGCCTATGCCGCGGCGCTTAAGGGATTTTGGGATTTTAAGATTTTAGGCTTGGAAATTTAACCTAAGGTGCTCGGGGTTGAGTCTTTTACTATATTTGGTGAAGTTCAATGTTCTGAGTACTAGAACTTGGCTTAGAAACTCATTTAAGGTTGTAATTGTGTCTTTCCTTATGGTTGTGACTAGGTGTCTAGCTAGGACTCGAGGATCGGATCGCGCTCAAGGAGTGTCGCCCGTAGCTAATTCATCTGAAAGCTAAAGGTAAGAAAACTGCACCCGGTTGTATGTTTGTGATGGGACTAAGTGCTCCCGAGAATTGTATCGTGTCAATGATGGTATTACGCCATGGGACATGTAAAAGCGGCCTAAGAGTGTCGTACATGATATTAGCGCACAGGGCGCAGATTGGTCACTGGTAGCCAAAGTCAACGGGATAACAGAGGGGGTAGCCTGAGGGCGCCAGCCCTAGTTATCATTTGTAAATGTAAATGACATGAGTTGATATGCTTATTATTTGAAATACCTGATTATACCGATTGATGACATGGTTGAGATTATGTAATGTGATGTGAGATATTGACTTGTTGCTAAGTGCTTATGCTTTGTTGTTGTTGTGTTTTCTTGCTGGGCCTTGGCTCACGGGTGCTACGTGGTGCAGGTAAAGGCAAGGGCAAGCTGGACCAAGCCTGAGGTGAAGAGCTCCGAGGTGAAATGTACATAGCCAGCTGTTCGATCGCCATGGTCGAGGAGTGAGTCAGGACAAGGATTACCTAACTGCTCGTTTTGCCTTAGTATGGCTGGTTTTTGTATTTGAACCTTGTAACTTTTGTAAACGGCCTTTAAACTAATATTTTTGGGATCCCGTGTTAGCGAACAATGTTTCTTAATGAAAATGTAGCTTTTGAGACCAAAATATCTTAAACCCTAGTTCCTTTACAGTTTCATGGACACGCTTTCAACTAATAGACTTGACTAGCAAGTCTGGCACTTTACAAACACACAGTGTAACGGTCTTGGCTATCCAGGGCGTTACATGTTTCCTCAAATATCTTTAATCCATATACATACAAGATATTTGAAGAAATATCTTGCAAAATGGGGAGTAGTCGATGTCTAATTACTTTCTCCAAGGGATCCACTTGGTCAGAATAGGAGTATTAGATATAATTTTTGTTGATAATTTTATTTTATTTCACTTTAACTTCTTTTATAAAACACAATAAAATATGTAAACAAGCTCACCGACCAAGTGAACCAATTGACATAATTAATATTTTTAAATTGTATGTTCTTATATTTACCGTAGATAACGATTGATAAGAGTTTGAGGAAATTGAGAAATCGTGCCAGTGATGCTTATTAGAATGGTCTCCAAAATTTCATGAATATGGCGTCACAACACAAAGATTGTGATGGGAGAATAAGATGTCTATGCGTTCGATGCTTGAATGTTAAACCGCAAACTTTGAATGTCAGAGATTCCAACAGAGTTATTTATTATGGATTTACCATGGGGAAGTTGAGGAAGATGTTGTTGATGACAGGGTCAATGAGAATGAGCTCATAGATGAGGTTCCTGACGTCGTTGATGATTTCCTTTTACCGAACAATGTTGAAGAAGCTAACAGTGGAATGTGTCAGTATTATGATGAGTTATTCGACGAGATTGAAGCTGAGTTGTATCCGGGCTACGATTGGATTTCATCACATATCTTTTTAGCTAAGTTGATGCACTTGAAAGTGAGAGGGAAGATACCGAACATCACATTTGATAAATTGTTGAAGTTATTAGAATTTTCATTTCCGAAGGAGAACAAAATTCTTGCATCACACAACGAGGCTAAAAAAGTTAAGTAAATTAGGGTTGGGATACCAATAAATCCATGTGTGTGGATATGATTGCTACTTATATTGTAATGAGCATGCATCTATAGAGCTGGAAGATGCATTGTTTTTTACCTTAGTGATGAAAACACCGCGTCTCAACCTCTGCCTCCTTATATGAGTGGATCGTTGTCTCAACATTTGCCCTATCCTTATCCATACATGTATGGAGCTGGAGGATCATCTTACCTCCATAGTATCTGTGGTCGATACCTCCGCAGACATCACAGCCACCGCAAACTTGGCCGACACCGCAGGCATCGGAAGGTGACTATACAAACAAAACTGCGGATTTGAGAGATTAGATCTTAATATTAAACAATTATTTTAATTAATATATGGATATTAGTTTTGTAATCTGAACGAATGATTATTTTTATGCATATTTAATTTTGATATTGTTGTTTTAATGAATTAAAAATATGATTTTAAAAATATTATATTTTATTTTAATAAAAAAAATTTATTTGTAGTGTATTATTAGAGGCAACTTTTCATTATTAGTGGTGAAAATTGATTCTGGGAACACCAACAATAGAGGCGACTTTGAACGTATTAAGGGTGAAAATGTTGTCCCTAATAATATATTATTTAGGTCAATGTTCGATTATTAGAGGCAAAATTTGATTTTGGGTACACCATTATTAGGGTCGACTGTCAAAGTATTAGGGGCGAAAATGTCGCCCTTAATGTTTGATTATTTGGGGTCACTTAGTTTGTCAGCGCTAATAATGAATATAAGGGTCGACTCATTAGGGGCGATGATTTATGGGCAACATGCCCCCCTGATATCAATTGGGGCGACTTTTGGCGTTATTAGTGGCGATATCCATCATCCCTAAAAGTACTTTTTCTTGTAGTGTATATCATTGTCTTACACCTGCTTGTGTAAGACAGGTAGAGGTTTATATATATAATCAATCATAACACAAGGAGAATAATGGAATGAGCTTAGAAGCCTGGTAGAAGTTCATCCAATGATTTCATAAAACATTAACATTTCTTGAAAATAATCATGCTCTTAAAAGTAGCATTTCTTATTATCTTAAGAAATCATTATAAGTAAAAGGATATATAAGAATACACACATAAAATAAAAGTAGCATTTCTTATTATTATATAGCATCAAATCATATCATAAGTCATCCCGTATATAAGAATACACACACAAAATCCGAGTGTGAGTTCTCTTATCATAGTCCCCCATTATTCGCCCACCTATATACATATTTATATAAGTGATAGGCGTATAACCCTAATATTAGAATTGCTAAGGGACTCTAGTGGTGCCCAACACTACAAGAATGTGCCCAACACTACAAGAATGTGACATACTGTTATTGGTACAATTCAACATCGGTTTCACATATTTTAATTTAATAAGTATTATGAGATATCGCTAACCAATCATAGAGTGTCATTTCATGTGGTATTGGGTACCTTAAGGTATCAAATAGCAACACTCTTATAAAAAAAAAGAGTATGATATAACAATACCGTGCACAAAAACCCAACAATAGTTTTGCAAGATAGTAGGGCCTGTTATGCCACTCTCTAAATATATATAAAACCCCATGATTAGAGAATGACTCATATAACACTCAAAATAAATACAAAGCACCCTTTAATATACTAACTTAACCATTCATAACTTATAAACTCAAAATCTTATTTATAAAAATCATCATTTTTATAAAAGCATATATAAATGTTATTTTTCAATCAAACCAAAACTTTAAAATCCTGGAATCAAATTCCAAATTTTCACATAACAGTCTAGAAATATTATTATTGGAAAATAAATATAGTCAAAAGTTAAAGAACAATTCAACTAAACACAATAAAACTCATATACATAATATTATTTCATATGTTTAACATAAAATGTAAAAATTTAATAAGCAATAAACTCGTATCTTTTATAATGTTTGTTAATGATCCTTGATTGAGCCTAGAAACTCAAAAGCACCCATAAACACTTAAACAAAAAATAATCCTAATAAACAAATAAATTCTCTAATTTCTGCCCAAAATTAATAATGACCAAAATATAGATCCAACAAGTCGAACTAATCCTAGAAATATAATCATAGAAAAATATAAAGCTTTGAATAAGTAACAAGAAAAAACCTAAATCATATAGACGGAGGCTAGTGACGTTGGATGAAAGGGAAGTGTGGTGGCGCACGACGACTGAATGAATGAAGGCGTCAACTTGTAGATCTCAGCAAGGACCTCCTTGTCGTATAATTCCTTGGCCAAACAGTGGTAGGATATTGAAGAAACTAGCAAAATTCTCTGCAGTGGCGCACCTCTCCAGCAACGACGGAATGATGATGATCATAGAAATTCTTTGATAGTTTTTGCTCCCTTTCTTTCCCTAAGCACGACCATAGTATTGTTCTCATTTTGATATGGTCAAGTTATGGCCCTGCAACCTCAAGGCGACATTGTTCTTCCTCACGAGTGTGACAGCGGCTCAAGCGGTGATTAATGGGAAAACTCTAGTATCAAGGTCACTAGAGGATGGGCATCACAATGGTGCCATTCATGTGGAGTGAAAGCTAGAAATTCGTGACAGAACCTGAATGGGTATTGGAAATGGGCTACAAGAAAAATGATTTTTAGCAGTGACATAAAACTGCTGCTAATTATGGGGTTTTTAGCGGCGACAATATGTAGTCACCACTAATAGGACCACAGAATTAATTCACTGGTAATGGAAATTATTAGGAGCGTCATTCTTATTATAAGCAGCGACATAGCCGCTAATAAATTCAAACTTCAGCTTAAAAAATGTGGGAATTTTTCCACCTATTTTTTCTCGACTATTAGCTGCGACATGTGTCGCTGCTAATAGTCGCCACATCAATAAAAAATTTATTAGCGACGACTCATCTTGCCGCTAATAGTGACCCCGATTACACAGCCCTTCAGTTTCTTCTCCTCCATTTTCTTTTCTGCAACTAAAAAAGGGAACCCTTCTCTCTCCTCGATCTGTTCGACCCAAGCCCCTCTCTCTCCTCGATCTCTCTTCTCTCTCCCTCTCTTCGACCACCCTCTCTCTCTCTCCCCTCTCTGACCACCCCCTCTCTCTCTCTCTCTCCGACCACCTACTCGTCAGACCCGCCTTCTCTCTCTTTGATCTCTCCTCTCTCTCCACCTTCTCCTCGGACCCGTCCTCTCTCTCTCCGATCTCTCCTCTCTTCGACAGCGCCACAACCGTCGCCACCACCATTCCCCGACAACCACCACATATATAGGTAAATATATTTTTTATTTTACAGTTTATATTTATTATTTTTTAAGATTTTATTTAATATAAATATATGTTTTATTTAATTAAATATATATACGTGTGTATGTGTTTATATATGTTAGTGAGTTTTAATTTTGATTTTGATTTTTATTATGACGTGTGTCTATGTATGTATATATGTGTGTCATGTATATATATGTATATATATATATATGTGTATGATTTTGTGTGATATATATTTTTTTTAGTTTTGTTTTTGTTTTTATTTTTTTGTTTTTTATTTCTGTTTTTTTCTTCATTTTTCTGTTTTTATTTGTTTTTTATTTTTTATTTTTATTTGTTAAGTATATATATATATATGTTATCCCAAAATTTCAGTTCAATGACGTGGCAATCGGAAGTGACAAATGGTAATGCATGGTCTAAAATGGCACATTAATAGTCAATAAATGTATTGGCTCTTCGGAGTTGTGATAAAGTGATATGACCGACCTGATAGAATCTCTGTCTGACTGGTAAAGATCTTTGACTGACCAGTTAGGAGTTTGGCCGACCAGTCAGTCGTTTTGACCGACCAGTCATCTGTTTTGGTCGACCAGTCAGTCGTTTTGGCCAACCAGTCATTTGTTTTGCCCAACCAGTAAAGTGTTTTGTTAGACCAGAGATGTGTCATGCTAAACCAGAGGTGTGCTAGAGGAGTGCTTTGCCTATACCGACCAAAGGTGTGCTTTGCCGACGAGAGGTTCTTGCCTATGTCCTCAGTAACAGCTTCAACCCAAATCATTCTCAACTGCCGCAGGAATCTCTCAGATATCCCGGAATAATAGCTATATTATTGTAATTTAAATTCATTTATATTTTATTAATTAAAGTATGTTGGAAGAACCAATGACTCGGTCAAAGGGAATATCTGATGTACGATCCATGAGCCTATAAATAAATGGCTCATGGCATCATTTTGGGGATCTGATCTTTTTAGACTGAGAAAAACTCTCTAGTTTAGAGACTTTGGGACTGTTACTAGGGGTATTCTTGGGGCATTATCTGAGAGAGTTTAGAAAGAGAAACTATGTATTTTTCTACTTACACTTAAGAAACTCAGTTGGCTCAAGTTCATCTGATCTTAAGTGTAGGATATATATCCCAACTCCAAGTGGATTAGGCTATTACCAATAAATTGGAGCTGAACCACTATAAAAAGTGTCGTATTTTTCTCTTGAAGGTTTATTGTAGTTTTGACGTCTACTCGTCGTTGGCCAAAATCATGGTCAACAATATATGTGTGTCGTATATATATATGTGTGATATATGTGTGTATGTGTGAATATATG
The DNA here is from genome assembly GCF_963169125.1 of Humulus lupulus. NCBI lineage: Eukaryota > Viridiplantae > Streptophyta > Magnoliopsida > Rosales > Cannabaceae > Humulus > Humulus lupulus. The sequence continues at coordinate 16,031,253 of NC_084801.1, read as the reverse complement.
TGTGTGTATGTGTGTGTATATATATCTGTGTGTAAAGAACGCCCTAGACTAATACTTATAAAACATTCACGTAACATTGTTTATAAAAGAATACCACTCATTATCAAGGTCTCAGTGGGGACTTGCTTAAAACCATGCAAGTTGGCGCCATTAGTTTTAAAAGAAAACATAAATTTTTATGCAAAGTACAAAAGAAACAAAAAATAAATAAATAACTGAGTCCCACTAATAATTAGGAAAGTCTCTTAAAACAAAACATAATTTAAATGGCGTTCTAAGATTATCGTTTTTCCGTCCATAGGATTTCCCCACACCATACACCCCACGATGATAGAACTCCTCACGCCACCACGCGTGCCATAAAGAAATCCTATTTGCTACCTAGAAGGAAAGTAAGGGGGTGAGCTAAAAGCCCAGTAAGGAAGTACAAACAATAAGCAAGTAAGGATACAACAAATACAAACACTAACGCTCATCTAAAACATCACGGCATATCATAACATTTTCGTAACATATCATCATAGCATATCATAACGTAATTGTAACATATCATCATATCACATTCATACAGCATACATGATGAGCATGGCCCGCTAGTTGTCCATGTCACCCTAATCATATTCATATAGCATACATGATGAGCATGGCTCGCTAGTTGTCCATGTCACCCTAATCATATTCATACAGCATACATGATGAGCATGGCCTGCTAGTTGTCCATGTCACCCTATGAGGTAAACAAGAGTCCCTGGTCCTTGAATAACATCGGCGCGTCCGCCCTAGGAGTTACGTCTTAATATCCTTAGTAACTCGTTTGATGTGTCGCATTCATCACGCTAACATCCATAAACATATCATATTCATACAAGCCAACATATCATCACATTATGGCATTCATAATTCATAACAATTCATTCATACAGCAGTCTTACCATTCATAGCATAAAATCATAGAATCTATCTAACTTCCTTACCTCAGGTCCGAGCTAAGAAATTTCACAACCTCTCAACGAGCCTATACCATAACCAAAACAACATTTCTTAGGTTCATAAAAATTACTATATTGCCCTTTCATACAACTCATGTGTGCATGGGCCATGCACACATAATAAGAGTTACACACATGCAATTATTCTTAACTATACATAAAGCCATAAAAGAATAATGCTCATTTGACCTATTTTACATGCATGATCTTTCTATAAAAACCACATAGTTGAATAATAAATATAATTTTGGACGTAAAAGTGGATTTTCATGTAACATGCATACGTGGGAACATTGCATAATTGAGACGTTTTAAAAACGATAATTCTACATTTCTTACTTTTATCGTTTTAAAATTAATAGACATATAACATGCTTTATTTTTTCTTAAAATTTCTAGGTTGATTAAATTTCTCAAAACATTATTTTATTTTATAAAATAATTTGATTTAGCTTTAAAAAAAAATATGTGACAATTTCATTTATTATTCTCAATTTACAAAGAAATAACAAAAGCTTGGAATTTAATTAAAATACCTATGATTAATATGTTTCTTTAGAAAAATCAAATTTGATATTGGTCAATTGTGTTACATAAATGATGTGAGAAAAATATATATTTAAGTGTGGGAAAAATATATTTTATTTAAATTATTTAAGACTTAGTTTTATGTAACATAAATCCATATGTGACAATTAAATAATCATTTTTAAACTTTTTAAACCAAACTTTCAACCACTATTTAATCTCTTTAAAAATCACTAATAAATTGAATCTAAATATTTTATCAATCAAAATAAAGAAAAATCATAACTTATCAAAATATGCATTCATACCATATTAAAATACCACTTTTAATATTACCATAATTAAGGGTATTAATTTTATTTCAAAAACTCATCAAATTTATTTTAGTGAAACACACTTCAAATTTTTTTACAAAAATTACAGCAACCATTTTTATCTTTAAAAATCACCATATTCAATTTAAAACCTCATATTTTTCTAAAATTACAATAAAAATTATGTAGGTATTTATTTGAGTAAAATATCATTTTATTAGGGCTTAAAATACCCTTTTTAATTTCATAAAATTAACATAACATCAAGGACATTACTTATGCATGCAAATCATTCTTTTATCAAACTTTTACCTAATTATTTACAAAAATCTGCAAGCTTAATTTCTCATGAAATTCATATTTTATCCCAAAAATTTCACATAAAATCATACATGTCCAAAATCTCATCATACTCTTATTATATACATAATTCTAAGAATATTACTAACATATTCACATGCAATCTTATAAAACCCGTTTTTTTTTTCTATTCCGTTGAATCTACACATGAAATCCAACAAAAATAACAATGGCAATAACATACATTAATTCATAAACACCATATTTCATACATGCCTTTATAATAACCCTAACATATTTCTATCATTTCTCCTTTTATGCATATCATGATTCATTGGTACAAAAATCACATACATCTTATCATATTTCTAAAATCATTATTATTTCAAAACACACAAGAAAATGCACATGATTGAACTTTTTACCCCTAGGCCTAAACATTTAAGATCCACCATAAAACATCACAAAATTCTCATCTACCTTCACATAAAACCTAGTATGCATCTATCTTCCTTTTTGACATTTTACATAAATCAAAGATTAAAAAAAATAACCATAGCAATATAAACATAAAATATAACCTCATATAAACCCTATCAAATCCATTTTCTCAATCATTCCCATGAGCCCTTTTTAAACAAAACACATTCCCTTTAAAAATACAAATCATAATCATCAATCCTACAATAATCAAACCATTAACATCACCATCAACAACCTCAAAGATAAACCCATTAAAACCAATATATAGGCTAAGAAAAACTATTACCTCTCTTGATTGTTGAATCAAGAAAACTCTAGCAAGAAAACCTTGTCATCTATAGAGGATTTCCAAACACCATACACCCAAAGAAAGAAACCAAAAAATCAACCTTAGATTAGAGAAGAGGAGAAGATCCAAATGTACATATGTGAAACACTAGTTGATAGATTCTTACCTAGGGTTCGAAACCCTCTTCTTCTTCTCCTTCTCTTTCTTTTCTTCTTCTTCTCTAGAAAAATATGGCAGCCCTTCCTTTCTCTCCCTCTAGCTCGCCACCCTTTCTCTCTCTGTTATCTCTCTAGGTTACGGCACAAGCTTGCAAAATGGCCTCTCTTCCTTCTTTTCTTTCCTTTTAATCATAATTCTCTCATAAAGCCTCACCAAAATAAATGGTAAGTTTCCCAATCCACTCTCCTAATTCAGCCTACAAATCCCTTACAATAAAGAGTATTTTAATTGAATAAAATGTCAAAATTCTCTTACCCATAATAGCTATCCTCTTCCAATTTAACTTTATTCTCTTAAAAGAAAAATGGAAAAATATCAATCAATCCCCTAATATCCTTCACACCACCTACTTTCCCTTTTCTTCCATTTTATTTATTTATTTTCCTATTAATTAAATAAAACTACCCAAAAATATCAAATAAATGGCAATTATAAAATGTGTAGAAAATCCACACATGTGCACCTTATTACCATAAACTTGCACACACTAAATCACTAGGGTGCATCACTATCTACCATGCACCTTAGTAAAATAGTAATCACATAATCACATCAATTGTCACACTTATATAAAATGTAACACTAATAGTAAAATAAACATGTTACACAATTATTCACTTATTAAAATAATTAACCAAACAAACAATTAACAAATTTAAATTCAAAAGATTATACCAAACAATTCTAACAATTAAATCAAACAAATCAAATAAAACAAACAACAACTGAATAAAATAAACAACATTTAAATAAAACAATTCATCACACTTAACATTTAAATAAAATAAAACACAAAATTTAAATAATAAAAAAAAAAAAAAATTGGTGCACTACACTGTGTGTGTGCCATGTATATATATATTTTTATGTGTTATAATTTTTTCATTTTATTTTAATAACTTCGTTTTCTATTTAGGAGAAAATAAATTGGTGTAATTTTTGGAGCTCTTTCTTTTGGATCCCTCTAGGTATGTGTTATGTGTTTTTATGTTTATTTATATGCATATATGTATATATGTGTGTTTATGTGTTTATTGATAAATTTTTTATTTAGAAATTAAAATTGAAAGTTTTGGTCATTGTTTTAATTAATTTTTTATATTGTAATTAATAATTTGGTTCAATTTAGTTTAAGTAAAAGTTTTGCTCATTGTTTTTAATTTAATTTTGGTGGTATTTGAAAGAGGTGTTTCTTATTTCTTTTTTAATGTTATTATTATTATAATTTACAATTGTTAGAGGAGTTTGATTATCCTAAATATTCATCCATAGTGAAGTAGGTTATGAGATACATATTATGTGCTACGATGATAACAAAAAGTTATGAACTTGTATGTATTAGTGAAGTACGTTCTGACAAATTTTTGTGTGCTGCGGAGATATAAGGAAGAAACTTATTGTGTGTTGTTTGAATTATTTTTTTAACTGTTCATAGATGGCTAGGTCATTAGTATAGGGGAGATGTTGCCTAATTTTTTGTAGATTTATCTATTAATTTATAATATTTAAATTATCGGGGTCGGTATAGGGTCGGGGGTCGGAATAGGGTCACAGGTAGGGTTGGGTGTCAGGATAGGGTTAGAATAGGGTCGGGGATAAGGTTGGGTGTAACAACCCAAAATTACTAATGAGGCTTAAGGGCCTTGATTAGTGTGTCGGGAGGGCATAATTGGTTTATGTGTGATTTAAATGATTAAATGCATTATTATGTGATAAGCATGCCTATATGATTATTTGGATATATGAGATGCATGATTATGAGTATTAGTATGCATGTAGGCCCTATTTAGATTATAAGAGCATATTTGTAATTTTGGCCCGTTGAGGGCATAAACATGATTATCTGTGATAAATTGTTGAGACCACATTATTATGTGGATATATTTGTAGCTTATGGCTTGAGGCGATCCTGGTGAGTTTTTTTGCGAAATAGTCACAGTGAGGATTTATACCCAGCTCGGGGGAGCCTGAGGATATTTCTGGGAATTTGGAAATATATTGGAGACTATTTGACATTGAGGAAAATAATTGGTGATTAGTTAAGCGTCGATGTTTAAGCGGTAATTATTAGGGACACTCGAGGCATTAGCGGGAATTGGGAACAAATGAGCAAAATGCCCTTGGAATGTTTAAAAGCTTAGGTTTTAATGGGAGGGCAAAATGGTCTTTTGGATGGTTAAAAGAGGATAAGTGCTATTCTGCCATTTAGCCTTAGTGGGCTTTGTAGAATGTGCGAGAAGCTGAAGGAAAGAAAAGGAAGAAAGAAAAAAGGAAAAATAGAGTTCCTAACCTATATCCCATTCTCTCTCAAGGTTTCCCCACCCTTCACCATTTCTTCTGAAATTTGAAGTTGTAACTCAGAGGAGGCTTAGGCTAGGGCTTGGAATTTGGGTCCTTGGTGAAGCTAGGAAGTTCAGCTGGAGTTAGTGTCCAATTAAGGTAAGGTTTCTAGCTTTTTCTGGGATTGTTGAATTTTGTTGTGTTGATATTTGAATCTGAACTTTGGATGGGAATTCAAGGAGTTGAGCTTTGGGAACTGAGGAGCTAAATGCTAGAAGGGTACTAAGGGCAACCTAGGATCGAAATTCTCCATTAAAGGTAAGGATTTCTGGGTTTGATCATTTGAATTTCTGGGTAGTTTCTGGTTTTTTTTTTATGAAGTTCTTGAGCTTCAAGCTCAATTCTTGTTTCCTATGTTTGATGGTGCATGTGGCCAAATTTGATGTTGTTAGGCCATGTGGGATGAGATGTAGTGGATGGTAGGCTCCACTTGAAGTATTGTTGAGGCTTGGAGGGGTTTTAGGGAGTTTTGGCTTGGGAAAATTCGAAGGAGAAAACTCAGGGTGTTCTGGTGCTATAAGTAGCGTTGTAGCGCTAGCTTTAGGGCACTACAGCGCTAGGCCTGGCTTTTCTGGGCGTTTTTTTCTCTGCTTGTAGCGCTCTAGCGCTACCCTGCCTCCATAATATGGTTTTGAGTATTTTTCTTAGGGTTTTCGCTTGGGGGATCGGGGGTCAATTCCACCACCCCATTTGGTGTAATTGGGGCTTCTCGAGGGCTCAGGATTGGTCCTGAGGTTAGGTTACGGAATTGAATGTTAACGAGGGTACTATGTTACGTTTGTGGCTAGGTGTACACTAGGGCTCGACGAGATCGTGCTCGAGGATCATTTCAACTAACCAAAGCGCTCGGAATCAAAGGTAAGAAACTGCACCCAGTTATGTGATTGTATTGGGACTAAGGGTTCCCTATATTTGTATGTGATTTCATGAGATGGTATTGTGCCATGGGGACATATGATAAATGACCTAAGAGTGCCGGAATCAATATTTGCACACAGGGCGCGGCTCAGCCACTGGTAGCTGAGGTTAAGTACATAAACACTGAGCTCGGCTTAAGCAAGCTGGAGTCAATGGGATAATCAGAGGGTGCGGCCTAAGGGTGTCGACCCTGGATTTGGGTGTGATATGTTTATTGTTGTTTAAACTGATGATTGTGATGAGTTTGTTATCTGAATAACTAATTGATGACTTGTAGGTTGGTATCATTGTTTATGTGGGCAGTATGATCTGTTGTATATCTGATTGATGATTTGTGAATTATCTATCTATTGGTTGTCGCTTATGCTATGCATTATAGTTTTCTTGATGGGCCTTGACTCACGGGTGCTACGTGGTGCAGGTAAAGGCAAGGGCAAGGTGGACCAGTCTTGAGTTGGAGAGCTTTGAGGCTAAATGTACATAGTCAGCTGATCGGCCGCTACGACCGAGGAGTGGTACAGGATAGGAGAACCTTAAATGCCTATTTTTCCCTTAGAGAGGCTAGTAGCTATATATAACCTAGAATTTTTTTGTAAACTGTCTTTTAAACTCTATTATTTTTTGGACCCCATGTACGAAATGTTTATTTAAATGAAATGTATCTTTTATGACCAAAATCTTTTAACCATACTTCAATTATAGTTTCAGTAACACGTTTCTAATTGAATGACTTGATTAGCAAGTCTTGCACCTTTATAAACACACAGTGTAACGGTCCTGGCTACCCAGGGCGTTACATTGGGGATCGAGATAAGGTTGGGGTTTGGGATAGGTTCTTTATAGGGACGGGGCTCGGGATAGGGTCGGGGGTTGGGATAAGGTCTTTATAGGGTCAGGGGTCAGGATAGGGTGGGGGTCAGAATAGGGCCTTTATAGGGTCGGGGGTCTGGATAGGGTCGGAATAGGTGTTAGGATTAATGCCCTAAAAGCATGTGAAGACGTTTTATTGAAATAAATTAAAGAACAATTTTATTATATTTAAATATTATAATTATTATTTGAATTAATTATATGATAATATCAAGAAAATTCCTTATTCATTCATGAGAATATGATATTGTATTAGTACAAGAGAATTAAAATCATATATAATGAATAAAATAGTCAGTAACATACTAAAGTATAGAATCTGTAATGAATGGTTACTAGTACAGTTTGCTAAGCATACGAGATGCAAGTAATCTAGATTCAGATTACTGATGTGGATAGACATCTTAGTAGAGGTGGTGTATATAATAGAGATTATATATGATGGGACCAATGAGAATTAATTATCTTTATCAACTTGTCGTTTGACATAAAGATTTAATTCTTATCATAATAGATAATCATTTGTAGATCAGTCTAAATCCTAAATGTAATGCCCGAATCTCCTAATAAGGGTTAGGACCTTGATTAGGAGGCCGGGAGGGCCATAATTGATTTATTATGTTATTTAGTGATCATATGCATGTTTATGTGAATTATATTATTATATGATGATGAATGCATGCATGCATATGGGTGTATTTTAATTATAAGGGCATTTTGGTAATTTGGCCCGTTGAGGGCGTGATTGTGTATTTTTGTGCATGTGGGTGAGTTATGAATGGTACCACATTATATGTGGATTTGTTCGAGCCTTTCGGCATGAGACGATCATGGAATGCAAGTGTTCGGTCTGGTCATAACGGGTTTAAGTTCGGGGCTCGGGGTGAGTTTAATTATTAGAGCATTACTGGGAATTAAAGGGTAATGGGATATGGATTATTGGTATGTGAGAATATTGAGAATAACGGGAATTGGATGGTGTTAATCATGATTAATGAAATAGGTGCGAAAGGACGGTTTTGCCCTTGGTTGCTATTAAGGCTTTATTTTAGACTTGAGGGCATTTAGGTCTTTTCCCCCTTAGAGATGTATATCAGCCATTAAGGTTGTAGAAGAGTAACAAAAACAGAGTCCTATTTTCCCTTCTCTCCCGATGGTTTTTCTCCTCCATTTCTCCTTGAATTTTCAAGCTTCTTTTTTAGGAATCAAGCCAAGGAACCAAGCTAGGATAAGTTATGGTTATGCTCCACCATTAAAGAGGGTGTGTTGCTGAGATTGAGGTGAGTTTTTAGCCATTAGAACTCTTGCTTTTGCTCTGTTTTCCAAGTTAAGTTCCAACTGGTTTTTGGGTTGGAAGGTGGGGAATTGATTGGAGTTTTGGCTAGGGTTCTTGGGGTTGTGGTGTCTAGGACATGTGGAGGTGGTATTTAGGTTCATTTAGGACTTAATTTGATGTTTGGAAGCTTTTCGTTTGGGTTAGAAATGGTGGAATCGAAGGAAGAGCTTTCTGGGCAGATGTTGGCTGAAGGTAGCGCTACAGCGCCCAGTATAGGGCGCTACAGCGCTACCTGCAGAGGAGGCTAGGGCGATTTTGTTCTATCTTGAGCGTTGGGGCGCTAGGAGGGCAGCGCTGTAACGCTTCCCTGTTTCTTCAGAACCCTGTTTTGAGTGTCATTAAGGGTTTTTGGCTCGGGGTTTCAACCCTTAAGGCTTGGGATCGAATCTACTCACCGTGTGGGCATGTTTCGAGGTCCCGAGAGTGGGGTTTAGGTCAAGACCCTATCTTTGATGATTTTCATTAATTGGAGATTGTATTTGTTTATGACTAGGTGACCGCTAAAGGATTAAGGATCGATCGTTCTCAAGGGTCGCTCTTGTTCTAATTCTCGCTCGAACCGGAGGTAAGAAAACTGTACCCTGTGTATATGTGACATGCATGGCTATTCTTGATGCATGTTGGATGCTTAAATGTAATGCACGAGAAACATGTGATTAGGACATGCTATGTATACTGAGTATGATATTGTTCAGAGCTTGAGCTTCTGTGTTTATGCATGATCCTAATTGTGCTAGTATTTGTTAAGTAAGCATGCTGAATGCCTTGTATTCAGATATTGGATATAAGATATATGTTTGGTGGCATTGCTTACTTGTTTATGGCACTGACTATTCAGGGACACTGACCTAAGAGTCAGAAATTGCATAAGCATCCTGAACGCAGGGCCAAATGAAGATTAGATCTAATCGATATCAGCATTGAATGACTCATATGGGGTATTAATGCTGGACCGACCCTAATGTCGATGAAACTTATAAGCGCTTGGCTAGTCTACGACTAGTTACTCAGAGCCAAGGCCTAAGGCCTAGGTGACTGCCTGTCACATGGCCAGGGAACAGAGTTCAGGATTATGACTCTATGGTCATGAGGAAGGTTATGTTGATGACTAGTCATCATGCACCTATCCTGCTTAAGCTAGTGAAAGGATCACTTATCTACTCGACAGGTTTGTGTTGGTGACTATTTCACCAGATACCTATCTTGTTTAAGCTAGTGAAAGGATCACTTATCTATAAGGCCCAGTGACCCTATCGTCACATGGCTATTGGGAATGGAACCCACCTTAGTGACTGTACCACTGTCACTCTTCTATTGGGGCTAAAAGCCCTGGATGACTATTATGGTCATTGGTTGATGTGTTATACTCAACATTACGTGGATTTGTTTGCATGCTGGAATATGGCTATATCTGCTAGGCGTGTGCCTTATGATTTGATGACATGTTATTACTATTCATGAGCATATTAAGTTTTCTCGCTGGGCTTCAGCTCACGGGTGCTATGTGGTGCAGGTAAAGGAAAAAGAAAGCTAGACCATCCTTGAGCCGGAGAGCTTAGGTGACGATGTGTACATATGCGACTGCTCGACTGCCACGGCCGAGGGTTGAAAGAGAAACTAGGGTTAAACCCTGTTTTGCCGCTTAGATCAGCCTGTTGTAAATATTTTTCTGTAATAGACTCTTAAATTATATTTTTGGAATCCCAATGTATATAGTAAATGTTCTAATGAAACGTTATATCTTAACCAAAAATTTTAATCCCTAAACCGCTAATCATACTTAGTTACACGATTTTGGCCAAATGACTCGATTAGCGAGTTTAGCACTGTTTACAAGGTACACTGTAACGGTCCCTGGAGTTTGGGGCATTACACTAAGTATTCACGAACTCCTATTTGTGATTATTGGATCTTTTGATTCACTCGTTAATGTTTCTTAGTATAATGATGCTAATGACTTTTGTTTTGGAGATTCAATATCATGAATGGCTGGGAACATGATTTACAATAATGGAATTCATACTTTCCTAACAGATCGAATATTGGTTCCCTTAAGGGTTAATTATGGAACTAAATAATTATTGAGCTCAAATCTTTAATTTGATTATACGTTAATTATTCACTAGTGAGTTAATGGTACTTGAGGATCAAGAGATAATTAGAAGGGTAAAACGGTAATTTTGACTAGCTCTAATTAACGAACCAATAAATTGAGAACAAAACTGCATTTATTAATTATATCAATGAACTACAAGAGAAAACTCTGTAAATATAATTCTATAAATACTTAGAGTGAAATTCCATATTTATAGTGGAGTAATCATGGAAATAATAAATAAGATTATTGGATTAAATAGTTTAATTTATAATCTAGTTTATTGGAGCTTCGTATTATAGGTCTATGGTCCCTAAATCTCCTCTGTCCTACACTGTCAATGGTAAGGATGTCAAAAGAAAGATTTGTAGAGAGAAAAACTTAATTGTAAAAGAATTAATTTTCCAATGCAAGGAAATAATTATGTGATAATTATAGGCAATTGATTAATTATGAATTAATTAATTATTTAACTATATATTTTTTATTTAGAAGAACTATAAGTTAAAATTAATATTAATCTTGTTTGGATTAATATATAAAGAGGGATTAATAATTATCTTATTTAGAATAAGAAATTTATTTATTTATTTAAAACTGATATTTTAAGGTAAAGTTAATTTTGAATTAACTGATATTTAGTTTTTGATAAATATATTGTCTTAAATATTAAAATAAACAAATGAGACAATTAGGGATAACCTTAATGGTGTGGTCAATACACTCACTGTACAGTGAGTGTGGCGCCACACACAGGGATTTCCTATCTTTGGGATTTGAATTTTGAATTTCATATAATTTTTTTATTTAATTATTTATATTTAAGGGTAAATACTTATTTGGTACCCTGTGTTTTATCGAAATACAAACTTAGTACCCTATATTTTCAATAATGCTCATCTGATATTCTATAATTTAAAATCATACATATTTGGTACCTTTAACTCAATTTTGATCAATATGACCAAATTGTCATCAATTATATATGTTTAAAATTCAAATTTAATTACTTAATTATATATAACTTCAGGCAATTTAGTTATATTGATAAAATTATATCGTTCAAATTTGAGTCCAGGATACAAAATATGTACGATTTCAAATTAACTGGTACCAAATGAGCACCATTGAAAACATAGGGTACCAAGTATGTATAATGGTCATATCTCATATATTTAATTATTCTTTTTTAAATATGATTTAGATTAAATAATTAAATAAGGTTATAAATGATCGGTTTTATTTTAATAAAATAAAGATTAATTAAATTAGTTAATTATCTTTATAAACCTGGAAAGAAGCGATACTTTTAAAGAATTGGTTTTCATAGTCTATCAGACCCTCTCTCTAAAAAAGAAAGTGATAGTTTTCCTAAACCTAAAAATTGCTAAATTCCTCTTCTCTCAATAAAACATCTATAGATCTCATGTGTTGAGTACATATAGAGAGTCATAAATCAATCTTTTGAATCCTAGGTGCCCACACACGCCCTTATGTGTTTGAGGATTGATTTTGAAGATTAAGGTGTGAGGTTTCAGAACTTGGACAGGAAAATCATTGATTTTATACAAAAAGAAAAAGATTTTAGGACACAATTGTTGGTTTTTATTGCTCAAATCAGAGATTATGCGCAGCAGAACAACAATCAAATTGTCAGATTAATCCCATAAGATTTCTAGATCTACTTCTTCACACTCATATATATATATATTGAATCAAGGACAAGAATAGAAAAATTACCTCAGGTCCTTCCTTACTGATATCTTTCGTATGGCTGAATCCTTGAGATCTCACACCAAGATCTTCCAAAATTTTCTCAAGCACACAAAGAACGAGTGTGGGCTCGCTATACAAATAATAGGCAATAACTATTTATCAGATGTTCTCAACACATGAGATCTGATAAAGTTTGGACCTAGGTTTTGTGAAGAACAATGACCTTTGTTTTTGTCACTGTTCTCTTTCTCTGAGAGAGATTCCTAGATATTTTTCTATCCCTGAAAAATTACGTTCTGTGAAAACTGATATCCAATATTTAATAATATCCAATATATTAAAATATTTGTTATTTTAAACAAATTCAAAATAACTTATCAGTTATCCGATTTTTGTTTAAATAATAATATTTTAATCATATTAAAATATCTCATTATTTATTTAATATTTAAATAACTAAAATTGTGGAATCAAGAGACTAAGTCCATCTCTTATGCGTGTAGCACAGTGCCTGTGCACTGTGCCACACGTGTACCACATGCCTGTGCAGGCATGTGATTTTTCCCAATTTTTATTATTATTTAAATACCAAAATCCCAAAAATAAATTAATTCAAAATTAATTATATTTTTGTTAAATCAAATAATTAATTAATTCTTAATTAATTAATTACACATAATTAAACAATAATTATGTTTGATACATAGAAAAATATTTTACTTATCACATAAGTCCTTTTTGCCCATTTTTTGTATTTGCCTTTGACAGTGATTGTTTGAGCCATTTCGGGGACCATGGACCTATAACATTAAGCTCCAATAAATTGAAACTAAATAATTAAACTCTTTAATTATAATAGTTAATTTATTAATTCTCATATTACTCCACTATAAATTGAGAATTGCACTCTTTATGTTATAGATATACTTTTACGGAAATCTTTTTCTTAAGTCGTCCATTGATACAACCATCTTACAATAGTTCAACCCTCTAATTAATTAGTTCATAAATTAGAATGGGAGAATTACCATTTAACCTTTCTAATTTACTTCTTATTCCTTAAGTACCATTAATTCACTAGTGAATAATTAATCTATAATCTAATTATAGATTTGAGCTCAAAATCATTTAGTTCCAGAATTAACCCTTAAGGGAACTAATATACGATCCGTTAGGAAATATTAGATTCTGTATTGTTGATACACGTTCCCAGCCATCCATGATATTAAATCTCCAAAACAAAAGTCATTAGCCTCATTCTTTGAAGAGACCTTAACGAATGAATCAAAAGATTTAATAAACATGAACAGGAGTTCATGAACACTCAGGATTTAGGTTGATCTATAAATGATCATCAGTTATGATATGAATTACAAGTCTTTATTGTTAAATGGTTTGATATAGCGATCAGCTCGATCTAGAAATTCCTGGGTCGTCCTAACCCCATGCTTTCTGAGGCTCTCCCAGAGAGGGGTACGGCGCTTAACTCCTGCTGTTATGGCCATCATCTTGCCTTCATCTCCCACCGTTTTTGCTCCGGCGGCTGCTCGCATAAAATGTTGAACGTAGTCTTTCAGCGATTCCCCGTTTTGTTGGCGTATCTCGACCAGCTGATTTGCCTCAGTAGGGTGCACACGACCCGCATAGAACTATCCATAAAAATCCTTCACGAACATTTCCCAGGAAATTATACTTGCAGGAGGGAATTTAAAAAACCACTCCTGTGCAGCGTCAGAAAGTGTTGCAGGGAAGATCCTGCACCGAGCGTCTTCGGACACTTTCTGAATGTCCATTTGTATCTCAAACTTGTTGACATGAGATACCAGGTCACCATACCCGTCAAAGTTCGAAAGCGTAGGCATTTTGAACTTCCTAGGAGTTTCCGCCATGGCTATCCTCTGGATGAAAGGAGTACCCTTTCTCCTATCATGGTCGATATAAAATGTTCTTCCCCCGACCAGCTGCTGCACTGCCTGGTTGAGGGCATCTATCTGGGCCTGCACGGCGCTAGGAATCGCCGGGGCCTCTGCTGTTGCTGGGGGAACGTATTCATCGTGTCGCTCTCGGCGATCGTTGAGTACGTCTCGCAGAACTCTGTCTCTTCTTCTCTGCTCGCTAGCTCCGAGTCGATCAAAGACGTTGTTATGTCTTGGCTGCCCCCCAGCATCGCGTCCTTCAGGGTAGTCGTCCCTAAGTGGTGGGCTTCTGCCCCCTCCTCTTTGTTCGTTCCTCCGACCGGCATTACCTCTGCCTGAGTCGGCTTCATTATAATCGTGATCATCCCTAAACCTCGAGTGGTCACGATGGGATCGACCATTTCCCTGATTGCCTTCCTGGGCTGGTACCTCCCGAGCATTAGAGGGTGGCCTGCGCTGGTCGGTAGGTCCCCGTGCATTATCATGCCATGGGGGGCCTCGGACCGCAGAGCCTGACTCTGAGTTCCTTCTGTTACCAGAAGGACGCTATCCTCTGCTCGGAGGGTTTGGCTCATCACCCCTACGGCGTCTAGGACTACGGGGCTGCTGCCCGGCCCTATTCTGCCTTGACTGCGGGGGATTGCCGCGACCAGCCTGCGAGACAGGTTGTGCTTCAGGATCCCTTGGTGGGAGATCTTCCTGAGGCACCGTCGGCTGCTCGGGCCTTTGTGGGCTTGAGGGTTGGATAAGCAGGCTAGGATTGGGACCCCTCTGGGGTGGCCCATCCGCGGGTTGATCAGGCTGCGAGGCAGGTGCAGCCTGATCCCTAGCCAACCGTAGGGCTGCTTCGAGGGCTGCCATGGCCTCCCTCTGACGGCGATCCATCTCCGCCTGTCTCTCACTCAGCTCTAAGCGCTGCCGCTCAATTTCTTGTTGCTGCCGCGCCATGATCTCGGCAGCACTTTCCTGGTTTGCCCTCAGATTGGCCAATTCCTCATATAATTCCCCTAGGGTATTCTTCAGCGTCGCATCGTCCATTTCTTCCTCATCAAATTCCAAATGTGGCTCATCCTCAACCACGTTTGGAGGAGGAGGCGGGTGAGATGGCACAGCCCCGGCCGCCTGTCCAGTTTTCCTGGTAGTTTTTGCCATTGATCTTTCAACGATAGTGTATCAAGCTCTCAATGAAAGCACTAGAATGTTGACCCTGATTTTGGCCAACTGACACGGAGTCAAAATACGCTTTGTAGAGTCCAAGAACTTTACTTAGCTAGTTAGATAGTAGTATTATAGTATTTATAGTATTATCTTTGTAACTGTGGATTTTTTGTTCAGACCAGGAATTATTTGGACACTCATAGTAGTACTTATAGATTTTCTAAGTTTAACCTATAGTTTAAGAATATTAATGTTAACCTAAGGTTTGATTATATGACTGATATTAAGGATAATATTTATTATACTATAAGGTTTAGATAAGGACCAATAGGATTTTAAGCACATGTTATGAATAGGTCATTAAAGATTAAGTATTTTGAGGATTAAATTTAATAAGGGTAAAAGTTTGAATGCTATAAGGTCAGTCAGCAGCTTTGAATACGTTGAGGGCTTAGTCAAGGCTGTTTACTCCATTTAAACTTAGCTAAAAATGTGTAATTTCGTGTTTAATTAATCAGTGTGTGCCGATATATCGCAGCTATAGGGGGTGACATATCGCAGCACGTAGATACGGAAAACACGAGACGATGCACGACAGCCTCGGGCATACTGGCCCAGGCGATATATCGCCTACAGGGGGCGATATATCGCCTCCTTCAGTATATTTCAAAAGTTTTTGAATTCTTTTTCCTTTCAGCCATTCAACCTCTTGATAAGTCCAGCATCTTTTTGAACGAGTCTTCAGCCTCTGCTGAACGATTATTCAAATTATTTTCACCTAAAAAGCTATTATTTTTTATTCAAGTAAAATCAAGATCCTTTCATTCCTAAACTCTATAAATAGGACCTAGTACCCAGCCATTATTCACCTTTTGCTCTAAGTTCAGAGGCTGCAAGTGCTAAGTGAGTGTGAGAGTGTAAACACCTGGTTTGGGGAAATCATAAGCTTGATCATCATAAGCTTATCAAACACTTTGGGAAGTAAGGTTCTATAGTATTTCGGTTTGTGGTGTAGATTGGTCTTACAAGTCTTTAAGGTAACCCAAAACTCTAGTTCATTGGTTTTATGTTATTTTCTTTCTCATAGCCTTCTACTCAGCCTCTAACCTTAATCTTTATTTTGGTTAGGAAATCTAAGTTCTTGAGCACATAAGTTTTGGTAAGTATGTTTCTCAATGGTTTAGTCTTCCTATTCCTTTTCATCTCTTTTTCATAATGGTTATTAGGAGTATTCCAAAGTCCCAACGTTGTTCACATATCCCGGTAACTTTGGTAAGGAAAATAGGATAGAATCTATATGTTATATGCTTGTGTTATCTTATGTTTTATGTTATGAAATATGTTATGAATATGTATGTTTGTAGGCTTGGGCATATGACCCATATGACTAACAAGACCCCAAATAGATTATGGGCATATGACCTACTTAGCTAGTAGGACCCCACTAATCTCATGGGCATATGACTTGTTTAGTCTATGGGACCCCAAGTAATAATGGACATTATAGTATGTGTATGTAATAAGTGTTATGATATGTCTTTATGTTTATTATGAAATTTATGTATGTGAAGTATGTGTTAGATTTTTCCTTGCTGGGCATTAGGCTCATTCCTTTTTGTTTAAATGTGCATGAAAATAGCTTTTAGTGGCGGTAAGGTTCGTGGATGCTTGGAGATTGTGTATCGATGGTGAATGGAGTCAAGGAGTCGAGAGTTCGATTTCGAGGATGTAGTCATTTATTTATGGTCTTTATATGTATTTTCCGCACTTACTATGTAATCCCTTTATTTTATAAATCATGTTATGTTTTGTTTTTCAAACAATGGGATCCCATATCCTTCTTGGTATTTATGTAATTAACTCTTATTTCTATAAGTTTTCTAATAAAATTATGGTATTTTTGCAAATGTAAGTTTTAGTAAGAATTTGTATGTATAGTTTCGTTAATGGTCCAAGAGTCTAGAATAGTTGGGTCATTACACGCTTGACGTGGAAAAATACGTTGAAATGAATGTGATGACGAAAACAATAAGAACACAAGAGTTTATAGTGGTTCGGCCCCAAGATCTGGTAATAACCTACGTCCACTTGAATTGTTATTGAAATGAGATTCAAAGGGGTGATCAAAGAACTAGGGTTCAATGAGTTTCACTGCACTTTCAATAAGAAAATACAAATATTCTAGTGGAATCTCTTTCTAATCTCAAAAGATCGTCTAGCCAAAAGAAAAAAGGTCCTCTCCCCTGAGCTCTCTTCTTCTATTTATAAGCTCAGGGAAGATTTACATTAATTTGTTACAAATATTCTTTCCTAAATAATCGAATACTCAGGAAATCATGGGAGATAATTTCGGATTCCATCATATCTGCCTAAGATTTCCTCCGTGTATAGCGTTCGTACGACCAGGCTGGTCGTAGGAAGAAGTTTATCGTGTAACAGTAGGTGTCTTCCTGGTCAATAGTCGGGCACGGATTCTGCCAGATGTCAGCCGCGTGTATTTAATGCCTGCCATGTCATTTACCTCTGATTTTTGAGATAACACTCAATAATGAATATGGAATTTTTCTGATATTTACAAAATTATTCAAACAATAATTTAACAATCTAAATATGACAATAATAATAAACCATTGTATTTATTTATTCATTAAAAAACAAATGTCTTTACATGCTTTTAGGACACACTCCTAACAACAATAATCTTTAATCTGATTGTATGTGATTTAATATATATATGTGTGTGTGTGTGTGTGATCTTGGTTGGTATTAATAATTATTAAAAAGGGCTCATTCCCTGTTGCGTATCTTAGATTTTCTATTTTAGTACCAACAATAGGGTCGGGGGTCGAGATAGGGTCGGGGTTGGGATAGGGTCTTTATAGGGCTGGGATAGAGTCAAAATGGGGGGGGGGGGGGGGGGGGTTGGAGGTCAAGATACGGTCGGAATAGGTTTGGGGGTCGGGATACGGTCAAAATAAGGTCAGGGTCGGAATAGGGACTTTATAGGATCAGGATAGGTTCGGGGGTCGGGATAGGGTCGGGGGTCGGGATAGTGTCAAGGGTTGGGATAAGGTCTTTATAGGGTCGGGATAAGGTCGTAGGTCAGGATAGGGTCTTTATAGGGTTAGGATAGGGTCGTGGTCGGGAAAGGGTTGGAATAGGGTCAAGGGTCGGCATAGGGTCGGGTGAGGTTCGGGGTTGGGATAGGGTCGGGGGTTTACCGATGATTCTTCCTCGGTCGATCAAATGAAGATACTACATCAAGTTCTTGGTGAAAGGCATGGCCACGAGCGAGGAGTTGGCCTCAAATTAAAGGAAAAGCATTAACTCGTCCCTCCCAATACACTTAGTCTCAGGCGCCACCTCACCAATCGGTTGATGATATACGTGAATTTGTTGATATGGTAAAGACCATGAATGAGCAGCTTCAGTAAATGTATCATCAGCTTCCACCTGAAAAGCGTCCAACAACAAACGTGGAGATGCAGAATACATGTCAAAGATTTTACCATAAGTATGTAGATTCATCATCTGAATCTCAGACACCTCACATGTCTCAAGGTTCAAATTCTCAACCTTCACAAGGTCATCCCAACATGCCTACACCATCGTGGTCGTCTTAACCTTCGGCTCACTCATACATGTATCAATGGTCGATGCCTCCGTACCAACAAGCCTATCCTCCTTATATGAGTGCACCTTCGTCACAACCCCCATCTCTTCATATGAGTGGACCGTTGTCTCAACCTCCTGAACTCTAAAATATGCATGTAAGTGTACATGGTCATGTCATGTAATAAATTCTAGAAGAACGGATATCGTCCCACAAAGACTATTAACCAATTACCAATAATCGCTCTTCAATTTCTATTTGGCAAGTAAAATTAAGATGAATAAATCTAACTACAAACACAATTTCAATAACTGTAAATAAAAAAAGGATGAAAATCAACAATAAAAAGACTTAGGTTAACTTCATCAACTTTTCATTCTATTAATTTTATTAATCAGTTCTAAATTTCTTTCTTACTATTCTAATAGCATGTTAACATAAATCGATTCCTATTCTTTTTCAAGAAATAAGATCTCAACCTATATGCAGGTTTTCTACATCTCTGTGATAAACTTAAACATATAGCAAGCATTAAGCATAGAAACCTAATTGCTACACAAGCCATACATGTACTTTCGTCCAATATGTAACCTATGTCTATATAACGATAGCAAATTCAATTCGCGCCTTTCAAATTTTGAATCAAAATCATAAATCAAGCACATATTGATCAAATATTTACTAGCATTAAACAAACATTGTATAGATTAAAATAAAGAAGAAGAATGAATAGAACATCATAATAACATTAAATAAAAATTCAAGCGACTACATTAACCCCTAGATAGAGATGTTTAGTTCATATCAGATATGACTAAAACAACAAAATAATTATTCAGAAACATAAAATCCAAAGACTTGAAGAAGAAATAAAAATATGAAAGTACAGAAAAAATTGTCTCAGGATCAAATTTACTCTCTAAATTCGTAATTAAACTCTGACCAAACCCTAATTAAACCCTAAAGTCTTAATTTATACTAAAAAAATATGAAATCCTCTTTTTTTCCATAGGCGGACCGCGACTTGGCCTTTCCTAGGTCGCGGCCCGTGTCTTTTTAAAGCACTTCAAAATCTGATTAGCCCTCCAGGGGCCGCGACCCTCTAAACCCAGGTCGCAGCCCACATCTCCATGGACATCCTGGGTTTTGCCTCTGTTTCTTCTAGCGCCGCAACTCTATTGAACAAGTCGCGACTCTAATTCCTTTCAGCAAACCTTCAACCTCTGACTATGCTAGAGTCGCGACCCTTAAGCCCATGTCGCCACTCTAATTCTATATTTTTTTCCAGATTTTAACCCTTTGACATAATTCCTTCATCAAAATCTTATTATAATTCATCCTTAGCACCAATTTGAGTCGAACAACCACCAAAAGCTCCATTTTCCACCATTTGTTCTTCTTCTCACTTTTAGCTCATGATCCAAAGTACCGACCTACAACAAAAACAAATACAAGCGTAATGTTGCACGAAACAAACCTAAAGACTCAAGATTACCACAAAAACACATTCTAAAACGAGACTAAAATGGAGTTATCACCTCCACCTCCTCATATGAGTGGATCGTTGTCTCAACCTCTGCCCTGTCCTTATCCATACATGTATAGAGCTGGAGGATCATCATTACCTTCACAGTATCTGTGGCCGATACTTTCGCAGACATCACAACCACCGCAGACTTTGCAGGCACCGAAAGGGGACAATACAAATGAAACTGCGAATTTGAGAGATTATATCAATATTAAACAATTACTTTTAATTAATATATGGATATTATTTTTGTAATCTTAATGAATTATTATTTTTATGAATTAAAAAATATGATTTAATTTTTTTATATTTTATTATAATAAATATTTTTTTAATTTGTGTAAAACTATTAAAGGCGACTTTTTTCGCTCATAATATTGTATTATTAGTGGCGATAATTTATTTTGGGAACACCATCATTAGGGGCAGCTTTTAACGTATTAGGGGCGAAAATGTCGCCCCTAATATTGTATTATTAGGGGATACTTTGATTATTAGAGGCAAAATTTGATTTTGGGAACACCATTATTAGGGGTGAATGTCAAAATATTAGGGGCGAAAATATCGCCCTTAATGTTTGATTATTAAGGGCGACTTAGTTTGTCGCCGCTAATAATGATTATTAGTGTCGACTCATTAAGGGAAACTTTTGGCGTGTCGCCCCAAAACACACTTTTTCTTGTAGTGGGCACTACTATAAAAAAGGAAACGCGAGCCCTAAAAAAGTTTTTAGGACTCGCGGGGCGCGAGTCCCCTATTTGAGAGTCTTAAAAACTTAGGTTTTTAGGACTCCCGTTGCGAGCCCTAAAAGAATGTTTTTAGGACTCGCATTGCGAGCCCTAAAAGAATGTTTCAGAGCTCAAAACAAGCCTCGAACCGCTCCGCACCATTGTTGGTCGAAGCTTCGACAATGACAACAGTGACGCCATCCCAGCGGCGGTGGTTGAGGAATCAACCCCTGGGATTCGAAGTAGAGGTCGAAGGGGACTCGAAAATGGCCGAAAACAAAAAAACTTTACAATTTGAACCAAATATATTTGTTTATTAAAGTATGAGATTTTACACCTAATATGTGTAGGCATTAGTAGTTGAGATTTGAGTTGTCCCTCATTTGTTGGTGACTCTTTGTTTCAACGCTTAGGCCATGGCTAAAGTTGTATTGGTAATAATTGTGAATAAATATTATTAGTCACAAAAAGTTTATGTAGTCACTAAGTGACAACTTATATATAGTTTATTAAATTTTCATACTTAATATATATATATATATTAATTAGAATAAATAAGATTTTTGCCCCTTCGAACTATGCACATTATTGAGTTGAGGGTTTATACTTTTTTGGACCCTGTATTTTGTTCAATTACCTGTTTGGGCCTTGTGTTTTGACAAATGACTTTTTGGACCCTGTGTTTTTGTAAAATGATTCAAATAAAACCCTAAACTTGATTTTGGTCAAAATTTTATGAGCTAAAATTATAAATAATTCACCAAACTAACAATTTAATACAAAAACAAAATCATTTTGCCTAACAACTATGTTGTTTTATTCAATTTTTTATTCATCAAAATTTGGGTTTAGGGGTCTATTTGAACCATTTTACAAAATACATGGTCCAAAAAGTAATTTGTCAAAACACAGGGTCCAAACAGGTAATATGACAAAATACAGGGTCCAAAAAGGTATAAACCCTTGAGTTGACGTGGGATTTTTGTCAGTTTTCGTCCTACGTGGTTAACAGAATAGCGATGTGGCATTTTAGACGCTGATGTGACATTGTCACACATGTATAGCTTAAAATAAAAAATTAATTTAAAATTTAAATAATCTATTTTCTTTTAAAATTCATATATTAATTAATTTTAAAATAAAAATTACTTAAATTAATTTTAGGTTTGTTATACATGGGGTTAGCACTCTATTAGCCACATACGACTGAAACTATCGAAACACTACAAAAAACCTCACTTTTGCCGGCGCAAATTTGCGCCGGCAAAAGTAAGGTTTTGCGCCGGGCAGTCTGCGACGTACCCCCGTCGATAATGGCACTTTTTCCGACGCCAAACGTAATGCGCTGGCAATGGTATCTTTTGGCGACGAAAAAATGCGCCGGGAAATTTTTTTGTCACGTTGTTGTGGAAAACACTTTTAGCGACGCAAAAAAGCACCAGAAAAAGATGACTCTTTTAGTGGCGCAATTGCGCCGGTAAAAGATGTGTCTTTTAGTGGCGCGTTTTTGCACCGGGAAAGGTGTATATATGCAGTGAGGGTTGAGACTTTTGCCGACGTAATTTTGCGCCGGTAAAAGTATTTTATAAATAATTTTTTTTATTATACTACTAATTTTATTTTCAATATATTAATATTAATTAATAAATTTTGATTTTAATATATTAATAATTATTTAATTTTTTAGTAATATTATTTAATTAGAAATAAAATTAAAATTTTATAAATAAATAAAAAAAATTACAACTATTAATATTTATTGTCTCCACCAAACATGAAAATATAAAAGTAGTTTAGTAAATTAAATGTCTAATAGATTAAACTTTAAATAAATAAATAAAAAAGTTCTACAAATGAGTACTGCTCGCTTCATCATCCCCGCCCCCGTCAGCATCATCGTCCTCGTCCGGATCCTGTTCTGGTAAGTCGACAGTAAAACCAGGAGCCAATTCACCAACCTGCTTCAACAAAGCACTGAGCAGGACATCTTGACGTCGTTGACGACTCTCAAGTTTAGTCGTATGCTTCTTTAGGTTATGATTTTCTAGCATAATGTCCTGATTTTGCTGCAAAATGGTGTCCACTTCAGGTGGCAATTGCCCGGACATTTGAGAAGTTGACGAAGATGCTGCCCTCTTTGCGCCAATTGCCTTCAACCTAGGCAACCCCCCAACCCCTTTCTTATAACGCAAGCGGGGTCCAAGGACATCCATGACAATATCCATATCAGGCGGGAATTGACCGTCGACATTATCGCCGACACAAGAAGCAGCAGATGATACAAGGGCCGTACTCTGCGATGCTCGACGCTCGGTCATCTCAGTCTGCACAATAAAAAGCATGTATCTCGAATTCCAATATAACATTATTTGAAAACCTAACTTATAAATTTTTAATATAACAACATATAAAATATAACTTTATTATCTATCTGCCAACATCCTATCATTAATGACTGCAGACCAGTGATTAAAAAAGAATGTAATTAATTTTGTTCCTGTATCAGGGAGCAAGTGGGCTAAAGTAAATTTGGTCATGAAAATCCATATCTAAATCAAAATCATGAAGATGTTGTTGATATATACAGTAAGTGCAGTTAATTCCATTAATGGGGAATTTACGTCTCTAAACATATACATCAACTATATTTGCATGTTTTTTATTTAGATATGGATTTTCATGACCAAATTTACTTTAGCCCACAAGCTCTTTGATACGGGGACAACATTAGTTACATTCTTTTTTTTATCTTAGTCAACAATCATTAATCATAAAAATATTGGCACATAGATTATAAATATTTAATTGTTAAAAATTTAATAAATAATTACTAATTGACAACAACCAATTAATAATTAATATTTATTAATTATTTACTAAACTTTTTTAAGTTAAATGATCATAAATTATTTAAGGTTATGCAACTTACATGTTTTGTCGCCGCTACATCACTAATACACTTATCCTTCTTCTTGTGGAGGTGCTCGAATGTGTTGATCATGCTCGGGAGCTCGTCAGTAGATAGGTCCATCTAAAAAAGAAAATTATTTAAACATTGTGACCTTTATAATATTTTCTTAAATGTAAGGATATAGGTTATTATAATTTACGTGATCATAAACATGGGCAACGATGGATTTAGAATCGTGTCCTCCTGGTATGGTCATTTTTGCTCGAGCTTCTTTATTTTTCTTCGATATACGCTTAAAATAGAAAATAGTACTCATTAATCTAGATTGTAATTTTATAATTAAAAATTAATGTAAAATCTACGACATACCTGCTGAGAATCAGAAGCCCAAAAATCGCATAGAATTGCCCAATCAGAAGAAGTAATCAACCCAAAAGGTTTTGACTACGCTCTCTCGTTGTCCACCTCTCCTCCAACCTCTACCCAGTGTTTCTTCATCGTGTGGCGCCAATCAGTCAGATTTTTTTGCATTTGTCTTACCATGGCATCGTTGATTACTGGATTGTCTTCTGGATAAATGAATTTGTCCTAAAATCACAATTATTAATTTGGAATTTGTTAAAATATTATGAAGATAGACAAAATCTTTAATAGTGAGTTATTAAAGGTTTAAAAAATGCTTACAGATAGCCTCTTTCGAATAACTTGGATATCAGCTGATTTTACTTGTTCCCAAGCTAGTGTAGTTGGGGGTACGGTGTTACGCAAATAACGAGCCATGGAATTGTTGAACCACTTGCCGTACGTTTGAATAGCTTTTCCAGTTTGTGCATCAAACTCTACTTTCAAATGGCTAACTTTTTTGGTGGCCAGCTCCTTCTCGATATTGGAACCGTAATAAGCTCCCCTGCCCCTCTTAGAGCCACCACCTGTGTCATTACTTGGTTTGGCCATTCTACATTAAAATATTCATTAATTAACTAATTCAAATTATGTATGTCTGTTTTTTTTTTTGTTATAAAATAACGTTTTATTCAACCTAGTGCCATTCTACATTAAAATAACGTTTTATTCAACGTTTTTTTGTCATTACTTTTTTTTTGTTATGGTCTTTCCCAACCTACCCTATTCCAACCTAGTGGATCCCTTGGAGATAGTAAGCAGCCATGTACTTTTCCACATTTTTTCAAGATGTTTCTCAAAAATCTTGAAAAAATGAGGAATAGTACATGAATACATTGGCTATCCCCAAGGCATCCACTAGGTGCATGTCTATTACTTTATATATATATATAAATTAACATTTTATTACTTATGCTCTTTCCCAACCTACCCTATTTCGACCTAGTGGATCCCTTGGAGATAGTAAGCAGTCATGTGCTTCTCCTCATTTTTTCAAAATGTTTCTCAAACATCTTGAAAAAATGAGGAGCA
The DNA here is from genome assembly GCF_963169125.1 of Humulus lupulus. Classification (NCBI taxonomy): domain Eukaryota; kingdom Viridiplantae; phylum Streptophyta; class Magnoliopsida; order Rosales; family Cannabaceae; genus Humulus; species Humulus lupulus. Next base: position 16,005,568 of record NC_084801.1, on the reverse strand, counting down.
GTATATGAATACATTGGCTATCCCCAAGGCATCCACTAGGTGCATCACTATTGTTTTTTGTTATAAAATTAACATTTTATTGCTTATTGTTTTTCCCAACCTACCCTATTCCGACCTAGTGGATCACTTGGAGATAGTAAGCAGTCGTGTAGCAATTCTCATTTCTTCAAGATATTTCATCAAATATCTTGAAAAAATGAGAACCAGTACATGAATATATTGATTATCCCCAAGGCATCCAATAGGTGCATGTGTACCTATATCTGATACTATCATTAATTAATGATAATAAATAAAGTTTTCATTGAATTAAATAAAAAGTTACATATACTTGTTTAAATTACATATCATTGTCCTCATCATCACTAACTACAACATCATTACGAACATCACTATCACTATCACTATCGACTAGAACATTGTCGCCATCCTCATCGTCTTCATACTCGGCCAACGTGTCGTATTCAAATTCAACTTCATCATCGACAACAAATTCATCTGAACCTTCGCCAACCAAATCATCGACGTTGTAAACTTCAGTGGCATTGACATCAACCCGATCATACTAAAGATTATCAAAAATTGGAAGTTCTACCCACAACTTAAATGAAGAATTGGTATATCATTTGTGGTCTCAGTATCATCAACATCAGAATTTGAGAAATCCCATACATTCCTCGGAATGTATTCATTAACGAGCCTCTAATCATCCCCATTTTTCACATCTCGAAAATAACACACCAACTTTGCTTGAGATGCGAGAACGAAAGGATCATCTTTATAACATTCTTCCTTCACATATACGCTTGTAAAATTGGATTCCACTTTAATTCTACTTGTATTGAACCATCTACACTTGAATAGGACAACACTGTAACCCATCAAGTAGGACAATTCAATTACTTCTTCCAGAACTCCATAGTAGTTCACTCCTTCCTCACTTGGCACCATTACACCGCAATTTTGTGTTTTAAGCTTCATATCACGACCATGAATCACAAATTTCACACCATTCACTATCATACCTGGATATGAGAACACGGTGTCGCTTGATTTGTTTGCGAGAGCATACAATTCATTATTCACTTCAGTAGGTGTTGACTCATGCAAATCGTTCACCTATCAACATTAACATTGAAAGTTAGTTTTGGATTGATTAAGTGGGGTTTCGAAAAATAATTGACTAATATACATACTCTTTCTTTGAACCACTGAGGAAAATCAACTTCTTGTTGAACTTCAAGATTCGAGCCCCCCCCCCCCCCCCCCCCGGTCTTTTTAATTCATCCATATGCTCACTACAAACGGACAACAATGTTATTATTTTTGTCTTTACTCGGTATATAAACCAAACAAACTTATTGAAAAAAGACTAGAAAACACACCTAAGGTACTCCTTAATTTCGGCACAATTGTTCAAGATATACCACTCAGCCTTTTGCTTTAACTGCAGATTGAGGAGCATACTTGATTTCTTACCAAATGGACGACCAACAGCCTTATAAATAGAATATTCCCGATTTGGTTTAGATTCAACGCGATCGTCATTCCTCTCAGGTCGATAGAATCGAGTCTCAACCCCCCGGAGGTACATTGAGCAAAAGGTTAAGGCCTCGTTGACCACGTAAGTTTCTGCGATTGAACCTTCCGGACGTGCACGATTTCTTACATACTGTTTATAAACCGCCATCGAACGTTCAATGGGATACATCCACCTAAAGTAGATGGGACCGCCAAGAATTGCCTCTTTCGGAAGATGCAAAACCAAATGCACCATAATGTCGAAAAATGCTGAAGGAAATATTATTTCCAACTTGCATAAAATGGTGATAATGTCTATCTCCATCTTATCAAGGTCTTTCACATTCAAAGTCCGTGAACAAATTTTTTTGAAAAAAACCGCACAACTCAATAATTGGCTTCCGAACTTCAGGAACTAAAAACGACATAATTGCAGCAGGCAACAACTGTTGAAACAACACATGGAAATCGTGTGATTTCAGTCCAGTTATCTTGCCATCATTGACATTGACATTCTTCGAAAGGTTTGCAGCAAAACCGTCCAGGACTGACTTCACAAATTCACAGAAAACTCAACGCTCCGGGACACTGAGGGTGTAACTGGCGTGCGGTTTCTTCCACTTGTTTCCCTCTTTGCGGAGGTGGAGTTTTTCCCTAATTTTCATGTCTGCTAGATCAAGTCTTGCCATGTCAGTGTCTTTACATTTTCCCTCTAAGTTTAACAAAGTTGCCAAGACACTATCGCAAACATTCTTCTCAATGTGCATTACGTCCAAGTTATGCCTCAGCAATAATTCCTTCCAATAATCAAGCTCGAAAAACATGCTCTTCTTCGACAAATTAAGTTCAATCAGAGCCATTTTGCGTTTCACACCATCAAATTCTTTGTGTTTCCCAGGATGTCTAATCTGCAAATTCTCTAATTGCTTCAACACATCATCACCGGAGTAATCTTTCGGTGGTGGCCTGAGTTCCTTATTACCGTCAAATAGTGCTCGTTTGCTCCTCCATTCATGATCCATATCAAGAAACCTCCTATGGCCAATGTATGCAATTTTACTTCTAATCCCTACAGAGGGAGTTTCTTCATTGCATGCGGGGCACGCCTTGTACCCTTTTGTGCTCCACCCAGACATCATAACATAAGCTAGTTAGTCGTTAATGGTCCACAAGATTGCTGCACGCATATTGAACAAGGTACTATTGTATGCATCTCGTGTCTCGACACTATTCACCCATAACTCCTTCAACTCGTCAAGCAAAGGTCTCATATAGACATCGATATCTTTTCCAGGTGAAGAAGGACCTGGAATTAGAATAGACAACATTAATGACAGTGGTTTCATGCACTTCCACGGCGGCAAGTTGTATGGGACAAGTATCACAGGCCACATGTTGTAAGAGTTGCTCATGTTCCCAAAAGGATTGAAACCATCTGTAGCCAACCCAAGCCTAACATTTCGAGGTTCGGCTGCGAAAGATGGGTACAACTCATCAAGGTGCTTCCACACCTTACTGTCAGCGGGGTGCCTCATCACACCATCTTCCTTTGGCCTTTTAGAATAGTGTCATCTCATATCCTCTGCAGTATATCTGGAACTGTACAGCCTTTTCAATCTCGGCGTCAACGGAAAGTACCGCATGACCTTATGGGCCACTTTCTTCCCGTTCCCACGATTATCTTGCCAGCGACACTCACCACAAATCGGATAGAATTCCAAATTCGCATTCTCCTTCCAAAACAGTGCACAGTCATGCTTGCAAGCATCGATGGACTCATATCCCAATCCAATACTCCGCAACTTTGCCTTCGCCTCATAGTTAGACTTAGGTAAAATTGTTCCGTCAGGCATAGCGTCGACTAACAATTCCAGCAAACCATCAAAGTAATGATTGCTGCACTTGTTAATAACTTTCAGATGCATCAACTTCACCAAGAAGTTCAACGCGGAATACTTTCGGCAACTCGGGTACAATTCACTTGACATCTCCTTAAATAAATTGTCATACTTGTCGCGATGTTGAGGATCATCTTGGGGAGGATCATTATAGTTTCAAGTGAGAACGTCATCTTCAGCGTAAACACCCTCCAGGAAATCTGCTATCTCATCTCTATCATGATCACGTACCACAGCTGGTGGCGACGGCAGCACCTCTCCATGGTAATGTCACACTTTGTAGGACTGTATGATGTCATTGTTGAATAAATGCATCGAAGTTACATTTATAGGCTGGAACTTAACATTCCCACATTTCTTGCACGGACAGCGAACCAAACCCCGATTGTTCAACTGATTTTTAGCGATATCGAAGAACTCCTTAACACCATTTCTATACTCTAGAGACCAACGATTCCTCGCACTCATCCAGCTTCTGTCGCTCGCCATCTTTAAGCGAAATAATTAAGAAAATATTAATAATTGTCTTAAAATGAGGGAAATGATAGTCAAAATATTTCATGACTGTTTGTCTCCCTAATTATCACTAACTGATAATAATATCCTATCTTTGGCAAAAATAATTATTTATATTTGCAAAAAAAATGTAGCTAATTATTAATTATTACAATTTTTTAAATTATTTACTTATTTATTACTTTTATTTTAAAATTAAATTAATTATACATTAATTGCATTTTGGAAATTTTTATTAAATTCTTTAATTTGTATTGGATTATTTACTTAATTAATAACAATTTTATTATATTTATATTTTACTTAATTATATTTTATTAAATCATTTATATTTTTAACTTTTTCAACTACAAAACATCTAATATTAATGTTAAAATTAATTATTAATTATTATGATTGGTAATTTTATTTTATTTAAATTATAGTTAAAAATTATTGTTTTGATAAATTTTTAATCATACTTGAATTTTTATTTAATTAATTATTAAACTTTTATTAATTTTACTAACTCTAACAAAATTTGGGCAGCATAACGACTATATTTCAAACTATCCCAAAAATTGAAAAACCTACAAATTAAACACATATATAACCAGAATATTCCCAGATCATACAAAACATATATATACATTAACAAATACATCAATTTACATATATACAAATATTTAACCACAAAAAAACATATACCAAAACTGATTTTTTTATTAATACAAAAAAAATTATTAAATATATATTTACAAAAATATCACCTTTAATATAAAATAATTTAAAAATATAAACATACATTATTAATCTGATTTTTTTAAGTTCATACTTTAACTAAAATACATATATCACAAAATACAATATAATAAATATAAACTGTTGACTGCGTTTTTAGCCAACGATGTGAGAACGTCAAATACGACAAGCCTTCAAGAGAAATAAAAACGACACAGACAGTTTAAACAAGAAAAGTAAATAACACAGGATATTTTTATAGTGGTTCAGCTCCGATTGTCGGTAATAGCCTAATCCACTTAGAGTTGTGATTTATAGATCCGTACTCAAGATCAGATGGACTGAGCCAACTGAGTTTCTTCAGTACAGATTGCAAAAATACAAGAATTCTCTCTTATTTCAGCACTTTCTCTCTCTAGAATACTCAGACCCAAATTTCTCTCTCTAGAAAGAAGAAGCAGAAGAAGCCCCTCTTTCATCCCATAAGCCCTCTATTTATAGGCTTAGAGTCATACATACGGTATCCCCTAGAACCGGGATATTTCATTATATTTATTACATTTAAATTACAAAGAAACATTCAAAATTCAAAATGTAACAAACCCCCCATTTGTGGGAAGAATGAGAGATTTCCGCATATCTTGTTGAAGTTGTTTATGGGAATCTTGACTTATTCTCCTATAACATGTTGATCCACCTCCTACTGACCACCCATGCAAGTGCTGGTCGAACATATGCATGGTGGTAGGACAAACATTTGTTGGTCGGACGTGCATGGTGGTAGGACATGCACTTCTCTCCTCTAACATGGCACTCTCCTCTAGCATGCCATGTTTCTCCTCGGACCAAATCCTTGGGGTCTCCTAGGACCACCCTCTTGGGGTCTCCTAGGACCAAGGTCTCTTGGGCTCTCCTCCTCGGACCTCATCCTTGGGGTCTCCTAGGATCACTCTCTTGGGTTCTCCTAGGACCACTTCCTTGAGTTCTCCTCGGACCTCATCCTTGGGGTCTCCTAGGATGCACTCCCCTTAGCTCTCCTAGAATGCATTCTCCTTAGCCTCCTAGGAAGCACTCTCCTTAGCTTCCTCGGACCAAGGTGCACTTGGCTTGGTTATGACATCTTTCAGGCAGTCCAAATTCTTCGTCAGTCTGCCGGGTCACTTTATCACAACTCTGAGGAGTCAATGTATTTATTGACTATTTAATGTGTCTTTTACAGACCATGTACTACCATTTGTCACCTCTATTGCCACGTCATTGATCTCTAATTTTTGGGTATAACATTAACAAACAAAAATAAATAAATACATATAAAGCATTAAAATAAATAAAAAATACATATTCAAATCTGTTTTTTTAATTTTACAAAAAAAAATTAATAAATACAAAAAACATATATTATAAAAGTAACTTAAATATAGTTGTTATTAAGATAAACAAATACATATAAAGCATTAAAATAAAAATTAATGTTAACGGCTATATTTTTTGTAATTAATGTTAATTTTCCTAAGACTAACAAAATTTGGGCAGCATAACAACTATATTTTAAACTATCCCAAAATTTTATAAAACCTGCAAACTACACACAAAAATATACATAATATTACTAGATCAATATACAGAATATTCCGAGAGCATGCACAACATAAACGCATATTTACTTAAAATTTCTAAAATATTTTAAAATTTGATTTTTAATTGCTAAAATTTAATCTTATTATAATCCCAAATCTAATCTCATAATCTTAAGATTAATCGAATACTAATTAGATTAATTTCTAATTATGAGATTATATTAGATCATCTAATGTAGTAATTTTTACTATACTATCATGCACAGCATAAAATTTGATTTTTTTTTCTTGTAGCATTTTTTCTAAAATTTAAAATAGAAAACGAAAATAAAAAAAAAACAGAAAAAATAAATAAATCATATGTAAACAGAAATAAAAAATAAAATAAATAAAAAATAAGAAAATACAAAACAGAAAAAAAAAACATAAATATAAATATATATTTGTATACCTGTTTTTGTGGAGGTCCGGTCGTGGCGGGGTGGTCCGGTCGGCGTGGTGGTTCGGTGGTGGCAGGGTAGTCCGGTCGGCTGGTGGTGGTCTGGTGTACAACTGAGAAAAAAAAAAATAGGAATGAGAGGGAAAATTCATAGGCAAAACAAACAAACAATGGGGAAAATAAAACAACTTACCTTGAGCTTACCTTGAGAGGGAAAATGAGGAGGTGGTTCCGTTGAAGAAGAGAAGAAAAAGTTGAAGATGAGAGAAAATTGAGAAATTGAAAAAAATTGGGAAGAAGGCTCGGGTGGCTGTGGTATATCGTTATGACTTTTGCCGGCGCATTTCGTTGCGCCGGCAAAAATCTATCAGAGAAACCCTAGTTCAAAACGACGTCGTTTAAATAAGCATGCATTTACCGACGCATTTTTAGACTTTTGCCGGCGCAACGAAACGCGCTGGCAAAAGTTTGGTCACCTACCTCCTTGAAAACGTGTAGCACATTAATTTCACGGTGACTTTTACCGGCACGTTAAGTGAAATGCGTCGGCAAAAGACTCTTCTATTATATTTTCAAACTTTTGCCGACACAAAATAACGCCGACAAAAAATCTTGTTTTTGTCGGCACATTTCACTACTTGCGCTGGTAAAAAAAATTTGCCGACGCAATTACAAATTGCACCGGCAAAAGCCTTATTTCTTGTGGTGAAAGTCCCACAATTTTGTAACATAGTTCATAAGGACTCCATTTTTTAACAATGCAAAACATTCGGGAATACGATTTAAAAGTTGTAATAGTTAGGGGACAAAATATCTATTTATTCTATTAATTAAGAAATAAACCATTTAAAATATATAACCTCCATTTTGGGGAGAAATTATGTCCCGGTAATTTGTCAAGAAGAAGAGTATGTATTTGATAATGAACGGGAAAACGGGTTCAAAACCATTGTCAATCGCAGTAAAAACAACTTATGATTTCCAAGCCTACAAGAAATGTGTTGATACGTTTAAATTTTCATCAATAACTCCAAGAATTTGAGAAAACAATCCACAAAGAAATGAGAGTTTATTTTTTTTGGCTGTTAGGTAATTTATACCATTCATTTTGGACAAACCCACCGAAAATTGTCCAATTTAAGTGGAGCAAATTTATCCATATATAGCAAGTGAATCAATATACTTATTAATTGATGCACATGATCGACTCACTTATTTGCTCAAGAATATTGAATATGAATTTAATGATATAGATAACGCAACACAATATCTGAATCCACATGAAAGCTACATTGCATATAATTTATACATATATAATAGAATATATATAAGATATTTCTGTAAAGTTTCCATTCGTAGTATTATTTAGTTCTGAAACATTTATGACTATAGTAAGTTAATCTCACAATAGTATTTATCAGTTGGTAGCTGATCAGTTGCTTGGTGCAATCAATTCATTAATAAAATATTACGTACTTAAAAGGAAAATATCATTTTTGTTGGTAAAAATGCAAATATTATTGGATGGAAAATAACATATTTATTGGAAGAATTAATATGCAAGTGATGATCTTGCTGAAAGAGACAATACAATTATATCACAATGGTTTTGATATTCTTGAGTTCTAATTAAGCCAATAGTTTACCAATCTTAATATTATAGTTATACCATTAATCCAAAACAAGAACTTGGCTAGTTATTATAATTAGCTAGAATTGCGTCTGCATGCTCTTTCACGACCTCCCAAGCCCTAACAATGTGAGACTCCTCCGTCAAGGTTGAACCAACAGCCAAACGGAGAGCAAACACGTCACCCACGATGCAGTGGCTCATGTACACCCGACCCGACCCGTTTATCGAATCCAACAACTCTTTGTTGACCTCGTTTATGCATGTTTCACGAAAATCTACGTTACCATTAATAACACAATGCTCTTCCTTACGAACGACGTCGTTCTCGTTCTCGTTCTCGTTTTCGATCTTATGTAAATAATTAGTAGTAATAATAAGTTTAAATTTACTGATTGCCAATGGAGAAACCCTGAAACAGACCAAAGAAAAGTTTCTCGGAACGACAAGCTCAAACCTGTCGTCCGAGGCTAAAAGACCTTCGAACTGTTTCGCCATCTTCACATGGCTTCGGAGAAATGCTTGGAGTCTTTCGACACCGTAGCTACGAAGAACGAGCCAGAGTTTAAGGGATCGGAACCTCCGGCTTAGGGTTATCTGCCAGTCCTTATAATCAACAACCATTTTTGACTCGGTTGCCTTGTTCTTCAAAAACTCCGGGCTAGTCGATAGGGATTTCGTTAAAGCATTCGGGTCTTTCACCCATAGGCAGCAGCAGTCGAGTGTGGTGAAGAACCACTTGTGGGCGTTGAAGCTGAACGAGTTCACGCCCTCAACGCCGTCGATGAAATGCCGGAACTCTGGACAAATGCACACACTTCCGGCATAGGCAGCGTCGACGTGAACCCACATGCCGTAATCTTTCGCAACGTCTGATATCGCCCCTAGAGGATCAACGCCTGTGGTTGCTGTCGTCCCCACCGTGGCGCAAACAAAGAGCGGTACCAACCCGGCTTCGACATCGGTAATAATCTTTCGCCGTAGATTCTCAGACGACATGGAAAAAGAGGTCTTTTTACTTGTCTCGATGATCCGGCAGTTGTCCGGATGGATCCCAGTGATCCTTGAGGCCTTTTGGAATGCACTGTGGGTTTGATCCGACCCGTAAACGACAAGCTTTCCAATATTTTCTCGTCCAACTGCGTTAAGTTTTCGATCCCTCGCCGCCACGAGGGTGCAAATTATGGCCTCACATGTGGTCCCCTGCAGAACGCCACCACCGGTGCCGGAGAAGAGGAAGGACTTAGGGAGTTTGAGCATTTCTCCGAGCCAGTCCATGACTATGGTCTCCAGCTCGGTGGCAGCGGGAGATGAGACCCAGTTGAGCCCGACGACGTTTAGTCCCGCGGCTAGAGTTTCACCAAGGAACCCGGCGGTGCTGCCACTGGAGGGGAAGAGAGCAAAGTGGCTGGGGCTTTGCCAATGGGTTAAGCCCGGAATTATGTGCTCATTCACGTCTTTGAGGATGGTTTCGATGGGTTCCGGAATTTTTGGAGCGGATTCGGGTAACCGTTTTCGGAGATAACCCGGTTCGACCCTGCTTAGAACAGGGTATGTTTCGATGTTCTTGTAGTAGTCTGCTATGAAGTCGATTACCATGTGGCCTTGTCTTCTGAACTCCTCGGATTGTAAAGGATTCATGGTTAGTTTTGGAATATTGTGATAGTGTTTCTAGGGTTGGAGCAGAGTATGGATCAGAATTTCGAAGTGGCTCTGCTCACTAATGTTGTATTCTTACTATTACAACAAATATCTCTATTTATAGATTTTTGAACTCAAATAGATGGTTGAGATTAATGGCCCCTAAAATTAAGTGGTTAGGATTTATTTTTACATAAGCAAGATCTATACTATTAAAAATTTATATCTCCCAAATTATATTCACCCAATCAAATTGTGAGACAAATTAAAAAAAAAAGTGTTAATAATAAAATGGTTTGTTTAATACATTATCAGCTCACTGATACGATTTTATTGAGTGATAGACTGTGATATCAATTTTTGATATGAGATGTTTTATTCCTCCAAATCGCTGTACACTAACACCAATATATATGGACTTTATATACATGTGTCATTTCCCCCGGATTTGGTGAAAATGAACTAGATAATAAGTCATTTAGGTGCTCAACACTACAAGAAGGTAACATACCGTTATTAGTATAATCTAATATCGAGTTCCACACATTTAAATTTAATAAGTATTATGATGTATCATTAGCCAATCATATATTGTCACCTCATGTGATGTTAGACATCTTAAGGTGCCAAATAGCAGCGAGAGTATCACTATTGATCAATTTATATTTCATTCTAAAGTGAAAATTACATTGTAATTTATTTTTTTCCATATAAATAGTTAAGTTTAGAATTGAGTCGTTTTATTTTGTCGTTTAAATGATGATGTAGCATAAAAAAATTAGCATTTTTGCTCACTAAACTTTGATCACTACCAAGTCGTGTCCTCTTTAAAAAAAAAATTAAAAATATCTATTTTTTATTAATTCTTAGAAAACTAATTCAAACCTTAAAAAAAAAATTAAATATATTAAAAATTCAATTTTAAATAATTCAAATTTTGAATATTATTTAAAAAATTAAAAATACATAATATCATAAATTTAAAATGTACTAATTTTAAAAGAAAATCTAAACATTAAAATTAAATCTTAAATAAAATAAAATTAAATCTTTTTATACTTAGAATATAATTTGAATATTAAAATCAAATACACAAACCATTTTCTCTCCCGAGTTTCAAATGCGCTCCAAGTCTATGTCGACAACTGCATTAATGGGTATGTGAATTGACAAATTAATGAATTATATTGTTGATTTTGCATCTTTAATTTTTTCAGTGAATTGAACTATATTAATTGATGAATTTATGGATTATATTGACCAAATATTTAATTTAGTTGTGTAGATGTGATTTCCTACAATTGATTAGATGGGCACCAGCAACCTATCAAGAACAAAGAGAGAGACGAGAGTTCAATTGAGAGCACCGGTGAGGTGTTAGCCAAAAGGACTCCGACACTCAAGTTAGTCAGATTGTAACGAAAGATGATTGAAAGCAATAAAACTAAGATGTAAATAATGAAGTAGTAACGGATGGATGAGTAATGGAATGGTTGGAGTGACGGTGGCGATGACGGCGAGAATGAATGGCTGGGTCAAGTCCAGTGAGGTCAGATCAGACTGACTAATTGGACCTGCTTGACTGGATCGTCCAGAGAGAGAATAGCCTCGTTTCATTACGAAAGTAAAAAGAGAGTCAAGTGATTGTTCAATCCTCCCTTCTCAACCCCTGAGGGTCTTCTTTATAGTCGTTTTCTTCTTTCTGTTCTCCCCTCGTCTATCTCTCTCATCTGACTCGTTCTTAGTGGTTCCCCTCCAATTTTTATGGGAGGAGGGGTGTGCATTTTGACTGCTTCAATGTCCCTAACTAACTGAATTCACCTGGACTCGGGTCTGGGTACCAGCTAGCTCGTTTTGGATGGCTAAGCCCATTTACATAGGTTTTGGGCCTTGCTTGCATATTGGGTCTGGAAAGCTAGTCTGGCTGACTAGATGGGCTTTAATTGTAGACAATTTTTGTCCACTACAATTTGTCCCTCACTCTTTAGTTAGAATTAATTCTAGCTAGAGAGTTTATAATGTCGAATTCTATACACCATGGGACATTAAGGCTATTTGGCCAAACGGGGTGAGTGTCCAAGTAGCCAGGTGGATGAGTGGTCGAGTGGCCGAATAGGCCGAGCGGCTAGGTGCCAGATGGCTGAGTAGGCTGAGTGGCCAAGTGGTCGAGTGGACCGAGAGGCCAGGTGGTTGAGCGGCCGAGTAGGCCGAGTGGCTAGATGCTAGATGGCTGAGTGGCCGAGTAGGCCGAGTGGCAGGTGGCCGTGTGGGCCGAGAGGCCAAGTGGCTTGGCGGCCGAGTGGCCATAGTGGCCGAGTGGGTTGGTGGTCGAGTGGCCATAGTGGCCGAGTGGGCCAAGTGCTCTGCTGACGTGGCCGAGTGCTCCCCCGGGATGGCCGAGTGCTCTGCCGGGGTGGGCGAGCGACTCGTGTGCTTGGGCCGAGTGTCCTGCTGATGAGGTTGTGTGCCCGGGGGAGATGGCCGTGTGCTTGGGCCGAGTGGCTTGTCGATGAGGCTGTGTGCCCGGGGGAGATGGCCGAGTAGGCCGAGTGCTCCTCCGGGATGGTCGAGTGCTCCGCCGGGATGGTCGAGTGACTTGTGTGCTTGGGCCGAGTGGCTTGCCGATGAGGCTGTGTGACCAGGGGAGATGGCTGAGTGGGCCGAGTGCTCCTCCGGGATGGCTGAGTGGCCTACTTCTCGTGAACTTCATCTGTCTCTGAGACTTTTTAGGTGTTTCCTAGGGAAAGTTGAGTACCTTTTGGTAGGGCCTCTTAATGGTTGACCACTTCTTTTTTCACCCTTCCATTCATGGCCTTATATGGCCAATTGGGGAGTTTGTGTTTGATCTTTTTGTAGTGGTGATAAATGTATTTTTTTTGTTTTAGTTACTTTAGGATAGTATTCCTCACATATGTGCGTCTGATTTATGTATGTCTAATCCATATAGTTCTCTCTTCTGACTGAATGGTCTATCTGACTTAATAGTAGAGTCTTAATTCATTCAATAGGCATATCTTGCTTTAAGGGTCCTTTCAGATTGACTGACTGGTCATTTGTAATTTAATTGGTATAATAGTCTGTCTGTCTGAATAATACGAAATTTTTGCCTTGTATATCTTTGATGTTAGGTTCGTCTATCTCACTAATTGTTGACAACTTGTTTTTTCTTAATTCTGCCCTAATGAATGATTCGTCTGACTGATTGATAAGTCGCTTGGTGGTTCTTGCTTGTGTGTCTAGTTGAATGTTTTGAAAGCTAAGGTAGCTTCATTGGAGAATCGAATGATGGGCTGGAAGATGAGATCTAGTGTCGTGATATAATGGCAAGTGGATGGTAAGACTGATAGTTGGGATGTTTCCAAGTACATCGCAGACTTTGAGGAATTGGAGAAGATGATGGCTAAAGAGACGGCCCAGGCTGAAGAGTTAGCCACTTCTTTTGGCGTCATGACTACTCATGACCTAGTTGCTGATGACTGACTCCTCCTTTTGTTCAAGTTCTCTGTTGGGGGATGACTGAGTTTATCCCATCTTATGTATTTTTAGCTGTTGTATGGACTTTTTCTTATGTAGTATTGTAAACACGAGACTTTTTCTAATTTTTTTTTTTTTGTATCCTGACTGGTTGTAGCTTATGTTAGCGTTCTATAAGTTGTTGTATCGGATGTTGATTGGTTGTATGACTTATGGAGTATTAGTATCTTATTCCCCCCAATCTAAGTATAAAGTTACTTAGTCAATTTGTACTTAGATTTGTTATTGATATGTTCGTAGTATATGTAGAAAAAAATGGTTGTGATAGGGGGCTGCGCTCCGTGGAGCTGCCTACATACCATTTGCAGGGATCAAGCCCAAATGTAGTTCTGACACTTCCTGCATGACAGTGTTAGTATGTTGCTTGAATGAAGATCTCGTGAGATCATTGATGAAAGGAGACTAGATTGAGTTAAAAGTGATATTGTTTTAAGTGGATAGCATTCCAGTTGTTGTTGATTTCGCGTCCATCTTTAGTTTGTAGCTTGTATGCTCCATGTCCAACTACCTTTTTGATCAGGTAGGGACCTTCCCATGTCGGGGCGATCTTACCTGTTCCTGCTTCCTTAGTGTTCTGGAAGACTCTTCGTAGTACCCAATCTCATACTTTGAATGTCTGAATGTGGATTTCTTGTTGTAATGTCTAGCTATGCTTCGTTGATAGGCTGAGATTCTTAAGAGTGCTTTGTCCCTTCTTTCGTCGATGGTGTCGAGTTCATGGCAAATGTTTTCCCAATTTACTTCGTCTGTCGTTAGCTCATATCTGGCTGTCGGAACTTCACTCTCGGTAGGGATGACTGCCTCCATCCCGTAGGCTAATGAGAAAGGTGTTTCTCCCGTCGAAGTCCTGGTTGTGGTTCGGTAGGACCAAATGACTCCTGGTAACTCGTTAGCCCATCTTCCCTTAGCTTTTTCAAGGCGCTTCTTGATGTTGTTCATGATAGTCTTGTTGGATGACTCCGCTTGTCCATTTGCTTGGGGATACCTTTGTAGTGCACCAAAAAAAAAAATTTAGATTATTTAAATTTTGTGCTTTATTTGATTTAAATGTTAAGTGTGATGAATTGTTTTATTTAAGTGTTGTTATTATATTTAATTGTTTATTTGATTTATTTGATGGTTTGTTATTTTATTTAATTGTTAGAAATGTTTTGGTTAATTAATTTAATAAGTGATTAAATGTGTAACATGTTATCTTACTATTAGTGTTACATTTTATTTAAGTGTGACAAATGAGGTATTTATGTGAGCTATGGTGGAATGCACTAAGGTGCATGATAGATAGTAATGCACCCTAGTAATTTAGTGTGTGCTAGTGCATGGTAGCATGGTGCACATGTGTAGATTTTTCTACACATTTTAGGTTTCCTTATTTTAGATTTAATGGAGTTATTTATTTAAAAAAAAAAAGAATAAAAGAAAAGGGAAAGGAGGAGTGGGCGTGTGACCTAGTGGGAATGCAATATATCATTAAAATGGTAAAAAGGATCAAAAATTGAAGACTATAATCATTTGGGGATAGGCTTGATCATGTTTTATTCCTTGTATCTTTTTGAAATAAAGAAAAATCAAGGAAAATAAAAGAGAAATGGAAACTTACCTTAATTTGTTTGGGAGACTTTAGGAGAGGATTTGTCATAAAGGGACTAAGAAAGGAGAGAAGAGCCATTGCTCTTGTGTGTGTGTGTGGCTGCCGTGACCTAGAGAGAGAGAGAGAGAGAGAGAGAGAGAGGAAGAAAGAAAGAAAGGAAGAAGGAAGAAGAAAGTGAAGAGGAACCCCCTAGAGCTTGAACAAGGGTGCGGAGTTTGTGGTATTGATCTTTTGTGTTCTTGATTCTACAATCAAGAGAGGCTCGTTGAAAAGATTGTGAAATTCTTAGCTTGGACCTGAGGTAAGGAAGTTAGATAGATTTTATGATTTTATGCTATGAATGGTAAGACTGTTATATGAATGAACTGTTATGAAATTATGAATGCCTTAATGTGATGATATGTTGAATGTGATATGTGTATGGATGTTAGATACATCAAACAGAATGTGATGTTAGATACATCAAACAGAATGTGATGTTAGATACATCAAACAGATTTCGATGTCAGATACATCGTACGAGTTGCTAAGGACATTGAGACGTGACTCCTAGGGCGGACGCGCCGAGGTTATTCAAGGACCAGTGATCTCCTGTTTACCTCATAGGGTGACATGGACAACTAGCGTTCCATGCTCATCATGTATGCTGTATGTTGTGATATGATGATATGTCACATGTATGTTATGATATGTTGATATGTCACGTTTATGTTATGATATGATGATATGTCACATTTATGTTATGATATGCTGATATACTTATGTTATGATATGATGATATGTCACATTTATGTTATGATATGTTGATATGTCACATTTATGCTATGATATGTTGATATGACACATTTATGTTATGATAAGATGAAATGTTACGATTATGTTATGATAGACCATGATGTTTTAGATGAATGTTAGTGTTTGGTTGTTTGTTGTTTTTCTTACTTGCTTACTTGCTTGTACTTCCTTACTGGGCTTTTAGCTCACCCCCTTACTTTCCTTCCAGGTAGCAAATAGGTTTTCTCTATGGCACGCGTGGTGACGTGGGGAGTTCTTCATCATGGGGTGTATGGCGTGGGGCAATCCTATGGACGATAAAACGATCAACGTAGAACGCCATTTTTATTATGTTTTGTTTTTAAGAGACTTTTTCCTAAAATTATCAGTGGGACTCTGCTATTTAAATTATTTGGTTTTCTTGAACTTTGCATAAAAACCTATGTTTTATTTTAAACTTATGGCGCCAACTTGCATGATTTTAAATAAGTCCCCTGAGACTTTAGTAATGGACGGTATTCTTTTATAAGCTATGTTGTACAAATGTTTTGTAAGTACAAGTCTAGGGCGTTCTTTACAAATGGTATCAGAGACGGTCGTCCATGTTTTCCAAGGACCCCCCCCCCCCATACACGCTAAAGATGGGAAAATCTCACTTCACCGCGTCGTAAGTATTTGCTTATGTGTTATTACTTGTTTCTATTTTATTTAATGTTTCTATTTGTTAACTGCTGTAGTAAATATGCCTCCTGTATTAAGAACAACAAAGAAACAATTGATTAAGGAGATTCGTGCAATTCCTAAAGTTGAGCTTGACGAAGACTACTACGATTGGAAGGTAGCGGTCTTAAAGACGACGAAAGAGGTTTGCGAACGTATACAAAGAATGATGAATAAGAGAGGAGCCTTGCTTTGGCCCATAGAACAATACTGGGTAATGTGTGAGGCGTTGTCAATGTACCCAGAGGCTCTTTTACAGTTAAATCAGTCATGGAATAGCGTTGTGATAGATGACATGGAGTTTAGCACTATGGAGTTTACGATTCGCGACTTTCTGGTAAGTTACGAGCTAGATCATCAGGAGTTGGTATTAGTAATGACGGATGATGGCGAAATAGAGGAGCGCTTAGAATCTGTGTATGACGTGGACGAAGTACTGCGTGCTATACCGCGTCTGACCGCGAGGATGGAGATCAAAGGACACACATGCTTTGCGACACGATTGTTAATATAGACATAGGTTAGGGAGTTTACTCCACAACATTGTCTTGCGAGGTGATGTTGTTAACTAGATAGATACGTGGAGTAGTAGAGGAGCACACAAGGTCTGAAACTACGACCATCCCTGATGTTGAAGTGCCAACTGTTCAACCTGCAGCTCCAGCAGCGCCAACTGTGGACCTGGCTGCAGAGGTGGCAAGGCTAAGAGAAGAGTTGAGACTAAGAGATGAGGAGCTAGCGCAAGCTAGACAAGCACCACAGACATCTCAAACGCACCCTATACCCCAAGTACCAGTGGCACAACCGCAGTCGCCAGTACCACCACCTGCACCACAACCTGTAGCCTATGGGTTTGAACCAGTATATGAACGCTTCAGGAAACAAGCCCCACCGACGTTTGAGGGGAAAGCTGATCCAATGGTGGCAGAAGATTGGCTAAGGTCTGTCGAGGCTATTTTTGATCATATGGAGTTAGATGATCGCCAAAGGGTTTCCTGCGCAGCTTACCTACTTAAGATGGATGCACGTATTTGGTGGGACGTGACTAAACAGACCCATGACCCAAATACCATGACTTGGGCGCAGTTTGTCCAAGCATTTAGTAAGAAGTATTATAGTCCGGCGGTGCTAGCAACTAAGGTTGATGAATTTATAACCCTGGTTCAAGGGAGCCTTTCGGTCACCGACTATGCACAGAAGTTCGATCGATTGGCCAAGTTTGCCCCTGAAGTGGTGCCGACTGATACAATGCGAATTCAAAGGTTTGTAAAGGGACTCAAACCAATGATAGCAAGGGATGTTAGGATGACCAGCGCTGAGGTGGCCAGTTATGCAGAGATATTGGATAGAGCTCTTGAGGCTGAATATCTGGAGGATCGAATATGGAAGGATAATGCCGCTAGAAGAGAGAGCCACCGCAACAAGAAATTCCATGAGAACAACAAGAGAAAGGCTATCGAAGGGCAGAATAGTGGGGTTGACAAAAGGCCTAGACCTCCAGTCCCGAACAGCAGCAACCACAACTCTCAGAACCATAACAACCGCAATAACCGCTCCAATGACCGGAACCGTGGGAACCAACAGGGCAACCGAGTTGAGCATCCTACCTGCCCTAAATGCACAAGGAAACACCCAGGAGAGTGTCAGGCCGGTACTAACAAATGCTTCAAGTGCGGCCAGGCAGGACACTTGCGGAAGAATTGCCCACAATGGAAGGCGGGACAGAATACCAATAACAATCTGGTGCCAGCAAGAGTCTTCGCCTTAACTCAGAACGAAGCGGCCAATAGCAATACCGTGGTTACAGGTCAGCTCCCTATATCTGGTACAATGTGTAGAGTCTTAATTGATTCTGGAGCAACTCATTCCTATGTTTCTATGAATGTGATTGATAGACTGAATATGCCTTGTAAGATGTTTACACATAACTTTAGTACATTGTTGCCATCGGGAGATATGATGTTGTCAAATAAGTGGTTACCGTCAACACCTGTAACGGTAGAAGGTAGAGAGTGCCCAGCAGATCTCATAGAACTAAGTATCCCAGATTATGATGTTATACTAGGAATGGATTGGTTATCCAAGCATGGGGCTACTATAGACTGTCGAAAGAAGATCGTAGAGTTCAGGCCAAAGGAAGGAGAGGTTTTCTCCTTTAAAGGTGAAGTAGCAGGCCTTCGAACACCCATAATATCTGCACTGGAAGCACGGAATATGATGCATCATGGATGTTCGGCATTTCTTGCCAGTGTAGTGGATAAGACCAAGGAGTCAGAACTAAAGCCAGAAAATGTTCACATTGTTTGTGAGTTCCCGGAGGTGTTTCCCGAGGAATTACCAGGACTACCCCCAGACAGAGAGATCGAGTTTGTAATCGAGCTTGCACCTGAAACTGCACCGATATCTAAGGCACCCTATCGAATGGCGCCAGTAGAGTTAAAGGAACTTAAGAACCAACTACAGGAGTTGTTGGACAAAGGGTTCATAAGACCTAGCCATTCGCCATGGGGAGCACCAGTCCTATTTGTGAAGAAGAAGGACGGGAGTATGAGGATGTGCATTGATTATCGAGAGCTCAATAAGGTCACCATTAAGAATAAGTATCCTTTGCCTAGGATAGACGACCTTTTTGATCAACTACAAGGGGCTTCAGTGTTCTCAAAGATTGATCTGCGGTCTGGGTACCATCAGTTGAAAGTGAAAGAGGGAGACATACCGAAAACAGCCTTCAGAACTCGCTATGGACACTACGAATTCTTAGTGATGTCTTTTGGACTCACCAATGCCCCAGCAGCCTTTATGGATATGATGAATAGGGTATTTAAGGATTTCTTGGACAAGTTCGTAGTAGTGTTCATTGATGATATCCTCATTTACTCAAAGACCAAGGAGGAGCACGAAGAGCACTTGAGATTGACTCTAAACAGATTACGGGAACATCGGTTGTACGCCAAGTTCTCTAAATGCGAATTTTGGCTGGAACAGGTAACCTTCTTAGGGCATATAGTCTCCAAGGATGGGATTGCAGTAGACCCATCAAAGATCGAGGCCATTAGAGACTGGCCTCAGCCAAAGAATGCCTCAGAAGTTCGGAGTTTCTTAGGGTTGGCAGGTTATTATAGAAATTTTGTCGAGGGTTTTTCGAAGATCGCTACCCCGTTGACCAACTTAACCCGGAAACATCAGAAGTTCGCATGGACAGAAAAATGTGAAGAGAGTTTTCAGACCATGAAGGATAAGTTGATTTCCGTGCCTATCCTTTGTGTTCCCACTGAGGGCGGAAAATTTGTGGTATACTGTGATGCGTCAAAGAACGGTTTGGGATGCGTGTTGATGCAAGAAGGGAAGGTGGTAGCTTATGCTTCCAGACAACTCAAGGATTATGAGCAGCGGTATCCCACTCATGACCTTGAATTGGCAGCTGTAGTATTCGCACTCAAGATATGGAGACATCACCTGTACGGAGATAGGTGTGAGATATACACCGACCACAAAAGTCTGAAATACTTTTTCACACAAAAGGAACTAAACATGAGACAGTGGAGGTGGTTGGAATTAGTAAAGGATTACGATTGCGAGATTCTATACCACCCAGGCAAAGCAAACGTAGTTGCCGATGCTTTGAGCAAGCGGGGACATGGGAGTGTCTCAGCACTGCATGCGATAGAGATGCCTCTTCAGAAAGAGATCATAAATGCCAGGATTGAAATTGTGACAGGAAGTTTGGCAAACCTCACATTGCAATCCTCTTTACTAGAGCAAATCCGAGAAGGACAGAAATTGGATGAAGCCTTGGTGAAACAAGAGGCTTTGGTACAAGAAGGTGGTAACAGCGATTTCACGATGTCTGATGGTGGATTGCTAAGATTCAAGGGTAGGATTTGTGTACCTGACAGTGCTGAAATTAAGGAAAGTATCATGAAAGAAGCGCACACAACTCCTTATTCCTTGCACCCAGGATCCACGAAAATGTACCAAGACCTCAAGGCACTATATTGGTGGCATGGAATGAAGAGGGACATTGCTGAGTTTGTGGCTAGATGTTTGACATGCCAGTAAGTCAAAGCAGAACACCAGAGACCAGCAGGGTTGCTTCAACCGCTCTATATTCCTGAATGGAAATGGGAGGATATCACAATGGATTTTGTGGTAGGGTTGCCTAGAACTACCAAGCAGCATGACTCAGTGTGGGTGATAGTAGATAGACTCACTAAGTCCGCTCATTTTCTGCCAGTTAAGACCACATACTCGGCGGATCAATATGCTGACTTGTATGTTAGTGAAATAGTGAGACTTCATGGGGTGCCAAAGTCGATAATTTCTGATCGAGGGTCAGTTTTCACATCGAACTTTTGGAAAGGGCTACAGAGAGCTATGGGGTCAAGACTGAAGTTCAGCACTGCTTTTCATCCTCAGACTGATGGTCAGTCTGAGAGGACTATACAGATATTAGAAGACATGTTGAGGTGCTGTGCGTTGGACTTTGCAGAGTCTTGGAACCGATATCTGCCTTTAATGGAGTTCTCGTATAACAACAGTTACCAATCTACCATAGGGATGGCTCCCTATGAGATGCTTTATGGGCGTAAATGTAGATCTCCTTTGCACTGGGATGAAGTTGGGGAGAAACGGATTTTAGGGCCTGAAGCAGTTAGTGAGGCTAGTGAGGCGATTGAAAAGATACGCCAAAGGATGCTTACTGCGCAGAGTAGGCAAAAGAGCTACGCTGACCTCAAGAGGAGGGACATCGAGTTTGCTGTAGGCGAGTTTGTTTTCTTGAAAATCTCACCAATGAAAGGTGCGATGCGTTTTGGAAAGAAAGGGAAGTTAAGCCCTAGATATATCGGTCCATTTGAGATATTGGACAGGATAGGGCAGGTTGCGTACCGTTTGGCACTGCCCCCAGCATTAGCTGAAACGCATAACGTCTTTCACATCTCGATGTTGCGTAAGTATGTGTCAGACCCCTCTCATGTGTTGAGTTACGAGCCGTTACAGCTGAAGCAGGACTTGAGTTATGATGAACAGCCTGAGCGCATTTTAGAAAAGGGAATCAAGGAACTGAGATCCAAAAGGATTCCACTAGTCAAGGTCCTGTGGAAGAATAGTACGGAACGAGAAGCAACATGGGAGTTGGAGGATGACATTAAAGCAAGATACCCTGAGTTATTTGGTAAGAAAGAATTTCGGGACGAAATTCCTTTTAAGGAGGGTATATTGTAGTGCACCAAAAAAAAATTTTTAGATTATTTAAATTTTGTGCTTTATTTGATTTAAATGTTAAGTGTGATGAATTGTTTTATTTAAGTGTTGTTATTATATTTAATTGTTTATTTGATTTATTTGATGGTTTGTTATTTTATTTAATTGTTAGAAATGTTTTGGTTAATTAATTTAATAAGTGATTAAATGTGTAACATGTTATCTTACTATTAGTGTTACATTTTATTTAAGTGTGACAAATGAGGTATTTATGTGAGCTATGGTGGAATGCACTAAGGTGCATGATAGATAGTAATGCACCCTAGTAATTTAGTGTGTGCTAGTGCATGGTAGCATGGTGCACATGTGTAGATTTTTCTACACATTTTAGGTTTCCTTATTTTAGATTTAATGGAGTTATTTATTTAAAAAAAAAGAATAAAAGAAAAGGGAAAGGAGGAGTGGGCGTGTGACCTAGTGGGAATGCAATATATCATTAAAATGGTAAAAAGGATCAAAAATTGAAGACTATAATCATTTGGGGATAGGCTTGATCATGTTTTATTCCTTGTATCTTTTTGAAATAAAGAAAAATCAAGGAAAATAAAAGAGAAATGGAAACTTACCTTAATTTGTTTGGGAGACTTTATGAGAGGATTTGTCATAAAGGGACTAAGAAAGGAGAGAAGAGCCATTGCTCTTGTGTGTGTGTGTGGCTGCCGTGACCTAGAGAGAGAGAGAGAGAGAGAGAGAGAGAGGCGTGTAGAGAGAGAGAGAGAGAGAGGAAGAAAGAAAGAAAGGAAGAAGGAAGAAGAAAGTGAAGAGGAACCCCCTAGAGCTTGAACAAGGGTGCGGAGTTTGTGGTATTGATCTTTTGTGTTCTTGATTCTACAATCAAGAGAGGCTCGTTGAAAAGATTGTGAAATTCTTAGCTTGGACCTGAGGTAAGGAAGTTAGATAGATTTTATGATTTTATGCTATGAATGGTAAGACTGTTATATGAATGAACTGTTATGAAATTATGAATGCCTTAATGTGATGATATGTTGAATGTGATATGTGTATGGATGTTAGATACATCAAACAGAATGTGATGTTAGATACATCAAACAGAATGTGATGTTAGATACATCAAACAGATTTCGATGTCAGATACATCGTACGAGTTGCTAAGGACATTGAGACGTGACTCCTAGGGCGGACGCGCCGAGGTTATTCAAGGACCAGTGATCTCCTGTTTACCTCATAGGGTGACATGGACAACTAGCGTTCCATGCTCATCATGTATGCTGTATAATGTGATATGATGATATGTCACATGTATGTTATGATATGTTGATATGTCACGTTTATGTTATGATATGATGATATGTCACATTTATGTTATGATATGCTGATATACTTATGTTATGATATGATGATATGTCACATTTATGTTATGATATGTTGATATGTCACATTTATGCTATGATATGTTGATATGACACATTTATGTTATGATAAGATGAAATGTTACGATTATGTTATGATAGACCATGATGTTTTAGATGAATGTTAGTGTTTGGTTGTTTGTTGTTTTTCTTACTTGCTTACTTGCTTGTACTTCCTTACTGGGCTTTTAGCTCACCCCCTTACTTTCCTTCCAGGTAGCAAATAGGTTTTCTCTATGGCACGCGTGGTGACGTGGGGAGTTCTTCATCATGGGGTGTATGGCGTGGGGCAACCCTATGGACGATAAAACGATCAACGTAGAACGCCATTTTTATTATGTTTTTTTTTTAAGAGACTTTTTCCTAAAATTATCAGTGGGACTCTGTTATTTAAATTATTTGGTTTTCTTGAACTTTGCATAAAAACCTATGTTTTATTTTAAACTTATGGCGCCAACTTGCATGATTTTAAATAAGTCCCCTGAGACTTTAGTAATGGACGGTATTCTTTTATAAGCTATGTTGTACAAATGTTTTGTAAGTACTAGTCTAGGGCATTCTTTACAACCTTGGCGTGGAGAAGCTGAGCTTGATATACCAGAATCAACAGAAGTCTTGGAAGTCAAAACTAATGAATTGAAAGCCATTGTCCGTTATGATCTCTTTCAGTACTCCATACCTGCAGATTACATTCTTCCAAATGAAGCTCTTTACTTCTTTGTCTCTGACTTGGTGGAATGAGTCTACTTCGATCCACTTGCTGAAGTAGTCGGCTACGGCAAGCATGTACACCTTCTGTCTTGGTGCGGTTGGAAGCTTGCCTACTATGTTCATCCCCCATTTCATGAATGGCCAAGGGGATGCGATTGAGATGAGATGCTCCAGAGGTTGGTGGGATATTTGAGCAAACCGTTGGCATTCGTCGCATCGTCTTGCATAGTCAAAGGAATCAGCTAGCACAGTTGGCCAGTAGTAGCCTTGTGTTAGGGCACGGTGCACCAAGCTTCGTCCTCCAGAGTGGTTGCCACACTCTCCTTCATGCAACTCAGCCAGTACGTATTTGGCCTCTACAGGGTTAATGCATTTCATTTATGGACCAGAAAAAGGAACGTTTATAGAGTTTACCTCGTATAATAGTGAAGTGGGCTGATTGAGCCTTGACACGACGTGCTTCGTTCTTATCTTCGGGAAGTATGTCCTGCTCCAAGTACTCGACTATTGGAGTCATCCATGTTTGGTTGTTGGAGATGTCACTAACTTGCTCTTCTTCATCTTTCCAGACAGCTGGCCATTGGAGATATACTACAGGTATTGTCTTGGGGTCGGTTGTCTGGATGGAGGATCCTATGTTTGCTAATGCATCTGCATGATTGTTCTCCCTTTTTGGTACTTGGTTGATAGTGAACTCGTCGAAGACCGACTGCAACTTTTTAGTCTTGTTGAGGTAGGCTGTCATCTTGTTATCCCGGGCCTGATAGCTACCTTGCATTTGGTTGACTACCGATTGAGAATCACTGAAGACCACGATCTTTTTGACTCCCACGTCTTTTTCTAGTCCGAGTCCAGCTATCATTGCTTCGTATTCGGCTTCATTGTTGGTAGCTTTGAACCTGCATCAGACTGCTTGTTCGATTACGTCACCTTGGGGTGAAGTCAGGACAAGTCCTAGTCCACTTCCTCTAGTGTTACTTGAGTCGTCTACTTGCAACTTCAAGATTCTAGCTGACTGTCCCTCGGTTAAACAGCAAAGTTCTTTTTCTGCCTGCACATGCATGTTAGGTGTAAAATCTGCAATGAAGTCAGCTAATACCTGAGATTTTAGGGAAGTTCATAGCTTGTATGTTACTTCGTACTCGCTGAGATCTACCGCCCACTTGGTAAGTCTGCCTCACAGTTCCGGTTTATAGAGGATTGTTTTGAGTGAGAAGGTGACCAGGACCGTTATTGGATGGCACTGGAAGTATGGGGGTAGCATCCTTGTTGCGTGGATGAGTGCTAGTGCAAGCTTCTCCAACTAGCTATATCGAGTTTCAACATCGAGCAAGGCTTTGCTTACATAGTAGAGTGGAGATTCCTTGCCTTCCTCTTCTCGGTCTAAGACTGCGCTAACTGCGGTCTCGGATACTGCTAGGTAGATGAATAATGTCTCATTGTCTTTTGGCTTTGAGAGGAGAGGCGGGCTGGTCAGGTACTGTTTTAGTTGGGCTAGTGCCTCTTCACATTCAGTTGTCCACTCAAAGGTTTTTTATTTCCTTAATGTGTTAAAGAAGAGGTGACATCGTTCTGATGACTTTGAGATGAATAGGCTAAGTGCTGCGATGCGTCCAGTTAACTTCTGTACATCTTTTATGCACGTTGGGGAAGGAATCATTTGGATTGACTCTATCTGTGCTAGGTTAGCCTCAATTCCCCTTTGAGTTACTAGGTACTTAAGGAACTTTCCTGCAGTCACACCAAACTAACATTTAGTTGGATTCAGTTTCATGTTATATTTCCTAAGAATGTGAAAAGAATGTTTTAAATGGCTGACATGGTCCTCTGCAATGAGGGATTTGACGAGCATGTTGTCAATGTAGACTTCCATCGTCTTCCCCAGCAAGTCAACAAACATCATGTTGACTAATCTGTGGTAAGTTGCTCCTGGGTTCTTCAATCCGAATGGCATGACCTTGTAGCAGAATATGCCCAAGTTGGTCATGAAAGCTGTCTTTTCCTAGTCGTCTGGATGCATCGGGATCTGGTTGTATCCTGAGTATACATCCATGAAGCTTAGGAGTTCATGACCGGATGTGGCGTCTACCAGCATGTCTATGTGTGGTAATGGGAATGAGTCCTTTGGACACGCCTTGTTGAGGTCTGTGAAGTCGATGCAGACTCGCCATTTTCCATTCTTCTTCTTCACAATGACTACGTTGGCCAACCAGTCGGGATAATGCACTTCCCTCACGAACCCATTATCAATGAGCTTTTTAACTTCTTCGTTGATGGCTTTGTTCCTTTCAGGAGAAAATTTTCTTCTTTTTTTCTTCCTTGGTGGGTAGTCTGGATCAACCTACAATTTATGGACAATTACTTCGGAGTCAATTCCAGTCATGTCCGCATGGGACCAAGCAAAACAATCATATTAGATAGATAAAAAAACAATGAGTTTAGTTCTGATGTCAAGGTCCAATCGTGATCTGATTTGGACTTTGTGGTCTGGGAAGTCTGGATATATCTGAATTTCGTCCAACTCCTCCACGTCTGGTTGGTCCATCTGGGAGTCAGTCTGTCTGTCTTGTTGTAATTGCTATAACTGAGCGGGTTTGGCCTTCATAGTAGTCGAATAACATGCTCTTGAGTCTTTCTACTGGCCTTTGATTTCTTTTATTCCCCATTTAGGCGGGATCCTTAGGACTTGGTGGTATGTTGAAGGGACTGCCTCCATTTCATGTATCCATGGTCGTCCTAGTATCACGTTGTAAGCAGACGAAGAGTCTACTACCAGGAATCTTGTGTACAGATTGACTCATTTGGCATAGAAAGGTAGCTCGATCTCTCCTAGTCTGTTCTTTTGTTCTCCACTGAAACCGATGAGGATTGTAATCTTCTTTATGATCTTTGATTTATCTATCCTCATTTCCCTGAGAGCACTTAAAAGCAAAATGTTAGTTTAACTGCCATTATCAATAAGTATACGTTTAGTAAGACAAATAGCAATGTAAAGTGAAATAACAAGAGCATCGTGATGCGGGTTGAGGAGTCTAGTTGATTCTGTTGTTGAGAAACTGATGGTTTGAGCTGGTAGGTTGATGGTATTCTTCTCTGTCCCGTTGGATTCTCCCTTGATCCAGTTGGTCTGCCTGGCATGTCTTTTGGCAGCTGAATGGGTGACTCCGCTTACCTCAGAGCCACCAGTTATTACGTTCACTGTTCGTTCGTGAGTAGGCGGTTTCGGCGGGGTTACTTCTCTTCGGACGACTGACCTGTTTGCTTCCTGTTAAAATGTTCGTTTACCTTTGTCTGTGAGCAGGTCAGTCAGGTGACCACGCCTTAATAGGTTTGATACTTCGAGTTTTAAGGCAATGCACTCATCCGTTTGGTGACCGTGGTCATTGTGGAACTCACACCATTTTGTTTTTCTCACTGGTCAGATGGAGACCTCATCCTTTCCGGCCATTTCACTTTGTCTCCGAGTCCTTAGTACGCCAACGACTTCGAATGGTGAGATTGAAATATTGTATTCTGGTATCTTTGGTCCATCTCGGATACGTGTCTCAGACGACCGGTTGTACTCCCTCCTTCTGTTCTCTGATATGCTAGGATACGAGTATGGCTCGGATCGTCTATCACTCTACCGTCTGTCTGCCCTTGAGTCTCTTCGAGTGTCTTTTCTTGGAGAAAAGCGATAATAGTTAGCTTCATCCTCCTCCCATTTTATCTGTGGCCAGGCTTTGGCGAGAACATCTTCCATTGTCTTGCAAGGATACTTGGTAAGTTCTTTGTATAGGTCTGATTCATAGTGGAGTCCTTTGCGGAAGGCTGAGATAGCTGTGTCCTGATTACAATAGGTTATAGAGACCTTACCTTTGTTGAAGTGGCCTACGTACTCTCGTAAGGGCTCACCCCGTCGTTGAACTATGACGTAGAGGTCTTCTGCAGACTTTTCAAGTTTCCTGCTACTAGCAAACTGCTCAACAAAAGTGTATGTCAATTGTACAAAAGTAGAAATAGAATTATTAGGTAAATTAGTATACCACTGGAGGGTTGGTCCAATCAGACTAGAACCAACCCCTTACACATGCATGCTTCCCTCATGTCGCGTGGGATGGCAACGGTAAACATTCTCTGCCTGTATTGTGCGATGTGATCATTCGGGTCAGACGTTCCGTCAAACATCTTCATATTTGGGAAGTTGAACTTCTTTGGCATTTCCACTAATGCAATGTCGTCTACGAATGGAGAGTCTGCATAACCGCTTGCTGCACTCTTCTTAATTGGAGCCGGCATCCCAGGAATCCATTGGATGAGCGCCTCCATCTCAGCCAACTCGGAATCTTGGATTGGAAAGGAGCTTATGGTTGCTTGGCGGATTGGCTCGCTCATGAATGGGTGATTCAATCCGATTGTCTGCTGCTCAGGTATATTCTGACCAGCTCCAATGATGGTCTGGCTAGCTCCAACGGTAGGCTGACTAGCACTTGGAACCTGCTGCTGTCTGGGTCCAATGGCTGGCTAAGTAGCTCCTGGAATTTGTTGTTGTCCAGTTGCACCAGTTGGCTGGCTAACTCCTGGAATCTGTTGTGATCCGGGCGCAGATGAATGTCCATGTTCAGTCATGGTTACCTGTTCACCTGTATTGACAACGAAATTTTGAATGTTAGACATGGTGGGTGGAGTTTGATAATTCCTTACCGTGGGTGATGGAATTGTCTGACTCGGTCCATCACTATTACAGATATGAGTGAGGTCACCCAAAGGTTGCATAGGGATAACTTGGCCTCGGAAGCGAGATGGCTGAACCTCGGTGGCTTGAAAGGACATGGCCTCCATTCGTACGAGCAGGTCAGCATTCTCAGCTTTGAGTCTCCTCATTTTCTCGCGTTCTTCATTCATCTGGGCAGTAAGTGCAGCGAGTTGACTAGACAGATCAGGCGTCTCAGTCACGTCTGACATGGCTCTCAAGTGAACTCCTTGATCTCTTTGTCAATCGTCTGATTTCTAGGTCCCCACGGTGGGCGCCAAAGTGTAGATGTAATTTCCTACAATTGATTAGACGGGCACCAACAATCTGTCAAGAACAAAGAGAGAGACGAGAGTTCAATTGGGAGCACTGGTGAGGTGTTAGCCAAAGGGACTCCGACGCTCAAGTTAGTCAGGTTGTAACGAAAGATGATTGAAAGCAATAAAACTAAGATGTAAATAATGAAGTAGTAACGGATGGATGAGTAATGGTTGGAGTGACGGTGGCGATGACGGTGGAACTAAACGGCTGGGTCAAGTCCGGTGAGGTCAGATCAGACTGACTAATTAGACCTGCTTGACTAGATCGTCCAAAGAGAGAATAACCTCGTTTCAATAAGAAAGTAAAAAGAGAGTCAAGTGATTGTTCGATCCTCCCTTCTCAACCCCTGAGGGTCTTCTTTATAGTTGTTTTCTTCTTTCCGATCTCCCTTCGTCTATCTCACCCATCCGACTCATTAATTCTTAGTGGTTCCCTCCAATTTTTATGGGAGGAGGGGTGTGCATTTTGACTGCTTCAATGTCCCTGACTGACTAAATGCACCTGGACTCGGGTCTGGGTACCAGCTAGCTCGTTTTGGATGGCTAAGCCCATTTACATAGGTTTTGGGCCTTGCTTGCTTATTGGGCCTGGCAAGCTAGTCTGGCTGACTAGATGGGCTTTAATTGTAGACAATTTTTGTCCACTACAAGTTGAATTAATGAATATAAGTTTATAAATGTGAATTTATGAATATGAATAAGCTTGAATCTGAGTTTGTTTAAGTGAACTTGATCTTTTTAGTTTAATTTTTTAATGAAATTTTAAATAATTTTTTATTGAATTTTAATTATTTTTCTTTATATTTTTTTAAGAACTAATAAAAAAATAGACGTTAAATTTTTTTATATTAATTGTTTTGATAAAAAGGGGCATAATTTGGTAGTGCCCAAAGTACGGGAGGCAAAAATGTTAATTATTTTATGTCCCATCAGCATTTAAACGGCAAAACAGAATGGAAGCTAACAAAAGGACTATGTGTTTTGTAAATGATATAGTTCGGAGAGAAATTTTAAAACCCCGTATATTTTAGGGGGCATGATCTGTTAGTGTCATAAGTCGTGAGGAAAATGCTAATTATTCTAATTTAATAGCATTTTGATCATTTCTTTAAAAAAAAATTAATTAGTTTTAGAGGTATATTTCATTAATATTTAGACTATTTTGTTAAAGTTAAAAAAAAAAATTAAAATAAAAAATTTCCGTTATGTAGACACTTTTTATATAAAGAGATATCTATATATAATAATTCAATATAGTTATTAATATATTTAATTTAATATATACATCATATTCATATTTTTATAGATATAAATATATATTATAAAATCTGAAAAGCGGGTCCTCCATTGTGTGTATATACATGCATATATATATATATATAAATATCTACGTAATTTTTTTTAAATTTATGGGAAGGGCTCTCTTCTTAATAATTTATTACATATATATGAATGACTAATTATATATATATATGGAAAAATTGCATTTGATTCCTTATTCCATTTTGCTTTTGTTTTCTCATTTCTCTATACATTGAAAATTTGCATTTGATTTTATAATTGAGTCTACTGAAAATGATTTCTGGACCCTTCATGTTTTTACCTGTACAAGAATGAGAGACAATATATTATATAATGCTATATGTTGATAATGGAGAAGATAGTTTGGATGTTTTCATGTTCAGTATTAGTATATTTAGGCTAAAAGTCACCATACAATAACGGGTTACTTGTTTTCCAATTTTAGAGTTGTAACTAGTTAAGGTTGACATAAACACAATACTACAACTGGTTACCAGTTTTTCAATATTAATAGAGTATCCAGTTACAAAAAGTTGACATAAACACAACACAGTAACTGGTTACTAGTTTTTTCAATTTTAGAGTGTAACTGGTTACAAAACGTTGACATAAATACAATACTATAATTAGTTACGAGTATTTTTAAATTTTTTAAAGGGTAACCAGTTACAAAAGGTTGATATGAATACAATACTGTATCTGATAACCAGCTTTTCAATTTTAGAGTGTAACTGGTTACAAAAAGTTGACATAAATACAATACTATAATTAGTTTCGAGTTGTTTCGATTTTAGAGTGTAGCCTGTTACAAAAAGTTGATATAAATACAATACTGTAACTGGTTGCCAGTTTTTTCAATTAAATTTGAAAGTGTAACAGGTTACGAAATCTTGACATAAACACAATAATGTAACTGATTACCAGTTTTTCAATTTTAGAGTGTAACTAGTTACAAAATGTTGTTATAAATACAACACTATAATTAGTTTCGAGTATTTTCAATTTTAGAGTGTAACTTGTTACAAAAAGTTGACATAAATACAATAATGTAACTGGTTACTAGTTTTTCAATTTAATTTTGAAAGTGTAACAAGTTACAAAAACTTGACATAAACACAATAACTGGCTAGCAGTTTTTCCAATTTTATAATGTAACATGCTACACGAGGACCAGAATCTTTTGTATTAGGAGGCCATTTCATATTTCCTAGACAATAAAGGGAACCTGGATACTAGGAAACATGTAACCCTGATATGGTGGAAAATTAGGCCTTAAAAATACATATGCATATATACATATGTACACACAACTTTTGTCTTAATTCCAATAATTGATTAGGCTACAAATTTATGTTCTCCAAACAAAGAAAAAGAAGAAGAAGATAATTTAAAAGAAACTGAGAAAATTAGTACTATTGATTGAATTAAAGAAGATTCATAATAAAGTTGAAAATGTATATATAAATTCAATGCTTATTGTTTACAATGAATTTTGTTTTGGTAATTTAAACGTGAAGCCCACAAGCATCAGCAAAAAAATATTGGGAAAATTACATACAATACTAATTTTAGCTAAAAAAAATTACGATTATGTGGCCAAACATTTTTTTTCTTTCAATTTTACGGTTTTAAGGAAATTTTTACATTTTTACAGTTTTTTCTTTTTCCTTTTTTTGTGTTGTTTTTAGGTTTTTTTTCACATTGTTTTTAAGTTTTTTTTTTGTTGATGCTTAATTGGTCCAGTGAATTATTTTCAAGTTGTTTTTCTTAAAAACCGTATTTTTCATAATTATGAAACTTAAAAGTTATATTTTTGAAAACTTGAGTACGTATTTTTTTAAAAAATAAATAGGAACGGTAAAAAAGTAAAATAAAAAAGAAAAAAGAAAAAAAATGTGTATTTAAGAAAAAAATCTCAAAAATATAAGATCATTTAGAGAGTGATTGGTTTATGATTTGAAAACAAAATATTGAATTGTTAATTTTGTTTGAAAATACTGATTTGAAAATAATATTTTAACATTTAAAATACTTGAGTTGTTTGTAGTTTTGCAATTAAAATGGAGGTGGGTTCCATTTGTTTTAGACATTTGTAGAAAACAATATTTTATCGTTTTTCACTTCTACATATAAAAACTATCTCATTTTCAAAAACTAGTTTTGAGTTTGTTTTAGAAAATCACATATCAATTAAATATCATGTGGGCCTATTTATATTATAAGTATTCAAAAACTTAAATCCTATTTGAATTCTTAACCAATCACACGCTTAAGTATTCCGGTTCAAATCTAGCAACTAAAGCACATGAATATGAAATAAAATGCCCAGGGAAAAGAAAATCACGTATGATCACAATTAAACATTTTTAAGAAGAAAACTCATGAAAATAATAAAATTAAACCTGATTCTTGCTTGCTAATAATATGCCATGAAGCTTCAGCATATAAGGTATTAGGTAAAACCATTAAAAAAAGAGCCTCCCAAAAATGCACTACCCCAGCCAATTATTCATTT
The DNA here is from genome assembly GCF_963169125.1 of Humulus lupulus. Taxonomy (NCBI): domain Eukaryota; kingdom Viridiplantae; phylum Streptophyta; class Magnoliopsida; order Rosales; family Cannabaceae; genus Humulus; species Humulus lupulus. The sequence continues at coordinate 15,972,795 of NC_084801.1, read as the reverse complement.
CATTATATATATATATACTATTTACAAACAATATGCAATCTACATTTGCTTAATTCTATTTATAAAATCTATTAATTATTTTTATTAAATTTATATCATTATCATATAAATTTTAAATAAATAAGCAATATTATATATAAAAGAATAACATAAATAGTAGTGATAATCCAATCCGATCCAACGTTTTTGCTCTAACTAATCCAATCCAATTGAAGGATGGATGTTGAAAATGAGCATCCAATCCAATCCAATTTAGCTTCAAAATCCAATCCAATTATAATTGAATTAGATCGGTTTCTTAAATCAATTTTTGTTATCTCTTAACTTGAATTTTAATATTAAAAAGATTAACAAACAAAAAATTATAAAAAAAATCATACAAAAATCTAACGATATTTAATAATAATACTACATTAAGACCTTAAAATTACCACATTAAGTCTTTAACATGATGCATTTACAACTGATATATTAAGTTTACAACAATGCCATTAAAATTTAAAACTAATAAGTCTCAAATCAATAACTAAAGTACTAATATATCATGAAAACAACAACATAAATATCTTCAAAGTGCTAACATAGCATCAAAACAACAACAATAATGACATATACTAAATGACAACCAATATAAACTAACATAAATAAATATATTTATATTAAATATAATATATATTTTGATAAAGGTTGGATTTGATCGGTTCCTAGTTGGATTTTCATAGTGCCATCCAACAACCGATCCAACCCAATTAACATTCAACTTTTCAAATTCAATCCAATTGTAATTGGATATCAATTTTTTTGTAATTAGATTGGTTTGGGGTAATTGAATTGGTTTGGATCCTAAGCATCCCTACACATAAACATATTAAATGAAAAATTAAATCAAAACATTGTTTATGATTTTTTTTAAAAATATATATAATATGATAGTCTTTTTAAACATAAATGATATTTTTTTTAATAAAAATTAAGATTATGTGTAATATATTATTATCATGATATTGTATAACATTTAAATTTATAGTAATATAAGTATTAAATTTCTAGTCTTGTATTAAATATTATTATAATAATTGAATTCATAATAATATAAAATATTAGGATTATATAATATTATCATAATAGTATTTTATATTATTTAAATTTGTATTAAAATAATTATTAAATATGTATTCTTGTATTATATATTATTATAATAATAATATTTTATAATATTTGAATTTGAATTTATATTAATATAATTATGATATATGTAGTCTTATATTTAATATTATTATAATAATGATATTTTATAATATTTTAATTTGGCATTTCAAATATTATAAAATGATTTAGGGTTTTAGAAGTTAAGCGTCTATTGGAACGCTTGCTGATTTGATGGGTTAAATGCTTTAACGGTGGGTTTTATAGGGTCACTGGCATGACTTTAATTGTTCTAGGTTTGTGATGGTGGTCAAATTGGTAGATAGAAAGTTAGTTTGAATAATGTGCTAAAAAACAAAGTCAGTGGCTGTAGGGAATGTGCTGATGAAACTCTAAGGAGTAGAAGATTGAAAAGAAGAAGGATGAAGAAGGCATCTTATGCAGCAGATGTTCAGCCAAAGACTCCTCCTCAAGTTGAAGAACTTTAGCTAGAACCCGGACCAGAAACTCAACTAGAAAATTATACCCAGCCACAAACTGAAATTGAACCTCAAACACAACCTTACACACAAACTCAAACTGAAGTTGAACCACAGCCGACACACAAACTGAGACAGTCCCAGATGTTGACTTTGAATTGCATGAAGAGGAGTATATGGGCAACCTGAACGTGAGGTAAGAGTATGTCCCAACATATCCAAGCAATTGTTGGGGGAGTGTTACAGAGCTATGTGTTGAGACAGAAAATGGTGATGATGCTGATGGAATTTAATCGGATGATGATTTGGCAAGTGCACAAAATGATGACTCTAGGTTGGCCAAGGAAGAAACAAAAGAAAGATACTGATGAACCACCCCCTCCAACAACAACTAAGATAAAAAAAAAAAAAAAAACAGGTCAAGTTGTCCATTGTAGCAATTGTAAGCAACCAGGACAATTCAGGACAACTTGCACAAATGCAGCAGCTCCTGAGGTATTGAATTAGTAAATTTAGTGCCAAAATTAATTGAAAATACTTGTTGGCTGCAATTAACACTTAACATAATTCATTTTGCTTTTTTAGGTGGAGAAGGAAAAAGGAGGCCGCCCACCAAGCGAGAACCCTACTCAAGAAACATTGAAGAGGAGGAAAAGAAAAGAGAAACAACAAGCAAGGGAAAGTGCAAATGCACCAAATGTTGCAGGGCCTAGTGTTTAAGATTACTACAATCTTTTGATGTAAATGCTTAGACATTTTTTTTTTGGGAAAAAAGGGAAACTAGGTATATGTTGGACATGTATTGCATTTGATGTAAAGGCTAAGACTTTTTTTTTGGAAACAAAGGGCAACTAGTTAAATGTTAGACTTATTGCCTTTCTAATGTCAATTTTTTAGATGTGGTTGTTGGTATTAAAAGTGTAAATGAGACATCCGCAGCGAAATGGGTATTTAAAAAAAAATTATTAATACCAACCAGGATCATACAAATATAGATATATTAAATCACATACAAGTAGATTAGATATTACCTTTTGAAGCATATCAAGTATCCGCGAATCTTTTTGTATAAATCAACGATCTTCTAATCCAGATTCTAAAAGCTAACACCTTGATCTTCCAGACCAATCATCAAACACACAAGGACGTCTGTGGGCACGTAGGATTCAAAAGGTTGATTTAGGAGTCTCTAGATGTACTCAACACATGAGATCTAGAGATGTTAGATTGAGAGAAGATGTATTGAATAGTTTTTCAGGTTTAGAAAAACTATCGATTTCTTTTCAGAGAGAAAATCTTAGTCTATGAAAACCACTTCTTTTTTTTTTAAAAAGTATCGCTTCTTTTCAGGTTTATAAAGATAATTAACTAATTTCATTAATCTTGATTTTATTTAAATTAAAATTGATCAATTATAACCTATTTAATTTAAATCATATTTAAAAAGATAATTAAATAAACAAATGATTTGAAATTCAAAATTAAAATCCAATGGATAGGAAATCCATGTGTGTAGCACCACACTCACTGTACAGTGAGTGTGTCGCCCCACATATTAGGGCTATCCTTAATTTTCTCATTTGTTTATTTAATCAATATTTAAGACAATATATTTATCCTAAAGTAAATATCAGTTAATTCAAAACTAACTTTATCTTAAAATATCAGTTTTAAATAAATATCTTATTCTAAATAAGATAATTATTAATCTCTCTTTTTATATTAATCTAAACATGATTAATATTTATTTTAACCTATAGTTTTTCAAAATAAAATCTATGTAGTTAAATAATTAATTAAATCATAATTAATAAATTGCCCATAATTATGACATAATTATTTCCTTGCCCTGAAAAATTAATTCATTTGCAATTAAGTCCTTCTCTCTACAAATCATTCTTTTGACATCCTTATTTTTGACAGTGTAGGACAGAGGTGATCTGGGGACCATGTACCTATAACACGAAGCTCCAATAAACCAGATTATTAATTAAACTCTTTAATCTAATAATCTTATTTATTAATTCCATGATTACTCCACTATACATATGGAATTGCACTCTAAGCATTTATATAATTATATTTACAAAGTTTTCTCTTGTAGTCCATTTATATAATCATTAAATGTAGTTCTATCCTCCATTTATTGGTTCTTTAATTAAAGCTGGTCAAGATTACCATTTTACCCTTCTAATTATCGCTTGATCCTTAAGTACCATTAATTCACTAGCGAAGAATTTTTCTATAATCAAATTATAGATTTGAGCTCAATAACTATTTAGTTCCTGAATTAATCCTTAAGGGAACAAATATTCGATCCATTAGGAAAGTATGAATTCCATTATTATAAATCATGTTCCCAACCTTTCATGATATTGAATCTCCAAAACAAAAGTCATTAGTCTCATTATACTAAGAAACATTAATGAGTGAATCAAAAGATCCAATAAATACAAACAGAAGTTCATAAATACTCAAGATTTAGACTGGTCTGCAAATGATCATTTATTATGATAAGAATTAAATTCTCATCGGCCCTGTTATATATAATCTCTATTATATACAATATCTTTACTAAGATGTCTATCCATATCAGTAATATGAATCTAGATCATTTGCATCCTGTATGCTTAGTAAACCGCACTAGTAACTATTCATTAAAGATTACATACTTTAATATGTTACTAACTATTTTATTCATTATATATGATCTTAATTCTCTCGTACTAATACAAGATCATATTCTCATGAATGAATAAGAAATTTTCTTGATATTATTATATAATTAATTCAAACAATAATTATAACATTCAAATATAATAAAATTGTACTTTTATTTAAATTAATAAAATATTTTTAGATGCTTTTAGGGCATTAATCCTAACAATATCCCACTTGCCCTCAAAGCAAGTGAGGCATCTCCCTTAATCCCATGTTGCATACATGACCCATAAATGACTTTTCAGGAGGTGTCTTAGTAAATGGGTTTGTCAGGTTCTGTTGTGACGCTATCTTCATAACAATCACATCACCTATGTGCACAATCTCTCTAACCTGATGGTATTTCCTTTCAATGAGCTTTCCTCTCTTGTGGCTTCTAGTGTAGCGTCCCAAATTTGCTAATAAGGCTTGGGGTCTTGATTAGTGTGTCTGGAGGGCAATAAGTGATTTATTATATGAATATGTGAATTTTACGAGTATGTGATTAGAAATGCATGTTTAGGTGAATTAAATATGCATGTGGGCCTCGTGAGGTTATTAGGGGCATGTTTATAATTTTAGCCCGCTGAGGGCCATAAATGTAATGTTTGTGATATATTTGTGTTGCACGATCCGAGACAGACCTATGGAGCGGTTTAGCTAGAAAGTCACAACGGGGTCGAATACCCGACTTGGGGTAGGTCGAGGGGTATTTCGGGTATTAGACATTTTATGGGGTTATCGGGTAATGAAAATAAATATTTAGAGATATATTTGAAGTTAGAACGTTTAGGAGGGAATATCAGAGAAATTTACCATTTTGCCCTCGGGGACGTTTTTGGTACCCCGAGCCTTGGAAGTAACTTAAGTGACTTAGGATAAGTAAAATAAAACCAAGGAAGCATTTAGAATCTTAGAGAACCGGCCCTCTCACTATCTTGGAGTTCTCTCTCTTTGGAAGCTTGGAGACTTTGACCTATTAGAGAATTTGGGCTTGCTTTTAAGGGAATTGAAGCTAGCTGTGATTAAGGATTAGCTCAGGGCAAAGTTATCAGTTGAGGTAAGGATTCTAGGACCTAATTATCTAAATTATGTTGAGTTTCTGCTGGTGTTTCAAGATTATGCATGTGAGTTAGGTAGTGAATCACTCTTGAGTTTCTAGTTGAGGTTTGGGGTTAATTCTTGTTAGGTTTTGTTGCTGAGACTATAGTAGAGCTACTGTGGTGATTAAGTTTGGTTGTTGGAATGATTTTGGGGTAAATTGGCTTGGATTTGGTGGAGAAAATGGAGGATTTTATGGGTTCAAGGGTCGGGTCGTGGCATTGTTCTTGCTGAGCCGCAGCCCTCTAGAACATTTAGGTGCCCAAGAAGAAGGGTGGGCCGAGGCACACCATAGATTGGGCCGCGACGCACATGGGTTGTTTTCGGGGGTTGGTTTTTGGTTGAGGCAGGCCGTGGCATGGGATCTTGGGGCTGCGACGCTTTGTGAGTTTTTGGACTCCAAGGAGGTTTTAGGCTCGGGAATCCAAAAGTTAAGGCTCAGGATGGATTTTATCACCCGGATTGATAGAATTCAAGGTCCCGAAGACTAGAATTGTAACCCAAAGTTATTTAATGGATTAGAACTTGAAGGATGGATGTTGTTAACACGTTGTGACTAGGTTTTCAGCGAGGCTCGGACTAGGGGACAATGCTCGGGACATCAATGCTTGGAAAGCTCGGGACACAGGTAAGAAAACTGTTGTACCCGTAGAGCAGGACGAGGCCCTATAGTTTGTGTTGCAGGGAACGACCCTATATGATTGTGTTGTAGGGCATAGCCCCATTGATTATGTTTATACGTGTTTAAGTATTTGACTAATTATGCTAAGTGTGCACATTTGTGAATGAACGGCAAGGGCTGGGAATGGCGAAAGCCGAGAACGGCAAGGGCCAGGAATGGCGAAAGCCGAGAACGGCAACGGTCGGGAATGGCGAAGGCCGAGAACGGCAATGCCAAGTACAGCAAGGGGTCGGGAGCAGTGTTAAGCACGCGGAGTGCGAGTTGCCAGGGTGAGACCCTATTGGATACCTAGGATATCCTCACGGTGTAGACCACGAACCCAGGGCCTGGTAAAGCGCCTGTGATGGCATGGTCGTTATGTGTTTAGCCTGATGACGGTTTTGTTATGTGCTGAATGATAGATATGCATATGTTATTTGCTTGTGTGGAGTTTTCTTGCTGGGCTTCAGCTCACAGGTGCTCAATGGTGCAGGTAAGGGCAAGGGGAAGGTCAACCAACCATGAGTACGGAGAGCGTGAAGCGACGTGTACATGTTTGGCCTGCCTGGCTGCCACGGCCGGGGGTATTTTTGGGAGATGGTTGTATTAAACCTAGTTTTTTCGTTTAGTCGACTTTAATCATATTTTTGAGTTGTAAATATTTCTAAACAATATTTTGGGATCCCAAATGTTAAACGTTTTAAAATTTTTAATGAATGTCTGCATCTTTCAAATTATATGACTTTTATTACAGTTTAGCTACACTTTTGACCTAAACCCTCGATTAGCGAGTTAATTGCACGTTTTAAACTCACTTAGTAATGGCTCTAAGGAAGTAGGGTGTTACAACTTGGTATCAGAGCGAACCAAGGTTTATGGTTCCTGGAGATTGACCAAACATGTACGCTTACTGTCAGTGACAAGCTCGACTCAGAGTTGGTTGGTAATGATTGAATTATATGCTTAATTATGTGCTTAAATGCCATGTTTGCCTGCTTATTTTATATAGAGCATGATGAATGAGTTAACATATGCATGATGCCAAGGCATGGCCCCCCTTGAGTGTTGAATGCTATTTGTGTTTGTGGATTGCTGGCTGATGTGAATTGGGAGGTGGTTTTGGATGTTGTTATCATGCTTGATGAGCGGCATCGTTGATTGCAGGCATATTGTTGAGATGCCTCAACAATCATCGAGACTCCACGGCAGTAGGGCCGAGGATGACAACCAGGGTCAGGACCCTCCACCTGCCCCACAGAATTGGCAACAGATGTTTGCTGAAATGGAAGATAGATTGCATCGAACAGAGGAATAACTTCGACAGCTGAGGCAGCAGGCCCCTCCTCAGGCTACTAGGTTGCCAATTCAGCAAGCTGTGGCATTAGTGCCAGTTCAACCTGTTGTGGAGAACAGGTGGGAACCTTTGTATGGAAGGTTCAGGAAGCAGCATCCTCCCACCTTCGAGGGTAGACCAGACCCACTACGGGCAGAGCAGTGGATGAATATGATTTCCTCCATCTTGGATTTTATGAGGGTGGTAGGGAGCGAGAGGGTAGCTTGTGCCAGCTACATGTTCAGAGAGGATCCTCGCATCTGATGGGATGTAGTGACTCAGAGAAGGATTGTTGCAGTTATGACTTGGAAAGAGTTCATAAACATCTTTAATGAGAAATACTATAGTGTTGCAGTCCGAGCTGCGAAGGTTGACGAGTTCATCAATTTGACTCAGAATCGGTTGATAGTTTGCACCGAATTTGGTGCCAACTGATGCGGCAAGAAGGGATAGGTTTGTACGGGGGTTGAATGTTATGATCGTCCGGGATGTGAAGATTACTTTGGATCCAGAGACTGCTACATATGCCCAGATAGTGGACAAGGCCCTTACAGCCGAGGGGGCCGAAGATCAGATTTGGAGAGAAGGCGCTGCTAAGCGCAATTCCAGGAGGACGATGCCTCCTTTTACTAGATCCAGTCTGGGTAGTGGCCCCAGTGAACAAAAGAGAAAGACCTCAGATTCTTTTGTTCCTCCTAGCTCGGATAGGGAGGGCACGGGGTGCTTTTAGCGGCCGTCAGAGCGGAGGTGACAACTGGAGGAGTTTTCCAGTGTGTCCTCGGTGCAGACGTCGTCATCAGGGAGAGTGCAGGATCAGGGCCTGCTTTACTTGTGGAAGTATCAATCATTTGAAGAAGGACTGCCCACAGGCCAGGAAAGAGGAGCCAAAGCAAAGCGACAGTCTCACTCCTGCCAGAGTATTCACCTTGACTCAGACTGAAGAGGAGGCTAGCCACTCGGTCGTGACAGGTCAAATTTCTAGTGTTGGTTCTTCTTATACTGCATTGATTGATTCAAGAGCTACTTATTCATTTGTGTCTGCTAGAGTGATAGATCAGCTGTGTAGACCTAGTGTTTTGTATGCTAGGGGTTTTCAGACTTTGTTGCCAACTGGGGAACTATTAGTCTCTAGGAGATGGATTAGAGCATTGCCAGTAGAGATAGACGGTAGGGAATTGTCTATGGATCTGATTGAGCTGGTGATGGACGACTTCGATATGATTCTAGGGATGGATTGGTTATCGAAGTATGGGGCGACGATTGACAGCAAGTGCAGGATGGTGACTTTTGAACCAGAAGGGGAGGTACCCTTTGTATTTGTGGGGATAGTCAGTGGACTGCGGGTACCCATGATTTCAGCACTGAAGGCTAAAGACCTGATTCAGGAAAGTTGCATAGGATTCCTAGCGAACATTGTGAACACCTCTAGAGTTGTGTCGGTTGGGCCGGGTGAGACTAGATTAGTATGTGAGTTTCTAGATTTATTTCCAGCCGATTTGCCAGGGTTTTCACCACAACGGGAGATCGAGTTTGTTATAGAGTTGGCGCTAGGGGCGGAGCCAGTATCCAGGACACCTTACAGAATGGCTCTAGCAGAGCTGAAGGAATTGAAGATTTAATTGCAGGAGTTACTGGATTTGGGGTTCATCAGACCGAGTTTCTCGCCATGGGGTGCTCCAGTGTTGTTCATTAAGAAGAAGGATGGATCTCTTAGGATGTGTATTGATTACAGGGAGTTGAACAAGTTGACCATCAAGAACAAGTACCCACTCTAGGATCGACGATTTATTTGACTAGCTATAAGGAAATACAATGTTTTCTAAGATTGATCTCTGATCAGGTTACCATCAGTTAAGGATCAAAGAAGACATACCAAAGACTATTTTCCGCACAAGATATGAACATTATGAATTCATGGTTATGACCTTGGGATTAACCAATGCCCCAGCAGCTTTTATGGACATGATGAATAGGGTTTTGATGGACTATTTGGACAAGTTCGTGATTGTATTTATTGATGACAAACTGGTATACTCTCAGTCAGAGACAGAGCATGAGCATCATCTACGTTTGGTATTGCAGCGATTGAGAGAGCATAGGTTATATGCTAAGTTCACTAAGTGTGAGTTTTGGCTACCACAAGTCACGTTTCTGGGCCATATTGTCAGTAAGGAGGGGATTCTGGTTGACCCAAGTAAGATTGAGGCAGTGAGGGATTGGCCTAGACTGACCAGTGTTCCTGAAGTTAGGAGTTTTCTGGGATTGGCTGGGTATTATCGACGGTTCATTGAGGGATTCTCCAGGATAGCCACACCGTTGAGTGAATTGACGAGGAAGAAGACTAAGTATGTGTAGGCAGACAGGTGTGAGAACAGTTTCAAGGAATTGAAGCGGCGACTGATCACCGCTCCAGTATTGAGTCTGCCGACAGATAATGAGAAGTTTGTGGTTTACTGTGACGCTTCCAGACAGGGTTTAGGGTGTGTGCTGATGCAAGCCAAAAAGGTGATAGCCTACGCATCAAGACAATTAAAGGAGTATGAGCAAAGATATCCCACACATGATCTGGAGTTGGCAGCGGTGGTATTTGCACTTAAGGTTTGGAGATACTACTTGAATGGTGTGAGATATACACCGACCATAAGAGTTTGAAGTACTTCTTTACTCAGAAGGATCTGTATATGCGCCAGAGACAGTGGATGGAATTGGTAAAGGATTATGATTGTGATATCCTATACCATCCTGGGAAGGCTAATGTAGTGGCTGATGCATTAAGTCGGAAGAGCCCGGGACAAGTGTTCAGTTCGAGGCAGATATCTGATAAGTTAGCTGAGGAGATGACTAGAGCGGGTATAGAGTTGGTGGTTGGTCGGTTAGGAAACATCACTCTTCAATCTACACTCATTGAGAGGATCAAGGAGGCACAGGGGAAGGATTCCCAGTTAAGATGGCACAGATACAATGTGTTAGTTGGAGTGGCTAAGGACTTTTCTATCTCGGAGATGGGATTACTGAAGTACAAGGGCCGGATCTGTGTTCCGATGGATTCTGATATCCAGCGAGAGATCTTGGATGAATCGCATACCACTCCCTATTCCTTACATCCAGGTACGACGAAGATGTACCAAGATTTGAGAGCCTTGTATTGGTGGTCAGGAATGAAGAGGGACGTGGTGGATTATGTGGCCAAGTGCTTAACTTGTCAGCAGGTAAAGGCTGAACATCAGAGGCCAGCCGGATTATTGCAGCCTCTAGGGATTCCAGAGTGGAAGTGGGAGGATATCACCATGGACTTCGTGGTTGGTTTTCTGAAGACCGTGGGACAGCATGATTCAGTATGGGTGATCGTGGATAGGTATACCAAGTCTACTCACTTTTTACCTATTAGGAAGACTTATACTGTGGAGCAGTATGTTGAGTTGTATGTGAAGGAGATTGTTCGATTTCATGGGGCTCTGAGGTCGATAGTATCCGACAGAGACCCAACCTTCACCTCCAAGTTTTGGGAGAGTCTGCAGAAGGCTATAGGCACGCAATTGCGGTTTAGTACCGCATATCATCCTCAGACAGATGGACAGTCTGAGAGGATGATTCAGATACTGGAAGATATGATGCGAGCCTGTGTGCTAGATTTTGGGGGATCGTGAAGTAGGTATCTCCCTCTGATTGAGTTTTCATACATTAATAGTTATCAGGCGACTATCGAAGTGGCTCCGTGTGAGATACTATATGGGAGGAAGTGCAGATCACCTATCCATTCGGATGAGACGGGTGAGAGGAGGTACTTAGGTCCCGAGATGGTTCAGAGGACCAATGAGGCAATTGAAAATATTAGAGCTCGAATGCTCGCCTCCCAGAGTCGCCAGAAGAGTTACTCGGACTTGAGACGCAGGAGCGTAGATTTTCAGGTCGGTGACCATGTGTTCCTTAGGGTTTCATCTTTGATAGGAGTGAAACGGTTCGGTGTTTGGGGCAAGCTAAGCCCTAGGTTTGTTGGCCCCTTTGAGATTCTAGAACGGGTTGGAGAGGTAGCTTATAGGTTGGCGATGCCTCCAGCTCTATCAGGGATTCATGATGTTTTTCACGTGTCCATGCTCCGGAAGTATGTGTCAAATTCAACACATGTATTAAGTTATGAGAACTTGGAGCTAGACCATGATTTTTCATATGAGGAGAATTCGATTCAGATTCTCGACCAAAAGGATAAAGTCTTGCGGAGCAAGGCCATCACCTTGGTGAAAGTGTTGTGGAGGAACAACAAGATTGAGGAGGTGACGTGGGAACTTGAATCAGCTATGCGGGAGCGGTATCCCGAGTTGTTCAGGTAATTTTGAGGATGAAATTTCTGTAAGGAGGGGATAGTTGTAGCGTCCCAAATTTGCTAATAAGGCTTGGGGCCTTGATTAGTGTGCCTGGAGGGCTATAAGTGATTTATCATATGAATATGTGAATTTGATGAGCATATGATTAGAAATGCATGTTTAGGTGAATTGAATATGCATGTGGGCTCCGTGTGGTTATTAGGGGCATGTTTGTCATTTTAGCCCACTGAGGGCCATAAATGTAATATTTGTGATATATTCGTGTTGCACGATCCGAGACAGTCCTAGGGAGTGGTTTAGCTAGAAAGTCACAATGGGGTCGAATACCCGACTCGGGGCAGGTCGAGGGGTATTTCGGGTATTAGACATTTTATGGGGTTATTGGGTAATGAAAATAAATATTTGGAGATATATTTGAAGTTAGAACGTTTAGGAGGGAATATCGGGGAAATTTACCATTTCGCCCTCAGGGACGTTTTTGGTACCCCGAGCCTTGGAAGTAACTTAAGTGACTTAGGATAAGTAAAATAAAACCAAGAAAGCATTCAGAATCTTAGAGAACAGACTCTCTCACTATCTTGGAGTTCTCTCTCTTTGGAAGCTTGGAGACTTTGACCTATTAGAGAATTTGGGCTTGCTTTCAAGGGAATTGAAGCTAGCATTGATTGAGGACTAGCTCAAGGCAAAGTTATCAGTTGAGGTAAGGATTCTAGCACTTAATTATCTGAATTATGTTGAGTTTCTGCTAATGTTTCAAGGTTATGCATGTGAGCTAGGTAGTGAATCACTCTTGAGTTTCTAGATGAGGTTTGGGGTTAATTCTTGTTAGGTTTTGTTGCTGAGACTATAGTAGAGCTAATGTGGTGATTAAGTTGGGTTGTTGGAATGATTTTAGGGTAAATTGGCTTGGATTTGATGAAGAAAATGGAGGATTTTCTGGGTTTGAAGGGTCGGGGCGCGGCATTGTTCTTGCTTAGTCGCGGTCCTCTAGAACATTTAGGTGGCCAGGAAGAATGGCGGGCCGCGGCACACCATAGATTGGGCCACGGCGCACATGGGTTGTTTTTGGGGGTTGGTTTCTGGTTGAGGCGGACCACAACATGGGATCTTGGGACCGCGGCGCTTAGTGAGTTTTTGGACTCCAAGGAGGTTTTATGCTCGGGAATCCATAAGTTAAGGCTTGGGATGGATTTTATCACTCGGATTGATAGAATTCAAGGTCCCTGAGACTAGAATTGTAACCCAAAGTTATTGAATGGATTAGAACTTGATGGATGGATGTTGTTGACACGTTGTGACTAGGTTTTCAGCGAGGCTGGGACAAGGGGACTATGCTCGGGACATCAGTGCTTGGAAAGCTTGGGACACAGGTAAGAAATTTATTATACCCGTAGAGTAGGTCGAGGCCCTATAGTTTGTGTTGCAGGGCACGACCCTATATGATTGTGTTGTAGGGCATAGCCCCATTGATTATGTTTATACGTGTTTAAGTATTTGTCTAATTATGCTAAGTGTGCATATTTGTGAATGAACGACAAGGGTCGGGAACGGCGAAGGCCGAGAACGGCAAGGGTCGGGAATGGCGAAGAGCAACGGTATCCTACCCATGATTTGGAGTTGGCGGTAGTGGTATTTGCACTGAAGGTTTGGCGTCATTACCTGTATGGGGAGAAGTGCGAGATATACATTGACCATAAGAGTTTGAGGTATTTCTTCACTCAGAAGGATCTGAACATGAGGCAGAGGCGTTGGTTGGAGCTGGTTAAAGATTATGATTGTGACATTCTTTACCACCCTGGGAAAGCCAATGTTGTGGTAGATGCACTGAGCCGGAGGGGTTCGGGGCAGCTATTTAACTCTGTTAAGATCTCCAGAGAATTAGCAGATGAGATGGCCAGGGCAAGGATAGAACTGGTGGTAGGCCAGTTAGCCAATATTACCTTGCAGTCGACCCTGCAAGAACGAATCAAGGAGGGTCAATTGGTGGACGCGCAGTTGCAGGAGGTTAGACAACATGTCTTAGCGGGGAAAGCTAAGGATTATTCTGTTTCTGAGACTGGTATGCTTCGATATCAGGGACGGATTTGTGTTCCGGCAGATGAGGGGATCAGACGAGAGATACTGGATGAGTCTCACACTATGCCATACTCGCTTCATCCGGGTACCATGAAGATGTATCAGGATCTACGGACATTATATTGGTGGCCCGGGATGAAGAAGGATGTGGTAGAGTATGTGGCCAGATGTTTGACATGTCAGCAGGTGAAGGCTGAGCATCAGCGACCAGAGGGATTGCTTCAGCCTTTGGGTATTCCGGAGTGGAAGTGGGAGGACATCACAATGGATTTTGTGGGAGGTCGACCCAGGACGATAGGACTGCATGACTCGGTGTGGGTAATAGTGGACAGATACACCAAGTCAGCTCATTTTCTGCTAGTGAAGTTAACTTACACAGTGGAATAGTATGCAGAGTTGTATGTGAGGGAGATAGTTCGTCTCCATGGAGTTCCCAAGTCTATTGTATCTGATCGAGACCCTATCTTTACCTCCAAGTTCTGGGGAGCTCTGCAGAGAGCCATGGGGACTCAGTTGAAGTTTAGCACAACCTTTCATTCTCAGACTGATGGACAGTTTGAGAAGACGATTTAGGTGTTGGAGGATATGCTTAGGGCGTGTGTGATTAACTTCGAGAGGTCTTGGAGTAAGTATCTCCTGTTGATTGAATTTTCGTATAACAACAGTTATCATTCCACGATTGGAGTGGCTCCTTATGAGATGCTATATGGAAGGAAGTGTAGGTCACCCATTCATTGGGATGAGATGGGTGAGAGAAAATATTTGGGGCTAGATATGGTTCAGAAGACAAATGAGGCTATTGAGAAGATTCGAGCCAGAATGCTTGCTTCGCAGAGTAGACAGAAAAGCTACGCTAATCCTAAGCATAGAGACGTGGAGTTCCAGGTTGGGGACCACGTGTTTCTGCGAGTTTCACCACTGCGAGGGGTGAGAAGATTCGGAGTAAAGGGCAAGTTGAGCCCTTGGTTTGTTGGACCTTTCAAGATTCTAGAAAGGATTGGATAGGTGGCTTACAGGTTGGCTTTGCCACCGTCGTTGTCGGGAGTTCACGATGTATTCCATATCTCTATGTTGCGGAAGTATGTCTCAAATTCGACGCATGTATTGAAGTATGAGGATTTAGAGTTGCAGATAGACTTGTCCTATGAGGAGCGATCGTTTCGGATTTTGGACTGGAAGGACAAAGTTCTACAAAATAAGACGATTCTGTTAGTTAAAGTATTGTGGAGAAATAACAAGGTTGAGGAAGCGACCTGGGAGCTAGAGACGGTGATGCAGGATCAGTATCCCGAGCTATTCAAGTAAATTTCGATGACGAAATTCTCAGTAGGAGGGGTTAGTTATAACGACCCAAAATCACTAATAAGGCTTAAGGGCCTTGATTAGTGTGCTGGGAGGGCGTGATTGGTTTATGCATGAATTTATTGACTTAATGCATGGTTATATGAATATAAATGTGATTATATGCTTTAATTGTGAGAACCACATTATTATGTGGGTAAATCTGCAGCAAGCGACTTGAGGCGATTCTAGGGAGCTAGTTAGCGGGAAAGTCACAACGAGGCTTAATACTTGACTTTGGGTAAGTCAAGGGGTATTTTAAGTATTGGATGGTTATTTAGGTTATCAGGTTATGAAAATAGATAATTTGAGATATATTTGAGGTTAGGAAGTCTAGGTGGGAATACTGGGGAAATTTTACCATTTTGCCCTCGAGGATGTTTCCGGTACCCCGAGCCTCGGGATTGACTTAATTGCCTAAGAATAGACTAAGTAAATCACATAATTCGATGGAACATTAAGGAACCGACCCTCTCTCTTGTCCTCTTTCTCTCTCTAAGGAAACCATTGGAATCCAAGGGAAACTCAGCTGGAAACTCTGTGATTTGAGCTAGAGTTTTGAGGGATTAGCTCAAATTTTAGCAAAGGAATTCAACCAGGACTGAGGTAAGGATTGAATCACACTTCTTGTTGTTGAAATTTTGTGGTTTTGATTGAGTTCTAAGAGGTTTTTGGGTTTTGAATTTGAAGACTGAATTGAAGCTAGGAACTTGGAAGTTAGCTCAGAAATTTCTTAGAGAATTGATTCTGCAGTGAAGGTAAGCTCGAATTTATGGTTTGATGGCCGAACTTTAGTGTTTCCATGGCTGATTTTAATGTTGTAAGCTTTTGAGTTTCAGAGATTGAAGTGAGATTTTGGTGAGTCTCTAGGCTAAGTTTTTGCTAGGTTGTGTAGCTGGAATTGTGTTAGAAGTTTTGTGATAATTGAGTTGTGGAATTGAGATAGTTTGGGATGGTTTTGAGTGAGGTTTGAGAGTCAAAAATGGAGGTTTTTCTGGGTTTGAAGGGGTCGAGCCGCGGCATAGTTCTTGGTGAGTCGCGGCCCTTTGAAGCTGATGCATGCTGAGGAAGGAGGGCGGGCTGCGGCATGGGGCTTGTAGGGCCGCGGCCCGTGTCTAGTTTTGGGCGTGGGGAAGCCTCTGGTTGGGGCCATGCCTTGGCATGGGAGGCTTGAGCCGCAGCCCTTAAGGGAATTTGGGATTTTGGGATTTTAAGCATGGGAATTTAACCTAGGGTGCTCGGGATCGAATCTACTACCGTGCTTGGTGGAATTTGATGTTCCGGAGATTAGAACTTTGTCTAGAAGCCCTTCTTTACATTTATTGATGGTATTCCTTATCTTGGTTGTGACTAGGTACTAAGCTAGGGCTTAGGAATCGAATCGTGCTCAAGAAGCATCGCTTGTGATCAGTTTATTTGGAAACTAAAGGTAAGAGAACTGCACCCGGTTGTGGATTTATAATGGGACTAAGGGTTCCCTATTTTGTATGATTTGTAAAGGATGGTATTATGCCATGTAAACAGTAAACCAACGGCCTAAGAGTGCCGAAGTTTACGCTAGCGCACAGGGCGCGACTCGGCCAATGGTAGCTGAGGACACCTTATTATGCACTGAGCTCGGTTTAAGCGAGTCGGAGTCAGTGGGGTAAACAGAGGGCGCGACCTAAGGTGTCGACCCTGATTATTATGTGAATTGTTTGTTATTATTGATTGGTGGATTGTTATGCTGTATAGCTGGGTGATGATTAGTTGAATCTTTGGTTGAATCTTCATGCTTTGCGATTACTGTGGTATGTTAAGTGTACGAACATGCTTAAAGGGTTATCCTAATGTTATTATTGCTTGTTATGTAATATGATAAGTTTTCTTGCTGGGCCTTGGCTCACGGGTGCTTCGTGGTGCAAGTAAAGGCAAGGGCAAGCTAGATCAACCCTGATTCGAAGAGCTCTGAGAGCAGAATGTACATGATCAGCTGCTCAGCCGCCACGGTTGAGAGGGAGACAGGAACAGGAGAACCAGAAACGTCTGTTTTGCCCTTAGAGTGGCTAATGGTTGTTTGAACTCTGGAAATTTTGTAAACTGACTTTTGAACGTTGTTCCTTTTTGGGATCCCATGTGTAGAAATGTTTAGTTATATGAAATGTACCCTTTTGAGACCAAAACCTTTTAACCCTAGTTCATTAGTGGTTTCTGTGTCACGTTTTTCACTAAATGACTTGATTAGCAAGTCATGCACCTTTATAAGTACACAGTGTAGCGGTCTTAGCTATCCAGGGCGTTACACAAAGTGTTTTATAAAGCTTAAGAATAGAAAATCTTTTTCCCAACCCAAGTGTTTATCACTCTTATGGTCTCACTAGCACCTTGGAGTCTGATCACAGCTGAGAGTAAGTGAAAGGGCTGGGTCCTAAGTCTTATTTATAGAGTTCTAGGAATAAAAAAATCTTCTTTTTGGCTTGAATAAAAATAATGAATTTAATTGAAGATATTTGAATATTCGTCAATCAGAGGCTAAAGACTCGATCAAAACTATCAGAGGTAGGTCTAAGGAGTCAAAGTTGGTTTTTAAAAATTAAGAACAAAAATTTTAAAAAAAATGAATATAGGCGATATATCGCCCCTATGTGGCGATATATCGGCTGCCCTCTAGTCCCGAGTCTCCGTTCGTACGATCGTGCAACGTCAACGTGTTTTTTCATATTCATCGTCAGGCGATATATTGGCTCTAATGCTGTGATATATCGACATATGTGATTATTTTAAACACGTAATTGCACTTTTTCAGCATAATTAAGGTTGTATAACTACTTTGACTGAGTCAAACTACGACCCTAACAGTTTTTGATGAAGACTAAGTCTTATATTTCCTTATTTTATCATTAAAAAAATAATTCTTTAATAATCATGCTTATGGCAAGTGTCATATTCCTATTGGCTCCATCTAAACCTTAGGTTATAATAAGAAATATATTTAGGACCAGCAATATTAATCAAACCTTATGTTATAATTAATATTCTTAAACTATAGGTTAAACTTATAAAATCCATAACTATTTATAGGAGTTTCCAACTAAGTCCCGGTTTGAACCAAAATCCACGAAATCTAAACTACTACAACTACTACTATCTAGCTAACTAAGTAAAATTCTGGAACGCTACTGCAGGGCTGATTTCTTGTTTCCGAGTCGGGGTCGGGGCGGGGGCGGTACTCCCCGCCCCGTTTTGGACCCGATTATAGGTATATATATATGTTAATATAAATGTTTATATATGTTATGTAAAATATATATAATCTGAATAATTATTACTCAATATAAGTTTTTCTATACATATATATGATAGTAATAATTATATAAATATATTATAAGGGATTCTAAAAGTCTAAATATTGGGATACTAATAGTCTAATTATATAAATATACTATTAAAAATTTAAAACATAAAAACCCTACTGGTATAGAAAACATGAACAACCGCATGTCACCCTCTCAAATGAGCTCAATGATTTTTTTTTAAATTTAAAGACTGAAGTGACCTTATTGTCTCTCTCTTATTCTATTCTCCTTCTCTTTGGTGTCTATATTCTCACAAGCTTCCACACAATAGAAGAGTGATTCATTCAAAATGTGAGTTTATAATATTTTAAGCATCTTTTCTTTAGTCTTATATCATATATTATCAATAGCAAATAGTAATACTCCATATGAAGAATATAGATGAATGTTATGCCTAAAAAGGATTTGTCTTATTATTTTTCTTTCTCATTTCTCTTTTCGGTAGGATGTTTAATTTGTCTTATTATATGTAGCTATGTCTTATCTTATATCATATTATATATATATATATGTGTGTATGAGGTTTATTTTACTTTTTGCTGTAAAAACTTATTTGACTATTGTGTTGTGTGTAGTGGATGGACCACTTCAACTTTATTTTATGCATACAATACCAAAAAGAATAAAGCACTAGCTTTGTGTGAATGATTAAACATGTATCATAACTTTATTGCACTTTAAAAAAACTCTACTAGGGACCTTACTTTTTTAGTGGATTATCTCGGGGAAAGGATTCATATTTGTTCTATTCTTTTAGTAAGAATGTTTTTTAGTTTAGTAATAATGGAACAATTTTGCTCGTAGGAACAAGAAGCAGATTTATTCTACACCCGATAAGTACCAAGACGCAATGGTCGGACGTTGATCGCATTTTATCTGAGTAACTGCCTCTTTATTTGTTCATCATTCAAAGGACCCATTTGTAAGAATTTGCCTTTTTTATAATATGAAGAAATGAATATTATAATTATAAGTTATAAGACAATATTATAGTATAGAATAGTTGTGATATATAGTCAATAGTCATAGTCATTTTATCAACTTTTCTTGTACAGACTAATATATTTGGATAAAGATTAGGATTGGGTATATATATATGGACTAAGTATATATATATATATATAAACAGATATAGTAAAAAAAATAATGTTTTCATTAGTGTGTATAATATATAAATATGTGTGAATATGTATTTGTATTTATTTTATTTTCAATAAGAGTGATGTATATATTATAATAGTTTTATTGCAATCTTTATTTATTTGTGCATGTTCAAAATGTGTGTATGTATGCGATTATCATTTATATTCTCATATTATTGTGTTTTTGTCCATGTGTAGTGCAAAAATGAGTGAGAATGAAAATCCAACAAAAGACACTCCGTCAACATATGGGCAAATGGAAGAAGGAGCAACATCAACTACACCTATAGAGCTTGATTCAGTTACCCCAACACCAAATAATCATGATTCAGAAATCCAAGATAATATTGATAACGATGATAAGGGAAAGAGAAAGTTGACTTCCTTTGTTTGGAATCATTTCAATAAGCAAAAAATTGATGGAGTTGAGAAGACTATTTGTAACTATTGTCAGAGGAAATTAGGTGGAGCAAGCAAAAATGGAACAAGACATTTACATGATCATTTTAAGATATGCCATCTTAGGAAGCATCAGGATATAAAACAATCAATCTTAAATCCAAGTAGGAAGAAGGATGGAAGTACTTCACTAGTTGCTGCCCACACCTTTGATCAAGAGTTTTCAAGAGATAAACTTGCTAAGATGATCATTTTGCATGAGTATCCACTCAATATGGTCGAACATGATGGGTTTAGAGGTTTTGTCAACTCTCTCCAACCATTATTCAAGCATGTATCTCGAACTACTATTAGTAGGGATATATTGAAGATATATGAGAGTGAGAAAACTAAGACAAAGAACTCTATAAGTGACAATCACAGTAGAGTTGCAATCACAACTAACACGTGGACATCAAACAATCATAAGAGAGGGTATATGGTGGTGACTGCACATTATATTGATGATTCTTGAATTTTGCGCAATCGGATTATTAGGTAATATAATAATTTGTTTAGAAAAATTGTGTTTTATGTCTATATTTAATATTATGTATACTAACTACTTTTCATATGCATTCATCTGTATTGTAGGTTTATATATGTGCCTGCCCCTCATACTGCTAAACTTCTGGCAAAAGAGTTGATGGAGTGTTTGGTTGCATGGTCTCTTGAACGTAAGTTGTCTGCCTTAACTTTAGATAACTGTAGTGTGAATATTGACATGATGGATCAAATGAAAGAAAAATTGAGAAGTACTTTCTTACTTATGAAAGGAGAATTAGTTCATATGAAATGTAGTGCACATATCTTGAATTTTATTGTTCAAGAAGGATTAGGGATGATTCAAAGTGGCATAGAAACTATTCGTGAGAGTGTAGTTTTTTGGACTGCCACTCCAAAAAGAGTTGAAAAGTTTGAAGAGGCCAAGAAATGACTGTCATGTTCCAGCAACAAAAAGCTAGTGCTTGATTGTAAGACTAGGTGGAATTCCACTTCTCTGATGCTTACTAGTGCCATTTTTTATAAAGATGTCTTTAGTCGTCTAATACACACTGAGAAAAAGTACAAAAAAGAACCTAGTGAGCGTGATTGGCTTTTGGCTAAAGTTATGTGTGAGAAATTGAAGTTTTTTACAATGTCACTGAGATATTTTCTGGGAACACATATCCCACTGCTAATTTATTTTTCCCTAAATTTTTTTAAATTTGGTTGTTGCTTAGGGAGTGCCTTCTATCTTCATATGATGAGATTAAGATAATGGCTGCAAATATGATGGAGAAATTTGAGCAATATTGGGCTTTCATACATGGGATATTAGCCATAGCAACTGTGCTGGATCCAAGATTTAATATGAAATTGATTGAGTATTACTTTCCTCAACTTTATGGTGGTGAATATAAAAATGAAGTTGAGAGGATTAGAATGTTGTGCTATGGTTTGGTGAAAGAATACAAACCAAATGATGGAAAAGAAAGTCTTGTTGATCCTTTGTTCCATGGTTCTAGAGTTGATGAGGATAATGATGAATGTGTGGATCCTTTGGCTAGTTTTGATTTGTTTATTAGTAGTACTTCAAATGTGGATACTTACAAGTCTGAGTTAGACTTGTACTTGGAGGAAGCAGTTTTGCCTAGAAGTACATAATTTGATATTTTAGCTTGGTGGAAGACGAATGGTCTTAAGTATCCTACATTGCAACAAGTTGCTAGAGATGTTTTGGCTATACCAGTGTCTACAGTTGCTTCTGAGTCTGCTTTCAGTACTAGTGGAAGACATGTGACTCCTAGTCACAATAGACTTCATCCAGATACATTGGAGGCATTAGTATGTACACAAGATTGGTTATGGGATGAGAAACTAGGTATGTTTGTTGTAGCTTGTTCTAATAATTTATTCTCCTTTACATAAATATTATTCTAATGCCTATGTTATTTATTTTTTAGATGTATCACAAAAGAGGGCTTCATATCAAACATTGTTTGAAGATGTCAAAGATGATGAAGCGGTACATTATTATTGCTGAATATTTTTCTATTCACTTATAATTGGATTACGATTTTAGGGTCCAAGTTTTGTGGATTTTGATTCCTGAAGAATGAATTAAAGACTCAAGTGATGGTGGTGACAAATGAATGGTGGTGGCGGTGACTACTACTAGTTAACAAAGTTGAATTTATGATTATATTTTGTGTTTGTATGTTTGTTTGAATTTTAAGATTAAGTTTATGGGTTTTTATTTTAACTTTTGCATGGATTGTGCTTAATTTTAGAACTTATCTATATAACTATGGATCATGAAATGATGAAATTAATTTTATGTTGTTTGAATTTGGTGGTTGCAAATGCTCTTTAATTGTGAAATATTCCAATTAAATAGTTTTTGTTTTTTATTTTTTTATTTATAAGAAAATGGTTCACCGACAGGGTCCCCATTACCAACGGGGATTCCCCGCCCCATTCCCCGTCAGGGATTAGGCGAGGGCTGGGCGGGGACGGGAGAAAAATTAGGAGGGCGGGGACGGGGACGGGGGCGGGGAATGCATTCCTCACACCCCCCCTGGCCGTCCCCATGTGCATCCCTAGTCACACGCCAATCACATCACTCTGATTGGCGTGTTACTGAGCCTCTTAAATATTTTATTTATTTAATAAATATTAATAATCATATTGTTTAATTTTTGAATTTTGAATTTAATTCTATTGTTATACTATTTTAAAAGAGCTGAGTTTTCTAGAATTTTAAAAAGGAGACTTAGAGATTAAGTTTTCCAAGTTCTATGATTCAGATTTTTCACAGAGAAAAATATATCGTATATGTTGACGTTGTTTTTCGTCAACTAAAAGAAAGAGAAATTAAATAGATACTTTAATTCGAATGAACAAAAAGAAAAGCATGTATTTTTATGTGGTTCGGTAGTTAATTCTAACTAGTCCATGAGTAACTTTTATTTCGAGCTCCATGGGAGGAAATCCTAGCCTTGAGTCATAGTTCACCACCAAGGGAGGAGTGTGTCCTCGTGGGAATCCTACTTCTTAAGGACCATATTCTAGGATGTTGCTCCAAGTCATTAACAAGAAGACTCTTCTACTCATGTCCTTCAGGTCTGCGAGAATCATCCTCCAGACCTAGAGTAGAGCTACCAGATGTCATAGTGACCCTGAACCACAAGCAGCCATCTAACATTCACTATTGCACAAATCATGATGTTGATTTCATACAAGCAAGATGTCTCACGACGCTGCCTGACACGAGAAAACGTGCAACAACCCACCTAACACTGTCAGGAGCGTGTTGCCCCATAAAGTAGTGGGCTAGTACTTTGTATTGGGCCCATTGAGATACGCAGGGGCCCACTAGCACATTAACTGATGGAATTTACCATTTATTATTCATTTAAAACTCCATCAAGGGAGAATAATTGTAATAAACCCTCATCAGGGAATGTATTGCTCTCATCCATCTATAAATAGGGCTAGGGTGCAGTTTGTAAGGGATCTCAGATTTTTTCTTATACTCAGAGCATTGCAAAAATGTTGTCTGAACCTCCATGGAAGCTTGATATCTCAAAACTTTTATCATCTTAATACAAGTTGTGGATGCCAAAAATCCACCAAGAAAAAAAATCCTTAGTACATGGTGAAAATACAAGGCTAAAGGTCACTTAGTCACACTATCAGGCTCAGACCTATAAGTTGTTGATGCTCATAATCTCATCAAGGGAAAATGCAAGGTCGTCACCTGGGCGTACTCCCCCCCCCCCCCCCATTTCGCATGGCCATCAGATGGGCGAGGCCCTCCTGATCCGCGAGACCATCCTATGGCGAGGCCATCCTAGGGGCGAGGCGCCCTATTCCGCGAGGCCACCAAGTCGCGAGGCGCCCTATTCCGCGAGGCCACCGAGTCGTCTTCCGCGAGGCCACCAAGTCGCGAGGCTGCCATGTCGCGTGGCCATCAAATGGGCGAGGCCCTCCTGATCCGCGAGACCATCCTATGGCGAGGCCATCCTAGGGGCGAGGCGCCCTATTCCGCGAGGCCACCAAGTCGCGAGGCGCCCTATTCCGCGAGGCCACCGAGTCGTCTTCCGCGAGGCCACCAAGTCGCGAGGCGCCCTATTCCGCGAGGCCATCGTAGGGGCGAGGCGCCCTATTCCGCGAGGCCATCCTAGGGGCGAGGCGCCCTATTCCGTGAGGCCATCACAAGGGCGAGGCCATCATATGGCGAGGCCCTCATATGGCGAAGCCGTCCCGTTCCGTGAGGCCCCTGGGCCACTCCTACCATGCCCATGCGCGGGGCCGAGGGAGGCTGCGAGGCCGCCAATGGCGCCCCATGCGCGAGGCCGCGCAAGGTCCCACGCGCGCGCGCCCCGGGAGGTCCACCAGCCCACCATCTTCTCAGGAGGCCGACACCCCGTGACTTGATGCGTATGGGCCCAAGACCCCTATTCAACGCCACGGCCAATACGGACACCAAAGATCCCCTTTTTCACACCTCGAAGTCCCTATGCTTAGTAGATCCAGTACGAGTCAAATGAGACATATTTGTACGACCAGGTACTAGGTACGGATGCCAGTGCCAGTGAGGATCATGGTCCGTACGTCTACGACCATAGGTCAGAGCCGACACCACTACCTCCTGCGCCAACACGCCTGCTACCACGCCTCAGGAAGGGGTACAGACAAGTAGTGGAGACATCCTTCTGACACCTGCTCCTGTACGGGATGTATAGCCACAACCTCTGAAGCCACTTCCCTAGTGCAGTACGTTTGTACCACTTGGTCCCCTGGACCACTATGTACCTAAGGCCGTTAGAGCCTACTATAAATTGAATTCCAAGGCCACCTGAAAGGGGGTTGGAAAACTGAATAGTAAAAAGGAGACTTATGAAATATATGCTTCTGGTTCTCATGCTTGCCTGAGTTTTCTCCTGTTGTTTAGAGTTCTTTCTATCTAATTCATAGCTTCTTATAGTATAGAGATTAAAGTTTTCTAACCATCAATCGTTGACGAGTTCTTACCGTCAACACAAGTGACTTGTGGACTATGGTTTATTCATAACTTAAACCACGCAAACCTCTATGTCTCAAATTTCATTTCATTAAGCTTAGTTTAATTAGTTGTTAGAAAAATAGCTAGTCAACAATGAGGAATTAACAATCAAAAGGATTCCTTATCCGTACTTTTGAATGCACCAGAAATCAGGTGCCACTTCACAACAAAATCCAAGTTAGGTCACTTTCCTTTTTGGCCCATACCTTCCTTATTAGGTGGCTGTAACTTTTGTATCCCCACCGGAGCTTGCCTGGACAGCCCACCACATGAATCAAAACTAGTCTCATCCTCGACTCGACCTCGGCTTCGTTTCACTAGGTAGTTCAATTTCTTTACCAGGATTGAGGCATGAATCCATTCCCCATACTTTAGCACCCCATTGGTATCGACCCTTGTCAGTTTATTCGGGTACTCTCGAAAGGGATGCCCAGGTATTCCACAGAAATAAAATAGTTCAACCCACCTTGGTTCTCCTCTTAATCACCCTTACCAGTGGTTTGGTGATGTCCACTGCCACCCTTACATGAATAAAATTACCAAGACAATCATCTGACACATTGCAAATGACATCCAAAACGGTCCCCACCGATCTGCCCAATTCAAATCAAATCCCTCATCCTTTTGACATACAAAACACTGACACCTTGTGTATCTGAATTCAGAAAGGTGGAGTACCAAAACTCAAATCGATCGGGTCACACATCTCAATTGGCTCCTTAAGAACTTAGAGCCTATTCTCTACAATTCATGGCTAGCCTTCGAGGACCCTCTTCCTATCTGTAATCAATGAAAACATAAATAAGAAAATGTTTCTACCAATGGCATCCACCTCAAAAGATCCTTGTATTTTCCTAAAGATCCAGACAGAATACACAAGATTATCTCGGGGTATGGCTCTTGTTGTCACCATGCGTCCCACCAAAGCCTTTGCCACATTATATGACCCTTTTTGCAATAGGGATTGATCATCTACATCGCAAAAGTCATCTTCCTCATCATCCTCAAGTGTAAGAGAATCATAAAGAGTAGATAGATATTGCTCCTTCATTTTGACAATACTCCAATTTGTGTACCAGCAACACCTTAAGCACATATCGGGAAATCGTCCACTCTACACCATGTTATATTATTTATAATATAATGTTTAGATTAAATAATGTGACAAAGTGTGTCACGTGTTGTAAAATAATATATATGAGAGTTACATTTTTTGGATAGTGTAATTATCCAAATGTGTAACATATTTGGGGTTACAAAAACAATTACAAATTTGTAACTCCCAAATATTACTCAATAATGTGTAGATTTGATGTTACACATTTTGATTTGAATTTGTCAAAGCCGTAAGAGATATGACTGTTGGAGATGTGATTTTAACTCTCATAATGTGTATGGAAGTTACAAAATCAAGGGGGAATGAATTTGGAAAGTTTTAAAAAAGTTTGGAAAATTGGGTATCTGAAAAGCACTGTGGCCGCGGTCTGGGGGACAGAAGCCAGCGGCCACGGCCTGGAGTGCTAACAAAATTTTCCAACTTCAGTTTTATCCAATTTTGAACGTTTCCAACAACCAAGTAACTCTCAAATCTCCATTTTAATTCCATAAACATTTAATTAAACATTGGTAACCGTCATGGGGGTTGGTAGAATTTGAAATTCAAAGGGTGTCTCAAAACTCTATAAATATGAGCTTATTGCTCACTTATTAGATACACTATTTTCTATCCACTAGAGCACTTGGCTAGAAAATCACCTAGAGGTTTCTTTATTCCAGAGAGCTATTTCCATTTGAGAGATTCCCTTAGTGCTTGAAATAGGGGGAAATAAGCTTTTGGACAATGGTTGTAAACCTTGTTCAAGTTGGTGATCCCCAATGCTCTTCACTTTGGTTGTGTGAGTGAGTGTTTGTTTTTTGTTATTGTTCTTCTTTTCTACAATTGTTTTTCATCTTCTTCTTTTTATTTTTCTATTTACACTTTTGCTTGTATCTTTTGCTTTTAGAGTTGTAATCTCCTCTACATCTTTTCTCTACTACTTCTACTTTCTTTGTATTATTTTGTTATAGAGTTGTATTTTCTATTTACTCTCTTCTTCTACATCTTTCTATATTTATATGCATTTTTTGCAATAAAGTTGTAACTTACTTAATCAATCACTTTATCATTTAAATTTCTTTGCTTAGAGTTATATAATATTTATATAGAACGGCCAATCTTCTAAATACTAAATTAATTCAATTATTACTTTCACAAATAACTAATTTAAAAATTGTTATTCTTGGAAACTCTCCACTTTTTTCTAGTATTTAGTACTAGTATGGAAATGGAATGTGTTAAGACCATATATGTAAAAAAAAATTGAGTATTTGTATATATATTTCAAGCACCAAACAAAGGTTGAAATTGTACATTATTATCCGATTGCAAAGCCACATCAAGGGAATGAGTATGACTATCAGCTTGATGAGCTTCTCCCAAAGGTGAAGGAATGTCCTCAACCTCTCTTTTGGGTTTAACCCATCTCCCATGATCATTACAAACAAGTCCTTTATGAGCTAACTGGTACCAACATTGTGGGATTCTAAGCTTATCAACTAACATATCACATCCCTTGTTCACTAATGCAACATCCCTCCTAGCATTGTCTCTAAACGGTGTCGTATGACTCATTAAACCATCCACAAGATGCAAGTAAGTCTCCAAACTATGAAACCCAACAAGATTTATTCCCTGTTTTAAGTAAGGAGATGACTTCACATCCAGCTTTAACTCAGCTCCTACATGAGTATAAACCCATTCAAGAGTCCCTGTAATGTCCTCAAGCTTCTCCAAACTCTCATTCAGAACAAGCCCCGGCATCCTATGAACCATGTCTTGTTTGATAACGACTCGCAGTGTTCTAACGCCCATGTCATGAAGCTCGTCTCTGAATGCGTGGTTCCCAACTCTCGGCGCTCCAAAGGAGATTACGCTGACTGGAACCTCCCTCGGAAGAGTTGCTGCAGCCTCGTATGCGTTTAGAAGAGCTAAAGCGCCACCGAGGCTGTGGCCGGTTATGGTGACACTAACTTCTTCACCCTTTTGTTTGTACATTTCAACAAGCTTTTTCACTTCTTTCATTACTTGTTCCGAAGCACTAGACTTGTTGTACCTTGTGGATTCGCTCTTAGATGAGTATATGTTTAAAAACCCATGTTCCACTTTCGCCTCTTTGCTCCCAATTGGCTCCAATTTTCTTTGAAAATCTTCGTACCATTCAGAAGGTGCCACTGTTCCTCGCCAGGCCACGACGATGTCTCTCCGACCAATCCTTCGCGACTCGTCGTCGTCACTGACTGCGACATATCCCATCCAATTGGAGTCCTTACTCCATGTAGCATCCACCAAATGGGATCTCTGGAGCCAACTCGGGACATCGATGTGTGACGACATGGCATAGATGTACTTAGTCACATTATATCCATTTCTGGTCAGACCCAATTTGTCGAACAGGTTGCGTGCGTTATACCTACAGCTCCCGCAGTACTCCGAGAACGAGTCAAAATCAAAAGCGTCGTAAGTAGCCTGAGCGAACTCCCCGTACTTGACAATTTCTCGCCTCAACCAAGGGTGAAGCGGATCAAGAGCATTCTCCCAACCATCGTTGAACCCATGGATTTCCCGCCATTTTTCGGCGATTACCTCCTTCGGGGAAGTCGTCGGGGTCGAGTGTTTCTCTTCAGGGAAAGAATCCCAGTTCGAGACACGGCTCAGATTTTCTGCAGCGACGGCAGCCCTGGCCGGAGTTTCGATTTGAAGGTGGAAAAAGTTCGAGATCGATTTGGCGAACCGAGCCGTTGAGTTCTTCGTCGATGGATGATCAAGATATACGGCTTCTTGGTGAGATCCGATAATGGAGAAACCGCAGTTCCGGTGGTGGTTTGGGCGGACGGCGTCGTTTTGGGCCGGAATATGGCTGAACATCCTAGAAGATAAAGCCATTGACTGTGTACGAGCAAGGTTACTTACTGATGAAACGCTTCAAAGAGAAATTTAGATATGGAATTTGATTGACTAAGATCCAAGAATAAGGCACACATATATATATATATATATAAATGTTTATAGATTGATCAAATATTTTAAATAATGTGTCACGCGGGGTTGATATGGCGGTTGAACGTTACCAATATAATAATGATTTGACCAATTATTTTATTTAGACAACTATTTTATGTTTTTAATTGAATTACTTTCTTATCCTTTGTAGCTTACCATGAGAAACTATTATATATGATAAACAACATTTACGAAGAAAAAGAAAACGCATTTAATTGAAATATATTGCGAGTATATTTAAGTGTGAAAATAATAAAATTTTAACATCTTTTTTTTTAATGAACCAAAAACTATATTGCGTCCAATCTTCACAATTTACATATACTACCTAATCAATTTTGACATCATGATAGAAGTATAATAAACTACTAAGATAACAACAATTTATTTATAAAAACAATAGTAATAAATGATATATCATTATTAGCAAAAAAGTGAAATAACTTTTATAGGTAATAATCCAAAATATTAAGTAACTTTGGTAATAATTATATGAGAAAAGGGTTTAAAAGTCATTTTGATCATTAATCTCTCTCTCTTCTAAGAAGTTGTCTATTGAACTGTTTTGTTTTGACTTTCAACACGTACATCTATGATCCCAAATGTGTACCAAGCAATTAAATCATATTTGAACTTCTGAATTAATACACAATTCCGTACTAAGTCCACCTTCTTGCATGGTACATATGAACAATTCCAATCCAACCATAAATTTCAACTCGTTCATCTTTTCTTTCTATTTATGTATATATCATTGCACAAGTGGGATACTATTGCTCTTCAATTATCTGTAGTTATATAAAGCTACATAAATACATGTATGTATCATATATTGTTACACAAGTGGGATAACTATGGCTCTTTAATTATTTAGTTATTTGCAAATTTGAAAGGGATTGGTTTTATATGTTATTCAATTATGAACCAAAATAAAAAAAGGACAAAGCTATGATAACACTAATAAACTAGTGAGTTGAAATTTCATCTACAATATAATTTATAGAAAATAATATTCAAATAGATTAAGTCACTAGTCGCCCCTAAAATTGGCATTATTAGAGGCGACAAATTACGAGTCACCTCTTATGTTGGAAAACAATATTAGAAGCGACACGTTGCTCCTAATATATAAAAATGTCGCCCTTGATAGTTGATGAATTTTGACCATCACTGGAAGGGAAAATGTTCGCGGTCTTCTTTTTGGGGGAAATTTTTCCAAACAGTAAAAATAATATATACCTAAACCCATGTCTTCTCTATTTTCATTTCGTCCCCAAACCAAAAAAAAAAAAAAAAAGCAAACCCCTCTGCATCACCGCCCTTCCCCTCTCCCTCACTCTCTCTGTGTCTCTGTGCCGCCGAAAGCCCACACCCTCTCTCTCTCTCTCTCCTATCTCTCTTTCATCACCTTTCACTCTCTCGGGACACCTTCACCACCACCATCGAACCCACCTCTGCCATAATAAGTATATATATATATATTAGTTTTATTTATTTATTTGTATTATATATATTTATATTTTAGTAACTATTATGTTGTGTTTGTGTATAGAGATTGAAGGAAAAAGGCACCAAGGTATTATTTTTTTTATAAAGCTGTTTTAATTAGTTTAATTTAGTTAATAAAAAATATATTTATATTTGAAATGTTCGAAATATTAGAATTATTAGTGTTAATATGTGTTTAGATAATATTAGTGTTATTATTATTTATTTAGAAAAAATATAGTGTGAATGCTTACTAATATGTGTTTAGAAAAATTTATTGGGAATTTGTGTAGAAAATAATATGTATTTAGTGTTATTAATATATTTAAAGAAAAATGTATAATATATTGTCAATGTTCTAGAAATTTTCTGAATGTCATTTAAATTTTTGGGATAACTTAGAATATAGTCGTTATTCTACTAAATTTTGGTAGAGTTAGGGGACTAAATAAATAATTAAATAATAAATACAACTTTGAATGATTAGAATTAACAAAATAAATTAAAGAATAAATTACAAAATTAGATAAATAATTTAATGAATAAATTAAAAAATTGTAATTTAATTTAATATTAATAAATTTAATAATTAAAAAATTAGATAAATAATTTAAAAATAAATCATTCATATATTAAACTTTTAAAAAATAATATTATCTGTAAATTTAATATTATTTTGTAAGATGAAAATGTAAGTTTGATAATTAAAAAAAAATCTAATTAAGAAAATAAAAAATGAACAATAAAACTAATGACTATTGGTTAAATTAATTAAATAATAATTAAAATAGGAATTAATAATAATTTTAAACATTATAAAATAAGAGCTTATAAAACATCATAACTTTTTTATGGTATCATAAGACTTTATAAGACATCATAAAACAGCTAGCGTTAAAAAATATTTCATTTTTGCTGTTTTTCTTTGGTGATAAAATTTGATCACCAAAGATAAGATATAAGTTTTATATATCATCACCTAGTGATAATTTTTTCTTAATTATTTTTAATCACAAAAAGCCTTAAACCCGTTTGGAGAAGCTGAGTCAGTAAGGACTCTTAAATATGTTTCTCCAAATTATCTAAGGATGGTATGTGTCCGCATGGATGTTTGGATTTGTGGTCAACGATGAATGCAACAAATGATTTTGTAAACGACGACGCTCATCAATATTATGTAAGTTTATATTATCTTTTGTAATATTCATAGAGTTATATTTATTATTATTGTCCCTAACGTTTTCTGAAAAACACAAAAAACTAAAGGTTGATTATGAGTTACAAACTCAGCAAGCATCCACTTCCCCTTCCAATGAAGATTGTTCGACAATAGTTGATCAGGTATAGGTGTTACAAAAAGTATTGGGTCATAGGAGTGGACACGAGCGAGAAGTAGGGCGCAAATTGAAGGGGTCGGGGTCATCATCTACCCAGTGCTGTAGCTTTAGCGATTCTGAAGCCCCTCCTCAACGTTCAGCATAACAGTATGATAATTTGGTGAATACGGTAAAGAATTTGACTAACCAAGTCAATTTCTTGACCCAATTTCTTCCACTTTCATTTTGACCACCGCACGTTTAGGTGCCGCCTATGCTTGATAGCAATAATATTTCTGGAGCTTCGTCTTTTCAACCTCCAGCCTATCCTTTCATGTACGGGGCAACGCCATCTCAACCTATGGCACCTCCATACATGTATGAAGCAACACCATCACCTTATCAGTGGCCGATTCCACCATCATCGAAGCCTCCGTATCCCTACATGTATGGAGCAGGATCATCCACATTACCTCTCCAATATCCATGGGCGATGCCGTCGTAGCCATCACAACTGCAACAGGAAGACAATATGGAGGACGAGGCAGATGATTTAGGAGATTAGGTTTATATTACTGTTAGTTATTATTTAATTACATTAATAATATGTATATTTGTTATCTTAATGAACTAATTTGAATATCTAATATAATATTTTTACTTTTAAAATATATTTTTTAATGATTTAAATTTTAATTAATTATTAAAATAATTTTATTTTTTATATAAATAAAATAGTATCAGAGGCAACACATCGACCAAAAGTTATGCCACATGTGAAAACATTTGAGGCGACATCTCAAATTTTAGAGGCAACGCATTAGTCGTCCCTAATGTACACTATTAGACACATTTTATTAGGGGCGACTTTTATGATTTTTAGGGGTAGCATTCGTTGCCCCTAAAACCAGTTTTTCTTGTAGTGTATAATTAGGGCCAAATGTTAAATATTCATCACTTGTATTAACTATTTTGATTAGGGCTACTTTATTTATATATATATATATATATGGGAATATATTAAGGAGACATAAGAAAACAAATCCAATAATGTGAAAATTTTCCTACAACTTTTGGAGAATAATGATCTCTTTTTTTTCCTTAAGTGAAAGGCACATCTCTATATATTTCTTTTTAGATTATCGTATGTTTCAGCATGCTCATTTTTGAAAAAATTAAAAAACCATATTTATTATTAAAAAATTATTACATGTAGTTAACCTTTAACACAAAATTCATGATAACAGAAAAATATTACTAAGCTCATACTGAACTCATATTCTAATTTTTGGAAGGCTTATTTGCAGCAAAAAAGCTCAACATCTCTTGCCTTTGGCACTTTGGTCCCAAACCTCTATATTTATGCAACTAAAACCCTATTCTAATTGATTTATTGTAGTTGTTAATGCTTTTCTTCATTCAGTCTATTTTACCGTTAAGTCTACTCGTGTAATAAACGTCGTTGACCTGTGATTTGGCCAACGACACGGAGTCAAATATACGACAAAGGATAAAACGGCAAATAAGAAAGATGATCTAATGGAAGAGAAGAAAACACCAAGGATTTATAGTGGTTCGGCCCCAGAAGATGGTAATGACTTACGTTCACTTAGTGCTATTATTAAGATTGAATCTCAAAGCAGTGATCAAAGAACTAGGGTTCTTGAGTTTCACAAACTTTGGAAGAAATACAATAAAGTGATGGATAATTGCACTATAGCTCTCTCTTTTTCTCTCAAAAGTCCCTTCCTTGAGCTATTTCATGTATATTTATAGGCTCAAGGAGGGTTACATATGTCAACGTGCCCTATCTTTCCTTAATAATCGCGTATCAAGATAATCATGAAGAAATATTCAATACAGTTATTATAAGATTACGACTTAAGAAGGAAATAAATCAGGTTATACGACCAGCCTGGTCGTATCTAAAAATTAACCCTGACGAAGCGGTGTGCTCCTGGTCGATAGTCGAGCAGTACTTCTCCCACGTGTCCACCAGAGAGTGAGTATAAGACTAGTAGAGTATATAATGTAGCGACCAGTAATGATAGCTCGGGTATTTCACTTACAATTTTCTTTGTTTCTTTTCCTGACATAACATACTCAATCGTTTATATTGTCTCACTATTCGTGTATTTGCTTCTTTTTCAGACATGGACTCTAAGTGTGTGTTCAACATATACAGTGCCCTTGAGGCTCCCGAAGCTCCCTCGAGCAAAAAGAAAACGAGCAAGAGGCATCTCGGGGAAAGCAGTAAAACTCCTCAGGCCAAGAAAGCCCGCACTGCAGGTCCTCCGACCGACGGACCCTCAGCAAATGCAACACCAGCTGCTTCTCCCCTCGAGCAGCAGACTCCCTCTGCTCCTGCCAGGTCGACACCGTCTCCTCCTGCCCCAACCGACCAAACTCAGCAGGCTGGTCCTGCTTCCACAAGGGGCAACATATCAAGTCGCACCTTAAGATCGGTCAAAGACAAGGTCGCAAATGTTGAAGCACGAACGCTGCTGAGAGGCGATGGCTTCAACGAAGACAATGGACGTCGACCAGATCCTAACCCGCACATTGAATGAGTTTACCAGTGTGAGTTATCTGTTTCTGTGGAGATAGCCCCTTTTATATTCTATAGTCAGTCTAACCTTTGCTCTGATCGCAGGCAATTCTAATTCTTACTGCCGGTCGGTCCCGCTCGGGTACTGTCACCGAGCAGTCCAGGACTTTGGAGCAACAACACACTGAAGAACTTAAAGCTGCCGAAGGGAAGTACGCTGAGCAGCTTGAGGCGGTGTTCGAGGAGATGAATAAACTTGCTGCGAAGCTAAGGGAGAAGCAGACTGCTTTGGATAAGGCCATCGAGCAAAGAGACCAGTTCAAGGATTCCAACCGCATTAACTATCGCGAGGCCAAGAAGCTCGAGCAGGAGTTGGCTGCGAGTAGACAAGAGACTACAACCTTGGAGGGTCGTATCGAGCAGCTTGAACAGGCCAACACCAGCAATTTGGAAAGGTACAAGAACGCCACGAGTAAGTGTTTTTATGACTTCTGGAAACACAATCAAGGGGCTGACTTCAATTACCTTCCCGAGCGCACAAGGCATGTCGAGATAGCCCGCTGTGTTGCTCGACTGGCAGAAGTGGAGAGGGCAAGGGTTCCTGCCTCACCCGAAATCTCCTTGGCAACTGGCTTGGACGGGGCGGACAATGAAGCTACAGATGTCATCGACCAGGACACCCCTCAAGATCCTCCAGCCTCGTAGTCTGCAAAATTTTTTCTTTTTAATTTTTCAAGTACATGGCCTACGGGTCGTGATGTAAAGACACTTATTTTCCAGTTGAATATTTATTGCTGCACGAGCAACCTTTACTTTTATTTGAACAATTACATCCGAGCAGTGACTGCTCGTGGTGTAAAAGGATACGTTTTGATATTATAATATATTTGCATCTTATTATAACATCTGTTCGCATGACCGAACTTAGCATAGTACTTTGGTTTGATTTAACAAAATACAAAATTTTGAAAAATACTCTAAGTACCCTAGCATGCTTTCACTTATTTTGCTCATGTGTTTACATACCTTTCGATATGCTTTGCTTACTAGATACCTTATATGCCCCCCAAGTAATCGAGGAGCTTTAGGTCCTTGGTCACTTGCCTTGACCAAAACCTGTTTAAACAATACTGCTCGGAGCAAAATAATTAAAATTGTAATATAGCAAAATAACACACGTAATAAGCAAATACTTGTATAAAATACAGTAATTGGCAAGAATGACTGGCTGTGCACAGTCCCTTATATTTCTCGTAATAAATGGACAAAACGTGTCTGTACGAGTGATCAAAAAGATCTTACACTTATAAGCGATTAGTCACATAAAATGACCAACCCTTTTTCATAACTTGTAAAAAGTAAAATTAATACAAGCCAATCCTTTAACAAGGATTGTTCATTGTTAGTACTTGCGCAGGTGTTCTCCATTCCAATAGCGAGGAACGAGATCTCCGTTTAAGCAAGCAAGTTTGTAAGTGCTTGGGTGAAGGACTTCTTCAATCTAGTATGGCCCTTCCCAATTAGGTCCGAGTACTCTAGCAGCTTGGTCGCGAGTGCTTAGGAAAACTCTTCGAAGTACCAGATCTCCGACACTGAATTTCCTTTCTCAAACTTTAGAATTGAAATACCGAGCGACATTTTGCTGGTACGCAGCTACTCGGAGCTGGGCTTGCTCGCGCTTCTCATCGACCAATTCTAGGGATTCCATCAATAGTTGGCTGTTTGAGCCTTGATCGTACGTGATTCTGCGATGCGAAGGTGGATCTAACTCAACAGGCAACATAGCCTCATATCCATAAACTAAAGAGAATGGAGTATGGCCTGTTGCTGTTCGGTGGGAAGTTCTGTACGACCAAAGGACTTCAGGCAGTTGTTCTGGCCACTCCCCCTTAGCTTCTTCTAGTCTTTTCTTTAGTGTATCCTTTAGCGTTTTGTTGACCGCTTCGACTTGTCCATTTGATTGAGGATGAGCAACTGAAGAAAAGCTCTTAATAATGCCATGCCGTCCGCAAAAATCCGTGAATAAATCACTATTGAACTGGGTGCCGTTATCCGAGACGATTTTACTTGGCAATCCATAGCGACAAACGATGTTTTTTATCACAAAATCCAGCACCTTCTTGGTCGTTATGGTTGGAGAGGCTCGGCTTCGGCCCATTTAGTGAAGTAGTCAACGACAACCACAACAAACTTGGTGCCGCCCTTTCCTGTGGATAAAGATCCAATTAGATCTATGCCCCAAACTGCAAACATCCACAGACTTTGCATCGTTTAAGCTCATTAGGGGTTGCTCGTGGGATTTTGGAGAACCTCTGGCACTTGTTGCACTTCCGCACAAACTCCATCGAGTCTTCATTCATCGTGGGCCAGAAGTATCCTTGCCTTAGTATCTTTTTTTACAAGCTTTGCCCCCCAGCGTTGTCTCCACAAAAGCCTTTGTGTACCTCTTTCATCAATTCTTTGGCCTTCTCTTTTGAAACACATCTGAGGAATGGCATTGAGTATCCCCTTCGGTACAAGATGTTAGGGTTTTATGCCCTAATTAAAACCCAAATTCTTTGTAATCTCATTTTATTATCAATAAAATAATAGAAATCATTTTTTTTACTTGGTTAATCACTTTGCTCACTTGTTTTATTTTCATGATTATTTGTTTAATATAAACTTATATTAAATCCTGAGCATATAGCTAACCTTATTTATAGTGACAGAATCACAGTGAAATATAAATATGATTATATGTTCAAAATAAGTTAGTCCTAAGATTAGTCAGTGCACCAGATTTACACTGACATGCAATTCTACGATATGATCTACTTATACATTACAGTGTTATGTTCTTTCCAGAACATTAGCAAAGTAGATAAGATCGGATGTATTTGTTACATCGGACTGGACCGATATTGACAGTTGATAAGATAAGTAAACATACAGTTATTATCTATTCTAGTCATATCATATAGTTGAGCATAGGTCAATTCAATTTCAATTCTGAGTGGTCAGTATTCTAACTGATTGTATTATTTGAGTTCTTTGACTTGTTCGTTACCAGCTTACCCTACGGACTAGCCCATACTTATATCTTGGGAACTCGGTAGTATAATTGAGTGAGAGTGTTAATCATAGATATGAACATCTATAGCTTCTGATGAAGAAGTGAAACAATGGTTTCCTTTTAGTTTGGTTCAAGGTGTTAAATGATAGAGATCTCATTTCAGTAATTAAATTAGCTTACTGAAATATCATTTACAAGGAACTACGTGTTTTAAGGATAAAATACAATGAGGGGTAAAACAGTATTTTAGTCCTATCTCATTGTAGACTGTCTATAGAGGATTGAGTGACAATAATGGTTGTAACAATGGATAATTAATAGCGTATCTATATTTGTTATAGAGCGTTCTATGAATTCAAGAGTGCAATTCCGAGTCTATAGTGGAGTCACGAGGAATTAATAAGTTAGTAAATTTATTTGTTAGATTTATGATAACTTATTGGAGCTTGATTTCATAGGCCCATGGTCCCTATTGTACCTTGGATAAAATCATCTAGATAGTCTCAATTAATTGATTTAATCATCAATTAGAATTATCAAAGTTGACCAGGTCAATTTTGGATAGTTTCACAGAGTTGTGTAATTTTGAGAAGAAAAGAGAAATTATGGCAGATTTATTAATTAAGATAAATTGGTATCTAAATTAATAAATAAGTTTAAATCAAGGTTCAAATTATAAATAATTAATTTGATAAAGGATTTAAATAATTATTTAATTAATTAAATCAATAGAAAATAATACAGGCCTTGATTTTAAGTCCAATGGGCTTATAATCAAATGGGAAATTTCACGGGCCTATAGCCCATGATAATTTTGACCTAGGGCTTTAAAATAGATATTATTTTATTGATTTTTTAATTAAATTAAATGGCCTAATTGAGTCTATAAAAGGAGTGCTTAGAGAGAAGTCAAAACATAAGTCACAAGTCAGATTTTCTGATAGTTTTAGATTCTCTCTAAACACAAGTCTTTTTCTAAGCCTCTTTGTTATTTTCTCTTCTTTACTCTATATCTATCTCATGTGTTGAGAATTGCCCACACTAGTCTAGATGGTTCTAAGGATACATTGGAAGATTGTGAAGAAAATAAAAGATCGGTTCAGTTTCTTGATAATACTTTGCGACAGAGAGGATACAAGAGTTAGAGAAACTGAAGGAAGGACCATTTAATTCCGTTGCGTATACTGTAACTATTCTATTATTTGTTTCTCTTTTAATTCAATTTTAGAAACATATTTTAGGCTATCTCGTATTAATTTGTTTAATATTAGATATACATGAAAATAAATAAAGATCATGTATAAGCCAATCCAACACAAGATTCCATCGACCAGGATATATCTAGCAGGTTGTCGCTGAAGGGTCCTGGCTTTGTTTCTGTCTGTTGGTAACACGCCTTGCGTCAGATACTCAATATATGGTACCATCCATGTATCCTCCATTTGGATCACCATAGCGGTCACTTCTGCTTGGATGCTTGGCATTGATAGCCGCTCAATCGGCACAATATTCAGAGTATCAGCATCCTTCGCACTTGCTAATTTGGCCAAAGCATCAGCATTGGAATTCTGGTCGCGAGGTACTTGCTGGTAGGGGTGTTCGTGGTGCGGGTGGTGTGGTTTTTCTCTAATTTTTTGGACCACACCGCATATGCAGTTTTAACAATTTTTCAAACCACAACCCGCACGGCATAGACCTCAAACCGCATAAACCGCACTGCAAAAATGCGGTGTGGGCGATTTATACCTATTGCCAAATAATTTAACAATTAAATATTATAATTAAGAAATATTCATAATAAATCTCATAACCATAGAGTGTTTAACAAAATAATTAAATGTATAACAAACTAATAAACTTTAAGCAAAACAATAAAAATATAACATACTAATAACAAATAAAAAATGTAATATAAAAGTAAATATTATTTTAGTTAAGGAGGAATATCTTTATATTGATGTAGAATATATGTTAGCATCCTATGAAACATTATAATTTTTTTCTAGATATTGTGTATATTATATTATACTATATAAATATTTATGTATTAACTTTAAATGTAGTAAAATTGAAAAAAATAATATAAAAAGTTAATATATATAATGATGCGGTGCGGTGTGGTTTGAACCGCATTTATAAAATTTAAAACCGCAAATCGCACCGCACCGCGCGGTTTGGCAAAACTACAAACCGTAACCGTACCACGAAGGATTCTAAATCGCAAATTGCGGTGTGGTGTGGTGTGGTGTGGTGCGGTGTGGGCGGTTTTATGAACACCCCTACTTGCTGGAGGCTGTATTTGTCGAGCTGAGCCAATAGATCTCTTGTTTTGTTTAGATAGGCAGCCATCTTTAAACCTCGCGCCTGGTATTCTCCCATGACTTGATTCACCACCAGCAGAGAATCACTGTAGATGTCGAGAACTTTTATATTCATATCCCTGGCTAAACGCAACCCATCGAGTAATGCTTCATACTCGGCCTCGTTGTTAGAAGCAATGAAGTCAAACCTGATTGCGCAGTGAAATCGATGCCCTTCCGGCGTTACCAATATCACTCCTGCTCCAGCGTGGCACTCGTTAGAAGATCCATCTGTAAATAATTTCCACAAGGGAGCTTGGCCTTGACACTCAGGGTCATTAGGCTCTTCAATCTGCTCGCTATCTGTAAACTCAGTGAATTCTGCAATGAAGTCAGCCAAGGCTTGTCCTTTTATCGCTTCTCGCGACAAGTAAGATATATCGAACTGCCCAAGTTCGATTGCCCATTTTAGCAATCTACCCGCAGCCTCTGGTTTCTGCAGGACTTGTCGTAGAGGCTGGTCGGTAAGAACCGTGATTGGGTGAGCTTGAAAGTAAGGCCGCAGCTTTATGGAGGCCAAAATTAGGCAATAGGCTAGCTTTTTGATGGGTGGGTACCGCTGTTCTGCTCCAATTAGCCTTTTGCCTACATAGTAAACGACCTTCTGCACGCCTTTTTCCTACCTTACTAAAACGGCACTAGCAGCATATTCCGTGATCACCAGGTAGATGAACAAAGTTTCTTTATTGACCGACTTTGACAGGATGGGTGGTCGCGCCATATGAGTTTTTAATGCTTGAAAGGCCTGCTCGCACTCCTCCGTCCACTCAAACTTTTTGTTGCCTCTAAGTAGATTAAAAAATGGAACGCACTTATCTGTTGACTTCGAAATGAATCTACTAAGAGCGGCAATTCTTCTGGTTAAACTTTGAACATCTTTAATCTTCGCTGGCGATTTCATATCGATCAGGGCTTTAATCTTATCGGGATTGGCTTCAATTCCTCTCGAGTTAACTATAAATCCCAAGAACTTCCCTGATCCTACTCCGAAAGAGCATTTAAGGGGATTCAGCTTCATCTGATATTTGTTCAAGATGTTGAAGCACTCCTACAAATCCTTTATATGCCTTTCTGCTTTCTTCGACTTGACCAGCATGTCATCGACATAGACCTCCATGTTTGTGCCGATCAGTTCCTTAAACATGTGGTTGACTAGTCGCTGGTAAGTCACACCAGCGTTTTTCAAACCGAAGGGCATTACTTTGTAATAGTAAAGCCCTGTATCAGTCCGAAAGCTAGTGTGATCCTCATCAGGGGGATGCATACTAATCTGATTATACCTAGAGTATGCATCCATGAATGAGAGAATCTCATGTCCTGCAGTGGCATCGACCAGCTAGTCGATTCTTGGGAGTGGGAAACAATCTTTGGGGCAGGCTTTATTTAGGTCTGTAAAATCCACGCACGTACGCCATTTTCCACTTGTCTTGGGAACTAGCACAGGATTAGAGACCCACGATGGATAAAACGCCACCCTAATGAACCCATTCTCCTTCAGCTTCTCGACTTCTTCTTTTAAGGCCCTTGATCTATCTTTGTCGAGCAGCCTTCTTTTTTGTTGCACTGGTGGAAAACTTGATAACTCTACAAAATAGAGTTATTTTACCACTTTTTATGTGCTAATTGTTGCTTAATTCTTGAGTTTTTAATTGATTTATTAAGTTTTTAAGTAATTTTGAATTTATTAGTCATATTTTGATTTTATATAATTTTGTGTGTTTTTATAGTTATTTTGTTGTGAAATGTTGTAGTTAATTATTTAAATTATTGTTGTTTAATTTGAGGTAAAAAAATGTGGAATTATTAAGTTTAAATGTTAAATATAAATTAAATTATAATTAATATTTTCAAATAATTAAATTGATTTATTTTATAGTTGAAAATATTTTATTATGATTTATCTTATGTTTATTTTGTAGGGATTTTATTGTATTTTTATGTTTGAAAAAAATGATAAAAAGCTAAAAAAGAAGTGAAAATGGCATTTTTTGAAACACATTCAGCAAGCTTCAGCAGCCCATCACAAGGCCCAAGGCCCACCTTGAAGGCCCAATTGAAGACCAAGCTTCTCTCAGCCACGTCCAAGCTCTCTCCACCAAGTCACATATCACTCCTCACCAGCTGCATCAATGAAGACTACAGTAGCCTCCAGCTGCCATCATTCGGCTATCACCTAGCCTCTGAAGCACCACCACGCCTGCCTCAAGCCTCCCTTCAGCCAACTTTTGGCCTGTACACAACCAATAGCCCACTCAACTTTTATTTTGCCTTGAGCCCTTAAATTACATATATGTACTCTTGTCTCATTTGTCTCAAAAATACCACATTTTTACCCCACTTTCTACATATTTTACCCCAAAACATCATTATTTCACCCTATAATTTACCCCTATTTTCCATATTATAATTAATTAAATTAATTTAATCAATTTAATTAATTTAAATTGATTATTTTAATCATCATTTTTGGCTATAAATAAGGGATTTGGGTGTGTCCATTTTGGGGGGAGAGGGAGGTTACTCTACACAAAGTTTCTACACATTCAAAACCTCTCAATTCTCTTCATCTTCTTCTTCTTTTTATTTTTTTCTATGTATTTTTAGAGGAAAAATTTGGGGGTTTCTCCTCCAAATTTTCCTATTTATGTTTGTAATTTTTAGTTTGTATTTGCTATTCTAGTTATGTGTTTCTAATCTTTTTAAGATTATTAAGGTGATGATGAAACATTATGTAACTAGATAGTATTTATTTTGTATATTGATTTCCCATTTTGTGCAATAAAGTTTATGGAATTTTCTTCTTCAAATATCTTCTTTCATCTTAAATATCATGTATTTTGGATTGTTAGCACATATTTAAACTTTGTTCTTCATTAGTGCAAATACATAATATTCTTTGTGAAAGATGTGTCATTAAATTGTACACATCCATGCTTAGAACAAAAATATTATGTTTTGTCTTATAAATAATGTTCATTGATTTATTTGTTATTTCATTAGATTGATTTACACTAAATGCTTTGAAATTATAACTTCGAAAAGTGAAGAAAAATATTATCTTTTTATAAGTAATTTGTGCTTAAAATTATAAATATTTTTGGAAAATGATAGTTTGAATTATTTTAACTATCACTAAAACTTGGGACACAATGTACTTATAAATATTATTAAACTTATATTTTGTGAATTCTAATCCTTAATAATCTTTATTTTACTATCTTGATTTCTACTTTTAATTTATGTTTATATATTATCTTTAATTTCTTTATTATTATCTTTTATTTTATTTTTATTATACAAAAATCCCATTAATCTTTGGAACTAGGTTAGAATTTATTAATTTTGATTTAAAATAGTTTTCTCTTTTCGATTTTAGACAACTCCTTTGGGTTCGACATCCTTGCTTACACGATCACTATTCTATATGAACGATTCGTGCGCTTGCGATTTATAAATTTTTAAACATACCCGTTTTGGGTCCATCAAAACTCTTGTCGATGTTTAGGACATGCTGATGACTGCAGGGTCTATCCCAACCATGTCTTTGTGCGACCAGGCAAAGACTTCCTGGTTCCTCCTTAAAAACTCCACCAATGCTTGTTTTGTTGTTGTCTCTAAGTTTTTACCGACTTT
Source organism: Humulus lupulus (assembly GCF_963169125.1). Taxonomy (NCBI): domain Eukaryota; kingdom Viridiplantae; phylum Streptophyta; class Magnoliopsida; order Rosales; family Cannabaceae; genus Humulus; species Humulus lupulus. The sequence goes on along the minus strand of NC_084801.1, from coordinate 15,929,172 downwards.
CACAACTCTGGTCGGATTTTCTTCATCAAGTTGGATATCTTCAAGGTCCTCGATGGGTCCAATTTCTTCCTCAAAATCCCCAAAGCGAGGATCCAAATCTCTATCCTCACTTTGGGCAACGCCCTATTTGGTGACATTATCACCCGAGTGGGCCTGAGCATCGGCTGCCCCCTGCAACTCTTTCCCGTGAACACCTCTCGATACACCCTTCTTCGCCTTGGTGATCGAGGCATTGTAGCACTCCCTCGCTTCCCGCTGATTTCCCAATGCGCAACCTATCCCTGCGTCTGTTGGGAATTTCATGGCGATGTGCCATATCGAGGTGATGGCTCGTAGGTCGACCAGAATTGGTCTCCCAATTACAGCATCATATGCTGAAGGACAATAAACTACTATAAAAGTAGTGAGTAATGTCCTATTAGTAGGTGCAGTACCTGCTGTAACTGGAAGCCTAATCGACCCTGTTGGGGCGAGCCCTTCACCGGAAAAACCATAAATGGTTTGGTTGCATGGCTCCAGGTCCTTGACGGACAACTTCATTCTTTCCAGCGAAGACTTGTATAGGATGTTAACCGAACTCCCTGTGTCGACCAACACGCTTTTCACCATCATGTTGGCAATTTGTACATCTACGACCAGCGGATCGGAGTATGGGAATCGTACGTGTTGTGCATCGTCATCAGAGAAGGTTATCAATTCATCTTCTGTACGAGCCTTTTTTGGTGCTCGATCTTCCACCCTCATCATCTCGATGTCCTGGTCGTGGCGTAGGGTTCTAGCGTATCGTTCCCTTGCCTTCCCACTATCTCCTGCAAGGTGTGGGCCTCCGCAAATGGTGAGTAAAGTGCTTGCCACAAGAGCTAGCTGTAGAGGTGGCGAGCGTTGGCGTGCAGGCGCCTGCTCATTGCCACCTTGAGCCTCTCCCTGAGACCCTCATGCGGCTCGCACATATCTTCTCAAGTGTCCCTGTCTGATCAGGAACTCAATCTTGTCTTTCAATTGGTTACATTCATTGGTGTCGTGCCCATAGTCGTTGTGAAAACGACAGAACTTTGTCGTATCTCTCTTGGAGATATCTTTCCTTATAGCTGCGGGTCGTTTGTAAGGCACGCTTGAGTTGGTCGCCTGGTAGACTTCAGCTTGACTTTCGACAAGGGTCGTGTAGTTAGTGAATCTTGGCTTGTATCAATTGCCTTTGGGGTGTTTACTCTCGGAAGTTGAGGGTTCATTGTTCGCCTGTTTTCCACCATTCCTACCATTGCCGTTCTCGTTGCCTTTGCCATTGCCATTGGGCTTTTCAGACCCATTGGCAGCTTTGGCGGGTTCTTCCTTGGGTCCTTTATCTTTTGTTGGCGATTTCCCTTCGTTGGCAATCGCGTCTTCGAGCTTAATATATCAATCAGCCCGATCCAAGAACTCTTGGGTACTTCTAACCCCATGCTTTCTGAGGCTACTCCAGGGGGGCGAATGGCGCCTCACCCCAGCAGTTAGGGCCATCATCTTACCTTCATCGCCCACTGTCTTGGCTCCAGCTGCTGCTCGCATGAAGCATTGGACATATTCTTTCAAGGGCTCTCCCTCCTTCTAGCGTATCTCGACCAGCTGGTTGGCCTTTGTGGGGTGTACACGACCCGCGTAGAACTGTCCGTAAAATTCCTTCACGAACATTTCCCAAGATACTATACTAGCAGGAGGAAACTTGAAGAACCACTCCTGAGCAGTGTCAAACAGTGTCGCAGGGAAGATCCAACAGCGAGGGTCTTCCGATATTTTTTGTATGTCCATTTGTATCTCAAACTTATTAACATGAGATACTGGGTCTCCGTACCCATTGAAGTTCGGCAATGTAGGCATCTTGAACTTACTGGGGGTTTCAGTCGAGGCAATCCTTTGTATAAAGGGGGTGCCCATCCTCCTATCGTACTCGATATAGGACGTTCGTCCCTCGACCAGTTGTTGTACCACCTAGTTCAGGGCATCAATCTGAGCCTGAACTGCTTCTGGGACTGCTGGGGCCACCGGTGCCGGGGGAGCGTACTCGTCATGTCTCTCACGGCGGTCGTTGAGTACGTCCCTCAGATCATCGTCTCTTCATCTTTGCTCGCTAGCTCCTAGCCGACTAAAGACGTTCGGCTGCCTGGGTTGCCCCCCAGTGTTGTGGCTAGCTGGCCTATTTTCTCTAGGTGGGGGGCTCCTGCCTCCACCCCTTTCTTCATTCCTTCGGCCATCATTTCCTCTACCGGAATCAGCTTCGTTATAGTCATGGCCATCTCTTTTTTGTGGCTGACTACAGCGTGACCTGCTGTTCATGCTATTTCCTCCTCGGGCTGGCATTTCCCGAGCGTCAGGGGGAGGCCTGCGCTGGTCGTTGGGTCCTCGTGCATTGTTATGTCGTGGGGGGCCCCTGACCGCAGAGCCTGACTCGATGTTCCTCCTGTTGGCAGAAGGACGTTGCCCCCTGCTCGGTGGATTTGGCTCTTCGTCCCCTAGGCGTCTAGGGCTACGAGACGGCTGCCCTGCCCTATTCTGCCTCGGGCGCTGGGGATTGCCTCGACTAGCTTGGGTTGGAGGTTGCTGCTCAAGATCCCTAGGCAGGACCTCATCCTGAGCCATAGGCGACTGCTCTAACCTTTGAGGGCTTGCTGGCTGGAGCGGAGGGCTTGGATTGGGACCTCTTTGAGGTAGTGCACTTGACGGCTGATCTGGCTGGGAGGCTGGCACAGCCTGACTCCTAGCCAATTGAATGGATGCTTCAAGGGTGGCCATGGCATCCCTCTGTCGACGATCCATTTCCTCCTGCCGCTCACTCAGCTCTTGGCGTTGGCGCTTCATTTCCCTTTGCTGCAGCGCCATCGTCTCTACAGCATTCTCCTAGTTGGCCCTCAGATTAGCCAACTCATCTTGCAACACTCCTAGCGTTTCCCTCAGTGTTTCGAAATCCAATTCCTCCTCATCAAACTCCAAATGTGGTTCATTCTCAGCCATATTTGGGGGAGGAGGTTGGGACGGTGCAGCGCCTGCAGCCTGTCCAGTCTTCTTGGATGTTTTTGCCATTAGATTTTTTCACAGTCTTGATTTAAACTCTCAATGAAAGCACCAGAATGTTGACCCGTGATTTGGCCGATGACACGGAGTCAAATATACGACAAAGGATAAAACGACAAATAAGAAAGATGATCTAATGGAAGAGAAGAAAACACCAAGGATTTATAGTGGTTCGGCCCCAGAAGATGGTAATGACCTACGTCCACTTAGTGCTATTATTAAGATTGAATCTCAAAGCAGTGATCAAAGAACTAGGGTTCTTGAGTTTCACAAACTTTGGAATAAATACAATAAAGCGATGGATAATTGCACTATAGCTCTCCATTTTTCTCTATCTTAGCAAAAAGATTCAGGGATCAAAAGTCTCTTCCTTGAGCTATTTCATTTATATTTATAGGTTCAAGGAGGGTTACATATGTCAACGTGCCCTATCTTTCCTTAATAATCGCATATCAAGATAATCATGAAGAAATATTCAATGTAGTTATTATAAGATTATAACTTAAGAAGGAAATAAATCAGGTTATACGACCAGCCTGGTCGTATCTAAAAATTAACCCTGACGAAGCGGTGTGCTCTTGGTCGATAGTCGAGCAGTACTTCTGCCACCTGTGAGAAATCCTTGCCACATCATCTGCATCCATTTTTAGGGTAAACAAACGTAATTTTTAAACATGGCCATTAGATGAAAATAATCAAAGTTGTCAGATTGGTGTGCAGTTTGTTCTCTCTCCTTCACCCAGGCTATACTATCAAACAAAATCCCACACCAACCAGCTCTCTCCAAATCCCATAAACGAAAACCATGATGAACAAAAAAACGGAAACCCATCATCGGACTCAACGACCAAAAGCGATTTCTCACCTACTGTGGCGTCTTTGAAGATACTCTGGAGGTGGAAACAACGATCTGCCCTTAGACGTAGTCGGTGGAGCCATTAGTGGAGGCAGTGGTTGATTAAATTGTGGAATTAGTGGTGACGTTGGCAGTAATGGACTTGGAGGACTAGTCAGCTAAGGCAGCGGCGGTCTTGTTGGTGGAGCCGGCACTGTTGTAGACGACTCATCATTATTTCATAATTTTTAACTTCATGGAAAGAACACAACCCCACCAGGAAGAACACCAATGCCAGGTCCACCAACAAGACCGTCGCTGCCACAGCCGTCTAGTTCTCCAAGTCCACCACTGCCAACGCCACCACCAATTCCACCATTTAATCAACCGCTGCCCCTGCCAATGGCTCCACCAACTACATCTAAGGGCAGACTGTTGTTTCCACCTCCAGAGTATCTTCAAAGACGCCACAGTAGGTGAGAAAGCGTTTTTGGTCGTTGAGTCTGGTGATGGGTTTGCGTTTTTTTGTTCACCATGGTTTTCGTTTATGGGATTTGGAGAGAGCTGGTTGGTGTGGGATTTTGTTTGATAGTATAGCCTTGGTGAAGGAGAGAGAATATAATGCACACTAATCTAACAACTTTGATTATTTTCATCTAATGGCCATGTTTAAAAATTACGTTTATTACACGTATAGACTTAACGGTAAAAGAGACTGAATGGAGAAAAGCATTAACAACTACAACAAATCAATTAGAATAGTGTTTTAGTTGCAAAAATATAGAGGTTTGGGACCTAAGTGCCAAAATCAAGAAAGGTTGAGGTTTTTTTATGTAAATAAGCCTTTTCGGAATAAATAGCAGTGCACAAAAGTTATTGGGTCAAGTCAAAGAAGTAATCCGCACAATTAATTAGGGGATATAGAACCTAAATTGGGGACTTACGAGTCAAACCCAAGTTTGGACCCCAAGAAAATATTTGGCTATATAAAAGTGCTAAATTCACACCTTGTCACATTGACCAAATAAATTAGTCTTGTTTTATAGAGTACCTATTCAAACTGTTTCTGCTTGTAGGGTTCGGTTCAATTCAAATGAAGATTCTTCTAAAACTAGTGTTGAGAAGTTGCCTACTGCCTGGCTGCATGCATGTTGCCACATCATTCATTACTTGTACACCTCAGACATAGTTATTATGTTTTTATATGTTTGGGTTCCAAACACCAACCATGCGTACTTGTATAACAACTACATTAACTTCTTACGTAACACTATTGTTTAAGGAGGACTACTCAGATAAATTCCAGCTATTCTTGCATCTTCTAAGCACTTTCAGATGACCAATTACAAACTCAGACAAAGTCAAAGACCAACACATATACGAGCTCACACAAAGAGCAAAATATGAACATCTCCAAGGTATCGTAAAACTCAGATTGTACACACTTTTAATATATTATATGGTCTATATTTAATTTAAGGATCCCTTAGCAAAATGACCTATTTTTTAATGTTATTTTGCATTCTAACATAGTTTTAATAATTCTTTGTAAAATAGTCTCTCATAATTTTGACAGTTGGTCGAAAATTTAGAAAAGTGCTCGAGAAATTAAAATAATCGGTTGAAAATTTTAAACAGCTAGTCAAAAAATTTAGATAATTGGTCGAATTTTAGACAGAGGTCATTTTGCAAAAAATTATCAAAAGTAGACTAGAGTACAAAATCACTTAAAAAAATAAGTTATTTTCACTAATTTCTCTTAATTTAACTATATAATTTATATAATTTTTATATAGGGATCATATTATTTATAATTGTATAGTTGAGATTAAGTTTATATTATAGTGTATAAAAAATGTGTATTGATTATTATTACTCATTTTATATTTAGTGGGTTATTTTTTACCCTCTTGCTCTGTGTGCACCTCGTACACAAAAGTAAAAATAAAATACTAAGTGAATAGAAATATTATTTATTTTTATATAAATATTAAATAATAATTAAAGAGTAAATATTTTGCAAATATTATACTTGTACATTTTTTTTCTTTTTACAATGATAATACGTAATGTTACTATCATTGAGCTTCTATTACTACGGAACTACCCCACACTTTAACATATTTAGTCCTACATATGTGCGGCACACATGGCAAAAGTAAACTCAGGTATACTTGTCACTAAATTAAAATTTTCCTTTAAAATTAAAAAAAAAATCAAACGAAAAGATATATTTTCTATTCAAAGATTAATAAGAAAAAAAAACTTAAACTAAGATTATTTAATAATAGAATCAACTAAAATAAAAATTCCAAAATCTCTTTAACCTAATTTCAATTAAAAACAAAAACCTAACCCTAGCCCTAGCCCTAGCCCTAAATTTCTCAAATCTATCTTCTTCTCTTTCTTCTTTTTATTCTTCTCTCTATTTTTGTAATTTTTGTTCTTTTATTGCAGGTCAACTAGGTGGGCAGAAGGTGTGGTTGTTGAGGTTAAGGTTAGACTTCTACAACGAGTGTGGCAATGCTCAGGGTCAGCCCTAGCATAAGCAGACCAGTAGAAAAAGTCCATTTTCTAAAAAATGCTATATTTTTCCTTTACAAAAGGTGCCAATTTTTTTTTTTTTAAAATATCATTTTATATATAAATATTATAAAAATGTCAAATTTTGTATAGGCCCCAATTCTTTAAGACTAGCCCTGGCAGCGCTGGTGATGGTAGATATGAAGAGGTGAGGAAGTGGGTTTTAACGGCAACTCTAATAGGGTGAGGACGCATGGTTGAACATCCTCAATCTCTACATTTGGTGTTGAGCTGATTTTTTGTTCATTTAATTTGGTCATAAAGGAAAATAAAGTGTGAGAAAGTGAAGGAAAATGTGAGAAACTGTAGAAAAATATGAATTGGGTTATTTGGTTGGATGATGATGACGAGAAAATTTGAGAATTATTTTGTTGTATATTTCCAATTTTATATTGAGTTTGTTTGTGTAATGCTCAAAGTTCCTAATGAAGTTTAGTACCTTAAATAGTATGTCGGGAGGGCATGAGTGAAATTATTGTGAATTATATTATTATATAATTGAATATGCTTGATTATATGCACTAAATGTGTCTAAAGACCCGCTTTTGATAAAAGAAGACATTTTCGAAATTTTGATCCGTTTGAGGGTATATTTGTAAATATCATGTGTTATGTGCATTGTGACCAAATTATTATGTGGATATGTGTAATTTTCGGCATGAGTAGACCCTTTCGAGCGATAATAGCGGAAAAGTCATAATGGAAAAAAATAACCATCTCAGGTCGAGCCTAGGGGTATTATGGGAATTTTCACATTTTGAGGATATTAGTGAAATGAAATTAATTGATAGAATTTTATGCTTGATGGACATTAGTTGAATAATTTTGAAATAAATGGGATAATTAGCATTAATGGTGAATTGACTAAACTACCCTTGGGGTTAGTAAAGAGATGGAATTAGATGGAGGGGCAAAATGGTCATTTGACCACATAATTAAAGAAAAAGAAACCAAAGCGCTGATGGTTATTCTCTTTCACGTTTTTGTTTACATTTGTGCCTTAAAAACATGTGAAAAGAAATTGTATTGATTTAAATAAAAGTACAATTTTATTAGATTTGAATATTATAATTATTGTTTAAATAATTTGTATAAATATCATAAAATTCCATATTCATTTGTGAGAATATGATCTTGTATGCTTACCAGATAATTAATATTATATATAATGAATAAAATAGTCAGCAACATATTAAAGTACGAAATCTTTAATGAATGGTTGCTAGTATGATTTACTAAGCATATAGGATGTGAGTAATCTAGATTCAGATTAGTGATGTAGATAGACATCTTGGTAAATGTGTTGTATATAATAGAGATTATATATGACAAGACCGATGTGAATTAGTTATCTTTATAAACTTATCGTTTGCCATAAATATTTAATTCATATCATAAAAGATGATCACTTGTAGATCATTCTAAATCCTGAGTTATCATGAATTCTTGTTTATGTTTATTGGGTATTTTAGTTCATTCATTAAGGTCTCTTGATATAATGAGGCTAGTAACTTTTGTTTTGGATATTAAATATCATGAATGGCTGGGAACATGATTTTACAATAATGGAATTCATGCTTTCCTAACGGATCGAATATTGGTTCCCTTAAGGGTTAATTTTGGGAGTGAATGGTTATTGAGCTCAAATCTATAATTTGATTATAGATTAATTATTCACTGGTGAATTAATGGTGCTTAAGGAACAAGAGATAATTAGAAGGGTAAAACGATAATTTTTTGCCAGCTCTAATTAGCGAAAAAATAAATGGAGGACAAAACTAAATTTATTGATTACATCAATGGACTACAAGAGAAAACTCTATAAATATAATTCTATAATTACTTAGAGTACAATTCCATATTTATAGTGGAGTAATAATGAAATTAATAAATAAGAGTATTGAATTAAAGAGTTTAATTAATAATCTGGTTTATTGGAACTTCGTACTATAGGTACATGGTCCCTAGGTCGCCCTGTCCTACATTATCAAGGTTAAGAATGTCACAAGAAAGATTAATAGAGAAAATGACAAAATTGCAAAGAAATTAATTTTCTAAGGAAAAGAGATAATTATGTACAATTAATTAACTATTTAGTTTTTATTTGAAAAACTTTATATTAGTTAAAATAAATATTAATCAGTGTTTGGATTAATATTTGGGAGAGTAAATTATTATCTTATTATAAGATAATTATTCAAACTGATAGATTTTTAAAAATAAGGTTAATTTTGAATTAACTAATATTTATTTTTTGGAATAAATATAGTCTTAAAATTAATTAAACAAACAAATGAGAAAATCAGAGAGATAACAACAGTGGTGCCACTTCATGTCCCACATCATCCTTGGGGTTTGAATTTTGAATTTCAAATTAATATTTTTATTTAATTATTATTTATAAATTTTATTTAAATTAAAAAAAATTAAATTAGGTTACAACTGATCGTTTTTTAATTATTAAATGTAAAGAAAAATTAAAATAGTTTTAATTATCTTTTAAAACCTGAAAAAGAAGCGATACTTTTCAAGTCATTTGTTTTTGGTTATCAGACTCTCTCAAAAGAAAAAAATGATAGAATTTTCTAAGCCTGAAATTCTAGAAGTTTCCATAAATCTTCTCTCTCTTCAAACTCTCTAGATCTCATGTGTTGAGAACATCTAGAGAGCCTAAATAATCAACATGTGAATCCTACGTGCCCACACACGTCCTTGTATGTTAGATGAACAACTTGGAAGGCTAGGTGTAAGCTTTCACTTCAATAGGAAGATCGTTGATTGTACTAAAAGGCTCAAGGGATCTTGATAGGCTCCAAGATGTAATCTCTATTTCCTTGTATGTGTTGATTTAATGTATATGTATATGTATTGATCCTGGCTGGTATTAATGATTTTTTAAAATCCCCCTCCCTAACTTCTGCTACATCCCTGATTCTATTCTTTTTAATACCAACAATTTTCCCTCTTTCTTTCTTCTATTCTCTTCATTTTCTTTCAACCAAAAGAATTCAAGAACTCATATTCCAAAACCTTCAAGTTGGTCTAGAGTATTGAGGATTCTAGAAGAGAATTGAGCTCCAACAAAAGGAATTAGATGTTGCCAAGGCCACAACCAACCTAGAATTTTTGGAATTCAGAGATTTGAGAAATTCCTTTCCTTGTTCTTCATGGTTCTTGAAGAAGTTCTTATGGATTTTGTGTAATTTTCGAATCGGGTGGCCCTAGGTTGTTTAGGTGGGCATAGGGGAGATAGAAACATGTTTACTAACTGTTTAATAGCCTGAATTCATATAGAAAGTAAGGAATTGAGTTTGATTTTTTGAATTTCGGGGAAATGGATTTTAGAACCCTGAAATTTCCAATTCATATGTTTGGTTTGAATTTAATGTTTTATTGGTGTTTAAATGATGTATAAAGAGTATTGCACATGTTTTAGAGTATGAATTATGAACTTGGTGCAGTTTGGGGTCTATTTTTGGGTCTTGGGGTCGAATTTGGGTGTTGAGAATCGCAGGGGAAATTTTTTCTTTTCTAGGCACGATTTGCATTTCTAGGACCCTTGTGCGATTGCGCCCTCGCGCTAGTGCCCCAAAAAACCTAAAATTTATGTGGGCGCAACCGCGCCAAGTGCCCTAAAATGCCATTTTTCCTGATCTTAAGTACTTTCAAATGGGATTTTAAAATCTGTCTTGGGACCCGTTCGGGGGTTAGGGGGACGATTCCCCTAGCGTGTTAGCGGGGTTTAGAGGTCCCAATAGTTGGATTTTGATTTCTGAGTACATGGTTAGATTTGGTCTCTAATTGGCGTACGTTTATTGTTGTGACTAGGGTTTCTGAGAGGCTCAAAAAGAGGATTGCACTCAGGGTCGTATCATTTTTATCATTGGACCCGAGGTAAGTAAACTGACATATTTACATAGAGTAGAGCATAGCACATGTTATTTCTGGGTACGGTTATGACCGTAATATGAACTTATTTAAGGTTAAGTACCCCTTTCTACATATTGGTATTTGTTATGCTTATTTGTATTGAAATTGTTTGTGATTGATTGACATGGACTATATTCGACTATAATCATGCAAAATGTAGGCCCTGATGATAGGGTCATTATTGGAGTGTGGTAAGCACCCACTCAGCATAGGTCGTAAGCTCGGTGCCTGGTGATGTACCTTGTCTGGCATAGGTCGTGTTAATTATTTATATGATCGGAATGAATGTGTTTATAATATGCAAATCATGTTAATTGTTATGCATGTTTAATGTGATTATTATTATGCCTTGTTAGGTTCTTCCTGGGTCTTGGCTCACGGGTGCTTTATGGTACAGGTAAGGGCAAATGGAAGGTAGATCACCCATGAGTTGGAGAGCTTGGCGATGGTGCATACATGTTTGGCCTACTCGACCTACGGGGTTGAGTTATCTGGTGGACTTAGGATAAAAGTCCGATTTTTGTCGTTTAGGTTGACTTATTTTGACAACAATAGTTGTAAATATATTTTATTTAAACTTTTTGGGATCCCATGTAAACTTTTATAATTTTAGTAAAAATGTTTAAATCTTTTTAATAAAATTTTAGCATTTCAACTTTATTTAACTTTTAATCATAATTTTGAGTCCAAATTTCTCGCTTAGAAAGTTAAGCATTATTTTAACACACAAAAGGTAACAGTCCTGAATTAGTAGGACGTCACAGTTTGGTTTATGAGAAAGTAGAATAAAAAAATATGTTTTAATGAATTTAAATAAAAATTGGAAGGAATTAAGTTTTTATTTTTATTTAATTGTTTTTGTTTTTAAAGTCCACATGTCGATGAGATGGTTCTCACATGCCATCACTTTTATGTTACATCAATGCCACATAAGCGCCATTAAACTAAATTAACAGGTGAGTAGTAGTGATGAAATAAGCTCGAGTAACAACATTATATATTATTGTCCCCAAAAGAAAATATGTATAAAAATGCAATATTTGCAAAATATTGGATATTTTCACTAGGAAATTTATATCATTGATTGTTTTTTGCATTTTAATTACAAAAATCACTTAATTTTTTTTATTTAGAAATATACATTTTCATGTCATCAAAATATATTAGAATGAAAAATAATACTACCTGAAGTTGGAAAAGGAGAATTTTTCCAACTTAGCATAGAAAAAGAGGCATTGATCTTGCTGCCCTGATGTTTTCGTTTTTCTAGGTTTTTCAAAAGCAACTATTTGGTTGCTTACGATATCGATAAATATTAACTAGTTACTTTTTCAAAAAGCCTCATTTTTTTTATCATATTATTCCAGATACATTTTGGTTACCTCTAAACTTATTTGTAGAAAATTGATTATCTTCGGATGCTAAATAGTTATCTTTAAAAACATGAATTCATTTTTAGGTTATATTTTGGTGTCTTAATTATTATTTTGAATACTCTTGCACTACCTTTAAGCCTATTTTAAAAATAAACTAGTTACTATATAGTGTAACAAGTTGTCATATAGTCCATTAGCTAAGGATACTATTTAGTATACTACATAGTAACTTTAAAATGAAAACTTAAAATACACTTTTTAGTCACCATTGTTATTTACATGTGAAATATATGATTTTTCTGATTAAACAAGCAAAAAGAAACTTAGAAGTTATTTTAGAATTATAGCAAATAATACACATTTTTTTATTCTTTAATTTAAGTTTTACTTGATTAAATTAAAAAGTAACTATACAAATATACTTTTCATATATATAACACAAATCAATCAACCAAATTCCACAAATAAGCTTGGAGGTAGCTAAAATAAATTTTTTATGGAAAGTTAACTAATCAGTATCTTAAAGTATCGTAAGCAACCAAAATGTTGCTTTTAAAAATCCACATAAAATGGAAAAAATCTTAGTAGCGAGATTGCTACTTTTTTTTACACTAAGGTGGTAACACTCCCACTTTTTGTGGGATTCAACCCACTTATTTTAGGATGAATTACTTTTAAATAAGGTATGGAAATGATATTATTTTCATATAAGGTAGGTAATTTTTGTAATTATTTTTTTATTTTGAAGTTATTTTTAATCAAGTAATTTTTATAAATAAGGATTGTTTCAAGTTTATTGTAAAATCCCAAGAATAAATGTAATGTTTTATCTTTCTTTGTAAAAAAATAAAAATTAAAAGCCCTTTTCCAAGGTGAGCTGCTTGCATTTATCTTGGAATTTGTTTGCTTTTGATTCTTAATTTATTTAATTATTTTTTTAACTAAATTTTTTTTAAAATTTTAGTATCCATTTAATGTTTTAGTGTGTGGTGATTATAATTTTTGTAATATTTTTTTCTAATATAAGCTTAGTATATAATATTAATTGTAAGGTGGTGGTGATATTTCCTCTCTCATTGAGAGATGTTCCATACTCTTTTTTCCCAACATTGTACCAAAGATAAGCTACCAATATTGAAGATCAAGATCAAACATACAAAAAAGAAATTGTACATTACTCAAAATATCTTCTTTGGTGGATTATATTTATAATTTTGAATAAATAGAATTTTTGTCCCCTAAATTTTGATACTACTAGATTGTGCTCTTTAAATTATACGGTCAGTTAAAATTTTTCCCTGAACTATTGATACTATCAGATCGTGCCCCCTATTACGATTTGCATATAAAAATTAGAATTTTTGCCCCCGAATTTTGACAACTACCAAATTGTGTCCCTTTTAATTATAAAAATTTAAAAATATATTAGTTCTTAAAAAAATTATTAAAAAAATTCAATAAAAAACTAAAATTATTTAAAATATATTTTAAATACATTTAAGTTTGAAAATATTTTTTTTAAAAGAAAAACTAAATTGTTGCAAATGAAAAAAAAAACATATTCCATTCTTCTTCATTCTTTTTTAATATATTTTTAAAATTACTTTCTAATCTTTCATTTTTTCCCAATATTTTTAATTAATTAAGTTTTATATATTTTTTTTAAAATTAGTACATTTTAAATTTATAATATTTTGTATATATTTAATTTTAAAATGATTTTTGGGAGAAAAATGAGAGAATAGAAAGTAATTAGAGAAATTAATAAAAAAGAATAAAGAAGAATGGAATATATTTATTTTAATTGTAACAATTTAGTTTTTTTTAATATTTTTAAACTTAAATGTATTTAAAATGAATTTTAAATAATTTTAGTCTTTTATTGAATTTTTTTAATAATTTTTCTTAAATTTTTTAAGAACTAATAGAATAATAAATTTTAAAATTTTTATTATTAAAGGGGGTACAATTCGGTAGTTGTCAAAGTTTGGGAGCAAAATGCTAATTATTTTATGCAAATCGTAACAGGGGGCACAATTTGATAGTATCAATAGTTCAGGAAGACATTTTAACAGAACATATATTTTAGGGGGCACAATCTCATAGTGTCAAAAGTTCAGGGGCAAAAATATTATTTATTCTAAGGATATTTGCGATGAAAATATCTAAGTTGTTAGTTTTATAACACTTAAATACCTAACTCTTTTTTTTTGCGGTGAAAATACCTTTCGTCAACAATCATTGGCATTCGTTGGTACCTGGCTGTCAAGTGTCATGTACAGGTACACATGGCAATTTATAATTGGTCCACACAATTTTAAACATGTCACGTCACCTAATGAATGTCACATCACTATTATTTGAAAAACTTAAAAATAAATCGGACATAATTAAATAAAACTAATGTAAATAAAAACTTAAAACTAATATAAATAAAATCTTAAAAACTTGACCACCGGAAAAACTTAAAAATTAAAAACCCCATCCTTTGTGTATCATTTGAAGAACATGAAGGTCTAGGGCATAATAGTTTGAATGTGAACATGGAATAATGGATGCAATTGTCGACCATTGAAAGCAGTCGTCATCAAGACTTCTTAGACCAACGATAATCCTGGAAGAAGATTCAAGTGCTGCCATAAGTATCAGGTGAGGTTAATTTTTAGTTTGTTTTTTAAATTTTGGGTTTGTTCATCTCTTCTTAACTTCTACTGGTTTGATGATTTCTTTTGTGTTTACAGAGTGATGGTGGTTGTGGGTATTTATGCTAGTTAGACCTGCATATGTGCACCCGAAGCAAGGTGGTCATATTTGGGTTGTTAAGAAAAATTAAACAGTTGGAGGATGAACTTGTTTCTAGAAACACACATGCCGATTGGAGTACACAACAAGCTTTGAGTGATTTTTCTGTGGGAGAGGATAGGATTTTTGTATTTGATGTTGATTCCAAGGATGGAGTACAACATGAAGATGAAGTTAGGGTGGTAACAAGTAATAAAAAATTATGGGTTGTAGCCATTGTAGTAGTTGTAATATGTATCAGCAAATGGTTTTAAGTTATGGGATATCATTGTAATGTTTTGTTGTCAATTATGATCCAATTTGTTGGACCCTTTTGTAAGTGTTATTTGTTTAAATTGAATTTGATGGTTAATGTTTAATCTGGTGGTTTTAAGTTTTATATTTGTATTGTGCAATTCCTAAAGTTAAAAAATAAACAAGTGTACATCATTAAGATGCAATACCAAAGTAAGAACCAAAAACAGATAGTATTGACATCAAGTTTAAAGGGCATGCTGCCCATAACTAGCAAACAAACTAAAATCTAATGCATATTTGGTTTACATCAAGTGTAAAGGCCATGTTGCCCATAGCTATCAAAAAAATAAGACCTAGTGAAGTCAAGTATTCACAAAAACATAAAAAGTCCCTAAACAGACATAAATTAGTTGATTCCCTATCTTCAAAAGCTTTGTCAAAAGTGAACATTCTTCTAGCAGGTTGTCTAGGCATGTTGTGTGGACCTAGTCGAAGGACCACCTTGCTGAGAAAGGCCATGTTGTCTGGCCCGAGTTCTGGGACCACCTTGTGCAACATCAACTTGCCTTTGTTTTTGCTTTGTTAATCGTTCTTTTATTTTCTTTGTTGCTTCAATGGGATTTGCAGTCGGTGGCCTACCCCTTTTCTTTTGAGCAGGAACATAACAAATAAAAAATTCATGAAGTTAATCTCGTGTAATCTTTTATCAAAAGACATGACCAAGCAATGTAGGAATTGTTATAATAATGCATTACCTGAGCAATTGTTGGGTTGGGGCATGTTTTGCTTGTGTGGCCTGGCGGTTTGCACTTTTTGCACAAGTGGATCTGACCAAACCTTCGGGTTTTTGTTGAACTTGGGAGTAACGCCCTACTTTCTTAGAGCCGTTACTAAGTGAGTTTTAAAACGTGCAATCAACTCGCTAATCGAGGTTTTAGGTCAAACAGTGTAATTAAGCCATAAACAGAGGAAAAACTTTAGAAATACTTTCGCTTCATTGAAAATCATAAAAGTTTAACACTTAGGATCCCAAAATACAGTTTAGAAATAATTACAACATATAAATTGAACAAAGTCGACTAAATGACAAAATCTAAGTTTATTTATAACCATCTCCCAAAATCCACTGGCTGTGGCAGCCAGGCTGGCCAAACATGTACACGTTGCTTCACGCTGCTACACTCATGGTTGGTTGGCCTTCTCTTTACCCTTACCTGCACCACAGAGCATCTGTGAGCCGAAGCCCAGCAAGAAAACCCACAAACAGATAACATATGCAACACATATATCAAGCATATAAACAGGCCACCAATGGGCTAAACACATACGGCCTAGCCGTCCCAGGCGTTTACCAAGCCTTGGGTTCGCGGACCACGCCGTGAGGATATCCCAGGTATCCTTTTAGGGACTCGCCCTGGCAACTCGCACTCCACGTGCTTAATGCTGCTCCCGGCCCCTTGTCGTACTCGGCCTTGCACTCAACATGCCTAACGCCGTTCCCGGCCCTTTGTCGTTTCCGGCCTCTGCCGTCCTCGGCCTACACCGTTCCCGGCTTTTGCCGATCATTCACATAAAAGCATTCATAGCATAACAAGCAAATACATAATTCTAGCAAATTCAGTCATAGGGCTACACCCTCCAATTCAAACACATTGGGCTCAGCCCTGCATACCAGTTCTATTCAGACACATTGGGCTCAGCCCTGCATACAAGCTCTATGGGAACAAGGGTTTTCTTACCTGAGTCCCGAGCTCTCCGAGCACCGATGTCCCGAGCACAGTCCTCTAACTTGAGCTCGCTGAAACCCTAGTCACAACACATTAACAATATCCATCCATCAAATTCTAATCCGATAAATAACTTTGAGCCATAACCCTAACCACCAAGACTTTGAATTCTATCAATCCGGGTGATTAAATCCATCCCGAGCCTTACCCATCGAGTTCCCAAGCCTAAACACCCTTAAAAACATAAACTGGCACCAAGAGCCACGACCCTACCCTCAAGCGTCACGGCTAGCCTCGAAACAGAGGCTAGCATCCCACTGACACCCACACGGGTCGCGGCGCGCACACCAAGCACCGCGGCTCGCATGAACTTCTCGGCCTCCCATGGCCGCGCGCGCACACGGGCCGCGACCCTCACCTCCGAACCCAGAATTCTTCACCAACTATCTATATTTTCTTCAAGCCAATTCACCCTAAAACTTAGCTAACAATCCCTGATAATTAACACAAACATTCCAGCTCAATATCAACATCAAAACCCCATTGAATCCTGCTCTAAAGCTTAACTAAAACACTCAAGACATATCAAACTTAACCAACAAACAAACTCTAGCAAACCAGCAGCAAATCTAAACATAATCTTTATAATTAAGGCTTACCCTTGCTAGATTAAGCTTCAGAACCTATTCCCTATGCTCCAATCTTCAAGCTTCAAGCTCCCTTAAATCCCCAGCTGCAATCCCTTAGCTTTAAGTTGGTTTCCCCAAAGTTTTCCTTGAGTTTTCCTTAGAGAGTGAAGAGAGAAAAGGATAAGAACCTATCTTCAGTTGGAAGGAAAAATAGGTGTTGGTTTCTATAAGCCCCTAAATGGTTCTTCCTTTTTGTTTTATTTAACTTAATCTATGTGGTTACCTCAAGGCTCGAGGTGCCAAAAACGTCCCCGAGGGCAAAACGGTAAATTTCCCCAATATTCCCTCCTAGACATTCTATCCTCAAATATATCTCCAAATATTTATTTTCATAACCCGATAACCCCTTATAATAACTAATACCCAAATTACCCCTCGACTCACCCCGATTCGGATTCTCAACCCCGTTGTGACTTCCTGGCTAACTGCTCCCCAGGACTGTCTCAGATCGTGTTGCACAGTCATATCACATATATATGACATTATCACATATATATATCCCTAATATCCAGGCGGGGCCCACATGCACATTTAACTCAACTAAACATGCATCATTATCATATATACACGTTAATTCATATATCAGCATATTAAATCATTATCGCCCTCCAGGCACACTAATCAAGGCCCAAGCCCTATTAGCAAATTCGGGTCGTTACAACTATCCCCTCCTTACAGAAATTTTGTCCTCGAAATTACCTGAACAACTCGGGATACCGCTCCCTCATCTCTGACTCAAGCTCCCATGTTGCCTCCTCAACCTTGCTGTTTCTCCACAACACTTTCACCGAGGCGATGGTCTTGCTCCGCAAGACTTTATCCTTCCGGTCAAGAATCTGAACCGGCTTCTCCTCATAGGAAAAATCCTAATCAAGCTCCAGATTCTCAAAACTTAGAACATGCGTCGAATCTAACATATACTTCTGGAGCATGGATACATGGAAAACATCATGAACCCCTGATAAAGCTGGAGGCATCGCTAATCTGTAAGCTACCTCTCCAACTCGTTCCAGAATCTCGAAGGGGCCAATATACCTAGGGCTCAACTTGCCCCGAACACCAAACCGTTTCACACCCCTCATGGGTGAAACCCTAAGGAACACATGGTCACCAACCTTAAATTCCACGCTCTTGCGTTTCAGGTCTGAATAACTTTTCTGTCGACTCTGGGAGGCGAGCATACGCGCTCTAATCTTCTCAATCGCCTCATTGGTCCTCTGAACCATCTCAGGACCCAAATATCTTCTCTCATCTGTCTCGTCCCAATGAATAGGTGATCTACACTTTCTTCCATAAAGCATCTCGTACAGAGCCATTCCGATGGTCGCTTGATAACTGTTGTTGTACGAGAACTCGATCAAAGGGAGATACTTACTTCACGACCCCCAAAATCTAGCACACAGGCTCGCAACATGTCCTCCAATATCTGAATCGTCCTCTCAGACTGTCCATCCATTTGAGGATGATAAGCGGTACTAAACCGTAATTGCGTGCCATAGTCTTCTTCAGACTCTCCCAAAACTTGGAAGTAAAGGTGAGGTTTCTGTTGGATACTATCGACCTCAGAGCCCCACGAAGTCGAATAATCTCTTTCACATACAACTAAGCGTACTGTTCCACAGTACAAGTTGTCCTAATAGGCAAAAAGTGGGCGGGCTTGGTATACCTATCCACAATCACCCACACTGAGTCATGCTGTCCTACAGTCCTCGGCAAACCAACCACATAGTCCATAGTGATATCTTCCCACTTCTATTCTGGGACCCCCAGAGGCTGCAGCAACCTTTCTGGCCTCTGGTGCTCAGCCTTAACCTGTTGGCAAGTTAAGCACTTGGCCACATACTCCACCACATCCCTCTTCATGTCCGACCACCAATACCGAGCTTCTCAAGTCTTGGTACATCTTCATCGTACCCGGGTGCAACGAATAGGGAGTGGTATGCAATCCATCTAAGATCTCTTGCCGGATATCAGAATCCATCGGAACACAAATCCGACCCTTGTACTTTAGTAACCCCATCTCTGAAATGAAAAAGTCCTCAGTCGCCCCGACTAAGGCACTCTCCCTATGACCTCTTAACTGGGAATCTTTCCCCTGCGCTTCCTTGATCCTCTCAAGGAGTGTAGACTGAAGAGTGACGTTGGCCAACTTTCCAACCACCAACTCTATACCTGCTATGGTCATCTCCTCAGCTAACTTGTCAGATATCTGCCTCGAACTAAACAAATGTCCTGGGCCTTTCTGACTCAATGCATTAGCCACTACATTAGCCTTCCCAGGATGGTATAGGATATCACAATCATAATCCTTAACCAACTCCAGCCACCGCCTCTGGCGCATATTCAGGTCCTTCTGAGTAAAGAAATACTTTAGGCTCTTATGGTCGGTGTATATCTCGCACTTCTCACCATAAAGATAATGCCTCCAAATCTTAAGTGAAAACACCACCGCTGCCAACTCCAGGTCATGCGTAGGATATCTCTACTCATACTCCTTTAACTGCTTCGATGCATAGACTATCACCTTATCAGTTTGCATCAACACGCACCCCAAACCCTGTCTGGATGCATCACAGTAAACCACAAACTTTTCATTCTCTGTCGGCAAGCTTAACACTGGCGCAATGATCAGCCGCTGCTTCAACTCCTTAAAACTGTTCTCACATCTGTCCGTCCAGACATACCTTATCTTCTTCTTTGTTAGTTCTGTCAATGGCGTAGCTATTCCGGAGAACCCCTCAACAATCCGTCGATAATACCCTGCTAAACCCAGAAAGCTTCTCACTTGAGGAACATTGCTCGGCCTAGGCCAATCACTGACCGCCCAATCTTACTTGGGTCAACCAGTATCCCCTCCTTACTGACAATATGGCCCAAAAATGTAACTTGTGGCAACCAGAACTCACACTTACTGAACTTATCATATAACTTATGCTCTCTCAACTGCTATAAAACCAACCGCAGACGTTGCTCATGCTCTGCTTCTGACTGAGAATATACCAAGATGTCGTCGATGAACACAATTACAAACTTGTCCAGATAATCCTTAAAAACCCTATTCATCATATCCATGAAGGCTACTGGAGCATTGGTTAATCCAAAGGACATAACCAGGAATTCATAGTATCCATACCTCGTTCGGAAAGCGGTCTTTGGTATGTCCTCCTCTTAAATCCTTAACTGATGGTAACCTGATCGGAGATCTATCTTGGAAAACACTGTTCTTCCCTGAAGCTGATCAAATAAATCGTCGATCCTAGGCAGTGAATACTTGTTCTTAATGGTTAACTTGTTTAGCTCCTTGTAATCAATACACATCCTAAGGGATCCATCCTTCTTCTTAACGAACAACACTGGAGCACCCCATGGCGAGAAACTCGGTCTGATGAACTCCAAATCAAGTAACTCCTGCAACTGAATCTTCAACTCCTTTAACTCCGCTGGAGCCATTCTATAAGGTGTCTTAGATATTGGCTCCGCCCCTGGTACCAACTCTATAACAAAGTCAATCTCCCTCTGCGGCGGCAACCTTGGCAAATTCGCTGGAAACAAATCTGGAAATTCACACACCAATCTAGTCTCACCCGGTCCAACCGACACCACCCTAGAGGTATCCACAGCGCTCGCTAGGAATCCTAAGCAACCTTCCTGCATCAGGTCACTAGCCCTCAACGCTGAAATCATTGGTACTCGCGGCCCACCAACTGTCCCCACAAACACAAAGGGATACCTCCCCTTCTGGTTCAAAAGTCACCACTCTGCACTTGCAGTCAATCATTGCCCCATACTTTGATAGACAATCCATTCCTAAAATCATATCAACAGATGGTTCCCTGCCATCTACCTCTACTGGCAATGCTCTATCCATTTCCTAGAGACTACCAGTTCTCCTGTTGGCAACAAAGTCTGAAATCCCCTAGCATACACACCACTAGGTCTACAAAGCTGATCCATCACTCTAGCAGATACAAATGAATGGGTAGCCCTCGAATCAAACAATGCAGTATACAGAGAACCAGCACTAGAGATCTGACCTGTCACAACTGAGGGGCTAGCCTCCGCCTCAGTATGTGTCAAAGTGAATACCCTGGCAGGAGCAAGACTATCACTCTGCTTCTGCTCCTCCTTCTTAACTTGAGGGCAATCCCTCTTCAGATGACTGGCACTTCCACAAACAAAGCAGGCCCTGATCCTACACTCACCCTGATGTCATCGCCTGCACAGCAGACACACTGGAAAACTCCTCCAGTTGTCACTGCCACCCTGATGGCCAGTGGAAGCACCCCGTGCCCTCCTATCTGAACTTGGAGGAACAAAGGAATCTGGGGCCTTCCTTTTCTGCTCACCAGAACCACCACTACGACTGAATCCAACAAAAGGAGGCACTGTCCTCCTAGCATCGTGCCTAACAGCACTTTCCTACCAAATCTAATCCTCGACCCTCTCAGCAGTAAGGGCCTTGTCCACTACCTGGCCATAAGTAGTAGTCTTTGGATCCAAAGTAATATTCACATCACGGGCGATCATAACGTTCAACCCCCGCACAAACCTGTCCCTTCTTGCCGCATCAATCAGCACTAAATCTGGCACAAATTTCGCCAATCTGTCAAACTTTATAGCATACTCCGTCACTGTCGACCAGTTCTGAGTCAGGTTGATAAACTCATCAACCTTCGTAGCTCGAACTACTACACTGTAATACTTCTCATTAAACAAGTTTCTGAACTCTTCCCAGGTCATAACTGATACATCCCTTCTCTGAACCACCACGTCCCACCAGATGCGGGCATCCTCTCTAAACATGTAGCTGGCACAGGCTACCCTCTCATTCCCTTGAACTCTCATAAAATCCAGAATTGAGGAGACCATATTCATCCACTGCTCTGCCCGTAGTGGGTCCGATCCACCCTCGAAGGTGGGAGGATGCTGTTTCCTGAACCTCTCATACAAAGGTTCCCACTTATTCTCCATAACAGATTGAACTGGCAGCCCAGTGACCTGAGGTAGGGCCTACTGCCTCAACTGTCGCAACTCTTCCTCTGTTTGCTGCAGTCTCGCTTCCATCTCGACATTCATCTTTTGCCAATTCTGTGGGGCAGTTGGAGGGTCCTGACCCTGGTTTCCATCCTCGGCCCTACTGCCGCGGAGTCTAGCTGATTGCCGAGGCATCTCAACAAATATTCCTGCAACCAATGATGCTGCTCAGCAGGCATGATAACAACATCCAAAACCACCTCCCAAACACATCAGTCATCCACAAATAATAACTCATATAGCATATAACACACAACGGGCCATGCCCTATCATCATGCATATGTTAACTCATTCATCATGCTCTATATAAGATAAGCAGGAAAACAGGGCATTCAAACACATATTCAAGCATATTAGTCAATCTTACCAACCAACCCTGAGTCGAGCTTGTCACTGACAGCGAGTGTACATGTTCAGTCAATCTCCAGAACCAATAACCTTGGCTCGCTCTGATACCAAGTTGTAACGCCCTACTTCCTTATAGTCGTTTCTAAGCGAGTTTAAAAACGTGCAATCAACTCGCTAATCGAGGTTTTAGGTCAAACAGTGTAATTAAGCCATAAACAGAGGAAAAACTTTAGAAATACTTTCGCTTCATTGAAAATCATAAAAGTTTAACACTTGGGATCCCAAAATACAGTTTAGAAATATTTACAACATATAAATTGAACCAAGTCGACTAAACGACAAAATCTAAGTTTATTTACAACCATCTCCCAAAATCCACTGGCTATGGCAGCCAAGCTGGCCAAACATGTACACGCCGTTTCACGCCTGCTACACTCATGGTTGGTTGGCCTTCTCTTTACCCTTACCTGCACCACAGAGCATCTGTGAGCCGAAGCCCAGCAAGAAAACCCACAAACAAATAACATATGCAACACATATATCAAGCATATAAACATGCCACCAATGGGCTAAACACATACGGCCTAGCCATCCCAGGCATTTACCAAGCCCTGGGTTCGCGGACCACGCCGTGAGGATATCCCAGGTATCCTTTTAGGGAATCGCCCTGGCAACTCGCACTCCACGTGCTCAACGCTGCTCCCGGCCCCTTGCCGTACTCGGCCTTGCTCTCAACGTGCCTAACGCCATTCCCAGCCCTTTGCCGTTTCCGGCCTCTGCCGTCCTCGGCCTACACCATTCCCGGCTTTTGCCGATCATTCACATAAAAGCATTCATAGCATAACAAGTAAATACAGAATTCTAGCAAATTCAGTCATAGGGCTACCCCCTGCAATTCAAACACATTGGGCTCAACCTTGCATACAAGCTCTATGGGAACAAGGGTTTTCTTACCTGAGTCCCGAGCTCTCCGAGCACCGATGTCCCGAGCACAGTCCTCTAACTTGAGCCTCACTGAAACCCTAGTCACAACACATTAACAATATCCATCCATCAAATTCTAATCCGATAAATAACTTTGAGCCATAACCCTAACCTCTGGAACTTTGAATTCTATCAATCCGGGTGATTAAATCCATCCCGAGCCTTACCCATCGAGTTCCCAAGCCTAAACACCCTTAAAAACACAAACTGACACCAAGAGCCGCGACCCTACCCTCAAGTGCCGCGGCTAGCCTCGAAATAGAGGCTAGCATCCCACTGATACCCACACGGGCCGCGACACGCACACCAAGCGCCTCGGCGCGCATGAACTTCTCGGCCTCCCATGGCCGCGCGCGCACACGGGTCGCGGCCCTCACCTCCGAACCCAGAATTCTTCACCAACTTTCTATATTTTCTTCAAGCCAATTCACCCTAAAACTTAGCTAACAATCCCTGATAATTAACACAAACATTCCAGCTCAATATCAACATCAAAACCCCATTGAATCCTGCTCCAAAGCTCAACTAAAACACTCAAGACATATCAAACTTAACCAACATACAAACTTTAGCAAACCAGCAGCCAATCTAAACATAATCTTTACAATTAAGGCTTACCCTTGCTGGATTAAGCTTCAGAATCAGTTCCCTATGCTCCAATCTTCAAGCTTCAAGCTCCCTTAAATCCCCAGCTACAATCCCTTAGCTTTAAGTTGGTTTCCCCAAAGTTTTCCTTGAGTTTGCCTTAGAGAGTGAAGAGAGAAAAGGATAAGAACCTATCTTCAGCTGGAAGGAAAAATAGGTGTCAGTTTCTACAAGCCCCTAAATGGTTCTTCCTTTTTGTTTTATTTAACTTAATCTATGTGGTTACCTCAAGGCTCGGGGTGCCAAAAACGTCCCCGAGGGCAAAATGGTAAATTTCCCCAATATTCCCTCCTATACATTCTATCCTCAAATATATCTCCAAATATTTATTTTCATAACCCAATAACCCCTTATAATAACTAATACCCAAATTACCCCTTGACTCACCCCGTTGTGACTTCCTGGCTAACCGCTCTCCAGGACTGTCTTGGAACGTGATGCACAGTCATATCACATATATATGGCATTATCACATATATACCCCTAATATCCAAGCGGGGCCCACATGCACATTTAACTCAACTAAACATGCATCATTATCATATATACACGTTAATTCATATATCAGCATATTAAATCATTTATCGTCCTCCAGGCACACTAATCAAGGCCCTAAGCCCTATTAGCAAATTCGAGTCGTTACATTGGGGGTGGTTCATTAGACTCTCTTCTTCTGGCCTTCTTTGGTCTCCTTGGCAGATTAATTTCAAAAGGTGGGTATATAGGGTTCAAACTAGTCTCTGGCCACTGCTCTAGGCTTGGCATAGGGTATAAGATTCCTGCACAAGCTATCAAAAATATCTCTTTCTTATAACATTCATGGATATAGTCCATTATCTCTGCACCACTTGTCCATATGGCAGCCAGTGCGTGACCACACGGGATACCAGTGAGTTGAAATCTTCGGCAACTGCAAGTCCTTTTTTGCAAATAAACATCAAATGACTCATTGTTTGGGAAATCAACTTGAAATTGATAAGTTGCAGCCCTAGTAGTCAGACAAATCTTGGCAATATTATCGTTCTTCTCCACAACCTGCAATATTCTTTTCCCCATAGGATGTATCCACTTATTCACACTTTCCCTCTTATTGAAAAACTGACTCATTAGCCAATAACGAATCTTTTCTAGCAAAGTAATTATCGGCTTGTCTCTGGCATCAACTATTGCAACATTAAAAGACTCACATAGGTTTTTTAACAACATATCACATTTCACCATTTTACTAAAATGTGACCTAGACCACTCGGATGGAGTCTTTAGTGCCAACTAGTTGTAAGCATTTTCACTAGTTTCCCTTAACTCTCTCATCCTCTTTTGAAACTCTGGAATAGTGGTTGCCTTTGTTGCTACCCATAGTTTTCGTTTTAATACAAACATGGGTGGTCTTTCTTGAAGTTGGAATGCAAGTGCCTAAGACAATTTCTCCCCTCTGCACCCTCAAAAACAAAAGCAATAACATTCTCCAACCCTTTCTGCCTATCGCTCATCATAGCAAACTGAGAAGGCCTGTAAATATCTAGATCTTCCTTCAAAATATTTAAAAACCAAGACCAAGTGTTAGTGTTTTCTTTCTCACAAACTACATAGGCAATAGGATGCGTTGAGTTTGTTGCATCTATTCCTACTGCAGCCAAAAACAACCCTTTGCAATACCCTTTGAGGAAGCACCCATCAAGACCAATGAGTGGTCTACAACCAGATCTAAAACCTTCCTTACAA
Organism: Humulus lupulus; assembly: GCF_963169125.1. Taxonomy (NCBI): domain Eukaryota; kingdom Viridiplantae; phylum Streptophyta; class Magnoliopsida; order Rosales; family Cannabaceae; genus Humulus; species Humulus lupulus. Next base: position 15,903,214 of record NC_084801.1, on the reverse strand, counting down.
GATTTTAAGTAGATGTATAGCCTCTCAAATGTCATTTTTCCTTCTACCATATTTGATTTGATGATGGTAGTGCTACTTGGGTTTGTAGCCAAGATTATTTTGCAGTAGTCTTCCAAGATAGCATACTGTTCAGAGACACTACCTTCAAGCAATATTTTTTCTTTGGCCTTTGCCCTGTGGAATAACCAATTGGAAACATGTGAGTACTTGGTTTTAGTTGTCATCTCTATAAAAGTCTTGTACTTCATATCTAGATTGATTCTTAATTGCTATAAAAAATACTTAGACAACCAGGGAGCATCGGCATGACTATTATTAAGGACCAAACCACAGTTGTGGTTATCTACTAAAGTCGGCACTTTGAAAGTAGTGGTTTAAGCTATTGAAACACTTACTTACAATAACCAAGGACATTGTTTAGCTTTGCATTTGACCCGAATTCTTATCGTGTCATTGCTTACATATTTAAACTCTTTATTACTTTCAATAAAGTACTCTTTAATAGGAGTCCTCGGTAGTTTTGCAGTCCCAAATTCCATTCCCAATACAAATTTAAAATCCTTAAAGTTGGACCTAGGGTTGTAATCTTTTTTTGAATTCCTAGGCCCAACCTCTTCACCATCACTTCCAAGACTTTGCAAGTCCTCTTCAGTGTCCACCCCATCTGACTCATCTCTCTGAACACCTTGGCTGCACAAATTTGTCACACTGCCCACCATTTAGTTGGATCAGATGGCCTACCCATCTCTTTTTCTGCCTCAACCTCTTGCTCATAATCCTCGTCGTTTAACTCAAAGTCTTCCTCTTGCAGCCACCCTCTTGATTGCCTCTGATTAGAACTTTCAGGCATCTCATGTCTTGCAGCATTCACTTCATCTAGCACGACCTCCTCATTTTGTGTGTCAGCTTGAGTAGGTCGTTGAGTTTGTGTGTCAGCTTCAGGTATGGGTGCATCATGCCTAGCATCCATTTCAATAGCTGCTTCCTCACTATCCGAAGCAAAATGGACATAAAAATATTCCTCATTAACTTCATCACATGTAGCCTCATAATCATCCTCATTCTCATTCCAATGTTCTGCCTTATCATCATCACCATACTCAGTTTTCTCACTATCTGATGACAGTTCCACTACAGGTATACCCACCACATTAGTATCGGGTGGTAACCCCTCAATCACACATCTCCTTAATATTTTAGGGGGAGGGTCAGGTATATCGGGTACTGCAATGGGGTCTTCCTTCCATTCCAAACCAAATGTAGCATCAGGTAGGACCAAATACACTTCAACCTCTGATATTCTCTTAACATCCATTTCATTAAGTATTTCTGAAGCTTCCTTAGGCGCAACAACCATCTTCCCAACATTAAGATGCTTCTCATGTGGCTTATATAGAAACCGGAAAGGCATAGAATAACCTAATTTGCTAGCAATATCCTCTAACACAAGCCTGCTGAATTTTCTCTTTGAAACATTGTCAAAGTAGTCTATTTGTCATTTGTCATATCTTTTATAACCAAAGGGCGTGAACCAATGCCCCCTATGATGCAATTTGAATGTAAACTTCCCATAATTTTCACCTACGTAAATTAATAGTACAATATGCACCAAAGAAGCAGTACACATGGGAAGCAAACCCAGTCAAAAGTAGTAATAGTGGATGTTGACGGTGAAATCTTGTCAACGAACTTGATCGAAAAACTCAAAGGCAAGGATGGAGATATTTAGATCAGAACTTAAAATGAACTTATGAAAAGATAAACACAGATCAACAATGGAGTGAGCCTTTGAATGTTTCTTGATAGTTTGAGTGTACAATGAATTTTCCAACCCCTTTGCTGGAGGGGTGAAAGTCTATTTATATTGGAGCTCTAATGGCTCCTGGTACATTGTCAGGGTTGTGGCATAGGTCGTAGTGGTGTTGGAAGAGTGGTGGTCTACTCTAGTACGTGTCAGGGGGCTGCAAAAGTACTCCTGCCTTGGTACCATATTATGCCCCCACTACTTGTCTGGTACGGACCTCATAAGCGTGCTGAGGGAGTCCTTACCACGTACCATTCTTGTACTGCCACTACTTGTCTAGCGTGGACACTGTATCCGTACTCTGACTCTTCTTGGTTTGTAGGCTCATTCCGTACTTCTTCTAACCTCGTGTCGAATCACCATGAGGCTTCCCCTATCCTTTCGTAATTATGTGTTAAAGAGGCCCTTGATTTGACTTCTCGTGAGGCCCTTAAGGACAAAGGATGCTTAGTGGAGGCCATGTCTTGCGAGGTCCTTAAGGACGAAGGATGCTTAGTGGAGGCCATGTCTCGCGAGGTCCTTAAGGACGCGAGACGCTTTGGGGAGGCCAAGTTACACGAGGCCTCTAAGGATGCGAGATGCATAATGGAGGCCATGTCTCGTGATGCCCCCTATGGATGAGGTTGTGGCGAGGCGAGGCCACCATGAGGCCTACGGCGCGGCTGGTGCGTGAGGCGTCTTGGGACATCTTGGGGGTCGCGAGACGCTTGTCTCCTAGTGGCGTTGCGAGGCGAGGCGTGCAAGTCCACCAACCGAGGCGCACAAGGCGTGGTGACTTTGTGGCGTGAGGCTGTCTGACTATCTGAGGCGTGAGGCTGTCTGATCATCTCGTGAGACGAGGCGTGCGGGCATGTGAGGCTCTTGATGGTGCAGGCGCGCGAGGCACCTAGTGACGCAGGCGCACGAGGCGCCTGATGGTGCTGGCGTGTGAGGCATCTGGTGGCGTAGGCGCACAAGGCACCTGGTGGTGCAGGCGCGCGAGGCACACGAGACACCCGATGGTGCAGGTGCGCGAAACGACTCATGCGGAAGAGTGGCTTTTCAAACATCCATCCTTGCGAAACGGGGTGAGATGGGCACTTTCGTGAAGGCCTCTTATGAGTCATGGGCCTCGCGTGGACCAAGACACTGGGTTGCTTGGTTTGTCCGAGGTCACTGAGGGTAAACATCACTTTTCTCCTGAGTGTGGACCATGGCTCTCTCAAGATCACGTTCAACTTTTGGCATTCACAACATGACTAAGTGACCTTTAGCCCTGTATTCCAACCATGGACTAGAGATTTTTTTTCTTGGTTGATTTTTGGCATCCACAGTGGATAAAATAGTCAACAAAGAATCAGATGCATTATTTTACTCCACAAAAAATGCCAAAACCCCAAAATTGCCACACAGAGATTCCCACAAAAATCCATAGGTATGGACTCTACCTTCTATTCTTAAATATGCTTTAAAGCTTCTCCACCAACCTCTTTACCCAACAAAATTGATATAAAAAATTAACTCATTTAGAACCCCCAAAACACAGACAACAATTTTGAAATGGGTTCTATCAAATTTACCGTACGCTGATGGTGGGTTGTAAGGTCCCCAACATTTTTCCATAGTGATCGCCGTCAACGTCTGCAACTAGGTTCCTCTTCCTCCTTCGTTTGAATGCTTTGAAGTCGTTTCTTCCTTCTTCGTCTAAATGCCCTACCCCTTTTGTTTGTAGATGCTTCAGTCGTTTCTTCACGTTTTCTTCTTCCTCTTTCAGATGAATGCTCTTCACGTTTGTTTTTCTAGTGGTTAAGTTTTTATATTTTTATTTATATTAGTTTTTAGTTTTTATTTATATTAGTTTTATTTAATTATGTTAGATTTATTTTTAAGTTTTTCAAATAATAGTGACGTGACATTCATTAGGTGACCGGCCTGTTTAAAATTGTGTGGACCAATTATAAATTGCCACGTGTACCTACATGACACTTGATGGTCAGGTACCAACGGATGCCAATGATTGTTGACGGAAGGTATTTTTACCACAAAAAAAAAGAGTTAGGTATTTAAGTGTTATAAAACTAACAACTTATGTATTTTCGCCACAAATATCCCTTTATTCTATAATTTTAATATATGTTTAGTATCATATTCAAAATTCATATCTTTTAAATGAATTTTTTTTTTCAAATATCAATATATATGTATGTATATCTTTTTAAAATAAAATTGATTAGTTTACAAATGTTAATAAAAATAGTTATTTTTGAAAAAAAAAATCTTTTTAAAATGATAATAAAATGGTATAAAATAATTTTATTAGTGTTTTAAAATAACTTAAATATCCTTACAATTTATGAGATCAAAACAATACCCATAAATAAAAGGGAACTTTCCTCCTATATACATGTAATTTAGGAAATTTTATTTACAAATATAGGGCTTCATATCATCAAAACATACTGGAATTCAAAAATATACTACCTGAAGCAGAAAAATATGAATTTTGCCAGCTAAGCATAAAAAAATAGGTACTAATCTCGTTGTTCGGATTTTTCCATTTTCTTGGTTTTTCAAAAGCAATTATCTAGTTGTTTACAATATTAATAAGACTGGTTACCTTTACATAAAATGCTTCATTTTTTATCATATTATATCAGATTCATTTTAATTGTCTCTAACTCTAAGCCTTTTTGTAGAAAATTGATTATCTTTAGATAGCGATTAGTTACCTTTAAAAGTATGGCTTCATGTTTATGTTATATTATGGTGTCTTATTATTTATTTTTAGGCTACCTTCAAGCCTATTTTAAAACTAATTAGTGATCATATAGTATAACAAGTTGTCATATAGCTTATTAACAAATGATAGTATTTAGTATACAACAAGATAACTTTTAAATAAAAACTTAATATATACTTTTTATTTACTCTTGTTATTTACATGTGAATTATAGAATTTTCTAATTAACAAAGCAAAAAATAAATTTAGAAGTTATTTTTGAATCATCGGAAATAATACACATTTTTTGGGACTCTTTAATGTAACTTGTACTTAATTAAATTAAAAAATAAGTACAAAGTGACTTTTCATACTTAACACAAACCAATCATCTTCTCCGGCAACAAAAAAAATCTTATGCTTGCCATATACCAAAATAATCCCCTCAAAGAGTAAGTTATGATGGTACCACTTTTGAGCTCAAATAACCAGCGATATTGCTAAAAAAAACTTCTAAAGCTATGAATATACCTACAAACTCGTTGAAAAAAGCCGACAATATAAGCAGAATGGGTGGTTAGATTTTGTTTCTCTCGAAAAGCTTGATTCAATGGTGTCACCCTCGAGCTTTGTGGCATTCGGTGCACGCCGAAAAAGCCAATCAAAATGTCAACAGCAGTGCCCTTGACCGACGCGTGTAGCAGCGTCTGGCTACTTTTGGTGGCGAAATTTAATTTATAATATGGGGACCGTCAAAATTTATAATTTTATTGAGCTATTATTTTATGGGAATTTACTCATTTGGTACCCTATGTTTTTGCAAAGTATCATTTTGGTACCCTCTGTTTTCAATAATACTCATATGGTACCCTGTTTTTTAAAATCGTACATATTTGGTACCCTAAACTCAGATTTGATAGATAAAATTTTGTCAATATGATCAAACTGTCATCAGTTATATGTAATTAAGTAATTAAATTTAAATTTGGAACTTACATAATTGACAGCAGTTTGATTAAATTGATATAATTTTATTAATTAAATTTGAATTTAGGGTACCAAATATGTACGATTTTAAAATACAGGGTACTATATAAGCATTATTGAAAACAGAAAGTATCAAAATGATACTTTGCAAAAACACAAGGTACCAAATGGTTACCTTGCCTTATTTTATATATAAATTGTTAATTTATACATGCAAGCAGCCATGAAATGAAGTCTACGCATGCTCTGCCATCCCATATATTAATATGTACTAGTGCTTCCACTATTTCTACTATCTAAATTGGCTCGTCACTTTAATCTATACATATTTATATAAATTATATTTTTTTTATCTATAATGAAGTTGAAGATGATAGTACTGCATTAGAGCTTGTCTCGCGCAATGATGTAATCCTAGCAACAATTACATTGAATAATTTTTCACTAAAACACAAGAATATTACACGACGCTTTTTAATGCACTAAGAAAGCTTAGAGATGATATTCAAGAAGATTTAAATATTTTTTTTAAAAATCATAATTGAGTCATGTAGTAATTTATATTTTCATGAATAGAGAGATTATCAATTTATATATTAAGTGGGACCTATAGATTTTTGTGAAAATTTATTATCGTATAAATGTAGTGAATTATTAATTTACCACATTGGTCTTGAGTTGGGACCAGACAAAAGTATAATTTAATCAAATTATTAATTTATCAAGTTTGTTGTTCGTGTTTTCAGTATTTGACACATGGCATAAATTATTGTCATTAGCCATCCTTTAGAGCTTGAACTCAATTCTTGTCATTATTATCACTAGAGGATAAGTATGTAATTAACGACCATTACCTCTCAAGGACCTAGGCGGAACTTTAGAGCCCTTCGAGCCGTGACCAATTCAAGATACCAAAAGACCTTCTCCGGGGGAGGATGACAATTGACAAATGTTGCCTAGAGAGGAACTTTAGACCACAAACACCTGTCTAACAGCCAGTGGCTGCAGGGATCATATTGCCGGTTTCGTACAAGTGACTAAATGAAGGTCTCACGACGCCGCCTGACATGAGAGAACATACAGCTATGACTTTAACACTATCAGGGGTACTTTCCCAATAAAGAAGTGGGCTTGATATCTTTGTATTGGGCCCGCCGAATATTTAATGGGGTCCATCGACTTATTTAATATGGGAAATCTTATATTATGTAATAACTAACCTCATTATAAGAAGAGTAATTATAATCAGCTCTCATTAATGAACTCAATCCCCTCAGCCACCTGTAAATAGGGGTAGGACATTACTTGTAAAAGGATCCCAACTTTCAAAGTGAGTAAAAACGTTGCCTGAATTCTAAGAGAACTTGAGTTTTGCAAGTTCTCCATATTCAATACAGGTGACTCATGGACTAGGTCTTATTAATAGCTTGAACGACATAAAACCTGGTGTTTGATCTTCTTCTTCTTCTTTAAGCTTTTTATTATTTTATTAGTTGACGGGAAAGCTAGTCACCAGATTTTATACTCTATATATTAATATAATTTGTATCCTATATAAAGGTGAGTTATTCCTATGTCAACTTTCATAAGGTATTATTTTAACGCCCTGGTTACCCCAAGACAGTTACGGTGAACCGTGAATTTAACTCTCTACCCGAGTTCTTTGGTTAAAAACGTGCTTCTAGGTGTTTTTAACAGGCTAAGGTGGAAAATCAATCAAAAGGAAATGATATATTTTATTTAAAACATAAAACTGTTCATGGGCCCATAAAAACATTTACAAGTTATTTACAACTCAAAATGGTCATTACAGTTTCAAATATACAAACTCGCGGACCTAAGCGGCAAAAATAGGGTAAACCCCCTAGTTCCTTTGAGAACTTCTTGGCCATGGTGGTCAAGCGACCGCATATGTACACAACACCACCTAAGTTCTCCACTCAAGGCTGGGTGAGCTTTTCTTTCCCTTTACCTGTACCACATAGCACCCATGAGCCAAAGCCCAGCAAGAAAACATAATATTGCATGAATATAATATCAACAATGATCATAATAATCATTCAGGACTTTCAGTCCAAGACAGATGAATGATAGTTGAAAAGTCACTAAGGTGGGTTCCATTCCCTCTAGCCATGTGACGATAGGGTCACCGAGGCTTTAAAAATAAGTGATCCTTTCACTAGCTTAAACTAGATAGGTGCTTGATGAACTAGTCACCAACATAACCTACCTCGTGACCATAGAGTCACAACCGTGGGATTCCGCTCCCTAGCCATGTGACAAGCAGTCACCTAGGCCTTAGGCCCTAGCTCTGAGTAACTAGTCCTAGACTAGTCAAGCACTTATAAATTCCATCGACCTTAGGGTCGGTCCAGCATTAATGTCCCTAGAGTCATTCAACACTGATATCGATTAGATCTAATCTTTTATCGGCCCTGCGTTCAGGACGCTTATGCCGTTTCCGACTCTCGAGTCAGTAATATGCGACCAATGTCGTCCTTGACTAATCAGTGCCATACACAAGTAAGCAAGCTTTGCTAAGCATTTAATATGCAATCAATGTCCACATTTAACAACCAACATGCCTCAACAGCAATCATGCATGTCCTATACACAGGGTGCAATTTTCTTACCTCTGATTCGAGCGAGAGTTAATATAAGAACGACCCTTGAGAACGATCAACCTTTAAGTCCTTTAGCGGTCACCTAGTCATAACCAAATATGGGACACCATCAATAAAATGAATAACAAAGGTTCCCAAACCAAGATCTAGCCTCCGGGACATCAAACCCCACTAATCCGGGTAGTAGGAACAATCCCGAGGCCTAAAATCAAGTTCCCGAGATCAAAACACTCAAACGGCCTCAAAACCCTGCCTGAGCCGCGACACTAGCACCTTGAGCCGCGGCCCCAGCCACACCAGGAGCAAGGGCTACAGCGCCCACTACCCAGGGCCGCGACGCCCAGCACGCCCAAAATGCCTCCACCTGCTTCTTCAAGGTTGGGTCGCGGCCCCCACCCAGAAACTATCCATAACCCCATTTTCCTTCATTCTAAACCTTCCAAAAACATACCTAAACACTTCCAAATCCAAAAATCAAAGTTCCCAATGATCCAAAATCATCAAATCCTGAGGCTCAAACGAATAAAAAACTCAACGATTCACAAAATCCAATTCAAAGCTTAGAAACTCTAAAAACTCAAAACTTAAAGCTTAGATTACCTTTGATTGGGTTGTTTCTCGTTAAATCCTTCGGTCAAGAAGATTCTAATCTTTTCTAGGATAGCTATGCCTCGATCCTCGCTTGATTCCGACTCCTAGAACTCGAGATTTCTTCGAAATTGCCTCGAACGGTAAAAGGAACTAACGAGAAGAAAGAAAGTGTTGTTCTAACGTACGGTTCTATCTGACGAGCTACTTCAAGCTTAAGTAACCTCAAATAAAACTTAGTGCTCGGGGTCCCAAAAACACCCCAGGGATATTATAGTCAAAATTTCCAGAATTTCCTCCAGATCTCAATAATTCCCAATTTATCATCAAATAAACATTCCCATTACTCAATATCCCAATAAAAGACCATGTTATGAAAAACCCGCTAATTTGAAATATAAGACCGTCTCATGCCGAATAGCTCGAATATATCTCCATAATAATGAGAACTCATCCATAACTCACAATATGCACCAAAATACACAAATATGCCATCAACGGGTCAAATTACCAAAACACCCTAACAATCAAATGTGGACCCACATGTATGCATTTAACAGCATATTATAATATAATTAATATAAACATGTATATTATCATTTAATGACATAATTAAATAATTATGGCCCTCCCGGCCTACTAATCCAGTCATTAAACCACATTAGGGATTTCGGGGCATTACAATCATATTTATAAAAATGGTTGGTAAATCTTTTTTTAATATATTAACATTTTTCTAATCAATTTTGTTAACAATTTAGAATTTTATTATATTGCTACAAATATCCAAAAAAAAACATTTAAATAAGATTGATAAAATCAATACACAGGAAATAAATATAGTAAAATAATAAAATAAAATAAAGTGATTGCTTATAACCTGTTTAAGAAAATAAATAATAGAGAAATAATAATCTAAAATTTAGTATTATTTTAACGCAACATATACCAATTTAATAAAACTATACACCATCAGAAATAAAAAAATAAAATTTAAAATTTAATCTAGAGTATAACTTATTGGGTCAGTTAATATCCACACACAAATAAATAGGGGAATCAAACCAAAGTTTTGGCCCAAAGAAAATATTTGGCGAGTGTTGAATTCTTTTGCCTTTGATAAGTCTTTCTTTGCATCTTCTAACTTCTAAGCATTCTCACTTAACCAATCACAACATATTATCAAGTATATATATATATATATATATATATATATATCTACTATTATAGAAAAACGCATAAGAAGGGTGGATGTCCTCTTTTCCACATGCTTAATTTATTATTTATTTAATTAAATTTTTTTTTGTCTTTTGTGTAGAAATGTGAATAAACTCCTTTCTCCATCTTTTTTGTCTTTCTCAATTTTGTTTTTTTTTTCTGTCCATTATACTTGCACACTAATTAATCAGATTTTGTCTACTTTCTTCTCTTCATTTTGCCTTTTCACTCATCCCTGTTGTGTATTGTACTGAGAAATTGGATTATATCCTTTGATTGGGTCTTAAAGAGTTGGGTAATCTAAATAGTGAGCCTACCTTAGATTATGTGCACGTGTATCTATATATATTGGACAATTTTCTTAGAGGCGCTTTACTTCAAGCCCTATCAGTGAGCTTTTAGTGTTATCGATTTGTAAATAGTTTTTGGCACGATTTATTTTATGATCGTGTATATTGTAGCTATTTAGAGTATCTTGTAAATTTTCAGAAAATTCCGAATAGTTTATAGTACCGAAAACTAAGTTCAAACATGTTGCACGCGTGACTAATTTTTTTTATGCGGGTGAAAAACAACATGTTTGAACTTAGTTTTCGGTACTGTAAACTATTCAGAATTTTCTGAAAATTTGCAGGATGCTCTAAACAACTACAATATACACGATCATAAAAAATCGTGTCGAAAACTGTTCACGGGTCGAGAACACTGAAGAGCCCTACCGATAAGGCTTAAAGTGAAACCCCTGTATGAGAATTGTCATATATATATATATATTTAGATATATAATTATTGTCATGCAATATATAATAAAAGTTATTATAATAGTTATACGATTACATACTTATTTTTTTCTACTTCACAATAAATCTTATATAGTAAAATTTTATGTCGGATTCATTACATGACCACACGTGGTTAACAAAATCTTACAAAATATTAATTTTATGGAATTTGTTACATCCAAATTTCGAAATCGTCATAAATGAGCCTCGAAATGTAGGCTCGTAAAGTGTAAGCTCGAAGATAACAAATTAGGGCTCAACACTTGTATAAAATATGTGTACTTCTTGACTTGTTCTTACTGGCGATCGAGCACCAGTTTAGAAGGCTCGAGCTTAAGCATTAAGCACGAAAAGATGAACCTTCTCTGATGCATATGGGTGTAATTCGAGCTTTCGTTGCAAGCTCGAATATGTTGGTCTCCGAAGGTTGAGCTCGGTGGAATCACTAGCTAAAGAGGAAGCTGACCAAAATAATGAGCTCGAAGTGTTGGTCATTCTCGGAAAAGCGTAAACCTTGCCTTCGAGATTATCAACGCGCTTTACATGTGACAACTGTTAGGAAATCCCTATTCCTTAGGGGTTTGTTATTATCTAATATTAAATCTCAATTATCATGGGATATCATGTAACTAATGCATTTAATTACATTTATTTCAGATTTGAATTGTAACTTCCTGAAATAAGGGGAAGATATTTTTCTTCGCCAGTCTATAAATAATCTGGAGAATTTTGTTTGTAGACACGCACAATTTGGTAATGAGAACACTCTGCTAAATTGCTTTGTAAAAGCTTTGAGAGAATACCACAAATTAATAATATTGACTCGTAGACTAGGCAGATTTTAATTCCCGAACCACATAAAAATTCAATTGTTCTTCCTTATTTTCTTAAATCATTGTTTTGTGCTCTTCATATTTAAGTTGACGAAAAACGACGTCAACAGTTTGGTGCTTCATTGAGAGAATTAATCAAATCGTTAGATTATTTAGTCAGAAATCTCCTGAATTACCAATGACCGCTGCAAACAACCCCAGTACTGGTGGACGACCATTGCCCTAAATACCTGAGGAGCAAACTCCTCCAACTGAAGATTACCCACGTTGACCTGGGAAGCAGCCAATGACTGATCATGGCCCAGATGAGAGGAGTGCATCCTCTAACTCCCAGGGACCGCCTACTCCCAGGCCTGATGAGGACCTCTACTATAATCCAGAGAGGTATATTTCCATTGCTGAATTGGAGAATCGCCAACTGTGCCAACAATTGGCAGAAGCTACAAGGCGCAACGAAGAATTGGCCAGATAGGCCGCCGAGGTCCAGGCACCACCCTGAAGGCTCAGAGGACGTCCCAAAGGGAGCACGACCACTAGGAAGGTTGAGCAAGGGGCCAAGCCGGCTCAGCCCAGGCCCGGGCAAACCCTGACGATGAATGCCTTAGGAGAAATACTCGAACTGATACTACTGATATTCTAACTGTGGAAGTGTCTACAAGAACATGGAATATTCGAGCTCCTCTAGTAGCTCGGAGTTCTAACTCTGAAGCAGTCAGGAACAACCCGGAACCTATCCGGGCCAATTCTGGACCTTCCAGGCCCAAAAATAAGACGACACCACCATATCCTATAAGACATCCACCATCTCCTATAAGACACCCCTCGCCAGTCTGAGAGGCACCACAGCCAACTCCTCATAGGAACCAGGCAAGGGAGCCTGCACCACTAAGGCCCTCTTGCAGTGGCAGTCGAGATGGGAACCATCGAGCCAGACCTAGACATGGGGGCGAGAGGGAGGCAACTCAAGAACACAAGGCTACCCAACCGGGGGGAATCCATGTGTCGAGATCACAAACAACTGGAGCAAGGAGGCCAATGGAAGATCCACCTCGTAACCACCGAACCCTTCAGCCAGAGAAAAACGTTAGTTTCATAAGTGGGAGCTCATACCACACAAGGTCTGTATGCATATAATGTCGAACCCAAGAATACTGGGAATCAGGGCAATCATCCTGACCTTCGAGATCACCTGAACCAGAACCGAGGGCAAGTCAATCTTGCAAACCCCGATTTGCGAGACCATTTGAACAGTCGAAAACAACCAGCATATGGGAATCAGTATAACCCTATACCGGGACAAGGAGCTGGGGTTTTTATAAACAATAACCAGCTCCCCCAAGCACACACTTATCCTCTAGTGGACTTGGTCTAGGAGAGAATTAACCAGCTCGAACCAGCGTTTAGGCTCCCTCAAGATGAAAGGAACAAGGACAAGGCTGGTGACTCCGATGAGGAGCTCGAGCCTTTTGCTCCTCATATTTCCAACACGCCATTTCCTCAGGGATTCAAGATACCCCATGTAGCTCCATTTGACTGGAACTCAGATCCATACAGTCATTTGAGCACATTCAATACCATTATGCGAGCCATAAATGTTGGTTATGAGCTCCGGTGTATGTTGTTCCCAACCACTCTGATAGGACTAGCAAAAAGTTGGTTCGAAAAGTTTAGAAGACATTCGATCTCTTCTTGGGATTAGTTAGCAAAGGAATTCAAAAAATAGTTTAAGGCCATGGTAGGCGTCAGGCCCAAAGCCTCAACCCTAACCAATGTCAGACAGCAGCCGGGAGAATCGTTGAAAAGTTACCTCGCAAGGTTTAACATAGAGGTGGCACAAGCCCGCAACGTCGATGACAGTGGGCACCTTACACTAAAACAAAATTGGGCTTTCCCAACACCCAGCCACGACAATCAACTCGGTTGACTGTCGTAATTACTTAGTGGGACTCTACACCAATAGTTAAAAACTGTAGACATAGAGATCAACACTGACAGCTAACAATTTTCATCGTTACTTTTGACTGTCGCTATTGACCCCAACGCAATTCAAGACCAATGCCAACAGTTAAAATGTGTCGTTATTGGACCCAACACCGACAGTTAATTCGAGACCAATGCCAACAGTTAAAATGTGTCGTTATTGAACCCAACACCGACAGTTAATTCGAGACCAATGCCGACAGTTAAAATATGTCACTATTGACCCCAACGCTGACAGTTAATTCGAGACCAATGCCGACAGTTAAAAGGTGTCGCTATTGACCCTAACGCTGACAATTAATTCAAGACCAATACCGACAGTTAAACGTTGTCGCTATTAACCTGACGCCGACACTCAGGATTTTTTTTAAGTAGTGCAAGTCAGAGATACGTTTAGGCGACACCAAATGAAATTGTACGAAATAGTCGGAGAACAAAAGCAAAAACAAACACAAAATATTCTCATCAGCTCTCATTGAGCCCTAAGATAGCCGAAACCAAACCAGAGTCATCGCCTCCTCCGCCTCTCTCTCTCACACTCAATCTCTCGATTTTCTCTCTCCGTCACTCGCTATCTCTCTATCACGCACTTCGAACTCGAATTTCTCTTCCTCACGTCCTAAGGCCTTCCGTTGAGCTACTGAACCACACCATAACCTTGCGATCGTCATCGTTCTTCTCCCTCTCTGTATCTATTCTACCAGCTAGAAGAAAGAACCCAGGCAAGAACACTCTGTGAATTGTATATATATATATTTCAGATTTCAAATCAATGTATATATATTTATAAGTTTTTATATTGTGTGTTTGTTATTCCACTGCGTAGTTATATATATATCATATGGTCTCATTCATTTAGATGTAACACGTTTTCAGTGGAGGGATTTTGTGAGAAGATGGATTTTGTATGGACTAAACACAACTGTTTGGGGAAAGTGTTTAGCTCGGGTATGAGATTGAGAGAATTTGTAAGATTGTGCTTCTACTCTACTATTTTGTACTCATTGTGTGACTTTAAGAAAACATTTTATAGATTCAGTCATTAGCCTCCAAATAAGAAAGTGAATTGTTAAGCTTTGACTATATTTGGATTACTCATGTTAATTCTGTTTCGTATTTTGTAGCTTCATAGTTTCAGTTCATTGGGATTAACCATTTATAATCTTTGTTTTCTCCAATCACAATCCCTTCGTGCCAAAACAAGAAAGGCCTTGGCTCAGAATCAAGAAGATGTTGATTCCAAAGTGGTTATCAAGCAAGTTTATGGGTAGCTATTCTTTTATTGGTAGTTTTTCTTTTCTTTTCTTTTCACCATTGATTGTTTTTATACTTGGGTGGCTTGTATGAATGGAATCTATTTATATATGTATGTATATAAATGAGGTTTTATTTTTTCAATTATATTTTTTTATTGCTCTATATTTTTGCTGAATTTCTGTAAATTTTTTGCTTTCCCCTTCTGATTATCCTAGTCCACTCCACCTTCTTCAGAGTCATTAACATGTAACTATTGGTAAATGCTCTGCAGGTGTTTGATAAAATAATTCTAAGAAAATATAGAATCTACAATGCTTTGTTTTATTCTTTATAAGCCTTAACGTCTTCCAGATTGTTTTGATAACCAAAGAATCAACTTGGTTCTTAAATTGGATTTATTGTTTCTACACCTATTACAAGCAAGAACAACAATCAGACCTCTATTCATGATACTCATTTCATTATTCATCCTCATTACTGTTTACAAGGTTTATCTTCGATTCCCATTTATCTTATCATATATTTTTTTTAAAAGAAAAATTAAATCGGTACTTGCATCATGGAATCATTTTCTTAAGCTTTGCTAAATTTGATCTCTAAGCTTGGCATGATGAGCATTAGCAAAGGAAAAGTTCCAATAGCTCTTATTGATCTTGATTTTGTTAACACTTTTTTAGAGTTATCATGAACTTTTTTTTTTTTTTTGAAGTATATAATCACAGGTGAAAATAATTAGAGGTACAATCTCAGTAGAATGTAAGAATGAGCAATATGAATGTATGCTACTTCATCGAAACTTGGAGTAAACTTATTACTTTTTATTTCTATTTTCATTTTTGTAGAGTCCAAGAACTTTACTTAGCTAGTTAGATAGTAGTATTATAGTAATTATAGTATTATCTTTATGACTGTGGATTTTTGGTTCAGACCGGGATTAATTGGACACTCATAGTAGTACTTGTAGATTTTCTAAGTTTAATCTATATTTTAAGAATATTAATTTTAACCTAAGGTTTGATTAATATGACTGATATTGAGGATAATATTTATTATACTATAAGGTTTAGATAAGAACCAATAGGATTTTAAGCACATGTTATGTATGGGTGATTAAGGATTAAGTATTTAGAGGATTAAATTTAATAAGGGTAAAATTTGAAAGCTCTAAGGTCAGCCAGCAGCTTTGAAAACGTTTGAGGGCTTAGTCAAGGCTGTTTACTCAATTTGAATTAAGCTAAAAATGTGTAATTTCGTGTTTAAATAATCAGCGTATGCCGATATATCGCAGCTATAGGGGGCGATATCTCGCAGCACATAGATACAGAAAACACGAAACGATGCACGTTTGCCTCGGGCATAATGGTCCAGGCGATATATCGCCTCCTTCAGTATATTTTGAATGTTTTCAAAATCGTTTCCCATTCAAACCTTCAACCTCTTGATAAGTCCAGCACCTTTCTGAACGAGTCTTCAGCCTCTGCTGAACGATAATTCAAATTATTTTCACCTAAAAAGCCATTATTTTTATTCAAGTTAAATTAAGATCCTTTCATTCCTAAACTATATAAATAGGACCTAGTACCCAGCCATTATTCATCTTTTGCTCTAAGTTCAGAGGCTGCAAGTTGCTAGGTGAGTGTGAGAGTGTAAACACTTGGGTTGGGAATCATAAGCTTGATCATCATAAGCTTATCAAACACTTAGGGAAGTAAGGTTTTATAGTATTCCGGTTCGAGGTTTAGATTGGTCTTACAAGTCTTCAAGGTATTTCCACACCTTAGTTCATTGGTATTATTTTATTTTAAGTTCTCATAGTCTTCTACTCAGCCTTCTAACCTTAATCTTTATTTTGTTTAGGAAATCTAAGAACTTGCACATAAGTTTTTGGTAAGTATTTTCTCAATGGTTTAGTCCTTCCATTCCTTTCATTTCTCTTCTTCACTATACTCACTCTTTTTCAAATGGTTCTTAGGAGTGTTCCAAAGTCCCAACTCTGTCCTCATATCCCGGTATTTTGGTAAGGAAAATAGGATAGAATTCATATGTTATATGTTTTATATGTTATCTTATGGTTTTTATGTTATGAAATATGTTATGATATGTATGTTTGTAGGCTTGGGCATATGACCCATATGACTAACAAGCCCCAAATAGATTATGGGCATATGACCTGCTTAGCTAGTAGGACCCCAAATAGATTATGGGCATATGACCTGCTTAGCTAGTAGGACCCCACTAATCTAATGGGCATATGACTTGTTTAGTCTATGGGACCCCAAGTAATAATGGCCATTATAGTATGTGTATGATATAAGTGTTATGTTATGTTTTTATGTTTCTTATGAAATTTATGTATATGAACTATGTGTTAGATTTTCCTTGCTGGGCATTAGGCTCATTCCTTTTTGTTTATATGTGCAGGAAAATAGTCTTAGTGGCGAGAAAGGTTCTTGGAAGCTTGGAGAATGTGTATTGAGGTCGAATGGATTCAAGAGCCGAGTGTTACGATTCGAGGATGTAGTTTTGTTTTTATGGTTTTTACATGTATTTTTCCGCACTTGTTATGTAATCCCTTTTTACTTTAAATTATGTTTTGTTTTGTTTTTAAAACAATGGGATCCCATATCCTAACCTAAATTTTATGTAAGTTTAACTCTTATTTTTACAAGTTTCTTAATAAAGTTATGGTATTTTCACTTGTAAGTTTTATTAAGGATTAGTGTGTATAGTTTTCGTTAATGGTCCAAAAGTCTAGAGTAGTTGGGTCATTACAATTTTGCTCTTTATTTTTATTCATAGTTATTGGTTCGGTCCCTTAGGCCACAAACAGATGAACTCTATGTTATGGTAGTTTTTACTTCAATTGTTTTTCAGGTAGTCTGGTTTAGGGGTGCTTTGTTAATAAGCCTTCTCAATTTTTTCCAGGAAGTCTGGTTTTCTAGTTTTTTCCAGCTTGGTTTCAATTTATTGTCTTGCTAGTTTTCTAGTTTTTTAGCTTGGTTTTAGGTTCAGGCAAGACTTTGTGTACTTGTCATCACCTTTCAGTTCACAACGCTACAATCTTGGATTTGATAGGGTAAGAGCTCTGTTTTAGTTTAATGGGATTCTTGTTACTGGGAAAATACATAAATTAAAGGCAATGATAAAATTAAGGCATGGGTATATCTTTTTTCTTCATAATTTGAAATTAGAAAGCTTTTATGTTAATTACTCTGCTGTTAGAGATCATATGTTGCTAGAGTTTCTTGGCCAAAATTTATTGTTCAAGACTGTTTTATAAAATAGATTCAAAGAACTTCTATTATTTATTTATTTTTTTTGATCAAGAAAAGAAATTTTATTGATCACAACACAATACAACCAAACAAATCCAAAAGGACAAACTTAGGAACATGACCTGAGACCCAAAACCTCAATTACAATTACTCAAAGTCGTTCATCTACTGAAGAGAAAAAACTAAGCCTACACTTGATGTCTTTTTTAATCAATTCAACTACAGCCATTACATTAAGAGAGTAATTATGGACAAAACAAGTGTTTCTATTATGCCACAAATAATAGACTGTAGCTGAAAACACAGCCGCCACTATAGAGGCTCGAACCCCCTTCCTCATGTCTTCTATCCACCTGCACCAGTCCGAGAAGATTAGAGGCCAAGTACAACCGAACCTGCCTTGAACCTGATGGACAACCTGCTGAGAGAAGTAACAGCCAAAAAACAGATGACTATGGCTCTCCTCATCTTGATCACAGACCGAACAAAGAGTAGAATCGAGAAGAAGAATCACTCGTTGTAAATGGTCCCTTGTTAACAACTTAGAATTGACCGCTTGCCAAGTTATAAACCTATGCTTAGGTACACTCATTCTGTTCCAAACAAACTGCTGGTATTTAACAGGAATATGATGAATAAGACTAGGATATAGCTGCCTAATTTTAAACCTCCCTTGACTGCCAACTTTTTCAATCTCCTCTTGAGAAAACATATCTTGTAATTGATAGATTTTACGCCAATACCAACTGGTATCAACCTTAAGTTGGTATTGCCCAAAGTTTTGCCCCTTTAAATACACAACATGAACCCATTTCACCCAAAGAGCTTCCTGCTGATGGCTAATAGCCCAGATATACTTACCAAGCATTGCCTTGTTCCACTTAGAACCTTCACCAAAACCCAATCCTCCAAAAGCGTTAGGCAAGCAAATCGTAGACCAATAAGTAAGATGAAAATTGCTCCTTGTACCATTATTACCCCAGAGAAACCAAATACAAAGCTTGTCAACTTCTTTGATTATACTTTGAGGCAATAAAAAAATATTCATCCAGTAATTTCTCAGCCCCAACAGAACAGATGAAATAAGCTGAACCCTCCCTGCATAAGATAAATGTCGACTAGCCCAAGTGTGAAGTCTAAGCTTTATTTTCTTAAGAATTTCTCCACAGTCAGCCTCTTTCCACTTTGTAGGTCTCATAGGAACTCCAAGATACTTGAGGGGGAAGGTGCCCTCTGCAAGATGTAACATTTGCTGCAACTGGAGCTTATCTTGAGCTGAAATAGCACTAAAGAAAACTTGAGACTTACTTAGATTGGCTTTCATTCCAGAGCTGTGGCAAAATTCTTCAAAAATATGCTGAATAATCTGAAAAGAGCTCCAGTTTGCTTTGAAAAAAATCACTAAATCATCAGCAAAACATAAGTTGATGATTTTGAGCCTTTTACACATAGGGTGAAACCGAAAATCAAGTTGTAAAGCACCAAGTTGAAGCAGCCGAGAGAGATATTTCATTACTAAGACAAAAAGTAACGAAGAGATAGGGTCACCTTGTCTAAGCCCCTTAACTCCTTGAAACCCCCCTGTAATCTACCATTCATCATAACAGCATAGGACGTACCTCTGAGACAAACCATCACCCAATTAATAAATCTGGTAGGAAACCTCAAGCTGATTAATAACCTCTCCAAAAAAACCCTAGTCTACTGTATCATAGGCCTTACTTAGATCTATCTTCAAAGCACATCTCGGGGAAGCATTCCTTCTATTGTAATTCTTAATCAAATCCTGAAAAATTAGGATATTATGAGCAAGAGATCTCCCTCTAATAAAAGCTCCTTGATTGGGACTAATAATAGAAGGTAAAACTTCCAAAAGCCTACTGCAAAGCATTTTAGAAATGCACTTATACAAAGTATTACAGCACGCTATAGGTCTATAATCTATTGCCCTGCTGGGGGAATCAATTTTTGGAACTAAAGCCAAAACTGTTTTGTTAAGCTCAGCCGGAATCCTCCCAGAAGAGAAAAAATCCAACACAGCCACTGAAATGTCATCACCAATATGCTTCCACATAGCTTTGTAAAATTCTGAGTTGTAACCATCTATGCCTGGACTTTTAGTTCTCGGAATACTAAACAAAGCTTTTTTTACATCAACTTTAGTGAATTTTTGAATTAAACCCAGCTGCATGTCGATATCTAAGCAAGGACCCATTTCTATGCACTCAGTATTAACCAAACCAGTACCAGAACTATAACTGCCCATATAACTTCTGAAATGATCAATAAAGTGATTCACTACTGCATTATAATCAGTAATAACAACCCCTTGGTTATTCATAAAAGATATTATTCGATTCTCCTCCCTTCTATTTTTGATACACGCATGAAAATAAGAGTTATTTTCATCACCCTTCTGAATCCAAGTAACCTTGTTGCGCTGAATCAAGTAACTCCTGTAATGAGTATAATGCTCATTAAAGGAAATCGCAGCACTCCTTTCAGCCTCCTGAGCAAAAGCATCCGAAGGAGCTTCTTGAGCTTTAGATTGAGCTAACTGATAGACTCCCTTAGCAGAATGATATCCCTGCTCAATATCCCCTATTTCCTGCCAATTAAACACTTTCAAAACATGTTTCAGCCTAAGCAATTTCTTAGAGACTCCCAATAAACCCTTAGCTGCCATAGGCTTGAGCCAACTTTCCAGAACAGTTTCTTTAAACCTGCTGTGAGCAATCCAGCAATTAAAGAATCTAAATGGTTTTACACCCAGATGCCCCACCTTAAGAGTCTTAATGAGAATAAAACAGTGATCGGAATGAACATCCCACTGAAGCTCTGCTATAGAATTCGGAAGAGAATCAATCCACTCTTCATTGATAAACACATGATCAATTTTTGAATACACTCTATCTCCTCCCTCCTGTTTATTAGACCAGGTAAAATTAGATCCAATACACTTGAGAGAAGCTAGCTGAGAAAAAGCTAGCCAAGCAGTAGAGTCCTGAATTTCATTGGCACTAATCACCTTCCCTCCTGATCTGTCATCAAAATTAAACACGGCATTGAAATCACCCACAACCAACCAAGGCTTATTCGATATATGAATAGAAGATAAACCCCTCCACATTTCCAACCTCTCAATCATAGTGTTAAACCCATAAACAAAGGTGATAACTATTTCCAACTGTAAGCTAGAAAACGTTACCAAACAGTGAAGAAATTGCTTGTGTTCCAATAACACCTGAACCTTAACAAAATATTTCCTCTAAATAACCAGTATCCGACCCTCAACAACTGTACTATTAAAGTAATCCAAGCCAAAGAACACTTTGGACATCATATCATTAGCCTTATCCATCTTTAATTTATTCTCTAAAACAACACAAATACCCACTTTATTTATCTTTAAGAGACTCAAAATAGAATGTTGTTTGTCTCTCTTATTCAATCCCCTTACATTCCAACTAAGAACATTTGAGCAATCCATCAGATTTAGAGCCAGGTAAAAACTCAGTTTGTTCCCCTCTTTCCTGTTCTTGAAGAACCTTGAACACATTCTGTTTACTGCCTACATGAGTGTTCACAGACTTGCCTCTGCTCTTAGCATTCCCAACTTTCTTAGGGACTTCCCAATTTTCTTTATTGGCCTGAGTTCGTGACACCAGCTGGCCCTGTAAACAACTCTGAGTTTCAGTAGCCTCACCACTTACTATCCCAGCTACATTTTGCTGAGCTATCTCAACCTTAGGAGCCTCAGTAACACCAGATATTTCTTCTATATTAGTCTCGGCAACAGCATCACCAGGAGCAGCCCTGGTAAGATCCTTCTCTATCTTGTTCTTAGCAACCCAAACCTTAGTATCAGATTTCTTACACTCAGCTAAATTATGCCTAAAGCCCTTACAATTCTGGCATTTTATAGGGAGCCATTCATATTCCACAAATTGTTCTTGAATTTGACCCAGCTCATTGAAAAAATGTATGATAAATGGAGGATCATCAGTAATCTCCATTTCAACAAGAACTCTTGCAAACCTGATCATAGACCTATCATTCGTGAACTTATCCACCATAATAGGTTTCCCAATTATACTGACCAAGGCACTAAGACATTTTTTCCCCAGTATTGCAGACCTAAATTTGGTAGTCGGATCCACAGAGGAACAGAGTGAACTAACCTGATAGTGTCTAGATCTTGCGTCCATGGTCTCACTATGACAGGCTTCCGGTCAAATTGCACAATACCATTCTCCAACACAAAATCTCTAGTAGCCTCATCATTAAACTTGACAATGGTGAGACCCATATGCATCCTCACTACCTGTTCAATACCCAGGTGACCCCAAATTCTTTATACAAAACCCTCAAACATAGCAAAAGGGGGATTGGCTCCCAATACCATACATATCACAGCAGAGCTCCAATTCTGAGCTTGTTCAGCAACCTCAGCCAAATCGATTTGGGCTACTTTCTTTCCATGTTTCAGCATTGGCTCCTCATAATGTAGTTTAGTCGCCTCATTGAAAAGCAGCTTACCTTTGAGATTCGCCCAATGAGATTGAGCAGAAGCCTGAAAGTTCTCATTCTCCACAATCGTTTCTGTTTGCATAACCTTCTCGTTCTCCACCTGGTGAATTAGTTCTCCATTATTAGCTGGACTCAATGAATTCAACCGCTGCCTACTTTCCGTTGAGAGCGAAGGCAAGACATCCTCTTCCTGAAGATTATGTTGATCCTTCAACGAAGATTCCAATACTGGCGTAGATCGAATGGCCTCCTCAGTCCTTGATCTTGATGCAGGCTTTCGAGTAACCTTCTTCTTCATCATCATGGAGAGAAGGAAGGATCCTACACACGCCTCCTTTTTTTCTCAGGTAATTAATAATACTTCTATTCTTGTTTTGATGCATTTATAACAAATGAATACTTTGTTCCGTGGCTATGTATTGCAATTGAAATTGTTCTCAATTTTTTGTTTTGTATGCAAATGTTGATGATTATTTATTTTATTATTACTTAAATGGTATTATCTCTAGTATTCTCATATTGTAAAACCTGTAGCTTATTTAAATTTTTTTTTCAATTCTATTCTCATAATTATATATATACAAACTTAAGGATATTAATTGACGTTTACAATATCTATATGAGTCACCACTTTTGTTGCCAACCAACAAGATGATTTGCTTCTGTGTATAACTTTTTTTTAACGATTGTCTCGAGGGGGTAGATTAACTATTATTCAATCTGTTTTATCATCCCTACCAACATACTTCCTTTCAATGTTTAGAGCACCCAAAACTGTTATCAATGTCCTTGAAAAGATGATGAGGGATTTCCTTTGGGAAGGGGGTGATCTGGGTGGGTGTGAGCATCTGGTGGCTTGGGAAAAGGTGTGTAAACCTCTTTTTCTAGAAGGGTTAGGTATTGGGCAGTTGGAAGCAAGAAACAAGGCTTTTTTGATGAAGTAGCTGTGGCGATTCCCATTCGAAGACAAGACCCTTTGGCATAAGGTGATCAAAAGTAGATATGGGAGAGCTGGTAATTTCTGGGATACGAAAAGAGGGGATTCTTTGTCGTTTAGAGGTCCGTGGAAGAGTATTGCAGCATTGTATGATGTATTTCTGTCTAGGGTCCGGTTCAAGGTTGGTAATGGGAATAGAATCAGATTTCGGAAGGATGTTTGGGTGTGAGATGAATCCTTTATGAGACTATTTCCTGATCTTCTGCAGATTTCTAATGGGAGACAAAAAAGTATAAAAGAAATGGCGGGTGGGGGAGAAGGCTTGCCAATCTCTAACTCTGGTTGGGACTTTCAATTCAGAAGACACTTGAGAGATAGGGAGGTCCCTCATTTAGTAGGTCTGCTTCAGCTTCTTGAAAAGAAATCAATTCTTGGTGTGGTGGACGATTCTAGAATTTGGTCTCCAGGATCTAATGGTATTTTTTCTTGTAAAAGTGCCTTTCAAAGTTTAGCTTCAGACCAGTATATTACACAAGGAAATTGGGCTAAGACGCTGTGGAAATGTTGTGCTCCATCTAGAATCAAAGTGTTTGGTTTGCTGTTAGCTTTGCAAAAGGTAAATGTTCGGGAGGTAATGCAAAAGAGAAGGCCATACCAGGTGTTGTCTCTGGGCTGGTGTGTTTGTTGCAAGAATGATGATGAATCTCTTTCACATCTATTTCTTGAGTGCCCATTTAGCCAATGTCTATGGAATAGATTATTGAGAGAATTTGGTTTAAGTTGGTGCATGCCAAAGAATTGTGCTGAGCTCTTGTCTTGTAAGATAGCTGGGGGGAAGAGGTCTGCTAGATTATGGACAGCTACAGTAATGGCTGTCTTTTGGGCAGTATGGCTAGAAAGGAATGGCAAATTTTTTGACAATATAGAAAAGAAGAGCGAAGAAGTGTGGGATAAAGTTAAATTTTGGGTTGCAACATGGGTCTATAGGACAAAATTCTTTGAAAATCTTTCATTTCAAGATCTTCACAGAGACTGGGGCTGTATTTTGTCCTAGGAAATTTCCCAAGACTAGAATCTGATCTGATCTATGACTTGTATTTATTTTCTATGTAAAGGCTTTAATTCTGTAATGGTACTACGGTTTTCCTCTGCCTTAAGTGAGGGTCTTTAATGAAATTTGGGGGTCAATCACTGATTGACCTTGTCTCTAAAAAAAAAAAAAACTTTTTTTTAACGATCTGCCAAGATAAATTATGAGCAATTTGCAAAGGTATTTAATGGTTGGCTCTTACTATTATTGCTATTCTTATTGATATTTTCTTTAAAAATGTATTTAACTAGACTTCAAATTAAGAAAATATGATATTTGTGATCTTTGTCTTTCTGCATTCTTTAGTTTAATATGTTAGCATGCCAATATGTGGATATGGTGATAGTTGGTGCTCCATTTCTAGAGACATGGAGAGTTGTTTGTTATTAGTATTAAAATTGTTTCTTTAGTTGTGTATTTGGCCTCGTTCTTTTGTCAGAGCAAGCTTTCGGCTATTGTAAGGTACTAATTCTTTTCTTCATTAATAATTTTATATATTTCATTTTACAGTTCCCAAAGTTTGTATTTGTCACCATGGTATATTTGTAAGGACGTAGAATCTACATTTATAATATTTTGATGTTATATATGTTTGGAATTTGATTACTCCTCTCTCATTAAGTTAGTTTTATGGGCTTGTACACATATGACTTAAATAGTGTAATATTTTCTTGTAAAAGGATATTGGAAATGCTGGTTGTAGTTTGTGATAATAGTTAAGATTTTTTTTTATTCACACAGACAAGGTTCAGGCAGTGCTTGCCGAAGCTTATATGGTGGATTTGTGAAGTTGATCATGGGAAAAGTATGTTTGATTTCTCACGCTGACCTTTTATTCTCAATTATTGTAAACCAATTCACACTTTTGAATATTTATAGTGATTTTTTTCTACAATATTTAAGGAAGAGAATGGAAGTGCAGTGTTGCAGTTCAGCTAGCAGATGAGAAACATTAGGATGATCTAGTCATAATCGTTGCAGTGGTACACATCTTCTCCTTATAAGTATTTCTATTATTTGATTCAGTTTTGTGTTTTTCCAGTTGTGGTTTTAGTGTGATGATATTGTAGTTTGTGGTTTTTATTAATGTGCTCATGGCATGACTATGAACTGGTTATTTTTTACATTAGTTGTTAAGGTAGACTATCTCATTAGTGTCTTGGAATTCTTGTTGATAATTTGAAATCATGGTATGAAAACAGATCCTGAATTTAAGACTGCTGTAGAAATGGCTCATTTCATATATTGTCCTTCTGAGCTGAAATCATATTCGAAAGTTTGGTTAAATTTTTTCTCGTGACTTATGGTTCTTCTAGTATCCTGTAGGGTGACTCCATTTATTGATTTTGTTGCTTACAGAAAAGTTCACAGAAGAAGGGAACAAGTAGCACCTGAGGAATGTGTGAGATTGTTGAAACAAGTTTGCTTTTACAGCATAGGGCAAAGGTATATCTCTATTTCTTTTTGTCTTTCTCATAGTTATGACTGTCACACTAATCATAGTCTGAACTATTGAGAATCCTAACTCTTTTTTTTTTTTTTTTGAATTGTTGTAGGAAGTAGTACCAATTCTTACTTTGGAAAGACTATTGGTAACGAGGGTGAGTGCAAGGACAAGAAGAAGAAATATATGTTGTTGGACAATGAATTTAGTGTTTTATTTTATTTGTAATTTTTATTAGAGTAAATGATTCTTTGTAAATACTTTGTATAAGTTTTGTTATTTTAATCTATAATTTTTCAGATTTGTATTTAAATGTTTCATTTAAATCATATTTTTAATTTAAAATAAAAATAAATAATTTTTTTGCAAGCAACGACGACACCTAATAACTGTTGGCGTAGCCAGTAATGGTGACACCTAATAACTGTCGGCGTTGCCGGCAACAGCGACACCTAATAACTGTCGGCGTAGCCAGCAACGACGATACCTAATAACTGTCGGTGTAGCAACCCCTACGCCGTCATCAGAAAATAAGACAGTTAGTCGACTGTCGCCGTTGCTCAATAGCGACAGTTTAAGAGTTGGTATATTACCATGGAGTCCCCTTGGGATGATATGCAAAGAAAACCTTTAAGGACAATAACTGAGTTCAATAAGATGGACTAGAGATTTGTCAATGTAGAGGAGGCGAGGTAAGCATTAAAATTGACCCCTCCTCGGCCCATAACTACAATGACAAATGTTAACTCAGCCTCAACCTCGGCTACCCCATCGACGTTAAGACCCTCCAGAGATAACCCTTCAAAAAGAAAGAAAAATGAAGGGAATAACTCCAAGACAGATGGGGGAAAAAAAGAAGGGAGACAAGTACTTCTCCGTTTATACGGTTTATACCAAGCTCAATGAGACTCACGAAAATATCTTCCTCACTAATAAGAATCAGGTCCCGTTTAGGCGACCTGACTTAATGCGGAATCAGAAGGCAAAAAGGGACTCCAATAAGTATTGCAAATTCCACAGGGACGTCAGACATACCACTAACGAGTGCCGACAACTAATAGATGAGATCGAATGCTTGATCTCGAGAGGATATTTCAGAAAATATGTGAGAAACTGGAATACTAATCAAGCCTTGATAGGACAGAGGGCAGCATCTTCGCAGCCTGCCCAGCAAAACAACAATTCCCGAGCATGGGAAGATGATAAACCACCTCCAATAGATGGGGAGGATGTGGTGACTATCTCCGGGGGACCGCATCTTACCAGATCGGGCAGAAATGCTCAGAAAAGATACGTAAATGAGCTCAAGACTGGGACGGTTCTCCCTACGAACCTGAACCACGAGCTCTGAAGGAATAGAGGGATGAAACTCAACCCATCACTTTTACAGAAGAGGATGTGTCACACGTCCAGTTTCCTCATAACGACCCCTTGGTCATCACACTTTAGCTCGCAAACAAAAGGTTGCGCAGAGTCCTGATAGATAACGAGAGCTCTGTTAATATCCTTTATAAAGCCCCCCTAGAAAAGATGGGACTCACGCTTCGAGATTTGAAAGCCTGTGCGACCACATTGTATGGATTTTTAGGGGAAGGGATTGCCTGTACGGAATCCATCGAGCTTCCCATAACCTTGGGAGACTATCCAGTCTCGGTGACCAAGATGATGGAGTTCGTGGTGGTGGATACCCCGTCGACCTACAACATATTGCTCAGGAGACCAGCCCTGGTCGGGCTTTAGACAATATCGTCTGTTAGGCATTTGGCCATCAAGTTTTGACGTCTAGTGGCATCAGGACGTTGAAGGGAGACCAGCTCACTGCAAGGGAATGTTATAACATTTCCATGAGAGGGAAAATCCAAACAAGTGCACAGACGCTTGTGGTTATTCGGGAGATGGACAGATCTGTCTACGAGATAGAAGAAGAGATCGAACCTAGAGTTGAAGAGATGGCTGATCTCGAACCATTGGAGGAGCTTGAAGAAATAAAGCTCGATGAGAAAGATACCACGAGGGTGGTAAAAATAGGAAAAAATATTTCTGAAAGTGCAAGATAGCAATTAACATGCTTTTTGAAAGAAAACTGGGATGTATTTGCATGGTCGCACTCGGATATGGTATGGATTAGTTCGAGTGTTATAAATAATGCACTCAATATTGATCAGAGCTTCCCCCCGAAGCAACAAAAATGGAGGCTCCTGGACGATGACAGAAAGAAAGCCCTAAAAGATAAGGTCGAGAAGTTAAAAGCAAATCGGTTTATTCGAGATGCTTTCTATCTAGATTGGATAGCCAATGTTGTGCTGGTCCCGAAACCCAATGCAAATGGCGAACCTGCATCGACTATTCGGACCTCAACAACGCATTCCCCAAGGACTGCTTTCCCTTGCCTCGAATCGACCAGCTCGTAGTTGCCACTACAGACCACAACATCATGTCATTCATGGATGCTTATTCTGGATATAACCAAATTGCCATGCATGCACCTGACCAAGAACATACGAACTTTGTAACTGACAAGAAATTGCACTGCTACAACGTCATGCCTTTCGGGCTCAAAAATGATGGAGCTTGTTTAACGCCCAAACTGTGCATCCACTAAGCGGTGGTTGTAGTATAGATCAGGCAGTCGATTCCACAAGGAGGCAAAGAAATAAAGTTAAGAGATAAATAATATGAGGAAACTAGAACAAGTGATATTTTGTTGTTTTTTAGGGTTAAATATTAGAAATAAAGATAGAATAAAGTGTGATATAACAATAAGTAACAAGTAGGAAGGATCAAGAGTCACTAATATGCTTACTTATTTATTTGGATCTTTGATTCACAAAAACTACACAAATGGATAGTTCACATCTCAACTATTCATTTAGAAGATTTAACATTGAAGCACAAATATATTTCACAAAAATGTATTCAAATGATTAGTATTCTTTACCATGGATAGATGAGATAAATCTTATGAGAAATCTAAAAATGACATTATACCATTGGTAATAATGCAATAAAAGATTGGACATAAAACCTAACACAAATATTACTTTTACTAATTATAAAATACATAGAAAGAGCATGACTAATTCTATATAGATTTAGCAAAAATAAATATATATAAATGAGATGGAGAAAATGATAAATATGTTATCTATATTATTTTCACTAGTTTGATAATACATAGAAAGTGCTTGACAAAATCTATATACTCTTAGAAAACATAAATAAAGATAACAAGATGAAGAAATATAGATGAAAGAAAATAAATCACTCAAATATATAAACTTTAAGCACATGGTGAATAAAAAATACTGAACAAAGTCATAGTGCATATAGGATCATCCTAACCTTCTTAAGAAGGTTAGCCTATTATGCTAGACATTCTCATAAATTCTAGAGAGAAAATATGAGAAATGAGACTAAAATTTGGTAGAGTTTTGCTACCTAAAAACTACATACCGAATGTGAAAGAAGAGTCTCTATTTATAGAGGGAGAAAAAGACTAAAAAGAAATTAAACAACAAATGGTGTTTACAAAATATCTAAAATATTAATAATAAAATATGATTTTGAAAAATCAAATCTTATTATTAATATTAACCTAGCTATTTTGGTGAATGATCATTTTTCTCTTTTTCTAAAACACCACAAAATGTGAGCTTTAAAGCTAAAAATTGGAGGTCCAAGGCCCATAGTGCACAAAAAATTGGGTTGAAGGTGGCTGGTGGTAGCTGGTGGGTTTGACCCAGTCACAACCAATGGGAGTATGTCACTTGTCACGGTTGGGCTGAAGGAGGAGGCAAGCTGGTCACGGATTGGGGTGTGGGTCACGTGGGTAGGCGGATCTGGGCGCAGCTGGGTCTGCGGGTCGCTGGGGCTTCAGGTGGACGTGTGGCACGAGGACAAGGCGCCATGTGGCACGCTGGGTAAATGGCAAGGGCTGAATGGGCCTTTTGGTTCCAAAAATGCCACATTTTACTTTCTTTTTTTTTCAACTTTACTTATTTCTTTCTCTTCTTGCTTTTTATTAATGCCCAAATGAAATTAATTCCTGAAAATTAAACGCAAATTAAATTAAAATTAATATTTTCAATTATAAAATATATTACAATAACTCCATGAGAATATTAATTAAAACTTAATTTATTTTATACTTTAAAACTAATAAATTGGCATTTTTGAGCATTAATCACAACCCCCAACTAGCTTATTGCTAGTCCCTAGCAATTCAAGCGAATAAAAATGTTACCATGATGAAATAGTGACTCAAATAATGCAAAATCATTTAACAAAATGTTTAGTGAGAATCTAGAGAATGCTATTTAAAATTATCAAAGTTGTAATTCAAGAGTTTTGGGTGTGTATGCACCAAATCATGTTGTTCTTCCCAAAATTCATAATACAAACAGTATTGAATAATCACCAAAGAATAAAGTCTCAACTCCAAATCCTCACAAAGGTATTGAAAATATTTTTATGGGAGCTGGTTGACACTCTTGGAGTTGGAAATTTACCAATTAACGCTAAAAAAATGGATGTAATCGTTTTAGGACAAAAAATGTTAACGAATATTGATCGAAAGATAGATTAATCAATTAATTTGAATCTAAATGACATAAGAACCTCTGGGATTTTACAAAATGATATTAAGAGTCAAAATAAAGAAAAAAAACAAAATTAGATAAATAAAATACACAGACTTTTTTTTAGTTTTTTCTTTGATGACATGAATTGAAAACAAATGTAGTAATGTTGAAAAAAAAAATTATTTGACAATTTTTTTTCAACAAAACTACAGAAGATGAAGATCAAAATTGTTGCTCTTGTTTTTTTTTTCTTTTATTATATATATTTTTTTTTCTTTTTTTATAATTTTTTTTGACAAGAGACAACATAAGAACAAAGAAAAAAAAAACAAGAAATTAAAAGGAAAATTACAATAAAATATAACAAAGGCTCTTTAAAACAAAAATTATCCCTCTAGTAAATGTCATGTTTTAAAATCCCAAAAATTAATTTTACCAACTCAAATGATCAATAGAAGTTTTCAAAGTTGTTTTCTCATTCTCACATCTCACAAAAATTAAAAGCTTTAAACTTTAGGATTTTCCTCAACTGAATGTGTTAACAAATTTTTTTTCAATTTTTGGTTGTACATGAAATTACTCTAAAAAATTACTTCCTAATAGTAAAAATAGCAAAAACTATCCCACAAAAATTTTGTTGTCGTGAGTTTTGCCAAAAATTAACTCAAAATTTCAAAATGGTAATCAAAATATATTCCAACGCATGAATATGCCTACTACCCCCAACTTTAAATGAGACTCCTCAATGTTTAACGTTATGCACATTGTGGGAGCAAATGAGAAAATGATAGCCAACAAAAAACAACAAAACCCCAAAAAGGAAAATTCACAACATAAAGTAAAGACACAAATTAAAATAAAGCACACTAAAAAGAAAGATAAAACCTGATCAGTCTTCGGTAGACAAAAGCATCTCTCTCACGTAAGTCTATCAACTGCATGGTTGCGTACTATCTTGTATCAAAAATGAATTTTCTTTTATCTTGCGTCTCAAAAATCAAAGCGTTAGTAACATTTTCAGGATAAAGAAAATGTTTGGTTTCAAAATCGTAGAGGAAATTGGGTGAATGTTTCATTGAAAATATGTTTAGGATTTCCTCAACTATTAAGTCTATCACATCAGTATGATAGCTCTCATTTTTCTTCGGAGTGGTTGGAAGAATTTCTGTATGGAAAAGAGTTTCACTCCAAATGGTAATAACATCATCCTCATCGGGTTTAGGAATGGGAGTAAATGATGGCGCTATGGTCTTAGGCTGAGATGGTAATCGACTTAGAGTATGTGCATTAATAGCGTTGGTCAATTCTAAAAGTTGAGTACTTGTTTCCCTAAAATCTTCCACAAATTATCTATTGAACTCTCTTTGCTCCTCTATAAATGTGTGTAAAGTGTCCTCTAAGGAATTCCTATTAGTCCAAACATACTATTGAGGTTCATAGGGGAAGTTAGAAAAATCGTGCTCAAAATTCATGTGAGGTGGTGCATAGTAGGTGTACTCAGGCTTCCAACTAAAATCTACGGGGTTGGTCCAACTAGAATTATGATTCCTATGGTCGACTCTTGCAAAGTCACAATAACGTTCATCATAATCTACCTCGGGAAACTCGTAACTTTCTCTATCAAACTTAGTTTCTAAGACCTCAAGTTCTCGACACTCTCTTACACTAAGTTTGCATACACCTCTAAAATAGCTAGTACCCTTATGATTGTTTCCGAATGAAGAATAATACATTGGAAAATACATCTTGAAACGTTTCTTTTCTTCTTCATTCATTTTTTTTATTTTGCTTTTGTGTTTTTTTTTTATTTTGTTTCACTTGTTTCCAAGTCGATTTGAGGTTTTTAGAACGATCCCACTTAAGATCCACACTTTATCTAGAACTCCACGAGGTTCATAGATAATTGTGGAGGGGTCACAATTCACAAAAACAACCCTCTTACAACTAACACTTACTAGAACTCCCCGATGTTACTAAGTAAGCATGGATGGAACTTTACTCAAATTGGCCTTTAAGCAAAAATTGCTTATGTTGACAAAACAAGCTTTGTTGTTGTTGTTGTTGTTATTATTATTTGTATTTTATGATTTTTTTTAAAAGATTTAAAACCTAAAAATTAAAAAAAGTAATAACAAAAAATTAAATAAAGAGACAAATCTAACAATAATAAATAAAAAAATTATCTAAACACAAGAAATAAGATGCTCACAAAGCCTAAAAAAATAATTATAGAAGAAAAAAAAATACAAATAGATAAAAGGGCTAAACAAAAAAAATTCTAAGAAAGTAACATTTTTTTTCAAAGATAGAGGAAAAACTAACTAAGTAAAAAAAAAAACTAAAGTAATCCTACTGATAAGCGTACAAAATATACGCTTATTTATAACCTTTTCAGATTGATTTGGTTGTTTTTCTCAAGAGAAAGTTTCTATTTAATCTGTTTGGTGAACTTGTGCAGTGTGTCGTTATAATTCTGATTTGTTCGAGAATTTGGATAAATATCTGTTTTAGTAGTCGAAATTGGTTAATATTTGGAGGTGTGGTACAGGCGATATATCGCCTGTCTTGGGCGATATATGCTACTTGAGGAATTTCAATTTTCGGCTTAGCAGAAACGACATCAGAAATTGCGTTTTTATCGAGAACATTCAGCAGGCGATATATCGCAGCATTATAGGCGATATATCGGCAAAAGGGTATTTTTGGAAATTTTTATGGAAATTCGTAGGTTTTTGGATTTTTGTAAAAAGAATAAAAAGAAGATCGAAAGAGAAAGAGAGGAGAAGTGTTCTGACGGCAGGAGAAAGGACACAGAGAAGAATCCACTTTTAATTTGTTTGTTTTTCTTTATGCTTTTGAATTTTATATTGTGTGATGAAGTTTAATATTATGAACTAAATTCTTATTTAGAGTATTTTAATGTAGTCACTGGGTATTCTATTCATCTTTAATGCAATTTCTATGAATCTTTGAATTTATGGTTATCTATTGTTCTTATGATTAATGCTTGTAATTGATTGGCCATCTTTTGCATGATTATTGGTTTTAAGTCAATATCTGAAAAGTGAGAATTGGAATAGCTTTAGACAATAGACATAGATTTCAATTTAGAACGAAAGTATCAAATTGGTTTGCGTAGCACTTAGGTTTTTGTTCTTAATGCGGTTTATGTGTAGAATTTATCACAGACATGTAGAAAATTCACAGGTAAACTGAATATTTTATATCTTGAGAAAGAATAGAATTGTCAATAGTAAACCTGCTATAATCATATATCAAAGAAACATATTAGTTGTATTATTGATTGAATAGAATTGAAGGTTGATGAAATTAGAATGCTCTAATCCTTCGCTTATATTAAATTTCGTTAATTAAATTTTTCTTTCCTAGTTTATTGTTCATTAATAATTTTCATTAGTCAAATAGAATAAAAGTTTGCTATTGGTAATTATTGGATCAATTCCCTGACGAAACGATACTGTATTTCCACTACTATTACTTGTTTATTCGATTGCGTATACTTGCGCAGTAAAAATATCGCAACAATTTTTTGGCGCCGTTGCCGGGGAATTGATATTCTATTAATATCAAAATAGTTAATTTTTATTCTAATTTGGCTGTTTTTAATTATTTGAACTAATCCAAGTTATCGCATTTTGTTTTAATAGGTGAATCTTTTGTATGCGACGTGAAGGATCTGCAAATCTTGTGCCTGTTAATCCTGAAATCGAAAGATCTTGCAGACAAAATAGAAGGAAAAAGAGGTTGGAAGCATCAATGGCTGCCAACCAAAGAGACGGGGTTAACAATAATGATGGTCAAAATCACATCGCTCAGGATCAAAATGTGTGAGCATTAAGAGATTATGTGCTCCTCGCTGTCACAGGAGTGCACTCGTGCATTAGGCCGCCGACTGTTACTGCCAATAACTTTGAGATTAAGCCGGTGATGATACAAATGGTCCAGACTTCTGTCCAGTTTGGTGGTCTCCCCAATGAGGATCCTAACTTGTACATAGTGAATTTCCTTGAGCTATGTGCAACGTTTAAGTTTAATGGGGTAAGCGATGATGCAATAAGGTTGAGATTGTTCCCTTTTTCACTAAGGGACAGGGAAAAAAGTTGGCTTATTTCTCTATAGACCAACTCAATCAATACATGGGAGGAACTAGCTCAGAAGTTTCTCTCAAAGTTCTTTCCTCCTGCAAAACCTGCTAAGTTGAGGGGAGAAATCAATAACTTCTATCAGAATGAGGGAGAGTCATTGTACGATGCTTGGGAAACATTCAAAGACCTGCTCAGGAAATGCCCTCATCACGGTATAGAGAAGTGGATGTTAGTCCACAATTTTTATAATGAGCTTTGCGGTACTACTCGCACTATAATAGATGCAGTAGCAGGTGGTGCTTTCATGAGTAAAGGGGATGATGAGGCATATGAATTGTTAGAGGAGATGGCTATGAACAATTATCAGTGGCCTGCCGAACGAGATACCTCACAGAGAAAAGTAGTTGGGGTACATGAATTAGATGCTATCACTGCTTTAACTGCTCAGGTTTCTTCATTGACAAAGCACTTGCAACAGAACAAGATCTCAGCTCAAGCCCAGGCTATACAGATGCAATCAGGGTGTGAATTATGTGGAGGGCCTCATTTGTATGAACAGTGTACAGCGGCCAAAATGTATGGTAATATGCTAGTTAATCAGGCTCAGGTACAGGCAGTTGGTAATTTTCAGAGGCCTTATCAAAACCCGTTCTCCAATACTTACAATCTTGAGTGGAGAAATCACCCGAATTTCTCATGGAGAAACAATCAGGGCCAACAGTCATAGTTTCAAGGGCCATACCAGCAACACATGTCACAACAGCCTATGAATCAAGCCTCATCGTCACACCAGCCTAGACCATAAGATCAACCCGAAAAGCCTAATGTAACGACCCACTACTCTAGACTATTTGGACCATTAACGAAACTATACATAAAACTTACATTTTTACGAAAATACCATAATTTATTGAGTAACTTGCAAAATAAGAGTTATTTACAAAGAAACAGAATACTAAGAAGGATTATGGGATCCCATTGTCTTTAAAAACAAAACATGATTTAAAAATAAAAGACATTACACAATAATGCGGAAAATACATGTAAAACCATAAAAAGAATATAAAATGAGACTACATCCTCGAATCGAATAACGCTCGGCCCCTTGACTCCATTCATCATCGATACACATCCTCCAAGCGTCACGAATCTTTCCACCTCTAAAGCTTATTTCATGCACATAAACATAAAGGAATGAGCCTAATGCCCAGCAAGGAAAAATCTAACACATAGTCATAAACATAAACATAATTTCATAATAACGTAAAGACATATCATAACACATAATTCACTTATTATAATGGCCATTATTACTTGGGGTCCCATAGACTAAACAAGCTTATGCCCATGAGATTAGTGGGGTCCTACCAGCTAAATAGGCATATGCCCACAATCTTTTTTGGGGTCTTGTTAGTCAAATAGGGCATAAGCCCAAGCCTACAACAAACACATGCATAACATATTCATAACATACTCATATCATATCATAACATAACACATAAGATAACATAAACATATAGATTCTAGCCTATTTTCCTTACCAAAGTTACCGGGATAAAATGGACTGAGTTGGGACTTTTTGGAACACTCCTAAAACCATAATGAACAAGAGTGAGTTGAAAGAAGAAGAAGAAATGAGAAGGATGGAAAGACTAAACCATAAAAAACATACTTACCGACTTATATGTTTAAGAACTTGGATTCCCTAACCAAAATAAGAATGAGGTTAGGGGACTGAGTAGAAGGTTTTTGAGAAAGGAAATAACATGAAGTAAATGAAATAGAGTTTCGGGTTTACCTCAAAGATTTGCAAGATCAATCTAACCTCCACCGAAATACTATAGAACTCACTTCCCAAAGTGTTTGATAAGCTTATGATGTTTAAGCTTATAGTTTTTTTCCCCAAACCAGGTGTTTACACTCTCACACTCACTTAACACTAGCAGCTTCTGAACTTAGAGAAAATGGTGAATAATGGTTGGGTACTAGGTCCTATTTATAGAGTTTGGGAATGAAAATATCTTGATTTTACTTGAATAAAAATAATGGCTTTTTAGGTGAAAATCATTTGAATAATCGTTCAGCAGAGGCTGAAGACTCGTTCAAAAGATGCTGGACTGTTGAAGGAGTTTGAATGGCTGAAAGGAAAAGAATTCAAAAACATTTGAACATATGCTGGAGGAGGCGATATATCGCCCCCTGTAGGCGATATATCGCCTGGGCCAGTATGCCCGAGGCGACCGTGCATCGTCTCGTGTTTTCCGTATCTACGTGCTGCGATATATCGCCCCCTATAGCTGCGATATATCGGCACACGCTGAATATTTAAACACGAAATTACACATTTTTAGCTAAGTTTGAATGGAGTAAACAGCCTTGACTAAGCCTTTAACGTATTCAAAGCTGCTGACTGACCCTATATCATTCAAACTTTACCCTTATTTAATTTAATCCTCAAAAATACTTAATCCTTAATTACCATTCATAACATGTGCTTAAAATCCTATTGGTTGATGTCTAAAACTTATAATATAATAAATATAATCCTTAATATCAGTCACATTAATCAAACCTTAGGTTATACTTAATATTCTTAAACTATAGGTTAAACTTAGAAAATCTATAAGTACTACTACGAGTGTCCAAATACTTCCCGGTCTGAACCAAAAATCCATGGTAACAAAGATAACACTAAACATACTATAATACTACTAAACAATTAGCTAAGTAAAGTTCTTGGACTCTACACCTAATGACTTGCAAGCAGCCTTGTTGACTCTCACTAATACTCAGACTCAATTCATGTCTGAAACCAGATCCTCTATTCGAAACCTTGAGACACAAGTGGGTCAGTTGGCCAACATGCTTAATAACAGACCGTAAGGGAATTTGCCTAGTAATACCGTGGTAAATCCTAAAGAGAACTGTCAAGCAATTTCATTGAGGAATGGTAAGCAAGTGGACCAGCCCAGTGTACAAAAGTCAGTGGTTCAGAATGAAGAGTTGGGTGAGAAATCAGATACAAATGCGAAAGGGGTTATTGAAGACCACCAGGGTTCAAACAAGTGTCCTCCCTTTGTTGATGATCAGCCAGTTCGAGTTCCATATCCTCAGAGGCTTAGAAAAACTACACTTGATAAACAGTTTTCTAAGTTTTTAGAGGTGTTTAAAAAGCTGCATATCAATATTCCTTTTGCTGAGGCTTTAGAGCAAATGCCCAGCTATGTGAAATTCATGAAGGAGATTCTATCAAAGAAAAGGAAGATGGAGGAGTATGAGACGGTGGCACTCACTGAAGAGTACAGTGCGATATTGCAGAGGAAGTTACCCCAAAAGTTGAGAGATCCGGGAAGCTTTACCATACCTTGCACCATTGGCAAATTTGAATGTAAGCACGCTTTATGTGATCCGGGGGCAAGTATTAATCTGATGCCCTTAACTGTGTTCAGACGACTGGGTTTGGGTGAGGCAAGACCGACAACTGTCACTCTACAACTAGCAGATCGATCGGTGAAACATCCACGGGGAATTATTGAAGATGTTCTTGTGAAGGTGGATAAGTTTATTTTTCCTGCTGATTTTATCGTTCTGGATATGGAAGAGGATATGGATGTACCTATCATTCTGGGCAGGCCATTTTTAGCTACTGGGCAGGCTTTGATTGATGTGCAGAAAGGTGAGCTAACACTTCGAGTTCAGGGCGAAGAAGTGGTATTCAACGTGTTTAAGTCCTTAAAGTTTGCAAATGTAAATGATAGCTGTTTCAAAGTTAACATGGTAGAGAAAGCAGTGGCAGAAATTAATCTCACAGAGGATTCACTTCAGAAGAGTTTGACAATTGGGGATATAGATGCTGAGTTAGACAGTGAGGTCCAAGAGTGTGTACAGTGGATGAATTATAAAGGGCCAATTTATAATCGAAAATATGAAGATTTGGGCCAAGGACCTGAAAGACCATTACCATCAGTTCAGAAACCTCCAGAGTTGGAATTGAAATCATTGCCTGCACATCTTCGATATGCTTTTCTGGGTGAGAATGAGACTTTACCAGTCATTGTGTCTTCTTCTCTTTCTAATGAGGAGATGGAAAAACTGTTAAGGGTGTTGAGAACCCATAAGTTGGCAATTGGATGGACGTTGGCAAATATTCAGGGAATAAGTCCATCCACAGTTATGCACAAGATCTTGATGGAAGATGACAGTAAGCCCTCTATTAAAGCACAACGTTGATTGAATCCAGCAATGAAAGAGGTGGTAAGGAAGGAGATCTTGAAGTGGTTAGATGCTGGGATGATCTATCCCATTTCCGATAGTAGTTGGGTAAGTCCAGTTCAGGTAGTCCCTAAGAAAGGAGGGATTATAGTGGTGAAGAATGACAATAATGAACTTATCCCGACGCGTGCCGTAACTGGTTGGAGGATTTGTATAGATTATCATAAACTGAACAAAGCAACCAGAAAAGATCACTTTCCAATGCCTTTCCTTGATCAGATGTTAGATAGATTGGCTGGACACCAGTATTACTATTTTCTGGATGGCTATTCAGGGTACCATCAAATAGCCATTGCTCCTGAGGATCAAGAAAAGACGACTTTCACATGCCCATGCCCATATGGTACTTTTGCATTCCGTCGTATGCCGTTTGGCCTATGCAATGCCCCAGCCACTTTTCAACGGTGTATGATGGTTATTTTCTCTGATATGGTGGAACAAAGCATTGAGATCTTTATGGATGATTTCTCTGTTATGGCGTCTTCTTTTGACAACTGTTTAGTGAATCTGGAGGCTGTGCTTAGAAGATTTGAAGAGGCGAATTTAGTCTTGAATTGGGAAAAATGTCATTTCATGGTAAATGAAGGCATAGTACTTGGGCACAAGGTGTCTAAGAAAGGTATTGAGGTTGATAGGGCTAGGATTGCTACTATTGAGAATTTGCCACCTCCAGTTTCAGTGAAAGGGGTGAGAAGTTTCCTTGGTCATGCGGGGTTCTACAAAAGATTTATAAAGGACTTCTCCAATATTTCTAAGCCACTCTCGGCATTGTTGATGAATGGGGTGCCATTTGAGTTCGATGAGAAGTGTCTTGAAGTTTTCAAGATACTAAAGCAGAAATTGGTGTCAGCACCTATAGTAATTTCACCGGATTGGGACCAGCCATTTGAGTTAATGTGCGATGCAAGTGATTTTGTAGTGGGTGCGGTTCTGGGGCAGCGTGTTGACAAAGTATTTTGGACTATTTATTATGCCAGCAGAACACTAAATGGTGCTCAATTGAATTATGCCACCCCTGAGAAAGAGCTTCTTTCCATTGTATATGCATTCGATAAATTCAGGCCTTATTTGATGGGGAACAAAGTTATTGTGTATACTGATCACTCAGCAATCAGGCATCTTATTGCTAAGAAAGATGCTAAACCCAGACTTATTCGTTGGGTACTTCTTTTACAAGAGTTTGATATGGAGGTTCGGGATAAGAAGGGTACAGAGAATTTGGTGGCGGATCACTTATCAAGACTTGAGTTGGGGGATAAGTCAGAACTTGCTGCAGGGGAGATTAATGAGAGTTTCCCATATGAACAATTATTTGCAGTGGAAGATGAGTTGGTGCCATGGTTTGCCGATTATGTGAATTATTTGACAGCCAACGTAGTGCCACCAGAAATTGTAGGGTAGAGATTGAAAAAGTTTTATCATGATGTGAAGCACTACTACTGGGATGATCCTTTCTTATTCAAACAATGTCTGGATTTGATTATCAGAAGATGTGTGCCTGAAAGAGAAATGAAGGATATCTTGTTTCATTGCCATGCATCACCTACTGGTGGATATTTTGGGGGAGCAAGGACTGCTGCAAAGGTCCTTGAATGTGGATTTTATTGGCCTACTCTGTATAAAGACAGCTATGACTATGTGAAACGGTGTGATCGTTGTCAAAGGGTAGGTAATATCTCAAGACATCATGAAATGCCTCTCACTAATATATTGGAGGTTGACTTATTTGATGTTTGGGGTATTGACTTTATGGGACCCTATCCACCGTCGTTTGGTAATTTGTATATTTTGTTGGCGGTGGATTATGTAAGTAAGTGGGTTGAAGCAGTTGCTACTTCAACTTATGATGCTCAGGTGGTAGTCAAGTTTCTGAAAAAGAATATTTTCTCTCGTTTTGGCACACCTCGAACGATTATAAGTGATGAAGGGACTCATTTTGCCAATAAGATTTTTGATTCCTTAATGGAGAAGTATGGAATTAAACACAAGATGACATTGGGATATCATCCGCGGTCAAATGGGCAAATGGAGGAGTCAAATCGTGAGATTAAGCTGATTTTAGAGAAGACGGTGCAAGTTAATAGAAAGGATTGGTCAAATTAGCTCGATGATGCGTTATGGGCTTATCAGACAGCTTTTAAAACGCCAATTGGTACGTCTTCCTACCGTCTTGTATATGGTAAAGCTTGTCACTTGCCATTTGAACTGGAGCATAGGGCGCAATGGGCGTTAAAGAAGTTGAATTTCAATCCGATCGCTTCGAAAGCATTAAGGCTAGCTCAACTGAATGAGCTAGATGAATTGCGCCATGATTCCTACGAGAATGCAAGAATCTACAAAGAGAAGACAAAGAAATGGCATGACAATAATATTGTCAATCGGACTTTTCAAGTGGGCGATAAGGTGCTGTTATTTAATTCCCGTCTCAAGTTATTTCCGGGAAAATTAAAGTCTCGATGGTTGGGGCCGTTCATTGTTACAAAAGTGTTTCCATACGGGGCGTTGGAGATTCAACAAGGTGATTCTTCGCCGTTTAAAGTTAATGGACAGCGAGTGAAGCATTACTATGGAGGCGAAATTGAAAAGAAGGTCAATATTACACTGATGGATTCTTAAAGTCAAGAAAAGCAGCGTCCGACTAAATGACGTTGACGACAGCGCTTTTGAGAGGCATCTCATTATTTTTACTTTTCGGTTGTTTTCAGTTTTAAAATTTATGAACAATTCATAATTTTTTGTTGTTGTTTTCGTTTGACATTATATTTTTATTTCTTTTAATGTAACAGAACCGTGAAAAAACAAAAAACAAAAAAATGTTGATAATTTTGAACTGCGTTTAGGTGATAAACCAGGCGATATATCGCATGTACAACAGATTCGGATGGGAATTTTTTTCAAGTTGGAATTTTTTTATGTGCCCAGGAGATATATCACCTATCAATGGCGATATATCGGCACAAGTCAATGAGGAGGTGATATATCGGTGGTGGTGTAGGCGACATATCGCCATGGTGGACAGAGACGCCGTTCGACGATACAGCATGTGGCGATATATCGCCACTTATAGGCGATATATCGGCTGTTCAAAATTTTTGAAAAAAAAATGGCACGTGGGGAGCACATGATGGCTACATATCAGTTATTTTCCCCCAAAAATAACCCCAATTCCACCCACTATTCCAGAACCGAAGCATTTTTTCAAGGCTCCCAAATTTTCACCCATTTTTCCTCTCAAGCAAATCACTCTCTCAAGAATTCGATCAAGCATCAATGGTCCGATTATTGCTGTGATTCACCACCAATTTCATCATCCTCTTCAAGTTTTCAAGGTACATTGTTGAGTTTTGATGTGCTTAATGATATATTGAGGAAATTTGAAGAACTTAGACTTTGTGTTGGGCATTGGACGGATTTTTGGAAATTATTGTGAGATTGGTTTGTGTTTCTTGTTTTTGTCATCTTGGGAGATTATCATATATAGTTGGGAAAGATTGTGGGGTTGTTTGAGTATTTTTGGACACTTCTTCACGATTGCACACTAAGTGTTCGATAAAAGTACTCAGTGAACGGTTTTGCCATATTTTGGAGATTGTTGGGTGTTTCTGAGTTGATTTGGGGTTGTTAGTGTGTTCAGCGACTATTATTAGTGTTTTTGCGATTCAACTACTCCATGGCACCCAAGAAAGCGAAGACCATGTCCACAGTCCAACGAGCCAATGTCACTATTCCTCATACCTTTGTTAACCCCATTGCTCAAAACAAATTTGAGGAATGGATTGTTAAAAATAAAACAGTGATTGTGGAGTCTCACTTTCGGCCAAGTGAATTGGATGGCATTCTTCCGCAGATGATTATTAATAGAAATTGGCAGCAGTTGTGTGAGTCCAAACTTTTAGCCAATCTCAGTTTGGTCAGGGAATTTTATGCCAATGCTTTTATGGAGAGGGATGATCATACAGTCTTAGTTCGGGGTAAAAAGGTTTGTTATTCTCCTCAAGTAATAAACAGGTTCTACGGCCTCAATGATCCATGGGATGATGATTATCGCGCAGGAGCGATGAAAAGGATTATGATTTGCTCTTAAAGGAAATGACTAAGCCCGACTCTACATACAAAATGGGGAGTGACATGGTTACTCCAAGATCAATCAAGGCCACATGTTTGAGTCCGTATGGGAGGCTTTGGAACAGGTTCGTTATTAGTACTCTTATGCCTTCCACTCAACAAATGGAGGTAACTATTGAACGTCTATACTTGCTATATTGTATTTGTTCGGGCAAGTCAATCAATGTTGGGAGGCTTATCGCAGAGAGTATTAGTTATATTGCGCGAGGGGCCACATCTGGTGGTCATGGACATGCTTCGCTAATTACAAGTTTATGTAAGGATCAAGGAGTGCCCATGAACATTAATGAAGTCTGTGAACAATCTCCAATAATTAGTCATCAGTCAGTGTTGCATCAAGATGAGAATTATGGGGGTGTTCCTCGACCCACTGGTTTGGGATACGAGCCTGTAGACCCGAGTCTGCTGCCATTGCCACCTACCGATGAACAACCTGAGTCCACTCGGCCAAAGAGAAAGAGTAGAAAACCATCCACTTCTAGAGCTACTGAAGGCTCTAGTTCTCGGCAATATAGCACCATGCAACAAGATATTGAAGATTTGAAGAGACAACAACAACTGTTGTTGCATGGTCAGGCGGATATTAAAGATCGTCAGTTCCACATGACGAACTACATGGCTGATTTTTGTGGGGCATTTGCGCGCTACACGGGATTTAATGATTTTCCACAATGTCCTCCAGAATTGCGCCAACCATATCAGCCGCCTCCAGATTCTGAAGACGACGAGTAACTGTTCTGTTGTCAGGTTTTTTTTTTTAGTTTATTTTATTTTTTTTCTTTTAGTTAAGTTCCTTTGGATTTCTTGCAAGGACACTGTTTATTTTAAGTTTGGGGGACTATTTATTTTTCTTTTGATTTTTTTTTATTTCTATTTTTAATGTTGGATGACTGTACGAAACTATTATTGACTAAGACAGGTGGGGCTTCAATGATGAATTATGCTAATTCTGTGATGTTGTTAGACTGATGCTTTGGATATGTAGACTGTGTGCTTAACCTATTGATAATTGATCTGAGTATTGTCATTTGTGTATTATATGTGTTTTATTTAATTTATGCTTTACATTATATAAGTTTATAAGTATTGTGGGAATTGGTATGTTTGGTGGATATGGAAATAAGCTAGAACTTGCTCAGTTAATTTGTTGAGACGAAATGCTAAATGAAGTATTCAGTAGAGATGATTTAGGCAATTTTCT
This sequence comes from Humulus lupulus, assembly GCF_963169125.1. Taxonomy (NCBI): domain Eukaryota; kingdom Viridiplantae; phylum Streptophyta; class Magnoliopsida; order Rosales; family Cannabaceae; genus Humulus; species Humulus lupulus. The sequence goes on along the minus strand of NC_084801.1, from coordinate 15,858,883 downwards.
TTGGTAAACGTTTGAGCCTTTCTAGATAACCCATAGAAAAATTATCCTTAGTTACCCTTTTTGAGCCTAAAACTTTGGTTTTTCTTCTTGATTATACTATTTGAGCCTAAATTTCCTAACTTCATTATTTTTCCTTTTCCTTTGTTATAATAAGCATATAATTTGTGGGAAAGAAGAATGGAAAATAGTGAGGTATTGGTATGATTTGAATGTAGTATGATTGTACAAAAAGAAGAGAGAGAGAAGTTTTTGAGATTATAAAAAAAAAATCACTTTGTCACACTCCTTGATTATATATATATATATGGAAAATATTAGGTTTGGGGGAGTGTGACTTGAAAAAAAAAAAGAGTGATAAGTCTTGAAAAAAAAATTATACAAAAAGAAAAGAATAAAATAATGAAAGTGTTGTAATCTCTCTCTCTAATTGTATAAAAGGGTGATTTTTGGTGTGTGAAGAGAAATTTGGCTGGTTTCGAGGTTTATATGCATATGGTAATTTTGAGCCTAAATAACTATTTATCTACCTTTACCTAAGCCTAATGTTACGAGCCTATCAAAGTCCTTTTGATCTACTTGATACATATTTTATATTAGTGGAGACAAGTTAATTGAGCAAGCTTATGGTGAATTTTGATGGGTTTGTGGTATGAATGAATGTTGATACTTTTAAAATTATGTTTTGTATGGTATTTGTTAAATGAAGTGTGTATTTGCATGAATGACAGTATTTGGAGAAATTATTGATATGTTGAAATTCTAGTCACATGATCTGAAGCATTGGTTGAGCGATTGAAGAAGAATTGGAATTTTTGAGAAAAATTATGCCCCTAGTCTAAGTTTAAATTTTTTAGTAAAGTTAAGTCATCCAATAGTTTTTTTTAGTTTTGGATTGTTTCTTTGTTCTTTCTTTTGTTTGCTTGAGGACAAGCAACCAGTCAAGTTTGGGGGTGTGATAAGCGTACAAAATATACACTTATTTATAACCTTTCCATATTGATTTGGTTGTTTTTCTCAAGAGAAAGTTTCTATTTAATCTGTTTGGTGAACTTGTGCAGTGTGTCGTCATAATTCTGATTTGTTCGAGAATTTGGATAAATATCTGTTTTAGTAGTCGAAATTGGTTAATATTTGGTGTGGTACATGCGATATATCGCTTGTCTTGGGCGATATATCGCTACTTGAGGAATTTCAATTTTCGGCTTAGCAGAAACGACATCAGAAATTGCGTTTTTATCGAGAACATTCAGCAGACGATATATCGCAGCATTATAGGCGATATATCGGCACAAGGGTATTTTTGGAAATTTTTATGGAAATTCGTAGGTTTTTGGATTTTTGTAAAAAGAATAAAAAGAAGATCGAAAGAGAAAGAGAGGGGAAGCATTCTGACGGCAGGAGAAAGGACAAAGAAGAATCCACTTTTAATTTGTTTGTTTTTCTTTATGCTTTTGAATTTTATATTGTGTGATGAAGTTTAATATTATGAACTAAATTCTTATTTAAAGTATTTTAATGTAGTCACTGGATATTCTATTCATCTTTAATGCAATTTCTATGAATCTTTGAATTTATGGTTATCTATTGTTCTTATGATTAATGCTTGTAATTGATTGGCCATCTTTTGCATGATTATTGGTTTTAATTCAATATCTGAAAAGTGAGAAATTGGAATAGCTTTAGACAATAGACATAGATTTCAATTTAGAACGAAAGTATCAAATTGGTTTGCATAGCACTTAGGTTTTTGTTCTTAATGCGGTTTATGTGTAGAATTTATCACAGACATGTAGAAAATTCACAGGTAAACTGAATATTTTATATCTTGAGAAAGAATAGAATTGTCAATAATAAATCTGCTATAATCATAGATCAAAGAAACATATTAGTTGTATTATTGATTGAATAGAATTGAAGGTTGATGAAATTAGAATGCTCTAATCCTTCACTTATATTAAATTTCGTTAATTAAATTTTGCTTTCCTAGTTTATTGTTCATTGATAATTGTCATTAAATTTTCATTAGTCAAATAGAAATAAAAGTTTGCTATTGGTAATTATTGGATCAATTCCCTGATGGAACGATACTGTATTTCCACTACTATTACTTGTTTATTCGATTGCGTATACTTGCGCAGTAAAAATATCGCAACACCTACAAACACATAAAAAAACAAAAGTAAGATAAAAAAATATAACAAATCCTAAACACAAATAATTAAAATAAAGAAAATAAATGAAAACTAAACTAGCAAAAGAGAAGCAACCACTTTATTTTAATTTTTTTTAATAAAAATAAAAAAAAAAGAAATAAAATAAAATAAGCTACCAAAAATAAATTAACAAAAAAAAAACTAAATACACACACAAGTTTTTTTTCTTTTTAATTTTTTTTTACAACAATAATAAATAAAAAGAGAGAAAAAAATAACAAAAGGAACAATAACAAATCCTAGAAAAGAAAGGATAGCAAATTTTTTTATTTTTTATTTTTTTAGCACAACAATGACACAAAAAAAAAACTAACTAAAAATGAACAATAAAAAAATAATGATAGTAATTTTTTTTTACTTTTTTTTAAGGGTAAATAAGATAAATCTAAAAAATATTCTAGAGAAATATAGACAAAAAGAAAAGGATAGAATTACTCACCTCTTTTGCAAAATTTATTGAAAAACTTTTTTTTCACCATTACCTCCCCGGCAATGACGCCAAAATTTGTTTAACGCCCAAACCGTGCATCTACTAAGTGGTGGTTGTAGTATAGATTGGACGGTCGATTCCACAAAGAGACAAAGAAATAAAGTTAATCAATAAATAAAGTTAAGAGATAAATAATATGAGGAAACTAGAACAAGTGACATTTTTGTTGTTTTTGAGATTTAAAGATTAGAAATAAAGATAGAATAATATGTGATATAACAATAGGTAACAAGTACGAATGATCATGAGTCACCAATATGCATACTTATTTATTTGGATCTTTGATTCACAAAAATTACACAAATGGATAATTCACATCCCAATTATTCATTTAGAAGATTTAACATTGAAGCACAAATATATTTCACAAAAATGTATTCAAGTGATTATTATTCTTTACCATGGAAGGATGAGATAAATCTTATGAGAAATCTAAAAATAACATTATCCATTGGCAATAATGCAATAAAAGATTGGACATAAAACCTAACACACATATTACTTTTACTAATTATAAAATACATAGAAAGAGCATTACTATTCTATATAGATTTAGCAAAAGTAAATATATATGAATGAGATGGAGAAAATGTTAAAGATATTGTCTATATTATTTTCACTAATTTGATAATACATAGAAAGTGCTTGACAAAATCTATATACTATTAGTAAACATAAATAAAGATAACAAGATGGAGAAATAGAGATGAAATAAAATAAATCACTCAAATATATAAACTTTAAGCACATGGTGAATCAAAAATACCAAACAAAGTCATAGTGGGAAGGTATATTAGGCTAGACATTCTCATAAAATTCTAGAGAGAAAATATGAGAAATAAGACTAAAATTTGATAGAGTTTTGCTACCTAAAAATTACATACCAAATGTGAAAGAAGAGTCTCTGTCTATAGAGGGAGAAAATGACTAAAAAGAAATTAAACAACAAATGAGGTTTACAAAATATCTGAAATATTAATAATAAAATATGATTTTGAAAAATCAAATCATATTATTAGTATTAACCTACCTATTTTGGTGAATGGTCATTTTTCCCTTTTTCTAAAATACCACAAAATGTGAGCTTTAAAGCTCAAAATGGGAGGTCCAAGGCCCAAAGTGCACAAAAAACTGGGCTGAAGGTGATTGGTGGCAGCTGGTGGGTTTGACCCAGTCGAAACCAATGGGAGTACGCCACTTGTCACGATTGGGCTTAAGGAAGAGGCAAGTTGGTCACGGGTTGGGGCGCAGGTCACATAGGTAGGCGGGTCTGGGCGCAGCTGGGTCCGCAGGTCACTGGGGTTTCAGGTAGACATGTGGCGCGAGGATAATGTGCCATGTGGCGAGCTGGGAAAATGGCAAGGGCTAGAGAGGTAGCGGGCTTGGGCTTTAAAATGGGCCTTTTGGTTCCAAAAATGCCACATTTTACTTTTTTTTTTCAGCTTTACTTATTTCTTTCTCTTCTTTCTTTTTATTAATGCCCAAATGAAATTAATTCTTGAGAATTAAATTAAAATTAATATTTTCTATTATAAAATATATTACAAAAACTCCATGAAAATATTGATTAAAAATTAATTTATTTTATATTTTAAAACTAATAAATTGGCATTTTTGAGCATTAATCAGAGCCACGTACCTAAGATTGGTAAATAGGATCTTTGCTGAGCAGATAAGGAATAACATGAAAGTTTATGTGGACGATATGTTAGTCAAATCCAAACATAACAATAACCATGTAGACGATCTTGCTGATATTTTGCAGTGCTTCGGAAATAAAATATGAGACTCAACCCACAAAAATGCTCATTCAAAGTATCTGCAGGTAAGTTTCTTGGGTTCATAGTGAATGCTTGGGGTATAGAGGCTAGTCCCGACAAGATCAAAGCTTTAATAGACATGCCCTCACCTCGAAAACATAAAGATGTCCAGAGCTTAACTGGACAAATGGCGACCTTAAGTAGGTTTATCTCGAAATCTACAAACTGACACCTTCCATTCTTTAATCTTTTAAGAGGGGGAAAAAAGTTCGAGTGGTCGGATGAGTGTGAACTCGCATTTCAGAATCTTAAGAAACACCTCGCCTAACCACCGATCTTGTCTAAACATATCACAGGAGAAGTTTTGTACTAGTACCTCGCCACAATCAAGCACACCATTAGTACAGTACTAGTACTGGAGGATAAGAAAGTACAAAAACATGTATACTATGTCAGCAAAAGATTACTGGGGGCAGAATTGAGATACCTATTAATGGAGAAACTGGCTTTGTGCCTGATGCACGCATCTCGAAAGTTTCAACCCAATTTCCAAGCACATCCTATTCATGTGTTAACTGACTAGTCACTGAGGCAAGTGTTATCTAAGCCTGAAGCATCCGGAAGACTGCTGAAATGGGTTGTTGTAACGCCCTAAACTCCAGGGACCGTTACGGTGTGCCTTGTAAATAGTGCTAAACTCGCTAATCGAGTCATTTAGTCAAAATCGTGTACTAAGTATGATTAGTGATTTAGGGATTAAAATTTTTGGATAAGATGTAACGTTTCATTAGAACGTATAATATATATATTGGGATTCCAAAAATATAATTTCAGAGTCTATTACAAGAAAATATTTACAACAGGCCGATCTATGCGGCAAAACAGGGTTTAACCCTAGTTCCTTTCAACCTCGGCCGTGGTGGACGAGCAGCTTCATATGTACACCTCATCTCCTAAGCTCTCCAACTCAAGGATGGTCCAGCTTTCTTTTGCCTTTACCTGCACCACATAGCACCCGTGAGCCGAAGCCCAGCATGAAAATTTAATATGCTCATGAACAATTTTAACATGTCATCAGATCATAAGGCACATGCCCTACTCCAACAGGCAACAGATCCACATAATGTTGAGTATAACACATCAACCAATGATCATAATAATCATTCAGGACTTTCAGTCTAAACAAATAGGTGACAGTCGCAAAAGTCACAAAAGTGGGTACAGCCCCCTCTCTAGCCATGTGACGATAAGGTCACCAGGGCTTAACAGATAAGTGAACCTTTCATAAGTCTGAACAGGATAGGTGTATGGTGAATAGTCACCAACATAACCTTCCCCATGACCATAGAGTCATAACCTTGGAACAACGTTCCCTAGCCATGTGACAAATAGTCATCGGGCCATATGCCCTGGCTCTGAATAACTAGTCTCAGACTAGCCAAGCGCTTATAAGTTCATCGACCTTAGGGCCGGTCTAGCGTTAATACCCCATATGAGTCATTCATTGCTGATATCGATTAGATCTAATCTTCATTTGGCTCGGCGTTCATGACGCTATGCTATTTCTGACTCTTAGGTCAGTAAAACACGACCAGTGTTCAACCCATTGTGAACTTGACTAGTAAATCACAGCTTCACACATGGATCTAACACCATTGCCGATTCTGGCTAATAAGTCAGTGCCACACACAAGTAAGCCATGCCACCAAACATATATCACATATCCAATATCCATAAACAAGGTATTCAGCATGCCTACTTAACATGTACTAGTACAATTAGGACTATGCACGAACACAGAGGCTCAAGCTCTGAATAATATCATACTCAATATGTAAAGCATGTCCTAATCACATGTTTCTTGTGCATTACATGCATCGCATATAAACATCCAACATGCATCAAGTACAATCATGCATGTCATATATACACAGGGTGCAGTTTTCTTACCTCAGATTCGAGCTAGAACCAATATAAGAACGACCCTTGAGAACGATCAACCTTTAAGCCCTTAGCGGTCACCTAATCATAAAAAAATATGGGACACCATCAATAAAATGATCAACATAGGTTACCAAACCAAAATCTAGCCTCCGGGACATAACCCAAACTAATCCAAGTAGTAGGAACACTCCCGAGGTGTAATGACCCAACTACTCTAGACTTTTGGACCATTAACGAAAACTAACATACTAATCCTTAATAAAACTTACATTGTGAAAATACCATAACTTTATTAGGAAACTTGTAAAAATAAGAGTTACTTACATAAAATGTCAAGTAGGATATGGGATCCCATTGTTTTAAAAACAAAACATAATTTAAAATAAAAAGGAGTTACATAGCAAGTGCGGAAAAAAACATGTAAAACCATAAAAACAAGACTACATCCTCGAAAATCAAACTCTCGACTCCTTGAATCCATTCATCACCGATACACATTCCCCAAGCATCCACGAACCTTACCGCCACTATAGCTATTTTCCTGCACATATAAACAAAAAGGAATGAGCCTAATGCCCACCAAGGAAAATCTACCACATAGTTCATATACATAAATTTCATAAGAAACATAAGAACATAACATAACATAATATTACACTTATATCATACACATACTATAATGGCCATTATTACTTGGGGTCCCATAGACTAAACAAGTCATATGCCCATGAGATTAGTGGGGTCCTACTAGCTAAGCAGGTCATATGCCCATAATCTATTTGGGGTCTTGTTAGTCATATGGGTCATATGCCCAAGCCTACAAACATACATATCATAACACTTATCATAACATAAGATAACATATAAAACATATAACATATGAATTTCTATCCTATTTTCCTTACCAAAATACCGGAATAAGAGGACAGAGTTGGGACTTTGGAACACTCCTAAGAACCATTTGAAAAAGAGTGAGTATAGTGAAGAAGAGAAATGAAAGGAATGGAAGGACTAAACCATTGAGAAAATACTTACCAAAACCTTTTTGCTCAAGAACTTAGATTTCCTAACCAAAATAAAGATTAAGGTTAGAGGCTGAGTAGAAGACTATGAGAACTTAAAATAAAATAATACCAATGAACTAAGGTGTAGAAATACCTTGAAGACTTGTAGACCAATCTAAACCTCGAACCGAAATACTATGAAACCTTACTTCCCCAAGTGTTTGATAAGCTTATGATGATCAAGCTTATGATTTCCCCACCCAAGTGTTTACACTCTCACACTCACCTAACAACTTGCAGCCTCTGAACTTAGAGTAAAAGGTGAATAATGGTTGGGTACTAGGTCCTATTTATAGAGTTTAGGAATGAAAGGATCTTAATTTAACTTGAATAAAAATAATGGCTTATTAAGTGAAAATAATTTGAATTATCATTCAGCAGAGGCTGAAGACTCATTCAGAAAGGTGCTGGACTTATCAAGAGGTTGAAGGGTTGAATGGAAAATGATTTAAAAAACATTCAAAATATGCTGAAGGAGGCGATATATCGCCCCCCATAGGCGATATATCATCTGGACCATTATGCCCGAGGCAAACGTGCATCGTTTCGTGTTTTCCGTATCTACGTGCTGCGATATATCAGCATTCGCTGATTATTTAAACACGAAATTACACATTTTTAGCTTAATTCAAATTGAGTAAACAGCCTTGACTAAGCCCTTAAACGTATTCAAAGCTGCTGACTGACCTTAGAGTATTCAAACTTTACCCTTATTAAATTTAATCCTCAAAATACTTAATCCTTAATCACCCATACAAAACATGTGCTTAAAATCCTATTGGTCCTTATCTAAACCTTATAGTATAATAAATATTATCCTCAATATCAGTCATATTAATCAAACCTTAGGTTAAAATTAATATTCCTACACTATAGGTTAAACTTAGAAAATCTACAAGTACTACTATGAGTGTCCAAATAATTCCCGGTTTGAACCAAAAATACACAGTTATAAAGATAATACTATAAATACTATAATACTACAATCTAACTAGCTAAGTAAAGTTCTTGGACTCTACACGAGGCCTATAGCTAAGTTCCCGGGGTCAAAACGAGCAAACGGGGTGAAAACAGGGCAATGGCTGCGGCCCTGGCACCTTGGGCCGCGGACCTCAGAATTTTCTGAGCCAAGGGCCGTGGCACCCTTTATCAAGGGCCGCGGTGCCCAGCAGGTTCACTTCCTCCATCTACTTCTTCATGCAAGGGTCGCGGCCCCCAACCCTGGGCCATTCCCAAACTCGAATTTAACACTCCAAAGCCTCCAAAATCATACCTAAACACTCCCCAATCATCAAATCAAAGTTCCCAAGCTTCCCAATACTCCAAAACCCTCAAAACCCAAGGTTCAAACCAACCAAAAACTCAACAATTCACAAAGTCCAATTCTAAGCTTAAAAACTTTAGAAACTCAAAACTTCAAACTTAGATTACCTTTGATTGGGTTGTTTTCCGTCAAATCCTTTGGTTAAGAATCTTATAATCTTTCCTAGGATCGCTATGCCTTGACCCTCTCTTGATTCCGACTCCTAGAACTCGAAATTCCTTTAAGAAAGCTTCGAACGGTAAAATAGGCTATCGGGAAGGGAGAGAGAGATTTTCTAACGTACGTTCTTATCTGACAAGCTACTTCAAGCTTAAGTAACCTCAAATAAAACCTAAGGCTCGGGGTCCCGAAAACACCCCCGGGGACATTATAGTCAAAACTTCCAGAATTCCATCCTGATCTCAAATACTCCCAATTTATTATCAAATAAACATTTCTATTACCCCAAAATTGACCCCGTTATGACAAAACCGCTAACTCATAATCTAGGATCGTCTCATGCCGAAGAGCTCGAATATATCTCCATAATAATAAAATCTAATTCACAAATTACAATATGTACCCAATTTACAAATATGCCCTCAACAGGCCAAATTACCAATATGCCCTTATCATTATAAATACCCCCATATGCATGCATTTATCATCATATAATAATATAATTTACATTAACACACATATGATCATTTAATATCATAATAAATCAATTATGGCCCTCCCAGCCTCCTAATCAAGGTCCTAAATCTTATTAGGAAATTCGGGGCATTACAGTTGTCAAGCTCAGACAGTTCGAGATTACTTATCATCCTAGAACAACGATCAAAGGACAGGCTTTGGTATATTTCATTTTCGAATGCACAGGGATCTCCAACGAGGAAGTTGTAACCCCAGCCCACGAGTTGTGGAGACTTTATGTCGATGGATCCTCCAATGAAAATGGATCGGGGGCAGGGATCATTCTAATCACCCCAACTGGAAATCGCTTCCACTCGGCGATAAGGTTTGGATTCAAGGCATCAAACAATGAGGTTGAGTACGAGGTGTTATTAGCAGGACTTTGTATAGCCACCGAGCTCAAAGCAAAGGCCATTCATTGCTATAGCAACTCACAGCTGGTTGTTAACCAAGTCCTGGGTGAATATCAGGCTCGTGGTATAAAAATGGTGGCTTACCTAGAAAAGGTAAAAGCGACATTTAGGGGATTTGAGTTCTATGCAATAGAACAAGTCCCCCGAGAGCAAAATTCAAATGCAGACGCATTGGCCAGGCTTGCCACGACTAACGAAGCTGGTACACTCAATGTAGTCCCAGTAGAATTTCTACCGTCCCCGAGTATAAATGAGCCTGATGAGGAAAATACAAACATGATTGACTCGCAACCCGCCTGGATGACCCCAATCGTAGACTACCTCGAAACCGGAAGTCTCCCAGAAGACTGAAACGAGGCTAGAAAGCTTATGTACCAAATACCAAGATATACCATTTTGGAAGGAAAATTGTACAGAAAGGGTACTCTATGCCATTACTTAGGTGTGTAACTCCTCCTGAGGCGAAAAAGATTTTGGAAGAAATCCATGAAGGATTTTGTGGAGATCACACCAGGGGACATAGCTTGTCAAAAAAGGTGATTAGGCAAGGGTACTTCTGGCCAACATTCAAGGCAGACTCATTCGAGTACGTTAAGCGTTGTGATAAATGTCAACGGTTTGCCTCGATACCACGAGCTCCACCCACCGAGCTCACCATGATGAGCTCCCCATGTCCATTCGCGATATGGGGAATTGACCTCATAGGCTCCTTACCAACTGGAAAAGGTGGAGTAAGATATGTTGTAGTCGCTGTGGATTATTTCACAAAATGGACCGAACCTGAACCCTTGGCCACCATTACCTCGAAGAAATTACTAGATTTCGTAGTAAAAAACATCATCTGCATTTATAGGATGCCGAGGAAGATATTATCAAATAATGGGACCCAGTTTGACAATGATTTGTTTACACATTTTTGCGAAAAGAATGGGATAATAAAAAGTTTTTTCCTCCTTGGCCCATACCCAGGCAAATGGCCAGGTCGAAGCAGTCAATAAAACCTTGAAAATTTCTATGAAGAAAAGGTTAGAAGAAGCAAATGGGAGATGGTCAGAGGAGCTGCCGCGAGTCTTGTGGGCCTATAGAACCACAACAAGAACTTCAACAGGGCATACCCCTTTCTCCCTGGCCTATGGGTGCGGAGCCATGTTGCCCATCGAGGTCGAAATCCCAATCATAAGGCGTGATGCATATGACCAAGCCTTGAACTAATCTCAACTTGAAGAGAGTCTGGACCTCATCGAAGAAAAACGAGACGATGCCCAATTGAAAAATGATGCATACCAGCAATGGGCTACTAGATATTTTAACAAGAAGTTCCGAGATAGGAAATTTGGATTGGGAGGCTTGGTATTAAGGCGCATGTTTTTGGCCACGCGAGACCCATTTGCTGGGATACTTGGTCCTAATTGGGAGGGACCCTATCAAATCGAGAACATTATTCAACCTGGAGTATGTAAGCTGGCGAGGCTAAATGGAGGATTGGTTCCGCGAGCTTGGAATGATGAACATCTACGACCTTATTATCAATAATGTAGGAAAGATGTCTACTCATTTTAACCAAGCATGTATTTGATTTTTTACTTTTTATCAATAAAGTGTTGAATTTCATTCAAGAGTTGTATTTTTTATTGTTATACTTTTTTCTAAACCCTCAAAATTCAATAACCTAGGATCACAATCATAGGATATTAAGGGGGCATAAGTGGTATACAATCATACCATAGGCTCAAAAAAATATAACATAAATAAAAATTAACTCCAATAGTAATGTCTGGATTATTAACCCGACATAAAGAAAGTAATAAGTGTATGGATCATTAATGTAACGACCCGAATTTGCTAATCGGGCTTAGGGCTTTGATTAGTGTGCCTGGAGGGCAATAAATGGATTAATATGCTAATATGTGGATTTATGTGAATATATGATAATGATGCATGTTTAGTTGAGTTAAATGTGCATGTGGGCCCCGTCTGGATATTAGGGGCATAAATGTGATAGATGTGATAAATTAGATAAATGCGATATATATGTGTGATATGTCTGTGCAGCACGATCCAAGACAGTCCTGGGGAGCGGTTAGCCAGAAGGTCACAACAGGGTTGAGATTCCGACTCGGGGCGAGTCGAGGGGTAGTTCGGGTTTTAGATGTGTTATGGGATTATTGGGTTATGAAAATAAATATTTAGAGATATATTTGAGGATAGAATGTCTAGGAGGGGATATTGGGGAAATTTACCATTTTGCCCTCGGGGATGTTTTGGTACCCCGAGCCTTAAGGTAACCCTTTAGACTTAAGTTAAGTAAAACAAAAAGGAGGAATTACTTAGAAACTTTGGGAAACCGACAATAGCTTTCTTCCCCAGCTGAAGACAATTTTCATCTCTTTCTCTTTCATTCTCTAAGAAGCAACTCAAGGAATTCTGGTGTAAGCTAGCTTAGGCAAGGAATTGGGCTGAGAAAACTTAGGAGCTTAAAGCTTGAGGATTGAGGATCAACTTCAGAGATTGAATTCAGCTAAGGTAAGCTCTAATTATGGGGAGTATGTTGGAATTTCAATTGTGTCTTTGGGTTATGCATGTGGGTAGAACTTCATCTGTTCTTGGGTGCCTTAGTTGAGTTTTGGAGCAGATTTTAATGGGGTTTTAATGTTGATATTGAGCTGGAATGTGTGTGTTAATTATCTGGGTTTGTTAGATAAGCTTTGAGTGAGTTAGCTTGAGGAAAATGCAGGGAAGGTGATGGAAATTCTGGGTTTGGAGGTGAGGGCCGCGGCCCGTGTGCGCGCGCGGCTAAGGGAGGTCGAGGAGTTCATGCGCGCCGCGGCCCGTGTGGGTGATAGTGGGAAGCTAGCCTCTGTTTTGAGGCTAACCGTGACGCTTGTGGGTAGGGTCGCAGCTCTTAGTGCTAGTTAGTGTTTTTAATAGTGTTTAGGCTTGGGAACTCAATGGTTAAGGCTCAGGATGGATTTTATCACCTGAATTGATAGAATTCAAGTTCCCGGAGGTTAGGGTTATGGCTCAAAGTTATTTATTGGATTATAACTTGATGGATGGATGTTGTTAATGTGTTGTGACTAGGGTTTCAGAGAGGCTCAAGTTAGAGGACTGTGCTCGGGACATCAGTGCTCGGAGAGCTTGGGACTCAGGTAAGAAAACCCTTGTTTCCATAGAGCTTGTATGCAGGGCTGAGCCCAATGTGTTTGAGTAGAATTGGTATGCAGGGCTGAGCCCAATGTGTTTGAACTGCAGGGCGTAGCCCTTTAATTGGATATTCTAGAATTATGTGCTTGCTTGTTATGCTATGTATGCTATTGTGTGAATGATCGGCAAGAGCCGGGAACAGTGTAGGACGGGAACAGCGAAGGGCCGGGAACGGCAATAGGCATGTTGAGTGAAAGGCCGAGAACAGCAAGGGGTCGGGAGCAGCGTTGAGCACGTGGAGTGTGAGTTGCCAGGGCGAGTCCCTAAAAGGATACCTGGGATATCCTCACGGTGTGGACCGCGAACCCAGGACTTGGTAAATGCCTGGGACGGCTAGGCCGTATGTGTTTAGCCCATTGGTGGCCTGTTTATATGCTTGATATATGTGTTGCATATGTTATCTGTTTGTGGGTTTTCTTGCTGGGCTTTGGCTCACAGATGCTCTGTGGTGCAAGTAAGGGTAAGGATAAAGCCAACTGACCATGAGTGTAGCAGGCGTGAGGCGGTGTGTACATGTTGGGCCAGCCTGGCTGCCACAACCAGAGGATTTTGGGAGATGGTTGTAAATAAACTTAGATTTTGTCGTTTAGTCAACTTGGTTTAATTTATATGATGTAAATGTTTCTAAACTGTATTTTGGGATCCCAGGTGTCAAACTTTTATGATTTTCAATTAAATGGAATTATTTTTAAAGTTTTTCCTCTGTTTATGGCTTGATTACACTGTTTATTCTAAAACCTCGATTAATGAGTTGATCGCACGTTTTTAAACTCATTTAGTAACAACTCTAAGGAAGTAGGGTGTTACAATTAACCAAACACGCGAACTAAACACGCCTGGAACAAACCAACAACACATAATCGGCAGTCAAAAGTTGGAATTCTAGATAAACCAACTATAAACTATAAGTCGAACAAGGGCTGGAAATTTTTGTAAATAGGTTTCGACCTCGCAACCTCGAGGCCATACTCGAGGATGAGGAAAAGTAACTGGAAAAACAAAATATAACTAGACTACCGAGGTTACATACCATTTGAGAATTTTTTAAATACATAGTAAAAGTAAAGTTTGACCTTGATAATAACGAAGTCGAACATGTGCATTTCGAATGAACTATGCATGAATGCATTAAAATTTGAACTTAAACCCAAAGTATATTTGTATGAATAAACAAATATAAAAGCAGGTCCTTAATAATAACGTGCTCGAAATATTTCGATCCAGAAATATGATTCATAATATTAAGGCAAAAAGCTAAAGGTCAGCAATGTGCAAAAATGTTTTCGAGCTAGAAAAATTGAAAGTACAAAAAATTACTAAAATAATGTAAATTCATAAGATAATTAAAATAGCTAAAAATCGAGCTATAAATTGTCTTGGCCCCAAGGGCACAAAAATATAATGGGTCGTAGCCCATGATCCCAGTTTCCGGGGATAGATGTCTCTCCAGCCGTAGTCCCAAAAGCCTCCACTGCTTCCTCAGCCTCAAGCCTGGCCTCTTCTACTTCGAGGCGAGCTTGCCACTTTGCAATAAATTCAGTCTGCAGGTTGGCAAGGAAGTTGGTATTGAGGTCGGGGTTGTTAACCCAAATTTGATACATCGCCATGACTACAGTGCGATCTTTCTTGGTCTTGAACTCCTCAAGAAAACGAGCCTTCTCACCTTCAATAATTTCAAAGGGCATCTTCTTCTCCTCCTCCATCTTGGCATTCAGCTCTTGAATCTTCTTAAGCTCGGAGTCCCAGACCTCGGTCTCCTTCAAAGCTTCTTCCAGCCTTGAGTCAAGCTCGTGAATCTTCTGAATCGTTGCATCCCTCGCTGCAATTTCCAGCTGGGCTGCTTTGAGGTCATCTTCAAGCTTTAACTGGGCATCCCGAGCCTCCTAAGCAAGTTCTTTGCTTGTTGCAACCTCATTATTCAGCAAGAAATTGTGCTGAACGAAAGATATGAAAGCTTGCACATGAAAATAAACACAAAGGTCAGCAAAGCACAAGGCAAAGTTAGTAGAGAATAAGAAGACTAAAGCAAAAATGACTAACCGAGGAAAAAAGCTCGCCACCTTTGTTGAAGAGAGTGTTGGCATATCAACAGGAGGTCAGAAATTCCCACTGAGGGGCCTCAAGGTGGCTGAAACTTTGACCCACGCGGTTCAAAGCATCAGAGCCAAGGTTGACTCCATGGGTCCCAGCCGCACTATCGATCACGAACTCGGGCACATGGGTCGAGATCGACAGGAAGCGGTCTCGTACAAGAGCCTGGACTCGTCTCGTTTGGATTGCAGGAGGAGGCACAATTTCAGAAGGCGCCACAAGCTCAGTGGCTTGATTCGGCCCAACCTCAGAAGGTGATGCGGGCTTAGTAGCATGACTGGATCTAGGAGAACCGAGGCTGGGTGGACTACCTCGGTCTTTCTGGACAGTTTGAAGGGACGACCTCCCTTCTGCGACACTCTTTGGCGTTTGTTCACCTTCGAGGTCATAGGCTTGTTAAGTACATTGTCCAGATCCGAGTCCATGTCACCTGAAAAACAAAACGTTGTATATGAGTAACCAAACAGAGCTTGTTATAAGAAACAAGACTCCAAGATAAAAGAAACCTAACTGTTACTTTTGACTGAGCTTGAGCTCGGAGACCAAGAAATTCCCCTATCTTCTGACGACTCTAGGGAAGTCCCCTCTCTATAAGTGGGGGATAGTCTCGAAAGGTCCCTATATACATTGGTCCCATACTGTACAGCTACTCCATCCCAGACCTCATTTAAGTTATACATGGTCTGGTATTGGCCTAACCAGCTATCGAACCTACAGACTCTAAGGTCCACTCTCGACCATGCTAAGAAGTTATCTCTAGGGTCCTTGAACACAATCATCACGTCAGGCTCATATTTAAGCAATGACAGAGACCACATGGAGTGGTCCAACACTACTTTACCTCCATCAGCCAAGCTCATTGAGGCTTCATCGTGGGCTTCGTTGCCTAAGACTGGTCGATCGTAATGGCGGGAGGCAGTGGCACGGAATTGTGAGCCTAAGGTCCTCCTCCTCGGGGGAAGTTTAGTAGTGGGAAATGGCACATCTTCCCACCTCCGGTATTTTCGAATCTCCGGATCATCCGTGGACTCGCCTTCGCTTAAAAGGCCACAAGCTCGGAGCTTGTCTTCATGGAGGAGATAAGTAAGGGACATTCGACCATAAGGGAGCTGGAGAATGACTACCCTATGTTCCCTCATAGCCTTTGTTGGAGTGGGGCGGTGGTAGTTGGTTGCAGGCAAGAATAGAGTGAATATTTCGAGCCCAATTACTCAAAGAAAAATGGAAAAGACGTGCTAAAATACTTACGGATGGGTTGAAATGAGTAGAATTGGGAAGAAGCGAGCTCATCCGTCCAGAAGAATGTTATCTTGAAATTTGGAGGATGGTTTGGATGTCCTCAAATAACCGCTTCTCCTTCGGGTATCTCGATAAGTAATAGAACCCGTATCCTCCGTGAGCTCGAGAAGGGTTGCTCTTGAGGCAGAAGAGGTACAATATATCTTGTGTTGAAGGCCCGTCCCACTTCATTTTATGGTACATCAACCTAAGGGCTGAAAAGACCTTGAACAAATTGGTCTGGAATTGGAAAGAAGTGAGGCCGGCGTAAACCAAAAATTCTTTTGAAGTAATTCTTCAAGGGTAGCAAGGCCCCAGCCCTCATATGTCCGTGGCTCCAGGCAACGAGCTTGACTTTACGGTCGGGATTGCCATCTTCAGGGCATAACAACTCCTTTCATTGGAGGTCGTCGGACGACATATCAGTGTACCAGAAAGTTTTAGGCCATGATAGGCTAGCAGCTCAGAAATATGGCTGGTGGAAGTAACTAAGCTCCGGTAGTGCTCGGCATCAAAAAATTCCTCCTTCAAGGTGGGGACTGAGAGAGCTTGGGAGGTGGATGGACGAGTTGAAGAGTCTGGCATTAGGGTAAATGAAAGTGCACCGGGTGGAAAGGCGACAGTGACTTTAAGTTTGGGATCTAGGGGAATAGGCCTGATCTCAGGGTTTGGGTCAAGATAAGCTGCCACCCGGAGTCTTTTCCTCGTTCTCTATTCGACCTCGTCGATTTGACGACGAAAATTGTCCCAGATGTCTTCTTGCTCACACCTCTCTTTATGCTCGCGGATCAATCACTGATTTCGGGTGAAAGGCAATTCAAAAGTGGGAGTTGATGGGTGATAAGGGATAGCGAATTCGGGCCCCCACCGATTCTCAGAGTACTGCGATGTAACGCCCTAAACTCCAAGGACCGTTACGATGCACATTATAAACAGTGCTAAACTCGCTAATCGAGTTATATGGCAAAAATCGTGTAACTAAGTAAGATTAGCGGTTTAGGGATTAAAAATTTTGGTTAAAATATAACATTTCATTAGAACGTTTACTGTATACATTGGGATCCCAAAAATATAATTTAAAGGTCTATTACAATAAAATATTTACAACCAGCCGATCTAAGCGGCAAAACAGGGTTTAACCCTAGTTCCTCTTTCAACCCTCGGCCGTGGCTGTCGAGCAGCTGCATATGTACACATCGTCACCTAAGCTCTCCAACTCAAGGATGGTCCAGCTTTCTTTTACCTTTACCTGCACCACATAGCACCCATGAGCCGAAACCCAGCAAGAAAACTCAATATGCTCATGATAAGTAATAATATGTCATCAAATCATAAGGCGCATGCCTAGCAAATATAGCCCTATTCAAGCAGGCAAATGAGTTCACGTAATGATGAATATACAACATCAACCGATGATCATATTAATCATCCAGGGCTTTTAGCCCCAAATAGAAGAGTGACAGTTATAACCGTCACTAAGGTGGGTTCCGTTCCCATTAGCCATGTGACGATAGGGTCACCGGGGCTTTGTAGATAAGTGATCATTTCACTAGCTTAAAGAAGATAGGTGTTTAATGAACTAGTCACCAATATAACCTACCGCATGACCATAGAGTCACAACCATGGGATTCCGCTCCCTAGCCACGTGACAAACAATCACCTAGGCCTTTGGCCCTAGCTCTGAGTAACTAGTCCTAGACTAGTCAAGCGCTTAGAATTTTCATCGACCTTCGGGTCGGTCTAGCATTAATGCTCCTAGAGTCATTCAACGCTGATATCGATTAGATCTAATCTTTTATCGGCCCTGCGTTCATGACGCTTATGCCATTTCCGGCTCTTAGGTCAGTAATACGCGACCAGTGCCGACCCTGACTAGTCAGTGCCATACACAAGTAAGCAATGCTACCAAACATATATCATATGTAAAATATCTGAATATATGGCATTCAGCATGCTTACTTAACAATTGCTAGCATAATTAGGATCATGCATAAACACAGAGATTCAAGCTCTGAACAATCTCATATTCAATATTCATAGCATGCCCTAATCACATGTTTCTCGTGCATCACATGCATCTCATTTAATCACTTGACATGCCTCAACAATAACCATGCATGTCACTTTTAAACATCCAACATGCATCAAGAATAACCATGCATGTCATATACACAGGGTGCAGTTTTCTTACCTTTAGTCCAAGCACAGGTTACTAATAAACGAGCCACAAGCACGATCATTACTCCAAGCCTCTAGTGATAACCTAGTCACAACCATAAATGGTGATCCAATGAGTTCAAGTTCTAAAACCAATCTCGGAACCAAGACCTAGCCTCCGAGACATCAAATCCCACTAAACCGGTAGTAGGAATGATCCCAAGGCCTAGCGTTTGAGTTCCCAAGCTTAAAACATCATTTCAGCCATAAATACCCTCAAGCGCCGCGGCCCCAAAACCCTGAGCCGCGGCCCCCAGCCAAAACAGAAGCACCAGGGGAAAGCGCCGCGACGCCCCATACCTAGTGTCGTGGCCCCCATAATTCAAAAATTCTTCCACCTACTTCATCAAGCTTGGGCCGCAGCGCCCAAGAACAGGGTCGCGGCCCAACCTCGGACCAGGCATTTTTCTCTGATTTCAACCGTTTAAAACCTTCCAAAAACCTATCCAAACATCTCCAAACTCAAAAATAAAAGTTCTCAAACATCCCCATGATCCATAACCCATAAAACCCAAGCTTCAAATCTAACAAAAACTCATCAAAACAAAAAATATAATTCAAGCTGAGAAACTTTAAAAACTTAAAACTTAAAACTTGAACTACCTCCGATTGAGTTGTTTCCAACTAAATCCCTCGACTAATAAGCTTCTAATCTTTCCTAGGATCGCTATGCCTCGATCCTCGCTTGAATCCGAGTCCTAGAACTCGAGTTTCCTTCGAAAATGCGACCGGGAGACGAAAATGGAACTTAGAGGGAGAGAGAACGTTCTTTTTATTTCTTAAAAGGTTACTTCAAGCTTAAGTAGCTTAAAAAAAATCCTAACGCTCGGGGTCCCGAAAACACTCCACGGGGAAAAATAGTCAAAACCTCCATAATTTCCCTCTGATCTTACTAACTCCCAATTTATCACCAAATATTTATTCCCATTACCCAATAACCCGGTAATGCTCTAAATACCCCTTGACTCACTCCGAGTCAAGCATAAATTCCGTTGTGACTTTCCCACTAGCTTACCTCCTAGGATTGTCTCGTGCTGAGTAACCCTAGCATAACCAAATAATAATAAAGCACCACACACATATCACATGTATGCCAAATATGCTCGAAATGGCCAAAATATGAAAATCACCCAATTACTCAAAAATTGGTTCACATGCATATTTAATACACCTAAACATGCATATAATCATTTAATAACATAATAAAGCAATTATGGCCCTCCCGACCTCCTAATCAAGGTCCTAAACCTTATTAGGAAATTTGGGGCATTACAACTATCCCCTCCTTACAGAAATTTCTTCCTCGAAATTTATCTGAACCGCCGGAATATCAATTCCGCACAACTGATCCCAGTTCCCAGGTCATTCCCTCGACCTCACTGTTTCTGTAACATTACCTTAACCCAAGGTATAACTTTGTTCCTCAGAACCTTATTCTTTCTGTTTCATATCTGGACTGGTTATTCCTTACAGGATAACTTAGCAACAATCTTCAGATTCTCATAACTCAACTCATGAGTTCCTTTCAACCCATGTCCTCAGCATGGAAATACATAATACACTGTGTACAACTAACAGTGCCAAAGATAAGGCCGATCCAAAGTCAACCTGACCAGTCCTGTTCAGGACTCAAACTGTCAAAATAATCTAGGGCTCAACTTGCCCTTATCTCCTCACCCTTTTCCATGGTGATACTTGAAGGAAGATACAATCTTCTACTTAAAACTCCATGTTCCTACTTTTCAATTCTGTAAAACTTTTCCATTTACTCTGAGAAGTGAGCATCCAAGCTCTAACCTCTAATAATCTCAATGGTCCCTAAACTACCTCAGGATCCAAAATCAAGACCTCACCTATCTCATTCCAATGAATAGGTGATAAACATTTTCAAACATACCTCATCTCATAAGGTACTTTTCCAATACTGGATAACTCTCTCTTTCCTTATCTGATTTACCATCAGTCTGAGAACAATGAACTGTACTGAATCCTATCTATATACTCATCGCCTTCTTAACCCTTCGATGACCTGGAAGTAACAATAGAGTCTTCATCTGATAAGATAGACCTTGAATTTCATGAAAGTGCACTATCTCTCTTTCACAAAGAGATCTGAATATTGATCAGCTATATTATTTACTCTTACTGATAGAAATGAACTCACTTAGAATACTAGTCCATAATGACCCCATGCCAATTAATACTGTCCCACTAACCTGGGCAATCCCACCGCGAAACCCATCGTGATGCTTTCTTATTTCCACTACGAAACACTCAAAGGTTGCAATGGCCCTGCTAACAGGTTAAGAACTTTACCACGCATTCCATTATATCCCTCTCCATCTCAGGCCACCACTATAAAGCTTTCACATCCTGTTACATTTCCATGATGCATGAATGAAGAGAATAAAAGAATAGCATGAGATTCATCCAGAATCTCCCAATTAATCTCAGTGTCCATCAGGTTCCAAATCTGATCCTTATACCACAATAAACCCATGCCTGAAACTGTAAAACCCTTATCTAATCCAGCTAAGACTTTCCACTCAATCTTTCCTATCTGTGGTTCACTTAATTGCTTTCTTTTTTATCCTTTCTGAAATGATAATCTCAAACATAAAACTAGCCACCTGGCCCACCAGAAACTCTACTCTAGTTCTGGTCAGATACTTTATCCAACATGTTACATAGGCATTAACTTTTCTCTGCCGCTGAGGTGTCATAACAACCTCTAAACTGATTCTGATCTGCAAGAAGACTCAGAACTCTTTCCCAAGGCACCTGTAATATCCTTACCACCCAAGGAAACTCCTGCCCCTAAGGCGTTCCTTGACCTTGGCAAATCTCCGCAAAGAAAACATCACGACACCATCGTCAAAGACGATCACAAATCTCATTCAAATAATCCTTTGAATGCTCTGTTCATCTGATTCATAAACACTCAACATTAAAAAAATTCTCAAAACATACTCAACACTCTCAATGCTCTTATCTAATATAATAGTTTTCTTATCAACCTTCTCCCTGGTCTCTAACTGGTACTAACCAGATCCAAGATCCATCTTGGAGAATGCCATATTACTCACTAACTGAGCCTTTAGTTCTTACAACTCTTCTGAGCCATTCAAAACAGTGCCCTAGACCTAAATCCATTCCTGGCACCAATCCAATCACCGTTCTATTCTCTTTGTAAATGTAATCCTGACAACTCCCCTGGAAATGTATCCAGAAACTCACAGACTACTCCAGTCTGTCCCGTTCTCGCTAGCACATTCTAAGTGGTATCCACCACACTAGCTAAGAGTTCTATGCATCTCCCTGCAATAAAACTCTAGCTCTCAATACAGATGTCACCAGAATATTGAATCCATACACCGTGCCAACTGTCTCAAGGCTTCCCACTCTCATGCCCAAGAGTTACTATCATTTCCTTACAATTTAGCATTGCCCCACACTTGGCTAACCAATCCAAATCCAGGATCACACCAAAATAGTCATAACCAACTTAATCACGATCACTAATGAGTCATTTTTATCATAACCCAATTCATCTCTTAAATCACCAATACAGTAGCACTTTGCCATCATAACATAACTAGGTGATCTGCATAGCATCTCTATGCTTCTCTATATGCAACAAACAAAGGAATAGCATGGCACCAAAACCAATCATCATAACTCAAAAATCATAACTAGAAAACTGACCTGCCACCCCTGAGGAACTAGTCTCAGTCTCAAATGTTGACTGCATCGGAACGAACACTCGAGCTGGAGTTGAGCTGCCCATCCCCTTTTGCTCATCCTCTCTTAGCCTTGGGCAATTCTTCACAATATGCCCAACCATGTCACACGCGAAACATGCCTTTGCTCGGCATTCTCCTAGATGACGCTTCTTGCACCGAGTGCAGATTGGATAAATTTTCTTCCAGCTTTCATTCTTACTTGCCCCAATAAGTGGAGGTACCACTATCCGAGCTCCGTGCTCTCTAGAACTCTTCTTCTAATCTCGTATGCTCTCAACAGCAAGAGCCTTTTCTACCACCTGAGCATAGGTAGAGATTTCATGCACTGGGGCAACTCTAATGCCCCGAGCTATTCCAGGATTCAATCCTTGAATAAACCTTTCCTTCCGAGCTACATCTGTGGGTACCCTGTCAAAAGCAAACTTGGCCAACCCATCAAATCTGATAACATACTCGGTTACTGATGCCTTTCCCTGAACGAGATTCACAAACTCATTCATCTTAGCAGTCTTGGCTACATCACAATAATACATCTCATTAAACAGCTGCCTAAATTCTTTCTAATCCATCACAACTATGTCTCGTGTCTGGGATATCACTTCCCACCACGTCTGGGCATCATCCCACAATACAAATGTAGCACATATCACTCTATTGTGACCTACCAGCCTCATACTGTCAAGGATGGAACTGATCATGCCTATCCATTGCTCAGCTCTAAATGGATCTAGGCCTCCCTCGAAGACTGGAGGGTAATACTCCTGGAATCTTCCACAAAGGAATTCCCACCTACTCTCAACCCTAGGTTGAGTCAAAGCTGATGCCACTCCTAGCATGACCAAGGAAAAAGTGTTTCCCGACAGGTTCCGCTGTTGCTTCAAACACCTAATCTCTTCCTCATGCCTCTGCAATCTTGATTGCAAATCTGTGAACATCTGCTGAAAATTCATCGGAGTAGATGAAGAACTAATACCCTGGTTGTAACTCCCAGCCTCTGTATAACCACCACCAGGCCTCATTATCTTCCATGGATATAAACCTACTGATTGAATCTGCAGTCAATAACTTGACCCATTGATCATGATGAGCATATCAAGAGCTTTCCCCACGGGAACAATCTTACCACATCACATTCACAAATCACTGTAGGGCTATAAACATGCCCATGGCATTCATTCATCAATCATAATCCCTGCTCTTCCTATATTCATACCATGCCTCCAACTCCAACATGCAAATATCACAATTATATATGTTCATGGAGCAGGTAATCATATGATCACATTCATATATATATATATATTCACGGAGCATATAGTCAAATAGTCAAGAGCCAGGCTCTATCATAATCTCATGCTCCCTAATACAATGTGCAGGTAAAGCATTTACATTCTGTTTAAGCAGTTAAGCACATAACTACAAAAATAATTACCATTCCCTGAGTGAAGCTATCTTCAGTGACGAGTGTACATGCCCAGCTTGTCTTCAGGAACCATAAACCTTGGCTCGCTCTGATACCAAGTTGTAACGCCCTAAACTCCAGGGACCGTTATGGTGCGCATTATAACCAGTGCTAAACTCGCTAATCGAGTTATTTGGCCAAAATCATGTAACTAAGTATGTTTAGCAGTTTAGGGATTAAAAATTTTGGTTAAGATATAACGTTTCATTAGAACGTTTACTGTATACATTGGGATCCCAAAAATATAATTTAAAGGTCTATTACAAGAAACTATTTACAACCAGCTGATCTAAGCGGCAAAACAGGGTTTAACCCTAGTTCCTCTTTCAACCCTCGGCCATGGCGGTCGAGCAGCTGCATATGTACACATCGTCACCTAAGCTTTCCAACTTAGGATGGTCCAGCTTTCTTTTACCTTTACCTGCACCACATAGCACCCGTGAGCCGAAGCCCAGCAAGAAAACTCAATATGCTCATGATCAGTAATAACATGTCATCAAATCATAAGACGCATGCCTAGCAGATATAGCCCTATCCAAGCAGGCAAATGAGTTCACGTAATGATGAATATACAACATCAACTGATGATCATATTAATCATCCAGGGCTTTTAGCCCCAAATAGAAGAGTGACAGTTGTAATCGTCACTAAGGTGGGTTTCGTTCCCATTAGCCATGTGACGATAGGGTCACCGGGGCTTTGTAGATAAGTGATCATTTCACTAGCTTAAAGAAGATAGGTGTTTAATGAACTAGTCACCAATATAACCTACCGCGTGACCATAAAGTCACAACCATGGGATTCCTCTCCCTAGCCACGTGACAAACAGTCACCTAGGCCTTTGGCCCTAGCTCTGAGTAACTAGTCCTAGACTAGTCAAGCGCTTAGAATTTTCATCGACCTTCGGGTCAGTCCAGCATTAATGCTCCTAGAGTCATTCAACGCTGATATCAATTAGATCTAATCTTTTATCGGCCCTACGTTCATGACGCTTATGTCGTTTCTGGCTCTTAGGTCAGTAATACGCGACCAGTGCCATACACAAGTAAGCAATGCTACCAAACATATATCATATGTCAAATATCCGAATATAGGGCATTCAACATGCTTACTTAACAATTTCTAGCATAATTAGGATCATGCATAAACACAGAGATTCAAGCTCTGAACAATCTCATATTCAATATTCATAGCATGCCCTAATCACATGTTTCTGGTGCATCACATGCATCTCATTTAATCACTTGACATACCTCAACAATAACCATGCATGTCATATACACAGGGTGAAGTTTTCTTACCTTTGGTCCAAGCACAGGTTACTAATAAACGAGCCACAAGCACGATCATTACTCCAAGCCTCTAGTGATAACCTAGTCACAACCATAAACGGTGATCCAATGAGTTCAAGTTCTAAAACCAATCCCGAAACCAAGACCTAGCCTCCGAGACATCAAATCCCACTAAACCGGTAGTAGGAATGATCCCGAGGCCTAGGGTTTGAGTTCCCAAGCCTAAAACATCATTTTGGCCATAAATACCCTCAAGCGCCGTGGCCCCAAAACCCTGAGTCGCGGCCCCCAGCCAAAACAAAAGCACCAGGGGCAAGCGCCGCAGCACCCCATACCTAGTGTCGTGGCCCCCAGAACTCACAAAGTCTTCCACCTGCTTCATCAAGCTTGGGCCACTGCGCCCAAGAACAAGGTCGCAGCCCAACCTCGGACCAGCCATTTTTCTCCGATTTCAACCTTTTAAAACCATCCAAAAACCTATCCAAACATCTCCAAACTCAAAAATCAAAGTTCCCAAACATCCCCATGATCCAAAACCCATAAAACCCAAGCTTCAAATCTAACAAAAACTCATCAAAATACAAAATCCAATTCAAGCTTAAAACTTAAAACTTGAATTACCTCCGATTGAGTTGTTTCCAACTAAATCCCCCGGCTAATAAGCTTCTAATCTTCCCTAGGATCGCTATGCCTCAATCCTCGCTTGAATCCGAGTCCTAGAACTCAAGTTTCCTTCGAAAATGCGATCGGGAGACGAAAATGGAACTTAGAGGGAGAGAGAACGTTCTAAACGTTCTTTTTATTTCTTAAAAGGTTACTTCAAGCTTAAGTAGCTTCAAACAAATCCTAACGCTCGGGGTCTCGAAAACACTCCACAGGGCAAAATAGTCAAAACCTCCAGAATTTCCCCATGATCTTACTAACTCCCAATTTATCACCAAATATTTATTCCCATTACCCAATAACCTGGTAATGCTCTAAATACCCCTTGGCTCACTCCGAGTCAAGCATAAATTCCGTTGTGACTTTCCCACTAGCTTACCTCCTCGGATCATCTCGTGCTGAGTAACCCTAGATAACCAAATAATAATAAAGCACCACACCCATATCACATATATGCCAAATATGCTCGAAATGACCAAAATATGAAAATCACCCAATTACTCAAAAATGGGTTCACATGCATATTTAATACACCTAAACATGCATATAATCATTTAATAACATAATAAATCAATTATGGCCCTCCCGGCCTCCTAATCAAGGTCCTAAACCTTATTAAGAAATTTGGGGCATTACATGCGACATCTAACAAGGAAGAAAAAGGTGAGGGCCCATCATATAGAAAATAATAATGAGATTACAATTTTGATAACTCGAGCTCGAAATCTCGAGGTTACAAGATTGCTTCAATCGAGACTGAAGCCTCAAAAGAGTGAGATTGGCTCGAATGTCTGTCCCGAACTGTTATAGAGTTCGGGCATCGAGAGTGCACCACTCGAGAATGGGGAGGTTATTACCAATTTAAAAGAATCCCAGATTTCCAGGGAAAAAGGTGACATTTTTGGGGTTCGTGCATTAAAACCCTAATCCAATACCCTATTTCTTAAGCCACACGAAACCCATTACCAAAAAAACTCCATATCTTTTTTACGTACCTATTAGAAACTTTTTAGCCTAAATCATGATTCTATGCATGCCAAAACTATTCTAATAAGAAAACTTTCTTAGTGCAAGAATGTGGCTTTAGAAAACTGATAAAAACCAGAGGTATATATGCGGATGGAAAATACACATAAAAAGGAAAAATAGATGAATAAAGGTCATAAACTTACACAAAGTTGTATGTGGATATGAGGAGATCGTTGACTGAAGGAGTGGTTGCAAGAACGATTTCACAGAACCAAAGGAGGAAAGGGTACTCTGTCTTTTGGGCTTAGAGAACATGCAAAGAAAACCTTGGTTTTTTCTTTTTTCTTTCTCTCTGGTTCCTGCTTTCTGAGTAAAAATGGGAGTAACGAAGAGGGTATATATATATACCCCAATGGGGATGTCAAGGGTCGAATCGATCGAGGGCCTTAATTTGAGATAAATGAAGATCCGAAGGATCACATTTAATTGTATAAACTGGCGGCAAAATAGTCCTAGGAAATGACATGTGCAGAAATAAGGAGTACTTCAGTAATCTTGGTGTGAAATCCCCAAGTGACGCATGTCCATACTCGAGTGTGGTAGGTGGCACATTTTTTGAAAGGGAAGTTCAAAAGTTTCCTTCTCATAGGATTCGAACCAACACTTTTGAGGGGGCAAAATGTTACACCCAAATTTTGAAATCATCATAAATGAGCCCCGAAATGTAGGCTCGTAAAGCGTAAGCTCGAAGCTAACATATTAGGGCTCAACACCTGTATAAAATATGTGTATTTCTTGACTTTTTCTTACTGGCGATCGAGCACCAGTTCAGAAGGCTCGAGCATAAGCACTAAGCTCGAAAGGATGAACCTTCTCTGATGCATATGAGTGTAATTTGAGCCTTCGTTGCAAGCTCGAAGATGTTGGTCTCCGAAGGTTGAGCTCGGTGGAATCACTGGCTAAGGAGGAAGCTTACCAAAATAATGAGCTCGAAGTGTTGTTTGATCTCGGAATAGCATAAACCTTGCCTCGAGATCATCAACGCGTTTTACATGCGACAACTATTAGGAAATCCATATTCCTTAGGGATTTGTTATTATCTGATATTAAATCCCAATTATCATGGAATATTATGTAACTAGTGCATTTAATTACATTTATTTCAAATTTGAATTGTAACTTCCCGAAATAAGGGGAAGATATTTTTCTTCACCAGTCTATAAATAGACTGGAGAATTTCGTTTGTAGACACGCACAATTTGGTACTGAGAACACTCTGCTAAATTTCTTTGTGAAAGCTTTGAGAGAATACCACAAATCAATAATATTGACTCATGGAATAGGCAGATTTTAACTGCTGAACTACGTAAAAATTCAATTGTTCTTCCTTATTTTCTTAAAGCATTGTTTAGTGCTCTTCAAATTTAAGTTGACGAAAAGCGGCGTCAACAGAATTAATTATTATCATTGATCAACTCTTAATGATTCCAGACTATTTAAATACTCTTAAATATATTTGATCAATTAGTTGAAATTTGTTTTTTGAAATATATCAGTTCAGCTCAATTTCAATTCAAATCATTTTAATAAGATAAAAATATTTTTATTAAACATCAACATTATTGAAACAAAATGTTTATTAAAAATTTAGTTTTTTTATAAAATTTATACAAAATGTTTTTGAAATAGAGTTTCATTAAAAAAATATATTTTTTGTAAATATTTCATGTGTATTTTAATAAAATACGATTTTTAAAATATTATAATACAGAAGTAATTTTAAATACCTAAAATTTTAATTTTAATTTTTTTCACAAATAATTTTTATATTTATATAATTATGATTTTCTAATAATTTTTAAATAAATATCAGTACCTAAAAAATTATTTGTTTGTCTACAAAACTATATAGAAAATTATAAAAAAAAATTATTTCTTTCAATTAATTAAAAACCTAAAAAGTAATAGTTGAAGTTAATTATTTTATTGTATTTAATATATTAAATATTTAAAATATGAATATTTTGGTAATATTGAAAATAAAAAGAATTTAGTGTTTTGATATGTGATTGAGATTATTTTTTGTCAATGTTTTATTAAATATATTGATTTAAATTCTTACAAGAATATTTATTTTTTTAAAACAAGTATACACATGTATTTATAAATATAATTTAATAAACATAATATTTACTAGTATATATATATAGGGGAATTCTCCTATAGGGGCTTCACTTTAAGCCCTACCGGTAGGACTCTCAGTGTTTCTCGACCCGTGAACAGTTTTCGGCACAATTTTTTTTATGACCGTGTATATTGTAGCTATTTAGATAATCTTGCAAATTTTCAAAAAATTCTGAATAATTTACAGTACCGAAAACTAGGTTCAAACATGTTTTCTACTCGCATAAAAAAAATTAGTCACGCGTGCAACAACATGTTTGAACTTAGTTTTCGGTACTCTAAACTATTCGGAATTTTCTGAAAATTTGCAAGATGCTCTAAATAGCTACAATATACACGTTCATAAAAAAAATTCCACCGAAAACTGTTCACGAGTCGAGAACACTGAGAGCCCCACCGGTAGGGCTTAAAGTGAAACCCCTATAAAAGAATTGTCATATATATATCATTCAAAATAGACTTGGTGAACAAATTTTGTTTATTAAAATAGTTTGGGGATTTTTCATTAATATATCTATAACTAAGTTTTTTTTCATTTATAAATTTAAACTTTCTTTCATTAATATATATATATATATTCAAATTTTCCATTCAAGATTATGACTTAGCTTAGAAAGCTATCTATTTTCTCACTTATGAATTAATTACTAATTACTATATAGGGTATCTTTATATATATATATATATTAATCTCAAATTACATTTTTTTTCATTAATTCCCAAATCCAAGCAAAGTTGATTGCCTTATGCACTATTTTAGTCATATATATTTATACATATATAGAAAATATTAAAGCTAGAATGCATTGTACTTTATGAATTTTGTTGCATTTGTTAACCATTCCACTACATATACCAAATTCATCTATTTTTGTCTTTCTTTTTATAAATATATATCGAATTATTTATATATGGTACTTGTAAAAATATATAAACAAATACTTTATGTAGAAAAAAATAGCAACTCATCAATTCATTTAAAAACAACTTCCATTATTTAAAAAAAAAATTCTGTTTTGAGAGACTAAAACAGAGAAGTTTTATGAGTTACTTAACGAGTTACTTAAATAGTTTTATGATTTTCTTAAGTAGTTTTATAAGTTGCTTAACATGTTAGTTTATGGATTGTTTAACAAGTTATTTTATGGCTTGCTTAACGAGTTTTATAAGTTACTTAACATGTTGCTTAAGTAGCTCTATAAGTTCCTTAAGGAGTTTTACGAGTTGCTTTATAGGTTGCTTAAGAAATTTTATAAGTTGTATAATATGTTGATTTATTAGGTTGCTTAACGAGTTGCTTAAAGAGTTGTATGGGTTGCTTATGTAATTTTATAAGTTGTTTAAGATGTTGCTTTATGGGTTGTGTTATCCCTGTTTTCCCCCGGGACACGTGGCATGACACGATGGGTCCATAGGCTCCCTCAAAGAGATCCAGGCCCATCATGAGCCTGATGAACAGGGAAGAAGAAAGTCTTGATAGCCCAATCGTCAATGAACCCAACAATGTTCGATGGGCGTGACCATAACAAGGGAATCAGGACCAAGATGCATGCCCAATTTATCTTCCTAGTCCCGACCTACCTGTATCCTCCAGGAACCGAGACCAAGGTGCAGGCCCAACTCATCTTCCCGGTCCTGACCTATCCATATCCTCCGGGATGCCAATAGAGGTGGCAGACTCACTAGTTTGGGAATAAACCTTGTCGAGAATGAACCCGTCCTGGTGAGAAAATCAGGACTCCGGTAAATGAACCGGGACATTAGTAAAGGAATCTGCACCAGACGTCTGGATAGGGCAAGTTTGTTCTTCTCTGATGCTGACAGGTCCCCAAGAAACACGGAAGTTGGTCTCCTCAACTAACCTGCAGAAGAGGTTACGCACGAAACGTACACTGTTCCTAGGAAACAGTACTGCCACTACTTTGAAAAATCTTGTCCCCATGATCCCCTTAGAACCCCACGCGGACCAGTCTGAGGTTAAGTACTATTGGCAGCTGTAAGGCTTTTCTATGCCCAAGTCGGTCCAATGGGCTCTAACTAATATGATTTATTAAGCAACATTCTTTGTATTATGGCTCCATTAGCGAGCAAACTATGATTACACCCCTATTGGGCCAGGATTAGTCCGGCCCAAGCCCATTGCACCTAACTGCCTATAAATAGGGTGAGTTGTGCAGAGTAGTGGGGATCCCAGATTCTCTCTTGTAACCAATTACTCTGCTCAAACCTACAAAAAAATCCATTGTCAAAAGCTCTCTAAGCTCTAATACAACTGACTCGTGGACTAAGGCTCCTTAACGCCCCAACCACGTAAAAAATGTACTTGCATATTGTTGAGTCTAGTTTTTATTATGTTTTGGTGATGTTTTTAGTAGTCTTTTATTTTGTTTTTCCTTGTTTTAGCGCGGGTTTATGCTTTGTTTGGTTGTTTTTGTGAATATCAGGAAGAATTGAGCATGTGGAAGAAAATGCCAAAGAAAGGGAAGAAATAACCGAGTTTTCCATCATATTTTGATCAAGAATGGTTCTCAACACAATTTGGAAGTGTTGGTGAATTTTTGGGATGAAAACTTGAAGAAATGAGATTTCCCTTAAGAGCCACGGCATGAGCAAAAGGGAGTCGCGGCTAGGTGGGAAACAGAAGCATTGTTTTTCAGGAAGTCTTCGGGCCGCGGCATGGTTAGATAGAGCCGCGGCATAGATGGGTACTCTGCCCAGAATTCGTCGATGCGGGCCGCGGCATGGCTTCAGAGAGCCGCGGCATGAAAAGGACCTCCTGCCCAGAAATTGTGATACGGGCCGCGGCATAGTGCATGTAGAGCCGCAGCCCGCTTCTTTAATTTTTGAAATCTTAGGTTTTAAGATTGCGAAAAGGAGAGAGATAGGGACGTACGGACGAAGGGAGGAGTTTTGGTTTTGAAGGCTCAAGCTTAGAGTATTTTTACATGTTTTTCTTCCTGATGTTATCTTTAATTTCTATTGTGATTAGCACTATGACTATGAACTAATTTTCTGTTTAGGATGTTCAATTGAATCACTTGAATCTCTGTTATGACCTAATGCAATTTTAATTTCTTTCTTCTTCAATCTTCTTCAATTCCTTATAACCTATTCTTATAGATTGATTATTGATTGGCCATCTTTAGTCATATATATATATATATGTTTTTAAGTCAAAATCTGAGAAGTGAGATTTAATTATGCTGTGGTTATATTGGACATAATTCTAATTTAGAACGAAAGTATCTGAATTAATTGTGTAACTGTTATTAAGTTGTGGAATTTAATGCTACCTTTGTGGTTCAATTTACCATAGAAATATAGGAAATTGTCACCTAGGTTGAGTTTATAATTCATAGTATGATTATAGGCTGCTGTATCAACTTGTTAATTGAATTAGGTAAAAATAAGAAGAATTCATACTTTGCATTAGGGAATAATAGGAAGGATAGTTGATGAGATTGAATATCCTAATTGTTTCTCAGTGATTAATTTAAAAGCTTTACTACTAGTTATTATTTCATTTAATTTTCGACTATTATTTCTGCACTTTATTGGTTCTTTTGCTGTATTTTACAAAAATCAAGAATTTCAATTCATCAAATAGAACAAGAAATTAATTGATTGGTAATTGATAACTCAGTCCTTGAGGACGATACTTGGTTTTACCATTTTATTACGAGTTTGCGACTGTGTGCACTTGCATAGCAAAATTATCGCAACAAGTTTTTGGCGCCGTTGCCGGGGACTGAAAATTATCAATATCAGTCTAATTAATTTTTATTCTAATTTGATTTTAATTTATTTGCTTCTAATCTGTTTAGTTGCTAAATTTTTCTATCTCAGGTGAATTTTGGTATATGCGTGGCAGAAAAGGAAAGGACACACTTGTTCCTCTGAATCTTGAGATTGAGAAGTCTTGCAATCAAATCAGAAAGAAGAAGAGAGAGGCCCATAAATCTGTAAAGATGGCACAGAATGAAGGGGATGGCAGGAATGTTCAAACTCCTGGAGTTGTACGAAGGGTTCAGGCTCAACCCAATGCTGAGAGGAGCCTGCGAGATTATGTGCTACCCACTCTGACGAGAGTACAAAATAGTATATGCCCACCAACTGTAGAGGCCAACAACTTTGAAATAAAGCCCGCTATTCTACAAATGGTGCAATCTTCTGTGCAATTCAATGGGTTACCCTCTGAAGATCCTCACACCCATTTGTCCAATTTTCTGGAGTTATGTGGGACCTTCAGATATAATGGGGTGAGCGATGACGCAATCAAGCTCAGGCTGTTCCCATTTTCTCTAAGGGACAGAGAAAAAATTTGGTTGAACTCTCTGCAGCCAAACCCTATCGTCACCTGGCAAGATCTAGCTCAGAAATTTTTGTCCAAATTCTTCCCTCCGTCCAAAGCTGCTAAATTGAGGGGAGAGATAAATAACTTTTGCCAGAATGACGGAGAGTCATTTTATGAGGCGTGGGAACGGTTTAAGGAACTCCTGAGAAGATGTCCTCATCATGGCATTGAACAGTGGATGCTAGTACAGAATTTCTACAATGGTTTATGTCCGACAACCAGAACCATTATTGATGCTGCAGCGGGTGGCACTTTTATGAGCAAGAGTGCAACTGGTGCATATAAGCTGCTAGAGGACATGGCTACAAACAACCATCAGTGGTCTGAGGAAAGATCATCAGGAGTCAGAAAGGTAGGTGGGGTGCATGAGCTAGATGCAATCACTGCCTTAACAGCGCAAGTAGCCTCTTTGACCAAGCAGTTGCAACAAAGTAGTGTGTCTGCTAATGCGGTTCAGATGGCAGTGAGGTGTGAAATGTGTGGTGGTGCTCATTCTGTTGATCAGTGCCCTATCTGTATGAATAATAACACCCCTATGGATCATGCCCAAGTTCAAGCGGTGGGAAATTTTCAGAGGCCACTCAATAACCCATTCTCCAACAACTACAATCCTGGGTGGCGAAATCATCCCAATTTTTCATGGAAGAATAATCAAGGCCAACAACCTCAGTTTCAGGGCCAATTTCAGAATAACATGCCTCAGCCACCTATGAATCAAGCTTCGTCATCCATGCAGCCTAGGCCTCAACAATCAATGCCTCAACCTGAGAGACCTAATGAACTGCAAGCTGCCCTGTTGACTCTTACTAACACTCAGACTCAATTTATGACTGAGACAAGATCCTCCATTCGAAACCTTGAGACACAGGTTGGGCAGTTGGCCAATATGCTCAATAACAGACCCCAGGGAAACTTGCCTAGTAATACTGAAGTCAACCCCAAGGAGCAAGTTTAGGCAATTACTCTGAGGAGTGGGAAGCAAACAGAGCAGCCTAGACCTCCACAGGCAGTGGTTCAGAAAAAAGAGATGGGTGCACAGTCTGATTCAGAAAGGGTTACTGAAGACCATCAGAAGTCAGAACAGAGTCCCCCAGTTGTCATTGAGCAGCCAGTTAGAGTTCCATACCCTCAGAGGCTTAGAAAGACTACCCTTGATAAACAGTTTTATAAGTTTCTTGAGGTGTTTAAAAAGCTGCACATAAACATTCCTTTTGCTGAGGTCTTGGAGCAGATGCCCAGTTATGTTAAGTTCATGAAGGAGATTTTGTCAAAGAAAAGGAGAATGGAGGACTATGAGACTGTTGCACTCACTGAAGAGTGCAGCGCGATTTTACAAAGGAAGTTACCCCAAAAGCTGAGAGATCCGGGGAGTTTCACCATACCTTGCACCATTGGCAAGTTTGAATGCAAGCACGCCTTATGTGATCTGGGGGCAAGTATCAATCTGATGCCCTTATCTGTGTTTAAAAGACTTGGTTTGGGGGAGGCAAAACCAACAACTGTCACTTTACAGCTCGCAGACCGATCGTTAACACATCCACGAGGAATTATCGAGGATGTTCTTGTGAAAGTGGATAAGTTCATATTTCCCGCTGACTTTATTGTTCTGGACATGGAGGAGGACACAGATGTCCCTATTATTCTTGGTAGGCCATTTCTAGCCACAGGCCAAGCTCTTATTGATGTTCACAAAGGAGAGCTTAAGTTGAGAGTTCAAGGAGATGAGGTGGTCTTTAATGTCTTCAAGTCTATGAAGTATCCAGTGGCTAGTGACAGTTGCTTTAGTGTGGATGTGATAGAAAAGGAAATCTCCAAGAGAAGGATGAGCAGTGATGCCTTAGAGGCAGTATTATGGGGTGATGAGGGCGATGATGATGATGATGCTGAGACCAGAGAATGTGTAAAGTGGATAAACTCCTTCTAACCATATTGGAAGAAGTTTCAAGAATTAGCGGATGCGATTGATAAACTGCTAACCTCCATTCAGCAGCCACCAACGTTGGAATTAAAGGTCCTCCCAGATCACTTGCAATATGCTTATTTGGGAGAGAATGAAACTTTACCGGTCATTGTGTCAGCTGACCTGTCAAAGGTAGAATTGGAGAAACTGTTGAGGGTTCTAAGGAAGCATAAATTGGCCATTGGGTGGACCTTGGCAGATATTAGAGGAATCAGCCCAGCGACAGTGATGCATAAAATTTTATTGGAGGAGAATAGCAAGCCATCCATAGAGGCCCAGAGAAGACTCAATCCAGCCATAAAGGATGTAGTATTGGACCAGATTCTTAAATGGTTGGATGTTGGGGTGATCTACCCAATTTCTGATAGTGCATGGGTGAGCCCTGTGCAAGTGGTGCCTAAAAAGGGTGGAATGACTGTAGTGAAAAATGAGAACAATGAACTCATTCCAACAAGGACTGTAACGGGGTGGCGGATTTGTATAGACTACCGCAAGCTCAATAAGGCAACAAGGAAGGATCATTTTCCTTTACCTTTCCTTGATCAGATGCTTGACAGATTGGCAGGCCATAGCTACTACTGTTTCTTGGATGGGTATTCTGGGTACATCAGATCGCTATCGCACCAGAGGATCAAGAGAAAACAACCTTTACATGTCCTTATGGCACATTTGCTTTCCGGAGAATGCCATTTGGACTATGCAATGCCCCTGCAACATTTCAACGGTGCATGATGGCCATATTTTCAGACATGGTAGACCGGTGTATTGAGATTTTCATGGATGACTTCTCTGTTTTTGGCTCATCATTCGACCTTTGTTTGGGTAATTTGGAGAACGTGCTGCGTCGTTGTGAGATGGCTAATCTGGTGTTGAATTGGGAGAAATTCCATTTTATGGTGAAAGAAGGGATTGTCCTTGGCCATAAAATTTCAAGTGAGGGAATTGAGGTAGATAGAGCAAAAATTTCTACCATTGAAAGGCTGCCTCCACCAGCTTCAGTCAAAGGAGTCAGAAGTTTTCTTGGTCACGCTGGGTTCTATCGAAGATTCATCAAAGATTTCTCAAAGGTGTCTAAGCCTCTCTCGAATCTGCTTATGAATGGAGTTGTCTTTGATTTTAATGAAGAATGTTTAAGGGCGTTCAATTTCTTGAAAGAAAAGCTGATTTCTACTCCAATTGTGATAGCTCCGAATTGGGAATTGCCTTTTGAGTTGATATGTGATGCCAGTGATTACACAGTGGGGGTAGTTCTGGGACAGCGGATTGACAAGGTATTCAGGTCTATTTACTATGCTAGTCGGACTCTAAATGATGCTCAGCTGAATTATGCCACTATAGAAAAAGAGTTGCTAGCTATTGTGTTTGCTTGCGATAAATTCAGACCATATCTGATTGGTAACAAGGTGATTGTCTACACTGATCACTCTGCCATTAAATACTTGATGTCAAAGAAAGATGCCAAGCCCCGCCTGATTAGATGGATTCTATTGCTTCAAGAATTTGACATGGAGATTCGTGACAAGAAGGGTAGCGAGAATGCGGTAGCTGATCATCTCTCTAGACTTGAGGTGGAGGAGACTGAAAACAAGAAAGCAGTGCAAATCAATGATCATTTTCCTGATGAGCAGTTGTTTGGGGTAAGTGAGACTTTAGCTGTCCCGTGGTTTGCAGACATAGTGAACTTTTTGGTTGCAAAAATTGTGCCTTCTGAAATGTCAAAGCAGCAATTAAAGAAATTCTTTTCTGAGGTGAAACACTACTATTGGGAGGAACCTATTCTCTATAGGCACTGTGTTGATCAGATTATCAGAAGGTGTGTTCCTGAAGAAGAGATGCAGTCCATTCTTAATCACTGTCATACTCAACAATGCGGAGGGCATTTTGGAGCATCAAGAACGGCGGCTAAGGTATTACAAAGCGGTTTCTATTGGCCTTCATTATTCAAGGATGCCAATGTGTTTGTCAAGGCTTGTGATAGATGTCAGAGAACTGGCAATATCTCGAGGAGAAACGAAATGCCTCTACAAGGGATTCTTGAGGTGGAACTGTTTGACGTATGGGGCATCGATTTCATGGGGCCTTTTCCACCGTCTTACAACAATAAATATATTCTATTGGCAGTGGATTATGTATCCAAATGGGTGGAGGCTGTAGCAACTAGAGCCAATGATGGTAAAACTGTGCTTAATTTTCTGCATAAACATATTTTTACTAGATTTGGCACTCCCCGAGCTCTGATTAGTGATGAAGGGAAACACTTTGTGAATAAGCAATTGGATGCACTGCTGGCTCGTTATGGAGTTTATCACCGAAAAGCTTTGCCTTACCATCCTCAATCAAATGGGCAAGCTGAAGTTTCAAACAGAGAAATCAAGAGCATCCTGGAGAAGACCGTTGACAGTTCGAGGAAGAATTGGTCGAAAAAGTTAGATGATGCGATTTGGGCATATAGAACTGCATTCAAAACACCAATAGGCATGTCTCCTTACAGGTTGGTGTTTGGTAAAGCGTGTCATCTACCGGTTGAATTGGAGCATAGGGCATTCTGGGCTATGAAAAAGTTAAACTATGATTGGAGTGCCGCTAGTGAACGAAGACTGTTGCAACTGAATGAACTTGACGAGTTCAGAAATGAGGCTTATGAGAATGCCAAGATTTATAAAGAAAGAACAAAGGCTTGGCATGACAAGAACTTAATCAGAAGGGAGTTCCAACCAGGGCAGCAGGTACTTCTGTTCAATTCAAGACTTCGACTGTTTCCTGGCAAATTGAAGTCAAGATGGTCAGGGCCATTCACTGTAGTTCAAGTTTTTCCTTATGGTTCTGTAGAAGTTCGGGGCAACTCAGGTGATTCCTTTAAAGTCAATGGTCAGAGATTGAAGCCCTACTTGGGTGGTAGTTTTGATCAAGCGAAGTCTATCCTCCTTCTGAAGCCTCTCTGAAGAGGGGTTCAGCGTCCGGCTAAATGACGTTAACGACAGCGCTTGTAGGAGGCACCCTATATTTTACTTGTTATTTATTTTACTTTTGTATTTGTAAACAATGGATATTTGGTTTATTTTTACACTTTTAGAATCGTGAAAAACGTGAAAAATGAAAAAAACTTTAAAAAATCAAAAAAATAAAAAATTCCTTAAGGGCCACGGCATAGCCATATGATGTCGCGGCATTGGGGGTTCCAGAGGCCCACGGATTTGGCAGTATAGGGGCGGGCCGCGGCATGGCTGAGGAGGGCCGCGGCATTAAGCCCCATTTTTCCCAGAAAAACAAGGCTGGCCGCGGCATAGATGAGGAGGACCGCGGCATTAAACCCAAGATTTCCCAGAATAATGAGGCGGGCCGCGGCATATGTATGAGAGAGCCGCGGCATTACATCCTAGCGATTCTATGCGGGTCGCGGCATAGTCAAGGTAATGCCGCGGCCCTAGTCCGAAAATTGGGATAAAAAGCCCTAAATCAGCCATTGTCTCATTCATTCACTCTCACAATCTACATCACACTCCAAACTTCTTTTTCTCTCTATTTTTTTTTAGACTTCCATCAGTCAAGGAGACCACAAGAAGGATTTTTGTGCCATTCAAGTAAGTGTATCTTCTCTAGTCTAATGCTTTTGATTGGAGATTAGATTGCATTGTGGTGTTGTGGATTGTTCTTTGTTGTTCTTGTGAGAAGATTAAGGGTTTTGCCAATTATTGATTGTGGGAATTATTGTTTGAGGCTA
Source organism: Humulus lupulus (assembly GCF_963169125.1). Lineage (NCBI taxonomy): Eukaryota > Viridiplantae > Streptophyta > Magnoliopsida > Rosales > Cannabaceae > Humulus > Humulus lupulus. The sequence goes on along the minus strand of NC_084801.1, from coordinate 15,819,861 downwards.
TTGATTGTGGGAATTATTGTTTGAGGCTATTGATTGTGGGAATTAGTGTTTGGGGTTGTTGATTGTGGTAATTAGTAAGTTTGGGGGGAGTGACACCAAAAAGGAAATTATACTCAAGTTCTTGAGAGCATATTTGGGGGTTTAGTTGGTTCTTTTTGAAAGATATTATGGGTCCTAAGCGAAATCCCCCTAGAGGCACCTCCTCCAAGAAAGCATCCTCATCACGCACTCAACCACCACCAACACCACCTGCCCCAGCTGAGTATGACACTAATTTATTTGTTAATAAGGACGCTGCCGAGTTGTTTAAAAAGATTTATAAAAGATCGGTGGTAAGGGAAAGGGGGTTTGACCTTAATGAGGCCCCTGCTGTACAACACCCTGGTTATGAACTTATCAAAGCTGAAATAGTGCGACGTAGATGGAATTTGTTTTGTGACTCGACCCATGTGGATTCAACCAACTGCTCTATTATATATGAATTTTTCGCCAACTTCTCATATCAAGATGCAGAACAGAATAATTTTGTCAGGGGCAAATTGGTGCCTACAACATCCTATGCATTCAACCAATTACTGGATCTTCCTTCATTTTCTGCACAAGAGGATGAACACTGGCAGTTGGCCCATTTCGAGGAGCCAGACTATGATGCGGTGGCTGAGGTCTTGAGTATGGAAGGGGCACGTTTCAGTTATCATAATGGGAGGCCCAAAGAGTTGTTCAGGTGGCAGCTAAACCCAGTTGCGAAGGCGTGGTTTTATTTTGTGTGTGCACGTTTACTTCCGACATCTCATCTGTCTTCTGTTGATCGAGAGCGTTGTTTGTTAGTGTATGCTATCATGACTCAAAAGAAGGTCGATGTGGGCCGCATTATTCGATATAGCATACGCAACATCAGTAGATTCAACACTACAGCTGGTGTCGCCCATGGTACCTTCCTCTCGACTTTATGCAGCACCTATGAGGTACCAACCTTTTCCAGCGATCTAGTCCGGAGGCCAATGGGGGCAATCAATCAGACCTTGTTTACGGCCTTCCCTGCAGCCTCTCTTACGCAGCCTCCCTCTACTCAGCCAAATAAGCGCAGCCGGGCTGATGAAACAGGGGACCCTGATCAAGCTGAGGAGGAGGAAGTAGAAGAAGCAGGTCCCAGCAACCCACCTGAAAATTTGGCAATTGGAGGACCGATTGATGAGCATACGCAGCGTACGCATGCTCGATTGGATTACATTATTCAACAAAATCAGTATTTAATCCAATCGCAGCAGGCGCAAAATCAGCACTATAATGACTTTATGGTGCAACAAAATGAATATGGGCGGGCTCACATTGAGGAGTTGAATACTTTGGTCACGAGGTGGACTATGAGTTCAGCTGATGAGAATTATTTCACTCCACCACCACAGTACACTCCATATCAGTGGACACCTCCACCACCTCCTCCGCCATACTGATGTGGCGTCAGGTAAGTTCTCTTCCCTTGTTCTTTTCTTTAGCACATTGGGGACAATGTGCATCTTAAGTTTGGGGGGGAGCTTATTTTGTTTTATTTTTTTGTTTTCTGCGTTGTTTAGTTTAGTTTTCTGTAGTGTAAAGGTTAAACCATCATTCTTGTCTGTACTTGCTTTGTCTTTGCTCGTGAAAAGGAAATTGAATTCAACCAGTGCTTGGTTCAATTGTTTTAGAGTTGAATTTAAAAAGTTTTGTGGGAAATTTTTAATATGTTTTGAAAAGACAACATTTTGGATTGTATTATATGTGTTTGACTAGGGTTGGTGGAATGACAATTTGAATCTAATAGAACTTGCATTATTTGGCTTTTGAGGCGAAATTCTTGATGACATGTGTTTAGAAAAGTGATTTAGGCAATTTTTTTGGATCGATTGTGCCTTTCAAGCCGACCTTGAGTTAATTATCTTTAGTTACCCTTTTTGAGCCTTGAACTTGGTTTTTGTTCTTGATCATACTACTTGAGCCTAAATTTCTTAACCTCTTTATTTGTGTTTTCCTTTCCTCTTGTTATCATAAGCATATAATTTGTGGGAAAGAAGAAGGAAAAATAGTAAGGAATTGGTATGATTGGAGTATAGTATGATTGTACAAAAAGAAGAGAGAGAGAGAAGTCTTTGAGAAAACAAAAATATCACTTTGTCACACTCCTTGATCATATATATATAGAAAATCATAAGTTTGGGGGAGTGTGATTTGAAAAAAAAAAAAAAAAAAGTGATAAGTCTAGAAAAGAAAAGAAAAGAAGAAAATAATGAAAAGTGTTGTCATCTCTCTCTCTCTAATTGTATAAAAGGGTGATTTTTGGTGTGGTAAAGAGAAATTTGGTGGGTTTCAAGGCTTTTTTTTATGCTTATGGTAACGACTGAGCCTAAATGAGAATTTCATCTACCCTTACCTAAGCCTAACACTATAACCTGTGAAAGTCCTTTTGATTTCAAAACATGTGTTGTTGACATTAGTGGAGAAGGTCAAGTAATGCAAGCATATTGTAGAGTTGGTTTGTTGAATTGTCTGGAATGAGTTGATCATATATGATAGAATCTAAATGTTGTAGTCATTTTCATGATATATTATTGATTTCCCTAATTGAACTGTATAAGTTGGACTTTAAGGCAATTGAGCTGAAATTCTGGTTATAAATATTGCAATTGAGATTTCATGAGTTTTGGCAAAGCAGTGTAGATGGTAATGATGGTTTAGCTTGTTCGTTTGTGTTTGTTTCTTTTTGATTAGTTTAATTTGGTCTTTACTCGAGGGCGAGTAAAGGTTAAGTTTGGGGGAGTTTGTTGAGTCTAGTTTTTATTATGTTTTGGTGATGTTTTTAGTAGTCTTTTATTTTGTTTTTCCTTGTTTTAGCGCGGGTTTATGCTTTGTTTGGTTGTTTTTGTGAATATCAGGAAGAATTGAGCATGTGGAAGAAAATGCCAAAGAAAGGGAAGAAATAACCGAGTTTTCCATTATATTTTGATCAAGAATGGTTCTCAACACAATTTGGAAGTGTTGGTGAATTTTTGGGATGAAAACTTGAAGAAATGAGATTTCCCTTAAGAGCCACGGCATGAGCAAAAGGGAGCCGCGGCTAGGTGGGAAACAGAAGCATTGTTTTTCAGGAAGTCTTCGGGCCGCGGCATGGTTAGATAGAGCCGCGGCATAGATGGGTACTCTGCCCAGAATTCGTCGATGCGGGCCGCGGCATGGCTTCAGAGAGCCGCGGCATGAAAAGGACCTCCTGCCCAGAAATTGTGATACGGGCCGCGGCATAGTGCATGTAGAGCCGCAGCCCGCTTCTTTAATTTTTGAAATCTTAGGTTTTAAGATTGCGAAAAGGAGAGAGATAGGGACGTACGGACGAAGGGAGGAGTTTTGGTTTTGAAGGCTCAAGCTTAGAGTATTTTTACATGTTTTTCTTCCTGATGTTATCTTTAATTTCTATTGTGATTAGCACTATGACTATGAACTAATTTTCTGTTTAGGATGTTCAATTGAATCACTTGAATCTCTGTTATGACCTAATGCAATTTTAATTTCTTTCTTCTTCAATCTTCTTCAATTCCTTATAACCTGTTCTTATAGATTGATTATTGATTGGCCATCTTTAGTCATATATATATATATATATATATATATGTTTTTAAGTCAAAATCTGAGAAGTGAGATTTAATTATGCTGTGGTTATATTGGACATAATTCTAATTTAGAACGAAAGTATCTGAATTAATTGTGTAACTGTTATTAAGTTGTGGAATTTAATGCTACCTTTGTGGTTCAATTTACCATAGAAATATAGGAAATTGTCACCTAGGTTGAGTTTATAATTCATAGTATGATTATAGGCTGCTGTATCAACTTGTTAATTGAATTAGGTAAAAATAAGAAGAATTCATACTTTGCATTAGGGAATAATAGGAAGGATAGTTGATGAGATTGAATATCCTAATTGTTTCTCAGTGATTAATTTAAAAGCTTTACTACTAGTTATTATTTCATTTAATTTTCGACTATTATTTCTGCACTTTATTGGTTCTTTTGCTGTATTTTACAAAAATCAAGAATTTCAATTCATCAAATAGAACAAGAAATTAATTGACTGGTAATTGATAACTCATTCCTTGAGGACGATACTTGGTTTTACCATTTTATTACGAGTTTGCGACTGTGTGCACTTGCATAGCAAAATTATCGCAACACATATTCTAAATCTTTTCTTTTTAAGCTCTCTTATCTTTTATAATTCTAGTTTTCGAAAAACTCGGTAAACATTTTGGTGCTTTCACTGAGAGCCGAAGAAAGTTTAAGTTGATCTTGAATATCTGCAGCAATGGTGAACACCAGGCATACCGTATTTGATCTTTCTCACCAACAACAACAAGGCAATGAAGAGCCATTTCCCAATCAACCATTCCCTCAAGACCAACCTGAGGATACACCTTATCAGGGCCCTCTACCTGACGATTCCCAGAACTTTGGGGATGGGACGCAAGGCTCAAATCCTAGTCCCATCCCAGACATACGTGGTCCGGGGGGTTGAAAAACCAATGGTACGCAAGGCTCAAAGCAATCCTAACTCAGACATACTTAGTTCGGGGGGTTCAAAACCCAATGGGACGCAAGGCACAAAGCCCAGTCCCAACCCGGACATACTTGGTCTGGAGACACTTGGTCCGGACCCTGACATACATGGTCTGGAGGGTTCAAAACCCAATGGGACGCAAGGCTCAAAGCAGTCCTAACCCGGAAATACTTGGTTCGGACCCGGACATACATGGTCTGGGGGGTTCAAACCCCAATGGGACGCAAGGCTCAAAGCAGTCCCAACCCGGACATACTTGGTCCGGGGGGTTCAAAGCCCAATGGGACACAAGGTACAAAGTCTAGTCCCAACTCGGACATACTTGGTCCGGGGGGTTCAAAATCCAATGGGACGCAAGGAACAAAGCCCAGTCCCAACCCGGACATACTTGGTCCGGACCCAGACATACTTGGTCTAAGGGGTTCAAAACCCAATAGGACGCAAGGCACAAAGCACAATCCCAACCCAAACATACTTGATCCGGACCCAGACATACTTGGTCCGAGGGGTTCAAAACCCAATGGGACGCAAGGCACAAAGCCCAGTCCCAACCCGGACATACTTGGTCCGGACCCGGACATACTTGGTCCGAGGGGTTCAAAACCCAATAGGGCGCAAGGCACAAAGCCCAGTCCTAACCCAGACATACTTGGTCCGGACCCGGACATACATGGTCCGGGGGTTCAAAGTCCAATGGGACGCAAGGCTGAAAGCCCTATCCCATCCCGGACATACATGGTTCGGGGGGTTCAAAACCCAATGGGACGCAGGGCTCAAAGCAGTCCTAACCTGGACATACTTGGTTCGGACCCGAACATACATGGTCCGGAGGGTTCAAAACCCAATGGGACGCAAGGCACAAAGCCCAGTCCAGACCCGGACATACTTGGTCCGAGGGGTTCAAAACCCAATGGGACTCAAGGCACAAAGCCCAGTCCCAACCCGGACGTACTTGGTCCGGACCCAGACATACTTGGTCCGAGGGGTTCAAAACCCAATGGGACGCAAGACACAAAGCCCAGTCCCAACCCAGACATACTTGGTTCGGACCCGGACATACTTGGTCCGGGGGGTTCAAAACCCAATGGGACGCAAGGCACAAAGCCCAGTCCCAACCCAGACATACTTGGTCCGGACCCAGACATACATGGTCCAGGGGTTCAAAGCCCAATGGGTCGGAAGGCTCAAAGCCCAGTCCCATCCCGGACATACATGGTCCGGGGGGTTCAAAACCCAATGGGACACAAGGCTCAAACTCCAGTCCCATCCCAGACATACATGTCAGAGGGGTTCAAAATTCAATGGGACGCAAGGCTCAAAGCCCAGTCACAACCCGAACACACGTGGTCCGGGGGTTCAAAACCCAATGGGACGCAAGGCACAAAGCCCAGTCCCATCCCGGACATACTTGGTCCGGGGGGTTCAAAACCCAATGGGACGCAAGGCACAAAGCCTAGTCCCAACCCGGACATACTTGGTCCGGGGGGGTTCAAAACCCAACACCTAAAAAGTGGTCCAAACCTAACGTGGTCCTGGATAACCAAATCCCTACTCGGGACATTTGGATTTGATCTAGGAGAGTAAGGCAAGTCTTCACCATGCAAACACGGCTGAAGACTTGGGGGGTAAATGTTATCCTTGTTTTCCCCCGGGACACGTGGCATGACACGATGGGTCCATGGGCTCCCTCAAAGAGATCCAGGCCCATCCTGAGCCTGATGAACAGGGAAGAAGAAAGTCATGATAGCCCAATCGTCAATGAACCCAACAACGTTCAATGGGCATGACCATAGCAAGGGAATCGGGACCAAGGTGCAGGTCCAACTCATCTTCCCGGTCCCAACCTACCTGTATCCTCCGAGAATCGGGACCAAGGTGCAGTCCCAACTTGTTGGGGTTTTATGCCCTAATTAAAACCCAAATTCTTTGTAATCTCATTTATTATCAATAAAAAAATATAAATCATTTTTTGACTTAGTCAATCACTTTGTTCACATGTTTTATTTTCATGATTATTTGTTTAATATAAACTTCTATTAAATCCCGAGCATATAGCTAATCTTATTTATAGTGACGTAATCACAGTGGAATATAAATATGATTATATGTTCAAAATAAGTTAGTCCTAAGATTATTCAGTGCACAGGATTTACACTGACTTGCCAATCTACGATATGATCTACTTACACATTACAGTATTATGTTCTTTCCAGAACATTAGCAAAGTAGATAAGATCGGATGTATTTGTTACATCGGACTGGAACGATATTGACAGTTGATAAGATAAGTAAACATACAGTTATTATCTATTCTAGTCATATCATATAGTTGACTATAGGTCAATTCAATCTCAATTCTAAGTGGTTAGTATTCTAACTGATTGTATTATTTGAGTTCTTTGATTTGTTCGTTACCAGCTTACCCTACGGACTAGCCCATACTTACATCTTGGGAACTCGGTAGTATAATTGAGTGGGAGTGTTAATCATAGATATGAACATCTATAGCTTCTGATGAAGAAGTGAAATAATGGTTTCCTTTTAGTTTGGTTCAAGGTGTTAAATGATAGAGATCTCATTTCAGTAATTAAATTAGTTTACTGAAATATCATTTACAAGGAACTAAGTGTTTTAAGGATAAAATACAATGAGGGGTAAAATGGTATTTTAGTCATTTCTCATTGTAGACCGTCTATATAGGATTGAGTGACAATTATGGTTGTAACAATGGATAATTAATAGCGTATCTATATTTGTTATAGAGCATTCTATGAATTCAAGAGTGCAATTCCGAGTCTATAGTGAAGTCACGAGGAATTAATAAGTTAGTAAATTTATTTGTTAGATTTATGATAACTTATTGGAGCTTGATTTCATGGCATATGGTCCCCATTGTACCTTGGATAAAATCATCTAGATAGTCTCAATTAATTGATTTAATTATCAATTAGAATTATCAAAGTTGACCAGGTCAACTTTGGATAGTTTTACAGAGTTATGTATTTTAGAGAAGAAAAGAGAAATTATGGCAGATTTATTACTTAAGATAAATTGGTATCTAAATTAATAAATAGGTTTAAATCAAGGATCAAATTATAAATAATTAATTTGATAAAGGATTTGAATGATTATTCAATTAATTAAATCAATAGAAAATAATACAGGTCTTGATTTTAAGTCCAATGGGCTTATAATCAAATGGAAAATTTCACGGGCCTAAAGCCCATGATAATTTCGACCTAGGGCTTTAAAATGGCTATTATTTTATTGATTTTTTAATTAAATTAAATGACCTAATTGAGTCTATAAAAGGAGTGCTTAGAGAGAAGTCAAAAGTTAAGATTTCTGAGACGACAGATAAGTTCAGTCACTGATTTTCTGATAGGTTTTAGATTCTTTCTAAACACAAGTCATTTTCTAAGCCTCTTTGATTATTTTCTCTTCTTCTTCTCTGTATCTATCTCATGTGTTGAGAATTGCCCACACTAGTCTAGGTGATTCTAAGGATACATTGGAAGACTGTGAAGAAATTAGAAGAACGGTTTAGTTTTTTTATAATACTCTGCGACAGAGAGGATACAAGAGTTAGAGAAACTGAAGGAATGGCTCTTTAATTCCGCTGCGTATACTGTAAGTATTCTATTCATTGTTTCTCTTTGAATTCAATTTTAGAAACATGTTTTAGGCTATCTCGTATTAATGTGTTTAATATTAGATATACATGAAAATAAATAAAGATCCTGTATAAAGTTTCCTAACACAACTCACCTTCCCGGTCCCGACCTACCCGTATCCTCCGAGAACCGGGACCAAGGTGAAGGCCCAACTCATCTTCTCGGTCCTGACCTACCTGCATCCTCCAGGAACCGAGACCAAGGTGCAGGCCCAACTCATCTTCCGGGTCCCGACCTATACGTATCCTCTGGGATGCCAATAGAGGTGGCAGACTCACTAGTTTGGGAATAGACCTTGTCGAGAATGAACCCGTCTTGGTGAGCAAATCAGGACTCTAGTAAATGAACCGGGACATTAGTAAAGGAACCCGGACCAGACGTCCGGATAGGGCAAGTTTGATCTTCCCTGACGCTGACAGGTCCCCGAGAAACACGAAAGTTGGTCTCCTCAACTAACCTGTAGAAGAGGTTACGCACAGAACGTGCACTGTTCCTAGGAAACAGTACTACCACTACTCTGACAAATCCTGTCCCCAGGATCCCCTTAGAAGCCCACGCGGACTAGTCTGAGGTTATGTACTATTGGCAGTTGTAAGGCTTGGCTATGCCCAAGCCGGCCCAATGGGCCCTGACTAATATGATTTATTAAGCAACATTCTTTGTATTGTGGCTCCATTAGCGAGCAAACTATGATTACATCCCTAATGGGCCAGGATTAGTCCGGCCTAAGCCCATTGCACCTAACTGCCTATAAATAGGGTGAGTTGTGCAGAGTAGTGGGGATCCTAGATTTTCTCTTGTAAGCAATTACTCTGGTCAAACTTGCAGAAAACTCCATTGTCAAAAGCTCTCTAAGCTCTAATACAACTGACTCGTGGACTAAGACTCATTAACGCCCCAACCACGTAAAAATATTGCTTGCATATTCTAAATCCTTTCTTTTTAAGCTCTCTTATCTTTTATAATTCTAGTTTCCGAAAAACTTGGTAAACAGGTTGCTTAACAAGTTGATTTATGGGTTGCTTAAGGAGTTTTACAGGTTGCGTTATAGGTTGTTTAAGTAATTTTATAAGTTGCTCGATATGTTGCTTTATTGGTTGCTTAATAAGTTACTTGAAGAGTTTTATGGGCTGCTTATGTAGTTTTATAAGTTGTTTAACATGTTGATTTATTGGTTGCTTAACAAGTTGCAATATGGGTTGCTTAAAGAGTTTTATAAGTTGTTTAACATGTTGCTTAAAGAGTTTTATGGTTACTTAAGGAGTTTTACGAGAATCTTATGCAATTTTTTAAGTTGCTTAACATATTTATTGAGTTGCTTAAGGAATTTTATGAGTTGTTTTATGGGTTACTTATAAGTTTTATGAGATACTTTATAGGTTGCTAAATATTTTTAAGGATAATTTGATTGTTTATCCAAATTGATTTGGTTGCATTAACAAATTAATTAAGTTGCTTTTTTATAATAATTTAGAAATTATTAAAGAAAGACATTAAATTTTTGAAAAATCATAAAAAAGAATTAAACTAAAAAAAATAAAACGTCAACAATACACCAATTATCTCTCAAGTAGAAGCACATTGTCTTTTGTAGTTGTCATGTGAGTAGCTAAGAAAGCAATAGTAGCACAAACTAAGAGAGCAATAGTAGCACAAACAAGCAGTCTTCTCCTTGACAAGCCAAGTTTAGATTGTTCACTATAATATTATTGCAACTAGTGGATGTACTTGAAGTGTTTGATGATATATTAATTCTTCTATCATTATCTGTTAATACTATAATAAGAAAATTGGATATTCAAATTTACAAAAGAACTATGTGTAGTTGGTGTTGCCAATTTACAAACACTTTGGTAAATATATTTATGTGTCTATAAATATATATTTATATATATATAGGGAACCTCTTTGGTGCGGGTGTACGAAACGCCCGCATATACGATTTTTAGATTTATATATATATATATATTAGTTTAAGTTTTGTGAGAGGTTTTAAATTTAGTCAATGTAGTCAGATTTTTATTGTCAAATTGTATTAATTAGTTTCAGACTTTTTTTATTAATATCTCAAATCTCACTCTTTTCTCTCACATACCGAGGATGTCTGTTTCATGATTAAGAAAAAAAAAATTAATTTAAAAAAAAAAAAAAGTCTTCTTTTTTCCATTATGCCATATCTTTACAGCACACTTAGTACATACACTCCTTATCTTCTTCTTTTTCTCTCTCAATTATTTTCTTTCTTTGTCATCTTTTTTTCTCTCTTAGATGATTTATTTTCTCTAACTAGAAATTTTTTTTCTATAAACAAAGAAAAAAAGCAGAGGTTATATTTCAGAAACTAATTAAAATTAATAGTAGAAGCATGAGATATAAAACGCACATATATCAGAAACTAATATATATTAATAAAAAAAGTCTGAAATTAATTAATACAATCTGACAATAAAAATCTGACTACATTGACTAAATTTAAAACCCTTTCACAAAACTTAAACTAACATATATATATATATAAATTTAAAAATCATATATGCGGGCGTTCCGTATACCCGCACCAAAGAAGTTCCATATATATATATATATATATATATATATATACACACTAGATGGACTGTAGGTGTGAAGTTATATTGATTAAATATAAATAAGAATTTATGTATATGTATATCATGTGTACAGGAGAGAAAAAATATGTGAGAGACATTATTTAATTGATAGAGAAAACCGTACAAATAAAATGATTAAATTAATAAAGGGTAATTTTGCTAAATGACATATATAGAATTTCCAAAATAGTTTTTTAAAATTTATATTTTATCTTATTATATGTTTGGACCTTATATTTTGACAAATTATCTTTTGAATCTTATGTTTTATAAAATAATTCAAATAAACATCTAAATTCAATTTTGATGAAAAAAAAAATTTGAATATGATAACACAATCGTTGAGTAAAATAGTTATGATTTTATTCTGAAGTGTTAGTTTAGTTAATTATTTGTGATTTTAACTCAAAAAAACTTTGACCAAAATTAAATTTAAGAATTTATAAAAACTATTTTATAATTCAAAGTCCAAACAGATAATGAAACAAAACATCGAGTCAAAAAAAATATAAACGGTTAAAAGTATACATAACTAATACAATAAATGTAACTTCATAAATATGTGAAAACTTAGCTAAATGATATTGCAGTTACGAATAGACAAAGGAAAAAACCCATTTTGCCTAAAAACCTCATTTTGACTTTTCATTTCCGCATAAAGAACCAGTGCAGTGTTCCAATTAATCACACAATCAGAGGGTCAAATTTAGACCTTTGACATTTTCATTTAGAAACAAAATTGAAATAGTCTCTCATTCATGTTACAACCTTCGACTCCTCAGGGGTAAGAAACAAGACCCCCTTTTTACTTCTTCATCTATGGCATATATTAAGGAGCAAGGGGAAAGAAGAGCATGGTAAGTTTTAACCCTAGGAAACTCACAGTTAGGTAGCTCGGAAATCAAGGAAGAGGCGCAGCTTCTGCGAAAGCAGGTCACGGCTGCCAAATGGAGGCTTGTTGGTAATGATCCAATCTTTCTCTAGAAGACCTGATTTTGCGCTAGCCACCATTTCGTCGTGGAAACCTGACACAATGTGGTAGATTGACGTCCTCATAACATCGGCAATAGCATACGCCTTTGAATGTACAAGGCCACCTCTCTTTTTACGGATACCAACCTCTGGTCTTCTCATGCTTGATGTTGCCCACTTTATACCAGCTGGTCCCATCAAGTTATTAGGGGATTGCACGTTGATGTTCCTCCCCATGAATGATTCAATGGCAAGAAGGCAAGAGAGCAATGTAGAGATCACGGCTGCATTACTACCAGAGAGCTGAGCAACGCCATATCTATCCTCTTGATGAGAGCGAGCAGTCAGTGATGCAACCATTCTGGCACACCATAAATATAGCTGTACATCATAAGACATTAAATTAGCCATGCACAATAAATTCATTGATGTTGGTGGCCATTGGAAACTCATGTCCACAGCATAGACATTCATAATCAAGAAACTGATCTTTTCACTTCAAAATATGTAGCAGGAAGGTATTATCCGACAGAAAACGAAAAATGTTTGATAGTTCTTTTTCTTTTTGGCAAGAATCTTCCAAACTCGCTAAGTTTGATACTGGGACTCTCTGCCTAATCCTACAATATTTGAAGAATAGGAAACTATAGTAATTGCTATAGAGATGATCAGAAGAGACTCGAACCCTATGCCTAAAAAGTTTAATAGTCTGTAATTCTTGCAATGTACCAATCTTCAGGGTTCAACCCAGTAAAAAAGAGGTTATTTTTGTGCATTAATGCATGCCCAAAAGAGTAAATGACAGTTGGCTGTACCTGGAAGTTGTTAAGCAATTCAGAGCAATTTGGATCTGGCCGTACATCAGTTGGTGAAAGTAACTGATTTGATAGTTGGGAATTATTTTCAGTACTTTCCAAAGCTTCAGATAGTTTAGACGCAAGATGATCCAGAGGCCTCAAGCCTACAGCTATCACTCTTTTGTAAGTTTCACCACTTTCCTCGAAAAAGGCAGCCCTCCGCCATACATCAACATTATTCTCACAAACCATGCAGAGATCAAGATATGCAAGATACTGAAGATAAGACCTCGGGTTGCTCTCCTCCAGTGCTGCAAGGAGAGGCTCACTCGGATTTGTTTCTGCTGCTGCTGATCCCTTGGGTGGGGCAAATACAAACCTCTTTGTATGCAACACCTATAACACCAGACAATTTATCTTGAGAAAAACTTACTTACTATCAAAGTAAATGAAAAAATAATAAAACTACAATGCAAGAAGTTATACAATGTATTGCAATGGCCATAAGCATCTTCCAATATCCATCAAGAAAAATATTTTATAAAGCTTTGGCTAAGAAATGTAGAATAATTGAATTTGAACACAGACGTGTGTGAGCCTATGTAAATATATATATATATATATATATATATTTATATACACATCAATATAAATATCAAGTCCTACTGATAAACCAAGGCAGGCAAATTGCTTGATCACTTGATCTATCCCTCGTGGGCATTTCAAACCTTCATATATGTCCATAGCAGAAAACAAAAAATTATTAAACTCAATACAAGCACAAAGGACTCAATGCCAAAACTACATGCGTGTTCATATGTTAGATGTATATCTAAACACATCAATACAAAGTCACTCTTAGAAGCAAAACTTGTTTGTCATTACTATTAAGAATGATAAACATTAACACTATGTTTGGTAGGAAAGAAAGAAAATTGGAATGAGAAAACCTACGAGGGATTAAAAAAAATAGGACTGCAGGAGTGATTAGATTTGAAAGAAAACTAAGAAACCTATTGAGGAATACAAAAATTAGGATTAGGTTTATACTAGTGATTGAATTAGAAAGAAAAAAAAAGCTTTGCTTTTGTGTTGTTCGGAATATAGCAAGGAAAGAATTTTTTAGTGAAATTACAATTTAGTAATTTTTTTTTTTGAAAAAGAGACAGAGGTCAAGGAGTGACCTCTTCTCAAATAAATTGAGACCCACTTATGGCGAAGGAATACCGTGGAATACCGTGGTGACAATAAAAACAACTCAAACCAACAAAAATAAACAATGCCAAAACAACACCCAAGGACTCACACTCAACAAAATCTAATGCGCCCATAAACTACTCCACTCCCTATAAAGATCCAAAAAAGACAAACCGTCAAAGTCTGTCGTTCTATACACCCAAGTGGCCACCCAGAACTTGATTTTATCCCAAAGGCTATCCACTACAGAAGAGACATCTTGAAAGATTCTACTATTCCTCTCCAGCCAAATTATCCAATAAGTCGCCAAAACAGTACTCTGCCACAAACGAGCCATCCTTCGCCCGCCCCCCAGATGGCACAGGAACAGTTGAGAACAAGAAGAAGGCATACACCAAGAGACCCCGAACTCTGCCAGTACTTTTAACCACACCTCCCTTGCAAGGAGACAATCTAAGAAAAGATGACGAACTGATTCCACTTCATTTTTATAGCAGACGCACCAATTCGGCGAAAGATAGTGAAAAGGTCTACGCCTCTGTAAATTCTCGTGAACGCTTACCTTATCCAAGAATAACAACCAACCAAACAGTTTAACTTTATACGGAGCAACACTCCTCCACAAAAACTTAGCCCAATCCAACTCTGAGCCTAAATGAGCATAGCTCAAGGAATGGAAGACGGACTTACAATTAAAAACTCCACTGGTATCCGGATTCCAATTCCTTCTATCCTCCAAAATCGACGGGAGAGTCACCACCTGAAGCATATGCATTAACTGAGCGAAATTAGCTACCTCCTTATCAAACAAGTTCCTTCTGAAACGCAAATTCCAACCTAAGGCCCCCCCACTCTCTTCACTGCCCAAGACTGCCAGATCTTTAATCGCACAATTCTTTGCCATGGATACCAAGAATAAATCCGGGAATCGAGACTTCAATGTATCTTCGCCAAGCCAAACATCCTCCCAAAACCGAATCCTATCGCCCTTCCCCACCTTAAAACATACCATTCTTCTATACTCCTCATACAATGCTGCAATATCCCTCCACGGACTACGAACCAACAATCTTCTCCCTCCTCTCGTGTCCCAATGACCCTCATCTAATCCATACCTACTCTTCACCACCTTATACCATAAAGCCTTTCTTTCTAAAGGAAAGCGCCATAACCATTTCATAAGAAAGGCTTTGTTCCTTTTCTCAATATTCCCAATACCCAGCCCTCCATGACTACGAGACTTACAGGCTTCTTGCCAAGAAACCAAATGATCGTCCCCCGATCGATCTACTCCCTCCCACAGAAAATCTCTCATAAATTTCTCTATACTCCTTGCCACATTCTTTGGAATCCAAAAAAGGGATAGATAGTAAATCGGAATAGAAGACAGGATTGACTGAATAAGAGTCAATCTTCCACCGCGAGACAGAAAAGCACTCTTCCATCCATCCAGCCGCTTAATGCATTTTGACATCATTGGTTCCCAAAACACTTTGGATCTTGGTGAGCATCCCAAAAGAAGTCCCAAGTACTAAATAGGTCATTGGCCCACTTCACACCCTATCTCACTAGCCCGAAGATCCACTACCTCCTTGGGCAAATTGATCCCCAACAATTGACACTTCTGCAAATTGATAGAGAGCCCAGACACCTCACTAAAGACCTTCAGGATGTCAAGGAGCACCCCCAGTGACTCATCATCATTAACAAAGAAAATCGTGTCATCTGCAAATTGAAGATGGCTAACATCAACTCCATCACTTCCCACTGTAAATCCTCTAAAAGCCAAACTACTCTTAGCCTTATCAATCATTCTTCCCAAAACATCCACCACCAACGTGAACAAGAAAGGGGACAAGGAATCCCCTTGATGAAGACCCCTCGATCCCTTAAATTTACCCCTAGGACGACCATTTAAAAACACAGAGAAAGACGTAGATGACAGACACCCTTGCATCCACCGCCTCCAAACCTCTCCAAAAGCTTTTTTCTGCAGAACAAAATCCAAAAAACCCCAATCCACACAATCATAAGCCTTTGTAAAGTCAATTTTGAAGACCCAACCCTTTCTACCCTTACTCCTGTACTCCTCAACCGCCTCATTTGCAACCAAAACAGTGTCCAAAATCTGCCTACCCTCCACAAAAGCTCCCTGAGATTCCGCTATTGTATCGGGCAAAACACCTCGAAGTCTACAAGCCAACACTTTAGAGAGGATTTTATACAAACTAGTGACAAGACTGATAGGTCTATAATCCTTCACACAACAACTATTAATTACGCCACACATAATATTCTCCTCCTCTTCCACTTACTATTTATTGGCTTTATTTATATATATATATATGTGTGTGTGTGTGTGTTATGATACATTTATGAGGACTTGACACTCAAGGACATGAATCTGCACCACTCACGCACACTCACCTACCCAACCACTTTAGCTAGTTTTATGTGGCCTCTTCCACCCTCTTTTCTCTCTTGCCAAACAACATATTTTTCACTTTTCCCTCATGCCCTTTCTCTCCTCTACTAAACATAGCCTAATATCTATCATGATCCGTAAATATATATCAAAGAATATAATCCTTATTGAAACTTTGAAGGAACTCAATTAGATTGGATAAAAAGTGAAGAGGAAAATATCACCCTTTAATTCAATAATGCTTTCATGCTCATTCTCCATGCCACTCAAAGAAACAGATAATCACATTAAGCAAATAGATAAAAATTGGAACTCATGTATGGTAAGACAGCAACAAGCAAACGAGCAGATGTTCACCCATGTATCTTACTTCAGTTTCATTGCAACCAAAAGATCTTGTTAATGTGATAAAAATCCCTCTATCACAAAAACAAAGCAAGAAATAAATAAAAGTAGCAACAAAGTATGATCGATGAACCAACCCGATGTAAGTGATGACTTAATTCCCAGCTGAGAAACACTGCAAAACCTCCAAGGAAAAATATGATTTGCTCACAAATGAACTTTCCCACAGTAACCTGGCCTGTTAATTGATCTGGCAGAAATGCTACCACGCCTGTTGATAATACATAAGCAACACTTGAAAGCCTCAAAGCTCGAGTAGTAGCAGAAGGGAGCCCCATCTTGAAGCTGAAGATAGGTCGGCGCTGTTGATACAAACAATTAAATCATCAGCCACGAGGCTATTGATGACAAGGAAAAGGCAATAACAATACTAACAAAGGAAATGATAAAAACACTGAGAATTCAAGTTAAAACATGTATAAACAAACCTTCATCAAGTAAAATTGAAAGCAATCACTTGATACAGGTTCGAAGTTCTTAAAACAAATTTGTTCATGTTTGTGATATGAGGAAACACATACACTGATCCCCAAACATTTCAACAGATAATTTGTAGGAACTACTGAGTAGCGTTTGATTTTAATCAAACATTCGACACATTTCATCTCCATAAATTAAAGTAAAGAAGATCATAAAGGAACGAATTAATATCTAATAAGATAATGTAGCTATGTCTTCAAGACATTCTAGATGAATCTCAAATAGAAAATATTAACAAATAAACCCTTTCCTTGGCATAAACTTGAAACACCAAACTAGTGTAGTTTCACAATTTTAGTTTAAGAACATGTAATTGTTTATCCATACATCCATCGTGATCAAGTGTTCTAGTTAATACATTTTACACCAGTTGCGTCATCATTTTCTTTTCAATATTTCCTATTGAAAATAGAATAAACACAAAAAATAAGTAAATAATCAAGTAAAAAGAATACAATACTGGAAAAAGACTGACCTGAATGATGGGGAACTCCAAGACCCACCGACGATTGTAAACATAATGCAGTCCATAGAGCAAACCTATCACGAAACCCCTAAACTCAACTCTCCCAATCAACCCAACCCCATCATCGAACCCAGCCAACGAGCTCACCCAGCAAACCGACGCAACAGCCACTAGCCCGGACACCGCTGCCCCCAAAGAAAATAGCACGAAACCGATCGAAACCTTTGCCCGGAGGCGAAATTCAGTCGTTCGAGACTCATCAGAGCCGCCGGAAAGCAGGAGAAGCCGAAAAAGGCCGAGCACGAGCTGGAGAGGATAGGCTGGACGGTGGGATTGTGGAGTGGAGACGAGTGAGAGCGAAGTAGAGAAAAGAAGCTGGGCTAGATTGAAGTTCAAAAATGAAAGAATGGCAGTGAAAAAGAAGGAAAACCTGGGTTTTGTAGTAGCGGAAGAAGGCAGTTGGTATAGGAAGATTATGAAGAAGAAAAAGATGAGAGAAGAGGGAATCGATTGCCATATTAGGAACCCGAAAAAGCGATTCTTGACCACCATTGCTGGTGGTGGAGGTGAAGCTGTAGCCATGGCTGGTGGCTGCGAGCTGTAAGGTTTGGTGGGGTTTTGGGGTTTCAGACAAGAGAGTATTTGAAATGTGAGGAGTGTTGGATCAGTCACTATTCACATATGGGGTTTGGAGGTCCTATATTTAATTTTAATTTTTTTTTTTAAATTTGAAATTTTTAATAAATGCATTTATCAAAATATAAAAAATAAATAAGAGAAAATAAATAAATTAGTTATGAAGGATAGATGGGCAAAATTTACATCTTAATGTTTTATATTGTAATTAATTTTTTTTAAAGAAAAGAATGATAAATTTTTATCCAAACTTATGAAAGTGGTCTTATGTTGCAGCAGAGAAACTTACATAATTTACTATTTTATTTGATATCATTTTGTTATTTGATACTAATAGTCATGACAATTTCATATCTACTTGAAACTGTTGGGAGTGGAATATGTACAAAAGTTTCTTACATTCAGCAATTGCAACTAAAGCATTGAAATTTACGAATAAATTTCTTTCACTTCTTTTTCATAATGTTGCTTTTGTCTTTGTGATGATTTTGTAGGTTACTTTTCAATTATACGGACGGAATATGTGCTTTATGTTACGGGATTTTTTTTATAAATATGGTTTTTTTTACCACCATTTATATAAATATGAAATAATACATAAATTTTTTAAAATCGAAAAAGAATTAAAAGTTATCAAATATGAATATCTTTTAAATGGGTATATAAATTAAATTTCTAGATTTTTTTCAACTTTCAATCGATATTGATTATCATCGAGATTTTAGAAACTCGGAGAAACGTCTTGATTATCATTATTGCACTTGCTTTGATGACATTTTCTTTTTCCCAATTAAGTTCCATTTTTTCGGACCACCATTGTTGGACCAAACCAAACCAATCACAGCAAGAATCGATTCCAATTAGAAGTCTGATCATATTCTCCAGTGTTATTAGGCAATAGTAATTCAACCACGGTATTCCTATTTATATTTTATTTTTATTTTCTTTTTAAACATATTTGATTGATCACATACCTTTATACTGCATATGTCCAATTTCTATCATCACGGACGACTTATATGTGGTGAATCTCTTCCAACCATTTAAGTTACTATAGATTCAAACCCTTTGAGAATCTTATGATTATCTCTTATTTATTGTGTTATATATTTTAAATATTTGTTCTTAAAACCATATAGATATATGTTTGTCTTTTTTGTTTGGGTATAGCTAGCTATACAATACATTTGTTACTCGGCTCTTAGTATCTTTTGCTGAGTAAAGTAACATAACATCTGCAATAAAGATCCATCAAACATAATAAATCTTAATTCATGAAGCAGAAGGTAACCTACTAGTAAAAAAAGTAATTTGTTTCTCAATGTTTTATCTTTTAAAAAAAATTAATAAAGCGACATAATACCAACAATAAAGATTATTCAAACATAATGAGTCTTAATTCATGTTAAAAAAGGGTAATATGTTAGTGAATATCGTAACTTGGTACACAGAGAAATAATAAGTGAAACATATTAATTAAATTATTAGGTTACTCCAATATGAGATGACAAATGTTACACTCAAATTTTGAGGATGAATAGTCTCGAAATATAGGATAGTAAAGCGTAAGCTCGAAAATAACAAATAGTGGCTGAACACTTGTATAAATATGCATGATTCCTGATTTGTTCTAGTTGGCGATCGAGCACAAGTTTGAAAGGCTCGAGCTTAAGCATCAAGCTCGAAAGAA
The DNA here is from genome assembly GCF_963169125.1 of Humulus lupulus. NCBI lineage: Eukaryota > Viridiplantae > Streptophyta > Magnoliopsida > Rosales > Cannabaceae > Humulus > Humulus lupulus. The sequence continues at coordinate 15,799,928 of NC_084801.1, read as the reverse complement.
CGAATCTACTCCGACGCATATGGGTGTTATTCGAGCCTTAGTTGCAAGCTCGAAGGTATTGGTCTCTGAAGACTGAGTTCGATGAAACCACCAACTGAGGAGGAGGTTGACCGAAATAAAAAGCTCGAATTTATGTTGATCTCAAAAGCGCGTTAACCTTGCATTCGAGGTCAGCAACGCGTTTTCCATACTACAGCTGTTTGGAGATCCCTATTCTTTAGGGATTTGTTGTTATTTGATAATTAAATCTCAATTATCATGGAATATTATGTATTTAATTACATTTATTTCATATTAGAATAATCAGTTGTAACTTCCATGAATCAAGGGAAAATATTCTCTTAAACAGGCCTACAAATAGCCTAGTATTTTTTATTTGTAGGCACGCACAATCTGGTACTGAGTTTACCCTGTTGAATTGCTCTGCGAAAGCTTTGAGATAGTATTAAGAATCAATAATATTGACTCGTGGACTAGGCAGATTTTTAACTGCTGAACCACGTAAAAATCCTACTGTTTTTTTCTTCTTTTATGAATCTTTGTTTAGTGCTCTTCAGATTTAAGTTAACGAAAAACGACGTCAACAACAAAATATAAATAAATAAGTAACCTGGCACTTTGCAACAATAAGTAATCTAATATTTTTTTAATACCACAAAAGTAACCTAAAACAATTTCAAGCATATTAAAAACAACAACAAAAAGTAACCTGGTATTTTGCAATCGATAAAAGTAACAAAGACAAAAATAAAAAAGTAACATGGTATTGTTTGAACACCTTAAAAATAACTTGGAACAATTACAAACATAACAAAACAACAACAACAAAAAATAACCAGATATTGTTTGAACACCATAAAAGTAACATGGAACAATTCAAACATGATAAAGACAACAATAAAAAGTAATATGATATTTTGCAATCTATAAAAGTAATAAGGACAACAACAGTAACAAAAATATCTTGGTACTTTTTGGACACCACAAAAGTAACTTAGAACAATTTCAAGTATAACAAAAACAATAACAAAAAATAACATGGTATTTTACATGATATAATTTATATATTCTGACATTTTTTTACATTCAAATTAATCCAATACATATACATAAATACTTTCAAAAAATATTTATACATATCTTGATGATTATATATATTTATATGTTTTTGTATATATAGTTAATTAGTGTCTTCATACAGGATTTCATTCCTATCTACTATTGTTTTGATTAATTTGTTCATCATTACTATTTCAAGTTTATATCTCTACCAGTGATAATTAGGAAGCGATTCATTTAATTGATTGTATGATTTTTTTTTATTAAACCATCTTAGATGTTGATGACAAGTTTGAAGAATTTAGTTAATTTATGATAATTGACTAATATAATTTAATTTTTTTTTGGAAGAAAACAAAAGTCTTACTCTCACGCGAAAGTTAGAGAAATTGATACCAAAACTTTTAAAAGTCTAAATATATAAATTATACATATTTATGTGTAACAACTGTGATAATATCATAGTATTGTGATGCTACACTATGTATGAGACCGATTCATGTGTGATTGCCTAGTAATACTTCATCCATTATAACTTGTCTTGTAGATACAAAATATTTTATAATCATAATGATTAAATAAATTATATAATATTTGTATTCGTTTATTTATTTATAAATATAATTGTGAATTTTTAACTTTATATATATATATGTGTGTGTTTGTATGTGTTTCTTCCTATATAGTTAGTTTTTTATCAATCATATATTTTGAAAATAAGATCTAATCACAAAAATACCTAAAAATAACAACATAAATCTCTAAATACTAAATTAATAAATAAAATATGGTTTTATTTATAAAAAACTTAATAATATGGAAATATTTTTCCATACAATTAGAAAAAGTTAGGAAAAAACCATACAATTAGAAAAAGTTTAAAATATCCATATTTATGAAAAGAAAGTAAAAAAAATCCACCCCTCACATAATTTCCACTGATGTGGCTTTAATAGTAGTATTGGATTGGTCTATTTTGCTATGAGAGATCTTCCTTCTTCAATGACATTGGGTTTTGTTAGAGAATATTAAAGTTTGTTGTTCAGTTTTCCAAAAGTATCTCCAATCCATGTTCATCATTCAACCAATAAAGTTGCTCATGGATTAGTTATGCATGCTCTTAGAAATGAGAAGAACTTATTTAGTTAAAATATTTTCCTTCTTTTTCTTCGGGATGTATGAGATTTATAGAATGTGAGACATTTTGATTTCTTATCAATAAAGTTATCATTGTCTATAAAAAAAATATTCTATATTGTGATTGATCCTACTTATAATTTTAAAAGAAGACTGTAGAAAATATAATAATAAACAATGAACAAAAAAATAAAGATGACACACAAATTTACGTGGAAATCCCAAAAGAAAAAAATTACGAGCAGATGAGAGAAATTCACTATGTCAAAAATGATACAAGAGTATTTCACAAATACAACTCAGAGGGTATTCTTCTGAGTCAGAGAGTATACATGAAAGGGAAACCCTAAAATAATAAAGTTTCTTGGGTTGGGCTTTTAGAATTTGGGTCACTAACATAACAAATTATACATTGACACAAATTCCAATACTCATAGTAAGAAGTGATTTCAACATATACAAAATCATCATCTTCCACAAAGTCCCAAAGGGCTAACTCAACAAACACCAACCAAGTTCAAGCATTGCTCAAACTTGGCTACAGGTAAAGACTTGGTCATCATATCAGTATGATTATAATGGGTGATGATCTTGCTCACAACTAAATCTCCACGATCAATGATATCACGCACAAAATGAAAGCATGCATCAATGTGCTTCGTCCTCTCATGAAACATTTGATCTTATGTAAGATAAATAACACCCTGACTATCACAAAAGACTATGGACATCTTCAAGTCATAATTGAGCTCATTGAAAAAATATTTCAACCAAATTGCTTCCTTACAAGCTTTTGTAATTTTCATATACTCTACTTCAATCGTGGACAAAGCTATTATAGTCTGAAGAGTAGCTTTCCAAGTAATAAAACAACCACCAATAGTGAAAACATAGTCTGCAAGAGATCTTCTTTTATAATACTATATTACATGTATTCATAATATTAGTAAACCACACTAACAGTATTTAATCCAAATATTACATATAACTTTTTTTTTTTTGCAAACTATTTAAATTCATTCCCTACAATTGTTTAACGCCCAAAATGTGACAACCACTAAGCGGTGGTTGTAGTATAATCGGGTGGTCGATCCACAAGGAGGTAACCTAAAATCAAAAGGTTAGTAGGAAATAGCACAAAAAGTTAGTAACAAGAAGTAAATAAAATTGTAAATGGAAATATGTTTGAGATTTTGGTATTGTATTTTGATAAAGTGATGAAATGAGATAAGTGAAATAAAGGTAAGATGTAATCAAGAGTTTGAGAAAATGAAAGGTTTCAAGAATCATCCATATGCTTGTTTAGTTACTTGGTTACTTGATTTACAAAAATACACAAGTAAATAGTTCACATCCCAACATTTACTTGGAAAATCTAACATTAAAGTCCATAGTTTTTCTAACAAAAGTTAATTTGAGTTATAAGGTTCTTTACTTTAAAAGTACAATGTTAATCTAATGAAAAATATAAAAATGAAAAAATACCCAAGGGCAATAATGCAATAGAAGATTAGACATAAAATTATGTATCAATATTACTTTTACTAATTAGAAGCACATAGAAAGAGCATGACTAATCCTATATACTATTAGCATAAGTAAATAGAGACAACAAAATAAAGATAGAGATGAAAGAACATAAATAACTCAAATATATTACATTAAGAACATAGTAAATCAAAGTAGCAAAATAACATCACTTGCATATGGAATCATCCCTAACCTTCCTAGGAAGATTAGGCCATTATGCTCATGATTCTCACAAAATTCTAAGAAGAAAATATGAGAAGAAAGTGAGTGGAAATTTTGCTATAGTTTTTCTACTCTAAAAATTACATACCAAATGTGAAGAAAGTGTCCCTATTTATAGATGGAGAAAATGACTAAAAAGAAATTAAACAACAAAATGGGGTTTACAAAATGAATCTGAAATATTAATAATAAAATATGATTTTGAAAAATCAAATCTTATTATTAATAAAACCCTAGCTATTTTTGTATATAGTCAAAATGCTCTTTTTCAAAAACACCAAAAAAAAGATAAGTTTTAAGCTCAAAATAGAAGGTCCAAGGCCCAAAGAGCACACAAAATGGGCTGGTGGCAGCTGGTCCATTGACCCAGCCGCAACCAATAAGAGGCGGACACCTGGCGTGGCTAGCTGGGCATGTGGACAAAACTGGCAGCTGGTCCATTGACGACGTGGCGGGGCGTGGTTGGCTGGCAGGGAGGCTGGCAGGCGGCTGACAGGTGTCAGATGGCAGGCGGCTGGCAGGTGCAGATGTCAGGTGTGGCAGGCGACTCGGCTCGGCTCGGCTAGGTGGCGGCGTGGCTCGACTAGGCTCAGCTGTGGGCTTGGGGCGTTGGGCTGAGGAATGATGAAGTCTTGGGCCAAATTTAGAGCAATAATTCTTCAAGAATGCCATTTCTTTCATCTTTGTTTTCAGATTTAATTGTTTTCTTCTTTTTTTTTTTCATTTCAAAGTGCCAAAATACAACTTTAATTCCTACAAAATAACAATAAATTAAATCATAATCAAATATTTTCATTTATAAAATAAATCATATTAATTCCATGAAAATATTAATTAAAACTTAATTTATTTTGACTATTAAAATCAATAAATGTGTATTTTTTTCACCACTAATCAACAATCTTAATCCTCTCGTACCAACACAAGATTGTAATCACAATAACGAATTTGAGAATTTTTTGATATTCATATAATATTATTTTAATAATAATTAACAATAAATATATTCCAAAAATTTATTTCAATTATTTATTTCATAAAACATTATTCATCACATATACTTTAAAGGGGCACTAATCCCAATACTACATCCACTAGAGTTGCTTTTATTGATTTCTGAAAGTATTACAAAATCGCATAAATCTCGGTCACCTGAGTATTTTTGCTAGCTATGAATTTTTTCTCTTCAAATTTGTCTCCCCCTTTTCCTCTTGTACATGTACTAGGAGAACATGCATTTGTACATGAAATAGGAGAACATACATTTGACCATGAAATGGGCGAACAAGCCTGTCTTTGTTCATGAAATGAACAAAGCTTTTCTTTATGAAATGAACTAATAGGAAAGTTTTTCCTCATGAAATGAACAAAACGAGAGCCTTTTATTCATGAAACGAACAAACATAAAACATTTTCTTCATGAAATGAACAAACAGGAACCTTTTCTTTATGAAATGTGTGAACACGGAGACTTTTCCACATGAAATGGGCAAACAAGGTGGGCCTCTACACGACCAATGGCCTTCTTTCGACATCTTTATTTTGTTGTCCAAAAATAGGGATAACAAAACTATTGCAGCTTGTGGATTTGCTAGTGACTACCATCACATATAAGGTTCTACTTGTAAGTTTTAATATGAATTACATCATTCCTATTTATACAAATCAAAATTCTAATTTTACATAAATCATAATAGCCAAGATTTTTTAACAAAACGATTTTCACAATCACATAATAAATCAAAAGACATCATCAAAACTATGTCTCTTGACCCCTTTAAATTGACAAATCTTCTTGATAAAGAGAAAACTAAATGTGAGTGGGTAAATAAATAATCAATTCCTATTAGGATTTTCCTTTAAATACACATGACATCATAGTGTTGATTTAGGAAGTTACATTTAACTAATAAACCACCATTTAATCTTATTCACTTGGCCCACTTAAATTACGTAGAAAAAGTCCATCACTACCCACTTGATTTGCCTACTTAAATAAATCACAAACTAATACAAGATAATCTTAATGACAACTTCAAATATTATCTTTTGTTCTCTTTTATATGCAAAAGCTTAGACTAAATTTATATATGTCAGAAATATCAGATGAAGGAATGTTGTAATTGTATTTCATTTCCTCATAAGAGTATTGGGTACAAAATGTTCTTTATATATCACACCAAGGACAGAGAGAAGGGCTACGTGCCCTACTTTGATGCAAAGATTAAATTCAAAACAATTAACAACCATAACTGTAATTAAAATGGTAGCACACATAACTAATTACATCCTTTAAAATCCCCCCTCAAACTCACGAGGCGTGGAAGCACAGTGAGTTTGGTTCGTAAAGCTTGAAACTGAGAGACAACAAGTGGTTTGGTGAGGCAGTCAGCCAGCTGTGACTGAGAAGGAGTGTGAATAATTTGTAAAGTGGGACGCATAACACTTTCCCAAACAAAATGATAGTCAAGTTCAATATGTTTGGTGCGAGCATGAAGTACCGGATTTAAAGCCAAATGTATTGTGCTAATGTTATCACAGTATAAAACTGGAGGAGATGGAAGAGGCATAGAAAGCTCACTAAGAAGAGATTTGATCCAGGAAACTTCAGTGGCTCCATTTGCAAGGGCTCGATATTCAGATTCTGTGATTGAACGAGAGACAACTTTCTGCTTCGAGGATGGCCAAGAAATGAGGTTTATGGCTGAGGAAGACACAATATGAACTCATACTCCTCCTGTCATCGGGGCATGAAGCCCAATTTGCGTCAGTGTAACAATGCAAGGAATGATATGAGTTCGGTTGAAGGAATAAGCCAAGATTGGCAGTGCCTCGAAGATATCTAAGAACGCGCTTGGCAGCTTGCATGTGAGTAGTGGTTAGAGCATGAAGAAACTGACATAATTTATAACAGGAAAAGATAAATTCAGTCTTGTGATAATGCAATATTGTAGTGCCCAACCACACTCCTGAAATCAGTGGGATTAGGTAAGGGATTACCATCATGTAAAGATATGGAACCTAATGCCAATGAGTTGTGAAGGGTTTGGAATCCAGTTACCCTGTTTTTGTCAAAAGATCTCTTATATATTTAGCCTGATTTAAATGCAAACCAGCTGTGGAACGATGTACTTCAATGCCCAAGAAAAAATGCAGGGGACCCAAGTCTTTAATGGAAAATTGAGTGCGTAATAGGCCATGAGGCGTGACATAGTCATGGTACAAGAGCCTGTAAAGATGATATCATCAACGTAGACCAATAATAATAACATGACAGAGGCAAATTTGTAAATGAACAAAGAAGTATCAGCTTGAGATGCTACAAATCCCCAAGATAAAAGAGCAGAACTTAGCTTCATAAACCAAGCGCAGGGTGATTGTTTCAGCCCATACAAAGATTAGTTCAACTTGCATACAAAATCAGGATGAGAGGAATCAAGGAAGCCTGGGGGTTGGGTCATGAACACATCTTCAAACAACGCATTCTGAACATCAAGCTGAGAAATAAATCAATTGAATGAAACAACCAAGCTGAGTACAAGTCTGATAGTACCCGGTTTAATTACAGGGTTGAATGTCTCATGGAAATCCACTCCTTCTGTTTGATGACAGCCCTTAGCAACAAGTCGGGCTTTAAAACAATCCAATGTACCATCGGGTTTGAGTTTAACCCGATAGACCCACTTACAACCAATAACTTTGCATTCTAGACGGCGAGTAAAAAGAGACCAAATTTGTTGAGATGTCAGCGCATTAAATTGTGTTTGCATAACAATACACCAGTCAACATGTTTTGAAGCTTCAACATAGAAGGTTCTATTGGAACAGAGGCAGCAATATTGCAAAAAATGCAGGGTTTGAAAATCCCCTCCTTTACTCGTGTAACCATGGGGTGCGTGTTGAGAAGTTTTGGAGGATGGTCAGGTATTGGAGAGTCAGGAACATGAGATGGTGCGACAGGTAGAGAGGATGGTGAGGTTGGAGAAAAAGAAGAGGGTGATGCAGAAGGTAGGGAGAGTCCAAGAACTTTACTTAGCTAATTAAATAGTAGTAGTAATGGTAATAGCTAGTAGTAGTTGTAGTATGTTTATTACTGTGGATTTTGATTCAAGCCGGGACTTAGTTGGATACTCGTAGCAACACTTGTAGATTTTATAAGTTTAACCTATAGTTTAAGAATATTGATTATAACCTAAGGTTTGATTAATATAATTGATTATGAAGATGATATTTATTATACTATAAGGTTTAGATATGACCCAATAAGATAATGACATTTGTCATGTGCATGTTTAATGAAAAATTAAGTATTTTTGAGGAATAGTTTATTAAGAGTAATATTTGAAAATCTCAGAGTCTGCCAACAGTTTTGAAATTGTTATAGGACTCAGTCAAAGTTGTTTAATCAATTCAAATTAGGCTGAAAAAGTGTAATTACGTGTACAATATTTCAGCGTATGTCGATATATCGCAGTTCTAGGGGGCGATATATCGCCACACGAGGATACGAAAAACACGTAACTTCGCACAACCACTTCGACGAGCCTCGGGAATATTAGCCCAGGCGATATATCGGCTGTAGGGCATGATTTTTGAATAATTTTGAAACCAAGCTCATTTTAATCCTTAACCTCTTGATAAGTCCAGAATCTTTTTGACCGAGTCTTAAGCCTCTGATGAACGAATATTCAAATATTTTTCAATTAAAAGTCATTATTTTATTCAAGCTAAATGAAGATCTTTTCATTCTTGAACTCTATTAATAGGACCTAGTACCCAGCCATTTCTTCATTCATCAAGCTAAGTTCAGAGCCTTCAAGCTGCTAGGTTTACTTTAGAGTGTTAAATACTTGGGTTGGGGTTATAAGCTTTATCATCTTAAGCTTATTAAACACTTGGGAAGTAAGGTTCATAGTGTGTATTTCGATTTCGAGGTGTAGTTTGGTTATAGTGCATTCAATGTATTCCTAATTCTAGTTCCTTTTTGTATTGTTTCATTAGTTTTTATAGTTTTTCTCTACTCAATTCCTAACTCGCTATTTTTATTCGTGATTAGGCATCTAAGTTCTTTGAACTTGAGGTTCTTGTCAGTAAGTACCTTCTCGGTGGTTTATTTCATTCATTTTCATCTCTTTCTTTTAGAATACTCACTTTTCTCATTAATGGTTTTTAGAAGTGTTCCAAAATCCCGACCTTGTTCTCACATACCGATATTTGGTAAGGAAAATAGGATAGTTTCTATGTGATATGTGTTATGTTATATAATATGTTATGATTATGCTATAGTATGATTTTATGTGTTATGATATATGTATGTTTTGGGGCTTATAGTTGCTATATAGCAAACCCCAACACTTTTATGTTTTTTTTTGGGCTTATAGTTGCTTAACTAGCAAACCTCATTGTAGTTTGAGGCTTATAGTTGCTTAGTTAGCAAACCCCAATAGTTACCATGTACATGGGTTATAATTATGATATATGTGTTATAGTATATGATATATGTGTATGATTATGTTTCATGCTTGTAGTAGATTTTCCTTGCTAGGCATTAGGCTCATTCCTTTATGTTTTATATGTGCAGGAAAATAGTTATGGCGGCGGGAAGATTCTTGGCAGCTTGGGAATGTGTATTGAGGGAGAATGAAATCGGTGGACCGCGTGAACGATTCGAGGATGAAGTTGTTTAAGTCTTTTAATTATGATTTATATGTATTTTTCCGCACTTTGTTTTATAACGAATTTTAAGATTTAAGTCATGTTCTATTTTATTGTCAAAACAATGGGATCTCATATCCTACTCTGAATTTTATGACAACCTTTGTTTTACAGTTTTAATAAAGTTATGACTATTTCATATGTATGTTTCCTTAAGATTAGTATTTATGTATAGTAGTTATTAATGATCCAAAGTCTAGAATAAGTTGGGTCATTACAATTTGTGGGATGGATGGCATAGAAGGGGTGGGGATAGTAGAAGCGGGTGTAGATATAGTGAATGGCAAAGATGGAATGACTGGAAGAGGAGAAGTAGAATGCTGGAATGGGAAAACAGATTCATTGAACACGATGTGTATAGTAACATAAAGTCTGCTAGTATCTCGACGAAGGCACAAATAACCTTTATGCTGACTAATATAGCCAAGAAAGACACAGGAATGAGATTGACAATCTAATTTGTGTTGATTGTATGGACGAAGGAAAGGAAAACATTTACATTCGAAGATGCGAAAATGAGTGTAAGATGGTTGTTTTTGATTTAGGACAAAGTAAGGAGATGAATTGGACAAGACCATCGTAGGTAACCTATTTATGAGATATGTGGCAGTAGCAAATGCATAAGGCCAAAAAATTAAAGGCATGAATGAATGAACTAACATGGACAAACCCGTTTCAACTACATGATGATGTTTACACTCAACACGTTTGTTTTGTTGCGATGTATATGGGCAGGACAATTCATGCGAAATGCCAAGTTTGGTGAAAAATGTTGATAGAGATCTAAATTCCCCACCCCAATCACACCTGACTCTCTTTATAGTGGCATGAAATTGTGTTGAAATCATTTTGTGAAAAATCAAAAACTTGTTAAATGCATCATCCTTGGATTTTAAAAGATAGAGCCAAGTGAATCGGGAAAAATCATCAACAAAAAGAAGAAAATAACAATCACCAGTGATTGACAACAAAGGGGAAGGACCCCAAATACTAGTATGTATTAATTCAAAAGGTTGTGAGGTCCGTGATACAGAGTGCAGAAATGGTAAACGATGGGATTTTGCAAGTTGACATGAAGTAACGACAAAATGTTGTTTTCTTTTTGGAATAGAAACATTACATAAAGATAAAATCCTATGAACTACATCAGATGATGGATGCCCAAGCCATGAATTCCACACATCATGATCATGCAGAGATGTAAAACAGAGCTGAAATTAAGATGGAGGACTGGCAGACGGGGCTGGACAGACTCAGTAGATGCCATTATCAAGCAGGCCTCGAAGAAGTACCTGCTTGGTGACCTGATTCTTAACTAAGAAAAAGTTAGGATAGAACTCTACAAAGGCATGATTATCATCACATAACCGAGACACTCAAAAAATTTTTAGAAATGCTTGGTGAGTGAAAAACTTGAGTGATTTGAAGAGGAACAGGAAAAGAATGGATTGTGGAATGATCAACCTGAGATATGGGAGCAAACTTACCGTTACTAACAGTGATTTGACCATTTCCTGTGAAAGTTTGAGCACCCTCCAGCATGTTCATGTCGGGAGTAAAGTGGTGAGAAGCACCCGAGTCTAAGTACCAATTGGGGTCAAGGAGAGTAGAGGAAGTGGCGACACCAGAAGAGATGGGTTGTGGAGAGTGGGGTTGTTGAGTGAAATATGCTCCAAAGGGTCTGGGAGATGGAGTAGGTGGCTGATATTGAAGGTTCGTACGATGGTAGCAAAGGTTAGCAATATGGCCTGGTTTGTTACAGATTTGGCAACGAGGTCTAGGAGGTGGGCGAGGGGTGAAGTGAGGTTGAGTGTGTGGAGAAGAATAAGAGGATGGAGGAGAGAAATAAGAAGGAAGGGGTAGAAGGGGTCGGGGTGGAAATTTAGGTAGATAGGTAGAGGAGAAAGATGAGGACATATGGGGATTGGTCATATTAGCTTGAAGGGAGCTCAGTGAATCAGCAGAGGTTTGCCTGTCCAAACAGGCATCATACGCCAAAAGAATACTATATACCTCTTCAAGGGATGGTTTATCATATCTGGCTTGAAGGGGAGAGACAAATGCATTATATTCCCAGCCTAAGCCATTGAACAAATCTATGAGTTGGTCAGTGTAACTGATCGAATCCCCAACAGCTGCCAATAAATTGCAAAGTGCCTTAAATTTCTGTATATATGCAAGCGTAGATAAGTCATCCTTCTTTGTAATCTGGAGCTAGGTATGAAGTTCAGAGAGACGCGCAAAAGAGGAAGCAGAGAAAATTTGTTCCAAAGCTTGCCAGATCTCAAATGCAGAAGAGTAACCCACAATCTGTCCTAGCATGGATTCATTAATGGAAGCATAAATCCAGCTAATGATAAGTCTATTATACCTCTGCCAAGTCATGTAATCTAGATTAATTTGCTGAAGCTAACCTTCCTGAAACTTAGTTAGACATGGACGGGTGCTATCAATGAAATCCTCAAGTCCATTTGCGATGATGATGTTCAGCAATTGATTCTGCCAAACCAGAAAATTATGGTCATCAAGCTTCATAGCCAGAGGCTGACTGACCAAAGGGAGACTCGGTAGAGGAAAAGAGGTGAGAATGCCATTGTTATCGCCTAGGTTTGCTGGTGCGATAGGTGTTGTCGGTGCCGGTGTAGAAATTTCAATATCAGAAGGTCCTTGTGGAGGAGTAGGAGTAACCAAAGAATCAAATGTGGAAGCTATAAATTGGAGTCGTCAGTTCTCTGATACTATATCAAAAATATCATATGAAGGAAGGTTGTAATTGTATTTCATTTCGTCAAAAGAGTATAGGGTACAAAATGTTCTTTATATATCACACCAATGACAGAGACAAGGGCTACGTGTCCGACTCCGATGCAAAGATTAAATACAAAACAATTAACAACCATAACTGCTATTAAAGTAGTAACACACATAACTAATTACATCCTTTAACAATATACGTAAGTTTCATCCATCTTGTCTTCCTTTAATATATCTATAGCTGTGTTTTATCAAGAAAAAAAAAATTGAGATTAAAAAGTGCGAAAAATATTTAATAACTTTTATAAATATTTTTTTAATAATTTGTAATTATTCGAAGTTTTTTATAAAATTACACTATATTCAAACTATATATATATATAAGAAATGGAAGTTTTGAATTCAATGTTTCTCCTTTATTAACTGGTGTACTGTAATATTGGTTAGTGACTGGTTATGTTAGTTGGAGTCTTTGTATTCGATTACTGCTTTGTATTAGTGGGTTGGTTATGGTAGTTGGAGTCTTTGTATTCGATTACTGCTTTGTAATCCTGGCTTTTTATAAATACTAACTCTGTACTATTATTGTTCGGTGAATAAAACAGTTTTCTTCACTCTTTAAATCTCTCTGTCAAGTTCTAATAGAATTACGTATGGAAAAGCAACCCCAGCCCTAAACAAACCCCTTTAAACTTTTTGTTTTCTAACGGAAAGTAAAAACATAAGCTGTTCAGTAAGGAAATCTTCACACCATGAAATCAGACACGTGATATATTACAAACAATCAAATGTTGTGGTTCCTAATTACATAATAATATATATTGAGAGAGAGAGAGAGAGAGAGAGAGAGCAAGCTTTCACTAAAAAGACACCAATCACCATGTAACAAAGGAAGAAGAGAAAGAAAAAGAAAATGTCAGATACACAAATTTAGACATCAAACAAATGAGGTTGACCTGGAAACTTGAGACAAAGCATCTTCATACTGATCATCATCATTCTTCTCAACGTTCAAGCATGGTGGGATGAAGGATCTAAAAACTTGATCCAAGTTGGGAATTTCCTTTGGTTCACGAGCTACAATTTCTAGAGCAGTGTCGTGGAAAGATCGATAGAACTTCGTGTGGCAAAAGAAGGCAAAGAGAAGGGAAATGATGGGAAGTATGATTAGGAATGGTGTGTAGTAGAAAATCTTTGCAGAGAAGTAACCGATCATGGTAACTTGGTACAATATCAGGGCAGCAATGATGCGCACAGCCATGTGTGGCCACATTCTACCATAGCATTCGTATGACGGAACATAAACTTTGAGGGCCTGTAAGCATAAGATATTGTAAGTAAATGAACAAACTTTAAAGGAAAAGCAGTGAAATGTAATGTGAAAGCAAAACAAAATTTGCCATAAGCTTTGGCTTTGGCTTTGTGTTTCAGTTTCTCTACTGATTATTCTGTTTTAAAATGTGCTTACTCTCTTTATTTAAACAAGGTTCCAATGGAGAAGCCAGCAATGGTGACATATAAATGAGTGCAGCAGCATTACCTGATTACGAAGGATAAGCCATCCAAGACCAAAATACGCCACCCCAAATGGAATAATTAGTGGAGCAATGACAGAATAGCAAAGGACAATAGTGGCGACGAGCAAGTCACCAGGAACTCTAGTCCCATATTTAAGATCTCCTGGAAACCAAGCTTCTTTTACTTCAGCTTCTGTCTTGCACACATATTTTCTCTTGATATGGAAGATAATAAGAGGAACTATTCGGGTGAGTTCAAGCCCGTAGCCGACGAAAAACCTGAGAACATAAACAAAGAAGACAAACATAATTTCCGTTATATCATAAACAAAGAAGACAGACATAATTCCTTGAAATGAATTTTTTTAATTTTAATTTTTTTTTTGGTGGGTGTGGGGGTACACCAAAGAATAACTACAAAAATGTTTTGGATGAAGAAAAAGAGAAGCAGCTTCAAGTTTGAAACATTCAAATCAACATGAAAAGGGAAAAGGAGAAGGCAAAACAGAAAAAGACAAGAAATGAGGATAGTCATCTTACTTAAGAGCCACAAAGGTGAGAAAAAAGGCTGCATTTCCCGGGATGCTACTAGCTAGGACGTCAACAATGGAGTTTGGATCCTTCTGAACCTTCTTGAATGTTCTGTACAAAGTTCCAGCGAGTGTAACTCCAATAAACACGTTCAGCACAGAGAAGTAAAAATATTTCCCTGAAGCAGCTCTTATTGCATGGCCCAAAGAAGGAATTCCCTCAGCCTTGGATAGAAACAGAAGTAACTTAGGCAACAAAGCCAAAAAGACAATGAGCGCAATCTGTGGGAGGTACGCTTCCAGCACAGTCCTTACTGCATTATGTTTCAATATTGGCTTCAAAAATGGGAGAAGTTTCATCAAGTTCTTTAAGGTCGTGAATGCAGAGATAAACCCAATTGGAATCAAGTAAAAAAATATGGTGAGAGCCACGATGATGTACACAATGTATTGCCGCACTTGCCTCTCATAGAATGTTTTCTTAAGATTAGTCCATAAAATTTGACGAGGCTCGGGAGCCTCCATTACTGTCCATTTGTCAACCAGTTGAGCATGGAGACTCTGAGCTGCAGAAGTTGCAGCTATTCTGCTTGTGAAAAAAACCAATGCAGCACGTAACTGCTTGTCCCTGAGTGTAGTTTTTTGTTCAGCTTCCAGTTTTGGTACTAGTTCACTAATTTTCTCGGTGTAGAACTCAATGCTGTCTACTTTTTTTCCAAGTATACCAAGACAGCCAGTTTTGTGAGTGGGTCTTGCCTCAGACTTGCCGGTCCTTTTTGACTCCGCATGTACTGCTTCAGCGCGTACAAGCTTCTTCTTAGACGCTTCTAACTCTGTC
The DNA here is from genome assembly GCF_963169125.1 of Humulus lupulus. NCBI lineage: Eukaryota > Viridiplantae > Streptophyta > Magnoliopsida > Rosales > Cannabaceae > Humulus > Humulus lupulus. Next base: position 15,784,626 of record NC_084801.1, on the reverse strand, counting down.
CAAAGTTTATTCACCTGTAAGAATTAAACTCAAGGTAAGTGGAACAGAATCAATTAGCATAAAACATACGAGATCGTGATAATCAATATGTAACACATCTATCCAACTATTCAAGAATATCTAGGTTCCATTTTGACATGGAAAATGGAAGAAAAAAAAGCCAGCTTATTGTTAAACTGAACAAACACAAAATGGACAATGAGGAAAAAATAAAACTAACACAAGTAAGAACAAAATAAAAACAATACCTCTTTATTGTCTGTAACAATCATTGACCTGTAAAATGTGTCGGGATAGATCGTCTTAAAGTATGTATCGACCTGTTCTTTTCTAGTCTGTCCTTCAACAGAAGGTATGTCTCTAACGAGAATTACATATTGTTCAGGCTTCAATTCAGGTGACATCAATGCTTCAGTTCTCAAATCAGAAACATGATTATATGCCCTCCACAAAAGGTAATAAGTAACGAAAGAAACACAGTAGACTGCAAACAGAAAGGCCCACAACCTTGGACTCTTCTCCTGCAAACAAATAAAAACCCAGTTAAAATATTGAATATTTAATTGGATAGCTCATTAGCAAGCAAAATGTTTTCATGTTTCATGTATTCATTAAATCAGCAATACAAACTAAAAGGAAGAAAGGCATTCAAGTTTATGCAAAGGTGAAAGAATTTACATGGACATTTGCCATGCTTAATTTGTCCAGATCAGTGAAATTATCAGCTCCTATTTGTTGCAAGAGATCATCGGTGGCAGCAACTGGTAGAAGTGATGGTAGAAGAACTAGGCCACATAATACCAATATCATCAAAACTGCCACATCAATTAGGAAAGTTAGAATCGTTAGTTCATCAGCTTTGTAAGCAAAAAGCATCTTTGAGTGAAGCTCATTCAATGGACATAATCATAGTTTGAATGAAGCTCTAACAAATAAACAATTTGTCAAAAAATGATTTATGAAAAGAAAAAAATATAGCTTAATCCATATGATTTTAGAGAATATTACAAGCATACTCGAATGCACATCAATCATGAGACACATCTTATTTATTTTTATTTTTTTCATTTTATCCCATTTAAGTTAAACATGTCTTTCATGTCTAAAGTATGGTCATGCACCATTGTACTCACCAAGCATGGCATAAGCCACAAAGGACAAGCATAATCACAACCTGTTTACACTGTTTAGGTTATTTTCTTTTATACTTTTATTTGTTTGTTCAAATACCAATCTAAATGTGAAGTACAACTATGGAAGCTCAGCAAAAAGTACCAACTTTGAAACAGTGGAGAGACGCTAAAAATCAGGATTTTTTACTGTTTTTTTTTTACAAGCATGTTACACACTTTCATGTAAGTGTTTTGTCTCTTCTTACCGGCGGCGGCCATATACAATACTAGCTAGACTATCGACAAGATTTGCAACTCCATTAAAAAAAATATTCTCCATAGTAAAGAAATGAATCAAATCTTAATTAGGTAAAAGAGACTAAACTAATGTTTGGGATTAAAATAAAGTAATTAATTCACAATAAGATAATACTCAGATGTTGGAACAGTTGACACCAAAGAAGCTAGAGCAAGATAATAAATAGGTCGCTATTCCCTTAGACTAAACTATTGAGAAAAAGTGGGTGAAAGCTACAAAAAGTTAAAAGAAGCTTTAAACTCTAAATCATTAAATTAAAACCAAAACAAAATTAACAAAACTCAACCCTAAAACTCCAATCCTATATGAAAAATACATAAAATCTACATATATTTATTGGATGAACAAGAAATAAGATATTGCCCACACAAGGTTAGTCACAAAGGGTGACTTTTCCACTGCTATAAAAGGAAATCAAAATAAATAATGAATTGTAACTCGATACTAATCACATCTTTTGATAAATAATTACTCAATATTCCTAAAACACAATCAAATTCTGCATATATGTATACCCCTTTCCTTAAATTATCTAAATATATAAAAATATGACCTTTTCAAAATCAATAAAGTAAACCCAAAAAAGACATTCCAAAACTAACAAATTCAAAATAATAACTTCACACATATAAAATTACTACACATAAACGACAAACAAAGGGACAGAGCCAAACCAGTGCTGAGGAAGACGAAGTAGACAGCAGTGTCAACCCCTGACATGGAGATAACATCCTCTTCTGTAGAAGAAAGAGCTTCTCGGATCCACCCAAATGGGCTGCAAGAGGTGGATCTGTTTTCATTCGGATCCGAGCCTTTCAAGATTCGATTCGGGTAGTAAACGACGGCGTTTCCAGGCTTACTGGAAAGCCATGAGTAAACCAACACCAAAATAAGAAATATCACCAACGACGTCCCTAAAGAAGTCAGAAACGAGCTCAAATCCATCTGGGCCTCTCTCTAAAACGCTAAAACTCAGTTTTTCTCCCTCTACACGAAGCCAAACTCAAAAACCATGAAAAGGGTACGAAGAAAAACGAGTCTTTAAACCAAAGATAAAAACTTTAAAGCGAAACGAAATAAGAGCGAGATAGAGCCGTTAAGGGGTCATTTAAGAAAACGAAAGTAACCGTTGGGAGAGGATTAAAGAGAGAAATGAGTGAGTGTTGAAGAAGAAGAAGAAGAGTGTGTGAGAGCTTAAATGGTATATGGAACGGTTAGTTGGGATGTTGCTGTTATACAACAGAGAAAAGCACAAACTAAAAAAGGCAATGCTTTGTAAAATCTTTAGAAACTGAAAAATATATAAATAAAAAGAACGAGAGAAAATATCTTCGTGGCTATACCGTGTCTGTGCTGTGTTCTGTCTAATTTTTTTTTTCTTTTTAAAACAAATGAAATTTTCTCAGCTTTGTAATAACCACTTTTTTAGCTGAACGTGGTGGGGTTGGTTTGTGTTTTTGTTATTTTTTAAAGAAATAATTTTTAATTATGTTATTTTGTTTTATGCTTAAGAATGCAAAAAAAAGATAGAAACCAGAATGTGTGGCAGAGGAAGGGCAACGTATAGAGGTGATCAAAGGGGAAATGGTAGAGAATTTTTGTGAAAAAAATATATTTAAAAAAAATTATAAATATATATATTTGCACATGTGTGAGTTAACAAAGACTATAATGCATTAAATGATAATCTTTTTTTTTATTGAAAATAAATAAAACAATATTGTGAAAAGAAAATAAAAAAAATCAAGGCATAGTGATATTGTTATCTGTTTTTTTTTGGTTTTTGTGGAATATTGAGACAAAGCTGGTAGGTGAGATTAAAATTGTGTTGTACAAGCACATATATGTATGGTTTTGTTTTTTTTTTTTTTTATTAGTGACATTAATTCCTAAATAATTAACATTTATATATAATTTGGTGGAATCTCAATAAAGAGTTGCACCTATGTTTAGGGAAAAACATGGATAAGAAAAGAACAATGTAAGGTGATGAAATTAGGTTTTTCTTTTTCTTGGTTTACAATTATGGAAATGGAAGGTGTGAGAATTTGGAGGAATATGTGTTTACTTATCCATTGAAATAATTTCTGATTGTTTAGTAGGAATAAGGGTTCAAAGCTTTTTAATTCATAGTATTTTTTTTTTTCAAAACTTGTAAAATTATATTTGATTGTGATAAAAAAAATTATTTAGTTGTACATAAGAATTTTATAAAAAAAAATTATTTATTTTATTATGATAGCAAACTTGTTAATCTAGTTCGGATGGGTGTGGTCAAAGTTAATGTACAATCATTAAAAAAAATTAAAACTTGTATTAATTATAGTAATGTTTTTAAACCAAAAATGACCCTATTTTCTTAAGAACCCTATAATATCAAGACTTATCAAATAATTGTACACTTCTTGTGCAAGAAAGTTTAATGCAACTTATTTTCCTAGTTCTATAATAGTTATAAAAATTGTTGAGGAAACATTTTCAGACAAATGCTTGTAATTCTACTCATTAGAAAAATAGTAAACCTTTTCAATAGTTGATCAAGTAAAAATAGGAAATTTATTAAGTATGTAATGTGTGGTCCATATTAAATAACTTATATATATGGTTTAAAATTACAGCAATAATGATTGTGGCATGTTTTTAACACCATGTATAAATATATACATAAAATAAAGGTGATTAAAAATGTATGATATGTTACGTACATTGAGTATAATATTAGTGTAATTTATTTATTTAATTTTATATTTTCTATCATCACTAACTATTAAATATATAAATATATAGGTCACTAACTATTAAATATATAAATATATAGGTCAATTTTCTTATAGGAGCTTCATTTTAAGGCCTATCGGTAGGGCTCTCACTGTTTCTCGACCCCTGAACAGTTTTCGGCGCGATTTTTTTTTTATGACAGTGTATATTGTAGCTATTTAGAGCATCCTGCAAATTTTCAGAAAATTCCGAATAGTTTACAGTACTGAAAACTAGGTTCAAACATGTTGTTTTCCACGCGCATAAAAAAAATTAGTCACGCGTACAACAACATGTTTGAACCTAGTTTTCGGTACTGTAAACTATTCGGAATTTTTTGAAAATTTGCAGGATGCCCTAAATAGCTACAATATACACAGTCATAAAAAAAATCGCACCGAAAACTGTTCACGGGTCAAGAACACTAAGAGCCCCACCGGTAGAACTTAAAATGAAGCCTCAGATAATTCAACTAAATATATATATATAGACACACAGTATTTATAAGCCTGCTTTCAGCCTTTATTTCAGTGTACAACTCTTATTTCCCCAATTGAGTCCGTTTTTTGTTTTTTTAATTATCACATTAATGATTCATTAATCATGGGTATAAGAAAATTTAAATATTATATCTACATATATGAAGTACAAGTGTACTATTTATGAGAGTTTTGATGTTTTCATTTTAGGAAAATGAAATGATTAGTAATAGGTAAAAGGACAATACTTAGTAAATTAAAGAAACCATAAGATTTTATATTTGCATATGGTACTTTTCTAATGTGAAACGTCCAACACCAAGTTATTTGAATGATCAACAAGAATATACATTTTAGAAGTTTTTTTCTTTCTATTGAATGCTTGTGGTATGAAATTTGTAATAGCTTTGTAATGAGAAAAAAAAAACTTCAAATTATATATTATGTGTTTTTTTTAAATGACTAATTTTATTTCTAGTTTTTCTTTTCTAATAAATGAGAAAATTTGTGTAGTAATTTAGTTAGATGACATAAGTGTAATAAAATTATAATACAATGCTTAATTATTAAGAATAAATTACACTTGTTATAAAATCAAAGAAAGAGTGCAGAAGTGAGTGGAGAATAGAGTCTTGTAGTACTTCTTTTGTGATCAATTTAGTAATTTATAGAAAAGTTTATAATACATTGAGTTTCTAAAATTAATAACTTCTTCTTAGGATATTAGATTTGGATTTGCTTGAGGGTTGTGATGAACGCTGGTGTCGATTGAGCCTGTCGGAATCAATAGAGTGTGACCGACTGAGTTAGTTGGAGGGATGCAGCCAAAAGAGGGTGAAGTGGAGCAATATCTTGGATTGTGAAAGTTGGAGGAGGAGGAGAATTTCTTGTTCTTGGGCGAGCCACTTATTGGAGAAGAATGGTGAGATAGTTTAGTTTTCATCTGATGCCATATTAGAGAAGACACTATGATTTTTCTTTTCTCTCAACAAAACGAATTTTTGTTATTAACTCAGTTAAAAGAAATGTCTACAATAAATATATACAGCCAAAGCACAAGTATAGATTAGGAACAAAGTAAAAAACTACCTAACCAACTCATAACAACCCAAAAAAATAGTTAGGGAAATAAACTACTTTTAATATAGGCAGGGCCGGCCCTGAAAAAAAGTGGGACTAAGACGGTTTTAATAAATTTGAAAAAAATAGAGCCTTTTGTATAGGTGGGAAAAATTGAAATGGGAGTTTGAGTTTTTTTTTTTTAAAGGATGTGAATTGAGAGTGAGATTGTGAGAGAGAAGGACGAGAGAGAGAGAGCCAAAGAGACTTTTCAGCTTTCTTTTTTTTTTTTTTTTTTCTTTGAATTGCCTCACACGTTTTGGTCCAGTTGGACCACTACATTTATATTTATTTAAACTAATTAGGTCGGCTGGGAAGGAAAGGCTGCTGGGCCTTATTTAAATTTTTTTTTTCTTGAACACCAGCTGGGAAGGGGAAAGGCTGCTGGGCGGGCCTTATTTAAATTTTTTTTTTTCTTTGAACACACTTTAGAGTTTACATGATATTTTTGGGCCCTAGGCACGGACCTAGCCCGCCTATGCTCAGGGCCGGCCGTGAATATAGGATGTAAACTAATCACCATATAAATAAATAATTAAAAATTATTTCATAAATAAATATGTCACATGCTAATACAGGTGAGTTTCCACGGTGAATGTATATAAAATGACATTGTTTAATTAATTTCCAAAAGAGAAAGAAAAAAAAATAGAGTTATTAGTTAATTGAGAAAATTCTTTAAAAAACATCATGATATCTTATCTTATAAGCTAGACTTTAATTTGAATATTAATTTCTTTTTATTCATGGCCAGCTCCTTTTCTAACCAGCATCTAGAGCTTATTTATACCAAAATTGATTTAAAGAAGAAAAAGGTATCCTCATGTTACTTATTGGGGAAAATATAATATATTATTTATATTCATATTCATATCTGGATCTTTGTATTTATTCATTTAAAAAATAAATAAAATTAACATATTAGTTTTTTTTCTTCTTTTATTATATATGTTTGCTTCATATGAAAGAAATTTCTCTGGAATATCATGATTGGACTAAGTACCCTACAGATCGACCTCATAATAATTAATCATGGGGTATTCTTTTATTGTAAATTAAGCTCAAAATTAAACATATATATATATATATCAAATAATTTAGGGACATTTTATGGAATAAAATTATATAATCAAAACATAAACCTCAATGGGTTGAATGAGTTATTCCTACTTAAGAAGACAAAAACAAGCAAGTAAATGATAATCATATATTCATTGAAATATATGTAAATAGTATTTTCCTTTTAAATGAGTAAAGTTTTATTAATTATAATAAAACAAAAAGAAAAAAATGTTTTAATGAATGGGTTTTTTAAAATCAAATAATGTATACAATTACTAAAAAAGAAATAATATTAGTAGTCATCATAATTTAAATCACTATCAATTCAGCAAAAACGGACCTTAGCTAATATTAATAAGGTGTTGGGATGGTTGCAAATAAAACATTAAATATTAATATATATTTTTTTGCATTAATATATAAAATATTTTTAATAACATATACAGACATGATAATACTGATACATGTCGACTGGGTTTTAAAAAGTACAGTAATAGAAAACCGTTATAAATAAATAAATATATTAACTTAGATAATTATAAATAAAATATATCGCTCCAATCAATCTGTGGATATACGTACAACAAAAGGAGTTTAATCAAATTTAAGAAGATTTCAAAAAAGTCAAAGTGAAAATGTATTACCTGTACGTGTTTCATTAATGTCATGTTGGTGCATCTTAATTTATTACTATATTAAAATATGATTTAATTCATAAATCAATTAATGCTTAGAGTATATAATAATAATAATAATAATTTTGCATGGATAATCAACATTTTTATTGGATTTTTGCCTGTGAAGGTTTTTAATAAGGCCAATTTTTTTCTAATTTTTTTTTATATATTTTTATCATTAAGCTTGTATACCTTATCTTAAAATTTGACTATACGCTAGCCAATCATAACAGGATATTGATTGCTTTGGGATAGGATTTTTTTTTCTGAAAAAACAAAAATTATATACAGTCTATTCCTTTTATTTTATTTTATTTTTTGTAAAATGAGTTTTGAGCTCTTAAAATTAATTTAGACCCACTAAAAAATAAAGCTCATAAACTCTTATAACTTTATTTTGGAAAAAAAAAATATAAGAAAGAGAGAGTATATTCTAGAAATTTACATGTATATTTGAAAATTTAAATTTATAGTGGGGGGCAGGAAAATTCGCCCTATCCATATCACATTAACTTTCCTAAAGCTAACATTCAACTTTCTTAATTAATTGGAAATAAAAAAAAAATTAAAAAAATAACTTCTTCTTTGATCAAAAGATTCAAACATAGTTTTGGCCAAATCAACTCATCAAAACCTATCAAATAAAATAAGTATTTCTTTAAAAGGCAATAAAGTAAAAAAAACACTCTTTGGGTTATTCCTTATTCCCAATATTAATTGAAACTAAAGGTACCTCAATATTATTCTTTGATCTTAGCCTATTGCTGCTTCTTTAGTGCTCGAATCAATACCAATGAATAATAAGCTTCTCAGTTCTTCCACCAAAAAAAAAAATTAAGGTCTTATTAGTAATATCTTAATTACAAAAACAAACAAAATCTTCTTTAATTATATATGTCAATGAACAAAACTCATAAAAGCTTTCCAATTTTAATTTTGCTGAAATAATGTTGACTAGTGTTAACATTCGCCTCTTTTCCCATATTTGAGTAGCAATTTTTGTATATTTTTTTTTTAAGAAAATGTCACTGTAAAACTTTTTTATCGTACTTTGAGTCAGGTATTTTTTTTTTTTTTTGGATTGGGGGACAAATAGAGTATAACCAAATTTCTATTTTTATTATTATTATTTTTATTTGGGAACTAATAAATCATTAAACACAGATATTCGGATAAAATTGAAGTAGTGGATGGGCCTGAATAATGACACGTGGCGAAAGCTAACAATATGTCATCCAAGGTGTTGGCCTACGTGGCAGAAAATCCATGTTGCCGACATAGTAAGGTACGACAATGATTTTTTTTTTTTTTTTTTTAATTTGTAATTTTTTGGAGTAATGAAAAAAGAAAGTAGGAGCTTTTTGACTGGTTAGGCGTTAGTAAAGAAAAGAATAGAATAGAATAGAAATTGTACACGTGGGACCCAGCCAGAGAGAAGGACTGGGGTGGGACCCACAAATTTTGTCCGTTAGTGAGAGAGTGTGTACTGTCACGTAGAACCCGTCAAGAAGCCTTCCTTGTCGGCACGTCAAAAGGACTAGCCATTAATAAGGGCCACCCTTTTAACTAATTTTAATTTTACCTTCATTTTTTTAATTCATAATTGTAACATCCAATTAGGGTAACAATCTTCATCAAAGTAAATAAATTTGCGATTGAATTCGTGAATGAAAAAAATAACTTCCAAATAAAAACTCCACCACAAAAAAGTTTTAACATTTTTCTTTGTCAATTAATGTCATTGTTATGTCCATGTTAATGGTCAAGTAGGTTGCTATGTTATAGCAGGTGTCATTATAAATTCATCAAATTTGAATAAGCATGACAATCTTACTTATTTTTGTTTATGAAAAATATGTAATCTTCATTAATAAAGTTAATATAACATAACTTATTACAAACTCGAAACAAGCCATATCAATAACAAATCTTTAACTAGGTCCAATAGGTGCTAGTACTTTAGTATCAAAAAAACGTGAAGTAAACAAAGTTTTATTTCCGAATTGCAAAATGATAAATCAATTCCAGTAATGAAAAAACACATAAAATTAATAATAAGATTAAAGACTATATTATTGGAAAATAAGCAACGATCTACTAGATCCGTGAAGATTGACAAAGAGCAACAACCCATCACCAACCAAGGAACTAATAACCTATTCATCTGGATCCAGAAAAATCTTAATCCTAAACATGGAATAATTATCATTGAAGCCACAAACCCCATCAATAAGGTCGTTGATGGCAGAATTACACAAACAAAACACACAAAAACAAATAACAACAAAATAAAAAATGGACACCGCCTCTGGTTTGAACTCCTATCTCTGGCCAATGTCGTAAAAGACCCCAGGCCACCGGACCCAAATACATCTGATCGGCCACCACTGATCTGACCCACCCAACCCAAACAGAGGCTCGGAAGTCGACTAGTCTGCTTGAGAAGAAGCCTGGAAGGAAACAATTTGTCCCTCAATCACACCAGTAGTAGCGACAAGAAATAGAGAGCACAAGCCAAAAATAGAGATCCCACCACCTGTCACCAATTGCCCAAGAAAGACCACTGGCGGAAAATAACAACCCTCTCAGCCATAGCCCGCCAAGCCCAGAAGTAGGCCGACAAAACTTCAGGCGAGAAGGGAAATAAAAAAAATATTGATTTTTTAAATTTTATATTATTTTAATTATTTTTAAAATTTTAAAATTAATTAAAATGTTTTTTCCAAAATATTTATGAGCTGGACCAATTACGGAGTGACACGTGTTGGTCCAGTCATCATGTAATGGAGCTCAACTGACGGAAACTGACGGAATTACAGTTTTATTGACTTTTGGTACTTTACCCATTAAAAAAAAAGATTGGGTCCATGCTGGGTATTTTCCCCAAACATTGGGTGCTTATGCCGCAAATATCCCTATTAAAATTTTTGAAAAAAATATAAAAAATTGATAAAAATGTTTCATTTAATTTTACTTCTAATACCAAACAAATAAAATCATTTTTTAATGAATAATTAGCATTTTTACCTCCCCGAACTTATGACACTACCAAATGGTGCCCCTTAACAGATACTACATTTTAAAAATTTCATGTGAACTTTTTCATTTACAGAAACATAGTCATTCTGTTAGCTTTCGTTCCATTTTTCCATTTAAACTCTGATGTGATGTTTTCACGTTAATCCTGGGTGTAGAAAATTAGCATTTTTGTCCTTTAAACTTTGATTACTACACAATTGTGCCCCCTTTTATTCAAAATAATAATTTAAAAATAAAAAATCTATTTTTTATTAATTCTTATAAAAAAATAATTCAAATATTAATTGAATTCTTAAAAAATTAAATAAAAAGTCATTTAAACTCTTATAAAATCTTAAAAATTCACTCTAGATTTAAAAAATCCAAATAGCTAACAAATATGAATGAAATAAAAAAATCAAATATCAAATAAAAATTCACTAGATATTAAAAAATTAAATATGAATGAACTAAACAAATTAAATATTAATTAATTCAATAGATACATGTTAGTAACCTATTTATTTTTGTTATAAATTAAAAAAAAAGATTCCTTCATGCTGGGTTTTGAGTTGCACGGCTCCAATTGTTTTATTTTCTTATAATTTTTCTTTTATTTTCTTCTTTTTAAAAGAAAGAAGATACATATAATGTGATTTGAATTTGAATGTATATTTAGTTTTTTACAAATAATGTATATTTAGTTTGATATTTAGGTTTTAGTTTCATTTAACATTGGATTTTTATAAATTAAATCATTATAAATTCGAACTAATACTAAGATTATTTTTCAAAGATTTAATGTTTTTTTTAATGTTATTGTTTTAATTTTTGAATTTTTTTAATAATTTATTAGGTTTGAATTAATTATTAAATAATTAATACAAAAATTAGATTTTTAAAAAAAATTATTAATTTTTCTTATTAAAAAATGCATGATTTGGTAATGATCAAATTTTAGGAGATAAAAATGTTAATTTATCATAATTTACAATGTCACATCGTTTAAGCGACAAAATAGAACGGAACCTTACAGAATGATTAGATTTCTGTAAATGATATATTTCAAGTTGAATTTTTAACACGCCGTATATTTTAAGGGGCATGATATAGAAGTGTTATAAGTTCGAGAAATAAAAATACTAATTATTATTATTATTTTTTAATTTCCCGCCATTTTACAACAAAAAGAGATTATTATAATTTTTTTTTTATCACACGTTTGTATCAGTTTCTTTTCTTTCATCATCGTTTGCCATTCATAGCTTAACATGAAAGAGATGTAGACTTTCTTTTAGTCAGTGTCATCACAACTGCAGTGTCAGTATCTCTGACGACTAGTATTACTCCACGTGGCAGTTTCTGTTATAAATGGATAGAATTGGACTTGTTGTGGGACCCCACGTATTTTTATCTGTCATATCATTCTGTCTGGACATAACTAAACTAACCAATAATTTAGACATAGATAGTGAATGGTGATATGTAGTACACCATCATCCTTTGTTTATCTATATATATACATAGAGACAGATCCATTTTAGATTTTTAAGAAACAATTTAGAGAAACGAGCAAACGAAAATTTGATGGTCCATTACAAATCAAATCGTTATTGGTTAGGTTTGGATTTGGTGGAAATTATGGAAAGGAAAAGAAATGTGACCAAAATTAAATACCATCAATTTCGAAGCATTATTGCTCTTTTGTTGAAATGTTGGAATTCATTATATATGGTAGCAAATTTTTGTGGTTGGAGTTACTCCAAACCCCATTTGTGAGGCAGTATTTTTGCATCTTTAGATATGAACATGATGAAGCATGTCACATTTGACTTAAGATTTAAGGGAACCTCTATGGTAGGAATAGACTTTTTTATCTTACTGTTGTGACACTACCTTATTTTATATACATGTATAATTTATGATTCAATTTTTTATATAACAATGTTTATTGTAATTATGGCAAATCTCAAGTTTTTTTTTTAATTTGGATAGTTTAGTGTGGGAAAACATAAATTTTATAACATTCAAATCAATTTGTTTTGGATAGTATCGAATTGGTACAATAAAAAAAACTTAAAACATTATTTTCGATATTAAATTAAGAGTTTTTTTTAGCAAAATACCTATTTTTTAAAAATATTTTACATTCTAGCCTAGTTTTAATAATTCTTTGCAAAATAACATCTCATAATTTAGACAGATGATCGAAAAATTTAAACAATCAATCGAAAAATTTAAACAATTAATCGAATTTTAGACTGATATCATATTGTAAAAAAATATCAAAAATAGGTTAGAGTATAAAATCACTTAAAAAAAAGTTTATTTTCACTAATTTTTCTTAAATTAATCTCTTATTAAATAATTAAACCAAATCAGAAAATCTCTTAGAGTTGGAGGCCTTCTTTTATACCTTAGGCAATTGTTATATACATCCATAATATTTGGTTTGATTAAGTAATATTGTATGCAATATCATGTCAAAGGTTTTTTTTTTTTTTTTTAAATGTGAATAATAAGAGGTTGTCCGCCAGCGCATGATATTTTTTCTTTATCTTTCTTTTCATAAAGTCATAAATAGGGACTTCTATTTTTTCTGTGTGAAAAAATGTTATCAATTGAAACGTCACTATCAGCATAAATCAATGTAATTGATATCATAATAATCTTTCAGAAAGTAGATAAGATAGGGATTCTAGTATTTCCTCCTTTTTCAACAATTTTTATTTTTATTTATTTCCCCAAAACAAGTTTCATAACATTAATTGGCAGTGCTTGTACAAATAGAAACGGTATCATACTAAATCTAATTCATGCTATTTAAGACTTTTGCAATATTTTTTTTAATCCCAATTTAATTAAAAAAAATTAAAAACAAGTTAGACACTACACAATAATATAATAAATTTTACATAATTAAATAGTTAAATCACATGTTCGCCCTTAATATTGGTCTAATATTATACTTTATCCCAAAATAATTGACTGGTAGGTTTTGCATGTTAGACAAAATATTCAATACCGACTGATATTTTAAAAATCATCTAATTATATTTGAGAATTTGTAATTTTTAATAATTTATAAAAAAATTAAAAATTATGAGCATGTTCGGTAACATATTTTTAAACAGTTTTATTATTAAGTAATTGAAAAATTGAAAACAAAATAAAAAAATATGTTTGGTAATCTAATTTCACTTTTTATTTTTTAAAACTTTAATTAAAATTTATTAATTTTTAAAAATAAGATTTTCTCACTTTTAATTTTTTTTAAAACTTATTTTCATTTCTTCTTCCTCTTTCTTCTTCCCTTTTCTTCTTCTTGCAGCCCCACACGATCCAAGACCTTTTTCTCAAGCATCAATATTTTCTTAGTTCCTTCCAAACTTTGTTCACGCCACTATTTCATTTTCTCTTATTTCTTCGATCTCTTTCATCATCTCTCTCCCTCATATGGTATTTTTTTCCCTCTCAATCTCTTTTCTCATCATGGATTCTCTCAAATGCTGGATATGCATTAGAAAATGTTATTGGATCTATGAAGGAATGGTGGTTATTGAAAAACTTCTTTAGTTTTCTAAGAACAATATGAATGAATCAAACAATTCCATAATAAAAAAAACACAAGGAAAGTAAACAGCACACAAGGATTTTTACAATGTTCACTGAATAAATCAACTACTCTTTGGGTCACAAAATCCAGGGTAAAAACTTTTACTATATCAAATCTTTTTATTTACAAATTGCAATCTCAAATACTAATTTGCTGAAGAACAAACGAAACATATAGAAAGAATTACATTCACCCACTATTGAGTCTCCCACTCAATTTTCTTTCTTCTAGATCCCTTAGAAGTAATGTTGAAATCCCTTCAACACTTTTTCTGAAATCCCTTAAGAACTCTTTGAACAAATCCCTTTGTTCTTCTACTTCAAGTATTTCGAACTCAACTTCAAGAATGAAGTTTCAAACCCTAATGAAAACCTGCAACCAAAAACAAGAGAGTCGAATCAAGAAGACAACAACAAAAACTCTCTGCAAAAATAAGTTCGTAAGTTTTAACATCCAAGTCCCAAAAAGGCATGTATATATGTTTAGCTAACTAATCCTAATAGAACACTTAACAACCACTTGACTAGAATTAGTTAAAGCTAACTGAAAACTTATCTTCTGTGGCAAGTGAAATCGTTGAGATCACCAGATGCAACAAATTCACAATACAAATGCATCAGGGATCATGATTTGTTATTCAGAATAATACCTGCACAAAACATGGTTATTACAATTATGATCAATGAACAAAACAAAACAGACCAACAACAATTATTACCTGAACTAAAAAAAAAAAAAAAAAGGAACAATATCAAGTGGAAAACACAATTGTTCAATAACACAAACCAAACTAAAACAAAACAAAACATAATATAAAGCAAGCCAACAAAAGTCATGAAAACATCAAAAGATATGAGAAGCCTAATAATTCAGTGATCATAATCAAGGAACTACTTTCTTGAGGTGAGGTCTGTTCTTCATTGAATGCCTTGGTGGAGTTTTAGATGAAATATGAGACGATATAGATTCCTCCCCCTGAATTGGAGACTCCCCTTGGATATCAGGATTTGTCGAACCAATTATATCTCCTGGTAGGACAAAGCTCCCCCTCAACTGCAGGCACTGCAGAGACTGTATTCTCCATTGGAGCTATAACTTCATTCTGAATTGTAGATGCTACTTTGAGCATAGCAGCTTGGGATGACTCTTTATTTCTAAAGACAACACGAAGAGATGACATATTAGATTTGGAGGTGCCATGACCACCAGATGGAGAAGAGCTCCGCTTCGAAGACTGACCCGGAGACCCATCAAACTCGACCCCAAAATCAAGTGGTTGAGACGAAATAGTAGGAGGTAACCTAGATGGAACATATTTTGATAGAGATGGACTAGTTGAAGCCGCCATTAATACTACACCCGACCTTTTGATTTCTAGGGTTTTGCTGCAAAAAGAAACAAAGCTTATAGTGCTCTTATAAAATGTAATTGTAAGTGATATAAGCTCTCTCTTATGGAAGTATGTGACACAAAACAAAACAGCCAAACAAGGCCCTTACTTAAAAAAATATCCAATGAACACGGTATAACAAACAAAACAAATAATTATCAGATTTTTTTTAAAATTTAAAAGTTGGTTAAAACAATCATGTTTTTAAAAATACATGAAACCACATACAATAAAAAAATGATATTATTCACTAAAAAAAATGCACACTAACCTCATGTTCACAACATATAGGATAAAAATGAACCTCTGTTCAAAATAAAATCAATAGCCAAAATTGTAAGAATATGTTGTGATTCATAAGATCTCATAAAGCAAAACTCTTAAAATGGGGAAGTGAACAAAACATCACCTATATTTTCAACAAGAGTTTTGAGCCTAAATTTACCTTATGTGGGTGCACTTGACCTCATGTGAGCCAAAGTTATAGCTCACTCAATCCTATTTTTTTTGTTATTTTTTTTAATGTAAAAACTCTCTTTTTTGAATGATCTACTTATAGTGAGTTTTACAAAGAAACCATCTATGAATTTCACTCATCTCTAGAGATGTAGCCATCTCCCTTAGTCAAGACACTAAGAAGAATGAGCAAACTTCTCAAAGCATAAATTTCCAAAAGGGTAGCTCTTCCCATTGCATCCAAAGATGGTAGCCTTTTTAGATGAGACAAATAAATGCTCAAATCAATCTTGGAAAAATGGGAGATGACAAGTACCTTTCAAGTTAAGATGATGAAATGACAAGCAAAAGTTGAACCACAACACAAACAAACAAAAATTAGATAAGGAGTTGCCAAAAAAGTGAACAGATGCAACAAAAGAGAAGTCAGATGGCTAAGAGACCAACGTTGTTTCTTAAGTGAACATAAGTGTCATCATTCAATGATTTTGTGAAAAGATTAACTAATTGTGCACATAAACATGTGAAATAGTGAGCATTTTTTATTGAACTAAACTTCTAATGCAATGATGTCTGATGTCTATATGTTTATGTCTAGAGTGCTGAACAAATTTTTTTGAAATGTTAATGGCACTTGTGATGTCACAATATAGTGTTAAACACTCTTGTGGTTAAACATAATCAGTTAACATCTTATTAAGCCAAATAAGCTGAGTGCAACAACTACCAAGTGCTATATATCCATCTTCAGTTGTGGACAAAGAGATCAAATTTTGTTTTTTACTCAACTAGCTAACAAGATTGTTACCTACCTAAAAAAACCCACCAGATGTGTTTTTACGATCATCCAAACTCCCAGACCAATCAGAGTCACTAAAACCCATTAATGAAAGAGTAGTATCACTAGCATACCATAGACCAAACTCCACGGTTCTAGATAGGTATTTGAAGATTTTTTTAAACATCCATCTAGTGGGATTGTTTGGGATTTGATTGATATCGAGCACAGAGACCCACACTAAAACAAAGGTCAGGATGACTGGCTGTAAGATACAACAGGCTGCCTATCCTACCCCTAAACATTGTAGGATCTACAGATTCTTCAGACTCATCTTTGGTGATTTTGGTAGTAGTGCCTATTTGACAAGGTCCACACAATCTGTCACTGGACACTTTGAAATCTAGAATGCCTCTTACAGCTCCTAGTTTAATAATATTCCTTAGATCTCTATAATTGAGGTGGCTAAGGAGATAATGCCACAAATCAGGTTTGTCAAGGAAGGTACGATGACACATAACATTATTGCTGAGAGTATAACAATTATTAAAAGGCATGTTTCCTGTCAGAATTGAACACCCGTTAGATGAAACTAAACATTGAGTTTTAGCAAAGCTTACAATGTAGCTAGTATCATACAGTTGACTGATACTCAAAAGATTGGCCTTTAGACCTTTGACATACAAGACACCCGTGAGAGGTGGGAGCCCTGCAAGAACATCTCGCCTTTGCCAAAAATAATACCCTTATTACCATTGCCAAATGTAACAAGTCCTTCCTGAGACTCTTCGAAATTTAACAAGAGAGATTTTTTTTCCAGCCATATGTTTAGAGCAGCCACTATCAAAATACCATTGGTAATTCTTGAACGTTGAAAACGAGGTATGAATGATAAGAACACAATTTTCGGTGGGTTTAGGTTTAGGTCTCCATTGACCATGAGGAGGCTGGCCATAGTTTCTAGAGGGTTGAATCAGGTTGCCACCCCATTGAATCATTACTATTAAGGAGTGCTAAATTTTGTAACACCTTGGTCGTATATGGTCACGCTTGTGGAAAAAATGACATTTCTGAACAAATCTCGAGCTTTGAGGTTGTGGTACTAACACGGCGGTTTCTCGGAGAGAAGAAACTTTGGTTGAAATGGTGGACTCTTTGGAGATCATGATGAAATCTGCAGATGAGCCATAGTCATCAGTAATTTTTCTTACAACAGCATAGATAAATGGTAACTTTGGTACTGATGAAGATGATAATGGCTCATCTATAGTTAGATCCTTTCCCTTTTTATATAGCATTTTGTAACCAAGAGTAGTTCTGTCACCATATGGCTCTTGAGTATGGAGAGATTGATTAATCACCACTATCCCAGGTGGAATGAACTAAAGAGCTTGTCTGGCACGAACTAGATCAAATTCTAGCTTGTAGATCAATTCATCATTTTCTTCAAGTTTCATAGTGAGTTCTTTGACAGTGCCCTCCATCTGAGAATTTGTGTCATTCAAATCTTTAAACTTCTTGGCCATAGATGCCCATTGTCTAAACATCTGCTCATATGCAATTTGCTTGTCCACACTATCAGAATCTGAATCAACAGAATCTGCATCCTCCTTAGATGAGTCGAATGGGTACTTTTTGCAAGGAACGCCACCATTTGCTTTTCTTGATCGGAACAATCACTACCACTTTCATCTTTATCTTCATCACTATCGCTCCATGTAACTGCTAGTGCCTTTTTCTTCTTCAGTGTGTTTGCACATTCAACTTGTATATGGCCCAAACCATCACATTCATGACATTAAATACCTCTATTCTTCTTATCTAGTGACTATGTTGGCTTATTAGTGGCAAGGTTGAAATTCTTGAAGGAATTTTATTTACCTCCATAGTTTTTCTTTTTGAAAGTCTTTTTCAAAAACTTAGTTCTTTGTCAATAAGGTAAATGTATCATCAACTAGACATTCATATAGGTTTGCAGTTTTATCTTGCAATTCTTTGTGAACAAAAGCAAGACTATTGCTAGGCTTTTCATTCTCATTTTCTGACTGCTTCTTGTCTTTAATCCATCTTTTCAAAGTCAGCTCAAAATTATGCAAAGATCCAATTAATTCATCAAGATCTAGGTCTTCTATTTCATGTACTTCCTCAATTGATGTGACTTTGGCCTTGAACCTTCTTGGAAGAACTCCAAGAACTTTGAAAACAAGCTTGGCATTAAAATAAGTCTCACCTAGGGCATAAGACTCATTGGATATGTCACACAATTTTGCATGGAATTCAGCAATAGATTCATCCTCCTCCATCGTCAGATTCTTGAAGGCCTTATCAAGAAAGCGAAATATTGGAATTTTTGACAGCATCAGTACCCTCATTCTTGACTTTAGATTTTTCCCAAGCTTCTTTAGCGATCTCACAATTGGCAATGACCGTGAGCTGATTAGTGGAGACTACATTAAAGAGAACATGTAAGGCCTTTGAATTGAAATTAGCCTTTTCGATTTCGGTAGTGGTCAAGTCCTTCATGGCTTTGGCTTTTTCGACATCACCTTCCTTGACAGTGAGAGGTTTCCATCCATCGGAAACATCCATCCACACATGCTTATCTAATGCTCTGAGAAATGCTCTCATTTGCGTCTTCCAATAGGGGTAATTGGCTCCTTCCAGCATATGAGGTCTTGTGGTAGGTCCACCTTCCTTAAATGTCTCCATGATCAACACAAACAAAAAAAATACTCCCAGAGATGAAACTCATAGAGTTTTAGTTGTAACAAGAAAGTAAAAACAAAAAAATAACAAACAGATGGAGAACAAGAACGTAATCACATAGACAAAATAAAGCAACTAACAACGAAAACACCCTACGAATCATAATTTCAAACGAAATAGGGTTCTGATACCAATTTGAAAAGTTAATTTAGTTGTCTAAGAACAATATGAATGAGCCAAACAATTAAATAATCAAAAAACACAAGGAAAGTAAAGAACACACGAATTTTTACAAGGTTCACTGAATAAATCAGTTATTCCTTGGGTCACAAAGACCAGGGTAAAAACTTTCACTATATCAAATCCTTTTCTTAACAAATTGCAATCTCAAATACTAATTTGCTGAAGAACAAATGAAACATATAGAAAGAATTACATTCGTCCACTATTGAGTCTCTCACTCAATCTTCTTTCTTCTAAATCCCTTAGAAGTAATGATGCAATCCCTTCAACACTTTTTCTGAAATCCCTTAACAACTCTTTGAACAAATCCCTTTGTTCTTCTACTTCAAGTATTTCGAACTCAGCTTCAAACCCTAATGAAATCCTACAGCCAAAAACAAGAGAGTCGATCCAAGAAGACAACAACAAAAACTCTCTGCAAAAATAAGTTCGTAAGTTTTAACGTCCAAGTCCCAAAAAGACCTATATATATGTCCTGCTAACTAATCCTAACAGAACACTTAACAACCACTTAACCAGAACTAGTTAAAGCTAACTAAAAACTTATCCTATGTGGCAAGTGAAAATGTTGAGATCCCTAGATGCAACAAACCCACAATACAGATGCATCTAGGATCATGATTTTCCATTCATAAAATACTTGCACAAAACATGGTTATTATAGTTAAGAGGTTGGATCTTTTCTATTGTTAATGTATGAATATATTTCAAAAAAAATTTAGGATTAGGGTTTGTGGTTTGTTATTGTTTGTTTGATCATTGTCTCTTGTTTCTATGATACTGAGTTATTCTCTAGTTGTTGCATGATTATCTTTTCTCATTTTATTATGGTTCTCTAATTGTTGAATCTCATTGTCAAAATTGAGACCTAACCATGTATTGTATTTGTTTGTGATGTATTTAATAAAATGTTAGAGAGGGCTTCCTTCTTATTTTGACCTTTTGTAACTTTCTGTTTCCATTCTGAGCATTTGAACAAATGAGACTTTAGATTTTACTTTATGAGAATGAATTGAAATATTAATTAGCTTTCGATTCATACACTAGCTTTGTAGCGCCCTGGATAGCCAAGACCGCTATACTGTGTACTTTTAAAGGTGCAAGACTTGTTAGTCAAGTCATTAATTTAAAAACGTGCCACTAACATGTATGAGCTAGGGTTAAAAAGGTTTTTGTCTCAAAAGTTTCATTTTATATAATTAAACAGTTATATACATGGGATCCCAAAAGAGACAGAGTCTAAAAGTTGGATTATAGACTTCCAAAATAACACAAACAAATGTTAGCCATACTAAGGCAAAATGGACAATCTTTGGGTCTCGCGTCCCTACCTAAACCTCAACCGTGGCGGCTGAGCAACTGGCCATGTACATTCCGCCCGCAGATGTAATGCCCCGAATTTCCTAATAAGGGTTAGGACCTTAATTAGGAGGCCGGGAGGGCTAAATTGATTTATTATGATATTAAATGATTATAGGCATGTTAATGTGAATTATATTATTATATGATTGTAAACGCATGCATATGGGTTCATTTTTAATTATAAGGGCATTTTGGTAATTTGGCCCGTTGAGGGCGTGATTGTGTATTTTCATGCATGTGGGTGAATTATAAATAATACCACATTATATGTGGATTGGTTCAAGCCATTCGGCATGAGATGATCATGGAATGCAAGTTTTCGGTCTAGTCATAACGGGATTAAGTTTGGGGCTTGGAGTGAGTCTCGGGGTAATTTGGTAATTAGAACGTTGCGGGGAATTGGAGGGTAACGGGATATGAATTATTGGTGTTTGAGAATATTGAGAATAACGGGAATTGGAGGGTGTTAATTATAATTAACAAGACAGGCGGGAAATGACGATTTTACCCTTGGGAGTCTTTAGAAGCCTTTATTTGACCTAGGGGCAAAATGGTCTTTTCACCCCTAAGATTTATATCAGCCTTTGAGTTTAGAAGGCTGTGGAATTATTGAAAACAGAGCATCCTCATCTTCATTTCTTCTCTCCTTCCCGTACACCATTTCTCCTCCTTCTTCCTTTCAATTTTTGAGAGCCAATTTGAGGTAGCAAGCTAGGAGATCAAAAGTGGGAGCTTAGGACTTTGGTTCAATCATTGAAGGGGATCTAAATCAAGCTTGAGGTAAGGAAATTCAGCCATGAAAATCTTATATACCCTGTTTTTCTATTAAGTTTTCAGTTGAGGATTTTGATGTGTTAGTTGAGAATTAATGGAAGTTCTTGAGTTTGGTTGCTTGGGTTTTGATGAGGGTGTGATGTAGATGAGGCTTGGGTGTTGAATTTGATGTTTTGATGATGTTTGGGATTGGTTTGGAGGTTTGTTTTTCAAGGGAAATCGCAGGGGAGAAGACCAGAAAAGTTTCTGGTCTGCTGATGGCGCCCCAGCGCCATTCCTAGCGCCCCAGCGCCATTCCTAGCGCCCCAGCGCTAGGTAGGGCTGATTCTGGAGCTCTCTGACTTTGGGGCAGCGCCCCAGCGCTAGTGTATTTTCCAACAAGCTTATTTTAGGGCTCGGGAGGACTTTTAAGGCTCGGGGGTTGGTTCCTTTACCCCGTTTGGGTAGATTAAGAGTCCCGAGAGTGTGGGATGGATCCCGGAAGTGAGGTTTTAGATTGTAAACCTTTTTATGATTTATTTTATTGATGGGATTCCATATTTGGTTATGACTAGGTGACCACTAAAGGATAAAAGGATTGATCGTTCTCAAGGGTTGTTCTTTTACTAGTTCTTGCTCGAACCTGAGGTAAGAAAACTACACCCTGTGTATGTGTGACATGCATGGTTATTATTGATGCATGTTGGATTATTAAATGTGGCATGCATGATTATTGTTGAGGCATGTCAAGTGGTTAAATATGATGCATGTGATGCATGAGAAACATGTGATTAGGACATGCTTTGTATACTGAGTATGATATTGTTCAGAGCTTGAGCCTCTGTGTTTATGCATGATCCTAATTGTGCTAGTATTTGTTAAGTAAGCATGCTGAATGCCTTGTATTCGGATATTGGATATGTGATATATGTTTGGTGGCATTGCTTACTTGTATATGTACTGACTAGTTAGGGATACTGACCTAAGAGTCGGAAATGGCATAGCGTCATGAACGCCGAGCCAAATGAAGATTAGATCTAATCGATATCAACGTTGAATGACTCATATGGGGTATTAATGTTGGATCGACCTGAAGGTCGATGAAAATTATAAGCACTTGTCAAGTCTTTGACTAGTTATTCAGAGCCAGGGCCTAAGGCCTCGGTGACTGCTTGTCACGTGGCTAGGGAACAGAGTTCCATAGTTATGACTCTAGGGTCAGGAGGAAGGTTATGTTGATGACTAATCATCATGCACCTATCCTGTTTAAACTAGTGAAAGGTTCACTTATCTGTTAAGCCGGAAAGGCTAAGGTGACCTACACGTCACATGGGTAGGAGGGTATGGGACCTTCGAGAATGACTTATTAGTCATCTACCTCAGAGAGACTTATTAGTCATCTACCTCAGAGCGAGAGACTTATTAGTCATCTACTCAGAGCGCAGGACCTCACAAACATGTATTTGTATCTGCTTGCATGCATGAGTAGGGTTATTACTGCTAGGCATGCCTATAATGATTTAGCAACATGTTATTACTTGTTCATGAGCATATTAAGTTTTCTTGCTGGGCTTCGGCTCACGGGTGCTATGTGGTGCAGGTAAAGGCAAAAGAAAGCTGGACCATCCTTAAGTTGGAGAGCCTAGGTGATGATGTGTACATATCCAGCTGCTCGACCACCACGGCCAAGGTTTGAAGAGGAACTTGGGTTTAACCCTGTTTTGCCGCTTAGATCGGCCTGTTGTAAATATTTTCTTGTAGTAGACTCTGAGATTATATTTTGGGATCCCAATGTATATATTAAACGTTCTAATGAAATGTTATATCTTAACCAAAATTTTTAATCCCTAAACTGCTAATTATACTTAGTTACACGATTTTGGCCAAATGACTCGATTAGCGAGTTTAGCACTGTTTCCAAGGCACACCGTAACAGTCCCTGGAGTTAGGGCGTTACAACTTGGTATCAGAGCGAGCCAAGGTTTATGGTTCCCGAAGACAAGCTGGGCATGTACACTCATCACTGAAGATAGCTTCAGTCAGGGAATGGTAACTATTTTTGTAGTTATGTGCTTAATCTGCTTAAATAGAATGTAAATGCTTTACCTGCACATTGTACTAGGGAGCATGAGATTTTGATAGAGCATGACTCTTGACTATATGATTATATGCTCCGTGATTATGTATATGATTGTGATCATATGATTACCTGCTCCATGAATATATAATTGTGATATTTGCATGCTGGAGTTGGAGGCATGGTTTGAATATTGGAAGAGCAGGGATTATAGTTGATGTATGAATGCTATGGGCATGTGTTTAGCACTGAAATTGGTTGTGATTGTGGTGTGGTAAGATTTATCCCGTGGGGAAAGTTCTTGATATGCTCATCATGATTAATGGGTCAAGTTATTGACTGCAGATTCAATCAGCAGGTTTATAGCCAAGGCAGATAATGAGGCCAGGTGGTGGTTATGCAGAGGCTGAGAATTTTAGCTAGGGTATCAGTTCTTCATCTGCTCCTATGAATTTTCAGCAGATGATCAGAGATTTGCAATCAAGATTGCAAAAGCATGAGGAAGAGATTAGGTGTCTGAAGCAACAACGGAATCAGTTGGGGGCACCTCTTCCTTTGTTATGCCAGGAGTGGCATTAGCTTTGGCTCAGCCTAGGGTTGAGAGTAGATGGGAATTTATCTGTGGAACTTTCCAAGAGTATTACCCTCCAGTCTTTGAGGGAGGCCTAGATCCAGTCGGAGCTGAACAATGGATAGGCATGATCAGTTCCATTCTAGATAGTATGGGGCTGGTAGGTCACGATAGGGTGATCTGTGCGACTTATGTATTGCGGGATGATGCCTGAACGTGGTGGGAGGTAGTATCCCAGACACGAGACACAGCTGTGATGGATTGGAAGGAATTCAGGCAGCTGTTCAATGAAAAATATTATTGTAATGCAGCTAAGACTGCTAAGATGAATGAGTTTCTGAATCTCGTTCAGGGAAAGGCATCAGTAACCGAGTATGTTAGCAGATTTGATGGGTTGGCCAAGTTTTCTTTAGACATGGTACCCACAAATATGGCTCGGAAGGAAAAGTTTGTTCAGGGATTGAATCATGGAATAGCTCAGGGCATTAGAGTTGCCCCAGTGCATGAAGTCTCTACCTATGCTCAGGTGGTAGAAAATGCTCTTGCTGTTGAGAGCATAAGAGATGGGAAGAGGAGTGCTAGGGAGCACGGAGCTCAGATAGTGGTATCTCCACTTGTTGGAGCAAGTAAGAATGAAAGCTGGAAGATTTATCCAATATGTGTTCGGTGCAAAAGGCGCCATTTGAGAGGGTGTTGACCAAAGACATGTTTCTCATGCGGAATGGTTGGACATATAAAAAGGGATTGCCCAAGTCGAGGGACAGAGGATGAGAAAAATGGGATAGATAACTCGATTCCAACTCGAGTGTTTATTCCGAGGCAGTCAGAGTCTGAGACTGAGACTAGTTCCTTAGGTGTGGCAGGTTAGTTTTTAGTTCTGATTGTTAAGTTATGCTGATTGGTTTTGGTGCTATGCTGTTCCTTTATTTGTAGCATATAGAGAGGCATAGAGTTGCTATGCAGATCACATGGTTATGTTGTGATGGGAAGATGGTACTGTATCAGTAATCCAAGGAATGAGTTGAATTGCGATGAAAAAGGATTTATCAGTGATTTGATAAAGCCAGTTATGACTAGCTTTAGTTTGATCCAGGGTATGGATTGGCTACGTAGTTATGGGGTAATTTTAAATGGCAAGGAAAGTATAGTAACTCTTGGGTTTGAGAGTGGGAAGCTTTGTAGTAGTTGACAATGTGTGTGGGTTCTGTATGCTTATGATATCTGTAGTGAGAGCTAGAGTTTTGTTGCAGGGAGGTGCATGGAACTCTTAGCTAGTGTGGTGGATATCACTTAGATCGTGCTAGAGAGATCAGGACAGACTGGATTAGTTTGTGAGTTCAGGATGTGTTTCCAGGGGGCTTGCCAGGGTTTCTTTTATATGAAAGGAGACTAGGATGGTGATGGGATCAGTGCCAGGGATGGAACCAGATGTAATCACTATTTTGAATGGCTCAACGGAGTTGTAAGAATTAAAGGTTTAGTTATTGAGTAAGATGAAATTCTCTAAGGTGAATCTTGGATCTGGTTAGGACCAGTTAGGGATCAGAGATGAAGTTATTGTAATGCCCCAAATTTCCTAATAGGGTTTAGGACCTTGATTAGGAGGCCGGGAGGGCCATAATTGATTTGTTATAAGTATTTAATGAATATATGCACGTTTATGTGAATTATATTATTGTACGATGGTAGATGCATGCATATGGGCGTATTTATAATGATAAGGGCATTTTGGTAATTTGGCCTGCTGAGGGCATATTTGAAAATTGGGTGCATATTGTAATATGTGAATGAGATTTCATTATTATGGAGATATATTCGAGCTATTCGACATGAGACGGTCATATATTATGGATTAGCGGTTTTGTCATAACGGGGTCAATTTTGGGATAATAGAAATGTTTATTTGGTGATAGATTGGGAATATTTGAGATCAGGGTGAAATTCTAGAAGTTTTGACTATAGTGTCCCCGGGGGTGTTTTCGGGACCCCGGGCACTAGGTTCTATTTGAGGTTACTTAAGCTTGAAGTAGCTTGTCAGATAAGAACGTACGTTAGAAAACCTTTCGTTCTCTCTCTGACGGTCCGTTTTACTGTTTGAGCATTTTTGAGGAAATCTTGAGTTCTAGGAGTCGGAATCAAGCGAGGGTCGAGGCATAGCGATCCTAGGAAAGATTAGGAGCTTCTTAACCGAAGTATTTGACGGAAAAAAACCCAATCAAAGGTAATCTAATTTTTAAGTTTTAAGTTTTTAAAGTTTCTAAGCTTAGAATTGGACTTTGTTAATTGTTGAGTTTTTGGTCGGTTTGAACTTTGGGTTTTGAGGGTTTTGGAGTATTGGGAAGCTTGGGAACTTTGATTTGATGATTGGGGAATGTTTGGGTATGTTTTTGGAGGATTTGGAGTGCTTGAAACACGTTTGGGAATGGCCCAGGGTTGGGGGCCGCGGCCCTGTTCTTGTGCGCCGCGACCCTAGTTCGATGAAGCAGGTGTCAGGGAACTGGCCTTGCTGGGCGCCGCGACCCTTGATAGAGGGTGCCGCGGCCCTTGCTTCAGAGAACCCTGGGGGCCGCAGCCCAAGGTGCTAGGGCCGCAGCCCTTGCCCTGTTTTCACCCCGTTTGCTCGTTTTGACCCCGGGAACTTAGCTATGGGCCTCGGGAGTGTCCCTACTACTTGGGTTAGTTTGGATTGATCTCTTGGGGGCTAGATATTGGTGTGGAAACCTTTGATTATCATGTTATTGATGGTGTTCCATAATTGGCTATGATTAGGTGCCGCTAAGGGCTTAAAGGTTGATCGTTCTCAAGGGTCGTTCTTATATTGGTTCTAGCTCGAATCTGAGGTAAGAAAACTGCACCCTGTGTGTATGTGACATGCATGGCTATTATGGATGCATGTTGGTTGATTATTGAGCATGACATGCATGGCTATTATGATGCATGTTGGTTGGCTATTGAGTATGACATGCATGGCTATGATTGCTGCATGTTGGATGTTTAAATGTAAACATTGATAGCATAATGAATGCTTGGCAAGCTTTCCCATTTGCATATGATTATTAATGAGGCATGCTGGATGACTAAGTGTGATGCATGTGATGTACGAGAAACATGTGAATAGGGCATGCCATGAATGATGAATATGAGATTGGCTAGAGCTTGAGTCTCTGAGTTTGTGCATGATCATGATTATGCTGGCAACTGTTTAGTAAGCATGCTGAATGCCCTATTCTTGGATAATTGGCATATGATATATATTGGTAGCATTGCTTACCTGTGCATGGTACTGACTAATTAGTCAGATTTGGCAAAGGTGCTAGTATCAACTGTGAAGCTGTGACTCATTAGTCAGGTTCGGCAGTGGTACTGGGCACTGATCACGTTGCACTGACTCATCAATTAGAATTGGAAAAGGTGTTAGTATCAGCTGTGAAGCTGTGATTCATTAGTCAGGTTCAGCAGTGGTACTGGGCACTGGTCACGTTGCACTGACTCATCAGTCAGAATTGGCAAAGGTGTTAGTGTTAACTGTGAAGCTGAGACTTATTAGTCAGGTTCGGCAGTGATACTGGACACTGGTCACGTAGCGCTGACTCATTAGTCAGAACGGCCTTAGCGTGTATCACGCAAGCCAACGGAGATTAGATCTAATCGACCATCGGCATTGAATGACTCAAAGAGTATTAATGCCAGACCGACTGTGAGGGTCGATGAATGAAATAAGAACTTGGAGGCTAGTGCCTTACCTAGCAGCCACTCTCCCTCTTGAATTATGTGATGTTCACTCATTGGTTTGAAAATTTTACGCTCAGTATGGTTATAATGATAATCATATGATAATGATTATGAAAAGTATTATGTTTTCTTGCTGGGCTTCGGCTCACGGGTGCTATGTGGTGCAGGTAAAGGCAAGAGGAAGCTAGACCATCCTTGAGTTGGAGAGCTTAGGTGATGACGTATACATATGCAGCTGCTCGTCCGTCACGGCCGAGGTTTAAAGTGAAACTAGGGTTGAACCCTGTTTTGCCGCTTAGAACGGCCTGTTGTAAATATTTTGTATAATAAACTCTGAAATTTATGTTTTTGGGATCCCAATGTATATATTAAACGTTCTAGTGAAACGTTACACCCTAACCAAAATGTTTAATCCCTAAACCGCTAATCATACTTAGTTGCACGATTTTGGCCAAATGACTCGATTAGCGAGTTTAGCACTGTTTACAAGGCACACCGTAACGGTCCCAGGAGTTGGGGGCGTTACAGTTATATATATATAAAAAAAAAGAGATCGTGTTTGTATTAGATAAGAGCACTGAGAGTGCTGAGTATGATTTGGGGGAAAATCGCTTAATGCCAAGTGTTTATGAATCAGATGAATAGAGCATTCAAAGGATTATTTGAATGGGATCTGTGATCGTCCTGAACGATGGTATTGTGGTATTTTCTCTGCTGAGATTTTCCAAGGTCAAGGAACACCTTAGGGGCAGGAGTTTCCTTGGGCGGTAAAGATATTTCAGGTGCCTTGGGAAATAGTTCTGAGTCTTCTTGTAGATTAGAACCAGTTAGTAGGTCGTTATGACATCTTAGTGACAGAGAAAAATAATTGCCTAAGCAATATGTTGGTTAAAGGATCTGACCAGAACTAGAGTAGAGTTTCTGGTGGGCCAGGTGGCCAGTTTATTGTTTGAGATTATTATCTCAGGGAAGATAAAAAAGAAAAAGAAAAAAACAACTAAATGAACCACAGATAGGAAAAATTGAATGGAAAGCTTTAGTTGGATTAGCTAAGAGTTGTGTAGTGTCAAATATGAATTTATTGTGGTATAAGGGTCGAATTTGGAATCCGATGGACATTGAGATTAACTGGGAGATTTTGGATGAATCTTGTGTTATTCTTCTACTCTTTTCATTCAGGCATCATGAGAATGTAACAGGATATGAAAGCTTTATAGTGGTGGCCTGAGTTGAAGAGGGATGTAATGGGATGCGTGGTAAAGTTCTTAACCTGTTAGCAAGTCAAGACAGAGTTTCAGGAATCAACAAGACCATTACAGCCTTTGAGTATTTCATAATGGGGATAAGAGAGCATCGCGATGAGGCTCGAGGTGGGATTTCCAGGTTAGTGGATCAGCGTGAGTTGGCATTGGGTCATTGTGGACCAGTTTATCCAAGTGAGTTCACTTTTATCGGTAAGGATAAGTAAATAGTACGGCTGATCAGTACTCAAATCCGTATGTAAAAGGAATAGAGCGCCTTCATGAAACACAAGGTCTATCTTATAAGATGAAGACTCTACTACGACTTCCAGGTTTTGGAAGGGTTAAGAAGGCGATGAGAATATAGATGGAATTCAGTACAGTTTATTACTCTCAGACTGATGGTAAATTAGAGAGAGAGGGTTATCCAATTATTATTGGAAGAACATCTTATAAGATGAATGAGTTAGTATATATCTGGATCCTGAGGTGGTTCAGGGGACTATTGAGATTATTAAAGAGTGGAGCTTGGATGCTCACTTCTCAGAATAAATTGAAAAGTTTGCTGAATTGAAAAATAGAAACGTGGAATTCCAGGTAGAAGAATATATCTTCTATAAAGTATCGCCATGGAAAGGGGAGAGGAGTTAGGGCAAGCTAAGCCCTAGATTATCTCGACAGTTGAATCATGCATAGGTCTGATTAGGTTGACTTTGGATCAGCCTTACTTTTGGCACTGTCAGTTGTAAACAGTGTGTTATGTACTTCCATGCAGTGGACATGGGTTAAAGGAACTCATAGGTTGAGTAATAGGAATCTGAATGTTAAGGTTAAGTATTCCGGTAAGGAATAGCATTTCAAACTGTAACAGAAGTAGCAAGGTTCTGAGAAACAAAGTGTACCTTGGGATAAGGTATGTGGCAGAAACAGTGAGGTCAAGAGAATGACCTAGGAATCTGGGATCAGTTGTGCGGAATTCTTATTCCGAGCTGTATAGATAAATTTCAAGGATGAAATTTCTGTAAGGAGGAGATAGTTGTAATGCCCCGAATTTCCTAATAAGGGTTAGGACCTTGATTAAGAGGCCGGGAGGCCCATAATTGATTTATTATAATATTAAATGATTATATGCATGTTAATGTGAATTATATTATTATATGATGGTAAACGCATGCATATGGGTTCATTTTTAATTATAAGGGCATTTTGGTAATTTGGCCCGTTGAGGGCGTGATTGTGTATTTTCATGCATGTGGGTGAATTATAAATGATACCACATTATATGTGGATTGGTTTGATCCATTCGGCATGAGACGATCATGGAATGCAAGTTTTCGGTCTAGTCATAACGGGATTAAGTTCGGGGCTCGGAGTGAGTCTCGGGGTAATTTGGTAATTAGAACATTGCCGGGAATTGGAGCGTAACGGGATATGAATTATTGGTGTTTGAGAATATTGAGAATAACAGGAATTGGAGGGTGTTAATTATAATTAACGAGACAGGCAAGAAATGACGATTTTACCCTTGGGAGTCTTTAGAAGCCTTTCTTTGACCTAGGGGCAAAATTGTCTTTTCACCCCTAAGATTTATATCAGCCTTTGAGTTTAGAAGGCTGTGGAATTGTTGAAAACAGAGCATCCTCATCTTCATTTCTTCTCTCCTTCCCGTACACCATTTCTCCTTCTTCTTCCTTTTAATTTTTGAGAGCCAATTTGAGGTAGCAAGCTAGGAGATCAAAAGTGGGAGCTTAGGACTTTGGTTCAATCATTGAAGGGGATCTAAATCAAGCTTGAGGTAAGGAAATTCAGCCATGAAAATCTTATATACCCTGTTTTTCTATTAAGTTTTCAGTTGAGGATTTTGATGTGTTGGTTGAGAATTAATGGAAGTTCTTGAGTTTGGTTGCTTGGGTTTTGATGAGGGTGTAATGTAGATGAGGCTTGGGGGTTGAATTTGATGTTTTGATGATGTTTGGGATTGATTTGGAGGTTTTTTTTTCAAGGGAAATCGCAGGGGAGAAGACCAGAAAAGTTTCTGGTCTGCTGATGGCGCCCCAACGCCATTCCTAGCGCCCCAGCGCTAGGCAAGGCTGATTCTGGAGCTCTCTGACTTTGGGGCAGTGCCCCAGCGCTAGTGTATTTTCCAACAAGCTTATTTTAGGGCTCGGGAGGACTTTTAAGGCTCGGGGGTTGGTTCCTTTACCCCGTTTGGGTAGATTAAGAGTCCCGAGAGTGTGGGATGGATCCCGGAAGTGAGGTTTTAGATTGTAAACCTTTTTATGATTTATTTTATTGATGGGATTCCATATTTGGTTATGACTAGGTGATCGCTAAAGGATCAAAGGATTGATCGTTCTCAATGGTCGTTCTTTTACTAGTTTTTGCTCGAACCTGAGGTAAGAAAACTACACCCTGTGTATGTGTGACATGCATGGTTATTATTGATGCATGTTGGATTATTAAATGTGGCATGCATGATTATTGTTGAGGCATGTCAAGTGGTTAAATATGATGCATGTGATGCATGAGAAACATGTGATTAGGACATGCTTTGTATACTGAGTATGATATTGTTCAGAGCTTGAGCCTCTGTGTTTATGCATGATCCTAATTGTGCTAGTATTTGTTAAGTAAGCATGCTGAATGCCTTGTATTCGGATATTGGATATGTGATATATGTTTGGTGGCATTGCTTACTTGTATATGTACTGACTAGTTAGGGATACTGACCTAAGAGTCGGAAATGGCATAGCGTCATGAACGCCGAGCCAAATGAAGATTAGATCTAATCGATATCAGCGTTGAATGACTCATATGGGGTATTAATGCTGGACCGACTTGAAGGTCGATGAAAATTATAAGCGCTTGTCTAGTCTTTGGCTAGTTATTCAGAGCCAGGGCCTAAGGCCTCGGTGACTGATTGTCACGTGGCTAGGGAACAGAGTTCCATAGTTATGTCTCTAGGGTCAGAAGGAAGGTTATGTTGATGACTAATCATCATGCACCTATCCTGTTTAAACTATTGAAAGGTTCACTTATCTGTTAAGCCGGAAAGGCTAAGGTGACCTACACGTCACATGGGTAGGAGGGTATGGGACCTCCGAGAATGACTTATTAGTCATCTACCTCAGAGAGAGAGACTTATTAGTCATCTACTCAAAGCGCAGGACCTCACAAACATGTATTTGTATCTGCTTGCATGCATGAGTAGGGTTGTTACTGCTAGGCATGCCTATAATGATTTAGCAACATGTTATTACTTGTTCATGAGCATATTAAGTTTTCTTGCTGGGCTTCGGCTCACGGGTGCTATGTGGTGCAGGTAAAGGCAAAAGAAAGCTGGACCATCCTTGAGTTGGAGAGCTTAGGTGATGATGTGTACATATGTAGCTGCTCAACCACCACGGCCAAGGTTTGAAGAGGAACTAGGGTTTAACCCTTTTTTGCCGCTTAGATCGGCCTGTTGTAAATATTTTCTTGTAGTAGACTCTGAGATTATATTTTGGGATCCCAATGTATATATTAAACGTTCTAATGAAATGTTATATCTTAACCAAAATTTTTAATCCCTAAACCGCTAATTATACTTAGTTACACGATTTTGGCCAAATGACTCGATTAGCGAGTTTAGCACTGTTTACAAGGCACACCGTAACGGTCCCTGGAGTTAGGGCATTACAGTAGAGCTCTCCATATCAAGGATGACCAAGTTTACCTTTGCCTTTACCTGCACCACGTTGCACCCGTGAGCCAGGGCCCAGCAAGAAAACATGATGTGCAATACAAGCAGTAATAACATATAACAAACTCACTAGGCATGAACTCTCATCATATAATCCACATTAATCATTCAGCATAAATTTAGAATCATGGTGCAATCAAACACTTATAACATTCATATCACATAATAATCAGGGCCGAAAACTTAGGCCGCACCCTCTGTTTACCCCACTGACTCCGGCTCGCTTAAACTGAGCTCAGTGCATATTAAGCTGTCCTCGGCTACCAGTGGCCAAGTCGCGCCCTGTTCGCTAGTGTAACCCTTGGCACCCTTAGGCTGTTGGTTCACTAATTAGCTTGCATGGCGTAATACCATCTTTTCAAGCATACACAATAGGGAACCCTTAGTCCCATTACATATACTCAACCAGGTGCAGTTTTCTTACCTTTAATCTTTGCAGTTACTTATTACGAGCAACGCTCCTCAAGCACGATCTGTTCTCGAGCCTAAGCTTTTATCACCTAGTCACAACCAAGGTATAGGGTTCCATTAATATTCAGATAAGGGTTTCTCGATACTAAAATAACTACCGGGAATCCGAATTCCACCAAGCACGGTGGTGAAATTGATCCCGAGCATTCTAGACCATATTCCCATGCCTAAGATCTCCAAAAGTTCAAGTGTGCACCCAAGGGCTGTGGCCCTTGAAGCTTAGCCGCAGCCCTGCCCTCAAAACAGAACCAAGGGCTTGCCTGGAAGGAGACATGCGCTGCGGCCCTTGCCTTGGGCGCCGCGACGCTCACCTTTGGCCGAGCCCTCCTGGCTCATCTTCATCCTAGGGCCGCAGCGCTCTAGAACAGAGCTGCGGCCCTTCCCTTCGTGCCCAGAAAACCCATCATTTCCAACATCTAAACCTCATCCATAGCCATCCCAAAGCTCTCCAATTCAAAACCAATTAATCCCAACACCTTTAGAATGACTTAAACAACATAATTCCACAAAAAGACCCAGCCTAACACATACTAAAATCTCTTTTCAATTTCTGAAACTTAAGAACTTCAAAGCACTAAATCCAACCATACAAACTTTGATTAAAACCTCCAAATCACGAGTTGAGACTTACCTCTTCTCCAGAACCACTTTACCAAGCCAAACCCAAGCTAATTCCCAAGCTTTCCTCCTTAATTTTGCCCTTAAACATCAAAACCACATTTACCTCAAAACCCAGCCAAAACCCAGAATTTCTAACCACAGAAAAGGAAATTCAGTGCTTATCTTAGTCTTGATTAAGTTCTTAATTGATTCTTGAACTAAGCCTCTAAATCACTCCTTCAATCAACTGAATTCCAGCTGAATTCCCCTAAGATTTCAGTGTTTCTCCTTGTGTTTTCCTTGAGAGAGAATAGAGAGGAAAGGCTGAAAATAAAGGTCGGTTTAATTCCTATCTACTACTTTCCTTAAGCCTCAGTCTAATCTTATCCCATTAAGTCAATCCCTAGGCTCGGGGTGCCGGAAACGTCCCCGAGGGAAAAACGGTAAAATTCCCCAATATTCCCGCCTAGACTTCCTAACCTCAAATATATCTCCATATGTTTATTTTCATAACCCGATAGTCTAAATAACTACCCTATACCTAAAATACCCCTGACTTATCCAAAGTCAACTGTTAAGCCCTGATGTGACTTTTTCCCCGCTATCTAGCTCTAGGATCGTCTCGAGTCGTGCTCTGCAAACCTACCCACATAATAATGTGGTTCTCACAATGCCATATATATATATCATATTAACACCAATATAATCATACAAGCATTATTAATCATATAATTATGCATTTAAATCAATAAAATCATTCAAATTACATTTAACCCAATAATGCCCTCCCGACACACTAATCAAGGCCCTTAAGCCTCATTAGCGAATTTGGGGTCGTTACAAGCTTTTCTTGTCAAATTACAATGAATTAAATGTCAATTTTGTATTTTTAATTTCCTATTTCATTGTTGATTTTCATATTCTGGTCATCATTACTTCGTGGATGATATTTTGATCGGTTAATTATGAAGTTTTTATGTTGAATTTTGGCCACTATTTGATAAAAACTCAGGTAGACATGTTCATACACTAGCTTGGCTTGTTTGATTACAATGAATTGAAATGTCCTTTATCCATTGTTAATTGCATATTTTTTTGGTTGGCTTTGGTGTTTCGGTCATGGTTACTTTGTGGATGACATTTTAATTGACTGATTTTGAAGCTATTGCTCTGAATTTTTGTCATTGTTTGATTAAAAAATTCATGCAGACATGTTCATGCTCTAGCTTAGCTCTGCTTATTTTGATTGAAATGTCATTTCTCCATGCAAATGAGAAGAATGACATTTGATAAATTCAATATATCTCTAAAAAAGATCTTTTTATATTTATTGTAGTAGTTGGTTTCATTGTTTTCCTTGCATTGTTTGGATTGGAGTGAGAATTATGAATAAGCAAGAGTGACCTTTTTTAGTTTATGAATCTTTAGGCATATATTCTCCTAGACAATCATAAGATATCCCAAGAACAAGTATATGCAATTTGTTAACACCTAAAACTAGATTAGAAAGACTACTAAGGGCACAATGAATAATTTTCATTATAATTAATTGAAAATGGTATAAGTTCGTTGACACAGTTTTTCGCCAATAGTAGATTAAGAAATCTAGTAAGGATATTAGTGCTAAATTATAAACCGTAACAAAATAATAAGAACCCTCTCGTACACACACAACTTTTACGTGGTTCAGTGGTTAAAATCCACCTAGTCCACAAGACAGTATTATTGTTTTTCTTTCACAATTTCTGCAGAGTTTTAGTAATACAAAAAGGTTGTCCCCTTCCCTATCCATTATCCTTAGTATTTATAGGGGAACTTCCTGAACAGGTTTGGGTAACCGCGTGAATAAATAAGGTATACATTTAATACAGATTATTCCCATTTACATTGAGATATGATTTAATAACAGAATATAATATACTCCTGCTATCTCAGATAATAAATGATAGATATGCAATACAACCTAGGCATTAATGAGCGTATAAGGAGCCTCCAAATCTCTTGGGATCCTTTAGTATGCGTTCTGTCTAGTCTTCCATGAGTTGAATATCTCTCCCGAGCTTGTGTTCAAAGATTATCTAAACCTTAGTTAATGTTAAGCTCAAAGCGCTCGAATGTGGATCTAGCCACTACAAATCTCGAACTGGATTGAGTCTCGAGTTGTTCACATCATTGTTAGCCAGATATTCTACTTGGCTATTTTTCCACATATTCATCTGCCAGCCGTACCCGAGCTGAGTAATTGAACTCATGCTAATTTTAGGGTACAACATTTTCCCCCTAAGCTCCTGCTCGTGCTTGATGTCGTCACTTTTTGACATGCATAGTAGGAGCTTTTAGGCTTATGCCATATAAAATCGTGCCTACCCACTACTCGAGTATTAGACACATGGCTATTTGTAATTGGCATCCATTCGGGTTTTGAGGATTGTGACAACTATCCTGTCAACTTTTTGCCGCCGCATGGTTCATTTAATCTTGACCTTTGGATCTCAAGCTAACCCAATCGGATGGACTGAATTAATTCCCATAGTTTACGTATAAATAAGGTGTTCAGACCCAAACCCTCACCACCTTTGCATTAAAAAAAGTTTCCTTTTTCAAAAACAAAATTTCCCTTTTTCTTCTCCAACTTCTCCGAAAAACCCTTCATCGCCTATTCTAATATTGATATTAATTCAAAACACAGTTGCAATTCTACACCATTAATTGCAACTGGAATATGTATATGTTAAAAGCACAAATTAAATAATCTAGATTAAATTGAATCTAACTCCTCATTTCATAGCATATCATATTATATATCTAAAATAATGCAGTAAAAGACATACAATATAATAAATATACTAAAATAAATTAACAATCTAAGTTACATAAGAAAAGCATGACTGAACTTATGTAAAAGATGCTAAATAATTTTAGAAAAGAAATTAGAAGATGAGAAACAAAATAATTAATGAGATATGGAAATGAAGCATAAGAAGAATCAATATCAATATTGAGAATGAAAAGTACAACAACTACACTCCAACCTCACCAATATTTCTGAAATAATTCACTCATTTTTGTCACCTAAAACAAGCAAAATTAAACTAGAAATAAGAAAAGAAACAAAATACAAAGTGTCTTTTTCCACTCTCCAATATGATGATTCACACTGGCTTTGGTTCTCTATTTATAGAGAAAATAAGATAAAAAACATGTAAAATCGTGTACAAAATAGTGGGGGAAATGGCTGCATAATTGGAGCAAAGTGGGACAAGTGGGAGACAAGCTTCAACAATGGGGAGACACGTGTCACGCGGTGACTGGCTTCGGTAGAGATGTGTTGGGGGCGTGGGAGACAAAAGCTAGGCGAGTGGGACAGGTGGCAGGCTTTGGTTGGCTCGGCAGGCTGTGCGTCAGGCGGGTGGTAGTAGCATGGCAGGTGTGGTCGGGCGCGTGGGGAGCATCTGTTGGCGGCGTGGGACCCGCGGGGCAGATGCATCAGGTGGCAGTTTGTAACGTCCTGC
Organism: Humulus lupulus; assembly: GCF_963169125.1. Lineage (NCBI taxonomy): Eukaryota > Viridiplantae > Streptophyta > Magnoliopsida > Rosales > Cannabaceae > Humulus > Humulus lupulus. The sequence continues at coordinate 15,746,833 of NC_084801.1, read as the reverse complement.
ATTTTCGGGTACCTTTAAACGACTCGGGTCGGGATTTTTCCCCCGGGTTAAGAATATTATTTTAAATAATATTATATTTTGTTTGTAAGTATTCTATGAGTTATTGCTAGCCAAAAAATGAATTTTGTGATTTTAAAAGTCAAGATAAGACTTTCGGTCCTGGACCGACACAAAAACCCTGATCGGGTAAAAATCTCGGAAAATAAAACGAAAAATCATGGCAATTATATTTTGGGCATAAAATACATTCATAAAAGTTAAAGTTTGGTAAAAAAATAATAAACCTAAAAGAAAATGGAAATTTTAGGGCATTTTGTGTTAAATGCCTAATTCTACCGAAATGATGAATTTTATTCCATGAATGGACCTTAGGTTAAATTTTATTATGTGATTAATTAAATTAAATGTGAGAGACATTTAATTTAATTAATTAATGTTAAGTTTGGTGATTAAAACTTAATAAGAGTGAAAAAGGTGTCAAAAGCCAATTTGAACTTTTCTTCTTATGAAACCTTTTTTTAACCTTTATTAAAAAATAAATAAATGAAATGATTATATATAGCAAGGGTTGGCCAGCCATGTGGTGTTTTAGGTGGTGTGAACCCAACTTAATAAAGATAAATCTCATTTTAACTAAGTCAAGTCAAGTGGGCAAGTGGGAGGAAAACACTTGAGTGTTTTTGAGATAAATTAGATACCATAAACTCTTCTAACCCCCCCTAAGAAACCGACCACTCTCCCTCTCTCATTCACTATCATCTTTTTTGAAGACCTCTCAAAGTGTTCTCTCAATATTCAACCTCAAGAACACCAAGGAAAACTTGGAGGCTAAGTCTTGGTCTAGGAAGTATTTTCCCTAAGGTAAAGCTTCACTAATCTAGGCTTTTGTAAAGTTTTAAGCTTAGAGTTTCAAATAGCTAATTAACTATGTTGTTGGGGGAAGTTGGTTAGGGTTTTTGAAAGGTTTTGGAGGAGCCAAAGCTAATAGGAAGGTCCAAACCTTAAGCAAGAACACCAAAGAGGTAAAAAGTTTACTTTTGATGATTTTGTTGTAGGGTTTTTAGTTTTAAGCATTATTTTGTATATTTAATGCTTAAAGTTTCTTGTTGGTGATGTAATAAGGTTATGGTAGTTGTTTAATAATTTTTATGATGCATGTGTATTGATTTTTGAAAATGGGAACCAAAACCCCCAAGGGTTTTGTAGGATACCCTAAAACAAAACATGTTTTGAGCTGTGACTTCCAAGGGGTCAAGCAGCCACTGTATATTGTTTTTGTAAAATTAAATTGTACTGTGATGTTTTTGAGATTGAGTACATAAAATTGAGCTTTTGAAACATTAAAAAATGTTTAGAAATGAGTAAGTTATGCTATTTCAAAGATTAGGTAAAAAACTGTTTTTTCGTATTCTTATTTTCGGAACCAAGTTTGGACAGCCACTGTATAGGGCAAATGAACCCAGTTTTTTCTAAAATTTTGTGGACATATTACTAGCATAACCTATTATTCCACTGTAAAATTTGGTAAGAAAATATTGAACAGTTTGAAAGGTATTAACTGTCAAAGTTTGGAAAAAATAAGGACTTGAAAATAAGGTCATTTTTACCTCATTGTTGGAAAATGATTTCACCAATAAAAAATGCTCATTTTGACCTAAGATTTTACAAAGGCCTAAATGGCATAACAAAAATGGAATTGGGAAATTTTGGTAACAATTGGGTAAGTAAATTTCAAGTTATGAACTAACGAAGTATGTAGTTAAAAATGTGAAAAATAGGTTTTTCACACTTAGTGTAAAAATGAGATTTTGGAACATAAGGTAAAAAGTAAAATTTTGCTTATTTCAAGATATAAATTGGTAAGTCTTGAAATCATATTTTCACTAAAATTACCCCTTTGAGTTTAAATGAATTATTTTTATTAAAGAGTTTTTATTCTTTTTAAAAATAAGAGATTTAATTTATTAATAGTTAATAAATTAAAAGAGGGTTTAAAACCTTATATTTTGAGAAAATAATTAAATGAATTATTTTTCTAGTAAGTAAAAATTGATTAATTGCTTTTGGAAAATTAATTAGTCAAGATGAGAAATTTATAACGGTTTTCCTAATTAAGACAAATTATGCAATTTTCTTAAATCGGTTTTTAGATATTAAAAACCTTAAGAAAACAAAAAGGAAAATTTAAAGAGTTTATTTTCTTTAAAAATAATTAAGGAATTTATTTGTATTTTCTGGATATAATACCGGCTAAAATCTTACATATTTTAATCGACTAGTCGAAAGTGCGGGTTAATAGCGATACCTTGAAATAGTAAGATTTTTAGCGGGTTGTGGGGAAATACCATTGTGATACCCGAGCCTAGGTATCGAGACCTTAGGATAGGTCTCCCCGAGACTTAGGGTTTAGTCTCGAATATTTTGTATAACTTTCCTTAATAGGTTTAAAACCAAATAAGGATTGTAAATCCTTACAAATGACTTTTATTAAAATGACCAAACTGCCCAAAATAATAATAATGAATTATGAGTGCCATAATTAATCCGAGTATACTGTATGGATAACTACAGTATTGGCTAAGCGTGACTGGACTGAACGTTGGAGGGTGAAAACTTGCTGAGCGCTAAGGACTCCAAGTAAGTCAACTTATATTGTATGGCTGCAACATGAAATGATTATTGTCTTGTATGTTAGTATAGGGATACATGCATATATATAGGCTGTCATAGAAAGTTTCTTAGAGACGTTAGTCTAGTGAGTGCTGATTTAGAAAATATGAACGGTAGAAGTCCGTCATATCCTAGACGGTTGATCCCCGTCACACTGCTTGATTTTATTTATGTCCGGTTCATTACCGCGACGAGTGGCCATGAGATGAGGATAAGCTGGTTAAACCTAGGGGCGCCAAGATAAATGGGACCTAGGGGCCCTCATGCTTACTTAATCATTGGACGGTTAGAATCCGAGCAAGTGCTCTGATAAGTTATTCCCGGATAGCAGCCGTGAATATTGGCCATTTCGTGAGAGTGCCTAGAGATACTAGGGGTTGCCAAGATTGAGTGAGGTTGAACACCCTAGGGGCAGCTGCTCACCAGCACCACTGATTAACATAGAAGTCTCCGTAAAACCGTGTAAATTGGATTACACTCTTGGATAAGTCGTGATGCCCTAGGTAACACGATAGTTACCATTGTTGAGGATATTTATTGGCTAGATCTTAGTGTGGAGACTCGGTTCTCTTTTACAGATTAGCAATTATGTTGGAGGGCGCGTTACGCCTGATTTGTTGGAAATTGTCGAGCGTTGGTCTCGAATTATATGGTGGTATAATATATCTGCTTGCTCTGGGATTTTCTGAGTGTAGGGATATAATTGTTGATAAGATATAGTTGTGATATAATATATCTGCTTGCTCTGGGATTTTCTGAGTGCAGGGATATAATTGTTGGTAAAAATTAGTTGCGATATAATATATCTGCTTGTTCTGGGATTTTCTGAGTGCAGGATTTTTATCTAGATGTGAATTAATTTATCCTTGGTTATCAGGCATGACCATAAGTTTGCCAGGACACTTTAGCGTTCTTGAAATTGATTGTGTAGGGTCCGGATGGGTCCGGATCCCTATTTCTCTATCTGCTTTGTTTGGAAGTTGATCTTATTAAGCGTTTTCGCTTACCTAGTTGTTTCATGTTGTAGGTAAGAGCAAGGGCAAGGCAGAGCAGTGAGCGCTGGAGTCTTCCTTGCAAATGTACATGTGGACTGACCTTTTGGGAAGCCTTTTTATTTTTGGAAATGTTGTGTAATTTTCATAAACTAGGCTCACTCTAATCTTTATAAAACATGTTTGTAACTAAATGTTAAGTATGGCCATATGACTTTTTAAAAAGTTTTTTTTTTCTATGGGTTTTTGAGACATTTTGTTAAATGAAAACATTTATATTTCTGCATTATCGAGTCTTGAAAATCCGGGTCGTTACACAGTTAGTGGCAGCGCGTCAGGCGGCTCGGCATGGCTTGGCTCGGCTCGCAGCTCGGCTTCGCTCCGTGGGCACAGCTAAAAACTTGGGCCTAGGCTCATCCTAGGCTTATTTGGGCCAATTCATCTTCAAAAATGCCATTTTTTTTCATGATTTATTCAATTAGAATCCTTTCTTTCTTCTTTCTTTTTCTTTGTGTCAAAATACATTTTATTTCTTGAAAATTGAACACAAATTAAATTAAAATTAATATTTTCAAATATAAAATATATGACAATAAATACATGAAAATATTAATTAAGACTTAAATTAATTTTAAACTTTAAGACTAATAAAATGATATTTTTGAGCACTAATCACTTAGTCAGCTTCAATCTTTGCTTCCCTAGCCTTTACTTATCCCTTTCAAGTCTCCAAATTCCAAGTGAAAGCTGAACTTTGTTCCTTAGCTCCAAAACCCTTCTAAGAAGGTAACCAAGAAAGAAAGAGAGAGTATATCACGTGGATGTCCCAAAGTGCTAAGCACTTAGACTCAGTTTTGTCTAATATCATAATCAAAAGACCACTTTACCCTTACTTCCAATCGCACCACAAGTCTAAGCCCAAGGGAAAAATAGTAATTCTCAGCCTAATCTCCCATTAACCTCATATTACACCACATATTTCCAATTAAATCCATTACGCTCAATTGCCCACCAAATTAATTCCCATTAAGAAATAAATCTTGGTAATTTACCAAATTACCAAAAATACTCCTAAACTCACCTTGAGTTAGGTATTTATCCCCGTTGTGACTTTACTGCTAAATTGTTCACTAGGACCGTCTCGTGCCAAATATCCCAAATATATCCCACATAATAATGTGGTCTCAATCACATAGCAAATATAATTACAGATATACCCTTTGTGGTTCAAAATTACAAGAATGCTCTTTCCAATGAAAATAGACCCACAAGCATATTTAATACACACAAACATGCATAAGCAGTCATATCATAATATAACTCATGTAATTCACATAACCACATAGATATATTCATTAAAATCACAAATACATCCAATTATGCCTTCCCGACACACTGATCAAGGCAATAAGCCTTATTAAGAATTTTGGGACGTTGCATGAACCACCTCCTATAAGGCGGCGATGCTACTCTTTTGAGCCTCTATTTCATGTTGCTGGGAGGCTACTTGACCTTTAAGGGCCACCACTTCTGGTGGCTCCTCCGTGTGGTATGACTGTGAGTACTCACTTCCATAGTTGTCTCCATCCTCATCTTCGTAGCCATCGTTACCTTCGTAATAGTCATCACGGGCCACCTCTGGATGAGCTTGTGGAGGTGGTCAGCTTGGTTCTCCTCCCACTGCGATGGTGGAGGGAGCATCTTCAGTGAAGTTTCTTCTAGTGTTCACCATTGCTGTAACTCAAAGCTTTCCTCAAGCTCTCAATGATAGCACCAAAATGTTGAATAGTTTTTTCGCTAACAACTAATTATAATAAAGCTTAAAGAAATGAAAGTTAAGACACAAAGGTTTATGTGGTTCATGTTATCAATAAACCCTAGTCCATGAGTCACTTGTATTAGGATGATAAAAGCTTGGAGGTATCAAGCTTCTATGGAGGTTTTCAAGCAGTGTTTTGGCAATGCTCTTAGTATAAGGTAAAATTTGGGATCCTTTACAAAGTGTGCCCTAGCCCTATTTATAGATGACAGGGGCAATTAATTCCCTAGTGATGGTTTATTGCAATTATTCTCCCTTAATGGGGTTTTAAATGAGTAATAAATGGTAAAATCCATCACTTAATGTGCTAGCGGGCCCCTGCGTATCTTAGTGGGCCCAATTACGAGGTTTCAGCCCACTATTTTATGGGGTAACACGCTCCTGATAGTGTCAGGAGGGTAGCTGAACGTTTTCTCATGTCAGGCGGCATCGTGAGACATCTTGCTTGTCACTTGTACAAAATCGACACCACGACTTATGCAACAGTGAAAATGTCAGACGGCTGCTTGTGGTGCAAGGTCACTATGCTTGATAGGTGGCAGTTCTACTCCCGGTCCGGAGGAGGAATCTCGTAGACCTGAAGGATATGAGTGGAAGAGACAGTCTTGCTAATGACTTGGAGTAACATCCTGGAACGTGGTCCTCAGGAAGTAGCTTTTCCACGAGAACATACTCCTCCAGTGGTGGTGAACGGTGATTAAAGGCTAGACTTTCCTTTTGTGGAGCTCCAAGCGAGCTCAAGGGGACTTAATTAGCTTCCGTGAATACTTAGTTAATATTTAAAGCATGCCACGTGTCGCTTGGTGAAAACACAGACAATAAATTCCTATTGTCATGTTTAGCAAAATAAGTAGTAATTACATAGAAAAATAATATTATGTAATAAATACTGTTTAAAATTGATAGTAATTAGCAATTACATAGTGTAATTACGCCCAATTCTCATTAGGGGCTATGAGAATTGGAAAGTGTGATTGTGACCATTTAATTACCTCAAATTACATAGTTATTGTGTAACTACTACAAATTACACTGAATTCCAATTACATAATGGCTTTCCAAACGCACCCTATACATTTAAAAAAAAATACTTCTTTATGTTCAATGAGCTTTTTATGTTGGTTATGTACCGGTTAATCTACTTGATATGTTTACAGTTTTTTTTAATGCAATTTTAATGTATAAATTAAGTATTTTTAAAAAAAATTAGTTTAAGTGTATGTAATATAGTTTTTTTTGGCATTGAGGGAAGGTGATTCAAATTTGAGACATTCAATTTGTTGAGGAAAAATGTAGTGACACTACTATGTCTACTACCATTGTTTGAATGTATTAATTGATTATAATAATAATAAACTTATGGGCAAATTAAATTATATCGTGATTTACAACTATGTTGAGACTGAAACTTAAAATTTTGCTACTAAAAGAAAATCACCATACCCATATCATCATTAAAAATGTATAGCTAAAATTATTTGTCATAAAATTTATAATCTATTATGAGTAAATGTGTTTTTAATCACAATAAATTTTATTATTATATATAATGTTGCGACTAATGTCGGTAATTAATTTACCAAGTGCGCAGTGGAATGCACGGGGTGATGGGCCCAAGAGTTTTCAAAAATGTTTATTTAAACAAAATTTATATAACTAGATCTATTAATATGCGTGCATTAATCAATGATATAGAAAAGATAAGGAATTTTACTAGTTGAAGAACTATCAAGATTCATTGCTATCTATTTGTTTCTCTAACAAGATCTTCCAATATATATTTCTATACCTTAAGATGCGAGTGGACACAGAGTAATTGTGAGAATTTCAGTGATTCATCACAAGATATTCTCAACACATGGGAATGGGAAGTTGAGATCATTATTATTAAAGACCAAAGTTCAGGACATTCATAGCCACAATAGAAAAGAAGCAATCATTTATAATTCGATCCTAAATTATATTCTTGATCGTTTGAACAAAAAGATAATAAAAAACTCAATAGCACAAAACCTGGATACACATCATGATATTACCACATGCAACAACCAAATGTTGTGGCTCCTAATTACATAAAACATATATAAAATCAACAGATCATAATCTCTATTTCTAAGAAATCAAACCTCACCACAGCAATCGATCAACATGTAACACAGGGAAAAAATAATCAAAAAATTAAATCATGTTTGATACACAAGTATATAAACATCAAATTAACAAATGAGATCACTGTCCAAGCTAGGTAGAAAATAATTAAAAGCATATATATCTTCAAACTGACATATGATCAGGATTATTATTAATCTTGTCAGAGTTCAAGGTTGGAGGTATGAATGATTTGTAAACTTGTTCCAAGTCAGCAACTTGTTCAGAGGCTGTAATTTCGAGAGCAATGTGGTGGAATGAACGGTGGAACCTCTTCTGGCAAATGAAGCCAAAGAGAAAGGTAAGGATTGGGAGTGGGAGTAGGAGTGGTGTATAGTAAAATTCCTTCACTCCAAAGTAACCAAACATGGTCACTTGGTATAATATCATTGCAGCTAGGATGCGAAATACCATGTGTGGCCACAACTGTCCGTAGCTTTCATATTGTGTCACATATACATTCAGAGCCTGCAATCATATCATATACATAATTATTTAAAGAAATAGGGGTGAAAAAGCAAAAAGTATTTTGAAATAATTATAGCTTTATTTTTTTATGGTGGCCCAACTTTGACTACTCTCAACATTGGGAGAAAAATCCGAAAATAATATCCCAAGTACTAATATTTTTAAGTGGAATAAAAGTTTCAACGTGTTTCTCTGAAATTATTTTTTAGTACTATTTGATCCTTGATGGACCAGTCACATATTTCTTTAAATGATAGAATATAGTCAATCTAACTAAGGTTGACATTATAATTAAGTAAGGAAATCTTCAAATATGTACATGAACTTATTAATTGTAATGTCTCGAAATACCATCTTATTACTTGTATATTAATATAGATAAAATAGAAATTGAAATTTTAGGGTAGCAGCAATAATAGATAGGTATGTAGATATTGGAAGAAGATTAATGTAATGTGTGGTACGTATATACCTGATTTCGTACAACAAGCCATCCAATGCCAACATGTGCGACCCCGAATGCAATAATTATTGGAGAAATGACAGAATAGCATAGAACAATAGTCACCACAAGCATGTCTTCAGGAACCTTAGTATGATATCCAAGATCTCCTGTAGGCCAAGCTTCTTTCTCCTCAGCTTCTGTCTTGAAAATTAATTTTCTCTTTATATGGAAAGCAGTCAGAGCAACAATTCGAGAAAGTTCAACCCCATACCCCACGAAAAACCTAATCAGAAGTCCTTAATTAGCTAGTTAATTAGTCAAACAAAGAAGCTCATGTGTTACTATAACTATATATATATATATTATTAAATATTATCTTACTTTAGAGCGACGTAGGAGATAAAGAAGGCTGCATTCTGCGGAATACTACTAGCTAGTAGTTCAACAATGGAGTTTGGATTCTTCTGAATTTCCTTGAATGTACTGAACAAAGTTCCTCCAAGCGTAACACCAAGGAACACATTCAACACTGTGAAGTAGAAGAACTTTCCTGCAGCAGCTCTCTGTGCATGGCTCAAAGAAGAAATACCCTCGGCCTTGGACAGAAACAAAAGCAACATAGGCAAAACAGATAAGAAGGTAATGAGCACAATCTGTGGTAAGTATGCTTCCAACACTGTCCTTACTATGCTCAGTTTCAATAGTGGGTTCAAAAATATGAGAAATTTCTTCAAGTTCGTCAAGGTGGTGAATGCTGATATAAACGTTATTGGAATCATGTAGAAGAAAATGGTGAGAGCCACAATGAAGTAGACAACATATTTCCTTAGATGCCTCTCAAAGAACTTCATTCTAAGATTGGGCCATAGTAGTTGACATGGCTGTGGAGCTTCGGTCACTGTCCATTGGTCGACCAGTTGGGAATGGAGAGTTTGAGCCGCAGAAGCTGCAGCCACTCTACTTGTGAAAAAAACAAGTGCAGCATTTAACTGCTTATCTCTTAGGGTTTTTTTTCGTTCCTCTTCAAGTTTGGGTTCTAAGTTATTAATTTTCTGTGTGTAGTATTCAATGCTATCTACTTTTCTCCCACATAGACCAAGAAAGCCAATTTTGTGAGTAGGTTTTGCTCCTTCTTCAGGTGATGATGACTTAATGCCTTTTCTTTTCGACTCCTCATATATTGCTTCAGCTTGTGCAAGATTCTTCCTATGCTTTTCTAACTTTTTCCAAAGTACATTAACCTATAACATCGAATTAATTAGAATATTTTTGTGAGTTCAACAAACACAACTAGCTAGCTAGTACAGAGAATACAATTTTTAAAAAAATATATTTTGAATTAATGAAAAAGTTAAGAATGCTTAAAAGCAATGAGACAGAGAATGACGAGTTAAAGTGACAGAAGAGAAGAGGAAAAGAAAAATGAGAGAATAACTATGGGCCTGTTTGACATTGTTTTTTATTTTTTGTTTTTAAAGTTGTGTTCTTAAATGAGAAAAATAGTTTTTGAAGTTTTTAAAAAACAAGAGGTATTTGGTTAATGTTTTATAAAAATAATTTTTTAGTTTTATTTTATAGAATCATAAATAAAAAATTAAAAAATATATTTACAGAGAGAAAAATCTTTTAAAAGTTTGTAATAAATAATGAGAAAAAATAATTTGAAAGAAAAAATGATAAAAAATAAGAAGTGAGAAAGTAAGGAAAGAAAATTTGAAGAAATAGAAATTGAGAAGAGAGAAATTGATCGATGCAAGAAAAAATGAGAGAGAAGGTGATGGCAAAGAAAGCGAAGAGAGAAGAAATGACGAGAGAAAAAATGAGCATATATTAAGTAACGAGAGAGAAAGTGAGAATATAGTAAGGGATGAAAGAGAATATTATAACATAATAATAAATGATGCAATAGAAAATAAGGAGATAGAAAATAAGAAGAGACAAAATAGCGAGAGAGAAATTGATGTGAGAGAAAGTGAAGAGAGAAAAACTAATAAGAAAAAAAAATGATGTGACAATAAATGATGTTAAATAATAATAATAATTAAAAAAATAATGTAAGAAAAAAAATAGGCAAAGAAAATTTGAAAAAAACAGAAAACAACTTTTGATTGTTTTTAAAATTTTATGTTTTTTGTAACTTTGTTTTTAAAAATTGTTTTATGATAACAATGTCAAACAAACTAATTTGTTTTCAAAAAACAATATTTAGCTTTTAAAAACAAAAAACAGTTTTTTAATTAAGAAGTCAAACACCCTCTATATTTTTCCTGTTTATCAATCTAGAAGAATATATATTTTTTTTGGTACCTAATTAGGTCCTTAAATTTTAAATAATGTTACAATTAAAATTTATTGCTGAATTTTTATCAAAATTTGAAAATTTTGAGTGAAATCGGAAGTCCCGTATATTATTGTATACACACCTAATTTTTTTTAAGACAATATAAAGACTTAATAGGTACTAGTTTTAATATTATATTTTTTTTTTGAACATGATGATATGCTAACCGCTCATATTAGTTCTATAAGAGTATTTCAGTTGCAAATTAAAAACAGTGTTTTAAGAGTATTAATTAATAATGTATGTCACATATATCCTGGTGAAAAATGAAAATAAGAGGTTGGAGATATATACTGAAAGTAGTGATCGAGAAGAGGATAATAAATTAATATAAAGAAAGTAAGAGTAGATCGAGTATATAAGAGCTAATTAATATTAAGGCAAAAGTAGTGACATGTATACATACCGCTCTATTGTCAGTGGCCACCATTGATTTGTAAAATGTGTGAGGATAGATGGCCTTAAAGTAATCATCAACCTGTTGTTTTCTAGATTTTCCTTTGACTTGAGGAGGAGGAATGTCTCTAACAAGAACTGCATATTGTTCAGGCTTCACTTCTGATGACATCAATGCCTTGGATCTCAAACCAGAAACATGTTTGTATGCCTTCCACAGCAGGTAATAACTAACAAATGAGACGCAGTACACACCTATCAAAAATGCCCACAATCTTGCACTTTTTTCCTACAGTACATAATCAACACATTTTCAGTTCTGTAGAGAAGAGTCGACCCTGGACAAAAGGGTCCCTTTTAATTAATTAGTTCAAATACCTCCGATTTGTAACATTAATTTGTATAAAGAGTGAAATTAATAAGTATATACATACATCGACATTTCCCATGGATAGTTTTTGAAGATCGAGAGGGAGATCGTCCTTTATCTCATCTTTTATTCGCTCCAATCGATCATCGGTTTCAGCAACCGGTAACAGAACTGGTAGCAGAACTAAGCCAGATAAAAACAGTACTTTCAAAACTGCATATGCCAATAAATTTGGAACAAATTAATTAGAAAAGTTAATAATAATATATATTTTTTTGTATTTAATTGTTATTAAAGTGGGTACACGGTAAGAAACATTAGTTTCCATCTCAAAACAAATTAGTTTCCATTTTAAAACAAATTAGTAGAGTAACTCATGCTCTTATAAATTGTTGAATATATCAACATATTTTTTATGTGGGATATTTTTCTCCAACATTCCCTCGAGATGGTAGCTATTTTTTGCTAAATCTTGGATGACTTGATCATAAGTGACTTTTTGGCTCTTTTAGCTCTTTTCGGCTTACTATCCCTGAATCACAATAACTCTTTTTGGCTATTTTTTTTAATCGATTTTGGATTTAGATCGTGTTTACTAGTTATAAATTGTTTTGACTCTAATACAATATTAGAATATAGAAAGTAGTCTAGAAGTAAAATAAAATGTATAGTCAGAAGGATGAGGTTACATATCAAAATAATTAGTGATGAGAGGAGTAAATCAAATTCTTATAAACTATTGAATACACATGCACATTTTTTATTTTATATTTGAAATATTTTTCTCCAACAAAATATAAGTATTATATAGATATGAGAATGGAGTTGGAAGGAAGATGGAGAGTTGATGACTACATATATATATATATATATATATATATATACTTACTAGTGGTGAGGAAGAGGAAGTAGACAGCAGTGTCGACCCCAGACATGGAGATGATGTCCTGTTCGGTAGAATGAAGAGCTTGTCGGATCCAACCAAAGGGATTCCAAGTACAGCAGTTGGTGGATCCATAATCTTTATTCGGATAATGATCCGACCCTTTCTTCATCCGATTGGGGTAGTAAACGACGGCGTTCACTGGCACCCTCGAAAGCCATGAGTAAAGCAACACCAAAACCAAGAATATCGCAAATGAAGTTCCTAACGATGTCAAAAACGAATTCAAATCCATCTCAACACAATCAGATCACTACTCTCACCTCTCTCTTACTCTCATATATAATATAAGAGTCAACTCAGATTATTATATATATATATAAGCTGGACTCCCAAACGTTTTTCACGATGTTTCACTTAATTATATATATATACTTTTTATTTATTTATTATGTAGTTTTATTACTTACGTACGTTATTCTTTCTTTCCATCCAAATCATGATACATGTGTGATTGTGACTGGTCATTCATGCAAAAAGAAATAACAATAATAATAAATCGTGAGTTCGATCATTTCGTTCCACGTTCGATCAATTCATTTGTCATTTTTTTTTATCAATGTTATATATAGAAAAAAATAATTATTCGATAGTGATTGTCTATACTTACTAAGTTTTTTTAAAAAAAAAGTTTTTTCAAATTTTGGTGAGAAATTGGTTCATTAACAAATTTATTATGTAAAGAATAATATTATATAGTATAATAATATGTAGTACTAATATAATAAATTTATTTATGACTAATTTTTAATAAAATTATTTATAATTTTAATTATATGAATATGATTTATATATATTTTAAAAATTACAATAATTAAAATAAAAAATGAAATGATAATAGTAAAGTTTGTTTTATATTTTATATTGTCTTTAAATTCTCGAAAGAGAAAATTTAAAAATATGAGAGAAGTGATTAATAATTAACAATTTGAAATTAATTATTGTAGTATAATTTTTGAATCACTACAAAGACCCTTATAATACATAAAAAAAATTATATATAAATATATATATTTATATTTGATGACATTTCGGACGTAAACAGTGTGGTTTGAAATAGACTTATAATTAGTGATCACTATTGTATAGACATTTGTCGTTGATTTTATTTTTACTTTTTTGCATGGTGTTAAATTATTTAATCATGGCTTACAAAATTTGGTCAATTCTCAACTCATTAAAGATGTTTAAGTACCCAAAGTAGATGTTTAAATTAGAAGGGGTGGAAGTCATATCACTACTCTTTGGATTATTCTATCTTATTTCCTTACATGGAAGTTAAAGGTGACCCTATTATTCTTTATCCATTCTTATCATACCATAATTAACATTAATTTTCCATCAAAAAGAAAAGAGAAAAAAAAAGAAAAAGAAAAAGAAAAAGAGATTAAAGAAAAATTCCATCCCATTTCTCCAAGCAAAACTAGTAAAAAGGATATCCATCCTAATTATTTTTGTTTCTTTAGTGCTCGATGGAACCAATACTTAGCTTTTTATGTTGGTTTTTAATATGTCGTCTAGAAAAAAATAGCATAATTAGTTTTTGTTTTAAAATTAAAAACAAATCAAATTTATTCTACTGATTATTTATTTTTTTGTGTGATTTATTCTATTATAGATTTACTAATTGATAAACTAATCAATATATTTTATGGTGTTGTACTTGTAAATTTTAAAAAATGGTACACATCTATAATTTAAATAAGTGACATTTGTATAAGAAGTTACCCATAGCTTTTATACTTAAATTAAATCTATTTATATAGACTTTAGTAAGGACCAAGAGATTAACTAAAGAAATATAGATAGAAAATGAATGATATGTGATTAGTTAATCCACCAAAACTGCCTCCAATTTGGAATTTTCGGGTCCCTACTCTATATATTTTTTAAAGATATATAGTATATTATGTAATTAATCAAAAAACAACTATGATTAAAATTAAATTATTTAAAAAAACAAGAAAAAATAGCCATAAAATATGGGTAAAGGGTTAGCAATTGTTGAAATTGTTTTTCGTCAACTTAATTATGTAGAGCAATAAACAATGATTTAGAAAAAAATAGAAGAAATCAGAGTTTTTTAATGTGGTTCAGCAGTTAAAATCTGCATACGTCCACGAGTCACTGTTATTATGAACACTCTATCAAAGCTTCAGATGAAAGCAATTTGGCAAAGTCTATTCTCAGTACAAATTTTTGCGTCAATACAAATGACCTAGTCCAAGCTATTTATTTATAGACTTGGTTGTAGGAATATTTTCCCCCAAATTCAGGGAAGTTACACTCAAATGTTTAAATTCAAATAAATACACGAATTAATAATACAAATCAAATGCATTAATTAAATAACGATCCACTAAAAATAGGGATTTGTTACACGGTGTTGCTCAATCCCAAAGAAATAGGGATTTTCTGACAGCTTTCTCGTGTGACAAATGTGTCATCAAGCTTGATCGTCGCCTTAACACGCTTTTGAGACCAACCAAACTTCGAGCTCACCATTCCAGCTATTGCCTCCTTCTCTTTCGCTGAGTTGATCGAACTCATCCCTCGGAGAAGGTTGGTATGTTCGAGCCTGCAACTCATGCTAGAACGCTGATAGAAGATCTGGAATTGTTTGTCAATTTATACAAGTTTACTACTAACGCTTGCTATTCCTGAGTTTTCTCTTTACGATCCTACATTTTGAGGCTATTTATATAATCTTGAAATTCGGGTGTAACATTTTTCCCCCTCAAAAGTCTTGTTTCGAATCCTCTAGAAGGAAACTTTTGAACTTCACTTTCGGAAACACATGCCCACCTACCACACTCGAGTGTGGACATGTGTCCCTAGGGGATTGCATACCGAGAGTACTCGAGTATTCTTTTTTCTACGCATGTCTTTTCCTATTCCTTTTTTGCCGCCAATTCTTGAAATCATACGTGGTCCATCTGATCACGTTTTAACCCAAATCAAAGGCTCAGATTTCAACCATTCAGAAAGAAAAACCAAAGCAAAAAAGAACACAAGACTTTTATGTTTTCCGAACCCAAGAAGCAAATCAACATCGGTTCGTTTGGTTCTGTTGCATCGTTCCTACTTCCGACCCTTCGATCCAGCATTTCTTCATTCCCCGCATCAACCTTGTGTAAGTTCACCAGGCATTATCACTTATTTTTGTACGGTTTTTTTTCATATCTTCATGCATGAAAGAAAAGCTAATCCTTGCTATATTTTTATGATCTTTACCATACGTAGGAGATTATTATTCGTATGGTGTATAAATTTTGATGGGTAGAAACTTGTTTATGGAGAAAAATTGGTAAAAAAAAAAGCTTATTTCTGATTATGGGGTAATCAGATATAGGTTTTGTGTAGAGTAAGAAATATGGCTTTGGATTAGGGTTTTAACGCACGTATCTCGATAATATCTCCTTTTTGGGTAACTGCCCATTTTTTCCTAGAAATTTGGGATACCCCAAATTGACAGTAACTGCTCCACCATCGCGTGGGTCCACTGTCGATGCCCCGAACTTTTAATAGCTCAGTTTTGGCATTTGAATCAAACTCGCTTTTTTGAGCCTTAAGACTCGATTAATGTGATCTTGTTATCTCGAGATTGCAAACTCGAGTTATAAAAAAAAAAAATTAATCCTTCCCATTCTTTCTAAATGATGGGCCCTCACCTTTTTCTTTCTTGTTAGATGACGCAGTCTTCAGAGAATCGGTGGTGGCCCGAGCTTGCGATCCTTTACCATCCACCCTCTCCTTAACCTGAGTCACCATTTTCCCGTAATCAATGATTGATCAGGGAGCACAAATAGCACCTTGAACGGGAAGACATTAGGGCCCACTTCTGATGCCAGATTGACGAGGTCAAAGAGGGAAAAAGAAGGAGGTTGTGATTCGCCGTGTATCCTGACCCGGACCCCGAAATACAACCAGTTCCACTAGACCCCAAGTGTAGGGTCACAATAGCCTTCTCCCCAGACGAACTATCTTTCGAATTCATAGAGAGTACTTCGAACCAGCCAACCACACACACCGTCTCCAAAGCTCTTTCCATCCCAATCTTGGAGAGTTCTATCTTCGAGGCATAACATTCTCAAAGTTCCATCACTTCCACCAGGCAGATTTCAGAACTACTGTCTTGCCATGGATTAAAAATATCGGGAAAATTGGTGTGTCGACCCGCTAGCTCAAACGAAAGGAGTTGCTTTGCTCCGGGTGAAGACGACCCTACCAGGAAAGTGAAGCTCGCGGCCTAGAGTCGCGAACATATGCAAGCTGGGTCATTACGGCCCTTGAAAGGACTATTTTCGGATCTTTACTGACTATGTCGGTATCGCCCCGTTCTAGCTTCAGTCTAATTCATACAGAGTCTTGGAGGCTCTAAGGTCGTTATACCACGAGATGAAGTGGGAGGGACCCTCGACACGCGAGATCCTATATATTTTCTGCCTCAAGAGTAATCCTTCTCGAGCTCATGGCAGGGATGGCTTTTATTACCTCTTGAGCAATCCAAAGGAGAGAAGGTTGTTCTAGAACATTCCTAATCATCCTCCCAACTTCGAAACTATCTTCTTTTGGACAGACGGTCTCGCTCCTTCCCAATTCTATTTGTTTCAACGGATTCTTAAGTATCTTGTCATAGTTCTCTTTAGTTTTTCCGTTTCGAGCTCAAAATGCTCATTCAAACTTTTCATGCAGCCAAATATCACTACCCACAACTCTCAAAGGCTATGAAAGACCACAAGGAAGTGATTCCCAAGATCCTGTGCAGTCGGCGGTCCCTTAGCTATCTCCTTCATGAGGATAAGCTCCGACTATGCGGTCTCCTTGGTGAGGGCGAGTCCACAGACGATGCGGGAATCCGAAATTTTGCGAGATTGGAAGACGTCCCTATCCCAATTGCAAAGCTTCCCTCCAAAAATAAAACCTCAAGCTCGCACTCCCGGACCTTCATTCCTCGCTTAGCTGAGCCTCCATGCTCGAGAACTGAAGCACAGGATGAGGCCTCACTGAGCTTATCCAATGGAGATAAAATCGTATTATATCTATCCAAGTGGTCCCCCACTCTTCTTAGACGGGAGCCCAACGTTGTAGTTCTATCTTATGATCCCCGCAATAATTTTATGGTTTGGTAGGGGGTAGATCTTGAGGTGCATAGGTTCGATAGCTGGTTAGGCACATACCAAACTATGTACAGTTTAAATGAAGTTTGGGATGGGATAACTGTCTAGTATGGGACCAACTATTATAGGGACCTATCGAGGATGTCCCCCACTTATAGAGAGGGAAACCTTTTAAAATCATCTGAAGACATGGATTTCCTGGTCCCCGAGCTCAAGCTTGACGAAATCTTCCAATTAGGTTTCTTTCACCTAGAAGTCTCAACATATACTGTAAAATATGATTAGCTCTTGATGTCTTTTCCTTTCCCATTTACAGGTCAGATGGGTTCGGACCTTGACAGCATCCTCAACCAACCCGTTGCATCCAGGAGAAATGCCACCGGGTGTCCTCAAAGGTAGGTCGTCCTTCTAAACTCACAAAAAACTCCAAGCTACCCCATATCAGCCTCGAAGTAGCCCAACTTGGGCCTTGTCATTGACCCTCCAGCACTTCCAGAAGTTGTGGCCCCTCCCCCTACGAGCCAACCAAAGAAAGTTCAGCCTGCCTAGCCTCCAATCTAAGATCGAAACTTACTGTTTCGACCTACGTCCCAGAGTTTGTGGTCGACAACGCCACTGTTACTCCCAGAGTCCAGCTCGGTTCTGATCCATTGACTCGTGTTGGCTAATCCCTTAGAAACCTTAGGGCTCCCCAGTGGGAGTTCTTAACGACATGCGAGAGTGCCAACACTCTTTTTGACAAGAGTGGATAGTTTCTTTCTTCGGTAAGTTATTCTTTAAGAATTGATAAGCTTCATGTTTCCATGCCAACTCTTTATTTCTTTACCTTTAACATCAGTTTTTAATTGCAGACCCTTCTAACCTTCGTTCAGCACAATTATGTCCTGAATCGCGAGGTCGCGACGAGCAAGGTGCATGCCCAAGATGCTAGAGATGCACAACACATGGCTAAAGACGACCTTAAAAAGGCTCGACAAGAGTAGGAAACGACTCAGCAGGGATTGGAGGCGACTCGGCGGGAGCTGGAAATGATTTAGCGAGAGGTGGAGGCTAAGGAGACGGAGATTAAAAGGATCCAAGAATTGAATGCCAAAATGGAGGAGGACAAGAAAACGACTTTCAAGTTCATAAAGAGCGAGAAGGCTCGTCTTCTTGGGGAATTTAGGACCAAGAAAGACCACGTCCTTGACATGGTGATGTATTGCATTTGGGCCACCAATCCCGACCTCGACACAAGCTTCCTGTCCATCAAGGAGACCAAGTATGTCAACAGATGGCAAGTTCAACCGGAGGAGGAAGAGGCCAGGCTCGAAGCTCAAGAAGCGGTGGAGGCCACAAAGAAAACCGAGATGATGGTTAACGGAGCTGCCAATCCTTGAAGGGCAACACATAGGTTGTGACCCGTAGTTTTTATACCCCTTGTAATTGCACTTTTTGTGCCCTTAGGGTAAAGACAATTATAACTCGAGCTCGAGTTATTTGACGATTTATATATTAATGTTAGTTTTTTTTTTTGCTTAAATTTCTTTCTCAAAATCTTTATGCATAATATCTACATATAACTTTTTTATTATCCTTATGCATCACACTCCAGGTTCGGAATATTTCGAGCATACATGAACTTGTTTTTATATATGTTTATTTATACAAATATTGTCGTGCTTAAGTTCAAACTTCCATATATTCCTACATAGTTTATTTGATTGCACATTTTCGACTTCGTTATCATCAAATCGAATGTTACTTTTACCACGTATTTTTGTTAAGAAATACTTATCGGTGTGTAACCTCGTTAGTCTAGTTATTTCTTACTTAAATATAGTAACTTTTCCTCATCCTCAAGTATGGTCTCGAGGTTACGAGATCGAAACTTATTTGCAAAAATTTCCAGCTCTGTCTCGACCCATGAATTTTGTTGGTTTATTTATAATTCCAACTTTTAATCGTATTGATTAGAGTTTGCAGGTTGTTCCAAACTTGTTTAATCCGTGTTTGGTTAATAATCCATACACTGTTATTATTTAATTCATGTTCACTTAATAATCCATCCACTTATTGTTTAATTCGTGTTTTGTTTATAATCCATACACTGTTATTAATTTTATTTTTATTAATGTTATATTTTTGAGCCTATGGTATGATTGTATACCACTTATGCCCCCTTAATATCCTATGATTGCAATCTTAGGTTATTGAATTTTGAGGGCTTGCAAAACATATAACTATAAAAATATAAAATTGGAATAAAATTCAGTGCTTTATTAATGAAAAACAAGAATTAAGTACAAGCTTGGTTACAATTGAATAAACATCATTCCTACATTACTGGTAATAAGGTCGTAGATGTTCACCATTCCAAGCTCGTGGAACCAATTCTCCATTTAACCTCGCTAGTTTATAGACACCAAGTCAGATAATGGATTCAATTTGGTAGGGTCCATCCCAATTAGGCTTGAGCACGCCTGCAAAGGGGTCTCATGTGGCCAAAAACACGTGCCTAAGCACCAGATCTCCTAATCCAAAGTGTCTGTCTCGAACCCTCTTATTGAAATACCTTGTAGCCTTTTACTGGTATGCGAGGATTTTAAGTTGGGCTTCATCTCATTTTTCTTCAATTAGGTCTAGAGTTTCTTCGAGTTGAGATTGGTTTAAGGTCTGGTCGTATGCCTCACATCTGATTGTTGGGATTTCGACCTCAATGGGCAGCATAGCTTCGCAACCGTAAGCTAGGGAAAAGGGGGTGTGTCCGTTGAGGTTCGAGCTATTGTTCTATAAGCCCATAGGACTTGTGGTAATTCTTCTGGCCATTTTCCTTTAGCCTCTGGAAGCCTTTTCTTAATGTGTCTCTTCAGAGTATTGGTCATAGCTTCGACCTGACCATTTGCTTGTGGATGGGCTACTGTAATGCCCCAAATTTCCTAATAAGGTTTAAGACCTTGATTAGGAGGCCGGGAGGGCCATAATTGATTTATTATGCTATTTAATGATAATATGCATGTTTAGGTGTATTAAATATACATGTGAATCCATTTGTGATTAATTGGGTGATTTTCATATTTTGGCAATTTCGGGCATTTTTGGCATATATGTGAAATGGGCGTGGTGCTTTATTATTGTTTGGTTATGCCAGGGTTACCCAGCACAAGACGAACCTAGGAGGTAAGCTAGTGGGAAAGTCATAACGGGATTTAAGCTTGACTTGGAGTAAGTCAAGGGGTATTTAGAGCATTACCGGGTTATTGGGTAATGGGAATTAATATTTGGTGATAAATTGGGAGTTAGTAAGATCAGGAGGAAATTCTGGAAGTTTTGACTATATTGTCCTCGGGGGTGTTTTCGGGACCCCGAGTACTAGGTTTTATTGGAAGCTATTTAAGCTTGAAGTAACCTTTTTAAGAAATAAAAAGAACGTTCTGTACGTTCTCTCTCCCTAAAAGTTCCCTTTTCGTCTCCTGATCGCGTTTTCGAAGGTATCTTGAGTTCTAGGACTCGGATTCAAGCGAGGATTGAGGCATAGAAATCCTAAGGAAAATTAGAAGCTTATTAGTCGGAGGATTTAGTTGGAAACAACTCAATTAGAGGTAATTCGAGTTTTAAGTTCTAAGTTTTTAAAAGTTTTAAGCTTGAATTGGATTTTGTGAATTCTTGAGTTATTGATTCGTTTGAGCTTTAGGTTTTGAGGGTTTTGGACCATTGGGAAGTTTGGGAACTTTGATTTGATGATTTGGGAATGTTTAGACATGTTTTGGGAGGTTTTAAAAGGTTAAAAACGAAGGAAAATGGCTGCCCCGAAGTTAGGTCGCGGCCCTGTTCTTGGGCGTCGTGGCCCTTGCTCGATGAAGCAGGTGCCCCAGTTCTGTTCTTGCTAGGCGCCGCGGCCCTTGGTGTTGGGCGCCGAGGCGCTTGCTTCAGGTTGTGCTGGGAGTCGCGGCTCAAGGTTCCAGGGCCGCGGCTCAGGCAGGCTTTTGAGCCCGTTTGCGTGTTTTGACCCCGGGAACATGGTTTTAGGCCTCGGGATCATTCCTACTACCCGGGTTAATGAGGATTGATGTCTTGGAGGCTAAGTTTTAGTTCAAGGATTGGTTTTAGAACTTGAACTCATTGGATCACCATTTGTGGTTATGACTAGGTTTTCACTAGAGGCTTGGAATCGGGATCGTGCTTGTGGCTCGTTTGTTGGTAACCTGTGCTTGGACCGAAGGTAAGAAAACTGCATCCCATGTGTGACATGCATGGCTATTATTGATGCATGTTGGATGTTTAAATGTAAACATTGATAGCATAATGAATGCTTGGCAATCTTGCTCATTTGCATATGATTATTATTGAGGTATGTTGGATGATGAAGTGTGATGCATGCGATGCACGAGAAACATGTGATTGGGGCATGCCATGAATGATGAATATGAAATTGGTCAGAGCTTGAGTCTCTGTGTTTGTGCATGATCATTATTATTCTCGCAATTATTAAGTAAGCATGCTGAATGCCCCATCTTTGGATGTTTGACATATGATATATGTTTGGTAGTAATGCTTACTTGTGCATGGTACTGACTCATTGGTCAGAATTGGCAAAGGTGTCAGTATCAAATGTGAAGCTTTGACTCCTTAGTCAGGTTCGGCGGTGGTACTGGGCACTGGTCACACGGTGTTGACTCATAAGTCAGGACGGCCTTAGCGTGTTTAACGCAAGCCAATAAAGATTAGATCTAATCGACAATCTGCATTGGATGACTCAAAGAGCATTAATGCCGGACCGACCTTAAGTTTGATGAATATTATAAGCGCTTGTGTGACTTACCCATTAGCCACTCATCTGTTAAGTTAGAGACTTACCCATCAGTCTCTCATCTGTTAAGGCTAGTGGCTTACCCAGCAGCCCCGTAGTGACTTGCTTGTTGGTCACTCAGTATGGTTTATCAAAACCTCAAGTGTCGAAACACTCATCTGATTAGGATTGACTTGATAGTCCTCCAATCAGAAGGGCAGGATTTCTTATCCTGGATACCCCAGCATTGTTTGAATTCATTTGCATGCTTGAATAAAGCTATGTTTGCTAGGCATGCCAGATATGATTTGTTATCATGATATGACTGTTCATGAGCATATGAGTTTTCTTGCTGGGCTTCGGCTCACGGGTGCTTTGTGGTGCAGGTAAAGGCAAAAGGAAGCTGGACCATCCTTGAGTTGAAGGGCTTAGGTGATGACGTGTACATATGCAGCTACTCAACCAATACTTGGATGAGGTTTGAACGAGGAATTAGGGTTAAACCCTGTTTTGCCGCTTAGAACGGCCTGTTGTAAATATTTTCTTGTAATAGACTCTGAAATCATTTTTTTTTTGGATCCCAATGTATTCAGTAAACGTTCTAATAAAACGTTGTATCTTAACCAAAATTTTTAATCCCTAAACCGCTAATCATACTTAGTTACACGTTTATGGCCAAATGACTCGATTAGCAAGTTTAGCACTGTTTGCAATGTGCACTATAGCGGTCCCTGGAGTTGGGGCGTTACATCTACTAAGGAAAAACTCGTGATTATCCCATTCTTTTTGCAGATCTATGTGAATAATTCAATATCGAACTAGGTTCCGTTGTTTGATACTATTTTCCTTGGTACCCCTATCTGCAGATTATACTTTTTACCATGAAGTCCAAGACTTTCTTCGAGGTGATAGTGGCCAGAGGTTTGGCCTCAGTCCATGTGACAGTCAGTATCCCATGATCCGTAAGGGGAAAGATCAAGTAAAGCTGTGCAATCCCACACCGCTTGGGGAAGGTCAAGTGTGATGTGTCTAAGACTATGTAGCTATGGGACTACACAGTTGAAGATGGCTTAAATGGATTGATGGGTACTACCTATGCCAACAAAATGCATATTCTTTTCGGTAGCCCATCACTTGAGAACTCTAAAGTTAAGCATGCTTGACCTGGAGTAATCTAATGATGGGTGACCTCCTGGGAAGTTTTCCCAAGAAGCATGCGAGTGAGGACAAAGCACGCTGGAAAGACACGTGATGGTTTGTAGGGTGAGTCGTCATTCGGGGAAGCAACCATAGTGATGTGGGGCATCACAAATGGTATCAGAGCCTTGACCCAGCCGGAACTGTGGCCGATGGGGACGTCGGACCCCTAAGGGGGGGTGATTGTGACAGTCAGTATCCCGTGATCCGTAAGGGGAAAGATCATGTAAAGTTGTGCAATCCCACACTGCTTGGGGGAAGGTCAAGTGTGATGTGTCTAAGGTTGTGTAGGTATAGGACTACACAGTTGAAGATGGTTTAAATGGATTGATGGGAACTACCTATGCCAACAAGATGCATCTTCTTTTCGGTGGCCCATCACTTGAGAACTCCAAAGTTAAGCGTGCTTGACCTGGAGTAATCAAATGATGGGTGACCTCTTGGGAAGCTTTCCCAAGAAGCGTGCGAGTGAGGACAAAGCACGCTGGAAAGACACATGTTGGTTTGTGGGGTGAGTCGTCATTCGAGGAAGCAACCATAGTGATGTGGGGTGTCACAGTCCACTTAGTGAAGTAATCAACAATAACTATGACATATTTCACTCCCCCTTTCCCTGTGGGTAGGGATCCAATGAGGTCGATTCCCCATACTGCGAATTTCCACAGGGAGCTCATCATGGGGAGCTCGGTTGGTAGAGCTCGCAGGATTGAAATAAATCACTAACATTTGTCACAGTGTTTAACGTATTCGAACGATTCCACTTTTACTGTAGGCCAGAAGTATCCTTGCCTAATTACCTTTTTTGATAGACTATGCCCCCGGTATGATCTCTGCAAAATCCTTCATGGATTTCTTTGAGGATTTTTCTTGCCTCGGGTGGAGTTACACACCTCAATAATGGCATAGAGTATAATCTTCTGTACAATCTTCCCTCCAAGATAGTGTACCTTGGTATCTTGTACATTATTTTTCTAGCCTCATTCTAGTCTGCTGGGAGGCTCTCGATTTCGAGGTAATCTATTATGGGATTCATCCAAGTAGGTTGCGAGTCTATCATGTTGATGTCATCTTCTTCAAGCTCGGCTATGCTCGGTATCAGTAGAAATTCAACCGGCACCACATTGAGTGTACCGACTTCCTTGGTTGTGGTGAGTTGAGCCAAAGCATATGCATTCGAATTTTGCTCCTACGAAACTTGTTCAATTGCGTAAAACTCAAATTGCTCGAGTGCTGCTTTGACCTTCTCCAAGTAAGCTATCATCTTAATTCCACGAGCCTGGTATTCTCCTAAAACCTAGTTGACAACCAACTGGGAATCACTATAGCAGTGGATGGATTTTGTTTTAAGCTTGGAAGCTATTCGAAGTCCTACTAATAGTGCTTCGTATTCAACCTCGAAGCCAAACCGTAAGGCTGAGTGAAAATGATTTCCTATCGAAGTAATTAAGATAACTCCTACCCCCGATCCATTCTCGTTCGAAGACTCATCGACATAAAGTCTCCACAGCTCACGGGCTAGGGTTGTGACTTCCTCGTTGGTAATTCCTGTCCATTAAACTATGAAATCTACCAAGGCATGTCCTTTGATCATCGTTCTCAGGTGATATGTAATTTTGAACTACCCAAGTTTGACCACCCATTTTAACAATCTCCTAGATGCCTCAGGTTTTGGCAATACCTGTCTCAATGGTTGATTAGTCAACACGTGTGCAGGATGCGCCTAGAAGTAAGGTCAGAGTTTTCGAGATGCATGTATCAAGCACAAGGCTAGATTTTCCATTAATGGATATCTTGACTCTACCCCCAGTAACCCGAACAAGTACTGCGCTAATTGCATGCTCGGTTGTAGTGAGGTATAAGTACAATATTTCCCCTGTGACTGGTTTGGATAAGATTGGTGGTTCATCGAGGTGTTTTTAGGGGCTTGAAAAGCGAGCTTGCACTCATCTGACCATTCAAATTTCTTGCCTCCTCTCAAAGGATTAAAAAATGAAAGGCATCTGTCCGTAGATTTCGATATGAACATACTTAAGGCTGCCATTCATACCAGTTCTCCTGTTGGCAACAAGGTCTGAAATCCCCTAGCATACACACCACTAGGTCTACAAAGCTGATCTATCACTCTAGCAGATACAAATGAATGGGTGGCCCTTGAATCAAACAATGCACTATACAAAGAACCAGCACTAGAGATCTAACCTGTCACAACTGAGGGGCTAGCCTCCGCCTCAATCTGTGTCAAAGCGAATACCCTGGCAGGAGCAAGATTGTCACTCTGCTTCTGCTCCTCCTTCTTAACTTGAGGGCAATCCCTCTTCAGATGGTTGGCACTCCCATAAACAAAGCAGGCCCTGGTCCTGCACTCACCTTGGTGTCGACGCCTGCACCGTGGACACATAGGAAAACTCCTCCAGTCATCACTGCCACCCTGACGGCTAGTAGAAGCACCCCACACTCTCCTATCAGAACTAGGAGGAGTAAATGAATCTGGAACCCTTCTTTTCTGCTCACTGGGGCCACTGCCCCGACTAGACCCAACAAAAGGAGGCACCATCCTCCTGGCATCGCGCCTAACAGCGCTGTCCTTCCATATCTGATCCTCAGCCCTCTCTGCAGTAAGGGCCTTATCCACAGCTTGTGCATAAGTAGTAGTCTCTGGAATCAATGTAATATTCACATCACGGGCGATCATCACATTCAACCCCCGTATAAATCTATCCCTCCTGGCCGCATCCGTCGGCACTAAATCTGGCGCAAACTTCGCCAGTCTGTCAAATCTCAGGGCATACTCAGTAACTGATAACCTGTTCTGAGTCAGGTTGATAAACTCATCAACCTTCGTAGCTCGAACTGCTATGCTGTAGTATTTCTCATTAAAGATACTCTTAAATTCTTCCCATGTCATGACTGCAACATTCCTCCGCTGACTCACCACATCCCACCAGATGCGGGCATCCTCCCTAAGCATATAGCTCGCACAAGCAACCCTTTCACTTCCTTCGACCCTCATAAAGTCCAAGATCAAGGAAATCATGTTCATCCACTGCTCTGCCCGCAGTGGGTCCGATCCACCTTCAAAGGTAGGAGGTTGTTGCTTCCTGAATCTTTCGTACAAGGGTTCCCACCTGTTCTCAGTCACAGGCTAAACCGGCACTGGCACCACATTTTGCTGTATTGGCAACCCTGTAATTTGTGGAGGGGCCTGTTGCCTCATCTGACGGAGTTCTTCCTCTGTTCTCTGCAGTCTAGCCTCTATTTCGGCCAATATCTGTTGCCAGTTCTGTGGGGCAGGTGGAGGGTCCTGACCCTGGTTGTCATCCTCGGCCCTACTGCCGCGGAGTCTAGTTGATTGTCGAGGCATCTCAACAACTATGCCTGCAACCAACGACGCCGCTCATCAGGCATAATAACAACATCCAAAACCACCTCCCAAACACATCAGTCATCCACAATAATATCTCATATAACATACAACACACAACAGGCCATGCCCTAGCATCATGAATATGTTAACTCATTCATCATGCTCTATATAAAATAAGCAGGCATACAGGGCATTCAAACACATTTTCAGACATATTAGCCAATCTTACCAACCAACCCTGAGTTAAGCTTGTCACTGACTGCATGTGTACATGTTCGGTCAATCTCCAGAACCAATAACCTTGGCTCGGTCTGATACCAAGTTGTAATGCCCTACTGCCTTAGAGCCGTTACTAAGTGAGTTTAAAAACGTGCTTTCAACTCGCTAATCGAGGTGTTAAGTCAAACAGTGTAATTAAGCCATAAACAGAGGGAAAATGTAGAATTAACTCTATATCACTGAAGATCATAAAAGTTTGACACCTGGGATCCCAAAATACAGTTTAGAAATATTTACAACATAAAAATTGTACTAAGTCGGCTAAATGAAAAAATCTAAGTTCCTTTACACGAATTTCCCAAAATCCTCTGGCTGTGGTAGCTAGACTGGCCAAACATGTACACACCGCCTCACACCTGCTGTACTCATGGTTGGTTGATCTTCTCTTTACCCTTACCTGCACCACAGAGCATCTGTTTGCCTCAGCCCAGCAAGAAAACCCATAAACAGATAACATATGCAACATGTATACCAAGCATATAAACAGGCCACCAATTGGCTAAACACATACGGCCTAGCCGTCCCAGGCGTTACCAAGCCCTGGATTCGCGGACCACGCCGTGAGGATATCCCAGGTATCCATCTAGGGACTCGCCCTGGCAACTCGCACTCCATGTGCTCAGCGCTGCTCACGGCCCCTTGCCGTTCTCGGCCTTGCACTCAATGTGCCCAACGCCGTTCCCGGCCCTTCGCCATTCTCGGCCTACACCGTTCCCGGCTCTTTCCGATCATTCACATCACAATACATATAGCATAGCAAGCAAGTACAGAATTCTAGCATAGTCAGTTAAAGGGCTACGCCCCGCAGTTCTAACATATTGGGCTCGGCCCTGCATATCAATTCTATTCAAATACATTGGGCTCAGCCCTGCACATAAGCTCTATGGGAACAAGGGTTTTCTTACCTGAGTTCCGAGCTTTCTGAGCACCGATGCCCCGAGCACAGTCCTCTAATGTGAGCCTCGCCGAAACCCTAGTCACAACACATTAACAATGCCCATCCATCAAATTCTAACCCATTAAACAACTTCAAGCCATAACCCTAACCTCCGAGACCTTGAATTCTATCAATCCAGGTGATAAAATCCATCCCGAGCCTTCCCTTGAGTTCCCAAGCCTAAAATACCCTTAAAAACTCAAACTGGCACTAAGGGCCACGGCCCTACCCACAAGAGCCGCGGCTAGCCTCGAAACAGAGGCTAGCACCCCACTGACCCCCATACGAGCCGCGGCGCGCGCACCAAGCGCCGCGACGCGCATGAACCTCTCGGCCACCCATGGCCGCGCGCGCACACGGGCCGCAGCGCACCCCTCCTAGGGCCGCGGCTCTCACCTCCAAACCCAGATTTTTCCACCATTTTTCCACACCTTTTGTCAAGCCAATTCACCCAAAACTCATCTATTAAACCCAGATAACTAACACAATTATTTCAGCTTAGTAACAGCACCAAAACCCCATTGAATCCTACTTCAAAACACAGCCAAAATTCTCAAAAAGTAAACCAATCTTGACTAACATGCAATCCACAAAACCAGCAGAAATTCAAGACCAAACCTTAATGGTTAGAACTTACCTCTTGCTGAATTAAGCTTCTGAACCAGTCCCCCCTATGCTTCAATTTTCAAGCTTCAAGTTCCCTTAAATTTCCCCAGCTGAAATCCCTTAGCTTTAAGTTAATTTCCCTTAAGTTTCCCTTTGAATTTTCCTTAGAGAGTAAAGAAGAGAAGGAGATAAAAGATATCTCAGTTATGAAAGAGTGTGTATGTCGCTTTCCCCAAGGTTCTAAGTAATTCCTCCTTTTTGTTTTACTTAACTTAAGTCTAAAGGGTTACCTTAAGGCTCGGGGTACCAAAACGTTCCCGAAGGAAAAATGGTAATTTCCCCAATATTCCCGCCTAGACATTCTATCCTCAAATATATCTCCAGATATTTATTTCCATGTCCCGACAATCCCATAACACACCTAATACCCAAATTACCCCTCGACTCGCCCCGAGTCTGAATCTCAACCCTGTTGTGATTTTTCGACTAACCGCTCACCAGGACTGTCTCGGTCAGTGCTACACAGACATATCACATATATATAGCATTTATTACATTTATACCCCTAATATCCAGATGGGGTCCACATGCATATTTAACTTAACTAAACACGCATCATAATCATATATACACATAAATCCACATATTAGCATATTAAATCATTTATTGCCCTCCAGGCACACTAATCAAGGCCCTAAGCCCGATTAGCAAATTCGGGTCGTTACACCTAAGCTCTCCAACTCAAGGATGGTCCAGCTTTCTTTTGCCTTTACCTGCACCACATAGCACCCGTGAGCCGAGGCTCAGCAAGAAAACTCAATATGCTTATGAACAGGTAATAACATGTCACTGAATCATAATAGCATGCCTAGCAGTAATAGCCCTATTCCATGCATGTAAGGAAGTCCAAATAAATGATTGTGGACCCTGCCCTCCAGTATGGATGACTATCAAGTCAATCCTAAGTGAATATCAATAATGACTCTGGTAATCATGTTGGGGCTTGCAGCCCAATTAGATAAGTGAATATCAATAATGATTTTTGTAATCATGATCGGGCTTGCAGCCCAATCAAAAAAGTGAATAATGAGTCACAAACTTGAACCAGATAAATAACTAATAAGTCACGAACTTGAACCAAATAAGTAACTAATAAGTCACGAACTTGAACCAAATAAGTAACTAATAAGTCACGAACTTGGGCTTCGCACCCTAAGCCATGTGACGTTGCAATCACCTGAGCCTTTTGGCCCTGACTCTATGTAACTAGCCTTTAGACTAGACAAGCACTTTTGTTTTCATCGAACTTGGGGTCGGTCAAGCATTTCATGCTTATGTTGATAATGCTTAAGTCGATTAGATCTAATCTTTTCGGCTTGCGTTAAACACGCAATACCATTCTTGACTCGTAAGCCAATACCATACTTCCAGTGCCCAGTACCACTGTCGAACTTGACTAATAAGTCACAGTTTCACAATAAATACTGACACCATTGTCGTTGCTGACTAATAAGTCAGTACCATTCACAGGTAAGCAATGCAACCATGCATAAATCATATGCCAAATATCCAAATATAGGGCATTCAGCATGCTTACTCAACAATCACTAGCATAATTATGATCATGCACATTTACAGAGACTCAAGCTCTAATCAATTTCATATTCAATATTCATGTCATGTCCTAATCACATGTGCTGCTATGCATTTTCAATGCAATCAATGTCCATATATTGAGCACTCAACATGCCTCATCAATAACCATGCAATTCACATACTGGGTGCAGATTTCTTACCTTTGGTCTAAGCACATGTTACCAATAAACATCCTTAAGCACGATCCTGATTCCAAGCCCCTAGCGATAACCTAGTCACAACCATAATATAAAACCTCATAAAAAATGAGTAAATAATACTTCCAGACCCAACCCAAGCCTCCGGGATGTCGAATCCTACCCAATTGGGTAGTAGGATCGATCCCAGGCCCTTAGAGTTAAGTTTCCATGACTAAAAACCAAATTTGAGCAAAACTGCCCTTAAGCGCCGCGACCCTCCTCCAGCCTTGTGCCGCGCCCTGCCTCCAAACAGAGGTCGAGCCCTTCTCTACCTGTGCCTAGCGCTACGGCGTGCCACCTTGCGCCGCGACCCTAACTACCCATCAGCCAACTTTACCTTCTTCATCAAGCCTGGGCTGCGACACCCAATAACAGGGTAGTGACCCAACCACGAACCCAGCTGAAAACATCATTTTGTCCTTATAAAATCCTTCCAAAAACCTATCCAAACATCTCTGAATCCCAAAATCAAAGTTCCCAAACATCCTAATTATCCAACACCGATAAAACCCAAGCTTCAAATCATCCAAAAACTCATCAAAACATAAAATTCAATCGAATCTTAAAAATTCGGATTACCTACGATTGAGTCGTTTCCCAACTAAATTCTCCGGCTAAAAAGCTTCTAATATTTTCTACAATCGCTATGCCTCGATCATTGCTTGAATTTGAGTCCTAAAACTTGAGTTTCCTTCAAAAATGTGATCGGTGTCAAAAAGGGAACGAGAGGGAGAGAGAACGTTCTTCTTATAATTCTAATAGGTTATTTCAAGTTTAAGTAACCTCAAGCAAATCCTAATGCCCAGGGTCCCGAAAACGCCTCCCTGGGTAAAATAGTCAAAACTCCCAGAATTTCCCCCAACTCCCAATTTATCATCAAATATTTATTCCCATCACCCAATATCTCGGTAATGTGCTAAATACCCATAATACCCCCTGACTCACTCCGAGTCAAGTATGAATCCCGTTGTGACTTTCCTACTAGCTTGCTTCCTAGGATCGTCTCGTGCTCAGTAACCCAAGCATAACCAAATAATAACGAAGTACCACACACATACCACATATATGCCAAATATACCCAAAATGACCAAAATATGAAAATTTCCCAATTGAGCAGAAATGGGCCCACATGCATATCTAGTCATATTATAATATAACTCACATAATCACATAATGATACACATAAATATCACATAATCATATAACTCAAAGATTTGCCATCCTGGCTCCCTAATCAATGCCCTAAACCTTATTAGGAAATTTGGGCCGTTACTTTTATATTTTTTCAAATAAATATTGTTCTTACATATTATTTAAGTTCTTTTAAATTGAAATACATTCAAAGTATATGCATGAAAAGTATCATACTATCACTCATACTATTTTAGAATTTACAATATTATTGAGATTCCAATTGGAAAAATTAAAAATTGGGCCCCCTAAAAAAAAATCTTAAGTTCATTATGTTGACATTAAATTAGAAAAATAAGAATATGCAGCGGAATAGGATCTTTTTAAAAAAAATTATTAATACCAGCCAGGATTATGCATATATAGATATATTAAATAGCACATAAAATGAATAGAGATTATCTCTCGTAGCCTATCAAGTATCCTTGAATTTTTTCGTAAAATCAACGATCTTCCAATCCTTTCTGAAAGCTCACACCTTAGCATTCCAAGTCAATCCTCAAACACACAAGGACGTGTGTGGCACGTAGGAATCAAATGTTGATTTAGAACTCTCTAAATATATTCAGCACATGAGATCTAGAGAGATTTGAGAAGAGATGGGCTATAGAAATTTCTAGAATTTCAGGTTAAGGAAATTCTACCGTTTCTTTCTGGAGAAAGTTTGATAGTTAACTGCTTAATTCAACTTCTGAAAAACTTCTTATGAAAAGTATCACCTTTTTTTTCAGGTTTATAAAGATAATTAACTAATTTAATTAATATTTATTTTATTTAAAATAAAACTAACCAGTTACATTTATTTTAATTATTTAATTTTAAATCATATTTAAAAAGAATAATTAAATAAAAAAATTAATTCAAAATTCAAAATTCAAATCTCAGTGATAGAAAATATTCCTGGTAGGCGCCACTCACTGTGGAGTATCATTACTCTCCCTGATTTTCTCATTTGTTTGTTTAATTAATATTTAAGATAATATATTTATCCAAAATAAATATCAATTAATTCAAAATTAATTTTATCTTAAAGTATCAGTTTTGAATAAATAAATATATTATTATAAATATCTTATAATAAGATAATAAATAAACTCTCTCTATATTAATCCAAACATGATTAATATTTATGTTAACTATAGTTTATCAAAATAAAAACTATATTGTTAAATAATTAATGAATTCACAATTAACCAATTGTCCATAATTATCACAATTATTTCCTTGCCCTGAAAAATTAATTCATTTGCAATTTAGTCATTCTCTATACAAATCTTCCTTATGACATCCTTACCCTTGACAGTGTAGGACAGAGGTGACCTGGGGACCATGGACCTATAATACAAAGCTCCAATAAACCAGATTATTAATCAAATTCTTTAATCTAATAATCGTATTTATTAATTCCATGATTACTCTACTATAAATATAGAATTGCACTCTAAGTATTTATAGAATTATATTTACATAAATTTCTTTGTAGTCCATTGATATAATCAATAAATGTAGTTTTGTCCTCCACTTATTGGTTCGTTAATTAGAGTTAGTCAAAATTATCATTTTACCCCTCAATTACCTCTTGTTCTTCGCTGGTGAATAATTAATTTATAATCAAATTATAGATTTGAGCTCAATAATTATTCAGTTCCAGAAACAACCCTTAAGAGAACCAATATTCGATCCCTTAGGAAAGTATGGATTCCAATATTGTAAATCATGTTCCCAGCCATTCATGATATTGAATTTCCAAAACAAAAGTCACTAGCCTCATTATACTAGGAGACCTTAACGAGTGAATCAAAAGATCCAATAAGCACAAATAGGAGTTCATGATTACTCATGAATTAGACTGATCTACAAATAATCATTTATTATGATAACAATTAAATCTTTATGGAAAGCAGTAAGTTTATAAAGATAGTTAATTCATATCGGTTCTGTCATATAAAATCTCTATTATATACAGTACATTTACCAATATATCTATTCATATTAGTAATCTGAATCTAGATTACTTGCATTTTGTATGCTTAGTAAACCGTACTAGTATTCATTCATTAAAAATTTCTTAATTTAATATGATTGTGACTATTTTATTATAACACTAGTGGTTTAGGAGTAACAATTTAGGGTAGACCAGATAAGTCTGACCAACATAGAGACAAGTAAGTTGGGTCAATATCAAGCCAATGCTGGTGCTTACATGGCAGGTTCCGGTTGGTTCAATGCAATGAACTCAGGTCCAGCTGGATACTGAGTTCAACTATGATGACTCACTTGACAAGCATTGCTCACAAATCATTGACAGAGATTAATAACTTGGTTTGAACGTAGGGGCAAAAATCAGCAGGCAATTACTCACTGCTTTCAAAATTCATTGATAAGATTCTTAACTTAATGGAACATATGGACAAAAATAAAAACTAAAAATAAAGCAAAAGAAAGAATACAAGAGAGAGAGAGAGAGAGAGGGAGAGGACAGAAGAGTGGCATAATACTTTTAACAAAGCTCAAATGCTTCTTTCTTTTTCTATCTAAAGTTACAACAATGAGCTTGACCTCTAGCCAACTTATCCCAAAGACAGATCATTTGCCTTGGGGATTGGTAATGTGCAGTATAATAATCTACTAAACATCCATACTGACAAAACTTCCAGTTATGAGAATATTGGACGGCTGAGATCGAACTGTTGAATTGCTCAACCCACATTCCCATGCTCACATCTTCCATCTTGAAAAGCTAGATGAAGCAGACAGAGGAACATGATTTGTTTAAATATGTAAGTTTTCAGAGCACAGAAAGTAATAAAGGAGGTACCAAATCAGAGAGAGAGTAGAAACGAACCCTTAGGCTTCTGTTTCCATGTTGAGACACAACAAACTTAGCAATGTCACTTGAAATTATGTATCCAGGCCCATTGGCATATGGAGGATAAGCTTCTTCTGGCCATTCCTGTCACAAGCAGCAATAAAACTTTTGTTATGGGAAGAAAATAGAAAATATTAATATCCATTTCATTTCAGAAGTTTCCGATCTTCTAACTTACATAACAAAGGCGAAACTAGATTTACACAACACGTAATTGTGGGGAAACTATAGTACTTTCTATTCGTTCTATACCGTTGTTATGATTAGGCTAGGTAGTGGCCTTTGCAAGCTTAATTTGAGAAACAAATCCATCAAACTTCTATTTTTGGTCAATCAAAAAAAGGGGCTCCGAGTAAACAGAGCGAGACATTACAACATTACTTTTGAAAAGATAAACCACTCCAACCAAAGCAGGTAATAGACGAAAGATAAAAATTCAAGCACAAAATTAAGCCAACTTGCATACCTCATAAGTTACCGCCCATTTACCACTTCTAAGAGGCCGATGCAAGAGGTTGAGATTGCCCATATAAAGAGACTTTTTTCGAGATACGCCCTCAATCTCTTTCAAAACAGTGTCCACCCTTATAAATGTGTCATCATCACACTTCATGATGTATGCAGCCGTCACATTCTGAACCTGCATTAAGATTTATATGACTATTGATCAGAAGCAATAAAAACTCTCACCAAACACAATAAATTTCCAAACTATTGACAGAGAAAATGAGCCACGTTTAATTCAGAAAGCTCCATCATAAAGATTCATTGAAAGAAGATCAGAGAGTAAAACGAGAACTACTTACCCCATACTCACAAATAGCAATAGTTTTAAGAACAACAAGCTCATAGCGATCCATGAAGGGTAAAATCACAATATCACCGAAGTAAGCAGCCTCCTTCTTCATCATCAAATTCACCTCCTTCCTTGGATTCTAAACATCCATTTGAGAAATGAGTCTAAACATCATATATGAAAAGAATATGCTAACAGAAAAAATTTTAAAACAGAAAATCAATTTAATCATAAATAAATTTACACGCACATATATCATAGGATGTTTATATGCTCATTTAATAATCTATGGTAGCATTCAGAATCAGAAAGGCCAACAAGGAGGTTATCACCAACAGAGTAAGATTACTCCACAAGTAATAGAGGACTTGGCATGGGGAATTCTGTGCAGTGCATTTTATATGCCCATGAAATTACCCATAGCCACAATCACAGCACATAACTGGAACAATCTTTCTATGTTATGTTGTAATATGTAAGAATAATGTGGCACTTAATACTTATAAACCACATATTTAATGAGAATGAGGTATGCTAAAAGATCGAAGAAGCCCTCCACAGAAATTATTCTTGTCATAAAAGTATAGCTATATATCAAGAACTTGTGAAAACCCAATCCACTAGACCTTTTGAACAAGGTTAGCAAGACTAATCCACTTCGTCAACCTGATACATCAGAAGTTATTAAATTCGGTAAATATGCTAATAGAAGGCAAAATCCTTACCAGTGCAACAAAGAAGCGTACAACTACACGTGAAGATTTGATTGCTGATGATTGCATCCAAGTTTTTCTCACAGCCATCCGCTCTGCGAAGTGATTGGTAGCAGAGAGAACTCCAATGAAAACTTGCACAGGGTTTTTAGGTACAGGATGGGATTTCCACTTCTCCGACATTTCTAATACTCTTCGAGGGGAGAAACTTGGATGTGAAGCAGGCAGAGATGTAGCATAAACTGAATGAATATCCACTTCTCCTTTAACTGCTAATCCTGTTGCATCTTCAAGTGTAAAACCCTAAATGTATAGAGAAAAGGTGAAACCGAAGAAAGAATTTTAATGTATCATACAACAAATTGGTAAAGAAAGTAAAGGAAAAAAAAATAGCTGTAGTAAAGTGAAAAGGCTCTAATAACATGCCCATTATGTGCAAATAATTACCGTTCGATATGGAAATGAGGTCACATGCCTACCCCCAACAGTAATATGATATCCTTCTACACCAGCACGTATGGTCAAAACAAAGAGTCTACCCTCCACAAATGGAAATGGCCAGGTCACTTCTGGCTTTTGCTCACGCCCTATGAATCGCTTGAACCATGAGGTTGTCTTGGACTCCTTTGAATCTACAATATCATTCCTCATCCACTTTTCACATCTCCGAAATCCATCAACTGCCAAATATATGGAATAGAAACAAGTTATAACAAAACAATGCAAGGGTGAACTGACCGTGTAGAGAAAAAGAAAAAAAGAAAGAAAGAACATTAGTTAACTGAGAACATTTGCAAAAACAATTACAACACACAAGCAAAAATTGGGAAAGAGAAGACAAGAGCATAAGTTAAGAACATAAGCAATAGTAAATACAAGATACAAGCAAGAATTTAGCAATAAGGAGCATAAAATTTTAGTAAAAGCTTTTAGAGGTCACTAACTCTTTAGCAGTATATATATCCTTATAAACGATTTATATTTCCCCCAATCTAATACAATATTTTCTTCTCACTGCTAAAAAATAATAGTTATTGATTCCTTTCTCACATGAGTATATTCAAAGTAGGCTTTTATTGTTATTGAATAATGGGTTTGATGATATTCCTATAATATTATTTCTTTGGCCGGCATATGCATAATAAGAGAACTATAACTAAAGCAAATATATCATACCAAGCATGTCTTCGTCACTTTTTGATGGTAAACCATCACACCTTTGAGCTCCCCCCCATTGCATCCTGTAACAGGTGTTGTGCTCTATGACTGGTCTGTGGCTCCAATCTCCTTTCAGTCGAGGATTCAAGTGCATAATCTTCGGTGGGTCCTCTCCATCCACTGCCTTCAAACCTTGCAATTCAACCATGAATTGTGAAACCATAACCAGTGGATCGCCACGCCTCAACTTTGCGAGCTGGGGCACAAACTCCTGATGAGCATAATGAGGTGTTCCCACTACAGTAATAGAAGAACCAGCAGCAAGCCCACAAGGAAGGAACATCACTCTATCTCCCACTGCCAATTCTTCTCCGCTCATTGATAACCATGAAGGACACGACTCCGGCTTTCCCTCCATTATAGAGGTCTCAGCAGCCTCCTTTACATCAAGTTTATCTAACTCCTCCCAAGCCTTCAAGCCTAATGTCCAAGCCTCATCTGCCATTCTCTCAAGCATCGACAAATTATTCGTCCTATTCCTCCGTTTCATAATATCACCAGTTATTCGACCATACCGATGTTGAAGCGGTCTTATAGGTGCAGAGCCATTTCTCCCCTCTTCCAATGGTTCCTCATTAGGCCTGACTGGGGCATCTTGGTTTTGGTTATCTTCTAATTTCCGGTGAAATGTATCCTTATAAACAGAACTGAAAAAAGGTTTGTTTATATCTGCATCTTCAGAATCCCTCACCTTTGTTCCATCCAATTCAATATAACTATCATCACCATTCAACACTGCTGCACTTTCTAAAAACTGGGGAAACTTAAACGATATGAAAACCAAGTATAATGCCGCTAAAACCAACAAAAGGTGTGATAATCTGAACCTCCTAGACACCAGAGGTTCACCTTTTGGTCTTTTCATTTCTACCAAAAAAAAAAACCGCCTACAACACAATCCTCTCTACCATAGCCAAAAGCTTCTCAAACCCATTTTAGTAAATATAAACAGGAATCCAAAAACAACCACCAAAACCAGACAAAATCCTCGAACAAAACGACACCCAATACTAGATAACGATCAACAAATGAGAAAAACCAAACCTTTTTACGAATCAACAGCTGGGGTTGCCAAAACAACCAACCATAAGCCGAATTAATTCACAGGGATCGATTTTTTCCAAAAATCAAGCGATGTTCACAATTCCAAAACACAAAAGCGACCCAAACCCGTCAAAAGCTGACTCGCCAAAAAGCTGTATTCATCGTAATCTCACCGGCATTCTTTACATGGTGCTCGATCTCGACCTGGATTACAAACCCAATCTTGAGACGGTTCTAAAATGGCCGATTTGAAGCCAAATATCTAGAAAGAGAGAATAAAAGACGGTGTGATACAGAAAGGAGGGAATTAGAAAAATGAACATAAAAATTAAGTTTAAAAAAAAAAAAATTAATAAAAGTAATTTAAGAATGAATGACTTAAATAAAAAAGAGAATTTTTCTTGACTTTGAAACAGAAAGCAGATAAACTGTTGATTTCATTCTCCAATTTTTTTTCTCTCTCATGTTTTTTTATATAAATATATATTATATTTTAATCCATCTAGGCTGGAATAAGCACTAACTATTTGCTTGCAATATTATAAATGGTGTGAAGTTTTTTTACTAAAAAATATTTTGATTTTATTAAATTTAAAATCTTACCTCTTTTATAATTGTAATGACTTCACTTTATTAGATTTAATAGATATGAAAAGAAATTAATTTAATGAAGTGTAAGATTATATGATCATAAATATCATAATTATTTGTAGTGACAACTTTTTCAACTTATTTTTAATAAGATAGATAGCGTTATAATGATATCAAATTTGGTAATAGAGCATTGCGAACTCACAACAACATTTTTTATAGATTTTACTGCTCAAAAAATAATAAATATATAGTAAGAGGAATGCTTAGCACGATTCTTAGGTCATAAAAGCCGTAGATTGTATTTGTTTATGTATAAAATAAGTTATATTTAAATCTCAATATACAAGTGTTATACCTACTTTTTAGAGCAAGAAGGGGTAGTAGAATTATACAACGTGAATACTGATTAAGCTAGGACTAAAACATAGAAGGGGCTAAAAAAATTTAAATAAAAATTATACGAATACATATAAACACATAATTCTTCCTTCAATTTTAAAGGAGACCAATATATACATGAATTTTTACATATATTTATATTAATTTTTTCAAAAATATAATGTCGTAGTACATGAGTGAGAATGAAGCCCAACCAGCCTTCTATGTCCAAATGTCTTTCCCGAGCATCATCAAGCACATTCCTGCGAGCTTGTGGTGAAGAAGATGAGACAAGATCTCATCTCGTACAACACATACAAAAGAAGGTAAAGACAAAAGAAAAGACTCCTTGTGAGAAGGGGTTTGAATTGGATCATTGTACATGAAGCATTCAAGAGACATACAAAGTTATTTCTCAACATCTTTTTATTGTTTCATTCTTTCACTATTCAACTCCAAAATCCAAAGGCTTTGTTTTAGTTGTGCTCATTCCCATCAAGTGTAATCACTTATTAGTTTCATGCGTTAACAATTATATTAAACATTTTTTTTTAAATATATGATATCACTTAATCGTAATGAACCACTTAAAAATGTAAATTTACAAAGTAAACCACTTAATTAAAATAAAACACCAAATATATATCAAAATATAAACTTCATTACACGATAAATAAACATGTTGGGTTAACATGCATGCGGGCAGTAGAACAAAACATAAAACTTAATGCAAAAGGTTACAACTCAATAATCAAAATATAAGTAAATGTAGAAATAAGATAAAGAAGAGAATTATAAGAACTACAACTCTAAAATAAAATATACAAATAAATATGTAAATAGAAAATAGAAGAAGAGAAGACAAAATCAATAGTAGAAAAAAATTAAATAACAAGAACTAAAGCAAAACTCTCTCACTCACACAAGTGCATTGAAGATCACTAACTTGAATAAGGTTTACAACATTTGTCCAAAAGTTTATTTCTCCTTATCTCAAGCACTAAGGGAATCTCTCAATATTGGAAGTAGTTCTCTCAAATAATCAAGTATTTTTGTGTATTTCTAGTCAAGTGCTCCAGTTGATATAAATAGAGTGTATTACAAGTGAGCATTAGGCACCTATAGAGTTTGAGATACCTTTTGAATTTCAAATTCCACCAACCTCATGGTTGTTATCAATGTTTAATTGAATGTTTATGGAATTAAAATGGAGATTTGAGAGTTACTTAGGATGTTAAAACTGTTCAAATTGGAAAAAAGTGAAAAATGGTTTTGGTTGTCAGTCTCACTAGCCGCGGCTAGGAGTATCAATGGCCACGGCCACTGACCTCTGTCCCCCAGGGTGCGGCCAAGGATTATCAGTGGTCGCGGCTACATCTCCAATTTCAACAACAAAATTTCAGTTTTTCCAAAAATGTCACAAACTCTTTCTCACCTAATTTTGTAACTTCCGTACACCTAATGGGAGTTAAAAACATGTCTCCAACAACCATACTTCATAATGGCTTTGTGAAATCCAAACTCAAATGTGTAACACACAATCTACACATTATTGGGCAATATTTGAGAATTACAAATTTGTAACTGATTTTATAATTCCAAAATATATCACATTTGGACATACATACACATGTACAATTTTGTGACTCTCAATAATATGTTACAAGTTGTGACAAATCACATTTTGTCACATTATTTAATCTATCATTATATTATTTAAAATAATATAACATTCTTTCTTTCTTTCTTTTGTGTGTTCTATGTTTGTCTTTTCGGTACTAGTAGTAATTGTAATTGTGAAGTTTGTTAAAGGGGACTTTCCAGTGCTTATTATGGCATACCATGTTACTGATAAGCTGCCATTGCATCAAACGAGGTTGCAAGGAATAGTAACAACAGTCTTTGTGGCTTTGCAAGCACCAGTAGATCAATACAAGGTTATGAGATACCAAATCATGGGAAAAACAAGGTTCTGTATCGGACTTTCACTGCACCGTAGAGAGCCGTCGTTTACTACACCCTTAATAATGCTATTGCTCGGAATAAACTCAGTGTGATTTTTTTAGATCGAAAAATATATTGAGAGTGTTCTTTTCTAAAAAGTAATCGCTCTCTTTTTAAAGAAAAAATAGATTTTTTTAACGAAAAAAAAAACGTTTTATTAAAACGTAGGAGAGGTAGTTGGAATCCTGAAAAAGATAAAGAGAATAAGTCTTCAGTTTTACCGAATACAATACCAACTCAGCTCGAGTCGGTCGGACGATGT
Source organism: Humulus lupulus (assembly GCF_963169125.1). NCBI lineage: Eukaryota > Viridiplantae > Streptophyta > Magnoliopsida > Rosales > Cannabaceae > Humulus > Humulus lupulus. Next base: position 15,705,066 of record NC_084801.1, on the reverse strand, counting down.
GCGCGTGTGTGGTGGTTAGGTGAGCCTTTGTGTGACTCCTCCCTCTTCCACAAAAGTGGGTACTCAAGGGGTACAATCCCAAGGCAAGTCCACTATTTATATATCCTTACAAAGTAGTATTTTAAAACAATGTGGGACTCTTCCTCTAGGGAGTCAATAAAGCACATTTTCTATTTTTTTAATAATTCATACTTATATAGATTATAAGTTCCAACATAATCAAATGGTTGAATTACATTGAAGATGAAAATGTTGTTTGATTTATATTCTTCTCTTTCATTTTGCCATTCTGCGGGTCTAGATTTTAATGTCTGTTGCAGAAACTCAAGTAGATGTATTGTATTAATTTCAAAACTGAGCTTATTCTTCTTCTCGTTTTTTGTTCATTCATTCTTTCCTTCATTCGCCCAGACCCCTTAAAAACTAGTTAAGTATATTTTAGTTCCAATAGCTTACTATTGCCAGTTTGAGTTCCAATAGTTAAGTTTTACCATTACTGCTTCATATATTTTGTTCTGTATCATATTATCTGAAACTGAGAATTACTATCATCACTCTAATAATAGTGGAGTAATAAACTCTGTTGAGTGAAGAATAATTAACTTTGACAAATATTCTTCAGTTTCTTACTGTAAATTTTAAGCCAATCTATGTATGTCTTGTTTTCTGCATTTGTTCTAGTTAAAAATGCCAAATTAATGTAAAAAATTGCTAGTCAACTTATTATGAATAAAAAAATTAACAGTATGATAATGATAGCAGAAGAAAAATGAACAGTATGAGATATTGTGCGTTTTGTATTGGTGATTCTTACAGGTTTTAATGTAATTAAGAAACCTTACCTTCAACTTGTGTAACCCAGATTTTGAGCCTATTGTAAGTATTGTCATCCCTTGTTACCATAAATATGTCTATATGACCTATACACGTACTATATTACACCCACAGCACTATATTTAACTACAATTGACACACTTGCACAGACCGAGTAAACCTGCTATGTATGTATTGTTTACTGCTTACTGGCTTGATTATTTATCATCAATTTTATTCTAACAAAAACCATTCCGTCTCGTGGGAGTAGTTTTTCCAAATCCCAACTAATTCTATTAATGAGTTGTTTGGTTCTCAACTATCATAACAACCCCATTAGTTTTCAGTCCTTGGTCTATAAAAGGACTTGTGGGATTCACTTGTTAAAGAGACACAAGACACAAAACAGAAAAGAGAAAAACGAAGAGAGAAAGAACTCAGTGAAGAGCACTACACAGATGAAATATCAGAAAAGCCAGATTAGACGAGAGAGCTCAAGTGTGGAAATCAAGATTGAGTATTGAGAAGGTTGTGAGAGCTGGGTTTGAGGAACTGTATTGAGAAGCACAACTGTTGGGAAAGTGCTTGCTCAGGGATTGAGAGGAAAACACCTGTGATTGAGTGTTTAGAAAGTTTGATCCAAGATTGTTCCAAGAAGCTCCATTGAAGCCTTGTACTCATTTCGTTGATTGAATAAAGAAGAGATAGTGGTTCCTAAAACTGGATTAGGTTCAAGATCACATTGATCTTGTTCTGAACCAGTATATATACTTGTGTTGATTTATGCTTTCATATTTTTCGTTTTTTAATTGTTTGATAATTAGTCTTGCTGATTTGTGTTCTTAGATTCATTTCTGGTTTTCCGAGATTCATCTGAAGTTCTTAAACTGGGAAATTTATCCTCATTTCCAACAAGTCTCTTTGTAAAGACCCAATGTTTTCTTCAGTTGTTCTAGGTATATAAAGTTGCATTTGACAAGATCACAAGCCATTTCAAAAACAAGAAGCTTAAGGGTATAACAAAGAAAATTTGTGAGAAGATCTGCAGTAAAATTATACAAGCAATAAGCTGCTAACAACTGAAAAAAAAAAAAAAAAAAAATCTGTCATCAATTCATGTCTCAAGTCAACTATTTAAATTCATATTTTCTAACTTAAAATTTATGTTAGAAATAATGCTTCATAGTAACTATATATGGACTTTCGTTCCCTTAAGAAAAATTTTGTGACTTCCTTCTCTATTTTAATTGGTTGATTGGGTTGGTTTATTCAGAGAAGGTTATGCCTTCGGGTCAACACGAAATTGATGGGGATTGCTAAGCAGACTAATGATCTGCCAGTTTGATTTAACTGAGTGTTTACAACTTGTTGACTAGTATGTGTCCCTTCTCATCTTTTTGTGGAATTTAGTTACTTACCAACCTTTCAAGACTTTCAATTTATGATACCAGATTAATATTGAAGCTATAACTTGTGTTTTGTTAAGATATGGAACCTTTAGTTTAAATATGATGCAACCACAACCACGGGAAAGCATTATAATGATTGCTAAAAGTATATGGAAGTGACATACAAGATTAGTTTTGGAGTTTTGTAATCATCTAACTGGGATAATAGAATCTTAATGTTATTATTCTTTTCATTAGACTTAGATATGTATGAATATCGTGTAAAATAAATGGATTTTTTCTTAAATAAATATTTTTGTAATTTCTTTTTACATATTTAAACAACTAAATATCAACAAAAACAACATAAAAACAATTTGAAAATAACACAAAAAAAAAAAAAACAGTAAAAATTGAAAAGAAAAAAAAAATCTTTAACTGTAGAAATGTAATATTTAAGTAAAATTAAGTATTTTCGGTAAAAATATCAATTTATCTCGCTTTGAAAAAAATCCCTTGTTTTTGTCAATTTTGCAGGGCTTGATGCCTCCAAAGCTGTGTAATTACAAGCATTTGAATAATATAAGCTTTTATCCTCGTATAAATTTTATGTATACTACGGATAATTTGAAGAACTTTACAGGATTGTTCTGTAGTTCTTTGAATTCTAGACAAATTTAAAAGAGGAAGATCAAGAGTAAGTGAGGCAGATTCCCAGTGTTTGGATGGAATGAAATGAAATTGTAATGGTAATAAGAATAGGTATGAGACTGAAAAGGGAATGAAACTATGTTTTGAAAGGGAATAACATTCTTCCTAGAATTTTGGCATCAACATAAGATTCAGGTTACTAACTGAGCGTAGTAATTGAATTGCATATTCCATAAGAACCAATATTCATACTTAACATTCTAATTTCTTGTTGAACCTTGGACTCGACTCAACACCGGAATAAGAAGAATTACAATGTTATAGATTACCATTTGTAATAGAATTACACAATAAAAATCACCTACACTTGTCTCTATGGTAGAAAACTTAGTGAACTTTCCTTGAGATAAGAGGAAAGGACTCCCCAAAAGCAGAGGAGACTCAATAATTAGAATAACAACTAGCAGGGAGCTCACAAGGATTGATATCCCCAGCAATATTCATGGCAAAGACCCATCTGTCAATATTACATCAAAATAATTGGAGTTCACAGAATCGTATGAAAAGGAAAAACAACTTAAAGACTTCAGCGCCTGTGCAAGATAAATCAAACTAGAGACACTTGTATCCTCCTGCAAAATCCTATCATTGAAATGGTTAAACTCTGCTACAGAGTGACCTTATAAACTGCAACAGTAGAGGCCTCTCTCATGCTACTTCACTCTTAAAGCCTACAGCTCCGTGCACATCTCGCCCAACAACAACAATTCTAATACTCCTAATCAAACAAAACATGAAAATTAATCTTAGTCCGTCCATGAGGACACAAACCATCATGGAAACAGCAGACAGGGGAGCATACGGACCTAAAATTAGTAAATAAGCACTGATTTAATACCAATGCACAATGTATGACTAAAACGATAAACTCAAATATCCAAACCTATACCATGATTTCAATGTGATTGCATCATACTTGTAAACCAGACAATGAATTTGGAGATGTGAAATGTGTTCAGAAGGGGTACATATCACACATTCTTAAACTAAAGTCTCATAACAAAATCCATGATAGAGTTGACAAAAAGCAAAAAATAGAGTTGAAAAAAAAAACAAAAAATCTGCAAGGGATACAGAAAAGGCTAGACTAAAAGACTCAATGGGAACTACTTCATTCTTCGTCTTCCTCATCTCCATCTCCACCAGCAGCCTTCTTGGCAGCTGCCTTCTGGTTCTTTCGCTTCACTCGGCCAGGGCGACCACCTCCGAAGGGACTTGTGAGAGAGAAGTCAATGTGTTTCTGAGAGTCAACCCTAACCATGAATGAGGGGATATTGACTACTTGCCTCCCAACCCTGAGAAGAATAAGAGTTGCCAGTATTGTAAGATAAGAGCAGTCTATACAGATGGAAGTGAACAAAATAGACTTAAGTATTGCAGATGAAAAGGCAACTAACTGAGACCCGTACCGAGTTACTAGTCTAGACTCATATTTAACAAATCAATCCATTGAGTTCACATGCAGAGAATGCAGTGACATAGATCACTAAATACCCCTAATGTGAAGTCATCCACAAAATAGAAACATACAAAACCAACTTAATACGGCCACAATTACCCACAAAATTACCACATAAAATGATACCTTTAAGGCAATAAGACAACAATTGTTCTGAATTACACAAGTACTTGGGGAAAATGAAAGCAATATGAAAAAACAGAAGTAATTTATTAATAGGATGTTGATATTGATACCTAATGTGCCTTTGCCTGATGAGAACTCGAGCATGGTGGATGGACTTAGCCATACCAGACTTGAATACAAGGGTCTGAAGACGGCGCTCCAAAAAGTTCTCCACAGTAAGTGCGAGAACGTAATCGAGCTTGTTCTGGCTCTCGTCCAACAGCCCATATCTGTTCATCCTCCTCAAAAGGGCTTCCCCCTCGAAAATACGACGTGGGTTTTTCTCATCAAGGGTCAGAAGCATTCTTGCATTGTTACGGATTCGGCTCAACACATATTGGACTCTCCACAGCTCTCGCTTGCACCGCAGACCATACTCTCCAACAAGCTTCAGCTCAGCGTCCAAACGCTCCTTCTCGTAAGGGCGTCTGGGCTTCTTAAACGTCTTCCCATCTGCACAACACGATGCGGATCAAAACGAAGAAGATTTTCTATATCTTTGTGATTGATGCGATTAAAAATAACACGAAGCAGATCATTCTAAGATGAAATTCTCTAACAAAATTCAGATCAAACTAACAAATTTCATATCGAATCAAATCAGAAATACTTACAGTTCCTGTAGAAGTTGACGTGAACCATGGCTTGATCAGATGGAGAAGAGAAGGAGGAGGAGAAGGAGAGTAGGGTTTCCTGTGATAAAAGCTAGGGTTTTGAGACGTAAAGTTTAAATATATAGTGGAATAAACTTTACAAATGACACGAAATGTTTGTTATTTTTCTAAACTTGATATTAAATTGTTCTATTTTTGTAAAACATTTTATCAGGCTAAAAATTGAGAACCAAGCCCAGTCCAGTTGTCTGGTAGCAAGCCCAATTTACAGGAAATTGCCATGGAAATGCTTTTGTGCCCTTTCATAATAAATTACATGAGATTTTTTTATAAACTTCGAATAGTTTTTTTTTTAAAGTTTTTTATGACATAATTTTTTATTTATATTTTTATGGGAGTATTTTTCCTATATATTTGTAGACTATATTTTATATTTTATACTTTTTTTAGTATCTATTTTTTTTTATTATTTTGAGATTATTTTTTATAATTTTAATTTATTTGTGTTAATTTTTATCATTTATATTTTAATGTCATATCATAATTAACCATCAAGCACTTATTATAGCACTAAGATATATATATATATATCTCTTCTATATAAAAAGTGTGTAGATAACGGAAATTCTTAGTTTTAACGGTTTTTTTTTTCTGTTAACTTTAACGGAATATTCTTATATTTAACAGAATATTCTTATATTTAACAGAGATTGTAAACATGACTTAAACTTAAATAAATAAATAATTAAATAAATTAAAATAAGATATTTTTGAGATATTTTACAATGACAATTGTTTAAAAATAATAAAATCATATATTTTATAACTTAAATAAAATTTAATTAAACTTAATATCATATTAAACATATAATATATAATCTTTTGTTGTCACTGCCAAATTGAAAAGCTATAACAAACATAAACTTAAGCAAAAATAAATAAATTAAAATAAGATATTTAAAAATATTTTATGATAATTTAAATAATTAAATCACATTTATTTAAAAATAATAAAGACATACATATAATTTTTTTATCTTATAAATTTTTGTGATAGTTTATTTTTTATCAAGTGATTGTAGTTCTTTTTCTTCATAAAATTCATCAAAGGACATTACGAGATATATTAGCAACTAAAAATAGTTGATGCATATATACTTCTGTCTACACTATGACTTTTTCTATTATTATTTTATTTTTATTATTAATTTCTTTTTAAATATTATTGTATTTTATATATATGTCATGTAGCTGTGTAAATATATATCTATGTCAACGTTGTGTTTAAATATCATATATGTAGAGATTATTGATATATACTATAGAACTATAATTTATTCTATTATATATATATATTTTAAAATAGTAAACCAGTTTTTATTAAAATTATAGACAATGTTTACAACTTTAAAACTAAGCAAACGTGCATTGCACGTTGCTTCTACCTTGCATATATATATATATAATGCTCGAATAATAATTAACGCTATCATATATTGGAAATTTGGGTGACATGTTATTACGTGTAGTGATAATACATAATTAACTATATGTTTAATTAATTAATTACTTTATAAACAATTGTGCTTATTATAACCCCAAAAACATATCGCGTAAATTCATCAGGATATTTTTGTTTTTTTTTTTTTTTTTTGAAGAATGATATAATTTTAATTTATTTGTGTTAATTTTTATCATTTATATTTGATAAAATATTTTACCATCAAATATCTAAATAAGGACTAGCAGCATATAACCAAAGACCGAAGGCATTGCATAAGGCGAAAGTCTTAGGACCACAAAAAAAAAGATAATTTGAAACTCTTGACAAATCAAAAGAAAGAAAAGACTAGTCATTTGTTCGAGAAGAAGAAGAAGTACTTGCAGAGGAAAGGATTTAAGATCATCGCCATGTGGAATGCAGTGCTGCAGCAGTGGCGTTACCAACAAAGTTGGCTTGAATTTCTTGAGGCAGCAGCCGGTATTTTATGCCAAGTTCTTCAAATATTCTCTTCAATTCTAATACTAGATCGGATCTTCGGCTGCTCTTGTCCCCATAGTTCTGAAAATTTATGGTATGAGTAACGTACAGAGTTATTGTCATCTTGTTCACATCTTGAATATCCTTAACCACCACACTATGACTAGGACGCCAGTGCTGAGGTTTTCTCTCCAGGTACCTTAGGCATTCAAAGATTCAATTTCAATATTTTTTCAGTGGAAAATGGTATGTTATGTCTGTTGTTTTAGCTATTTAATCAAGTGGTATGCTATTCATATTTTTGTTCATAGTGATTATGATAGAACAAGTTGTCCATTTTTTTTAATGATGTGTGGTAACCGGTTACAACTATAAAAATCAGTTTTATTATTTGAGAGGTGTTGTAGTAACTGGTTACAACTATAAAAATAATTTTTATTTTTTTTAAGTAATGTACCATTATCAAAATATCAATATCGGTTACTTAGTGAGATTTGAAAGAAAAAAATCAGAGACAATTGCGATGGTAACTGGTTACTTAGCCAGACTTGGAAAAAAATAAGATTCAAACAAAAAATCTAAACTAATCATAATCGTAACTGGTTACAACGATGTTTGAAAAAAAAATCAAATCTAAAAAAAATAACCAATTGTTATGGTACTTGGTTGCTTAGTTAGGTGTGAAAACAAAATCAAATATAAACAAAAGAATCTAAATTAATCGCTATTGTAACTGGTTACACCTAGGTCTAAAAAAAATCTAATATAAATAAAATGAATCAGGCGTCATGGTACCTTGTTACTTAAACAGATTTGGAAAGAAAAAAAACCCAGAAAAATCAAAAGTTTTGTTTGCTTGTTTTTTTTTTCTTGTACTTGTATTCTGAATAAATTTTGTAAACCTATCGATACATTTTTTGAGAAAACATTCTAGTTCTATTTCTTTAAATTATTAATAAACACATAAATATTTATGTTAGAACCTTATTTGATGAACGTTTGGCTGCTAAACCTATATCCAATTGATCTAAACATCACAGGGAAGAACCTTTTGACAACTTTTGCCCTTTTCAACCAAAAAAACTAATCAGCTAACCTAAGCTTTCATATGTTAAAAGTACCCTAAAATATTCAACTACCTAGCTTCTTATACTACCCTAGTCTATACTAAATAATAGCAGTCAACTTTTCTTAAGTACATTTCTTAAATCAAATCAAATATGAAGTCAAGTACCTGGTTACTTAAACAGATTTAGAAAAAAAAACCCAGAAAAATCAAATATGAATTTCAAAATCAGATATGAAAAAGAATAAAACTATATTTGAAGAAAGAAAAAGAAGAATAAGAAAGACCGAATAAGAAGAAGAAGAAGACGAATAAGAAGAAAGATAGAAGAAGAAGAAGAAAAAGAAGAAAGAAAGAAAGAAGAAGAAGAAGAAGAAAAACCAGTTCGTCGTCGTCGTCGGAGGCAGCGGCGGAGGTAGCATCGCCAGAAGAAATCTGAGATTGACACTGAATTGGGGAGGAGAATGAAAGAAATGAGAAGAGAGAGAGATCGTGAGGAGAGAAGAGAATTAAGTTTATGGTAATTTATTTACCATATTTTAAACTTTTTTTCCAAAACTTACCATATTTTGTACAATTATTTTTTTTCCCATAAATTTAGAAACTATATATATTTTTCCCATATTTATGTAAACTTCTCAAATTATTTTGACCAAAATCGATTTTATGGTCCTAATTACAACATTTTACAAAATACGAGGTCTAAAAGTTATTTTCTAAAAGTGTTGGGTCCAAACACATAATGATCAAAATACAATTTCCATAATGGTATAAATACAAATATATTGATAAGGGTTAACACAAAAACATTACATGTGTTTAATCAAAATTTCACTATGGATCTCGGTCTTTGCATGGAACTTTTGTAAAATGGTTAAAATAAGTGACAATTACATGGTATATGGTTTTTTTACCATTTAAATATATTTTAATGAGAATTTTGAATTGTTAATGTTTAATGGATTTTTTTTAATTTCTAAATATATTGCTTTATATTTCTCATATAAATAATTAAGTTTAAAATTAAGATATAGTTTTTTTCACAATTAAATTGTATTATTTTTAATGGCATTTTGGTGATTGTATTTAAAAAAAAAAACTAATGTAGTAATAAATGGGTTAATTACAAAATGCACGGTGTTTGAACAAAAAAATCTAAATATACAGTTATATAAAATAATTACAAATTTACGGTATTAACTTTCAGCCTAACACGCTTACTTACTAACACACCTGCACAATTATGCATCACTTCACATTTCCTCAAACTAATATTATATATATATATATAAATAGATGTTTACATATATATATATATAATTATACAATTATAAATCTTAAACACGCAACTTTTAAACTGAAAAATGAATATTTATTTATATATATGATAATATTTTACTATTTTCTTTCTATTCTCTGTACTTTAGTTTTATTTTTTTTGTCTTTTTCTCTTCAGTAATTAGTTCATACATACTTTTAGTATGCTAATAATAATAATATCAACTATCTTCTACTTTTTTTATTTTATTATCTTAGTATCATACATAAAATTTCTAATTAAATATGTCATTTTTCACTTTTTTTTTCTCTCCCTTAATATTACTTTTTATATTTAATTTGTTTACAATCCTATTTTTATTTAAATTGATATAAATGATTTTTCAATTTTATTATATATATATATATATTCATAAATTTTTGTAACATATATTAATAGTAGTAGGAGGGATAGTGATAAAAAATATTATATTGTTTTGAAAATCATAGCTAGTCAAATCTCAACACTCAATGTTAAACTAAAATCTTGATCTAGTCAAAGTTTAAGCTTTGTTGTAAAAATATATTTTAAAGTTAAAAAACTAATTTTGTAAATTTTTGTAACAATCATATTAAATAAATTTATAAATATTTATGTAAATGTTAGTTACAAAAATAAACTTCTTGATTGTGAAATTAGTTTTGCAAACTGTTGTTACAAAAATGTAAAACTTGTATATAAAATTATTGTAATTCACTACTCTCTAACTGTATTTTTATATAAATATATAATAAAGTATTTTATAAATAATGAATGTCTTAAATTTATATTTTTAAGTTGTATAATATAAATTTAATGTTTACTGTAATTTTTTGGTACAATATTGTAACATATGGAAAATTATAATATTTTTATGTGAATTTTGGTTACGATTTCTTAATTATGAATTATTTTTGTAAATGTTAGTTACAAAAATATCTTTCCTAGTTATGAAAATAGATTTGTAAACTATTGTTACAAAAATAAAAAAATTAGTTACGATTTTGTTCGTAAGTTTTATGTACAAAATAATACAATTCTAAAACTAATTTTTGTAAATATTATTTACAAACATGTAAAAAATATTTACAATTTTGTAACAGATATTTACAAGTTTATAAACGTTGATCACAAAAAATTATATTTTACCGCTTTTATTTAGGATTTAAAAGCCACTCCGTATTTACACTTTTGCCACTCCGTGTTTTTATCCAAAAGTTTCGTATTTTTGTAATATACCATATTTTTCATATTTTTTTTTAACTTTTAGTGTATTTTTGTAGATTTCCCATAATAAATTTAGTTAATGGGCATGGGCTTAGTCTAGTGGTATCACACTTCTCCTTACAAAGAGGAGGTTAAGGTTTGAATTTCTCCTCCCCAATGTCAAATAATAAAAAAAATAGATTAAGTTATATCCCACCTAATTCTAACTTTGTTCTCATTTTCTTTTCACATTACCACGTTGCTCCCTTTTCATGTTTTTATTTTTTTTTCCTTTTCTATTTTAATGAAAAACAAAATAACCATTTATATATTTTTCAAATGTAATAAAGGAATTAACATTTTCATATCTTTTTCTCTAAGCTTTAACTACCCATTTTTGAGAAAAAGAAAAGCTTCTATTGTTGGTATTAAAAGAGTATGCAGTAGTAAATGAGTCATTTTTAATAATTATTAATAGCAATCAATATCATACACATATATATATATATAAATATATATATATTAAATCACATACAATCAGATTAGAGATTATATCTTGTAGCCTATCAAGTATCATCAAATCTTTTTGTATAAAATAAACGATCTTCCTATTCACGTTCTCAAGACTCACCCATTGATCTTCCAGACCAATCATCAAACATACAAGGATATGTGTGTGCACGTAGAATTCAAAATGTTGATTTATGACTCTCTAGATGTACCCAACACATGAGATCTAGAGAAGTTTGATAGAGAGAAAATGAATTGAATAGTTTTCAGGTTTAGGAAAATTATTGCTTCTATTTCTGAGAGAGTATGTGTTGAACAATAACCTTCTTTTTAGGTTTATAAAAATAATTAACTTATTTAATTAATCTTTATAACTTTATTTAATTATTTAATTTAAATCATATTTAAAAAGAATAATAAGTAAACAAATTATTTGAAATTCAAAATTCAAATCCCAAAGATAGGAAATATCCATGTGTGGCGCTACTCATTATGCAATACAGTGAGTGGCGTGAGCCACATTAGGGTTTTTCATAATTTTCTCATTTGCTTATTTAATTAATATTTAAGACAATATATTTATCTCAAAATAAAGATCAGTTAATTCAAAATTAATTTTATCTTAAAATATCAATTTTAAATAATTAAAAAATATCTTATTCTAAATAAGATAATTATTAATCTCTCTTTATATATTATTCCAAACAAGATTAATATTTATTTTAACCTATATTTTTTCCAAATAAAAACTATATAGTTAAATAATTAATTAATCAATTGCCCATACTATCACATAATTATTTCGTCACCCTGAAAAATTAATTCATTTGCAATTAAGTCATTCTCTCTACAAATTTTTCTTTTGACATCCTTACCCTTGACAGTGTAAGACAGAGGTGAACTGGGGACCATGGACCTATAATACAAAGCTCCAATAAACTAGATTATTTATTAAACTCTTTAATCCAATAATCTTATTTATTAATTCCATGATTACTCCACTATAAATATGGAATTACACGCTAAGTATTTATAGAATTATATTTACAGAGTTTTCTCTTGTAGTCCATTGATATAATCAATAAATGTAGTTATGTTCTCCCTTTTATTGGTTCATTAATTAGAGTTGCTCAAGATTACCATTTTACCATTCTAATTACCTATTGATCCTTTAGTACCATTAATTTACTAGCGAATAATTAATCTATAATCACATTATAGATTTGAGCTCAATAACTATTTAGTTCCATAATCAACCCTTAAGGGAACCAATATTCGATCCGTTAGGAAAGTATGAATTCCATTATTGTAATTCATGTTCCCAGCCATTCATGATATTGAATCTCCAAAACAAAAGTCACTAGTCTCATTAAATTAAGAAACCTTAATGAGTGAATCAAAATATTCAATAAACACAACACAGGAGTTTATAAGAATCAAATATCATCTATAAGAAACCTCAATAAACACATTTAGACTGATCTACAAATGATCATCTATTATGATAAGAATAAAATATTTATGTCAAACGACAAGTTTATAAAGATAATTAATTCTTATCGGTCTTATCATATATAATCTCTATTATATACAACACATTTACTAAGATGTCTACCCACATCAGTAATCTGAATCTAGATCACTTGCATCCCGTATGCTTAGTAAACTGCACTAGTAACCATTCATTAAAGATTCCTTACTTTAATATGTTACTAGTTATTTTATTCATTATATATGATCTTAACTCTCTCGTACTAATGCAATATCATATTTTCATGAATGAATAAATAATTTTCTTGATATTATCATATAACTAATTAAAACAATAATTATAATATTCAAATATAATAAAATTGTCATTTTTATTTAATTCAATAAAATGTCGATACATGCTTTTAGGGCATTAATCCTAACATCCATACCCATTTTTTCACTCTGATTGTTGTTGGAGCTTCCATTCTCTCTGCATTTTTGTAGTTTGTTGTTAATGGCCAGTCATTTTGTTGATTGTCTCCGCCAGGTTGTCTCCCTTGGAGCTTCCAATGTTGATCATCCTCCTTAATTCATTTCATCAAAATATGCTTGGTATGTTCATTTGAACTTGGGATTTTTTATTTTTGCTTTTGATTGATTTTTTTAATGTGCTTTTTTAGTTCAATATTGTTCTCTATATGTTCATATATGTGTTGGTTTTTGTGTTGGTATTAATTATGTAAATCAAAGTGTACAACAAAAGAGTGACAATAAATATTTAACCAATACCAGATCCAATATCACATACATATCCATACATTAAATCAAGACTCACAAAAGATGGAATCATACATTTCATAGCCTATCAAGAATCATCGCTATTGTTATCCCCAAAATTTGAAAATGATGACGTGGCAATAGAAATGACAAATGGCAAGGAATGGTTGGGTGATTTGGCTTAGGAGTGACCCGGTAGACCAGTGGAGAATGTTGACTGGCCAGTCAAGTGTCATAACCGACCAGGCATGACCTTGTCCGACCAGTCTCACATGTTTGTCTGCCCAGGCATGACCTTGGCCGACCAGTCATGACCTTGGCCGACCAGTCATGACAATGTCCGACCGGTCAAGTGCATGACTGCCCTGCCAAGTGCATGTCTGCCCAGTCAAGTGCATGTCTGCCCAGTAAAGTGCATGTCTGCCCAGTTAAGTGCATGTCTTCCCAGTCAAGTGCATGTCTGCCTAGCCAGGTGCATGTCTGCCCAGTGAAAGTTTGGTCGACCAGACTGAATGTGATATGGATCGATTAGATAGAGTAGGGCTACATCAAGAATTCTAGAAACGGCTTCAACAAGAATCGGTCTTGGCTTACGCGGGAATCTCTCAGTTCTATCCCACAAATATAGTGTATTGTTATATTTTGAATATTATTGTAAATTAAATATAATGAGAATAACAAAATATCCCGATTATGGGGGATATCATCTATACGATCCTGAGCCTATAAATACAAGGCTTATGGCATCATAAATGGGACTTTTGGAGCTTTTTCGAATTCTAATTTTCTTGAGAGAGATTACTTGTATTTTGAGAGAATTCTTGTATTCTTGTAATCTGCACTGAAGAAACTCAATTGACTCAGGTTCATCTGATCTTGAGTGCAGATCTATAATCACAACTCTAAGTGGATTATGCTATTACCAACACGTTGGGGCTGAACCACTATAAAAATTGTATGTGTCGTTTATTTCTCTTGAAGGTTTTTGTCGTTTGGACGTCTACACGTCGTTGGCCAAAAACACGGTCAACATTTTGGTGCTTTCATTGAGGCCTGAAGAGAAAGACAAACGATTCCTGTAGCGTGATGGCACCTAAGAACACCAATGAGGCCTCCAAGAAGACAGGCTCCTCTAAAGAGCCTACCAGATCAGAAGGTCCTGGCCCACACGACCATGAGACTGAGCCTCGAGTCATGCTTGAGGATGTGACTCCAGAGGTTGAATAGCTCCAAGAGGCCATAGGAGCTTTCCAGGAGGAAATGGCACAATTCAAGACTAGGCAGGAGGCGTTCGCTGAAGAAATGGCTAGGCAGAAGGTCGCATTTGAGCAGCAAAGACGGGAGATGGACGCTAGGAGTGAGGAGATCCGACGATAGCAGGAGGAGGCCGATAGGCGACATCGCGAGGCTGCACTCGCACTGGAGGCAGCTACGCAGTTGACCCAGGCCAATGCCCAAGCTGCAACACGAGGAGCAGCTAACCCAGGAGCAAGGACCACAGAAGCTGGTCGCAGAAACACTGATAGACCACACTCTCGAGGGCCAAACAGGAGTAGTAGTAAACCACCCGACAGGGAAGAGGATGGGATCCGATCAGGCACTGCCTCAACCCAAAGGGGGAACTCCAAAACCCCCTCAAGGAGTCACCGATCAGAGACTTCTAGATCCGGAAGTCACAAGTCAGGGAGCAAGAAAACTCCACCTGAGCAGGAGCAAAATAAAGCTCCTCGAGGTAAAGAAACTTCACACTTCAAAGATGGGCATGGTCGTGATGAAGCCGATAGTCATCACACTGACCAATCGAAGGAAGAATGATAACAACCATCGAGGAGAAAAAGATCGCCCTACGCAGACAGGAAGGCCGCCACTGCATCCCAACCAGTGATAACTCTACAAAATAGAGTTATTTTACCATATTTTATATGCTAATTGTTGCTTAGTTCTTGAGTTTTTAATTAATTTATTAAGTTTTTAAGTAATTTTGAATTTATTTGGTTTATTTTGATTTTATATATTTTTGTGTGTTTTTATAGCTATTTTATTATAATATGTTGTAGTTTAATTATTTGAAATTTGTGTTGTTAGTTTATAAGTAAAAAAAATGTGATTTTATTGAACTTAATTGCCAAAGTAAATTAAATTTCAATTAGTATTTTCATGGAATTAATATGAGTTATTTTATAATTGAAAATATTTGATTCTAATTTAATATTTACTTATCTTGTAGGATGTACTTTGTAAATTTTTGATGCTTGAAAAAGAAGAGTAAAGGAAATAAAAGTGGCATTTTTGTAGAAAAAGTAAGGAAATTTTGGCATTTGAGCAAGGGCCCAAGTCTTCCAAGCCCAACTTGCCACCTCCAATCACAGCCCAACAAGCTGCCTCTTCCTCTCCCACAGTTTCTCTTCAGCAGCTCTCCTTCATGCCAAGCATAAATGCCCCAGCTTCCCACGTGACCATTCCAACTCCTTCAGCCTTTACATGCTCCAGCCTTCATTCCAAGTCAACCTCATCAATTCGGCCCAAGCCTCCCTTCACGCCCAGCTGCAGCTTCATCAGCGCATCACCCCAAAGGCCATCTGCCAGGCCCATTCGGCCCAGTCACAGACCAACCGCCTGTCTAGCCACCTGCATTTATCTTGAGCCCACAATGTCCCCTATGACAAAATTGCCAACCTTTTACCATTTTGTCTACACATTTTCACCACAACATCATCATTACACCCTATATTTTACCTCTACATACTATATTTATTTTACTTAATTAATTTAATCAATTTAATTAATTTAAATTGATTATTTTAACAATCTCATTTTGGCTATAAATATGGTATTTCAAGACCATTTTAGGGTGCTTAATGTTTTTGGTTACCATCTTTTTCTCCCATTTTCTCTCTACCATTCTCTCTTCCATTTGGGTTTTTCAAGAGCATTTTGCAAGTATGTATGTCTTTTATTTTGTAATTTCTACTCTAGTTATGTGCTTCTAATCTTTTTCATAAGATTATTAAGATCATGATGAAGCAACTTGTAACTAGGTAATATTTATGTTGTATGTTGATTTCCCTTGTAATGCAACAAGTTTATGGATTTTTCTTCTTCATATATTTCTTTCATCTTAAATATCTTGTATTTTAGATTGTTAGAACATATTTACACTTTGTTCTTCATTAGTGCATAAACATAATATTCTTTGTGTAAGATGTGTCATTAAATTGTACACATCCATGCTTAGAACAAAAATATTATGTTTTGCTTTATAAGTAATGTTCATTGATTTATTTGTTATTTCATTAGATTGATTTACACTAAATGCTTTGAAATTATAATTTTGAAAAGTGAAGAAAAATCCTATCTTTTTATAAGAAATTTGTGCTTAAAATTATAAATCTTTTTGGAAAATGATAGTTTAAATTATTTTAACTATCACTAAAATTTGGGAATCAATATACTAATAAATATTATTAAACTTACAATTTGTGGATTCTAGTATCTTAATAATCTTTTCTTTTAACACTTATTGTCAACTCATTATTGCTTTATTTTTATTCTCTTAAATAGCTTTATTTTTCAATATTTTATTTTATGTTCATACTATTAAAACTCATCAATCTTTGGAGCTAGGTTAGAATTTATTACTTTTGATTTAAAATAGTTTTCTTTTTGATTTTAGACAACTCCTTTGGGTTCGATCTCGTACTTACACGAAAACTATTCTATAAATACGATTCGTGCTCTTGCGAGTATAAATATTTAAAACATACCCGTTTTGGGTCCATCAACCAGTGTAGTGGCAAGGAGCATGTTCCGCATGGCAAGCCTTCCGAAAAAACTCGAACTACGGTGTTTGATCGGTTAGGAAAGCATACCTCCCAGAAGGATTTAAGAGACGTCATTGCTGATAGAAGAAGGACAGTCCCGGTCGAAGGGCGAGATCCGAACCGACCTGCCAGTCAAGTGGAAATACTTGATGATGGTATGCTGGGTAGGAGCACCCAACCAGGCGGCCCCGAGGCGGAGTCCCAAGCAGTGGCCCCAGGCATCCAAGCCCAGCT
Source organism: Humulus lupulus (assembly GCF_963169125.1). Taxonomy (NCBI): domain Eukaryota; kingdom Viridiplantae; phylum Streptophyta; class Magnoliopsida; order Rosales; family Cannabaceae; genus Humulus; species Humulus lupulus. The sequence goes on along the minus strand of NC_084801.1, from coordinate 15,687,551 downwards.
TGATGCTCTGATAGCGGCAGTTCAGGGTCTGTCGAAATGACCCTCTGTGATCGATTCAGTAGACCACAGAAGTGGCAGCTCGTTCTGTGCTCGAATTAGAGCAGCCCAGCCACCAGCAAAGTACAAAGCGCCGGTACTGCCAGTTTATACAGAAAAGGCAGATCCGATAAGGCATGTAGGGAAATTTGAAGACCAGATGGAGCTGCTCGGAGTGAGTGATGACTATCGGTGCAGAGTCTTCCCTACTACATTGTTTGGCACTGCCCAGGAGTGGTATTGGAAGTTTAAACCAAACTCCATCACTTCTTGGGAAGGTTTCAGAAAGGAGTTTTGCAGGCAGTTTAGTGCTGCTCGGACCCCTCCAGTTTACGCCAATCACTTGGCAGATATTAAACAAGGGAAGGACGAGTCTCTCAAGAACTACATACAAAGGTTCATGAGAGAAGCTAACTGAGCTACTGCAGTTAGAGATGAGGGGAAGATGGTGGAAATTTCTTCCGGCATAATCTATCGGAGTCCTTTGTGGGACAGTATTCACCGCAACCCAATTTCAATGTTGCAACAATTCCTTGACCGGGCAGATCAATATATGAAATTGGATGATGCGATTGAGAAGGGAGAGAAGGGCATGAACAATCCGAGCAGATCGATTGATCCTCCCAAGAATGGTGGAAATGATCAAAATGGTGGTAAGAAATGTGGGAATAACAAGTCTGACCACCACAATGAAAAGAAGGCTAAGTCGGGGTCAAACGACAAGCCAACTAAGTATGAACCTCGGTTCACCAATTACACCACTCTTTCGGCGAGCCGAGCGGAGATATGTCTCGCAAGTCACCAGGAGGTCCCCTACCGAAAACCCCCACCAATCAAGAAGGAGATGAGTAAGAGAGATATGAACAAGTTCTGTCGTTTCCATGGGGACTATGGTCACGACACGAATGAATGCAATCATCTCAAGGATGAGATAGAGTTTCTCCTCCGGTCGGGGAAACTGAAAAATTATCGAGCAGAAAAGACCCAAGGGGAAGGAAGTAGCAACAATTTTGGGTTCAAGCGGCAACGATCCCCACCTTTGCAACCTGAGCCTGTAGACTTCACACTAGACACCATATGTGGAGGTCCACATCTGGCTGGAGATAGCAACAAGGCAAGGGAGAGGTATGCTCGCACCCTTCGTCATGAGTTGGATGCAGCGTCAACCTCCGAAGTTATGGCTATGGAGGAGCGACCTCCGAAGAACCCACGATATGAAAGTGAGTCTCTCACTTTCATTGAAGATGATGCTCACCATGTGAGATATCCTCATAATGACCCTCTCATCGTGACAGTCCAAATAGCAAATATGAAGGTGAAGAGATGCTTGGTCGACATAGGAAGTTCTATGAACATTATTTATAAATCATCCTTTGACAGGATGAAGCTATCTATCAATGACTTGAAGCCAAGCTCTCAAGTCATTTATGGGTTCACTGGAGAAGGATTGTCACCAGCTTGAACGATCAAGTTGCCAGTCACAACGGGGGAGGCTCCCAAGCACGAGACGGTGATGACAGAATTTTTGATAGTTGACTGCCCGTCCGCCTGTAATGTGGTCATTGGTCGACCACTGCTCACAGCCTTGCATGCAGCAGTCTCTATATGGCACCTTTCCATGAAATTCCCGACTAGTGCAAGCATAGGCTGCATCCGAGGAGACCAGAGAGAGGCTAGGGAATGCTATAATGCCTCAGTAGCTAAAGCAAGGAAGGGAGCCAAGGAAAGTAACATGATTGTATGTGCCGAGAGAGAGGAGGTAAACGAGATGGATGTCGACCTAAGTTTTGCAGTCGTAACCGATCAGGAAGAGATGTTAGAAGAGTTAGGCCAAGAAAGCACTCTTGGTTTAAGAGAACAAAAAGCCCCATCAGGTGATGAAGTCACCAAATAGGGCGTTGCCCAAAGCGAGGGAAGGGACTTTGATCCTCGCTTTGTGGATTATGAAAGTGAGGTGTGATCGTCCGAGGAGTTAGAGGAGGTCCTAATAGATGAGAATGACCCGACCAGAGGGGTCAAAGTTGGAAAAAAGTTGAAGGCAGAAGCGAGGGCACAACTAATAGATTTTTTGCGAAGGAATCAAGATGTCTTCGCCTGGTCTCACAAGGATATGGTGGGTATCACCAACTGTGATCAGCCATGTGCTCAACGTGGATGAAAGCTATCCAGCAGTGTAACAGAAGAGGAGATTGCTTGATAAAGATCGAGCAAAGGCTCTCAAGGAGGAGGTAGAGCGACTGAAGGAGAACGGGTTTATAAGGGAAGCATATTACCCTGCCTGGGTTTCAAACCCAGTGTTAGTGCCCAAGCCCAATGGAAAATGGAGGACTTGTGTGGACTTTACCGACCTGAACAAAGCATGCCCAAAGGACTGCTTTCCTTTGTCGAGAACAGACCAGTTGGTGGATGCAACCTTTGATCATGAAACATTGTCCTTCATGGATGTGTATTCAGGGTATAGCCAGATTAGCATGCATCCTCCTGATGAAGAGCATACCAGCTTCCGAACAGACATAGGAATGTACTGCTACAAGGTCATGCCCTTTGGATCGAAGAACGCCGGAGCTACCTACCAACGTTTGGTGAATGGTATGTTCCGTGACTTAATCGGCAAAAGCATGGAGGTGTACGTAGACGATATGCTGGTGAAGTCAAAGGAAGCTGAAGGAAATGTACGAGACTTGGAGGAGTGCTTTGCAATACTGAGAAAGTATGGCATGAAGTTAAATCTCCTCAAGTGCTCATTTGGAGTAGGCTTTGAAAAATTTCTTGGGTTTATTGTGAACTCCCGAGGAATAGAGGCGAATCCAGAAAAGATAAGGGCTCTCGTAGAAATGAAGTCTCCGGCCAGAATTAAGGATGTGCAAAGCTTGACTGGGTGGATTGCAGCTCTAAGCAGGTTCATCTCTAAATCAACAGACAAGTGTGTCCCATTTTTTAACCAGCTTAGAGGTAGCAAGAAGTTTGAATGGATAGTAGAATGTGAGCAGGCTTTCCAAGCCATAAAGGAACACTTGGCCCAACCTCCTGTTCTTTCGAAGCCAGTTGATGGAGAAGACCTCTTTATGTACCTAGCAGTCACGGAGCACGCTGTTAGTGCTGCCCTGGTACGAGAAGAAGATAAAGTGCAACACCCGATGTACTACGTTAGCAAGCGATTGATAACAGCAGAATCCCAGTACCCCATGATCGAGAAGTTAGCCTATTGCCTGGTACTTGCATCACGTAAGTTGCGGCCGTACTTCCAGGCACACCCCATTAAAGTCCTTACCGACCAGCCCCTACATCAAGTCTTGCAGAAGCTGGAGTCGTTTGGTTGATTACTTAAATGGGCAGTTGAATTGGGCCAATTTGAAATCAAGTACCAACTGAGATATGCTATTAAGGGTCAGGCTTTGGCGGATTTCATAGCTGAATGTATTGGGATCGCTGATGTTCCCAATCAGCAAGAGCGCGTCACTGGGCAGAAAGAGGAACTTCCTACTTGGAAACTTTTTGTTGATGGGTCGTCGAATGAGCATCATTCAGGAGCTGGAATTATATTGGTCACGCCAGAGAAGCACCGAATTCATTGCGCATTAAGGTTCAGATTCAATGCTTCTAATAATGAGGTGAGTATGAAGCCCTCCTAGCAGGCTTGCGCTTGGCTAGGGATGTTCATGCCCGGTCGGTTGAAGTAAACAGTGATTCCCAATTGGGGGTCTACCAAATCGTAGGGGAATATCAAGCAAGGGGCCTACGCATGATGGCATACTTAAATAAGACCAAGGATCTCCTAGCACAATTCGAGGAGTATACCATTAAGTTGGTACCATGGGAGCAGAATTCTAATGCAGACGCTCTAGCAAAACTAGCTAGTGCTAAAGACGCTGAAACTCTGAATATAGTACCGGTGGAATACTTGGCGGAGCCGAGCATTATCAATCAAGAAGCCATGCCAATCATAATAGTTGACACTTGGATGACACCCATCATTGCCTACCTTGAGCAAGGAACCCTCCCAAATGATCGTAATGAAGCAAAGAAGATAATGAGGCAAGTTGCTCGGTACATTATGATGGATGGGGTGCTGTATAGAAGAGGGTACTCTTCTACTCAGGTGCATAGCACCCGACCAGTCAAAAAACTTACTAGCTAAAGTGCATGAGAGGTTCTATGGAGATCATGCTGGGGGGCAGAGTCTATCTAAAAAGATTTTAGGGCAAGGATTTTTCTGGCCTACAATGAACGAGGATTCTATGGAGTACGTGAAGAAGTGTGATAAATGCCAAAGATTTTCTAAAGTGCCAAGGGTGCCTCCGAATGTCTTGAAGCAAATACAAAGCCCAAGGCCTTTTGCAGTATGGGGCATTGATCTGATCAGGAAATTACCCAAAGGGAAATGAGGAGTACAATTTGCGGTGGTTGCTGTGGATTATTTCACTAAGTGGACTGAGGCCGAACCACTAGCCATGATCACCTCAAAGAAAGTGTTAGACTTTGTGGTTAAGAATATAATATGTCGCTATGGTCTGCCCAAGAAGATAGTGTCTGACAACGGAACTCAGTTCGACAGTGACATATTTATCGATTTCTGCACTCGGCATGGCATTACAAAAAGTTTCTCCTCGGTAGCCCATCCACAAGCCAATGGGCAAGTTGAAGCCGTAAACAAAACTCTGAAAGACACTCTAAAAAAGCGTCTAGAGCGAGCTAAGGGTGCTTGGGCAGAAGAATTGCCAGAAGTCCTTTGGTCATACAAGACTACTGCCCGGACAGCAACTGGTCATACCCCCTTTTCCTTGGCATATGGGTATGAGGCCATGTTACCTATGGAAGTAGACCCACCATCTCATCGGAGAGCCATGTACGACCAGGAGGAGAATCACCAATTGCTAGCTGAATCTTTAGATTCCCTCGAGGAGAGAAGAGAAAAAGCAAGCTTGAGAGTTGCTGCTCATCAGCAAAAGGTGGCACGCTATTTTAATTCCAAAGTCAGAGATCGAAAGTTCAAAGTCGGAGATTTGGTCCTCAGAAAGGTGTTCATCAGAGACCCGACAGCTGGAGTACTAGGACCAAATTGGGAGGAACCGTATCAAATTGAGCAAGTTTTGCCACCCGGCACTTACAAGCTTGCTCGGTTAAATGGAGAGCTGATAAAAAACTATTAGAATGGCGAGCACTTGAGGAAATATTATCAATGAATACTGCTTACAGAGTAGTAGCTTTGTATCAAGTGCTTAACTTGTTATTTAAGTTTGTTTATGAACTGGCTATTTGCTAACCAGTCATGTTATGTTGAACAATGTTATTTTGTTTGAGACTCGTAATTAGACACATTTTGTCCTTTTTTTACGACTAATAAAAGAGATCACGCGCAGCGTGGTCGAATCTTGGTACAAATTTTGCATATGTGTTGATTATTCTTGCTTTGGCAGTGTTCAACTGTCATTACAACTTAAAAGAAAAAAAGGTCTTCTAAATATAAACCGGGCAGTGTTCAACTGGTCGGTATCTATTAGATGAATGACCAACGTTTAAATAGTTGCATGTGTTTTGCAGTGGTTAACTGCTGAAATATTTTTGTACATTCTATGTGTTTCACGAGTAATAGCTGCTCGGACAAATTCAGTCAAGTAGCAAGTGATCAAGGATTTTTCAACCCTCAATCACTTGGGGGGCACATAGGGTGTACTGGCGTACACTTCAACACAGGCAATAAGAGCATCAGCAAAGATATTTGTTTTTAGGCTGACTTGTAAATCTTTGAAGTCTAAAAAGGCCATTAAGCTAACTTGTTTGACAAAGCTTAAGTAACTTGGAATTTTTTAATTTTTTTTTAAGTTAGAAGCAAATATTCGTGTGACAATAAACATTATGCTCATAAAATGTTAAGAGCAATAAGAGTGTGAGAAAGTATACTTAGTATGGACTTATGAAATGTATAGAATTTCTAACTTAGAAAACTAAGTACTCATGCGAAAATATAAGGCATACATCAGAGTGACTTTGCTATTCACAGTAAACTTATAATGTTTTAAGTCTAAAAAGACTTAGAATGTTTTAAGTTTGCCAAAAAAAAAAAGTAAAGTATAAATGTCAACAGCTCGGCCATACGAGCAAAAGTGTAGTAGCAAAATACAAATACAAAACAAAAGTCTACTAAAGAGCTAGTTGGATGACAGCCTGACTGGTCAAATGGAGGCCTCTCTGGTCGGATGAGGGATCACTGGTCGGCTCTAGCGGGTTGATCAACCCCTTCCTCGGCATTAGCTGCTCCTTCCGGTCGGAATGACAGCGCAGGGGAAACAGATGTAGTGCCGGTAGGATTAGCTGCTTCCTCGACAGCCCTTGCCTCACATTTCGCAAGCTCCTCCACCTTGATCTCTTCTGTGAGAAAGTCAAGGTTGAGAGGCTTGTTCAGCTTCCACACCTGGTAAAAGTAGTTGAAGCAGATGTCCTCGTAGTGAACGAGATCGGCTTCTTTCTCCCATCTTAGCTCCTCATTCTCGCGAGTTAACTCCTCGTTCTCACGAGTCAGCTTCTCCAGTTGATCAGTCAAGGACTTGTTGGTTTGAACTTGCTGTTGATTCTCATCAGACAGTCTCCTATGAGACTCATCCCGCTCAGCCACGGTCCTCTCTGCCTGCTCCAGCTTGGATTTGGAGTCTTTCTCCGAAGTAGTTAGAGTTTCCACTCTAGCTTGGGCGCCCACTAGTTGATCATTCAGGACCTTGATCAACTCCTTATAGTCAACTGCTCAGAGCTGAGTGTGGCTGATGGTGACTAGCGACTACATGGAAAACAAGAGGTTATTACGAGTGCAAATATTAATAACAAATTGTCTTAAGATAAAACACTTACATTCATCAACTGAGCAAGCCCTCTTCTTAAGACGACTTCAACACTAAGCCGAGGAAAGGATTCAAAGCTTTGGAGCATTGAAGTATCATGGACAGTCTCCTCGAGTAGTTCCTTTCTGAGACCACTAGTAGTGCGGAGGACCTCACTCGAGCTAGCCGAGCGGGTAGGAGTTAGACTCACAGAGGGAGGAAGCGAGGAAGGGGTCAACTACGGGATTGCAATCGACCCCTCGGGTTGTCTCCCTTGGCTGGGCGGTACTGTCCTCGGGACTTTGCTCGGTTGGGTGGAGCCGCTTCCTTCTCCGGATTTCCTCTTCGGGGCAGGAGGGGCGTTGAAATGCCTAAACATCTCTGAATCTGCAAAAGAGAAAGCACAAGATTTGTTAGTAAAACAAACATAATAACAATAAAGCAATATGTGGATGAGTACATTACTACTACTAGACAGTTCTATAAATCCCATATGACTAAGTTATTACAACATCTTACTATGGCTACTAGACCTGAGTTGAGGATTTGGTCGAGGAAGTCATCCTCGTCGTCGGATGATGAACTCAAGTCCCTCTCAAGATGGAGTGCCTTCCCCTTCCCAGGTTGTGAGGAAATAGCAGGTCTGCGCTGGTCCTCTGGCCGGGGCTCCCTAATGATGAGATCGCCTGGTCTGCGGGAGTGAGGAGATGGTCTAGGGGAGAACTGATCGGTCACTACCTCAGTGCCAGCGTTGGACTGATCAGTTGCATTATTTTCCTCAGTAGTACTCTCCACTATGATGTTTTGGTTACTTGGTAGCAGGCCCACCATCTGAAGATTGTCTACAGTAACCAAAATTTTCACATCATTCTCCTCAATGCACATGTTGGCCAACTCCTCTACTCGGTCAAACATTTCTTTTGTGGGCAAAGGTTGCTGGAATGGGCCCGCATGCATAAAAACCAGGTTGTTGGCTTTGATGACCGAGGTGAGAAAATACTCTGTATAGTATTTCCCAGGGTTCAACTTGTGAGCGATGCCACAAAGGTATTTAACCCCTTTATGCCTGTGGAAGAGGTGGAAAAACCCGTGTTCTTATGGCTCGGGTTAGTTATGAAGTTGAATAAGTAATGTATTTCATGAGGAGTAGGCGGATCCCAGCCTTGCAGGAAATAAAGGATGAACAGAGCAGACAACGCCTGAATCCCATTAGGAGCGATTTGGAAAGGGGAGACGTTGAAGTAATCCGCTACTGACCGGAAGAAGGGGTGCAGCGGGATAGTCGCTCCTGCATATATATGGTGCCTCGACTAGGCACAGTACAGTCCGCCAGGCCTGTTAGCTCTCTAATGAGGGTGCGGACATATGACATTCACCCCTCTCAAGCCCAATGCTTGGATGTGTTTGTCAAACATCCCAGGGTTAAGCTTCGTAGGCTTGGCGGTAAACCAAGAAGGTGTTTCCTCTCCTTCCTTCCTTGGTTTTTGGACAGCCAGACGCTGGATGTCGGTAGCAAATTTATGGGTAATCTTTCTTCGAGGTTTGTTTGGTTTTGGCATCTGGTGTGGTGGCCTCGAAGAAGCCGCAGTTCGGACCTCACTGCGGTCCACTACCTTTTGTACCGCTCTGTGGGCTACTTGAGGGTCCTGGTCCTGCGGGAGCCTGTTTGACTTTTTTACCCTCATTGTCGTCTGTTTAGCTTAATAAAGGAACTGCTCTTCGTGAAGAAAGTATAAAGCTGAATGTGGAAGGATCTTCTTGAAGCAGCGGAGGCGATCCTCAGGAGTGCGACTGTTAGGAGACCTTGATGAGGAGTCGCTGCTTTGAGGGGTGTCGATCGACTGCGGGACGGACGTATCAGAATTCGTGTGGTTGTCACCTCCCCTATAGTCGAAGCGATTCATCTACAAAAAATAAAAATGGGGAGGTGAGTAACCATACAAATATAAATAAATTTTTTTATCTAAGTAGTAAAATTTGGCATGCACAAAGAAAAAATAATTTTAGTGCTTAAAAGTGCCTAAAAGTGCCTAAAAAGTACTTAAAGTGCCTAAGGCACACCGCCCGTGTGCGTGTGTGCATGCCTAAGGGCTTGTGTCGAGGGGCCGCGCCTGGTTCGAAGAGCCGTGTTGGGTCCGAGGAGCCAAGAGATGCCGAGGAGCCGTGTTGTGTCCGAGCGGACACTTGGGTCCGAGGAGCAGTGTGCATCCGAGGAGCTGCGGTGTCTTGGTCCGAGAGGTTGCGTGCGGGTCCGAGAAGCTAGCCTGTATCCAAGCGGATAGGCAGCGTCCGACCAATAGAACGGTGTTTGAGCAGACACCTTGGTCCGAGGAGTAGCCTGCGCGCCCGAGGGGCTGGTTCGTGTGTCCGACCAGCAGCGTGGTGTCCAAAGGGATGTGCCTGGTCCGAGGGGTTCTGAACCTAGTCCGAGCAGTGAACCCTTGATCCGAGTGGTGAGGCTCTAGTCCGAGCCCAAGGCTAGAGTCTGATCTGAATAGAATTTCCAAAATGGCATGAGCAATAGCCAATCGGCCATACCCTAAGCATACCCGAACCTTAACCAAAAATCCATTCCGAAAAAGCAAAGCCCTAAATTCTATCTAGCACAAACACCATTTCTCATCCAAAACACACAACCACAAGATCAAAATGGGGAAATTGAAAGGTTTTCCAATGTTCTTGAGACCATATATGCCATCAAATACCCATAAACACATACATGCAATTTAGGTTAAAATGATTCATTTTTCTTTAAATTTCTATGAAATTGAAGGAAAAATTGAGTTACCCATAATCTAAACAACATCAAAACAGCCACCAAATACATTGTATCTCTAAGATTCACACATAGATTCAAGAAAAAATTCCCTATGAGGTTTCGGCCATATCATGCATTATTCTTGAAGTTTTGAAAAAAAAAATAACATAAGTGAAGATGGAGGAGAAGAGTTACCCAACCTTGAAGAGCCCTTGAGTTGCTTGAAGAAATGAGAAGCTTTTCCTTGAAGGTCCTTGAAGTTTCGGCCAAGAGAAGAAAAACTCAAGAGGGTTTCGGCCAAAGGAGGGAAAAGAAAGAAGATGAGAGGTTTTTTTTTTTTTTTTTTTTGCTTTCTTGTGTGTGTGGAAGTGTGAGAGTGCAAGGGTCTATTTAAAGGAAAAAAGTGGGAATTGTCACTTATTTTTGGACCCTTGGAATTCCTGGGATATTTTTTCTCCCCACGACCATGAGCAGTTAATTGCAGTGATCGTGGTCTGTGGAGTCGTGGTCTGTTGCATGGCGGGAAGGTGAACAGTTGATTTTTTTTATTGTGCCATTGGATGTGGGAAAAAAAAAGTTTATTATGTGAGAGCATCATATAATAAACTTGGGGGGCAAATGTTATCCCCAAAATTAAAAAACGATGACGTGGTAATAGAAATGACAAATGGCAAGGAATGGTTTGGTGATTTGGCTTAGGAGTGACCCGATAGACCAATGGAGAATGTTGACTGGCCAGTCAAGTGTCATGACCGACCAGGCATGACCTTGGCCGACCAGTTATGACCTTGGCCGACCAGTCATGACAATGTCCGACCGGTCAAGTGCATGACTGCCCAGCCAAGTGCATGTCTGCCCAGTCAAGTGCATGTCTGCCTAGTCAAGTGCATGTCTGCTCAGTTAAGTGCATGTCTGCCCAGTCAAGTGCATGTCTGCCCAGCCAGGTGCATGTCTGCCCAGTGAAGGTTTGGCCGACCAGACTGAATGTGATATGGATCGACTAGATAGAGTAGGGCTACGTCAAGAATCCCAAAAACGGCTTCAACAAGAATCGATATTGGCTTACGCGGGAATCTCTCAGTTCTATCCCACAAATATAGTGTATTGTTATATTTTGAATATTATTGTAAATTAAATATAAAGAGAATAACAAAATATCCCGATTATGGGGGATATCATCTATACGATCCTGAGCCTATAAATACAAGGCTTATGGCATCATAAATGGGACTTTTGGAGCTTTTTCAAATTCTAATTTTCTAGAGAGAGAGTACTTGTATTTTGAGAGAATTCTTGTAATCTGCACTGAAGAAACTCAGTTGACTCAGGTTCATCTAATCTTGAGTGCAGATCTATAATCACAACTCTAAGTGGATTAGGCTATTACCAACACATTGGGGTTGAACCACTATAAAAATCGTCTGTGTCGTTTATTTCTCTTGAAGGTTGTTGTCGTTTGGACGTCTACACGTCGTTGGCCAAAAACGCGGTCAACAGCTATCTTTTTGTAAAGCAATAACAATCATCCAATCCAATTAGCAACTTTGAGATTCATACCAAAATCTTCCAAGTTTATCTTCAACACACAAGGACGTGTGTGGGCACGTAAGATATTATAGAAAAAATTTAGGCTTTCTTGATGTACTCAACACATGCGATTAATAAAAGTTTTGAGAAGACAAAGACCCTAAGAGAGTATCGTAGTTTTTCAGGTTTTCTCAAAATCTAAAAATTAATCATTTCTTTTTACGACACATTATTAAACTTTTATAAACCTAAAATAATCTAACAAAATTAACCTCAATCAAAACTTATTAGATTTTTAAAATTTTAATTATTTAATAAATAAATAATTTAAATTCTTAACAATTAAAATTTGAATTGAACAAACTGGGTGGTGACATGTGTCTCACATGCCAGTCACTGTGCAAGCAATGTGAATGGGTGTGTGGCACACATGTGGCTCCCCAATTTTATCTCATTTATTTACTCAATTAATAAGACAACATATTTATGCATTAAAATAATATAATATTTCATAAATGCACAAATATCGGTTAATTCAAAATTAACTTTATCTTATAACTTAAATAATTTATTATCATATCTTTTATAAAAAAAAGTGCATATTTAACGAATTTTCTTAGTTTTAACGATTTTTTGTTAACCTTAATGGAATATACATGTTTCCCAAAATATTTGCATGATGATGTGGCGTGTTAAAGATGCACATGAGCGGCACGCGATTATTATTAATGAAGGCCAGGTCGACCGACGAACAGAGTGTCAAGAAGAAATTAAGTTGCTTGATAGGCGCAAGGAATATGCTGAGCAATAAGAAAAGAAGGGGTGTAGAGGCATACAACTAGAGCTGCTCGTGGGATCGAGACAAATGCTCAGAAATAGTTATAAGTTAGATATTTCAGAGATATTTACTAATTTATATGTAAATATCATTATTTAATTTATTATTTTGTTAGGCATATAATGTCACTTGAACATGGCTCATAGGCCCATATGTACACCCGTAAGCCTATAAATAGGACTCATATGATTAATTTATTTTACACACAATACTTTGTGTTGACCCTCAAATTGGCCAACGATGCGGAGTCAAAAATACGACAAGAAATAGCACGATGCTTGAAAAGATAATCTAATGGAAAAGAAAGAACACCAAGAATTATAGTGGTTCGGCCCCAGTGATTGGTAATGACCTATGTCCACTTTGTGATATTGTTATTATAGAATCTTAAAGTTGTGATCAAAGAACTAGGGTTATTGAGTTTCACAGACCTTAGGCGTAATACAATCGGATGGTATCAATTCACCTTAGCTCTTTTTCTCTCAATATTAAGCAAAAAAGCTAGAATGAATCCCTCCAAAAGTCCCTTCCTTGAGCTATTTCATATGTATTTATAGGCTCAAGGAGGGTTACATACGATAACGTCTCTTATCTTATCCTTAATAACTGCGTATCAAGGATAATTATGAAGAAATATTCAAATGCAGTTAATATTAGATTACAACTTAAAAAGGAAATAAATCAGACTTCACGACCAGCCTGGTCGTGACAAACATTAACTCTGACAAGGAGGCGCGCTTCTGGTCGATAGCCGAACAGCACCTCTGCCTTTTAATTCTGCCACGTGTTGGTCTATGTGTAAATAATCTTTGCCACATCATCAGTGACCTTTTTTGGGTAAACACTTTGTATTCTGAGAGATATAGTGATTTTATACACAGTACTTGTATATATTTTCAGGGCTTGTGAAACTCAGTGAACCCTTGTTCACTGATTGCAGGTTTTGGAATTCTTTTACATCAATAAAACACTAAGTGGACGTAGGTCATTATCAATCATTGGGGTCGAACCACTCTAAAATCCTAGTGTCGTTTACATTCTTGCATTCAGTTATCTAATTCTTATCGTTTTTGTGACTTCGTGTCATTGAACAAATCGAGGCTCAATATTTTTGTGCTTTCATTGAGAGCTGAACTCAAGGATATTAAGGAAACAATGGCTAAGAACACAAGGAGGACAAGTCAAGCTGGACAGGCATTGGAGAATGTACCAAATCCACCTCCTCCACCTAGCGTAGAAGAGGATGAGCCACAGGTGGAATTAGAAGAGGAGGAAATGGACGCTGAAGCCATGAGGACAACATTAGAAGTGTTGCAAGATGAGTTAGCTACCCTAAAGGCTAACCAAGAGAACGTGGCTGAAACTATGGTGATGCAACAGATGGAGCTCGACCGACAGTGTCAAGAATTGAATGAAAGATAGGCGGATATGGATCGTCGAAAAAAAGATGCGACATCGGCTTTAGAGGTGGCCATTCAGTTGGCTTGTGGACAACCACCTGCACCAAACTCTCAGCCCGAACTGCCGTCAAATCCTCATCCTCCTCAAAATTCGTGATCAGAGTACCACCAATGTCCTCCAAATCCACAAGACCCAAGGAGCCCATAGTGGCCAAAACAACATCTAGCTGCTCAGCAAGAAAGGCAACCTCAAAACCCTGTTAGAAATAGTGAGCAACGTTAACCCTCTCGTGCTAGTCAATGTAATAGGCAATAGCACAGACAGAATAGGGATGAGCAGTGTCCCAGAAGCCCTAGATGTCAAGCAACAGACGAACAAAACCTTCCTGGCAGGGGACAGCGTCCCTTAGGAAGTAGGAGGTAGATGAACTTAGCCTCTGTGGTCTGGGATCCCCCACAACAAAGTAATGTCCAAGGACCCAATGACCAGTGCAAGCCTCCTCTTGTTTACCGAGATGGACTAGGGAGAAGAGAGGGGACAATGCATATAGCTGGTTGCGAACCCACAGGACGCAATACAAAGACAACCATAATTACAATGAGGGGGACTCCAATTATAATAGGAGAAATGCTGGTCGACAAAAGGAGGAAAGGAATGGGTAGCAAAAACCTCCTCCAATGGACAACTGACCAGCAAGCTAGAATGCTGGGGGGCAGCCCAGACAACCCAATGTCTTTGAATGACTAGGTGCAAGCGAGCAGGGATGGAGGGATGAGGACCTAAGGGACATACTCAATGGTCGAAGGGAAAGGCACGGTGAACGTGTCCCACCTGCAGCGGTCGCTCATGTCCCTGCTATACCAGACGTTGTTCAGGCTCAAATAGATGCCCTGAATCAAGCTGTAGACAACTGGTCGAGAATAAAATGTCCCATATTGATTATGACCAGAGAAAGGGCACCCCGTTCATCCATAGAAATTCTATGGAAGAAATCCCAAGCAGCCAGTACTACCCAACTTTACTGGAAGAGAAGACTCGGTATCTCACGTGAATAAATTTGAGATACAAATGGACATCTAGAAGGTGTCCAAAGATGCTCGATGTAGGATTTTTCCTACTACTTTATCTGATGCTTCCCAGGAAAGGTACTTCAAATTTCTACTGGCCAACATAATTTCATGGGAGATATTCGTAAAAGAATTCTACGGACAATTTTATACCTGCCGGATAAATCCGACAGAGGCCAATCAGTTGGTCGATATCAAATAGAAGGAAGGAAAGCCTTTCAAGGAATACATATAGAGGTTTATGCGAGCAGCTACTCGGGCCAAAACAGTTGAAGACGAGGGAAAGATGATGGCCATCACAGCTGGAGTAAAACACCAATCTCCCATTTGGAGTAGGCTAAGGAAAAATGGAGTCAAAAGTACTCAAGAATTTTAAATAGAGCAGACAAATATATCACGCTGGAGGAGGCTATCACAAATGAAGGAAAATCTCCAAAGGCCGACTAGGGAAAAAAGGAAGAGTTGACCAAGGCTACTAGTGGGTCTAGCAAACCCAACGACAAAGATAATAATAAGAATGGAGGGAAAAGGGAAAATGCTTAGCATATGACGTCTGATAACAAGTGCCCTAAGCAGAACAATTACAACACGAGGTTCACTAACTACATGACCTTGAGCGACAGCAGAGCAGAAGTGTATCAGGTCACTCACACCTCAATCCCTTTCAAGTGACCAGCCCTGATCAGAAAGGACATATCCAAGCGGGACACAACCAAGTTTTGTTGTTTCCACAATGACTATGACCATGATACCAATGAGTGTAACCAGCTGAACGACGAGATCGAGTTCCTTATTCGACAGAGACATCTGAGAAGATATGTGCGAGCAAGGGAAAACTCTCAGCAAGGGGCTAACAAAGGCAACGAGCAGGCACCTGTACACCAACGTTCACCTCCACTGTAGCCAGCCCCGGTCGCTGGTACTTTGCTGACTATATGTGGGGGGCATATATCTGGTGACAGTGGTAAGGCAAGGGAGAGATATGCCAGGACCCTATGTCACGAATAGGACAAAAAATGCCAAATGCTGAGGAGAAAACTCCCAAAAAGGCTCGAATAGAGGAAAATAGTATAACTTTCTCTGGGTTGGATGCACAACATGTCTGATTCCCTCACTCAGATCCCTTGATCATGGACGTTCAAATTTCCAACATGATGGTGAAACGAGTGTTGGTAAATATTGGAAGCTCGGTAAACATTCTATATAAGTATTCACTAGAAAGAATGAAACCATTAATGCAAGATTTAGAACCATGTAATCAGACCATCTATGGTTTCTCTAGTGAGAGATTAGCACCAACAGGGTAATTAGATTCCCGGTCATGGCAGGAACGAATCCCACGAACAGGACATTACTCACTACTTTTATAGTAGTCGATTGTCCATCCACATATAATGTCATTATTAGAAGACCCGTCCTAGTAGATCTACGAGTAGTAACTTCAGTATGGCATCTAGCCATGAAGTTTCTAACTGATATAGGAGTTGGGTGCATTTTGGGAAACCAACGAGAGGCCAGAGTGTGTTATAACTCCTCGATCACAAAAAAAGAAAGAAAGTGCGGATCAGGGAGTGGAGCAGAAAAAAAGGTTGTTATTTGTATACGAATCACATGCTAAATCAGGTGAACAAGTCACCAAATAGGGTATAACGTCCCAAATTACCTAATAAGCCTTATGGCCTTGATTAGGGGGCCAAGATGGCAAATTATTAAAATTATGTGATTATGTGATATATATGTGTATCAATATGTGATTATGTGAGTTATATTATAATATGACTTGATATGCATGTTTAGGTGTATTAAATATGCATGCGGGCCCATTTTTTATTAAAAGGACAATTTTTCGTAATTTGGCCCATTATGGGTATATTTGGCATATATGTGATGTATGTGTGGGACCACATTATTATGTGGATATATTTGGGTTACTCAGCAAGAGACGATCCTAGGGAGCAAGCTGGTGGGAAAGTCACAACGAGAGCTATATTTGACTCGGTGTGAGTCAAGGGGTATATTGGGTATTTAATACATTATCGAGTTATTGGGTAATGGGAATGATTATTTGATGATATATTGGTAGATAGTGAGATCAAGAAGGAGTTATGGGAATTTTGACTATTTTGCCCTCGAGGACATTTTTGGGACCCCGAGCATTGGGATTTGCTTGAGGTTACTTAAGCTCGAAGTAACCTATCAAAACCTAAAAAGAGCATTCAATACGTTCTCTCTATCTCGTTATCCCTTTTCGATGTTCATTAACATTTATGAAGGAAACTCAAGTTTTAAGACTCAGATTCAAGCAAGGATCAAGTCATAACGACTCTAGGAAAGATTATAAGCTTATTAACCGGAGGATTTAGCAAGAAACGACATAATCAGAGGTAATTTAATCTTTGAATTTCTGAGTTTCTGTTTCCTGGAATTTCTTAAGTTTTGAAATTAGATTTTTCCGTTTTGAGGAGTTTTTGAATGATTTGAAGCTTGGGTTTTGATGGTTTTGGGCCATTGAGATGATTGGAAACTTTGTTTTTGAGATTTGGGGTATTTTTGGATAGGTTTTTGGAAGGATTTAAAATGGGAAAATGGAGTTGCATGGTTGTGTTCGTGGTTGGGCCGCCACCCTTTTCTTGTGTGTCGTGACCCAGGCTTGAAAAAAAAAAGAGGTTTTTGGCTGTTGGAGGCACTTTGGGCCGCTGCGCCTTTTCAGCAGGTCGAGGCCCACGACACAGACAGAGAGGGGTTTACCCTTGTTCTTGAGTAGGCTGCGGCCCAAAAGGGAAGAAATGGCCTAAATGGGTTTTTAGTCACGGGAACTTAAACCTAAGGGCTCGGGATCGATCTTACTTCTCGGTTTGGTAGGATTTGACATCCTGGAGGCTAGGACTCGGTCCGGAAGTCTTTATTGACTTGTTTTGATGATATTCTATATTATGGTTGTGACTAGGTTATCACTAGGGGTTCAGAATCAGGATCAACTCGAGGGTCGTTTATTGGTATCCTGTGCTTGGACCAAAGGTAAGAAAATTGCACCCAATATGTGATACATGTGATTATGTCATGGCTTGAATGTTGAATAAAGAATTGAATAGAGCTTGAGTCTCTGTAAATGTGCATGATTATTATTATGCTTGTGATTCCGAATTGTTGAATAAGAACATGAATAGAGCATGAACGCCTGAGTATGTGCATGATTATGATTATGATTATGCTTATGATTGTTGGTTAAGCATGTATGCTTTATATCTGGATATTTGACATATGATATATGCCTGTTTGCATTATCTTATTGAGAAAGGCTTGACTTATTAGTCAAAGATGACAATAGCGCTGATTGCTGGTCGTAAAGCATTGACTTATTAGTCAAGGCCAGCAATAGTGTTGAGAGATGGTTGTAAAACATTGAGTTATCAGTCAAGGGTGGCAATAGGGCGCTGAGCGCTGGTCGTTATAGTTAGGCTAACTAGAAGCGCCAGGTACGCTTAAACAGAGGATAGGACTAAGGGATCTGGGGTGACTTCTTAGTCCCATATCCTAGCATTGACTTATTAGTCAAGGACGACCTTAGCACGTTGAGTGCTGGTCAGCGCATTATACGCTTAAACAGAGGATAGGACTAAGGAATCTGGGGTGACTTATTAATCCCATATTCTAGCATTGACTTATCAGTCAAGAATGGCCTTAGCATGTGGAGTGCTGGTCAGCACCAAGTACACTTATATAGAGGATAGGGCTATAAGACCCCAGATGACTTATTAGTCCCATATCCTGGCACTGACTTATTAGTCAAGGATGACATTAGCATGGTGAGTGTTGGTTGTAAAGCATTGACTTATTAGTCAAGGAAGACATTAGCATGGCGAGGGCTAGTCGTAAAGCATTGACTTATTAGTCAAGGACGTCATTAACACACTGAATGCTGATTGTAAGACATTGACTTATTAGTCAAGCATGACAATAACGCAGAGCGTTGGTCCATATGATTTAGCCTAACCAGGAGTGCATCATACGCTTTACCGATCTACTGGTCGGAGAAAACTTACCCCCAATTATGCCAGATCAGCTCCAAAGCTAGTTATACAGAGGACAGGGTAAAGGACCCCAAGTTGACTCTATGGTCATATATTTAGGGCAAAGGACCCCAGGTTGGGTCATCTATTGAGGGCAGAGGGCCCTAAATTGACTCTATGGTCATCTACTCAGGGCTGAGGGCCCTAAATTGATTCTATGGTAATCTACTCGGGGCAGAGGACCCATGGTTGACTCTATGGTCATCAGATTAGGGTTGCAAGCCCCAGAATGATTCCATAATCATTTATTTGTACTTGTATGCATGCATGATTAGGGTTATTACTGCTAGACATGCTTATTATGATTTGGATATATGTTGTTAAGTGCTTATGAGCATGTTTAAGTTTTCTTGCTGAGTCTCGGCTCACGGGTGCTTTGTGGTGCGGGTAAAGGAAAAAGAAAGATGGACCATCCTTGGAGAGCTTAGGTGACGATGTGTACATATGTGGCTGCTCGACCACCACAGCCGAGGGTTTAAAGAGGAACTAGGGTTAAACCCTATTTTTCCGCTTAGGTCGGCAGGTTATAACTCTTTTATTGTAACTAACCTTTTAAATGTATTTGGGATCCCATGTATACAATAAATGTTTTGGTGAAACATTTGTATCTTTGACAAATAACTTTAACCCTAAATCGTTAATCACATTTAGTTACACGATTATGCCCAAATGACTCGTTTAGTGAGTTTAACTCTATTTAAAATACATAGTGTAACACTCCCTGGGTAGTAGAGCGTTACAACTTGGTATCAGAGCGTGCAAAGGTTAAGAGTTCCTGAAGACTAGCTAGGCATGTACACTCGTCACTAAAGACAAGCTCCACTTAGGGTATGGTGACTATTTTATGTGGTTATGTGTTTAATTGCTTAAAATAGGATATAAATGCTTTACCTGCATGCCATATTAGGAAGCATGAGATTCTGATTGAGCCTAGTCCTTGACTATTGATATGATTATGTGATTACCTACTCAGTTGATATATGAATGTGTTATGTGCATGTTGGAGTTATGAACATGAGATTTTGTGGGCAAGAGCATGGGTTATTGATTGATGCATGAATGTTGTGGGCATGTATTTTAGTACTGCAGTGGTATGTGAATGTGGTGCTGTGTGATTATTCCTGTGGGGAAGGCTTTTGAATGTGGTTATCATGCTTAATGGGTTAAGTTATTGACTGCAGACTAAATCAGAGGTTATGAACCCAAGGCAGTTAATGGGACCCGGTGGTGTTTATACTGAGGTTGCGAATTACAACCAAGGCCTGAGCCCTCTGTCTGCCCCTCAGTATTGGCAGTAGGTGTTTACAAATATGCAATTAAGATTGTAGAGGCAAGAGGAAGAGATTAGGTGTTTAAAGCAACAAGTTTTGTCAGGGAGCACATCTTCCTTTGCTATGCCAGGAGTGGCACCAGTTATGGCTCAGCCTAGGGTTGAGAACAGATGGGAGTTTCTGTGTGAGAGATTTTAGAAATATTCCCCTCCAGTTTTTGAGGGAGGCCTAGATAGATTTAGAGCTGAGTAATGGATGGGCATGATCAATTCCATCCTCGACAGTATGATGGTGGTGGGTCATGATAGGGTGAACTATGCTATATATGTGTTATAGAAAGATGCCCGAAAGTGGTGGGAAGTGGTATCCTAGACACGTGATACAGGTACGATGAATTGGAAAGAATTTAGGCAGTTGTTTAATGAAATTATTGTGTTGCAGTTAAGACTGCTAAGACAAATGAATTTCTGAACCTGGATCAGGAAAACACGACAGTAACCGAGTATGTTAACAAATTCGATGGGTTGGCCAAGTTTACTTTTGATATGGTACCCACGGTTGTAGCTCGGAAGGAATGATTGACAGCTCCCAACATCCAAGTAGAAGAATCCTCCCTAGTAATACAAGTATTCGAAACTTGGATGACTCTCATCATTCAATATCTCGAACAGGGATTGTTACCTGTAGACAAAATTAAGGCGAGAACACTACAAAGGCAATCAATTCGCTTTGTCTTGCTTGATGGAATCCTGTATTGATGAGGATATTCTATGCCCTTGTTGAGATGTATTTCAAAGGAAAAAACTAAGGAAATGAAGCGAGAAGTACATGAAGGGTTCTATGGAGATCATGCTAGGGGACAGAGTTTGTCAAAAAAGATTCTCCGGCAAGGTTATTTTTGGCCTACTATGATCGAGGATTCTATGGAGTTTGTTAAGAAGTGTGATAAATGCCAAAGATTCTCCAAGATAACTCGAGCAATGAGCTTAAACAGATGTAAAGACCATGACCATTTGCAATTTGGGGAATAGATCTGATCGAATCTTTGCCTACAGGAAAAGGGAATGTCAAGTATGCAGTAGTTGTTGTAGAATACTTCACGAAGTGGGTAGAAGTTGAGCTGCTCGCAACAATCATGACCAAGAAAGTACTGGATTTTGTTGTCAAAAACATTGTATGCCAATATGGATTGCTAAGAAAGATCGTGTCAGATAATGACACGCAATTTGACAACGACTTGTTTACCGATTTCTGCGAACGGCATGGCATAACAAAGAGATTTTCACCAGTCGCCCATTGACAAGTGAATAGGCAAGTAGAAGCTATAAACAAAACTATGAAGGACACACTGAAGAAAAGGCTTGAAGAAGCAAATGGAGCATGGCTAGAATAATTAACCGAAGTACTCTGTTCGTATAGAACAACACACCGAACAGCAACATGCCATATGCCATTTTCTTGAGCATATGGGTATGAGGCCATGTTACCAATTGAGTTAGATCCACCATCGCATAGAAGGATAACATACAACCAAAATACAAATAACCAATTATTAATGGAGTCTTTGGACTTGGTTAATGAAAGGTGCGAACAAGCCCAATTACAAGTTGCAGCCTACCAGCAAAAGGTCGCTCGATATTTTAACTCTAAAGTATGTGAAAGAAAGTTTGACATAGGAGACTTGGTACTCAGAAGGGTTTTTCTCAATACTTGCGACTAGGCTACTAGAGTACTTGGACCAAACTGGGAAGGTCCATATCAAATTGAAGAAATTCTTCAACCAGGCTCATACAAACTTGCTCACTTAAACGGAGATCTTGTTCCTTGCTATTGGAATGGAGAACACATGTGAAAGTATTATCAATGAACATTTATTTTTTAAGGATTTGGCTTGTATTAATTTTAATTTTTACAAGTTTTTGAAAAAGGGCTGGCCAATTAGATGGTTGGTCGCTTATAAGTGTAAGAAAATTTTTGATCCCTCGTGCAGACACGTATTTTTGTCCATTTTTTTACGAGCAATAAAAGGAACTGTGCGCAGCCAGTTATTCTTGCCAATTATTGTATTTATTACAAGTATTTGCTCATTACACGTGTTTCTTTGCTATATTATCATTGATTGTTTATAAGTATGCGAGAAGTAATGTTCGAATAGGTATTGGTCAATGGAAAGTGACCGAGAACCTTAAAACTCCTCGATCACTTGGGGGGCATATAAGATACTAAAAGAGCAAAGCATATCATAAATGTATGTAAACACACGAGCAAAATAAGATTAGCATACTACGACACTTAGAGTGTTTTTTTTTATTTTTTTTTATTTTTAAATTAGCAGATTTTGGTAGATAATAAAGTGTTATGCTAGGTTTGGTCATACGAGCAGGTATTATAATAACAGTTGTAATATCAAAACGAAATATCTTTACACCGCAAGCAATTTCTGCTTGGATGTAATTAAAATATTAAAAGTAACTAAAACTGCCTTAGGCAACAAATAGTATTAACATCGCGAACAAACTATTTAGGTGTTCTCGTTACATATAAAAATTTGATCACTATGTAGGAGGGTCTTGATGGGGCTGCTGGTCGATGACTACCCTGACTTCCTCTTCTCCTCCATTAATGCCCGTGGCCAGTGAAATCTCAGGAGATGCAGGGGCATTTTCTCCTCCTCCAGTCGAGCGGCACATCGAGCAAGCTCGGTTTCCCTTATCTGTTCGGGGAGATAATCAAAGTTTGCATCTTGATTATTCTTCCAAAACATGTAGAAATAGGGGAAGGTACCTTGAAACCTCTCGAGGTTACTCACATTAATCTCCTTGAGTTGATTGACCTTCTCCTAGAGCTCATTAGCCTCTTTTTGACTGGCGACCAGATCATCTTGGAGCTTGACCACCTCATCATAGTTGGCCTTGGATGCAACTTTGGTCCTCAGCTGCCCTTAGCTCCTGGATGAATTTAGAGTTGTCCTCTTCAGAGCGACACCACCCATTGTTCCAAGTCAGGAGAGCCTACGGACAACATAAAAGTAATATTAGTGAAAGACAAAATATTGTTCTCAATCAGATGTGCAAGATAGAAGAGACTTATAGCGAGCTGTTCGTTGAAACTACGACCAATAACCTGGTCAGTTTTCAATGAGGGAAGAGTAGCAAAGGCTTCTTTGCTGAGTCAGTGTTTGGCCACTTTTTGCAGCTTGTCGATGGTGGAGCAGGAGGTATTGGACAACATTTTGCTCACCACAGGATCTACTACCTGCTCTGTGGAGGACTTAGGTTGAGAGGATGGAGGAGGCGTAGTTGACCTGGTAGGAAGAGGAAGTCTCTGTTGATTGAGCCTTCTTGATTGAAGTTTCTCCACTGGTACCACCAACCTCTCTCCTGCTCGACTTCTTCGAGCTAATGGTCTTGCCTCCTGAGGTGTAAATGTCGAAAGCATTGTTCGTTTGCACGACTAAACAAGAGACAAACAAAGTTAGTTAAAGTGTCAACAAGGGTTTATAGAGATCGACAAGAGAAAATTCTATGTATTATACCCAAACTAAAGCTACTGGTCGATACTTTATCTAATCTATTATTGCTACAAAGATTATCCTTCTCAAAGAAATATGGGTTAAAGTTACTCGTTGGAAAGATGAAGTTGCCATTCCTATTGAGCATGCTAATAGGAATGGGCAACATATTTACTAGAGTTGAATAATCCATACCATTCTCGTCCTCGGATGAGTCGTATCCTCGACTAGGATGGTTAGGAAGTTTTTGTTTCCCCTTCCCATGGGAAGGGGGAATGTTTGGTCGAGGGGAGGGTATCGACTCTCTTATGGTAACCCAAACCATCGGTTGGTGCCTAAGTGGTTGGGAAACGTCTTGGGGTTGGGAGGCCTCTTCAACACCATCTTTTGTGGCACTCCCAACAATCGCTTCTTTCACCTATTGGTAAGGCTCCAAAAGGCCGACCAACCTTAGGTTATTCTCAGTAACCAACTCCTTGACACTTTTTTTGATGGCGATCATGCTAGATAAGGCAAAAACCCTCTCTACCATACTCTAGGTAGACTCTGGTCGGAACCATGGGCCTATATTCGACAGAGAAGATTATGAATAAAATGGAAATAAACGATCAGAAGTTTAAAAAATAAATTTTTCAAGAAGGAAAAATACCTCCCTAGGTGAAGGACAGGTTGTCTGCTACAAGGTCGGCCATGTGAAAATATTCTTGGAAATACTTGCCCATGTTGGACTTGTAGGTGATGTCAGTCAGGAAGGTGCGAGCAGATTCCTGATGGAAGAAGTTGAAGAACTTCATGTTATTCTGGTTGGGGTTGGATTTCAAATCAAACAGATAGTTGATTTCATGATGAGTGGTATGGGCCATTTCTTGTGATGGTAAAGAATGTAAAGTGTTGATAACACTCTATACTTGTTTGGTGTGATTTGGAAGAGAGAAATGTCGAAGTAGTTTGCCACTCCTCGAAAGTACTTGTGCAGAGGCAGAGTAGCCCCTGCCTCAATGTGATACCTCGACTAGGTGCTGTAAACACCTCTGGGCACGTTTGCCCTCTGGTCGAGGGTTGGCTTGAAAAGTGTAATCCCAGGGAGGCCATACTTCTTGGGACATTTGGCCACCATCCTGCTCGATATAACGCTAGGAGGGGCAACATACCATGGTATATCCCTTTTTGCAACCTCTTTTACAAGGGCGCGATAAATGAGGATTTCCAGAGGCTGCTCGGGTGTGGCAGGTTGGTTGGTTGTACATGGTCCTTTAGCATTGGCTATGAGCTGGCTGATGTGAGGGTCAAGAATTTTCTTCCTCCTCCAAGCAACATGTTTAACTCGCGCCATGGAGGGGCTTGTAGCGGGATAGCTGGTTGGTGGTGTTGGTGATATTTTATTTGTTGGAACAATTAAAGTAGGAGATTTTGTGTCTTCAAACATCAGATTAAGAAGTTCTTAGTCTATTGGCCTCTCACCTCCCCAAGGACTGTGCATGAATATCTGAGAAGAATAAGGGGAAGTGAGAATCTACAACCAATAGAGAAAGAAGAACAAAAGGAAAGAAAGGGAAGGATAACACTGCTCGTGGATAAAAGCTAAGCTTTTATTCGACCAACATTATCCTGGAAAAAACACAAAAAATCTACGAGAAGGTTGGGAAAATAGATCTAAAAGTGAAATTGAAATGTTTTTTCGAAAAAACTTTTCAACTTCAAAACTAGGCGAGAAAAACTTAGTATTTCTGAATATCCAAAATCGAATTTTCACTTTGATTTTGGACCCAAAATCAGTGTAAACAAACCCAAAAACTCCTCCTAAACATTGTTTTATGCACTATAAGGCCTAAAATACCTATTTTAGCATAGTATTTCTAGGTGTTTTTTTGCCTAAATCCGATTTATCCAAAGACTCACCAAGAACAGTGCAAAACTAGTTATGAAAACTGAAAAATCACAGCCAAAATGCAGGTAAATTGTTACAAAATCTGAAGAGTTTGCTCGAAAACTTACTTGGAATAAATATTGTTGAAGAAATCACAGAGAAATTGGTCGAAATTGCTCCAAAAGCTTTGGATTGCACTGAAAAAATCTTAATGGTTTTAAGAGAGATATGAGATTTCTTGAGGAAATCAAAAGTTTAGGTAAAAGTGAAAAGACGTGAAAGGGCTTGTATTTATATTGCTTGGGATATTTTTGATGAGTTATGATGAGAGTAGGGTTTCGATGCATGGGAAAGCACAATAACTGTCATATCATTTATGCGAAACCGAAAAGGTCATGATTACTTACTTTTTCGAGAAAGTGAGTACAGTCGGATGTGACGGGTCAGCATGATTGCTAATCGAGTAAGTTTATTAAATGTTGTTCGCATTAAAATAAACTTGGGGGGCAAATGTTTCCCAAAATATTTACATGATGATGTGGCATATTAAAGAGGCACATGAGCGACATGTTTATTATTAATGAAGGCATGGTCCACCGACAACCAGAGTGTCAAGAAGAAATTAAGCTACTTAATAGGTGCAAGGAATATGCTGAGCAGCAGGAAAAGAAGGGGTGCAGAGGCATACAACTAGAGCTACTCGTGGGAGCGAGACAAATGTTCAAAACGACTATAAGTTAGATATTTAAGAGATATTTTCTAATTTATATGTAAATATCATTATTTAAGTTATTATTTTGTTATGCTTGTAACATCAGTTGAACATGGCCCATATGTACATCTGTGAGCCTATAAATAGGACTCATAGGATTCATTTATTTCACACCTAATACTTTGTATTCAGAGAGAAATATTGATTTTATACACAATACTTGTATCTATTTTCAGGGCTTGTGAAACTCAGTGAACCCTTGTTCGCTGATCGCAAGTTTTGGAATTCTTTTACATCAATAAAATAATAAGCGGATGTAGGACATTACCAATCCTTGTGGCCGAACCACTATAAAATCCTAGTGTCATTTACATTCTTGCATTCAGTTCTCTAATTCTTATCATTTTTGTGACTCCGTGTCGTTGACCAAATTGAGGGTCAACAATACCTTTAAAACCAATTAAAAAATATGGTAGAATAAATATTTAGTAATTATGTTAATATAAATTCAAATATTATAAAATAACAATATTATAATTGTAGCGCCCTAAATTGACTAACTTTAAATATGAACAATATTTCAATAAAGCTGACAATTTGCAATAGTATGAGAAAAAAATATCCAGTGGATCTTTTATTCAAAACATGCACAAGGTCAGTTCCGAGTTTAAAACAAAAATGTAGCTCATGAACTTTAGAGAAAATGACATCCACCGGTCTTTCATTAAAAAATTACAATCATGATAAAATAGCTTATACCTCTATGGTGTTCTCGTTCTTTGTTTGTCCATCTGGCTCCCCACATGATACACACTTCTGTTCTGGATCGATCTCAGCTTGCCACACAACATATAAGACATTCATTAATTTCTTGCAGGGGAAAGGTAAGGGGGTGAGCTAACAGCCTAGTAAGGAGAATGAAACCAAACAAGCAAACCTTATTTAGCAAATTATAAGCTCATATCATAACAAAACATAAAATCATCATATAGAAACCTATGTGCGCACTACACACGTAAATGGGAGAGATAACTAAGTGGAAGCACTTGGTCCTCTCTGCGACCACTATGGTAAAAAATGTGGCAACATTTGTGCACCTTTTACCTTCCCAAGTACATGCCTTGAAATATTTAGCATACAACATGAATTTCATAAAATTTAGCAATCAAGCAAATATGTTTAACCTCCTTACCTTGGCGTGTGTGTGGAGTCCTTGAAAAAGAAAGTGATCGCGCTTAACGATCAAAGCCTATCCATAAAATAATAATAACCTTATTTAAACAATATCATGCTTAAATACCTAAGTTACACGCCCAAAAACCCCTTTGCATGAGCCATGCAACACATAGCTTTATTTCATAAATCAATAATATACCATTCCCATAAATCAAACTTATCCTAACACAAACACTAATCAACCTTCAAAAACAACAAAGATACCTTAAGTTGATGTGTAGGCCAAACCACTATGAAGCACCACCACCTTAGAGATTTCGAATCCTAACCATAATAATTATGTCTCTCCAATAACCATCAAAAGAACAAGAAGAGAATGAACTTGAAGACAAAACCATAAAATCAATATCTTATGTTAAAACTTGTGTCCAAACCCGAGCCCTAGATCTTGAGCTCCACCTCTCGGCCTCCACTTTCTCTCTTCTCTTTATTTCTCATACCCACACTTTTTCTCTTTCTCTCTAGTTTGCGTAAAGGAGAAAAGAGAAGTGAGTCTTCTCTTTATATAGGCTCCAAATGCCTTAGCCACCAATTCTACATTAAATGGTAATTGATCCTAATTACCAAATCATCATAAAATTTTGATTTCATAGCATTGACCACTCCCACGATTTTCTCTAATTTGTCTCATAAATCTAGTCCTCTTTTAAAGCCAAGTTATTGATTGATTTCAAATCCTCATGATTTTCGAAATCACTAACTAAACATTAACCATAAATTCTAATAGATCTTAAATTTCTAATCACCATTAATACACTTGATTCCATTATTAATTACTATCATAAAGACTACGAACCTAGCCTACTTCTTGCACCAAGTTCATGATTCCACTTCCAATCACCATGATTCTCGAAATCATTTCCTTCATCATCTTAATTTCGAAATCACTATCAATAGAAAGAAAAAAAAAACACCCTTTGATCATCCTTTATTGACTTGATATCAATCACACTTAAATGAGTAATAATCCCTCAATCAATTTTTGAAAATTAGCTTAATAAAGACACCTTGAGTTACCAAATCAAGCTCTAAGACAACTAGCAAATTCCCAATTAAATCATAATCACATTAATTCCTCAATTGATAATGAATTGCCAATATTTCCATTCTTGCTTCTCATTGATTATCCAAAAATCAATGTGATCACCTCTTAATCCTTTTCACACACCACACACCCAAGTAGGCTAGTCGCACACTCATGTGCACACATTTTATCACATACAATTAATTCAAAGCATTAAATCAATAATTAAAATAAATAACAAAAATAATTAAATTAAAATAAAATGCATGTCCAAATATTACAATCTACCCTCCTTAAAAGGAATTTCGTCATCGAAATTTGTCTCACCAAATAGCTGGGGGTATTGCTTTCTCATGTCACCCTCCAACTCCCAGGTTGCTTCTCTTGCTGAATAGTTCTTGTACAGGACCTTAACTATTGGAATTTTCTTAAACCTCAATTCCTTAATCCCATTTTCTATGATTTGCACCAGTTGCTCATCATAGCTTAGGTCCTATCTTAACTCTAACGATTCAACACGTGGGATGGGTTTGACATATATTTGTAACATGGAAATGTGAAGGATGTTATGCGCGTCTGCTAGGGCTGATGGTAAGGCTAAGTGGTAGGCAACTCTGCCAACTTTGTCCGAATCTCAAATGGACTTATAAATTTGGGCTTAGCTTAACCTTTTTCTTGAAACACATACATCCTTTCATTGATGATAATCTTAGAAACACATGATCACATACTGCAATTTCCATTTCTCGGTGCTTTGAGTTTGCATAACTCTTTTTGTCTACTTTGGGAAGTTAGCATCCTTGTCCTGATCTTTTCAACCGCTTCACTGGCTTCCTTAATTGCTTCTGATCCCAACATTTATTTTTCACATACCTCATCCCAATGAATAGGTGACCTGCGCTTTCGACCATATATCATCTCACATGGAGCCATTGTAATAGTTGATTGATAACTATAGTTGTATGAAAATTCCATCAGTGGTAGATAATGACTCCATGATTCTGAAAAGTCCAGTGCGAAGGACCTTAACATGTCCTATAATTTGTATAGTCCTCTCAGATTGCCCATCTGTGTACGGATGGGATGTTGTACTAAATCTTAATATTGAGGCAAAGCTTGCCGAAAACTCTTCCAAGAGTAGAGATAAACACCGAACCTCTATCTGATATAATTGACTTTGGTACCCCATGAAGTCACACCATTTCACTCACATACAACTCTGCATATTGATCCGTAGTATAAGTCGTTTTCATTGGTAGAAAGTATGCTGACTTTATGAGCTGGTCAATTATTATCCATGCTGAGTCATGGTGCTTTGTGGTTCGGGGTAAGCCCCGACAAAATCCATGGCTATGTCCTCCCATTTCCACTGTGGGATGCTTATAGTTTGTAATAATCCAGTAGGTTTCTGATGTTCTACCTTAACTTGATGACAAGTAAGACATTTTGCAACATATTCAACTATGTCCTTCTTCATATCTAACCACCAATACAGTGGCTTCAAATCTTTATACATTTAGTGGATCCAGGGTGTAGATAATATGGTGTCGTGTGTGCCTCCTTCATGATGCATTCCTTAAGCTCTTTCTCATTAGGGACGCATATCCTGTCCTTATAACACATCAACCCCCTACACACTGTCATCATTTCTTTGAATCAACGCTTCTTGCTTCACTAGCGTCTCATCCTCTTTTTGTTTCTCCTTAATCTGTTCTAGTAGCATCGACTATAGGGTGAGATTTTTGACATACTCTCGATCACTTGCTCAATCCACGCCCTCACAATCTTCTTTCGAAGTTGCATCTCTATCTTATTGAGCGCAGAGATGCTCAAATAGTTGTGCCTAATCTATGCATCTGCCACCCCATTGGCCTTCCCTGGGTGGTATAGGATTTCATAATGATAGTCTTTTCAAACTCTAACCATCTCTGTTGCCCCATATTCAGTTCCTTCAAAGTGGAGACGTACTTCATGCTTTTGTGGTTTGTGTAGATTTCACACTTTTCCCCATACAAATAGTGCCTCCAAAATTTTAAAACGAAGACCACCATTTCCAACTCATAGTCATGAGTGGGGTATCTGTGCTCATACTCCTTCAACTTGTCTTGAGGCATAGGCTACTACATTACTGTGTTACATCAAAACACACCCCAATCCTAGTTTTGGATGCATTTCAGTATACTCCAACTTCTCATCGTTACTATGTACACAAACAACACTGGAGCTGAATCAACTTTTTATTTAGTTATTGCTAACTCCATTCCCACTTTTCTAACGAGGCTAACATCTGTCATTTGCGAGTGAGATTGGTTAGTAGCGTTGCCATCTTTGGAGAATCCTTCTATAATCCTCTAGAAATAGCCTGCTAGGCCAAGAAAACTTCTAATATCTATCACGTTCTTTGGCCTCGGTCATTCTTTAACGACTTCCATCTTCGACGAGTCCATCGTCACTCTTTTCTTGAAAATTATATGGCCTAGAAATGTCATTTCTTCTAATCAAAACTCGCACTTCCTCATCTTTGCATACAACTGATATCCTTTAAGACTGCTTAATATCATTCAAAAGTGCTCCTTATGTTCGACTGTATCCCTTGAGTAGATAAGGATATTGTCCATTAGTGCTACTACAACTTGTCCAAATAATATTTGAATACTTGATTCATTTAAATCCATAAATGTTGGTGGGGTGTTAGTGATCTAGACAACATCATTGAGAACTCATAATGTCTATATCAAGTTCTGAATGTTGTTTTGGAAATGTTCTCTTCCTTCACATTTAGCTGATGGTACCCTGACTTCATATATATCTCGAAGAACATTACTGCTCCTTATAATTGGTCAAAAAGGTTATCAATCAGTGGTACCACAGATACATGTTCTTGATATCAGCCTTGTTGAGTTTTCTATAATTGATGCACATTCGCATGCTCCCGCCTTTCTTCTTGACAAACAATGCTAGTTCACCCCATGGAGAATAACTTGGTCTTATGCTCCTTTTGTCCAACAACTCCTACAGTTATAGCTTTAGCTCTTTCATCTCTGTTGATGCCATTCAATACGGCGCCTTGGATATTGGTGCAGTCTCTGGTGATAGTTTGACTACAAACTCGATTTCCCGTATTCGAAGGTGAATTGGTAGGTCTTCTGGGAACTTGCATGCTTATTCGAACATCTTGGGGATTTAGTTGCGTCTCCTTTGTCTTATCCAAGACATTCGAAAGGTATTCCTGACATCCGTTATGGATCATGTTCCTCGTCTTTGGTGCTGAGATAATCAGTGTTTGGAATCTTGACATTTCTCCCTTGCAGATGATTAGCCCTTCGTCATCTAGCTTGAACACCACTGATTTCCCTCGATAATCGATGGTTGCTCCATATTGCACTAGCCAATCCATCCAAAGAATTACATTATAGTTCGTTATGTCCAATTCAATCAAGTTTTCCTTGGCACTTTTGTCTTCAATCATGATTGGAATTGCTTGTAACCACCATGGATGACAACATGACCTCTCCCTCAAGTAACTCCGTCTTTTAGCCCATTTTTCCTTATTGATAATGCTTCATTCTCGCAGCATGGTTGATCGCGTCCAGCTCGATCAAGTCTTTTATTATCACATGTCTCTACCTAATTAACGGTATCACCCTCTAAAAGACAGATACCATAGAGCAACTCTCCCTAAATACCCTGCAAGGTATGGATTCTATCTATCTATAAATAAACGAAACTTCATTCTAACTCTTAAGTATATCCCTTGTAAAAATGTTGACCTTACATCCTTGCATTACTTGTTTCCACTTCTATACATGTTGACCAAGAATGTTCCTCTTTTTCAATAACTTGGTATAACGCAATGTTGATAGCGTTCAGCTATAACCAGTTACATAAAAAAATAAGAGATTATGTTATAATTTCATAAAATATTGAGTCTTAGAATTTTTGGTACTGATTTATTATTGTTTTTTCTTTTTCGAATATATGTAACCAGTTACAAAATCATGTATGTTTTAGCCTAATTTTGTTCAGTTTTTGGTGTAACTGGTCTCAACAGTTTTTAATGACAAAAAAAAAAAATTCTTGGGTTTCATTTTTATTTTTCTTGGGTTCAATTGTCACCTCAAATTTGTGTCATTCAGTAGCATTAGTCCTTATTTCAGTTTCAACTTCTTTTGAAACTTGTGTGAATATTCTAAGGGTTTTTGTTGAGATGTTGATATTACTTGAGGCAACTTCTTGAAGATGCATGTATTCTGTAATTGATTTTTTGTTTGGTTGATGAAGTATTGTTATAGTTTGCATATCTTGTATTGTTGTAGTGTTTTGAATCTCAATAACTTGATTTACTATGTTGCTAGAGTTGCCCCTACATTTTTGACACACACTGATAGCCTAGTTACTGAGTTTTCTTACTTCTTGAGCTCCATGTAGAAGGCTACTGAGTTGTCTGCCAATATTTTGGTTGGCTAACTTCTAGTTTGTTGTTGGTAGTTGATTTCTATGAAGCCTTGAAGCTGGATTTCATTCTTAATCAATTTCACGAGAGTTGCAAATGAGCAATTGCTTGAAAGGAGAAAACCAGGAAGTGTGCAATCAACATAATCATTTAAATTTGTCTACATTCCTCCATGATAACGCATCACTATAATTGACATGTTTCTTGAAAAAGTGATAATGATAGGAAAGAAAAACACAAATTAGTTTCCGTGTTGCATGTTAAAGTTTCATTGATATAAACTCTCTCTATATATATTTTGGTAGTGTTTTGATATGAGTTTTGTGTCTAAAGAGCAAATTGGCCAATTAAAATAGTGTATTTACAACTAGAATTTTAATATTGTAACTAGTTTCAATAGAATTATTATGCAACAGCAAAATCAGTTTATAAAAGTGTAACCAATTTTGAAAAATTTCATTTATGCAGCAAAATGTTTTTATGCATGTTTTGCAGTGCTTTTGTACAATAATTGTGAGTCTATTTGTTTTTATGCATTACAATGACAATCAAAATAAAACCTAAGAAATTTATTGTAATTAGTTACTCTATATTGTACTTTTTTTCTTTCTTTCTAGAAACTCAAATTCATAGATTTAAATTTGTAGATTTCAGAATTACTGAATTAAACTGTGTTTCAAGTTTTACCTGATGATTTTCGATGCTTTTGATTGTCTTCTTTTTTCGCTTATCGAACTTGATTTGTGCATAGAATCAATTTCCATTATAATATATTTGATGTTTCTAGTCGGAATCCATGGTTATGGTGGTTCTTTGAGTTTAATTCAATTTGAATAAAGCGGTGTAAGGATGAATCAACGATCTGCACTTTTCTTGGACTAAATTGCAATTTGTTCTTATTTGAATAGTATCGGATTTTGTTGTTGATGATCAATTCTGCTCTTCTACTCCTCGTGCGATTATATCACATGTATTAATTATGGAGACTTTGCTCTTGTTCATACGTACTTTGTCTATGCGATGATGGGGTTAACTCGATTGGTATCATTGCTTCATACCCATATGCCAAGGAAAATGGTGTATGACTAGTTGATGTACGAGCAGTAGTATGATATGACCATAATACCTATGGCAAGATGTTCGACCAGTTGACCTTTTCTTGCTCGAGTCATTTTTTCATTGTATCTTTCAAAGTCTTGTTAACAACTTCGACTTGTCAATTTGCTTGAGGGTGAGCAACTACAAGAACCTCTTCATGATGCCATGTCTTCCACATATGTCTATAAATAAATCGCTATCATACTTAGTACCATTATCTGAAACGATCTTCTTTGGTAGTTCATATCTGCGTATAATATTTTTCACTACAAAGTCGAATACTTTCTTCGAAGTGATAGTTGCTAGTAGCTCTGCTTCAATCCATTTAGTAAAGAAATCCACTGCAACGTCTGCAAACTTGAATCTTGCTTTTCTTGTAGGTAGCTGCCCAATCAGATCTATCCCCCATATAGCAAAATGCGATGGACTTTGCATTTGTTTAAGCTTGTTAGGAGTTGCTTGAGGTATCTTGGAAAACCTTTGACATTTGTCACATTTTTTCACGTACTCTAGTGCATCTTCATTTATGGTGGGCCAAAAATATCTGTGCCTTAATATTTTCTTTTCTAAGCTCTGCCCCCTTGCGTGATTGCCACATAATCCTTCATGTACTTCTACCATAAATAATTCAGCCTTTATTATAGTAACGCATCAAAGTAGAGACATTGAATATCCTCATCCAAAATCTCTCGCCTAATACCAGAATCCATCAGAACGCAAATCTGACCCTTATACCTCAGTAGGCCCACCTCTGAAATAGAAAATTCTCTAGCCAATCCAGCTAAGAAATCCTTCTTGTGTTTCCTCAACTATGGATCCTCCTTCTGTGCTTCTTTGATCCTCTCAAGGAGTGTGGATTGAAGAGTGATATTGGCTAGCTGAACAACTATTAGTTCAATTCCTACTCTCGTCATCTCTTCAGCTAACTTTTCTGATATTTGTCTCGAACTGATAAGTACCCTGGGTCCCTCCGACTCAATGCGTCGGCCACCACATTGGCCTTTCATGGATGGTACAAAATTTGATAATCATAGTCCACCAATTCTAGCCAACACCTTTGGCGCATATTCAAATCCTTCTGAGTAAAGAAATACTTCAAACTTTTATGGTCAGTGAATATTTCACACTTCTCTCCATACAGGTAATGCCTCCATACCTTTTGTACGAATACCACCACTACTAGTTCCAGATCATGAGTGGGATACATCTGCTTATACTCCTTCAGCTGTCTCGATGTGTAGGTTATCACCTTTCCAGCTTGCATCAATGCACCACCCAAAACCTGCCTCGAAGCATTGCACTAGACTACAAACTTTTCCTTGTCTGATGGAAGGCTTAGTACCGGAGCAGTGATCAGTCGCTACTTAAACTCCTTGAAACTGTTCTCAAATCTATATGTCAAGACATACTTGGTCTTCTTATGCATCAGCTCAGTCAGCAGTGTGGCTATTCTGAAGAATCCCTCAACGAAACGTCGAAAGTACCTTCCTGTTTATCGAGTTTTTTGGAAACTATAAATGTATTGAGAAATAAAAGCTAGAAATAAAGGCAAAGAAATGAACAAGATCACAGTTTTTACGTGGTTGGGGCATTAATGAGCCTTAGTCCACGAGTCACTAGTATTGAGATTCAGAGAGTTTAACAATGGAGGCAAGTTCAGCAGCGTTTATGCATACAAGAGAAAACTAGATCCTTGCTATAGTGCACGAATGACCTTATTTATAGGTGGTCATGTAGCTTGGGTCAGACATAATCTGGGCCCAATAAGGATATAATCATAAGTACTCTCTAACGAAGCTATAATACATGAGTGTAACATGATTACAGGTTGTTAATCTAGGACCATGGGGTCAGCTTAAGCATAGTAGAGCCTTACAACTGCCCTTTGTCTGTTAGTACGGGCTGATCCGTGTGGGCTACTAGGGGGATCCTGGGGACAGGATCTGTCAGAATAGTGGCAGTATCGTTCCCTAAGAACATCGTATGTTCCGTGCGCATCCCTTTTTGAAGGTTAGTTAGGGAGTCTAACTGCTGGATTTCTTGGGGAGACGTCAGCTGCAAGAAGAATTGGACTTGATCTACCCGGACACATGGTCCGGGTTCATTTACTAAGGTTCAAGTTCGTTTACTTAGGCTTGGGTTCATTACCAAGGTTCGAGTTCTTCTACCAAGATGCCCATCAGCTAGCGATGACAGATGAAAGGAAAGATCCTGGTAGTGAGTTGGATCGAGAGGATGAAACTGGAAACTGTTGGGAAAACTTATACATGATATTTATTTATTTTCATGTAGATCTAATATTAAACAAATTAATATGAGATAGCCTAGAACATGTTTCTAAAATTGAATTCAAAGAGAAACAATGATTAGAATACTTACAGTATACGCAGCGGAATTAAAAAGTCCTTCCTTCAGTTTCTCTAACTCTTGAATCCTTTCTGTCCCAGAGTATTATCAAGACTCTGAACTGTTCTTATAATTTCTTCACAATCTTCCAATGTAACCTTAGAGTCACCTAGACTAGTGTGGGTAATTCTAAAGACATGAGATAGATATAGAGAGAAGAAGAGAAATGAATCAAGAGGCTTAGGAAAAGGACTTGTGTTTAGAGAAAATCTAAAACTATCAGAAAATCTAACTTGTGACTTGTCAAACTTATCTGTCGTCTCAGAAATCTAAACTTATGACTTCTCTCTAAGTACTCCTTTTATAGACTCAATTGGGCCATTCAATTTAATTAAATAATCAATAAAATAATTGCCATTTTAAAGCCCTAGGTCGAAATTATCACGGGCTTTAGGCCCGTGAAATTTCTCATTTGTTTATAAGCCCATTGGACTTAAAATCAAGGTCTGTATTATTTTCTATTGATTTAATTAATTAAATAATTATTTAAATCCTTTATCAAATTAATTATTTATAATTTGAACCTTGATTTAAACTTATTTATTAATTTAGATACCAATTTATCTTAATTAATAGATCTGCCATAATTTCTCTTTTTTTCTCTAAATTACATAACTCTGTGAAACTATCCAAAATTGACCTGGTCAACTTTGATAATTCTAATTGATAATTAAATCAATTAATTGAGACTATCTAGATGATTTTATCTAAGGTACAATGGGGACCATGGGCCTATGAAATCAAGCTCCAATAAGTTATCATAAATCTAACAAATAAATTTACTAACTTATTAATTCCTCGCGACTCCACTATAAACTCAGAATTGCACTATTGAATTCATAGAACGCTCTATAACAAATATAGATACGCTATTAATTATCCATTGTTACAACCACAATTGTCACTTAATCCTCTATAGACGGTCTACAATTAGATAGGACTAAAATACCATTTTACCCCTCATTGTATTTTATACTTAAAACACTTAGTTCCTTGTAAATGATATTTTAGTAAACTAATTTAATTACTGAAATGAGATCTCTATCATTTAACACCTTGAACCAAACTAAAAGGAAACCATCATTTCAGTTCTTCATCAGAAGCTATAGATGTTCATATCTATGATTAACACTCCCACTCAATTATACTACCGAGTTCCCAAGATGTATGTATGGTCTAGTCCGTAGGGTAAGCTGGTAACGAACAAGTCAAAGAACTCAAATAATACAATAAGTTAGAATACTAACCACTCAGAATTGAGATTGAATTGACTTATGGTCAACTATATGATATGACTAGAATAGATAATATTGGTATGTTTATTTATCTTATTAGCTGTTAATATCGGTCTAGTCCGATGTAACAAATACATCCGATCTTATCTACTTTGCTAATGTTCTAGAAAGAACATAACACTGTAATGTGTAAGTAGATCATATCGTAGATTGGTAAGTCAATGTAAATCCTTTGCATTGACTAATCTTAGGACTAACTTATTTTGAACATATAATCATATTTATATTCCATTGTGATTACGTCACTATAAATAATATTAGCTATATGCTTGGGATTTAATAGAAGTTTATATTAAACAAATAATCATGAAAATAAAACATGTGAGCAAAGTGATTGACCAAGTCAAAAAAATGATTTCTATTCTTTTATTGATAATAAAATGAGATTACAAAGAATTTGAGTTTTAATTAGGGCATAAAACCCCAACAAACTCCCACTTTCACTAATTGAAACTAATGCCTTAATTCTACTAATCCCATTTCCTTGATATGCTTATCAAATGTAGCTTCTGGTAGTGTCTTTGTAAACGGATCCGCAAGATTGTCTTCAGTTTCAATCTTCATAACCTTAACATCTCCCCTGGCCACATATTATCGAATAATGTGATACTTCCTTTCTATATGCTTACTTCTCTTGTGACTTCGAGGTTGTTTCGAGTTGGCTATTGCTCATGTGTTGTCACAAAACAACACAAGCGGTTTATCCATTTATGGAATAACACCAAGATCCGAATAGAACTTCTTTAGCCAGACTATTTCCTTAGTTGCTTCTGACGCGGCTATGTACTCAGCCTCCATGGTGGAATCTGAGATTGCAGACTGCTTTACGCTTATCCAAATCATAGCTCCACCCTAAGAGTAAACACCATTCCAGAAGTAGACTTCCTGTCATCGACATCAGTCTGAAAATCTGAATTGGTGTAGCCTACAGGGTTCATAACACCACCCTTGTAGACTAACATATAATCATTAGTTTGCCTTAAATACTTCAGGATATGCTTAACTGCTATCCAATGTTCTCGTCCTAGGTTTGACTGATACCTGCTCACTACTCCCACTGCATAGCAGATATCTGGTCTAGTACACAACATGGCATACATCAGACTTCCAACTGCAGATGCGTAAGGAACTTTTCTTATTGCATCTTCCTCTTCAGAAGTCTGGGGAGATTGCTTCTTTGAAAGATGAATTCCATGGCGGGACGGTAGACGCCCTTTCTTGGAATTTTCCAGTGAGAAATGTTCAAGCACTTTATCTATGTAAGCTGTTTGAGATAGAGCTATGAGTCTGTTCTTTCTATCCCTGATGATCTGGATACCTAGAACATAACTTGCTTCACCCAAATCCTTCATCTGGAATTGAGTGCTTAGCCAATTCTTTACATCTGATAATTTCTTAACATTGTTTCCAATGAGTAAGATATCATCTACATAAAGAACCAGGAATACCACTATTTGATTTGCCTTCAGTTGGTTAACACAGGGCTCATCAATATTTTGTTCAAAGCCATAGGTTTTGATTATTTCATCAAACCTAAGATTCCAAGAACGAGAAGCTTGCTTAAGTCCATAGATAGACCTATTTAACTTGCAAACTTTTCCTTCTTGTCCAACTTCTTTGAATCCTTCTGACTGATCCATATAAATGACTTCGCCATGCTTTCCATTAAGAAAAGCTATCTTGACGTCCATTTTCCAGATCTCATAGTCGAGAGCGGCTGCTATGGATAGGAGGATGTGAATGGATTTGAGCATGGCTACCGGGCTAAAAGTTTCCTCATAGTCCATGCCTTCTCTTTGGGTATAACCCTTTGCCACTAATCGATCTTTATAAGTCTCAATATTTCCATTAACACCTTGTTTCTTCTTGTAGATCCACTTGCACCCAATGGCCCTAAAGTCACAAGGTGCTTCCACAAGATCCCAGACGAAATTTGAGTACATGGACTCCATTTCCTGTTTCATGGATTCGAGCCATAACTCATTTTCAGGGCTAGTCATTGCCTGTTTGAAAGACAACAGATCATCATCACTAGTGTCACCAACAACCATATTGGTTTCACCATCCAAACCATAGTGATTTGGGTTCCTAGAAACCCTCCCACTACGACAAGGCTCCGTGACTGTTTGCTAAGGAGCAGTGGTACATTCTTCATTTAAATCGAATTGTGTCGGTTGGATAGGTGGGAATTTCATCATCAACTCGCGTTGATGATGATGTAACATTGGTTGGAGTCAATTCTTTAACCATCTCCTCTAAGACTACTTTGCTGCGAGGTTTAAAGTTATGGACATAGCTAGTTTCCAAAAAAGTAGCATTTGTAGAAGTAAACACTTTCTTTTCTGAATGACTATAGAGAAGTCCACCCCGTGTACCTTTAGGATAGCCAACAAACATGTAAACTTCAGTTCGCGGTTCTAGCTTTCCTTCCTTTTTCCTCAGGATGTGGGCAGGACACCCCCAGATTCTATAGTGGTGTAAACTAGGTTCACGACCATTCCAACATTCTAAAGGTGTTTTGGGGATTGATTTAGATGGCACGACATTGAGAATTTCGTTTGCGATTTCAATTGCATGTCCCCAATGTTGGGGTTTTATGCCCTAATTAAAACTCAAATTCTTTGTAATCTCATTTTATTATCAATAAAAGAATAGAAATCATTTTTTGACTTGGTCAATCACTTTGCTCACATGTTTTATATTCATGATTATTTGTTTAATATAAACTTCTATTAAATCCCAAGCATATAGCTAATCTTATTTATAGTGACGTAATCACAATGGAATATAAATATGATTATATGTTCAAAATAAGTTAGTCCTAAGATTACTCAGTGCACAGGATTTACACTGACTTGCTAATCTATGATATGATCTACTTACACATCACAGTGTTATTTTCTTTCCAGAACATTAGCAAAGTAGATAAGATCGGATGTATTTGTTACATCAGACAGGACCGATATTGACA
The DNA here is from genome assembly GCF_963169125.1 of Humulus lupulus. Classification (NCBI taxonomy): domain Eukaryota; kingdom Viridiplantae; phylum Streptophyta; class Magnoliopsida; order Rosales; family Cannabaceae; genus Humulus; species Humulus lupulus. Next base: position 15,647,198 of record NC_084801.1, on the reverse strand, counting down.
GTTGATAAGATAAGTAAACATACCGTTATTATCTATTCTAGTCATATCATATAGTTGACCATATGTCAATTCAATCTCAATTATGAGTGGTTAGTATTCTAACTGATTGTATTATTTGAGTTCTTTGACTTGTTCGTTACCAGCTTACCCTACGGACTAGCCCATACTTACATCTTGGGAACTCGGTAGTATAAATGAGTGGGAGTGTTAATCATAGATATGAACATCTATAGCTTCTGATGAAGAAGTGAAATGATTGTTTCCTTTTAGTTTGGTTCAAGGTGTTAAATGATAGATATCTCATTTCAGTAATTAAATTAGTTTACTGAAATATCATTTACAAGGAACTAAGTGTTTTAAGGATAAAATACAATGAGGGGTAAAACGGTATTTTAGTCCTATTTCATTGTAGACCGTCTATAGAGGATTGAGTGACAATTATGGTTGTAACAATGGATAATTAATAGCGTATCTATATTTGTTATAGAGCGTTCTATGAATTCAAGAGTGCAATTCTGAGTCTATAGTGGAGGCACAAGGAATTAATAAGTTAGTAAATTTATTTGTTAGATTTATGATAACTTATTGGAGCTTGATTTCATAGGCCCATGGTCCCCATTGTACCTTGGATAAAATCATCTAGATAGTCTCAATTAATTGATTTAATTATCAATTAGAATTATCAAAGTTGACCAGGTCAATTTTGGATAGTTTCACAGAGTTATGTAATTTAGAGAAGAAAAGAGAAATTATGGCAGATTTATTAATTAAGATAAATTGGTATCTAAATTAATAAATAAGTTTAAATCAAGGTTCAAATTATAAATAATTAATTTGATAAAGGATTTAAATAATTATTTAATTAATTAAATCAATAGAAAATAATACAAACCTTGATTTTAAGTCCAATGAGCTTATAATCAAATGAGAAATTTCACGGGCCTAAAGCCCATGATAATTTCGACCTAGGGCTTTAAAATGGCTATTATTTTATTGATTTTTTAATTAAATTAAATGACTTAATTGAGTATAAAAGGAGTGCTTAGAGAGAAGTCAAAACATAAGTTTGATAAGTCACAAGTTAGATTTTCTGATAGTTTTAGATTCTCTCTAAACAAAAGTCCTTTTTCTAAGCCTCTTGATTAATTTCTCTTCTTCTCTCTGTATCTATCTCATGTGTTGAGAATTTCCCACACCAGTCTTGGTGATTCTAAGGTTACATTGGAAGACTGTGAAGGAAATTAGAAGAACAATTCAGTTTCTTGAAATTTTGCTACACCATTTTGTTGCGGAGTACCTGGGGTAGTAAGTGTTAGGAAAAATTATTTTGTCTCAATGGAAATTAATAATAATATTACAACTCTAGACAATATATTACAAATAAATATTGATTGATTGAATAACGTTACAACTCTATAACTGAAAATACAAATAAACTAAAAAACAAGAAGAAGAGAAGAAGAATAGAATAGTGAAAATACAACTCAAAGCAAAATGTTACAAGTAAAGTAAAATGTTTGAAATAAAGAAAAGAAGATTACAACCCAAAACAAGAAATACAAATAAACAAAAGAGAAGAATATGAAGATGAAGAGAAATAGAATAGAAAGAACAAACAAAATAAATAGAAGCAACTCTCACTCACACTACCAAAGTGAAGAGTGTTGGGGATCACCAACTTGAACAAGATTTGAAACCTTTGTCCAAAAGCTTATTTCCCCCTAACTCAAGCACTAAGGGATCTCTCACAGATTATAGGAAATGCTTTATGGAATTATCAAGCCTCAAGGTGTTTCTAGCCAAGTGCTCTAATGGATAGAAATGTTGTGTCTTACAAGTGAGCATTAGGCTCCTATTTATAGAGTTTTGAGACACCCTTTGAATTTTAAATTCCACCAACACCCATGGCTATTACCAATGATTAATTGGATGTTTTATGGAATTAAAATAGAGATTTGGGAGTTACTTGGCTGTTGTAAACGTTCAAAATTGGATAAAAAATGAATTTGTATGAAGCTGTCAGCCACTAGGGCCGCGACGCTTGTTCCAGGCACCGCGGCCCTCAGTCAAGTTCAGCAACAAATTTTTCAGTTTTTTCCAAAACGTTCCAATTTATTCCCACTTGATTTTGTAACTTCCATACACAATATGAGAGTTAAAATCAAATCTCTATCAACCATTTCTCATATGGCTTTAAGAAATTCATCTCAATATTGTGTAACAACAAATCTACACAATAATGGGTGATATTTATGAGTTACAAATTTGTGATGAATTTGTAACAACAAATATGTTACATGTTTGGATATTTCACATATATCCAAATAATGTAACTCTTTATTACATGTTACAATATGTGACACTCTATATCACATTTATTTAATCTAAAACATTATATTATAAAATAATATAATATTACATTATATTATAAAATAATATAACATTCCCCCACTAGATTAAATAGTCATCTATTGTAACACTTATTTAATCAATCACTATGTTTAAAATATAACATATCCCCCACTTGATTAAATAAGAACTCTCTCTTATAGGAGTCATTGCATTGATGCATAAAGTAAAGTGTTTTTCAACTTGAACTTTACTATAGTGTAATTAGCACAAAATTTGTCGAAAATTTGGTTGCACTAGGTATTGAACCATCTTTTCACGATGAAAAATCGGTGATAATACACACACCTTTGCAATGTTCACTTGAGACCTCTATGTCTCGCTTTGCACCGTTAATGGCCATGTGCACTTTCCATTCATGGACGTTCTTGAGAATACTCCCAATTCTCATGAGAGGCGGCACCACCCCTAGATCCATATAGGTAGAATTCTTACAGTATTTTGTTACCAAAAATACTTGTCTTCACAAGACTGAATTCTATTAAAAAACCTTTCAGTTTTAGCCCTCAACTTGGTAACTCACAAGTACTCAACATCTCAGATGGGACTTGTTTGAGTACAACTAATATTCACTTGATTGACTTGTTATTACCTATTGAACCTAACACTAGTTGAATAACTAGTGTTAAGATAGGTTACCATCAATCGTGAATCTCTTTAGGGAGTTTAAGTCCCATCCCTCGAGATGATGCAGCCACTAAATTCCTCGTTAGTGGCTTAGTGAAAGGATCTGCCAGATTTTCACTTGTTCTCACATAGGATATTGATATGACTCCTCTTTGAATCAATTCTCTTACATATCCATGTCTTAGACTAATGTGTCTAGACTTCCCATTATACACTCCGTTGTATGCTCTAGCCGATGTTGCTTGGCTATCACAATGTATCGATATAGTAGATACATTCTCTTTGATTAGGGGAATCTCTATCAACATATCCCTTAACCATTTGGCCTCTTTGCCGGTAGCAGCTAGAGCTATGAACTCTGCTTCCATAGTTGAGTGAGATATACAGGTTTGTTTCTTGGAACCCCAAGAAATTGCACCTCCACCAAGTGTAAATACCCAACCAGTTGTGGACAAGTTGTCCCCAAGATTGGATATCCAACTTGCATCTGTATATCCTTCTAATATTGAAGGAAATTTGGAGTAGTGAAGACTTAGTCCTTTGTTTTTCTTGAGATAACCTAGGACTCTTACAATTGCCTTCCAGTGATCCACACTTGGATTACTTGTAAACCTACTAAGTTTACTTACCGCAAAAGGTCTAGTACACTGGGCAGCGTACATTAGACTCCCTATAGCACTAGCATACTACAATTGAGCCACAACTCTTCCTTCATTCTTCTCTAGTTTTACACTATGATCGAATGGAGTATTGGCATCTTTAACCTTGAGATGGTTAAATTTGTTCAATACTTTCTCAACATAGTAGGCTTGCCCTAACGCAAAACCCCCACTATGTTTCTTTACTTTGATACTGAGTATGGTATCAACTTCTCCAAGATCTTTCATCTTGAAGGTTGATGATAGAAACCTCTTCGTTTCTTCTATCCCTTTCATGCTATTACTTAGAATAAGCATGTCATCCATATATAAGCAAACAATGATCACATATCCCTTACAAGTTTTGGAATACAAACACTTGTCTCCATTGTTATGTCTAAACCCATTAGACATGATAGCTTGATCAAATTTCTCATGCCATTGCTTAGGAGCTTGTTTCAATCCATATAAGGATTTTACAAGTCTACAAACTTTATGTTCATATTTTGGTAGGGCAAACCCTTCGGGTTGTTCCATATTGACCTCCTCATCGAGGTCACCATTAAGGAATGCTATTTTGACATCCATTTGATGAACATACAAGTTGTGTATAGAAGCTAAAGCGAACAAAGTTCTTATAGAAGTTGTTCTTGCAACAGGCGCATAGGTATCGAAATAATCGATACCCTCTTTTTTCCTAAACCCTTTAGCTACTAATCTAGCTTTAAAGGTTTGGATAGTGCCGTCAGTGTGGTATTTTCTCCTAAATACCCACTTACACCCAATTGACTTAGACCCCGGTGGGAGGTCTATTGGAAAGAATGGAATCCATCTCATCATTGATGGCTTCTTTCCAAAATGCACTATCTCTCGATTGCATAGCTTCTCTATAAGTCTTAGGATCATCCTTAACAAGAAGTACAATATGAATTTTCCTAATGACTTCCTCTCTATTTCCTTCTACCATGTAGAATGAAATTCGTTGAGAATCTATCTCATCCACTACTAGACTTTTATGATTTTTAAGCCTTTGACTTCTTCTACGTTCAAAGGGTTGCTTTACATCCTTTTGAGAATTCTCCTCTTGAGAATCAATTTTGGATGTAAAAGCTTGAGAATTGTTCTCATATAACAAATTCTCCTTTAGAGATGTTGAAGCTTGAGAATCGTTGTCACATAACATATTCTCAAAAAATTCAACTTCTCTAGATTCAATCACAATATTAGACTCTAAGTCTAATAGCCTATAAGCTTTACTATTGTTGGCATAACCAACAAAAGCACACTTTATGGCTCTTGAACCTAACTTTGTTCTATTAGGTTCATTTTTCTTGCAATATGCAAGACACCCCCTGTTGCAAAATTTTTAAGCTATGCAAGTGCACACAATCGCAATTCGTAATAAAATGGTAAAGACCAAGTATCGTCCTCAAGGACTGATTTATCAATTACCAATCAATCAATCTTTTTAATTCTATTTGATTAAACAATTTCAGAGATTTCAAACAAAGAAGAATACTAACCAAGCAAAATGAAAATTTAAACAAAATAACAGAGAAGATGAAATTAGGACAATTATGATCCTCTATTTTCCACCCTTTTATTTCCTAATGCAAGGATTATATCCCCTTCTCCCTATTCAAGAACAAGTTGCAAAAACAATTCATAATCTGGTTAAGATTTACTAAATTCAATCTAAATGACAACTTCCTATATTTCTATGGTAAGTTGAATCATGAAGAAGGCATTAAACACGCAACTCAGTAAAATAGGCAAACAATTTAGATACTTTCATTCTAAATTGAATTTGCATCCAAACAATCACAGCATATCAAATTTCACTTTTCAGATTTCATTTTGATTCATGAAATAACAATTAGAGGTGATCAATCAATAATTGCACAAGTGACACAAATTGTAAGGAATTGAAAGAGATGAAGAAGAATATGAATTCTACATTAATCCATAAAAAGGGTTTCCAAAAGATTCACATAATAGCCCTAAAGAAGAAATTAGCCCATAATATTCATTCTATCAACCATAGAATTCAATTACAAACATGAAAAATTGAAGATAAATGATAAAAAACACAGGAATGGGTCCTCCAATGGTATTCTCACTCTCAGCCGTCGTCTGCTCCTCTGGCCCCCTTGCTTAATCTAGGGTTTTTGTCAATCTCCCCCTCTAAAACCACTACTAAAGTCGCAACATTATGTTTCTTAAGTAACCCTCCAAAGTTCCAAGTGAAAAGACCAAATTGCCATTCAAAAAGTGGTCAGAAATGTGAAAATCGCGTCACTAGCGCTGTAGCGCTATTAACAGTGGCAAAATGCCTCAAAATCTGGTGCACTAGCACTGTAGCGCTCTTATTATGGCGCTGTAGCGCTAAAGTCAGAATAGAACGAAACTCGTTTCGAACAGCCTACAGCATTAGCTCATCGTATTTTGATCATAACTCCTTCGATATAACTCCGAATTGAATGATTAAAAAATATATGGAAATATAAGATAAATATCTACAACTTCTATTTCTATAAGTGTTTCCAGAAAGTGAATAAATTATGGTCAAAATGCGGCTTGAAGTCTCACACTTGCGTTATAGAGCATAAACGACGTGTGTTGAGCATCTTCAATGTAGTATTTTCCACACATAATGTCTTGAAACTCCACAATCAACACGGAATCCATCTTATTTAACATGTTTCTTCTTATTTCACTCCATATTATGTACTTGACCATTAAAGCCTGAAACAAGAAGAAAACAAGCATAAATCTGCACTAAACAATCCTAAATAACTAAAAACATAACATAAAACAATCTCTAAAACAAACCTAAAATGAACCTAACACCCCCACACTTTGAAGTACCCTATGTTGGGTTTTCTTCCTTTCCATAACTCATATGGAGATATCTCATTTTTCTTCATCGGTATTCGATTAAGAATGTGACAAGTGGTTAAAAGCGCTTCACCCCATAAGTTGAAGTTCAACTTAGAAAACACCAATATAGAATTTATCATCTCTAGATAAGTCCTATTTTTCCTTTCGGCAACACCATTGTGTTGTGGTGTATATGGTGCAGTGCACTCATGAATTATACCATTTTCTTCACAAAATGTATTGAATTCATTAGAGAAGTATTCTCCTCCTCTATCACTTCTTAGCACCTTAATCTTTTTATTTAGTTGATTTTCAACTTCTAATTTATATAATTTAAAAGCATCAAAAGTTTCATCTTTATGCTTTAAAAGGAACACATAGGTATATCTACTAAAATCATCTATAAAAGTAAGAAAATACCTTTTACCACCTCTAGTTAAAACACTATTTAATTCACAAAGATCACTATGGATTAAATCTAGTAAATTAGATGATCTTTCTACACTAGGAAATGGTTTCTTAATCATTTTTGCCTTAACACATGTTTCACATTTATTATAGTTTTTAATATTGCATGCAATCATACCACATTTTACTACTCTTTTCATGGTTGAAAAACCTATATGCGATGGTCTAAGATGCCACAAAAATAAAGAATCATACTCAACAATATAGGCAGAATTAGCATTTTTATTGATAACATTGAAAGTTACATCATTGGTGCACAATTTAACCATTCCCTCACAAGAGTACCCTTTTCCCAAGAATACATTTGATTTGGTAAGTATAAGTTTACCAGACTCAAAAACGACTTTAATGCCGGGCTTGCCGAGCAAATCACCACTTACCAAGTTTCTACTCATTTTGGGAACATAAAGTACATTCAATAATGTAACTTTCTTGCCGGAGGTGAAGTAGACTTCAATAGTACCTTTGCCAAGTACCTTGGATTTGCCCTCATTGCCCATTTGTATCTCATTGTTGGCCTTTGACTCTTCAAAGGTCTTGAACAATGATTTGTCATAGGTGACATGGACGGTGGCACATGTATCATACCACCACCCTTTCACCTTGCCTTGGACCGTATTCACCTCACTAAGGGTAGCAACTATGTTTTCCTCTTGAGTTGCGTTCACCTTAGGTCCTTCTTGGTTTTTTCTATGCCTACATTCTCTAGCATAGTGACCATTTTTTCCACACACAAAGCAAGGACCTTTCTCGCCCTTAAACTTGTTTGGGTTGGTTTTTGGACCCAAAGGTTTCTCATTACCCTTTTTCCCTTTGTTTTTGGGATGTTTTGGTTGTGACACCGCATTTGCTTTGGAAGTCTCTCCATTAGACCCCTCCACAAGTTTATCTCTACATATCGATTCCTCTTCGATTCGAATATGATTTTGGATCTCCTCCATAGAATAATCCTCATTTTTATGAAGGATTCTTTTCCTATAGCTTTTCCAAGTTGGTGGTAATTTAGCCACAATAGCACAAACTTGAAAGGCCTCAGGAAGCTCAATCTTTAACACTTTCAATTTGTTAAAAATTATTTGCAATTCATGAATTTGAGGAAGAATAGGTTTATCACCAAAAAATTTGAAATCGAAGTATTGAGATATCAAGAACTTTTTGATACCTTCCTCTTCCGCCTTAAACTTTTTCTCAAGTGCATCCCATATCTCCTTGGCCGATTTTGTCTCGGTGTAGAGGTCATAGAGCCTATCAGATAGGGCATTAAGGATATGACCCCTACAAAGAAGGTTGTCCTCTTCTCTCTTCCTTCTTTTCTCCACCTCTTCGGGAGTGTCTTTGTCGGATGGCTCGGCTAGAGGTGCTAAGGATGACTCAAGGATGTAGGCTGTCTTGAGTGTTGTCAAAAGGAATTTCACCTTGTCTTGCCACCTAGTGAAATTGGATCCATCAAACCTATCCAACCTCACTAGGTCTTGGTTCATGATCTTGATTGTCTTCCCTTCCATTGAAACAAAAAAGGGATAAGCTTTTGAATGTTAGTAAAAATGATTTTGTCTCAATGGAAATTGATAATAATATTACAGCTCTAGACAATATATTACAAATAAATATTGATCGATTGAATAACGTTACAACTCTATAACTGAAAATACAAATAAACTAAAAAACAAGAAGAAGAGAAGAAGAGTAGAATAGTGAAAATACAATTCAAAGCAAAATGTTACAAGTAAAGTAAAATGTTTGAAATAAAGAAAAGAAGATTACAACCCAAAACAAGAAATACAAATAAACAAAAGAGAAGAATATGAAGATGAAGAGAAATAGAATAGAAAGAAAGAACAAACAAAATAAATAGAAGCAACTCTCACTCACACTACCAAAGTGAAGAGTGTTGGGGATCACAACTTGAACAAGGTTTGAAATCTTTGTCCAAAAGCTTATTTCCCCCTAACTCAAGCACTAAGGGATCTCTCACAGATTATAGGAAATGCTTTATGGAATTATCAAGCCTCAAGGTGTTTCTAGCCAAGTGCTCTAATGGATAGAAATGTTGTGTCTTACAAGTGAGCATTAGGCTCCTATTTCTAGCAGCCAATTCCCATCAAATTTAACGCAAAATCATTCCAATAGCATAATTTAACCATCACAACAGTACTAATATGTTTCCAGCAACAAAACCCACCAAAAATCTAGCTTAAAACTCATCAAAACTACATCTTCAATCTTTGAACTTCAAAGGTTCAAGAACACTTAAAAACCAGCCCAAAAAACTCAGAATTAAATGATAAAACCATAGTTTAAAGCTTACCTCTGATAAAGATTAAATCCCCCAAGTTGTTATAGAGTTAATCCCCAAGACTTTAGCTCCAATCCTTGTGTTTCTAGCCCAATTTCCTCCTTAGCATTAATGGTTTATTTGGAAAGAGTCTAGAGAAAACAAGAGTGAGTTGAGAGAGAGAAAGTGTCAGTTTGGGCAGCTGTTCCATGTGTTTCTAACTTTAGTCTTATCTAACTGAATTAACTTAAGCCAATCCTGAGGCTCGGGGTACCAAAAACGTCTCTGAGGGCAAAATGGTAAATTTTCCCAATATTCTCTCCTAAACTCCCTAACTTCAAATGTATCTCCAATTATTTATTTCCATAACCCGTTAACCCAATTAAATGTCTAATACCTAAAATACCCATTGACTTGCCTCGAGTCAAGTATTGGGTCCCGTTGTGACTTTTCCGCTAGCTTGCTCCCTAGGATTGCCTCGTGCCGAGTAACTCAAATAAACCCACATAATAATGTGGTCTCTCACATATATATCACATTAATATACAATTATGCCCGCAACGGGCCAAATTACCAAAATCGCCCTTTTAAAAAGAAACGGGCCCACATGCATATTTAATACCCCTAAACATGCATAACTAGTCATATTATCACATAATTACAATTATTATAACAATTAAACTTTTTAATACCATATATTTCCATCCTTGCCCCTTAATCATGGCGATAAGCCTTGTTAGGTAATTTTGGGATGTTACAGACAACAATCAAAGAAAAGGTGGTGGAGTTTCTGAAGAAGAACCAGAAGGTCTTTGCCTGGTCGCATAAAGACATGGTGGGAATTGACCCAGCAGTCATTAGCCATGTCCTAAATGTAGACAAGAACCACTCACTAGTCTAAAAAAAAGGCAGCTTGACAAAGACCGGTCCAAAGCCTTAAAAGAAGAGGTCGAGAAGCTAAAGAAGAATGAATTCATCAAGGTAGCATTTTATCCATCTTGGGTCTCTAATCTGGTATTAGTTCCTAAGCCAAATGGTAAATGGAGGACTTGCGTGGATTTAATAGACCTCAATAAAGCTTGCCTTAAAGATTGTTTCCCACTTCCATGGATCGACCAACTGGTCGATGCTACATCAGGGCATGAAATCTTATCATTCATGGATGCATACTTCGGCTATAATCAAATTAGTATGCGTCCATCTGATGAGGAACATACAAGCTTTTGAACAGACATAGGGTTTAACTGTTACAATATAATACCTTTTGGTTTGAAAAATGCTGGTTCGACTTACCAACGACTAGTAAACCATATGCTCAAAGACTAGATCAGTAATAACATGGAGGTTTACTGAACAGCCACTACGACACTACAACAAATTCCCCTTTCCACAACACATGAATATAAGCTTTTTCAAAAAGTATTATAATAAGTCATATTAGAAACAAAAACAGTAAAATTGGATTTTTGAAAATGAAAGGTAGGACTAAAAATTTTAAGCGGCAATTGAAAAAAAAATTCATTATCTCTCCTCATTCTTTTCTCTCGCCAAAAACACTTTTCCCGATACCTTCTCCATCGTACAATTCAATGTCCATCTCCATCATAGCCTTTGTTTCTCTTCTCTCCCATAATTTGACAAATTGACCTTCCTTATCTTCTCTATCTAGATATACACAACTTTAAAGCTTCGATTGGGATATGTAATGTCGATTGAGCTAGAGATTCGCAGAGAGAAAGATTAAGGGCTAAAAATGATAAAACTTTAGAATGTAAGCTAAGCATTTATTTTCGTCAATATTCTTTTCCAAAACCCCTCATTTATATGGGTGGGTTGTTCTGTACAGAGACAATATTATATTTATAATTTTTTGTCATTATATTTTGGATTTTTTTTTGCTCAATCTCAAGATGAAGCTTAGCTCAAAGCCTCACTTTGAATCTTTCTAAATTTGTCTTATTTAGTCCAATAAACAAACTCGTGACACATCCTTGACACTAAAGTGATGGACAAAAACAAGCAGTTGATTATTTTCTCTTTGGGTAAGCTATAATTCTCTCTCACTATCTATAATTTTGTGGATTTTAATTATTAGCATATTTATTCAATTGATCTTTCTTGTTTACATAATGCACTCAATGTGTTTGTGAAAAAGTCCCTGACTTAATTATTGCCATATTTATTTTGTTGATCTTTCTTACTTATAATGAACTCAATATGTTTGTGGAAATGCCGCTTACTTTATTGAGAATCACACCTTCACCACATTATATGAGATTTATTTATTTTAATTAGAATCATTATGAAAGTGTTTGCATGACATAACTGAGAATTTTGTGATTTGGATTTTTGGAGGAAATATGAAAGTAGTCTTCTTTAAGTGCTAACCTTGGGAGATGATGTTTTGGCTTTGGTTATAGAGGCAAGTGTGGACTCTTGTTATGGCTCTTAGTCACATATAGGTTATTGTTGCAAAATATATTAATATATGTTTATTATTAATTGATGTTAAAAGATTATTTAACTAGTTAAGATATTATTTTGATATTAAGACATAGATTATTCTTAGTGCAAATAAATGATAGGAAACTAAGAAGTTGGTTGGGGCTCCAATTCATTTTAACTTTTAGCTCTAAAAAGCTCTTTGAGAAGAAGCTAGTAATTCTAAGAATGTAAAACATACTAAGACTTAAATTATTCAAAATTAAATTAAATTGAAAATTTCTCTTAATAAATGTTAATTCTCTACTAATGAATAAAGTCATCTTAGCATATTTTATTGTTTTCACATTCATACATGGCAATCGAATAATTGCTAGCATAGTATGGGAGTTTGAGTTTATGCATTTTCCCTCTTGTCATGTATGGTTTTAACCCATGATGAGGGTAGCTCCATAGTTTGCTCCCATGAGGTTTGGGGTTTTAACCCATCAATTCCTTCTAAAGATATCATTGTCAAGAAAATGTGTAGATTGTCTTGAACTTCTTAATTTTACTTTGATATGCAGAAGCATGATGGTTATCCATCAGGTTCAATGGTTGACTTTGCAAGCAATGCAGATGGGTCTTCGATTTTAGCTGTTAGTAGCTTGGCGTTTCATTCAAAGGTTTCACTTTTCACTTTGAATGTTTGATTATTTTATTTCTTTACATTTGAGTAACTTTAAATCGGCACTCTACGATGATTAGGTTTTTTATGAAATTGCAAGAGCATGTTTTGTACAGTCACTTGAAGCGTATGTGGATTCTAATTAGAGGAAATAGTCTAAATACAATAGTTTATTATTCATGTAAAAAGTGCAATTAACTGTAACCAAAATTATTTATAGAACCTAACTGCAAAATTTGGAAAGCTACACCAAAATCTATGATTTTCAAGATAAGGCACTCTTAATTTCATTGGTGGTCAATTGGTGATATAGATATATAGGCCTGATTGCTAGGATAATGTCAATCCCATAATGTTATCTCTCATATATGGGGTTATCTCGCTTCATTAATACAGCTATAATTGACGATTTCGTATAACATTTGTTGATTTTTTTTTAGATATTTACAAGAAAGAAGACTCATGAATGTAGGAATTTATCTCTTAATTTGAAGTTGTTTGCTTTCAACCATCGTTTAAGATGAATCACTCTGCATATGGTTGACATTTTTCATATATATACCAGTGTTTACTGAGATTAATTTGTTTAATAATTTTTGATCTTTTTCTTTATTTAGTTCAATTAGTTGTCTTCTCAATGCCGTTTTTTCTGCTTTGGCACAGGACTTAGCAACTAATGGTAAGTGTTCATTGCCTGTGGCTAGAGATCCTGAGGGTAGGACAAATTTAGTGATAACTCCGCATAAAGATATTAGCTTCAAGAGTTAGGAATATGAATAGAGCTAATGTACTAGAGTTACTTGCATTTCTTATAATAAGGTACCTTCTCAGTGCTACCACAATTTATTTAAGATTAAGTTAAATTATGTATTTGTGGTTGTACTTTTATCAATTATTTATGATTGTCCAAGATTTTAATTTTGCTTATTTTCATTCCTATTAGGGGGATATCAAGGTTCCTAATGAAACAATTTTATCAAATCTGACTGAGAAAGTTCATTTTGTCAGCATATTGTTTAAGTTAGGAGAGATTTTGGGATTGAAGTAATGCTCATATTTCTTTTCTAAGTTGTTATTTCAAAGTTTAATTGTGTAGTTAGGAAATATAGTTAACATGATTAAGTTTCTAAATTACTTGCATTATAGGGTGGAGGAGCTACTGCCAAGAAAATATTTAATCCATCACCGTGATTAATCAATTCAAATGAACTTGAGTAATTTTTCAATTCAAGTGAAATTCATGTATATCAAACTTTTTTTCTAAATTTATTATTGTTAAAGTTTATTTTTATATAGATGTTGTTGTTGGCTTTCTTATTGTTTCTATTATATATGATATTGTAGCTGAAAAGATTTTAGGATTAACAGATTTTTTACAACACTGTAGGTAATGAAAGATGGCAAAGAAGGACATTTTATGATTGTAAGATATAGGTTATCATTTGTGATGCAGGTTATATATGATTCTACACAATGGCTACCGGACAGCTGTTCTCTCGCACTACACAAGCACTGTTTTACAACTATAAGCAACTTCCAACCCAGCGGATGCTGGACTTTGACTTCCTTTGTGGTATGTATAGGGATATATAATATAGTTAACTGCTTATTATGTTGTCTTTATTGAATTATAGTTCAGTAGTAATATAAATTTTTATATTCTTGTGTACGTAGGGAGGGAGACACCATCAGTTGCTGGAATCATTAACCCAGGTGCTGAGGGATTTCAGAAACTCTTTTTTGGTCAAGAAGGAATAGCCATCCCAGTGCATTCATCGTATTCCTTTTTTTTTTTTCTCATGCTTTGTTTTATGTTTCACACATCTTTATTTGCTTTGATTTGATTCTTAGATAGTCATAAATTTAATAAATGTTCGTGAACATCAATAGCAAAATGAAAGTGTACTGTTAGTTGGCCTAAAATGGACTATACTATTAGTTGGCCTTTTTCTTCTTCTTTTTTTCTGAGTTTAAGATTGACTTACCTTCATATTGACTATTGATTACTTTTGTAGCATTGAAGCAGCTTGTGCCGCACACCCTACTGCTGATGTCTTTATCAACTTTGCTTCATTTAGAAGGTGGGTACTTGTTATGCTCATTAACAATTGGTATTTTGAACTCCTACACAAGTACTTTTTAATGAACATGGATGATTTATTTCTCATTTTTAGTGCTCCTGCCTCTTCAATGTCTACACTGAAGCAGCCAACAATTCGAGTTGTGGCTATCATTGCTGAAGGTGTACTCGAGTCAGATGCTAAGAAATTGATTGCTTATGCATGGTCTAACAATAAGGTGAGAGAAATATTGCAATGCCATCTGCAATTTGCTGATTATGAAGACGTTGAAGCTGAACTAATTAGCTGTTTATGGTTTTGCAGGTTGTTATTGGCCCATCTATTGTTGGAGGTATTCAAGCTGGGTCTCCAATTTATTGTAAATTTGGTTATGCGTCATGATATTATTGACTATTTTAGATGAATGATATGATATTTCATGACCTCATTAGTTTTTCTTTTATGTTCTATTTACCAGATTCAACAAGTGAAGTGCAAAAGAAAATTTGATTTGGAAGGCTTTGGTGTGCTAACATTTGGAAGATCATGAATTCCTACCTTTACTTTTGAATATGCAACTGTTTAAGACTATTTTGTTGACTATTGTGAGAATGTTTAATTTATGTTAATTAGGAAGTGTTGAATATCTTAAGACTTTTGGATTGTTTTTTAGATAATCTTGAATGCATTTTGACACAATTATTTGGTTATATGTGTTATGAACCATATAATTGGTACTCAAAAATATATTTGTACAATGTTAAGGATGTCTTAAGTATATTAAATGAAGCGGGTTTGAATTAAAGCAATAAAAAATAATTATAATGTACAGGTTTATATAATAATAATTCAAGCTTATCCAAATATTAGAATAATACAAAAAATGTGTTATTGTATCTTTTACAATAACACTGGTTTATAAGCATAAAATTATGTTATGCAAACTATTTTCTATAATGTAGAAAGTGTGTTATTATAAAGTGTATCATAACACTACTTTATAAGTACAAAAAAGTGTTATATATAGCATAATGAAATACTTATCTAACTATTAAAATAACACAACAAAAGTATTATCGTAGGCTATACCATAACACATGTTTATAACTATGGAAAAGTGTTATGCAAATTGCTCCGACCTAGTATAACACCGCTTTCCTTAACATATCAAAAAGTGTTATGGTATATATTTGATAATACTTTTTCGGCCTTATTGAAAGTATTTTTTCTTGTAGTGCGATAAGTCTTGCAAAAACCAGAAGCTGCTTTTCGACTATTAAAATAGGCAGTTGAGCTAGGGAAGTTCAAAATTTCTTACGCACCACGAGCAACCATAAAGGGACAAGCCTTACCACACTTTGTACCTGAATTCACTGGACTCCCGACCAATGAGGCGACTATAGAGTCTGAAGCCCAAGACAAAGCTCCCGCCTAGAGACTGTTCGTAGATGGATCATCAAATGAGCATAACTCAGAGGCAAGATTGATTCTGATAACCCCTGAAGGGCATCGATTTCACTGCGCAATAAGATTTAACTTTAATGCCTCCAACAATGAAGCCGAATATGAAGCGTTGCTCGCATGTTTGAGACTAGCCAAAGATGTGAATGTAAAGTCACTAGAGATATACAATGACTCTCAGCTAGTTGTTAATAAAATCCTCGAAGAATATCAGGCTAGGGATCTTTAGATGGTCACATATATAAAAAAGGCAAAAGACTTGATAGCGTAGTTTGAAAAGTATACTTTACAGTAAGTACCTCGGAACCAGAACTCCAACGCTGATGCTTTAGCCAAACTAGCAAGCACGAAAGACGTCGACACATTGAGTATAGTACTAGTCAAACACTTGTCAGCTCCCAACATTCAAGTAGAAGAATCCTCCCTAGTAATACAAGTATCCGACACTTGGATGACTCCCATCATTCAATATCTCGAATAGTGATTGTTACCTGCTAACATAAATAAGGCGAGATCACTACAAAGGAAATCAGCTTGATTTGTCTTGCTCGATGGAATCTTATATCGACAAGGATATTCTATGCTCTTGTTGAGATGTATTTCCAAGGAAAAAGCTAAGGAAATGATGCGAGAAGTACATGAAGGGTTCTGTGGAGATAATGCTGGCGGGCAAAGTTTGTCAAAAAAGATTCTCTAACAAGGGTATTTCTAGCTTACTATGATTGAGGATTCTATGGAGGTTTTTAAGAAATGTGATAAATGCCAAAGGTTCTCCAAGATACCTCGAGCAGCCCTAAATGAGCTTAAACAGATGCAAAGTCCATGGCCATTTGCAATTTGGGGAAAAGATCTAATCGGAAGGGAATGCAAATACCCAGTAGTTGCTGTAGACTACTTTACAAAGTGGGAAGAAGCTGAGCCGCTTGCAACAATCACGACCAAGAAAGTGCTGGATTTCGTAGTAAAAAATATTGTATGCCGATATGGATTGTTGAAAAAGATCGTATCAGATAATGGCAAACAATTTGACAGTGACTTGTTTACTGATTTCTGTGACTGACATGGCATAACAAAGAGCTTTTCATCAGTCTACCATCCATAAGCGAACAGACAAGTAGAAGCTGTAATAAAACGCTAAAGGACACACTGAAGAAAAGGCTAGAAGAGGCAAAAGGAGCATGGCTAGAACAATTACCCGAGATACTCTGGTTGTATAGAACAATGCATCGAATAGAGCCAGGCCATACACCATGTTACCAGTTGAGTTAGATCCACCCTCACATAGAATAATCAATTATTAATGGAGTCTTTGGACTTGGTTAATGAAAGGCGCAAACAATCCTAATTACAACTTACAGCCTACCAGCAAAATGTCACTCAATATTTTAACTCTAAAGTATGAGAAAGAAAGTTTGACGTAGGAGCTGGTGGTCTATACTGGTATCACTAACTTTTCTCTTGCTCGACTTCTTTGAGTCGGTGGTCTTGACTCCTGAGGCATATATGTTGAAATCATTGTTGTCTGCATGACTGAAAAAGAGAAACGAAGTTAAGTTAAAATGTCCACAAAGTTATAGAGCTACTGGAATATAAACATAAATATTATACCCGAACTAAAGTTTATGGTCGCTACTTTATCTAAGCTATTACTACTACAAACATTATCCTCCTCAAAGAAATCTGGGTTAAAGCTACTCGTTGGAAAGATAAAGTTGTCATTCCAATCAAACATAATAATAGGAACGGGCAACGTGTTTAAGAGAGTTGAGTAATCCATACAATTCTCGTCCTTGGAGGAGTCATATCCTCGACCAGGATGGTCAGGAAGTTTTTGTTTTCCCTTCCTGTAGTGTCCTAAATTTCCTAATAGGACTTAGGGCCTTGATTAGCAATAATTGGTTTATTATGTTAATATGTGAATTTGATGAGTACGTGATTATAAATGCATGTTTAGGTGAATTAAATATGCATGTGGGACCCATTTGGTTGTTAGGGGCATATTTGTAATTTTATCCCACTGAGGGCATAAATGCAATATTTGTATATATTGTGATTGACACCACATGTGAGTGGTGATATAATTGTGTTGCATGATCCGAGACGGTCCTAGGGAGCAGTTTAACTAGAAAGTCACAATAGGGTTAAATACCCGGCTCGGGAGGAGTCTAGGGGTATTTTGGGAATGTAATATGTGTTCGAGATTTATTGAGTAATGGGTAGTAGTTTAGTAATGATTTGGACATATTGGGATTACATGGGGATTTATAGGAACACTCGAGGAATTAGCGGGACACGATACACGACGGAATTGCCCTTGGGCACTTAGGGATTTAAATAAGCTTAAGGGTATTTCAGACCTTTTGTATAGGAGGGGATTTTGTTCAAATAATGCAGCTGGTTCTAGGGTCATGTAGAAGGAATTAGAAGGGAACAAAAAGATGGAACTCTTAGCTCTCTCTCTCTCTTTCTCTCCCAATCGGTTCTCTCTCCCTCTCTAAGGTGTTGATTTTTGGAGGATCATAAGGCAGAAACTCAGGAGCTCAAGGGCTTAGCTAGGATTTGAGTGACTGATCTAGGTTCAAAGGTAAGTTCTAAACAGTTCCTTGATTGGATTCTGTTGAGAAATGTTAAGGTTGGGAGCTGATATATGTTTTTCTTGGTGGATTTTTTGGATGAAGTTTGGCTAGGTTCAGCTTGGGATTAGTGGATTTACGCTTGGAAATGGATTTAAAGGAAGCACAGGGACAAATTTCTACTTGAGGTAAGGGTTCCATGCATCTCTAGAGTTTAGTTGTTGCTGTGGTTTAAGTTTTCTAGTTTGTGGTTTAAGTTTTAGAAAGATTTAAACCACTAGGTGATTTATGGGTTTGATTGAGTGTTTGAGCTTGTTGTTGTTGTTCCTGAGTTGTCATACTATTTATTTGGGATTTTAGGTCAAGTTGGGAATTGGGAGTACCTTGGTATTGATTTGGAAGAGTTTTGGCTCGGGAAAAATGTTGGGAAAAACCCAATTTTCGGGTTTGCGTATGAGCACCGCGGCTCTGTTCTTCTGTGTCACGGCGCTAGGTTGAATCAGGGTATAGGAACCATTCTGGGCGCCGCGGCCCCTACAGGGCCGTGCCGCGACGCTAGGCCAATTTCAAGAGATGGGAATTTGTGTTTTTAGGGTTTTGAATCAGGGGGCTTGGGGGACGCTTTCGCTACCTTGTATGGGGAAACGGGAGGTCCCGAGAGCACAGGATTGGTTCTGGGGGATGATTATGAATTGGTTAGTAACGAGAGTGCTATGTATGTGTTGTGACTAGGTTTTCAGTGAGGCTTGAGTTAGAGGACTGTGCTCGGGATTTCGGTGCTCAAGAAGCTCGGGACACAGGTAAGAGAATTGTTTGTACCCGTAGAGCTATGTTGTGTATTGTGCTGTGTGTATTGTTTATGTCTGTTATGTCATATATGTGATTATGATTGTTTGGCAAAAGCCGGGAGGAGCAACAGCTAGGAGAGGCAAATGCCGGGATTGGCAAGAGCCGGGAGCAGCAAGAGCCGGGAGCGGCAAAAGCCGGGAGAGGCAAATGCCGGGATTGGCAAAAGTCGAGAGCGGCAAGAGTCAGGAGCGGCAAAAGCCATGAGAGGCAAGAGCCGAGTACGACAATGGGCCGGGAGCAGCGTTTAGCACACGGAGTGCGAGTTTTAATAAAAGACCAACTTTTATACTAACTGTTTGTTAAATGAGTCCTTATTTTTATCTGAACACACTTTCTAGTCTTAAACCTCGATTAGCGAGCTAATGACACATTTATAAATCACTTGGTAATGACTCTAAGGAAGTAGGGCATTACACTTCCCGTTGGAAGGAGGGATGTATGGTTGAGGGGAGGGCACTGGTTATCTTTTGGAAACCCCAACCGTCGATTAATACCTAGGTGGTTTGGAAATATCTTGGGGTTGGGAGGCCTCCTCATCACCTTCTCCTGTGGCGCTCCTTACAGTCGTTTCTTTCACCTCATGGTGAGGCTCCAAAAGGCTGACCAGCCTTAGGTTATTTTCAGTAACTAGCTCCTTGACACTTTTTTCGATGGAGGTCATGCTGGATAGGGCAACAACCCTCTCAACCATACTCTGGATACGCTTTGGTCAGAACCATGGGCCTGTATTCGACAAAGTAGATTATGAATAAAAAGGAAATAAACAACCAGAAGTTTAAAAAAGAATTTTTTTCAACAAGAAAAATACCTCCCTAGGTGAAGGACAGGTTGTCAGCTACAAGTTCTGTCGTGAGAAAATATTCTTAGAAATACTTGCCCATGTTGGATTTGTAGGTGATGTCGGTCAAGAAGGTGCGAGCAGATTCCTGATGGCGAAAGTTGAAGAACCCCGTGTTATTCTAGTTGGGGTTGGATTTCAAATCAAACAGATAGTTGATTTCATGAGGAGTGGGTACAAGCCATTTCCTGTGATGGTAAAGAATGTAGAGTGCTGATAAAACTCTATCCCCATTTGGCGTGATTTGGAAAGGAGAAATGTCAAAGTAGTTTGCCATTCCTCAGAAGTACTCATGCAGAGGCAGAGTAGCCCCTGCCTTGATATGGTACCTCGACCAGGCACTGAAGGCACCTCTAGACATGTTTTCCCTCTAGTCGGGTGTAGCTTTATATAGAGTAAGCCTAGGAAGCCTATAACGCTACCATCCGAGTGGGTATAATGCTAGGAGGGGCAACATACATGGTATATCCTTTTTTGCGACCTACTTTACAATGTTGCGGTAAAGAAGAATCTTAGGAGGCTACTCAGTTGCTGTAGGTTGTTTAGTGGTGGAAGGTCCTTCAACATTGGGCGCATGTGAGGGTCAGGAATTTTCTTCCTCCTCTACGAAACATGTTTAACTCGAGCCATGGATGGGTTTGCAGCGGGATAGCTGGTCGTTGGTGTTGGTGATTTGGGATGTGTTGGAATAGGTAAGGTAGGCGGTTCGACGTCTTCCTACATCAGATTCAGATGCTCTTCGTCTATTGGCCTCTCACCTCCCTAAGGATCGTGCATTAATATCTGAGAAGAATAAAGGGAAGTGAGAATCTACGACCAATATGGATGAAGCACAAAAGAAAGAAAAAAGGAAAGGATAACATTGCTCGTGGATAAAAGTGAGGCCTTTATCCGACTAGCAACATCCTAGTAAAAACACAAAAACCCTACGAGAAAGTTGGAATAAACAGATTAAAAAGTGAAGCTGAAAAGTTTTTCTTCAAAACTAGGCGGAAAAAACTCAGCTTTTCCGAAATACCCAAAATCAGTGTAAACAAACCCAAATACTCCTCCTAAACATTTTTTTATGCATTATATTGCCTAAAATACCTATTTAAGCATAGTATTTCTAGGTGGTTTTTTTGCCTAAACCCAATTTACCCAAAAACTCTCCTAGAACATCGAAAAAATAGTTACCAATATAGAGTAATCACAGCCAAAATGTATGTAAATTGTTACAAAATCATAATAGATTTCTTGAAACTTACTTGGCGTAAAGATTGTTGAAGGAATCACGAAGAAATTGCTCCAAAGGCTTCAGATTTCACTGAAAAAGGCTTGACGATTTGGGAGAGTTTTTGAGGGAATAGAAAGTTTTGGTAAAAGTGAACAGCAGTGAAGGGGCTTGTATTTATACTGTTCATGGGTGTAGAGGCATACAACCAAAAATGCTTGTAACGCCTGTTGAACACGGCCCATAGGCCCATATGTACATCCATGAGCTTATAAATATGAGTCATAGGATTCATTTAATGGATAGGCAATACTTTGTATTCAGAGAGAAATAGTGATTTTATACACAATACTTGTATCTATTTTCAGGGCTTATGAAACCTGGTGAACCCTTGTTCGCTGATCGCAAGATTTGGAATTCTTTTATATAAATAAAACACTAAGTGGATGTAGGTCATTACCAATCCTTGGGGCCGAACCACTATAAAATGTTGGTGTCATTTACATTCTTCAATTCATATCATTTTTGTGACTCTGTGTTGTTGACCAAATCAAGGGTCAACAGATGGACTTGATCCCTCTCTCAAATAGTTTTCTAACCTCTTTCTCTAGATTTCAAGTTCTCAAGTTTTCTCCAATAAATTCATAAAGAAAGTGCTTGTCTTTGTGAATATAAAAGGCTTGTTCAATACCAATTCTCATTTCCTCTTAGAACGTCCTCAAGCATCCATCAAGGGCTAAGAAATAGAGAATTAGGATAGCGATACTCCTTGTGTATAAGCCTTGGTTGTGTTTTATTGAAGAAGAAGAAATTCAAGGTGGTGTTTTTGCATGGATTTGAAGCTTGAAGAAGATCCAAGAAGTTTGATCTACAAACTAAGGTTTGCATCCTCTAACTCAATCTTTTGATGGATTCTATCAAGGATATTTGTGTGTAGATTCTTAGTATTGTGGTGGTATAATCTCACTCTATCCCAACATAATATACACATTAAATTCAAAATAGTACAACACCGTGAGATATGGTTGGGGCCTTGAGGCAGCTTTGTTTTCGTCCCCCCTAGGAAGGTTTCTAACCATATCAATATGAAGATTGGCTTCTTTCAAAGATAGGACAAAATGATGTATTATAGGCTTGACCGACCCTAAGGCGACACTCACTAAGTTAAGCGACGGACTCCGAAATAATGGGTTACACTTACAAAGACACAATTAAGCTTTTGCAATGGATAATTGTGTCTTGACCAAACAACGGTATTTTATTTTCAAAAGAAAAAAATATGAGATATTTTATATTTTAATTAATAGAGACAAGATTGTCTGAAATTAATTTGACTGACCATAAGGTGACACTTTAATTGTTGGGTAGTTTTATCATGGATTAGTAAATGTCAAGTTTATGTGTTTTTAATTGTTGCATTCATGCATCATATTTACTTTCTGAAAAATATGATATTTATTTTAATTATATTGAATCTTGAATTTTTTATTTTCTTTCCAGTTATTTAAAAATATATAGTACTCAAGAAATTGATACTCTTCTCAACAATATTATATTTTATCCTGAAAGAACAATTGCCTTGTTTTTGGGTATGTTAACAATTTTTGAATAAAAACAATTGTTGGATGTAATCATTTGTGAACCTCTGATATTTCCATCTTTAACAGCGGGCTATGAAGAATATTAGAAATATAGTGATTGGATGAGGGTCAATCATCTGGTTCGTTATTACATGTATTACACCATGCCTGATGGAATTAAGCAAATGTATTTACATATTGAGACTGCATATGAGATATGGAACTTGATAAGGGACGAGATTAATCAAATCCCTGTGCCTACTCATCATCATGAAAAGGAGGTAAATATCATTTACTCTCAATTTTTTGTTGAATAATAGATTCAAACATGCCACTAACTATAATCTTGTTCATCCTTATAGAGTGTTAATTTTCTTAGAAAATGATAACTGCTTGGGAACCAGAATACATGCTAAAGATGGAAGAGTGAATGAAGAAAGATTGTTTAGGAAGAAGCATTGGGGACAATTTGTTTGGTTTTGGAAAACAATTATTTGTTTAGAACAATATTTTATTTTATTTCTTTTAGAAATTTAATTTTCTTTTATTTGCATAAACGATTTTTTTTTCAATAAAGTAATATTATGATTATTCTTTTTAAAGATTGTTTTAAATCAATGAAATAGAATGATCAATTAATAATTTTGAATTATTCAAAGTAGCTAAACCTAAAGGCAACAAGAGACAAAAAGCTTCTGAAGATGATGACACATATCAATGACATCTAAGATTAGGACATATTAAATTAGACAGAATAAATCGGTTAACAAAAGATGGACCTTTGAGAGAACTAAAAGTTAGAACTTTTCAGTTTGTGAATCTTGTCTAGAGGGTATTCTATCCTAACTCACATCACCTAGAACACCACAAAAAAAAAAATGGTCTTTTAGAAAGGAGAAACAAGACCTTATTGGATATGGTCAGGTCTTTGTTGAGCTACTCTGGGCTTCCACTTTCTTTTTGAGGTTACACACTTCAAACAATGACCTACATTTTAAATGTAGTCCCATCTACAACAATAAGCAAGACACCATTAGAGCTATGGAATGCCACAAAATCTAGTTCATTTCATTTCTATATATGGGGGTGTCCAGATCATGTTATTAGACCTAAATCTTGGAAACTAGAATCAAGGTCAAAAGTGTGCATCTTCATTGGTTATGCTCAAGAGACTAGAGGTGGTTACTTTTATAGTCAAAAGGATCAAAAAGTGTTTGTGCCAACAAATGCAACCTTCCTTGAACATGATTATATGGTAAATTATAAACTTCAGAGCAAGGTAGTTCTTGAGGAACTAGGCTCTGAACATATCAACAAAAATCCATCATCATCATCATCATCATCATATAAAACAAAGAAACCACAGTTCCCGAAAAGGAAGCCACAATGCATCATCATAGTGGGAGGATTATACAACAAACTGTTTGCTATGAACACGAAGTCCTTGTGTTTGACACAAATAAGGACGATCCACTAACCTTTAAAGAGGCAATGGGTGATCCTAAAAAGGAAAAATGGAATCGATGTATTCTAACTCAGTCTGGGAACTTATAGATCCACAAGAAGATGTCAGGTCCATTGGATTCAAATGGATTTACAAAAGGAAAAGATGTGTAGATGAGAAAGTAGAGACTTTCATAGCAAAGCTTGTAGCCAAAGGTTACACAAAAAGGGAAGGTGTTGATTATGAAGAGAGATTCTCTCCAGGCGCCATGCTAAAATCCATACACATTCTTTTATCCATATGGTACAACCAGAAGGGTTCATGACAAAGGGGCAAGATAAAAATGTTTGAAAATTGTTGAAATCCATTAATGGATTAAAGCAATCATCTAGGTCTTGGAATCTTACCTTTGATGAGACTATTAAAACATATGACTTTGAAGAAAATGTTGACAAAGCATGTGTGTATAAATATATCAAAGGAAATTGATGTTTAATTAGTTCCTTACGTAGACGATATTATACTCATTAGTAATGATGTAGAAACTTTATTGAATGTGAAGAAATGGTGGGATGATAAATTCCATATGAAATATTTTGGAGAAGCAAGCTATGTTTTGGGAATCCAAATCCTTAGAGATAGAAAGAAAAAGTTGCTTGCAGTTTCTCTGGTGTATTATGTTGATTGGGGAGGCACATGTGTGCCACACTCCTAACACTGTGCTTGCATAGTGATTGGTGTGTGACACATGTCACACCCAGTTTGTTCAATTCAACTTTCAATGGTTAAGAATTTGATTAAAAAATTCATTAAATAAGTTTTAATTTAAAAAATCTAACAATTGATAATTTTTAAGAAAACGTTAAAAACTCCGTTTCTCTCTAAGAGCCTCTGTCGTCTCCAATCATTTCTTGATCTCATGTGTTGAGTATATCAAGAGAGTCTATATTTTATCCTCTATATCCTACGTGCCCACACACGTCCTTGTGTGTTGAAGATTGGTTTGAAAGTTCTTGCTATGGATCTCAGTGCTGTCTCATTGGATTGAATGATCGTTGTTTATTTAGGAAAATATAGAGAGGAATCTTGATAGACTACGAGAGGTATGATTCTATGTTTATGAATCTTGATTTAATGTATGGGTATATATGTGATCATGGATTTGGAATTAGTTAAATTTTTTATTGTCACCTTTACGCGACACACTCTGATTTACACACTCAATACAACCAACATATGTCACCGCTAGTGCCATAATATGCCATAAACCGTCATCGTTTGAATTCTTAAATTAACCCTAACATATTTGCGGTGACACCAGTTGCCTATAAGATTTAACATGGTCGCAAATAATAATATGGAAAAAATTATTCCCGAGCACAATTTCGACCAAAAAATTTGGGGAAAATGTGTCAATTATCTTTTGGCAGTGATAATGTTGTTGCTATTGCACTCACTGCTGTCGCTAATAATGTGGCAATGATTATATTCAGAAAAAATTCCAACAAAAAAAATCATGGAAGAAATTTAAATAATCATTTGGCAGTGACAATTTCCCCGCTAATGCTACCATGAATAGTGCACCAAGGCATTTTTCCTGATACTTTTGGTAGCAGCAAGTCGCAATTAATAAATATTGTCGCTTCCAATACAAAAAAAATTAGTAAAACATATTTTTATTAATTTAGGCATTTCAGACATAATCAATGATGGGATTACGACCCTCGACTTTTGAATATCAACAATATATATGACTAATATTCAATAGTGTTCTTGTTTACTTTACTGGTTAAAAGTCTATGATCGATATTAATCGTCACTGATCTCAAATCTAGGTACGTAGATTATGCTAACCTTGACTAATTATGGGGTACTTTAGATCTAATTACGGCTCTATTACCACTCGGGGGTTTTAAAGATCAATAATTGCACTAATCAACAATGTTCCTGTTGACTTTAGTGGTCAAAAAGCTTTGACCGACCTCAATTAGCCCATATCTCACCCCAAATGTGTTAGTTTATGGAAACATTAACTAATTACGAGGTATTTCAGATCTAATCAACGGTCGGATTGCAACCAAATTGGTTCGAAGACCAACAATCAAACATATCAATAATGTTCTTGTTGACTTTAATGGCCAAAAGGTATCAATCGGCCTCAGTCAACCCTGATCTCACCCAAATATGGTAGTTTATGGTAACCTTTACAAATTATAACATTTCGCAAATTCTACACTAAGAATTTTAAAGGAAAAATAATATTTAGCTAAACAAGATTCAATTGGAAAATTATAAAGAAAAAAAAATTAAATCAGTATTGATTTATTTATATTAGGACAATAAATGGAGTTTTGTGTCCCAAGTTATGCAAAATATTCATTGGAATATATACTAATTGATATTAAAGTTCAAAAATGGAAAAAAATGGGAATTTAAAGAGTTTTATTTTAAATGTGTATTATTATTATTATTTAGTCAGAAATAAATAATAAGAAATCAAATTTATCAGGATTTGAAGATTTATATTTTTAAATTGTGAGATTTAAAATAAAAGAAATTTTGATCACTTAAATATTGTATTGCCCATGGGAATAAATATCAAGATATTTTAGAAAAATATTGGTCAAATTTTAAAGATTTTATTATAGCAAATTAGGGGTAAATTAGTAAAAGAATTTAAATTAATTAGTGAATAATCATTTAAAAATCATTTGTATTAATTAAGTAAATAAGAGAAGAAATTAAATAAATATTTAGTTGAATAATAAATAAATAAATAAAGTTTTGTTAATAACTTAAATAAGAAATGAAATAAAAAGAAGAAAACAAAAAATATGAAACCCTAAAAAAATCCTTTCTCTCTTTCCCTCTTTCCCTCTTCTCTCTCTCTCTCGGTTTCTCTTCCACCTGTGCCTCTTTTCTCTCTTGCGCAAGCCTCTACCAGAGCTTGATGACCCTCCTCTGTACGCCGGAGTCGTACACGCGCCAACCGAATTGAACTGCAAGCCATCAAAACCTCGACCACCACGAGCCCTCTGCCTCATTCGCTACACCCCTCCTAAGAGAGTCATTTGAAGTCCCGTAGTATTGACATTTCTTGGTGGTTTTTCGACCACCTTATACTATAAATAGCTGAACCACCATCACCACCATACTCAACGTGACTTGGGCTACAATACCTAGCTAAGGATTGACTTCAATGGTTGTCTAAAAAGGACGATGTACTCATCGACGTTCATGAGGGTTTGAGAAACCACCACCGCCATGATGTTCCTCTAGCTTTGGGCGCCGTCGTCATCGCCGGAGCCTTGCTGAGGGTCTCGTCCAACTACAACTTTTGAGGGATTCGAGGTTCATTTCGAGCTTCAAGTGCCACCACAAATCTTGTATTGAACGTGTGAGTGTATTGGTATAAATCCCTAACCCCCATTTTAATTTTTTTGGGTTTAATAAATTAATTGTGATTTAGGAATTAAATGAAATTATGTATGCTTACGGTATGTTATGAGTTAATTAGCATACTGTGATTTTATTGGGCTGTTGTGGGACTATTTATGTGCTATGATAACAGGTTTTTAAAATTTGGGGATGTTCGTTTTGCAACTGTTATGCTGTCTGTTTTCCTAGAAAATTTACGAACTCATGTTGAGTAAATTTTTTAAAATCGCATATTATTTTAGAATCGATTAGAATAGTGATTTCTAAAGATTAGCAAATTGTGAATATGAATTTTGAGTTTTATTCTAAATATTGCTTGAGGCTAGAGTAATATTTTATTAAGAATTACTACAAGCAGTATAGTATTATAAGCCATTGGTGCGAATTTCATAATAATGTTGGGTTTTATGCCCTTAATAAAACCATATTTCTCGCGTAACACGTCTTTATTATAAATAAAAGGAGTTAAAATCATTTTGTTTATTCAACCGCATTGTTCGCCTATCTTATTGCATGCTTATTCAATTAATACAAACATTCATAATTTCTCAAATATATGGATAATTACAATTATAGTGACTAGGTTATATTGGATTATAATTGTAATTATATGTTCAAAAGAATGAGTCTTAAGATTAAATCAGTTCTTTGGATTTTCACTGATTTGGTAATCTACGATATGATCTTCTTACATATTCAGGGTGTGATGTCTTGTCCAAGGCATTGACAAAGTAGATGAGGTCAGAGGTATTTGGTTACATCGGACTAGGAACAATATTGATTAGTGATAGATAAATAAGTATCGTTGTTATCGAATCTAATTAATGTCACAACGTTGACCATAGGTCAACTTGATCTTAATTCTGAGTGATAATATTCTGCTAATTATATTAATTAAATATTGTGACTTGTTCGTTACCAACTTACCCTACGGTCTAGCCCATACTTACATCTTTGAGATTTAATATCGTGAAAAAAAAAGAAATAGAGAAAGGATGGTTTTTGAATATTACGCTTCCCACATTAGTTAATCCCTTAAGTGAAAGAACAAAAAAGGTTCATGAAGGTTTAATTTATGAACCACCTCCCACGGTATACTTCAGGTTCAATGACCTAAGAATCCCAATATTTCTAGTAATACATCCAATAATCCACAAGAGATTACTAAAAATATTAGTAATAACGATGATTATGAGGAACCAAAGGTAATTTCTTTAATACGTTTTTCACAACAATCAGATTTTCATCGAGACATAATCGCAGGCTTGATGCGCGCCCAAAGGCATAAAACGATTATTTGGAAATCCTTTCAAGCGAATAGCCATTCCCCCCTTTTTGTTGGACAGAATAGACAAAGATTTTTTTTTCTTTTTCCTCGCCGGTGAAAAAAAAATGAAAAATTTGTAATGGAAAAACACAGAATTTAAGATTTCCGATTATAGAGAAAAAAGGGAAAACGAAAGGATTAAAAAAAACGAAGAGAAATAAAAAGAAGAAGAACGTATAGAAAGAGCGGAAGCCTGGGATAGCATCGTAGTTGTTCAAATAATTACGTATTTACAAAATATCGTCTCAATTCATCCTATTTCATCAGATTCGGGATGTGATATGGTTCCGAAGGATGAACTGGATATGGATAGTTCCAAAAAGATTTCATTCTTGAACGAAAATCCATTTTTTGATTTAGTTCATCTATTCCATGACCGAAACAGGGGGGATACATGTTACACCACGATTTTGAATCAGAAGAGAGATTTCAAGAAATGACAGATCTAGTCTATGGTAAGATGAATGAACCACTAGGGGCTCGTATGAGAGTTGGTTTAACTGCTCTAACTATGGCGGAGTATTTCCGAGATGTTAATGAACAAGACGTACTTCTATTTATCAATAGTATCTTTCATTTTGTCCAAGCAGGATCCGAAGTATCCGCCTTATTAGGTAGAATGCCTTTCGCTGTGGGTTATCAACCCACTCTTAGTACTGAAATAATTGAGTTGGAGTATTATTCATAGATATGAAATCTATAACTTCTGTATGAGAAGTGAAAAAATGATTTTCTTAATTGCTTTGTTCAAAAGGTTAAATGATTGAGATCTCATTTATGCGATTAAGTTCATAGAAATATCATTTATAAGGAATTTAGTGGGAGTTAAGGATAAAATACCGATGAGGGGGTAAAACGGTAATTTGCACCAAGCTTGTTAGTAAGTCATCAATAGAGGATTCACTATCAGTAATGGTTCAACAATGGATAACATTTTTGTGGTTTAGAAAATAAGTTCTGTAACTCAAGAGTTCAATTTCGAGTCTATAATGAAGTCACGAGGAAATTGTGAGATAATTCATTACCATAAATAACTCACTGGAACTTATTGTAACTTGGGTTTATGGGTCCATGATCCCCATCTCGTCACTAGTAAAATTAGATCTAATAGTTTTAAATAAATGATTTAATTATCAATTAGTAATATCAAGTTGATTGGATCAACATAAATACATAATGGTGAATTATTTATTGTTATTAGGTGAGAATTAGAAATAAGAGAAAATTTGAGGATTTAATTTAAAATTCTAAAAAGAGAGTTTTATAGACATTTATGAAATTTTATTGATACTAATAAGTTAATATTAATATTAGTAAAATAAATTAAATATAAGGTTCAAAATATAGATAGTTATTTTGGAAAATAATTTAATTAATTATTATTTAAAATAAATAAATAAGGATTAGATTTTGGGTCATATTGGGAACAAAATAAAAAAATAAAAAAGGCAATCCTACCCCTAAGTGGCTGGCCATATAGCGCATTGTTGAGCAAGTAATTGCTCCAATTATGCACTTATTGATTTAATAAAATAATAAAATGGCAACTACCCTATTTTGGTTGTCATAGCATTTACCTATAAATATAACCTTAATTGAAGTGATTTTCTAAGGGTTTTTCAGGTAAGAAAACTTTGTCAAAATACTCTCACTAGACTGCCCCTCTCTTTCTCTGTATTTCTGTCTTCTCATGTGTTGAGACTTAGCACACCCTTTGTTAGATCTAAATTAGAGAAAGGTTTAGAAGAATGTGGTGTTTGTTCTAGTGGTTTGAATTCCTGACAATACCTAGCTCAACTAGGACAAAATGTTAGGGAATTCAAAAGAATGAGTCATTGTTCTGCTACATATTCATAATTTTGTACATCTTTGTGTTTGTTTTAATTTATGAATCTGAGGTTTAAATGTATGCCATGCGATTCTATGTTTCTATTATGCTTTCGAAAAAATTAAAAGAGAGCATGCATCTAGATTTAAATTTCAAGATCCTATAATTGACCGCATAGTCTGCATGCTTAGATCTAGATGTTTGAATGCATGATTATATGTTTAAATTGTTGACTTGTTGTATCTATGTTTAGTTGGATGGTGCATGATATAATGATATTCATTTTTGAGTTTTTATGTATTGAAATTGCAAATTTAATTGTTTATGTTTTAATGCATTTCTTTTATGTTAATGTATTTTGATGTTGGATCTAAGACCCATAAAATTGATGCTTAAAACTAAATTTTTTATAAATTGTAAAAAAAAAAAAGAAATCCTTTTTGGCACATTGGGCGTGCTTTGCAGCCATATATTAAAAAAATCTAGTTACTATTATTTTTGAAACCCTAATACCAAAAATTTACCTTTTTTTATATTTATTTGTGTATATTTAAATATCACAATATGGTTGTTTTAGATATGACTCAAGATATTTTAAATTCAAAATGGAAACAATTAAAAAATAATAATTTTTATGTTTAATTAGTTATATGGAAGATTATAAATTGGTAAGATCTTTATGATAATTAATTAATAAGTAAATTAATTTAAATAAGACAATTAATTGATTATTTGTTTTTATTTTTATTTTTTGCAATCCATTTATTTGATGATAAATGTCTACATAAAATAAGTAAATTGCATTTATTATGTCATGCTAGGCTCATCCAATTAATAAGTGATATGAAAGTGATGCATCATTATTAAGTTATGTTTTGCATTTGAGCTTTAAATATAAGTATAATGATAGCCCATTTTTGTTTTGAAAATGTGGGAAAATTCAAATAATACTATACATAAAATGTTAAGTTTTATTTAGGCCCAAATTGAAAGTACAAAGTTTAAATTCCTCTTTTGTGGGTAGTTCCAGTTGTGAATGCTCATTTGCATTCTATTACTAGATTGTGCATAATCAATTGAATAACAATTAATAAAACGGAAGTTCAAACAATAAGGCCAAGGCATACATGCTTGCCAGCATGTCAAAAATACTAAGGACTAAGATGGAGGATGTCAAAACCACTTACGACATCATGGAGCAATTCCAAGAAATGTTTGGGCACAAGTCGACACAAGCTAGTTTTGAGGCTACCAAGATGTATGTGAACTATAGGATTGCACCTGGCCAACATGTTCGTGATCATTTCATTAAGATGACGAACTACTTTCAAGAAGCTGAGTTGCATGGAGAAACACTAGATGAGAAGACTCGAGTTGGAATTATTCTCAACACCCTTGCACCCAGTTTCCTTACGTTCACCACGAACTATTTCCTTAACAAGCTGGACTATGGAATGAATTACTTGCTGATTAAGTTCCAAATGTATGAAGGAATAAATGGTGGATTGAGTAAAGGACCTGAGAAGAAAGCTGCCACTGTTGGGGTGCTCTGGTTAAGGCTAACCTAGCCTCGTCCTTGAAGAGCAAGAACAGAATAGAAAGGAAGCAGAAGAAGAAGGCTAAGAAGCAAGCAGCTGGAAAGGCACCAACAACTGAAAAGCCTGCTGGAGCAATGCCAACTAGCAATAAGGCTAAAGGACAGTGTTTCCACTGCAAGGATGAGGGGCATTGGAAGCATAATTGCCCCGCCTTCAAGGAAACTGGAACCCAAGGTAATACTAATCTATTTGTCTTGTATGCATGTGTTTTAGATGATGATTCTTCTATTTGGATAGTTGATTTAGGATCCACTAACCATGTGTGTACTTCTTTACAACTACTTAGTAACTGGAAAGTGATGGAGAAGGGCAAGTTAAACATAGAGTTGGCAATGGTGAATTCACGGAGGTCAAAGCAATTTTGGAAATAAATTTACATTATTGGATGATGTTTATTTTATTCCAAACTTTAGTAGGAATTTAGTTTCAGTTTCTTTATTACATGAACAACGATGTGTTGTTACTTTCACAAGTTTTAATATATATATTTCATTTAATGGATGTGAATTGTGTTTATGATTTATGGAAAATGATTTATATATTTTGTGACCTAACGAATTCCTCTCGCTTAACAATGAATTGCTTAAGGTAGCTAATCCTAGGATCACTAAACAACAAAAGATCGATAATGATCACTTGACATACCTTTTGCATCTTCATGTTGGCCATATTAACAATGATAGGATTAAAATACATACAAAGGCTAGGCCTTTATGGGAATTCACAATGGGTGACTTACATGTTTGCGAATCTTGTCTGGAAGGTAAAATGACTAAGCGTCCATTCTCTACAAAAGGGGAAAGGGCCAAAGTACCCCTAGGATTTGCTCATATTGACGTCTGTGTACCGATTAATGTTCAGGCAAGAGGTTATAATGAATATTTCGTCACTTTCACTGACGATTATTCTCGATATTCATGTCTTTACCTAATGCAAGGGAAATTAGAAACTTTTGACAAGTTTAAAGAATTCTTAGCAATGGCCCAAAACCAGTTAGGTAAAAATTTAAAGATCATGAGATCTGATAGGAGTGGAGAATATTTGGATAATCAGTTCAAAGATCATCTTACTGAGTGTGGGGTTCTTTCTCAATTCACTGCCGCAGGGACTCTGCAACAAAATGTAGTTGAGGGAGCGTGGGAACCAAACGTTGTTAGAAATGGATAGGTCAATGATTAGTTATTCAACTCTACCATCGTATTTCTGGGGGTATGCCAAGACTGCTAACAACATTTTAAATGTTGTATTGTCTAAGGCTATCCCCAAAACTCCTTTGGAACTTTGGAATGGGCATGAACTTAGTTTTTTCCATTATAGAATTTGGGGGTGTCCTGCTCATGTCCTGAAGAAAAAGGAAGGAAAGCTAGACTCACAAACTGAGGTTTTCTTGTTTGTTGGCTATCGTAAAGGCACTCAGACTAGTCTATTTTATAAACCTGTTGTAAAGAAGGTGTTTGCTTCCACAAATGTTACTTTTTTGGAAAAAAAATAGTGTTGGAAGAAATGCATTCAGGAGGAAATGTTCAACCCATACCGATGAAAGTAGATGAGAATGTGCGAGAAGAATAGAAAATTGGTCCAATTATGATAGTTATGGTGCCTCATCATAGTGGGAGGGTTTCTCGGAACCCGGTTCGCTATGGGATGGAAGGTGAAATAAATATGGTAGTAACCGACAATCGTGAGGATGATCCATTGTCTTTTAAACATGCAATGGTTAGTTCTGAAAAAGAATCTGTGGCTCGAAGCCATGAACTAGAAAACGGAGTCCATGTACCTTAACTTTTTCTGGGATATTGTAGAAGCGGCGATGGACTTTAGGCCCATTGGGTGCAAATGGATCTACAAGTAAAAAAGAAGAGTTGATGGAAAAGTCGATACATATAAGGCTCGACTCATGGAAAATGGTTATACCCAAAGGAGGGAGTTGACTATGAGGAAACTTTCTCTCTGGTGGCCATATTAAAATCCACTCACATACTCTTATCCACAGCCGCAACTCTTGATTATGAGATTTGGAAAATGGATGCCAAGACAACATTTATCAATGGCTTTCTTGATGAGACCATTTATATGGATCAATGAGAAGGATTTGTAGTAGATAGACAAGAAAAGAAAGTCTGCAATCTCAATAGGTCCATTTATGGACTTAAACAAGCTTCGAACTCCTGGAACTTAAGGTTTAATGAAATAATTAAGACCTATGGTTTTAAGCAGAACGTCGATGAACCCAGTGTTTAACAACTAAGGAAAAATGATGTGATAGTGTTCCTGGTACTTTATGTAGATGATATCTTGCTCATCGGCAATGATGTCAAGAAATTAATAGACATAAAGAACTAGCTCAGGAACAATTTTTTGATGAAAGATTTAGGTGAAGCTAGTAACGTTCTTGATATCCAGATCATTCGAGACAAGAAGAACAACATGTTGGCGCTATCTCAAGCAGCGTACATAGAAAATGTACTTGAACGTTTCTCTATGACAAACTCGAAGAAGGGACAATTTCCATCCTGACATGGAGTTCATCTTTCTAAGAACCAGTCTCCACAGACTCCTTAAGAGGAAGAAGAGATGAAATGGATTCCTTATGCATCAGTAGTTGGAAGTCCTATGTCTACAATGCTATGCACTAGGCTGGACATCTGCTATGCAATGGGAGTTGTAAACAGGTACCAGTCAAATCCTGGTAGAGAGCATTAGGCAATAGTCAAGCACATATTGAATTATCTATGAGGAAAAAGGATTATATGTTGTTCTATTCGAGGGTTCACTGTAGCTGATAGGCTACACTGATTCTGATTTTTAGACAGATGTCAATGACAGGATGTCTACTTCTAGAATTGTGTTTACTCTTGGGGTTGGAGCTGTGATTTGGAGAAGCATTAAGAAGTCTGCCATTCAGATTCCACCATGGAGGCTGAGTACATAGCTGCATCTAAGGCGGCTAAGGAAATAGTCTGGCTGAAGAAGTTCTACACAGATCTTGGTGCTATTCTAGGAATGGATAAATCATTCATATTGTACTCTGACGATAATAGGGCTATATTGAATTTGAAAGAACCGCAAAACCATACAAGAGGAAAGCATATAGAAAGGAAATACCCATCATTAAGGAACATGTGGCTAGGGGTGACATCATGGTGATGAAGATAGCGTCGGAAGACAATCTGGCCTATCTTTTTACCAAGACTTTGGGAGAAAGCATTTTTGTGAGACATGTAGAGGGAATGGGTCTGAGAAACATGTCCTATTTATTTTAAAAGGGTAAGTTAGAGTTTGTTGGGTTTTATGCCCTTAATAAAACTATATTTCTCATGTAACATGTCTTTATTCTCAATGAAAAAAGTAAAGATTATTTTGTTTATTCAATTGCATTGATCGCTTGTTTTATTAAATGTTTATTCAATTAATACAAACTTTCATAAAATTCTGAACATATGGATAGTTACAATTATAATGACTAGGTCATAGTGGATTGTAATCGTAATTATATGTTCAAAAGAATGAGTCCTAAGATTAAATCAATTCATTAGATTTTCACTGATTTTGTAATCTATGATATGTTTTACTTACACATTCGGGGTATGATGTCTTGTCCAAGAAATTGACTGTAATGACCCAGATTTCCTAATAAGGTTTAGGACCTTGGTTAGGAGTCCGGGAGGGCCATAATTGATTTATTGCGCCGTTATATGATTATATGCATGTTTATGTTGATCATTTTATTATATGATAATAAATGCATGCATATGAGTGTTTATTTTGTTATGAGGGAATTTTGGTAATTTGGCCCGTTGAGGGCGAATTTGTATAATTGTATGCATTTTGGCAAACTATTGTTGAGGCCACATTATAATGTGGATTTGTTCGAGCTATTCGACATGAGACGATCTTTGAGTATAAGTTAGCAGTTTGGTCATAATGGGATTAAGTTCGGGGCTCGGGGTGAGTCCTGGGGTAATTTTGTGATTAGAGCGTTGCTGGGAGTTAAGGGGTAATGGGATATGAATTATTGGTATTCGAGAATATTGGGAATAACGGGAGTTAGAGGGTGTTAATTATTGTTAACGAGATAGGTGCGAAAGGATGATTTTGCCCTTGGTAGCTGTTAAGGACTTTAATTAAACTTGAGGGCATTTAGGTCTTTTTACCTATAAGAATATATATCCATACTTAAAACTAGAAAGCTGTAGAAGACTTAAGAAAACAGAGCACCTCCTCTTGCTTCAACCGACTGCCATTTCTTCTTCTTTTCTTCTTCAATTTTGAAGCTTCTTTTGAGGAATTAAGCTGGGGAATCAAGTGTTGAGGATCTAGGGTATTGTTCCATCATTGAAGAGGAGTTCATACCGAGCTTCAGGTAAGATTCTAACCATTAGAATTCTGGTTCTCTGCTCTATTTTATTATTGAGTTTAGTTGAGATTTTGGGTTTGAAAGTTGAGCATTCAATGGGATTTTTGGCAAAGCTTGGTTAGGTTATGATGTCTAGGACTAGTATAAATGGTATTTGGGTTCAATTGGGGGTTTAAATGGTGTTTAGAAGCTTTTGAATCAGGTTGGAAATAGAGGATTCGAAGGAGGAAGTATCAGGGCCATGTCTGCCTGGTCCTAGCGCTATAGCGCCCAAAGGGTAGAGCTACAGTGCTAGCCAGGGAAAAATGTCCCTGGTTGTAGCGCTGAGGCGCTAGGGGGGTGGCGCTGTAGTGCTACCCTAGTTTCTCAAATGCATATTTTGGGTGTTTTTAAGGGTTTTTGGCTTGGGGTTTCTATTCTTAAGGCTCGGGATCGAAGCTACTCACCGTTTGGGTACAATTCGGGGTCCCGGGAGGGGGTTTAGGTTAAGACCCATTTATTGATATCTTCATTAATTGGATTCCATATTTGGTTATGACTAGGTGACCGCTAAGGGATCAAAGGATCGATCATTCTCAAAGGTTGTCCGTAACGTATTTCTCGCTCGAACAAGAGGTAAGAAAAATGCATCGAGTTATGTGGTTAGGTTGGGACTAAGTGTTCCCCATATTTGTATGCATTGTTAGGTGATTGTGATGAACCATGTGAATATGATGGGACTAAGAGCTCCCTATATTTGTATATGATGTCATTAGATGGTATTACGCCATGGGGACATATGATAAATGGCCTAAGAGTGCCAGAATCAATATTTGCGCACAGGGCGCGGCTCAGCCACTGGTAGCTGAGGACAACTTATTAGTCACTGAGCTCGGTAAAGCTGGCTGGAATCAGTGGGTATAACACAGGGGGCGGCCTAAGTGAGCCGAAGACAGTGGGTTAAACAGAGGGTGCAGCCTAAGGGCGCCGACCCTGAATATTGTGTAATGGTTGTGATAGATTGTTGAGTATGAATGTGATTATTGTTGTTATTTTTTGTTTTTTGCCAAAATTATTGTTGTTGTTATTTTGATGAATATGAAATGTTGATTATCTGAATGACAAATTGTGATTTGTTGATTGTTATCACTGAATAGGCAAATGTTATGAATTGCTGAATGCTTGGCTACGCTTTATGGGATATCTGGTTATTTATATTGATCTTGCTATGATATCATGTTTTCTTATTGTGCCTCGGCTCACGGGTGCTACGTGGTGCAGGTAAAGGCAAGGGTATGTTGGATCAACCATGAGTTGGAGAGCTCTGGGGGTGAGGTGTACATTGTCAGCTGCTCGGCCGCCACGATCGAGGGATTGTACAAGGACGGAAACCTAAAATGTGTATTTTGCCATTAGAGTGGCCTAGGTTATTTATAACTTATGGAATTTGTTGTAAATATGTTATCTAAACCCTGTTTTGAGTTTCCATGTATTAAACTATCATTTTTAATGAAAATAACATGTTTATGACCAAAATCTTTTATTCCTTATCCGTTGATGAAGTTAGATTCACATTGATTAGCAAGTCTTGCACTATTTTAAACACACACTGTAACGGTCTTGGTTACCCAGAGCGTTACACTTAGTATCAGAGCAGTCTAGGTTTATGAGTACCTGAAGACTCACTAGACATGTACACTCTCTGCTAAAGACAAGCTTGACTCAAGGGTTTGTAATTGAATACATGAAATTGTATGTTTAAGTGCTTGAATGAAATATGAGTGTATTAATTGGTATGATTAATAGGGAGCATGGGATACTGATAGGGCTTGGCCCTTGACTGTTGTGTGATGATATTGAGTTGTGCTGATTAGCATTGCTCTTGCATGTGGACGAATACTTGGATAATGATTGGTATATGGATTGCAGGTGATTATA
Organism: Humulus lupulus; assembly: GCF_963169125.1. NCBI lineage: Eukaryota > Viridiplantae > Streptophyta > Magnoliopsida > Rosales > Cannabaceae > Humulus > Humulus lupulus. Next base: position 15,608,309 of record NC_084801.1, on the reverse strand, counting down.
TGTTTAAATTGAACTTATATGCTATACCTGTTTATTGGCATATGGAAGGCATAGTAGGTATGAATGCATTTAATGGTAATGAAATTTGATAATTTATGCATAGTATTGTAAATTGGTGTTTGGTATGCTTTATGTGTGCATGATTATTATGGTTATTTGGATCTTCCCTTGGGATGGTTCTGGGTATAAACATCAGGTCTAAGGGGTTTAGTCAGTGAAGACAGATTAACTCAGATTGTATGTGCTCAGAATGGTTAATTGGACCTGGATTCGTTTTAGTAAGGGTTACAGATGATAGTTAGGGTTGGAATCCTCCATCTGCCTCTGAGATTCGCAACAGATGTTTGCTGATATGTGAGTCAGGCTGTGAGATCTGATAGAGAGGATTAGATGGACAAATCAGTAGGTTTACTGGGGGAAACAAGCTGCTTTGTTTACCATGCCGTGCGGGACACCAGTGTTTGTTAAACCAAGGGGAAATAGATAAGAATTATCGTATGGAAGGTTTTGGAAGCATTATCCACTAGTTTTGAGGAAGGTTCGAGTTTGTTCAGGAATTGGTTAGTAAATGGGTATAGCTAATCCCATTCTTGATAATATGTGGAGGACAGATTGAGACAGAGTAGTTGTATTAGGCATTTGTGGCAGAAGGATGTCGAAAGTGGTAAGATAGCGAGAGTATATGTCATTGAGTTTGGTGGTTTGATCAATCCACTTTGGATTATGATACAAATGGTTGTAGCCAGAGATGATGATTCATTTATGAATTAAACTCTGAGATGGGTCGGAGAGTCAGGGCCGCTCCAATGCATGTGATGGTTATCTATGCTTGGGTAGTAGAGAGGGCCCTGTTATTTAAGATATAAGGAATATAGGTGATGATATTCTCATTCGTTGAATTTAGTAAGGGTGTCTACTCAGTGATTGGAAAGGAGAACTTTTGATGGTTCTATGGCTCCTAGTCTTGACAGGAAGGGGGTCTAGTTCACAAGTTGGCCATCAAGACTGGGATGCCTTGCTACATTCATAGCCTGAGAATAGTTCCTCAGAAGTGACCAATGGACTTGATAGTCCTTGTTTTTTTTTTGGTTAGATAATGAGCTGGAAAAGTTCAGTGTTGCGTGTCACCTGGAAATTTTTTATATATGAGATACATTTTGCATGGTTGTTATACGAGGGGTCTGAGATATGAGTACTTGTTGAGGAAGGATCAGAAATTTTTACAAGGAAGATTTAGAATACGAGTGGCAAAGGGGTTTGTAGGGGAATTGGTTGAGCACGTCTTATTAGAGCTTTGATATAGGCCTGAGGAAAACTAATGTGTTGGATAAGGGACAACCCTAGACTGTCAGGGATATTACTTGAAGTATATTGACTGGACTGAATGGAAACTAAATTGGTCAGTAAGGATTCAACTGAGTATACAAGAAGTTGTTGGGTATGTTTTAGGACTTGGGCATGGGTGGATTTAGTATCAAGGATTTTGTGAAGAATGATATTAGTTTGGCTTAAGGAATTACTGGTTCACTTGAATAAGTATGTGACTTAGAAGTGGATTGGACAGAGCATTGTATCATGGGACTCGTTGATATAGCCTGCTAGGGATGAAGAGTTTAAATGCCCCGTTACAAGGCAGGACAATGTATTCAGGAGTTGATCATCGATCTGGTTATTACCAGATAAGGATCAAGGAAAGAGACATTTTAGGAACTATTACTTGTATCGAGTGGGGTGTGATGGATTAATAGTAAAGGTTCCTAATCATTTTATACCTCAATGGCATGGATAAGTCCGACAAGCAGAGAATACATGAATGACATGAATGGGTTACATTTAGGTTCATTAGCGATGTGTTGAACTACTCCCCAGCTAGAATCAGAATGTGAACGACTACTACACTGATGATATTATGACTGAAGTAGCAGGATCATCGGTAAGGTTTCAAAAAATATTAACTTCATTTTTTCAAGGGTACTCAAGGTCATATTACAGGAACGGAAGAGATCAGGTATGAAGAAATTTGATCAGAAGCACATTAAGACCGGTGAATATATCAGCTACTACTTAAAGTATCTTCGAAGACAGCTACAGCGTGAGGATTTTGGATATAAATGATTAGCCAAGTATGAGGCGGTGTTGGATTGTAATGAAGGAATAGTAATTCTTGAGTTTAAAAGGGAGAAACCCTTGCAGTAATTGGCGCTGTATATATGGCATTTGTATTTAGAGTTGGAGATCTACTACAAGGGGATGTTTAGAACCTTAGCTAGTGTGATTAACACTACCTAGGTTGTATCAGTGGGATCAAGACAGACTGGATTAGTCTGTGAGCTTTCGGATAAGTTTCCAAGGAATTTGTCAGGGGTACATCTGCATAAAGAGATAGAATGGTGATTGGATTGGTGCCACGTATGGAATAAGATCTAGGGCATTGTATTGAACGGTTTCAACATATCTGCAAGAACTAAAGGCTCAATTATTGAGTAGGATGATGTTCTTCAAGGTAGATCTTTGATCTGGTTATTACCAGCTAGAGGTCAAGGATAGCTAGGGATCTTTGATCTGGTTATTACTAGCTAGAGATCAGGGACAGCTAGGGATCTTTGATCTGGTTATTACTAGCTAGAGATCAGGGAGAATGATAGACAAGAGATTGATATTATATTAGATAAGGGCACTGGGGATGCTGAGTCATGTGTTGAGGATTTGGTCAATGCCAAATTGTTTTTGTGAAATGGGTGAACATAGTATTCAAAGATTATCTGAATTGGATATGTGATTATCTTAATCGACGGTGTTGTGATGTATTCTTGGTTGGAAATTTTACAAGGTTAAGGAACGCCTTAGGAGTAGGAGTTTCCTTAGGTGGGCATGGTGGTAGATGTATTTCAGGTTAAGTTCTATGTCTTTTTACATGTCAGAATCAGTTTGTGAGTTGTTATGACACCTCAGTGACAGGGAAAAAAAAGTAATTATCTATGCATCATGTTGATCAAAGGATCCGACTAGAACTAGAGTGGAGTTTTTAGTGGGCTAGGTGGCCAGTTTGATACTTGGAATTATTATCTCAGAAAGGATCAAAGAAAGACAGTTAAGTAAACCACATATGGGAGAATTTAAGGCAAATTCTTAGCTGGATTAGCGAAGGATTTTACAGTGTCAGGTATAAATTTATTGTAATACAAGGATCAGATCTGGAATATGATGGACATCAGAATTACATGGGAGATTCTGGATGAATCTTATATTATCCTCATATTCTCTTCATTCAGGCGTCAGGGGGATGTAAATTTTTTTGAAAGTTTTATATTGATGACTCGAGATGGAAAGGGACATGATGGAATATAAGTCAAAGCTCTTAACTCGTTAGTAGGTCAGGACAAGGTATCAGAAACCAGTAAGGCTATTGCAATCTTTTAGTATTTTATAATGGGAACAAGGAAACATCACGATGGGGTTTCGCAATGGGCTGCCAGGACGGTGGGTCAGCATGGGATGGTTGAGTCATTATGGACCAGCATTTGGAGTGAATTCACTTTTATCAGTAAGGACAAGCTATACAACAGATCAGTATTCAAGACTCTATGCGAGATAGATAGTATGCCTTCATGGAATTCAAGGTTTATTTCATCGAATGAGGACTTTGTTTTACTCTCAGGTCTTGGGAGGGTTAAGGAAGATGATGAATATATAATTGGAATTTGGTGCATTTGATTATTCTCAGACTGATGGTAAATCAGAGAGAGAGAGAGAGAAAGTTATCTAGTTATTGGAGGAACACTTAATGAGATGAGATATAATAGAAAATGTATATCTGTGACGCCCCACGTCACTATGGCTGCTTTCTGGAATGACAACTGGCCCTACAAACCAAGACAAGTCTTTCCAGCGTGCTTTGTCCTCACTCGCACACTTCCTGTGAAAACTTCCTAGGAGGTCACCCATCCCTAGATTACTCCAGGCCAAGCACGCTTAACCATGGAGTTCTCAAGTGATGGGCTACCGAAAAGAAGATGCACCTTCTTGATATAGGTAGTACCCATCAATCCATTTAAGCCCTCTTCAACTGTGTAGTCCCATACCTACACATTCTTAGAATCATTACACTTGACCTTCCCCAAGCAGTGTGGGATTGCACAGCTTACCTGGTCTTTCCCCTTACGGATCACAGGATTTTGACTATCACAATCACCCCCCCTTACGGGCCCGACGTCCCCGTCGGCCACACTTCCGGCTGGGTCAAGGCTCTGATACCAAGTTGTAACGCCCCAAACTCCAGGGACCGTTTCGGTGTGCCTTGTAAACAGTGCTAAACTCGCTAACCGAGTCATTTGGCCAAAAAACGTGAACTAAGTATGATTAGCGGTTTAGGGATTAAAAACTTTGGTTAAGATGTAACGTTTCACTAGAACGTTTAATATATACACTGGGATCCCGAAGATAAAGTTTAAGAGTTTATTATAGAAAATATTTACAACAGGCCGTTCTAAGCGGCAAAACAGGGTTCAACCCTAGTTCAACTTTAAACCTCGGCCGTGGTGGACGAGCAGCTGCATATGTACACGTCATCACCTAAGCTCTTCAACTCAAGGATGGTCCAGCTTCCTCTTGCCTTTACCTGCACCATATAGCACCCGTGAGCCGAAGCCCAGCAAGGAAACACAATATAACATGATATAATATCAACAATAACCATAATAGCCATTCGGAACCAACGGTTCATACAGAAAGGTGACAATAGCCAAAAGTCACAATAATGAGCATAGCTCCCTCTAGCCATGTGACGATAGGGTCACCAGGGCTCAACTGAAAAGTGATTCTTTCATAAGCTTGGTTAGGATAGGTGCATGGTGATTAGTCACCAACATAACCATCCTCTCGACCCTAGAGTCGTAACTAAGGACAGCGTCCCCCAGCCATGTGACAAACAGTCACCGGGGTCTTATACCTTGGCTGATGATCATCTGGTCTTAGACCAGGCAAGCGCTTATAGTTTTCATTGACTTCCAGTCGGTCCAGCATTAATACCCCATATGAGTCATTCAATGCCGACCTCGATTAGATCTAATCTCCATTTGGCCCGGCGTTTACAACGCACTGCCACTTCTGACCCTTGGGTCAGTGAAACACGACCAGTGCTCAGCCCGTTGTGAACTTGACTAATAAGTCACAGCTTCACAAACGAATCTGACACCGTTGTCGATTCAGACTAATAAGTCAGCGCCATACACAGGTAAGCCATGCCACCAAACATATATCACATGTCTATTATCCATAAACAAGGTATTCAGCATGCTTACTTAAAAGGTATTAGTACAATTAGGACTATGCATAATCACAGAGGCTCAAGCTCTGAACGATATCATACACGGTATACAAAGCATGTCCTAATCACATGTTTCTCATGCATCATATGCATAATACCCCACAATCCAACATGCACCAATAATAGCCATGCATGTCACGTTCAGTAATCAACCAACATGCATCAAGAATAGCCATGCATGTCATACTCAGTAATCAACCAACATGCATCAATAATAGCCATGCATGTCATACTCAATAATCAACCAACATGCATCATTAATAGCCATGCATGTCACATATACACAGGGTGCAGTTTTCTTACCTCAAAGTCGAGCTAGAACGATTAAAAGAACGACCCTTGAGAACGATCAACTTTTAGTCCTTTAGCGGTCACCTAGTCATAACCAAATATAAGGTATCATCAATAAAAATGGTCAACATAAGTTCCCAAATCAATATCTAGCCTCCGGGACATCAATCCCCACTTAACCGGGTACTAGGTTCAACCCCGAGGCCTATGGTAAGCATCCCAAGGCTTAAAACACAATTTTGGTCAAATCTGCCCTGATGGGCCGCGGCTCACCACAGCCATGCCGCGGCTCATCACCCTGACAGAGGCATATTTTCCTCAGAAGCCACCTTAGGCCGCGGCACACAAAAGCCAGGCCGCGGCTCATTACCCAGACCAGCCAAAAATCAGCAACGCACCAGCTCGACCTCCCCTGCATATTCCCTTAGAACCAAGCCTTCAAACCAGTTCCAAACCTTCTCCAAACACTCAATTAAACCTCTAAACATCACCCATAATTCCCCCTCATCAAAACCCAAAGAAAACATCACCCAAACTTCTATTAATCCAAGCTTTCTATAAGAGATTCACAAGCTGAAAACCAAAGCTTAAAAACAGAGCACACCATTAAATTCATATATGGAACTCACCTCAAACACGGTTTTGAATCCCCTTTAATGGTTGAAACAAGTTCCCTAGCTCCCACCTTTGATCTCCTAGCTCAACTCCTCAATTTGGGCTCTCAAAATTCAAAGAAAAGTGAAGGGAGAAGCTTGTACGGGAGAGAGAGGATGAGGTTGGCTCTGTTTTATTCTGTTTTCCACAGCTTTCTAAACACCCAAAGCTGATATAAATCCTTAAGGTCAAAAGACCATAATGCCCTTAAGCCAAATAAACCCCTTTAAAGGCTTCCAAGGGTAAAACCGTCCTTTCCCGCCTATCTCGTTAATTATAATTAACGCTATCCAATTCCCGCTATTCTCAATATTCCCAAATACCAATAAATCATATCCCATTACCCTTTAATTCCCGGTAATGCTCTAATCATTAAATTCATGCCGAGTCTCACCCCGAGCCTCGAACTTAAGCCCGTTATGACTAGACCGAACACTTACATCTCATGATCGTCTCATGTCGATTAGCTCGAACCAATCCACCTTATAATGTGGCTATATTAATTAATCACAACCATGCACCCAAAATATACAATTACGCCCACAGTGGCCAAATTACCAAATTACCCTCATATTTAGCATATGAACCCATATGCATGCATTCATCATCATATAATAATATAATTCACGTAAACATGCATATAATCATTAAATACTATAATAAATCAATTATGGCCCTCCCGGCCTCCTAATCAAGGTCCTAAACCTTATTAGGAAATTTGGGGCATTACAACTATCCCCTCCTTACAGAAATTTCATCCTCGAAATTTACTCAACATCTCAGAACCAGAATTCCACTCACTTGTCGTAAATTCCTTAGGTCATTTCCTTGACCCCACTATTTCAATAGCCTTACCTTAACCCAAGGTACATTTTGTTCAACAGAACCTCATTACTTATGTCACCATCTGAACTGGCTATTCCTTACCGGAATACTTAACCTAATCTTCATATCCTCATAACTCAACTCATAAGTTCCTTCGGCCCATGCCCACTGCATGGAAGCGCATAACTCACTGTATACAACTGCCAGTGCCAAAAGTAAAACTGATTCAGAGTCACCCTGTTCAGACCCATCCAGGATCCAACTGCGGAAACAAACTAGGGCTTAACTTGAACTGGGGTTTCCTCACCCCTTTTCCCATAATGATACCTTAGAGAAAACACATTCTCCTACTTGGAATTCCACATTCCAACTTTTCAGTTCAATAATACTGTGTAGTCTATTCTGAGACATGAGCAACCAAAGTTCAAGCTCCAGCAATCTCATAAATCCCCTAAACCACCTCAGGATCCAGACATATATATATATTTCCTTACTCATCTTATAAGATGTTCCTCCAATAATAATTGGATAACCCTCTCTCTCTAATTTACCACTAGTCTGAGAGTGATAATCTGTACTGAGTTCCATTTATATATTCATCGCCTTCCAACCCTTCCAAAACACTCAATTAAACCTCTAAACATCACCCACAATTCCCCCTCATCAAAACCCAAAGAAAACATCACCCAAACTTCTATTAATCCAAGCTTTCTACAAGAGATTCACAAGCTGAAAACCAAAGCTTAAAACACAGAGCACACCATTAAATTCATATATGGAACTCACCTCAAACACGGTTTTGAATCCCCTTTAATGGTTGAAACAAGTTCCCTAGCTCCCACCTTTGATCTCCTAGCTCAACTCCTCAATTTGGGCTCTCAAAATTCAAAGAAAAGTGAAGGGAGAAGCTTGTACGGGAGAGAGAGGATGAGGTTGGCTCTGTTTTATTCTGTTTTCCACAGCTTTCTAAACACCCAAAGCTGATATAAATCCTTAAGGTCAAAAGACCATAATGCCCTTAAGCCAAATAAACCCCTTTAAAGGCTTCCAAGGGTAAAACCGTCCTTTCCCGCCTATCTCGTTAATTATAATTAACGCTCTCCAATTCCCGCTATTCTCAATATTCCCAAATACCAATATATCATATCCCATTACCCTTTAATTCCCGGTAATGCTCTAATCATTAAATTCATGCCGAGTCTCACCCCGAGCCTCGAACTTAAACCCGTTATGACTAGACCGAACACTTACATCTCATGATCGTCTCATGTCGATTAGCTCGAACCAATCCACCTTATAATGTGGCTATATTAATTAATCACAACCATGCACCCAAAATATACAATTACGCCCACAGTGGCCAAATTACCAAATTACCCTCATATTTAACATATGAACCCATATGCATGCATTCATCATCATATAATAATATAATTCACGTAAACATGCATATAATAATTAAATACTATAATAAATCAATTATGGCCCTCCCGGCTTCCTAATCAAGGTCCTAAACCTTATTAGGAAATTTAGGGCATTACAATATCACCCATTCGTTGGAATGAGATAAGTGAGATGTTTATTTGGAGCCAGAGGTGGTTCATGGGATCATTAAGATTATTAAAAGGTTAGAGCTTGGAGGCTCACCTTTCGGAGAAAATGGAAAAGTTTTACTGAATTGGAAAATAGGAATATGTAATTCCAAGTAGAATATTGTATCTTCCTTAGGATATCACCAAGGAAAAAGGGGTGAGGAGGTAACAACAAGTTGGACCCTAGAGTATTAAGACTATTTGGATCTTGGAAAGGATCAGTGAGGTTGCTTTTAAGTTGACAACAGTTTTGGCACTGTCGGTTGTACACGGTGCATTTTGTACTCCATGTTGAGGACATGGGTTAGAGAAACTCATGTGTTGAGTTATGCAGATCTGCAGCTGAAGATGGAGTTATTCTATGTGGAGTAGCCAGTTTAGTTATGAGATAGAAAGAATAAGGTTTTGAGGAACAAGATTGTACCTTGAGTTAAGGTAATGTTTTAGAAACAATGAGGTCAAGGAATGACCTGGGAAACTGAAATCAGTATTGCGAAATTTATATCTGGGCAGTTTAGACAAAATTTGGAGGACGAAATTTCTAAAAGGAGGGGATAGTTGTAATGACCCAAATTTCCTAATAAGGTTTAAGACCTTGATTAGGAGGCCGGGAGGGCCATAATTGATTTATTGCGCCATTATATGATTATATGCATGTTTATGTGGATCATATTATTATCTAATGATAAATGCATGTATATGAGTGTTTATTTTGTTACGAGGGCATTTTGGTAACTTGGCCCGTTGAGGGCGTAATTGTATAATTGTATGCATTTTGGCAAGCTATTGTTGAGGCCACATTATAATGTGGATTTGTTCGAGCTGTTCAGCATGAGACGATCTTTGAGTATAAGTTAGCGGTTTGGTCATAACGGGATTAAGTTCGGGGCTCGGGGTGAGTCCCGAGGTAATTTGGTGATTATAGCATTGCCAGGAGTTAAGGGTTAATGGGATATGAATTATTGGTATTCGAGAATATTGAGAATAACGGGAATTGGAGGGTGTTAATTATGGTTAACGAGATAGGTGCGAAAGGACGATTTTGCCATTGGTGGCTGTTAAGGACTTTAATTAAACTTGAGGGAATTTAGGTCTTTTTACCTTTAAGGATATATATCAATACTAAAAACTAGAAAGCTGTAGAAGACTTAAGAAAACAGAGCGCCTCCTCTTGCTTCAACCAACAACCATTTCTTCTCCTTTTCTTTTTCAATTTTGAAGCTTCTTTTTAGGAATTAAGCTGGGGAACCAAGTGTTGAGGATCTAGGGTATTGTTCCATCATTGAATAGGAGTTCATACCAATCTTGAGGTAACATTCTAACCATTAGAACTTTGGTTCTCTGCTCTGTTTTATTATTGAGTTCAGTTGAGATTTTGGGTTTGAAAGTTGAGCATTCAATGGGGTTTCTGGCAAAGCTTGGCTAGGTTATGATGTCTAGGACTAGTATATATGGTATTTGGGTTCAATTGGGGGTTTAAATGGTGTTTGGAAGCTTTTGAATTAGGTTGAAAATGGAGGATTTGAAGGAGGAAGAACCAGGGCCATGTCTGCCTGGTCCTAGCGCTATAGCGCCCAAAGGGTAGAGCTACAGTGCTAGCCAGGGCAAAATGTCCCTGGTTGTAGCACTAGGGCGCTAGGGGGGTAGCACTGTAGTGGTACCCTGGTTTCTCAAATGCATATTTTGGGTGTTTTTAAGGGTTTTTGGCTTGAGGTTTCAATTCTTAAGGCTTGAGATCGAATCTACTCACCGTTTGGGTACAATTTGGGGTCCCGGGAGTGGGGTTTAGGTTAAGAACCATTTATTGATATCTTCATTAATTGGATTCCATATTTGGTTATGACTAGGTGACCTCTAAGTAATCAAAGGATCGATCATTCTCAAAGGTCGTCCGTAACGTATTTCTCTCTCGAACAAGTGGTAAGAAAACTGCACCGAGTTATGTGGTTAGGTTGGGACTAAGTGTTCCCCATATTTGTGTGCATTGTTAGGTGATTGTGATGAACCATGTGAATATGATGGGACTAAGAGCTCCCTATATTTGTATATGATGTCATGAGATGGTATTATGCCATGGGGACATATGATAAACGACCTAAGAGTGCCGAAATCAATATTTGCGCACAGGACGTGGCTCAGCCACTGGTAGCTGAGGACAACTTATAGTCACTGAGCTTGGTAAAGCTGGTTGGATTCAGTGGGTATAACACTGGGGGCGGCCTAAGTGAGCCGAAGACAGTGGGTTAAACAGAGGGTGGGGCCTAAGGGCGCCGACTCTGAATATTGTGTAATGGTTGTGATAGATTGTTGAGTATGAATGTGATTATTTTTGTTATTTTGATGAATATGAAATGTTGATTATTTAGATGACAAATTGTGATTTATCGATTGTTATCATTGAATAGGAAAATGTTATGAATTGCTGAATGCTTGGCTACGCTTTATGGGATATCTGGTTATTTATATTGATATTGCTATGATATCATGTTTTCTTATTGGGCTTCGGCTCACGGGTGCTACATGGTGCAGGTAAAGACTAGGGTATGTTGGATCAACTATGAGTTGGAGAGCTCTGGGGGCAAGGTGTACATTGTCAGCTGCTCGGCCGCCACGGTCGGGGGATTGTACAAGGACGGAAACCTAAAATGTGTATTTTGCCATTAGTGTGGCCTGGGTTATTTATAACTTATGGAATTTGTTGTAAATATGTTATCTAAACCCTGTTTTGAGTTTCCATGTAATAAACTGTCATTTTTAATGAAAATAACTTGTTTATGACCAAAATATTTTATTCCTAATCCGTTGATGACGTTAGATTCACATTTTGTTTAAATGACTTGATTAGCAAGTCTTGCACTCTTTTAAACACACAATGTAACGGTCTTGGTTACCCAGGGTGTTACATTGACCAAGTAGATAAGATGGAATGTATTTGGTTACATCGGACTAGGGTCGATATTGATTATTGATAAGTAAATAAGTATCGTTGTTATCATATCTAATGAATGTCACAATGTTGACCATATGTCAAGTCGATCTTAATTCTTATTGATAATATTCAGCTAATTATATTATTCAAATCTTTTAACTTGTTTGTTACTAACTTACCCTACGGTCAAGCCCATACTTACATCTTGGAGATTTAGTAGTGTAATTGAGTGGGAGTATTATTCATTAATATGAAATCTATAACTTCTGTATGAGAAATAAAAAGTTGATTTCCTTAATTGCTTTGTTCAAAATGTTAAATGATTGAGATCTTATTTATGTGATTAAGTTCACGGATATCATTTATAAAGAACTTAGTGGGAGTTAAGGATAAAATATTGATGAGGTGTAAAATGGTAATTTGCATACAGCTCGTTAGTAAGTCATCGATAGAGGATTGATTGACTCTAGTGGTTATAACAATGATAACATATTTGTGGTTTAGAAAATATGTTATGTGAACTCAAGATTTTAATTCTGAGTATGTAGTGGAGTCACGAGGAATTAATAAGTTTTGAGATAATTTATTACCATAAATAAACTCAAGGGAACTTATTGTAGCTTGGGTTCAAGGATCCATGGTGCCCATGCCATCTCTATTAAAATTAGATCTAATAGTTCAAATAATTGATTTAATTATCATTAGTAATATCGAGTTGACTGGGTCAACATAAATAAGTAACGGTTAACTATTTCTTAATATTAGGTGAGAATTAGAAATAAGAGAAAGTTTGAGGATTCAATTGAAAATTATCAAAAGAGTGTTTTATAGACATTTGGGCAATTTTATTGATATTAATAATTCAGTATTAATATTAGTAAAATAAATTAAATAAAGGTTCAAAATATAAATAGTTATTTTGAACAAATATTTAATTAATTATTATTTAAAATAAATAAACAAGGATTTAATTTTTGGTAATTTTGGGAACAAAATTGAAAAATCAAAATGGCAATCCTACCCCTAAGTGGTCGGCCATATATTACATTGGTGAGCAAGTAATTGCTCTAATTATGCACTTATTTATTTAATTACATAAATAAGTTTGAGGACTCGAGCACTTTAACAGGAAATCTTCTTAACAAGAAATCTTCTAGCGTCAACGAGGCAAATTATGAAGGACAATTAAATAATTGAAAATAAAATAGCATCTAGATGGATTTTGTGTAAAGGAATTGTGAAAATAAGTTTACTATTTTGAGTAAAATTATTGTTATTAGTAATTATATTAATACTTAGGTTCAAATAATATTTTATTATGATATTATTGGTATTATTTTTATAATAATATTGGAATTATTATAAAAAAAGAAAATGATTTCCCTATTGTACGCCCTAAATTCTCCACGGGCTATTAGCAGGCTTAAGTATGGCATAATTGTGTATCAACCACGAGGATGATGTGTATCCCGGAGCTGCTGCTCCCAGGTCCCACCTCTTTAGCTCGAGGTAATCACAGGTTCACTGGAGTTGCTAAGGAGTCGGGTCAGGAGTATGGACACCGCGGACGAAGAAGACGTCCAGCTCAAGGTACAGGCTTGAGTTGGCGTCTGTGACCCCTTATAAAGTCAACCACGCAATGTAAACGTGTATATATCAAGCATCACGTGTCTGATGTGTCCCTGAATTCTCGGATACGCAGCCTAAACATGCGTGTTCAGGCGCCCACGATTGGGTTGGGCCGTGCGGCCCATTATCCCCCTAACCTATTGATTAGACCTCACTTCATTTGTCAGGTTTTAGGAATTAATCATGAATGTCACAGAGATGACATGATGGGCAAGAAGGTCACGGGATGACCCCCTTTGCCAACCCCCAGGTGCCCTCTCCTATAAATATGGAGAGCCTGGGAGTTGCAAGGGGTTGGACTCTATTATGTAAAAAAATACTCTGTAAAGAATACCAACAACTACCAATAATATTGGCTGGTGGAGTAGAAGGATTTTAACCTTTGAACCACCTAAAAAAAGTGTTTTGCACTACCATTTTATATTAAGATTACTCGTCTATTTTGGTTCAATACTTAGCACTAATCCCACTCTCTTATTCTCTTAATTACCTGTTGGCGAAGAACTGCATCAACAGTTTGGTGCTTTCATTGAGAGCCTGCCAAATTGGTGCTATCCAAAATACCCAACCATGGTGGTCACTCGCTCGAGACATGGTAACGAGGCGGACCAATGTGATGAGCAGGAGGCTCATCATGCCACCATTTCGGATGACCGAAACCATGAGGTTCAACAGCGGCCGGGCAAGCAGCCAATAGGCCAAGATGATACTGGAAGTTCGGCTCCCCGACTGCCTAATCCGAACCCAGGTTTTTATACGGCGGTGGAAATGGAGAATGCTCAGCTAAGGAAATAGCTGGCAAAAGCTAACCAGCAAATTAAGGAGGTGTTGGCTTGACTACCCCCTCTTACAACCGACGTTAACATTGGAAAGAGGCAAGGCGAGACTCATAAGTCCCATCGGGGTAATCGGTCCAGGCCTAGCCGGTTGGCCAGACCCCCGACATCCAACTCTACTCCCTCATCGCACCACCGAGAGACAACCTTCGAAGAACTACCTAGGGTCGAGCAATAGTATAGTCGTCGGTCCGAACTTCAACTCCCAGCTCACTACCACCCTCGAGTGCACCTAGGAGGGCTCAAGGGAATTCTAGAAGGAGATCCGGGGAGGGCTCACAGCGATAGCCCGTCCCGACCAGCCGTCCTGCGCCCCGCTCAGACCGCCAAGCGCAAGACCCGCAGGTTGGCAGAGTCGAGAGGCCCCTACCTTACCTCATTCGCTCTGACGGGACCAGGATTGCATCCCCAGTTAGACATCCTCCTTCACTGATAAGATATCCGTCTCCTCCTCGACCTGTCTGAGATGTTCCAGCTTATGGGAGCAGCAAGAGAAACCTACTCTCCGCAGGACCTTCCCATCATGGCAGGGCGCCCAGGGAAGTCCCGGAACCTCATCCCCAGAGGCGGGCTCCAAGCTTCTCAAACAGGAGCTATTGGACCGGAAGCTGCTGCAGTGACCTTTCTGGCGGAGACCTGCGCCAACACCTGAGCTCGGCGCAAAGTCCTCAAACCACCCCAAGGGAGGATCTCCGAGATCGTCTTACCTCTCAAAGGGGAGACCCAGCAGGAAATGGCGGCCATGCTTGCCTAAGGGAAGACCTGTCTGAGGTCTGCGACAGCGGGAATGTCCCATATAACCTATCTCAAGATAGGAGGGACGATAACCTGCCAAACGTGTACAATGGATCCGGAGCTGTTGAAAAAACCCCGAATAACCAAGGAAATCAGGACAAAACCCTTGAGCGCTTGGCTCAGATGGAGGAGCTAATGAGGAAGCTCCTGTCAGAAAAAGAAAAAGACGAATATGATTCAGGAGATGAACTTGAGCTCTTCGCCCCCAGCATAGCAGCTACGACATATCTGCCCGGTTTCCGTATGCCACACTTGTCCAAGTTCAACGGAGACGGAGATCCATCAGATCATCTAGGCATGTTCAATACTTTGATGATGGCCCACAACATTGGTCCCGAGCTAAGATGTCTAATATTTCCATCCACATTGACTGGGCCGGCCAGGCAGTGGTTCAAGCAGAATAAAAAACAATCAATAAGCTCGTGGAAAACTTTCTCTACTAACTTCAAAAGAGCATTCCGAGCTTCCCAGGCTGCCCGCGTCAAAGCCGACTCCCTGGTGAACGTAAGGCAACAACCCAATGAGCCTCTGAAGGCTTACTTGAAAAGATTTACGAACGTCGCTGCTCGGGCCAGAGATGCAGATGACAGCTCCAAGCTTATGGCTTTGAGAACTGGAATCCTCGTTGGGGGGGGGGGCGACTCTGGAATGAGATACAGAGAAAGGGAGTCAGCTCCGTAAACAAATTCCTAAATAGGGCCCAGGGGTGGATCAACTTGGAGGAGGCCCAAGCCTCAGCTGCGGGAACCAGCCAGGTTCCCGAGCAGCCCACTGGAGTGGGAACGGAGGTCGTGACAGCGACCCAGAACGTTACACAGAATAACCAGTTTGGAGGCAAGAGAAAGAGGAGTAGCGAGGGCAACCAGCACGGCCCAAAGAAGAATAAGTCCGTAGAAAAATTTAAGCCGGTCTATGAGACTTATACGGAGTTCACCCACTCTAGGGAGAACATCTTCCTAGCAAACTTTGCTTGCCTCCCCTGGAAGAAGCCGGAGCCGTTAAAGCACCAGAAGGGGAAGCGAGACCCCTCCAAGTTTTGCCGTTTCCACAACGACGTTGGCCACAATACCGATGACTGTAGACACGTGAAGGATGAGATCGAGACTCTCATCCGAGCCGGCCCCTTGGCATAGTACGTGCGAAACAGAATTCCCGCAGCCCCTCCAGCTCCGGAAGTCCCGGTCAATCAGTCTGGGTCTCGGATAGATCAGGAAGTCCCTCCTCCAGTGATAGAAGGAGAGATCTCCACAATCTCTAGAGGTCCTCATTTGTCTGGCACGAGCAGAGGTGCCCAAAAGAGGTACGTCAACGAACTTAAGGCTCATAATGGAGTGGAGTTCGTCCCCGAACGGCATCTGCCGAAGCAACAACGATTGGAGAGGCAACCAATCATTTTTATTGAAGAAGATGCTAGCCACGTTCAGTTCCCTCATAACGAGCCTCTGGTCGTAGCAGTGCAGCTCGCCAATCGGAGGGTTAGGAGAGTGCTGGTCGATAATGGGAGCTCGGTAAACCTTCTATTCCGATCCACGCTGGAGAAGATGGGATTATCTGTCGCCGAGCTGAAAGCAACCTCCATGATGCTTTACAGTTTTTCTGGAGAAAGATCGGCGACTATAGGGACAATCAAGCTGGTGATCACCTTGGGAGAGGGACCTCGGACAGTCTCAAAACTCCTTGAATTCGTGGTCATCGACTGTCCCGCTGCATACAATGCCATTTTGGGTCGACCTACACTTATGGCTTTTGAAACCATCACCTCCATCCGCCACCTCGCGCTGAAATTCCCTTCTTCCACGGGGATATGCACGGTCTGTGGCGATCAACTCGCAGCCAGGGAATGCTACAGCATTGCCATGAAGGGAAAATTAAAACCCGGGCAGTTAGTGATGACCGTCCAAGGCAGAAATGAGGAATCTCAGGAACTTTTGCCTAATCCTGAGATTGAAAAACCTCAGAGCGCCGAAAGGGAAAATATCGTCCTAAGTGATGATATTGACCCCAGGATAGGTGAGGATAAATCCGAGCTCCAAGCTATCGAAGAACTCGAGGAGGTAAATATCGATCCACAGGATCCCTCACGACTGGTTAAGCTTGGGAAAAACCTCTGTGGCAAGAGGAAGGCGGAGTTGATCAAGTTCCTGCAGGAGAACCTGGATGTGTTCGCATGGTCTCATAAGGACATGGTGGGAATCAGTCCAAATGTCATCATGCACACCCTTCATTTGGATAAGAGCGTTCCTGCGAAGTCCTAGAAGCAGAGGCGCCTGGGAACAACTCCCGTTGAAGCCCTAGAAGAAGAAGTAGCCCGGCTCAAGAAATGCGACTTTATCCGTGAAGCCAGGTTCCGGGTCTGGGTCGCCAATCCCGTGTTGGTCCCGAAGCCCAATGGGAAATGGCAGACCTGCATCGACTTCTCCGATCTGAACAAAGCTTGCCCCAAGGACTGTTTCCCCTTGCCGAGGATCGACCAATTGGTAGACGCCACGACAGGGCACGAGCTCATGTCCTTTATGGATGCGTACTCAGGCTATAATCAGATCGCCATGAATCCAGCAGACCAAGAGCACACTAGCTTCATGACCCCAACTAACGTCTATTGCTACAAGGTCATGCCGTTTGGACTGAAGAACGCTAGTGCTATATACCAGAGATTGGTGAACAGGATGTTTGCCAACCAGATCGGGAAAAACATGGAAGTGTACGTTGACGACATGTTGGTCAAATCGAAGACTGCCGATAACCATGTTTCCGACCTGGAGGAATGCTTCAAGATACTAAGAGAATACGACATGAGGCTTAACCCGTAGAAGTTCACTTTCAGGGTCGCATCTGGAAAATTCCTGGGTTTCATTGTCAACACTAGAGGAATCAAGGCAAACCCCGATAAGATCAGATCATTGCTCGAGCTCCCCTCACCTAGGTCGTGAAAGGACGTCCAAGGCCTGACAGGAAGGGTGGCAGCCCTTAATCGGTTTATTTCCAAATCCACTGACAAGTGTCTGCCATTCTACAACCTGCTCAGGGGGAATAAGAAGTTTGAATGGACAGAAGAGTGTGAGTGTGCGTTCCGCAACTTGAAAGCACATTTGGCCGAGCCGCCCGTATTGTCCAAGCCAACAGCAGGGGAGCCTCTTTTCCTTTACTTAGCTGTCACAGAAGATGCGGCTAGTGCCGTATTGGTCCGAGAAGAAGACCGGGTTCAAAAACCAGTCTATTACATCAGCAAGAGACTTCTCGGAGCTGAGTCCCGATACCCGTTGATGGAGAAGATGGCATTCTGCCTTATCACGGCCTCCCGAAAGCTCAGGCCGTATTTTCAATCCCACTCAGTACACGTCATGACCGATCAATCCTTAAGGCAGGTTTTGCAGAAACCTGAAGCATCGGGACGCCTATTGAAGTGGGCTATCGAGCTCAGCCAGTTCGAGATTTTGTACACTCCGCGAATTGCAATAAAAAGCCAGGCCCTGGCTGATTTTGTGGCAGAATGCACAGGATTCCAAAGGGACCCTGTGGAAGATTCACCCCAGGTCACCTCGACCCAGCCGTCATGGAAGATCTTCGTGGATGGCTCATCTAATGAGAACGGCTTCAGGGCTGGAATCATTTTGATATCTCCAGAGGGGCATAGATTCCACTCAGTGCTAAGGTTCAGATTCAAGGCATCCAATAATGAGGCCGAATACGAAGCTTTGCTGGCCGGGCTAAGGGTGGCCTAGGAGTTGAAGGCCAGCTCCGTTCAGTGCTACAGCGATTCCCAGCTCGTGGTGAACCAGCTGCTAGGTGAATATCAAGCACAGAGAACCAAGATGGCTGCTTACCTGGCCAAGGTAAAAGTTGAGTTGTCCGCATTCGAACGGGGCTCAATCGAGCAGATACCTCGAAAGCAGAACGCTAACGTAGACGCCCTTGCCAAGCTCGCTACCTCCGGGGAGACAGAGGCTTTGGGGTTAGTACCAGTAGAGTTCTTGGAGAAACCAAGTATAGAAGAGGTCAGGGCGGAGGTCGAGATGATCGACGCCAGGCCAACCTGGATGACGCCCATCCTCGAATACCTCACCAAAGGAAAGTTACCTGAAGGGCGTAACGACGCACGGCGGATACTGTACCAGGCTCCAAGGTATACGATGGTAGACGGGGTGCTATACCGGCGTGGACACTCTCTGCCCCTCCTACGATGTGTTCTACCAGGTGAGGTAAAGACCATTTTGTAAGAAGTGCACGAGGGTTTTTGCGGGGACCACACTGGGGGGCAGAGCTTGGCCCTGAAGATCTTAAGGCAAGGATATTACTGGTCCACTCTGTCGAAGGATTCGATCTCGTACGTCAAGAAATGTGACAAATGCCAGTGATTCGACACAATTGCCCGAGCTCCCCCAGTCGAGCAGAAGATGATCTCGTCCCCGTGGCCTTTCGCGGTCTGGGGGATCGACTTGGTTGGCGCCCTCCCTACTGGAAAGGGAGGGGTCCGTTATGCGGTGGTGGCTGTCGACTATTTCACCAAGTGGGCTGAGGCCGAACCTTTGGCAATAATCACTTCCAAGAGAGTCCTCAACTTAGTGGTCAAAAGCATGATCTGTCGGTTCAGGCTGCCAAAGAAAATCGTATCCGATAATGGGACTCAGTTCGACAACGACCTCTTCAGCGAATTTTGTGAAAAGTACGGCATTTTGAAAAGCTTCTCCTCCGTGGCCTATCCTCAAGCAAATAGCCAGGTCGAGGTTGTTAATAAGATGCTGAAGGCGAACCTTAAGAAGAGGCTGGACGAAGCCAAGGGGGTCTAGCCAGAACAGCTCCCCCAGATACTGTGGGCATACCAGACTTCACATCGGACCCCTACGGATCATACTCCTTTCTCCCTGGCTTTTGGGAGTGAGGCAGTCATTCCTTTTGGGATAAAGGTATCTTCGTGTAGAGTCCAGGTGTATGACCAGGACCGCAATCACGAACTACTTTGCACATCCCTCGACCTGATTGATGAAAGACGAGAAGATTCGCAGCTCCAGCTCACGCATTACCAGCAAAAAATCACTCGTTATTTCAACTCAAAGGTCCAAAAACGCGCCTTTATCATTGGCGACCTGGTCCTCAGGAGAGTCTTCTTAGCCGGTAAGGATCCCAAAGATGGAGCATTGGGACCGAACTGGGAAGGGCCATATCAAATAACCGAGGTCATAAAGGAAGGAACCTATAAGTTAGCCCGGCTTAATGGAGAAGAGATCCCACGAACTTGGAACACCATCCATTTAAAGAAATATTATCAGTAACACCCTTGTAAGGCTTACTCAGAAAGGCCATTTTTTGTGTATTATGCAATGAGAATTAAATCTTCTTTCATTATTATCTATATTTGCGAATGTAATCTCAAGTAACCACGAAAGACCCTTTCCTAATTACTTGGAGGGGCATATGGTACCTGGATAATATAACCAGGTCGCCTTAAAGGCTTAGAAGTTGATTCAAATCCATTGATCGATGTTTTTCTTAAAAAACACGAGATATTGATAAAGGATTAACGCGAACTAAGTCCTATCCTGGATATAACCAGGTCGTCTCAAAACTTAGAAGTTGATTCAAATTGGTTGATCGGTGTTTTTCTTAAAAAGCACAAGATATTAATCAAGAATTAACACGAACTAAGTTTTCAAATTAACGCCCTGGATGAAACCAGGTCCTAAAACTTAGAAGTCGATTCAAATTGGTTGATCGGTGTTTTTCTTAAAAAGCACAAGATATTAATCAAGAATTAACACGAACTAAGTTTTCAAATTAATGCCCTGGATGAAACCAGGTCCTAAAACATAGAAGTCGATTCAAATTGGTTGATCGGTGTTTTTCTTAAAAAGCACAAGATATTAATCAAGAATTAACACGAACTAAGTTTTCAAATTAACGCCCTGGATGAAACCAGGTCCTAAAACTTAGAAGTCGATTCAAATTGGTTGATCGGTGTTTTTCTTAAAAAGCACAAGATATTAATCAAGAATTAACACGAACTAAGTTTTCAAATTAATGCCCTGGATGAAACCAGGTCCTAAAACATAGAAGTCGATTCAAATTGGTTGATCGGTGTTTTTCTTAAAAAGCACAAGATATTAATCAAGAATTAACACGAACTAAGTTTTCAAATTAACGCCCTGGATGAAACCAGGTCCTAAAACTTAGAAGTTGGTTCAAATTGATTGATCGTTGTTTTTCTTAAAAAACACGAGATATGAATAAAAAATTAACGCGAACTAAGTTTTTAAAGCAATGTCCGGGATGCAACCAGGACTTGTCTTAGAAGTTGGATCAAGATTGGTTAACATTTTTTTCCTAGAAAAGCATAAAAGTATCAATTGTAGCACCAATAAAAAGAAAAAAACTAAGACTATTACCAAAATGCATGGAGGCAAAAGGATATAAACCAATTAAAAGCAAAGATTGATAAAGCCAATTGTCTCGAGGTGAGAAAACCTCATACAAAGTTAAATATATATATATATATGTGTTCAAAAAATAAAAAGAAGGAAGGCCCTAGGCTCCGCCGGGCTGCTCCGATGAGGTCACCGCCTCACCCTCCTGCTCGGCATCTGTGGAGGTCTCCCCGGTCTCAGAGGGTGCCTCTTGCTGAAGGCTAGCTTTAAACCCCTCCCAGAAGGACTACCAAGCATCCGCTCATAGAAAGGAGAAGTCACCTTCCGGGTTGAAGACCAAGCAATGGTATAGCATATCCTCCATGGCGGAGCTGGAAGCTGCCCTCTCCGTCGCCAAGGCGGCCTTAGCCTCCTCAGCCTCAGTTTTCGCAGAGTCTAGTGCGGCCCGAGCGGCCCTGGCCTCCTCGAGTTTGGCCGTTGCGGCGGCTAGAGCGGCCTTGGTAGCCTTGGCCTCTTGCAGCTTGGGGCGGTACGCATCCAGCTCAGCCCGCGCGGCCGCCAGGGCATCCTTGGCATCCTGTTCCTACTTTTGGGCAGTCTTTAGGGAAGCCAAAGTAGTCTGATGGGCAGCCAAAACAGCCTGATGCTCACCCCTCATGTCCTCGAGCCGAGCCTTGGACCTGGATATTCTCCGGTGAAGAGCCAAGGCACCCTACAAAACAAAGAGGCAATTGCCTTAGAAAAAAAAGAGAGAACATGCGATGCATGGTAACCAAAGAGTACAAAAGGCAAAGCCAGCTTACCATTAGAGCCATTCCCAGTGAAGACTCCATCACACTCTCCGGACTCCTTGTTTTGATCGCCCGCAGGTCCCTTTCATTGGTGTTGTAGTAGTGGTCGACGGTGTAGCTCGCCGTCTCGTACACCATCCCTTGAAAGACGTCAGGAATTTTCTCCAAGGCCTGGGGATCCATTGGAATGCGCACCTCGGGGGCTACAGTTGAAAAAGTCCCGGGTCCACCTCCATATCCCGAGCAGAGGCGGGAGCTCGTGGAGGGGGCGGGGGAATCTTCTCCACTGCAGGAGGGGGGAGAGGTACCATGGCTTGGGAAGCTGGGGTTTGGTCTTTCCCCTTTGCAAGGGACTTAGATGTTGTCCCGACGACTTTCTTCGCCACCCGGAGCTTCTTCACCATGGGCCCGGAAGCCCCAGCAGAAGAGTTGCCTCCGGTGAACATAGCTCGCAAGTCTTTGCTCCTGGGCTGAGACATCTCCTCTGGCAAAACAAAGACAACATTAGTATACAAGTAAGCATTTATGCAAGAACAACAAAAATAAGAGGGAAAAAGCGGAACTCAAGCATATATCGAAAGGAATCCTACCCCCCGAGCTAGAGGAGGAACCTATGGTCACGACCACCGGCCCCGGAGCTTCTGCGGGGGAATCTAAGACAATGACTTCGCAAGCTGGAAGAGGTTCTGGGTCTGAGTCTGGCTTGGGACTAGACTCTTCTACGTACTGCCTAAGACCCGGAGCAACAATACCCTCCCGAAGAGAGGGCCACGACCGAAGATTAGTCCCATACTCCTCAAAAAAGACCGACCTAAAGGCTAGGGTGTTGTCTACGACTACAATACCCCTAGGGCGGCTACTTTCGTAATCCAGCACGAGCCGGTCGACACACTGGAGTAGGGTTATGTCAAGGTCTGGGTCATTTCGATGGCCTTGTACAGGCTAGTTAGGATTAAACCTAGCTAGCTGGGGGTCTGCGGTGGCCCTATCTAAGCCCCTAAATAGATAAGGGTTACCTTGGCCGGAGGGGCTGGCTGCTGCCCCGGACTGGGCCCTCTCCACGTTAACTGCTTGGGCGACCTCCAGCGCCCGCTTCCGCCTCACGTGGGGCACCTCGTCCACCTCGTCCTCCTCATCCTCTTCTTCTCCCGTGACCTCTTCCTCGGGGATGGGTGCTGTCTCGTGGGCTGGAGGGAGGCTCCGAGGTCTCCTTAAGGCCAAAGTCTGGCCTGGAGAGATCAGCTTGCACTCCAGCATCTTCTCGTCTGACACGAGCTGGCGATAATCCTTCTCACTGGGGGGCAGCCCCGCCAATGTCTCGTATTGACTCTCGAGGGTCACAGACTTGTTTGTCCTCGTGAAAATGGCTACAGAATTGTTCTAAGTCAGAAACTAATAAAGGGGAGCTAATCAATACTTAACTTATGAGCTAAGTGTGAAGGGTATTTACGAGGGCGGTTGAAGTAATGAAGTTCGCAGTTACGAAACCCTGTGGACATAAAGAACTGGTCTTTGAAGTCGTTGGGGTGGCTGGGCAGCTCGATGACCGCAGCCGTGTTTGGAAAATGGGTCAAGTAGTAGAACCCGTCGCCTCGCCCCCGCTGCTCCGGGCTGGCCTTGAGACAGAAAAAATATAAGATATCTGCCGGGGTGGGGACCTCCCATTCCTGCTTTAGGAATAAATATCTCAACCCCGCTAACAAACGGTACGAGTTAGGGGGGATCTGGAAAGGGGCCAACTTCACGTAATTGAGGAAGTCAGCAAAATATTGGTCCAGCGGGAGGAAGGCCCCAGCCTTGAAGTGCTCGTTACTCCAGGCCGCGTATTCTTCATCGAGCGGCGCGCAGCTCCGCTCACCTTCTAGGGGAGGTCGGGCGATCAGGGCACCCCTCCCAATCTCGATATTGTGGGAAAGGAATATTTTATTCACTTTCCCTTGGTCGGTGATCTTCGAGACGATCCTCTCGGCCTCGAAGAAAGCGTCGGGCGCCACCTCGAGCTCCCGCTCCACGGCCGGCCCGAAAATGGGGATTGGAGAGTCTATCACCACTTCTTTTCCTTTCGATTGTCCAGAAGACAAGCTGCCAGCGGTTTTCTTAGGGGCGGTCTTCTTGGGTCCCATCGGGTCGCCTAGCGAACAAAAGAAGAAAATTTTAGAAAAGGCGACCTAAGCATAAGAAAGAATCTGAAGCGAAGTGTTTCCTTTGCACGGGTTGAGGTAATCTCAGCCCGTGAAGAGTGAGACCACGCGGTTCTATGAACACGCGCCTGTGCTCCCAACGGATCCCCGATTACTCGGAATTCGTGTGTCAGGAGGGTCAGGATAAAAGTTTGCCTTGGAAGGAAAGTTTCAGTAGGCAAATAGTGCAAAAACCGCCTGTGAAACGTGTCCCCTAAGCTACCTGGTTTTGCACCCAAAAGGCTGGACATTTCAAACAAGCATACCAAAAATCCTACCTAGAAAATTTCCCCAGAAAGCGTACCCTACGAACCATGCTCCTAAATGGTTTTTTCTACGATCGATTCCCTAAAATAAAAACCTATGCCTATCATACCCACAAAACACCAATAGAATGTTGCATGCGGCGACGGGAACAATTCACCTAAGCTACAGTGAAGAGAAAATTTAATGCATGCATAAGCGAAAAACTTACAAAGTGTTTTGCTGTGGGGAGGATGAAGGGGTTGTCTGGGATGGAGCCTCGTCGGAATATCTGGTGCCAAAGCCTCATCGGAACTCTCGCGCATGAACTTCTGGAACGCTGGGAATAGTAACCGGAAGAAAAAGAGGGTTTCTTGAGACTGAGAAGGAAGAAGAAGATGGGAAAATTAGAAAATTTTCAAATAAAAGGGTAGCCCATGCGTAAGGTGGCCACCCCTTTTATATACATAGGAGGCCAAGTGAGGAGGGCCATTGGATTGCCCTGATGTGGGATACGAGGCTCTCTACTCGAAAGGCGAAGTGACAGCCGAGTATAGGTGTAACTCCCATTTTCTTTTTACAAATTATAACAATTATGAAAGATAAGAGAAGATATTTTTATTCATTTTTGAGTGCATTACAATGCTAACCGAATGTTAGAGCTATTAAGTAAAGTGGAAGAATAACTAATGAATATGCAACTATAACATTCATGGGCATTTCATTAGTATAATACCCATAGAATGATGCTAAATACAAGCAAACAATCACTAAAGTTATGAAAAATAAAGAGAAATTCATGTTTTGATGATGAATTTTATCTAGAAGGTTAAGAGATGAAGAAGTTGTGCAAATAAATGGTTGAAGGAACAAGTATTTATAGGGCAAAAACTAGCCGTTTATGACCGTTGGTGAATAGTGTTCATGACCGTTGGGGGTGTAGTTGTTTTCTATTATGGGATTTTAACAATTCTAAGTTGTTGAAGTAACCAATAGGTGGGAATAATTAATTTATGGGTGTTAGAGAAACTTTTTCAGAAAAGTTTGTGAGTCAAAAATGCTAGACTAAGTAATATAAGAAGATTGGGAAATTTTCATTTTTTTTACTATTCACCAGGTACTATTCATAGTGGGTCCCACAGTGGGGTCCGCAAGGGTCCCACAGTAGGGTCCACATGGGTCCCACAGCGGGGTCCACCCCATGGGTTCCACATGTTGATGCAGTAGTGACACATTGATGACTTAAGCAAATTACTATGCTTGATATTTTGAATATGTTATTATTCCACTATGCTTATTATTTTTAATATTTTATTATAATAGTATCCCAAGTTTTTCCTATAAATAGCCCTTCCAAAACTCATCTTGAAATCACAAAAACCTCATTTCCTTTCTCTTACTCTACCCAAAAATATTCTTAACATCCTTCTAAAGTTCTAAACCTCGGAGATCTAGGCGAAGTTCTGTCCATAACGCTAGCCTTTTAGGTAAGCTCTTCCCGAGCCTTTCTTTTCAGTTATTTAGTTATTATATATGTATAGATTATTTTACTATGCCGTTATAATGCAAAAATTTATATATAGATTAATTTACTATGCCATTATAATGCCAAAATTTATATATAGATTATTTTACTATGCCGTTATAATGCAAAAATTTATATATAGATTAATTTACTATGCCATTATAATTCATATATAGATTATTTTACTATGCCGTTATAATGCCAAAATTGAAATATGAACTATTTTTTTATGTATCCTCATAATAGTAAACTTATATAGGCTATGGTCATACTTTGGACTATTATTATGGACTCTTATGACCTTATTCCCTATTATTATGGACAAGTATTATGACCTGGACTTTTCAGTATGACCATGACCACGACTTTTAGATCAGGACCTTGTCATGGACAACTATAGTATGACCATACGCCTGGACATAAAATAAGCACTAAAACAGGAAAAATGGGATAATAACAATATTAAGCTAACATTTCATAATGTAGATTTTATGTAATTTAATAGTTTGTGTTTTTATCAGGAAGCTAACAATTTCGATTGTTTTATCAAGACGCAAGGTAAGTAGAATCCTCATCTACAATACAAGTATTTTATGTGTCTTATGTGCATTTATATGCTTTATATGTTAATCTGT
Organism: Humulus lupulus; assembly: GCF_963169125.1. Taxonomy (NCBI): domain Eukaryota; kingdom Viridiplantae; phylum Streptophyta; class Magnoliopsida; order Rosales; family Cannabaceae; genus Humulus; species Humulus lupulus. The sequence continues at coordinate 15,581,699 of NC_084801.1, read as the reverse complement.
CATATTGTTCTTATGCATAAGTTATTTTCTAGAATGTTATATTATGCATAAGCACGCTTAATGTTCACAGACAAGTTATTGAAAACGTTAAAGTAGAGGTGCTGCTTGGGAGACCTAAGTCCCAAAAATGTAAGGAGGGAGATGTACGTCCCTATATGATGAATGTTTATGAGGGAAATTCCCTATTATCATGTTTATGTTCAGGTGGGAATGTGATTCCCTATGTAATGCCGGCAGCAGCATCCTCTAGGGCCCAAAAGAAAGGAAAGTGAAAGAAAGAAAATACATAGCATGTTGCATGTTTATTTTAATGCATATGAGGTAGTTATTCTACTTACTGAGCCTTAGCTCATCAGATAATGTTTTGTATTGTAGGTAAGAGACCCCAAATATAAATTGTTGATGAGTATACCTGGGGCCAACATGACTGTACATATGGGGCTGACCTGAAGGGAGTGGAGTTCTGCTATGCTATTTTATAAATAAACAAGAAACTTGGTTTTATTATATTTCATTAAAAGTATTTTGTGAACTTTATCATTTACTTAAAGCTTTAAAAATTATTTCATGAACTTTGTAATTTACATAAAGCTTTTCAATTTATCAGTTGGATACATTTTCATTTCTACGTTAAGGTGTAGTAACGCCACGAAAATGATTTATAAAAGTATTAAGATTTGTATGTAAGATAAAGTTTTTATCTAGTTGTGAGTATTGTGTGGTTAAGGTTATAAACATTATTTATGTATTGTTTAATAAAGTTTTTGTAAATTTTGAATTTCAGTATTGTCATATTTAGGTTAAAATTTGTTTTTACTCTATATATATGTATGTTAAGAAAGGAGGTCGTTACAATAGGCTAGGCCATTTAATGCGGTTCTCAGAAGATGTACCGTCACCAACCATGATGCTCCACATACTCGACGCCTGCGCAATGGGCGGAATGTGAAAGTCCACAAAGAAGCCTAAAAGCCCCCACTGTGGCCCCAGATGACGTCATGTGCCACGAGCAGGGGCTTGGGGGGCAAATGTACGCCCTAAATTCTCCACGGGCTATTAGCAGGCTTAAGTATGGCATAATTGTGTATCAACCACGAGGATGATGTGTATCCCGGAGCTGCTGCTCCCAGGTCCCACCTCTTTAGCTTGAGGTAATCACAGGTTCACTGGAGTTGCTAAGGAGTCGGGTCAGGAGTATGGACACCGCGGACTAAGAAGACGTCCAGCTCGAGGTACGGGCTTGAGTTGGCATCTGTGACCACTTATAAAGTCAACCACGCAATGTAAACGTGTATATATCAGGCATCACATGTCTGATGTGTCCCTGAATTCTCGGATACGCAGCCTAAACATGCCTGTTCAGGCGCCCATGACTGGGTTGGGCCGTGCGGCCCATTATCCCCCTAACCTATTGATTAGACCTCACTTCATTTGTCAGGTTTTAGGAATTAATCATGAATGTCACAGAGATGACATGATGGGAAAGAAGGTCACAGGATGACCCCCTTTGCCAACCCCCAGGTGCCCTCTCCTATAAATATGGAGAGCCTGGGAGTTGCAAGGGGTTGGACTCTATTATGTAAAAAAATACTCTGTAAAGAATACCAACAACTACCAATAATATTTGTTGGTGGAGTAGAAGGATTTTAACCTTTGAACCACCTAAAAAAAAGTGTTTTGCACTACCATTTTATATTAAGATTACTTGTCTGTTTCGGTTCAATACTTAGCACTAATCCTACTCTCTTATTCTCTTAATTACCTGTTGGCGAAGAACCGCGTCAACACCTATGATTTCGGGTGGGTTAAAATAAAGAAGCAAGTGTCTTTTAAATTATTTAATTCTAGCATTTTCAAACTTAAGGTCTTGGACCATTTTAATGACAATAATTTCTATAGAGGAAACTAATGAACGATATTATTATCACAACTTGATTACTCTAATTTTTATAATAAAGGAAAAAGTTTCTAATTGAAAGAGTAATCTATTTTTATTCATTATGGATTCTTGGAAGAATAAATTAATGGTTTCCAAGCAAATCAAGTCAAGACTTAGAAGCTTGATATTTAAGCTATTTGTTCTAATCACTTGAACTAAGTTAATGGGTTATGGATAAAGAGAATTTATCCATAACTAAGGATCCTATTTTAAATCAGCAATACTTGTACTGCTTTGATATTTTACATGAGTTGTTTTATTATTGTTTTTATCAAAACATACCATAACACTTTTTGATGTGTTAAGACCGACTATGTTATTGTAGGTCAGGGTACTTTACATAACACTTTATCATTGTTATACAGATGTGTTATTATACTATCAATGATAAGACACTTTCTTTGTTATTTTAATAAATAGATAAGTGTTTAATTATATTATTTATAGTCGATTATATAACACATTTCAACACTTATAAATTTGTGTTATACTACACTTTAGTATAACACATTTTTTGTGTTATATAATGAAGTTTGCATAACATAATTCTTTACTTATAAAAAGTGTTATTGTAATAAATATTATAACACATTTTTCGTATTATTTTAATATTTAGATAAGTTTAAATTCTCATTATATATTCATTTATATAACACTAATTTATTCTATTATTTTATATTTTATTTATATAATTAAAATTAGCTTTCTAATATATACTAGCATCATCAAATGAACTTGATTTTCAAATAACAAAAAGTAAAAAGCATTCAACATTGTATTAACAATCCACAAATTAGTTTAAAACATTCAACATTGTCATCAAATTATATTATAGCTCTTAGGAGACAAAGACCCGAAAACTTAAACCAATAAATCTTAAATCACATGGTAAAAAACATTATCGCATTATCGCATATAAAGTGCATCCTAATGACAAAATATCAGCTCTCTCATCGATATCTGCATTACTTAGACAATCCCACAACTCAGGAGCTCGAAAAGGTGCTGAACAATGCTCAGATGCCCATTCCTACACAGCATGCAATGAATCCACCATCAATACAAGTACGAAATATTTAATGAAAGATGAAATCTATGTCCATTCCTCCATTACTTTGGCATATTCTAACAATAGGAACTTTTAAATTGTACAAATTAAAAATTCAAACATTTTGTAATTTGATAAGTTTTTTAAATGAGGCTATCCAAACAGTAACTAAAAATGCAAAAACTTGATAGAAAACCTCAAAACATGAACACATGTCAAGTCTTCACAAATATACCATTAATTAAAAAAAAATCAATATTTTTTTATCTCTTAAGACTATGAAAAAATAAATTCGGACCTCATACAAATACCAAAGCATTGGATGAATGTCATTCATAGTAGGGTAACCGATGCATTGCATGTGTGTGTGTGTTCGACTGGGGGAACAAAAAAAAACACCTGCAATTGTAGTGCCTCAAAATGAGATTGAATCTGCCTCCTTGCAGGCCGACCACTGCCAAAATCCATCAATTTGGCTAGTGGTGATTGTCCTTTCCCATGAGTTATGAGGACATTACCAGGCTTGACATCATTATGAGCATATGGTGGATCTAAATTGTGCATGTGCTCGAGTCCTGCACAAAGTTGTTAAATAGAATTTCAGGTTCAACTATTTTACTATAAGTACACATCATTGTATCATATAGACGAGGAACTGAAACACAGGTGATAACATAACTCAATTTAAAAAGTCTAAAGAAACATATCTATCTGCCTGTCGAAATATATGAAGAACATCAGTGGTTGAGAATAACTCCTTTTTAGATTTTATAGTGTTAGCATTGTCCAACAATGTTCCATCCAAATGAACTGGAAACAACAAATATGCTTCATGCTTCCAAGATCCTTCTTGTGTAGGCTGCCAACAAAAATATCTTAATGAATCATTCCGGATCAATTTCAGAATTTCTTTTTGTAGTTCCAACAGTGTTTAAAATACCTTTTTTTAATCAAACATTCTGAAGTTAAAAATTGATATTGCTACTATAACCCACCAGATAATTGTTGCTAAAAATAATTAGCATCTAATTCATTACATACAGAAAGAAATATCAAGTATGCAGCCAGAAAAAACTGGTGCATACAGAGTGGCATGCTTTATTAGACTATATGCAATAGAGACAAGAAATCTAAGACCCAGATAAGCAAAGAACTTTTTTATCACTGATGAGAAGGAAAAAAGTTAGTTCATCTAATTCTCTTTAAAGACTTATTACAAACAGTTTCAGGGTTTAATCTAATATTTTGTATCCATTCATGATAAGCACCCAATTAATGAATAAACTACATTTATACAAAGCAAAAAGAAAAAGGAAAAAGACTCACAAAGAATCGCATGTATATAAATGTCATATTTGGAAAGTAAGATTGAATAAAGATTAGTGAAAAGTTTGAATCTGAAAACCTAATTAATCCAACTACAATAGGATAATTTAATCTCATTGAGAAATTTGAGAAAAAAAAATTATAACTAGGAAGCCACAAACAGAGAAAAACTCAGAACCTGCATGCATAGGAAGATCATGAAATTTCTAGGAAGTACGAAGCATAAATGTAAAAAGACAGCTCTGACGTACTAACCTGTTCAGAAAATAAAAGTGTTACTCAATTATCAACACATAAAAAGCATAGAACAGCAAGATTCAATTGCTACTGCAAAAGCAGAAAACATAGAAACAAATGACTCATTCAGATCTCTCTAAGTGTCTCTGTCTAATTGTAAATACATGATATGTGTGCATGCTATGCAGAAATGTAGATCATGTTAGGCTAATTCTAGTTAAAACCTGGTTCATGTCAACAATAGCTGCATATCTTCCAACTAACAGTGAAAATATACTAATTAATTGTACCACTTACTTGGGAGCATTTCCTTGTGAAGTAGCATGAAATGAAGTACAAAGCTGACCTGGATAACATAACATTTAATTCGGTTAATGTGAACCTTAAAATACTATATGATATATAACTCATATTTGAAACTCAATGAAAAATTAAAAAAACTAATTACAGTGAAAATTTAAGGCTAAATAGGTCAAAGACCTTGTCATTTTCTGATTAGAATAGAGATTGGTGTATTCGGTTGTAACTTTAGACAGGCCAAACACCCATACAATAGCGGTAGCACATGAAAACTGCAACCGAAAAAAGGACCCAAAAAAAGAAGTTTAAAAAACAGAGAAATCTAAATCATTTGAATACTTACATGAAGACATATTTCAAAGGTTGTATTCCCTTTCTGGTTACACCATTCCTGTATACAATCTTTATTAGCAAAGAATTTGTTTTAAATACAAATTAGGAAAAAAAAAAGTACCAATAATTGGATTGACTATCTGGTTGTGCTTGGTTCAAGTAATAAAATCAGACCTTGATCTGAGACTAAGGATGTAGTCATTACCGGATATAAAATAAAAATCGAACATCCCACTGTTACAAGAAAAGCAAAAAAGTAGTCATGTCCCTTGTATTTATTCTGCATATAAAAGAATGGAAGATTAGCCAACCTATAAACATATACTTGCATACTTCCTGTGTATATAACATACATCCAAAGCTACTTAAGAGTTCTTTGGCTCAAACTATCAAAGCCACAAGATCTAGCAACAACCAAAGAATTATTAATTTATTAAGAGATGTAAAAGTTGATATTCAAAAACAGAAAGTGTAATACATCTAAAACATATTGAAAATAAGATCACTAGAATTGTAACCCAAAATAGCACTTCTTAACTACACAGCCAGATACAAGGTTGGCTTTTTAAGCAACAAGCATATACTAAATGGTGATCAAAATAATAAACTGTATAATATATCTTACCATAACATGTATCTGAACAGGAAACTGACATATTTGAAGGCCTGGAAAAAAAAGGCTAGTTACTTGAATGTATCAACAGTATAAATATAAAATAAGCTTACAATTGAAAAACTTTGCAACCATGCGTCTCATATCAGCTAGACTTGAACGCTTAAAATGGAGACAACTAATCTCATTTTGGCATGTTGAAGTTAATATGTTAGATACTGATACAAGGCAGTACTTATAAACTACAGCAACTGGATCCGAACCTTGCATAACTGAGAGAAGTCCAGCCCACTGTGCTACTCAGTCCACACAATTCAGCTGCTAAAGATTTGGCTGTGAAAAAATATGGGATAAGTTGATAACTACCCATTTTTAGTGTAAGCTAACCAAAAATAACTACAAAGCATATTTAATTACTTTATACCCATATTTGTTGCATATTGAATATTATATATATCATTGACATCATCACATTCAAGACTTTGTAAGAAAAGAAAAGAACAATGCAAAGTGAAAACTATGCTCCACACAACAGCTAAGATGAGCAGTAGTTACAAAGCATTCTTCTTATCCTTGAAAAATACATTAGCAAGGGCATTGACAAATAGCTTAACCCAATCATTGCTTACAAAGGCCAGTAAATATTTTGAGCTGAACTTAGTGCCTCAATTTGTAAATCTCTTCAGTTTAAGCAGCAATTAAAATAACTAAGACATAGAGAGATGACCTTGTATGTGTTAAATATAATCTCCCTGAACTTTACCTTATCTTTCGGAATTTTCTTCTTCTCGTAACCCCATTTCCTGGCCAACTTTAGAGCTGTTTCTACATCTTCAGCATCAGTGTTCATAAGCAGCACCATGTCATATCCGAACATTTCTGAGTTTTATACTCTCCTTCTTATTCATTTCTTGTTTTGGAGCAAATTTTTCCTCAGTGGTTGGTTGTGGTTCAAGATGACAACAAAGAGAGATGGTGTTGGTGGTTGGAGATTATGAAGAAAGAATGACTGATTCCCTCCATTAAGCAGCCGCTTCACAAACTCTAGGATTCCTTCAGGTGGAACCCGCTCATTCACAAAATCAACAAGCTCTTTTAATGATCTTAAGTACAAGTTCTCTCCTTCATTGATGATAATCCCAAAACCTATACACCTTCTGGACCTTCAGAAAAGAGAGAGAAAGAGTCAAATAGAGGTGAGAAGGAAATAGAGAAAAATAAAAACTCTAAAATAAAATAACCTTGCCCACGACTTCATGTCATCCAAGAGATTGAAAAGGGCTTAACAAATGTGGTGGCCGAGGAGCTCCTTTTGTTCGTCGAGCCTCGCGAAAGGTTCATGTCCGAGAGAGGTGGTGGCTTTCAATCTTCTATCTTTACAAAAAAATTCAGCCTAGGTTTGCCAAAATAGAGAGAAAGCAGGAAGAAAAAGATAAAGAAAGATGAAAAGATAGTGCTTAAGAGGAAATAAAATATAACACAACATTTCATTGCCGCTGCTTTTTTTTCATTTGCCGCGTTTTAGATTGATTTTTTTTTTACTTTCCCCGGTTACTTTATTTTATTATAATACTTTTTCAATAATCTTATAATTAAGTGTTGTGGAAAGGGGTTTTTGTTGTAGTGAATATAGTATGACTTGGGTCAGTACTAATAATAATGAGGGTTTGGTGATTGCTTTTTAAACGATTATGACTTTGAGATCATGGCCATCATTAGATGATAACTAATATTATAATTTTAATAATTTTATTGCCCTCAGTATGCACTAGATTTTAATGTGTATATTTTGGTGAGTTAGATATTAACTCAATTTTGATCCTTGGACATTCTGGCGAGGTTCATGAACTTCGGTGGTGTTCTCCAATACCGATTCTTTGGTTCCGAGGACACTCCAGTCCTTTAGAATTCCTTTTCTCCTCCACCCCTTGAATAGATGTCTTAGGGGTTCTTGTTTTGGCCTATCTTTCTTATGGTAAATGCACTAACTACTTGGTTTTGTTGTTTCACATGTCCAAAGAGCTACAACACCTCCACCACCAAGGATTCTATGGCTTTGACCATGAAATATTGGAGATGGACCGAGAAGCTGAACAACTTCCCTACGAGGGGAGGCAGGCGACCTCAGATCAGAGTAGAGACCTCTTGGTGAGGGAAGAACCTCCAAGGGTGGATAGGCCTCTGTAGATTGGCGCGTCGGAGGAGGAGGTAAAGATGGGTCTCGTGTATGGGTCCAACAAATAAGAAGTGGACGACTTTGAAGCAGAGCATCTCCCCAGAAATCTGAGACATCGGGGAGCACTCAACAAAATACTCAACCACTATGGAGTGGGGGGGGGGGTTGGGACATCTTGACGTGCCTATCCCAAGAGAATGAAAGGGTGCACGATAGAATCCACGACCTCGGGGCCTGGAGTGCGTCTCATCTTAAGGTAGGAACATCCCTACCCCTACACTAGTATTATGTTGAGTTCCTAAAGTTCATCGGCATAGCCCCCTTCAGCTATCCCGGTATGGATATCGAGTGCTAGCCTTGCTATACTTCTTGTATAGGAGGTAGAACTGGCCCGTCCTTTCTCCAACCAAAATTATGTACATTTACAACATTCGGGCCCTTCCTAAGAAGGGGAAGCTTTATGGGTCCTATACTTTAATGAAGTATACGTACCTGGGCATGTCCTACAATACTCTATGCCATAATGAGAGACAGGCGTGGGACTACAAAAACTACTTCTTTTGGACAAGTGGTGTAATGACCCAAAATCACTAACAAGGCTTCAAGGTCTTGATTAGCGTGTCGAGAGGGCATAATTTGTTTTTGTGTGATTTAATGATTAAATGCATAATTTTTGTGGAATGCATGATTATATGACTATATGGATATGTGAAATGCATGTTTATGAGTATTAAATATGCACGTGGGCCCTGTTTAGCTTACAAGGGTATATTTGTAATTTTGGCCCGTTGAGGGCATAAATATGATTATATATGATAAATTTTTGAGGCCAAATTATTATGTGGATATATTTGCAGTATATGGCTCGAAACGGTCCTAGTGAGTGGATTGGCGAAATAGTTGCGACAGGGATTTATACCTGGCTCGAGGGGAACCTAGGGGTATTTTTGGGAACATAGAAAATCTATTGGGGATTATTAGACATTGGGAAAAATAATTGATAATTAGTTGAATGACAGGATAAATTGGTAGTTGTTAGGAACACTTGAGGAATTAGCGGGAATTGGGAACAAATGACTAATATATCCTTAGATTGAGTAAAGGATTAGTTTTATTTGGGAGGGCAAAATAGTCATTCCCTATGTCTAAGGATTTACTCAGCATTATGTTAGAACAAAATAGAAGGATAGGGAATAATCCAAGGAAATAAAGAAGGAAAAAGGCTCTCAGCTCTCAGCTCTCTCTCTTTCTCTCATCTCTCACTCTCCCTTGTGGAATTTAAAGCTAAGAATCCAAAAGGAGCCTAGACAAGGCTTTGGGGCAGTGATCTTTGAAGTAATTGAAGGGGAATGAAGCTGGAATTGCAGATGGAAATCAGAGGAAAAGTCAGAGTTTTGAGCTGAGTTGATGTGAGGATTCAGCTGGAAATTAAGCTCCCAAATTGATGTAAGAACTTTGACCTTAGTCTCTTAATTTTGATGGATTGGTTTAGGTGAATTATAGGTTCTTGGGTATGAAAATTGATGATGTGTTAGACTGAGATTATGGGGTAATTATGGCTAGTGAATTGGGATATTGATTCTGGTATTATAGCTAAGCTTTTGGGTGATTAAAATGTGTAGTTTAGTTCTGAATTGGAGTTGAATTGAATTGATAAGTTGGGAAATTTTGGGTTGATGGCTTAGTGTTCTTGGCTAGCAAAAAGAAGAGAAAACCCACGTTTTCTCTAGGTCGAAAGGGCACGTCGCGACCTAGCCTTGGGGGCGCTGCAACGCGTATGGCCCTTATGGCCTGGGTTGCTCTATGACTTGGGGGCGCGTCATGACTTTCTAGGTCAAGTCGCGACCAACTAAGCCCAGTCGCGACCTACTTGAGGATTTTATCCTTAGAAATTTTTCAATGATTGTTAGGGCTAGGGGATTCGTACCTAGGCGCTCGGGACAATTTATATTACCCAGTTTAGTAATGGATACCATTGGCCCTTGTGACTAGGTTTATCGCCAAGGCTCGGGGCTAAGGATCGTGCTCGGAACCATTTCACATTCTCCACTCGGAGTTAAGGTAAGAAAACTGCACCCATTTATGTGGCTATGTTAGGACTAGGGTTCCCTATATTCGAATACAATGCTCTATGAATATGACATGCCATGTGAGCATGAAATAAACGGCCTAAGAGTGTCGGAAATGATATTTGCGCACGGATGCGGCTCGTCCACTTAGAGCTGAGGTTAGCTAAATAATCACTAAGCTCGGCTTAAGTGAGTCAGAGTCAGTGGGTTAAATAGAGGGTGCGGCCTAAGGGTGTTGACCCTGGATATTGTATGATAACTATGGTGTGTTTACTATTGTTAAGTTGTTGCCTACAACTTGTGGAATACTGGTTTAAATGGTTTGTGATTTGTTGATTGCTAGCACTGATTGTGTGTTTGTCATAATATGCTGAATACCTGATTAACTGCCTTATGGGTCATATGATTGTTTGCATTTCTGAGGTTTGTTTGCTACGGTATCAGGGTCGGATCTGTGTTCCGACTGATATGGGGATTAGATGCGAGATACTGGATGAATCCCATACTACGCCATAATCACTTCATCCAAGCACCACAAAGATGTATCAGGATCTACAGACGTTGTATTGGTAATCTGGGATAAAGAATGATGTGGTAGAGTATGTGGCCAGGTGTTTGACCTGTCAGTAGGTGAAAGCTGAGCATCAGCGATCAGCGGGGTCGCTACAGCCTTTGGGTATTCTCGAGTGGAAATGGGAAGATATTACGATGGATTTTGTGGGAGGATTACCCAAGACAGCGGGGCTTCATGACTCGGTCTGGGTGATAGTGGATAGATACATCAAGTCAGCTCACTTTCTGCCAGTGAAGATGACTTATACTGTGGATCAGTATGCGGAGTTGTATGTGAGGGAGATTGTACGTCTCTACGGGGTTCCTAAGTCTATAGTGTCAGAACGGGATCCTATCTTTACCTCCATGTTTTGGGGTGGATTGCAAAAGGCTATGGGGACTCAGTTGAAGTTCAGCACGACCTTTCATCCTCAGACTGATGGACAGTCTGAGAGGACGATTCAGGTGTTGGAGGATATGCTTAGAGCATGCATGATAGACTTTGAGGGGTCTTGGAGTAAGTATCTCCCGTCGAATGAGTTTTCATATAACAAAAATTATCAATTAACTATTGGAGTAGCTCCATATGAGATGTTATGTGGGAGGAGATGGGCGAGAGGAGGTATTTGGGACCGGACATGGTGCAGAAGACTAAGGCTATCAAGAAGATTCGAGCTCGAATGCTTTCTTCATATAGCAGATAGAAAAGCTACGCTGATCTTAAGCATAGGGACGAGGAGTTCCAGGTAGAGGACTACGAGGGGTAAGAAGATTTGGAAAGAAGGGAAAGCTGAGCCCTAGATTCATTGGACCCTTTGAGATCATGGAGAGGATCGGGCAGGTGGCTTACAAGTTAGCATTGCCACCATTGTTGTCAGGAGTTCATGACATATTCCATGTTTCTATGCTTCGGAAGTACATCTTAGATACAACTCATGTGTTGAAGTATGAGGACTTAGAATTGCAGACATATTTGTCTTATGACGAGTGACCTGTTCAGATCTTAGACAGGAAAGATAAGGTTCTATGGAACAAGACGATTCCTCTAGTTAAAGTATTATGGAGGAATTTAGGGTTGAGGAAGTGACCTGGGAGCTTGAGTCAGCAATGCAGGCTCACTATCTCAAGTTATTCATGTAAATTTTGAGGACAAAATTCTCAGTAGGAGGGGATTATTACAACGACCCAAAATCACTAACAAGGCTTAAGGGCCTTGATTAGTGTCCTGGGAGGGAATAATTGGTTTTTGTGTGATTTAATGATTAAATGCATGAATTTTGTGGCATGCATGATTATATGGATATGTGAAATGCATTTTTATGAGTATAGAATATGCATGTTGGCCCTGTTTAGCTTATAAGGGCATATTTGTAATTTTGGCACGTTGAGGTCATAAATGCAATTATATGTGATAAATTGTTGAGACCACATTATTATGTGGATATATTTGCAGTATATGGCTCGAGACAGTCTTAGTGAGCATATTGGCGAAATAGTCACTTATTTATACCCGGCTTGGGGGGAACCTAGGGGTATTTTCGGGAACTTAGAAAATATATTGGGGCTTACTAGACATTGGGAAAAATAATTGGTAATTAGTTGAATGATAGGATAAATCGGTAGATGTTTGGAACACATGAGGAATTAGCGGGAATTGGGAACAAATGACTAATATATCCTTAGATTGAGTAAAGGGTTATTTTTATTTGGGAGGGCAAAATAGTCATTCCCTAGGTCTAAGGATTTACTCAGCATTATGTTAGAACAAAATATAAGGATAGGGAATAATCCATGGAAGGAAAGAAGGAAAAAGGCTCTCAGCTCTCTCTTTCTCTCTCTCATCTCTCACGATTCTTCCCTCTCTCACTCTCCCTTGTGGACGTCGAAGCTAAGAATCCAAAAGGAGCCCAAAAGTCTTTGAAGTAATTGAAGGGGAATTAAGCTGGAATTGGGGTTGGAAATTAGAGAAAAAGTCAGAGTTTTGAGCTGAGTTGGTGTGAGGATTCAGCTGGAAATTGAGCTCCCAAATTGAGGTAAGAACTTTGACCTTAGTCTCTTAATTTTGATGGATTGGTTTAGACAAATTATATGTTCTTGGGTATGAAAATTGATGATGTGTTCGACTGAGATTATGGGGTAATTATGGCTAGTGAATTGGGATATTGATTCTGGTATTATAGCTAAGCTTTTGGGTGATTAAAATGTGTAATTTAGTTATGCATTCGTAGCTAAATTGGAGTTGAATTGAATGGATAAGTTGGGAAAATTCTGGGTTGATGGCTTAGTGTTCTTGGCTAGCAAAAAGAAGAGATTACCCAGGTTTTCTCTAGGGCGAAGAGGCATGTCGCGACCTAGCCTGGGGGGTGCCGCAAAGCGTATGGCCTTTCTAGCCTGGGTTACTTTCTAACTTGGGGGCGTGTCGCGACTTGCTAGGCCAAGTCGTGACCCACTAAGCCCAGTCGCGACCCGCCTGAGGATTTTAGCCTTGGAAATATTTCAATGATTGTTAGGGCTAGGGGATTCGTACCTAGGCGCTCGGGACAATTTATATTACCCAGTTTAGTAATGGATACCATTGGCTCTTGTGACTAGGTTTATCGCCAAGGCTCGGGGCTAAGGATCGTGCTCGGAACCATTTCACATTCTCCGCTTGGAGTTAAAGGTAAGAAAACTGCACCCATTTATGTGGCTATGTTAGGACTAGGGTTCCCTATATTCGAATACAATGCTCTATGAATATGACATGCCATGTGAGCATGAAATAAACAGCCTAAGAGTGTCAGAATTGACATTTGCACATGGATGCGACTCATCCACTGAGAGTTGAGGTTAGCTAAATAATCACTAAGCTCGGCTTAAGTGAGCCGGAGTCAGTGGGTTAAATAGAGGGTGCGGCCTAAGGGTGTTGACCCTGGATATTGTATGATAACTATGGTGTGTTTACTATTGTTAAGTTGTTGCCTACAACTTGTGGAATACTGGTTTAAATGGTTTGTGATTTGTTGATTGCTAGCACTGATTATGTGTTTGTCATAATATGCTGAATACCTGATTAACTGCCTTATGGGTCATATGATTGTCTGTGTTGTTTATGCTATGCTATATGGTTTTCTTGCTGGGCCTTGGCTCACGGGTGCTACATGGTGCAGGTAAAGGCAAGGGTAAGGTGGACCAATCCTGAGTTGGAGAGCTCTAGGGCTAGAATGTACATAATCAGCTGCTCGTCCGCTACGGCCAAGGGATAATATAGGGACAATAGAACCTAAAATGTGTATTTTGCCATTTGAGTGGCCTGTGCTTGTATTCAACTTTTGAAAGTTGTAAATTTGTCCTTTATACCTTGTTTTTGGGATCCCATGTAATAAACGTTTATTTAAATGAAAATTATTTGTTTATGACCAAAATCTTTTAACCCTAGCTCGATCATGAATTTAGAGTCACATTTTCAACTAAATGACTTGATTAGCAAGTCTTTCACAATTATAAATACACAATGTAACGATCTTGGTTATCTAGGGCGATACAAGTGGCTTTCTGATGCAGACCAACCCGAATCTACTCCTAGATTTTGCCAGGGTTGGTAAGTGTTCTAATCTTTAAACCCTTCATTTGGTTGTCTTTCGCATAAAGGTTGTTATTAGGAATTTCCTTTTGTAGGTCCCTACCGTCGCACACAGTTTGTCGTGGCCTACGACGACCAACTTCAGAAGATGAGAGTTCTTCCCGAAGAAGAGATGAATCTAAGCCTCCTCATGATAAAGGAGAACTTACGCCAGTACAGCCTTCTTCTAGTAGACTAACACCTGGGCTCGATGGACCTCTCCTAGTTTAAGAATTCCAAGAAGTCCTTCGAGGAGGCCTTGCTCCACACAGAGTACGTAGCTGTTAAAGCCCACCTCCAATTCAACCAATGGATGTGGGAGGGGCACGTGGAGACCATGCTCACCATCCAGGCCGTTGTTGAGGCCCAGGAGGACCAGGAGCTCGAGGAGGAGCTCCAGGCTGGGATAGAATCCTTGTCTACAAATCATGGTAAATCCCCTATTATCCTATATCATGCTACGCATGTATGAGAGGGAGTTAGTCCAGAACATGTGTGGGTCTCGCCATCACTTCTCGAGTGTGGGAAAATCTCAAAACATCATTAGACTGCTGAGGAGATCCAAGACTACCAAGACCTAATTAATGTCTTCCTCCACAACCCAAAGAGAATGGTCTACTCCAAGGTTTCGTACCACTCGATGACGTGACGTCCATGCACGTGAGGTGGTTCTGCCAATACAAGACGAACACCACCCTGGAGATGGGTAGACTCATAGGAGATTTTTCCCATTCCATTCTTCACCTAGAAGAGCCATCCAACAGTGGGGCTCTCGAGTAGTTTCCATGCATACTTAAAATATTTTGAATGCGTTTTTATTCTATTTTTGTTTATTTCCATCTGGAGACTAACCATTTTTTCGTCATTTTACAGGCCACATGGATTTGTCCAACTCTATTCAGGCCAAATACCAAAGGGTTTCAAGACCCTCTCAATTCCAAGTCGTGACTGTACCATTCATGGTGCCTCAAACTCTGGCAGCAGTTCCTCCAGCTCCGGTGGTCCCCGCAGCTCTAGCAGTTACTCCATTGGTCTCCCCCATGAGATCAGTGGTGACTAGTAAGTTCATAGACCTTTGTGGGGGGTCCCTGGTCCATGATGAGGGGTATTCAAGGATGGGAAATGACCCCCCATCCTCTGAGGTGCCTAGCAGTCCTCCAACTAGAATACCTTGCCTTATCATCTTCCCTAAGCACTTTGAAGGGGAAGATTTGGAAAGGCACCAACGGGTGGTTGAGTACTTCAATGCTCACCTGGAGGAGGGAAATGAGGAATTCAAAGTCCTCACAAAGGTCCTTCATGAGGATAGGTTGAAGATCCCAATGCCAGCTCCCAATCGTGAAGAGTTGAAGCCTCTCTTCGTGAGGAGGCTTGGAGAAACAACACCTCCTCTGGAAGCGGAGCTCCTTCAGGGATTGACGAGATCCCTCTTCGACATTCCTTCTCGTAGTTACACCCATTGTGGAGGAGGCAATGAGATATCCCTCCTCACAACCTGCCGCTACTCCACATTGCAGGTAAGCATTACTCTGCATTTTCAAAACTTTTCTTTTTATAGCTAAGTGTTATCTTGAAGATAAATTTGTTTTTTTGTGTAGGCTGTAGCTCCTTGTCAGAGGCTTTGGGACTTCATCATGATGATGTCCTTCGAACTTATGGAGCTAAGGGGGGCTTTTGTTTCACTGAAGGAGCACTCGAGGATCCAAAAGGCACTAAGGGATGAGAAGGCTTGTGCCTCTGATCTAGAAACCTGTCTGGTGACAGAGCAGTCGAGACTCCAGAAACTCGAGGACACTTCCTTGAGGTTAGTGGAGGAAGCCACGAGTCGCTCTAAGGCCACTGAGGATGATGTCCATAAGGTCAAGGAGGACCTCAAGGGGACACAGGAGAAGACCTATCTTGCCCAAGGAGGCGACCAAGCATGCTGGGAAGACTACTCGAGCCTGGGAGAAAGCCGCACATGCGGTTTTGAGGGCTAAATTGCTTCCACGGAGGTTGAGGGCTTGAAACTTCAAGTCCAGGAGCTGCAGAAGGAGCTTGATGTGTTGGCGGAAGACACCCTCTATGTTGCTTGGCAAAGCAATAGAGAGATGGACTTGGCCTTCACAGGTAACCCTAACATGAGGATGTTGTTCGAGGAGCGTCTTCAAGAGGATGAGGCTGCAGCTGCTTAGGCTCGGTTTGCAGCTAAGGCAGGTTGTGCTCTCGTGATCGAGCTCATCTTGGAGGTTCCCCCAAGCGAGTAGGCCCTTGTAGTTTTTGGGGTACAAACAAGTTCATTCTCGAGCCCCCGAGCACAGTTGTAAATATTTTTACTTGATGGCTTTTGCTAGCACTACTTATATGTCTTCATTGCATTGTCACTCAACACATTTTTTAGCGTTTAGTAATTGTGCAATTTGTTCTTAAAGTTGGAAAGATTTTAATTTTAATTCAACGTAATCTGATGTCACAAGAATTTTAAACATTATCATGTCCAACACGTGTGGACTGTAGTCTTCGAGAATTAGGTCTTAATATCCCCAGTGAGTTCAACTAGGTACTTGTGCTCAAGTCCTGGTAACTCGAGTCTTGTCGACTCACCTAGTATTTTGATGATTCTAAGCACTCAGTGTTGCTACACGGGCTCGTAGTCCTCAGAAGTAACTTTAGTGTGCTGTTAAGTGGAAGCACTCGATGTCTCCTTACGTCCTCGAGTCCCAACAACTCAGGTCTTAGGAGGTAAAATTTACTTAGGGTTTGAAGGAAAAGTTTTACTCCTTGGGCGTGTAGTCCTTGAGAGGTTTCACTAGGTCATTTTCATTAGTCATGATTATAGTTTCGCCTTCTGAGTACAGATTACTCAGGTTTTGGAAATCAGAAACCCGTTTCTGATCCTCGGGTTGTATGTCCTCAGGAGATGGGTCGATCGAGTTCTCCGCCCCTTTAGGCCAGGCCTTGTGATCAAGTTCTTGGAAACTTGAGGTTTGCGCCTGAGTATAGGTAACTCGGGGCTCCGATCACTCTTCGGAAGTTGAGAATAGATAATTTCTCCTTAGGTGCGTAGTCCTTAGGAGATAACTCATGTTCACCCATAAGTTGGATATTTTATGGTTTTCCAATGCTAGGTCTCACTAATTTCCCTTTGTTGTTCTGCTCTTGCATGCCGTGACACTAGGCTTACTTCGCACATGACTAGCTTAGTTTCCTAGGTCATGCTGTTCGAGTAGTAAAGTTAACATTAAAGTTTAACAAATTAAAAGAACTACAATATAATTTTATGAATTCAATCTACCGTGTTTTTCATACACGGTTTCCATTAATTGTGCTCAAATGCTAAAAACTGATTACAAAATTTAGAAAATACGTTACTCATACTATCGATAATACCAGCGAAGATGCTTGGCATTCCAGGTGTGGGGCATTAACTCCCCATTTATTCAGTTCAGTTTGTGTGTCCATGGACAAAGGATGCTCTCGACTTGGTATGGGCTTTCCCAATTAGGGCCCAACACTCCAACACCAAGGTCTCGGGTGGCTAAGAAGACTTTTTGCAACACTAGGTTTCCGACCCCAAACTTCCTATCCTTCACTTTGGAGTTGAAATATGTAATGCCCTGGATAACCAAGATCGTTACACAGTGTGTTTAAAATAGTGCAAGACTTGCTAATTAAGTCATTTGAACATAAGCGTGTTTCTAGAGTCAACTGTCAGGTTAGGGATAAAAAGATTTTGATCGTATAATGGTTGGCTTTCATTAAAATAATAGTTTGATACACGGATCCCAAAAATAATATTTATAAGGCGGTTACTGATGGACCCAAAACGGGTATGTTTTAAATATTTATAAATCGCAAGCGCATGAATCGTTCATATAGAATAGTGATCGTGTAAGCAAGGATGTCGAACCCAAAGGAGTTGTCTAAAATCGAAAAGAGAACTATTTTAAACCAAAATTAATAAATTCTAACCTAGCTCCAAAGATTGATGAGAATTTGTAACAATAAAAATAAAATAAAAGATAATAATAAAGATATTAAAGACAATATATATAACTAAATTAATAATTGTAAACCAAGAAGGTAAAATAAGATTATTAAGGATTAGAATCCACAAAATATAAGATCAATAATATTTATAAGTACATTGATTCCCAAGTTTTAGTGATAGTTAAACTAAATCAAACTATCATTTTCCAAATAGATTTATAATTTTAAGCACAAATTACTTCTAAAAAGATAAGATTTTTCTTCATTTTTCAAAATTATAATTTCAAAGCATTTAGTGTAAATTAATCTAATGAAATAACAAATAAATCAATGAACATTATTTATAAGGAAAAACATAATATTTTTGTTCTAAGCATGGATGTGTACAATTTAATGACACATCTTACACAAATAATATTATGTTTTTGCACTAATGAAGAACAAAGTGTAAATATGTGCTAACAATCCAAAATACATGATATTTAAGATGAAAGAATATATTTGAAGAAGAAAATTCCATAAACTTTGTTGCACAAAATGGGAAATCAACATACAAAATAAATACTATCTAGTTACAAATTGTTCCATCATCACCTTAATAATCTTAAAAAGATTAGAAACTCATTACTACAATAGCAAATACAAACTAAAAATTACAAACATAAATAGGAAAATTTGGAGGAGAAACCCCCAAAATTTTCCTCTAAAAATACATAGAAAATAACCAAAAAGAAGAAGAAGATGAAGAGAATAGAGAGGTTTTGAAATGTGGTAAGTGTGTAGTGTTGTAACCTCCCCCCAAAAATGGACACCCTAAATGGTCTTCAAAACTCCATATTTATAGCCAAAATGAGGTATTAAAATAATCAATTTAAATTAATTAAATTGATTAAATTAATTTAATTAATTATAATATGGAAAATAAGGGTAAATTATATGGTGTAATAATAATGTTTTGGGGTAAAATGTGTAGAAAGTGGAGTAAAAATATTGTATTTTTAACAAATGGGACAAGGGGACAAATTGCTTTGTTGGGCTCAAAAATAAAAATGGCAGCTTTGTGGCACTTGGGGTGCAAGGGGGCAGTGAGCCTGGTTTGGGCAGAGGCGTGTGGGCTGTGTGCATTAGGATGGCTGGTGGAAATGCTTCAGGACTCAGGAGGTAGGCGGGTGGTCTTGTTGACTTCGACTGGGGTGATTTAAGTGGCTGACAAGTGCTGGATCCGTGTGGTTCGTTGGGAGCAGCTTGATGCATCAGGCGTCGGGCCTGATTGGAGCTGGCTGGGGGA
Source organism: Humulus lupulus (assembly GCF_963169125.1). Lineage (NCBI taxonomy): Eukaryota > Viridiplantae > Streptophyta > Magnoliopsida > Rosales > Cannabaceae > Humulus > Humulus lupulus. Next base: position 15,562,248 of record NC_084801.1, on the reverse strand, counting down.
TTCGACCCATGATGGCAGCAGGAGGCTGGGCTCGGGCCTAGTTGCTGATGAGCAGGAGGCCAGGCGGGCTGGAGCAAGAGCTGGGCTGGGCATTGGCTATTTCAGAAATGCCACATTCCTTTGTTATTTTTCACAAAAATGTCACTTTTTTCATCATTTTCCTTGCTTTTCAAGAGCCCAAAAACAACATTGTTTCCTACAAAATAATCTAAACTAAATTAAAATTTAATATTTTCATTAATAAAATATACCATATAACTTCCATGAAAATATTAATTAAAATTTAATTTACATAACATTTAATTCCAATAAATTCATATTTTTAACATTTAAACTAACAATACTAATTTTAAATAATTAAATTACAACATAAAACAATAAATATTAATAAAAATATATAAAATTCTAGAAAATTACAATAAGACTAATAAATACAAAATTACTTAAAAACTTAATAAATCAATTAAAACCTTAAGAATTAAGCAACAATTAGCACATAAAAAGTGGTAAAATAACTCTATTTTGTAGAGTTATCAGTTACAATCCTCAAAAGTAAATATAACTCCACCCAGCCTAAATGTCAAAATACAAATTTTGGCTCTAGCCCCTGTAAATCCCTCGGCCGTGGTGGTCGAGCAGCTGCCATTGTACACCCCACCCCCAAAGCATTTCAACTCATGGCTGGCCCAACTTTCCCTTGCCTTTACCTACACCACATAGTACCTGTGAACAAGAGTAAACCAGAATGTCGTCGATGAAGACAATCACAAACTGATCTAAGAAATCCTTGAACACCCTGTTCATCAGATCCATAAATGCTGCCGGGGCATTGGTAAATCCAAACGACATGACCAGGAACTCATAATTCCTGTACCTCATACAGAAGGCTGTCTTCGAAATATCCTAGTCATTGATCCTCAGCTGGTGATAACTAGATCGAAGATCAATCTTCGAGAATACCATCTTACCTTGCAGCTGATCGAACAAGTCATCTATCCTCGGTAGAGGGTACTTGTTCTTGATAGTCAACTTGTTCAACTCCCCGTAGTCTATACACATACTTAGAGTCCCATCCTTCTTCTTCACAAATAAAATCGGAGCACCCCATGGCGAGAAGCTAGGTCTGATAAACCCCAAATCTAGTAGCTCCTACAACTGTATCTTCAACTACTTTAGCTCTGCTGGAGCCATCCTGTATGGTGCCCTTGACATTGGTTCTGTACTTGGTGCTAACTCAATGACAAACTGAATCTCCCTGTGCGGCGACAATCCTAGTAAATCCTCAGGAAATACATCTAAAAGCTCGCATACCAATCTAGTCTCTCTTGGCCCCACTGGCATAACTCTAGTGGTATCCACCACACTGGCTAGAAAACCTATACAACCACCTTGTAATAGGTTCCTAGCCCTCAACACTGATATCATAGGAATGTGGGGTCCGTGCATAGCACCCACAAAAATAAAGGGGTCCTCACCCTCTATCTCAAAAGTCACCATCTTCTTCCTATAATCTATAGTGGCCCCATACATAACCAGCCATTCCATCCTCAAAATCATCCATACCCAAGTCAATCAAATCTACTGATAGTTCCCTACTGTCCACCATCACTGGCAGTGCTCTAATCCATCTCCTAGAAACTACTAGCTCCCCTGTAGGCAGTATAGTCCCAAACCCAGCAATATAATACTCACTAGATCTACACAATCTATCAATCACTTTACTAGAAACAAATGAATATGTAGCAGTAGATTCAATCAAAACAGTATATGAAGAGCTAGTGCTAGAAAGTTGACCTGTATCAAGGCGAACACTCGAGCTGAAGTCAAGTTGTCTACCTTCCCTGGTTCCTCTTTCTTCAAAGTCAGGAAATCCTTCTTAAGGTGTCCAACCACCCCGAAAAAGTAACAGGCCTTTGCCAAGCATTCGCCTAGATGGTGCTTCCTGCATCTAGCACACTCCAGGTAGCTCCTCCATGACTCACTGCCTCCCTGGGCACCCCGACCCCTCCTATTAGGACTAACAGTTGTCGAGGTGTTAGGGGTCTTCCTCTTCTTATCATTGGGGCCTCCACCCCTACCAGACCCTGTAAGTGGAGGCACCACCCTGTGAACATCCTGTCTCGCAACGTTCTCCCTCCAAATCTTGTTCTCTGCCTCCTCAGCAGTGGGGGCCTTCTCAATCGCCTAGGCATAAGTTGTCTCCCCAAGCACTATTATAGAATTAATCCCTTGAACAAACCTATCCTGCCTAGTTGCATTGGTAGGCACTATATCAGGTGGAAATTTCACTAGCCTGTCAAAAGTCAGGGCATACTCAGTAACTGTCATGCTGCCCTGTACCAACCCAGTGAACTCATTCACCTTTGCTGCCCTAATGGCTATACTATAGTATTTCTGATTGAATAAGCCTCTAAACCCATCCCAACTCATGGCAGAAACATCCCGAGTCTATGACATTACCTTCCACCATATGCGGGCATCATCTCAAAGCATATAGGTGGCACAGGCCACCATGTCGTTACCTTCCACCCTCATGAAGTCTAGGATGTGTTGATGGTGAGAACTCGTCAACTATGTTAGGTCAGAAAACTCAAAGCTTAGTAAGAGAATAACTAAGTAAGAACTTAGAGTAGACTTGAGGAAAGATAACTGCATATTAACAATGGAGTACAATTTCGTATATTTCTTAATAGCCTGAGTATACAATGAATTTTCCAACTCCCTTCAATGATGAAATAAGGACCTATTTATAGGTGAGCTCTAATGGCTCTTGATACATTGTGGTCCCAAAGAGACAAGGAGCTGCATATCCAGGCTGCAGGTGGTAGTGGTGTTGGAGGAGTGGTGGTCGACTCCAGTATGTGTCAAGGGTCTGCTAAAGTACTCCTGCCTTGGTATCATGTTGTACCTCCACTACTTGTCAGGTACGAACTTCATAGGCGTGCTTAGGAAGTCCTTACTATGTACCATTCTAGTACTGCCACCACTTGTGTAGCATGGACACCATATCCGTGCTTTGTCTTCTTTTGGTTGATACGTATGTTTCGTACCCTTATGTGTTCCACGTGCCCATAGATGTTTTTACCTTTCCATGATGTGCCTATGCCTCAAGCCACTTTATATTTTGCTAAGTATTAGACTACTTGTTGCCTTTGTGGATATACATATGGGAGGCGCGAGGGGTGCCTCACGAGATCTTGGGTGCGAGGGGTGTGTGTTGCGCGAGGCGTTGGTAAGGTGTGTACCACGCAGATCCAAGCAGCTGGAGCCTCTATGCAAGGCCTGACATCAGGTGCGAGGGGCGCCTCGCAAGACCTTAGGCGTGAGGCAGTCGTGTAAGGTAAGTGGGTCTCGCAGAGGCGCGAGGCGATGTGGCCTCACGGAGGCACGAGGCGAGATGGCCTCGTGGAGGCATGAGGTGAGGTGGCCTCATGGAGGCATGGGGTGAGATGGCCTCGCGGAGGCACAGGGTGTAGTGGCATCATGGAGGGGCAAGGCGAGGGGGTGCAACTTGGAGGCATGCACGCAATGCAGGGGCATCTCGCATGGGACTCACATGGGCGTGGAATGACCTCGTGAGGCATGGGGGCCTCGCGGGTGTGTGGCCTCTTGGTTGTACATAGTAGCCTTCTGCCTCCAACATGTACTTGATGCCTTCAGTGAACCTTAGACATTTATTTCAGTAAGGGACCGAACCTTTTTCCTTGGTGGATTTTTGGCATCCACACTTGCCCCTAGTCTATAAGGAGGTCTTTAGGCATCCTTGTAGACTTATTATGATTCTACACTTACTATGTTCTGGTGGTAGTTCTATGTGCCTTCTTGTAAGCCAAGTTGTTGACGGTGAGAACTCGTCAACGAAGTTCGTGATGATAGTGAAAATGGTAGCATACTCTGGGCTGTCATGGTCACATGAGTGGAAAGACATCTAATCAATATTTAGGCGTGCATTACCTCCATGGGGGAGTTGTCGAGCATCATGGAATGGTGTTATTGTCTCGTGAGGCCTTTCGAGATTACTATGCATCGATGAAGCTTATGGCACTCGAGAACACGCTCTGGAGGATATGATCAAGTGCTGGGTGAAAAGAACTAAGCATGGACATGCGAGGCCACAAACAAAGTCATTCAGGGGGGGAGACCTTCCTTCGTGCCTTCGAGTCTTCAACCTTCATCTGTCAACACGTGAAGGCTTTTGCTTGTCACTTTTTTCATGAATGTGATACTTGCATTATGCTTGGAGGCATATAAGGCAGTGAAGGAAGTCATTCAACACTATTCGGTGATGAAGACTTCGCTATGCGAGATGGTCTCGCATAGCAAGACCCTCTCACATGGTGAGGCTTGCCTCCTTCTCTTCGTTCTTCATCTATTGACATCTTGAGACCTTCATCGACCTTCCTTTCAAGGATAAGGCTTATATGAGGCTTAGGGGCACATTAAACACTTAGACAAGAATGTTTGGAAGCAGTAGGCTATAGTTGGTCTCGCTATGCGAGGGCCCTCTCGTTGTGTGAGGTCCTTTAGCCTTGTTTTGTATCTCGGCGACTTCATTTATGTCTGCAAGGTAGCATTTATATAGATTTCCAATGAAGGAGTTGAGCCCAATTGAGTTAGAAGGCCAAAGGCAACCTTGTCGAGGGAGGGTACCCTTGCTATGCGAGACCTTCTCGCAAGGTGTGAGGTGTCTCGTGCCTTTGTCGACTTGAGCTATTCATTTTGGACATCTTTACTTGGTGATGCTATAAGGAATGTCTAAGGTAGGAAGCGAACTCAATTGGTAGCCAAGGTTGAGGGAGGATTTTCATCATTCACACTTGGTGAAGTATGAGTTGAGTTGCCTCTCGTTTTGTGAGGTGGATGTTACTAAAGAGATATCCACAAGTTGACTTGCATTGTGACCTCACGATTTGGGCACATATAAGCTTGGAGGTTAATATACAAGGGCATCACATTGCGGGAGCATCGAGATATCCATAAGTTGACTTGCATTGCATCCTCGCGATGCGAGCACATCTAACCTAGGAGGTGAATACGCAAGGGCATTGCATTGCAGCCTCGTATTGCGGGAGCATCTCGCATAGCAGGTGCATTCCATTTGAAGGCTACTGAATGGTGGCATCACATAGCAAGGGTATCTCACATTGCGAGATCATTCCATCTGAGGGCTATTGAATTGTAGCCTCGCATTGCGGTCACATTTTTCCAAGAGCCTATGACACAAGGACCTCTTATCTCGCAACTCTTTCAGATGTACTAGTTCCCAAGATAATTTAATATTCACACAAGTATAAGGAAATTGTAAATCCCTTTCTCTTTCTCTCATTGGTGTGAGACTTTAAGAAGCCCACTTTTTTTCTTTAGTATAGGACTTTGAGAAGCCTTGTTTTCCTTGGTCTATGACTGTGAGAAGCTATTCTTTTTTTATTTTATTTTTTGTGAGGAACTTCTGCAAGTCCTCATGGTCATAGTGCCAATAGATTTATTTTGAAAGGGTTCCCTTTGGGACCTCTCTACTGTGTGTGATTCTTGTTTGTTGGTGCACCTTGACTACTTGTAAGGATATGTTGACCCTTTGGGTTCTTGCTATCCTTTTATATATTTTTGTGTGCGCGTTTTATTTTGTGCGAGAAACGTCCTTCTCGTCATTATGCATAGTACTATATTTGCAAGCATCTTCTTCGAAACCCTTTTCATAGGGGTCTTCTTCGAAACCCTTTTTACAAGCGTCTTCTTTGAGACCCTTTTCACAAGCGTCTTCTTTGATACCCTTTTTGGTCCTTGAGTTGATCTCCCCTTAGGTTGAGACCCTTATGGGGAGATGGTACTTGTGAAACCTCGAAAGCACCTATTTTCAAGTCCCTTTTTCCCTTGGTAAGGCGACTCAGTCGATCTAGACTTAGGGATCTCTTTGGGCTCCCCTTTTGTCTTCTGCGACGTGGCCCCTTTGTAGGGTGGGTGTGTTTGTGAAGAGGTCACTTTTGAGGGACCTTTTGAGTTTCTTAGATTCTATAGGGGTAGATAGTCCTTATAGATTCAAATGTTTTCTTATAAGGTTCACCACTCACACACACATATATATATTATAAGTACTTTTATAGATATCTCACAAGGACAGACACCTGTTTTGCACTTGGTCAGATGCTTATTGAGGCTCGCAAGGCTAGGCGCCTATTTTGTACATGTTTAGGTGGCTGTTGTGGCTCACGAGGCTAGGCACCTATTTTGCACATGGCTAGGTGCCTATTGAGGCTCGCGAGGCTAGGCACCTATTTTGTACATGGCTAGGTGCTTATTGAGGCTCGCGAGGCTAGGAACCTATTTTGCACATGGCTAGGTGCCTGTTGAGGTCGAGTCTAATATATCCTAAGTGGTTTGTGGGATCTGTCTTGCCAAGCACTTTGTTTTTCGTTTTCTCTAATATGCTTTGACAATTCCAGTTCTCTGGAGTTAGCTTGGCGACCTCTTTGGATCTTTATGGGGGCCAATTACGATGACTTCTTTGGTTCCTAAGCGACTTAGATAAAGGGAGTCTTATCAAAGGTTATCCTTGATAAATCCTGCTAGGTTCTTCCTTGAAGCCTTCTTGTAGACCACTTCCAATCTTTAACTTGACCAACAGCTCCTCAATCACAATGATCTCTTCTACGCTGAATCTTCATACGTATTGTGTAATGACCCAAAATTGCTAATAGGGCTTAGGGCCTTGATTAGCGTGCCAGGAAGGCATAATTGGTATATGTATGTTTAATTGGTTAAATGAGTGATTACGTGCCATGCATGATTGATATGATTATATTAATAAGTGATATGTATGTTTACGAGTATTAGATATGCATGTGGGCCATTTATAGCTTATGAGGGCATATTTGTAACTTTGGTCCATTGAGGGCATAAATGTGATTAAATGAGATAAATGTTTAAGACCACATTATTATGTGGATATATTTGTAGTATATGGCTCGAGACGGTCCTAGTGAGCAGATTAGCGAAATAGTCACAGTGGGGTTTAATACCCGCTCGAGGGAGCCTAAGGGTATTTTTGGGAATTTAGAGGATATTTTGGGGATGTATAGATATTGAATAAGTAGTTGGTAATTAATTGTACATGACAGGATTAATTGGATAATAGTAGGAACACTTGAGGAATTAGCAGGAACCGGGGGAAAATGACCATTCTACCCTTAGAAACTATTGGAGGGTTAATAAACTTAAATGGCGAAAAGGTCTTTGGGCTTAAGATATACTCAGATGTGTAGAGAAGGGTGAGGAGCCTTAGGGAATTTTGTCACATTCTCTTTTTCCCTCTCCCTCTCTTTATACTTTGAAGCTAAGGAAGAAAGAGAACATAAGAACTTAGGTTCTGAACTAGGAATTTTGGAAGGAAATTGAAGGATAAAGGCTTGAGCTGCTAAAGAAAAAGGGCTGAGACTTAAGCTCAAAGATTGAAGGTTGTAGCTGAGGGTTTAGCAACTATTTGAGGTAAGGATTTTTTTTTAGTTTCAGTTAAGAATTCACGTTTATAGGACTATTTGGTTGAGGTTTATAGGGGTGAATTGTTGGTAGTTTTGGTAGATTTTTATGTGTTATAATATGCTTAAACATTACGGTTAGAAGTCTTGAACTTACTCTTGCAATTTTGTTGGAAGTGGCAAGCATTATTGAGTTGAGCTTTGAGGTTTTTGGCTGGAAAAAGGTGGAGTTAACCCAGAAATTCTGGGTACGTAGGGGCGTGCCGCGACCCAGCTCAGGGGCGCCGAGGCCCGCATGCCCAGATGGCCCTGGGTGGCTCTTTGTCTTGAAGGCGCGCTGCGGCCCTAGGGGGAAAGTCGCGACCTGCCTCCCCCTAATGCATGAAGATTGGGTCTCTGACTTGGGGGCATGCCGCGTAGTCTCGGGGGTTCGAACCTAGGCGCTCGGAACGATTTCTACTACCCGGTTTAGTAGAAATCGAGGTCCCGTAGGCTAGTTTTTGTCTCCTAAGTATTTACTTGGATTATAAATTGATGATTACTCATTGGACACTGTGACTAGGTTTATCGCCAAGGCTTCGGACTGAGGATCATGCTCGAGACCGTTCAGTATCCTCCGCTCGGAATTCAAGGTAAGAAAACTGCACCCTTGTGTGGCTGTGTTGGGTCTGAGATTCCCTGTATCTAAGTATATGTGTTGTGTAACTGTGATATTGTTATATGAATGTAGTGCACCAAATTTTTTTTTTTAGATTATTAAAATTTTTGTGATTTATTTGATTTAAATGTTAAGTGTGATGAATTGTTTTATTTAAGTGTTGTTATTTTATTTGGTTGATTATTTGTTTTATTTGATTTTTATTATTTAATTGTTAGAATTGTTTGGTTAATTAATTTAATAAGTGAATAATTGTGTAACATGTTATTAGTGTTACATTTTAATTAAGTGTGACAATTGAGGTGATTATGTGAGCTATGGTGGAATGCACTAAGGTGCATGATAGATAGTAATGCACCCTAGTGATTTAGTGTGTGCTAGTGCATGGTAGCATGGTGCACATGTGTAGATTTTCTACACATTTTATGTTTCCCTATTTTAGATTTTATTTGAGTTAATTTATAAAAAAAAAAAGAAAAAAAAGAAAGGGAAGAAGAGGGCTTGGGCGTGTGACCTAGTGGGAAAGGAATGATTTCCTTAAAGTGATAAAAAATAAAAAATTGAAGATAATAATTATTTTGGGGATAGGCATGATCATTTTTATTCCTTTATATCTTTTTAAATTAAGAGAAAATAAATGGGAAATGGAAACTTACCTTATTGTGTTAGGGGAGACTTTATGGGAGGATTTTTGATAAAAGGGATATGAAAGGAGAGAAGAGCCATTGCTCTTGGGTGGCTGCCGTGACCTAGAGAGAGAGAGAGAGTGGCGTGTAGAGAGAGAGAGAGAGAGAGAGGAAGAAAGAAAGAAAGGAAGAAGGAAGGAGAAGGTGAAGAGGAACCCCTCTTAGAGTATGTCCTCTTGTTATTCTTATTTGTATAATCTCTTTTATTTGATATATGTCATTGACTTGTTTTATTTTCTTGTGTGTGTTTGGGTTCTTTCATCTCCTCATGGTGGTTTTCCAATAAAAACCCTAGGCTTTAACAAGGGTGTGGAGTTTGGGTATTGATCTTTTGTGTTCTTGATTTTACAATCAAGAGAGGTAATGGTCTTTTCTTAGCCCTTATATTGTTTTTGGTGGGTTGTCTATGAGGTTTTGTTAATGATGCTAATGGTTGATTTTGGTAGGATTGGTGTATAGGATTTGTATATTGTGAGAGTATGATTTGTGTTAAAAAAAAAGGGTTGTGATGTTGATTTTTCTATGCATAAAAATGGTGATAATCTATGAGTGCATGTGTGGTGATTTCGGCCTAGGCTTACCTAGGGGTGTTCTTGATATTTTGTGTGATGTTGTGTGATCTACAATATATTAGATCCATGTTTTAGGACCTATGTTATATGGGTAAGAGGATAATTGGCAATCTTGATATTTTGATCCATGAAATTTTGATAGATGCATGTTATATTTTGAATGATTAAATTATAAGATGCATGAAAATAATGATAGAAACATGTTAGGTTAATATAAGGCATATGTGAATATGGTGCTTATAAATTACTATATGTTATTGTTATTGATAGTGTTTTGTTGGTTTTCATGGAATTGCAACAAATGGTTTTTAAAAGGATTCATGTGAATATGTTAGTAATATTAGAATCATGCATATTATAAGAGTATAATGAGATTTTAAACATGTATGGTTTTATGTAATTTTTGAGACAAAAGTTGAGTTTTATGAGGAATTAAGCTTGCTGTTTTTTTGTAAATAATTGGGTAAAAGTTGATAAGAAGATAAGTTGCATGCATAAATAATGTTCTTGATGAATATGTTAATTTTTATGAAATTAAAAAGAGGATTTTAAGTCTCATGTTATGATATTTTACTCAAATAATTTCCTACAGAATTTTTATTGAATTTTGAGAAAATATGAGTTTATAAAATTGAATATGGTGATTTTAATGATAAAAATAGTTGCTGGAATTTTTGTAATAAAATATTGAAGTAAGTTTTACTAAAATGAATTTGGTGAGTTTTTGGAATAAATTATTTTTCCTAAGTTATGGTAATATTGAAAAATGATATTTTTAATGGTATGAATGCATATTTTGATAAGTAATGATTTTTCATTTATTTTGATTGAGAAAAATATTTGGACTCTATTTATTTGTGATTTTTGAATAAAATAAATGGTGGCTGAAAGTTTGTTTTAAAAAGGTTAAAAATTGTTATTAAATTGTCACATATGGATTTTTGCTACTTAAAAACTAAGTCTTAAATAAATTAAATCAAAATGTATTTTTCCACACTTAAAATATATTTTCTCACCTCATTTAAGTATCACAATGATAAAATTTATTTTTTCTAAAGGGACATATTAAAAATAGGCATTTTAATTAAATCCAAGCTTTTTGGTTGATTCTTGTTAATTAGAAATTAATGGATGAAATTGTCACATATTTTATTTTTTTAAGCTAAAATAAAATAACTTTATAAAATAAAATATTGTTTTGAGAAATTTAATCAACTTAGAAATTTTAAGAAAAATAAAGCGTGTAATATGTCTATTGATTTTAAAATAATAAAAGAAATGTAGAATTATCGTTTTTGAAAATGTCTTTATTACGCAACGTTCCCACGTATGCATGTTACATGCAAATCAACTTTTACGTCCAAAATCATGATTATTATTCAACTATGTGATTTTTATAAAACAATCATGTTAGTAAAATGGGTAGAACGAGCATTATTCTTTTGGCGATAATTGCATGTTTAGTGTAACTGTTATCATGAGTGCATGGCCCATGCACACATGAGTTGTATGGAAGGGCAAAATAGTAATTTTATGAACCTAAGAAACGTTATTTTGATTATGATATAGGCTCGTTGAAAGATTGTGAAATTCTTAGCTTGGACCTGAGGTAAGGAAGTTAGATAGATTCTATGATTTTATGCTATGAATGGTAAGGTTGTTATATGAATGAACTGTTATGAAATTATGAATGCCATAATGTGATGATATGTTGAATGTGATATGTGTATGGATGTTAGATACATCAAACAGAATACGATGTTAGATACATCAAACATATTTCGATGTTAGATACATCGAACGAGTTACTAAGGACATTGAGACGTGACTCCTAGGGCGGACGCGCCGAGGTTATTCAAGGACCAGTGATCTCCTGTTTACCTCATAGGGTGACATGGACAACTGGCGTTCCATGCTCATCATGTATGCTGTATGTTATGATATGATGATATGTCACATTTATGTTATGGTATGATGATATGTCACATTTATGTTATGATATGATGAAATGTTACATTTATGTTATGATATGATGATATGTCATATTTATGTTATGATATGATGAAATGTTACGATTATGTTATGATATACCATGATGTTTTAGATGAACGTTAGTGTTTGGTTGTTTGTTATTTTTCTTACTTGCTTATTTGCTTGTACTTCCTTACTGGGCTTTTAGCTCACCCCCTTACTTTCCTTCCAGGTAGCAAATAGGTTTTCTCTATGGCACGCGTGGTGACGTGAGGAGTTCTTTCATCATGGGGTGTATGGCGTGGGGCAATCTTATGGACGATAAAACGATCAACGTAGAACGCCATTTAAATTATGTTTTGTTTTTAAGAGACTTTCCTAAATTATCAGCGGGACTCTGTTATTTAAATTATTTGGTTTTCTTTGAACTTTGCATAAAAACCTATGTTTTATTTTAAACTTATGGCGCCAACTTGCATGATTTTAAATAAGTCCCCCTGAGACTTTAATAATGGATGGTATTCTTTTATAAATTATGTTATGCGAATGTTTTGTAAGTATTAGTCTAGGGCGTTATTTACAAATGGTATCAGAGACGGTCGTCCATGTTTTCCAAGGACCCTCCCCCCCCCCCCCCATCCACACTAAAGATGGGAAAATCTTACTTCACCGCGTCGTAAGTATTTGCTTATGTGTTATTGCTTGTTTCTATTTTATTTAATTCTTTTTCTATTGTTAATTGCTGTAGTAAATATGCCTCCTGTGTTAAGAACAACAAAGGAACAATTGATTAAGGAGATCCATGCAATTCCTAAAGTTGAGCTTGACGAAGACTACTACAATTGGAAGGTAGCGGTCTTAAAGACGACGAAGGAGGTTTGCGAACGTATACAAAGAATGATGAATAAGAGAGGAGCCTTGCTTTGGCCCATAGAACAATACTGGGTAATGAGTGAGGCATTGTCAATGTACCCAGAGGCTCTTTTACAGTTAAATCAATCATGGAATAACGTTATGGTAGAGGACATGGAGTTTAGCACCATGGAGTTTATGATTCGCGACTTTCTGGTAAGTTACGAGCTTGATCATCAGGAGCTGGTATTAGTAATGACGGATGATGGCGAAATAAAGGAGCGTTTAGAGTCGATATATGACGTGGAAGAAGTACTGCGTGCTATACCGCGTCTGACTGCGAGGATGGAGATCAAAGGACACATATGCTTTGCGACACGATTGTTAAGATAGACATAGGTTAGGGAGTTTACTCCACAACATCATCTTGTGAGGTGATGTTGTTAACTAGATAGATACGTTGAGTAGAAGAGGAGCACACAAGGTCTGAAACTACGGCCATCCCTGATGTTGAAGTGCCAATTGTTCAACCTGGAGCTCCAGCAGCGCCAACTGTGGACCTGGCTGCAGAGGTGGCAAGGTTAAGAGAAGAGTTGAGACTAAGAGATGAGGATCTAGCGCAAGCTAGACAAGCACCACAGACATCTCAAACGCACCCTATACCTCAAGTACCAGTGGCACAACCGCAGCCGCCAGTACCACCACCTGCACCACAACCTGTAGCCTATGGGTTTGAACCAGTATATGAATGCTTCAGGAAACAAGCCCCACCGACGTTTGAAGGGAAAGCTGATCCAATGGTGGCAAAAGATTGGCTAAGGTCTGTTGAGGCTATTTTTGATCATATGGAGTTAGATGATCGCCAAAGGGTTTCCTGCGCAGCTTATCTACTTAAGATGGATGCACGTATTTGGTGGGACGTGACTAAACAGACCCATGATCCAAATACCATGACTTGGGCGCAGTTTGTCCAGACATTCAGTAAGAAGTATTACAATACAGCGGTGCTAGCAACTAAGGTTGATGAATTTATAACTCTGGTTCAAGGGAGCCTTTCGGTCACCGACTATGCACAGAAGTTCGATCGATTGGCCAAGTTTGCCCCTGAAGTGGTGCCGACTGATGCAATGTGAGTTCAGAGGTTTGTAAAGGGACTCCAACCGATGATAGCAAGGGATGTTAGGATGACCAGCGCTGAGGTGGCCAGTTATGCAGAAGTATTGGATAGAGCTCTTGAGGCTGAATATTTGGAGGATCGAATATGGAAGGATAATGCCGCTAGAAGAGAGAGCCACCGCAACAAGAACTTCCATGAGAACAACAAGAGAAAGGCTATCGAAGGGCAGAATAGTGGGGTTGATAAAAGGTCTAGACCTCCAGTCCCGAACAGCAGCAACCACAACTCTCAGAACCATAGCAACCGCAATAACCGCTTCAATGACCGGAACCGTGGGAACCAACAGGGTAACCGAGTTGAGCATCCTACCTGCCCTAAATGCACAAGGAAACACCCAGGAGAGTGTCAGGCCGGTACCAACAAATGCTTCAAGTGTGGCCAGGCAGGACACTTGCGGAAGAATTGCCCACAATGGAAGGCGGGACAGAATAACAATAACAATCTGGTGCCAGGAAGAGTCTTCGCCTTAACTCAGAACGAAGCGGCCAATAGCAACACCGTGGTTACAGGTCAGCTCCCTATATCTGGTACAATGTGTAGAGTCTTAATTGATTCTGGAGCAACTCATTCCTATGTTTCCATGAATGTGATTGATAGACTGAATATGCCTTGTAAGATGTTTGCACATAACTTTAGTACATTGTTGCCATCGGGAGATATGATGTTGTCAAATAAGTGGTTACCGTCAACACCTGTAACAGTAGAAGGTAGAGAGTGCCCAGCAGATCTCATAGAACTGAGTATACTGGATTATGATGTCATACTCGGCATGGATTGGTTATCCAAGCATGGGGCTACGATAGACTGTCGAAAGAAGATCGTAGAGTTCAGGCCAAAGGAAGGAGAGGTTTTCTCCTTTAAAGGTGAAGTAGCAGGCCTTCAAACACCCATAATATCTGCACTGGAAGCGCGGAATATGATGCAACATGGATGTTCGGCATTCCTTGCCAGTGTAGTGGATAAGACCAAGGAGTCAGAACTAAAGCCAGAAAATGTTCACATTGTTTGTGAGTTCCCGGAGGTGTTTCCCGAGGAATTACCAGGACTACCCCCAGACAGAGAGATCGAGTTTGTAATCGAGCTTGCACCTGAAACTGCACCGATATCTAAGGCACCCTATCGAATGGCGCCAGTAGAGTTAAAGGAACTTAAGAACCAACTACAGGAGTTGTTGGACAAAGGGTTCATAAGACCTAGCCATTCGCCATGGGGAGCACCAGTCCTATTTGTGAAGAAGAAGGACGGGAGTATGAGGATGTGCATTGATTATCGAGAGCTCAATAAGGTCACCATTAAGAATAAGTATCCTTTGCCTAGGATAGACGACCTTTTTGATCAGCTACAAGGGGCTTCAGTGTTCTCGAAGATTGATCTACGGTCTGGGTACCATCAGTTGAAGGTGAAAGAGGGAGACATACTGAAAACGGCCTTCAGAACTCGCTATGGACACTACGAATTCTTAGTGATGTCCTTTGGACTCACCAACGCCCCAGCAGCCTTTATGGATATGATGAATAGGGTATTTAAGGATTTCTTGGACAAGTTCGTAGTAGTGTTCATTGATGATATCCTCATTTACTCAAAGACCAAGGAGGAGCACGAAGAGCACTTGAGATTGACTCTAAACAGATTGCGGGAACATCGGTTGTACGCCAAGTTCTCTAAATGCGAATTTTGGCTGGAACAGGTAACCTTCTTAGGGCACATAGTCTCCAAGGATGGGATTGCAGTAGACCCATCAAAGATCGAGGCCATTAGAGACTGGCCCCAGCCAAAGAATGCCTCAGAAGTTCGGAGTTTCTTAGGGTTGGCAGGTTATTATAGAAAGTTTGTTGAGGGTTTCTCGAAGATCGCTACCCCGTTGACCAACTTAACCCGGAAACATCAGAAGTTCGCATGGACAGAAAAATGTGAAGAGAGTTTTCAGACCATGAAGGATAAGTTGATTTCCGCGCCTATCCTTTGTGTTCCCACTGAGGGCGGAAAATTTGTGGTATACTGTGATGCGTCAAAGAATGGTTTGGGATGCCTATCCTTTGTGTTCCCACTGAGGGCTAATGATTTTCTCACAGGATGTGGCTCAGCCACTGTGAGCCATGGTCAGCTAGATAAACAAAGGAATCAACCTAAGAGAGTCGGAGTCAGTTGAGTAAACAAAGGGCTCAACCTAAGGGCGTTGACCCTGAGCACTTGTATATTGGTTGAGATATATTTCTGAATGTACATGTTTACTATTATCAGTATGATGCTTACAATTTAATGAATTTTTGAATGACTATTTTATGACTGATTGGATGTTATTACTGATTATGTATTTGCTGTTATGGTTTTCTTGCTGGGCCTTGTCTCACGGGTGCTACGTGGTGTAGGTAAAGGCAAAGGGAAGCTGGACCAACCATGAGTTGGAGAGCTCTGGGGGCGAGGTGTACATTGTCAGCTGCTCGTCCACCACGGCCGAGAGAAAACACAAGGACAGAGCCTAAATTTTGTATTTTTCCATTAGAGGGGCTACTAGTTGTATATAACTTTTGAGAAATGTAAATTTTTCTCTTAAACCCTGTTATGGGGATCCCCTGTACCAAACATCTATTTTAATGAAAATTAACGGTTTATGTTCAAAATATTTTAAACCTAACCTGGTTATTGACCTTAGGATCACATTAATGTTCAAACAACTTGATTAGCAAGTCTTGCACTATTTTAAAACACACATTGTAACGGTCTTTGTTATCCAGGGCGTTACAACTTAGTATCAGAGCGGTCCAAGTTCAAGGGTTCTTGAAGACTAGCTGGACATGTACACTCCCCGCTAAAGACAAGCTCGACTCATGGTTTGGTAATTGTATTTGTGATTATATGCTTAAATGTCTGAATGAAATATAAATGCTTTGTTGCATGATTAATAGGCAGCATGAGATATTGATAGGGCCTGGCCCTTGACTACTGTGTGACTATTATGAGGCGTGCTTATTAGCATTGTTGCTGCATGTGAATGAATATTTGAATGATTGTTTGCATCTTGATTGCTTGGGTTGATTGAGTTTTAATGGTGGACTATGGAAAGATTGTCAACCTGTCATCAGTACCAGACCGCCGAGTCGTTGATTCCAGATAAACTTGAATAGCTATGCGTCAAAGGCGATCTATACGACTAGCCGGCGTAGGATTTGAGGCTAGAGATGATGATCAAGGCTAGAACCCTCCACCAGTCCCTGAGAACTGGCAGCAGATACTTGCAGATATGCAAGCTCAGTTACAGAGTCAAGAAGAGCAGATCCGCCTTTTGAGATAGCAGGCTCCGTCAATGAGTGCTGCGCCTATTTTTCCACCTGCTGTGGCATCCGTTGTATAGTCACTTGAGGCTGGAAATAGGTGGGAGCC
The DNA here is from genome assembly GCF_963169125.1 of Humulus lupulus. Lineage (NCBI taxonomy): Eukaryota > Viridiplantae > Streptophyta > Magnoliopsida > Rosales > Cannabaceae > Humulus > Humulus lupulus. The sequence goes on along the minus strand of NC_084801.1, from coordinate 15,545,479 downwards.
ATTGTATGAGCGATTCAGGAGACAACATCCTCTAACCTTTAAGGGAGGACCAGATCAACTAAAGGCCAGACAGTGGATGAGTATGATCACTTCTATTCTGGATTTTATGAGGGTGGAAGGCAATGACAGGGTGGCCTGTGCCACCTATATGCTTAGAGAATTCTCGTATTTGATGGGAGGTGGCATCACAGACCAGGGATGTTTCCAATCTGAGTTGGGATAGGTTCAGAGATTTGTTTAGCCAGAAATACTACAACGTTGTCGTCAGGGCAGCAAAGGTGAATGACTTTGTGGGTTTGGTGTAGGGCAACATGACAGTTGCTGAGTATGCCCTGAAGTTTGACAGGCTTGTGAAGTTTGCACCAAATTTAGTGCCTACAGATGCAGCAAGATAGGACAGTATCATTCGAGGGCTTAATGCTATGATAGCCCGCCCGAGATGTGAGAATCACAATAGTACCTGGGGGTACGACTTATGCCTGGGTTGTTGAGAATCTTACTACTGAAGAGGCAGAGAATAAGATTTGGAGGGAGAATGCTGTGAGACAGGAGGTTCGTAGGGCACTGCCTCCATATACATGGTCTGGTAGGGGCGGAGGCCCCAATGATTTGAAGAGGAAGACCCCTGACACTGTGATCACCACTGGTCCTGATAGGAGGGGTCAGGGTGCTCAGAGAGGCTACAAGAGAGGTGGTGAGCATGGAGAAGTTACCCAGAGTGTATGAGGTGCAGAAGGTGCAATCCAGGCGAATGTCGGGCAAAGGCCTACTATGTGTGCGGGGTGGTGGGACACCTCAAGAAATACTGCCCAACAGCGAAGAAAGAGGAATCAGGGAAGGTGGACAACTTGACTCCAGCTCGAGTGTTCACCTTGACGCAGGCAGAGGCTGAGGCTAGTCCCTCGGTAGTACAGGTCAGGTTTCTAGCACTGGCTCTTCTTATATTATATTGATTGACTCTTGTGCTACACATTCATTTGTTTATAGTAAAGTGATTGATAGATTACGTAGACCTAGTGAGTATTATACTGTGGGGTTTGGGACTATACTACCTACAGGAGAACTAGTAGTTTCTAGAAGGTTTATTAGAGCTCTCCCTCTGATGGTAGATAGTAGGGAACTATCAGTTGATTTGATCGAGTTGGGTATGGATGACTTTGATATGATTTTAGGGATGGAATGGCTAGTCTGATATGGGGCTACCATTGATTGTAGGAAGAAGATGGTGAATTTTGAGCCTGAGGGAGAGGATCCCTTTATTTTTGTGGGTGCTGTGCATGGACCCCGCATACCCAGGACATCAACATTGAGGGCTAGGAACCTGTTGCAGGGAGGTTGTATAGGTTTTCTAGCCAGTGTGTTCGATACCACCAAGGTTATGCCAGCAGGGCCGGGAGAGACCAGTTGGTACACGAGTTCTTGGATGTGTTTCCTAAGGATTTACCAGGATTGCTGCTGCATAGGGAGATTCAGTTCTTCATTGAGTTAGTGCCTGGAACAAAGCCAGTGTCAAGGGCACCATATAAGATGGCTCCGGCAGAATTGAAAGAGATTTTTTGATTTAGGGTTTATCAAGCCTAGCTTTTTGCCATGCGTTGCCCCGGTTTTGTTTGTGAAGAAGAAGGATGGGACTCTGAGAATGTGTATAGACTACAGGGGGTTGAACAAGTTGACCAATAAGAATAAATACCCCTTACCAAGGATTGATGACTTGTTCGATCAGCTGTAGGGAAAGATGATATTCTCGAAGATTGATCTTCGATCTGGTTATCACCAGCTGAGGATCAAGGACGAGGATATATTGAAGACAACCTTCTGTACGAGTTATGGGCATTATGAGTTCATGGTCATGTCGTTTGGTTTGACCAATGCCCCGGTAGCATTCATGGACTTGATGAACAAGATGTTCAAGGACTTCTTGGATCAATTTGCGATTGTCTTCATCGACAACATCTTAGTTTACTCCAGTTCAAAGATAGAGCATGAACAACATCTCCAACATTTCTTATAGAGATTGAGGGAGCATCTGTTGTATGCTAAGTTTAAGAAGTTTGAGTTCTAGCTACCAGAAGTGACATTCCTTGGACACATTGTTCGTGAAGATGGGATCAAGGTGGATCCAACTAAGGTGGAGGCAGTGAGAGATTGGCCGAGGCCAGGGAACACCTCAGAGGTTAGGAGCTTCCTTGGATTAGTAGGTTATTACAGACAGTTTGTGGAAGGGTTCTCAAAGATTGTTGCACCGATGATAGAATTGACACGGAAGAATTTGAAGTTCGTTTGGTCAGACAAATGTGAGGACAACTTCCAGGAATTGAAGCGACAACTGATTAATGCTCCGGTGTTGAGTCTTCCTTCGAAGGGAGGGACGTTTGTAGTATACTGTGATGCATCGAGGTTGAGATTTGGATGTGTGTTAATGCAGAATCAGAAGATTATTGCTTATGCATCACGATAGATGAAGGAGTATGAGAATCGGTACCCTATCCATGATCTAGAATTGGCAGCGGTGGTATTTGCACTGAAAGTTTAGCGACAATACTTGTATGGGGAGAAGCGCGAGATATACACCGATCATAAGAGCTTGAAGTATTTCTTCACCCAGAAGGACCTGACTATGAGCCAGAGACTTTGGCTAGAGTTGGTAAAGGACTATGATTGTGATATCCTTTACCACCCAGGGAAAGCCAATGTGGTGGCAGATGCGTTGAGCCTGAGGGTGATGGACCCAAACTGGGTACGTTTTAAATATGTAAATCATAATCGCACGAATCGTTCATGTAGAATAGTGATCTTGTAAGCAAGGATGTCGAACCCAAAGAAGTTGTCTAACATCAAAAAGAAAACTATTTTAAACCAAAATTAATAAATTCTAACCTAGCTCCAAAGATTGATGAGATTTAATGTCATGAACATGAAACAAAAGATTTAAAATGAAGTTATTTAAGAGAATAAAAATAAACCAATTATAATTTGAAAATAAGTTGTAAAAGAAAGATTATTAAGATACTAGAATCCTCAAAATGTAAGTTTAATAATACTTATTAGTTTATTGATTCCCAAGTTTTAATGATAGTTAAAATAAGTCTAACTATCATTTTCCAAATAGATTTATAATTTTACGCATAAATTATTTCTAAAAAGATAGGATTTTTCTTCACTTTTTTTTTAAAAAAAAAGTATAATGTCAAAGTATTTAATGTGAATCAATGTAATGAAACTACAAAAAAAAAATCAAATAACATTATTTATAAGGCAAAACATAATATTTTTGATCTAAGCATTGGATGTGTACAATTTAATGACACATCTTACACAAAGAATATTATGTTTTGCAAAATGAAGAACACAGTACAATATTATCTAACAATCCAAAATATGAGATATTAAAGATGAAAGACATTTACGAAGAAGAAAAATCCATAAACTTTGTTGCATTACAAGGGAAATTAACATACAACATAAATATTATCTAGTTATAAGTTTCTTCATCATGATCTTAATAATCTTATGAAAAAGATTAGAAGTACAAAACTAGAATAGAAATTACAAAATAAATAAAATACATACTTGAAAATGCTCTTGAAAAACACTAAAATGGAAGAGAGAATGGTAGAGAGAAATGGTAGAAACGATGATGGTTACACAAAAATTAAGCACCCTAAAATGGTCTTGAAATTGCATATTTATAGCCAAAATGAGAGTATTAAAATAATCAACTTAAATTAATTTAATTGATTAGATTAATTAAATAAAGTAAATAATGCATATAGAGGTCAATTCTAGGGTGATGGTCATTTTGGGGTAAAACTTGTAGAAAAGTTGGGTAAAAAATTGGCCCTTTTGGACAAAGGGACAAGGGGACAATTGGTGGGCTCGAGGAGGCAAGGCAGCTGGTGGCTGCTGGTATTGGTTAGGCTCGGGCTGGGCTTCTGGTGGCTGGAAGCTGGACCGAGGGTGCAACTAGGTTGGCTGAAGGCTGGAGGGGTAGGCGGGCTTGTGGGCCTGGTGCCAGGTGCGGGCCCAGGTGGCTAGGGCAAGAGGCCAGGCGGGCTGGGGAGTAGTAGATGCAGGTGGCGTGATGGGTCGGGCTGGGTGGGCCCATGGTGGCTGGGAGAAGGGCTGGCTGAAGAGGGAAATTGCTGGAGCTTGGGCCTCCTTTTTGCTCTTTCTTTTCTCTCAAAAATGCTATTTTTGTTCACTTTTTTTTTACTTCTTTCCTTTTCTTTCAAATAATGCAACATGCTTCCTACAAAATAATCATAAACTAAATTAAAATTAAATATTTTCACTAATAAAATATACCATATATTCCATGAAAATATTAATTAAAATTAATTTTTTTTTATCAAGTATGAAATGAGCTTCATTAATCAACCAACAAATACAACTAAACAAGGCAATAATCCCATCAATTTTGTGCAAACAGAGACGGAAAAAAAAACCCACCCAATCTAATTACATTGTAATCTTGTCTATAAATCTCTGTTCCTGTAAAGTTAATTTGCTATTTTTTACAATGAATAACCTGTACTGAATTATAGTCATAATCTCAGTGGCTAGACAATCAGTAGTCCAAGTAACCCCATCATATATAGATCTGTTTTGGTTCCTCCAAAGGCTATAGTAACAGCAGCCAAAATCATGTTAATGATGGAAAAAATGATTCTTGGTCTTCAGCTAGTAAGCCAAACCGTCCAACCAGCAAACTCATTAGGCCAAGCTTTAAATCCCATCCAAGCAAAGATTAAATCAGTAGCCTTTTTGGAAAGACAACACTCAAAGAACAGATGAGAGTGACTCTCAGTAGAGAAACCACACACAGGACATAAAAGAGAATCAAGTGGCACACAGAACCTGAGCATGTTATCTCGAGTAAGAAGCTGAGAGTTTACCACTTGCCAAAGCAAAAACCTATGCTTAAGGATAGACAGCCTACACCAAATAGCATGATGATAGCGCACCTGTTGTTGGCAAAGAGTACTAATATAGAGTTTAGAGGCTTGAAACTTCCCTGTTGCACCAGCCACTTTCACCTCATCAAGACTGAATTTTCCCCTCAAATGACATTAATTCCTCCAATACCAGCTCGTATCAGGTGGCAGCTTGTAAGTCCAGAAATTGGAGTCTTTCAAATAGATAAAATTAATCCATTTAACCCAAATCACATCATGCTTCTCAGAAATGGCCCAAAAATACTTAGCTAAGATGGCTCGGTTCCAAACTGAACCATTTATGAACCTGAGACCTCCATAAGCCTCAGGGAGATAGACCTTCATCCAAGAAGCAATGTGAATCTTGCTTCTATTACCATTAAATCCTAGAGAAAGCCATGACAAAGTTTTTCAACTTCCTTAATAATACTTTGGGGAAGCACAAAAATGCTCATCCAGTAATTTCGCAGTCCAAATAAAACTGAATGTATAAGTTGGATACGGCCAGCAAAGGACAAATGCCGACTAGCCCAAGTATGTAACCGCATTTTGATTTTTTGGATAATAATATCACAATCTTCATGCTTCCATTTAGTTGGTCTCATAGAAACACTGGGATATTTAAGAGGAAATGTCCCTTCCGTAAGTTGAATCTCAGCAGCTATTATCTGTCTATTTACTGCAGAAACTCCCCCAAAGAAGATGTGAGATTTGATGGTATTAATATGGAGCCCCGTACCAGAACTAAACTCCTCTAGAGCTACTTTGAGCACTCGAACAGCAGAAAGAGACCCTTTACAAAATAAAATCAGTTCATCTGCAAAGCATAAACTAAGAAGTTTGAGACTTACACATAGGGTGAAACCTGAATGTAGAATCTTGAGCTGCCAATTGAAGACTCCAAGTAAGATATTCCATGATTAGAACAAAAAAAGTGGTGACATAGGATCCCCTTGACGCAGCCCCTTCTCACCCTTGAAACTGCCTTGAACTCTTCCATTCATAAGCAAGGAATAAGATGTGTTTTTTAAGCATGTCATAATCCAACCTATAAATCTCATAGGAAAACACAAAGACTTTAGGAGATCTTCAAGAAACCACCAGTCGACTGTGTCATACGCTTTACTTAAGTCAATTTTAATGGCACATCTAGGCGAGGTAGATGTTCTCTCATAATTCTTGATGAGATCTTGGAATATCAAGACATTATGAGCAATTGATCTACCTTGAACAAAAGCACCCTGATTCAGTTGGACCAGATCAGGAAGGACCATGGCCAAACGGGAACATAACAGCTTTGAAATACACTTGTAAATGGTAGAACATCACGCAATTGGCCTGTAGTCCATAGCCCGAGAAGGATTATCAGATTTAGGGACCAAGGAAAGAGTAGTATTATGAAGCTCATCAGGAAAAATTCCTGTCTCAAAGAAATGTCCAACTGCTCTACATATTTCACCACCAATATCCAGCCATAAAGCCTTGAAAAAAGTAGAGCCAAACCCATCAGGGCATGGGGATTTAATGATGGGAATGCTAAAAAATGCATCTCGAATTTCCTTGTGAGAGAAAGGTTTCAAAAGATTAAGTTTCTGGTCAATCAAAAGTTTGGTTCCCAGTTCCACACATTGCATATTTATCTTCTTAGTAGCTGAACTAGGACTACCCATAAAGCTTCTAAAGTGATCCAGAAAATGAGAAACCACATCAGGAAAGTTATCAATCAATCTACCTTATTCGGTTATGTAGGTAGCAATTCTATTATTTTCCTTACGCTTTTTTAAGCATGCATGAAAATAAGAGGTATTCATATCACCCTTCCTTAACCAAGTAATTTTGCTTCTTTGAGCCAAGAAGCTATGGTACATTTGCTCCTGAGTAGTGAAAGCTTCAGCAGCAGCCTTGGCTTTCTCTTGAAAATTTAATTTACATAACATTTAATTTCAATAAAATCACATTTTTAACTTTTAATCTAACAACATTAATTTCAAATAATTACACTACAACATATTATAATAAAATATCTATAAAAACACATAAAAATCTATAAAATTACAATAAGACTAATAAATTCAAAATTACTTAAAAACTTAATAAGTTACTTAAAAACACAAAGACTAAGAAACAATTAACATAAAAAGTGGTAAAATAACTCTATTTTGTAGGAGTTATCACACCCCCAAACTTAAAGATTTGCTAGTCCTAAAGCAAGAGAAAAGTTAAAACACACAATTTTTTATTGGTGATATAAAAATGATTTTCTCAAAAATTGCACAATGAAAATAATTCTAAGAAATTATTATGAATAAAAGTTTAGCTTATGTAATTAATAACTTGTCAATTTCTCTTTTAAAAAGGGGTTTTCAAAAAAATTATTTTTCACTTAAACTTATAGGAAATAAAAGTGTTGTTGTTATGAAAAATGTAATTTTCGTTACAAGCAAAATTGACCCAATAATTAAAGACAAAACTTAAAAAATATTCATATGTTTAAGAGAATTAAACTCAACTCAATCAAGATTTTTATCATTGAAAATGAAAAATATCACCAAATTTTTTTATATATATATATTTTTAAACAAAACACAATAAAACTGTATTTTTTTTAAACAAAACAACATATATATGTTTTTTCAAGACAACACAAAAAAAATAATAAAGTTTTTTTTTCAAACAAACCACACAAAATACAATAAAACAAAAATTAATACAAACATAAACAATAAAAACAGCACAAAACATAAATACAATAAAACATATTCTCCTAATGATAATAACCATATAAACTCGATACCCCCAAACTTAATTTAAACATTGTCCTCAATGTGTTAAAACACAATTATAATTTGAAAAGTAAAAGATGTTAGAATTTAGAATAGTCAAACCTCGATACGGTGCATCACTACGAGAGTAAAAGATACAATAAACAAAAATTAAATCACACATAAAACAAAAAAAAAACAAATAAAGCACAAGTTATCAAGATCAATAGGAATCAAAGAGCTTGGTAAACAAGGTCTTCAAGGAGGATCTCATCCACTTCATCGGTTTTTAATTCTAAAAATGTTTTTAATTTTTGTCCATTAACTTTAAAAATATCACCATTGTTAGAATTTTCAATTTCGATAGCTCCATGTGGAAAATCAACACGAACAATGTAAGGACTGGACCACCTAGAGCGTAACTTTCCCGGGAATAAATGCAAACGAGAGTTGTATAAAAGGACTTTTTGACCTACAGAAAAATCTTTTCTCAAAATATTTTTGTCATGGTAAAATTTCATACGATCCTTTTATTTTTTTGAATAGTCATATGCATCATTCCCAATTTCGTCTAGCTCATTCAATTGAAGTTTTCTTTTCTCACATGCCTTGTTTAAAGAAAAGTTTAACTGCTTAATTGCCCAAAATGCTCTATGTTCTAACTCAACAAGTAAGTGGCACGCCTTCCCATACACAAGTCTGTAGGGTGACATGCCAATGGGCATTTTGTATGTGGTACGAAACACCCATAATGCATCAGTGAGTCTTAAGGACCAATCTTTCCTAGTTGGATTCACAGTTTTTTCTAAAATGTGCTTAACTTCCCTATTAGACACTTCAACTTGACCACTAGTTTATGGGTGATATGGTGTTGAGACTTTATGTGTAATGCCATATTGTTTCATCAAATGTTCAAATGGATTATTAAAAAAGTGTGTACCGTTATCACTAATGATAGCACGTGGTGAACCAAAACGGGCAAATATATTTTCTTTCAAAAATCAAAGCACAACTTTGTGTTCATTAGTGTGGCATGCAATAGCTTCATCCCATTTAGACACATAATCAACTCCAACCATAATATAAAGATTACCAAAAGAGTTAGGAAATGGTCCCATAAAATCAATGCCCCAAACATCAAATATGCCAATTAAAAGAATAGGATTCAAAGGCATCATGTTTCGTCTAGTTAAACTTCCTAACTTTTGGCAACGTTCACAAGCTTTACAATACACATATGTATCACGAAAGATAGTAGGCCAATAAAAACCACATTGTAAAACTTTAGAAGCTATTTTCTTACCACTAAAATGTCCTCCACATGCATGATCATGACAAGAAGATATAATTTTAGATTAGTCACAATTTGGAATGCATCTTCTAATTATTTGATCAGGGCAGTATTTAAACAAGTAAGGATCATTCCAAATAAAAATTTCACCTCAGAATAAAATTTAGATTTATCATGCTTAGACCAATGAGATGGTATTTCTTTAGTGACCAAATAATTCACAATATCAGCATACCAAGGCAAAGAAGAAACATGCATCAATTGTTCATCATGAAAAGTTTAAGTGATAGTAGTGGAATCATGTATAGTTTCAACAACTAGTCTAAATAAATGATCAGCAACAACATTTTCAGACCCCTTTTTATCACGTATTTCTAAATTGAATTCTTGTCAAAGCAAGATCCAATGGATCAAACGTGACTTAGCATCTTTTTTTTATAAGAGATATTTTAATGCAGCATGATCAGAATAAATAATAATTTTAGATCATAACAAATCAGATCTAAATTTCTCCAATGCAAAAAAAAACTACAAGCAATTCTTTCTCGGTTGTAGAATAATTTAATTAAGTATCATTTAAAGTTTTGCTAACATAGTAAATTACATGAGGTATTTTTTCAAGTCTTTGTCCTAAGACAGCACCTATAACATAATCAGAAGCATCACATATTATTTCAAATGTATTTTCCAATCAGGAGGTCGAATAATGGGTGCAGTAGTCAAAAGATTTTTCAGTTTATCAAAGGCAACATGACAATCATTATCAAAGACAAAAGTATTTTCTTTTCCAAGTAAATGGCATAAAGGCTGAGAAATTTTGCTAAAGTCTTTCATAAATCTTCTATAGAAACTGGCATGGCCTAAGGATGATCTAATATCTTTCGCAGTTTTAGGTTGGGGGAGTTTTGAAATAAGATTAACATTGACTTTATCAACTTCTATTCCCTCAGATGAGATTACATGACCTAAAACAATTCATTTTTTAACCATAAAATGACATTTTTTCCAATTAAGCACAAGGTTTTTCTCTTTGCAACGAATAAAACAAGTGAAAGATGGTGCAAACATTTGTCAAAGGAAGAACCAAATGTAGAAAAGTCATCCATTAACACTTCAAGAAATCTTTCAACCATGTCAGAGAAAATTGAAATCATACACCTTTGAAAAGTTGCAGGTGCATTGCCTAATCCAAAAGGCATGCGACGATAGGCAAAAGTCCCGAAAGGGCATGTAAATGTAGTCTTTTCTTGATCTTCTGGGGCAATGGGGATTTTGTTGTATCTCGAATACCGATCAAGAAAGCAATAATATGCATGGCCAGCTAAACGTTCAAGCATTTGATCAATAAAGGGTAATAGAAAATGGTCTTTTCTAGTAACATTATTCAGCTTTCTGTAGTCTATGCACACTCTCCACCCCGTTTGTACTATAGTAGGGATTAATTCATTTTTCTCGTTTTCAAAAAATGTGATCCCAGACTTCCTAGGCACATCTTGAACTGGACTAACCCATTAACTATCAGAAATAGAGTAAATGATACCTACGTCTAATAATTTTATGACCTCTTCTCTAACTACTTCTTTCATATTTGGATTTAGCCTTCTTTGATATATTCGAGAGGTTTTAGCATTCTCTACTAGATGGATTCTATGCATACATTTGGATGGGCTAATTCCTTTAATGTCTCCAATGGTCCAACCTATGGCTTCTTTATGCTTTCTAAGGACATCTAACAATTTATCTTCTTGTTCTTTATCTAAGGTGAATGCTATGATAACAGGTAAGGTTTCAGACTCTCCTAGAAAAGCATATTTTAAATTTTCTGGCAATGGTTTAAGGTCTAACTTTGGAGACTCAGAAATTGATTGAACGTGATCTAAGGGTGAAAAAGGTTCAACTTTGGTTTCATTTAAGGGTATAGACTTTAGCAATGAATTCACATCATCATTAGAATCGTCAACATGCAAGTTCATACCAAAGTATTTTTTACAAAAGTCAAGTAAGTCATTTCCATCATCTTCACATATACTATCTATCATGTTAACTTCATGCACTTCCTCACACTCAATAGATTTAGCAACATTAAAAACATTTAATTCAACAGTCATATTTCCAAAAGATAATTTCAAAATACCATTACGACAATTAATGATTGCATTAGATGTAGCTAAGAATAGTCTACCTAAAATGATAGGAATTTGAGCATGCACATTTTCCATAGGTTGAGTATCAAGAACAATGAAGTCAACAGGAATGTAAAATTTATCAACTTTGATTAAAACATCCTCTATAATGCCTCTAGGAAATTTCACGGAACGATCGGCTAATTGAAGAGTTATAGATGTAGGTTTTAGTTCACCAAGACCAAGTTTCTTATAGACAGAATGAGGCAATAAATTCACACTAGCACCCAAATCAAGAGCCTTGTTAATAAAATGATCACCAATAATGCATGAAATTGTGGGACACCTACGATCTTTATATTTAACAAGACTCTTATATTGAATAATGGAACTAGCTTGTTCAGTTAAAAATGTCTTTTTAGGAACATTAGTGTTTCTTTTTACAATACAAAGATCCTTAAAAAATTTAGAGTTGGCAGGGATTTGTTTAATGGCATCTAAGAAGGGGATATTGATACTAACTTGTTTAAAAACTTCTAAGATGTCATTATATTGGCCGCCTTTTTTAATTGGAAGTAATCTTTGTGGGAATGGGGCTTTTGGAATGAAAGGATGGATTAAAGTTTCCTTGTTTGAAGAGTCATTGACATTAGAACTAGAAGGCTGACTCTTTTGTTTTTCTTTTTCAACCTCGGGTATGTAATCGGGTTTGACAATGATCTTTCCGGACCTAAGAGTTAAAATTGATTTGACTTATCTATTATGACTAGACTTTCCTATCTCATATTGACCTTTTGGATATGGGATAGGTTGACTAGGGAATGTTCCTTTTTCTCTATCACCTAAAGTAGTAGCGAGTTGTCCTACTTGTGTCTCGAGTTTGGTAATTGATTGAGACTGATTTTGTAGGATTTGTGGAGTGGATTGCATAAATTGTTGTAAAGTATCTTCTAAGGAAGGTTTCCTGTAATGCCCCGACTAATTCTAGACCTCTGAACATTAAAAACTACTAGACATAGCTACTATTTTGGAACACATACATAACGAATAACATAACTTTATTTAAAAACCCCAATTAGTATATGAAGTACAAAATAAGGTGTGTGATCCCATTGTTTACATAAAACATAAACTTTAAATTGTTTAAAATACTAAGTGCGGAAATACATGAAAACATAAATTAAAAGACGTCATCCTCGATCTTCCAGCAGTCCATTCAATCTATCCATCCTCAATACACATGCCAAGCTGCCACAAATCCGACCCGCCTTCTAAGTTCATTTTCTTGCACCATCTAAAGAGAAAGGAATGAGCCTAATGCCCAACAAGGAAAATATACTAAAATCCTATATGTCATATATCATAAACATAATACTATATCATAAAGCATATACTATAAAACATATGACGTAAAAATCGTATTTCATATAGGACTACAATATTAATGGCCATTAAATCATTAACGGGGTATGTGATAAAACCATCTAGGTCCTCAGTCTACTAATCGAGGTAGGTTAGATCACAACTATAGTATATGATAACCCATCTAGGTTCTATGTCTACTAATCGAGGTAGGGTAAATCATAACTCTAAACCACGATATTGATAAAAATTCTTGGGGCTTGCTATCTAAGCAAATCATATGCCCAAGAGACTACAAAACATATATCATATCATAGCATAAAATATATCATAACATAAACATATAAACACATATAGTCTAACCTATTTTCCTTACCAAAAACTAGGATATGGAGACAAGAATGGGATTTGGAATACTCCTAAAATCAAAGTAAACCATGAGTTTCTAAAGAAAAAATAGATGAAAAAGAGAACTAAACCATCAAAGTGAAAACTTACCGAAAACCTTAAGTTACAAAGAACTTAAACACCTAACCAAGAATCATAACAAAGAGTTAGGATATGAATGAAAACAAAATAAAACTAAAGAACCATGAAGAACTGAACTTAAGGATAGGAATACCTTGGATGAACTATGAGTTTGATCTACTCCTTGATACCGAAATAACATTATATCTTACTTCCCAAGTGTTTAGAAAAGCTTAGATTGGAAAAGCTTTTAACCCAAAACTCAAGTGTTGATCTCTATAGTAACCTTAGCAGCTTGGAGGCTCTAAACAATTCTTGAATGATGAGTGAAATGGCTGAGTACTAGGTCCTATTTATAAAGTTCAAGGAGTGAAACTAAGCCCTTTTAAAATGAATAAATAAATGAATATAAAATGAAAAAGATTTGAATTTTCGTTCAACAGATGCCTAGATCTAGGTCAAAACTGTTCAAGAGCAAGTCCAAGTGGGTAAGGGCTGTTTTTACATTTAAATCCTCAAGTTTCAAAAAAATGTCTCCCAGAGGCACTATATCGCCTACCACGGACGATATATTGCCTGGACCTTTGCCCCGAGCCTTTGTGCTTTCATTCGTGCGAAGTCGATGTGTTTTTCGTATCTCCCGTAGGCGATATATCGGCCCCTATAGCTGTGATATATCGACATACGTTGATATATCAAACACGTATTTGCACTTTTTCAACATATTTTAAATTGATTAAACAACTTTGACTGAGTAAAACATGATCCTAACAGCTGTTGGAAGGATCTAGAGCTTCTAGATCTTTCTTTTAATTAAACTATTCATCAAAAATACTTAAATCCTTAATAAGCATGCTTGTGATAAGTGTCTCGCTCTTATTAATTCTATCTAAACCTTAGGTTATAATAAACAATATTTCTAGGAGCAGCAATATTAATCAACCCTTTTGTTATAATTAATATTTCTAAACTATAGGATAAACTTATAAAATATAACTATTGCTAAGAGTTTCCAACTAAGTCCCGGCTTGAACCAAAATCCACGGAAACTAACATACTACAAGCTACTACTACTAGCTACTACTACTACTACTACTACTATCTAGCTAAGTAAAGTTGGTCCCATGTAGTTATAGACCCCGTGGGAAGGGAATTTAACCAAGCTTTTGATTTGTCTTTTAATGAAAAAGGGAATAGTTTTAGCTTAACTGACTCATTAGAAAAATTTTCAAATTTAAATGTTGAGCAAATTTCTAAGAAATATTTGACATGCATGTAAGGATCCTCTCTATCTAACCCATAAAAAGATGGCATCAATTGAATGAGTGATGGTTTAAGCTCAAAATAGGTAGCAGAACTGGTAGAAAAAACAATACATGAAGGAGCATTAGATGAAATAGGTGCAAAATATTCAAGCAAAGTTTTTTCAGGCACAACATTTTCATCAACATGATTTCTATTAATATTAGCAATTGGTTCCATGATGCTCAGATTTTTACTAACACTTTCAATTTCAAACAAAGATAAGCGTCTTTTTACTAATAGATTTTTAGAGTTACGTTCTCAATGATGCATACAATTTTCACAAACAAGGCAATAAAGATGATCTCTAACAAACAATTTTCTGATGTGGACGATCAGTTAAAACTGCAACCATAGAGCATACTTAGAATTTTTAGAGATTTGACAACAATATAATTTTTATGGTTTACTTGTCCCTAGGCCTATTTGATTCCACTTACTCGCACACTACTAACAACTCCCCAAGGTTATTTGGTAGAGGCGGATTGGGAATTTTGTTCAAATTTCCTTTAAGCAAAAATTGCTTATGGTGAAAGGACAAGATTTAGATATTTTTTTTTTCAAGTATTTTTCACAATTACACAATAATATGATAAAAGACAAAGAAAAATAAGGTAAAATTAAATAAGACTATAAAAAATTAGGCAAGAGTAGGGAGGCATAGCATGCCATCAACCATAACAAAAATAAGGTAAAAATTAGGAGGCACAAGTGCCATCAATTAAAACATAAGATAAAAGACTAGGAGTCAAAATTGCCATCAACTAGCTAGGAGGCGAAATTACCATAAACTACTAAATTGCATAAAAATATAACAACAAGATAAATAAAGAAAGTTACAACAAAGGTTAGGAGACACAAGTGTCGTCAACTAATTAATAAATACAAGGAATAAAAACTACAACAAAATTAGGAGACACAAGTGCCATCAACTATAACAATTGAAAAGATAGATTGATAGAATGCACAAGTGCCGTCAACTAAAAAAAACTACAAATATAAATATATAAGTTTTTTTTAATGGGTGGTAGAACCGTCCCAAATTTTCCTTTTATCTTTTTTTTTTTAAAGTTTTTTACATAATTGTATATTTTTTATATTTTTGTATATATATATTTTTTTTAAGTGCAAAACTTTAAATAACTAGTAGAAGAATTCAATAACCTTGAGAAAAAGTTCGTTTCTTTTCTTACAACTCCCCGACAACGGCGCCAAAAACTTGATGGACCCAAAATGGGTACGTTTTAAATATGATCGTAAGCGCACGAATCGTTCATATATAATAGTGATTGTGTAACCAAGGATGTTGAACCCAAAGGAGTTGTCTAAACTAAAAAAGAAAACTATTTTAAACCAAAATTAATAAATTCTAACTTAGCTCCAAAGATTGATGAGATTTAATGTCATGAACATGAAATAAAAGATCTAAAATAAAGCTATTTAAGAGAATAAAAATAAATCAATTATGCTTTGAAAATAAGTTGTAAAAGAAAGATTATTAAGATACTAGAATCCACAAAATGTAAGTATAATAATACTTATTAGTATATTGATTCCCAAGTTTTAGTGATAGTTAAGTCAAACTATCATTTTCCAAATGGATTTATAATTTTAAGCACAAATTATTTCTAAAAAGATAGGATTTTTCTTTACTTTAAAAAAAGTATAATTTCAAAGTATTTAATGTGAATCAAACTAATGAAATAAAAAAAAATCAAATAACATTAATTATAAGGCAAAACATAATATTTTTGTTCTAAACATTGGATGTGTACAATTTAATGACACATCTTACACAAAGAATATTATGTTTTGCAAAATGAAGAACAAAGTGCAATATTATCTAACAATTCAAAATATGAG
Source organism: Humulus lupulus (assembly GCF_963169125.1). NCBI lineage: Eukaryota > Viridiplantae > Streptophyta > Magnoliopsida > Rosales > Cannabaceae > Humulus > Humulus lupulus. Next base: position 15,529,374 of record NC_084801.1, on the reverse strand, counting down.
ATATTAAAGATGAAAGACACATGTGAAGAAGAAAAATCCATAAACTTTGTTGCATTACAAGGGAAATTAACATACAACATAAATATTATCTAGTTACAAGTTGCTTCATCATGATCTTAATAATCTTATGAAAAAGATTAGAAGCGCATAACTAGAATAGAAATTACAAAATAAATAAAATACATACTTTAAAATGCTCTTGAAAAACACTAAAATGGAAGACAGATTGGTAGAGAAAAATGATAGAAAAGATGATGGTTACCCAAAAATTAGGCATCCTAAAATGGTCTTGAAATTACATATTTATAGCCAAAATGCAAGTATTAAAATAATAAACTTAAATTAATTAGATTAATTAAATAAAGTAAAAATGGCATATAGAGGTAAATTCTAGGGGTGATGATGATTTTGGGGTAAAACTTGTTGAAAAGTTGGGTAAAAAATTGGCATTTTTGGACAAAGGGACAAGGGGACAATTGGTGGGCTCAAGGAGAAGTCAAGGCAGTTGGTGGCTGCTGGTATTGGTTGGGCTTGGGCTGGGCTTCTAGTGGCTGGAAGCTGGGCTAAGGGTGCAGCTAGGCTGGCTGAAGCCTGGAGGGGCAGGCAGGCTTGTGGGCCTGGTGCCAAGCGCGGGCCCAAGTTGGTGGGGCAAAAGGCCAGGGGGAGCAGCAACTGTAGGTGGCGTGATGGGCCGAGCTGGGCAGGCCCACGGTGGTTGGGAGAAGGGCTGGCTGAAGAGGGAATGTAATGCCCCGGATTCCCTATTATGGTTAATGGCTGGGTTAGTAGGCCGGGAGGGCCATAATTGCTTAATTATGCCATTGAATGTGTTTATGCATGTTTATGAGAATTATATTATAATATAATGTTAATTGTATGCATGTCGATGATATGTGTTGAGACCACATTATGATGTGGGTTTGTTCGAGATATTCGACTTGAGACGATCGTAGGTTATTGATTAGCGGTTTAGTCACAACAGGTGTAAGTGTCGGGACTTGGGTTGAGGCTCGAGGTGATTTTGATGATTAGAGCGTTACCGGGAGATAAAGGGTAACGGGATGTGAATTATTGGTAGTTGAGAACATTGAGAATAGCGGGAATTGGAGAGCGTTAATTATGATTAACGAGTTAGGAGGAAAGTACCAAATATGCCCTTGGGAGCCTTTAGAAACTATTAATTGACCTAGGGGTAAAATGGACATTTCACCCCTAGGATAGATATAACTCTTGATGGTTGAAGAAAGTAGTGGAAAAACAGAGTATGCAAGAGGAGTTCTCCCGTACCTTCTTTTCTTCATTTTTCTTTGTGGTTTTTGAACCAATTTTGAGGATTCAAGCTTAGGAAGCAAGCCTTGGGAGTTTAAGAGTGTGTTCCACAATTGAAGACCACCATAAGCCGAGCTTTGGGTAAGTTTCTAACCATGGTTTTCTCTGGTTTGCCCTGTTTTGGTTTTCTTTTGCAACTGAGATTTCTAGGGTGAATTCATGGTTTTGTTGGGAGTTTTGGCTAGGGTTCCCATGCTTGTGATGTTTGGGGTGTGTTAGGATGGTTTTTGGGTTTATTTGGCATCAAGAATAGGCTTTGGAAGCTTGGAAATCAAGTTGGAATCGAAGGAGTTGAAGAAGGTCGATTCAGGGGAGTTTGGCCCTGGAGGTAGCGCTACAGCGCCCACCCTAGGGCGCTATAGCGCTCCTCAGGAGGCTTTCTGGCACTTGGGCGGTTCTGAGTATAGCGCTGTGGCACTAGGGGTTGAGCGCTGTAGCGCTACCCTGTTCCTTCCAAAACCCGTTTTGAGTGTTTTTAAGGGTTTTTGACTTGGGGTTTCAATCCTTAAGGCCCGGGATCGAATCTACTCACCGTGTGGGCATGTTTCGAGGTCCCGAGGGTGGTGCTTAGGTTAAGACCCTATTATTGTGGATTCTCATTAATGGAGGTTATAATTGGTTGTGATTAGGTAACCGCTAAGGAACTAAAAGATCGATCGTTCTCAGGAGTCGTCTTTATCGTACTTCTCGCTCGAACCTGAGGTAAGAAAACAGTGTATGGATATAGTTGCACCCTGTACAGGTATATGACATGCATGGTTTGATATTGAGGCATGTTGGTTGATATATGTGAACGTGGATTGCATATTAAATGCTAATGAATGCTGATTACCTGTTTAAGACACTGACTAGTCAGGGACCGACTCTAAAGTCGATGAACACGCATTGAATGGCCCTATGGCATTAATGCAGGACCGGCCCTAAGGTCGAAGAACTTATAAGCGCTTACTTGGACTACGACTAGATGTCTATAGCCAAGGTATACGACCCCGGTGACCGTTAGTCACGTGGCTAAGGGACGTTGTCCATAGCTTCGACTCTAGAGTCGTGAGGAAGGTTATGTTGGTGACTAATCACCATGCACCTGTCCTGATCAAACATATGAAAGAATCTCTTATTTGTTAAGCCCTGGTGACCCTATCGTCACATGGCTAGAGGGAGCGTTGCTCATTATCGTGGCTTTTGGCTATTGTCACCTATTTGTTTGGACTGAGAGTCCTGAAGGGTTATTGTGATCGTTGTTGATATTATATCATGTCTTATTGTGTCTTCTTGCTGGGCCTTGGCTCATGGGTGCTATGTGGTGCAGGTAAAGGGAAGGAAAAGCTTAACCAGCCCTGAGTGGGAAGCTTGGGCGATGTTGTGTACATACAGGGCCGCTTGACTGCCACGGTCGAGGAGTTCTCAGAGGGACTAGGGGTCTACCCTATTTTTGCCGCTTAGGCCGGCGGAGTTTGTAAATTTGGAACTGTAGCGACTCTTTTGTATTACGAACTACTTGTAAACATTTTGAAAGGCTCATGAGCAGTTTGTTTACTTAATGAAATGTACCCTTTCCTTTTTATTGGTTTTTCTCCTTAACCTGATATTAACACTTAGATCACGTTTTTAACCAAAGGACTCGGGTAGCGGGTCAAATTTCTGGTTCACCGTTCACCGTAACTGTTCTCGGGTAACCAGGGCGTTACAGGGAAATGGCTGGAGCTTGGGCCTCCTTTTGCTCTTTCTTTTCTCTCAAAAATGCCACTTTTGTTAACTTTTATTATTATTTTTACTTCTGTCCTTTTCTTTCAATTAATGCAACATGCTTCCTACAAAATTAAATATTTTTACTAATAAAATATACCATATTAATTCCATTAAAATTTAATTTACATAACATTTAATTTCAATAAGATCACATTTTTAACTTTTAATCTAAAAACATTAATTTCAAATAATTAAACTACAACATATTATAATAAATTATCTATAAAATTACAATAAGACTAATAAATTCAAAATTACTTAAAAGCTCAAAGACTAAGCAACAATTAACATAAAAAAAGTGGTAAAATAACTCTATTTTGTAGAGTTATCAGAGGGCCCCGGGACAATTGTTTAGCTCTGCATAGATATCGAGAGAGTTGGCGGAGGAGATGACTAGAGCGATGATAGAATTGGTTGTGGGCCGGTTGGCCAATATTACCTTGCAGTCTGCCCTCTTGGAGAGGATAAGAGAGGGTCAGATAGATGATGCATAGTTACATGAGGTTAGAGGGAATGTCCTAGTTGGGATAGCTAAGGATTATTCCATTTCAGAGACTAGTTTGCTACGGTACAAGTGTCAAATTTGTGTCCCAAAAGGTGTGGGTATTAGATGAGAGATACTGGATGAATCCATACTACACCGTACTCACTCCATCCTGGCATCACAAAGATGTATCAGGATCTACAGGTGTTATATTTGTGGCTTGGAATGAAGAAAGATGTAGTGGAGTACGTAGCCAAGTGTTTAACCTGTCAGCAGGTGAAGGCTGAGCATCAGCGACCAGCGGGGTTGCTACAGACTTTGGGTATTCCCAAGTTGAAATGGGAAGACATTACTATGGGTTTTGTGGGAGGTTTAGCTAGGACAGGGGGGCTACATAACTTAGTGTGGGTGATAGTAGACAGATTTACAATGTCGGTTCACTTTCTACCAGTGAAGACGACCTATACTAAGGATCAGTACGCGGAGCTGTACATGAGAAAGATTGTACGTCTCCATGGGGTTCCCAAGTCTATAGTGCCAGACCAAGATCCTATATTTATTTCCAAGTTTTGGGGTAGTTTGTAGAAGGCTTTGGGGAGTTAGCTAAAGTTCAGTACGACCTTTCATCCTCAAGACTGATGGACAGTCTGAGAAAACAATTCAGGTATTGGAAGACATGCTTAGGGCATGTGTGATAGACTTTACAGGGTCTTGGAGTAAGTAGCTCCCGTTGATTGAGTTTTCTTATAACAACAGTTATCAATCAACGATTGGAGTAGCTTCATTTGAGATGTTGTATGGAAGGATATGTAGATTGCCCATTCATTGGGATGAGATGGGTGAGAGGAAGTATTTAGTACCAGAGATGGTTTAGAGGACTAATGAGGCTATCGAGAAGATCCGAGCTCGAATGCTCGCTTCGCTTCATAGACAGAAAATCTACGCTGATCCTAAGCTTAGGGAAGTGGAGTTACAGGTAGGGGACCACGTATTTATGCGAATCTCACCACTGTGAGGGGTGAGAAGTTTTGGAAAAAAGGGAAAGTTGAGCCCTAAGTTCATAGGAACATTTGAGATCCTAGAGAGGATCAGCTAGTGGCCTACTGGTTCGCACTGCCACTGTCGTTATCAGGAGTTCATGACGTATTCCACATTTCTATGCTTTGGAAGTATATCTCAGATACGACTCACGTGTTGAAGTATGAGGATTTGGAGTTGCAGGTAGATTTTTCATATAAGGAGCGACCGGTTCAGGTCCTAGGCAGGAAAGACAAGGTTCTACAAAACAAGATGATTCCTCTAGTGAAAGTGTTGTGGAGGAATAGCAGGGTCGAGGAAGCGACCTGGGAGCTTGAGTCATCGATGCAGGATTAGTATCTTGAGTTATTCAGGTAAATTTCGAGGATGAAATTCTCAGTAGGAGGGGATAGTTGTAACGAGCCAAAATTGTTAATAGGGCTTAGGGCCTTGATTAGCGTGCCAAGAGGGCATAATTGGTATATGTATTTTTAATTGGTTAAATGCATGATTACGTGGCATGCATGATTGATTATGATTATATGAATATGTGATATGCATGTTTATGAGTACTAGATATGCATGTGGGCCCTTATAGCTTATAAGGACATATTTGTAACTTTGGCCCATTGAAGGCATAAATGTGATTAAATGTTATAAATGTTTGAGAACACATTATTATGTTGATATATTTGCAATATATGGCTCGAGACGGTCCTAGTGAGCAGATTATCGAAATAGTCACAATGGGGTTTAATACCCGACTCGGGGAAGCCTAGGGTATTTTTGGGAATTTAGAGGATATTTTGGGGATTTATAGATATTGAATAAGTATTTGGTAATTAATTGGACATGATAGGGTTAATTGGATAATAGTAGGAACACTTGAGGAATTAACAGGAACTAAGGGAAAATGACCATTCTACCCTTAGAAACTATTGGAGGGTTAATAAACTTAAAGGGAAAAAAGGTCTTTGGGCTTAAGATACACTCAAATGTGTAGAGAAGGGTCAGGACCCTTAGGGAATTTTGTCTCATTCTCCCTTTCCCTCTCACTCACGATCTCACACTCTCCCTCTCTTTGTACTTTGAAGCTAAGAAAGAAAGACAACATAAGAACTTAGGCTCTAAACTAGGAATTTTGGAAGGAAATTGAAGGAGAAAGGCTTGAGCTACTGAAGAAAAAGGGCTGGGACTTAAGCTCAAAGAGTGAAGGTTGTAGCTGAGGGTTTAGCAGCAACTTGTGGTAAGGATTTTGTTTAGTTTCAGTTAAGAATTCAGATTTATAGGACTATTTGGTTGAGGTTTCTAGGGGTGAATTGTTGGTAGTTTTGGTAGAGTTATCTGTGTTATAATATGCTTAAAATTTATGATTAGAAGTCTTGAACTTGCTCTTGCAATTTTGTTGGAAGTGGGAAGCATTATTGGGTTGAGCTTTGAGGTTTTTGGATTGAAAGAGGTGGAGTAAACCCAGAAATTCTGGGTACGTGGCAGCGCACCACGACCCAACTTAGGGGTGCCGCGGCCCGCATCCTCAGATGACCCTGGGTGGCTCCCTGTCTTGAAAGCGCACCGTGGCCCTAGGGGGCAAGTCACGGACTGCCTCCCCCTAATGCTTGAAGATTGAGTCTCTGACTTGGGGGCACGCCACGACCCTTAGGGCTAGGTTGTGGCCTGCCTAGGGGATTTTTCCTTAGGATGGTTTCTAAGATTGGTATGGCTCGGGGGTTCGAACCTAAGGGCTCATGATGATTTCTACTACCTGGTTTAGTAGAAATTGAGGTCCCGGAGGCTAGTTTTTGTCTCCTAAGTATTTATTTGAATTAGAAATTGATGATTACCCATTGGCCACTCTGACTAGGTTTATCGCAAAGGCTTAGGATTGATGATCGTGCTCAGGACCGTTCTGTATCCTCCACTCAGAATTCAAGGTAAGAAAACTACACCCTTGTATGGCTGTGTTGGGACTGAGATTCCTTGTATATGAGTATGCATGTTGTGTAATTGTTATACTATTATGCGAAACGTGAAATGAATGACCTAAGAGAGCCAGGGCTGATGATTTGTGCACAGGACGCAACTCGGCCACTGTGAGCTGAGGTAAGCTAGATAAATAGAGGACTCGACCTAAGCGAGCCGGAGTCAGTTGAGTAAACAGAGGGCTCGACCTAAGGGCACCGACCCTAAGCACTTGTATATTGGTTGAGATATATATATATCTGAATGTACATGTTTACTATTGTCATTTTGATGCATACGATTTATTAAACTTTTGAATGAATGTCTTATGATTGATTGGATGCTATTACTATTGTCTGGGCCTTGGCTCACGGGTGCTACGTGTTGCAGGTAAAGGCAAGGGTAAGCTAGACCAACCATGAGTTGGAGAGCTCTAGGGGCGAGGTGTACATTGGCAGCTGCTCGTCCGCCATGATCGAGGGAAGGTACAAGATCAAAGCCTAAATTTTATATTTTTCCATTAGAGTGGCCACTAGTTGTATATAACTTTTGAGAAATGTAAATTTGTCTCTTAAACCCTGTTTTTGGGATCCCATGTACCAAACATCTATTTTAATGAAAATTAACCGTTTATGTTCAAAATCTTTTAAACTTAACCTGGTAATTGACCTTAGGATCACATTACTGTTCAAACGACTTGATTAGCAAGTCTTGCAATATTTTAAAACACACAGTGTAATGGTCTTGGTTATCAAGGGCATTATGTATTGGTAGAAGGGTGATTGGAGGAAGGATTGCTTCCCTTAACATGCAATTTCTTATGGCCCTCTTCCACACATATATATTTTTGGGTTCTTTCGAAGAAGTTATCTAAGTTTGTAACCTCCCTCTTGAACATGTTATCCCATAACTTACTTCTAGGACAAACTCCGCCCATGATTGCCATCTTTAGCTCCGCTTTAGTCGTACTTCCCATCTTAGTTGCTTCCATATTGAATCTGTGGATATAGCTCTCTAGGCTTTCACTCTTGCCTTGTTTTATGTTAGCGAGGCTGGTACTCGGCATAACATAGTCACAGACCACGTGGTGTTACTGAAGAAATTTGCCAGAGAACTGCTGCCATGACCTGATTGAACCTAACCTTATCCTCTTGAACCACTTATGCGCCACTCCTTTGAGTGTAACGATGAAGCAATGGAACCTTGATCTGTTGTTGACCCCCCTTAACTTTATTAGATTATTGAAGGTGTCTAAGTGATATTTTGGGTCTGTAGTGCCGTCGCACGGAGTCATGCGAGGCTCTTTGAACCTGGTGAGGAGTTTTTCAACCTAGATATCCCTTGTGAAGGGCGACTCATGGTCTAATTCTTCATCATCTCTGTGCCCCCCAGGTGCAGTGATAATCTTGCTTCGAAGGCTTTGCATTTCAGTGTATAATTCCCTCGTCAATCTGTTTAAATACTCTCATGAGTTCTTAGGTTGAACCCTTGCTTTGGTTGTGCCCATTAGGGGAGATGAATGGAGTGTGGATTTTACCTTGAACTCTCTATGGCTAAGTTTATCCTTCAAGTTGGGTGAAGCTCTTTTGAAGGTTGTCTTGGGTTCGCACCTCCCATAGGTGGGGTTCACACCAAGTTGCTCTGTTGGTGTAGAATCTTGGGTTCACGCCAAGGTTGTATTGGGTTCGCACCTTTCATACAACCCTTCGTTGGAGTGGTGGCATGTGCTACAGGGTCCGGTGTAGGATGAATGGCAGGAGGTGATAGTTCTTCCTCTTTGCCATTGTCTCTGGCAGATCCATCGCAACTCCATTCATTGGCGAGGGAGGATCCCTAATGGATGCCCTTAGCTGGGTTCCTTCTAGGTGAACCTTTGCGTCTCTATAGTCATGTAGGCATTTTGAATGCCTTGGCATGTTTTCTTACTGAAATTAATGGAAGAACTATTGTTTGTTAGTTGTTCTTCCCACAGACGATGCCAACCTATTGATGGTGAGAACTCGTCAACTATGTTAGGTGAGAAAACTCAAAGCTTAGTAAGAGAATAACTAAGTAAGAACTTAGAATAGACTTGAGGAAAGATAAGTGCACTTCATTATTGGAGTAAAAATTCGTATATTTCATAATAGCCTGAGTATACAATGAATTTTCCAACCCCCTTCAATGATGAAGTGAGGCCCTATTTATAGATGAGCTCTAATGGCTCTTGGTACATTGTGGTCCCAAAGAGACAAGGAGCTGCATATCCAAGCTGAAGGTGGTAGTGGTGTTGGAGGAGTGGTGGTCGGCTCAAGTATGTGTCAAGGGTCTGCAAAAGTACTCCTTCCTTGGTACCATGCCGTACCTCCACTACTTTTCAGGTACGAATGTCATAGGCATGCTTGGGGAGTCCTTACTATGTACCATTCTAGTACTGCCACTACTTTTCTAGCATGGACATCATATCCGTGATTTCTCTTCTTTTGGTGGATACGTATGTTCTGTACCCTTACGTGTTCCACGTGCCCTATAGATGTTTTCACCCTTCCAAGATGTGCCTATGCCTTAAGCCACTTTATATTTTGCAAAGTATCGGACTACTTGTAGCATTTGTTGATATACATATGGGAGGCGTGAGGGGTGCCTCATGAGATCTTAGGCACGAGGGGCGTGTGTTGCGTGAGGAGTTATTCAGGCCTGTGCCACGTAGATCAGGCGGCTGGAGCCTATATGTGAGGCTTGACATCAAGCACGAGGGGCGCATCGCAAGACCTTAGGTGCGAGGTAGTCATGTAAGGTAAGTGGGCATCGTGGAGGCATGAGGTGAGGTGGCCTCATGGAGGTGCGAGGCAAGGTGGCCTCATGGAGGCATGGGGCGAGATGGCCTCGCAGAGGCATGAGGTGAGGTGGCATCACAAAGGTGCGAGGCAAGGGGTGCAACTTGGAGGCATGCACGTGAGGTAGAGGCATCTCGCATAGGACTCGCGTGGGCATCTCGCATGGGCGTGGAATGACCTCGTGAGGCATAGGGGCCTTGCGGGTGTGTGGCCTCTTGATGGCACATAGTAGCCTTCTGCCTCCAACATGTACTTGATGTCTTCGGTTACCCTTAGCCTTTTATTTCAGTAAATGATCAGACGTTTTTTCCTTGGCAGATATTTGGCATCCACAGGATGGAGGTAATCAAACTCATCTACTGTTCTAAGTGGATCTGGTTCTCCCTTAAAGGTTGGAGGATTTTGTTTCCTAAATCTTTTGTAGAGCGGCTCCCACCTATTTCCAATCTCAGGCAGTTGTACAATTGGTTCCACAGCATGTGGCAAGTTAGGTGTAGAACTCCCTAGCGGAGTCTGCTGCCACAGAAGGCGAATCTCTTCTTCCTGACTCTGAAGTCTAGCTTGCATGCCAATAAGCAAGTGCTGTAAGTTCTTAGGAACTGGTGGAGGGTTCTGGCCCTACTCATCATCCCTAGCCTCAACCCCGATGTCAGCTAGTCAAATTGATCACCTTGGAGGCATACTTCTCCAAGTTTATCTGCTATCAACGACTCAGCTGATCCGGCAATGATAACAGGTTTATAATCATCCCATGGTCCAATGCTGAAACTCCACCAAAATCACACAGTTATAATGCAAGCAGGCATTCAAACATCCATTTGAATATAATAGAAATGTTAATAAGCATGCATTATCATATTGACATAGGAGCCAAGGGCCAGGCCCTATCAGTATATCTCATGCTTCCTAATAATCATGCAGATAAAACATTTATATTTCATTTAAACACTCAAACATGTAATCACATGTATTGTTACCAAACCTTGAGTCGAGCTTGTCTTTAGTGACGAGTGTACATGCTCAGTCAATCTTTAGGAACCCTTAAACCTAGACCGTTCTGATACCAAGTTGTAACGCCCTGGATAACCAAGACCGTTACACTATGTGTTTAAAATAGTGCAAGACTTGCTAATTAAGTCATTTGAAGATAAACGTGTTTCTAGAGTCAACTGAAAAATTAGGGTTAAAAGATTTTGATCATATAATGGTTGAGTTTCATTAAAATAATAGTTTGATACACAGGATCCCAAAAATAATGTTTACAAGGCAAGGCGGTTACAACCCTCAAAAGTAAATATAACTGAAGCCAGCCTAAATGGAAAAATACAAATTTTGGCTTTAGTCCCTGTAAATCCCTCGGCTGTGGTGGTCGAGCATCTGCCAATGTACACTCCACCCCCAAAGCTCTCCAACTCATGGTTGGCCCAACTTTCCCTTGCCTTTACCTACACCACGTAGCACCCGTGAGCCAAGGCTCAACAAGAAAACTGTTGACCCTCGATTTGGCCAACGAGACAGAGTCAAAAATGCGACAAGAAATGAGATGATAATAAAAAATAGAATCTAATGGTAAAGAATAGACACAAACAATTTATAGTGGTTCAGCCCCAATGAATGGTAATGACCTACATCCACTTAGTGTTATTATTAATATTGAATCCCAATGCCGTGATCAAAGAACTAGGGTTCTTGAGTTTCACAAGCCTTAGGGGAAATACAACTATTTGAAGGATGATCACACTATATGCTCTTTCTCTCAGTATTCAGGAAAAAAGATAAAAAAAGCCAAAAGTCCTCTCCTTGAGCTATCTCATGCATATTTATAGGCTCAAGGGGGGTTACCTGGGCCAAAGGGCCTTAACTTTCCTTAATATCTATGTATTAAGGTCATAAAGAGGAAATAATCAATGTAATTATTACAAGATTACATTCTTTTAAGGAAATAAACCTAATCATACGACCAGCCTGGTTGTATCTAATCGTGAGGTCTGACGAAGCAATGTGTAGCTAGTCGATAGTCGCACAACCTGCCTTATTTCGACTCTGCCACATGTTAACCACGTGTGAGAAATCCTTGCCACGTCATCAGTAGCCATTTTTGGGTAAACATTTTCCCCCCAAGTTTACTTTACTGCGACCAACATAAAGAAACTGACCCTTCGCATACCCAACCAAATCTGTCAGAGCTGCCCGTGCCTTCTCAAAAAAGGTAACTAATCATGTCTAATCAAGTCTTTTCAATTTCAGAAAAACTTGTCTGACGGCTATTACACTTCCCCATACTTTGAAAAAAGTAATTCCATGATTACCTCTTTTATGGTGTCACAATCACTATAAATAATACCTCAAGATCACATTTTTACTTTTCACTCACCTTCTTTTCTTCAAAAAACTTTGAAGAACTTTAATTATCAAAACCAAGAAAATCCCAAAAGCTGTTGCTATTGATCTAAGGAACTCTCGCTCAGACGCTCAAAATGTTTGTGTTCATTCTCCACCTTTCATCCAAGTAAGCTTTATGAACCTTTTATTCGTTTGAGTTGCCATGCAAAATCATTTTTTATTTGTTTCGTATCTGAGTTCTTGAATGTTCTTGATCGAGATCGTCTTGAGGTAAATGGGCATTTTGATCGGTGTTTGATAGGGTAGTGAAATAACATTTCATAGGAGTTAGGAGTCAGTTTGGTAGTCGAGATTGTAGATTTAGGGTGTAAAATCGAAGTAAAAATTTCATTTTTAAGGTAGTTGAAAAACTGGGTTTTTCCCACCCTTTCGGAGTCGAAATTTTTTTTTCGAAAACGTTTTACTTCCTCTTTTTAATATGTTTCTCAAACTGCTCGTATAAAACTTAGTGTTTTTGCTAAAATGCTGCTGGCCGTATAAAAGCTTAACTTCTATATGCGAGCAACATTATTCCAATTCTCAACACAGGATTTTAGGCTTTAAGTACTCATCTCCCCCTTTTTCTGTTCGCAACTTTTCATGCAAGATCCATGGGGAGGTGAGAGGCCTATCGACGACGACTTGCTAGCCCAGTTGCTTGAGGACGAGGAGCAACCATCGCTGTTGATAATAGAAATTCCTTTTTCTTGAGATACCCCAAACATTTCATTGTCCCCACGTCAAAATATAGGTCGAGTTAAGTCTAAATCCTAGAAAAATAAACCTTCCAATCCTTCAAATCAGCCTGCTCCTCAGGCTTAAATTCCCTCGACCAGTGGTCGAGAAAGAAGTACCCCCGACCCTGGAATCCGAATTCAATCCCAACTCCGAAACGCCATTCAACCAGATGTTGAATGGTACGTTGCCCCTCCTAGCCGAGTAACGGTTAAGATGATTGAAAATTACATTAAAAAATACGGACTTCCTGGGGTGACCCTAGTCCAACCCACCATAGACCAACGGGCGAATTTTCCTGGAGGCGCTTTCAGCGCCTGGTCGAGGTATCATATTGAGGCGGGTGCGATCTTGCCTGTCCGTCCTTTCTTCCAAGGAGTGGCCAACTAATTCGGGGTCGCTCCTTTCCAAATAACCCCTAACAGGTATAGAATGCTTTGTACACTCTATATCCTTTATAGCCATACGAAATGGCCTGTCCCCACACCACACGAGGTCAGCTATCTGTTCAACCTAAAATCCAACCCTAATAAATAGAACACAGGGTTCTTCCATTTTTGTCACCAGGAAATGACCCACACTTTCCTGAGCAATACAACCTTCATTTCCAATGTGGGGAAGTACCATCTAGAGTACTTTCTAACCACCGACATGGTCGCCAACAACCTCGCCTTCACTCAAGGAGGTAATTTCTTAGCTCTCCTGGTCGTTTATTTTCCTTTAATTCTTCCTGCATTCCCCTAGAGATTTAGTGTATTTCAGGTCCATGGCTACGACTGGCTCCCACTCCAGACATGGAAATCCGATCAGCACTCTTGGCCAGCTTGAATGATGTAGAGAAGAGCATGAAGCATCTGGTCACAAAGGCTAAGTTGAGGCTGGTCGGGCTTTTGGCACCTCACCAGGATGTGAGGGAGTCAACAGCGAGAAGTGCCACCACCGAGGAGATTCCTGAGCAGCACCTAGACGTGTCACAACCTCAAAGGAGGAGGACAACTGGAGTGACAATCAGGGAACCCTCCAGCACCCGTGAGTTTCTGCTCCCCTCGCCCCACTGGGAAAGGGAAAAAAGAAATCCACCGAACCCCTTGAGCCTCTCGACGAATCTTCAGATGAGAACGGTACTGATCTATCACTCTTAGATAGTTTGCCAATTCCCTATTAATTGTTTAACGGGGACGACAACTTTAAGTACACTCCCAATTTAGATTCAGACTTCTTCATGCCAGAGAGTGAGTGTAACACTAGTAGAGTATATAATGTAGCGACAAGTAATGATAGCTCAGGTATTTTACTTAGAATTTTCTTTGTTTCATTTCCTGACATAGCACACTCAGTTGTTTGTACTATCTCATTGTTCATGTACTTGTTTCTTGCAGACATGGAATTTGAAAACGTGTTCGATATGTACAGTGCACTCGAAGCTTCTGCGAGCACAAAGAAAGCGAGCAGCCAGCATCACGGGGAAAGCAGTAAAGCGCCTCCAGCCAAGAAAACCCGTATTGCAGACCCTCCGGCAGACGGATCTTCAATAAATGTAACACCGCCTCCTTCTCCCCTTGAGCAACAAACTCTGCCTGCTCCGGTCGGGTCGACCCCATCCCTACCGACTCCAGCTGACCAGACTCAGCAGGCTACCCTTGCTTCCACAGGGGGTGACATATCGAGCCGCACCCTAAGATCGACCAAAGACAGGATGGAAAAAATTCTGAGGCACGAGCAATGTTGAGAAGCGATGGCTGGGACAAAGACGATGGACGTCGACCAGATCTTAACCCGCGCACTAAACGAGCTCGCAAGTGTAAGCTGTTTTTTTCTGTGGAGACTAAATCCTTTTATATATTACAATCAATTTTAATTTTCGTGCTGATTGCAGGCAATGCTGACCGTTACTGCTGGCCGGCTCCGCTAGGGAGTTATCAACAAGCAGTCTAAGGCATCCGAGCAATGACACGCTGAAGAGCTCAAGGTTGTCAAAGCAAAACATGCCAAGCGGCTTGAGGTGGTTCAAAAGATAAATGCAGCATTGCTCGGGGAGAAAAACAAGCTGGCTACAGAGTTAAGGGAGAAGCAGACTGTAATGCCCTACTGCCTTAGAGGCGTTACTGAGTGAGTTTAAAATGGGCAATTATCTTGCTAATCGAGGTTTTTAGGATACAAGTGTAATTAAATCGTAATCAGAGTCATAAACTTGAGAATAAACCTTTCATTGAAAAGTTGTAAAATGTTTAACATTTGGGATCCCAAAAACATTGTTTAGAAATATGTACAACTCAAAATATAACCAGAGTCGACTAAATGACAAAATTTAAGTTTAGTACAATCATCCCCCAAAAGCACCCCTGGCCGTGGCAGCCAGGCAGACCAGACATGTACGCGCCGCTCGTCACGCTCACCATACTCAAGGATGATCAACTTTCCCCTTTCCTTTACCTGCACCATAGAGCACCTGTGAGGAGAAGCCTAGCAAGAAAACCCTCACAAGAAGATAATATATGCACATCAAACACTTAACATAAAATCAAGACTTCATCAGGCTATACACATACGGCCATGCCGTCCCAGGCGCTTTACCAGGCCCTGGGTACACGGTCTATATCGTAAGGATATCCCAGGTATCCCTCGAGGTCTCGCCCTGTCAACTCGTACTCCGCGTGCTAAATGCTACTCCTAGCCCCTTGATATTCTCAGCCTTCACCGTTCCCGACCTT
This sequence comes from Humulus lupulus, assembly GCF_963169125.1. Taxonomy (NCBI): domain Eukaryota; kingdom Viridiplantae; phylum Streptophyta; class Magnoliopsida; order Rosales; family Cannabaceae; genus Humulus; species Humulus lupulus. Next base: position 15,514,192 of record NC_084801.1, on the reverse strand, counting down.
TGCCGTTCCCAACCATCGCCGCTCCACCATTTATATACACACATAATGTAACTAAACAGATATTTAAACACATATAAATGCAATCAAAGGGCCACGCCCTACAACAAGGTTATATAGGACCGAGCCCTGCAACTTAATCATATAGGGCCGAGCCCTGCAACTCAAGCTCTATGGGAACAAAAGTTTTCTTACCTGTGTCCCAAGCTTTCCAAGCACTGATGTCCTGAGCACAGTTCCCTAGTCCGAGCCTCGCCGAAACCCTAGTCAGAACGCATTAACAATTTCCACCCATCAAGTTCTAATCCATTAAATAGCTTTGGGTTATAATTCTAATATCCGAAACATTGAATTCTATCAATCTGGGTTATAGAATCCATCCTGAGCCTTAACTATTGAATTCTCGAGTCTAAAACCTCTTAAAAACCCAAGAATGCACTGAGCGCCGCGGCCCTAAGATCCCATGCCACGACCCTAAGCTCAACCAGAGGCTTAGCCTCTTTTCTGCCAACATGCGCTGCAACCCTACTATAGGGCGCCGTGGCGTGCCCCTTCTATTAGGCCGCACCATTGTTCTAAAGGGTCGTGGCTCAGCAAGAACAGAGCCACGAGCTAACCCTTCAAACCTAGAAAATTCCTCCATTTTCTCTCCTAAAACCAAGCCAGTTATCCATAAAAGTCAGCCCAACAATCCAAACATTCATCACAGAAGTTCTAACACAGCCTTAGCATCAAAACCTAATAGAAACTAGCCTCAAAGCTCAACCAAATACTCAAGAGTAATTCACCACTTACTCACAAGCAAACTCTGAAAATACCAACAACTATTCAGTACAATTTACTAAGATTAAAGCTTACCTTGAACTGAGTTAGATCCCTTGATTAATTCCCTAAGCTCCAAGCCACTAGCTCCCAAAATCCCAGCTCCACTTCTTAGTCTTTGGTTGATTTGACCAAGAGTTCTCCCAAGCTTCCAATGGAGAGAAAATCTTCAAAAGAGAGGTGAAGGAAGAGATAGGGTCGGTTTAGAGAAATCTGGGGGTTTCCTATATTTTGTTTTATTTAACTTAAGTCTAAGAGGTTACCTCAAGGCTCGAGGTGCCAAAAACGTCCCGAGGGAAAAAATGGTAAATTTCTCCAATACTCCCTCCTACGCATTCTAACCTCGAATATATCTCCAAATATTTACTTCCGTAACCCGATAACCCCATAAGATGACTAATACCCAAAATACCCCTTGACTCGCCCCGAGTCGAATTTTTGACCCCGTTGTGATTTCCTAGCTAACTGCTCCCTAGGACTGTCTCAGATCGTGCAACACAGATATATCCCAAGTATATCACAATTATCACATTTATGCCCTCAATGGGCTAAAATTGCAATCATGCCCCTAATAGCCAGATAGGGCCCACATGCATATTTAATTCACCTAAACATGCTTCACTAATTTCATATTCACATAAATTCTCATATTATAACAATAATTCACTTATTGCCCTCTAGGCACGCTAATCAAGGCCCTAAGCCTTATAGAAATTTTATCCTCGAAATTACTTGAATAACTCGGGATACCGCTCCCGCATCTCTGATTCTAATTCCCATGTCGCCTCCTAAACTTTGCTATTCTTCCACAGCACTTTTACCAAGGCGATGGTCTTGCTCTGCAAGACTTTGTCCTTTCGTTCGAGAATCTGAATTGGTTTCTTCTCATAAGAAAAATCCTGATCCAACTCCAAATTTTCATAACTCAAGACATGCATCGAATTAGACACATACTTCCGGAGCATGGACACATGAAACACGTCATGAACCCCTGATAAGGCTGGAGGCATCGCAAACCTGTAAGCTACCTCTCCAACCCGCTCTAGAATCTCAAAGGGGCCCACAAATCTAGGGCTCAACTTGCCCCGAATACCAAATCGTTTCAGTCCCCTCAAAGGTGAAACCCTAAGGAACACATGTCACCAACCCGAATTTCTACGCTCCTGCGTTTCAGATCTGAATAACTCTTCTGGCAACTCTGGGAGGCGAGCATTCGAGCTCTAATTTTCTCAACCGCCTTATTGGTCCTCTGAACCATCTCAGGACCTAAGTGCCTCCTCTCACCAGTCTCTTCCCAATGGACAGGTGATCTGCACTTTCTCCCATAAAGCATCTCATACGGAGCCACTCTGATAGTCGCCTGATAACTGTTGTTGTACGAGAACTCAATCAAAGGAAGATACTTACTCCAAGATCCCCCAAACTCTAGCACACAGGCTCGTAGCATGTCCTCCAATATCTGAATCGTCCTCTCAATCTAACCATCTTTCTGAGGATGATAAGCGGTACTAAACCGTAACTGTGTGCCCATAGCCTTCTGCAGGCTTTCCCAGAACATGGAAGTGAATGTAGGGTCCCTGCTGGATACTATCGACCTCGGAGCCCCATGCAGTCGAACAATCTCCTTCACATATAGCTCAGCATACTGCTCCACAGTATAAGTTTTCCTGACTGGTAAAAAGTGGGCGGACTTGGTGTACCTATCCATAATCACCCACATGGAATCATGCTGTCCCACGGTCTTCGGCAAACCAACCACGAAGTCCATGGCGATATCTTCCCACTTCCACTCTGGAATCCCTAGAGTCTGCAGCAACCCTACTGGCCTCTGATGTTCAGCCTTGACTTGCTGACAAGTTAGGCACTTGGCCACATAATCCACCATATCCCTCTTCATGCCCGACCACCAATACAAAGCTCTCAAATCCTAATACATATTCGTCGTACCCGGATGTAAGGAATAGGAAGTGGTAGGCAGTTCATCTAAAATCTCTCACTGGATGTCTAAATTCATCGGAACATAGATCCGACCCTTATAATTCAGTAACCCCATCTCTGAGATAGAAAAGTCCTTAGCCACTCCGACTAAGACGTTCTCCCTGTAACCCCTCAACAGGGAATCATTATTCCGTGCCTCCTTAGTCCTCTCAAGGTGCGTGGACTGAAGAGTGATGTTGGCTAGCCGACCAACCACCAACTCTATACTCGCTCTAGTCATCTCCTCCGCTAGCGTATCAGATATCTATCTCGAACTGAACAGCTAACCTAGGGACCCTTCTGGCTCAATGCATCAGCAACTACATTAGCCTTCCTAGGATGGTATAGGATATCACAATCGTAATCCTTAACCAACTCCAACCACCGTCTCTGGTGCATATTCAAATCCTTATGAGTAAAGAAGTACGTTAAACTCTTATGGTCGATGTATATCTCGCACTTCTCACCATATAGATAATGTCTCCAAATCTTAAGTGCGAACACCACCACTGCTAATTCTAGATCATGCATGGGATATCTCTGCTCATACTCCTATAACTGTCTCGATGCGTAGGCTATCACCTTCTCAGCTTGCATCAACACACACCCCAAACCCTGTCTAGAAGCATCACAATAAACCACGAACTTCTCATTGTCCGTTGGCAGACTCAACACTGGCGCGGTGATCAGTCGCCGCTTCAACTCTTTAAAACTGTTCTCACATCTGTGTATCCAAACATACTTTGTCTTCTTTTTTGTTAATTCTGTTAATGGCGTAGCTATCCTGGAGAACCCCTCAACAAACCGCTGATAATCCCCTGCCAATCCCAGAAAACTCCTCGTTTTAGCAACACTGCTCGGTCTAGGCCAGTCCCTCACTGCCTCAATCTTATTTGGGTCGACCAGAATCCCCTCCTTACTGAAGATATGGCCCAGAAATGTAACTTGTGGTAACCAGAACTCGCACTTGCTAAACTTAGCATATAACTTATGCTCTCTTAACCGCTACAATGCCAAACGTAGATACTGCTCATGCTCTGTCTCCGACTGAGAGTACACCAGAATGTCGTCTAAATAATCATTGAAGACCCTATTCATCATGTCCATAAAAGTTGTTGGGGCATTGGTTAATCCAAAGGACATAACAAGGAATTCATAATGTCCATACCTCGTGCGAAAAGCAGTCTTTGGTATGTCTTCCTCTTTGATCCTTAATTGATGATAGCCTAACCAGAGATCTATCTTAGAAAACACTGTGTTTCCCTGCAGTAGGTCAAACAAATCATCAATCCTAGGCAGTGGGTACTTATTCTTAATGGTCAACTTGTTTAGCTCCCTGTAGTCAATACACATCCTAAGTGATCCATCCTTCTTCTTGACAAACAACACTGGAGCACCCCATAGCGAGAAACTCGGTCTTATGAACCCCAAATCCAGTAACTCCTGGAACTGAATCTTCAACTCCACCGGAGCCATTCTGTAAGGTATCCTAGATACTGGCTCTGCTCCTGGTACCAATTCTATAATAAAATCTATCTCCCGCTGTGGCGGCAGCCTTGGCAGATCTATTGGAAACTCGCACACCAATCTGGTCTCCCCCGGCCCAATCGACACAATCTTAGAGGTATCCACAACACTCGCTAGAAATCCTATGCAACCTCCCTACATCAGGTCCCTAGCCTTCAATACTGAAATCATAGGTACTCGCGGTCCACTAGCTGTTCCCACAAATACAAAGGGCACCTCCCCTTCTGGTTCAAAAGTCACCATCTTGCGCTTGCAGTCGATTGTCGCCCCATATTTTGATAGCCAATCCATCCCTAGGATCATATCGAAGTCATCCATCACAAGCTCAATCAGAACAGCAAACAATTCCCTACCATCTACCTCTACTAGTAAAGCTCTAATCCACCTCCTAGAGACTACCAGTTCCCCAGTCAGCAACACAGTCTGAAAACCCCTAGCATACAGAACACTAGGTCTACACAGCTGATCTATCACTCTAGCAGACAAACGAATTAGTAGCTCTCGAATCAAACAATGCAGTATAAGAAGAACCAACACTAGAGATCTGACCTGTCACAACCGAGGGGCTAGCCTCCACCTCAGTCTGAGTTAAAGTAAACACCCTGGCAGGAGCAAGACTGTCGCCCTACTTTGGCTCCTCCTTCCTAGCTTGTGGGTAGTCCTTCTTCAGATGATTGGCACTCCCACAAACAAAGCAAGCCCTAATCCTGCACTCACCCTGATGTTGTCGTCTGCACCGAGGACACACTAGGAAACTCCTCCAGTTGTCACTTCCACCCTGACGGCCACTAAAACCACCCTGTGCCCTCCTATCTGAACTGGGAGGAACAACAGAATCTGGGGCCTTCCTCTTCTGATCACTGGAGGCGCTACCCCGACTGGATCCAATAAAAGGAGGCACTATCCTCCTGGCATTGCGCCTGACAGCGCTCTCTCTCCAAATCTGGTCCTCGGCCCCCTCAGCTGTAAGGGCCTTATCTACAACCTGAGGGTAGGTAGTAGTCTCTGGATCCAAGGTGATCTTCACATCACGGGTGATCATCGCATTCAATCCCCGTACAAACCTGTCTCTTCTTGCCGCATCTGTCGGCACTAAATCTAGGGCAAACTTCGCCAGTCGGTCAAATTTAAGAGCATACTCTGTCATGGTCAACCGGTTCTGAGTTAGGTTGATAAACTCTTCAACCTTCGCAGCTTGGACTACAACACTATAATACTTCCCGTTGAAAATGTTCCTGAACTTTTCCCAGGTCATAACTGCCACATTTCTCCTCTGAACTACTACATCCCACCAGATGCGGACATCCTCTCTGAACATGTAGCTTGCATAAATTACCCTCTCGCTCCCCTCAACCCTCATAAAATCAAGAATAGAGGAAATCATATTCATCCACTGCTCTGCCCGCAGTGGGTCTGGTCCACCCTCAAAGGTGGGAGGATGCTGCTTTCTGAACCTCTCATACAGAGGTTCCCACTTGTTCTCCACAACAGGTTGGACTGGCGCTGGCGCCATAACCTGCTGAATTGGAAACCCAGTGACCTGTGGAGGGGCCTGCTACCTCAACTAGTGAAGCTCTTCCTCTGTCTGTTGTAGTCTTGCTTCCATTTCGGCAAACATCTGTTGCCAATTCTGTGGGGCAGGTGGAGGGTCCTGACCCTGGTTATCATCCTCGGCCCGACTGCCACAGAGTCTAGATGATTTACGAGGCATCTCAACAAATATGCCTACAATCAATGATGCCGCTCCTCAGGCATGACAACAACATCCAAAACCATCTCCCAATCACATCAGTCATCCATAAGCAACAATCCACATAACACACAGATAGCATATAGCACACAATGGGCCATGCCCTGACATCATGCATACATTAAATCATTCATCATGCTCTATATGGAAAAAGTAGGCAAACAGGGAATTTAGGCACATAATCAGACATACAATTGAATTATTACCAACTATCCCTAAGTCGAGCTTGCAACTAACAGCGAGCATACATGTTCAATCATTCTCTAGAAACCATAAACCTTGGCTCGCTCTGATACCAAGTTGTAATGCCCTACTGCCTTAGAGGCGTTACTGAGTGAGTTTAAAATGTGCAATTAACTCGCTAATCGAGGTTTTTAGGACAAAAGTGTAATTAAATCGTAATCAGACTCATAAACTTGAGAATAAACCTTTCATTGAAAAATTATAAAACGTTTAACATTTGGGATCCCAAAAACATTGTTTACAAATATGTACAACTCAAAATATAACCAAAGTCGACTAAACCACAAAATTTAAGTTTAGTGCAATCATCCCCCAAAAGCACCCCTGACCGTGGCAGCCAGGCAGACCAGACATGTACGTGCCGCTCATCATGCTCACCATACTCAAGGCTGATCGACTTTCCCCTTGCCTTTACCTGCACCATAGAGCACCCGTGAGCCGAAGCCCATGAAGAAAACCCTCACAAGCAGATAATATATGCACATCAAACACTTAACATAAAATCAAGCCTTCATCAGGCTATACACATACGGCCATGCCGTCCCAGGCGCTTTACCAGGCCCTGGGTACACGGTCTATACTGTAAGGATATTCGAGGTATCCCTTGGGGTCTCGCCCTGGCAACTCGCACTCCGCGTGCTAAACGCTGCTCCTGGCCCCTTGCTGTTCTCGGCCTTCACCGTTCCCGGCCACCGCCATTCCACCATTTATATACACACATAATATAACTAAACAGATATTTAAACACATATAAATGCAATCAAAGGGCCACGCCCTACAACACAGTTATATAGGATCGAGCCCTGCAACTTAATCATATAGGGTCGAGCCCTGCAACATAAGCTCTATGGGAACAGTAGTTTTCTTACCTGTGTCCCAAGCATAGTTCCCTAGTTTGAGCCTTACCGAAACCCTAGTCACAACACATTTCCACCCATCAAGTTCTAATCCATTAAATAGCTTTGGGTTATAATTCTAATCTCTGGAACATTGAATTCTATCAATCCGGGTGATAGAATCCATCCCAAGCCTTAACTATTGAATTCCCGAGTCTAAATCCTCTTAAAAACCCAAAAATGCACTTAACGTTGTGGCCCTAAGATCCCATGTCACGACCCTAAGCTCAACCAGAGGCTCAGCCTCTTTTCTACCAACACGTGTTGTGACCCTACTATAGGGAGCTGCGGCGCGCCCCTTCTATCAGGCCACACCATTGTTCTAAAGGGCTGCGACTCAGCAAGAACAGGGTCGTGAACCAACCCTTCGAACCTAGAAAATTCCTCCATTTTCTCTCCTAAAACCAAGCCAATTATCCATAAAATTCAGCCTAACAAATCAAACATTCATCACAGAAGTTCTAACACAGCCTTAGAATCAAAACCTAATAGAAACTAGCCTCAAAGCTCAACCAAACACTCAAGAGCAATTCACCACTTACTCACAAGCAAACTCTGAAATTACCAACAGCTATTCAGTATAATTTACTAAGATTAAAGCTTACCTTGAACTGAGTTAGATCCCTTGATTAATTCCCTAATCTCCAAGCCACTAGCTCCCAAAATCCCAGCTCCACTTCTTAGTCTTTGGTTGATTTCACCAAGAGTTCTCCCAAGCTTCCAATGGAGAGAAAATCTTCAAAAGAGAGGTGAAGGATGAGATAGGGTCGGTTTAGAGAAATTTCGGGGTTTCCTATATTTTGTTTTATTTAACTTAAGTCTATGAGGTTACCTGAAGGCTCGGGGTGCCGAAAACGTCCCCGGGGAAAAAATGGTAAATTTCTCCAATACTCCCTCCTAGGTATTCTAACCTCGAATATATCTCCAAATATTTACTTCCATATCCCGATAACCCCATAAGATGTCTAATACCCAAAATACCCCTCGACTCGCCCCGAGTCGGATTTTCAACCCCATTGTGACTTCCTAGCTAACCGCTCCCTAGGACTATCTCAGATCATGCAACACTGATATATCGCAGGTATATCACAATTATCACATTTATGCCCTCAACGGGCTAAAATTACAATCATGCCCCTAATAGCCAGACGGGGCCCACATACATATTCAATTCACCTAAACATGCATCACTAATTACATATTCACATAAATTCTCATATTATAACAATAATTCACTTATTTCCCTCCAGGCACGCTAATCAAGGCCCTAAGCCTTATTAGCAAATGTGGGTCGTTACCCAGACTGCTCTAGACAAGGCCATTGAGTGAAGAGACCAGTATAAGGAGTCTAACCGCATCAACTACCGCGGGACTAATTAGCTTGAGGAGGACCTGATTACGAGCAGACAAGAGGTTGCAACGCTAGAAGGTCAGATCGAGGAACTTGAAAAGGCCAACGCCAATAATCTGGAGATGTACAAGAACACCACGGTTAAGTGTTTCTATGACTTCTGGAAACATAACAAGGAGGCCAACTTCAGCTATCTTCCCATGCGCATGAGGCATGCTGAGATAGCTCGATGCGTTGCTCGCCTGGTGGAAGAAGAGTAAGCAAAGATACCTGCCTCGCCTGAAATATCCTTGGCCACTGGCGTTGAACGGGCGGACAATGAAACTACAACTATTGTCCACCAGGACACCCCTCAAGATCTTCCTGCCTCATAGTCTGTTATTTTTATTTTATTCTTTTATCTTTTAAATACACGACCTACAAGTCATGATGTAAGGACAATATAATTTTTATTGCTATGCGGGCAGTTACTTTTTCCTTTTAACAAACAATTACATTCGAGCAGCGACTGCTCGTGGTGTAAAGGAATTCCTCTAGATATTATAATATTTGTATTTTATCATAACATCTGTTCACATGACCGAACCACATAGTACTTTGCTTTCATTTAACAAAATACAAAATTTTGAAAAATACTCTACATACCTTAGCATGCTTTCACTTATTTTGCTCATGTGTTTACATACCTTTCGATATGCTTTGCTTACTAAAGGCCTTATATGCCCCCCAAGTGATGGAGGAGCTTTAGGTCCTTAGTCACTTGCTTTGACCAAAGCCTGTTCAAACATTACTGCTCGGAGCAAAGGAATTAAAACGATAATACAACAAAACAACACACGTAATGAGCAAATACTTGTAATAAAAACAATAATTAGAAAGAACGACTAGCTGCACACAGTCCCTTATATTTCTCGTAATAAATGGACAAAACATGTCTGTACGAGTGATCAATAAGATTTTACACTTATAAGCGATTAGTCACATAAAATGACCAACCCTTTTTCACAACTTGTAAAAACTAAAATTAATACAAGTCAATTCTTTAAGAAGAATTGTTTATTGATAGAACTTGCGCAGGTGTTCTCCATTCCAATAGTGAGGAATGAGATCTCCATTTAAGCAAGAAAGTTTGTAGGTGCCTGGATGGAGGACTTCTTCAATCTGGTATGGTCCTTCCCAATTAGGTCCAAGTACTCCAGCAGCCTGGTCGCGGGTGCTTAGGAAAACTCTTTGAAGTACCAGATCTCCAACATTGAATTTCCTTTCATGCACTTTAGAATTGAAATACCGGGCGAATTTTTGTTGGTAGGCAGCTACTCAGAGTTGGGCTTGCTCACGCTTCTCGTTAACTAAATCCAGGGATTCCATCAATAGTTGACTATTAGAGCCTTGATCGTACGTTATTCTTCGATGTGATGGCGGATCTAATTCAACAGGAAACATAGCCTCATACCCATAATCCAAGGAAAATGGGGTATGGCATGTTGTTGTTCGGTGGGAAGTTCTGTACGACCAAATGACTTTAGGCAGTTGCTCCGGCCATGCCCCCTTAGCTTCTTCTAGTCTTTTCTTCAGAGTATCCTTTAGCGTTTTATTGACTGCTTCAACTTGTCCATTTGCTTGGGGATGAGCAACTAAAGAAAAGCTCTTGATAATCCCATGTCGTTCGCAAAAATCCGTGAACAGATCACTATCAAACTGCGTGCTGTTGTCTGAGACAATTTTCCTTCGCAATCCATAGTGACATACGATGTTTTTGACCACAAAATCCAACACTTTCTTGGTCGTTATGGTTGCCAGCGGCTCATCTTCGGCCCATTTAGTGAAGTAATCAACGGCAACCACAACATACTTAATGCCGCCCTTTCCTGTGGGCAGAGATCCAATTAAATCTATACCTCAAACTGCAAACGGCCACGGACTTTGCATCTATTTCAGCTCATTAAGGGCTGCTCGTGGGATTTTGGAGAACCTCTGGCACCTGTTGCAGCTCCGTACAAATTCCATCGAGTCTTCATTCATTGTTGGCCAGAAGTACCCTTGCCTAAGGATCTTTTTTTATAAGCTTTGCCCCTTAGCATGGTCCCCACAAAATCCTTTGTGTACCTCTTTAATCAATTCTCTGGCCTTCTCTTTCAAAATACATCTGAGGAGTGGCATCGAGTATCCCCTTCGGTACAAGATTCCATCGACCAGGATATACCTAGCAGCTTGCCGCTGAAGGGTCCTGGCTTTGTTTCTGTCCGTTGGTAACACGCCCTATGTCAAATACTCTATGTATGGTGCCATCCATGTATCCGCCACTTGGATCACCAAAGTAGTCTTCTCTGTTTGGATACTTGGCACAGACAGATGTTCAACTAGCACTATGTTCAGAGTATCAGCATCCTTCACACTTGCTAACTTGGCCAAAGCATCAACGTTTGAATTCTAGTCGCGAGGTACTTGCTGAAGGGTGTACTTGTCAAACTGCACTAATAGATCCTTTATTTTGTTTAAGTAACCATCTTTAAACCTCAGGCCTGGTATTCTCCCATGACTTGATTTACCACCAGTTGAGAGTCACTGCAGATGTCAAGTGCCTTTATATTCATGTCTTTGGCTAATCGTAACCCAGTGTGCAATGCTTCATATCCGACTTCATTGTTAGAAGCAGTAAAGTCAAACCTGATTGTGCAGTGAAATCGATGCCCTTCAGGCGTTATCAAAATCACTCATTCTCCTGCGTGGCACTCGTTAGAAGAACCATCTATAAATAACTTCCATGAGGGAGCTCAGTTTTGAGGTTCAGGCTCTTAAGGTTCTCCAGGTGTTTTTGACTACTCGTTATCTGGGAGCCTTGTGAACTCTGCGATGAAGTCAGCTAGGTCTTGCCCTTTTATTACTGCTCGTGACAAGTAAGAGATATCGAACTACCCAAGTTCGACCGCCCATTTCAATAATCTTCCTGCGACTTCTAGCTTTTGAAGGACTTGCTGTAGAGGCTGGTTGGTCAGGACCGTGATTGGGTGAGCTTGAAAGTAAGGCCGCGGCTTCCTAGAGGCTAAAATTAAGTAATAGGCTAAATTTTCAATAGGTGGGTACTGTAGCTCCGCTCCAATTAGCCTTTTGCTTAAATAATAAACAGCCTTCTACACGCCCTCTTCTTCTCTTACTAAGACACCACTAGCAGCTTATTCTATGATCGCCAAGTAAACAAACAAAGTTTCCTTATTAACCAGCTTTGATAGAATGGGTGTTCAATGCTTGGAAAGCCTGCTTGCCCTCCTCCATCCATTCAAATTTCTTGTTGCCTCTAAGTAGATTAAAAAATGGGACGCACTTGTCCGTTGATTTGGAAATAAATCTACTTAGAGCAGCAATTCTTCCAGTCAAACTTTGAACATCCTTGATCTTTGCTGGCAATTTCATATCAACCAGGGCTTTGATCTTCTCGGGATTGGCCTCAATTCTTCTCGAGTTTACTATAAATCCCAAGAACTTCCTTGATCCTACCCCGAAGGAGCACTTGACAGGATTCAGCTTCATCTGATATTTTTTCAAAATGTTGAAGCACTCTTACAAATCCTCTATATACCCTTCTGCCTTCTTTGACTTAATGAGCATGTCATCGACATAGACCTCCATGTTTATGCCGATCAGCCCCCTAAACATGTGGTTGACCAGTCGCTGGTAAGTCGCACCAGCATTTTTCAAGCTGAAGGGCATTACTTTGTAACAGTAAAGCCCTATGTCAGTCTGAAAGCTAGTGTGATCCTCATCAGAAGGATGCATACTAATCTGATTATACCCAGAGTATGCATCCATGAATGAGAGAATCTCCTGCCCTACAGTGGCATCGGCCAGTTGGTCGGTCCTGGGAAGTGGGAAACAATCCTTAGGGCAAGTTTTATTGAGGTCTGTGAAATCCACGCATGTTCGCTATTTGCAATTCGGCTTGGGAACTAGGACAGGATTAGAGATCCATGATGGATAAAATGCTACCCTGATGAATCCATTCTCCTTAAGCTTCTCGACTTCTTCTTTTAAGGCCTTTGATCTATCTTTGTCGAGCAGCCTCCTTTTTTGTTGTACCGGTGGAAAACTTTTGTCTATATTAAGGACATGGTTAATGATTGCAGGGTCTATTCCAACCATGTCTTTATGCGACCAGGCAAAGACCTCCTGGTTTTTCTTCAAAAATTCCACCAGCGCTTGTTTTGTTGTTGTCTCTTAGTTTTTACCGACTTTCACAACCCTGGTCGGATTTTCTTCATCGAGTTGGACCTCTTCAAGGTCCTCGATGGGTCCTATCTCTTCCTAAAAATCCCCAAAGCGAGGATCTTAGTCTTTATCCTCACTTTGGGCAACACCCTATTTGGTGACATTATCACCTGATTGGGTTTGTACACCAACAACCATTTGCAACTCTTTTCTGGGAACCTCCCTTAGTACACCTTTCTTTGCCTTAGTTATCGAGGCGTTGTAGTATTCCCTTGCTTCCCGCTAATTTTCCAACATGCATCCTACCCCTACGTCTGTTGGGAATTTCATGGCAAGGTGCCATATTGAAGTGACGACTAGTAGGTCAACCAGAATTGGCCTCCCAATTACAGCATTATATGTCGAAGGACAATCAACTACTATGAAAGTAGTGAGTAATGTCCTGTTAGCAAGTGCAGTACCTGCTATAACTGGAAGCCTAATCGACCCAGTTGGGGCAAGCCCTTCGCCAGAAAAACCATAGATGGTTTGGTTGCATGTCTCCAGGTCCTTGACGGACAGCTTCATTTTCTCTAGTGAAGACTTGTATAGGATGTTGACCGAGCTCCCTGTGTCAACCAACACCCTCTTCACCATCATGTTGGCAATTTTCACATCCATGACCAGCGGATCAGAGTGTGGGAATTATATGTGCTGGGCATCGTCTTCAGAGAAGGTTATTAATTCCTCCTTTGTTCAAGCCTTCTTTGGTGCTCGATCCTCCACACTCATCATCTTGATGTCGTGGTCGTGGCGTAGGGTTCGAGCGTATCATTCCCTTACCTTCCCACTGTCCCCTGCAAGGTGTGGGCCACCACAAATGGTGAGCAAAGTGCCTGCCACAAGAGCTGGCTGTAAAGGTGGCGAGCGCTGGCGTGCAAGCGCCTGGCCATTGCCACTTTGAGTCTCTCGCTGAGACCCTCCTACAGCTCGCACAGATCGGCTAATCAGGAACTCAATTTCATCTTTCAACTGGTTGCATTCGTGAGTGTCGTGCCCATAGTCGTTATGAAAATGATAGAATTTTGTCATATCTCTCTTAGAGATATCCTTCCTTATAGGCACGAGTCGCTTATAAGGCACGTTAGAGCTGGTCGCCTGGTAGACTTCCGCTCGACTTTTGACAAAGGTCGTGTAATTGGTGAATCTTGTCTCATATCGATTTCCTTTGGGGCGTTTATTGTCAGAGGCTGAGGGCTCATTGCTCACCCATTTTCCACCATTGCTACAATTTCTATTCCCGTTGCCGTTGCCATTGGGTTTCTCGAACCCGTTGGCGGCCTTGGCGGGTTCTTCCTTTGGCCCTTTTTCCTTCGTTGACGATTTTCTCTCTTTGGAAATTGTGTCCTCGAGCTTGATATATCGATCAGCCCAATCCAAAAACTCTTGGGTACTTCTTACCCCATTCTTTCTTAGGCTACTCTAGAGGGGGGAGTGGCGCCTAACCCCAGCAGTTAGGGCCATCATCTTGCCTTCGCCTCCCACTGTCTTGGCTCCATCCGCTGCTCGTATAAAGCGCTGGACATACTCTTTCAAGATCTCTCCCTCCTTCTGGCGTATCTCGACCAGTTGGTTGGCCTCTGTGGGGTGTACGCGACCCGCATAGAATTATCCGTAAAATTCCTTCACGAACATCTCCCAGGATACTATATTAGTGGGAGGGAACTTAAAGAACCACTCTTGGGGGGTGTCAGATAGTGTCGCGGCAAAAATCCTGCAGCGGGCATCTTCTGACACTTTCTGTATATCCATTTGTATCTCAAATTCATTGACGTGAGATACTGGGTCTCCGTACTCATCAAAGTTTGGCAATGTCGGCATCTTGAATTTATTGGGGGTTTCAGGCACAACAATCCTTTGCACAAATGGAGTGCCCCTCCTCCGATCGTACTCTATGTAGGACTTTTGTCCCCCAACCAGCTGTTGTATTGCCTGGTTCAGAGCATCAATCTAAGCTTGAACTGCTTCTGGGATCACTGGGGCAACTGGTGTCGGGGGAGCGTACTCATCGTGCCTCTCATGATGGTCGTTGAGTACATCCCTTAAATCATCATCCCTGTGTCTCTGCTTGCTAACCCCTAGCCGATCAAAGACGTTATGCTGCCTGGGTTTCCCCCCATCGTTATGGCTAGCTAGCCTATTCTCTCTAGGTGGGGGGCTTCTGCCTCCACCTCTTTCCTCATTCCTCCGACTAGCAATCCCTCTGCCAGAATCAACTTCATTATAATCGTAGCCATCTCGAAACTGGGGCCGACTATAGCATGACCAGCTGTTCACGCTATTTCCTCCTTGGGCTAGAATTTTCTGAGCGTCAGGGGGAGGCCTGCGCTGGTTGTTGGGTCCCCATGCATTATTATGCTGTGGGGGGCCTCTGACCACAGAGCCTAACTCATTGTTCCTTCTATTGGTAGAAGGATGCTGTCCCCTGCTCGTTGTATTTAGCTCTTCATCTCCTGGGCGTCTAGGGCTGCTGGGCAGTTGCTCAGCCCTATTCTGCCTCTAGCGCTGGGGATTGCCTCGACCAGCTTGAGATGGAGGCTGCTGCTCAGGATCCCAAATTGGGACATCATCTTAAGCCACAGATGGTTACTCTGGCCTTTGGGGGCTTACTGGCTGGAGTGGAGGATTGGGATTGGGAGCCCGCTATTGTGGCACACTCGGTGGCTGATCTGGCTGAGAGGCTGGCGTAGCCTATCCTCGAGCCAATTGAGTGGCTGCTTCGAGGGCGGCCATGGCATCCCTTTGCCGACGGTCCATGTCCGTCTGCCGCTCACTCAGCTCTTGGCGCTTACGTTCAATTTCTCTCTGCTGCAACACCATTATCTCGGTTGCGTTCTCCTTATTGGCCCTCAGATTGGCCAACTCATCTTGTAACACCCCCAATGTTGCCCTCAGTGTTTCCGTATCCAACTCTTCCTCTTCAAACTCTAAATGTGGTTCATTCTCCGCCACATTTGGAGGAGGAGGTTGAGATGATGTAGCGTCAGCGGCCGGTCCAGCTTTCTTATATGTCTTTGCCATTAGATTCTATTACAAATTGTTTATCAATCTCTCAATGAAAGCACCAGAATGTTGACCCTCGATTTGACCAACGACACAGAGTCAAAAATACGACAAGAAATGAGATGATAATCAAAAATAGAATCTAATGGTAAAGAATAGACACAAACGATTTATAGTGGTTCGGCCCCAATGAATGGTAATGACCTACGTCCACTTAGTGTTATTATTAATATTGAATCCCAATGTCGTGATCAAAGAACTAGGGTTCTTGAGTTTCACAAGCCTTAGGGGAAATACAACTATTTGGAGGATAATCACACTGTATGCTCTTTCTCTCAATATTCAAGAAAAAAGATAAAAAAAAGCCAAAAGTCCTCTCCTTGAGCTATCTCATGCATATTTATAGGCTCAAGGGGGGTTACCTAGGCCAAAGGGCCTTAACTTTCCTTAATATTCGTGTATTAAGCTCATAAAGAGGAAATAATCAACATAATTATTACAAGATTACAATCTTTTAAGGAAATAAACCTAATCATACGACCAGCTTGGTCATATCTAATCGTGAGGTCTGACGAAGCAATGTGTAGCTGGTCGATAGTCGAATAGCCTGTCCTTATTTTGACTCTGCCACATGTCAACCACGTGTGAGAAATCCTTGCCACGTCATTAGTAGTCGTTTTTGGGTAAATAAAAACCAAACTCAACAAGCACAGATAACAACAGAGTGTACATAACAAACTTTATATCAACCAGTTCAATTAACTACAGAATACAAGTACTAAACTAAGCAACAACAATAGTTTAAGTCAATCATATAAATCAATCTTCATATAATTAATTAGGTGTCAGTGCCCTCAAGCCAAGCCCTCTAGTTATTTAGCTGATCTCGGCTCTCTTAGGCGGAGCTGTGTTCAGTACGCATAACATCAGCTCTGGCTCCCTTAGGCCAGACTTCACATCAAACATAGCATACATACACGTTGTGAAGCACGCAATCAAAAGCAGCACAAGCTAACCTGCCTATCCAGATATTTCTATTCAAAAATACATTTACAATTCCACATATATTCATTTACAGGGGATCTTAGTCCCATTCACAACTCGGATGCAATTTTCTTACCTTGAGTTCTGAGTGGAGGGTGTGGAGTGGTACTGCGATCCTTAATCCCGAGCCTTAACAGTAACCCTAGTCACAAGAGACAATGGATAACTATCAAAAACATAATCCAATTAAATGCTTTGAAATAAAAAACTAGCCTTCGGGACCTCGAATTCTACTAAACCGGGCAGTAGAATTCGTCCCGAGAGCTTAGGTCAAAGTCCCTGAGCCTAAAAGCCAAATTTGGCTAAGGCTGCCCAGGCGGGCCTCGACCTAGCCCTAAGGGTCGCAACACGCCCCCAATTCAGAGGTGCTAGCCTTTAGCTCCAAGGGTAGGTGGACCGCGACTCGCCCTGTAGGGCCACGACGTGCCCATGAATCAGCAAGCACCACATGGCCTCTTGGGTCACGCGGGTTGCAGCTTCTATGAACAAGGTCGCAACGCGCCCCTGTGAACCCACAAATCCCTAGGGTTTTCTTGCATTTCCTCCCAACTCGATTCATCAAAATCAAACCCAACATACACCAGAACCAGCATTTCAATCACCATGCCACAATAGCCTACTCAGAGCAACACAATCCCATAAAATTCTAACCAAAATCGTTCTAAGAACCCAAAATTATCAAAACCCCTTTGAAACCCCAAATCCTAAGAACACCTACACTAACAACAAAATTCCACCCAACAATTAAAGCTTAAACCATACCTTGATGATGGCGATGATATTCCTAAGCTTCACCTCAAAGTCCTAACCTTAATTCTATAGCCCTTAAGCTTAAATCCTTAAGCTTTCTCTTCCAAAGCTTCAAACTCTCTCAAGGCACAAGAGAGGGAGAGAGAAAACGTGAGAGTGAGGGAGAGGGTGCTAAGAATTTTCTGCTAAGTTCTGATCATTTCCTAAGGTCTTTCAAGCCTATCCCCCCACAAAAGACCAAATTACCCCTAGTATTAACTCAGTCCCTTAAATACCCTTAAGGGTAAAATGGTCATTTTCGCAACTAGTCACCAAATACTTACCCGTTGCTCAATAAATTCCCCAAATATTCACTAAGTTCCTAGAATACCCCTAGGCTCACCCCGCTATGACTATTCCGCTAATCTGCTCACTAGGATCACCTCGAGTCGTATGCTACAAATATATCCACATAATAATGTGGTCTTAATCATTTAACGCATATAATAATATTTGTGCCCTCAACGGGCCAAAATTACAAATATACCCTTATAAACAAGAACAGGCCCACATGCATATTTAATACCCATAAACACGCATGTAATTATATTCATATTATCATATAAGTCATGCATGCCATGTAGTCGCACATTTAATCAATTGATCACACATATATCCAGTTATGCCCTCCCGACACGCTAATAAAGGCACTAAACCCTATTAGCATTGTTGGGTTGTTACAAAATATCTAGTGACCTTTTGTTGGTAGGACGCTACACATAGTTGTGAAGCTTCTCAGAGCTCCTCCACAAGGACCAGAGATTCTCAAAGAAAAGCATTGTTTGTGGTCGGATCATATGTATCTCGTCGGTGCGTGGAGATTTCTGCCTCAACTGGGAGGATGGCTTCATACCCGTAGGCCATGGAGAATGGCAAATGGCTAGTAGAGGTCCTAGTAGTGGTGCGATAGCTCCACAATGCCTTAGGAAACTCCTCAGGCCAGGCATCTTTCGCCTGATCAAGCCTTTTCTTCAAAAGTCCTTTAAGAATCTTGTTGACCTCTTCCACTTGCCCATTTATTTGCGGATGGGCTACAGAGGAGAAACTCTTCATAACTCTGTGCCTATTATAAAAGACTGTGAACAACTCGCTATCAAATTGTAGGACATTGGCAGAGACTATCATCCTTAGGAGCCCATAGCGGCAAACGATGTTTTTGATGAAAATTCCAGCACTTTCTTGGAAGTGATTGTTGCAAGAGGTTCGGCCTCGACCCACTTCGTGAAGTAGCCGACTGCCACAATAGCGTACTTCACTCCTCCCTTTCCCATGGGAAAGGACCCGATCAGGTCAATGCCCCAGACTGCGAAGGCCCAAGGACTTGTCTTCTGGGTGAGCTCATTTGAAGGAGCTTGAGGTATGTTGGTGTAGAGTTGGCCTTTGTCGCACTTCTTAACATAGCCCATTGTGTCACCATTAATTGTAGGCCAAAAGTATCCTTGTCTTAGGATTTTCTTTGCAAGGCTCTACCCACTAGCATGGTCCCTTCAAAAGCCCTCATGCACTTCTCGGAGGAAGAGGTTGGCTTCTTGCTTGGGCACACACCAGAGAAGGGCAAACGAATATCCTTGCCTATACAACTTGTTGTCCATGATCACATAAAGACGCACCTAGTAAAGTATCTTCTGAGATTCCTTCTTGTCCTGTGGTAAATCTCAAGCGACAAGGTAGTTCACAATAGGCTCCATCCAACCGTCCAGGGACTGGACTGTTTCTACCTCCTCTAGAGATGAGATGCTTGGAACACCCAAGTAGTCTATTGGAACTACATTGATCAACTAGACATAATTTGTGGTAGCATGATTTGCTAGGGCATCAACATTGGAATTTTGAGGAGTAGGGGCTCTCCATCTATGGGCATATACAAAATTGGAGGGTTAGACATGTGCGCCTTTAGCTGATGGAATGCCTGCTCGCATTCCTCCCTCCACTCGAATTTTTGACTTCCTCAGAGGGTGTTGAAGAAAGGGAAGCACTTATCAATCACTTTCAAGACAAAACGGCTAAGGTCTGATATCCTTCTTGTCAGGCTTTTCACGTCCTTATACTTCCTGGGGGATTGCATGTCTATCAGAGCTCTAATCTTCTTGGGGTTTGCCTCTATTCCTCAGGCATTGACTATGAAGCCCAGGAACTTCCCGGAGGAAACTCCAAAAGTGCACTTCTAGGGATTCAACTTCATCCCAAACTTGCGGAGGACTGAGATTACTTCTGCCAGATCTTTAAAGTGGTAGGGGGATGTCCTAGACTTTACCAACATGTCATCAACGTAAACCTCCATGTTCCTACTAAGTTGGATTTTGAACAACCGATTCACTAATGTTTGATAAGTGGCACGAGCATTCTTGAGACCAAAGGATATCACTTTATAATAGTAGACACCTTTGTTTGTTTGGAAGCTGGTGTGCTCTTTGTCTGCGACATGCATGGAAATTTTGTTGTACCCTAAGTAAGCGTCCATAAAGAACAAGAGCTTGTACCCAGATGTGGCATCGACCATCTGAGGGCAAAGAAAAAAAATCCTTTAGGCAAGCCTTGTTAAGGTCAGAGAAGTCTATGTAGGTCCTCAAAATTCTATTATGCTTGGGCACTACGACCGATTTTGACAACCACTTCGGGTACTGAGCATTTCAGATGAAACCATTCACGACAAGCTTGTTAACTTCTGCCTTCAAGGCCAACGCCCTGGTCAGGTAAATGATCCTCCTATTCTGTTGCAGTGGGGCAACATCTGGATCTATATGCAAGGCATGTCATTTGATGTTTGGGTCAATGCTGGTCATGTAAGAGTGAGACCAGGCGAATACATCCTGGTTCTCCTTGAGAAAGCCCACCAAGGCCTCTCGAGCCTTGAGATTTTTCCTGACCTTGGTTTTCCTATATGGATTGGACGGGTCAAGGGTGACCTCCTTGGCCTACTCCATGGGCTTGATAGCCTTTTTTTTCTTTAACTCTGGGGTCCAACTCATTTTGACTCATTTTCCTCCCAAACAACCTGGACCTCCATCTCCTCAGGAGGAGGCTGCTCAGGGGTTTCTGACTTAATCACCATAACTAGATGTTTAAGGGACACATTGTAGCATTGGCGGGTCTCCTTTTGATTTCCACAAACTGTGCCTATTCCCGTCTCAGTGGGGAACTTCATGCTTAAGTAACGTATTGGGGTGACGACACCAAACCCCACCAAAGCTGGACATCTCAGAATAGCATTGTAAGCAGAGGAGCAGTCTACGATTATAAATGTGTAGTACTTGAAGGTCTCGCAAGGCAGTTCTTCAAGTGTCGCTGGCAGCTTGATCTTCACCATTGGAATGAGACCTTCCCCTCCAGAACCCATAAAGAGTAGAGGTGCAAGGGGATAAGTAACTAGAAGTTAGCCCATTCTTCTCGAAGGATGACTTGAACAAGATGTTCATAAACTCGCATTATCCACTAGGATTCAAGCCACCATCTTGTCGGAAATTTTTCTCTCGACCACTAAAGGGTCGTGGTGGGGAAAAATGCACCCTATGAGCATCGTCCTAGGAGATTGTGATGACTTGATATGTCATTCGAGGAATTTGTGATGGTAGCTGGGCTAGCACCAACACTTCATCGTTGTGGTTTAGAGAACGTGCATAGCGATTCTACGAGCCCCCTAAGTGGGGTCCTCCATAGATAGTTCCTACTCTCCCGTTCACCAGGGGAGGTCCATGGGCCACATGCTGCTGCACGGTCGCAGACACTTGGCTTGGAGCCTTAGGAACCCCCTTCTGTGGAGGCAATTTTGCAGCTGGAGCCTGAGCTAGGTGTGCTCTGACCCTAGTGTATTGGTGGAGGTGCTTCAGTTTGATGAGATTCTCAATTTCATATTTAAGTTTCCTGCACTCGCTGGTGTGGTGCCCCACATCATTATGGAACTAGAAAAAAAATAGTGGAATCTCTTCTCTCCCGATCCCTCAGGATAGGCTGCGATTTCTGGTTGTGGACTTGCTGTTTCGTGGCCAAGAAAGTTATTCTCTTGAGGATCCACCAAGTCTATGTACCTAGGGTATTGTGAAGGGTACTTCTCATCAAAAGTTGCTCCAGTTCTCTTGGGCTTCTTGCCCTTGCCCTTTCCCCCACGTTTGCTTATACTGGGGGCCTCGCTGGGTGCTGCAAATTGGGCTGGAGCCATAGTTCCAAGACTGAATGCAGGCTAAAATGCAATTTATCCAGTGGGAGCTGCTCTATAGCCTGTTTGGGTGACACTAAAACCAACATTTGGCATGACGCTGAAGCCATCAGGTTGAACAACTGTACTGAACTTTGGAGCGTTCATAGTACTGGGCAACAGAGCCATGATGTTTGGGGTCAATGGAGTGGGCAATTAGTTTGGTCCCCCAAATTCTCCAATCTAAGCAGCATCCCTATTAATGCACTCATGGGCTCGACATATGAAGTCGTCGAGCTTGTGACATCTTCTTTGCTGGAGGTCATCCCATAGTGGGGAACCTGCCTAGATGGCAGTTTGTAGGACCATCATATGTTGGCCATCTCTGACCCTCTTGATCCTTGCTGCTTCTTCCTTAAAGCATTTGATGTAGGCTTTAAGGGTCTCAAGTGATCCTTGTTTTATGTTGGCGAAAGCATGGACCTCAAAGTTCACCTTCTTAGCAACTATGAATTGTCTTTGGAAGGAGGAGGAGAGTTGGTGCAAGGAGTGAATGGATCTTGTCTTGTGCTTCTTGAACCACTCATCTGTTGGTCTCGTCAAATTCAACAAGGAGGCGTGGCACTTGGCATCCTCGGAGACGCAGTGGACTGACATCAATCTATTGAACTATGAGAGATGGTTGGTGGGATCCGCTCTTCCCCTGTATGTTGTGATGTCTGGCATCTTGAAGCCTCAAGGTAATGGGGCTTCCACAATGTGAGAAGCACAAGGCTCCCTATCTTCATCCTCCAAGTTAGAGTCATGGCCTTGTCTCATGACTATTCTAAGCAGTATTCTCTTCAAACTCTCCAACTTTGCTCAGAGACGGTCGCAGTCTTGGTTGGCACTCTATGCCGAGTGTTCTCTCCTCCTAGAATTAAGGTCATCTCAGAAGTCTGGTTGATTCCTTCTCCTATGATTGTCCTTGGGAGCAGCCCTGCCCCTGGGAGCGTTCAAGTCATCTCGCAGGTCAAGTTGTGCTTGGTGGTGAAAACATCCTCAGGGTATCCTACTTCCATTTCCCCCTCAGAGTCGACGTACTCATTATTGACTGAAACACTTATTCCTTGTCCTCGGTTGGCGGAGACATTTTTTCTGTTGGCCTCATCGCCCAGGTTTCTTGAAGGCTGGCAAGACACCACCTTCAGGCCTAACGCGGTATGTTGCAGTGCGCCTAGGCAGAAAGCCTTGGGCTCCGTTGATGGTAGCGGTCTTACGCTGTCATTGGGCTCCATGGCCTTGGTAATCATTTTCCCATCTCGGGCCCTACATGGGCTCAGAAGTCTGATGAGTTCTCTTCTGCCCCTAAGTGGGATCTTCATCAACTTTTCCTTTACCATGATTTTGTGGTGCAGGCAGAACTCCAGCTCTAGTTGGGTGCGTAAATGGCACGCCAGCTGGTGGATCTTGTGCCTTGTCAGTGGGGTACCGAGAGGCACACCAACTAATTCAATAGTTGAAACTCCAACAGGGTGCACAGGTGGCATGCCAGCTGGCTGCCTAGGTGGTATCTAGCCATGAAGGTCCACTCACAGCCCTTGGGTTGCCAGAGTAGCACTCATGGAGTTAACCATCTCCTGTAGGGCAGCAATATTCCCCTCCTGGGCATCGATTTTCTGCTGATGGGTGGAAACTTGGCCTCTAAGAGCCACCACTTTTGGCAGTTCCTCCACGTCCATAGGCTGAGGATAATCATCCTCATACAACCCGTCGTCTTCCCCATTGTGCTCGACGTTTTCGTCATAATCCTCTTGGGCACCTTTGGGTATTCTCGCGGAGGTGGTCGGCTGGGTTCTCCTTTGTCAACTCTGGTGGGAGGAGCAATGTCGTCTAGAGCGTTTCTTCCGGTGGTCACCATGATTGAATCTTCAAAGCTTTCTTCAAGCTCTCAATAAAAGCACCAAAATGTTGATTGCCTTTTTTGATATCAACTAATTAAATTAGAACTTAAAGAAATGCAAGAAAGAGACATGTGTTTTACGTGGTTTGGGTCATAAAACAACGCTAGTACACAAGGCATTCGTATTAGTGTTCTTGAAGCATGAGATGTCTAGCTTCAATGGAGATTTCTCAGGCAACGTATATATTGATCTGAGTACAAAGAGTAGGATCAAAAAGTCTCGGAGGTCTAAAAATCCTTTCACAATGGAAGCCCAAGTCGTAGCCCTATTTATAGTGGTTGAGGACCTACAGTGGTCGAGGTGTCAGAGGTCTTCATCTTCTAATCACTAGGGTCTCGTCCCCTACCAGATCCCACAAATGGAGGCACTGCTCTCCGAACATCACATCGTGCAGCACTCTCCCTCCATATCTTATTCTCTGCCTCCTCAGCTGTGAGGGGTTTTTCAACCACCTAGGCATAAGTAGTTTCCCCAAGTACAAATGTAATCCGAACATCCTAGACTATCATAGCATTCAGCCCCAAAACTAATCTATCTTGCCTAGCTGTGCATGTAGGCACTAAGTCAGGTGCAAATTTAGTCAACCTATCATATTTCAAGGCATACTCGGTAACTGACATACTGCCTTGCACCGAACTGGTCAACTCGTTCACCTTTGTCTCTTTAACTGTATTACTGTAGTACTTCTGATTAAACAAGTCTCAAAACTCATCCCAACTCATAGTAGTGACATTTTGAGTTTGGGATGCCACATCCCACTAGATACGGGCATCATCCCAAAACATAAAGGCAACATAAGATCTTTCATACCACCCTTATAAAATCTAGGATGGAGGTAGCCAGGCTCATCCACTGCTCAGCCTTGAGTGGATCCAGACCTCTCTCAAAGGTTTGAGGGTGTTGTTTCATGAATCTTTCGTACAATGGTTCCCACCTATTTTCAACCTCTGGCCGATGTACCACTCGTACCATAGAAGGTGGCATCACTGGTGCAGCGTCCCCTGACGGAACCTGCTATCTCAATAACCGGATCTACTCCTTTTGACTTTGAAGTTTGGCTTACATATCAGCAAGTACTTGTTGCTAGTTCTCAGGGGCTGGCGGAGGGTTCTGACCCCGATTATCATCTCTATCCTCAATCTCAGCATTGGCTAGTCGAACTGATCGCCTTGGAGGAAAAACTCTCCAAGTATATCTGCAATCAAAGACTCGACTTATCATACAATGATAACTGGTTTTAGACGTCACCCCACGGTCCAACACCAAAAATTAAGTAGATACATGCAACAAAAATGCTAATAAGAATTTAAATAGTGCTAACATATAGTAGCAATGCTAATAAGCATGCCTTTTCATGTACACATAGCAATCAAGGCCAAACCCTATCAATATATTTCATGCTTCCTATGCTAACATGCAAATACAACATATAAATGTCAGTTAAGCAATTAACATATATTTAGATAATTGTTTACCCAACCATGAGTCAAGCTTTTCTTTAGCGGCAAGTGTACATGCCCAGCCAATCTTCAGGAATCATTAAACCTTGGCAGCTTTGATACCAAGTTGTAATGCCCTACTAAACCAGGACGTTTACACTGAGTTTAAAATTGTGTTAGAATCATTACGTGAGTCGTTTCGATTAAAACGTTTAATTAGGGTTAATTATAAAATTTGTATACAATTTTTTCGGTCAAACGATTGCTACTGTTCATTAAAATATTTGGTATATACAGGGGATCCTAGAAAAAGATTTTATAATTGATACAAAAAGAAATAAACAAGGTACATTACAGCCGACCTAAGCAGCAAAACACTAAACCCTAGATCTCCAAAAAAAGTTTTGACCATGGCGGTCGAGCAAGCCACATATGTATACGCTGCCCCCGAATCTCTGCAACTCATTGCTGGTCCAACTTCCCCTTGCCCTTACTTGCACCACGTAGCACCCGTGAGCCAAGACCCAGCAAGAAAATTCAATTAAGCATATATATGTGATCATCTGTTTTCATTTCTTTATGCTTGAGGTCCTTTTGAGCCCACTCAAAGGGGTTCGATAGGTCTCTCTTTTTTCTTTACGCTTAAGGTCCTTTTGAGCCCACTCAAAGGGGTTTGATAGATCTCTCTTTTTTCTAATA
Source organism: Humulus lupulus (assembly GCF_963169125.1). Lineage (NCBI taxonomy): Eukaryota > Viridiplantae > Streptophyta > Magnoliopsida > Rosales > Cannabaceae > Humulus > Humulus lupulus. The sequence continues at coordinate 15,488,338 of NC_084801.1, read as the reverse complement.
ACTCGTCGATACTTTATTTGGACCGGTAGTGATGGTCTCTTTGGTGCACCTTGATTTTATTTGTAAGGATATGTTGACCCTTTGGGTTCTAGCCATCCTTTTATATATTTTTGCGCACGCTCGTTATTTCTTGCGAGAAGCGTCCTTCTCGTCATTATGCATAGTACTATTTTTGTAAGGGTCTCTTTTAGGACCCTTTTTGGCTAGACGGCTTGGTGGCCACTCTAGGCTTATTGGTGGATGCTCTTCCTGAGGCTTTTCTTGTAGGACCTTTTGACCCTCTTGATGTTCATAAGGGTAGTTAATCCTCGTGAACTAAAGAGATGTATTGCAAGGTTTTCTCCCTTATTTCCTTTTTTTTTTTATATATAAGGGTCTCTTTTAGGACCCTTTTTGTTTGTATACTCTGCCCCCCGACGAGATTTATCTTGTCAGGCACTTTGATCATTTTGCTCATGCACTTTGACAATTCCAATTGGCGATAAGTACACGAGAGTTAAATACGTGCTCACGTAAATGAGGAGTGTGACATGCCAATAAGAAACATATTCATTGAAAATGAGTAGAGTACATAGGTCTCTATGGCAACATTGTTCTTACTACATATCAGGGCATCTAGGTTACCCCTCTAATTCATAGCTGCTTTTTAGGGGAGGAGTCACAACTATGTTTGGGGGCTAACTATGGTAACCCTTTTGATTATCATACTAAAAGCGAAGCTTTACCCGATGTTCCCACTTAGGCCCGTAGGCACAACCATCGATTCTGGTCTCCTTAGTAAATTTAGGGTTGAACTCACGTGGGTTTGTGCTCCCATGCACTACCATCGCCATAGGTTATGGCAGACTCATGACTATGCGGAGGGACTTCTAATAACATTCCCTTGCTAATTTTTGTTCCCCTTTCGCGCTCCCTACCCCCTAGGAGTTGGGAATTTTATGGCCAAGTGGTATACCAAGGTTATCGCCTTCAATTCTCTTAGGGAGGGTCTCCCTAATACTGCGTTGAAGGCCGAGGAATAGCTTACTACGAAAAAGTCTGTCATTATAGTGGTCTGTCTCAGCGGCTCTCCCATGGTGAAGGCTAACTCAATTGTGCCCAGGGGCTGTATCAAGTCTCTTGTAAACCCATACAGGGAGGTGTTGCAGGGATTTAGGTTCCTGATGCCCAGTCCCATCTTCTCTATGTCTGGGCAATATAGGATGTCTATGGAGCTCCCATTGTCTACCAGAACCTGATGCACCTTCATGTTAGCCAACTATACACTTAATACCAAGGGGTCATTGTGCAGAAAATGCACACCCGTACGTCTTCTTCGGTGAAGGTTATTGAGTCACTTTCCCCTTTAATTTTTTTTGGGGGTCGTTGTTCTAAGCTTAGCATGCATGGGGTTGGACTTCGTCTGGCTTCCTTAGCGTATCTATCTCGCCCCTTTGTCGATTCTCCTCCGAATTCTGGTCCTCCAAAGATCGTCCTCACCTCTCCTTGCACTTCTGGGGCTACATCTTGTGCTCGTGGCAAGGGTGGTCTATTATCTAGTCTTTCAATTTCTCTTCGGACTTATCTACCCAAGTGCCCCCTGTGTATGAGTTCTTCAATTTCCACCTTTAACTGAGTGCATTCCGCCGTGGTGTAGCCAATGTCTTTATGGTACTGGCAGTATTTTTCGGGATCTCTCTTTGACTGATCTCTCTTCATTGATGGGGGTCTCCTGATGGGGACCTGATTGTAATGACCTATCGCCTTAAAGCTGTTACTAAGTGAGTTTAAAACGTGCACTTAACTCGCTAATCGAGGTTTTAAGACAAAAGTGTAATTAAACCATAATCAGAGTCATAAACTTTGAAAATAAACCATTTATTGAAAATTATAAAGCGTTTAACATTTGGGACCCCAAAATATCGTTTAAAAATATTTACAACTCAAAAATATAACTAGAGTTAGCTAAACGACAAAATTTAAGTTTAGTACAACCATTTTCCAAAAACACCCCTGGCAGTGGCAGCTAGGCAGGCCAAACATGTACGTGCCGCTTCATGCTCTCCGTACTCATGGTTGGTCAACTTTTCCCTTGCCCTTACCTACACCACAAAGCATCCGTGAGCCAAAGCCCAGCAAGAAAACCCTCACAAGCAGATAACATATGCATATTACACACTTAACATATAAACAAGCCATCACCAGGCTAAACACATACGGCCATGCCGTCCCAGGCACTTTACCAGGCCCTGGGTTAGCGGTCCACACCGTAAGGATATCCTAGGTATCCTTTAGGGTCTCGCCCTGGCAACTCGCACTATGTGTGCTAAATGCTGCTCTTGGCCCCTTGCCGTTCTCAGCTTTACCGCTCTCGGCCTTCGCCGTTCCCGGCCCTCGCTGTTCCTGGCTCTTGTTGTTCACTCACATATATGCACACATAGCATAATTAAACATATACTTAAACATGAATAAACACAATCAAAGGGCTATGCCCTGCAACTCAATCATATAGGGTCGTGCCTTACTACATAAGCTCTACGGGTACAGCAGTTTTCTTACCTGTGTCCAGAGCTTTCCAAGAACTGATGTCCCAAGCACTGTCCCCTAGTCCGAGCCTCGCTAAAATCCTAGTCACAACGCACCAACAATATCCATCCATAAAGTTCTAATCCATTAAATAATTTTGGGTCATAATTCTAGTCTCGGGGACCTTGAATTCTATCAATCAGGGTGATAAAATCCATCCTGAGCCTTAACCTTTGAATTCCCAAGCCTAAAACCTCTTAAAAGCCCAAAAATGCACTAAGCGTCGCGGCCCTAAGAACTCATGCCGCGGCCCCCGGCTCAACTCGAGGCTCTGCCTCATTTCAGCCTACACGCGTCGCGACCCTTGCTGAAGGGCGCCGTGGCGCGCCTCCATTTCCAGATGCCCTAGTGTTCAAAGGGGCCGCGGCCTGACCCCTCGAGCCCAGAAAACTCACCATTTTTACCATGAAAACCAATCTAGTTAACCCCAAAATCAACCCAACAACTCAAGCTTATCATCTTAGAAGTTATACTATGGATTCAGCAACAAAACCCAACAAGAATTCAAGCTCAAAACCTCATCAAACTTAAAACTGATTCTTCATCCAACTCACATGCAATATTCTAAGTGTGTCTTGAATTCTGTTATATTTAACTTAGGTCTTTAAGGTTACCTCAAGGCTCGGGGTGCCAAAAACGTCCCCGAGGGAAAAATGGTAAATTTCCCCCCATATTCCCTCATAAACATTCTAACCTCAAATATGTCTCCAAATATTTATTTCCATAACCCGATAATCCCATAAAACATCCAATACCCGAAATACCCCTCGACTCGCCCTGAGTCGGATTTTCGACCCCATTGTGACTTTCTAGCTCACCGCTCCCTAGGACTGTCTCAGATCGTGCAACATAGATATATCACAAGTATATCATAATATTACAATTATCACATTTATGCCCTCAACGGGCTAAAATTACAAACATGCCCCTAGCAACCAAACGGGGCCCACATGCATATTTTATTCGCCTAAACATGCATCTCTAATCACAAATTCATACAAATTCACATATTATAATATTAAATCATTTATTACGCTCCAGGCACACTAATCGAGGCCCTAAGCCTAATTAGCAAATTTGGGACGCTACACTGATTCTCGTTCGTGACAAAGATATGCTCCATAGTATGTGTTAGGTCAGTGTAGAAGGTGTGGGATGTTTTCCTAGGATTACCTTTGTGTTTGTGCTTCCTCTGGTGTTCATCTCTTGGCCCTTCATACACTCTTTTCTTTTTTGCGTCATTCGATCCTTCACAGGCCGAGGGCTTCACAAGTGATGCCTTTAGGTTCTCATGGTCGTCTTCGACACGAATGTACTTTTGTGCCTATTCGTAGAAACCGTCTAAGTCAGTGACCTCCCTCTTTAGCATGTTATCCCACAGCTTACTTCCTGGGCGCACCCCAAATATAATGGCCATTTTTAACTCCCCACGGGTTGGGCTTCCTACTTTGGCTGCCTCCATATTGAACCTATGGATATAGCTTTTCAGGCTCTCTTCTTCTCCTTGTTTCACATTAGCGAGGTTGGTGCTTGGCAAGGTGTAATCACACACAGTGTGATGTTGCTGGAGAAATTTGTCAGAAAATTGTTGCCAAGACCTGATGGACCCTAGCCAGAGTCTCTTAAACCACTTGTATGTAGGACCCTTTAACATGACAGCAAAGCAGTGGCATCTGGCTCTGCTAGTAATTCCTCTTAACTTCATTAGGTCATTGAATGCATCAAGATTGTATTTTGGATTTGTATTGCCCTTGTAAGGGGTCATGTGCGGCTCTTTGAAGTTGGCTGGTAGCCACACAACTTGGAGTTCTCTAACGAAGGTAGACTCGTAATCAAACTCATCGTTGACAGCGTGCCCCTCAGACACGGTGATTGTCTTGCTCCATAGGCTCCTCGTCTCAGAGTCTAAGTCTTGCCTTCTTTTGTTCAAGGAGTCTCTCAAGTCGGATGGGTTGGCCTCTCCTTTCCTTTTGTCTTCTAGGGGAGCTACATGAGGTATGGTCCTCTCATTCATCCTTTTCCTATTGAGTTCTTCCCTCAAGTTTGGGGGTTTTTCCCATGAAGTGACCTACACTTCATAATGAGGGTTAGTGTTGTTCCCCCGCTATGGCTTCTTAGGCAGCTTTACCTGTCCAGGACGCTCGCGCTACCTTGGCCAACAGGTATTGCTGGTGGAGAGTCGAGTCCTCCCTTCATCTATAGGCACTATGGTTTCTCCTCCTTCATGGACTTCCCTTTTTGCTTAGGAATAGACATGCTTGACTTTCCCTGTAATAGGTCGTTCAACACCTCTTGCATATTTCCTAAGGTGGTTTTTAGCCTCTGATTTTTTTGATGTAACTCGTGTATCTCCTCTTCATAGAATCGAGTCCTAGAGCTCGAGCTTATGGAATGTACTCAAGGACTCTTGTCGAGCCTGCATGTTGATGGACCCGGATCTCGCTGGCCAGGTTTCAATACCTGCGGTGGCCTTGGGGGCGGAAATGCTCTGACACCTCCCGTAGCGGCTACCACCTGTCCTGGATGGCTTTCATCTAGCTAGACAGCTGGGGATGAAGCCTCCCTTTCATCTTCAGGAGCCATGGGCTCCTTCAATGCATCTACATTTTTGGGAGGAGGATTCCTTATGGAGGTTTTCAACTGATCTTCGTCTAGGTTGACCTCAACCTCTCATGGTTCATTCAGACGTGTAGGACATCTTGGCATCTATCTCTATTGGAATAAATAGAAGAACAATGGCTTAACACTTATCCTTCCCACAGATGGCACCAAACTGTTGATGGTAAGAACTCGTTAACTAAGTTAGATCAAGAACTTTGTGAGTTGTAAAAGAAGTGGACATAAATCAACTGAACTTTAAGCAAACTTTCTTATGATTCCAAGAACGCAAGATGTAAATGCTATAATTTTAGAATGAAAAATAGAGAGAATGTAGATGTCCATTTTCATTAGTAGTGACTGGTTACAAAATTCTCAAAAAAAAAAATCGACTCTGTTCTCAGGTGAATGGAGGTCATATTTATAGTAGGGCACTATTGGCTCACTGTACATAGTGATCCCTGGGGGACACGACACTGCATATGAAGTCTGCAGATGGTAGTAGTGCCAGGAATATGGTGGTCGACTCCAATACACGCCAAGAGTCTGCAGAAGTACCTCAATTTTAGTACCTGGTTGTGCCTCCACTATACGTTTAGTACCAATGTAAGAGGTTGGCTAGGAAGGACCACGTCAGTTACCTTGCACATACAACCACCACTTGTCTGGCGTGGAGTTAGGGTCAGAAATCAAGGGATTTTAGGGCCGTAACCCCGTACGTATTTCGTACCTGGGGTGGACAAGGTTCACTACTTGTCTGCGCATTCCTCACATGTACGTGTTCTTCTGGTCATGCGTGGGTTTTCATCCTCACAATGCATCCTAATCTTTTAACCTTTAAATGTTGAAGTCTTTTTGGGTCATCATGGATGTTATGACCCCAAGGAGCATGGAAGGCAAGAACCTCAGGAGATGCTCGCACGAGGTGGAGGCCATGGCGCAAGATGGTGTCCCCGAGGTCCTTAGTGCGAGATCCAAGGCATGTCCACGAGGTAGAGGTCATGGCGTGAGATGGTGTTTGCGAGGCCCTTGGCACGAGGAGGTTGGTGCACGAGGCAATGCCTTGTGAGGTCCTTGGCACGAGGCGCAATGGTATGTGGGTGATACGGAGGCACGTGGCCATGCCTCGTGAAGCGCTTGCATGAGACGAAAGCTTGTGGTGCAAGTCCATGCCTCATGAGGCACTTGCACGAGAAGAAGGCATGCGAGTACAAGGCTGTGCCTCGCGAGGCCTCAGCGCTAGGTGGGCCATTATTAGCAAGACATATCCGTCCCCTTGGGACCCTCAGTGCGAGACGCGTCGTTAGTTTTGAGGGGTGATCCTACCTAAGCTTGGGAACAAAGAGAGGCTCTGTAAGAGAGGTGTGTGCCTTGTAAGGCCTTTCATGCAAGGTGCAAGGTTGGTCTTGGTTATTTCCATTTCGAGCCTATATTTTGAGGGTCACGAGGCGAGACCTTGTGCAACTAAAATTCTGGCATCCACATAAGCCTTATTAGAAAATTTAGGACGTTACAATTAGTCAGAAATTTTATGGCGTGTGCTTGGAAATAGGGGTGTAGCTTCCTGGATGCAACTACTAGGAAAAACGTCAATTTCTCCATCAAGGGGTATCTAGACTCAGCCCTGAGCAACCTTTTACTAATGTAATACACTGGATGTTGCATTTTTCCTTCCTCGCGCACCAGAGTCACACTGATCGCATGCTTATAGATATCCACATATAGGAATAGGACTTCACCTTCTATCAACTTCGACAGAATGGGTGGTTGCGCCATATGGGTTTTAAGAGCCTTGAAGAGAAGCACATGCTTGTTAGTCACCTTAGACACAAAATGACTTAGTTCTGCTATCCTCCCGATCATGCTTTGAACATCCTTCCTTTTCTGAGGGGATGGAATGTCGAGAAGGGCCTTAATTTTCTCTGCGTTTACTTCTATGCCCCGCAAACTCTATATAAAACCCATAAACTTCTCAAACGCGACGCCGAAAAATATATTTTTGTGGGTTTAGCTTCATGTTGAACTGTCGTAAGACTGTAAATGCTTCTTTTAAGTCTAGAACATGGTTTTTGGAGTTCTTCGACTTCACCAGCACGTCATCAACATATACCTCCATATTGCGTCCGAGCTGATCCTTAAACATCCAGTTGACTAACCTCTAGTAAGTGGCGTCTGCATTCTTCAACCCAAATGGCATCACCTTATAACAATATACTCCCTTATCTGTAAAGAAACTGGTGTGTTGTTGATCAATGATATGCATAACAATTTTATTGTAACCAAAGTAGGCCTCCATGAAAGTCAGAAGTTCATGCTCTGATGTGGCCTTGACTAATTGGTTGATGCATGATAGGGGAAAAAGTCCTTTGGGCAAGCTTTGTTAACATTCATGAAATCTATGCAACTCCTCTGCGTTCCATTGGGCTTCCTGATTAGAACTGGATTTTCCACCAATACGGGGTATAAAGCCTCTCAGATCAAGTTGTTAGCCAACAACTTTTGGACTTCAGTCTTCAAGGCCTTGGATCGGTCAGAATTAATCAATCTTCTCTTATGTTGGATAAGAGAGGCATTTTCGTCGATATTGAGAGCGTTGCAAATGACATGTGGGTTGATACCAACCATGTAGGTATAGGTATGGGACCATGCAAAAACGTCTTGGTTCTTGAGAAGGAAAATAACAAGATTCTCGTGTAGGCCCCGACTTAGGCCTCGCCCAATCTTTATCACTCTGGATGGGTCTTTCTCATCCAGGTGCATCTCTTCCAACTATTCTCCGAGTTCTACAATTGAATGCTCCTCTCCCAACTATGGATCTAAATCTTCTTCATCTCAGAGGACCTCAAGAACATGCTCATTTGGTCCTAGTGCTACTTTCTTTGGTTTCTCCTCGATTATGACCATGATTGTTAGGTTCGGTACCGACACATTGTAACATTGTCGTGCCTCCTTTTGATCTTTGTGAACTATCCCTACTCCCGAGTCAGTAGGAAACTTCATACAGAGATGCCGAATCAAAGTGACGACTTTGAAATATACTAGGGCTAGTCTTCCAAAAATCATGTTGTATGCCAAAGGACAGTCGACGACAATGAAGGTGCAATATTTGAAAGCCTGCCTTGGAACCTCTCCCACAATCATCGATATTTGGATTTTTCCGGCTGGAACCATCCCTTCTCCCAAGTGCACGGTTGTAAATCCCGGGCTTCAGACCTATCTTATCAAATTACCACTTGAACAGAACATTAACTGAACTTTTGTTGTCTACCAAAATGCGCACCACAATCTTGTTTGAGATCTAGGCTTCAATCACTAACGGATCATGGTGGGGGAAATGCACCCTCCGAGAATTTTCCTCAGTGAAAGTGATTGCTTGGTCAGTCATTCTCAGTATCTGGGAGGGGGATTGGCCCAGCACGTAAATCTCTTTGTCATGATTTAGGGCTCGGGCATACTTGTTCTGTGCTGACTTTGACTAGCCTCCAAGATGCGGCCATCCTGAGACGATATTTACCCATCCTTTAGGTCTTGAGGGAATCAGTGGTTGTCCTTGATTTCCACCTGGTTGAGGGCTCAAGACCACCGGAGTAGCCAGTGCTACCGGAGGTGGTTGCACCATCTGTGCTTCCTCCACGACTTGCTATCTGTGCTGAAAACCTGCGGCCACTCCTTGAGGCTGTCCTTGATCATAGTGGTTGAGGTGCCCCAAATTCAAGAGGTTTTCGATTTCTTCTTGGAGTTTTTGGCACTCATTGATGTTGTGCCCAATGTCATGATACTTGCAAAATTTCGAAGGGTCTCGTCTCTCCCGATCCCTTCTGATCGGCTGGGGTTTTCGGTAAGGAATTCGCCTTTCTTTCATCACGACAATGTTCTCGAGTTTCTACGAACTCACTATATTCAGTGCATTGAGGGGTGTAGTTGTCATCCTACCTTTCTTGCCTCCTCCTCGAGATTGACCACTGTTACCCACTTTTCCACTTCCTTGGTTATTACTTTGTATGGTTTGCTGGCCTTGGGCCGTCGGGATGGCGTTATACTCGGCCTATGGGGTGGTATAAATATATGGAGTTAGAGGAATGCCCCCAAGACTGGTGGCCGACATCTGGCTATACTGAGGTTTGGTGAAGTAATTTGCCGTAGGGCCTGAAGTTCCTGGCATCACGCTCGAGCCTCCCTACAATTCCATCAATGTGTCTTCCCAATTAATGAAAGATTGGGCTCTTCTAGAAAAATCATCCAAGTTCCGACAACCTTTTATTTGTAAATCACCCCACAAAGGGTCCGTGGGAGTATTCCTGCTTGCAAGGCTACTAACTGCTGCCCTTCATCTACCCATTTTGTTCGGGATGCCTCCTGGTTGAAACGATTGATGTATTGCTTCAGAGTTTCTCCGAGCCTATGCTTTATGTTAGCAAGAGCATTGACTTTGAAGTTGACCTTCTTATCTACGACAAACTGCCTTTTGAATTCCGTTGATAACTGAGACCATGAATGTATGGTTCCCGACTTATACTTCTTAAACCACTCGTTGGCCGCTCCCATCAAAGTTAACGGGAAACAAGCGCAGCTTGCGCCCTCAGAGACCTTGTGGACTGTCATCTGCATTAAATCTGGCCAAGTGGTCATTGGGGTTTATAGTCCCGTCATACGAGTCCATTATCGGCATTTTGAACCCGAAGGGCATAGGCACCTTGACTAGGTGGTGAGCATAGGGCTCACCTCCATCTTCATCGGAATCTGAGTCTCGTGCTTGGCGTTTCAATAGCCTGTCCATTTGTTGTCACATTCTGGCGAGTTTGCGACAACTAGATTATTTCCTAAGTCCCTAGGACACTTAGGTTGTTGGGCATGCCTGTGTGCATTGAGGTTATCTTTGAGGCCAGGTTGCTCGAGTCTTCCAGCCCTACCATGACTGGGTCCAACTTTTCCCCTGCGAGTGTTTAGTCTTTCTTGCAAGTCAGGGAGGTCCTCGGCAGGTCTGAACTGCTTTTCTTCGCTTAGGTTGTTGCTAGAAGCGAACTCCTTGTTCACGGAGACCCTGATATTTTGACGGCGAGGCGAAACTCGGGCTTCTCGGGGGGCACCCAAGCCAAAATGTTTTCTGGGAAACTGAGAGTCACGCACGGGAGGTCTGCAGGCCTCACGACGTAGACTTGCAACTCTCTAGGCCTCCAACCGAGGCCACGGTGGCACCTAAGGATTCTCCGACCCATGGGTCAGAGATAGGACTTCTTCATGTTCTCTTTGGGCCTTGCTTCCTCGGGCACTAGGCATTGGGGGGACCACAGGGCATACTCGCTATAACGACCCAAAATTACTAATAAGGCTTAAGGGCCTTGATTAGTGTGCCGGGAGGGCATAATTGGTATTTTAGTGAATTAATGATAAAATGCATGATTATGTGATATTCATGATCCTATGATTATATGGATATGTGAAATGCATGCTTATGAGAATCAAATATGCATGTGGGCCTTGTGTAGCTTTTAAGGGCATATTTATAATTTTGGCCCGTTGAGGGCATAAATGTAATTATGTGTGATAAATTGTTGAGACCACATTATTATGTGGATATATTTGCAGCATATGGCTCGAGATGGTCCTGGCGAGCAGATTGGAAAAATAGTCATGGTGGGGATTAATACCCGGCTCGGGGGAGCTTGGGGGTATTTTTGGGAATTTAGAGAATATGTTGGGAATTATTGGATAGTGGGTAAATAATTGGTGATTAGTTGGATGATAGGATTTAAGTTGTAAATATTAGGAACACTTGAGGAATTAGTGGGAATTGGGAATAAATGACTATTATACCCCTAGATTAAGTTAAAGGTTAGCTTTGTTGGGAGGGGTAAAATGGTCTTTTTCTTACTTAATGATTTGCTCAACCTTTTGTTAGGACAAAGCTGAGAAGATTGGAGAATAGTCTAAGGAAGAAAGAAGGAAAAACTCTCAGCTTACTTTCTCTCTCTCACCCTCACGATTTCTCGCCTCTCTCTTCCCTTTGGTGTTTGATTCTTGAGCTGATGAAAGTGACTTGAGGCTTGGAGTTTTAGACAGAAAGTTAAGGGATTCAAGTTGAAATGTGGAGTTGGAATTCAGAAGAAAATTTAGAGACTGAGCTGGATTAGGGTGAAGGTCTCTATTGAAAGTTGGGTCCCCAATTGAGGTAAGAACATTGCTTTAGATTTCTGTGTTTTGGCTGAATGGTTTAGATTGAATCTTGAGTTCTTGAGTGTGGGTTTAATGATGAATTTGGCTGAACTTGTGAGGGGATAATACCTACTGAATTTGATTGGTGACTTCAGTTTTATTGCTAAGGTTTTGAGGATTAAGATAGGTGGTTTATTCTTAAAACTCGTAACTTGATTGACCGTGGAATTGGGGAAATTTTTAAGGAAGAAATTCTAGATAAGAGTGAGTGTTCTTGGCTGCGACAAGGAGGAGAAAACTCAGATTTTCTCTGGGTTCACAGGGCGCACTGCGATCCAGCCTGGGAGCGGTGCGGCGCGTGTGGCCCTTCTGGCCTAGGATGCTCTCTAACTTAGGGGGGCGCCACAACTTTCTTGGCCAAGTCGCAACCCGCCACCCCTTTGGCCTGGGAGCTTGCTCTCTGAATTGGGGCAAGCGCGACTTGCTGAGCCAAGTCACGACCTGCCTGGGTAGTTTGGTCTTGGAAGTAATTCTAGTGTTGTTAGGACTCGGGGGTTCGAACCTAGGGGCTCGGGACAATTTCTATTATCCGGTTTAGTAGAAATTGAGATCCTGAAGGCTAGTTTTGTTCCCTAGGTATTTTATTTATGATTGGAAGCTGATGGATATCAATGGCGATTGTGACTAGGTTTATCACCAAGGTTCGAGGCTAAAGACTGTGCTCGGAACCAGTTCACCTTCTCCGCTCGGAATAAAAGGTAAGAAAACTGCACCCGGTTATGTGGCTATGTTGGGAGTAAGAGTTCCCTATACTTGTATGCAATGTTGTATGATGGCATTATGCCATGTGAACATGAGATAAACAGCTTAAGAGTGCCAGAACTAATATTGGCGCACAGGATGCGGCTCGGCCACTAGTAGATGAGGTTAATTAAATAATCACTGAGTCTTGCCTAAGCGAGCCAGAGTCAATGGGGAACACTGGGCTTGGCCTAAGTGAGCCGAAGACAGTGGGTTAAACAGAGGGTGCGGCCTAAGGGCGTCAACCCTAGTTTTGTATGATATGTCTATTGTTGTTAATTTGATTATTTTGATATGCTGAATACCTAGATGTTAAATTGTTGATTTATCGATTGTTATCACTGATTAAGTGAATGCTATGGATTGCTGGATAATTAATTAATGTCTTGTGAATTATTTGGTTATGCTATGATATTATGGTTTTCTTGCTGGGCCTCGGCTCACGGGTGCTACGTGGTGTAGGTAAATGCAAGGGTAAGATGGTTCAACCATGGGTTGGAGAGCTTTGGGGGCGAGGTGTACATTGTTAGCTGCTCGACCGCCACGGTCGAGGGATTGTACAGGGACGGAAACCTAAAATGTGTATTTTTCCATTAGAGTGGCCTTGTTTATTTATAACTTTTGGAATTTTTTTTATTATGTCCTTTAAACCCTGATTTGGGATCCGATGTACTAAACTTTCATTTTAATGAAAACGATCTGTTTATGAACAAAATCTTTTATACCTAACTTGTTTATGACTTTAGGTTCACATTTTTATTTAAATGACTTGGTTAGCAAGTCTTGCACTATTTTAAACACACAGTGTGATAGTCTTAGTTATCCAGGGTGTTACACCCGCAGAGCCTAATGGGCACCAAGAGTAGGCGGATCGACATGAAGTCATTGTACAGCCTAGGCCGAGCGCATAGTGTTGAGATTTTCCATAATAGCGGCCATGTTGGCCCATTGGATCTCTAGTTCAGCGTATTGGGCAGCCACCTGGTTTCGAAGATCATCCTCATTTGACTCCTGCGGGCACGCCATACAAGAAATATCGTCTTCAGGGACATACTTAGCATCATCCATGAAATCATCCTTTGGAACATCACCGTCAAACTCATCATTAGGATACTACTCGTCTTTACCGAGCATTTTATCTTTAGCGATGACTTCATCTTCCTCTCCCACTGGCGGATCTGCGATGGGGAGAAAGTCTTCTGCCCTCTCCTGACGTTGAGGGGCCTTAGGGTTCGCTCAAGGTCAGATTTGTGTATCCACCATGATATAAAGCACCAAAATGTTGACTAGAATTTATGTCAACTCAACAAATATAAGAAAGATTCAAGAAAAATAACTGAGAATCATAGATTTTTCATGTGGTTCAATTGTTAGCAAGGCCTAGTCCACAATTCACTTGTATTTTTGAGAAACCTACTAGAATAGCAAGTTCCCTTAGGGTTAAAGCTTGGGCAAAGGATAGTCTTGCACCAAGGTCAGAGAGAATATTCAGAATGTAAAATTGTTCCCTCTTACAAATGACCCCCTTAGGTCCTATTTATAGTCGACCATTGGGGAAAAAGGGATAAGCTGGCAACCTTTATTATAGTACTAATCACCCCTCATTCTTTGGGGAATATTAAGTACATAAGGATTACATTACACGTCTCGGCCCAACATAGGTCATTGAGGACAGTGACTTAGTCTGAAAAATAGGTGGTCCCAAATCTTCTAACGAAAAAGGCGCTAAGGACCAAGTCCGAGAGAAGTGGTGCCCCAAAATAAGAGAATATCGAGAAGCTGTTACAATGTGTCCTTGGCATCCAGGGAGGTTGTCACAAGACATTTGGCTTAGGTGACCTCTGACTAGTGGGTAGTCGGGGGGTGGCAACGATTATCGACGTTCCTCGTTGGGGTCGGAGAGACCACCATTCGCTACCATGACGTCGACAGGTGACCCTCACTAGAACTCTTGGCAACCTTTCTTGCCCTATCTGCCACAGCAAGCAAAAAAATGATTTTATGCCTAGAAGCCACAATTTAAATGAATAAAAAAAATATTATGAAATGAAAAAGGGAATAAATATAAACTAGCATAATCTGTTTGGAACAGAAAAACATAACTAAAATTTTAGAATTAAAATCATACCTGAACTATGAAGAAAAATCTAACTCTAAGAATCAACAAATAACAAAAACCATAACTCCTATCACACAAACCTAAAAATTTCTACCAATAAAAAAATCATAAACATGCACATATCTGAATAGAATATTGATATGATTATACCCCCTAAAAACCTAAATTGACTTTCATGCTATTCTTTCATAGATCCAAAAATATTTAGAAGAATAGAGATTGAGATCGAAGTTGACAGAGAAAGAAAGTTAGAGTGCAAGAAATAGAGAAGGTTAAATGAGTATGGTACCTCAGAGGCTCACATGGTAGATGAAGAGGAGGTCATCGTCTCTTTTCTTTTCTGCTTGAAGGTCATCGTCGCTTGAAGAAGATAAAAGAACAAAAAACATTGTTTAAAAAAATTGAAAAATGAAAAAATATATGTTTCCAAAATTTCATAAATTTTAATGAAAATTTTAAAAAACAAAAAATAATAATACATTTTAGCGAACAGAATTTTCTAGTTTGTATCCAAATTTCTAATTAAACAAACAAAAAATTGTTTATTTAAATGTTACCGAACGGGCCCATAGTAAAGCAACATTTTATAAATTGGTTTCTAAAAATCATATTGTTGTCCATGTTTTCTGATTATGACAACGTGTCATAAATCATCATGTTGTTTAGCCTTCTTTGGAAGTTGGAGCCTACTGCGTAAGTTTTTCTTGTTACTCCCAAAGAAAATATTAGGTTGCCAATCAATGAAAGCCATCATTTTGAGAACCTATTTGGGAGGTGAGCTTATAAATCTTCTCAAGTTGTGACCAGCTTGTCAGTGTACCAAGAGCCTTTCCTCAGAGGAAGGAGGATAAATGCCAAGTGTCAGTTGGAGAAGCACTCGGGACCACAGACATGTTTGAAATCTAGTGTGGCGGCAGGGGTTGTGTTGTCTGTTCTGTACAAGCAGCAAAAAAGATGTCCTACAACATCGCCTGACATAGGAAAACGTGCAGCTACCATTCTGAAAAAGTACGAGGAAGCACATTTCCCAATAAAGCAGTGGGCTTAACATCCTCGTATTGGCCCTGCCGAGTATCTAATGGGCCCACCAACTTATTTAATGTATAGGAACCCTTCCTTTATGTATAACTAATCCCATAATGGGAAGGTGGTTTATAGTAATCAACTCCTATTGATGAGCTTATTCCCGTTAGTACCTATAAATAGGGCTACGACATCACTTGTAAAAGGATCCCAACTTTCAATGTATGTAAAAATACTGCTTGAATATTTCAAGAAAACTTGAGATTTGCGAGTTCTTCATCCTCAATACAATTGACTCGTGGACTAAGGCTAATTAATTGTCTGAACCATGTAAAAATTGCGTGTTTGATCTTCTTCTTCTTCTTCTTCTTCGTCTTCTTCTTTAAGTTTCTTATTAATTTAGTAGTTGACGAAAAAGCCAATCAACACATTTATAAAATTTTCCCTAAAATATAGTGTTTTTCCTTTGAGATTTTAATTATAATAGGATTTATTTTGGTGTATAGCATTAACATTAGTACAAAACCAATTACCATTCAATTATCACATATTTCACTTGTGAATTAAATAATTTTGTAGATCATTTCTATTGTAAAGAAGAAAAAAAAGTCTAAAATCTTGGATCTATTTATGAAGTGTGCGCTAATTTCATAGTAGGAACAAGTTATTAATATACTATATGTAGTAAAATAGGTAATCTGTTACCCAAATTTAAACACATATGATAGAGTACTATGTTGCTATTTTTGTAGGTTTCGATTGCATAGTAATTGGTTACCCATAGATTACTCATAAATCAAACACATGACATGTCACCTAGTTGGTAACTAGTTGCCCTAATGATAACCCAAACTTGTTACTTCAAAAAATTGTGATGAAAAAATGACGTACAATTAAAAAATAAAGACTGATCTAGAAAGATATACAGTAAAAAAACTAAGAAAAAAATTCCGTGCAGTAAAAGAATTTTTTCCTTGAAAAAATATAATAAAACAATTGTGTGATATAAAATATATAAATTATATATAAAGAAGGGGTTACCTTTCTAAAATTTTGGGGTGTAAGTATATTTATACCCCTATATTAAATGAGTAAAATATAAATTTTTAAATTTTATAATAATGATAAGAGAAAAAGTGATGTTAGAAAAAATGAGGAGAGAAAAAGTAAAGAGAGATAAATCAATAAGAGAGAAAGTGATATGAGATAATAATAATTAAAAATGTTTTATGAGAAAAAAAAATTTAAGTCAACTAAAAATAATTTTTTGTTGTTCTAAAATAAAAATTTGTAACTTTATTTTTAAAAATAATGTCAAATAGCCTACTTTTCAGAAAATAGATTTTAAGTTTCAAAAACAAAAACCAATTAGTTAAAGAGTCAAGAAACTACTGACTTTTACTAAGTGCATCCCACATATTGTATCGTAACAGATATTTTGTATTGTTTATAAAACTGCAAAATCATAGACTAAAATTACTTACCATCACAGAGATGATAATCGGATCATCTGAAGGGGTGTGGTGGTCTCGATTTATGCGAATGGGCCCGTAGATTGGAAGGAGAGGTATCATTGTGCGATGTTGGGAGATGCAATGACGAAGTGGTGTGGTTGTCCGACGAAGTTGTGGAGTCCGCTGGCATTAACTTCTATAACAATGCTTCACATCAAAATGTGTCAAAATATGTTTGTGTTTTTTTTGTTTCTTTTTCTTTTTCAAAGACGTCAAAATGTGTATTGAAGTAGCAATTTGACATTGGCCTTTTCATAAATTTTTATACATAATATTATAAACAATATGAAATTCGTTTTCCTAAATGTAGCCGAAAATTATTACCGGATATTGATGGAGATGCAGAGATGCTAGAATGTATAAAAATTTGGGGTGTACAAATAAGACCCTACTTGGGAAATAAAGATGGATGATTTTATAAAAACAAATATTTTAATAAATAAATTGGGGGTAAACTTAACATAGGGAGTATATTTATATATTTTTAGGGTGTAAATATAAAATTCCTTTTTAAAAAATGAGTGCCTCTAAAAATTTGGGGTGTAAATAGAACTCCCCTAATCAAATAGTGTGAAATGATAAAACTATGCTATTAAAAAAATACAAAACTTAAATCACTTAATTTACTGACAACACATGGCATATAGTTTTAAAATGTTTACAAAAATTTAGAAAAATAAATTCACATACTAAAACAATTCCTCTCACAAAGGTATGGCGTTCATCCTTCATCCTTACACAGGAGAAAGTTAACTTAAAATAGGGAAAAACTGTATTTAGAGAAAAGTATAAATTTCCATATATATATATATATACTAGTTTTTGAGAAATCTTATGATCATTGTTGGAGACAGCACATTGCAATATAAGTACAATGTACATATCTTACGAACCTAATATATTTATTGGAATTCAAATTCAAATTCAAATTCAATTTCGTTAGAATTGTGAATTGCCATTAAAGTTAAATATGGTGGACCTACATGTCTCATAATAATTGTGAAACTTAATTCCACCTAGCATTAATTAAAGTTCTCATGCACTCTTTGTCCAATGTCCATTCATCTGGATCAGCCTTTAACTTTCGTTTGTTGCGTTGTTTGCTTTTTTTTTTTTGGTCTAAATGTAAATAAATACAATTGTGAAACGCGTGTTGATGTAACATAATCAAATTTTTTGATGAGATTATAAATTTTCCCAAAATCTATCTCCTAAATTATTAAAGTTAACTTTTGTCATTTAACCTAAATTATCAAAGTTAATTGTATCATTCATCATATTATTTTTTTATATGCTTTTTTTTTACATTAGAGGATTGTTTTTTTTTATTTTTTTAAATTCTTTTTTATTTCTTATTAATTTATTGATAAGGTAAAAAAAATTTTATATTCCTATTACTATTAACGTAAAATATTATATATATATATACTAAGTAGAAATAACGTGCAATGCACGGTTGCTTAGTTTTAAAATTGTAAACATTGTCTATATACTACAAAAAAAAGAAAATTTACCGTTAACACTATACCGAGAACACGTTCTCGGTATAGTTAATTTGGTACCGCGCCATATTTACGCGGTTTTTTCATTTTAGTTTCTGTACCGAGGACCCTATACCGAGAACATGTTCTCGGTATAGGGTCTTTATAATCTTCATCTTCCCCAAACAGAGAGCTCATTCTCTCTGAAACGGCAGAAACCAAAACACCGTTTTCTCCGCCCCCTTCTTCATTTTTTCGATATTTCGGCCCCCAAAAGCTTTGGTTGTGGTCAAAGCTTCCATTCCAAAGAGGATTTAGGTTGCTATAAGGTCTATTAAGGTAAGCATTTACATATATTTCAGTTTTTTTTTTTTGTATAAATTTTTCAATTTTTTTTTTTTCTGTTTTGGTCTTCTATAATGAGATTTTTGTGGTATTGTTTTCAGGTTTTGCATTGTTTACAAGCGATTTTACAGGTATTTCGCATTTTCTTTGTAATTTTTTGGTTTTTTTTTATATTTTTTGCATAAATATATTTAGGGTTTTTTGTATAATTTTTTTAATATTGTTAATATATTGTTATTTATTATATTATATATATAATTTCTGATTATGTATTTAAAATAGGTAAGAATAATAATTAGTAATGAAAATTAGTTAAAAGTTTAGTGATATCCAATTTAGAGGAAATAATGTTGTGTAGTATTTTAGTAAAATACATATATAGTTTTAGGATTTAGTTAGTTTAATCATATGGATAAATAATTAATTTATTAGTATGAAAATTTATTAATTTAATAGTTTATTTTTTAGGTATATAATTTGACTTTTAGTTATAAAAATATGTTTGTATGAAAATATAATATTTGAGTGTTTATTTTTTAGATTGGGTTAAATAATTTTAGTTTTAGATTATTAGATTTGGTTAATAAATTTTGATTATTAGAGTGAGTTTTGTTTATTTAATTTGAATTTTGTTGTTGTTGTTAATTTTTTTATTCTTAGTGTTGATGAATATTGATGCTTTGTTTTTGTTGTTAATTTTTAGTAGAATTATGATATTTTAAATAGAAAATTGAATAATTAATAAAATTTAGAGTAATAATTATAAATTATATAGTCATTTACAATGTATTTGTATTACTTTGTGTATGTTCTGCGACTGGATATTTTTTTATGTATTATTTGCAGGTTTTTAAATTTTGGGATATATGAAAATACAGCTGTTATGCTGTCCAATTTTTTTTAGAATTAAAAATACTCAATAAAATTTATAATTTAAGAAATAGTGAATTGATAAGTTGTATAATATATTTTTAATCATGATTAAATCAAATTAGCAATAACATTATGCAACCAAATTTTAATAAAAATAAACATTAATCCTGAAATTTTATTTAAATAAGTAATAAATCTTAAAGTAATTCTAACGATTTATTCATTTTATATATATATATATATTTATGAAATTGTATAATGATATTTTGTAATTTTTGTTTGAAGGTTGGGTATTCAGTTCTTGTTGGACTAAAGAGATTGCTAGCAAGATATTGAAGGCATTGGTAAGTTTTTTTTAATTTTTCTGTATTTTTTTAATTTTTTTTTTCAATTTTTGAATAATTTATGTTTTTTTATATAAATAATATAATATTAATTTTAATAAAAATATGAAATTATTATATTAGATAGAATGTATTTATTTTTAGGTTTTCAAAATATGTATTAGTAAAAATGATATTAGGAATTGGAAAATTGTTATATGATTGATTAGTATTTTTTTTAAATTAAATTCTATGTTGTTTTGGTGAATTTTATGTGTATTAAACATATTAGTAAACATATTTAATATTTTTTTAGAATTGTAAAATTTAGAGATATTGTGAATATTAGTAGAAGTATTCAATAAAATTTCTAATTTAATAAATAGTGAATTGATAAGTAAAATAATATATTTTAAAATTAAGATTAAAAAAATTAACATTAACATTATGCAACTAAATTTTAATAAAAATAAACATTAATCCTAAAGTAGTTAAATAAATTTTAAACAAATTTTAGAAATTTTGTTTAAATTAATCAAACTATTCAATAAAGCATAAGTAAAATATGTAATTTAATAAATACTAAATTAATATGTAAAAAAATAATATGTGTTAGTTCTGATTAAATAAAATTAACAAATATATTATTAGAAAACTATTATTAAAATTAAAATTAAAATTAAAATTAAAAAAATTAAATTTAATATTTGTTAGTTTTAATCATTATTAAAATTAAAATTAAAAAAATATGTTTTTAATATTATTTGTTAGTTGTTTTTAATTTTTCTGTATTTTTTTTAATATTTTTGAATAATTTATTTTTTTATATAAATAATATATTTTAAAATTAAGAATAAAAAAAATTAACATTAACATTATGCAACTAAATTTTAATAAAAATAATAATTAATCCTAAAGTAGTTAAATAAATTTTAAACAAATTTTAGAAATTTTGTTTAAATTAATCAAACTATTCAATAAAGCATAAGTAAAATATGTAATTTAATAAATACTAAATTAATATGTCAAATTTAAATAAGTTTAATAATATTTACACTGAAATATATTATAGTTAGATATCATAAAACAACATAATTAACTTCAAAAAGCATAAGACATTAAAAAAACATATTTAATTATATTTGCTTTTTTCTTTGGTAATAAGAAATTATTACCAAAGATATAATAGTGTTATTATCACATAGTGATAATATTATATTTTTTTAGTGTTCATCACAAGAAGCCTTAGACCCGTTTAGAGAGGGTGAGTCATTGAAGACTCTTACATTTGCCTCTCTCTGAATTAGGACACACACAAATTGATTGTAAGTTTGATGATTAGTGTTCCGTGCAGTGCTACATTCATACAATGTCGATCGACAAGAGTTGGATTAATTTGACAGATCGATTATCCGATGAGTATGAGGCTGGTGTGATGGATTTTCTCCAGAGAGCCCGGCAGTGCGTTGACTCAAGGGGATTGGTGAAATGTCCGTATAGGAGGTGTGTCAACGTTGAATTTCAGACGATTGATGTATTAGAAAATCATCTTTTTGTAAATGGTTTTCTACGGAAATATACCAATTGGCATTGGCATGGAGAGTAAGATTTTTGTGTTATGACAGGGACAAGAATCGCAAAACTCAAAATAGTGGAGTCTCTGTAGCGGGTGTTGAAAATAGTACTTATTACGGCCAGTTGGAAGAAGTTTTAGTGATGTCTTATCTTTCTGGTTGTTCTGTTGTATTATTTAAGTGCAAATGGTTTGACACTAATCGGTCTTCAGGATTAAAGTTTGAGCAAAACATAACGAGTATCAAGATCAGTTCGGAGGCCTTCAATGATGATAAATTTATCTTAGCAACTCAGGCTAACCAAGTTTTCTACATTGAAGACCTTAAAAATAAATCTCATTGGAAAGTCGTCCAAGAAGTGCATCACAGAAATGTGTGGGACATCCCACTAGTTGAAGAACAAGCGGAGGATGTAGAAGTAGATGTTATGCACGACACTAGTTCCTCTAATTTCCAATTATTCGTTGATCTTGGACCGTTGCCACAAATCAACTTTGAACGTACGGGGGCTCCATTACAATTTGTTGAGATAGATAATGTTGCAATTGAGGAGGAGAGGGAGGAGGAAATGGAAGAAGAAGAGGAGGAGGAGGAAGAGGAAGTGGAGGAGGAGGAGGAGGTTGAATATGAAGATGATGAAGAGGAAGATGAACACATAGAAACCGATGATGATAGTGAAGATTATTATAGTGATAATTAAGTGGTAATTTTATAATATGTTGAAGTAATTATTTTTAACAATAAATAATTTTATATTGTCATTTTTAACTGATAAATGTAATTTTAATATCGATTAATTTGACAGATATGGCTGATGTTATTGCTCAATCTCACGGGGGTGATGGTGGAGGATGCGATCCTCCACGTGGACCGGCAGATATCCCAGCTGATTGTGAACGAGGTAATATTTTACACATTGATATACTCCTTAAAATTTAACAATTAATCCATATTAATTTTAAAATATTGAATTTGCATACAATAGCGCCTCCAAGTAAACGTGGACGCCATAAGGGATTGAACACGCGGGAAAAGAGGGAACAGTTGGGGCGTCCTCTCCCTCTCGAGTGGGATGTGCGGGGGAGAACATATAAAGAGATCGGAGAGTACAGCTCAAATTTCTCAAGAGAGCTCGGATTACTTGTTCGACAGTACACAGATCCGGACTGTCCTCAATGGTCAAAAGTACCAAATGCCTCGAAAGAAAGAATACTTGCACATTTGGAAGTAAGTAGTTTATGTATTTTTATGTTAATTCTCATTTTATGTTATATATGATATTTACTAATAAATGTTTGTAAATTAGGATGATTTGTTTGATATTGGGCGTACTAGATATGGAGAAGGGCATATGCCTGGGATCTTGAGAGGCATTGATACTTCGTGTGCTAAAAAGTATTCTGACTGGAAGTACGATATTAAAGAGCACTTAACGATTAATGGGCCACAAAATCGTTATGGTGGTTGCACGGATACGCAGTGGCAAAAAGCAATTGATTTTTTCCGTCGCCCAGAAATTACGGTATTAATTTCTTGCTAAACTTAACTATCTTAATTAAATATATTACTAACGATAACTTTTTGCAGAAACGTTCTGTGGTCAACAAGGAAAATAGAAAGAAACTGAAAGAGCTTAGCTATGGAGGTTCTCAGTCAATCCCAGCCTTACGCTATAAAAAGGTTAGTTAATTAATTATTTTTTAGTTTATTTTTCTTATTTACGTTTAATTATTAATTTTATAAAAATATATGTACGTGACAGCGCAATTTAGAGACTGGGCAACTTGAGTCCATCCCGGATAGCTGGATGGATACTCACCATAAATCAGGCACAGGGTGGGTGACAGAGACAGCAAAAAATACTTGGGTACGTTAAGTTTTTTTAAACATTTTTCAAATTTTTAATTGTTTCAAAATTTTAATTACATTATACATTGTATCACAGGAGGAATTGCGTGCATACCGCGACACACAGCAGACACAGGCAACTGATACTGAGAGTTCCACACCAGTTTCGAGTGCGCCTGAAGATGAAGACATATCTTTGGTACAAAATGTCTTCGGAAAACGACGGGGCCACCAGAAAGGATATGGACGTATCCTTAACATAAGGGACCGAACTCCATTTGATTTTCGTCCTTCACAAACTAGAGATGAAGAGTTGTCTGAGATGAGAGAGCGTCTTCGACAGTTAGAGGAGCATGTCCGGACTCATTGTATCACCCCGGGATCTCAATCTGCCCCACCACCACCACCTGATGATCCTGATGTTGGAGCACCGACTCAGTAGGACTTATGTATGAATTTTATTACAATTGACTATTACATTATCATGTTTAAGACAAGTCTTTATTTTAATTCAACGAATACACTCTTATGTTTTTATTTATATCTTTAATATAAGTGTTTTAATTTTATTCTATTTTCTTATATTTAATTCAAAATAAATAAATAAATAAGGGAATAACAAATATAAAAAAAAATTGGGGACAAGTCTATACCGAGGACATTGTCCTCGGTATATACCACCAAGATGTCGGTATATACCAGTACGATGAGAAATTGAGGTTTGTTGTACCGAGGACATTTGTCACTTTCTACCGAGGACATTATCCTCGGTAAAACGTATACCGAGAACATTTTGAATGTCGTCGGTAGACGTTTTGTTTTACCGACGCGGCTGTACCGACAACTTTATACCGACGACATTGTCTCGGTATAAGATATACCGAGGACATTTCGGCTTATACCGAGGACATTTGTTCTCGGTATAGGCCCTGATTTTTGTAGTGATAATTTTAATAAAAACCAGTACACTATTTTTTTTAATATATATATATATATAATAGAATGAATTATAGTTCTATAGTATATATAAGTATTTATATCAATAATCTCTACATATATGACATCTAAACACAACGTTGATATAGATATATATTTACATGACTACATGATTTATATATAAAATACAATATTATTTAAAAAGAAATTAATAATAGAAATAAAATAAGAATAGAAAAAAATCATAGTATAGACATTAATATACATGCATCAATTATTTTTAGTTTCTAATGTATCTAGTTTATTATTATGTATACGAAATTTTACAGAGCAAGAAAAGAACTGTTCATGTGTAAAACTTTTAATATTTTTTAGTATTTTAACAATATTTGGTGTATATAGATATTTAGATTGATATTTTGAGATTATATGAATTTTATTTGATTATTGTATATTAAATTATGAAATAAGGTAATTCTAAGTATTAATTTAGATTAAATATTATTTATAAAATATTAAATAATATATTATTGTATGAATCACGCTTTTACAGGCATATGTAGAAGTGCCTGTACATGTAATTTTTTTTTAATAAACTAACTCTGCAGGTATGAGAATATTCTGTTAAAATTTACTATAAAAAAATAAAAAACTGTTAAAACCAAGAATTTTCGTTATTTACACATTTTTTATATAGAAGATATATATATATATCTTCTATATAAAAAGTGTGTAGATAACAGAAATTTTTTGTTTTAACAGTTTTTTATTTTTTTAATGTTAACTTTAATAAAATATTCTTATACTTAATATAATATTATTATATTTAATTGTAATTTGTAAATACTTAAACTTAAATAAAACAAAATAAATAATTAAAAAAAATAAAATTGGATATTTCTTTAGATATTTTACAATAATAATTATTTAAAAATAATAAATAATTAAACAAATTAAAAGAGGATATTATTAAGATATTTTACAATAATAATTATTTAAAAATAATAAATAATTAAACAAATTAAAATATGATATTTTTTTAGATATTTTACAATAATAATTATTTAAAAATAATAAAATTATATGTTTTATAATTTAAATAAAATTTAATTAAACTTAAACTCACTGATTAGAATAATATTATATTATACATATGATATAATCTACTGTGAATCAGCAACAAATTTTTTTTTTTAAACTTTTAAGAAACTTAAATTAAAAATTCACGTACAATATTTAATATTACATTAAATATATATATAATATATAATCTTTTGTTGTCACTTCCAAATTAAAAAACTAAAACAAACATAAACTTAAATAAAAATAAATAAATTATTTAATTAAAATAGCTTATTTATTTCAAAATTTATATGATATTAATATAAATTTAATAAAAATAATTAATAAATTCTATAAATAAAACTAAAAAAACGTGAATTGCGTGTGTTTGTATCTAGTATATATATAAATATAAAAAATAAAAAAATAGTACAATGAAAAAACCATAATTTTAAAAAATGAGATGACTTAATAATAGAATGATCCTTCACGAACACGAATATCAATGATTAGGGGATAAGGTTTCTTGTCCCAAAAAAAAAAGGATAAGGTTGATGGGTGAATTGAAATTTATAATTATAAATAAACATTAACAAATATAATTTTTTCTTTCTTTCTGAAAGACCCAATTATTTTTCTTTATAAAATATATTTTTCATATTATCGGGCTTTATACAAATTTATTTATTTATATCAACTAGAGATTAATCAGAAAACATATGAGGAATATTTAATAAACCGTGTTTCGATTTATTCGTTGATAAAACTTCCTTATTACACTTTTTAACACAAACCGTACAAGCCGGCCTTATAGACTTACACTTAACTGGTGATTTTAAAGTTCACTAGAACTTTAATTTAAATTAAGCAGAATATGATTGATATATATATATATATATATTCCACAACAACACACAAGCTATATTCCCATAGTAAACAGATTATTATACTGCATCAAATATTTATTATCTTCCTCTAGTTGACCCCGCTCTAGCTCAGTCACTGTAAATAGAAATTTCATTTTTCTTTGGCTTGAAATCTTCTGTGTATGCCTTATTTTCTGCAGTAGTAGTATCTTGATCTGGGTAAGCTGAGAGATTTGGCGTTGGTTCAAAGTTGTCAGTGAAGACATCTTTATGATTGTTTTCATTACACTTGGTTTTCTGATCTTGGGGGCCTACAGCTTGGCTTGATGATGATGATGCCATAAGCCCATGAATTGCTTCTGGCATTGGCTCATCTTTCATAACCTTTCTCCAGTATTCGCCCGCACCTGGTTCTGATCTTGATTCAGTGTAACTAACAATCTGCTCCAAATAGGTATAAGAGAGAACAAAAACACATGACGTTAATTTTAATACGTTGATCAGTATGAGATTGAATAAAACGCGTATTTAATTCTAATTATATGGAACTTAATTAATGATGAATAAAACGTAATCGTAAACTGAGATATAATTAAGGTTACACCACATAGATGAATATTTAAAAAGTAATGATATGTACACTCAAAATATTATTTTAAAAGACTCAAAATATTATTTTAAAAGACTCTGTAGAGTACCAAGAAAAGTGAAAGGAGAGCCAGAATAATAGCCCTAGATATTCTCATCACGACACTACAATGGTTTTCGTTTGCACCAAAATTTCTTCTCTTCTTCTTAAGTTTTCGATGTGATATAGGTCTGGACAGCCCATCCACTATTTATAGAACACAAGAAATATTAGAATATAAAATATATTAAATTTATATGATTGGTTGAAAAATATTGAACATAAATTATTAATGGTAATTAACCACGAGAGAATCATGGTTGGCATGGGACCGAACTGTTTACAATGCCAGAACATATCACTCCATACGTGGGACTATATTTTTATTAATTTATTTGTTTATATATAAACCTAATCCTACCAATATTTTATGATAAAGTCATTTTCCTTTGTGAATAAGTTGTTCAGGTGTCAAAGTATTCATAATATTTCTCATATACACTACAAAAAACCTTACTTTTGCCGGCGCAAAATTTTTTATATTTTTGCCGGCGCAAAAATTTGCGCTGGCAAAGGCCCGCGACGTAACCCCGTCGCTAATTTGACTTTTGCCGACCCAAAATTTAATGCGCCGGCAATAGTACCTTTTGGCGACGAAAAAATACGCCGGTAAAAATAAGAATGCGCCGGCAAAAAAATTTGGCACGTTATTGTGGAAAATACTTTTAGCGGCGTAAAAATGCGCCGGCAAAAGTTGACTCTTTTAGTGGCGCATTTTTGTGCCAGGAAAAGTGTATATATCCAGTGAATATTAAAACTTTTGCCGACGTAATTTTGCGCCGGTAAAAATATTTTTTAAATAATATTTTTTATTTATTACTAATTTTATTTTCAATATATTAATATTAATTAATAATTTTTGATTTTAATATATTAATAATTATTTAATTTTTTAGTAATATTATTTAATTATATATAAAATTAAAATTTTATAAATAAATAAAAAAAATTATAACTATTAATATTTATTGTCTTCACCAAACATGAAAATATAAAAGTAGTTTAGTAAAATAAATGTCTAATAAATTAAACTTTAAATAAATAAATAAAAAGTTCTACAAATGAGTACTGCCCGCCTCATCATTCCCACACCCGTCAGCATCATCGTCATCGTCATCGTCATCGTCATCGTCTGAATCCTGTTCTGGTAAGTCAACAGTAAAACCAGGAGCCATTTCACCAACCTGTTTCAACAAAGCACTGAGCAAGAGATCTTGACGCCGTTGACGACTCTCAAGTTTAGAATTATGCTTTTTTAGGTTCTGATTTTCTAGCATAATGTCTTCAGTTCGCTGCAAAAGGCTGTCCACTTCAGGTGGCAATTGCCCGGACATTTGAGAAGTTGACGGAGATGCTGACCTCTTTGCGCCAATTGCCTTCAACCTAGGCAACCCCCCAAACCCTTTCTTATAACGTGAGCGGGGTCCAAGGACATCCGTGACAATATCCATATGAGGCGGGAACTGACCGTCGACATTATCGCCGACACAAGAAGCAGCAGATGATACAGGGGCCGTACTCTGCGATGCTCGATGCTCAGTCATCTCAGTCTGCACAATAAAAAGCACGTATCTCGAATTCCAATATAATATTATTTGAAAACCTAACTTATAAATTTTTAATATAACATATAAAATATAACTTTATTATCTATCTGCCAACATCCTATCATTAATGACTGCAGACCAGTGATTGAAAAAGAATGTAATTAATTTTGTTCCCGTATCAGGGAGCAGGTGGGCTTAAGTAAATTTGGTCATGAAAATCCATATCTGAATCAAAATCATGAAGATGTTGTTGATATATACAGTAAGTGCAGTTAATTCCATTAATGGGAAATTTACGTCTCTAAACATATACATCAACTATATTTCCATGTGTTTTGATTCAAATATGGATTTTCATGACCAAATTTACTTTAGCCCGCAAGCTCTCTGATACGGGGACAACATTAGTTACATTCTTTTTTTTATCTTAGTCCACAATCATTAATCATAAAAATATTGGCACATAGATTATAAAGATTTAATTGTTAAAAATTTAATTAATAATTAATAAATAATTACTAATTGACAACAACCAATTAATAATTAATATTTATTAATTATTTACTAAACTTTTTTAAAGTTAAATGATCATAAATTAGTTAAGGTTATGCAACTTACGTGTTTTGTGGCCGCTACATCACTAATCCACTTATCCTTCTTCTTGTGGAGGTGCTCGAATGTGTCGATCATGCTTGGGAGCTCGCCAGTAGATGGGTCCATCTAAAAAAGCAAATTATTTAAACATTGTGACATTTATAATATTTTCGTAAATGTAAGGATATAGGTTATTATAATTTACGTGATCATAAACATAGGCAACGATGGATTTGGAACCGTGTCCTCCTGGTATGGTCATTTTTGCTCTAGCTTCTTTATTTTTCTTCAATATATGCTTCAAACAGAAAACAGTACTCATTAATCTAGATTGTAATTTTATAATTAAAAATTAATGTAAAATCTACGGCATACCTGGTGAGAATCAGAAGCCCAAAAATCACATAGAATTGCCCAATCAGAAGAAGTAATCGACACAAAAGGTTTTGACTTCGCTCTCTCATTGTCCACCTCTCCTCCAACCTCTACCCAGTGTTTCTTCATCGTGTGGCGCCAATCAGTCAGATGTTTTTGCATTTGTCTTACCATGGCATCGTTGATTACTGGATTGTCTTGTGGATAAATGAATTTGTCCTAAAATCACAATTAAAATTGGAATTTGTTAAAATATTATGAAGATAGACAAAATATTGAATAGTGAGTTATTAAAGGTTTAAAAAATGCTTACAAATAGCCTATTTCGAATGACTTGGAATCAGCTGGTTTTACTTGTTCCCAAGCTAGTGTAGTTGGGGGTACGGTGTTACGTAAATAACGAGCCATGGAATTGTTGAACCACTTGCCATACGTTTTAATAGCTTTTCTAGTTTGTGCATCAAACTCTACTTTCAGATGGCTAACTTTTTTGGTGGCCAGCTCTCTCTCGATATTGGCACCGTAATAAGCTCCCCTGCCTCTCTTGGAGCCACCACCTGTGTCATTACTTGGTTCGGTCATTCTACATTAAAATATTCATTAATTAACTAATTCAAATTATGTATGTTTGTTGTTTTTTGTTATAAAATTAACATTTATTCATTATGGTATTTCCAAACCTACCCTATTCCGACCTAGTGGATCCCTTGGAGATAGTAAGGACTCATATACTTCTCCTCATTTTTTAAAAATGTTTCTCAAACATTTTTAAAAAATGAGGAGCAGTACATGAATACATTGACTATCCCCAAGGCATCCACTAGGTGCATCACTATTATTTTTTGTTATAAAATTAATATTTTATTACTTATTGTATTTCCCAACTTACCTTATTCCGACCTAGTGGATCCCTTGGAGATAGTAAGCAGTCATGTACTTCTTCTCATTTTTTTAAGATGTTTCTCAAACATTTTAAAAAAATGAGGAGCAGTACATGAATACATTGGCTATCCCCAAGGCATGCACTAGGTGCATCACTATTATTTTTTGTTATAAAATTAATATTTTATTACTTATTGTATTTCCCAACTTACCCTATTCCGACCTAGTGGATCCCTTAGAGATAGTAAGCAGTCATGTAGTAATTCTCATTTCTTCAAGATGTTTCTCAAACATCTTGAAAAAATGAGAACCACTACATGAATACATTAATTATCCCCAAGGCATCCACTAGGTGCATCACTATTCTTTTTGTTATAAAATTAACATTTTTTCAAGATGTTTCTCAAACATCTTGAAAAAATGAGTACCAGTACATGAATACATTGACTATCCCCAAGGCATCCAATAGGTGCGTGTGTACCTATATCTGATACTATCATTAATTAATGATAATAAATAAAGTTTTCATTGAATTAAATAAAAAGTTACATACACTTGTTTAAATTACATATCACTGTCTTCATCATCACTAACTACAACATCATTACGAACACCACTATCACTATCACTATCACTATCGACTAGAACATTATCGTCGTCCTCATCGTCTTCATACTCGGCCAACGTGTCGTCTTCAAATTCAACTTCATCATCGACAACAAATTCATCTGAACTTTCGCCAACCAAATCATCGACGTTGTACACTTCAGTGGCATTGACATCAACCCGATCATACTGAAGATTATCAAAAATTGGAAGTCCTACCCACAACTGAAATGAAGAAGAATTAACTTCTTGCAATATTGGTATATCATTTGTGGTCTCGGTATCATCAACATCGGAATTTGAGAAATCCCATACATTCCTCGGAATGTATTCATTAACGAGCCTCCAATCATCCCCATTTTTCACATCTCGAAGATAATACACCAACTTCGCTTGAGATGCGAGAACGAAAGGATCATTTTATAACATTCTTCCTTCACATATACGCTCGTAAAATTGGATTCCACTTTGATTCTACTTGTATTGAACCATCTACACTTGAATAGGACAACACTGTAACCCATCAAGTAGGACAATTAAATTACTTCTTCCAAAACTCCATAGTAGTTCACTCCTTCCTCACTTGGCACCATTACACCGCAATTTTGTGTTTTAAGCTTCATATCACGACCACGAGTCACAAATTTCACACCATTCACTATCATCCCTGAATATGAGTACACGGTGCCGCTTAATTTGTTTGCAAGAGCATACAATTCATTATTCACTTCAGTAGGTGTTTACTCATGCAAACCGTTCACCTATCAACATTAACATTGAAAGTTAGTTTTGGATTGATTAAGTGGGGTTTCGGAAAAGAATTGACTAATATCCATACTCTTTCTTTGAACCACTGAGGAAAATCAATTTCTTGTTGAACTTCAAGATTCGAGCCCCCCCGTCTTCTTAATTCGTCCATATGCTCACTACAAATGGACAACAATATTATGATTTTGGCATTTACTCGGTATATAAACCAAACATCATTATTGAAAAAAGACTAGAAAACACACCTAAGGTACTCCTTAATTTCGGCATAATTGTTCAAGATATACCACTCAGCCTTTTGCTTTAACTGCGGATTGAGGAGCATACTTGATTTCTAACCAAATGGACGACCAACAGCCTTATAAATAGAATATTCCCGATTTGGTTGGGATTCAACGCGATCGTCATTCCTCTCAGGTCGATTGAATCGAGTCTCAACCCCCCGAAGGTACATTGAGCAAAAGGTTAAGGCCTCGTTCACCACGTAAGCTTCTGCAATTGAACCTTCCGGACGTGCACGATTTCTTACATACTGTTTATAAACTGCCATCGAACGTTCAATGGGATACATCCACCTAAAGTGCACGGGACCGCCAAGAATTGCCTCTTTCGGAAGATGCAAAACCAAATGCACCATAATGTCGAAAAATGCTGGAGGAAATATCATTTCCAACTTGCACAAAATGGTGATAATGTCTGTCTCCATCTTCTCAAGGTCTTTCACATTCAAAGTCCGTGCACAAAGTTTTTTGAAAAAACCGCACAACTCAATAATTGGCTTCCGAACTTCAGGAACCAAAACGACCTAATTGCGGTGGGCAACAACTGCTGAAACAACACGTGGCAATCGTGTGATTTCAGCCCAGTTATCTTGCCATCATTGACATTGACATTCTTCGAAAGGTTTGCAGCAAAACCGTCCGGGAATTCAACTGACTTCACAAATTCACAGAAAACTCGACGCTCTAGGACACTAAGGGTGTAACTGGCGTGCGGTTTCTTCCACATGTTTCCCTCTTTACGGAGGTGGAGTTTTTCCCTAATTTTCATGTCTGCTAGATCAAGTCTTGCCTTGTCAGTGTCTTTAGATTTTCCCTCTAAGTTCAACAAAGTTCCCAAGACACTATCGCAAACATTCTTCTCAATGTGCATTACGTCCAAGTTATGCCTCAACAATAACTCCTTCCAATAATCAAGCTCGAAAAATATGCTCTTCTTCGACTAATTAAGTTCAATCGGGGCCCTTTTGCGTTTCACACCACCAAATTCTTTGTGTTTCCCAGGATGTCTAATCAGCAAATTCTCTAATTGCTTTAACACATCATCACCGGAGTAATCTTTCGGTGGTGGCCTGAGTTCCTTGTTACCGTCGAATAGTGCTCGTTTGCTCCTCCATTCATGATCCATATCAAGAAACCTCCTATGGCCAATGTATGCAATTTTACTTCTAATCCCTACAGAGGGCGTTTCTTCATTGCATGTGGGACACGCCTTGTACCCTTTTGTGCTCCACCCAGACATCATAGCATAAGCTGGGTAGTCGTTAATGGTCCACAAGATTGCTGCATGCATATTGAACAAGGTACTATTGTATGTGTCTCGTGTCTCGACACCATTCACCCATAACTCCTTCAACTCGTCAAGCAAAGATCTCATATAGACATCGATATCTTTTCCAGGTGAAGAAGGACCTGGAATTAGAATAGACAACATTAATGACTGTGGTTTCATGCACTTCCACGGCGGCAAGTTGTATGGGAAAAGTATCATAGGCCACATGCTGTAAGAGTTGCTCATGTTCCCAAAAGGATTGAAACCATCTGTAGCCAATCCAAGCCTAACATTTCGAGGTTCGGCTGCGAAAGATGGGTACAACTGATCAAGGTGCTTCCACGCCTTACTGTCAGCGGGGTGCCTCATCACACCATCTTCCCTTGGCCTTTTAGAATAGTGCCATCTCATGTCCTCTGCAGTATATCTGGAACTGTACAGCCTTTTCAATCTCAGCGTCAACGGAAAGTACTGCATGACCTTATGGGCCACTTTCTTCCCGTTCCCACGATTATCTTGCCAGCGACACTCACCACAAACCGGACAGAATTCCAAATTCGCATTCTCCTTCCAAAACAGTGCACAGTCATGCTTGCAAGCATCGATGGACTCATATCCCAATCCAATACTCCGCAACTTTTCCTTCACCTCATAGTTAGACTTAGGTAAAATTGTTCCGTCAGGCATAGCGTCGACTAACAATTCCAGCAAACCATCAAAGTAATGATTGATGCACTTGTTAATAACTTTCAGATGCATCAGCTTCACCAAGAAGTTCAACGTGGAATACTTTCGGCAACCCGGGTACAGTTCACTTGACATCTCCTTAAATAAATTGTCATACTTGTCGCGATGTTGAGGATCATCTTGGGGAGGATCATTATAGTTTCCAGCAGGAACGTCATCTTCAGCGTAAACATCCTCCAGGATATCCGCTATCTCATCTCTATCATGATCTCGTACCATAGCTGGTGACAACGGCAGCGCCTCTCCATGGTAATGCCACACTTTGTAGGACTATACGATGCCATTGTTGAATAAATGCATCGAAATTGCATTTATAGGCTGGAACTTAACATTCCGACATTTCTTGCACGGACAGCGAACCAAATCCTGATCGTTCAACTGATTTTTGGTGATATCGAAGGACTCCTTAACATCATTTCTATACTCCAGAGACCAACGATTCCTCGCACTCATCCAGCTCCTGTCGCTCACCATCTTTAAGCGAAATAATTAAGAAAATATTAATAATTGTCTTAAAATGAGGGAAATGATAGTCAAAGTATTTCATGACTGTTTGTCTCCCTAATTATCACTAACTGATAATAATATCATATCCCTAGCAAAAATAATTATTTATAGAGATAATTGCGGCTAAATTACTCAAACTTACAACTTACTAACACTTAAATGACACGTGGCACCACATGATTGGTACACATTATTATTATTATTTTAAATAATTTTTCATAAAAAAATCATTTTATATTTTTTATTTTTTTAAAAAAATCCAATTTATTGTTTTCCAATTTAAAGGTAACAAAGAATAATTTTTTTTTCATTTTTAAAAAAAAAAAATCAAATTTGTTGCTTTTAATCAATTATTTAGGATTAAGTAAAAAAAAATTTAATCTTAAATTATTGCTTAGATTTTAAACAAAATTACTTAATCTTTAATTGAAAAAAAGTAGACAAAATGATAAATAGGAAGATTTTAATAATAATAATAATAATAATAATTGTTGACCCACGATTTGGCCAACTGACACGGAGTCGGAATATGCTTGATATGAATGAAAGAGATGAGAAGAACGTAACGACAAAAGTAAATAAGACACAGTATTTTATAGTGGTTCGGCCCCAGGATCTGGTAATGACCTACGTCCACTTAGGTTGATATTGATATAAAAATCATATGAGTGATCAAAGAACTAGGGTTCAATGAGTTTCACTAATCTCTGAAAAACAATACAATATTACTAGGAGAATTACTATAATCTCTAACGATTCAAAAGCCAAAATTCCAAAAAGTCTTTCCTCCCTTGAGCTATCTCTTGCTATTTATAGGCTCGAGGGGGATTACAAAAGATTGTTACAGATATTTTTTCCTGAATAATCGGATACTCAAGAGATTGTGTGAGATAAATTCAGGATTCACAAAGATCTTCCCATTAATGTTGCCTTGTATGCGGAACTATCGACCAGACTGGTCGCAGGTAAGACAGGTTCGTACTGCTTCTAATGTGTCTTCTGGTCGATACTCTAGCAGAACGTTTCCAGGTGTCAGCCACGTGTCCAGGAATCACTTGCCACGTCACCAATGCTAATTTTTTGGATAACAACAATAATAATAATAATAATAATAATAATAATAATAAATTAAAAAATTTGAGGATATTAACAATATAAAATTAAATTTTAAAAAAAATGTATTTTTCATACTTAATCTTAAGTTGACAAAAATTTTGAATTTTTTTTTAAAAAAATGTAAATTTTAGTTTTTGTTAAATTAAAAATTATTTTAAGAATAATAACAATGTAGACCAATCATGTAGTGCCACGTGTCCGTTGACTAGTCTACTTTAACATTACTTATTTATTACTTTTAATTTAAAATTAATTTAATTATACATTAATTTCATTTTGTAATTTTTTATTAAATTCTTCAATTTATATTGGATTATTTACTTAATCAATAACAAATTTATTATATTTATATTTTATTAAATCATTTATATTTTTAACTTTTTCAATTACAAAACTTCTAATATTAATGTTAAAATTAATTATTAATTATTATGATTGGTAATTTTATTTTATTTAAATTATAGTTAAAAATTATTTTTTTGATGAATTTTTAATTATACTTAAATTCTTATTTAATTAATTATTAAACTTTTAATAATTTTACTAACTCCAACAAAATTTAGGCAGCATAACGACTATATTTCAAACTATCCCAAAAATTGAAAAACCTATAAATTAAACACATATATAACCAGAATATTCCCAGAGCAATATTCCCACGCTTCTAATTTTTCGTGGTACATGCTTCTAAATGTGTACTGTTTGAGTTTATCTGTTTCTGGTTTGAGATACTTGTAGACAGAATATTTTGTAGGCGAAATAGAGTTACGAGTTAGTTTAAAATCCAAGATCATGTTTTTTAGGACGTAAAATCGAAGTAAAAATTCGATCTTTAAGCTAGTTGAAAAAATAAATTTTTCCCGTCCTAAGGGGAGTTGAAAAAGCTTTTCCAGAAAACTTTTTACTTTCACCCTTTGATCCGTTTTTCAAACTGTTCGTGTAGAAAAATTTAGCTTTTTGTTAGAATGCTGTTGTATAAAAACTTAATTTTTATACTCGACCAGCGTTATTCTAAAAAGCTTTTAAAAGTTTTCTATCCTCACCTCCCCATTCTTCTGTATGCAGACTTTAATGCCAGATTTGTGGGGAGGTGAAAGGCCTATTGACGACGACCTTCTCGCCCAGCTGCTCGAGGGAGAAGAACAACCAGCTGACCGTGTCCACGAAATCCCTTTTTCGCGATCCTCTTCCAGACCCCATCCTTCTCCTCCAATGGCCCGTTCCAAATCTTCAGGCAAGAAAAGGCCCGAGTCTGAAAACAACCCAAATTCTCCTGCCTGGCCTGATTCGCAGGCAAGGGTTCCCTCGACCAGTGGTCGAGAAAATCTTGCTCTTGACCCTAATATCCAAATTAGGGCCAGCCCTCGCCATCAGAACTTGCCTGATGTCGAGTGGTATACTTCCCCGGCCAGTTCAGTGACTCTTCAGATGGTTGCTAACTGCTTCAGGAAATTCCCTCTCACAGGGGTTTCCATTATACGTCCTGTCGCAAACCAGAGGGCTAACCTCCCCGGAGGTGTAAACAGCGCCTGGTCCCGGTATCATATTGAGGCGGGAGCTTATCTCCCTCTTCATCCCTTTTTTGTGGGGGTGGCCAATTATTTCGGTGTCGCCCCCTTCCAAATAACTCCAAACGGATATAGAATGCTGGCCGCACTCTATATCCTGTATAAACTTAAGAAATGGCCAGAACCTTCACCCCACGAGGTCAACTATCTTTTTTGACCTTAAGTCTAACCCGCAACAACACGGAACGAGTTTCTTCCATTTTTGTCACCAGGAAACCAATCGAACATTCCTAAGTGACACTACACATATCTCGAATGTGGGGCAGTATAATAAGGAGTACTTCCTTACCCCGGACATAACCAGCAACAACCTGGCCTTCACCCGAGGAGGTAAGTGCTTGTCTTCGACTGGTCGATACTTTTCGTCGATGTGTTTCCTTCCATTTTTCTTAAACTGTAATCTATTTTTTAGGCCCCTGGTTACGTCCGACCCCAACACCAGACATGGTGTTGAGGTCCAATACTTTGGCCAGGATGTCCGACGCAGAAAAAAGCGTCAAGACCCTGGTAACTGAAGAAAACTTGAGGTTGTCTGGCCTCCTGGCTCCTCGCCATGAAACTAGAGGGTCCGTGGTGGACGAAACCACTGCCGAGGGGGTTCCCGAGCAGCAACCTCCTGTGTCTCCTCGGAGGAGGAGGCCAACGAGGATTACTATTAGGGAGCCCACGGGCAATCCTTCCGCAGAAAGGCCTTCTGCTCCCCAAGGCAAGGGGAAACAAAAGGCCAAAGAGCCAGTTGTGGACTTGGAAAAGTCTTCTGATGATAATGGTAAAGTTATTTCGCTTTTAAATGGTTTGCCAATTCCCTGTCATTTGTTTGACGGGGAGGGTAACTTTACATATGCTCCAAACCTAGGGCCAGACTTCTTCATGCCAGATAATAAGTATATGACTAATAGAGTCAATAGTGTAACGACCAGTAGTTGTAGCTCGGGTATTCACTTTGTTACCTCTTTTCTGTTGTATAATAACTTTTCATCTGCCTCTTGTCTTATCATTTTCTTGTGTTTACTTGCATGCAGACATGGCCACTCCGAACATTTTTGACATGTATCAGGCTGAGGAGGAGGAGGAAGTTCCTCAACTCCACCGGAGGTCCAAAAGGAGAACTGGTGAATCCAGTCGAGGTCCTCCAGCCAAGAAGGGTCGAACAGAAGACCTTCCCAAGGACGTGCCAACTGGGCAAACTTCTGCCCATCCACCAGCTCCTACCGAGAAGCAAATCCCTCTTGCCCCGCCAAACCCTCCGGCTGCGCCCGCCAGAGAGGAAATTACTCGTGAAGAAGCTCTCGGGACCAAACTCATGAGCTGTGCCCTTTGATCAGCCAAGGATCGCCTTGAACGCATCAGTAAAGGTGACCGTGTCAGAGATGCAATGGTCGAGGCTGAAAGCATGGGGGCCGACCAGGTTCTTAACAAGGCCCTGAATGAAATCTCCAGTGTGAGTACTTCTTCACTTCTTAAGCCTTAGTCTTTTATTCTTCACGGCAGGCTCTAACTTTTTCCTTTATTCACAGGCCTTGCTGTCTGCTATCACTGCTCATACCCGTGTCCAGGCTTCCATCGAGCAGGCTAAGGCGAAGGCCACTGAGAGGCATCAGGTGAAGGCAGCTGAGGAGCTTTCGGCTGCAAAGGCTAGGCATGCCAAGGAGTTGGAGGCAATGGCTCGAGAGAGGGATGCTGCGGTGACTAAGCTGTCAGAGGCTGAAGCTGCAAAGGAAGCTGCAATAAAGTCAAGGCAGCAGTATCGAGATTCCAGCGTAACCCATCTTCGCGAAATCAAAAGGCTGGAAGAGATGCTCAAGCCCAAGGATGAGGCCATTGCCACTCTTGAAGGCAAGGTGAAGCAGCTGGAGCTTGATAACTCCAAAAAATTGGAGAGTTATAAGAGGACGACGCTCCGATGTTTCTATAACTTCTGGAAACATAATCAGGGTGCCGACTTCAGCTATCTTTCGGAGGAAGTCAGGATTGCCGAGTTGGCCCGCTGCACTGCCCAACTGGCCGAAGAGGAGGCAAGAGCGAGGACCCCCGCCTCTCCAAGCATTGTTGCTGTAGAAGAAGAAGAAGTTGTTGAGGACGCGACCAACCAGGATGCTGCTCAGGACCCTCCGGCCCCAAATGCCTCTTAAACCTTTCCCTTATTTTTTCTTTCTTTTTGGCTACACGACCCACGGGTCGTGATGTAAAGACAATATATTTTTGTTTTAAACTTTGCTGCACGGGCAGTAAATCTTTTTTCTTTTACTTGAACAGTTACATCCAAGCAGCGATGCTTGCGATGTAAAGGCTTAAATCTTGATGCTATAATATCTTTATTTATTATAACATTTGTCCGTATGACCGAACTTAGCATAGTACTTTGGCATGATTTAACAAAACATAAATTTTGAAAAATACTCTAAGTACTGTAGCATGCTTTCACTCATTTTGTTCATGTGTTTACATACCTTGCGAGTATGCTTTGCTATCAATGTGCCTTATATGCCCCCCAAGTGATCGAGGAGCTTTAGATCCTTGGTCACTTGCCCTGACCATGGCCTATTCGAACATTCCTGTTCGTATGAAAAATGATACTTGTAATACAGCAAAACAACACACGTAATGAACAAATACTTGTAAATGTAAATTCACAATGGTTGGCAAGAATGACTGGCTGCGCACAGTCCCTTATAATCTCGTATTAAAAATGGACTAAACATGTCTTTACGAGTGATTCTATAATAGAACATTACATATACGAGCAGTTAGCCATACAACGTGGCTAACCCTCTTTGCAAAACTTGTAAAAATTAAAATTTAATACAAGCCAGTCCTTTAGAAAGGACTGTTTACTGATAATACTTGCACAGGTGTTCTCCATTCCAATAGCGTGGAACGAGATCTCCATTTAAGTGTGCAAGTTTGTAGGTTCCTGGATGAAGGACTTCTTCAATCTGGTAAGGTCCTTCCCAATTGGGTCCGAGTACTCCAGCAGTAGGGTCGCGGGTATTTAAGAAAACTCGTCGTAGTACCAAATCTCCGACGTTGAATTTTCTTTCTTTAACTTTGGAGTTAAAGTACCGGGCGAATTTTTGTTGGTATGCAGCAATTCGGAGTTGGGCCTTCTCCCATATCTCGTCAATCGAGTCTAGGGATTCCATCATTAGTTGGCTGTTCTGATCCTGGTCGTATGTTAGACGTCGATGTGAGGGGGGATCTAACTCGACAAGCAACATTGCCTCATATCCATAGGCTAAGGAAAATGGGGTATGTCCTGTCGCAGTTCGGTGAGACGTTCTATACGACCAGAGGACTTCAGGCAACTGCTCTGGCCATGCTCCTTTAGCTTCCTCAAGTCTTTTCTTCAAGGTGTCCTTAAGATTTTTACTCACTGCTTCGACCTGCCCATTCGCCTGAGGGTGTGCAACTGAAGAAAAGCTTTTAATGACTCCATGTCTTTCGCAGAAATCGGTGAATAAATCGCTGTCAAATTGGGTCCCGTTATCTGAAACTATCTTTCTGGGCAAACCATATCGACAGACGATGTTCTTGATAACGAAGTCAAGGACTTTCTTGGTCGTGATGGTTGCGAGTGGTTCAGCTTCGGCCCATTTGGTGAAGTAATCAACTGCCACGACTGCGTATTTTACTCTGCCTTTCCCTGTAGGTAGGGATCCAATCAAATCTATCCCCCATACTGCAAAAGGCCATGGACTCTGCATTTGTTTCAATTCATTTGAAGCCGCTCGCGGAATCTTCGAGAACCTTTGACACTTGTCGCACCTTCGTACAAATTCCATGGAATCCTCGTTCATCGTTGGCCAGAAGTAGCCCTGCCTTAGAATCTTTTTTGCCAAACTCTGCCCCCGAGCTTGATCCCCGCAGAAGCCTTCATGTACCTCTTTCATGAGTTCCTTAGCTTTTTCTGGTGTAACACACCTGAGTAGCGGCATCGAGTATCCTCTTCGGTACATTACGCCATCGACCAGAATGTACCTAGCAGCTCGTCTTTGTAGAGTTCTGTCTTTGTTCCTATCTGTTGGTAGCGTACCATTCATCAGATACTCCAAGAAAGCACCCATCCACATATCTTCCATCTGAATCTCCATACTGGATTCCGTGGTTTGTATGCTCGGCTTACTCAGTCTTTCTACTGGCACGATGTTCAAGGTGTCAGCATCCTTTGCGCTCACGAGTTTGGCTAAGGAATCTGCGTTTGAATTCTGATCTCGCGGGATTTGCTGGAGGGTGTACTTCGTGAACTGGGCTAACAAGTCTTTTGTTTTATTTAAGTAGGCCGCCATTTTCAAGCCTCGCGCTTGGTATTCTCCCAGAACCTGATTCACCACCAGCTGTGAATCACTGTAGATATCAAGCGTCTTTATGCTCATATCCTTTGCCATTCTCAATCTAGCGAGGAGTGCTTCGTATTCTACTTCATTATTTGATGCAGTAAAGTCGAACCTGATGGCGCAGTGAAACCGATGCCCTTCCGGCGTTATCAATATCACTCCCGCTCCAGCGTGGGATTCATTGGATGAGCCATCCGTGAATAGCTTCCACGAAGGAGTTTTATCTTGAGGCATAGGCGCTTCAGGCTGTTCGCACTGCTCGTTGTATGGGAGTTCGGTGAACTCTGCAATAAGATCGGCCGAGACTTGTCCCTTAACTGCTGCTCGCGGTGAATAGGTTATATCGAACTTCCCTAGTTCGACTGCCCATTTTAACAATTGCCCAGCCGCCTCAGGTTTTTGGAGGACTTGCCGAAGGGGCTGGTCAGTTAGAACTGTGATAGGATGGGCTTGGAAGTAAGGACGTAACTTCCTAGAGGCTAGAATTAGGCAATATGCTAACCTTTTGATTGGCGGATATCTTAATTCTGCACCGATCAGCCTCTTGCTGATATAGTAGACTGCTTTCTGTACGCCTTCTTCCTCCCGTAAAAGTACCGCGCTAGCAGCAACTTCGGTAGTCGCCAGATAAATAAACAAAGTCTCTCCTTCGATCGGCTTCGACAAGATGGGAGGTTGTGCCATATGAGCTTTCAACGCCTGGAATGCTTGCTCGCAGTCTTCTGTCCATTCAAACTTCTTATTCCCCCTAAGTAGATTGAAGAATGGGACGCACTTGTCTGTTGACTTCGAATTGAATCTACTTAGGGCTGCGATCCTCCCGGTTAAACTTTGTACATCTTTGATCCTTTCTAGCGACTTCATGTCGATCAGGGCTTTTATCTTGTCGGCGTTGGCCTCGATTCCTCTCGAATTTACGATAAACCCCAAAAACTTCCCCGATCCGACTCCAAAGGAACACTTGAGGGGGTTTAATTTCATTTGGTACTTGTTTAACACATCAAAGCACTCTTGTAAATCCCTCATATGCCCTTCTGCCTTCTTAGACTTTACCAGCATGTCATTCGCATATACCTCCATGTTTACACTGATTTGCTCCTTGAACATGTGGTTGACTAGCCGTTGGTAAGTCGCACCCGCGTTTTTCAGTCCGAAGGGCATTACTTTGTAGCAATACAAGCCCGTATCGGTCCAAAAGCTGGTGTGATCCTCATCAGGGGGATGCATGCTAATCTGGTTGTAGCCTGAATATGCATCCATGAATGAGAGGATCTCATGTCCTGCAGTAGCGTCGACCAGCTGGTCGATCCTTGGGAGTGGGAAGCAGTCTTTTGGGCAGGCTTTATTGAGGTCTGTAAAATCCACGCAGGTTCGCCATTTTCCGTTAGGCTTGGGAACCAGCACTGGATTAGAGACCCAAGATGGATAAAATGCCACCTTGATGAACCCATTCTCCTTTAGCCTTTCGACTTCTTCTTTTAAGGCTCATGATCTATCTTTATCAAGCAGCCTTCTCTTTTGTTGCACGGGTGGAAAGGTCTTGTCTATATTCAGGACATGGCTGATTACTGCAGGATCTATCCCAACCATGTCTTTATGTGACCAGGCGAAAACCTCCTGGTTTTTTCGAAAGAATTCCACCAGTGCGTGCTTCGTGGTAGGCTCTAAGTTTTTCCCAACCTTTATGACTCTGGTTGGGTCTTCTTTGTCGAGTTGGACCTCCTCCAGGTCCTCGACGGGTCCAACATTTTCTTCAAAATCCCCAAAGCGAGGATCCAAATCTCCATCCTCGCTTTGGCGGGTTGTTCCGAGTCACCATGGGGCCTAAGAGAAATAGTTCAAGACCATCATCTTCAAGACCCTCATCCTCTAGGGCACCACCATTTGATACCACCAAATTCGTAAGTAAGGAGGCGGAAGATCGATATACTTCTTTTATGGGGAAACCAGTGCTCAAGGAGAGAGGTATTGAATACGATCCTCAACCTAGTTCGTGTGCTATCTTTGAGCCAATTAGAGCCAACATAGAAGGTAGGCAGTGGGAATCTGTTGTGAAACAACCAGAAATTAAAATGAATATCTCTTGGGTGTATGAATTTTATGCGAATTTTCCGGAGTTGAATGAGAAGGGGGAATGTTTTGTGAGAGGAAAATGGCTACCGGTGGGGAGTTATAAGGCCATCGATGATTTTTTCAATACTAAGAGCTTTGATAATCAGCATGATGAGTACCAATTGTTTCTACAAGATCAGCATGATCATGTTCTTATAGCGGAAACATTGGGTTGCCCAGGAGCTAGAATTGCATATGCTCATGATGAGCCCAATGGGATGTTTTTATGGCAACTTAATCAAGAAGCTCGTGCATGGTTTTATTTTGTGGCAGCCAAATTGATCCCAACTAGTCATGTTAGCCATATGACGAATGACCGGATGAGGTTGGTTTTTGCTATCATGAAGGGGATGACCATCGATGTTGGACGAATTATTCGTCAGGGTATGAGGTTTGTTCTTCGTGGAACCACTACTGGGGGATTGCCATTTGGGTCATTGATCACCTATATGTGTGTAGTGTATGAAGTACCAAGGGAAAAAACTGATATAGTGGTGCCAGTCAAAGGGAAACTTACTAAAGCAAGAATTGCACGTTATCCTAATGCATCTTTAGTAGCACCAGCCGCACCTC
The DNA here is from genome assembly GCF_963169125.1 of Humulus lupulus. NCBI lineage: Eukaryota > Viridiplantae > Streptophyta > Magnoliopsida > Rosales > Cannabaceae > Humulus > Humulus lupulus. Next base: position 15,444,289 of record NC_084801.1, on the reverse strand, counting down.
CACGACGACAAGGCCAACGACGAAGGCGGGAGAGTGATGACGAGGACCTTGACAATCAAGAGGATGATAGTGTTCCGGAGAATGTGGAGGGGCCAATGAATGTGGATGTCCCTTTGGCTCTTGGTGGTCCAATTGATTGTAATATGCAATACTCGCATGACATGCTACGCTACATTGTTCAACAAAACACGATCACTCATAACTATTTGGCTGCTCGGGAGACATATGAGCATAATCAGGTGGATCAACTAAATTTTTTGGTAGCTCAGTGGACGTTGAACAGAGGACAGAATAACTATTTCACTTATCCCCCTCCGTTTCAAGGGATGCAAGATCCACCACCACCACCACCACCTTCTCCTTATCCGTAAGCATGGACTTTTTGTAAGTTTCTTTCCTTTTCTTTGTAGTTACACATTGGGGACAATGTTTGTTTCAAAGTTTGGGGGAGGGATTTCTTACGAAAGTTTTCTTTTGTTTTGTAAATATGTGTTTAGAGTCGAGTTGTCGTGAGTCGTGTTCGAATCAAGTCAATAATAAAAGTCAAGGTTAAGTAATGAATGCTATGAACATAAAGTTAAGAAATAAAACCACTTTGAATCCGTGTGCTTGATTTTGTCTGTTGCCATGATTGACTAATATATGAGGAAAGATTGAACTTTTTGCCATGATTGTTAAATTCGTGCTAATTGCCTGTGTTATGCATGTTAACTGGGATTTGTGGAAAGATTTGGTTGATTAATCTAGAATTTGTGTTACTTGTTATTTGAGACGAAATCCTAGATAATGTGTGCTTAAGAAGAAGATGTAGGCAATTTTGTTTGGTCCGTTTGAGCCTTTCTAGCCAACCTGAGACAAAATTGTATCCTTAGTCACCCTAATTGAGCCTAGGCCTATTTTTGTTGAAATCCCAAAATTGTTGAAACCTAACGAAATTCTTATCAAATATCCTAACCATATTAATATCATAAGCATACAAAGATAATGTGGGAAGGGGTTTTGTAATGGAAAGTATTTTGGGTTTTCAAGAGAGGAAAAGATGAATGAGAGAAAGTTTCTTCTAAAAAGAAAAAAATAAAAAATTAAAAAAAAAAAAGAGAAAATTTTTATCATGGAGCCTCACTCCCTTAAAGAAATATATTGTATACACAAAGTTTTGGGAAGTGAGTGTTAAAAAAAAAAAAAAAAAAAAACAGAGCTGAGAAAGAAAAATATATATATCTCTCATTCATGTCAAGGGTGTTCAATATGGGTGTTTGGAATTTATGTGTACATGGTTATTTGAAAGGTTGGTATGCTTATGGTATTAGTGCCTAAATGACTTTCTTATCTACCTTACCTAAGCCATACATTGTAAGCCATTAAAGTCCTATTGATTCTTAAGCATGCGTTGTTTACATTAGTGGAGAATAATGAGTAATGCAAACTTATGGAATAATATGGATTGTGGTATGACTGTGAGAATTTGATGTGCATAACTATGTCAATTACTTGAGTTTTAATCATTATGGTAAATAGTTAAAGGATGTGAATGATAATTAGTTGATTATGGCAATAGTTGAGATTGAAATTCTGGATTGTGTTGTTGGGATATTTCTGAAGCTTTATGTGAGCATGGTATTAAGGAAATTGAAGCTTGATTATTATTATTGGATTGATTCGCATTGTGTGAGTGTGTTTAGTTTTTCTTATTTAGTTTTTGTTTTGAGTATTACTCGAGGGCGAGTAATTTTCAAAGTTTGGGGGAGTTTGATAAGTGAATTTTAGATTCACTTATTAGTGTCATTTTATATCTAATTTGTAGGTGTTTAGGGTGCTTTTGTTTGGTTTTATGCTTGTGTTTTGTTTGTGTAGGGTCCAAGGAAAAGTGGCGAGAAATTGGTACAAAACGGGAGTGAAACGAAGAAAAATGCAAAATTCGTGAATTAGGGCCGCAGCCCCATATTCAGGGGCTGCATCGCTATTTCCAGGCTGAATTAGGGCTGCAGCGCCTGACTGAAACAGAGGCTCGTTTTTGGCACATTTGAAGCGCAGCAGCGCCTGTTTATGGGGCTGCAGCGCCGGGAGCCGTACGGAAATCGTAAATTGAGATTTTTGAAGGGCAAAAGAGGGTTTTTTTTGCAAGGGATATATAAGGAAAAGTTTAATTAGGGTCTAAGGACGGTTTTTGGAAGAGATTAGACAGAGATTAGAGGCTCGGAGAAGAAGAGGAGGCTAGACATCATCAAGATCATCACCATTACATCTAGTTTATTTCTTCTTCCTTTCATTCTAGTTTTTTAATTATGAACAAATACATTGTTATTATGTTTATGTTTATAATGGAGAACTAAACTCTTTTTGTGCTAGAGTATTAGATGAAACTATTTTGATTATTGAATTGCGGTTTCTATTATTATTTCTATGAAATTCTTCTCGTTTGTTCATATCTTCTTGAGTTACTTTTATCATATTAATGTTTGGCCATCATTATTGTGAATTGAAATCTAGGGTTTATGCTTGAGAAAGATAAACATAGATTGGACATAAGAAGATTTGACATAGAGTGATTGTGAGATTGAGAGATTCCTTGAACTCTATGAATTTGGTTTAGAATAGCTATTGCTTAATGACGTCTTGATTATTTAATAGCGAATAGAGATATCATATTGATTAATTGAGATTAATTGCATATATGCTTGAGAAAGATAAATGCATTATATTATAATTCTAGAAATTACAAATGAGGAGAATTGATTAGAATAATAAAGAAACTATGTTCATAATTGAATAGTGAAATCATTACTCTAGTACATTTATCTTCTATTTAATCACTTTTCAAGAGCATAAGATTTGGTTATCTTGTATTTCATATTCTTTATTTTATTGTTTGATTTATTTATTGACTTTTCTAATTAAAATTATAGACTTAACAGTAATAGTAATTAGTGAGTTTAATATTTAATCCCTGTGGGTTCGACATCTTTTAATTAAAAACTATATTGCAATACACCGTACGCTTGCGGTAGAAAAATTCTGTATCAATGGGCCTTCCAATAACGGCGTTGTACGCTGAAGGACAATCGACCACTACAAAAGTGGCGAGTAATGTCCTTGTTGCAGGCGTTGTAGCCGTCGTTACTGGGAGTTTGATCAATCCGGCTGGGGCGAGTCCTTCTCTAGAAAAGCCATATATCGTTTGATTGCAGGGCTCCAAGTCCTTCACGGACAATTTCATGCGTTCCAGTGTTGATTTATACAGGATGTTCACTGAACTTCCTGTATCGACCAGTACCCTCTTCACCATCATATTGGCCATCTGGATGTCCACAACCAGCGGATCGGAATGTGGGAACCTGACGTGTTGGGCGTCGTCATCAGAGAAGGTTATCTCTCCTCCCTCTGACCGAGCCTTTTTTGGTGCATGGTCCTCCACAATTATCATCTCGATGTCCTGGTCGTGGCGCAGAGTCTGAGCATATCGTTCTCTGGCCTTTCCGCTATTTCCCGCGAGGTGCGGGCCTCCACAGATGGTTAAGAGTATTCCAGCCACGGGGGCAGGCTGTAATGGTGGCAAGCGTTGGCGTGTGGACGCCTGCTCGTTTCCACCCGGAGCTTCTCATTGGGAATTTCCCGAGACCCGTACGTATCTTCTCAAGTGTCCTTGTCTAATAAGGAACTCGATTTCGTCTTTTAACTGGTTGCATTCATTAGTGTCATGTACGTAGTCATTATGGTAACGACAGAACTTGGTGGTGTCTCTTTTCGAAATGTCCTTTCGAATGGGCCCAGGTTTCTTGTAAGGCACACTGGAACTTGTGGCCTGGTAAACCTCTCCCCAAGACTCAACGAGGGCATTGTAGTTAGTGAACCGAGGCTCATAACGATTACCCTTGGCTCGTTTGTTGTCAGAGGTGGAAGGCTCGTTATACGACCGTTTTCCACCGTTCTTGCCATTACCGTTGCCGTTCCCGTTGCCTTTGCTGTTGCCACTAGGTTTGGACCCATTGGCGGCCTTGGCGGGTTCGGAAGCCTTCTTATCCTTGCCCGAGGGCTTTCCATCGTCGGCAATGGCTTCTTCAAGCTTGATATAGCGATCAGCTCGATCAAAACATTCTTGGGTAGTTCTCACCCCTTCCTTTCGGAGACTCTTCCAGAGGGGAGAACGACGTTTTACTCCTGCAGTTATGGCCATCATCTTCCCTTCGTCCCCGACCGTCTTTGCTCCAGCTGTTGCTTGCATAAAACGTTGGATGTAGTCTTTCACTGACTCCCCATCCTGCTGGCGAATTTCGACTAGCTGGTTTGCTTCGGTTGGGTGTACACGACTAGCATAGAACTGTCCGTAGAACTCCCGTACGAACATTTCCCAGGAAACAATGCTTGCGGGAGGGAATTTGAAGAACCATTCCTGCGCAGCTTCAGAAAGTGTTGCAGGGAAGATCCTGCACCGAGCGTCTTCAGACACTTTCTGGATGTCCATTTGAATTTCAAACTTATTGACATGCGAGACTGGGTCTCCATATCCGTCAAAGTTTGGGAGTGTAGGCATCTTGAATTTGCTGGGAGTTTCGGCGTTAGCTATCCTTTGTACGAAAGGAGTGCCTTTCCTCCTATCGTGGTCGATGTAAGAAGTCCTTCCCCCGACCAGCTATTGCACCGCCTGGTTGAGGGCGTCTATCTGGGCCTGTACAGCGGCAGGAATTGTTGTGGCCTCCGTTGCCGGGGGGACGTTCTCGCCATGCCTCTCATGGCGATCATTGAGTACATCTCTCAGATCCTCTTCTCTTCTCCGTTGCTCGCTACCCCTGAGCCGGTTGAAGACATTGTTTTGTCTGGGCTGCCCCCCAGCATCCTGTCTATTTGGTTGGTCATCTTGAGGTACCTGGCTCTTGCCTTTACCTCTTTCTTCATTCCTCCCACCGGCATTTCCTTTGCCTGAGTCGGCCTCATTATATCCGTGGTCATCTCTGAACCTCGACTGGCTATGATGAGATCGACTGTTCCCTCGATGTCCGTTCCTGGCTGAACCGTCCCGAGCGTTAGAGGGTGGCCTGCGCTGGTCGCGGTGTTCTCGTGCATCATCGTGCCGTGGGGGACCCCGAACCGCAGAGCCTAACTCCGAGTCCCTCCTGTGGCCAGGAGGGTAATGAGCTCTGTTCGGTAGGTTCGACCCATCATCCCTACGGCGTCTAGGGCTGCGAGGCTGATGCTCGGCCCTATTCTGCCTCTGTTGCGGGGGATTACCTCGAGAGCTTGGGATGGTGGATGTGCCTCAGGCTCCAGTGGGACATCTTCATGGGGCATCTGAGGATGCTCGGGCCTTTGCGGACTTGAAGGCTGGATCGGTGGGCTTGGATTAGGACCCCTCTGGGGCAGCCCATTCACAGGTTGGTCAGGCTGCGAGGCAGGTGCAGCCTAATTTCTAGCCAATAGCAAGGCTGCTTCGAGGGCTGCCATGGCTTCGTTCTGGCGGCGGTCCACCTCCGCCTGCCTTTCGCTCAATTCCGCGCGCTGCCGTTCAATCTCCTGCTGCTGTCGCGCCATAACTTCAGCGGCAGTCTCCTGACTGGCCCTCAGACTAGCCAGTTCTTCCTGCAAGGCGCCCAGGGTACTCTTCAACGTTGCATCATCCATTTCCTCCTCCTCAAAGTTCAGCTGTGGCTCATCCTCTGCCATGCTTGCAGGAGGAGGAGGAGGAGGCGGGTTTGACGGTGCAGCGGCGGCCGCCTGTCCAGTTTTCTTTCCAGCTTTCGCCATTAGTTTTCTCAACAACGATAAATCAAGCTCTCAATGAAAGCACCAGAATGTTGACCCGCGATTTGGCCAACTGACACGGAGTCGGAATATGCTTGATATGAATGAAAGAGATGAGAAGAACGTAACGACAAAAGTAAATAAGACACAGTATTTTATAGTGGTTCGGCCCCAGGATCTGGTAATGACCTACGTCCACTTAGGTTGATATTGATATAAAAATCAGATGAGTGATCAAAGAACTAGGGTTCAATGAGTTTCACTAATCTCTGAAGAACAATACAATATTACTAGGAGAATTACTATAATCTCTAACAATTCAAAAGCCAAAAGTCCAAAAAGTCTTTCCTCCGTTGAGCTATCTCTTGCTATTTATAGGCTCAAGGGGGATTACAAAAGATTGTTACAGATATTTTTTCCTGAATAATCGGATACTCAAGAGATTGTGTGAGATAAATTCGGGATTCACAAAGATCTTCCCATTAATGTTGCCTTGTATGCGGAACTATCGACCAGACTGGTCGCAGGTAAGACAGGTTCGTACTGCTTCTAATATGTCTTATGGTCGATACTCTAGCAGAACGTTTCCAGGTGTCAGCCACATGTCCAGGAATCACTTGCCACGTCACCAATGCTAATTTTTTGGATAACAACAACAACAATAATAATAATAATAATAATAATAATAATAATAAATTAAAAAATTTGAGGATATTAACAATATAAAATTAAATTTTAAAAAAAAAATGTATTTTTCATACTTAATCTTAAGTTGAAAAAAATTTTGAATTTTTTTTAAAAAAATGTAAATTTTATTTTTTGTTAAATTAAAAATTATTTTAAGAATAATAACAATGTAGACCAATCATGTAGTGCCACGTGTCCGTTGACTAGTCTACTTTAACATTACTTATTTATTACTTTTAATTTAAAATTAATTTAATTATACATTAATTTCATTTTGTAATTTTTTATTAAATTTTTCAATTTCATTGGATTATTTACTTAATCAATAACAAGTTTATTATATTTATATTTTATTAAATCATTTATATTTTTTACTTTTTCAATTACAAAACTTCTAATATTAATGTTAAAATTAATTATTAATTATTATGATTGGTAATTTTATTTTATTTAAATTATAGTTAAAAATTATTTTTTTGATGAATTTTTAATTATACTTAAATTTTTATTTAATTAATTACTAAACTTTTATTAATTTTACTAACTCCAACAAAATTTGGGCAGCATAACGACTATATTTCAAACTATCCCAAAAATTGAAAAACCTATAAATTAAACACATATATAACCAGAATATTCCCAGAGCAATATACAGAACATTCTCATAACATGCACAACATAAACCAAGATTAATAACATATATCAAATCTTTTTATATCATTTTATATCAGTAACATCAAAACAATTTATTTAGTAAATATTTATAAACAAATAATATTTAATATAAAAAATATAATATATATTTTTTTAATATACATAATCTAATATATTTTTTAATATACATATTAAGCATTAAAATTAAAAAATATACATACTCAAATCAAAATTTTTTTAATAAATACTAAAATCATATTTTCTTTTTCATTATTAATCTCATTTTTCTAAAACTACACATATATATTTTTTTTAACAGAAAAATATAATTATAATACCAAATATCACACACATACATTTATATTAATCAATTTTCTAAAAAAATTTAACATTAAATAAACATATATACACACACATTTACATATATACATAAACATATATCCATAAACAAACATATATACATATATATAAAAAAAAAGACAAATTTAAATATACATATATCTATATATATTCGGATATATAAATATATACATATATATAAACAGATATATATAAATTAATATATATATAATCAGATATAAATATATATATATAAACCGAAATAAATATATATATAAACCGAAATATATATAAACATATATAAATATATATATAAACTAACCTTTTTGGACTTGTTTCACCGAGAGGAGCTACAACACACCTATTTATAGGGAGAGAATAACAAAAAAAATACAATTACAAAACAAAATATAGAGAAAAAAATCCAAAAATGTTAAAAAATTTCTCATTTGATTTACTAACCTTGAGAGAGAAGCTTCACTAAATGAGTTGAGCCACGGTGGGATTATGGCTCACGGGTGGTCGGAGAGATTATCACAGAGGAGAGAGAGAGAGAAGTTTTATTTTTTCTGAAAAATATAACTGAAATGGGGAAGAAGGAGGCTCGCGGCTGGGTAATATCGTTATGGCTTTTGCCGGCGCATTTCGTTGCGCCGACAAAAGTCTAAAAATGCGCCGGCAAAAGTAATTAGTAAACCCTACTACAAAACGGCGTCGTTTTACTTATTACGACTTTTGCTGGCGCATTTTTTGACTTTTGCCGGCGCAATTAAACGTGCTGGCAAAAGTATACCCACCTACCTTCTTTGAAACGTGTGAAAATTTAAAAAACACGTTTGACTTTTGCCAGTGCGTTAAGTGAAATGCACTGGCAAAAGTTGTGGGTTTATTTTGAAAATCTTATGGCACTTTTGCCGGCGCAATTCGGGGTTGCGCCGGCAAAAGTGCTGCCATTTTTTAAAACCAAATACCTTTGCCAGCGCAACCCCAAATTGCGCCAGCAAAAGTCACATTTGCCGGCGCAATTCACCAATTGCGCCGGTGAAAGTCATTTTTGCCGTCGCAATTCCGAATTGCGCCGGCAAAGAGCTTATTTCTTGTAGTGATAATTGAATTATTGGTAGAATTAGTTATTTAATTGTTTCGATATCTTAGAATTCAATTCCAATAATGGTCAGCCACATACCACACGATCACATACGATAATAAATTGAGGGAGTACAATATCAATTAATTATATGATAATAAATTATTTAGAATTTATAAAATAAAGTTAATTTTTTATTAATTGATATTTATGCATTTATTAACTAGAGTGCTAATGAGACTCACTTCTCCACTATTTTTTGTACTCTCTGTTTACTTTTGTGACAAGTGTCACTTTGCAGACAATGTTTATTTGTACTTAATACTTGTCTCATATATTGGATCATATGATATTTGTAGTGCACCAAATTTTTTTTTTTAGATTATTTAAATTTTGTGCTTTATTTGATTTAAATGTTAAGTGTGATGAATTGTTTTATTTAAGTGTTGTTATTTTATTTAATTGTTTATTTGTTTTATTTGATTGTTTGTTATTTTATTTAATTGTTAGAAATGTTTTGGTTAATTAATTTAATAAGTGAATAAATGTGTAACATGTTATTTTACTATTAGTGTTACATTTTATTTAAGTGTGACAAATGAGGTAATTATGTGAGCTATGGTGGAATGCACTAAGGTGCATGATAGATAGTAATGCACCCTAGTGATTTAGTGTGTGCTAGTGCATGGTAGCATGGTGCACATGTGTAGATTTTCTACACATTTTATGTTTCCTTATTTTAGATTTTATTTAGGTTAATTTATTTATAAAAAAAAAAGAAAAGAAAGGGGAAATGGGAAGTAGGCGTGTGACCTAGTGGGAATGGAATATTTCCTTAAGGTGGTAAAAAAAAATCAAGACTTGAAGACCATGATCATTTGGGGATAGGCATGATCATATCTTATCCCTTTGTATCTTTTTGAAATAAAGAGAAATCAAAGAAAATAAAAGAGAAATGGAAACTTACCTTAATATTGTTTGGGGAGACATTATGAGAGGATTTGTGATAAAGGGGCTAAGAAAGGAGAGAACAACCATTGCTCTTGGGTGTGTGTGTGTGGCTGCCGTGACCTAGAGAGAGAGAGAGAGAGAGAGAGAGAGAGGAAGAAAGAAAGAAAGGAAGAAGGAAGAAGAAAGTGAAGAGGAACCCCCTAGAGTATGTCTTCTTGTTTTCTCTTTGTTTAATCTCTTTATTTGATAATATGATATTGATTTGTGTTATGTTTTGTGTGTGTTTGGATTCTTCTTTCTCCTCATGGTGGCTTTCCCATAAAAACCCTAGGCTTGAACAAGGGTGTGGAGTTTGGGGTATTGATCTTTTGTGTTCTTGACTTTTACAATCAAGAGAGGTAATGGTCTTTTCCTTAGCCTTATATTGTTTTTGGTGGGTTGTATATGAGGTTTTGCTAATGGTTCTAATGGTTGATTTTGGTAGGATTGATGTATAGGATTTGGATTTTGTGAGAGTATGATTTGTGTTTAAGGGTTGTGATGTTGATTTTGCTATGCATAAAAAAATTGTAATAATCTATGAATACTTGTATGGTGATTTCGGCCTAGGTACACCCAAGGGTGTTCTTGATATGTTGTGTGATTTACAATATATTTGATCCATGTTTTAGGACCTATGATATGTGGGTAAGAGAATAAGTGGTAATCTTGATATTTTGATCATGAAATTTTGTTAGATGCATGTTATATTTTGAATGATTAAATTATGAGATGCATGAAAATAATGATAGAAATATGCTAGGTTAATATAAGGCATATGTGAATATGGTGCTTATAAATTTACTCTATGCTATTTTATTGATAATGTTTTGTTGGTTTTCATGGAATTGCAACAAATGGTTTTTAAAAGGATTCATGTGATTATGTTAGTGGTATTAGAATCATGCATATTATAAGAGCATAATGAGATTTTAGGCATGAATGATTTTATGTAATTTTTGAGACAAAAGTTGAGTTTTACAAAGAATTAAGCTTGCTGTGTTTTTTTCAAAATAATTGGGTAAAAGTTGATAAAAAGATGAGTTGCATGCATAAATAATGCTCTTGATGAATGTGTTAGTTTTTATGAAATTAAAAGAGGATTTTAAGTCTCATGTTATGATATTTTACTCAATTAATATCCTACAGAATTTTTATTGAATTTTGAGAAAAATGAGTTTATAAAATTGAATATGGTGATTTTAATGATAAAAAAAATGGTTGCTGGAATTTTGTAATACAATATGAAGTAAGTTTCACTAAAAATGAATTTGATTAATTTTTGGAATAAATTATTTTTCCTAAGTTATGGTAATATTGAAAAATGATATTTTAATGGTATGAAATGCATATTTTGATAAATAATGATTTTTCTTTATTTTGATTGAGAAAAATATTTAGACTCTATTTATTTGTGATTTTTGAATAAAATAAATAGTGGCTGAAAGTTTGTTTTAAAAAGGTTAACAATTGTTATTAAATTGTCACATATGGGTTTTTACTACTTAAAAACTAAGTCTTAAATAAATTAAATCAAAATGTATTTTTCCACACTTAAAATATATTTTTCACATCATTTTTGTAACACAATAATAAAATATATTTTTCTAAAGAAACATGTTAAAATAGGTATTTTAATTAAACCCAAGCTTGTTGGTTAATTCTTGGTAAATTAATATTTATTTAATGAAAATGTCACATATTTTATTTTGGGCTAAAATAAAATAAAGTTTTGAGAAATTTAATCAACTTAGAAATTTTAAGAAAAATAAAGCATGTAATATGGCCATTGATTTTCAAACAATAGAAGCAAGAAATGTAGAATTATCGTTTTTGAAAACGTCTTTATTACGCAACGTTCCCACGTATGCATGTTACATGCAAATCAACTTTTACGTCCAAAATCATGATTATTATTCAAATATGTAATTTTTATAAAGCAATCATGTTAGCAAAAATGGGTAGAACGAGCATTATTCTTTTTGGCGATAATTGCATGTTTTAGTGTAACTGTTATCACGAGTGCATGGCCCATGCACACATGAGTTGTATGGAAGGGCAAAATAGTAATTTTATGAACCTAAGAAATGTTATTTTGATTATGATATAGGCTCGTTGAAAGATTGTGAAATTCTTAGCTTGGACCTGAGGTAAGGAAGTTAGATAGATTTTATGATTTTATGCTATGAATGGTAGGCTGTTATATGAATGAACTGTTATGAAATTATGAATGCCTTAATGTGATGATATGTTGAATGTGATATGTGCATGGATGTTAGATACATCAAACATATTTCGATGTCAGATACATCGAACGAGTTACTAAGGACATTGAGACGTAGCTCACATCAAACAGATTACGATGTTAGATACATCAAACAGATTACGATGTCAGATACATCGAACGAGTTACTAAGGACATTGAGACGTGACTCCTAGGGCGGACGCGCCGAGGTTATTCAAGGACCAGTGATCTCCTGTTTACCTCATAGGGTGACATGGACAACTAGCGTTCCATGCTCATCATGTATGCTGTATGATTGTGATATGATGATATGTCACATTTATGTTATGATATGTCGATATGTCACATTTATGTTATGATATGATGATATGTCACATTTATGTTATGATATGTTGATATGTCACATTTATGTTATGATATGTTGATATGTCACATTTATGTTATGATATGATGAAATGTTACGATTATGTTATGATATACCATGATGTTTTTAGATGAACGTTAGTGTTTGGTTGTTTGTTGTTTTTCTTACTAGCTTATTTGCTTGTACTTCCTTACTGGGCTTTTAGCTCACCCCCTTACTTTCCTTCCAGGTAGCAAATAGGATTTCTCTATGGCACGCGTGGTGACGTGAGGAGTTCTTTCATCATGGGGTGTATGGCGTGGGGCAATCCTATGGACGATAAAACGATCAACGTAGAACGCCATTTAAATTATGTTTTCTTTTAAGGGACTTTTTCCTAAATTATCAGTGGGACTCTGTTATTTAACTTAATTGGTTTTTCTTTGAACTTTGCATAAAAACCTATGTTTTATTTTAAACTTATGGCGCCAACTTGCATGATTTTAAATAAGTCCCCCTGAGACTTTAATAATGGATGGTATTCTTTTAAAAATTATGTTATGCGAATGTTTTGTAAGTATTAGTCTAGGGCGTTCTTTACAATATTCCCTCGTTCTCTTCCCTAATTGTGATATTCTCCCTTTCGTTGAAAAAAGATTGATTGAATTATAAAAAATTTAGAGCGTGAAATGCACTTGAATATTTTTTTTAAAGGAGTATACAAATTAATATCAGCAATTCAAATAATATATGATTGGCTTAGTTCGACCAATAAAATGAAATTAGTCATGATATTATAATTATATTACACGTGTGCCACTTTAACTAAATTACTCTACTCAATTTTTTACTTACAAATGAATATGTCTTTTAGCAAAATCTCTCAAGAACTCTTCTCCACCCAAATTGCAAGACAAAAAGTAATTAATCTTCTCTCATCTACCACCTACTTTATATATATATAGCGAGTGCCTAATTACTTTATTATTATATATGTATATAAAGGGTAATTCTCTTATAGGGGCTTCACTTTAAACCCTATCGGTAAGGCTCTTAGTGTTTACAACCCGTAAACAATTTTCGGCGCGATTTTTTTTATACCGTGTATATTGTAGCTATTTATAGCTTCCTGCAAATTTTCAGAAAATTCTGAATAGTTTACAGTACCGAAAACTAGGTTCAAACATGTTGTTGCACGCGTGACTAATTTTTTTTATGCGCGTGGAAAACAACATGTTTGAACCTAGTTTTCGGTACTGTAAACTATTCGAAATTTTCTGAAAATTTGTAGGATGCTCTAATAGCTACAATATTATACACGGTCATAAAAAAAAGTCGTGCCGAAAACTGTTCACGGGTCGAGAAACACTGAGAGCCCTACCGGTAGGGCTTAAAGTAAAGCTCCTATAAAAAAATTGTCCTATATATATTAAGTTAATGTGGCCATTTCTTTTGTTTGTTTATATAAATCAATATAATTGTAGTATTGAGATAAGGCAAGTTCCATTTCTCTTTTTAATTTATTTATCTTTTATTATGTTTATATATAATATTAAGTCGACATTGCCAAGGGGCTTAGGCTATTCTTCGTTTTCTTATTTGTTTATCTTTTTAATTTTCTTTCTTTGCAATACTTTCTTTAGAGACCAAGATTAATAATACAAAATTTATTAAATATAACTACGACTAACAATTATAAATAATATATGCTACTTCATTTTATTTTTGTTCTTATTATATTGACTATTTTACTACTATCATATAGTCATATATCACATACATTTAAATTCAACTATAATAATGTAGAATTTTTTTTCTTCTAAACCCTAATTTTTATTCTCCCTTAAGTGAAAAAATTATTTGAGTGATTTAATTAAAGTGGCATAAGTGTAATAAGATTAGAATACCATGAATAATTATTAAGTACAAATAAACATTAGTTAAAAGATGACACTTGTCATAATACTAAAGAGAGTGAAAAAGATAGGCTTGTTTGGTATTGTTTTCTGTTTTTTGTTTTCAAAATTGTGTTATCAGAAATGAGAACAGAAAACTGTTTTTGTAGTTTTCAAAAAACAAGAGGTGTTTGGTTAATATTTTCTAAAAACAATTTTTTAGTTTTATTTTTTTTAAATCTTAAATAAAAAATTAACAAATATATTTACAAAGAGAAAAATATTTTAAAAATTTGTAATAAATAATAAGATAAAATAATTTAAAAGAAAAAATGATGAAAAATAAGAAGTGAGAAAATTTGAGAACAACTGAAAACAACTTTTTCTTGTTCTCAAAATTTTTCTGTTTTTTGTAACTTTGTTTTTAAAAATTGTTTTCTGAAAACAATGACAAACACCCGCACTTGTTTTCAAAAAAACAGTTTTTAGCTTTTAAAAACAAAAAACAGTTTTTTAGTTAAGGTGCCAAACACCCTATAGTCTCCTTAGAACTCTTCTTTATTAACTGATTGCTCTTCCGTGCGTCTTCACGTCGTTTTTTGTTTATGCTATTCGGCAATTTCATATGATTCTTGCATCTTTCCCTCATTCGAACTTTGACTGCGACCATCATCCTGCAAAAAGAAATGGACACTGTGTTAATCATCAGGGTTCAATTTCTATCGAACCCCCCTTTTTTTAAGTTTCCAATATTCTGGGTAGATTTTTGTCTCTCCCTAATTTTTGTGTTATCGGCTAGCATTTAGCTTTGGAAAGTGTTATATTTATACGCATTCGACCATTAGGGTTTCTCCACAATCATCAGTCATTCGAAATTTTATTGTCCTTTAACGCTTGGTCAATATTTCCATTTTTTACTGATGTCTCAGTCGTTCGCAATTTCCTCAGATTAGCTATTCCCTGTGCTGGGCTTCGTTAGATGCACTGGCCCTATTGGGAGGAATCTCACTGTCTTCTGTAGAGAATATCATTGTACCTTCCAAAAAGTTACAACAAATATTTCTATAGAGTACTTGTCTATCCAAAACGATTCTTTAGTTACCTTTTCGTGCTCCACGTTATTCTACAATATTTCATTCATTGAGAAATAATTACCTCGTTGCATGCTTCGTTAGTTGATTTTACAATTAATGCAAAATCTATTTCAAACAAAATAATAACATGCTCTCAACGTTAAACTAAAAGTTTAATAAAGTGTTCAGTAATCAAATTGGTGAAATGAAATGTCATCAACTTTCGAACTATAATGCATAGCATCACGCCTTTGTGTTTAATGACAACGAATTCCAAGTTCTTGGGACTCTCTATCCCCTATGTATCTTCCTTATTTTGTATGAGCCTTTGTCATGCACTTTAGCAATTTGGAATGGTCCTTCCCAGTTGATGCGTCTGAGCATCCATTCATCTTCTTTAAATTCTTTGGGATTGAATTTCTTCTTCTACTGACACTCTGTGAGGCTCTTGTATTTAAAATTTCTGATATGTGCAACCTGCCTGAATTCCTCAACCAATTCAAGGATGTGAGTTAGTTGTGTAGTATGCAAGGCTTCGTTTGAGACAATCTTGGTTCTCAACATAGGAGCTTTTGTCCCATATACTATTGTGTAGGGGGGATTCCCCAATGGACTTTTGGGAGGTCTTCTAGCCAAGCACCCTTCTTGTTTTCTAAATCTTTGTTGATATTGGTAAAGATGACCTTGTTAGTAGCCTTTGCTTGGCCATTTCCCTGTGGGTAGCTAACTAACAAAAAATCCAAATAAATTTTTAACTGTTGGTGGAGCTCTTTAACCTTTGTATTGTTGAAAGGTGTGCCATTGTTGACTATAACCTCCTCGAGGATTCCAAATTGAAAAATAATATGTTTCCACATAAAATTCAATGTATATGATTTTCCTACTGTATTATATGCTTCTCCCATGACCCATTTTGCATAGTAATCTATGGCCAACAAATATCACCCAATAATGCACCTTCCAGTCACAACAGTAAATGGGTTATGTTGTATCCCAAGAGAGGCAAAACACAAAAAAAGATTAAATTAGTAAAGTTAAACATAAAAATAGAGTAGAATTGAAGAGATGATTTTTTTTGTGAAATTAAAATGATAGACTGAAGAAATTGATCAGATATAGAGTGTAACGCCCTACTAATTAGGGTCTGTTACCATGTGTGTTTAAAATTAGTGCTCACTAGACGAGTCATTTAGACTAAAACATGTGATTAAGCCACTAAGGGTTCAAATATTAAAAATTTTGGTCAAGGAATAAACATTTCAATTAAAAAAAAAAACTTCACTCTTTACATGGGATCCCAAAATACAAGTTTAAAACTTGGTTACAATCCAAAGATTACAAAATAAGCTGGCCTAAGCGGCAAAACAGGGTCTAACCCTAGCCTCCCCGCGATATCTCGGCCTTGGCGGTCGAGCAGACTGCATATGTACACATCACCACTATCGCTCTCTAACTCATGGCTGGCCAAGCTTCTCCTTACCCTTACCCGCACTACAAAGCACCCGTGAGCTAAAAGACTTAGCAAGAAAACACATTAACAACTTCAGATAATTCACAAAACATAACAACATGCTTAACAGTAATAATTGGAACCAAGCATACACACACTGTACAAATAGGTGACCATAGAGTCACACAAGTGCATGTCGCACTCCAATTTATTCATATGGCATCCAAGCCAGTCAAGTGCGTAAGGCACTCCCAGGGTGGCCTAGCCATAATGGCCTGTGCTCAACACGCTTAACGCTGATCACGGCTTATAAGTCGAACTTTACGGACCCTCAACTTATAAGTTGAGCCTTGGAAACCCTCGACTTATAAGCTGAGCCCATTTTTAACCAAATATACCCTTAGCTAGCGGGTCAAGCTTTAATTAGACGCAACAAACACATTCTCGGCTTATAAACCGAGCTTCCTAGAAAGAACAAACATCCACATAACACATTCATCACACATATAGGTACTTTGCATTACATTATACTAAAGGAGATATATATAGGCATAATCATAATCATGCTCATTAGTTGGGCCCGAACCCCAATCACATTCACATTTAACAAATGGACCAAGCCCCAATCATGCATTTCACGTATTAGGTGAAGCTTTCTTACCTTTGGTCCAAGCACAGAATATAAGTGTAACGTCCTCCTAATCCAGGACCGTTACGCTGTGTACTTTAAATTGTGTCAAAATTGCTAATCAAGTAATTTGGCTTAAAACGTGTAACTACGGTTAATGTCAAGGGTTAGAGTTAAAAATTTTGGTCAAAGGAACTGTTGAATTTTATTTAAAAAGTTTCATACATTCATGGGATCCCAAAATATTACAACTAAACTTTTAAAAGGGTGTATATACATCAAAAATTACATCTAGTTGACCTAAGTAGCAAAAATAGGGCTACAACCATAGTTTCTTTGAAATATCCTCGGCCGTGGTGGTCTAGCAACCGCATATGTACACACCACCACCGAAGCTCTCCAACTCATGTTTGATCAAGATTTTCCTTCCCCTTACCTGTACCACAAAGCACTCTTGAGCCAAGGCTCAACAAGAAAACTCAACATGTGCATAAACAGAAAAATACAGATTCCCAGACCCTTATCTAGCATGTCCAACAGTAATAACCTACACATATAGTCAATCAGTTACAAAAAATGGTCATTGGACCAATTTGGGGTCGTATCCTTGACCAGTTGACCATAGAGACAACACCGGGCCTATGCCCTAGCTATGTGACCATAGAGTCACCTAGGGCCCTCGCCCTTAGCCCTGAGTAACTAGCCATAGAACTAGCCCAACACCTTTGGTTTTCCAACGACCATAGAGTTGGCCAACGTAATAGTATGTTGCTGATTTAGGCCAAAGCCTTTCGACCAGCGCACAACGCGCTTTTTCCGTCCTTGACTAATAAGTCAAGCCATGACCCAGGTATTCAAACCTTAATACAAAAACAGATATGAATAGGCATATCCCAACAAAACGAGCACGTATGTATGTTAATCACATAACAACATCGAGTAACCATACTCATAATACTAATCATGCCTATTTAACGAGGCCTCAAGCCCTAACCACAGAATTCATGTAACAAACATGAAACACTTAAGCAGGTATAGAATATTCAAGTAGGATCAATCAACATGTAAAACAATAGCTTTAACATAAACATTCTCAGGGGCCCAAGCCCTAATCATAATTATTGATAACAGTTGGGCCAAGCCATAATCACATATAACATGTATTGGGTGCAGTTTTCTTACCTCAGGTCCGAGTATAGCGTAAAATAAGGACGACCCTTGAGCACGATCCTGGTTCTGATCCCCTAGCAATAACCTAGTCACAACCATAATATAGGATTCCATCAATAACTAGAAAATAAAGGCTTCTAGGCCGAGTCCTAGCCTCCGGGACCTCGAATTCCACTAAACCGGGTAGTAAAATCGATCTCGAGCCCTAAGGAAAAGGTTCATGTTATTAAAAACTCACCAAGGCCAAAATTTCCCAGGAGGGACGCGACCTGCCCTTGAGGGTCGCAGCGTGCCGCTCTAACCCTCGGCCCTCTCCCTTTGCCAAAGGGAAGTGGGCCGTGACTTGCCCAAGAGGGTCGCAGCATGCCCTCCCAGACAGAGGTCTCCCAAGGCCCTGGGTTCAGCTGAGTCGCGACCCCTCAAGAACAAAGCTGCAAATTAGCCCTGTGAACCCAAATTTTCCTCATTTTCCAACAGCCAAATTCAACCCAAACTATCCCAATTTCACCCTAAAACCATAATTCAATCACCACAATAGTTCTAACATCTTCCCAGCAACAAAACCCAACAAGAATCTAGTTATAAAACTCATCAAAACACCAAATTCATTTTTGAGCTATAAGGTTCAGAAACACCTCATGAATAGCCATGGATTCTACTAAAATTAAGTTACAACAAAGAGAATGAATTGTTACCTTAGCTGTGAATGAAGATCCCCTAGCCACAAGTTATCCAAATCCCAATCCCAAGCCTTCCATTTTTTGGTTTCCAGCCACAATCCTCTTAAATCCTCAAGAAAACTAGTTTAAAGAAGCTTAGAGAGAAAGAGAGGAAGAGAGAGAAAGTGAGTCGGCCAGTCGTACATTTTGGAGTGTTTTTTTATGTTTCCTAAGGCTTAAGTTTCACTTAAGCTAATCCCAAGGCTTAGGGTACCAAAAATGTCCCCAAGGGAAAAATGGTCAAATTCCCCAGTATTTCCTCCTAAACTCGCCAACTCCAAATATATATCCCAAATTATTCATTCCCATTACTCGATAACCCAATTAAATGCCAAATACCCAAAATATCCCTTGACTAGCCTCGAGTCGGGTATTGGGTCCTGTTGTGACTTTCCCGCTAACTTGCTCCACAGGATCGTCTCGTGCTGAGTAACTCAAATAAACCCACATAATAATGTGGTCTCACACATATATCACATATATGCACATATATACAATTATGCCCATAATGGGCCAAATTATCAAAATTTTCCTTCTAATAAGAAATGGGCTCACATGCATATTTAATACCTCTTAACATGCACAACTAGTTATATTGTGATATAACTCACATAATCATAATCAAATATATTAAATAAACATATAACTCCATATATTTCCATCCTGGCCCCCTAATCAAGGCCCTAAGCCTTATTAGGTAATTTTGGGATGTTAGAATAAGCGATCCCCGAGTACGATCCTGTCCTGCACTACACCAAATACCCATTTCCATAACACATGAATATAATACTAATAAAAAAGTATTATGCTAGAGTATTATTACTAATTTGATAAATAAAAAAAAAACACGGAGGGAACGAAATTCTGGCACCAAGTGAATTAATATAATGGCGCCTTTAGTCACTTTTCCCCCCATTATTTTACTCATCATTCTCATTCTCTATCCTTTCAATCTTATAATATTATATCATATGTTTTCTTGGTTAACTCTTTTTTTTCTCTTCTTATTTCCCGTCTCTCTGCCTTCTTCCGTTTCCTTTCCTTCTCCTTCTCCGTCGTAGTCTTGGCAGACTCCAAGCTTTGATGCTCTAGTCATGGAGCATGCGACACCCTTGGGGATTGGTTTAGAGTGCGACGTTGAGGAACTGCCGGGTCTCATAGTTGTCTCATATCTGCAACTAATAAAGCTCTCAGGGGTGATGTCTTTCATGGAGTAGTTCAGGTGAGTCTTTCTTGGATTTAGAAAGTGATTTTTTCATTTTTTTTGTTTAGATTTTTTGGTACACGAGATGATTTGTTGCTCAGATTATTATATGCCCTTAACCTAAATTTACTGCAGGTGATTTTCCATTATTGTTTTTCATGAGCATTCTAATTGCTTCAATATTTGTTCTTAACATTCAATTTCCCTCCCTTTTCTTCCCTTCTCTATCACAGTCTTTGTAGACTCCAAGCTTCAGCACTCCAGTCATGAAGCAGGCGGTACACTTGGGTTTTGTTCAGAGTGCGATATTGAGGAATAGCCTGTCATCGCTGCTGTCTCATCTCTGTAGCGGGTAAAGTTCTACCAATTTTTGGCTTAGGTCTGGTTGTGTCATATGAAATTTATTTAGTTTATTGGTTAGGAATGGTTCTTATTTTTCAGTTTTCGGGTTTGCATTTGAAGGAAAAAAAAAAAAACAGATTTGGGGTTTTGGGTTTGAAGTAGACTCTATGGTTCTGGGTTTAATATAATATGGAGGAGTTGAATTTTGTGGGTGTTAAATTCAATCCTCATTTTTTAATCATTTTACTCCAAAAATGAAGAGAATATGATCAGAACCAGCCATATTTGTTATTTAAACTTTATTAAGGTGAATTTTTTTATCTTTTTAACAATGAATTTTGTGTAAAAACTGAATTTTTCTTGTTTTTAAGCCCATTCATTACATGTACTACCCTTTTGGTCTTGTGCTGATTCGTGGCACTTTTGCTGTTTAGTGTAGGAGATTTCCCTTTCTGGAGGCAGGTTCCCTTTCTGCTGGTGATGTTGAGGACAAGGAAAATGGTATCAAGATTTTTAAGGAGGACTGGGGAAAATTGCATATACACATTGCTTCATACAACAACTTCCCCACTGCTGCTGGATTGGCTTCCTCTGTTGCTGGTTTAGCTTGTTTTGGTAATATACAAATTTTAAGTGTTTCTTCTTTTCATATAGATGTAGTGTTGTTTTAACAATTTTTCTTCTAAAGTTTAGTTAAAAGAACCATGGTTTTGATTGTGTTTTCTAAAGTACTAAAGTTCCATTAACTTGATTTAATATGTATGTTAAAATGATATTTGATTTATTTTTAATCATTATGCAACAAATTTTCATTACATGACTGATTATGTTTTATTATTTAACATAATTTTATGTTTTCTTGCATACGGGTTATTTATATTTTTAGCTTTATAATATGTTTGTTTTTTGTTGCTAGAACTTTTATAAATAAACCTTATATTTTCACATTATGGTTGTGTCAAGATCCTTTAAGTGGGCTTTAATTTGTTGGTTTTGCTTAAAGATTATTTCTTTGGTTTGTGCTATTGTATTGGTTTCTTGAATACACCATTAATCTGTATGTGGGTCTTTCTATTACTGATGCACACTAGTATGCTGAATAACTAGAATGAATCTTTATTGATACCAAAACCAAATTACAAGGGGTTCCAAGACTTAGATTGAAAGAATTGATTTTATGTATAATGAATTGGTAGTTTATTTAATCTTTGCCATCATAATGATTTTATACCGTTAAAAGAGTATACTATTTTCAGTTCTATGTTCTTACCAAAATTAACTTAAATTGAAAGAATGATCATTAATACTTAGACAAGTTTTTTCTTCCTATGCTTATATCCTTCAATTGGAGAATGAAAATTTCAGGCTAATTGTTTGCAATATTCTTTTGGGTTTGAAATTGAATGCTCATGCTATATAACGCTCTGTTCCAATAATTTATTCTTTGATTTTGTTGTTTTCAGTAATATGGAATCTGTGGGTGTCATGCCTACTGCTTATACATACGCCATTTTCATTGACTACTATGGAAAGTCTGGTGATTCTGTTCAACCTATTGAGACCTTTGAGCAGATGAAAAGTAAAGGCATTATTCCAAATATTAAAGTTAAAGGGAGAGTTCAAGAAGCAAAATAATTTATAAATGGGATCAAAGTTAGTGGGCTGTCTCCTGATTCTGTGACTTGCAACATAATGATGCAATGTTATGGTAAGGTAAGGTACTTTCTGAGATGGTGAAACAAGGGTGTGAGCCTAATTTATTCATAGCTAATTCTTTAATTGACATGCTTTTCAAGAATGAGCTAGTAGATGAAGCATGGCAAGTGTTTTATAGATTGAAAGACATGAAGCTCACGATGAAGCAATGCTTTTCTCTAAGGAAATGGCAAGATATGGATGCAAGCCTAGTTGTGCAACTTTCAATTTTCTTATGAATGGGTTTGGGAAAACAGGAGATGTGGAAACTGTCTGTGAAGGAATAAGACCAGACTTGAAGACTTACACGATTCTTGTGAATTCCCTCTAGGTATATGTCAGTTTAGCTAGGATGGTAAATTCAATTTTTTTTTGTCTCTGAAATTTTACCTTATTTATAATCATTTGAAGATATTATAAACAGCTCAATGTTTTGGAAATCTTCCTGACTGCATACCAGAACCAAATGAGAAGCTTGTGGAATTTGGAATAGGAGGGGGGTGCAATTCTTGTGCTGGTATGTTCAACACTATTAACTGGTGATCTTAACTTGATCATATTTATTGCGATGCTTGTTTTCATAAACAGATAGATGTGTTCTGTTTATTGATAAATTTTTGCATTAGTGTTTTTGATTCAGAACTAGCAAGCAACTTGATGACCCTCTATCACCATCTTTACTCTTTTTGCATCTTAAAGATTCTTCTTTTGAATTATGTAATTGAAACCTTTTGATTTTCCATGATGATGTTTAGAAGCTCAGATAACAGAACATGTCTTGCTAGAGATGCATTAAATCTATTCCCTTTAGTTGATGGGCAGTAATACCATGAAAACTCTGTTTAGCTTAAATGCATTAAATTGGAAAGGTTCTTTGGCTCAAATTTCTTCCTGGTCAAGTGTTAACAAGGATATATACTAAATTGACAGACACCTTAATTGAAGAAAGTTGTTTTTTCTTTTCTTAACTAAGTAATATGGTTAGATATGATGATATGATATATGCTAGTTATGTAATTTCTATTTATGTAGATGAAAAGAATAAGACTTGTAAAACCTTCTTTGTGTTCTTTAAGAGTTGTGTTACAATAATATGTTTGTCCTCTTTTCTTTCCTCATACGTGTGCATGTGTTTCAGTTGGATCTTTGCTAGAAAATGGCCGAACATCTTGCAAGGACCACATTTAAATATATTTTACTTGGATGATTTTAGCATTACATATATGTTATGTCTCTCAATTAAATAGGTCCGGTTCTTCAAATCTTCTTATTTAGTTTTCCATTTTCCTTAATTGTTTGTGAATCCAATTTTAAGTCCAGCAAACCAGTTTTAAGTATCCTTAATATAAATAAATATGTATATGAAAGAGATTTACTTCAATTCTTTTGTCTATGCATCTTTTAGTAATAAGTAACAATACATAATACATATGTATACTGCTGTTTAAAAATAATATTATATATGTGTATATCTATACAGTATTCTCACTTACTGATAATTAGACTCTTTTAGTGAAAAGTGTAAAGTATTATCACTAAGTAATAATATTCCCAAGTGGGATAGGTATGAATTAAATTAATTTGATTAATATTTTTTTTATTATGTTTAAATTTTGTTTATTCAAAAACCAACTTATATAACTCTCTTACATGAAATTGCAACTTAGAATATGAGAAATAGAAAGATGACACCCACCTGGCATGTTTGAAACCATTTTTCTTATTATCACACTTATTAAAGCTAAGCTTTTTTGCTTGCAAATATCAATATGATATAATACTATTGAAAAATTATTATAATACCTTACGTTTGTGAAGCAGGAAAGTTGAAGTGAAAATTCTGAAGAAAAAAAAAAGAAATGGCCTGGAAAGTTTAAGTTTAAGCTAGTCTCTAGACCTTGCTGCAACATGGGGTTTTTGTTTGTGGTTGGCTACAATGGCTCCTCCTCTGTCATTCTCTGTCATGTAAGCTTCTCTTGTTTCCCTTACTTCCTTTTTATGTCTATTCTTGACTGTTTCTCTTAAACTTTACATGAAACTTTAGGAAATGCAGGGTTAGGTTATTGAGTATGTATATTTTCTGAGCTTATTTTTAGAAGCTTGTTTGTCTAACAGAATGTTCGGATATGACATGGTGTTGCCTATGAACACTGGTGCTGAAGGTGCAGAAACAGCTCTGAAGTTGGCCAGGAAATGGGGTTACGAGAAGAAGAAAATTCTGAAAGATAAGGTAAAGTTCAGGGATATTATATTTAACACATACAAGGTCATCTCTCTATGTCTTAGTTATTTTAATTGCTGCTTCAACTGAAGAGATTTACAAATTGAGGCACTAAGTTCAGCTCAAAATATTTACTGGCCTTTGTAAGCAATGATTGGGTTAAGCTATTATTTCAATGCCCTTGCTAATGTATTTTTCAAGGATAAGAAGAATGCTTTGTAACTGCTACTCATCTTAGCTGTTGTGTGGAGCATAGTTCTCACTTTGCATTGTTCTTTTCTTAAACTCGTTTAGTTATGGATTTTTCTGTTGTCTGCTCATTACAAACAATCGGCATTCAAACTTGAATATGCTAATTGAAGAATATTGAAGAAAAACTATCCGTTGCTGATCTGAAGAACCTTCTAGTTTTTGTTTAGATATTATCTTGCAGATCCTTATCATGTTAGCAATCAGATATTGTGTTCTCCTCCTATCTGCATTTATGTAACTGAATTTTGTTTTATTTTGGTCTATAATTAATCTACCAAGTTCAGAGTTTCTGACCCCCAGTTGAATTCAGCTGCTTATTTTTTACTGCAAATCTTAACACAAACCAGATAGTCTTAATACATCTATTCTATCAATGGATGCTGCTTGGGCCATTGAATGATACTAATTCTGTCATACTTTTGATTGTGTCTACAGGTTTGATGGCTTCACAAGCACATTCCAAGATAAACTCTTTAAAGGCTATGACATGGAGATTCATAATCAAATTTTCTACACAACAATGTGTTCTTGTGTTCTCAGCTTGACTGGTAAGATCCTTATTGCCTTTACAATTATTTTAAGGCATTTTCTCGACATAGTAATTAAATCTCGAAGTCAAGGAAGAACATATTTGTTATATTTGAAGTACTTAAATTGGTTACAAATCCTTATTCTAATCATTATTATTGTCTTTTTTATTGACCCTTGATCACTACTGGACTGAGCTTTGTGGTTGGGGAGTAGGGGTTGAGAAGTTTGTTTGAAATCTCCCTTGAATCTCTCACAAACATACTTTTCATATACATACCAATACTCCTTTTACGTTTTTGTTTTTAATTTCTCCACATTTCACTTTGATAATGGCTCATCTTTATGTTACTCTTCAGGTCTAATTTTACAGAGCCATTTCCTGTTGTTAATAAAATTTGTCTCACACCATAATGAATTTGTCAACTGTGAGTGATCATTAGTTCATTCAGCTCATTAACTAAGATAGCTTTTATTTGAACACTCACCACAATATGCGTAGATATTAGTCTAACTCCATAAATACATGATTACGAGGCTTACAAAGTCTTGAATGTGATGATGTCAATGATATATATAATATTCAATATGCAACAAATATGGGTATAAAGTAATTAAATATGCTTTGTAGTTATTTTTGGTTAGCTTACACTAAAAATGGGTAGTTATCAACTTATCCCATATTTTTTCACAGCTAAATCTTTAGCAGCTGAATTGTGTGGACTGAGTAGCACAGTGGGCTGGACTTCTCTCAGTTATGCAAGGTTCGGATCCAGTTGCTCCAGTTTATAAGTACTGCCTTGTATCAGTATCTAACATATTAACTTCAACATGCCAAAATGAGGTTAGTTGTCTCCATTTTTAGCGTTCAAGTCTAGCTGATATTGACACGTGGTTGCAAAGTTTTTCAATTGTAAGCTTATTTTATATTTATACTACTGATACATTCAAGTAACTAGCCTTTTTTTTTTCCAGGCCTTCAAATATGTCAGTTTTCCTGTTTAGATACATGTTATGGTAAGATATATTATACAGTTTATTATTTTGATCACCATTTAGTATATGTTTGTTGCTTAAAAATACAACCTTATATCTGGCTATGTAGTTAAGAAGTGAAATTTTAGGTTACAATTCCAGTGATCTTATTTTCAATATGTTTTAGATGTATTACACTTTCTGTTTTTGAATATCAACTTTTACATCTCTTAATAAATTAATAATTCTTTGGTTGTTGCTAAATCTTGTGGCTTTGATAGTTTGAGCCAAAGAATTCTTAAGTAGCTTTGGATGTATGTTATATACACAGGAAGTATGCAAGTATATGTTTATAGGTTGGCTAATCTTCCATTCTTTTATATGCAGAAGAAATACAAGGGACAAGACTACTTTTTTGCTTTTCTAGTAAGAGTGGGATGTTCCATTTTTATTTTATATCCGGTAATGACTACATCTTTTGTCTCAGATCAAGGTTTGATTTTATTACTTGAACCAAGCACATGCTTCTTAACACAACCAGATAGTCAATCCAATTATTGGTACTTTTTTTTTTCCTAATTTGTATTTAAAACAAATTCTTTGCTAAACGTCTTTATGTTGTTGATCTGGTTTGTATATTATTTATGGAATTTGAGAAGAGATTACTTGTATGGTTCATATCAAGATAATGATCAATCAAAGATCATTTTATATATACTATAATTCATCTACATTATATCAGCTGCATATGATGAATATGATTATGGGATTTTGGTCCCCAAGCCCTAAATATCTTACTCTGCATGTGGTTGAATACTTGAATTAGGATACAATATAAAGAGAGGAAAACAGATATTGTTATTTTTCGATAACTCTGCTTTGAATATTGTTCCTTCTATATAAAAATAGTTAAAAATCAAATTCTTAACTATACTCAACAATATCATAACATATACTATTACTATTACCCTTTCTCTCCCTATCCTCTCTGTCTTTATCTCTAAACGATTGAGTGTTCTGATTAAGTTTTCATGGGAAATAACATGGCAGATGTACTAAGTGAGGAACAAATTGTTGAGTTTAAAGAAGATTTTTGTCTTTTTGACAAGGATGGAGATGGTGAGTTTTTTGCAATCTCCTCAATTATTGGTTAGTATTAATGGATGTGTTTTTTTTTTTTTGGTTTTAATATGGCTAGCAGATAGTAGTATAGTATAAAGTTATTGGTTCTCAGATTTTATTGGAGCATCTTGCATTTTTTGTAAGCACAGTATTTCAAGTACCACTGTTGGTAGCTTCTGAAATTCCTAGTCTTCTTGAGATTT
Source organism: Humulus lupulus (assembly GCF_963169125.1). Taxonomy (NCBI): domain Eukaryota; kingdom Viridiplantae; phylum Streptophyta; class Magnoliopsida; order Rosales; family Cannabaceae; genus Humulus; species Humulus lupulus. The sequence goes on along the minus strand of NC_084801.1, from coordinate 15,416,731 downwards.
CACTTGGCAATTAGTTTCTTTAGTATTGGAGTTTAGTTGGTGGCTATTGCATAGGTATGGTTAAGACTAGTAAAGTGAAAATTTAATATTGTAGCATTTATTATGAAATGGTTTTGTTAACATAGTTTTTTACTTTATTAAAAAAAACACAGTTTTTTACTTGCATGCTTTTCTTTTTATTGAAAAGAAAAGGAATCATTATTTCTCCATGGTATTTGGAAACGAGATTCAGTAAGGCACTTTTTGTTTTGAGTTTTGTTTCTTATTTTATCTCTCTTTTCTGAAAAACCCTAATTTGTTTCTAATTCCCTAAAGTTCATCTATGCTACTTGTCTCTCCTTGCCTTAACTGGGAATCACTCATTCCAGTACAAAGGGACCAAGCCCAAATGAATCCTCATCCTATTTCTCATTTCGTGTGTATGAAATGTCCTTTCCCTTTCTTTTTCTCCTGAGTTGCATAGGTCTGGTTTCCTTTACTCTCAAATGTGATAAGTTTCAATTCTTGTATTTAATGACCTTATTTGTTTTATTTTTCCTCTGAAATTAGTTTCTCTCTATGTTCTTTGTTCTTTTTGTTTTTCTTGATTAATATTGTTTCCTTATGGGAGTGATTTTAGTAACAATAAAAAACTAGCTTTTGGTGTTGAAGAGAACGACTTTCTGATCATCTCTTGAGTATAGAGCGTATAGTAACAATAAGAAAATTTTAAAGGGATTCATTATTTTGAGTTTTTATTTTCAGATCTACCTGATTTGGTAGTGAGTGAAGATGGGATTTTCTATACGCCTTATGCTATCGGGCCCCCTTCCGAGTCCAAGCATTTGTATTGAATGGTTACAACTCTCACTCCTTATGGGTGTTTATCGTTTACTCTATTTCTTATAGTTCATTAACTTTACTGCATAATTATTTATTTTACAGCAATTTTATAGTCTAATTTTTGATTATGAGCTCTCTTTTTGTTGTTTGGTTTGATAGTACAGATACTTTACAAGGATGATTGGCCTAGCTGCTGATTATTATAATATTGTTGTAAATTATATAATATGTGAGGGTTTTTTATGTATTCAACTATGTTTAGTTATGGAATTCCCTTTTGGGTGTGTTTGGAAGCTCCCTGTTCTTGCTCTGGAACTGTCTAATTCTAATCTTTTTTTGCTTTTCTTGTTCAAAAAGTTTCAGTTTGCTCATAAAGACTGTATACAGGAATGGTGTAACCAGAAAGGGAATACAACCTATGAAATATGTCTTCATGTAAGAATTCAAATGATTTAGATTTCTCTTTTTTTAAACATCTTTTTTCTAGTCCTTTTTTCTGTATTTGCATTTCAGAAAACTAAACTAGGTTTGCATTTGAATTGATCGAATCAAGTTTTCATCGTTTTAAGTTTGTTCCTGATTTTGGATGCCTCAAAATTTATGTTTTTGCTCAACTTTTCTTTTATGTTTACAAGAATTACTCTTTTTTTTTTTTTTTTTTTTTTCAGTTTACAAGAATTACTTGGCTAAGTTATTTTGGATGCTTTAAATAGAAAATGATTGTTCACTTAAAAAATTGAAATGTGTTGCAGAATTATGAATGATGCAAGTATGGGGCACAGTTATGATGGTTTGTTGTGGACTCTGAGGTATTAAATAGTTTGATTCTTTTCAAATTCTCTCCATCTCCACCTTTCTTTTGTGAGCTCATACGTTTCTATATTTTTGCATCTAAAGGAGTTTGCAAGAACTCTCTTTTGTGTTACTGCTACCAAATTCAGAGGTTGCAATTTCATCTAGTTCTTCCTCTTTAAATGAGGTACACATTTATATTTTTTTCCTTTTTGTATTTTGTTGTTGCTATTAAAATTTGCTTGTCCTTAAAATGTTGAAACTTAAATTTTTTAGAATGATTTTGTTCAGTTTTGTATTATTTTGAAATACATGAGAACACATTTGAATGGTTCATAGGTGTCAACTTTGTTTTTGATGTACATGCTTATGACTCCAGTCTGTATATTTTGAAATGATGTCTTATGATAGATGTATTCTAGAAAAAGAAGGTTATTAGAAAATGGTTTTTGTCAACTACAACTTTCTAGCAGTTAGCAGGATTTTTTTTTAAAAGATAATTATAGTAACAATGCTACTTTTTATCATATGGTGAAAATAATATTACAGCTAAAAAAATTGTAATGAATAAGGCCATTACAAACTCAACCAGAGGTTAAGCATCTAATTGGGAACACAACAATGAAAAATTTCAAACAGAAATAAGTTACGGCAAGACCTCTCAATCTATCAACAAATCAGAAAAGAGAAAAGGTTATAAATTCATTTACACTTTTAAACCAAATTGTATCCCAAAATTTCGGTTGCAGTTTTCATGTGCTACCGCTGTTGTATGGGTGTTTGGATTGTCTAATGTTACAACCAAATACACCAATCTCTATTCTAATCAGAAAATGACAAGGTCTTTGACCTATTTAGCCTTAAAGTTTCACTGTCATTATTATTTTTTAATTTTTCATTGAGTTTCAAATATGAGTTATATATCATATGGATTTTGGCAGTGCTCGGCCTGAAAGGAGGCAAATTCAATCTCGTTCCGAGGCACTGCAATTGCAGGTGTTTTTTTTGTTCCCCCAGTCGAACACACACACACATGCAATGCATCAGTTACCCTACTATGAATGACATTCATCCAATGCTTTGGTATTTGTATGAGGTCCGAATTTATTTTTTCATAGTCTTAAGAGATAAAAAAATATTGAATTTTTTTAATTAATGGCATATTTGTGAAGACTTGACATGTGTTCATGTTTCGAGGTTTTCTATCAAGTTTTTGCATTTTTAGTTACTGTTTGGATAGCCTCATTTAAAAAACTTATCAAATTACAAAGTGTTTGAATTTTTAATTTGTACAATTTAAAAGTTCCTATTGTTAGAATATGCCAAAGTAATGGAGGAATGGACATAGATTTCATCTTTCATTAAATATTTCGTACTTGTATTGATGGTGGACTCATTGCTTGCCGTGTAGGAATGGGCATTTGAGCATTGTTCAGCACCTTTTCGAGCTCCTAAGTTGTGGGATTTTCCAAGTAATGCAGTATTGATGAGAGAGCTGATATTTGGTCATTAGGATGCACTTTATATGCAATAATGCGATAATGTTTTTTTACCATGTGATTTAAGATTTATTGGTTTAAGTTTTTGGGTCTTTGTCTCCTAAGAGCTATAATATAATTTGATGACAGTGTTGAATGTTTTAAAATAATTAATGGATTGTTAATACAATGTTGAATGCTGTTTACTTTTTGTTATTTGAAAATCAAGTTCATTTGATGATGCTAGTATATATTAGAAAGCTAATTTTAATTATATAAATAAAAAATAAAAATATAATAGAATAAATTAGTGTTATATAAATGAATATATAATGAGAATTTAAACTTATCTAAATATTAAAATAATACGAAAAATGTGTTATAATATCTATTACAATAACACCTTTTATAAGTAAAGAATTATGTAATGCAAACTTCATCATATAACACAAAAAATGTGTTATACTAAAGTGTAGTATAACACAAATTTATAAGTGTTGAAATGTGTTATATAATCGACTATAAATAATATAATTAAACACTAATCTATTTATTAAAATAACAAAGAAAGTGTGTTATCGTTGACAGTATAATAACACATCTGTATAACAATGATAAAGTGTTATGTAAAGTACCCTGACCTACGATAACATAGTCGGTCTTAACACATCAAAAAGTGTTATGGTATGTTTTGATAACACATTTTTGATGTTATTAAAAGCATTTTTTCTTGTAGTGCTGAGCCTTAGGGGTAACCTAGTGACACCCTAGAGATAATATCTTATCAACATTCGATTCTATAAACCAACCCCAAGACCAATCCCGTGATCTTGGGACCTCCAATTCCACCAAATTGGGTGGTGAAATCGTCCCCCGAGCCCCTGGGGAAAAAACCCTAAAAATTTGATTTCGGGGATCCTGGAATTCGGCCTAGCGCTGCAGCGCAGCCCCCAAAGCGTTGCGAAACATAGCCAGGGCTCTCAACCCTAGAACACCCCTGCTCCGCGGCTCGGAAGAACACCGCCGCGGCGCCCCTTCGCGAACGCAGAAAAACTGAGTTTTCCTGTATTTCTCTGAACCCAAACCTTCCAAAATCATCCCAAGGTTTACCCAAAGTCCCAATTGAGTCCCAAAAGCATTATTACACAACATATGCATCCCAAACATCACAATAACCAACTCAAATCCAAACCCAAACTCAAAACCCATCAAAGTTTAAGATTTTAACAAAATTCAAACCACCAGAAATTAAACCCACAAACAGAACGAATCCTTACCTGCAATACTTGTGTTATGGCCCCAAGTTGCTCCTAGCTTAATCCTAGATACCAAACCTTCAATTCCCAAGCTTTGTTTTCCTCAAATACTTCAAAATTCTCAAGTCACCAAGAAGGGAGAGTGAGAGGTTCTTCTGAGTGTTTCCCTTATTTTCCACAGCATTCGAAACTAGCTAAGTCAAGCCAAGGTCTATCCAAAAGACGTAAATACCCTTAACTCAAATTTTCCTCTCCAATGCTCAAAAGGGCACTTTGGTCAGTTATCACCATTCCATCTAGTTCCTAATAAACCCCACATATCTAAATAAATCCCAAATATCTCCAAGTAATAACCATTGTAATCTCCCATTACCCGATAAATCCCGCTACTGTGCTAAATTACCAAAACACCCCTAGGCTCGCCCCGAGTTGGGTATTTTATTCCATTGTGACTTTTCTGCTAACTAGCTCCCTAGGATCATCTCATGTCGAGTAACCAAAATAAATCTACATAATAATGTGGCTGCAATCATATATGACACATATTTACAATTGTACCCTTAATGGGTCAAAATTACGAAAATGCCTTTCTAATAAGAAACGGGCCCACATGCATGTTTAATACACCTAAACATGTAAGCATAATCATATCATAATACAATTGACATAATTCGAATAATAACATCCTCATAACACATTGTAGTGTCTCGAAATTTTACTTAGCAAGATAGTAGTAGTAGTAGCTTGTAGTATGTCAATTTCCGTGGATTTTGGTTCAAGCCGGGACTTAGTTGGAAACTCATAGCAACAGTTATGGATTTTATAAGTTTAACCTATAGTTTAGAGATATTAATTATAACATAAGGATTAATTAATATTGTTGGTCTTAGAAATATTGTTTATTATAACCTAAGGTTTAGATAGAATTATTAAGAGCGTGACATTTGTCACAAGCATGTTTATTAAGGATTTAAGTATTTTTGATAAATAGTTTAATTAAAAGAAAGATCTAGAAGCTTTAGAACCTTCCAGCAGCTGTTAGGATCACATTTTTACTCAGTGAAAGTTGTTTGATCAATTAAACATATGCTGAAAAAGTGAAAATACGTGTTTGATATATCAATGTATGCCGATATATTGCAGTTATAAGGGCCGATATATCGCCTACAGGAGATACGAAAAACACGTCGACTTCACATGAATGAAAGCACGAAGGCTCGGGGTAAAGGTCCAAGCGATATATCGCACATGGTAGACAATATAGTGCCTTTGGGAGACATTTTTGAAACTTGAGGATTTAAAATTTAAAAACAGCTGTAACCACTTGGACTTGCTCATGAACGATTTTGATTGAGTTCTGGGCATCTGTTGAACGAAAATTCAAATATTTTTCATTTTATATTCATTTATTTATTCATCTTAAAAAGGGGTTAGTTTCACTCCTTAGACTCTATAAATAGGTACTAGTACTCAACCATTTCACTCATCATTCAAGCATTGTTTAGAGCCTCCAAGCTGCTAAGGTTACTATAGAGAGAAACACTTGGGTTTTGAGTTAAAAACTTTTCCAATCTAAGCTTTTCTAAACACTTGGGAAGTAAGATAGAGTGTTATTTCGATATCAAGGTGTAGATCAAAGTCATAGTTCATCCAAGTATTCTTATCCTTAAGTTCAGTTCTTCATGGCTCTTCAGTTTTCTTTTGTTTTCTTTCAGATCCTAACTCTTTGTTATGATTATTGGTTAGGTGTTTAAGTTCTTTGAAACTTAAGGTCTTCGGTAATTTTTCACTTTGATGGTTTAGATCTCTTTTTCATCTCCTTTTCTTTAGAAAACTCATGGTTTTTATTGTTGATTTTAGGAGTGTTCCAATCTCGTTCTTGTCTCCATATCCCGGTTTTTGGTAAGGAAAATAGGCTAGACTATATGTGCTTATATGTTTATGTTATTATATGTTTTATGCTATGATATGATACGTGATATGATATATGTTTTGTAGTCACTTGGGCATATGACTTGCTTAGATAGCAAGCCCCAAGAATTTTTATCATTTTCGTGGTTTAGAGTTATGATTTACCCCACCTCGATTAGTAGACAGAGGACCTAGATGGGTTATCATATACTATAGTTGTGATCTAACCTATCTCGATTAGTAGATTGAGGACCTAGATGGTTTTATCACATACCACGTCAATGAGTTAATGGCCCTTAATATTTTAGTCCTATATGATATACATTTTTACAGTCATATGTTTTATAGTATATGCTTTATGATGTAGCCTTATGTTTATGATTTATGACATATATGTTTTTAGTAGATTTTCCTTGCTGGGCATTAGGCTCATTCCTCTCTTTTTAGATGGTGCAGGAAAATGAACTTGGAAGGCGGAGCAGATTCGTGGCAGTTTGGCATGTGTGTTGAGGATGAATGGATTGAATGGACTGCTGGAAGATTGAGGATGATGTTGTTTTTAAATCTTTTGATTTATGTTTTATGTATTTCTGCACATAGTATTTAAACAATTGATTTAAAGTTATGTTTTTATGTTTTATGTACTAAACAATGGGTACCCATACTTTATTTTGTATTTGGCACAATATTTTTGGTTTTTAATAAAATTTTGTTATTTCTTATATATGTATTCAAATTAGTAGTTATTTTTAGTAGTTTTTAATGGTCCGAAGTCTAGAATTAGTCAGGTCATTACAGTTGGAATCAAAGCCACAGTTCATATGCATGAAGTTCCCCTTGATACACATGCACAAGCTCCGAATCTAACCGCCAATGTAAGTGTTTATGTTATGGTTATTATGCTTATGTTATTAGCTAACATTTTAGCCCTTATATTTTCAATTAAGAATGGATGGAGCCTTGACCTATCAGGATATCCAAGCCATTAAGGCATTAAAAAGGATTAGAGAGCCAAGGAATATAGTAGTAGTGTTAGAAAGAATCACTCAGAGACTAATCTTATTCCACAAGGAGATAGTTCACCTTCAAACTACTAAGCAAATTATGATGAGAACTACGGAACAATATGTCCTAGTAATTAGGTTTTTTAAAGATTTTCCTTCAGTAATTTCAACCTTAGAAAAAATATGGGAGACTATAGATGACGACGATGATGATTTACCGGTAGCCATGAGATATTATTTTCTCATACTTAGGTTCACCTCTAAGTTGGAATTTCAATTCACTAATGAACAAAAGCATAGCATCTTCATGAATCTTCCCCGAGGTAGTGTTGAGGCTCAAGATAATGATGATTATGAAGAAATTGATAATGATATGCTAGATGAAGGGTCAGACGTAGTTATTTTTTTTAGTTTAGTTTGTTTATTTAATTATTTTTGCATTTATGATTATACTTAGTGAAAACCTTTTTCTAAATGAATAAAATTATTATTTTTGAATGACATATGTAAGTTTGATTTTTTTTTTTGCAATCATAATAAATAATGATAAAGTTCAGTGAGGGTGGATAAAAATCAATGGACCGGGTTCTATATTGACAGTTTAGGGGGCCATAATAGTGGAAACGATTTTACTGATCCCAGCCCTCCCTCAATATGGTTAACTTTGGAACAACATCGAGGTTCGAGCCTGAGAATTAAGTCATATATGATGATTAGAAATAGACTTAGAAAATAATGAAGATGGCTAATTTTCTAAGTATAGAAACACACAGTAATTATAAAGAAGGCTTACGTATTTTTCAAAAGAAATCATAATGATAGGTCCGAGTTATGTTTCCTTAGACTAAGTCTTGTCTTAGAGCCTATTAGGGTAAGTTCTAACATGTTTTTCTCGATATCTAGAACTTTGCTGAAGATGTCACTCAAAAGGTCTGCACGCATTGCCGGCAATGCCTCTAGCACCGCCAACAAGACTAATAAAGCCCCTCCAGTCCGAAGAAGGGGAACCTGTGCTACCAATGCTGCTGCTAATAGAAGTGCACCGCTGCCTCTGATTGACAACACTGCTGAAATTGTCCAACTATGACAACAAGTGGAAGAGATGTTGTAGCAACAACGACAACATACTTAGTCTCAGCCTCAGCCGCAACCGCAACCTCAGCAAGCGGCTCAAGCACCCCAACAAGTAGGTCCATATGGGGGATGCCAAATGGCGAACTATGCGCCTTACCCAGATTAGTACATAGAGCCAGTCTATGAGCGGTTTCGTAAGCAACACACTCCAAACTTTGAAGGGACAACCGATCCCTTTGAGGCAGAAGAATGGCTCAGGAATGTAGAGCTGACCCTAGCATACATGAACCTCGGCAACGCAGATCGCATATCCTGCATTTTGTCTCTTCTGATGAAGGATGCTAGAATATGGTGGGATTTAGTACAACAAACTCACGACATTGCCACCATGACATGGACTAGATTTGTGGAGCTCTTTCACAAGAAGTACTATAACTCGGTCGTCATTGCCACAAGGGTGGAAGAATTCTCCAGTCTCAAGCAGGGCAATTTGATGATAGTAGAGTTTGCATGATAGTTCGACCGGCTAGGCAAGTTTACACCAGAATTGGTCTCAATCGAATTTTTGAGGGTCACCAAGTTCGTTACGGGACTCAGACCTAAAATTGAACTAGGAGTCAAGCTAGCAAACACTGGAACCACTTCTTACGTCGATGCTTTAGAAACAGTGATGGAAGTGGAAAGGCTTCAGGCAAATGTTAGTAAGGAGGAGGCCAGCAAGCCTGATCATAAGCAGCAAAATCAACCTCAGAATGGTCAAAACCACAACAACAACAACCATCAACATTGCAACAATAATGGGCAGAAAAGAAGGCATCCTGAAACTAAGCAAGTGGATGGTGACAAAAGAGCACGGACTAGCAATGGAAATAGTAGGTTGGGTTATGTAGAATACCCGCAGTCCTCCAAATGCCAAAAGAAACATCATGGGGAGTGTCATGCAAACACTAAAGGATGTTACAATTGTGGCCAGGAAGGTCATCGGAAGAGGGAATGTCCACAACTCAAGCAAGAAGAGAAAAGGGACAACATGATGGTTCCAGCCAGAGCTTTTGCCTTGACCCAGGGAAAAGCTTAAGCTAGTAACAAAGTGATCACATGTCAGATTCCTATCCTCAATAATATATGTTTAATATTATTTGATTCAGGAGCAACACACTCTTATATCTCCTTAGGAATGATAGAGAAATTAGACAAACCTTGTGAAATATTTAGAACTAGGTTTGTGAAAGAATTGCCTTTGGACGAAGTAGTCCTATCATCAAGGATAGTACGAGGAGTACCGATCAAAATCGAGGACACAGAACTAGAAGGAGACCTGATAGAAATAGAAATCAAAGACTTCGATGTAATACTGGGAATAGATTGGCTAGCAAGGCATGGTGCAACCATCAACTGTAGACGAAAGAAAGTGATGTTTGAAACTACTGGCAGTAAGAGACTATGTTTTATGGGAAAGGTTTCAGGACTACAAACATCGCTTATCTCATCCCTCAAAGCTCAGAGAGTGATAGAGAAAGGATGTCACGCATTCATAGCAAGCGTCACGGATGTGGTACAAGAAACAATACTAAAGGTTAGAGATGTCCATATTATACAGGAATTTCCAGAGATATTTCGTAACGACTTACCAGGGTTGCCGCCTACTCGAGAAATTGACTTCACAATCGAACTAGTACCGGGAACCGAGCCTATCTCAAAGGCACTATACCGGATGACACCTACCAAACTCAAGGAGTTGAAGACGAAATTGCAAGAACTCTTAGACTTGGGTTTCATTAGACCAAGCCATTCGCCATGGGGAGCACCGGTTCTATTTGTGAAGAAGAAGGATGGAAGTATGCAGATGTGTATAGATTACTACGAGCTGAACAAGGTGACGATTAAGAACAAGTACCCACTACCTCAGATTGACGACTTGTTTGATCAACTCCGAGGAGTGACCGTATTTTCTAAGATTGATCTACGGTCCGGGTATCACCAGCTCAAGGTGCGGGAAGAAGATATTCCCAAGACAAATTTTAGAACTCGATATGGACATTACGAGTTTTTAGTTATGTCTTGTGGTCTTACTAATGCTCCAGCTGCATTTATGGATTTAATGAATTAGGTCTTCAAGGATTACTTGGAAAAATTCAATGTAGTGTTCATTTAATACTGACGAATTTTTGGTGTACTCCAAGGATGAAGTGAGCACGAGGAACATTTAAGATTGACCATACTGTGACTGAAGGAGCATCAACTCTAGGCCAAGTTCAAGAACTACGAATTTTGGCTATCGCAAGTAGCGTTCCTCGGCCATATAGTTTCCAAAGATTGAGTTGCTGTAGACCCAGCTAAGATAGAGGTTGTGAAGGTGTAACGACCCAAAATTACTAATAAGGCTTAAGGACCTTGATTAGTGTGCCAGGAGGGCATAATTAGAGGTTATGTGAATCAATAGTGTGAGAATGCATGTTTATGAGTATCGGGTAAGCATGCGGGCCCTGTTCAACTGGTAAGGGCTTAATCGTAATTTTGGCCCGTTAGGGCATAAACGTAATTGTGTGTGATAAATTGTTGAGACCACATTATTATATGGATAGGTAGATATATATATATGTGAAATATGTGAGAACCACATTATTATGTTGATAAATATGCAGCCGGTGACTTGGGGCGATCCTAGGGAGCTAGAAAGCAGGAAAGTCACAACGGGGCTTAATGGTTGACTTTGGACAAGTCAGGGGTATTCTAGGTATCGTGTAGTGATTTGGACTATCGGGTGATGAAAATAAATATATGGAGATATATTTGAGGTTAGAATGTTTAGGCGGGAGTACTGGGGAATTTTACTATTTTGCCCTCGGGGATGTTTCCGGTACCCTAAGCTTTGGGATTAGTCTAACAACCTAAGGATATACTTGGAAAGACTTAGAAAATACTAGATGGAAAATATAAACCAACCTCTCAGCCTTCTCTCCCTTCTCTCTCTTTCCTCTCCCTCTTAAGGAAGAAAAAGTCTGATTTTGTAAAGGGAAACCAACTAATTTCTGGGAATTGAAGGGAATAAGCTAGAGGATTAGCTCAAGAACTAATCAAGGGCTGAATTAGAGCCAAGGTAAGCATTGATTTTTGTTCTGTGGTTAGGAACTTTAAGAAAAATGGCTGAGTTTTGAATATTTGTGGTTTTGGCATTTAGGGTGGAATTTGAGGCTGGAACTTTGAAGCTAGGTCAGGGAAACTCGTGGAGAGGTGATACTGCAGCTAAGGTAAGTTTCAATTTAAAGTTTAATGGTCGAATTCTAGAAATTCCATGGCTGGTTTTGAGTTTGTGGGTTTGAAATCTCAGAAATTGGAATTGGGATTTTGGTGAGTGTTAGGCTGGATTTCTGGTTGGATTGCGTTGTTTAAATTATTCTAATGATGTTGTTATTAATTGGTTTTGATTTGGGGGCTTTGGGATGGCTTAAGGTGAGGTTTAGAGATTGAAAATGGTGGATTTTTCTGGGTTCGAAGGGTCGGGCCGCGGCATGGTTCTTGGTGAACCGCGGCCCTTCGAGGTTGTTGCATGCTGAGGAAGGAGGGCGGGCCGCGGCATGGTCCAAGCAATGCCGCAGCCCTTACCTGTTTTTGTGCCCATGGAGGGTTCTGTCTGGGGCCATGCCACGACATGGATGGCCCATGTTGGGGCGCTTAAGGGATTTTGGGATTTTGAGATTTTAGGCTTGGGAATTTAACCTAGGGTGCTCGGGGTTGAGTCTTTTACCATATTTGGTGAAGTTCAATGTTCCGAGGACTAGAACTTGGTTTAGAAGATCATTTAAGATTGTTAATGGTATCCTTTATCTTGGTTGTGACTAGGTGCTAAGCTAGGGCTCGGGGATCGGATCGCTCTCAAGGAGCATCGCTTATAACTAGCTCGTTTGAAAGCCTAAGGTAAGAAAACTATACCCGGTTGAATAATTGAATGGGACTAAGGGCTCCCTGATATATATATGATTGAGAGAATGGTATTATGCCATGTAAATTGTAAACCAACGGCCTAAGCATGCCACGGTTAACTTGCACAAAATGGCGCGGCTCGGACACTGGTATCCGAGGACAGCTTATTATGCACTGAGCTCGGTTTAAGCGGGCCGGAGTCAGTGGGTTAAACAGAGGGTGCGGCCTAAGGTGTCCGCCCTAGTAATTGTGTAAATTGAATTTAGTATTGGCTATAAATGTTGATTGATGAGATTGTTGAATAATCTAAGTATAGATGAGGTTTGTTGTACCTTGAAGTATGCTTACATGCTATGGACTGAATGATTGAACATGCTTATGAAAGTACTTGATTGTCATTTTTATGTATGCTGTATATGTTGTTTTCTTGCTGGGCCTCAGCTCACGGGTGTTGCGTGGTGCAGGTAAAGGCAAGGGCAAGGGCAAGGTTGATCAACCATGATTGGAGAGCTCTGCAGGGTGAATGTACATGACAGGCCGCTCAACCGCCACGGTTGAGGAGATTACAGGGACGAGAGGACCAGAACCTTGTATTTTGCCTTAGTATGGCTAATGTTTACTTTTAATAGTTGAATTTTGTAAACCAGCTTTTAAACATTGTTTTAGGGATCCTTTCTGTAAAACTGTTTATAATTTATAAAATGTATCTTTTGAGGCCAAAATGTATTTTAGCCCTAGAACACTTTAACTAATGACACGTTTTGATTAAATGACTTGATTAGCAAGTCTCACACCTTTATAAACACACAGTGTAGCGGTTTTGGCTATCCAGGACGTTACAGAAGGATTGGCCAAGACCTAAGAATGCATTAGAAGTTAGAAGTTTTCTCGGGCTAGTAGGCTATTATTGGAGGTTTGTAGAAGGCTTTTCTAAGATAGCCACTCCGCTTACCAACCTGACCTGGAAACAACAAAAGTTCAACTGGGCGGATATATGTGAAGAGAGCTTCCAGTTGCTCAAGGATAAGCTATGCTCAGCACCAGTACTCTGTGTCCCGACACCCAATGATAAGTTTGTAGTATACTGTGATGCATTGAAGCAAGGTTTAGGTTGTGTGCTGATGCAAAATGACAAAGTGATAGCCTATGCTTCAAGGCAGCTGGAGGAATACGAGCAATGCTATCCAACGCACGATATGGAGTTGGCAGCGGTGGTCTTCGCATTAAAAATATGGCGCCACTATCTTTATGGAGAACGATGTGAGGTTTATACGGACCACAAGTGCTTAAAATATTTCTTCACGCAGAAAGAGCTCAACATGAGGCAGTGCAGATGGTTAGAACTAGTAAATGATTATGACTGTGAAATTCTATACCACCCAGGAAAAGCAAACGTAGTTGCTAATGCACTAAGTAGGAAGAGTTACAGAAATCTAGCAGCGCTATACGGAATAGAAAAGTCGCTTCAGTAAGAGCTGATCAATGCCAAAATAGAAGTAGTTATTGGTCAACTGGCTAACTTGTCCATCCAGTCAAGTCTATTAGAAGATACATGGATTGGGCAAGGGCATGATGACACATTAGTAACACATATGGTTGTAGTCAAAGAAGGGAAGACCATGGATTTCTCTATATCAGGACAAAGGTTCTTGAGATATAAGGGATGGGTATGCGTGCCAAATGACCATGGAATTAAGATGAAGATTTTAGAAGAGGAACACACTACCCCATACTAAGTTCACCCAAGGTCGACCAAGATGACTCATGACCTTAAGGCACTATATTGGTGGCTGGGAATGAAGAAAGACGTAGCATAATATGTGTCCAAATGCTTAATATGCTAGCAAGTGAAAGAGGAACATCAGTGACCTGCAGGCTTATTGCAACCGCTTAGTATTCCAGAATGGAAGTGGGAAGATATAGCCATGGACTTTGTGACAGGATTACCATGAACAAATAAGCAGTACGACTCGACTTGGGTAGTAGTAGATGGACTAACCAAGTCAGCTCACTTCCTGCCTGTCAAGACTATGTACACAGCAGACCAGTACGCAGACATCTATGTCCAAGAAATAGTACGACTACATGGAATCCCTAAGACCATAGTATCAGATAGAGGATTGGGTTTACATCGAGATTTTGGGGAAGCGTGCTGCAAGCCATGGGTACCAAGTTAAGTCTTAGTACGATATTTCATCCTCAGACTGATGGTTAGTCCGAGCATACCATACAAATTTTATAAGATATGTTGCGCGCTTGTGTACTAGACTTCGGAGGATCGTGGAGTAAGTATTTGCCACTAATAGAGTTCTCCTACAAAACTAATAAGCATTTCTGACATTAAAAAACAATAAGGATTCTTTTAAGTAATCCTACCGCATTTACAAGCAACTATTGTGCTAATAAGCACATCTTTAACAAGCATACAGTAGTCAAGGGCCAGGCCCTATCAGAATGGGTCATGCTTTCTATTTAAATAAGCACGTAAGGCATATATATTTCATTTAATCAATTACACACATAACTAGATTAATAGTTACCAAACCTTGAGTCGAGCTTGTCTTTAGCGGTGACTGTACATGCCCAGTCCATCATCACGAACCCTTAAATCTTGGCAGCTCTGATACCAAGTTGTAATGCCATGCTAATTAGGGTTCGTTACCATGTGTGTTTAAAATTAGTGCTGAACTCGCTAGATGAGTAATTTAGACGAGTAATTTAGACTAAAACATGTGATTATTACAACTAAAGGTTTAGGTATTAAAATTTTTTGTCAAGGAATAAACATTTCCATTAAACAAAAACTTTAGTCTTTACATGGGATCCCAAAATACAAGTTTAAAAGTTTGTTACAATCCAAAGATTACAAAATAAGCTGGCCTAAGCGGCAAAACAGGGTCCAACTCTAGTGTTGACCCTTGTTTTGGGCAACTGACATGGAGTCAAAATACGCTTGACGTGGATGAATGCGTTGAAAAGAACGTGATGACGAAAATAATAAGAACACGATATTTTATAGTGGTTCGGCCCCAGGATCTGGTAATAACCTACGTCCACTTAGATTGTTATTAGAATGAGATTCAAAGGAGTGATCAAAGAACTAGGGTTCAATGAGTTTCACCAACCTCTGAAGAAAAATACAAATATTCTAGTGTGTTTTTCTCTAATCTCAAAGCTCAAAATACAAAGGATCGGATCCCTTTCCCTGAGCCCTCCTCTTCTATTTATAAGCTCAAGGAAGGTTTACATTGATTTGTTGGAGATATTATTTCCTAAACAATCGGATATTCAGGAAATTGCGGGAGATAATTTCGGATTCTATCATAACTGCTTAAGATCTTCTCCGCGTATAATGTGCGTATGACCAGGCTGGTCGTATGAAGAAACCGATCGTATGACACGGAATGTTTTCCTGGTCGATAGTCGAACACATATTCTTCCAGGTGTCATCCACGTGTAATTAATGCTTGCCATCTCATTTACTTTTGATTTTTGGGATAACATTTGCCCCCCAAGTTTGTTTGTTGCGACCAGCAATAAAGAAACTTAAGGGAACAACCATTCATATCCCCATGATGTTTGTCAGAACCCCCGTGTTTTTTCAGAAACCGTGACATAATTATGTCTAATCAAGCCTTTTCAGTTTCCAAAAAAGACACTTTTGATGGCTTATACACTTCCCCACGTTTCGAAAGTGGGAAGTGATGATTACCACCTTTCTGCCATACCCTCAATCCCTATAAATAAACTTTTCTTTCCCATTAAGAAAATTTTTATTCACCATATTCGCCATTATTCTCAAGAACTTGCACCAGAGTTCAGAGCTCCGAATATCAGTCCGACATCTAGCCGAAGGTTTTCCAGTTTGAGTCTTCATTTTCTTTCGAATCTCCTTCTTCTCTCAGGTAAGGATTCCATCTTTTAAGCTCTTTATTACTC
The DNA here is from genome assembly GCF_963169125.1 of Humulus lupulus. NCBI lineage: Eukaryota > Viridiplantae > Streptophyta > Magnoliopsida > Rosales > Cannabaceae > Humulus > Humulus lupulus. Next base: position 15,400,531 of record NC_084801.1, on the reverse strand, counting down.
CATGCACACCGTTTTTATGCTCTGATATGTCTGCATTCTTGAATAGGGTTTTTTAGGGTTTTTGGTATAAACCGCCTAATATTTGGTAAAAGTGCGTCTTTATGCCTTGTATAGGTTAGGTCAATACTTTGATATATAGAGTCTCTGATTTGGGACGTTAGGTTGATGAAAGATTCAACCTTTAAGCTAGGCGAAAAAACTGAAATTTTTTCCCGCCCTTCAGGAGTCGAAAAAAGTTCTTTTCAAAAAACGTTTTTCTTTCCTTTTTTGATTTTTTCCGTCTTTTAAGCTACCCACGTTGAAGTTAGCGTAGGATTAGGATGCTGCTGGATATTTAGGCATGAGCAACGTTATCCCAACTTCCCCACACTACTTCGCGGATTGTGTCTTATCTCCTCCATTGTTTGTTTGCAGTTCATATGCAAGACCCTTGGGGGGGAGAAAGACCTATCGAAGACGAACTCTTAGCCCAAATGCTCGAAGGCGAAGAGAATCCATCCGTGTTGATTCCAAAAATTCCATTTTCACATTCTAACCCAAATCCTCCACCAGCTCCTACCCAGAAAATGGCCAGAACAAAAACTAAGGCCAGAAAAAGACGCAACCCTTCTTCTCCAAGTCAGCCTTCTGCTGATGCTCCCTCGACCAGTGGTCAAGGAGAATTCCTTCCTGAAACCGAAGTTCAGGGGCTTGCCCGTCCTCGCCATGCCGACCAGCCGGCTGTCGAGTGGCACGTGGTATCCCCAAGTACGGTGACCATTCGCATGGTCTCAAATTATTTAAATAAGTATAATCTGACGGGGGTGACCCTAGTCAGACCTACCATCGACCAGCGAGCCAACGTGCCAGGGGGGGCTTATAGAGCCTAGTCGAGATACCATATCGAGGCGGGTGCCACCTTGCCTCTGCATTCATTTTTCCAAGGGGTGGCTAATTACTTCGGGGTGGCCCCTTTTCAGTTTACCCCGAACGGATATAGGATGCTGACCGCGCTCTATATCCTCTACAAACTCAAGAAATGGCCAGCCCCCTCCCCTCATGAGGTCAATTATCTATTTGACCTCAAGTCCAACCCCAACCAAGACGGTACGGGGTTCTTCCATTTTTGCCACTAGGAGACCGGATGCACTTTTCTGTCCGAGACCACCCATATCTCCAACGTGGGGAAGTATCATCTGGAGTATTTTCTCACGCCTGACATCGCTGCGGATAACCTGGCCTTCACCCGAGGAGGTGAGGGAAATAATGAGCCTTAAACCAGTAGTTCTTGCCCTTTAAATCTTTCTTGTCATAATACTCTACTGTTCCACTGTGTTCTAGGTCCATGGTTGCGCTCGACCCCCACTCCAAGAATGGAGTCGAGGGCAGCACTCTTAGCCAGTATGTCCAATGCTGCTAAGAGTGTGAAAAACTTGATCAATGAGGCTAACCTTAGGTTGGCTGGCCTTAAGGGCTCCCCACCTGCGACCAGCGAACCCGCGGCGGGTGGTGTCCATGTTGGCGTGGGACGTGAGCAGGGACCCGAGCAGCAACCTCAGGCACCTCCTCCTAGGAGGAGGCCAACTGGGGTTACAATCAGGGAACCTGCTATTCCCCACCAAGCAGCAGAACCATCGGTCCCCAAGGGCAAGGGGAAACAAAAGGCTGCTGAGCCTGCCGAACAGTCTGACGACTCGTCGGATGTATACAGTACACCATTCTCGTTTTTAAATAACTTTCCAATTCCCATCCACCTATTTGATGGGGACGGAAACTTTAGGAACGCTCCTTCTTTAAATTCAGATTTCTTCCAGGAACTAGGTAGTTCAGTAGATAATGTTACAACCAGTAGGTGTAGCTCGGGTACCTTACTTTTGCAATCCTTCTACTCTAACCTCTGTTTCTCTGCGACCCTTTAATCTCATCGTTTGAAATGTTATTCTTTGTGCAGGCATGGACTCCGGGGACTTCTTTGAACATTACCAAGCTGCTGCCGACGCTTCTGTCCCGAAGAAGGACAGCAAAAGGGCTCGAGGGGAAAGTAGCAAGACCCCTTCGAAGAAGGCCCGAACAGAAGATGCTCCCACCGACGCTCCCTCCAAGGAGGACTTATCACATCTGCCTATTCCCAAGCAGCAGACTCCCATGCCTGCCAATCCTCGGTCTTCCTCAAAGGCCGTAGACAAAGAGACCTTGGACCATTTGTCCGAAGGCTCCCTGCCCAACCACATAGTTGGCATGGCCAGGGAGAGAATATATCGGCTCTCCAAGCATAAGCGCACCCAGGTCGCCATCAACGATACTGCCACAATGGATATCAACGAAATCATTAACAGAGGGTTGAATGAGATAGCCGGTGTAAGTCTTCTTTTGCTGCTTTGTCATTTATGCTAAACTTCCTTTCTTAACTCATTTTTTCTTCAGGGGATTTTGTCTTTGACTGCTAGCTGGCGCCGTGCTGGGGCAATGGTCTCTTGAGAGAAGAACTTTGACTCCAGGCTTGCCCAGGCGAAGAAAGTGCTTGATGATGAGAAGACCAAGCTACTCGAGGAAAACAACAAGTTGCTCGTGGAGAACAAGGAGTTGGCTAAGCTAAACGAGAAGCTATTCAAGGACCAAGCCACTCTTACCTAGGAGCTTCAAGAGAGTCAAGAGGCCCGGCAAAAAGCCATCAAGGAGCGGAAAAAATGGAAGGAGAGTGCTGTCCTCAATACCCAAGAGTGTAAGAAGTTCAGTCTTGATCTGATCGCCAGCAGAGGTGAGGCAAAGAGGCTCGAGGAACGGGTACTGGAACTCGAGGGGCATGTTAAAGAGCTCGCAGAGCGCAATCAGAAGCTTGAGGAGGATGGGGCCAGAAATCTGAAGAAGTATAAGGAAGCCACCTTCCTAAGCTTCTATGATTTCTGGAAACACAACCGGGGGGCTAAAATTGACTACCTAATCGAGAATTTGCAACGGTCACTAATGGCGCAATGCACTGCTCGGCTGGAGACAGAAGAGAAGGCTAAGGCCAAGACCCTTGCAGCTGGTGCTAAGGCTGATCCTCCAGCTGATAAGAATGCTCCTCCTCCAAAATAACTCTTTTTTTTTTATCTTTCACAGTTTTTTGAGGCCCATGGGCCTACTTGTAAAGACAATTTCATTCTATTGCTGCGAGGGCAGCTTATTTACTCATGTTTGAACAATTACATCCGAGCAGTACTGCTCACGGTGTAAATATTTTTCCTTTTAATTTCATATTTACATCCGAGCACTAATGCTCACGGTGTAAACAATTGCCTTAATGATATTATAATGTTTCTATTATAATACCTGTTCGCATGACCGAACTTAGCATAGTACTTTGGTTTGATTTAACAAAAACATAAATTTTTAAAAATGCTCTAAGTACCGTAGCATGCTTTCACTCATTTTGTTCATGTGTTTACATACCTCATGGTATGCTTTGCTATCGATGTACCTTATATGCCCCCCAAGTGATCAAGGAGCTTTAGTTCCTTGGTCACTTGCCTTGACCACAACCTGTTCGAACATTACTGCTCGGTATGAAATTCAACACTTGTAATACAGCAAAACAACACACGTAATGAACAAATACTTGTAAAAATAAATTTACAAAGGTTGGCAAGAATGACTGGCTACGCACAGTCCCTTATAATCTCGTATTAAAATGGACTAAACATGCTGTACGAGTGATCTTAAAAAGATCTTACACTTATAAGGATTAGCCATACAACGTGGCTAACCTTTTTCGAAACTTGTAAAAAGTAAAAATTAATACAAGCCAGTCCTTTAAAAAGGACTGTTCATTGGTAATACTTGCGCAGGTGTTCTCCATTCCAGTAGCGTGGAACGAGATCTCCATTCAAGCGTGCAAGTTTGTAGGTGCCCGGGTGAAGGACTTCTTCGATCTGGTATGGTCCTTCCCAGTTTGGTCCGAGTACTCCAGCAGTGGGGTCGCGGGTATTCAAGAAAACTCGTCGTAGCACTAGCTCTCCGACGTTGAATTTTCTTTCTTTTACTTTTGAATTAAAGTACCGAGCGACCTTTTGCTGGTACGCAGCTACTCGGAGTTGGGCTCTTTCTTATATTTCTTCGATTGAGTCTAGGGATTCCATCATCAATTGACTGTTTTGATCCTGGTCGTATGTAATTCGTCGATGCGAGGGCGGATCTAACTCGACTGGCAACATGGCTTCATATCCGTATGCTAAGGAAAATGGAGTATGACCTGCCGCCGTTCGGTGAGATGTTCTATACGACCATAGGACCTCAGGCAGCTGTTCTGGCCATGCTTCTTTAGCGTCTTCAAGCCTCTTCTTCAGGGTGTCCTTAAGAGTTTTATTCACGGCCTCTACTTGCTCGTTTGCTTGTGGATGCGCAACTGAAGAAAAGCTTTTAATAATCCTGTGTCTTTCGCAGAAGTCTGTAAATAGGTCACTGTCAAACGGGGTTCCGTTGTCTGAGACAATCTTTTGGGGCAAATCATATCGGCAAATAATGTTCTTGATGACGAAGTCAAGAGCTTTCTCAGTTGTTATGGTAGCGAGTGGTTCAGCTTCGGCCCATTTGGTGAAGTAGTCGACCGCCACAATTGCGTACTTTACTCCACCTTTTCATGTTGGCAGTGAGCCAATCGGATCTATGCCCCATACTGCGAAAGGCCATGGACTCTGCATCTGCTTTAATTCGTTCGGAGCTGGGAGTGGAATTTTGGAAAATCTTTGACACTTATCGTACTTCCGCACGTACTCCGCAGAGTCTTCATTCATAGTTGGCCAGAAATAGCCCTGCCTTAGGATCTTCTTTGCCAAACTTTGCCCTCCAGCATGATCTTCTCAAAAGCCCTCATGTACCTCCATCATCAGTTCCTTAGCTTTCTCAGGCATGACACATCTAAGCAGTGGCATGGAATAACCCCTTCGGTATAAAACACCATCGACCAGTATATATCTCGCAGCTTGCCTTTGAAGAGTTCTGGCTTTGTTCCTATCTGTCGGCAGGGCACCGCTAGTAAGATACTCCAAGTATGGTGCCATCCAGGTATCTCCCATCTGGATTTCCATGCTAGTCACTTCTGTTCGGATGCTCGGCTCACTCAATCTTTCTACTGGCACGATGTTCAGAGTGTCAGCATCTTTCGCGCTTGCAAGTTTGGCTAAGGCATCTGCATTTGAATTCAGGTCTCGAGGTATCTGCTGAAGGGTATATTTCTGGAATTGTGCCAATAGATCTCGAGTTTTATTTAAGTAGGCTCCCATTTTGAGACCCCGTGCTTGATATTCCCCTAGAACCTGATTCACCACCAGTTGTGAATCACTGTAAATATCGAGCACCTTTATATTCATGTCTTTTGCCAATCTTAATCCTGCGAGGAGGGCCTCATATTCTACTTCATTGTTCGAGGCTACGAAGTCAAACCTAATGGCACAATGAAATCGATGCCCCTCCGGCGTTATCAATATCACTCCTGCTCCCACGGGGGATTCGTTTGACGATCCATCTGTAAACAACTTCCACGAGGGAGCTTCATCATGAGGTTCAGGTGCATTAGGTTTTTCGCATCGCTCGTCATCTGGGAGTTCGGTAATTCCGCAATGAGATCGGCCAAGACTTGTCCTTTTACTGCTACTCACGGTGAATATGTGATATCGAACTGCCCTAGTTCGACTGCCCATTTTAACAGACGCCCAGTCGCTTCTGGTTTCAGGAGGACTTGTCGAAGGGGCTGGTCAGTCAAGACTGTGATTGGATGGGCTTGGAAGTAAGGACGTAATTTCCTAGAGGCCAAGATTAAGCAATACGCTAACCTTTTGATGGGTGGATACCTCTGTTCTGCTCCGATTAGCCTTTTGCTTACATAGTAAACTGCTTTTTGTACGCCTTCTTCCTCTCATACTAGTACCGCACTTGCAGCAACTTCAGTGATCGCCAGGTAAATGAACAAAGTTTCTCCTTCTATTGGCTTCGATAGAACGGGAGGCTGTGCCATATGGGCTTTCAAAGCCTGAAAGGCTTGCTCGCAGTCTTCCGTCCATTCAAATTTCTTATTGCCCCTAAGTAGATTAAAGAAAGGGACACATTTTTCTGTTGATTTCGAAATAAATCTACTTAGAGCTGCAATCCTCCCGGTTAAACTTTGTACATCCTTGATCTTTTCAGGCGACTTCATATCGATCAAGGCTTTTATCTTGTCGGGGTTGGCCTCGATTCCTCTTGAATTAACGATAAACCCCAAAAACTTCCCTGATCCAACTCCGAAGGAACATTTGAGAGGATTTAGTTTCATTTGGTACTTGTTCAATACATCGAAACACTCTTGTAAATCCATCACATGTCCTTCTACCTTTTTAGACTTTACCAGCATGCCATCCACGTATACCTCCATGTTTACTCTGATAAACTCTTTAAACATGTGGTTAACTAACCGCTGGTAAGTCGCACTTGCGTTTTTCAGTTCGAAGGGCATTACTTTATAACAGTATAAGCCTGTATCGGTCCGAAAGCTGGTGTGATCCTCATTAGGGGGATGCATGCTAATCTGGTTGTTGCCTGAATATGCATCCACGAAGGAGAGGATCTCGTGTCCTGCAGTAGCATCGACCAACTGGTCGATTCGGGGGAGTGGGAAGCAGTCCTTTGGGCAGGCTTTATTGAGGTCTGTAAAATCCACACAGGTTCGCCATTTGCCATTAGGCTTGGGAACCAGCACTGGATTGGAGACCCACGATGGACAAAACGCCACCCTGATGAACCCATTCTCCTTTAACCTTTCAACTTCTTCTTTTAAGGCTCTCGATCGATCCTTATCGAGCAGCCTTCTATTTTGTTGTACGGGTGGAAAAGTCTTGTCTATGTTCAAGACATGGCTGATAACTGCAGGGTCTATCCCAGCCATGTCTTTGCGCGACCAGGGAAAGACTTCCTGGTTCTTCCGCAAAAATTTCACCAGTGCATGCTTCGTGGTTGGTTCTAGGTTTTTCCCGACCTTTACGATTCTGGTCGGGTCTTTTTCGTCGAGTTGGACCTCTTCCAGGTCCTCGACGGGTCCAACGTTCTCTTCAAAATCCCCAAAGTGAGGATCTAGATCTCTATCCTCACTTTGGGTAACATCCTATTTGGTGACTTCATCACCGGATTGGGCTTGCGTATCAATTTCCATCTGCAACCTATCTGAGGTAGTGCTCTTTGACGTCCCCTTTTTCGCCTTCGCGACTGAGGTGTTGTAGCACTCTCTGGCTTCCCTCTGGTTTCCCAATATGCGTCCTACTCCTGCGTCTGTCGGGAATTTCATGGCCAAGTGCCACATAGAGGTGACGACCCGTAGATCAACCAGTATAGGTCTCCCAATGACGGCATTGTACGCCTAAGGACAATCAACTACTATAAAAGTAGCGAGTAATGTCCTGGTAGCAGGCGCTGTACCTGTCATCACTGGTAGTTTGATTGATCCTGCGGGGGCGAGTCCCTCACCAGAGAAGTCGTATATCGTCTGGTTGTAGGGCTCCAGGTCCTTAACGGACAACTTCATGCGTTCCAGTGAAGACTTATATAGGATATTCACCGAACTTCCTGTATCGACCAGCCCTCTCTTCACCATCATGTTGGCCATTTGGATATCCACGACTAGCGGATCGGAATGTGGGAACCGGACATGTTGGGCATCGCCATCAGAGAAGGTTATCTCACAATCCTCTGATCGAGCCTTTTTTGGCGTGCGGTCCTCCACAGTCATCATCTCGATGTCCTGGTCGTGGCGCAGAGTCTGAGCGTATCGTTCTCTGGTCTTTCCGCTGTTTCCCGCGAGGTGTGGGCCTCCACAGATGGTTAATAATGTGCCAGTCACGGGGGCAGGCTGCAAAGTTGGCGAGCGTTGGCGTGTGGGCGCTTGCTCGTTGCCACCTGGAGCTTCTCGTTGGGAATTTCCCGAGGCCCGTACGTATCTTCTCAAGTGTCCTTGTCTAATAAGGAACTCGATCTCATCCTTCAGCTGGTTGCATTTGTTGGTATCATGTCCGTAGTCGTTATGATAACGACAGAACTTGGAATTGTCTCTTTTCGAAATATCCTTTCGAATGGGGGCAGGCTTCTTATAAGGCACACTGGAACTCGTGGCCTGATAAACCTCTCCCCGAGACTCAACAAGGGCAGTATAGTTAGTGAACTGAGGTTCATAACGATTACCCTTGGCTCGTTTATTGTCAGAGGTGGAAGGCTCATTGTGTGGTCGTTTTCCACCATTCTTGCCATTGTCGTTCCCGCTCCAGTTGCCTTTGCCGTTGCCGTTAGGCTTAGACCCATTAGCGGCTTTGGCGGGCTCGATAGCCTTCTTATCCTTGCCTGGAGCCTTTCCATCGTCGGCAATGGCATCTTCGAGCTTGATGTAACGATCAGCTCGGTCCAAGAATTCCTGGGTAGTTCTAACCCCATCCTTTCGGAGGCTTTTCCAGAGGGGGGTGCGACGCTTAACCCCTACGATTATGGCCATCATTTTGCCTTCTTCCCCCACCGTTTTTGCTCCAGTGGCTGCTCGCATAAAGCACTGGATGTAGTCTTTCAGTGATTCTCCATCCTGCTGGCGTATTTCAACCAGCTGGTTTGCCTCGGTCGGATGCACACGACCTGCATAGAACTGTCCGTAAAAATCCTTCACGAACATCTCCCAGGAAACTATGCTCGCAGGAGGGAACTTGAAAAACCACTCTTGTGCGGCATCAGAAAGTGTTGCAAGGAAGATCCTGCACCGAGCATCTTCGGACACTTTCTGAATGTCCATTTGTATCTCGAACTTATTGACGTGAGATACCGGGTCACCGTACCCATCAAAGTTGGGAAGCGTAGGCATTTTAAACTTGCTAGGAGTCTCTGCCATAGCTATCCTCTGGATGAAAGGAGTGCCTTTTCTCCTGTCGTGGTCGATGTAAGATGTTCTTCCCCCGACCAGCTGTTGCACCGCCTGGTTGAGGGCATCTATCTGGGCCTACACAGCGATTAGAATCGCTGTGGCCTCTGTTGCTGGGGGGATGTTCTCGCCAAGTCGCTTACGGCGATCATTGAGCACATCTCTCAAATCCTCGTTTCTTCTCCGCTGCTCGCTAGCTCCGAGCCGGTTGAAGATGTTATTTTTCCTGGGTTGCCCCCCAGCGTCCCGTCTGTTGGGTTGGTCATCTTGAGGTATTTGCCTCCTGCCTCCACCTCTTTCATCATTCCTCTGACCGGCGTTTCCTCTGCCGGAATCGGCCTCATCATAACCATTTCCATCTCTGAATTGTGACTGGCCATGACGGGATCGACTGTTCCCTCGATTTCTGTCCCGGGCTGAAATGTCCCGAGCGTTAGAGGATGGCCTGCGTTGGTCGTTGGGTCCCCATGCATTATCATGCCGTTGGGGACCACGGACCGCAGAGCCTAACTCTGAGTTCCTCCTGTTATCAAGAGGATGCTGTCCTCTATTCGGAAGGTTCGGCTCGTCGCCCCTATGGCGTCTAGGACTGCGAGGCTGATGCCTGGTCCTATTGTGCCTCTCAAGTGGGGGATTGCCGCGATCATCTTGGAATGGAGGCTGTGCCTCAGGGTCTCCTAGAGGGACATCGTCCTGAGGCGCTGGTGGTTGTTCGGGCCTTTGCGGACTCAAGGGTTAGATAGGTGGGCTAGAATTAGGACCCCTTTGCGTTGGCCCATTCGTAGGCTGATCGGGCTGCGAGGCAGGTGCAGGTTGATTCCTAGCCAATTGCAAGGCTGCCTCGAGGGCTGCCATGGCTTCGCTCTGGCGACGGTCCATCTCCGCCTGCCTTTCGCTTAACTCTATGCGCTGCCGTTCTATTTCCTGCTACTGCCGTGCCATGATTTCGGCAGCACTTTCTTGGCTGGCCCTCAGATTGGCCAACTCTTCGTGCAACGCCCCCAAAGTACTTTTTAGCGTTGCGTCATCCATTTCCTCCTCCTCAAAGTCCAAATGTGGCTCATCCTCAGCCACGCTTGTAGGAGGAGGAGGAGGCGGGTTTGATGGTGCAGCGGCGGCCGCCTGTCCAGTTTTCCTTGCAGTTTTCGCCATTGGTTTTCTCAATGGTGATATATCATGCTCTCAATGAAAGCACCAGAATGTTGACCCTTGTTTTGGGCAACTGACACGGAGTCAAAATATGCTTGACGTAGATGAATGCGTTGAAAAGAACGTGATGACGAAAATAATAAGAACACGATATTTTATAGTGGTTCGGCCCCAGGATCTGGTAATAACCTACGTCCACTTAGATTGTTATTAGAATGAGATTCAAAGGAGTGATCAAAGAACTAGGGTTCAATGAGCTTCACCAACCTCTGAAGAAAAATACAAATATTCTAGTGTGTTTCTCTCTAATCTCAAAGCTCAAAATACAAAGGATTAGATCCCTTTCCCTGAGCCCTCCTCTTCTATTTATAAGCTCAGGGAAGGTTTACATTGATTTGTTACAGATATTATTTACTAAACAATCGGATATTCAGGAAATTGCAGGAGATAATTTCAGATTCTATCATAACTGCTTAAGATCTTCTCCGCATATAATGTGTGTACGACCAGGCTGGTCGTATGAAGAAACCGATCGTATGACACGGAATGTTTTCCTGGTCGATAGTCGAACACAGATTCTTCCAGGTGTCAGCCACATGTAATTAATGCTTGCCATGTCATTTACTTTTGATTTTCAGGATAACACCTAGCCTCCCTGAGATATTTTGGTCGTGGCGATCGAGCGGACTGAATATGTACACATCATTACTGTCTTTCTCCAACTCATGGCTGACCAAGCTTCTCCTTACCCTTACCTACACCACAAAGCACCCGTGAGCCAAGAGACTTAGCAAAAAAACACATTAACAACTTGAGATAATTCACAGAACATAACAGCATGCTTAACAGTAATAACTGGAACCAAGCATACACACATTGTACAGGTAGGTGACCATAGAGTCACACAAGTGCATGTTACACTCCCATTTATTCATATGGCATCAGATCCAGTCAAGTGCATAAGGCACTCCCGAGGTTGCCTAGCCATAACGCCGAGCACGGCTTATAAGCCGAACTTTACAGACCCTCTACTTATGAGTCGAGCCTTCGAAACCCTCGACTTATAAGTTGAGCCCCTTTTTAACCAAATATACCATTGACTAGTGGGTCAAGCTTTAATCAAATGCAACAGATTCTCGTCTTATAAACTGAGCTTCCTAGATAGAACAAACATCCACATAACACATTCATTACACATAAAGGTACATTGCATGACATTATACTAAAGCACATATACACAAGCATAATCATAACCATGCCCATAAGTTAGGTCGGAGCCCCAATCACATTCACATTTAACAAATGGGCCAAGCCACAATCATGCATCTCACGCATTAGGTGCAGTTTTCTTACCTTTGGTCCAAGCACAGAGAGTAGGATCATGTCCTAAGCCTTAAGAATAACCTAATCACAACCCATAGATAATATCTTATGAAACTTCGATTCCAGAAACGAACTATAGTGTCCCATAATTTTTACTTAGCTAGATAGTAGTAGTAGTTGGTAGTAGTTGTAGTATGTTAGATTCCGTGGATTTTGGTTCAAGCCGGGACTTAGTTGGAAACTCATAGCAACGGTTATGGATTTTATAAGTTTAACCTATAGTTTAGAAATATTAATTATAACATAAGGCGTGATTAATATTGTTGGTCTTAGAAATATTATTTATTATAACCTAAGGTTTAGATAGAATTTATAAGAGCATGACACTTGTCATAATCATGTTTATTAAGGATTTAAGTATTTTTGATGAATAATTTAAATAAAAGAAAGATCTAGAAGCTCTAGAACCTTCCAGAAACTGTTAGGATCACGTTTAGACTTAGTCAAAGCTATTTTATCAATTCAAAATATGCTGATAAAGTTCAAATACGTGTTTGATATATCAACGTATGCCGATATATCACAGCTATAGGGGCCGATATATCGCCTACGGAAGATACGGAAAACATGTCGACTTTGCACAAACGATCGAACGGGGCTCGAGAAAATGGTCTAGGCGATATATTGCCCAGGGTAGGCGATATATCGCCCCTGGTGCATTATTTTTGGAAGTTTGGGATTTTAAATTTAAAAACAAGCTTTACCACTTGGACCTGCCATTAAACGATTTTGACTAAGTTTTGGGCGTTTGTTGAAAGAAAACTCAAATATTTTTCATTTTATTTTCATTTATTTATTCAAATTAAAAGGTGTTAGTTTCAGTCCTTGAACTCTATAAATATGACCTAGTACTCAACCATTTTCTTCATTCTTCAAGCATTTGTTTAGAGCCTCCAAGTTGCTAAGATTACTATAGAGAGAAACACTTGGGTTTTGGGTTAAAAGCTTCATCAATCTAAGCTTTTCTAAACACTTGGGAAGTGAGATATAGTGAGATTTCGGTATCGAGGTTTAGATCAATTCATAAGATCATTCAAGGTATTCTTATACTTAAGTTCAGATCTTCACGGTTCTTTAGTTTCCTTTTATTTTCTTTCACATCCTAACTCTTGTTTATGATTCTTGGTTAGGTGTTTAAGTTCCTTGAAACTTAAGGTTCTCTTCGGTAAGTTTCTTCTTGATGGTTTAGTTCTTTTTTCATCTTCATTCTTTAGAAATACTCATGGTTTTGCTGTTGGTTTTTAGGAGTGTTCCAATCCCGTTCTTGTTCTCAAATATCCCGGTTTGTGGTAAGGAAAATCATAAAGATTTTATGTGTTTATATGTTTATGTTATGATATGGTTTATGCTATAATATGTATATGTATAAATATGTTTTGTAGTCTTTGGGCATATGACTTGCTTAGATAGGAAGCCCCAAGAATTTTTATCATTTTCATGGTTTAGAGTTATGATTTACCCTACCTCGATTAGAAGATAGAGGACCTAGATGGGTTATCATATACTACCTTGTGATCTAACCTACCTCGATTAGTAGACATATGACCTAGATGGTTTTATCACATGCCATGTTAATGAGTTAATGACCATTAATGTTGTAGTCCTATATGATATACATTTTTATAGTATATGTTTATGTTATAGTCTTATGTGTATGATGTCTGTTGTTAATAGATTTTCCTTGCTGGGCATTAGGCTCATTCCTTTATTTTTAGCTTGATGCAAAAAAATGAATATGGAAGGCGGAAAGATTCATGGAAGCTTGGCTTGTGTGTTGAGGATGACTGGATTGAATGGACTGCGTGAACGATCGAGGATGACGTTATTTTTAAGTCTTTTGAATTATGTTTCTTTTGTAATTCCGTACTCAGTTTTTGAAGTAATTGATTTAAGTTTATTGTTTATGTTTTTATGTATTAAACAATGGGTACCCATACCGTATTTTATATTTCATAAATTACTTTGTATTTTGCCCAATATGTTTTTTTGGGTTTTAAATAAAGTTATGTTATTTCTTAAGCATGTATCAAATTAGTAGCTATTTCTTAGTAGTTTTTAATGGTCCGAAGTCTAGAATTATTCGTGGCATTACACGAACCCTATGACAAATCCCGTGCTCTTGGGACCTCCAATTCCACCAAACGGAGTGGTAAAATCGTCCATCGAGCCCCTAGGCAAAAACCCTAAAAATTGGATTTCGAGGATCCTGGAATTTGGCCTAGCGCTGTAGTGCAGCCCCCAAGCGTCGCAGCACACATCCAAGGCTCCCAACCCTAGAACACCCTTGCGCCGCGACTTGGAAGAACACCACCGCGACGCCCCTTTGCGATCCCAGAAAAACTGGGTTTTTCCTGCATTTTCTACGAACCCAAACCTTCCAAAACCATCCTAAGGTTTCCCGAAAGTCCCAACTGAGTCCCAAAAGCATTATTACACAACATATGCATCCCAAACATCCAAATAACCAACTCAAATCCAAACCCAAACTCAAAACCCATCCAAGTTTAAGATTTTAACAAAACTTAAACCACCAGAAATTAAAACCACAAACAGAACGAATCCTTACCCCCAATAGATGAGTTATGGTCTGATGGACCCAAAACGGGTATGTTTTAAATATTTATATCGCAAGCGCACGAATCGTTCATATAGAATAGTGATCGTGTAGGCAAGGATTTCGAACCCAAATGAGTTGTCTAAAATCGAAAAGAAAACTATTTTAAATCAAAATTAACAAATTCTAACCTAGCTCCAAAGATTGATGAGAGTTTTGTATAATGAAAATAAAATAAAAGACAATAATAAAGATATTAAAGACAATATGTATTACTAATTTAATAATTGTAAACAAGATGGTAAAATAAGATTATTAAGGATTAGAATCCACAAAATTTAAGTTCAATAATATTTATAAGTACATTGATTTCCAAGTTTTAGTAATAGTAGAAATTAATCAAACCATCACTTATTAAAATTAGATATTCTATTTAAGCACAAGTTTTCATAAAAATATAGGATTTTTCTTCACTTTTCAAAATTATAATTTCAAAACATTTAGTTTAAATCAATCTAATGAAATAACAAATAAATCAATGAACATTATTTATAAGGCAAAACATAATATTTTTGTTCTAAACATGGATGTGTACAATTTAATGACACATCTTACACAAAGAATATTATTTTTTTGCACTAATGAAGAACAAAGTGTATATATGTGCTAACAATCCAAAATACATGATATTTAATATGAAAGAAGATATTTGAAGAAGAAAATTCCATAAACTTTGTTGCATAAAATGGGAAATCAACATACAAAATAATTACTATCTAGTTACATATTGTTTCATCATCATCTTAATAATCCTAAAAAGATTAGAAACTCATAACTAGAATAGCAATTACAAACCAAAAAATTACAAGCATAAATAGGAAAATTTGGAGGAGAAACCCCCAAATTTTTCCTCTAAAAGCTCATAGAAAAATGACCAAAAAAAGAAGAAGATGAAGATAATTGAGAGGTTTTTGAAAGTGTAGAAACTTTGTGTAGTGTAACCTCTCCAAAAAATGCACACCGAAATCTCTTATTTATAGGCAAAAAATTGAGTATTAAAATAATCAATTTAAATTAATTACATTAATTAAATTAATAATAATATGGCAAATAGGGGTAAATTATAGTGTAATGATGATGTTTTGGGGTAAAATGTGTAGAAAAGTTGGGTAAAAATTGGTATTTTTGGCCAAGGGGACAAGTAGATAAAATGTATTTGTTGGGCTCAAAAAAAATGGGGAAAAAGTTGTTGCTGGCAGCTGTGGATAGGAGGTCTTCGGCTGGGGAAAACTGGGCCAGGTGGAGTGTTGGTCTTGGCTTTAGGCTGGGCTGAATTGGGCTGTTGCTGGCAGCTTGCGCGCCTTGGAGCTTGGGCCTGGATGGCTGAGGGAGAGTTTCGTGGGGATGGCTGGATTGGAGCAGCCGTGCAGCTTGGGTCTTCGGCTGGGGAAAACTGGTAGGCGTGAAGGGTGCAAGAGGCTTGCTGCTGGAGAGAAGCTGAAGGAGGTTTGCTGAAGGAGTGCATCAGGTGGAACACTGGGTGCTGGAGCTTGGCGTGCTGGTGGGCTGGAGGAGAGAAACGAGCATGAGGAGGCAGGCGACCCAAATGGAAGCAGCTGGAGGCTGCTGAAGTGCATGGGCCGGCTGGGCCAGGTTGATGGTGAATTCCATTTTGTTTGAAATTTGCCACTTTTTTATTTCTTCACAAATACCATTTTTGATTTCCTTACTTTTTCCAAAAATACAACATAATTCCTACAACATAAAAATAAATTAAATAACAATCAAATATTTTCAATTACAAATAAATCATATTAATTATTTGAAAATATTGATTATAACTTAATTTAATATAACATTTAAGTTCAAAAGAATTACATTTTTAACTTCTAACTTAACAATATTAATTATAAATAATTAAACGCCGACATATTATAATAAAATATCTATAATAACATATAAAAATCTAGAAAATTACAATAAGACTAATGAATACAAAATTACTTAAAACTTAATAAATTAATTAAAAACTTAAGAACTAAGCAACAATTAGCATAAAAAATATGGTAAAATAACTCTATTTTGTAGAGTTATCACACTCCCAAACTTAATATTTTGCTAGTTCTCGAGCAAAAGAATAATTAAAAATACACACATTTTTTTTATTGGTGATGTCTAATATTTTCATCAAAATATTACATAATAGAAATAGTTCAAAGAAAATCACAAATAAAAGTAAAGCTTATGTAATTAATTTGGAAAGTTATAATTGTTTTCAAAATAGAAACTTAACATACAAACGCAAAAACATCAAATTATCATGTGAACATTTAGACAAGCTTATGCAAACAAAAATAAATTAAATCTCAAGAGATAATCAAGCAAATTCTAGGATTTTTCAAATTTTTTTAGAGATTTAAAGAATTTAATGTTTAAATAAACTATATTGAAATATCACAAATTCGAATAGAATGGAAAAGTGACATATTATGAAAAATATATATACATATAAACAAAACTAACTTTAAAAATAAAAAGTAAAGCTTAATAGTTATTTATATTTTTCTAAGAACTAAGAACAATTTCAATCATAATTCTTATCATTAGAAAATGAAAATCACCAATATATTTTTTTTCAAACAAAACAAAGAAAATATATTTTTTTAACATTATATAACAAATGAAAACCACATAAAAACAAAAAGAAAAAAAAATAAAGAATTTATTTTTTACAAAAAATGAAAAACATACAAAAACACATACACACAACCACCAAACTTAAATGAAACATTGTCCTCAATGTTTAATAAAATGGAAAAAAATTAAGAACTACTCCCTTTGATGAATGCTTCCTTGATTTGGCTCATTTGTTTTCTTCTCTTCTTTTCTTTTTGGGCAAGAAGTTTCCTTGAAACTTTTTGAAAAACATGAAAAAAAACACACAAAAAAAGTGAAATATAAAATGAAACATAAAAAGTATGGGTTGCCTCCCACAAAGCGTTTTAGTTTATAGTCTTTAGCTCGACTATATATATTTTTTTCAACCTACACCCACTCGATGGTGTAAACTTTCATTTGTAGGGTGAGTTATGACTTTGGTGTAAATGCCATAAATATTAATTGATAACATCACACATACACAAAGATTAGAAATATGAAATTTTAATGGAATATCAATAAAATAAGAAAATTGCATATCTATATTAGACTCATTTTCATTTTGAGTAAATATATAAATTTGTTCAATTATGGGTTCTTGAGATATAATTGTATCTTTTTCATTGTCCTCATGATCCTCGAAAATTATTTCATCAAACTCTTTTGTTTCATTAGGGGGTTGGATGCATATTACAAGTTCTTCAACAACTTCATTCTCCTTTTCATTTTCAATTTGACTATTTGGATTGGGAATTGGTAGGTTGGGATAAACTTGTTTTTCCGACTCTATAACAGTTGCAAGTTGTCCTACTATTGTCTCAATTTTTGAGATCGCCTGAGACTGGGCCAGTAAGATTTGGTAGGTTGATTGCATGAACTGTTGTAGGGTATCCTCTAAAGATGGGCTCATTTTTAGTTGAATGAGATATGATAGGTTGGATTGGGCATGACTTTGATTATGCATGTTGAATTCATGCCCTATTGGAGACTGGGTATGACTCCATGAAAAATTTGGATTATAGGTGGGCGCAATTGGGATATCAAATGATTCACCATAATCATGCATATCACTAGTTTCTCCATAATTTAAATTTGATTGTGCATAATAGTTGTACTCAGAATTCCAACTATAATTAAAATAATTCATATGGTAAACACTAAATGAAAAATTAAAATATTTTTTTATGATAGTTAAGGTCAAAATAAAAAGGAAATAAAATTAAGATAACAAAAATAATTTTAAGATATTAAACAATTACACGATAATATGATAAAAGACAAAGAAAAATAAGATAAAATTAAGTAAGATTATAAAAAATTAGGCAAGAGTAGGGAGGCATAGCATGCCATCAACCATCACAAAAATAAGGTAAAAATTAGGAGGCACAAGTGTCATCAACTAAAACAAAAAATAAAAGACTAGGAGGCAAAATTGCCATCAACTAGTAACTTGCAAAAATAAAATAAAATAAAAACAAAAACAAGATAAATAAAGAAAATTACAACAAAATTAGGAGGCACAAGTACCTTCAACTATAAAAATTTTAAAGGATAGATAGGAGGCACAAGTGCCGTCAACTATAAAAATTAAAATGATAGATAGGAGGCATAAGTGTCGTCAACTAAAATATATATATATAAATATATATAAGTAAGTTTTTTTTATGGGTGGTAGAACTGTCCCAAATTTTCTTTTTATCTTTTTTTTTTTAGTTTTTATAGATATATATTTTTTATATTTTTGTATATATATATTTTTTTCTTTTTTTTAAGTGCAAAAATTAAAATCACTAATAGAAGAATTTACTAACGTTGAGATAAATTCCATTTATTTTCTCTTGCAACTCCCCGGCAACGGTGCCAAAAACTTGATGGACCAAAAACGGGTATGTTTTAAATATTTATATCGCCAGCGCACAAATCGTTCATATAGAATAGTGATCGTGTAAGCAAGGATGTCGAACCCAAAGGAGTTGTCTAAAATCGAAGAGAAAACTATTTTAAATCAAAATTAACAAATTCTAACCTAGCTGCAAAGATTGACGAGAGTTTTGTATAATGAAAATAAAATAAAAGACAATAATAAAGATATTAAAGACAATATATATTACTAATTTAATAATTGTAAACAAGATGGTAAAATAAGATTATTAAGGATTAGAATCCACAAAATTTAAGTTCAATAATATTTATAAGTACATTGATTTCCAAGTTTTAGTAATAGTAGAAATTAATCAAACCATCACTTATTCAAATTAGATATTCTATTTAAGCACAAGTTTTCATAAAAATATAGGATTTTTCATCACTTTTCAAAATTATAATTTCAAAGCATTTAGTGTAAATCAATCTAATGAAATAACAAATAAATCAATGAACATTATTTATAAGGAAAAACATAATATTTTTGTTCTAAGCATGGATGTGTACAATTTAATGACACATCTTACACAAAGAAATTATGTTTTTGCACTAATGAAGAACAAAGTGTAAATATGTGCTAACAATCCAAAATACATGATATTTAAGATGAAAGAAGATATTTGAAGAAGAAAATTTCATAAACTTTGTTGCAGAAAATGCGAAATCAACATACAATATAAATACTATCTAGTTACATATTGTTTCATCATCACCTTAATAATCTTAAAAGGATTAGAAACTCATAACTGGAATAGCAATTACAAACCAAAAAATTACAAACATAAATAGGAAAATTTGGAGGAGAAACCCCCAAATTTTTCCTCTAAAAGCTCATAGAAAAATGACCAAAAAAAGAAGAAGATGAAGAGAATTGAGAGGTTTTTGAAAGTGTAGAAACTTTGTGTAGTGTAACCTCTCCCAAAAATGCACACCCAAAACTCTTATTTATAGCTAAAAAATGAGTATTAAAATAATCAATTTAAATTAATTAAATTAATAATAATATGGAAAATAGGGGTAAATTATAGAGTGTAATGATGATGTTTTTGGGGTAAAATGTGTAGAAAAGTTGGGTAAAAAGTTGGTATTTTTGGCTAAGGGGACAAGCAGACAAAATGTATTTGTTGGGCTAAAAAAAATGGGGAAAAAGTGAATGTTCGCAGCTGTGGGTAGGAGGTCTTCGGCTGGGGAAAACTGGGCCAGGTGGAGTGTTGGTCTTGGCTTTAGGCTGGGTCGAATTGGGCTGTTGCTGGTAGCTTGCGGGCCTTGGAGTTTGGGCCTGGCTGGCTGAGGGAGAGTTTCGTGGGGATGGCTGGATTGGAGCAGTCGTGTAGCTTGGGTCTTCGGCTGGGGAAAATTGGTAGGCGTGAAAGGTGCAAGAGGCTTGCTGCTGGAGAGAAGCTGGAGGAGGTTCGCTGAAGGAGTGCATCAGGTGGAACGTGGGGTGCTGGAGCTTGGCACCAAAAACTTGATGGACCCAAAACGGGTATGTTTTAAATATTTATAACTCGCAAGCGCATGAATCGTATATGAAATATAGTGTTCATGTAAGCACGAGATTGAACCCAAAGGAGTTATCTAAAATCGAAAAAGAAAACTAATTTAAACTAAAATTAATAAATTCTAACCTATCTCTAATGATTGATGAGATTTTTGTATAATTAAAATAAAATAAAAGATAATAATAAAGAAATTAAAGACAATATATAAAACTAAATTAAAAGTAGAAATCAAGATAGTAAAAGAAAGATTATTAAGATAATAGAATCCACAAAATATAAGTTCAATAATATTTAAAAGTACATTGATTCCCAAGTTTTAGTACTAGTAGAAATTAATCAAACCATCACTTATTCAAATTAGATATTCTATTTAAGCACAAGTTTTTATAAAAAGATAAAATTTTTCTTCACTTTTGAAAATTATAATTTCAAAGCATTTAGTGTAAATCAATCTAATAAAATAACAAATAAATCAATGAACATTGTTTATAAGGCAAAACATAATATTTTTGTTCTAAGCATGGATGTGTACAATTTAATGACACATCTTACACAAAGAATATTATGCTTTTGCACTAATGAAGAACAAAGTATAAATATGTTCTAACAATCTAAAATACAAGATATTTAAGATGAAAGAAAATATTTGAAGAAGAAAATCCATAAACTTTATTGCACAAAATGGGAAATCAACATACAAAATAAATATTATCTAGTTACATATTGTTTCATCATCACCTTAATAATCTTAAAAATATTAGAAACTCATAACTAGAATAGCAAATACACACTAAAAATTACAAACATAAATAGGAAAATTTGGAGGAGAAACCCCCAAATTGTTCCTCTAAAAATACATAGAAAAATAACCAAAAAGAAGAAGATGAAGAGAATAGAGAGGTTTTGAAATGTGTAGAATTTGTGGTATGGTAACCTCCTTCCCCCCAAATATGCCTCTAAACTCCCGTATTTATAGCCAAAAAAATGTATTAAAATAATCAATTTAAATTAATTTAATTAATTATAATATGGAAAATAGGGGTAAATTATAAGGTGTAATGATGATGTTTTGGGGTAAAATGTGTAGAAAAATTTGGGTAAAAAAATGGTATTTTTGGCAAAAGGGACAAGGGTACAAAAGTGAGCTTTTGTTGGGCTCAAGGAGAAAATGACATGCATATGGGTGGTTGTTGGGTTGTGGGTTGTGTGGCAGGTGGCTGGGTGAAGGAATTTCGGTGGGCAGGCTGATTGAGGAACCAGGCTGGGCGCCGAAATTCCTTCACCCAACAGCCTGTCAGGCGGCCCAAATGGAGGCAGCTGGAGGCTGCTGAAGTGCATGGGCCGACTGGGCCAGGCCGATGGTGAATGCCATTTTCTTTGAAATTTGCCACTTTTTTCTTTCTTCACAAATACCACTTTTGATTTCCTTACTTTTTCCAAAAATACAACATAATTCCTACAACATAAAAATAAATTAAAGAACAATCAAATATTTTCAATTATAAATAAATCATATTAATTATTTGAAAATATTGATTATAACTTAATTTAATATAGCATTTAAGTTCAAAAGAATTACATTTTTAACTTCTAACTTAACAATATTAATTATAAATAATTAAACTCCAACATATTATAATAACATATAAAAATCTAGAAAATTACAATAAGACTAATAAATACAAAATTACTTAAAAACTTAATAAATCTATTAAAAACTCAAGAACTAAGCAACAAGCATAAAAAATGTGGTAAAATAACTCTAGTTTGTAGAGGTATCATGGTCCCAAGTAGCTCCTAGTTTAATCCTAGACACCAAACCTTCAATTCCCAAGCTTTGTTTCCTCAAATACTTTAAAATTCTCAAGTCACCAAGGAGGGAGAGAAAGAGCTACGGGAGACAGAGAGTGAGAGCTTCTTCAATTTTTTTCCGGAGTGTTTCCCTTAATTTCCACAGCTTTCGAAATTAGGTGAGTCAAGCCAAGGTCGATCTAAAAGACCTATATACCTTTAACTCAAATTTTCCTCTCCAATGGTTACAATGGCACTTTGGTCAGAAACCACCATTCGCTCTAGTTCCTAATACACTACACATATATAAATAAATCCCATCTATCTCCAAGTAATAACCATTTTAATCTCCCATTTCTCGATAAATCCTGCTAATGTGCTAAATTACCAAATTACCCCTAGGCTCGTCTCGAGCCGGGTATTTTATCGCATTGTGACTTTTCTGCTAACTAGCTCCCTAGGATCGCCTCGTGTCGAGTAACCCAAATATATCCACATAATAATGTGGTCGCAATCATATATCACACATATTTACAATTGTACCTTAATGGGTCAAAGTTATGAGAATGCCATTCTAATAAGAAATGGGTCCACATGCACATTTAATACACCTAAACATGCATACATAATTATATCATAATAAACTTCACATAATAATATGCTCATAACACATAAGAATTCAATTAATTCAATTATTTCCTCCTGGCCCCCTAATCCAGGCACTAAGCCATATTAGGAAATTTGGGGTGTTACAAAGAGCTTGGCAAGGTATAGATTCAATACTGTAAATCCTATTATAATAGTGATATTAATGTAAAACACACTTGTAATTCTACACCATTAATTGCAACTGGAAGATATGTATGTTAAAAGCACAAATTAATTGGTCTAGCTTAAATTAAATCTAACTTCTAATTTCATAGCATATCATATTATATATAAAAAAAAAAGTGACAAAATACCACTGGAAGAATGTAGTAAAAGACATATAATATAACAAATATACTAAAATCAATTAGTAATCTATGTTACATAAGAAAAGCATGACTGAACTTATGTAAAAGAAGCTAAATAATTTTAGAAAAGAAATTAGAAGATGAGAAATAAAATAATTAACAAGATATGGAGATGAAGCATAAGAATAATCAATATCAATATTATGAAGGAAAAGTGCAAAAACTACACTCTAATCTCACCAATATTTCTAAAATATTTCAATCATTTTTGTCACATAAAACATGAACAACTAAACTAGAAATAAGAAAAACAACAAAATGACTATGTGTATTTTTCTCTCCAAAATTTGACATCCTTACACTAGTTTTGGGTCCTATTTATAGAGAACATTTGATCCCAAAATTGGTATTTTCGTGCATTGGTAAGTGGAGAAGATGGCTCAAAAAACTTGTGGAAGTGGGACAAATGGGACACTTGGCATGCACATAGGAGTTTGGTAGGTGAGGGGACAACGTGGGCCACGAGTCGCATGTATAGGGCTTCGGTAGGTGGAGTCAGATGGTGGGGGACAATGTGGGCACGTGTTTGCATCTAGAGGCTTCGACAGAAGGAGTGGGTCCCATTGCACCAGCGTGCAGATCTTGGACGAGACAGCGTGGGATGCGTGTCACGGTCTCATTGGTTTGCAAGCAGCTTAATTAGACGACATCAGGTGGTCAACTCGGCTCCACTCTGCGAATCAAAGAGTGCCATGTGGCAGCGTGGCTTGTTGGACTCCAAAAACGGCTTGGGCTGTTCGATTGAGCTTCTCTTTTTCTTTTGTACTTCTTTTTATGTATACCACTTTGCTCAATTTTGAAAAATAACTTAAAGTCAAAGTAAATTAAATATTTTTCAACTAAAATAAGTTTACAATTAAAACATGAAAATAATTCATTTAATTCTAATTTATATAAACAATTAAAGCTTTAAAATATACAAATTTGAGTAATCATCACAACCCCAACCAACTTATTGCTAGTCTCTAGCAATTCAAGTGAAATGATAAGTGTCAACATGATATATTTTAGGTAAAATATTATTAAAGAACCTAAGTATTATCACAAAATGTTAGTAACAAGTCAATAAGAGTTATCAAAATTACTTTGAATAAATCTAGAATTGTGAGTGTGTGCACCAAATTTGGACATTCTTACCACAAACCATAAAACATAAAGCCTTTGAAATTTATGTCAAGTAAAAGTCTCAACTCCATTAACCTCTCATGTAATTGAAAATTTTAAGGTTAAAGGTTTCACTCATAGAGTTGGAAATCAAGAAGTGATCACTCATCAAATGGATATATTTATAGGAAAAACTTTTGAATAATCATTGAAACAAAGATAAGAAATAAATTATTTGGACAACCACCATAAAGAGTACCACAAAACCAGTTTTTTGGGATTTCTTTAAGTTAAATATACTATCTTTACATTTATTCTAAGAGCCATAAAACATGGAAATAATACACACACTATTAGAATTAATGCCCCAAAAGCACGTAAATATAGTTTATTGATTTAAATAAAAGTACAATTTTATTATATTTGAATTTTATAATTAATGTTTGAATTAATTATATAATAATATTAAGAAAATTCCTTATTCATTCATGAGAATGTGATCTTGTATTAGCAATAGAGAATTAAGATCATATATAATGAATGAAATAGTCAGTAACATATTAAAGTAAGGAATCTTTAATTAATGGTTACTAGTGCGGTTTACTAAGCATACAAGATGCGAGTGATCTAGATTTGAATTACTGATGTGGATAGACATCTTAGTAAAGATGTTGTATATAATAGAGATTATATATGACAGGAATGATGAGAATTAATTATCTTTATAAACATTCCATTTGACATAAATAGTTAATTCTTATCATAATAGATGATCATTTGTAGATCAGTCTAAATCCTGAGTATTTATGAACTCCTGTTTGTGTTTATTGGATCTTGTGATTACTTCGTTATGATTTCTTAGTATAATGATGCTAATGACTTTTGTTTTGGAGATTAGATATCATGAATGGCTGGGAACATGATTTATGATAATGAAATCCACACTTTCTTAATGGATCGAATATTTGTTTCCTTAAGGGTTAATTCTGGAACTGAATAGTTATTGAGCTCAAATCTATAATTTGATTATAGATTAATTATTCACTAGTGAATTAATGATACTTAAGGATGAAGATGTAATCAGAAGGGTAAAAGGGTAATCTTGATCAACTCTAATTAACGAACCAATAAATGGAGGATAGAACTACATTTATTGATTATATCAATGGACTACATGAGAAAACTCTTTCAATAATTCTATAAATACTTAAAGTGCAATTCCATATTTATAATGGAGTAAACATGGAATTAATAAATAATATTATTGAATTAAAGAGTTTAAATAATAATCTGGTTTATTGGAGCTTCGTATTATAGGTCCATGGTCTCCATATCACCTTTATCCTACACTGTCAAGGGTAAGGATGTCAAAAGAAAGATTTTTAGAGAGAAGGACTTAATTACAAAGGAATTAATTTTCCAGGTGTTGTGCCCTGATTTAGCACGAGTTCATTCACTCAGCTCGGGTACAACTGACAGATAAATACACGGAGAAATAACCAAGAGGAATAACATCTACTTATTATCCATGTGAGCAAATCGAGATTCATAGTGGCCATACGTGGTGTTAGGCATCCTGAGTTTATCCAGAACTCAGAATACGATGGTTGTGAAGCGCGGGCTCGGAATATTAAATAGCTGTCGAAGCACGAGCTTGGAGGAGATATCCAGCTCGTGGTAATTCTATTATATTGCATACTTAGAGATTCCCATAGACTCGGGATCCCCTTCATGCATTTATTTATGACTAGGCTGTCGTATTTATTATTCGAGATAATAAGAACCTGTTATCTTGTTATCAAATCATATCTAAATATAAATGGGAATTATTTGTATTAAATGTAGACATTATGTAAATATGTGATTGACTCACGCGGTCACCCAAACCTGTCCATGGAATTCACCTATAAATACTAGGAATATTGGACAGGAAAGGGGACCATTATTGTAACGCCCTGGATAGCCAAGACCGTTACACTGTGTGTTTATAAAGTGCCAGGCTTGCTAATCAAGTCATTTAGTTAAAATCGTGTTTCTGAAACTATAAAGGAACTAGGGTTTAAAATGGTTTGGTCTCAAAAGCCACTTTTACATTAAGAAACGTTATATGTTTACACGGGATCCCAAAATACAAGTTTAAAGATCGTTTACAAAAGTTACAAGGTTTAGATACAATAACCAGCCATACTAAGGAAAAACAAGTGGTTAGGTAATCCCTGTCCTGATCCACTCCTCGACCATGATGATCGAGCAGTTGGCTATGTACATTCCACCTCGGAGCTCTCCATCTCAGGCTTGGTCCAGCTTGCCTTTGCCTTTACTTGCACCACGTAGCACCCGCGAGCCAAGGCCCAGCAAGAAAACACAACAACAGAGCATAAACAATCAACAGACAAAACCATAATCCCACATTGCATCACAAGTTCTCAACCATGTAATCATTCAGTATGATCAAGTATTCAACATACTAAGCATATCAATTCACACCACATATCACTGCACAAATGATAACTAGGGCTAGCGCTCTCAGGCTGCTCCCTCCGTTATCCCACTGACTCCGGCTTAATTAAGCCGAGCTCAGTGAATATTCTCGGCTACTAGTGGCCAAGCCGCGCCCTGTGCGCAAGTACTATGTATGGCACTCTTAGGACGCTTTACATGTCCCATGGTGTAATACCATCATTGACATGATACAATTCTCGAGAGCACTTAGTCCCATCACAAACATATAATCGGGTGCAGTTTTCTTACCTTTCAATTCACTAGCTTTGATCCCTTGATTCCTTGAGCACGATCCCCCTCGATCCCTAGCGCTCACCTAATCACAATCATGGCCAAAGCCATTATCAATCCCCAAGTTCAAAACCTAGCCTCGAGGCCAATCCCGAGCCCCCGGGAGGTCCTAGTTCCTCCAAACAAGGTGGTGGAATCAAACCCCAAACCCTAGGTCAAAAACCCTCGCAAACAACCCTAAAATCCCCTTCAGAAAGTAGGGTAGCGATACAGTGCTCTTGGGAGGGCGCTATAGCGCTACAAACAGAAGACAAAATCCCCTCAGCATAATGGCCTAGCGCTACAGCGCCCAAAGGCTAGCGCTGTAGCGCTAGTCACAGACAGACCAGCCTCAGTTTTTCTCTTCTGCAATTTTCTCGAACCAAACCTCTTCCAACTCTTACCCAAACTCAAAAACAACCTCATTACCACATTCCACTCATCCCAAGCACCCCAAACAACTAAAACCCAAGCACATGCACCCACAAACTCAGAATTCACCATAGTCACTTCTAAGCTCTAAAACCCAGTAAAAACTAGCTGAACAACAAAGTTTAGAGTTTAGACTTTATAACTTTGATAGGATTTCGACCACAAGGTTCCTCTAGACTCCCTTGGCTTTCTCCTCCTCAGCCTTAAGCTTGAATCCTAAAGTTCCATCCAATTCATCTTAAGCACCAAAGCTCAAAAACCAGAAACAGAAACTGAAGAACTATAGAGTCTTACCTCAAGTGCTGATGAAACCTTGTTAAACCTCTGCCAATTCCTCAATCTTAGACTAGGATTCTTGATGCTTAATTAACCCAGCTCTCCTCTGAGCTTAACTCCAGAAATCCTCAAGAAACAGGTGAAGAAAACATAAACCGACCTAGAGAACTCTCTCTGTTTTCCCTCCTTTCTTTTCCCTTCCTTTTCTTCCTTTTCTAGACTTCTCCAATATTCTACAAATCCCACTAACATAAAGCCTTGGTATCACTTAACTTCTGTAAGCCAAATGACCACTATGCCCTCCCTATTAAATCTAAACCCTTCAATCCACTTAAGGGCATTTCAGTCATTTCACCTTAATTCCCGCTATCTCCTCAAGTATCTATAATATTTCCCGCTTAATTCCCGACACCTAATTAATCATCGATAATATTCCTCAATGTCAAAATAGACTCCAGTATATTCGCTAATTTCCCATTTGTACCCCTAAACTCACCCCGAGCCGGGTATAAATCCCCGCCATGACTTTTCCGCTACTTTGCTCACTAGGATCGTCTCGAGTCACAGACCACAGATATATCCACATAATAATGTGGTCTCGACAATTATCACATATATCAAAGCAGTTATGCCCATAATGGCCAAAATTACGATTATGCCCTTCTAACCTAATCAGGGCCTATATGCATACTAATATACATAGTCATGCATCTCAGATATTCAAGTAATCATATAACATGCTTTAAATCATAATCATGCACCTTAATCATTAAAACCACACATAATTCCCATTATGCCCTCCAGGCACACTAATCAAGGCCCTTAAGCCTTATTAGCGAATTTGGGTCGTTACAATTATTCTGTGATACCAAAACTCTGCCAAAATAGAGAGAAAAACAACAATAATATTAACTCGTGGACAAGGTGGATTTTAACCACTGAACCACGTAAAAGTTCTGTGTTCTTGAGTGAATTCTGTTTATTTTTCATTATGGTTTACCATTAAGCACTAATCTGTCTTATTATTTCTTAATACACTGTAGGCGAAAAACCGCGTCAATAGTTTTGTGCTTTCATTGACAAAAAATAAGTGCTTCATCAAAATCCCAGTCGATTCTCATCATGGTGCTCACTCGCTCAATGCACGATAATGAGATGGAACAGCCTGGTGAGCAGGAGGCCTATCATACCGCCGTTCCAAATGAACGTGACCCTAAGATTCAGCAACGTTTGGGAAAACAATCGGTGGGTCATGGCAACACTGGGAGTTCGACTTCATTACCGTCGAATCCAAATCCAAACTACCTAATAGCCATTGAGTTAGAAAATATGCAATTGAGAAGCCATCTTACTAAGACAAATAGGCAGATTGAGGAGGTTTTGACCCAGTTACCCCTTCTTGCAAGCGATGTTAATGTCGGAAAGAGGCAAAGTGGGTCTCACAAGTCCCACAGGAATAATTGATCCAAACCAAGTCGATCAGTCAAAACTGCCACTCCAAGTTCTGTACCTGCGGAGCAAGATCACCAAAATGCTCGACCCAGTGACCATCATAAGGTTCATTAGCATGTCAGTCGGTCAGTTAGGACTGCAACCCCATATTCAGTGCCTTCTTCACAGGTACCTAGAAATGCCTATGGCAATCCGCGAGGAGGGGCTGGGACAGGCTCACAATGACAAATTGTTCAAACAAACCCTCATACGTCGAGATCGGATTGCCAGGCACAGAGAACTAGAGGCATTGGCATAGAACATAGGTGAGCCAATTTAGTTCGCCCTGATGGAATGAGGATAGCCTCACCAATAAGGCATCCCCCATCGCCTATAAGACATCTGACACCACTTCGTCCTAAACGGGACATTCCAGCTTATGGAGACAGTAGGAGGAATCCTCCCCCATTTGCCAATAATTACTTCCCATGGACACGTGTCAAAAATCCATATCCTCGGCCCCAACCGTGAGCTGTAAGCTTCGCAAATGGGAGTTACTGGACCAAAATTATTCGTAGTGGTGGGTCTGAGGGCGACCTAAGAAATCAGTTGAGTTTAACCCACAACCTTTAGTACGATCGACAACTCGATTTGGGCGATCGTTTGAATTCGTAGAGAAAAAATCCAGCTCGGAATGAAGATATTAGCTATACTCGACTAGAAGGAGGTTTGTCCATAGTACACGATAATGGGAATGCCCCACAAAACCAAGCTCGAGCTTGGAGGGACAATAACCCATCAAACACATACGATAGAATGGGAGCTGTTGAACAACCCCCAGGTAACTAGGGACCAAACCCTCGAAAGATTAGCTTTGATGGAAGAGCAGATGAAGAGACTTTTATCTGGAAAAGAAAAAGAGGATTGAAACTTAGAGGATGAGCTCGAGCCTTTTACTGCAAATATTGCGGCGGCCACATATCCGATAGGCTTTAGAATCCCACACTTGTCAAAATTTGATGAAGATCTATCAAATCACCTTGGAATGTTTAATACCATGATGATGGCTCACAATGTCAGGCTCAATTTAAGGTGTATTTTATTCCTTGCAACTCTGATCAGGCCAGCCAAGTAGTGGTTTAAGCAATACAAGAGACATTCCATAAGCTTGTGGAAAAAATTTTCCTCCGTGTTCAAAAAAGCATTCCGAGCTTCCCATGCAGCTTGAGTTGAGGTTGATTCATTGGCCAATGTAAAGCAGCAACCTGGCAAGACGTTGAAGGAATTTCTAAGTAGGTTTGCTAATGTCGCTGCATGAGCTAGAGATGTTGATGATAGCTCCAAACTCATGGCAATGAGGACGGGAATCCTTGTTGGGGGAGACTTGTGGCAGGAACTCCAAAGGAAATGAGTTAAGAGTGTGGATGAATTCTTGGCCCAATCTCAAGAGTGGATTAACTCTGTCGCGGGAACCAGCCAGACCCTTGTCTAGCCCATTGGAGCGGTAACGGACGTTGCATCTACAACTCAAACTGTTACCCAGAATAACCAAAGGGGAAATAACAAAAGAAAGGGAAATGGCGAGGGCGACCAGAGCAGGACAAAGAAAAATAAATCTATGGAGAAGTTCAAACCTATTTATGCTACTTATACTGACCTAACGGACACCAGGGAGCACATCTTCCTAGAAAATTCTAATCGCCTTCCATGAAAGAAGCCAAAACCGTTGAAGAACCAAAGGGAGAAGATAGGTTCTTCAAAGTTCTATCGATTCCATAATGACATCGGTCATAACACTGATGACTATTGATAGATGAAGGATGATATCAAAAATCTCACCAGAGTCGAACCGTTGGCCTAGTACGCTGAAAATCGGGTGGTCCCTAATCAACCCGTTGGACCAAACCCTCAATCAGTTCTCGAAGCTCCAGTGAATCAAACTGGAGCTCAAGAAAATCAGGTCGACCCTCCTTTAATAGTATGGGGAGATATAACCACCATTTTGGGAGGACCTCATTTTACAGGCACGAGCAATGGGGCCCAGAAGAGGTACATTAACATTTGGAAGTCCCATAACGGGGTGGAGTTCGTCCTGAAACAACGGTTATCGAAACATCAACGATTGGAAAAGCAACCAATCGTTTTCACAAAAGAGGATGCTAGCCATGTCCAATTCCCACATAACGATCCATTGGTCATGACCATTCAACTCGCCAACCATAGGGTCTGAAGAACACTAGTGAATAACGGAAGTTCTGTGAATCTACTTTTCAGGTCCACCTTGGAAAAAATGGGGTTACTTTTAACTGATTTAAAGGCCACCTCAATGACTCTGTACGGGTTTTCTGGTGAAGGGTCGAAAGCCATCGGGATGATCGGATTGGCGGTCACATTAGGAGAAGGCTCACGAACTGTTTCCAAGTTACTTGAGTTCATTGTAATCGACTGTCCAGCTGCATACAATGCAATTTTGGGCTGACCTGCACTGATGGCGTTTGACGCCATAACCTCTATCCGCCACCTATCAATAAAATTCCCCTTAGCCGCGAGAATATGCACCGTCAGAGGTGATCAAATCACTGCCAGAGAATGCTATAACATTTCTATGAAGGGAAAATCACAACCTGGGAAACAAGCGATGGTCATAAATGATGGAGGTGAGGAGTCCCAGGAAGTAGAAGTTTCTTGCGGGATGGAAGAACCTCAACAAAAAGAGGATAGTGATGTCACGCAGCGCGATGACATTGACCCACGGACAGGCGAAGACAAGTTAGAACTCGAAGCCATAGAGGAGCTCGAGGAAGTAAAGATTGACCCTAAAGAAGCTTCAAGAGTTGTAAAGATTGAAAAGAATCTTGACGATAAAAGGAAGAAGGAGCTGGTCGATTTCTTACAAGAGAGTCTGGAAGTTTTCGCTTGGTCACTTAAAGATATGGTGAGAATAAGTCTGAATGTAATCATGCTAACATTAAATTTGGACAAGAACATGCTTGCAAAATCCCAAAAATGGAGATGTTTGGGAACGGTTCGAGTTGAAGTTCTTGATGAAGAAGTAGCTCGACTATTAAAATGCACGTTTATCCGCGAGGCAAAATACCCGATCTAGGTCGCCAATCCCGTGTTGGTCCTAAATCAAAATGGGCAATGGAGGATCTATATCGACTTCTCCGATCTGAATAAAGTTTGTCCCAAGGATTGTTTCCTACTGCCAAGGATTGATCAGTTGGTAGATGCCACGGCAGGTCACGAGCTCATGTCCTTCATGGACGCATATTCTGGATATAACCAGATCGCTATGAACCCTGCGGATCAGGAACATATTAGCTTCATGACCGAACATAATGTATATTGTTATAATGTTATGCCCTTCAGGTTGAAGAGTGTCAGGGCAACATATCAATGTTTGGTCAACAAGATGTTCGCTAATCAGATCAAGAGAAGTATGGAAGTGTATGTCAATGACATGCTTGTCAAATCAAAGACTACCAATTACCATGTGTCTGATCTAGAAGAATGTTTTGGAATATTAAGGAGGTATGACATGAAGCTGAATCCTCAGAACTGCACTTTCAGAGTGGCATCTAAAAAATTCTTGGGGTTCATAGTCAACACAAGAAGTATAGAGGCGAATCTTGAGAAAATCAGATCGTTGTTAGAAATGCCCTTGCCGAGGTCGAGTAAAGAAGTTCAAAGTCTGAATTAGCGGCTTTGAATCGTTTCATTTCAAAATCCACTGACTAGTGTCTACCATTCTACAAACTTTCTCAGAGGAAACAAAAAATTTGAGTGGACTGAGGAGTGCGAACAGGCATTCCTTAACCTAAAAACGCACCTGGGAAAGCCCCCAGTGTTATCTAAACCTATGTCTGGAGAACCTCTATTCCTTTATCTGGCCATGACAGAGAATGAAGTCAGTGCCGTGTTAGTTTGAGAAGAAGACCGTGCTCAAAAACTAGTATATTATATAAGCAAGAGACTTCTCAAAGCCAAATCACAATATCCACTGATAGAGAAACTGACATTCTGTCTGATATTGGCTTCCAAAAAGCTTCGGCCATATTTCCCGTCCCATTCTATCAACGTCATGATTGACCAACCTTTAAGGCAGGTTTTGCAAAAACCTTAAACGTTAGGACTTCTTTTAAAATGGGCTATCGAACTTAGCCAGCTTGAGATATTGTACGTGCCACGAATCTCAATCAAAAGTCAGGCCCTTGCTAATTTTATGGCTGAATGCACTAGATTTCAAGAGGAGCTCTTGAAGTAGCCGATGCAGGAGTTATGGAAAATATTCGTGGACGGATCATCAAATGAGAACGGATCAAGAGCTGGGATCATCTTAATGTTAGAGAATATATGTTATTCCTCAATGGAAAAGTGGAAAACCAAAATACAACTCTATGCAAAGAATACAATAGACAAGGTAATTGATTAAATAAATATTACAACTCAATTTCTCAAAATACAAGTAAATAGAAAGATGTAGAAGAAGAAGATTACAAACTCAAAACAATAATAATACAAGTAAATAAGATCAAAAGAATGAAAATAAAACCAATAAAAATGGACAGACTCTCACACAACCAAAGTGTAGAGTCGTGGGGATCACCAACTTGAACAAGGTTCAAAACCTTTGTCCAAAAGCTTATTTCCCCCTATTCTCTAAGCACTAAGGGATCTCTCTAGGAAATAGCTCTCTGGAATTATCAAGCCTCTATGGTGTATTTTCTAGCCAAGTGCTTTGTGGATGGAAAATGGTGTGTCTTACAAGTGAGCATTAGGCTCCTATTCACAGAGTTTTAGATACCCTTTGAATTTCAAATTCCACCAACCCCCATGGTTGTTACTAAGGTTTAATTGGGTGCTTATGGAATTAAAATGGAGATTTGGGAGCTATTTGGGATGTTAGAACCGTTCAATTTGGAAAAAACTGAAAATCCAAATAGGCTGTTAGCCTCACTGGCCGCGGCCAGGATCATCAGTGGCCACGGCCACTGGCCTCTGTCCCCCAGGCCGCGGCCAGGGAAAGACAATGGCTGCAACCACAACCAAGTTTCAGCACAAAAATTGTCATTTTCCAAATCGTTCCAAAACGTCCCAAATCCTTTCCCACATGATTTTGTAACCTCCAAACACCTATTCGGAGTTAAAAACATGTCTCCAATAGCCATATTTCATTGTGGCTTTATGAAATCCAATCTCAAATGTGTAACATATAATATACACATTATTGGGTAATATTTGGGAGTTACAATTTCGTAACTGATTTTGTAACTCCAAAATATGTCACATTTAGGCACACACATCTGTCCAATTTTGTGACTCTGAATAATATGTTACAAGGTGTGACAAATCACATTTGTGTGAAAAATCACATTTTGTCACATTATTTAATCTAATATTGTATTATATCTAATAATATAACATTCCCCCACTAGATTAAATAATCACTTTTTGTAACACTTATTTAATCAATCAAACATTATATTAAAATATAATACTTAATACAACCAGAAAGGCATCGATTTCATACAACTCTGAGATTCATATTCGAGGCATTGAACAACGACGGCAAATATGAGGCCTTACTAGCAGGGCTGAGAGTGGTAAGGGAGCTCAAGGCGAAAGCTATCCAATGCTATAGTGATTCTTAGCTCGTGGTCAATCAGGTATTGGGAGAATATCAAGCTTGAGGTACCAAGATGGCGGCCTACCTAGCTAAGGTAAAGGGAGAACAGTCTGAATTGTAATACAGTTCTGTTGAACAGATAGCCCGCGAGCAAAATTTTAATGCTGATGCTTTGGCATGACTTGCCATCACTAAAGAAGCTAAAACATTGAATGTAGTGCTAGTGGAGTCCCTGGAGAGTCCGAGTGTGACAGAAGAAATGATAGAGGTTGAAATGATCGACATAAGACTGACCTTGATGACTCCCATAATGGAATACCTCGCAACAGGAAAGTTACCTGAGGGCAGAAAAGACACAAGAAAAATACTTTACCAAGCTCCGCGGTACATAATAATAGATGGAACCTTCTATCGACGTGGTCATTCGTTGCCTCTCCTACGATGCGTTCTGCCCGAGGAAGCCAAAACCATTTTACGAGAAATACACGAAAGCTTTTGTGGAGATCATGCTGGGGGGTAAAATCTAGCATTGAAGATATTGAGGCAAGGCTATTTTTGGCCCACTTTAACGAACGACTCAATCTTGTATGTTCAGAAGTGCGACAAATGCCAGCGTTTCGCTATGATTGCTTGAGCTGCTCTGGTCGAGCTAATGATGATTTCATCCCCATGGCCATTTGCAGTATGTGGAATCGACCTAATAGGCTCCCTACCTATGGGAAATGAGGGAGTTCATTATGCGGTGGTGGCGATTGACTATTTCACAAAGTGGGTAGAAGCCGAGCCTCTGGCAACCATCACTTCAAAAAGAGTCCTGGACTTCGTGGTGAAGAGTATTATATGTCAGTTTGGGCTTCCTAAAAAGATTGTGTCAGATAACGGGACATAGTTCGATAGCGATCTCTTCACTGACTTTTGTGAAAAATATGGTATCACTAAGAGCTTCTCCTCAGTAGCATATTCGCAGGACAATGGGCAGGTCGAGACTCTAAACAAAACCCTTAAGGCAAGCCTGGAGAAGAGGTTAGATGAAGCCATGCTTCTAGTCGAAGTAATGGTAACTACTCATAGGCAAATGAAGTTTGATCAAGAACAGAATAATGGATTACTTAACGCATCCCTCAATCTGATCAAAGAAAAATGAGAGGAATCGTACTACATGTGTAATGACCCACTAATCTAGACTCTTGGACCATTATCGAACTATACATATAAATTCTTACTAAAACATACATTTGCAAAAATACCATAATTTATTATAAACTTGTAGAAACAAAGGTTACTTTCATAAAATTAAGTAGGATATGGGTACCCATTGTCTTTAAAACAAAAATAACTTAAGGTAAAAAGAGTTACATAGAAAATGCGGAAAATACATTTAAAACCATAAAAAAACATAAACAAGACTACATCCTCGAATCGAATAACGCTCGGCTCCTTGACTCCATTCACCATCGATACACATCCTCTAAGCGTCACGAATCTTTCCGCCTCTAAAGCTTATTTCCTGCACATAAACAGAAAGGAATGAGCCTAATGCCCAGCAAGGAAAATCTAACACATAGTCATAAACATAAACATAATTTCATAATAACGTAAAGACATATCATAACACATAATACACTTATTATAATGGCCATTATTACTTGGGGTCCCATAGACTAGACAAGCATATGCCCATGGGATTAGTGGGGTCCTACTAGCTAAGTAGGTCATATGCCCATAACCCATTTGGGGTCTTGTTAGTCATATGGGTCATATGCCCAAGCCTACAAACATAAACATATACATATCATAACACTTTTAATAACATAAAACATATAGATAACATAAGCACATAACATATTGATTCTAGCCTATTTTCCTTACCAAAGTTACCGGGATATGTGGACTGAGTTGGGACTTTTTGGAACACTCCTAATAACCATTAGAAAGAGTGACTCTAAAAAAGAAAGGAGATGAAATGAAAGGGATGGAAAGACTAAACCATAAAAACATACTTACCGACTTATATGCTTAAGAACTTGGATTCCCTAACCAAAATAAGAATGAGGTTAGGGGACTGAGTAGAAGGTTTTGAGAAAGGAAATAACATGAAATAAATGAAGTAGAGTTTCGGGTTTACCTCAAAGATTTGCAAGATCAATCTAACCTCCACCGAAATACTATAGAACTCACTTCCCAAAGTGTTTGATAAGCTTATGATGTTTAAGCTTATAGTTTTTCCCCAAACCAGGTGTTTACACTCTCACACTCACTTAACACTAGCATCTTCTGAACTTAGAGCAAATGGTGAATAATGGCTGGGTACTAGGTCCTATTTATAGAGTTTGGGAATGAAAATATCTTGATTTTACTTGAATAAAAATAATGGCTTTTTAGATGAAAATCATTTGAATAATCGTTCAGCAGAGGCTGAAGACTTGTTCAAAAGATGCTAGACTGTTGAAGGAGTTTGAATGGCTGAAAGGAAATGAATCCAAAAGAGTTTGAATTCATGCTGAAGGAGGCGATATATCGCCCCCTGTAGGCGATATATCGCCTGGGCCAGTATGCCCGAAGCGACCGTGCATCGTTTCGTGTTTTCCGTATCTACGTGCTGCGACATATCGCCCCCTATAGCTGCGATATATCGGCACTCGCTGAATATTTAAACACGAAATTACACATTTTTAGCTAAGTTTGAATGGAGTAAACAGCCTTGACTAAGCCCTCAACGTATTCAAAGCTGCTGACTGACCCTATAACATTCAAACTTTACTCCTTATTAAATTTAATCCTCAAAAATACTTAATCCTTAATTACCATTCATAACATGTGCTTAAAATCCTATTGGTTGATGTCTAATCCTTATAATATAATAAATATAATCCTTAATATCAGTCACATTAATCAGACCTTAGGTTAAACTTAATATCCTTAAACTATAGATTAAACTTAGAAAATCTATAAGTACTACTACGAGTGTCCAAATAATTCCCGGTCTGAACCAAAAAACCACAGTAACAATGATAATACTATACATACTATCATAGTACTATCTATCTTAGCTAAGTAAAGTTCTTGGACTCCACAATTCTCCCCTACTAAAAAGAATTTCGTCCTCGAAATTTACTTATCACATAACTCCGGATACCGGCCTTGCATGTCCTCTTCCAACTCCCACGTTGCCTCGCGTTCAGAACTATTGCTCCATAGGACTTTAACTATAGGAAAACTCTTGGACCGTAACTGCTTCATCCCTCTATCTAGGATGCTAACCGGTCGTTTCTCGTAACTTAAGTCTTTCTGGAGTGCTATCGTATCGTATTTGAGGACGTGAGATGGGTCTGACACATATTTGCTTAACATCGAGATGTGGAAGACGTTGTGACTATCGGCTAGTGCTGGCGGTAGGGCTAGTCTATACGCAACTGTTCCCACTTTGTCCAATATCTAAAAGGACCTATGAATCGGGGACTAAGCTTGCCTTTCTTCCCGAACCGCTTGACACCTTCCATAGGAGATATCTTCAAGAAGACTTGATCTCCAACTTGGAACTCCACATCGCGTCGCTTGGTATCCGCATAGCTCTTCTGACGGCTTTGAGCAGCCAGCATACGCTGTCTAATAAGCGTTACTGCTTCTTGAGCTTGTCTAACAACTTTGGGCCTTAGAAGCTGCCTTTCTCCTACCTCGTCCTAGTGCAACGGTGATCGGTACCTTCGTCCATATAGCAACTCATAAGATGCCATTCCGATCATTGACTGGTAGCTGTTGTTGTACGAGAACTCGATCAGTGGTAAGTACTTGTTCCACGATCCTCCGAAATCAAGTATACACGTGCGTAGCATATCCTATAAGATCTGAATCGTACGCTCAGACTGCCCATCTGTCTGAGGATGGAAAGCTGTACTAGGGCTTAACTTAGTACCCATAGCTCGCTGTAAGTTTCTCCAAAATCTTGACGTAAATACTGATCCTCTATCTGACACTATTGTCTTGGGGATTCCATGCAATCGTACAATCTCTTGGATGTAGATGTCTGTATATTGGTCTGCCGTAAATGAAGTCTTAACAGGCAAAAAATGAGCCGACTTGGTTAGTCTATCTATTACTATCTAAGCGGAATCATGCTGCTTATTCGTCTTTGGCAAACCCGTCACGAAGTCCATGGCTATATCGTCCCACTTCCATTCTGGTACGCTAAGCGGTTGCAATAAACCTGCAGGCCGTTGATGCTCCGCTTTCACTTGTTGGCATACCAGACACTTAAATACATACTCCGCTATCTCCTTCTTCATCCCTGGCCACCAATAGACTGCCTTGATGCCATGAGTCATCTTGGTAGACCCTGGATAAACTGAGTACGGGGTATTGTGCGCTTCTTCTAGGATCGTCTTCTTGATACTTTGATCGTCTGGCACGCATACCCGATCCTTATATCTCAATAAACCTTGACTGGATATTGAGAAATC
The DNA here is from genome assembly GCF_963169125.1 of Humulus lupulus. NCBI lineage: Eukaryota > Viridiplantae > Streptophyta > Magnoliopsida > Rosales > Cannabaceae > Humulus > Humulus lupulus. Next base: position 15,361,573 of record NC_084801.1, on the reverse strand, counting down.
TGTAGTCTTGCCTTTTCTGACTGCATCCATGTGTGGTGCTAGCGATTCCTCATGTCTCTGACCAATCCGTATGTCTTCTAGCAGATTTGATTGGATAAACAAGTTAGCCAGCTTGCCTACAACCACTTCTATTCCGGCACTGATAAGCTCCTGCTGTAGCGGCTTTTCTATTCCGGATAAGACTGCTAAGTTCCCATAACTTTTCCGGCTGAGTGCATCTGCAACTACATTCGCTTTCCCTGGGTGGTATAGGATTTCGCAGTCGTAATCCTTTACTAACTCCAACCACCGGCGCTGCCTCATGTTGAGCTCCTTCTGCGTAAAGAAGTATTTTAAAATTTTGTGGTCCGGGTAAATCTCGCACCGTTCTCCGTAAAGATAATGGCGCCAGATTTGCATCGACCACCGCTGCCAACTCCATATCGTGAGTTGGATAGCGTTGTTCATACTCCTTCAACTGACGTGAGGCGTAGGCTATCACCTTGTTGTTTTTGCATCAACACGCATCCCGATCCTAGCTTTGATGCATCGCATTAGACAATGAACTTATTGTCGGGTGTCGGTATACTAAGTACTGGTGTTGAGCAAAGCTTATCTTTTAAGCAACTGGAAACTTTCTTCACACTTATCGTTCCAGTTAAACTTTTGTTGCTTCCCGGTCAGGTTGGTGAGTGGAGTGGCTATCTTAGAAAAGCCCTCTACAAACTTTCTATAATAACCTGCTAGCCCTAAGAAGCTTCTTACTTCTGACGCGTTCTTTGGTCTAGGCCAATCCTTCACGGCCTCTACCTTTGATGGGTCTACTGCAACTCCGTCTTTCGATATGATGTGCCCGAGGAACGCCACTTGCGAAAGCCAAAATTCGCATTTCTTGAACTTGGCGTAGAGTTGATGCTCCTTCAATCATCCTCAAGTGTTCCTCGTGCACTCCTTCATTTTTGGAGTAAATTAAAATGTCGTCGATGAACACAACGACGAATTTATCCAAGTAGTCTTTGAAGACCCTATTCATTAAGTCCATAAACGCGGCTGGCGCGTTAGTAAGACCAAAGGACATAACCAAGAACTCATAATGTCCATAACGAGTCCTAAAGGCTGTCTTAGGGATATCTTCTCCCTTTACCTTGAGCTGATGATACCCGGACCGTAGATCGACCTTAGAAAATACAGTCGCACCTCGGAGTTGATCAAACAAATCTTCTATCCGAGGTAGCAGGTACTTGTTCTTGATCGTTACTTTGTTCAGCTCACGACAGTCTATGCACATCCGCATACTCCCGTCCTTCTTCTTCGCGAATAGTACCGGAGCTCCCCATGGTGAATGGCTTGGCCTAATGAAACCCAAGTCTAGGAGTTCTTGTAGCTGCGTCTTTAACTCCTTGAGCTCCGTAGGTGCCATCCGGTATGGTGCCTTAGAGATAGGCTCGATGCCTAGTACTAATTCTATCGTGAAGTCTATTTCTCTAGTTGGCGGCAATCCTGGCAAGTCATCGGGAAATACCTCTGGAAATTCTTGTATAACTCGAACATCTCCATCCTCAAGTGGCGTTTTCCACGTTCGTGATGCTGGCTAAGAACTCTTGACATCCTTTCTCTATCCTTTGTTGAGCTTTGAGAGATGACACTAACGGGGTGCGTAATCCTGAAGCTTGTCCCATGAAGCATCGTCTCTGGCCGTCAGGAGTCTCGAACATCACCTTCTTGCGTTTGCTGTCGATCGTTGCGCCATGTCGTGCTAGCCGATCCATGCCTAGTATTACGTCGAAGTCCTTGATCACTAGCTCTATCACGTCTCCTTCTAGTTCTATGTCCTCAATCTTGATCGGTACGCCTCGTAATATTCGTGATGATAGAACTACTTTGCCTGAAGGCAACTCGGTTACAAACCTAGTTCTAAATCTTTCACTAGGTTTGTCTAGTTTTTCTATCATTCCTAACGAGATATACGAGTATACTGCTACCAATCAAGCGATACTAGAACATATACTATCGAGGATAGGATCTGACCTGTAAATGCTTGTTACTAGCATGGGTTCCTCCTTGGGTCAAGGCAAAGACTTTGGTCTGGAACCATCGTTTAATCCTTCTTCTCCTTACTAACATCAATCCTTTCTATTTCTATTGCCGTTTCTAGAACATTGGCATAGGTAGTGGTTCCCAGGTTTGCTAACTTAACCCCGAATTCCATCTTTGGTCTAAGTCCTCTGACGAACTTGGTCAACCTCGTAAAGTCGGTTGGGACCAACTCTGGTGCAAACTTGACTAATCTGTTGAACTGACGAGCATATTCTTCTACCATTAGCGATGAGTGCCGAGGTGTAATACTTCTTGTGGAACAGCTCCACAAATCTTGTCCATATCATGGTGGTGACATCGTTAGTTTGCTGAACTAAGTCCCACCATATTCTGGCATCCTTCCTGAGTAATGACGAGATGCAGGATATGCGGTCCGTATTACTGAGGTTCATGTGCGTAAGAATTGGTTTCACATTCCTTAGCCACTCTTCTGCCTCAAAGGGGTCTATATTCCCTTCGAAGTTTGGAGCGTGCTGCTTGCGGAACCTCTCATACACTGACTCCATATTCGGTACCTGATGTGGCGCGTAGTTCGTCACTGGCCATCCCCCATATGGACCAACTTGTTGGGGTGCTAGGGCCATTTGATGTAGCTGCGGCTGCGGTTGCGGCGGAGGCTGAGGCTGAGTCTGCGCCTGTTGACGTTGTTGCTGCAAGAGTTCCTCGACTTGTTGTCGCCGTCTAGCGATTTCCGCGGTGTTGTCAGCTGACGGTGTCGGCGCGTTGCGTCTAGTAGTAGCACACACTCCTCTTCTGCGAACTGGAGGGCATCATTGGTCGTTGGAACAACGTTGGAGGCGTTTCCGTTGGTGCGTGCAGATCTTCGGAGCGACATCTTCACCAAAAGTTCTAACAGTCGAGAACTTGTTAGAACTTACCCTAATAGGCTCTAAGGCAAAAACTTATTCTAAAACAAACATATCTCGGATCTATTTATTATGACTTCTTATGAAAAATTATATAGGTCTTTATTCATTATTAGAGTGGGTTTCTATACTTAGGAAAACAAGTCACCTTTATTTTCTAAGTGTGTTTCTAATCATCCTATATGACATAATTCTCAGGCTCGAAACTTATCTTTGTTCCAAAGTTAACTATATTGAGGGAGGGCTGGGATCGGTAAAATCGTTCCCACTACTAAGGCCTCCTAACTCTCAATACGGAAACTTGGTTCATTGATTTGTATCAACCCTCACTGAACTTAGTCATTATTCATTTTATTTATTACTTATTATGATTGGGAAAATAAAATCAAACTCATACATGATGATAAAATAACATGAAATTAATTTGAAAAAAAAACTTTCACTTATTACAATCATAAAATAAAGAAATAAACAAAACAAACAATGAAAAACTAGCTATTCTAAAAATCGGGATCTTCTACATCCGATCCTTCATCTAGCATATTATCATCTATCTCCTTATAATCATCATTGTCTTGAGCCTCAACATTTCCTCGGGGAAGATTCAAGAAGATCCTATGTTGTTGCTCATTAGTGAATTGAAACTCTAAATCATAGGTGAACTTAAGTATGAGAGAATAATATCTTAGGGCTGCTTGCAAGTCATCATCATTATTTATATTCTCCCATATCTCTTCTAAAGTTAAAATTGCTGAAGGAAAATCTTTTAAAAGCCTAATTACTAGGACATATTGTTCTGCAGCTCTCATCATGTTTCTCTTAGACTCTTGAAGGTGACCTATCTCTTTCTGGAACAAGGTCAATCTTCGAGTGATCTTTTCTAGTGCTCCTACGGTGTTTCTTGGCTCCCTTATTCTTTTTAAAGCCTTAATGGCTTGGATATCCTCATTGCTTAAAGCTCCGTTCATTCTTAACTGAAAACATAAACACTAAAGTGTTAGCTATACACATAAGTAACATAACTAGTAACTTAAATACTTACTTGGCGGTCCGATTCGGAGCTTTGAGCGTGTGTATCGAGGAGAACTTCATGCATAAGAACCGTTTCTCTAATACCAACTGTAATGACCCACTAATCTAGACTCTTGGACCATTATCGAACTATACATATAAATTCTTACTAAAACATACATTTGCAAAAATACCATAATTTATTATAAACTTGTAGAAACAAAGGTTACTTTCATAAAATTAAGTAGGATATGGGTACCCATTGTCTTTAAAACAAAAATAACTTAAGGTAAAAAGAGTTACATAGAAAATGCGGAAAATACATTTAAAACCATAAAAAAACATAAACAAGACTACATCCTCGAATCGAATAACGCTCGGCTCCTTGACTCCATTCACCATCGATACACATCCTCTAAGCGTCACGAATCTTTCCGCCTCTAAAGCTTATTTCCTGCACATAAACAGAAAGGAATGAGCCTAATGCCCAGCAAGGAAAATCTAACACATAGTCATAAACATAAACATAATTTCATAATAACGTAAAGACATATCATAACACATAATACACTTATTATAATGGCCATTATTACTTGGGGTCCCATAGACTAGACAAGCATATGCCCATGGGATTAGTGGGGTCCTACTAGCTAAGTAGGTCATATGCCCATAACCCATTTGGGGTCTTGTTAGTCATATGGGTCATATGCCCAAGCCTACAAACATAAACATATACATATCATAACACTTTTAATAACATAAAACATATAGATAACATAAGCACATAACATATTGATTCTAGCCTATTTTCCTTACCAAAGTTACCGGGATATGTGGACTGAGTTGGGACTTTTTGGAACACTCCTAATAACCATTAGAAAGAGTGACTCTAAAAAAGAAAGGAGATGAAATGAAAGGGATGGAAAGACTAAACCATAAAAACATACTTATCGACTTATATGCTTAAGAACTTGGATTCCCTAACCAAAATAAGAATGAGGTTAGGGGACTGAGTAGAAGGTTTTGAGAAAGGAAATAACATGAAATAAATGAAGTAGAGTTTCGGGTTTACCTCAAAGATTTGCAAGATCAATCTAACCTCCACCGAAATACTATAGAACTCACTTCCCAAAGTGTTTGATAAGCTTATGATGTTTAAGCTTATAGTTTTTCCCCAAACCAGGTGTTTACACTCTCACACTCACTTAACACTAGCATCTTCTGAACTTAGAGCAAATGGTGAATAATGGCTGGGTACTAGGTCCTATTTATAGAGTTTGGGAATGAAAATATCTTGATTTTACTTGAATAAAAATAATGGCTTTTTAGATGAAAATCATTTGAATAATCGTTCAGCAGAGGCTGAAGACTTGTTCAAAAGATGCTAGACTGTTGAAGGAGTTTGAATGGCTGAAAGGAAATGAATCCAAAAGAGTTTGAATTCATGTTGAAGGAGGCGATATATCGCCCCCTGTAGGCGATATATCGCCTGGGCCAGTATGCCCGAGGCGACCGTGCATCGTTTCGTGTTTTCCGTATCTACGTGCTGCGACATATCGCCCCCTATAGCTGCGATATATCGGCACTCGCTGAATATTTAAACACGAAATTACACATTTTTAGCTAAGTTTGAATGGAGTAAACAGCCTTGACTAAGCCCTCAACGTATTCAAAGCTGCTGACTGACCCTATAACATTCAAACTTTACTCCTTATTAAATTTAATCCTCAAAAATACTTAATCCTTAATTACCATTCATAACATGTGCTTAAAATCCTATTGGTTGATGTCTAATCCTTATAATATAATAAATATAATCCTTAATATCAGTCACATTAATCAGACCTTAGGTTAAACTTAATATCCTTAAACTATAGATTAAACTTAGAAAATCTATAAGTACTACTACGAGTGTCCAAATAATTCCCGGTCTGAACCAAAAAAACAATGATAATACTATACATACTATCATAATACTATCTATCTTAGCTAAGTAAAGTTCTTGGACTCTACAACATGTCACCCATTATCAATAGAAGATCACTCGCTATTTCAATTCAAAAGTCAAGAGTCGTAGACTTGGGTTAGGCGACCTATCCGAAGGGCAAAAAAGGACCCCAAGGATGGTGTATTAGGCCCGAACTGGGAGGGACCATATCAGGTCTTTGAGGTTTTGCATGAGGGAACTTTCAAGATAGCTCGACTGAATGGGGATGTAGTCCCACAGACTTGGAATGCTCTACATTTGAAAAAATATTATCAATAGTACCACCATCCATGTAAGGCTTATTTATAAAAGCTATTCTGATTAAATAATAAATGGATTGCTAAATAACTATTTCTTAGTATTGTATTAGCTTGTGTTCTCATATTTGTAGAAGCAACTAAGAAAGTTTATACATTTTGGTTGCTTGGGGGGCACACAACCCGAGGTTGGCAAAATTAAGCCGCTCGATAAAATTAAAAAACCTAGAAGCTTGGAAAAATTTATTAATCACGACTTATTAGAAGCTCTAGTTTTCAATAAACCTAGCGCGAACTAAGTTTAAATCATTTAAAACCCTCGACGTAACTAGGTCCGAAACTTAGAAGCTTGGAAAAATTGATTATTCAACGGCTTTTTAAAACCTGAGTGTTCAATAAACCAAGCGCAAACTTAGTTTAAATCATTTAAAATCCTGGACGTAACTAGGCCCGAAACTTAGAAGTTTGGGAAAATCGATTAAAGGGCTTTTTAAAGCTCGAGTTATCAATAAACCTAGCGCAAACTAAGTTTAAATTATTAAAAACCCTAGATATAACCAGGTTCAAGGCCTGATTCTTAAAAATGTATGATACAAATAAGCAAACAAAACTTGGACATAAAAAAGTTCGATATAATCTATCTTGATCTCAAAGTCGATTCCTAAATTCTAGAATGTACAAGAGTCTGAGGATTCATAACCATGAGAAGTTAATAAAGGAAAGACAAATGGATCAAAAGTTATATATATATATATATTAAAAGAAGACAAACAAGTATATTGTCATGTCGAGGATAAAAAACCTCGAGCTAAGCCTGAAGGCAATTGTTTAATATAAAAAAAAATTATTAGACAATTGCAAATGAAACTAAAAAAAACAGAGATCACTGGGCTCCATTAGCTCACCCCGCAGAAGTGACCTCCTCGCCTCCCTCTGCCATTGCGGATGCCTCACCAGTCTTTGACTGTTCTTCTGAGAGCCGAGCCTTGAATTTACCAAGGTACAGATCCCACAGCCCGGGCTCCATAAATGAGAAGTTCCAATCCTAGTTGAAGGCTCAACAACTCTCCATGGCCGATGAAGACGCTACCTTTTCCTCCTTGGCTTTGGCTTCAGCCTCGAGTAATTTTTCCTTAAGCTCACCAATCTTGACCTGAAGATGTTCAATGAGATGATTCGCCTCGGCGGTTTGAACTTGGGAGGCAGATAGCGCGGTCTTTGCGGCCTGCTTGCTTTCCTGGGAAGAGGTGAGAGCAGCCTGGGCGGCCTGCTCATTATTTTGAGCATTTTTCAGGGCAGCCTTCACGGCCTGTTCACCTTCCTTGGCAGCATCTAGCTCGGCCCAGAGCTCTTCATTTCTGGCCCTGGCATGAGTATTATCAAGAAAATGATAAATAATCTTGGGGCTTGCTATCTAAGGAAGTCATATGCCCAAGCGACTAAAAGCATATTCTTGAGGCTTGTTATCTAAACAAGTCAAATGCCCAAGGACTACAAAACATATTATACATATACATATCATAGAATAAAACATATCATAACATAAACACATATAATGTATCCTATTTTCCTTACCAAAAACTGGTATATTTGGGAACAAGAACGAGATTAAAACACTCCTATAAAGCAACAGTAAAAATGGTGAGTTTCTAAAGAAAAAGGGATGAAAAGAACACTAAACCATCAAAGAAGAAACTTACCAAGAAGAACCTTAAATACCTAATCAAGAATCAATCTGAATAAAAGAAAACTAAAGAACCATAAAGAACTGAACTTAAGGATAAGAATACCTTGGTTGAACTTATGAATTGATCTAAACCTCAATACCAAAATTTCACTATATCTCACTTCCCAAGTGTTTAGAAAAGCTTAGAATGATAAAGCTTTTTAACCCAAAACCCATTTGTATCTCTCTATAGTAACCTTAGCAACTTAGAGGCTCTGAAGACTTCTTGAAGAATGAAGAAAATGGATGAGTACTAGGTCCTATTTATAGAGTTCAAGGAGTAAAACTAACCCCTTTTAATTTGAATAAATAAATGAATATAAAATGAAAAAGATTGAATTTTCGCTCAATAGACACCCAGAACTCAATCAAAATCGTTCAAAGGCAGATCCAAGTGGTTAAGGATATTTTAAAATTTTAAAATCATCAACATTCAAAAATACATCACCAGGGGCGATATATCGCCTACCCTGGGCGATATATTGGCTCCACCCTAATCTCGAGCCACGTTCGTACGTTCATCCAAAGTCAATGTGTTTTTCGTATCTTCTGTAGTCGATATATCAGCCCCTAAGCTGTGATATATCAACATATGTTGATATATCAAACACGTATTTGCACTTTTTTAGCATAATTTGAATTGGATAAACAACTTTGACTGAGTCTAAACATGATCCTAACAGTTTCTAGAAGGTTCTAGAGGTTCTAGATCTTTGTTTTATTAAAACTATTCATCAAAATACTTAATTTCGTAATAATCATGATTATGACAAGTGTCACACTCTTATTAGCTCTATGTAAACCTTAGGTTATAATAAATACATTTCTAGAACCAGCAATATTAATCAAACCTTATGTTATAATTAATATTCTTAAACTATAGGTTAAACTTATAAAATTCATAACTGTTGCTATGAGTTTCCAACTAAGTCCTGGATTGAACACAAATCCACGGTAACTAACATACTACAAACTACTACTAACTACTACTTCTATCTAGCTAAGTAAAATTCTGGAACACTACAATTCCCCCCCCCCCCCCCTTAAAAGAATTTCGTCCCCGAAATTTACTTACCAAAAAATTTCGGATACCGGGCTAACATGTCTTCCTCCAACTCCCACGTTGCCTCCCGTTCAGAACTATTACTGCATAGGACCTTGACCATCAGAATACTCTTAGACCGTAATTCCTTCATCCCTCTATCTAGGATGCTAACTGGTCGTTCCTCATAACTCAAGTCTTTCTGGAGTGCTATCGTATCATACTTAAGGACGTGAAATGGGTTTGACACATATCTACGCAGCATCGAGATGTGGAACACATTGTGGCTATCTGCTAGAGCTAGCGGTAGGGATAATCTATATGCAACCGTTCCCACCTTGTCCAATATCTCAAAGGGAGTTATAAATCGTGGACTAAGCTTGCCTTTCTTCCCAAATCGCTTCACACCTTTCATAGGAGATATCTTCCCAAATCGCTTCATTTGATCTCTGACTTTGAATTCCACATCATGCTGCTTGGCATCCGCATAACTTTTCTGACGGCTCTGAGCAGCGAGCATACACTTTCTAATCAACACTATTGCATCCTGAGCTTCTCTAATAGCTTCAAGTCCAAGAAGTTGCCTTTCTCCTACCTCGTTCCAATGTAACAGTGATCGACACCTACTTCCATAGAGTAACTCATAGGGTGCCATCCTGATCGTTGACTGGTAACTATTGTTGTAGGAGAATTCTATAAGCGACAAATACTTACTCCATGATCCTCTGAAATCAAGCACACAAGCACGCAACATATCTTCGAAAATGTGTATGGTACGCTAGGAATGACCATCTGTCTGAGGATGAAATGTCGTACTAAGACTTAACTTGGTACCCATGGCTTGATGCAAGCTTCCCCAAAATCTCGATGTAAACACCAATCCTCTATCGGATACTATGGTCTTAGGGAATCCATGCAGTCCTAATATTTCTCGGACATAAACGTTTGCGTACTGATCTGATGTATACTGTAACGCCCTACTTCCTTAGAGTTGTTACTAAGTGAGTTTTAAACGTGATATTAACTCGATAATCGAGGTTTTAAGGCAAACGTGTAATCAAACCATAACCATAGTCTTAAACTTTGAAAATAATTCCATTTACTGAAAATCGCAAAATGTTTAACATTTGGGATCCTAAAATACTGTTTATAAATATTTACAACTCAAAATATATTTAAAGTTGACTAAACGACAAAATAGGGTTCTTTACAAACAACCTCCAAAAAATACCCCTGGCTGTGGCAGCTAGGCAAACCAGACATGTACGCGCCGCCTCACGCTCTCCATACTCATGGTCAGTTGACTTTCTCTTTGCCCTTACCTGCACCACAGAGCGCCCGTGAGCCGAAGCCCAACAAGAAAATTCCACATAGATATATAACATATGCATATAAACCACTCAACATATAACAAATTCATCAACAAGCTAACATCTAGAGAGTACTAAATCAACCTTTTGAATCCTACGTGCCCACACACGTCCTTGTGTGTTTGAGGATTGGTCTGGAAGATCAAGGTGTGAGCTTTCAGTATCTAGATTGGAAGATCGTTGATTTATACAAAAATATTCGTGTATACTTGATAGGCTTCAAGATGTAATCTCTAATATATTTGTATGTGATTTAATATATCTATACATGTATGATCCTGGCTGGTATTAATAAACTTTTTGAAACCCAAATTTTTCTGTTGTGTATCTCTGATTTAAACTTTTGATACCAACACACACACACACACACACACACACACACACACACACACATATATATATTATTTATTATTGGACACAAGAGACAACATTATTGAAAATGATAGAATTATTGCTCTTGTGCTCTTTCTTTTCTTTTTTTCTCTTTTTCTTTTAATGAAGAACATAATAAAAAGGTTCTCTAATAGGATTCGTCTATAGAAAATATTATCCCTAAAATAGCATTGATTCATACCAAAATACCTTGTCTAAATAATTATAGGGTCCCTTGGAAAAATGACCTATTTTTTGAAGTTATTTTACACATTGGCATAGTTTTGATAATTTTTTGGAAAATGTCCTCTGACACTCCACATAGCTAGTTGAAATTTATCTGACAGCTGGTCGAAATTTTAGACAGTGACCATTTTGCAAAAAATTATCATAACTAGGTTAGAGTGCAAAATGAATTAAAAGAAAAAGAGTTCAAAAGTTATTTTCTCAAGTCTCACCTCTCATAGAAATGAATGAATTCTTAAACATGTCAAATTTCTAAGAAAATATGTGTTAACAACCATCTTACCACAATGTTTGGCATTTGCATTATATCACTCTAGAAAAACTCTTAGTAATAAAGATAACAAAAATTGACTAAAAAGTAATATTTTGTAAGAATAAATAAGAAATTTTTAAAAAATTGACCATGAAAATATTAATATGACAAAAATCAACATGAACATGCATGAATATACTCACCACCCCAACCAAAATCAGACAATTTCCTCATTGTTTAAAAATATATACATGAGAAGTATGAAATGAGAACACCTACAGAGTGAGCAAATGCAAAATGAAACGATATTGATTCTTATAAAAAGAAAAATACATGACAAGACAAACTAAAATTAAAGAGAAAAATAAAACAAAAATGAAAAATAATATTCTAATAAAGAAAGCAAGGAAAGACAAAACTTGATTAGTCTCGGCAAACTAGAAAAAAAAACGTCTCCTTAGGTTTGTTCACCAACTCAATATTTTTTACTATCCAGTATTAAAAATTAATTTTCTTTTATCCTGTGTCTCCTAAATAGAAGCATTTAGTTTTCAATATCGTGGAGGAAATAGTGTGATTGATTCTTTGAGAAAAGTTTGCAAATTTCGTCTGCAATAAGGTCTATCACATCAATATGATAACACTTGTTTTCATTCAAAGTTGTTAGAAGAATTTCAACATGAGAATATTTTTCACTCCAAATAGTAATGCATTCATCCTCATCAAATTTGTATGAAATAGGAATAGAGGTTGATGCCATGGTTTCCTCATCTGATTGGAATTGGCTGAAGTTACGTGAAATAACAATGTCGGTCAATTATGAAAGTCGAGTATGATTTTCTCTAAAGTCCTTTACAATGTGTTCATTAATATTTCCTTGATCCTCCATAAATGTGTATAATGTTTAATTTATTTGTCCAGACATTATGTTGAGGTTCATGGTAAGAGTTAGAAAAATTGTGGTCAAAATTCCAACCAGATGGTGTCAATTCCTAACCAATCAGTGCACAATTGTTGAACTTAGACTTCCTACTTAAAGCAACCGATTTTTTCCAGCTAAGATTATTGTTCTTGTAGTAAGAACAGAATTGAAGAGCTTCCTGCCCATCTCTATAAGACTTGAGTGATCTTAAGCTAAAAGGTTGACTCTTTCATAATCAATATATGGTTCATCATACTCTACCATTGTAACCTCGTGACTTTCTCGACCACACTTAGATTTTATGTTTTATTATTCTCTAGTCAAGAATTCTACTTAAGATTTGAGGTACTCTATTTTGCTACATTGGTGGGCACTTCAAAAATTGCTAGTACCCTAAGTAGAAATAGATTTTGGATTGTTTTGAAGAGAAGAAAGATATATTGGATAATAGTACTCAAAACGTTGATGATCTTCTTCATTCATTCTTTTTTAGGTTTAGGATAATAGTACTCGAGACTGCCTTCTACTTTCCTCTCGGGACTTAAGGTAAGAAAATTGCACCTGGGTTATGATCGAGGCTTGGACCTCTGCAAACAAATATGACTATGTGTATGATTATATGTGAGATTATGATTATATCTGTATTTGAGAATGTTTGGTTAGGCATGTTTGATTATGCTTCAACTGATTGCGTGTTATGCAATCTATTTATTTGTTTATGTTTGATCTGAATGTCTGACCTAAGGGACCTGAGGCTGACGATAAGCGTGCGGCATGCAGCCCAGCCTAAGCATGTCGAGGACAGCTATATAACCAGAGGACTCGGCCTAAGGGCGCTCGGCCTGAACGTTACTAAAGTAAACAGAAATGTCGTTGGCACTTAACTAACTGTATTGAATGCTCATATTAAATTATGTGTTGAGTTGAATGATCTAAATCTCCTGTTTATGTAATGTTGTTCATTTGTGTTTGTGATTTAAGTTTTCTTGTTGAGTCTTGGCTCACGGGTTCTATATTGTGCATTTGCAGCTACTCGACAGGGACTAGAGACAACTTAATTATTTTTCCCTTAGGCCGGCTTACCTTGTAATTATTTTGAAGTTGTATATGCCTTGTCAACACTTATTTTTGGGATCCCATGTACAAACTCTGACTTTTTAATAAAAAAACCTATTCCTATGATCAAAATATTTTAACCCTAATCTGTTAATTAACCTTAGTAACATGTTTGTATCCAAATTACTTGATGAGCAAGTCCATCACTATTTAAATTACACAGTATAATAGTCTTGGCTATCCAGAGCATTACAGTCACATAATGAGGTCACCAAACCAGAGGAAGTAGACCCAAGGATAGGTGAAGATCGATTCGAGCTCTAGGATTTAGAGAAGCTAGAAGAAATAATTCTCGATCCAAAGACACCTTCGAGAGTGGTAAAGTTTGGAAAGAACTAGGAGCTGAACGAAAGAAGTAATTGGTAGAGTTTTTGAGGAAAAACCTTCACATCTTCGCCTGGATACATGAAGATATGGTGGGAATCAGTCTGAGTTTGATTATGCACACCCTAAACCTGGACAAAAACAAGCATGCAAAGCAACAGACTCGAAGGCTTGTAAGGAAGGAGCGAGGAGAAGATTTAGAGAAAGAAGCGGCTCGCCTAGTGAAATGCAGATTCATTAGGGTGGCAAAGTATCTGACCTGGATTTCCAACCCTATTCTGGTTCCAAAACCAAATGAAAAATGGAGTACTTGAATTGACATCTTTGACCTCAACAAAGCCTGTCCAAAAGTCTATTTTCCACTACCGAGAATACATTAGCTAGTTGACGCAACAGCTGGTCGCGAGCTCATGTCCTTCATGGATGTATATTCTGATAGATAACTAGATCGCGATGAACCCTGCGGACCGAGGGAACACTAGCTTCATGAATAAATGCAATCTATACTGCTACAATGTAATGCCCCAAATTTCCTAATAAGGTTTAGGACCTTGATTAGGAGGTCGGGAGGGCCATAATTGATTTATTATGGTATTTAATGATTATATGCATGTTTATGTGAATTATATTATTATATGATGGTGAATGCATGCATGTGGGCTCATATTTTAATTGCAAGGGCATTTTGGTAATTTGGCCGTTGGGGGCGTGATTGTGTAATTTCATGCATATGGGTGAATTATAATTTTACCACATTATATGTGGATTGGTTCGAGCCATTCGGCATGAGACGATCATGGGAATGCAAGTTTTCGGTCTAGTCATAACGAGATTAAGTTCGAGGCTCGGGGTGAGTCTCGGGGTCATTTTGATGACTAGAACATTACCGGGAATAAAAGGATAATGGGTTATGATTTATTGATATTTGAGAATATTGGGAATAACGGGAATTGGAGAGTGTTAATTATAATTAACGAGATAGGTGGGAAAGGACGATTTTACCCTTGGGAGACTTTAGAAGCCTTTATTTGACCTAGGGGCAAAATGGTCTTTTCACCCCTAAGTTTTATATTAGCCTTTTGAGTTTTAGAAGGCTGTGGAATTGTTAAAAAACAGAGCATCAATAACCTTCTTCCTCTCCCTCACCCGTGTACCATTTTCCTTCTTTCTCTCTTTGGAATTTTGGAGCCAACTTGAGGTAACAAGCTAGGAGATCAAAGGTGGGAGCTTAGGAACTTGATTCAGCCATTGAAGGGGATTCAAAATCGAGTTTGAGGTAAGTTTCAGCCATGGAATCTCTGGTTTACTCTGTTTTATACTTTAATTTTTAGTTTGTGATTTCTTGGTGGTTAGTTGGAATTAATGGAAGTTTGATTGGTGTTTAACTTGGGTTTTGATGAGGGTTTGATATAGATGATGTTTAATGGTTGAATTGGATGTTAGGTTGAGGTTTGGGACTGGTTTGAAGGGTTGGTTTCGAGGAAAACGCAGGGGAGAAAAATCTGGTTCTTGCTGTTTTTGCTTAATGTGCCACGGCCTGGCTATGGTGAGCCGCGGCCTGAGTGTGCTTCTGGGAGAGCTTTTGCCTCTGTCTGAGGGTGAGCCGTGGCATGGCTATGGTGAGCCATGGCCCATCAGGGAAAATTTGGCCAAAAATAGGTTTTTGACTTGGGGATGTTGGCCTTAGGCCTTGGGGTCGATCCTACTACCCGGTTAAGTGTGGATTGATGTCCCGGAGGCTAGATATTGGTTTGGAAACCTTTGCTTTCATTTTCATTGATGGTATCCTATATTTTTGGTTATGACTAAGTGACCGTTAAAGGACCAAAGGACTGATCATTCTCTAAGGTCGTTTCTTTTATTAATTCTTGCTTAAACCCAAGGTAAGAAAACTGCACCCCATATGTGACATGCATTGCTATGATTGATGCATGTTGGATGTTGAATGTGAACATTGATAGCATAATGTATGCTTGGCAATTTTGCCCATTTGCGTATGGTTATTATTGAGGCATGCTGGATGATTAAGTATGATGCATGTGATCCACGAGAAACATGTGGTTAGGGCATGCCATGAATGATGAAGATGAGATTGGTCAGAGCTTGAGTCTCTGTGTTTGTGCTTGAGTCTCTGTGTTTGTGCATGATCATAATTATGCTAGCAACTATTTAGTAAGCATGCTGAATACCCTATTCTTGGATAATTGGCATATGATACACATTGATAGCATTGCTTACCTGTGCATGGTATTGACTAATTAGTCAGATTTGGCAAAGGTGCTAGTATCAACTGTGAAGCTGTGACTCATTAGTCAGGTTCGGCAGTGGTACTGGGCACTGTTCACGTTGCACTGACTCATTAGTCAGAACGGCCTTAGCGTGTATCACGCAAGCCAACAGAGATTAGATTTAATCGAATTTCTGCATTGAATGACTCAAAGAGCATTAATGCCAAACCGACCCCAAGGTTGATGAACATTATAAGTGCTTGAAGGCTAGAGGCTTACCCAACAGTTACCCTTCCATTCAAATTAGTGACTTGCTTGTCAGCCACTCAGTATGGTTTACCAGAACCTATTGAAGGCTAGAGGCTTACCCAACAGCCACCCTTCCATTTGAATTGGTGACTCGCTTGTCGATCACTTAGCGTGGTTTATCGGAACCTCAAGTGTTACGACACTCATCTGATTAGGATTGACTTGATAGTCCTCCAATTAGAAGGCCAGGATTTCTTATCCTGGATACCCCAGCATTTGTTTGAATTCATTTGCATGCTGAATAGAACTATGATTGCTAGGCATGCCAGATATGGTTTGATATCATGAAAAGACTGCTTATGAGCATATGAGTTTTCTTGCTGGGCTTCGGCTCACGAGTGCTTTGTGTGCAGGTAAAGGCAAAAGGAAGCTGGGCCATCCTTGAGTTGGAGAGCTTAGGTGATGATGTGTACATATGCAGCTGCTCGACCAATACTTGGGCGAGGTTTGAAAGTGGAACTAGGGCTGAACCCTGTTTTGCTGCTTAGAATGGCCTGCTGTAAACACTTTCTTGTAATAAACTCTGAAATTATTTTTTTGGGATCCCAATGTATACAGTAAATGTTCTAGTGAAACATTATATCTTAACCAAATTTTTTAACCCCTAAACCACTAATCATACTTAGTTACACGTTTATGGCCAAACGACTCGATTAGCGAGTTTAGCACTGTTTGCAATGTGCACTGTAGCGGTCCCTGGAGTTGGGGCGTTTACATACAAAGTCATGTCATTTGGACTAAAGACTGCTGGTGCCACGTATTAGAGGCTGGTCAACAAAATGCTCGTGGTCCAGATCGGGAATGACATGCCCGTCAAGTCAAAAACTTCTAGTAACCATGTGTCCAATCTGGAAAAGTGTTTTGGCGTACTAAGAAATTATTATATAAGTTTGAACCCCTAGAAATGTACCTTTGGGGTCTTGTCGAGGAAATTTCTAGGCTTCATAGTCAACTCAAGGGAGATCGAGGCAAACCCTGAAAAAATCAGATCGTTGTTAGAAATTCCATTACCCAAGTCGTAGAAAAAATTCCAAAGCCTAATTGTAAATGTTGCGGCCTTAAATCGGTTCATATCAAAGTCCATGGAAAAATTTCTTCACTTCTATAATCTGCTTAGGGGAAATGGACAGAAGAATGCGGACAAGAATTTCAAGATCTGAAAAAGCATCTTGCTGAACGCCCAGTTTTATCAAAACCAGTTGATGGGGAATGTCTATACCTATACCTTGCAATAACAGAGAACGTTATCAGCACTTTGTAAGTTCAAAAAGAAAATCGGGTGTAGAAGCCATTGTACTATATAAGTAAGTGGATTTTGGGAGCTGAATCATGATATCCTTTGATTGAGAAACTCGAGTGTTGCCTTATTTCAGCCTCGAGGAAACTCAGGTCGTATTTTCAGTCCCACACTATACACGTCTTAACTGATCAACCTTTAAGGAAGATCTTACAAAAGCCTGATGATTCGGGATGACTGTTGAAATGGGCTATTGAACTCAGTCAGTTCGAGATATTGTACAAGCCACGAACAACAAGAAAGGAACAGGCTCTTGCCGATTTGGTAGATGAATGTACTTAGTTCCAAGACGAACCTATGATGGAACTGATACAAGAATTGTGGAAACTCTTTGTTGACAAATCATCCAACAAAAACAGAACTGGAGCTAAAATAAACCTAATTGCACCTGAAGGACATCGTTTCCATATGAATCTCAGATTCTGTTTTCATGCTTCCAACAATGAAGATGGGAATGAGGCTTTGTTAGCTAGAGTTTGGATAGCAAGGGAGCTAAAACTGAAAGCAATTCAATGCTTCGGTGATTCTCAACTCATGGTTAATCAAGTGTTAGGGGAATATACGGCTCGAGGAATCAAAATGGTAGCTCATCAAGCTATGGTAAAAAGGCAAGTTGTTAGAATTTGAGTTCTATTCCATCGAGAAAGTCCCTCGCGAGCAGAACACCAACACTCACGCTCTAGCCTGACTTGCCACCACCAAAGAAGCGGACACATTGAGTGTATTCCTCAAGGAATTATAAGGAAAAATTCACGCATAGAAGAGAAGCTGAGAGAGGTCGGGATGATTTGTGAAAGATCGACCTGGATGACCATAATAGTAGAATGCCTCACGTCCAGAAAACTGCCTGAGGTATGTTATAGTCGAGGGGACGTATGGACGCACCAAAATTCTATACCAGGTCTCGAGGTATGTTATAGTCGAGGGGATTCTATACAGGCAAGGTCACTCCATGCCTCTTTTAAGATGTATTTCTGCTCGAGGAAGTGCAGACTATCCTTAATGAGATCCATGAAGTATTTTGCGGAGATCACGCAGGGGGAAAAGTTTAGCCTTAAAGGTTCTAAGGCAGGGTTACTTTTGGGCCACACTAAAAAAGACTCGACCTCATATGTCCTAAACTGTGAAAAGTTTCAACGTTTTGCCTCCATTTCCTGAGCAGTTCCCATGGAATTAACCATGATTTCCTTGCCTTGGCCATTTGCTATATAGAGGATCGATGTAATTGGCTTGTTGCCAACTGGAAAAGGAGGAGTTCACTACGTGATCGTCACAGTCAACTACTTTACAAAGTGGATTGTGGTCGAACCTTTGGCAAATATAACCTTGAAGAGAGTTCAGGACTTTGTAGTACAGAGCATAATATGTTTTTTTGGGCTCCCAAAGAAGATTGTGTTTGACAACAATTCTCAATTTGATAGCGATCTATTCACGAATATATGCGAGACTTATGACATAATTAAAAGTTTATCTTCTGTGGCATACCCACAGGTCAATGGGCAGGCCGAGGCCATAAATAAAACTCTAAAGGCAAGTCTAAAGAAATGATTAGAGGACAATAAGGGGCAATGGCCGAAACAACTCCCATAAGTGCTCTAGGCCTATAAGACCTCATGTCACGCCTTTACTGGGCATACTCCCTTATCTCTAACTTTTGGATGCGGAGATTTTCTCCCAGTCGAGGTTATGGGAACATCACACAAAAAGAGAACCTTTAACCAGGAACATAACCACAACTTACATAATGCATCCCTAGATGTAGTTGAAGAACGACGAGAAGAATCTCAGTTGCAGCTCGCACATTACCAACAAAGTGTGACGCATTATTTCAACTCGAAGGTCAAAGAGCAGAGGCTCGAGCTAGGAGATTTAGTGCTTCAAAGGGTATTCTTAGTCAACAAAGACCCTAAAGACGATGTACTCAGACCAAACTGGGAACGACCCTATTAGATCATGGAGATCTTATGGGAAGGAACTTTTAAACTAGATTGGTTAAATGGGGAGATGGTTCCATGAACTTAGAATGCCTTGCTTATCAAGAAGTATTACAAATGATAAGAAATCTTTGTTAGACTTTATTTATTTCATCTTTCGTAAGGCCTAAGTCTAAAAGCCATATTTTTGGTTGTTTGAATTTGTATAGTATAAGTTTGTTGTGTAATTTAAACACGGTGCCAGAATTTTTCAATTTATTCTTGTTATTTAGCACGAATTGATTATGTAAAAGTGATCTAGAATAATTTTTAAATTCTAATCGCTTAGGGGGCATATAACCTTTGATAGTCTATGAAATATTTGGCAAACAAGGTAAATTTTTGCAACTTATAATTTGGAAATTTGGAAAATATGCGGCTTTTTAAAGCTCGAGTTTTCAAAGAAATTTTGAATGCGAACTAAGTTAAGAAGACTTTGACCGAAAATAAAAATCCTAGAATTCAACTAGGTATAAAAATCTTTGAGCCAAACCAGGTCTGAGGCCTGAATCCTAACAAGTATGCTCAAATAGGCGGTCAAAACTCGTGCATATAACAAGGTCAACGACAAGAAATTAACTAGTCAAGCCATCAAGCACATGTCTCAACCTAAAAAGCACTCCCTACAACTATGCAAGTGTATAAAAGCTTCAACAGTTTATAAACGTTATAATAATCAATGGAAAGGGGGAGCAGAAAGATCGAACATAAAAAAACTAGCACATATAAGGAAAGTATGTATAGATTGAATAAGGATAATTAAACTCGAAGCAACGTCCTAAGGAAATTGTCTCGGCCTAAAAGGCCACCTTACAATTATTTTTAGTACCCCCAACAATAAAAAATAATAAATAAATAGATGTATGGAAGAGACCTCTCATCCATGAGCTCCAGAAGTTTGCTCCTGCGTTGACACCTCTTCCTCTCCTCCATCAGCCCCGACCCTAGAAGTCGTCTCCACTGTCTCCACGATCTCCTTCACCAACTGGTCCATAAACTTGGTGAGATAAAACCCCTTTATTTTGGCATCATGGAATGAGAAATCCCTATCCTGATTGTAATCCTAAAACCAATAGAACATTTTCTCCAAGGAGCTCTTTATCTGGGCCACGTGGTCCTTCACCTGAAGTTCAAGCTCCTCGATCCGGGTAACATCCTCCTTGGCCTTGGACAGGGACTTCTCCTTGACCTCCAAATTTTTTGTCTTAAGATCCTTGATCACCTTCAGAAGCTGTACGCGACCTTGAATCACCTCCAATGCTTACGCCTTAGAAATGTTTTCATTATTTTGGGAGGTTTCCATAGATGCATTGGCCTCTTCCACCTCAGTACAAATCTGAGCAATGCCACAGATCTGAGCCATGCAAGACTGCAACCAAAAATTAATGAGGGGTTAGTTCGTGAAAACATGGAACTAAAGAAATGTGGGGTTAGTTCATGAAAACTTGGAACTAAAGAAGAAGGACAAGGATAGGACTTATAGTCAGAGACATCCCCAGTGCGGAGTCGAGGATGGTAGCCAAGGGTTTCCCTTATATGGCCTGCAACTTTTTGGTACGGTTTTGGTTTCCATGCCCCATCATGTGGGTCGCCATCTCTTGGAGGAAACTGCGTGGGGGTTCTAGATGTTTCCCCACCTCAATGTGAAGGCCTGGGATCACAATAGTTGGGATTGCGGATTGGACGACCTACAGGATATTCATAGGATCATGAGGAGCTGAGGGAGGAGCCTCTTGGGTCGTAACCACGAACGACAGGGGCTTCTTCTGGCTGGAGCTGGTTCCTTTGGTTTTGGCTGGAGATCCAGCGGTAGCTCCAGTTCCAGAGCTCGAGTTGGGAGATCTAGTGCTTAGAATGGTTTTCTTGGTAAATAAAGATCCTAAAGATGGCGTCCTGGGTCCAAACTAGGAAGGATTGTTTCAAATCATTGAGATTATGCAAGAAGGTACTTTCAGATTAGCTCGATTATATGGAGAAGCAGTTTCTGCGAACTTGGATTGCTTTGCATTTGAAGAAGTATTATCAATGGTTGGGTTTATTTCATGTTCAATTTATGTTGTAAGGCTTATTTATAAAAGGAATTTTTTTATTTCCCTCATTTTAATAAAAATGATGGTTGTTGTGTAGTTTAAACATGGTATCAACTTTTTCTCAATTTTTGTATTATTACTATGTAAAAGGGACCTAGAATATTCATAAATTCTGATCACTTGGGGGCAGATGCCCTTGATAATAATTTGTTAAGTCTTTGAAAAAATCTGTAATTTAGAATTTGGAAATTTCATAGATTAAAGAAGCTTGAGTTTTTAGAACAATTTCAAATATTAACTATGTTAAACAAGAAATTTCAAAGAAAAAAAAACCCTGTACTAAACTAGGTACAAGACCTAAATACTAATAGGTACACTATTAAGCAATTAAATTCCTTGATATAACTGGGTCCACGACTTGAAGATCAATTGGTCATCTATAAAGCCTGAACTTCTAAAAACACATCGATCTAAAATAACTCTCTTTAACTATGCATGTGTATAAAATTTAAAAGTTTAAAACACAATAATAATAGGGAAATATACATAAAGATTAGAGGCAATAAAATTTAGAACGAGGATAAATAACCTCAAGCAAAGCCATCAAGGTAAATTGTCTCGGCCAAAAAGTCTTAATTAAAAGGGATGAAAGGCATCCAAAAAAAAATAGTTAAAAAAGTAGATAAAATGTTCTCAACATTGAGCTCCAGTAAATTGCTCGTGAGAAGAGACTTCATCCTCCCCGCCGTCTCCACCAGCTCCCAATGCTGTATCAAACGTTTTTTAGGGTTCCTTCACAAGGGAATCTTGAAATTTTTCTTAGTACCACTCCCACAACTCATCATCCAGAAAAGAAAATCACCTTCCTGGTTAAAGCACCATACCTTGTAGAACATCTCCTCGACAATTTTATTAATATAGGTTTCACGATCATCCACCTTTTCCTGGAGCTCATTGACTTTGAGTTGAAGCTCGCCATCCATTTCCTGGAGTTGATCCCAAACCTTGATTACCTCTAAGGCTTGCCCCGTAGCAATCCTCTCATTGGATCGGGACATCTCAAGGTCCGCTTCTAGCTGTTTGATCCTCTCATGAGCTTGTTCACGAACTAGTTGCCACTCCCATAAAAGTGGCATTTTCGATCTACATGCATTGATCACAGATATGTTCAAACTCCACGACAATTCACCTTGTGTCAGTAAGGATAACAAAGATCCTATCCCCTAATCGTGTCTGGTATAATTATTATTATCAATCAAAATAACGAAAGGGTTAGATCTTGGAAAAAAGACGGGATAAACCAAAAAAAGTGAGGAAACTTACGGTCAACATAATCCCTAGGGCAGACTCCATCATGACTTCAGGAGTTTCGCCCTCAATATTCTCCATCTCCCATAGGAAATGCTCCTTTATATGCCCAACTATGTGGCTAATCAAGGTCTGGATAGGACCCTGGAGATGGGTAGGAAAATTTCCCACCTCGACATGAGGAACTAGGATGGTGGCATAAGATCCAGGTGGAGCTCCAATGTGAGGAGCTCATGGATGAGCAGTTTAGGGAATCGGAGGTACGGCATCCTTATCCCTACCATGGTCTCGTTCTGAGCCCATGGGTGGGAGGAGGGTAGTTCCTTAGCCTTTGTTTGAACTCCCGTGGAAGCCCCGACCCCAAATGCGACCTTGTTCAAAAGTCTTTGTCTTTTGGCAGCTAAACCTGAACTACCCAGGGAAGCGGTCAGATCACCCATGTCATCTTTTGCAAAATAATCAAAAGAGGGTTATGAAAAGTCCAATTAAACTAAGAAAACGACAAGTAAAAGAAGAAAATCCTACCCTCCAAGTTAGAGGAGGAGACTACAATAATTCGTTTCGGATTTTGGACCGGGCTAGCTACATAAGGATTATCTACTTCTTGGACAACAAGCGGTGGAGGAGACTGTAACAAAACTATGTCAGGCACCATTTCTAACACAAGTTCTTTGTCTAAGCTCAGATCATAGTCTGGCTTCCTGGAGACGGAAAAAAGTTACAACGATTGAAAGGGAACCCAGGTTGGATGTTAGTACCATATTGCTCAAATGTGGAGCACCTAATATGTAAAATGTTGTCTACAACTATGCTCATCTTGGGGAGACTAGTGTCGTGATGGGGGACTAGGAGATCAACACATTTCTAGATGGTAATGTCCCTAGCTGGGCCCTCAGGGTATCTAGTCACAACCTTCCTTGGATCATGGCAAGCTAACATATAGCTGGCAGCAGCTCAGTTAATATCATTATCATTGCTACCTTGGCCAGAGGTGCGACAGCTGACCCCGACTCTGCCTGGTTTGGGTCACTATCTAGATGGCCTTGAGAAAGGCTTCTGCACATCAATGGCGTGACCTCATCTTCTTCTATGACCTCTTCTATCATGGCTAGGGTCCACTTCCTTGGAGGACCTTGAGATTGAACTGCCAAAGATTGGCCTTCCTTCATTATCCCCCGTGCCAAAATGTTGGAATCGGTTATTACTACTCACCAAACCTTTTCTTCGATAGAAGTAGAAGCGAGGATTGGGTATTGGTTATTACATATAGCAGAGCCTCAGACCTTTTGTAAATAGCTACAAAAACAAGTAACACAATTAGAATAAACAAATATTGTAAGGCAGACAGATATTTACAATATCTACAATAACAAAAACTCAAGCCAAATACACTTACGAGGTCGGTCAAAGTATCGATAATCGCCGGTCCTAAAGCCATTCGACATGAAAAACATGTCCTTAAAGTGTTTTGGACGGTTGGGGAGATCAATGAAGCTCACTATCTTTAGGATCTGGGTGAGGTAGTCAAATCCATCACCCCTTGTTATGTTGTCTAGGTTGGCTTAGACACAGAAAAAGAAAAAGACATCCTCTGGAGTGGGGTCCTCCCACTCATTTTTAAGAAACAAATATTTAAGCCCCACTAAGAGGCGATAATTGTTGGGGGGAGTTGGAATGGAGCTAACTTCATGAAGTTGAGGAAGTCTACGAAGTACGAGGTCAGTGGAAGGAAGGCACCCACCTTCAAATGCTCTTCACTCTAGGCCCAAAATTTGTCCTCCATGGGAGCACAGCTCCGGTCACCCTCCAGCGTTTAATAGGTGTAGAACTTCAAGTTCGTTTGGATTCCATGGCCCTTATTATATTACTTACATGGAGCATAGAGCTTAATCTAAATACTATTATTTCGACCTCATAGAAACTATTGGCCTTAACCTCAACATTCCTCTCCACCAATGGTTCAGAGTGGGGAATGAGGGTCTCCGCAACTTCCTGGCTCTGGGACAAAGAAACCACTACGTTCTTTTGTTTTTGCTGGTTCATTTTGAAGTTAATTAAGCTCGCCTGGGCATAGAGCAATGCTAATTGTTAGTGGCAACCTAAGGATATAGTTATGGATATAGGTCATCAAAGTCAAGAGAGTTAGTCCTGCTTAGAAACCAGGGGAGGGTCTCTGGAGAACTTGACCTAAGATTTAGAGGGAACATGTCTTACGAGATGAAATTCCTACGAACTGGAACATATTTAAAAATTTTATATGTGAATCAAAGCGTGCCCCTAATTCACGCACCCTAATCTAAGAAAGTACTATCACCTCAGAAATTACATGTTAGAAACTTAGTTTTGGGAAGCACTTTTTATGGAAAAGTGCCCAAGAAGCGTGACCTCTAAGATACCTAGTTTTGAGGTCAGAAACCCAGAATTTCGGCCTAAATTGTTCATCATTTAAACTTCAAAAACCTAGAAAATGCCTAGCAATTCGTCTATTTTTGTTACTCTCTCAACATATATGGAAAAATAAGCGTATACCACATGTTTTCCTTTCCAAAACAACAACATACATGCCTAACCTAATCCTTTGATAGAACTATTACGTTAAAAGAATTTTTTTTTTAAGAGTATCATAAGGGAAACACATAGCAAAAAAAATGTAGAAGTTCATGGTAAAGAAAGGAAAATACTTAAAGTTCTTATTGAAAGACGAAGTTTGAATGATTGAGAGAGTCAGAAAGCTGGAATGAGATGACTCGGGAAGAAATCACCTAAGTGTCTCGAGAACTTCATAGAAGAAAAGAGGAAACTTTTGGAATGAAAAAGTGGCAAGGATTAGTTCAGAGGCTATATATATAAGTCAAACCTGGGAAAGAATCAGAGCCATACGATCATGGTAATTCGAGATCTAAGGGCTAAAATTAAATAGTCAAAATGGTGGCAAAAATTTTACAAGATAAATTTCACTGTACTCGAAACTCAAACATAAGCCTATAGAAATTGAACATGTGTCCTATACTCAAGAGATTAGGTGGGCGAGGTCCCCATGATGGAAGTACAAAATCACCTAATGTGTGTCATATATCACAATGACATCATACACGAGTAGATGCTTGAGGGAAAATGTTGTACCTTAAAAACACGAGCCCAATCGTCTTGTTCGTAGTACAACTGGCTAGCAATTGATGGAAGTTCTTTGACCCTTAGAAAGATGTATAAATGGCCAAATCTATAACCCGAGTAAAGACTAGCTGAGATTGGGCATCGAGGAGGTCACCTAAGCGAGTTGATGAGATCACAAAGGGTGTCGTTCGACTTTCTTAGATCGTCGAATTTATAGTTCGAGCATCTCGATGATCAGGTCACTGAGGCTCTCGAATAACCTCCAGATTGAGAAAGGTATTAGCTCATTGCAGACCATTGGGGTACACAAATTTGAATTTCTACAAACACGGGGATTTTACGCAATGAATAATGTTTTGTAACTGTTGTAATGCTTGACATTTGGGAATTTACTCAAACAAGTACCTTATACACATCTCAAACGGCTATGCAATTCGTCCATTGAACCCCTATAAATTAAGGGGAAAATGATGGATTTGGGACCAAACTTTGTATGCAAAAACTCTACCAAAATTGTCTTAAATAGTTTTTCCAGAGACCAGGTAATAACACTGACTCGTAGACTAGGTGAATTTGAATCACCGAACCATGTAAAAATTCTTGATAAATCTTTACTTATGATTTACCAAAAAGCCTAATTCTTTATTTCGAACCTGTAAATCCACTATTGGTGAACAATCGCGTCAACGTGTACAATGGGAAGTCTAGACATATTAGTCTAAGATATGAATATGAGAGACAATCTCATATGTTAAGGCAAGAATGGATACAATTACAAAACCTCTTGTTTAAAGGTTAGTAAGTTCCACTTCAAAAGGGATAGGACTGATACTCCTAGAATAAAAGATTCACCATTGATGGCAACCCAACTCCAAACTTGTGAACATAAAGGGAAATAGTTCAATGGGTAAGAACAAGTCAATGATAAGTGAATGGTTTGAACACTAAAATTTTTTGTGAGTTCCATCCAAGATGGTTAGTGTTTGTTGCTATCGAATGAGGGTAAAGCCTATGTTTTTTTTATTGAAGTTCAGTTCAACAAGCACCTATAATGGTAGCAAAGATGATGTAAGAACTTCAACTATGTGAGCTTAGAGGTGGTGTCGCCTCTCATGGGAGTTGGAGTTTCTCCTCGAAAAGTTCATGAAGGGATGAGCACACAGACTTATGAGGGCTAAGCGAGAAAAATGGGGAAAAGAAAGATCTAGTGGAGGTGTGTGAGGTATCTATGATTTTATCATAAGGAATACTTGGTTCATGCTTTAAAGCAACCAATGATTTCGATAAGACTGTGGTGTTTTCACTAAATTTTGTTCAAGTCGAAAGGAACTTTACTTTAGACACTAATATTATTTTGAGCTATAGGTTGAGGTTAGTATTTTACCAAGTGGGGCAATGTTATGATTGGTTAAATACAAAGACAAAGTGTTGTTACACAAGTTAGGTGTAAAATACTTAATAATTTCACATAGTAAAGATGTGAAATTTGAGTTTTAATTGTAGGCACTTAAAAATTGTGTTCTTGGGTCCAAAGTAATTAAATGAGGTATCTAAGGATGTCAAGAAATATTAGGAGCGTTTGGAGGTGTTTAGGGTCAATTTTAGACATTTTGAGGGATACCAGAAACCATGGTGTTTCAAGGATGCCAGAAGGCGACGCGTCGCCTGATGTGTTCATATAGACACATATTTTAACTCCAAATGATGTGTTTTTGAGACTCTAATCCTATTGGTGAGAACTAATGAATGTGCCTACTCTATAAAAGGGTTTTCATAGAGTCTTGAAAGACTTGATCAATCTCTCAAATCTATTTCTAACCTCTCTCTCTCTCTCTCTAGGTTTCAAGAACTCAAGTTTTCCCCTGGAAACGAAAAAATAAATTGCTTATCTTTGTGAGTTTAAAGGCTTGTTCAGTCTCAATTCCCATTTCCTCATAGAAGGACCTCAAGCATTCATTAAGGGCTAGGAATGGAGAATTAGGATAGCGATACTTCTCATGTATAAGCCTTGATTGTGTTTTGTTGAAGAAGAAGAAATTCAAAGTGGTGTTCTAGCAAGGTTTTCAAGCTTCAAGAAGATCCAAGAAGTTGGTTCTACAAGCTAGGGTTTGCATCATCTAACTCAATCTTTTGTTGGCCTTTGTCAATGATAATTTTTTGTAGAGTCATAATTTTATGGTTGTGTAATATCACTCTCCCCCAACACTTGTAAGCTTTGGGATACATGATTCCTCCTACTAGGTAAGGCCCCTCCCAGTTAAGACCCAGGACCCCGGCAGACAAGTCTCGGGTATTGAAGAACCAATAGCAAAGAATAAGATCACCAACAGAGAACTTTCAGTCCTTAACCCATGAAGTAGTAAGCCATCTTTTGCTGGTAGGTTGCAACCCGTAGGTTAGCTTGTTTCAGTTTCTCTTCAACAAGAACTAGGGACTCTGCAAGTGCCTGATTTTTCTCTTTATCGTAGTTCAACCTTCTATGCAATGGGACATCTATTTTGTTAGGCAGCATAGCCTCATAGCCATAGACAAGCATGAAGGGTTTGTGTCCAGTGGATGTCCTGGTCGTGGTTCTGTAGGACCATAGTACCTCTAGGAGTTTATCTAGCCATGCCCTTTTTGCTTCCTCTGGGCGTTTTTTCAAAGTTTCCTTGAGGGTCTTGTTCACTGCCTCTACTTGTCCTTATGCTTGTAGGTGTACCACTGCTGAAAAGCTCTTCACAATTTCGTGGCGAACACAAAAATTTATGAAGCATTCGTTATCGAATTGGGTTCCATTATCATACACAATCTCATAGGGCATGATATTTTGTACGACAAAATTCAACACCTTTTTGGAAGTGATGGTCACCAATGGTTCAGCCTCGCACCATTTAATCAAGTAGTCAATGAAGACCACAACGTACTTCACTCCTCTACTGGCTGTAGGGAGTTGGCCTATCAGGTTGATCCCCCAAACTGCGAAAGGCCACAAACTTTGCATCTATTTCAGTTCATCTAGAGAGGCTCGTGGGATCTTGGAAAACCTTTGGCATTTGTCACACTTTCTCATGTACTCCATGGATTCCTCATTCATGGTGGGCCAAAAATAACCTTGTCGGAGTACTTTCTTGGATGGGCTTTGCCCCCCAGCGTGATTACAACAAAATCCCTCATGGATTACTTGCAATAAGGTCTAGTCCTCCTCCTTGGTAACACATTGGAGTAGTGGCATAGAATGACCCCTTTGGTATAGGCGACCGTCCAGTATGACATAGCGGGGTTCTTGGTAAAGCATCTTTCTAGCCAGGTTGCAATACGTTGGGAGAATACCTTCGCTTAGATATTTGATTATGGTAATCATCCATGTATGTTCTTTTTTTTTTTTTGATGAATAAGAATCAATGTATTACTCAACAGCCAAAAGGTTACAACTCAGCCAATTACAAACCAACCAAACCAATTACAAACCAACCAATCCAACCAAAAAGAAAACTAGCTCTTACTGAACTTAGTGACCCATTCCCTATCTATAGCTTTAGCCTTTTTAGGCATTACAAGAGAAATCCTAAACTGAATCTCTCTAACAACTCTTTGTACAGTATTATCTACATGCAATAATTTATTGCTCCAAAACACATCATTTCGAACTCTCCATAAGTGATAAACAAGAGCTGCAAGAACAGCATATATGATGCTCTTCTGAACAACACTCAACCTCTTAGCTTTATGGATCCAACGGATAAGATGCAACAGGTTTAAGGAGGCTGAATTCCAACCCAAACACTGCTTAAGCTTCTGCAAACAAATACTGCTATAGTGACAGTATGTTCTTTTCCAATAAACATCAATGTGCAGGGGTGATTTGCCTCATGGTCGCCACTCTTGGCGTCACCAATGTCGGGGTCACCATTTGAGTGGTTTCCATTTGGGTGCTTGCCGGTCGCCGAAGGATTGATGCTTGGTGCCACCAAAATTTCAATCAGGACGACGCTGAGGGTCTTTGAATCTCTTGTGCTCACAAATTTTTCCAATGCATCGGCATTGGAATTTTTATCTCTAGGAAGTTGCTCAATCTTGAAGTGATCGAATTGGGAAAGCATGTTTTTGGCTTTGAGTAGATAGGCTATCATGCGTATCCCACAAGCCTTGTACTTGCCACGTATCTGATTGACCACCAATTGGGAGTCGTTCCTGCTATTCAAGCACTTAGCTTTCAATTCCTTAGGCATGCGTAACTCCACTAATAATGGCGCGTATTCAACTTCATTGTTCGTCGCAGTAAATGTGAACCTTAATACGCAATGGATACAGTGACCTTCCAGGGTTATTAGGATTAGACGTGCCCCGACGTCGTGCTCATTTGAGGCAGCATCCACGCACACCTGCTAATAGTCCTCCCTTGGTCACTGGTCTTTATCTTGTGCCTTTGGTCGCTGATTGCACTTTATAATGAAGTCAACGAGTGCCTGTCCTTTTATCACCGTCATTGCCTGATAGGCAATCTCGAATTATCCTAGCTTAATGGCCCATTTCAACAAGCGACCTGAGGTGTTGGGTCCCTGCAAGACTTGTCTTAGGGGTTGATCTGTCATGACCTTGATTGGATGAGCTTGGATATATGGTCGTAGTTTTTGAGACGCCAACACCAAACAGGAAGCCAGATTTTCCCTCTAGGAATAACATGTCTCTGCATCTATTACTGTGAAAAATCCAATGCGCAAGTATATGCAATTGTTAACCAAGTTATATAATGAAACTAGAGTGTCAAACCCACAAGGACTGTTTACTAAGTACCGGAAATTAACTAATATTTCTAATTGGTCTAATGAAAAGCAACTTGCAAAAATTAATTAACTAACTAAAATGAAATTAACTTCAAGAAACTAGAAAAACTCAAAACAAGTTTAAAGAATAACTCATGGATTAAATATAGGGAAATTAATTTCATCAACTTTCCACTCTATGCTTCTCTAACACAAATTCCATAACTCCTTTCTCTATGGTGATAACGGATTTACAATTGCAAAGTATATTCTTATTAGGACATATAACTCTCTACTATATGTAAACTTCCTACATCTTTGTGGTAAATTAAACATATCACATGCATTAAGCATACAATCCCTAAGCTACATAAACCGTACAGGTACTCTCGTCCTATATCAAATTTGTGATTATTCAACTAAAGCATAATTAACCCTCACTTTTAAGATTTTAGGTTAAAATCGTATAAATCATGTAATTGGAGCCAATCAATCACAAGCATTAACACAAGAATTGAATAAATCAAAATATTGAAAGGGAATTAATAGAAATTGCATTTGATAATCATAATACATTAACACCATAATAGAAAAATTAGTTCACGATACACACAAAGAAACCTATAGAATTAAGTTTAAACATCACTATTGGAGAAATTAAGAAGAAGAAGTGCAATGAACAATGGCTGAATCTTGATTCTTCAATCTTTAGCCTCCACAAAGTGTAACTTTTGGTCTTCTCAGGTTGAAGAGTCCCTAAAGTCGAAATACATGATGTTTATATAGTGTCCCAGAATGTTCTACGCAAAATCCCACTTCTACTCTTGCAAAACTAACTTTCTTTACGCCCACTAAAAAAAGAGTGTCATGACTTAAGAAGTAAGCATCGTCGCTCTACTTCAAATGGGAAAATTTGGATCTCTCTACCATAACCAGGCACGGCAGCTCTTAAGAATGAGCGTCGTGGCTCAAAATAGCTTCTTTTAACGTCGCGACTCAAATTCCACTGCCGAAACTCTTATGCACCCAAGAAATTTTTCCCCTCTTCGTTTACCATGGTGCCACGACTCTTGAGGATGAGCCCCGTAGCTCAAAATCCAATTTTTCAAAACTCACTTTTCCAAGTTCTGAAACCTATTCAATCACCAACATTTCTCCATTAGAGATCTCTTAACTGCATTTTAATCAAGGTGGGCACTTTGCACTCAGAATTGCATGATTTCTCCACAATCTACTCCATTCCATTAGTTCACGCATAATCCTGAAATCATTAGCAAAAGCAAGTGTAATACTGCACAAAACATGACTTAAAAGACTTAAAGAATCCCTAAAACACGCTCTAAATCACTATGAAAACTAACCTAACATCTATCATTCGCTTACTAACTTAACAGTTACAGGCATAAAGTGTGCACCTTTTCCTCTTTTCGAACAAGTGTTGTGCTCAATGCATGGTCCAAGATTTCCAAATATAGGTACAAGCCTTTGCCATTGACTGGTTTGGATAGGACTGGCAGTTGCACCAAGTGTTATTTTATCGTCTGAAAAGGTTTCTCGCATTCGTCCGTCCACTCTAACTTCTTACTTCCTCTAAGGAGGATGAAGAATGGGATGCACTTAGCAATGGAATTCGAGATGAAACGGTTAAGGGTGGCGACTCTTATGGTTAGGCTTTGTACGTATTTCATCCGTTTGTGGGACTCCATATCAATGAGATCCTTGATCTTGTCTTGATTTTCTTCAATCTCTCCATAATCAACGATGGATACTTGTAAATTTTTGAAAGCGACTATGAATAAGCAACTTCGTGGGTTTAGCTTCATATTGTATCAGTGTAGGATGGAAAAATCTTCCCCTTAATCACCGACATGCCCCCAACCTTCTTAGACTTTACTAGCATGTTGTCAACGTAGACCTCAATATTTCTCCCGATCTGGTCCTTGAACATCTTATTGACCAATCACTTATAGGTGGCTCCTGGATTCTATTAGCCAAACAACATGACTTTACAATAATACAGTCCCATGTTTGTCATAAATGACGTATGCTCTTGGTCCAGGGGGTGCATCTATAGCATCTCAAAATTTTACTTAGCTATATAGTAGCAGTATCAGTAGCAGCAGGAGTAGCAGTAGGAGTAGTAGCAGTAGGAGTAGAAGTAGTAGCACTAGTAGAAGCAGCAGTAGCAGTAGCAGCAACAGCAGCAGCAGCAATAGCATCTCGAAATTTTACTTAACTAGATAGCAGCAGCAGCAGTAGTAGCAGTAACACTATCATTAGTAGAAGTAGTAGCAGCAGTAGTAGTAGTAGTAGTAGTAGTAGTAGTAGTAGTAGTAGTAGCAGCAGTACCACTAGCAGTAGCAGCAGCAGCAGCAGTAGTAGCAGCAACATCAGAAGAAGTAGTAGCATCTCATAATTTTACTTAACTAGATAGCAGCACCAGCACTAGCAGTAGTAGCATCTCGGAATTTTACTTAGCTAGATAGCAGCATCAACAGCAGGAGTAGTAGTAGTAGTAGTAGTAGAAGTAGTAGCAGTAGCAGTAGCAGTAGCCGTAGCAGTATTAGTAGTAGAAGTAGCAGCAGAAGCATCAGCATCAGTAGTAGTAGTAGTAGTAGTAGTAGTAGTAGTAGTAGTAGTAGTAGTAGTAGTAGTAGTAGTAGTAGTAGTAGTAGTAGTAGTAGTAGAAGTAGCAGTAGCAGTAGTAGTAGCAGCAGCAGTAGTAGTAGTAGTAGTAGTAGTAGGAATAGCAGTAGCAGTAGGAGTAGCAGTAGCAGTAGTAGCAGTAGTAGCAGAAGCAGTAGCATCTCAGAATTTTACTTAGCTAGATAGCAGTAGCAGCAACAGCAGCAGCAGTAGTAGTATTAGTAGTAGTAGTAGTAGCAGTAGCAGTAGCAGTAGCATGAGTAGTATCAGCAGGAGTAGTATCAGTAGCACTAGTAGTAGCAGCAGTAGTAGCAGTAGCAGTAGCATCTCAAAATTTTACTTTGCTAGATAGCAGCAGAAGAAGTAGCAGTTATAGTAGCAGCATGAGTAGCAGAAGGAGTAATAGCAGTAGGAGTAGTAGCAGTAGCACTAGTTGTAGCAGCAGTTGCGGCGGAGGCTGAGGCTGAGTTTGAGCCTGTTGGCGTTGTTGCTGCAAAAGTTCCTCGACTTGCTGTCGCAGTCTGGCGATCTCTGCAGTGTTGTCAGCTGGTGGTGCCGGCGCATTGCGGCGGGCAGTAGCACGCACTCCCCTTCTGCGAACGGGGTCGGAAGCGTTTCCGTTAGTGCGTGCAGATTTTCGGAGCGACATCGTAGCAGAGTTCTAACAGTTGAAAGAAACATGTTAGAACTTTACCTAATAGGCTCTAAGGCAAAAACTTATTCTAAAACAAACATATCTTGGACCTATTTATTATGACTTCTTTATGAAAAGTTATATAAGTCTTTATTTATTATTTAGAGTGGGTTTCTATACTTAGAAAAACAAGTCATCTTTATTTTCTAAGTCTGTTTCTAATTATCATATATGACTTAATTCTCAGGCTCGAAACTTATCTTTGTTCCAAAGTTAACCATATTGAGGGAGGGCTGGGATCAGTAAAATCGTTCCCACTACTATGGCCCCCTAACTCTCAATAAGTAAACTTGGTTCATTGATTTGTATCCACCCTCACCGAACTTAGTCATTATTCATTTTATTTATTACTTATTATGATTGCGAAAATAAAAATCAAACTCATACATGATAATAAAATAGCATGTTATTCATTTGGAAAAATAATTTTCACTTATTACAATCACAAAATAAAGAAAGAAATAAAGCAAACAATGAAAACTACTATTCTAAAAATCGGGATTTTCTACATCCGATCCTTCATCTAGCATATGATCATCTATCTCCTCATAATCATCATTGTCATGTGCATCAAAATGTCCTCTAGGAAGGTTTGTGAGAATCATATGTTTTTGCTCATTTGTGAATTGAAACTCGAATTTTGCAGTGAACCTAACTAAGAGGAAATAATAACGCATTGCTAATGGCAGTTCATCCTCATCATTCATTGTTTCCCATATTTCTTCTAAGGCTGCTATTACAGGATGGAAATCTTTAAATAGCCTAATTATTAATACATATTATTCCGTTGATCTTAACATTATTTGCTTAGACTCTTGAAGGTGACCTATCTCTTGGTGGAACAAAAGCAGTCTTCGTGTGATTCTCTCTAGTGCTCCTACAGTGTTTCTTGGCTCCCTTATTCATTTTAAGGCCTTAATGGTTCAGATATCTTGGTAGGTTAAAGCTCCGTTCATACTTAACTGAAAACATAAAGACTAAAGTTGTTAGCTATACATATAAGCAAAATAACCATAACTTAAATACTTACTTGGCGGTTAGATTCAGAGCTTTTGAGTGTGTGTATCGAGGAGAACTTCATGCGAAGGAACCGTTGCTCTGATACCAACTGTAATGACCCACCTACTCTAGACTTTTGGACCATTAACGAAACTATACATACAAATCCTTAATAAAACTTACATTTGCGAAAATACCATAACTTTATTAGAAACTTGTAGAAATAAGAGTTACATTCATAAAATATCAAGTAGGATATGGGATCCCATTGTCTTAAAAACAAAACATAATTTAAAATAAAAGGAGTTACATAGCAAGTGCGGAAAAATACATGTAAAACCATAAAACAAGACTACATCCTCGAAAATCGAACTCTCGACTCCTTGACTCCATTCACCACCGATACACATTCCCCAAGCATCCACGAATCTTACCGCCACTATAGCTATTTTCCTGCACATATAAACAAAAAGGAATGAGCCTAATGCCTAGCAAGGAAAATCTACCACATAGTTCATATACATAAATTTCATAAGAAACATAAAAACATAACATTACACTTATTTCATATACATACTATAATGGCCATTATTACTTGGGGTCCCATAGACTAAACAAGTCATATGCCCATGAGATTAGTGGGGTCCTACTAGCTAAGCAGGTCATATGCCCATAATCTATTTAGGGTCTTGTTAGCCATATGGGTCATATGCCCAAGCCTACAAACATACATATCATAACACTTATCATAACATAAGAAACATAAGATAACATATAAAACATATAACATATGAATTTCTATCCTATTTTCCTTACCAAAATTACCGGGATAAGAGGACAGAGTTGGGACTTGGAACACTCCTAAGAATCATTTGAAAAAGAGTGAGTATAGAGAAGAATAGAAATGAAAGGAATGGAAGGAATGAAATGACTAAACCATTGAGAAACATACTTACAAAAAACTTATGTGCAAGTTCTTAGATTTCCTAACCAAAATAAGAATAAGGTTAGAAGACTGAGTAGAAGACTATGAGAAAGAAAATAACATAATACCAATGAACTAGAGTGTGGAAATACCTTGAAGACTTGTAAGACCAATCTAAACCTCAACCGAAATACTATGAAACCTTACTTCCCCAAGTGTTTGATAAGCTTATGATGATCAAGCTTATGATTTCCCCACCCAAGTGTTTAACTCTCACACTCTCCTAGCAACTTGCAGCCTTTGAACTTAGAGTAAAAGGTGAATAATGGCTGGGTACTTGGTCCTATTTATAGAGTTTAGGAATGAAAGGATCTTAATTTTACTTGAATAAAAATAATGGCTTTTTAGGTGAAAATAATTTGAATAATCGTTCAGCAGAGGCTGAAGACTCGTTCAAAAAGTTGCTGGACTTATCAAGAGGTTGAATGGCTGAATGGAAAAATAATTCAAAAACTTTCAAAATAAGCTGAGAGGGGCGATATATCGCCTGGGCCAGTATGCCCGAGACAGTCGTGCATCGTTTCGTGTTTTCCGTATCTACGTGCTGCGATATATCGCCCCCTATAGCTGCGATATATCGGCACACGCTGATTATTTAAATACGAAATTACACATTTTTAGCTAAGTTTGAATGGAGTAAACAGCCTTGACTAAGCCCTTAAACGTATTCAAAGCTCCTGACTGACCTTAGAGCATTCAAACTTTACCCTTATTAAATTTAATCCTCAAAATACTTAATCCTTAATCACCCATTCATAACATGTGCTTAAAATCCTATTGGTCCTTATCTAAACCTCATAGTATAATAAATATTATCCTTAATCTCAGTCATATTAATCAAACCTTAGGTTAAAATTAATATTCTTAAACTATAGGCTAAACTTAGAAAATCTACAAGTACTACTATGAGTGTCCAAATAATTCCCAGTCTGAACCAAAAATCCACAGTCATAAAGATAACACTATAAATACTATAATACTACTATCTAACTAGCTAAGTAAAGTTCTTGGACTCTACAGTTGTAACAGCAGTAGTAGTAGTAGTAGCAGCAACAGCAGTAGTGTCTCGAAATTTTACTTAGATAGATAGCAGCAGTAGCAGTAGTAGTAGTAGTAGCAGTAGTAGTAGCAGTGGCAGTAGGAGTAGTAGCAGCAGTAGTAGCAGTAGCAGTAGCATCTCAGAATTTTATTTAGCTAGATAGCAGCAGCACCAATAGTAGTAGGAGCAGCAGCAGTAGTAGCAGTAGCAGTATTAGTAGGAGAAGTGGCAGCAGTAGTAGTAGTAGTAGTCATAGTAGTAGTATCAATAGGAGTAGGAGTAGCATTAGTATTAGCAGTAGCAGTAGCAGTAGCAGTAGTAGTAGCGGTAGTAGCAGTAGCGGTAGTAGCAGTAGTAGCAGTAGCAGTAGCAGCTGGAGTACCAATAGGAGTAGTAGCAGTAGGAGTAGTAGCAGTAGCACTTGTAGTAGCAGCAGAAGTAGTAGTAGCAATTGCAACCACAGCAGAAGTAGCATCTTGGAATTTCTTTAGCTAGATAGCAACAGCAGTAGTAGTAGTAGTAATAGTAGTAGCAGTAGCAGTAGCAGTAGCAGTAGCAGTAGTAGTAGCAGCAGCAGCAGCAGCAGCAGCAGCAGCAGTAGTAGTAGTAGTAGTAGTAGTAGTAGTAGTAGCAGGAGTAGTAGAAGCAGTAGCAGTAGCAGTAGTAGTAGCAGCAGGAGTAGCAGTAAGAGTAGTAGTAGTAGTAGGAGTAGCAGTAGCAATGGTAGTAGTAGTTGCAGTAGTAGTAGATGTAGTAGTAGTAGTAGTAACAGTAACAGCAGCAGCAATAGTATCAACTCAGAATTTTACTTAACTAGATAACAGCAGTAGTAGTGTAGTAGAAGTAGTAGCAGTAGCATCAATTGTAGTTGCAGTAGGAGTAGTAGCAGCAGCACTAGTAGCAACAGCAGTAGCATCTGGAATTTTACATTGCTTATAGCAGCAGCAGTAGTAGTAGTAGAAGTGGCAGTAGCAGTAGCAGTGGTAGTAGCAGTAGCAGTAGTAGCAGCAGTAGCAGTAGCAGTATTAGTGGTAAAAGTAATAGTAGTGTTAGTAGTAGTAGTAGTAGTAGTAGTAGTAGTAGTAGCAGTAGCAGCAGCTGTAGTAGGAGTAGCAGCAGTAGTAGTAGTTGTAGCAGTAGCAGCAGTAGCAGCAGCAGCAGTAGTAGCTGTAGCGCTAGTAGCAGCAGCAGTAGTAGTTGTAGCAATAGCATCTCGGGATTTTTCATAGCTAGATAGCAGCAGCAGCAGTAGTAGTAGTAGTAGAAGTATCTGTAGCAATATTAGTAGCAGTAGCAGTAGTAGCAGCAGTAGCAGTAGCAGTATTAGTAGTAGAAGTAGCAGCAGCAGCAGCAGTAGTAGTAGTAGTAGTAGCAGCAGTAGTAGTAGAAGTAGCAGCAACAACAGCAGTAGTAATGTACGCCCTAGATTCTCCACGGGCTATTAGCAGGCTTAAGAATGGCATAATTGTGTATCAGACACGAGGATGATGTGTATCGCGGAGCTGCTGCTCCCAGGTCCCACCTCTTTAGCTCGAGGTAACCACAGGTTCACTGGAGTTGCTAAGGAGTTGGGTCAGGAGTACGGACACCGCGGACTTAGAAGACGTCTAGTGCGAGGTACGGGCTTGAGTTGGCGTCTATGACCCCTTGTAAAGTCAACCACGCAATTTAAACGTGTATATATCAGACATCACGTGTCTGATATGTCCTTGAATTCTCGGATACGCACCCTAAACGTGCGTGTTCAGGCGCCTACGGCTGGGTTGGGCCGTGTGGCCCATTATCCCCCTTACCTATTGATTAGACCTTACTTCATTTGTCAGGTTTTAGGAATTAATCATGAATGTTACAGAGATGACATGATGGGTAAGAAGGTCACGAGATGACCTCCTTTTCCATCCCCCAGGTGCCCTCTCCTATAAATATGGAGAGCCTGGGAGTTGCAAAGGTATGGATTCTATTATGTAAAGGAATACTCTGTATATAATACCAAAGACTACCAATAATATTGGTTGGTGGAGTAGAAGGATTTTAACCTTTGAACCACCTAAAAAAAGTGTTTGCATTACCATTTTATTTTAAGATCACTCATCTGTTTCGGTTCAATACTTAGCTCTAACTCCACTCTCTTATTTTCTTAATTACTTGTTGGCGAAGAACTGCGTTAACAGTTTGGTGCTTTCGTTGAGAGCCTGTCAGATTGGTGCTATCCCATATTCCCAACGATGGTGGTCAGTCGCTCGAGACACGGTAACAAGGCGAACCAAGGTGATGGGCAGGAGGCTCATCATACCGCCATTTCGGATGACCAAAACCCTGAGGTTCAACAGCGGCCGGGCAAGCAGCTAATAGGCCAAGATGATACTGGAAGTTCGGCTCCCCGACCGCCTAATTCGTACCCAGATTTTTACACGGCGGTGGAAATGGAGAATGCTCAGCTGAGGAGTGAGCTGGCAAAAGCTAACCAGCAGATTAAGGAGGTGTTGGCCCGACTACCCCTCTTACAACCGACGTTAACGTCGGAAAGAGGCAAGGCGAGACTCATAAGTCCCGACGGGGTAATCGGTCAAGGCCTAGCCGGTCAGCCAGACCCCCGACATCCAACTATACTCCCTCATCGCACCGCCGAGAGGCAACCTTCGAAGAACTACCTAGGGCTGAGCAGCAGTATAGTCGATCGGTCCGAACTTCAACTCCCAGCTCACTACCACCCTCGAGTGCACCCATGAAGGCTCGAGAGAATTCTAGAAGGAGATCTGGGGGAGGCTCACAGCGACAGCCCGTCCTGACCAGCCGTCCTGCGCCCCGCTCAGATCGCCAAGCGCAATACCCGCAGGTTGGTAGATCCGAGAGGCCCCTACCTAACCTCATCCGCCCTGATGGGACCCGGATTACATCCCCAGTCAGGCATCCTCCTTCACCGATAAGGTATCCGTCTCCTCCTCGACCTGTCCGAGATGTTCCAGCTTATGGGAGTAGTAGGAGAAACCCACCATCCGCAGGACCTTCCCATCGTGGCAGGACGCCCAGGAAAATCCTGGATCTTCATCCCCAGAGGCGGGCAACAAGCTTCTCAGACGGGAGCTATTGGACCGGAAGCCGCCGCAGTGACCTTTCTGGCGGAGACCTGCGCCAACGCCTAAGCTCAGCGCAAAGTCCTCAAGCCACCCCGAGAGGCGATCTCCGAGATCGTCTTACCTCTCAAAGGGGAGGCCTATCAGGAAATGGCGGCTGTGCTCGCCCAAGGGAAGACCTGTCCGAGGTCCGCGACAGTGGGAATGTCCCATATAACCTATCACAAGATAGGAGGGACGATAACGCGCCAAACGCATACAACGGATCCGGAGCTGTTGAACAGCCCCGGAATAACCAAAGAAATCAGGACAAAACCCTTGAGCGCCTAGCTCAGATGGAGGAGCTAATGAGGAAGCTCCTGTCAGAGAAAGAAAAAGACGAATATGATTCAGGGGACGAACTTGAGCTCTTCGCCCCCAGCATAGTAGCTACGGCATATCCACCCGGTTTTCGTATGCCGTAGTTGTCCAAGTTCAACAAAGACAGAGATCCATCAGACCATCTGGGCATGTTCAATACCTTGATGACGGCCCACAAAATTGGTACTGAGTTAAGATGTTTGATATTTCCATCCACATTGACTGGGTCGGCCAGGCAGTGGTTCAAGCAGAGTAAAAAACAATCAATAAGCTCGTGGAAAACTTTCTCTACTGACCTCAAAAGAGCATTCCGAGCTTCCCAGGCTGCCCGTGTCAAAGCCGATTCCCTGGCGAACGTAAGGCAACAACCCGACGAGCCTCTGAAGGCTTAACTGAGCAGATTTGCAAACATAGCTGCTCGGGCCAGAGACGCGGATGACAGCTCCAAGCTCATGGCTTTGAGGACTGGAATCCTCGTCGGAGGGGGGCTCTAGAATGAGATACAAAGAAAGGGAGTCAGCTTCATAAACGAATTGCTGAATAGGGCCCAGGGGTGGATCAACTTGGAGGAAGCCCAAGCCCAAGCCTCAGCTGCGGGAGTTCGTCCCCGAGAGGCATTTGTCGAAGCAGCAGCGATTGGAAAGGCAACCAATCATTTTTACCGAAGAAGATGCCAGCCATGTTTAGTTCCCTCATAACGACCCTCTGGTCGTAACAGTGCAGCTCGCCAATCGGACGGTTAGGAGAGTGCTGGTCGATGATGGGAGCTTGGTAAACCTTTTATTCTGATCCACATTGGAGAAGATGGGATTGTCTATCGCCGAGCTGAAAGCAACCTCCATGATGCTTTACGATTTTTCTGGAGAAGGATCGGCGGCTATAGGGACGATTGAGCTGATGATCACCTTAGGAGAGGGACCTCGGATTGTCTCGAAACTCCTTGAATTTGTGGTCATCGACTATTCCGCTGCATACAATGCCATTTTGGGTCGACCTACACTTATAGCTTTTGAAGCCATCACCTCCGTTTGCCACCTCGCGCTGAAATTCCCTTCTTCCACAGGGATATGCACGGTCCGTGGCGATCAGCTTGCAGCCAGGGAATGCTACAGCATTTCCATGAAGGGAAAATTGAAATACGGGCAGTTAACAATGGCCATCCAAGGTGGAGAAGAGGAATCTCAGGAACCTTTGCCTAATCCTGAGATTGAAAAATCTCAGAGCGCCGAAGGGGAAATTATCGTCCTAGGTGAGGATATTGACCCTCGAATAGGCAAGGATAAGTCTGAGCTCCAAGCTATTGAAGAGCTCAAGGACGTAAATATCGATCCACAAAATCCCTCACGGATGGTTAAGCTCGGGAAAAACCTCTATGGCAAGAGGAAGCCGGAGCTGATCAAATTTCTGCAAGAGAACCTGGATGTGTTCGCATGGTCACATGAGGACATGGTGGGAATTAGTCCAAATGTCATCATGCACACCCTTCATTTGGATAAGAGCGTTCCTGCAAAGTCCTAGAAACAGAGGCGCCTGGGAACAACTCGGGCTGAAGCCCTAGAAGAAGAAGTAGCCCGGCTCAAGAAATGCGGCTTTATCCATGAAGCCAAGTTCCCGCTCTGGGTCGCCAATCCCGTGTTGGTCCCGAAGCCCAATGGGAAATGGCGGACCTGCATCGACTTTTCCGATCTGAACAAAGCCTGCCCCAAGGACTGTTTTCCCTAACTGAGGATCGACCAATTGGTAGACGCCACGGCAAGGCACAAGCTCATGTCCTTTATGGACGCGTACTCAGGCTATAATCAGATCGCCATGAATCCAACTGACCAGGAGCACACTAGCTTCATGACCCCAACTAACATCTATTGCTACAAGGTCATGCCGTTTGGACTGAAGAACGTCGGTGCTACATACCAGAGATTGGTGAACAGGATGTTTGCCAACCAGATCGGGAAAAACATGGAAGTGTACGTTGACGACATGCTGGTCAAGTTGAAGATTGCCAGTAACCATGTTTCCGACCTGGATGAATGCTTCAAGATACTAAGAGAATACGGCATGAGGCTTAACCCGCAGAAATGCACTTTCGGGGTCGCATCTGGAAAATTCCTAGGTTTCATTGTCAACACTAGAGGAATCGAGGCAAACCCCAATAAGATCAGGTCATTGCTCGAGCTCCCCTCATCTAGGTCGCGAAAGGACGTCCAAGGCCTGACAGGAAGGGTGACATCCCTAAATCGATTTATTTCCAAATCCACCGACAAGTGCCTGCCATTCTACAACCTGCTCCGGGGGAATAAGAAGTTCGAGTGGATGGAAGAGTGCGAGCGCGCGTTCCTCGACCTGAAAGCACATTTGGCCGAGCCACCCGTATTATCCAAGCCAATAGCTGTAATAGAAGATGTGGCTAGTGCCGTATTGGTCCGAGAAGAAGACCGGGTTCAAAAACTAGTCTATTACATCATCAAGAGACTTCTCGGAGCTGAGTCCCAATACCCGTTGATGGAGAAGATGGCATTCTGCCTTATCACGGCCTCCCGAAAGCTTAGGCCGTATTTCCAATCCCACTCAATACACGTCATGACCGATCAACCCTTAAGGCATGTTTTGCAGAAACGTGAAGCATCGGGACGTCTGTTGAGGTGGGCTATCAAGCTCAGCCAGTTCGCGATTTTGTACACTCCGCAAACTGCAATAAAAAGCCAGGCCCTAGCTGATTTTGTGGCAGAATGCACGGGATTCCAAAGGGACCTTGTGGAAGATTCACCCCAGGTCACCTCGGCCCAGCCGTCATGGAAGATCTTCTTGGATGGCTCATCCAATGAGAACGGCTCCGGGACTGGAATCATTTTGATATCCCCATAGGGGCATAGATTCCACTCGTTGCTAAGGTTCGGATTCAAGGCATCCAACAACAAGGCCGAATACGAAACTTTGCTGGCTAGGCTAAGGGTGGCCCAGGAGCTGAAGGCCAGCTCCGTTCAGTGATATAGCGATTCCCAGCTCGTGGTAAACCAGGTTCTAGGTGAATATCAAACACGGGGAACCAAGATGGTGCTTACTTGGCCAAGGTAAAAGTTGAGTTGTTCGCATTCGAATGGGGCTCGATCGAGTAGGTACCTCGAGAGCAGAATGCTAACGCAGACACCCTCACCAAGCTCGCTACCTCTGGGGAGACGGAGGCTTTGGGGTTAGTACCAGTAGAGTTCTTGGAGAAACCAAGTATAGAAGAGGTCGGAGCAGAGGTCGAGATGATCGACGCCAGACCGACTTGGATGATCTTAAGGCAAGGATATTACTGGCCCACTCTGTCGAAGGATTCGATCTCGTACGTCAAGAAATGTGACAAATGCCAGCGATTCACCACAATTGCCCGAGCTCCCTCGGTCGAACTGAAGATGATCTTCGTCCCCATGGCCATTCGCGGTCTGGGGAATCGACTTAGTTGGCACCCTCCCCACTGGGAAGGGAGGGGTCCGTTAGGCGGTGGTGGCTATCGACTACTTCACCAAGTGGGCTGAGGCTGAGCCTTTGGCAACAATCACTTCCAAGAGAGTCATCGACTTCGTGGTCAAAAGCATTATCTGGAGGTTCGGGCTGCCAAAGAAAATCGTATCCGATTCTCCACGGGCTATTAGCAGTATCCTAGATTCTCCACGGGCTGTTAGCAGGCTTAAGAATGCCATAATTGTGTATCAGCCACGAGGATGATGTGTATCCCAGAGCTGCTTCTCCCAGGTCCCACCTCTTTAGCTCGAGGTAACCACAGGTTCATTGGAGTTGCTAAGGAGTTGGGTCAGGAGTATGGACACCGCGGACTAAGAAGACGTCCAACGCGAGGTACGGGCTTGAGTTGGCATCTGTGACCCCTTGTAAAGTCAACCACGCAATGTAAACGTGTATATATCAGACATCACATGTCTGATATGTCCCTGAATTCTCGGATACGCAGCCTAAACGTGCGTGTTCAGGCGCCCACGGCTGGGTTGGGTCGTGCGGCCCATTATCCCCCTCACCTATTGATTAGACCTCACTTCATTTGTCAAGTTTTAGGAATTAATCATGAATGTCACAGAGATGACATGATGGGTAAGAAGGTCACGGGATGACCCCCTTTGC
Source organism: Humulus lupulus (assembly GCF_963169125.1). NCBI lineage: Eukaryota > Viridiplantae > Streptophyta > Magnoliopsida > Rosales > Cannabaceae > Humulus > Humulus lupulus. The sequence goes on along the minus strand of NC_084801.1, from coordinate 15,317,088 downwards.
CATCCCCTAGGTGCCCTCTCCTATAAATATGGAGAGCCTGGGAGTTGCAAAGGGTTGGATTCTATTATGTAAAGGAATACTCTGTAAAGAACACCAAAGACTACCAATAATATTGGCCGGTGGAGTAGAAGCATTTTATCCTTTGAACCACCTAAAAAAAGTGTTGGCATTACCAATTTATTTTAAGATCACTCATCTGTTTCGGTTCAATACTTAGCCCTAATCCCACTCTTATTTTTTTAATTACCTGTTGGCGAATAACCTCGTCAACAAGTAGAATCTCGAAATTTTACTTAGCTAGATAGCAGCATCAGCAGCAGCAGCAGCAGTAGTAGCAGTAGCAGAAGAAGTAGCAGTAGCAGTAGTCGTAGCAGTATTAGTAGTAAAAGTTGCAGTAGCAGCAGCAGCAGCAGTAGTAGTAGTAGCATTAGTAGTAGCAATAGGAGTAGTAGCAGTAGCACTAGTAGTAACAGCAGTACTAGCAGTAGCAGTAGCATCTCAGAATTTTACTTGGCTAGATAGCAGAAGCAATAGCAGCAGTAGTAGTAGTAGTAGCATTAGTAGTAGCAATAGGAGTAGTAGCAGTAGCACTAGTAGTAGCAGTAGTACTAGCAGTAGCAGTAGCATCTCAGAATTTTACTTGGCTAGATAGCAGAAGCAGCAGCAGTATTAGTAGTACAAGTAGCAGCAGCAACAGTAGTATTAGTAGTAGTAGTAGCAGCAGCAACAGCAGTAGCATCTCAAAATTGTACTTAGCTAGATAGCAGTAGTAGTAGTAGTAGTTGTAGTAGCAGTAGCAGTAGCAGTAGTAGCAACAGTAGTAGCAGTAGCAGTAGCATCTCAGAATTTTACTTAGCAAGATAGCAGCTGCAGCATTAGTAGTACCAGCAACAGCAACAGTAGTAGCAGTAGCAATATTAGTAGGAGAAGTGGTAGTAGGAGTAGTAGGAGTAGTATTAGTAGTAGTAGTAGTAGTAGTAGTAGTAGTAGTAGTAGTAGCAATAGGAGTAGCAGTAGCAGTAGCTGCTGGAGTAGCAATAGGAGTAGTAGCAGTAGGAGTAGTAGCTGTAGCACTAGTAGTGGCAGTAGAAGTAGTAGTAGAAGTAGCAGCAACAACAGAAGTAGCATCTTGGAATTTCTTTAGCTAGATAGCAACAGCAGTAGTAGTAGTAGTAATAGTACTAGCAGTAGTAGTAGAAGTAGTAGTAGCAGTAGTCGTAGCAGTATTAGTAGTAAAAGTTGCAGTAGCAGCAGCAGTAGTAGCAGTAGTAGTAGTAGTAGTAGAAATATCAAAAGTAGCAGTAGCTTTAGTAGTTGCAGTAGGAGTAGTAGCAGCAGTAGTAGCAGTACCAGTAGCATCTCATAATTTTACTTGGCTAGATAGCAGAAGTACTAGCACTAGCAGTAGCAGTCTTAGTAGTACAAGTAGCAACAGCAGCAGCAGCAGCAGTAGTAGTAGTAGCAGCAGCAGCAGTAGTAACAGTAGCAGTATTAGTAGGAGAAGTGGCAGCAGAAGGAGAAGTAGTAGTAGTAGTAGTAGTAGTAGTAGTAGTAGTAGTAGCAATAGGAGTAGGAGTAGCAGTAGTAGTAGCAGTAGGAGTAGCAGTAGCATTGGAGTACCAATATGAGTAGCATTAGTAGTAGCAGCATGAGTTGAAGTAGGAGTAGTAGTAGTAGGAGTAATAGCAATAGCACTAGAAATAGTTGCAGTAGTAGTAGTAGTAGTAGAAGTAGCAGCAACAGCAGCAGCAGCAGTAGTATCTTGGAAATTTAGTTTGCTAGATAGCAGCAGCAGCAATAGTAGTAGAAGTAGTAGTAGTAGTAGTAGTAGTAGTAGCAGCAGTATCAATGGCAGTATTAGTAGTTGAAGTAGTAGCAGCTGTAGTAGTAGCAGCAGTAGCAGCAACAGTAGCAGCAATAGTATCATCTCGAAATTTTACTTAACTAGATAGCAGCAGCAGTTGTAGTAGTAGTGTAGTAGCAGCAGTAGTAGAAGTAGTAGCAGTTGCAGCAGTAGCAGTAGAAGTAGTAGCAGCAGCAGTAGCAACAGCAGTAGTAGGAGTAGCAGTAGCATTTGGAATTTTACATAGCTTATAGCAGCACCTGTAGTAGTAGCAGTAGTAGTAGTAGGAGCAGTAGTAGTAGCAGCAGCAGTATTAGTAGCAGCGGCAGTAGTAGTAGTAGTAGTATTAGCAGTAGCAGCAGTAGCAGTAGTAGTAGTAGTAGTAGTAGCAGTAGCAGGACCAGGAGCAGTAGCAGTAGCCGTAGCAGTTGCAGTAGCAGTACTAGTAGGTAGTAGTAGTAATAGTAGCAGTAGTAGCATTAGAAGTAGCAGTAGCAGCCGTAGCAGTAGTAGTAGTAGCAGTAGCAGTAGCAGTTGTAGTAGTAGTAGCAGCAGGAGTAGCAGCAGTAGTAGCAACAGGAGTAGCAGTAGGAGAAGTAGTAGTAGTAGTAGTAGCAATAGCACTAGTAGTAGCTGCAATAGTAGTAATAGCAGTAGTAGCAACAGCAGCATCTCGGTATTTTACTTAACAGGATAGCAGCAAAAGCAGAAGTAGTAGTAGTATAGTAGCAGCAGTAGTAGTAATAGTAGCAGTAGCAGCAGCAGTTGTAGTAGTAGTAGTAGAAATATCAGAAGTAGCAGTAGCTTTAGTAGTAGCAGTAGGAGTAGTAGCAGCAGTAGTAGCAGTAGCAGTAGCATCTCAGAATTTTACTTGGCTAGATAGCAGAAGTAGTAGCACTAGCAGTAGCAGTCTTAGTAGTACAAGTAGCAACAGCAGCTACAACAGTAGTAGTAGTAGCAGCAGCAGCAGTAGTAGCAGTAGCAGTATTAGTAGGAGAAATGGCAGCAGAAGGAGAAGTAGTAGTAGTAGTAGTAGTAGTTGTAATAGTAGTAGTAGCAATAGGAGTAGTAGTAGCAGTAGCAGTAGCAATAGGAGTAGCAGCATGAGTTGCAGTAGGAGTAGTAGTAGTAGGAGTAGTAGCAATAGCACTGGAAATAGTTGCAGTAGTAGTAGTAGTAGAAGTAGCAACAACAGTAGCAGCAGTAGTAGTATCTCAGAAATTTAGTTTGCTAGATAGTCGCAGCAGCAGTAGTAGTAGTAGTAGTAGTAGTAGCAGTAGCAATGGCAGTATTAGTAGTAGAAGTAGTAGCAGCTGTAGTAGTAGTAGCAGTAGCAGCAACAGTAGCAGCAATAGTGTCCTCTTGAAATTTTACTTAACTAGATAGCAGCAGCAGTTGTAGAAGTAGTGTAGTAGCAGCAGTAGCAGTTGCAGCAGTAGCAGTAGCAGTAGCAGTAGTAGCAGAAGTAGTAGCAACAGCAGTAGTAGGATTAGTAGTAGCATCTGGAATTTTACGTAGCTTATAGCAGCAGCAGTAGTAGCAGCTGTATTAGTAATAGTAGTAGTAGTAGTAGCAGCAGCAGTAGTAGCAGTAGCAGTAGCAGTAGCAGTAGCAGTAGCAGGAGCAGGAGCAGTAGCAGTAGCAGTAGCAGCAGCAGTATTAGTAGTAGCAGTAGTAGCAGTAGTAGCAGCAGTAGCAGCAGCAGTAGTAGTAGTAGTAGTAGTAGTAGTAGTAGTATTAGTAGTAGCAGTAGTAGCAGCAGTAGCAGTAGCAGTAGCAGCAGTAGTAGTAGTAGTAGAAGCAGTAGCAGTAGCAGTTGTAGTAGCTGTAGTAGTAGGTTGTAGTAGTAATAGTAGCAGTAGTAGCAATAGGAGTAGCAGCTATAGCAGTAGTAGAAGTAGCAATAGCAGTAGCAGTTGCAGTAGTAGCGGCAGGAGTAGCAGTAGTAGTTGCAACAGGAGTAGCAGTAGGAGAAGTAGTAGTAGTTGTAGTAGCAATAGCACTAGTAGTAGCTGCAGTAGTAGTTGTAGCAGTAGTAGTAGCAACAGGAGTAGCAGTAGGAGAAGTAGTAGTAGTTGTAGTAGCAATAGCACTACTAGTAGCTGCAGTAGTAGTAGTAGCAGTAGCAGCGACAGCACCATCTCAGAATTTTACTTAACTAGATAGCAGCAAAAGCAGCAGTAGTAGTAGTGTAGTAGCAGCAGTAGTAGTAATAGTAGCAGTAGCAGCAGTAGCAGTAGCACTAGGAGTAGTAGCAGTAGCACTAGTAGAAGTAGCAGTAGCATCTGGAATTTTACATAGCTTGATAGCAGCAGCAGCAGCAGCAGCTCCAGCATTAGTAGCAGTAGTAGTGGCAGTAGGAGTAGCAGTAGTAGCAGCAGTAGCAGTCGCAGTAGCAGCAGTAGTAGTAGTAGTAGTAGTAGTAGTAGTAGTAGTAGTAGTAGTAGTAGTAGTAGTAGTAGTAGTAATAGTAGTAGTAGTAGTAGTAACAGCAGTACCGCAAGCACTAGCAGCACTAGTAGTAGCGGTAGCAGCAACAGCAGCAGCTGTAGTAGCATCTTAGAATTTTACTTAACTACAAAGCAGCACCAGCAGTAGTAGCATCTTGAAATTTTACTTTGCTAGATAGCAGCAACAGCAGCAGGAGTAGTAGTAGTAGTAGTAGTAGTAGAAGTAGAAGTAGTAGTAGTAGTAATAGTAGTAGTAGTAGCAGTTGTAGAAGTAGCAGTAGCAGTAGTAGTAGTTGTAGCAGTATTAGTAGTAGAAGTAGCAGCAGCAGCAGTAGTAGTAGTAGTAGCAATAGTAGTAGTAGTAGAACTAGCACTAGCAGTAGCACTAGTAGCAGGAGTAGCACAAGCAGCAGCAGCAGTAGTAGTAGTAGAAGTACTTGTCGCAGTAGCAGTTGCAGTAGGAGTAGTAGTAACAGTAGCAGTAGCAGTAGCAGTAGTAGCATTAGCAGTAGCATCTCGGAAATTTACTTAGCTAGATAGCAGCAGCAGCAGCAGTAGTACTAGTAGTAGTAGTAGTAGTAGTAGTAGTAGAAGGAGTAGTATCAGTAGGAGTAGTAGCAGTAGCACTAGTAGTAGCAGTAGGAGTAGCATCTCATAATTTTACTTAGCTAGATAGCAGTTGTAGTAGCAGTAGCAGTAGCAGTACAAGTAGTAGAAGTAGCAACAGCAGTAGCAGTGGCTGTTACAGCAGTAGTAGTAGCAGCAACAGTAGTAGCATCTCAGAATATTACTTAGCTAGATAGCAGCAGCAGTAGTAGTAGCAGAAGCAGTAGACATAGCAGTAGCAGTAGCAGAAGCATCTCAGAATTTTACTTAGCTAGACAGCAGCAGTAGCGGTTGTAGTAGTAGCAGTATTAGTAGTAGAAGTAGCAGCAACAGTAGAAGTAGTAGTAGTAGTAGTAGTAGAAGTAGTAGTAGCATTAGGAGTAGCTGTAGCAGTAGTAGTAACAATAGTAGTATTAGTAGTAGCAGTAGCAGCTGGAATAGCATTAGGAGTAGTAGAAGTAGCCCTAGTAGTAGTAGTAGCAGCAACAGCAGCAGTAATAGTAGTAGTAGTAGTAGTAGCAGTAGCAGTAGTAGTAGCAGTGGCAGTAGCAGTAGCACTAGCACTAGCAGCAGTAGTAGTAGCAGTAGTAGCAACAGGTGCAATAGTAGTAGCTTCTCAGAATTTTACTTAGCAAGATAGTAGCATCAGCTGCAGCAGCAGTAGTAGTAGTAGATGTAACAGTAGAAGTAGCAGTAGCAGTAGCAGTAGCTGTAGCAGTATTAGTTGTAAAAGTAGTCGTCGCAGCAGTAGCAGCAGCAGTAGTAGTAGTAGTAGCAGCAGCAGTAGCAGTAGCATCTCGGAATTATACTTAGCTAGATAGCAGCAGCAGTAGTAGCATCTCGGAATTTTACTTAGCTAGATAGCAGCAGCAGGAGGAGTTGTAGTAGTAGTAGAAGTAACAGTAGCAGTAGTAGTAGTAGTAGTAGCAGTAGCAGTAGCAGTAGCAGCAGCAGTAGTAGCAGCAGTAGTAGTAGTTGTAGCAGTAGCAGTAGTAGTATCAGCAGGAGTAGCAGTAGGAGTAGTAGTATTAGGAGTAGTAGCAGTAGCACTTGTAGTAGCAGAAGTAGTAGTAGTAGTAATAGCAATAGCAGCAACAACAACAGCAGCAGTAGCATCTCAGAATTTTACTTAGCTAGATAGTAGTAGCAGCAGCGGCAGTAGTAGTAGTAGTAGTAGTAGTAGTAGTAGTAGTAGTAGTGGTAGTAGTAGTAGTAGTAGTAGTAGCAGTAGCAGTATTAGTAGTAGAAGTAGCAGTAGCTGTAGTAGTAGCAGCAATAGCTGTAATAGTAGTAGCAGTAGCAGCCGCAGCAGTAGCATCTCATAATTTTACTAGCTAAATAGCAGCAGCAGCAGTAGGAGTAGTAGTAGTAGCAGCAGCAGTATTAGTAGTAGCAGTAGCAGTATTTGTAGTAGAAGTAGCACTAGCAGTAGTAGGAGTAGAAGTAGTTGTTGTAGTAGTAGTAACAATAGTAGTAGTAGCAGCTGGAGTAGTAGTAGCAGTAGCAGCAACAGCAACAGCAGCAGTAGCAGTAGCCTCCCTCAATTTTACTTATCTAGATAGCAGCAGATGAAGCAGTAGTAGTAGTATCATTAGTAGTAGCAGTATTCGTAGTAGAAGTAGCAGTAGCTGTAGTAGGAGTAGAAGTAGTAGTAGTAGTAGTAGCAGTAACAGCAGCAGTAGTAGCAGCAGTAGTAGCAATTGCGCTAGTAGCAGCAGCAGTAGCAGTAGAAGTAGCAGTAGTAGTAGAAGTAGTTGTTGAAGTAGCAGTTGTAGCAGCATTAGCAGTAGCAGTATTAGTAGTAGAAGTAGCAGCAGAAGCAGCAGCAGCAGTAGTAGTAGTAGTAGTAGTAGTAGTAGTAGCAGCAGTAGCTGCAGTAGTAGTAGCAGTAGCAGCAGCAGTAGTAGCATCTCGGAATTTTACTTAGCTAGATTGCAGCATCAGCTGCATCAGTAGTAGTAGTAGTAGTAGTAGTAGTAGTAGTAGTAGTAGGAGTAGGAGTAGCAGTAGAAGTAGTAGTAGCCGTAGCCGTAGCAATATTAGTAGTAAAAGTAGCAGTAGCAGCAACAACAGCAGTAGTAGTAGTAGTAGCAGTAGTAGTAGTAGTACTAGCAGCAGTAGTAGCAGTAACTTCTCGGAATTGTACTTAGATAGGTTGCAGCAGCAACATCATTAGTAGTAGTAGTAGTAGTAGTAGTAGTAGCATTAGCAGTAGCAGGAGTAGTAGGATTAGGAGTAGTAGTAGTAGGACTAGTAGTAGCAGTTGTAGTAGCAGTAGCAGTAGCATCTCAGAATTTTACTTTGCTATATAGCAGCATCAGTAGTAGTAGCAGTATTTGTATTAGAAGTAGCAGCAGCTGTAGGAGTAGTAGTAGTAGTAGTAGTAGTAGTAGCAGTCGTAGTAGTAGTTGCAATAGTAGTAGCAGTTTCAGTAGTTGCAGTAGCAGTTGTAGTAGTAGCAGTAGCATTAGGAGGAGTAGCAGTAGCAGTAGTAGTAGCATTAGGAGTAGTAGGAGTAGCAGTAGTTGCTGCAATAGTAGTAGTAGTAGTAGCATCTCAGAATTTTACTTTGCTAGATAGTAGCAGCAGCAGCAGCAGTAGTAGCAGCAGCAGCAGTAGTAGTAGTAGTTGTAGTAGTAGTAGTAGTAGTAGCAGTAGCAGTAGTTGTAGTAGAAGTACCAGGAGTAGCAACTCGGAATTTTATTTTTCTAGATAGCAGCAGTGGCAGTCGCACTAGTAGTAGCAGTAGCAGTAGCAGTATTAGTTGCACTAGTAGTATCAATAGGAGTAGTAGTAGGAGTAGTAGCAGCAGTAGAAGTAGTAGCAGTAGCAGTATCAGTTGCAGTAGCAGCAGGAGTAGCAGCAGTACCGGTAACAGTAGCAGTAGTAGCAGCAGCAGCAGTAACAGTAGTAGAAGTAGAAGTAGAAGTAGAAGTAGCAGTAGCAGTATTAGTAGTAGAAGTAATAGTAGCAGTAGTAGGAGTAGCAGTAGTAGTAGTAGTAGTAGCAGTAGTAGCAGTAGGAGTTGCAGTAGGAGTAGTAGTAGAAACAATTGTAGCAGTAGCAGTAGCAGTAGCATCTCAGAATTTTACATTGCTAGATTGCAGCAGCAGTAGTAGTAGTAGCAGTTGCAGCAGTAGCAGTAGCATCTCGGAATTTTACTTAGCTAGATAGTAGCAGCATCAGCAGCAGTAGTAGTAGTAGTAGTAGTAGTAGTAGTAGTAGTAGTAGTAGTAGTAGCAGTAGTAGTAGCAACAGCATAAGGATACTCATAGAAATAGTTATGGATTTTATAAGTTTAACCTACAGTTTAGAAATATTAATTTTAACTTAAGGTTTGATTAATATAGATGTTCCTATAAATATTATTTATTATAACCTAAGGTTTAGATAGAATAATTAAGAGCGTGACACTTGTCACATGCTTGTTCATTAAGGATTTAAGGATTTTAGATGAATAAATTAATGAATGATGGATCTAGCAGCTCTAGAACCTTCCAGCAGCTGCTAGGATCACATTTTACTCAATTAAAGTTGTTATACAAAATTTCAAGGGTGCAGAAATTGTGCAAAAACGTGTTTAAAATATCATCATATGTTGCCTAAGGTTGATACGAAAAACATGTCCACTTCGTACGAACGAAACCGCGAAGGCTCGCGACATAGGGGCAGGCGATATATCGGCCATTTGTGATGTTTTTGAAATTTCGTAGAATCGAATTAGAAACAGCCCTCAACAACCTATATTTGCTCCTGAATGTTTTTTACCAAGTTCTAGGCATCCGTTGAATCGAAAATTCAAATTTATTCAATTATTATTCATTTATTTATTGTTCTTAAAATGGGTTAGTTTCACTCATTGAACTCTATAAATAGGACCTTGCACTCAGTCATTTCACTCATCATCCAAGCATTCTTCAGAGCCTCCAAGCTGCTAAGTTTATTCTAGAGATAAAACACTAGGGTTTGGGATTTAAAATCTTTCCATTCTAAGCTTTTCTAAACACTTGGAAGTGAGATAGAGTGATAGTTTGGTATTGAGGTGTAGATCGAAGTTCTAGTCTATCCAAGGTATTCTTATCTTCAAGTTTAGTTCATTATAGTTCTTTTATTTTCTTTCATTTTCTTTTAGATCCTAACTTGTTATTATGGTTTTGGTTAGGTGTTTGAGTTTCTTGAAACATAAGGTTTTTTGGTAAGTTTCTATCTTGATGGCTTAGATCTCCTTTTCATCTCCATTTCAATAGAAACTTATGATTCCTACTGTTTGGTTTTAGGAGTTTTCCATTCCTGTTCTTGTCCCCAATTGTGACAGTCAGAATCCCGTGATCTGTAAGGGGAAAGATCAGGTAAGCTGTGCAATCCCACACCGCCTGGGGAAGGTCAAGTGTAATGATTCTAAGACTGTGTAGGTATGGGACTACACAGTTGAAGATGGCTTAAATGGATTGATGGGTACTACCTATATAAGGAAGATGCATCTTCTGTTCGGTAGCCCATCACTTGAGAACTCCATGGTTAAGCGTGCTTGGCCTGGAGTAATCTAGGGATGGGTGACCTCCTCGAAGTTTTCCCAGGAAGTGTGCAAGTGAGGACAAAGCACGCTGGAAAGACTTGTCTTGGTTTGTAGGGCCAGTCGTCATTCCAGAAAGCAGCCATAGTGACGTGGGGCGTCACATAATGGTATCAGAGCCTTGACCCAGCCGGAAGTGTGGCCGACGGGGACGTCGGGCCCGTAAGGGGGGGTGATTATGACAGTCAGAATCCCGTGATCCGTAAGGGGAAAGATCGGGTAAGCTGTGCAATCCCACACCGCCTGGGGAAGGTCAAGTGTAATGATTCTAAGACTGTGTAGGTATGGGACTACACAGTTGAAGATGGCTTAAATGGATTGATGGGTACTACCTATATCAGGAAGATGCATCTTCTTTTCGGTAGCCCATCACTTGAGAACTCCATGGTTAAGCGTGCTTGGCCTAGAGTAATCTAGGGATGGGTGACCTCCTGGAAGTTTTCCCAGGAAGTGTGCGAGTGAGGACAAAGCACGCTGGAAAGACTTGTCTTGGTTTGTAGGGCCAGTCGTCATTCCAGAAAGCAGCCATAGTGACGTGGGGCGTCACATAATTGTAATGCCCCAACTCCAGGGACCGTTACAATGTGCCTTGTAAATAGTGCTAAACTCGCTAATCGAGTCATTTGGCCAAAAACGTGTGACTAAGTATGATTAGCGGTTTAGGGATTAAACATTTTGGTTAAGATGTAACATTTCACTAGAACGTTTAATATATACTGGGATCCCGAAAATATAATTTAAGAGTCAATTACATAAAATATTTACAACAGGCCGTTCTAAGCGGCAAAACAGGGTTCAACCCTAGTTCCACTTTAAACCTCGGCCGTGGTGGTCGAGCAGCAGCATATGTACACATCATCATCTAAGCTCTCCAACTCAAGGATGGTCCAGCTTCCTCTTGCCTTTACCTGCACCACATAGCACCCGTGAGCCGAAGCCCAGCAAGAAAACACAATAAAGCATGACATAATATCAACAATAACCATAATGCCAATCAGGACCAACGGTCCCAAAACAGATAGGTGACAATAGCCAAAAGTCACAAAAGTGGGTATAGCTCCCTCTAGCCATGTGACAAGGGTCACCAGGGCTTAATTGATAAGTGGTTCTTTCATAAGTTTGTTCAGGGTAGGTGCATGGTGATTGGTCACCAACATAACCATTCTCCCGACTCTAGAGTCGTAACTAAGGACAGCGTCCCCCAGCCATGTGACAAACAGTCACCGGGGTCATATACCTTGGCTGAAAACATATGGTCATAGACCAGGCAAGCGCTTATAGTTCTCATTGACTTTTTGATCGGTCCAGCATTAATACCCTATATGAGTCATTCAATGCCAACCTCGATTAGATCTAATCTTCAATAGGCCTGGCGTTCACAACGCACTACCACTTCTGACTCTTTGGTCGGTGAAACACGACCAGTGCTCAGCCCGTGGTGAACTTAACTAATAAGTCACAGCTTCACAGACGGATCTTACACCATTGCCGATTCTGACTAATAAGTCAGCGCCATACATAGGTAAGTCATGCCACCATACATATGTCACATATCCAATATCCATAAACAAGGTATTCAGCATGCTTACTAAACAAATACTAGTATAATTAGGACCATGCACAACCACAGAGACTCAAGCTCTGAACAATATCATACCTAGTATACAAAGCATGTCCTAATCACATGTTTCTCATGCATCATATGCAATATATCCAACAATCCAACATGCACCAATATTAGCCATGCATGTAACGTTTAATAGTCAACCAACATGCATCAAGAATAGCCATGCATGTCACATATACATAGGGTGCAGTTTTCTTACCTCAGATTCGAGTTAGAATGATTAAAAGAACGACCCTTGAGAACGATCAACTTTCAGTCCTTTAGCGGTCACCTAGTCATAACCAAATATAAGATACACACAATAAAAATAATCAACATAAGTTCCCAAACCAATATCTAGCCTCCGGGATATCAATCCCCACTTAACCGGGTACTAGGTTCAACCCCGAGGCCTAAGGCTTGAATCCCCAAGCTAAAAACATGATTATGGCCAAAATTGCCCTAAGGGCCGCGACCCTCCCCAGCTGCGCCGTGTCACAGGCCGGCTATTTGGGTACTCCAACTAGACGAAACGTGTAGCACTTGCAGACTCTTCAAGCTAGCAAGTCAGTCTACAACACACACCTACAGGCAAACAAACTCAGCGGTTAGCCACATACACATCTCGGACATGCAACGAGTGATAACGAAGTATGAGCAAGCACAAAGCAAGTCATTCCTAGGAACGTCCACACAACACAAAGCATACAACAAGGCAAGTGGCACACAATGGCCCAATGAAGGTAACAAACAAGTAACACATAAGCAACAAGGAAGCACACAGGGGCAAGTATGGATAAATGTTATTTCATTAATATATAGCCTTGATAGGGCAAGGGAGTACACAGCTTTGGCCCCTATCTGCTGATGGCCATGGTGCTTCCCTAAGTCACCAGGTCACCTCCCCCTAAGGAGCCTTCTAGGAAAATAAAGTCTTCCCAGGAACATATATGATTTTTGTCTGCGAGACATATGTAATATTACAAAACTGCCACTACCCTATCCCATGAGGTTGCTTGGTGCAAGACTTGACTAATGATCAAGCACCAAGGCATGCTCATTACAAAATGGCCCCATGTGGGTGTGCCAAAGGGGTAGCACGCCACACTCTCCCCCACTTAATCTTTCGGCGCCCTCGACGAAGTAGCTTGTAGATCTTCAATCTTCTGCGTGAGCTTCTTCAAGTCTTCCGCCCTTTCCCAGCTGATTTTGTCATCAGCGAGCCCCTTCCATTTTACCAGATATTCTTTATGCTTTTTGCGGTCAGTGGTGACCGTTCTTTTCGCTAGGATTTCTTCAGGTTGACGCTTGCTCCTTGGCTGAACACTGACTCCTCCTCTGGTTGACTGGTTGCGCTCTGGATTGGCTGGATCTTCATGATACGGCTTCAAGTTGCTGACGTGAAGGACCGGGTGTATCTTCATCCAAGCGGGTAGGTCGACTTAGTATGAAGTTAGGCCAAATTTTGAGATGACTGAGACTGGACCCTCGTACTTGCGAACGAGTATGATGTCTTTGTCCCCTCGGAATCTCAACTGTTCGGGCCTCAGCTTGATTAACACTAAGTCACCTGCTTTGAACTCCAGTGGTCTGCGCTTCTGATCTGCCCACTTCTTCATTCTTCTTGAGGCTTTTTCTAGATAAGCTCGGGCAATCTCTGTTGTTTTCTTCCAGTCTTTTGTGAAGTGAAAGGCTCGCGGGTTCCGACCGCGATATTCGTCCACTGTGTGGGGTAACAGTGGTTGCTATCCATTAACGACTTCAAAAGGGCTCTTATTCGACGAAGAACTCTTTTGAGAGTTGAAACAAAATTGAGCTACATCGAGTAGTTGCGGCCAATTCTTCTGATTGGCATTGACAAAGTGGCGCAAGTACTCCTCCAACATCCCGTTGAATCTTTCTGTCTGCCCATCTGTCTGCGGATGGTAGCTCGAGGAAATGTTCAGTTGTGACCCCAAGAGATTGAACAGTTCGGACCGAAAGGTCCCAATGAATCTTCCATCTCGGTCACTAACAATATTCTGGGGCACTCCCCAATATTTGACAATGTGTTTGAAAAATTTTCTGGCTGTCTCTTCTGCCGAACAGTACTTCGACACTGGGATGAATGTTGCATACTTCGAGAATCTATCCACGACCACCAAGATCGCACTTAAATCTCCTGTCTTCGGAAGACTGGTGATAAAGTCAAGCGACACGCTCTCCCACGGTCGGCTTGGGACTCGCAAGGGCTCCAACAACCCAGGTGTCTTGTTCCTATCGACCTTGTCTTGCTGGCAGACCAGACAGGTCTTGGTGTACTCCACTACATCGTCTCACATTTGTGGCCAGTAGTATCCCTGCTTCAAGAGGGCATGGGTTCTCTGCCACCCTGGATGACCTGCCCACAGAGTGTCATGACACTCGCTTAGTAATGTCCTTCGCAAATCTCCAGCTTTTAGAACATACAAGCGCCCTCCTTTAGCCCACAGAAGATCATCCTCCACCCAGAACTGGCGAGTCTTGCCTTCTTTTACGAGCTTCAGGATGGTCCTGACAACTGGGTCTTTCTCCAGGTTTTCTTTAATGCGTTCCTTGAGTGGAGTGTTCACCACGCTAGCCGATAAACTAGCCATGATCTTTAGTGTCGCCAACTCCGCTTTGCGACTCAAGGCGTCAGCTGCCTGGTTCAAGCGTCCTGCCCTGTGCTCAAAACGGAAGTCGAATTCCGCCACAAACTCCTGCCATCGAGCCTGCTTAGGGGTCAGCTTCGGCTGAGTAAGGAAATGACTCACAGCTGCAAGTAATGCCTCCACACTCGCAAGCCATGTATAACTGCGAGGAGCTCCTTCTCCTGGGCAGTATACCTCCTCTCAGCTTCAGACAGCTTGCGACTTTCATATGCGACCGAGTGGTCCTTTTGTACTAGTACCCCTCCTAGAGCATAATCTGATGCATCTGTCTGTACTTCGAAGGGCTTGCTAATAGTTGGCAAGGCAAGAACATGATCCTTCATCATGGCTTCTTTCAAACTTCTGAACGCTTCAGCACACTTGTCAGTCCACGCCCAAATCACACCCTTTTTCAGAAGCTCGGTCAAGGGGGTCGCCCTTCTTGAGTAGCCGTCCACAAATCATCTATAGTAGTTGGCTAGGCCCAAGAAGGAGCGGAGTTCTTTCACGTTTGTGGGGGCTTTCCATTCTTGGATTACCCTCACTTTCTCCAGATCCATACGAATACGGCCACGTTCCACCACGTGGCCTAAGAACTTGATGCTCTCCTGCACAAACGAGCATTTCTCTCGCTTCACATATAGATGGTTCTCTCTCAACTTCTGAAACACTTGAGCCAAGTGTTCTTGATGCTCTTCAATTGTGGCGCTATAAACCACGATATCATCCAAGTACACCACCATGAACTTATCTAGATACTCGTGGAATACTTGGTTCATTAGTGTACAGAAGGTAGCAGATGCATTTGTCAACCCACACGGCATTACTCGAAACTCAAATGCTCCATATCGAGTAACACACGTAGTCTTTGGTTCATCCCCATCTGCAATCCTCACCTGATAGTAGCCCGATCTGAAGTCCAACTTGGTGAAGTATTTGGCTCCACTTAGCTGGTCGAACAAATCAGCAATCAGAGGAATGGGATATGTGTTGCGAACTGTCACCTTATTAAGAGCCCTATAGTCGATGCACAGTCTCAAGCTCCCATCGTGCTTCTTCTGGAATAGCACCGGTGCGCCATATGGCGCCTTCGACGGTCTGATGAAGCCTGTCTCCAATAGCTCTATTAATTGCTTCCTCAATCCTTCTAGCTCAGGGGGTGCCATTCTGTATGGCGCTTTTGTTGGAGGTTTCGCTCCGGGCACCAGCTCTATCTGGTGATCAATCCCCCTCTTTGGTGGTAAGGCTTTGGGGAGTTTATCTGGCATCACATCCCCATACACCTTTAAGACCCTCGTAATTTCTAGTGGAACAATTTCTTCCACTACTTCTTCGAACACGGTGGGTACAGCTACATAAGTGGGCTCCTGCTTCCTCACACCCTTCTTGAAATGTAAAGCTGATAGAAGCTTCACAGCAGGGGGTGGTTTCACCTTTGCTGGTACCATTGAAGGAGTCTCTCCCATTATGAGTAAGCTTCCAGTGGCAGGTATTGGAATGGCACCTTTCTCGGTTAGAAAGTCCTTTCCCAAAACTACATCGAAGTCGTCCATATGGACGACCACCAAATCAGTCTGCCCTTCCCACGTGTCGATTTTCACTTTTACCCCATTAGCAACGCCAGATGTGGCCAAGGCTTTGGAGTTGACCGCTTTCATGTGGCCTGCATCTTTCTCCAGCTTTAGTCCCAGTCGCTTTGCTTCGAGTTCAGAGATGAAGTTGTGGGTGGCGCCAGTATCAATCATCACGCTTTTGGCAGGCTTGCCATTGATAGCGGCATCCACGAACATTAGCCCTTTCCCCAGGGTCTTCTTCCCTTTCTCGCCATGCTTATTGAGAGCATTCAACAGGCGGACAGGGCCCATGTGCGCGTACTCTTCTTCTTCTTCTTCCTCTTCTCCTTCACCCTGTTGTTCTTGGCCGATGAGGGCATTCAACTTGCCCCTGAATTGGCAAACTGCCGACTTGTGTGGGCCTTTGCAAATCCAACAAGCTAGCGGCTTCTTCCCTACAACAGTATCTGTCCCACTGGAAGAATTGGACTCAGCTGACCTCTTCTCTCCCCCACTCTTACCCTGCCAGGACTTCCCCGACTTCTTACTCCCGGCGCTACTTGAGCTGGCTGGAGGAGTAGCCCTTTTCGGCAGGCTACTCTCCGGAGTGTAGTCTGTTAAGCGTTCGGCAGCAGCTTGAGCGGTGGCCAGATCAGACACCCGCTGTCTTTGAAGTTCTTGCTTGGCCCATGGTTTCAATCCCTCGAGGAAGCAGAAGAGCCTGTCCACTTCGGACATGTCTTTAATAGCGAGCATCAGTCCCGAAAATCTCTTTACATACTCTCGGACTGTCCCGACTTGTTTAAGCTCTCATAACTGGCGACGAGCTATGTAAGCTACATTTTCTGGCAGAAACTGCATCTTTAATTCCCTCTTCAGGTCCGCCCAAGATGTGATGGTACGCCTGCCATTCTCTATATCATCATACTTGGTCCTCCACCACACCTTGGCATCCCCCGACAAATACATGGTAGCCATGGCGACCTTTCCATCTTCTGAATCGGCCTGCACGACTCTAAAGTAATGTTCCATGTCAAAGAGGAAATTCTCCAAATCCTTCGCGTCTCTGGTCCCATTTTAGGGCCTCGGCTCGGGTACTTTTGCTCGGCCATACTCCATACCTATCGGCCCTGTTGCAGGGGCATTCCCAACCGCTCGCATGGTGAGGTTTACCTTGGCAGATAGCTCAGCCATTTCTTCTCTGAGCACACCGACTGCCTCCCTGCAATCTTCCGTCGTGTCATTTATTGAAACTTCTTGTTCCTTTAGCATGCGCTCCATTGCCGCGATGCGTTCTTCCCACCGAGGGGAAACAGAAGTACTTGTTGGAGTGTTTCTTTTCTCCAACGCGATAATTCTGGATAGAAGAACATCATTCTCCTTCTCCAACGCAGCTATGCGATTGTTTGCATCAGACGATCCAGAGTCCTGACTTGCAGATGAAAGATCCCTGACCCTCTCGTCCAGGCCATCTAGTTCCCCTACTCGCTTCTCAAGAGCTTCGATCCTCTGAGTGTTGCTCACCATAGTGTGTTTTTGCCAAGCGCTTTCCAACTTGGCTCTGATACCAACTGTCACGGGCTGGCTATTTGGGTACTCCAACTAGACGAAACGTGCGGCACTTGCAGACTCTTCAAGCTAGCAAGTCAGCCTAAAACACACACCTACAGGCAAACAAACTCAGTGGTTAGCCACATACACATCTCGGACATACAACGGGCGATAACGAAGTATGAGCAAGCACAAAGCAAGTCATTCCTAGGAACGTCCACACAACACAAAGCACACAACAAGGCAAGTGGCACACAATGGCCCAACGAAGGTAAGAAACAAGTAACACATAAGCAACAAGGAAGCACACATGGGCAAGTATGGATAAATGTTATTTCATTAATATATAGCATTGATAGGGAAAGGGAGTACACAGCTTTGGCCCCTATCTGCTGATGGCCATGGTGTTTCCCTAAGTCACCAGGTCACCTCCCCCTAAGGAGCCTTCTAGGAAAATAAAGTCTTCCCAGGAACATATTTGATTTTTGTTTGGGAGACATATGCAATATTACAAAACTGCCACTACCCTATCCCATGAGGTTGCTTGGTGCAAGACTTGACTAATGATCAAGCACCAAGGCATGCTCATTACAAAATGGCCCCATGTGGGTATGCCAAAGGGGCAGCACGCCACATGCCGCGGAGCGCCCTTCAGACAGAGGCACACCACCCTGCCAGACGCCAAGGGCCGCGGCGCACCACAGCCGCTGCGCAGCGCCCAGCCCAGACTAGGCAAAAATGACAGCACGTACCTGAAATCCTTCCCCTGCGTTTTCCCTTGAAACCAGCCCTTCAAACCTGTCCCAAACCCCAACCTAACACCCAATTCAACCACCAAACATCATCTACAA
This sequence comes from Humulus lupulus, assembly GCF_963169125.1. Classification (NCBI taxonomy): domain Eukaryota; kingdom Viridiplantae; phylum Streptophyta; class Magnoliopsida; order Rosales; family Cannabaceae; genus Humulus; species Humulus lupulus. The sequence continues at coordinate 15,299,404 of NC_084801.1, read as the reverse complement.
CTCACCCTCATCATAATCCAAGTTAAACCTCAACTAAACTTCCATTAATTCTCAACTAACACATTAAAATCCTTAACTGAAACTTAATAGAAAGAAATAGAGTATAGCTCAAAACTCAGGTTCAATTCCTTACCTTAAGCTGGTTTGAATCCTCCCCAATAGCTGAGCTAAGTCTAAAGTCCCCAAGCTTTGATCTCCCTAGCTTGTTCTTCAATTGACTCTCAAAAATTTGAAAGGAAGATGAAGGAGAAACCTTGTACGGGAGAGAGAGAGAGAGAAGAGATGAGGATGGGCTCTGTTTCTATTATAATTCCACAGCCTTCTAAACCCAAAAAGCTGATATAAATCCTTAAGGTCAAAAGACCATAATGCCCCTAAGCCAAATAAATCCTTCTAAACACTCCCAAGGGTAAAATCGTCCTTTCCTGCCTATCTCGTTAATTATAATTAACGCTCTCCAGTTCCCACTAATCTCAAAATTATCAAATACCAATAAATCATATCCCATTACCCTTTAATTCCCGGTAATGTTCTAATCATCAAAGTGACCCCGAGACTCACCCCGAGCCCCGAACTTAAACCCGTTATGACTAGACCGAACACTTACATTTCATGATCGTCTCATGCCGAATAGCTCGAACCAATCCACCTTATAATGTGGCGATATTAATTAATCATAACCATGCACCCAAAATACACAATTACGCCCACAGCGGCCAAATTACCAGAATACCCTTATAACAATAAATACTCCCATATGCATGCATTCACCATCATATAATAATATAATCTATGCAAACATGCATATAATCATTAAATACCATAATAAATCAACTATGGCCCTCCCGACCTCCTAATCAAGGTCCTAAACCTTATTAGGAAATTTGGGGCATTACACCAATACCCCGGTTTTTGTAAGGAAAATAGGTTAGATTATATGTGTTATGATATGTTTATATGCTATGTTATGTTTATGTATATATGTATATATGTATGTATATGTTTTATGTTGTAGTCACTTGGGGACCTATATGGTTTATCATATTCTATTTTGTGATCTAACCTACCTCGATTAGTAAACAGAGGACTAGATGGTTTTATCACATACTACGGTAATGAGTTAATGGTCATTAATATTGTATTCCTATGTTTATATGATAGTTTTACGTCATATGTTTTTATAGTATATGCTTTTAGTCTCATGATTTATGTTATGTTTTATTAGATTTTCCTTGCTGTGCATTAGGCTCATTTCTTTTATTTTAGATGGTTGAAAAAAATAAGCTTGGAAGTCAGAATGGATTCATGGCTTATGTGGCATGTGTATTGGGAGAGGGCTGAATGGATGGACTGCTGGAAAAGATTGGGGATGAAGTTTATATTTTGAGTCTTTTAATTTATGGATTTATTTTTTCCTCATTTAGTATTTGAACAATTAATTAAAGGTTATGTTTTCTTTATGTTTTTATCAAATAACAATAGGATCCCGTATTTTGGATTTTTATAATAAAGTTCTATTATTTTAGTCATGTCTTCCAAACTAGTAGCTATGTCTTAGTAGTTTTTAATTGTACGAGGTCTTAGAATTAGTCGGGGCATTACAACATCGCTGTTTGGTTATACCAGGAGTAAGCATCCATGAATGATACTAACTTGTTACCCAAGGTTGCATCTACAAGCTGGTCATTCTGAGGAAGTAGAAAGAAATCCTTGGGACATGCTTTTATGAGGTCATTGAAGTTGATGCAGACTCTCCAAGTACCGTTTAGTTTTCGCACGAGAACTGGGTTTGCGACCTATAGGGGTAGAAGGCTTTATGAATGAAACCATTCTCTTCTAGCTTCATCATTTCTGCTTTCAGCCCTTTGTATCTCTCGGCATCAAGTGAGCATCCCTTCTGCTGAACTAGGGGCACCTTCAAGTCTATGTTCAAGACATGGCTAATGACTACCATGTCGGTGTGGGACCATGCAAAAATATATTGGGTTTTCTACAAGAAATTGATCAATTCAAACTTCACATTTCCATTTAGTTTCTTGCCGACCCTCACCTTCTGAGTAGGGTCTCTTTCATTCAACTCTACTTCTTCAAGTTCCTTGACTAGTCCGACTAGTCTTTCTTCATCCCCAAATCAAGGATCCAACTCTTCCTTGCTTTCAGATTCACTTCATAATACATTAGGATTTGGGTCGTCATTGGAGGCACTGCTCTATGGTTTTGCCATGGTGAGCTCGTCAGGGGTGGACTCGCCTCCCCTGGCATCGCTAATCATGGCCTTGCCGTTCAAAATTTTCTCTATCGTCAAAATGAATTTTTCGTCGAACAACTCCTTGATTCCCTTGGGAACTTTGTTGATTAAAGCATTGTAACATTCTTGCGCCGCTCACTGATTTCCTCTTACACAGCCGATACCTATGCTCGTGGGGAACATGATGGTAAGGTTCCAAATCGACATTATGACTCGCAGATCAATGAGCATGGGTCGCCCCAATATGACATTATATGCCACGAGAAATCGATCACCACGAATGTTTCCCTGCAAGTTTCCATTCGAGGGGGATCACCTAGCGTCACTAGGATCTTGATGGACTTGATGGTGGACAAGCCCTCGCAATTGAACCCGTAGACTGTCGTTGATCATGGCGCGTAATGCCCCACTTTTTGGGTGCCTACTAGTAACCAGGTTGGGGTGGTGAATTTTGTATTGAATATTATTTTGATTAATAATATATGCTTGAGAAGCAAATTTCATGTTTTAGTGATAGCCATTGTGTGAAATGTGTGGTTTTGGACAAACCAATAATTTCGATCTCGAACTGAAATGAAAACCCTAACGGGGTAATTTCTTGGATAAAATTATGCTGGAATTAAATAATTATGGCAAAATAAAAATGGGCATAAAATTTGTTGGTATGTTTTATTCTAAGGTCAAGAACGTAAAATTCTTGTAAAATGAATTTTAAGTGCTTGATTTGCCCAAAATGGAAATTTTGGTAATTAATTTCATAGGCTAAAACATATAGGAGTGCGAAAACTTAAATTAAATGGGGTGACACGTTTAACTTAATTACCCTATATTAAATGTAACGACCCAAAATTGCTAATAAGGCTTAAAAGCCTTAATTAGTGTGCCAGGAGGGCATAATTGGTTTATGTATGATTAAATGATTAAATGCATGATTTTATGGCATGCATGATTATATGATTATATGGATACGTGAAATGCATGTTTATGAGTATTAAATATGCATGTGGGCCCTGTTTAGTTCATAAGGGCATATTTGTAATCTTGCCCTGTTGAGGGCATAAATGTGACTATATGAGATAAATTGTTGAGACCACATTATTATGTAGATATATTTGCAGTATATGGCTCGAGACGGTCCTAGTGAGCGGATTGGCGAAATAGTCACAACGGGGATTAATACTCGGCTCGGGGGAGCCTGGAGGTATTTTTGGGAATTTAGAGAATATATCGGGGATTATTAGAATTTGGATAAATAATTGGTAATTAGTTGAATGGCAGGATTTAATTGGTAGATATTAGGAACATTTGAGGAATTAGTAGGAATTGGGGGAAATGACCATTTTACCCCTAAGGGTAAGTTGAGGGCTAGCTAATTGAGAGGGGCAATAGGGTCTTTTGCTTAGAAACTAAAGATAGACTCATAATTATTTAGAACAAAACAGAAATAGGTTGAACAACTCAAGGAAAAAGCTCTCAGCTCATTCTATCTCATCTCTCTCACATACTCCCTTTCTCTCACTCTCCCTTATTGAGTTTTGAAGCTAAGGATCCAAAGGGTGCATAAGCTAGGCTTGGTCTTGAGATCTTTGAAGGAAAACAGAAGGAATTGGAACAGATTCAAGCTAGGAATTAAAGCTAAAACCTGTGTGGAATCAGCCATAGTTGAGGTAAGCTTTGGTCTCTTAATTTGCTGAAGAATATAGCTTAAATTGGGTAGAATTGGACTTAGTAGTTTAAAGCTTAGAACATGGGTTACTTTGGGATTTGAGTAGAATTAGGATAGAATTTTGGAGCAATGAATTCTGGTTGAATTGGGTTATTGGTTCTGTTATAATTGTTTAGGAGATTAATGTTTAAAGCATGTGATTTAATTATGAATTCGTAGCTGGGTTGGTGTGGAATTGAGGAAGTTTGTTGGGAAAAATTCTGGGTTTAATCTTGGTGTTCTTAGCTGGGAAGAAGGAGGAGAAACCCCATATTTTATGGGTTCGAAGGGGGCGCGCCGGGACCCAGGCTAGGGCGCCACGGTGCGTGTGGCCATTTTGGCCTGGGCGTGGCCTCTGACTTGGAGGCGCGCTGCGACCCACTAGGCCAAGTCGCGGCCTGCCTCCCCCTTTGGCTTGGGTCTTTGCTCTCTGACTTGGGGCAAGTTGCGACTCACTAAGCCAAGTTGCGACCTGCCTTGGGATTTTAGCCTTGGAATTTTTTCTAGAATCGGTAAGGCTCGGGGGTTCAAACCTAGGCGCTCGGGACCACTTCTACTACCCGATTTAGTACAAATTGAGCTCCTCGAGGCTAGTTTCTGTCTCCTAAATATTTTTTTGGATTGGAAGTTAGTAATTACTCATTGGACATTGTGACTAGGTTTATCAACAAGGTTTGGGGCTGGGGATCGTTCTCGGAACCATTTCATTATCTCCGATCGAAATTAAAGTAACGAAAACTGCACCCTTGTGTGGTTATGTTGGAAATGAGATTCCTTATGTTTGAATACAAATGTTGTATGATTATAATATGCCATGTGAGCATGAAATAAGCGACCTAAGAGAGTCGGGGCTGATAATTTGCGCATCGGCGCGGCTCGGCCACTGACAGTTGGGATCGGCTACATAAACACTGGACTCGGCCTAAGCGAGCCAGAGCTAGTGAGTTAAATAGAGGGTGCGGTCTAAGGGCATGGACCTTGAGTATTGTATGATGATTATGATAAACTGTTGAATATAAACATGTTTACTATTGTTAATATGATGCTTATAGCTTTTCGAATATCTTGACAAATGCTTGGTGATTCATTGACTGTCATCACTGATTATGTGTCTACTATGGCTTGCTAAATACCTTGTTAACTGCCTTATGAATTATTTGATTATCATAATTGATTATGCTATTTTATAATGGTTTTCTTATTGGGCCCTGACTCATGGGTGCTATGTGATGTAGGTAAAGGCAAGGGTAAGATGGATCAACCTGTAAGTTGCTCGTCTGCCATGACCGAGGGATTTGTACAGGGACAGAAAACCTAAAATGTGTATTTTTCCATTAGCGTGGCTTTTGGATTGTATATGACCTTTTGTAATTTTAAATTGTCCTTTAAACTCTGTTTTGGGGATCCCATGTTCTAAACATTTATTTTAATAAAAAAATTATCTGTTTATGACCGAAATCTTTTAACCCTAACATGTTTGTGAATTTAGGATCACATTCTTATTCAAATAACTTGATTAGCAAGTCTTGCACTATTTTAAACATACAGTGTAACGATTTTGGTCATCCATGGCGTTACATTGAGAGTTTAATATGGTGAGTTAAGAAAATTTTGGGAAAAAATAAAAATTGGGTAATTATTTAGGGTAAATAATTTGGCTCTAATTAAGTAAGAATTTTGGAAAAATTTGAGGGTAATTGTACAATAGGGGAATGTCATTTAGAAGGGTAGAAGGGTGATTTTTAGTAAAAATTTTACACCTAGTACTTATGTGAAAAACTCAAGAGAAAGCTTATTTTTCCTTTCATTTTTTTTTCCTTCTTCTTACAAACTCTCAATCACTCTCTCCATGCTCTCTAACCCCTTGGTTAAAACCCTCTCTCGCTCTCTCTGGAAATTTTTCTCTCAAACACTTCTCAGCAACTCAAGCCTACATATCTCCCTCATCAAGCCTAAAAATTATGAGAAACCTCATTAAAGCTCATGGAAACTTAAGTTTTCATTCATCTAGGAAAAACAAGAGAAAATAGGTAATATTCATGCCCTTATTCTTGTTTTTCCTTTATATATTTTTTTATTTATTTTCATGGCTGACCATGGGGTGTTTGGGAGTGTGTGTGTGAAGGTTTGTATGCTAGAGCAATAGTGATTTGAGGAGCTATAGGCAAACCACCGAATACTAGAACTTCAAGAGGTATAAAATGGTCACCGTTGTTTGTTTGTTAATATTTTTGTATAGCTGTGTTTCATATATAATTTTTATGGTTTATATTTATTCTTGGTACTTTAATAATGTATATCTAGTGGTTGATCATGCATGCATGCATGCATGCACAATTTGTTGAATAGTTAGAAGAGGAACCCAACATTCTATACTGTTCAAGTCTTAATTTCCAAGGGGTCAAGCAAACTCTATATGTATTAGTTTCTGAATTTTCTTATCATGATTGTGTTATTTAGGAAGATTAGATGCTCATATTGTAGAAGAAAGTCAAAAAAGGTATAATAATTTATGGCTTTTTCAAAAATATTGTGTAATCTGTAAAATTTGTTTTTACAAACTATGCATGCAACAAACTTTGGACAACGTGTTCCATAAGCAAAATAAAATATTTTTAGCTGAATTTTGAACTAAACATTCTTTATAAATTGGTTATAAATCTGGTTTTGTTTCATGGAAAAATAATGAAAAATCTAGGAGTTTTGTTTTTCCAAAATTTAGAAAATAGAAGGATTTTAAAATAATGCTCTCTCAATTGTTACTTTTGGGAACATTTTTTACTAAGTAAAAATTATATTTTTGATCTAACTTTTCTTGTGGCATTCTTAGCATATCCTAGTTTGGATATAAGAAAAATTAGAGAAAAATAATAAAACATTTGTATTTTATGCTTTACCAAAGTTTTAGAAAAATCACATTCCAAAAATGGACAATTTCAATCAACACATTTTGAAAATAGTTTTCACCAAGTAAAAACGTGTACATTTGCCAAAAAATGAACAAGGGACTTCTTGGTATAGTCATGTTTGATTCTACAAAAGATGGGAATTTTTGGAGAAGGATTTTAAAATATAACCTTCTAAAGTTGAGAAATTATCACAAAACAAAACAATTTTGACACTTTGTAAAATTAGGAATTTTATAGCAAAGGTTAGGTTTTGGTTTATTTTTAATCATAATATATGGGCTTAGATTTTGTACACTAATTAATTATTAGGGTTAATTTATAAATAAGAAATAATATTTTTATAAATTAATGAATTTTATCTATAGTAAATAAAAAAGGATCCAAAACCATAATTTTTAAGAAATTAATGATTTTGCCATTTTAAGCAAATTAAACTTTCTTTTAGACTTCTAAAAACAAATTGACTTGTAAAATCATATTTTTAAATTATTTTCTCACTTAAGAAAATTTAACTTATTTTGAAAGGTTACAAATTAATTACTTCCACAAAATTAATAAGTTTATTAGTAAGTTATCAAAAAAGGAAATTTTGTAAAATTAATATGTTTCCAAAATAATTAGTCCGGCTAGGATCGATAGTGGAAAAAGATGTAGGTAATACATGTGATGGTAGATTTTCAATAACGAGGCCTAGGGTTATAATTTTTCATGGAACTTAGAATACTACCTAATGCTCTAAATCGTGACTTTTATACCCGTATTATGTATTCTACAATGATGTTAATATCCAAAGTAGTTTAATAAATTAAATTTTCCATAATTAATCTGAGTATACTATATGCTAACTACAATTTTGGCAAAATGAGACGGGACTGTCTGTGGAAAGGATTTTTCCTGCATGCAGCAAAGGACTACTTGTAAGTCAAATCTTTGATTTACGTGACTACAACATGAAATTAACTAGTGTATTTTTTTATAGAAATAAGACTTCTACACTAGTGATAGAAGGCTCATTGAGGAACAATGACAAGGGGGTACTTATGTTCACCATGATATTTAAATGTGGACGGTATCCACTTGCAAAATTATTATTTGATCCGATTCAAGTTCGTGACAATGATTATTATTCAATCAGCTTAAATTCTGTGACATTTATTATTATTCGCCCCAGTTCAAGTCCATGAAAATTATTATTTGGTCTGGTTCAAGTCTATGACAATGATTATTATTCAGTCTCGTTCAAGTCCATGACAATTATTATTCGGTCTGGTTTAAGTCAGTGACAATGATTATTATTGATCTGATTAAATTCCATGATATTTGGCCTAGAGAAAAGTACGCCGGCAAACCTAGGAGTCTCGATTAGCCAATGTGATTTCACTTACACCTGTGATAATATTGATGTCATTGGTAACCCATTAGTTACGTTGTTGGGATTTATGACTATGATACTAGTGTTGAGACTCGGGTCTCCACTTCTAATTATTATACTAGTGTTGAGAACAAGGTAGGAAGCAACAGGCGGATGCTAAACCACACCAAGTAGAAATGTATTAGACATTGTTGTAGCGACTCCCTCCAGCCCCCAACAACGCCACGAATAATCAAGTACAACTTGTAGTTGAAGTACAAAACCCTAAACAGCAGGCGTGTAACGACCCAAATTCACTAATAAGGCTTAAGGGCCTTGATTAGTGTGCCGGGAGGGCATGATGAGAATTATGTGTGATGATTATGATTTTAAGCATGTTATATGATATGTGAATTATATTATGTGATAATTATGATATGTGAATTGTACTGTGTGGGTGCTGTGATACAAATGTGATGCACGTGCCAAGACGGTCCTAGGAAACTAGATAATGGTAACTGGTGATTTGGTAACCTGCGTAACTGTTAGTAACTATAGAGAGTAACAGGTTTCTTTGGGAAAGTGGTAGAATTGCAAAGTTAGGGAAAGGACAAATAAGCCCTTGAGGTCTAGTTAGTAAGTGATATTATTGGAGGGTTAAAATGGTAATTTGGTAGTAAATAGATGAGTTTGAGCTGAGGGAATAACATATACGTATAATATTTTGGAGAGGGGTTTATGCTGAATGGTGGAAACCTAGAATTAGAACAAACAGGAGATAGAAAGGAGAAGCAGAAATCTAGACTCTTGGAAGGAGAATCAAGGGATGTCTGAAGTTATCAACCAAGTTTAGGCCAAGAAAACTCAGAGGTAAGATTTTGATTATGCTATATCCAAGTTTTAAGTCTGAATTTTAGTTAAGGAAGGTGAATTGAGATAAGTTGGTGGCTGGTTTTATGTAATTTCAGAATTTGGAAACCAAGGGGGAAGAAGGTCAAGAGCTGGAGGTTGAACCTATCACTTAAGGTAAGGTCTCTGTATGTTTATTAGATTTGTTTTGTTAAGGTTTAGGAAGTTTGAAGTGTGGGTTGTGCTTGAATTCAAGCTGTGCATAACTTTTCTGGTTTGAGTTGTCAAGTGGGAATTCAAAAGTGAATTTTAGGATTGAAGGTGTGAGTGAGCTTAGGCATGATGTCTTTGGATTGTTGTGAGGTTTGTTAGGGGCTTAGAGTTGGTTTTGGGACTTAGGATAGAGTTTGGGGTGAATTGGTGAGGTTGGAGCTCGGGAAAATGCGAAGGAAAACCCAGAAATCTGGGTCTGCGATGGTGTGCCGCGACACGGCTTTTGCTTGCCGCGGCCTAGGGGTCTCTGGAGGTGGGTGCCGCGGCACAAGGAATGTGGTGCCGCGGCACAAGGCAAATTTCAGGGAGTGATATTTTGCAATTTTTGACCTTTGCTCCGGGGGTTTGGGGGATGTCTCCGGGATGTTGTTCTAGGGTTTTGGGGGTTCCGAGAGTGTGGATTAGGTATCGGGAAGGTAGTCTTGGATTGGTTAATGACAAGGAATATTATATTTGTGTTTGATTAGGACTTTGGAGAAGCTCGGGATAGAGGACCGTGCTTGTGGCTACGTGATATCGGAAACCAGCGAATTGAAAGGTAAGAACACTGCACCCGAATGTATGATTGTGATGGGACTAAGTGCTCCCGAGAATTGTTTTGTGTCATCGTTGGTATTATGCCAAGGGACACGTGTAAGCGGTCTAAGAGTACCGTTCATGAATTTAGCGCATGGGACGCGAATTGGCCACTGGGAGCCAGAAACGAAAGGATAACAGAGGGAGCAGCTTGTGAGCGCTAGCCCTGGTTATCGTCTGTATATTGTGTTATGAGCTGATATGCTTTGTATATGAGATACTTGACTATTGATATACTTTGTATATGAGATACTTGACTATTGATATACTTTGTATATGAGATACTTGACTATTGATATGCTTAAGTTTATGAGATACTTGACTATTGATATGCTTAAGTTTATGAGATGCTATATGTAAGATTGACTTGACAGCTAAATGTGCATGCTCTATTATTGATGTGTGTTCTTGCTGGGCCTTGGCTCACGGGTGCTACGTGGTGCAGGTAAAGGCCAGGGCAAGTTGGACCAGGCCTGAGGTGGAGAGCTCCGAGGTGAAATGTACATAGCCAGCCGTTCGACCACCACGATCGAGGAGTGTGTCAGGACGGAGATCACCTAACTGCTCATTTTGCCTTAGTATGGCTGTTAATGTATATAAACTTTGTAATTTTTGTAGTATGGCTTTTAAAATGTCATGTTTGGGATCCCATGTACATAAACAATGTTTAGCAGTGAAAATGTATCTTTTGAGACCAAAACGCTTTTAACCCTAGTTCCTCTACTGTTTCAATAACACGTTTTTACTTTAATGACTTGATTAGCGAGTCTGGCACTTTATAAACACACAGTGTAGCGGTCCTTGCTATCCAGGGCGTTACAAGGCGAGGCCAAAAATGTTAATCGACAAGTAGTAGTAGTACTAGGAGCAGTTCAACCAAAACCAATCTCCAAAATATTCGGTAAGTAGAACCCACTAATCTTCGAGGGAACTATTGATCCTATGGTGATCAAAGAGTGTATTAGTATCCCGGAACGAATCTTTAAGTTTATCGAAATCTCTGAACAAGAAAATGTGGTCAGCGCTGTTTATATGTTGAGAAAGGATGTTAGAATCTGGTATGACGCAACAAATAAAGGGTACAATGTAGTTGAGATACAGTGGCCAGAGTTTCTGGTTCTGTTTAACTCCAAGTATGGACCATAAGGTGGTTGAGTTCTCCAACCTGAAGCATAGGATGATGAATAAACAAGAATATGTTCAGAATTTTGACAAGTTATCAAGAGTCTCATCAGATTCGATCAGTACTGAAGCAAACAAAGTTCAGAGATTTATGAAAGGTTTAAGGGGCGACAACATCCAATTTGTGGAGACCAAGAGAAAGGGCAGAGAAACTTACGCATAAGCAGTATAGCGAGCTATCAGCCCAGAGTCATGGATTATACATGATAGAAAGGAACCCCAGAGAATCCAAGAGACGAGGTGTACTCCAAACGACCAAGGGCAGTTTCAGGCCAACAGAAACGGACCAAGGGGAAAGTTCACTCCCAGGTTCAACCAAAACTCAGAAAGATCAAACAGTCAGGGTGGCCCACAGTTTAATAATAGTGGAAATAATAAGAGGAAAGCAGGACCTCCCAGTCGGGGGTTAATTTTTAATAAGAAACCCAGGTCTAACTTTAAGAATTGGCCTGTATATACCAAATGTAACCTGTGCCATCCAAACGAGTGTGACTCCAAAGCCTCATACACGTGTGGCAACTACAGTCACTTTGCTAGGGATTGCTCAAGGTCTAGTCAGAAGAGCAGAAATGGCCATAAGAAGCATATAGGAGCCTTGCACAGATTTTTTCACTCACTTAAGGTGATAAGGGAGACGAACCATGAGAGTTAGTGTGAGGTTATATTCTTATAGCCCAAACCTTAGCATATGCATTGATGGACACTGGTGCATCAAATTCTTTCATATCAACTTCCTTTGTTGAGAAAATAGATAGAAGGCCTGAGCCTAAGTCTAAATGTTTTTTAGGTATCCTTAGCTTCGGGAGAGGACATGCTAGTACAATCATAGGTTAAAGCCATACCAATTTGGGTAGAAGGTCATGAGCTAAAAGTCGATCTGTTATTTTTAGACTTACATGAGTATGATATCATATTTAGCATGGATTGGTTATGATTTTGTGCTGCCAATGTTTTAGTCTTGACTTCTAAAGGGTCAACTACACTCCATATGTGTTTGAATCTGGATTTTCTTACCACATCCAAAAAGGTGTAATATATTGATCAACTTATGTCTTTTTCAAAAAAGTTGTGTAATCTGTAAAATTGGTTCTATAAGAAGAATAAGGTATTTTTGGCTGATTTTTAAACTGAACACTCTTGATTTATTGGTAATAAAACTAGTTTTGTTTCATGGAAAAATAATGAAAAAGTTAGGAGTTTTATTTGGCAGGTATGTAAGCATGAAATTAAGAGAAACATTTAATATCACATCATACATGGTGTGTTGCTCCACTGTCTATAATCCATTATTTAGAAGAATAGGGAAAGATTTTACTAATAAAATTGGTTGTCACTAGCTGCTCGGAAGTAGAGCGAAGAGCATGTAACACCCTATTGATCCAGGTCTGTTACACCTTGTGTTTAAAACAGTGCTTAACTCATTAAGCGAGTCATTTGGACTCAAAAGTGTAATTAAAGTTAATCTAAGGATTAGGTACTAAAATTTTTTGTTAAAAATATAAACTTTTATAGAAACTTTAAATATTTATATGGGATCCCAAAACGAGCTTTAAAAAAAAAAAAGTAGTTACAATAAAATTTACAAACATAGCCGACATAAGTGGAAAAATCAGATTTGTAACGTAAGCCTCTCGAATAACTCGACCGTGGCGGCCGAGCTGGCTGAATATGTATGTGTCACTCCAAAGCTCTCCAACTCATGGCTGGTTACCTTTAGCTTGCTTTTACCTGCACCATAGAGCACCTATGAGCTGAGGCCTAGCAAGAAAACCCCCACAAGTCATAATAATAATCCAATTACTCATAAGCAATAACTACATGCTTCACAAACACTACATGCATTTACTTCAATCATATAAATCGTAAACATGTTTCACAGTTTACAAATATCTTCATTCAAATCACATGAATCATTTACCTGACCCAAGAAAACAGCCATGCTGAATGGTACAACTGAGCGAGGTGTGTATTCCACCGCCAAGCTTACGGTCCTTGCACTCTCAAACTGGACTCGCCTTGCATTACACATGTTTGCCGATCGACCCCACGTTACACATGATGCCAAATATAGATTGCGCCAATCTTTCACAAATAAGACAATGCTAATATACATAGCAAACAGTCTGCTCTATGTGCATATGCCATTTTACTTAACTCGAGTGTGATCCTCTTTCTCGAGCCCCGCGAAACTCCCAATCACAGCAATAAATTGTAGGCTTATGTTAACAGTCAAACAAATAAAACCAGAAATCAAAACGTTACTAAAGGATGGTTCAATTTCCTAGTCTATAGGACTTCTCTTTTATTGTATTTATGCTGTATTAAAGATGGTTTGATATGAAAAATTGTATATAAGCTCAATTTCTAAGTTGTAAATTTACATAGAAATAAGAAAGATTTATTTTTCCTCACCATTTTGCTCATGGTATCATAGCCGTAAGGCTTTTTTTCCTTCTCAGTAATTTTTCTATCTTGCGCTAACAGCTTCTGCAACTCCAGGTGACATCTCCAGCGTTCGTAGCGGCTTCTACAACTCCAGGCAACATCTCCAGCGCTCCCGGTGGCTTCTGCAACTCCAGGTGACATCTCCAGCTCTTGTGGCATCTTCAGCAACCTCTATCAGACATGAAGAAGCACGTTATCGCGTCATGCTCATTACTCCAGAATTACCGCCCGTAGAGAGTTTAGGTCTTGTCTCAAAGTCTGGTCCACCATTATTTGGAAAATCGAACCCTGATCCTTGACCTAATAACATGGGTGAACGACCTAGGTGTGATCACTGTCAATGTCATGGTCACACTCACTCCACTTGTTGGGAAATTCATGGCAGACCACCAAATTGGACTCCCCGTCGCCAAAATGACAGAAAGACCAACCAAACCCAGACTAAGAGTAACATTACTCATAGGAGTACTACTGCCCCTTCATTTAGTAAGGAACAATTCAAACATTTATACACACTCCTTAGTCAATCCTCCATAAAATCCAAGTCTGGTCCCAAGTCTCATAGTGCTTCTATTGCACGCTCTAGTAATTCTCTCCTGCTTCCTATACACAATGGATCATCAATTCAGAGGCAACTGATCACATGACATGTTTACTTTATTTTTTTTATTCTTATATTCCCTGCTTTATTGCCTCTAGTGTTAAGATTGTAGATTGTACTCACTCACCTATTGCTGGAATTGACACTATAAAATTGTCTACTGATTTATTTCTTAAATTAGTTCTCTTTGTTCCTTCTTTACAATGAAACTTAATCTTTGTTAAAAAATTAACCTCGAATAATCATTGTCTTGCTAAATTTATTTCTGATTCTTGTCAATTTCAGGATCTATCATCTGGGAGGTAGATTGGTAATGCAAGGATTCGTGACGGACTTTATTTCTTTCAGCACTCGAACAAAGAGCAACCTTATCTGCACTGTTTAACTTCAATTTCTATTTCTAATTCATTTTTTTATTCAACTTCTCAAAAAATTATGTTGTGGCATTGTTGACTTGGACATCCAAGTTTTTTATATTTAAGACATTTGTTTCCTTCTTTGTTTTTCAATAAAAATGTTGCTGATTTTCAATGTTTTATTTGCCAACTTGCTAAACATACTCATGTTTCATTTCCTCACAGACTGTATACCCCCTCTATCCATTTCGCTCTTATTCATAGTGACGTATAGGGACCATCCAAGGTCACTACTTCTTCTGGTAAGTGTTTGTTTACTACATTCATGGATGACCATACACGAATTACTTGGGTGTATCTTCTTAGGCACAAATCTGAAACTTATCAGGTATTCCAAAACTTTCACAAAACGATCCAAACATAGTACCAGACATCTAGTCGAACACTTTGTACCGGTAACGGTACTGAATACTTCAATACCACTCCAGGTCCCTATCTTCTACAAAATGAGATTGTTCACCAGAGCTCATGTGTGGATACACCGCAACAGAATAGAGTATCCAAAAGGAAAAATCGTCATCTCTTAGAAGTAGCATGTTCTATCATGTTCAACATGCATGTTCCAAAATATCTTTGGGGCGATGTTGTACTGACTCCTACTTATCTAATAAATCTCCTTCCCAGTCGGCCTCTTCAATTCAAGACACCATATTCCATTCTTCAGTTTCTCTATCCTCACATTTCCACAAATACTGTGCCAGTCAAAGTCTGGGTGCACCACCTTTGTCCATGTGCACTCCCAACACCGAAGTAAACTTGATCTTAATGACATAAAAATAATTTTCCTAGGATATTCTCCTACATAGAAAGGTTATCATTGTTACTGTCCCCTCACCAAGAAAATCTACATCTCCAACGATGTAACCTTTTTCGAAAATACTCCATACTTCACTCCCACTTCGCTTCAAGGGAATCATATTAATCATGAGCAAGAAACTCAATGGTCGTGGGGTTTAGAATTACCCCTAGACATGTCCTTTCCTCCAAAGAATGAAATCATTTCTGAACTAGAAAATCTTCCACCTTTTCTTCCATCTTCTCATGGCTCTCAAGATCAAAACATGCAGAAATAAATTCGAGTGTATACCAAAAGAGAAAGAAATAAACAAGTGACGAAAGTTGATCCAGTGATAGAACCACCTCAGTTAAAAGATTCAAATACTCTACCCTCAAACACTTAATCGTATCTAGATATTCATATTGCTTTAAGAAAAGGAAGTAGATCTTGCACCCAACACCTTCTTTCAAAATTCATCTCTTATGCAAAATTATCATCTCCATTTAAAGTATTTTCCATTAGTCTATCAAATGTTGTGATTCCCAGGAATATCAATGAAGCACTTGGTACTCCTCGATGGGAGACAGCAGTGCTCGAAGAGATGAAAGCACTTAAGCATAATGGTACTTGGAGATTAGTGGAGTTACCACAAGACAAGAAAGTAATAGGGTGCAAGTGGTTGTTCATAGTCAAATACAATGCAAATGGATCTATTGAGAGGTACAAAGCTTGGTTAGTTGCCAATGGTTTTACTTAGACCTACGAAATTGACTACACAGAAACATTATCTCCGGTTTCCAAACTCAATACCATCAAAGTATTGCTCTTGCTTGTAGTCAACTTAAATTGGGAATCGCATCAACTTGATGTAAAAAATGCATTCTTAAATGGTGAGCTGGAAGAAGAAGTGTACATGAGTCAACCTCCGAGTTTTGAAGAATCTCCCAATACAACCAAAGTTTGCAAGCTAAACAAATCACTCTACGGTCTAAAACAATCTCCTCGAGCATGGTTCAATCGGTTCTTGAAAGTTATCAAGGGACTTGGATACATACAAGGTCAGACTGACCATACTCTCTTCATCAAACACTCAGAAGGAGGGAAAATGTCAGTTCTTATTGTATATGTTAATGATATCATTTTCACTGGCAACCATATTGAAGATATTATTTAGATTAAAGAGATGTTTGCAAAGGAGTTCGAAGTCAAGGATCTCGGTGAACTCAGGTATTTTCTGGGAATGGAATTTGCTAGAAGCAAACGGGGAATTTTTGTTTCCCAGAGAAAATACACTCTTGATCTCTTAAATGAGATAGGAATGCTAGGCAGTAAACCTAGCAAAACTCTAATCGAGCTAGGAGACAAGAGGAAAATGTTTGAAGGAAACCTAGTTGACAAAGAAAGGTACCAACAACTAGTAGGGAAGCTTATCTACCTCTCTCATACCAGACTAGCTATTGACTTTGTAGTAAGCCTGGTCAGTCAATACATGCATGATCCATGTCAAGGGCATTTTAATGCAGGATAGAATTCTGAGGTATCTAAAGCAAACACTAGGAAAAGTTCTTTTCTTCAAAAAAATAATCGATGATAGAAAATCTACATCTGGGTATTATACAATTGTATGGGGCACTGTGGTAACATGGCGAAGTAAAAAGCAAATAGTGGTTGCAAGAAGCAGTGCAAAAGCAGAGTATAGAGCCATGGCCCACAGAATATGTGAAGCGATATGGATCAGATCCCTGCTAGGGGAACTAAAGATTGAATATGAAGCTCCCATTAACCTTTATTGTAATAGTCAGTCTACCATCAATATTGCACACAACCCTATACATCATGATAGAACTAAACACATGGAAGTGGATCGTCATTTATTAAAGAGAAGATTGATGGGGGAATTGTCAGCATCAGATATGTTCATCGGATCAACATTTGGTTGATATTCTCACAAAGGGTTATTCGAGTGAGTATTTGATTTCCTAGTAAACAAGCTTGGACTCATCAATATCTATAGTCTAGCTTGAGGAGAAGTGTTAAAAGTCATAAATAAAAAATGGAAATCAAAATGTTACCAAAGGATAATTCAATTTCCTAGTCTATAGAAATTCTCTTTTATTTTATTTATTTTGTATTAAAGATGGTTTGAAATGAAAAACTATATATAAGCTCAATTTCTAGGTTGTAAATTTACACAGAAATAAGAAACATTTCTTTTTCCTCACCATTTTTCAATTTTGTTTCCCTTGAACTAAACCCTAACACAATGTTTCTAAGAACTTACTAAGCCTCAAATACCCCTTCAAACATACCCCATAATGTCCTAGGAACCTTAGCTTTCAATCCCCCAGGGTTACCCATCCAAGACACTTGAAAATAACCAAAAAAAATAAAGATGCCTGCATAGGCCGGTTGACTGCCTGGCAAAAATAGCCAAGCCTGCCAAACCACAGGCCGGTCGACTGGGTGCCCAGGGTCGGTCAACCAATGCAAGCTAGAGAGCTTTTCTCTTCATTTTTCTATGTTTTAACCAACTCTAATTCTCAATCAAAATCGATCCCAATCAGTTCCAGGTACAAAATTAAGCCACAAAAAAATTATACAATCAACATACAACCTCTTGAACTCAAACACACCTTCAATTTTAACCTATAGCTACCAATTTGAACATTAGTGTTTTTCCAAATTCAAAAAATTCACTCCAAATCCATGGTTTTTAAATCAATTTCAAGTGCTAAATAAACCTTATTTCATGTTTCTAATAGCCATATACCCATAAACACAGGTTATGGTCACAAATTCCATAAATAAAACTTAAAATTCCCAACTCTACACTAGAACATGAGGAACAAGATGAAGAACAGAAAGAGAAGTATTCTTACCACTTGAATTAAAAATTCCTATGGATTATGGTTGGTTGGCAGATGTTGTTACTTCTCTTGAGGCTCAATTCTTCGAGAAATCCTTAAATTCTCAAAACTTAGCCTCCACTTTGCTACTAGAATGTTTGCCTTAGGTAAGTTCAAGAAAAAGGAAACAAGTGGAAGAGTTTAGAAATTACGAGGGTCTTAAGCCTATCTTTACTCTAATCCCTCGGTCAAATGACCTCTTAACCCATGCCTCCATTTAATCCTCAAAACTAAACTCAAGGGTGTTTTTGTCTTTTGGGTTAAATTTCCACTACACCTCAAATTACACTTCTAATCTCAAAATTAAATCCACTAATCTTAAAATTACCAACCAAACCCATCAAACACGATTACTCCAACAATTTATTTCCTTTACCCAAATTTCCAAAATACCCGTTGGCTCGACCCGAGCTGGGCATTTATCCCCGCTGTGACATTTCCACTAAAAAGCTCGAAAGGATCCACTCATGTCGAATAATGAAAATATATCCACATAAGAATGTGGTCCTAAGCACATAGCACAATAAATCACAAATATACTGTAAACGAGTCAAAATTACGAAAATGCCTCTTTTTAACAAAAGCGGGTCTTTGAACGCGTTTAATACACATAAACATTAATATCATAATTTAACTCATATAATTCACATAATCACATATATATTCAATTAAAACCACATAATTTGCAATAATTCCAATTATGCCCTCCCGACACACTAATCAAGGAACTAAACCTGTTCTGGGATCCCAAAGATCCATCAAACCTAAGGCTCACTCACCCTTTCTATCCAGAATCTCTGTTGGCTTCTCTTTCCATGATAAGTCTCACTATAAGTCCAGTGTCTCTTATCCTAAACAGGTGTAGTACTCAACACATCTTTCCTTAGCATCTATACCTGAAGCACCCTATGAACCCCCGTCAATGCTGGGGCAAGGCTAATATGTAGGCCACTTGCCTAATTCCTATCATGATCCCAAAGGTCCAACAATCCTAGGGCTCACTGACCCTTTTCTTCAAAATTATTTTACCTCTTTAATCTGCAATACTCGGAGAAACACAAAATCTCAAATCCCGGAACTCTACATTCCTATACTTGGATTTGCGTAGCTTTTTTGTCCTTTCAATAAAGCAGATATTACCCTCTCTAACATTTTCCAATAATTTCATTGGTCCTCTGAACCGTCTCAGATCAAAAATACTTCCTTTCTCCCATTTCATCCCATAAATGGGTGATCTTCACCTCCTATCTCATAATAACTCATACAGGGTCATTCTGGTTGTCAACTGATAGCCACTATTGTAGGAACCCAATCAAAGGACTTTACTTACTCAAAGGGCCCTAAAAACCTATTTCACATGCCCAAAAGTATATTCTTTAAAATTCGAATTGTCCTCTCATATTGTCCATCTGTCTAAGGATGATAAGTAATACTGAATCTTAGTCTTGTACCTATCGCCTTCTGCGAGCCTTTCCACAACTTGAAAATAAATGTGGGATCTCGATCAAGCACTATAGACTTCAGTGCCCCATGGAGATACACCATCTCCTTTCACATATAACTTAACATATTGTTCTACATTATGATTCGTTTGCACGGGCAGAATGTGCGCTGACCTGGTATATCGAGTCACAACCTTTCATACCAAAATCATCTTACCCATAACCCTAGGCAATCCATTCAAAAGGTCTATAATTATATCCACCAATGTTATTATGAAATTCCCAAAGGTCATGATAACCCTGCTAGCCTCTGGTATTTAGCCTTCACTTGCTTAAAGATTAAACGCTTAGCCATCAGTATAGAAATTTCAAATCTCGATACACATTCGTGGTTCCTGGATATAACGAGCATGGAGTGGTATAAGATCCGTCCAGAATATCCATTTTGATACCAGAATTCATCGAAACACATATCTGATCCTCATATCACAACATATCCATGTCAAAATAGTAGAGTCCTTAGCCACTCCTATTAAGATTCTCTTTCTATGTTTCACAATTTGTAGGGTTCCTATCAGCCAATTTATCAATCACAAACCCTATACCAGTTCTATTCATTTCCTCAACTGACTTTTCTGTGATTTGTTTCAAATCATAAACTTGGTCTGGACCTTTCAAACTTAAGGCATTAGCCACCACGTTAGTTTTTCATAAAATAATGAATTTCACCATCAATCCTTCACCAGTCCTCACGAACGTCTCTATCTCATATTTGCATCCCTATGGGTAACATAACACATTAAACTTTTATGACAGTGTATGTCTCACACTTCTCCCCATATAATTACTATCGCTATACCTTAAATGCAAACATCATTGCTGTCAACTCAAAGTCACATGTAGCATATCTCTGTTCTTATTCCTTTAACTACCATGAAGCATAAGCAATCACCTTCGCAGCCTATATATGGACACATCCTAGTCCCTGTCATGTTGCACCTCGAAACACTATGAACTTCTCGTTTTCAAACAACAAGGACTGTATCCACCATATAGTGTTTGTATATCAGTCCACCACATACCTATACTGATACCATGGTGCAATGATTAGCCTCTGTTTCAACTCTTGGAAGCATGGTTCGCGTCTTCCATTCAATACAAACCTCAGGTTGTCATTTGTTAATTTAGTCAAGGGTATTCCAATCCTCGAAGATCCGTCAACCAAACGTTGATAGTATCTCGCCTGTCCCAAGAAATTCCTAACCTCTGAAGCGTTCCTTGACCAATGTTTTACTACTTCTATCATAACTAAATCAAGCATGATCCCATTCTTTCCCATAATGTTCCTCAAAAACATTAATCAAAGAAGTTAGAACTAGTTCAAGCACGATCTCATTCTTTCCCATAATGTGCATAAGAAAAATTAATCAAAGAAGTCAAAACTCACCCTTCTTGTACCTTCCACGCAACTTATGTTTCCTTAGCCTCTATAATACCGAACGGGGATGCTGCTCATGTTCTGTCTCTGATTGGGAGTAGGCCAATATATTACCAATAAACTCAATCATGAATTGTCAAAATAATCCTAGAACTCACTATTTGTCAGAACCATGCAGGTCGCTGGAGCATTGGTCAGTTCAAAAGACATCACCGCAAAATCCACAATGTTAGTCCTTGAAATATATTCTCTCTTCATCCTCAACTAGTAATAACTAGATTGAAGATCAATCCCTATGAACACTGTCTTGCCCTGAAACATATTAAAAAATTCGTCAATCCTTGGCAGCGGAAACTTATTCTTGATAATAACCTTATTCAACTATCCATTATTTGGTACATATCCTTGTTGATTCTTCCTTCTACTTAACAAACAACACTGGTGCCCCCCATGGAGAGAAGCTAGGTCTGATTAATCTCAAATCAATCAACTCTTGCAACTGAATCTTTAATTTTTTTAATTTTTCCAGTGCCATTCTATAAAGAGCTCTAGATACCGTTTTTGTCCCTAGTGCCAACTCAATAACAAACTTGATATCTTGATGTTGTGGCAACCCTAGAAAGTCCCCAAGAAACACGTCTAGAAACTCACAAACCCATCTAGTCTCCTCTGGCCCAATTGGTACAACCTTGGTAGTACCCACCACACTAGTAAGGAATCCTATGAAACCTTCTTGCATTAGGTCTCTAGCCTTCAATGTTGAGATCGTAGGAACACAAGGTCCGTTCATAGTACCCACAAACACAAACGAGTCCTCACTCTTGGCTTAAAAAGTCACCATCCTCCTTTTACAGTCTACTGTCGCTCCCACTTGGCCAACCACTCACATCCAGCACCATGTCAAACTCTTTCATTACTAATTCTATCAAGTATGTAGGCCAGTCCCTACTATCTACCGCTGCCAGCAATAACCTGATTCCACCTTCTAGAAGCTATCAAGTCCCAGTAGGTGACAACGTCTCAAATTCCAAAACATACATATTTGGGGACCAACTTAATTCATCCATAACCTTGCAAAATAAATAATTGCATGCCTAGCGCCGAAATAAATCTGTATTGTACAAGAAGTGTCAATGCTAGACATCTAACCTGTCGCCATGGAGGGACTAGCCTCAGCCCTCACTTGAGTCAAAGCAATTACTCAAGCCAGAGTTGAATTGTCCCCTTTCTTCAGTTCCTCCTTTTCCGATTGCTGGAAATCTTTCTTGAGATGGCCCACCATGCCACACAAGATACATGCCTTAGCACGACGTTAAACCCATGTGGCATCTTCTGCACCGAGCGCACTCTGGGTAAGTCTTCTAGTTCTCACCCCCGCCCTGACGACTACTCTAAGTGCCCCCGAACCCCCTCTTTGGTACAGGGATGCTAAATGTGTCTATAGCCTATCTTTTCTGATCATTGGGGCCTCCGCCCCTGCCTACCCCAGTAAAAAGAGGTACCATTCTCCGAACATCGTGCCCTACAATGCACCCCCTCCATATCACATCCTTTGCACCCTCAACAGTAAAGACATTCTCTACTACTTGAGTATAGGTAGAAATTTCAGTTACAGGGACATTCTAACGCTCTGGGCTACTATAAAATTCAGTCCTCAAACAAATCACACTTCTGAGCAACATCCGTCAATACCAAGTCAAAAGCGAACTTGGCCAACCCATCAAAATTAATGGCATACTCCATCACTGTCATGTTGCTCTTAATCAGATTCATAAATTCATTCATCTTCGCATTTCAAACATCGTTATTGTAATACCTCTTGTTGAACAACAATCTAAATTCCTCCCAGTCCATCGTAATGACATTATGAGTTTGGGATATCATTTACCACCAAGTCCGGACGTCATCCTACAACATATACGTGGTACAGAGCACTCTGTCATTTTCTACCACCCTCATGAAGTCGAGGATGTAGCTAATCATGCCCATACACTACTAAACTATGAGTGGATCTAGGCCTCCCTCAATGGTTGGAGGGTAGTGTTTCTGGAAACTCTCATATAGTGATTCCCCTTTGTTCTCAACCCCGATGTGAGCCACAACTGGTGCCACTACCGGTGGAATAAACGGAGCACTGTTCCCTGGAAGAACCTGCTGTCTCAACCACCTGATCTCTTTCTCTTGCTTTTGCAATCTCGTTTGCATATCTATAAACATTTTCCACTAACTCCAAGGGGCAGGCAGAGGGTTCTGGCCCTGATTATCATTTTTGGCCTCGATATCAATATTGCCTATTCAATTTGACTCCCTTGGATGCATAACTTCAAAGTATGTTTGCTATCAATGATCTATCCTATCAGGCATGATAATTGTATTTAAAAACCATCCCTCGGTCAAAACCAAACAACACAGCATCCACTTGCAATAATAATACTAATACACATGTCTATAACATTCATGTATCAATTAATAAGTCGTTCTCTAACATTATGTATCATGTTCTCTACTCTAGCATGCAGATAAGGCGTATAGTTCAATTAAACAACTAAACAAGAATTCAAACTAATACCCACCGAACTGTGAGTCGAGCTTGTCTTTACCAGCGAGCGTACATATTCGGTCAATCTTCAGGAACCATAAGCCTTGGCAACTCTGATACAAATTTCCAATGCCCTACTAATCCAGGACCATTACATCGCGTGTTTAAAAAAATTATTAACTCATTAAGCGAGTCATTTGGACTCAAAAGTGTAATTAAAGCTAATCAATGGTTTAGGTATTAAAATTTTTGGTTCAACATATAAACTTTTATTGAAACTTTAAACATTTTCATGAGATCCCAAAATGAGTTTTAAATGAAAAAGTAATTACAAACGTAGCTGGCCTAAGTGGCAAAATCAGATTTGTAACCTAAGCCCCTTAAATAACTCGACCATGGCTGCTGAGCTGGCCGAATATGTATGCATCACTCCAAAGCTCTCCAACTCATGGTTGGTTACCTTTAGCTTACCCTTACATGCACCATAGAGCACCTATGAGCCGAGGGCTAGAAAGAAAACCTCGACAAGGCATAATAATAATAATCCAATTACTCATAAGAAATAGCCACCTGGGATCGTCTAGAACATTTTGAGGAAGAGCTTGTGTGAGGAAATTTGTTTTGTTCTTAGCTCCAATGGAGATCCTGAAATCACGTCTCCATGCTTGGAAGTTCTTATTAGTCAGGAGAGGGTAAGCTAACACGAGCTGTGGATGATTGCCGAGGAAGTATGGACTTGTTACATCTTCATGGGCAAGTCGATCTAATGTTTGCAGGACAGCGTAGCGATTTTATGCAGAGGGATTTCACCATTGCCAACAGAGTTGCGAGGTGGAGGAGCATCAACGATTGGAGCTTCAAAGACCGAAGCTGAGTTTTCTTGTTCGAGGTCGAGCCATTGTCTTCAACGGTGAGTTAGTGTTTTCTCTCGATACCATATTAATTTGCAAGAACAAGAAAAAACAAATCTGTTTCATTGACTGACTGAATGCGATTGTTACATAGGGGAATGCCCTTTATATGGCATTTTGTCTTAGTGGTTACAAAAGGTTACGGCTGTAACTAATTAACAATATAAAACAAAAAAGAATAACTAACTAAGGCTAATTAACTAAATTAGGATCTAATAGAATTATTAATGGTTTATTATTCACTGCCTCCTTCAATTTTTACTTTTATTTTCCTTTACCAATCTTTTTTCTAACACGTGGAAACTTAAAAGTAATTTGTGCATTTTTCCATAATCAAAATTAGTAATTATAAGTAATGATTATAAGTATTTTCAATATGAACATAGTTATGTATATGATTTTGTGTTGGTTGATATATGATTTTGTGCATTTAGTATCACTACTACAAATATAGTCTTTCTCTGCGGTTTTTTTTAAACAATAAATAAAAAGTGCAGTGAAAAGGTTTGAAAGAGTCAAAAAATGTATATTTAATGTCCGCGCCCTGTTTTATTGCGGTTTTTAAAAAAAACGCAGTGAAAGGTTTCAACGGGACACTTTTCTCCGCGGTTTTGGGTATAAAACCGCAGAGAAAAGTGTACCACCTTTCTCCGCGGTTTTATACCCAAAACCGCAGAGAAAAGTGGACATTTCTCTGCGGTTTTGAGTATAAAACCACGGAGAAAGGTGGTCTCCACCCACTAAATCCCAAAAAACCTATTTTCCCACTCATTTTTCCCATCTTCTTCTTTGTTGAAGGTCACGGCCGAAGCTCTCTCCCCACGCCGTCCCTACCCACGGTACCGACATTGTTTATTTCTTTTTGTTTTTTTTTTCCATTTCTTTGCATATTAATGCTTGAAATCATGTATATATAGTTAATCTTGAGTTATTTTGAAGTTTTAGGATAAAAATGAAGAAATATTGTGTGGGTTTAATGGTGGTTTCTATGTATGATCATATGGTTATTTTTTGTAATATTTTTGAAATTTTATATAGGATTGGAGGACATTTTCATTGTTTAAAACGTGTATTGATCACTAAAACTTGATTTATTTAATGTATATTTCGGTTTAGGGTATTTTTGTATTATTTTATTTAGAATAATGTTGTTTACATAATTTTTTATATTAAAAATTAGTGCTTGCATAATTTTGTATATTATTTAGGTAATGATTTTTTTAAAGTATATTTTTGTTAATTATATTATTTTAGGATAAATTAAATTACCATATATTTACTAATGTTTAACTTTTTATTGTAGGAAATATTTGTTTGAGTGTGAGCTCCCACTCAAGGTTGAAATATTTGTTCGAGGTTGAAATTGGTGAATATTAATTTTTAAGGTAAGTAGTAATTACTACTTAATTTTTATTTTTATTTTTTATATTTACAAACTATTGTTAGAGGAGTTTGAATATATTAGATATTCATCCATAGTGAAGTAGGTTGTGAGATAAAATTGTGTGCTGCGGAGATAACAGAAGGTTGAGAACATGTGTGCCTTAGTGAAGTAGGATCTGTGAATTTTCTGTGTGCTGCGGTGACTTATGGTTGAGAACATGCATGTTGTTTGTTATATGTTTTGTTTAATGTGAATTTATAGGTAGATAACTTGGGAGATGCTATAAATACAGAGGAAACTCTGCCCAATTTTTTTTTTATGATATTAGTTGAACATGTTTTATAAGTTACTATATATAATAATAATGTTTTTGTTTTTGTTGAAATTTTAAATACATATGAATTTTGGATATGTCATAGAAATAAATGAAACTCTGTCCTTTTTTTATATAATTTAATAATTGAACATAATTTTAGAGTATTACTATACTAATTTTCTTTTCATTATCAACTTAGGAATTAGGTAGATATTATCATTATGGATAAGTCATGGATTCTTGAGAATAGAGAAACACAACAATTTCAAGACGGATTCAACCAATTTTTAGAATTTTGCCAAACAAATTGTAGTGATCCGGAAAGAATTCATTGTCCATGTATAGATTGTGGTAATGGAACAAAAGGAAATATTACCATGATAAAAAATCATGTATTTTTTCGGGGATTTGATACAAGTTATCATACATGGTATTGGCATGAGGAATCATTGAAAAATAATAATCCATATCCATTCGGGAGGCGAGGGGTTGATGATTTGGGTTATAGTGATTTTGACGATCATCCTATGGAATTGCTCGATGAAGCACAAGAAGAGTTTGTTGATGATCCTTCAAAATTTGATAAATTGGTTAGAGATGCAGATAAACCATTATTCAATGGTTGTCTGAAACAAAGATTACCAACGATGGTAAAATTTTACAACATAAAAGCAGAAAATGGAGTTAGTGATAAATGTTTTAGTCAATTTTTAGCTGCTTTTAAAGAGATTTTGCCGTTAGATAATTGCTTCCCTGAGTCTACGTATGAAGTGAAGAAAACTTTAAATTGCATAGGCTTGAAGTATGAGAAGATCCATGCATGTCCGAATGATTGTGTGTTATATCGTAAAGAGTATGCAGACATGGACACTTGCCCAAAATGTGATTCACCCCGCTACAAACCTAACAAGAGTAAGGAGATCAGGAAACTTATTCCTCAAAAAGTGATGTGGTACTTGCCCTTGATTCCGCGGCTAAAGCAATTATATCAAAGTGCAGAACACTCTGAAAACTTAATATGGCATGAGACTAGGCGAGTGAAAGATGGTAAACTTCGACATCCTGCAGATTCGCAGGCTTGGAAAAAAGTTAATAACTTAAATCCAGAATTTAAAACTGAAGCAAGACATCTTCGTCTAGGTCTAGCTGCCGATGGTGTAAATCCACATAAATCTCTAAGTAGTAGGCATAGTTCGTGGCCTGTCTTCCTTGTTATGTACAATCTTCCTCCGTGGTTAGTGATGAGAAGAAAGTTTTTGATGCTCACGTTAATGATTTCAGGCCCAAAACAACCGGCACACGATATAGATGTTTATTTGGCACCATTAATTGATGATTTGAAAGATTTGTATGAAAATGGTGTTGAGGAATATGACGGTTTTAAGAAAGAAGTCTTTAACTTAAAAGCTGTTTTGTTGTGGACTGTTAATGATTTCCCAGCTTATGGTAATCTATCAAGGTTAAGCACAAAAGGTTACCAGGGATGTCCAATATGTTGCACTAACACAAAGGCTATTTGTCTGTCTAATGGGCACAAAATTTGTTATATGGGTCATAGACGATATTTGCTCCTAAATCATCATTATAGGGACAAAAAAAAAGCATTTGATGGTGATAAAGAACAAGGTGTTGCTCCTTTGCCACTTTCGGGGCAACAAATTCTTAAAGAAGTAGAGAAAATTGATTTCAAGTATGGAAAAATGCAGAAAAATAAGAAAGTAAGTGGATGTTTCCAAAGGAAATCAATTTTTTTTCGTCTCCCTTACTGGAAAGATTTACTTGTTCGACATTGTTTGGATGTCATGCATATAGAAAAAAATGTGTGCGAAAGTATTATAGGTACATTACTTGATATTCCCGGTAAAACTAAGGATGGTTTAACTAGTCGTTTAGATCTTGTTGAAATGGGTATACGAACTGATTTAGCACCTGAACAGAAAGGTAAACGCACATATTTACCTCCTGCTTGTTTCACGTTGTCCAGAGAAGAGAAAAAAGTTGTATGTAAATCATTTGCAGAGATGAAAGTGCCTGATGGCTATTCATCCAACATTCGAAACTTGGTATCCATGGGAGATTTGAGGCTGATGGGTATGAAATCACATGATTGTCATATGTTGATGCAACAATTACTTCCGATTGCTATTCGGTCAGTATTACTGAAAAAAGTTCGAGATTGTTTAATGAATGTTTGCATATTCTTCAATCATTTATGCGGAAAAGAATTAGAAATGAAAAAATTGGATGAATTGCATTATAAGATAGTGGAAACTCTATGCAACCTTGAAATGTTTTTTCCGCCATCCTTCTTTGACATTATGATTCATTTAATGGTTCATCTAGTAAGGGAAGCGAAGTTGTGTGGACCAGTTTGGGCGAGATGGATGTATCCATTTGAAAGAAGTATGAAGGTGTTGAAAAGTTATGTGCGTAATCATTATCGTCCTGAAGCTAGTATGGTTGAATGTTATATATCGGAAGAGGCAGTAGAATTTTGCTCAGAATACATGAGTGGGGTTGAAGCAATCGGAATCAGCAAACCACGAAATAACTCAGATGGAGTTGATAAAGGACTACGAGGGAATGGAACAGTGACCACCGTGTCTAGGGCAGAATTAGATCAAGCTCAATTAGTTGTGTTGCAAAATAATCCCGAGATTCAATCATATATAATGTAAGTAGAAAATATATTTCAATCATATATATTAGAGTAGTGATTTTCTTTTTGTTGTTTAAACTTTTTGTTATTTCTTTTATGTTTCAGTGATCACATAGAGTTATGACGGTCGATGATTCCAAACAAGATTAAAAATAAACAAAAATGGGTTATAGATGAGCATAATAAAACGTTTTGCCAGTGGCTAAAGAATACAATTTTGACGAAGTTGGGAGAAAAAAATCATGGACTGTCGACTGAGTTGAAGCGCATATCTCTTGGAGCAAGCATTGATGTAATAAAGCATCAAGCTTACATTGTTGAAGGGAAACGATTTCATACTAAGTCAAGAAATGATGCGCGTCTGGTTCAAAATAGTGGAGTAAGTGTAGTCGCAGAAGCTATGCATTTTGCCAGTGCAAAAGATAAAAACCCAATTTCAGGCACAATGACATACTACGGGGTTGTTGAAGAAATATGGGAGCTAGATTATTCATTATTTCGTATTCCTCTTCTTAAATGTTCTTGGGTGGACAACAATACTGGAGTTAAAACTGACGAACTTGGATTCACTCTGGTTGATTTAAGCAAGAAGGGAAGCAAGAACGATCCTTTTATCATGGCTTCCCAAGCGAAACAAGTGTTTTACATTCTTGATCCAGTTAATGATAAATGGTCCATTGTTTTATCAGTTCCCGAGCGGAAGTTCTCAGAAAAAGAAGAGTACGATGAAAATTATGATTTATATCATGACTGTTTCATTGTTGGACAACCGATACATGAACAAGTTGAGAATATTCAGGAACATGATAATGAAAGTGATAGCGATGATCGTGATTATCTTAGAACCGACATCGAAGAAGGAATATGGGTCGATTGTGAATCGACCAGAAATAAAATAAGAAAAAGAAGAAAACATGTTTAGTAAGTTATATAATTCATTAATACTTGTGATTATTTATTTGTATAATGCATTAACACTTGTGATTATTTATTTGTATAATGCATTAACACTTGTAATTTGTGTGATGCAGATGGCGGATAAAAGAGATGACAAAGAGAAACAACAAGGTCGTGGTAAAACAAGAATGAGTTACATGACCCAACAAAAAGCCAAAGGAATCAAGAAAAATCTTCAATGGAACGATTTGGGACAACCAATAGGTGATGTGTATACAAACATGATATCATATCTTGGATCTAGAGTACGAGCCACGATTTCTATCAACTCAGGTGATTGGAGGAAGGTCCCACAAGATTTGAAAGATAGTCTATGGGAGGATATCATTGTAAGAAATTATCATTATGATATTTATTTATTTATTTATGTGTGATATCTAAATTTAATAATTACTTTTCTTAATTATATTCTCAGGGTGGTCACAACATTCCTCAAACCTTCAAACGTGAGATTTTGAAAAAAGCTGGTCAAATAATGAAAGATTTTAAAAGTGAACTCACTACCGAGTACATCAAACCTTTGGCTGAAATGGGTATGATGGAAGAACTAAAATTTCCCCCAAAGAGGTATAGCGATATAATTGACGAGAGAGAATGGTTACAATTTGTAACTAGTCGTCTAAGTCCAGAGTTTCAAATAGTGCATCAAGAACAAAAAAACCGTGCATTACTAATGAAGTCAAGGCATCGAACCTCTCGTAGAGGAATGGCTAATATAAGAGAAGATTTTGTAAGTATATTTGATATTATAGTTTAAATAATGGTTGATATTATCGCAACATATAACTATCATTATCTTGTACAATGCAGAAAAAAGAACGAAATATTCAAAATTCAGAGAGGTATCAAGTTTGGCTTAGATCGCGTGAAAAAAATAAAGTTCTTGTGACAGAGCTAGACCGACAAATTGCCGAAAAGATAGTAAGTTTTCTAAGGTTTCAGAATCAATATATTGTTTTTATTTATATAAACTAATTTAACCAAATAATATCTTGAGTAGGAGGACGTCAAAGAAAAAGTGATTCGTGGCGAAATTACAGCTCAGGGTCGAGATGACATCTTGACTCAAGCATTAGGGACACCAGAACACCCAGGTCGTGTTCGAGCTGGCGGGTATGATAATTTATAATAGTTGTTTTCTTTTAAGAATTATTTAGATTGGTTTATTGATGGACTTTATTGATTTTTTTTGTAGGTTCACTGCGATCGTTTCCAAAATGTTTGGAAAAAAACATAAAACAATGACTGCAAGAGAGGAGATTGCTCGACTAAAAGCTGAGATTGAAGAGCTAAAAAGACATAAATTTAGCACAGAAGAGGAATTAGCTCAAAATGAAGAATATAATGAGGAAAACGATGAGTGTGGATACAACGATGAAGGGCAATTTGATGAGGGACAATATTATGAGAATACAAGTGATGAAGTCTATCGACCTGCCCCCAACGCAGATGATCATTTTCATCAAACCGAAGACTATCCTTTTGATGAAGATGATGGATCATCAATTTATGAGTCTCCGCCACCACCGAGCTATGAAGTTTATTTGTGTTCTGATAATATTGACAATGTGGTGGCTAAAGGTGTACTCATTGTACCAAACATGGGTAGCCAAATTACCATCCATGGAAATGTACTTGATGATTCAGTTGCGAGGGTTTGGCTTATAGATGTCTTACAAGAAGAAGCTGAGATCCCTATTCCCTTTGCTAACGTACGATATGTTGGGGACGCACGAGACACATTCCTGCCTTGGCCTAAAAATTTAATTGTGGCTTGTCAGGTATAAAATTATTTGCTTAGATATTTAAATTTTATTTTTAAATGGGTACACTATACTGATATGTGTAATGCTATTATGTAGGGTCCATCTTCATCTAATCACAAATCCCTATCACGAAGCCCACATTTATCATCAGTTGGATCTCACGTAGTCATCCTCGCTGAAATAACTCAACCAGAACCTTCAAATTGGTTAACAGATAACCAATGGGACAAAATTGATCTGAGTCTAAAATTTATAGTGAAGGAGTATTATTCCAATAAAGGAATAGATGGGGTTGTACAAGTTCCCGTTGACCCGGAGTTTATAGGAGAACGCGAGGCTATCTTCATCACTTCGGAAGACATTTATCAAGCAGCCTCCATGGATAATATTGGATCCTCAGCTATGCTGTTTGGTATGAGGTATGTATCAATCCGTTATGTCATTACAAACTATTAGAGGAGTTTGAATATATTAGATATCCATCCGTAGTGAAGTAAGTTCTGAGATGAAATTGTGTGCTGCGGAGATAACAGAAGGTTGAGAACATGTGTGTCTTAGTGAAGTAGGTTCTGCGAATTTTGTGTGCTGCGGTGGCTTATGGTTGAGAACATGCATGTTGTTTGTTGTATGCTTTGTCTGAATTGAATTTACAGGTTCTAATAATTTTGGATATGCTATAGAAACAGAGGAAACTCTGCCCAATTTTTTTTTGACGATATTAATTTATTAATTGAAAATGTAATATGAATGATTGATTCTCTACAGATGCATTTGGGAAAGCATGCACCCAAATTCACGACAATTATATAAATTTTTTGACACCGAACATCTTTCTATTGGCAATGATGAAAGTAAAAACTATACGGTGGATCTTATAGCCAAATGGATGATGACTATGGATAGACGAGGCCAAATATATTTCATTCCTTGGATTGTTGAGTAAGAACGAACTACTTAAACATTATCACTACTATGGTTGAATTTTAATTTTATAATAATCATATTTTATTATTATTTTAGTCGACATTGGATGTTGGTGCTCGTGATGATGCGGGGGATGACCATAATTTTGGACCCTTTAAAAAATCATAAATCTCCACCAATAATTACGGAGGTTATGGAAAAGTAAGTTCTTCATTTGTAATGTATGCATTATTAATTTTTAAAAGTTGAGAGCATAATATGTATTTAATTAATTTTAATTTTTGTAGAGCATACGCACAATGTTTGGAAAATGAATACATCGGCACATTTACAAAATTGGTGAGAGGTTCTTGTCCAAAACAACCTGAAAGTCATGAATGTGGTTATTATGTACTAAGATACATTTATGATCTTGTAAATGCACCGAATCCAGCAGAAGTTATCAAGAAGAAAGTATGTTATATTTTAAACTCTTTTTTGCTTAAGAAAAACTAGATATTGTATTTAATTATCTAATCTATATTAACTTTTCAATTTTGCAGTGGTTTGACAAAAAACAATTCAATGTCAAAGATGATCTACTACCACTACAAAGTGATTGGTTAGCTAGATTAATGCCATTTGTTTATGAAATCTAAATTTTTGTATGTATGTAAGATTAAAGTGCTAACTTATATTGGTTAGAATGATTAAAGTATTTGATTCATTACTAGCCATTTATTTTGTATTAGATATTAAATGTATATATAATAATTTAACAAATTAGTTATACTATTGAAAATAATTATTTATTAAAATTGAAAATTAATTTTTTTTTATTAAAAATGCTCGGTTATCAACCGAAATTAATTTTTTTTTTTATTGAGAAAGCTCTTTTCTCCGCGGTTTGCGTATCACTTTTCTCTGCGGTCGAATACACTGCGCTTTTCAATACTCTCGAAAATCGCAGTGTATTGAGTAAAAAAACCGCAGAGAAATGCCTTTTTTGTAGTAGTGTATAATGACTATACGATGTACTAAACTACAAAACTATATTTATTCCTCTTTATATTTATATTTATATTTATATATATATATATATATCATGGAAAGTGGGGATGAGGATGGGGAAGTATTCTTCTCAATCTCGGCCCTGTTTCCATCCTACCAGTGGTTATTGTTAAGATTTTTTATCCTTTCCGCACAGTATTAAATTCCGTAATTAACTTTATTTCCATCGTGTGGTAGACAGGATATTCATAGAGATGGCAAAAGTTGAATGTAGTAATTCTATCATGCCCCACTTTCAAATATTACAATTAACGAGGTATAGATATCATATTTAATTCCATAGTGCTGCATAAAAACACAAAACTGAAATGGGGTACGAATCTTATTCGAGATATTGTCCATTGATACAATATTAATCTTTCATATTTAACCAAATACCTACCGATGTTAACACATTACCTAATTAGAATGTTTTAAAATTGCTAAAGTGACACACTGATACAAATTAGCTAACACAAGAAAGATCTTGCCTTTCTTTGTTGATTTGCATTGTCATTATTAGTACTTTTATAATTTGGAGTGTTTATTAATTAATGTGCAATCATGATCGTAATCTGAGTTTGTTCAAAATTAAACAAGTGTACCTTGTAACGTAATTCCCAATGCTGATATGTTCTTGGGTAATATCAAAAAGCAGTACTCTTCAAAGAAAGGATGCTTGTTCTATATCTGATCTCCCTCTCTTGAACGATAACATGATTCATATTGCGCACCTTAATAATATTTTCTTGGTGAAAGAAATTTATAAATCCTTGTATTAATGTTTAACAAATATTATTAATCCTTGTATTATTATATATTATACATCGATGATTGAACGTGTTTTTTTAATTTTTGGCCTAACATTTCTTCTTCTGCAAATTTACATGCACTTTACATGTGTATATAATTTATATTGTTTTGTTTAAATGGTTGTTACATGTGGGTATAATTTATATTTTTTTGTTTAAATGGTTGCGAGAACATAAACATACTTTAAATCAGATTTTTATGATTTGTGGTAATTGATAGGAAAATAAAGTTGCAATAACTGTTTTATGATTAGGATTGGTATGTGATTAGGATTCAATTTTATGTGATTGGTATGTGATTAGGATTCAATTTTATGTTTCCAAAAACTAAAAATAAGTGGACTCACAATAATTCATGATTGGTTAGTTATTTCCTAAAACAAAATCTGAATATGATTTTAAACTTTTGCCTATATAATTGAAAACACCAAACCATTGTTTTTTCTATTTTTCAATTTTTTCACTGTGACTTACTAGTGTGTGTTAGTATATATAATATATATTTATATATATATGAGTGTATTTTTAATGATTACTATATATGGATAATTACTTTAATATTATTGGATTAAAATCAATGATCCATATTTATAATTGTTAATTAATATTTCTAAACATAAATTTTGATTTTTTTCAAATTTTTAGAAGGGTTACCTAACGAAAAATGTGTATTTATTATAAAAATATAATATTGTAAACTTTTCATTTCTCAAATGTATATCAATTTCTAAATATAGTTAGTGTCTCTCATTAGTTGGAAACAACATTAATTATGACAAAAAAAAACTAAATTCGAAATTATTGTAGAAAAAAATATATTTATTTGTTAGTGACTTACTATACCAAGTCACTATGTTGTCACATCATCATAATTGTTAGTATACATCTATGGGTAGTAACCATTGAGAAGTCTTCCATATATATAAATATATATATAGGACAATTCTCCTATAGGGGCTTCACTTTAAGCCCTACCGGTAGGGCTCTCACTGTTTCTCGACCCCTGAACAGTTTTCGGCGCGGTTCTTTTTTATGACCATGTATATTGTAGCTATTTAGAGCATCCTGCAAATTTTCAGAAAATTCCAAATAGTCTACAGTACCGAAAACTAGGTTCAAACATGTTGCTTTCCACGCGCATAAAAAAAATTAGTCACGCGTGCAACAACATGTTTGAACCTAGTTTTCGGTACTGTAAACTATTCGGAATTTTCTGAAAATTTACAGGATGCCCTAAATAGCTACAATATATACATTCATAAAAAAAATCGCCCCAAAAACTGTTCACGGGTCGAGAACACTGAGAGCCCCACCGGTAGGGCTTAAAGTGAAGCCCCTATAGGAGAATTTAATCAATGCACTATTATTAAATTTTAATTTATCAATATTATTAAATTTTACTTAATTAAATCTATTGATAAATCAAAATTTAATATTATACAACCTATGTATATAGAATATATAAAATTAAAATAATATTCAGATTCAATTGAACCAATTATACATTCAAATTTAATACCAATCACAAATTCAATTTTTTAAAACTCAAAAACAGTTTACAGATATTGAACCAATCACATTTTCAGAAACATGTTTTTAGTCACTAAATTCAGATTTTCATTTCAGAATCTCACTTTTCAAAAATACAGTTTTCCAATCGCGAACCAATCAGACACTAATTTTTTAAGTTGTGACTCCTTCCTGAGTCATCTTTCCATTTGTTTACTTTTTTTTTTAGTTTTTGTTTCCTTGTTAATTATTATTTGTAAAGTAATATTTCTTTTCTTTTTTTGGACAAAATTTTAAACTAATTTAACACCATTTAGAACACGCAAAAGACGAATAATTTGATCAATAATTAGTTTTATTAGAAGGCCAAATAATGTTGCATTCAAACCATTGCATATAAAAGTTATTATTTAGTGACAATATTTTAATGATAATATAATTTTTTTGTAATTAATTGTCATTTTAAATTATAATAAAACTTAATTCAAATTACATATTGTTACTAATATGTAATTAAAATTTAATGTTTTATCAAATTATAACAATGTTTGATTATAATATTTTTAAGCACAAAATAATTTTTTAATCACAAAATTCTCGCATTTAATCGTAAAATATATTGTTTTAGATGGAGTATGATTTTATTTTGTACACAAATAATTTTCAAATGGTCATATTAAAATGACAATAATGTTAGTCCAATTATTATAACACATAAAATAGCTAAATAATTCATATGCACAAGACAAGAAATAATATCTTTAGATGTAGAAAAAGGAAATAATTCATGCAATACATCATACCATTTCCAATGCCACTGACACTGACACTAAATACCTATTTTTAGGAGTAGTTAACTAAAATTAGACACTAAATATATTTAGTTGAACTTTACCCATTATTATCATGAGATTTCCCAAATTACCCTTATCTTAGCATATGATTCTAAGTGTTATTGTAATGTGTATTATATGTGTCATATTATAGTTAAATTGGAAATGCATTCTAATTGTAGTGTGTTTAAGGAGGAAAAAAAAGTATATAATTGAAGGGGTATAATGGGTACATTAATTGAAAATTTGGGTACTAAAATAAAAGTTAAAAATAATGGGTAAAAATTAAAGTTGATCATTTAAAATAGGTAGAGGATCTAATTTCCACTTTTAAACGTGAAATGACATAATTCATGTAAAAGACAAGATATAAAATTAGTTATAGGTGACACTGACAAGGGCTGTACCAAATACAATTATATGGTCCTACAATGTTGATAATGTGATATAATAGTTATTGTTAGAAGTTTATATGAACTAATATAATTACAAACATAATTCTATTATCACAATCATTTTCTAGAGTGCCTACGAATAATTAAAGACCATAATGGGATGGTTAATATTAATCTAATTGCAATTGAGGCACATGATAGCACCCTAAAGACTATAGGTTGGCCCATTAAACCATAGTCCACCATATCTAATAATATAAGCCCAATAGGCCCAATATACCCCTTAGGGTAAGAAGGCATACGAGACATATATATAGAACATATGTGTTGTTGGGTAATGTGTGATGTATGTGGTTTTGGTAAGGGTTGCTTTTCATAAGTTCTCTCTTGCATTGTTTTCTAATATTGTTTTGTGTAGATCGTGAGATATTCAAGGATGAACATTGGAGACTCAATGTTAGGTATGTTTCATCTCTATATATTCAATTCAATGCTCTAAATAAAATGTGTTCCTGGATTGTTGTATGAGCATGTAATGTTGATTTGAATCTGATTTATGGATTTAATGCTCATAATATTGTTTTACAATTTAATAATTGGTATCAGAGAGCCAGGTCTTTTGATTTTAGAGCTTATTGTCATATACCTCATTTTTTGTCAAATTTTTTCTTACAATGAAATTTTCAAATTGGGTTTTGAAGGAAATTAGTATATTAATCATCAATGGGTTCAAACCATTTTTTTTGGACAAAATTTTGGGGAATTTCTTGAGTGTTTTCGGCCATATATACCCATTTTTTTTCCAAAAACTTTCATAAAAAAAATGTATATATGATTGTTGGTTTTGAGAGTTTTATAACCCAAATGGAGGCCGGAAAGTGATAGAGGATGAGACGTGGAGCAAAACCCCTCAAACAGAGTCCGATTTGGTGGCCGGAGATGGCCTATCCGACCGGGTCACGAACCAGGTCGCGTAGACTCGAGAAGCAGACCCACAGGTCAAATTTGGGTGACAGGGACGATAAAAACGACATGTCGTTTTGCCTCTGTCAGGCAAAAAACAACATGTCATTCGTACGGACATGAGCCTCCTTCAGCGCAAAACGACACGTCGTTTGACATGTGAGGGTCGATTTTTATATTGAAAAACGACAAGTCGTTTTCTGAAACTGTTTTTTTTTAAAAAAAAAAATTACAAATAGAGGCGCGTGGGGGCGCGTGTAAAGTCCATTTTGGACCTAATTTTTCAACATTTCACTCAACTTTTAATACCCTATTTTATGTATGTTTATGCACAAGATTAATCCATGAATTTTATTCATAAATGTATTTGTATTTAATCTTTTCTGGCATGAATCTTATTATATATTGTCAACAATTATTGTTTATTTTCTTGCCTGTCGTAAGAATAAGCATGTGAATTGTTTAGTAAAGAGGAACATTTAAATAATTATTTATTTAAATTTTGTATTTTTTCCTCCAAAATTACATTAAGATCTATATAAGTAATTAATTATCCTATCGATAATAATTGCTTGGTAAGGATGCTTAATATGGTGAAAAAAATTTATTAAACATTATGAATCACAATTTATCTATCCTTTCGATAGTAAATTAATGTATTTGATTATAATGTTTAATAGATTGTTCTTACCTGTGTATGCGTTCTATTTTGTATGTTTGTCTAAGAACTCTAGCATGCATAATGATCATTTGTTATTTTTCGATCATATATTGATGAGAAAAGAGCACAAATGACATGGTTTATCATAACATGTATTTAATAGTTATTGCTCTTGTTTCTCATTCAGCTGTAAGCATTCCTAGATCTCCTGCTGTCTTGACGCTGAATGCAACCAACTACAAGTAGTGGATTGAAAATATCACGATGAACTTGACCTTCATGAAAATGGACTTGGCCTTGAGAATTGATGAACCATCTAAGCCTGCTGATGATGCTACTGAGAAGGTTAAGAAATCTTACGAGGACTGGGAATACTCCAATCGTTGTTGCTTGATGCTTATGAGATATCACGTGGACGAATCCATTCGTAATAGTATTCCCAAGTTTGAAAATGCAAAGGATTTTCTTGCTTCCATTAAGGAAAAGTATAAGAAATTCTCAAAGAATGAGAAGAATGAACACTTGAACATGCTGCATCACACTATTTACGATGGTTCAGGTGACATTAGGGCCCACATTGACAAGCTCATGGGCCACTATCATAAACTTAAGGCCATGGATATGGAACTTGGTGAGGATTACATGGTGTGGTTGGTGATGGAGAACATTCCATCTCAGTTTAATGCGATCAGATCAAGCTATAATGCTCAAAAAGAGCAATGGACTGTTGGGGAGATGTCTGCTATTCTTGCCAAGGCAGAGGAGGACATGAGAAAAGGTAGGGCAAGAAGTATCTCCATGGTGAAGAACCCAAACAATCCTCACAAGAGAAAGTTCACTTCCAACAACTCTAGTGACCAAAAGCATCCTAAGAAGAAAGCCAACCATCGTAAGGGAAATGGGCAAGCTAGCTCATCTTCAACTGGTCATAAGAATGAGTTTTTCATAGGGAAGTGCAACTTTTGTCAATGCTTTGGGCATAAGAAAGCTGATTGTCGAAAGCTCAAAGCTCACTTAGAGAAGAAAGGTAATTGTCTTGTGATGGTTTGTTTAGAGTCCAATATTATTGATGTGCCCTCAAACACTTGGTGGTTAGATACTGGAGCTACAATTCATGTTACAAATTCCTTGTAGGCAGTGACAAACCGAAGAAGACCGAGTAGGTTGGAGGAGCATGTATACATGGGAGACGATACTAAAATCAGAGTTGAATTTTTTGGGACTGTTAGATTGCAGGTAAATACTGGGCATTTTTTGGAGTTGCATGATGTTTCTTATTTACCCTCTATTAGGAGGAATTTGATTTTTGTATATATTTTGGATAGACTATGTTATAGTCTTCATTTTGAAACTGGAAAACTGACTTTGTATCGTGACTCTATGTTGGTTGGAAATGGAACTTTATGTGGAAACTTATATAAGCTTGATTTACATGATGTTGTTCCTGTTACTTCTACTTCTTCTTGTTCTTCTTCTCTTAATGCTATTGTTGGGTCAAAACGTGCAAGATCATATTTGAAATCTTCTATGCTTTGGCATAAACGTTTAGGCCATATTTCTAGAGATAGAATGGAGAGATTGGTGAAGGATGGTGTACTTCAGGATCTTGATTTCTCTGATTTCACTGCCTGTGTTGATTGTATAAAAGGAAAGTTGACTGCCAAGGTTAGAAAGAGCAAGTCAGACAGGTGCACAGATGTATTGGAGACTATTCATACTGATATTTGTGGGCCTTTTGTTCCACCTGCTATGGGTGGTTATAGATACTTTATCACATTCATTTATGATTTTTCCCAGTATGGTCATGTTGAGCTCATTCGTGAAAAATCTGAATCTTTGGATGCTTTTAAGATTTTCAAGACGAATGTTGAGCTTCAAAAGGGAAAGAAGATTAAAACTGTCAACTCTGATAGAGGTGGAGAGTATTATGGACGTTATGATGAAACTGGAAGGAACCCCGGGCCTTTTGCCAAATACTTGCAGGAATGTGGTATTGATGCAAGATATACAATGCTAGGGACGCCCCAACAGAATGGAATCGCTGAAAGGAGAAATCGCACACTTCTTGACATGGTGCGCTGTATGTTGATTCATTCTAGCTTGCCAGAATTTTTATGGGGTGAGGCATTAAGAACTCTTGAATCAAGTACCTAGTAAGTCTGTCCCAAAGACACCATATGAGTTGTGGTCGGGTAAGAAACCGAGTTTGCGTCATTTTCATGTTTGGGGATGTAAAGCTGAAGTAAGGCCCTATAACCCACAATCTAAGAAACTTGATCCGAAAACTATTAGTGGCTACTTTGTAGGTTACACTATTGGATCGAGGGGTTCCAGGTTCTATTGTCTTTCTCACACCACCAGGGTTATAGAATCAGATAGGGTTGTCTATTTTGAGGATGAATTTGATTCAAGTCAAGGGTCAAGAGAAATTGTTTTCAGGGAAGAACGCATTTTGTCCCTGTACCTGTCGCTTCCGCTCCTATTGATGATCCTGTGATTAAACAGATTCCGGTAGAAACTCATGATGAACCTCAAAATCAAGAACAAGGTGAAAATCTTGATATTGGGGATGATGAAGCTATGGTGAGAAGATCACAGAGAACCCGCAGGTCTGCTATTCCTAATGACTACCTTGTCTATTTACAGGAACATGAGTTTGATGTGGGAGACACTTTTGAGCCAGTTACCTATCAAGAAGCTATGAATAGTCCTCAATCTGTGTTGTGGATGGATGCAATGAAAGATGAGTTGAATTCTATGTCACAAAATGAAGTTTGGGAGTTGGTTGAATTACCCAAAGGTTGCAGACCCATTGGATGCAAATGGGTGTATAAGATCAAACGTGACTCGAATGGGCAAGTGGAAAGGTAAGGCTAGGCTTGTGGCTAAAGGCTATAGCCAGAGAGAAGGTATTGATTTCAAAGTAACCTTTTCACCTGTTTCCACCAAAGATTCGTTGCGAATTATTATGGCTATAGTTGCTCATTTTGATCTAGAACTCAATCAAATGGATGTGAGGACTGCCTTCTTGAATGGAGATTTATTTGAAGATGTTTACATGACTCAACCTATTGGTTTTGAGAAGTCTGGCAAAGAACACATGGTTTGCAAGCTCAAAAGGTCTATCTATGGGCTTAAACAAGCATCAAGGCAGTGGTATCTCAAGTTCGATATGATTGTCACTGCAAATGGCTTCAAGGAGAATGTAGTAGATCAATGTATATACATGAAGGTCAGTGGGAGCAGCTTTATTTTTCTAGTATTGTATGTTGATGACATCCTGCTTGCATCTAATAATTCTGTTGTCTGAGACGAAACAACTTTTGTTTAGCCATTTTGATATGAAGGACCTTGGTGAGGCTTCCTATGTGCTTGGGATTCAGATTCTTCGGGATAGGGCTAATGGTATTCTTCGTTTATCTCAAAAGACTTACATTGATCGGATCTTGAAAAGATTCAATATGCATGCATGTTCTCCTAGGAAGGCACCAATAGTGAAGGGTGACAAGTTCTCAAAGGCTCAATGTCCACAAAATGATAAAGAGAGAGATGAAATGAAAGTCGTTCCCTATGCATCACTGGTTGGTAGCTTGATGTATGCTCAAGTATGCACACGCCCTGATATTTCTTTTGCTGTCGGCGTGTTGGGTAGATACTTGAGTGATCCTGGTCTTAGCCATTGGAAAGCGGCTAAGAAAGTCATGAGGTGTCTTCAGGGTACAAAGGATCATATGTTGACTTACCGGCGAGCTGACACTCTTGATATAGTAGGGTTCAGTGACGCCAATTATGCAGGATGCGTGGATGATAAAAAGTCCACTTCAGGCTACATTTATATGATGGCTGGAGGAGCTGTTTCATGGAAAAGTGTCAAGCAGACACTCACAGCTTAATCTACGATGGAGGCAGAGTATATGGCGTGTTGTGAGGCTACTTGTCAAGAAATATGGCTACGGAATTTCATTTCAGCATTGAGTGTTGTAGACTCGATTTCGAGGCCGCTGAAATTGTATTGTGACAACTCCGCAGCAGTAGCTTTCTCTAAGAACACTAGGAGTACTTCTCGCTCAAAGCATATTGATATAAAGTACTATTTTGTTAAAGAGAAAGTCGTTGAGTCCCTCATTTCTATTGAGTACACGCCTACCACTAGCATGTTGGTAGACCCACTAACGAAAGGCTTACCTATATGTGTGTTTTTAGAACACGTTGCCCGAATGGGATTGTCAGGAGCCTAGCTTGTTGAGCTCAGTGGGAGTTTTGTTATTTATGTATTGAACATGCTAGTATTTTGTATGGATTGCTTATAGCTTGCGTTTTATTCTGAACATGCATAATGATAATTGAAGCCACTTCTTCTTGTTGCTATTACGTATATATGTTTATATATGTATATACTATTGTTCAACGAAGTGACAGGTACAAAAGAAGATGAATGCGCATAGTCTCAATCAATTGTACCTCATGCATGTTTGGTTTGATAGTTAATGGTTGTTATGATATTTAAATGTCTATAGGGCCAAGTCATATGTAATATTTGTATCCTATCGGTATAATATTATGTATGATTTATTTGATTGCCATATATGTGTTAGACAATATTATGGTGGTTTGATTATATTGTCCAAGTGGGAGAATGTTAAAATTTTATATGGACTAATATAATTACAAACATAATTCCATTATCACAATCATTTTCTAGAGTGCCTACGAATAGTTAAAGACCATAATGTGATGATTAATATTAATCTAATTGCAATTGAGGCACATGGTAGCACCCTAAAGACTATAGGTTGGCCCATTAAACCATAGTCCACCATATCTAATAATATAAGCCAAATAGGCCCAATATACCCCTTAGGGTAAGAAGGCATACGAGACATATATATAGAACATATGTGTTGTTGGGTAATGTGTGATGTATGTGGTTTTGGTAAAGGTTGCTTTCCATAAGTTCTCTCTTGCATTGTTTTCTAATATTGTTTTGTGTAGATCGTGAGATATTCAAGGATGAACATTGGAGACTCAATGTCAGGTATGTTTCATCTCTATATATTCAATTCAATGCTCTAAATAAAATGTGTTCCTGGATTGTTGTATGAGCATGTAATGTTGATTTGAATCTGATTTATGGATTTAATGCTCATAATATTGTTTTACAATTTAATAGTTATTTGATGAAGATAAAAAGAAATAATAATAAAAGGAAAAAAGTTTTTCTTCTCATTTCACCTCTTCCTACAACTTAATAATATTTATTTATTTAGTAGAAGGAATTAATTAATATGACCAAAGTTGGAAGGAGTTCAGGCAAGGGACAAGAACGATGGGCTTCGGAGTTGCTTCTTGGAAACTCTTAATTCATTTACTATTTTTCCAGCAGGTAATACATTGCTACAAACTTCCCTTGTTCACAAGTCCTCAATTTATTATTTGATGCAAGTATTTAAGTTTTATTGTAACACATCATCAATCCCATATAAATCCTCTTATGCTTTGTTAGTTAGTAAGTTTTTTTTTTTTTAATTCATTAATATACCTTGTCATGATGAGTAACCTGATATTTCTGTATGTGTTTTTGCAGCTTGCTTATGGGAATCATGATGAGTCCATGATGAGTAAAAGCTATATACAACTTCCAAGCAGTAAAACTGGCGAGATTGAGGTCACGAAGGTAAATGATTCCCATGGAGAAGAAAAGGGAAACACACAACATTTTCAAGCTCATGATCACTTGTCTCACATGGAAATGGATCCAAATTTAATGATTTTCTTCACCCCGAATGACCTAAAAGTAGGCAAAACGATGCCTGTTTACTTTCCCAAGATAGATCCTTCTATTATACCTCCACGCTTGTTGCCTTTAGATGAATCTTCGTCCATTCCCTTCTCCCTCAAACAACTCCCTTTCCTTCTCAATCGCTTCTCTTTCTCCCAACACTCTCCCCAAGGTAGAGCCGTGGAGGATACCCTCAAGCAGTGTGAGTCTAGATCCA
This sequence comes from Humulus lupulus, assembly GCF_963169125.1. Classification (NCBI taxonomy): domain Eukaryota; kingdom Viridiplantae; phylum Streptophyta; class Magnoliopsida; order Rosales; family Cannabaceae; genus Humulus; species Humulus lupulus. The sequence goes on along the minus strand of NC_084801.1, from coordinate 15,254,631 downwards.
TCAATGGAGAGACCAAGATGTGTGCTACTTCCCTAGAATCTATGCTCGATTTCGCATGTGGCGCATTCGGACTAGAGGATGACATTAGTGTTGTGACAACTACCCACTTGACCAATTTAAGTGTGTCTCTTCAGAACTACACTATTTTGGAAGTGCCTAAAGAGATATTGCCTCACAAGAAGAAGATGGTGGCATGTCACACCATGCCTTACCCTTATGCAGTGTACTATTGCCATTACCAAGACAGCGAGAATAAGGTGTATAAGATCTTATTGGGTGGTGAAAATGGAGACAAGGTTGAAGCCATTGCTGTATGTCACATGGATACTTCGCAGTGGAGCCGTAACCATGTCTCATTTCGTGTGTTAAGAATCGAGCCCGGTACTTTACCAGTCTGCCATTTCTTCCCCTCGGAGAATCTCGTTTGGATTCCAAAACCCATATCGACCTAGTAATCAGAGGGATAGACTTCTCATGTTTGCAATCCTATAAATTACACGAGTATTCATGTTAGCTGCCTAGTATCCAGAGCTATTTTTTTTTTCTTTTAGAAAAAAAAGTTATATGTCGTTGTGTGTGTTTCCATAAATATGTTAATATAAATGTCAGTGCCGGCCACTAGCATGAAATAAAAGTGATCGTCCCTAAATTATATAATAATAAATCTTGTCTTTTGCTCTATGCTATTCCAAGTACTTTGTGTTGTCTTTATTAAAAAAAATGTAAAATCCTAAAATTCGCTAATCTTTTTATAATAAATATATTTTATTATTTGGTATTTTCAAAATAGTATTTTAAGTAAGTGCCTCTTTTTGGTAAAAATAATTATCTCTATTAAAATACATTTTATTCTTAGTTAAGTTTCCTAATTTTTTTTTATGATAACTTGTCTATTTTAAAATAAATTTTTATAGGATTATCCTCTAAATATTTTGATTGATTCTGGTCTATTTAAAAAAGAGGACACTGAGTGAGTCTTGATGCCCAAGAGAAGAAACTTCAAAATGAATCTGGTTGGGTTTTAAGATCAGGTTCGTCCATTTCCTAATGCTACAGAACGTTTGTCTGTCACATTTGGAAAATCTTGCAGTTAATAAAATGAGAAGTTATTTTTGAGTAACTTCCCGATTTGGTCTGATTTGGATCATAAATGAGATTGGCTGGCTTAGGGGTTTCTAAACTGTATAAATACTAGACCTAAGCAGTAACCATCCTTACCTCTTCACCATTCTAATTTTTTTTTGCTTTTGAAGAGTTATTTTATTTGTAAAGAGTAAATCTTGTTCAACTATCTCTTTGTTTGTTAATGCTTTGTGTTGTTTATTCTTAAACATGTCAAAAAGTTTGTGAACGTGTCATACAAGTCTTCGGGAGAAGATTTTTACAAGACTTGCTTTGGGAGGAAGTAAGCACTCATCAAGATCAGAAGGGATTTCGTGCTATTGGTGTTTATCAACATCAGATTATTAAAGTGGATTACTTCAAGGTTACGACAAAGATTTAGAGGGAGTCTAAACTTGTATAAGGCAATTATTTTTTGTATTCTCGAAGCTTTACTAATTGATTTTATCTCTGGGCTTGGCCCTGTAGACTAAGTTTTCCGAATCACGTAAAAAACTACTTGTGTCACGTTACTTTAAGTTTATTTACTATTTGTTCGTATATTCTAGTCTATCAACATTATGTCCTGATATATCAGAATATATGTTTCATCAAACAATTGTTTAACAGTTCTGCATTAGTTAAATTGTTTATTAAATTAAGTTTGTAATCTTAAAAAATAGAATTTCAATTGGTATCAAGGCTGTTCACTAAACTATTAGTGAGATCTTGTGGTTTTCATTCCGTTTGTTTGTGTTTTTGGTTGTAACATGTCGTTTTTTGCATAAGGAAGTTCTATAACTCGACCAGCATTGCTTAATGACCTTGTGGTTTATTGCTAACAAATTTTTGCCTTAGGTGAAAAATTAGAAGAATCTGTTTTAGTTCGAAAAATTGTTCGTGTTTTACCTGACAGGTTTAGCACCAAGCTAACGGCTATGGAGGAGGCCAAGGATCTGAATACCATGAAGGTAGAAGAATTAATGGGTTCTATTCAAACCTTTGAACTGAATCGACAAATGAGACAAAAAGAAAACCCGACCAAGGTAAAAGAAAAAGAAAAATCTATTGCCCTGAAAGGCTTTGAGAAGGTAAGTTCTGAGGATGAAGATGATAATGAGTTGGCCCTATTGACAAGAAATTTTTAAAAATATAAAAAAATTGGGGAACAAAAATAGTTTCCCTAAAGGTAATACATCTTCAAAACCCTCTTTTCCTAATAATAAAAAGGGAATTCAATGCAGGGAATGTGAATGATTTGGTCAAATTCAATCAGAAATAAAAAAATAAAAAAAAGAAGGTATGAACGCTACTTGGAGTGACAATGACTCTGAAAGTAGTGATGAAGATAGAGAAAATATTGTTTTAACATCTAAATTCTTGAATTTTCGTTGTTTTTTGTAGAAAAATAGACAGCTTGTTTGCCTAAACAATACAGTTTCGGTAAATAAAGTTACTGATAATACGACATGTACTGTTGATGTTGTTGACACTGATTTTGATGAATCAGAAGCCAATGAAGATTCACTGGAAGAATCTTACAAAAAATGTATGATGAATGGATTAATTTGTGTGTTGTGAATAGATCAAATGCAAAAATCATTAAATCTCTTTCTTCCTGAAATGATGAACTTGAATCGAATGTTAAAATTCTTGAAACTGATATTTTTGATAAAAATGTTGAAATTAATCGTTTGAAAAAAAGATCTTGATCTTATAAAAAAGAAATGTTCAAATGCTTAATCCAAGATCTACAATTTTTTAGGAGCTCTAGAATGCAAGTCAACGAAACAATGCTGGATTGGGATCTAAAGGGTTTCAATCAAAGGGAAAAATTGTGTTTGTTCAAGCTCGCTCATTACCTATTGTATCTTCTGATCTAACACTACAAGTTTCTGATCCATCAACATCACTGAATGTCTCATCAGCAAAGAGACAGATAGGTAAGAATTTGACGTCCATTGAAAGGACTAAGAAATTCATTCCCACTTGCAATTTTTGTGAAGTCAAAGGTCACATTCTACCAAAGTGTTTTACTATGATGAATTTTTTTAATACAAATTATTTTCATCATAAAAAAATAAAAAATGTGCAAAAGAAACATCATGCGCCTAAATGAAAATGGGTCGCAAAGAATGTGAATACTTGTCTTCCTGCATTTTCATGTCATAGAACTCATACATCTAATTCTTGGTACTTTGAGAGTGGATGTTCTAGACATATGATAGTTGACAAAAATATTCTCATTAATTTTAAAGTTAAATTGTGGTGCAGACACTTTTTGCGATGGTGTTGCAGGTAAAGTAATTGGAAAGGGAACCCTAAATTTTGAAGGGTTACCTAAATGAAAAATGTCCTACTGGTTGATAGGTTGAAAGCTAATCTAATTAGCATAAGTCAGATTTGTGATCAAGGATTTATTGTCAATTTTTCTTGTGATGATTGTAGTGTGATTGATAAAGATGGAAATTGTGTTTTAAAAGTTTTAGATCATTTGACAATTGTTATACTCTTTCTCAAAAAATTTCATGTCACTTAGCCGTAAATAATTCAACTGATCTATGACATGAAAAACTTGGTCACATTAATTTCAAAAACTTGAAAAATTTGTCAAATGCAGGTATTGTTTAAGGATTACCCAAAATGGGTAAATAGTCTATTGGTAAGTGTGAGCCATGCCAACTTGGCAAGCAATTAAAAATCACCCACAAAGGTATGTTGGATGTAAATACCTCAAAAGTTTTAGAATTTCTTAACATGGATCTCATGGTCCAATCCAGGTTGAGATTTTAAATGGAAAAAAATACAATTTCGTGTGTGTAGATGATTTTTCTCGTTTTACTTGGGTTGATTTTTTAAGGGGAAAATCTGACACTTTTGAAGCTTTCAAAACTTTGTGTTTAAAATTAAGAGTTGAAAAAGATTATAATATTGGAAAGATTGTTAGATATCGTAGGGATCATGGTAAAGAAGTTGAAAATACTGCGTTTGATGAATTCTATAAATCTTGTGGTATTTCTCATGAATTTTCAGCGCCCAAAACTCCTGGACAAAATGGAGTTGTTGAAAGAGAGAATCATACTCTTCAAGAAATGGCAAGAGTAATGTTGAATAGCAAGAAATTGTCCAAACGATTGTGGGATGGAGCTATTAATAATGCTTGCTATAAAATAAACAGTGTTTTTACATCCAGGTACCGCCAAAACTCCTTATGAGATTTGGAAAGGTAAACGTCCAAATGTAAGTTATTTCCTCATTTTTTGTTGTGTTTGCTACATATTATGGGATCGCAAAAATATTGGAAAATTTGATGATAAAAGTGATGTAGGTATTTTTCTTGGTTATTCCACAAACAGTAGGGCATATCGTGTGTACAACATGAGAAAACAAACTGTTATGGAATCTGCTAACATAGTTGTTGATGATGTGAAAGATTTTTCAGAATTTTCAACAGAAGTCGAGATGGAAAAATTCATGGAAAACACGCCTACTACCTCAGATGCCCAGTATGATGTATCAGAAACTTTGCCTGTTGTAACAGAAACATCAATTAAATTATCATCAATGGCGTCTGATACATCCCCATCTGAACAGGCAGAGGCACAAATGTCGAGAATCATCAATGATTCCATACATAGAGAACCCTCAAAAAGGTTAAAAAGAATCATCCTGTTGATCTCATTCTATATGATTTGGAAGAGAGCTTGGACACAAGGAAAAGGTACATGAATCTTGTCGAATATGTGTGTTTCACTTCCTCTCTTGAACCAAAGAATGTGAAAGAAGTTTTAACTAATGAATCTTGGATTAAAGCTATGCAAGAAGAATTGGAACAATTTACAAGAAATGATGTGTGGACCCTTGTGCCAAACCGATCATACTATTGTCATTGGGAAAAAATGGATTTTTAAAAATAAAAGTGATGAATTTGGCACAATAATTAGAAACAAAGCTAGACTGGTGGCAAAAGGGTACACTCAAGTGGAAGGGTGGATTTTGATGAAACATTTGCACATGTTGCTAAACTTGAATCGATTAGGTTGTTATTAGTTGTTGCATGCATCATGGGTTTCAAGTTGCATCAAGTAGATGTTAAATCTTCCTTTTTGAATGGCGTTTTAAATAAAGAAGCTTTTAATGAACAACCTAAGAGATTTGAAGATCCACGTTTTCCAAATCATGTTTTTAAGTTGATAAAAGTTGTGTATGGTTTGAAACAAGCCCCATGGGCATGGTATGAAAGATCTACACAATTTTTGGTGTCTCATAGTTATCGAAGATGTGGAGTAGATAAAACACTTGTCATTAAAAATATCAAGAAAGACGTAATAATTGCTCAGATATATGTTGATGATATTGTGTTTGGTTCCACATCTAACTCTGAAGTGGAAGAATTTTTTCATCAAATGAAAGAGGAATTTGAAATGAGTATGGTAGGTGAATTATCTTACTTTTTCAGGTTTGCAGGCCAAGCAATCAGAAGATGGTATGTTCATATCTCAAAGTAAGTATGCCAAAAACTTGTTGAAAATGTTTGGGCTTGATACTGCGAAACATACCAAAACTCTCATGGGAACACCAGTTAAATTAACAAAAGATGACAATGAAGTTAAGTTAGATCCCACTTTATACCGTTGTATGATTGGCAGTCTTTTGTATCTCACTGCTAGTCGTCTTGATATATGTTATAGTGTTGGGGTATGTGCTAGTTACCAAGGAAATCCCATGGAGTCACATGTGACTGCTTTAAAAAGAAGTATTAGATATGTTCACAATACTCTAGAATATGGGATTTCGTACTCTAAAGAAACAAATTCTAATCTTGTGTGTTTTAGTGATGTCAATTGGGCAGGTAATGCAGATGACAGGAAAAGCACAAGTGGAGGGTGTTTTTATCTAGGGGACAACTTGGTGTCATGGCATAGCAAAAAGCAGAATTTCATATCTCTTTCTATAGTTGAGGCTGAGTACATTGCTAGTGGCAGTTGTTGTACTCAACTATTATGGATGAAACAAATGATGTCTGGCTATGGGTTTGAATTGGACACTTTAACCATTTCTTGTGATAATACCAGTGCAATAAATATTTCTAAAAATCTCATCCAACATTCACGCACAAAACACATTGATATTAGACACAATTTCATTAGAGAGCTTGTTGAAAATAAGACACTAATCTTGGAATACATTGAAACAGACAAGCAAATTGCTGATATTTTCACTAGGTCCCTTGATTCAATTCGGTTTGATTCCCTTAGGAAATCCTTGGGAGTTTGTAGTATGTAATTAGTTATTTTCTCATGACCATCCAAGATGTTTATCTTTTATGTGTTTTCCTGTTAAAAGATTCTCAAACAATTTCAAAAAAATTATGAGTAGTTTCTATAAGATTAATTATTTTTTATATATGACATGCTAAGTTTATTGGTTTCAAAATAAAAATTTCTTCACAATTTATTTTTGGGAAAAACGCCTACTAAGAGAGCATTGAGCTTAATTAACAAATCTTCTTCAGTTTCAGGTTCCTCTGTAAGAATAGAGCTACCTATGCCACTCTGTGAAAGTCAACTTTGAGTATGTTGAGACTATATAATTAGACCTATGTAGAGGACATGCTACCATTGAAAAGGGCTATCACTAGTGTAGCGTGACAGCGTCTCTTTTGGGTACTACAGAAAAATACCAAAATTGGCAACATGGGTAATGACCCTATTTTTATACTTCACACACAAATACTTATTCTGTATGAAGAAAAGGTAAAAAAAATGTAAGTCTCGTCCTCTATGTTAATGTTTTTCCTAAAAATATTTTGTGCTCTAGAAAAATTTATTTTTGTTCCAGCACTCTCAAGCTTGTTATATATATCAAATAATTTTTCTAACATTATCATTACTCACTTAATTTTTGTATTGGTTGGTTATTGTTTTGCATGTTTCACATTTTTTGATAACAACATAAAGAAATGTTTTGGTCATTTATTAAATAAAAAAACGAAATATCGCAAATATTTTTTTTTAAGAATAAACTGATTGAATCTCGTGGGGTATATTGAATTTCGTTGTTTGTTCTTTTTTTTTTTTGGTCCAATATGATTTTATGTTATTTTTTTTCATCTTTCTCTCTAAAGTTAAGGTTGTCTAATTATTAATTGTGTTATGTGTGAAGAAAAAAGATTGAAAATTTTCTTAAAAATATATATTTGTTGCATTTTTTATTTTGTCACAATTAATACAACAATTGGTTTTTTTCTCTCATAGTAAAAAGTTATGCCTATATCCCACGTTTGGCCTCAACTCCCACAATCACTCCTCCTCTCTCACACTTTACTTTTTTTTTCTCTAGTTTTCTGCTTGTTTTCTCTCTCGGCTGTTTAAGTGTGCAGGAACCCATGGCATGAACACGACGTAAGTGGTTCTGCCTCTTCAGCTTTAAATGGTTCTGCCTCTTCAGCTTTGCCTCCGGTGGCTTCAGGATCTACTTCGAAGTCCTCTCTCAAGACTAGGACTTGTAAATAGACATTTCATGTGTCCACAGCCTTACCTTTGTGTTATATTATTTCATATAATATAATATTAGATTAAATAATGTGACAAAATGTGATTTGTCACACAAATGTGATTTGTCACACCTTGTAACATATTATTGAGAGTCACAAAATTGGACTAATGTGTGTGCCCAAATGTGACATATTTTGGAGTTACAAAATCAGTTACAAATTTGTAACTCCCAAATATTACCCAAGAATGTGTATATTATATGTTACACATTTGAGATTGGATTTCATAAATTCATGATGATATATGACTGTTGGAGACATGTTTTTAACTCCCAATAGGTGTTTGGAGGTTACAAAATCATGTGGGAAAGGATTTGGGACGTTTTGGAACGTTTTGGAAAAATGACTTTTTTTGTGCTGAAAATGGCATGTGGCCGCGGCCTGGGGGACAGAAGCCAGTGGTCGCAGCCACTAAAAAGTCCTGGTCGCGGCCAGTGAGGCTGGCAGCCTATGTGAATTTTTCAGTTTTTTCCAAATTGAACGGTTCTAACATCCAAATAACTCCCAAATCTCCATTTTAATTCCATAAATATCCAATTAAACATTGGTAACAGCCATGAGGGTTGGTGTAATTTGAAATTCAAAGGGGTTTCTCAAACTCTATAAATAGGAGCCTAATGCTCACTTGTATGACACCATTTTCCATCTACAAAGCACTTGGCTGGAAAATACACCAAAAGGCTTGATAATTCCAGAGAGCTATCTCCTTGAGAGATCCCTTAGTGCTTAGAGAATAGGGGGAAATAAACTTTTGGACAAAGGTCTTGAACCTTGTTCAAGTTGGTGATCCCCACTACTCTACACTTTGGTTGTGTGAGAGTTTCTTTGTGTTTTCATTCTTTTGATCTTGTTGATCTTATTTACTTGTATTATTATTGTTTTGAGTTTGTAATCTTCTTCTCCTACATCTTTCTAGTTACTTGTATTTTGAGCAATTGAGTTGTAATATTTATTTAATCAATTACATTGTCTATTGTATTTTTGCATAGAGTTGTATTTTTGGTTTTTCCACTTTTCCATTGAGCAATAAAATAATATTCTCTAACACTTTGGTGATTCCATCTCTGTCTCCTACTCTAATGGATCTTCCTGTACCACCATCTGAAGAGGTGGTGACTACTGGAACCCTTCATGTTGAAATTGATTCCCATGCTGCAAATCCTAAACCATCAAAGGTTGGGTATGCAAAATCAAAAGCCTCTGCTGGTGCTGCACAATCCATTTCAAGTCTGTCACCTACTTCTCAAACTCGCTGCAAATTGTCCGCTTCTGGTTCAATGACAATAGCTAAGAAAGGGGGAAAACGTGGAAAACTGTCTCCTGCAAAGAAATCTCCTCAGCGAAGAAACTCAAAATCACTCCACCTGCATGTTCTTCCTTTGAGGCTGATCCTTCTAAAGACCCTTCTGGTGAAGCAGCTGATCCTTCTGACCACTCCAATTTTGAAAGCACCAAAAGGTTAGAATCTTACCCAGAACTTGAAGATCTGATTGCCTCTAAAGAAAGGGTTGTTGAATAAGAGAGCGATTCTGATGGATCTGAAACTCCGTCTGAGCCCTCTGACCATGTTTCAGAACCACTACCTTCCGAATACAAGGGAAAGAAGCCCATGAATTTTCCTAGTTCAATTGCTCGCAAGGTTCTAACCAAAAACATTGACTCAAGTTCATCTTTTGTTTCTCATTCTCATCATTTTTACTAGTGATTAGTATTTTGCAAGAAAGAGAGTGGTTAGATTCTTTACAGTTCTATTCTGGGTATGTTGATTGGGTTGTCACGGAATTTTATGCTAACATTACTAATGATTTTCTTAATCATAATTCCTTTATGTATGGCAAAGTGTATGTTCGGGGTCATTGATTTTCTTTTACTGTTAAAGTTATTGCTACTACCCTAAACTTGCCTATTGGTGTTATTCTAGATACCCTTGAATTTAATAAGGACTTAGTCCTTTCGGAGCTCGTGGGACAAAATGTATCATGGAATCCTAACACATCACTCTCCAGTATTGACCTTACATATACCTATGTTGTGCTTATGCGTTTTGCTCTGTCCAACTGGATGCCCTCATCTAATCTAGTTGTTGTGTCTCAAGAGTTGGCATTCTTTCTGTTTAAGATTGGTTCTAGTGCCCAGATAGATCTTCCTTAATTTTGGACCAAATTGTTTTTCTAAGGAAGACGAAAAAGAAAGGCTTCAACTTATTATTTCCTCAACTTATCTTTAAGATTATGTCATCACATAATGATGTTCTGTTGCCAACTGAGTCTGTCAAGGTTTCTCCTCCTGGTACCACATTTAAGCCATTTGAAAGGAAGGATAAAACCTCGAAGAAGTCCAAGTCAGTGGTGATTCCTTCTGTCTCCACTGCCACCGCTGGTGATCCATCTGTTGTTGGTCTTGAGACTTAAAAAATTCTCGCTGTCAAGACTGATCTTACCGTGGTACAAAATCGACTTGGAACATTGGAGGCCACTCAACAAGCAATCCTTGCTCAGTTGACTGCCTTAGCCAAGGGTGTTTAGTTTCAATTTTCTCTTTTTTTTTTCCTTTTCTATCTTGTTTCAGTTTGTCCAAAGAACATGTTTGTTGTTTTTTTGTTTTTGATTTTCGTTACTTTGGCTCCTTGATACACAAAAAGAGTGAGTAGTTGGATGGATTTGCTTTTTATATTTTTTGTGTACAACTTTGGACCCTATTTTCAGGGGGAGTTGTGTGTTCATATCTCGTTAAGCTTTTTCCAAAAAGTTGACATATTTTATCTTTGTTAGTATGCTTGTTTGCAGGGGGAGTTCTTAGGAACTTTTATTTTTTTCTAACAAAGTATTTGCTATAAGTTTTTTTGTGTTCTTATTGATAAAATGTTTTTTGTCTAAAAAGTTGTCAAAGAGAGAGAGTGTAAAATCCTAAAATTGGCTAATCTTTTTATAATAAATATATTTTATTATTTGGTATTTTTGAAATGGTATTTTGGGTAAGTGCATTTTATTCTTAGTCAAGTTTCATAATTTTTTTTATGGTAACTTATCTATTTTAAGAAGGACTTTTTATAGGATTATTCTCTAAATATTTTTATTGATTCTAGTCTATTTAAAAAAGAGGAAACTGGGTGAGTCTTGATGCCCAAGAAAGAAAATTTCAAAATGAGCCTGGTTGGGTTTCAAGACCAGGTTCATCCATTTCCTGATGCTACAGAATGTTTTTCTATCACTTCTGGAAAATCCTTCAGTTAATAAAATGAGAAGTTATTTGTAGTAACTTCCCGGTTTGGTCTGATTTGGGCCATAAACGTGATTCGCTGGCTTAGGGGTTTCTAAACTCTATAAATATCAGATCTAAGCAGTAGTCATTCTTACCTCTTCACCATTCTAATGTTTTATGCTTTTGAAGAGTTATTTTATTTGTAAAGAGTAGTTCTTGTTCTACTACTCTCTTTGTTTTTTTGTGATTTGTGTTGTTTATTCTTAAACAGGTCATAAAGCTTATGAACGTGACTTACAAGTTTTTGGGAGAAGATTTTTACAAGATTTACTTCGGGAGGAAATAAGCACTCATCAAGATGAGAAGGGATTTTGTGCTCTTGGTGTTTATCAAAAATCAGATTATTAAAGAAGATTACTTCAAGGTTGCGACAAAGATTTAGAGGAAGTCTAAACTTGTATAAGTCAATTGTTATTTGTATTCTTGAGACTTTACTAATTGATTTTATCTCTGGGCGTGGTCCGGAGGACAAGGTTTTCCGAATCACATAAAAAACTACTTGTGTCACATTACTTTAAGTTTATTTACTATTTGTTCGTTTATTCTGGTTTATCAGCATTCTGCCATGATATAGCAAAATATCTATTTGATCAAGCATTTGTTTAACAGTTCCGCATTAATTAAATTGTTTATTAAATTCAGTTGGTAATCTTAAAAAAAAATAGGAAAAAAAATAAGTCGTAGATTTGAATTAGGAGTCTGTGCATGCCATCAAACCAGAATATTTGGATTTAAACATTATAGTCAAATAGACGATGCAAAGAAATTTTCCAAAAAGAAAAAATGTGAAAATTATATATAGATTTCATATAGGTTATAGAGTTCCTTCTAAGAGCACTCCCAATAGATGAGGTAAAATGTCTAATTCTTTATAATATAGAGAAAAAAAATTTAAATAGTCTTTCAATGGGTGATGTAAAGTTATATTTTTTTACTTAAATGAATAGTATTTCTTTATATGTAGTGAAATACTATTCATCAAGCTATAAATATTTTATTATTTTTTTTTATAAACTTTTGTATATATATGAGTGTGATACTATTAAATTTAATTATTTTATTTTTTAAAATGAATAAAATATTTTTAAAAAATATAATATTTAAATGATGTAGAGAAAAAATAGAGAAGTTGATATATGGTATAATGTAAAAGTTTGAGGTAAATTATAAAAAAAATATGTTTTGGTGATGTATTTTGTAATACATTTTCTCTATAATATTTAGCTTAAATTCACAAAAACACATTCCAGCTCCTTTATACATATATTTATAATAGCTATGCACAAACTCCAATTAATCCATATCTATATTTACATAACATTTACATATCCTTTATATAGTATTTTAATATTATTATTTTTCTTTATAAGCTTTCTCTCTCTTATTTAATATATATATTTATTATTTTTTGTCTTTTTTAATTATTTTATTTTAGTTTAATTAATAAAATATGTTTAAAGATATAATATTTAAATGATGTAGAGAAATATATAAAGAATTTGATGTATGGTATAATGTAAAACTTAGAAGGAAAATAGATAAAGGTGTGGTTTTTGGAAGTATTTTAAATAATGGAGTAGATTAGGAGTGCTCTAACTAGCTTGATCAAGTTGTCATCTGTCCTTAATTAAGGCTATAGTATTCCCGGCTTTTGCCTTTCTATTGGCATTGAGAACGGAATATCTTGGGGCAACAAAAAATAAAAAGATAATAAAATGTTTAGCATATTAATGCATAACAAGTTTACAAACTCACTGCAATAGTGTGTTTAATAGGATCCATATGTATAAATATATATATATATATATATATATAGAACCATTATATTGTTGATATTGACAAAACACATTTTAATATTTAACAATTTAGAGTTTTCGTAAACATGCAAAACTATAAAGTTGATCGTCAAAAATTTAATAAATTAGATTTCTCAAATTTTAAGTCCCTTAAATTGAAAAGTTAATCCTTTAATATTTAAAAATAATGAATTTTTTTAGACTTTAAGTATCTCATGAAATCATTCTAAATATTTAGGCGATATATATATTAAAAATTTATAAAGCAAATATTGAAACCAATCAACATCCAAAACAAAAACAATTGAAGAAATTGTTAATCTTCATTAATCTTTCTAACTTTCATTCTTGCCCTCGATATTTAATTGCCACCATTCTCAAACCAATGACCAGCTTTCAAAAATATTAATTAATCACATGAATTTAATACTTAAAACTATGTTTTCGACCTGAATTTCAAACAATAAATCCTCATACATAATTAATTTCTAAACCAATAAATCTGCGAATAATATAGTCCAAGCACTACTACAATATTCACTTAAGAGGATTCTTTTTTCATCTCATGCTAATTGCATGGCATGAAAAAAAATTAGAGGATATTTTTGGTTTTTCCTAGCGTGACATGAAATAGTTTCTATTATGTCACACTTTGGACGACCCGAAATGTTTTCCACTATTTATTATATATGATCTTAATTCTTTCGTATGCATACAAGATCATATTCTCATAAATGAATATGGAATTTTCTCATATTTATATATAAATTATTCAAACAATAATTTTAATAATCAAATATAATAAAATTTTACTTTTATTTAAATCAATAAATATGTATTTTCACATGCTTGTAGGGCTCCAACCCTAACAATTTCTCATTTTCCCTTAAAGCAAGTGAGACATCTCTCTCAAACTGAGCTCATATTACGTACATAACCCATAAAAGACTTTCTAGTAAGTGTCTTGGTAAACAAGTCTGCCAGGTTTTTTTCTAACGCTATCTTCATAACTATCACATCACTTGCCCTCACGATCTCTCTTACCAGATGATATTTTCTTTCTATATGCTTTCCTCTCTTGTGGCTTCTAGGTTCCTTTGAATTAGCTACTGCTCCATTGTTGTCATAGTATAGGATTAGTTGCTTCTCCATATCTTGAATTACTTCCAGATCAGTGTTGACCTTCGTTTTGGTCAACGACACGGAGTCAAGAAAATGAGAGAAAAATCATACAAAGCTTGGGGAAATAATCTAATGGGAAATAAAGATTACAATGAATTATAGTGGTTTGGCCCCAATGATTGGTAATGACCTACGTCCACTTGATACTATTATTAATATTGAACTTCAAAGGTGTGATCAAAGAACTAGGGTTCTTGAGTTTCACAGACCTCAGAAGGAGAAAACAATACAAACGATGGATAATAGTAATGTAATTCGGAGTCAGACCCTAAAAATCCCAGATCCCCTTCTTTGAATTATTTCTTGTATATTTATAGGCTCAAGGTGGGTTACATCAGTCAATTAGTCATATATTTCCTTAATAAACAGATATTCAGGTCATAATGAAAAGATATTCTCGGATATTATTATATTTGAATAGATTTATTTATAAATAAACGGAGTATACGACCATGCTGGTCGTATATAAAACTTGCAGTTCACATATGGACATATTTCTGGTCGATATGCGAGCAGCATCTCTGCCACGTGTGAGCCACGTGTCGAAAATCTTTGCCACATCATCAAGAGCTGTTATTTGGATAAACATTTGCCCCCAAGTTTATTTATTGCGACCAGTAATAAGTAAACTTAGGAAACTAACTTTTCGTATGCCCCACGAAATCTATCAGAGTCCCTCGTGCGTTTTCAAAAATTGTGACATAATCACGTCCAATCATGCCTTTTCGGTTTCAAAGTAATCCTTCTGACGGCTGTTACACTCCCCCATGCCTTGAAAAAGGTAACTCATGATTACCCATTTTCAACATATCCCAGCCTTTATAAATAATCCCTACATTTACCATTTAACCTTTTACTCTCCATTCTCTTGCGAAGAACCCTCTAGAACTCCATCTCAGAGCTTAAAACTTTGAAGGTCTTCCGTTGCTGTTCTAAGGATCCTCTATTCGCACGCCCAAAGTCGTTCCATTTCAGAACCTCGAACCTTCATCCAGGTAAACTTCGTCAACTTTTAAGCCCTTTGACCTGCTATGCATATCGCTTATACGACTGTTTTGAGTTATGAAACTTTTTTGCGTTCTTTGGTAGAAATGCATGAGGATTGTAGGAATGTGGATTGATGCGTGATGGGGTAGTGTAGTTTTTCTCTATAGGAGTTAAGAGCTAGTTTGATAGTCAAGATCGTAAGTTTAGGGCGTAAAATCGAAGTAAAAATTCAATTTTTAAGCTAGCTGAAAATCTGAGTTTTTCCCACCCCTTCGGAGTCGAAAAAGCTTTTTTCCAAAATCTTTTTATTTTTGCTTTTTGATCTGTTTTTCAAACTGCTCGCGTAGAACTTAGTGTTTCCGTTAGAATGCTGCTGGTCGTAGACACAAGCAACGTTATTCCAACTTTCAACATAAGCTCCCAAGCTATGCGTCTTATCTCCTCCCTTCTCTATTCGCAGTTTACATGCAAGATCCGTGGGGAGGAGAGAGACCTATAGACGATGATTTATTGGCTCAACTGCTCGAGGACGAAGAACAACCAACGTCCCTGATTCCTAATATTCCATTTTCTCATGCCAATCCAAACACATCACCTGTCTTGACTCGAAATATGGCTCGCACCAAATCCAAAGCCCAGAAAAAGAGAAATCCTGATCCTTCTCATCAGCCTGCTTCTAGGGCTAATTCTCCCTCGACCAGTGGTTGAGATGAAAATGCTCTTGAACCCAACATTCAAAGACACGCTCGACCCCGACACGCCATTCAGCCAGATGTTGAGTGGCATTTAGTTCCTGCGAGCAGAGTGACGATCAGGATGATCACCAATTACCTCAAGAAGTAGGTCTCACGGGGATGACCCTGATTAGACCCAGCCAAGACCAAAGGGCGAACCTTCCTGGAGGCGCCTTTAGTGCTTGGTCGAGGTTTCACATCGAGACAGGGGCTACCTTGCCTCTTCACTCATTTTTCCAGGGGGTGGCTAACTATTTCGGAGTTGCCCCCTTTCAAATAACCCCAAACGGATGTAGGATGCTCGATGCACTCTATATCCTGTACAGCCACAAGAAACGGCCCGTGCCAACGCCTCATGAGATCAACTACCTGTTCGGCCTCAAATCTAACCCCAACCAAAAAGGCACAGGGTTTTTTCACTTCTGTCATCAAGAAACCGGGCGCACCTTCCTGACTGACACAACCCACATATCAAACATAGGGAGGTACTACCAGGAGTACTTCCTCACGACTGACATGGTCACGGACAACCTGTCCTTCGCACAAGGAGGTAAAAGTTTCATATCACTGGCTGTTACTTCATCACTTCCTGTTCTCCTCCACATTTTCTTAAACTGTTAATGTCTTCCAGGTCCATTGTTGCGACCAGACCCAACTCCAGACATGGAGTTGAGATCGGCGCTCCTAGCCAGCATAACTGACGCAGAAAAGAGCGTCAAGCATCTGGTTACAGAGGCTAACCTTAGGTTGGTCGGCCTCTTGGCTCCTCATCAGGGCACAAGGGAGCCAACAACAGGGAGTGCCATTGCCGAGGAGGAACTCGAGCAGCAACTGCCAGTGTCACTTCCACCAAGGAGACCGACTGGGGTCACGATTAGGGAACTTGTTGGCACTCCTCCAGCAGAGAGGCCCTCAGCCCCCTTGGGGAAAGGAAAAAAGAAGGTTACCGAGCCTGTCGAACACTCTGACGAGTCTTCGGATGATAATGGTATAGTTATTTCACTTTTAGATAGCTTGCCAATTCCCTGTCATCTATTCGACAGGGACGGAAATTTTAAACATGCTCCAAATTTAGGTCCAGACTTCTTCATGTCATAGAGTGAGTATAAGACTAGTAGAGTCTATAGTGTAGCGACCAGTAATAATAGCTCAGGTATTTGACTTTGCGATCTTTCTTTACTTATTTTTCTGACGTAATATACTTGGTCATTTATGCTATCTCACTGTTCGATACTTTGTTTCTCTTTCAGATATGGACTCCGTCAATGTGTTCGATATTTACAGCACTCCTGAGGCTACCGCAGCACCCCCCCCCCCCCCCCCGAGCAAGAAGAAGAGCAGTAAGAGACACCTCGGGAAGAGCAGCAAAGTGCCTAAGGCGATGAAGGCTCGCAATGCAGGCCCTTCGGAGGATATGCTCCCTGCCGCCACAACTCCATCTTCTCCCCTCGAGCAGCAGATTCCTCCTACCCCAATTGGATCAACTCCACCTCCCGCGGCCCTGACCGACTGAACTCAGCAGGCCGATCCTGCTCCAATTGGGGGCGACATAACTGGTCGCGTCCTTAAATCGGTCAAGGAGAGGGTCGTTAAGATTGCGAAGCACGACCGCTGCCGAGAAGCAATGGTTGCGACGAAGGTGATGGAAGTTGACCCGATCCTGAACCGCGCCCTGAATGAACTCACCAGTGTAAGTCATCTTTTTCTGTGGAAATAGGTCTTCTTTGTTTGATAGTTAGTCTAACTTCTACTCCGACTACAGGCCATGCTGACCCTCACTGCCGGTCGTATCCGCTTGGGTGCTGTAACCGAGTAGGCCAAAACTTTGGAGCAACGGCATGAGGATGACCTTAAAGCTGCTGAGGCAAAATATGTCGAACAGCTAGCAGTGGTGCTTGAGGAAAAAGCTAAACTGGCTGAGGAATTGGAGGGGAAGCAAAGGTCTCTAGACAAATTTTGTGAGCAGAGGGACCAATTCAAGGAGTCCAACCGCTTCAATTTTCACGCGGCCCAACAGCTCGAGGCGGACTTAATTGCGAGCAGGCAGGAGAATACTGTCCTGGAGGGCCAGATTGAGGAGTTGGAGAAAGCCAACGCCAATAACTTGGGAAGGTATAAGAGTGCCACTCTTCGATGCTTCTATGACTTCTGGAAGCATAACCAGAGTGTCAACTTTGACTACCTTCCTGAGAATGTGAAAGTTGTCGAGCTTGCTCGCTGCGCTGCTCAACTGGCTGAGGAAGAAAGATCAAGGGTTCCTGCTTCCCCTGAAATATTACTGGCCGATGGGATGGATGGGGCGGACAACGAGGCTGCAGGCGTTGTCGATCAGAACCCTTCCCAAGATCCTCCGGCTCCTCAAAATCCTTGGGCTCCTTAGTCTTTTTTTGTTTATATTTTATCTTTTTAACTACACGACCTACGGGTCGTGATGTAAAGACAATATAATTTTTTGTTGCTGAATGGGCAGCTTTTCCTTTTAATTAAACATTTACATCCGAGCAGTGCTGCTCGCGGTGTAAAAGGATTCGTTTTGATATGATAATATATTTGCATATTATTATAACATATGTTCTCATGACCGAATTTAGCATAGTACTTTGGTTTGATTTAACAAAATATAAAATTTTGAAAAATACTCTAAGTACCCTAGCATGCTTTCACTTATTTTGCTCATGTGTTTACATACATTTTAACAATATGCTTTGCTTAATTGTACCTTATATTTCCCCCCAAGTGATTGAGGAGCTTTAGGTCCTTGGTCACTTGCCTTGACCAGAACCTGCTCGAACATTACTGCTCGTAGCCATATGATTAGAATTATAATACAGCAAAACAACACACGTAATGAGCAAATACTTGTAATAAATACAATAGTTGGGAAGAAATGACTGGCTAAGCACAGTCCCTTTTATTTCTCGTAATAAATGGACTAAACATGTCTGTACAAGCGATCAATAAGATCTTACATTTGTTCAAAACTTGTAAAAAAATTTACAAGCCAATTTATTTAGAAGAATTGTTCATTGGTAATACTTGCATAGGTGTTCTCCATTCCAATACTTGAGATATCTGCTCAAGCGTGGAAGTTTATAAGTGCCTGGGGGTAGAACCTCATCAATTTCGTAAGGCCCTTCCCAATTTGGCCCGAGTACTCCAGCAGCTTGGTCGCGGGTGTTAAGGAAAACTCTTCGAAGTACAAGATCTCAAACATTGAATTTTCTATCTCGTACTTTAGAGTTGAAATACCGGGCGACCTTCTGCTGGTACGCAGCTACTCGAAGCTGGGCTTGTTCACGCCTTTCATCAATTGAGTCCAGGGATTCCATCAGTAGCTGGCTGTTAGAGTCTTCGTCGTATGTCAATTTGCTGTGCGAGGGTGGATCTAACTCGACAGGCAACATAGCTTCATACCCGTATGCCAAGGAGAATGGGGTATGACATGTTGCTGTTTGGTGGGAAGTTCTGTATGACCAAAGAACTTCAGGCAACTACTCTGGCCATGCTCCCTTAGCTTCTTCAAGTCTTTTCTTCAGGGTATCCTTCAGCATTTTATTAACTTCTTCGACTTGTCCATTCACTTGGGGATGAGCGACTGAAGAAAAACTTTTGATAATATCATGCTGTTTCTAGAAGTCTGTGAATAGATCACTGTCAAACTGGGTGCCGTTGTCCTAGACTATCTTCCTTTGCTAACCGCAGTCCAGTGAGTAATGCTTCATATTCAGCCTCATTGTTAGAAGCAGTGAAGTCAAATCTAATTACACAGTGAAATCAATGCCCTTCTGGCGTTATCAATATCACTCCTGCTCTTGCGTGGGATTCGTTGGATGAACCGTCTGTAAACAATTTCCACGAGGGTGTTTGGATTTGACACTCAGGCTCGCTGGGCTCTTCAGACTGCTCGCCACCCACAAGCTCCGTGAATTCGTCGATGAAGTCAGCTAATGCTTGTCCTTTTATAGCTGCTCGTGGCATGTAAGATATGTCAAACTGCCCGAATTCGACTGCCCATTTTAGTAATCTTCATGCAGCCTCTCGCTTTTGCAGGACTTGCCGAAGAGGCTAGTCGGTTAAGACCGTAATTGGATGAGCTTGGAAGTAAGGCCGCAACTTTCTAGAGGCTAAAACTAAAAAATAGGCTAACCTTTCGATGAGGGGAATACCTCAACTCTGCTCCGATCAGCCTCTTGCTTACATAATAGACAACCTTCTGCACACCTTCTTCTTTCCTCACTAGAACAGCACTAGCAGCGTAGTCAGTGATTTCCAGGTAGATGAATAAAGTCTCTTTATCGACCGACTTTGATAGGATGGGTGGTTGCGCCATATGCGCTTTTAGTGCTTGAAATGCATGTTCGCACTCATCTATCCATTCAAATTTCTTATTGCCTCTGAGTAGATTAAAAAATGGGACGCACTTGTCTGTTGATTTCGAAATGAATCTACTTAGAGCTGCAATCCTCCTGGTCAGGCTCTGGACATCCTTAATCTTCACTGGCGACTTCATCTCGATCAAGGCTTTTATCTTCTCGGGATTAGCTTCAATTCTTCTGGAGTTAACTATAAATCCTAAGAACTTCCCTGATCCTACTTCGAAGGAGAATTTAAGGGGATTTAGCTTCATCCTATATTTATTCAGGACGTTGAAGCATTCCTGCAAATCCCTTACATGCCCTTCTGCTTTCTTTGATTTAACCAGCATGTCATCAACATAAATCTCTATGTTTGCGCCGATCAGCTCCTTGAACATATGGTTGACGAGTCTCTAGTAAGTCGCACCAGCATTTTTCAAACCAAAGGGCATCACTTTGTAACAGTATAGCCCTGTATCAGTTCGGAAGCTAGTGTGATCCTCATCAAGGGGATGCATACTAATTTGATTATACCCGGATTATGCATCCGTGAATGAAAGATCTCATGCCTTGTAGTGGCATCGACCAGCTGGTCGATCCTCGGGAATGGGAAACAGTCTTTGGGGCAGGCTTTATTAAGGTCTGTAAAATCCACGCACATGCGCCACTTGCCATTCAGCTTGGGCACGAGTACGGGATTAGAGACCCATGATGGATAAAATGCCACCCTAATGAACCCATTCTCCTTCAGCTTCTCGACTTCTTCCTTCAAGGCCTTGTATCTATCTTTGTCAAGCAGCCTTCTTTTTTGTTGCACTGGTGGAAAGCTTTTGTCGATGTTAAGGACATGGCTGATGACTGCAGGATCTATCCCGACCATGTCTTTATGCGACCAGGCAAAGACATCCTAGTTCCTTCTTGGAACCCCTCCAGTGCTTGTTTTGTTGTTGTTTCTAAGTGTTTACCGGCCTTTACAACTCTGGTCGTAATATGGGTCCCACTTATTCTTCAAAATCCCCAAAGCGAGGATTTAAGTCTCTATCCTCACTTTGGGCAATGCCCTATTTGGGGAGATTAACAACTAAGCGGGCTTGAACATCAGTTGCCATTGGAAACGCCTTCTCAGTGGCATTTCTCGATACACCCTTCTTTGCCTTGGTGATCGAGGCGTTGTAGCATTCCCTCGCTTCCCTCTGGTTTCCCAACACACATCCTACCCCTGCAACTGTTGGGAATTTCATGGCGAGGTGCCATATAGAAGTGACGGCCCGTAGGTCGACTAGAATTGGTCTCCCTATCACAGCATTGTACACTAAAGGACAATCAACTACTATAAAAGTAGTGAGTAATGTCCTGTTAGTGGGCGCAGCGCCTACTGTGACTGGGAGTCTAATCGACTCTGCTGAGGCGAGTCCTTTTCTGGAAAAACCATAAATGGTTTGGTTACATGGCTTTAGGTCCTTCACGGACAACTTCATTCTTTCCAGCGAGGACTTATAGAAGATGTTGATCGAACTTCCTGTGTCAACCAACACCCTTTTCACCATCATCTTCGCGATCTGTAAGTACACGACCAGCGGATCAGAGTGTGGGAGTCGCACGTACTAGGCGTCATCGTGAGAGAAGGTGATCAGTTCCTCCTCTGTTCGAGCCTTTTTTGGTGCATGATCCTCCACACTCATCATCTCGATGTCCTGGTCGTGGCGTATGGTTCAAGCATATCGTTCCCTCACTTTCCCACTATCTCCTGGAAGATGTGGGCCTCCGCAGATGGTGAGTAGGGTACCTACCACAGGAGCTGGCTGTAAAGGTGGCGAGCGTTGGCGTGTAGGTGTTGACTCATTGCCCCCTTGAGCCTCTTTCTAAGAACCTCCCGCAGCCCGTATATATCTTCTTAAATGTCCCTGTCTTATCAGGAACTCAATTTCAACGTTCAGCTGGTTACACTAATTAGTGCTGTGCCCATAGTCGTTATGAAAATGACAGAACTTTGTCGAATCTCTTTTCGAGATATCTTTCCTTATTGGTGCGGGTCGTTTGTAGGGCACGCTAGAGCTGGTTGCCTGGAAGACCTCGGCTCGGCTTTCAATAAGGGCAGTGTAATTGGTGAATCTCGGTTCATACCGATTACCTTTGGGGCACTTACTCTTGAAGGTCGAGGGTTCATTGCTCGCTCGCTTTCCACCATTCTTACCATTGCCATTCCCGTTGCCTTTGCCATTACCATTGGGCTTCGGCCTATTGGCGGCTTTGGCAGGTTCTTCCTTGGGCCCCTTGTGTTTTGCTGGCGACTTTCCTTCATTGGCAATCGCGGCCTCGAGCTTGATGTACCGATCAACTCGATCTAAAAACTCCTGCTTACTTTTAACCCCATGCTTTCTGAGGCTACTCCAGAGGGGAGAATGGCGCCTAACCCCAGTGGTTAGGGCCATCATCTTGCCTTCATCGCCAGCAGTCTTGGCTGCTGCTGCAGCTCACATGAAGCACTGAATGTATTCCTTCAAGGGCTCCCCCTTTTTCTGGCATATCTCAACCAGTTGGTTCACCTTAGTGGGGTGCACACGACCCACGTAGAACTGTCCATAAAATTCCTTCACGAACATCTCCCAGGATACTATACTTGCAGGAGGGTACTTAAAGAACCACTCCTGGGTGGCATCAGAAAGTGTTGCTGGGAAGATTCTGCAGGGAACGTCTTCAGAGACATTCCGAATGTCCATTTGTATCTCAAACTTGTTGACATGAGATACTGGATCTCCATACCCGTCGAAATTTGGTAGAGTTGGCATCTTGAACTTACTGGGGGTTTTGGCCACAGCAATCCTCTGTACGAAAGGGATGCCTCTCCTCCAATCGTACTCAATGTGTGATGTTCTCCCCCCGACCAGCTGCTGCACAGCCTGGTTCAGGGCATCGATTTGAGCCTGAACAGCTTATGGGATTGCTGAGGCTTCTGGTGCCGGTGGAATGTACTCATCATGCCTTTCTCGACAGTTGTTGAGTACATCCCTCAAGTGATCGTCTCTTCACCACTGCTCGCTGGCTTCAAGCCAACTAAAGATGTTATTCTTCCTGGGTTGCCACCCAGCGTTACAACCTGCTGGTCGGTCTTCTCTAGGTGGGGGGCTCCTGCCTCTACCTCTTTCTTCATCCCTCCGACCAGCATTTCCTCTACCTTAGTCGGCTTCATTGTAGTCGTGGCCATCTCTGAACTGTGGCTGGCTACGGTGCGACTGACTATTCCCTCTGTTGCCTCCTTGGGCTAGCATTTCCCGAGCGTTAGGGGGAGGTCCACGTTGGTCGATGGGTCCCCCTGAATTGTCATGTCGTGGGGGGCCCCTGACCGTGGACCCTATCTCCGAGTTCCTCTTGTTGGTAGAAGGACGTTGCCCCCTGCTCGGTGGACGCGGCTCTTCACCCCTGGGCGTCTAGGGCTACGGGGCTATTGCCTCGCCCTATTCTGCCTCGGGCGTGGGGGAATTGCCTCGACCAGCCTGAGACGGAGGCTGCGTCTCAGGATCCCTTGGTGGGACATCGTCCTGAGGCATAGGTGGCTGCTCCGGCCTCTGAGGGCTTATTGGCTGGAGCGGAGGACTAGGATTGGGGCCCCTTTAAGGTGGCCCATTTGGTGGCTGATCTGGCGAGGAGGCTGGCGCAGCCTGATTCCTAGCCAGCTGGATGGCTGCATCAAGGGCTGCCATGACATCCCTCTGGTGACGGTCCATCTCCGCCTGCCGTTCACTCAGCTCATGGCGATGGCACTCTATCTTTCTTTGTTGCGATGCCATTATCTCGGCAGCGTTCTCTTGATCAGCCCTCAGATTGGCCAACTTATCTTGCAACACCCCTAGAGTTGTCTTCAGGGTCACCAAATCCAACTCCTCCTCATCAAACTCCAAATGAGGTTCATCTTCAGCCACATTTGGGGGAGGAGGCTGGGATGGTGCAGCGGCAGCCTGTTTAGTATTCTTGGTAGTTTTCGCCATTAGATCTTCTTGAGTTCAGTCTCTCAACGAAAGCACCTGAATGTTGACCCTTGTTTTGGTCAACGACACGGAGTCAAGAAAATGACAAAAAAATCGTACAAAGCTTAGGGAAACAATCTAATGGGAAATAAAGAACACAAACAATTATAGTGGTCCGGCCCCAATGATTGGTAATGACCTACGTCTACTTGATACTATTATTAATATTGAACTTCAATGGTGTGATCAATGAACTAGGGTTCTTGAGTTTCATAGACCTCAGAAGGAGAAAACAATACAAATGATGGATAATAGTAATGTAATTCAGAGTCAGATCCTAAAAATCTCAGATCCCCTTCCTTGAGCTATTTCTTGTATATTCATAGGCTCAAGGTGGGTTACATCAGTCAATTAGTCATACTTTCCTTAATAAATGGATCTTCAGGTCATAATGAAAAGATATTCTCGGATATTATTACACCTGTACAGATTTATTCATAAATAAACAGAGTATACGACCAGGCTGATCGTATATAAAACTTGCATTTCACATATGGAAATAATTCTGGTCGATATGCAAGCAGCATCTCTGCCACGTGTGGGACACGTGTCAAAAATCCTTCCCACGTCATCAAGAGCTGTTATTTGGATAAACAATCAATGTAGAACTTCCTGAGCCAAACTGCTTCCTAAGCTCCTTCACAAGCTACTATATACTCTGCTTCCATTGTTGAATAGTCAATACTGGATTGTTTGATACTTTCCCAAACTATAGCTCCTCCACCAAGAGTGAAAACTGACCCAGACGTTGATTTATGATTGTTATTGTCTTATTGAAAATCAAAATTAGTGTTTCTAGAATGGCTTAAATCACCCCTGAATAAACGAGGATATAATCTCTCATTCTCTGAAGATACTTGAGTGTGCTATGCTACAATCTAATGATAATTTCTCATGTCCTCTTCTTCTTGAGGTGTCCTTGGACATTGCTCCTTGGAAAGAATAATTCCATGTCTATTTGGTAACTAACATTTCTTGGACTTTTCCATTGAGAACCTTTTCATCACTATATCTATATAATTTGCTTGAGAAAGTGCAAGGAGACTGTTCTTCCTATCCTTTATAATTTGGATTCCCAAAACATAGCTCGCTTCGCCCAAATCTTTTATTTTAAACTTTTTCAGCTATGCAGCTCTTTAAATTTGACAGTATATCTACATCGTTGCCAATAGTAGAATGTCAACCACATAAATAACTAAGAAAACCAATACTTTTCCTTTGATATATTTATATACAGATGCTTCTTCAACATTTTGTTCGAAGCCACATGTTTTAATTGCCTCATCAGAGGTAATGTTCCAAGATCTAGATGCTTGCTTCATTCCATAAATCAAATTTAGCAACTTGCACATCTTATGATCTTTCTTTTTCTTTATAAATCCATCTGGTTGTACCATATAGATATTCACATCAAGAGAGCCATTTGGAAAAGTTTTCTTGATGTCCATCTGCCATATTCATAAGCGACAGAGATTTTGGACAACAATGCTAATTCATGTATAAGCCTTAGATGTTCCCCAAATTTTGAAGATTCAAGTACTCAAAGCAAGTATGTATCTCTCTAATACTTAACTTTGTAATTGTGTTTTACTTCTTTTATTATGTTCATTATTGTTAGTTTTGATGATTAGATTATTCTAGATCTATCTTATAATCATTTAATCTTATAATATTTAAATATCAAGATTTTCATTCATACATTGAATATGGTTCTTTGATTATCAAGATTTGCGTTCATACTTTGAATTAAAATCTTGATCAGATACTAGGGTTTGTAATAATTAATTATTTCCATTACTCATTGTTGATTTAGAAAGTGTAAAGCCATAAGTTCCCAACAGTCAAAATCTCTAATTAAAATTACTTTCATTTTGTGTTTTGCATAATCAACAATGAGGAAAATTGGTTTATCTTCTACAACCTTCAAATTCTTGCTTCAAGATTTTGTTTGTGTTGAACACATAATCATGATGGATCAAAGAAAGTTCTATTTGGATATATTCTACATGAATATGGATATGGATTCAAAGTCTTCATCAACAAATGATGAGACAACCTAATGGGATTACATACTTAAGAAGAATTGTCATGACCCGAGCCTTAGGCTATGGCAGATTTGTAATATCCATAACTTGGGAAGTCAAAGGTCAAACTTTGACCCTTGTTGGAAAATAATCTTTATAAATGATCATTTAGACTATATTAAATAGTACCATAATTATAAGTAAAAATTAATGGATTAACTCCTATAATTATATATAAAAATATTAGTGATAAAAAAAGGATTATCTATCATTATACATAAAACAGTAATATTCTCACATATATGTAGTCACCAAACAGTTCAATTTAATAAGTCATAAAGCATAAAAATAATATTTAGCATCTATCATTCCTCATTCCTTACTATTACATAGCTAACCAAGAGGTACATACCACAAGGTTCCAAATCAAATACTTAGAAAATGTTCAAAAGGTAGGACTATGGCAATATATAAAACTAGGCTAAATTATATTGGTTGAACCAATAAATCACCTTATCCACATTCGCGTCACTGGGTTCCTAGAATGGGAGAGATATAGGGGTGAGCTTATAAAGCCCAGTAGGAAAGTAACTAATATCATAGGACCAAAAGTTTAATAAAACCCCTGCATGGTTAGCTTTGAAAACAAAACATACATCATCATGTATAAACCAAAAATAGAGGGAGACCACAAATAATCACAAGAGCATAGCTACACGTGCACATCACACCGTCCACTAGATTCCTAGTTCCCATTACCAACCATAGAAAAACTGGCATCCTAAACCAAGTAGCCAGACCTAATAACCACCACAATAGGGAGGCTCAAAACATTTCTTGTATCAGATGCTCTGCATTTACACCTACAGGTGAGTGGAAACCCGATGTACCTATGATGTCACAGAGACTAGGTCGTGAAACAACAACATGCACAAATCTTGATCACTATGGCTCTCACTGGTAACTATATTAACAAAAGAACATGTTCCCTTTATTTTAGAAAATTGGGAAACATAATGGTTGCATATGAATAAAACCCAAAAATCATAACCTGCATAGATAAGTATACAAAAATATATTTGGCACTTAGTGCCATCAGAACAAATCAGAAAATATGCAGATTAAGTTTTCAGTTTTTCAAGCATTTTATAAATAAAATTTTTGGAATATTTCTAATGTTATTCCATACATATAAAACATGTCCAAGAACTAAGTTGAGTCCCTACCTCTTTAGGATCGTTATCCTCTGTCCAAAGAGATGCTCCTAAGCCCCTTATTCCTAGGTTCCAAGTAGTTTAGACCGCTTCAAATTCACTTTGTCCTACAATCCTCAATTGAACAAATAATTATCATCTTCATAATGTACTCTTTAAACCAAGTCCAATGACATATAGCATGATTCAATTTAAAGAAAGTAAAATATCTCATCTCAACCACGCACAGTGGCAATTCGCGATGGTTGGTGGTGGTGCTCAAATAATGGTGACGAAAAATTGACTTTCTATATATAAAAATGTTCCTCTCATTGATTACATCACATAAGTACAGCCTATTTTCCCAAATGACCCTCGGTGTCACCGGAAAATGCTTCCAAAGGGGCGGAGATACCCAAAATCTCGCTAGAGGAAAATGGTGAATTGACTGGAATGACTTAGTGGGCGACGTTCCTCTCTTCCAATGGGGCCACCCACTCTCCAAACGATGGTCAGAGTTCACCGAAAAGTCACCTCAAAATTTTGACAGCCAAACTTCGGAGTGACCGTATAGGCGCATCCTTGCTCTGATGGTCACCAAATTATGGGGATATTGTCATAGGCGGCCGGTCATTCTATAGCTCCGACAAGTGCTAGAAATGGTGTTGGTTGGGTGGTTCATTTGTGTTGGGTCATTGCTTTCATAGAGAGAAAGAAAGAAAGGAAATGAAAGAAAGAAAGAAAAACAAAAGAAAGAAGAAGGGAATGTCGGGGAGAGAGAAGAAGGAGAATAAAAGAGTCATTGACTCTTTAACTTGGTGGGTCCCACCCACTTACAAAAAAACTATTATTTAATTAATAATAAAACTATTCTTTACAATATCGGTATCATCTATTTCCTTATTTCTAAATGTGTAGATTTCAAGAATTTAAATTAAATTTGTTTGCTGCCATATTTTTGTGAGTTTGAATTTATTATTTATGTTAAGAGTACAATGGTGAATGTTAACGAACAATTCAAAGGTTATTGTTATACTTATTTTGTTTGTAAAGTTATTGATCATCGTGTGAGATATTATAATTGTAAGAATAACCATAACAATATTACGGTTATGGAAATTGATGTTGAGATCATTGCACTTCTAAATGAATTTAATTAGGTAACTTTAATTGATGAAGAGATCATTGTGACCTTAATTAAATTTGATGCGTTTAGTTAGGAATGCATTGTAACACTAATTGATAATAATGCATTCAATGAGGAATGTATGATAACTCTAAAGGAAATTGACATAGTTTACGCATATAGTGATGAGACTAATGCAACCTTAAGAGAATGTAAGCATGTCAATGCAATTGATGTTGAGATCATTGGAACCTTGAGTGAAGTTAATGCAATTCAAGGAAAGGTGAAAGGATGGTGTTATGATACATGTGCCACCATTCATGCAACCTGTGATAAAAAAAATTCAAAACCTTTAAAAGTGCATGCAAATGAGGGACTTAAAGTTCAAATGAGAAATGAAAAGAGATCCAATGTACTCAGAAGGGGTTGTGTTGATGTGTTCTTCACTAATGGAAAGAAAGTGACCCTAACTAATATTTTCTATGTTCCTAATATGACTAGAAACATTGTAAGTGGAAGTCTATTGAGTAAATCTGGTATCAAAATTGAGTTTGAATTCGGTAAGCTCATTTTGACTAAATTGGATACTTTTGTGGGAAAGGGTTACTCATGTGATGTGATGATCAAACTTTATAATCTTGATAATTACAATAACAATATGGCATCTAAATCTTGTAATGTGATTAATTCAAGTTCTGCTACTTTGTGGTATAAGAGACTTGCTCATAGGTTATAACATAATTAAAAGAGTTGTTAAATGAGGATTGATTAATTGTGCTATGAATGAGCATGATAAATGTGAATTATGTACTAAATATAAAATGTTAAAGAAACATTTTCCAAGTGTTTATAGATGTTCAAACTTGCTAGATTTAATACATAGTGATTTATTTGAAGTAAATAACATGATGACTAGAGGAGGAAATTGATACTTCATAAATTTTTATAGATGATTGCTCTAGGTATACTTATGCATATTTACTTTAGAGTAAGGGGTGAAGAATTTAATGCATTTAAAATCTATAAAGTTGAAGTAGAAAATCAATTGGAAAGGAAAATAAAGACTATTAGAAGTGATATAGGTGGCGAATAATTTTTAAATGATTTCAATGTGTTTTGTGAACAACATGATATTATATATGAAAGCACTACACCATACACTCCACAACAAAATGGGATAGCTGAAAGAAAGAATGGGACTTATCTTGAGAAGATTAACTCTATAATTTTACATGCTAAATTGTGTTATAATTTATGGGGTGAAGCTTTGCTTGCTGTGTTTCATATATTGAATCGAATTCCTATAAAAAAGAATAATGTGTCTCAATATGAGTTATGGAGAGGAAAGAAGCCTAACTTAGGATATCTTAAAGTGGGGGGGGGGGGGGGGGGGGGTGCATTTCTTATTGTAAGAGTACAAAGCCCAAAATGACCAAGTTTGGTCCAAGGGCCATTAAGTGTTCATGTGTTGGCTATACCTCAAATAGTAAGGCCTATAGGCTATTAGACATGGAGTCTAATGTGATAATTGAATCAAGAGAAGTGGACTTCTTTGAGAACATGTTTCATTGTCATAGCAACTCTCAAGAACCCACAGGTATTGGAGAATCTAGTGAATAGAAATATCCAAGAGTTTATGAGCTACCGATATTTCCTTGAAGAAGCCAAAGGCTTAAAGAGCTAGGATCAATTGAGAAATGTTCTTAAGTAGAAATACTCTACCTAGTAGACGGTAACCTTGAAGAAGTCACATGGAAATTTCCTATGGCTCTTTAAGTTTAGGATGATCCTAAAACATTTCAAATAGTAATGTCTTCGAGAGCAACTACTTTTTGGAAGGACATAATAAATGATGAGATGAATTCAATGATCTCAAAACGCACATGGGAATTTGTAGACCATCCTCAAGGTTCAAAACCAATTGGGTGCAAGTGGGTATTTTGGAGGAAATGTCACGTCGATAGCATATTACAAACCTTCAAGGCTAGATTAGTAGCCAAAGGGTTTAAACAAAAAGAATGAATTGATTTTTTTAACACGTATGCACTGGTTCTAGGAAACAATAAGAGATTTATTTGTCTTATCATCAATATATAACCTTTATGTTCATCAAATGGATGTCAAAACGACATTCCTAAATGGGGATCTCAATGAGTAGATCTATATAGAACAACCAGATGGCTTTGATCTAAGAGGAAACGAACATAAAATGTGTAGGCTTCTTAAGTCCTTATATGTTTTAAAGCAAGCATGAAAAAATGGCATGAGAAGTTTAAAAAGCCATAATGATGAGTTTAGACACAATAATGCAGACAAGTGCTTATACTCTAAGACTTGTGATGGCTATGTCAGTTTGGTGTGTCTATATGTTGATTTTGAGTAATAAGATGAAAGGCATAAGATAAACGAATATATTTCTATCTTCCACTTTCAAGATAAAGGACATAGGAGAGGTCGATACCATCTTGAGTATAAAAGTGAGAAGAAATAGTGGGGGCTATGCCTTAAGTTAAGAACACTATGATGAGAAAGTGCTGTACAAGTTTAGTCATCTCAAAATCAAATATGAAAACACACTATTTTATTCAACCATAAAGCTTGAAAAGAATAATGATAGAGTAGTGGATCAACTTGATTATGCAAGTGCATTAGGGAGTCTAATGTACATTGCTCATTATACAATAGCAGATATTGCATATGCGGTTAGTTAACTAAGTAGGTTTGCTAACAATCTATGTATGGAACATTGGAAGGCAATTGAGAGAGTTCTAGGGTACCTTGAGAGGACCAAGAAGAGGAAAATGAACCATTTGATTCAATCATAAAGCTTGAAAAGAATAATGTTAGAGTGGTGACTCAACTTGAGTATGCATGTGCATTAGGGAGTCTAATGTACATCGCTCATTGTACAAGAGTGTGTAAGTATTATTGCCCTAAAAGCATGTAAAGACATTTTATTGATTTAAATAAAAGTACAAATTTATTATATTTGAATGTTATAATTATTGTTTGAATTAATTATATAATAATATCAAAAAAATTCCTTATTCATTCATGATAATATGATCTTGTAATAGTATGAGAGAATTAAGATCATATATAATGAATAAAATAGTCAGTAACATATTAAAGTATGGAATCTTTAATAAATGGTTACTAGTGCGGTTTACTAAGCATATTGGATGCAAGTGATCTAGATTCATATTACTGAGTGGAATTATCTTTTATTCCTCTTCTACTAACAATGCAACCCAAAAATTAACCCGTAGAGACACCGAAGGCACATTTTGCCAAATTTAACTTCATCTAAAAAGATATTGAACAACAAAACACTCAACTAAGTCTTGTGTATGATCTAAGGGATGCTTAGACTTGACGACCATATCGTCGATGTATACTTCCATTGCGTGTCCCAGTTGATTGGTGAAGATTTTGTTCATGTGTCCCTAATAGGTAGCTCTAGTGTTCTTCAGCCCGAAAGGCATGACTTTGTAGTAATAGAGGTCTTTTTTGTGGTAAATGCAGTATGGATGCGGTTTTCTTTATGCATGGGATTTTATTATATCCTGAATATGCAACAAGGAAGCTCATGCGCTCATATCCAGCTGTTTTGTCAATCATCTGATCAATCTTCGGTAGAAGGTAGCTATCTTTTGGATAGGCCTTGTTGAGGTTTGTGTAGTCGATGCATACTCTCTTCTTGCCATTTTTCTTTGGAAATGCTACTAGATTGACTATCCAACTTTGTTACAAGCATTCTAATATGGCCCCAATTCGCAACAATTGTTCGAATTCTTCTTGAATTTTCTGATTAACTTTGGGCACGAACTGTCATTGCTTCTGCTTTATTGATGGGAAGTCTTTAGAAATGTTAAGGAATTCCATCATAACTGATGATTCAATTCTTAGCATGTCTTGCGGCATCCACGAGAAAGTGCTATTGTGTTTCTTTAGAAAATCGATGAGCCATATCTTCTCTTCTTCGGGTAAATGGGCACTTACCTGCAATGTTTTACTTTTTTCAGAGACGTCTAGACCTTGGACAATTAATAACTACTATACTTAATCATAAGAAAATGTACATATGAAAACATCATAACTTTATTTAAAACTGTAGAGCAAATGTTGAATACATAAAAATATGTTTAGGATATGGGATCCCATTGTTTTAAAAATAAAAACATAACATGATCTAAATAAATCAATTACATAACTAAGTGTGGAAAAATACATAGAAAATATTACTTAAAGACTTCATCCTCTAATCGAACTCTCAGTCCATCGATTCCATCTAGCCTCAATACACAACCCCCAAGCTGCCAAGAACCTTTTCGCCACCATAACTATTTTCCTACACATATAAACATAAAGGAATGAGCCTAATGCCTAGCAAGGAAAACCTAACAACATAAATCATATACATAAAATTCATATCATATGCTAAAAACATGTCATAAACATATACCATAAGCGTATCATAAACATATGTCATATACACTATAATGGCCATTATACTACTTGGGGCTTGTTAACTAATCAAGTCATATGCCTATTAGATTTGTGGGGCTTGCTAGCTAAGCAAGTCATATGCCCATAAATTTATTGGGGCTTGTTAGCTATACAAGTCATATGCCCAAGTCTACCAACATACATACTATAACATTTCATAACACATAAATCATAAGATAACATATAACATATAAAACACTATCCTATTTTTCCTTACCAAATATACGAGGATATGAGAACAGAATTGGGACTTTGGAACACTCCTAAAAACCATCAAATAAAGGTGAGTATACTAAATAAAAACGGATGAAAAGAATGAACGAACTATACCATCAAAAAGATACTTACCAAGAACAATCTTACGTTCAAGATCATAGATTTCCTAACCAAGAATAAAGAATAGAGTTAGAATTTGAGTAGAAAAACTATAAGAACTTAAGGAAACAATACAGAAATGAACTAGAATTTGGAATACCTTAATGCTTCTATGACCGAACTACTCCTCGAAACTGAAATATACTATAAACCTTACTTCCCAATGTTTATTAAGCTTATAATGATTAAGCTTATAACCCCAACCTAAGTGTTTATCACTCTAAAATAATCTAGCAGCTTGCAGACTCTTAACTTAGTTTGATGAATGAATAAATGGCTGGGTACTAGGTCCTATTTATAGAGTTCAAGAATGAAAAGATCTTCATTTAACTTGAATAAAATAATGGCTTTTTAATTGAAAAATATTTGAATAATCGTTCAGGAGAGGCTGAAGACTCGATCAGAAAGATGCTGGACTTATCAAGAGGTTAAAGATTAAAATGAGATTAGTTTTCAAAACATTCAAAAATCATTCAAATGAGCCGATATATCGCCCCTAGTAGGCGATATATCGCCTGGGCTAATATTCCCGAGGCTCGTCGAGGTGGTCGTGCGAAGTTATGTGTTTTTTGTATCCCCGTATGGCGATATATCACCCCTAAGAGTTGTGATATATCGGCATACGTTAAAATATTATACATGTAATTACACTTTTTCAGCCTAATTTGAATTGAGTAAACAACCTTGACTAAGACCTCTAACGATTTCAAAGCTGCTGACAGACCCTAGGATATTCAAATATTGATCTTAATAAACTTATTCCTCAAAAGTACTTAATTATCATTAAACAAACACAAGACAAGTGTTACTATCTTATTGGATCTATCTAAACCTTATAATATAATAAATATCATCATCAATATCAGACATATAAATCAAACCTTGGGTTACAATTAATATTCTTAAACTATAGGTTAAACTTAGAAAATCTACAAGTGTTACTACGAGTGTCCAACTAAATCCCGGTCTGAACCAAAATCCACAATCATAAAAATACTACAACTATTACTATTGGTACTACTGTCTAACTACCTAAGTAAAGTTCTTGGACTCTACAATTCTCCCCTACTAAAAAGAATTTCGTCCTCAAAATTTACTTACCAAATAACTCCGGATACCGGCCTTGCATGTCCTCCTCCAACTCCCACGTTGCCTCTCGTTCAGAACTATTACTCCATAGGAATTTGACTATAGGAATGCTCTTGGATCGTAACTGCTTCACCCCCTATCTAGGACACTAACAGGTCATTCCTCGTAACTCAAGTCTTTCTGGAGTGTTATCGTAACGTACTTGAGGACGTGAGATGGGTCTGACACATACTTGCATAGCATCGAGATGTGGAACACGTTGTGACTATCAGCTAGGGCTGGCGGTAGGGCTAATCTATACGCAACTTCTCCCACTTTGTCCAATATCTCAAAAGGACCTATAAATCGGGGACTAAGTTTGCCTTTCTTCCCAAATTGCTTCACACCTTTCATAGGAGATATCTTCAAGAAGACTTAATCTCCAACTTTGAATTCCACATCGCGTCACTTGGCATCCGCATAGCTTTTCTGACGGCTTTGAGCAGCAAGCATACGCTGTCTAATTAGCGCTACCGCTTCTTGAGCTTGTCTAACAACTTCGGGACCTAGAAGCTTCCTTTCTCCTACCTCATCCCAGTGCATCGGTGATCGGCACCTTCTTCCATATAGCAACTCATAAGGTGTTATTCTGATCGTTGACTGGTGGCTATTTTTGTAGGAGAACTCTATCAGCGACAAGTACGTATTCCATGATCCTCTGAAATCAAGTACACAAGCGCGTAGCATATCTTCTAAAATCTGAATCGTATGCTCGAACTGCCTGTCTGTCTGAGGATGAAAAGCTGTACTAAGACTTAACTTAGTACCCATAGCTTACTGTAAACTTCCCCAAAATCTCGATGTAAACACCGATCCTCTATCCGACACTATTGTCTTGGGGATTCCATGTAGCCGTACTATCTCTTGGACATAGATGTCTGCATATTGGTCTGTCGTGTATGAAGTCTTCACAGGTAGGAAATGAGCCAACTTGGTTAGTCTATCTACTACTATCCAAGCGGAATCATGCTGCTTATTCGTTCTTGGAAATCCCGTCACGAAGTCCATAGCTATATCGTCCCACTTCCATTTTGGTACGCTAAGTGGTTGTAATAAGCCTGCAGGCCGCTGATGCTCTGCTTTCACTTGTTGGCATACTAGACACTTAGACACAAACTCTACTATGTCCTTCT
Source organism: Humulus lupulus (assembly GCF_963169125.1). Lineage (NCBI taxonomy): Eukaryota > Viridiplantae > Streptophyta > Magnoliopsida > Rosales > Cannabaceae > Humulus > Humulus lupulus. The sequence continues at coordinate 15,219,146 of NC_084801.1, read as the reverse complement.
TCATCCCTGGCCACCAATAGATTGCTTTGACGTCATGAGTCATCTTGGTCGACTCTACTGTCTAGGCTCATGCTTACTGGCTTCTTCTTTACTTACATTAGCCTGCAGCCTCTCTACTTCTATTGCCGTCTCTAAAACGTCAGCATATGTAGTATTCCCCAGGTTTGCTAGCTTAACCTCCAGCTCAATCTTCGGTCGAAGTCCTCTAACGAACTTAGACACCCTCAAATAGTCAGTAGGAACCATTTCTGGAGCGAACTTAGCTAATCGGTCGAATTGACAAGCATACTCTGCCACTGATAAACTACCTTGCTTCAAGTTGGCGAACTCCTCAACTCTTGAAGCGAGTACAGCTAAATTGTAATACTTCTTGTGGAACAGTTCCACAAATCGAGTCCATGTCATGGTGGCAACATTATGCAATTTTTGGACCAAGTCCCACCATATTCTAGCATCCTTCTTGGGCAAAGATGAAACGCAGGATATGCGGTCCGCGTTGCTGAGGTTCATGTGCATCAGAATTGGCTCCACATTCCTTAGCCACTCTTCTGCCTCAAAGGGGTCTGTAGTCCCTTCAAAGCTTGGAGTGTGCTGCTTGCGGAACCTCTCATAAACTGGCTCCAAGTGCTGTATTGGATATGGCGCATAGTTCGCCACTGGCCATCCCCCATATGGACCAACTTGTTGGGGTGCTGTGGCTGTAGCTGCGGTGGAAGCGGAGGCTGAGTCTGAGGCTAAGCCTGTTGTCGCTGTTGCTGCAAAAGTTCCTCGACTTGTTGTCACAGTCTGGTAATCTTCGCAGTGTTGTTAGCTGGTGGTGCTGGCGTGTTGCGGCTGGCAGTAGCACGCATTCCCCTTCTGCGAACTGGAGGGGCTTCATTGTTTACTGGAGCAGTGTTGGAGGCGTTTCCGTTGGTGCGTGCAGATCTTTGGAGCGACATCGCAGCAGAGTTCTAATAGTTGAAAGAAACATGTTAGAACTTTACCTAATAGGCTCTAAGGAAAAAACTTAATCTAAACAAACATAACTTGGACCTATTGATTATGACCTCTTATGAAAATATTATATAAGTCTTCTTTATTATTAGAGTGGGTTTCTATACTTATAAAAACAAGCCATTTTTATTTTCCAAGTCTGTTTCTATTCATCCTATATGACTTAATTCTCAGGCTCGAAACTCATCTTTGTTCCAAAGTTAACCATATTGAGGGAGGGATGGGATCAGTAAAATCGCTCCCACTACTATGGCCCCCTAACTCTCAATATAGAAACTTGGTTCATGGATTTGTATCCACCCTCACCGAACTTAGTCATTATTTATTTTATTTATTATATATTATGATTGCAAAATAAAAATCAAACTCATACATGATAACAAAATAACATGATATTAATTTGGAAAAGAGTTTTCACTAATTACAACCATAAAACAAACAATAAATAAAACAAACAATGAAACTAACTATTCTAAAAATCGGGATCTTCTATATCCGATCCTTCATCTAGCATATCATCATCTAACTCTTCATAGTCTTCATTATCATGTACCTCAAAATGTCATCAAGGAAGGTTCGTGAAAATCTTATGCTTTTGCTCATTTGTAAACTGAAATTTTGATTTTAAAGTTGTTGACCCTCGTTTTGGTCAAGGACACGAAGTCTAGAAAACGACAAAATCTCTGCCACGTGTAGAAAATCCTTGCCATGTCATCAGCAGATCTTTTTTGGGTAAACATTTGCCCCCCAAGTTTATTTATTGCGACCAGCAATAAGTAAACTTAGGAAACTGACTTGTCATATACCCCCACGAAATCTGTCAGAGCTTCTCGTGCGTTCTTGAAAACTGTGACCTAATCACGTCCAATCATGCCTTTTCAGTTTCCAAGTAACCTTTTCGGCGGCTATTACACTTCCCCATGCCTTGAAAAAGGTAACTCATGATTACCCCTTTTTAACACATCTCAACCTCTATAAATAATCCTCACTTTTACAATTTAACACTTTACTCCCCATTTTCATGCCAAGAACTCTCAAGAACTCCATCTCAGAGCTCAAAACTTCGAAGGTTTTCCGTTGCCGTTCCAAGGATCTCCCGTTCGCTCGCCCAAAGTCACTCCACTTTAGAATCTTCAAACTACTTCTAGGTAAATTTTTTAAACCTTTTGAGATGCCATGCATACTGTTTTTGAGTTTTGAAACTTTCCGTGTTCTTGGGTAAAAATTAGTAAGGATTTTATGTATACCGTTTGATGCTTGATAGGGTAGTGTAATTTCGCTCTGTAGGAGTTAGGAATCAGTTTGATAGTTAGGATCATAGGTTTAGGGCGTAAAATCGAAGTAAAAATTCGATTTTAGGCTAGCTGAAAAACAAGGGTTTTCCTGCCCCTTTTGGAGTTGAAAAAGATTTTTCAAGAAAAACTTTTTACTTTCACTTTTTGATCCGTTTTTCAAATTGTTCGCATAAAACTTAGTGTTTCGGTTAGAATGTTGCTGGTCGTAGACACAAGCAACGTTATTCAAAATTTCAACATAAGCTCCCAAGCTGGGCGTCTCATCTCCTCCTTTCTCTATTCGCAGTCTTCATGCAAGAACCTGTTGGAAATGTGCCCTGAAAGCATATGTAGTAGACATTGTTTTTATGAAATAAATAAATGAATTGAATTTGTTATGCATATATTTTATGGACTATATTATTCTATGATAATAATATGTAAATATCAGGAAAATTCCTAAGTTCATATATGTGATCTCAAACACGTATTGGTACGGGAGGATTGTGTTTGAGATAAATGAACTTGAATAGTTTGCAATAAAATAAAGTTATGGAATCTTTAGATTAATTACTGCAAGTACGGTCCACTAGTATTATGAATACATGTGATCTAGATCCAGATCACTAGTGTGGTAGGACACTTTAGTGGAGGTGCTTTATATATTAGAGAATATATAGAACTGGACCAGATATGTTTATTAATACTTAGTTAAATACCGTTTCGAAGTATTTATTAAATATATCAACTGATGATCATATACAAATAGATCTTAATCCTGAAGTTACTATGAACTCCTGTTTATGTTATATGAGTTCTTTGATTCACTTGTTAGGGTCTGTCAGATTGATCAGGCTAGAAACTTTTGTTTTGGGAACTCATTAATATAGATGGCTGGGGACATAGTATACAGATATGGAATCTATGCCTTCTCGCAAGAGATTGAATGATGGTTCTCTTAAGGGTTGACTTTTGGGACTGAAAGGTTATTGAGCTCAAATTCATATTTTAATTATGAATTAACCTTCACTAGTAGAGTCAATGGTACTTAAGGAAACAAGAAATAATTAAAAGGGTAAAACGGTAATTTTATTCCCGATTAATTATGAACCATTATTAGAGGGTCAAGTTGTATGCAATGATTATATCAATGGACGCTTTATGAATATAAAGTACTCAGTAAATGAAATGTCTATAATTACAAGAATGCAGTCTCATATTTATAGTGGAATAATCATGAGATTAATAAATTAAGATTATTTAATTAAAGAGTTTAATTAATAATCTCAAATTTATTGGAGCTTGGAATTATAGGTCCATAGGTCCCCATTGCGGCTCTATCAACACTGTTCAAGGTAAGAGTTGATATGAAGGGAAAATAGTTTAAAGACATATTTAAGAAGAAACTTGTTCTTTAGGGCAAATATGCAATTATATGATAATAGTAATTAATTAATTAATTACAAATTAGTTGTAGTCAACAAAATTAATTAATATTTAATTATTGTATAATTTTCGAAATTATACTAAATAATTAAATTAATTTTCGAAATTTAATTAAATAATTAATTAATTATAATTTTCGAAATTATAATAAATTAAATATTTATTTTCGAAAATTTTGGATTTAATTAATTGGTAGAATTAATTAAATATCTTTATTTGAGTGGGAGAAAATAATCTGATAAGTTCAAATTGGATTTGAATTTAAAAGATTAATATTTATTCAAATTATTAATTATATTTGATAATTAATTAAAGAGATAATTAATTTGAATTCGAATTTGAATTAGTTATCAGGTTGTTAGAACTTATCTGACAAAGTAATTTGAATAAATAATTAAATAAAATTTGAAAAACCAATATCCCTAGAAATTAGGAAACTACACGTTACACACACAGTCTAGGACTGTGTGTGGCGTGTAGGACCAGTATTTTTCAGGGATGGGATTTTCAATTTTATTTATTTAATTAATTAATTAATGGATAATTCAAAAATTAGTTTTTGGATTTTTTCATTAATAGAATAATTAATTAATTAAAAAGTAAATTGTAAAATGGTTACAGATTTATTTTTTAAATTTTGAATATTTTCTGTTAAGTAAGATTGATCAGATTATTATTCAACATAAGAGAAGTGATGTAAGACAACTCAGAACATTCGCTCTGTGAAAAATAGAACGATAATTTTCTCTCCCTGAAAATAAAGAACCAATTCTCAGGCCTATTCTCTTGATCTCATGAGTTGAGTACATCAAGTAGAATCACAAATAAACTATCCTTCATTCTCTAAATGCCCACACATTTCTTGAGGTGTAGAGAACGCTTTGGAAGATCTTGGTGTGAGTACGTGGGAGCGGCTTGGATAGGAAGATCGTTCTAAATACGAAAAGATAGCAAGGACACTTGATAGGCTTCAAGAGGTATGATTTCTATTAGTATCTTGCTTATGATTAATGTATGTATATTAATGGATCCGCATATTTAAAGGTAGTTTAAATATGTTACAAAATTTTTGTTGTACACTGGGCCAACCACACCACCATTCCGCTGCGTATTAGGAAACTCGTTCCTAACAGACCCGTGGTGAGGAGAAAGACCCATCGACAATGACCTGCTAGCTCAACTAGTCGAGGACGAAGAACAACCTTCTTCATTGATACCCAAAATTCCATTTTCTCGTGGCAATCCAAACACTTCCCCTATCTTGACTCAAAACATGGCTCACACGAAAACCAAAGCCCAAAAAAGGAGAACTCCTGATCCTTCTCATCTGCCTGCTCCTTCGGCTGATGCTCCCTCGACCAGTGGTGGAGATGAAAATGCTCCCGACCCCAACATCCAAAGACACGCTAGACCCCGACACGCCATTCAACCAGAAGTTGAGTGGCATTTGGTTCCTGCGAGCAAAGTGACGATCAGGATGATCACCGATTATCTTAAGAAATACAATCTCACGGGGGTGACCTTAGTCAGACCTAGCCAAGACCAAAGGGCGAACCTTCCTGGGGGCACCATCAGTGCCTGGTCGAGGTTTCACATCGAGGCAGGGGCTACCTTGCCTCTTCACTCATTCTTCCAAGGGGTAGCCAACTATTTCGGAGTTGCCCCATTTCAAATAACCCCAAATGGATATAGAATGCTCGCTGCACTCTATATTCTATACACTCAAAAGAAATGGCCTGTGCCATCGCCTCATGAGGTCAACTATCTGTTTGACCTTAAATCCAACCCCAACCAAGAAGGTACGGGGTTTTTTCACTTCTGTCATCAAGAAATCGAGCGCACCTTCCTGACTGACACGACCCATATATCAAATGTGGGGAGGTACTACCAGGAGTACTTCCTCACGACTGACATGGTCGCGGACAAGCTGGCCTTCGCACAAGGAGGTAAAAACTTTCGTATCACTGGTCACCATTTTTTCACTTCCTGTTTTCCTCCACATTCTCCTAAACTGTTAATATCGTTCAGGTCCATGGCTGCGACCAGACCCAACTCCAGAAATGGAGTTGAGATCAGTGCTTCTAGCCAGCATGACTAACGTAGAAAAAGAGCGTTAACCATCTAGTTACGGAGGCTAACCTTAGGGTAGTTGGCCTCTTGGCCCCTCATCAGGACACGAGGGCGCCTTCAGTAGGGGATGCCTTTGCTGAGGAGGAACCGGAGCAGCAACCCCCAATGCCACCCCCACGAAGGAGGCCGACTGGGGTCACGATCAGGGAACTTGCTGGCACTCCCCCAGCAAAGAGGCCCTCGACCCCCTTGGGGAAAGGAAAAAGGAAGGCCATCAAGCCTGTTGAACTCTCTGAAGATTCTTCGGATGACAATGGTACAGTTATTTCCCTTTTAACGATTTCCCAATTCCCTATCATCTATTCGACGGGGACGGCAACTTTAAATATGCTCCACATTTAAGACTAGAAATCTTCATGTCAAAGAGTGAGTATAAGGCTAGTAGAGTCTTTAGGGTAGCGACCAGTAATAATAGCTCGGGTATTTGACTTTGCGATCCTTCTTTGCTTCTTTTTCTGATGTAATACACTTGGTCATTTGTGCCATCTAACTGTACAACCTTTATTCTTCTTTTTCAGACATGGACTCTGTCAATGTATTCGACCTTTACAGCACTCCTGAGGCTGCTGCAGCCTCCCCGACCAGGAATAACAGCAGTAAAAGACACCAAGTGGAGGGCAGCAAAGCGCCTCAGGCAAAGAAAGCCCGGAATGAAGGCCCTTTGGAGGACAAGCCTTCTGCCACTGCAACTCCAACTCCTCCTCGCGAGCAGCAGACTCCTTCTGCTCTAATTGGATCGACTACTCCTCCCGCGCCCCCGACCGACCAATCCCAGCAGGATGATCCTACTCCTACTGGGGGCGAGATGGTTGGTCGCGCCTACAAATTGATCAAGGAAAGGATCACCAAGATTGTGAAGCACGACCACTGTCGAGAGACAATGGCTGCTACAGAGACAATGGGGGTCGACCCAATCCTGAACCGTGCCCTAAACGAGTTCACCAGTGTAAGTCATTTTTCTGCAAGAACAGGTCTTCTTTTAGTTTACTGTTTTGTCTGACTTCTGTTCTGACTGTAGGCCATGCTGACCTTCACTGCCGACCAAATCTGCCTGGGCGCCATCACCGAGCAGGCCAGAACCTCAAAGCAATGGCAAGAGGATGAACTTAAGGCTGCTGAGGCCAAACATGCTAAGCAGCTGGCAGTGGTGGAGGAGGAAAAGGCACAGCTGGTGAAGGAGTTAGAGGAGAAAAAGAAATCTCTGGAAAAGGTTCATGAGCAGAGGTACCAATTTAGGGATTCCAACCGCTTTAACTTCCGGGCGGCCCAACAGCTCGAGGCGGACCTGGTCGCGAGTAGGCAGGAGACCACTACTCTGGAGGGCTGGGTTGAGGAGTTGGAGAAAATCAACGCCAACAATTTGGAGAGGTACAAGAGTGCCACCCTTTGATGCTTCTATGATTTCTGGAAGCATAATCAGCGTGCTAACTTTGACTCTTCCCGAAACTGCGAGGGCTGCCGATCTTGCTCGCTGCGCTGCCTAGTTGGCTGAGGAAGAAAAATCAAGGGTTCCTGGTTCCCCTGAAATCTCACTGGCCGCTGGGATGGATGGGGTAGACAACGAGGCCGCAGATGTTGTCGACCAGAACCCTTCCCAAGATCCTCCAGCTCCTCAAGATCTCTGAGCTCCTTAGTCTCCTTTTTTCTTTTGTTTATATTTCATCTTTTTTAACTACACGACCTACGGGTCGTGATGTAAAGACAATATAATTTTTTGTTGCTGCATGGGCAGCTTTTTCCTTTTAATTAAACATTTACATTAAAGTAGTGACTACTCGTGGTGTAAAAGGATTCCCTTTGATATTATAATATATTTACATATTATTATAACATATGTTCGCATGACCGAACTTAGCATAGTACTTTGGTTTGATTTAACAAAATATAAAATTTTGAAAAGTACTCTAAGTACCGTAGCATGCTTTCACTTATTTTGCTCATGTGTTTACATACCTTTTAACGATATGCTTTGCTTACTTGTACCTTAAATGCCCCCAAGTGATCGAGGAGCTTTAGGTCCTTGGTCACTTGCCTTGACCAGAACCTGTTTGAACATTACTGCTCATAGCCTATACGAATAGAATGATAATACAACAAAACAACACACGTAATGAGCAAATACTTGTAATAAATATAATAGTTGGCAAGAAATGACTGGCTGAGCACAGTCCCTTTTATTTCTTGTAATAAATGGACTAAACATGTCTGTACGAGTGACCAATAAGATCTTACATTTTCAAAAACTTGTAAAAAGTAAATTTGTACAAGACAATTCTTTAAGAAGAATTGTTCATTGATAATACTTGCGCAGGTGTTCTCCATTCCAATAGGGAGGAACAAGATCTCCGTTTAAGCGTGCAAGTTTATAAGTGCCTGGGGGTAGGACCTCATCAATTTGGTAAGGCCCTTCCCAATTTGGTTTGAGTACTCCAGCAGCCTGGTCACGAGTGTTAAGGAAAACTCTTTGAAGTACAAGATCTCCAACATTGAATTTTCTATCTCATACCTTAGAGTTGAAATACTGGGCGACCTTTCGTTGGTAAGAAGCTACTCAGAGGTGGGCTTGTTCACGCCTTTCATCCATCAAGTCTAGGGATTCCAACAGTAGCTGGCTGTTAGAGTCCTGGTCGTATGCTAACCTACGGTGCGAAGGTGGATCTAACTCGACAGGCAACATAGCTTCATACCCGTATGCCAAGGAAAACAGGGTATGACCTGTTGCTATTCGATGGGAAGTTCTGTATGACCAAAGAACTTTAGGAAACTGCTCTGGCCATGCTCCCTTAGCCTCTTCAAGTCTTTTTTTCAAGGTATCCTTCAGCGTTTTATTAGATGCTTCGACTTGCCTGTTCGCTTGGGGATGAGCGACTGAAGAAAAGCTTTTGATAATATCATGCCGTTTGCAAAAGTCCGTGAATAGATCGCTGTCAAACTGGGTGTCGTTGTCCGAGACTATCTTCCTCGATAATTCATAGCGACAAATAATGTTCTTGACTATGAATTCAAGAACTTTTTGGTCGTTATGGATGCAAGTGGCTCAACCTCGGCCCATTTGGTGAAGTAGTCGATGGCAACCACTGTGTACTTTACACCACCTTTTTCTGTAGGCAAGGATCCGATTAGATCTATTCCCCAAAATGCGAAGGGTCATGGACTCTGCACTGTTTTAAGTCATTGGGAGCTGCTCGTGGGATTTTAGAAAATCTCTGACACTTGTCACATCTCCGCATGAACTCCATTGAGTCTTCATTCATGGTTGGCCAGAAATAGCCCTGCCTTAGGATCTTTTTTTACAGACTTTGCCCCCCAGCGTGGTCCCCGCAAAAACGTTCGTGTACCTCTTTCATCAACTCTTTGGCTTTCTCCTTTGCAATACACCTTAGGAGTGGCATGGAATATCCTCTTCGATACATGATCCCATCGACCAGGATATACCTAGCAGCTTGACGCTGAAGGATCCTAGCTTTGTTCCTGTCTGTTGGTAGCACGCCGCTTGACAGATACTCTACATATTGTGCCATCCATGTATCTACCGTCTGGATGACCAGAGTGGTTTCTGCTGCTTGGATGCTTGGTACTGATAATTGCTTGACTAGCACTATGTTCAGAGTATCAGCATCCTTGGCACTTGCCTGCTTTGCTCAAGCATCCGCGTTGGAATTTTGATCGTGAGGTACTTGCTTGAGACTGTATCTGTCGAACTGTGCTAACAGATCCTTTGCTTTGTTCAGATAGGTGACCATCTTTAAACCTCGCGCCTGGTACTCTCCTAAGACTTTATTCACCACCAGCTGAGAATCAATATAGACATCAAGCACTTTTATGTTCATATCCTTAGCTAACCGCAGTCCAGCAAGCAATTCTTCATATTCAGCCTGATTATTAGAAGCAGTGAAGTAAAATCTAATTGCACAGTGAAATCGATGCCCTTACGGCGTTATCAATATCACTCCTGCTCCTGCGTGGGATTTGTTAGATGAACCATCTGTGAACAATTTCCACGGGGGTGCTTGGATTTGACATTCAGGTTTGCTGGGCTCCTCAATTTGCTCGCTACCCACGGGCTCTGTAAATTCGGCGATGAAGTCAACTAAGGCTTGTCCTTTTATCGCTGCTCGCAGCAGGTAAGATATGTCGAACTGCCCGAGTTTGACTGCCCACTTCAGTAACCTTCCGGCAGCCTCTGGGTTTTGCAAAACTTGTCGAAGAGGCTGATCGGTCAGTACCTTAATCGGATGAGCTTGGAAGTAAGGCCGTAGCTTTCTAGAGGCCAAAACTAAGCAATAGGCTAACCTTTCAATGGGGGGATACCTCAATTCTTCTCCGATCAACCTTTTTCTGACATAAAATATAGCCTTTTGCACACCTTCTTCTTCTCTTACAAGAACAGCACCAGCAGCGTAATCCATGATCGCCAGGTAGATGAACAAAGTCTCTTTATCGACTAGCTTTGACAGGATGGGTGGTTGCGCCATATGCATTTTTAGTGCTTGAAAGGCCTGTTCGCACTCAGCTGTCCATTCAAACTTCTTATTGCCTCTGAGTGGGTTGAAAAATGGGATGCATTTGTCCATTGATTTTGAAATGAATCTACTAAGAGCAGCAATCCTACCGGTCAGGCTTTAGACATCCTTAATCTTCACTGGCGACTTCATCTCGATCGGGGCTTTTATTTTCTCGAGATTAGCTTCAATTCCTCTTGAGTTAACTACAAATCCCAAGAATTTCTCTGATCCTACTCCGAAGGAGCATTTAAGGGGATTTAGCTTCATCCTATATTTATTCAGGACGTTGAAGCATTCCTGCAGATCCCTTACATGCCCTTCTATTTTCATTGACTTGACCAGCATGTTGTCAACGTAGACCTCCATATTCCTACCGATCTGCTCCTTAAACATGTGGTTGACGAGTCTCTGGTAAGTTGCACCAGCGTTTTGCAAACCAAAGGGCATCACCTTATAACAGTAGAGCTTGTATCAGTTCGAAAGCTAGTGTAATCCTCATCAGGGGGCTGCATACTAATTTGATTATATCTCGAGTATGCATCCATGAACGAGAGGATCTCGTGTCCTACAGTGGCATCGACCAGCTGGTCGATCCTTGGGAGTGGGAAACAATCTATGGGCAGGCTTTATTTAGGTCTATAAAATCCACGCACGTACGCCACTTGACATTCGGCTTGGGCACGAGTACGGGATTGGAGACCCACGATGGATAAAACGCCACCCTAATGAACTCATTCTCCTTTAGCTTCTCGACTTTCTCTTTCAAGGCCCTTGATCTGTCTTTGTCGAGCAGCCTTCTTTTTTGTTGTACTGGTGGAAAGTTTTTGTCGATGTTCAGGACATGGCTGATGACTGCAGGGTCTAACCCGACCATGTCTTTATGCGACCAGGCAAAGACATCCTGGTTCCTCTTTAAGAACTCCACCAGTGCTTGTTTTGTTGCTGTCTCTAAGTTTTTACCGACTTTCACAACCCTGGTCTGATTTTCCTCATCGAGTTGGACCTCTTCAAGGTCCTCGATGGGGCCCACTTCTTCTTCAAAATCCCCAAAGCGAGGATGTAAGTTTCTATCCTCACTTTGGGCAACACTGTATTTGGTGAGATTATCACCTGAGCGGGCTTGATCATCAGTTGCCATCTGCAACTCTTTCCCGGTGGCATTTCTCACTACACCCTTCTTTGCCTTGGTGATCCAGGCGTTGTAGCACTCCTTTGCTTCCCTTTGGTTTCCCAACACGCATCCTACCCCTGCGTCCATTGGGAATTTCATGGAAAGATGCCATATAGAGGTGATGGCTCGCAGGTCGACCAGAATTGGTCTCCCTATCATAGCATTGTCCGCCAAAGGACAATCAACTACTATAAAAGTAGTGAGCAATGTTCTGTTGGCGGGAGTAGCACCTGCTGTGACTTGAAGTCTAATTGACCCTATCGGGGCGAGCCCTTCTCTGGAAAAACCATAAATGGTTTGGTTGCATGGCTCCAGGTTCTTTACAGACAACTTCATCCTTTCCAGCGAGGGCTTATAGAGGATGTTGATTGAACTTCCTATATCGACCAACACCCTTTTTACCATCCTATTCGCGATCGGAACATTCACGACCAGTAGATCGGAGTGTGGGAATCGCACATGTTGGGCGTCGTCATCTGAGTAGGTGATCAATTCCTCCTCTGTCCGAGCCTTTTTCGGTGCACGATCCTCGACACTCATCATCTCGATGTCCTGGTCAGGGCGTAGGGTTCGAGCATATCGTTCCCTCGCTTTTCCACTATCTCTTGCAAGATGTGGGCCTCCGCAGATGGTGAGTAGGGTACCTTCCATGGAAGGTGGCTGTAAAGGTAACGAGCACTGGCGTGCAGGCGCTGACTCATTGCCACCCTGAGCCTCTCGCTGAGATCCTCCCGCGGCTCGCACATATCTTCTTAAATGTCCCTGACTTATCAAGAACTCAATTTCATCCTACAGCTGGTTACACTCATTGGTGTCATGTCCGTAGTCATTATGAAAACAACAGAACTTCGTTGAATCTCTATTGGAGATATCTTTCCTTATTGGTGTGGGTCGTTTGTAGGGCATGCTCGAGCAGGTCGCCTGGTAAACCTCGGCTCGACTTTCAATAAGGGCAGTGTAATTGGTGAATTTCGGTTCATACCGATTACCTTTGGGGAGCTTATTCTTGGTGGTCGAGGGTTCGTTGTTTGCCCGCTTTCAACCATTCTTACCATTGCCATTCCTATTGCCTTTGCCGTTGCTATTGGGCTTAGGCCCATTGGCGGCTTTGGCGGGTTCTTCCTTGGGCCACTTGTCTTTTGCTGGCGATTTTCCTTCGTTGGCAATCGCGTCCTCGAGCTTGTTATATCAATCAGCCCGATCTAAAAACTCCTGGGTACTTTTAACCCCATGCTTTCTGAGGCTACTCTAGAGGGGAGAATGGCGCCTAACACCAGCAGTTAGGGCCATCGTCTTACCTTCATCGCCCATAGTCGTGGCTCCTGCTACAGCTCACATGAAGCACTGGACATAATCCTTCAAGGGCTCCCCCTCTTACTGGTGTATTTCAACCAGTTGGTTCGTCTCGGTGGGGTGCACACGGCCCACGTAGAACTGTCCGTAAAGTTCTTTTACGAACATCTCCTAGGATACTATACTTGCAGGAGGGAACTTAAAGAACCACTCCTGGGCGGCATCAGAAAGTGTTGCTGGGAAGATCCTGCAGCGAGCATCTTCAGAGACTTTCTGAAAGTCCATCTGTATCTCAAACTTGTTAACATGAGATACCGGGTGTCCATACCCGTTGAAATTTGGCAGGGTTGGCATCTTGAACTTGCTGGGGGTTTCTGCAATAGCAATCCTGTCTACGAAAGGGGTGTCTCTCCTCCGATTGCACTCAATGTGCAATGTTCGCCCCCCGACCAGCTGCTGCATAGCCTAGTTCCGGGCATCGATTTGAGCCTGAACGGCTTCCAGAATTGTTGGGGCCTTTGGTGCTGGGGGAATGTACTCATCATGCCTCTCTCGGTGGTCATTGAGTACATCCCTCAAGTCATTGTCTCTTCGCCGCTGCAAGCTGGCTCCAATTCGGCTAAAGACATTATTTTGTCTGGGCTGCCCCCCAGCGTTATGACCTGTCGATCGGTCTTCTCTAGGTGGGGGCCTCCTGCCTCCACCTCTCTCTTTGTTCCTCTGACCAGCATTCGTCTGCCTGAGTCGGCCTCATTGTAGCTGTGGCCATCTTTGAACCATGGCTGGTTATGGTACAACTGACTATTTCCTCTGTTGCCTCCCTGGGCTTGTATTTCTTGAGCGTTAGGGGGAGGCCTGCATTGGTCGTTGGGTCCCCGTGCATTATCATGCTGTGGGGGGCCCCTGACCGCAGATCCTGTTTCTGAGTTCCTTCTGTTGGCAGAAGGACGCTGCCCCCTGCTTGGTGGATGCAGCTCTTCACCCCCCGGGCGTGTAGGGCTGCGGGGCTGTTGGCTGGCCCTATTTTGCCTCGAGCGCAGGAGATTGCCTCGACCAGCTTGAGATGGAGGTTGCGTCTCAGGATCCCTCGGTGGGACATCATCCTGAGGCATAGGTGGGTGCTCCAGCCTCTGGGGGCTTATTGGCTGCAGCGAAGGACTAGGATTGGGACCCCTTTGAGGTGGCCCGCTTAGGGGTTGATTAGGCTGGGAGGCTGGCATAGCCTGATTCCTAGCCAACTGGATGGCTACTTCAAGGGTTGCCATGGCATCCTTCTGCCGACGGTCCATCTCCGCCTGCCACTCACTCAGTTCCTGGCACTGGTGCCCTATCTCCTTCTCCTGCGACGCCATTATCTCAACAACATTCTCTTGATTGGCCCTCAGATTGGCCAACTCGTATTGCAACACCCCCAGTGTTGTCTTTAATGAGGTTCATCTTCAGCCACATTTGGGGGAGGAGGCTGGGATGGCGCAGCGGCAACCTATCTAGTCTTCTTGGTAGTTTTTTCCATTAGATTTTCTTGAGTTCAGCTCTCAATGAAAGCACCATAATGTTGACCCTCGTTTTGGTCAACGACACAGAGTCTAGAAAAGGACAGAAAAATAATAAAGAGCATTAGAAAATGATCTAATGGAAAATGGAGAACACAAGGAATTATAGTGGTTCGGCCCCAATGGTTGGTAATGACTGACGTCCACTTGATACTATTATTAGTATTAAACTCCAAAGGTGTGATCAAAGAACTAGGGTTCCTGAGTTTCACAGACCTTAGAAGAAGAAAAACAATACGAACGATGGATAATAGTAATAGAGTTCTGAAAAAGAGAAAAAGACTGATCCTCTTCCCTGAGATATTCCTTGCATATTTATAGGCTCGGGAAGGGTTACATGAATCAATTAATAATATCTTCCCTTAATAAACGGATCTTCCAGTCATAATGAAAAGATATTCTCGGATATCATTACAACTGTACAGATCTTTACATAAATGAACGGAATATACGATCAGTCTGGTCGTAGATAAAACTTGATCTCCGCATGCAGGAATGTTTTTGGTCGATAGGCAAGCAGTATCTCTGCCACGTGTAGAAAATCCTTGCCACGTCATCAGCAGATCTTTTTTGGGTAAACAGAAGTGAACCTAATTAAAAGAAAATAATATCACATTGCCACTGGCAGTTCATCTTCATCATCCATTGTTTCCCATAATTCCTCTAAGGCTGAAATTACAGTATAAAAATCTCTAAATAGTCTAAGTACTAAAACGTATTGTTCCATTGCACTCATCATGATCTGCTTAGATTCTTGAAGGTGACCTATTTTTCTGTGGAACAAAACCAGCCTCTGAGTGATTCATTCTAGCGCGCCTACAATGTTTCTTGGTTCTCTAATTCTCTTTAAAGCCTTAATGGCTCAGATATACTCATAGGTTAATGCTCCGTTCATACTTAACTGAAAACATAAATGCTAAAATTGTTAGCTATACATATAAATATAATAACTATAACTTAAACACTTACTTGGCAGTCATATTTGGAGCTTTGAGTATGTGTATCGAGGAGAACTTCATGCGAATGAACCGTGGCTCTGATACCAATTGTAACGACCCAACTATTCTAGACCTTGGACCATTAATAACTACTATACTTAATCATAAGAAAACGTACATATGAAAACATCATAACTTTATTTAAAACTGTAGAGCAAATGTTGAATACATAATAATATGTTTAGGATATGGGATCCCATTGTTTTAAAAATAAAAACATAACATGATCTAAATAAATCAATTACATAACTAAGTGCGGAAAAATACATAGAAAATATGACTTAAAGACTTCATCCTCTAATCGAACTTTCAGTCCATCGATTCCATCCAGCCTCAATACACAACCCCCAAGCTGCCAAGAACCTTTCCGCCACCATAGCTATTTTCCCGCACATATAAACATAAAGGAATGAGCCTAATGCCCAACAAGGAAAACCGAACAACATAAATCATATACATAAAATTCAAATCATATTCTAAAAACATGTCATAAACATATACCATAAGCGTATCATAAACATATGTCATATATACTATAATGGCCATTATACTACTTGGGGCTTATTACCTAATCAAGTCATATGCCCATTAGATTTGTGGGGCTTGCTAGCTAAGCAAGTCATATGCCCATAAATTTATTGGGGCTTGTTAGCTATACAAGTCATATGCCCAAGTCTACCAACATACATACAATAACATTTCATAACACATAAATCATAAGATAACATATAACATATAAAATACTATCCTATTTTTCCTTACCAAATATACCGGGATATGAGAACAGAATTGGGACTTTGGAACACTCCTAAAATCCATCAAATAAAGGTGAGTATACTAAAGAAAAAGGGATGAAAAGAATGAACGAACTATACCATCGAAAAGATACTTACCAAGAACAATCTTACGTTCAAGATCTTAGATTTCCTAACCAAGAATAAAGATTAGAGTTAGGATTTGAGTAGAAAAACTATAAGAACTTAAGGAAACAATACAGAAATCAACTAGAATTTGGAATACCTTTTATGCTTCTATGACCGAACTACTCCTCGAAACTGAAATATACTATAAACCTTACTTCCTGAGTGTTTATTAAGCTTATAACCCCAACCCAAGTGTTTATCACTCTAAAATAATCTAGCAGCTTGCAGACTCTGAACTTAGCTTGATGGATGAATAAATGGCTGGGTAATAGGTCCTATTTATAAAGTTCAAGAATGAAAAGATCTTCATTTAACTTGAATAAAATAATGGCTTTTTGATTGAAAAATATTTGAATAATCGTTCAGCAGAGGCTGAAGACTTGATCAGAAAGATGCTGGACTTATCAAGAGGTTAAAGATTAAAATGAGCTCGGTTTTAAAAACATTCAAAAATCATTCAAATGAGCTGATATATCGCCCCTAGTAGGCGATATAGCACCTTGGCTAATATTCTCGAGGCTCGTCGAGGTGGTCGTGCAAAGTAACGTGTTTTTCGTATCCCTGTATGGCGATATATCACCCCTTAGAGTTGCGATATATCGACATACGTTAAAATATTATACACGTAATTACACTTTTTCAGCCTAATTTGAATTGAGTAAACAACCTTGACTAAATCCTTTAACAATTTCAAAGCTACTGACAGACCCTAGGATATTCAAATATTGATCTTAATAAACTTATTCCTCAAAAATACTTAATTATCATTAAACATACACAAGACAAGTGTTACTATCTTATTGGGTCTATCTAAACCTTATAATATAATAAATATCATCATCAATATCAGTTATATTAATCAAACCTTAGGTTAAAATTAATATTCTTAAACTATAGGTTAAACTTAGAAAATCTACAAGTTTTACTACGAGTGTCCAACTAAATCCCGGTCTGAACCAAAATCCACAGTCATAAAAATACTACAACTATTAGTATTGCTACTACTATCTAACTAGCTAAGTAAAGTTCTTGGACTCTACACCATGTCAGTAGTTTCTTTCACAGTTATAAAACATCTATAGACTTGTTTCTGAAATACTTTAATGTCCAATGTGTAGCCTCCTTTATGGGATTGGCAACACATCACTTGATGTAAAGTGGATACGACACCCTGCATTTTATGGATCCAACTTCTGCCCAAGATAGCGCTATAGCTTGTTTGAGAGTCTATGACAACAAAATCAACTTCTAACGAGTGCTCTACTTCGTGACCCAAAGTTTGATTGCACCCTTTGGATATATACTTTGAAGTTATTGAAGCCAAGAACTATGAATGTTGAAGGTCAAATCTTGGACTCGTCAAGACCTATCTTCTGGAATGCCTCCCAAAATAGGATGTTTACGCAGCTTTCGTCGTCTACGAGGACTCGTCCTAGTATGAATTGATCCACTTGAAGCTTAATCACTAGCGGATTGTAACGCCCTGGTTACCCCAGAACAGTTACGGTGAACGGTGAACCAGAAATTTGACCCGTTACTCGAGTCCTTTGGTTAAAAATGTGCTCTAAATGTGATTAACAGGTTAAGGTGGAAAAACTAATAAAAGGAAAGGATGTTTTTCATTACAAACTTCTCTGCAGAGCTAATCAAAACATTAAAAAGTTGTTCTCAGTACAAAATGGTCATTACTATATCAAATTTACAATCCCGCCGACCTAAGCGACAAAATGGGGTAAACCCCCTAGTTCCTCTAAGAACTCCTTGGCCGTGGTGGTCAAGCGACCGCATATGTACACATCACCACCTAAGCTCTCCACTCAAGGCTGGGTGAGCTTTTCTTTCCCTTTACCTGCACTACATAACACCCACGAGCCAAGGCCCAGCAAGAAAATCATAATAAAACATGATATAATATCAACAACGATCATAATAGTCATTCAGGACCAACAGTCCAAACAAATAGGTGACAGTCGCAAAAGTCACTAATATGGGGACGGCACCCTTTAGCCATGTGACGATAGGATCACCAAGGCTTAACAGATAAGTGAGCATTTCACTAGCTTTAGCAGGATAGGTGCACGATGATTAGTCACCAACATAACCTTCCTCATGACTCTAGAGTCATAACCATGGAACAACATTCCCTATCCATGTGACAAACAGTCACCGGGGCCATATGCACTGGCTCTAAATAACTAGTCTTAGACTAGCCAAGCGCTTATAAGTTCGTCGACCTTAGGGTCGGTCCAGTGTTAATGCCTTAGATCCATTCAACATAGATATCGATTAGATCTAATCTTCATTCGGCCCTGCGTTTAGGACGCTCATGCTGTTTCTGACTCTTAGGTCAGTGTCCCTGACTAGTCAGTGCCATATACAGGTAATCAACATTCACTAGCATTTAATATGCAATCCATGTCCAAATTTATCAATCAACATGCCTCAATAGCCAACACGCATGTCATATATACACAGGGTGCAGTTTTCTTACCTCAAGTTCGAGCGAGAAGTATAATAAGGATGACCCCTGAGAACGATCGATCTTTTAGTTCCTTAGCGGTTACCTAATCACAACCAATTATAACCTCCATTAATGAGAATCCACAATAATAGGGTCTTAACCTAGGAACCACTCTCAGGACCTCAAAACATGCCCACACGGTGAGTAGATTCGACCCCAGGCCTTAAGGATTGAAACCCCAAGTCAAAAACCCTTAAAAACACTCAAAATGGGACTTTGAAGGAATAGGGTAGCTCTACAGCACTCAACCCCTAGCGCCCCATAGCTATACTCAGAACCGCCAACATGCCAAAAAGCCTCCTGAGGAGCGCTGTAGCACCCTAGGGTGGGCGCTATAGCGCTACCTCCAGACCAAAACTCCCCTGAACCGACCTTCTTCATCTCCTTCGACTCCAACCTGATTTCCAAGCTTCCAAATCCCATTCTTGATGCCAAATAAAAACAAAAAACCATCCTAACACATCCTAAACATCACAGGCATGGGAACCGTAGCCAAAACTCCCAACAAAACCAAGTTTTCACCCTAGAAATCTCAGCTGCAAAAAAAAAAACCAAAACAGGGCAAACCAGAGAATTCTATGGTTAGAAACTTACCCAAAGCTCAGATTATGATGCTCTTCAATGGATGAACACACTCCTAAACTCCCAAGGTTTGCTTCCCAAGCTTGAATCCTCAAGAATGGTCCAAAAACCACAAAGAAAGGTGAAGAGAAGAAGGTACGGGAGAACTCAAAAACTTGCTCTGTTTTTACTTCCTTCTTTCAGCTATCAATGGATATATCTATCCTAGGGGTGAAATGTCCATTTTACCCCTAGGTCAATTTAAGATTTCTAAAGGCTCCCAAGGGGAAAGTTGGTATTTTCCACCTATCTCGTTAATCATAATTAACGCTCTCCAATTCCCGCTATTCTCGATAATCTCAAACACCAATAATTCATATCCCGTTACCCTTTAATACCCGGTAATGCTCTAATCATTAAAATCACCCCGAGACTCAACCCGAGCCCCAACCTTAAACCTGTTGTGACTAAACCACTAATCAATAATCCAAGATCGTCTCATGCCGAATAGCTCGAACAAACCCACATAATAATGTGGTCTCAACACATATCATCGACATGCATACAATTATACAATTATACCCTCAACAGGCCAAATTACCATCACACCCCTGTAATTAAGAACGTGGACTCACATGCATGCATTTAACATCATATTATAATTTAATTCACATATACATGCATAATATCATTTAATGGCATAATTAAGCAAGTATGGCCCTCCCAACCTACTAATCCCACCATTAAACCATATCGGAGAATTCAGGACATTACACGGATCATCATGCGGGAGCTATAGGCCTCGCAGATCTGCTTCAGCAAAAGTAATTGGAGATTGTGGGTATAAGTGATCTTTTAAAGTTATAAATTTGACGATGTGCCCCAATGTTCTGTAATGTTTTACACGTTCTTCCATACATTTCAAATTTCTTGTTTTCTGTCCATCTTTTGGAGTAGGCTAAATTACCCCATTAATCATGGGGACTTGTTTCAATGGCTGTTGAAGATTAGCAGGTGCTGCTCCTGTGGGTTGTAAAGGTGTGGTGGTTTATGTGGTTACAGGGGCTACAGGCGGAGGTAGGTTGGTAGCAGAGGCTACTTTAATATACTCAGTAAGTCCTCCATTTCTCATGAGTGTATGGATCTAGCCATACAGACTTTAACATTTAGCTATTGTGTTGGCGTGATCTTTGTAAAACATGCAATACCTGTTTTTGTCTCTTCAGTCGGCTGAAGATTGCATTTTGAATGGGGTGTGCTAAATTTGGTGGTCTTTTTTTTCTTCATAGATTTCCTCTTGAGGGGTATTGAACTCGAAATCTGAATAGCGCGGCATTCCATCCCCCTCCTTAGGTCTTTTCGAGGCTTTGTCTTGGCTAAAACTTGTTGACTTCTACTTGTCCTTTTCTTTTGTTGGCGGAGGAGGATTATTGATGGCTAGGATTGAAATTAAGGTTAGCTTCTTCTACGGTCATCCCCTAGCTTCTAGGATGGGAAAGAATTGTTGACGGTGAGAACTCGTCAACTAAGTTAAGTTGGAAAAAATTGCCAAGTAAAGATAGTCAATAAGAAAGCTGTAGAAATTTAAGTAATAACTCAAGAACAATGACAGAACAACAATGGAGAAATTAATATTTCATTCACTCTCAAGCACTTGCTACAGTAAATTTTCCAACCCATTTCCATGTGGGAGATGGGTTCTTTTTATAGTAGGCTCTAATGGCCTTGGATACATGGTGGTCCAGGAGACCAAGTGGTACATAAGTACTCTATCAGGAGAGTGGTTTCAGAGGTTGTGGTCTTGCATCCAGTACAGGGGCAGGCGTCAGGAAGATGTCTCCACTACTTGTCCGTACCCATGTCAAAGGAGTGGTGACAGACATAGTGGCGTA
This sequence comes from Humulus lupulus, assembly GCF_963169125.1. NCBI lineage: Eukaryota > Viridiplantae > Streptophyta > Magnoliopsida > Rosales > Cannabaceae > Humulus > Humulus lupulus. Next base: position 15,197,883 of record NC_084801.1, on the reverse strand, counting down.
GGTGGTAGTGGTGTCGACTCTGACTCCTGGTCGTAGACGTACAGACCATAACTCTTATCCCAGCACTCCCACTACTCCATTGGTACGGGTGTCCATACTCGACATACAGGGTTTTAAAGGCCGTACCCAGTACTAGATCGTACAAGTATGTTCCATTCGACTCGTACTGGAGCCTTTACGCATTGGGGTCTCAAGGCATAGGGAATGGGACACTTGGTCCATGTAGGGGTCATGGCGTGAGGTGGTGCTCTCAGGTCCTTGGCGCAAGATGCCTGAAGCACCCCGAGGCCACCCACGGACATAGGTGATAGGCACGTGGCCTCGTCGGATGTCTAAGTGTGCGAGGCGAGATGCCTCCCTCGCAAGCCTCCTTCGCGAGGCCTCCCTTGCATGGCCCCCTGATGGTGTGGCTTGGACCCAGATGTGTGGAGCGACGGGGCGATGACCTCCTGAGAAGATGATGGCCCGAAGGGCCTCACAGGGGCGCGCGCGTAAGGGCCTCACGTGGCCTCGCGCATGGGAGCCGCTGATGGCCTCGCGAGAGGTAGAAGGCCCGAGGGCCTCGCGTGGGTGCCAGACTCCGTCGGCCTAGCATGGTTTCGCACAGGGGTGCACCTAACAGGCCTCACGGGGGCGCGCACGCAAGGGCCTCGCGTGGCCTCGCGCATGGGCGCCGCTGACGGCCTCGCGAGGGGTAGAAGGCCCGAGGGCCTCACGTGGGTGCCAGCCTCCGTCGGCCTAACATGGCTTCACGCAGGGGCGTGCCTAATAGGCCTCACAGGGATGCGTGCGCAAGGGCCTCGCGTGGCCTTGCGCATGGGCACCACTGATGGCCTCGCGAGAGGTAGAAGGCCTGAGGGCCTCGCGTGGGTGCCAGCCTCCGTCGGCCTAGCATGGCTTTGCGCATGGGCGCGCCTAATAGGCCTCACGGGGGCGTGCGCGCAAGGGCCTCGCGTGGCCTCGTGCATGGGTGCTGCTGACGGTCTCGCGAGAGGTAGAAGGCCCGAGGGCCTCGCGTGGGTGCCAGCCTCCGTCGGCCTAGCATGGATTCGCGCAGGGGCGCGCTTAACAGGCCTCACGGGGGCGAGCGCGCAATGGCCTCGCATGGCCTCGCGCATGGGTGCTGCTGACAGCCTCGTAAGAGAGGGAAGGCCCAAGGCCTCGCGTGGATGCAAGCACCCGATGGCCTCGCGTATGGGCGCGCCTAGCGGCCTCGCGAGAGAGTGACGGGCATAGGATCTAACGAAGGCGTTGGCGCATGGGGGCCCAAGCGCGTGCTTTGGATCTTTTACATGCATGAGATTTTGAGCATCAACACTTGCCCCCCAGTAAAGGAGAGGACCTTTAGGTGCTCTTGTAGACTATTCTCCATGATCCTTATAAATAGGCCTTCATGCAAGGCCTATTTTTTTCACCTTACTTCCTTGGCTTAGTGGTTTTGAGAATCCTTCCTCTTTCAAGAGGTAAGGTGTTCAATCCCCCACAACCTCACTTTTTCCATTGTTTTCTTTATTTTATTTTTTCATTTCATTTTCATCATTCACCCTTCTCTCTTTTTTTTTTTTTACATATGAGCCAATTTTTGGTATGTCTATTTGGAGGCTAACACACCATTTTGGTCTATTCTTGCAGACGCGTACTTTCGACCCTTTGGTGCTTTTTGGCCCTCGACCTCCTTTCGACCTCGACAACACTCCATCTTATCTGCTTGAGGTATATTTTTTTTTCTCATGTTCATCGGGTCCAAATTAGCATTACTCGGGATGGGGTACCTTGGCCTGAGCTTGTAGTGAGTTTGACCATATGCATGCCCCTCTTTTTTATACCCTGTAGTGGGCCATTTAGGACGTTTGCATCTAGAGATATTAAGCCTATTCCTTTGTGTTTTGTAGCCATCCCCTCATTTATACGTGAACCCCTTTTCGCTTTCGGGATGAGGTATCATGGCCAGTGACGACCCATCCGACATACCTCCGGGGGCTGAGTTTATTGACCTGTCCTCAGACTCAGAGTCCCCTGAGGGAAACCCTCACCCGGACTATGACTCCTTAATCAGGCCCGTATCCTCCATCTTGAGTACATGGCTGAACTTAGGCGTAAAATTTGGGTAGTGGAGAACGAAATTGACTCGGTTTCGAGAGGAGACGGAGCACCTGTCCCCCCAGACTTTAATGACCATGTAGCGAGCCTTAGGGTGACCCTCTTAGAGTTGCAGAGGGAGTTGGAGTTTATGGAGGAACACCTTCCGCCTAAGCCTTCTAGCCCATCCTCGCCTGATGACTGTCATGGGGCTGCCTCTGCTTCTCCTCAGCCCCTAGTCTCGGTTTTTCCTAGCTTAGCACTTCCGCAGTCGCTCCCTCGATGGAAGACTCTTGCTAGGAAGAAAAAATGGAGGGTCAAGTGTTCTGTCTCTTCCTCAAATTTTTCTTTTTATTTTGCAGATATGCCGAGGGCAAGACGACAGGTATCTACCCAAAAGCAACACGACGCTCCTTTACTAGCGTCCGAGCTGGTGTCGCGTGTGTCCGAAAACAAACTGATGGACATCGTGAATCATTATCGCGTCCCTCCAGATTATGCTCTATACGCCCCTTTGGAGGCATGCCGGGCTGACTGCCCTAGGCCCGGCTTTGTGGCCCTCAGTGAACACATTTTGAAAGCGGGTGGTACCGTCCCGTTACACCCGTTCTTTGTTGCGGTCCTCAACTACTTCAACCTTGCCCCGCTTCAGCTGGCGCCCAATGGCTGGTTGACTTTGAGCTGCCTTTTCATTGCATATATGAAACTGTTGAAACGCGCCCCTACGGCAATAGAGGTGCATTTCCTCTACAACCTCATGCCCCTTCACAATTCAAAAGGCTTTTACTACTTACAAAAGCCAACAACGAGGCCTCTTTGATAGAGGGCTCGGTGTCTAACCCAGGGGCTTGGAAGCAGGACTTTTTCTTCATGGAAGGCCCACTCTCTGTCCGTGAGCATTTCCGAGCCACTCCCAGTAAGTACTCTAAGCATCACTTCCTCTCTTTTTCCTTTTTTTTCTTTTGTTTTTACAACTTATGGTTTCATGCCTTATGTTCACATCGACCATGGCGTGTATTATGCAGAGAAATTTGCCGAACTCGTTGTCGTCAGGTCGGAAGCAAAATACATGAGAAGGTTCCTCAGCGGTGCGCCTTTTCACCGTGAAAAATCTGAACCGCCACAAGCTATCTCCCGTCTCTGATCCCAAGTTGTTGTGGACCATCTCTGGGTCCATGAAGGCGAAGGAGGCCTTGGCCAAGCCTTGCCCAGATGACGATGAGGATGAGGAAGAGCCGGAGGAAGCCCCTCTTGACTGCGAGGGATCTCACCAGCTGCCTCCATCTCTTGAGGGATGCCCCCCGTGTGCCTCCTATGATCCGGACATAGCTCCTCGCTCTCCAGGCCAACAGGCCATTCCAGGGTGTTATGTTTGCCCTGAACCTGAGGGCTACGACGCCTTCACTCAGGCTCCTCTAGACCTTGGACCATCGGGGACTTATTACGCTGACCTTCCGGAGCCTCCCTCGGATCTACCAGATCCTCCATTTTCCACTTTCACCGCGCCCCCTCCCGTTTCGGCGAGCGGGTCGTCCGTCCTCATCCAGCCCGGTGCCCCTGGTGCGGATGGGGAACCCTAGGTGACTCGGATGGCAATGTCTTATGGGCAGCGATACATCCAACTTACCTCGAGCCTCCCCGTATTTGACAGGAATGGCCTTGGGAATGTTGCTCCGATGAACCTTGGGGAGAACCTAAGGCGTACCATGACTTGGGTGAGTTCCTCCACCTCACGTCGGCCCTATTATGTATAGGTGTTTATGCACATATCTTTTGCTTTTGTCACTTTATGTTGCTGATGTTAAATTTTTTGCGCAGGCCTATACTGTGGCTATGCGGTTTGCCGACTCGGCTGGCAATCTCTCTGCGTCGTGCATCGAGAGGGACCGTCTCGCGGCATGGGCTCATGAGCTTGAGAGAGATCTTAATGAAACCAAGGACAAATTGTCAAGGGTTCAGACCAAACTTGCCAACTCGTCAATAAAGAGGAAGAAAGCGGTTGCCAAGGCCTCGGGGCTGCAGGACACGGTTGCCAAGCTAAAGAAGGAGCTCCAGCGTGCCCAGGCTACCGCGGCTGCTGCACAGGCGAGGGTCTCCTCCCTAGAGACCGATCTTGAAGCTGCTAGAGCTGAGGTTGCTGCGTCGTAGGAGAGGGTTGCCTCTTTAGAAGCGGAGAGGGCGACTACTGAGCATAGGTCTATAGAGCGCGCCCTCTTTGGCGTATGGAGGCAAGACCCCAATTTTGACTTCTCCTCCTTTGACGAATATGTCGTGACCCAGGCGGCTGAGTGAAGCGCCCGGGGCAGGAAGCCCTGAGGTTGCTATTTCATCACCTTTGCCAGCCTGTAGTAGATGTATGCTAGCTTGAGTCGTTGTAATATTATCGTTCTTACTATTTTTTCTTTTGTAACTCTTATACTGTCTTCAAAACTTTCTTTTTCATTGTATATATACATGTGTTGCTATTTATCTCTTATTCTATTGCATTTAAGGCCCTTTTGAGCCTGTATGATGGGGTTTGGTTGGTTCCCCTCATTTATTTACCAGGCTGGAGGTCCTTAGGAGCCCACGTGAAAGGGTTCACTGGGACCTCTTTTGGCGCCTTTTGATTATTTTTATAAGGATATTTTGACCCCTTGGGTCCTAGCTATCCTTTTATATATTCTTGTGCGCGCTTATTATTTGTTGTGAGAAGCGTCCTTCTCGTCGTTATTCATAGTACTATTTTTGCAAGGGTCTCTTTTGGGACCCTTTTTGGCTAGACAGCTTGGCGGCCGCTCTAGGCTTATTATTGTCGTTACCATATATTGCCTAGACTTATTATGGGCTAGACGGCTTGGTGGCTGCTCTAGACTTATTATTGTCGTTACCATATAGATATATATTTTTTTTTTGTAAGTCCCTATGGCCTCCTTGATGTTCACAAGGGTAGCTAATCAATGTGATCCGAGGAGATGCCTTGTAAGGAATTCGCTTAAGGCCCTGATATAGGGGGTCCCTCTGGGATCCCCGTTAAAGGGTTCTTTTTAGGGTCACGATCCCTTTTGGGTCCTCCTGATGGAGGGTTGTTTTTAGGATCCTCTTGGTAGAGGGTCCCTTTTAGGAGTCTCCTTTTTAGGAGGGCAAGGGGTCCTTTTTAGGATTCTCTGTTAGAGGGTCCTTTTTAGGAGCCCTTTTTAGGTTCGCCTTACTAGCTGCATGTTTTTTCCTCCTGTCCTGCCCCCCAAGTGTTTCGTGAAATTTATTTCGGTAGGCACTTTGGCTGATGCTCGCGTAGCGAGAAAAATAACACATGAAGTTGCAAACAATTTCATTCATAGCACGTGGTTTACAGCCAACTTTGTAAATAAAAGGGGGTTACATCTAATTAGGAGGTTACCTAGGTAGCCTCTTTGATTCTTACTTACTTAAGCCAAAACAATGAGGAACAAACTAAACATAGGTTCTTTTTGCATTGAGAGCCGAAGCCTTGCTGGTAACACTTCTCGAGAGGCTCCATAACCTGTGGGTCCAATCTTTTGCGGATCTAACTTGTGTGGGTCGCTCCTTCATACACAGCCATTGTCATTGGTATAGATGGTTTGGTGGCTGCACGGAGGGACATGTTGTAGCATTCCCTCGCTTCCTTCTGCTCTCATTTCACGCATGCTACTCCCCCAGGGGTTGGGAATTTCATAGCTAGGTGATACACAGAAGTTATCGCCTTTAATTCTCTCAGAGAGGGTCTCCCTAATACCGCATTGAAGGCTAAGGTGCAATCTACCACGACAAAGTTAGCCATTACGGTGGTTTGCTTGGGTTGCTCCCCCATAGTGAGGGCTAATTCGATTGCCCCCAGGGGTTGCATCGAATCTCCCGTAAACCCATACAAAGTCATAGTGCAAGGTTTTAGGTGACGGAGGCTCAATCCCATCTTTTGCAGCGTCGGTTGATACAAGATGTCCATAGAGCTCCCGTTATCCACCATGACCCGATGTACCCTCATGTTAGCAAGCTGGGCAATTAGCACCAGGGGGTCATTATGAGGGAAATGCACCCCCTACGCATCTTCTTCAGTGAAAGTTATTGAGTCATTCTCGCCCTTGAAGCTCTTCGGGGGGCGTTGCTCCAAACTTAAAACACAAGGTGGTGGACTTCATCGGGCCTCCTTGGCATACCTGTCTCGCCCCTTCCTTGAATCGCCTCCGAATCCTGGTCCTCCAAAGATGGTCCTGACCTCTCCTTGCACTTCTGGGGCCACCTCTCGTGCCTGCGATGGGGACACTCCTTCTTCTGGCCTCTGGCTATCCTTGCGCACATACCTGCCCAAATGTCCTCTGCGGATGAGTTCCTCAATTTCCACCTACAAATGGTTGCACTCCGGGGTGGTGTGGCCGGTATCCTTGTGATATTGGCAATACTTGCTGGGGTCTCTTTTAGATCGATCTTTTTTTATTGGCTGGGGCCTTTTGAAAGGGGCCTGGTTTTCGTTCGTAATGAAAATATCCTCCCTCGCGTGGGTGAGGTCAGTGTAAAAGGTGTAGGGGCTCTGTGTGCGCTCATCAGAGCGTTGGTGCTTCCGGGGTCGATCATCTCTCGTCCCCTCATAAGTCCCCTTCTTCTTTGCACCGCTTTGGTTATCCCAGAATGATGGTTTTGGGGGCGATGGGCCTTTTCCAGCTTTGAGGTTCTCGTGACTATCCTCCACGCGAATGTACTTTTGTGCCCGCTCGTAGAAATCATCCAAGTCTGTGATCTCTCTCTTGACCATGTTATCCCATAACTTTCTCCCTGGGCGTACTCCTGCCGTGATGGCCATTTTCAGCTCTCGGCAGGTCAGGCTTCCTACCTTAGCCGCCTCCATGTTGAACCTGTGGATATAGCTCTTCAGACTCTCATTTTCTCCTTGCTTGAAATTGGCGAGGCTGGTGCCTGACATCGTGTAGTTTCGCACAGCGTGGTGCTGCTGGAGGAATTCATCATAAAGTTGTTGCCAAGATTGGATGGACCTCAGTCTAAGCCTCTTGAACCATTTGTACGCAGGTCCCTTTAATGTGATAGCGAAGCAATGACATCTCGCCCCGCTGCCAATTCCCCTCAGCTTGATCAGGTCATTAAATGTATCTAGATGATATTTCAGATCTGTGCTTCCTTCGTAAGGGGTCATGTGGGGCTCTTTAAAGTTGGCAGGGAGCCTGATGGCCTGGATCTCCCTGACGAAAGGCGACTCATGGTCAAACTCCTCCTCAAAAAATTGACCTCCTGAGGCGATGATGATCTTGCTTCGCAGGCTCTTCATTTCTGTGTCCAAGTCCTGCCTTCTCTTGCTTAAGGAATCCTTTAAAGCGGACGGGTTAGGATCACTGTCCTCTTTGCCCTCCCGAGGCGCCATAGGGGGCGTGGTCCCTTTACCCGCCCTCCTTTTATTGAGCTCCTCCCGTAAATCTGAAGGTGCTATCTTAGATGTGACCTCGTCCTCGTTGCGAGGGGCAGCGTTGGTCCTTGGCTCTGGTTTCTGGGCCTGCTTCAGTGGTTCAGGATGTTCGCATCGCTTCGCTTGGGGGGTGTTACTGGTAGAGTTTCGGGTCCTCCCATCATTTACTGGTATGGTGGTCTCCATCCCCTCTCGACCTTTTTCCTTCCCCTTAGGCAAGGTCACACTTGACTTACCCTGCAATAGGCCATTTAGCACCTCTTGCATGTTTTCTAGGGTGGTCTCCAACCTTTGGTTCTTACGGTGGAGCTCACGTATTTCTTCTTCATAGAATCGAGATTTCGAAATCGAGCTCACGGAATGGACCCGGGGATGCTTATCACGCCTACGGGTAGAAGGGCCCGGGTCCTGCCGGCCGGTGTTCGGTACCTGTTGTGATTTATGGAGAGGGAACTCATTAGCATTTTCTGGTGGTGCTATTGGAGGACTATCTCCAGGCGGAGTGGCCGGTGACGAGGCCTCTCTATCACATTCATGAACCTCAGGGTCCCTTGGGGGCTCCATGTCTCTAGGTGGAGGAGGGTCCTTCAGGGAGGCCTTCAGCTGGACTCTGGTAAGCTGGACCTCCACCTCCCGTGGCTCCCTGAGTCGTTTTGAACATCTTGGCATTTCTTCTTGCTGGAAGTAATGGTAGAACAGTAGCTTGGAACTTACTTTCCCACAGACGGCGCCAAACTGTTGACGGTGAGAACTCGTCAACTAAGTTAAGTTGGAAAAAATTGCCAAGTAAAGATAGTTAATAAGAAAGCTGTAGAAATTTAAGTAATAACTCAAGAACAATGACAGAACAACAATGGACAAATCAATATTTCATTCACTCTCAAGCACTTGCTACAGTAAATTTTCCAACCCCTTTCCATGTGGGAGAGGGGTTTTTTTTATAGTAAGCTCTAATGGCCTTGGATACATGGTGGTCCAGGAGACCAAGTGGTACATAAGTACTCTGTCAGGAGAGTGGTTTCAGAGGTTGTGGTCTTGCATCCAGTACAGGGGCAGGCATCAGGAGGATGTCTCCACTACTTGTCCGTACCCATGTCAGAGGAGTAGTGACAGACATAGTAGCGCAGGTGGTAGTGGTGTCGACTCTGATTCCTGGCCATAGACGTACAGGCCATAACTCTTATCCTAGCACTCCCACTACTCCACTGGTGCGGGTGTCCGTACTCGACATACAGGGTCTTAAAGGCCACACCCAGTACTAGATCGTACAAGTGTGTTCCATTCGACTCGTACCAGAGCCTCTAAGCATTGGGGTCTCAAGGCATAGGGAATGGGACACTTGGTCCATGTAGGGGTCATGGTGTGAGGTGGTGCTCTTGGGTCCTTGGCGCGAGATGCCCGAAGCACCCCGAGGCCACCCATGGACATAGGTGATAGGCACGTGGCCTCGCCGGATGTCTAAGTGTGCGAGGCGAGATGCCTCCCTCGCAAGCCTCCTTCGCGAGGCCTCCCTCAGGTGGCCTCCCTTGCATGGCCCCCTGATGGTGTTGCTTGGACCCAGATGTGTGGAGCGACGGGGCGACGACCTCCTAAGAAGATGATGGCCCGAAGGGCCTCACGGGGGCGCACGCTCAAGGGCCTCGCGTGGCCTCGCGTATGGGCGCCGCTGACGGCTTCGCGAGAGGTAGAAGGCCCGAGGGCCTCGCGTGGGTGCCAGCCTCCGTCGGCCTAGCATGGCTTCGCGAACGGGCGGTCCTAACAGGCCTCACGGGGGCGCGCGCGCAAGTGCCTCGCGTGGCCTCGCGTATGGGCTCCGCTGACGGCCTCGCGAGAGGTAGAAGGTCCGAGGGCCTCGCGTGGGTGCCAACCTCCGTCGGCCTAACAGGCCTCACGGGGACGCGCGCGCAAGGACCTCGCGTGGCCTCGCGCATGGGCGCCGCTGACGGCCTCGCGAGAGGTAGAAGGCCCGAGGGCCTCGCGTGGGTGCCAGCCTTCGTCGGCCTAGCATGGCTTCGCGCAGGGGCGCGCTTAACAGGCCTCACGGGGGCGAGCGTGCAAGGACCTCGCGTGGCCTCGCGCATGGGCGCCTCTGACGGCCTCGCGAGAGAGGGAAGGCCCGAGGGCCTCGCGTGGACGCAAGCACCCGATGGCCTCGCGCATGGGCGCACCTAGCGGCCTCGCGCATGGGTGCACCTAGCGGCCTCGCGAGAGAGTAACGGGCATAGGATCTAACGAAGGCGTTGGCACATGGTGGCCCAAGCGCGTGCTTTGGATCTTTTACATGCATGAGATTTTGAGCATCAACAAGAATACTTTAGTTCTGGTTTTATTTCATTGAGGCCATAAGGTGGGGTCATAGTAAGGTTTTCGTACAATAGCGTACCAACATGCAAGATTTTGATGAATAATTCAGCAGCAATGACGGTGTCAACATTATGGATTTGGTGAACCAAATTGACAAAACTTTGAAAGTATGCTTTGGGGTGTTCATTCTCACCTTTTTCGATGTGATAGAGATCTCCAATGGTTTTGGGTGCTTCTCAGTTGGAATTATATTATTGCAAGAATTGCTTTCTAAAATCACCGAAGCCATTGATAGAACATGGGTGGAACTGCCTGAGCCAAATAAGCGTAGGATTAGTGAAGTTGGTGGAGAAGAATTTGTAGTGAATGACCTCATTATTCACTTCTAAGGACATTTTTTGCTAGAATTGAAAGATATAATACAATGGATCACACCTTGTGTTGAACGCTGGCAAGTTTGGTATGACAAAGTCTTTAGGCTTTGGTTCTTGGATGATCCAATCTAAAAATGGAGTCTTGTTAGCTCTTCTAATAGAAAAATCAGTGACATGAATCTGGTAGGAGGATCTTCCTTCTAACAACTTCTGTAATACTTCCATCATCATCTCTTCTTTCCAACCCTCCAGTAGTGGGATTCCCTGCGTGGCATAATCTTTAACATGTTCTTTATTCTTGAAAGCATCATTGGCTTCATTCTTAGCATGTTTGGCTGGACCCATCAAACGACATGGAGCATCACGGTCTGGGTATCGACATCCCTGCAAGCGGTGATCCTAGTTCATGACAACATGACTTTTGATTTTTTGAACTGGTTGTGTTCCTACATGTGTGCATTCATCAACAACGTGGCTGTTAGGAAGCGCATTAAAATCAATATCTTTGTCATTGTTGTCCAGAACATGGGCAAGCACTTGCTCTTTTGCTCGAAGAGGTATTTTACTTTTCAATTTTGTGTTCTCTTTGCGAAGCATCATCATTTCAGCCTTCATCTTTTCTTAGGTTTTCTTCAAAGCTTGGATTGCTTCTTCGAAGCACTGTTTCGTTGTTTCCATCAATTTACACATCTGTTCCAGCTGTGCATTAATGTCTGGTGCGTTAGACAAAGTTGGTGCGGAATTCTTTTGAGCCATGACTTCTTCTTCATCTTAAAGATACTCGGTCATTCATTGGGAATTTCTAGTGACTGTTTCTTAAAGCTCTGTTGCCACAGACAATGCCAATTGATGATGTTGAAAATTTGATAGGTATTTCTGGTATAATGATATTTCTTCTCCAATCACTTTTAGTCTCTTCTCTGATTAAGTTCTTGAATCTCTGAAGTGGACAATGCGCCTGGGTTACCTACTAGAAAATTTTTCTTATGCTTAAGTCAGATGAGTGTTTATTCAAGCAGAGTAATGTTACTAGAAAAATCATATGCCTTTTATGTTCGCAATATCGGCTATTTAAAGAACTTTGAGAAGAGGTTTCAGATAAGTGGGAATAGGTGATTGGTTAAAAGATAACAAACTTTCCTGCCTCTACTTCCTCCTCTTGTTGCAGAGGTCAAATGCATTAATTATTAATGATACCCTTTACCACTTTCGTTGATGTGTTATATGTTATCTTCTGCGTAGAAGCTAAAAATTAAGTTCTCGTTGACTCCCTTACTTAAACTGTAATGTCCTCCTAATCCATGATCATTACACTACGTAATTAAAATAGTGCTTGACTCGCTAAACAAGTCATTTAGACTTTGCTAACTGCCTTTTTGCAATCAACCTTAAAACTAGATATTAAAGAAAGGAACAATCAAGAACACAAAGGTTTTTACGTTGTTTAGGTTATAAAAGAACTCTAGTCCATGAGTCTCTGGTATTAAGTGGAATGGGAGCTTGTTGATGTTGGGAATAGCGCCCTTAAAGCAATTGTAGTTGAATTTTTTTTAAATGAAATAAATAATTGAATTGAATTGCATTGTTATATATAGACTATGTCCAAAATTATATGATAATATTAAGTGAATATCATAAAATTCTGAAGTTTATCTATGTGGTCTTAATCTTATATTTGTATGGGAGGATCGAGATTAAGATAATAAACTTAAATAGTTCGTAGTAAAATAAAGTTATGGAATCTTTAGATTAATTACTGTTACTGTGGTCCACTAGTAATATGAATACATGTGATCTACATTCAGGTTACTAGTGTAGTAGGACACTTTAGTGGAGGTACTTTGCATGCTGAGAGTATGTAGAATTGGAACAAATGTGATTTGTTAATACATGTTTAAATACCATTTCATAGTATCAATCAAACACATCAAACGATGATCATATACACGATGATCTTAGTCCTTAGGTTACTATGAACTCTTATATATGTCATCTGATCCTTTGATTCATGCGTTAAGGTTTGTCAGAATGATCAGAATAAGAATAATTATTTTGGGGACTCAATGATGTATATGGATAGGGACGTATTTTAATAGATATGGAATTTATCCCTTCTTATAGACTGGATAATAGTTCCCTATTCGGTTGACTTTTGGAACTGAAAAGGTTAGGAGTGCTCACGTCGCAAACTTGTTGTGATACAACCTTCACTAGTAAAGTTAATGGTACTCTAGGAACATGATATAGCTAAAAGGGTAAAATAGTAATTTTATTCCCTTTTAATTATGAACCAATAATAAAGGATTAACGTTGTATGTAATGATTATATCAATTGACACTTTATTCTTAATAAAGTACTCTGTAAATATATGTCTATAATTATCAAGAGTTCAATCTCATATTTTTAGTGGAGTAATCATGAGATTAAAAAATATGATTATTTAATCAAAGAGTTTTGATTAATAATGTAATATTTATTAGAGCTTGATATTATAGGTCTATAGGTCCCCAGGGTGGCTCTATCAACATCATATCAATGTAAGAGTTGATACAAGGGTGTAACTGTAATTTGGGAATTTGAGAAGAATTTTATTCTTCAGGTCAAGTATGCAATTATATGATAATTGAGATTGAATAATTAATTCTAATTAATTATTAATTTTGAAAATATATTTATTAATTTAAATATATAAATTTTTTAATTTCATATATATATAAATAAAATTTTGAAATTAATTATTTTATTTGAGTGGGAGAAAATAAAATTGGTAAGTCAAAAATAGTTTTTTGATGTATTTAATTTTAAAAGATGGTGATACTGATGATCATCAATTTGAATTTTGAATTTTAAATTTTAAATTTAAATTTAAATTTAGAAATATGGTTGTCATCTTTTCCTTAAAATGATAAATTCTTTATTTTGTGGGAGATTTATTTAGTAAAATAATTAACTAAAAGAAAAATGCAAAATCTTTTTAAAGGGAATACACGCCTGACACAGTCCAAGGACTGTGTGCCATGCGTGTACCACCATACAGATATTATATCTGTGTAGTTTTGTATTTTTTATTTAATTATTTAATAATTTGAAAATGGTTTTTCAAATTTGGTAATTTAGATATTTACCTAAAATCTAATCCTATCATCATTATTATAATATATTTATATTACTATTATTATTAGGAATAATAAGGTAATATGATTCTCTATATATATGATATAGAAGAAGAAGAGAAAAGATATACACAGATAGAAAAGAAAACACACAACAATTCACAATTCATAATAGTTCTCAGAGTTTTTTGTTGGACAAAAACTCTCACTTTCTTCTTCTTTATTCTAGCTATTCTCATACTATAATTCAAGTTCTCATGTGTTGAGAAATACTTGTAATTCCTAAAATACAAACCCATGTTCTCTATGTGCCCACACATATCTTGATGTGTAGAGAACACTCTGGAAGATCATGGTTTGACTGCTCAAAGCTTTTGATAGGAAGATCGTTAAAAATACAAAATGACTCAATGACACTTTATAGGCTTCAAGATGTAAAAGTTTATGTTCTTGATTTTTGTGTTTATATATTCTATATAAATATATTGTATATTTATATACATATTTGTTATAATTTTTCTGGATTGTTTTCTTGGTCATATAAATTGTTTATATGAGTATTGAAAAAGATATTATTGTTGTTGTTCTGTTGTTCCTAAACAACAATGAGCCCACCACACAAATTTTTCGCTGCATGCTCCGAATGGTTTTCCAAAAATTGGTATCAGATCAGGTCATTAATCTATACATATTATTAATTGTTGTGTGGGGTTATATGCATTTTTATAATATATGCGATATATGTTTGAATGGATGGATGTTTATTTTCATGAAGATAAATTCTTAAGGGTTGTTTATTATGGTGCTTTTGGGTATAGGAATTGTTCTTAATTTTATTTTAGGCATCGGATTTTTGTGATTTTTTTTAAAAAAAATTCTGGGAATAAAATTCTGTTGTGACCTCGACCCCGAACCTGAGCCTAGCCACGAGCTGCATGAGCCAGCCCGTGCGCGCATCCAGCCAAGCTCACGCCCCAGCCATTACCGCTCCCAGCAGCAGTGCCCATGTGCCCAGGCAGCCGCGCTCCTTGCGCCCCAACCGCGTCCCTGCGTCAGGCTCCCTGAGCCCCAGCCCTGCCCCTGCCTCAGCCTCCCTGCTGCCCAGTCGCACCCTGCATCAGGCTCCCTGCTACCCAGCCGCGTGTCACGGGCTGACATTTTGACAGCAGAAATGTCCGTGCAGCACCTTGACTCCTCTGAGCCAAGGTCAGCCTTCCAACCATTCGAATAACAATGGGCACATTTTTCGTGTGACCGTGTGCCTCTGCACACTTCCATCTCTCAAACAACTCTCGTCGAGTCATGCTCTCAAGCATCTATGAGTGCAATCATGCATCAAGGCTATCTAGCCAAGACACTCACACTGTCCATAGGTTCTCACTATGGCAAGGCAAATCCCAACACCGATGCTCACCAAGACATTCACAAGTCAAGGTAGCATGTGTGGCTAAGAGCCAACACCAAGCTGACGGGTCGACACCTCCCATCATGTCCCACTCGATACTATCCGATTTGCTCATGTCACAGACCAAGGACTCCCATACATCCATGGTCCAATCCTCAAGGAACCATACCAACATACATGTTGGCAGGCCCTCGAGACTGGCTGCCAGACTAGTAGCACACACTGGACCTCTGTCCTACTCAAGCATAGTGCACCCTCCAATGCTTGCATGCTAACAAGTCCCACGAATGACTTCCCATGCCATCTCGTGTCGAGATTCATGGCCATGGTGCACCACGACATCTCTCGAAGGTTTGGGCCACGTTCCATGCAAGCGGCATCCCGGCAAGCAAAGGGAACCGTACCCTTAAACCTCTGGCAGCACACTTCGACGCACTACCGGGGCGGCCCTGTAATGTCCATGAGTACTCCTACTCATGGAGACATATGAGACCCCTTGTGGTCCTCATATGCCCGCCCTACTAGTCCTCCCAACTAGCAGTAGCTCACTTGATGCACCTGCGCCAGGGGGTGGTGGAGAGCTGACACCAGGTGCTCCCCCTACAAAGAGCCTTTTGAGCTTTTAGCCTTCTACCACGAACATATATGATTTTTGCTTGGGAGACATATTTGGCTCTCAGCTCGCCAATTCTCCAAATCTCCCAAATCCAATCATACCATTGCGTTCATTGACCCTTCAATATGGAACCTACCAAGTCCCGTCCATTTCCGGGCAATATTGAAGATATTTACGAAAATGCCACTGCCGTACAAACTAGGCATCAGCATGCTCACCAGCTTGCACCCTCGCGTGCGCATCTGACCGAGCGCCATCCTAGCTTGTAACATGCCATCAAGGCTGGCATGTTACACTCTCCCACACTTCAATTGTCGATGCCCTCATCGACAGACCGCTGGCCAATCTTCCTGCCTCGACTTCTAAGCTCACTCCATGCTTCTTCCAAATCTTGAGTTTGCACTAGCCCCTCTACCACTGTAGAACCACCAACTTGGTGATGATCTCCCACGTCCACCCTTGGACTCGATCAAGGACCCCATGCCACCGTCGCCATTCAGAACCCTCCCATGAAGTAGTGCCGCTGCACTCGAATACTCCTTGCACACATGAACTCCTCCGAGTCCATCACGTTGCCCCTTCAGTCAACCAAGCAGCCCTTGGAACACTGACCCCAAAGCCAACACATCTTTTGATTGTTGCTTTCCTGCCAATTTTCCAATGCCTACTCTCTTATTGACAAGGAGGAAATTAAGGTGCACCCCCCTCAGGGTGAGGTTCGCAAACCAACCGTTCCCAACGGCACCTACGAAACATCGTTCTATTGAAGGAATGTCTCTCTTCAACGTGGCACTCATGCCAACTGTAGCCTTTATGCAGTATCTAGTGCATCCTTGCACACAGACTTCGCGAAATAGTCTCTCAGACTTTTGGCCCTCCGGCCTTACTGCATACCCATGGCTTGATGTGAAATGGCCACTTCTGACCATAAGCATAATTGTTCCTCTGAGCTTCTACAATGTGTTTAATGATCTGACATCATTCGAAACCACTGCATAGCCTTCTAGCTCGTGCTCATGCTGACTCTCAGCATCATGCCTCAAGTTCTGCCCCCAAATCAACCTCGCCTAACTCTAGACGGCCTGTTGAATCTTGATCAACTTGACTGCACTCTACCTCACCCTTGAGGTCTGAAGTTGTCCCAATCCACTATCTCCCTTCGGCATATGTTCTCTGAATCATTCGGCTTGTGTTCCCATAAACACGTGTCCCCCATAAAACACTAAGCATGTCCCATAACATGCTGCAAAACTTTCACAATCTTGGTCTCAGCCTACGCCCATCCATACTGTCTATCTGCAGTTTCAATTGGTCACCTGACCTACTCGCATTAGTCATGCATGTCTTCGCACTGTACAACCCATCTGTTGTTGTGCTTCTCTCTAGATTCACATACCAAAACTGAACAAGTACCCTGACCCTTTGAACATATGAATTAGTGGGCTCCCCCACTTCAACTTGGGAAATAACTTCTCTTCTCGAGGTGTACCTCTCAAGGTATAGCTCGTAAGCTAACCACTTTTCTCGTGCGGTCCCTCGTTCCATTTATCACTTTTGAAGATGATGTTGAACTAATGTCTCGTCCATTCTGACTCTTTGCTTCTCGACATCTCTACGTTGCCTTAGAACCTGAGTCTTGTTGACTTTCACCTTAGGCAAACGTTGCACTGATGTTACCTTAGTACCTGAGTCCTGACGACTTTCACCCTAGGTAACTGGCTCTGTCTTCGTCTCTGAGTCTCCTTGACTTTTACATTCTGAACAACTAACGATCTCCATGATAACTCATCTCGATGCTTTCGCAATGAAACACTGGTCTGCTATTTGGATGTTTGAACCGTGAAGGTCTCTCCCCCACTTCAACTATTGGCGTCCTCGACAACTTGCCCACACGCAAGAACGTCTGACCGCCCCAAGTTTTCATGCACACAACAAACCTAGAAGTGCACCCTGTAGGATGTGATTCTCGAGTCAACTACTTCGTGTAGCACCACTGTCGATTCCCTTATGCGTGCACTATCCACATAGCTATCCATCTGCCCTATAATAGCATCTCGCCCCTCCGGGCAGCTTCGCTCGGCTTCTATGGTCACAAAGCCCCAATAGCAAGGCCCTCCGGCCGACATTTAAACTGAAGCACCATCTCTGCCTCCTTAAGCCTTCTTGCAGTACTAAGTTTCCCTGACGCAGCCCTCCAATGCTCTCGAAACTCTAGTACTATTCCAACCACTGCGCGCAGTCTACTTGGCCCTGCTGGCCTATGATGCATATATTCCACAACATAGCATATCTTACAATGCCTTAGTGTTGCTCACACAAGATAACATCTTTGTGAGCCAACACGTCCCACTCAATTGTCTTGGCGCCTCCCCTCCGGACCAGAACAAGTAAACATGCAAACACTTCCAAGTACGACTATCCTCTAACAATCGCAGCCACTGCCACCTTGGTCTCCATGTGATGCCCTTTGGCACACATGTAGCAACTGAAGTATTCCATGCTCAACTTTATCTAGTTCCCGAAAGTTATCCACTCTTGACCTCTGTCGTGACTAACAAGCGTCTGACGACCACTATTATGCTCACCCACTCTTGCGTACAAGTTCCCTTTTCAACAATAGCGCTGCACGCGACTTACACTGTCACTCAGGCAAACCTGAACTAGTGAACCAAACATAAAATCTTGACCTCTCGATCAAACCTTGTCTCATGTCAATGAGTTCTAACACTTTTGTAGCACCTCTCCACAATTGCACGTGGTTGTTGTCTTTCTAGCATCACTGCACTTTCTGATTCGAAGCAACCATAACTTGTCCCCTCTCTAGGATGTCCAGTATTCCCACGAAGAAGAGCAACTAAGTCTCATCCCGTCTCAGCATACTGATCCTTTCTAGGTGACTAAAAGGCTCAACGACATCTGTCCAAGCATCCAGACCCTTATGGTCCTTCAGCACGCCTACATCCTTTCTAGGATGGGCCAACCAGGTTCACCCCAACTTGAGATGAACCTGGCTCTAATACCAACTGTCACGGGCTGACATTTTGACAGCGGAAATGCCTGTGCGGCACCTTAACTCCTCTAAGCCAAGGTCAACCTTCCAACCATTCGAATAACAAAGGGCACATTTTTCGCGTGACCGTGTGCCTCTGCACACTTCCATCTCTCAAACAACTCTCGTCGAGTCATGCTCTCAAGCATCTATGAGTGCAATCATGCATCAAGGCTATCTATCCAAGACACTCACACTTTCCATAGGTTCTCACTGTGGTAAGGCAAATCCCAACACCGATACTCACCCAGACATTCGCAAGTCAAGGTAGCATGTGTGGCTAAGAGCCAACACCAAGCTGATGGGCCGACACCTCCCATCATGTCCCACTCGATACTATCCGATTAGCTCATGTCACAGACCAAGGACTCCCATACGTCCATGGTCCAATCCTCAAGGCACCATACCATCATACATGTTGGCAAGCCCTCGAGACTGGCTACCAGACTAGTAGTACACACTGGACCTCTGTCCTACTCAAGCATAGTGCACCCTCCAATGCTTGCATGCTAACAAGTCCCACGAATGACTTCCCGTGCCATCTCGTGTCGAGATTCGTGGCCATGGCGCACCATGACATCTCTCGAAGGTTTGGGCCACGTTCCATGCAAGCAGCATCCCAGCAAGCCAAGGGAACCGTACCCTTAAACCTCTGGCAGCACACTTCGACGCACTACCGGGGCGGCCCGGTAATGTCCATGAGTACCCCTACTCATCGAGACATATGAGTCCCCTCGTGGTCCTCATATGCCCGCTCTACTAGTCCTCCCAACTAGTAGTAGCTCACTTGACGCACCTGCGCCAGGGGATGGTGGAGAGCTGACACCAGGTACTCCCCCTACAAAGAGCCTTCTGAGCTTTTAGCCTTCTACCAGGAACAGATATGATTTTTGCATGGGAGACATATTTGGCTCTCAGCTCTCCAATTCTCTGAATCTTCCAAATCCAATCATACCATTGCATTCATTGACCCTTCAATATGGAACCTACCAAGTCCCGTCCATTTCCAGGCAATATTGAAGATATTTACGAAAATGCCACTGCCGTACAAACTAGGCATCAGCATGCTCTCCATCTTGCACCCTCGTGTGCGCATCTGACCGAGCGCCATCCTAGCTTGTAACATGCCATCAAGGCCGGCATGTTACACCGCGCCCCTGCGCTTCTCAGCCACGGCCAGCCGCTCCTCCATTGTCGAACCACCAGATGTCACTGCCCTATGGTACAACAACTAATGTGTTGTTACCATAAATATATTTTTAATTATTCATTTAATAAAAAATCAGAAATTGAAATAAAATGGTTTTAATTTGGTAATTTCTTTAATTGAAATAATGATTATTATTTACCTTAATTAAAAATGGTTTAATTCTTATTTTCCATAATTAAAATTGTTTTAATTAAAATATCCAAAATTATAATTATTTTGAATTTTAATTTATTAATATTAAATTGTTTAATTTTATTTTTGAATTAAATTACCCAAATTCAAATTATTTTAAAAGTTTGTTTAAAATAATTAAAAAGTTTATAATTCAAAATGGATATGGAAAAAGGGTGGCATTGGCTCAACAAGGACTACATCTCAAGGTTCAAGATCAAAGTGTCTTTTATCAAGCCTTAGTTAGTCTATATTATATTTTTCATGTATATTTTTGCAAGTGTTGTAATTTTTCTAGAAATACCAAAAAGTTACCATACCCGCTTTAATTTTATTTAGTTATTACAAATTTTTGAATGTGATTAAAATGTTTAATATTTTGTCATGCATTATAACATGCCATTCTGATAGCAAAAAATATGATGTGCAAGTATACACAATCGATTCATGTTATAACATAGTAAGTAAAATATCGTTCCCACAAGGACTATCAACTAATTACCAATAATTGATTTTTAATTTCTATTTGGCTGTCGAAAATAATGTGATTTTTAAACTAAGACTTAAAATTGTAATAAACTCTGCAATAATAAAGATTGATTCAATAATTAAAAACCTAGGGTATTAACTTCATCAACTTTTCATTCTATCAATTTTACTAATCGGTTCTAAATCTCTTCTTCCTATTCTAATAGCAGGTTAACAAAAATCGATTTCTATTCTTTTTCAATATATAAGATCTCAACCTATATGCAAGTTTTCTACATCTGTGTGATAAATTTAAACATATAGCAGGCATTAACCATAGAAACCTAATTACTATACAAGCCATATAGATACTTTTGTCCAATATGTAACCTATGTCTATATAACGATAGCATATTCAATTCTCATCTTTCAAATTTTGAATCAAAATCATAAATCAAGAAATATTGATCAAGTATTTACTAGCATTAGACAAACATTATATAGATTAGAATAAAGAAGAAGAATCAATAGAACAGCATAATAAAATAAAATAGAATTCCAAGCAACTACATTAAACCCCTAGATAGAGGTGTTTAGTGTTGGGAAACCTTATACAGGATTTTTATTTATTTTCATGTAGATCTAAATTAAACAAGTTAATATGAGACAACATAGAACATGTTTCTAAAATTTAATTCAAAGATAAGTAATGAGAAGAATACTTACATTATACGCAGCGGAATGAAAGAGTCCTTCCTTCAGTTTCTTAAACCCTTATATCCTTTCTGTTGCAGAGAATTACCAAGAAACTGAATCGATCTTCAATTTTCTTCACAGTCATCCAAAGTATCCTTAGAATCACCTAGACTAGGGTGGGCAATTCTCAATAAATGAGATAGATACAGAGAGAAGAAGAGAAAGAATAATGAGGCTTAGAAAAGCACTTATGTTTAGAGAGAATCTAAAACCTATCAGAAAACCAGTGTTTGTCATCTGAAATCTCTTAACATTCATTTTATAGACTCAATTAGGTCATTTATTTAATTAAAAAATCAGTAAAATAATAGCCAATTAACTGCCCTAGGTCGAAATTATCATGGGCTTTATGCCCTTGAAATTTCTTATTTGATTATAAGCCCATTGGACATAAAATCATGGCATGTATTATTTTCTATTGATTTAATTAATTAAATAATTATTTAAATCCTTTATCAAATTAAATATTTCTAATTTAAACCTTGATTAAAACTTATTTATTAATTTAGATACTAATTTATCTTAATTAATAAATCTGCCCCGATTTCTCTTTTCTTTTCTAAATTATATAACTCTGTGAAACTATCCAAAATTGACCTTGTCAACTTTGATAATTCTAATTGATAATTAAATCAATTAATTGAGACTATCTAGATTATTTTATCCAAGGTACAGTGGGGACCATGGGCCTATGAAATCAAGCTCCAATAAGTTATCATAAATCTAACAAATAAATTTATTGACTTATTAATTCCTGGTGACTCCACTAAAGACTCGGAATTACACTCTTGAATTCATAGAATGCTCTATAACAAATGTAGATATGCTTTTAATATGGTTGTCATTCAATCCTCTATAGATGGTCTACAATGAGATGGGACTTAGCTAGATAGTAGTTAGTATTAGTTTGTAATATGTTAGATTCCATGGATTTTGGCTCAAGTCGGGATGTAGAGTCCCAGAATATTTGAATTAGATTTCTAACGGTATAAAGATGGTCTAAATTGGAATCCTACAGCTCCAGTTATGT
Organism: Humulus lupulus; assembly: GCF_963169125.1. NCBI lineage: Eukaryota > Viridiplantae > Streptophyta > Magnoliopsida > Rosales > Cannabaceae > Humulus > Humulus lupulus. Next base: position 15,175,894 of record NC_084801.1, on the reverse strand, counting down.
TGATTTTACTATAGGTGAGTTTAGAGTTACGAGATTTAGGAAGTTAGAAGTTAGGATTCTATTTTATTTAAATTTAAATTTGGATTATAGTTAGAATGAAATTAAGTATTTTTAAATAAAAGAAAGTTCTAGAAACTCTAGAACCTTCCAATAACCATTAAGAGCATGACACTTGTCATAATCATGTTTATTTAAGGATTTAATAAAAGAAAGTTCTAGAAACTCTAGAACCTTCCAAAACCATTAAGAGCATAACATTTGTCATAATCGTGTTTATTTAAGGATTTAAGTATTTTGTTTAATAGGATAGTTTCACTCCTAAAACTCTATAAATAGGACCTAGTGCTCAGTCATTTTCTTCATTCTTCAAGCTATGTTCAGAGCCTTCAAGCTGGTAGGATTTCTATAGAGTGATACACTTGGGTTTTGGGGAATAAACGCTTTATCATCTTAAGCTTTATAAACACTTGGGTAGTGAGATAAAGTGTGTTTCGATATTGAAGTATAGATTGGTTCTAGTTCATCCAAGGTGATATTAATCATAATTTCTATTCTTTATGATTCCTTAGTTTTCCTTAAGTCTCTTTCAGATCCTAACTTCTATTTATGGTTTCGTGGTTAGGTGTTTAAGTTCTTAAACATTAAGGTTCTTGGTAAGTTTCCCTCTTTGATGGTTTAGTTTTCTTTCATCTTCTTTTCTATAGATACTCATATGTTTTTATCTTGGTGTTAGGAGTGTTCCAAGTCCCGTCCTTGTTCTCAAATATCCCGGTGTTGGTAAGGAAAATAGGATAGACTTTATGTGCTTTTATGTTATATTTATGTTATGTTATGTTCTGTTTATGTTATGTTAGTAAGGAAAATAGGATAGTTTTTATTAGTTTATATGTTATGATATGTTTATGTTCCAATATGTTATGATATGTTTATGTTCTAATATGTTATGTTATGATGAATATGTTTTTATGTTGCTAGCGGCTCATAGTTGCTTAGCTAGCAAACCCCAATGTATTTTGAGGCTCATAGTTGCTTAGCTAGAAAACCCCAATGTTGTTTTATGTTATCTAGGGCTCATAGTTGCTTAGCTAGAAAACCTCAATGTATTTTGAGGCTCATTGTTTCTTAGTTAGCAAACCCTAATGTTTACCATGTACATGGGTCAGAATTGTGATATATGTTTTATAGTATATGTGTTTGATATAGTCTTATGTTTCTGTTTTATGTTATATGATTGATTAGTAGATTTTCCTTACTGGGCATTAGGCTCACTCCTTTATTTTTAGCTTGATGTAGGAGAATGAATATGGAAGGCGGAAGGATTCTTGGTGGCTTAACTTGTAAGTTGAGAATGAATGGAATGGATGGGTTGCGTGTCGATTCAAGGACGACGTTATTTTTAGTCTTATAAATTATGTTTTTATGTAATTTTCGCATTTAGTTTTGTAAAAAATTTAATTTAATTTAAAATTATGTTTTATTTTAAAACAATAGGATTCCATAACGCACATTTATGTATTTCGAATATTTACTTTGGAGTTTTTAATAAAGTTACGAATATTTCTTATGTATGTTCTCTTCAAAGTAGTAGCTATGTCTAGTAGTTTTAATGGTCCAAGGTCTTAGAAATAGTTGGGTCATTATAGTTGGTATCAGGGCAACTTTCCATTTGCATGAAGTTCTCCTTGATACACACGCACAAGCTCTGAATCTAATCGCCAAGGTAAGTGTTTATGTTATAGTTATTATGTTCATGTGTTTAGCTAACATTTTAGCCTTATTTTTTCAGTTAAGAATGGATGGAGCCTTAACCTATAGGGATATCTGAGCCATTAAAACTTTGAAAATAATTAGAGAACCAAGGAATACAGTAGGAGTATTGGAAAGAATCACTCAAAGATTACTTTTATTCCACAATGAGATAGGTCACCTTCAAACAACTAAGCAAACCATGATGAGAGCAACGGAGCAATATTAATACTCTGTCTATGATTCCCAAGGTTCAACGCCTTTACATTTTACTCTTCAGTAATACTCTTACAAGAGTATCAACCTTATTCCACAAGATCTTGTGTGATAACTATACTTTTCTTAACCTTCGCTTGCACATCAAATCTGCTGAAACTCCAGGGTCTATTTATTTCATCAATGGTCGCTTTATTGTCTTATCATCGATCCAAGAAATACTTATGAGTCGTCACCCCTACCAGGATGAGATCAATTTATAGGCCCTCGGCCTAACCCTTGGTACAACCTCAGAATTCCTATCGAAACGGGAGTCGGAACTCCCCTTTCTTTTCCAGAATAATGTACTTTTATTTGTCTGCACTTACTTGGAGAAATACAAGTCTCTCATCCTGGAACTTTGTATTCCAAAGTTAACAATTTATCAACTCTTATGTCTTTTCAGATAGGCAGATACCCTTGCCTAAGAAATTTCAGCAACCTCTTTGATTTTCCCCTGAACCAATACTGAACTGTAGTAACCACTACCTTTCATTTATTTACATGGCATAGTGCTCCTTGCTTTTTATCTTACCATGTCCTATGTCGTGTCACCTTAGCTGTACTGAAGCATTCATCTCCGTGACTATCTCATCAAGGATTACACTTTCCTTAATATCTCAAATATTCGCACACTCAATGCTTAATCCCTTAAAATAATTGTTAAGTCTTCAGATTGCCATTCCATTTGCAATTAACCACTAACTTTAGATTCCCACTCTATTCTCCCATTCTCTAATTCCTTTCCAAAGCTTGGAACACTATAGGGTTCCAACCCAGCATCATCAATGCTCTATCCCATTACTAGTTCACCTGAACCAAGTGACATTAACTCATTCAGCTGAGTTATAACTTTCCATGTCCAGTCACCGTACTTAAAGTCTGATGTGGTCCATTTCTATGATCCACCAATATATCACTTTACTTTCCAATATCCGAGCATATTAAATTCTATCACCCGCTTAAACCTCCCGGTAGAACATACCTTAGGAGGCAGAATGACACCCACTTAGAATTCTCATCTCCACGCGAAACTCCCATTGGACCACTCATCTGATCCTTGTACCTTAACTCGTATTACACTCATAGGGTTCTTCCCCGTCTTGACAAAACCATCACTCTAAATTCTATTGTCCAAAGGAATACATATTTGTTAATTACCACACATCGATGCTATACCAACCTCAATTGTTACCTTGTTTATTCCACTGTAGCCTGTGGCATTTTGTTTAAGTGATACACACCTCCCAAATAAGAGATCTGTCTCCAATTAAGTCCCCTCCTCGTACAGTCAAGGATTTCTAACATCAACCATCAATCCACTACATTTCACTAATTCTTGGTCTCAAGGTTATCTTTCTACAAATGACCAAACACTCAAATACCTCATGATATGCATACACCACAAACTTAATGTTCCATGTATATCGACCATGTTCCCATTCTTTTACCTCCTGCTAGTCTCGATCCATCCTCGTGTTAGTCTGAGCCTGAGCGTGCCCCAACCTGTGATGCACCCCTCACAGTTTCATATCTTTATCCAAAATTAGATCCTTCATGCCACCCTTCAATATTCACCCATAACACGCATATTTTTACACCACCAAGTGCTAATCAATTCTCACTCTGTCTTCTGAACTTCTGATTTGAAACTATTTTTTCATTCTAACTTCAGGTTTTACTGTCATTTCAATCTTTGGTGTAGATTCCTGCGAAGTTATTTATGTAGTAGATAACGCATTTACTGGCCTCGTTGTGCTCCCTATCCTTCAGACGTTCTTCTGTAGCTTCTCTGTGGCTTTAGATCAAACTTCTTCATACCTGACCCCCTTCGCTTCTTGTAGCATTATTCTAAATACCCCTGGCGAGACCAAACTGATACTTAATGGAGCCCTACCTGTGACCCTACTTCTTTAGTACTAACATCATCACCATAGTAGTCGTTTGCATTCCACTTCTAACTGGATAGTAGTCCAACATACTGTCAACAAACCCGAAGATGTCTTATTCATATTGTTCCTATCCTTTCTGCTTGTAAAACTTACATGTGTCGCTGAAGCTTTAATCGATTAAGAACCTTAGTTCAGAATTCATCATACCCTACTTGGTACAAGTAGTAATTCCTGAGATGTCTCTTTCCTTGATCCTCAGCTAGTAATAACCAGATCGTAGATCAATTCCTGACGACATTGTCATGTCTTGTAATTGAGCATTTGAACTCTTCATCCTTAACAGACGATGCCAACAATTCCCACAGTATGATGCTCTATCTGATCCACCCCAAGGTCAAACTTCTTCGACTGCTTCAGTAATTCTTTCTGTCAAACCACTACCATTTTCCATAATGTCCTTGATACCAAACCTATCCGTAGCCAAGTCTTGAAGCGTACCCAATCCTTCCTTGCATACCCATCTGAATCCCTATTGGTCAGCTTAGTTTCCATTCAGTCCAATTAAAGTACTCTAAGTGATATCCCCTACAATCCTTGGTTGTCTCTTAACAATTTGACTCTCACTACGAACCTCTTTATTACTTGTATCCCAATTCCTCTTCCGAAAATTTCTAATTCCTCCACTACAAATACTAATGTCTCCACTCCCTCATATATTACCCTTGAGGCATATTCTCTATGTCTGAATCCTTCCTGGGACATTCTCAACACCGAACTCTTCCAGCTTGTTATATAACCAAAAATGTGAACTATTCAGTCAACTGATAATCTTCGAGGAACTAGCCTTGGGCTTTGAATGCAACAAGGCATTCCAGTCTTCAATTCCCTAATCATGGGAAATCCATCCTAACATATCAAATTATTCCATGTACAAATCGTGCCTTCACATGAAATCTTCCAAGGTGGTGTCCCCTGTCTTTGGTGCATACTAAATAACCTTAATGGTTCCCATCACTGTCCTCACGGCTATCTTGTAAATCAAACCCCTTCCTTTCAAAACCAGAAGCCATAGAACTGTCTGGGTTCTTCTGCTTCGATTACCGAGAATCTATCCTTACTAGATCCCACCAATGGAAATACTGTCATTTGCATCCCTTGCCCTACAACATTCATGCTCTATACCTTATTCCACATATCTTAAATAGCATGGCCCTCTCTGCTGCCTAAACACAGATGAAGATCTCATACATCGGAGCGTCCCTGATGCTCTAGACTATTCCAGAGTTTAATCCTTAAATGGGTCATCATTTCCAGCTACATCCGCTTATATCAATTTCCAAAATGAATTATCCAACTCACAACACTCATTGGCATACATTGTCGTTGCCTTAAAATTCCAAATCAAACTCATAAGCCTATTAGTCTCTGCAGCTCAAACTATGTCTTTATAACCTCTTGTATCAAGTTATCATCTGAGTTTCTCCCAACTCATCATGCTAATGTCTCAGTCTGAGTACCATTTCTAGGCATCCTTCTGCCATAAATACTTAGCACAACCCTTTAGTTATGACCTATCACCTTCATATAACCAAGGATGGAATTAGCTTGCCCATCTACTGACCAACTCTTAGGTAAACCCAAACTTTGCCCCAAAGAAGTCTGCTATTCTTTCATCTGGCCTCAACTATTAGACCCCACAACCTACTCACATACTAAGGAACATCTACTGCGACTTTCAGGAGCAGATGGAGGTTTCCAACCCCAACTATTATCTGCAACCCCCTATAATACAATGCCAAGTTCAATTAACCATTATGAGCGCAACCAATTGAATTCATCCACCACTGTTGACTAAACTCCTCAGCCCTGAGGTTCACACTCCGAACTAATCCACAACCAAGTCCAAATAACCACAATAATCATGCACACAAAAGCATAATAAACACTAATCCACAATTCTATACATTTTGCTACCAAATTTTATTACAACCAAGTATACTCACACTTTATCATGCTTCCTCCAAGCCAATAAACAAGTATAACATATAAATTTAATTCAGTCAGTTAACCATATACAATCAGTATACAAACCATTGCCCAAATATTCATTCACATGCAATAGCAATGCTAATCAGCACGCCACAATCTCATCACACAATAGTCAAGGACCAGGCCCTATCAGTTTCTCATGCTCCATATAGTCATTCAACATAATACATCCATATCTCAATTAAGAACTAAAGCACATAATTTCATGTATTCAATTACAAAACCCTGAGTCGAGCTTGTCTTCAGCGGCGAGTGTACATGTCCAGCCTATCTTTAGGAACCTTTAAACCTAGGATGCTCTGATACCAAGTTGTAACGCCCTAGATAACCAAGATCGTTACACTGTGTGTTTGAAATAGTGCGAGACTTGCTAATCAAGTCATTTTAATAAAAATGTGAATCTAAAAAAATAAACAAGTTAGGTTTAAAAGATTTTGGTTATAAACGAATAACATTCATTAAAATAAATGTTTGGTACATGGGATCCAAAATCAGGGTTTAAATGACATAATTACAGAATTTCCAAATGTTATAAACAATCAAAGCCTTTCTAATGGAAAAATACATATTTTAGGTCCCCGTCCCTGTACAAACCCTCGACCGTGGCGGCCGAGCAGCAGACAATGTACACCTCACCCCCAGAGCTCTCCAACCCATGGTCGAACCATCGTACCTTTGCCTTTACCTGCACCACGTAGCACCCATGAGCCGAGGCCCAGCAAGAAAACATAATATCATAGCACAATCAATATCAATAACCAAGTAGTTCACAGAGCATAACCAAATGATTTACAAGACATTAATCAATTACCCAGCAAGCCATAACATTCATTCAATCCAGGACATTAGTAAATAATCAATTATCTAGTTTCCAGATATTCAGCATATCATATACATCAATTTAACAATAGTATACATGTCAAGCAACAGCTCGGGCCGACGCCCGTAGGCCACACCCTCCTTTTCATCCACTGTCTTTGGCTCGCTTAGGCGAAGCCCAGTGTTCACCCTACTAACTCTGGCCTGCTTAAACCGAGCTCAGTGATTATTAAGTTGTCCTCAGCTACTAGTGGCTGAGCCGCTCCCTGTGCGAAAGTGTTGATTCCGACACTCTTAGGCCGTTTCTCACATGTCCCCAAGGCATAATACCACTAATGACATTCATACAGTTATAGGGAATTCTTAGTCCCAACATTTTCACATGGTTTATCACAATCATATAACAGTGCATACAAATATAGGGAACACTTATCCCATCCTATCCACATAAACGGGTGCAGTTTTCTTACCATTAATTCCAAGTGCTTTGATTAGGAAAGATGACCCCCGAGCACGATCCTGCCTTGAGCCCAAGTATACACCTATTCACAACCATGATAAAGGATTCCATCAATAATTGTATAAAGGTTTCCAGATAGAGTCCTAACCTCCGGGACATCGAATTCCACCAAACGCGGTAGTGGGATCGATCCCGAGCACCCTGGGTTAGGTTCCCGCGCTTTAAAACTCCAAAAGGCCAAAACTCCCTTTTAGGGCCGCAACCCTATGGACCCATGCCGCAGCTTGCCTCAAAATCAGAGGCTCAGCCTCCCTGGAAAATCAAACACGCGCCGCGGCGCTCCCTTGAGGTGCCGCGGCCCGCCTCTGCCTCTGAGCCCTCTTAGCTCCACTTTGCTCCATAGGGTCGTTGTTCACCAAGAACAGGGCCGCGGCCTAGCCCTTCAAACCCATAAAATTCACCATTTTTTAACACTCAAACTTCACTCAAACCCATCCAAATTCATCCTAATGATACAATCCAATTATCACAAACATTGTAATATGCTTTCAGCAACATAACCCAGCAAAAACCTAGTCTAGAAACTCATCAAAATAATATTTTAATTTTTGAAACCCACAAGCTCAAGAACACCAAAACCAATCATGAAATCACATAATTCTAACACTAAACCATAAATTGGAACTTACCTTCACTGAAGAACCAATCCTCCAAGAGATTGCTAAGCTATCTCCCAGATCTTTAGCCTCAATTCAGTTCTAAATTCAAAACCCAAAAACTCTTAGAACCCAACCAAAACTATAAAATTTAGTCAACTAATCCACAATTCAATACTTACCTAAACGCTTGGTCCAAACCTTCAAATTACTACTGAGATTCTCCCCACAACTCTAGCTCAAATTCATGTGTTTCCAGCCAAAAAATCATTTGTTTATGTTGTTTCCCTTGAGAGAGAAAGAGATAGAAGAAAAAGAGTCGGTTTGGCCTTGTTCTACCACTTTCTGAGTTTTCTTTAATCTATCCTTAATTGATTAAGTCAATCCCGAGGCTCGGGGTACCGAAAACCTCTCCAAGGGCAAAATGGTAAATTTCCCCAGTATTCCCACCTAGGCTTCCTAACCTCAAATATATCTCCAATTATTTATTTTCATAACTCAATAACCCAAATAAAGGACCATTACCCAAAATACCCCTTGACTCGCCTCGAGTCGAGTACCGAGTCCCGTTGTAACTTTCCCGCTACTTGCTCCCTAGGATCGCCTCGTGCCGAAGGCTGCGAATATATATCCACATAATAATGTGATCTCAATAGTTATCACAAATAATCACATTTATGCCCTAACGGGCCAGAATTACAATTATGCTCTTACAAGCTAAACAGGGCATGCATGCTTATCTAATACTAATAAACGTGCATTTTTACAATTAATTCACATAACTTCCATTTACGCCCTCCTGACACACTAATCAAGGCCGTTAAGCCTTATTAGTAATTTGGGGTCGTTACATTTAGGAAGTTAGAAGTTAGGATTCTATTTTATTTGAATTTAAATTTTGATTATATTTAGAATGAAATTAAATATTTTTAAATAAAAGAAAGTTCTAGAAACTCTAGAACCTTCCAAAAACCAGTAAGAGCATGACACTTGTCATAATCATGTTTATTTAAGGATTTAATAAAAGAAAGTTCTAGAAATTCTAGAACCTTCCAGAACCATTAAGAGCATGACACTTGTAATAGTCATGTTTATTTAAGGATTTAAGTATTTTTTTTAATAGGATAGTTTCACTCCTAAAACTCTATAAATAGGACCTAGTGCTCAGCCATTTTCTTCATTCTTCAAGCTATGTTTAGAGCCTTCAAGCTACTAGGATTTCTATAGAGTGATACACTTGGGTTTGGGGGAATAAAAGCTTTATGATCTTAAGCTTTATAAACACTTGGGTAGTGAGATAAAGTGTGTTTCGATATTGAAGTTTAGATCGGTTCTAGTTCATCAAAGGTAATATTATTCATAAGTTTTATTCCTTATGATTCCTTAGTTTTCCTTAAGTCTCTTTCAGATCCTAACTTTTGTTTATGGTTTCGTGGTTAGGTGTTTAAGTTCTTAAACATTAAGGTTCTCGGTAAGTTTCCCTCTTTGATGGTTTAGTTTTCTTTCATCTTCTTTTCTATAGATACTCATATGTTTTTATCTTGGTTTTAGGAGTGTTCCAAGTCTCATCTTTGTTCTCAATTATCCTGGTGTTTGTAAGGAAAATAGGATAGACTTTATTTTATATTAATGTTATGTTAGTAAGGAAAATAGGATAGTTTTTATTAGCTTATATGTTATGATATGTTTATGTTCCAATATGTTATGATATGTTTATGTTCTAATATGTTATGTTATGATGAATATGTTTTTTTGTTGCTAGGGGCTCATAGTGTTGGTTTTTATAGATCACATCAGAGATTATATGCAGCGGAACAACAATCAAAATTGTTAATTTAATCCCTCAAAATTTCTATATCTACTTCTTCACATACATATATATATTGAATCAAAGACATGAATAGAAAATTACATCAGGTCCTTCCTTGCTGCTATCTTTTTGTATGGAAAAATCCTTAAGACCTCAGACCAAGATCTTCCAAAATGTTCTCAACATACAAAGAACGAGTTTGGGCTCGCTATACAAAATAATAGGCAAAATCTATTTATCATATTTTCTCAACACATGAGATCTGATTAAGTTTGGACCTAAGTTTGCGAAGAACAGTGACCTATGCTTGTATCACTGTTCTCTTTCTCTCAGAGAGATTTCAAGATATTTTTCTATCCCTGAAAAGTTACGTTCTGAAAAACTGATGTCTTATATTTAATATATCCAATATATATTAAAAATAAAATATTAGTTATTTTAAACAATTTGAAAATAACTAATCAGTTATTAGATTTTGATTAAATAATAATACTTTAATCATATTACAATATCTCATTATTTATTTAATATTTAAATAACTAAAATTGTGGAACCAAGAAGCTACTCAGAGTCTCTTATGCGTGTAGCACAGTGACTGTGCACTGTGCTACACGTGTACCACATGCCAGGGATTGCATGTGATTTTTCCCAATTTTTTCTTATTATTTAAATCCCAAAAATAAATTAATTCAAAATTAATTATATTTTTATTAAATCAAATAATTAATTAATTCTCAATTAATTAATTACACATAATTATGCAATAATTATGTTTGATGCATAGAAAAATATTTTACTTATCAAATAAGTCTGTTTGCCCATTTTTGTATTTACCTTTGCCAATGTTTGTTTGAGCCATTTCGGGGACCATGGACCTATAACATTAAGCTCCACTAAATTAAAACTAAATAATTAAACTCTTTAATTATAATAGTTAATTTATTAATTATGATATTTCTCCACTATAAATTCAGAATTGCACTCTTTATGTTATAGATATACTCTTACAGAAATCTTATCTTAATTCGTCCATTGATATAACTATCTTACAATAGTTCAACCCTCTAATTAATTTGTTCATAAATTAGAATGGAACAATTACCATTTTACCTTTCTAATTTACTTCTTATTCCTTAAGTACTATTAATTCACTAGTGAATAATTAATCTATAATCTAATTATAGATTTGAGCTCAAAATCATTCAGTTCCAGAATTAACCCTTAAGGGAACTAATATCCAATCCGTTAGGAAAGATTAGATTCCATATTTTTGATACATGTTCCCAGCCATCCATGATATTAAATCTCCAAAACAAAAGTCATTAGCCTCATTCTATGAAGAGACCTTAACGAATGAATCAAAAGATTTAATAAACATGAACATGAGTTCATGAACACTCATGATTTAGGTTGATCTATAAATGATCATCAGTTATGATATGAATTACAAGTCTTTATTATTAAATGGTTTTTGGATAAAGACTTTTATTCATATCGGTCCATGTCATATATAATCATATTATATAAAGCACCTTTACCGAGATGTCTTACCACATCAATAATCCGAATCTAGATTATTTGTATCAGCGTGATACTTAGCAAACCGTACTTACAACCCCAATTAAAGAATTCCATAACTTTAATTTGTTGTTGTTGTATATTTTTATTCATTCATGTAATCTTAATTCTCTCGTACCAATACAAGATCACATCCTCAATAATTAATATGGAATTTTTCTGATATTTACAAAATTATTCAAACAATAATTTAATAATCTAAATATAACAATAATAGACCATTGTATTTATTTATTCATAGAAATAAAAAAAAATGTCTTTTACATGCTTTTAGGACACACTCCTAACACATAGTCGCTTAGCTAGCAAACCTCAATGTATTTTGAGGCTCATAGTTGCTTAGATAGTGAACCCCAATGTTGTTTTATGTTATCTAGGGCTCATAGTTGCTTAGCTAGCAAACCTCAATGTATTTTGAGGCTCATTGTTGCTTAGTTAGCAAACCCTAATGTTTACCATGTACATGGGTTAGAATTGTGATATATGTTTTATAGTATATGTTTTGATATAGTATTATGTTTCTATTTTATGTTATATGATTGATTAGTAGATTTTCCTTACTGGGCATTAGGCTCACTCCTTTATTTTTAGCTTGATGCAGAAGAATAAATATGGAAGGCGAAAGGATTTTGGTGGCTTGACTTGCATGTTGAGGATGAATGGAATGGATGGGCTGCGTGTCAATTCGAGGACGGCGTTATTTTTACTCTTTTAAATTATGTTTTTATGTAATTTTTGCATTTATTTTTGTAAACAATTTCATTTAATTTAAATTTATGTTTTATTTTAAAACAATGTGATCCTATACCGCACATTTATGTATTTCGAATATTTACTTCGGAATTTTTAATAAAGTTACGAATATTTCTTATGTATGTTCTCTTCAAAGTAGTAGTTATGTCTAGTAGTTTTAATGGTCCAAGGTCTTAGAAATAGTTGGATCATTATACGGGACTTAGTTGGAAACTCGTAGCAACAGTTATGAATTTTATAAGTTTAACCAATAGTATAAGAATATTAATTATAACATAAGGTTTGATTAATATTGTTGTTCCTAGAAATATATTTATTATAACCTAAGGTTTAGATAGAACCATTAAGAGCATGACACTTGTCATAATCATGTTTATTTTAGGATTTAAGTATTTTTAAATAAAAGAAAGATCTAGAAACTCTAGAACCTTCCAGAACCATTAAGAGCATGCACTTGTCATAATCATGTTTATTTAAGGATTTAAGTTTTTTTTTTAAATAGGATAGTTTCACTCCTCAAACTCTATAAATAGGACCTAGTGCTCAGCCATTTTCTTCATTCTTCAAGGATTTGATCAGAGCCTCTAAGGTGCTAGTATTACTATAGAGAGATACACTTGGGTTTTGGGGAATAAAAGCTTTATCATTCTAAGCTTTTCTAAACACTTGGGAAGTGAGAAAAAGTGTGATTTTGGTATTAAGGTTAAGATCAATCAAGGTATTCCTATTCCTATAATCATTTAGTTTTCTTTAGTTTCATTTATTCAGATCCTAACTCTTGTTTATGATTCTTAATTAGGTATTTAAGTTCTGGAAACTTTAGGTCCTTCTTGGTAAGTTTCTTCTGGATGGTTTAGTTTTCATATTCATCTTTATTCTTAGAGATTCTCACCTTTTCTACTGTTGGTTTATAGGAGTTTTCTAATCCCGCTCTTGTTCCCAAATATCCCGGCTTTTGGTAAGGAAAATAGGATAGACTTTATGTGCTTTGATGTTATGTTATGTTAAGCTTATGTTATGATATATGTATAGTATGTTTTATAGTCCTTGGGCATATGACTTGTAATGACCCAACTACTCTAGACTTTTGGACCATTAACGAAAACTATACATAAATACTAATCCTTAATAAATCTTTACAAGTGAAAAGACCATAACTTTATTAAGAACTTGTAAAAATAAATGTTAAACTTACATAAAATATCAAGTAGGATATGGGAACCCATTGTTTTAAAATCAAAACATAACATAATTAAAAATAAAAAGGAATTACATAACAAGTGCGAAAAAATACATGCAAAAACCATAAAAACAAAACTACATCTTTGAATCGAAACGCTCGGCTCTTGAATCCATTCTGCCTCAATACACATTCTCCAAGCTTCCAAGAACCTTTCCCACCACTAAGACTATTTTCCTGCACATATACACAAAAAGGAATGAGCCGAAAGCCCAGCAAGGAAAATCTAACACATAGTTCATATTCATAAATTTCATAAGAAACATAACATAACACTTATATCATACACTTACTATAATGGCCATTATTACTTGGGGTCCCATAGACTAAACAAGTCATATGCCCATTAGATTAGTGGGGTCCTACTAGCTAAGCAGGTCATATGCCCATAATCCATTTGGGGCTTGTTAGTCATATGGGTCATATGCCCAAGCCTACAAACATACATAACATAACATAACATATTTCATAACATAAAAACATAAGATAACATATAAAAAGCATATAACATATAAATTCTATCCTATTTTCCTTACCAAAATAACCGGGATTTGAGAACTGATTTGGGACCTTGGAACACTCCTAAAAACCATTTATAATAGGGTGAGCATATTTAAGAAAAGGGATGAAAAGAATGGAAGGACTAAACCATTGAGAATATACTTACCAAAAACTTATGTGCAAGTTCTTAGATTTCCTAACCAAAATAAAGAATAAGGTTAGAAGGCTGAGTAGAAGACTATGAGAACTTAAATAAAATAATACCAATTGAACTAGAGTGCGGAAATACCTTGAAGACTTGTAAGACCAATCTAAACCTTGAACCGAAATGCTATAAAATCTTACTTCCCAAGTGTTTGATAAGCTTATGATGATCAAGCTTATGATTTCCCAACCCAAGTGTTTACACTCTCACACTCACCTAGCAACTTGCAGCCTCTGAACTTAGAGTAATAAATGAATAATGACTGGGTACTAGGTCCTATTTATAGAGTTTAGGAATGAAAAGATCTCATTTAACTTGAATAAAAATAATGGCTTTTTAAGTGAAAATAATTTGAATTATCGTTCAGCAGAGGCTGAAGACTCGTTCAGAAAGGTGCTGGACATATCAAGAGGCTGAAGGTTTGAATGGGAAACGATTTCGAAAACTTTCAAAATGTGCTGAGAGGGGCGATATATCGCCCCTTGTAGGCGATATATCGCCCCCTGTAGGCGATATATCGCCTGGACCAGTATGACCGAGGCACTCGTGCATCGTTTCATGTTTTTCGTATCTTCATGCTGCGATATATCGCCCCCTATAGCTGCGATATATCGGCATACGCAGATTATTTAAACACGAAATTACACATTTTTAGCTTAATTTGAATTGAGTAAACAGCCTTGACTAAGCCCTTTAACATTTTCAAAGCTGCTGACTGACCTTAGAGTATTCAAATTTTAACCTTAATAAATTTAATCCTCAAAATACTTAATCATTAATAAACCCATACATAACATGTGCTATAATCCTATTGGGTCTTATTTAAACCTTATAGTATACCAAATATTATCCTCAATATCAGTCATATTAATCAAACCTTAGGTTAAAATTAATATTCTTAAACTATAGGTTAAACTTGGAAAATCTACAAGTACTACTATGAGTGTCCAAATAAATCCCGGTCTGAACCAAAAATTCACAGTCATAAAGATAATACTACTATTACTATTATACTACTATCTAACTTAGCTAAGTAAAGTTCTTGGACTCTACATGACTTGTCTAGCTAGCAAGCCCCAATAATTTATGGGCATATGACTTGCTTAGATAGCAAGCCCCACAAAATTTATGGGCATATGACTTGCTTAGTTAACAAGCCCCAAGAAGTATGATGGCCATTATAGTCCTATATGATATATGTTTTATTAGTCATATGTTTATAGCCTTATGTTTTTATCTATTATTTTTTTTCCTAGCTGGGCATTAGGCTCACTCCTTTATTTTTAGTGTGATGTAGGAAAATGGATATAGAGGCAGAAGGATTCTTGCTAGCTTGGCTTGTGTGTTAAGGATGAATGGACTGAGTAGAATGCGTGTCGATCGATGATGACATTTATTTAGTCTTTTGAATTATGTTTCTTTTTAAATTTTGCATTTAGTTTTTGAACAATTAACGTAAAGTTAGTCTTATGTTTTACAAACAATGGGTACACATGCCATATTACATTTTAAACTTATAATTTTATGTTATTGATACAATATTTATTTTGGAGTTTTAATAAAGTTGTGATTATTTCATATGTTTCCTTCAAAAGTAGTAGTTAAGTCTAGTAGCTTTTAATGGTCCAAGGTCTTATAAATAGTTGGGTCATTACAGTTGGTATCAGAGCAACGGTCCATATGCAAGAAGTTCTCCTTGATACACACGCTCATGCTCCGAATCTAACCGACAAGGTAAGTGTTTATGTTATAGTTATAATGTTTATGTGTTTAACCTTATGTTTTCATTTAAGAATGGATGGGGCCTTAACCTTTGAGGATATTAGAGAGCCAAGATATATAGTAGGAGTGTTAGAAAGAATCACTCGGAGATTACTCTTATTCCACCATGAGATAGGTCACCTCCAAAAAACTAAGCAAATCATGATGAGAGCAACAGAGTAATATGTTTTAGTGATTAGACTTTTAAAAGATTATCCTATTGTAATTGCAGTTTTAGAAGAAATATGGGAGACTATAGATGATGAAGATTAATTACCAGAAGTTATGAGCTGTTATTTTCTCATCCTTAGGTTCACCTCTAAGATGGAATTCCAATTCTCAAATAAGCAAAAAAATAGAATCTTTACGAATCTTCCTAGAGGGAATTTTGAGGCTCACAATAATGATGATTATGAGGAGATAGATGTTGATTTTCACAACTACAGAGAAAAGTGTGGCTTTTCTCCGCAGTTCGTGTACTACTTTTTCTCTGTGGTCGAAGACACTACACTTTTCAATACTCTTGAAAACCACAGTGCATTAAGTAAAAAAACCGTAGAGAAAAGCCTTTTTTGTAGTAGTGTTTGGAAATGGAATATAATCATATTGAATAAGATTAAATATATAATGAGTAGTCGTTATCGTCTTTATTATTTCTATAATTTTAACACTTATTCTACTATGTACATGGTTGATTGTACAAAGACTTAGAAGTTGGGATTCACAAGTTGTTATGTGAATAAATTGAAAATTTTCCATGAAGTCATTGTTAGAGAATATATATTTATACTCAATGGAAACATGGAAAAAACAAAATACAACTCTATGAAAAAAATACAATAAACACGGTAATTGATTAAATAAACATTACAACTCAATTGCTCAAAATACAAGTAAATATAAAGAGGTAGAAGAAGAAAATTACAAACTCAAAACAATGATAATACAAGTAAATAAGATCAACAAGATCAAAAGAACAAAAATAAAATCAATAAAAAGAACAAACTCTCACACAACCAAAGTGTACAGTAGTGGGAATGACAGACTTGAACAAGGTTCAAAACCTTTGTCCAAAAGCTTATTTCCCTCTATTCTCTAAGCACTAAGGGATTTCTCAAGGAAATAGCTCTCTGGAATTATCAAGCCTCTATGGTGTATTTTCCAGCCAAGTGCTTTGTGGATGGGAAATGGTGTGTCTTATAAGTGAGCATTAGGCTCCTATTTATAGAGTTTTGAGGCACCCTTTGAATTTCAAATTCCACCGACCCCCATGGTTGTTACCAATGATTAATTGGATGTTTATGGAATTCAAATAGGGATTTAGGAGTTACTTGACTGTAGGAAACGTTCGAAATTGGATAAAACTGAAGTTTGGAAAATGGTGTCAGCCGTTCAGGCCACGGCCTGAAAAACATGAGCTGCGGCCCACGATGTTTTTCTGCCTCTTGGGCCACAGCCTGAAAAACATAGGCAGCGGCCCAAGTCGTTTTTTCAGCAACCAATTTTCCAAATTTGCCAAAACATTCCAAATTCATTCCCACTTAATTTTGTAACTTCCATACACATTATGGGAGTTAAAATCACATCTCTAACAGGCATATCTCTTATGGCTTTTGAGAAATTCAAATCAAAATGTGTAATATCAAATCTACACATTATTGGGCAATATTTGGGAGTTACAAGTTTGTTTTTTTGTAACTCCAAAATATGTCACATTTGCCACACACATGTGTCCAATTTTTGTGACTCTCAATAATATGTTACAAGGTGTGACAAATCACATTATGTCACATTATTTAATCTAACATTATATTATTTAAAATAAGATAACATTCCCCCACTTAGATTAAATAATAACTTTTTGTAACACTTATTTAATCAATCAAAACATTATATGAAAATATAATAGTCATTTAGTGAAGTAGTTTAATAATCATAAAAGATTACAAAAGAGTTTGTATCTCTTTAAATGCTACTTTAATGAAGCATGATTATTATAATCACTATATTTTCTAGTTAATTTGTACTAGAAATAATGACTGCAAGTCAAGTAAACAAGTTCTTGATAATTAACAATAATAAAACAAAAGAATATCACAAATTTTGTAAAGCATAGTTGTAGTGGGAGCGTTAGTTAGTAACTACTCCATTACAAATGTAAAGATAGTTGAATTGTGTGTAACATAATCTAATTGTACTTCATTCACATACTAGTATATGAAATGAAAAAACTTTTACAGAAAACAATGGTTGAAACACCATGAATCAAGAAATGGAATTTTGAATTCTATGACATCTGGACTCTTGAACATCCAACTAAAGTTCATTGAGCTTCAGTTTGAAATAGGATATTCAAGATGAAGAGGAGAACAAAGAAAAGTACAAACTTTTCAAAGTTAGGTAAATAGCCAATGGCTATGAACAGAAAGAAGAATTTATTACTTAAATAAATGTCTTCTACTGTAACCGAACTTGAATTTGTTTACATACTCTTGTCCACTACTTTATGCATGGATTATGAGAGTGATTTAAATAAAAGTCTAAGTAGTCTTTACTGGAATGGCTGACATGAAAAAATCATTTGAAGATCTCGACCAAAAAGATTATGTTGTGATTCTTATTCTTGATATTGACGACGTTCTAATCATTCGGAATGATGTAGAGAAATTGTCAATAGAAAATAAATGGTTTGTTGAACATTTCTAAATATTGGATTTAGAAAAAGCAAGAATGTTCTGTACATTCAATTCTATAGAGAGTGAAATAACAATCCTTAGGCTCTGTCTCAAGCAACTTATGTAGATAAGAAGCTTAAATAATTTAGTTTACAAAATCCAAGATAGAATTTTTGCCTTCTCGGTAAGGAAGATGTATTATCTAAACAATTAATGTCCTTTTATTCTTTTACTAGAAAGGAGGACAAGAGACAGCATTCCTACAATTGAGTGATAGACTGTTTAATGTATCGAATGTTATATTTTCGAACTGACATTTACTAAATGGTGGGAATTGTCAGCAGTTATCAATCCATTATGGATTGAGTCATTGAATAATTATAAGGACTTAGTTTTTTAGTATCTTAAATATAATAGAGATTATATGTATGTGCATTTAGGCAAAGACCTAAAATCTCAATAGATGATATGATTTTAAATCGTTAAGATTGATGTCAGAATCAAATTCCATAACTGTGGAGGAAACACATTAATCTACAAATGTGTTAGACATTTCAAATTTATATGTTTCACCACAAAAAAAGTTGATATATAACAGCTACAAGCAGTTAAATAGGCTATTTGATTTATTTAAGTTCATTGACATTCTGGAAAGGCTTACAGACTAGAATAAACAGCTAGCATCTCATTGCAAAAGCAATGGAGATACAACTATTCTAGAAGAACTAGAAATCATGAGAGGGTACAGCACATGAAATGTAATATCATTCAATTCAAGATAATATTACATAATTGATGAAATAATGTTAAAAATAACTTCAAAACGGTTTCTTGCAAAATTGTTACAAAGACTTTGTTAGACAAAATTGGTTAGGAGAATATGATTGACATATTAAAAGAGATGCCTCAATTTGTTTTAGGGCAAGTGAGAGATTGTTGGGAATAGCGCCCTTAAAGCAATTGTATTTGACAAATGTTTTAAATGAAATGAATAATTGAATTGAATTATTATACATATAGACAATGTCCAATATTATATGATAATATTAAGTGAATATCAGTCAATTCCAAAGTTTATCTATGTGGTCTTAATCTCGTATTGGTATGGGAGGATCAAGATTAAGATAATAAACTTAAATAGTTCGCAGTAAAATAAAGTTATGAAATCTTTAGATTAATTACTGCTAGTATGGTCCACTAGTATTATGAATACATGTGATCTAGATCCGGGTTACTACCGTAGTAGGACACTTTAGTTCAGGTACTTTGCATGCTGAGAGTATGTAGAATTGGACCAGACGTGATTTGTTAATACATGTTTAAACATTGTTTCATAGTATTAATCAAACACATCAAACGATGATCATATACATGATGATCTTAATCATGAGGTTACTATGAACTCCTATATATGTCATCTGATCCTTAGATTCATGCGTTAAGGTTTGTCAAAATGATCAGGCTAAGAACAATTATTTTGGGGACTCAATGATGCATATGGCTGGGGACGTAGTTTAACAAATATGGAATCTATACCTTCTTATATATTGAATAATGGTTCCCTATTCGGTTGAATTTTGGAACTGAAAATGTTATGAGTGCTCATGTCGCAAACTTGTTGTGATACAACCTTCACTAGTAAAGTCAATGGTACTCTAGGAACAAGATATAGCTGAAAGGGTAAAACAGTAATTTTATTCCCTTTTAATATGAACAATTAATAGAGGATTAACATTGTATGTAATGATTATATCAATGAACACTTTATTCTTAATAAAGTACTTAGTAAATATATGTCTATAATTATCAAGAGTTCAATCTCATATTTTTAGTGGAGTAATAATGAGATTAATAAATATGATTATTTAATCAAAGAGCTTTGATTAATAATGCAATGTTTATTGGAGCTTGATATTATAGGTTCATAGGTCCCCAGGGTTGCTCTATCAACATCATATCAATGTAAGAGTTTATACAAGGGTATAACTGTAATTTGTGAATTTGAGAAGAATTTTATTCTTCGGGTCAAGTATGCAATTATATGATAATTGAGGTTGAATAATTAATTTAGAATTAATTATTAATTTCGAAAATATATTTATTAATTTAAATATATAAATGTTCGAATTTCACATATATATATATAAATAAATAAATAAGTTTTTGAAATTAATTATTTTATTTGAGTGGGAGAAAATAAAATTGGTAAGTCAAAAATAGTTTTTTGATTTATTTAATTTTAAAAGATGATGACAATGATGATCATCAATTTGAATTTAGAATTTAGAATTTAAATTCTGAAATATAGTTGTCATCTTTTCCTTATAATGATAAATACCTTATTTTGTTGGAGATTGATTTAGTTAAATAATTAAAAAAAATACAAAATCCCTGAAAATGGAACAACAGTACACGCCTGTGTCATGCGTGTACCATTATACAGATATTATATCTATGTAGTTTTCGTTTTATTTATTTAATTATTTAATAATTTGAAAATAATTTTTCAAATTTGGTATGTTAGATATTTACCTAAAATCTAATCATATCATCATTATTATAATATATTTATATTACTATTATTATTAGGAATAATAAGGTAATATGATTCTCTATATATATATGATATAGAAGAAGAAGAGAAAAGATATACACAGATAGAAAAGAAAACACACAACAATTCACAATTCAGAATAGTTCTCAGAGTTTTATGTTAGACAAAAGCTCTCTCTTTCTTCTTCTTCATTATAGCCATTCTTAGACCATAATCCAAGTTCTCATGTGTTGAGAAATACTTGTGATTCCTAAAATACAAACACATGTTCTCTATGTATCCACGCATATCTTGAGGTGTAGAGAACATTATGGAAGATCGTGGTTTGACTACTCAATGCTTTTGATAGGAAGATCATTGAAAATATAAAAAGACTAAAGTACACTTGATAGGCTTCAAGAGGTAAAAGTTTATGTTCTTGATTTTTGAGTTTATATATTCTATATAAATATATTGTATATTTATATACATATTTGTTGCATGATTAATTATATTGTATGATAATGTCTCTGAATTATTTTCTTGGTCATATAAATTGTTTATATGAATAATGAAAAAAATTGATTGTTGTTGTTCTGTTATTCATAAACAACAATGGGCCCACCACGCAGAGTTTTCGCTGTGTGCTTTGAATGGTTTTCCAACAGTTGAGGCAAGTTCCAATGTTGTATTCTCAGCTAGTGTTTAGATTACTCTGAGTACAAGATGTTTTCTCTCTAAAAAAAACCAAACCCTTTACAATGAGACTCACATCTCTATTTATAAAGGTTGTGGTAATTAATACTAATCATTTGTAATTAATATACATTCTTCCCATTATTGGGAGATTATTACCAATTCAATGCATTGGGTTGCATTGAATAGAGACCACGGCCCAAGCAAGATCCGCGGGGCCCACTGCAGAAAGGTACCTCCTTTATGGGGAACATTCCTCTCGTACAGTCAGGGCATGCTGTCCGTTTTCTATGTCAGACGACGTAGTGGGAGTGAGAATTGTTGAGTCGTACAATCAACAACACTGTAGGCGGATCACCCAGAAAGGTTGTCAGGTGCTCCTCTGATGTTGTTAACCCGCATTGGCTGACACCTGGCTTATCTTTTAGATCTTCAGGACAAGGTCCTCAGCTTGGAATATAACAGATGGTAAGAAACTCGTGGACTGCCAAGTAGCCCTTGGGACATAGCCTTGGAAAGACATTCGTAGCTCTAGGGACATGGCCCTAGGGAGATGCATGCGTGGCCTCATTGGAATCTGCAACTATAGGACAAACCCCTCGAGGACCGATCATCGGGGCGTGGCCTCATTGGAAGAATTACATGTCCTGCCACATGTCCTACTCAGACTTCCATGTGTCCTAGTTGGACGACCACGTGTCCTTGGGTGAAAATACGAAAAACAAACTTAAAACAGATAATTGAAACTAACACCAGGTTTAGGTACTAAAAATTTCGGTCAAAAGTCAACAATTTCATTAAAAGAGTTTGAGTTCACTACATGGGATCACAACAGAGTTTAAAATTGTTACTGACTCAAAATGAATACAAAATCTGGCCTAAGCGGTAAAATAAGGGTCCAACCCTAGTTCAAACAAATACCCTAGGTCGTGGCAGTCGAGTAGGCTGCATATATACACTCTGCCCCTGATGCTCTCAAACTCATGGATAGTCCAACTTTACCTTGCCCTTACCTGCACCACATAGAACCCATGAGCCAAGGTGCAATAAGAAAACATAAACATGCCCACAAGCAGTTAATCATCAGATTATAAAATCATAATTAACATGCCTAGTCGCAATAACCATTCTCGTGCATGCATTTAATCCATTTAAGCGGCCATGGAGCCACACAAGTGTATATCACACTATTCCTTTTAGAAACGACTATAGAATCGGCCAAGTATAGACCACGCTCCATGTTCCAAGCGGCTATAGAGTCATGCAAGCGTATATCATGCCTTTATATTGGTCCCGCCATTACGGCATGTGTTTCGCAAGCTAATGTCATCCACGACTTATAAGCTGAGCTTCTCTTTCCACATAAGCGACTATGGAGTCACACAAGGGCCCATTGCCTTATTCCCATATAGCCAGCCTTAGATCTAGCCCATCACGTCTTGTGCTTTATTTGCAGGTGACAATAGAACTGTTCAAGGGTATTTCATGCTTTTTGGTTGGCTTAACCACATCGGCCTGCGTTCAGCATGTTGTTGTCATCCTCGACTTATAAGTCGAGCTTTTCTATTAGCCCTGCAGCCCCCGTTCAGGACGCTATTACTGTCCTCAACTTATAAGTCGAACTTCTCCGTTGGCCCTGCCTGTTCAGCCCGTGTTCAACAAGCTAATGCCACCCTCGAGTTATAAGCCGAGCTTCCCTATTTACCCTGCCAATTCGGCTTGCGTTCAACACGCTAATGCCGCCCTCGACTTATATGCTAAGCTTTTCCGTTGGCCCTTCCAGTTCGTCTTGCATTCAACACGCTAACGCCTCACTTGAAAATACTTATTGCAGGATCTTTATTTATTTTCATGCAATTTACATATTATCAAACAAACATGCAAAATCCTATAACATGCTCCTATGAATTTGATATAAATACAGAGTAAAGTAAAAACTTACATTACGCAGCAGAACTGGAATAACTTCTTCCTTTAATCTCTCTAACCCTTTATTCTTTTTTGTAGCAGAGTATTATCAAGATATTGAACTAGCCAGCAACACAGTCTTCCTCACCAAGCCTTGGATCAACCTAGAACTAGTGTGGGCTGGTTCTCAACACATGAGATAGAGATCTAGATGAGAAGAAGAGATAGTGGCTAAGAAAGGAATAGATTGTCTAGGTTTTCACTTACCAAATGAATCAACTGAGACTGACTTCCTTATGAAAACCCTAGATATCATATTCCTTATATAGGCAACTTAATGAGCTTTATTTAAATTTAAATTAATTAAAATAATAAACAAAAACATAAAAGTCTTGGGCTCCCACAAATGAACTTGGACCCAATCTCTTTGTTTTGAATTTAAATCCCAATTGGGCCTAAATTCAAAACATTTTATTTATTTATTTGTAATTAATTAATTAAATCCTTATTCAAATGAACTAATTATAATTTGAAACTTGATTTAATATTATTTATTTATATTGACACAAATTTATCAATATTAATAAATTTACCCAAAGATTCTATTTTATTCTCTAAATCTCATATCTCTGTAAATTTTTCAAAATTAACCTAATCAACTTTAAAAACCCTAATTGATAATTAAATCAATTAATTGAGACATTCTAGATAATTTACTCAAAGGTGATGTGGGGACCATGGATCCATGAAATCAAGCTCCAATAAGTTACCGTGAATTTATTTACGAATAATTTCACTACCTTATTAATTCATCGTGACTCCGCTATAGACTCAGAATTGAACTCTTGAATTCATAGAACGTATTTTGCAAACCATAAATATGATATCCATTGTTATAACCATTACAGTTACCCAATCCTCTATAGATGACTTACTAAAGAGCTGGGTGTAAATTACTGTTTTACCCCTCATCATTATTTTATCCTTAACTCTCACTAAGTTCCTTATAAATGATATTTCCGTGAACTTAATCACAGAAATGAGATCTCATTCATTTAACCTTTTGAACAAAGCAATTATGGAAATCATATTTTCACTTCTCATGTAGAAGTTATAGATTTCATATTTATGAATAATACTCCCACTCAATTGCACTACTAAATCTCCAAGATGTAAGTATATGCTAGACCGTAGGGTAAACTAGTAACGAACAAATCAAAAGATTTAAATAATATAATTAGCAGAATATTATCACTCATAATTAAGATCGACTTAATCTATGGTCAACGTTGTGACATTGATTAGATTCGATAACAACGATACTTATTTATCAATAAATAATCAATATCGGCTTAAGTCCAATGTAACCAAATACATATGATCTTATATACTTGGCCAATGCCTTGGACAAGACATCACACCCCGAATGTGTAAGTAGATCATATCGTAGAGTGCCTAGTCAGCGAAAATCCAATACACTGATCTAATCTTAGGACTCGTTCTTTTGAACATTTAATTACAACTATATTCCACTATGACCTAGTCACTATAATTGTAACTATCCATATGTAGGATTTTATAAATGTTTGTATTATTTCAATAATCATGTAATAAAACAAGCAAGCAACACAGTTGTCAAACTAAATAATTTTTACTAATTTTATTGACAATATGAAATCGTGTTACATGCCCGACATGGTTTTATAAGGGCATAAAACCCAACAAACTCCGACTTGCCCTTTTAAAACAAATGTGACATGTTTCTCAAAACCATGCATTCTACGTGCTCCACAATTATGCTATCTGCTTATATCTTTGTAAAGGGATATGAAAGATTGCCTTACAATGCTATCTTCATCACTTTCACATCACGCCTTCGCCACACATCCTCGATAATGTGATACTTTCTCTCTATATGCTTTGCTCTTTTGTAATTTCGAGGTTCTTTTGAATTTGTTATTGGCTCATTATTGTCACTAGACAAAATGAGTAGCTTATCCATTTCTGGAATAACACCGAGATTCGTATAGAACTTCCTCAGCCAGACTAATTCCTTAGCTGCCATAGACAAAGCTATGTACTCAGCCTCCAAGGTGGATTCTGAAATGACAGATAGCCTAACGCTTCTCCAAATCACAGCTACTGAGATGGCAGACAACCTATCGCTTCTCTAAATCATAGCTCTACCCCCAAGAGTAAACACCTTTTTCAGAAGTAGACTTCTTGTCATCAACATCAGTCGAAAATCTAAATCTGTGTAGCCTAATAGGTTCAAAAATCCACTTGAAAAGACTAACATATAGTCTCTAGTCCATCAAAGATATCGACCCCCTCTATTGTTCATTTCAAAAGTTTTACTGACACTTGCTCACCACTCCCATTGAATAGCAGATCTTCGGTCACATCATACAACATAGCATGCATTAGATTTTTAATTGCAAATGCATAAAGAATTCGTTACATCTTTTCTTTCTCTTGAGGAGACTGTTGCTTAGAAAAATAAATTCCATGTCAAGATGCTAAACATCCTTTCTCATAATTTGTTAGATCCAAAATTCAGTTATTTCTATCCCTGATGTTCTAGATCAAAGAACATGACTTGCTTACAATGAAATCTAGAATTTCGTTTCCTGCTAGTTCTTTATGTCTGATAATTTCTTGACATTATTTCCAATGAGTAAGATATCATCTACATAAAGGATTAAGAACACCACAATGTCTTTTCCCCTAAGCTCTTAAAAACAAGGGTCGACTACATTTTGTTCAATAAAATGACTACAATTTTGGGTATTCACTTAATTTTGTTAGGTGTAGGTGCTTTTCCCACAAGTCTTAATGTTCCAGTTAACCTTAAGTTCTAGGTGTGCGAAGCTTGTTTAAGTCCATTGATTGACCTACTCAGCTTGCCGACTTTCTTATTCAATTTTAATGGTCTCATCAAGATATCCATTAAAAATATTTCATTAATGTCCATTTTCCTTATCTCTTAATCAAGAGTTGTGGCTATAGATAAGAGTATACTAAATGAATTTTAACATGGCTACCATAGAATTTTTTTTCTCTAAGTCAACTTTCTCTCTCTGCCACGAGTCGAGCATTTAATGTCTCGACCTTTCCATTAGCTCCTTTCTTCCTCTTATGGATCCACATGCACCCCATGGGCCTAAAGTCCAATGGCACATCTACAAGATCTCATAAAAATTAAGAGTACTTAGACTCTATTTCCTGGTACTTGGTTTTGAGTCAAAGATCCATTTCAAACTTACCCATTGCCTGTTTAAAGGCCAACTGATCATTGTTACTTGTGTCCCCAACTAGCTTGTGGGTTTCACTATCCATTTCATAGGTAGGTTCCGAGAAACCCTCCCACTATGACGAGGCATCGCAACTTTTTAACTTGGATTAGTGGTTTCTAAATCTACCTTGTTTTCATCGACTTGCATCGGTGAGGATGGAACAATAGTTGATCATTTTTCCATCTAATACTATTTTGCTATGAGACTTGAAATTCATTATGTAGTCGTTATCCAGAAAATTAGCATTTGTAGAGCCAAAAACTTTCTTGTCTACTGAACTACAAAACAGACCACCCTGAGTACCTTTAGAATAGCCATCAAACAAGCAAACCTCAATTAATTGTTCTAGCTTTCCTACCTTTTTCCTCATGACATAAATAGTACACCCCCAAATTCCATAATGTCGTAAACCAGGTTCACGACCATTTCAGAATAATAGTGGTGTTTTGGAGACTGCTTTTGAGACGACACAACATTTAAAAAATTTAGCATGTGGTCTAGGTAGTATGTCTCTAGAAAAGATATGGGTATCAAAGAGCTAAGGGATGAGAAAAGGAGGAGGTGGAATTTCTTTCAACTATAACATTTATTACAACATCTTACAACACTTAATATTACAGGAAATGACAGAGAATTCGGTAAGGGGATAGAAACACATCCTGCACCCGATATGTCAAAGCAGCTTGAAGCCCTGCAACTCACGCATACTGATGAAAGGTAAAAAGTAGGTCAATTCACGCATCTTCCGCAGAGTACCGCCCTATGAGCTAACTTTCAATTTGACGAAACAGAGAAAAGAAGTTAATAGAGTTGAATAACTTATCATAGAACACACTTCTTCATAAACGTGTGATTCACACTTCTCAGCAACATTGTTCAGTTGCAAAGTCCTTGGGACATTTGCTTTCGAAAATTCTCTAAGTTCAATTAAATGATCTTGGTTCTGATTATCCAAATATCCTCCACCCCAATAAGATCGCAAGTTCTTTAACGTTTTACCTAATATAGTTTTAAAGCCATAGCAATGAATTATTTAAACTTCTTAACAAATTCGCAGAATTCCTATGCTTTAGGTACTTACATGAGTCTCTAGAGCAATCATCGATGAAGGTGACGAAATACTCATAACCACCCCTCACTTGAACATTCATAAGTCCCTAGACATTTGAAAATACTAGCTCTAGTGGTTCTTTGGCCCTTTCTCCTATCACAGAGAATGGACACTTTGTTATTCTGCCCCTGAGACTAGATTCA
Organism: Humulus lupulus; assembly: GCF_963169125.1. Taxonomy (NCBI): domain Eukaryota; kingdom Viridiplantae; phylum Streptophyta; class Magnoliopsida; order Rosales; family Cannabaceae; genus Humulus; species Humulus lupulus. The sequence goes on along the minus strand of NC_084801.1, from coordinate 15,147,807 downwards.
CAAACAGGCTGGTCACCCTAGGTGAGTTCCCTCAAAGGTCCATCCTTTATTAGTCTTTGAATCCTATCATAGCAAATATGACCAAAGCGAAAATGCCAAAGGTATGTCATTTCTAACGTTATTGAACTTTTGTTGTTTAACGGTCCTTGATTTAGCTATCTTAAACAACTCATTATTTAGAACATATGGTTCGCTTAGTTGCAATACATATAGCCGTTTTTCATACAAATTGTTGCTGATGTAATAAGAAAAATTGAAATTAAAAATGTCCACTGAAAATCGGAATAAAATAAAAATTGTCTTAAAACAATATATTTATTTCCAAAATTCATTCAAGCTTATCATTTTGCATTGTTTGATACAAACAACCCTTGATGGATTCCAAGTTATGGTTTTTTATCCTTCATGGCTTTCCCAATGCTAAAAAGGTGTAAAAAAATACGTGCATGTTTAGTAGGTCTTGATTCAGCGAGCCAAAACCGAAGTATCATCCTCTAAAATCACATGTATCCAAGACAAATTTAATTATCTTGGGTTCCATATGCCTTGAGTTTTGGGCAATCTTGTTCCAATTCCCAGTCTCCTTGCAGTTGGAAACACTCCCATTTATTGTACTTGTAATCAGGAATTGTTCCAAGATGCTTTGCAACATTTGGTGTCTTGCTAGTGGACTTCTTATTCTTTTTGTTTGAATTTCTTCCTCATTTGCTCTTCGGAGAAGTTGCTTTCTTCGAAGAAGAAGCTTAAAGCAACTTCTCCTTGAGCATCATTTTTTTTGTTCGAACCACTATCAACAATCCTCTGTTGATGGATTTGGTGATCATTGCATAGGAAAAATAGGAATATCTTTGACTATCACGAACTCGATGTTGTCCATAATCAACACCATGTTGATGTTGGTCAAACATTTCCTGAGGTTCTCACCATAGAATAACCTTTTAGAGATTAAAGAAAGTATGAGGTGGGAAGCCTAAAGCTAAGATTATCAACTAAGTAGAATTCAATGCATTGCTTGACAAACATTTATTCATTACATTTTTAGAAATAGCATAACATACAAAATGCTTTGAGATAAGCAAAATACTAAAACACTTATCTACTATTTCTTAGATACTTTAACTAGCCATGAACCCATGTGTCCCGGTAGGCGAGAGTCACAAATATTCACTTAGTTAAATAGAGAAACATATCAATTAATACAACGTCATAAACTTTTATTAACTACCTATTCCATTCGATCAAAGTAGCAAAAACTCGTGTGTCCCGGTAGGCGAGAGTCACAAATATGTCTTACTTTATGAGTTTGACCCACAGTTTTGATTATTATATACTTAATTCCTATAGTCACCGTAGGGATGAGTCTATAGAAGGTCCATCTATAACCATCTATCCTAAGAAATTTAACCATGTTAAGAGGTCTAGTGAACACCTTCCGTAGGGAGACAAAATCAAAGCGCCATGAGGCCCCACTAAATTCCAACCATGTTAAATCAAAGGTGGAGATCGAATTTAAAATTTTGAAACTCATATGTAAGTAGATCATATCATTGATTGCCTAATCAATGCCTTGGTCAATGCCTTGGACAAGAGATCACACCCCGAACGTGTAAGTAGATCATATCGTAGATTGCCTAATCAGTGAAAATCCAATGCACTGATCTAATATTAGGACTTGTTCTTTTGAACATATAATTACAACTATAATCCACTGTGACCTAGTCACTATAATTGTAACTATCCATATGCCGAGCTTTTTTGTTGGCCCTTCCAGTTCGACTTTCATTCAACACACTAACGCCTCCCTCGACTTATAAGTCGAGCTTCTCTGTTGGCCCTGCCAGTTTGGCTTGCGTTCAACACACTAATGCCATCCTTGACTAATAAGCCAAGCTTCTCTTTCCACATAAGCGACTATAGAGTTACACCAAGGCCCATTGCCCTATTCCCATATAACCAGCCCTAGAGCTAGCCCATCGCGTATTGCGCTTTATTTTCAAGCAGCCATAGATCCGTTCAAGTGTATATCATGCTTCAGGGTTGGCTTAACCACATCGCCTAGCATTCAGCATGCTTTTACCACCATCAACTTATAAGTCGAGCCCTTTTTTATTAGACATGATAAATAAACAACATCGGCTTGCGTTCAGTATGCTATTGCCGCCCTCGACTTATAAGTTGAGCCTTTCAAATAGATATATCAGATAACAACATCGGTCTGCGTTCAGCACGCTATTTCCACCCTCAACTTATATGTCGAGATTTATAATCAGGTATATTAGATGAACAATCATCATTTAACACAAGTATGCACAGCGCAATCAACATATTTAATAAAATACTCTAAGCATGATTATTGTCATGTTCGATAATTGGGCCTCAAGCTCTAACCACAATCCAGGTGCAGTTTTCTTACCTCTGGTCCTGAGTGAATAGCATAAGATGACCTTGAGGATGGTCCTTTTTCTCACGACCGTAACGGTTCACCCTAATCACAATAATAACAAGGAATAACTATCAAGAAGGAACTAATAAAGGCTTCTGGACCAAGGTCCTAGCCTCTGGGACCATGAATTCTAATAAACCAGGTAGTAAAACCATTCCCGAGCCTTTAGGTTTGGGTTCCCACAACCCATAACTCATTTTCCTCAATTTTCTCTATTTAAGCCACAACACCCCTGCAAAAGAGCTGCGAAACTCAACTAAGGAGAGGGTGCCCAAAATCACCTGCACTCAGTGGCGCTAAGGCAGTTCGAGGCTCCTTTGCCTCGTCCAAGTTCATGTGGGTTGCAGCGCTCCAAGAACTGAAAAACCAGCGATGCTAGAAATCCCAACTGACCTCAAATCCTTCCTAAAACACAATTTTCACCATAGTATTGGTCCCAACAACTCAGAATCACAATAAACAATCTTAAAAACTGACTGAAACTCAATCCTCCAAGTAATTCTTTCAAAACTTTTTAAAACTAAACCAAAGCTCAAGGAAAACAGAGTAACCTCTCCCCAAACTTGATTCCCAGTTGTTTCCCTAAGCTTAACATCTTCCAAATCCATTAGCAAGCTTGCTTCCAAGCTATAGAATCAAAATTCCCTTCCAAAGTCTCAAAAACTTAGAGAGAAGGAGAAAGAACGTGAGAGAGAGAACTTATGTTCTATTTCTTTGTGTTTCATTCCTGAGTTGATAAACTCAGTTGAGTATATCAGCCTAGTGGTCCACAAGACCAAAATGCCCCTAAGGCAAAACTTCCCCCTCAAAGCTTACTAAGGGCAAAATCGTCGTTTTAACTCTCCCGTCTCAGATTACACTTATAATTCCAAATAATTCCGCTTAACCCGAAATATCACCATTTTTCCTAAAATACAACTCATACTCCAATGAGTCCCGGTAACTCACTGAATTACCAAAATACCCCTTGGCTCACCCCAAGCCAGGTATAAATCTCTCATTGTGACTAAACTCCTATCTTGCTCAAAAGAACTGACCTCTGCCGAATATCTCAAATATATCCACATAATAATGTGGTCTCAATTATATAATATCATTTAATCACATTTGTACCCTTAGATGGTCAAAATTATAAATATGCCCCTTTAAATAAAAGTGGACCTGTTTCACACATTTAACACACTTAAACGTGCTTAATGAGTCACATATTGATATAACCCATGTAATTCACATAATCACATAAATATTCAATTAATTCACATAATATTTCACTAATGTCCTCCTGGCTCCCTAATCAAGGCACTAAGCCTAGTTAGGAAATTTTGGGACGTTACTTAAACGGCCCGTATTGATTATTGAGGAAATTACATTTTATATGAGATTTTTAATAGAGTGTGCAAAAATATGACTTTTTTTCAACAACAAAAAAATTTAATCTATGGCTTTTTTTAAGATTTTTCACTTTTATGGGTTTATTTTCCCATATTTTTTTATAAAAGTTGGTTTATGCCATAGTTTTACTCTTAATCAAGTTTTATTAATTTGGAAGGATATGTTTGTAATTTGGTTATTATTTTTTAGCTTCTTTGTTTTTTTATATTATATTTATATAACTAATTTTATATTAAAATTTTCTTTGGTGGTTTTGCAATTTTTTTTTTGTTTTTTTGTTATGAATTGTGTTTATTATTTTGTATTTATTATTGTAGTGGACAAAATTTGTCTACAAATTATAGCCCAGTCAGCCAGACTAATTCACAAGGCCCAAACCAATGCAAATGGGCTCACACATATTGGATAAACCATCCAACGGGCCAGCTGGTACCCAGACCAGAGTCCGGATGCATTCAGTCAGCCATGGACATTGTAGCAGTCAAAGTATATGTTCTTTTTCCCATAAAGATCGGAGAAGAACCACTAAGAACGGGTCAGACGGGCAGATAGGGAGGATGAGAACGGAACGAATAGAAGGAAAATAAATACGACTCTCAAGGGTTGAGAATGAGACATCAGATAATTACTTGACTCCCTTTTACTTTCTTATTGAAGCAAAGATTACACCATCTCTCCCAGGGATCCAGTCAAGCAAGTCGAATCAATCAATCTGACCAGACTTGACCTAGTCGTTTAGTTCCGTTGTCGCTGTCACTCTGACCATTCGACAACTCATCCATCTATCACTATTTCATTATTTACATCATAATTTTATTATTTTTTATTATCTTTCATTACAACCCGACTAACTTGAGCGTCAGAGTCCCTTTGGCTGACACCCCACCGGTGCTCCCAATTGAACTCTCGTCTCTCTTTTTGTCCTTGACAGGTTGCTGGTGCCCATCTAATCAATTGTAGGAAATCACATCTACAATTATAAACATTTTTCCTTATTTTTATATTGTACGTTTCTTTTTTCAAATCTTGGGAAAGGTAACCAGTTACTTGATTGATCTTTGACAATTATGTAAAAAAAAATCCTAGAGCTAGGTTAAATAGCATGTACCATGAGGAGTAACCAGTTACCCTGAGAGAAGTAACTTTCTGTCATAAGAGGGGTAACCAGTTACCATAAGAGGGGTGACGACTCACTCATATTAAATATGAAAAGAAACATCAAATTTAAATGAAAAAGAGGAGGAACACTTCATTAAAAAAGGAAGAAGTAACTATTATTTTAGTAACACAGGTAACCAGTTACCATAAAGAACTCATAAATACACACACACATCATAACATGAATGTAACCAGTTACCCCCAGAAATATACACACAGAACGAGAAGGTAACTAGTTTCCACAAATCTGAAGACAGAAAAAAAAATTAGATCCACCTCCTTTCCCTTCTCTCCTATCTTCTTCATATAATATTTTTTTAGATTTGAATGTTCCCATCAGGGTAACTACTTATCCATTCACATTTTCATATTTTTATTAGTTTTCTTTCCAAATTTTGGTATTCCTATAAGGGTTACAGTAAAAAGAAAAATGCTAAAAAAATTTATTTGAATTTTTCACATATAGTGGAAAAAACTATAAAAAAAACTACAATAATAAAAGATAATAAATAAAAAATAGTAAAATAATTATGTAATGTTAAAATATGTGTGAAAAAAAGGAAAAAAAATGGAATGAGAAAAGAATAAGAACAAAAAAGGAAGAAAAAAGAAGGAAAGAAAACTAAAAAAACTAGAAAAAAAAGAAATGATGAAGGAAAAAAAGTAGATGAATGAATAAAAATGAAAAGAAGAAGAAGAAAAATAATGGAAAATGGAAAGAAAAAATATGAATGAAAAAAATTGGTAGAAAAAAATGAAAAAAGAAAAAATAGAAAGAAAAAAATGAAAAAAAAAAGGAAAAAAAGGAAAAGAAAGAAAACTGAGAAAATATAAACAAAGAAAACAAAACAATACAAATGAAATAAAAATATAGATAAATGAATAAAAATGAAAAGATGAAGAATAATAATGTAAAAATGGAAAGAAAAAGGAAAAAATACCTGAAAAAATAAAATAAAAAATAAAAAATTGAAAAAAATAAATTAAATCACCCTCAAAATCATAGAAAATATAACTATGATAAAAAAAAATGTGACATTTCCATATTTTAATTAGCTACTAATGGTATTTCTCATACTTTAATTTTGTCTTTAATACATTTTCTCATACAAATTAAGAAAAGTATAATTCATTTATTTTTGCACATTGATGGTATTAAAGTCATATTTTTAAAAAATTCCCTTGATTATTTGTAAAATAAGCCATTCGGGCCAGGCCAAAAGCTTTGGGCCAGGTAATTATGCTCAAAACAAACTCTGGCCAGGCCGAGTATCTTTGGGCTTAACAGCCACTTTCAAATAGGCAAAATTACACCATTCACGATAATTAAAAAAAGTTTGATTTACACGGTAATATAAACTAATTACCAAAATACGGTGAATTTACACCACTTTATATATTTCCTCAACTATCAACTATAAATTTGTTCTTCTACTTTTCTTATCTTAGTATCATACACAAAAATTCTAATTAAATATGGGCTTTTTCACTTTTTTTTCTCTCCATTAATATTACTTTTTATAATTAATTTGTTTACAGTCGTATTTTTATTTAAATTGATATAAATGATCTTTCAATTTTGTTATATATATTCATAAATTTTTGTAATATATTAATAGTAGTAGTAGGATAGATAGTGATAAAAAAATATTATATTTTTGAAAACCATAGCTAATCAAAACTTAATCTAGTCAATGTTTAAACTTTGTTGCAAAAATATATTTTAAAGTTAAAAGATTAGTTTTGTAAATTTTTGTAATAATCATGTTAAATAAATTTATAAATATTTATGTAAATGTTAATTACAAAAATAAACTTCTTGATTGTGAAATTAGTTTTGCAAACCGTTGTTACAAAATGTAAAACTTTTTACAAAATTATTGTAATTCCCTACTCTGTAACTACATTTTTATATAAATATATATTTAATAAAGTGTTTTATAAATAATGAATATATCTTGAATTTATATTTTTAACCTGTATAATATTAATTTGATGGTTCTAATAATGTTTTGATACAATATTGTAACATATGGAAAAGTATAATATTTTTATGTAAATTTTGGTTACGATTTCTTAACCATAAATTATTTTTGTAAATATTAGTTACAAAAATATATTTCCTAGTCATGAAACTAGATTTGTAAACTATTGTTACAAAAATAAAAAAATTAGCTATGAATTTGTTCATAGGTTTTATATACAAAAAAATACAATTCTAAAACTGAATTTTGTAAATATTATTTACAAACATGTAACAGATATTTATAATTTTGTAACAAATATTTACAAGTTTGTGAATGTTATCACAAAAAATTGTATTTTACCACTTTTATTTACGATTTAAAAGTCATTCGGTATTTACATTTTTGTCATATTGTGTTTTTATCCAAAAATTCTGTATTTTTGTAATGCACCATATTTTTCATCTTTTTTTCACTTTTAGTGTATTTTTTTGTAGATTTCCCTTTCAAATATATATTATAATTGATGATTTGTAAAAATATCATACAATATTTAATTCCAATTAAATTATTACAAAAAGACAAAAAAGTGAAATGGGATTCGAATCTTATTGGAGATATTGTCCATTGATAAAATATTGATTTTTCATATTTAGTCAAATACATCTACCCATGTTAATAGATGAGATGTTTACATAAATATGGAAAAATATATATAGTTTCTAAATTTATGGAAAAAAAATAATTATACAAAATATGATAAGTTTTGGAAAAAAAAGTTTAAAATATGGTAAATAAATTACCATAAACTTAATTCTCTTATTTTCTCTTCTCTCCTCACGATCTCTCTCTCTTCTTCTCATTTCTTTCTTTCTCCTTTCCCATTTCTTCCTCATTTCTTATTTTCTTTCTCACGATCTCTCCTCAGATTTCTTCCGGCGATGCTACCTCCGCCGCTACCTCCGACGACGACGACGAACTGGTTTTTCTTCTTCTTCTTCTTCTTTCTTTCTTTCTTTCTTTCTTCTTTTTCTTCTTCTTCTTTCTTTCTTCTTATTCTTCTTCTTCTTCTTCGGTCTTTCTTATTCTTCTTTTTCTTTCTTCAAATCTAATTTTATTCTTTTTCTTCTTTTTCACATTTGATTTTGAACTTCATATTTGATTTTTCTGGGTTTTTTTTTCTAAATCTGTTTAAGTAACTAGTTACTTGACTTAATATTTGATTTTTCTGGGTTTTTTTTAAAAATCTGTTTAAGTAACCAGGTACTTGACTTTATATTTGATTTGATTTAAGAAATGTACTTAATAAAAGTTTACTGCTATTATTTAATGTAGACTAGAGTAGTATAAGAACCTAGGCAGTTGAATATTTTAGGGTACTTTTAACATATGAAAGCTTAGGTTAGCTGATTAGTTTTTTTGGTTGAAAAGGGCAAAAGTTGTCAAAAGGTTCTTCCCTGTGATGTTTAGATCAATTGGATATAGGTTTAGCAGCCAAACGTTCATCAAATAAGGTTCTAACATAAATATTTATGTGTTTATTAATTATTTAAAGAAATAGAACTAGAACGTTTGCTCAAAAAATGTATCGATAAGTTTACAAAATTTATTCAGAATGCAGGTACAAGAAATAAAAAAACAAGCAAACAAACTTTTGATTTTTCTGGGTTTTTTTTTTTCCAAATCTGTATAAGTAATCAGGTACCATGACGCTTGATTCATTTTATTCATATCTGATTTTTTTTAGACCTATAAGTAACCAGTTACGATAACGATTAATTTAGATTCTTTTGTTTAGATTTGATTTTGTTTTTACACTTGACTAAATAAGCAGGTACCATAGCAATTAGTTTTTTTTTAGATTTGATTTTTTTTTACTAAGTAACTAGGTACCAGTTACGATTATGATTAGTTTAGATTTTCTGTTTGAATCTTATTTTTTTCTAAGTCTGGCTAAGTAATCATTTACCAATGCAACTGTCTTTGTTTTTTTTTTTCATTTTTTTTCAGACCTAGTTGTAACCAGTTACTTTCAAGATCAATTTAGTTTATTTTTTTCATATCATTTTTTTTCTTCCAAATCTCACTGAGTAACCAGTTACAATTCAGTTGATATTTTGATAATGGTACATTACTTAAAAAAAAATTATTTTTATAGTTGTAACCAGTTACTACAACACCTCTTAAATAATAAAACTGATTCTTATAGTTGTAACCGGTTACCACACATCATTAAAAAAATAAATAGTGGCATACGATTATTATCACAAAAAAAAATCAAAATTGTTTTGATAGGGGTAACCAGTTACTGTGGATAAAATGTTGATTAAAGAAGATAAAAAATGGAAAAAAAGAAGAAGAAATGAGAATAAAAAGTGATGAATGTCTCAGTTTTTTCTTTCAAATAATAATGTAAAAAAATATTTTATAAAAAATAAATAATAAAAATTAACATAAATATATTCAAATTATTAAAATAATCTCAAAATATAAATGATACTTGCTTGATGATGATTGATTTCTTCTCTTCTTTGGAGGAGCAGTGGTGGAAACAATTGAGCAAGTGAGAGTAGCAGTGGATGAATTAAGCTGCTATAATATGCAATGCAAACACTTTCTAATATATCTTCAGGAAAATAAGATGAAGATGATGAAGAAGAAGAAGAAGAAGAAGAAAAAGAAGACGAAGAAGATAAGATCAATCCAAATTATATGAAGACACATTCATATGAATTTGAAAACCCAGCAGCAACTTTCAAACAACTAAGAAAAAAAAAATCAAAACATATGAAGAGAAAAGAGAAATGGATATATAGATAGATAAATATAGAGAGACAATAAGAATCCGGAAAATCAACAAAAGAGAAAAGAACAAAAGAAATAATACTACCAATAATAATATAAGAATAATCAATACAATCGTTTTCTTTTGAATATGTCTTTGTTGACGCCGTTTTTCGTCAAACAGTGAAAGAAGAGCACATAAACAATAACTGACAATGGTCAATTGAAATAAGACAATACAAACACACGATTTTTACGTGGTTCAGCACTTAAATCTGCCTAGTCCACGAGTCTCTGTTATTAATACTCAAGATTATCTCTGAGAATTCTTCAGCATGAATTCTTCAGAGTTTTCTCCCAAGGATCAAAATTTCGGTCCATTACAATGGTGCTTAACCTGTCTATTTATAGAGAAGGCTGCAGAATACTATCCCACATATTTTGGGTAGTTACCCTTTTTGTGAATAAAATAAATGGCTTTAAATGCCTATAATCAGATATAAAAGGAAACGTCCCCTGAAGACCAAGGGACGTATAACTGACCAAATAATATCCCACGATTCTAGGGGATTTATAATAATAAATGAGGATTACATTTCGTATAGACATCACTTATATATATTCAAGGTGGTTATCAGGTATCTCCAAGGCTTTAGCTTTCCAGGTTTCTCGTCATCTTTCGAACTAGAGACACCTCCCGAGGTCACGTGGCTCTCGAGATTATATGTGCGTCGAGCTCGGGACCCCCGATCCGAAGTCATCCTTGAGGATGGATGCGTCTCCGGAGCTACCATTCGAGATCATGATCACTCCGAGGTCACCATATTCGAGGTCGTCTATGTCCTGCAGGCTCGATATTTAATCTTGGAGCATATTTCCAACCTTATGAGTCCACTTGTTTGCGAATCCAACTTTTGAGGTCATATTTAACATAGCTCGAAATATGGGTGTAACATCTTGCCCCCTCAAAAGTATTTGTTCGAATCCTAAGAGAAGGAAACTTTTGAACTACTTTCTTTGAGAACTGTACCGTCACACTTTTGAAAATGGACACGTGCCAGCTGGGTATTGCTCATTTTTGGTACTTGAGTACCTTGAAAACATGCCCACGATCATCCGTCTGCCACCTTTTCGGCGCCATCTTGTCATTGATTCCCATCCGTCCGATCTAGCAAGGATTTCATTCAACGCCCCAGATTAATCCCCCTTTTTCCATCTATATATACGAGACCCCACTCTTCATCTTCATTTTTACCTTCGTTCACCAAAAGCAAGAAAAGAAGAAAAACAAAACCAGAGACCTCTTTATAAAGTTTCTATTATGTGCATGTTTTCTCGACCAAAGAAACAAAGAAACCCTGGTCTGTTCGAGTCCGTGAGTTCTTATTTGCAACCTCTTCTTCAATCGACAATCTCTCTGCAATCGCCATTATTGTGTAAGTATGCAATCTTTGTTTTCCATTTTGTCAGTTTTTATTCATGTTGTTCTTGCTGTGTATGTGTATATACTAGTTTACATCCTTAGAATAATATGATAGGAGGTTTTGATCCGATAGGCTCTTATGCTTTTTAGACTTCCATACTATATTTACATCACTGGCTTATACCCAGTTTTCATGTTTGAGTGAGGCTCCAATTTTCTGAGTTTTGAAATTTTTAGGCGACGTTTCTTGTACACTAAGTTTTCGGGTAAAAAACCTTGCCTTTGATAAATGCACGAAACCCAAGAATGCCTTTTCTGATTAACCGCCACTCTTTTTTCCCTTGATCTTCGGGATTTTCAAAAAATTATCCACGCTCCTTTATTTTTCGTGGAACGCACGCCCTGACTCTTCAAAAAGGGTCTTAATATTTAGCTTGTTTTGCTCCTAAACCCCCGAGCTCGTAACTTCGAGCTCGCAACCCTTGCATGCATGGCCCTCACCATTTTTTCTTTCTCGCTAGATGTCACAGAATCTGGAAAGACGGTGGGGGTCGTTGCTGGCAATCCCTTACGAGCCAAAATCTCCGAGCCCAGAATCGCTGTTCGCCCGGAATCAACGTCGGATAAGAGAATACGAGCTTGCGCGCGAGCAAGAGGACATTCGAGCTCACTACCGCCGCCAGATAGATGAGGTCATAGAGGGGAAGATGAGAGTTCTTCGGGAGGCCCTCTATCCGGAATCCAATTCAGGACCTAGGCCGATTCCTCTCGATCCTGCATTAAAGGTTACTGTCGCATACCATCCAGGAGAGCTCAAATTTTCACTAATGGGGGAACCTTCTTCCTCGCAGCCGAGGAGAGAAATGTTTGAGGCCGAGCACTACTGGAGCTCAGTTACCACAACTAGTCAGATAACTGATATCCTGGCTTTCCACGGCCTTAGCCTGTCAGGCTCCTTGAAGTGTCGACCTCCGGTCGACCATGAACGAAGCTGCTTCGCCCCTGGGGGCCGCGACGCCAGTGTGAAATACGCGGCCTGGAGCCAGGAACACATGAGGGCAGGAGCTCTGTTGCCCTTGAAGTCTTTTTTCAAGGACTTCACGAATTTCGTTGGGTTGGCCCCGTTCCAACTCAACACCAACTCTTACAGGGTACTGTCTGCCCTGAGGTCCTTATACCACGAGATGGGGTGGAAAGGACCTTCGCCTCAAGAGATCTTGTATCTCTTTTGTCTGAAAAGTAACCCCTCCCGAGCTCGGGGAGGGGATGGCTTTTATTACCTCTCGAGCTATCCCAAGGAGAAGAAGGTCTTTGAAGATCTTCCCAATCATCCGCCCGATTTCAAAAGGGCCTTCTTCTGGACAGACGGTCTGTCCCCGTCTCGACACTATTCGTTTAGGCAGATTCGTAAGTATTCTTGTTATCTTTATTTCTGTGCTCGTGACTTTAGCTCTTAGATCCGTACTAGTAGAAATATGTTGTCTTTCAGCCAATTTTCAGCGTCCCACTCCTGACGATACAATGAAGGAGCATAGAGAGACCCTGCTCCAACTCCCACATGGTAGGAGGTCCCTCTTATACCTTTAACACGAGGATAAGCTCCGAAAGTGCGGACTTTTGGGGGAGGGCCAGTCCACCTTTGATTGGTCCAATAAAAAATATGAACACTGGGAGCAGGTGCCACTGCCCACAGGCGCCCTTCCTCCGAGGAGAGAAACGAGGCCGCCACTTCCAGTTCGCCCGAGGAGTCCGCTGTCTGGGAATGAGGCTAATGATGAAGCCTCGAGCTCGGATTCAGATGAAGGTAAAGTCCTTCCTACCTCGAGAATGTGGTCCCCCACCTTACTAAAACACAGGCCCAATAGGTTAGTCTCATGCCCACAGGATAGATACCACTTCTACATATGGAGTTGGGTAGATGACTGTGTCCATAGGTTTGATAGTGGGCTCGGGAAATACGACACCATGTATACCACGGACGAGGTGTGGAACGGGATAGCTGTTCAGTATGGGACCAACGATTATAGGGACCTTTCGAGGTTATCACCCACATATAGGGAAGGCACTTCCCCCCGCCTCCTCTGAAGACGGGGGAATTTCATGGTCCCCAAGCTCGAGCTCGGGGGAGAGTTCCAGTTAGGTTTCTTCTATCATCACTTTATACGTCTGTGATACTAAAACAACTTGTATGCTTCTCTTTTATTAACTCACTCTGTGTTGTGACTTGTGCAGGCAAGATGGACTCCGACCTCGACAACATCATCGATGGTGCTGGCGCCAAGAGGAGCAAGCGTCCCAGAGCGGGGTCGTTTAAGACTGACCAGCCGGGCAAAGGCCCTAAGAGGTCCAAGAAAACACCTCCCCTTGCTCCGCCGATTTCGAGCTCCATCGCTGCGGCGACTTCCCAGGCCGGCGCTTCCACAACGGCACCGTCGTCGTAGGTCGTCGCCTCTGCTGTGGCGCCGACTTCGCCGGTTGGTCCCTCCATTGTGGCTGAGTCCCAACCTCCTGTGGTAGGTCAGTCATCCTTAGGTCCGCCTTCTAGAAGGCCTTCTGCTTCTCGAGCTCAGAAGCTATTAATTTCCACCCACATGGATGCATATGTGGTCGATAATGCCGCTGGGTCCCATGGATCTACGCTGGTCTCGGATGTTATGTCCCGGATCGGCCAGAGCTATGGCAGTCTCGAAGCTCCCCAATGGCAGTGCTTAAATGACACCCAAGACTGCACTGTTCTCTACGAGAAGAGTATCGAGCATATTGCCGCGGTGAGTATCCTTCTATAGTCCTTCCTTTTTTGCTTATAATCACACTGACCTGGAGCTAATGGTGGTTTCTTCCTTTTTCAGGCTCTTGCCTTCACTGCCCAGCTCAACTATAAGCTGAACAATGAGATCCACTCGAGCAAGTCTCATGCTCAGGAGGCGAAGGATCTCCAGCTCAAAGCATGCGATGATCTGAAGGCAGCGAATGCGAAGCTTGAGGCAGTAGCCAAGGAACATGAGGACATGGCCACCGAGCTCGGGAAGCTGAAGACTAAGCTCGAGGAGCATAAGAAGGAGATCACCCAGCTCCAGGAGACCAACAAGAAGCTTGAAGAGGAAAAGACTAGCACCTTCGACATCATGGAGGATGAAAAAGCTCGCCTCCTTGCTGAATACAAAGAGAAGAAGGATCAAGCGGTTGACTCTGCTATGTACCGAATGTGGGCCTACAATGAAGATCTGGACATCAGCTTCTTAGTTCCTCACGAGGCGCCGCTTCTTGAAAGGTGGAATGCTCGGCTCGAGAAGGAAGAGGCTGAGCAGCTCGAAAAGGAGAAGGCTGGTCAGCTCGAGAAGGAAAAGGCTGCTCGAGACGCCGTTTCGGAGGGAGCCCAGGAGGATAGCCATGCTATTCGTCCTGAGGAATCCGGTGCTGCAGATGCTGAGAAGGCCAAGGAGACTCCTCTTCCTTGACTCTGATATTGGGGAAACCATTTATTGGGGCTGCGTCCCCTTATTTCTGTAATTATTTTAATTTATGCCCTCGGGGCTGATACAATTTCTTTAAATATTTTTTATATATGCTTTATATTTCTTGGCTCGAAATTTTTTGCACACATTTTTTTTTATGAGCGAATCATTTATGTTTATTTATTCATACAAACATATTATGGATTTAAGTTCGAAGCTCAATGCATTCATGCACAGTTTGTTCAAATTATCCGCTTCCGACCTCGTTATTCTTCAAAGTCGGATATTACTTCAACCATGAACCCAAAAGTACTTATATGGTATGTAATGTGGATGATTTGGTTATATCTTTTTTGCTTAGTCACTTTTTCTCATCCTCGGTTTTTGCTCCAAGGTTAAGAGTTCGAAACTATTTTCTTTAAGATATTCCAACCTCGATCTCGACTTATCTCGAAGTAGGTTTAGGTTCCTACTTATCATCGATTAGTTTTTTGGCTGGCTTGTTCCAAACCTGTTAAGTTTGCACATCTGGTTAACTCCAAACGTTTTCTGTTTTTGATAATTCGGTTATGTTCGAACTATCTAGGCTCGCGTATCTGGTTTTATCCAAATACTTTATGTTTTTGATAATTCGGTTATGTCCGAACTATCTAGGCTCGCGTATTTGGTTACATCCAAATACTTTATATGTTTTTCATAATTCGGTTATGTCCGAACTATCTAGGCTCGCGTATTTGGTTACATCCAAATACTTTATATTTTTGATAATTCGGTTATGTTCGAACTATCTAGGCTCGCGTATTTGGTTACATCCAAATACTTTATATTTTTTATGATTCGGTTATGTCCGAACTATCTAAGTTCGCGTATTTGGTTATATCCAAATACTTTATATGTTTTTGTATATGTTATTTTATTTTTTAAGCTGATGGTATATGTACCAATGATGCCCCCTTAATATCCTATGAGTGTGACCATAGGTTATTAAATTAAGAGAGATTGCAAAAATAAAAAGAAATAACATATTTGGACGAAATGGATCTTTTATTTGATGAAATTCATAAACAGACGAGCTAATACAAATAGAAATTCATAGTTACAGGCAACACTTTTCCTACACTACTAATAGTAAGGTCTAAGGTGTTCGCCATTCCATGCTCGCGGTACCATGCTCCCATCTAATCTTGCAAGTTTGTATACACCAGGTCGGATGATCGACTCTATCTGGTATGGTCCTTCCCAATTCGGCCCGAGCACTCCAGCTGCCGGATCTCGAGTTGCCAAGAATACGCGTCTCAACACCAGATCTCCCATTCCGAACTTTCGATCTCGAACCCTCTTGTTGAAATATCTAATAGCTCGTTGCTGGTAGGCAGCATTTCTTAGCTGAGCCTCTTCTCTTTTTTCTTCAATCAAGTCTAAGGTTTCCTCGAGCTGAGTATGGTTTGCACTTTGGTCGTAAATCTGAGTTCGGATCGTTGGGATTTTGACTTCTATGGGCAACATTGCCTCACAGCCGTATGCTAGAGAGAACGGGGTATGTCCTGTCGAGGTTCGAGCCGTTGTCCTGTATCCCCAAAGGACTTGGGGCAATTCTTTGGGCCACCGTCCCTTTGCTTCCTCCAACTTTTTCTTTAGAGAACTTTTGAGAGTTTTGTTCACAGCTTCGACCTGGCCATTCGCTTGAGGGTGAGCCACTGATGAAAAACTCTTTATTATACTGTTCTTTTCACAAAAATTGGTGAATAGGTCGCAATCGAACTGGGTTCCGTTGTCGGATACGATCTTCCTCGGCACTCCGTATCGGCACACGATGCTGTTTACAATGAAATCAAGGATTTTCTTTGAGGTTATAGTTGCCAACGGTTCAGCCTCCGTTCATTTTGTGAAGTAATCCACGGCGACTACAGCATATTTCACTCCGCCTTTGCCAGTCGGGAGAGAGCCTATGAGGTCGATGCCCCATACCGCGAAAGGCCATGGGGATGTCAACATGGTCAGCTCGGATGGTGGGTTTCGAGGTATCGTGGCGAATCTCTGGCATTTGTCGCATTTCTTCACATACTCGAAAGAATCCGCTTTAATGGTTGGCCAGAAATATCCCTGGCGTATGATCTTCTTGGACAGGCTGTGCCCCCCAGTGTGATCTCCGCAGAACCCTTCATGAATTTCTTCAATGACTTTTTTAGCTTCGGGAGGGGTTACGCACCTGAGTAACGGCATGGAATATCCCCTTCGGTACAGCCTTCCATCCAAGATTTTGTAACGGGGAAGTTGATACATCAACTTTCGAGCTTGGTTCCGATCTTTTGGAAGAACTCCATTTTCGAGATAATCAACTATCAGGGTCATCCAGGTCGACTCTGTTTCAATCATACACACATCTTCCTCTTCTGGCTCGTTAATGCTAGGCACTGATAGGTGTTCTATGGGTACGACATTCAGCTCTTCATTTTCGGCGGATGTTGCGAGTCGAGCTAAGGCATTTGCGTTTGAATTCTGCTCGTGGGGAACCTGTTCGATTGTATAGAATTCGAAACACTCTAACGCTGATTTTGCCTTCTCCAAATAAGCTGCCATTCTCGTGCCGCGAGCCTGGTATTCACCCAAGATTTGATTAACCACTAGCTGGGAGTCACTGTAGCAATGTATAGCTTTAGCTTTGAGCTCCTTAGCTATACGAAGTCCCGCGAGTAAAGCCTCGTATTCGGCTTCATTATTCGATGCTTTAAAGCCAAATCTTAGGGCAGAATGAAATCTGCTTCCTGCGGGGGTAACCAAAATGATCCCTGCCCCGGCTCCATTTTCATTTGACGAGCCGTCAACGTAAAGTTTCCACAGCTTGTGGGCCGTGGTTATTACCTCGTCGTCGGCTATACCCGTACATTCCACTATAAAGTCCACCAATGCCTGTGCCTTAATGGTCGTTCTTGGGTGGTAGGTGATCTCGAACTGTCCGAGCTCAACAGCCCATTTAAGAAGTCGACCTGAAGCCTCTGGTTTAGATAGGACTTGTTTAAGTGGTTGATCAGTCAGCACATGGATGGGATGTGCCTGAAAGTAGGGGCGGAGCTTACGGGATGAATGAATCAGGCTGAGCGCGAGTTTCTCCATCAGTGGATATCTTGACTCTGCCCCCAGTAATCTTTTACTGATGTAGTAAACGGGTCTTTGCACCCTCTCTTCTTCTCGGACGAGCACTGCACTTATCGCGTGTTCGGTAGTTGAAAGGTATAGGTACAGTATTTCCCCCGTTTCAGGTTTTGACAGGATGGGTGGTTCCGCAAGGTGCTTTTTGAGTTCCTGAAAGGCCAGCTCGCATTCCTCTGTCCATTTGAACTTCTTACCTCATCTCAGCAAGTTGAAAAATGGAAGACCACGATCTGTAGACTTCGAGATGAATCTGCTTAGGGCCGCCATCCTGCCAGTCAGACTTTGGACATCCTTGTGCCTTCGAGGTGAGGGCATGTCAATCAGGGCCTTGATCTTGTCGGGGTTAGCCTCGATTCCACGGGAGTTCACAATAAAGCCCAGAAATTTTCCTGAAGATACCCCGAAAGTGCACTTCTCAGGATTTAGCTTCATATTATACTTCCTGAGCACGCCGAAGCACTCTTCAAGGTCATCAACATGGTTCTTGTTGAGTTGAGACTTTACAAGCATGTCATCAACATAAACCTCCATGTTGTTCCCTATTTTCTTTGAAAACATCATGTTTACGAGCCGCTGGTATGTGGCTACAGCATTCTTGAGCCCGAATGGCATGACATTATAGCAATATAGCCCTTTATCCGTGATGAAGCTCGTGTGTTCTTGGTCGGGGGCATGCATGGGAATTTGGTTATATCCAGAATAGGCATCCATGAACGACATCAGGCCATGCCCCGCCGTGGCATCTACGAGCTGGTTAATCCTTGGTAACAGAAAACAGTCTTTTGGGCAAGCTTTGTTGAGATCTGAGTAGTCAATACAGGTTCGCCACGTCCCATTGGGCTTCGGGACCAAAACTGGATTGGCTACCCAGTCAGGGTAAAAGGCATCCCTAATGAAATGGTTTGCCTTTAACCTGTCAACCTCCTCCTTCAGTGCTTTCTTTCTGTTTTCGTCCAGCTGTCTTTGCTTTTGTTGCTTTGGGGGAAAGCTTTTGTCTATGTTTAGAGCGTGGCTTGCTACATTCGGGCTTATTCCTACCATGTCTAAGTGCGACCACGCGAAGACATCCTGGTTTTTCTTCAGAAAGCAAATTAATTGCTATTTTGCCTCATCTTGGAGGTGTTTTCCGACCTTCACTTTCTTCGAGGTATCAGTTTCTTCGAGCTCCTCCAAAGGTTCGAGGTCAGCTTTCTCCTCAATCCTCGGATCAATCTCCTCGTCAATTTCTAAAACTGTTCCGTCTTTGTTTTGTGTGATAACGAGTGCTTGAGCGTTTGTTTGCTTCTTTCCCCTCAAGGAGATGCTATAGCATTCTCTCCCTACCAACTGGTCTCCTTTTAATGTCCCGACTCCGCTGGGGGTCGGGAACTTAAGGGCTAGATGCCGTACTGATGAAACTGCCCCCAACCCGACCAGGGCGGGTCTCCCGAGCAGCACATTGTAGGCGGATGGTAAGTCTACTACCACGAACTCCATTATCTTGGTCACTGAGACTGGATAGTCTCCCAAGGTCACGGGGAGCTTAATGGATCCCATACAGGCAGTTCCTTCTCCTGAAAAGCCGTACAAAGTAGTTGCACACGCTTTCAGGTCGCGAAGGGAGAGTCCCATCTTCTCTAGGGTTGCTTTGTAAAGGATGTTGACTGAGCTCCCATTATCTATGAGAACTCGGTGAACCCTTTTATTGGCCAACTGAAGAGTAATGACCAGCGGATCATGATGAGGGAACTGAACATGAGAGGCGTCTTCCTCGGTGAATGTTATTGGCTGTGTTTCAATCCTCTAGCTTTTTGGTGCCCTAGGTTCGGGTTCATAAGGAGACCCGTCCCCTGTCTTCAACTCGTTAACATACCTCTTTTGGGCATTCCTGCCCCCTCCTGCGAGGTGAGGCCCTCCCGAGATGGTCATTACATCCTCTCCATCAATCGGCGGGGGCCTGTCCTCTTCCCGAGCTCGGGAGTTATTGTTTTGTGTGGTCGGAGGCGCGACTACTCTCTGGCTCGCAGCCGCCTGACCAGTACTCTGGTTTTTGACATAATGCCGGAAGTAACCTCTCGAGATCAACCCTTCGATCTCGTCCTTCAGTTGTCGACATTCATCGGTTGTATGTCCGGTGTCTCTGTGGAACCGAAAATATTTACTGGAATCCCTCTTGGATTTTTGATTTCTCATCTGGTCAGGGCGCCTAAAGGGGACCTGGTTCTCATTAGCCAGGTATATGTTCTCTCAAGACTCATTGAGCTCGGTGTATACTCTATACACGGAGAAATACCTTTCCCCTTTCTTTTTCTTTCCTCCCTCAGCTTTGGGGTTACTTCCTTCGCTCTTTTTCCTCTTGGAGGGGTTCTCCGTGGCAGGCTTTGGAGCTGCTGGGTCCGCCGAGGTTGAGGCAGAGTTGATATTTATCGTTGTAGTTTCGGACTGGGAGGTCGCTTTGAGCGTCGACCTCGCTTCCTCTACATTGACAAACCTCTGCGCTCGCCTGTTAAACTCGGTTATTGACCTTACCGGTTTTCCTTGCATGTCGTCCCAAAGGGCACTTCCCGGTAATACACCAGCTCGGATAGCCATTAGGTGCCCACTGTCATCCACGTCCCGAGCTCGGGCTACTTCCAGATTAAATCTTGTTAGGTAACTTTTCAATGTTTCGCCCGGTTGCTGCTGGACGTTAGTTAAGGTGGATGCTTTTGGTCTGACCCCCACCATTGCTCTGAACTGCTTCTTAAAGTCTTTAGACAATTGCTCCCATGAGGTCATTGAATGTCTCTTATATTTTTCAAACCAACTTTTGGCAGCTCCTGCCAATGATGTTGGAAATAACATACACCTGAGCTCGTAACCCACGTTACTGGTTCTCATGATTGTGTTGAATGTGCTCAGGTGACTGCTCGGGTCGGTTTTTCCTTCGAACGTTGGGACGTGAGGAATCCGAAACCCTTGAGGAAATTGAGTGTCAGAAATATGGGGAGCAAACGGCTCGAGCTCCTCATTAGAGTCCTCATATCGACTATTTCCTCGTTCATTCTTTAAAAGCCTAAAGGCTCTTTCGAGCTGATCGATTCTTTCTTGGACTGGGTCAGTAGGAGGTGCTGTCTGGAATTGACTGTCATTGATAGTGATTCTAGGCTCGCGTCTCCGCAAGGGATCTCTACGTTTATTCAAGCGATCCCTCAGGTTTGGATTCGTTTGATCTCCATTCCCCCGACTCTGATTCAGATGATTTCGCAGGTCGGGACGATTCTTGCGACTTCCAGTATTCTTACGACCTCGGTCGTGTTTACTGACGGACCTGGTCTCTCCGGACTCATCACTGGTGAAACTCATTGCTCGGTTATTTCGCGATGGATTCTTTCCACATCGCCTCGTCTCTGCAGTGTGAGACCGAGACGTCTGACTTCTCTCAGATGGAGCGCCTCTCCGCTCCTAGAAAGTCTCCCTGATTCCTTGTCTTTCCCCTGCACGCCCTTGATCCTGATCTCGAACAGGTTGAGCGTTTCTGTGTGGGGGCGAAGGATATCTTATGGGTGACGGAGGGAACCGTATAGGCGACGATGGCTGCCACCCTTGTCGCGGCCTAGAGGGTCCAGAATTTTCCCGAGATGGGTCAGTCGCATTCAGTGCGCTCCCAGGTACCTGAGTCCGAGCCTCTGCAGGGGTTCGGTTATTCTCAGCTCCTGCAGGCACTTCCACAGGCGGGTTAGCCGGGGTCCGAGCTTGAGTACTCCTCTGGGGCCTAGGTGGAGCGGATGGCTCTGCTGGTGCCAGAGGTTGAGTCGGCCTCCTTGTGGCAGCATCCTTTCGTGGACGCCCGCGGGGCCTCCGAGGAGGAACATGTACGTCCCTTGGAGGAGGGACTTGGTTTTCGTGCGGAGGCGGGGGCTGAGCCACCTGCACCTCTGCAGCTATCCTTGTCAACTCCTCATTCTGTTTGTTGGCTTCTGCCAACAGCTGCTTCAGTTGTCGGTTTTCAAGTTCCACAATAGGAACGTACCACTCAGGATTGTAGTACATTTCCTCATCTCTTGGTGGAGGAGGTGGTCCCCGGGAATCAGAGGACCCACTTCTCTCTTCAACATCCGGGTTCTCCATTGGTTGTTTTCCAGGACGTCTTGGGTAATTTTCCTCAGGTGTGTTCTGATTGTTTGTGGCCATGACTTTTTCAGGGATGGATGCTTAAGGCTCTCAACGAAAGCACCAAACTGTTGACGCCGTTTTTCGTCAAACAGTGAAAGAAGAGCACATAAACAATAACTGACAATGGCTAATTGAAATAAGACAATACAAACACACGATTTTTACGTGGTTCAGCAGTTAAATCTGCCTAGTCCACGAGTCTCTGTTATTAATACTCAAGATTATCTCTGAGAATTCTTCAGCATGAATTCTTCAGAGTTTTCTCCCAAGGATCAGAATTTCGGTCCATTACAATGGTGCTTAACCTCTCTATTTATAGAGAAGGCTGCAGAATACTATCCCACATATTTTAGGTAGTTACCCTTTTTGTGAATAAAATAAATGGCTTTAAATGCCTATAATCAGATATAAATGGAAACGTCCCCTGAAGACCAGGGGACGTATAACTGACCAAATAATATCCCACGATTCTAGGGGATTTACAATAATAAATGAGGATTACATTTCGTATAGACATCACTTATATATATTCAAGGTGGTTATCAGGTATCTCCAAGGCTTTAGCTTTCCAGGTTTCTCGTCATCTTTCAAACTAGAGACACCTCCCGAGGTCACGTGGCTCTCGAGATTATATGTGCGTCGAGCTCGGGACCCCCGATCCGAAGTCATCCCTAAGGATGGATGCGTCTCCGGAGCTACCTTTCGAGATCATGATCACTCCGAGGTCACCATATTCGAGGTCGTCTATGTCCTCCAGGCTCGATATTTAATCCTAGAGCATATTTCCAACCTTATGAGTCCACTTGTTTGCGAATCCAACTTTTGAGGTCATATTTAACATAGCTCGAAATCTGGGTGTAACAGTCTTAGTTTTATCTTTCAAAGAATTATATAAAAAAATATTTTATCAAATATAAATGATAAAAATTAACAGAAATAGATTAAAATTATTAAAATAATTTCAAAATATATCAAAAAAGGTACTAAAAGAGAATAAAAGATAAAATATGGTATACAAATATATGAGAAAAAAATCCCATAAAAATGTAAACAAAAAAAATATGCCATAAAAAACTTTTAAAAAAAAACTGCCATATTTTTCAAAGTTTATAAAAAAATCTCATATTCAACAAACACAAAACAAATACAAGGCCAGCATTACCTCAAATAACAATATTGACAAATATACATGGAGTACTATTTTTGTCTATGTAAAAAAAATATCCTTTCAACGATTTTTTCAATTTTTAGTATGTATAATATATTTCTTCTTTTTAATGGAAAATATAACTTCATTAACCGACCAAACTCTGAGGGAGCACTACTCTCTCTCAAACTACAATCTAAGCTAAACCAGGAAGCTCTAGCTAAGTGATGAGCTGCCATGTTTGCATATCGTTTGACAACAAAGAACTCCCAAACAAACTTGATAAAAGACTTACAATCTTTAATAATTATGCCAAAATAGGAGACCCTCTAGACAAAACTACGCACTGCTTGAACAACAACCAAGTAGTTCGTCTCAACAACACATTGAATCCATGCTCTTCTCTTAATCCAACTTAAAACTCACTACTACAAAATTAGGCTTTCACGACACCCAACCATGACAGTCAACAGAGTTGACTATCGTAATTGCTTAGCGGGACTCTACGTCGACAGTTAAAAACTGTAGGCATAGAGACCAACGCTGACAGCTAATAACTGTCACCATTGCTTTTGACTATCGCTATTGACCCCAATGCCGCTAGTTAATTCGAGACCAGTGCCAACAGTTAAAAGGTGTCGTTATTGACCCCAAAGCGGACAATTAATTCGAGACCAATGTTGATAGTTAAAAAGTGTTGATCTTGACCCCAACACCGACAGTTCATGGTTCACTTGAAGCGCTTCTTTCACATCAAGAGCTACAGCCACTTCAAGACTAACACTTCAATTCCTGCAAAAAGTTTTGGCCTCAATCAAACGCCCTTCATGGTTGCACGCTACAAATGAGAAACCATACTTCCCACTCTCAGCGAAGATGGCTGCATCAACATTAATCTTGATCGTATTTTCCTTAGGTTTTGTCCATTGCTCACACCCATCTCTAGGCATTAACAAGCCCAACGTCAGCTCTGCATCCTTAACTTTGAGCATTTGTCCATTGATTAAGTAATATCCTTGCTGATAGAACCACTCCTTGTGTCATGACTCCTTTTTGTTGCCAAACTACCTCATTGTGTGCCTTCCAAATTGCCCAACTAACCATAGCTAACATGCATAGTTGGGCATTCTCCAGGCTTGTAAAAAACTCCTGAATCCACTCCACAAACTGAACACTATCATTCAACCCAACACCTACCTCCACAATATTCCAACATTCTCTAGCAAAAGATCACGTTACTAGGTTGTGTACGATAGTGTCCATTTCCAAATTACACATTGGATAGTATAAGTCTATATCTACATGTTTCCGCCTAAGTTGCTCTTTTGTAGGAAGGCAATGTGTAATAGCCCTCCATAAACCTTCAAAGGTATCTTCAATTGCTACAATTTCCTCCAAAACCCAGAGTTGTCATTTATCATTCCAGTCCTTATTTCCTCTTCTAATAGATGATAAGCACTTTTCATAGAGTACAACCCAGTTCTCTCCATCCTTCAATACCAAGAATCATTAGTATCATTTATGCTAAGAGGGATGCTTAGAATGAGATTAACATCCCTATCATCAAACAAATTAAACACCAAATCCTCATCCCAGTCACACAACCCAACTTTCATCAAAATGGACACTTGCTTGTCTAAAAGAGATGGATGTGTATACCCAACAAAAAGATTTGTATCATCTAGAAGCCAAGGGTCCTGAACCACACTTACTTTTGAGCTCGACCCAATCCTCCATATAGCACCTCCACAGACTACAATTTGAATTTCCCAAATACTACGCCAAATAAAACTAGGATTAGTTCCCAAACTAGCAGTCAGATAAGTTCCATTGGGATAGTAATGAGCTTTAAAAATGCGACCCACTAGAGAAGAATCCATGTCCAATAGATTCCATCCTTGTTTTCCAAGTAATGCAAGATTAAAATCCCTTAGGTTCTTGAACCCCATCCCATCCCATCCCTTGACTTATGTTTGCTCAGACGTCCCAAGTGCATCCAATTGTTTCATTTCCTTTGAGATGATGAAGACTTCCACCAGAACTTACACATCATCCTCTCAGTATCCTTACAGATCTCAATAGGTAGCAAAAAGACGCTCATCGCATAATTTGGCAATGCTTGAGCCACTGTCTTGATCAAAATCTCCTTGCCTGCCCGAGATAATAGCTTCCCATCCTACCCTTGCATCCTTTTCCTGATTTGCTCCTTCAAGAAACCAAATATCATCGACTTATTTCTTCCCATTATGTTAGGCAAGCCTAAATAAGAACTCCTTTCCCCAGCTTCTTGGATTCCCATCACTGAACATACTTAAGATTTCACATGAAGGCACACGTTAGAGCTGAAGAAAACTGATGATTTGGCAAAATTCACCTCTTGCCCAAATGCTCTCTCAAAACTTTGCAAAAGCTCCATTACACGTTGTGCTCAGTCTTCTGAAGCTTTGCAGTACAAGTAGTTATCATCAACGAACAACATATGAGAAATAACAGGAGCTCCTCTAGCCACCCTACAACCTCTCATCCAACCTCTTTGTTCATAACTCTGATTAACGAAGAAAAGCCTTCTGCACAGATAATGAACAAATAAGGAGAAAGTGGATCCCTGATAAACGATTTTAAGGCCCGTTTATGGTCTAGTTTTTAGGTTGCTTTTCGTTAGTTTAGGGTTATTTTATTGCAGAATTACGCTCGTTTGTTCCTGTTTCAGGTTTTCCATGCTAAGTTAGTGAAAAGAGTGAAATGAAGTGAAAGTAGAAGAAAATATAGTTAATTTGGAGAAAATCGTGTTTTCGGGGTCGATATGTACGAGATTTGATACAGTCGATAGCACTACAACACTATTAAAGTGGTGCCACAACGCTAGGAAAGTTATGATGGAGCTTATTGAATCTGTAAGTAGCGCTCCAGCGCTACAAAGCAAGCGCTACAGCACTATCAAGACCAGCAGAGCAGCGCCCTAGCGCTACATCAAGGGTGCTACAGCGCTAGTGAAATAGTTTTTAGTGCATTTTTGGTTCTGACTATAGCGCTAAAGCGTTCAATACAGGGCGCCACAGCGCTATCAACGCGTTTTTCAGATTTTAAACCACTTTTTGAAGGGCAAAATGGTCTTTTCACTTGGGAGCCTTGGAAAAATATTTAAGCAACAATATTCCGCGATTTTTGAGAAGCAGTTCTAATTTTGTAAACCCTAGATTTAGAAAAGACTGCTGCTTTAGATTGTTTTTTTTTTTTTTTCAGGTTTTAACTTTCTAGATTTTTCTTTTCATCTGAATTCTTTAAGTTATTTTTTATGAATAATTATTTGAAGTTTATTTTCATCATGTTATCTATGAACTAATTTTATTTATCTAGGGATTAATGTAGTCACTGAGATTTCTATTTAATTTTATTATGATATTCTATTGATACTTCTTCTCTATTCTAATATATATGATGTTTGTTTAATGCTAGTACATACTTGATCAATATTTACTTGATTTAATGGTTTTGATTCAAAATTTGAAAGATGAGAATTGAATATGCTATCATTATATACACATAGGTTGCATATTGGACGAAAGGACCTGTATGAATTGTGTAGTATTAGGTTTCTTTGCTTAATGTCTTCTATATGATCAAGTTTATCACAGAAATGTAGAAAACCTACATATAGACTGAGATCTTATATCTTGAAAAAGAATAGGAATCGATTATATTAACCTGCTATTATAATAGAAAGAAGAGATTTAGAATGGATTAGTAAAATTAATAGAATGAAAAGTTGTTGAAATTAATTCCTAGGCTTTTTATAATTGATTTTTAATTATTTGATTCATTGTTTTGTTTTCAGATATTTAAATTCTGTTCATAATTTAGAATAGTCATTTTAATTTTAATTATTCATTTAAGTTTAAATTTACCAAATAGAAAGTTAAAGATCAATTAGTGGTATTTGGAAAGTAGTCTTCGTGGGATCGACACTCTACTTATTATATATTACTTGATTCGACCACGTATACTTACGTGTTAAATTTTCACAGATCAATCCCCTTACCTTATTCCATTCCCAGTATAAATTGGTCCCATCTCCCTGCCTCTATGCACAATATTGTGCTTCATCGATTTCACACACTGCATTCACCCAATGAGAGTCAAACACCATTCTCACTAATAATGCTTCTAAAAACAACCACTCTACACATTCATATGCCTTGCTCATATCAAGCTTGAGCGCCATGAACCCCTTCTTGCCTTTCCTTTTCCTCTTCAGATAATGCACAACTTCAAAGGAAACCATGATATTATCAGAGATAAGTCTCCCTGGAATGAAAACACTTAGAGTATCTGATATAATCTGAGACAACACCATTTTCATCCTATTAGCCAACACCTTTGAAGCCACCTTATCCAATACATTACACAGAGATATTGGTCTCAAATCCCATATATGCTCTGGTCCTTTCTTCATTAGAATCAAGACAATATTACTATCATTCTAATTCTCCTCAAAGCACCCATTGTCAAAAAAGCTTTTGACAACCTCTATGACATCCCTTCCTACAATCCCCCATCATTTTTTATAGAAGCCTGGACTTATTCCATTTGGCCCTGGAGACTTATCAGGATTCATTTGAAATAAAGTTTGTTTCACCTCATCATCTTCTATTGGCTTAAGTAGCTCCATATTTTGATCTGTAGTGATGGACGGTTGAATACAGTCAATGACCTCATCCCAATCTGTCATAGATGTAGTAAACAGGTTTGAGAAATAATCAATCATCACCTCATGAATCCCAGTCTCCCAATCAACCCAACTACCCAACCTATGAATGTCATTATTCTTCCTTCTAACACTAGCTTGAGCATGAAAGTACTTACTATTTTGATCTCCATCTTTCAACCACAACTGGTTAGAGCACTGTTGCCAGAATACCTCCCTTTCTGTCATCAAACAGATTCTTCTCGTCATCTTTATACCTTAGTGTTGATGCGTCATCTCCTCTGCCTTTCAACTGCTTAATCAAAATCCCAGACAACCTCCACACTAAGCACCCTTCCTTCTTTATTACCACATCTATATGATAATTAGAAAAACTAAGCAACTCTACCTCCTCCTGAGATCGCCACAACAACACAACCCCCCACTCCTTCCTTGTGAATCGACTGTGAAAGCCCCATCAAAGCCCAATTGCTTGCACACCCTCTTCACCTTATCTTTTTTACAAAGTGTCTCACACACAAAAAAAAAAAAAAACTTGAGTCTCTTTTGGAACACTAAATCCTTTAAGAACTGAACAACCCATGGGTTCCCAAGCTCATGGCAGTTCAAACTTAAAATGCTCATAATTCCTGGCGGGCCCACTCTCTTGGGTCTGCCACATTCAAGTTTTTTGAAAGCCCACCTGCATCATGGTCCATATCCTCCTCAACAACTACATTCGGCCCAACTTCCTTATTAAACAAGGTCTTGCATCATTTAGGTCCAATACAATTAATCCTTTTGTTTGAACATCATTCCCACTTCTAGCTTTTTTTTCTCCAGCTACACCATGTTGACCCTCATTTGGATTGCCAACAGAAACAACCTTGTATTACTCCACTCATCTTTGCCATTACTCTGTTGTCCCTCATTCAATACACAATTTCTTCCCAATCTCAATCCCATGATTGGGGCAACGTGATTGGTTGCCATATTTGGTCCAATCCCTTCCACTCCACCACCGTGCCTTCCGTTGGAGCTACTCTGCACTGCCCCACTCTTGAGTCATTTCAAACTGATTTGATGGTGAGTTTTACGAAATGGAGCCCTCGTACATGTCCCATACGGTTTAACAATTGTGTCCAGAGGTTGATCAAAAAGTTTCTGACAATGTTTCTCTGAGTGCTCAATGATTCCGCAGATGAATGAAAAAGTTGGTGCCTTCTCATATATAAAATTCATCCAGAACCAGTCACTCCCAATCGTTCTCATATTCATTCTCCTTTTTAAAGGAAAATCTATGTTTATGGTGACCCTGATGTGCAAGTATTCTCTCCATACTCCAGTGAAGTTGTTTGGATCGGATTCCACAAACTTTCTGACGTCTTTGATAACTCTTTCAGACATAAACCACGACCTCATATCATGCAACTGAACCCATATATCCAACTTATTCAAAGTGATTGTACGTGGATTGTCTCCTGGCTTCAATCTCTCAATGATCAATTCGAATTTGTTAAAAATCCAAGGGCTTCTGTCAATTTCTCTTTTGATATCGACCTCAAGGTAGAACAAAAATATATACATATTTGTATCCAATTCCTTCACATATAGCCCTCTCTTTTGATGCCACAAAGAGGCCATCATATATCGCAATGCATCAAAATCAACATGCCTATCTGATAGGAGCTTACCAACCAAACACCCATCTATCCCTTCATCCTCCTCCTGTATTTGATTGTACGATATCCCACCAGCCTCTTCTTCCTCCAGATTCATAGTTGCATACCGATCCTCTATATCCCTCATCTCATTGTCACTTGTCGTCATATTCCTCTCAAACAACTAACATAAAAAACTTAACGAATCAACAATGTTCCTGGCAACGCAGAAAATAAACCAAACATGTCAAAAGACAAGACTTTTTTTTTTCTTCTTATAACTTAATATGTCCACTAGCAGTGTGTTAGTTATACTTAATTGACAAACACACAATTTTATGTATAATATACTTCTACTAAAAAAAGTACATATAATATATATTTTGATAAATTTTTACTATACTAGATGCAAACAACATGCAATGCACGTTTGCTTAGTTTTATTTAGAAAATTTATTAATTATTTTTATTAAGTTTTTATGATTGTCATATAAATTTTAAATAAATAAATAAATAATATTATATATAAAAGAATGACATAAACATATTAAAAGAAAAATTGAACCAAAATATTATTTGTTGATGCAATTTTTCGTCAACTAAAATAGAAGAGCAATTAAGAAAAATAAATAAATCGAATTAATCAAAAGAAAGATAAGGATTTTTACATGGTTCAATCGTTAAGTCTACCTAGTCAACGAGTCACTTTTATTAATACATCTGCGTTAAAGCCTAAGAGCAATTTCACATAGTTCTAATACAAGATTTGTGTGTGTACCTTACAAGTGAACAATCTCAAGTATGTATAGACTGAGTTCGGATTCTCTTCCCACGATTTTAGGGATGCTACATAACAATATACATATTTGAATTTGAAATATATTGAATTCCTAATGAATCAGTATGACTAAGCTAATATCCAAATTGATTCCTTAAAATAGGTTTCATTTGTTTAAATGTGGCTTTTTGGCATTTTAAAGATGCAATTTTGAGCCTACTGCAACCGTCTTCGAGCTAACACCTGAGTTGTTGTTCGAGACAACAACTATTAACATTCTAAGGCGACTGCTTGCAACTGTTTGGTCCTTTCGAGCTGATCCTCCATTTCGAGTTGAAAATGGTTGAACGATGCAATATTAATATTAACATACACTCGAGCTTATTAATTATTTCCTGAGCCTACATTTCGAGATACATCATTTAGTCTCGAAATTTGGGGTATAATATTATTTATAGTTTTTTTAAAAATATATATAATACGATAATATTATTAAAACTTCAACATAATATTGTGGAAATTACAAAGTAAAATAGAATTTTGGTATGGGTACCCATTGTTTAAAACATAAAACATAATTTTAAAACTAAATAAAATTGTTTACAAAACTAAATGCGGAAAATACACAGAAACATAATTAAAAAAAACTAAAGATAATGTCATCCTCAATCGACTCACAGCCCATTCATCCTCAATACACAAGTCAAGCTACCACAAATCCTTCCGCCTCCGTATCTAGTTTCCTGCATCACACTAAAAGAAAAAGGAATGAGCCTAATGCCCAGCAAGGAAAATCTACCAATATATATATAACATAAAAAGTAAACATAAGATTATAACAAAACATACACTATAAAACATATATCTCAACTATAACCCATGTACATGGTAAACATTGGGGTTTGCTAGCAAAGCAACTATAAGCCCCAAGAACATAAAAGTGTTGGGGTTTGCTATTTAAGCAACTATAAGCCCCAAAAACATATATATCATAACACATAATAACATATCATATTATAGCGTAATCATAACATATAAGCATATAATAACTATTCTATTTTCCTTACCAAAATCGGGATATTTGAGAACAAATGCAGAACTTGGAACACTCCTAAAACCAACAATAAGAATGGTGAGTATTCCTAAAGAGTAAAGAATAAATGTGGAAACTAAACCTTCAAAAGAAACTTACCAAGAAAGATCTTTAAGTTTCAAGAACCTAATCAAAAACCAATATCAAAAGTTAGGATCTGAATAAAAGGAACTAAAGAAAACTAAAGAGTTTTAAGGAACTGGACTTAAAGAATAAGAATACCTTAGTTGACCTTAAGGATTGGTCTAACTTCAATACCGAAATACACTAATCCTCACTTCCCAAGTATTTTATAAAGCTTAAGAATGGCAAAGCTTTTTCCCAACCCAAGTGTTTATCACTCTATGGTAGCACTAGCACCTTGGCGTCTCTGATTACAGCTTGAAGAGTGAGAGGAAGGGCTGAGTACTAGGTCCTATTTATAGAGGTAAGGAGTGAAACTAAGCCCATTTTGATTTGAATAAAAATAATGAATATAATTGAAAATATTTAAATATTCATCAATCAGAGGCTTAAGACTCGGTCAAAACGTTCAAAGGTAGGTCTAAGTAGTTAAGGTTTATTTCTAAAATAAAAAAAAATAACCCACTAAGGGCGATATATCGCCCCTATGTGGCGATATATCGGCTCTGCCCTAATCCCGAGCCTCCATTCGTATGTTCGTGCAACGTCAACGTATTTTCCGTATCCTTCGTCAGGCGAAATATCGTCTCAATGCTGCAATATATAGGCATACGTAAATATTTTAAACACGTAATTGCACTTTTTCATCATAATTTAAGTTGGGTAACTGCTTTGACTAAGTCAAAATACGACCCTAACAGTTTCTGGTAGGTGCTAAGGCTTCTATTTCTTTATTTCATCATTAAAATACTTAAGTCCTTAATAATCATGCACATGACAAGTGTCATGTTCTTATTGGCTCTATCTAAACCTTATGTTATAATAAATAATATATCTAGGACCAACAATATTAATCAAACCATATGTTATAATTAATATTCTTAAACTATAGGTTAAACTTATAAAATCCATAATTGTTGCTATGAGTTTCCAACTAAGTCCCGGTTTGAACCAAAATCCACGAAATCTAAAATACTACAACTACTACTTACTAGCTAACTAAGTAAACATTATGAGACTCTACAATAATATTATTCAAATTACACCTAATGATTGAAGAATAAACTTGTTTATTCTTGATAGAAGATAAATGTTATTCTATAATTTTTTAATGTAGTTACACAGTCATACTATTTATATACACATGATACCTATGTATAATATATTTATAATGTTTGTTATTATTCAATATGAATATATATTAATATAAGTTATATCGGATAAAAAATAACATGTTTTTTTTTTAAATATAAATGATAAATTTTTTAATAAAAAATTAAGATTATGTATTATTTTTATAATGATATTTTATAATATTTAAATTTATATTAATATAATTATAAAATATATAATCTTGTGATAAATATAGTTATAATAATAATATTTTATAACATTTGAATTTATATTAACATAATTATAAAAACTCTAGTCTTGTATTATATATTATTATAATAATAATATTTTATAATATTTGAATTTATAGTAATATAATTACTAAATATTTATTATACCGAAATTTTATAAAAGATCATGTATTATATAATAATAATAATAAGATTATGTATTTATTAAGATTATATATCATATATTATTATAATAATAATATTTTATAACATTTGAATTCATATGAATTGAATATAATAAAAGAAAAATAACATATTTTCTTTTTAAATATAAATAATAATTTTTTTTAATAAAATAAGAATTTTGTATTATATATGAAAACTTTTTGAGTAGTGATTCTTTTTAATCACTACCACCGATAGGTATTTTATATATATAGGAATGCGCATAAGATGTCTTACATTTTTCCATTTGTATGGAGAGGAATACAAAAAGTGGAGCTACAACTTTTCATGCCTCTTGAATGATTTTTTTAT
Organism: Humulus lupulus; assembly: GCF_963169125.1. NCBI lineage: Eukaryota > Viridiplantae > Streptophyta > Magnoliopsida > Rosales > Cannabaceae > Humulus > Humulus lupulus. The sequence goes on along the minus strand of NC_084801.1, from coordinate 15,114,535 downwards.
CAAGAAAGAAAGGGTCCTCTTCAATGTTATTAGGTGTAACGCCCTAATTTCTCATAGATTACCGAGAACACATCATTGGGTCATAATCGTAAATATTGGTCTTTTATTTAATAAAAACCTAAAAATAAATACATGGATCCATGATTTTATAAAAATAAAATACTTGTCTTTAACATAAAAATGAGCAACATTTAAATAAAACAAACTTTAAAATACACTTTTAAAATAAATAAATAAATACTTTGGCCCGCTTGATCTTACTCGACTATATGGTCCCCAACGAATACATCATGAAGCTCTTAGGTCCCACTCGCCACCGGCCTTTCTATCCTTAATTTCTTGAAATAACAACATCATAAGGAGTGAGCTTCTAAGCCCAGTAAGGAAAATACAAACAAGTGTTAGTCATATAATCAAACATAACATATATTCACCAAAGTCATACAAACACAACATCTAGATCATATCATATCTTAAGTCATAATTCTAAATCATAATCTAAGCCATAAATCATAAATCATACTCTAAGTCATAAGTCATAGATTATAAATCATAGGTCATAAATCATAACTATTGGTCATATATCATAATCATAACTAAAAATAAAAAATCAGATATAATAAAAAGATAAGTGCTTATACAGGGGTGGCAATTAAGCCCTGGACAAAAGTCCGTCATACACCGAACATAGGTTCGTCATAAAGTTTTGGCAACCGAGCCTACCGGACATAGTCCATCATACATCATTGGATACCTTAGGTCCAGACACACTTACCCCTTTATTGTACCTGAAATATTAGGTCATACAAACATAAACTATATCATACATTACATAAACTAGATCATAATACTAAACTATCTAATTTTCCTTACTAACACCAGGATAATTAAGAACAAATGCGGAACTTGGAACACTCTTAAAACCAGCAATAAAAATAGTGAGTATAAATAAAGGACAGAGATGAAAGGAATAGAACTAAACCACCAAGAGGAAACTTACCGAAAAGACACCTTAAGTTCAAAGAACTTAAAATCCTAACCACAAAATCATAACAAAAGTTAGAACCTGAATGAAAACTAAAGAAACTAAGGAATCAAACAGAATGAAAAACTTAAGAATAAGAGTACCTTAGTTGACCTTATGGATTAGTCTAACTCCAATACCGAAACACTCTAACCTCACTTCCCAAAGTGTTCTATAAAGCTTAAGAATAGAAAAGCTTTTTCCCAACCCAAGTGTTTATCACTCTTATGGTCTCACTAGCACCTTGGAGTCTGATCACAACTGAAGAGTAAGTGAAAGGGATGGGTCCTAAGTCCTTTTTATAGAGTTCTAGGAATAATTTTTTTTTTTGGCTTGAATAAAAATAATGAATTTTATTGAAGATATTCAAATATTCACCAGTCAAAGGCTTAGGACTTGGTCAAATTATTCAGAGAGAGGTTTAAGGAGTCAAAGCTTGATTTTTAAAACAAAAATAATAAAAACAAATAGAATCCTAACTTCTAACTCCCTAAATCTCGTAACTCTAAACTTACCTGTAGTAAAATCAACATATCTGGATCTGTAGGACTCCGATTTAAACTCTTTTTATACCATTAGAAAGCTAATTCAATTATCTACAACTTTCTAGAAATACTATTTTTCGAAATTGATAACATAACTAGGTCAAAAATAGGTCGGAAGTTACAGTACCCTAAAGTTACGGAAAATCTATTTAATTATCTAAATAACAACATAATCCACAAATAAATAAAATTGTGACAAATGTCATGCTCCTAACAGATTCTGGTGAAGACTAAGTCTTATATTTTCCTTATTTTATCATTAAAATAATAATTCCTTAATAATCATGTATATGACAAGTGTCATAATCCTATTGGCTCTATCTAAACCTTAGGAATAACCATGCTAATGACAAGTGTCATATTCTTATTGGCTCTATCTAAACCTTAGGTTATAATAATTATCATATTAATAACCAGCAATATTAATCAAACCTTATGTTATAATTAATATTCTTAAACTATAGGTTAAACTTATAAAATTCATAACTATTGCTATGAGTTTCCAACTAAGTTCCGGTTTGAACCAAAATCCACAGAATCTAAAATACTACAACTACTACTTTCTAGCTAACTAAGTAAAATTCCGGGATGCTAAAATTCTCCCCTACTTAAAAGAATTTCATCCTCAAAATTTACTTACCAAACATCTCGAGATACTGCTCCCTTACACATTCCTCCGATTCCCATGTGGCCTATCTTTCTGTGCTATTGCTCCACAAGGTTTTAGCCATAGGAATACTTTTGGACCTTAACTCCTTAGTTCCCCGTTCTAGAACGCGTACTGGTCATTATTCATAACTGAAATCTTGTTTTAACTTTAAAGCCTGGTAATCGAGCACATAGGATGGATCTGATATGTATTTTTCTCAACATCGATACATGAAAAACGTTATGCGTTTCAGCTAATGATGGCGGTAAAGCCAACGAATATGCTACATGCCCTACTTTGTCCAATATAAACCTCAGGCTTAACTTTCCTTTCTTTCCAAAATGCATAATCCCCTTCATCTGAGAAATTTTGAGAAAGACTTGGTCACCTACTGAAGACTCAACATTTCGTCTCTTCGTGTTGGCATAGCTTTTATGGCGACTTTGAGCGACAACCATTCGTTGTCTTATCTTTTCTACTGCCTCTGTTGCTTCTCTTACAGCCTCGGGTCCTAAGTATCGTCTTTCACCCACCTCATCCCAATGAAGTGGTGATCGACACTTTCGTCCATATAGCATCTCATAAGGTGCCATGCCTATCGTCGCTTGATAACTATTGTTGTAAGAGAATTCTATTAATAAAAGATGATTGCTCCATGATCCTGAGAAGTCTAAAGCACACACTCTCAGCATATCTTCTAATATTCGTATGGTGCATTCTGACTGACCATCGTTTGAGGGTGAAATGCCGAACTTAGTTTTAACTTAGTGCCCATTGCATGATGTAAACCTTCCCAGAACTTTGATGTGATAACCGATCCTCTATCAGAGGCTATCGTCTTTGGAACTCCATGTAGTCTCACTATCTCCGCCACGTAAAGCTCTACATAGTGCTCAACATTATAAACTGTTCTTACAGGTAAGAAGTGAGCAGATTTTGTGAGTCTATCTACTATCACCCAAATAGAGTCATGCTGCTTGGTGGTCCTTGGTAATCCCGTCACGAAGTCCATCGCTATATCTTCCTAATTCCATTCGGGAATCTCCAATGGTTGCAAAGTTCCTGTGGGTCTTTGATGTTCGGCTTTAACTTGTTGACATGTAAGGCATTTCGCTACAAATTCTGCTATGTCTTTCTTCATCCCTGGCCACCAGTACATTGTCTTGACATCGTTGTACATATTGGTCAATCCTGGGTGAAGTGAATATGGAGTAGTGTGCGCTTCCTTCATAATACTTTCTCTTAATTCACCATTATCAGGCACACATATCAGATTCCTACATTGTCGCATGCCTTCTTTTGTCAAGGAGAAATCAACATTCCCTGAGCTTTGTAGTGCTGCCTTCATCTTAAGAAGAAACTCGTCTTCTTGTTGTTTCTCCTTTATTTCCTCCATTAGAGTTGACTTGATTGTGAGGTCAGGTAGTTGTCCAGTTATTATCTCAATTCTGGACCTCTTAATATCATCTTGTAAGTGTTGAGCTATTCCCTTAAGTGTTGACAACTTCCGCAACTCCGCCTACTAAGTGCGTTTGCCACGACGTTAGCCTTTCTTGGATGATATAAGATCCCACAATCATAGTTCTTTACTAACTCCAACCACCTTTGTTGCCTCATATTAAGCTCCTTCTGCGTAAAGAAGTACTTTAGACTTTTGTGACCCGTATAGATTTTGCACTTTTCTCTGTACAGATTGTGCCTCCAAATCTTTAAAGCGAAAACTACCGCTACTAACTCTAAGTCATGGGTCGGATACCGATGCTCATACTCCTTTAGTTGTCTCAAGGCATAGGCGACCACTCTTTCATCTTGCATCAAAACACATCCAAGTCCCTGCTTCGACGCATCGCAATATACTACAAACTTTCCCTTATCGTTTGGGACGCATAGAACTGGGGTTGATATAAGCTTGTCCTTTAGTGTTTGAAAGCTTTCTTTGCATTTCTCCGTCCATAAAAATTTCTGTTGCTTCCGTGTCAAATTTGTTAAGGGTGTAGCTATTCTGGAGAACCCTTCAACAAATCGCCTATAGTATCCTGCCAATCCCAGAAAACTTCTCACCTCCGTGGCAGTCTTGGGTTTGGGCCAATCCTTCACTACTTCGATCTTGGCTGGATCTACTTCCACGCCATTTTTAGACACAATGTTTCCTAGAAATGCCACCTTCTCTAACCAGAATTCGCATTTCTTAAACTTAGCGTATAATTGATGACCTTTAAGTCATCCCAATGTCAGTCACAGGTGCTCTTCATGCTTGGCTTTCGTTTTTTAGTAGATTAATATGTCGTCTATAAACACCACAACGAACTTATCCATGTAGTCCTTAAATACACGGTTCATAAGATCCATGAACGATACTAGTATGTTTGTTAAGCCAAAAGACATTACTAGAATTTTTTAGTGTCCATATCTAGTCCGAAAAGCTGTCTTTGGGATATCTTCTTCTCGTACTCTTAGCTGATGATACCCCGACCTTAAATCTATCTTCGAGAACACCGTAGATCCTTGTAGTTGATAAAAAAGATCGTCTATTCGAGGTAAAAGGTATTTGTTCTTGATCGTCACTTTATTAAGTTCTTGATAGTCGATGCACATCCTCATACTCCCGTCCTTCTTTTTGACAAAAAGCACTAGTGCTCCCCAAGGCGAATAGCTCGGTCGGATGAAACCCTTGTATAATAGTTCCTGTAGTTGGATCTTTAACTCCTTTAACTTGGTAGGCGCCATTCTATAGGGAGCTATCGAGATTGGCACCGTCTCAGGTGCCAATTCTATTTCAAACTAAATTTCCCTACTCGGAGGTAATCCCAGTAGATCTTTTGGAAATACCTCAGGAAATTCACATACAATAGGTACATCCTTTAGTTCGAGCTGCATCTCTCGTGACTTGTCCACCGCACTAGCTAGAAATTCCTGGCAACCACTATTGATTAATTGCTGAGCTTTGAGAACTAAGACTATCGGTATGAGAGTTAGAGAAACTTCTCCTTTTAAAGTGAACTGCTCCTCGCCTTCTGGTTGAAAGTTGACTTTCTTACCCTTACAGTCTATCGTTGCCCCATGTTTTGCTAACCAATCCATGCCTAAAATTACATCATAATCCTTAAGGTCTAACTCGATCAAATCTACTGGTAATTATTTTCCTTCGATTATAACTACAACACTACGCACCCTTCTACTAGATAGCATTCTTTCCCCCGAATCAACTTCACGTCATGGGCTATCATAGGTTTCAGTCCCTTCATGAATCTTTGAATTCTTAGAGTCTCGGTGGGTACCATGTCCACCGCGAACTTAGCCAGCCTATCAAACTTCCTGGCATAATCTGTCACATATGAATTCCCTTGAGTAAGCACTATGAATTCGTCCACCCTTGTGGCTAGAATCGCAGGACTGTAATACTTCTTGTTTAACAGTTGGATAAACTGATCCCAAGTCATCACGTTCACATCTCTAGTCTGCTTCACTATATCCCACCAGATGTGGGCATCCTTCTTTAGCAAGCTTGAAGTGCAAGATACTCGATCTTTGCTTCCCAGCTGCATGTGTTCTAGTATGGAATCCACCGATCGAAGCCATTCTTCTGCTTCTATTGGATCAGATCCATTGTCGAAGTTCGATGGTTGCTGCTTCCTAAAGCGTTCAAATATCGCCTCATAGCAAGGTTCTACCAGCTGTAGCAATTGTGCTAGAGGAATGACTTGCTGCGCCACTTGTTGTTGTTGCCCTGAGTTTATTTGATAACCTTTTTCCCTTCTCCTTAGCTCTGCCCTAAGACGGGCATTCTCCCTTTCCAAATTTTCTCGGGTAGCAGCAGCTACCGGATCCTCCACTACATTGGGTGCCTCTGGCACTCTTAGGGCTGCTGGGAATTCTTCATAGGTAGGGGTGGCGGCTACTCTTCTTCCTCGCCCCCTTCCTCGACCTCGGCCCCTGCCTTGGACTCTACCTTGGCCATTTCGTCTTTTAGATCTTCTTGGTTCCTGCTCAATGTGTCTCTTCTATTTTTCCCCAAAAGAGAAAAGAATTGAAAAACAAAGACAAACAAAACAAAAAAGGGTATAACTTAGCCTATTGCACAACTGTCTATTAGGTCCATCTATCTATAAAAACTACCCTATTACAATTAAGTCCAACTCGGGTAAATGGGCCTTAACAATTGAATCTTCCATGGAGGAGGGCTAGGTTCAGTATATCGTACTCACTACTAAGGCCCCCTAACTTCCACTTGGACCCAAAAGACAGGAATTTGAACCCTTGCTTTATTAATTGTTATTTATTTGAAATTGGATCCAATCTAATAATGCAAAGAAAATGGGCCTTCACAAATGGGCTAACCCATAAGAGAGGAATTTAAACTATACACTTTCAATTGAATCCAAAATTTTCTTAACACTTACTAAACAATGAAACAATAATTAAAGCAAATAACATGTAAAAAAAACAACTAATGAAAATATTCTAAAACAACATATAATAAAATTTAATGATGTGTTCTTATATGCGTCTAATCTTCCACATCGGATCCATCATCATACTCAGGGTTTGGTATTTTTCTTATAGCTTTAACCTTTGTCCATTGGGCTAATTTATGAAAATAACACAAGAAAAGCATTACAAACATATTTGGAAAACAATGTATATACTTACTTGGTAACGAGTAGGTCCTTTGTAGCTATCGTGTGTATTTCGTGAGAACGTTCAAGACCAATATAGTCGTGGCTCTGATATCACCTCTAACGCCCTAATTTCTCATAGATTACTGAGAACACAGCGTTGGGTCATAATCATAAATATTGCTCTTTTATTTAATAAAAACTTAAAAATAAATACATGGATCCATGGTTTTATAAAAATAAAAATACTTGTCTTCAACATAAAAATGAGCAACATTTAAATAAAACAAACTTTAAAATAAACTTTTAAAATAAATAAATAAATAATTTGGCCCGCTTGATCTTGCTCGACTATATGGTCCCCAACGAATACATCACGAAGCTCTTAGGTCCCACTCGCCACTGACCGTTCTATCCTTAATTTCCTGAAATAACAACATCATAAGGAGTGAGCTTCTAAGCCCAGTAAGGAAAATACAAACAAGGGTTAGTCATATAATCAAACATAACATATATTCACCAAAGTCATACAAACACAACATCTAGATCATATCATATCTTAAGTCATAATTCTAAATCATAATCTAAGCCATAAATCATAAATCATACTCTAAGTCATAAGTCATAGATCATAAATCATAGGTCATAAATCATAACTATTGGTCATATATCATAATCATAACTAAAAATAACAAATCAGATATAATAAAAAGATAAGTGCTTATACAGGGGTGGCAATTAAGCCCCGGACAAAAGTCCGTCATACACCGAACATAGGTTCGTCATAAAGTTTTGGCAACCGAGCCTACCGGACATAGTCCGTCATACATCATTGGATACCTTAGGTCCAGACACACTTACCCCTTTATTGTACCTGAAATGTTAGGTCATACAAACATAAACTATATCATACAATACATAAACTAGATCATAATACTAAACTATCTAATTTTCCTTAACAACACCAGGATAATTAAGAACAAATGCGGAACTTGGAACACTCTTAAAACCAGTAATAAAAATAGTGAATATTTCTAAAGGACAGAGATGAAAGGAATAGAACTAAACCACCAAGAGGAAACTTACCGAAAAGACACCTTAAGTTCAAAGAACTTAAAATCCTAACCACAAAACCATAACAAAAGTTAGAAACTGAATGAAAACTAAAGAAACTAAGGAATCAAACAGAATGAAACTTAAGAATAAGAGTACCTCAATTGACCTTATGGATTAGTCTAACTCCAATACCGAAACACTCTAACCTCACTTTCCAAAGTGTTTTATAAAGCTTAAAAATAGAAAAGCTTTTTCCCAACCCAAGTGTTTATCACTCTTATGGTCTCACTAGAACCTTGGAGTCTGATCACAACTGAAGAGTAAGTGAAAGGGCTGGGTCCTAAGTCCTATTTATAGAGTTCTAGGAATAAAAATCTTCTTTTTTGGCTTGAATAAAAATAATGAATTTTATTGAAGATATTTAAATATTCACCAGTCAAAGGCTTACGACTTAGTCAAATTGTTCAGAGAGAGTTTTAAGTAGTCAAAGCTTGATTTTTAAAATTAAAAACAAAAATAATAAAAAACAAATAGAATCTTAACTTCTAACTCCCTAAATCTCGTAACTCTAAACTCTCCTGCAGTAAAATTAACATAACTGGAGTTGTAGGACTCTGATTTAGATCATCTTTATACCGTTAGAACGATAATTCAATTATCTACAACTTTATAGAAATACTATTTTTTGAAATTCATAACATAACTGGGTCAAAAATAGGTTGGAATTTACAGTACTCTAAAGTTACGGAAAATCTATTTAATTATTTAATTAACAATCTAATCCACAAATAAATAAAATTGTGACAAATGTCATGCTCCTAACAGATTCTGGTGAAGACTAAGTCTTATATTTCCCTTATTTTATCATTAAAATGATAATTTCTTAATAATCATGCATATGACAAGTGTCATAATCCTATTAGCTCTATCTAAACCTTAGTAATAACCATGCTCAGGACAAGTGTCATATTCTTATTGGCTCTATCTAAACCTTAGGTTATAATAATTATCATATTAATAACCAACAATATTAATCAAATCTTATGTTATAATTAATATTCTTAAACTATAGGTTAAACTTCTAAAATTCATAACTATTGCTATGAGTTTCCAACTAAGTTCCGGTTTGAACCAAAATCCTCGGAATCTAAAATACTACAACTACTACTATCTAGCTAACTAAGTAAAATTCTGGGGCGCTACATTAAGCCCTCTATTGTAATTATGTAATTTTGTTTATGCAACTATATTTTTACGAGGACTTTATCGACCATTATATTTGTATGGCTACTTTAGTTTTATATAGATTACAAGGGAAAATACTATTTTGTCCCCTATGTTTAGCCCGAATACTTGATAGACCCCTGTGTTTTGTTAAATGACAAAATAGACCATCTGTTTTGTAAAATGGAACAATATGATACCCTGAGCATGATTTTGGTCAAACAATTTTTCAATATGAATAAAATGCCCTCGCTTTTTTGTCTTTTTTTTTTTAATTCTTTTAATGAATTTTCTTTTTTCTAATATATAAAAACAATTTATAAAGATATTGTAACATCTCGTATTTTGAACACCGTTAGTAGTCGGTTGGAGTCGGTGAAGAATTTTGTGAAATATATTTCGGTAAATAATATTATGTGAAATTATGTTATTTCATGAATTTTATAGTCGTGCTGCTAATTTGATAAAAAGTTTAAGCCTATGCAAAAAAAAATTGGTCTTGGATCGAGGGGCAAACCCTAATAACGGAAAAATCTCAGATTAGGTAACATGAGGAATACTATGGCATAAAAGTATTTGACAACTGGGACTGTATAGTCGATCTAGTAAATTTAAGAAAAATTTATTGAAGATTTAATTCCAATCTACCGGCTTAAGAATGCAAATTCTTGCTCGAGCCTCTAAGGGCATTTTGGTCAATTTGAGTAAATTACCAAAATTATGTGTTATGTGACAAAATTTATTGTTGGTCACATTTATTTTATTTTAGCTTGGAGATATTTAAAAACTATAGGGTAAAAATTTGGTTAAATTTGGAGAGTGAAATTACCAAAGGGCCCTTGAGTACATTAGAAGTGAGTTAAAATGGGCAATGACATTTTAGTCATTTCCAAAGGAGGACAAAGGGTGTGATGGGCAGCTAGGCTATGCCCTAGTGTACTCAAGTGTCTATAACACCTACCTTAGGAAGAGTAAGAGGCTACCTCATCCATTGGCTAAACCTCCAATCATTCCTTCTTACACATCCAATCATTATTTTTTTTTTATTTCCTTATTTCCTTAAAAAAACAAAAAGGAACTCTCTCCATTTCTTTCTCCAAAACCGAGAGCCCTCTCTCTCTACCCTCCATGGCTTCCTTTTTCTCTCATCAAGCTTAGGCACTCACTCTCCATTGAAGGAAGGGGAGAAGCTCAAGAGCACACAAAGGAAGAGTAAGTTCGAACCCTACTCCATTTTTTCTCCTCTCTTCTTCTTCAAATCTGAAACCCTAAGGGATGGATATGCATGCATGTGATTCTAATGGACATGCATGACATGGATATTGTATTCTAGGGTTCAAGAGCGGTGGTTTTAGGAGGATCTCAAGATTTGAAGCTTGTTGATGTTTTAGTGGGAACAAAGGTAAGGATTTTAGAGTTTTAGTGATTTTCCACTCATTTCCATCTTCTACCCTAACAATCTTTTAAAAATATTCATGTGGAACCTTGGGGCTCGGTTTGAGTGTATAGAACAAAAGGATGAAGTTTGAAAGGCTAAGGGAACCTCGTCTCCAAGCTAGAACCATTAAAGGTTGATTTTTGGTTGGTTTTGAGTTGTTTTTTGTTATTGATGCTAGATCTGGTTGTATAGGTTGTTTTGTTGGTTTTTGAAGTTTTTTTTATGCTTGAGGGCTAGATTGGTTGGTTTGTTGATTTGCATGCATGCATGCGACTAAGGTTTTTCAAGTTGTTTTTATTTTTGTTAGAATATGTAGAAATGCATGATGCCATGTTTTCGTGGTCTGACTTCCAATGGGTCAGATCGTACCCTACTACCTCTCTTTGTGGAAATAATTTGTATGGTTTCATAGTTCTAGATGAGTACTTGAGTTTAGGCTTTGGAAAATCAAAAAAGGTGTTTTAAAACCTATGTTATGAACTTTTTTGGCATCTTGATGCAATCTGGAAAATTTATGGGCAGCATGCACTGCCCAGATTGTTTTGAATATTGAACATGTTTTACTGAGCCAAAAGTCATGAAATTTGGTAAACTGTTAGTTTAAATATTTATAAGTATCAAATAAATTTTTTAGAGGAAATTGCAAAATGGTTAAAGTGTAATGGTTTTTCAAATTTTGCCCTAATACTCTGAAAACGAAATTTCTGGGCAGCAAACACTGCCCAGATTGTCTTACATTTTTGAATGGGTTCCCCTATCATAAAAATTATGAAATTTTGAGAGAAACTAAGTTAGATATGATTAAATATCCTGGAATAATTTTAGAAAAAAACTAGCTACGATGTAAGAGAACTAATTTTTCTAAGAACCCTAAATATTTGAGAAAAACTCCTGGGCAGCAGGCATTGCCCAGATTTCTTTAAATGGTTCAATGGGTTTTGCCTTCCCAAAAATTATGAAACTTGGTGAGAAGATTTTTAAGATAGGTATTAAGGCCCTGGTAAAATTTTATATTAAAATATATCATGGTTTAAGAGTAGTATTTTTTCTAAGTTACCTAAAAATGGGGAAAAATAGTAATTTCGAACCTCAACAAAAAACGAGTTTTGGGAGGTTAGTTCTCCTAACCTAAATTGAATTTTTGACGTGAGCTTTCACATGGCTCCCGTCATTAGGACACATAATACGTGAATGGGATTTTAAAGGGTTGTGGTTAGAGAACCTAACATTGAATATGAGCTTAAAAGCGAGATTTTTATATCACGTTAAAATGAATAGTGAAAAAGTTAGGTCGGAATTGGAAAAGAAGTTGTTTTAAAAAATAGCTAAAGTTTTAGATATCTAACAAATCCCAAATTAGTTTAAGGTTATTGAGAGTTAATTTTTACCATTTTCTAAACATAGGGTCCAATTGCCCTTTCTTTTCGAAGACGACGTCATAGAGATCCTAGGTTATGGATTAAAGATGGTAAAAATGAGAGTTAGGTTTTATAAAGCCGTAAATCGAAAAGTATTATCGTTAACAGATAATAAATTGTAAAAGGTCGAAACACGGTATTTTTGGGTAAAGAATGGAAAACGGTAAACTTTGTACTTGAGTAGAAAGTTGGTGGTTTTCTAAGATTAAGATTCGTTTAAAACTCCTTTTACAAGTAACCAAAATAAGCGTAATACGATTGAGAGAGTCTTCTAGAGATAGAATATTAAAATGCACGACACGGAGAGCATGTTGCGGTAAGGACGATTTTTCTCAGGAAACCATAAATTGATTTAAAGCAGAATCTGGTCTTATACACTGTAAAGTGTATAAGAGAAATGCCAGTATATAGTCTCTAAGAGAACTTTATTGAATGTAGCTATCATAGAATATTAGCTATATGAGTATGCCATAGTTTAATCTGAGTACATTGTATTAATTACGGTAATCACAAAAAGGGAAAATGAATAGCGGTGTTAAAGATCCAACTAGGAGCTAAGGACTCCAAGTAAGTTAGCCTTTCTCTTTTTGGCTACAACATGAATATACTAACGTGAGCTTGTAGTAGTAGATTACACTAGTTTTGTTTGGGTCATTAAGACCAGGGTACGCTTAATGCCTACCTTTGCAATGCGTATGCATTCTGCAGCTTAATGGTAAGTGAGTTCGGGTTGGAGCCATAACCTTATTATAATACTATCTGGGTTGAAGCCAGGACATGGTGAAATTATAGTCTGGGTTAGAGCCAGGACATGGTGAAATTATAGACCGGGTTGGAGCCAGGACATGGTGAAATTATAGTCCGGGTTGGAGCCAGGACATGGTGAGATTATAGTCCAGGTTGGAGCCAGGACATGGTACGATAAAGTCTAGGTTGGATCTAGGATGCTAAGAGTGAATCCGGGTTGGAGCCAGGATCCTTTCTGTTTGTTTGAATTGATTAAATTGTATAATTATATATCTTGAATGTTTTGGGATTTTCTAAGTGCAGGTTGATATGATATGGGTTGTTTGGCGCAACCAATGTGCGTGATTTTTGTATGGATATTATTAAGAATTGTATGATATGGTTGGAATTTTATCCAATACCCTAGTGATTGTTAGTGATATCTACCTTAGGGCAACTTGTTACTAGGTTTAGTATATTTGTGTGCAATGTTATTCTTACTAAGCATTTTCGCTTACCTAGTTATTTCATGTTGTAGGTAAGTGCAAAAGCAAAGTGGAGCAATGAGCGCCAGAGTTTGCTTGTGGATATGTACATATGGCCTGACTTGGGGAGGCTTTTGATGGAACACCATTTTGAAAAGAAACGTTGGGAGCATGCTATTTATTTTATGACATTTATATTACTTTAACTCTGAAAAAAGAAGTTGTAATTCCGTTTGCTAAAACTAAAAGTGTGCGCACACGATTTTTTTAAAAGTTTTTTTTATATGGATTTGTAGTACAATGAATTAAAGTAAAAGTTTAGATTTCCGCATGTTTTTGTCTTGTATGTTTTGAGGGTCGTAATAGATACACTAGGTAAAAGCAACGTACAATGCGCGTTTACTTAGTTTTATTTCAAAATATAATAATTTATTTTTATTACATTTTTTAATTGTCATATAAATTTTGAAAACATAAAATAGTCATATATTATAAAAGGACATAAACATATTAAAAAAGCCAAGACATTGTCTATAGCTTTTAAAAAAATATATAAAGTAAGATCTTTTTTATTTTTTTTATAAGAAAGAAAAAATTCTTAAACCATAATCTATTAAATACACACTTTTTATATATAAAAATACTATGAATTTTAGTTTTAAACTTAAATATTTTTTTTCTTGTAGAAAAAATACGCCTGAGTTTCAATTTGATAAAATATTAATTTAAAAAAAATTAAAACTATGATTTAAAAAATTTATTTGATCAAATTTTAATTATTTAATTTAAAATAGTTTAAAGCCAACAAAAAGTTATATATAAATATATATTATTTAATTAATGGCTAGAGAAATTAAAATTAGTAATTTCATTAAAAAAAAACTAAATGGCAAAATAAAAAAATTATGTATATTTATGTCTTATTTCACTATTACATATTTGTTTGGATAAACAAAATACGTTAAATGATAACATAAATAAGAATGAACATAATAAATTTAAGCACATAATTTTTTTTTGTTTTAGTTTTTGAAAACATAATTGATAGAATAATTTAAATACTTTAATATGAACTTTTAAAATATGTGATGAGGAATTATTATGACTCTGTTGTTTGTATTTTCTCCAAGTGACACGTGACAGTCATTAAGGAGAAATTAAGCTTCACTGAATATAATGAAGTCCTCTGACCTCGCCTAGAGCTCCTCGGAGGGTAGACCTCACATGTATTATTCCTGCACCGCCTCCCGAGAAGTATGTCCTCAAAGAGGAATACGTCCTGAGGACTACAATTATGACGTCCTCCAGGTCCTTTCCATTCAATTCACCTAGGCATGCGAGAACTGTGCTCTGGGCCTGGAGTAGAGTGCTAGGTGTCAAGTGTAGCAACCTTGAACCACAAGCAATTGTTTGCCATTTTACTATTACCAAATTCGTGGTTTCGAGTCCATACAAGCAACAAGTAGAATGTCTCACATCGCCACCTGACACGGGAAAACGTTCATCTTCCCCTTGACATTTTCAGGGACGTGTTACCCCAAAAAGTAGTGGGTTGTAACCTCATAAATGGGCCCACTGTGATACGCTTGGGCCCATATGCTCCTTAACTACAGGAATGTATATTTATTATCCATTAATATCCCATTAAGGGAGAATGTTTGTAGTAAATCCCCATTAAGGGAGTTAATTGTCCTCAACCATCTATAAATAGGGTTAGGGCACACTTTGTAAAGGATCCAATCCCCACTTTTTGTATTCAGAGCATTGCAAAAACGATGCCTGAATTCTATAGGAGCTTGAAACACCCAAGCTCCTCAAATCCTAATACAAGTGACTCATGGACTAGTGTTAATTAATAACCTAAACCACGTAAATCCCGATGTTCTTTCTTGCCTTTCGATGGACCAAAAATGGGTATGTTTTAAATATTTATAACTCGCAAGCACACAAATCTTATATGAAATATAGTGTTTGTGTAAGCACGAGATCAAACTCAAAGGAGTTGTCTAAAATAAAAAAGAAAACTAGTTTAAATCAAAATTAATAAATTCTAACCTAGCTCCAAAGATTGATGAGTTTTAATGTTATGAACATAAAATAAAAGATAATAATAAAAATATTAAAGCAATAAAAATAAATAAGATAGGAATTGTAAACAAGTTGGCAAAAGAAGATTATTAAAGTATTAGAATCCACAAAATATAAGTTCAATAATATTTATAAGTACATTGATTTCCAAGTTTTAGTAATAGTAAAAATTAATCAAACCATCACTTATTCAAATTAGATATTCTATTTAAGCACAAGTTCTTATAAAAATATAGAATTTATCTTCACTTTTAAAATTATAATTTCAAAGTATTTAATGTAAATCAATCTAATGAAATAACAAATAAATCAATGAATATTATTTATAAGGCAAAATATAATATTTTTGTTCTAAGCATTTGATGTGCACAATTTAATGGCACACCTTAATCAAATAATATTATGATTTTGCACTAATGAAGAACAAAATGTAAATATGTTCTAACAATAAAAAATACAAGATATTTACGATGAAAGAAAGTATTTGAAGAAGAAAATCCATAAACTTTAATTGCACAAAATGGGAAATCAACATACAACATAAATACAATCTAGTTACATATTGTTTCATCACCACCTTAATAATCTTAAAAAGATTAGAAACTCATAACTATAATAGAAAATACAAAAAAAAAAAATTACAAATATAACTAGGAAAATTTGGAGGAAAACCCCCAAATTTTTCCTCTAAAAATACATAGAAAATTAACCAAAAAGAAGAAGAAGATGAAGAGAATGGAGTGGTCTTGAAAGTTTAGAAATTTTGTGGTGTAACCTACTCTAAAATAATCACACCCTAATGATCTTGAAAATTCCCTATTTATAGCCAAAATGAGAGTATTAAAATAATCAATTTAAATTAATTAAATTGATTAAATTAATAATAATATGACAAATAGGGGTAAATTATAAGATGTAATTAATATTTTGGGGTAAAATGTGTAGAAAAGTTTGGGTAAAAAATGGTATTTTTGGACAAATGGGACAAGGGGACATTTAGGCATTTGTTGGGCTCAAGAGGGGAAAAGGTGGTGGCTGGGATAGGCATGGGTCGAATGGAGGTGGCTGGGTGAAGGACTTCGGGTGGGCAAGAATTGTGGGTGTGTGGGGAGCAGTTGGGTTGAAGGAGTTGAACGTAGTGGATGGCATTGGGCCATGATGAGTGGGCTGAAGCTTTTGGGCGTGGGCCGAATTGGCTGGGAGGCTACTTGGAGAGGCAGCTGCTGGGCCAACGGGCTTCGGCTGAAGGGCCTGGGGATAAAAGAGCTGCTGGCTGCTGAAGCAGCTAAAGGGAAACAAGCTGGCATGGGCTTCGAGTGAGGCTTGTCTTATGGCATTTTTTAAAAATGCCATTTTTCCTTTCTTTCTTTTCCTTACTTTTCAAAGCCCAAAATTGCCATAAATTCCCTTCAAAATAAATATAAAATAAATCATAATAAAATATTTTCAACTATAAAATAAATCAATTTAATTCTTTGAAAATATTAATTATAACTTAATTTATATTAAACATTTAAGTTCAATAATACAACATTTTTTTACCTCAAACTAAACAACAATAATTCAAATAATTAACTACAACATTTTACAACAAAATAACTATAAAATACACAAAAATATATAAAATCAAAATAAACCCAATAAATTCAAAATTACTTTAAAACTTAATAAATTAATTAAAAACTCAAGAATTAAGCAACAATTAGCACATAAAAAGTGGTAAAATAACTCTATTTTGTAGAGTTATCACCTTTCTTTAAGCCTTTTGCTTAATTAGTTGATAGCAAAAAAAGTAGTCAACATTTTGGTGCTTTCATTGAGAGCTTGAAGAAAGCTTTGGAGATACAACCATGGTGACTACTAGATGCAATGTCACTGAAGAAATCCCTTCTCCCACAGTCATTAAGGGAGGAGAGCCAAGCCAACCACCTCCACCTGCTAATCTGGAAGTGGCCCAGAACGGCAGTTATGATGAAAATGAAGAGTATGACGACGAGTACGGAGATGACTACTATGAGAGTGAGTACTCCTAATCATTCTACATGGAGAAATGACTAGAAGTGGTGGCCCTCAAAGGTCAACATTGCTTCCCAACATCATAAAATAGAGGCATAGGAGGGTAATATCGACGCCTTATAAGAGGTGGTTAACGCCATGAAGGCTACCTTGGCGGCTCAAGGGCTGCAAGTGGACCCTTATGGCGAAGTACTGACTAGGAAACTTTTTGACGTGCCATCTGTGCACCAAGTTGGAGTGTCACCTATTCCACCAACAGGCAAGCCCCCGATCACCCCGCTGATATGGCGCAAGATCCGCCAGCTGACGTGTCATCTGTGCACCCAGCTGGAGCTAGAGAATCCCTCACGCTTCAGGCTCCCAGGAAAGAGAAACTTAAGCCATCTTAGAAGAGAAAGAGGACTGATCGGGCCTTCGAGCCCATTCTTGTCCCAAGAAGGGCCAATGATCTTGAGTGTCATAGTGCTCGAGGACATTGCCAGGCCGCCAGCGTCTATGGAGCCTAGGGCCTTCCGCCTAGGAACTCCGGACAAGGGGCCAAAAGGATAAATGTATCCGCTAAATGAGGACACAGAATTAGCATCTTGGTTAACAATGAATATGTTGATTTCAAGGGGGAAACAGAAGTAGGATTCCCCGAGGATAGCTGTTGTAACATCCCAAATTTTCCAATAAGGCTTAGTGCCTTGATTAGTGTGTCGGGAGGTAAATAAATGATTTAATAGTATTATTACGTGATTAATCATGATATATGTGCATCGTTATTTGATTACTTGGATTATGATATGATATGACTAGATATGCATGTTTAGGTGTATTAATTATGCATGTGGGCCCGTTCTGGTTAATAAGGGCATGCTTGAAATTGTGGCCCGTTGAGGACATAAATGTAATTATGTGTGTGTTATGCTTGAGACTATAGTATTGCCGATATATATTTGAGATGTGTGGTCTAAGGTGGTCCTTAGGAGCGGATTAGCAGAATATTCACAACAAGGTCCAATACTCGGCTCGAGGTGAGCCGAGGGATATTTTGGGAACGTAATACGTATTCGAGGTTACCGAGTAATGGGTAGTTATTTACCAATTATTTGGGTATGCCGAGATTAATTGGGGATTTATAGGACTACTTGAGGAATTCGCGAGAATGTGGCAAATGACGGGTTTGCCTTTGGAAGCATTAAAGGACTAAGAGTTGATATAGGGGCATTTTGGTCTTTTGATGTTAAGGATAGACTTGGGGAGGGCTTGGGAAATATTCAAAACACTTAGTCATTCAGACTCAACTCTCTCTCTTTCTCTCTAAGGCTAACTCTCTCTCTGTCTCTAAGGCTTGGGAGGTCTTGGGAATTTTTGAAGAGGAAGCTTTGAATTTGGGGCTGGGAATTGAGGAATCATGCTAGGAGCAAGTGTGTAGTCAGTTGGGGGTCGAAATCTTCATTGAGGTAAGGTTTAGAACATGTGTTTCTCCATTAATTTTACTGGTTAGCTTAGGTTTTAAGCTGGGTTTTGTTCAACATGATTTATAGAATTGGGATAAGATTCTTGGTTAGTTTTTAGGGTGATTATAATTATTATATTGTGTTGATATGAGTTGTAGACGTAATTCTGGGTTAGGGTATTGATTAGGGTGAATTTTAGTGAAATTGGCTCAAGAAAACGCAAGGTAATTCTGGGTTTTGGAGCTTAAGCCGCAGCGCTATTTTTTAGGTGTCGCGACTCGTGTGCGTGGAAGGGACCTGGAGATTCTATGAAATCGCCCAGGCGCTGCGGCGCAGGTTGGGGCACGCTGTAGCCCCCGTCCCCCAGGAGAGAGCCTTGGGCTCTCTAATTTGTAGCGCATCGCAACCCTAGGTGCTGGGCCACTGCTCTAATTAAAGGAAATGGCCAAAACAAATTTTTAAGCTCGGGAACTCAAACTTAAGGGCTCAGGAAAGATCCTACTGTGGTTTAATAGAATTCGAGGTCCCGGAGGCTAGTATATTACTTTGAAGTTTTTAATTGGTTTAGGGTTAGATGGTTATTTATTATTATTACATTATGACTAGGCTTTACTGCTAAGGTTCGAGATTAGGGATCGTGCTCAGAATCGCCTTGTACTGTCAGCTTGGGACTTAGGTAAGAAAATTGATTGTGCCCGTAGAGTAGAGCATAGCCCGATTATCTGTGTTTAGTAATATATTTGAATGCCTGCAATTACTATGTCATGCATATGTGTTTGTGAATGATTGACAAAGGTTGGGATATGCAAGGGGCGGAAACGACAATAAGCATGCTGAATGGGAAACGACAATAAGCACGATGAATGCAGGCCACCATGGCATGGCCATCTAGGGTGTTGTACTCACCCACTCAGTTAGGACCATGAACCTGGTGCATGGTAACGCACCTTGATCGACTTAGGCTGTTGTTGTGAATTGTCTGTTGTGTTCGTTTAGTTATGTATTCACTGAAATGAATTGTCATATGCTATGTTTGTGGAGTTTTCTTGCTGGGCCTTGACTCATGGGTGCTCTATGGTGCAGGTAAGGGTAAGGGAAAGGCCGACCAAGCATGAGTTGGAGGGCATGGAGTGGCACGTACATGTTTGGCCTACCTGGCCGCCACGACTGAGGTAGTTTTGAGGAACGCTGTATAAATGACCGATTTTGTCCCCTAGGTCGACTTTTTAATGACCTTTGAGTTGTAATTAAGTCTTAAACAACATTTTTGGGATCCCATGTAACTCTTTTACGATTTTAAAGAATGTTTAAACTTCTTTATGGAAATTTTATTAAATGAATCTTTATTATAAACTTAATCAGACTTTTGGTCTAAAACCTCGATTAGCGAGTTAATTGTACATTTTAAAACCACACGGTAATGACTCTAGGGGAGTAGGGCATTACAGCTATCACCGCAATACACAGCTTGATCTGCGAGATGACTTAACACTTGCAGGAACAGAGTAGCTCCCGAGGAAGTTCTTGGGAGACAACCACAACCGGACCTCTGAAGTTAATCTTAATTCTCGATGGAGAGAAGCTATGCTTGACCAGAGGGCATACCCCGCCCGGAGTCCAACCAAGATCACGACCCTCTCTGCTCAGAGTTGGATAGTTTAAACAAAATAATGTTGAAGATGGCCAGGAGACAGGGCCACGACTCTGACTCGGAGGATGAAGAGAGCGAGCCATGTGCCCCCCACATTTTCGACACCTAGTTACCTTGAAGCTTCAAGATGCAATACATCACTCCCTGTAGCGGAGCCACGGACCCTTCCGACCATCTATCTAAGTTTAGCATTTTGATGTCGGTCACCGCGTCTTCGAGGATGCAAGATGCCACATCTTCCTATTGACCTTGATGGGGCCTGCAGATTAGTGGTTCAAGAAGCATCGACGAGGATCAAACCATTCCTAGCGTCAACTTTCCGCTGCCTTTCGAAGACAATTCATAGCTGCTTGAAAAATACACTTTGAGGTTAATGCTTTAGCCAATATTAAGCAAGGACCTCTCGAGACCCTTAAAGAGTACATCAAGCACTTTAAGGAGGAAACAACCATGACCAAGAAGGTCGATGATGGACAACAATTGATGGCCTTGAGAGCTGGCATCCGACCCGGTTCTCCACTACGGGATGACCTACAAAGGCGGCCTATTGGGGGCTCCACAGGCCTCTCCCTTGGAGGTTTCAGTTGGCGTAGAGCTTCCGTGGTCTTGTGCAGGGCCTTGTTTCCCTCCTACATCCGTTCCTTGAAGTGTTTGAACATTTCCTGGAAGTGCTCGAGCATCGCTTCCTCGTACTATTCCGAATACACTAGGAGGCGAGGAAGGTTTTCCACCTTTAAGCTCTCCACTCTCTGGGTGTCCTCAGCAACTGGAGAGGGTGAAGAAGAGATCTCAAACGCAGGCATGTCCTTCACCTGGGTATCCTCCCTGTGGGGGGAAATTGTTTGTTGCCACTTGGCTGGTGGGGAAGGTGTCAGCTCCTTGCGGGGTGTTTAGATCCTCCGGCCGCAAATCTACTTGGACCTCTTCCAAGTTCAAGGGCTGAACGGGTGATGTCAGCTAACCCCATTTGTTCTGAACAGGCAAAGGCAAACAATTAGCATTGGCATAATGAAATTAAGACAAGTTAACAGGAAAAAGTTAAAAGGCGAGTCAAGAGCACGTGGGCTTCTCGGAAGCCCCACCATTAGGCGACTCCTCTGGGTGAAGAACCGCATGTGAAAACTCCCTCACAAGCCGACCCATCTCTTGGGTAGTGTTAGTCTCATATTGACAAAACTGCTCTGCATGGAAAGATGCCACATCATCAGGGTCACAAATCCCCGTAGGGGAAGCTTTGTCCTCGGATGGTGAAGGAAGACGTCGATTAGGTCCTGGTAATCTTGGAATTCCTTTGTCATCCAGTGACAGTTTAAGGTGAGCCCACACCGGAGGAGTGAGCAAGAGGCCCAAACATGCACGAGACTTACCCCGTCTCCTACTTGTCAAGCGTTATAAACAATAATTGGGAATTTACCTTGATTAAGGGAAGAGTACTCTATCCCCGCCTGAAGGTCCTCCTCGAGCTCTTGATCTTCCCAAGCTTCTTTAGCTGCTTAGAAAGCTTGAGCGTTCTTGAACCACTCCTCTAGTAGTGGCTGGTTAAATATTTTGATGGTTTGACCATCGATGTAGTTGATGTGGCAGAAAACTAGTGCACGAGACTTGCTGGAGTTCTTGTACCTTGTCAAGTCCACATTGATGATGCACTACCCCGCCCGGAGAAGGCCTATGGCTATTAGGTTTTCCTCCGTGACCAATTGGCTCAGCTCTAGCTCCACGTCTGGAAAACCCTTCATCTTTTGTAAGGGATTTTTGTACGCTTGGATGAAAGGAGTTCGTCGGAAGGGACCTACACAACAAAAGCCACTAAGTATTGGAGTTACTAAAACCTGAAAGTATAAAGCTCAAAGGATGCGAAGATACTCACCAGCCCTGGAGAACTCGAGTATGAGGGTAGGGTTGGTCCGCGTCGGGAAATCATTGGTGAAAAAGAAATGGTCTTTGTAGTCCCGCGCATGGCTTTCATTGTGGTGAGGAGCCTCGTACACCATGTTTGGGTTGGTATACTTCATCAAGGTGTAGTACCCGTTGAGGTCACTCTGTTTCCTCCTCGGCGTTGTACGGAAGCTGTAAAGGTATAGGACCTCACTGGAGAAGGCTCTAGCCAATTCCTTCTCTGGTACAGGACATATAGGCCCGCGAGGACTTGATATCTATTTGGAGAAAGTGGGAAGGGAGCGATTCCGATGTACTTCAGAAAGTTGACGAAGTACTGGTGTAGTGGTAGGGCAGCTTCAGCCATCAGGTGGGACTGACTCCATGCTTCGAGGTCATGCACACTACTATGTGCTCTCTCCGACTCATAATAGAGGTGCACCAAGAACTCCTCTCTGATCCCGTAATGCCTCATGTTGCGCTCCAACAAAAGAGGGTGTAATGCCTTGCTAATTAGGGTCCATTATCATGTGTGTTTAAAATTAGTGCTGGACTCGCTAAATGAGTCATTTGGAATAAAACATATGATTGAGCCACTAAGGATTCCGGTATTAAAAATCTTGGTCAAGAAATAAACATTTTCATTAAACAAAACTTTATTCCATACATGGGATCCCAAAATACAAGTTTAAAAGTTGGTTACAACCTAGAAGTTACAAAATAAGCCAGCCTAGGCGGCAAAACATGGTCCAACCCTAGCTCCCTTGTGATATCTTGGCCGTGGCGGTTGAGCGGACTGTATATGTACACATCACCACTATCGCTCTCCAACTCATGGCTGGCCAAGCTTCTCCTTACCCTTACTTGCACCACAAAGCATCCATGAGCCAAAAGACTCAGCAAGAAAACATATTCAAACAATTCACAGAGTATAACATCATGCTTAGCAATACTAACTGAAACTAAGCATAAACACTGTACAGATAAGTGGCCATAGTGTCACATAAGTGCGTGTTGCACTCCCATTTATTCATATGGCATCCAAGCCAGTCAAGTGCTTAGTGCACTCCCGGGGTGGCCCAGCCATGGCGGCCTGTACTCAATGCTCATAATGCTGATCACGGCTCATAACCCGAGTCTTTTAGATCCTCGACTTATAAGTCGAGCCTTGGAGACCCTTGACTTATAAGTTGAGCCGTAGAGACCCACAACTTAAAAGTTGAGCCCCTATAAACCAAGTATTCCCTTGACTAGCAGGTCGAGCTTTAACCAGATACAACAGATAGATCCTTGGCTTATAAACCGAGCTTCCTGGCCATAATAAACAATCACATAATACATTCATCATACATACAGATACAATGCATTACAATATATTAAAATAGATATACACAGGCATAATCATAATCATGTGCATTTACAGGGCCAATGCCCAATCAAGACTATATTCAACATTTGGACCAAGCCCTAATCATGTACATCACATACTGGGTGTAGTTTCTTACCTTTGGTCAAGGTACAGGCTACCAATGAACGACCCTCGAGCATGATCCCTGTTCCGAGCCCCTAGTTATGACCTAGTCACAACCACAATATAGGATCCTACCAATAATGAGTGAATAAAGGCTTCCAGACCGAGTCCTAGCCTCCGTTAAATCGAATTTTACTAAACCGGGTAGTAGGATCGATCTCGAGCCCTTAGGGTTGAGTTCCCACACTCAAAATCCCCCTCGGGGCTCAAAACCCCTTAAGCGTCGCAGCCACAAGCCCCCATGCTGCGACCCACCCAAGTCAGAGGCTCCTGCCTCCCTTTTACTGAACATGCACTGTGGCGCGCCCTCGCGTCAGAGCCCATCCTTTGCCCCCTAGGTTTAAGAGGGTCGCGACACCCCAAGAACAGAGCCACGACCCGACCCCTTCGAATCCAAAATTCTTGGGTTTTCCTTCAACCAAACCCAATCAAAATCACCCAAAATCAAACCTAAAACCTTAATTCAATTCCCATAACAAATGAAACATTTTTCCAGCAACAAAACCCAACTCAAAACTTGATGGAAAACTCATCAAAAATCCAAAAAAAGCCTAAAATTCTAGAAAAAGCTTCAACGACATGAAGCTAAACTCAAAACCAAAATGAATTCTTATCTCCAATGGCTAGATTATGACCCCAAGTTGCTCCTAGCTTATTCCTAGACACCAAACCTTCAATTCCCAAGCTTTGTTTCCTCAAATTCTCAAAATCTTCAAGTCACCAAGGAGGGAGAGAGAGACCTACGGGAAAGAGAGAGTAAAACTATTCCTTTTTGTTTTATGAGTGTTTCTCTAGTCCTCTACACTCTTCCAAGCTAGTTAAGTGAAGCAAGGTCTACCCAAAAGACCTAAATACCCTTAACCCCAATTTTCCTCTTCAATACTCACAAGGGCACTTTGGTCAATTACCACCATTCCTTCTAGTTTCTAATAAACTCCACATATCCAAATAAATCCCAACTATCTCCAAGTAACAACCATTTAATCTCCCATCACCCGATAAACCTCGGTAATGTGCTAAATTACCAAAATACCCCTAGGCTTACCTCGAGCCGGGTATTTGACCCCATTGTGACTTTTCTGCTAACTTGCTCACTAGGATCACCTCGTACTGAATAACCCAAATATATCCACATAATAATGTGGTCTCACTCATAAACACACATATATTTACAATTATACCCTTAATATGTCAAATTTATGAAAATGCCCTTCTAATATGAAACATGCCCACATGCATATTTAATACTCCTAAACATGTAAGCATAATTATATTACAATATAATTCACATGATTACATGCTCATAACACATAAGCACACAATTAATACAATTATTGCCTCCTGCCCTCTAATCCAGGCACTACGCCACATTACGGAATTTGGGGCATTACAATTATCCCCTCCTTACAGGAATTTCATCCTCAAAATTTTACCTGAACAACTCGGGATACTGGTCCCGCATGGTTGATTCCAACTCCCAGGTTGCCTCCTCGACCTTTCTGTTCCTCCATAATACCTTAACTAAAGGTATGGTTTTATTCCTCCGGACCTTGTCCTTTTTGTCTAATATCTGGATCGACCGGGTTCGGGTGTAGCCCGAACCCAAAATGACTAAATTTTAAACCCGAACCCGACCCGACCCAACATATGTCGGGTTCAGATCGAATGAAGCCCGAAATGAACAGGTTTTTCAAAAATTCGGGTTCTCGTGGTTTGGGTTGAGTGGGTTTTGCGGGTCAAATTTTCACCCCTAACTGTTCTTAATGGTCAGCTTATTCAGTTCCCTATAGTATATGAACATCATTAGAGAACCGTC
This sequence comes from Humulus lupulus, assembly GCF_963169125.1. Taxonomy (NCBI): domain Eukaryota; kingdom Viridiplantae; phylum Streptophyta; class Magnoliopsida; order Rosales; family Cannabaceae; genus Humulus; species Humulus lupulus. The sequence continues at coordinate 15,088,935 of NC_084801.1, read as the reverse complement.
CTTCTTCTTCTTCACAAATAGGACTGGCGCGTCCCACGGTGAGAAACTGGGTCTGATAAAACCTAGATCTAACAAATCCTACAATTGTACCTTGATTTCCCTCAACTCTGCTGGGGCCATTATGTAAGGTGCCCTAGACACTGGCTCAGTCCCTGGTGTCAGCTCAATAACAAATTCTATCTCCCTATGTGGCGGAAACCCTGGTAACTCCTCTGGGAACACATCTAGGAATTCATAGACTAACCTAGTCTCTTTTGGTTCCACTGGCACGACCTGAGTGGTATCCACCACACTGGCTAGGAATCATATGAAATTTCCTTGCAATAGGTCTCTATACCTCAATGCTGAAATCATAGGCACTCGGGGTCCATGCACAGTGCCAATGAATACGAAGGGGTCTTCACCCTCAGGCTCAAAGGTTACCATATTCTTCTTACAATCAATGGTTGCCCCATATCTAGTCAACCAGTCCATCCCCAAAATCATATCAAAGTCGGTCATAACAAACTCTATTAAGTCAACTGACAACTCCCTGCCGTCCACAATCACTGGCAGTGATCTGACCCATCTCCTGGAAACCACTAACTCCCCAGTGGGTAGTAACGTTCCAAACCCCACAATATAATAATCACTTGGCCTACATAGTCTATCAATAATCCTACTAGAAACATAAGAGCGTGTAGCACCAGAGTCAATCAGCAAAGTATAAGAAATGCCAGCACTAGAAAGCTGATTTGTGACCACTGAGGGCCTAGCCTCAGCCTCAGCCTGCGTCAATCCAAACACTCGAGCTATCTACCTTCTTCAGTTCCTCTTTCTTCATTCTTGAGCAATCCTTCTTGAGATGCCCCAAAATCCCACATAAAAAGCAAGCCTTCACCCCACACTCCCCTAGATGACATCTTGTACATTTAGCACACTTTGGATATGTCATCCAGTTCTCATTGTCACCCTGACAGCCAATCTCTACACCCCGTGGCCTCCTATCAGGACCAGGAGCCAAAAAAATATTCAGGGTCTTCCTTTTCTGGTCACTGGGGCCTCCGCCCCTACCTGATCCCGTGAAGGGAGGTCCCATCCTCCTCATATCCCTTCTGGCCGTGTTCTCATGCCAAATCTTGTTCTCAACGCCCTCTACAGTAAGAGCTCTCTCTACTACCAGAGCGTATCACGTCACTCCAGGTACTGTGGTAATTCTGACATCCCAAGCTATCATAGGCTATAGCCACTGAAGGAACCTTTCCTTCCTCGTCGCATTAGTGGGTACCAAGTCTGCAGCAAACTTGGCTAATTTGTCGAACTTCAGGGAATATTCTATCATTGACATATTCAATTGCAACAGTCTACTGAATTCCTCAGCCTTTGCTACTTTAATGGCCTCATTATAATACTTCACATTGAATAGAGTTCTAAACTCTTCCCAATTCATTGTGGTTATGTCCCTAGTCTGGGACACCACCTCCCACCAGATTCAGACCTCCTCCTGAAACATGTACATGGCACAGACCACTCTCTCATTACCCACGACCCTCATGAAGTCTAGGATAGATGTAATCATAGCCATCCACTGCTCTGCCTTAAGTGGATCTGCGCTACCCTTGAAAACTGGAGGGTGCTTATACCAACCCCCAATGGTTCTCTAACTTTGTTTGCTGCTGTACGGCCGGTATTGGAGCAGTAGATGGGGCTTCTGATGCAGCATTCCCTGCTGGAACCTGCTATTGCCTCACCTGATGAATCTTTTCATCCTGTCTCTGTAGCCTAGTTGCAAGTCAGCAAGCATCTGTTGCCAGTTTTTAGGAGCTGGCGGAGGGTTCTGACCTTGGTCATTACTTCTGACCTGATTCTCAGTGCCGCTTGGCTCATTAGATTCCCCTGTAAGCATACTTCCAGGTCTATCTGCAATCAATGACTCGACTTATCAGACAGTTAATAACAATATCCCACGTCAACCCACGATTCAAAACCGATCGAATAAGCGTTCATATGCATTGACAATGCTAACAAGCATCCCTGTAATTCACACATATACAATCATGCTAATAAGCATGTCGACTCATGATCATATTCAAACAAGATGTTGATATGCACCTTCTTAACATTTACAAACATTAACAACGGTAATAAACACGTTCTTGTAATGCATACATATAAATTAATGCTATTAAGCATTTCCAACACTCAAGGGAAAGAAGGATGCTAATAAGCATTTCCTGGCATGCACAGATAGATAGCGATGCTAATAAACATTCTTTTTAACATTTAATGGTGCTAATAAGAATCTCCTATCATACATACACATAGATAAGCGCTAATAAGTATTTCTGACATTCAAAAGCAATAATGATGCTTATAAGAAATTCTACAGAATTTACAAGCAACTACTGTGCTAATTTGATTAGAAAGCATGATATGTTGGGATGATTTTTTATATATGCATGTTAAAGACTAAGTTGTTAATCTATAAAGGTTAGAAACATGCTAGGGTTGAATTTATTAAGTTATGATTGCTAGTCTTAAAGATTGGAAAGATAGCTTGGGGAAGAAGAAGTTTTGTTGCAAGAGTTAGAGTTATGGAGTTAGGGGATGCTCATGAATTTTTGGTATTATATTAATCTCTAAGAATTTTTTGATCATATATAGGGATTCAAGATGAGAAAAACACAAAAAGAATTGTTCAAATTGGATATAAATTGAGAGAGTTATGGCTGTTCGAATAAAAGTCGCGATCTAGGATTTCTTCGTCGGGCGCAACTGTGCCCAAAGGGTAGCATGACAACGCTACATGCCAAGAAATCATGTTTTTTTCCTCATTTTGATGATTTTTTTGGGTCTTTGATGGTATAGTTTAAGGGTATTCTATTTAGGGATTTTAGGACTTTCATAAGGACATTTTAAGTGTGATTGGGTCTTAGAAAGTGTAAGATTGGTTCATGAAATTTGGTTAAGTTATGAGTCTCTAAAAGTTATATGTTGTATGTTTTGGATTTAGGACTCGACAAGGCACTTGAAGGGAGGTGATTGCGCCACTGCTAGACCTGAGGTAAGAAGAGTGGTCACTGTAACACATGATGTGCATTTGAGAGCACAAGTGTTCTATATGTGGGATCTAATGGTTATGATTGTTCATGTTATGTGCATGACTATGCTTTGTCATATATATTATGGGACTTACGATTATTGCATGCTTATGTTTATTGATGCATGTTCACATTGACTTTATGAGAGTTTGTTATATCATGCTTTGAGTAGGTCATGATGAATATAACATGTGTGGAAAGAGCAAGGGAATTCGCAACAGCAGTGGGCTGTCACAAGGGCAGTGGGCCATTGCAAGGGAAATATGTTTGTGGTTATAATGACCAAAATTATATTGATAAATGCTGATATGAAATTGGTAACATGCATTATGATTTTATTATGTTATGCTATGATATGCTATAATATGTTATACTATGCTATGACTCTATTGTGGTATGTTATGACTTAAGATGTGATAGTTGAACTAGTATATGTTTAATGATTGGGCTTTGGGGTTGTGACCTACATAGCTCTTCTTGCTGGGTGTTAACTCATAGGTACTCTATTTTGCAAGTGCCATATGTTAGTTTTGTTTCGTGGAGACGGGTGAAGTCCAATCCAGAAATGAAATGTAAATGATGAGGGCCACTCAACCATGTTATGATCAAAGGGACATAAACGCCAAAGTTTTATTTAATATATTTTTATTCATGTGGTTTTAAAGGTGTTTTTTCATGAATGGATACCGAAAATAGTTTTGTTTGGTTACTTGCATTTAAGATAAATGTTTTATTTTATATTACAGATATCAGAGTGCTACATGTTTTTACACCTCGCACGTCCAATTTTCTCATAATGACCCACTCGTCATTACCTTTCAGCTCGCCAACAAGAGGGTATGCCGAGTCCTGATCGATAATGGGAGCTCGGTCAACATCCTCTATAAGGCCACTCTAGAAAAGATGGGACTTTCCATTCTAGACCTAAAGGCCTGTGCGATAACGTTGTATGAATTTTTGGGGAAAGGAGTAGCCAATACGGGATCAATCGAGCTCCCAGTAACCTTTGGAGACTATCCTCTCTCAATAACCAAGATAATGGAGTTTATCGTAGTGGACACCCCTTCAACCTATAATGTATTGCTTGGGAGACCAGCCCTGATTGGGTTGGGGGCAGTTACATCTGTTAGGAACCTGGCTATAAAATTCTCAACACCCAGTGGCATTGGGATGCTTAAAGGAGACCAATTGGCCGCCTGAGAATGATACAACATCTCAATGAGGGGAAAGAGCCAAACAAGTGCACATGCACTTGTTATCATTAAAGAAATAAATGAGATGGTGTACGAGGTCGAAGAAGAGATCGAACCCAAGAAAGATGAGGACATGGCCGATCTCAGGCCAATTGAATAGCTTGAAGACATTGAACTCAATGATAAGGCCCTACTAGGGTGGTAAAAATAGGGAAGAACCTTCCAAAGGATGCGAGATAGCATATAATTCGCTTCCTGAGGGAAAACCAAGATGTGTTCGCATGGTCGCACTTGGATATGATTGGGATCAGCCCAAACATTCTAAGCCATGCGTTGAACATAGACAAAAACTTCCCACCTATGCAACAGAAAAGAAGGCTCCTAGATGATGAAAGGAAGAAGGCGTTGAAAAAGGAGGTCAAAAGACTAAAGGCAATCTATCTATCCGAGAGGCTTTCTATCTGGATGGATAGCCAATCTAGTGTTAGTCCCGAAGTCCAATGGAAAGTGGCAAACATGCATTGAATATTCGAACCTCTACAAGGCATGTCCAAAGGATTTCTTTCCCTTACCTCGAAAATGATCAACTTGTGGATGCTACCATGGGTCACGACATCATGTCATTCATGGATGCATATTATAGATATAACTAGATAGCCATGCATACACCTGATCAGCAGCATACAAGCTTCATGACTAATAAAGGTTTATACTATTACAATGTGATGCCCGTCGGACTCAAAAACGTCGAGGCAATGTATCAAAGACTGGTGAATAGGATGTTTGCCGAGCAAATAGGGAAAAATATGGAAGTATATGTGGATGATATGATGGTCAAGTCCAAGCATAATTGTAACCATGTTGACGATCTCACAGAATGCTTTGCTATACTCTGAAAGTACAACATGAGACTCAACCCACAAAAGTGTTCATTTGGAGTATCTTCGTGAGATTTTCTCGGATTCATAGTAAACGCTCGGGGCATAGAGGCAAACCTGGATAAGATAAAGGCATTAATTTTTATGCCTTTGCCTCAAAAGCAGAAAGACGTCTAGAGTTTAACTGGGCGCATGGCAGCCTTAAGTAGGTTCATATCGAAATCTACAGACATATGTCTTCCGTTCTTTATTCTTTTGAGAGGGGGCAAGAAGTTTGAATGGTCAGACGAGTGTGAGCTCACTTTTCAATCCCTTAAAAAACACCTCACTGAACCACTAATCTTATCCAAACTAGTCATAGGGGAAATATTGTACTTATACCTCGCGACAATTGAGCATGCAATTAGCGCAATGCTTGTTCGGGAGGATAAGAAAGTACAAAAACATGTTTATTATGTCAGCAAAAGGTTACTGGGGGTAGAGTCAAGATATCCCTTAATGGAAAAACTAGCCTTGTGCTTGATACATGCATCTCGAAAACTCTGACCTTATTTCAAGGCACATCCTATACACTTGTTGACCGATCAACCATTGAGACACGTATTGTCAAAACCTAAGGCATCAGAGAGAGTATTAAAATGGGCGGTCGAACTTGGGCAGTTCGAGATCATGTATCACCCAAGAACGACGATCAAAGGACAGACCTTGGCAGATTTCATAGTTGAAAGTACAAGAATCACCAACGAGGAAGTCATAATCCCAGCCCGCGAGCTGTTGAGACTTTACGTCGATGGGTCTTCGAACGAGAACGGATCGGGGGCAGAAATTATCTTAATCACTTTGAAAGTAAATTTTTTTCACTCAGCCATACAATTTGGCTTCGAGGCATCGAACAATGAGGATGAATACAAATCACTATTAGAAGGACTTTGGATAGCTTCCGAGCTAAAATTAAAAGCCATCCACTGCTATAGTGATTCCCAGTTGGTTGTCAACTAGGTCTTAGGAGAATACCAGGCTTATGGAATTAAAATGGAAGCTTACTCTTAGAAGGTCTGTTGACCCTCGATTTGGCCAACTGACACGGAGTCAAATGCTTGATGTGGAAGGATGTGTTGGAATAGGTTTGATGACAAAAACAGTAAAGAACACAGTAAATTATAGTGGTTCGGCCCCAGGAACTGGTAATAGCCTACGTCCACTTGAGCTGTTATTGATCTAAATTCTCCAAGGAGTGATCAAAGAACTAGGGTTCTCTGAGTTTCACAAACCTTAGAGAGGTGACTAATACAATGATAGCTCTAATTCTCTTGTAAAGCGTAAACACAAATCAGCCAAAAGTCCTTTCCTTGAGCTATTTCTCACAATTTATAAGCTCAAGGAAGATTACATGAATTAATTACAGATATTCTTTCCTAATTAATCGGATATTCAGGAAATCATGGGAGATAATCTCGGATATGATCATAACTGCCTAAGATTTTCTCCAAACATATCCAGTATACGACCAGGCTGGTCGTATATAAAGTCCGAATGTTCGCCATGGGCATTTCTCTGGTCGATGGTCGAACAAGAAACCTGTTAGGTGCCAGCCACATGTTCAAAAAGTCTACCACGTCACCCGTGCCTGTTCTTTGGATAACATTTGCCCCCCAAGTTTATTTATTATGACCAGTAATAAATAAACTTTAAGGCAAACGACTCTTCGGTTATCTCACCCAATCTGTCAGAGAGGTTCGTGCGTTCTTGGAAAAAGCAACCTACCCCTGTCTAATCATGGCTTTTTGGTTCCCAAGTAAACCATTGACGGCTATCACCTTTCCCCATGCTTCAAAAAGAGGAAACTGATGATTATCTCTTTTTTCATGCCACAGACAAACAAAAATATATATAGCCCCCTCAGAGCCTCCTTTTTCTTTTTACGCAAGCCATTTTCTCTAAAAAGAAACCCTAAAACAGAAGCTTCGTTCTTCCTGAAGACCATCCTTCAGCGTTTCAAGAACCACCAGCTGTTGTTCGCTTACGTTTGGAATTTCTTCCAACCTCTATAATCTTCGCTTCGATACGTTTTAGAATTTTTCTACTTTTTGTCTTCGTTGTGCATGACGCTGTGATTTAACTTCTAGGTTCTACTATTGCCTATGTTCTTGAATATAAATGCATGAAAATAGGGGATTTACTGAGTGATGTTAGATAGGATGGTGTATTTTTGTTATTTAGGAGTTGTATATCAGTTTGATAGTCGAGATCATAGACTTAGGACGTAAAACCGAAATAAAAATTCGATTTTTATGCTAGTTGAAAAACAGAGTTTTTCCCACCCTTAAAGGAGTTGAAAAAGCTTTTTCAAAAAACCTTTTGCTTTCACTTTTTGATCTGTTTTTCAAACTGTTCGTGTGGAAAACTTTGGCTTTTGATAGAATGTTGTTGTATAAAAGTTTGACTTTTATACATGACCAGCGTTATTCTAACCACCTTTCTAGACTCTTCATCCTCACCTCCCCATTTTTCTATTTGCATATTTTAATGCCAGATTTGTGGGGAGGTGAGCGGCCTATCGAAGACGATCTTCTTGCCCAACTGCTTGAAGGTGAAGAACAGCCTGCTCAACATGTCCACGAGATTCCCTTTTCAAGACCTTCTTTTTCCATACCTCAACCACCACCGTCTAGAATGGACTGTTCTAAAACTCCTGGCCAAAAGAAATCACATCCCGAAGCCAATCCAAACTCTCCTGCCCAGCCTGATTCGTAGGCTCGGGATCCCTCGACCAGCGGTCGAGAAAACATTGTCCCGAACCCTCGCATTCAGGTTAGGGCTCGTCCTCGATATTCAACCCTTCCTGATGTCGAGTGGTACCTCTCTCCCCATAGCCAGGTGACCCCCAGAATGTTGGCTAATTATATTAGGAAGTATCCCCTCACTGGGGTCAATCTAAAGATCCCCACCGCAGACCAGAGGGCTAACTTGCCTGGAGGCGCCTACAACACCTGGTCGAGGTATCATATAGAGGCGGGGGCAACCCTTCCTCTTCATCCTTTTTATCAGGGGGTGGCGAACTACTTCGGTTTCGCCCCCTTTCAGATTACTCCCAACAGATATAGAATGCTCGCTACACTCTATATCCTTTACAAACTCAAAAAATGGCTAGAGCCTACTCCTCACGAGGTCAACTTTCTTTTTGACCTCAAGTCCAACCCCCAACAGTCTGGGACGAGCTTTTTTCATTTTTGTCACCAGGAAACGGCCTGCACATTCCTAAGTGACACCACCCATATCTCCAATGTGGGGAAATACAATCAGGAGTATTTCCTCACACCCGACATGACTACAAACAACCTGCCCTTCGCTCGAGGAGGTAAACGTCCCTTTCTTCTCCTGGTCGCTGTTTTTACTTAGCAATTCTCTTGCACTTCTCTAAGATATCTTGTGTCTTTCAGGACCATGGTTACGCCCAAACCCAACACCAGACATGGTGTTGAGGGCCAACACGCTGGCCAGAATGACTATCTCTGAAAAGAGTGTTAAGTCTCTGGTCATTGATTAGAACTTGAGGCTATCTGGCCTCCTGCCCTATCATCAGGAAATGAGGGAAACTGCGGCATCTGATGCCGCGGCCAATGAACATCCCGAGCAGCAACCCCCAATGTCTCCTCCTCGAAGGAGACCGACTGGGGTTACGATTAGGGAACCTACCGGCGCCCCTTTGGCAGCAAGGCCTCCTCCTCCCCAAGGGAAGGGGAAACAAAAGGCAGCAGAGACTGTCGTAGACTTGGATGAGTCCTCGGACGAAAATGGTACTGTTATTTCGCTTTTAAATAGCTTGCCAATTCCCTGTCACTTGTTTGATGGGGACAACAAATTTACATATACTCCAAATCTAGGGTCAGACTTCTTCGTGCCAGAGAGTGAGTGTATGACTAGTAGATTCAATAGTGTAGCGACAAGTAGTTGTAGTGTGGGTACTTTACTTGTAATCTCTTTCTTTCATTCTTTTGCCCTGCGTAATCATCTAGTCTCATTATTCACGTTGTTTCCTTTTGTGCAGATATGGACTCTGAGGACGTCTTTGAGCACAACAAGGCTGGTGCTACCTCTTCTGGACAAAAGAAAGATAGTAAGAGGGCTCGAGGGGAGAGCAGCAAGACTCCCTCGAAGAAGGCTCAAACAGACGATGCTCCAGCCACCACCCCCTCAAAGGAGAACTCACCACCTCCGCCATCCTCTGAGCAGCCGGCTTCCACTCCCGCTGACCAACAACCTTCTCCTAAGGCTCCTAATAGGGAGGCATTGAACACTCAGCCCGAAGGCTCCCTGCCCAGCCTCGTGGTCAGCTCTACTGGGGAGAGGATATACAAGCTCTCCAAGCACAAACGTAGCCAAGCAGCCATTACTGAAACCATCTCCATGGAGGCTGATCAAGTCATCAACAGAGGGATGAACGAGATAGTCAGCGTAAGTCAATTCCTGCTATTTTAACACTTATTTTTTATTCTTTGTCCTGACTTTATTTTATTCTCTCCGACTTTAGGGGCTGTTGACCTTAACTGCTGGCTGGCGCCGTACTGGGGCCTTGGTCTCTTGGGGAAAGAACTTTGACTCCAGGCTTGCCGAGAGTAAGCAAGCACTCGAAGCTGCAAACAACGAGCTTACTAAATAGAATGGCGAGCTGCTCGAGGAGAAAAAGGAGTTGTCCAAGTAAAAAGAGCAATTGCTCGAGGACAAAGCCAATCTGACCTAGGAGCTGCTGGCAACCTGGGAAACCTTGAGGAAGGCCAACAAAACCAAGGAAAAGTTCAAGGAAAGCGCCAGAATCAACCATCAAGAATCGATTCAGCTTGAGCTTGATCTGACTGCCAGCAGGCAGGAGGCGGAGGAGCTTGGAAAATGGGTGCAGGAGCTCAAGGAGGCCGGAGCCAGGATTTTGAAGAAGTACAAGGAGGCCACTCATCTTTGCTTCTACGAATTTTGGAAGCACAACCGGAGGCTAACTTCAACTACCTTTCCGAACGCTTGAGGAAGACTCTGATGACGCAGTGTGCCATCCTTCTGGAAGAAGAAGAAAAGGCCAAAGTGCCTGCCTCTCCAGGGGGAATAGATGGTGCAAATGCTGAAGCTGGCCCTTCCGCTGACCAAGGTACTCCTCAAAACCCTCGGGACCCTCCGGCTCCTTGAAATTTTTTTCTCTTTTATCTCAACTACACGACCCACGGGTTGTATTGTAAAGACAATTTGTTTTTGTTGCTGCAAGGGCAGTTATATTTTTTTTATTTGAATAGTTACATCCGAGCAGTACTGCTCACAGTGTAAAAGGATTCCTTTTAACATTATAATATTTTCTCTTTATTATAATATATGTTCGCATGACCGAACTTAGCATAGTACTTTGGCTGATTTAACAAAATATAAATTTTGAAAAATACTCTAAGTACCGTAGTATGCTTTCACTTATTTTGTTTGTGTGTTTACATACCTCTTGGTATGCTTTGCTATCGGTGTACCTTATATGCCCCCCAAGTGACTGAGGAGCTTTAGGTCCTTGGTCGCTTGCCTTGACCACGACCTGTACGAACATTGCTGCTCGGAATAACTTGTAAAACGTAGAATACAACAAAACAACACACGTAATGAACAAATACTTGTAAATAATTACAAAGGTTTGGCAAGAATGACTGGCTGCGCACAGTCCCTTATAATTCTCGTATTAAAATGGACTAAACATGTCTTTACAAGTGATCTTTAAAAGATCTTACACTTATAAGCGATCAGTCACATAACATGACTAACCCTTTTTCACTACTTGTAAAAAGTAAAAATTAATACAAGCCAGTCCTTTAAAAAGGATTGTTTATTGATAGTACTTGCGCAAGTGTTCTCCATTCCAATAGTGCGGAATGAGATCTCCATTCAAGTGTGCAAGTTTATAGGTGCCTGGGTGAAGGACTTCTTCAACCTGGTATGGTCCTTCCCAGTTTGGTCCGAGCACTTCAACTGCAGAGTCGCGGGTGTTTAAGAAAACTCTTCGAAGTACTAAGTCTCTGACATTGAACTTTCTTTCTTTCAATTTAGAGTTAAAATACCGAGCGACTTTTTGCTGGTACGCAGCTACTCGGAGTTGGCCTTTTTCCCGTTTCTCCTCAACTGAGTCTAGGGATTCCATCAATAGTTGGCTATTTTGTTCTTGGTCGTATGTGATTCTTCGATGTGAGGGCGGATCTAACTCGACTGGCAACATAGCTTCATACCCGTATGTTAGGGAAAATGGCGTATGACATGTTTCTGTTCGATGAGAAGTTCTATACGACCAGAGCACTTCAGGCAACTGTTCTGTCCATGCTCCTTTAGCTTCTTCGAGTCTTTTCTTTAGGGTATCCTTTAGTGTTTTATTTACTGCTTCAACTTGCCCATTTTCTTGTGGATGCGCGACTGAAGAAAAGCTTTTGATGATTCTATGCCTCTCGCAGAAGTCTGTGAATAGGTCACTGTCAAACTGGGTGCCGTTGTCTGAGACTATTTTCCGGGGCAATCCATATCGACAAAAAATGTTCTTGATGACAAAGTCAAGCACTTTCTTTGTCGTTATGGTAGCAAGTGGCTCAGCTTCGGCCCACTTGGTGAAGTATTCGACTGCCACAACTACATATTTTACTCCACCTTTTCCTGTTGGTAAGGACCTAATTAAATCAATCTCCCATACTGCGAAGGGCCACAGACTTTGCATCTGCTTTAACTCATTAGGAGCTGCGCATGGGATCTTGGAGAACCTCTGGCACTTATCACATTTTTGCACAAACTCCATTGAGTCTTCGTTCATAGTCGGCCAGAAATAACCTTGCCTTAGAATCTTCTTCGATAAGCTCTGCCCCCCAGCGTGATCTCCACAAAAACCTTCGTGTACTTCCCTCATCAGCTCTTTAGCCTTTTCTGGTGTAACACATCTGAGCAGTGGCATGGAGTATCCTCTTCGGTATAGAATGCCATCGACCAACATGTATCTAGCAGCCTGTCTCTGAAGAGTTCTGGCTTTGTTTCTATCTGATGGTAGTACGCCACTAGTTAGATATTCCAAGTACGGTGCCATCCATGTATCTTCTAACCGTACCTCCATGCTGACTTCATCTGCTCATATGCTCGGCTCACATAGCCGATCTACTGGCACTATATTCAAAGTGTCAGCATCCTTTACACTCGCGAGTTTGGCTAAGGCATCTGCGTTTGAATTCTGATCTCGGGGTATTTGCTGGAGGGTATATTTCTCGAATTGCGCCAACAGATCTTTGGTTTTATTCAGGTAGGCCACCATTTTCAGGCCCCGTGCTTGATACTCCCCTACGACCTGATTCACTACCAGTTGTGAATCACTGTAAATATCCAACACTTTTATACTCATGTCTTTGGCCAACCTCAGCCTAGTGAGGAGTGCTTCATACTCGGCTTCATTGTTTGAAGCGGCGAAATCGAACCTAATAGCGCAGTGAAATCGATGCCCTTCTGGCGTTATCAATATCACCCCTGCTTCTGCGTGAGATTCATTGGACAATCTATCTGTGAATAATTTCCATGAAGGAGCTTCAACTTGGGGCTCTGGCGCACTAGGTTTCTTTCATTGCTCGTCGTCTGGGAGCTCAGTGAATTCGGTGATGAGATCAGCCAAGACTTGTCCTTTTACTGCTGCTCGTGGTGAATACGTTATATCAAACTACCTGAGTTTGACTGCCCATTTCAACAAGCGTTCAGCAGGCTCTGGCTTTTGCAAAACTTGCCTGAGGGGCTGATCGGTTAAGACTGTGATGGGATGGGCTTGTAAGTCAGGACATAACTTCCTTGAGGCCAAACTTAAGCAATAGGCTAATCTTTCGATGGGAGGATATCTCAACTCATCCTCGATTAACCTTTTACTTACATAATACACCACCTTTTGTACGCCTTCATCTTCTCTTACTAGCACCGCACTAGCAGCATATTCGGTGATTGCCAGGTAAATGAACCAAGCTTATCTCCATCTATAGGTTTTGACAAGACAGGAGGTTGTGCCATGTGGGCCTTTAAGGCTTGGAAATCCTATTCACAGTCTTCTGTCCATTCGAACTTCTTGTTGCCTCTAAGTAGATTAAAGAAAGGGACGCATTTATCCGTTGACTTTGAAATGAATCTACTGAGTGCGGCAATCCTTCCAGTTAAACTTTGTACATATTTGATTTTCACTGGCGATTTCATGTCGATCAGGGCTTTGATCTTTTCTGGGTTGGCTTCGATTCCCCTCGAATTGACAATGAATCCCAAAAATTTCCCCGATCCTACTCCGAAGGAACACTTGAGAGGATTTAGCTTCATCTGATATTTGTTCAAAACATTGAAACACTCCTCAAATCCTTCACATGTCCTTCTACCTTCTTTGACTTTACCAGCATGTCATCCACGTACACCTCCATGTTTATTCCGATCAAATCCTTAAACATGTGGTTAACCAATCGCTGGTAAGTCGCACCAGCGTTTTTCAGTCCGAAGGGCATTACTTTATAACAGTATAACCCTTATCGGTCCGAAAGCTAGTGTGATCCTCATCAGGGGGATGCATACTGATCTGATTGTATCCTGAGTATGCGTCCATAAAAGAGAGGATCTCATGTCTTGCAGTTGCATCGACCAGCTGGTCGATCCTTGGGAGTGGGAAGCAATCCTTTGGGCAGGCTTTATTAAGGTCTGTGAAATCCACACAGGTTCGCCATTTGCCATTCGGCTTGGGAACCATTACTGGATTAGAGACCCACGATGGATAAAACGCCACCCTTATGAACCCATTCTCCTTCAGCCTTTCGTCTTCTTCCTTTAAGGCTTTCGATCTGTCCTTATCGAGCAGCCTTCTTTTCTGTTGCACGGGTGGAAAGCTTTTGTCAACGTTCAGGGCATGGCTAATGACTGCAGGATCTATCCTAGCCATGTCTTTATGTGATCAGGCAAAAACTTCTTGGTTTTTTCTCAAAAATTCCACCAGTGCATGCTTCGTTGTTGCTTCTAGACTTTTACCGACCTTTACTACTCTGGTCGGAATTTTTTCGTCAAGTTGGACCTCTTCAAGGTCCTCAATGGGTCCAACATCTTCCACAAAATCCCTAAAGTGAGGATCTAAATCTCTATCCTCACTTTAGGCAACACCATATTTGGTGACTCCATCACTGGATTGGGCTTGTGTATCAATGGCCATCTACAACCTCTCTGGGGGAGTGCTCTTTGATGTTCCCTTCTTTGCCTTCATGACTGAGGCATTGTAGCACTCCCTTGCTTCCCTCTAATTTCCCAACACATGTCCTACCCTTGCGTCTGTCGGGAATTTCATGGCCAAGTGCCATACTGAGGTGACAGCCCGAAGGTCAACCAGTATAGGCCTTCCGATTACTGCGTTATACGCCGAAGGACAATCAACTACTATGAAAGTAGCGAGTAATATCCTGGTAGCGGGCGTTGTACATGCCATTACCAGAAGTTTGATTGACCCTGCTGGGCCAAGTCCTTCACCAGAGAAGCCATATATTGTTTGGTTGCATGGCTCCAAGTATTTAACGGACAACTTCATGCGTTCCAGCGATGATTTATACAGGATGTGTACTAAACTTCTGGTATCGACCAACACTCTCTTTACCATCATGTTGGCGATTTGAACATCCACAACCAGCAGATCAGAATGTGGGAATCGGACATGTTGGGCATCGCTATCAGAGAAGGTTATCTCACCCTCCTCTGACTGAGCCTTCTTTGATGCCCGGTCCTCCACAGTCATCATCTCGATGTCCTGGTCATGGCGTAGGGTCTGTGCATATCGTTCCCTTGCCTTTCCGCTGTTTCCCGCGAGGTGCAAGCCACCGCAGATGGTGAGCAAAGTGCCAGCTACGGGATCAGGCTGCAGAGGTGGCGAGCGTTGGCATGTAGGCGCCTGCTCATTTCCACCTAGAGGCTCTCGTTGGGAAGTTCCCGAGGCTCGTACATATCTCCTCAAGTGTCCTTGTCTGATAAGGAACTCGATTTCTTCTTTCAGCTGGTTGCACTCGTTCGTATCGTGTCCGTAGTCGTTATGAAAATGACAGAACTTGGTTATATCTCTCTTTGACATTTCTTTTTGAATGGGAGCGGGTCTTTTGTAAGGCACACTGGAGCTTGTGGCCTGATATACCTCTACTCGAGACTCGATGAGGGCAGTATAGTTAGTGAACCTCGGTTCATAACGGTTGCCCTTGGTGCGCTTGTTCTCAGAGGTAGAGGGTTCATTATGGGGCCTCTTTCCCCCATTCTTGCCATTGCCATTTCCGTTCCTGTTGCCCTTACCATTGCCATTGGGTTTTTACCCATTGGCAGCTTTGGCGGGTTCTGCCGTCCCCTTATCTTTGCTTGGGGGCTTTCCCTCGCTGGCAATGGCGTCTTCAACTCGATCTAAGAATTCTTGGGTAGTTTTAACCCCATGCTTCCTGAGGCTATTCCACAAAGGTGTACGACGCCTAAATCCTGCAGTTAGGGCCATCATCTTGCCCTCATCTCCCACTGTTTTAGCTCCAGCCGCTGCTTGCATAAAGTGTTGGATGTAATCCTTCTGTGGTTCTCCTTCTTGCTAGCGTATTTCTACCAGCTGGTTTGCCTCAGTTGGGTGCACTCGACCCGCATAGAAATGTCCGCAAAACTCCTTTACGAACATCTCCCAAGAAATAATACTTACAAGAGGGAATTTGAAAAACCACTCCTGTGCTGCATCAGAAAGTGTCGCAGGAAAGATCTTGCACCGAGCGTCTTTGGACACTTTCTGAATGTCCATCTGTATCTCAAATTTGTTTAAATGAGATACCGGGTCACCATACCCGTCAAATTTTGGAAGCGTGGGCATCTCAAACTTGCTAGGAGTTTCTACCACAACTATCCTTTGAATGAAAGGAGTGCCTCTCCTCCTGTCGTACTCAATATGAGACGTTCTGCCCCTGACCAGCTATTGTACTGCCTGGTTCAGGGCATCTATTTGGGCTTGCACGGCGCCAGGAATCTTCGGGGCCTCTGCTGCTGGGGGGATGTACTCATCGTGTCGTTCTTGGCAGTCATTGAGTATGTCCCTTAAGTCTTCGTCTCTGCGCCGCTGCTCGCTTGCTCCGAGCCGGTCAAAAACGTTGTTTTGTCTAGGCTGCCCTAGGAATTGGTAATAGCAGGACTTTGGATAGCTTCCGAGCTAAAAGTAAAAGCCATCCACTGCTATAGTGATTCCCAGTTGGTTGTCAACTAGGTCTTAGGAGAATACCCGGCTTATGGAATTAAAATGGAAGCTTACTCTTAGAAGGTCTGTTGACCCTCGATTTGGCCAACTGACACGGAGTCAAATGCTTGATGTGGAAGGATGTGTTGGAATAGGTTTGATGACAAAAACAGTAAAGAACACAGTAAATTATAGTGGTTCGGCCCCAGGAACTGGTAATAGCCTACGTCCACTTGAGCTGTTATTGATCTAAATTCTCCAAGGAGTGATCAAAGAACTAGGGTTCTCTGAGTTTCACAAACCTTAGAGAGGTGACTAATACAATGATAGCTCTAATTCTCTTGTAAAGCGTAAACACAAATCAGCCAAAAGTCCCCTCCTTGAGCTATTTTTCACTATTTATAAGCTCAAGGAAGATTACATGAATTAGTTACAGGTATTCTTTCCTAATTAATCGGATATTCAGGAAATCATGGGAGATAATCTCGGATATGATCATAACTACATAAGATTTTCTCCAAACATATCCAGTATACGACCAGGTTGGTCGTATGTAAAGTCCGAATGTTTCGCCATGGGCATTTCTCTGGTCGATGGTCGAACGAGAAACTTGTCAGGTGCCAACCACGTGTTCAAAAAGTCTACCACGTCACCCGTGCCTGTTCTTTGGATAACAAGGTCAAAACAACAGTTGGGAAGTTCGAGCTTTATGCGATAGAACAAGTTCTGCCGGAACATAATTCGAATGTTGATGCTTTAGCTCGACTCGCCACAACCAAGAAAGCCGATACACTCAATGTTGTACTGGTTGAATTTCTACTGGTATTGAGCATAATCGAGCTCAGTGAGGATGAAATTAACATGATAGACTCGCACCCTACTTGGATGACCCCCATAATAGACTACTGTGAAACCGGGAGCTTGCTAGCGGATTGGAACAAGGCAAGAAAGCTACTGTACAAGATACTAAGGTACACTATCATGGAGGGGAGACTATATAGAAGAGGATATTCTATGCCATTGTTAAGGTGTATAACTCCATCCGAAGCTAGAAATTTTTTAGAGGAAATCCACGAAGGATTTTTTGGAGACCACACTAGGGGGCATAGTCTATCAAAAAAGGTAATTAGGAAAGAATACTTATGGCCTATAGTAAAAGCGGAATCATTCGAATATGTTAAATGCAATGACAAGTGTCAACGATTCACTTCAATCCCACGAGCTCCACCAACCAAGCTCACCATGATGTGCTCCCAAAGGCCATTCGCGATATGGGGAATCGACCTCATTCGATCCCTACCAACAGGGAAAGGGGGAGTAAAATATGTTGTAGTTGTTGTTGTTTACTTCACTAAGTGGACCGAGGCCAAACCTCTAGCCACAATCACCTTGAAGAAAGTCTTGGATTTGGTAAAAAGTATAATCTACAGATAGAAGGTACCAAGGAAAATAGTGTGAGATAATAGAACCTTGTTTGATAGCCAATTGTTTACATAGTTCTACGAAAAGAATGGGATAATCAAAAAAATTTCCTTAGTAGCCCATCCACAAGAAAATGACCAGGTCAAAGCTATGAACAAGACTTTGAAGAGCTCCATTAACAAAAGGCTCGAAGATGCTAAAGGAAAATGGCCAGAAGAATTACCACAAATCCTATGGGCTTACAGAACAACAACACGAACCTCAACAGGACATGCCTCCTTCTCCCTGGCTTACAGTTGCAAAGCTATGCTGCCCATTGAGATCAAAATCCCAACAATAAAATGCGAAACATACGATCAAACCTCAAACCAATCCCAGCTCGAAGAAACTCTAGACCTAATTGAAGAAAAACCAGACGAAGCCCAACCTAAAAACGACACATACCAGCAAAAGTCTACAAGGTATTTCAATAAGAGGGTTCGAGACAGACACTTTGGATTCGGAGATCTGGAGCTTAGATGCATGTTTTTGGCCACACGAGACCCCTCTAGAGATGTCCTCGGGCCTAATTGGGAGGGACCCTACCAAACTGAATCCATTATCTGACCTGGTGTCTATAAACTAGTGAGGTTAAATGGAGAATCGGTCCAACGAGCTTGGAATGGTGAACATCTACGACCTTATTACCAGTAATGTAGGGATGATGTTTATTCAATTGTAACCAAGCGTGTACTTAATTCTTGCTTTTCATTAATAAAGAACTGCTTTTTATTCTAATTTTATATTTTTATAGTTATATTTTTTGCAAACTCTCAAAATTTAATAACCTAAGATTGCAATCATAGGATATTAAGGGAGCATAAGTGGTATACAATCATACCACATGCTCAAAAATATAGCATCAATAAAAATAAAATTAATAACAGTGTATAAATTATTAACCAAATACGAATTAAATAATAACAATGTATGGATTATTAACCAAACACGAATTAAACAAGTCTAGAACAGACTAGCAAACTCTAATCAACACGATTAAAATATGGAATTGTAAATAAACCAACGAAATTCATGAGTCGAGACTGAGCTGGAAATTTTTGCAAATAAGTTTTGATCTCGTAACCTCGAGACCATACTTTAGCATGAGGAAAAGTTACTATAGTAAAACAAGAAATAACGTGACTAACGAGGTTACATGCCAATAAGTATTTTTTAACAAAAATACGTGATAAAATTAATATTCGACCTTCAGAATAATGAAGTAAAAAATGTGCAATCAAATGAACTATTCATGAATATATGGAAGTTTGAACTTAAGCATGACATTATTTGTATAAATAAATAGATATGAAAACAAGTCCATGTATGCTTGGAATATTCCGAACCTGGAGTATGGTGCATAGGGATAACACAAAAGTCATATGTAGATAATATGCATAAAGATTTTGAGAAAGAGATTTAAGCATAAAATACTACCATTAAATTATAAATTGTTAAATAACTCAAGCTCGAGTTATAATTTTTTTTGCCTTAAGGGTACAAAAAATAGTGCAAATACAAGGGAATAACTCTCCACTCTTGTTGAAAAGAGTGTTGGGACTCCCGCAGGTCGTTAAGAACTCCCACTGGGGAGCCCCGAGGTTGTTGAGGCATTGACCCACATGAGTCAATGCATTAGAACCAAGCTAGACTCCAGGAGTGTTGGCGGCATTGTCAACCACAAACTCAAGGATTGAAGGCTGGGCAGGGCAACCTTTCTTTGGTTGGCTCGTAGGAGGAGGGGCCACAACTTCTGGATGTGTTGGAGGATCGGTGACAAGGCTCAAGTCGGGCTTCTTTGAGGCTGGAGGGGGTGCCTCAGACCGTTTGGTGATCTTAGAAAGGTGACCTCCCTTCAAGGACACCCGGTGGAGTTTGTTTCCCCCGGATGCAACGGTTTGGTTGAGGATGCTATCAAGGATTGAATCCATCGTAGCTGAAAAGGGGAAAAGCAAAACATCAAGAGTTGATTATATTTTATAATATATGTTGAAACTTCTAGGTGAAAGAAACATATCTGGAAGATTCCTTCGAGCTTGAGCTCGGGGACCATGAAATCCCTATGTCTTCAAATGATTCTAAAGCAGTTCCCTCTCTATAAGTGGAGAACACCCTTGATGGGTCCCTATAATCATTAGTTCCATACTGGACAACTATCCCATCCTAAACTTCATTTAAACTATGCATAGTTTGGTATTTCCCTAACCAACTATCGAACCTATGCACCTTAAGATCTACCCCCGACCAGACCATAAAATTATTACGAGGATCGTTAAACAGAACTACAACATTGGGCTCCCATGTAAGAAGAGTGGGGGACCACTTGGATAGATCTAATACGACTTTACCTCCATCAGACGAGCTCGGCAAGGCCTTATCCTCAGCTTCAGTTCCCAAGCATGAAGGCTGGGCTAAGCGAGGAATAAAGGTCTAGCAGTGCAAACTTGAGAGTTTCCTTTTGGAGGGAAGCTTGGTGGTTGGGACAGGGACGTCTTCCCATCTCGCAAACTTGTGAATTCCCATGTCATCTGTGGGCATAGTCAGAGCTTATCCTCATGAAGGAGATAGTTGAGGGACCGCCGACCGTACGGGAGCTTGAGAATCGCTTCCTTATGGTCCTTCATGGCCTTTGTGGGCTATGGGCAGTGATAGTTGGCTGCATGGAAAGTTTGAATGAGCATTTCGAGCTCGAAACAAAAAAATCAAAGAGAACTATGACAAGATACTTACCAATCTGTTGAAATGAATAAAATCATAAAAGAGCGAGACCGTCTGTCCAGAAGAAGATAGTTTTTAAGTTGGGAGGATGGTTAGGAATGTCCTCGAACAACCTTTTCTCCTTTCAGTAGGTCGAAAGGTAATAAAATCCATCCCCGCCATGAGCTCAAGAATGATTACTTTTGAGGCAGAAAAGATATAGGATTTCATGTGCCAAGTGATAACTCTACAAAATAGAGTTATTTTACCACATTTTTTATGCTAATTGTTGCTTAGTCTTTGAGTTTTTAAGTAATTTTGAATTTATTAGTCTTATTGTAATTTTAAAGATTTTTATATGTTTTTATAGATATTTTATTGTAATATTTTACAGTATAATTATTTGAAATTAGTGTTGTTAAATTAAAATATAAAAAGATGATTTTATCGAGCTTAAATGTCAAAGTAAATTAAGTTTTAATTAGTATTTCATAGAACTTATGTTGTATATTTTATTATTGAAAATATTTAGTTTTAATTTAATTTATGTTTATTTTATAGGGAATATATTGTGTTTTTTGTCTCTTGAAAAGCATGAAAAATAAAGAAAATAAAGTGACATTTTCAAGGAAAAGAAGGAAAAAAATGACATTTTTGAAAAGCCTCCAAGCTCAAGGACCTAAAGCCCACAAGCCTAGGCCCATGCCCTAGTTGCCCAGCCAGCCCAGCCTGACTTTAGCCTTCAGCTGCCTCCACTCTGCCAAAGCGCTTGCCCCAGCAGCCACCCCGACTTGCACCCGCCTGGACCCGCACCCGCCCAGGCTCGCTTTCCCCAGTAGGCCTGCCTACCCAGCCTCCCTTTGGTCGAGCCCCCATGGCCCAGCCGCCTGCCACAACCCACCCACCTAGTTGCCTCCTTTTCAATGAACCCACAATTGTCCCCTTGTCCCAATGTCCAAAAAATGCCACCTTTTCTACCCAACTTTCCTACATATCTCACAACAAAATCATCATTACACTCTATAATTTATCTCTACATGCCTTACTTACTTTATTTATTTAATTTTATCAATTTAATTAATTTAATTTGATTATTTTAATACTCTCATTTTGGCTATAAATATGTAATTTCAATATAATTTTTGGGTGCTTAATTTTTGGTTACTATCATCTTTTCTACAATTTCTCTCTTCCTTTTGGAAGACCATTTTGTGTCAAGTATGTATTTCTTTTGTAATATATTTTGGATTCTATTTATGTGCTTCTAATATTTTTCATAAGATTATTAAGATCATGATGAAACAACTTGTAACCAGATAGTATTTATGTCATATGTTGATTTCCCTTGTAATGTAACAAAGTTTATGGATTTTTCTTCTTCATGCATGTCTTTCATTTCTAATATCTTGTATTTTGGATTGGTAGATAATATTACATTTTGTTCTTCATTTTGCAAAACATAATATTCTTTTATTAAGATGTGTCATTAAATTGTACACATCCAATACTTAGAACAAAAATATTATGTTTTGCCTTATAAATAATGTTATTTGATTTTTTGTTGTTTCATTAGGTTTATTCACATTAAATACTTTGAAATTATATTTTTTTCAAAAGTGAAGAAAAATCCTATCATTTTAGAAATAATTTTTGCTTAAATTATAGATCTATTTGGAAAATGATAGTTTAATTTGTTTTAACTATCAATAAAACTTGGGAATCAATATACTAATAAATATTATTAAACTTACATTTTGTGGATTCTAGTATCTTAATAATCTTTCTTTTATAAATTATTTACAAATCATAATTGGTTTATTTTTCTCCTCTTAAATAGCTTTATTTTCAATATTTATTTTATTTTCTTGACATTAAATCTTATCAATATTTGGATCTAGGTTAGAATTTATTTAATTTTGGTTTAAAATAGTTCATTTTTTATTTTAGTAAATCTTTTTGGGTTCGACCTCGTGCTTATACGAACACTATACTCCATATGTGATCCGTGCGCTTGCCAGTTATAAATATTTAAAATATACCCATTTTGCGTCCATCACCAAGGGTCCATCCCAACATCATCTCGTGTTATAACGACCTCAGAGCGGCCAGGACTCTGTATGAATTGGACTGAAGGTGGAACGGGGCTATACTGGCATAGTCAGTAAAACTCCAAAAATAGTCTTTCAAGGGCAGTAATGCCCCAACTCGCATATGTTCGCAACTCCAGGCCGCGAACTTGACTTTCCTCTCAGGGTCGTCTTCACCCGGAGCAAAGCAAATCCTCTCATTGGAGCTAGCGGGCCAACACACCAGTTTTCCTAATAAATTCAATCCATGGTAGGACAATAGTTCTGAAATCTTCCTGGTGGAAGTGATGGAATTTTGAAAATGTTCAGCCTCGAAGAAAGAGCTCTCCGAGACTGGGATGAAAAGAGATTTGAGGTAGTGTGTGTGGTTGGCTGCTTCGATGTACTCTCCATGAATATTTGAAAGAGAATTTTCATGGGGAAAAGGCTATTGTGACGCTACACTTGGGGTCTTGCGGAACTGGTCAGATTTCAGGATCCAGGTCACAATACATGGAAAATCGTAACCTCCTTCTTTTGCCCTCTTCAACCTCACAATCTAGCGTCAGATGTGGGTCCTAATGTCTTCCAGTTCGAGGCGCTATTTTTGCTCCCTGATCATTCATTGGTTATGGGAAAATGGTGACTCAGGTTGATGAGATGATGGATGGTAGGGGATCGCAAGCTTGGGCTGCACCGATTATCTGAAGACTGTGATATCTAACAAGAAAGAAAAAGGTGAGGGCTCATCAGTAAGAAAGAATGGGAAGAATTAAAAAAAATTAACTCGAGTTTGTAAGCTCAAGATAATAACACTACAAGAAAATAAGAGTTTTATGACTTTATTTGGGAGACATTGGAAGTCTACAATGTCTCCCAATTGGGGAGACGTTGTTGCTAGGGTCATTGTAGGTATATATCCCACGTCTCCCATTGGGAGACGTGCCTCACTTCCCATGTCTCCCATTGGGAGAGGTTGAAAGTCAAACGTTGACTTTCAACCTCTCCCAATGGGAGACGTGGGAAGTCCCTAGGAGACATCCAACGTCTCCCATTGGGAGAGGTGAGTCACTTCCCACGTCTCCCACCTCTTCCAGTGGGAGACATAGAAAGTCTCCCACATTTAAAAAATAAATTAAATAAATTTATAATTAATATTATTTTAATTTGATTTAATAATTAATTAAATTGAAATTATTTTAATTTAAATTGAAATGATTTTAATCTAAATTTAAATTGATTTAATAATCAATTAAATTGAAAGAAAAAAATATATTTATTAGAGATATACAAGAAATACAATATTTGTTAGACATATTCAAAATGAACAAATATTGCATTGTGTATGAAGAAAGAGGTAAAAAAATAAAAAATAAACCTATCGACGAGGTCGGTAACTTTGGATTATCGGCAACATATATGTCGCCCATTCTTGTCGCAACTCATCAATTTGTACCTCTGTATATGATGTGCTTGTTAGCTGCAAGAAATATAAAGTAAAATATATTAATTAATTATTTGATTACATTTATAGTTTCAAAAATAATTTGTAAATTTTAATTAATAATACCGTTCTCAAGTAATGTCCGGGACTCACATGTTCAATCAAATCCTTCAACATCCTCATTAAGTAGTATCCACATGCCACATTATCCGGTTGGTGTGGACACTAATTATTTAAAAATATGAGTAATTCATTATTAAATTGAAACTTTTTAAAAAATGCATACATATTATTCTACTTAATTATTATAAATGTTCAAAAATTTATGCTGAAGTTCCTTACCTGAGGTTGCTTAATGCGTAGAGTATCAAGGATCTCGACATCAGGAAGATTCATAGAGAAAAAAAGATTGAAAGCGCTGACGATCGCTGATACAATCTCCTAACGGTTATTTAGCTTTGAATTCACCGGATCACAACAGTAAACATGATATGCATATGGTGCCAAAATAAGCAACATCCAATGTTCACTGTATAAGAAAAACAAAAATATTATAGCTCAAATGTTAAACAAAGAAATTATTGATATGGGTCGGAAAAATGACAACTTTTTAAACTTACCCATGGTTCCAAGGGACAAGCATAACTTGTTCTTTTGATTTTACGTCATTGCAACGTTGAACAGATTCTGAACATGATCGTCGAATGAACTCCCTTGAGTGGCGACGATATTAGGATTGACAAATAAAAACTTATTTTGGCGACCTTGTTGTACCACATTTCTGTAAATGAACCTAATACAAAAATATGAAAAATTGTTATATGAATGAATAAATCAAATTAGAAAATTAAATGAACAAACTTATTTGTGAGATATATACCTCATGTAGCTGACGATTATTGCTTGTCCAATCTTCTCTTTTTAAGCAAACTGAAGTATGTCATCCTTAAATATATAACAGTGAGACATATCCTGATCAAAAACTTCAGACTCTATGAATAGATTGACACACTCGCCATCATCCCAATGAGATACGATATTCTGTAATCGTTCCAATGGAGTGTGGGCCAATTGTGTTGGAGGAGTTTTTTATCGTCTTCTTTCTTGAGGTTGTTTTGTTGATGGATCTCTTGGTCGTTGTGATTTGGTCCTACTTGTAGAGGGAGTCTGTATACAATAATATCAACAATTAAAAAAATTGCAAACAAATATAGAATTGTAAAGATAATTATGTAAAAATATGGCATCACCTCATGATATACATCTTCAGATATAATGACAAAATCCTTAGGCCACGCTATTGGCGTCCTAATGGCCTGGGCAACTATGTACATGTCCAAATCAGGATATGCAAAAGGGAGAGGACAGGTTGGCTTAACAACACTCGTAATCATAACTTGGAAGTTGTTGCCTGCCTCTCTTTCAATGAGTTTACCTGATGCAACAATGTTTGAAACCGAACCAATTGCTAATTGGCATGCTCGGGACTGCGTAAGAAACATATTATATACAAATAATCATGTTGAAGCAGTAAAGAAATTTATTTGGTTTCAGAATATTCAAGAAAGTCTAATTACCTCTTGCAAAAGCGGTTGTAGTGCAATAATGTGGTGTTCTGCTTGAGGCACTACTGGGTCTGGAGTATAGTAGGACGCCTGCGCTGGTGGCACTGGTGGATCGGGCACATAGTATGATGATGGCGCTGGTGGGACTCCAACGTTAGATCCTGACCCGCTCTGTTGGGCCAATAATTTTCTCAAGAGCTCATCTTGTTGCTGAAGGCGCTCTTGTAGGCGTTGTGCTTGTTGACGATGCTCTTCTTCTTGTTTTCGAAATCTTTCTTCAAATTCCTTTCTAATGTCGTCATTCGAAGAAGAGGCTTTTGATTTATTTTTCGTTGAGGTAGGTGTTGGAGTATTCCAGTATACTGAGCGGGACGCACCGTGTCCTCCAGGCCTAACACATCCTTGAGGCTCAGGAGTGCCCAATGCCCTCGTCAGCACATCATCAGGGCCATCAGGTGCCCATTTACCCTTAGCTTGGAGTTGCCGGTAATGATCTTGTGAAATAATATTCATATAAAGTTATATATATTTATATAAGCTAATAATTTGATATATCAACATTATTAAATATGAGCACTTACAATATTTTTTTGAATCTCAGAGGCCTCTCCAACTAGCTCTCCTTTTGCATTCCGACGACCCATGCTCCATAAGTCTGCCCTATCAAGTTCAGTCAGACTTTTCCCACTTTGTTCCATTAACATCTCTTCAATACACACACAACCTCCTCTAGAGAGGTTGTGATTGTATTTATTCAATGCTCGATAATTTTGCATCTCCTCTTTCTTTCTTTGCCACTCGGGAGTTAATCTTGAGTTCACAAACTTTAACCATTCATCCAGAGTTATGACATTCTCAAATCCAAATGGAAAAGCTGGTGGGAACTCATTTGGATATTTTTTCAAAGCGTCGTAAACGTGTACCCTTGTAAGATTAGTCTTCCAATTTCGGAAGTACTTTCCCGCATCCTTCAACATCTGTTGCTTTTGTTTGGGGTCCAAATCAAAAGTTTTCTGCAAGTTTGAAAGTAATAAGAAGCATATGATCAAAACAATATATATTTTAAAAACATTAAATGAAATATAATTAATAAAAGTATACCTTCATTGTGTCCCATATTTTATTTTTATCCACCACACTAACATCTTTCCAACTGTTAATGTTGATGGACACAGTTGCTTGAACAATTGCTCCAAGCTGTGATGAAACATTACTTCTAGATTCACCCACTAGTTGACCATACTCATTGTATTCAACAGGAGTAAGATGTCCTTCACTCCTTTTTTTGGTGTTTTTAGACATCCATGTACGTCCTCTCACAGTTTTATTTTCTTGTTCCACTGGCTGAGAATGAGGGCGTTGCTCCCCCTCATCAGAACTACCACCAAAAGGATCAGCCTCCATCTGTGAAACATAAATATCATTATTATAACAATTTTGGACACTCATAATCAAAAGATGAAACAAAATGATGAAACCAAAAGATGAAACTAAAAATTTCACATATCATAAACATATGAAACCTATTAAATGGTACCTCAAGACCCATTATCATCAACCCATAATCCTTCACCGTTTTCACGGAAACAAATACAATCATCATCAACTTCGTCATTATCTTCTATTGCGGTGAATGTGACAAGTTCTTCTTCGAGAGGTATATCATGTAAATCACCATCTTTAATGTTCCATTCTCTTATTTGCGTTGGAAGAACAATTGACCATTGGTTGTCTGAAGGATCATTCACATAAAATACTTGTTTCGCTTGTGAAGCTAATATAAATCAATCAGATTTGTGCCCAATTCGTTTTAGATTAACTAATGTGAAACCAAAATCTTCATATATTATGCCGCTGTCACTTTTCACCCAATCACAAAAGAAAATAGGTACTCGAGTTGTGATATAATCTAACTCCAAAATTTCATTAACTACTCCATAAAAAGTCATATCACATTCAACTGGATTTTTATCTTTTGCACTAGAGACTTGCACAGTTTTAGCAACAAGGCTAACACCACTGTTTTGTGTGTTTTTGTTGTTATGGCGCTCCCTAGTGTTAAATAGAGTATCGTTAATCATGTATGATGAAAACTTGATGACATTAATCGAACTCGAGAAATCCACTTAGCAATGTCTGAAACCTTATTTGATGTGTTTTGTAATTCTGACACAACCTATCAAATCAACATACCAAAAACAACCAAAAATGTCATCTTGTAATTAATTACTAATTAATGACAACTTTCAATAATCAACACAATTTACCTTTTGTTCTATCCAACTACTAAAAGTTCAATAATGTTCGTCTTGTAACCATTTTGAGTTCCTTGACTTGGATGAAAATTTGGTCTTTATCCAATTAAAATGTTCCCTTCAATTATAAATATGTTGTTAAACAATTGAATATACGAAATTACACAACTTAAACTTAATGTATTATATGAATATAACTCGCTCGATATAAGGTTGAATTTCATTTATATTCTGCAACACAAGACGATGCGCTTCATCTAGAAGATCTCGACTTACTGTGCATACAACGCTACCACGACGACTCTGAATCTCAACATTTTCAACATCATTTAACCCAATTTTCTGTACACCAGTCATGTATTCAGAACAAAATTCAACTACCTCTTCTGCAATATAGCATTCGACGATGCATCCTTCCGGTCGACTTCTATTCCTAACATACCCCTTAAGAATCTTCATATATCGCTCAAATGGATACATCCATCTTAAATAAACTGGACCACAATATCTTAGTTCTCTAACCAAGTGAACTGTCAAATGGATCATTATATCAAAAAATGCCAGCGGGAAATATTTCTCCAACTCACACAATACCTCAACAATTTCATCTCTTAACTTAGGTAACTTAAGCGGATCAATCACCTTACAACACAGCGACTTGAAAAACAAGCATAACCTTGTGATTACATCTCGAACTCTCCTAGGAAACACAGATCGAATGGCCACTGGTAGTAAATGTTGCATTAGAATATGACAAACGTGAGATTTCATACCAGTCAGAATACAACTTTTCATGTCTACCAATGACCTTATATTTGAGGAATATCCGTCTGGAACTTTTATATTAAACAAACATCTGCAAATTTCCATTCTTTCCTCTTTAGTAAGAGTGTAAGGTGCAGGAGGTAAATATGTTCGTCTCTTATTTGGTTTTTGAGTTAATTCATCCCTTATACCCATTGCAACCAAGTCTTTTCTAGCCTTAATTCCATCCTTAGTTTTCCTAGGAATATTCAACAAAGTGCTAATCAAACTATCACATACATTTTCCACTTTGTGCATAACATCTAAATTATGACGTATAAGTAAGAAAGGGCCATATTCAAGTTCAAAGAAAACAGATTTCTTTTTATAACACCCTTTTGGCTCCTCCACAACCTTGGCCTTGCGACTACGTTTCATCTTTGTAGGTGTACGAACTTTGGGCTTCCCTAACTTGAATACAATTTTAGACATCTTCTCAAGTACTTGGATCCCATTCAATGGCTCAGGAGCCTCCTCAAACTCTTTTTTACCATTGAATGCCTTCTTCCAAGTCTGAAGTTTATGCGTATTAGGCAAGAACTTCCTATGTCCCATATAACATATTTTCCGAGAGTGTTTCAAGTATTCAGAACATGTTTTTTCTTCACAAACGGGGCAAGCCTTATATCCTTTCACACTACACCCAGATAAATTTCCATAAGCAGGAAAGTCATTAATTGTCCACAATAAGACCTCTCTAAGATTAAATTCTTCCTGCCTATACGCATCATAAACCTTAACCCCTTCATCCCACAAATTTTTCAAGTCATCTATAAGAGGAGCTAGATAAACGTCAATATCATTACCAGGTTGTTTAGGTCCTGATATCAACAAGGTCAAAAGCATAAACGTTCTCTTCATACACAACCATGGGGGTAGATTGTAAATAACAAGCATAACAGGCCAACAACTACACTTACTGCTAAGGGATGCGTGTGGATTAAACCCGTCAGTCGAAAGACCTAGATGAATATTACGATATTCATTTCCAAAAGAAGGCCACTTCAAATCACCTCTCTTCCAAGCAAGGGTATCAGCTGGATGTCTTCATTTACCATCCTTTAATCTTTCGTTAGCATGCCACGACAAACTCTTAGCATGTTCGGCATTTCTAAACAATCGGATGAAAGGAGGAATTGGCAGAAGGTACCACAAATTTTTGGCAGGTACTCCTTCCTTGACATCATCACCATTTCTTTTCTTTTTCCATCGTGACTCACCACAAGTAGGACACGATTTTGCGTCTACAAAACTATTTCGATATAATATGCAATCATTAGGACATGCATGAATTTTTTCGTACTGCATGCCTAATGAGCATAACGTCTTCTTTGCCTCATAAAATGAAATTGGAATTTCATTATCTTCAGGCAATAACTCCTTCAGAAAACTAAATAAATCAGTAATGCTTTTATCACTCCAGCCATGTTTAGCTTTTAGATTGTACAACCTAAGAAGCGCAGATAATTTTGTAAACCTTGTACAACCAGGGTAAATTGGTTTCTCGGCATCATTAAGGAGTGCCTCAAACTTATTTAGGTCTACTCCTGATCCATAATGTGCGTCATCAATCATTTCATCTAATGGATCCCAGTTCTCCTCCACTATATTCCTCATCACTCCTTTTGGTCTACTTGGCAGAGTTGGAGCAATCGGAGCTATCTCCCCATGGTAATACCAAATTGTGTAACTCTTGTCCATTCCATTGAAATATAAGTGTTCTTTAATCTTTTTAACATTTCCACACTTAAGACATGGACAATAAGTAAAATTTGGGTCTTTCACATTTTCCGAACAAAACCTTAAGAACAAATCGACTCCGTTCCTATATTCTGCAGGACGTGATAAAGTTGTATGTCTATATAAAACTAATTATTTATTATCCTAGATAAAATCGGGCAGCATTTCCCCTATAATAGTGACCTAACCATCTGCATGTGAATAACAAAACAAACAATTCAAACAACATACAATAAGTTTCTTCCTTATAGGATGTCTATATTAAACTAATTATTTATTATCCTAGATAAAATCGGGCAGCATTTCCCTTATAATAGTAACCTAACCATCTGCATGTAAATAGTAAAACAAACAATTCAAACAGCATACAATAAGTTTCTTCCTTATAGCTCCGCAGCACACAATTTTAATCTCATAACCTACTTCACTATGGATGAATATTTAAGATATTCAAACTCGTCTAACATTTGTTTAATAATATTAAAAGTAGAAGTAAGAGAATATATATGTACCTATTGCAATTAATAATCCAAAAGCTAGCAAAATTACTTCACTTAGTAATCAAATTCGCTATTAAATCCACAAACCAATAAAATTAAATTAATAAATAATAAATAAAATATCACTAAATATGTAGCAATATATAACATATTATTGTAATATTAGAAACTTAATTACCTCAAATGTGTGATTGATATAGGAATTTTGATGCAAAATACTCTCTAAAATCTCACCACCAAAATCACAACCTATGAAATTAAATTAATTAATATGTTAAACTTTACTAAACAAATATCACTAAATATCTAATAATAGTAAATGATATTGGTAAACAAATAAAAAAACCCCAATGTGCCACTAATTATAACCTAAACAAAAAATCAATAAAAAATTTCATAACCTAAAAACTTAATAATCAACAAAAACATAAAAAATTTCATATATTTATATTTTATAAATTATTTAATAAATTTATTCTAACATAACTATATATAAATATAACAAAATAGTTACAATTTACAAAAAAAAAAGTTTAAATCTATATAAAAAATATATCTAAATTTCGAAATAAAAAATGATAAAAATTTAAAAAAATCATGAACATATATACTCTAATGAAATCTATACAATGTGATAGGTTAAAGTAAAAAAAACTAAAAAATCATAAATCTACAAAAAAAACTTCCATGAAAAAACTAAAAAATCCTACAATGTATATAAAAAAATGCATAAAAATATAAAACTAACACAAAATCATGTATATTACTCATCCTAATGCTAAACCTATGATTTTTTTTCAAAATAATTAACTAAAAATCAAGAAAATTAAAAAAAAAAAACTTACCTTAAAACCCTAAAAACGCAGCTTGCTCTCGGTTCTAGTTTGCTCTATGGTTCGCGTGTGTGAGGAAGAAAGGAAGAAAAAAGCAAGTAAATATATGAGGGAGACATCCAACGTCTCCCATTGGGAGACTTGGGACACGTGGCACGTCTCCCAGTGGAAGACGTTGGATGTACTCCCGTGTACATCCAACGTCTCCCACTGGGAGATGTGCCACGTGTCCCACGTCTCCCAGTGATGTACACGGGAGTATATCCAACGTCTCCCACTAGGAGACGTGCCACGTGTCCCACGTCTCCCAGTGGGAGACGTTGGATGTACTCCTACCCACTTCTTTAGCCTATTTTCAACGTCTTCCACCATTTTTAATGTCTTCCAATTGTAGTCATTAATAAAAACTTTCAATGTCTTACCCCATTAGACATTTAAAACCCATGATAAGTTTTAATGTCTTACACCAATGGTGTAAGACATTATAGGGAGTCATTGTATATCAAATTTGTTGTAGTGTGAAATCCCATTAATCGAGCCCGAAGGCTCGAAATAGGGAGTTTGATTCAAATGCCCAAACTGAGCTATTAAAAGTTTGGGGCAGTGAGAGTGGATTCACGCAAGAGTGGGGTAGTTACTGTCAGTTTGGGGTATCCCGAATTTCTAGGAAGAAATGGGCGTGTTACCCATAAAGGAGATATTATCGGGATACGTGCATTAAAACTCTAATCCAAAGCCCTGTTTCTTACTCTAGACGAAACCTATATCTTATTAACCCATGACAAAAAAGAAGTCATTTTTACCAGTTTTTCGCTATAAACAAGTTTCTACCCATAAAAAATTATACACCATATGAATAAAAAAAACTCTTACCTATAGTAAAGAACATAGAAATATAACAAGGACCATGACTATCCTTTTTTCTTTCATGCATGAAGATATACATAAAAAAAAATGTACACAAAATGAGTGATAAAGTCTGGTGAACTTTCACAAGGTTGATACGGGGAATGAAGAAATGCTGGATCGAAGGGCCAGAAGTAGGAACGATGCAACAAAACTAAAAGAACCAATGTTGATTTGCTTCTTGGGTTTGGAAAACATAAAGATCTCGTGTTATTTTTGGCTCTGGTTTTCTTTCTGTAAGGTGGGAGTGTAAAAGTAGGGGTGAAAGGAGAATGAAGAAAGGGTTTAAATAGGCAAGAAAGGTGATATTGGAAAGGAAATCTAAGCCCTTCATCTAGGATAAAGCGTGATTCGATGGACCACTTATGATTTCTAGAATTAGCAACAAAAAGGGAATAGAAAATGATGTACGTAAAGAAAACAGTACTCGAGTACTCTCAATATGCAATCCCCTAGGGGCACGTGTCCACACTCGAGTGTGGTAGTCTAGGGGCACATTTTCCGAAAGTGAAGTTCAAAAGTTTCCTTCTCAGAGGATTCGAACCAGCACTTTTGAGGGGGCAAAATGTTACACCCAAATTTTGAGATGAAATAAATAGCCTCGAAATGTAGGCTCGTAAAGAGTAAGCTTGGGAATATAAAGGGTTAACAGTACACTTGTACAAATTGACAAACAGTTCCAGATCTGCTATCAGTGTTCGAGCATGAGCTGCAGGCTTGAAGATACCAACCTTCTCTGAGGGACGAGTTCGACTGACTTAGCGAGTGAGGAGAAGGAATCAACTGGAATGATGAGATTGAAGCTATGAGTGATCTTGAAAGTGCATTGAAGTAATGTTAAAGCTCGATGACGTGTTTACCACACGAAGAGGATGTTAGGAAATCCTTATTTCTTTGGGATTGGTCAACACCGTGTAACGAATCCTTATTTTTATGAGACCGTTATATAATTAATGCATTTGATTTGTATTATTAATTCAGATATTTATTTGAATTTAAACATTTGATTGTAACTTCCCTGAATTGGGGGGAAGATATTCCTACAACCAGGTCTATAAATAGCCTGGACTAGGTCATTTGTACTCACGCGCAATTTGGTACTGAGAAGAGACTCTGGAAAATTGCTTTCATCTGAAGCTTTTACAAAGTGTTCATAATAATAGTGACTAATGGATGTAGGCATATTTTAACTACTGAACCACATTCAAAATCTCTGATTTCCTCTATTTTTTTCTAAATCATTGTTTATTGCTCTACATAATTAAGTTGATGAGAAATAGCGTCAACACTATCGTTGCCCATATTTGGCTAACCAGTCCATGCCAAGTATAACATCATAATCTGGGTATGTTTAGCTCTTTTAGGTCTGTTGAGCACTCTCTGCCCTCAACTACTATGGAAGCCAACTCTAACAACCTAGTTGACAACATAATGTCTCATGATGGTAACATGGTACTAAAACTATGCTCAAACAATTTATAAGGAAATCTCAGTTAATTAATTACACTTATAGAAACATAAGAGTAAGTCACTCTAGACTCAATGAGGACTCTACATATCATACCAGAAATAGGAAGTTGACCTGTGACGACGGTGTTACTGTTGGCTGCTTCCTTTTGAGTCAAGGCAAAGACTCTTGCTGACACCAGATTTCCATTGTTTCCTTGCACTGCTCTTGCTCTCCACTATAGGCAATCCTTCTTTAGATGGCCCTCCCGACCGCACTTGTAACACTTGTTGGTGCCTGCTTGATAGTCTCCTAGATGTTGGTGCGAGCATTTGGGGCAGGTAGGGTATTCAACCTTGTGGTTCTAATGGTTTCCGCGGTTATGACCATTTTTGTGACTATTATGGTTATTG
This sequence comes from Humulus lupulus, assembly GCF_963169125.1. Lineage (NCBI taxonomy): Eukaryota > Viridiplantae > Streptophyta > Magnoliopsida > Rosales > Cannabaceae > Humulus > Humulus lupulus. The sequence goes on along the minus strand of NC_084801.1, from coordinate 15,054,426 downwards.
TGGTGGTTATTGTTGTCATGTTTGTTTCCATTCGAGGCTGGGGATCTAGACCTCTTGTCATTGCCACTCCTCAGTCGTTCATGGATCTTCCTCTTGTTGCTTTCATGGAAACCCTTGTTTCTGTTGGCTTGCCTTCATTCAGCATTTTCCTTCCATATACAGTCCCCAAATATTCCGCATAAAGAGCCTTATGCAAAACCTCAGTTGTAGAGTCCCAGAATATTTACTTAGCTATCTAGATAGTAGAAGTGATTAGTATTAGTTAATAGTATGATAGTAACCGTGGATTTTGGTTCAAGTCGGGACTTAGTTGGAAACTCACAGCAATAGTTATGAATTTTATAAGTTTAACCTATAGTTTAAGAATATTAATTATAACATAAGGTTTGATTAATATTGCTGGTCCTAGATATATTATTTATTATAACCTAAGGTTTAAATAGAACCAATAAGAGCATGACACTTGTCACAATCATGTTTATTAAAGAATTAAGTATTTTTTGATAAATAGTTTTAATAAAAGAAAGATCTAGAAGCTCTAGAACCTTCCAACAACTATTAGGATCGTATTATGACTCAGTCAAAGCTGTTTATCCAATTCAAATTATGCGGAAAAAGTGCAAATACGTGTTTGATATATCAACGTATGCCGATATATCGCAGCTTAGGGGCCGATATATCACCTACGGAAGATACGAAAAACACGTTGACGTTGCACGAATGTTCGAACGGGGCTCGGGATTAGGGTGGAGTCGATATATTTCCCAGGGTAGGCGATATATCGCCTCTGGTGCTTCATTTTTTAAAAGTTTGGTTTTCAATTTTGAAAATACCCTTAACCACTTAGACCTGTCTTTGAACGATTTTGACCGAGTTCTAGGTGTCAGTTGAACAAAAATTCAAATCTTTTTCACTTTATAATCATTTATTTATTCCAATTAAAAGGGGTTAGTTTCACTCCTTGAACTCTATAAATAGGACCTAGTACTCAGCCATTTTCTTCATTCTTCAAGCATTTGATCAAAGTCTCCAAGGTGCTAGTGTTACTATAGAGAGATACACTTGGGTTTTTGGGATAAAAGCTTTATCATTCTAAGCTTTTCTAAACACTTGGGAAGTGAGATATAGTGTGATTTTGGTATTGAGGTTTAGATCAATCCATAAGATCATTCAAGGTATTCTTATCCCTAAGTTCAATTCTTTATGATTCTATAGTTTTCTTTAGTTTTCTTTTATTTAGATCCTAACTCTTGTTTATGATTATTGATTAGGTATTTAAGTTTCTTGAAACTTAAGGTTCTTCTTGGTAAGTTTCTTCTTGATGGTTTAGTTCTCATGTCATCTTTATTCTTAGAGATTCTCACCATTTTTACTGTTGGTTTATAGGAGTGTTCTAATCCCGTTCTTGTTCCCAAATATCTCGGCTTTTTGGTAAGGAAAGTAGGATAGATTTTATGTGCTTATATGCTATGATATGTTTGTGTTGTAATATGTATATGTATAGTATGTCTTATAGTCCTTGGGCATATATGACTTGTTTAGATAACAAGCCCCAAGAATATGTTTTATAGTCCTTGGGCATATGACTTGTTTAGCTAGCAAGCCCTAAGAATTTATGGGCATATGACTTGCTTAGCTAGCAAGCCCCACAAATTTATGGGCATATGACTTGCTTAGCTAACAAGCCCCAAGAATTTATGATGGTCATTAATATTGTAGTCCTATATGATATATGTTTTTATAGTCATATGTTTTATATAGTCTTATGCTTATGATTTACGATGTATGTTTTTAGTAGATTTTCCTTGCTGGGCATTAGGCTCACTCCTTTATTTTTTAGTTTGATGCAGGAAAATAAATATGGAAGGCGGAAGGATTCATGGCAGCTTGACTTGTGTGTTAAGGATGAATGGATTCAATGGACTGCGTGTCGATCAAGGACGATGTTATTTATTTTTAGTCTTTTGAATTATGTTCCTTTTGTAATTCCGCACTTAGTTTTTAAACAATTAAATTAAAGTTTATGTCTCATGTTTTATTAAACAATGGGTACCCACGCCGTATTTTATATTTTTATATTATCTTGTATTTGATACAATATTTTGTGTTTTTAATAAAGCTATGTTATTTTATATGTATGTTTCCTTAAATACTAGCTATGTCTAGTAGTTTTAATGCTCCAAGGTCTTAGAAATAGTTGGGTCATTACATCAATGTAACTAACCACTTCAGCACGGATCATCTTGAGAACTATAGCAATCATTGGCTTAAGTCCTCTCATAAACCTTTGGACTCGCATGGCCTCAGTTGCTCTTATCTTAGGTGCAAACCTCGCCAACCTATCAAATTTCTTAGCATAATTGGTAACATAAAGGTTTCCCTGAACTAAGGTCACAAACTCATCCACACTGGTTGCCAGTGTCGCTCCACTGTAATACTTTTTGCTAAATGCTTGCACAAAGTCAGCCCAGGTCATGGTGTCTAAAGTTCATGTCTTCTTAACCACGTCCCACAAAATTCTAGCATGTCCATCATTAGGATTGCCAATTATCTTGTTGTCCTTGGTAAGCCTTAGCTTGTACTAGTATCCTTTGTCTTGTTTCGTCATGTCACAACTCATTACTTGTCCATATTGTTGCATTGGTTCATATCTTGTCGTTGTTCTCTATGTTAAACTCCATTGTCATGGATTTACTCACCTCACACGTCCTTAGTCTCTATCCACTCCATCGAGGGTTTCTTGTTGTTCACTATAAAATTTTGTGGCGTGTCCAATTTGTATGCTCCTCCGCTGAAGAGTCCTTAGCGACTACACGTATCTATCTAGTTAACAACATCACCTCGCAAGATGATGTCATGGAGTAAACTCCCTAACCTATGTCTTCTAACTTATTAACAATTGCGTCATAAAGCTTGTGTGTCCTTTGATCTTGATAGTGTCCATTTATATTATCATCACCGTATTCCATTCTTTGTTTTACTTGAAACTAGATAGTGTCATACTTATGATGCATCTCAACCATTAAAGACGTTCATTCACAATAAACATCTTTCGAAGAGCTGATATTCAATCATCTTTGCCATTTATCTCGTCTATATGAACCCTTGAGATCCCATTGATCTCTTCGAGAAGTTTCTTTCCAAGAGTCTTAATTACTAGACGCGTACTTTCTGCACTGCAATAACAAAACTAATTATTTAAGAGAAAATAATACAAATAACAATTAAAGAAAATACTTACGACACGGTGAGGTCAGATTTTCCAGTCTTTAGCATGTATGCAGATGTCCCTTGGATGCATGAACAACCTGTCTCTGATACCATTTGTAAGAATGTCCTAATCTATTACTTTATAAAATGTAGCTCAACTCATATTTATTTGAAAAAAATACCATTTTAGAGAAAAGGTTCAGTGGGGCCTTGATAAAACATGCATTTTGGGCCAATGGTTTTAAAATAAAATGAATTGTCTTTATGCAGTCTTTGAAAATTAAAATAAAAATAATAAGTCCCACTGATGTAAATAAAACATAAGCCATAACATATAAGTTAATAATCTTCGTTGGCGCTCATCTTAATCATTAATCGCTCATACGACACACCGCGTCATACATGCCGAGACATCAGAACTTCCCACATCACTGTGTGTGACAAGGAGAAACCCTATTGACTACTTGAAAGGGGGAAAGTAAGGGGTGAGCTAAAAGCCAAGTAAGGAAGTACAAACAATTGAAGCAATTTAAAGACATAACAAGGAAAAACTACATTCGTATCATAAAACTCATAGCATAACCCTATCATATCGTATCAGATTCATAATCATAATCATACTTCATACCTCAAGTGAGCATGGAACCCCTATTGCCCATGTCACATCGTGAGGTAACCAGAAAAGCATAAACCAGTAAAACCTCCTCTATGAGGTAACCAAGAACTTTGGTCCTCGAATAACCTCAGCGCGTCTGCCCTATGAGTTACGTCATATCCTTAGTAACTGCTTTGTTGTGTTGCGTTCAACACACTAACAACCAACTACTTTTTCATAATCATACAATAAGACATACAACAATTCAAAACCTAACATAGTAATTCATACTTTTCAGAACACTTTAGCTTATCATACTTATACTTTCCATAACACTATAACTTTGCAACATAATAGTTCATACCTTTCATAATAATTCATAGAAAAATCTAACTAACTTCCTTACCTAAAGTCCAAGCAAAAATAAAGTGTGGGGTAAGATTATATCACAATCTTAATATAAAGTAAAGTCCACAACGAGCCTAGAATCACAATCAAACATTTTTCTTAATATAAAGTAAGATTACAAATTCCCAACATACATACCCCATGTGTGCATGGGTCATGCAAACGTGGCACATGTTGCACCACACTATAAACATTCAACAATTACACATAAAATCATAAAAGAATGTTAAGTCTAGTAGTGAATTCTTAATGTTTACCAAACAAGAATCATGCACTTAATCAAATGGCGTATCTTTGAATGTAAAACTTAGCATGCATGTAACATATGTACATGGGAAAGTCTTTAAAATGTGTGTAGAAGTAGGTAGGCTTTAGCCTCTTTAATTTTTAGAAATCGCGTATGATTTTATTAAACAAAAATACCTTACCAACTTGATTCATATCGCACGGTCATAGTAAAATCGTACTCTTATCTTTATACCATGTTTTGAAACCTAAATACCCTAGCATGCTTCTAAGTTCACAAGTGATAACAAAGTAAACAAAAGAATAAATAAAAACATGTTACAAGGATGGGAACCCCTAGGACGAAACCCCTAGTACCATTAAATTTTATAAACCACAATTTTCACATCGATCATCACCATGAACCACAACCTAAACCTCAGCATGCTTTACAATGGTATACATATAACATAAACATCATATTCCTAAATCAAGAAACATGTTTAACAAAACTCAAAAGAAATCGAATGACCACACAACATGTTTCTAATCAAGCCATCAAAACAACTCATGCATTTCTTATATCTATAGCACAAAACACATACACCAAATAATTGTTCATCAAGACTAACATAAACAAAACATTAGCTTTCCTTCTATGCATATTTTTCGACCACCAACCATACTTCAAAATCACAACAAGGTCATAACATAATCAAACCAACAAAGATGTTAAGAAGATCCATTACCTCTCTTGCTAGAAATCAAATACCCAAAATAATGGCCACCCTCTTTGAACAAACCTAGGGTTTTCGAAATCCACATCAAGAAAGAAAAAGAGAAACAAACAAAAACACTATTAGATCTATGAAGGAGAAGATGAAGAAAAGAAAAGAAACCATCATGAATAGAGGCTTACCACTAGGGATTTTCGAAATCCATATTCCTCTCTTCCTCCTTCTATCTTTCTTCTCTGTTATCTTCTTTTCTTTCTCTTCTCTCCTCTAGGTTTCGACAAACACAAGAGATTGAGGCTTAAGGCTCAATCTTTCCCTTTATACTAACCTAATTGATTGAAAAACTATTCTAGTGGGAATGAGAAACCATCCTAAACTTATTTCTTAACTTAACCTAAATAAAATAAATAAATAAATGAATGGGAAAAAAGATGACAACAACCTAAATAAGGAAAGTGTGATTTTTTTCTTAGTTCTAGGGTCCTGCCACTTGGAGATCGATTTTGACTCTTATTTGTTGCGTTTTAGGGAAAGCAATATTCTACAAATGTTGTAGATAATTTAATTAGCTTTCTAAAGGTATCAAGTTTGCCTAAATCAGACATCTACAGCTTAAGTTATGACTATTTTACTGAGGCTAGGTCCAAAGTTACGGGAACTCAAAAAAAAAAAGCAACTCTCTTCTTATCATTTGTTTCCCATTTCTCACTTGAGTGAACACAAGCCTTCTAGAACATTCCTACTTTATTGCTCCTATTTTTCCTTTTTCTTAATACATAAAATAAATAAATGGAGAATAAAAATTACTATGCGTGGAAATTAATGTATGTTCACCATGCATACCATGCACATGAACACACATGAGTGTTCAAGACTATCTCTACTACTCATGCACCCTCATACACATAACCAAAACTCAAGAAATTCACAAAACAATTAAAATTGAATTCACATAATTTCTACCAGCAAAATTTCAAATAATAAAAATAAAATCCTAACACTTAACAATTTTAATTCAAATAAAGAACATATTTTTAAATCAAAAAGTTGGTGTGCTACATAAAACAACATTCACATTTCACTTTCATTTGAGCAAGTGGGGCATCATTGACATACATACTCCAACTTGAGGGGAGTGTTGAAATGATTGTTAGCCTACAAACAATAGTGGAGAAATTTGGCTATCTTTGGAGCACTTTGTTGACTCGAAATATTAGGTGCCTACAATGTTAGGGCTCTACAATATTAGGTGGCTACCATGTTTTTTGTAACATTGTTATGCTATGTATTTGTTCATTTCCTTCCTCATGTAAATAGGTTTGTTAAGAAAAACTGGAGAACTAAAACCTCCACTCCTTTTCTATTTTATCAAATGATTTAGCTCTTGCATAAGTAAATAAATAAATAAAATTATTATTTTAGATGACGTGACAATTATTTAGTTGTGTGCCATAAAGAAATTATGGAGAAAATAGGGATAGAGAAATGACAAAAAAAAACCTGAATAAAGCAACCAGAATATTAAAAGTTCAAGTAAAATTAGCTTCATTTAAAAATGAGGTGAATAAGATGAAATATCTTTATTAGAGGGACGGTAAAATAGGCTAGTGTGTGTTTGGTAAATTTTGATAAGAGTACCACCTTTTAAAATAAATTTATGTGGAACTTTAGCAACTTAAAAAGAATGTGCAGCCTTGACATTTTCATTAAACTGATGAATTTGAATAAAAAAAAAATGGGTCCACTTCTTGACTTTACAGTTACTCTGAAAGAGGAAGAAGGCATTATGATAAAAACAACTAAGAATCGTCAATAATCGAAAACAAGCAGAATCTAGTGTTAACCGGAGAAAAAGAAGATAACGGGTGATAATAATAATAAGATCTATATGCGGCAAAAAATCCCAACCTACGTACTTTATTTTTGGTACTTAAGTAATTTCGATAGGCTGAGGAGAGAGAAGAAGGGAAAAGATGGAACAATTTTAAATATTTTCATAATACTCTTTTAAAAACAATCATGTCCAAGACACATGTATAGTTAATAGTAAAAATTGACAGAATAATCCAAAGAACTAATTCACAATCGCTAATATTCATTGAGAATGGAGATTTATGTACAAAAATAAAGAGATTAGAGACTTAAGTGTCAACGATAAAGCAAGTTGGAGGGTTCTTTTGCTGCAAAACATAATAATAATAAGAATATAAATAAGAGTAAGGTATCTCACATCACTTGATGTGACATATTAATATGAGTGCAAATTATTTTCTGGTCTCACACATTTTTTTTTAAACTAAAATTACGTGAGACCAGATATTAATTTACAACTATAACAATATGTCATGTAATATTTAAATTTTAAGGTACCAAATAATAATATCTATAAATAGACACTATCCAACATGAATGTGAACCAGGAAAAACTTGGATTCTCGGTGGAGTAATGGTAGTAGTGTTAATATTATTTTTGCTTTGTATTGAAAATTTTTTGATTTTTTTTTATTATTATTATTACTATTAATTAAGTTTGTTTAAAATGTTTTAATCATGCCTAGAGATAGGGATCCTCTTGTAGTTAGTAGGGTCATTGGATATGTTTTTGATCCTTTTACAAACTCTATATATCTTGAAGTGTTTTATGATAATATGGAGGTGAACAATGGCTGTGAGCTCTAACCTTCCCAAATTGTCAACCAACCTCGAGTCGAAATTGGTGGGGAAGATCTAAGGAACCTCTACACTTTATTAGTAAGCTCCATCTGATATGTATATATTTATATATACATATATATTCATCTTCTCGATCTCCTTATCGTTGTGCATACATACATGTATATAGATTATTCTAATGTCTTTTTCTACAATGTACACAGTGGCAGATGTACGTTAGGACCACTGAGGGCACCGGTCACACCTCAGTATTTTTAGAAAACAATTATACTTGTATATATAATAAGGTCGCGCCTCACACTTCATACTAATATATATATATATATATATATATGAACCACCTTACTTTTTCTATTATATTTTAATAGTTATAAAAGGTAAAGCAAAGCACTCTTTTATATTGTGGTAAAAATAATGAAAGAAATAGAAGTAAGATCGTGAAGATATCACACTGGAAGAGAAGAAAGCTAAAAGTAATAGAGGAAAAGTTGCAACAAAATTCATCTTCCAAGGTAATTGATGAATTTTTTCTGTTTTAGAGTAAGTCCTTGTTAATGATTAAGGTCTCTTAGTCTTAGGTCTGTAATTTTTATTTTCTAAAAGAAGAAACTAGACTGTTTATGGGTCTTTTAATCCATTAATGTACATTGTACACATTCAAAGTACAAAGAAAAGTAATGTGGAAATAAGAAGAAATGTTGAAAGTACCAAAAAGAAAAGTTTGGAGGAGGTCAATTTAGTAGAACTCTCTACTGGGCTAAGAATTCTAATTATGAATTAGCATCCTAATGATCAAGATGAAGTACGCAGAAGATATATGCTTAAAGGTCCTTGTCAACCACACGACCATAATTTAAAAAAAAAAATTGGAAAGGAATCTAGACGATTCAACCAAGCAAGGTTTAAGGATTATCCTACTATGTTAGAGTATAGCATCGCAAAAGAAGCAATTTTTTGTCTTTCTTGTTATCTTTATAAAGAAAGTAATGGGGAACAAGGAGGTGGTGATTCTTTTGTTGGTACAGGGTTTTCAAATCAGTGTCATAATAAAGAGAGGTTGAAAGTTCATGTTGTTGGTCATGATTGTGATCACAACATTGGTTGGAATAAGTGTAGTGCTTTAATGAACCAACAATAACATATTGCAACATTTGTTAACAACCAGTCCAATAAAGATAAAGTTGAATATCGTATTCGATTGAAGTCATAAGTTAATTCTGCTCGATTTCTTTTACGACAAAGACTTCCTTTTTGCAATCATGATAAATCTGATAGCTCAAGTAACCAAGGTAATATTTTAGAACTCTTAAAATTTACGAGTAACATGAAACAAGAAATCGAAGATGTGACATTACAAAATTCTCCACAGAATGCAAAAATTAATATCACTTGAGATTCAAAAAGATATTATATATGGTGCTGCAATTGAAACTATCAATGTAATTGTCAAAGACATCAGAGATTCTTTATTTTTTATTCTTGTTGATGAATCTCGTGACATCTCAATGAAAGAACAAATGGTTGTTGTGTTGCGTTATGTGGACAAAAAAAGTTTGTAATTGAACGATTTTTAGGCCTTGAGCATGTCACAATTACCACTGTTGTCTCACTAAAAGCTGCAATTGATAGATTATTTTCGAGATATGGATGAAGTAGGTCTAGACTGTGGGGACAAGGTTATGATGGAGCTAGTAATATGCAAGGTGAGTTCAACAGTTTGAAAGCACTTATTTTGAAGGAGAATCCTAGTGCTTATTACATTCATTTCTTTTCTCATCAACTTATTAGACATGATAACAATATCCAGAAACCTTCTCACGGTCAAAACAAAACAACACAGCATTCACATGCGACAACAATGCTAATAAGCATTTCTTTAACGCTCGCATGCAACAATAATGCTAATAAATACATATTTTCATATTAACATGACAGTCAAGAGCTAGGGCCTATAAGTATATTTCATCCTCCCTAATCTAACATGCAGACAAATAAAATATGGTTAAATTAAGCAATGAAACAAGTATTCAACCCATTACCCACCGAACCGTGAGTCGAGCTTATCTTTAGCAGGGAGCATACATGTTCGGTCCATCTTCAAGAACCATTAAACCTTGGCAGCTCTGATAGCAAGTTGTAACTATTATATTATTTTATAATATAATATAATGTTTTAGATTAAATAAATATGACAAAGAGTGTCACATATTGTAACATATAATAGAGAGTTACATTATTTAGATATATGTGAAATATCCAAATATGTAACATATTTGGTGTTACAAATTCAATCACAAATTTCTAAGTTCCAAATATTACCCATTATTGTGTAGATTTGTTGTTACACAATATTGAGATGAATTTCTTAAAGCCATATGTGAAATAGCTGTTAGAGATGTGATTTAACTCCCATAATGTGTATGGAAGTTACAAAATCAAGTGGGAATGAATTTGGAACGTTTTGGAAAAATTGAAAAATTGGTTGTTGAAAAACGTCTTGGGCTACGGCCTGAGTTTTTTAGGCCGCAGCCCAAGTGGCAAAAAACATCGTGGGCCACGGCCTGAGCGGCTGACAACATTTTCCAAACTTCGGTTTTATCCAATTTTGAACGTTTCCAACAGCCAAGTAACTCTCAAATCTCTATTTTAATTCCATAAACATCCAATTAATCATTGGTAACAACCATGGGGGTTGGTGGAATTTGAAATTCAAAGGGTGTCTCAAAACTCTATAAATAAGAGCATATTGCTCACTTGAAAGACACAACTTTTCTATCCATTAGAGCACTTGGCTAGAAAACACCTAGAGGTTTGATTATTCCAAAAAGCATTTCCAAAATCTGTGAGAGATCCCTTAGTGCTTGAGTTAGGGGGAAATAAGCTTTTGGATAAAGGTTTCAAACCTTGTTCAAGTTGGTGATCCCCAACACTCTTCACTTTGGTTGTGTGAGTGAGAGTTCTTTGTTAATTGTTCTTGTTCTTATTCTTTTGTTCTTTTGCTTTTCATTTATCCTATTATTCTTACTTTCTCTTTTATTTGTATATTTTGTTTTAGAGTTGTAATCTCATCTACATATTTCATTTTACTATCTCAAGTTTATTTGTATCTTTTTGTCAAAGAGTTGTATTTCTATATTCTATCATCTTGTACTTCTTTCTCTATATTCACTTGTAATTTTGCATAGGGTTGTAACTTTATTTAATCAATCAATATTTATTTGTAATATTTTTTCTAGAGTTGTATTTTCTTACCATTTCCATTGAGGAAAATATATATTTTCTTAACAGTAACGCCCTACTAATCTATGACTGTTACACAGTGTATTTAAAAATAGTACTTAACTCGTTAAGCGAGTCATTTGGACTCAAAAGTGTAATTAACATTGAACAATGATTTAGGTAATAAAAATTTTGGCTAAAGGATTTAAATTGTTCATTAAATCTTTAAATATTTCCTCGGGATCCCAAAAATAGTTTGTCAAGATAGAATTACATTTAGAGTTTACAAAAATAGTCGATCTAATCGACAAAATTGGGCTTACACCCTAAGTCCTTCCAAATTCCTCGACCGTGGCGGCCGAGCAGGCCGAACATGTAATTGGTGCTCTAAATCCCTCCAACTCATGGCTAGTTGACTTTCCTCTTACTCTTACCTGCCCCCGTGGGCCAATGTCCAACAAGAAAAGTTCCACAATACATACATAATAACATAGCATGAATATATAACAATTTATATAAGAACAATTCTCATAACTCGTAAGTCATGGCCACATATCTAATTAATAATCATGTAAGCATTGAATATTAACTACAACAAGTAATTCACATCACCAGTACCATGTGTACGACCGCTGCCTAGTAAAGTGTGTCTCCCGGCAATAAGATTACGGTGATAACCGCATACTCACAATCAGTCAATTATTAACAAGCACAACAAACATTGTATACAATGACATTACACAATCTAGCTCATCTAATTCATATGGTCATAACTATTTCTTACTTCGAGTCCTATACGGAAGGTGAAACGACCCTGATTCCGATCCTTGTTCCGAGCCTCGCGAAAACCCTAGTCACATAAAAAATGATACTCTTATTAGGGATTATATCCAGATCCTAAGTTCCTGTAATGCCCTGGCTACCCCAGAACAGTTACGGTGAACGGTGGACCGGAAATTTGACTCACTACCTGAGTCCTTTGGTCAAAAACGTGCTCTATGTGTAATTAACAGGTTAAGGCATAAAACCAATAAAAAGGAAATGGAGATTTTTATTATAAACTGCTCTGCAGAGCTAAACAGAACATTTACAAGTGGTTCTCAGTACAAAATGTTCATTACAGTTTTAAATTTACAATCTCGCCGACCTAAGCGGCAAAAATAGGGTAAACCCCCTAGTTCCTCTGAGAACTCCTTGGCCGTGGTGGTTAAGCGGCCGCATATGTACACATCACCACATCAGCTCTCCACTCAAGGCTAGGTGAGCTTTTCTTTCCCTTTACCTGCACCACATAGCACCCATGAGCCAAAGCCCAGCAAGAAAACATAATACTTTTCATAAACATTATCAAATGATTATCATTATAATCACACTGAACATAAAGCTTTCCAACAAGCGAGTGAGCATCATATGATTCAAGAGAGAGAGTGGCTACTAGGTAAGCCACTAGCCTCCAAGCACTTATTTCAATCATCGACCCTCGGGGTCGGTCTTGCATTAATGCTCTTTGAGCCATTCAATGCTAATGGTCGATTAGATCTAATCTCCGTTGGCTTGCGTGAACCACGCTAAGACCGTTCTGACTAATCAGTCAGCGCTATGTGACCAGTGTCCAGTATCACTGCCGAACCTGACTAATAAGACACAGCTTCACAGTTGATACTAGCACCTTTGGCAATCCTGACTAACGAGTCAGTGCAACGTGACCAGTGCCTAGTACCACTGCCGAACCTGACTAATAAGTCACAGCTTCACAGTTGATACTAGCACCTTTGCCAAACCTGACTAATAAGTCAGTACCATGCGCAAGTGAGCAACGTATGCCCAACACTCTATATTCAATCCATGTCCATATTACACAACCAACATGCCTCACGAATATCCATGCATGTCACACTTGGGGTGCAGTTTTCTTACCTTTGGTTCGAGCAAGAATGAATAAAAGAACAACCCTGAGAACGATCAACTTTTTGGTCCTTTAGCGGTTACCTGGTCATAACCAATTATGGGATTCCATCAATAAAATCAATAATAAAAGGTTCCCAAACCAAAACCTAACCTCCGGGACATCAAACACTACTCAACCGGGTAGTAGGTTCAACCCCGAGGCCTTAGGCTTGAATCCCCATGCTAACAACTCCATTTTGGCCAAAAATGCCTTAAGGGCCGCGGCCCTCCTTGGCCATGCCGCGGCCCGCCCCTTAAACAGAGGCGCCCAAACCCAGCACCCTCCAAGGGCCGCGGCTCACCCTGGCCATCCCGCGGCGCAAGCTCCACTTCAGCCAAAACCCCTGTTTTTTTCTTCCCTTGCGCTTTCCCTTGAACCAACCCTTCAAACCCAATTTAAACACCACCCAAACCTCTTTCAAACACCCATTTAAACCTCCAAACATCACCCATAACTCTCCCTCATCATAACCCAAGTAAAACACCACAAGAACTCCCCTTGATTCCAACTTTCCACACCAAAATCAAGAGCTGAAATCCTAAAGCGAAAACAGAGCAAAACCAGTAAAACAATGGATAAAACTCACCTCAAATTTCGAAACCAAACCCTCTTCAATGGCTGAGCTATGTCTACAACCTCAACCTCCAAGTTCCCTAGCTTAATTCCACACCTTGAGCTCAAAACTCCAAAGAGGAAGAAGAGAGAGATGAACGTACGGGAAGGATGAAGTAAACTCTGTTTTTGGTTCTGTTTTACAGCCATCTAAAACCATATATATCCAAATCCCAAATGACCAATATACCCCTAGGTCTAATAAAGCTTCTAAAACCACTTCAAGGGTAATTTTGGCATTTTCCACCTATACCGTCAATGATAATTAACGCTTCCCAATTCCCGCTAATCTCAATATTCTCAAACACCAATATGTCACATCCCGTTACCCTTTAATGCCCGGTAACACTCTAATCATTAAAACACCCTGAGACTCACCCCGAGCCCCGAGCTTAAGCCTGTTATGACCAAACCGTTAATTAACATTCCTTTGATCGTCTCATGCCAAATGGCTCGAACAAACCCACATCATAATGTGGTCTCAGGATATATCACCAACATGCGTACAAATAATTAATTTACCCTCAACGGGCCAAATTACCATCACACCCCTGTAATAAGAAATATGGACACACATGCATGCATTTCACATCATATCATAATATAATCAACATATACATGCATTTATCAATTAATTACATAATTAAGCAAGTATGGCCCTCCTGGCCTACTATTCACGCCGTTAAACACATCGGAGAATTCGGGGCATTACAGTTCCAATCTAAATCTAGCTCTTGGAACTAATATCCCTAGTCAACGATGTGATGGGAACTGTAACGCCCTGGTTAGCCAAAAACATTACATTGTGTTTAAAATAGTTTCATTTGGACTTAAATGTCTAATTAAGGACTAAATCAAGATTAGGTATTAAAAATTTCTGTCAACGAAGTAATTATTTTTCATTAAAAATATTAAGTTGATACACGGGATCCCAAAAAGTGGTTATACAAATTAGTCGTCCTAAGCGGCAAAACGGGGTTCAACCTTAGTTCCTCCCAAGATATCCTAGCCATGTTAGGTTAGTAGGCTGCATATGTACACACTGTCCCTGAAGCTCTCCAACTCATGGCTAGTCTAGCTTACCCTTGATCTTACCTGCACCACATAGGACCCGTGAGCCAAGGCTCAGCAAGAAAACTTAAATCAACGGATACAAATGAGCCACAATATATAAACAGTAAACTCAAATAAATAAATCCAACCGACAACAGGATAAAAGCAATAAGCTTAGCAATAATAATTTGCCTAATCAAACACATAATCCAATCTCAACAATCAATAAAGTTAGTTAAGTGCAAGCAGCTCTTCTGTTTGTTTAAGTGACATTCAGGCTCGGAACCCTTAGGCCGAGTCCTCTAGTTTTATAGCCAACCTCGACACGCTTAGGCCGGGCTACGTTCTGCACGCTTGCTACTGGCCCTGACGCTCTTAGGCTGACCTTCAAAATACATATAATCACATATATATTACACAACAAGCAATCAGATGCAACATAGACAAGCATGCCTAACTGAATAATCACATTTATAACCACAATCAAATCCAATTATAGGGGTTTAAGCCCCGATTACAACTAGGGTGCATTTTTCTTACCTCGACTCCCGAGCAGACAGCGTATGGCAATCTTGAGCACGATCCCTATTCCTGAGCCTTATTGGTATAACCTAGTCACAACGCAATAACGGTAACAATCAATCACTTAGACATATTTAAGAGTTTCAAGGTATATTTTTAGACTTTAGGATCTCGAATTCTACTAAATCGAGTAGTAGAATCCTTCCCGAGCCTTTAGGTTTGAGTTCCTGAGCTTAAAAACCATAATTGGTCAATATTCCCTATTTGAGCCGTAGCGTGCCCTGTTAAGAACTGCGACACCCACTGTTAACTGTCGCGACACAATAAGTTAGAGAGTGAAACCCCAAATTCCCTAGACATATGCTGCGGCGCAACCCATCCAGTGCCGCAACGCTAAGGCGATTCAGTGAATGCCCCCTAGGCCTCTAAGTTCACGTGGGACGCGACGCTCCAAGAACAACACTGCAGAGTGACCTTGCGAACCCATAAATATAACGATTTCAGAAATCACAATCTCCTCCCAAACCACTACAAACTCAGTTTTTATCCCAAATAGACCACCCAAACCATTCCAGCAATTCAGATGCACGATAAATAACCACATATAGCTTCTAAAATATCCCTAAACATCAAAATTCAAAGCTCACCAAGAACACTTAAATAACTCAAGGTTAGACCTCCATGCCTCTGAATCCCTCAGCAGAATTTGAATCCCCCCTTAGATGTTGGTACTCCTAGCTGCCTCCAATCCTCAATCACAACCTCAAATCTAACTCAGATCATCACTAAATTAAAAGCTCCAAGAATTCCACACTTCCACCCTTTAAGAGAAAACATAGAAGTAGAGAGAGAGAAATGTAAGAGAGAGTTTTTTGTATTTCCTTCTGTTTTTCCTTAGCTTCTAGGGTCCTCTAGCCTAACTAAGTCCATCCAAAGCTTAGCAAAGGACCAAAATGCCCATCTTCCTAAAGTTTCCCTTCAATGCCCTCAAGGGAAAAACGGTCATTAGCCACATTTCCCGCTAATCCTCAAATTGTTTTATAAAATTCCAAATAATTCTGACATACCAAAATAATCATTTAATAACCACCCATAATCCAGTAAATTCCAAATACTCACTAGGCTTCCCAAAATGTCCTTAGGCTCACCGCGAGCCGGGTATTTAAACCCATTGTGACTATTCTGCTAATCCGCCCACTAGGATTGCCTCGGACCACACATCTCAAACGTATCCCCATAACACTGGGGTCTCAATCATAATGCATACATAATACAAATATACCCTCAACGGGTCAAAAATTACAAATATGCCCTAATTTACTAAAAATGGGCCAACATGCATATTTAATACACATAAACATGCATAAGTATTCACATTACCATATAAATCATTTATACCATATAATCACACACATATTCAATTAATTCCACAAATAAATTCGATTATGCCCTCTTAGCATTGTAATCTAGGCACTCGGCTTTAATAACAAATTCGGGACGTTATAAGAACCTCCCCCAAGCGCCCAAGTAGGCCCCCAAGACAGACTCTCGAAAATCCGAGCCTTATTCCCATAATTCACAAAACCGCAAATTTGGAGAAATTGGTGCGGTCGCACCCATAAAACCTTTAGGGTTTTTAGGACACTGACATGGTTGCACCCTACCCCAGCGTGGTCACGCTACTAGCTCTGAAACCCCGAATCATTTTCCAAATTTCATACTTTTTAAAACACTAGAGTGATCGCGCTAAGTCGCCAAAAACCTAAAATTACCCAAAAATCATAGTGTTCTTGCCCAAATCGTAAGTTGCGACTTCCCTTGCACAACCAGACCAAAAAATTGACCCAAATAGGTATTTTCAACAAACTTTTGACCACAAAACACTTCGAACAACTTAAAAAAACTGTAATCAACATCAAAATACCACAAAAATGCACCACAATCAACCCAACCAATAACTTCAACATTTAAGTCTTAAACTTCAGCTTTGACCTTCAAATTATGAAAATCTCTACTAGAATCCACAAAACCAACTGCAATTGAATTTTTAAATCTTTAAAACATCATCTAATTCCTCGAATCACCGAAACCTAAGATTCAAAAACCAAATTCTTCAAAACCTCAAGAACACCCAAAGAATATGAAAAACATAGGAGAAGGAGGAACCAACTACTAAATTTTAAAATCCTTGATTGTTTTGAAGTCTCCAACAACTCCTAATCCTTCAAGGAATGTCAAGTCTCCTTCAAACTCCTCAAAATCAAAGCTTGCTTCAGCTTGGTGACTTGAACACTTAGTGAACTAAAGAGAACCAACTAGAGGAAAGCTTAGGAAGAAAACGTGAAACGTAGGTTGCTCCAAACACTCACCTCATTTTTCTCAATCTCCTTGTCAAAAGACCAAGACTAGCTGCCAAGGGTACTTTAGTCATTTAACATTTAAATTCCCCACTGACCTCAAATTATACCTTAAATTCTCCATTAATCCACTAATCTTTCAAATACTAATTTTTTTCTCCAATTATATCTCTTATTCCAATAGTTATCAAACTATGTAAAATTACCAAAATACCCCTTGGCTCACCCCGAGCTTGGTATAAATTCCCGTTGTGAATTTTCTGCTAATTTTCTCAAAAGGATCAACTCATGCTGAATATAAAAAATATATCCACATAATAATTTGGTCTCAAATACATAGCATACAAAATTAAAAATATACCCTCAACGGGTCGAAATTAGGAAATGTCCCGTTTTAACAAAAGCAGGTCTTTAAACATACTTAATACACATAATCATTCATACTCATTCATATAAATATATAAATCACATAATTCAATTAAATCAAGCAATTAGCACATAATTACCCCACGTGTCCTCCCGATACGCTAATCCATACACTTAATTCTATTAGAAGTTTCGAGAGACCTTACAGGCTCACACTATGGTACGTTACTTAGCTTGCTTACTTTGTTTTCATCTACAATTGAATTCCTTGAAATCATTATTGATGATGCATTAAATTCCGAGCAAATATATGAAGCAACTAATTTATTAGAAATAATGTAATCATATTGCTTTGGGTTTTCTCTACATTTATGAGAAATATATATTGAGAGTTTTCAATGAGTCTTCAATGGCTCTACAACAAAAAGACCAAGATATAATAAATGCCATTGCCTTAGTCAAAGTTTGTACGAAAAGATTGCAAGAGATGAAGGAACATGGTTGGGATTCTATTGTTGGTAAAATGTCATCTTTTTGTCAAAGCGGCAATATTGATGTTCCAGACATGAGTGATATCTACATTCATCAAGGTAGATCAAGACGCAAAACTTATGAGACTACAAATTTACATCATTATTGTGTGGAATTGTATTATTCCATTATTGACATGTAACTTCAAGAACAAAATGGTCATTTGAATGAGGTAAATACTACATTACTTCTTTGTGTAGCATGTTTGTGTCCTGATAATTTGTTTGTTGCTTTCGATAAACAAAAGCTAATTCAACTTGCTGGGTGTTATCCAAAATATTTTTCTGCATTTGAGCTCATGGCACTTGATGATCAACTTCAAATTATATTGTGGATATGCGTTCAAGTGTAGTGTTTTCAGATGTGAATGGGATTAGTAATCTTGCAAAAATGATAGTTGAAATGGGAAAGGATAAGGTATATCAATTAGTCTATCAATTGTTGGCATTATAATTATATTTACCAATTGCTACTTCCACAGTTGAAAGAGTATTCTCTGGAAGGCATATTGTAAAGGCGTAATCGTATTGGTAATGATATCTTATTAGTTATTTACATTGAGAAAGACATTTATGATTGTATTGATGATGAAGATATTATTCTACTTTTTCAGATTATGAAAACTCGTCGTGGATATTTGTGATATTTTTTATTGAGTTTAATGATGTGATTATATATTTTGTTTTGTTGCAAAATTTAAATGGTGTCCCCCCTATACAGGTTATGGTCGATCCGGATGCTCCTAAACCCAGTAACCCCAATCAAAGGGAGTACATCCATTGGTAAGACTCAAATTTCTCATACGTACTTATATATATATATATTTATATATATATTATTATTATTATATCGATATATATATATATATAACCTCGAACATAAAGTGTGGGTGCATGGCAACTGGCATATATAAATGAGGTTTCATCACGATCAGTTTATTTATTAAGTACATCATATATGATTTCAGTGTTAGAGAAGTAGATACTATAATTTTTTTAGAGTTTCTGAAGCGTGAGGATGAAGGAAATATTACTTTTACTACGCATATTTTCTTCCTGTTTAAAATCTTATCAAAGTCACATTATATGTATTAGATGATAATATTTCAATCTGTGCATATATACCTTGTACTATTTATAGATTCGATCCTCACACTTGTTAGCTAATTACGTACCCTCGTAATACTTCTTCTTTTCAAAGCCACGAAATCCATTTTTTTTAATAAAGACGCTACTGTTTTGATACGGACATATAAATATATATATATATATTTATATATAAAACATGGGTCCATGCATATATACGAAAAAGAAAAAACTATATCAGTAAAAACTGAGAAGAATGTGCTTTGGAGGATGAGAATTTTAACGAAAGAAGGGATGAGCTGGGACTGTCATATCGATCTGGAATTATCCTGCATGCCAGTCACACTTTGTCCCACCATAAAAATGACTACGTCAGATTACAAAGGAGAAATTACGGATTTGAGAAGCATGAAAAACAATCGTTATTACTTTTTTTCATTTTTTCTTTGTTTTGTGTTTCACTTTCATTCTTTCTATTTTTTTTTTTTTGCTTTATTATTTTTCATTCCACCTATTTTTTTTTAAACAATCATTCCTTTTATTCTTTTTCTATTATTTTACTTTATTTTTATTATTATTCCTTTGTATTAATAAGATTTACAATGCATTCTTCCATTTATGTCATAATATATAGATTGATAGAGATGTTATAGTTATGTTGAAAGATATAAATTATTTATTAACTAGAAAATATAATCGTTAGCGTAATTTTTTTTTTAATGATTAAAACATATTTTATTTATATATATATATATGCATGAAATTTCTTTGGTAGGGCTTTCAAAAAGAGCCCTACCGTAGGACTCTCAGTGTTTCTCGACCAGTGAACAGTTTTCGGCGCGACTTTTTTTATGACCGTGTATATTGTAGCTATTTAGAGCATCAGTGCGATTTTCAGAAAATTCCGAATAGTTTACAGTACCGAAAACTTGGTTCAAACATATTGTTGCACTCGTGACTAATTTTTTTTATACGTGTGGAAATCAACATGTTTGAACCTAGTTTTCGGTACTGTAAACTATTCGGAATTTTCTGAAACTTTACAGGATGCTCTAAATAGCTACAATATATACGGTCATAAAAAAATTTCGCGCTGAAAACTGTTCACGGGTCGAGAAACACTGAGAGCCCTACCGGTAGGGCTTAAAGTGAAGCTCCTACATGAGAATTGTCATATATATATATATAAATATTTGGAGATTGTGTGTAAGAGATTCTTTTTTGCCTTACCCTTATATAGAAGCAGACCCACATAGTGACAAGGATGGGCCACGGCCTCAGGTGAAAATATATATATGTATTTTAATTAATGTATTTATTTTTAATTAAAACCAATATTTAAAAATTAGGACTTTGGCATAATTTACAAGGGTTCAAATCCCACCAAGAGCATTTTCTTTTCTTTTGATATATATGCAATTTATTTAAAAAAAAAAAACACATCTATGACTCCTACAAAGATTAAACTTTGCTTCAATTTTATCAATATAACAATTAATGTTAGTTGTGGCGTAGCTATTAGCGGCGGGTACAGTCCGCCGCTATTATACAGGATATTAGCGGCGGACTAGGGGGTCCGCCGCTAATTAGGTGTGAGTATTTAAAAAATATATAATAATATGTATTAGCGGCGGACTGCCCATTATTAGCGACGGGTAGTCCGCCGCTAATACAACAGAAGAAAATGCCCGGGAAACAAACGGTTATTTTTTTAAGTGTTATTAGCGGCGGATAATCACCTTTTATTAGAGGCGGATATCCGCCGCTAATAGTATTAGCGACAGAGAATCTCATTTATTAGCGGCGGAGTATCCGCCACTAATACCATTATTAGCGACGGGCTATATTAATAGCAGCGGGACCCCGCCGCTAATACATTTACGGTTTTAAATTTTGCAGCCCAATTTCCTTCTTCTCTTCCTCTCTCTCTGTCAAAACCCTCCTCCATTTTCGCCATTTTCTTCACTGATCACTCACGATATCCCCTACTCACACCAAAATTTTCTACTCAAGATTTCTGGTGCCACTCAAGCAAATAACTTCCTGTCATCTCCAATTTCTCATCTCTCAGACTCGCAGTCGCCGCACAACTAGTACCCCTGCATCACCGCACCGCCACACCACCGCACCGCCATTCTTTTTGCTGCTTATCACAGTGCTTTGGTATTTTCGGTGCTTGATGATCTACATTTTTAATTGATATACGTGGATGACCAATCTGAGCTTTGAAATTGTTGTTTTTGTTATAAATGGCGGTGATTCATAACAAGACCAAACTTAGGTGGTCATGATGATGAGCTTTGAAGTTTTTCTTTGTAATCCTTAAGTGAATGTTTTCCTTTAAATTAAAACGTCATAAATTGGGATTTATCTTTTTATTCATTTCAAATTTACTCTGGTTGAGAGGTGTATTTGAATGCAAATCAAGAATCTTGTTCAATGGGTTGTTTACAGTCAATTTTTGATTCCTTTTGTCTTTCATTGGTGTAATGTAGTTATTTTTTGTTCATGGCCTTTTTTGTTCTGAATGGTTATACGGGTCGATTTTAGGGACTTTGTATGTTTCTATAAAGTATTCTGGTTGTTTGTGATCTCCATTTGGGTTTTGAGTTTCCTACTTGAGGACTTATTTGTAAACAAAGTAAATCATATTTATGCAGGGAACTGCTCTGCATTTGAGTCTCTTTATGGTGCTTGCGAGGCAATGTTCAAGTCTGACTTGGTGCGTTTACCTTATTAACTTTTCTTTTCTTTTTCTGGAAATTTTGATGTGGTTGTTTATATTTGTTTTTACATTGTTTCATAAATATTAGAAATGCTAACAATGCTACTTGTTTGTTTTGAGTCAAATTTTGGTTACTCCCTGGTTATACTGAAATTTTCTGAGGGTTTGAGTTTTATCTGTCACACTTTGAAAGTTTTTTCTTGTATTGCAAACATACTGTTATGAAAAAAATCATATTTCTTGTAGGTTCTATTAGGTGTTAGATATTCAAAGGTAGACATCAAAAGGTTCTTGAGCAATTGTTTGGATTTAGTTTTCTCTCTTGGATTAGTTATTTCTTTCTCCTGTATGTACATCTAATGGAGTTAGCACAAGGGTTGGGTTTGTCATATTGTTCTTGGTTATAAAGTTTGTATATAATTGTGTACTTGTATATATGGCTGTGTGATTTTGTTCTCTCTGCTTTTAGCGGAATGAATCGATCAATTTTTATGGATCAAGAAGTATTTATTTATGCTCAATTATACTATATTTTACTGTGTTTATTTTAATATTTTTTTTCAATAATTCAATATGCTGATATTGTTTTTAGTAGTTTACTGCTGAAGTGTAGAGCTACTCTAGATTTTCTAGCCCTAAACCCTGTCTTGATATTCAGGTATGAGAAAACTTTGGTAGATTTTATAGTATGGTTAGAAAGTTGTAGATTTTATGATTTGATTAAGTTTTTTTTTAATCAATTGAATTGGTGGTTTTTTATTTATTAGTTTATAATTAAAAAAATATTAGTATGTTTCTTTATGTTTTTTGTGAAATTTAATTAAGTAAAATAGTTTTTTTTTGTTATATGTTATGTCAACATAATGAGAATTGTAATGAATATTATATAATTTAGTTAATTAGTATTATTATAATTAATTGAAAAATATTAAAAAATTAATTAGTAGTTAATTAGAAGTTAATTTATTTTCTCTGTCCCGGTATGCTTGTGATTGATGGTTGTTGAATACAACCATCAATTACAGAGATATTGACACAGAAATTAATTTGTAAAATTATTATTATTATTACAAATTAAAAAATTATGAATAAATAATAATTTATTTTTAATTATTATTTATTAATTTAATTAATTAAATAATAAAAAATAATTAAATAGGTTTAAATTACGTAAATATAGAAATTGATAATTATATTTCATAAAAGTATAAAAAATTAAGAATAAATAATAATTTATTTTTTGATTAATTTTTAATAATTTAATTAATTAAATAATAAAAGTTTGATATAATATTATCTAATTAAATAATTTAATATTGTTTAATATAAATTACATGAATATAAAAATTGATAATTATATTTAATAAAATTTTAAAAAATTATGAATAAATAATAATTTATTTTTAATTATTTTTTATTAATTTAATTAATTAAATAATAAAAGTTTGATATAATATTATCTAATTAAATTATATAATTTAAATTTTTTATTGAATAACATTATCTAATATTAAATAGTTATAAATTACATGAATATAGAAATTGATAATAATATTTAATAAAAGTATAAAAAATTACGAATAAATAATTATATAAATAATAATTTATTTTTTGATTAATTTTTAATAAGTTAATTAATTAAATTATAAAAGTTTGATATAATATTATTTAATTTAATTTTTTTATTGAATAACATTGTTTAATATAAATTACATGAATATAAAAATTGATAATTATATTTAATAAAATTTTAAAAAATTATGAATAAATAATAATTTATTTTTAATTATTTTTTATTAATTTAATTAATTAAATAATATCTAATTAAATTATATAATTTAATTTTTTTTATTGAATAACATTATGTAATATTAAATAGTTATAAATTACATGAATATAGAAATTGATAATAATATTTAATAAAAGTATAAAAAATTAAGAATAAATAATTATATAAATAATAATTTACTTTTTGATTAATTTTTAATAATTTAATTAATTAAATAATAAAAGTTTGATATAATATTATCTAATTAAATAATTTAATATTGTTTAATATAAATTACATGAATATAAAAATTGATAATTATATTTAATAAAATTTTAAAAAATTATGAATAAATAATAATTTATTTTTAATTATTTTTTATTAATTTAATTAATTAAATAATATCTAATTAAATTATATAATTTAATTTGTTTATTGAATAACATTATCTAATATTAAATAGTTATAAATTACATGAATATAGAAATTGATAATTATATTTAATAAAAGTATAAAAAATTAAGAATAAATAATTATATAAATAATAATTTATTTTTTGATTAATTTTTAATATAGAAATTGATAATTATATTTAAAAATTATGAATAAATAATAAATTAGTCTAGGAAAAAAAATTAATTTGTTTATAAATAACATCATCTAATAAAACATCATAAAATAGCATAAGATATTATAATATTGCATAAGATTTCAAAAATGATAACAAATCTCCTTTGTTATCCATTTCTATTCACATTACTAAAACTCACACTCTTATAACACTTTAGATGGCGATTGACAAGACTTGGACAACATTGATAAATCGTGGTTGTCAAGAATATTGGAATGGTCTGCAAGCTTTTTTGAGGATGGCGTCGGAACATATAGATTCTGATGGAAGAATTAGGTGCCCGTGTGTGAGATGCAATAATAATAGATTTGAATCTTTAGATGTAGTTCGGGCACACGTATTCGATAGGGGTTTTCATCAAGCTTATGATAAGTGGATTTTTTATGATGAGGTGGAAGAAATTGTTGCTGATGAGGTGGTTGATGAGAATGAAGACGATGAGATGATTCACGTTGTGGAAGACTTCCTTTTACCGACAACTGAGGAAGTAGAAAGGGATCCCGGTGGGAGTCAGTATTATGACGAGTTATTTGAGGAGATTGAAGCAGAGTTGTATCCTGGATGTGATTGGATTTCATCCCTGAACTTTTTAGCAAAGTTATTGCATCTAAAAGTTAGAGGGAAGAGGCCTAACAACATATTTGATGAATTGCAGAAGTTGTTAAAGCTTGCATTTCCTAAGGAAAACAAAATCCCCGGATCGTACTACGAGGCGAAAAAGAGATTGAAAAAATTAGGGTTGGGACACAAGTCCATTCATGTGTGTCAGTATGATTGCTACTTATTTTACAATGAGCATGCATCTAAAGAGACATGTCCAGTATGCGGAAGTAGTGGATGGATTACTTCCGAAATGACAAAAGGAAAAAAAAGTGCCACAGAAGGTGATGCGTTACTTTACGTTGACCCCTTGATTGAAAAGATTATACAGTTCAAGGATTACAGCAAAACACATGATATGGCATCATGCCGGGAAATCAAAAGATGAAGGGGTGATGCGACACCCAGTGGACGGCTCTGCGTGGAAGGACTTTGATGCCAAGCATCCTGATTTTTCAAGGGATCCCAGAAATGTTCGTCTGGGCTTAGCTACTGATGGATTTAATCCATTTGGAACACATGAACCTTGCATACAGCATGTGGCCTGTGGTGTTGGAAAACTATAATCTCCCACCTTGGTTGTGCATGAAAGACAATTATTTCATGTTGACCCTCCTTATTCCTGGGCCAAAATCACCCGGTAAGGACATGGATGTATTTCTGAGACCATTGGTGGATGACTTGAAGGATCTGTGGGTTAATGGAGTTGATACAAGAGATAGTATGACCAACAGGATGTTCAAGATACGGGCAGCCCTTTTGTGGACAGTGAACAATTTTCCGGCTCGGAGTAGTTTGTCTGGATGGAGTGGTCAGGGATACAAAGCTTGTTCTACGTGTAATGAGGACACAACTTCCATCCGGGTGATCGGTAAGACATCTTATGTTGGTCACAGAAGATTCTTGCCAAGTACTCATCGAATGAGAAGAGACAAAGAGTTCGATGGAGAAGTTGAGAGAAGACGTCCTCCGAGACGGTTTACTTGTGAGGATATACTAGAACAAGTTAATGCTCTTGCAGTGCAAGTTCCAGGAAAACATGTCCAGTTTGGGGGTGTGAAACGTAAAAGAGGAGTAGATGAAGGTAATTGGAGGAAAAAAAAGTATTTTTTACGAGCTTGAGTATTGGTGTACAAACAAATTAAAACACAATATAGATGTCATGCATGTTGAGAAGAATGTGTGTGATAGTCTCCTTGGCACCATCTTAGACAATGATAAATCTAAGGACACTACTAATGCCAGACATGATTTGAAAAAGATGGGTGTGAGAGAATCATTGTGGATTTATGAAGATGAGAATGGGAAGCTAATGAAGGCGCATGCTCCTTATGTGTTAACTCCGGCGCAGAGGCAACAATTTTGTCAGTTTATAAAAGGAGTTAGATTTCCAGATGGCTTTTGTTCAAATTTGAAGAAGAAAGTTTCCGAGAATGATACAAATATTCTTGGGTTGAAGTCACACGATTGTCATGTGATAATGCAACGATTACTTTCTCTCGGTGTTCAGAAGTTTCTTCCAAAATCTATATCGACCACTATTGCAGAATTGTGCAATTTCTTCAGGAAAATATGTTCGAGGACTTTAAATGTTAAAGATATGGAGGAAGCACAAAATGATCTTATTCAGATATTGTGCAAGATGGAGTTGATTTTTCCTCCAGCTTTTTTTGACATAATGATTCATTTGGTATTACATTAGCCAGAAGAATCAATATTGGGTGGCCCGGTATTTATGAGGTGGATGTATCCTTTTGAAAGATACATGAAAAAATTAAAGAATTATGTGGGAAATAAAGCTCGCCCTGAAGGGTCGATCACCGAAGGCTATGTTGCAGATGAGACTTTGACCTTTTGTTCAATGTATTTCAAAGACATTGAAACAAGATTTAACCATCTTGATCAAAATGAAGACGCAACTTATATCCCACGAAATCTTACAGTTTTCCAATCTCAATGTCGTCCACTCACAAAGGGAACTTTGAAGACTCTCAATCATAATACTCGTGAAATAGCTGAGTGGTTCATACTTGAGAATTCTCTTGAAATTGAGCCTTATTTAGAGTAAGTTTATTCTCTTATAAATTAGAACATGTGTGGTTATTATCAGTTTTTTGTTATCAAGAATCGTAACACTATTCTAATTAACAGTGAACACCTACAAGAGATTAAACAAAAATACCCAGATGGTGATCATGATCGTTTGCATAGAAAAAAATTTCGTTCGTGGTTTTATAAAAAGGTAGCTTTGAACTTTGAACTTTGAACAGTGATTTTATTAATGGTATATTTTGTGAATCTAATATCATTTTATGTATTTAGATATATGACTTGCACAAGCTTGGTGTTGACGCCGTTTTTCGTCAACAGTGAAAGAAAAGCACGAAAACAATAATCAGTAATGGCCAATAAAAATACGATAATACAAACGAGATTTTTACGTGGTTCAGCAGTTAAATCTGCCTAGTCCACGAGTCTTTCTTATTAAGACTTAAGAATATCTCTGAAAATCCTTCAAGAATGAATTCTCCAGAGTCTTTCCTCAAGATCACAAATATTCCGTCCTTTACAATGGTGCATGACCTCTCTATTTATAGAGAAGATTTCAGAATACTATCCCACATATTTTAGGAAGTTATTCTGTATATGAAAATAAACTAAATGGCATTAAATGCCTGCAATTCGATATACAAGGAAACGTCCCCTGAAGATCAGGGGGCGTATAACTGAACAAATAATATCCCTTGATTGTAGGGGATTTACGATAATAAATGTAGACTGCGTTTTGTTATTGGTGATTCACTAGGATATTCAGAGTTATTATCCTATATCACCAAGGCCCCATTCACCCAGGTTTCTTATTGAGTTTCGAGCTATAGCACTTCCCGAGGCTGTATGACTTCGAGCTCATACGCGCGTCAGGCTCGGTGTCCTGATCCGAGACCATCCCGAGAACAGATGCAGTTTGGGGTCTATCTTTCGAGCTTGCGAGGATTTCGAGGCTATCATCTCTGCTTCGCAGGCTCGATGCTTAGATCTCGGGCAGATTCCAGACTTTACGAGTTCGTTCATTATGAATCCGGCTTTCGAGATGACAATTCTCATGGCTCGAAATCCGGGTGTAACATCTTGCCCCCTCAAAAGTATTTGTTCGAATCCTATGAGAAGGAAACTTTTGAACTACTTTCTTCGGGAACCACATCGTCACATGCTTGAAAATGGACACGTGTCAGTTGGGTATTGCCCACTCAGGGTACTCGAGTACCTTGGAAATCTTCCCACGATCGTTCGCCTGCCACCTTTATGGTACCATCTTATCATTAATCCCTATCCGTTGGATTTTGTAAGGGTTTTCTCCAATGGCTTAGATTAATCCCCTTTTTCCATCTATATATATAAGACCCCACTCATCGTTTTCCTTTTATTTTTCGCTCATCAGAAGAAAGAGAAGAGCAAAACCAGAGACTATCCCTGAGAATTTCTTGCTTGTGCATGTTTTCTCAACCGAAGAAACAGAGGACCGCCAGTTTGTTTGAGACCGTGAGCTCATATCTGTAGCCTCTCCTTCAGTCGACGATTTCTCTGCAATCGCCATTATTGTGTAAGTGTCCAATTTTTATTTTCCCTTGTGCTAGTTTCTGTCCATATTGTTCTTGTTATTTCTGGGAGTGCGCTGATATATTTCCTTAGTATGATATGCTAGGAAATTTTTGATCGATAGGCTTCTACGTTTATGTTCCCATATTAGGTTTAAATCTCTGGTTTCAAATCCAGTTTTTGTGTAGAACAAAGTCTCTTTTTTTTGGGTTTCAAAATTTTAAAGGACATATCTTGCACACCAAGATATCGGGTATAAAACCTTTGTTTTAAAGAACGCACGATACCCAAGATTACCTTTTCTGGATAACCGCCACTCTTTTTCCCCTGATTTTCGGGATTTTCAAAAAATTTTGTCCACTCTCCTCCTTTTTCTCGTGGAATACACGTTCTGACTCTCAATCGGAGTCTTAGTTTCGAGCTCGTTGCATTCTCAAGCATTCTCCGAGCTCGTCCTGTCAAGCTCGTAATTCTTGAACCCTTGCATGCATGGCCCTCACCATTTTTTCTTTCTCGCTAGATGTCACAGAATCTGGAAAGATGGTGGGGGTCGTTGCTGGCAATCCCTTACTCGCCAAAAATCCCGAGCCCGGAGTCGCTATTTGCTCAGAATCAACGTCGAATTCGCGAGTACGATCTCGCGCGCGAACAAGAGGAGATTCGAGCTCATTATCGCCGCCAAATTGACGAGGTCATAGAAAAGAAAAGGAGAACCCTTCGGGAGGCTCTTTATCTAGAACCTAATTCTGGACCCAGGCCGATTCTCCTTGACCCTAAATTAAAAGTGACCGTGCTTATAGCTCGGGAGAGCTCCAATTCTCGCTAATGGGGGAGCCTTCTACCTCGCAACCAAGGACGGAGTTCTTCGAAGTCGAGCACTACTAGAGCTCGGTTACCTCACTAGGCCAGATAACTGATATCCTGGCTCTCCATGGTCTTAGGCTGTCAGGCACCCTAAGGTGTCGAGCTCCTACCCCTAGTGAGCGAAGCTGCCGTGCCCCGGGAGATGGAAATCCCAAGCTGAGATATGCGGCCTGGAGCCAAGAGCATATGAAGGCAGGAGCGTTACTGCCTTTGAAGTCATTTTTCAAGGACTTCACAGATTTTGTTGGGCTGGCTCCATTCCAGCTCAACACCAATTCTTACAGGGTTTTGTCTGCCTTGAGGTCGCTATACCACGAGCTGAAGTGGGAAGGACCTTCACCACAGGAGATTCTATACCTCTTCTGTCTGAAAAGCAACCCCTCCCGAGCTCGGGGAGGAGATGGCTTTTACTATCTTTTGAGCTACCCCAAAGAGAAAAAGGTGTTTGAGGATCTTCCTAATCATCCACCTTATTTTAAGAAAGCCTTCTTCTGGACAGATGGCTTGTCCCCGTCTCGATGCTACTCATTCAGACGGATTCGTAAGTATTCCAACCTTCTTTATCTCTGTGCTCAGGATTTTATTTGTAAATCCGTACTTAGTTGAAATGTATCTTATTTTCTAGCCAATTTTCACCGTCCTACTCCCGATGAGGCAATGAAGGAGCATAGAGAGACTCTGCTCCAACTCCCTTACGGCAGGAGGTCTCTCTCGTATCTATTACATGAGAGTAAGCTCCGAGCTTGCGGGCTTTTGGGAGATGGCCAGTCCACCTTGGACTGGTCCAATAAAAAGTATGATCATTGGGAGCAGGTGCCTTTGCCCACAGGCATCCTCCCTCCAAGGAGAGAGGTGAGGCCTCCACCCTCAGCTCGCCGAAGGAGTCCACCATCGGGGAACGAGGCTAACGATGAAGCCTCGAGCTCAGACTCAGATGAATAAGGTAAAGTCATCCTTAGCTCGAGAATGTGGTCCCCCACCTTATTAAAGCACCGACCCGATAGGTTAGTTCTGTGCCCAGATGATAGGGACCACTTCTATATATGGACTTAGGTAGACGACCGAGTTCATAGGTTTGATAGTTGGCTCGGGAAGTATGACACCATGTATAGTCTGAACGAGGTGTGGGACGGGATAGCCGTCCAATATGGGACCAATGATTATAGGGACCTTTCGAGGTTGACGCCCACCTATAGGGAAGGTACTCCCCCCGCCTCTTCTGAAGATGGGGGAATTTCATGGTCCCCAAGCTCGAGCTCGGGGGAGAGTTCCAGTTAGGTTTCTTCTATCATTGCTTCGTATATCTATGCGATACTGAATCACTTTATATACTATTCCCTCTTTTTGTTATGATTCACCTTGTGTCGTGACTTGTGCAGACAAGATGGATTCTGACCTTGAAAACATCATCGAAAGTGGTGGTGCCAAGAGGAGCAAGCATCCCAGGGCGGGGTCGCGAAAGGTGGATCGGCCCACCAAAGTCCCCAAGAGGTCCGAGAAAACTCCTCCTCTTGCTCCGCCTGTTACGAGCTCCATCGCGGCGACGACTTCACAGGTTGGTGCTCCCCCAGAGGTTCCGACCTCGCAGGTTGGTGTCTCCACTATGGCCGAGCCCCAACTTCCTGTAGCGGTCCAGCCATCACTTGGTCCTCCTCCCAGAAAGCCCTCTGCTTCGCGAGCCCACAAGCTGTCAGTTTCTACTCACGTCGATGAGTATGTAATTGACAACGCGGCTGGATCCCATGGGTCTATGCTGTGCTCAGGTGTCATGTCCCAAGTCAGCCAGAGCTTCAGCAGTCTCGAAGCTCCTCAATGGCAAATCTTGAACAATGTCCGAGACTGCACTGCCCTCTATGAGAAGAGCATTGAGCTCGCTTCCGCGATGAGTTTTCTTCTACTTTTTGGTTATATTTATACAGTCTTGGTGTTAATGATGATTTTTTCTTTTCAGTCTCTTGCCTTTACTGCCTAACTCAACTATAGGTTGAGTAACGAGATCCATTCGAGCAAGTCTCATGCTCAGGAGGCAAAGGATCTTTAACTCAAAGCGAGTGACGACCTGAAGGCAGCGAATGAAAAGCTTGAGGCAGGAGCAGAGGAGCTTAAGGCCAAAGCGTCCGAGCTTGAGAAGCTGAACACTAGGCTTGTGGAGCTCGAGAAAGAGAATGCCAGGCTCGCTGAGCTTGAGAAGGAGAACACTCAGCTCCAAGAGGCTAATAAAAAGCTCAAAGAAGATCATGCCGCTACCTTTGACATAATTGAGGGCGAGAAGGCTTGTCTCCTTGCTGAGTATAAGGAGAAGAAGGACCAGGCGGTTGACTCAGCCATGTACAGAATGTGGGCCAACAACGAAGACCTGGATACCAGCTTCTTAGGTCTTCTTGAGGCGAAGCTTCTGGATAAGTGGAATGCTCAGCTCGAGGCGGAAGAGGCTGCTCGGGAGGCTGCCTCCGAAGGTGCTCAGGAGGATAGTCATGCTATTCATCCTGAGTGGTCCAGCGCTGCCAATGGTGAGAAGGCCAAGGAGACTCCTCCTTCTTGAATCTGATCTCGGGGAAATCTTGTCTTGGGGCTGCGTCCCCCTATTTTTGTAATTGTTTTAATTTATGCCCGTAGGGCTGATACAATTTCTTTTTATATTAATACACATGCTTTACATTTCTTGGCTCGAAATATTTTGCACATTTTATATTAATGAATCGTTTATGTTTATTTATTCATACAAAAATAGTTTGGATTTAGGCTCGAGACTCGACGCATTCGTGCATCGTTTGCTCGAATTATCCGCTTCCGATCTCGTTATTTATCAAGGTTGGATATTACTTTAGCCATGAACCCGAAAGTACTTGTATGGTATGTAATGTGAATGGTTTAGTTATATCTTATTGCTTAGTTACTTTTTCTTGTCCTCTGTTATTTCTCCGAGGTTATGAGTTCGAAACTATTTTCCTCTAAGATATTCCAGCCTCGATCTCGACTTATCTCGAAGTAGGTTTAGGTTCCCACTTATCATCGATTAGTTTTAGCTGGTTTGCTCCAAACCTGTTAAGTTCGTACATTTGGTTATATCCAAACGTTTTTATCTTTTGATAATTTGGTTATGTCCAAACTATCTAAGCTCACGTATCTGGTTACATCCAAACACTTGTATGTATTTCGTGAATACTTGTATGTTTTTGATAATTTGGTTATGTCCAAACTATCTAAGCTCGTGCATTTGGTTATATCCAAACACTTGTATGTATTTCGTGAATGTTATTTTATTTTTTAAGCTGATGGTATATATACCCATGATGCCCCCTTAATATCCTACGAGTGTGACCATAGGTTATTAAATTAAGGGAGATTGCAAAAATAAAAAGAGATAACATATTGAACGAAATAGATCTTTATTTGATGGAATTCAAAAGCAGGCAAATTAATACAGATAGAAAATCATGGTTACAGGCAACACTTTTCCTATACTATTGGTAGTAAGGTCTTAGGTGTTCGCCATTCCATGCTCACAGTACCAGGCTCCCATCCTATCTTGCTAGCTTGTAAACACCATACCAGATGACTGACTCTATCTGGTATGGTCCTTCCCAATTAGGCCCGAGCACACCAGCTGCCAGATCTCGTGTTGCCAAAAATATGCGTCTTAACACCAGATCTCCCACACTGAACTTTCGATCTCGAACCCTCTTGTTGAAATACCTGGTAGCTCGTTGCTGGTAGCCAGCGTTCCTTAGCTGAGCCTCGTCTCTCTTTTCTTCAATCAAGTCTAAGGTTTCTTCGAGCTGAGTGTGGTTTGAGTTTTGGTCATAAATCTGAGTTCGGATTGTTGGGATTTCGACCTCGATAGGCAACATTGCCTCGCAACCGTATGCTAGAGAGAATGGGGTATGCCCCGTTGATGTTCGAGCTGTGGTCCTATATCCCCATAGGACTTGGGGCAATTCTTCGGGCCATCGTCCCTTTGCCTCCTCCAACTTTTTCTTCAGTGAACTCTTGAGAGTTTTGTTTACGGCCTCGACCTGGCCATTCGCCTGAGGATGAGCTACTGATGAGAAACTCTTTATTATTCCGTTCTTTTCACAAAAGTTGGTGAACAAGTCGCAATCGAACTGAGTTCCGTTGTCGGATACAATCTTCCTCAGCATCCCATATCAGCATACGATGTTTTTCACCACGAAGTCAAGGATCTTTTTAGAATTTATTGTTGCCAATGGTTCAGCCTCCATCCACTTTGTGAAGTAATCCACAGTGACTACAACATATTTTACTCCGCCCTTTCCAGTTGGGAGAGAACCTATGAGGTCTATTCCCCATACCGCGAATGGCCATGAGGAAGTCAACATGGTCAGCTCGGATGGTGGAGCTTGGGGAATCGTGGCGAATCTCTGGAATTTGTCGCATTTCTTCACGTACTCGAAAGAATCCGTTTTAATGGTAGGCCAGAAATATCCTTGGCGTATGATCTTCTTGGATAGGCTATGCCCCCCGGTGTGATCTCCGCAGAACCCTTCATGAATTTCTTCAATGATCTTCTTAGCCTCGGGTGGAGTTACACACCAAAGTAATGGCATGGAATATCCCCTTCTGTATAGCTTTCCATCCAAAATGGTGTAACGGGGAAGTTGATACATCAACTTTCGAGCCTGGTTCCGATCTTTTGGAAGGACTCCGTTCTCGAGATATTCAACTATTGGGGTCATCCAGGTTGGCTCTGTTTCAATCATATACACATCTTCCTCCTCTGGCTCGTTAATGCTAGGTGCCGATAGGTGTTCTATCGGAACAACGTTCAGCTCATCATTCTCAGCGGAGGTGGCGAGCCGAGCCAAGGCATCAGCATTTGAGTTCCGTTCTCGGGGAACCTGTTCGATTGCATAAAATTTGAAACGCTCCAATGCAGATTTTTCCTTCTCCAAATAAGCTGCCATTTTCGTGCCACAAGCCTGGTATTCTCCCAGGATTTGATTAACCACGAGCTGGGAGTCGCTGTAGCAATGTATTGCTTTAGCTTTGAGCTCCCCGGCTATACGAAGCCTCGCCAGTAAAGCCTCGTATTCGGCCTCATTGTTCGATGCTTTGAAGTTAAATCTTAATGCAGAATGAAATCTGCTCCCTGCGGTGGTAATCAAAATGATTCCTGCCCCCGATCCATTTTCATTGGATGAGCCATCGACGTAAAGTTTCCACAGCTTGTGGGCCGGGGTTATAACTTCATCGTTGGTCATGCCAGTACATTCTACTATAAAGTCCGCCAACGTCTGTGCCTTAATGGTCATCCTCGGGTTGTAGGTGATCTCGAACTGTCCGAGCTCAACCACCCATTTAAGAAGTCGACCTGAAGCTTCTGGTTTAGACAAGACTTGCCTAAGTGGTTGATCAATCAACACATGGATGGGATGCGCTTGAAAGTAGGGGCGGAGTTTACGAGATGAATGAATTAGACTAAGCGCCAGCTTCTCCATCAGGGGGTATCTGGACTCTGCCCCCAGTAATCTTTTACTGATATAGTAAACGGGTCTCTGTATCTTCTCTTCTTCTCGAACGAGTACTGCGCTTATTGCGTGTTCGGTGGTGGAAAGGTATAGGTACAGTACTTCTCCCGTTTCAGGTTTTGATAAGATGGGGGGTTCAGCGAGGTGCTTTTTAAGCTCCTGGAATGCCAGCTCACACTCCTCTGTCCATTCGAATTTCTTACCTCCCTTCAAAAGGTTGAAAAACGGGAGACAACGGTCCATAGATTTTGAAATGAACCTACTTAGGGCTGCCATTCTGCCGGTCAAACTTTGGACATCCTTGTGTCTTCGAGGTGAGGGCATGTCAATCAGGGCCTGGATCTTGTCGGGGTTAGCTTCTATTCCACGAGCATTCACGATAAAGCCCAAGAATTTTCCTGAAGATACTCCGAAAGTGCACTTATGAGGATTCAGTTTCATGTTATACATGCGGAGCACGCCAAAGCACTCTTCGAGGTCATCAACATGGTTATTGTTAAGTTGAGACTTGACAAGCATGTCGTCAACATAAACTTCCATGTTATTGCCTATCTGTTCTGAAAACATCATGTTCATGAGCCGTTGGTATGTGGCCCCAGCATTTTTGAGCCCGAATGGCATGACATTATAGCAGTATAGCCCCTTATCTGTTATGAAGCTCGTATGTTCTTGGTCGGGGGCATGCATGGGGATCTGGTTATATCTAGAATAGGCATCCATGAACGACATCAGGCCATGCCCCACCGTGGCATCCACGAGCTGGTCAATCCTTGGTAACGGGAAACAATCTTTCGTGCAAGCTTTGTTGAGGTCTGAATAGTCAATACAAGTTCACCACGTCCCATTGGGTTTTGGGACCAACAACGGATTGGCTACCCAGTCAGGGTAAAAGGCATCCCTAATGAATCGGTTTGCCTTTAATCTGTCAACCTCCTCCTTCAGTGCCTTCTTTCTGTCGTCGTCCAGTTGTCTTCGCTTTTGTTGCTTCAGAGGGAAGTTTTGTCTATATTTAGCGCGTGGCTTGCTATATTCAGACTTATTCCCACCATGTCCGAATGTGACCATGCAAAGACATCCTGGTTCTTCTTTAAAAAGAAAATTAGTTGCTATTTTGTTTCATCTTGAAGGTATTTCCCAACCTTCACCTTTTTCGAGGGATCGGTTTCCTCGAGCTGAATTTCTTCGAGCTCTTCTAAGGGTTCGAGGTCGGCTTCCTCCTCAACCCTTGGATCGATCTCTTCATCAATTTCTAAGGTCGTCCCATCTTTACTTTGAATAATGACGAGTGCTTGTGCGCTCATCTGTTTCTTTCCTCTCAGGGAAATGCTGTAGCATTCCCTCCCAGCCAATTGATCTCCCTTTAACGTTCCGACGCCGCTAGTGGTCGGGAACTTAAGGGCCAGATGCCTTACTGATGAGACTGCCCCCAGCCCAACCAGGGCGGGTCTCCCGAGCAGCACATTGTAGGCTGAAGGTAGATCTACTACTATGAACTCCATCATCTTGGTTGCCGAGACTGGGTAGTCTCCTAAGGTTACGGGGAGCTCAATGGATCCCATACAGGCGGTCCCTTCTCCTGAAAAGCCGTATAAAGTAGTTGCACACGCTTTCAGGTCGCGAAGGGAGAGTCCCATCTTCTCGAGGGTTGCTTTATAGAGAATGTTAACTGAGCTCCCGTTGTCTATGAGAACTCGGTGGACCCTTTTATTTGCCAACTGGAGAGTGATGACCAGCGGGTCATGGTGAGGAAACTGGACATGGGACGCGTCTTCCTCCGTGAAGGTTATTGGTTGGGATTCAATCCTATGACTCTTTGGAGCTCTAGGTTCGGGTTCATAGGGAGACCCGTCCCCAGTTTTTAGCTCGTTAACGTATCTCTTTTGGGCATTTCTGCCCATTCCCGCGGGATGAGGCCCTCCCGAAATGGTTATTACATCCTCTCCATCTATCGGCGGGAGCCTATCTTCTTCCCGAGCTCGAGAATTATTGTTTTGCGCGGGTTGTGGCGCGGCTACTTTCTGGCTCACGGCCGCCTGACTAGCACTCTGGTTCTTGACATATTGTCTAAAGTAACCTCTCGAGATCAATCCTTCGATCTCGTCTTTCAGTTGTGGACATTCATCAATAGTATGCCCGGTGTCTCTGTGAAATTGGCAATACTTGCTGGAGTCCCTCTTGGACTTTTGATTTCACATCGGGTCCGGTTGCCTAAAGGGGACCTGGTTTTCATTGGCCAGGTATATGTTCTCCCGAGACTCGTTGAGCTCGGTGTACACTCTGTACACGGAGAAATATCTCCCCCCTTTCTTTTTCTTTCCTCCCTCGGCCTCGGGGTTACTCCCTTCGTTCTTTTTTCTCTTGGAGGGGTTTTCCACAACACGCTTTGAAGCTACTAGGTCCACCGAGGTTGAGGCAGAGTTGACGTTTATCGTTGTAGTTTTGGGCTGGGAAGTCACATTAAGTGTCGACCTTGCTTCCTCTACATTGACAAACCTCTGCGCTCGTCTGTTAAACTCGGTTATGGACCTCACCGATTTTCTTTGCATATCGTCCCAGAGGGCACTTCCTGGCATTACTCCGGCTTGGACAGCCATTAGGTGTCCACTGTCGTCTACGTTTCAAGCTCAGGCAACTTACAGATTAAAACTTGTGAGGTAACTTTTTAACGTTTCACCCGGCTGTTGCCGAACGTTAGTTAGGGTTGATGCCTCAGGTCTAACCCCCATCATGGCTCTGAACTGCTTCTTGAAGTCTTTAGACAGCTGCTCCCAAGAGGTTATTGAGTGTCTCTTATATTTTTCGAACCAGCTTTTGGCTAGTCCTGTCAATTATGCTGGAAATAACATGCATCTGAGCTCGTAACCCACGTTACTGGCTCTCATTATGGTGTTGAACGTACTCAGATGACTGTATGGGTCGGTTTTTTCCTCAAACGTCGGGACGTGAGGGATTCGAAACCCTTGGGGAAATGGAGTGTTGGAAATATGGGGAGCAAAGGCTCAAGCTCCTCATCAGAATCTTCATATTGATCGTGTTCTTGCTCATTTTTCAAAAGCCTAAAGGCTTTTTCAAGCTGATCAATTCTTTCTTGGACTGGGTCCGCGAGGGGTACTGTCTGGAATCGGTTGTTGCCGATCACAATTCCAGGCTTGCGCCTCCGTAAGGGATCTAGACGCCTATTCAAGCGATCCCTCAGGTCCGGGTTTATCGGGTTGTCGTTACCCCGACTTTGATTCAGGTGTTCTCGCAGGTCGGAGCAATTCCTGCGGCTTCCAGTATTCTTTCGACCTCGACCATGCTTGCTGACCGATCTGGTATCTCCAGAGTCGTCACTATTAAAACTCGCCGCATAGTTATTTCGAGATGGATCTTTTCCATGCCGCCTCGTCTCCGCCGTGCGAGACCGAGATGTTTGACTTTTTTCTGATGGGGCGCCTCTCCGCTCCTGGAAAGCTTCCCCGTTTCCTTGTCTCCTCCCCGCACGCCTTTTGTCCTGATCTCGAACTGGTTGAGCATTCCTGCGAGGGGGTGAAGGGTATCTTATAGGTGATGGTGGGAACCGTATGGGTGACGGTGGCTGCCATCCATTCCGCAGCCTGGACGGTCCGGAGTTTGCTCGAGATGGGTTAGTTGCATTTGGTGCGCTCCCAGGGACTTGAGTCCGAGCCTCTGCAGGGGCTCGGTTGTTC
Organism: Humulus lupulus; assembly: GCF_963169125.1. NCBI lineage: Eukaryota > Viridiplantae > Streptophyta > Magnoliopsida > Rosales > Cannabaceae > Humulus > Humulus lupulus. The sequence continues at coordinate 15,015,522 of NC_084801.1, read as the reverse complement.
TCAGTTCCTGCAGGTACTTCCACAGGTGGATTAACCGGGGCCCTAGCCCGAGTACTTCTCTGAGGCCTAGGGGGAGAGGATGGCTCCGCTGCTGCCGGAGGTTGTGCTGGCCTTCTTGTGGCAGCATCCTTCCGTGGACGCCCACGGGGCCTGCGGGGAGGAACGTGCACGTCCCTCGGAGGAGGGGCTTGGTTTTCACGCGGAGGCGGGGGCTGAGCCACTTGCGCCTCTGCGGCTATCCTTGCCAACTCCTCATTCCGTTTGTTGGCCTCTGCCAATTGCTGTTTCAGTTGCCGGTTCTCAAGTTCCACAATGGGAACATACCGCTCAGGATTGTAATACATATCCTCATCCCTTGGAGGAGCAGGTGGTCCCCGAGAATCGGAAGATCCACTTCTTTCTTCGACATCTGGGTTTTCCATTGGCTGTTTCCCAGGACGTCTTGGGTAATTCTCTTTAGGAGCATTCTGAGTATTAGCGGCCATGACTTCTTCAGGGACTGAATGCTTAAGGCTCTCAATGAAAGCACCAAACTGTTGACGCCGTTTTTCGTCAACAGTGAAAGAAAAGCACGAAAACAATAATCAGTAATGGCCAATAAAAATACGATAATACAAACGAGATTTTTACGTGGTTTAGCAGTTAAATCTGCCTAGTCCACGAGTCTTTCTTATTAAGACTTAAGAATATCTCTAAAAATTCTTCAAGGATGAATTCTCCAGAGTCTTTCCTCAAGATCACAAAAATTCCGTCCTTTACAATGGTGCATGACCTCTCTATTTATAGAGAAGATTTCAGAATACTATCCCACATATTTTAGGAAGTTATTCTGTATATGCAAATAAACTAAATGGCATTAAATGCCTGCAATCCGATATACAAGGAAACGTCCCCTGAAGATCAGGGGGCGTATAACTGAACAAATAATATCCCTTGATTGTAGGGGATTTACAGTAATAAATGTAGACCGCGTTTTGTTATTGGTGATTCACTAGGATATTCAGAGTTATTATCCTATATCACCAAGGCCCCATTCACCCAGGTTTCTTATTGAGTTTCGAGCTATAGCATCTTCCCGAGGCTGTATGACTTCGAGCTCATACGCGTGTCAGGCTCGGTGTCCTGATCCGAGGCCATCCCGAGAACAGATGCACTTCGGGGTCTATCTTTCGAGCTTGCGAGGATTTCGAGGCTATCATCTCCGAAATCATCTCTGCTTCGCAGGCTCGATGCTTAGATCTCGGGCAGATTCCAGACTTTACGAGTTCGTTCATTATGAATCCGGCTTTCGAGATCACAATTCTCATGGCTCGAAATCCGGGTGTAACACTTGGGTCTTTGGAAAATGGTGATGAATTGTTAGCTTTAGCATCTAGGTCAGATCATTTGTCAACCTTTTACCAAGGTTGTATAGTCAATGGTGTTCGATCTATTGCACACGATCGAGACAAAAAGCGCACCACACAGAATAGTGGAGTGTCTGTTGCCAGAACAGAAGGTTTTAATTATTACGGCATGCTTGAAGAAGTAATGATACTTTCTTTCACTGGTGCATATTCAGTGGCATTATTTCGGTGCAAATGGTTTAATACAAATCTAAGAATGAAGAAAACAGTCATTGAAAATAATATCACCAGTATAAACGTCAGTAGTGAATGGTACAAAGATGAGCTGTACATACTTGCTACTCAAGCTAAGCAAGTTTTCTATCTCGATGATTTACTTAGAGCTCGTGATTGGAAAGTTGTAGAAGATGTGAATCATCGACAGATTTGGGACATTAAGGACAATTCTGATGAGGTTAATGATGTTATTGATATTGTACATGAAACAAGTTCATCAAATTTTGTGTTGACTGTGGACCTCGGAGAGTTGATTATGCAATCTAATCAACCTGCTGCATATGTTGGAGCTGTTGAAGAGGGTGACGACGAAGCTGATATGTCAGAACATGAGGACGTTGCAGATGCAGAAGATGAATTGTTTGTTGAGCTTTGTGAAGATGAAAATGTGTCTCCGATTACTGATGGAAATGATAGTGATTACTCTATTTATTTTTTTCTATTTGTGTAACAGAACAATGTATTTAAATATAATGAAGTTTTTTTTTGTAATTATAATATAAGATAATTGAGCTTTGTGAAGATGAAAATGTGTCTCCGATTACTGATGGAAATGATAGTGATTACTCTGTTTAGTTTTTTCTATTTGTGTAACAGAACTATATATTTAAATATAATGAAGTTTTTTTTTTTGTAATTATTATTATTATGAATTCAATGTGATATACTTCTATTTCAATGCTAATTACTAACTAATAAATTTTAAACTGAAGTATAATGTCAGCTGATATAGCTACTTATCACGGCGGAGATGGTGGGGGTCAAGACCCGCCAGATCCTTCTAGGGTACCATCATCTTGCGAGTCAGGTTAAATATTACATATCAAAATTATTTTTAGAAATTATATTGTTAGATAAATATAACATCAATACTAATACTGATTATTGTTAATAAATTTTAAAGCCCCGCCGACGAGAAGAAAAGGTCGTGGCCTTGCTAGTAATAATGTTCTTGAAGAACGAAGGAAAAAAGCTGGGAAACCATTGGATCTAGAGCTTGATCCTGTGACCAACAAAGTGGTTGGGCAGGAGGATCAAGCTTTTATTCGCATGTTGGGCACTCTAGTTTCCATTTTGTGTCCGGGCCATTATTTGGATTTTTCTGATGTACGTCAACAGTTTAAGGATCAAGTGCTTGATCGTATGAGGGTAAAAAAATTACAAATCTTGTACTTTTCATTATTTAATTTCATTATTTACAAAGTTATCTAATATTTTTTTTCTTAATGCAGCATTACTATACTATAGACGGTCATCCACAACGTGAGTCAGTTCTGGCAACTGTCAACAAGGAGATGGGGGAAAGATATCGCGAGAGAAAGAACTATAGACATAGACACTTCAAAAATCATTATGCTGGACCAGAAGATTTGGAGAATGTCCTCTCTAAGCCACCTGACCATTGCACTAAAGAGGCTTGGCAGCTTATTTGTGAAATGTTTTTGAGCGAAAGATTTTTGGCTTGTTCCGCTAAAAATCAAGCAAACAGAAGACAAATGAAGTATGTAACAACACAAGGCACAAAGTCGTTGGCAGCTAAGCGTCACCAATATGTAAGTGAAGATGTTAATTTAATTTTATAAAATAATACATTCTGAAACATTTTGTTTACTTTTGTATAGGAGAACCCGGATGCGCATGTTGTTGATACTTGGAAGGATGCTCATATGAGAAAATCGACAAAATCTTTTGTCAATGAGGCAGCTCAACAAGATTATGTAAGTGAATAGTATTGTTTTCTTGTTTCTAATGTTTCTAATTTTTGTTTATAATGTTATCTTTATACAGGAAAAAATGGCGGCAGAGGTTCAGAGGTCACAGCTTGAGAGGCAAAGTCAACAGCAGAGTGAGGCATCTCTAAATATATCTGGTGTTGATTCTTCCTCGGTCGATCAATACGAGATACTAAGTAAAGTACTCGGGGAGAGATCTGACTACCAAAGCGGAGTGGGTTATAGAGCGAAAGGGAAGGCAAAAAAGACATCCTCTAGCTCTACAGATCAAAGTCAGTCCCAAGCAAATACTGCTGCTACGCCTAATGAAGATATGAAAATTATGGCTCTGATGATGAAGGCAATTCGTGAGATGTTTTAGACTGTGGTACCTGAGCATCCCAGTAAACTGTATGACCCAATGTTTGACAGTTTTCTGCAGAGGCATTTACCACCACAATCCGAAGGTAGTTCGTCTTTTCAGAGTAACACTACCAATCCTGACCTTCATACACCACCACAACAGCAGTACCAGCCTCCTTCACAGCAGCAGTATCAGCCTCCTTCACAACAGCAGTTCCAGCCTCCTTCACAGTATCCGCCACAGCAGCTGTACCAGCCTCACCCAATGTATCCGCCACATGTGTCGACGCAACAACCTCCTCAGTATCAAAACCAATGCACTTTTGGACCCTCTTCCCAATCTCCTCCACTATATTTTAGCTTTACCGATTTTCTAGGAGGATCGATGCAGCCTCCGCTACCTAATGTTAGATATGGGGAGGTTGGAGGCGGGTCACATCCACAGCCACAGCCTCGAGATCAGTTTAGGGACCTCACACTCGGCCAATCATCACACCCACCTTATATTCCTTCACTGCCACAGCCACAGCCACAACCGCCACCGCCACCGCCACCGCCACAGCCGTCGTCCTCACAGCCAAACCAAAATGTTGAAGATGAAGACAATTTCAATATTAATCTTAATGATTTTATTTAGTTACTAGTTTATATATTTGGACTGAATTAATACTTTATTAATTTTTAATGACAATAGCGATATTTACTAGGTTGATAAATATTAAAACTATTTATATTAATTTTAATGTTAGTTATGTTTAAATTAATTAAATGTTTATTTTTGTTAAATTATATTATAAATTATTTTTAAAAATAATTAAATTTAATAAATATTAATTTATTAATTTATTTTAAAAAATATTATAAAAACAATATTAGCGGCGGACCCCGCGGCTAATAATAATGCCTCTGACAAAGGTATTAGCGGCGGGCTCCGCCGCTAATAAATGATTATTAGAGGCGGGTGTGTCAGCCCGCTGCTACTAATCATTATTAGTGACAAATATTTAGGCGCGGCGCATTAGCGGCGGAGTCCCGCCGCTAATACTTATTAGCGGCGGAGTCCCCCGCTGCTAATACATGAAATTCTTGTAGTGTATTCTACATAATCTCTCCATCTGAACATTTTCAAATAAAAAATATAATATATAGTTTTTTCTAAAGTTATATTTTTTTAGAAGTGAAGATTTTAATTATTTTTTCTTTCTTCAAAATAAGTGTAATTGTCTGCACGAATGTCAAAAAAATGCACAATAAAATGAGTTAAAAACTTATTTTTTTGTTAAGATTTTATTTTATTGTGTATATTTTTTATTATTTAATATCGATTTAAATGATTTAATATTAAAACTTTATATATGTTGTAATTAACAAACATTGTCTCAATTTCTTAATATGTTTTTTGCTTATTATATTATTTCAAAAAAATCTTCACCCCCGCTAAAGTTGAAACCTAGGTCCACCACTACTCGTACAACATGCTCTTTATATGGATACGTAAGGGCATCTTGGTCGTAATTTTGTTTCATGATGGTGTTCATTATATAGCGAGCCTCCTGCAGGTTTTTGAGAAATTCTGAATAATTAAAGTACCAAAAAAAAAAAAGCTCAAACAGCTTGTTGTACGTGTTCTTTTATTTAATATTATTATTATTTTATATGCGAAAATTTGTGTTTTGTGTAAGTGTTATTTTGGCCGATTACCCATTTGAACCCTTTATTTTTAAAAATGAATTTTTGGATCTCGTGTTTTGTCAAAAGATTTAAAATAGGAATTGATAGATCAATCATTTGAGTATTGTATTTTGGCCATTATCCATTTTGACCAATTATTTTTAAAAATTAACATTTCAATCATGTATTTATTAAAAAGGTTAAAAATTCTTTATAAAAAGTAAATTATATATATTTATTTAATTTATGTTTTCTGTAAAGGTTCACACCTTTTGAACCTTGTATTTTAGCTGATTATCCGCTTGGAGTCTTTATTTTTATAAATTAACTTGTGGACCTCAAGTTTTTTCAAAATGTTAAAAATAAGAATAGATAGGTTGATTATTTGAACACTATATCTTGGCCGATCACTCGTTTCGATTCTTTATTTTTAAAAATTAACCTTTGGACCATGTATAAATTCAACAAGTTAACAATTCTTTATAAAAAATATATATATATTTATATAATTTGTTTTTTACATAAGGGTTCACACTATTTTGAACCTTGTACTTTAGCCGATTACCCATTTGGATCATTTATTTTTAAAATTAACTTTGTGGGCCTTGTGTTTTGTCAAAATATTTAAAATATGAATATATAGATAGATTATTTTAGCCACATGTATTTTGGTCGATTACTTGTTCAAGGATATGTGAGGGTTCAAGTTGAAATGTCAATTGGGGATGGGTTTAGATCGGGCAGATTTGTTCCAGGAGAAGATAAACAGATTTGGATCCCGTTTAAGTTTGAAAGACTCCCATTTCTCTATTTCAAATGTGCCTGCATAGATCATGATCAAGTTCATTTGTGTAAAGAGAAAGAACTTGTGGAGTATATTGAGAAAGGAGAGAAGGTACCGCTCATTGGGTCTTGGATGAAGATAGATAATCCAAACAAGGATTGTTTTGAAGGTTTCTTGAAGATGTTAGCTTCAGCACAGGAAGGAAAAAAGGGTATGGAGGGAATGATGCGTTTGTTATTACACGGAATGAAAGACCTAAGGTGGAAGAACAAGTTCCAGTCGGAGTACCGAGATAGAAGCAAGCCTTGGGGGATAGTACAGATGGTATTGGGATGGTCATGATTGCTCCACATGAAAACATAAGAGTTGAAGGGGGCTTTGCAAGGAATTGGTGATAGAAGGCATCAATATAGATAAGACAATGAGTTCTTCCAATAAAAGAACAAGAGTTATGACAAGGAATGATGCTAGTTCTTTTATGGAGCCCTTTTGCAAAGGAGAAATTAAGGATTTGAGAAGCATGAATAACAATCATTATTACTTTTTTTTTTCATTCTTTCTTTGTTTTGTGTTTCACTTTCATTCTTTCTATTTTTTTTGCTTTATTATTTTTCATTCCACCTATTTTTTTAAAACAATCATTCCTTTTATTTTTTCTATTATTTTACTTTATTTATATTATTATTCCTTTGAATTAATAAGATTTACAATTTGTTAATTCCATTTTTGGCATATTTAATTTGACAAAAATATTTTGTATTTTCTTATTATATTCGGTTGTATCTAAATATATATTATTGATATATGTATTATTTGTTTTAAATAATAAATGTATAATTGATGACAAACTTTTCTATATTAGGAAAGTTTGCCAAAAATAGTGTAGCTTTATTATTATAAAAAAAAATCTTTTTGAGTTGTCTTTTTCCAGCTGATTACCTCATTATATCTGACCATATAAATGAGTTTTATTGCATGATCAGGTTATAAAATGGAAGCCTTGATTCCTACATCAAAGGATGGATTATTACCATATATACCTCGCGATTCTGTAGCTACAGAATCACGAAATCTTGTCAAATTGAAGAATTCTTTTAGGAAAGTTTCCCTGTGGGCTTAGGTCGGTTTAGACCGTATATTAGTTGCCCAATATGAGTATAATGACTATAAATACTCATATTGGCTGCTAGGTTTTCGTTACCTCTTTTTGTATTTCATTCTTATTTGTAGAAGATAGTCTTTGTTTTGTAGAGATGAGTGAGTTCGACTCTACCTCTGTTTTCAGTGTCCTTGTAGGTGTTTTGAGTCTTCAAATAGTTCTACAAAGGAGGAGAACAAAGTGCAAACCTTTAGGAGAAGGTGGTTCAAATCTTGCTTCGAGAGGAAGTAAGCACGCTTAAAGCAGATCGAAGGGAGTCCGTATTCTTGAAGGTTCAGCAAGGTTCATTTGTAAAAGCACATCAAGCTTGCAGCATATAATAAGGAGTCTATTTATGCATAAGTAAAAAACTTTGTATTTTTGAGATCTTACTAATGAATCTTATCTCTTGGCGTGGCCCCGTGGACTAGTAGCAATTTGCATGGATTGATGATACCACGTAAAAAAATCTTGTGTGTTTTTATTTTTTGCACTTGAGTTCTTTTCTGGTTTTCTGGTCTGTAGTTACAGAACCCTGGTCTGTAGTTACAGAATATCTGTTTCAGTACCAACTTAATTATTCCACATTTAATTAATTGATTAATTAAATAATAAGTTGGTAATTATAAAATACGAAATTTCAATTGGTATCAGAGCAAGTCACTAAACTCTTAGTGAGATCTTGAGGTTATATTATTTCGTTTAATTTGTTTTGTGTGAGATGTCGTTCTTTACAGAAGGAAACTCCATCACTCAACCACCTCTATTAAATTATACTAATTATCCATACTGGAAGGTCAGGATGAGGGCATTCATCAAGTCATAAGACAAGAGGGCTTGGAGATCTATACTCTCTGTTTGGACTCCACCAATTAAAAAGATGATAAAGGTAATTCAAAGGTAAAATCTGAACTTGAGTGGTCCATTGAAGATGAAAAATTATATGGTTATAATAATAAAGTTTTGAATGCAATTTTTAATGGTGTTGGTGAAGGCTTTATAAAATTGATATCATCATGTGAATCTGCAAAGGAGGCGTGGAAAATCCTTCAAACTCAGTTTGAAGGTACCGCTGATGTAAAGAGATCACGTTTTACCATGTTGCAAACTAGATTTGATGAATTAAGAATGTTGGAAACTGAAACTTTATCTGAGTTTTATGAAAAGTTGTCTGATATTTCTAATGAGTTTTTTTCCTTGGGAGAAAAACTAGATGAATCTGTGTTGATTCGAAAAATAGTTCGTGTGCTTCCAGACAGGTTTGACACGAAATTTCTAGCAATGGAGGAGGCTAAGGATTTTGGAAAAATGAAGGTTTAGGTGCTTATGGGTTCGTTAAGAACATTTGAGCTAAATCAACAAATAAAGCAAAAGGGTAAGCCGAATCCTTCAATTGAAAAAAGCTAAGGTATTGCATTTAAAGTTTCTGAAAAAGATGTTTCTGATGATGAAATGACCTTGTTAACAAGAAATTTTCAAAAGTTCATGAAAAAGGTTGGAAATAAAAAGAATTTTTCAATAACTCCAAAAGGTAACACCTCTTCTAAACCTTTTGTTTCTAACAATAAAAAGGGTATTCAATGTTGGGAATGTGAAGGATATGGTCATATTCAATCTGAATGTGCCAACACAATGAAAAATAATAAAAAAGGTTTTAATGTTACTTGGAGTGATGATGATTCTGAAAGTAGTGAAGAGGATAATGAGAAAGTTTCTTTAACCAATGTTTTGTCAAGTGCTTTTCAGGAAAGAGGAAAATTTTTGTGTTTAAACAATACCTTGACTGATGTCGATAAAAAGGAAATTGACTCGGATTCAGACGAGTCAGAATTCAATGAGGAATCATTGGCTTAATCATACAAGGTAATGTATGGTAAGTGGTTACAGGTTCATACTGAAAATCGTTCCTTGGTTAAAATGAATAAAGAATTGTCTCACAATATCAAAGATCTTGAAGAAAAGAATAAATGTAGTGAATTTGAGTTGTATTCAAAAAATGTTGAAATTGTATTTTTGACAAAAGAACTTGACAAATTAAAAAGAAATGTTAAAATGCTAAATCCAGATTCTAACATTTTTGAGGAGGTTCAGAATTCAGGTCAACTGAGTCATGCTGGATTGGGTTTTGTTGAAACTCAATCAAAAATGAATACTAAATTTGTTAAATATGAAAATATGTCTTCTGGATATTCTGATTCAACTTTGCAGGGCTCTGTTTTTACAGATGAATGTTTTGTTTCTACAGAAATGAAGCAATCAGGTTAACTTGAAAATTCTTTTGGGAAAAAGAAACGTTTCATTCCCTCTTGTCATTTTTGTGGAGTAAAAGGTCGCATTCGACCTAGATGTATTACTTTGCAGAACATGTTTAGTTGTAAATTTTTTGGAAATTTTAAAGTGTTTCAAAATAAACATGTTTTTCAAAAACAAAAAATGAGTTGTAAAAAATAAATGTCTTGCTGGTATCTCTTGTTTTAAAACTGCTACTTCTCAAATGTGGTATTTTGACAGTGGTTGTTCTAGGCACATGACAGGTGATAAAGACTTTATTGTCAACATTAGACCAATGCAATGTGAAGAAGTTACTTTTGGTAATGGTCTAGCTAGAAATGTCATAGGGATGGGAACTATTAATTTTGAAAGTCTACCCAGGCTTAAGAATATAATGTTGGTTGAAGGACTAAGAGCTAATCTTCTTAGCGTTAGTCAAATTTGTGATCAGGGTTACACTGTTAATTTTGATAGTAATCGTTGCTATGTTATTAATGACCAAGATGAAATTATTTTGCAATGGTTTAGATCTAATGATAATTGTTACACTCCCACTACCTATGCTACTTGTCATTCTGCCATAGATAACTCTACTGATTTATGGCATGAAAAGCTTGGACACATTCATTTCGAAAATTTGAAAAAAATTGTCAAATGCAGGAATTGTTCGAGGATTACCCAAACTGGATAAAGAATCTACGGGAAAAGCGAACCATGTCAACTTCGTAAGCAACTGAAAATTTCTCACAAAAGTATTCCTGATGTGAATACTTCCAAAGTTCTTGAACTTTTTCATATGGATCTAATGGGTCCAATTCAGGTTGAAAGTTTGAATGGTAAGAGATACATTTTTGTGCGTGTTGATGATTTCTCTCGGTTTTCATGGGTAGATTTTTTGAGAGAAAAATCTGATACATTTGATGCTTTTAGATCTCTTTGTTTGAAATTGTGTGTGGAAAAAGATTGTAATATTGGAAAGATTGTTCGGATTAGGAGTGATCATGGAAAAGAATTCGAAAATATTGTTTATGATGAGTTTTGTAAATCTAAAGTTATTTTTCATGAATTTTCTGCTCCTAAAACTCCTCAACAAAATGGAGTCGTTGAAAGAAAGAACCGAACTCTGACAGAAATGGCTAGGGTAATGTTAAACAGCAAGAAACTTACCAAGCGTCTATGGGCTGAAGCAATTAACACTGCTTGCTACACCATCAACAGGGTGTTTTTGCAACCAGGTACTCATAAGACTCCTTATGAGATCTGGAAAGGTAAGAAACCAAATGTGAGTCATTTTCATGTTTCTGGCAGTGCTTGTTATATTTTGAGGGATTGTGATCATACTGGTAAATTTGATGCAAAAAGTGATGTTTGTGTGTTTATAGGATATTCTATTAACAGTAGGGCTTATCGTATTTATAATATGAGAACCCAAACTATGATGGAATCTACTAATGTTGTTGTTGATGATCTAAGAGATTTCTTTGAGTTTTCCACAGAAGAATAGATTGAAGGTTTGCTGGAAAAGTCTCCTGAACTGGCAGACGATTTGGCTGCAATCACAGAATCTTTGTCTGAGGCTACACCTCAAGACTTTGTAGCTACAACTGATGATTTTCCAGAATCTTCAATGGAGAAAGAAACTGAGCAACCACCAAACATAATCGCTGATCCAAGTCAAAGAGAACCATCCTCTAGAGTCAAGAAGAATCATCCTACCGATCTCATGCTTGGGAACATGGATGAGACATGTTTACTAGAAGAAGGTATGCTAATTTGAGCCAATTTGTGTGTTTTGTCTTTTCTTTAGAGCCTAAAAATGTGAAGGAAGCCTTGATGGATGAAGCATGGATTCGGGCAATGCAAGAAGAGCTGGATCAATTCATTCACAATAAAGTATGGACACTTGTTCTTAGACTGACTTGTGCTAATGTCATAGGAACAAAGTGGATTTTCAAAAACAAAAGTGATGAGTTTGGTACCATCATTCGAAACATGGCAAGATTGGTTGCCCAATGTTATACTCAAGTTGAGGGTATTGATTTTGATGAAACTTTTGCTCCAGTAGCAAGACTTGAGTCCATCAGGTTACTTCTTTCCATTGCTTGTATTATCAGTTTTAAATTGTACCAAATGGATGTTAAATCTGCTTTTTTGAATGGTTTTTTGAAAGAAGAAGCTTTTGTTGAGCAACCCAAAGGATTTGAGGATCCTCATTTTCTTGATCATGTATATAGGTTAGACAAGGCGTTATATGGTTTGAAACAAGCCCCTCGTGCTTGGTATGAACATTTAACTGAGTTTTTAATCTCTCATGGTTATAGAAGAGAAAATGTAGATAAAACATTGTTTATCAAAAACATTAAATCTGATGTTATTGTTGCTCAAATATATGTTGATGATATTGTGTTTAGATCTACTTCTAACTCTAAAGTGCAGGTATTTGTCCAACAAATGCAACAGGAATTTGAAATGAGTATGGTAGGTGAACTCACCTATTTTTTGGGTCTTCAAGTGAAACAATCTGATGATGGCACATTTGTTTCACAAAGAAGTATGCAAAAAACTTGGTGAAGAAGTTTGGGCTTGAAAATGCCAAACATACTAATACTCCTATGAGCACAACTTTGAAATTATCCAAAGATGAACAAGGAGTGAAGGTAGATCCCACTTTGTATCGAAGCATGATTGGTAGTTTACTTTATCTTACTGCTAGTCGTCCTGATATCTGTTATAGTGTTGGTGCTTGTGCTCGTTATCAGGGAAATCCCATGGAATCCAATATTTCTGCTGTGAAAAGAATCATTCGCTATGTCAATAGCACTGTTGATTTTGGGATTTGGTTTTCAAAAGACACTAACTCTAACTTGGTGTACTTTAGTGATGCTGATTGGGTAGGAAATGTAGATGATAGAAAAAGTACTAGTGGTGGACGTTTCTATCTTGGAAATAATCTCGTTTCATGGCACAGTAAGAAGCAAAACTGTATCTCTCTGTCAACTGCAGAGGCTGAATACATTGCTGCGGCTAGCTGCTGTACCCAATTTTTATGGATGAAATAAATGATGGAAGATTATGGGTTTGATTTTAAAACTTTAACCATTTTCTGTGATAACACTAGTGCTATAAATATTTTAAAAAATCCTGTTCAACACTCTTGCACCAAGCACATAGACATTCGTCATCACTTTATTAGAGAGCTTGTAGAAAATAAAATTCTTGTCTTAGATTATGTTGAAACAAGCAAACAAATAGCATATATTTTTACTAAAGCTCTTGGTTCGGTCCGCTTTATTTCTCTAAGGAAACCCTTAGAGGTTTGTACCATTTAATTTTGTGTTCTTTATGGTTCTTGATATTTTTCTTTGACTTGGTGGACATAATGTTGTTGTTGTTGTTTTTGTTCCAGAAGAAAGTTTCAAACTCAAGAGAATTGCTGATTACTATTTTTATTGCTAATTTTTTGGTGCAATGTTTTCATACAAGTTTAGTTCAGGAAAAGATTTTCACTCCTTCTAGAAATATTTTGGTCATCCAATCAGTGTTATGTGTGTGCTACCATTTAAAAATAAATAAATAAAAAAATAAAAAAATGTGTGTTCAAGCTCCATTGGAAGAATAGAGCTACCTATCTCAATGTGTGAAAGTCGTCACTCAGTAAGTTGGTACTATGTGATTAGGAGTTATGTAGAGGATACACTACCATTGAAAAGGGCTACCATTGAGGTAGTGTGACAGGGTCTCCTTTGGTTACAAATACCCAGAAAAAGTCTATTTGACAAATTGGGCAATGTTCCATGCTTACACCTTCACATACAAATGCTTGATACATTTTTTTCGAAAAAAAACAATTGCATTAAAATAAAAAAAAAATGTTTTAAAAAAAAGCTGTTACATACTGATTGAATTTCTTAAAATATTTTTGGTGACGGAGTAAATTCCTTTACTGCGAACTTGTATGGTCTTATTGCAATATGAAATTAGATTGGTAAAATAATATCTGTGCATTCTTTCGAGTTTGATTTTTTCATCAAGAACAAAGGCAAAGCAAACATGATGTTTCATATTGTTGGAAAAAATATCAAGGTTTGATTTATTTATATATTTATTTTTTTTAAAAATAAATAATTTGTGATCAATTTTCATGTTGAGCTTAAATAAAAATATTTGTTTCTTTGTCTTGTTTTAATTCTATTATTACACAAAAATTTTTGCTCTAAAGTGTTGGTTGTTTGTCTTGTGTTTATTGGTGTTTTGTCTTTATTTGTTTTCTTTTTCGTTTTTTTTCTCATAAAAAATATATGCATAAATTGAAAAAATCATTAAAAATAGGGAGCAATATTTTTCGGCTGGTCATTTATTTTTAATTATTTTTTATTTTATTTGATTTGGGGAGTCCTATTTTCATGGGATTGGTCTCTTTTTGGAAATTATTGACTTAATTACAAAATTATAATGTATGTTCCCCTTTATTCTTTTCGGGTAAGTCAAAGGTAAGGAAATGTTATTTTTTATTTTATGATATTGTGGGAGTTATTGCATTAATTGAAAATCTGGTTTAGGTAACTTCCCACTTTCCCTTTCTATTCATTCTCTTTATATTTACCCTAACCCACGATCTAATCCTCTCACTCACACTTTCTTCAGCTTTTTCCCCTCTTAATTTTCTCTCTGCGTGTGTGAGTTCCTCTCTAGGGTTTTCAAAGATCAAGTTTTCAATGGAAAAAACCAAGAATGCCCGAGGTGGTTCGAAGAGGCATGTTCGCGGTTCCTCGTCTGTTCCAACTTCTCCTTCGACTGCTCCTCCTGCTCTAGTGACCGCAGCTCTAGTGCAGGTTCTTGCTCCTGCAAAACATTCTGGGAAATAAAAAACACAAGTGAGAAAAGAAATTCACTCTGGATTCCCCACCTGTGATAGCTTCTCCAATCGCCTCGACCACCCCTGGTCTCAGTGGTCATGATGAAATTCTTTCATCTAAAAAATCTTTGTCCAAGTCCTCTTCTTCTCAAAAGGGTGGTTCCTCAAGAAAAATATCTAAAAGGGCCATTGTTCCTGTGCCAATGGTGAGTTCTTGAACATGTTCTCGGACCTCCACTCAGAAGCAATCTGAGGTGCTTTGTCCCCATGATGTTCCCAAAGTCAAGGAAGTTGGTTCTTCTCGGGTGAAAATTTTCCAAAATCACCCCCCTTCTGCATCTTCTTCAGAATCTGATTCAGAAGAAGAAACTGAGAATTTGGAACAAGAATCAGAGGCTGAATCTGATCCTAGTACATAATTTCAAGAAAAAGAACAATCTTTGGGAGATTCTAGTTCTGAAAGTGCTACATCAGAAAAGGAACATGCTGTTAGAGAACCTGTTGCTGCTATTTCAAAACCTGCTGCTCAAGACAAAAGCAAAGGAAAACGTCCCTTGGCTCCTCCAAAGTCTGCTCCTCCTCTGAAAAGGAAAAGACCATCTGGTATCTCTCTTGAAAACTTCAAACCTCATTCACATTATTTTTGCTAAATGATCATGAGAGAGATATAAAATTTTATGAGGCAAGAAACTTTATTGTTGAAAAGAATTATAATGTGGTTGCTCATAAGCCGTTTGGAGTTGTTAGTTTGTTAAAAGAAAGGCAGTGGATGGACACTTTGATTGGTTTTACTAGCTATGTGGATCGAGTTGTGAAGGAATTCTTTGCCAACATCACCGATGAGTGCCTAGATGAAAACTCCTTCATGTTTGGCAAAGTGTATGTGCGTGGTTACTGGTATTCCTTTACAGTGAATGATGTGGCTGAAGTTCTTCAATTACCAATTGGGGTGGAGCCATCTGATGTCATGTTTGATCGTCATGAAGTATTTTCTAAACTCATTGGAGACAAGGATGTTGAGCACACCGATGCTATGCACAGCTCTCAACTCACTTATCAACATGCAGTGCTTATGAGGTTTGCCTTGTCCAATTGGTTTCCTTGCTCCAATTTGGTAAATGTTTCTAATGACCTTGCCTTTCTATTATACAAAATCACTACTGGTGCTCAAGTTGATTTGGCTGATCTTATTTGAGAACAAATTATGTCTTTTAGAAAGGGTAAAACGCCCAAACTTAACCTTGTGTTTCCCAATTTGATTTATTAGATCTTATCTGCGCAAAGGGAATTGATTCTTAACAATGAATCAATTGAGCCTCCCACTGTTGGTCAGACATTCAAAATCTCAGAAAAACCCGCTCAAGGAAAGTCTTCCAAGAAATTGGGTCGTTCTGCTTCTCTTGGAGTACCAGATGCTTCACCTGCTACCACAGCTTCAACTTCTGCACCTACAAAACTGGCAGAAATCAAAACTCGTTTGGCTAGGATGGAGAATAGTCAAGGAAAACTTCTAAGGAAGATGGACAACATCATGCATTACTTTCAAAGTGGCTAGGATGGCTGGTTGAATGAATGTTTATGTTGAACTTTAATGTCATTTTTTATTGTCTTTTGTGGTTTTTGGCTCCTTTGATAGACAAAAAGGGGGAGTAGTTTTTATTTTTATTTTTTGGTTACAACTCTGGACCCTATTTTTAGGGGGAGTTATTATTTTTTTTTATCAAAAAGGAAATTTCATTGATCAACCAAACTAATACAAACAAAAGGGAGCAAAAAAAAAAAAAACGCTACCCTCAGAACTTACAAGGATTTTACAAATTCAAACATTTGCCTTTCTCTAGTAGATAAGTGTCTAACATTTACATTAAGTATTCTATCTTTGAGAGCTTGCCTTATCAGAGTGTCAATTTTAAAGGCAGTGAAGCAACTATCCTTAAAACAGCAAAAATTCCTATTATACCAGATATAATAGGTACAGGCAGCAAGTGAAGCAGCCACTATGTGGTGAATCCAGTCAGACTTCCATTTAGACAGCCAAGCAGTCCAGTTCTCATAATTCACAGGCCAAAATATCCCACCAAGCCAACCTGAAATCAGCTGCAAAACCTTTCTAGAGAAGGTGCAGTCAAAGAAAAGATGACCATGGGACTCCTCAGCAAAATCACAAACCGGACAGAGAGTATTAGCTACTGGTATGTGATGAGCTACCAGTAAATCCCAAGTTAGCAAGTGATGGTTAACAGCCTGCCACAGAATAAATCTATGCTTAGGCACTGAAAGCTTACACCAAACTGGTTTAGCATAATCAACTTTCTCAATCCTCAGTCGTTGATTGTAAAAGGACCCTAGCTGAAACTTTCCATTGACTACTGCATTCTGCAAGTCAGACTTCGATATCGATTGACAGAATAACATTATTTTCCTCCAGTTATTTGTTTGTGGTTTCGTTGAACTTTTTCCGTTTAAAAAGTTATCATGTTTTTTGTTATATGTGTTAATAAGCTTTCATGCAGGGGAAGTATTTTTATACTCTCATTTTTGGTTCTAACACTTTGTTTTGCAGATTCATCCTTGTTTGTTTTCTTCAAAATATTTTGTCAATCGAAGTGCCAAAGGGGGGGATTGCTAATTCCATTTTTGGCATATTTATTTTGACAAAAATATTTTGTATTTTCTTATTATATTTGACTGTATCTAAATATATATTATTGATATATGTTTTATTTGTTTTAATTAATAAAGGTATAATTGATGACAAACTTTTCTATATTATGAAATTTGCCAAAAATAGTGTGGCTTTATTATTAGAAAAACAAATCTATTTAAGCTGTCTTTTTCCAGCCGATTACCTCATTATATCTGACCATATAATTGAGTTTTATTGCATGATCAGGTTATAAAATGGAAGCCTTGATTCCTACACCAAAGGATGGATTGTTACCATATATACCTCACGATTCTGTAGCTACAGAATCACGAAATCTTGTCAAATTGAAGAATTCTTTTAGGAAAGTTTCCTTGTGGGCTTAGGCCAGTTTAGACTGTGTATTAGTTGCCCAATATGAGTATAATGACTATAAATACTCATATTGGCTGCTTGGTTTTCGTTACCTCTTTTTGTATTTCATTCTTATTTGTATAAGATAGTCTTTGTTTTGTAGAGGTGAGTGAGTTTGACTCTACCTCTGTTTTTAGTGTCCTTGTAGGTGTTTTGAGTCTTCAAACAGTTCTACAAAGGAGGAGAACAAAGTGCAAACCTTCGGGAAAAGGTTCTTCTAGCCTTTGGGAGAGGGAGGTTCAAGTCTTGCTTCGGGAGAAAGCAAACACACTTCAAGCAGATCGAAGGGAGTTCATATTCTTGAAGGTTTAGCAAGGTTTATTTGTCAAGGTGGAATAGATCAAGCTTGCGGCATATAATAAGAGGGAGTCTATTTATGCATAAGTAAAAAACTTTGTATTTTTGAGATCTTACTAATCAATCTTATCTCTGGGCGTGCCCCGTGGACTAGTAGCAATCTACAAGGATTGCTGATACCACGTAAAAAAACCTTGTGTGTTTTTATTTTCTGCACTTTAGTTCTTTTTCTGATTTTCTAGTCTGTAGTTACAGAACCCTGGTCTGTAGCTACAGAATATCTGTTTCAGTACCAACTTAATTATTCCGCATTTAATTAATTGATTAATTAAATAATAAGTTGGTAATTATAAAGTACAAAATTTCACAATTCATTCTTCCATTTATGTCATAATATATAGATTAATAGAGATATTAGTTATGTTGAAAGTTATAAATTATTTATTAATTATTATGAAAAAGTCATTTATTTGCATCGAATGATAACGTTAGTGGGTATTTCGCCGGCAAAAGTTGTTTTACTTTTGCCGGCGCGCTTTTGTGTTGGTGAAAGGAAATGGCGAAGAGTGGCCGAAGCACCATCTATTGCTGGTGACGTTCAAATTACGCTGGCAAATGTGCTTTTGGCGGAGAAAATAAGTCGTCGACCCAAATATATCCCGCCGGCAAAAGATTGTCCCACGAAAATTTTATCGGGGGGCTTTTTAGCCGTCAGCAAAAGTCTGGCTGGGAAAAAGTTTAACCTTTGCTGATGCAAAAAACGCGCTGGGAAAAGCGTTTTCAATTGTTTTTACAAAATAAAATTACTTTTCGCAGCGCAAAAAACACGTCAGGAATTTTTTTTTAATATATTTATAAAATCAATTTAAAATTTATTATTGATAATTAATTAATTTTATTAATATTATATAAAAAAAAACTACATAATTGTCTTTTAAATATAATTGACAAACTAATAATACATAATTATGTAAATGTCATAAAAGTACTTAACAAAATAAAATAAATTCTCTTAAAATTAAAGGTGTAAATAAAATTACATATACTCAGTGAAATGATCATCATCATCATCATCATCGTCGTTGTCTTCCTAGTGGGCTGAATGGGATGGCTGGTGTAATGACCCAAAATCCCTAATGTGGTTTAATGGTCGGATTAGTAGGGCGGGAGGGCCATAATTGATTTATTATGCCATTAAACTATTATATGCATGCTTATGTTAATTATATTATAATATGATGTCAAATGCATGCATGTGGGTCCACATTTCATGACAGGGGTATTTTAGTAATTTGGCCTGTTGAGGGCGTAATTGTATATTTGTATGCATATCGTTGATTTATTGTTGAGGCCACATTATAATGTGGATTTGTTCGAGATATTCAGCATGGGACGATCTTTGAGTATAAATTAGCAGTTTAATCATAACGGGATTAAGTTCGAGGCTCGAGGTGAGTCTCAGGGTGATTTTAATGATTAGAGCATTGTCGGAAATTAAAGGGTAACGGGATATGAGTTATTGGTGTTTGCGAATTTTTAAAATAACGGGAATTGGAGAACGGTAATTATGATTAGCGGAATTAGAGGAGGAATGACATTTTTGCCCTTTCTAGCCTTTATAGAGTTTTATTTAACCTAGGGACAATAGGGTCATTTGGCATGGGATATATGAGAATCTAGTAAGTTGTAGAAACAGAACCAAAAACAAAGCTGCATCTTCCCTTCTCACGTTCATCATCTTTCTTCTTCTTCCTTTCAATTTTTGAAAGCCATTTTGAAGAATCCAGGTAGGAAATCAAGGATTGGAGTTTATAAACTTAGTTCATCCATTGAAGAGGACACAAACCCAGCTTGAGGTAAGAATTCATCCATGAATTTAAGCTATACTATGTTTTTCTTATGGTTTTTAGTCAAGATACATTGATGTGGTTAGTTGGGAATTAATGGAAGTTTTTGAGTAAGATTGCTTGGGTTTTGACGAGGGTGTGATATAGATGAAGTTTTGGGGTTGAATTTGATGTTTTGGTGATGTTTGGGATTGGTTTGGAGGTTTGGTTTTCAAGGGAAGTCGCAAGGAAGAAGACCAGAATTTTTTCTGGTCTACAGATAGCGCCCCAGCGCTCGGCAGGGCAGAGAGTTGGGTCTCTCTAACTTGGGACAACGCCCCAGCGCCACTCAGCAGTGCCCCAGCACTGGACCATTTTCCAGCAAGCCTATTTTAGGGCTCGGGATGACTTTTAAGGCTCGGGGATGGGTTCCTTTACCCTGTTTGGGTGGATTAGGAGTCCTGAGAGTGAGGTTTTAGATTGTAAACCTCTTATTGATTTACTTTATTAATGAATTCCAATTGGTTATGACTAGGTGACCTCTAAGGAACTGAAAGTCAGATCATTCTCAAGGGTCGTTCTTTTATTATTTCTCGCTCGAACCCGAGGTAAGAAAACTACACCCTATATGTGACATGTGTGGTTATTATTAAGGCATGTTGGTTGTTAAATGTGGACATTGATTGCATATTAAATGCTTAGCAAATCTTGCTTACTTGTGTATGGCACTAACTATTCAGAATCGGCACTGGTCGCGTATTACTGACCTAAGAGTCAGGAACGGCACAAGCGTCATTAACGCAAAGCCGATAAAAGATTAGATCTAATCGATATCAGCATTGAATGAATCATATGGGGTATTAATGCTGGACCGAACCTAAGGTCAAAGAAAACTAAAGCGCTTGACTAGTCTATGACTAGTTACTCAGAGCCAGGGCCAAAGGCCTAGGTGACTGTTTGTCACATGGCTAAGGGAACAGAATCCAACCGTTGTGACTCTATGGTCACTTGATAGGGTTATGTTGGTGACTATTTCATCAGATATCTACCTTGTTTAAGCTAGTGAAAGGATCACTTATCTGAAAAGGGAATGGAACCCACCTTAGTGACTTTTACAACTGTCACTCTGTTTTGGACTAAAAGTACTGGAGGGTTATTATGATCATCGTTTGATACTATATTCTTGTAGTATTGAGTTTTCTTGCTGGGCTATAGCTCATGGGTGCTATGTGGTGCAGGTAAAGGGAAAGAAAAGCTCACCCAGCCTTGAGTGGAGAGCTTAGGTGGTGATGTGTACATATGCGGACGTTTACCCTATTTTTGCCGCTTAGATCGGCGGGTTGTAAATTTCAAACTGTAATGACCATTTTGTATCATAAATAACTTGTTAACGTTTTTATTGGCCTATGAACAGTTTTATGTTTTAAATAAAATATATCCCTCCTTTTTGATTGGTTTTCCACCTTAACCTATTAATAACACCTAGAAGCACGTTTTTAACCAAAGAACTCGATTAGCGAGTTAAATTTATGGTTCAACGTTCACCGTAACAGTCTTGGGGTAACCAGGGAGTTACAACTGGCTAGTTGAAACACTATCGAAATTAAATGTTGGTGGGGCAGGGGCTAAAATGGGAGCGGGAAATTCATTCTTGATACCATTCACTACAAGAAATTGAGGTTTTTGCAGCGATCAACTTCGCCGCAAATACGTCGCCGCAAAAAGGTCGTCTCGCAAATACCATTATTTCCGGCGAATAAAATCGCCCCCGCAAATAACCTCATTATTTGCGGCGAACATACCGCCGCAAATATCAGTAAATCCGCCGCAAATAATTCTAGATTTGGTTGTAATTGACCCTTATTTGCGGCAAAAATTTAAAATAATTCACCGTAAATAGTCCTATTATTCGCCATAGATGATGGGTGATTTGTCTTGTCTTACTCTTATTTGCGGCGAACAATTCACAGTAAATACAATATATTTTCGCCGCAAATAGTGTAACAGAAATAAAAAAATAAAAAAAATCAAATTTAATATATGATAAAATTTATAATCAGAATTGAAGTCTCCATTAATTGATAAGAAAATAAACGATACAATCTAGTATTAATAATTGTCTTAATAGTATTAAAACAAATAAACACTACTATTTATATAACTATATAATCTATCCTAAGTTGATCGCATCATCGTCTAAGTCATCTGGAAACTGAATAACTCGGGGTGGTGGAGATCGTGGCAGAGGTGCTGATGAAGACGCACCATTTCTAAATGTAGATTGAGGCAGGATTGGCGGGGGAACATGTGTAGGCGTGTCATCTCTGAACATATGTGGAGGTGGTGATGGAGCTTGTGAAGGTGCAGCCGCATACATCTCCCACCATTGAGTTACTTCATCCGATCTCATTGTTTGAGGTGGTGGGTGGGATTCAGGAGGAAGGCGTTGAGCCAGGAACTCAATGTCTACTTTGTATTGTCTCAACAAATTAGCCATCGCTTGTCCCATAATGGTATTATTATCATTGGGTTGAGGAGGCTGAGTGTATGATGACGACTGTCCCCGAGCTTGAGATTGACTGCTGGAGGCGTTTTTCCACTTTAATGTGCAACTAACTCCTCGTTCATGCCCGAGACGTTCACCCAACACTTTTCTCATGATCATCTTTTCATCAACCGAACTTCCTTCATCAGAAATAGAAGACGGGACTTGCTGGCTCTGCGCTTCAAAATCTTTGTACATCATTTCCTATTTTTAAAGAAAAATATCGATAATACATCCAAACCATAGTGATTTTAAGGTCAAACAATAAGATAAGTCTTACATAGTCTGTTTCCGCTTCCTCATTGATGATTTCTTCTTTATCCTTGTGGGTGTGGAATTGCTTGCAGCTTTCAATGTAACCCGGTACATTCCCTGATTCCAGGTTCGCTTAAACACAAAGAAACAACTTATTAGATATATAATTTATTAATAAAGATTTTAAAAAAAAATTTTTGGTCTTTACTCTATCATGATAGACCGCCACGAACGACTTCGATCCTCGAGTAGAAGGATACTTCATCAATTCCCTATTGGCCTGATTCTTTTCTACCCATTAAATTGATTTCTCATCCAACCATAAGTCAATACATTGTTTCCAATCTTCAAAATTAACACCACTGTGGGGGTAGTTAACGGTCCACTCTAAGTTCTTATCATTACCATAAACTTTCTTGAAGTGCGCCTTCCTACGCGTTTTCCTATCACGGTATTTGACGCCAACATCATCATCTATAGCCTCAATAATATGATCATAGTCTGGATGCTCTGCTATATCAAAATAATGCTAAATTTTGAAAATAAAAATATTAGTAAAATGGCGTACCCCCAAAACATATAGTATTTAGAAATATATTTGAATTATTTACCTTTACAGTGGTATAAAGTCACTGTTTGTATTGATCAAGCACTGATTTCTAGTTCGAAAAATATGGTGGTAATTTGTTATTCACGGTGTTCTTGACTAAACGTGTGAACCATGTTTCATGCTTACCCAATGACTTATAAGTGTCTGGGTCAAAGGTTATTGGAATTGGTTTGCCAACTTTGCGCCTCGCCTTTTCGAGTTCCTGGCCCATTCCTCCTCCACGCCCTTTACGCGGAGCTGTATTATTTATTTGTAGAGCAAAATAAAAACATTGATAAATAATAAAAATCAATCACTTAATTTTTTAATGCGCTTCTGATCTTGATTATGTGTCACAAATCGAACCCCATTCACAATACAAGTTTGGTGGGAATAGGCAAGAAAATACAGCCCAAATGCTAAAGCTAGTAATTCATCTATGCACTCAGACGACTTGAGTTGGTGCAACTTAAACACCTATATATAGATTAAACGTAATTTAAGATCCTAGACAATAAAACGATATACAATGTTTGAGTAAATAATTTGGTAATTAAAAAATACCTTCTTAGGAAACCATGTACGAAACTTTTTCTTCTGCAATTCCCCATGATTAACAGATAGAGGACGTTGTCGGATCTTGATTAGGTGTTCACTGCTAATTAGCATAGTGGACATATTATAATTAATTATAACTATTAGATATCACCAAATTTAATTCTATTAAAGAACTTACTCCAAATAACATTTAATTTCATGGAGAATTGTTGAGAATAAACCAATAAGCTATGTTGCGGGTCTCCTGAACTAAACTCAATGGATGTCTCTTACTGAGTGGACGTCATTGAGATTGAAACACTGAAAGTTGTCATGGGACATAAACTATATCTTCATCCGATTAGGATGGTTAAATTTTGTTTCAACACCTTTGAAATACATGGAGCAAAATGTCAAAGCCTCATCCGCAACATATCCTTCTGCTATAGACCCTTCTGAACGAGCTTTATTCTTGACATAGTGTTTTAATTGATTCATTTATCTTTCGAAAGGATACATCCACCTCATAAATATGGAGCCTCCTAATATAACTTCATCAGATAGATGCAATACCAAATGGATCATTATATCGAAGAATGATAGAGGAAAAATCAACTCCATCTTATATAAAATGATAATAAAATCTTGTTTTTCTTTCTCCGTGTCTTTTATGTCAACGTCCTAGAACACAACTGTTTGAAGAAATTGCACAATTCCATGATTGTGCCTAATATGAATTCTGGTAGATACTTTCGAACACCTATTGTAAGCAATCGTTGCATTATCACATGACAGTCATGGGACTTCAACCCAATAATGTTTGTGTCATTATCAGTTACTTTCTTCTTAAGATTGGAACAAAAACCATCTGGCAGCTTAACTCCTTTTAGAAATTGACAAAATTGGCGCCTATGTTCAACAATCAAAATGTACGGAGCATGTGGCTTCAATAGCTTTTTGTTCTGATCTTCGTAGATCCATAACTCTTTCTTACATCCCATCTTATTCAAATCATGTCTTGCATTAGGAGTGTCCTTAGAATTATCATTGTCTAGCAATGCTCCAAAAGGAGACTGTCACATACATTTTTCTCGACATGCATCACATCCAAGTTGTGTTTCAATTGGTTTGAACTCCAATATTCAAGTTCATAGAATATACTTTTTTTTTCCTCCAATTACTTTCATTTGCACGTCATTTGCGCTTCACACCCCTAAAACTTTCATGTTTACTAGGAACTTGAGGTGGTAGAGAATTAACTTGTTCTAAAATTTGTTGGCAAGTAAACTATCTTGGACGATCTCACTTCTCAACTTGGCCGTTAAATTCTTTGTTATTTATATTTCACAAAAACCGTCTATGGCCAACATAAGATGTTTTACCGATCACTCAGATAGACGAAGTATATTCATTACATGTTGGACAAGCTTTGTATCCTTGCCCACTCCATCCAGAAAAACTGTTGCGAGCAGGAAAATCATTAATCGTCCACCAAAGTGTCGCTCTCATCTTAAACAATTCATTCTTTCTGACATCTCATGTGTCAACTCCGTTAGTCCATAACTCCTTCAACTTGTCCACCAACGGTCATAGAAATACATCCATGTCCTTACCAGGTGATTTTGGCCCCAAAATTAGAAGAGTCAACATAAAATACTCCTCCTTCATGCATAGCCATGTCGTTAGATTATAATTGGTCAAAACCACTAGACAGATATTGTACGATAGACTCATGTTGCCAAATGGATTAAACCCATCAGCAGCCAAACCTAAACGAACATTTCTAGCATCTATTGCAAACTCTAGATGTAGGGCGTTGAAGTCCTTCCAAGCAGCCCCATCAACAGGATGATGCATCACCCCATCTTCTTTCGATCTCCCCGTATAATTCCATACCATCTCCTTTGTTGTATGCCTTGAGCTATACATTTGTTTTAATCTGGGGGTTAATGGAAAGTAAAGCATCACTTTATGCGAAACTTTTTTCCCTTTCTTTGTTTCATTTTTCCATCTACTATACCTGTATATCAGACATGAATATTTAGTTGCATGCTCATTTTAAAATAAGCAGCAATCATATTTTCACACATGAATTGATTGGTATCTCAACCCTAACTTACTCAGTTTCTTTTTGGCATCATAGTGTGTTGGAGGAATTTTATTATTTTTCGGAAATGCAAACTTTAGTAACTTCAACAATTCATCAAAGGAATTTTTTGGCCACTTCCCCTTAACTTTCAAGTGCATCAACTTTGCCAAAAATTTAAGGGATGATATACAATAGCAACTCGGGTACAATTTGGCTTCATTCTCGTCGAACAACTCATCGTAATACTGACCCATTCAACTGCCATTCGCCTCATCTACTTCCTCTGTATTTGTCGTTAAGATGAAATCATCAATCACGTCCATCATCTCATTTGCATCTTCATTATCCTCGACTACCTCATCGACAACAACTTCGTCCAACTCTCCATGGAAAATCCACTGTTGATAAATTTCTTGAAAACCCCATCGCAAGATATGTCCCTCTACCGTATCCGGGTGATGGAACCTCAAGTTTAGGTATTTCAGACATAGACATCTAATATTTCTGTCACAGTCTTTGTGTTGCTTCGCCAAATTCATAGACCTGGAGACCGTTCTAACATTATTTACTATTACAATTCTCAAAAACATCCAACTCTTATCGATCGGCATCTACGATACACGAATAAATCATAATTAATATTGTTTCATATTAAGAGTACATACCCAAACTATCCATGCAGATAAAAATGTCATGGAAAGTCGGAAGAGTTATAACTGACTCAGCCTCTATGAACGGGTCTAAGGTATTTAGTGATTACAAATAATTAAAAAAATTATCACTATGTGATAATAGCCGTTCTATTCTGTCTTTGGTAATAAAATCTTACTACCTAAGAAAAGCAAGACAAATAATTCGCCGCAAATAACCAAGGAAAAACGCTGCAAATAAGACACACGACATAGTTTCAATAACTCATTTAGAAACCCTAAATGTATTTGCAGCGAAATAATTCGTGGCAAATAATTGTCGAAAAATTGACCGCGAGATTTTTCCTCTAATATTATTTACCATTTTTTTTACATTATTTGCGGCGAAAATATTCACCGCAAATAATGCCATATGACCGCTAATAATCCAAAGAAACCCTGCCTGTGAACAGTAATTGAAAGTATAAACGCGCCAATTTGTTATACTTATTCATCGCAAAAATGCCGTTGCAAATAGTTGATTTATGCCACAAATAACTACCCTTAACTCATACTTTTTTTTTTATTTGGAGTGGAAACCATTATTCCCCACAAATAATTATATATTCATTGCAAATAATCTCGCCGCAAATAACCTTTTTCTTGTAGTGATTGCTTGCATTTGCTGCATGTGATTCATCATGTATTGGTTGTGTTGTATTATGTATTGGCTCTGGGCGAGCATAAATTATTCATGGGCTTGTTGCTTAATTTTGAGTTGCTCGTTTTCCTCCCGAAGATAGCCTACATCCATAGATGGTTGACTACTGAACATGGAGGATGAACTCTGTGCTCGTTGTCCTCCAGTTTCCTTAACCCTAGGCAATGACCCCAATCCTTTCTTAGAGTGGGATCGAGGACCTAAAACATCACACACTATGTCCAAGTCCAGAGGTAGTGGGACATCAGAACTGCTAACACAAGATGCATCAGACGAGGCAGTAGGCGTACTTTGTGATGCCCGCCTTTGAGTCATCTCCTCCTGAAAATATTAAAGTTAATTAATTAAGATTATAAGAGACAAAATTGAAACTAAATAATGATTAATCAATTTTAAAATAATTAAATCTTACATGTGCCTTCCCTGCTTCCTCGCTTAGCCAACCTTTCTTCTTTCGGTGGAGTTGTTCGAACGTGTCGATTAAGCTCGGAAATTGGCCAGAATCATCAACCTAGAAAGGAAAAAAATATTATAACATACACATAAATTCATTATAAATCAATAAAAAGTTATAATCCGTACAACTTACATTATCATGAATATGTGCCACAATGGATTTGGAGCCGTGCCCCCCGGTATAGGCATTTTGGCCTAATTTTCCCCATTCCTTTGAAACCTTTTCTATTTTACATGAAACAATAATAATGTAATTAGTAGATGCATAATAAAAAATAATATAAATAATTATAGTTTTACTTGTTGTTCCTCAAAAGACCAATAATCACACAACACCACTCAGTCAGGTTGAGAAAAACATGTAAATGGTTTCGCCTTTGCCGCTTCGTTGTCCTTCTCCCCTCCAATTTCAATGCAATATAGCCTCATATTATACTGCCAGTCACACAAATACTTCATCATTTTTTTTCCATCTGGTCCTTAACAACTTTATCCTCCAATGGAAAAGTGAACTTGTCCTACAATTAAAATTAGAAATACTTGGATAATATATACTAACCATCTTTATTAATTATTTTAGTGCTATGTTAAAGTTTAGTAAGATACTTACAGAAAATCGTTGGCAAATGGTCGCAACATCTGTCTGTGGCACATCACTCCAATGAAACAAAGTAGGGGAAAAGATGTCCAGCACACATCGAGCAATGTTGTTGAACCATTTTCCATACTTATATATGGATCTTCCAGTTGTTGGATCAAACTCCACTTTCATATGGGTAATCTTCTTCGATCGCAACATCGCCATCTCTCTCTCTCAACATTAGCATCGTAGTAAGATCCCATTAATTTTTTCTTTTCCTGGCTATTGCTAGATTCTAGAGCTGACATGCTACATATTTAAATTGTCATTAAATTTTACGAACTTAATATGTTGGTTTTTAGTCATTTGTCTAATAAATGAATAAATAACTAATACCAAACACTAATTAGAAATGATATTCATTGGATTAAAAAACAAGTTACAAGATTTGTTTCTATATTATAAGTCATCATCCTCATCATCATCATTTACTACAACATGATCATCATCACTATCACTATGAACAAGTAAATGTTCTTGATCATCTCCATTGTCGGATAAACCCTCTTCATCAGATTCATCATCATCAACAAAAAAGTTATTAGAGGCTGTGCCACCTAACTCATTATTACAATCACGTACTTCAGTTGGATTGACATCATCATGGTTATATTGAACATTGTCTAATATTGGAAGCTCTACCCATAATTGGAATCCAGAAGAATTATCTTCTTGCAATATTGGTATATCATTGGCAATTTCAATTTCATCAGCATCCATGTTTGAAAAATCCCACACATTCCTTGGAATATAAGTGTTTATCAGTCTCCAATCATCCCCATTTTTATCATCTTTTAGATAATATAGCAATTTTGTTTGAGATGCAAGTATGGAAGGATCATCCTTGTAACATTCATCATTTACATACACGCTTGTGAAAATTGGATCTTCTATTGTTCGGCTTGTGTCAAACCATTTACACTTAAGAAGTATAATGCTGCAACCCATCATGTACAAAAATTTGATTATTTCATCCAACACCCAATAGTAAGTTACATCATTTACACTTGAGACCATAATACCACAATTCTGTGTCTTTAGCTTTAAATCCCGGCTATGAACAATATATTTCACCCCATTCACAATTATACCCCAATTGGAAAAGACGGTAGAACTGACTTTGTTTGCAAGAGCATATAAATCATTGGAGACATCTGAAGGTGTTAACTGTCGTAGTTGATTGATCTACAAATA
This sequence comes from Humulus lupulus, assembly GCF_963169125.1. Taxonomy (NCBI): domain Eukaryota; kingdom Viridiplantae; phylum Streptophyta; class Magnoliopsida; order Rosales; family Cannabaceae; genus Humulus; species Humulus lupulus. The sequence continues at coordinate 14,986,270 of NC_084801.1, read as the reverse complement.
TAAAAAAATACAATTAAAACCATAAATATTTATTAATCAATATAATTATAAGAAAATGCTGAAATACTAACCCGAGTTTCGAACCACTTAGAAAACTCAGCTTATTGCATATGTTGCAGATTCGAACCACCCTGTCTTTCCAACTCATTCATATTATCCTCAAGTTGAGTACAATTGTTCATGATGTACTATTCAACTTTTCTCTTCAACTGTGACTCCATCAAAGTAACTGTTCTTTTGCCAACACAGCGACCAATGACCTTAAATATAGAATATTTTTGGTTTGGCCGAGAGTCAACCTGATCATCATTCCGTTCAGGTCGGTTGAATCGAGTTTCAATACCCCGAAAGTACATTGAGCAAAAATTTAATGCCTCATTCACCATGTAAGCTTCAACAATTGAACCTTCGGGACATGCATGATTTCGAACATATCGTTTGTACACCGCCATTGACCGTTCAATTGGGCACATCCACCTGAAGTGTACAGGGCCTCCAAGAATTGCCTCTTTCGGAAGATGAATAACTAACTGCACCATTACATAAAAAAAATGCAATAGTAAAAATCATCTCTAATTTGCACAAGATAATTATAATATCATTTTGCATCTTCTCGGGATCATTAACATTCAAATTTCGAGAACATAATTGCTTGAAAAATAGGCACAACTCAGTAATCGCCTTCTGGACTTCTATTCCCAAAAATGGTTGGATGCCAACTGAGAACAGCCGTTTAAATAATACATGACAATCGTGTGATTTGAGCCCTGAAATCTTACCATCGAGAACGTTCACATTCTTCGATAAGTTTGCCGCAAAACAATCTCGAAATTTAACTGATTTAAAAAAATGACAAAATTGACGATGCTCTTTGACACTGAGTGTGAAAGACGCAATGGGTTTCTTCCACTTGTTTCCATACTTATAAAGGTGAAGATTACTCCTAATTTTTATATCAGCTAGATCAAGTCTTGCCTTATCTGTATCTTTCAATTTTCCATCGATACTTAACAAAGTACCCAAAACATTATCAAAAACATTCTTCTCGATATGCATTACATCCAGATTGTGTCTAAGTGACAAGTTTTTCCAATATTCAAGCTCAAAAAGTATGCTGCTCTTAGACCAGTTAAGCTCAGACGAAGACCGTTTACGCTTCACACCCCCATATTGTTTGTGTTTCCCTGGTGTCAAATTTGAATATTTTCCATTTGATCCAAGATGTCATCCCCCAAGTAGTCCTTAGGTGGAGGTCAGATTTCATTGTTATCGTAAAAAAGTTTATGTTTATTCCTCCATTCATGATCTTCTTCGAGAAATCTTCTATGCCCAATATATGCAATTTTATTTCGAATTCCTACTGAATGACTTTCCTCATTACACGTCGGGCATGACTAATATCCCTTTGTGCTCTAACCAAACATCACAACATAAGCTGGAAAATCATTAATAGTCCACAAGACCGATGCACACATAGTGAATAATGAATTATTGTATGCATCTCGTGTCTCGACACCATCCTCCCACAATTCTTTCAAATCTTTAACTAGAGGCCTCATAAACACATCAATATCTTTTCCAGGTGAAGTAGGACCTGGAATCAATAGTTACAATAATAAAAACTTTGGTTTCATGCACTTCCACGGTGGCAAGTTGTATGGGACCATGATAACATGCCACATACAGTAAGAGTTACTCTGATTACCAAATGGATTAAAACCATCTGTACCCAAACCCAATCTCACATTTCTGGGTTCTGATGCGAAAGTTGGATACGACTTATCAAACTGCTTCCAAGCCTCAGTATCAGTAGGATGTCTCATCATACCACCTTTATTAGGCCTTTTAGAATAGTGCCACCTTATATCGTCTGCAATGTATCGATAGTTATACATCCTCTTCAGTCATGGTGTCAATGGAAAGTAACGCACCACCTTTTGGGGAACTTTCTTTCCTTTCCCACCAGATTCTTGCCAAAGACATTCCCCACAAACAGGACAAAATCCCAAACTTGAATTCTCTTTCCAAAAGAATGCACAATCATGTTTGCAAGCATCTATCATCTCGTATCCTAATCCAAGACTTCATAATTTAGCTTTGGAATCGTAGTGGCCCCTAGGTAAGATTGTTCCAATAGGCATTGCATCAATTAATAATTCGAGCAAACCATCAAAGAAAAAGTTGCTACACTTATGCATCACTTTCAAATGCATGAGCTTTACTAAAAAGTTCAATGTCGAATAATTTGAACAACCAGGGTATAGCTCACTTGACATCTCCTTAAACAAATTATTGTACTTGTCACGATTATTGTCATCATCTAGGGGGGGCATTAAAGCTTCCAGTTGGAGCGGTACTTGGCTCTCCGTCAGTGTCATCTTCTCCTAAAATATTAGCCAACATAGTTGTCATTTCATCACCATCCCCCATTGGGACTGCATCTGGTTCCCTACTTACAGGCTCTCCATGGTAATTCCATACTAAGTAGGATGGCTGGATGTCAGTGTTGAACAAATGCATTCGGATTGCATCAAGGGTGAGAAAATAAGCATTCCCACATTTCTTACACGGACAACAACTTAGACCCTGAAAATCAACGTGATTCTTAGCTGCTTCAGCAAACTCAGCCACACCATTTTTATATTCAACTGGTAGGCGATTCTGAGCATTAGCCAACTTCGGTCAAGTGGCATCCTCTATACAAACAATTGCCAAAGGATAACTTAATACTAACTTAAGTTTTAATTTATAATTTATTAATCAATTAATTATTTATTTTATACATGACAATTTAAGTTATTAATTATTAATAAATTAATTAATGATTTTATAAATAATTAATAATTACTAATTAATTTATAAATTCATTAATTAATAAATTATTAATTTTAATAAATAAAAACTTATATTTTCTGTGCTGATATTCCTATCATTGATGGTTGTGGTCAACAACTATCAATCATAAGGATATTGGGATAGAGATAACAAAGTAATTTCTAATTAATTAGTAATTTATTTGTTTAATAATTTTCAATTAATTATAAAAATACTAATCAACTCTAATTGTATAATATTCATTATAATTTAGTTTCTCATTTTGTTTACATAACATATAAAAAAGATTAAAATTAGTTTACTTAATTACATTTCACGAAAAATTCGGTAGCATAACGATTTAATATGACCATTTCCAAAATTTTAAAATCCTGCACTAGGAAAATCCCAGAACATTTATAATAACACATAAAATATTTATAACTAACCAATTACTATTATTTTAATTTTTTTTTCTATTTTAAATTTTAAAAAAACAAACATATATAAAATTGTTAACACATAATTAAAACTTTCTAACATATACACAACATAATATATACATAAATTACATTAAAACATATTTTTTAACTAATTTCATAGAGGAACGGCGGCAATGGCAGCGGAGCAGTGGACTCACAACGACGGTGGAGGACCTTGGACACAAAAATAGAACGTGTTAGAAATTTACACAAAAATTAAAACAATTAAACAACAAAATGAAAAATTACTGGCGGTTGGTGTGGGGTGGCTCGAGTGGGGGTGTCGTGGGTGTGGAAAGGATTGGGGAGGGGGGCTCGGCTTGGTGGTGGCACAATTGGTGGGGGACGGTGGTCGGAGGGGCAGCGGTAGCAAGTTGTAGAAGAAAAGGAATAAGAAGAAAGTGAGGGAAGAGGCGCGGTGTGTCACGAGCCAACTATTCGGGTACTCCAAGTAGACAGAACGTGCAACACTTGCGGACACTCAAAGCTAGCAAGTCAGCCTACAACACACACTTGTGGGCAAACAAACTCAGTGGTTAGCCACAAACACATCTCGGACATGCAACGGGCAATAACGAAGTATGAGCAACCACAAAGCAAGTCATTCCTTGGAACATCCACACAACACAAAGCATACAACAAGACAAGTGGCACGCGATGGCCCAACGAAGACAACAAACAAGTAACACATAGGCAATAAGGAAGCATACATGGGAAAGTATGGATAAACATCGTTTTATTAATATATAGCCTTGATAGGGCAAGGGATCTGCTGGTGGCCATGGTGCTTCCCTAAGTCACTAGGTCACCTCCCCCTAAAGATCCTTCTAAGGATACAAGGTCTTCCCAGCAACATATATGATTTTTGTTTGAGAGACATATGCATAATTACAAAATTGCCACTACCCTACCCCATGAGGTTGCTTGTTGCAAGACTTGGCTAATGATCAAGCACCAAGGCATGCTCACTTACAAAATGGCCCCATGTGGGTGTGCCAAGGGGGTAGCACGCCACACTCTCCCCACTCAATTCTTCGGCATCCTCGACAAAGTAGCTTGTAGATCTTCAATTTTCTCCGTGAGCTTCTTCAAGTCTTCCGCCCTTTCCCAGCTTATCTCATCATTTGTGAGCCCCTTCCATCTTACCAGATATTCCTTGTGCTTTTTAAGATCAGTCGTGACCGTCCTCTCCGCCAGGATTTCTTCAGGTTGACGCTTGCTCCTTGGCTGAATGATGACTCCTCCTTTGGTTGACTGGTTGCACTCTAGATTTGCTAGATCTTCATGATACGACTTCAAGTTACTGACGTGAAGGACCAGGTGTATCTTCATCCATGCTGGTATATTGACTTTGTAGGAAGTTAGGCCAACTTTTGAGATGATTGAGATCAGACCCTCGTACTTGTGAACGAGTCTAATGTCTTTGTCCCCTCGGAATCTCAACTGTTCGGGCATCATCTTTATCAACACTAAGTCACCTGCTTTAAACTCCAGTGGTCTACGCTTCTGATCTGCCCACTTCATTCTTTTTTATGCTTTTTCTAAATAAGCTCGGACAATCTCTGTCATTTTCTTCCAGTCTTTTGCGAAGTGAAAGGCTCGCGTGTTCCGACCGCAGTATTCGTCCACTGTGTGGGGCAACAATGGTTGTTGTCCATTAACAACTTCAGAAGGGCTCTTATTCGATGAAGAACTCTTTTGAGAGTTGAAAAAAAAATTGAGCTACATCGAGTAGTTGCGGCCAGTTCTTCTGATTGGCATTGACAAAGTGGCGCAAGTACTCCTCCAACATCCCGTTGAATCTTTCTGTCTGTCCATCTGTCTGTGGATGGTAGCTCGAGGATATGTTCAATTGTGACCCTAGGAGGCTGAATAGTTTGGACCAAAAGCTCCCAGTGAATCTTTCATCTCGATCACTAACAATGTTCTGGGGCACTCCCCAATATTTGACAATATGCTTGAAAAATTGTCGTGCTGTCTCTTCTGCCGAACAGTACTTCGACACAAGGATGGATGTTGCACACTTCGAGAGTCTATCCACGACCACCAAGATCGCACTTAAATCCCCTGTCCTCAGTAGGCTGGTTATAAAGTCAAGGGACACACTCTCCCATGGTCGGATTGGGACTCCCAACGGCTCCAACAACCCAGGTTTCTTGTTCCTCTCGACCTTGTCTTGCTGACAGACGAGACAGGTCTTGGTGTACTCCACTACATCATCTCGCATCTATGGCTAGTAGGTGTCGTGTCACTTCCTTAGTAACGTCTTCCAGAAATCTCCAGCTTTCGGAACATACAAGTAGCCCCCTTTGGCCCATAGAAGATCATTCTCCACTCAAAACTAGCGAGTCTTGAATTCTTTCACGAGCATCAAGATGGTTATGACAACCGAGTCTTTCTCCAGTTTTTCTTTGATGTGCTCCTTGAGTGGAGTGCTCACCACGCTAGCCGACAAACTAGCCAAGATCTTTAGAGTCGCCGATTATGTTTTGCAACTCAAGGCATCGGCTGCCTGGTTCAAGCGTCCTGCCTTGTGCTCAAAACAGAAGTCAAATTCAGCCACAAACTCCTGCCATCGATCCTGTTAGGGGTCAGTGTCGATTGGGTAAGGAAATGAATAACCGCTACATTATTCGTTTTCACCACAAACTTCAACCCCAGTAAGTAATGTCTCCACACCCGTAAGCAGTGGATAACAACGAGGAGTTCCTTTTCCTGTGCAGTATATTGCCTCTCAGCTTCGGACAACTTACGACTCTCATATGCTATCGGGTGGTCTTCTTGTACCAATACCCCTCCCAAAGCATAATCTGATGCATTTTTCTGTACTTCGAAGGGCTTGCTAACATATGGAAAGGCGAGAATATGATCCTTCATCATGGCTTCCTTCAAACTCCTGAATGCTTAAGCACACTTATCAGTCCACGCCCAAGCCACACCCTTTTTCAATAGCTCGGTCAAGGGTGTCGCTCTTCTTGAGTAGCCATCCATAAATCATCTATAGTAGTTGGCTAAGCCCAGGAAAGAGCATAGTTCTTTCACGTTTGTGTGGGCTTTCCACTCTTGGATTGCCCTCACCTTTTCCAGGTCCATACGAATTCGGCCACACTCAACAACATGGCCTAGGATCTTGATGCTCTCCTGTGCAAATGAGCATTTCTCGCACTTCACATATAGCTGGTTCTCTCTCAACTTCAGAAACACTTGAGCCAAGTGTTCTCGATGCTCTTCAATCGTGGTGCTATAAACCACGATATCATCCAAGTACACCACCACGAATTTGTCTAGATACTTGTGGAATACTTGGTTCATCAATGTGCAGAAAGTGGTAGGTGCATTCATTAATCCAAATGGCATAACTCGAAACTCAAATGCTCCATATCGAGTAATGCAAGTTGTCTTTGGTTCATCCCCATCTGCGATCCTCACCTGATAGTAGCCTAATCTTTGGTCCAACTTTGTAAAATACTTGGCTCCACTTAGCTGGTTGAACAAATCAACAATTAGAGGGATGGGGTAGGTGTTGCGAACTGTCACCTTGTTGAGAGCCCTATAATCAATGCACAGTCTCAAGCTCCCATCGTGTTTCTTCTGGAATAGCACAGGTGCGCCAAATGGCGCCTTTGACGGTCTGATAAAGCCTGCCTCTAATAACTCCTTTAGTTGCTTTCTCAACTCTTCTAGATCGGGTGGTGCCATTCTGTAAGGCACTTTTATTGGAGGTTTCGCTCCCGGCAACAGCTCTATCTGGTCATCAATCCCCCTTCTTAGTGGCAAGGCTTCGGGGAGTTTATCTGGCATCACATCCACATACATCTTCAAGACCCACGTAATTTCAAGTGGAACAATCTCTTCCACTATTTCTTTGAACACGGTGGGTACCGCTACATAAGTGGGCTCCTGCATCTTCACACCCTTCTTAAAGTGTAAAGCCGATAGAAGCTTCACACCAGGGGGTGGTATCACCTTTGTAGGTATCATTGAAGGAGTCTCTCCCATTATGAGCAAACTCATAGTAGCAGAAATCGAGATGGCACCTTTCTCAGTTAGGAAATCCATTCCCAAAACTACATCAAAGTTGTCCATGGGGACCACCACTAAGTCGGTCTTCCCCTCCCACGTGTCGATCTTAACTTTTACGCCCTTAGTCACTCCTGTTGTGGCCAAGGCTTTTGAGTTGACCGCATTCATGCGACCTGCATCTTTCTCTAATTTCAGTCCCAGTCACTTGAGTTTCGAGATGAAGTTGTGTGTGGCGCCAATATCAATCATCACGCTCTTGGCCGACTTGTCGTTGATGGTGGCATCCATGAACATTAGTCCCTTCCCTAGGGTCTTCTTCCCTTTTTTGCCATGCTTCTTGAGAGCATTCAACAGGCAGACAGCGTCAATGTGCACGTACTCTTCATCCTCCTCTTCTCCTTCGTGCTGTTCTTCTTGACCAATGAGGGCATTCAACTTGCCCATGTAAGGGAAAAGTGCCGACTTATGTGGTCCTTTGTAGAGCCAACAAGCTAGCGACTTTTTCCCTGCAGCAGCATTTGTACCGCTGGAAGAACTGGACTCTGCTGTCATTTTCTCTCCCCCACTCTTGCCCTGCCATGACTTCCCAGACTTCTTGCTCCCAACAATACTTGAGCTGGTTGGAGGGGTAGCCCTCTTTGGCCGGCTACTCTCCGGTGTGTAGTCTGTCAAGCGTTCAACAACAGCTTGAGCAATGGCTAGGTCAGACACACGCTCTCTCTGGAGTTCTTGTTTGGCCCACAGTTTTAATCCCTCGAGGAAACAGAAGAGCCTGTCTACTTCGGACATGTCTTTTATATTGAGCATCAGTCACGAAAACTTCACATATTCTCAGACTGTCCAGACTTGTTTAAGCTCTCTCAACTGGCGTCGAGCCATGTATGCGACAATTTCTGGTAGAAATTGTGTCTTCAGTTCTCTCTTCAAGTCTCCACATGATGTGATGGTGCATCTACCATTCTCAATGTTGTCATACTTGTCCTCCACCACACCTTGGCATCCCCAGACAAGTACATGGTAGCCATGGTGGCCTTTCGTTCTTCAGAATCGGCCCGCACAGCTCTAAAATAGTGTTCCATGTCGAACAGAAAATTTTCCAAGTCCTTTGCGTCTCTAGCCCCGTTATAGGGCTTCGGCTCAAGCACTTTAACTCGGCCATATTCCATACCTATCGGCCCCCATTGCAGGTGCATTCCCAACCGCTCGCATGGTTAGGTTCACCTTTGCAGATAGCTCAATCATTTCTTTTCTGAGCGCACCAATTGACTCCCTGCAGTCTTCCGTGGTGTCATTTATGGAGACTTGTTTTTCCTTCAACATGCGCTCCACAGCCACAATGCACTCCTCCCACCGAGGGGTAACAAATGTACTTGTTGGAGTGTTTCTTTGCTCCAACACAATTATTCTGGTTTGCAGCACATCGTTTTCCTTCTCTAGTGCAGCTATGTGATTGCATGCATCTAACGAACCAGAATTACGGCTAGCAGAGGAAAGATCCCTGACCCTCTTGTCCAAGCCATCTAGTTCCCCCACGCACTTCTCAAGCACTTTGATCCTCTAAGTGTTGCTCACTGTTTGTGTGTTCTGCCAAGCTTTCTCTAACCTGGCTCTGATACCAACTGTCACGGACCGACTATTTGGGAACTCTAAGTAGACGGAACGTGCGGCACTTGCCGACACTCCAAGCTAGCAAGTCAGCCTACAACACACACCTGCGGGCAAACAAATTCAGTGGTTAGCCACAAGCACATCTCGAACATGCAAAGGGAAATAACGAAGAGCAAGCACAAAGCAAGTCATTCCTTGGAACGTCCACACAACACAAAGCAAACAACAAGGCAAGTGGCACGCGATGGCCCAATGAAGACAACAAACAAGTAACACATAGGCAATAAGGATGCATACACGAGCAAGTATGGATAAACATCGTTTTACTAATATATAGCCTTGATAAGGCAAGGGAGTACACAACTTTGGCCCCTATCTGCTGGTGGCCATGGTGCTTCCCTAAGTCACCAGGTCACCTCCCCCTATGGAGCCTTATAGGGATACAAGGTCTTCCCAGTAACATATATGATTTTTTTCTTGGAGACATATGCATAATTACAAAATTTCCACTACCCTACCCCATGAGGTTGCTTGGTGCAAGACTTGACTAATGATCAAGCACCAAGGCATGCTCACTTACAAAATGGCCCCATGTGGGTGTGCCAAGGGGGCAACACGCCACACAATGCAGGTGTTGATATTGCTATGACTTTTATGGCACATTTGGCCTCGCCGGCAAAAGTCAATACACTCGCTACGAAAAGTAACACGAGAAACCCTAAACTAAAATGATGCCTTAGGTCTGCGCTTTTTTCCTTTTGTTGGTGCGTTGGGGCTCGCCAGCAAAAGTCTTCCCCATTTTACACGTGGGTCTTTATTGGCAAGCTTCACCTACCTCACCGGAAAAATTCCCATGTGTAAATTAAGGATGGTGGGACTTTTGCCGTCGCTTTTTATCGCCAGTAAAAGTGGTTCTGTCGGAAAAAGTATAATCAACCCTAACAAATTTTTTTTCTGATATTTGTATCCTCAAAGTTCTAAGAGGCAATTGTATGGTTGATTAAATTAAAAAAGACAAGTCAAGTCTCAAGGTAGGATTTGATCAGTCGACTATTGTGAGATCGAGATCAAATAATAGAAATCAGAACACTTTAACGTTTAACATTCAAGAAGAACAAGGATACTTACTTCGACTATTGATATTTAAACACTTATGACTCAATCAAACCATTTATTACGTTTTATCTATCTAATGATCACTACTTCAAAAAATGTCATTTGTTATAGTTCCTAACTGCCACAATTGATTTTTTGCGTCAGTTTTGAAACTGATGTGGAATCCCATGAAGCAAGCCCCCAGCCAGCCACCTCTCAACCCCCATGACCCTAGCCACCTCCATGACCCTTGCGACCCTAGTCACCCCCCATGACCCCCTCGACCCCAGCCACCCACATGACCCCTGCGAACCCAGTTAGAGAAAAAAATCAAGATGAGGATTTTTGGGTTTTGGTTTTTCAAACAATAATCTTCAAAATAAAAAATCTGTACAAAAACTTAAAAAAATATATATGTATAAGGTTCATAAACATATTATATTCATCAATGTAATATTAAAATAAAAAAACAAAAAAAAACTCACCAAAATAGGTCAAGAAAGTTGGAGGCGCCACAGGTTGTTGGGAGAAAACTTAAGTTTTCGAATTTGGGAGAATGAGGGGCTCGGGAATGATGTCTGTGATTTATTACTGGGCAGACCATTTGCATTTTGCTTACCGATTGCGTCAGTGCCCCACTGACGCAAACAGTGCGTCAACAGCGTTACTTGGCCACTAACACAAACTTCTCCAATTAACAGCGTCAGTGTTATCACTTACGCAAATGCCCCTACATTTGTGGCAGTGCTCAACTACCACAAATGCTGATTCTCAGTCAACGGAGTCAATCAACTGTGTTGACTGATGCATTTGACTGACACAAAAGGGGTATTTTGGTGTAGTGAATTAGCTAACGTTGCAAGAAATTACTAATTCGTAGTTTGATTAACAACGTTACACACATATCATAACACTTTAAGCACTAACAGTTAATAAGAACATTTATTAATGTTAGAGAATATGTATCTTAAAACACTATATATACAATCAAACCATTGATTAGTTATAAGATAACATTTAATTATCAAATGTCACCACAAACTATGATATCATGGTCAAATCGACACCGATCAAACCTGTTTAACTTTGAATTCTCAAGAAAACACTATTAGTAAGTTTATATGTTAATCTCGAAACAATTCGGAAGAAATCAAACTGATGATTACTTTTCACAAACTCAAAACATATAGAACGATGTAGGTTTAACTAAAAAAAATTGTACAAGTTAATAAAAAGCGATAACTTCAAACTCAAAAACTTCTGCCGCCGCAAAACATTACTTTTCCCGACGAGGTTAGGACATTTTCTGGTGAAAGATGTAGACCTTTCCCGAAGTTATACACACACTCGTTGCTTTACGTATATGCAAATTTCCCACTTAAATCTGATCACTCTTCGCCGGCGCGTTTCGTGAACAGCGTCAGCAAAAGATACATTCGCCGGTGAACAAAACCACTGACAAATAAGGCGAGTTTCACCGGCGAGTTTCACTAAAATCTCTGGAAAAGTTGACTTTTCCCGGCGAAACAATGAGATGTGCCGAGAAAAGTCTGATTTCTTATAGTGACAGCTTCAAAATTTTCTGTTAGGTGATTTTTTATATACATAATATTATTAACTATAAATTTATCTCATGCCATATATATTATAAATTGTAAAGCTCACCACAAGAAAAAGAAGTTGTAACAATAATATATTAATTTTATACATAAATACATTCATGCAACCAAGTTGATTTAGTTTTATAAAACAGCTATATATAGTGTTGTATCGCTGTATCGATACAACACACCCCAAAAGCTGCTACTTGCAGGTGTTTTGATCCCAATTTGTTTTTATAATGGTTTTTAATATAGTTATAGTAGCATTTTTACAAATTTTCAACAAATTTAGTATAGTTTACAATGTTCAAAAAGAGTTCAAAATAATTACTTTAATAAACGTATAAATTAAAAAAATAAGGACAGATGCAACCAGCTATTTAAACTCTGTTTTAGGTATTATAAACTATTATAAATTTTTTGAAAATTTACAAGAGAGTTACTATAACTACAATAAAAACCACCATAAAAAATTGGTATAAAAACAGACCGAAGTAGCATTTTTGGAGGTATACTGTATGGATACAACACTTTGGGTGCTGTATCATAGCCTCACCCCAAATATATATATATATATATGCTAAGTTTTTCTTTATTAATGTAGTTTGGTGTATGATTGTTGAACTTTGAGTCACCGTGCATGTTTCAGAGAAGATAATTTTGCAAAAATTGAGTAAACCTTAATTAAAATAATGGTTCAAATAAATACTTGAGATGTTCACACAATTATATGCGACTTGATATAAAACATGTATAGATGATAGAGAAATCTAAAATTGTATATGAGCAGTATTATTTGCCTCTAAAATTGTATGAGCAGTATTATTTGCTCATATGCCATTAATCAAGTAGACAAGAACATGGCGCCAGTTAGTATTTATTATATATATGATAATATTCAATTTAAAATATCTTTTATTCTTATATGAATAATATATTACATTAAAAGTGTACAGTTTACAGAAAAATCAACCATATTGATAAGTTTCACCTACTATTGTTAGTATTTATAATATATATGATTATAATTTTTAAGGGTCATTAAATTTTTTTTCTAGTTTAGCTACATGGTTGATCATATTATATTATTTATTATTTTAATTTTTTTTAAGCAACGTAACATATATATATATTTTGTAGTATATATATATCTTCTATATAAAAAATGTGTAGATAACAAAAATTATTGGTTTGTATTGTTAACTTTAACGGAATATTCTAAATATTTAACAGAATATACATTTAAAACTAACACTACAAGAAACAAGGTTTTTGCTGACGTGTTTCACGAATGACTCTGGCAAAAAACACTACTTTCATCGGCGGTGATTTGCACTGGCACAAGTGGTCTTTGTTGGCACAATTCCAAAACGCGCTGACAAAAGTTTGCACATTTTTACGACCTGCTTTTTGCGGAGCACAAGGCATTATTGTGCCGAAAAATGTGATTTTTATACGAACCTAGTATTGACGGTGGTATTTTTGTCGGCGCATTATGATATTGCGCCGGCAAAAGTCTTCTAAACACGCCAGTAAAAATCATAAACGCATCGGCAAAAGGTAAAATTGTACTGACAAAAGTATGAAAAAATAGAAATACACAATTTTTTTATTGTTTTTAAGTGATTATAGTTTTATATAGTATCATTCATTAATTAATGATTATTTATCATCTAATGAAGGGTATAAAGTCGTTAGATTGTTCTAAGATCAACAACAATACTAATGAACTTTGTAATTATCAACTAAGATTGTTGTGATCATTGTCGATTATACTTAATCATACGATTATCATTTATTCAAAAAAATTGTTATCATAGGTCTAATGAACTATTTGATTAGACATAAATTTATGAATATATACAATCTTGGTCTTACTCTGCATTATTAGTGTTATTGATCATGATTGAGTATTGTTCTTTTGATAATATATATAAATGTACGTTTCATTTTGATAGTTTGTTGAAACATTCAATATTTATTCATTTTTTTAGGAATAAAGAAATAGTCGATAATACCACTGAAGTAATTGTATTGAATGCGTAAGTAGATAAACTCTTGTGATATATAAATATTGTTGTGTGTCATCAAATTTCATAAATTTTTAGATATATTTTGTGTTTATTATTAATTGTGGACATTATCAATAATTCGATTAAACCCTAAGTGTTAAAATATTTGAAATGTTAAACACTATTGATAGTTAACCTAGTTTGTTGATAGTGGTTGTTTCGATCTCCTTTGATATAACACCTGCAAATATTGTAGTATGTTAAGCCTTTGAATTATTATTTTGCTATTTAGAAACAATAAATATTTCAATTATTGTGCCCAGATCATTGTAATAATTTTAAAGATTTAAGGTAAAAAAAAAAGAGAAAAGAAAATGCTTTTACCGGCACAAAAAGACTTTTGTTGGCGCAATTATATGCCGGCAAAATTCGAACGGGAAAATACCCACCTTGCCCCAATTCCAAACCCACATGGGAATACTTTTGTCGATGCATGTCACCTAAGTCTTCGACAAAATTCCCACGTTTTTATTTCTGTTGGGACTTTTTTCGGTGCAGTTCATTGCACTAGCAAAAGTCAAAATTTGCACTGACAAAAGTCAAAATCTACGTTGGAAAAAGTTTCACTTAACCAAACGATACCGTTTTGGGCTAGGGTTCTTGAAAACTTTTGTCGGCGCTGATTTTGACTTTTTTCGGCGCAATGAAACGCGCTGGCAAAAGTGTAGCGATATTTCAACAGATGCTCCCTATCTTATTCCCCATTCTTCTAACTCTCTAACTTTCTAACTCTCTCGCTCTCTCAATTTCTTCACCAGCCACCTCGAGCCTCCACCGTCCACAACCCCAATCCCCCATCGCCACCCCACCCCGACCCTCCATCGAAATCACCACCCTGACCCTCTATCGCCACCCACCCCAGCCTCCACCATCGCCACCACCACAACGTCCCACCATTCCATGAAACCCAAAACCAGTGTCCTGCCTCCACCACATCCCACCCTTCCCAAAACCCACCACCCATCGGCACCCGACCCCGAGCCTCCAACGCCACCCACCCAGCCTCCACCACCATCACCACCACCACCACCACGTCTCACTGTTCCCCGAAACCCACCACAACTGTCACCGCCTCTCCAAATCCCACCACAATTGCCACGTCCTCTTTGAAATCCACCACCCAAGCTCGACGCCTTAGCCCCTGTTGAACAAAAAAAAAATAGGGAGAGAAATAAGAATATAAATCAATATACATATATAAGAAATATAATATATGTATATATCCACATAACCAAAAAAAATGTGATATATATATTAATAATGATAATGTGTAGAGAGGTTTTGATTCAAGTGTAGTTAAAAATAAAAAATAATAATAATAAAAAAGGAGAGAGAGAGAGATCGGTATATGTGAGAAAAATTAGGAGAGTTATCTCCACTCACCTCTTCCCACTTCTCCATTTAGTTAAACATGTTATGAAAACAATTTTAACTACAAGACTCTCTATAAATAAAAAAGGAAGAGAAGAAGAGAGGGGATCGACATTTTGCATCAGGAAAGAAACAGAGAAAAAAAAATCAAATCATAGTATTTCTTCAAATTGCTCAAGGTTTCACGAGTAAATATCTATCCCTAAATTTCTTCTTCTTCCTAGGCTTTCTCTTGCTCTATGATGGAATGCACTCATTCATTTCTCTTCATCTACCATGGAATGCACTCATTCCACCCTAAAAAAATTATTAATGGATGCACTCATCCTCAAATCTATGGAATGCACTCATTCCGCTTCAAATCTATGGAATGCACTCATTCCGCTCCAAATTTATAGAATGCACTCATTCTGCCATTAATTTATTTTTCTTTAAAATAAATTTGGATTGTTATGCTATCAAAATTACCACAAAATATTAATTTTGATTAAAAATCAGTTAAACAAACTTGGTTGAATATCTCATACCCCACTGAAAATGCAAAAAATCAAAGTATTTGTCTAAGCCGATGCTGGGATTGGCTAGTCGATGGTTGTAAAATAAATTCCCTGGTCAAGTTCAAAAGAGATAAAGTCATTCTGAAAGTTTGAATGAATATTGACATATATGTGTATAGTTGTACACCAAAAGAAATAAACGAAAACTGGATGGGCTCATGGTTCTTAGAAGACCAGTTTGCAAATAAATCAATTCAAAATTTATATGACATATAGATATATAAATGGCAAAAGGAAATTGTCTTGTCTTGTCTTGGATACACATATATATGTATACCATATATACAAAGAAACAAATGTTATAGATGCATTTTGTTTTGTACGACCAGTAAAAAAATAATAATAAAGAAAGCAAAGTTTGTATCTTTACAGTCCTTTACAAAATGAGTCATGGCCTAGTTACAGTATTTGGTCATTCAGGGTGACCATATGCACATATATATGTTAAGTTTGAAAATATATATGTGTACAACTTACAAGATGATATGCATATCCAGCTGTGAAACATTCAAAGCTTATCATCTTTTACTTATGCGCATGTGTATCAAATTTGAAACAAAATCCAAAAGTTCCAAGTTAAACGACTAAAGCAAAAGTAAATAAATATCAGTTGTAAACAAAACAAAACAAAAATTTGTTTTAAGTTTTGCGATTAGTCTAATCTGTGAGCCAAACCCAATAAACACACATATATATGTATTTACTTAAACTGGGAAGAATATAACATGTATATGTATATATATATAAAATTAAAAAAAAAAGATGTATTATGCATATACAAAAATATATTTAAAATGGGCTTACCGTGAGTATAACAAACTTGTGTGTGTGCTCTGCAAAGAATGATAGCTTATCATATGACTCTCACTTTATCTCTGTAAAGCTATTAAATAGACCAAGAGATATAACTAATAATCAAATAATATATTAATGTTGATGTTTGTCTGTGTTGCTATTATAGATACTCATTTTTTTGCTTCTGTTGCGATCTTTAATGGTGATAGGAACAACCTTGAATTACTTTTTAGACGATAGAATTAATAGAGTCAATATCCTTTTCCCTGGTGTTGGCTGCTTCTTCGTTGCAGTATGCCTTGCTTCTGCTATCCACTCATCTAATGCAGCTGATAATAAAGAAAAGCTTGAAGGTTTTTCATTTAAATAAGGGTATGCTTCGTTCATTAAATGTTAAGATTATCTAAGAATTATCGAGCTTGTTGAGTGATGCAATTTTTACTTAAATTGTTTTGTTTGATGGTGCACTTAAGGATAATGAGAATGAGCATAAAACTAGCTGTACCACTATGGATGGCACTGTAAAAGACAATAATTTTCAGTATGGAAAATCAATTAAAATTCTCACATTTAGATGAAAAATGATAATCTTGTGTTGCAAAAATACTACACAACAATATTTGGACGTTCATCACCTGACATTCAAATCCAAACATCTCAGATTCTCTATCACAATTAATAATTATAACTCTTGCTATAGGTGTTTTGGAAAAGCACTCATTGGACTATCCATATGTTTCTTTGCTGGTGTTTGCTTTTCTCTATTCTCACCAGCATTCAACTTGGCAACAAATGATCAATGGCATACATTGAAAGATGGGGTTCCTCACTTGGTTGTCTACACTGCATTCTTTTACTTCTCAGTATCTTGTTTTGTCCTTGCTATAATCCTCAAAATCACATTCCTTTACTTCCTTGTGCTGGACTTACCCAAATCATCATTCAAGGCTTATATGAATGACTGGAATGGCAGAGGCTGGGCCTTAATGGCCGGTCTGCTCTGCGGGTTTGGCAATGGTCTCCAATTCATGGGAGGCCAAGCTGCAGGGTATGCTGTAGCAGATGCTGTTCAGGTTGGTTCAAATATATTTTTTTGTCTTGATTCTAAACTTCTCTTTTGTGGGATAAACTTGTTTGTGCAAAATTTCAACTGAACCAAAATGTGCATCACATACTAATATGGACTTTTTTTGGGTGGTGATTGGCAGGCACTTCCACTAGTAAGCACTTTCTAGGGAATTCTTTTGTTTGGAGAATACAGAAAATCGTCAAGAAGAACATATACATTGCTAGTAAGTATGTTGTCTATGTTTATTGTGGTTGTTGCTGTTCTTATGGCATCATCAGGGCATCGAAAGTAGAAGTCAACTACATACAATAATTTCATTATTATTCAAACTCAATTATTGTAAGTTTGGTTGTCATGATATTATTGACTATTTTAGATGAATGATATTTCATGACTTCATTAGTTTTTATTTTATGTTTTATTTACCAGATTCAACAATTGAAGTGCAAAAGAAAATCTGATTTGGAAGGCTTTGGTGTGCTGACATTTGGAAGATCATGAATCCCTACCTTTACTTTTGAATATGCAACTGTTTAAGACTATTTTGTTGACTATTGTGAGAATGTTTTGTTTATGTTAATTAGGCAATGTTGAATATCTTAAGACGTTTGGATTGCTTTTTAGATAATCTTGAATGTATTTTGACACAATTATTTGGTTATATGTGTTATGAACCATATAATTGGTACTCAAAAATATATGTACAATGTTAAGGGTGTCTTAAGTATATTAAATGAAGCGGGTTTGAATTAAAGCAATAAAAAATAATTATAATGTACAAGTTTATATAATAATAATTCAAGCTTATCCAAATATTAGAATAATACAAAAAATGTGTTATTGTATTTTTTTACAATAACACTGTTTATAAGCATAAAATTATGTTATGCAAATTATTTTCTATAATGCAGAAAGTGTGTTATTATAAAGTGTATCATAACACTACTTTATAGGTACAAAAAAGTGTTATATAATCTATTTATGAATAACATAATGAAATACTTATCTAACTATTAAAATAACACAACAAAAGTGTTATCGTAGGCTATACCATAACACATGTCTATAACTATGAAAAAGTGTTATGCAAAGTGCTCCGACCTACAATAACACCGCTTTCCTTAACACATCAAAAAGTGTTATGGTATATATTTGATAATACTTTTTCAGTCTTATTGAAAGTATCTTTTCTTGTAGTGTTAGCAAACTATAATGACATTTTATTAAACGTTGATGTGATATGTGAGACTTGTGATATTTTCACTTCCTATATATGCTAATTTGAGGTCAATTAGGTAACACCAACTTTTGAGAATGAAATGGTCCAATAATAGATAATTTATTTGGAAACAAATCATTATAATTTCCATACTACCACATAAATCGGTCCAAAGTTTTTCTCGCTCCTCCATTGATATGTAAATTAGTTGGTTTAGAAAGATAGGAAAGTTTAAGAAATGGTGGAAAAAGTGGTGTGAAGGGCAAGGTATATATGGAGTTAGGGGGCTTTGAGGACATCCACGGGGCTTTGCCAAGTATTTATGTAAATCTTGACTAATCTCTTGTCTATTAATCTTGACAAAATCTTGTATTATACTATATTATATACTCATTAAGGTTGTAAGTTCTAAATGATCAATGAGCTTAATTTTTATTTGTCTAGTATTCTTTAAGGTATTAATTTAATTTTGTAGGTTTTAGGTGGAAATATTAGCAAGGATCATTGCCAAGTGAATTAATTTGCTTGATTATTGTTAATTGCAAGAGGTATGTATGTTCTCTTATTTTTTATAAATATCATTATACAAATGTTAGAGGAGTTTGAATATCTTAAATATTCATCCATAGTGAAGTAGGATCTGAGATTAAAATTGTGTGTTGTGGTGATAATAGAAGGTTGAGAACTTGTGTGTTTTAGTGAAGTAGTTTCTGGGAAATTTATTTGTGTGCTGCGGAGATATAAGGAAGAAACTTATTGTGTGTTGTTTGAATTGTTTGATTCTCTATTGACAGATGGTTAGGTCACTATAACAAGGGAAATGTTGCCTGAATTCATCTAGAATTATGTTTTATTTTCTTATATTTAAATTATGTTGTGCTTGCATTGTTCTTTTTTGATTGGTATAGGGAAGCTCTGTCAAAATTTAAGTTAAACAGATAGTGTATTAATAGGAATATGACAGCACTAAAAATTTGTTATGGGAATTTTCTACGTGCAAGAGGATTTTAGTCCAATTTTAGGGAAACATCTGTCAAATTTTTTCTAGGAAATGGACCAGAGTTGGATAACAAAGGATAGGTTTTTGTAGAGTCCAAGAACTTTACTTAGCTAGTTATATACTAGTAGTAATAGTAATAGCTAGTAGTAGTTTTAGTATGTTTATGACTGTGGATTTTGGTTCAAGCCGGGACTTAGTTGGAAACTCCTAGCAATAGTTATGGATTTTATAAATTTAACCTATAGTTTAAGAATATTAATTATAACAGAAGGTTTGATTAATATTGCTGGTTATTAATATGATAATTATTATAACCTAAGGTTTAGATAGAGCTAATAAGAATATGACACTTGTCATGAGCATGGTTATTCCTAAGGTTTAGATAGAGCCAATAGGAATATGACACTTGTCATATGTATAATTATTAAGGAATTATTATTTTAATGATAAAATAAGGGAAATATAAGACTTAGTCTTCACTAGAATTTGTTAGGAGCATGACATTTGTAACAATTTTATTTATTTGAGACTTAGATAATTAAATAGATTTTTCGTAATTTTAGGGTACTGTAACTTCCAACCTATTTTTGACCCATTTATGTTATGAATCTCAAAATATATTATTTCTAAAAAGTTGTAGATAATTGAATTAGCTTTCTAAAGGTATAAAGAGAGACTAAATCGGAGTCCTACAGCTCCAGATATGTTAATTTTACTGCAGATGAGTTTAGAGTTACGAGATTTAGGGAGTTAGAAGTTAGGATTCTATTTGTTTTTATTATTTTTGTTTTAAAAATCAAGCTTTGACTCCTTAAATCTCTCTGAAAAATTTGACCAAGTCCTAAGCCTTTGGCTGAAGGATATTCAAATATTTTCAATTAAATTCATTATTTTTATTCAAAGCCAAAAAGAAGATTTTTTATTCCTAGAACTCTATAAATAGGACCTAGCACCAAGTCTTTTCATTCATTCTTCAAGCATTAATCAGAGCATTCCAGGTGCTAGTGAGACTATAGAGTGATAAACACTTGGGAAGTAAGGCTATAGTGTATTTCGGTTTCGAGGTATAGTTCGGTCATAGAAGCATTCAAGGTATTCCTTATTCTAGTTCCTTTCTGTATTGTTCTTATAGTTTTTCTACTCAAATCCGAACTCATATTCTCTATTCTTGGTTAGGCTTCTAAGATCTTGAACGTAAGATTCTTATTGGTAAGTATCTTTTCGATGGTGTAGTTCATTCTTTTCATCCCTTTTCTTTAGTATACTCACATCTCTATTATGGTTTTTAGGAGTGTTCCAAAGTCCTGACTTTGTTCTCATCATCCCGGTATATTGGTAAGGAAAATAGGATAGTTTTATATGCTTATATGTTATGTTGACATGTTATGATAAGTTATGCTATAGTATGTTATGTTATGTTTTCTTATGTTTCGTGGTTATGATTTACTCTACCTCAGATATTAGACAGGGGACGTAGATGGGTTATCATAAACCTACCATGTGATCTAACCTACCTCAGATATTAGAAAGGGGATGTAGATGGTTTATCACATGTTTTAATGGCCATTAATAGTATAGTCTTATATGATGTACGTCTTTATAGATATATGTTATATGTTTATAGCTTATAGTTATGTGTATGATTATGTTTCATGCTTGTAGTCGATTTTCCTTGCTGGGCACTAGGCTCATTCCTTTATGTTTATATGTGCAGGAAAATAGTTATGGCGGCGGAAAGATTCTTGGCAGCTTGGGGATGTGTATTGAGGCAGGATTCAATCGATGGACTGAGCGTTCAATTAGAGGATGAAGTTTTTTTTTAGTCTTTTAGTTATGATTTCTATGTATTATTTTTCTGCACTTAATTTTGTAACCAATTTATTTAAGTTATGTTTTGTTTTATTTTCAAAACAATGGGATCCCATATCCTAAATGAATTTTTATGTATTTAACCTTTACTTTACAGTTTTTTAATAAAGTAATGGTTATTTCATATGTACGTTTTCTTAAGATTAGTATAGTAGCTATTAATGGTCCAAGGTCTAGAATAGTTGGGTCGTTACAGTTTTCAAAAGAGTATGAAGAGGGAGTCGACAACTTTATTAAGTTAGCCTTAGAAAATACAACGGATTCTTCCAGAGTTCATTGTCCCTGTAGAAAATGTTAAAATTTTAAAAAATTAGACATAATGGAGATAAAGAGTCATCTATAATTAAACGGAATGGACCAAACATATGTCAAGTGGATTTGGCATGGAGAAGAATATGACTCTAACAACAATGTTACCAATGAAAGAAAGCAATTTGATGAAGTGTTTGGTGACCCTATAGAGATGGTGAGAGATGCAGATGAACGTTTTGTTGATAAGCGTGAAGAATTTTTGAAATTCTTAGAAGATGCAGAGAAACCAATATTCTCGGAGGCACCTTTGTCAAAATTAGTTGTTTTAGTAAAACTATACAACTTGAAAGCTGGTAGTGGTTGGAGTGACACAAGTTTCACAAAATTATGAACTTTATTAAAAGAAATTTTACCAAAAGACAATGAATTGCCTTCCTCGCTTTATGAAGCAAAAAAAACATTGTGCACATTAGGAATGGAGTATAGCAAGATTCACGCTTGTCCAAATGATTTTGTTTTATATCAAAATCAATATGAGAGTACAACTGAGTGCCCCGTATGTAAAACATCTAGATGCGGAAAAAAAAAACAACAAAGAATGTAAGAATGGGATTCCAGCAAAAGTATTGTGGTATTTGCTGCAAATACCTAGGTTTATACGTTTGTTTCGAAATCCTGAACATGCCGAAAGTCTGCAATGGCATGAGGATCGAAGGTTCAAAGATGACAAATTGTAGGAAGATGTGTTATATGGGTCATAGAAGGTTTCTACCAGAAAAGCATTATTATCGGAAGCAAAAATTAGCATTTAATGGTGAGCAAGAGTCGCGAGAAGTGCCTACACCAATGACTGGAGAAGCTATCTATGAAGAGATTCGTTTAGAAGAAAATAAATTTGGTAAGCCTGTGGAAAAGGTCGATGAAAGTTTAAAGACAAATTGGAAAAAGAAAGGTAAATGTAAAACAAACATCAAACGAAAGCGCAATAAGAAAGACCAATTAGCGGAAGATTCAAAGAATACTACATGTTGGAAGAAGAAGTCACTTTTCTTTGAATTGGAGTGTTGGATACATTTGTTAGTAAGACATAATCTTGACGTCATGCACATTGAGAAAAACATATGTGATAGTTTGATCGGAACCTTACTTAATATTCCTGGGAATACTAAGGACAATATCTCTGCTCATAAGGACCTTGTGTTAATGTCTGAATAAAAAAAAGATTTGGCACTTGAAACAGGTGAAAGAAGAACATATTTTCCTCCTTCTTGTTACAACTTGAAGAAAGACGAGAAACGTAAACTTTGTCAAACTTTGGAAAATGTTAAGGTTCTAGATGGGTATTCATCAAATATTCGTAATTTAGTATCTTTGAAAGATTGTAGACTAATCAGTCTTAAATATCATGATTGTCATGTATTGATGCAACAATTACTTCCAATTGCTATTCGGTGATCACTAGACAAACATGTTAAAAATGCTAAAATACGAATGTGTTTGTTTTTTAATGCCATATGTTGTAAGGTTGTTGATGTATCTAAGTTAGACAAGATTGAAATAGAAATTGCCAAGACCTTGTGCTTATTTGAGCAATACTTTCCTCTATCTTTTTTTGATATCATGGTTCATTTGGCGGTGCATCTTGTTAGAGAAGTAAAACTATGTGGGCCTATATGTTTTCGTTGGATGGATCCATTTGAAAGATTGATGAAAGTTTACAAAGGTTATGTTAGAAATCGAAATCGTCTAGAGGGTTGTATAGTTGAGGCTTACATAGTAGAAGAAGCAATTAAATTTTGTACTGACTATATTACTGATGTAGAAGCGATTGGTATTCCCAGAAAGACAATGAGTGAAGATGTTATTGGAAGAGGCATCAACAATGGAAGGCTCACCTTAATCAAAAAAGAAGATTGGGATGTTGCGTATCGAAATGTTCTAGAGAATACAATTGAAGTTCAAGCTTACATAGAGTAAGTATTAATATCATGTGAAATGATATCTAAGCAATGATTTATTGTCATAATAACAATATTCTTAATTTCAAAGAACACTTGGAATATCTTCATCGTGAGAATCAAAATAAATCAAGAAAGTGGATTGAAGATTACCACCATCAGACTTTTCATCAATGGTTTCATGATAGAGTAGCCTATTCTAATTACTTCATTATAAGTATACTTAGTTTTTAAAAATATCTATTTCACAATCTATAATTTATTTTACATTATCTAGATTCAATCTAAATTGAGTATGGAGTTTCACAAAGTATCTGAAAATTTAAGATGGATTTTATTAGGTCCGACTACAATGGCAATTAAGCATGATGGATTTGTCGTAAATGGTTATAGATTTAGTACAAAAGCTCGTGATGATGTTAGAGTGACACAAAATAGTGGTGTATGTATTATTGCAAAAACTCTTCAATTTGATTCAGCTCGTGATAAGAAACCATTTTATGGAGATATGAGATTTTATGGAGTCATTGAAGAAATATGGGAGCTTGATTATCGTGATTTTAGGATGGCAATGTTCAAATGCAATTGGGTAGAAGACAAGTATGTTATATCAGATGAGTTAGGATGTACTTTAGTGGATCTCAATAAAATAGGCCATAAGGAAGAATCATTTATATTAGCAAGTCAAGCAAAACAAGTATTCTATATTCAAGATCCATCAAATTCAAGATGGTCAATTGTACTTGGATCACAACCAAAATTCATAGGTGATGATGATGATGATTATGAGATTGGCGAACTTCAAACTTTTGAGAAAGAAATTGGAGATATCAATGAATTTGAGGGAATCGAATCAATAGTTGGACCATATGTTCGAAGAGATTGTGATGGAATTTGGATTGTAAGTTTGTATTTAAAATATATTTTCTTTTATCATTAGCACACTTGGTGCCTAATTGAGACTAAAAGCCTCAATAACAAGAGACCCTAGGTTCGAACCTGGGTCTCACCCCAATTCCCAACCCCCATAACCACTAGACCAAACCTAGTGGTTTTGTATTTAAAATATTCTTATCATTTGTTTATTTTATGTACTAATCTTTATACTTGTTTCTTCTTAATAGGATCATGGACCATCATGAAGAGCATCTCGAAGAGGAACTTGAAGATAATGCAGACAAAGGTATCGATGTAGAAGAGGCTGGTAATGAAGATCCTACAACAAAGAAGAAGAAAAGTAGGCAGACTAAGGGGATAGTGCGATTGGAAAAAAATAATTGCTGACAAAATCAAAGGGATTAAGATAAATTTAAGGTTTAACAAGAGAGGGCAGTCAATTGGAACTCCAAAGAGAGGGTTACAATGCTATTTGGGGATGCAAACAAAGTCAATGGTGTCAATTACATATGATAATTAGCATGATGTTCCTACGGCAACTTTAGAGAATGTTTGGAAAGATGTAAATGTAAGGTTCATAGATTTAAGGTAATCTTTTAAAATTGTATATTATTATTTACACTAACTTGTATTATTAAACTTTGTAGCTAGCTTTTCATCTTAACGAGGGAATGAGAAAGGAAGTGATGAGTTCAGTAGGCATCAAGTGGAGGACATTCAAAACATCAAGTGTCCTCGTCAACCATTACAATCAGTACAATGTGGATTCTATGTTATGAGGATGATGAAAGACTTCATGACAAATGAGTTTTCAATGCGATGGCTAACTAGTAACGTAAGTGAAAATATTAATTATTAAAGTTATAGCTTTACCTTAAGATTAAGTATATTAAGTCAACTCATGCAATGAATTTTGTTTTAGTGTGGTGGGAAGAACTATTACACAAAGGATGAGATCAATGAAGTATGTGAAGAATGGACACAATGCGTCATGGATTTGATGAGTACTACATAGGTCCACTCACTTTTGTTAACTTAGACTTTTAATGAGATATACTCACAATGTTAACTTAGACTTTCTGAAAGATATACACACTTTTGTTGTCTAACTATAGTTTACAATGCTTATATGAGTCATTTTGTAATTAACTTAAGACTCGTTATTTTGGATACTCAGTTCAAATTCTTGTGTTTTATATTATTGTGATATATGCTCTATTTTGTTCAGTTTGTCTATATAAAATGCATGATTTGTTTTGGGCATAATACACTTTTTAAGAAAACAAAAACACCATAAGTCGGTTCTACTAAAACTGACAATAGATGTCTACACCATAAGTCGGTTGTGAACCGACTTATCATGTGTTACACCAGAGGTCGGTGTGCCACACCGACCTACCATGATTTACACCAGAGGTCGGTGTGCAACCGACCTACCATGTCTTACACTAGAGGTCGGTTTGTAATCGACCTACCATGTCTTACACTAGAGGTCGGTTTGCAACCGACCTACCATGTCTTACACCAGAGGTTGGTTTGGCGCCAACTGGCCTACCATGTTTTTACATCATAAGTCACTGCAGGGGAAGTCAGTTTCCAATCGACTTATGAACATTCAGAAGTCGGTTTTTAACCGGCTTATCAAGTAATTTTTGTAGTAATGACTTAATATCATCATAATTGGAATCAAAAGGTTTTCCTTTAAATATAATGGATAGTAATTAAGAGGTTATTCTTATAATCTTGGATGGGTCAAACTCAAATAATAAACTCTTATGCTATAAAATTGGCATAGGTGAAATTGTGTTTGGCCTTAATTTTAATGTATTAAATTTGAAATTTTTGTCTAACATGGTTTTTGGCACACCCGATGGGACCCATTCTCCTTTTCATCTCCAAATATGATGAGTTTACAAAATCAAAATTTTAGTGCTAACCTTTTTGTTTATATTACAGGAGGAAAATGGCACCACAAGTTATTGTTTACTTCCATCAGTTACCAACAGTCGGCACTAACAGTGGACAAAAGCCTAAGAGGAATAAGATTTTGGCCTCATTTTCTATTAGCAGGGTGCGTATCACTTATAGTGTTCCCAAACCAATGTTGAACTTGAAAACCACCATCAAAGCTCAGGAAGCCTTTAAACGCAAGGTTACTAGAGGTACCACCAAAACTCAAGAAGCCTTGAAAGGCAAGGCAGCTAAGGGTTTTAAAAAGAGGCAAAATCGCTCCATCAAAAGAAACAATGCCAAACTTGCGAAAGCTTCTGCACCATTGCTTTCTAAGGAAGTCAAAACTACCAAAGAAATATCACTACCAATCAGGGGTTACTCAGTTAACAATCAAAGGGAAGTGAACCAACAATCTGTTCAGATTATGATCAGTTCTATCCCTATCAACTTTCCCACAGTGGCATCAGTGATGGTCACTTTGGACGTTGATGAAGAAATTGCACCAACTCCCCAAACTTTGAGGATCACCAAGGCAACAACATCTTCATCTACACCAAGTACTCCCAAAACGTCAAAGTTAGTAAAAGGTGACTCTATTATGCCTAAAGTTGGAATACTTGCAAAATCTGCACAATCAGAAATTCAATAGAAAGTTCATCTAGTCATCAAAGACAGCAACAACCACTCATGGAGGAGACTAAAAAAGTGGGAAGTAGTATGTCAAGAGCCTCCATAAATGATACTTATTTCAGTGATCAAGAAGAGGTGGTTCCCAATGAGCTCATTTCTCAATTTGAAGCACTAACAATCAGTAATGATAAAAATATGCTAGTGTTAGTAACTGGGGCAATGAGTCCAGAAGAGGAGGTGCAAGATCTTCGCAAGCGATTAGCTGAAAGAGATGAAGAAGTTGCTAGACTTTCTACACAATTAGCACAACAAGATAATGTTAATGCATCAAAAAAAAAAGAGGATGAAGTTGGGAAAAATTCTTCATCCTTAATACCTCTACCAGCTAGTATGCAACCTCCGTCAGTCAGTGTGCAATCACCACCAGTCGATGTGCAACCATCATCGGATCTGAAAACTTTGATCATGGAAATTATTCGAGAGTACCAGGCTGCAACAAGCATGCCTATTCTTGGATATCACAAACCTTATTTGACCTACTATGATCAAATTCCGTTTCCAGCAAACTACATCAGACAAAAATTTGAAAAGTTTGATGGAATCGAAGGGTCTCCCCATGAAAATCTGGCATATTTCACCTTTGTGTGCAGTGAATTGGCTCAGTCAGATGCACTTTTGATCAGAAAATCTGTTCAATCACTTAAGGGAGCAACCTTTACATGGTATACCCAACTTCCACCAGGGTCCATAAATACCTGGGATGATATGCAAAAGGCCTTTTTAGCACAATTTGTTAGTTCAAGAAAGGCGATAAACATCCATGATCTGGTGGAAACCAAACAAAGGCCTAATGAAAATGCAAACAAATTCATTACAAGATGGAGAAGTCTCAATCTCCAATGTCCGGAAAGGCTATCAGAACAGGCTGCAGTTTTGATGTGTGCTAGGAACCTCAACTCTAAGGTGGCCACTTTTGTTGGCACAATAAAGCCTAAAACCTTTAATGAGCTAGTGTCAAAAGCATGTAATGTAGAGATTCAAATTGCTCGGCAAAAGGGTGGCTTAGAAAAGTCCTACCCAAAAATTGATAACAAAAGGGCACCGAAGAAAGGGGAGTCAATGGCCACCTTTGTTAATGCTGACAATAATAAGGATAGGGGAAAAACGCGAGAGCCACCAAAGAAATTAACTCTCAAAGAAAGAAAAGAAGTCATATATTCATTTGATGATGAAGATGTTGAACAAAATTTTGATGAGTTAATAAATTCCAAACCTATTAAGCTCTCCAAGCCTAAAAGACCTAACGAAGTCAACAAGACTAATGATCCAAATTATTGTCGATAGCACAGAATTGTCAGCCATCCGATGAAGGACCGTTATGTCCTAAATAACATTATTGAAGGCATGATTAAAAGAAAAGAGATTGAGATAGACTCTTCTTTTGCGAAAGCAACTACGAATGCAACTTCATTAATTGAAAATGACCAACTGTTACATAGAGATGTAATTTCAATAGCATTTGAAGTTGATAAAGAAGTTACAATAGTTCAAGCTCATTCCGAGATGCCAAAATTAGGAAATCCAAATATTCCTACTTTGTATGAACTTATGACGGAACCAAATTTGAAGTTGTGGAACGATAGTGAAGAAGAGTTAGAAAGTACATGGCAGACATGTTCTCGAAGAAAATCTACTAAAGTTCAAGGTTCATCCTTAACAAAAAATATTTCCTCTGAAAATTCTGGAGTCAAATTCTGGGGCAAAGTGAGACCAAAGAAGAGCGACAAAAAGAAAAAGGCCAAAAAACAAAGGCATGTCCATAAGGAGGATGAACACAAGCAAAGAAGAAATTTCATAACTCTAGAAGAGTTCATGCCAAAAAAGATGCGTAAAATGACTATCACTTATAATGAGGATGAAGTGTTGAGTTGTTGCATGGCTATACTTGCAGAAGAAAATCATAATTCTACCTTATTGGAAAATGAAACTGAGGTAGATGGGATTACTTTGCAAGACATGCATAGGATAATCGTTGCAAAGAAGGCAAAAGAGCTTGAAAAAGCTAAGCATGACATTCAATTCAGAAAACCTTCATCCACGATCAATAAAGAAATATGCAGTGATAGTCGCCAAAGCAAAGGTAACGGTGAACACGAGATGACGCGAGCAAAATACAACATATTGGCTCATTTAAAATGCATCCATGCTCTTTTGAGTGTCTACTATGCTTTACAAATGTCTCCTGAGCATAGAAATGCTCTTGTCGTTGCACTAATGAGTCCTAAATTTTATACGGAGCAGATAGAGCCAATTAAACCTACGTCACTTGAGGGAAATGCTTATTGTATGGCATGCATTACTTTTGATGATGAATATCGTCAATTGGGAGCTGCTTTACATAATCGACCTCTCTATGTGACAGGTATGATTGCCAATATTCGCATAAGTTGCTTCATGTTGGATTGTGGGCCAGCTGTTAATGTACTTCCTGTAAAAACTTTGAAAGATGTTGGTTTGCAACCACGTCAATTATCTCCATCATCATTAACAATCCAAGGATTCAACCAAGTTGGAGAAAAAGTAAGGGGAAGTATCACATTAAAGGTGGAAATAGGCAAATTAAAGTCTGAGGTCGTATTTCATGTTATTGACTCTAACACATCCTATAACGTGTTGTTAGGGCGACCCTGGATTCATGAATATGGAGTCATTCTTTCAACACTTCACCAATTATTCAAGTTTTCCAAAGGAGGAAAAATTTAAATAGTTAATGCAGACCCAAATCCCTTTTATGGGGAACAAGTGAATTATGCTGATGCAAAATTTTACAAGCCAGCTAATGTTACTATATTAAAAGGGAAACCTGAGGAAGCAAAATGTTGTCCCAAACTATTGGAGGGCTCAACCTCACAAAAATCCTTACAAATTAAACAATTATCCCCTACGAAAACTTCTCAAAAGGAAGAGGATAATTTAAAGGTGTCTTGGAAAAAAAGAATCTTGAAATATACTCCTAAAAGTCAACGGGAATGGGGGCAAAAAGCATTAACACCTATTCAAGATACAGTGACAACCCAAATGACAAGTTTCACCTTACCATTACAAAAGATTGATCAATCACTCCCCAATGGAAAAATGCAAATATCAATAACTTTTGGTAAAATTGGCAAAAAAAAAAAAAAACAAAAGGCCTGTTACTCTTAGCAAAAGATCCTCGACTGCTGTAACTCCAAAAGCCTTCAAGATGGAAAAGAAAAAAAAAGCCATGTTAAGAAACAAAAACAAATCACAATTCATCAAAATAGTGATTGTTTAAAGGCCTCATTTGAGCCTGATGAGTTAACAAAAGAGGAACAAAGGATGTTTCTTGGTGATGAAATAAGTACATCGACCCCACGGGTGTCGGTATTCGAAAGACTCGGCGTAGGCACATAACCTCCACGAGTGTCAGCATTTCAGAGGCTTGAATTTCCATCTATTTCTCAACCAAAGGCATTCAGAAAGAGTAAGAAATGGAAGTTAAAACAACAAAAACATTTGAAAAATACTTCTCACCAAAATGAGGGGTACGAAGCACAAGAGGATCAAGAAGATGTGGTGCAAATTAACTATCTTTGTTTTGAAGAAAGTTTAGTCGTAGATGAAGAAAACTCAAGCTCAAATTCTTCAGAAGATTTTGTGGATATCATTCAACCGACACCTCAAGAACTAGAAGATGGGGGGGCAAGCAATAGTTGATGATTTAACAGAACTCAATCTTGGTACCGAAGATGATCCAAAGCATGTATTTGTTAGCTCGTTATTAAGTGAAGAGGAATTGCAAAAGTACAAACAATTCCTTTATGAATATAAAGATGTGTTTGCCTGGGGGTATCAAGATATGCCAGGCTTGGATCCAAATGTTGCAATACATAGGTTGGCAGTATCAAAAGAAGTTCCACCTGTGAAACAATCGCAAAGAATAATTCGACCATAGTTAATCCCAAAAATTGAAGCAGAATTCGACAAATTGATAAGAGTTGGCTTCATTCGAGAAGTTAAATACCCAACTTGGCTTGCAAACATTGTCCCCGTGTTAAATAAAAATGGGCAAATTCGTATATGCATGGATCATCGAGATCTAAACTGTGCCTCCCCAAAAGATAAATTCCCACTTCCCATTACTAAATTGCTAGTAGATGCCACTACTGGATTTAATGCATTATCATTCATGGATGGGTTTTCTGGGTATAATCAAATTAAAATGGCACCTGAAGATGAGGAACTCACTACTTTTTGAACACCAAAAGGCATTTATTGTTACACAGTTATGCCATTTGGGCTTAAAAACGTAGGGGCAACCTACCAAAGGGCAATGACCACTGTCTTTGAAGACATGCTTCACAATACTATCGAATGTTATGTCGATGATTTGGTGGTGAAAACTAAAGAAATGAGAAATCATCTTGATGACTTAAGGTGAGTCTTTGATAGACTTAGAAAACATCAACTCAAGATGAATTCTTTAAAATGTGCATTTAGGGTAAGATTAGGAAAGTTCCTCGGATTTGTTGTTAGACATCGAGGAATAATTGAAATTGACCCCACAAAAATAAAAGAGATTTTGGAAATGCCTCCCCCACGCAACTTGCATCAATTACGGGGATTGCAAGGAAGACTGGCTTACATCTGAAGGTTCATCTCAAACCTATATGGTAGATGCTAGCCTTTCACGAGACTAATGCAAAAAAAATGAACCATTCATATGGGATGAGGCATGCCAAAATGCTTTTGAAAGTATCAAGCGATACTTGTTACACCCACCAATGTTGAGAGCTCCAATTTTAGGAAAGTCATTGATATTGTATATCACAGCATTAGATCACTCTTTAGGAGCATTGCTGGCACAAAATAACAAGGATGGAAAAGAAGTCTACCTTTACTACTTAAGTAGAACTTTGGTAGAGGCAGAACATAACTATCCTCCAATTGAAAAGGTGTGCTTGGCTTTAATTTTTGTCGTTACAAAATTACGACATTACTTACTCTCACACACTGTGACATTAGTGTCAAAAGCTGACCCTTTGAGGTACATTCTATTGAAACCTCTATTGTCTGGACGATTGGCAAAATGGTCCATGATTTTTTCACAGTTTGAAATCAACTTTGTCCCGCAAAAATCAATAAAAGGATAAGCATTAGCTGATTTTCTGGTGGCGCACCCAATTCCAGACAATATGGAGTTGCATGAAGACCTTCTAGACGAGGAGGTTTTCACAATTGAAACCTCATATTGGCAACTTTACTTTGATGGGGCAGCAAAGAAGTGTGGGGCAGGCGCTGCCATTGTCTTTGTGACACCTTCCGGAGGACTGATACCTTACTATTTTCACATTCTGGCTATATGTACCAATAATGTAGCAGAATATGAAGCGTTAATAATTGGTCTCGAAATTGCACATGAAATGCAAATATAATCACTAGAGGTATATGGCGATTCTCTTTTGATTATCAAACAAATTAATGGTGAATTTACAGTCAAGCATGAGGCTTTAATTCCTTATCGCGAGGAGGCTTAGCATTTGATTGCTAAATTTCAAACTATCACGTTAAATCATGTCCCTAGGTCAAAAAATGGCGAAGCTGATGCTTTAGCTAAATTAGCTGCATCACTAACGCTTCGTGGTGAAAGGGATATTCAAATTACAATAGGAGAACGCCATTTGTTACCCCAAATTATGGAGAGGAAAGAAGAAATAAGTACCATAAATTTGGTAACTTTTCTTGAAAATACAAACGAAAATGACTGGCGCCAACAAATTATTAATTATATCCAAAAAGGAGTTTTGCCAGAAGACTTGAAAAGAAGAGTGGATGTAAAAAGAAGAGCTCTTTGGTTTGTTTTCCTCAATGACACATTGTATAAGCGTTCTTTTGATGGGATGTTGCTAAGATGTCTTTCAAAAGAAGAGGCGTCATATGCGCTTCAAGAAACTCATGCTGGCACATGTGGTGCGCACCAAGCTGACTCCAAATTGTTAGCTCAATTGAAACAGTTGGGTTACTATTGGCCTACTATGGTTCAAGATGCGATTAATTTCGTCGAATGTTGCAAGTTGTGTCAACTACATGGAGATTTTACCCATCAACCCCCTCAACCACTTCATCCTTCTATATTATCATGGCCTTTTGAAACATGGGGAATGGATGTCATTGGGCCTTTCACGCCACCATCTTCCAAAATCCATCAATACATCCTGGTCGTTACAGATTATTTCTCCAAGTGGGCTGAAGCTGTACCCTTAAAAGAAGTACGTGTAGAAGATGTCGCCAACTTCATAAGAACTCACATAATTTATCGTTATGGGGTTCCATCAAAAATTATATCAGACAATGCTCTTTACTTCAAATGTAAGACAATTGTCAAACTAATGGAGAAGTACAAATTCAAGCATAGTTTTTCAGCCGGTTATAATCCTTCTTCAAATGGCCAAGAAGAAGCATTTAATAAAGTGTTATGCAAAATCTTGAAGAAGATGGTGACCAAGAACAAAAGGGACTGGCATGAACGCCTCCCAGAAGCTTTATGGGCTTACAGGACCACTGTAAGAACTGCCACTGATTGTACACCTTATAGCTTGGTGTTTGGGTCTAAAGTAGTGTTACCCTTGGAGGTTCAAATACCTTCATTAAGAATTGCTACTCAATTAATGACCCCAGATGAGAATGTGCAAGTTCGTTTAGCTGAGCTCGAGGCATTAGATGAAAAACGACTTGATGTCCAATAAAAGCTCGAAATATACCAGGCACAAGTAGCTGGGGCATTCAACAAGAAAGTCAAATTCAGATGTTTTTTAGTTCGCGATTTGGTACTGACTATGAAAAGACCGGTTGTTATAACTAGAAGGATGAAAGGCAAATTTGAAGCTAAATGGGAAGGGCCATATGTTGTTACTAAGGTCTTCTTAAGAGGGGCATATGAACCTTTTGATTCAGAAGGCCAACGCATCTACCCATGTGTAAATGGAAAGCTCATCAAGAAGTTCTACACTCAAACAAAAAGGTTTTCACCTAATGTGTAGACCGCACACTTAAAAAACAAAAAAGGGTGTGCAATGAACTACGAAAGGCTTGATCCAAGTTTGGGTACGTAGGCAATCTAGTTTATAACTAGGCCTAGCCACAAAAATAAAACAACTCATATTCCCTTTCAAAAAAGAAAAGAACTACGAAAGGTTTGATCCCACTTTGGGCACATAGGAAATCTAGTTTATAAATAGGCCCAGCCACAAAAATAAAACAACTCATATTCCCCTTAAAAAAAAAAGAACTACGGAAGGCTTGATCCCACTTTGGGTACGTAGGTAATCTAAAAAAATATACATAGATGCAGCCACAAAATCAAAATAACAAAAGCATCTCTTTCCAAATGAAAATATTAATGTTCATATTCAGTTAACAAAGCTACTATCGGTCTCTAATACTGATAAAAAAAAACAATAAAAATAAAACAAAACAAGATTCTAAATGAAAAATGATGATGACTAAGGTCTTTAATCTGACTTGAGGAATAAAGTCATGGCTTTGTGGACTTTATGGAACTCTTCTTGTTGAATCTTGATTGTGTCGTTCGCTCTTTCAATTTCATAGAATCGTTCCATGTCAACATCGTGTTTGGATCGCTTAATGTCTTCGTCAATTTGCTGATGATCCTTCAAGGAGGTTTTAAGACTAGAAAGGTCTTTTTCAATGGATGCCTTTTCAGTCTCGTAATCAGTCCTTCTTCGTTGTAACTCTAATTCAACGGTGTTAATATCTGCTACTTTGGCCTTAAGATCCTCCAAAGCTTTTTGCTTGTTTGATACAGATATAGACAAGCTGTCCATGGTATCCAAATTTTCTTCATTGCGACGAATTATATCACGGATGAGAGAGGAGTTGATATCTTTGCCATCTTCAATTACCTTGGTAGCTTCTAAAAAATTTTCATTTAAGCCAAATGAATTATGGACAGAACTAATAAACCAAGAAAACTCTGGTGGCTCAAAATCCATTAACTTACAAAGATAACTCAATACATGAAGCTCCTTAATCACTTTAGCACTATGCTTCAAAATGTCTTGTGTCGACTAAGAAGGAGATAGCAAGTGAAGTATGGTCCTCATGATACCAATTATAAAGACTTTGGTATGTTCTTCTAAGTTCGAGTTGGTGATCGCCGAAATACACATAGATGAGATGGAATTGGGTGGAGCATCATTCTCATCAGGTACTACTTCTTCAGAAAATTCAACATTGACATGATCAGTGGATTCTTTAAAATCAACAGGTGCATCAATGTCAAAATCAACATTATGAGGTCCGGTCTGAGAATTATGAGAGATCGGAAAAGTTACATCTTCGTAATGACTAGTTTCAGCATGTCTGGCATGTTTTTTCTTTCTTTTAAAATGAACCTCTGAAGTATTGTCGCTATCTGATTCTACATCAGTATAATTATTGCCGACAAAATCATCAAACTGAGGAGTACTCTTCACAAAAACTGCTTCCAGGGAAGAATAAACTTCACAGATGTCTTTTATCACATATTTCGATTCATCTTCCCTATAAGGTTGATTTGACAACATTGTATTGATATCTTTCACAGATCTACCTAAATACGGAAGACAACTTCTCACCCACCAACGACAATACCACCACGTACATTGACCCATACGAGTAATATTAGGGATGTGAAAACGAATGCCAGTATTTCTCCTTAAAATCAAAACCCAAGCTTTGGCAACATCGTCTATCTCACATGGTGCCTTCCTGCGGATGCTTAAACAAAAGTTGTCTAAAGGAACACCTTGGTCAAAACCAAATTGGCAAGCAATTTTATTTGGATAGTATGGTTCCATATACATGTCACTTCCTACTCTCACAGGTAATAAAGAAGAGCGCATTGATATCAATAGCTCAAACCTTTCGTCAGACAAGTTTGCCTCATCCAAATAGTCATGATCTTCTTCTGTCGGAAAAGAGTATGGTCGATGGATAACATAGTCTTCCTCTCTCAAAATACGCCTAGCTCCATTCAATGTTCGATGTTTAGCAGGAATGCCAGTGTACTTGCTTAAATGAGGAAAATCCGCAATGAGGCCCCAGCCACTATAAAGATCACAAAAATGCTTAGCCAACCAACCTATCACATAATACATAGGTAGAAAACTTTGACCCTCTTCTTGACAATGTACGACTGAATTGTGAAAAGCACAGTAAATATAACAAAAAACTGAAGGCGCAAGTGAAACTTTAGTTCCATGTGCCATTAATGAAGCGATACTAAAAGTTTCAGGTCTAATTTTATAACCTAGAGTAGGAAAAACAAAACGACTCAACCATAAAGATAAAAATGCTACAAGACGACACTCTTTTGATACATTCAGAGGAAGAGAACGAAGGTTGAACCCTTTGTCATTTTTCTGTTGGCCAAATTTTTTAGGGGGCTTAGAATTCAAGCTCTCTT
Source organism: Humulus lupulus (assembly GCF_963169125.1). Classification (NCBI taxonomy): domain Eukaryota; kingdom Viridiplantae; phylum Streptophyta; class Magnoliopsida; order Rosales; family Cannabaceae; genus Humulus; species Humulus lupulus. The sequence goes on along the minus strand of NC_084801.1, from coordinate 14,949,518 downwards.
TAACACCTTAAAAAATCTTCGGCCCTCAATAAAAATATTCAATCCATTGACCCCAGGATACATCTAAAGTCTTTGAACGGTCATACGCACCCTTACCCTTCAAATAGTCACATATTCGGGGGTGAGTCCTCAAAAGTTCAGAAATGGTAAGAGGGATAAACTCCTCATAAGGTATTCCTAAAATGGGCAAGCCAGCAATAACTTTCAAATCATACAAAGAAATTCTCATTTCACCGCTACTATGATGGAAAGTATTAGATAAGGGGCCCCAAAGCTCAGAGAAAGCTCGCCAAACGGAGAAAGATACATTGAATGGGTATCTTGATATATAAAATGCTCCATAAATCTCTGCTTTCTTTAAAACACTTTGATTCTGACGCTGAATGAGTTATGTCCACTCGAGGAGATATGACATGAATTAACTTGCCCTCGAAAATGAAATTTTTTACAAGCCTTTTTATCTTTCAAGACACGATGAGGGCTTGGAAAGAAATTACTACTTACTTGGTGAGCTAAATCCCCATCATCTTTATTGTCAACATCTCCCAAAAAAATTTCTTGAAAATTGGAGCCATAGCCTCGAACATGTTTAACAACATAGTCGTCAGATGAAGAATAATATCTCAAATCGCTTAAACAAACATCCTTAATCTTAAATAGAGAAACAGGATCATGGTGATCATTTGATGCTCGATGCTTAGTCAATGATAAGGAGCGGCGATAAGAGAGCCCGATCATTATTTCTTTGCCAAATTCATCAGGAGCCTTTTGGGAGCCAATACTTCCAAGGTTAGACATATTGCAGAAATCTTTCATTTTCCTTAAAAAAAAAGGAAATAAGTCAGTATGTTTTTTTTTTTTTTAAATCTCAAGCAATGCACGCACTCATAAAAGACACGTACTTGCTTGAGGGGGCAACTATTGAACAAAAACAAATAGGGAGAGAAATAAGAATATAAATCAATATACATATATAAGAAATATAATACATGTATATATCCACATAACCAAAAAAATGTGATATATATATATATTAATAAAGATAATGTGTAGAGAGGTTTTGATTCAAGTGTAGTTAAATATAAATAATAATAATAATAATAAAGGAGAGAGAGAGAGAGAGATCGGTATATGTGAGAAAAATTAGGGGAGTTATCTCCACTCACCTCTTCCCACTTCTCCATTTAGTTAAACGTGTTATGAAAATAGTTTTAACTACAAGACTCTCTATAAATAAAAAAGGAAGAGAAGAAGAGAGGGGAACGACATTTTGCATCAGGAAAGAAATAGAGAAAAAAATCAAATCACAGTATTTCTTCAAATTGCTCAAGGTTTCACAGGTAAACATCTATCCCTAAATTTCTTCTTCTTCCTGGGCTTTCTCTTGCTATATGATGGAATGCACTCATTCCTTTCTCTTCATCTACCATGGAATGCACCTGTTCCACCCCAAAAAAAAAAAACTTATTAATGGATGCACTCATCCTCAAATCTATGAAATGTACTCATTCCGCTCCAAATCTATGGAATGCACTCATTCCGCTCCAAATTTATAGAATGCACTCATTCTGCCATTAATTTATTTTTCTTTAAAATAAAGTTGAATTGTTATGCTATCAAAATTACCACAAAATATTAATTTTTATTAAAAAGCAATTAAACAAACTTGGTTGAATATCTCATACCCCACTGAAAATGCAAATAATTAAAGTATTTGTCTAAGTCGATGCTGAGATTGGCTAGTCGATGGTTGTAAAATAAATTCCCTGATCAAGTTCAAAAGAGATAAAGTCATTCTGAAAGTTTGAATGAATATTGACATATATATGTATAGTTGTACACCAAAAGAAATAAACGAAAACTGGATGGGCTCATGGTTCTTAGAAGACTAGTTTGCAAATAAATCAATTCAAAATTTATATCATATACAGATATATAAATGGCAAAAGGAAATCATCGTTTCTTGCATACACACACATATATATATATGTATACCATATATAAAAAGAAACGAATGTTATAGATGCATTTTGTTTTGTACGACTAGTAAAAAAAATAATAATAAAGAAAGCAAAGTTTGTATCTCTAGAGTCCTTTTCAAAATGAGCTATGGCCTAGTTACAGTATTCGATCATTCAGGGTGACCATATGCACATATATATGTTAATTTTGAAAATATATGTTTATAACTTACAAGATGATATGCGCATCCAGCCGTGAAACATTCAAAGCTTATCATCTTTTATTATGCGCATTTGTATCAAATTTGAAACAAAATCCAAAAGTCTCAAGTCAAACGAGTAAAGCAAAAGTAAATAAATATCGGTTGTAAACAAAACAAAACAAAATTTTGTTTTAAGTTTTGCGATTAGTCTAGTCTGTGAACCAACCCAATAAACATATATATAAATATATATGTATTTACTTAAACTAAGAAGAATATAGCATGTATATGTATATACATATACATATAAAAATAAATAAAAATGAGATGTATTATGCATATACAAAAATATATTTAAAATGGGCATACCGCGAGTATAACAAAGTTGTGTGTGTGCTCTGTCAAAAAATGACAGCTTATCATATGACTCTCACTTTATCTCTATAAAGCTATTAAATAGACCCAGAGACATAACTAATAATCAAATAATATATTAAAAAAACAAAACAAAATATCTCAAATTCGAAACCAAATTTAAATTCAAATTTTAAGATATTTATATTATTTGATAAATTAAAAAATATATAAATACATTCAGATTTTATCTAAAAATTTTAAATTCAAATTTAAAAATAAAATTTGAATTTAAAAATTTTCCCCACAAATTTTGGAATAATCAATTAAAAGATTGGTCAAATAATCTATTTATATATAAAACAAATTATTGATAAAAAAATATAATGAGATTTCAAGACATAAAATTGTCAAAAAAAAAATGAAATAATTCTAAAACAATGTAAATGGTATAAATTTTTCAAATTCCAAATGAGCTCATCAAAGCATCAGAAATGATAAAATTCATTTTAAATGGTATCTCAAAGAGGTCTTTTACCTCAACAAAAATCCCAAAAGAGGTCTTTTACCTCAAAATTCAAAAGTGCACTCAAAGTAACTTCAAAACCATATAAATTGGTATTTTTAAGAGGTCTTTCGCCTCAAAATTAAAAAACCCTCCAAAGTATCTCTAAAAAAATAAGAATACCCAAATTTCAAAGTGAGGTTGTCAACCTCAAAAAATCTAAAATATCACAAAAAACTTTGAACTACGTTTGACTTGATTCCTCTAGAGGATACGTATGCAACTTAGTCGCTAAAACTAAGTACAACCACATGAACCACAAATTCCCAAAAATTCTCAAATATCAAACACGACTCTCAAAATTCCATAAAACGTCATTCACATTGGAATTTTTCCTAACTTCCAGAACACTAAAGGATTCCATGAATGGTCATCTACCAGAATTTCATAAATTTCTAAAAATACCATGAATTCCTATGAATGGTTATTTACCAGAATTCTTCCACTCATTTTCCAAAATAACTATCTAGAACTACAAGTGACTTGATCATTCATAAAGAAGGTATGTAGGCAACTCAATCAGTCAAATTTACTGAGTGCGGTCACAATTCCTAATTCCTCAAAAAATTTCCAAAATTACACAAGTACTTAATATCATCATAATTGGAATCAAAATGTTTTCCTTTAAATAAAAAGGATAGTAATTAAGAGGTTATTCTTATAATATTGGATGGATCAAACTCAAATAATAAACTCTTATGCTATAAAATTGGCATAGGTGAAATTGTGTTTGACATTAATTTTAATTTATTAAATTTGAAATTTTTGTCTAACAGCCCTTGCAGCCGCCTCCAAGAAAAAGGTACATGTAATTTAGTTTTTATTTTTTTCATTTATTTTTTTTAATGTACTGAATTTAGTTTAACTTTTTTTTTTTGTTTCTATGGAGTCCCAGAAATAGAACCGTTGCTGCTGCCAACCCCGAGCTGCTACTGACCCCAAGTAATACCACTCTAATTTTTTTTTCTGTTATTAATTTATGTTATTAGTAGTTAAAAAACAATTGTTTTTGTAAAATAAAAAAAATTGGAATATGTATTTTTGTTTTATTTTAATAGCCTATATGTATACGTTTTTCTTAAAAAAATAGATTATATTATTATGATGTATTGTATTTTTGTATTATAAATTGTATTTTTGTTAATAAAATTTTATTAAATAAATTGTTTTGATGTTATTGAAATTTTTTTTTGATATATGTTATTAATCTTGGTTTATGTTGTGCATGCTCTGGGAATATTCAGCATATTTTTGTGTGTAGCTTACAAGTTTTATAAAAATTTGGGATAGTTTCAAATATAGTCGTTATGCTGCTCAAATTTTGTTAGACTTAGGAAAATTAACATTAATTATAAAAATTAATAATTAAATTTTAAGTAAACTTTAATGTTTATTTTAAGTAATGTTGAAAAAATAATTAATTTAGAAAATTAATTAAATTAAATATAATTAAGTAGAATACAAATATAATAAGATTGTTATTAAACAACTCAATAAAAATTGAGGAAGAAGCAAAAAAAAATAAGGAAATTAAATTAAAGAATAATTAAATAAGTTTAACATTAATTATACAAAATAATAATTAATTTTATGTATACTTTAATGTTTATTTTATGTAATGTTGAAAAAATAATTAATTTAAGAAATTAATTCAATAAAATATAATTAAGTAAAATACAAATATAATGAAATTGTTATTAAATAATTCAATAAAATTTGAGGAATAAACAAAAAAAATAATAAAATGAAATTAATGATAATTAGTGATAATTTCTTCTCTTAATAATTTTGGTTGAAGATGGTGAGCAACAAAACCTGGATGAGTGCTAGGAATCACTGGTCTTTGGAGTATAGAAATGGTGTTAAGGAGTTCATCAAAGCTGCTCAAAATGTTGTGAACGATTGGGGTTTGACTCGTTATCCGTGCAAGAAATGCTGGAATGTTAAGTTCCAATCTCTAAATGCAATTTCGATGCACTTATTCAACACTGGCATCATACGGTCCTACAAATTGTGACATTACCATGGAGAGTCCCTGCCGCCACCACCACATATGGTACGAGATGAGGATAGAGATGAGATGGCAGATATCCTTGAGGATGTTTATGCTGAAGATGACACTCCCACTGGAAACTATCACGATCCTCCCCAAGTTGATGTTCTCCATCTTGACAAGTACGACAATTTGTTCAAGGAGATGTCAAGTAAATTGTACCCGGGTTGCAGAAAGTATTCTGCATTGAACTTCTTTGTGAGGCTGATGCATCTGAATGTTATTAACAAGTGGATAAACCATTGCTTCGATGGTTTGTTTGAATTTTTAGTCGATGCGATGCCTGATTGAACGATCTTATCGCAGCATAGGGGCCGATATATTGCCTAACGGAAGATACGGAAAACACGTCGACTTTGCATGAACGATCGAACAAGCCTCGGGAATACTGTGGGAGGCGATATATCGCCTAGGGTGGGTGATATTTCAGCTCATGGGTATAGTTTTGGAAGTTTGACTTTTTAAATTTTTAAAATACCCTTAACCACGTAGACCTTCCTTTGAACAATTTTGACCGAGTTCTGGGCGTCAGTTGAACGAAAATTCAAATCTTTTTCATTTTATAATCATTTATTTATTCAAATTAAAAGGGGTTAGTTTCACTCCTTGAACTCTATAAATAAGACCTAGTGCTCAGCCATTTTCATCATTCTTCAAGCATTTGATCAGAGCCTCCAAGGTGTTGAGAAATAGTGTGATTTCAGTATTGGGGTTTAGACCAATTCATAAGGTTATTCAAGGTATTCCTATTCCTTAAGTTCAATTCTATATAATTCTTTAGTTTTCTTTAATTTCTTTTATGCAGATCCTAACTCTTGTTATTGATTCTTGATTAGGTATTTAAGTTCTTGAAACTTAAGGTCTTTATTGGTACGTTTCTTCTTGATGGTTTAGTTCCCATATTCATCTTTATTCTTAAAGATTCTCACCCTTTTCTACTGTGGTTTATAGGAGTTTCTAAATCTTCTTGTTTCCAAATATCCCGACGTTTAGTAAGGAAAATAGGATAGATTTTATATGCTTATATGTTATGATATGTTATCTTATAATATGTTTATGTTATGATATATACGAATATGTCTTGTAGTCCTTGGGGCTTATAGTTGCTTAGCTAGCAAACCTCAATGCTTTCATGTCGCTTGAGGCTTATAGTTGCTTAGCTAGCAAACCCCAATGCTTTTATGTTGCTTGGGGCTTATAGTTGCTTAGATAGCAAACCCCAAGATTACCATGATAATGGGCTAGAGTTGTGATATATGTTTTATAGTATGTAGTTATGATATAGTCTTATACTTTTGATTTATGATGTATGTTGTTAGTAGATTTTCCTTGTTGGGCATTAGGCTAAATCCTTTATTTTTAGTGTGATGTAGGAAAGTGATTATGAAGGCGGAAGGATTCTTGGTCGTTTGGCTTGTTTGTTAAGGATGAATGGACTGAGTGGACTACGTGTCGATCGAGGATGACGTTTATTTAGTCTTTTGAATTATGTTTCTTTTGTAATTCCACATTTACTTTTTGAACAATTGATTTAAAGTTATGTTTTATGTTTTACAAACAATGGGTACCCATGCCATATTACATTTTAATTTTATGTTATTGATACAATATTTATTTTAGAGTTTTAATAAAGTTATGATTAGTTCTTATGTTTTCTCGAAAATTAGTAGCTAAGTCTAGTAGTTTTTAATGGTCCAAGGTCTTAGAAATAGTTGGATCATTATAGGGAAGAAATTGGCTCATAAGGTAATCCGGTACTTTCCATTAACATCGAGATTGAAGAAACTGTATATTTCATGGTATAATGAAGAGGATATGATGTGGCACTACTCTAAAAGGCCAAAGGAAGATAGTGTGATGAGACACCCCGCTGACAGTAAGGCGTGGAAGCACCTAGATGAGTTGTACCCATCTTTCGCAGCCAAACCCAGAAATGTTAGACTTGGGTTGTCTATGGATGTTTTCAATCCTTTTGGGAACATGAGCAACTCTTACAACATGTGGCCTATGATACTTGTCCCTTACAACTTGCCCCCGTGGAAATGCATGAAACCATAGTCATTAATGTTGTCTTTTCTGATTCACTTGGAAAAGATATTCTATATAAGACCTTTGCTTGACGAGTTGAAAGAGTTGTGGGTGAAATGGTGTCAAAACATGAGATGCATACAATAGTACATTATTCAATATGCGTGCAGCAATCTTGTGGACTATTACCGACTACCCAGCTTATGCTATGATTACCAGGTGGAGCACAAAAGTGTAACGTCCTCCTAATCTAGGATCATTACATTGTGCACCCTAAATAGTGTTAGACTTGCTAATCAAGTCATTTGGTTATAAACGTGTAACTAAGGTTAATGTCAAGGGTTAGGGTTAAAAAATTTGGTCAAAGGAAACGCTGACTTTTCATTTGAAAGTTTCATATGTACATGGGATCCCAAAATATTACAAACAAATGTTTAAAAGGGGATACAACCATATTTCCTCTGAGATATCCTCGGTCGTGGTGGAGGAGCAGCCGCATATGTACACGCCGCCACCAAAGCTCTTCAACTCATTGCTAGTCTAGCTTTCCTTTTCCCTTACCTTCAACTCATGGTTATTCTGGGGCCCGTTGCCTTGAATAGCTGACCATAGAGTCAACCCTAGGCGCTATGCCCTAGCTATGTGACCATAGAGTCACTTGGGGCCCTTGCCTGAGCTCTGAGTAACTAGCCATAGAGCTAGCCAAGTGCTTTATTTTCCAACAACCATGGGGTCGGCCAACGTAATAGTACGTCCCTGATTGGGTGTAAGCCTCTCGACCAGCGTGTAGCGCTCTATTGCTACCCTAGACTAGTAAGTCAAGGCTTTAATCGGATATTCAGATAACTAGACAATTGTAACGACCCAACTATCTATGAAACTTAGGTCATTAAACCCACTAGACATAAGCACAACTTTGAAAAGAACATACATTACAAAATTCATAACTTTATTGAAAACTTTAAAGAAACAATATTTGTAATACATAAATGAGCACATTGTTTTAAAATAAAACATAACTTTAAATAAAATTGTTTACAAAGCTACATGCGGAAAAATACATAAAAACATACTTTTTAAGAGACTAAAAAAACGTTGTCCTCGAATCGACACGCAGCCCATCCACTCCATTCACCTCCATACACACACCAAGCTTCCAAGAATCCTTCCGCCTCTGCATCTATTTTCCTGCATCATACTAAAAAATAAGGAGTGAGCCTAATGCCCATCAAGGAAAAACTACTAACAACATAAACATACACATAAAATCATATCATAACATATGCTATAAACATATCATAACATATACTAAAAACATATCATAACATATACTATAAACATATCATAACATATACTAAAAACATATCATAACATATACTATATAAGACTATAATAAAATTGTTTACAAAGCTACATGCGGAAAAATACATAAAAACATACTAAAAAAAACGTTGTCCTCAAATCGACACGCAGCCCATCCACTCCATTCACCTCCATACACACACCAAGCTTCCAAGAATCCTTCCGCCTCTGCATCTATTTTCCTGCATCATACTAAAAGAAAAGGAGTGAGCCTAATGCCCATCAAGGAAAACCTACTAACAACATAAACATACACATAAAATCATATCATAACATATGCTATAAACATATCATAACATATACTAAAAACATATCAAAACATATACTAAAAACATATCATAACATATACTAAAAACATATCATAACATATACTATATAAGACTATACTAATAATGGCCATTATGGCATGTGATAAACCATCTACGTCCCCTGTCTAATATTTGAGGTAGGTTAGATCACATGTAGTGTATGATAACCCATCTACGTCCCCTGTCTAATATTTGAGGTAGGGTAAATCATAACATAACATATAAAAACATAAACTTATCATAACATATTAAACATGACATAACATATCATACAAACATACAAGATCTAGCCTGTTTTCCTTACCAAAATACCGGGATGATGAGAACAAGGTCAGGATTTTGGAACACTCCTAAAAACAATTAATAGAGAGGTGAGTTTTCTAAAAGAAAGAGAAGAAGAGGAATGAACTAAACCATCGAGAAGATTTTACCAACAAGAAATCGCAAGTTTGAAGAACTTAGATGCCTAATCAAGAATAGAGAAGATTGGGTTAGGAATTGAGTAGAGAAAAACTATAAGAACTAATGAAACAATACAGAAAAGGAACTAAGAATAGGAATACCTTTGAAAGTGCTTTGACCGAACTACACTTCGAAACCGAAATACACACTATGAACCTTACTTCCCAAGTGTCTAATAAGCTTAGAATGATAAAGCTTACCCCAACCCAAGTGTTTATCACTCTATAGTCTCACTAGCACCTGGAAGGCTCTAATTAATGCTTGAAGAATGAATGAAAAGGCTTGGTGCTAGGTCCTATTTATAGAGTTCTAGGAATAAAAATCTTCTTTTTGGCTTTGAATAAAAATAATGAATTTAATTGAAAATATTTGAATATTCTTCAGCGAAAGGCTTAGGACTTGGTCAAATTATTCAGAGAGAGGTTTAAGGAGTCAAAGCTTGATTTTTAAAAACAAAAATAATCAAAACAAATAGAATCCTAACTTCTAACTCCCTAAATCTCGTAACTCTAAACTTACCTACAGTAAAATCAACATATCTGGAGTTTTAGAACTCCGATTTAGACTATCTTTATACTGTTAGAAAGCTAATTAAATTATCTACAACGTTCTAGAAATACTATTTTTCGAAATTCATAACATAACTGGGTCAAAAATAGGTCGGAAGTTACAGTACCCTAAAGTTACGAAAAATCTATTTAATTATCTAAATAACAACCTAATCCACAAATAAATAAAATTGTGATAAATGTCATGCTCCTAACAGATTCTGGTGAAGACTAAGTCTTATATTTCCCTTATTTTATCATTAAAATAATAATTCATTAATAATCATGCATATGCCAAGTGTCATAATCATATTGGCTCTATCTAAACCTTAGGAATAACTATGCTCATGAAAAAGTGTCATATTCTTATTGGCTCTATCTAAACCTTAAGTTATAATAATCATCATATTAATAACCAGAAATATTAATGAAACCTTATGTTATAATTAATATTCTTAAACTATAAGTTAAACTTATAAAATCCATAACTATTGTTAGGAGTTTCCAACTAAATCCCGGCTTGAACCAAAATCTACAGTAATAAACATACTATAACTACTACTAGCTATTACTATTACTACTACTATCTAACTAGCTAAGTAAAGTTCTTGGACTCTACAACAATTAGATACGGAAATAGATAAGCATACTTCAGACAATACAAGCATGCATACACATAAATCATGGTATCTTAACCAATCAAACACAAACACAGTAATAACCATGTTCTTTAACAGAGCCGAGCCCTACCTATGGAAACAAGACAAGCAATCATTAAACAATTATCAAGATATAGAGCATTCAAGCATAACCTACTTCACGTTCATTTTCATGGGCCGAGCCCTATTCATAGGTATAATCATCAATTGGGCCAAGCCCTAATGACATACATCACATATTGGGTGCAATTTTCAAACCTTAGGTCCGAGTGCAAAGTGCAATAAGAACGACCCTTGAGGATGATCCTAGTTCTCGAGCCCTTAGCAATAACCTAGTCACAACCAATAGAGAATATCATCAAAAAGAGCAAATAAAGGCTTCTGATTCGAGCCCTAGCCTCTGGGACGTGGAATTCTACTAAATTTGTAGTGTCTCAGAATTTTACTTAGCTAGATAGTAGTAGTAGTAGTAGCTAGTAGTAGTTTTTAGTGTGTTAGTTTTCGTGGATATTGGTTCAAGCCAGGGTTTAGTTGGAAACTCGTAGCAACAGTTATGGATTTTATAAGTTTATCCTATAGTTTAGAAATTATAATTTTAAAATAAGTTTTAATTAATATAGCTGGTCCTAGAAATATTATTTATTATAACCTAAGTTCTAGATAGAATTAATAAGAACATGACACTTGTTACATGATTGTTTATTTGAGGATTTAAGGATTTTAGATGAATTAATTAATAATGGATGAATCTAGAAGTTCTAGAACCTTCCAGCAACTGTTAGGATCACGTTTTACTCAGTCAAAGTTGTTTACACAAATTCAAAATATGTTGAAAAAGTGCAAAAACGTGTTTAAAATATCAGCGTATGTCGATATATCGCAGCTATAGGGGTCGATATGTCGCCTACAGGAGATACGGAAAACAAGTCGACTTTGCACGAACGAAACCATGAAGGCTTGGGGCATAGGCATAGGCGATATATCGCCTAGGGTAGGGCTATATATCGGCCCTTGGGTCAGTTTTTGAAAGTCCGTGGAATCCGAGCTAAAAACAACCCTCAACCACTTGGACTTGCTCTTAAACGTTTTTGACCGAGTTCTGGGCATTTGTTGAAACGAAAATTCAAATATTTTCAATTATTATTCATTTATTTATTCATTTTAAAAGGGGTTAGTTTCATTCCTTGATAATAGGACCTAGTACTCAGCCATTTCACTCATCATTCAAGCATTCTTCAGAGCATCCAAGATGCTAAGATTACTCTAGAGAGAAAACACTTGGGTTTTGGGTTAAAATCTTTTCCAATCTAAGCTTTTCTAAACACCTGGAAAGTAAGATAGAGTGATATTTCTATATCGAGGTGCAGATCAAAGTTCTAGTTCATCCAAGGTATTCTTATCCTCAGGTTTAATCCATCATAGTTCTTTTATTTTCTTCCATTTTTCTTTCAGATCTTAACTCCTTATTTTGGCTTTTGGTTAGGTGTTTAAGTTCCTTGAAACTTAAGGTTTTTCGGTAAGTTTCTATCATTGATGGTTTAGTTCTTTTTTTCATTTCTATATCTTTAGAAACTCATGGTTTTTACTGTTGGTTTTAGGGGTGTTCCAATCCCGTCCTTGTCTCCATATCCCGGTTTTTGGTAAGGAAAAAATGTTAGATTATATGTGTTATGATATGTTAATCTAACATGTTATGTTATGATGATATGTTATATATGTATATTTATATATGTTTTATGTTATAGTCGCTTGGGGCTTATAGTTGCTTAGATAGCAAACCCCAAGATTTTTATTATTATCGTGGTTTAGAGTTATGATTTACCCTACCTCGATTAGTAGATTAAGGACCTAGATGGGTTATTATATACTACCTTGTGATCTAACCTACCTCGATTAGTATACTCAGGACCTAGATGATTTTATCACATGCCACGATAATGAGTTAATTGCCATTAATATTGTAGTCCTATATGATATACGTTTTTACGTCATATGTTTTATAGTATATGTTTTATGATATAGTTTTATGATTTATGATATATGTTTTTAGTAGATTTTCCTTGCTAGGCATTAGGCTCATTTCTTTTATTTTAGATGGTGCAGGAAAATGAACATGGAAAGCGGGACAGATTCGTGGCAGCTTGGCATGTGTATTGGGGATGGATTGATTGAATGGACTACTGGAAGATCGAGGATGAAGTTATTTCAAGTCTTCTAATTTATGTTTTATGTATTTCAACACTTAGTATTTAAACGATTGATTAAAGTTTATATTTTTATGTTTTATGTACTAAACAATGGGTACCCTTACCTTATTTTGTATTTCGTACTGTATTTTGGATTTTTTATATAAAGTTATAATATTTTATGTATGTATGTATGTATTCCAAAATGGTAGTTATGTTTAGTAGTTTTTAATGGTCTGAGGTCTAGAATTAGTCGAGGCATTACAAAACTGGGTAGTAGGATCGATCCCGAGCCTTTAGGTCTGAGTTCCCGCACTTAAAAACCCTTCAAGCTTCGCGACTCAAAACAAAGGAGTTGTGGCCCGCCCCAAGTCAGAGAGCCCAAGCTCTCCTTTAATTCAACATGCGCCGCAACACTCCTTAGCAAGTGTCGCGGCTCAGATTACCCGAAGGCACTTGCTTCTCCCAACATTCAAGAGAGTCGCGGCGCCCCAAGAACAGGGTCGCGGCTTGACATGAAAACCCTGTTTTTTCTCTGTTTTCCTCAAGCAAAATCCCCTCAAAATCCTATCCCAACATAGCTAAAACTCAAGAATAAAGTCCCCAATCAATTCAGTAGCCTAAAACCATCAAAACCCAAGAAAATCTTGGCCAAAACCCCATCAAATTCCCACCTCAGAACTGAGTTTCTAAAACTCCAAGAACTTAACTAAAAACCAGAATACACAGAGATTTAGGGCTAGAAATCATTACCACTGTTGCCCCAATCGATGGTAAGTGTAACGACCCAAAATTACTAATAAGGCTTAAGGGCCTTGATTAGTGTGTCGAGAGGGCATAATTGGTATTTATGTGAATTAATGATAAAATGCATGATTATGTGGCATGCATGATTACATAATTATATGGATATGATTAAATGCATGTTTATGAGTATTAGATATGCAAGTGGGCCCTGTTTAGCTTGTATGGGCATATCTGTAATTTTTGTTCGTTGAGGGCATAAATGTAAATATATGTGATAAATTGTTGATACCACATTATTATGTGGATATATTTGCATCATATGGCAAGAGACGGTCTTAGTGAGCAGTTTGGCAAAGTAGTCACGGTGGGGATTTATACCCGGCTCGGGGAAGCCTGGGGGTATTTTGGGAATTTAGAAATTATTTTGGGGATTATTAGACATTGGATAAATAATTGGTGATTAAGTGGATGATGGGATTTAAGTAATAAATATTAGGAACACTCGAGGAATTAGTGGGAATTGAGAAAAAATGACTATTTTACCCCTAGATTGAGTTAAGGGTTATTTTTTTGTTTGGGAGGGAAAAATGATCATTTTGTTAGTAAAGGATATAATCAGATTTTTAGTTAGTATATTAAAGAAGGTAGTGGAATGTTGAAGTAAGAACAGAAAGTCTCTTTCTCTTTCTAACAATTTCTCTCTTCTCTTTCTCTTGGGGTTGAGCTGAAAGTCTTTGAGGAAATAGAAATAATTGAAGGAAACTTAGCTGGGTGTTGGAGTTGGAAATTCAGAGGAGAAGACAACTATATTTGAGGTAAGATGATTGCTCTAAATTTATGTGTTTTGGCTTAATAGTTAGGTGGAATTTGGAGTTATTGAATATGAGAAATTGTGTTGTATTGGACTGAGTTTATGAAGTGATTATGGCTAGTGAATTAGGAGTTATATATTCTGTTTTGTAACTAGGCTATTGGGGTGATTAAAATGTATAAATGAGTTTTGAGTTTCTTGCTGAGTGGTGTTGAGTTTGTGGAGTTTTTTTTAAGGAAGAAATTCTGGGTAGAAGTGAATGTTCTTGGCTGGGACAAGGAGGAGAAAACCCAGGTTTTCTCTAGGTTCGCAGGGCGTACCGCGACCCAGCCTGGGGGGGGGGCCGCGGTGCGTGTGGCCTTCTGGCCTAGGTTGCTCTCTGACTTGGGGGTACACCGCGACTTGCTTGGCCAAGTCGCGACCTGCCTCCCCTTTGGCATTGGACACTACAAGAAATTCGGCATTTACCTACCAATTTTTTACCTACATATATTTATTGGTAGCTAAATAATTCTTTTACCTACAATTATATTTTCGTAGCGACTATTGGTAGGGGATTCCTTAAGAAAACGTGTGGGGCTAGAAAATTTATTATTACCTACCATTAGTATTGGTAGGTATTAGATTTAACTACGATTATTTTTGGAGGGAAATGTTTTAACGATTCCCGCTTATTTTTCCCTCCCATCTTTACATAATTAAAAAAAAAAAGGTAATGTGGCTGCTGACATGTGATGAATATGGTGACTTGTCATCCGACGAATACATGTGGGCGTATCACTACGTGACACGTGGCAGTAATATATATATATATATATTTTAAAAAATAAATTATAAAATTATATAAATTAAAATTATTTTTAATTTAATATATTTTTTGTATAAACCTAAAATCTATCTAACCCTAACATTTATCTAACTCTCACTCTCTCATCTGCTGCCTCCCTCACTCACGATATTCTTCTCCATTTTCGACTCCCTCCATTTTTGACTCCCTCTCACCAGATCTCTCATCTGCCACCTCCCTTACTCACGACCTCTTCTCCATTTTCATACTCCCTCTCAACATCTCTCTCCAATTTTCGAACCACTCTCCAAGGTCGACTGGCATTTTTGGACCTCTGTCCATGGTCATCGACGCTTGCTCTGAGCTGCTGCCATTTTTCTTCGAATCTCCGAGCCGCCACACTCATCCTTCGAACCCCTGAGCCGCCACCATCGTTGTTCATTTCTCTGAGCTGCTGCCAATGTTGTTGAGTTATCTGAGTTGCCTCCATCGTTGTTGAGTTCTCTGAGCCGCCTCCATCTTTTTTGAGTTCTCTGAGCCGCCTCCATCTTTGTTGGTCAGTTCTCTTTGGGTAGTTTTTTATTTTCAAATTTGTGTAATTCCTTTGTAATTATTATTGGTAATGTCTCTGATTTTTTGTTTAAGGTTTGATTTTGGTTTCTTTAGAGGCTTTGATTATTTCGAATTGGGTGGATTGGCCTGGCTTTGAGATTTTTCTGGTGGATTTTACGTTGGATTGGTGACTGTAAAATTTTTGGAAGTTTGGTTGTTGGTGGCTTTGAGTTTCAGACAAATTGGCTTGGTGGCTTTGAGGTATAAATCTATGATTTTTTTTAATAAATCCCCACTGATCTGAAAGATTAATGATGATTCATTTTTCTGAGGCTTTGTTATTTTTGTTGTGAGGCTTTGTTATTGTTGTTCTGAGGCTTTGTGAATGTTATGCTTTGAGAAAATTCTATTTTGATGATTACTATGTTTCAGGTGTGTTTCGGGTCTGAGTTGTTTCACTGTTATTTAGTTGTGATTTTGTTTAGAGTTTTTTTAGTTATGTGTCATTGTTGTAATATGGTTTATGTTTTTATTGTTATGCTTTGAGAAAATTATGTTTTGATGATTACTGTGTTTCAGGTCTGAGTTGTTTCATTGTTATTTAGCTATGATTTTATTTAGAGTTTTTTAGTTATGTGTCATTGTTGAATCTGATTTATGTTTTCATTGTTATGTTCTGGTTCATTTTTTTTAATTGTCCTTAGTCTTTGAACTGTTACTTGTGTTGGGGTTTTGTTTATGCTCAGAGAGTTATGAACTGTCACTTGCAACACTTATTGTTTTTCAGAAATGTTTTTTACCTTACTTTGTGTACATAAATCTGATTTTTTGTTTCTGAATAAAATTTTGAACATTTATTTATAATTGTATAAATTTTGTATCTTTGTCTATTTAGTTAGTAATTTTTTAGGTACTTAGTTATTCATTTTGCTAGTTTTTTTATTCTTATAAAAAAATTAGAGATTAAATTGGAAATCTATCTGCCTTGTTTGCTATGTTCAAAATCTGTATCTTTTTTTGGATGTGTCTTGATTTATATATTTTTTTTTATCTGTCTTGTTTTAAATTATTTTTTTGGCCAATGATGTTTAAAAATGATTATGATTGTTATGTTTGGTGATTATGTGGCTTCTTGTGCCCATATATATATATATATATATATATGTGTGTGTGTATATATGTTGGTATACCAAGTCATGTAAATGCCCTTAATAGTTCATATTATATAAATTTCTGAAACCTTTGTGATGATCAAACTGGGGATATTTTATTTGTATTAACTTACTATAATGATCTAATATTGTATTAAGTTTTGAAGAATGAGAAGTATAAATATTCAGATTGTACAAAAGTTTGTATATTATCTTAAGCTTATTATTGAATATTTAGTAAGTTTATCTTTAATTATCTCATGTTCCTCAAGTTTATCTTATCAATGAATTTTTTTTCCAACAAGTGATAAACTTAATGTACTCATATTTGTTTCTATTAAAAAAATCTTCATAAAGTAATCAAATAAAGCATTAATGATTTGTAATTTTTAATTTTTTCTCAATGATCAACTCATTTGATTTTAAAATGTAACTTCAAAATGGTAATTTTTTTAAATGTTATTGAAATTAATAATTTATGACCCAAAAATAATTTTTTAAATTAATCTTTAAAAATTCCAAATAAAATAAATTTAATTTAATAAAAAAAAATAGTGTGTATAAGGGTCAATTTTAAATAAAAAGATTTTATTAATAAAATTTAGAAATTGTTTCCCCATCTAGTAGTAAAATTTTATAATTTGTTTTATGAAATGTAAATCATAAATTAATTTTAAAAAATGATTTTATGATAAAATTTGAATCAATAAAATAAAGAAACTTTATGGTAAAATTTAAATAAAATGATTTATTTTATAATAAAAATTAAATTAATAAGATTAAGAAAATCGCATTTGGTAATAAAATTTTATAATTTATTTCATAAAATGCAAATTATAAATTTGTGTCAACTACATAATATGTTTCATAAAATTCAAACTTGTTAACTTTTTTTTAGTTATTGTTATTAGGAAAGGTCGTTGAAGAATACTGCTAATCGTTCAAAGAGAAAGTGGGAGTCTAGAAATGGATGAGTTTCAACACCACGACATCACATTAGAAGGGGAATGGTGTTAGCTTCTTCCACTGGTCAAATCGAGACTTGGCGTCTAAAACATTATGATGAGAAAAAAGGAATATGGACTGGACCAGATTTAGCATAAATAATGTAAGTATAAATTTTAATTTTTAATTTTGTAACTTATTTATAATTATCATTACTAATTAGAAAATAAAATGAGTATATAGTATAAAATGATGGCGTTGAGGGCTCAACACACTCCAGAAGAAATGTCTGATAAAGACATTATGGAGCGTATTCTTGGACGCTCTTCTGCACACTTGAAAGGTTCAGGTCGATCTTTTTCAAGTACAACTTCTACTTCCCAACGCAATCCAACTGAGTCAAATAAGCCAACATATGATGAGCTAGCTCAACGCCTTGATGAAGCAAACAACTGACTTGATAATACAAATGACCAACTAAGTATTGTTGTAGAAATACTAAGGAAAAACAATATGATGACGCCGCCTCCGTCAGATCAATGTTCCGATGCAAATGTCAGAAATTCTCTCGTCCCTTCAATGCTAGAGGAACAAGATGATTCTTAGGTTTTTTTTTTATGTTTTTAATTCAAAACTTTAAAGATAAATTATTATGGACATTTTATCTTTTATGTTTGTTTGTTTGAACATTTTATAATATATGTTTATTTAATTTTATAAAAGTTGTTTGTTTTTTAATTAATTAAATTAATTTATCATCTATAAATAATTAATTTTAAATATTTTCCAAAATAATAATTCAATACTACCTACCAATAAATTATACTATTGCCTACACATATTTAAGTGTAGGTAAATGTGAGAACCTAATACACAGCCACGTGGCCAAATAAGCTACTGCCATATGTAATACCTACCAATAAATTAAATTATTGCCTACACATATTTAAGTGTAGGTAAATGTCCGAACCTGATACACTGCCACGTGGCTCAATAAGCTACTGTCACGTGCCACATCATCTGCCACGTCACCTGCCACGGTGGAAGATACGTCATTTTCCATGTCATCTTTCCTGATACTTAATTGCCACGTCATGTGCCACGTCATGTGCCACGTCATGTGCCACGTCGAACACTAGGTCAATGACACTGACACATTTTTTGTGGGGCCCCACGATTTTTACCTACCAATATACTAATCGTAGGTAATAATACATTTCTCGACTAACTATTACCTACCAATAGGTTATTGGTCAAAATAGGTAGGTAAAGGGATTTACCTACCAATGCACCATTTTTACCCACAAATAAAATTGGTAGGTAAAGGTCGAATTTCTTGTAGTGGGAGCTTGCTCTCTGACTTGGGGCAAGTCACGACTTGCTGAGCCAAGTCGCGACCCGCCTGGGAAGTTTGGTCTTGGAAGTGTTCTAAGTATTATTAAGGCTCGGGGGTTCGAACCTAGGGGCTCGGGACAATTTCTACTACCCGGTTTAGTTGAAATTGAGGTCACAGATGCTAGTTTTGTTCCTTAGGTATTTTGTTTCTAATTGGAAGTTGATAGATATCCATGACCTTTGTGACTAGGTTTATCGTTGAGGCTTAAGGCTAAGGATCGTGCTCGGAATCAGTTCTCCTTCTCTGCTCAGAATCAAAGGTAATAAAATTGCACCCAGTTATATGGATATGTTGGGACTAAAAGTTCCCTATACTTGTATGCAATATTGTATGATGGTATTATGCCATGTGAGCATGAAATAAACAGCCTAAGAGTGCCGAAATTAATATTGGCGCACAAGGATGCGGCTCGGCCATTGGTAGCTGAGGTTAATTAAATAATCACTAAGCTTGGCCTAAGCAAGCCAGAGTTAGTGGGTTGAACACTGGGCTCGGCCTAAGTGAGCCGAAGACAATGGGTTAAACATAGGGTGCGGCCTAAGGGTGTCGACCCAAGTTATTGTATGATATGTTTACTGTTGTTAATCTGATGATTATGGCATGTTAAATACTTGGTTAAAAGACTATTGATTTGTCAATTACTATCGCTGATTATGTGAATGTTGTTGACTGCTGAGTATCTGGTTATGCTTTGTGAATTATTTGGTTATCAATATGATTGTGCTATGATGTCATAGTTTTCTTGCTGGGCCTTGGCTCACGGGTGCTACGTGGTGCAGGTAAAGGCAAGGGTAAGATGAATCAACCATGGGTTGGAGAGCTCTGGGGGCGAGGTGTACATTGTCAGCTGCCCGACCGCCACGGTCGAGGGATTTTGCAGGGACGGAAACCTAAAATGTGTATTTTTCCATTAGAGTGGCTTGGTTTATTTATAACACTTGGAAATTTTGTAGATACATCTTCTAAACCATGTTTTGGGATCCCATGTACTAAACATTTATTTTGATGAAAACTATCTGCTTATGACCAAAATCTTTTAAACCTAACCTGTTTATGACTTTAGGTTCACATTTTTATTTAAATGACTTGGTTATCAAGTCTTGCACTATTTTAAACATACAGTGTAACAGTCTTGGTTATCCAGGGCATTACAGTAAGTCTTTCCCCTAGCAATCCCAAGCCTAAGCTAGCCTTGATTCCCCTTAAACTGCAAGAATTCCCAATGAATTTTAAGAAAGTCTTTGAACAAGAGAAAAAGAGAGAGAGAGTATGCTGAACGTTCCTCTGCTTTTTGATGTTTTGTAAGGTTTACTTAGACTCTAAGTAACCTTAAGAAAATCTCAAGGTTCGGGGTACCAAAAACGTCATTGAGGGAAAAATGGTCAAAACTCCCGGAATTCCCTCCTAATCTCACTAATACCGAATATATCCTCAAATATTTATTCCCATTACCCGATAACCCGGTAATGTACTAGATACCCAAAATACCCCTTGACTCACCCTGAGTCGGGTATTAGGTCATGTTGTGACTTTCCCACTAACTTGCTCCCTAGGATCGTCTCCTGACGAGTAACCCAAATCTATCCACATAATAATGTAGTCTCACACATATATCACATATATGCCAAATATACCCATAATAGGCCAAATTACGAAAATTGCCCTTCTAATAAGAAATGAGCCCAGATTCATATGTAATACACCTAAACATGCATATCTAGTCATATTATCATATAACTCACATAATCACATACATACAATATATCACAATAACATATAATTTCCATAAATTGCCATTCTGGCCCCCTAATCAAGGCTCTAAGCCTTATTACGTTATTTTGGACGTTACAATAAGGGTACAAGGCATGCCCCACATGTAATGAAGAAACTCTCTCTGTAGGGGTTAGAAGTAAAATTTCCTGCATTGGGCATAGAAGGTTTCTTGATATGAGTCGTGAATGGAGGAATAAACGAGCACTATTTGATGGTAACAAAGAACTCAGGCCACTGCCGAAATAGTACTCGGGTGATGATGTGTTGAAGCAATTGGAGAATTTGAAGATTTGACAATCGAGGAAACATAAATAATTTGGGCTCCGACCAAACTTAATTGGTCGAAGAAGAGCATACTTTTTGAGATTAATTATTGGAATTGCTTGGGCATAAATTGGACTTAATGCACATTGAGAAGAATGCTTGTGATAGTGTCTTAGGAACTTTGTTGAACTTAGAGGGAAAATCTAAAGATATTTACAAGGCAAGACAGGATCTAGTAGACATGAAAATTAGGGAAAAGCTCCACCTTTACAAGGAGAGGAACAAGTGGAAGAAACCTCCTGCCAGTTACACCCTCAATGCCCCTGAGCGTTGAGTATTTTTGTCAATTTGTGAAGTCGGTTGAATTCCCGGATGGTTTTGCCACAAACCTTTCGAAGAATGTCAATGTCCATGATAGCAAGATAACTGGACTGAAATCGCACGATTTCCACGTGTTATTTCAACAGTTGTTGCCTGTTGCAATTACATCATTTTTGGTTCCTTAAGTTCGGAGTCAATTATTGAGTTGTGCGATTTTTTCAAGAAAACTTTGTTCACGAACTTTGAATGTGAAAGACCTCGAGAGGATGGAGGGAGACATTATCACCATTCCGTGCAAGTTGAAAATGATTTTTCCTCCTGCATTTTTTGACATTATGGTGCATTTGGTTTTGCATCTTCTGAAAGAGGCAATTCTTGGCGGTCTTGTGCACTTTAGGTGGATGTATCCCATTGAACGTTCAATGGAAGTTTACAAATAGTAAGTCAGAAACCGTGCACGTCCGGAAGGTTCAATTGTAGAAGCTTACATGGTTAACGAGGCCTTAACCTTTTGCTTAATTTACCTCTAAGGGGTTGAGACTTGGTTCAATCGACCTAAGAGGAACGACGTTATAGTTAGTGATGATGAGGATGGTGATAGTGATAGTGGTGTATGTAATGTTGTTGTAGTTAGCGATGATGAGGATGGTGATATGTAATTTGAACGAATATTTGTAACTTTTTATTTAATTCAATCAAAACTCTATTTATTATCATTTATTAATGATAGTATCAGATATACATAGACATAGACATACACCTAGTGGATGCCTTGGGGATAGCCAATGTATTCATGTACTCCTCCTCATTTTTTCAAGACGTTTGAGAAACATCTTGAAAAAATGGGGAGAAGTACATGAATGCTTACTATCTCCAAGGGATCCACTAGGTCGGAATATGGTAGGTTGAGAAAGACCAAAAGTAATAAATTTCAATTTAATAACAAAAAGCAATAGACATACATAATATGAATTAATTGATTAATGAATATTTTAATGTAGCATGATCGAACCAAGCAATGACATCGGTGGTGGCTCCAAGAGGGGTTGGGGAGCTTATTATGGTACCAATATTGAGAACGAGATGGCCACCAAAAAAGTTAGCCACCTCAAAGTAGAGTTTGATGAAGAAACTGGAAAAGTCGTTCAAACGTACGACAAGTGGTTCAACAATGCCATGGCTCGTTATCTGCGTGACACCGTACCCCCAACTACACTAGCTTGGGAACAAGTAACGCCAGCTGATCGAGAAGTTATTCGGCAGAGGTTATGTGTAATTTTTTTTGAATTTTGAATAAATCACTATTAATTATTTTTTTCTATCTTCATAATATTTTAACAAATTCCAAATTTGTGATTTTAGGAAAAATTAATTTATCCACAAGATAATCCTGTAACCAACGATGCCATGGTAAGACAAATGCAAAAGCATCTGAGTGATTGGCATCATACAATGAAAAGGCACTAGGTATAGGTTGGGGGAGAGGTGGGCAATGAGGGAGTGAAGGCGAAACCTTTTAATAGTGTTAGTTCATCTCATTGGGCAATTCTATGCGATTATTGTGCTTCTGATGATCAATAGGTATACTTTAGTTTTTAAATTAATATTTAATTATAAATTTACAATCTAAATTAATGAGTATTAGTTTTTGTTTTAAGCGTATATCGAAGAGAAATAAAGAGGCTCGAGCAAAAATGACCATACCAGGAGGACACGATTCCAAATCCATCATTGCACATGTTTATGATCACGTAAGTTATAATAACTGACATCTTTATAGTTAGGAAAATATTATAAGGATTATAGTGTTCTAATGATTTATTTTTTTAGATTGACATGTCTACTGGCAAGTTTATTAGCATGATTGACACATTTGAGTAGCTCCACAGGAAGAAGGATAAGTGGATTAGCGGTGAAGCGGCGATAAAATATGTAAGTTGTCTAACCTTAACTAATTTATGATCATTTAACTTAAAGATTACTTACAAAACTAAAAGTTTAGTAAATAATTAATAAATAGTAATTATTAATTGGTTGTGTCAATTAGTAATTACTTATTAATTATTAATTAAATCTATATAAAACTTTATGATCTATGTGCCAATATCTTTATAGTTAAGGATTGTGGACCAAGATAGAAAAAGAATGTAACTAATGTTGCCCCCGTATCTAGGAACTTATGGGCTAAGTTAATTTGGTCATGAAAATTCATATCTCAATAAAAAATATGTGCATATTGTTGATATATATGCTTTGAGACTTAAACTCCCCCATTAATTGAATTAACCACTCTTACCATATATGTCATCAATATTTGCATACAGTTTATTTAGTTATGGATTTTGCTGACCAAATTAACTTAGCCCACTTGCTCCCAGATACAAGAACAAAATTACTTACATTCTTTTCCAATCACTGGTCTGTAATCATTAATGATGAGATGTTGGCATATAGATAATAAAGTTATACTTTGAAAATATATAATTGATAACTTTGCTTTAGAAATGTTCATATTGTTTAGTTATTTTCTTTCTAAGTTAGATTTTCTTTTGATGTTATATTGGAATCTAATATATGTGTTTTTTATTGTGCAGACTTAGATGACTGAGCGCCGAGCATCGCAGTGTTATCGTCTGCTTCTTCTTGTGTCGGCAATAATGTCGAGAGTCAGTTCTCGCCTGATATGGACATTGTAAATGATGTCCTTGGGCCCTGCTCGCGCTATAAGAAAGGGTTTTCGACGTTGCTTAGGCTAAAGGTAATTGGCGGGAAGAGGGCAAGATCTTCATCATCTTCTCAAATGTACGGGAAATTGCCACCTGAAGTGGACACCATTATGCAACACAATCAGCACCTAAAAAAGTATACGACTAAACATGAGAGTCGTCAACGACGTTCAGATTTGTTGCTCAGTGCTTTGTTGAAACAGGTTGGTGTATTGTTTCCTGATTTTACTATGGACTTGTGAGAAGAGGATCTTGATGATTTTGATTACAAGGACGATGGTGCAGCTGACGGGGGTGGGGATGCTGATGGGGGCGGGGATGGTGAGGACACTACCCACTTGTAGATACACGGTTTGTGTTAATTTAATAAACTACTTTTATATTTTCATGTTTAGTGGAGACAATTAACATTAATAGTTATAATTTAATTTTTATATGATTTCTAATTAAATTAAATAATATTTCTAAATAAATAATATTAATATATATATTAAAACTAAATTTATTAAATATTATTTTGTTTCAATAATATATTAATTTTAAAAAAATACTTTTACCGACGCAAAATTGCGTCCGCAAAAATCATTGTTGCAAAAAATAAATTTCTTTTCACCGACGCAATTCCACTCCACAAAAAGTCTGGCTTTTACTAACATAAAATCGCGTTGCCAAAGGTCTAAGCCTTTGTCGGCACAATTTTACGCCACTAAAACGCCTAACTTTTGTCGGCATAATTTAGTGTTGACAAAAGGTTACACTTTTACCTGTGCAACTTGGTGCCACCAAAAGTATTTTTCACAATTCCGTCAGAAAGTTTTTCATCAGCGCGTCAATATTTTTGCTGGCACATTTATGCGTCGATAAAAGTGACTTTTGCCGGCGTAGTCTGTTTTGTGCCAGCAAAAGTCTTATTATCCATGGACTTTGGTCGTCATCTTTTCCCAATGCAAAAACGTGTCGCCGTAGCCCATCTGATTTTTGCTGGCACAAATCATTACTTTTGTCGGTGCATAGTCACATTTTTTGTAATGTAACTAAAAATTGATCTTTATTAATTATATTAATATAAATTCAAATATAATAAAATATCATTATTATAATAATATTTAATATAAGACTACACATATAATAATTATATTAATATTGTTAACGCGGTTTTTTACCATGTATTAAGAAATAATAAGGTTGGTTAGTGCTTAGTAATAAATCGTAATGAAACATGAAATAAATTCACAAGAACACAATCTTTTACGTGGTTCAGTGGTTAAAATCCACCTAGTCCACGAGTCTATATTATTGCTATTTCTCTCTCTATTTTGGCAGAGTTTTAGTATATCAGAAAAAAAAAAATGGTCCATGTCCAATATTCCCAGTATTTATAGAGAAATTACATGGACAGGTTTCGGTAACCGCGTAAGTCAATCACAAATTTACATATTTATTACATTTAAGGGAATTTACTCTAATGGTACCTTTTATTTTTGCAAAGTATCATTCGGGTACCCTCTGTTTTCAATAATGTTCATATGGTACCATGTATTTTGAAAACATAAATATTTTGTATCATAATTGATAAAATTTTGTCAATATGACCAAACTGTTAGCAGTTATATATAATTTGTAGCTCGTGTGATTGAGAGTAATTTAATTAAATTGGTAAAATTTTATTAATCAAACTTGAGTTTAGGTACCAAATATTTACAATTTTAAAATGCAGGGAACCAAATATGTACGATTTCAAAATGTAGGGTACCAAATGAGCATTATTTGTAAACACAGGGTACCAAGATGATACTTTGCAAAAACACAGGGTACCAAATGGTTACCTACCCTAGATTTAAACACATATACTTCCCATTTGTAATGGGATATGATTTGATCATAAAGTAAATGTTCTCCTAATATCTGGGCCATTATTTATGACAGCCTAGTCATAAATAACCGTATAAAAGTTCCCGAGTCTTTGGGGATCCACAGGTACGCATCATATTTGAGTTATGACGAGCTGTATATCTCTCTGAGCTCGTACTTCGACAG
The DNA here is from genome assembly GCF_963169125.1 of Humulus lupulus. Lineage (NCBI taxonomy): Eukaryota > Viridiplantae > Streptophyta > Magnoliopsida > Rosales > Cannabaceae > Humulus > Humulus lupulus. Next base: position 14,923,319 of record NC_084801.1, on the reverse strand, counting down.
CTGTTTGAATAGCATGAGCTCATGCTTCACCACCTCCAGATCCCTAGCTCATATGACCACTATGCAAGCTAAACTACCTACGTGGATAATGAATGGATATCTTCCTAGGTTATTTTTCCGTATATTTATTTGCCAACTGTACCCGAGCTGAGAGAAGGATTCGTGCTGAAATCAGGGTACAACATTTTCCCCCCAAGTCCCTGCTCGTGTTTCATGTCGTCACTTTCTGACCTACACAGTAGGGACTTTTAGACCTCTGTTGCATTAAACCATGCCTATCCACTACTCGAGTACTGGACACGCGATATACCGAAATTGGCATCTGTTTGGGTTTCGAAGACTGCAATAATTATCTTGTCACCTTTTCGCCATCATTTTGTCTATTCAACCATGGCCTTGGATCTTGTACTAACCAAATTGGATGGCCTGGATTAACTTACACCATTTATGTATAAATGGGATAGGCAAAGTTCAGACTTCACCACCTTTTATTTGAGATTTTTCCCATGCCTTCCAGGTCAGGAAGACTGCCTCAAGCCCCGATGTGAAGAGGCCTAGGTTTACAAAGAAAAACCCTCTGGAAACAGGGAAAACCTCAAAGTCCCCTGCTAAGGGGAAGGGCACGAGCTCAATAGCTCTGGTGCCTCCTGCTGCCGATAGGAGGGTTCTTCCTCCTCCTCCTCCTCCTCCTCCACCCCAGTTCATGCCCCCTAAGACCAAGTGATACAAAGTGATCCTCCAGCTCCCACCATCCTAGCTCCTACCGTCCGGATACCGGTTGATCCCCACGACCTAGAGAATATCCCTGAAGCCTTTCGAGGTATCATTTACGAGATGGCGAGCCATATGATGGGGCACACTTATAAAGCCAGCTCGAGGGATCTAAGGACCATCGAGGAGCGCAGCCCAGAGAATATCATGGAGTTTGCTATAGGAATGAGCCTCACTGTAAGTTGTCTTCCCTTGGTGATAATCTTTTTTATATATTTTTTTTACCAAGGGTATCTCTGACTTGCTCTTTTTTATGTTGCAGTCTGCCCTGGCTCAATATCGCAGTATAGCTCGTGCTAGGGCTAGAAATGATGAGCTCCGGGCTGAGCTAAACGCCGCCAACACAGCTCTGGCAGCTGTAACGCCCAACTCCAGGGACCATTACGGTGTGCCTTATAAATAGTGCTAAACTCGTTAATCAATTCATTGCCAAAATCATGTAACTAGGTATGATTAGCAGTTTAGGGATTAAAAATTTTGGTTTAGGTATAACGTTTCATTAGAACGTTTACTATATACACTGGGATCCCAAAAATATAATTTAAAGGTCTATTACAAGAAAATATTTACAACAGGCCGATCTAAGCGGCAAAACAGGGTTTAACCCTAGTTCCTCTTTCAACCCTCGGCCGTGGCGGTCGAGCAGCCGCATATGTACACATCGTCACCTAAGCTCTCCAACTCAAGGATGGTCTAGCTTTCTTTTGCCTTTACCTGCACCACATAGCACCCGTGAGCCGAAGCCCATCAAGAAAACTCAATATGCTCATGAACAGTAATAACAGGTCATCAAATCATAAGGCACACGCCTAGCAAATATATATAGCCCTATTCAAGCAAGCAAATAAATTCACGTAATGATGGGTATCCAGGATAAGGAATCCTGCCCTCCTGAGTGGATGACTATCAATTCAATCTCAATCAGATAAGTAATTTAACATTGGTGGTTCCGATAACCATACTGGGCTGATAGCCCTAAATAGAAGAGTGACAGTTGTAATAGTCACTAAGGTGGGTTCCGTTCCCTTTAGCCATGTGACGATAGGGTCACTGGGGCTTTATAGATAAGTGATCATTTCACTAGCATGAACAAGATAGGTGTTCGATGAACTAGTCACCAATATAACCTACCACACAATAGAGTCACAACCATGGGATTCCGCTCCCTAGCCATGTGACAAACCTTCACCTAGGCCTTTGGCCCTGGCTCTAAGTAACTAGTCCTAGACTAGTCAAGCGCTTATAATTTTCATCGACCATAGGGTCGGTCCAGCGTTAATGCTCCTAGAGTCATTCAACACTGATATCGATTAGATCTAATCTTTTATCGGCCTTGTGTTCATGACGCTTATGTCGTTCTTGGCTCTTAGGTCCGTAATACGTGACCAATGCCGACCCTGACTAGTCAATGCCATACACAAGTAAGCAATGCTACCAAACATATATCATATGTCAAATATCCAAATACAGGGCATTCAGCATGCTTACTTAACAATTGCTAGCACAATTAGGATCATGCATAAACATAGAGGCTCAAGCTCTGACCAATCTCATATTCAATATTCACGGCATGCCCTAATCACATGTTTCTCGTGCATTACATGCATCACATTTAGACATTCAACATGCATCCAGAATAACCATGCATGTCACATATACACAGGGTGCAGTTTTCTTACCTCTGGTTCGAGCGAGAATTAGAACAAGAACAACCCTTGAGAACGATCGATCCTTTAATCCTTTAGCGATCACCTAGTCATAACCAAATACAATCTCCGATTAATGAAAATCAACAATAATAGGGTCTTGACCTAAACCCCACTCTCGGGACCCCGAAATGTACCCACACAGTGAGTAGATTCGATTCCGGGCCTTAAGGATTGAAATCCCGAGCCAAAAACCCTTAAAAACACTCAAAACGGGTTTCTGAAGAAATAGAGTAGCGCTGTAGCACTACCCCCTAGCGCCCCAGCACTCAACGCAGAACCAAACCGCCCCAGCACTTCTTCAGGTAGTGCTGTAGCACTACCTTCAGCCAGAAATTGCCCAGAAACCTCTTCCTTCAATTTCACCATTTCCAACCCAAACCAAAAGCTTCCAAACATCAAATTAAGTCCTAAATGAACCCAAAAACCATCCCCACATGTCCTAGGCACCGCAACCCCAAGAACCCTAGCCAAAACTCCAATCAATTCCCAACTTTCCAACTCAAAAACCAGCTGAAACCCAACTAGGAAAACAGAGCAAAAACAAGAGTTCTAATGGCTAAAAACTCACCTCAATCTCAGCAACACACCCTCTTCAATGGTAGAGCATAACCCTAGCTTATCACAGCTTGGTTCCCCGGTTTGGTTCCTCAAAAAGAGCTTGAAAATTCAAAGAGAAAAACAAGGGAAAAACCATCGGGAGGAGAAAAAGAGCAACACTCTGTTTTTGGTAAGCTTCTATAGCCTTAATGGCTAATATAAATCCTTAAGGGTGAAAAGACCTAAATGCCCTCAAGTCTAAAATAAAACCCTAACAGCCACCAAGGGCAAAATCGTCCTTTCACACATATTTTGATAATCATAATTAACATCCTCCAATTCCCGCTATTCTCAATATTCTCAAATACCAATAAATCATATCCCATTACCCTTCTAATTCCCGGTAATGTTCTAATCATTAAAATCACCCCGAGACTCACCCCGAGCCCTGAACTTAATCCCATTATGATCAAACCGAACACTTGCATTTCATGATTGTCTCATGCCGAAAGGCTCGAACAAATCCACATATAATGTGGTACCATTCATAACTCACCCACATGCACGAAAATACACAATTACGCCCTCAACAAGCCAAATTACCAAAATTCCCTTATAATTAAAAATAAACCCATATGCATGCATTTATTATCATATCATAATATAATTCACATAAACATGCATATAATCATTTAATAACATAATAAATCAATTATGGCCCTCTCGGCCTCCTAATCAAGGTCCTCAACCTTATTAGGAAATTTGGGGCATTACAGCAGTCGCTCAGGAAGCCGAGCAGGCCGCTGAGAAGAATGCACATGATGCCAAAGCTGCTCTCACCTCATCCCAAGAAAGCGAGTAGGCTACAAAGGCTACCCGTACCGCCTTCCAGGCTCAATTGGTGCAACTCCAGACCGAGGTGGGAGAGGTCAAAACAAAGCTGCTCGAGGCTGAGACCACAGCCAAAGAAGAAAAAGTTGCATCCTCATCATCCATGGAGGATATGTTGTACCATTGATGGGCCTTTAACCAAGATGGGAACTACTCTTCCATGAATGTCGGGCTGTGGGATTCGCTTCTTGAAAAATTCAAGGCTCGGCTTTTGCAAGAACCATCCGAGACTGAGGAGGGTTCTGCAGCAACCGAGGGGGATGGCGAGGAGGTTACATCCTCGGAGCAACCTACTGGAGCTCAGTGACACCCTTTTTTTTCTTATTATTTGTTTGTAATTGCTCAACAGTATTTATTTTTATTTAAACAATTGCCTTCTGGCTGAGTTTGAGGTTTTTTCTCCTCCGGATAATTTATCCGATATATATATCTAACTTTTTATTTATTTATCATTCTTTCTCTCTCATATTTATGACTCCTTAGACTTGTACATTCAAGATTTTAGGAATCGATATTTTGATCGAGATATATTTTTTGAGCTCGGTTATATCCAAGTTTTGTGTGTTGATTTGTATCATAACTGTTAAGAATAAGGACTTGAACCCAGTCATACTCAGGGTTTTAAATAATTTAAACTTAGTTCGTGTTAGGTTTATTGATAACTCAAGCTTTAAAAAGCCCTTGCTTTTAAACAATTTTCCCAACTTTCCAAGTTTCAGACCTGGTTGTATCCAGGGTTTTAAATGATTAAAATTGTGTTTGTGCAAGGTTTATTGACATCCTGAGCTCTTAAAAAGCCGTAGAATAATCAATTTTCCAAGATTCTAAGTTCCAGACCTGGTTGTAGCCAGGGTTTTAAGTAATTTAGACTTAGTTCGTGCTAGGTTTATTGACATCTTGAGCTCTTAAAAAACCGTCGAATAATCAATTTTCCAAGCTTCTAAGTTTCGGAACTGGTTGTATCCGGGGTTTTAAGTAAATTAGACTTATCCAACGATCTTAATCTGACCCACCTCGGGTTATATGCCCCCCAAGTAACCAGAATGTAGAAACTTTCTTGGTTGCTTTTACAAACATTAATACATGAGCTAATGCAACCTCAACAAGAAAAATTATTTAAAACTACCTTAACGAGAAAAATTATGTAATAACCCATCTATTATTTAATCAAATGGCTTTTATAACTAAGCCTTACATGGACGATGGTTCTACTGATAATACTTTTTTAAATGCATGGCATTTTAAGTTTGTGCGACTATCTCCCCATCCAGCCAAGCTATCTTGAAGGTTCCTTCACGCAGAACCTCCACGATCTGATACGGTCCCTCCCAGTTTGGGCCTAAGACACCGTCCTTGGGATCCTTATTCGCCAGAAAGACCCTTTGGAGATCCAGGTCGCCCAATCTGAAACTACGCCTCTTGACTGTAGAATTAAAGTAACGAGTGATTTTTTGTTGATAATGGGTGAGTTGTAACTACGATTCCTCTCATTTCTCATCAATCAGGTCGAGAGATGCATTAAGTAATTCATCATTCCATTCTTGTCTAAATGTCCTTTTCCTGTGAGTGGTTACCATGGCTTCGACTGGAAGGACGACCTCGCTTCCAAAAGTTAAGCTGTTCGGGCCATAATCCTTTAGCCTCATCTAACCTCTTCTTAAGGCTTTCCTTTAGGGTTTTATTCACAGCCTCGACCTGTCCATTGGCCTGTGGATACACTACTGAGGAGAAACTCTTAATAACATCGTCTTTTTCACAGAAGTCAGTGAAAAGATCACTGTCGAACTGGGTCCCATTGTCTGACACGATCTTTTTAGGAAGCCCAAACCGACATACAATACTCTTCACCACAAAGTCCAAGACTCTCTTTGAATTTATGGTTAATAAAGGCTCGGCTTCTACCCACATCGTGAAATAATCGATTGCCACCACCACGTAACGAACTCCTCCCTTGCCCATAGGTAGGGACCCTATTAGGTCGATTCCCCATATCACAAATGGCCACGAGGATGAGATCATCGTTAGCTCGACTGGAGCAGCTTAGGCCATTATGGTGAAGCACTAGCATTTGTCGCATTTATGAACATATGAGATGGAATCTTTTGTTAAAGTGGGCCAAAAATAGCCCTGCCTTAGTATTTTCAATGCTAGGTTTTGCCCCTCAGCATATCTCCACAAAAACCTTCATGAACTTCTTGCAAAATGGTTTTAGCTTCCTCGGGTAAAACACATCGTAGGATAGGCAATGAATGACCACGTCTGTACAATGTCCCATCCACTATCACGTACCTCGAAGCTTGATATAGTATTTTTCTTGCATCATTTCTATCCTCAGGTAGTCTTCCTATTGTGAGGTATTCTATTATGGGGGTCATCCAGGTCGGTCTTGTGTCGATCATCTCGACCTCTACCATTTTTTCTGTTATGCTCAGATTCTCCAAGAACTCTACTAGTATTACATTCAAGATCTCAGCTTCTTTGGTGGTGGCAAACCTTGCCAAAGCGTCAGCATTAGAATTCTGCCCGCGACGTATCTGTTCAACAGCACTGTACTCAAATTCGGATAGCTCCCCCTTCACCTTAGCTAGGTAATCCTCCATCTTGGTGCTTCGAGCTTGATATTCTCCCAACACCTAATTAACCACGAGATTAGAATCGATATACGCTTTGAGCTCCTTCACCACTCTCACTCCAGCTAGTAAGGCCTCATATTCTGCTTCGTTATGGTTATTTATGACTAGGTTGTCATAAATAATGTCCTAGATAGTAGGAGAACATTTACTTTATGATCAAATCATATCCCATTATAAATGGGAATTATATGTGTTTAAATGTAATAAATATGTAAATCTGTGACTGACTCATGCGGTTACCGAAACCTGTCCATGGAATTTCTCTATAAATACTGGGAATATTGGATAGGGAAAGGGATCATTTTTTTTCTGATATACTAAAACTCTGCCAAAATAGAGAGAGAAAAAGCAATAATATAGACTCGTGGACTAGGTGGATTTTAACCATTGAACCACGTAAAAGATTTGTGTTCTTGTGAATTCATTTCATCTTTCATTACGATTTATTACTAAGCACTAACCAACCATATTATTCTTAATACATTGTTGGCGAAAAATCGTGTCATATCATGGACTATGTGGATTTTAACCACTGAACCATGTAAAAGATTTGTGTTCTTGGGAATTCATTTCATCTTTCATTATGATTTATTACTAAGCACTAACCAACCTTATTATTTCTTAATACACTGATGACCCCATCATACCGCTGTTTCAAATGAGCATGGCCCTGAAGTCCAGCAACGTCCGGGAAAGCAACCGGCGGGTCACGGCGTTACTGGGAGTTCGACGTCATTGCCACCGAATCCAAACCCATATTACTTAAATGTCGTTAAGATGAAAAATATGCAGTTAAGCAGCCATCTTGCTAAGGTAAACAGGAAAATTGAAGAGGTTTTAGCTCGGTTACCCCCTCTTGCAACAGACGTTAATCTCGAAAAGACGAAAAAGTGGGTCTCATAAGTCCCCCAGAAATAACCGATCCAAACCAAGTCAGTCAATCAAAAATATCACCCCAAGTTCTGTGCCTACAGTGCGAGATCGCCAAAATACTCAACCCGGTGGCCCTCGTAGGGGTCATCAGCATGCTAGTCGATCAGTCATAACCGTGACCCCAAGTTCAGTGCCTCCTTCACAAGCGCCTAGGAATGCCCATGGAAACCCATGAGGAGGGGCTAGGACAGGCTCACAGAGACAGAATGTTCGAGCAAACCTTCATGCGTCATGATCGGATCATCAGGCGTAGAGAGCTAGAAATAATGGGGCAGAACAAAAGCGGGTTAATTTAGTTCGCTCTGATGGGACAAGGATTGCCTCGCTAGTAAGGCATCCCCCGTCGCCTATTAGACATCCAACACCATCTCGGCCTACGTGGGACATTCCTACTTATGGAGACAATAGGAGAAATTCTCCTCTGTCTGCCCATACCTATGTCCCACAGAGACGTGTTGAGAATCCATATCCTCAGCCTCAACCGCGAGCTGTAAGCTTTACAAATGGAAGTTATTTGACTGAAAGTTGTCGAAATGGTAGGTCCAAGGCTGATCTGAGAAATCATCTGAGTTTGGCACAAACCCTCGATACGATTCACAACCTGATCTGCGTGATCGCTTGAATACGCAGAGAAAAAATTCAGCTCGAGATGAGGGTGTTAGTTATACTCATCAAGAGGGAGGTCCTTCCATAGTACATGATAATGGGAATGCCCCACCAAACCGAGCTCAAGCTTGGAGGGACAATAACCCATCAAATGCGTACAATAGGATGGGAGTTATTGAACAGCCCCCAGATAACCTAGGGACCAAAGACCAAACCCTCGAGAGGATAGCTCTACGGAGGAGCAAATGAAGAAGCTTCTATCTAGAAAAGATAAAGACGATTGTGACTCAGAGGATGAGCTCGAGCCTTTCGTTCCAAATATTGAGGCGGCCACATATCCGATGGGTTTCAGAATGCCACACTTGTCAAAGTTTGACAAAGATGGGGATCTGTCTGATCACCTCGTGATGTTTAACACCATGATGATGGATCACAACGTCGGGCTCGACCTAAGGTGCATTTTATTCCCCTCAACTCTAATTGGGATAGCCAGTCAGTGGTTTAAACAGTACAAGAGGCATTCTACAAGCTCGTGGAAGAAGTTTTCTTCTGATTTCAAGAAAGCATTCCGGGCTTCCCAGACAGCTCGGGTTAAGGCTGATTCATTAGCCAATTTAAAACAACAGCCTGGTGAAACATTGAAGGCATATCTAAGTAGGTTTACCAATGTCTCTGCACAAGCTAGAGATGCTGATGACAGCTCAAAGCTCATGGCAATGAGGATGGGAATCCTTGTTGGAGGTGATCTATGGCAAGAATTACAGAGAAAAGGAGTTAACAATTTGGATGAGTTCCTGGCACGAGCTTAAAGATGGATTAACCTGGAAGAGACGCGAGCTTCTGTTGCAGGAACCAGCTAAATCCCTGTCCAGCCCGTTGGAGCGGTAATAGATGTTGCAACTATGACTCAAAACGTAACCCAGAATAACCAAGGGGGAAATAATAAGTGGAATTGAAATGGTCAGGGCGACCAGAGTAGAACAAAGAAAAATAAGTCTGGGGAGAAATTCAAATCTGTTTACGCAACTTATACCAACCTCACTAATACTAGAGAGTGCATATTCCTAGCCAATTCTACTTGCCTTCCATGGAAGAAGCCAGAACTGTTGAAAAACCAAAGAGCAAAGAGAGATCCTTTGAAGTTCTGTCGATTTCACAATGATATCGGTGACAACACTGATGACTATCAATAGCTGAAGTATGAGATCGAGACTATCATCAGGGCAACACCTTTGGCCTAATACGCCAGAAATCTAATCAGCCTGCTAGAAAAAATCCTCCGTCAGCTCCTGAAGCTCCAGTAAATCAAACCAGAGCTCAAGCAAATCAGGTCGACCCTCCTCCGATAATAAGTGGAGATATAGCCACCATTTTGAGAGGACCTCATTTGGTAGGTACAAGCAGAGGTGCCCAAAAGACGTACATTAACGAACTGAAATCCCATAATGGAGTGGAGTTCATCCCGGAACAGTGGTTATCAAAATAACGATGATTGGAAAAACAACCAATCATTTTTACAGAAGAGGATGCTAGCCACGTCCAGTTCCCACATAACGATCATTTGGTCATAACCGTTTAGCTCGCCAATCGGAGAGTACGGAGGACACTAGTAGATAACGGGAGTTCTGTGAATCTACATTTTAGGTCCACCTTGGAAAAATGGGGTTGTCTGTAACTGAACTAAAGACGACCTCAATGATTCTATACAGGTTTTCTAAAGAAGGGTCGGTTGCCATCGGAATAATCGAATTAGTAGTAACATTGGGGGAAGGTTCACGAACTGTCTTCAAGCTACTGGAATTTGTGGTAATCGACTGTCCAGCTGCATACAACGTGATTTTGGGTCTTCCTGCGTTGATGGAATTTGAAGCCATAACTTCTATTTGCCACCTAGCAATCAAATTCCCCTCAGCTGGGAGAATATGCACCGTCAGAGGCGATCAGCTCGCTACCAGTGAATGCTATAGCATTTCTATGAAGGGAAAATCATAACCCGGGCAACAAGATATGGCCATAAGTGACGGAGTAGAGGAGTCCTAGGAAGTGGAGGTTAATTGTGGGACGGAAGAACCTCAAGAAGCAAAGGATAGCGACATCGTCCCACATGATGACATTGACCCACAAATAGGCGAGGACAGGTCAGAGCTCCAGGCCATTGAGGAGCTCGAGGAAGTAAGTATAGACCCCAAGGAAGCTTCAAGAGTTGTTAAGATTGGAAAAAATCTTGATGATGAAAGGAAGAAGGAGCTGATCAATTTCTTATAAGAAAATCTGGATGTTTTCGCCTGGTCACATGAAGACATGATGGGAATAAGCTCGAGTGTAATCATGCACACTCTAAACTTGGGCAAGAACGTGCCTGCAAAATCCCAAAAACAAAGGTGTTTAGGAACAGTCCGAGCTGAAGCACTTGAGGAAGAAATAACTTGACTGCTAAAGTGCGAGTTTATTCGTGAAGCAAAATACCCGATCTGGGTTGCCAATCCCATGCTGGTCCCAAAGCCAAACGGAAAATGGAGGACCTGCATCAATTTCTTCGACCTGAATAAAGCTTGTCCCAAGGATTGTTTTCCACTACCAAGGATTGATCAGTTGGTAGATGCCACGGCAGGTCACGAGCTCATGTCCTTCATGGATGCGTATTCTGGATATAACCAGATCGCGACGAACCCTGCAGACCAAGAGCATACTAGCTTCATGACCCCAAGCAATGTATATTGTTATAAAGTCATGCCCTTCAGGCTGAAGAATGTCGGAGCTACATATCAGCGGTTAGTCAACAAAATGTTTGCTGGTAAGATTGGGAGAAATATGGAAGTATATGTCAACGATATGCTTGTCAAATCCAAGACTATCGATAACTATGTAATTGATCTGAAAGAATGTTTTGAAATCTTAAGGAGGTATGACATGAGGCTGAATCCCCAAAAGTGTACTTTCAGAGTAGCATTGGGAAATTTTCTGGGATTCATAGTCAATACGAGGGGGATAGAGGCGAATCCTGATAAATTCAGATCATTGTTAGAAATGCCCTCGCCCAGGTCGCGTAAAGAAGTTCAAAGTCTGGCTGGAAAGGTGGCAGCTTTGAATCGTTTTATTTCAAAATCCACTGACAAGTGCTTGCCATTCTACAACTTGCTCGGAGGAAACGAGAAATTTGAATAGACTGAGGAGTGCGAGCAGGCATTCCTTGACCTAAAAATGCACTTGGCCGAGCCCCCAGTATTGTCTAAGCCTATGTCTGGAGAACCTCTATTTCTTTATTTGGCTGTGACAGAAAATTCAGTTAGTGTCGTGTTAGTTCGAGAAGAAGACCGTGCTCAAAAACTGGTATATTATATAAGCAAGAGACTTCTCGGAGCTGAATCACGGTATTCGATGATAGAAAAGATGGCATTCTTTCTGATATTGGCTTCCAGGAAACTCCGGCCATATTTCTAGTCCCATTCAATCAACGTCATGACTGACCAACCTTTAAGGCAGGTGTTACAAAAACCTGAAATGTCGAGATGTCTTTTAAAATGGGCAGTTGAACTCAGTCAGTTCGAGATATTTTACGTGCCACAGACCTTAATCAAAAGTCAGGCCCTTGCTGATTTTGTGGCTGAATGCACCGGATTTCAAGAGGAGCTTTTGAAGGAACCAGTGCAGGAGTTGTGGAAAATATTCGTAGATGGGTCATCGAACTAGAACGGATCGGGAGTTGGGATCATATTAATCTCCCCAAAAGGGCATCATTCCATACAGCTCTAAGATTCGGATTCGAAGCATCTAAAACCGAAGCCGAATATAAGGCCTTACTAGCTGGACTGAGAGTGGCGAATGAGCTCAAAGCGAAGGCAGTCCATTGCTATGGCGATTCTCAGCTCGTGGTTAATCAGTTGTTGGGAGAGTCTCAAGCTCGAGGCACCAAGATGGCGGCTTACCTAGCTAAGGTGAAGGGGAAGCTATCCGAATTTGAGTACAGTACTGTTGAACAGATACCTCGCGGGCATAATTCTAATATTGACGCTTTGGCAAGGTTTTCCACCACCAAAGAAGCTGAGACCTTGAATGCAGTGCCAGTAGAGTTCTTCGAGAATCCGAACGTAACATAAAATAATGGTAGAGGTCGAGATGATCGACACAAGACTGACCTGGATAACCCCCATAATGGAATACCTCACAACAAAAAGGCTGCCTGAGGATAGAAAGGATGCAAGAAAAATACTATATCAAGCTCCGAGGTATGTGATAGTGGATGGGACATTGTACTAACGTGGTCATTCATTGCCTCTCCTACGATGTGTTCTGCCAGAGGAAGCTAAAACCATTTTGCAAGAAGTGCATGAAGGCTTTTGTGGAGATCATGTTGGGGGGGCAAAACCTAGCACTGAAAATACTGAGGCAGGGCTATTTTTGGCCCGCTTTAACAAAATATTCCATCTCATATGTTCAGAAATGCAACAAATGCCAGCGCTTCGCCATAATTGCCCGAGCTGCTCCAGTCGAGCAAACAATGATCTCATCCCCATGGCCATTTGTGATATGGGGAATCGACCTAATAGTGTCCTTACCTATGGGCAAGGGAGGAGTTCGTTATGCGATGGTGGCAATCGACTATTTCATGAAGTGCGTAGAAGCCGAGCCTTTGGCAACCATCACTTCAAAGAGAGTCCTAGACTATGGTGAAGAGTATTGTATGTCAATTTGGGCTTCCTAAAAAGATTGTCAGACAATAGGACACAGTTCGACAGTGATCTTTTCACTAGCTTTTGTGAAAAATACGACGTTATTAAGAGTTTCCCCTCAGTAGCGTATCCACAGGCCAATGGACAGGTCAAGACTGTGAATAAAACCCTAAAGGCAAGCCTTAAGAAGAGGTTATGAATGTTTTTAATAAAGTTATGAATGTTTCGTATGTATGTTTTCTTAAAGTGTCTATGTATAGTAGTTTTAATGGTCCAAAGTCTTAAAATTAGTGGGTCATTACATGTGAGTTGGGATTGAATGCCATGCTCACGCAGATGGTCCTAGAATTAAAAATTCAAGTACTCTCCTCCTCGATCAGATCGAAGAGCTTTTAGTGATTTACCTAATTGCTTTTCAACTTCTGCGTGAAATTCTTTGAACTTTCCAAAAGTTTCAGATTTTCTTTGCATTAAGTATAGGTAACCATATCTTGAATAATCGTCAATGAAAGTGACGAAGTATTCATAACCTCCTCTTGCTTGTACATTAAGTGGATCGCAAACATTTGTATGTACTAGCTGAAGTGGTTCTGTGGCTCTTGAACCTTTAGTAGAGAAAGGTCTCTTGGTCATTTTGCCTTCTAGACAGGATTCACAAACAGGGAGAGATCCAATAGATAGTTCTCTTAAAGGACCATCCTTTACAAGCCTATTTATTCTGTCTAGACCAATATGGCCCAATCTTAAGTGCCACATATATGTTTCACTATCAGAATCAGTCTTTTGTCGTTTAATAGATCTAGGATTGGCTGTTTTAAATAATTCATAATTATAAACAGCGGCAACATGTCATCGCCAAAACAGCGTCGCTGTAGGTCCATATGTGTAGCAATCTACGGCAATGACAAAATGTTGTCGTCGCAGTAGTGTTTTACTACAGCGACGACATGTCGATCGCAGTAGGGAATCCTTTTTTTGGTTAGAATGGGATATTGCGACGACATGTCATCGCTAATGGTGGTTGCAAAATTTGAAAATTTGAATTTCAAAAACTTCTACAGCGATGACATGTGGTCGCTGTAGTTTCATGAAAACTCATATTTTCGTGTTCAACGTGCACCCTACGACGACGACATGTCGTCGCTGTAGGTATACAATTTTTAAAAAATATATTTAATTAATTATATTGATTAAAATTTATTTAATAAAATATTAAATATTAATTAAATGAATAAATAAAACCAACTTATTTAATTAAATAATAAAACCAATTTATTAATTAAATAATAAAAACAATTTAACAATATCCATAGTCTCCAAAATGTAACATAACAAAACATAAGTAGTATTTTCTCCAAAATAGAAAAACCAACACAAAATATTAATAATTTAAAAATAGTAATATAATAAAACTAAATGTCATCAAAATCAATTCCAAAGTCATTATTGTCGGGCTGTTGTGGTGGCTGTGGTGATTGTTGTTATGGTGGCTGTGGTGGTTGTGGCTGTTGTGGTTGATGTGGTTGAAAGCTTGCCATCATGGACTGTATCATATTCATGTCCAAGTTGAAAGGCTAAAATTGTGGAGCTTGGATGTTCGGATTTGTCATAAAGGCTTGACTGAAGTGTTGAATCATGGACTGGAAAGTCTCAGGTGGTATCGTTGGAGGGCCAACTATAGTGGACAGAAACGGTGATGCCTCTGATTGTGAAGAGGATCCGGTGGCGCTTGAGGCAAAGGTACTAGTGCCCTTCAACTTCCGTCCAATACCTCAGCTGTGGCCATGACGTTGACCATGTACCTTTAAGACGACTTGTTTCTCATTGACAGTGGCATTTCCTGCTTCAGATTGAGATTGAGATTGTGCCTGGACTTCTTGCTACAAGGTATCCTGCAGTTTAGAAACAAGACAATTAATACATAATATAATTGAATAATATACATATATACAAAACTTAGAAAGTTACTTACATATGCATCCTTAGCATTCATGTTCACCCATCCACGTGTCGGATGATTGTGCATGTCATGGAACGTATCGATAATGCTAGGCAGTTCCTTAGTCTGAAGATTCATCTTTAGAAAAAAAATTTAACAAAATCTCAGTTAAATATTGAAATTATTATTAGGATAACTTAAAATATTTCAAATTATCTATATATTTTTATTTACCTTCTTAAATCAAGCAGAAGCATAAGAAGTCGATCCATGGAGACTTGGACACTTTTGTTTTGCTCTGTTGGCAGCATTTTCCTTTGAGCATGCCATGAACTGTGGAGTGGTGAAAAGTTCAACCAACTTCTGCCAACTCTCGTTGTCCATGTCCTCCTGTGGATTCTTTCTGGCTGTCTCGATATCATCATACCCTCCATGTTCATCGAAGTGTCTTTTCTTGTGACCTTTTATATCCTTGTAGCGATCCTAAAACTCTCACTCAATCCCAGTCCCTATCAGTCGCCACTCAGGGAGAGCTCAAGGAAGAATGAAAAATTCCTTAAAAAAATGGTGAGATTTTTTAAATTATAAAAATAACATTACATGTGAATAAGTAGATAAATTTACCTCAAACTTTTGCATCAATCCAATCTTGTGCTCATCTGGAACATTCTGCCACGAGTCATAATATAACGGGACATGGTGACCAATAAGGTTGCCAATAAGTCTCGTGAACAATGTCCCAAAATCACCAACTGCTTTGTAGGTTCCCTCATTCAGATCAAATTGTAGAGCCAACGGACCTTTATTGTCATTGACGAGTTGCTACAAATTTTTGGATCGAGACCGACCTCTTCTTTTTGCAGCAGCCGCTACATATGTTAATTAAACAATACAATTAAATTGAATAAAATAATAAAAATTTGTCATTTATTGATAAAAGACAGACTAATTATAGTATATTACCTGTCTCATAGGAAGTAGGAACTCGCGTGGGATCTAGAGGAGGAGGATCCGCTCCATCACCACCATGAGAACGAGCAAAAGTAGCAGACATATCTTTGCAGTTTAAATAATTATTAACTTAAATTTAGTTATAGTTGGAGGTTAATTACATAACTTAAATAATTTTGGTAATGCGGTTGAAACTATTGAAAAACAAACATTGTTGAGAAAAGTCATATATTGATTTAAAAGTCTTGAAATTAAAACATACACATTAAACATACAAATATGAATATGCATAAGAAAATATTATTCCTCATCAATGTCTATTCCTACATCATCATCTGTATTTTCTAAATCATCTTCATTAATTTCATCATCATCATCGTCATTGATGAAATCATCATCCACATCCGAGACAGATCGAGATGTTTCCCCAATTATGCTAGTGTAACTAGGTCGATCCAAATGCATAATCTTCAACTCTCCTAATTCCATAGTGTGTACAAAATTTGATGAAGTGTTATCATACACGACATCAACCTTGTTATCATCATCGATACTTGGATGATCCTAGATCTTTCAATGATTGACTTCTTCTACTACCTTCCAATTTTTGTTTCTTGAAGGATCTTCCAAGTAGAAAACTTGTTTTTCGACCCTTGCTTGTACCATTCAGAATTAATCATGATACTAGTTATGTTATTCTCAGTCACATTTCGACCCTTGCTTGCATCGATGTTGAACCATTTACA
Organism: Humulus lupulus; assembly: GCF_963169125.1. Classification (NCBI taxonomy): domain Eukaryota; kingdom Viridiplantae; phylum Streptophyta; class Magnoliopsida; order Rosales; family Cannabaceae; genus Humulus; species Humulus lupulus. The sequence goes on along the minus strand of NC_084801.1, from coordinate 14,906,933 downwards.
TCGAAACAATACTACCGAGTAACCATGGGAATAACATAACTCTACAATCTCCTTACGTTGGCCATAGAAAGTGAAACCATCGGTTCCTAGCACCGAAACTCCACTATTTTGAGTGGTACGTCTTTCGTCACGACTATGGACCAAAAACCTTACACTGTTAACAAAGCAAGCCATGTAGGAGTATGCATTCTGATTGGACCCGTTTGCTAAAGCAAATAATTCATCAGTACACTCAGTTGACTATACTTACCGTAAACGACCCATCTATAGAGTATGACACAAAAAAAGAAAACACAATAAGATGAGTATTAATTGATACCAATTTCGTAAGAATTCTGCAGTTTCGATAATTTACCTTCAATTTAAACCAGATAGGGAAATCTTTTTGAAGACTTATGTTTGAATTTTCTCGAAGGCATTCACTGTATAGAAAAATTAAGGTAAGATAACAGTTTGCCATGAATTAAATTTAATGAATTCATATATGTGTTGAGCTACTTACTCCATATATGGTTGGATTTCGGGGCAACTGTTGAGTACAAACCACTCTGTTTCTTTTCGATGAAAATAGTCAAGGGATATGATTTTCCTTTTCCTACTTGGACGACATTGTGATTCAAAAACTGACAACTGTCTTTTAGGAATAACAATATCTGCATTTTTTCCAGACGATTAAATTTAGTCTGTACGCCGTGAAGATATTGCGAACAAAAAGTCAAAGTTGCATCAACAACATAATCCTCCGCTATAGAACCTTCAAAGCGCACCTTATTCCTGACATAATTTTTCGACTTCTTCATATATCGCTCAAACGGATACATCCGCCTCATGTAAACTGGTCCTCTAAGGATAGCTTCTTGCAATAAATGAATCATTATGTCAAAAAAGGCTGGAGGAAAAATTAACTCAAACTTGCACAAAATTTGTATCAGTTGATCTTTTGAATTCTCCATGTCCTTAACCACCAATGAACGAGCACAAATTTGCTTAAAGAAATTGAAAGCTCAATGATTGTCTTCGAAATAGACTTATCCAAGTAGCATCGAACTCCTACCGGCAACAGAAGTTGCATAAGAATGTGATAATCATGGGATTTCAACCCAACAATGTTGCCATTATTGTCAGTTACTTTCTTACATAAATTTGAACCGAAGCCATCAGGAAGTCTAACTCCTTTTACGAACTGAAAAAAAGAACCATCTATCATCCGGTGTGAAAGAGTACATAGGATGTGGTTTGATCAACTTCATACTGTCTTCCTTGAGTTTCAACTCTTCTCGGATACCCCAATTCTTCAAGTCTACTCGTGCGTTGGTGGTGTCTTTATATTTCTCATTCATAAAAAAAGTACCGAGTAAACTGTCGCAAACATTTTTCTCTACATGCATCACATCTAAATTGTGCTTCAGTTCAAGTTCGGACCAGTAATCAAGTTCAAAGAAAATACTATTTTCACTCCAATTAAGCTCTTTTGGATCTCGCTTTCTTTTCACACCCCTGAAACTGACATGTTTACCCGGCAAACGATCTGGAACATGCACTAATTGTTCGAGTATGTCTTGACTACTGAATTTTCTTAGAAGACGTCCTTTTTCATAATTCCCATCAAACAAGCGACTCTTCCTCCACTTATGCGTACAAGATAAGAATCTTCTATGACCAACATAAGTCGTCTTCCCAATTACCTGACATGAAGGAGTGTCTTTGTTGCATGACGGACATGCCATATATCCTTGGCCACTCCAACCAGACAAACTACTACGGGCTGGAAAATCATTGATAGTCCATAATAGTGATGCACGCATTCTGAAGACACTGTTCGTTGCAGTGTCTCTGGTTTGAACTCCTTCATCCCACAACTCCTTCAATTCGTCTACCACAGGCCTCAAAAAGACATCCATATCCTTCCCATGCGATTTCGAATCGGGAATCAATAAAGTCAGCATGAATGATGACTCTTTCATGCACAACCAAGGAGGCATATTGTACGTGCGGAATATTACTGGCCACATGTTGTAAGATAGACTCATGCTACCAAATGGATTGAAGCCATCAGCAGCCAAACCCAATCAAACGTTTCTTGGTTCTTTGGAAAAATCAGGATATCTGGAATCAAATTGTTTCCAAGCACCCCCATCAATAGGATGGTGCATCACACCATCTTCTTTCGACCGTCCCGTACTATGCCAAGTCATATCATTTGTTGTATGTCTTGAACCATAAAGACGCTTTAACCTAGGAGTCAAAGGGAAGTACCGCAACACTTTGTGGGCAACTTTTTTCCCCTTTGTGTCTTTGTCAACCCATTGACTCTCACCACATACAGGACAACTCTGTTTTTGAGAATTCTCCTTCCAGAACAAACAACAGTCGTACTTGCAAGCATGAATTGATTGATAACCTAACCCTAACTTCCTCATTTTTTTTCTTAGACTCATAGAATGAAGCCAGAATCTTATTCTCCTTCAGGAATGCAAATTTCATAAACTTCAAAAGTTCATCAAAGGAACTATTTGTCCATTTATTCAAAACATTCATGTGCATCATCTTTGCCAAGAAGTTCAAGGAAGACAATCAAGTACAACAAGGGTATAACTCAGCTTCGACCTCGTTAGTGTCTTGTTCACCAATAACACCATTGATGATGTTAATCATCTCATCAGTCACTGGAGCCCCGTCGTCCACTACTGGAGGCATATCAACTTCACCGTGGCAGGTCCACTTCACGTATTGCTGCAAAAACCCATATCTGTGTATGTGAGCCTCCACCACATCAAGTTTCTGATTCAGCATATTGACACACTAAACGCATGGGCATCTAACTTCTCCCAAAGCATTCACATAGTTCTTGACCATTTGCATAAATGCTTGAAGACCATTCCAAAACTCATCAGAGTTACGTCGTCTATTAGTTATCCAACTCTTGTCAATTATCATAACTGATTCAAGTGGAAAGTAAATTATCACAATGTGATAATCATAAAAAACTACATTTATTTGCTCATAATTTTTTTATCAGCAAAACACTAATTTTTTCAAATAATTGTGAAATCTTATTGAATCTTATGAATAAATTATAAAATTTTATGAATATATATTATAAAATTTAATAATTTTTATATAATTAATTAAATATACAAATATTTAATTATAAATTTATAAACTTACTATTAATGATTATTATTAATTTTCACTTTTTAATTTTTAAAAATAACAATAGAGTTTTATAATTGAAAAATTATTATTTTAATTTCCACTTTATAATTTTATGAATATATATTATCAAATTTTATGAATGTATTATAAATTTTCATTATATATACAAATATTTAATTATAAATTTATTAATAATTTTTATTAATTTCTATGATAATTATCAAATTATTATTTTAATTTTCACTTTTTATTTTTTCAAAAATAACAATAAAGTTTTATAATTGTGAAACTATTTTTTTTAATTTCCAATTTATGTTTTTTTTATAAATTTTTATTAGTTGCTTTAAAATTAATTAAAAAATTTAATCATAGTAACTTTAAAATTATTTTGTAATGTTTAATATTTCTAAATCTACTAAAATTTTGGCGACATAACAGCTGTAATATAACCTATCCCAAAATTTAAAATCTGCATAAAAACTACAAAACCAGTCCTAGATCATACATATACCAATTATTAAACATCTAATTATATTAATATAACCTACCATACAATTTAAAAATACAATTCACATTCACATTTATATAAATAAACATATTCAACTAATATCTAACATAACATTTAATTAAAATAACATATTCAACACTATATATCTAGAATAACAAATTACACAACTAACATATTAACATTTAAATACATTAACATATTCAATATTATCAACAATACACAATTAACATATATAATAACATTTAATTAAATTACCATATTTAGCATTGTCTAAAATATACAAATCTAAAATGAAAAACAAAATTCAACACTATATAAAAAAACCAATCACACACTTAAAAACATAATTTAAACATTAATCAAACACAAAAAAAATAAAAAATAAAAACAATACCCAAGGCTCAGGGTTATCCAAACGAGTCTGTGGCTAAGGATGATGCTCCACTACTCCAATCTAAAATAAAAAATATATATTTCAAAAACACATTTCTACCAAATACTAAATACATAAATATATTAACAAAAAAATTCATTTTAAATGCTAAAATATATAGAAATTGGGTTTAGATTACCTAAACTTAGAAGAAATGGCCCCAAATCAGACTGGGGGGCATTAGAAAGGCGACAGGCAGTGAAGGGGCGGCGGAGGGGCTCTGTAATGCCCTGGTTACCCCAGAACAGTTACGGTGAACAGTGAACCGGAAATTTGACTCGCTACCCGAGTCATTTGGTTAAAAACGTGATCTAAGTGCTATTATCAGGTTAAGGTGACAAACGAGTAAAAAGGAAAGGATATATTTCATTAAGTAAATAAACTACTCATGAGCCTTTCAAAATGTTTACAAGTAGTTCGTAACACAAAAGAGTCGCTACTGTTTCAAATTTACGGTCCCCGCCGGCATAAGCGGCAAAAATAGGGTAAACCCCTAGTCCCTCTGAGAACTCCTTGACCGTGGCGGTCAAGTGGCCCTGTATGTACACAACATCGCCCAAGCTCTCCACTCAGGGTTGGGTGAGCTTCTCTTTCCCTTTACCTGCACCACAAAGCACCCATGAGCCAAGGCCCAGCAAGAAAACACAATAAAGCATGACATAATATCAACAACGGTCATAATAACCATCCAGGACTATCAGTCCAAGCGAATAGGTGACAATAGCCAAAAGTCACAATAGTGAGCATCGCTCCCTCTAGCCATGTGATGATAGGGTCACCAGGGCTTAACTGATAAGAAGTTCTTTCATAAGTTTGATCAGGACAGGTGCATGGTGATTAGTCACCAACATAACCTTCCTCTCGACCCTAGAGTCGAAGCTATGGACAACGTCCCCTAGCCATGTGACAAACGGTCACTGGGGTCATATACCTTGGCTATAGTCATCTGGTCGTAGACCAGGCAAGCGCTTATAAGTTCTTCGACCCTAGGGTCGGTCCCGCATTAATGCCATAGAGCCATTCAATGCGTGATCATCGACTTTAGAGTCGGTCCCTGACTAGTCAGTGTCTCAAACAGGTAATCAGCGTTCACTAGCATTTAATATGCAATCCATGTCCACATATATCAACCAACATGCCCCAATATCAAACCATGCATGTCATATACCTATACAGGGTGCAACTGTATTCATACACTGTTTTCTTACCTCTGGTTCGAGTGAGAATTATTATATGAACGACCCCTGAGAACGATCAACCTTTAAATTCCTTGACGGTCACCTGGTCATAACCAAAATATAGGATTCATCAATAAAAATGATAACTGAGGGTTCCCAAACCAAGATCTAGCCTCCGGGACATCAAACATAACTCAACTAGGTACTAGGTTCAACCCCGAGGCCTAAGGTTTGAATCCCCAAGCTAAAAACATCTTTTTGGCTAAATTTTCCCTGATGGGCTGCGGCTCACCCTCCTGACAGAGCCATTTTCACCTTTAAAGCCAACACAGGCCGCGGCACACCATAGACAGGCCGCGGCTCATTTCGCAAACCAACCAAGAAACCAGCACGCACCAGCCAACTCTCCCCTGCATTTTCCCTTGGAACCAACCCTTTGAACCAACTCCAAACCTCCTCCAAACACTCAATTTAACCTCTAGACAACACCCATAGCTTACCCTCATCAAATCCCAATCAAACCAACACAAAAACTCCCTTTGATTCCCACTTTCCACATCAAAAACCATGAATTGAAAACTAAATGGAAAACAGAGTAACACCTGAAACCAGTGACTAAAACTCACCTCAAATTCAGATTTGAACCTCCTTCAATGGTTGAACCAAGTCCACCAACCCAGCCTTTGAGTTTCCTAGCTTAAAACCCCACCTTGAGCTCAAGAACACCAAGGGAAATATAGAGAAAAATGATGTACAGGAAGGGAGAAGACAACCTCTGTTTTTGTTCTGTTTAATCTTTATCCTTCTACAGCCAACTAAAGGGTAATATTAATCCCCTCAAATGACCAAAATACCCTTAAGCCACCTAAAGCCTCTAAAACCATTTCAAGGGTAAAATTGGTACTTTCCGCTTATCCCGTTAATCATAATTAATGCTTCCCAATTCCCGCTAATCTCAATATCCTCAAACACCAATAATTCATATCTTGTTACCCTAAAATCCCTGGTAACGCTATAATCATTAATATCACCCCGAGACTCACCCCGAGCCCCGAGCTCAAACCTGTTATGACCAAACCGATAAATCATGTTTAGAGATCGTCTCATGTCGAAATACTCGAACCAATCCACATTATAATGTGGTCTCACAATATATCATAAGCACACAAAAAAATATTCAATTATACCCTCAACGGGCCAAATTACCAAAACACCCCTGTAAACAAATGTGGACTCGCATGCATGCATTTAACATCATATTATAATATAATTCTCATAAACAAGCATAAACACATTTAATAGCATAATTAAACAGTTATGGCCCTCCCGGCCTACTAATCCAGCCATTAACCATAATAGGGAATCCGGGGCATTACAGGCTCTAGTTTTGCAAAGAAATCATAAGAAAAAAATGAAGAAGAAGGCTCAGGTTGGGGGATTTATGTCCTGATCCTATAGCGAAGACATGTCATCGCTATAGGTAATAAGAACGTCGTCGCTGATATCAAACACACATTTTTACTCAAACAGTGAGACTGTCGTAAATAGTACACAAATACTCTCGTGTGCTATTTTGTACTCTACAACGACGACATGTCTTCGCTATAAGCAGTGAAATTTGACTTAAATTTTTTGGCGGTTCACTTTACCACGTTTTATTTTGGGTCATACTATGATGACCCGTCGTCATTGTAGAGTAAAAAATAACTGACCAATGGATTAAATTGGACTTTATAACGACGACATGCCGTCGCTATAGGGAGTGAAAAATAGGCAACCGACTTTTAGCGGTTAAATTCCCTCCCTATCCTACTACGACGATATGTCGTCGTTCTAAAATAACATATTTCCCTCCTTTTTTTTTCTACAATGACTCTACAACGATGACAATTCATCGTTATAGAGGGTGCAAATAGGCAACCAACTCTCGAAGGTTGAGTTCCTTGAGCATCCTAAAAAGGCAGGTCGTCGCTATAGACAAACATATTTCCCTCTTTTTTTCGACGAAGACCCTACAACAACGACATGTCATCGCCGTAGAGTCACTTCCCACCTCGTGTTCCCTCCAAATCCCTCATACCCGTGTCGTCGTTGTAGGGTATCAGGATTTTGGAGGGGCTGATCTTGTCTTGTGTGACGACCCTACAGCAACAACATGTCGTCCCCGTAGCTAATTTTTTAAATAAATTAAGAAAAAATAATTTTTCGTGGATTTTTTCTCCATACAAAGACGACTGTAGAGTCTTTTCTTATAATGCATGACTCAAACATGTGAAAATAGTTTTCAATCTATAATGTAACTTTTGGAATGGAACATTAATATTTCTTTCTCGTCTTATTTATTTTTATATATATTTATATAAAGAGAGAGGTACATATAAGGGCATATACATATAATTCATAACTAGGAGAAAATATTAAATATCTTTCACATAGTGCTTGGATATTCTTGCATTTAATATGATTTGCACGTAACTAAAAGACAATCAATCGATTTGGCACTACTTTTTTTTTGTTTGGAATAACTTTATTATTATTCAGTATGAGAAGATAAAATGTACAAATTGGAGGAGGATAATCCTCTAACCAACAGAAACTCTTCGTTTGTCTATCCAAAGAGCATGCAAAGATGCTCTCGAAAATTTAGACAAAGAAGTTCACATATAGTAATCAAGCATAACTAATTTAGAGAACTACAAGAATGGAAATAAACTAAAGACAATAGAAAAAACAATCTCAAACAACTGCCCTGATAATAGAAATGCTTCAATTTGGAAGGTCATTAAGATACATGCATCACAAAAACAAACCAAAAATAAGAAACTATTAATGAAATCAAGATTGCAAATTCTTTAGGGGGGTAGTTTATCCTGCCAAAGGACCAACCCTAGTAATAGACCTGAAATTTTTTTCTCTGTAATTGAATTGTAAACTATTTAGAAATAATTATAACACAACACAAATAGGGGGAGGAATTTCCTCCAACCAACAAAACTCGTCATCTAGTCCAAGGGCGTGCTTAGCCAAAATATGAGACGCAGTATTAAACTGACGACTAATATGAGAAAGACTAGCCATCGGAAAGTTTTCCAATAAGGCTCTATTATCAGCAAAGATAAAACCTAGTTCATTATCATACACTGTGTTATTTTTTAAGGCCATAACAAGTGAAAGGCCAAGTCTTTGAGCCCAGTCTAGTCCTACTAGTAATGCTAGTGCTTCGGATTGAAATACTGATAAGGCCCCTGCAAACGAACCAACCAATATTAATCTAGTGGTGAAAGGCTCCAAAATTAGTTGTCGTGAGAGGAAATACATCAAATATACCTTTATGTAACTAAATATATGAAAAATATGTGTAGCTAAAATTTTGTACATGTAACTTTTACTTACACGTATTTGTCCTTACACATGTCCATATTATGTATAAACAAATCTATATTTATTTACACATAATTAAGTGTAAGTAAGGGTATACTTTGCCACATCATCAAACATGTATATACTTTATATTACTTACACATATATGTGTACATGAAACTTTTTACTTACATATATATGTCCTTACACATGTCTATATTATGTGTAAACGAATCTATATTTATTTACACATAAATAAGTGTAAGGAGTACTATAATTTGACACATAATCAAACACTTTATTACTTATTACACATGTATGTGTAGCTATAATTTTATATGTGTGACTTTTGCTTACACATATTTATCTTTACAGATGCTTATATCATGTATAAGCAAATCTATATGTGCTTACACATAATTAAGTGTAAGAAAAATTTAATTACCACGTCAACAAAAAATAAAAAATATAAGTACTTTATTTTCTAGACATATATGTGTAGCTAAAATTTTGAATGTAGAATTTTTACTTACACATATTTTTCCTTACACATATGTGTTAGTAAATATATATGTATTTACACATAATTAAGTGTAAGCAATAATTTTATTTGCCATATCATTAAAATTATGTAAAAAAAATTTACTTACCCATATATATGCAGTTAAATATAGTGTTTACTTACACATAATTATTTTGACATATATTAAAATTACGTGTAAGGAAATATACTTAAAATGTGTAGGTAAAAACCCTATTTTTTTTGTAGTGATGGTACAGAGAGAATAAAATTAAAGTAATATATATATATATAAAAATGGTTAGAAAATAACAAACCTAACTAAAGAGGTCCTTTGGTTAGGTTATAGTAGCTCTAAATTGTATTGTTACTTTATATCAATTTCAAGAAACTACCTATCTTGAGGACTTTGTCTAAATCAATTTATATTTTTTTTAAAGAACACCAATAAACCTTTCAAAGGTTTTAGTAAGAACCTATCACTTACTAAACAAATAGATATGTTTAGCTTCATTTATCAATAAATATAATTAAATTTATATTGATATTTTCATGAAATTGTGAATGTTGTGGATATTTCTATTTTAATGTATATATAATATATATTATAATTATAAAAGTAGTTCACGATCCCACTTTCAATAATTTTAAAATCTAATATTTTTAAGCAGGAGAGAAAGTTGGGATTCTCATAAATAAAAGCATATTATATATTTCATGAAAAATATATAATTTTGTTGAGCTATATAATATATATGTATAAGATAATATATACGTATGTATAGTCTCTGTTGGTGAAAGTGATGCGTAGCTAAAAGGAAATATATATGGAATGAAAGAGTATATACATAGATTCTCACTATGTGTGTCGTTTTGTTTGGTTGAAGAGAAATATCTCCAACCAATAGCTCGAAACATGCAGAGGCAGCCTCTAATATACATTGCACTTTCTACGTTTGTGGCCATTAAATTGGCTCGCCCTTTGTTCATCACAAGTTTTACAAACGTAGTTTTCTTTTCTTTTCCTTTCCTTTCCTTTCCTTTCTTTTCTTTTCTTTTCTTTTGGAAACGGATAGCTCGTTCTACCTTCCTTTTCCTTAATAGAGCATACAATTATATCGTACTTTTGTTTTCCAATTACTTGTTAATTCATTTATTACTTTTTGTATGTATGTATGAACCAAATTTTCTCTTAACAAAATTGTTGAAATGAATCTTTTGATTTACCTATCATTGACATGTGGCAACAAATAACACTTAGGCGTTAGACCTCCAGCCAAATACAAATAAGCGAAGAAAAAGAAGATACAAAAGTAGTTATAAAATAAGTTTATTTTTAGCTAAATCTTAAAAAAATTATCTATAAAAATAGTAATTTTTGAAATCATTTTTGAGAGACATTAATTGGACTGTATGTATTTTTATTATTTTAGATTATTGAGAGGATATTTTTAGATAAGAATGATGATTGTTACACTCTCAATTTATATATTCTAATTACATATTATGTTGTGTAAATAATCTAAACTATATCACTAAAAATGATATGGTCCTATACTTAAAAAAAAAATAATGGTTAAAATTAAATATACATTAGAGTGTGTGTAGTATTATTTTTAAGGTAATCCCAGTAGTTCCATTCAACATACTAGAATAACACGAGCATTTATAGAAGAATTCAATTCGTAGTCAAATGAAAACATCATATTAATTACTTCAGTAATAATTAATTATAGAATAATATAATTCATCTTAAATATATATTATAGAGCAACTACAATGCATCTATTTTTTTGACAATATCGGTGCAGCGAGTTTGTATTTTCTACACTTTGATAATTTTTTTCTAATCTGTTTTATATTACAGTGTACATTGTAATCATTTAAGATATCTTGCAAATTTTTAAAAAATTCTGAATAATTTATAGTGCCGAAAATAATGTTCAAACAGTTAATTTTTACACACGTATATAAAAAATTAAGCATGCATGCAATAAGTTGTTTGAACCCTATTATCGTACCATAATTTATTTAAATTATTTTTGAAAATTTGTAGAATGTTCTAAATACAATATATATCATCATATAAAAAAATAAAATTATATCTATCTAGATATCAAAAATAAAAAAAATAAAAAAGATAGACCGATATTATTAAAAAAGTGAATTTGTTGTATTCACAACCTATAATTATATATATATATGAAATGATTGAGTAATACGAAGTATCTATAGTTTAGAACCACAATTTCATTGGGGGAGAAGGGCATATATCCATTAGGTAGCTTTATTCTTTTTTCTTTATAGAATATCATCTATATGAAAATTTATAATTTTATGTAATATATATCAATTATTAGATCAATCCCCTTGCATCCACGTGCATGTGCGTTTTGAGGCGTAGGTTTGTTTTCAATTGTGTGCCACGGACATAAGATAGAACAACAAAAAAATTGTACGTACTTTTTTTCTTTTAAATTATATTTATTTAATTTTTTTTAGTCAATTACAGCTAAAATATTTAATATTTTTATACTCAATTTTCTTTTGCGATAAATATACTTAATATTTTTAAAATGTTGCGTTTTTATACTTATTTATTATTATTATTTTAAGAAATAATGTGAAAGTGAAGAAAAAATATATGTTTTTAATCATTTTTTAAATTTCAAATTATTTTTTCTTTTTTATTCTTTCTCAAAATAATTATTTTAAATTAAATATTAATAAAAAATAATTGAAAACTTATATTTTTCCATCACTTTATAATATATGCTTTTTACAAAAAAAATAAGTGTACGAAAAATAAAATTTTAATTATTTTGATTAATTTTAAAATTTTAATTTTTTTTATTATTTTGAGAAAGAATAAATAGGTGAAAATAATTTAAAATAAAAACCTATATTTTTCTTTCACTTTTTTATTATTTCTCAAAATAATAATAAAAAATAATAAATATAAAAGTGTAACATTTTGAAAATATTGATTATATTTACCACAAAAAAAAAAGATTGAGTATAAAAACATAACATTTTATAAACATTAAGTATTGTGTATATATATAGAAGATTTCCTCAATGGCTACTAGCCATAGATGGGTACTAACAATTATGATGATGTGGCAACAGAGTAACTTGGTATAACAAGTCACCAACAGGTAAATATTTTTTTTCTACATTAATTTCGAATTTTCATATATAATGCTTAAATAATTTTTTTAATTATTTAATTTAATAAATATGTGACCGTCATTTAATCAGGTAATCTTTCCAAAATTTTAAAAAAATCAAAATTTATTTTTAAAAATATTAATTAACAATTATAAATATGAATCATTCATGTAAATTTAATGATTAGTATTAAAGTAACTATAGATAGTAAAGTGCTCCTATATATATATATATAAATATAAAGAAAAAGAGACAAACAACCAAGAATGGAATAACAATTATATTATAATGAAAACTAGGATGATATTTGCAAAGTGCAAAGTACTATAAAAATCGAAAGTTAATAGTTCTAAAAAATAAAGCCACCTAGCTGTACATTAGTGGGTTTGATTGGTACTACGTACGTATGTAGGAGGAGGAAGTAGTGAAAGAAAATGATTGTTTTCGATATTTTGATTAAGGTATTTGTTGAGTGATCTTCAAATTAAAAATGTGGGTCCAGCATCATTGCATTGTGATAATCAAGGTACTTTACACAATGCTGCAAATCCAGAGTTTTATGAAAGAACCAAAGATCAAATGTCATCTAGTCAAAGAAAAAATCCAGTCAGGGGAGGTCTCTACTAAGCCTCTTTGGAAAACAACATTTCACTTTCATTTCATTGACATACATACTCCAACTTGAAAAGAAGTGTTGAAATGATTGTTAGCCTACAAACAATAGTGGAGAAATTTGGCTATCTTTGGACTACTTTGTTGACTAGAAATATTAGGTGCCTACAATATTAGCTGCCGACCATGTTTTTGGACCCTTTGTTATGCTATGTATTTGTTCATTTCCTTCTTCCTATAAATAGGTTTGTTATGTAAAACTGGAGAGGCAAAACCCTCCACCCCTTTTCTATTTTATCAAATGATTTAGCTTTTTCATCAATAAATAAATAAATAAAATTATTATTTTAGAAGACGTGACAATTATTTAGTTGTGCGCCATAAAGAAATGATGGAGAAAATAAGGACAAAGAAATGAGAAGAAAAAAAACCGAATAAAGCAACCAGAATATTAAAAGTTCAAGTAAAATCTGTTTCAGTTAAAAATTAGGTGAATAAGATGGAATATCTTTATTAGAGGGATAGAAAAACAGGCTAGCTAGTGTGTGTTTAGTAAATTTTGATAAGAGTATCACTTTTTAAAAATTAATTTACGTGGAACTTTAGCAACTTAAAAAGAAAGTGCAGTCTTGAACATTTCCATTAAACTGATGAATTCGAATAAAAAAAATGGGTCCACTTCTTGACTTTACAGTTACTCTGACAGAGGAAGAAGGCATCATCACAAAAAACATCCAAGAATATTCGTCAATAATCAAAGGCAAGTAGAATCTAGGTTAACCGGGGAAAAAGAAGATAACGGGTAAAAGCAAAAGTGTAATAGTAATAGGATTTATTTGCGACAAAAAATCTCAACCTACTTTATGTTTGGTACTTAAGTAATTTCCTTAGGTTGAGGAGAGAGAAGGGAAGAGATGGAACAATTTTAATTATTTTCATAATATTCTTTTAAAAACTATCATGTCCTAGAAACTTGTATATTTAATAGTAAAAATTATTGGCAGAATAAGACAAAGAACTAATTCACAATTGCTAATATTTTTTGAGAATGGGGATTAAGTACAAAAATAAAGAGATTAGAGACTTAAGTGGCAATGATATACCACGTTTAAGGGTTCTTTTGCTGCAAAACCTAATGATAATAAGAATATAAAAAAGAGTAAGGCACCTAACATCATTTGATGTGACATATTCATGAGTACAAATTATTATCTCGTCTCACACATTTTTTTTTAAATTAAAAATATATGAAACTAGATATTATTTACATCAATAATAATATGTCACTTAATATTTAAAGCCAAATAACAATATATATAAATAGACACCATCCATCTTGAATGTGAACCACGAAAAACTTTGATTCTCGGTGTAGTAATGGTAGTAGTATATAAATAGTAGTTTGCTTTGTATTGAAAATTTTCTCATTTATTTTCATTATTATTACTATTATTTAAGTTTCTTTAAAAGGTTTAAGCATGCCTAGAGATAGGGATCCTCTTGTACTTAGTAGGGTCATAGGAGATGTTTTGGATCCTTTTACAAACTCTATATCTCTTGAAGTGTTTTATGATAATATGGAGGTCAACAATGGTTGTGAGCTCCAACCTTCCCAAATCGTCAACCAACCTCGAGTCGACATTGGTGGGGAAGACCTAAGGAACCTCTACACTTTAGTAAGCTCCATCATGATACAAATATATATACACATATATACATATATATATATATTCATCTTCTCGATTTCCTCATCTCTGTGCATACATACATGTATATATATTATTCTAATTTATATTTCTACTGTGTACATATATACACATGCACAATCTTGTTTACGTACGTATATATACACATATACATATGACTGACACTACTGACTCTTGAAACTTATTACAGGTTATGGTCGATCCGGATGCACCTAACCCAAGTAACCCCAATCAAAGGGAGTACATCCATTGGTAAGACTCAAATTTCTCATACGTACTTATATATATACATATATGTATAATATTATTATTATATCGATACTCTTCTCCGGTTATTGTTTATATATATATATATATATATATAACCTCGAACATAAAGGGTGGGTGCATGGCAACTGGCATATATAAATGAGGTTTCATCATGATCAGTTTATATATTAAGTACATCATATATGATTTCAGTGTTAGAGAAGTAGATACTATAATTTTTTTAGAGTTTCTGAAGCGTGAGGATGAAGGAAATATTACTTTTACTGCGCATATTTTCTTCCTGTTTAAAATCTTATCAAAGTCACATTATATGTATTAGATGATAATATTTCAATCTGTGCATATATACCTTGTACTATTTATAGATTCGATCCTCACACTTGTTAGCTAATTACGTACCCTCGTAATACGTCTTCTTTTCAAAGCCACGAAATCCATTTTTTTTAATAAAGACGCTACTGTTTTGATACGGACATATAAATATATATATATATATTTATATATATAAAACATGGGTCCATGCATATATACGACAAAGAAAAAACTATATCAGTAAAAACTGAGAAGAATGTGCTTTGGAGGATGAGAATTTTAACGAAAGACGGGATGAGCTGGGACTGTCATATCGATCTGGAATTATCCTGCATGCCAGTCCCACTTTGTCCCACCATAAAAATGACTACGTCAGATTACAAAGGAGAAATTACGGATTTGAGAAGCATGAATAACAATGGTTATTACTTTTTTTATTATTATTTTTTCTTTGTTTTCTGTTTCACTTTCATTCTTTCTATATTTTTTTTTTTTTGCTTTATTATTTTTCATTCCACCTATTTTTTTTAAACAATCATTCCTTTTATTCTTTTTCTATTATTTTACTTTATTTTTATTATTACTCCTTTGTATTAATAAGATTTACAATGCATTCTTCCATTTATGTCATAATATATAGATTCATAGAGATGTTATAGTTATGTTGAAAGTTATAAATTATTTATTAACTAGAAAATATAATCGTTAACGTAGTTTTTTTAATGATTAAAACATATTTTATTTATATATATATATATATATATATATATATTTGGAGATTGTATGTAAGAGATTCTTTTTCACCTTACCCTTATATTGGAGCAGACCCACATAGTGACAAGGATGGGCGACGGCCTCGGGTGAATTTTTTTTTTTTTTTTTAATTAATGTATATATTTTTAATTAAAACTAATATTTAAAAATTAGGACTTTGGCATAATTTACAAGGGTTCAAATCCCACCAAAAGCATTTTGTTTTCTTTTTATATGTATGCAATTTATTTTAAAAAAAAACACATATATGACTCCTACAAAGGTTAAACTTTGCTTTAATTTTATTCTACATAATCTCTCCATCTGAACATTTTCAAATAAAAAATATAATATATAGTTTTTTCTAAAGTTATATTATTTTAGAAGTGAAGATTTTAATTCTTTTTTCTTTCTTCAAAATAAGTGTAATTGTCTGCACGAATGTCAAAAAAAAACCCAATAAAATGAGTTAAAAACTTATTTTTTTGTTAAAATTTTATTGTATTGTGTATATTTTTTATTATTTAGTATCGATTTAAATGATTTAATATTAAAAATTTATATATGTTGTAATTAACAAAGTTTGTCTCAATTTCTTAATATGTTTTTTGCTTATTATATTATTTCAAAAAAAAATTTCACCCTCGCTAAAGTTGAATCCTAGGTCCACCACTACACGTACAACATGCTCTTTATATGGATACGTAAGGGCATCTTGGTCGTAATTTTGTTTCATGATGGTGTTTATTATATAGCGAGCCTCCTGCAGGTTTTTGAGAAATTCTGAATAATTAAAGTACCAAAAAAAAAAGCTTAAATTCCTTGTTGTACGTGTACTTTTATTTAATATTATTATTATTGTATACGCGAAAATTTGTGTTTTGTGTAAGAGTTATATTGGCCGATTACCCATTTGAACCCTTTATTTTTAAAAATTAACTTTTGGACCTCATGTTTTGTCAAAAGATTTAAAATAGGAATTGATAGATCGATTATTTAAGTACTGTATTTTGGCCATTATCCATTTTGACCAATTATTTTTAAAAAGTAACATTTCAATCATGCATTTATTCAAAAGGTTAAAAATTCTTTATAAAAACTAAATTATATATATTTATATAATTTATGTTTTCTGTAAAGGTTCACACCATTTTGAACCTTGTATTTTAGCTGATTATCCGCTTGGACTCTTTTATAAATTAACTTGTGGACCTCAAGTTTTTTAAAAATATTAAAAATAAGAATAGATAGGTCGATTATTTGAACACTATATCTTGGTCGATCACTCGTTTGGATTCTTTATTTTTAAAAATTAACCTTTTGACCATGTATAAATTCAACAGGTTAACAATTCTTTATAAAAATATATATATTTATATAATTTATGTTTTACATAAGGGTTCACACTATTTTGAACCTTGTACTTTAGCCGATTACCCATTTAGATCCTTTATTTTTAAAATTAACTTTGTGGGCCTGGTGTTTTGTCAAAATGTTTAAAATATGAATATATAGATAGATTATTTCAGCCACATGTATTTTGGTCGATTACTTGTTCAAGGATATGTGAGGGTTCAAGTTGAAATGTCAATTGGGGATGGGTTTAGATCGGGCAGATTTGTTCCAGGAAAAGATAAACAAATTTGGATCCCGTTTAAGTTTGAAAGACTCCCATTTCTCTGTTTCAAATGTGGCTGCATAGATCATGATCAAGTTTGTTTGTGTAAAGAGAAAGAACTTGTGGAGTATGATGAGAAAGGAGAGAAGGTACCACTCATTGGGTCTTGGATGAAGATAGATAATCCAAACAAGGATTGTTTGGAAGGTTTCTTGAAGATGTTAGCTTCTGCACAGACAGGAAGGAAAAAAGGGTATGGAGTGAATGATGGGTTTGTTATTACACGGAATGTAAGACCTAAGGTGGAAGAACAAGTTCAAGTCGGAGTATCGGGATAGAAGCAAGCCTTGGGGGACAGTAGAGATGGTATAGGGATGGTCATGATTGCTCCATAGGAAAACATAAGAGTTGAAGGGGGCTTTGCAAGGAATTGGTAATAGAAGGCATCAATATAGATAAGACAACGAGTTCTTCCAATAAAAGAACAAGAGTTATGACAAGGAATGATGCTAGTTCTTTTCTAGAGCCCTTTTGCAAAATTCCAAGGCTATAACAGCAAAAAGAAAATCCTTTTGGAGCTAGTAAGGAAGCTAAAACTTGTCAAGCAGGTGGGCAGGATAATGAATTACTCAATGAGGATTATGTGATGGATGGGCAGCATGATTTTAGCCAAAAGAAGCTAAAAGGGAATGGTAGAGGTCAAAGGAAAGTTAAAGATATGGCAAGGGGAAAGATGGTAGATGGATCAAGGAAAGAAGTGTATCCAAGAAAGGAGGTGGAGACAGTTTCAGCTAAAGTTGGATCGGAAGCACAAGTCTCTAAGGATTCTTGGGCTACTAGGATAAAGATTCAAGCGGCGCACCCTGCGTTACAAGGTCACCCATCTCAATGAGGATCTTAAGCTGGAATGTACATGGAATGGGGAATGTTTGTACGATCCATACATTGCATTCCACATTAAGGAGTTTCATCCTGATCTGATTTTTAAGAGTGAAACTAAAATGAGTAATTCTCAATTTGATGCCCTGAAAAGAAGATTGGGTTTTAGTAGTGGATTGGTGGTTGGGAGAAGGGGTATTGTTGGCAGTTTGATTTCTTTATGGCAACAAGAAGTGGTTGTCAATCTGAGATCTTACTCTATCTATCATATGTATGTGTATGTTTCAGGTCAAGATGGATAAATGATTTATTCTTCGTCTTTATTGAGAAAGTTGTGTTTTGATGTAAATCGTCCTTGGATGTGTTGTGGGGACTTTAATGAGCTCCTTATGCAATCAAAGAAAAAGGGTGGATGGGTGAAGCCTGATTATTTGATGAAAAGGTTTCAATTTGTAGTTGCTGATTGTGGCTTAAACGAATTTAGAACAGAGGGTGACCAATTCACTTGGTGTAATCAAAGAGCTAGTAACTTGATGTTTGAAAGGTTGGATAGAGGTTTCTTTAATCAAGAGTGGCGAGACATTTTTCCTAGCGCCATAGAAAAGCATTTAAGTAGGTGGGGTTCCGACCATTGCCCTTTACTTTTTGGGTTCTCTGCAGTGACTGATGGTAAAGCTTGCAGCTCTTTTCGTCAACGTTCGAGATTTCATTTTGAGAGGCTTGGGCTGAGGATGTATCTTGTCATGCAATAGTTAAGAAGGAATGGAGTAGAATGGTTGGAAGAGGTTAGCTTGCTCAGTTACTTGGTACTCTTAAATGATGTGGCAATAATTTACAAAGATGGGGTAGAGAGTGGAAGAAGCAAGAAGGACAAAATCTTCAACAAAAGAAACAAATATTGGCTAAGCTTTCATCCTCAACAGATGGAAAGTATTGGGTCTTAATGAAGAAGGTAGAGGCTGAAAAAGATATAATGTTGCTTCGAGAGGAAACTTATTGGCGTCACAGAAGTAGAGTTCAATGGCTGATGGTAGGAGATAAAAATATCAAGTTCTTTCATCCTAAGGCCACTAATCGAAGAGCTAAAAATAAAGTAAAATTTGTGAAAGATTCGAATGGCTACTGGTAAACAAATACTAGGATAGTAGAAAAGAAAAAAAAAAATCGGGACATTTTTTCCACTTCTGCTCCTTCAGTAGCTGAAATAAGAGATTTTTTAGCTCCTCTATAGTAGAAAGTTACAACGGAGATGAACAAGAAGTTGCTGCTGCGTTTTACTAAAAAAGAAGTTTAACGAGCTTTTATGGATCTTAATCATTCTAATGCTCCGGGCTGTGATGGATTCCCGAGATTGTTTTATAGAAAATATTGGAAGCAGATTGGAAACGAAGTTTTAAGGGTGTGTATGAATGTGCTAAATGAAGGAGTTGACCTTACAGAAGTGAACAAAACCATTATTGTGCTTATCCCAAAAAGAAGAATCCTGGAATGGTGAGTGATTATAGACCTATTAGCTTTTGTAATTTTTTGTAAAAAATCGTAGCTAAGAGTTTGGCTAATAGACGCAAAAAAGTCTATGGATATGGTTATTTCTAAGACTCAAGGAGCTTTGGTTGGAGGAAGACATATTCATGATAATTCTATCATTGGGTTTGAAGGTTTATTTTCAATGAAGAAGGGTTGGAGTGGGAATGGTCTTTTGGTAGCTTTAATGTTGGATATGTAGAAAGCCTATGATAGGGTTGAATGGTGCTTTGTAGAAGAGGATATGAAGAAATTGGGTTATGTTGAAGATTGGGTTCAAAAAATTCAAAGATGTGTTAATTCAATTTCCTTCTCACTATTGATAAATGGTGAAGTTCGAGGTTCTTGTATTCCTAGAAGAGGATTGCGTCAAGGAGATCCTTTGTCACAATTTCTCTTTCTTTTTGTGCGGAATGGCTTTCTTGTTACTTGAAGGCTGACGAGAATCAAAAGAGAATTAATTGTCTCAATTTTGGAGGAAGGAAAGTGACTGTCTCTCACCTGTTTTTTGTAGACGACGGTGTGCTTTTTTGTAAGGCTACACTGAAGGAGTGTGAGACAATCAAGTCTATCTTAGAAAATTATGAAAAGGTTTCTGGACAGATAATCAATTATACTAAGTCTGAAATCTATTTTGGAAAGATGGTTAGCGAGGAAAATGGTCATACCACTACTACAAAAACACATTTTTATGACACTTTTTTAGGACACTCACCAGGATGCGAGTCCTAAAAACAGCTCCTGGACTTTTTGCGAGTCCTTAAAAAATTTCTTTTAAGGCTCGCGGAGCAAGTCCTAAAAACTGTGTGTCCTAAAAGTTTGATTTTTATTAACAAACACCTCTTGGACTTTTTAGGACACGCGGTGCAAGTCCTAAAAACTTATGTGTGTCCTAAAAGTCTAAATTTTAAAAAATCACAAATTCCCTCCAATCCCTCAAATCACTCAATATTATAAAAAAAACACAAAAACACATTCAAATCACTCTCTCTCTCCTCGGTTCTCTCTCCCTCTCTCTCTCTATAGCTCGTCTCCGAACAACCAAACGGCCGCCTTGCCTTCGCCGCTGAACGCCACATGCCACCCCAGGAGATGCGCCACCCCTCGAAACCTCGAACCCCTGGAGCTCAACCTCTCACGCGCAGCCTAAGGCCCTTATGGTGCATCTCGAAGTTTATGCGATTTTGGGTTTTCCCAAACTTTCCAGCCACTTCGAGCCACCACGAGATGAACCACTACCACCACCATATTCCTTGCATCTTGGGCTTCAAAACCCACTAAAAAATTAGACCAAATGGCCACCGTGGAGTGGTGGCATCACCACTTACTCCATCCATTCTTTTAGAACTTGCTTTTTAAAGCTCTCAGATAGAGGACTCGCGCCCCGTGAGTCTTAAAAAGCCTTTTTTGTAGTAGTGTACTATACAACAATTGTTTGGAGTTAAGAGCGTGGAGTGTCATGAACAGTACTTGGGGTTTCCTTCTATAGTCAGGACATCAAAAAAGGAGTTGTTTCGTTATATCATAGAGAGAATTGGAGCTCAACTTAATGGGTGGTCTCATAGTGTCTTCTATTCGGCTGGGAAAGCCATTTTAATTAAAGCAGTTGTGAAATCCATTACGAGCTATTCGATGTCTTGTTTTCGTCTTTTTAAAGGGCTCCTCAAGGAAATTGAGAGGATTGTGGCTCGCTTTTGGTGAGGCAGAAAAGAAGGAAATAACAAAATACATTGGAGGGAGTGGAAGAAACTTTACCTTCCTAAAAATATTGGAGGATTGGGTTTCTGAAATTTTGATGCCCTCAACCAAGCTTTTCTAGCAAAGCAATGTTGGAGAACTTTCAAGAACCCTGAATTAATTGTTGGTTAGCAAAGTCCTTCAAGCTTTGTATTTTCATTCTACTGAATTTATAAAGGCCTCGGGGGCAACAGGATTTCGTATATATGGAGAAGCTGGATTGGGGGTAGGGATTTATTAGCGGATGGTTGTATTTGGAGGATTGGTTCAAGGGATTCTATATAATTCATGGATGATTGTTGGTTATTTACTCGGAAGGGGTATGGTTTTACTGACTGTCCTTATATCCCTTCAGATGTGAAAATAGTGTATGAATAATGGAGAGTGGAATAGACCTTTTATAGAACAGTTGTTTGATCCCCAGGATGTTAATAGAATTTTGGCTATTCCAGTGGGAACTATGGCAAATAAAGATGAGATATCTTGGAAGTTTTCTAAAGATGGGGTCTATACAATGAAAAGTGGTTATAGGCAAGCCTTAAAGAAGATGGACTATGTTGAAGCTTCAGATTCTACTGCGATGGGTAAGTGGTGGAAAACTCTTTGGCATTGAATGTACCTCATAAAGTAAAGCAAATTGGTTGCATGCTATGATTGCATTGTAAAAAAAGAAACTGCGACATATAGGGGTGTTGTAGGCATGCAAATGGGGCGTGTCTGCCTCGCCCCACCCCGATTAGTTTCATGGAGGGGAGCAGGTCGCCCCGCCCTGGCTTAATCGGGGCAAGTCTGCCCCGCCCCATTTAACTTTTTATTTTATAAACATTAAATTATAATTTTAGAATTTTTCTTAAGCCTAAATATTATTTTTTATTGCAATCTTTATATTTAACACTTCGTATCAACTACACTATCAAATATTATATTTATTTTTTTATTTTAAAATTTACAAAATAAATACAAGAGTAAGGATCAATTATATAAAGCATATTTTTCAATATTTATAAATCTTTCTAGTCTATATAGAATTAAGGATATTCTAAACCACACATAAAATGTCAATTTTACGTACTATATATATAAGTAGCATGAGAGAATTGGATTAAAATATAGAAAAAAAAAGTTTTCGAAGCGGAGCGGGGCGGGGTCCGCCCTGTTTTTACCGGGGCAAAGATGCCTCGTCAGGTCGAGGCCCCGCCCCGCCTCACCGCCCCATTTTGCCATGTCTAAGGTGTTGTATCGCTGTATCGATGCAACACACCCCAAAAAATGCTACTTGAAGGTATTTTGATCCCAATTTAGTTTTATAATGGTGTTTATTGTAGTTATAGTAAGCCTCTTGCAAATTTGTTTGGAATAATTTACAATGCCAAAAGAAAGTTCAAAATAATTACTTTAATAAATTAAAAATATAAGGAAGCATGCAACTAGTTGTTTAAATTATGTTTTTGGCACAATAAATTATTCCAAGTTTCTCGAAAATTTACAGGAGAATCACTATAACTACAACAAATACCACCATAAAATATTGGGATAAAAACACACAAGGTAACTTACCCTATAAATATATATTTATTTATTTATTTATATGCTAAGTTTTTGTTTATTAATATAGTTTGGTGTGTAGTTGTTGAACTTTGAGTCACCGTGCATGTTTTCAAAATATAATAAAATTTTGCAAAAATTGGGTAAACCCATTAATTAAAATAATGGTTCAAATAAATACTTTAAATGCTCACACAATTATGTGCTACTTAATATAAAACATGTATATATGATAGAGAAATCTCAAATTGTATGAGCAGTTATTTGCTCGTGCCATTAATCAACTAGACAAGAGCATGGCGCCAGTTATAGTATTTATTATTTATATGACCATATTCAATTTAAAACATCTTTTAGTCATCTTCGAATATTATTATTACACAACAAATGTACAGTTTACAGAAAAATCAACCATTTATATATCATCATATTCAATTTAAAACATCTTTTATTCATATATTGTTAGTATTTATTATAGATATGATCATATTTTCTAAGGGTCATTATTGTTTTTTTTTTTAGTTTAGCTACACGTTTGAGAATAATCTTAAACTTAGCTACAAGCATTGTTTCTCATGAAATTTTATGGCTTGTAGTTAGGTCTCACATTGATGTTTTATTTTATTTGGATTATGTGTCTTTCCAAAATCTCTGTTTCAATAAAATTCTATTGAATTCACTAAAACATGCAATGTCATGGAGCTCGTTGTTGTCAAATCTATTGATTTAAATTATATTTTAAAATATGATTTTGTTTTTTTTCTTCAAAAATAAAAAAAAATTAGACAGATATTTATCAATTTATAAATATACTATATTATTAATTATTTAAAAAAAAATTAAACAACTTAGCATATATATATTGTATAATCATGGCATTGGTGTAATCACATTCTTCGTAATAATGTAGGGCCTAAATATAGAGAATGAAACATTTAATTTACTATCTATGAAAAAATTGAACTAATTATTAATCCTTTTTAAATAAAACAATGATCCAAGAACCGCCTTTTAAAAAAAAATAAACTAAGTTTTCACCAAATTAAATAGTACAACGTAAACATATATATAACTTTATATATGTGTGTGTGTTAAATTTAAGATTTGTTTTTTTTTTTTTGAAGGAATATACTAATTTGAGATTTAATTCAAACTTCTTTTTTTCACTGATTTTACAATTAAGAATCACATATATGCATACATGATTAATGAAAGTAGTAGTTCTATATAATAATAAATAGTATAAATACAACATTTCTTAATGGCAAAGTTATTCTTATTATTATTTGTGATTTCAATTACAGGTTGGTGACCGATATTCCTGGAAGTACCGGGGCAAGCTTCGGTAAGTCGTTCGAACTTTGCTTGCACCCCACAAGTTAGCACGCACCAATTCAAATGCTTTATTTGATTTATGAGTTGATGATGAGAATTTCAACCTGTGGTGCTTTCCAAGGATGCACGTTTCACATATAGTGGCAATGAACTTGTCTTTATATCTCCTAGCAACCCTTGTTGATTGAGTTCTTTAATACCTTGCTCCATAACGTGTCCCATTCTTTTGTGACGTAGTTCCATTTAGCTTCTTGTCTATTTCCACTAAAGCTTCACCAACTGGTAGTATTTCTCATCTGAGTATGTATAGTCCATGATCCTTTAACCCTTCAGTCATGGAGCCCTTCGAAATCCTCAAATTTCCATTAGTGCATTTGAGGCTATATCCTTCATCTTTAGCATACTTAATGAGATCAAGTTCCCTCGTAAATGGGGAATTTACCTAACTTGGTTGAAAAGTCTAACAATTCCATCTTAGTGCTTAATGGCTACTGATTTGATGCCTATCATCCTTGCAAGAATGATCATCTCCCAATAGAATATTACCATACAGAACCTTTTTATAATCAATAAACGATTTTTTTATTACAACACATGTGATAAGTGCATCCTCAATCAGATGAGCTATATTCGTCATGTTCAGCGAGTACGTACTACTGATTCATGTTTGTTCTCCATTCCATTAATTCTTTAAGAATCTTCTTGAATTCGAAGCAAAATCTCTTGAGATGTCATGGCTTTCCACAAATAACATCTCATTGAATCCTTCTCACCTCTGTCACTTGATTTTGATCTTGAATGGTGCTTGTGTGAGAATGTCTTGATGGGTATCTTTTTTATGCATGGTCTACCTCTAGCTAGACAGACCTATTTCTTCCTTGACTCTTTTTCAAGTTTATATTCAAACTCCTTTGACTTTAAAACGTCAAGAATATCTTCTTGTGAGACTTCATCTCTGCCATATTTGATGATTATCTTCACTTTTTTTTGTAGTCCATCGGCAATGACTTTAAGATGATAATTGCTTGACTTTCTTCATCAACCTAAAAATCAATGTTAGAATGATCTATAACAATTTTATTAGAGTTATTAATATTATCATCTAATGATAAATTATGTCATTTTAAACCCATACAATCTTTTTCAATAATTGATCTTTTTTGTTATTGAATGAGTCTTGGAAAGCTGCTCCATTTCTTGCCAAATTACTCGAGCTATTTTCTCAACTTTAACCTTTCTCCTAACATTATATGACATGAACTTCAGGTATTTATTTCCTGGTAAGTTACTTGGAATCTCCCAGTACTTTAAAAAATTTCTGATGCACCAATAATCCTTTCAGGGCATTTCTTCCATAAGCCGAAGTCACCATTCCTATCAAATTTCTCGAGCTAATACTTGGCTGAGGTAGTCATGGCTTCTTAGTTGAATTTATGATGATCTTTCATGCTTTCTTGATTAAGATATAGGAACTCGTCTCTAAATTGTTGCAAGTTACAAAGAACAAGATGAAACAAGATCAATAGCAGTAGAAAACACAAAAATCATAGCAAAACATAAAACTAAAAAGAAAATAATACTGAGAGTTTATACGTTTGGACTTGATCACCTTTAGATCACCTCTCTCACTTTTACTAAACTCGAGTACTTATCATTCAGGCTTCAATCTTTAACTCACAATATTTAAGAGCTTATCATTCTAGCTATTAGACTCTCTTTCAAGATTGTAATTAAAAGCGTACATACTGAGATAGGTATGGTAGGCATTTTAGGGTAGAGTTTCTTAACTAGAAATACATATTTAGTTAAAATTGTCTACATATGTTATAACATACAGAACACATGTTAAAACTTTGGATAATTACCATATGCACTTAGTTATTATAAAACAATAATTTTGATGTTGAATGACATTAATGAAGAAGATCGAAGAAATTGGATAGGTTCATTGTGTTGTCTTGTTTTCATTCTGCCAACTGTTAGCCCAAGAATGACTCCCTAAAGGAGGGGTGTGAATTGGGTTTTGGGCAAGTTTCAGAAACTTTAAAAGCTAAAATTCTTTTACCCTATAAGAATTTGATAAAACAATTTACAAAACTAGAAATAATATTTAAACCCTGTACACTAGTTTTGAAGTCGTTGGCTCTTTCATGTTTTATTGGAATCCATATGATATTGTCTTGAAGTTTTGATTCCTAGTCCTTGATTTTGATTATGTTTTTGCTTAAGAGACTTTTTAGTAATTCTTTACAAAATATAAAATTGGTAGCGACGTTAATAATAAAATATTATTGTTTACCATCAAAACAATAGGGATGAGGATTTTGAATCAACACCAACTCCAAATTAAGCTATATATATTTCATATATTTTCATCTAATCTGAGTAGTTTTAATCTTTCAAAATCTAGTATAGGAAATATATGGGTTATTCATCATAGAATAGGGCATGTATTTTAATTTGGAGTATTTTTATATAATTATTGGTGTAAATAATGCTTCCATATATATTATATACGATATTATGTAGGACAAGAGGTGGTGTGCTATGAAAGCCCACGGCCGACGGCAGGGATTCATCGGTATGTGTTTGTGCTGTTCCGGCAATTAGGAAGGCAAACAGTGTTTCCACCGGGGTGGCGTCAGAACTTCTGCACCAGAGACTTTGCTGAGATATATAACCTTGGTTCGCCTGTTGCTGCCCTTTATTATAACTGCCAGAGAGAGTCTGGCTCTGGGGGCAGGAGGTTCACATAGATCCTCATCATCATCATCTATCCATTATTCATAATCAAAATATATATACAAATATATTAAAATAAAATGGGTGAAATGACTTTTTTTTTTTTTAGTGATTTTGCACTCTAACTTACTTTTTGATAGTTTTTTTTTTGCAAAATGGCTTCTTTTGTCTAAATTTTTCGACCAGTTATCTAAAATTTTCGACCAACAGTTTGAATTTTTCGATTATCTGTCTAAATTTTCGACTAGCTATCTAAATGATGAGAGACCATTTTGTAAAAAATTATTAAAACTATGCTAGAATACAAAATAACTTTAAAAAAATAAATCATTTTGTCAAGAAGCCCCAAAAAAAAAATAGTATTTATTGGATCTAATACAAATATATTACAAATATATTTGATGACTCAGAATGATCGGTTTTTTTATTAATGTCATTTAGTAAGCTAGCTTTATGTATTGAATAAGATGGAAGAAACGCTATATATATAAATATATATATACATGTGTGTGTCTGTTTACGTATATTGTCATGGTTGTATCTTTACTGTATGTAAGTAATTCAGCTGGTGCATATATAAACTTGTTAATTATATGTACCTAATGAGATACATTGGAATAATATATATTGAACTCTTATTATATATATTATTATGCATATATATATGCTCACCTTTTATAAATTTTCAACTTTCTTATATACAAGAGAACTAGTACCCTTTTACTTGCGTTCAACAACTTGGTTGTGGCCACGACGTTGACCAAGTACATTCGTGACGACTTGCGTCTCATTGATAGAGACACTTCCTGCTGAATATGAGGATTATGATTGTATTTTTTAGAAACAGTACAATTATAATACATAATATAACTAATTAAACATATATGCAAAATATTAGAAAGTTACTTACATATGCAGTTTTAGTATTCGTGTCCACCCATCCACGTATTAGATGATTATGTATATCATGGAATGTATCAATCAGGCTGGGAAATTTCTTAGTTTGAGAATTCATCTTTAATAAAATGTAACAAAATATCAGTTAAATACTTCTCGTTCTTGTACCATTCAGAATTAACCATGACACTAGTGATGTTATTCTCAGTCATCTTTCGACTCTTGCTTACATTGGTGTTGATAACGAAACATTACTACCAGGTAACCATGGGAATAACATAACTCTACAATCTCGTCAAGTTGGCCATAGAAAGTGAAATCATCGGTTCCTGGCATCGAAACTTCACTGTTTTGAGTGGTACATCGTTTGTCACGACTATGCACCAAAAACTTCACACCATTAACAATGCAAGCAGTGTAGGAGTATGCATTCTAATTCGACCAATTTGCTAAAGCAAATAATCATCGGTGCACTCAGGTGACTCTACTTGTCAAAGACGACACATCTATATATAGTTGAAAACAAAAAAGAAATGCACAATCAAATGAATATTAATCGGTTTGAATTTCATAAGATGTCTAGTTTCGATCATTTACCTTCATTTTAAGCAAGGTAAGGAAATCATTTTGAAGAATTATGTTAGGATTTTCTTTGAGACATTCACTGTACAACATAAGAATGAATGTAAGATAACAGTTGGATATGAATTTATTTTTAAAAAATTCATATATGTTTCCAAGCACCCACCATCAAAAGGATGGTGCATCACACCATCTTCTTTCGATCGTCTCGTACTATGCCAAGTCATATCCTTGACTATATGCCTTTAACCATAAAGACGTTTCATGCAGCCTAGGAGTCAAAGGAAAATACCGCAACACTTTCTGGGCGACTTTTTTTTCCTTTGTGTTTTTGTCAACCCATCTGTTCTCACAACATACAGGTCAACTCTGTTTTTGGGAATGCTCATTCCATAGTAAACAATAGTCATACTTGCAAGTTTGAATTGATTGATAACCTAATCCTAACTACCTCATTTTTTTCTTAGATTCAAAGTATGAAGTCAAAATCTTATTCTCCTTCAAGAATGCAAATTTAAAAAACTTCAAAAGTCCATCCAATGAACTATTTATCCATTTATTCATTACCTTCATGTGCAGCATCTTCGCCAAAAAGTTCAAGAAAGACAACCAAGTACAACCAGGGTATAACTCAGTTTCGATCTCTTAAAACAAGTCATCAAATTGATTCTCCACACTATTGCCATCACCATATGAAATTCCTTCATTTGCACATTCTTCTTTAGTGTCTTATTCTCCAATAACATCATTGATGATGTCAATAATCTCATCTGTCACTGAAGTCCCATCGTCCACTACTGGAGGAATATCAACTTCACCATGGTAAGTCCACTTTGCATATCGCTATAGAAACTCATATTTGTGTATGTGATAGCCTCCACCACATCTAGTTTCTAACTCAACATATTCACACACTGATTGCATGGGCACCTCACTTCTCCCGAAGAATTCACATGATGCTTGGTCATTTGTATAAATGCTTGAAGACCATTCCAAAACTCATCAAAGTCACTACTACAAAAGAGGCTTTTAGGACTCGCAGAGTGCGAGTCCTCTATTTGAGAGCCTTAAAAAGTGAGGTTTATTAAGACTCACGTTGTGAGCTATAATAGAATGTTTTTAGGGCTTGCAATGCGAGTCCTAAAAAGTTTTATTTTTAATTTTTAAAAAATTAATTGGTAGTCAAATCTCCCACCGGAGCTCCGACGATGACAGCGGTGCCACCACCCCACAGTGGTGGTTCAGCTTGATCCTTTAGTGGGTTTTGAAGCCCAAAGCACAAGGAATGCAATGGCGGTGGTCATTTGGCTCGAGGTGGTCGAAAAATGCCCAAAACGTTTCGGAAACCCACATGGTCGCCAAACTTTGGAGGCTTCGTCGAGAGGGCTAAGGGGCGCGTGAGGCTAGGGGCTCGTGAGGCTGGGGATTTCGGGGGTTGAGGAAGCCACCGTCGTGGCTGGGTAGTAAGCTTGCGATAAAGAGAGAAAGAGAAATGGGGGAAGAGAGAGAGAATCTAAGGAAAAGAGAGAGGGAGAGAATGGGTGGTTTTTTTTTTCTTTTGTGATTTAATATATAATAAAACTTTAGTTAAAAAAATTATTCAAACTTTTAGGACACACATAAGGTTTTAGGTCTCGCACTGCGTGTCCTAAAAGAAATTCTTTAAGGACTCTCAATGAGTGTCTTAAAAGTCGAGGAACTTTTGTAAAAAAAAAAATCAAACTTTTAGGACACACATCAGTTTGTAGGCCTCGCACCGCGTGTTCTAAAAGAAATTATTTAAGTACTCTCAATGAGTGTCCTAAAAAGTCCAGGAGATGGTTTTATGGCTCGCATCTAGGTGAGTGCCCTAAAAAATGTCCTAAAATCATGTTTTTGTAGTAGTGAGTTACGCTGTCTATTGGTTATTCAACTCTTTTCAATCGTCATAACTCATTTAAGTAAAAAATAAATTATTACAATGTGATAATAATAAAAAATAAATTTATTTGGTAATAATTTTTTTATCACCAAAGCAAAAGTTTTTTTTTAAATAAATTATTATATCTTATTGAATCTTATGAATAAACTATTAAATTTTATAAGTGTATATATTATAAAATTTTATAAATATATTATCACTACAAGAAATCTGATCTTTACCTACCAATATTTTACCTAACAATATATATTGGTAGGGGAAATAATGTTTTGCCTACCAATATTTATTGGTAGTTAATATTAGTAGGTAATTGTTCGCCCATTATATTTTATTTCGGAACATAGCTTTACCTACCAATAATATCAGTAGGTAATGATCTTTACCTACGTATATTATGGAGGGAAATTTTTTAACCATTCCCGCTCAATTTTCCCCCCTTTTTTATTTTCATTATATTATTTTATTATTATAAATGCTTATTTGGAGGCTTATGTGGAGTAAATAGTATGATGTGTACATATTGTATAACATGTGGCATGCCACGTATGTACATAGTTGGAAAAAATATAAATAAAATATATTTATAATACATTTTAATTATATTATATATAAAAAACATTTTTATTAAAAAATTTATTTATTTATTTATATAAATTGATTAGGGTTGTTCCTAATCTTATCAGCCGCCCCCTAAATTTGCTTCTCTCTGTCATTCTCTCCAATCCATCCCTTCCCACCATTGTCGTCCTTTCTCCCTCCCTTTGCTTTGCTTTGCTTTTACCTTGAGTGGTTGCTTAGTTCTCTTTCATGATGAGCCATTGCCTTCTTCGCTTTCACTGTGAGTCGTCATCTGGTCCATTTTCACCTTGATCCGCCGGCTGGTTCACTTTCACCTTGAGTTGTCGCCTGGTTCCCTTTCACCTTGAGCCGCCACCTGGTTCACTTTCACTGTGAGTCGCTGCCTAGTTCTCTTTCATCGTGAGTCTCTGCCTTGTTTTCTTTCATAGTGAGTCGCTGCCTTGTTCGCTTTCACCATGGGTCTCCGCCTTGTTCACTTTCACTGTGAGTCTCTGCCTTGTTTTCTATCCCTCATCCGACTGTTCCATGGGTATTTTCTTTTCTATTTATTGGTAAATACTGTAGTTTGTGCTATTGTGAATGTTGATATTAATTTCTATATTGTTTTGTAGGTTTGATTTGTTTGGATGGTTATTTGGTTTCAGATTTTGCTTGGTGGCTTTCAAATTGATGAGCACTTGGCTTGGTGGCTCTCAAAATGTTGAATTATTGGCCTGGTGGCTTTGAGGTATATTTTTAGCATCTTGGTTGATGAAAATCCCCAATTCTGAAGGATTGATGATGAATTTTAATTGTTGAGGCATATTTTGTTTGAATATATTTTGGAGATTTTATTTATGATGCTATTTTGTGATTTTGTGTTTTGAGTATGATTTGAATTTAATTAGTTATTTTATTGTTTCTAATTATTTTTTGGACCTGATATTTGATCCTATTATATGATTTTTTGGTGTGCAAGTGTTTGATCTAATGTAACAATTAGTTTGAGTGGTTCTGTTTGCATCTTGCTATGCTGTTGGTTTTGGGCATTTTGCTTCTGACAGTGGCATGCTTTGCAGCTTGGTTCTTTTTTCTAGTGAAGCAATACTTCTTTCTCCTTAAATGTCTACTAGCTTGATTTTGTATATATGTGTGTCTATTAGCAATGCTTTGCTGCTTGTGTCTTGGTATATTTCAGATCTAGTCTTTGATCTCTTTATGAGATTAAATTTTCAGTGTTTGAGTATTTTTGGATATGATCTATCTTTTCTTGTGTGTGTTCCTGATTTTTAAATTGATATGGCTTTTTTCAAGAACATATTACCTTAATGTCTCATGTTTCTAAGAACATATTACCAATGAAGTCTAAGCAATATAATTAAAAGGGAACAACAAAAATTGAAACTAAGGAACATGTTTAAGTGATTTTTGTGGCATTACAACTTTTGCTCTTCAGTTGCAATTTGATTACTGATTTTAGCATGCTCTGCTTTCTGGTATGTATTTTCTTCATCATTGTTTTCATTTGGGCTTTGGATATTTCTTGTATTTCTGGATTACAAGCTTGGTTGTATTTAGATTTAGTGTTACTCTTTGCTTGAAGGGAGTGATTCTTTACTTGATCTCCGATTGGTTCTTTAGGAATCTATTTTGAGCAAAGTTTTTTTTTTTGTATATTTACTTTGGTACTTTGTTTATGATTACAACTTGATTGTGCCTAACATACCATCTTTTTTTCTTGTTTATATTCTTTTGAATCATTGTTTCCTGATTTAAAAGTGACCTAATCTATGATTTTATTAAGTGCTATAGACTTTTTTAAATTCATTTATGATTACACACACTAACTGCAATGGATTGTATAGTTTCAAGAGCCATGCTAATATAGAGTTTGTTTTGGACTTAATAATATGCATACTGAGCAGGTTTTTATTTCTTTTATTAAAGTACATTTTTTTTATTTGGACAAATGCTTGCATTCTATTTTCTTATTCTATTTGACATTTAATTTGGGGATTTATATGGTATTGTTCTTAAATATTAATTTCTGATTATGAGATTTATGTATATGATTTTGGGATTTATATTTGTGTTAGTGTAAGATTTTGGTATTTTTGTGATGTTTGTTTCAGATTGATTGATTAATTTTAGCATGTATTTGTTGGTTAGGTTTTTAAGGTTTTTGTTTTATGTAGGCACTTATAAGTTGGTAATTGATTTACTAAGTTTGTTAAAATGATTGTCTATTGATGGTGTTTGAACTTTGAGTTTCTGCATTATCTATATAACATACCATAAATTCCTTCACTTGCTCAAAATTTTTATACATAACTTATAAAACTGGGCCCTTAGATATTTTCTTACTATGCTACTTTGATTTTTTTTTTTTTTTTTGCCTGTGATGTTGATAAATGATTTTATTTTATGTTGGTGATTATGGGACTTGATGTGCTCATATATTTTTTTTTAATACATGCTGGTATATCAAGTGTCATAAATGCACATAATAATAAGTCATATTTTCTGAAATCCTTATGATGATTAAATTGGGGATAATTATTGTGTTGAGATTAATTATATTTTCCCATTGTTGCCAACCCGAACCCCACCTCCAACTATCGTCGGTGTCCACCTCACAAAGCCATCATCGACATTCACAAGTTCGAGAAAAATTATGCTCTCTAGTAATAATCTCAAAGTGAAGAATAGACTTGTTGATATTTTTTATGAAATGTAATTAGTTTAACACTCATCTTTAATAAGTAATGAATATTTTATAATATATGTTTGTTTATTTTATTATTAATGTTAAATAATTTATTTGAGTTCAGTTCGGAAGTCACAAGATGATTCTTAGCTTATAGAACATTTTATTATTGTATGGTTTTTTTCTAGTTTATTTCTAATATAGAACATTTATAAATAACTGTTATTATCTTTTACCTACACATAACCATTAAATTTGACCAAAATTTAAATTGTGTGACAGACCAATAAAATCATGCTATGTGGGCTAATAAAATGACCCCATGTGGTCCAATAATATTGTGCCACATAGACCAATAAAATGGTGCCACGTGGACTAATAAAATAATGCCACGTGGTCTATATCAAATGATGACATATGTACTAATTATCAAACGACACGTGGACAAACTATTGTTTGATACGTGGAGCAACCACAAGATGCCAAGTGGCGGTATTGACGTATGCCACGTGTATGCTACTATGGAAACCATGTCAGCAGACACATAGGATGACAAGTCATCAAACACGTCATCTGATGACTCATCAATTGATTTATAACTTAGTGGGGTCTACTAATTATTTTACCTACAAGTATTAATAAGTGTAGGTAAAGACTCTTTCCTCACTAACATTTACCTACCAGTCTCTACCAATTCAATATTGGTAGGTAAACCATATTACCCATCATTAGGCTAGTTTTACCTACACTTACAATTGGTAGGTAAAGACTCCATTTTCTTGTAGTGTATAAAATTTCATTATAAAAACAAACATTAATTTATTAATTCACCATTAATGATTATTATTAATTTATTTAATAATTATCAAATTATTATTTTAATTTCCATTTTTTATTTAAAAAAATAACAATAAAGTTTTATACTTGTAAAATTATTATGTTAAGTTCCACTTTATAATTATTTTTATTAATTTCTTTAAAATTAATTAAAAAAATTATTCACACTAAGTTTAAAACTATTTTGTAATCTTTAGTTTTTCTAAATACTAAAATTTCAGCAGCATAATGACTGTAATCTAACTTTTTCCAAAAATTAAAATCTTCATAAATACTATGAAACCAGTCTGAGAACAAACATAAAATTGAATAAAATCATTTAAATTCCTAAATCAATGACACAAAATATATTATAAATAAATAATACAAAATCTTAAAGTTTTTTTTTAATAAATCATCATCATTTCTTTATTAACTATAATCTTAAATAACATTAAAAATCTAACATGGATTTATCTAACCTAGCATACAATTAAAAAAAATTATATCATCTAACCTAACCTAACATTTTATTATAACCTAATATTTAATTTTATTACAATAAAAAATTAGACAACCATCAAACATTTTTATGTCAAATTAATTTTTTTACAATCTTTCTTTTAAAAGAAACACAAATATAATAAAATTAACAAACAAACAGATCTGAAATGAAAAAAAAAAAAAAAGTTAACACTTTCTAAAATAACCAATTACACAATTTCAAAACATAAATGAACATGTTATCAATACATTAATCAATCACAAAAAAAAAAAACAATACCTAAGGGCTCGGGTTGGGGAGTAATTATCCAAGGGCAAGGGCTCGGAAGTTACCCAGATGATCCAATGCAATCTGGAAAAAAACTCATTTCAACCAAATACAACACATATATTAAAAAAAAAAAACTACAATTTTAGAGGCACAATAGAGAGATTAGGGTATAGATTGATGAACCTTACAAAGAAATGGTGAACAATGAGGATGAGACACCCTGGGTTTCGGTGGTCTGAGACAGAGAAACCGTCTCTGAAAGTTCAGAGATTTTGAGAAAATGGAGAAGGACTCAGGTTGGGGGTTATATGGAAGGGTTCTATAGCAATGATAGAGATAAAGAAAGTTGTCGCTAAAAACAAGACGCACCATTTCAGTAAAGGTATTTGGAACCTATAGCGACGACTATAGATATTGAAAATTTGGTAGAAAAAATTTGGCGGTCAACTTTCCTCCATATTTTTTTTATCCCTATAGGGATGACATGTCATCGCTATACGGACTAAAAATTTCGAAAGGGCGCCGATTTTTCCCTCCAATTTTTCGATTTCATACAGCGATGACATGTCATCGCTGTATAAGAGAGACTTTTTTTGGTGGTAATGGTCATTTGCCCACCAAGTTTACTATCCAATTTTCTGTCACCCTACGACAACGATATGTCGTCACTGTAGACTCAAATATTTTGGAGGGACTGGCCAGTTGCCCGCCAAGTCTTCCCTCCAACGTCTGACACCCTACAGGGGAGTATTTTTTTGATTTTGCCCATATTGGTCGACGACAAGTAGACCGTCGTAATAGATGTCATCGCTGTAAAGATCTTTTCTTGTAGTGAATCAAATGCCAAATTTGGAGAAAATCACTACACCAAACACCTCTTTCCATAACACAATAAGATAAGACTATTTAAAAAGTATTATAGTAAGGATGGTTAAAAAGTGGTAAAGTACAAAACCAAATGAAAAAAAGGCGGCACCTTTAGGAACTCCCGCTAAATAATATAGTCTCTCTCAAAAAATTTCACATGTAAAATAAAATAAAATATAGAAGAAAGAAACCCTTTCTCCCACCCAATCCCTATACTTTCCTTTCTCCCTCTCTCTATCGCATTTTTTCTGCTAGGCGCGAACGACGACGGCAAGGGGGTCGGGGTTGGGCTGTTCGGTGGCAGGGGGCTCGGTGTGACACCCCACATCACTATGGCTGCTTTCTGGAATGACGACTGGCCCTACAACCAATTCGCCTTCTGATTCTCTTCATTCAGGCATCATGGCAGTGTACCAGAGTATGAAAGTCTTACGGTGATGGCCTGAGATGAAGAGGGGTATAATGGAATGTGTGGTAAAGTTCTTAACCTGTTAACAGGTTCAGACAGGGTATCAGGGATCAGTGAGGTTATTGCAACCTTTGGGTACTCTGTAATGGAAATAAGAAAGCATCACGATGGGTTTCTTGGTGGGGCTACCCAGGAAAATGGGTCAGCGTGATTGACTTGGGTCATTTTGGACCAGTGTTGTGAATAAGATTCTTTTTGTTTATAAGAATAAGTAACACAGTGGATCAGTGCTCAAATCTCTTTATGAGAGAGATAGTGTGCCTTCTTGAGAATTAAAGGCTTATCTTATTAGATGAAAACTGAATTGTCACTTCCAGGTTACGAAAGGGGTGAAGGGAAGGCAGTGAATATATGGGTGGAATTCAATGTAGTTCATTATTCTCGGACTGATGATAATCAGAGGGAGAATTTTCCAGAGTTGAAAAGGTACCTTATGAGATAAGGTATGGTGGAACATGTTCGTCACCCTTTCATTGGAGTGAGATGGGTGAGATATTATATCTGGGTTATGTGATGGTTCAAGGGACCATTGAGATTATTAGAGGTTGGAGCATGGATGCTCACCTCTCAGACTGAATGGAAAAGTGTTACTGAATTGAAAAGCAGGAACATGGAATTCCAAGTAGGGAGATGTGTCTTCCTAAAGAATCACCATGGAAAGGGGTGATGAGTAAAGGCAAGTTGAGCCTAGATTGGTACTAGCTCGAATCTGAGGTAAGAAAACTGCACCCTGTGTATATGTGACATGCATGGTTATCATTGAAGCATGTTGGTTGATTATTGAGTATGACATGCATGGTTATTATTGATGCATGCTGGATGTTTAAATGTAAATGTTGATAGCATAATGAATGCTTGGCAATCTTGCCCATTTGCATATGACTATTGTTGAGGCATGCTGGATGATTAAGTGTGATGCATGTAATGCATGAGAAACATGTGATTAGGGCATGCCATGAATGATGAATATGAGATTGGCCAGAGCTTGAGTCTCTGAGTTTGTGCATGATCATGATTATGCTAGAAACTGTTTAGTAAGCATGCTGAATGCCCTATTCTTGGATAACTGGCATATGATACATATTGATAGCATTGCTTACTTGTGTATGGTACTGACTAATTAGTCAGATTTTGACAAAAGGTGATAGTATCAACTGTGAAGCTGTGACTTATTAGTCAAGTTCGGCAGTGGTACTGGGCACTAGTCACGATGCACTGACTCTTCAGTCAGAATCGACAAAAGTGTTAGTGTTAACTGTGAAGCTGTGACTCATTAGTCAGGTTTGGCAGTGATACTGGACACAGGTCAGGTAGCGCTGGCTTATTTGTCAGAACGGCCTTAGCGTGAATCACGCAAGCCAACAGAGATTAGATCTAATCGACTACTAGCATTGAATGACTCAAGGAGCATTAATGCCTGACCGACCCTGAGGGTCAATGAATGAAAAAGAAAGCTTGGAGGCTAGTGGCTTACCTAACAGCCACTCTCCCGCTAGAAAAAAGAGCTTGGAGGCTAGTGGCTTACCTAACAGCCACTCTCCCGCTAGAAAAGAGAGCTTGGAGGCTGGTGGCTTACTTAACAGCCACTCTCCCGCTGAATCATGTGATGTTCACCCATTGGTTTGAAAGCTTTATGATCAGTGTGATTATAATGATAATCATTTGATAATGTTTATGAAAAGTGTTATGTTTTCTTGCTGGGCTTCGGCTCACGGGTGCTATGTGGTGCAGGTAAAGGCAAGAGGAAGCTGGACCATCCTTGAGTTGGAGAGCTTAGGTGATGACGTGTACATACGTAACTACTCGACCGCCACGGCCGAGGTTTAAAGTGGAACTAGGGTTGAACCCTGTTTTGCCGCTTAGAACTGCTTGTAGTAAATATTTTCTGTAATAAACTCTTAAATTTATATTTTGGGATCGCAATGTATATATTAAACGTTCTAGTGAAACGTTACATCATAACCAAAGTGTTTAAACCCTAAACCGCTAATCATACTTAGATCACGTTATGGCCAAATGACTCGATTAGCGAGTTTAGAACTGTTTACAAGGCACACCGTAACGGTCCCAGGAGTTGGGGCGTTACACTCGGGGCTAGGCTCGACAGCAACGACTGGTGGCTCGAGGGCTGGGCTCGGCAGTGGGTGGGGGGGTCTCGGGTCTGGGCTCGACGGCGCAGGGGCTGGGCAGGACGTGGAGGCTTGGGGGCTCGTTAGGGCAGGTGCATCAGTGGGGTTCGACCGTGGCAGAGCTCAGCATAGCGGAAGGGCTCAACGAAGGTAGGCACGACAGTATGTATCTCTTCTCATTCTGCTTTTGTTTTTTTTCTTTCTCTCTCTTCTCTGTTTTTGTGTTTGGCTCGGGGTTGAGGATGTGTGGAGGTCTTAATCATGAAGTGGTATTATAGAAGTCTTTAAGGATGGTCTTAGTAAAACCAAGGAGACATATAGGGAGATCTTTGTTCTATATATTTTCTCTAGTTTTCTTTGTTATTCTTTGGATTTAGCCGATACAAATGGTGAATCCTTGTGTTTGTTTCTGGTTGTTTGTATTGCAAATTTAATTGTCTCTCATACTCTCGCTCTACCTATGTTTTGCAATCCTTAAGCTCTCGTCCTCACTCACATTCTCTTGAAAAATCATATTTAATTTCCAACTGAACTCAGTCTCTATGATTATGGCTCTAGTTTGAGCTTTTTTCTTTGCATTTTTCTTACTCAATGTTATTTTGTTGTTCTGGTTTGGTATGTTAATGGGTTCTTTAATAGATGATGGCAAATGTTTATGAGTAGTTGTTTTGCTGCGTTAATTGATGGACATGCAGCCTAGAAAGC
Organism: Humulus lupulus; assembly: GCF_963169125.1. Taxonomy (NCBI): domain Eukaryota; kingdom Viridiplantae; phylum Streptophyta; class Magnoliopsida; order Rosales; family Cannabaceae; genus Humulus; species Humulus lupulus. The sequence continues at coordinate 14,867,148 of NC_084801.1, read as the reverse complement.
TTTATATGAACCTACCCACTTAAAGGGAGGAACTTTCACTTCATTTTCGTGTTTGTTTCTGCATTGTATTGTTCACTGATCTTTTCAATTGACTTCTAGTGATGATTATATCATGTATAATAGTGTTTCTGCCCTGTGATGGAAAAACTCATTGTTGGAAACAAATTCTCCTTGGTTTTTCATAATTGCCCTTTACATCTGTGTATAGCTTAGTAAAATTAATGTATTTGTCTATGTTCTTGTTTTAATGTTTAGGATCGTAGTTTCATTAGCCCAATGATGAAAATAATAGTAGTTTCAAATAGGTCCATGATTTTTCATCATAACCGTTTCCATTTTTAGATGGTAACAAGATGATCTTTTTTTTTCTTTGCATTCTCTCTCTAGATTGGTGAAGATGCAAACTGGTTTTATTGAAAATCATGGTTATGTGCTTGAGTATAAAAAAGGCTCCATTTTAAAACGAGCATGTCTAAAAGAACTGGGGGCTTTATCTCAAATGACTACTATGTTTTGATTTCGTTTCTGTGTTAGTTCTTCATGTTGCAATTTTTTTTTTGCAAGTGTTCTTATTACTTTTTTTATTTCAAAATTTGTATTTTTCTTAATTGCATTATGACTTCATATTTTCAGTCTACTGTTAACTTTGTCGTTTGATATTTTGGCACTTTTTATCTGAAATGTTGTTTAGATGATTAAAATTTAAAATTTCCCTCATCATATATATATATATATTCATTGTTTTTTTTACTGAGTAACGTTGTCATATCTGTGATCTCTTTCCTTTAATAACTTTCTTTTATTGGGTCTTTTGTTAAAAAAAAACTTTTATTAATTATATACGTTTTTTTCCACGGTTCTTTAGTTTGTTTCTAGATTACTTTGTGCCTGATGATGAAAACTTTTATTTTTGTATTGATATGTGCATTGATTTCATTTTGAGCCTCCATCTTTTCTGCTCTCACCATCTTTGGTACTCACCATGATCCATTATTTTATTTTATTTATTTATTTATTACTATTTTCTCATGTTGGCTGTGGTGATGATGATCTATGTTTGCTGTTGGTGGTGGTGAATGCCAAAGGTGATGGTTGAAGTGGTGGTGTTTAAACCTTGAAGATGTGATTGGTTCTTAATGAATTTTCAATGTTCATGAAATTTCTAGCATTAATCTCTGAGGGCATTTATATATTAAAATGGTCTCTTTTTACAGCTACAAAATATATATTTTATTGCCTTATGTAATAATATGAAGATATTGTCATTTTTTTTTGTTAGTTTTCACTTTCTTTGCATACTTATTTGCCCTGTGATGGAAAATCTAATTTTCAAAAGTAGTTTCATGGTTTTGCATTATAAGCCTTGTCTCTCTCTCTCTCTCTATACATACATACATACATATATATATTGCTCTCTCTCTCTCTCTCTCTACTTTTTCACCAGAAAAAGTCTATTTTACAGAATCTATTGTGAGTGCTCTTAAGGCTTATAATGAAAATTCTCATGTACACTGTTAATGACCATATTAGCTTATGAGATCTGAGGGCTTTTGAATATCTAAGTTTGTTATTCTCTGTTTTATAATGCTTTATTTGCTTTATCACCTGTTAATAGATTAGAGGAAGAATTATTTAAAGATTACCTTATTATTAATATGTTTTATAATGCATGTTTTTTAACACTACTTGACAATGCCTTTGATGCTTTTGTATCAAGTAACTTGAACCTGTTTGCAGTGCATTCTTGTTTACATTGGATTTGATTTTGTCGATATCTATTTTGGCCCATCTTTGCTTCTTAGATTATGAACTTTTTTTTTTGGCCTGATGATGAAAGTTTTACACACGAGTCTTCGGTTTGGTTTTATCTTTCTGCTCCCACCACTATCAACATTCATTATAAGCCTCCAAAGGCCATTTGCTGCATATTTTGTGTCAACGTATCGTTACTCTTATTATTATTGTTGTTCTCTAAAGGATAGAATAAATTATCTGTTGGAAGTGCATTTATGGTGGTTTTGGTGAATGTCAATGGCAGTGGTTGTAGTGGTAATGGTTTAACCTTCTGAATGATGTGATTGAATATTTAGCAAGTTTTGCTACAAGGTGGCTTCAACATTGTTGTTTTCTTGAGGAACTTGTTAGATTGAGTACCACATTGTTGTGTAACGTCTACTCTCATTGATACTTTTCTGGGAATGGATTTCATTATTTTCAGTACTTTTTTTTATTCAAACCTTTGTTGTAAATATTGTATTTTGTTTCTCTTTGTAAAATTGTATTATATCTTTCTTCTTTTGATGTGTTCTCTAGAATTTGTATCTTAGATTGGACAGTTTTAGTCTACAATTTATTTCTAATACTTTACAATACTATTAAAATAGATTTAGTTATGATTTCTTGTTAAAATTCTTTTATTTGTAATTTACTTTTCTAAAATGTTCTTACAGTGGCAAAATCTATTTTTATATGCTATAGTAAATTGATTTTTTCTTCCCCAAGTTATCATTCTCTTGCATCCGATAATGGTGAAAAGAAATTTTAGAAATTAAATGAATTGTCTTTAATCTCTTATGCCTCTCTAATTCTCTTATTTATGTTATTTTTCCCTTTCAGTTGAAAATTATGAAATTCATGATTATGCTTTGAGCGAATAAAAAAAGATTGTTTTAAAATGATTTTTAAACGTTTGTGGCATCTCTAAAAGCCCTTTTTTATTTATTAATAGCCGTTTGATATCTCAAATTACTGGTATGTTATTCTCTTCTTTGTCAGTCCTTTATGGTGTAATTTTGTTTATCATTTATATAGCAGTTTTTGTATTTTTTTAATCTTAATGTACTTGCTAAGGTTGATGTCGATTGATATTTTTTCTCCTAATGAGCAGTATTTAATTTTTCTCTTTTTTTTTCTTATTAAATTTATTCTTTAACAGTTTATAATGAGTCTACAAATTATTGGTGGTTATTTATCAATCTTTGGTTTTGCTCGATTATGCAGGTTGCGGGTTTAGATGTTGTTTGTGTTATATGTTTCACCTCTAATGCTTTTGCAGGCAGCAAGAGCAGCTGATTATAGTATTGGGAGTAAGTTGCTGATACCTAAACCCCTCCTCTCACTTTTTGGAAACTTGACAGAACGAACAGGGTAGAGTGATTTGTTTTGGTATTATTGTATTGTTTTGCAGAGTTTAGGTTTATGAAATTTTCAAGTCTGCTGCATTTTATACACATTTTCTTGACTCATCAATGGTTCTCGTCTCTTTATGATAGTGAATTGGCAGAAGTTCCTAGCGTTCTTCCTCTTTAAATGAGGTACACATTTGGATTTTTATCCTGATAGATTTTGTTGTTACAAACCTTAAGATTGACTGCTTTATATTAACTTCATTGTTATATTAACTGGTTTGTTTACATGCAGGAGTCTTCCATTTTAAATGAGCACATGGTTGTGCTATTGCCTGGAGATGTTTATGCTATTTCTGCTGGTTATAAGGTATTTGGTGATCTATCCTAGTACTAGCAGGCTATAAATTTATACATCCAGTTATCACTACAAAACTAAAAATAGATAATTGTTGTTGTAGATGGAAGAACTTGAACAGGACTCGATGCACGGACTTTTTGAATGCTCCATTGATGTACTTGCGAATATTGATCAGGTTTCCTCTGTTAAGGTACTGGGGTTTTGTATAAAAGTAATGCATGATAAGAACCATGATAAGGTACTGTAGCATTTTGTTCTTGAGGAGAACATGTTGGAGGTTGACTATCCCTGTGTCACCCCAGAGGTTGTTCTCAAAGCATCTGGTCATGTTGATAAATTTACTGACCTTATGGTTAAAGATGAGAAAGCTGGGACTTGCTATCGTGCCGATCACTTGGTCAAGGAATTCTGCAGTGAAAAGCTTCAAAAAGACCTTTCCATAACTGCCAAGGAGGCTGCAGAACTGAAGCGCATACTTGCTGTTTTGGATGATCTTTCAGCTGAAGAGCTGGGTGCCAAACTTAAGGAGTATGGCATTATAGCTCCAGACACTAAGAATCCAATTTCTGATCCATATCCATTCAATCTTATGTTCCAAACATCAATAGGCCCATCTGGCTTGAGCCCTGGGTGAGCACATTACATTTTGGTACTAATTATTCTTAGTGATTCTTTTTTATTAAGACTCCTGTTTGGTCAGTAATGATATGTAATTAAATCTCCTCTGCTGTAGGTTCATGTGGCCAGAAACTGCACAGGGCATATTTGTTAACTTCAAAGACTTGTACTATTACAATGGGAACAAGCTTCCTTTTGTTGCTGCTCAAATTGGCTAGGCTTTCAGAAATGAGGTTCTTAATTTTCTTATCTTTGGACTTTAGCACTTATGTTTGCATAGGATGCTCATATTATTTCTAATTGGTAACGGGTCTTTGTAACTAGTATTTTGGTCCTCTCCTTTCTTATAAGAATAGAAAGTAGCCCTGTAATGTAGTTGTTGCATTCCTTAGTGCTATGCTTCTTTTGTGCCCAAAACTGTGTCCCATTGATCTGTGACAGTGTTACAAGGTCCATTTTGTTTTTTAAATAAAACCTTAAACAATATCTCATTCCAAGAATACTGTATATATCTGCAGATTTCTCCTCGACAAGGGCTTTTGAGAGTTCGTGAATTTACACTTGCTGAGATTGAACACTTTGTGGATCCCGAAGACAAATCTCACCCAAACTTTGCAAAAGTTGCAAAATTGGAGTTTCTAATGTTCCCAAGGGAAGAACAAATGTCTGGCGAGTCTGCGAAGAAAATTTGTCTGGGTGATGCAGTTGCCAGGGTTTGTTTACATAACTTTTATTCAATATCTTCTTTTCTCTGCTCCTTTGTCTCTAAGCATGTGATGATGATTATAGTGCTATATAGTTTCTTCTTCTTCATGTTTTCTACAGTATATATCTTTTACCAAACTGTACAATAACGCTTTTGAAGTAATGAAAATGTGTTTTTATTTTTTTACTTTTTTACTTTTGGACATAAATATCACTCTGTTTGTTTGATTTTCTTTTCTGCTTACATAGCCAGTTAGGTGGATAAGTTAATATTTATCTATTACATATTTGGTTTCGAAAAGTAGTGGATACAATAAGTTACTAAAGAGTAACTGAAATAATAAGTTACCTGGCAGAAGAATAAATTCAGATTTTTTAAAAATGTATTCTCTAAATTGGAGCCTCTTTAGAGAAATTTTGTTTGACCAACAGCATGCATTAAACTTTTCCAGCTGTTTTGACTGTTAGTTTCAGTATTTTGATTTTTTTGTACAATTTTTTAGGACTTGGCATTTGGTTTATCACTTTCAGCACTACTTGGGGATAATATCTACAACTTTGGCAAGCTGCTAGCACATCCTATTGTAAGAAATATCTCTGCCCTACTCTGTGTGTGTGTGTATTTTTTCCCTTCTTTCTACTCAACTTGGCTTAGTTGCTCTACTCTTTTTTTTCCCATTTTACAATTGGAAATATTTCATGTTGAATGTGCTTGTGATGTGTAACAATTTTCCATTTTGGTGATTTAAAGTTCGTTCTTCTCTGGATTCTTGTAGTGCCTTGACATACTTACCCTCTTATTGAAAAAAATCCTTTACATCACTGGTAGTGGTTTACAAGGGATGGCATGTATAGGGATGATATTCTAAATCCATTAGCCATGTATCTTTCTTACTTCTCATTATTTGTTCTTGTTATTTATTGATTTGTTTTTGTGGTCTTATTTTTTTAGTCTTATTCTTGTGGTACATGTAGCTCATCTAAACTTTAGTTAACAAGAAAGAGTAAAAACATGATAAAACTGAAGCAATTGTATTATTAAGACATAAATAATATATACAAGTCATGTTTATCAATAGTTATCGAAATAAGAAAATGTGGAAATATTGAGTTTGAAGACACTTAAAAATCAATCCCAGGAAAAAAAAAACAAGCAATCTTACTTCACTTAGAACCCCCATAAAATACAATGAGAAAACCCTTCCAAAGCCTCTCTATACATTCTTGTAATAATATTGGTGTTTTTTTTTTAAAAAACTCATGTTGAAAATATTTGAAAAAAATAAGCAATAGTTGACATTAAATCAGATTTTATTTAATTAAATAAGAAAAGGGAGATAAAAATACATATGTCTGTATATGTGTATATGCACACATATGCACACATATTCTACTCAGGAAACACTATGTTCTGTCTTGCTAATGACATATATGTCTCAGAATTTTTTTCTGCTCATATTTACAACTTTTGCTTAATATATTCTACATATATTTATATGTGTATATAATCTTTTGGGTTAATAGCTGGAACTAGAAATTAATAAAAACTAGCTTGGTTAAATACTAAAATACTTCAGCTATTAGTTTTAAATACTAAAACCGAAAGTTTCAACATATTTTCACTCCAAGAATTATGGTAGGAGAAGTATCACAATTTTCATCTCTGTCTCCTTTGATAGCTTGTTTTGTTCCCTGAATAAAATGGGTACTGGTTGACCTCATTTTGTCTTGTTTCTATGGGAAACAAAGTTAATTTAACAGATGGTCTTGAAGGGCTGGCTGGGCAGATTGTTGCCTTGGCATTTGTTGGAATGTCAATTGCAGTGCTTCCAATATGTCCTGGTTAGTATGAATCTTCTTGAAATTAGAATATGATGTTTGAATATTAAGAATTAACAATTGGATAATTTTCTACTTTACTTGTTTCTTGGTTTGAGCATATAGTTAGTATTTTTTATTTTGTATAGATGTGATCTCAATCATTAGGCCAGAAGTAAATGAGGGTTTGAATAAGTATCCATATGTTAAAAAGCTATGTTCAAGAACAATTGCTAACACTTGGTATATGTTTGTCTCAGTATCTTATGCTCTGTTATGAGTTTTCTGGTTTTGTTGATAAATGTCTTTCTTCAATTTTTTCTAGTTGACTGTTTATACTCTGGCTTGGAGCTTTTAGAGTTTCATTTGGGGTCTGAGACTGTAATACCTGTACAGTACAAAGTCACCATTAGTAAGTATAGCACATACTTTAATCTTAGCACTAGACCTTATATATATATATATATAATTTAGTTAAATTAATTAGTTTAGTTAAGCTATTGAGAGTAATTTTGCGCTTAGTACTAGACCTTATATGCCTAAATTAGTATAGCACATAACGTTATGCATACAAGAAACAGATGGCAGAAAATGAAATAGATTTTCTTTTGCTTCTGGCTTGCAACTAAAGTTGAATGATTAAGCATAAAGTATGATTGAGTTCTTCTATATCATATATAGACCTTTTCTTCAAAAATCATAAACTTGACACTAAAGCCAAGAGTTTAGAACACAAACAAGAAATAGAAATTTAAGACATACCAGAAACTGTCTCCTCAAAACATCGATTCTTGTCATGTTTGATTTTTTATTTTATTGTTTTTCTTTATGATTTTGTTGTATAAGAAGTCAAAGTGTGATTCAGTTTTTATTCTTTAATTTTTTTGGGGATATATTGACAAAATTTAGAGTTCTGGAATCAATTCTTCCTCACATACTTTTTGATCATTGAGAATGATATATTTGTTATCTTGATACATTTCACAAGCCTTGTTTTAAGTTGCATGTTTTGTTGCTTCAGTCGTTGTTTTGCATGGTAGTACATCTTGCTATACCTTGCTGTTTCGTCAAGTTTTGGAGTTATTACAAATTTAATTTAAACATTATATGCTTACAGGTGGAAACTAGCTTAAGTCTTATGTTCTTAATAATAAAAGGAGTTTTTTTTTACAATGTGCAGGTATATTGAGATGATTTCTTTGGAGCAATTCTTGACAACATTTGTAGTTGAGGCCTTTAGAATGGAAGAATGTATTTCACTAATTTTTGTATACATTTCTTGTTTTGTATTGAGTGATAAAGGAATCTGAATTGGGCATAAATTATGTTGTAATATGATTTCTTAAGCCTAGACTAGTAGACTAAATATTGTAATTACATTTGAGTAATTAATAAAAATCTATTTATGTTATCTTATTTGGCTTCAACTTTCATATTTGTTTTCCTAGTTTTGTGTAAGTAAAAAAAGATTATGTTTCTCTAAGCTAATATAACACATGTGTTATACTAAAGTGTAGTATAACACAAAAAATGTGTTATACTAAAGTATAGTATAACACAAAAAAAGTGTTATGCTAAAGTGTAGTATAACACACAAAAAGTGTTATACTAAAGTGTAGTATAACACAAAAAAAGTGTTATATAATCCACTATAAATAATATAATTAAACACTTATCTATATATTAAAATAACACAGAAATTGTATTATCGTTGACAGTACAATAACACATCTGTATAACATTGATAAAGTGTTATGTAAAGTACCCTGACCTACGATAACATAGTCGGTCTTAACACATCAGAAAGTGTTATCGTATGTTTTGATAACACATTTTCGGTGTTATTAAAAGCATTTTTTCTTGTAGTGAATCCCCTCCTCAACTTTTGTTATCACGAGTGCCAACCCATTTTCTTAACTGCATTGTCGCTAGCCTATTCGTCCTCATTATGTTGTCACTAGCTTGTTGTCATAGCTGCATCTTCGCCAACCACCATCCTCAATCTCACTGTTAGAGTTTTATTGTCACTAATATCATGGTATCAAATGTTGAGATTGGTTAAATATAATTATTAAGTAGTCTTACACAAGGTGGTGTAAAGCACTTAAAAATTTTCACTTATATTGAAGTGAAAATTTGAGCTTTTATTGTAGACATTAATAAATGAATTTTATGAGTCCAAAGTGATACAATGAAGTATTTATGCTCACCCTAAAAGTTTGGAATCATTTGGAGGTAGTTAAGGGTGCAATTTTGCGCACCCTAGGATGTAAGGAGGCAACATGTCACAACCTAAGTAGCGACATGTCGCTACAAAACTTAAAATCGAAAACCAAGACAAAAGACAAGTGACACATCGCCCGGGGCTTTATGGGAAAGTCTGATTTTGGCTCCAAAATGGTGTGTTTAAAAGATCTGATCTTATTGGTTAGACTTAATGATGGCTCCTATACTATAAACGAGTCATTCACAATTGAAAAGCCTTGATCACACTTTTCAACACTCTCTAACCTTTCTCTCTCTCCCTCTCTCTCTCTCTTTAGCTCTTAAAGATCTTAAGTTTTCTCCAAGAAATTCATCTAGAATGTGCTTGTCTTGAGAATTTCACAGACATGTTCAATGCTAATTTCCTTTCCTCTTTGAAAAATTCTCAAGCATCAATGGTGGGCCCGGAAATATAGAATTCGAACAACGATACTTCTCATGTATGAGCCTTAGGGTGTTTTCTCCCCCAACATCGAAGTTACAAAGTGGTGTTCTTCTTCACGTCATAGATTGGATTTTGTTTTATAGTTTGCACTTGCTTTCCTCTTGAATTTTTTGGATCTCTACATTGTAAGTTTAATATTGAATCTATCTAGATAGGTGGTGTAAGTTCACTCTCCATAACAATCAAATTCTCTATATCCTCTTGTTTCTTGTTTACTACAACACCATGGATGAATCTCTTTATCAATTTCAGTTTTGAAATTTATGACTCAAGATTTTGTTAGATATGATGGATTTGATGGAACTAATTTCGTGCGTTGGGAAGAAATTTTTTTGTTTCTTCACACTACTCTCAAGGTGTATTATGTTTTGGAGAAGGATTTGAAAGCCCTTGATCAACCAAAGGATGACACTCAATATTTATAAATCAAAGGAAGAAACGTGAATAAGATGAGCTCATATGTCGGGGTCACATCCTAATTTCCTTCTCAAATCATCTTTACAACCTCTACAATAATACCAAGGCCACCAAAGAGATACGAGAGGCCTTGTAAAATTAATAAAATCCCAAGAAGAAGGTATAAAGAAATTCCTTATCACTCAATACATAGAATTTAAGATAAATCCCTACTAACCCAAATCCATGAGTTGCAAATCATTGTGAATAAACTATCCTCATTTAAGATTGTGTTTTCTGAGCAATTTGTTTTTGGTGTTATAATAGCCAAGTTACCTCCACCTTGGAGAGGCTATAGGAAGAAAATTATTCATAAGAATGAGGAGATCTCCTTAGAAGAGTTTCTCAGAATCTAAGAATTGAAGAGGAGTCATGTTCTAGGAATAAATATGTGGATGAGTCTATTGGTGGGACCTCCAAAGTAAATTTAGTAGCCAAATCTCCTAGAAACAAAGGCAAAGGGCATAAGAAGACCCATGGAAAACATGACAAACCCATAGGTCCTAGAAAGAAAGAATGGAAATTCAAGAGCTCTAAAAGGCCTTGCTTTGTGTGTGGCAAGAGTGACCATTTCGCAAGGGATTGTAGGTTCAAAAGGAGTCACAACAATGAGCCAAAAAAATGAGTTCAACTAAAGAAGACTTAGTGGCTACACAAAGTGAGGTCAATGCCAACAAAGCAGGACATAAAATCTACATGTGAGACGAGAAAGATAAATTCAATCATTTTTTATTTTATCAAATCAGGCATGCTATTCGCGTCCTGCCACTACTACAAAAACACCTTTTTAGGACACATTTTTAGGACACTCACATAAATGCGAGTCCTAAAAAAGTCTCTTGGACCTTTTTAGGACTCGCGGAGCGAATCCTAAATACTATGTGTGTTCTAAAAGTTTGAGTTTTTTTTTTAAACAAACACCTCCTGGACTTTTTAGGACTCGCATTGCGAGTCCTAAAAACTTATGTGTATCATGAAATTTTGAATTTTAAAAAACTGGGGTTTTTTAGGACTCGCAAACTATGTATGTCTTAAAAGTTTGAGTTTTTTTTAAACAAAACACCTCCTGGACATTTTAGGACTCACGAAGAATGTTTTTAGGACTTGCATTGCGAGTCCTAAAAACTTATGTGTATCATAAAATTTTGAATTTTAAAATATTTCGAATTCCCTCCAATTTTTTTAACAAAAGTTTTATTGTTATATATTATAAAAAGCAAAAAAATCACATAGCCCATTTTCACTCTCTCTCTCCCCAAAGTTCCTTCTCTCTCTCCCTCTCTCCCGAACTGCCAATGCCGAACGCCGCCGTCCCCTCTCCGGCCACCGCCATGCGCCGGACCAGTGGAAGCGCCGCCCCCCGAAACCCCCGACCCTCGGAGATGACGACCTCACGCGCGGCCTAAGGCCCTCAACGGAGTACTTGAAGTTCGGCCGTTCATGGGTTTCTCCCAAACTTTCCGAGCATATTCCGGCCACCTCGAGCCACCACGAGCTAAACCACCACCACCACCATACTCCTTGCTTCTTGGGCTTTAAAACCCAATAGTTTGTTTTCCAAACCACCACCTTTTAATGGTGGCGCCGCCACCGTCGCCGGAGCCCCGCCGCCGGATTCAAAACCCACCAATCAATTTTTTAAAAATAAAAAATAAAACTTTTCAGGACTCGCAATGCTAGTCCTAAAAGACATTCTTTTAGGACTCGTATTGTTTTTAGGACTCGCAATGCGAGTCCTAAAAGACCCCAATTTTTTAAGGCTCTCAAATAGAGGACTCGCAATGCGAGTCCTAAAAAGCCTTTTTTGTAATAGTGTGCACTAGGGGACGAGACACGTATTTCCCATCCTCCATTGCGAGACGTGAAAAATGCTCATCAGGTACAAGGCATTTCACGTCTCCCATTCAGGGACGTAAGATTATATTGAGTACACATTCTTGTTGACTCAAAATTTTCAATGTTTGACCAAAATTCTACATTGTGTGACTTAGAGTCTAGTTGACCTTATTTTGATGATATAGAAAATAAATATTTGATTTACTTGTTACTAATCATTTCTTGATGTTGTAGCAATTAAATCAAAGTAACATACCAAAGAGATGGAATCAAGAAGCTCAAGAACTCCACGATCAAGAACCGATCAAGATCAATCAAGCAAGAAGACCATGGATATCAAGTGGATTCCAAGAAGATCAAAGAAGAATCAAAGCAAGCATCAAATCAAGACTTAAAGACTCAAAAGACTCAATACAAAGGGTAATAGGGTAGAATTTATTTAGTATTATTAAAGTGATTTGCATGCATACTTTTATATTCTAGATACAATGGCTCACTAACTTGTTGTACAAATTATTTTTCAAAAAGATAGAAACATGCATACCATAATTAATTTGCATCGTAAGAGAGCTTCTTTGATTAAATGGTCTATATTTTTACACTAATACTTTGCAGCATATAATAGTTAGGAATTGATGCTACCAATAAGGTTTCATTATTATTTGATCCATTTAAAGTAGTTTCATCGACGAATCAGCCATAATCAAATGCAACAAAATAAACTTTTATTCAAAATTTAAAAAGAGAGATGTAATACTAATTAATAAAATCCACTAAAACCCTACATCAACTCTACGTATATATCATATATGTATTATATATATATATGTATATGTATATGTAATACTAGATATTTGAAAAGGGAAATTTCACTTTTTATCTCTAATAATACCTAATATTACCAAAAAATCCCAACATTAATAATATTTTCAAATTAATGCTAAGCTTTTCCCTCCTACCGAAAATACCCTTCCCATTCAATCTCAGCCTTCTCTCTCTCAGTCTCGGTTTCTCTCTCTTTCAGTCTCACAAAAATCCCCCAAAAACCATCGAACCCCCACCTCCGTCGAGCCGTCGAGCCGCCATCTCCGTCGAGCCGTCGAGCCCGCATCTCCGTCGAGCTCCCACCTTCTCCGTCGAGCCCCCACCTTCTCCCATTTCTCCGGCGATCTCGAGCCCACTGCAAACTCCCATTTTTCTGTCAAACCCGAGACCCACGGAGCATATTTCCTTCAAAGTTTAAAAAACTAAGGTAAAATCTTGAACCCAAGTCCATATTTGCTTTATATCGTTGTTGAATCTGTGATTTGTGGAATGGGTTGTCCGATTTTGTGGGAAATTTTTCTGGGTTTGAACCAGTGGCTCGATAGGTTCGATTATGGTTCGATAGTAGGCTCGATAAGGTAGTTTGAACAGTTCGATGATGGATCGATTATGGCTCGATATGAGCTCGACATGAGCTCAATAAGAGCTCGGTAGGATATGTTGTATTATATTACAAGGGCTCGATAGGTTCGATAATGGTTCGATATGAGACTAGACTGTAGCTCGATGGTTATTTATCTAGACAGACAGATTTTTCATAGCTCGATAGGTTCGATAATGGTTCGATATGAGACTAGACTGTAGCTCGATGGTTATTTATCTAGACAGACAGATTTTTCTTAGCTCGATAGGCTCGATGCTGGCTCGATAGGCTCGATAAATTTAGGTTGTTGATATTTCTCGATGGAACTCGATAGTTTTTCGATAGTGCTCGATAGGGTATGTTTCAGCTCGATGATAGCTCGATAGAGATCGATAGAGCTCGATGACAACTTATTTCAGTGTTTTTTTGAAATTTTTTTTATTCTGTTTTCTTACAAAAAAAATTTCATGTGTTGTTACAGATGCCTAAGTTGCTTGTTCCGTTCAGTGATCACTTTCCTGGTCGAGTGACATATCGGGGTAGTAGTACTTTAAATCACATCAAGACCAGGTTTTTGGAGCTCGGGCTGCTTGAAAGGGCTAAGGAATCCCCTTTTAAGCAATTCTTTTTGGCTTCGGAGTTTAATTTCTCCGGAGTCTTGGTGCATCAACTGTTGCTGAGGAAAATCGCCAGCAACAACGAAGATGAGGTGCATTTTTTCTTGGGGTCGAAGTCTTGTAGATTCGGCATGGGAGAGTTTGCCCTGGTGACGGGGTTGGATTTCAATGCCTTCCCGTCACCAGAAGAGTTGGAAGGGCGTAATCTCAGCGATCGGTTGATAAAGGAGTATTTCAACGATGCTGAGAAAGTAAAGCTGTCACAGGTGGACCATGCTTTCAAGACTTGTACGGTTGTGGAAGATGTGTACAAGCTTGGTCTATGTCTGTTTGTTGAGGGGGTTCTGAATGCCATTGAGGGAAAACTGCACATTTGGCGAGATATTCTAAAAATTGTTGAGAATGTAGAGTACTTCTTCAGCTATCCATGGGGGAAGTACTCTTATAGGAGGCTATTGCATTCTTGTAAGAAGGACATGGTGAAGCAAAAGGCCAACTATGATGCCAAGAAGGATGCCAAGGTGCAGCAAGAGTCCAAATACAGTATGTATGGTTATGCCCCCGCCTTACAGTACTGGGCATATGAGGCTATCCAACAGCTTGCGGTGGAGCTTGTTGTGAGCTCGGGAAACATGTTCCCGAGGATGCTTAGCTGGTCGCATCGGAAGAACAAGGATTTCACCAAGTCCGTCATCGCACCGATATTATTGAAGAAGAATGTAAGTTATGTTGTTTTTTTTTATCTATATGCTTATATTTTATCATTATTTGAGTTAACCAAATGTTTTATGTTGTTTGCAGTTAATTGTTCTTCCGATGTTGAAGCCTCGGCCAGCAGAAAAAGACTATTACTTGTCTTTGACTGAGGGAGATCTTCCCCTTTATCCTGGGCTTGGCCAGGATCCCTCGGAGACTGATGAGGAGGAGGATGCGACTTTTGAGAAAATGGCAGAGAAAGTTTCTCAGGCTGCCGAGGCAGCCAAGATATTTATTGATGCTGCCCCGGGGGAGGAGGTTGCAGGTCCCACCCCTCCTATTCCCCCAGCCTCAGCCTTAGCCCCAGCCTCAACCTGTGCCCCAACATCAGCCCCAGCCTCAGCCCCAGCATCAACCTGTGCCCCAACATCAGCCCCAGCCTCAGTGTCAGCCCCAACACCAACCCCACCACCAGCCTCAGCCTCAGCCCCTGAGCTGGCCGACTTGATTGAGCGGTTGGACAGAGTCGAGGGTCGACAGGAGACCCTCTTGAAGAACCAGTCAGTGATCTTGGACGTACTCAGTCAGATCCTGACATTTGTTAAGGAGAAACCGAGGGGGTCCAATGAAGATTCAGAGTCAGAGTCATTGGATCTTCCGCTAGACTATGTTGATGATCCAACGACGCCCCCTACCATCATTGTGACACCAGATGCTGAGACTCCGGGAGTCGTTATTGTCAACCCTGAGGATGTTGCTGGGGTTCAGTTTCAGAGGGCTAGACGCCAAAGACGCAAGCCAGATTGGTTTGAGGACTATACGGATCCCACGAGGAAAAGACCTCGCACTGCTGCAGCTGCACCAGCAGACGAGGCTACACAAGAGGCTACACATGTGCTGGACCCTCTCAAGAAGCCAGATCCCAAACAGTATAGGACAATGTGCAAGTGGCTTCTTGGAGACATGCCCAACAAGACCCCGCGGGATGTAAAGACTGGGAGTCACGGTCCAGCATGGTTTCTGACGTTGAAGACACCCCAGTCGTGGCTCAATGATGGGGTAAGCAATTTATACCTAATTATGGACTATTTTCAATTTTACATGTTTTATTTTTACTGACTCGATGTGAGCTCGATAGGAGTTCGATAGTAGTTCGACATGGATGTTAAAATAGGGGTTGTTCTTTACTATTTCAGAGTGGCTCGATGTGAGCTCGATGGAGCTCGATAGGTAGTTCGATAGGGATGTTAAAATAGATTGTTTTTTTACTGTTTTAGAGTGGCTCGATGTGAGCTCGATATTAGTTCGATAGGGATGTTAAAAGCTCGATGTGAGTTCGATATGAGTTCGATAGTGAAAATTCCCTTAACAAAGTGGCTCGATGTGAGCTCGATGGAGCTCGATAGGGAGTTCGATAGGGATGTTAAAATAGGTTGTCTTTACTATTTCATGATGGCTCGATGTGCGCTCGATAGGTAGTTCGATAGGGATGTTAAAGTAGGTTATTTTTACTGTTTCATACTGGCTCGATGTGCGCTCGATAGGAGTTCGATAGTAGTTCGACATGGATGTTAAAATAGGGGTTGTTCTTTACTGTTTCAGAGTGGCTCGATGTGAGCTCGATGGAGCTCGATAGGTAGTTTGATAGGGATGTTAAAATAGATTGTTTTTTTTACTGTTTTAGAGTGGCTCGATGTGAGCTCGATATTAGTTCGATAGTAGTTCGATAGGGATGTTAAAAGCTCGATGTGAGTTCGATATGAGCTCGATGGAGCTTGATAGGGAGTTCGATAGGGATGTTAAAATAGGTTGTCTTTACTATTTCATGATGGCTCGATAGGTAGTTCGATAGGGATGTTAAAGTAGGTTATTTTTACTGTTTCAGACTGGCTCGATGTGAGCTCGATAGTAGTTCGATGGTAGTTCGATAGGGAAGTTAAAGTAGTTTGTTTTTTTACTGTTTCATACTGGCTCGATATGAGCTCGATATGAGTTCGATGTGAGCTCGATGGAGCTCGACATCAGCATTTTATGATGGTTTTTGCTAATTTTTTTATCGTACTCTCTTTTGCAGCATATTGATGCGGCAGAACACATGCTTCGTATGCGTCGCAAGTATTTTCCCAATATATATCGACAGAATGCAGTTGTGATGAACAGTTATTTCTCACAAGTGATACCTGCCCGATATGATCAGTTCAAGAAAACAGCCGACAAAACAAAGTATTATTGGGATGCTGACATTATGTCCATGTTGACCGGCATCGAGCAGCAGTTTCTGGCATCTTGGGGAGGAGTTGAGGATGTATATTGGTGCCAGAACTATGGACAACAACATTGGTTTGCCATTGAGGCTTCCATTTCTAGTTGGACTCTGACTGTTTACGATTCAGACAACTCGGTGATTAGTGACCCAAAGCTTGAGGATATTATGAGTCCATGGTGCTTTATGCTACCTTCTCTGTTAATGCAGAGTAAACTGTTTACTGATAGCTTGATGTTGAAGATTCCATCAGCAGGAAATAGGCCGCATCAGTTCACATTGCGTCGCAAACAGAAACACGAGCTCCCTCAGTCAAAGAGAAGGTAACAAACATCATCTTCATACTAATTTTGTTTCTAACTAAATTTATAGTAATGTGCACTTAATATATTTTTTTTTTTTACAGTGGGGATTGTGGTGTGTATGCTATCAAGTATATTGAGCATCTAATGGTCGGTCTTCCATTGGAAGCTATCTGCGATGAAAATATGGAGGTGTTCAGGAACAAGTGGACCACAGACTTGTGGTATCAAAATTTGTTACCTTGATGATTGTATATATACAGGGTCTTTACATGTACAGTTTGTTGTTCACATTTTTTTATAATTTTCATGGGCTGTTATCGAGCTAATATCAAGCTATATCGAACTGTTATTGAATTATCAAAATTTGTTACCTTCATAAAAAGAGTTTATTAATACAACAAGTTCAAATGGGAAAAAAGAGTTTAAAGCCTAGCTTTGCCATAAACATAACTTTTCAGAAAAATCAAATAAAAAGAGTTTATTAATACAACAAGTTCAAATGGGAAAAAAAAGTTTAAAGCCTAGCTTTGCATGTAGCCCTGTTGTGGCCAAGACCACCACACATGCTACACTTGCGATGACTGGGAATGATTTCTCCATTCGATGGAGTGCGGTTTGTCTTCCTTCTTCCCACCTTATTCTTCTTCGGTCGACCAACTGGTTGTTTTTCAACGGGAACCCCAACTTGCATTTTCTCTATGTTCTCGGGAACTTCCCAATCATCCTCATTGCCAGTTGGGTAAATTGTTTCTTTGTAAGACTCCCTCCACATCTCAGTAGTGTAATATGGTGAACACAGTGAGTAAATGTTGACATTGCGCAACATGGCCGCAGCCACACCATGAACACAAGGGTAACCCATTATTTGAAACTGACCACAAGAGCATGATTTGGTCATCAAATTCACCTCACCATCACCTTCTGGGTCTACCACATGAAATTCAAACTGTCCAAGAGGATGGACTTTCAAGTACCTTGCATCATCCGCAATGCCTGAGACATCTTTCTCATATGTTGTTGCTAATTTCGATGTGCACTTCTCTACCTCCTCACGACGCGCGGCAAACCATGACTGAATTGTGAAACGAATGAATTCCACAAAAGTAGTGACTGGGAAGGTTCTTGCGTCTCTGGTTTTGTTGTTGAAACTTTCAGCGTAGTTGCTTGTCATTACATTGTATCGATTCCCAGGAAAGTATACACGAGTCCACTTATCGAAGCCAATACCCTCGAGATATTGAGCTATGGCAGGATCCATTTGCTTTATATTATTGAAGAACCTGTGAAATTTTGACTTCCGAAATGCATATGCCGCATTATACATCTCCTTGTGACAGTGATCGGTCTTGAACTTAGCGATTACATTCATACTTATGTGATGGTAGCATGCGCCGTGGTAGGCATCGGGGAAGACCAACTCAAGAGCATGAATAATGCTAGCATGCCTGTCTGAAACAAAAGACAGATTATCAACAACTCCAATGGCTTCCTTCAATTTCATCATGAAATACTTCCAAGAAGCATGATTCTCACTGTCAACAATCGCGAATGCAATTGGATAAATGTGGTTATTCGCATCCAATGCGACAGCACACAACATGTGGCCACCGTACCTTGACTTTAAGAAAGTGCCGTCCACACATATAACAGGACGACATGATGTAAATCCCCTTCTACAAACTCCGAGTGAGAAGAAACAGTAAAGAAAGCGACCGTCATCTGTGACAAAATCAGTAATTGTACCTGGATTCTTTTGCTGCAGCATGTACAGGTAAGAAGGTAACTTGGAGTACGATTCTTCAGGTGTCCCCCTAACATAACCGAGTGCCTTCTCTCTGCATCTCCAAGCCTTAATATAACTCATATCGATCCCAAAATTATTCTTCATATCCTCCTTTATGCTGTTTGGTGGATAGCTAGTGCCATCAGTAGCATATTTGTTCTTGATAAGGTGCCCAATGACAGAAGGTGCTGCTTGACGGTGGTCTTTTTGTCGCAATTCTAGTGAGCAAGTATGTACACTATTATAAACAGTGATCTCAAACATCTCTGATCGCGCTACTTTTTTCCCTCTTATTCTCCAACCACAATCAGGATCCTTGCAGGTGATATACAACACATCAGTACCAGACTTCTTAACCATAAACTCAAAATTATTCTTCATTGCAAAGAGAGCCGCTTTGGTTTTCAATTCCATCTTGTTCTCAAATGTCTTCCCAAGATGTAATTCCCCCAACGCTATACCGGATGAGGGTGATTCAGAACGACTACAAGCTATGATATCTTCTTTTGTAAACATGGGAGCACTCCATTTTCTGTGATCTTCTGTTGAACATATTGAAATGTTCCTTGTATAGTTATATTCTGTTCCACCATGACGACTAGAGCTGGTGCCAGGTGTTCGGCGTCCTTGACTTGGTGGGTTCGTCCGTGCAATATGACGTATTGGTTGTTCTTGTGCTTCTTCTACTTGCAAATGTTCAGCTAATAGATCATCATCCACCGAATTGTCTCCTAATTCCTCATTGTGTTCGGCTACCGGATCGTCATTCACATAGGGGTTGTACTCATACTGGTTGTCCCTCAGGTCACCAATAGGAAATCCTAAAGTACTGGCTGCTCCCTCAGGTCCGGGAGTGGAATATGGGTCTGCAATGACAATCTTTTTAACAGGAGTGACACACAAGGCCAACCTTTCTTTAGATGTTACTCCTATGAATGCACGGACACCAAGATCACTTTCAACATGAACGGGTGTAAACGGTTGGTCGCCACAAGTGTAAGGAACCTCCAATTTCAACTCATACATCTGTTTATCAACTTTAAGTTCCTTGTGCAATATGTCAAGAAGTTGCAAGTACGTTACAGTATCCTCCATCGGTATCACCGTGCATTGAGGGTCCTTGAAAATCCACTTATTCCCTTGTAATTCCCAAACACCATTGTAGGATACAAAAACGTAGACAATAGAGCCTGTGTTGGAAAAAAAAACATTAACATTGTCAGGAAAACTGTCATTTTTCCAGAAATGCAATAAAAAATAACATTATCGAGCTTTATCGAGCTATTATCGAGTTGGAATCGAGCTACCATTTCTCAAAACAGAACACAAACCTAACCAAACCCTCCATCGAACCCCTATCGAGCTATTATCGAGTTATCATCGAGCTACCATTTTTCAAAACAGAACATATACCTAACCAACCCTCCATCGAACCCATATCGAGCTATTATCGAGTTAGCATCGAGCTATCATTTCTCAAAACCGACCATAAAACACAACCAAACCCTCAATCGAACCCTATCGAGCTCATATCGAGCTACTATCGAGCTCACATATTATAGATCCATTCGACCCCTTATCGAACCCTTATCGAGTTTCCATCGAGCACTAAACCGAACCTATCGAGCTATTATCAAGCTAACATCGAGCTCTTACAAAGACCTTCTTCTACATACCATCGAACCGTTATCGAGCTTCTATCGAGCAAAAAAATTGCAGAAAACCCAGAAAAACACAGATCGCGGAATCTCTAAAAAAATCCTGAAAAATACACCAATATAGGCTCAGATCTGTTCAAAATAGCCAAAAAAAATGTAAACAAATAATACCCAACACAAAATGTAAAATCTCATTACCCATGGTTTTTCTCCTCCAAAAACTCTCAAAATAGATGTTGCCTTTGATATTAACGAATTCACAGAAACAATGGAGATAACTAACAATGATTTTGACAAGAAAATTATACAAAATTGTAGGTTTTATGGAGATTTCGTGAGAATTAGAGAGAGAGAGGGAGGAGAGTGGAAGAGAAGGTTTTGTGAATTTTTGATATAATGGGAGGGATATTTTGGGTATGGGAGGAAAGTTTAGCATTAATTTGAAAATATTATTAATGTTGGGATTTTTTGGTAATATTAGGTATTATTAGAGATCAAATCAAGACTTAAAGACTCAAAAGACTCAATACAAAGGGTAATAGGGTAGAATTTATTTAGTATTATTAAAGTGATTTGCATGCATACTTTTATATTCTAGATACAATGGCTCACTAACTTGTTGTACAAATTATTTTTCAAAAAGATAGAAACATGCATACCATAATTAATTTGCATCGTAAGAGAGCTTCTTTGATTAAATGGTCTATATTTTTACACTAATACTTTGCAGCATATAATAGTTAGGAATTGATGCTGCCAATAAGGTTTCATTATTATTTGATCCATTTAAAGTAGTTTCATCGACGAATCAGCCATAATCAAATGCAACAAAATAAACTTTTATTCAAAATTTAAAAAGAGAGATGTAATACTAATTAATAAAATCCACTAAAACCCTACATCAACTCTACGTATATATCATATATGTATTATATATATATATATATATATGTATATGTATATGTAATACTAGATATTTGAAAATAACGATGAATGTGAACTATGTTGTGAGCCACGAATTTTTGTGGGAAAGACATAAAAAGGTTACATAATAAAGAGGTCACGTGGGCCAAAGTGAGGCCACAAATTGTGAGAGCTTTAGTAGATGCAATATTTGCAACTTTATGTTCTCTCGATTCTTCTTGGCGAAGAATTATTCATTATGGCACCTTTTTATCACAGCCAATAAAAGGACACACTTTACACGAAAAATAAAATAAAACCCCAAGATCTATAAAGTGCTACGCATTTAAAACGAATAGAACTTTTAGCTTAAATGTTTAGTGACAGGTGATAAAAGTTTTCAATCTATAACGTAGGCATGGCAAAATGGGACGGCGGGGCGTGGCGGGGCGGGGCCCCGATCCGATGGGGCATCTTTATCCGGGTAAAAATGGGGCGGAATTATCCCGCCCCGCTCCGGTATAAATTTAAGCGGGGCGGTAACTCAATTCTCCCATGCTACTTATGTACATAGTACGTAAAATTAACATTTTATATATGGTTTAGAATATTTTTAATTCTATATAGACTAGAAAGAATTATAAATATTGAAAAATATGTTTTATATAATTCATCCTTATTCTTGTATTTATTTTGTAAATTTTAAAATAAAAAAACAAAATATAATATTTGATGGTATAGTTGATACCAAGTGTAAAATATAAAGATTACAATAAAAAAATAATATTTAGGCTTGGAGAAAATTCTAAAATTATAATTTAATGTTTCTTAAAAAAAAAAATTAAATAGGGCAAATGAGGCGAGGCAGACCCGCTCCGATTAAGCCAGGGCGGGACGACCCGCCACGCTCTAAAAAACTAATCGGGGCGGAAGCGGGGCGGGGCAGACCCGCCCCATTTACATCCCTGCTATAATGTAACTTTTGGAATGGAACATTAATATTTCTTTCTCGTCTTATTTTTTTTATATATATTTATATAAAGAGATAGGTACATATATGTAAAGGGCCTATATGTATTATACATATAATTCATAACTAGGAGAAAAGATTAAATACCTTTGACTTAGTGCTTGGATATTCTTGCATTTAATATGATTTGCACGTAACTAAAAGACAATCAATCGATGTCGGCACTACTTAAGAACCTATCACTTACTAAACAAATAGATATGCTTAGCTTCATTTATCAATAAATATAATCAAATTTATATTGATATTTTTCATGAAATTATGAATGCTGTGGATATTTCTATTTTAATCTATATAATATATATATATTATAATTATAAAAAGTAGTTCATGATCCCACTTTCAATAATTTTAAAATAATCTAATATTTTTAAGCAGAAGGAGCAGTTGGTTTTCTCATAAATAAAAGCATATTATACATATTTTATGAAAAATATATAATTTTGTTGAGCTATATGATATATAAGTATAAGGTAGTATATATATGTGTGTGTGTGTTTATGTTTAGTCTTTGTTGGTGAAAGAGATGTGTAGCTAAAAGGAAATATATGTGGAATGAAAGAGTATATATATAGATTCTCAATATGTGTCGTTTTGTTTGGTTGAAGTGAAATATCTCCGACCAATAGCTTGAAACACGCAAAGGCAGCCTCTAATATACATTGCACTTTCTACGTTTGTAGCCATTAACTTGGCTCGCCCTTTGTTCATCACAAATTTTTCAAACGTACTTTTCTTTTCTTTTCTTTTGGAAATGGATAGGTCGTTCTACCTTCCTTTTCCTTAATAGGCCATACAATTATAACGTACTTTTGTTTTCCAATTACTTGTTAATTCATTTATTACTTTTTGTATGTATGTATGAACCAAATTTCCTCTTAAGAAAGTTGTTGAAAGGAATCTTTTGATTTACCTATCATTGACACGTGGCAACAAGTAGCACTTAGGCATTGGACCTCCAGCGAAACACATATAAGCGAAGAAAAAGAAGATACAAAAGTAGTTATATAATAGAGAATTGCTCAGGCACCATTGGTCCCATATATTTTAATTTAATAAGTATTATCAGGTATCTTTAACCAATTATAAAATGTCACATTATGTCATGTTTGACATCTTAAAGTATCAAATAACAACACTCTATAAAATAAGTTGATTTTTTAACTAACTAAACTTTAAAATATTATTTATAAAAATAGTAATTTTTGAAATTATTTTGAGAGAAATTAATTGGATTGTATGTATTTTTATTATGCTAGATTATTGAGAGGATTTTTTTAGACAAGAATAATAATTGTTGCACTCTCCATTTATGTAATTAATCTAAATTATATAATTAAAAATGATGTAATCCTGTACTTAAAAAGATTAATAGCTAAAATTAAATATACATAATAGTGTGTAATATTATTTTTTAGGTAATTCCCATTCAACATTCTAGAATAACACGAGCATTTATAGAAGAATTCAATTCGTAGTCAAATGAAAACATCATATTAATCACTTCAGCAATTATATTAATTATAGAATAATATAATTCATCTTAAATATATATATATATATTTATATATAAAATGATTGAGTAATACGAAGCATCCATAGTTTAGAACCACATTTTTTTTTCTTAAAAAGATAATTATTGGGGGAGAAGGGCATATATCCATTAGGTAGCTTTATTCTTTTTTCTTTATAGAATATCATCTATATCAAAATTTATAATTTTATGTAATATATATCAACTATTAGATCAATATCCCCTTTCATCCACGTGCATGTGCGTTTTGAGGCGTAGATTTGTTTTCAATTGTGTGCCACGGACATAAGATAGGACAACAAAAAAAATGTACCTACTTTTTTCCTTTTAAATATATTTATTTATATGAGGCTAAAATACTTAATATTTTTAAAATGTTATACTTTTATACTTCATTTTTTTTATGATAAATATACTCAATATCTTCAAAATATTATACTTTTACACCTAAATTGTTTTTTTGAGCAATAAATATACCAAATATTTTTAAAATGTTATACTTTTATACCTATTTTTCATAATTATTTTAAGAAATAATAAGAAAATGAAGGAAAAATATAGGTTTGTAACGATTTTTTAAATTTTAAATTATTTTCTCTTTTTTTTCTGTCCCAAAATAACTATTTTAAATTAAAAATTAATAAAAAAATATTTGAAAACTTATATTTTTCCATCAATTTATAATATAAGTTTTTACACAAAAAAATTGTACGAAAAATATAAGTTTTAATTATTTTGATTAATTTTAAATAATTTTTTTATTATTTTGAGAAAGAATAAGAAAGTGAAAATAATTAAAAACAAAAATCTATATTTTTCTTTCACTTTTCTATTATTTATCAAAATAATAATAAAAAAATAAGTATAAAAGTATAATATTTTGAAAATATTAAGTATATTTACCACAAAAAAAAAATTTGAGTATAAAAGTGTAATATTTTGAATATATTAATTATATTTACCACAAAAAAAAAAAGATTGAGCATAAAAGCTTAAAATTTTGAGAAAAAAAAAAGAGACAAACAACCAATAATGGAATAACAATTATATTATAATGAAAACTAGAATGATATTTGCAAAGTACAAAGTACTACCAAAATAGAAAGTTCATAGTTCTAATAAATAACGCCACCTAGCTGTACATTTAGTGTGTTTTGTTAGAAAAAATATCTCACATGAAAGTGTGTGAGTACATTCAACAATACATAAAAGTATGGGTTACTCCACTCTTCACTAATTGGTTTTGAGATGAAACCATATATTTCTTACCATGCATCACATTCTACTTCTAAACTCGTATTCCATATGACATGGTATCATGAGTAAAAGAAAACTCACGAGTATACATCCGATCCAAAACCCAATCCAAAAAGAGCCAAGAGAGTCACTTGTGATTCGAGGATAGTGAGCTAAAAAAAGTCAAATAGCCACTTGTGTTTGAGCCGTCCAAGATTGGTGAGCAACAATAATACCCACCATCTTGAGGGGTGATATTAGAGAAAATATCTCACATGAAAGTGTGTGAGTACATTCAACAATACATAAGAGCATGAGTTATTCTACTCATCACTAATTGGTTTTGAGATGGAATCTTATACATTTTACCATGCACTTCATTCTACTTCTAAATTCATATTCCATATGACAGATTGGTACTACGTACGTATGTAGGAGGAGAAAGTAGTGAAGGAAAATGATAGTTATCGATATTTTGATTGATTTGGAGTTAAAATTAATTAAGAACATGGATTTTTTGTCATAATTATAATTTTGATAATATATTGTAGTTGAACTCATATAGAATGAAGATGGACTACAAGTGTCGTTGGAAATTATACATGTATATAGGCATCTATAAATATATATCAGTGTATTAGATTAACTCATTTATTTTTATATTCAGGTTATTAGGGATTCATATGAAAAGTGAGTTAATCTTATCTTGATCTTAACAAGTTGATAGATTCAATAAAAGATAGATTTTGAGATACATGAAAGTAAGGAATTTCGGTGGTATATGCAAAAGGCACTCCCGTTACGATCATATCTATTAAAGTTTTTTTTCCTAATCTAATAAAGTAAAAGTATGTGAAATTAGATGCTCCAAAGTCGGCTACTCTCGAGCTATTCATAGACATTTATGAATGGGTAAATACTCATTTAGTACTTTGTATTTTATCGAAATACAAACTTATTATTACCATATGTTTTTTAAAATTGCTAAGGGGTACCACTAGTACCCAATACCACAAAGAGGTGGCGTACCGCTATTCGTGTAATTCAATATCGGGTCTCATACATTTGAATTCAATAAATATTATGGGATATCACTGACCAACCATAAGGTGTCATCTTATGTGGTGTTAGATACCTTAAGGTGCCTGTAACGCCCTACTTCCTTAAAGCCGTTACTAAGTGAGTTTTAAGACAAAACAGTGTGCAATGAACTCGCTAACCGAGGTTTTGAAACAAAAGTGTGACTAATTAAAAGTTAGGGCTGTAATCTTTGAAAATGCGACGTTTCATTAAAAAACTTCTAGTATTAAACACTTGGGATCCCAAAATAAGGTTTGAAAACTATTTACATATTGAAATAAGTTTACAGTTGATTAATCATAAAATCATAGATTATTACAGCCATTTTCGAATAAACCCCCAACCAAAGCAGTCGGGCAGGCCAAACATGTACGCGTCGCTTCACGCTCTCCGTAATCATGGTTGGTTGACTCAGTCATTGCCCTTACCTGCAACACAGAGCACCCGTGAGCCGAAGCCCAGCAAGAAAACTCATGCATAACATAACATATGCAATGTATACAGTTTATCATAACAGATAATCCACAAATAAACAAGTCAACCATTAGACTAAGCAAACACGGCCATGCCGCCCCAGAAACCTTACCAAAGCCCTGGGGTATCGGTTCTCACCGTAAGGATAACTCATGTATCCACCGGGCCCCGCCCTGACTATAGCATCCCATGTGCTAGGTGTTACTTCCAGCTCCACTGCCGTACCCGGCCTACGCCGCACCCGGCCCTTGCCGTTCATTTCATTACAAGCATATATAACATAAATCAAGCAACATTCAAACATATGCCAATTTATTTTAAATCTGCACCCTAACATGTGATGCAATATAGGGCCGTGCCCGGCAATCATCTCATCATGCAACATGCAATACAGGGCCGTGCCCGGCAATCACACTATGGGCCCACGCCCTATCCTACGGGTGTTATAGTTTTCTTACCTGTATTCCGAGCCTCCTGATGCACTAAAGCCGCGAGCACGGTCCTCTAGCACGAGCCTCACCAACAACCTAGTCACAACACACAAGAAACATCCCTCAATACTAATCAACCCAAAACCACTTCCCGGGACCAATCCTGCACTCTCGGGACCTCTAAAACCTTAAAACAACACACCGGAGACATTCCCCGAACTCCCGGAGCAAAGGCCTAAAATTGCCTAAAAATGCCATCCTGAAATTAGCCTTGTGCCGCGGCACAACTTTCTTGTGCCGCGGCACCCAGAAACCAGAGGCTCCCCGCCGCGGCAAGCAAAACCCGTGCCGCGGCACGCCCTCGCAGACCCAGAATTCTGGGTTTTTCCTTCGCGTTTTCCTGAGCTTCAACCTCTCCAAATCACCCTAAACCAATATCTAAACCCCAAAACTCAATTCCAAGCTTCATATGAACAACTTAACAACCTATAGGCACTAGATACAAGGCCAAAACATCAACACACTCAAGAATCCACCCATTGATTCCCATTTTCAGCAACTCAAACCAAAAACTCAAACACACTAACTCAAGCTCTAGATTTTACAAATCAAAACAGAAATCAAAACTTAAATGTGTATAAAACCCTTACCTCAAATGGAGAACCCACACAAAGTCCTTGATCTCCTCCTAGACTCCCACTTCTCCTTCTCTTCTTCTTCTTGCCCTAACATCTTTCTCCTTCTCTTTCTTCTCTTCAATCTCTATCAAGCCTCAAGTGACATAAATGCCCAAACCGTATACCCCTAAATCCCAGCTGCAAAATGTCTATAACCCTTGCCAAATGACCATTTTACCCTTTCCTACTAATCCTCCTTAGCTAAACCTCAAAGGACACTTAAGTCTTTTCATTTCTATTTCATTTCTACCACTTTTTACCTTAAAACTTGTTACCCACAGCAGTAACTAATGGTTACCCAGGTTACTAAATCTCCAATAACCATTACCCGCTAAATCTCAACTTATCCATAAAATTCCCAAAGTACCCCTAGGCTCCTCCCGAGCCGGGTATAGAAATCCCGTTGTGACTCTTGAGTTAACTAGCTCTCTAGGACCGTCTCGGCACGTGCATCACCATAATTAAACCACACCCATGTGGTACAATTCACAGAATACAATTATCACATATCAATACAGTTATGCCCAACATGGCCAAATATTACAATTACGCCCTTCTAACACGATCCGGGCCTACATGCATACTAGAAAACATAGCCATGCATCTCAGTTAAACAAATAGCCAAATAACATGCTTTAAATCATAACCATGCATTTAACTCACAAAATCACACATAAATCCCAACCTGCCCTCCTGGCACACTAATCAAGGCCCTTAAGCCTTATTAGCGAATTTGGGTCGTTACAACTATCCCCTCCTCATAAAAATTTCGTCCTCGAAATTTACCCAAACACATCAGTCAGCAACCCGCAATCTGACCATAATCTCCAAGGTCCATCGCCTTACTTTAGTTCCCATCAACGCTCTTTCAGGAGTAACAATCTTGCCCCGCAAGATCTCGTCTAATAGCCATACCTTGATAGCTTCTTGCATACACCGCAACCCTGCTGAAACCTCAGGGTCTGCCTAGATTACAATGACCAATTCATTGTCTTATTCTTGATTCCAGAGTTACTCAAAAGTCATCACCTCCACCAGGTGGGATCAACTTGTAGGCCCCGCTGGCCTAACCCTTAGTACAACTTCAGAATTTTATGTTGAATCAAGAGTCAGAACTCTCCCTTCTTTCCTTGAACACCTTACAGATCCTCGTCTGGTATTACGCAGAGATGCAACTCTTTCCTTCCGGAGCTTTATTTCCTCATAGTTTAACAATTCACAAGCTCTTTATTCTTTCAGATAGGCAGACACTCCTGCCTTAAGAATTCCAACAGCCTCTCTGGCTTCCTCTCTGAGCCATTGCCAAATAGTAGTATCCATTATCCTTCACCTTTTACCATGTCCTATGTCGCGTTTCATTAACCAGACACCAGCAACTGCTACCACGACTATCTCATCAGGGATTACACTTCCCTTAATACCTCAAGTATTCGCTTACTCAACGCTCCATTCCTTAAGATATCTGATAAACTTTCAGACTGCCAATTCACTTGCAATCAATTGATAATTCCAGGTTCCCACTTGGTTCCTTTCGTTCTCTAAATCAATTCCAGAATTTAAAATACTATAGGGTCTCCATTCAATATCATCGACGTTCCATCCCGAAACCAGTTCACTTGACCCAACTATACTAACTCGATCAACTGAGTTAAAACTTTTCTTATCCGGATACTTTACTTAAGGTCTATTGTGGTCTATTCCCGCGATACACCACCACATCACTTAATCCCTCAAGGTCCAAAGGAAAACACTAGATCTTGTCACCCGCTCAACCCTCCCGGTACCGCGTACCCTAGGAGGTGAAATGATATCCATTCAGAATTCTCATTCAAAAACCAAATTCTAACTGGATCCTTCACTCGATCCTGGTATCCTACTTGTACCACCATGACAGGGTCCTTCCCTGTTCAACTCAAGCCAACACTTTGAATTCCATAGCTCAGTGACACCCACCAGCTACCCATTACCTACTAACATTATGCCGATCTCAGTCGTTGCCTTGTCCATTCCAATACAGTCTATGGCGCTATTCCCCGACTGACACACGCCTCACAGCTAGGAGTTCCACCTCCAATTAAAATCCCCTTCGCTAACTCAAGGATCCCTAACACTGATCATCCGTCAGTCACTTTTCACCACATCTGGGTCTCAACGTTATCCTTCTTACTAACACCCAATACTCGAGTACCTTATGCCATGCACAACAGTCGACCTAACGTTCTAAGTGTATCAACCAGGTTCATACCTTCGTCTCCCGGAAGGTTCGATCCATCCTCGCGCCAGATGCGCCTGGGCGTGGACAATCCGTGACGCACTCTCACAAGTCCATACCCTTACCATAGATCAAGTCCTTTATGCCATCACTTCTTTACTTAACCATAACACACACGCATTCCCGCATTACCAGCTACTAATCAAATCTTACCTTGTCTTCTGAATTTCTTTCTAATTTGACACCATCCTTTCCGTCTAACCTCAAGTTTTGCTGTTCTTCTCATCTCTGATGTAGTAATCTTCAGAGGTGCTTGTGCAATAGATGTCACGCTTACCAGTCTTGCTATGCTTTCTGTTCTTCAAACGTTCTTCATTAGCTTATTTGCGGCTTCAGATCAAATCTCCTCATGCCTGTCCCTTCTCCTTGTAGCTCTAATCTGAGTATTTCTGACGACGCTCAAACTAACAATCCATAGAACCTTACCTGAGACTCCGCCTTCTGGGTACAAACGTCTTTCGCGTAGTCACTTGCTCACCATTTCCGTCTGGGAGTAATCCACATGTACTGCTCGTGAACTTGAAGGGAACTTGCCTGAACCATTCTTGTATTCTCTACTTAAAGAACTTACCTGTGCTGTCGTAGCTTGAACCAAATCTAGAATCTTTGTTACCAACTCCTCACACTTTACTCAGTTCAAAACAAAATTCCTGAAATGTCTCTCTCCTTGGTTTCCAACTGGTAATAAACAGGTCATAGATCAATTCTTAGGGACATCGTCCCACCTTGTATCCAACCTTGCACATTCCGTTCTAACCCTGCGATGCTAACAGTCCCCGCAGTACAACACTCTGGCTACTCCAGGGCCAAATTCCTTCGATTGCTTCAATAGACTTTTCTGTCGGCCAAAACCGTATTTTACAACATTCCTTATACTAACCCTATCTGTAGTCTGACCTTGAAGTATTACCTAAATCTTTCTGTGCATAACCATATAGCTTTCCCACTGGTCAGCTCTGTCTCCTTCACGTACTCCAGATGATATCCTCAACAATCC
Source organism: Humulus lupulus (assembly GCF_963169125.1). Taxonomy (NCBI): domain Eukaryota; kingdom Viridiplantae; phylum Streptophyta; class Magnoliopsida; order Rosales; family Cannabaceae; genus Humulus; species Humulus lupulus. The sequence continues at coordinate 14,836,155 of NC_084801.1, read as the reverse complement.
GTCTGCCAGAGTTTCAAATTCCTTCTCAATAAGTATTACTGTCCTCAGCCTCTCAAATGGCACCAATGAGGCAACCTCTCTATGTCCATCACCCTCTTGGAGCATTCACAACACCGAGTTCTTCCAGTTCGCTACATGTCCAAAGCATAAACCATTCTGTTAAATACTCACCCTCGAGGAATCGGCCTCGAACTACGAATGTAGCGAGGCATTCAAGTTCTCCGTTCCCTCACCACGGGAAGTCCATTCTATCATACCGAGTCATTCCATGTAGACGTCATGCCCTCGCCTGACCTCCTCTCAGGTGGCATCCTCTCCCTCATGCATACCAATAACCTCCCTGGTTCCTATCGCCATCTTGTTAACTAGCTTCTTCAATCAGGCTTCTTTCCAGCCTCAAATTAGGTGCCTAAGCACTGTCTGGGGTCCTTCTACCTCAAAAATCGAGAATCCTTCCTTGCGGCATTCTAACAATAAAAGTACCATCTTTATCAACCAGACTTTTCCCCATTTCTGGCAAACCAGAAGCCATAGAACTATCCGGGGTTCCTTTAACTCGATTATCACGAATCTAACTTTACTAATTCCATCCTAAGAAGCACCGCCAAAGCGACTCTAGCACTCATGCTCTAGACATCAACCATTAGTTCCTTGAACCACATGGCCCTCTCCACCATCCACATGCAGACGATAAGTCCTTACATCAGAGCTGCCTGAATGCCTTAGACTATTCCAGATCTCATATCCTTAAATGGGTTGCCACCAATTCCGGATACATCCGTCAGTATAAATTCCCAAAATGAATTATCCAATTCACCAAACCCATTGTTCTACACTGTTGTTACTCTATTAGTCCAAACCAAACTTATAAGTCCACCAGTCTCCACAGTTCAAATCACGTCTTTATAACCTCTAACAATTCATCATCTAGGTTCTTCCCGACCCATTAAGCCAGTACCTCAGCCCGAGTACCCTTTCCAGGCATCTCCCTGCCTCAACATTTAACACAACCCTCTAATCAGGATCTCTCATCCCCTTAACCAAGGGTGGAATTAACTATGCTCGTCTATTGATAAATCCCTTGCCAACTCGAGCTCTCCTCAAAACCCGAGGATAACACCCCTTAAACCTCTCATATAATACCTTTATCTGCCCATACCTCACAGTAAACCAACACTGGTCACCTTTACTGTTAAAGCATAAAAATCAGCTATTTCCCCAGAGAAATCCGCTGTTCTTCTATCCCATCTCAACTAACAAGTCCACAGCTACTCACACACTAGTGGCCCTCTGTTGCTACTTTCAGGGATAACTGGAGATCTCAACTCCAACTTACATCTAGAAACCCCCTTTCAACACAATATCAGGTCCCCAAACCCTTCTAGGAACCAACAACTCGAGTTCATCTGTCAAAGCTGACCAACTCCTGAGCTCCGTGGTTCATACTATGAACCAAACCACAACTAGATTCCAACAACCACAGATATCATGCACCCAAAAAGCATAAATAGGCCAAATCCACAATGATATACATTTAGCTACCAGATACTATTATCACTAAGTATATCCACACTCATCATGCTTCATACAAGCCAATAAACAGATATAACATACGAATTTAAATTCAGAAAATTAATCGCATAAACTCCAAAACGCGAACCATTAAGCCAATATTCATCCACATACATAATAATGTTATTCAGCATGCATTAATCTCAACATGCAATAGTCAAGGGCCAGGCCCTATCAGTATCTCATGCATATGTTATTTCATTCCTCATGCTCCAAGTAGATAAGCAGGCAAACAGGGCATTCAAATATATATTCAGACATGTCAATCAATCATACCAACCAACCCTGAGTCGAGCTTGTTACTGACAGCGAGCGTACATGTTCGGTCAATCTCCAGAACCAATAAACATTAGCTCGCTCTGATACCAAGTTGTAACGCCCTACTTCCTTAGAGCCGTTACTAAGTGAGTTTTAAGACAAAACAGTGTGCAATGAACTCGCTAACCGAGGTTGTGAAACAAAAGTGTGACTAATTAAAAGTTAGGGCTGTAATCTTTGAAAATGCGACGTTTCATTAAAAAACTTCTAGTATTAAACACTTGGGATCCCAAAATAAGGTTTGAAAAATATTTACATATTGAAATAAGTTTACAGTTGATTAATCATAAAATCATAGATTATTACAGCCATTTTCGAATAAACCCCCAACCAAAGCAGTCGGGCAGGCCAAACATGTACGCGTCGCTTCACGCTCTCCGTACTCATGGTTGGTTGACTCAGTCATTGCCCTTACCTGCAACACAGAGCACCCGTGAGCCGAAGTCCAGCAAGAAAACTCATGCAGAACATAACATATGCAATGTATACAGTTTATCATAACAGATAATCCACAAATAAACAAGTCAACCATTAGACTAAGCAAACACGACCATGCCGCCCCAGAAACCTTACCAAAGCCCTGGGGTATCAGTTCTCACTGTAAGGATAACTCATGTATCCACCGGGCCCCGCCCTGACTATAGCATCCCATGTGCTAGGTGTTACTTCCGGCTCCACTGCCGTACCCGGCCTACGCCGCACCCGGCCCTTGCCGTTCATTTCATTACAAACATATATAACATAAATCAAGCAACATTCAAACATATGCCAATTTATTTTAAATCTGCACCCTAACATGTGATGCAATATAGGGTCGTGCCCGGCAATCATCTCATCATGCAACATGCAATATAGGGCCGTGCCCGGCAATCACACTATGGGCCCACGCCCTATCCTATGGGTGTTATAGTTTTCTTACTTGTATTCCGAGCCTCCTGATGCACTAAAGCCGCGAGCACGGTCCTCTAGCACGAGCCTCACCAACAACCTAGTCACAACACACAAGAAACATCCCTCAATACTAATCAACCCAAAACCACTTCCCGGGACCAATCCTGCACTCTTGGGACCTCTAAAACCTTAAAACAACACACCGGAGACATCCCCCGAACTCCCGGAGCAAAGGCCTAAAATTGCCTAAAAATGCCATCCTGAAATTAGCCTTGTGCCGCGGCATCCAGAAACCAGAGGCTCCCCGCCGCGGCAAGCAAAACCCGTGCCGCGGCACGCCCTCGCAGACCCAGAATTCTGGGTTTTTCCTTCGCGTTTTCCCGAGCTTCAACCTCTCCAAATCACCCTAAACCAATATCTAAACCCCAAAACTCAATTCCAAGCTTCATATGAACAACTTAACAACCTATAGGCACTAGATACAAGGCCAAAACATCAACACACTCAAGAATCCACCCCTTGATTCCCATTTTCAGCAACTCAAACCAAAAACTCAAACACACTAACTCAAGCTCTAGATTTTACAAATCAAAACAGAAATCAAAACTTAAATGTGTATAAAACCCTTACCTCAAATGGAGAACCCACACAAAGTCCTTGATCTCCTCCTAGACTCCCACTTCTCCTTCTCTTCTTCTTCTTGCCCTAACATCTTTCTCCTTCTCTTTCTTCTCTTCAATCTCTATCAAGCCTCAAGTGACATAAATGCCCAAACCGTATACCCCTAAATCCCAGCTGCAAAATGTCTATAACCCTTGCCAAATGACCATTTTACCCTTTCCTACTAATCCTCCTTAGCTAAACCTCAAAGGACACTTAAGTCTTTTCATTTCTATTTCATTTCTACCACTTTTTACCTTAAAACTTGTTACCCACAGCAGTAACTAATGGTTACCCAGGTTACTAAATCTCCAATAACCATTACCCGCTAAATCTCAACTTAACCATAAAATTCCCAAAGTACCCCTAGGCTCCTCCCGAGCCGGGTATAGAAATCCCGTTGTGACTCTTGAGTTAACTAGCTCTCTAGGACCGTCTCGGCACGTGCATCACCATAATTAAACCACACCCACGTCGTACAATTCACAGAATACAATTATCACATATCAATACAGTTATGCCCAACATGGCCAAATATTACAATTACGCCCTTCTAACACGATCCGGGCCTACATGCATACTAGAAAACATAGCCATGCATCTCAGTTAAACAAATAGCCAAATAACATGCTTTAAATCATAACCATGCATTTAACTCACAAAATCACACATAAATCCCAACCTGCCCTCCTGGCACACTAATCAAGGCCCTTAAGCCTTATTAGCGAATTTGGGTCGTTACAGTGCCAAATAGCAACACTATATTTTTAATAATGCTTATTCGGTACTCTATAATTTGAAATTGTACATATTTAGTACCATACACTCAAATGTGATCAATAATGTTTGATCAATATGACCAAACTATCCTCAATTATATGAGTTTCAAATTCAAATTTAATTATATAATAATTACATATAACTTAAGCCAGTTTGGTTATATTGAACAAATTTTATTGAGTAAATGGTACTGAATAAGTACAATTTCAAATTATAATGTTCCAGATAAGCACTATTGAAAATATAAAGTATCAAGTCTGTATTTTGATAAAACACAGATTAGCAAATTTTTATTTGCCCTTTATGAATTAGTTGGTTAAATACAATTTACATTAACTAAGCAGGACTAAAATATAGAGGAGGCTAATTTTTTTTTTAACAAATATTATACTATTATATATACAGAATATATAAATGTATAATTTTTATTTATTTTTAGAAAGGGTTAATATATATTTTTACATATATTTATAATAAATTGTTTCAATATATTACAAAAATATAGATAAAAAAGTTAAGAAACCATAGCCCCTAACTTCGTTATTGATAACTTATGTGATTGTTTCACGTTATTTGTCCAAACTTCAAAACAATTTTTTTTCAGAATTTTTTATTATTTTAAAAATAAAAAATAATTTTTTAATTAAAGAGTCAAACACCTTCTTAATTGTGGTTCTGCTCTTTATTGGCAAAACCAAATCAGTTTTTGCTAGAAACAAAACTTGGGTTCCAAGACATATAAAATATTCAGTTTTACCTGTATGTTTAGATGATGTAAAACGTGGCTCGTCCCCTTGCAACAATTCCAAAATGAGAAACGTATTAAAATTGTGCGTTGTGTCTGAATTTTTCTTCAAGTGGAATTTATTAGTTCCTTACCTATACAGGTATTTTGTTTTCATATGCGTTGAAAATCTGATTATATATCTAAGGCCGTTATTTTGTTAAAAAGCTTTGTGGCAAGTGAGTTGGTCAATTAGAGAATATGGGTGCGCATATATATGGCCAACCTAATCAACAAATCTTTAATTGCTTGGTTCTCCCATCCATAATATATATAAATAGAAAATTTGTCCATGGTTACAACTATAGATGGGTATTAGCAATTATGATAGCGTGGCAACATAGTGATTTGGTATAGTAAGTTACCAACAAGTAAATATTTTTTTTTACATTAATTCAAATTTTCATATATAATGCTTAAATAAATTTTTTTAAAATTTTTTAATTTAATAAATATGTGACTGTCATATAATCATGTAATATTTTTAAAAAAATTTAAAAATCAAAATTTATTTTTAGAAATATTAATTAACAATTATAAATATGAACCATTGATCTTAATCTAATAGTTAATATTAAAGTAATCATCCATAAGTAGTAACCATTAAAAGTGCTTCCATATATGTATATATATGTATCACCATTCATATATAGTACAATTTATTTATACATATATAATGATATATATATTGGGAAATTATATAGTAAGGTGCCACTTATTAGCCCCTATCAGTAGAGGTGTATCTGTTTCTCACATGTAAAGTAATTATAATCTAAATATTTTTATATGACGTTGTACATTGTAGTTATAAGAGACTTCTCTCACTAGTTTTTGCGAAATTTTAATTGAAGCTCCCATCGGTAGGAGCATCTCTATTTTTGGTACTTAGAGAAATTATAACCAATTTTTTTTATATGACACTGTATATTGTAGTTATAGTAAGCATTCCAGCAATTTTTTAGAAAATTCTGAAAAATTTATAGTGCCGAAAAACAGAGTTTAAAATAGTGAGTTAGATGCATATAATAAAAAATAAGCACGCTTGCAGCTAACTGTTTGAAGTATGCTTTTATGTTTTCAGTACTGTAAATTATCCTCAACTTCTCGAAAACTAGTAGAATGCCTCGTATAACTACAATCTATGATCATACAAAAAAAATTATGTTATAATTTATTGACTTGTCAAGAATAGAGACGCTCTTACCGATAGGGACAAAAGTAGCGCCTCTACTATAAAATTTATATATATATATATATTTATATAGAAATGATAATCAGACATAAATTAATAAAAATAAGTCTTACAAGCCAACAGTTTTTTAAATAAATTGCACGTGTTATATTTTTTAGATTAATTAGTTGGACATGTGCTCTTTCGTAGAAATAAAATTTATTTCATTGGACGTATAAACATGCAATGAAATAAAATTTTATTTAAAATAACAAAATGTTCTGTTATTTTCAATAAATAATTATGTACACTGCGACAAAAAAAAATCCATCTTAAAACAATAATATAAAATAAATGATAATATATATATATATGCATGACATTGCTAACTCTTCTTTTTTACATATAAATAAAGGAATGTAGCTAGATTACATTGATTTTTCTTTTTCTCTTTCTCTGTCTAAAAGATACCATCTCATTTAAAATTGACACCTCATTTTTAACATTTTAACAGATCAGTTTAACTTAACCCCTGTAGAATTCAGATTTTAGAAAGAAAAAAAAAATGAATTTTATAAAAATTTCATTCTTCATCTTAATTTTGAATTTAAACAATAAATGACAGAATATATTTTTGAAAAAAATAGAAGTTAAATTTAATGTAATTTTATCAAATTTGGAACGATATCCTAAATATTTAACAAGAGAAGGATTAAAAAAAAGTCCATTATAAAATTTTGAATAGATATCCCTATTGCGCCGGCAAAAACAACTTTCACCGGCGCATTTGGTGAATTGCACCGGCAAAAACAAACACTTTTGCCGGCGCAAAATTGCGCTAGCAAAGGTGACTTTTGCCGGCGCAATTCAGGGTTGCGCCGGAAAAAGTGTTTGTTTTTTAAAATTGATGGTACATTTGTCGGCGCAACCCTGAATTGGGACGGCAAAAGTACCATCAGTTTTCAAATAAAAAACCCATAGACTTTTGCCGGCGCATTTCACCTAACACGCCGGCAAAAGTCAAACGTGTATTTTTAATTTCTGCACGTTTTCAAGAAAGTAGGTGGGTAGACCTTTGCCAGCGCGTTTCGTTGCGCCGGCAAAAGTGGTACTAAGTAAAACGACAACGTTTTGTGGTAGGGTTTAATAAATACACCACTACAAAATACCCTTTACGGGACACTTTTTTAGGACATGCACATAAATGCAAGTCCTTAAAAATATTTATGTAGTTTTTAGGACACTCATTGAGAGTCCTGAAAAAATACAATTTAGGACTCGCAATGAGCGTCCTAAAAAAATATGCGAGTCCTTAAAAAATATGGGCTAAAAATTGAGTGTTTTACTTAACAATTTTAAGGACTTACTTTTGGAGTCCTTAATATTTTTTAAGGACTCGCTTTACGAGTCCTAAAAACATCTGGGCTGAAAAATTAAGAATTGTGATTTTTAAAGACTCGTTTTGCGAGTCCTAAAAGACTTTTAAAGACTAGTTTTGAGAGTCCTAATAATTTTTAATAAGTTAACAATAAGTTATTTAAATAATTTTCCCAATTTATTAATAATATATAATATTATCTATTAATAAAATATCTATTATATCATATAATTAATTAAATATTTTTTTACATATATAAATATTTTTTTAACTGAAAAATCTTGTAACCAATACAAAAATATATAATATATTTATTAAACTAATAAAAACTACTTATTCGAGTAAAAATAAAATACTTATTAAATTTTTTTAAATATTTTTAAAGAACTTTTATTTTTAAAATTAAAAACCCTAAAAACTTAACCTTCTCCCACTCTCTTTCTGCCGCCCCTTCTATCTTCTCTCTCAGCCTCAGCCTATCTCTCTTTTCTCTCAGCCTCAGCCTCAAAGAACTCCCTCAGTCGCACTCTCTCTCACCGATCGACAAGGCTCGGGGCTGCAAGAGGTTGGACGACACGGAGGCTTGGGGGTTGTGAGGGACTGGACCGACATAGACTCGGGGGTTGCGAGGGGCTAGGCGACGCGGAGGCTTGGGGGCTCGTTGGGGTTGGACGACATGGAGGCTCGGCAGGGACGGTGGCTGGGCTCGGCAGGGACATTGTTGAGTTCGAGCCTGAGGTGTCCAGTAGAGCCCTTAGTGCCAGGTACATTGTCACTACCATTTGTTTAGGGCTTTTGTTGAGATTTTGATTCAAAATGCAAATGTGGGTTTTATTGTTCTTGAAATTCAGAAATTGTATGTTAATTTTGAGTTTTTTTTATTGGTGGGTTTCTTGTTTCTTTTGTTTCTAAATGTTCATTTGGCTTATGAATTTACTGTGTTTATGTAAAATAATTATGACTATTATGTTGAAAAATTGAGATGAATTTGTTGGATTGCAAGTTTAGGATTTAAAAACTCAATTAGTTAAGACATTTCTAGCTTCAACATATTGTGGATTTACTTATTTAATTACAATCATTAAATAGTTTTCTAATTTAATAAAGCTTCTATTATGTAGCACAACTGTGTTTGGAGTTTCCACAGAATCTATGCAACTATCTTATGATTCTAGAGGGAATAGTGTACCAACAATTCTCTTGCTTATGCAAGGCCACTTATATGCTCAAGGAGGCCTAAGGGTATGCCACTTCTCTTGTTAATCTCAACAATTTTCATTCCTGATTTCGAATCTTTGAATGTGATACGTGAAAAATTTTGTTTAGAACTTCGTAGAAGGCGCTTGAAACATTTCATACATTCATGGTTGGATGAAAAATTATGCTGATTTTAGTATCTGTAGGGACTTATTCTTAGTTTTCTCATGTTTAGGCAGAAGGGATCTTCAGGATCAATGCAGGAAATAGTCAAGAGGAGATTGTTCGGGATGGCTAGGGAGAAGACTATTTTCCATGAATTTTTTGGAAAAAAACAATGGTTGGTATGCATTTCTAAATCTATCATATCTCATTTTCCATGAATTATTGTTTTTCATTTCTCTGTTTTGGGTCTTGTTCAGTAACATGCTATTTATTAAACATTATTTATGGTTTGATTCTTATTTGGTTTAAGTATAGTCTTTTATTTCTCTGAGAATATTGACGCAGCACACCATCTGTTTCCAAATATGTTTCAATGATACTGTTAGTGTAGCCTTGTAGTTTTCTTCTACATTATTGTTTGTTCAAGCTTAATTGAGTTAATGTGAGGTGTAAAAATGACACATATTTGGCCATTGATAAATTCTACGCTGTCAAATTATGATTCTTGATGAAGAGAGGATAAAACATATGTGAATGGGCTCCAAATAATTGAGAATGTATGTCCTCTAAATAAAGTTGTGACTTTTATTTCATTTGTTTTGTTTTTTAGTCAATTGGTACCAATCTTAAATCTTACTTTGCAAGGTTTGAGAGGTTTTCTTCCTAAAGCTGAGTTAGTAAATAAAATAAACAACTTTGGTGACTTGAAAGAAAATGTAACTTTAATTTTCAAGATATTTTTCTCTTCTTTTAATCTTGCGTATCTGTAGATTACTAGATTGCTTAGTTTTATTATGTTTGAGCCTCATGATTATGACTTCTGCCGAAATATTTGTTCTGCTGAACTTAATGTATATCTTTTGTACTAATAATAGATTTGCGGTACCAACGCTCTGAATATCTTAAGCTTGCATTATTATTTGAGGTCTGCAGTAGTACCATTAACACTAGTTGTAGAGCTCAATTTTGTGGTGTGTCAATCAGAATAGTATAGCTTCATTGTTATTTTTATGTTTGAACTTTTCTAGATATAAAAGCTGCAATATTTGTTTATGTTTATCTTATAAAAAATATCACAGGATGGGATATACACTTATAATGTTAATTCATTTATAGGATTTTAAAAGACTAACCATAAAGATAATTGGCACGTAAGCCTTTACAGTAAAAAATTGCTCTTGGACCGTGTATCCAAATTGGATCACTTAAGTTTTGATTTACAATGTAGTTAAATATATATTTTTGTTATAAATTCTATCTTCTTTTTTGCATCAACTTCATCCACTTAAGGGTTGTATCTCTTTGATTGATTGTTTGGCTGCTCTTTCAACCTTTTGAAGAATTATAAAATAGTCATCCATACATTGAGCTTGATTTTGTAATTTTGTTCAAAGGAGCAGTCTCAGTTGATGTCAATGGATCATGTGAGAGGGGTAAATGTTGCAAACTTAGCTGATATGGAGCAAAGTCATATGCTTGCTAATACATTAGCTCAGAACAATGATCCTAAATTTCATGTTTGTAAGCTATAGTGTGCTGCAACTCTATGATGCTCTTGTTTTCAACATGAAGATATTCTTTTGCACGTGTTTATTGCTTCTAACTTTCATATATATTTTTTCCATGTCTTTTTTAGTGTGTGTGATGATACAAGTATTGATAATAATCAATCATAAATGATTCTTATATCTCTCTGTTTTCAGTTATTGCATGGGACGAAAAATAAAGCACTAGGTCCCTGAAGATTGGGTCTGTGAATCTGGGAAGAGAGATGAAGCTGTCACAATAGCAATGAGCAAGAGGTAATTGTCAATTTCACAGCTTCATTCCAAGAAGAAAAAGCCAGTAGAAACTGGTAAAGTTAAGTTCATTCCTCATGAAGAAATCCTTAAGCTATCTTCAGAGACCTTCTAATAATAATAAAAAATTGTGATGCTGTGAAATCATTCCTTGCTTGAAAAGAAAGCATTTTTTTTTTGGTGTAGCACTCCTTGCTTTAAGGAATACTCAATGCTTCTTTGTGACTGGCACTTGTGGTTGTAGTTTTGATAGTTTTTCATGAGGGCCTCTTTGCTGTCTTTGTTGTTCTCTGTTTGTAGTTTTATGTCTTATATGTACTATCTTAGTCTGAGGCTGTCTAGACTGTAATACAGTACAGGTGATTTCTTATCATCTTTTTTTAATACAATCTTGTTTGGTTGGGATTGAAATGATAGTGTTTATGTGAGAATAGAAATAGAATGGGAAAGAAATATCAATTCTTTTGTTTGGTTAAAATTTTGTTTGGAATGGCATGGACTAACATTACTTTGGCCAAAATATCCATATGCTAATAGAATTTTATATGGACTAATATGATTACAAACATAATTCCATTATCACAATCATTTTCTAGAGTGCCTACGAATAATTAAAGACCATAATGGGATGGTTAATATTAATCTAATTGCATTTGAGGCACATGGTAGCACCCTAAAGACTATAGGTTGGCCCATTAAACCATAGTCCACCATATCTAATAATATAAGCCCAATAGGCCCAATATACCCCTTAGGGTAAGAAGGCATACGAGACATATATATAGAACATATATGTTGTTGGGTGAAGATATGCATGTGATTTTGGTAAGGGTTGCTCTCCATAAGTTCTCTCTTGTATTGCGATTTTCTAATTTTGTTTGTGTAGATTGTGAGAGATTCAAAGATGAACATTGGAGACTCAATGTCATGTATGTTTATCTCTATATATTCAATTCAATACCCTAAATAAAGTTTGATCTTGTAGATTACATGAGCATGGTTTATTGTTATTGATTTCAGAATTGATAATGTTATAATGCTCATATGTTAGAAATATTAACATATGCAACTATAACTATCATGTAATATGATTTTGTAAGCTGAGTAGACTAAATATTAAAATTATATTTTTGAGTAATTAATAAAAAATTATTTTGTTGTATTTTATTTTGAAAATTTTAGAAATCTAACATATATAATACATTACATTTTGGAAAAGGGATATATTTTTTTTAAATCTAAATGAAAATTGTAGCTACATTTAAAAAAAAAAAATACTTTTAAGGGCATGCAAAGCGAGTCCGAAAATCTTAATTTAAAGATACACAACATGATCTTTTAGGACTCGCATTGCGAGTCCTAAAAAATTACTTAAAGGCACTCAACCAGATTTTTTTAGGACTTGCGTTGCGAGTCCTAAAAACATTTTTTTAGGACTCGCGTTGAGAGTCCTAAAAAATTACTTAAATGCACTTAACCAGATTTTTTAGGACTCACATTGCGAGTCCTAAAAACATTCTTTTAGGACTCGCAAAGCGAGTCATAAAAACTTAATTAAAGGCACTCAACCAGATTTTTTTAGGACTCGCGTGGCGAGACTTAAAAACATTTTTTTAGGACTCCCTTTGCGAGTCTTAAAAACAGTTTTTTAGGCTCTCAAATAGAGGACTTGCGCCCTGCGAGTCCTAAAATACCTTTTTTGTAGTAGTGATACTTTTGCCAGCACATTTTAGACTTTTGCCGGCGCAACGAAACACGCTGGCAAAAGTCATAATGATATTAGACCCGCCGTGAGCCCTTCTTCCCCATTTCAGATTTTTTTTTTTCAGAAAAAAGCTTCTCTCTCTCTCTCTCTCCTCTGTGTTAATGGAACCGACCTCCCCGTGAGCCATAATCCCAACGTGGCTCACCTCATATAGTGAAGCTTCTCTCTCAAAGTTAGTAAATCAAATGGGAAATTTTTTAACATTTTTAGATTTTTTTCTCTATATTTCGTTTTGTAATTGTATTTTTTTTTTGTTATTCTCTCCCTATAAACAGGTGTTATAGCTCCAATCTCTCGGTGGAACAACTCCAAAGATTAGTTTATATATATATTTATATATGTTTATATATATATTTCGGTTTATATATATACCTTTATTTCGGTTTATATATATATATTTATACCTGATTATATATATATTTATAACTGATTATATATATATATATCAGTTTATATATATATGTTTCTATATATGTATATATATATTTATATATCCGTATATAAATGCATATTTAAATTTGTCTGTTTTTTTTTTTTATATATGTATATATATTTGTTTATGTATATATGTTTATATGTATACATGTAAATGTGTGTGTACATATGTTTATTTAATGTTAAATTTTTTTAGAAAATTGATTAATATATATGTATGTGTGTGATATTTGGTATTATAATTATATTTTTCTGTTAAAAAAAACAAATAAATATGTGTAGTTTTAGAAAAATGAGATTAATAATGAAAAAAATATATGGTTTTAGTATTTATTAAAAAAAAAAAACTGATTTAAGTATGTATATTTTTTAATTTTAATGCTTAATATGTATATTAAAAAATAGATTAGATTATGTATATTAAAAATATATATATTATATTTTTTTATATTAAATATTATTTGTTTATAAATATTTATTAAATAAATTGTTTTAATGTTACTGATATAAAAAGATTTGATATATTTTATTAATTTTGGTTTATGTTGTGCATGCTATGAGAATATTCTGTATATTGCTCTCGGAATATTCTCTATATTGTGTGTAGTTTGCAGGTTTTATAAAATCTTGGGATAGTTTAAAATATAGACGTTATGCTGGCCAAATTTCGTTAGTCTTAGGAAAATTAACATTAATTACAAAAATTATAGCCATTAACATTAATTTTTATTTTATTGCTTTATATTTATTTGTTTATCTTAATAACAACTATTTTTAAGATATTTTTATAATATATGTTTTTTGTATTTATTAATTTTTTTTGTAAAATAAAAAAAACAGATTTGAATATGTATTTTTTTTATTTGAATGCTTTATATGTATTTGTTTATTTTTGCTTGTTAATATTTATTATATTGTATTTTGTGATATATATATAAATATATATATATATTTATATATATTAGTTGAAGTAGGTTGGTGAAATGGCTCCTCGTTTTACTGTTGACTTACCAGAACAGGATTCAGACGATGATGATGATGCTGACGGGGGCGGGGATGATGAGGCGGGCGGTACTCATTTGTAGAACTTTTTATTTATTTATTTAAAGTTTAATTTATTAGACATTTATTTTACTAAACTACTTTTATATTTTCATGTTTGGTGGAGACAATAAATATTAATAGTTGTAATTTTAATTTTATTTATAATTAAATAATATTACTAAAAAATTAAATAATTATTAATATATTAAAATCAAAATTTAAAAATTAATATTAATATATTGAAAATAAAATTAGTAATATAATAAAAAAAATTATTTAAAAAATACTTTTACCGGCGCAAAATTACATCGGCAAAAGTTTCAACTCTCAATACATATGTACATCTTTACCGGCGCAAAAACGCGCCACTAAAAGAGTCAACTTTTTCCAGCGCATTTTTGCACTACTAAAAGTGTTTTTCATAACAACGTGACAAATTTTTTTACCGGCGCATTACATTTTGCGTCGGCAAAAGTGAAATTAGCGATTAGGATACGTCGCCAACTTTTGCTGGCGCAAATTTGCATCGGCAAAAATTATATGACTTTTGCCGGCGCAAAACCTCACTTTTTCCGTCGCAAATTTGCGCCGGCAAAAGTGATGTTTTTTATAGTGTATGTTGTCCACCATATAAATATATATTTTTTCTTACAAAAAATCTCCATAAAAGTCTAATAAGAGATCCAAACAAAAATGTTATAATAACTTCTGTTTGCTTTTCTTCGTTTTCCTTATAATATTCTTTCTTCAACTGACTTTCTTTCTCCATTAATCCATATATTCTCTCCCTCTATAATATATATTGATTATCATTGTAGATAGATAAGACTCCAAATGAGACTCCTTAGATGCGACTCCAAATGAAAATACCGATTGTTATGAATGATAAAGAAAGTAAATTTAAAAAAAAAAAATTGAAAATACAATGGTTATCAATCTATTTTTTTGCTGGTTCCATTATTAAATAGTATTGTAGGTTGCTACACATATGGACCTACAACAACGCCATTTTCGTGATGTACAACTACGGCGACGACTTCTTGATATATAGCAGCGACAAAAATCATCGTTATAGAGTCTTTTTCTTATAGTAAATCAGTCGTTGTGATTTTGGAAAATGACTCAAATAACATTATTCTATGTAAGGAGTTAATTGGATATTTGTTAACCGTCTGATTTGCTTCTTCGGATTTTAATAGGTGGAAAAAATGAATTCTAAAAGATTTCATTTTTTCTTGTTTAAATTGAAACAAAAGATTATATAAAACTTAGATATAGTATATTTTTTTTTAAATATATTATAATTTTATAAAATTTGTAACAATATATATATATATAAATTGGGAGCTTTAGGTAGAGACATCACATTTGTTCCTATTGTAGGAATATTTTCTATTTTCAGCATTTGGAGAAATTTTAACCCATTTTTTTTGTATGACTACGTACATCATAGTTATAGTAAGCATCTTGTCAATTTTCAAGAAATTATGAATAATTTACAATATCGAAATCAGAGTTCAAAACAATCTGTTTTCTGCGCGTACAAAAATAATTAGGCATACGTGAAACTAACTGTTTAAACTCTGATTTCGATACTGTAAATTATTCAAAGTTTTCTGAAAATTGGCGGGATGCATGTTTTAACTATAATGTACACCAAAGTAGGTTATAATTTCTTCAAGTGCCGAAAATAGAAAAATGATCATACAATAGCGGCAAAAGTGATGCTCCTACTTAAACAAAATCCTATATTTATTAGTCATTTAAAATTTATAAAAATATTTTCCTTAATATTTTTTCTGCTCTTTATCTCATAATAATATTTTTCCTTAGTAAAATTCATGATCCAAACAAAAGCATGGATGAATCATTATTATTTTAAAATAAGTGCATGGCTGATTAAGAAAAGAAATAAATAGTATAAACATTGTTTCTTTTTTTCATAATGTCAAATGAGCACCCCATTTGTGAGAGATCGGAATGTAAAAGAAGTTTATTATGGCACCAAGAAGAAAGGGGTTTGCCAAGCTTGAGAAACTTTGAATATTTCTCCAGAACCGAAAATATTTTACCTTCTAATAATGGTTCAGTTTTAAATATATATATATATATATTATATTTAATACACTCTCTACTATATATATATATTAGATGAATCAATAGAAAAAGAGTAATTAGTGGATTTATATTTGCTCTCTCTCCAATTTTTGTGACTTTATCTCTCACTACTTAAATAATGAAAAATTAACTGGTAGAAAATAAATCATTATTTTAAATGGGGTAAATACCATTTTGGATATCATCGTGTCCCTGTGTATTTTGTTAAATGATAATTTGGACCCTATGTTTTGCAAAATAAAGCAAAATAATAACCTCGGTCTGAGTTTGGTCAAACTTTTTTGAATATGACCAAAATACCCTCATATTTTATTAAAAATTAATATTAATTATATTTTATTCATTTTAAAAATAAAAAATTAAACAAAAATTTAAAAATAGGGAAAATACCAGTTTGACACATGTGTTTTGCATGAATACTCACTACTACAAAAAATGGCAATTGTGCCAGTCAAACGCGTTAGTCAACGCAGTAGACTGACGCTGTTGACCAAAAATTAGCATTTGTGGCAGTTAGACACTGCCACAAATGTGGGGGCATTTGCGTCAATACGAACATTGACAGTGTTAAACTGACCCGTTTGCGTCAGTGTCATCGTGACACTGTTAATGGGTTGTTTACATCAGTGGCCCACTGATGGTAATGACCCATTTGCGTTAGTGGGGCACTAACGCAAACGCCTAAGTAAAACGCGACGCAAACGCCTGGCATTTGCATCAGTGAGGCTCTACCACAAATGCCAATTTGTGACAGTGTCCCACTGATGCAAACGCCAGCCTAGTTTGTGTCATGGGATTCCGCGTCAAATATAAAACTGACGCAAAAACTCAATTGTGGCAATTAGAAATTGACGCAAATGACCTTTTTTTTTGTAGTGACTTGATCGACCCCTATGTTTTGTTAAATAACAAATCAGACACTGTGTTTTGTAAAATTGAATAAAATGATACCCTGAGCCCGATTTTAGTAAAAAAAATTTCAAAATGACTAAAATGCCCTTGAATTTTATTAATTAATAAATTAAATTGTATATAGTAAATAATTATTAAATTAGAAATTAATAAAAAAAATATAAATTTAAAAATAATTAAAAAACCTATTTTAATTAAACTATCCACTACTACAAAAACACTATTTTATGACATTTTTTTATGACACTCACCTAGATGCGAGTCCTAAAATCATCTCCTGGACATTTTAGGACTCGCAAAACTGTGTGTGTCCTCAAAGTTTGAATTTTTTTTAACAAACACCTCTTGGACTTTTTAGGACGCACAATTTCTTTTAGGGCTCGCGAAGCGAGTCTGAAATTTTTATAACAAATACCTCCTGGACTTTTTAGGACATTCATTGTGAATCCTTAAATAATATTTTTAGGACATGCGGTGCAAGCCCTAAAAATTTATATGTGTCCTAAAAGTTTGAATTTTAAAAAATCACAAATTCCCTCCAATCCCTCAAATCACTCAATATTATAAAAAAAAACACAAAATAACTCAAATCTCTCTCTCTCTGTCTCGTCTCTGCCGTGGCCAAACGGCCGCGTTGTCGTTGCTGCTGAATGCCACACGCCGCCCCAGTAGATGCGTTGCCCCTTGAAACGTCTAAGCCCAGAAGCTCAGCCCCTCATGCGCCGCCTAAGACCCTCAAAGTACTCATCGAAGTTTATGTGATTTTGGGTTTTCCCAAACTTTCCGACCATTTTGCGGCCACATCGAGCCACCACGAGATGAACCACCACCACCACCACCACCATATTCCTTGCATCTTGGGCTTCAAAACCCACTAAAAAATTAGACCCAATGGCCACCGTGGAGTGGTGGCGCTGCCACTTTCTCCGGCCATTCTTTTAAGACTCGCAAAAATATTCTTTTAGGTTTTGCAACGCGAGTCCTAAAAAATCTCAGTTTTTAAGGCTCTCAAATAGAGGACTCGCATCCTGCGAGTCATAAAAAGCTTTTTTTGTAGTAGTGATCAAATGCAGACTCTCCTCCTCTTTCTTCTTTTCTCCCTCAGTCGACCCTAATTTCTTCTTCTTCTTGCTTGTGTGAACAACAACCTGCAACCTTCCACCCCTGTCGCTTGTCTTCTTCTTTTTCTTCTTGCCTACTGTTATCCCAAAAATTTGAAAAGAATGACGTGGCGGTGAAATGGACACGTGGCATGAGTTAGTAGGGTGATCTGGCTTGGTGATGGCCCAATACATCAGTTAAGGAATGAGACAGATAGTCAAGCCAAATACGCCCGATCGAAGAGAGTATTTAGACTGGGGGTTGCTTGGCTTAGACCTCAGTTTAAAGACCCATATAATTAAATTGGTGCCAAGTCCAAGAAAGTGAAGGGGAGGTATGAATTTTGGTTCAAGATATAAAAACAGTAGGTCCGATCGGACCTAAGCTTAGGGGACCTCTTGTTAAGCTTGGCTCGAATGAGTTCAAAAAGAATAAGGCTCAAGTTTTACTCAAAAGGGGAAAGCCACATAGTGGTCGATCGAACATACACATAGGAGGTACCTTCGACCATTCAGGTCAAGGATAAGTAGATGGTGGCTCAGACCACCTTGGTCCGAGGAGAGAAGCCTAATGCCCGATCGAGCATTTGGTTGAGCGAAGGGGTTCAAACCTAGTTGGCCCAAGGAGAAGGGTGTGTGCCCGATCGAACGTGGTCTTGTGGGTACCTTGGACTATTTTGATCCAAGGAGAGGTGGTGGCTCGGACCACCTAGGTCCGAAAAGAGAGGACCAAGGTCCGATCGGACCTTGGTTAAACAAAGGAAGCTTGGACCATTTAGGTCCAAGGGGCATTATGCCCGATCGCACAAGGCCTCCCCCGATCGCACAAGGCCTCCCCCGATCGCACATGACCTCCCCCGATCGCGCAAGACGCCTGCAGGAGCGCTTGGACCATGTTGGTCCGAGGATAAGCTAGGAAGAAAATGGCTCGGACCATCTTGGTCCGAGGTGCAAAGTGTAAGGTCATATTGGACCTTGATTGAAGGAGTCAAATAAGATGGTTTGAACCACCTTAAGCCAAAGAAGACAACCATTGTGTCCGATCGGACACAATGGAGAAGTATACCTCGAGTGTAGTTGGCCTTTGGTCCAAGGATAGCCATGCGTATGCCACCTTTGACCTACGTAAAGCTTGAAAGCTTGAAGAATAGTCAACATGCATGAGAAGCTACGTCAAACTGCCCGAAACTACTTCAGTGAGAATTGGTCCAAGCATCCGGGAATCACTCAATCCTCACTCGAAATTAGGGATCAGTTATATTTTGAACGTTTATTTTGTAATATAAATATTAGGTAAATAATAGAATATCCCTATCAAAAGGGGATATCAGTTGAGAACCCAGGTCTATAAATAGGGACTTGGGAGGATCGTAAAAGGACTTTTTGCAAAATTGAGAGTGAATCTGTATTCTAGAGAGAGAAAGTGTGTTGTTCTTGAGAAAAACCCATTTTTGTATTCTGGAGTATCTCACACTGAAGAAACTCAGTTGACAAGGTTCATCTGATCTTGAGTGTGAATATAGTAATAAAATCTCTAAGTGGATTAGGCTATTACCGATCATCGGGGCTGAACCACTATAAAAACCTTGTGTTATTTACTTCCGTTCATAAAAAACTGTCTGTTGTCGTTTATAATTCTCTTGAAGGTTGTCGTAGTTGACGTTCTCACGTCGTTGGCTAAATTCACAGTCAACATTTTGGTGCTTTCATTGAGAGCCTGAAGAGAAAACAGACAGTCCCTAAAGCGATATGGCGCCTAAGAACACCACTGCGGCCTCCAAGAGGGCAAGCACCTCCAGGGAGCATGCTAGATCGGAAAATCCTAACGTTCAAGATCGTGAGAATGAGCCTAGGGTCGTGCTTGAGGATGTAGCTCCTGAAGTTGAGGAGCTCCAGGAGACCATGAGCGCGTTCCAGGATGAGTTGGCCCAGTTCAATGCTAGGCAGGAGGCCTT
This sequence comes from Humulus lupulus, assembly GCF_963169125.1. Classification (NCBI taxonomy): domain Eukaryota; kingdom Viridiplantae; phylum Streptophyta; class Magnoliopsida; order Rosales; family Cannabaceae; genus Humulus; species Humulus lupulus. The sequence continues at coordinate 14,816,111 of NC_084801.1, read as the reverse complement.
TGCTGAGGAAATGGCCAAGCAGAGACAAGAGATGGACGCTAGGAGCGAGGAGATCCGTCGACAGCAAGAGGAGGCCGACAGGCGACACCGCGAAGCTGCACTTGCTCTGGAGGCAGCTGCGCAGTTGACCCGAGCCAATGCTCAAGCTATGCCTGGGGTGATACCCACTCAAAAAGCAAGGACCATAGAGGCTGGTCAAAAGAAAGCTGATAGACCAGCAAGAGGTGGTGGTAACCCACCTGGTCATGAGGAGGAAGGAGTACGATCACGCACTGCCTCTACCCAAAGGGGGAATTCTAAGACCCCCTCAAGGAGCCATAGATCAGAGACTTCCAGGTCAGGAAGTCATAAGTCTGGCAGTAAGAAAACACCTTCTGAGCAGGGGCATAACAAAGCCCCTCGTGGCAAGGAAACTTCACACTTCAAAGATGGACATGGGCGTGATGAAGGTGACAGTTACCACACCAACCAGTCGAAAGAGAAGAATAATAACCGACGAGAGGGAGATAATCAACCAGCTCAAACGGGGAAGCCACCACGACATCCCAACCAGCGTAATGGCAAAGAGCAGCCCAACCACCAAGGAAATACAAGGCGCCGATATTGCCAGTTTATACAGAAAAGGCAGACCCGGTGAGACACGTTGGGAAGTTCGAAGATCAGATGGAGCTGCTTGGGGTGAGTGACGATTACCGCTGTAGAGTCTTCCCCACCACCTTGTCAGACACTGCCCAAGAGTGGTACTGGAAGTTCAAACCCGACTCCATCACCTCTTGGGAGAGCTTTAGGAAGGAGTTCTGCAGGCAGTTTAGCACTGCCCGAACCCCTCCAGTTTATGCCAACCACTTGGTGGATATTAGGCAAGGCAAAGATGAATCTCTCAAGAACTACATACAGAGGTTTATGAGAGAAGCCAATCGGGCTACCGCTGTTGGAGATGAAGGGAAGATGGTTGCGATCTCCTCGGGTATTATTTATCGAAGTCCTTTGTGGGACAGCATTCACCGCCATCCAATTTCAACTTTACAACAGTTCTTGGACCGTGCAGATAAGTACATGAAGTTGGACGATGCCATTGAGAAAGGAGAGAACGGGTTGAACAACCCAAGTGGATCGGGGGATACTCCAAAGGATAGCGGAAATGATCAAGGCGGTAGTAAGAAACGTGGGAATAACGGGTCTGACCACCGCAGTGAGAAGAAAGCTAAGTCTGGGTCGAATGACAAACCTACGAAGTATGAACCTCGATTCACCAACTACACTACTCTTTCGGCAACCCGAGCGGAGATCTATCTAGCCAGCCAGCAGGAGGTCCCTTACCGAAGGCCCCCTCCAATCAAGAAGGAAATGAGTAAGAGGGATAAGAACAAGTTCTGTCGTTTCCATGGAGACTATGGTCATGACACGAACGAGTGTAACCACCTTAAGGATGAGATAGAGTTTCTCCTCCGTTCGGGGAAACTAAAAAAATATAAGGCTGAGAAAACCCAAGGAGAGGGAAGCAACAATAATCCTGGGTTCAAGCGACAACGGTCCCCACCTTTGCAACCTGAACCTGTGGACTTCACACTAGATACAATATGTGGAGGACCACATCTTGCGGGTGATAGCAGCAAGGCGAGGGAAAGATATGCTCGCACCCTTCGTCATGAGTTGGAGGCAGCGTCCACATCCGAGGTTATGACGATGGAGGAGAGACCATCAAAGAACCCAAGGTATGAAAGTGAGTCCCTCACCTTCACTGAGGAGGATGCCAAACACGTGAGGTATCCTCACAATGACCCTCTCGTAGTGACAGTTCAGATAGCTAACATGAAGGTGAAAAGATGTCTGGTTGATACGGGAAGTTCCGTAAACATTATTTATAAGTCCTCTTTTGAAAAAATGAAGCTATCCATCAATGACTTGAAACCATGCTCTCACGTCATTTACGGGTTTACTGGAGAGGGACTATCACCAGCTGGAACAATAAAGTTGCCAGTCACCACGGGGGAAGCTCCCAAGCATGAAACCGTGATGACTGAATTTTTGATTGTTGACTGCCCGTCTGCCTACAATGTGGTTATTGGTCGACCACTACTCACCAACTTGCATGCGGTAGTTTCAATTTGGCACCTCTCTATGAAGTTCCCGACCAGCGTTGGCGTAGGCTACGTCCAAGGAGACCAAAGGGAAGCTAGAGAGTGTTATAATGCCTCCATAGCTAAGGCAAAGAAAGGTGCCAAGGAAAACAACATGATTGTGTGTGTTGAAGGAGGGGAAGTGGATGAGATGGACGTAGACCAGAGTCTTGTTGTAGTAAACGATGAAGAGGTGTTGAAGGGGTGTGACCAGGAGAGCACTCCCAGTTCGAAAGAGCAGAAGACCCCATCAGGTGATGAAGTCACCAAATAGGGCGTTGCCCAAAGCGAGGAAAGAGATATTGATCCTCGCTTTGGGGATTATGAGAGTGATGTGGGACCGTCCGAGGAATTAGAGGAGGTCCCTATAGATGAGAATGACCCGACAAGAGGGGTCAAGATTGGGAAGAAATTGAAAGCTGAGGTGAGAGCACAACTGATAGAGTTCTTGCGAAGGAATCAGGATGTCTTCGCCTGGTCTCACAAGGATATGGTGGGTATCTCACCAACTGTGATCAGCCATGTGCTCAACGTAGATGAAAGGTATCCAGCGGTGCAGCAGAAGAGGAGGTTACTTGACAAGGATCGAGCAAAGGCTCTTAAGGAGGAAGTAGAGCGGTTGAAGGAGAACGGGTTTATTAGAGAGGCATACTACCCAGCTTGGGTTTCAAACCCAGTCTTGGTGCCTAAACCCAATGGAAAGTGGAGGACTTGTGTAGATTTTACTGATCTAAACAAAGCATGCCCGAAGGATTGTTTCCCTTTACCGAGAATAGACCAGTTGGTGGATGCAACCTCTGGTCACGAGACCTTGTCCTTCATGGACGCATATTCGGGATACAACCAAATCAGCATGCATCCTCCTGATGAAGAACATACCAGCTTCCGAACGGATATAGGGCTCTATTGCTATAGAGTGATGCCCTTCGGGTTAAAGAATGCAGGAGCTACCTACCAGCGCCTGGTGAATGGCATGTTTCGTGACTTAATCGGCAAAAGCATGGAGGTATACGTAGATGATATGCTGGTGAAGTCGAAAGAAGCTGGGGGGCACGTGGGAGACTTAGAGGATTGCTTTGCAATCTTGAGGAAGTATAACATGAAATTAAACCCCCTTAAATGTTCGTTTGGAGTGGGTTCTGGGAAATTCCTTGGGTTTATTGTCAACTCCCGAGGAATAGAAGCAAACCCTGAAAAGATCAAGGCTCTCATAGAGATGAAGTCTCCCACAAGAATAAAGGAGGTGCAAAGCTTGACTGGGCGGATTGCGGCTCTAAGCAGGTTCGTCTCAAAATCAACGGACAAGTGCGTCCCGTTTTTTAACCTGCTTAAAGGAGGCAAGAAGTTCGAGTGGACCGCAGAGTGTGAACAAGCTTTCCAGGCGATAAAGGAACATTTGGCTCAACCTCCTGTTCTTTCTAAACCAGTTGATGGAGAGGACCTACTTGTATATCTAGCAGTCACGGAACACGCTGTTAGCGCTGCTTTAGTACGTGAGGAGGATAAAGTGCAGCACCCAGTGTATTACGTTAGCAAGCGTTTGATAGGAGCAGAGTCCCGATACCCCATGATTGAGAAGTTGGCTTACTGCTTGGTACTTGCATCACGAAAGTTGAGGCCGTATTTCCAAGCACACCCCATCAAGGTCCTCACTGACCAGCCTCTTCGCCAAGTTTTGCAAAAACCAGAGTCGTCTGGTCGGCTACTTAAATGGGCGGTCGAGCTAGGCCAGTTTGAAATCAAGTACCAACCAAGGACTGCTATTAAGGGTCAAGCCTTGGCGGATTTCATCGCTGAGTGTACCGGAATCGTTGAGGTCCCTAACCAACAGGAGAGTATTACTGGGTTAAAAGAAGAAGTTCCTGCTTGGCAACTTTTCGTTGATGGATCGTCGAACGAGCACCATTCAGGAGCTGGGATTATACTGGTCACACCAGAGAAGCACCGAATTCATTGTGCACTGAGGTTCGGATTCAATGCTTCTAATAACGAAGCAGAGTATGAGGCCCTCTTAGCAGGCTTGCGACTGGCTAAAGATGTACGTGCCCGGTCGGTGGAGATAAACAGTGATTCCCAATTGGTAGTTTATCAAGTATTAGGGGAGTACCAGGCGAGGGGCCTACGCATGGTGGCATACTTAAACAAAACTAAAGATTTACTAGCCCAGTTCGAGGAGTATACCATTAAGCTAGTACCAAGGGAGCAGAATTCCAATGCTGATGCTCTGGCAAAGCTTGCAAGTGCGAAAGATGCCGAAACACTGAATATAGTTCCAGTAGAGTACTTGGCAGAGCCAAGTATTGATAGAGAAGAGGCCATGCCGATTACGATAGTCGACACCTGGATGACTCCCATCATTGCTTACCTTGAACATGGGACGCTCCCAGATGGTCGTAATGAAGCAAGGAAAGTTATGAGGCAAGCTGCTAGGTACACCATGGTGGATGGAGTGTTATATAGAAGAGGATACTCCTTACCTCTCCTCAGGTGCATAACCCCCGACCAGTCAAAGAGCTTATTAGCTGAAGTGCATGAGGGGTTTTGTGGAGATCATGCTGGGGGGCAGAGTCTATCTAAAAAGATCTTGAGGCAAGGATTTTTCTGGCCTACTATGAACGAAGACTCTATGGAATATGTGAAAAGGTGTGACAAATGCCAAAGATTTTCTAAGGTACCCAGAGCACCACCAAATCTTTTGAGGCAAATGCAAAGTCCGTGGCCTTTTGCAGTATGGGGCATTGATTTGATCGGGAAGTTACCCAAAGGAAAGGGAGGAGTGCAATTCGCTGTGGTCGCAGTAGATTATTTTACTAAATGGACTGAGGCCGAACCATTAGCCACGATTACATCGAAGAAAGTGTTGGACTTTGTTGTTAAAAATATAATATGTCGCTATGGTCTACCTAAAAAGATAGTGTCTGACAATGGCACCCAGTTTGACAGCGACATATTTACCGATTTTTGCACTCGGCATGGCATCACCAAAAGTTTCTCCTCGGTGGCCCATCCTCAGGCCAATGGGCAGGTTGAAGCAGTGAACAAAACATTGAAGGACACTTTGAAGAAGCGCCTGGAACAAGCTAAGGGTGCTTGGGCAGATGAGTTACCAGAAGTCCTTTGGTCGTATAGGACTACCGCTCGGACGGCAACTGGCCATACCCCATTCTCTTTAGCATATGGGTATGAAGCCATGTTACCTATGGAGGTAGATCCACCCTCTCATAGAAGGACCGTTTACAACCAAGAGGAGAACCATCAGTTGTTGGCAGAATCATTGGACTTCCTCGAAGAAAGAAGAGAGGAGGCAAGCCTCAGAGTAGCAGCTCATCAACAAAAAGTGGCACGCTACTTCAATTCCAGAGTGCGAGATCGAAAGTTCCAGGTCGGAGATTTAGTCCTAAGGAAGGTGTTTGTTAGAGACCCAGCAGCTGGTGTGCTAGGACCGAACTGGGAAGGACCATATCAAATTGAACAGGTCTTACCGCCCGGCACTTACAAGCTTGCTCGATTGAATGGGGAGCTAATCAGAAACTACTGGAATGGCGAGCACTTGAGAAAATATTATCAATAAATACTACTTGCAGAGTAGTAGCTTTGTATCAAGTGCTTAACTTGTTATTTAAGTTTTTTGTTTGTGAACTGGTTATTTGCTACCCAGTCACATTATTTTGAACAATGTTATTTTGTTTGGAACTCGTTGTTAGACACGTTTTGTCATTTATTATTACGAGTAATAAAAGAGACCACACGCATTGTGGTCGTACCTTGCTACAAACTTTGCATATGTGTTGATTATTTTTGTTGGGCAGTGTTCAACTGTCATAATAATTTAAACAAAACAGGTCTTTTAAAAACTAATGTACTGGACAGTGTTCAACTGGTCGGTATCATAATATGGAGGACCAACGTTTAGATAATATTTATGTAGTGGTCAACTACTGATATATTTTCGTGTATTTCATGTGTTTCACGAGTAGTAACTACTCGAACAAATCCGATCAAGTAGTAAGTGATCAAGGATTTATCCACCCTCAATCACTTGGGGGGCACATAGGGTATACTGGTATGTATTTCAACACAGGCAATAAGAGCACGAGCAAATATGTTTGTTTTTGGGCTGACTTAAGCTAACTTGTTTTACAAAGCTTAAGTAACTTAGAATTTTTCAAATTCTAAGTTAAAAACTGATATTCGTGTAACAAGACATTTACGCTCATAAAAAGTTAGAGCAATAAGAGCATGAGGAAGTATATTTGGTGTGAACTTATGGAATGGTAAAAATTTCTAAGTTAAAAAACTAAATTCTCATGTGAAATTAAAGGCATCCAAAAACTTTGCTATGCACAATAAAAACTTAGAAGTTTGAAATTGTCAACAAGGAAAGAGTAAAGTGCTAAATGTCAAAATAGCTCACTAGTTCGAGCAACAAAATACAAAGTAAAGTAGACTGTGATGAACTACGAGAGGGAGTCACAGGCGAGCTCCTCTAGAGGGTTGATCGACTCCCTCCTCTGCATCAGATGCTCCTCTCGCTCGAAATGATATAGCAGAGCACGTTGGGGCGAGTGCAGGAGGGTTGGCAGCTTCTTCAGCGGCTCTTGCTTCACATCTGGCAAGATCCTCTGCTTGGGCCTCCTTGGGGAAACAATCAAGATTAAGAGGCTTGTTCAGCTTCCAGACCTTATAGAAGCAGTCAAAACTGGCCTCCTCAAAGCGAATCAAGTCAAGCTCTTTTTCTTGCTTCAGCTCTTCGTTCTCGCTAATCAACCTCTCATTGTCTCGAACTAACTCTTTAATATCGAGGGATTGCTTCTCCAATTGAGTTGTCAAGGAAGCATTGTTTTGAGCCTGCTTTTTGAGAGACTCGTCCCGTTCAGCTATAGTTCTCTCTGCTTGCTCCAGCTTGGACCTGGCCTCCACCAGTTGATCGTCCTGCACCTTGATCAGCTCCTTGTAATCTACGGCTCGAAGCTGAGCATGACCAATGGTGACAAGTGACTGCATGGAAGACAAAAAGTTAATACAAGTAAAAATACTAATAACAAAGTATCTCGAGGAAAAATGCTTACCTTCATCAATTGAGCGAGTCCTCTCTTCAAGACAACTTCGACACTAAGTCGAGGGTAGGAGTCTAGGCTTTGAAGCGTCGATGCATCACGGCCAATATCCTCAAGAAGCCCCTTGCCCAGGTCGCTAACAGCACGAAAAAGCTCACTCGAACTACCCTGGTGAGTAGGAGTTAGGCTCGCAGAAGGAGGAAGGGAAGAGGGGGTCAATGGCGGAAGTGTAGTTGGTCCCCCAGGTTGCCTCCCTTGACTTGGCGGTACTACCTTCTGAATCTTCTGTGGAGGCGTAGAGCCACTTCCATCACCAGTTTTCCTCTTTGAAGCAACGCAATCTCTGAACATGTCTGAATCTGCCAAGGATGAAAAAACAAGATTGTTAGAGAAATAAACATAATGAAACATATGCAAGTGTATACTACAATTGTGATACTCTCTAATTACCAATTATAAAAAAAAATATGCCTATTTTCACTAAGCATGTGTTACCTGCGTTGAAGATCTGATCAAGGAACTCATCCTCGTCGTCCGAGGATGAGCTAAGTTCCCCTTCAACCTGGATAGCTTTTCCTTTCCCAGGTTGAGCGGGAATAGTAGATCTACGCTGAGGATCAGGCTCTCTAATGACTAAGTCACCAGGTCTACGGGAAAGCGGAGAAGGCCCAGGAGAATGCCGATCAGTCATTTGCTCTGTGCCCTCGGTAGACTGACCAGGCGTGTCGTTCTCCCCGGTGGTACTTTCCACCACCAGATCCTGCTCACATGGCACCAGACTCACCATCTGGAGAAGGTCCAGCGTGACCAACTTTTTTACATCCTTCTCTTTAAGACTCATGTTAGCCAATTTCTTGGCCCGCCTAAACATCCCTTCAGTAGGCAATGGTCGCTCAAACGGACCCGAGCGCGTAAAGGCCAAGTTGTTGGCCTCAATATCCAATGTGAGGAAGTATTCCTTATGATACTTCCCGGCGTTTGACTTATGGGAGATGCCATTGAGATATGTAACCCCCCTATGCCTGTGATAGAAATGGAAGAAACCTGAGTTGTTGTGAGAAGGGTTGGTCCGAAGATCAAACAGGTAATGCACCTCATGAGGGGTGGGCTCGTCCCAACCATTCAGAAAATAAAGAATATACAGCGCAGAGAGTGCCTGTATCCCATTCGGCGTGATCTGAAATGGGGAGATGTTGAAGTAGTCTGCTACGGACCGGAAATAGATGTGCAGCGGGAGTGTTGCTCCAGCTTGTACATGGTGCCTGGACCAGGCGCAGTACCTTCCACCGGGCCTATTGGCTCTTTGATGTGAGCCCGGACATGTCACGTTTGCCCCGCTCAAGCCTAAAGCTTCAAGATGTTTCTGGAATAGCGCGGGAGTAAGTTTGGAAGCTTCGGCAACGAACCAGGAGGGTTCTTCTTCTCCCTCATCACGTGGCTTCTGGACAGCCAAATCCTGAATCGCGGTAGCAAGTTTCAGGGACGGCTTTCTTGAAGCTGTGGTAGTACGGGTTTGATTGCGCTGTACCACCTTCTGTACTGCTCTGCGGGCGACCTGCGGATCGTGTTCCTGAGGGAGCCTGTTAGATTGCTTCACCCTCATCGTCGACTCAGAAGTCTGTCGAAGGAACTGTTCCTCGTGGAGAAGATATAAGGCTGAGCGAGGGAGGATCTGTTTGAAGCGGCGAAGACGATCCTCTGGAGTGTAACCGGTAGACGAGCCTGGTGAGGAATCGCTATTCAAGGGAGTTTCAATTGTCTGCGGGGCAGATGATTCAGAGTCCGTATGATTGTCACCTCCCCTGAAGTCAGAGCGATTCATCTACAAAAATGAATAAAAAATGGGGAGGTGAGTAACCAAACAGAAAAAATTCATCAAAAATAAGATTTATTTTTATACTTGGAAAATTTTGTCTAAGTTATAAAAATATAGCGCATGTGGAAAAAATAATTTTAATGCCCAAAAGTGCCTAAAAGGCACTTAAAGTATTGAACTTATTAAACTTTGTAGAAGGAGGCATTTTTGGGATTTTCCTATAAGGCTAGGTTCCTTATGTACGCAGTTAACATACAGAGGTTGGTTGCATGTTTGGAAGGAAAAAAGGCCAAAGCCTAAGAAAAGTATGTATGGTCCGATCGGACCACATTTTGAGCTCAGGAGGGAGGTTCTATGCATTCGATCGTACATAGCTTGGCTGGGAGGGCATTCGACCTTACCTCCATGCGAGCCTAACCCCAAAGCGCCTGTGACACGTCCGATCGGACACATTCCAGCCAGGAGACGTCCTGCCTCGCCACCGCACGAGCCTCGCGCAAGCCTCCAGAACGCCCGATCGGGCGTAGCGTGCCCGAGGAGAGGTGTGCACCCTGGTCCCGAGAGTTCGCCTGGTGTGCCTCGTGCCTCCAAAGCTTCTAGCCAGCAGCAACAAGTTAGGTTCGACTGGGCATTGGTGTCTAGGGAAGTTCGGATTTAACTATTAAAAATCTGGGCACTAAAAAGCAAGGGGAAGAGCGTGTGGTCCGATCGGACCACACACTTATCTGAAGTATTTCAGAGCCCGATCGGAGGTGGTTATCTTGCCTCGTTCAGAAGGGACGAACACCTCGAGCTCGAACACACTCCAGCGTCCCCGATCGAGCATGGGCTCACGATGAAGACAAAGTGTGGTTCGATCGGACCACACACACGCTTATGCCCAGAATTTCTGGGCAAAACTAGGTAAAAAATGGTCCCTAAATGGCATACTTTGCCTACCCCGAATCCTAACCAAATAGACAGCCCTAAAAATCCCTAGCCTCAAAACACATTCCATCATTTACACAAACAAAAAACAAGATCAAAACATGAAAATGAAAGGTTTTCTTCATGTTCTTAAAAACCCATTACAATATCAAAACCCATGTTCATGTTCATGTCAAAATAGCAAAAATGTCTTGAAATTCCTATGAAATTGAGGGAAAATTCGGGTCACCCATGCCACAAACCTCATCAAAACAATAAGCAAACACATTGGGCAAAACATATTCAAGAGCATTCAAGGCACTCAAGCATTTCGGCCATGATTTTTTTTAGAATTTCAAAAAAAAAAAAAATGTAACAATCTAAGAGGCATGGAGAAAGGAGGCTTACCCAAGGTTGGAGAACTTTGAGTTTGCTTGGAGGGTGCTTGAAGATGAAGGACTCCCTTTGAAGCTTGTGAAGTCGGCAAGGTGGGGAATTTCGGCCAAGAGAGAATATGGAGGGTTTTTAGAGTGATTTTGTATATGTGAAGAAGAGAGTGTAGAGTAGGGATATTTAAAGGGAAAAAAGTGGCTTTTTCATTTACTTTTGAACCTCTGGTATTCTGGGATTATCTTTCCTCCACGATCATGGGTGGATTTTTGCAGTGATCGTGGGTCTGCTGCATGAAGATGAACAGTTATTATTTTTTATAATGACGTCAGCCGGAGAAAAAGTTTATTACGTGAATAAATCATATAATAAACTTGGGGGGCAAATGTTATCCCAAAAATTTGAAAAGAATGACGTGGCGGTGAAATGGACACGTGGCATGAGTTAGTAGGGTGATCTGGCTTGGTGATGGCCCAATACATCAGTTAAGGAATGAGACAGATAGTCAAGCCAAATACGCCCGATCGAAGAGAGTATTTAGACTGGGGGTTGCTTGGCTTAGACCTCAGTTTAAAGACCCATATAATTAAATTGGTGCCAAGTCCAAGAAAGTGAAGGGGAGGTATGAATTTTGGTTCAAGATATAAAAACAGTAGGTCCGATCGGACCTAAGCTTAGGGGACCTCTTGTTAAGCTTGGCTCGAATGAGTTCAAAAAGAATAAGGCTCAAGTTTTACTCAAAAGGGGAAAGCCACATAGTGGTCGATCGAACATACACATAGGAGGTACCTTCGACCATTCAGGTCAAGGATAAGTAGATGGTGGCTCAGACCACCTTGGTCCGAGGAGAGAAGCCTAATGCCCGATCGAGCATTTGGTTGAGCGAAGGGGTTCAAACCTAGTTGGCCCAAGGAGAAGGGTGTGTGCCCGATCGAACGTGGTCTTGTGGGTACCTTGGACTATTTTGATCCAAGGAGAGGTGGTGGCTCGGACCACCTAGGTCCGAAAAGAGAGGACCAAGGTCCGATCGGACCTTGGTTAAACAAAGGAAGCTTGGACCATTTAGGTCCAAGGGGCATTATGCCCGATCGCACAAGGCCTCCCCCGATCGCACAAGGCCTCCCCCGATCGCACATGACCTCCCCCGATCGCGCAAGACGCCTGCAGGAGCGCTTGGACCATGTTGGTCCGAGGATAAGCTAGGAAGAAAATGGCTCGGACCATCTTGGTCCGAGGTGCAAAGTGTAAGGTCATATTGGACCTTGATTGAAGGAGTCAAATAAGATGGTTTGAACCACCTTAAGCCAAAGAAGACAACCATTGTGTCCGATCGGACACAATGGAGAAGTATACCTCGAGTGTAGTTGGCCTTTGGTCCAAGGATAGCCATGCGTATGCCACCTTTGACCTACGTAAAGCTTGAAAGCTTGAAGAATAGTCAACATGCATGAGAAGCTACGTCAAACTGCCCGAAACTACTTCAGTGAGAATTGGTCCAAGCATCCGGGAATCACTCAATCCTCACTCGAAATTAGGGATCAGTTATATTTTGAACGTTTATTTTGTAATATAAATATTAGGTAAATAATAGAATATCCCTATCAAAAGGGGATATCAGTTGAGAACCCAGGTCTATAAATAGGGACTTGGGAGGATCGTAAAAGGACTTTTTGCAAAATTGAGAGTGAATCTGTATTCTAGAGAGAGAAAGTGTGTTGTTCTTGAGAAAAACCCATTTTTGTATTCTGGAGTATCTCACACTGAAGAAACTCAGTTGACAAGGTTCATCTGATCTTGAGTGTGAATATAGTAATAAAATCTCTAAGTGGATTAGGCTATTACCGATCATCGGGGCTGAACCACTATAAAAACCTTGTGTTATTTACTTCCGTTCATAAAAAACTGTCTGTTGTCGTTTATAATTCTCTTGAAGGTTGTCGTAGTTGACGTTCTCACGTCGTTGGCTAAATTCACAGTCAACACCTACGTTAACCAAAACCTTCCACCCTTCCTCCTAAGCTTTGTCATCTGAAACATCGTTCGTCACCCCCTTCAAGCAAGTTCTTTCCCCCAGCTCCATGGTCGATGTAAGGCAGCATCTCCATAGTCGATGCGAGGTAGCAACTCCATTGAAGACCCAAGGCAGCAACTCCGTTGAAGACCCAAGCCTAGATCTGGGTTTTTGAAGCTTCGGAAACATCTTCATCAGCTCCAGGCTTCTAAACAAAACGTCATCGTCAAATGATCGAGATCCAAGCTTCTAGACTCGAGTAGCGAGATCGAAGCTACCAAGCCCAAAAGGCACAACAATGGTGGATGAATTTTTTTTATCTTTGAATATATCTCATATTTGATTTTGAATTTTTGTATATGTTATGTGTATTTTTTATGATGATTTTTGTAAGAGGCTGACATTGTGATTTGAAGTTTTGGATTTGAAATCTTAAATTGTGAAGATTTAGAATATGGATTTTCAAAGAAAAAAGATGAATACTGGGCCAATTCCTCAAAAACATTCATACATATAATAATATTTCTAATTAAAGTTTTTTTAATTCCATAATTTATGTTTTCTATATGCATTTCATTTTTAACTTTAAATTATATTATATATGTATGATTAATATTTTAAACTATTTAAATGTGATTTAAAATTCGATTTTAATTAGATAAATTTAAAAACTTGAGGGTATTTTAGTCATATTGAAAAATTGTTTGACCAAAATCAGACTTATGGTACTATTTTGTTTTATTTTACAAAACACAGGGTCTGATTTGTCATTTAACAAAACATAGGGGCCGATCGAGTATTCAGGCAAAATATAGGATCCAAACTAGTATTTTTCTTTAAAATATAATATTTTAATGTGAAAACATAAAAATTAAAAAAAACAAAATTAAAATCCTAAATAAAACTAAAATAAATCTTAACCAAAACTAAAATGAACTAAAATTAAAATAGAAACGTGCATTATAAATTTTTCAAAACCTTCTCCTTTTTTTTCTTCTTCTTCTTAAATTGGGTTGCCTAGGTGCTAGACGGAGTTGAGACGAAGACTTCGACGACCATGGATGTTGGATTTAACATGGCCAGAACGAAGGCTGGGCGATTGGGGGTCACTGATTCAAATGGGGCTTGGACGAAGGTTGGGGCAACTGGGGCGCCGATCTGAGTGACAGGGTGAGTGGGGACACCGAGCACCTTGATTTCTTCCCATCTCTGTTCTCCTACATCTTCACGGGTCTTGATCCAAGCTATTTTACATCCCAAGCTCCAAAGCCCCTTTACGTCGATCACCTCTGTTTCTTCCCATTTGTTCTTCTACATCTTCACGGGTCTTCATTCGAGATATTTAACATCACAAGCTCCAAAGCCCTTTTTTACCCCTAAAAAAAATACAAGAAAACAAGCCCATTTCGTTTAACAATTGTTAGTTTCAAATAACTTGTCGATTTTGCACAGTAGGAGGTGAACAAAAATGGGTTTCATTGAAGCATAAAAGATGAACAAACAAAAGTAACAGAAGAAACTTTACGATTAGAGTGCAATAAGAAAATTTTGATGGGCTCATTGTAAAGGGTGTAAGTAATTGATGTGGAATAGGAATAGAGGCCATCATGTACTTGTAAATCATGGTGTGTCTTTCAAGCTCTTTCCTCTGATTAGTTGTAAACTGGGAGACAGTGAGAGGCAGAAAGATGGGTTTTCTGGGTTGCAAGTGGTGAGGACGTACACGGTGATGATGAGATGAAGAGATGGTGATAATGAACAATATTGAATCATAACAGCCTAGGTAGGGTTGAGCATAAAATCCGAAAAACAAAAAAAATCGAATACACCGACCTTCCGAACACCGAAAAAATCAAAACCAATTAAACCGAACACCGAAAAAACCGTTAATGGCGTAAACCACCACTGTTCGGTCGGTTTGAAAAATCCATGTGGACCGACCGGTTTGAACCGAAATCGACCGAAATTATAAATATATGTAGGTTATGTTATGCTTATGGACTTTTAATTATGTTTTCAAACTTTTAAATTTGTGAATGTAACTATGTTATATGTATTTATGTTTTAAAAAAGCATAAAAATGGATTCCAACAATCCAAATTTTTTAGTTTTTTTTTTAATTAAACCTTTCTAAAAAATTATGGAATTTTTTAAAAAAAAATAAATAAACTTTTAACCGACCAAACTGCAGTCCAAAACGGTCGATTTTTTTCTTTAATTGGTTTGGTCAGTTGGTTTTTGGACCGCACCAGTCCAAACTGAAAACCGAATTCTGGATTTAATAATATGAAAAAATCGCCCAAACTGACTGATGCTCAGCCCTAAGCCAAGGAAACCAATCATTTCGAGATCTGTTATTTTTTTATTCAATTTTTTAGGATTTGAATGTGTTTGGTTGATTTGATGTTGTTGGTAAATTAAAGTTTGAATACTGGCTGATTTTATTGTGTAGATTCTCATATTTGTACATGTCAAATTTGTTATTAAGTAATAGACTTTTTTTAAATTTTGATTTAATGAAAAAAAATTATTACTTTTTAATTTAATAATGTTTTATTTTATATAATTTAATTTATTAATTAAAAAATTTGAGGGTATTTTTGTCATAAAAAGTTTGACCAAAATTGGACCAATGATATTATTTTGTTCAATTTTACAGAACACATGGTCTATATTATTATTTAACAAAAGACAGGATCCAATCGGTAATTTTTGCAAAATATAAGGGTCCAAAATAGTATTTACCATTTTAAATGAGGTGATATATAATTATTTGGTGATGAAACAGAAAATGACAAGAGAAAATAAGGACATGGAATTTGAATCAAGAGTGATTTGATGAAAGAGAGAATACAATAGGAAAACCATAAAAAGCAAAAAGGAAATAAAAAATTTAAGTTAATTTCAGTTAAAAAATGAGATGGAATAATATCTTTATTAGAAGAAAGGGATTTGAATCTAGCTATGGTGTATAGAGAGAGTTTGTGTTTAGTAAATTTTGATAAGAGTACCACTTTTTAAAATTATAAAAAGGTGTGGCTATGAACCGACATTTGCATTAAACTTGATGAACTCGAATATAAAAAATGGGTCCACTTCTTGACTACTTTACAGTTAGTCTGAAAGAAGAACAAGGCATCATCCCAATTTTTTTTTTTACTAAGAATCGTCAATAATCGAAACAAAAAGCAGAATCTAGCAAGGATGTTAACGTGAGAAAAAGGAAGATAACTGGGTAAAAAAAACGAAAAAAAGTGTATAATAATGATCATATAAATAGAGATATCGCTCCTCTTGAATGTGAACCACGAAAAACTTGGATTCAATCTCTAAGGTGGAGTAGCAGTGGTAGTTTTGTTTTGTGTTGGAATTTTTATTTTCTTTTAAATTAAGATTATTTAAAAGCGTGTTAGTTATGCCTAGAGATATCAGGGACCCTCTTGTGGTTGGTAGGATTATAGGAGATGTTTTGGACCCTTTTACAAGGTCGGTCTCTCTTAAAGTGTTTTATGGTAATAGTAGAGAGGTCAACAATGGTTGTGAACTTAAACCTTCCCAAATTGTCAACCAACCTCGAGTCGACATTGGTGGGGATGACCTAAGAACCTTCTACACTTTGGTAAGAATAATATATCTCTATATACTTCTAATAATTCTTCCATTCTCATATCTTTATATCTATATCTATATATTTACGTATGTATAACCTGTGATTGATCTTCTTTACATACGTACGTACATATAGATATAAGTACGTGTTTCTTCATATCATCATGTAATCATATATATATATATACACACACATATATATATATATATATGACTGAGCACTCTTGAAACTTATTACAGGTTATGGTCGATCCGGATGCTCCTAGCCCCAGTAACCCCAATCTAAGGGAGTACCTGCATTGGTATAATAACACTCTCGTCTCTTATACTTTTATATTTATATATATATATATATACTCCTACAGGAACACAATATATTTATATATATTTATACGTACATCGGAAATAAGGGTGGAATAATATATGGATTATGAGATTTTATCATGATCAGTTTTTATTAATAATTAAGTACAAGATATTTGACTTCAGTTAATTAGGAAAGTGTATATTAATTTTTGAGTCTCTAAATTGTACATGATGACGGATGATGATGAGTTAGTAATCGAAGTGCGCATATATATTTTTCTTCCTGTATAAAAACGTAATCAAAATCACATTATATATATATAAATATATATTTTAATTTGATGATGATTTTTTCAATCTGTGCATATATATATTTATATATATATACCTTCTAATTAATTTCTTTCAAATTAATTAATTATTTTCATGTAGACGTAGATTCATAAAAACGAAGAAGAAAAAAAACTATTGCTTTCATAGTCATACGTACGTACGTACGTATATATGTGTATATATAATATATATTAGACCATAATAAAAACGATATATATCATGAATCATTTTCTTATTTGCTACCTACATATTAATCGATGCTTCGTCTCTCTCTCTCTCTCTCTATTTATATCAATATATATATATTTATATTGATCTAAATTAATTGTGATTTTGAGATGGACGATGGGATGGATATATAGGAATAATATGAATAAAAACTGAGAAGAATGTGCTTTGGAAATTGAGAATTTTAATGATGAAGAGATGAGGCTGCGTGGGACTGTCATATCTGGAATCAGTGTATCCTGCATGTCCCTTTGCCCCCACCATTAAAATGGCCACGTCAAGTTATAAAGGTTTTGACAAAGTCATATGTCATAGTCTACGGCAACAATCAATACAATAAACCTCTTCATATAAACTAAGCATATTTTTCGTATGTATATGGGGCCTAACTATTAACCCTCTTTAAATAGAACTATGACCTAATAGTATATAATTATAATATATATATATATGTTAAATTTGAGATTTAATAAAAGTTATTTTTTCATACTGACTTATAAGAATTAAGAATCACAGTTAATGCTTACAAGGTTAATGTACTTATACAAAATGATTTACTCTGCCGATTATATATTTAATAGTAAAAGTAGAGCATTTTGTATTGGATGTCAAATTTAGTGAACACAATTTTTGTTTTGTTTTGGCAATTTCAATTTCAGGTTGGTGACCGATATTCCTGGAACTACCGGGCCAAGCTTCGGTGAGTCGTTCGTACCTTTTTCTTTCTATTTCCATGTGTTAAATACTACTTAATACGTACGGTCGATTTTAGAAATTGATGAACCTGGTGATTATAAAGCTATAGTTTCGATATTGAATGACAATATATAATTAATGAACAACATGGAAGAAATTGGATTGGTTCATGTACAAGATAAATGCTGGAGTTGGGGTAAATCCCAGGTTAAATGGGGAGTAGTTAGTGGGATTTGAACCCTGAGCCAACATGAAGGGGCCGGGTGCACTACTGAACTAGCCACTATAAATATGAATATATTATGTAGGACAAGAGGTTGTGTGCTACGAGAGCCCAAGGCCGACGGCGGGGATTCATAGGTATGTGTTTGTGTTGTTCCGGCAATTGGGAAGGCAAACTGTGTTCGCGCCGGGGTGGCGTCAGAACTTCAACACCAAAGACTTTGCTGAGCTTTATAACCTTGGTTTGCCTGTTGCTGCCCTTTATTACAACTGCCAAAGGGAGACTGGCTCTGGGGGCAGGAGGCCCACATAGATCATACATCTCATCCAATCCCATCCCATCCCATCCCATCATCAATAATATACGTATATGTATACATATATTGAAAAACAAAAACAAAAATAAAAGCATATATATATATTAGATCTAATATTTATATATATATATGATGACTCTGAATGATCGGCTTTTTATTGATTAAAGTTATTTAATAAGCTAGCTTTATATAATAGAATAAGATGGGAAGAAATAGTATGTGTCTGTGTTTGTATACTGTAATGTTTGTATCTTTATATTGTACGTAACTCAGCTGGTACGTATAAATATATACTTACCTTGCTAATTATATATACGTAATATGAGATACATTGGAATAGTACTCAACTCTTATTACATATGTACATGCTTACCTTTATCTTATCTCCATATTTAATATATATGCATGTTTGTGTGTTCTCATCAAAATTATTAAATATATCTTTCTCAATATATATAAATAAGTAGATTTTCCCTAATCAAATTAACACGTATTTATTCTTTATAAAATTCATAGAAAATAATAACTATATGTAAAATGACAATGTCACATGAAAGATAAACGTTGTTCCTTCTTGTCTCAACCATTTTTTTTTTGTGCTAGATCAGTGATAGTTTTTTCAATCTTGAGAATTTCTTACTAGAATGCATATCCAATATGCAAAGTGAATCAATCTTTTCTTGTAAAATTATCAAAGCAAAAAATAAATTATTTGTATATAAGTTCTTAGAAATAATATAGTGGAGAAGAAGAAAATATATATATTAATATATTTAATTGAAGACTGAAAATACAAAAAGCACAGTACAAAGAATAAATCAATGCTGAGGCACGCAAAACACGCTTTTCTTAAAGCAGATTTACCCCCTCTACTTGAACGGTGCTAGAGGATTCATGAGCAACCACTTCCCAGGATATAACAGTTATCAAGCAGGATGGAAACATCACCGCGTCTGCTTAGGCGAACTCGAAACAAACCTTCCCTCTATCACCAAAAAATACTACAGAGACTGAAGAGAGAAAAAAACTAAGTGTGTGATACTCTGTATCTGTGTGTCCTAGAATTAGAGGATGTTGAGAAGTGATCTAAATCATGCCACATCACATGTACTGTTAATTGATAGTTATTTCAGTTAGAAGTTTATTTTTACTGTTATTAGTCCGAAGTGTATATATAGGCTATTCATTCATTCTGTTTTGGTTGCCTTGTTCAGTTCATTTTTCTCTAAGCCTTGTATATACTCTCTTGTACTTGAAAGTCAGAATATTATCAATAAAGTTCTATCATTCATATTCATCTCAGTGTGTCCATAGTTTCATGTTGTTACTGTGATTGAACATAGCTCATTGAGTTGAAGTATCTTGATTGTTATTGTTGATCCGATCACAACAACTGGTACCAGAAGCCAGGTTCAGCAAAATCAAGATTCAAGTTCGAAGGTTCAAGAATCACCAAGAAGATGTCCGCTGCGAAGTTTGAGATTGAGAAGTTCAATGGAACCAATGATTTCGGGTTATGGAGAATCAAGATGAAGGCTCTACTGGTACACAATGGGATTTCGGAAGCCATTGATGAAGAAGCCATGAAGGAGATTGGAGAAGACAAGAAGAAACTGAAGGAAATTGAAACCAAAGCACATAGTGCTAACCTTCTCAGTTTAGGTGATGAAGTCTTGAGATAAGTCTCAAGTGAAGACAAGGCATTGGGATTATGGAACAAACTCAGTTCCATATACATGAAGAAGTCCCTGGCTAATAAGCTATACTTGAAGAAGAAGATGTATACTCTCAAGATGGATGAGAATAAGGACCTGAGAAAACACTTAGATGATTTTAACAAAATCATACTCGATCTCTGCAATATTGGTGTGAAGATGGAAGAAGAAGATCAGGCAATCATTCTACTAAGCTCTCTGCCGAGATCTTATGAGCACTTTGTTGATACAATGCTCTATGGCAAGGAGACCCTGACCATGTCTGAAGTGAAGGCTGCATTGAACTCTAAGGAGATACAGAAGAGAACAGAAGGCAAGCAAGATGAAAATGGTGAAGGGTTATTTGTCAGAGGAAAATCACAGAACAGAGAACACAAGAATCAGAAGGGAAGTTACAAAGGGAATCAGAAGCCAAAATCCAATTCTAAAGGTGATCCTAGAGGCATTACAGACAAGAAATGCTACTACTGTAAGAAGGAGGGCCATTTCAGAGATGAATGCTTGGCTTTGAAAGCCAAACTCAAAAAAGAAAATTACAAGAACAAAGGAAGAGGAGAAGCTGACATAGTAACTGATGGCTATGAATCCGCAGAAGTATTAGTGGCCTCAAATATGGATTCTGGTCATGATTGGGTTCTTGATTTCGGATGCTCATTCCACATGTGTCCTAACAAGGATCTGTTCTGTGATCTAGAGGAAAAGAATGGTGGAACTGTACTCCTTGGGGACAACAAGGCATGTACTATTTACGGGATTGGCACTATCATTTTCAAGCTGCATGATGGTGTTAAACGAAAGGTGAAAAATGTGAGGTATGTCCCTGATCTCAAGAGAAACTTGCTGTCAATTGGAGTCTTGACTGAGAGAGGTTGTACTGTTAAAATTGATGACAAGTTCTTGAAGGTGATGAAAGGGTCAGTTGTAGTTATGAAAGGAGAATTCAGAAATGGTCTTTATTTCTTGAATGGTGAAACAGTAACTGGTTGTGTTAACACTGTTACATCAGAACAAGAACTTGACAAAACAAGATTATGGCACCTAAGACTTGGTCATGTTAGTCAAAGGGGTCTAACTGAATTGGAAAGACAAGGCATTCTCAAAGGCAAACTAAGTGGTGAACTTGAATTCTGTGAGGAATGTGTGTATGGCAAAAGTTGTAGATTGAAGTTCAAATCTGGCATACACAATACCAGGGAACCACTGGGATACATTCACGCAGATCTCTGGGGTCCTTCCAAGGTGTCAAGTTTAGGAGGAGCAAACTATTTTTTGAGTATATTTGATGATTACTCAAGGAAGGTTTGGATACATTTGCTGAAATAAAAAGATGAGGCCTTCAAGACATTTAAAGACTGGAAGACTTTGGTGGAAAATCAGACTGGAAAGAGAATCAAGAAATTAAGGACAGACAATGGTTTAGAATTCTGTTCAAATGAATTCTCAGATTTTTGCAGAGAGGCTGGAATTGGAAGACACAAATCAGCTCCTAGAACACCTCAGCAGAACGGATTAGCTGAGAGAATGAACAGAACTCTCATAGAGAGAGTAAGATGCATGCTGAAAGGAGCTGGTTTGGAGAGAAAGTTTTGGGGAGAAGCTGTCAAAACAGCTTGCTACTTGATTAACAGAAGTCCATCTACAGTAATCAAGTTCAAAACTCCTCAAGAGATGTGGACAGGTCAAGCACCAAATGTAGACAATTTGAGGATTTTTGGTTGCACTGCATATGCTCATGTCAGACAAGACAAGTTGCAGCCTAGAGCAATTAAATGCATGTTTATGGGGTATCCTGATGGTGTTAAAGGATACAAGCTATGGTGCTTAGAAGATGGGTTCAAGAAGTGCATAGTGAGCAGGGATGTGGTTTTTAATGAGAAGGTGATGGCTATGAAACATGGAGATAGATCTGAACCTGCTTTAGAAGCAAAATAGGTTCAAGTGGAGATGAAATCAGATGGGGAAAAACCAACTCAGGAATGCAACTTAGAACCAGTTGGTGAAGATGATCAGACACAAGAAGGCTCTCTCGACAACTACCAACTGGCCAGAGACAGACATAGAAGAGAAACAAGGGCACCAGCCAGGTATGGTTTTGCTGACTACATTGCCTATGCTCTAACCATTGCTAGTGATGTTGAAAACTCAGAACCAGCTACTTATGAGGAAGCCATAAACAGCAAGGATAGAGCAAAGTGGCTACAGGCCATTGATGAAGAGAAACAGTCACTTTTAAAAAACAATACCTGGACTGTTGTGAGAAAACCAGAAGGGTGCAAACTTGTAAGCTGTAAATGGATATTCAGAGTAAAGGAAGGGCTACCAGGTGATGAGTACAGAAGATTCAAGGCCAGACTTGTGGCCAGAGGATTCACCCAAAGAGAAGGAGTAGATTTCAATGAAATCTTCTCACCAGTTGTGAAACAAGCCTCAATTAGAGCCATTATGTCCAAAGCAGCTACTGAAGACCTAGAGATTGAGCAAATGGATGTCAAGACTGCATTTCTCCATGGAAAGTTAGATGAGAAAATTTATATGAGAATGCCTGAAGGTTTTGAAGATGACAAGAACAAGGTATGCCTTTTACAGAAATCCCTCTATGGCTTGAAGCAGGCTCCTAGACAGTGGAACCTGAGATTTGATGAGTTTATGATGAGAAGTGGCTTCACCAAAAGTGCCTATGATCCCTGTGTTTACTTCAACAGTACACTCTATTTACTTCTCTATGTAGATGACATACTAATAATAGGGAAAAGCAAGAGTGAAATTGGTGATATGAAGCTGTTATTGAAGTCTGAATTCGAGATGAAAGATCTGGGCAAGGCTCAGAAAATACTAGGCATTGAGATCAAAAGAAGCAGACCAGAAACATTGATGCTAACCCAAGAAAGCTATCTGAGAAAGGTACTCCAGAAGTTTAATATGGACAAATCCAAACCAGTATTAACTCCCTTAGCTGCTCATTTCAAGCTGTCCAAAGACCAGTCTCCAAAGACAGAACAAGAAAGAGCCATAATGGATTCAATACCCTATGCCAGTGGGGTTGGGAGCTTAATGTATGCTATGGTCTGCACAAGGCCAGAAATAGCATACGCAATGAGCATTGTGAGCCGGTTCATTGCAGACCCTGAAGAAGAGCACTGGTGCGCTCTTAAGTGGATAATGAGATACATTGCAGGGACACTTGATCTAGGCCTAACTTACAGCTCCAAGTACAGGACACAAACAGAGGTAGCTGGCTATGTGCACTCAGACTATGCAGGCTGTATAGACACTAGAAGATCCTTAACAGGGTATGTGTTTACAATGAAAGGAGGATGTGTAAGCTGGAAGTCAAATCTACAAAAGGTAGTGGCACTATCATCAACAGAAGCTGAGTACATGGCAACTACTGAGGCAATCAAGGAAGCTGTTTGGCTGAAAGGTTTGGCAACAGAGATGGGGTTCAAGTCAGAGGATATCACTGTTTTTTGTGACAATCAAAGTGCCCTACACCTAATGAAAAATCCCATGTTTCATGAAAGGTCAAAACATATTGACATCAAGATGCATTTCATTAGGGATGTGATCTCAAGACAAGAGGTTCAAGTCAAGAAAATTCACACAAACCACAACCCTGCAGACATGTTTACCAAGACAGTGACTCAAGTAAAATTTAAGCACTGTCTAGAACTCATGCTCCTAAAGGGTTGTGGTTAAAACTCCTCCAAATCTAATTTTGCAAATCAACTTCTGTGTTGATTCCATCAGTGGCATAATCAAGATCAAGGAGGATTTTGTTGAGAAGTGATCTAAATCATGCCACATCACATGTACTGTTAATTGATAGTTATTTTAGTTAGAAGTTTATTTTTACTGTTATTAGTCCGAAGTGTATATATAGGCTATTCATTCATTCTGTTTTGGTTGCCTTGTTCAGTTCATTTTTCTCTAAGCCTTGTATATACTCTCTTGTACTTGAAAGTCATAATATTATCAATAAAGTTCTATCATTCATATTCATCTCAGTGTGTCCATAGTTTCATGTTGTTACTGTTATTGAACATAGCTCATTGAGTTGAAGTATCTTGATTGTTATTGTTGATCCGATCACAACAGAGGAGAAGCCTCCTTTTATAGGTTTCATGGAGAGTTGAAAATGTGTGTGAATCAAGTACATTAATGTCCAAATATCCAACAAATCTGGAATCTTAATTCCTGAAAATCAATAAGAATTAATCACACTTATTTTGGTAATATCAGTAATTACCCAAAGTGATTTTCTAATAATCAACTAGAATTAATCACACTTATTATGGTAATATCAGTTGTTACCTAAAGTGATTTTATGACAGTCAATCAGAATTAATCACACAATATTCTGATATCTCAATTTTGACCAAAGTGATTTGCCAAAATCAATCTGAATAAATCACACAATATTGAGATAATATCATCTTCAATCAAAGTGATTCGCTGAATCATTATCATTTTAGACATCAATTTCTTATTCACTCAATTTTTCCAACAATCCCCTACATGAATGAAATTGATCAAGGTGATAGAGCTCTTTGATTGATACCTACTTAGGATAGGCGGGTCACTACAATAAAATAGGACTACCACACCATTAAATTCTAACAGTAATGAAAAAGTATTATGCTACATGTCTTAAAATTATAAGCGGGTTGACTCAATTTTGGGCGCCATATGTTTACTTTTTTACTTCTTTTTCCGCCAAGTATAAAAGATTTATTTATCATTTTATTTAACTTTCGCTACATACTTCATCTTTCTCTGAGACCCATCTCTCTCGGTCTCTCACTCCCCTTCACGAAAGATAAATCCCATTTCAAATACTTGTAAACAATGATTCAAAGAAAAATGAGAAGGCTACACCACATTCGAAGGCGATATAGGAGTTCTGCTTCGTCGACGGCAGCAGAGACGCGACTTCTCTTCGGCTCAATCTCTGCGGCTCCGCCTCATCGGCTTCTTTGACTCTCATTTTCACTCTGAACTCGATGACGCCTTCGTTTGTCCCATATTTTACGCATCAACCTCTTTCATTGTAAAAGCTCATAAATCATCAACCCGAATTCTTAGCTACCTTCGAGCTCGATACTTTTTTGCGAAGAGAAACCATGGCTACTGCATCTGGTTCGTTTCAATTCCCTTTCTCGTCTTAATTTAAAATTTCTATTCTCACAGTTGTTCAATTTTTCATACTCAGAAATTGATTTGGGAATCGATGCAATGTTTAGGGTTTTCTTTAGGCTTAGATTTGTGCATTGTGAATTTGACTAGACCGATTGTATTTCTATGTTTAGGCTATTAGTTTTGGGGTTAGAAGTCTGGAATCTGAATTTAACTAGATGGAGCTTTCAATTATCTCTCTATGTTTAGGCTAACAATTTTAGTTTATTTTTTAATTGGGACTAAAAATCTTGAGAACTGATTCTCAATAATTTTCTATTCTCACAGTTGTTCAATTTTTCATACTCAGAAATTGATTTGGGAATTGATGCAATGTTTAGGGTTTTCTTTAGGCTTAGATTTGTGCATTGTGAATTTGACTGGACCGATTGTATTTCTATGTTTAGGCTATTAGTTTTGGGGTTAGAAGTTTGGAATCTGAATTTAACTAGATGGAGCTTTCGATTATCTCTCTATGTTTAGGCTAACAATTTTAGTTTTTTTTTTAATTGGGACTAAAAATCTTGAGAACTGATTCTCAATAATTTTGCTTTTCTTAGTATCTAATGCTGATGTATAGTAATATTACTGATTAAAGACGAAATCATTTACTAATGTGAGTAACATGATTAGTATTAAGTTGCAGTTAATAATTAAATACAGATTGATTCGATCCTTGTAATATAACGTTTCTTATGATTTTACTAGGTCTTTCTATTTTTCCTTTTATATTCAATCCTTCTAGTTTTAGAGGCAAAATACTATAAATGATATGCTTGACTGGAATGATTAAGTGGATAAGCAATTGAAGGGTATCTGTGTTCCACCTGAGAGCAATTGAAGTGAATAAGCTCTGATCATTTTTTTGGAGCTCATACACATGGTACTAAGATCAACATTACATATATATTTGATATTAGAAAGGCAAAAATATTATTTATCTTTCATTAATTAGTTAGTTTCTGTTTTTTAATTGCAGCATTTCTTTATTATATAATTCTTTCTTTTTGTCCATTTTTCTTTTACTTGAATGGGTATGTTCATTATTGTTTTGTCCTCTCTTTTTTAGTATTTATTTTATAAATTGCTAGAGCTTTCCATGGCCAATTTGATATATAAATTGTAGGAATTAGTGTTTTTAGGGGAATAAATGATGTGTTTAAGACTTATATATTTTTAATAATGTACAATATTGAACAATATTTGATTTTGGTGGGTATATGTTTTATTTTATTTGTGTATTGATTGATTTGTGAATTAAATCTAATGAAAGAGGAGGCTAGATGAGACAGAGGCTCGTTGATGGTCAATTATGATATTATGTTATCAAACATGGTATTTTCTCTATAAATTTCTCTCTAAAAGTTTTTCTGCTATACTCGTATCTTATAAATCTTTGAGTGGCATGTAACTTTATTGCTAGTGATTGATTATAGGGTGCTCCTAGATTTGTGTAGTGAGGTGTAATTTCTACATGCAGATGCTTGCCACACAAAGTTTTGTGCTCTTGGGTATCTTTCTTTTCTCATTATAGCTGAGAAATTAACTTCAGCTCATTTTTATTTTTGAGGAAAATCTTGTCAACGCTATATAAATGCATATCTAATTTATATGGTTCAGTAAAATTTGTTACTCTGTTGTATTACATATTTGTGAAACTGAAACTATTCAATTTGATGATTTACTTTAGTTGTATATTTATTACGAAGCACAATTATTATGCATGCTTTTTTTTATTGGTGGAGTCCATGGGAAGCTTTGATTTTGATGATAATTGGTTGCCCAATGCTGGTTTAATTTGTTAAATAGGTTGATTCTACTCATATGCTCTTTAGTTATTAGATGAGTGAGAAACTCTCTTTTCCTTTAAGTCTCTAGCATCTTTATCCCTTTATATGTGGCCTTAAGCTTTAATGTACATCTTACTCAAAATTTTATGTTCTAAATAAAAATTAGAATAGATGTTTATCTTGAATTTCTTTCTCTCGTCATTTTTGTTAGACTTAGTTTGGATTATCTTGATAGTATAAATTTATTGTATGTCATTAATTTCCTTTCGAAATAATATTCTATGTATTAATAATTGGTAAGTGCATAAATTGAAATACATTTTCATTGGTGGGCATTGGTGGACAAGTATCAAATAACTACATATATATTCTTTAATGTTGCATTATATATCTATATTCTTTTGATGTGGACACATATCAAATAACCTTGCATGATCTCTTTTTCTTATTTTATTTTTTTCAATAATCATTCTTTGATTTAAAGGAACTTTGTTATTGTCACATTCTTTATATTATGTTTTTTCAATTGAATTCCAGAGTTGCGTGCCTTGAGTTTATTTATATCAATTTGAATAAATTTTGTGTATTTTTTTGTTTTGTTTATTTTAAAACTTTAGATTTAGATTCAACTAGGAGGAATCATTGATTAAGAAACTTACTTTTAGTGAACCAACCCATTAATTATCCCTATGTTATCATTCTTACATGTTTATTTTTGTTTTAATGTCATAAAGAAAAGTTGTGCTCTGTTTTAATGGAGGAAGACAAGAGGTTGAACCTCCTACCAATGATAAGCTTCATGAGGAAGTTGTTAGTGTTTCTTCAAGAATGGACTTGCTGCATCCCAAGGTAAATACTCATCCATGTTTTTACGATATTGTGGTCTTAGAACTAAATATTAGAAATACAATGTTATTCATATAGTATACATTGAGAAGTCACATATTTAAACTCCTATAGCTGCTGCTTCTTAAGCTTTCTCCCTTTGTTCATGATCAGTTGTATAATAGTTTAGCTATGGTTTCATCTTGTAAAATAATGTAAGGATGAATAAAAGAGGTAGAACCAATTTGTTACTCTCTTTCTCACAGTTTTGTTTTAAGATTTATTTTTGTTGGCCAAATGAATTGCAATCTCGGTTTTAACAACATATGGTTGAACATCTTAACTCAAATTGAATTGTTATGCAGTTGGTTATGGCCAATAATTTTTGCTCCTTTTGTTTATTTGGTGGGTGAGAAAAGTTTTCCAGATTTGGACTATTTTTCCATGACCTCTTTCCTATGTGTTGATTAGTATTTTTGGAAATATTTTTAAGAGAGCCATAGATGAGTGGTGCCAAAGAACTTGTAAAAGAGGTTTGCCTCAGTTAAAAGTTGTCTTACTGGATTTTACATTGTTAACTATATGTGTAATCTTTGCTAGAATGTTATGATATCATTTGACACAAGTGAATCCAAGTCTAAAAATGGCTGCTGCATAATATTAGACTACTCTGTTCTCATCAGAGAAAACTTTGTCTAGCTATTATCTATTTCAACTAAAATCATTGATTTCATAAGTTTACATAACAACAAAGTATAATCCAGAACCAGCCAAGAGCTGAACCACCAACCCACCCAAGTCCTAGGAATACAACCATAACAATTACAAATAGTTCTGCATCTGTAACTGGAACAGACTTAGGGACCAATATCATCATGACACTTGTTAAGTAACCATTGGTAAGACTGGGCATGAAGGTCAGAACCACCATTGGGACTTCAGTTTCCTTCAATAAAAAAATTCACACCACCTTTTTTCATTTGTTTGCTAAATCAATTTTAGTATTTGAATGAAAAGATGCCAGTACCATAAGCTTAAATTGCAGAATAATCCACAGTGCCATAAGAATCTATTAATTCTCATTTTTTATATTATAGGGTCAATGTCTTCCATAACTTAACAAAGACAGTTGTGTACATACTTGGTCAACTTTTAAGATCACCTAGCATATATAGCATGCTTAATCATATATTTTAAGTTTTCATCTGCTGATATAACAATTTAAAACATTATCTGTGTTGAATAAGAAGGGCAAAACAAGTAACAAGTATAAAAAAGTATGAATGCAGGCACTACCTGAAGAAGCAGTTCCAGCAAAAACAGCTTGCATGTACTATTTTGGAAGCCTTCCAGCTGATCCCATCAAGCTTCCACCAACTAAACGATCGGCTATACTGCAAATTGCGACTGAAGCAACTGTTACACCATAGGTTTTCTCACTTGATTCTATGCACCACACCTAGTCTATCAGCGGAGCCACCATTAAAGAGAGAACAAACATAGAAAATCCCAAGTTGAGTGTTAGCCTTGAACTCAATTTCCCATAACAGCTACCCCAAATTAGCATCAGAACCAGAACTAATATTGAACAACTCATGTAAGCCACAGAGAAAACCTTCACAACATGTCTGTTTGGATAGAGAAAGCCAAAGTAGTCAACACCTGTGATAAAAGCATTCCAAGGAAGTAAATTTCCAGCACCAAGCAAGAAGTGAATAATGTAAGCAATCTTGTAAGTGTCTCTTGGCTCAGGTTGGTCTGTAGGAGTCTTAACATTAATCATTCTTACTCTACTTTTTCCTTTCTTTTTTCAATTTAGGATGTTTTAGCAGTCTTGGTTGGACCTTAAAACGTCATTTATGGAAGGGGGGAACTCAAGAATTGGGAAATGATATATATAGTTGACAAGAGAAGTATATTCAAGCTTCATTCTAGAAGACTTTGGCTAGTTGGAGTGGCGAGGCTAATTAGTAGGCTAGCCAAAATCTATGGCTTACAATTTTTATGCACATTCTTGCACTTTAAAGGCAGATAAGTCACTATAAGACCAACCATGACTGAAGCAAACTAGAGCCAACATATGGGCAGCTGGATGGCTCTAATTTCTTGGTTCATCAATTTGATTGATGGGCTGAGTTCAGAATCAAATGTGATTTATGAATATGGAAGATTTATGCCAAGTGGGAACAAAAATGGATGGGCCTTATTAACAGAGAGGTACCCTTTAATGTTATGCTGCTACACATGGGGTAAGCTATAAGCTATAAGCTAAGCTGGGTGGCATACGTTTTCCTTAATCTTCAAAAAACTTTACCACTTCACAAAAAGAAATGTGATTTAAAATGGCAAATATATATATATATATATAAATACTGTTATGCCATAAAGTTTACACGTGATTTTCTAAGCTCTCCCTTTTGAATGAGCTAGATGACAACTTACTTCTTGCAGCTTCATGTAAGATACTAGACTGCCGCCTAGTTTTCTCATACTTTTTGGGCACGTAGCTGTTATCAGTTCAGCTCCCTGGAGTTTAACTTTCTGTCCATGCATGATCCAGGTGATGGAAATATTCGGATTTGGAAAGATTATGCATCGAAGGATGAGCAGAAACTTGTTACTAATTTCTCTTCAATTCAGGGTTATAAACCGGGCATTTGAAGCTTGAATGCTGTTGTAGATTGGCAACAACAATCTGGATATCTGGTAATTTGATTCTTAATGAAATATAATATTAGGGCTGACACTCATAATGTTTATAGTCAGTAATGGGCATTTAACTAATTTATTTGATGTCTTGTTGCTAGTATGCTTCTGGTGAGGTTCCTCGCATCATGATTTGGGATCTGGATAAGGAGCAACTTTTTAATTCTGTTCTTTCATCACCAGATTGCAACATATCAGCATTGCTCAGTTATACTTTTGTTGTGTTCTTGTGTGCAGCTATAATGATTGCATTAATTTTGTTACTTGCTTATTATTTTAAACTTAAAATCTGTAGAAAAGGTAGTGAGTTGATAGTTTATGAAGGACATTCCCTTGTGTTATTTTTTTTTTTTTGCAGTTCATCTAATTTTGTAAATATATCTAAATATAAATATTACTTCCTTTAGCTGAGTTATGGGTTTTGAATATAAGTACCACATAAATTTTTATTTGTTGGCAGCTGATCCTTGAGATTTTTCTTTTGCAATAAAATCTTTTCAGTTTTAAAAACAGTATCAATCAAGTCCTTACTATTAATTTTTTAAACAAAAATCGTAGTTTATAAGGACAAAATTGGTATTTCCTTGTATTAATTACACCCTCAAAAAATTTCTAGCTATTAGTGTATAGGAAAATAAAAAGAAAATTCATTTAAAAACTATGATTTTTTAAAAAAAAATCACAATAAGGTCTTAAATTGCTACACTTTATTAAACTCAAGAATTTTTTTGCAATTTTCTTTTTTAGGTATTAGATTGTCAAACAACAAAACCTTGGTGTGTATTTATGCTAATAACTTCTTTTTTTAAAAAAAAACAAATTTAAGAGAATTTTTTATGCACAATTTATTTAGATGAAGGTTAACTATTGCAATAGCATTTTGTGTTGGGTGGATTTGGTATCAAGCCTATTCTTATAATTTATTCGTAAGTACATCGAGTCAATGGGTTGCTTGATACATATTTTCTAGACATTACCTCTAAGAAAAGTTGGAGCTGCTTCTTATTTCAATCAATATTACACCGAACCTGAACTCTTATTTTTTATTATATATATGAGCTATTTTTGCAGCTCCTGGAACTGTGCTAGTTGGGATGAGGTTTGCCAAGTTTTTTGTTGTTGATATTGATCTTTTATTGGTATTCACTTAGCTTTGGGTGGGAGTGGTTTTTTGTTTCTTTATTCAAGAGTAATTTGATAGATTTCCAATTGTCCAAATTAGCTCTAAAATTTATAATAGGTTGCTTTCTGTTTTTAATGTGCTGCTCTTTATATTTTGAGTTACATTTGTTGTAATGCCTCGGAATCCCTAGTGCGGTTTAACGGCGGGATTAGTAGGCCGGGAGGGCCATACTTGTTTAAATAAGCCATTAATTGGTAATATGCATGTTTATGAGAATTATATTATAATATGATGTTAAATGCATGCATGTGGGTCCACATTTGTTTATTATGATGTTTTGGTAATTTGGCCCGTTGATGGCATAATTGTATATTTGTATGCATGTCGGTGATATATTGTTGAGACCACATTATAATGTGGGTCCGTTCAAGCTATTCGGCATGAGATGACCATGGAATATTAATTAGCGGTCTAGTCATAGCAGGTTTAAGTTCGGGGCTCGGGATAAGTCTCGGGGTGATTTTAATGATTAGTACGTTGCCGGGAATTAAATGGTAACAGGATATAAATTATTGGTGTTTGAGATTATCGAGAATAGCAGGAATTGGAGAGTGTTAATTATGATTAACGAGATAAGTGGGAAATACCAATTTTGCCCTTGGGAGCCTTTAGAAACCTTTAATTGACCTAGGGGTATTTTGGTCTTTTCACCCCTAGGATTGATATAAACCATTTTAGGCTGTAAAAGAAGTAGAAAAATAAAGCATCTTCAAGAGCCTTCCCGTACCTTTTCTCCTTCAGTGTTCTTTGTGATTTTTGAACCATTCTTGAGGATTCAAGCTTGGGAAGTAAGCCTTGGGAGTTTGGGAGAGTGTTCCTCCATTGAAGAGCATCATAAGCTGAGCATGGGGTAAGTTTCTAGCCATTGAATTTTCTGGTTTGCCCTGTTTTGGTTCTAGTTTTCTGTTGTGATTTCTAGGTTGAATACTTGGTTTTGTTGGGAGATTTGGCTAGGGTACTTATGGTTGTGATGTTTGGGGTATGTTAGGATGGTTTTTGGGTTCATTTGGCACCAAAAATGGGATTTGGAAGCATTGGAAACAGGTTGGAATCGAAGGAGTCGAAGAAGAAAATTTCAGGGGAGTTTCAGTCTGGGGGTAGCGCTACAGCGCCCACCCTAGGGCGCTGTAGCGCTACACAGGATTCATTTGGGCTTTTTGGGGGTTCTGAGAATAGCGCTGGGGTGCTAGGGAGCAGCGCTGTAGCGCTGCTCTGTTCCTTCAGAATCCCGTTTTGAGTGTTTTTAAGGGTTTTTGGCTTGGGGTTTTAATTCTTAAGGCTCGGGATCGAATCTACTCACCGTGTGGGCATGTTTCGAGGTCCCGAGAGTGGTGTTTAGGTTAAGAACCTTTCAATGTTGATTTTCATTAATGGAGGTTATAATTGGTTGTGATTAGGTAACCGCTAAGGAACCAAAAGGTTGATCGTTCTCAGGAGTCATTCTTATTATATTTCTCGCTCGAACCTGAGGTAAGAAAACTGTACCTTGTGTATATGACATGCATGAGTGTTGTTGAGGCATGTTGGTTGATAAATGTGGACATGGATTGCATATTAAATGCTAGTGGACGTTGTTTATTGTGTATGGCACTAATTAGTCAGGGACGGCATTGGTCGTGTATCACTGACCTAGGAGTCAGAAATGGCATAAGCGTCCTGAACGCAGGGCTGAATGAAGATTAGATCTAATCGATATCAGCATTGAATGACTCTAAGGAATTAATGTTGGACTGACCCTAAGGTCGATGAAACTTATAAGCGCTTGGCTAGTCTAAGACTATTTACTCAGAGCCAGGGCCTAAGGCCTAGGTGACTGCTTGTCCTAGGGAATAGTGTTCCATAGTTATGACTCTAGACTAGTCATGAGGAAGGTTATGTTGGTGACTAGTCATCATGCACCTATCCTGTTTAAGCTAGTGAAAGGTTCACTTATTTGTTAAGCCTCGGTGACTCTATCGTCACATGGCTAAAGGGAGCTGTTCCCATCTTGGTGACTTTTGTGACTGTCACTTACTTGTTTTGGACTGAAAGTCCTGAATGGTTATTATGATCATTGTTGATATTATATCATGCTATATTGTGTTTTCTTGCCGGGCCTTGGCTCATGGGTGCTGTGTGGTGCAGGTAAAGGGAAAGAAAAGCTCACCCAGCCTTGAGTGGAGAGCTTAGGTGGCGATGTGTACATATGCGGCCGCTTGACCACCATGGCCAAGGCGTTCTCAGAGGAACTAGGGGGTTTACCCTATTTTTTCCGCTTAGGTCGGCGGGTTTGCAAATTTGAAACTGTAATGACCATTTTGGGTTATAAATAACTTGTAAACATTTTTATGGGCCCATGAATAATTTTATGTATTAAATAAAATATATCTTTTCCTTTTTATTGGTTTTCCACCTTAGCCTATTAATAACACTTAGAAGCATGTTTTTTTTAACCAAAGGACTCGGGTAGCGAGTCAAATTTCCGGTTCACCATTTACTGTTCACCATAACTGTTCTAGGGTAACCAGGGTGTTACAACTTGGTATCAGAGCGTGCCAAGGTTAGGGTTTCTGTAGACTGGCTGAGCATGTACACACATCATTGAAGTCAAGCTCGACTCATGGTTTGGTAACTATTTATTTAGTTATATGTATAACTGCTTAAATATAGTATATAAGCTTTACTTGTATGCATGAGACACCATGTTAAAACTGTGCCCTGAAATATTATATCTTTAGCAAATGTGTGCTAATTAGTACTGAGATTGCTGGAACATACTTATCAGTATTGTTGATTGTGAATTATTATGTGATGCATGCTGAGTGGTAAATGTTATAAACATGTATCTGCTTGTATAATTGTATGAATGTGGAATATGATAATTGTCTACTTGTTCTTGGACCGTAAGGCGGCAAGAGGTTTAGTTATTACTACGTGACTTGCCGTATTGATCATTGTTTCAGGAAGGTATAACAGATAAGAATGAATCCAAAGCAGACAGATACTTCAGTTGGCCAGAGTGATCAGGGCTAGAATAATAATAATAGTCAAGGTCAGGAGAATGACCAGTCATAGATTCCACAGCTAGCTCCTATAAACTGGCAACAGATAATTAGTGATCTGCAGGCGACAGTGTTGAGACAGGGAGAGGAGCTTCATCTCCTGAAAAAGTAGCAAGCGCCTGCAGTGGCTAGTGTATCAGAGGCACCTCCTGTGTCGATGCCAGCAGCAGAGCATTTGCCTGAGGTTGGAAATAAATGGGAGCCTCTTTATGAAAGGTTCAAGAAGTAGCAACCTCCAGTATTCGAGGGCAGTGCAGATCCTGCCAAGGCAGAGCAATGGATGAGTATGATTACCACTATCCTTGATTTCATGAGGGTATCTGGTAATGAGAGGGTGGCCTGTGCCACTTATATGTTTCGGGAGGATTCCCGGATTTGGTGGGAGGTGATTACCTAGACTAAGAATGTTAATGCCCTGAGTTGGGAAGAGTTTCAGACTCTGTTCAACGAGAAATATTACAATGATGCCATCAGGGCAGCTAAAGCTGAGGAGTTTATTAGGCTACTTCAGGGAAGTTTGTCAGTCACTGAGTATGCCTTGAAATTTGATCGTTTGGTGAAGTTCGCCATGGAATTGGTGCCCACTGATGGGACCAGAAGAGAAAGATTTCTTCAGGGGCTACAGCTCAGATTAGCCCGTGATGTACGTATCACCACTGTGGCTGGGGTTACTACCTATGCACATGTGGTTGAGAAGGCACTCACAGTTGAGAGTGCAGAAAATAGGATTTGGCAGGATAGTGCAGCCAGAAAGGATTTCAGGAGGATAGGTCCTCCATTTGTGGGTTCTGGTAGGGGTATAGGCCCCATTGAGCAGAAGAGGAAGGTTCCTGACACCTTCCCAGTTCCAGGTCCTGACAGGCGGCCCCGTGATATATCAATGTGTCGTCCAGGTGGTAATGAAGCCTGGAAGTCTTTTCCTGAATTCCCTAGATGCAAGAGGCGTCATTTGGGAGAGTGTAGGGCAAGGGCCTGCTTCTCTTGTGGAGCAATAGGTCATCTTAAAAAGGATTGCCCTAAGGCAAGAAAAGAAGAACCTAGAAAAGTGGACAACTCAGCCCCAGCTCGAGTGTTCACATTGACACAAGCAGAAGCTAAGGCTTCTCCCTCAGTTGTTAGAGGTCAGCTTCTTAGTGCTGGAACCCCTTATAATGTATTGATTCATTCTGGTGCTGCACACTCTTTTGTTGCTAGTAGTATTATTGATAGATTGTGTAGACCCTATGATTTTTATGCTGTGGGATTTGGAACTTTGTAACCACTGGAGAGTTAGTGGTATCCAGGAGATGGGTCAGATCTTTGCCAGTGGCAGTGGAGGGCAGAGAGTTGTCAGTGGATTTGATAGAGTTGGTTATGACTGACTTCGATATGATATTGGGTATGGACTGGTTGGCAAAGTATGGGACAACCATTGATTGCAGAAGGAAGATGGTCACCTTTGAGCCTGAAGGTGAGGATCCTTTTATGTTTGTTGGTACTGTGCATGGACCTCGCATACCTATGAAATCTGTATTGAGGGCTAGGGATTTATTGCAAGGAGTTTGCATTGGACTCTTAGCCAGTGTGGTTGATACCACTCAGGTCATGCCAGTGAGACCAGAAGAGACCAGACTTGTTTGTGAATTTCTGGATGTGTTTCCAGAAGATTTGCCAGGGTTGCCATTGCACAGAGAAATTGAGTTTGTTATAGAACTGGCACCAGGAATGGAGCCAGTGTCTAGAGTGCCTTACAGAATGGCCCCAACTGAGTTGAAAGAATTAAAGGTACAGTTGCAAGAACTGTTAGATTTGGGTTTTATCAGACCTAGTTTCTCACCTTGGGGTGCGCCAGTTCTGTTTGTAAAGAAGAAGAATGGTTCTCTGAGAATGTGTATTGATTACAGAGAACTGAATAAGCTGAAAATTAAGAATAAGTATCCTTTGCCAAGGATAGATGATCTGTTTGATCAGTTGCAAGGTAAGAATGTATTCTCAAAGATCGACCTTCGTTCTGGTTATCATCAGTTGAGGGTCAAGGAGGGAGACATACCGAAGACTTCTTTTCATACCAGGTATGGGCATTATGAGTTCTTAGTCATGTCTTTTGGATTGACTAATGCCCCTACTGCTTTTATGGATCTGATGAACCGAGTGTTCAAGGATTATCTGGACCAGTTTGTGATCGTCTTCATCGACGATATTCTGGTATATTCTCAGTCTGAGTCAGAGCATGAGCAGCATTTGAGGTTGGTTCTATAGAGACCGAGGGAACACATATTGTTTGCAAAGTTCAAGAAGTGTGAGTTCTAGTTATCTCAAGTATCGTTTCTTGGGCACATTGTTAGTAAGGAGGGGATTAAGGTAGATCCAGCGAAGGTTGAAGCGGTCAAAGATTGGCCAAGGCCAAAGAATGCTTCTGAGGTTAGAAGTTTCCTTGGATTGGCAGGTTACTATAGGCGTTTCGTGGAAGGGTTCTCAAAGATTGCTAGTGCATTGATTGAGCTGACACGCAAGAGTCAGAAATTTGTGTGGTCAGATAAATGTGAGAACAACTTCCAGGAACTGAAGCAGAGATTGATTATAACTCCGATTCTGAGTCTTTCGACAGATCAGGAGAAGTTTGTGATTTATTGTGATACTTCTCATCAGGGTTTGGGCTGTGTTCTGATGCAGTCAGAGAAAGTAATTGCTTATGCTTCTCGTCAGTTGAAGGAGTATGAAAAGAGATATCCCACTCATGATTTAGAGTTGGCAGCGGTGGTCTTTTCTTTAAAGATATGGAGGCATTATCTTTATGGAGAGAAATGTGAGATCTATATAGACCACAAGAGCCTGAAATACTTCTTCACCCAGAAAGATTTGAATATGAGGCAAAGACGTTGGCTGGAGCTAGTAAAAGATTATGACTGTGAACTTTTGTATCATCCAGGAAA
This sequence comes from Humulus lupulus, assembly GCF_963169125.1. NCBI lineage: Eukaryota > Viridiplantae > Streptophyta > Magnoliopsida > Rosales > Cannabaceae > Humulus > Humulus lupulus. Next base: position 14,778,756 of record NC_084801.1, on the reverse strand, counting down.
GGCCAACGTGGTAGCTGATGCTTTAAGCCAGAATGGTCCAGGACAGATTCATGGTATGAGGCTGATAGCCAGGGAGTTAGCAGATGATATGACCAGAGCTGGTATAGAGTTGCTGGTGGGACAGTTGGCTAATATTACGCTACAGTCTACGCTATTGGAGAGAATCAAGGAGGGTCAGCTGAGTGATCCACAGTTGATCAAGATCAGAGGGGATGTTCTGGCTAGAGCATCCATAGATTATACAGTGTCTGAGATAGGGTTGTTGAGATATAAGGGGCGAATATGCGTTCTGTTAGACACTGCTTTGAGGCGAGAGATTCTGGATAAATCTCATACTACACCTTACTATTTGCATCCAAGCACCACAAAGATGTATCAGGATGTGAGATCGTTGTATTGGTGGCCAGGGATGAAGAGGGATGTAGTAGAGTATGTGGCTAAGTGCTTGACATGTCAGCAGGTCAAGGCTGAGCATCAGAGGCCAGCAGGGTTATTGCAGCCTCTGGTTATTCCAGAGTGGAAATGGGAGGACATCACGATGGATTTTGTGGTGGGCTTACCCAGGACTACTGGTCAGCATGATTCTATTTGGGTGATTGTGGATCGCTACACCAAGTTAGCTCACTTCTTGCTAGCGAGGACTACTTATACAGTTGACCAGTATGTAGATCTCTATGTGAGAGAGATCGTGCGCCTCCATGGAGCACCTAGGTCGATCGTGTCAGATCGGGAACCTACTTTTACTTCCAAGTTCTGGGGAAGTTTGTAAAAGGCCATGGGGACACAGTTAAAATTCAGTACTACTTATCATCCTCAGACAGATGGACAATCTGAGAGGACGATCCAAATTTTGGAAGACATGCTGCGGGCATGTGTGCTGGACTTTGGTGGATCTTGGAGTAAGTACCTTTGATAGAGTTCTCCTACAACAACAGTTATCAGTCTACCATTGGAGTTGAACCTTATGAGATGTTGTATGGTAGGAAATGGAGATCTCCCATTCATTGGGATGAGACAGGTGAAAGGAGATACTTAGGTCCTGAGGCAGTTCAGAGGACCAGTGAAGCCATTGAGAAGATTAGAGCTCGTATGCTTACTTCTTAGAGTAGACAGAAGAGCTATGCAGATCCCAAGCGCGGGAACGTGGAGTTCCAAGTGGGAGACTATGTCTTCCTTAGAGTCTCGCCATGGAAAGGGGTGAGGAGGTTTGGGAAGAAAGGCAAGCTGAGTCATAGATTTGTAGGTCCATTTGAGATCCTGGAAAGTGTTGGTCAAGTGGCTTACAGATAGGCTTTGCCTCCGGGGTTGTCAGCCGTGCATAATGTATTTCATGTTTCAGCTCTTCGGAGGTATGTGTCTGATGTGAATTATATTATAATATGATGTTAAGTGCATGCATGTGGGTCCACATTTGATTATTATGATGTTTTCACTACAACAAAATAGGGGTTTTATGACTTTAATTGGGAGACATTGGAAGTCTACAATGTCTCCCAATTGGGAAGACGTTGTTGCTAGGGTCATTGTAGGTATATATCCCACGTCTCCCATTGGGAGACGTGCCTCACTTCCCACGTCTCCCACCTCTCCCAATGGGAGACATTGAAAGTCTCCCTTATTTAAAAAAAATAAATTTATAATTAATATTATTTTAATTTGATTTAATAATTAATTAAATTGAAATAATATTAATTTAAATTGAAATAATATTAATTTAAATTGAAATTATTTTAATCTAAATTGAAATTATTTTAATAATCAATTAAATTGAAATTATTTTAATAATCAATTAAATTGAAATAATATTAATTTAAATTGAAATAATGTTAATGTTAATTTAAATTGAAATTATTTTAATAATCAATTAAATTGAAAGAAAAAAATATATTTGTTAGACATATACAAGAAATACAATATTTGTTAGAAATATTCAAAATGAACAAGTATTGCATTGTGTATGAAGAAAGAGTTAAAAAATTAAAAAAAAAACCTATCAACGAGGTCGGTAACTTTGGATTATCGGCAACATATATGTCGCCCATTCTTGTCGCAACTCATCAATTTGTGACTCTTTATATGATGTGCTTTTTAGCTGCAAGAAATATAAAGTAAAATATATTAATTAATTATTTGATTACATTTATAGTTTCAAAAATAATTTGTAAATTTTAATTAATAATACCGTTCTCAAGTAATGCCCGGGACTCGCATGTTCAATCAAATCCTTCAACATCCTCATTAAGTAGTATCCACATGCCACATTGTCCGGTTGGTATGGACACTAATTATTTAAAAATATCAGTAATTTATTATTAAATTGAAACTTTTTAAAAAATGCATACATATTATTCTACTTAATTATTATAAATGTTCAAAAATTTATGCTGAAGTTACTTACCTGAGGTTGCTTAATGCGTAGAGTATTAGGGATCTCGACATCAGGAAGATTCATAGAGAAAAAAAGATTGAAAGCGTTGACGATCACTGATACAATCTCCTCACGGTTATTTAGCTCTGAATTCACCGGATCACAACAATAAACATGATATGCATATGGTGCCAAAATAAGCAACATCCAATGTTCACTGTATAAGAAAAACAGAAAAATTATAGCTCAAATGTTAAACAAAGAAATTATTGATATGGGTCGGAAAAATGACAACTTTTTAAACTTACCCATGGTTCCAAGGGACAAGCATAACTTGTTCTTTTGATTTTACGTCATTGCCCGTTTGAACAGATTCTGAACACGATCGTCGAATGAACTCCCTTGAGTGGCGACGATATTAGGATTGAAAAATAAAAACTTATTTTGGCGACCTTGTTGTACCACATATCTGTAAATGAACTTAATACAAAAATATGAAAAATTGTTATATGAATGAATAAATCAAATTAGAAAATTAAATGAACAAACTTATTTGTGAGATATATACCTCATGTAGCTGACGACTACTGCTTGTCCAATCTTCTCCTTTCGAGCAAACTGAAGTATGTCATCCTTAAATATATAACAGTGAGACATATCCTGATCAAAAACTTCAGACTCTATGCCTAGATTGATACACTCGCCATCATCCCAATGAGATACGATATTCTGTAATCGTTCCAATGGAGTGTGGGCCAATTGTGTTGGAGGAGTTTGTTGTCGTCTTCTTTCTCGAGGTTGTTGTGTTGATGGAGCTCTTGGTCGTTGTGATTTGGTCCTACTTGTAGAGGGATTCTGTATACAATTATATCAACAATTAAAAAAATTGCAAACAAATATAGAATTGTAAAGATAATTATGTAAAAATATGGCATCACCTCATGAGTTACATCTTCAGATATAATGACAAAATCCTTAGGCCACGCTATTGGCGTCCCAATGGCCTAAGCAACTATCTACATGTCCAAATCAGGATATGCAAAAGGGAGAGGACAGGTTTGCTTAAGAACACTCGTAATCATAACTTGGAAGTTGTTGCATGCCTCTCTTTCAATGAGTGTACCTGATGCAACAATGTTTGAAACCGAACCAATTGCTAATTGGCATGCTCGGCCCTGCGTAAGAAACATATTATATACAAATAATCATGTTGAAGCAGTAAAGAAATTTATTTGGTTTCAGAATATTCAAGAAAGTTTAATTACCTCTTGCAAAAGCGGTTGTAGTGCAATAATGTGGTGTTCTGCTTGAGGCACTACTGGGTCTGGAGTATAGTAGGACGCCTGCGCTGGTGGCACTGGTGGGTCGGGCACATAGTATGATGATGGCGCTGGTGGGACTCCAACGTTAGATCCTGACCCGCTCTGTTGGGCCAATAATTTTCTCAAGAGCTCGTCTTGTTGCTGAAGGCGCTCTTCTAGGTGTTGTGCTTGTTGACGATGCTCTTCTTCTTGTTTTCGAAATCTTTCTTCAAATTCTTTTCTAATGTTGTCATTCGAAGAAGAGGCTTTTGATTTATTTTTCGTTGAGGTAGGTGTTGGAGTATTCCAGTATACTGAGCGGGACACACCGTGTCCTCCAACCCTAACACGTCCTCGAGGCTCAGGAGTGCCCAACGCCCTCGTCAGCACATCATCAGGGCCATCAGGTGCCCATTTACTCTCAGCTTGGAGTTACCGGTAATGATCCTATGAAACAATATTCACAGAAAGTTATATATATAAGCTAATAATTTGACATATCAACATTATTAAATATGAGCACTTACAATATTTTTTTGAATCTCAGAGGCCTCTCCAATAAGCTCTCCTTTTGCATTCCGACGACCCATGCTCCATAAGTCTGCCCTATCAAGTTCAGTCAGACTTTTCCCACTTTGTTCCATTAACATCTCTTCAATACGCACATAGCCTCCTCTAGAGTGGTTGTGATTGTATTTATTCAGTGCTCGATAATTTTGCATCTCCTCTCTCTTTCTTTGCCACTCGGGAGTTAATCTTGAGTTCACAAACTTTAACCATTCATCCGGAGTTATGACATTCTCAAATCCAAATGGCAAAGCTGGCGGGAACTCATTTGGGTATTTTTTCAAAGCGTCGTAAACGTGTACCCTTGTAAGATTAGTCTTCCAATTTCGAAAGTACTTTCCCGCATCCTTCAACATCTGTTGCTTTTGTTTGGGGTCCAAATCATAAGTTTTCTGCAAGTTTGAAAGTAATAAGAAGCATATTATCAAAACAATTTATATTTTAAAAACATTAAATGAAATATAATTAATAAAAATTTACCTTCATTGTGTCCCATATTTTATTTTTATCCACCACACTAACATCTTTCCAACTGTTAATGTTGATGGACACAGTTGCTCGAACAACTGATCCAAGCTGTGATGAAACATTACTTCTAGATCCACCCACTAGTTGACCATACTCATTGTATTCAACAGGAGTAAGATGTCCTTCACTCCTTTTTTTGGTGTTTCTAGACATCCATGTACGTCCTCTCACAGATTTATTTTCTTGCTCCACTGACTGAGAATGAGGGCGTTGCTCTCCCTCATCAGACTACCACCAAAAGGATCAGCCTCCATCTGTGAAACATAAATATCATTATTATAACAATTTTGGACACTCATAATCAAAAGATGAAACAAATTGTGATAACAACTAAGAATTTCACATATCATAAACATATGAAACCTATTAAATGGTACCTCAAGACCCATTATCATCAACCCACAATCCTTCACCATTTTCACGGAAACAAATACAATCATCATCAACTTCGTCATTATCTTCTATTGCGGTGAATGTGACAAGTTCTTCTTCGAGAGGTATATCATGTAAATCACCATCTTTAATGTTCTATTCTCTTGTTTGCGTTGGAAGAACAATTGACCATTGGTTGTCTGAAGGATCATTCACATAAAATACTTGTTTCGCTTGTGAAGCTAATATAAATCGATCAGATTTGTGTCCAATTCGATTTAGATTAACTAATGTGAAACCAAAATATTCATATATTATGCCGCTATCACTTTTCACCCAATCACAAAAGAAAACAGGTACTCGAGTTGTGATATAATCTAACTCCCAAATTTCATTAACTACTCCATAAAAAGTCATATCACATTCAACTGGATTTTTATCTTTTGCACTAGAGACTTGCACAGTTTTAGCAACAAGGCTAACACCACTGTTTTGTGTGTTTCTGTTGTTATCGCGCTCCCTAGTGTTAAATAGAGTACCATTAATCATGTATGATGAAAACTTGATGACATTAACCGAAGGTCCTCGAGAAATCTGCTTAACAATGTCTGAAACCTTATTTGATGTGTTTTGTAATTCTGACACAACCTATCAAATCAACATACCCAAAACAACCAAAAATGTCATCTTGTAATTAAGTACTAATTAATGACAACTTTCAATAATCAACACAATTTACCTTTTGTTCTATCCAACTACTAAAAGTTCGATAATGTTCGTCTTGTAACCATTTTGAGTTCCTTGACTTGGATGGAAATTTGGTCTTTATCCAATTAAAATGTTCCCTTCAATTATAAATATGCTGTTAAACAATTGAATATACGAAATTATACAACTTAAACTTAATTTATTATATGAATATAACTCACTCGATATAAGGTTGAATTTCATTTATATTCTGCAACACAAGACGATGCGCTTCATCTAGAAGATCTCGACTTACTGTGCATACAACGCTACCACGACGACTCTGAATCTCAACATTTTCAACATCATTTAACCCAATTTTTTGTACACCGGTCATGTATTCAGAACAAAATTCAACTGCCTCTTCTGCAATATAGCATTCGACGATGCATCCTTCCGGCCGACTTCTATTCCTAACATACCCCTTAAGAATCTTCATATATCGCTCAAATGGATACATCCATCTTAAATAAACTGGACCACAATATCTTAGTTCTCTAACCAAGTGAACTGTCAAATGGATCATTATATCAAAAAATGCCGGCGGGAAATATTTCTCTAACTCACACAATACCTCAACAATTTCATCTCTTAACTTAGGTAACTTTAGCGGATCAATCACCTTACAACACAGTGACTTGAAAAACAAGCATAACCTTGTGATTACATCTCGAACTCTCCTAGGCAACACAAATCGAATGGCCACTGGTAGCAAATGTTGCATTAGAATATGACAATCGTGAGATTTCATGCCAGTTAGAATACAACTTTTCATGTCTACCAATGACCTTATATTTGAGGAATATCCGTCTGGAACTTTTATATTAAACAAACATCTGCAAATTTCCATTCTTTCCTCTTTAGTAAGAGTGTAAGCTGCAGGAGGTAAATATGTTCGTCTCTTATCTAGTTTTGGAGTTAATTCATCTCTTATACCCATTGCAACCAAGTCTTGTCTAGCCTTAATTCCATCCTTAGTTTTCCCAGGAATATTCAAAAAAGTGCCAATCAAACTATCGCATACATTTTTCTCTATGTGCATAACATCTAAATTATGACGTATAAGTAAGAAAGGCCAATATTCAAGTTCGAAGAAAACAGATTTCTTTTTATAACACCCTTTTGGCTCCTCCACAACCTTGGCCTTGCGACTACGTTTCATCTTTGTAGGTGTACGAACTTTGGGCTTCCCTAACTTGAACACAATTTTAGACATCTTCTCAAGTACTTGGATCCCATTCAATGGCTCAGGAGCCTCTTCAAACTCTTGTTTACCATTGAATGCCTTCTTCCGAGTCCGAAGTTTATGCGTATTAGGCAAGAACTTCCTATGTCCCATATAACATATTTTCCGAGAGTGTTTCAAGTATTCAGAACATGTTTTTTCTTGACAAACGGGGCAAGCTTTATATCCTTTCACACTAAACCCAGATAAATTTCCATAAGCAGGAAAGTCATTAATTGTCCACAATAAGACCGCTCTAAGATTAAATTCTTCCTGCCTATACACATCATAAACCTTAACCCCTTCATCCCACAAAGTTTTCAAGTCATCTATAAGAGGAGCTAGATAGACGTCAATATCATTACCAAGTTGTTTAGGTCCTGATATCAACAAGGTCAAAATTGTAAACTTTCTATTCATACACAACCATGGGGGTAGATTGTAAATAACAAGCATAACAGGCCAACAACTATACTTACTGCTAAGGGATGTGTGTGGATTAAACCCGTCAGTCGAAAGACCTAGACGAATATTACGAGATTCATTTCCAAAAGAAGGCCACTTCAAATCAACTCTCTTCCAAGCAAGGGTGTCAACTGGATGTCTTAATTTACCATCCTTTATTCTTTCATTAGCATTCCACGACAAACTTTTAGCATGTTCAGCATTTCTAAACAATCGGATGAAACGAGGAATTGGCGGAAGGTACCACAAAACTTTCGCAGGTACTCCTTCCTTGACATCGTCACCATTTCTTTTCTTTTGCCATCGTGACTCACCACAAGTAGGACACGATTTTGCGTCTGCAAAACTATTTCGATATAATATGCAATCATTAGGACATGCATGAATTTTTTCGTACTGCATGCCTAATGAGCATAACGTCTTCTTTGCCTCATAAAATGAAATTGGAATTTCATTATCTTCAAGCAATAACTCCTTCAAGAAACCAAATAACTCAGTAATGCTTTTATCACTCCAGCCATGTTTAGCTTTTAGATTGTACAACCTAAGAAGCGCAGATAATTTTGTAAATCTTGTACAACCAGGGTAAATTGGTTTCTCGGCATCATTAAAGAGTGTCTCAAACTTATTTGGGTCTACTCCTGATCCAGAATGTGCGTCGTCAATCATTTCATCTAATGGATCCCAGTTCTCCTCCACTATATTCCTCCTCACTCCTTTTGGTCTACTTGGCAGAGTTGGAGCAATCAGAGCTATCTCCCCATGGTAATACCAAATTGTGTAACTTTTGTCGATCCCATTGAAATATAAGTGTTCTTTAATCTTTTTAAGATCCATCTTTTTAACATTTCCACACTTAAGACATGGACAATAAGTAAAATTTGGGTTTTTCACATTTTCCGAACAAAACCTTAAGAACAAATCGACCTCGTTCCTATATTCCGCAGATAACCTATTCGCTGACATCCACTGTTTATCCATATATTCTCCTATGTCTATGGAAAAGAAAAGAAACAACACTAAATAAGCACGTAATGATAAAGTTGTATGTCTATATAAAACTAATTTTTTATTATCCTAGATAAAATCGGGCAGCATTTCCCCTATAATAGTGACCTAACCATCTGCATGTGAATATCAAAACAAACAATTCAAACAACATACAATAAGTTTCTTCCTTATAGAATGTATATATAAAACTAATTGTTTATTATCCTAGATAAAATCGGGCAGCATTTCCCCTATAATAGTGACCTAACCATCTGCATGTGAATAGCAAAACAAACAATTCAAACAACATACAATAAGTTTCTTCCTTATAGCTCCGCAGCACACAGTCAAATTTCTCAGGACCTACTTCACTAATACACACAAGTTCTCAACCTTCCGTTATCACCGCAGCACACAATTTTAATCTCAGAACCTACTTCACTATGGATGAATATTTAAGATATTCAAACTCCTCTAACATTTGTTTAATAATATTAAAAGTAGAAGTAAGAGAATATATATGTACCTCTTGCAATCTTTAATCCAAAAGCTAGCAAAATTACTTCACTTAGTAATCAAATTCGCTATTAAATCCACAAACCAATAAAATTAAATTAATAAATAATAAATAAAACATCACTAAATATCTAGCAATATATAACATATTATTGTAATTTTAGAAACTTAATTACCTCAAATGTGTGATTAATATAGGAATTTTGATGCAAAATACTCTCTAAAATCTCACCACAAAAATCACAACCTATGAAATTAAATTAATTAATATGTTAAACATTACTAAACAAATATCACTAAATATCTAATAATAGTAAATGATATTGGTAAACAAATAAAAAAAATCTCAATGTGCCACTAATTATAACCTTAACAAAAAATCAATATAAAATTTCATAACCTAAAAACTTAATAATCAACAAAAACATAAAAAATTTCATATATTTATATTTTATAAATTATTTAATAAATTTATTTTAACATAACTATATATATAACAAAATAGTTACAATTTAAAAAAAAATATTCAAATATACAAAAATATATCTAAATTTCGAAATAAAAAATGATAAATTTTTTAAAAAATCATGAACATATATACTCTAATGAAATCTATACAATGTGATAGGTTAAATTAAAAAAAAACTAAAAAATCATAAATCCCTAAAAAACTTCCATGAAAAAACCACAAAATCCTACAATGTATATGAAAAAATGCATAAAAATGTAAAACTAACACAAAATAATGTATATTACTCATCCTAATGCAAAACCTATGATTTATTTGCAAAATAATTAACAAAAATCAAGAAAATTAAAAAAAAACTTACCTTAGAACCCTAAAAACGCAGCCCCAATTTGCCCAACTCCTCTCTGGTTTGCTCTCGGGTTTGTGTATGAGGAAGAAGAAGGCTGATATGTGGGTTTTATAAGTGGAGACATCCAACGTCTCCCACTGGGAGACGTGGGACACGTGGCACATCTCCCAGTGGGAGACGTTGGATGTACCCATAAACACTACCCCAACCTATTTCCAATGTCTTCCACCATTTTTAATGTCTTCCAATTGTAGCCATTAATATACACTTTTAATGTCTTACACCATTAGACATTTAAAACCCCTGATAAGTTTTAATGTCTTACACCAATGGTGTAAGACATTGTAGGGAGTCATTGTATATCAAATTTGTTGTAGTGTTTGGTAATTTGGCCTGTTCAGGGCATAATTGTATATTTGTATGCATGTCGGTGATATATTGTTAAGACCACATTATAATGTGGGTCCGTTCGAGCTATTTGGCATGAGACGATCATGGAATATTAATTAGCGGTCTAGTGATAGCAGGTTTAAGTTCGGGGCTCGAGATAAGTCTCGGGGTGATTTTAATGATTAGTACGTTGCCGGGAATTAAAGGGTAACAGGATATAAATTATTGGTGTTTGAGATTATCGAGAATAGCGGGAATTGGAGAGCGTTAATTATGATTAATGAGATAAGTGGGAAATACCAATTTTGCCCTTGGGAGCCTTTAGAAACCTTTAATTGACCTAGGGGTATTTTGGTCTTTTCACCCCTAGGATTGATATAAACCATTTTAGGCTGTAAAAGAAGTAGAAAAATAGAGCATCTTCAAGAGCCTTCCCGTACCTTTTCTCCTTCAGTGTTCTTTGTGATTTTTGAACCATTCTTGAGGATTCAAGCTTGGGAAGTAAGCCTTGGGAGTTTGGGAGAGTGTTCCTCCATTGAAGAGCATCATAAGCTGAGCATGGGGTAAGTTTCTAGCCATTGAATTTTCTGGTTTGCCCTGTTTTGGTTCTAGTTTTCTGTTGTGATTTCTAGGTTGAATACTTGGTTTTGTTGGGAGATTTGGCTAGGGTACTTATGGTTGTGATGTTTGGGGTATGTTAGGATGGTTTTTGGGTTCATTTGGCACCAAAAATGGGATTTGGAAGCATTGGAAACAGGTTGGAATCGAAGAAGAAAATTTCACGGGAGTTTCAGTCTGGGGGTAGCGCTACAGCGCCCACCCTAGGGCGCTGTAGCGCTACACAGGATTCATTTGGGCTTTTTGGGGGTTCTGAGAATAGCGCTGGGGTGCTAGGGAGCAGCGCTGTAGCGCTGCTCTGTTCCTTCAGAATCCCGTTTTGAGTGTTTTTAAGGGTTTTTGGCTTGGGGTTTTAATTCTTAAGGCTCGGGATCGAATCTACTCACCGTGTGGGCATGTTTCGAGGTCTCGAGAGTGGTGTTTAGGTTAAGAACCTTTCAATGTTGATTTTCATTAATGGAGGTTATAATTGGTTGTGATTAGGTAATTGCTAAGGAACCAAAAAGTCGATCGTTCTCGGGAGTTGTTCTTATTATATTTCTCGCTCGAACCTGAGGTTAGAAAATTGCACCCTGTGTATATGACATGCATGAGTGCTGTTGAGGCATGTTGGTTGATAAATGTGGACAAGGGTTGCATATTAAATGCTAGTGGATGTTTTTTATTGTGTATGGCACTAATTAGTCAGGGACGGCATTGGTTGCGTATCACTGAACTAGGAGTCAGAAACGGCATAAGCGTCCTGAACGCAGGGCCAAATGAAGATTAGATCTAATCGATATTAGCATTGAATGACTATAAGGCATTAATGCTGGACCGACCCTAAGGTCGATGAAACTTATAAGTTCTTGGCTAGTCTAAGACTAGTTACTCAGAGCCAGGGCCTAAGGCCTAGGTGACTGCTTGTCACATGGCTAGGGAATAGTGTTCCATAGTTATGACTCTAGAGTCATGAGGAAGGTTATGTTGGTGACTAGTCATCATGCACCTATCACGTTTAAGCTAGTGAAAGGTTCACTTATCTATTAAGCCGCGGTGACCCTATTGTCACATGGCTAAAGGGAGTTATTCCCATCTTTGTGACTTTTGCGACTGTTACTTACTTGTTTTGGACTGAAAGTCTTGAATGGTTATTATGATCATTTTTGATATTATATCATGCTATATTGTGTTTTCTTGCTGGGCCTTGGCTCATGGGTACTGTGTGGTGCAGGTAAAGGGAAAGAAAAGCTCACCCAGCCTTGAGTGGAGAGCTTAGGTGGCAATGTGTACATATGCAGCCGCTTGACCACCACGGCCAAGGCGTTCTCAGAGGAACTAGGGGGTTTACCCTATTTTTTTCGCTTAGGTCGGCGGGTTTGCAAATTTGAAACTGTAATGACCATTTTGGGTTGTAAATAACTTGTAAACGTTTTTATGGGCCCATGAACCGTTTTATGTATGAAATAAAATATATCTTTTCCTTTTTATGGGTTTTCCACCTTAGCTTGTTAATAACACTTAGAAGCACGTTTTTTTAACCAAAGGACTCGGGTAGCGAGTCAAATTTCCGGTTCACCGTAACTGTTTTGGGGTAACCAGGGCGTTACATTTGTGGTTTCTTTGGAATTTCTTTATTTTTGTCTTTTGTGGTTGTGTGACTTTTCGCCGATTGGCTGGTATGTCAGGATTACTGGATTTGCTAAATGGGAGTTCTTAGTTTTATATTTTTATATATTTTGTGTTAGTATGTACTTGAAATTATTTCACTTGTTTATTTGTCTTCTCCGTGTTCTCTTTGTAGTTTGCCTCTCAAGTTCATGGTAGTCAATTTGCTGCTGGTTTTGTTGATGGTTCTAACAGACTCTATGATGTTCGAACACCTGAATCGTAAGCAACCCATTAATCCTTAAATGTGATTGTTGTGACTGGAAGGATCTTTTGTCCTTAACTCATCTACCATTTATAATAGGTTGGTTTGCGCAGTACGGCCACACACTCAGAGAGTAGAAATAGTTGTGGGGATTGGCTTTCAACCAGGACTTGATCCAGCTAAGGTAAATAGAGAATATTATGATAATAGTTTTCGGTTTCCAAAATGGTCATTACTCATGGTTAAAAGTAACACATTGCTTTCGATGATTTTACTGTCCAGATTGTCAGTGCTTCTCAGGCTGGTGACATTCAATTTCTTGATATCAGAAGTAAAAGGGATGCTTATCTCACAATTGAAGCTCACAGGGGCTCTCTTACAGCTTTAGCTATTCATCGACATGCTCCCATAATCGCAAGTGGTTCAGCCAAGCAACTCATCAGATGGGTTATCTTGCTAATTGGTTATGAGTAGACTGATGAGCGATAAGCCAGGGGGGTCGGTAGCACACCTACTCGCAAACTCAAACAGTAGAAAAATATGAGCAGAGACAAATAAAGGTCAATAGCAATGAGTTACTATTGCATTGAAATTGGACAGGACTGTTTGAGTGCCTAGCCTTTCCTACTTTAAGAGAAATCACTCTAATTCTTGCTGACCCTTTTCTTAACTAACTCATCATTTTTTATTGCAATTTCTCCACTCCCTGGACACATGGCCATTTTTCTTGAAGTAATTTGTGATGCTAGATAATAACAATAAAATATTTCTTTGTTTATTTTGCAGATGTGACAAGCGAAATAGAAAATGATACTTAATTTTGAAGGCTTTGTGTTGGGCAGCTGTAGAATATTTTGTGCTGAAAGTAGTAACTTTTCAATATGTTGTGTATTTAAGACTACTTGAATACTTAAAGAACATTTTTTTTGTTGATGACAGTGTTGAATGTTTTAAACTAATTTGTGGATTGTTAATACAATGTTGAATGTTTTTACTTTTTGTTATTTGAAAATCAAGTTCATTTGATGATGCTAGTATATATTAGAAAGCTAATATTAATTATATAAATAAAAAATAAAAATATAATATAATAAATTAGTGTTATATAAATGAATATATAATGAGAATTTAAACTTATCTAAATATTAAAATAATACGAAAAATGTGTTATAATATCTATTACAATAACACTTTTTATAAGTAAAGAATTTTGTTATGCAAACTTCATTATATAACACAAAAATGTGTTATACTAATGTGTAGTATAACACAAATTTATAAGTATTGAAATGTGTTATATAATCGACTATAAATAATATAATTAAACACTTATCTATTTATTAAAATAACACAGAAAGTGTGTTATCGTTGACAGTATAATAACACATCTGTATAACAATGATAAAGTGTTATGTAAAGTACCCTGACCTACGATAACATAGTCGGTCTTAACACGTCAAAAAGTGTTATGGTATGTTTTGATAACACATTTTTGGTCTTATTAAAAGCATTTTTTCTTGTAGTGGGTGTTAGCCTTTGAACCTTGTCTTGTGAGAATATATTTACTTTACTAACTGATAAGTAGATGCGGTGTCTTTAAATTGTTCTGTCGTTTGTGTGAACGATGATATATCTCACACAAATATCTTTCCGGCATAGTTTCGGTTCTCATGGTTATGTTCATTTTTGCCGTGAACATCTGCCTGGTTCTGTGAGAGGTTTTAGAGAATTGATCCCCCACAATTCTCCTTCGAAGTGGCCCCACTTCTCTCTCACATAGGAGACCTCTTATATAAGAGCAATCAAGCATTACTCTGCTCAGATTTTTGATGTGTAAGGGTCATTAAAAGCTTGAGCTTAACCTCTTCTACAATGGGCATTACTGTTTCACCATTGGAACGGGTAGGGGTAATCCCCCACAGTGATCCTACTTGGTCTCAATAACTAGGTTTCCCCATTGAACCTAGATCATAGGATCTCCAGTCAACTAGGTTGGGTTTCCTTTATATCGACCTTAATTTCCTTTGGGCTTAAGTCCCATTCCTTTTGATGTCTTTTCAACTTGACCTCTGTTAATCCCTTTGGTTAGCAGATCCGCAATGTTATCTTTTGATTTCACATAATCAATCAAGATAACTCTAGTTGAGATTAGTTGTTTAACTGTATTATGTCATTGACGTATGTGTCTAGACTTACCGTTATACAAAAAAATTTGTGTCCGACAAATTGTTGCTTGGTTATCACAATATATGCATAGTGCAGGCACAGGTTTAGGCCATTATGGAGTATCCTCCAAGAAATTATGCAGCCATTCTACTTCTTCACTACATTTATCCAGAGTTACGAACTCGGATTCCATCGTGGATCTAGTGATTACAGTTTGTTTCAAGGATTTCCATGAAACAGATGCGCCACCTAGAGTGAACATATATCCACTAGTACCTTTCGAGTCTTGGATGTCAGATATCCGGCTTGCGTCAGTGTATCCTTTCAGAATAGCTGGTTCTCTGGGATAGTTCAACCCATAGTTACAAGTATACCACAGGTACTAAGTACTCTTGTAATTGCCTTCCAGTGTGAAACACCTGGATTACTCATGAATCGACTTAAAGTGCTTACAGTGTAGGCAATATCTAGTCTTCTACAACTCATTAAGTACATTAGACTACCTATAACTCTAGCATACTCTGCTTGAGAGACACTGTTGCCTTTATTCTTGGACAGATGATGGCTTCTGTCAATTGGTGTTCTGGACACACTAGAATCATTTTTTACCAAATTTGTCAAGAATCTGGTCCAAAAGAATTTTCTATCCTTGCCCTTTTGCTTAGTCTTGGCTCTACTTGGACTTCTTCACTCTTCTATTCTATTTCTTGATCATGGATATTCTCATCCATAGTCTCAAATGTTCGTTTAGAAGAGCTTGGTCTATCCCCATTAGGTTTACAAGGAAATATATGTTCAAAGAATGATGAATTTTTGGATTCCACTATCATATTCTTGTGGATGTCAGAGTTTTTAGACTCTTGTACAAGGAATCGATATGTGTTGCTATTTTGCGCATAGCCAATGAAAATATAGTCAACTGTTTTAGGACCTATTTTCATCTTCTTTGGAAATGGTACCACCACCTTAGCAAGACACCCCCACACTTTTATGTATTTGTAAGAAGGTAGCCTACCTTTCCAAAGTTCATAGGGCATCTTTTGTTCTTTCTTTTTGGGAATCTTATTTAAAAGATAGTTAGCCGACAAAAGGGCTTCACCCCACATGTTCTGTGGCAATCCAAAACTTATTAACATAGCATTCATCATGTCCTTTAGAATGCGATTTTTCCATTCTGCCACTCCATTGGATTGAGGAGAATAAAGTGGTGTGACCTTGTGAATAATTTTGTGTTGTGCACAGAATTGACCAAAAGGTTGTACGTATTCACCACCATTGTAACGACCCAAATTTCCTAATAAGGCTTAGGGCCTTGACTAGGGGGGCAGGATGGAAAATTATGGAATTATATGATTATGTGTATCATTATGTGAATATGTGAGTTATATCATAATATGACTAGATTTGCATGTTTAGGTGTATTAAATATGCATGTGGGCCCATTTATGTTCAATTGGGAAATTTTCATATTTTGGCCATTTTGGGCATATTTGGCATATATGTGATATGTGTGTGGTGCTTCATTATTATTTGGTTATGCATGGGTTACTCAGCACATGACGATCCTAGGAAACAAGCTAGTGGGAAAGTCACAATGGGATTTATACTTGACTCGGAGTGAGTTAAGGGGTATTTAGCACATTACCGGGATATTGGGAAATGGGAATAAATATTTGGTGATAAATTGGGAGTTAGTGTGATCAGGGGAAATTCAGGGAATTTTGACTATTTTACCCCGGGGGGTGTTTTTGAGACACCGAGCATTAGGATTTGCTTGAGGTTACTTAAGCTTGAAGTAACCTGTTAAGAAATAAAAAGAACGTTTAGAACGTTCTCTCTCCCTCAAAGTTCGATTTTTGACATTCGATCTCATTTTCAAAGGAAACTTGAGTTTTAGGACTCATATTAAAGCGAGGATTGAGGCATAACAATTCTAAGGAAGATTAGAAGCTTTTTAGCCCAAGGATTTAGTTGCGAAACATCTCAATCGAAGGTAATTCAAGTTTTAAGTTCTAAGTTTTTAAAGTTTTTAATCTTGGATTGGATTTTGTGTTTTGATGAATTTTTTATTTGATTGAGGCTTGTGTTTTATTGGTTTTGGATCATGGGGATGTTTGGAAACTTTGATTTTGAGATTTGGATATGTTTGGGTAGGTTTTTGGCTGGGTTCATGGTTGGGCCGCGACCTTGTTCTTGGGCGCCGTGGCCCAGGCTTGAAGAAGGAGGAGGCTGGCTGTTGAGTAGGTAAGGCTGCGACATAGGATAGGTTCATCGCGGTGCTTGGCATAATCAGAAAAGAGGCTGGCATCTGTCTGGAGGCGGGCTGCGGCATAGGGTTTGGAAGGCCGCGACGCTTAAGGGAAATTTTGCCCAGATTTGGTTTTTAGTCGTGGGAACTTAAATCTAAGGGTCTGGGATCGATCCTACTACCCAATTGAGAGGGATTCGACGTCCCGAAGGCTTGGGTTGGGTCCGAAAGTATTTATTTACTCATTTTGATGAGGTTTTATATTATGGTTGTGACTAGGTTATCGCTAGGGGCTTGGAATCGGGATCGTGCTTGTGGCTTGTTTATTGGTAACCTGTGCTTGGACCAAAGGTAAGAAAACTGCATCCAGTTTGTGATGCATGTAATGCATAAGATACATGTGATTAGGGCATGACATAAATCCTGAATATGGAATTGATTAGAGCTTGAGTCTCTGTAATTGTGCATGATCATAATTATGTTACTGACTGTTGAGTAAGCATGCTGAATGCCCTACATTTGGATATTTGACATATGATATATGCTTGGTTGCATTGCTTACTTGTGAATGGAACCGACCTATGAGTCAGGAATCGAAAATGGTGTCAGTATTGACTGTGAAGCTGGGACTTACTAGTCAAGTTCGGCAGTAGTATTGAGCACTGGTCGTATGGTATTGGCTTATGAGTCAAGAACGATATTATTGTGTTTAGCGCAATCTGAAAAGATTAGATCTAATCGACATAAGCATTATCAACATGGCTAGGAGGGTATGGGGCCTCAGAGATAGACTTATCATCCATCTACACAGAGATAGACTTATAAGTCATCTATACAGAGATAGACTTATCAGTCATCTACACAGAGATAGACTTATCAGTCATCTATACAAAGATAGACTTATTAGTCATCTACCTCAGAGAGACTTATTAGTCATCTACCTCAGAGCGAGAGACTTATTAGTCATCTACCTAAGAGAGACTTATTAGTCATCTACCTCAGAGCGAGAGACTTATTATTCTTGTATATAGAGAGACTTATTAGTCATTTACCTCAGAGCGAGAGACTTATTAGTCATCTATACAGAGAGACTTATTAGTCATCTACTTAGAGCGTAGGACTCCATAAACATTTATTTGTACCTGCTTGCATGCATGAGTAGGGTTATTACTGCTAGGAATGCCTATTATTATTTAGGGACATGTTATTACCTATTCATGAGCATATCGAGTTTTTTTGCTAAGCCTCGGCTCACGGGTACTATGTGGTACAGGTAAAGGCAAAAGAAAGATGGACCATCCTTGAGTTGGAGAGCTTAGGTGATGATGTGTACATATGCGGCTGCTCGACCGCCATGGCCGAGGGTTTAAAGAAGAACTAGGGATAAACCCTATTTTGTTGCTTAGGCCGGCTGGTTGTAAATATTTTAATGTAATTAACTTTTAAAATATATTTTTCGGGATCCCAATGTATACAGTAAATGTTTTAGTGAAACGTTGTATCTGTGACCAAATTTTTAACCCTAAATCGTTAATCATACTTAGTTACACGATTATGGCCCAATGGCTTGGTTAATGAGTTTATCATTTTTTAAAATGCACATCATAACAGTCTCTGAGTAGTAGGGCATTACAACTTGGTATCAGAGCGAGCCAAGGTTAAGTGTTCCTAAAGACAAGCTGGGCATGTACACTAATCACTAAAGATAGCTTCACTCAGGGTATGGTAACTATTTGTGTAGTTAAATGATTAACTGCTTAAATAGAATGTAAATGTTTTACCTGCATATTGTATTAGGGAGCATGAGATTCTGTTAGAGCCTGGCTCTTGAATATTAATATGATTATATGATTACTTGCTCCGTGATTAAATATATGTGATATTTGCATGCTGGAGTTGGAGGCATGGTGTGAATGTTGGAAGAGCAGGGATTAGGATAGATGAACGAATGCTATGGGCATGTTTTTAGCACTGCAATGGTTTGTGAATGTAGTGTGGTAAGATTGTTCCCGTGGGGGAGGCTTCTGAATATGCTCATCATGTTTAATATGTCAAGTTATTGATTGCAGATCATTTAGCAGGTATGTATCCAAGGCAGATAATGAGACCTGGTGGTGGTTATACTGAGGTTGGGAATTACAGTCAGGGTTTGAGTTCTTCACCTACCCCTCAGAATTTCCAGCAGGTGGTTACAGATGTGCAATTAAGATTGCAGAGGCAAGAGGAGGAGATTAGGTGTTTGAAATAGCAGCATAATCTGTTAGGGAACACCTCTTCATTTGCTATGCCAGGAGTGGCACCAGTATTGGCTCAACCTAGGGTTGATTACATATGGGAATTTCTCTGTTTAAGATTCCAGGAATAATACCCTCCAGTCTTTGAGGGAGGCCTAGATCCATTCAGAGCTGAGCAATGGATGGGCATGATCAGTTCCATTCTCGATAGTATGGGGCTGGTAGGTCATGATAGGGTGATGTGTGCTACATATGTATTGCGGGATGAAGCCCGGATATGGTGGGAAGTAGTATCCCAGACATGAGATACAACTATGATGGAATAGAAAGAATTTAGGTAGCTGTTTAATGGAATATATTACTGTGATGCAGTCAAGACTGCTAAGATGAATGAGTTTCTGAACCTGGTTCAGGGAAATACAACAGTAACAGAGTATGTTAACAAATTCGATGGGTTGTCCAAGTTTTCTTTTGATATGGTACCCACGGATGGGGCTCGGAAGGAAAGGTTTATCTAGGGATTGAATCCCAGAATAGCGCAAGGCATCTGAGTCGCCCCAGTGCATGAAATCTCTACCTATGCTCAGGTGGTAGGGAAGGCTCAAACTATTGAGAGTACAGGAAATCAGACTGAAAAGGAGAGTGCCGGAGAGCACGAAGCTCAGACAGTGATACCTCCATTTATTGGAGCGAGCAAGAATAAGAATTGGAGGACCTAATCAGAATGCACTCGGTGTAAGAGGCGTGATCTGGGAGAATTCTGAACAAAGGCATGTTTCATATGTGGAATGTTTGGGCATCATAAGAGGAATTGCTCAAGGCAAAGGAAGGATGAGAGAAATAGGGTGGACAGCTCGACTCCAGCTCGAGTGTTCGCTCCAATGCAGTCAGAGTCGGAGACTGAGGCTGGTTCCTCAAAAGGTGGCAGGTCAGCTTTCTAGTTTTGATTTTGTATTGTGCTGATTAGTTTGGTGCCATGTTGTTCTTTGCTTTGTTGCATATAGAGAGGCATAAATTTTATATGCAGATTGCATGGTTATGTTGTGATGAGTTAGATTGTTGTGGGAAGGACTCATCAGTTGGTTTGATAAGGTTGGTTATGACTGACTTTAGTATGATTTTGGATATAGATTGATTAGCCAGGTTTAGGGCAATGATGGATTGCAAGGAAAGGATAATAACTCTTGGGTTTGAGAGTGGGAAACCCCTGTGGTAGTTGGCACTGTGCATATGACATCTGTATTTAGAGCTAGAGATCTATTGCAGGAGGATGCATAAAACTCTTAGCTAGTGTGGTGGACACCACTTAGGTCGTGCCAGTGGGACCAAGACAGACTGGATTAGTCTGTGAGTTTCTGGATGTGTTTCCAGGGGATTTGCCAAGATTACCTCTACACAAAGAGATAAATGGTGATTGGATTGGTGCCAGAGAAGGAATCAGGTCTAGGGCATTGTATTGAACGACTTCAGTAGAGTTGTAAGAACTAAAGGACTTAGTTATTGAGTAAGATGGTATTCTCCAAGGTGGATCTTCGATCTGGTTATTACCAGCTAGAGATCAGAGAAAAGGATAAACATAAGACTGTTTTTATATCTGATATGGGCACTAGGAGTGCTAAATTATGTTTTGAGGAATTGGTTAATGCTAAGTTATGTTTTGATGGATTAGATGAACAGAGTATTCAAAGATATCTGAATTGGATTTGCAATTGTCTTGATCGACAGTATTGTGGTGTATTCTCAGTTGGAGATTTGCCAAGGTCAAGAAACGCCTCAAAGGTTAGGAGTTTCCTTGGATGGGAAAGATATTACATGTTCTTTGTTGAAGAGTTCTAAGTCTTCTTACAGATCAGAACCAGTTTGTATGATATCATGGTATATCGTTGATAAAAAAAGATGATATCATGTTATTTGGAGGATATGATCAAAACTAGAGCAGAGTTACTGGTGGGCCAGGTGGCCAACATTATGTTTGAGTTACTCTTGTAGAGAGGATCAAAGGGAAAACATTTAAGTGAACCATAGATGGGAAGAATTGAGAGAAAAGTCTTAGCTAGATTAGCTAAGGATTATACTGTGTCATGTGTGAGATTATTGTAGTATAAGGATCGGACTCGGGATTCGATGGACAATGAGATTAAATGGGAGATTCTGGATGAATCTCATACTACTCTCTTATTCTCTTCATCTAGGCATCATGAAAGATGTATTAGGATATGAAAGCTTTATAGTGGTGGCTTGGGATTGAGAGGGACATAATGGAATACATGACAAAGTTCTTAATCTGTTAGCAGGTCAAGAAAGAATATCAAGAATCAGTAGGGCAATCACAGCCTTTGTGTATTCCATAGTGGAACTAAAGAAAACATCGCGATAGGTTTCGCAGTAGGGCTGCCCCATGATAGTGGGCTAGCGTGATTTAGATTGAGTCATTATGGACCAGTAATTAAAGTGAGCCCACTTCTATCAGTAAGGACGAGTAATATAGTTGATCAATATTCAGACCTCTATGTGAGAGAGGTAGTACTCCTTCTTGAGAATTCAAGGTCTATCTTACTAGATGAAGACTCTGCTTTTATTTCCAAGTCTTTGGAAAGGTTACAGAAGGCGATGAGTATATAGTTGGAATTTAGTACAGTTGATTATCCTCAGACTGATGGTAAATCAGAGAAAGAGTTATCCAGTTATAAGAGAGGAACCTTATGAGATGCTATATAATAGAGGATGTATTGTACCCATTTAGTGGGGTAAGATGGATGAGATGTTGTATTTGGATCCTGAGGTAGTTCAGGGGATCATTCAGGTTATTGAAAGGTTAGAGCTTGGATGCTTGCTTCTCAGAGTAAATGGAAAGTTACGATAACATGAAATGTAGGAACAAGGAGTTCCAAGTGGAAGACTGTATCTTCCTTAGAGTGTCAGCAAGGAAGGGGGTGAGGAAATAAGGGCAAGTTGAGCCCTAGATTTGCAAGGACTGATTGAAATCCTGGATAAGATTAGTCATGTTGCCTTTGGATTGGCATTATCATTGGCACTGTCAGCTGTATATAGTGTATTTTATATCTCCATGTTGAGGACATGGGTTAGAAGAGACTCATGTGTTGAGTTATGAGGATCTGGAATTAGAGGCTAAGTTATCCTGTGAGGAATAGCCAGTCCAGATATGTGATAGAAGGAACAAAGTTCAGAGGAACAAAGCTATACCTTGATTAAGCTATTGTTCATGAACAGTGAGGTCAAGCGAGCGACCTGGGAACTGGAATCAAATATGCGGAATTTATATTACGGGTTGTTCAGATAAATTTCGAGGATGAAATTCTGTAAGGAGGGTATAATTGTAATGACCCAAATTTTCTAATAAGGCTTAGGGCGTTGATTAGGGGGCCAAGATGACAAATTATGGAATTATATGATTATGTGATATTTATGTGTATCATTATGTGAATATGTGAGTTATATCATAATATGACTAGATATGCATGTCTAGGAGTATTAACTATGCATGTGGGCCCATTTTTGTTCAATTGGGAAATTTTCATATTTTGGTCATTTTGGGCATATTTGGCATATATGTGATATTGTGTGGTGCTTCATTATTATTTGGTTATGCATGGGTTACTCAGCACAGGACGATCCTAGGAAACAAGCTAGTGGGAAAGTCACAATGGGATTTATACTTGACTCGGAGTGAGTCAAGGGGTATTTAGCACATTACCGGGATATTGGGAAATGGGAATAAATATTTGGTGATAAATTGGGAGTTAGTGTGAATAGGGGGAAATTAAGGGAATTTTGACTATTTTACCTCCGGGGGCATTTTTGGGACACCGAGCATTAGGATTTGCTTGATGTTACTTAAGCTTGAAGTAACCTGTTAAGAAATAAAAAGAACGTTCAGAACGTTCTCTCTCCCTCAAAGTTCCATTTTTGAAATCCGATCGCATTTTCGAAGGAAACTTGAGTTTTAGGACTCGGATTCAAGAGAGGATTGAGGCATAGCGATTCTAGGGAAGATTATAAGCTTTTTAGCTGGAGGATTTAGTTGGGAAACAACTTAATCGGAGGTAATTCAAGTTTTAAGTTCTAAGTTTTTTAATTTTTTAAGATTGGATTGGATTTCATGTTTTGATGAGTTTTTTATTTGATTGAGGCTTTGGGTTTTGTCGATTTTGGATCAAGGGGATGTTTGGGAACTTTGATTTTTGGATTTGGATATGTTTGGGTAGGTTTTTGGAAGCTTTTTCAATGGATAAAACGAGGTTTTTGGCTGGGTTTGTGGTTGGGCCGCGACCTTGTTCTTGGGCGCAGTGGCCCAGGCTTGAAGAAGGAGGGGGCTGGCTGTTAAGCAGGTAGGGCCGCGGCATAGGATAGGTGCAACACGACGCTTGGCACAATCAGAGAAGAGGTTGGCTTCTGTCTGATGGCGGGCCGCGACATAAGGTTTTGGAGGGCCGCAACGCTTAAGGGAAATTTTGCCCAGATTTGGTTTTTAGTCATGGGAACTTAACTCTAAGGGCCTAGGATTGACTCTACTACCTAGTTGAGTGGGATTCAACGTCCCAGAGGCTTGGGTTTCATCTAGAAGTATTTATTTACTCATTTTGATGAGGTTTTATATTATGGTTGTGACTAGGTTATCGCTAGGGGCTTGGAATCGGGATCGTGCTTGTGGCTTGTTTATTGGTAACCTGTGCTTGGACCAAAGGTAAGAAAACTGCACCCAGTTTGTGATGCATGTAATGCATAAGATACATGTGATTAGGGCATGACATAAATCCTGAATATGGAATTGATTAGAGCTTGAGTCTCTGTAATTGTGAATGATCATAATTATTCTAGTGATTGTTGAGTAAGCATGCTAAATTCCCTACATTTGGATATATGACATATGATATATGCTTGGTTGCATTGCTTACTTGTGAATGGAACTGACTTATGAGTCAGGAATCGACAATGGTGTCAGTATTGACTGTGAAGCTTAGTACTGAGCACTGGTCGTATGGTAATGGCTTATGAGTCAAGAATGGTATTAGCGTGTTTAACGCAAGTTGAAAAGATTAGATCTAATCGACATAAGTATTATCAACATAAGCATAAAATGCTTGACCGACCTTAAGTTCGATGAAAAACAAAAGCGCTTGTCTAGTCTAAAGGCTAGTTATTTAGAGCCAGAGCCAAAAGATTGAGGTGACCTACACATCACATGGCTAGGAGGGTATGGGGCCTTAGAGATAAACTTATCCGTCATCTACATAGAGATAGACTTATAAGTCATCTATACAGAGATAGACTTATTAGTCATCTACCTCAGAGAGAGAGACTTATTAGTCATCTATACAGAGAGACTTATTAGTCATCTACTAAGAGTGCAGGACTCCACAAACATTTATTTGTACCTGCTTGCATGCATGAGTAGGGTTATTACTGCTAGGCATGCCTATTATGATTCAGCGACACGTTATTACCTTTTCATGAGCATATTGAGTTTTCTTGCTGAGCCTCGGCTCACGGGTGCTATGTGGTGCAGGTAAAGGCAAAAGAAAGCTGGCCCATCCTTGAGTTGGAGAGCTTAGGTGACGATGTGTACATATGCCGCTGCTCGACCGCCACAGCTGATGGTTTAAAGAGGAACTAGGGATAAACCCTATTTTGCCGCTTAGGTCGGCTGGTTGTAAATATTTTATTGTAATTAACCTTTAAAATATATTTTTGGGATCCCAATGTATAAAGTAAACGTTTTAGTGAAACGTTGTATCTTTGACAAAATTTTTTAACCCTAAACCGTTAATCATACTTAGTTACACGATTATGGCCAAATGGCTTAGTTAGCGAGTTTCTCACTGTTTAAAATGCACATCGTAACGGTCCCTGGGTAGTAGGGCGTTACAACCACGGTCACTTCTTATCATCTTAATTTTCTTATTAAGTTGATTTTCAACCTCTTACTTATAGAGAGTAAATTTCTCTATAGCTTCATCCTTGTTTTTTAGCAAGTATACACAACAATACTTCGTACTGTCATCAATGAAAGTAATAAAGCACTTGTTACCTCCTCTTGTTTGAGCAAACTTTAAATCACAAATGTCACTGTGAATTAAATCAAGGGGTTCAGTGTTTCTTTCAACCGTTTGGAACGATGACCTAGTTAGTTTTGCCTCTACACAAGTTTCACACTAATGTTTGGAATCAATATTAAACGTTGGTATGTGATTCAAGTTAATAAGTCTACGCAAAGTATAATAATTTTCATGACCTAGTCTATCATGCCTTAAATTTGAAGACTCAAGCAAGTAAACAGAAGAAGTAGTAGCATTATTATTATTAATAGTCTTTGGCTTAACAACCATTACGTTCATCTTCCACATTCCCTCTTTTACATAACCCTTCCCAATAGGAATACCAGCTTTAGTCAGTACAACTTTCTGGGACTCAAAAACCATCTTGAACCCATGTACGCTCAGTAGAGTTGTAGAGATCATATTCATGTGAATGTCAGGCACATACAACACATTCTGCAGCTTGACACTCTTTCCAGACAACATCTTCAAGTACACAGTACCCTGCCCCTTTATCTCAGAGGTTTCCGAGTTTCCCATGTAGATCTTATCCCCATTTTCCACCGAAGTAAGGTCGGAGAAGGCAGACTTGTTCGCATAGACATGACGAGTAGCTCCAGTATCGAGCCACCATTCTTTTGGATTAGCATCCACCAGGTCTATTTCAGAGACCACAACACATAGGTCTAGGTCAGCAATCTCTTGGGACATGGCTTCCACATCATTGGCCTCATTGCCTTTCTTTTTCGGTAGTCTACAATCTGACGATTTATGTCCCGTCTTGTTGTAGTTAAAGCACTTTCCTTGGAATTTCAACTTCTTAGAAACTCCACCTTTTGGTCCTAGTTTGGACCATGGCTTGGGCTTAGGCTTCTTCCCCTTGGAGCCTTTGTCATGCTCCACCATATTAGCCTTGGAAGCATTGGGATTTAAGGATTGTTACTTTTGTTATCCTCTTCAATGCGAAGTCTGCGAATGAGATCTTCAACGCTCATTTCCTTTCACTTGTGCTTCAGATAATTTTTGAAGTCTAGCCATGCAGGGGGCAGCTTCTCTATAATAGCAACTACTTAGAAAGATTCACTCAAGACCATCCCTTCAGCATTTATTCCATGGATAATCAACTGAAGATCTTCCACTTGGCTTATCACATTTTTGGAATCCACCATCTTGAAGTTCAAGAATTGGCCAACCAAGAATTTCTTGGTTCCAGCATCTTCGACTTTGTGCTTGTGATCCAAAGAATCCCACAATTCTGTAGCCATTTTCTTCACACTGCATACACTATACAACGAGTCAGATAAGCCATTCAGAATATAATTCCTACAAAGGAATTCATCATGCTTCCATGCCTCAACTGCATGTTGAGTTTGCACATCTACTTCGTCCTCTCCAACAGTGGGAGGATCCTCTTTCAAGAATCAAGCAAGACTCAATGTTGTTAGGTAGAATAGCATTTTTCTGCTGCCAGGTCTTAAAATTCACACCAGTGAATTTTTATGGTTTCTCATTATGGATCACATGAACCGTTGGAACCGAAACTTGCATAGGTTGGTCTCTTGAGGATTGGTTCTTTGTGTTCGAAGCTGGAGTTCACGGAGATCCACCAGTGCTTTTAGTAGAAATAACATCCATGTTTTCAGCCATATCAAAAAATAAAACAAATTGGATAAGTGCAAAGATAAGTATAAAGTTACTGACACCAATTAAATATAAAACAAAGAAAAACCCAAACTGGTTTCCGCTCTTCAACTTGTTCATCTTCTCCGAAGGAGTCAAAATCTCCTTTAAGATTGTTAGAAATAATATAGCGGAGAAGAACAAAACATATATACTAATATATTTAATTGAAGAATAGAAATACAAAAAATACAGTACAAAGAATAAACCAACGCCGAGGCACGCAAAACGTGCTTTCCTTAAAGCAAATTTTCCTCTCTACTTGAACGGTGCTAGAGGATTCGTGAGCAACCACTTCCTAGGATACAACAGCTATCAAGTAGGACAAAAGCACTACTGCGTCAGCTTAGGCGAACTTTAAACAAACCTTCCCTCTATTACCAGAAAATACTACAGAGACTGAAGATAGAAAGAGACTAAGTGTGTGATACTCTGTATTTGTATGTCCTAGAATGAGAGGAGGAGCCTCCTTTTATAGGCTTCATGGAGAGTTGAAAATGTGCGTGAATCAAGTGCATTAATGCCCAAATATCAAACAAATCTTGAATCTTAATTTCTGAAAATCAATTAGAATTAATCACACTTATTCTAGTAATATCAGCAATTACCCAAAGTGATTTTCTGATAATCAATCAGAATTAATCACATTTATTCTGGTAATATCAGTTGTAACCCAAAGTGATTTTTTGACAGTCAATCAGAATTAACCACACAATTTTCTGATATCTCAATTTTGACTAAAGTGATTTGCCAAAATCAATCAGAATAAATCACACAATATTGAGATAATATCATCTTTAATCAAAGTGATTTGCCGAATCATTACCATTTTAGGCATCAATTTCTCATTTACTCAATTTTTTCAACATAAGTAATGCTATCTATGACCATTCAAAACTTCTGAAGCTGTATATCTATGATGGCATAAAATAATTTCCGAGGAACGTGATGATGTAGATTTGTAATTTCTTAAGCGTTACCTCACGATCACTTTCAAGGAACATAAATAATAAATATTGTCCATATTATTGGAACAACTATGTTATCATTTCGACAAAAAGTAAACACTTGATCAAGAAAGAATATTCTCATCTGTGGTTTCTCATCATTTGTAGTTGTTACTTATTAAACAATTAAACAAAATTCACTGTATTCACAATATTCTTGATCTTTTCTTTGTAATAATTTTGATAATTTATTTGTAATTTCCATAAAAAATTATCATTAAAGTAGTGAATATGAAAATCTGTCACCATTGAAATATAGTTGCCACCTTCTTGATCTCCAACACTTGCTATAAATAATTAGCAACAAAGACAAAATGCAGCACCTTTGCTTATACTGTATTCTAACAAATCACGACACTTATCGAACCAAGTATCATTGAATTTTTTATATAGATCCAGAATACCACTACAAGAAAAGAATTTTTTATAATAAAATTTTCAAATTCTAAGTTGCAAAAATTTTAGCCAATTTTCCGAAGGTTTCAAAGACTGTTCGAGGGTTATATGCCCCCCAAGCGATCAGAATTTCTAAACATTCTAGATTGCTTTTACGTAATTAACTCATGCTAAATTACAAGAATAAAATGAAAAAACTAGTACCATGTTTAAAATACGTAGCAAACCTTTATTATTCAAATTTGAAAAAATAAAATGGATTTTATCAATAAGCCTTAAAATGAACAAAACACATCAAATCTAACAAAGACGTCCTATTACTAATAATACTTCTTGAGATGTAGAGCGTTCCAAGTTTGTGGAAAAAATTCTCCACTTTGCCGAGCTAGTTTGAAGGTTCCTTCCCGTAAGATCTCCACGATCTGATAGGGTCCTTCCCATTTCAGTCTCAGTACACCATCTTTAGGGTCTTTGTTAGCTAGAAAAACCCTTCGGAGCACCAAATCCCCCAGCTTGAGTCTTCGTCCTTTGACCTTTGAATTGAAATAACGAGATACTCTTTGCTGATAATGAGCAAGCTGCAACTGAGATTTTTTCTGTCGCTCTTTAATTAGGTCCAAGGATGCAATAAGTAGGTCATGATTTTGATCCTGGCTGAAGGTCCTTCTCCTATGTGACATCACTAGAGCTTCAACTGAGAGCATAGACTCACTTCCAAAAGTTAGAGAGAAAGGAATATGTCCAGTGGAGGTGCGATGTGGGGTCCTATAGGCCCAGAGCACTTGCAGAAGCTGTTCAGGCCACAACCCTTTAACATCTTCTAATCGCTTCTTCAAGCTCGCCTTTATGGTTTTCTTTACTACCTCGACTTGCCCATTTTCTTGAGGGTATGCCACTGAAGAGAAACTTTTTATTATGTCGTACTTCTCTCAAAAAGTCGTGAATAGGCCGCTGTCAAATTGAGTTCCATTATCGGATACAATCTTCTTTGGGAGTCCAAAATGCCATATTATACTTTTCACTACAAAATCTAGTACTTTCTTCAATGTTATAGTTGCCAGAGGCTCGGCCGTAGCCCACTTAGTAAAATAGTCGATTGCGACAACTGCATAGCGAACTCCTCTTTTTCCAGTAGGAAACAAGCCGATTAGATCAATCTCCCATAGAGAAAATTTTCAGGGTAAGGAAATCATAGTTAGCTCCATGGGTGCAGCTCGGGCAATGGGGCAAAATGTTGGCATTTTCCACATTTGAGGATATACGAGGCATCGTCCTTTTTCAGCGTGGGCCGGAAATTGCATTGCCTTAGTATCTTTACAACCATGTTTTGCCCCCAGAATGGTCCCCACAAAATCCTTTGTGGACTTCTTGGAGGATAGCCTGCGCTTCCTCAGGCAAAATGCACCTTGGGAGGGGCAAAGAATGGCCTCGTATTTAGAGAATCCCCTCGAACATAATGTACTGCAGGACTATGTAGCCTAAGAGCTTCCTTGACGAAACCCCAAAGGTAGATTTATGGGGGTTCAACTTCATGTCGTACTTTCTCAGCATGCCAAAACATTCTTCCAGATCAGATAAATTGTTATTGGAAGTCATTGACTTGACGAGCATGTCATCGACATACACCTCCATGTTCTTCCTAATCTGGTTGATGAACATCTTATTTACCAGCCTTTGATATGTTGCACCAGTGTTCTTTAGCTCAAATGACATGTCCTTGTAGCAGTATACGTTATGTTCGGTCATGAAGCTGGTGTGCTCTTGGCCCACAAGATTCATCACAATCTGGTTATATCTAGAATACGCATCCATGAAGGACATGAGCTCTTGGCTGGTTGTGGCATCAACTAGTTGATCTACTCTCGGTAGTGGGAAATAGTCTTTAGGACATGCTTTGTTGAGGTCGGAGAAATCGATGCAGGTCCTCAACTTCCCGTATGGCTTTGGGAACAAAATGGGGTTGGAAATCTAGGTCAAATATTTAGCCTCCCTCATGACCCCGTATTTTATTAAGCGAGCTACCTCTTTTTTTAGAATTTCTCCTCGCTCTTTTCCCAATAACATATGTTTCTGCACTTTCGCAGGTGCGTTTATCTCTAGGTTTAAGGTATGCATCATTACGCTTGGACTAATTCCCACCATATCCTCATGCAACCAGGCAAAGACGTCAAGTTTTTTCCTCAGAAATTTGACCAATTCTTTCCTTCTTTCGGCTCCAAGATTTTTTCCAACCTTTACTACCCTAGAAGGTACTTTTAGGTTGAGAATGATTTCCTCTACCTCCTCTAAAGCCTGGAGCTCAGATCTATCTTTGCCTATTCTTAGATCAATTTCTTTGGGTTAGGTGACCTCATTTCCAGCTGCCTCAGGTTCTTCCGCCTCTCTGGTAGTTACCATTGCCTGAGGTTCCTCATTCTCTTCAAGTATTACCATGGCTTGCTATTCGTGTTGTGATTTTCCCTTCATGGAAATGTTATAGCATTCCCTGGTAGCGAGTTGATCTCCTCTGATGGTACATATGTCCAACACGATGGAAATATCATGGCCAAGTGGCGAACTGAAGTTATTGCTTCAAACTCCATCAGCACAGGTCTCCCCAAAATTGCATTGTAGGCAGCGGGGCAGTCAATTACCACGAACACGAGCATCTTGACGATAGCTCGTGCCTCATTGCCCAAAATTACTACGAACTTGATTGTTCTTATGGCTGCCATTCCCTTTCCTAAAAATTCGTAGAGGGTTATAGAGGTCTCCTTAAGATTAGCTACATATAGCCCCATCGTTTCAAGGGTGGACCGGAATAGCACATTCATGGAGCTCCCATTGTCAATCAGTATTATATGCACACTTCGGTTAGCAAGTTGAATAATTATCACCATCAGATCATTACACTACTACAAAATACCCTTTACAGGACACTTTTTTAGGACACGCACCTAAATGCAAGTCCTTAAAAATGTTTATGGAGTTTTTAGGACATTCATTGACAGTCCTGAAAAAAAACAATTTAGGACTCGCAATGAGTGTCCTAAAAAAATATGCGAGTCCTAAAAAAATCTGGGCTAAAAAATGAGTGTTTTACTTAACAATTTTAAGGACTTGCTTTGGAAGTCCTTAATACTCTTTTAGGACTCGCTTTGCGAGTCCTAAAAATACCTGAGCTAAAAAATTAGGAATGGTAACTTTTAAGGACTTTCTTTGCGAGTCCTAAAAGAGTATTAAGGACTCCCAAAGCAAGTCCTTAAAATTGTTAAGTAAAAGAGTCATAAAAACACTTATTGTTTAACATATTTATAAAATTAGTATTAGTTAAAAATGAGTTGTTTTATTGATTGGAAAAATATTGTAAAATAATTTTAATGTATAAATTTACTAGTTATAATTTTTATAATATATGGCATTGTTTATTTACTTAAAATTTATATAAAAATTAAAAAAAATATTAATAAAAATAAATTAATATATTTTTAAAATAAAGTTAACTAAAGTGCACTTTTACCTAGTATTTAAATTAAATATCAGTTTAAGTTTCAAATAACAATTATTATAAATTCGAAGAGAATTGGTATAGTTGTGATTTTTAAAATTACTTTTTATAGTATTAGGAGTATAAAATTGAGAGTTTTATAATGATTTTTTTTTAATTTGAATAATATAATCAGATTTTTATTTATAAAATAAAAAAATATATATAAGTGCCAAATCCTTTTCTCCCTCCCCCCCTACTTGATCCACTTTCCTTTCTCCCTCTCTCTCTCTCGCATGCTCTCTGCTAGGCCCGAACGACTGCCCTCCGATGGTCGCCGCCGTGTAGACATCGGATCAAGAGTACCAAACATCATCAAAACTCCAGCCTCGCGAGCCCTTCGTTGCTGTTCTCTGCTGCGAGCAGAAGCCTTCAGGCTCGTACGTCGCCGCCATGGCTTCAAGGCCAATTTATGGCTTCCTTTGACATCGTCTCAGGCGAAGGGTAGCATGGGTGAACTCAGGGTATCAAGACGAACAAAGCCCAGCCAAGGATCGGGCTTTTAAGTGACCGGAGGAGATGGAATCAGCTCTCCATTTGCTGCTCGTAGTCCTCTTCTCGAGGTGAGTTCTTGTTTGTCTCTAACGTTGCCTTTTCATGTGTGATTGTTCAAATTTTAGAACTATTTTGTTCTCTTGCAATTTATAATGGATATGAAATTAGGGAAGTTCACATTGATTTGTGTTACAAAGGGGGTTGGTAAATTCTATTGCTGTCAAAATTTTGTATGAGGTTATTAGTTTATATAGAGAAGTTCACATTGATTTTGATCAATAATGAGTGTACTACTGAACCTTTAACCTTTAATTAAACATATTGTTATTCTTGAGTGTACTACTGAACCTTTAACCTTTAACCTGAGAATGAACATGAATTAGGTTATTCTTGAATGCTCTATGTCTGGATAATTATTTAATGAATGCTTGCCTTGTTGCATAGGTAGGGCTCGACCTCATTAAGGAACATGGTTATTGTTGTGTTTGTGCTTGATTGGTTAAGATACCATGAATTATATGTATGCATACTTTTATTCTCTGAAGTATTGTTATCTGTATTTGTATTTGTATCTGTATTTGTATTTGAATGTCTAATTAAAGCCTTGACTTATTAGTTAAGGGCGACAATAACGTGATGTGTGTTGGTCGAGAGGCTTAGGCCCAACCAACAATGCACTATTATGTTGGCCGACCTATGGTTGCACTACTACAAATATAAGCTTTCTCTGTGCTTTTTTTTCTAGCATTAAATTAAAAACACAGAGAAAAGGTTCAAATGAGTTTGAAACACGAAGTGGGAAAAAATGATATATAATTGCAGTTTGTAAAGAAAACCGCAGAGAAATATTTGGAAAATAGACTTTTCTCCGCAGTTCCATAAAGAAAACCGCAGAGAAAAGTGTACCACTTTTCTCCGCGGTTTTCTATACAGAACCGTGGAGAAAAGGGTACCTTTCTCTATGGTTTTGTTTATGGAACCGCGGAGAAAGCCCTTACCCTACATAAAACCCTCGACCCCACAGCCTTACTCATTCTTCTAATTTCTTCCACTTTGGCAGACCCGAGAGGAACGATGCAACCCTTCTTCCCTGACCACGGTTAGTGCTCTTTTCACCTTTTTTGTTTTTTTTTTCTTCATTTTCTTCCATATTTAGGCTATAACTCATGCAAATATACATATATATTGATTTATTTTGAAGTTTTAGGGAAAAAATGAAGATGTATTGATTGAGTATAATGTGTTTTGAATGTATGTTTATAGGGTGATTTTGAAGCTTTTTTTCAACGTTTTTGAACGTTTGTGAAGGAGTAAAAGACATTTTTATTGTTCAAATCAGGTATTGATCACTAAAACTTGACTTTTTTGTGTTTTTTAATTATTTCAGTTTTTTGTTATTTTTATATTATTTATCTAGTTTATGTGTATTTTGATA
Source organism: Humulus lupulus (assembly GCF_963169125.1). Taxonomy (NCBI): domain Eukaryota; kingdom Viridiplantae; phylum Streptophyta; class Magnoliopsida; order Rosales; family Cannabaceae; genus Humulus; species Humulus lupulus. The sequence goes on along the minus strand of NC_084801.1, from coordinate 14,744,756 downwards.
ATGTTAATATTATGTTTACTCCTAAAAATGTATTGTATTTGACATAATTTTTTATATTTTAATATTAATTTTCACATATTTTTTTTTATTATTTACATAATTAATTTTTGAAAAAAGTTTATTTTTGTTAATTATATTAATTTAGGTTTAATTCAATCATAATATTTACTATTTTTTTTTTGCAGTACCATATTTACTAATATTTGTTTAAATTTTTATTATAGGACATATTTGTTTGACTTTGAGTTGTGTTAATATTGTTAAAGATTAATTTTGAAGGTGAGTAATAATTACTACTTAATATTTTCTTTTTCTTTTTTATATTTACAAACTATTGTTAGAGGAGTTTGAATATATTAGATATTCTTCCGTAGTGAAGTAGGTTCTGAGATAAATTTGTGTGCTGTGGAGATAACAGAAGATTGAGAACATGCGTGTCTTAGTAAAGTAGGTTCTGCGAAATTATGTGTGTTGCGGTGGCTTATGGTTGAGAACATGCATGTTGTTTGTTGTATGTTTTGTTTGATTTGACTTTATAGGTTGTAGTAACTTGAGATATGCTATAGAAACAGGGGAAACTCTGCCAAATTTTTTGAAGATTAAATTTTGAAATTCTATCCATTTTATTTCAAGAACAAAAATGCATCAAGAACAAAAAGCACGTGCATTACAAATGAAGTCATGGCATCGAATATCTCGTAGAGGAATGGCTTATATAAGAGATAATTTGGTAAGTAAAATTAATATTAAAGTTTAAATAATGGTTGATATTATCGAATTTTTGTAAAACAATGACACCCGTGGGATCTGCACAAAGGAATGATTGGTGTTAATTAAACTTTAAATGAGTCATAAGGATTGCCACTCATGAAGTATGCTTTTCCATATCTCATAAACAAAGAAACGCACTGATACCTTGCATGTCATAAAGATGTCACAAAAGAGTCTAGACTGAGGGGCAAGTGTGAATGCCAAAGAATTTAACTCTTAAAATATTTTCACTTTGTTTCATTTAATACATCAAGTAAATGTTGGAGGCAGAAGGATGCTACGTGCCACCAAGAGGCCACACATCAGCGAGGCCCCCATGCCTCACGAGGTCATTCCACCTTGCGCACATGTTTCCAAGCAGCGAGCTTGTGAGGACTTCGTGCCTCGCGAGAAGCCGCTTCCTCGCTCGCATGCCTCCAAGTCGCGCCCCCATGAGGCCCTCATGAGATGCCTTTGCCTCGCACGCGCATGCCTCAAAGTTCTGTCCTCGCGAGGCCCTCGTGCCTAGCGAGATGCCTCTGACTCGCGCGCATGTCTCCAAGCTGCGCCCCCACAAGGTGTTGTGAAAAATCCAACACGCAAGTATACGTATCGTCTTTACAAGTAATAACTCATGTAAGTGAGATTGTTCCCACAAGGACTGTAGCTAAGTACCAATTAATTGAATTTTTGTTTCTATTTTGCGGAAAATGGATTGTTCAAACTAAATAATCTATGAATAAATAAATAACGAAACAATAAACAAGATTCAATCAAGAAATGAAATATAGGGAAATTAATTTCAATTGTTTCCACTTCGTATTACAACAATGCAAACCAATTCTTCTTCTTCTACCTAATGTGATAGCAGATTATAAAATAACCTATATTCTGATAAAGACATATAGATTCAAAATTATATGGTACTATCCTGCATTATAACACACACATAATCAACATTAAGAAATAATCCTAAAGCTACACAAGCCACACAAATACTCTCGTTTTATGTCAAAACCTATGTTTATTCAATTAGAGCATTCTCAACACTCACTTTTCAGATTTTGCATTGAAATCATAAATCATGCATAGGATGGCCAATCAAATACATGTAATAAGCACAAATATGAATAAATCACACATTCAGGGTTGTCACAATTGCTCCAAAGCTTGATCTCCAATTCTCTCTTTGTTGTTTTCTCTCCTCTCCAAAAAGGTCTCCTCTCTGAAAATAGCAATTTTTATAATTAAAAACGATGACCTAATAATTTTCTGCCCCAATTCCTAAAATTCCCTTCTTTAAGTGGAAAACTTGTAAATCGTACGGAAGACAGTGCCGCGGCGCCACTCAAAAATTGGGATTTCTTGAATTTCTAGAAAATGGGCTCGTCGCGGCTCAAATACACCTGTTGACTTGCGATTTGGCCAACGACACGGAGTCAAATATACGACAATGGATAAAATGGAAAATAAGAAAGATGATCTAATGAAAGAGAAGAAAACACCAAGGATTTATAGTGGTTCGGTCCCAAAGGATGGTAATGACCTACGTCCACTTAGTGCTATTATTAGGATTGAATCTCAAAGCAGTGATCAAAGAACTAAGGTTCTTGAGTTTCACAAACTTTGGAAGAACATCAATAAAGCGATGGATAATTGCACTATAGCTCTCTCTTTTTCTCTATCTTAGCAAAAACATTCAGGGATCAAAAGTCCCTTCCTTGAGCTATTTCATGTATATTTATAGGCTCAAGGAGGGTTACATACGCCAACGTGCCCTATCTTTCCTTAATAATCGAGTATCAAGATAATAATAAAGAAATATTCAATGAAATTATTATAAGATTACAGTTTAAGAAGGAAATAAATCAGGTTATACGACCAGCCTGGTCGTATCTAAAAATTAACCCTGACGAAGCGGTGTGCTTCTGGTCAATAGTCGAGCAGTACTTCTGCCACGTGTCAACTACGTGTGAGAAATCCTTGCCACATCATCTATAGCCGTTCTTAGGGTAAACATTTTCCCCCTAAGTTTATTTATTGCGACCAGCAATAAGTAAACTTAGGAAAATGACTCTTCGAATACCCCATGAAATCTATCAGAGTCGCCCATGCTTTCTCGAAAAAAGGTGATCAATCATGTCCAATCAAGTATTTTTGGCTTCCCAATAACTTGTCTGATGGCTATCACACTTCCCCATGCCTTGGAAAGTTACCCTTTATGATTACCTTGGTAACCGGTCCTCGGCTAATATAAATGACTCTTTAGAATCAATTTTTACTTTTTACACTTTAACTTTATCTTCAAGAAACTGACAAACCTGGAGCAATACTTCCAGAAGCCCAGAAACTCAGATGAATCACGAAGCTCTTGCCCAGCCGAATCAACTTAGTGCCTCAGAACTTCATTCTATCTTTCATACAAGTACCTTTCTTTGAACCTTTCATTTGTTAATATGTCATGCAATACTTGTTTATCTCTATTTCTGATTTCTGAGTTCTTGGAGGTTTCTACTGTTCTTGACTAAAACTGTTTTGGGGAACATGGGAATGCTAACCGATGTTTGAAAGGGTGATGAAACAACGTCTTGTAGGGGTTAAGAGCTAGTTTAGTAGTCGAGATTGTAGATTTAGGGTGTAAAATCGAAGTAAACATTCGACTTTTAGGTTAGTTGAAAAATTGGGTTTTTCCCGCCCCTTCGGAGTCGAATAAGCTTTTTCTCTAAAAAATTTTTACTTCCGCTTTTCAATCTATTTTTCAAATTGCTCATATAGAACTTAGTGTTTTTGCTAGAATGCTGCTGGTCGTATAAAAGCTTAACTTTTACACACGAGCAACGCTATTCTAAGTTTCAACACAGATTTTTAGGCTTTACGTTCTCACCTCCCCCTTTCTCTGTTTGCAGCTCTTCATGCAAGATTCTTGGGGAGGTGAGAAGCCTATTGACGAAGACTTTCTTTCCCAATTACTTGAAGACGAGGAGCATCCGTCGCAGTTGGTGCCAGAGATTCCTTTTTCTCGAACCCCACCCAATAGACCTCAGACAAACCTTCCAGCCATGGGTAGAGTAAAATCCACAGCCCAGAAAAAGAAATCTTCCAAACCTTCAGATCAGCCTGCTCCTTAGGCTGGAATTCCCTCGACTAGTGGTCGGGAAAGGAATATCCCCGACCCAAACATTCAGACTCATGCTCAGCCCCGAAACGCCGTTCAACCAGATGTTGAATTGTACATCGCACCTGTCAGCCAGGTAACAATTAGGATGATCGCTAATTATATAAAAAAATATGGACTCCCTGGGGTGACACTAGTTCAACCCACTCAAGACCAACGAGCGAACTTGCCTGGAGGCGCCTTCAGCGCCTGGTTGAGGTATCACATTGAGGCAGGAGTGACCTTGCCTCCTCATCCTTTTTTCCAGGGGGTGGCCAATTACTTTGGGGTCACCACTTTTCAAATAACTCCTAACAGATATAGAATGCTTACTGCACTCTATATCCTTTATAGCCACAAAAAATGGCATGTCCCCACACCACATGCGACCTCAAATTTAACCCCAACCAAGAAAACATGGGGTTTATCCACTTTTGTCACTAGGAGACAGGTCACACATTCCTATCTGACACCACTCATATCTCGAACATGTGGAAGTACCATTAGGAGTATTTCCTGACGACTGATATGGTCGCGAACAACTTGGCCTTCACTCAAGGAGGTAAAGTCTTTATACCACTGGTCGTCAATCTTTCTTCAATTTTTTGCTGCATTTTCCTTAGAAATTTAGTGCGTTTCAGGCCCATGGTTGCGACCAAACCCTACTCCATACATGGAGATGCGATCAGCCCTCCTGGCCAGCATGATCGACATAGAGAAAAGCGTCAAACAGCTGGTCACAGAGGCCAATCTGAGACTAGCCGGCCTTTTGGCCCCTCATCAGGATGTGAGGGAGTCAACGGCGGGAAGTGCCACTGGCGAGGAGATTCCCGAGCATCACCCGGACATGTCAACCTCAAAGGAGGACAACCAAAGTGACAATCAGGGAACCCTCCAACATTGCACGAGCTGCTGCTTCCCCCACCCCTCAGGAAAAGGGAAAAAAGAACGTCACTGTCCCTCTCGATCCCCTTGACGAATCGTCGGACGAGAACGGTACTGATTTCTTGCTTTTAGATAGTTTGCCAATTCCCTGTCACTTATTTGATGGGGACGAATATTTTAAGTACGCTCCCAATTTAGATTTAGACTTCTTCATGCAGAGAGTGAGTATAACACTAGTAGAGTATATAATGTAGCGACCAGTAATGATAGCTCGGGTATTTCACTTACAATTTTCTTTATTTCTCTTCCTGACATAACATACTCAATTGTTTATACTGTATCACTATTCGCGTATTTGCTTCTCTTATAGACATGGACTCCGAGAATGTGTTCGACATAAACAGTGCCCCCGAGGCTCCCGGAGCTCCCTCAAGCAAGAAGAAAACAAGCAAGAGGCATCCCAACGAAAGCAGTAAAATGCCTCAGGCCAAGAAAGCCCGCACTGCAGGCCCTCTGGCCGTCGGACCCTCAGCCAATGTAACACCACCTCCTTCTCCTCACAAGCAGCAAACTCCCCCTGCTCCTGCTGGGTCGACACCGTCTCCACCGGCCCTAACCGACCAGACTCAGCAGGCTGGTCCTGCTTCCGCATGGGGGCGACATATCGAGTCGTGCCTTAAGATTGGTCAACGAAAAGGTGGCCAAGATTTTGAAGCACGAATGATACCGAGAGGAAATGGCTGGGACAGAGACGATGGACGTCGATCAGATCTTAAATCGCACCTTGAATGAGTTTGCCAGTGTAAGTCATTTTTTTTTCTGCGGAGACAACCCTTTTATATTCTACAGTTAGTCTAACCTTTGCACTGATCGCAGGCAATGCTGACCCTTACTGCCGGTCGGCTCCGCTCGGGTGCTGTCACCGAGCAGTCCAAGACTTTGGAGCAACAACACATTGAAGAACTCAAAGTTGCCGAAGCGAAATACGCTGAGAAGCTTGAGGCGGTGCTCAAGGAGAAGAATAAACTGGCTGCGGAGCTAAGGGAGAAGCAGACTGCTCTAGATAAGGCCATCGAGCAAAGAGACCAGTTCAAGGACTCTAACCGCATTAACTACCATGAGGCTAAAAAGCTCGAGCATGAGTTGGCTACGAGTAGAAAAGAGACTACAACCTTGGAGGGCCGTATTGAGAAGCTTGAACAGGCCAACGCCAGCAATTTGGAAAGGTACAAGAACGCCACGAGTGAGTGTTTTTATGACTTCTGGAAACACAACCAAGGGGATGATTTCAGTTACCTTCCCGATTGCACAAGACATGCCGAGATAGCCCGATGCGTTGCTCGACTGGCAGAAGAGGAGAGGGCAAGGGTACCTGCCTAGCCCGAAATCTCCTTGGCGACTGGCTTGGACGGGGTGGACAATGAAGCTACAGATGTCGTCGACCAGGGCACCCCTCAAGATCCTCTAGCCTCGAAGTCTGCAATTTGTTTTTCTTTTAATTTTTCAAGTACACGGCCCAGAGGTCATGATGTAAAGACACTTATTTTTCAATTAATTATTTATTGTTGCATGGGCAGCTTTTACTTTTAATTGAACAATTACATCCGAAAAGCGACTACTCATGATGTAAAAGGAAACATTGTGATATTATAATATATTTGCATCTTATTATAACATCTGTTCGCATGACCGAACTTAGCATAGTACTTTGGTTTGATTTCACAAAATACAAAATTTTGAAAAATACTCTAAGTACCCTAGCATGCTTTCAATTATTTTGCTCATATGTTTACATACCTTTCGATATTCTTTGCTTACTAGATACCTTATATGCCCCCCAAGTTATCGAGGAGCTTTAGGTCCTTGGTCACTTGCCTTGACCAAAACCTATTTGAACAATACTGCTCGTAGCAAAATAATTAAAATTGTAATACAGGAAAACAACACACATAGTGAGCAAATACTTGTATAAAATACAATAATTGGCAAGAATGACTGGCTGTGCATAATCCCTTATATTTCTCATAATAAATGGACAAAACGTGTCTGTACGAGTGATAAAAAAGATCTTACACTTATAAGCGATTAGTCACATAAAATGACCAACCCTTTTTCATAACTTGTAAAAAGTAAAATTAATACAAGCCAATCGTTTAGGAAGGATTTTTCGTTGATAGTACTTGCGCAGGTGTTCTCCATTCCAATAGCGAGGAATGAGATCTTCGTTTAAGCGAGCAAGTTTGCAGGTGCCTGGGTGAAGGACTTCTTCAATCTGGTATGGCCTTTCCCAATTAGGTCCGAGTACTCCAGCAGTTTGGTCGCGAGTGTTCAGGAAAACTCTTCGAAGTACCAGATCTTTGACATTGAATTTCCTTTCTCGAACTTTAGAATTGAAATACCGAGCGACTTTTTGCTGGTACGTAGCTACTCGGAGTTGGGCTTGCTCACACTTTTCATCGACCAAGTCTAGGGATTCCATCAGTAATTGGTTGTTCGAGCCTTGATCGTACGTTATCTTGCGATGCGAAGCCGGGTCTAACTTAATAGGCAACATAGCCTCATATCCATAAGCTAAAGAGACTGGAGTATGGCCTGTTGCTATTCGGTGGGAAGTTCTGTACGACCAAAAGACTTCAGGAAATTGTTCTGGCCACGCCCCCTTAGCTTCTTCTAGTCTTTTCTTTAGTGTATCCTTTAGCATTTTGTTGACTGCTTCGACTTGTCCATTTTCTTGGGGATGAGCAACTAAAGAAAAGCTCTTGATAATGCCATGCCGTCCGCAAAAATTCGTGAATAAATCACTATCGAACTGGGTGCCGTTATCCGAGACGATCTTCCTTGGCAATCCATAGCGACAAACGGTGTTTTTGATCACAAAATCCAGCACCTTCTTGGTTGTTATGGTTGCGAGTGGCTCGGCTTCGGTCCATTTAGTGAAGTATTCAACGGCAACTACAACATACTTGACGCTGCCCTTTCCTGTGGGCAAGGATTCGATTAGATCTATGCCCCAAACTACAAATGGCCATGGACTTTGCATCTGTTTAAGCTCATTGGGGGTTGCTCGTGGGATTTTGGAGAACCTCTGGCACTTGTCGCACCTCCGCACAAACTCCATCGAGTCTTCGTTCATCGTGGGCCAGAAGTATCCTTGCCTCAGGATCTTTTTTGACAAGCTTTGCCCCCCAGCGTGGTCTCCACAAAAGCCTTCATGTACTTCTTTCATCAATTCTTTGGCCTTCTCTTTCGAAACACATCTGAGGAGTGGCATTGAGTTTCCCTTTCGATACAAGATTCCATCGACCAGGATATACCTAGTAGCCTATCGCTGAAGGGTCCGGGCTTTGTTTCTGTCTGTTGGTAATATGCCTTGCGTCAGATACTCTATATATGGTGTCATCCACATATCCGCCATCTGGATCACCATAGCGGTCTCCTCTGCTCGGATGCTTGGCATTGATAACCGCTCAACCAGTACTATATTTAGAGTATCAGCATCCTTCGCACTTGCTAATTTGGACAAAGCATCAGCATTGGAATTCTGGTCGTGAGGTACTTGCTGGAGGCTGTATTTGTCGAACTGAGCCAATAGATCTCTTGTTTTGTTTAGATAGGAAACCATCTTTAAACCTTGCGCCTGGTATTCTCCCATGACTTGATTCACCACCAGCTGAGAATCACTGTAGATGTCAAGCACTTTTATATTCATGTCCCTGGCTAACCGTAACCCAGCGAGTAATGCTTCATATTCGGCCTTGTTGTTAGAAGCAGTGAAGTGAAACCTATTTGCGCAGTGAAATCGATGCCCTTCCGGCGTTATCAATATCACTCCTGCTCCAGCGTGGCACTCATTAGAAGAACCATCTGTAAATAATTTCCACGAGGGAGCTTGGTTTTGGCACTCAGGCTCTCTAGGCTCTTCAATCTGCTCGCCCTCTATAAGTTCCGTGAACTCTGCAATGAAGTTTACTAGGGCTTGCCCTTTTATCGGTGCTCGCGGCAAATAAGATATAACGAACTGCCCAAGTTTGACCGCCCACTTTAGCAATTTACCCACAACCTCTAGTTTTTGCAGGACTTGTCGTAGAGGCTGGTCGGTCAAAACCGTGATTGGGTGAGCTTGAAAGTAAGGCCGCAGCTTCCTGGAGGCCAAAATTAGGAAATAGGCTAGCTTCTTGATGGGCGGGTACCGCTGTTCTGCTCCAATTAGCCTTTTGCTCACATAGTAAACGACCTTCTGCACGCCTTCTTCCTCCCTTACTAAAACAGCACTAGCATCATATTTCGTGATTGCCAAGTAGATGAACAAAGTTTCTTTATCGACCGACTTTGATAGGATGGGTGGTTGTGCCATATGAGTTTTTAATGCTTGAAAGGCCTGCTCGCACTCCTCCGTCCACTTAAACTTTTTGTTGCCTCTAAGTAGATTAAAACATGGAATGCGCTTATCTCTTGACTTCGAAATGAATCTACTAAGAGCGGCAATTATTCCAGTTAGACTTTGAACATCCTTAATTTTCGTTGGCAATTTCATATCGATCAGGGCTTTAATTTTCTCGGGATTGGCTTCAATTCCTCTTGAGTTAACTATAAATCCCAAGAACTTCCCTGATCCTACTCCGAAAGAGCATTTAAGGGGATTCAGCTTCAACTGATATTTGTTCAAGACGTTGAAGCATTCCTGCAAATCCCTCACATGCCCTTCTGTCCTTTTTGACTTGACCAGCATGTCGTCGACGTAGACCTCCATGTTTGTGCTGATGAGTTACTTAAACATGTGGTTGACTAGTCGCTGGTAAGTTGCACCAGCGTTTTTCAAACCGTAGGGCATTACTTTGTAATAGTAAAGCCCTGTATCAGTCCAAAAGCTAGTGTGATCCTCATCAGAGGGATGCATACTAATCTGATTATACCCAGAGTATGCATCCATGAATGAGAAAATCTCATGTCCGGCAGTGGCCTCGACCAGCTGGTCGATTCTTGGGAGTGGGAAACAATCTTTGGGGCATGCTTTATTTAGGTCTGTAAAATCCACGCACATACGCCATTTTCCATTCAGCTTGGGAACTAGCACGAGATTAGAGAACCACGATGGATAAAACGCCACCCTGATGAACCCATTCTCCTTCAGCTTCTCGACTTCTTCTTTTAAGGCCCTTGATCTATCTTTGTCGAGCAGCCTTCTTTTTTGTTGTGCTGGTGGAAAACTCTTGTAGATGTTTAGGACATGGTTGATGACTGTAGGGTCTATCCTGACCATGTCTTTGTTCGACTAGGCAAACCTCCTGGTTCCTCTTTAAAAACTCCACCAATGCTTGTTTTTTTGTTGTCTCTAAGTTTTTACCGACTTTCACAACCCTGGTCGGATTTTCTTCATCGAGTTGGAACTCTTCAAGGTCCTCGATGGGGCCAATTTCTTCATCAAAATCCCTAAAGCGAGGATCTAAATCCCTATCCTCACTTTGGGAAATGCCCTATTTGGTGACATTATCACCCGAGTGGGCCTGAGCATCAGTTGCCACATGCAACACTTTCCTGTGAACATCTCTCGATACACCATTTTTTGCCTAGGTGATTGAGGCATTGTAGCACTCCCTCGCTTCCCGCTGATTTCCCAATACGCAACCTATCCCTGCGTCTGTTGGGAATTTCATGGCGAGGTTCCATATCAAGGTGACGGCTCTTAGGTCGACCAGAATTGGTCTCCCAATCACAGCATTGTATGCTTAAGGACAATAACCTACTATAAAAGTAGTGAGTAATATCTTATTTTCAGGTGCAGTAACTGGAAGCCTAATTGACCTTGTTGGGGCGAGCCCTGCACCGGAAAAACCATAAATGGATAGTAGCTAGTTAGATAGTAGTAGAAATAGTAATAATTGTAGTATTTTTATGACTGTGGATTTTGGTTCAGACCGGGATTTAATTGGACACTCGTAGTAAAACTTGTAGATTTTCTAAGTTTAACCTATAGTTTAAGAATATTAATTTTAACCTAAGGATTAATTAATATGACCCATATTGATGGTGATATTTATTATATTATAAGGTTTAGATAGACCCAATAAGAAAGTAACACTTGTCATGTGTATGTTTAATGATAATTAAGTATTTTTGAGGAATAAGTTTATTAAGATCAATATTTGAATATCCTAGGGTTTGTCAGCAGCTTTGAAATCGTTAGAGGACTTAGTCAAGGCTGTTTACTCAATTCAAATTAGGCTGAAAATGTGCAATTTCATGTTTAAATATTCAGCGTATGCCGATATATCGCAGCTATAGGGGGCGATATATCGCAATACGGGGATACAAAAAACACGTAACTTCGCACGACCAACTCGACGAGCCTCGGGCATATTAGCCCAGGCAATATATCGCCTACTAGGGGTGATATATCGACTCCTTTGAATGATTTTTGAATGTTTTTTAAACTGAGCTTAATTTAATCTTTAACCTCTTGATAAGTCTAGCATCTTTCTGACCGAGTCTTCAGCCTCTGCTGAACGATAATTCAAATATTTTTCAATTAAAAAGCCATTGTCTTATTCAAGTTATATGAAGATCTTTTCATTCTTGAACTATATAAATAGGACCTAGTACCCAGCCATTTATTCATTCATCAAGCTAAGTTCAGAGGTTGGAAGCTGCTAGGTTATTTTTGAGTGCTTAAACACTTGGGTTGGGAATATAAGCTTTAACTTTATAAGCTTAATAAACACTCGGGAAGTAAGGATCATAGTATTTTTCGGTTCGAGGTGTAGTTCGGTCATAGAAGCATTAAAGGTATTCCAAATTCTAGTTCATTTCTGTATTGTTTCCTTAAGTTCTTATACTCAAAATCCTAACTCTATTCTTTATTCTTGGTTAGGAAATCTAAGTTCTTGAACATAAGGTCCTTGGTAAGTATCTTTCAATGGTATAGTTCTTTCATTATTTTCATCCCTTTTTCTTTAGTATACTCACCTTCCTTTGATGGTTTTGCGGAGTGTCCCAAAGTCCCAAACTTGTTCTCATATCCCGGTATATTTGGTAAGGAAAATAGGATAGGATTTTATATGTCATCTTATGATTTATGTGTTATGTTATATGTTATATTATGTTTGATTGTAGACTTGGGCATATGACTTGTATAACTAACAAGCCCCAATAAATTTATGGGCATATGACTTGCTTAGCTAGCAAGCCCCGCAAATATAATGGGCATATGACTTGTTCAGTTTATGAGCCCCAAGTAATAATGGCCATTATAGTATGTGTGACATATAATTATGATATGTTTTAGTATATGTTGATATTAATTTTATGTATATGATTTATGTGTTAGATTTTCCTTGCTGGGCATTACGTTCATTCCTTTATGTTTATATGTGCAGGAAAGTAGCTATGGTGGCGGAAGGGTTTTTGGCAGCTTGGGGGTTGTGTGTTGAGGCAGAATGGTAATGGATGGATTGAGCGTTTGGTTCGAGGATGAAGTCGCTTCCTAGTCTTTTAAAAATTATGCTTTATATGTATTTTCCGCACTTTATTTTATAATCCATTTATTTAAAGTTATGCTATGTTTTCATTTTAAAAACAATGGGATCCCATATCCTACTTTAAATTTTATGGAGTTTAACATTTGTCTTACAAGTTTTAATGAAGTTATGATTATTTCACTAGTGAGTTCTATTAAAGATTAGTGTCTATGTATAAGTAGTCATTAATGGTCCAAAGTCTAGATTAGTTGGGTCATTACAGTTGGTATCAAAGCAACGTTTCATCCGCATGAAGTTCTCCTCGATACACACACTCAAAGCTCCGAATCTGACAGCCAAGTAAGTATTTAAATTATAGTTATTATGCTTATAAGTATAGCTAACAATTTTAGCATTTATGTTTTCAGTTATGTATGAACGGAGCATTAACCTATGAGGATATCCGAGCCATTAAGGCTTTAAAGAGAATAAGAGAACCGAGAAACACCATAGGAACACTAGAGAAAATCACTCGGAGACTGCTTTTGTTCCACAGAGAAATAGGTCTCCTTCAAGAGTCTAAGCAGATCATGATGAGAGCAACAGAACAATACGCTTTAGTAATTATACTATTTAGAGATTTTCATCCCGTAATTGCAGCCTTAGAGGAGATATGGGAAGCAATGGATGATGAAGATGAACTGCCAGCAGCAATGCGATATTACTTTCTCTTAATTAGGTTCACTTCAAAATCAGAATTTCAGTTTACAAATGAGCAAAAACATATGATTTTTACGAACCTTCCTTGAGGACATTTTGAGGCACATGATAATGAAGATTATGAAGAGCTAGATGATGATATGCTAGATGAAGGATCGGATGTAGAAGATCCTAATTTTTAGAATAGTTATTTTCAGTGTTTGCTTTATTTATTGTTTGTTTTATGGTTGTAATAAGTGAAAACTCTTTTCCAAATTAATATCATGTTATTTTGTTATCATGTATGAGTTTGATTTTTATTTCACAATCATAATAGATAATAAATAAAATAAATAATGACTAAGTTCGGTGAGGGTGGATACAAATCAATGGACCAAGTTTCTATATTGAGAGTTAGGGGGCCATAGTAGTGGGAACGATTTTACTGATCCCAGCCCTCCCTCAATATGGTTAACTTTGGAACAAAGATGAGTTTCGAGCCTGAGAATTTAGTCATATAGGATGAATAGAAAAAGACTTAGAAAATAAAGATGGCTTGTTTTTCTAAGTATAGAAACCCACTCTAATAATAAAGAAAACTTATATAACTTTTCATAAGAAGTCATAATCAATAAGTCTGAGATATGTTTGTTTTAGAATAAGTTTTTGCCTTAGAGCCTATTAGGTAAAGTTCGAACATGTTTCTTTCAACTATTAGAACTTTGCTGCGATGTCGCTTCGAAGATCTGCATGCACCAATGGAAACGCCTCCAACGTTGTTCCAGTGAACAATGAAGACCCTTCAATTTTCAGAAGGGGAGTGCGTGCTACTTCCAGCCGCAACGCGCTGGCACCACTGCAGAGATCGCCAGACTGCGACAACAAGTCGAGGAACTTTTGCAGCAACAACGACAACAGGCTCAGCCCCAGACTCAGCCTCTGCCTCAGCCATAGCCACATCAAATGGGCTCAGCACCCCAACAAGTTGGTCCATATGGGGGATGGCTAGTGGCGAATTACGCGTCGTATCCAGTATAGCACATGGAGCCAGTTTATGAGAGGTTCCGCAAGCAGCACGCTCAAAACTTTGAAGGGACTATAGGCCCCTTTGAGGCAGAAGAGTGGCTAAGAAATGTGGAGCCAATTCTGACGCACATGAATCTCAGTAATGCAGACCGTATATCCTGCGTCTCGTCATTGCTCAAGAAGGATGCCAGGATATGGTGGGACTTGGTCCAGCAATCGCATGATGTTGCCACCATGACATGGACTCGATCTGTGGAGCTGTTCCACAAGAAGTATTATAATTTAGCTGTACTCGCTTCGAGATGGGGGTTGAGCTAGTAAACCAGGGGAATACTATGTATGTTGACGTTCTAGAGACGACAATAGAAGTAGAGAGGCTGTAGGCTAATGTAAGTAAAGAGGAAGCCAGTAAGCCTGAGCCTAGACAGCAAGGTCAACCTCAGACTAGTCGGAACAACAACCATAATAGCAACCATCAGTCCGGCAACAACACTAACGGTCAGAAGAGAAGGCATCCTGATACCAAACAACCTGACAGTGATAAGAGGGCACAGACAAATAATGGAGGAAATAGGCCGGGTTATGTGGAATACCCGCCATGTGCTAAGTGTCAAAAGAAACATCCTGGAGAATGTCGTGCAAACACCAAGAAATGTTTTAACTGTGGTCAGGAAGGACACCGGAAAAGAGATTGTCCTCAGCGCAAGCCAGAAGGGAAGAAGGACGACAAGATGGTTCCTACTAGGATTTTTTCCTTAACCCAAGGAGAGGCTGATGCTAGCAATAAGGTGGTAACAGGTCAGGTTTCTACCCTTAATAACATATGCTCTGTATTATTTGATTCGGGAGCCACTCATTTGTATATCTCGTTAGGAATGATAGAAAAACTAGACAAACCTTGTGAAAGATTTAGAACTAGGTTTGTAACCGAGTTGCCTTTGGGCAAAGTAGTTCTATCATCACGGATAGTACGAGGCGTACCGATCAAGATTGAGGATGTAGAACTACAAGGAGACCTGATAGAATTGGTGATCAAGGACATTGACGTAATACTAGGCATGGACTAGCTAGCACGGCATGGCGCAACCATTGACTGCAAATGCAAGAAGGTGATGTTCGAGACTCCTGACGGCCAGAAACTATGCTTCATGGGACAAGCTTTAGGATTACGCACCCCATTAGTATCATCTCTCAAAGCTCAAAGAATGATGGCAAAAGGATGTCATGTGTTCTTAGCCAGCATCACAGATGTGGTAAAGGAAACACCACTCAAGGTTGGAGACGTCCGTATTGTAAGAGAATTCCCAGAGGTATTTCCCGATGACTTGCCAGGATTGTCGCCGACTCGGGAAATTGACTTCAAGATAGAATTAGTACCGGGCACCGAGCCTAATTCCAAGGCACCGTATCAAATGGAACCTACGGAACTCAAGGAGTTAAAGACGCAACTACAAGAACTCCTAGACTTGGGTTTTATTAGGCCGAGCCATTCGCCATGGGGAGCCCCGGTGCTATTCGTGAAGAAAAAGGATGGAAGCATGCGGATGTGTATAGACTATCGCGAGCTGAACAAGGTAACGATTAAGAACAAGTACCCGCTACCGCAGATCGACGACTTGTTTGATCAACTCCAAGGCGCGACTGTATTTTCAAAGATTGATTTATGGTCCGGGTATCATCAGCTCAAGGTAAAGGGAGAAGATATTCCTAAGACAACCTTTAGAACTCGTTATGGACATTACAAGTTCTTGGTTATGTCCTTTGGTCTTACCAACGCACCAGCCGCGTTTATGGACTTGATGAACAAGGTCTTCAAGGACTACTTAGATAAATCCGTCGTAGTATTCATCGATGACATCTTAGTATACTCCAAGGATGAAGTAGAGCACGAGGAACATTTGAGGTTGATTTTGTCACGATTAAAGGAGCATCAACTCTATGCCAAATTCAAGAAATGCGAGTTTTGGCTTTCGCAAGTAGCATTCCTCGGGCACATTATATCCAAGGACGGAGTAGCAGTAGACCCATCAAAGGTAGAGGCCGTGAAGGATTGGCCAAGACCAAAGAACGCATCCAAAGTAAGAAGCTTTCTTGGGTTAGCAGGTTATTATAGGAGGTTCGTAGAGGACTTTTCTAAGATAGCCACTCCGCTCACCAACCTGACCCGAAAATAGCAAGGATTCAAGTGGAATGATAGATGTGAAGAAAGCTTCCAGTTGCTTAAGGACAAGCTTTTCTCAGCACCAGTACTTTGTGTACCAACACCCAATGATAAGTTCGTAGTCTACTGCGATGCGTCAAAGCAAGGGTTGGGTTGCTTGCTGATGCAGAATGACAAGGTGATAGCCTGCGCCTCATGACAGTTCAAGGAATACGAGTAGCGCTACCCAACTCACGATATGGAGTTGGCAGCGGTGGTCTTTGCGTTGAAAATCTGGCACCATTATCTTTACGGAGAACGGTACGAGATTTATACGGACCACAAAAGTTTAAAGTACTTCTTTACTCAGAAGGAGCTCAACATGAGGTAGCGCAGGGGGTTAGAGTTAGTAAAGGATTACGAGTGCGAAATCTTATACCACCCGGGGAAGGCAAACGTAGTTGCCGATGTGCTTAGTAGGAAAAGTTATGGAAGTTTAGCAACTTTAGCTGGAATAGAAAAGCCGCTACAGCAGGAGCTGATCACTGCCAGAATAGAAGTAGTTGTCGGCAAGCTAGCTAACTTGTCTATCCAGTCGAATCTGCTAGAAGACATACGGATTGGCCAGGGACATGGCGACACACTAGCAGCACATATGGATGCAGTCCGAGAAGGCAAGACCACAGATTTCTCAATATCTAGTCAAGGTTTATTGAGATATAAGGATCGGTATGCATGCCAAATGATCAAAGGATTAAGAAGACGATTCTAGAAGAAGCGCACAGTACCCCATACTCAGTTCACCCAGGGTCGACCAAGATGACTCATGACATCAAGGCAATCTATTGGTGGCCAGGGATGAAAAAGGACATAGCAGAGTTTGTGTCTAAGTGTCTTATATGCCAGCAAGTGAAAGCAGAACATCAGCGGCCTGCAGGCTTATTGCAGCCACTTAGCGTACCAGAATGGAAGTGAGACGTTATAGCTATGGACTTCATGACAGGTTTGCCAAGAACGAATAAGCAGCATGATTCCGCTTGGATAGTAATAGATAGACTAACCAAGTCGGCTCATTTCTTGCTTGTTAAGACTTCATACACGGCAGACCAATATGCAGACATCTACGTCCAAGAGATAGTACGGTTGCATGGAATCCCCAAGACAATAGTGTCGGATAGAGGATCGGTGTTTACATTGAGATTTTGGGGGAGTTTATAGCAAGCTATGGGTACTAAGTTAAGTCTTAGTACAAATTTTCATCCTCAGACAGACGGGCAGTCCGAGCGTACGATTCAGATTTTAGAAGATATGCTACGCGCATATCTACTTGATTTCGGAGGATCATGGAATAAGTACTTGCCGCTGATAGAGTTTTCCTATAACAATAGCTACCAGTCAACGATCGGGATGGCACCTTATGAATTTCTATATGGAAGGAGGTGTCAATCACCGTTGCACTCGGACGAGGTAGGAGAAAGGCAGTTTCTAGGTACCGAAGCTGTTAGACAAGCTCAAGAAGCAGTAACGCTTAATAGACAGCGTATGCTTGCTGCTCAAAGCTGTCAGAAAAGCTATGCGGATGCCAAGCGACGCGATGTGGAATTTAAAGTTGGAGATCAAGTCTTCTTGAAGATATCTCCTATGAAAGGTATAAAGCGGTTTGGGAAGAAAGGCAAGCTTAGTCCCCGATTTATAGGTCCTTTTGAAATATTGGACAAAGTGGGAGCAGTTGCATATAGACTAGCCCTACCGCCAGCACTAGCAGAAAGTCACAACGTGTTCCACATCTTGATGCTAAGCAAGTATGTGTCAGACCCATCTCACGTCCTCAAGTACGATACGATAGCACTCCAGAAAGACTTGAGTTACGACGAACGATCGGTTAGCATCATGGATAGGGGTGAAGCAGTTACGGTCCAAGAGCATTCCTATAGTCAAAGTCCTATGGAGTAATAGTTTTGAACGAGAGGAAACGTGGGAGTTGGAGGAGGACATGCAAGGCCGGTATCCGGAGTTATTTGGTAAGTAAATTTCGAGGATGAAATCCTTTTTAGTAGGGGAGAATTGTAAAGTCCAAGAACTTTACTTAGCTAGTTAGATAGTAGTAGCAATAGTAATAATTGTAGTATTTTTATGACTGTGGATTTTGGTTCAGACCGGGATTTAATTGGACACTCGTAGTAACACTTGTAGATTTTCTAAGTTTAACCTATAGTTTAAGAATATTAATTTTAACCTAAGGATTGATTAATATGACTGATATTGATGGTGATATTTATTATATTATAAGGTTTAGATAGATCCAATAAGAAAGTAACACTTGTCATGTGTATGTTTAATGATAATTAAGTATTTTTGAGGAATAAGTTTATTAAGATCAAGATTTGAATATCCTAGGGTTTGTCAGCAGCTTTGAAATCGTTAGAGGACTTAGTCAAGGTTGTTTACTCAATTCAAATTAGGCTGAAAATGTGCAATTTCGTGTTTAAATATTCAGTGTATGTCGATATATCGCAGTTATAGAGGGCGATATATCGCAATACGGGGATACGAAAAACACGTAACTTTGCACGACCAACTCGACGAGCCTCGGGCATATTAGCCCAGGCGATATATCGCCTACTAGGGGCGATATATCAGCTCCTTTGAATGATTTTTGAATGTTTTTTAAACTGAGCTTAATTTAATCTTTAACCTCTTGATAAGTCCAGCATCTTTCTGACCGAGTCTTCAGCCTCTGCTGAACAATAATTCAAATATTTTTCAATTAAAAAGCCATTGTCTTATTCAAGTTGAATGAAGATCTTTTCATTCTTGAACTCTATAAATAGGACCTAGTACCCAACCATTTATTCATTCATCAAGCTAAGTTCAGAGGCTCCAAGCTGCTAGGTTATTTTTGAGTGCTTAAACACTTGGGTTGGGAATATAAACTTTAACTTTATAAGCTTAATAAACACTCGGGAAGTAAGGATCATAGTATTTTTTGGTTGGAGGTGTAGTTCGATCATAGAAGCATTAAAGGTATTCCAAATTCTATTTCATTTCTGTATTGTTTCCTTAAGTTCTTATAGTTTTCTACTCAAAATCCTAACTCTATTCTTTATTCTTAGTTAGGAAATCTAAGATCTTGAGCATAAGGTCCTTGGTAAGTATCTTTCAATGGTATAGTTCTTTCATTATTTTCATCCCTTTTTCTTTAGTATACTCACCTTCCTTGATGGTTTTTAGGAGTGTCCCAAAGTCCCAAACCTGTTCTCATATCCCGGTATATTTGGTAAGGAAAATAGGATAGGATTTTATATGTCATCTTATGATTTATGTGTTATGTTATATGTTATATTATGTTTGATTGTAGACTTGGGCATATGAATTGTATAACTAACAAGCCCCAATAAATTTATGGGCATATGACTTGCTTAGCTAGCAAGCCCCGCAAATATAATGGGCATATGACTTGTTCAGTTTACGAGCCCCAAGTAATAATGGCCATTATAGTATGTGTGACATATGTTTATTATATGTTTTAGTATATGTTGATATTAATTTTATGTATATGATTTATGTGTTAGATTTTCCTTGCTGGGCATTAGGCTCATTCCTTTATGTTTATATGTCCAGGAAAGTAGCTATGATGGCAGAAGGGTTCTTGGCAGCTTGGGGGTTGTGTGTTGAGGCAGATTAGAAATGAATGGATTGAGCGTTCGGTTCGGGGATGAAGTTGCTTCCTAGTCTTTTAAAAATTATGCTTTATATGTATTTTCCGCACTTTATTTTGTAATCCATTTATTTAAAGTTATGTTATGCTTTCATTTTAAAAACAATGGGATCCCATATCCTACTTTTAATTTTATGTAGTTTAACATTTGTCTTACAAGTTTTAATGAAGTTATGATTATTTCACTAGTGAGTTCTATTAAAGATTAGTGTCTATGTATAAGTAGTCATTAATGGTCCAAAGTCTAGAGTAGTTGGATCATTACAAAATAACATAATGTTTCTGCTCAAATTCTGTTTTTGAAGAATAAATTGTCTCAACCAAAAGATAGTTAACATGCATGCCAGAAAAATAGCATAAGAAAACTGAATTGAAACCTTTGCTTTTCTAGCCGAATCATCTTCCAATTGTCACATAGTCCAAGTAAGAACAAAAGCATACACCTGAAATTTTTCTTAACAATATTTCAGCAACTTAAAAACAAAGGTAAGAGTGGAGATTATCATGCTCTTAGGGCCAAAAAAAATGTTGGAGCTTATTTGTTCAAGTCAGTATTGAGATGGCTAATTAAGATTCAAACCCCATTGGACAGTATGTGGATTCGAGAAAGAAATAATGAGAAAGATGGGGAGGCTGGAAGATGTATCCTGAAAAATTTAAATAACAGAACATCATCTGTTGTAATTAAAAAGTACTAATCACAGAATCAACAAAATTCATAAAGAGAGAATTCTAATAACCATAGCACCAAGAACTGCCAACATCTATGTTACTAATTCCAACTTGGGTCAAGCATAAAAAAGTAGCCAACTGTTTAATGGACAATGTACCTTAGGAAATTTGGCAAGCACATTGTATAGAATATCCAAAACAGATGATATAGCAAGTGATAAACCTTCAATTTCCGTGACATCAAAGAGACAGCTAACATGAAGTTTCTGCATGATAAATGAAAAAAAAACAAGACAAAAGAAGAAAAAGATTATAGGAAGAAAAATGCTCAAATCAGTGAAGAAAAAAAATTAAATAGCAAATTCTGATCAATGCTTGTGAAGTCATGCAAATAATCCGAAAAAGAGCACTATGGATTGAAGAATTAGAAAGTAACATGTCCCAGATGACCCCAACCAGCTTTCCAGTGTATGATGTCAACGCGATACCTTTTATAATCAGTTCTAGCACCTAAAATAGATTTTTTTAAAAAGAAAGAAAATCACGCTGGCCTATAAAGAACCAGTCTTTAAAATATTGACCTCTGATGTGCAGAACTATATTAAACTTGGCAAATGAAATAAGATTACTATAGATTATAAAGGATAAATAAAAATGAATTTATTATCTTCAATATGTAACATTTTTTTAAGCAAGTTAAATAATCTAACTGCATTATGTTTTCTATACTATGACGGAGAAAGATAAGAAAGAACAAGGGATGGAAATAGCGAACCAACTCAAATTCCATAGTAAAACTAAAGGTATACCTTCAATGTTATTCTCCAGCTAGTATGTTTCGCCTTGTATTTCCAATATTCATGGTTTACAAGAACATACTGTAGAGAAAAGACAATTAATGCAAGAACAGTATCATTCTCAAATACTGTTTCCATCAGCTGCATTGTAAAATCCAGCACTGCAATATTTTAAATCACATATCACAACATGTATTACTTTGGAGTCTATACAATATAAAGCACCATTGAGCTGATCACATGAAATTATTAATTGCATGCTCTTAAAAATACCTGCTGTAGTTAAGAAATAGTTATTCTCGTTTTGCTCACAGTCAATTAATAGCATTGTTGCCAATTTTCCAGAAAGTAACCATGATCCGCTAAAAAAATAAGGCCATACACTTAGACCACAATATCCATTTTACAGTATAGAATTTACATACGACAAGACAAAGAAAACACAATGAAAATAAGATGCATCATCACCCACTCACAAGGGGCAAAAAATGTGTGAATTTGGGCCCAGATGGAAAAATCTATGAAAATAGAAAAGAAACAATACACAATCAGGAAGGAAATGCAGAATCAATGGAGAAATTAAAATAAAGCAATAGGGCCCTTGCAGGGTAGTGCACTAAACAAATAACATTAAATAACTTTAAAGTTGAACTACATCAAGTAAAATTAACAAAATAAGTACAAATTTCAGATGGCATAAAGTGAAGAATAAAATAAATATCAATAAACAAAGAAGGACAGTTGAAAAAGAAAGAAAAAAAAAAGCCTAACGATAGAGGTCATTACACAATTATACAATTTTTTATTTTACTTTTCAAGTCAACATATAAATTGATGGCACACACATCCAGCTCAGAGAAGAATACAAAATCTTCTCATAAGAAACGTGCTGGTGGAAAGAGCCATATATAAGTTTATACCCAAAAGTATAAAAAAAATGCAATATGGATTAGCTTACCATTTCAATCTCTTTGCCAAGATGTTAACACCCATGGCCATTGTAGCAGTACTATTAGGATTAGGAGATAATTTCCTGACCAAAGTGCAGATGATCTCAACAACCCTGGGCAAAAGATAAGAGATAAGAGCATTAACGTGGCAAGAAATAAACATAACACAGTACACAGGAAAAGAACAGTATTTAGCACACTCGACTCTCCAATTGCCCACTCACAGCATATAACGACCTAACTATCTATGAAACTTAGATCATTAAACCTACTAAACATAAACACAACTTTGAAAAGAACATACATAAGAAATTCATAACTTTATTGAAAACTTTAAAGAAACAATATTTGTAATACATAAATGAGCTCATTGTTTTAAAATAAAACATAACTTTAAATAAAATTGTTTACAAAGCTACATGCGGAAAAATACATAAAAACATAATTTTAAAGAAACTAAAAAAAACGTTGTCCTCGAATCGACACGCAACCCATCCACTCCAGTCACCTCCATACACACACCAAGCTTCCAAGAATCCTTCCGCCTCTGCATCTATTTTCCTGCATCATACTAAAAGAAAAGGAGTGAGCCTAGTACCCAGCAAGGAAAAACTACTAACAACATAAATCATATCATAACATATACTATATAAGACTATACTAATAATGACCATTATGACATGTGATAAACCATCTACGTCCCCTGTCTAATATTTGAGGTAGGTTAGATCACATGTAGTGTATGATAACCCATCTACGTCCCCTGTCTAATATTTGAGGTAGGGTAAATCATAACATAACATATAAAAACATAAACTTATCATAATATATTAAGCATAACATAACATAAAAACATAACATATCATACAAACATACAAGATCTAGCCTATTTTCCTTACCAAAATACCGGGATGATGAGAAAAAGGTCAGGATTTTGGAACACTCCTAAAAAGCATTAATAGAGAGGTGAGTTTTCTAAAAGAAAGAGATGAAGAGGAATGAACTAAACCATCGAGAAGATACTTACCAACCAGAAATCTCAAGTTCGAAGAACTTAGATGCCTAACCAAGAATAGAGAAGATTAGGTTAGGAATTGAGTAGAGAAAAACTATAAGAACTAATGAAACAATACAGAAAAGGAACTAAGAATAGGAATACCTTTGAAATTACTATGACCGAACTACACCTCGAAACCGAAATACACTCTATGAACCTTACTTCCCAAGTGTCTAATAAGCTTAGAATGATAAAGCTTATAACCCCAACCCAAGTGTTTATCACTCTATAGTCTCACTAGCACCTAGAAGGCTCTGATCAATGCTTGAAGAATAAATGAAAATGCTTGGTGCTAGGTCCTATTTATAGAGTTCTAGGAATAAAAATCTTCTAATTATAATTCAAATTTAAATTTAAAATAGAATCTTAACTTCTAACTTTCTAAATCTCGTAACTCTAAACTAACCTACAGTAAAATCAACATATCTGGAGCTGTAGGACTCCAATGTAAAATATCTTTATATCGTTAGAAAGCGAATTAAATTATCTACAACTTTTTAGAAATACTATTTTTCGAAATTCATAACATAACTAGGTCAAAAATAGGTGGGAAGTTACAATACCCTAAAGTTACGAAAAAAAATATCTATTTAATTATCTAAATAACAACCTAATCCACAAATAAATAAAATTGTGAGTCTAAATATCTAAATATCTAAATAAATATCATGCTCCTAATAGATTCTGGTCAAGACTAAGTCTTATATTTCCCTTATTAAAATAATAATTCCTTAATAATCATGCATATGACAAGTGTCATAATCCTATTGGCTCTTAGGAATAACCATGCTCATGACAAGTGTCATATTCTTATTAGCTCTATCTAAACCTTAGGTTATAATAATTATCATATTAATAACAAGCAATATTAATCAAACCTTATGTTATAATTAATATTCTTAAACTATAGGTTAAACTTATAAAATCCATAACTATTGCTAGGAGTTTCCAACTAAATCTCGGCTTGAACCAAAATCCCAAGTAATAAACAATACTATAACTACTACTAGCTATTACTATTACTACTACTATCTAACTAGCTAAGTAAAGTTCTTGGACTCTACACAGCAGTTTCTTGAGCATGAAATGAGCTGCCAATGCCCATTAAAGTAAAACACACAGCCTAGCAAGTATTGCTGCAGAAGCTTTTAGTCCAAATCCTTTCCACCTATTCTATACTGCATATTCAATTTTACAAGACATGTTACTATTTATAGTTGAATCAGAAAGTATAAACATTGATAGAAACAAAAAATGAGTAGAAATAATATTTATAAGGTAAGCTAAAAAGTGTACCTATTATTCCATCTTCAAACCAAGTATAGACCTTATTGCCAAACATAATGTGTTTAAGTTGTTCCAATTCCAATCCTCACCACGTAATTGTTTGCTTAGCTTCTTTAGCATCTGCATTATACAAGGATAAACAACATAAGATAGAATGTATAATGAAAATAACATATAACACATCTCTTGTAAGACTAAAATTAGAGTATGGATGTTCATCTCTTGTAATTTTCCAAACTAAAAAGCATACTTCCTATCTTAATTATAGAATGAATTGTGGACAATAATAAGCAGCTAGGTTAATCATCCTTGTAAAGTATCAATACTAACAAACCAAACAACAAAAAGAGAGCTCATAATCTATAATTAGACTATAAAATTGCTGTAAAATAAATAATTATACAGTAAAGTTAATGAAAAATCCAAAAACTCACACAAACACAAAAATGAACACAGCCCAAATCTAAAGGACTATTATTAATTAAAACTGCCATATTCAAATAATTTAAAATATGAACCTAAACTTGTATCAAAGTAAGAACAAAATAAGTGAGGAAAGAAAGGTGCGAATGGAGAACAGAGAGTATAGAATCACCTTGCTAATTTATTTATATATACACAAAAATTAGAATAAAGAAGAACATGACAAAAGCAAGTAAAATTACTTGTTCACATTTGAGGATGAATTGAAAATACTATCAATTTACCCACACAATGGTCAGTAAGTGTATGAGTTTTAATTAATTTAACTGGCACCAATAACTAATTATCCCCATTAGATAAAGCCACACTGATTTCATTGATCACTGTAACATAATCACTACCCACATTTCCAAATCCAACAACCATCACTTTTATGACCAAGGATTCTTTTTTATAAAATTAAAAAAATCAAATTTCAAACACAGTTCCTAAATCCCAAGACCCTTCTTCCACTAAAAAAAGCAATTAACTTTTCAGCCTCATTACCTACTAATTTGGTATGCATAATCAACCGAAGAAAGTCATGTTACGTCAACCATGCAAAAAAAATTCCAAATTCCCAATTCCCAGATTAGATATCAGATTATATACTCCCATTCAATCCAACGTGCATAAATGAATTATGAAACAAAAACAAACCCAGATCAAAGCAAACCCACCATAATAGAAAAAGCAATCTACTTTACCAATTATGATAGAATGGAAAAGTAGTGGAAACTCTGCACACTCAAATACATATAGATTTAAAGATTCAAAGATGTTCAGTAGACAATCAAGAGACTATGAGTGTAGTACCTGGTGATAAGGCCCAAAGCTACTCTCTTCCACTTCTAAAACTACACCTGAGCTTTATATATGATAATTTAATCTTCCTCTGCAAAAAAAAGTTAATGAACAGATTAATTTATGGTTAAATAACTTCCTTCAAATCTTTCAACTAATTAAACAATATCCTCCATTGCTATGCTCTCACACTACAAAAAACAAGGCCTATACCGAGAACAAATGTCATCGGTATAAGCCTAAATGTTCTCGGTAGAGGTTATACCAAGAACATGTCGTTGGCAGTAAGTCCTCGGTACAGCCGCGTCGGTAGAGGTAAACTTCTACCGACGACAATCAACATGTTCTCGGTATAGGTTGTATCGAGGAAAATGTCATCGGTATAGAGTGCAAAATGTCCTCGACACAACCAACCCAAATTTGTCATATTAATGGGATATACCGAGGACAATGTCCTCGGTATAGAGTAAACTGGAATATTTTTTATATTTGTAATGTTTATTCACTTATTTATTTAATTTAAATTAAATAGAAAACAATAGAATAAAATTAAAACACTTATATTAAACATATAAATAAAAACATAAGATTATGTTTGCTGAATCAAAATAAAGAGTTGTCCTAAACATGATAATGTAATAGTCCATAGTAATAAAATTCATACATAAGTCCTACTGAGTCGGTGCTCCAACATCGGGATCATCGGGTGGTGGTGGGGCACATTGAGATCCCGAGGTGATACAATGAGTCCGAACATGCTCCTCTAATTGTCGAACACGCTCTCTCATCTCAGACATCTCTTCATCTCTAGTTTGTGAAGGATGAAAATCAAATGGAGTTCGGTCCCTTATGTTAAGGATACGTCCATATCCTTTCTAGTGGCCCCGTCGTTTTCCGAAGACAGTTTGTACCAAAGATATGTCTTCATCTTCAGGTGCACTCGAAACTGGTGTGGAACTCTCAGTATCAGTTGTTTGTGTCTGCTGTGTGTCGCGATATGCACGCAATTCCTCATTTGATACAATGTATAATGTAATTATGTATTGTAAACAAACAATTAAAATTTTGAAAAATGTTTAAAAAAACTTAACATACCCAAGTATTGTTGGCTGTCTTTGTCACCCACCCTGTGCCTGATTTATGGTGAGTATTCATCCAGCTATCCGGGATGGGCTCAAGTTGCCTAGTTTCTAAATTGCGCTGTCACGTACATATATTTTTATAAAATTAATAATTAAACGTAAATAAGAAAAACAAACTAAAAAATAATTAATTAACTAACTTTTTTATAGCGCAACGCTGGGATTGACTGAGAACCTCCATAGCTAAGCTCTTTCAGTTTCTTCCTATTTTCTTTGTTGACCACAGAACGTTTCTGCAAAAAGTTATCGTTAGTAATATATTTAATTAAGAAAGTTAAGTTTAGCAAGATGCATACAATAGTTCCTTATTCACTATGCGTGTAACAATCTTGTTGGCAATTAATGATTACCCAGCTTATGCTATAATGTCTGGCTAGAGCACAAATGGGTATAAGACGCATGTCCTACTTGTAATGAGGAAACTCTTTCTATAGGAATTTGGAGTAAAATTTCTTACATCGGGCATAGACGATATCTTGATACGAAAAAGAGCTTGATAAGAGTAAGATGACCCGTCTTCTTGAAGAGTTTGATTTACAGACCGGGAAAGTCGTAAAGACTTACAGTAAGTGGTTCAAAAACTATATGGCCTAGTTCCTATGTAAGACCATACCCCCAACAACATTGTCTTGGACAGATGTGACGTCAAATGATCTTCAGGTCATTAGTCAAAGATTATATGTTAGTATCTTACTAAATTTAATTAAAATTAAAATAACTACTAGTGAGATCAAAATAATATTTTTATAAATTCTGAAATTTTTATTGTAGAACAAATTTAATTATCCATTGGATAATCATGTCATTTCACATGCCAGGATTAACAGATGCATAAGCATTTGTCCGATTGACACTATAGCATGAGGCAACACTGATCTGAGGTTGGGGGATTGGTGGACAATGAGAAGTTGAAGACAAAACCTTTCAGAGATGTTTCTCCTTTTGACTGGGCAACTTTATGCGATTATTGGAGTTCCAAGCAAGCACAATTGTTATCATTCCATGTTCAAAAAATTATTGTTTCAAACTATGTATTTTATAAAATACTTCTCTCATAGGTTAGTGACTTTTTTTTTTAAAACATTTCATTTTCAGAGTTTATATTTTATTTCACACTTCATTTTTATTTTTTTTTAATTTTTTCAGGAAGAGATGACCTAGAAGCAAGCATCACAGAGTACTCCCCCTGCATCGTCAGCAGCTTCTTGTTTGGCCATAATGTCGAATATCCCCCCCCCCCCCCCCCCCCCCCCTTCTTGTTTATGTGGACATATTCACTGATGTTTTGGGGCTTCGATCTCGTTATAAGAAAGGATATGAGGCGTTGCCTAGGTTGAAGGCAATTGGGGCAAAGCGCACACCAACTTCATATTTTTCTTATGTGTCTATTGATCAATAATATGTTCCCATGGAGACAATTTTGAGAGAAAATGAGACCATCCTCACCGAAAATGAGAAACTTAAGAGGAATCAACACACCCAACAAGACATGCTGCGAGTTTTAGTGCAACAGATGAGCACTATCGTACCAAAATTTACGATGGACTTGCCACCACTTGAGTTCAATGATGCTGCCCTGAGCCAATAACAAGACAACAATGAGGACAACGACGATGAGGCCATGAGGCTACACAACATGGCGAATTAGATTAGATTACTTTAGTTTAAATATTTCAAGACAATTATAACTTTTCTTTATTTCTTATTTTAATGTTTTAAATATAACTAAAATAATTTAATTATAACCATATTATATATAATTATCTAGTATATTAAATTTTACCATTTTAATTTAATTTCATAGGCAAGTATAATAAAATAAAAATAATAATCAAATATTAAATATTGAATAATTTTTTAAAAAACAAAACCTTTTCAATTTTAATTTTATTGGCAACTATAATAATAAAATTAATAATAATTAAATATTAAATAGTTAATTAAAAAAAATCTTTTTCTTGCCGAAATGTTACACCAGCAATGTTAAACCTTTGTCGAAGCCATTTTGCGCTGGTAATAGTCGACATTTGCCTGCATAATATTGTGCCAGTAAAGGATGAACGTTGTTGATGCAAATCTACCCGAAAATAGTTGAACTTTTGTCGGCGTAAAATTCTGCCGATAAATATGTAGACTTTTGTCGGTGCAAAATTGTGTTGGCAAAAGTCATTTCCACACTTACGTCATTCGGTTTTTTCCCTAGTGTGTCTCTTTTTTCCCGGAGCAAAATTGCTCTGGTGATGTCACATTTTGCCGACACATTTCATTTTGCGTTGACAATAGTTGTACGTAGTACTGGCAGAGTTCTCACAATACCCTTTACTAGCTTAATATTGCACCAACAAAAGTCTCCAGCATTTTGCCGTACAAAGAAGCGCATGCAAAAGCCACATTTTTTTTTATAGTAAATATACTATATCTAGTTTACCTTATGATGAAAATTTCATACATCCTTCAAAAACAAAAACAAAAACTCTGGAATATGTATGAATTATGCATTCGAGGGTGAGACACGAATATTTGTTGGAAAGACATAAAGAGGTGACGGGGCCAGAGTGAAGCCACGAATATTTATGCAATATTTGTAACTTTATGTTTTTTCGATTATTCTTGGCGAAGAATTATTCATTATGGCACCTTTTTATCACAGCCAGTAAAAGGACACACTTTACATGAAAAGTAAAATAAAACCCCGAAGATCTATAAAAAGCTACGCATATTTAAAACGAATAGAACTTTTCGCTTAAATATTTAGTGACAGGGTGAGAAAAGTTTCTACACATGATATAACTTTGGGAATGGATGATATATATGGAAGATTTTCAATAGTTGCTACTTATAGATGTGTACTAATAATTATGATGATGTGGCAACATAATGACTTGGTATAACAAGTCACCAATGATAATTCTTTTTTTTCTACATTAATTTTGAATTTTGTTTTTTTTGTCATAATTAATATTGTTTACAACTAATGAGAGACACTGACTATATTTAGAAATTAATATTCATTTGAAAAATAAAAAGTTTACAATATTATATTTTCATAATAAATACACATTTTTCATCAGGTAACCCTTCAAACAATTTGAAAAAATAAAAATTTATTTTTAGAAATATTAATTAATAACTATAAATATTGATCATTGATCATAATCTAATAATTAATATTAAAGTAACCATCCATAAATAGTAACCATTAAGAATGCACTCATATATAAATATATATATATATTGATATACTATAGATATATTTATATAGAGAGAAAGTGCATAAGTATATATATATATATATAATGGGAAATTTGAGTTTTTATGCTTAATGATGTGTCCTAAATTTAAAAAAATGGTAGATCTTCTAATCATTTCAAAAAAATGTCAAATCTTTTGACAATACCCAAAATATTCATCTCATAATCTTTCCCATCCATTTCTTCTTCTCTCTTTCCTCTCTCTCCCTCATCCCATTCCTCTCAACTCTTTCTTTAGAAAAAAAAATCCATGGGTAAGGTAAAATATAAAAGAACACAATGTAATGGTAAGTATTCCTCACTTATGACACTAAAATATTGTATTTCAAACAGATCTCGACATGATTTTTGGGTTTTTTTTGTAATTTTTTTTCAGATATGAAACTTTGAAATCTACAGAAAATCAATATGGTTTGATGGTGGTTCGATAGTGCTCGATGCTAGCTTGATGGGGCCTTCAAAATTAAGATTTTCATGAAAAAATCGATATTGCTCGATGGTGTTCGATGCGATTCTTGCAATATACGCAATTTTTCACTTGCGTGTCCATTTAGGGTGATTTATTTTTAATTTGAGTATTTTTTTCAAGATCTACATGTTTGAGATGTGTGTATATACATTTGGAAAATGTAAATCTTGAAAGAAAAATGCAAAACATACATCATGTTCAAGATATGTTTTCAAGTTCTAAAGTTTAAAAATGTGTATGTGAACATCTAAAATGTGTAGATCTAAAAAAATATATAAAAAAAATCACCTTAAACGGACATGCGAGTGAAAAATTATGTCTCTTACAATAGTTGTATCAAACCCCCATCAACAACATCAATTTTTTCATAAAAATCTTGATTTTGAAGGCCCCATCGAGCTGGTATCGAGCACCATCAAGCAACAATTGAGCAAAGTCAATTTTCTAAAAATTTCAGGGTTTTAGATCTGAAAAATAACTCAAAAACCATGCCAACTCGATGGTTGCTCGATGGTGTTCGATGCCAACTCAATGGGGCATTCAAAATTAAGATTTTCATGAAAAAATCAATGTTGCTTGATGGTGGTTCGATGGTTGCTTGATGGTAGTTCAATGCAATTCTTGTAAGAGACATAATTTTTCATTCGGGTGTTCGTTTGAGGTGATTTTTTTTTATTTTGGGTATTTTTTTTAGATTTACACGTTTTAGATGTTCACATACACATTTTCAAAGTTTAGAATTTGAAAACATACCCAAACATATCTTGAACATAAGGTATGTTTTGCATTTTGCATTTTTGTTTTCAAGATTTACATTTCCCAAATATATATATATACACATTTCAAACATGTAGATCTTGAAAAAATTTATGAAAAAAAAATACTCCAAATGGACACTCGAGTGAAAAATTACGTATCTTGCAAGAATCGTATCGAGCACCATCGAACCACTATCGAGTAACATCGATTTTTTCATGAAAATCTTGATTTTGAAGGCACCATCGAGCTGGCATCAACCACCATCACACCACGTTGATTTTTTGCAGATTTCAAAGTTTCAGATCTGAAAAAATCACAGAAAAACCTAAAAATCATATCCGGATCTGTTTGAAATATAGTATTTTAGTGTCCTAAGTGATTAATATTTGCCATTACATTGAATTCTCTTATATTTTGCCTTACCCATGAATTTTTTTTCTAAAAGAGAGTTGAGATGAATGGCAAAGTAGATGATAAAAGTTATTAGAGGGGTATTTTGAGTCATAATAATTAGCATTTCTTTTTTTAAATGATTCTGCATATAAAAAACTAAAATTTCCCTATATAATTTAGAGAGGTGCATATATCATATACGTAAAGGGCTTATATGTATCATATAATTCGTAACTAGGAATTACTAAAAGCAATAATATATGCATTGATACCTTCCTTTGACTTAGTGTTTGAATATTCTTACATTTAATACTATTCGCACGTACTAGAGACATTCCATCTATGTCGGCACTACTTAAGAACCTAACACTTATTAAACAAATAGCTATTTTTAGCTTGATTTGTCGTTAAATGTAATTAAATATGTATGGATATTTTTCTATGCATGACATTATGAATGTTGTGGATATTTCCGTTTTAATCTACAACATCGGTTGATTATAATGTGTTTGAACACATATATTATGATTTTAAAAGTAGTACATGATCCCACTTTCAAAAAAAATTACATCTATCTACCTTATATTTAAGCAAAAAGTTTCCCAGAAAATAAAGCATACTATATATATAATATGAAAAAATACATATAATTTTTTTGTTGGTAGCTAAAAAGATATATGGAATGAAAGAGTATATCTAGATTCTCGATCGATATGTATGTGTGTCGTTTTGTTTGGTTAAAGAGAAAATATCTCCAACCAATATCTCGAAACATGCTAAAACTAAAGATATACATTGTACTTTTCTACGATTATTCTAGCCATGAACTTGGCTAGTCCTTTGTCCTTCACAAATTTTTCAAACGCACTTTTCTTTTCTAGTAGTGGTTAGTGGTGTGGCCGGAAAAGAATTTTAAATGAAAGAAAAGAGAGAGAAATAAGAGGATTATTTTTTTTTTAAAAAAAAGAAAAGAAAAGAAAATGGACGGCTAAGAGACAAGAGAAATTGTGGCTGATGTAAAAGAGATAGAGAGATAAATTTAATTATATTTTAAATGGGTATAGAAAACATTGATATATGTGTAAATAAAATTGTATCCATATTTTTATAAGTAAAATAAATTTTTGGTCGTGTGATGTAATTTTTCTATTAATTAATATGTGATCTCATATATATATATATATATAAATGGTGTTGAGTATTGTCAAATAGCAATTTAAAAAAAAAAAATAATAATAATGGGGAGAATATATCCAACATCTAACTTTATTCTTTTCTTCTTTTATTGGATATCTTCTATGACTATTTTTATAATTTTATCTGATATATATTAATTATTAGATCAATCCATTTACATCCACGTGGGTTCTCTTTCGTTCTAGCTCTCTAGGCCGTACATTTGTTTTCATTTGTGTGCCAAGGATATAAGATAGATACCAACAACAACAAAAAATGTACTTTTTCATTTTACAAAATATTTTTTCAAAATATCTATATATATATATACACACACTAAGTTATAATACACATTTATTTAGTTTTAATTCTGTAAACATTCTTATTCAAATATATATTTATTTTTATTATATTTTTTTAATGATCATATAAATTTTAAATAAATAAACAATATTATAAAAATAAATAAAAAATGTTTAATATATAATAGAATAAATTACAGTTCTAGAGTATATATAAATATTTATATAAATAATTTGTAATAATTTGTATATATATATAACATATAAACACATACATATATATTTACATGACTACATGACATATATATAAACCACAATAATATTTAAAAAGAAATTAATAATAGAATAAAATTAGAATAGTAAAAGTCATAGTGTATCAACTATTTTTAGTTTCTAATGTATCTTTTAATATCTTTTAGTAAATTTTATAAAGAAAAAGAACTCCAATAACTTGATAAAAAAACTATCACAGAAATTGATATGTATGACTTTATTATTTTTAAATAAATATGATTTAATTATTTAAATTATCATAAAATATCTTATTTTAAGTAATTAATTTATATATTTATTTTTGTTTAAGTTTATATTTGATCTAGTTTTGAATTTCACAATAACAACAAGAGATATATTATATGTTTAATATAATATTAATATTATATGTGATTTTAAATGTAAGTAGTTTGCTGTTATTTTTTTTAAAGAAATTTGTTGCTAGTTGATAATATAGATTATATTATATTATATGTTTAATATGATATTATTCTAATACATGAAGTTTATGTTTATTTAAATTTTATTTAAGTTATAAAATGTATGATTTTATTATTTTTAAATAATTGTCATTATAAAATATTTCAAAAATATCATATTTTAATTTGTTTAATTATTTATTTGTTTAAGTTTAAGTCATGTTTACAATATACTGTTAAATATAAAAATATTTTGTTAAATAAAATAATATTCCGTTAAAGTTAACGGAAAAAATAAAAAACGGTTAAAATCATGAATTTTCATTATCTACATATTTTTTATATAGAAGATATATATATATATATATAAATATATATAAAAGAGACAAACAAACAAACAAACGAGAATAATAATTATATTAACAATGATGATATTATTGGTGCAATGCAAATACACGATCAAAAGCTCATAGTTCTAATAAATAAGCCACCTTGTATGAGTGTGTTTGATTGGTACTACGTGTTGATGCAACAATTTTAATCTTTCTATTTCTGGAAGTATTCTCTCAGGTCTTGTTGATTCTCCGATCTTTTTCGATCAAGATGAAATCTTCGATGACCATCGAATCGCCTGGAGGTATTTGCAAGAAAGACACTCCGATGCTTAAGTTAAAATCCCTCAAGTGAATCCTCACCCATGCTATTTATAGGAAAAATTAAAACACATCAAGCTGAGAATGACTCTCTGATTGGTCATTCATATAACATAATTTCCCGCTAAAATGCCTTCTTATAGACCAAAACCGTAAAGGCCAGATAGATGGTTTGCCTCTTTTTTGTGGCTCCTGAGCATTTTCGCCTCTTACTTAATGAAACACACTATTTCACTAATCTGCAAAAGGAAATGGATTTTGGCCAAATATTTTGGGCCTAACAATTGCACCTCGGCCAGAGCTCGCACCTGTAAATAAAAAGGGATTTATATCAGTCTTGGGCCGACTCCTTGATTACCCATAATTTCGCCCAAATTTCAAAATTTAAATTCAATTATTCTACAAAGTAATCATTAGGTGGTGTAATGCATGTCAACTCGAAATTAATTACTCTTCAAAACTTTATTGTGCTCACGCTTAATGATCCATATCCTTCGAACGGAATCGACCCATTTAGCCACTATTCACTTTACTCTTTCCATTCATTTCAAAATTTTCTTCAGAGAAAAATGAAGAATATCCGAGAGCTTGCTGCCAAAATCATTCCTGTCGAATTCGAAAATGTCTTCACAAGAATGCGACATTCCTAATAATTTTTCAATCTGAATGATATCTTATTCGGAGATTAGGGATTGGAGATTCAAAGACGTGGTGGGGCCATCATAAATAGTATTGAGTTCAAAGCACATGAAATGGCTTCATTTTCCAGTCCTTACCATCCTAGTTCAAATTTTTTCTCCATCGAAAGCTCACCTTTCGCAGTTTCTTCCAAATGTCGTGCAACCATCATCAGAGCCCAAATGCTCAGTGCCTTGCGCAATGTTGAAAATTTTGTAGATGATATTTATGCCTCATTTACCAAATCCAACGATAGAGCCATTACAAAAAAGTCGTGGCAAACATTCTACCTTTCTTCGAAAAAAGATAGGACATTTTTTACTAACTTTGATAGCTCCCACAGAAATTGGGATGAACACTTCTTCATTGTCGGAGAGGAATGGTACCCGAGGTTTCTACCTAATGAAGTTTTTTCTCTCGCCTGAAACTTCATTAAAGGTTTGTTGTTTCCCTTGTATGTTTTAGATATTTGTCTAGCTCTGTTTGTCGTTGTGCTGCGAAAATCCCCAATATATTTAACTAGTGACTTTGTGTGTACAGATTATCACCATTGTTATAGAGCTCGTATGGCCTAATGTCGGCATGAGCCCCGATAGACAATATTGATTGACGGAGAAGGGGATTCTCCACGAATTAAAGGATTTTATTATTAGTATCAAAGGCGTTCTCAATCATAATGCATGCAAGTCATGACTCACATGTGTTTTTTGAAAAAAGTCGATGTAACATCTTACTAATCTAGGACCGTTACATCATGTGTTAAAATAATACTTAACTCGTTAAGCGAGTCATTTGGACTTAAACGTATAATTAAGGTTAAACAAAAGTTTCGGTATTAAAAAATCTAGTCAATGAAGTTAAACTTTTCCATAAAAAGGTTTGACTATATACAAGGAATCCCAAAGGTTTTTAATAAAAAATACGGTTACAACAAAACTACAGAATTAGTTGACCTAGCAACAAAATCGATCCAATAACCAATGTTCCTCAAAACTATCTCGGTCGTGGTGGCTGAGTATGTATGCGCCACCCCTAGAGCTCTCCAACTCATGGCTAGTCCAGTTTTCATTTTCCCTTACCTACATCACAAAGCACTCGTGAGCCAAGGCATAGCAAGAAAACTCAATCAAGTAATACAAATATTCTGATAAGCATTTATATCAAATACATGTTTTATAAATCATAACCACATCCATGTTGATTCTCCAACGAGTATAACGACTCATGTCGAGTAGATGCATACCGCACCCCTGTAATGGCCCCACCACTACGACCTACATTACGCATGTAGTACTGATAACGACCTCCTGACCGATCAATCACAAGCAACAACCAATCATTACAAATCGGTTATAACAACAACTGCTTATATAGAGAAAACATAAAACAGCAGATTCTTACAAATCGATGGTTCTATAATCAGGGCTCAAGCCCTACACTCGGTGCATGTGCCAGTTTTCTTACCTCAAGTCCGGTGAAGATTACAGAGCAACCTCGAGTGTGATCCTCTTTCCCTGGCCTCACGCAACCCTAGTCATAACATCAACGTTATATTTATCAGGAACTAATTGCGATAATGGGCCTCAAGACTAGGCCCTAGCTCTCGAGACCTCGGATTCCACTAAACGGGATAGTGAAATCGTCCATGAAGCCTCCCAAGATAGCTCACCAATACCCTAAACAATTGCACTCTAAATTACATTAGCGCCGTAGAGCACGCCTACAATGTCATGACTCTAAGCAAATTGAGAAGCTCATTTCTAAAACTTGTGCATTTTGAGCTGCGGCGCCCGCGAGTCTCAAACAAACAGAGAGCTCTCCCTATAATTTTTCCTATTTATAGTTGCAGCGCCCCATCTAAAGGGTCGCGGCGCCACCGCAAAAAACCCAGAAAATGTTATTTCCCCATTTCAAATCC
The DNA here is from genome assembly GCF_963169125.1 of Humulus lupulus. Lineage (NCBI taxonomy): Eukaryota > Viridiplantae > Streptophyta > Magnoliopsida > Rosales > Cannabaceae > Humulus > Humulus lupulus. Next base: position 14,707,468 of record NC_084801.1, on the reverse strand, counting down.
AAACCTAGACCCAAAAATTGACCCCCAACAGTTCAAACATAGGTTTTCGACCCCAAATAGCCTGCTTCAAGTACCAGAACACCAATAATACAACAAAAATCCCAATCAAGAACCCAAATTGAAACTTTGGGGTTCAAAATCTAATTACTCTTAAAATTTCAGTTTACACAATTAAAACAAACTTCCTAGCTGCTATAAAATCTCTTGAGCAATTATAAACTAATCCACAACATCAAAACACTTAATCAAACAGCTAGTTACCAAGAGAATTTCGAAAATCAAACAAACCCCAAACTTTATCAAGAACATGAAGAAAACCAAAGTTTGAAGGAAAAATCAAAAAAAGAAACTTACATCTCTGAACAATTCTAGTTTTCCTAGCTTAATGATGCCCTTAGCATCTTATAATCCCACTTAAGAGCTGCCAATCCTCAGGGAATTTCAAAGAAAATCACTTGGCTAGCTTGGATGCTTCTAGTCTCCAAAACTTCCTTTGAAGAAGGTCACCTTTGAGAGAAGGAATGCTAGTTGAGCCAAAGTGCTCAGCACTTGAATGAAACATTTTGCCACTATCTTTAACATACTTTCAAAACTAAACAAATGCCATTTTGGGCATTTCACCTAAATTCCCACTAAACCTCAAATTATACCTTAAATTCCTAATTAATCCACTAATCTTCCAAATACAAATATTTTCCTCAGGTAATTACATTTACCAATATATCCCAAATATATGCCAAATTACCAAAATAACCCACTGGCTCACCCCGATCCGAGTTTTAATCCCTTTTGTGACTTTTCCACTAATTTGTTCGAAAGGATCCACTCATGCACTATATCACAAATATATCCACATAATCATGTGGAATCAAGCATATAGCACAAAAAATACAAATATATCCTCAACTGGTCAAAATTACGAAAATGCCCCATTTTAACCAAAGCAAATCTTTAAACACATTTAATACACATAATCATGCATACTCAATTATATATTATGTAATGATCCAAATTTGCTAATCGGGCTTAGGGCCTTGATTAGTGTGCCTGGAGGGCAATAAGTGATTTAATATGCTAGTATGTGGATTTATGTGAATATGTGATAATGATGCATGTTTAATTGAGTTAAATGTGCATGTGGGCCCCGTCTGGATATTAGGGCCATAAGTGTGATAAATGTTATATATATGTGATATGTCTGTGCAGCACGATCTGAGACAGTCCTGGGGAGCGGTTAGCCAGGAAGTCACAACGGGGTTGAGAATCTGACTCGGGGCGAGTCGAGGGGTAATTTGGGTACTAGGTGTGTTATGGGATTATCGGGACATGAAAATAAATATTTGGAGATATATTTGAGGATAGAATGTCTAGGCGGGAGTATTGGGGAAAAATTACCATTTTGCCCTCGAGGACGTTTTGGTATCCCGAGCCTTGAGGTGACCATATAGACATAAGTTGAATAAGACAAATCTTAGAACTATTCAGAACACTTAAGGAACCGACTCATTTTCTCTCTAAGCAAGTGGATGTTTTTCTCTTTGGAGACTTAAGGAGAACTTGGAAGAATTGGCTAGAAACTAGAAGGATTTTAGCTGAGAAATCTTGGGAAGCTTGGAGCTTGAGGATTGAAGATCAACTTCTGGGATTGAATTCAACAATGGGTAAGCTTTAATTATAAGAATATGCTTAGATTTGCTGCTGGTTTGTAAGAGTTTGCATGTTGGTTAAGTTTGATCTGTTTTAAGTGTTTTTTTTTAGCTTTGGAGTAGGATTCAATGGGGTTTTGGTGCCGTTATTGAGCTGAAATGATGGTGCTGGTTATATGGGATTATTAGTTAAGTTTAGGATTAATTAGCTTGAGGAAAGGTTTAGAGAAATGGTGTGAAAATCTGGGTTCAGTGGGGAGGGCCGCGACCCTAGGAGGGGCGCGCCGCGACGATTGGTGCACGCGCCGCAGCCCATGTGTGTTGCAGGGGTGTGCTAGCCTCTGTTTTGAGGCTAGCCGCGGCGCTTGTGGGCGGGGCTGCGGCTCTTAGTGCCAGTTTGTGTTTTTAAGGGTGTTTAGGCTTGGGAACTCAATGGCTAAGGCTCGGGATGGATTTTATCACCCGGATGGATAAAATTCAAGGTTCTGGAGGTTAGGGTTATGGCTCGAAGTTATTTATTGGATTAGAACTTGATGGATGGTTATTGTTAATGTGTTGTGACTAGGGTTTCGGCGAGGCTCAAGTTAGAGGATTGTGCTCGGGGCATCGGTGCTCAGAAAGCTCGAGACTCAGGTAAGAAAACCCTTGTTCCCATAGAGCTTGTGTGCAGGGCTGAGCCCAATGTGTTTTAATAGAATTGGTATGCAGGGCTGAGCCCGATATGTTAGAACTGCGGGGCGTAGCCCTTTAGTTGAGTATGCTAGAATTTTGTACTTGTTTGCTATATTGTGTATGCTATGATGTGAGTGATCGGTAAGAGCCGGGAATAGTGTAGGCCGAGATCGGCAGGGGGGGCCGGGAACGGCGTTAGGCACGTTGAGTGCAAGGCCGGGTACGGCAAGGGGTCGGGAGGAGCGTTGAGCACGTGGAGTGCGAGTTGCCAGGGCGAGTCCCTAAAAGGTTACCTGGGATATCCTCACGGCGAGGTCCGTGAACCCAGGGCTTGGTAAACGCCTGGGATGGCTAGGCCGTATGTGTTTATCCCATTGGTGGCCTGTGTATATGCTTGTTATATATGTTGCATATGCTATCTGTCTGTGGGTTTTCTTGCTGGGCTTCGGCTCACAGTTGCTCTGTGGTGCAGGTAAGGGTAAAGAGAGGGCCAACCGACCATGAGTATAGCAGGCGTGAGGCGGCGTATACATGTTGGGCGAGCCTGGCTGCCACAGCCAGTGGATTTTGGGAGATGTTTGTAAATAAACCTAGATTTTGTCTTTTATTCGACTTGGTTTAGTTTATGTGTTGTAAATATTTCTAAACTGTATTTTGGGATCCCAAGTGTAAAGCTTTTATGATTTTCTATGGAATTATTATTTTCTAGAGTTTTTCTTTTGTTTATATCTTAATCACACTGTTTGATCTAAAACCTCGATTAGCGAGTTGAAAGCACATTTTTAAACTCACTTAGTAACGGCTCTCAGGAAGTAGGGCGTTACAACTTAGTATCAGAGCGAGCCAAGGTTATTGGTTCTGGAGATTGACCGAACATGTACACACGCTGTCAGAGACAAGCTTAACTCAGGGTTAGTTGGTTGGTAAGATTGGCTAACATGTTTGAATATGTGTTTGAATGCCCTGAATGCCTGCTTATTTTATATAGAGCACGATGAATGAGTTAACATATGCATGATGCTAGGGCATGGCCCGTTGTGTGTTATATGTTTTTAAACTCACTTAGTAACGGCTCTAAGGAAGTAGGGTGTTACAACTTGGTAACAGAGTGAGCCAAGGTTATTGGTTCTGGAGATTGACCGAACATGTACAGACGTTGTCAAAGACAGGCTTAACTCAGGGTTGGTTGGTAAGATTGGCTAACATGTTTGAATATGTGTTTGAATGCCCTGAATGCCTACTTATTTTATATAGAGCACGATGAATGAGTTAACATATGCATGATGCTAGGGCATGGCCTGTTGTGTGTTATATGTTATATGAGCTGTTATTTGTGGATGACTGATGTATTTGGGAGGTGGTCTTTGGATGTTGTTATCATGCCTGATGAGCGGCGTCGTTGGTTGCAGGCATATTTGTTGAGATGCCTCGACAATCAGCTAGACTCCACGGCAGTAGGGCCGAGGATGACAACCAGGGTCAGGACCCTCCACCTGCCCCACAGAACTGGCAAGAGATGTTTGCTGAGATGGAAGCGAGACTGCAGCGAACAGAGGAAGAGTTGCGACAGATGAGGCAACAGGCCCTGCCTCAGGTTACTGGGCTGCCAGTGCAGCAGGTTGCAGCGCCGGTGCCAGTTCAGTCTGCTTTGGAGAACAAGTGGGAACCTTTGTATGAGAGGTTCAGGAAGCAGCATCCTCCTACCTTTGAGGGTGGATCAAACCCGCTACGGGCAGAGCAGTGGATGAATATGATTACTTCAATTCACGATTTTATGAGAGTTCAGGGGAACGAGAGGGTAGCCTGTGCTAGCTACATGTTGAGAGAGGATGCCCGCATCTGGTGGGACGTGGTGGTTCAGAGAAGGGATGTATCGGTTATGACCTTGGAGGAATTCAAAAACTTGTTTAATTAGAAGTACTACAGTGTGGCAGTACGAGCTGTGAAGGTTGATGAGTTTATCAACCTGACTCAGAATCGATCGACAGTGACAGAGTATGCTATTAAGTTTGATAGATTGGCGGAGTTTGCGCTAGATCTAGTGCCGACTGATGCGGCAAGGAGGGATAGATTCATACGGGGGTTAAATGTCATGATCGCCCGCGATGTGAATATTACCTTGGATCTAGAGACTACTACTTATGGCCAAGCTGTGGACAAGGCCCTTACTGCTGAGAGGGCCGAGGATCAGATTTGGAAGGATAGCGTTGTTAGGCGCGATGCCAGGAAAACAGTGCCTCCTTTTGTTGGATTCAGTCATGGTGGTGGTTTCAGTGAGCAGAAGAGGAAGGCCCCAGTTTCCTTTGTTCCTCCCAGCTCAGATAGGAGGGCACAGGGTGCTTCTACTGACCGTCAGGGTGGCAGTGATAACTATAGGAGTTTTCCTATGTGTCCTGGATGCAGGCGTCGACACCAGGTTGAGTGTAGGATTAGGGCCTGCTTTGTTTGTGGGAGTGCTAGTCATCTGAAGAGGGATTGTCCTCAAGTTAAGAAGGAGGAGCAGAAGCAGAGTGACAATCTTGCTCCTGCCAGGGTATTCACTTTGACACAGACTGAGGCGGAGGCTAGCCCCTCAGTTGTGACAGGTCAGATCTCTAGTGCTGGTTCTTTGTATACTACATTTTTTGATTAAGGGGCTACCCATTCATTTGTATCTGCTAGAGTGATAGATAAGCTTTGTAGACCTAGTGGTGTGTATGCTAGGGGATTTCAGACTTTGTTGCCAACAAGAGAATTGGTAGTCTCTAGGAAGTGGATTATAGCATTGCCAGTAGAGGTATATGGTAGGGAGCTGTCTGTTGATTTGATTGAGTTAGAGATGGATGATTTTGACATGATTTTGGGGATGGATTGGTTATCCAAGTATGCTGCAACGATTGACTGCAAGCGCAGGATGGTGACTTTTGAACCAGAAGGGGAGGTACCCTTTGTGTTTGTGGGCTCAGCTATTGGACCGCGTGTACCAATGATTTCAGCCTCAAGGGCTAGGGACCTGATGCAGGAAGGTTGCATAGGATTCCTAGGGAGCGTTGTGGATACCTCTAAGGCGGTGTCGGTTGGACTGGGTGAGACTAGATTGGTGTGTGAGTTTCCAGATTTGTTTCCAGCGGATCTGCCGGGGTTGCCGCTGCAGAGGGAGATTGACTTAGTTATAGATTTGGTACCAGGAGCGGAGTCAGTATCTAGGACACCCTACAGAATGGCTCCGGCGGAGTTAAAGGAGTTGAAGATTCAGTTGCAGGAGTTACTTGATTTGGGGTTTATCAGACCGAGTTTCTCGCAATGGGGTGCTCCAGTGTTGTTTGTTAAGAAGAAGGATGGGTCCCTTAGGATGTGTATCGATTATAGGGAGCTGAACAAGTTAACAATTAGGAACAAGTACCCACTGCCTAGGATCGACGATTTATTTGATCAGCTACAGGGAAGAACAGTGTTTTCCAAGAAAGATCGCCGATCGGGTTATCATCAGTTAAGGATTAAAGAGGAGGACATACCAAAGATCGCTTTCCGAACAAGGTATGGACACTATGAATTCCTGGTTATGTCCTTTGGATTAACCAATGCTCCAGCAGCTTTCATGGACATGATGAATAGGGTTTTCAAGGATTATCTGGACAAGTTTGTGATCGTATTCATTGATGACATCTTAGTGTACTCCTAGTCAAAGGCAGAGCACGAGCAGCATCTGCGGTTGGTTCTACTATAGTTGAGGGAGCATAAGTTATATGCTAAGTTCAGTAAGTGTGAGTTCTGGTTGCAAGAAGTTACATTTCTGGGCCATATCATCAGTAAAGAGGGGATTCTGGTTGACCCAAGTAAGATTGAGGCGGTCAAAGATTGGCCTAGACCAAGCAATGTTCCTGAAGTGAGAAGTTTTCTGGGTTTAGCAGGGTACTATCGGCGGTTTGTTGAAGGGTTCTCCAGAATAGCTAAGCCATTGACATAACTGACAAAGAAGAACACAAGGTATGTCTGGACGTATAGATGTGAGAACAGTTTTAAGAAATTGAAGTGGCGATTGGTCACTATGCCAGTGCTTAGCTTGCCGACAGAGAATGAAAAGTATGTGGTTTACTGTGATGCATCCAGACAGGGTTTAGGGTGCGTGCTGATGCAAGCTGGTAAGGTGATAGCCTATGCATCGAGATAGTTAAAGGAATATGAGCAGAGATATCCTACGCATGACCTGGAGTTGGCAGCGGTGGTGTTTGCACTTAAGATTTGGAGACATTATCTTTATGGTGAGAAGTGCGAGATATACACCGACCATAAGAGCATAAAGTATTTCTTTACACAGAAGGACCTGAATATGCGCCAGAGGCAGTGGCTGGAGTTGGTTAAGGATTATGATTGTGATATCCTATACCATCCTGGGAAGGCTAATGTAGTGGCTGATGCATTGAGTCGGAAGGGCCCAGGGTAGTTGTTTAGCTCAAGGCAGATATCTGATAAGTTAGCTGAGGAGATGGCCAGAGCACGTATAGAGTTGGTGGTTGGTCAGTTGGCCAACATCACTCTTCAGTCTACACTCCTTGAGAGGATCAAGGAAGCACATGGGAATGATTCTCAGTTGCGAGGTCATAGGGAGAGTGCCTTAGTCGGAACGGCAAAGGACTTCTCCGTTTCAGAGATGGGGTTACTGAAGTACTAGGGTCGGATCTGTGTTTCGATGGATTCTGATATCCGGCGAGAGATCTTGGATGAATCGCATACCACTCCCTATTCTTTGCACCCGGGTACAACGAAGATGTACCAGGACTTGAGAGCTCTGTATTGGTGGTCAGGCATGAAGAGGGATGTGGTGGATTATGTGGCTAAGTGCTTAACTTGTCAGCAGGTTAAGGCTGAGCACTAGAGGCCAGCAGGGTTGTTGCAGCCTTTGGGGAACCCAGAATGGAAGTGGGAAGATATTACTATGGACTTCGTAGTTGGTTTACCGAGAACTGTGGGACAGCATGACTCAGTGTGGGTGATTGTGGATAGGTATACCAACTCCGCCCACTTTTTGCCTGTTAGGACAACTTATACTGTGGAGCAATATGCTGAGTTGTATGTGAAGGAGATTGTTCGACTTCATGGGGCTCCGAGGTCGATAGTGTCAGACAAAGACCCCACCTTCACTTCCAAGTTTTGGGAGAGTCTGCAGAAAGCTATGGGCACGTAATTACAATTTAGTACCGCTTATCATCCTCAGACGGATGGGTAGTCTGAGAGGACAATTCAGATATTGGAGGATCTGCTGCGAGCTTGTGTGCTTGATTTTGGGGGATCGTGGAGTAAGTATCTCCCTTTGATCGAGTTCTCGTACAACAACAGTTATTAGGCGACCATTGGTGTGGCTCCGTACGAGATTCTTTATGGAAGGAAGTGTAGATCACCTGTTCATTGGGATGAGACAGGTGAGAGGAGGTATTTGGGTCCAGAGATGGTTCAAAGGACCAATGAGGCAATTGAGAAGATTAGAGCGCGTATGCTCGCCTCCCAGAGTCGACAGAAAAGTTATTCAGACTTGAAACGCAGGAGCGTGGAGTTTCAGGTTGGTGATCACGTGTTCCTTAGGGTTTCACCTATGAGGGGTGTGAAACGGTTTGGTGTTCGGGGCAAGTTGAGCCCTAGGTTTGTTGGCCCCTTCGAGATTCTAGAACGAGTTGGAGAGGTAGCTTACAGGCTAGCGATGCCTCCAGCTTTATCAAGGGTTCATGATGTTTTCCATGTATCCATGCTCCGGAAGTATATGTCAGATTCCACGCATGTTCTAAGTTTTTAGAATCTGGAGCTTGATAAGGATTTTTCCTATGAGGAGAAGCTGGTTCAGATTCTCGATTGAAAAGATAAAGTCTTGAGGAACAAGACCATCGCCTTGGTGAAAGTGCTGTGGAGAAACAGCAAGGTTGAGGAGGCGACGTGGGAACTTGAGTCAGAGATGAGGGAGCGGTACCCCGAGTTGTTCAGGTAATTTCGAGGACGAAATTTATGTAAGGAGGGGATAGTTGTAACGACTCGAATTTGCTAATCGGGCTTAAGGCCTTGATTAGTGTGCCTGGAGGGCAATAAGTGATTTAATATGCTAATATGTGGATTTATGTGAATATGTGATAATGATGCATGTTTAATTGAGTTAAATGTGTATGTGGGCCCTGTCTGGATATTAGGGCCATAAGTGTGATAAATGTTATATATATGTGATATGTTTGTGCAGCACGATCCGAGACAGTCCTGGGGAGAAGTTAGCCAGGAAGTCACAACGGGGTTGAGAATCTGACTCGGGGCGAGTCGAGGGGTAATTTGGGTACTAGGTGTGTTATGGGATTATCAAGACATGAAAATAATTATTTGGAGATATATTTGAGGATAGAATGTCTAGGCGGGAGTATTGGGGAAAATTTACCATTTTGCCCTCGGGGACGTTTTGGTACCCCGAGCCTTGAGGTGACCATATAGACATAAGTTGAATAAGACAAATCTTAGAACTATTCAGAACACTTAAGGAACCGACTCATTTTCTCTCCAAGCAAGTGGATGTTTTTCTCTTTGGAGACTTAAGGAGAACTTGGAAGAAATGGCTAGAAACTAGAAGGATTTCAGTTGAGAAATCTTGGGAAGCTTGGAGCTTGAGGATTGAAGATCAACTTCTGGGATTGAATTCAGCAAGGGGTAAGATTTAATTATAAGAATATGCTTAGATTTGCTGCTGGTTTGTAAGAGTTTGCAAGTTGGTTAAGTTTGATCTGTTTTAAGTGTTTTGGTTGAGCTTTGGAGTAGGATTCAATGGGGTTTTGGTGCCGTTATTGAGCTGAAATGATGGTGCTGGTTATATGGGATTATTAGTTAAGTTTAGGATTAATTAGCTTGAGGAAAGGTTTAGAGAAATGGTGTGAAAATCTGGGTTCAGTGGGGAGGGCCGCGACCCTAGGAGGGGCGCGCCGCGACGATTGGTGCACGCGCCGCAGCCCATGTGTGTTGCAGGGGTGTGCTAGCCTCTGTTTTGAGGCTAGCCGCGGCGCTTGTGGGCGGGGCTGCGGCTCTTAGTGCCAGTTTGTGTTTTTAAGGGTGTTTAGGCTTGGGAACTCAATGGCTAAGGCTCGGGATTGATTTTGACACCCGGATGGATAGAATTCAAGGTTCTAGAGGTTAGGGTTATGGCTCAAAGTTATTTATTGGATTATAACTTGATGGATGGTTATTGTTAATGTGTTGTGACTAGGGTTTCGGCGAGGCTTAAGTTAGAGGACTGTGCTCGGGGCATCGGTGCTCGGAAAGCTCAGGACTCAGGTAAGAAAACCCTTGTTCCCATAGAGCTTGTGTGCAGGGCTGAGCCCAATGTGTTTTAATAGAATTGGTATGCAGGGCTGAGCCCGATATGTTAGAACTGCGGGGCGTAGCCCTTTAGTTGAGTATGCTAGAATTCTGTACTTGTTTGCTATATTGTGTATGCTATGATGTGAGTGATTGGTAAGAACCGGGAACGGTGTAGACCGAGAACGGCGAAGGGCCGAGAATGGCGTTAGGCACGTTGAGTGCAAGGCCAAGAACGGCAAGGGGCTGGGAACAGCGTTGAGCACGTGGAGTGCGAGTTGCCAGGGCGAGTCCCTAAAAGGATACCTGGGATATCCTCATGGCGAGGTCTGCGAACCCAGGGCTTGGTAAACGCCTGGGACGGCTAGGTCGTATGTGTTTAGCCCATTGGTGGCCTGTGTATATGCTTGTTATATATGTTGCATATGTTATTTGTTTGTGGGTTTTCTTGCTGGGCTTCGGCTCACAGTTGCTCTGTGGTGCAGGTAAGGGTAAAGAGAGGGCCAACCGACCATGAGTATAGTAGGCGTGAGGCGGCGTGTACATGTTGGGCCAGCCTGGCTGCCACAGCCAGTGGATTTTGGGAGATGTTTGTAAATAAACCTAGATTTTGTCGTTTAGTCGACTTGGTTCAGTTTATGTGCTGTAAATATTTCTAAACTGTATTTTGAGATCCCAAGTGTAAAGCTTTTATGATTTTCTATGGAAATTATTATTTTCTTGAGTTTTTCTTTTATTTATAGCTTAATCACACTGTTTGATCTAAAACCTCGATTAGCGAGTTGAAAGCACGTTTTTAAACTCACTTAGTAACAGCTCTAAGGAAGTAGGGCATTACATATTAATATAATCCACATATTTACTCCGCGTGCCCTCCCGACACACTAATCCAATGCCTTATTCTTATTAGGAGTTTTGGGATGCTACAACTATCTCCTCATAGAAATTTCATCCTCGAAATTGACTTGAACATCTCTGGATAATGGTCCCGCATATCTAACTCTAACTTCGGACTCATGTTCCTTAACTTGTGATTTCTTTACAACACTCTCACTAAGGTGACAGTCTTATTCCTTAAGACTTTATCATTTGAAATCCGCACTGACTTCTTTTCACATAAAAAGTCATTATAACTCCAGGGTCTCTTAACCTAAATAGGTGTAGTAATCAACACATCCTTCCTTACCATCGATGTCTGAAACACCCTAAGAACCTCCACCCATGCTAGGGTAAGGTTAATCTATAGGCCACTTGCCTAATTCTCACCAAGATCCCAAAGGTCTGACAATCCTATGTTGAGGGGGAGTGAGATAACACCACCTCAAGAAATAGAATCTACACAAAATTTGGATTGACGTAGACTTACAAAAGATTGAGAAAGAACATGCAAATACAAGTAGAACAATAGTGTTCTTCAACTTTGATGAAGCTTCAAAACTCTACGCAAGACCACCACTTTGAGCAATCCTTTGAGCAAACTAAACACAAACCAAGGCTTATACACGTTGCAAAACATTGTCCTAATACTCTATTTCCCAGCCACCATTTATGCTTGAGGCCTTCTCTTGAGGAAATCAGGATTGAGATTTAACAAGCCTTCAACTCTCAAAGTCAAGAACTTTCTTGGAGAGTTCTTAGAGAAAACTAGATATTCTTGGAGCTAGAGAGAGAGAGGTTAGAGACAAATTGGTAAGAGTGATCAAGTCTTGCAAAACACTATTTTTTACCTTTATATAGAGTAATTGCTGTCATTATGTCTAACCAATAGGACGAGACTTGAAAAACACATCATTATGAACATTTATGGTATTTAACGTAATATAGTAGGTGATGTGCCGCCTGCATGAAAACGATGTGCGCTTGTTAGGGTTTCTTGAAACCCTAGCTTTCAGGCGATGTCTCACCTCTTGGGGGGCGACGTATCGCCACCCTCTCTGATTTTGGACACTTCCAAATGTCTCAAAAATGCTCTAAATGCCTCCAAACTTTTTGGGAACCCTTAGATACTCTCATGTATCACTTTGGACCCAAATTTGCATTTTATAAGTGCCTACAATTGAAGCTCAAATTTCACATCTTCATTATGTGAATTATACTAAGTGTCTATACCTTGCTTATAATTTAACACTTATCATTTGTATTTAACCAATCATAAAAATACCCACTTAGTTAAATACAAGCCTCATTATCTAGCTTAAACAGTTTTGGTGCATAAAATAAAGTGTCTTTCAGTTTGAACTTTACCTTAGTGAAAGTACCACAAAGTCTTATAAAAATCATTGGTTGCTTAAAGCTTGAACCAAGTATTCCATATGATAAAACCAGTGATACCTTACACACCTCCACCACATCTTTTGTTTTCCCACTTTCTCGCTTAGCACTATCATGGCCATGTGCTCATCTCTTCATGTACTTTCCAGGGAGAAACTCCAACTCCCATGAGAGGTGGCACCACCTCTAAGTCCACATAGGTGAAGTTCTTACAACATCTTTGCTTCCTTTATAGATACCTGTTACACTCAATTGAACTTCATTAAAAGCCCTAGGCTTAACCCTAACTCGGTAGCAACCAACACTAACCATTTCAGATGGAACTCATCATAAATTTAAGTGTTGAAACTATTCACTTATCAATGACTTGTTCTTACCCATTGAACTCTTTCCCTTGATTTTTACAAGTTGAGAGTTGGGTTTCCATCATTAGTGAATCTATTGTTCTAGGAGTTTCAATCCCATCCCTTTTGAAGTAGAACTTACTAACCTTCTCACAAAAGGTTCTCACTTGTCTTAACATATGAGATCGATATCGTTCCACCTTGAATCAATTGTCTCACATCTTCATGTCTTAAACTAATGTGTCTAGACTTTCCATTCTACACACTATTATATGCTCTAGCAAGTGCGAATTGGCTATCATAATGTATTGGAATTGTTGATACGATATCAGAGATTAAAGGAATATCCATCAAGAGATTCCTAAGCCACTTAGCCTCTTTGTTGGTTGCCGCTAAAGCTATAAACTCCGTTTCCATGGTTGAGTGTGATATACATGTTTGCTTCTTGGAGCCCCATGAGATTGCACCTCCGTAAACACGCAACCGGTGGTGGAGAAATATCTCCAACTCCCAATATCCTATTAGCATCGGAGTATCTTTAGAAAATTTGTATAGTGAAGAATACTCTTTGGTACCCTTAAGATAACCAAGAATTCTCCCAATAGCTTTCCAATGCTTGATACTTGGATTGCTAGTAGACCTACTAAGTTTACTAACCACATATGCAATATCCGCTCTTGTGCAATGAGCGCCATACATTAGGCTACCTATTGCACTTGAATATTCCGATTGAGCCATCGCTCTTACTTCATTCTTTTCAAACTTCATGTTTGAATCAAATGGTGTATGGGCCTCTTGATTTTGAGATGATTGAATTTTTTGAGCACTTTCTCAACATAGTGGGTTCGACTCAGCACAAAACCCCCACTATTCCTTCTAACATTGATACCTAGAATGGTATCCACCTCTCCAAGGTCTTTCATTTTAAATTTAGAAGATAGAAACCTCTTTGTTTCCATTATTCATTTCATGTCATTACTAAAAATAAAATATCATCTACATATAGACACACAAGTATTACATAGCCACCACAAGTTTTAGAATGTAAGAACTTGTCCGCATTGTTGTGTCTAAATCAATTAGAAACAATGACTTTATCAAAATTCTCATACCATTGTTTTGGAGCTTATTTCAAACCATATAATGATTTGACAAGTCTACACACTTTAAGTTCATTTCCTTGAAGAACAAAACCTTCTGGTTGTTCCATATAGACCTCCTCACCGAGATCCCCATTTAGGAATGTCGTTTTGACATCCATTTGGTGAACATAAAGGTTGTATATAGATGATAAGGCAAACAACAACCTTATATAAGTAGTTCTTGCTACAGGTGCATATGTGTCAAAGTAATCTATTCCATCTCCTTGTTTGAATCCTTTGGCTACTAGCCTAGCCTTGAAGGTTTGTATGGTGCATTCAGTATGATATTTCAATCTAAATACCATTTGCATTCAATGGGTTTGGATCGGTTGACTTGCTAATTGGCTTGATTGAGTAGGGAAATTGTTCGAGTTCCCCTTTGGAAGGTCAACCAATTCCCAAGTGTGGTTTGACATAATTGAATCTATTTCATCATTAATTGCCTCCTTCCAAAAAGCGGAGTCCCTTGAGAACATTGCTTCTTTGAAGGTTTTGGGATCATCTTCTATTTGAAGTACTATTGGATGTTTCCAAGTAACTTCCTCATTATCACCTTCAACAATGTATAGTGTCTCTATTGGAGAACACTTCTCACTTGATCCCAAATCTTTGAGCCTTTGTCTCCTTCTAGGCAATTGAGGTTGCTCACCAACTATTCTAGGAATTTCCTCTTGAGGCTCTCTAGTTTGAGCTGGTTCTAACTTATTGTCATATCATGACATGTTCTTAAACAACTCAACCTCTCTAGATTCAATTATTACATTAGACTCCAAGTCTAATAATCTATAAGCTTTGCTATTTTGGGCATAACCCACAAATGCACATCTTATAGCTCTTAGACCTAACTTGGTCCTTTTTGGATCGGTGCTCTTGCAATAAGCAAGACACCCCACACTTTAAGATAACCAATGTTGGTTTCTTTCCTTTCCATAACTCATATCGAGATATATTATTTTTCTTCATGGGAGTACGATTCAAAATATGACAAGCGGATAGCAATGCTTCATCCCATAAACTAAAATTCAATTTAGAGTGTAATAACATAGCATTAATCATCTCAATAAATGTTCTATTTTTTTCTTTTCGATATACCATTTTGTTGTGGAGTATAGGAGTTGTACATTCATGAATTATTCCATGTTTTTCACAAAACAAGTAAAATTCATTTGAAAAATATTCACCACCCCTATCACTTCTAAGCACTTTAATTTTCCTTTCACGTTGATTTTCAACTTCCGCTTTATACACCTTAAATACATCAAATATTTCTTCTTTATTTTTAAGCAAATATACATATGTGAACCTAGAGCAATCATCAATGAAAGTAATAAAATATCTACTTCCTCCTCTAGTCAATATTCCATTAAGTTCACATAAATCACTATGTATCAAACTTAACAACTTGGAGTTCTTTTCAACACTAGGAAAATGTTTCTTTACCATTTTAGATTTAACACATAATTCGCATTTTTCATGCTCAACATTATCAAAATCAATTAATTCACATTTGACAGCCCTTTAAATTGTGCTAAATCCTATATGTTCAAGTCTAACATACCACAAAGTAATAGAATTTGAGTCAAGCATATAACAAGAAGAAGAGATTTTATTGTTCACATTATCAATGGAAGTACACAGTTTGAACATGCCATCACAAGCATATCCCTTTCCCACAAACACATTGTCTTTAGATAAAATGAGCTTGTCGCAATCTATCACAACCTTGATTGCCAGTTTGCCATGTAAATTTCCACTCACAAGGTTTCTACTCATTTCTGGTACATACAAAACATTGGTGAGTAGAACCTTCTTGTTAAATGTGAAGAACAAATCAATGGTTCCTTTTCCTTCAACCTTGGACATTTTCTCATTGCCCATTTTTGATTTAATGCCCTTCCTTTGAAAATTCAAAGTTCTTGAATAGAGTTCTATCATAGGTAACATGGATGGTGGCACAAGTATCATACAATCACTCATTCACCTTTCCATGTATGACATTAACCTTACTTAGTGTTGCCACTAGTTCCTCTTGGGTTGAGTTGATTCTTGCCTCATTGTTATGGCTCCTCTTGAACCCACAATCTCTAGCAAAGTGGCCATTCTTGCCACAGAAAAAACAAGGTCCCTTGGAACTTTTGAATTCTCCCTCATTCTTCTTGGGCCCCAAGGGTTTTTAACCTTGCCCTTGTTCTTGCCATTTCCTTTTCCCTTGTTAGGAGGATTTGCCACAACATTGACCTTAGAAGTCTCTCCATTAGACTTCTCTTCATTCATATATCTAGAGCGAGATTCCTCCTCAATTCTCAAGTGTTTGAGAATTTTTTCCAAATAAATCTCTTCATTTCTATGGAGAATCTTTTTCCTATAGCCTTTCCATGAAGGAGGAAACTTGGCTATAATGGCACCCACAAGAAATTGTTCTGGAAATACAATTTAAAGAGTAGAAAATTTATTCACAATAATTTCATGCTCATGAATTTTATGGAGAAGAGGTTTATCATCATAAAATTTAAATTCCATATATTGAGTAATAAGTAATTTCCCAATACCTTCCTTTTCCGCTTTGTACTTCTTTTCCAAGGCCTCCCAAATCTCCTTGGCAGTTTTGGTGTTAGTGTAGAGATCATAGAGCCTATTTAAGAGGGCATTGAGGATGTGACCCCTACAAATCAACTCGTCTTCTTCGCGCTTTTTCCTTTCCTTGACAACTTCTTGTGTATCATCTTCCTTGGGCTCTTCCAAGGCTTTTAGGTCTTTATCCAACACATAGAAAACTTTCAAAGCAGTGAGCAAGAATCTAATCTTGTCTTGCCAACGAATAAAGTTAGTCCCATAAAATCTATACAATCTAACAATGTCTTGAGTAATGAATTTCAATGCCGAAAGAGAGTTAGATTCTTCCATGATATGATATCACAGATTATAGAGTATTAGAATGTTGGGGGAGAGTGAGCTAACACCACCTCAAGAAATATAATCTACACAAAATTTGGATTGAGAAAGACTTAAAAAAGATTGAGAAAGAACATGCAAACCCAAGTAGAACAATTGTGTTATTCAACTTTGATGAAGCTATAAAACCCTACACAAGACCACCACTTTGAGAAAATTCTTTGAGCAAACCAAACACAAACCAAGGCTTATACACGTTGGAAAACATTGTCCTAATACTTTATTTCCCAGCCACTATTGATGCACGAGGCCTTCTCTTAAGGAAATGAGGATTGAGATTGAACAAGCCTTCAACTCTCAAAGTCAAGAACTTTCTTGGAGAGTTCTTGGAGAAAACTAGATTCTTGGAGCTAGAGAGAGAGGGTAGAGAGAGATTGGAGAGAGTGATCAAGTCTTCCAAAACACTGTTTTTGACCCTTATATAGAGTAGGCACCGTCATTATGTCTAACCAATAGGATTAGACTTGAAAATCACGTCCTTATGAGCATTTAAGATATGTCACGTAATACAATAGGTGATACATCACCTGCATGCAGGCGATGTCTCGCCTCTTGGGTGGCGACGTATCGCCACCCTCTCTGACTTTGGACACTTCCAAAGGTCCCAAAAATGCTCTAAATGCCGCCAAACTTTTTGGGAACCCTTAGCTACTCTCATGTATCACTTTGGACCCAAATTTGCATTTTATAAGTGCCTACAATTGAAGCTCAAATTTCACATTTTCATTATGTGAATTTTACTAAGTGTTTGTACCTTGCTTGTAATTTTACACTTATCATTTGTATTTAGCCAATAATAACAGCCTATGGCTCACTTATCCTTTTCTTCCAATGTATTTTATCTCTTTGATCTGCGATACTCGGGGTAGCACCAAATCTCAAATCCTGGAACTCCATGTTCCTATATTAAGATTTGCGTAGCTTTTCTGTCCTTTCAATAAAGCAAATGTTCCCTCTTTAACATTTCCCAATAATTTCATTGGTCCTCATCCCTAGAAATGGGTGGTCTTCACTTCCTATCTCACAATATCTCATAGAGAGTCACTATAGTTTTTGAATGGTAACCAAAGTAGGAACCCAATCAAGAGACTGTACTTACCCCAGGGTCCCTAAAAAACCTAATTAACATGCCCAATGCATATTTTTTAATGTCTGAATCATCGTCTCAGGTTTTCTATTTGTTTGAGGATGATATGTAATACCAAGCCCCAATCTTATACCCATCGCCCTATGCAAGCCTTTCCAAAACTTGTAAATAAATATGGGATCTCGATCCGGCACTACAGACTATAGTCCCCATGAAAATACACCATCTCCCTTCACAAATAACTCAATGTAATGTTCCACATTATGCCGCAAGTGCGCTGACTTGGTATATCAAGTCACAAACTCTCACACCAAAATCATCTGACCCAAAATCCTATGCAATCCACCCATAATTATATATACCCGTGTTTATACTAAAATGCCCAAAGGCCATGACAACCTCGCTGGCCTCTGGTATTTATCCCTAACTTGCTCAAAGGTTAGGCCCTTAGCAACTAGTATACATATTTCTAATCTTAATACACATCTGGGGTGCTTGGGTGTAGCGAGTATGGAGTGCTATGAGATTCATCTAGAATCTCCTTCTTGATGCCAACATCCATTAGAACATATATCTGATCCTTACGTCTCAACCTACCAATGTCAAATTAGTAGAGTCCTTAGCCACTTTTACTAAGATTCCCTTTCTATGTTTCACCATTTGTAGACTTATAACTGCCAATTTTCCAATCCTAAACTCCATACAAATTCTAGTCACTTCCTCAACTGAATTTGTTGTGATTTGTTTCTAATCATACACTTGGCTTGGAAATTTTCAACTTAAGGCATCATCCTCCACGTTACTTTTCCCTAGGAAATAAAGGATTTCACCATCAATCCTTCAGCAGTTCTCACCAACATCTTTATCTCATATTCAAACCCTATGGGTAACAAAACACTCTAAACTTTTATGCTAATATATGTCTCACACTTCTCCCCACATAAGTACTGTCACCACACCTTAAACACAACCATCATTGTTGTCAACTCAAGGTCTCATGTAGAATATCTCTGTTCTTATTCCTTTAACTACCACGAAGCATACGAAATCACATTCCCAACATACATACAGACATATCCTAGTCTCTGTCATGCCACACCTCCATACACCACGAACTTCTCACATTAAAACAACAAAGATCATACCCACCATTTTGTCTTTGTACGTCGATCCACACTATACTTATACTGATATCCTGGAGCAATGATCAATCTTTGTTTTAACTCTTGGAGGGTCAGAGGAAGTGAAAGCTTTATGAAGACTCTCTCGATGATGATTCTGATGACGACAAGGCATTGGCCATCAAATTCAAAATGTCTAAGGCCTCTACTTTTGAATCCTCAAAGTCGTTAGTCAAACCTTTTGCCACAATGCTTTCAAAGGAACTTTTTGGAAAAACAGTGACACTCCGACTGTGGGGACAGGTCAGGCATCTTCTGTTCAACAGAAAGAATCCGCTTCAACATTATCCTCTCAGAAGCCTTCACAAAAAGGAAATTCAAATGTCGTCAGGTCATCAGAAACTTGTTCCCTGAGTTTGGCAGTATTAGGGATCGCACCTTCAAGTGTCATTCCATCAGAGGTCTTGCCCCTGAGCACAGAAGAGTAAAAAACGTTGCCCCTCTTAAACAACCCAAAAATGCTAATAGGGTTAGTGCCTTGATTAGCGTACCGGGAAGCAATATTTGAATATGTGTGTGATTAATTGATTAAATATGTGACTATGTGGCATGCATGATTTATATGATGATATGAATATATTTACATGCATGTTCATGAGTATTAAATATGCAAGTGGGCCCGTTCTTGTTTATAAGGGAATAACTGTAATTTTGGCCCGTTAAAGGCATAAATGTGATTATATATGTTAAATGATTGAGACCACATTATTATGTGGATATATATTTGTTTGTAGTATACGGCTCGAGGCGATCCTAGTGAGCGGATTAGCGAAATAGTCACATCATGGTTTAATACCCAGCTCGAGGTGAGCCTAGGGGTATTTTGGGAACTTGGAGAATATTTTGGGGTTTATTAAGTAACGAGTAAGTATTTGGTAATTAGTTGGGCATGACTGGATTAACTGGAAATTGGTAGGATGACTCAAGGAATTTGCGCGAAACAGGGGGCAAAATAACTATTTGGTCCTTAAGGGCAAATAGAAGGCTAAGTTAATAACAGGGGCAGTTTGGTCTTTTTAGTGAAAGGATAAGCTCCGTGAGATTTAGGAAACAGCCATAACCCATCTGATACTTACAGAACCCTCTCTTTCTCTCTCTCTCTCTCTCTCTCTCTCTCTCTTATACATGTTCTCTCTCTCCCTTTCTTATGCCTGGAAGAGTTTTGAATTCTGAAAGGGAAACTTGAAGAATTAAGATTAAGGACTGGGAAATTAAGGATATGATTCTGAGGTACAGCTTAGGGACACCATCTGCATCTTCAAGGTAAGGGTTAAAGTTCAATTGTTTAAATGAATTCTGCTGAATTGTTTTTAGAACATATAGCTTGCATGAAGCTGGATTCCAAGACTAGTTTTAGGTGTTTGACGAAAGTAAGAAATTGTTTATAGGTTGGTTATGATGTTTAGTCTATAAGGATAAGAAAACTAATCTTAATTCTGTGTTGAATTGGTGTTTGGAGTATGAATTTGGAGTTGAGGCTCGAGGAAAAACGCAGGAAAAAGGTTGGTTTTCTGGGTTTGGGGGCTTAGGTCGCGGCCCTGTTTTTTCAGGCGTCGCGGACCGTGTGCTCGAAGAGGCTGGGAATCCTCTGTTTTACCTACGCGTGTCGCGACCCGTGTCCAACAAGGAAGGCCTTGCCCTCTGTCTAAGAGGCGGGTCATGGCCCTAAATGGAAAGGAAATGGAAACTTAAGTTTTAGGCTCAGGGAGTCTAGGGGACTTTAACCTAAGCGTTCGGGACAAATTCTACTACCCAATTTAGTATAATTCGAGGTCTCGGAGACTAGTATTTGTTTCCAAAACATTTAATTGTATTAGAATCTGATAGTTATCCATTATTGCTTGTGACTAGGATTACCGTTAAGGCTCAAGACTGAGGATCGTGCTCGGGACTGCTCTTTATCGATCACTCGGGACTTGAGGTAAGAAAACTGCACCCATGTGGTTGTGAACGGGACTGAGAGTCCCTGTAATTGAATATATGTGTTATGTGAATTATATATCTGCTATGTTGGTTATGAGAGTATGGCCTAAGGGTGTTAGGTCTGATGATAAGCGTATTGAACACAGCTCGACCTAAGCGAGCTGGGGTCAGCTAAATAATCAGAGAACTCGGCCTAAGCGAGCCAGGGTCAGCTAAATAACCAAAGGGCTCAGGCTACGGGCGCCAAAACCTAAATATTTGTGTTACAGATTGAGCTATATATTTGAAAGTATATGTTTAACATTGTCTAGCTTAATACTTGTATTATGCTGATTAATTGAACTGATTGACTTGGAGTTTTGATATATTCTTTTGTTTCTGTCTGTGCTTTTTGATTATGGTTTTTTTGCTTAGCCTTGGCTCACGGGTGCTACGTGGTGCAGGTAAAGGCAAAGGAAAACTAGACCAACCATGAGTTGGAGAGCTCTGGGGTGGAGTGTACATCGACAGCTACTCGACCGCCACGGCCGAGGAAATTACAGGAACTAGAGCTCTTAACTATATTTTTCCATTTAGACTGGCTACTATTGTATTAACTTTTTAGAGTTGTTTTTTCCTTGTAAATCTTATTTTTGGGAACCCATGTATCAAACTCTTATTTTAATAAAAATCAATCATTTTATGATCAAAATCTTTTAACATTACCTATTATATGACTTTTGAAACACATTTATGTTCAAATGACCTGAGTAGCATGTCTTGCATTATTTTAAACACATAGTGTAACAGTCTTGGTTACCCAGGGCGTTACAACATGGTATTAGAGCAGTCTAGGTTTAAGGGTTCCTGAAGATTGGCTGGCATGTACACTCGTCGCTAAAGACAAGCTCGACTCAAAGTTCTGTAACCAAATATGTGATTATATGCTTAAATGTTTAAATGAAATATAAATGCTTTATCTGCACGATTAATAGGGAGCATTCGATATATTGATAGGGTCTGTCCCTTGACTTCTATGAGAATATGTTAGGGCGTGCTTATCAACATTGCTACTATATCTGAATAGTTGTTTAAATGCTTGTTCGAATCATGATTATGCTTTGTGGCTTAAATATTGGTGTGGGATTGTGGAATGAATATAAACTTGCTATCATTGCCTGACTGTCGAGCCGTTAATTATAGATAAACTTGGATAGTTATGCGTCCAAGGCGATCAATACGGCTAGCCAACATCGGGGTCGAGGCTAGAGATGATGAGCAGGGCCAGAACCCTCCACCAGTCCCTGAGAACTGGCAATAGTTGCTTGCTAATATGCAAGCCAGACTTCAGAATCAGGAAGAGTAGATTCGTCTTCTGAGACAACAGGATTCGTCAGGGAGTACCGCACCTAATTTTCCTCCTGTTGTGGCACCGATTGTTCAGCCACCTGAGATTGGAAACAGGTGGGATCCACTTTATGAGAGATTTAGGAGACAACATCCTTCAACCTTTGAGGGATGACCAACTCCACTGAAGGCTAAACAGTGGATGGGTATGATTACCTCCTTCCTAGATTTTATGAGGGTGGAAGGTAATGATAAGGTGGCCTGTGCCACCTATATGCTTAGAGAGGATTCCTGTATTTGGTGGGAGGTGGCATCACAGACTCGGGATGTTTTTGCTATGAGTTGGGATGGGTTCAGAGATCTGCTCAATCAAAAATATTATTACTTGGGGAGATGTCTTATGGCCAGGTTATTAAGAAGGCTCTTACTGCTAAGGAGGTAGAGAACAAGATTTTGAAGGACAACGCTGGGAGACGGAATCTTTGTAGGGCAGTGCCTCCATTTACAGGGTCTAGTAGGGGAGGAGGCCCTAATGATCAGAAGAGGAAGACCCCTGATACCTTGACATTTGTTGGCCCTGATAGGTGGGGTTGGAGTGTTCAGGGTGGCCGCCAGGGAGGCAGAGAGTCTTGGAGAAGCTATCCAGAGTGCACCAGATGTAGGAAGCGCCATCTAGGCGAATGCCAGGAAAAGGCTTGTTACATATGCAGGGTGGTTGGACACCTCAAGAAGGATTGCCCGACGTTGAAAAAATAGGAACCAGGGAGGGTGGACAGGTTGACTCCAGCTCGAGTGTTCACCTTGACATAGGCAGAGGCTGAGGCTAGTCCCTCGGTAATGACAGGTCGGCTTTCTAGCACTGACTCTTCATATACTATAATAATTGACTCTGGGGCTACACATTCATTTGTTTCTAGTAAAGTAATTGATAGATTTTGTAGGCCTAGTGAGTATGATACTACGGGGTTTGGGACTATACTGCCTACAAGGGAGCTAGTAGTTTCTAGGAGATGGATTAGAGCACTACCAGTGATAGTGGATAATATGGAACTATCAGTAGATTTGATTGAGTTGAGTATGGATTATTTCGATATGATTTTGGGGATTGATTGGCTAGTCAGATACAGGGCCACTATAGATTACAGGAAGAAGATGGTGACTTTTGAGCCTAAGGGTGAGGACCCCTTTGTTTTTGTGGGTGATATGCATGGACCCCGTGTTCCTATGATATCAACATTGAGAGCTAAGGACCTATTACAAGAAGGTTGTCTAGGTCTTCTAGCTAGTGTGGTGGATACCACTAGAGTGACGCCAGTGGGGCCGAGAGAGACTAGACTGGTATGCGAATTCTTGGACGTGTTTCCTGAGGACTTGCCGGGATTGCCACCATACAAGGAGATTCAGTTCATCATTGAGTTAGCCCTGGGTACAGAGCCAGTATCGAGGGTACCATATAGGATGGCTTCGACAGAGTTAAAGGAGTTGAAGATACAATTGCAGAAGCTTCTAAACTTGGGATTTATCAGACCTAGCTTCTCGCCATGGGGTGCTTTGGTTTTATTTGTGAAGAAGAAGGATAGGACTCTGAGAATGTGTATAGACTACAGGGAGTTGAACAAGTACCCCCTACCAAGGATAGATAACCTGTTCAACCAACTACAGGGTAAGATGGTATTCTCGAAGATTGATCTTCGATCTAGTTATCACCAGCTAAGGATAAAGGATGAGGATATTCCGAAGACGGCCTTCCGTAGGAGGTATGGGCATTATGAGTTCCTAGTCATGTCGTTTGGTTTGACCAATGCCCCAACAGCATTTATGGATCTGATGAACAGGGTGTTCAAGGACTTTTTAGATCAGTTTATGATTGTCTTCATCGAAGACATTCTAGTTTACTCCAGTTTAGAGGCAGAACATGAGCAGCATCTCCGACGGGTATTACAGAAATTAAAAGAGCATCGGTTATATGCTAAATTTAAGAAGTGTTAGTTCTGGCTACCAGAAGTGACATTCCTTGGACATATTGTTAGTGGAGATGGGATTAAGGTAGATTCGGCCAAGGTAGAGGCAGTTAGGGATTGGCTGAGGCCAAGGAATGCCTCAGAGGTTAGGAGCTTCCTTGGATTAGCAGGATATTACAGATGGATCGTGGAGGGGTTTTCAAAGATTGCTACACCATTGACAGAGTTGACATGGAAGAACCTGAAGTTTTCCGGGTTAGACAAGTGTGAGGGTAGTTTTCAGGAGTTGAAGCGACGATTGATTACTGCTCCGATGTTGAGCCTCCCTTTGGGGAGAGGGAATTTTGTGGTGTATTGTGACGCATCGAGACTGGGATTGGGATTCATGTTGATGCAGAATGAGAAGGTTATTGCCTATGCATCGCGGCAGTTGAAGGATTATGAACAGCTGTATCGTATGCATGATTTGGAACTGGCAGCGGTGGTATTCGCACTGAAAATTTGGTGACATTACTTGCATGGAGAGAAGTGCAGGATATACACCAATCATAAGAGTTTGAAGTATTTCTACACCCAGAAGGACTTAAACATGAGACAGAGACGTTGGCTAGAATTGGTGAAGGACTATGACTTTGACATCCTTTACCACCCAGGAAAAGCCAATGTAGTGGCAGATGCATGCCGGAGGGGCCCAGGACAATTGTTTAGTTCGAAACAGATATCAAAGGAATTGGCAGAGGAGATGGCCAGAGTGAGGATAGAGCTGGTTGTAAGCCGTTTGGCCAATATTACCTTATAGTATACCCTCCTAGAGAGGATAAGAGAGGGTTAGTTGGATGATGCGCAGTTGTAGGAGGTTAGAGGAAATGTCCTAGCTTGAGTGCCTAAGGATTATTCTATTTCAGAGACTGGTTTACTATGGTATAAGGATCGAATTTGTGTTCTGATGGATATGGGGAATAGGTGAGAGATACTTGGTGAATCCCATGCTACACCATACTCACTACATCCAGGCACCACAAAGATGTATCAGGATCTAGGGACTTTATATTGGTGGCCTAGGATGAAGAAGGATGTGGTTTAATATGTAGCCAAGTATTTAACCTGTCAGCAGGTAAAGGTTGAGCATCAGCAACCAGTGGGGTTGTAACAGCCTTTGGGTATTCTTTTGTGGAAGTGAGAGGATATTACTATGGATTTTGTGGGAGGTGTACCCAGGACGATGGGGCAACATGACTCGGTGTGGGTGATAGTAGACAAATACACCAAGTCAGCTCACTTTTTGCCAGTGAGGACGACCTATACTGTAGATCAGTATGCGAAGTTATATGTGAGGGAGACTGAATGTCTCCACTAGGTTCCTAAATCTATAATATCGGACCAGGATCCCATATTTACATCAAAGTTTTGGGGTGGTTTGCAGAAGGCTATGGGAACTCAACTAAAGTTTAGTACAACCTTTCATCCTCAGACAGATGGACAGTCTGATTGGACAATTCAGATATTGGAAGACATGCTTAGGGCGTGTGTGCTAGACTTCGAGGGGTCTTGGAGTAAGTACCTCATGTTGATTGAATTTTCGTACAACAACAGTTATCAATCAATGATTGGAGTAGCACCATATGAGATGTTATATGGAAGGAAGTGTAGATCACCCATTCATTGGGATGAGATGGAGGAGATGAGGTATTTGGGACCAGAGATGGTTTAAAAGACTAATGAAGCTATTGAGAAGATCTGAGCTTGAATGCTCGCTTCGCAGAGCAGATAGAAAAGCTACTTTGATCCTAAGCGTATGGACGTGGAGTTCCACGTGTTTCAGTGAGTTTCACCATTGCGAGGGGTGAGGAGGTTTGGGAAAAAGGGCAAGCTGAGTCGTAGATGCATAGGACCTTTTGAGATCCTGGAGAGGATCGGGCAGGTAGCCTATAGATTGGCTCTGCCACCATCGTTATCAGGAGTTCTCAATGTATTCCACATCTCTATCTTCAGAAATACGTCTTAGATACGACTCAAGTATTGGGGTATGAGGATTTAGAGCTACAGGCAGATTTATTGTATGAGGAGTGACCAGTGTAGATCCTGGATAAGACGGTTAAATTTTTGAGGAACAAGACGATTCCTCTAGTCAAAGTGTTATGGAGGAATATCAAGGTCGAGGAAGCAACTTAGGAGCTCGAGTCAGCTAAGCGAGATTAGTATCATGAGTTATTTAGGTAAAATTTTGAGGACGAAATTCTTAGTAGAAGGGGAAAGTTGTAATGACCCAAAAATGCTAATTGGGTTTAGTGCCTTGATTAGCATGCCAGAATGGCATAATTGAATATGTGTGTGATTAATTTATTAAATGCATGAATATGTGGCATGCATGATATATATGATGATATGAATATATTTATATGCATGTTCATGAGTATTAAATATGCATGTGGGCCTGTTCTTGTTTATAAGGGCATAACTGTAATTTCGGCCCGTTTAGGGCATAAATGTGATTATATATGTTAAATTATTGAGACCACATTTTTATGTGGATATATATATGTTTGAAGTATACAGCTCAATGCAATCCTAGTGAATAGATTAACAAAATAGTCACAACAGGGTTTAATACACGGCTTGGGGTGAGCCTAGGGGTATTTTTGGAACTTGGAGAATATTTTGGGGTTTATTAAGTAACGAGTAAGTAGTTGGTAATTAGTTGGGCATGACAGGATTACCTGGCAATTGGTAGGATGACTCGAGGAATTAGTGGGAAACAGGGGGCAAAATGACCATTTTGTCCTTAAGGGAAAATAGGAGGCTAAGTTAATAACAAGGGCAATTTGGTCTTTTTAGTTAAAGGATAAGCTTAGTGAGATTTAGGAAACAGCCAGAACCCATCTAATACTTATAGGCTAAGTTATACACGTTCTCTCTCTCTCCCTCTCTTATGCCTAGAAGAGTTTTGATTTTTGAAAGAGAAACTTGAATAATTAACCTTGAGGACTGGGAAATTAAGGCTAGGATTCTGAGTGTTGACACCGCTTTTCGTCAAACAGTGAAAGAAGAGCACAAAAACAATAATAGATAATGGCCAAATACAATAAAATAGATCAAACACACGATTTTTACGTGGTTCAGCAGTTAAATTTGCCTAGTCCACGAGTCTCTGTTATTAATCTCAAGATTATCTCTGAAAATTCTTAAGCATGAATTCTTCAGAGTTTTCTCTCAAAGTTCAGAATTTCCGTCCTTTACACTGGTGCATGGCCTCTATATTTATAGAGAAGGCTGCAGAATACTATCCCACATATTTTGGGTAGTTACCCTTTTTGTGTAAATAAAATAAATGGCTATAAATGCCTATAATCAGATATAAAAGGAAACGTCCCTGAAGACCAGGAAACGCATAACTGATCAAATAATATCCCACGATTCCAGGGGATTTACATTAATGAATGAGGATTACATCTCATATTTATAATACTTGTAGATATTCAGGATGGTTATCGCATATCTTCTAAGGCTTTAGCTTCCCAGGTTTCCCGTCATCTGTCGAGTTGAAAATATCTCTCGAGTTCACGTGGCTTTCGAGATCACACGTTCATCGAGCTCGCGACCCCTGATCCGAAGTCGTCCCTGAAGATGAGGGTGTTCTCGGAGCTACCTTCCGATGTCGCGATCGTTTCGAGGTCACCATATTCGAGGTCATATATCGTACTTTGCAGGCTCGATATACAACCCTGGAGCATACTCTAATCCTTACGAGATCAATTGTTGTGAATCCGACTTTCGAGGTCACATTTACCATGGCTCGAAATCTGGGTATAACATCTTGCCCCCTCAAAAGTATTTGTTCGAATCCTAAGAGAAGGAAACTTTTGAACTACTTTACTTGAGAACTGTACCATCATACACTCTTAAAAATGGACACACGTCAGCTGGGTATTGCTCACTTTAGGCACTTGAGTACATGGGAAACACGCCCACGATCGTCCGTCTGACAACTTTTCGGCGCCTTCTTGTCATTGATCCCCATCCGTTCGATCTAGTGAGGATTTCATCAGACGCTCCTGATTAATTCCTTTTCCCCACCTATATATACAAGACCCCACTCTTCATCTTCTTCTTCACTTTTACCTTCATTCGCCATAAGCAAGAAAAGAAGAAAAACAAACCCAGAGACCTCTTTGCAAAGTTCCTATTCTGTGCATGTTTTCTCGACCAAAGAAACAAAGGAATCCTGGTCTGTTCGAGTCAGTGAGTTCTTTCCTGCAACCTCTTCTTCAATCGACAATCTCTCTGCAATCGCCATTACTGTGTAAATATGCCATTTTTGTTTTTCATTCTGCCAGTTTTTATTTAAACTGTTCTTGCTGTGTATCTGTTTATACTGGTTTGCATCCACGATAGGAAGTTTTAACCCGATAGGTTTTCATGCCTTTTAGTCTTTCATTTTGGATTTTCGTCTCAGGTTTATACCCAGTTTTGACGTTTGAGTGTGGTTCCCATTTTCTGGGTTTTGAAATTTTTAGGCAACGTTTCTTGTGCACTAAGTTTTCGGATAAAAACGTGGGTCTTGATAAATGCACGAAACCCAAAGACGCCTTTCCTGGTTAACCGCCACTCTTCTTTCCCTTGAATTTCGGGATTTTCAAAAAATTATCCACGCTCCTTTTCTTTTTCGTGGAATACACGCCCCTGACTCTTCAATAAGGATCTTAGTATTTAGTGTCTCGTTCCTAAACTTCCGAGCTCATTCCATCGAGCTCGTGATTCTTGCATGCATGGCCCTCACCATATTTTCTTTCTCGTTAGATGTCACAGAATCTGGAAAGACGGTGGGGGTCATTGCTGGAAATCCCTTTCGAGCCAAAATCTCCGAGCCCAGAATCGCTCTTCGCTCGGAACCAATGTCGGATAAGAGAATATGAGCTTGCACGCGAGCAGGAAGACATTCGAGCCCACTATTTCCGCCAGATAGACGAGGTCATTGAAAAGAAGAGAAGAGTTCTTCGGGAGGCCCTCTATCTGAAGCTCAATTCAGGACCTAGGCCAATTCCCCTCGACCCTGCGCTAAGAGTCACTGTTGCATATCATCCAGGGGAACTCCAGTTTTCCTTAATGGGGGAACCTTCCTCCTCACAGGCGAGGAGAGAGATGTTCGAGGCCGAGCTCTACTGGAGCACGGTTACCACAACCAGCCAAATATCTGAAATACTGGCCTTCCATGGCCTTCATTTGTCAGGCACCTTGAAGTGTCGAGCTCCGACTGGTCAAGAACGGAGCTGCTTCGCCCCTGGCGGCCGTGATGCCACAGTGAAATATGCGGCATGGAGCCAAGAACATATGAGGGCAGGAGCACTGCTGCCCTTGAAGTCTTTTTTCAAAGACTTTACTGATTTCGTTGGGTTGGCTCCGTTCCAACTCAACACCAATTCGTACAGGGTGCTGTCTGCCCTGAGGTCCTTGTTCCACGAGCTGGGGTGGGAAGGACCTTCACCTCAAGAGATTTTATATCTCTTTTGTTTGAAAAGTAACCCCTCCCGAGCTCGGGGAGGGGATGGTTTTTACTATCTCTCGAGCTACCCCAAAGAGACGCAGGTTTTTGGGGATCTTCCCAACCACCCGCCTGATTTCAAGATGGCCTTCTTCTGGACAGATGGTCTGTCCCCGTCTCGACATTATTCGTTCAGGTGGATTCGTAAGTATTCTCGTTACTTTTATTCCTGAGCTCGAGACTTTAGTTCTTAAATCCACATTTAGTTGAAATGTGTTTCGTTTTTCAGCTAACTTTCAACGTCCCACCCCTAATGAAGCGATGAAGAGGCACAGAGAGGCCTTGCTCCAACTCCCTTATGGTAGGAGGTCTCTCTCGTACCTATTACATGAGGGCAAGCTTCGAGCTTGCGGGCTGTTGGGAGAGGTCCAGTCAACCTCTGACTGGTCCAGCAAAAAATATGAACACTGGGAGGAGGTGCCACTGCCCACAGGCGCCCTTCCTCTGAGGAGAGAAAGGAGGCCATCACTCCCAGTTCGTTTGAGGAGTCCACGGTCCGAAAATGAGGCCAATGTTGAAGCCTCGAGCTCGGACTCAGATGAAGGTAAAGTCCTCCCTACCTCGACGATGTGGTCCCCCACATTACTAGAACACAGGCCCAATAGGTTAGTCTCGTGCCCACAGGATAGATACCACTTCTACATATGGAGTTGGGCAGATGACTGTGTCCATAGGTTCGATAGTGGGCTCGGGAAATACGATACCATGTACACCACGAACGAGGTGTGGAATGAGATAGTTGTGCAGTACGGGACCAATGATTATAGGGACCTCTTGAGGTTATCACCTACTTATAGGGAAGGCACTCCCCCCGCCTCCTCTGAAGACGGGGGAATTTCATGGTCCCCAAGCTCGAGCTCGGGGGAGAGTTCCAGTTAGGTTTCTTCTATCATCACTCTATATGTCTGTGATACCGAAATTACTTGATGTACACTTCTCTTTTACTGACTCAGTGTTGTGACTTGTGCAGGCGAGATGGACTCCGACCTTGACACCCTTATCGACAATGCAGGCGCCAAGAGGAGCAAATGCCCTAGGGCGGGGTCACTGAAGATCGGTCAGACGGGCAAAGGCTCCAAGAGATCCAAGAAGACACCTCCCCTTGCCCCGCCGGTTTCGAGCTCTGTTGCTGCGTCGACTGTCCAGGCCAACGCCTCCACGACAATGCCATCCTCGCAGGCCGTCGTCTCCGCGGTTGCATCGACTTCGCTGGTTGGTGCCCCTGCCATTGTTGAGTCCCAACCTCCTGTGGTGGGCGAAACGTCTTCTGCTCAACTTTCCAGAAGACCTTCTGCTTCTCGAGTTCAGAAGCTAACAATCTCCACCCATATGGACTCATATGTGGTGGACAATGCTGCTGGACCTCACGGATCTACGCTGATCTCGGATGTCATGTCTCGGATCGGCTAGAGCTATGGCAGTTTCGAAGCTCCCCAGTGGCAGTGCTTAACCGGCACTCGAGACCGCACTGTTCTTTATGAGAAGAGTATCGAGCACACTGCTGCGGTAAGTATTCTTCTATATTCCTTTTTCTTACATTCATGCTGACCTGAGGCTAATGGTGGTTTCTTCCTTTTTTCAGGCTCTTGCCTTCACTGCCCAGCTCAATTACGAGCTGAACAACGAGATCCATTCGAGCAGGACTCATGCTCAAGAGGCGAAGGACCTCCACCTTAGAGCGAATGACGATCTGAAGGCGGCGAATGCTAAGCTCGAGGCAGTGGTTAAGGAGCGTGAGGACATGGCCAAGGAGCTCGGAAAGCTGAGAGCTGAACTCGAGGTGCAAAAGAAAGATAACACCCAGCTTCAGGAGACCAATAAGAAGCTCGAAGAGGAAAAGGCCGCCACCTTCGACATCATAGAGGATGCCAAAACTCGCCTTCTTGCCGAGTACAAAGAAAAGAAGGAAAAGGCGGTCGACTCAGCCATGTACTGGATGTGGGCTTATAATGAAGATCTGGACACCAGCTTCTTAGGTCCCCACGCGGCGCCGCTTCTTGAACGATGGAATGCTCAGCTCGAGAAGGAAGAGGCTGAACAGCTCGAGAAGGAGAAGGCTGCTCCGGACACCGTTTCGGAGGGAGCTCAGGAGGATAGTCATGCTATTCGTCCTGGGGGGTCCGGTGCCACTGACGCTGAGAAGGCCAAGGAGACTCCTCTTCCTTGAATCTGACCTCGGGGAGATCAGTTATCGAGGCTGCGTCCCCTTATTTCTGTAATTATTTTAATATATGCCCACGGGGCTGATACAATTTCTTTGACCATTCTTTTATATGCTTTACATTTCTTGGCTCGAAATATTCTGCATATTTTTATATTGATGAACCGGTTATGTTTATTTAATTCATACAAACATAGTTTGGATTTAGGCTCGAAATTTGATGCATTCATGCATAGTTTATTCGAATTATCCGCTTCCGACCTCGTTACTTATCAAGGTCGGATATTACTTTAACCATGAACTCAAGAGTACTTATATGGTATGTAATGTGAATGATCTGGTTATATCTTTTTTTGTTTAGTCACTTTTCCTCATCCTCATTTTTTGTTCCGAGGTTAAGAGTTTGAAACTATTTTTCTCTTAAGATATTCCAGCCTCGATCTCGACTTGTCTCGTGATAGGTTTGTCCCAGACCAGATCAGCCTCGATCGATCAATTTTTTGGTTGGTTTGTCCCAGACCTGTTAAGTTTGCACATCTGGTTAACTCCAAACGTTTTAGGTTTTTGGTAGTTCGGTTTTGTCCGAACTATCTAAGCTCACGTATTTGGTTATATCCAAATACTTCATATGTTTTTGATAACTCGGTTATCTAGGCTCGCGTACTTGGTTATCTCCAAATACTTTTATCTTTTTGATAAGTCGGTTATGTCCGAACTATCTAAGCTCGCGTACTTGGTTATCTCCAAATACTTCATATATATATTTTTTATTTTTTAATCTGATGGTATATATACCAATGATGCCCCCTTAATATCCTATGAGTGTGACCATAGGTTATTAAATTAAGAGAGATTGCAAAAATAAAAAGAAATTACATATGGAACAAAATAGACCTTTTATTTGATGACATTCAAAAACAAACAAACAAACTAGTACAGATAGAAAGTCATGGTTACAGGCAACACTTTTCCTACACTATTGATAGTAAGGTCTAAGGTGTTCGCCATTCCATGCTCGCGGTATCAGGCTCCCATCCAATCTCACAAGTTTGTACACACCAGGTCGGATGACTGACTCTATCTGGTATGGTCCTTCCCAGTTCGGCCCGAGCACTCCAACTGCTGGATCTCGGGTTGCCAAGAATACATGTCTTAATACCAGATCTCCCATTCCGAACTTTCGATCTCGAACCCTCTTATTGAAATATCGTGTAGTTCATTGCTGGTAGGCAGCGTTTCTCAGCTGAGCCTCTTCTCTTTTTTCATCAATCAAGTCTAGGGTTTCTTCGAGCTGAGTGTGATTGGAACTTTGATCGTAAATCTGAGTTTGAATCGTTGGGATTTTGACCTCGATGGGCAACATTGCCTCGCAGCCGTATGCTAGAGAGAACGGGGTATGCCGTGTTGAGGTCCGAGCTGTGGTCCTATACCCCCAAAGGACTTGAGGTAATTCCTCGGGCCATCGTCCTTTTGCTTCTTCCAACTTTTTCTTCAGAGAACTCTTGAGAGTTTTGTTAACGGCCTCGACCTGACCATTCGCTTGAGGGTGAGCCACTGATGAAAAACTCTTTATTATGCCGTTCTTTTCACAAAAGTTGGTGAATAAGTCGCAATCGAACTGGGTTCCGTTATCGGATACAATCTTTCTCGGTACTCCGTATCGACATACGATGTTCTTTACCACGAAATCAAGGATCTTTTTCGAAGTTATGGTTGCCAATGGTTCAGCCTCCGTCCATTTCGTGAAGTAATCAACGGCGACTACCGCATATTTCACTCCGCCTTTTCCAGTTGGGAGAGAGCCTATGAGGTCGATGCCCCATGCTGCGAAAGGCCATGGGGATGTCAACATGGTCAGTTCGGATGGTGGAGCTCGGGGTATCGTGGCGAATCTCTGGCATTTGTCGCATTTCTTCACATACTCAAAAGAGTCTGTTTTAATGGTTGGCCAGAAATATCCTTGGCGTATGATCTTCTTGGACAGGCTATGCCCCCCGGTGTGGTCTCCGCAGAACCCTTCATGAATTTCTTCAATGATCTTCTTTGCCTCGGGAGGGGTTACACATCTAAGCAGCGGCATGGAATACCCTTTTCTGTATAGCTTTCCATCTAGAATGGTGTAACGAGGAAGTTGTTACATCAACTTTCGAGCCTGATTTCGATCTTTTGGAAGAATCCCATTCTCGAGATAGTCAACTATCAGACTCATCCAGGTCGGCTTCGTCTCGATCATGCACACATCTTCCTCGTCTGGCTCAGTAATGCTGGGTGTTAACAGGTGTTCTATGGGTACAACATTCAGCTCTTCATTTTCGACGGAGATGGCGAGTCGAGCTAAGGCATCTGCATTTGAGTTTCGTTCTCGGGGAACCTGTTTGATTGCATAAAATTTGAAATACTCCAATGCAGATTTTGCCTTCTCCAAATAAGCTGCCATTCTTGTGCCGCGAGCCTGGTATTCTCCCAAGATTTGATTAACCACGAGCTGGGAGTCACTATAGCAATGAATGGATTTAGCCTTGAGCTCCTTTGCTATTCGTAGTCCCGCAAGTAGAGCCTCGTACTCGGCCACATTATTCGATGCTTTAAAGCCGAATCTCAAAGCGGAGTGAAATTTGCTCCCTGTGGGGGTGATCAGAATAACCCCTGCCCCTGCTCCATTTTCATTTGACGAGCCATTGACGTAAAGTTTCCACAGCTCGTGGGCCGTGGTTATTACTTCGTCGTCGGCTATACCAGTACATTCCACTATAAAGTCCGCCAATGCCTGTGCCTTAATGGTCGTTCTTGGATGGTAGGTGATCTCGAACTGTCCGAGCTCAACAGCCCATTTAAGAAGTCAACCTGAAGCCTCTGGTTTAGACAGGACCTGCCTAAGTGGTTGATTTGTCAGTACATGGATGGGATGTGCCTGAAAATAGGGGCGGAGCTTACGAGATGAATGGATTAGACTGAGGGCAAGTTTTTCCATCAATGGATACCTTGACTCTGCCCCCAGTAATCTTTTACTGATGTAGTAGACGGGTTTTTGCACTTTTTCTTCTTCTCGAACGAGCACCGCGCTTATTGCGTGCTCGGTGGTTGAGAGGTATAGGTACAATACTTCTCCCGTCTCAGGTTTTGACAGGATGGGTGGTTCAGCTAGGTGCTTTTTGAGCTCCAGAAAGGCCAGCTCGCACTCCTCTGTCCATTCAAACTTCTTACTTCTCCCGTTGACTTCGAAATGAATCTGCTTAGGGCTGCCATCCTGCCGGTTAAGCTTTGAACATCTTTGTGCTTCCGAGGTGAAGGCATGTCAATCAGGGCCTTAATCTTGTCGGGGTTGGCCTCGATTCCACGAGAGTTTATAATAAAGCCCAGAAATTTTCCCGAAGATACCCCAAAAGTGCACTTATGAGGATTTAGCTTCATGTTGTATTTCCTGAGCACGCCAAAGCACTCTTCGAGGTCATCAACATGGTTCTTGTTAAGTTGAGACTTGACAAGCATGTCATCAACATAAACCTCCATGTTGTTTCCTATCTGCTCTGAGAACATCATGTTTACGAGCCGCTGGTACGTGGCTCCAGCATTCTTAAGTCCGAATGGCATGACATTATAGCAGTAGAGCCATTTATCTGTGATGAAGCTCGTATGTTCTTGGTCGGGGGCATGCATGGGAATCTGGTTATATCCAAAATAGGCATCCATGAATGACATCAGGCCATGCCCCGCCGTGGCGTCCACGAGCTGGTCAATCCTTGGCAGCGGAAAACAATCTTTTGGGCAAGCTTTGTTGAGATCTGAGTAGTCAATACAGGTTCTCCACGTCCCATTGGGCTTTGGGACCAACACTGGATTGGCTACCCACTCAGGGTAAAAGGCATCCTTAATGAAATGGTTTGCTTTTAACCTGTCAACTTCCTCCTTTAATGCTTTCTTTCTGTCTTCATCCAGCTGTCTTTGCTTTTGTCGCTTCGGGGGAAAGCTTTTGTCTATGTTCAATGCGTGGCTCGCTACATTCGGGCTTATCCCCACCATGTCTGAGTGTGACCATGCGAAGACATCTTGGTTTTTCTTCAGAAAGCAAATTAATTGCTATTTTGCCTCGTCTTGGAGGTGTTTTCCGACCTTCACCTTCTTCGAGGGATCAGCTTCCTCGAGCTGAATTTCTTCGAGCTCCTCTAAAGGTTCGAGGTCAACTTTCTCCTCAATCCTCGGATCGATCTCCTCGTCAATTTCTAAGACTGTTCCGTCTTTATTTGTATGATAGCGAGTGTTTGAGCGCTCGTTTGTTTCTTTCCCCTCATAGAAATGCTATAACATTCCCTTCCTGCCAATTGATCTCCTTTTAATGTCCCGACCCCGCTTGGAGTTGGGAACTTAAGGGCCAGATGCCTCACAGATGAAACTGCCCCCAGCCTGACCAGGGCGGGTCTCCCGAGCAGTACATTGTAGGCAGATGGTAACTCTACTACCACGAACTCCATTATCTTGGTCACCGAGACCGGATAGTCTCCCAAGGTCACAGGGAGTTCAATGGATCCCATACAGGCAGTTCCTTCTCCTGAAAAGCCGTACAAAGTAGTTGCACACGCCTTCAGGTCGCGAAGGGAGAGTCCCATTTTCTCGAGGGTCGCTTTATAAAGAATGTTGACCGAGCTCCCATTATCTATGAGAACTCGGCGGACTCTTTTGTTGGCCAGCTGAAGAGTAATAACCAATGGATCATGATGAGGGAACTGAACATGGGAAGCGTCCTCCTCAGTGAAGGTTATCGGTTGTGTTTCAATCCTTTGGCTTTTCGGTGCCCTAGGTTCGGGTTCATAATGAGACCCGTCCCCTGTCTTCAGCTCGTTTACATATCTTTTTTGAGCATTTCTGCCCCCTCCTGCGAGATGAGGCCCTCCCGAGATGGTTATCACGTCCTCTCCATCTATCGGCGGGAACCTGTCTTCTTCCCGAGGTCGGGAGTTATTATTTTGTGCCGTCGAATGCGCGGCTACTCTCTGGCTCGCAGTAGTCTGTCCAGTACTCTGGTTTTTGACATACTGCCGGAAGTAACCTCTCGAGATCAACCCTTCGATCTCGTCCTTCAGTTGTCTACATTCATCAGTTGTGTGTCCGGTGTCTCTGTGGAACCGGCAATACTTACTGGAATCCCTTTTGGATTTTTGATTTCTCATTGGGTCCGAACGCCTGAAGGGAACCTGGTTTTCATTAGCCAGGTATATGTTTTCCCAAGACTCATTGAGCTCGGTGTGTACTTTATACACGGAGAAATACCTCTCTCCTTTCTTTTTCTTTCCTCCCTCAGTCTCGGGGTTATTTCCCTCTCTCTTTTTCCTCTTTGAGGGATTTTCCGAGGTAGGCTGCGGAGCTGCTGGGTCAGCTGAGGTTGAGGCGGAGTTAATGTTTATCGTTGTAGTTTCGGTCTGTGAGGTCGCCTTGAGCGTTGACCTCGCCTCCTCTACATTTACAAACCTCTGCGCTCGTCTGTTAAACTCAGTTATTGACCTCACCGGTTTCCCTTGCATGTCATCCCAAAGGGCACTTCCAGGTAAAACACCAGCTCGGATAGCCATAAGGTGCCCACTGCCATCCACATCTTGAGCTCGGGTGACCTCCAGATTAAATCTCGTCAGGTAGCTTTTCAGTGTTTCGCCTGGCTGTTGTCAGACGTTGGTCAGAGTGGATGCCTCTAGTCTGACTCCCACCATAGCTCGGAATTGCTTCTTGAAGTCTTTAGACAACTGTTCCCATGAAGTTATTGAGTGTTTCTTGTACTTTTCGAACCAAATTTTGGCAGGTCCTGCCAATGATGTTGGAAACAACATGCATCTGAGCTCGTAACCCACGTTACTAGCTCTCATAATAGTGTTGAATGTACTCAGGTGACTACATGGGTCGGTTTTTCCTTCAAACGCTGGGACGTGAGGAATCCAAAATCCTTGAGGAAATTGGGTGTTGGAAATATGTGGAGCAAACGGCTCGAGCTCCTCATCAGAGTCCTCATATCGACCATTTCCTCGTTCAATCTTTAAAAGCCTAAAGGCTTTTTCGAGCTGATCGATCCTTGCTTGGACTGGGTCAGTAGGAGGTGTTGCCTGGAATTGACTGTCATTGATCATGAGTCCAGGCTCGCGTCTCTGTGAGGGATCTCTCTGCCTATTCAAGCGATCCCTCAGGTCCGGATTTGTCTGATCTTCCTTCCCCCTACTCTGATTTAGATGACTTCGCAGGTCATGAAGATTCTTGCGACTTCCAGTATTTTTACGACCTCGGTCGTGATTACTGACGGACCTGGTCTCTCCGGACTCGTCACTGGTGAAACTCATTGATTGGTCATTTCGTGATGTATTCTTCCCATGTCGCCTCGTCTCTGCAGTGCGAGACCGAGATGTCTGACTTTTCTCAGATGGTGCGCCTCTCCGCTCCTGGAATGTCTCCCTGTTTCCTTGTCTTTCCCTAGTATGCCCTTGATCCTGATCTCGAACAGGTTGAGCATTTATGCGGGGAGGTGAAGGATATCTTATGGGAGACGGAGGGAAACGCATGGGCGACGGTGGTTGTCGCCCTTGTCGCGGCCTAGAGGGGCCAGAATTTGCCCGAGATGGGTCAGTTGCATTCGGTGCACTCCCAGATACCTGAGTCCGAGCCTCTGCAGGGGTTCAGTTATTCTCAGTTCCTGGAAGCACTTCCACATGTGGGTTAGGCGAAACACGAGCTCGGGTACTCCTCTGGGGACTAGGAGGAGCAGATGGCTCTGCTTGCGCCGAAGGTTGAGTCGGCCTCCTTGTGGCAGCATCCTTTCGTGGACGCCCATGGGGCCTTTGGGGAGGAACATGCACGTCCCTTGGAGGAGGGACTTGGTTTTCGCACGGAGGCGGGGGCTGAGCCACCTGTGCCTCTGCGGCTATCCTAGTCAGCTCCTCATTCCGTTTGTTGGCCTCTACCCACAGCTGTTTCAACTGCCGGTTTTCCAGTTCTACAATAGGAACGTAACGCTCTGGATTGTAGTACATGTCCTCATCCCTTGGTGGAGGTGGTGGTCCCCGAGAATCAGAAGACCCACTTCACTCCTCAACATCCGGGTTCTCCATTGGTTGTTTTCCAGGACGCCTTGGGTAACTTTCATCAGGCGTGTTTTGATTGTTCGTGGCCATGAATCTCTCAGGGATGAATGCTTAAGTCTCTCAATGAAAGCACCAAACTGTTGACGCCGCTTTTCGTCAAACAGTGAAAGAAGAGCACAAAAACAATAATAGATAACGACCAAATACAATAAAATAGATCAAACACACGATTTTTACGTGGTTCAGCAGTTAAATTTGCCTAGTCCACGAGTCTCTATTATTAATCTCAAGATTA
Organism: Humulus lupulus; assembly: GCF_963169125.1. NCBI lineage: Eukaryota > Viridiplantae > Streptophyta > Magnoliopsida > Rosales > Cannabaceae > Humulus > Humulus lupulus. The sequence continues at coordinate 14,668,617 of NC_084801.1, read as the reverse complement.
TCTCTGAAAATTCTTAAGCATGAATTCTTCAGAGTTTTCTCTCAAAGTTCAGAATTTCCGTCCTTTACACTGGTGCATGGCCTCTCTATTTATAGAGAAGGCTGCAGAATACTATCCCACATATTTTGGGTAGTTACCCTTTTTGTGTAAATAAAATAAATGGCTTTAAATGCCTATAATCAGATATAAAAGGAAACGTCCCTGAAGACCAGGAAATGCATAACTAATCAAATAATATCCCACGATTCCAGGGGATTTACATTAATGAATGAGGATTACATCTCATATTTATAATACTTGTAGATATTCAGGATGGTTATCGCATATCTTCTAAGGCTTTAGCTTCCCAGGTTTCCCGTCATCTGTCGAGCTGAAGATATCTCTCGAGTTCATGTGGCTTTCGAGATCACACGTTCATCGAGCTCGCGACCCCTAATTCGAAGTCGTCCCTGAAGATGAGGGTGTTCTCGGAGCTACCTTCCGATGTCGCGATCGTTTCGAGGTCACCATATTCGAGGTCATATATCGTACTTTGCAGGCTCGATATACAACCCTGGAGCATACTCTAATCCTTACGAGATCATTTGTTGTGAATCCGACTTTCGAGGTCACATTTACCATGGCTCGAAATCTGGGTATAACACTGAGGTACAGCTCAGGGACGCCATCTGCATCTTCAAGGTAAGGGTTAAAATTCAATTGTTTGAATGAATTCTGCCGAATTGTTGTTAGAACTTAGAGCTTGCTTGAAGATGGATTCCAAGACTGGTTTTGGGTGTTTGATGAATGTAAGAAATTGTTTATGGGTTGGTTATGATGTTTAGGCTATAAGGATTGAATTGGTGTTTGAGGTATGAATTTGGGGTTTAGGCTCGAGGAAAAACACAAGAAAAAGGTTGGTTTTCTGGGTTTGGGGGCTCGGGCCCCGGCCCTGTAAGGCATGCCGCAACCCATGTCCTCTACCAGGTAGGGCCTTACCCTCTGTCTAAGAGGCGGGTCGCGGCCCTAAAGGGCATGTCGTGGCCCTAAATGGAAAGGAAAGGGAAACTTAGGTTTTAGGCTCGGGGAGGCTTGGGGATTTTAACCTAAACGCTCAGGATAAATTCTACTACCCAATTTAGTAGAATTCGAGGTCCTGGAGACTAGTATTTGTTTCCAAAATGTTTAATTGGATTAGAATCTGATAGTTATCCATTATTGATTGAGACTAGGATTACCGTTAAGGCTCAGGACTGAGGATCGTGCTCAGGACCGCTCTTTATACATCGCTCGGGACTCGAGGTAAGAAAACTGCACCTATGTGGTTGTGAACGGGAGTGAGATTCCCTGTAATTGAACATATGTGTTCTATTAATTATATATCTATTATGTGGGATATGAGAGTAAAACCTAAAGGTGTCGGGGTGATAATAAGCATATTGAACGCAGCTCGGCCTAAACGAGCTAGGGTCAGTTAAATAATCAGAGGACTCGGCCTAAGCTAGCTGGGGTAGGCTAAATAACCAGAGGGCTCGGCCCAAGGGCACCGACACCTAAATATTTGTGTTACAGATTGAGTTATATATTTGAAAGTATATGTTTAATGTTTTCTAGCTTAATACCTATATTGTATTGATTAATTGAACTGATTGGCTTGGAGTTTTGATATATACTCTTGTTGCTATCTATGCTTGTTGATTATGGTTTTCTTGCTTAGCCTTGGCTCATGGGTGCTACATGGTGCAGGTAAAGGCAAAGGAAAACTGGACCAACCATGAGTTGGAGAACTCTGGGGGCGGAGTGTACATCGACAGCTGCTTGACCGCCACGAACGAGGTAATTACAGGAACTAGAGCTCTAAATTGTATTTTGCCATTTAGGCTGGCTACTGCTGTATTAACTTTTGAGAGTCGTTTCTACTTTGTAAATCTTATTTTTGGGGTCCCATGTATCAAACTCTTATTTTAATAAAAATCAATCATTTTATGATCAAAATCTTTTAACCCTGACCTTTTAGATGAATTTCGAAACACATTTATGTTCAAACGACATGAGTAGCAGTTATTGCACTATTTTAAACACATAGTGTAACAGTCTTGGTTACCCAGAGCATTACACCCTCAATGTAAAAACATTAGAAGGGGTGCCCAAGAAGGTTAAGACATTTGACGCGGCGTCCCAAAGCAAGGAACCACTGAGGGTAGTGCCTCAAAGTTCCATTCATACAATACCTGTTGCTCCCAAAGTTACAGTGAGTGCGGGCATGCATCAGGATAGTTTATTAGGCTCTGGCAGGATGCATTCTGCTTCTGCATCTTGCAAAAGGCGTCTCCTTGAGGATACTTTTGGTGGTGATGACAATTTAAGAGGTGGTGCCCCTTGCATGATTAACTTGAATGAATCCATCACCATTGTTCTTCAGCACTTGAAATCTGGAGGCTCTGATGTGATAGAAAGTAATGACCCCGAAGATCAAATCCTACCCAGACTTCAGCTGATAAGTCTAGGTCCAGTATTTCATCCTTTGCTTAAGCTTCTTGTCCATTTTTGTAGCTTATTCTGGGCTCAAATTCTAAATTCAAAACAAGTGGATCAGAGGCCATTGCACCTATGGTTGTAGAACTGGTAATGGAGGGGAGAATCCCACTATCACATGTGCCTCTACTTCAGCCCGAGCCTTTGACTATCCCATTCATTTATGGTTTTATCTCTTCGAACACGTTTTTGGACCAACTTGGTTCTTTTGCTGTACAAATGCATTCTTTTCTTCCCAATGATCTTGATGAAGATGGAGACGAGGTGCTAACTTGTCATCCTACAATTTTGCACTTTCCAAAATTGAGACTTGCTGTAGTGGCATCTGATAGCATAGTTGTTGCCTCATGAGTAGCTGAGATGCCAGTAATGTTTGCCCCTGTTGCATCTTTGGCATAAGTTGCTGGTAGTGATACAATAGTAAGAGGTGAGTCTTTATTATTGCACACATATACATCAAGATGGGTAAAAGCATCTGAAGTTGGGGAGGCTTCTTCTGTTTAATTATTGGAGGAGATGTTGTTCATCAATCAACCTCATTTACCTGTAGAGTTGTTTAGCACGCTAGATTTACAAGAAGATTTGCTACAACAAGCATCATATCATATCTTGATGGTGAGTGCTTTTGTTTTTGCATTTGTTGTAGTATAAATATTGAGTTGGTACTAATAATGTGCAATATCTGGTACAGAGCTACGTGTGTGCTTCTGCGGCCAGATAGGAATACGCTATAGCGATGGTGAACAATTCTAGACTGGCTGAGCAAACAATTATGTTGGAGATAGAAAGGATAGAAAAGAGGAGCATCGAGGATAGGTGTGGTTCTCTAGCAGAATAGATAAAGAACTTGGAAAGAGAGCTACCAGAGGCAAAGAGAAAGCTACTGCCAGTGAAGCTAAGTTGGTGTAATATGTGGAGCTCGAGTTAGAGCAAGACAGATTGAAGAGGGAGTTGATCGACATGAACAAATATTGGATGGAGAAGCAATAACTATGTTAGAAGTACGAAGAGCAGGTGGAGAAATTACGAAAGGAAGTTGAAGATCTGAATGAAGATGTCATTTTTACACAAATGAAAAAGGGTCAGGCAGAGACAGCGAGTAAAGAGCATGGAAAGAAGGTAGGGGCATGGAATTTGAAGTGAGGGACTTGTACAAATAGAAAATTGACGTAGAAGTGTCATTGGGCGATAGTAAGAAGGAAGCTAAGAGCCTCCTTGAAAGGTCTCAGTGGCACTGAAGAGATTCTGTCGCAGAGTGAGCGATGCGTGGAAGAGTTTATGAAGGTAATTAGCACAGATGGCCTTACAGTGTTGGTAGAAATATATGTATTGTGCATTTTGATGTGATATCGTAGTTAAGTGTCAGAAACATTGTGATATTATGTTGTTATCGTGCGCAGGAAATTGACGACATCAAAGTAGAGGCAACCACACATCGTATTAAGGATTGGGAAATTACTAAACGTAAATTCATCCGAGTTTCCGAGGTTGACATGGCGAAGTACCTCAACATGGCACTACGGAATACCAAGCAGACGCCAGAGGAGAAATGGGCCAAAGTGGAGAAGTATTGTGTAAGTGTAGGCATTGAGATAGGCAACTATAACATAGAGGCTTATCTTAACCAGCTCAAATATTTGGGCATAGAGTATCCATAAGAGCACTTGGACAAGCTAAAGTAGAGAAGGGACGATTTGGGGTCTCTGTACTTGGCAAGTGGAGATCCTATCGATGAGGAGGAAGTAACAGAGGACGTGGCCTCTGTTGTAGACCCAAGTAGCCAACAAAGCAGCTAGGTGACGCTTAAGGTAGTCTCTGATGCAGAAGTTGTTGTGTGAGATGTGTGTGTACCACCAGGCTCTATCCAAGCAACCGCTGGGAACGACGAGCAAGGTGCTTAAAAAACATTTTATAGAAAGCAAAAATATGTTGTAGCTTTTGTTTTATAGTTGGGTAACATTTAGATTTGTAAATTTAACTTGAAGTTTTGCAATGGTAATGTCTGTCTTTAATCAGAATAATACATCTAAGTGTGTTATCTTTGTTTTAATTGTGTATAGTTTGAAACTTTCAGTGTGTATGATGCGCTTGTCATACTGTGATAGAAGGCTGCATAGGTCATTTAGACCATTTTCAAAAAGGTACACTAGGTGGCCATACAGATGGTGGGAGAGAATTCCCAGTTAAGTGTTGTTTGTGAATTTAGTGGTTTAGCACGTTGCGTAATGCAGTGCAACCCCTGATGGTGGTTGTTTGACAGGTGAGCACCGATATGGAGTTAAAGTGCCTTTTCTGAGGTGCTTCTTTATGGGACCGTGGTGGCTATACTCTATTTGGGAGTTATTAGAGCTCGTAAATAATGGGATTCCTTATTATATATTGTGTGTGCGATATAGGTTAGGGAACACAAAGTTGAAGAGTGCTATGACTGAGTATCTTCACCGCATTGAATGGGATTAATGGTGTAGCTAAGCAATGTGTTGTCTAAAAATAGACATATTTGATATGTTTGCAACGACTGTAATGGGTCAATATCCAAGCAGCGCATAAAAAATTTATATGTAATCTTATAGAAAGAACTTTTAATAGAAAATGATAATTTAATAAATATCCATATTTACAGAGCAGTTTGCAAAATTACAAAAGTATTCTATTACATATTTTCCTTGCAAACTTGGAGAACTCCATAGTCTCTTTTTCTTGCAAACTTGGACTATGGCAAGGGAAACTAGCAAAGGAGTTGTTGCAGTAGTCCCATGACGTAGGCATAACTTTCACCATATGAAAGAGCAGGGTGGTCGATGTTCTATCATTTGCGAGTAGGTATGGCCTAGTCCCAGATGCATGCTAGGTGTGGTACATGGGGCCACAACTTCGGCAGAGCTGAGCGGAATGGTGATGGTGCACAAATCTTTCCACTTCACCCATACCAAACTCTGGGTAATGTTATTTGTTGGGGCGAGCCACCTTAAGGGAGGGGGCACTTCAAATATTATGGCCAGTAGAGGAGACACAACAGGAAAGATGGAAAAGTTCCTCCCGGTCTTGGATTGCCAAACCAGTTCACCTAAGGCTGAAGTTGTTCTGAAATGGCAAACCCAAGTGCTATGGAATAGTAGTCAAGGTAGAATAGGTCACATATGTAGGGCTCACAAAGTGATGTTCGTGCCCATTAGCATTCAACCTATTTGGACGATTGGTCCTTAGGCTTCAGAATAGGAAGAAGCCACCCGAGCAATTATTGGAGAAGGTGGGAAGAGGCTAAGGGGTACGAGTAGCATCACTTGGACTACATCAAGGCAGCCATGTTTTGCATAGTCAGGGCAGAATAGACCGCAAAATGGCTTGCCCTAATCCCCTACTACATTAGTCAGGTTAAATTAGACCGCATTCACCTTAGTGTATTGGTGTGATAAAGAGAAAAAACCCACCATATAGTAGTTGGTAGTGATAGTTAGGCATGAACGTGAACTATAATATTTGGTTCACAAGTGCTAATTTTAGGTGTAACCAATGTTGTGATCGAGTAGTGTGCGAATATTCCCTTTATTTATATTGTTGGAGTAAGTGAAATGTTTGTCATGTGAAAACATAGTTAGCGAGTTAGGTGAAAGTGATTTGTTGCATGGGAAACTTTCTTGGAATCGATGAATAATTTTCTCTAACTGAGATATTGTAAGGTGGGATCCGAGAGACGTGATAGTTGTTCATGTGGTGGAATTGTTTAACTATGTCATAAAATATTCTTCACGTGGTAGAAGATATGCGTGTGTAATAAATGCACAGTTGTTGTTGCGTATAATAAACAAAATGCTAAATAAATGCACAAAAAGGAAGATTGGTTTATTAAGTTTCAAATCATAGTACATTTGGATGAGCAATAATAATGCTTTAAAGACATAGAATTCCAAGTATGTGGTACTTTTTGGCCAGAACGTATGTCCTTGAGCGTGTAAGAGCCTCGACCTAATTCTTCTGTAATTTCTTAAGGTCTTTCCCAGTTAGGTTCTAACTTCTTCTGATTGCTGGTAACTTCTTCTTCGGAGTGTAGGAAGACCCACTTTTTTTGGAATGATAGCCTCTGTCTCGTACACCATAGTTATGGATGCTGAAAATTCTACAATGGTTAAAGACCCACATTTCATGTCTAAGGTCCCTAGGAGGTCCAAAGCAACCATGTTTGAAGTCCTTTTGATCCCTCAAAGCAGTGCTCAAACACTATGATGGTGGAGATATGAAATGAAGCATATGCTAATAATGCATAAGCCTCACTCAATACCAGCTGCCTAGGGCGAGCTCACTCTGGGTGCACCTCTCGCAGATCAACCTTGCTCCAAATGACCACTTCCCCTCAGACACCTATAAGTGTCTTGTGCGCCCCAGGCATCTCGCGAGCCTCATCGCCTCACACGCCCACATGGGTCTCGTGAGGCCGCGTTGCCTCGGACGCCCATGAATGTATCGTTCGCCCCAGGTGCCTCGCGAGGCCTCTTCGCCTCGCACTCCCATGAGTGTCTCGTGCACCCCAGGCGCCTCGTGAGGCCTCTTCGCCTCGCACGCCCATGAATGTCTCGTGCACCCCAGGCGCATCGCGAGGCCTCTTCCCCTCGCACGCCCATGGCGCCTCCCGCCTCACGAATGCATATGGTGCCTTGCGGATGCATGTAGCGCATCACACCCATGTTGCCTCGCAAGTGCATATGACGCCTCACGCCACATGAGTGCGTACGGCGCCAGGACCTTCCTACGTCCATGAGAAACATTGAACCTTGCCTCTGAGCATCCATGAAAGAGGCCATGGTCTTTCCTCCCCACGTCCGCGCAAGATCTCACTAGCCTCATTGCATGCACCACCCACCTCGTTGAAAAGACCCTACATCACTTGCTGAGGTTGGGGCCACCAACGAGGTACACCCTTTCCAGTTAGCCAATTGGGACCTCTTATGAGGTACAAAGTCTGGAACTCCATGAATATGTGCAAGGGGAGGACTAACTCATAGATAGAGGAAATACCCCGTGATGATTTGGTATCAGGTTAGAATATAGAAGGCCAACCAAGTATGTCGTTCAAGGTAGCCCACAAGAGACAAGAAGTATGAACAAGGTACCTCTAGATAGGTACGCACATGCCTACAAGGATTGAGGCATAGAACTGACACCTGTACCCGACAAGTAGTGGTGGTAGGGGGAGTACGAGGAGTGGTAGCACCACCTCCATGCCTCTGACATGCGCCAGAGCCGACCACCACTTTCCCAACACCACCACACTTGATACCACTCTCCTGACAATGTACTTGTGTACCATTTGGTCCCCTGGACCACAATGTATCAGGGGCCATTAGAGCCTACTATAAAAGGAACCCCTCTTCAACATTGAGGAGGGTTGGAAAAAACACTGTAGCATTATACCAATAAAAATACAAGTTATTTTCTCTATTTTTATTTCTTCAACTATCTTTTAAGTTTCTTATTAGATTTGCCTTTAAGCTATATACTTTAATTTTTCTAACTTAATTTCGTTGACAAGTTCTCACCGTCAACAATAGTGTATTGTGATTCTTCTGTAGAGGCTCGTTTAGTGGTTCGATATGCCCATAGCAACTTTGGTAATTCTTCGAGCCAGGCACCCTTCTTATCTTCTAATTTATTTTAATATTGGCAAAAATGACCTTATTATAGGCTTCTGCTTCCCATTTCCTTGCAGTTAGGTAACAGAGGTGAAGCTCAACTTGATATGCATTGCATCACAGAGTTCTTTCACCTTTGTATTCTGGAAAGGTGTTCCGTTGTCTACCACTATTTCCCAAGGAATGCCAAACTAACTGATGATATGCTTCCATATAAAGGTCATTGTGTCTGTTTTGCTTACAATGCCATAAGCCTCAGTGACCACCCATTTCATGAAATAATCGGTTGTTAGCAGAGGGTAATGTTTTTCTCCTTCTTCCCTGGGTGATTCTCCAAATACATTCATTCCCCATTTAGCAAAAGGCCACAAGGCAAGAACCGACTACAGGAGCTGCACAAGCTGGTGAATGGTTGAGGAAATTTTCTTGCACTTGTCACATTTCTTTGCATAATTGCAGGCCTTTTTCATCATGTACAACCAATAGTATCCTATTGTCAGTGCCTTGTGGGCCAAATTACATTCAAACAGCTTCCTTGCCTTTGTCGGTCAAAGGCATCGTAAGTATGGCCCATTGAACGAGTGTATATACTGAACAACACTAATTATGGAGTACTAATGTGCTTTTAGACACAATATTTTGGCTTCTCTTTTATTAGATGGTACTTCTAACGTAGACAAGTACTGCATTTTTTGGTCCATCCAACATTCGGGTTCTGTCAAAATTGAGCAGACCTGGGAGTGATTATATGTGTTAGTTATTGAAATCTACAAGTGACAATTATACTCGTCTATTGAAGCTTTTTTGGCTAAGGAATTTGCCCTCTGGTTCAGCTCTTGCAGAATTTGGGTAAGTTTGAAAAGGGGAACTTGGGATTTCAGAGCCGAAACCTTCTTCAAGAGACTAGCCAGGCGTGGTGCCTTAGTGTCGAAATTTTTAGCCACTTGTTCTGACATGTGCTTAGAATTGCCTCTGACTCTTATTTGTTTAATTCCCATGCTTTTTTCTAGCTCCAATCCATATATCAGAGCCTCGTATCCAGCCTCTTTGTTTGTAGCATAGTGTTCAAGTCACAGAGCCTCTTCGACTTTCAACCCGGATGGAGGTTCTAGTACCACACCTATTCTAGCACTATGCGAATTAGAGGCTCCATCAATGCTCATATTCCATATCCATTCTTCCTCTGTGTTTTGTAGTTGGGGTGAGGTTTCAGGTGTGAACGACTGTATTTTTACTAAGAAATCAACTAGCACTTATCCCTTCTTTGCTTTGCGAGACTGGAACCTGATGTCATACTCGCCGAGCTCAATAGCCCATTTGGACATTCTCCCAAAAAGTTCAGGCTTGCTTATTACTTGCTTGAGTGGGTAGTCTCTATACACCGTGATGGTGTGGCCCTCAAAGTATTGCTTTAGCTTATTCTTGGCCATCATTAACGCTAGTACTAGCTTCTTCATCATGCTATATAGAGTCTCAACATCTAACAACATCTTATTGTCATAGAATACGAGCTTATGTTTGCCTTCTTCTTGTCGAAATAGGATTGAGCTTATAACAACGTTAAAGACTGCTAAATACAGGTAGAGCTCATCGTACAAGATCGGGGAGCTTAATATAGGTGGAATGCTGAGGTAATTCTTTAGCTCTTCAAAGACTTGCTTCTATTCATCTCCCCATATTGTGTTTGCAATTTTCCTTATGCATTGAAAGAAAGGCTGCCAACGATCTGACATGTGGGACATGAATCAACTCAGAGCTGCTATCTTCCCTGTTACCATCTAGACATCAAAGACAATTTTTGGCTCTTTGACTTCTGATAGTGATGCAATTTGAGTTGGGTTGGCCTCAATGCCCTTTTTTCTGACTATATACCCCATGATGATATCTACGTCACTGCCTCCATCGACTAAATCTTTGCCCAATTGACATCGTTCTACCTGAAGTTTGATGACTAAGGGATCGTCATGTGGCAAGTGGATGCAACGCAGATCCACTTCTGTGAATGTGACGGGGGCTACGGGATAGCATCACTCTTCTACTGTAATAAAGTTCACTGAGTGCTCGAGGGATTGATACCATTTCACCCTTTCTTCCATATGATTTGTACACTTAGTTCTTCTTTCATCTTCCATAGAGGGTTCTAAGGTCCCGTGTATCATGGGGACTTGTTTCAGTGGCTCATGGACGCTTGTAGAGGTCGCGTTTGTTGGGGTAGGGGTTGTTGTTCCTGTTGGGACATGCATGATGGTTGTTGGTTGCATCGGGGTAGCTTCTAAAAAGCCTTTAATGTACATAGTCAGCTGCCCACTCCTCATCAGAGCCTGAAAATGATTATAGAGATTATGAAACTTTGAAATTATGTGTCCATGGTATTTGTGAAATGTGCAGAATCGATTCTTGTCTCGACGTACAGGTGGTGTGGTGATTTTATTAGGATCCTGCCATATTGGTCGATCTTAGTTCTCTTCATTTTTAACTTCTTGCAGGACCGTAAACTCGAAGGAAGAGAATTTTGAGGTGTCGGTGTTGCCTCTTGATATCTTGTTTCCAATTTGTAGACTTGGTTCGTTGCCCTTCCATTTTTCCCTTCTTGACAGGGGGTGGGGGATTGTATGGTGGTGGTTTAGAGATGATTGTTGACTTCTTCTGGGCACACTCACGTCATTCCAATACCTGAAAGGAACCTTCTGCATGAAGTTGAATTTCTACCATGTTGTAGGGAGGATTCATAATGAAATTTTTGTGCAAGAGGGTCCCCACTTTCAAGCTTTTGACAAACAAATTAGCCGGTATAGTGGGATCCACATCATGTATTTGGTGGACTAAGTCAATGAATCTTTGCAAGTATGGTCGTGTATGCTCATTTTCTCCTTGTTATATTTGATAAAGATCTGCCATAGTTCTTGGGGCCTCGTGATTTTCGTTGTATTGCTACAAGAACACTTTGCGTAAATTGCTAAATCTATTGATTGATCCTGGTTTCAGTTGCTAGGATGACAGAGCTGGCCTGGACAATGTAGTAGAAAAACACCTTACAATGTATTGCCTCATTGTTGACCTCCAATGGCTTCTTTTGTTGAAATTGAAAAAGGTGACTAAGTTGGTCCCCTTTTCCATTAAAGGCAGGCAAAGAGGGGGTCATATAGTCTTTGGGGTTAGGCTCGTTCTAGATCCACTTGATGAACAAGGTCTTGTCAGCTCCCTTTGTGACCAATTCTGTTAAATCAGTGCCATGATGGGGTGTTGTCTCCGAGAATTTCTACTTTAATTCCCGCGTCATCATTTTTTTCTAATTCTCCAAGAATCTAGATGTTGGGACCAGGTTCTCGTTTTTTGCTCCTGGCTCAGTTCCACTAGTGGGTCACGGGTGTCCATGTTTAGCGGCAATAGGGTAGACTCGTGTTAGCACTGCGTCTAGATCTTTACGTGTTTCTTGCTGCATGATGATTAGTTGCCTTAGTTTGATGGCAAGCAGGTGACGGTGCTTTTGCAGCCTGGGACCCAGACCTATTACGAGGAATGTCATCTTCGGGCAGCTCGATTATGACAATGGGAGTTCCAGACTGATCAACGTTTCGACTCATTTTTGTCTTGGTTCTTCCAAAGCTCGACATTCTCCTTCTTCAATTCAGCGATTTATGCTTCCATCTTTGCCTGCGCTTCCTTCGACATTTTGATGGTCTCGTCGGAGTGCTATTGGTTGTCCTCCATTAGTTGACAAATCTTGTCCACTTGTCGTTGATATTGAATGTAGCTGCAGCTATAGAAGTCGTGGTTGTCATTCAGTTGGTTTTTTCCAGCATGGCTTTTCGTTCGATCGATTCTTGATTTCACCAGACTTCACTTTTCGAGGATTAATTGTTCTTCTTGTTGGAGTTGCGTGAAGTATTAGAACTGATTCTTGAATCTTTTGTTTCCCACAGACAATGTCAAATTGTTGATACAACAATTTTGATCTTTCTATTTCTGGAAGTATCCTCTCAGGTCATGTTGATTCTCTTATCTTTTCTGACCAAGATGGAATCTTCTATGATTGTTGAATCACCTAGAGTATATGCAAGAAAGACACTCTGATGCTTAAGTCACATTCCCCCCAAATGAATCCTCACTCATGCTGTTTTTAGGAAAAATTAAAACACATCAAGCTTAGAAGGACTCCCTGATTGGTCTTTCATATAATGGAATTTCTCGCCAAAATACCTTCTTACAGACCCAAACCATAAAGGCTAGATAGATTGTTCGCCTCTGTTCTGTGGCTCCTGAACATTTTTGCCTCTTACTCAATGAAACACATCGTTTCACTAATTTTCAAAAGGAAATATATTTCGGTCAAATATTTTGGGCATAACACTACGTTATGTATATTTTGGGCTTAACACTACGTTATGTATATTTTTGGCCGAATAAAATTAATTAGTTAATTGATTATAATGTAGAATTTCTATATAGGAATACTTTATATAAGAATAAATTTTTATTTTATTATAAAAATTTTGGCTCCAACTTGACTTAGTTATAAATAAGAATAACATCTAAGTTATAAATTCTTTAGGTACTGTTTTAATAAAATATATATTTATATACAATAATAATAATTATATATATAGTCAAGTATCATTCTTAACTCCTACTCACAATAATAGAAAAAGTTACATTGAAAAGTTATAAATATTTTGGAGCCAACAAAAAGGTATTCATGCTAGTGAATTATTACATACCCGCAAGCTCAAAAACATGGTAACGACAATGTACCAAATAACTTTACATAAACTATTTTGAATAATAGTTATTAGGAAGCTCTTGTTGGGGTTTATGCCCTAATTAAAACCCAATTTCTTTGTAATCTCATTTTATTATCAAAAAAGAATAGAAATCATTTTTTTACATGGTCAATCACTTTGCTCACATGTTTTATTTTCATGATTATTTGTTTAATATAAACTTCTATTAAATCTCGATCATGTAGCTAATCATATTTATATTGATGTAATCACGGTGGAGTTTAAATATGATTATATGTTCAAACATAAGTTAGTCCTAAGATTATTCAGTGCACAAGATTTGTACTGACTTGTCAATCTACGATATTATCTACTTACACATTATAGTGTTATGTTCTTTCTAGAACATTATCAAAGTAGATAAGATCGGATGTATTTGTTACATCGGACTAGACCGATATTGACAGTAGATAGGATAAGTAAACATACTGTTATTATTTTTTCTAGTCATATCATATAGTTGACCATAGGTCAATTTAATCTCAATTCTGAGTGGTTAGTATTATAACTTATTGTATTTTTTGAGTTCTTTGACTTGTTCTTTACCAGCTTACCCTACGGACTAGCCAATACTTACATCTTGGGAACTCGGTAGTATAATTGAGTAGGAGTGTTAATCATAGATATGAACAACTATAGCTTCTGATGAAGAAGTAAAATGATGGTTTCCTTTTAGTTTGGTTCAAGGTGCTAAATGATAGAAATCTCATTTCAGTAATTAATATCATTTATAAGGAACTAAGTGTTTTTAGGATAAAATACAATGAGGGGTAAAATGATATTTTAGTCCCATCTCATTGTAGACCGTCTATAGAGGATTGCGAGACAATTATTGTTGTAACAATGGATAATTAATAACGTGTATATATTTGTTATAGAGCATTCTATGAATTCAAGAGTACAATTCCGAGTCTTTAGTGGAGTCATGAGGAATTAATAAGTTAGTAAATTTATTTGTTAAATTTATGATAACTTATTGGAGCTTGATTTCATAGGCCCATGGTCCCCATTGTACCTTGGATAAAATCATCTAGATAGTCTCAATTAATTGATTTAATCATCAATTAGAATTATCAAAGTTGACCATGTCAATATTTTATAGTTTCACAGAGTTTTACAATTTAGAGAAGAAAAGAGATTTTAGGGCAGATTTATTAATTAAGACAAATTGGTGTCTAAATTAATGAATAAGTTTAAATCAAGATTGAAATTATAAATAATTAATTTGATAAATGATTTAAATAATTATTTAATTAATTAAATCAATAGAAAATAATATAGACATTGATTTTAAGTCCAATGGGCTGATAATTAAATGAGAAATTTCGCGAGCCTAAAGCCCATGATAATTTCGATCATTAGGCTTATATTATCTATTATTTTATTGATTTTTAATTGAGTCTATAAAAGGAATGTTAAGTGAGAGTTAAAAGAAGACAACAGAAAGACTATCTGATTGAAGATGAGAAGATCTATTCTTGATGCTCTAGGTTTTAGATTATTTCTACAACATAGGCCGTTTTCTAAGCCTCAATATTTTCTTCTATTCTTTTTTTTTTTCTTTCTATCTCATGTGTTGAGAATTGCCCACTCTAGTTTAGGTGGTTCTAAGGATATTTTGGAAGGTTGTGAAGAAAATTGAAGATCGGTTCAGTTTCTTAGTGATGCCTTGCGACAGAAAGGATACAAGGGTTAGAGAAACTAAATGAATGACTCATTCATTATGCTGCGTATAATGTAAGTGTTCTTATCATTATTTCTGTTTTAATTCAATTATAGAAAATTGTTCTAGGTTGTCTTATATTAATTTGTTTAATATTAGATTTACATTAAAATAAACAAGATCATGTATAAGTTTTCTCAACAACTGGTCTTAGAGCCTTGGGTGATCTTTATTTTCATGCATGAACATGGTAAAACTGAATTCTTTGATGTGTTCAGTAATTGGATGTATTTCATGTTTTCTATGATGCATATTGAATTTTATGTGATTTTTAACATATTTGGGTTATTTTACTGTATTTTCTTTGCAAATAGTCTCTATATAATTGCTTTATTTGATGTAAAACATGGTAAAAATTATTTAGAAAATATTTTTGGGTTGAAAAATTACACAAATTTTATTTTTTTTTTAAAAATTCTAGGGCTATGGCTGAAGCCTGGGTAACGGCAGCTAATGGTCGCGGCCACTATCAACCCCTAGTCGCGGCTAGCACGCATATTTCTGCCCAGATCGTTATGTGGCCGCGGCCACCCACTTTCATTGGCCACAGCCTGCGATAAATTTTTTAAAAATTTTGATTTTTGAATGTATTTTTTAATGGGTTAATACAAAAATATCATATCCTTTCTATTATTTAAAAATATCTTTTTTGAAATATGATATTTTTGTTTGATTTTTTTAAAAAATAGATATTTTTTACAAAAATTCAAATTCAAATTTAAAAATAGGTTAACTATTTAATTTTACATATTTTTATATATTAAAATATTAGAATTAAGTTATAAGATATTTATTGACGTCGTTTTTCGTCAACTTAGAAAAGAAGAGCAATTAAACGAAAAATACCAGAGGAAACAATATATATATAGACACGGTTGTTTTACGTGGTTCAGCAGTTAAAATCTGCCTAGTCCACGAGTTTATGTTATTAACTCTTTGGAATTCTCTTAAAGCTTTTTCGAAGCAATTATACAGAGTTTTCCCAGTGTCAGTCTTTTTGTCCATACATATGAATCGTCCCACTCTATTTATAGAGTGGTTTAATAAATATCTTCCCACAGAATTCGGGAAGATATGATACAAATCAATTAAAATAAATGCCATTAAATGCATTAGTTACTACGTATGCGGTAATATCCCATGATATTTGGGATTTAATAACAGATTACATCAGATCCATTAAACATAGGGATTTTACAACAATAAACATGTTCACACACAGCTTATGAGCTTAGGCATTTAACTCACACGCCTTCGAGACCGTTCACCCATCGCGAGCTCGTCACCTCAGTTCGCCTCTACTGTTGACAAGTAACATTGACGAGACCATCCTCTTCGAGCTCACAATACTCGAGCTCGAATCGTCTTATCTGAGGGCAAGAAATGAATCAAGAGATTTATACAAGCGTTGAACCATTGCCATTGTGAGCTTCAAGCCTAACTTATGACCTCAGAACACCTGCAAGACTACGTAGTTTCCGAGCTCACCAATCCCGACGTTGTCACATTTACTGCTCAGCGAGACTGTCTCTAACTTTCATATTAATGCTGATTACATGACTACCATGCTCATTTCGAGCTTACACCTTACAAGCTTGAGTTTCGAGATCAAGATTTCCATTCTCGAAATCAGGGTGTAACAATTTTCCCCCTCAAAAGTATCAATTCAAATCCTATGAGAAGGAAACTTTTGAACTGCCACCTACCACACTCGAGTGTGGTGGACACACGTCAGCCATGGATTGGTCAAACCAAGTACTTGAGTACTTTTCAAACACGCCCTCGTCCCTTCGCATTTCAGCTTTTTGCCACCATCGTCATGTTTGCACCTGACCATTCAATCAAAAATTGAATCCAACCAAAGGCCTTGATGATCTCGACCCTTGACCTCCTTTTGGGACGTACATATAACCCGTCTCACTTTCTCTTCTTCTTCACTTTCAATCTTACATTTCAAGCTTCAGAGAGAAAGAAAAAACCAAAGCCGGAAATTCTTCTTTTTTCTTGCATGTTCTCCAAACCAAAGAGATATAACACTCTTGGCATTTTTTACTTCGTGAGAGCTTCTTCACAACCGCTACTACAGTCAATGATCTCCCTTTATCCGCAAGCTTCAGTGTGTAAGTTTCTTGTTCTTGACTCCCGTACGTTTATGTCTTCATACGCTTTTATGTTTTTCATTTGTGTATGAATATATGCTGTAACTAATGATCTTAGTAATATTTATTAACATAAACTTTCGATTCAAAGTTTTTGACAACATAGCTCTAAAACTGAGATTTAGTGTAAAAAATGCAAACATAGGCTCTTTTCGATTTAAGGGTAATGTACCATGTAAGCAAAGAAATGGGGGTTCTGAATTAGGGTTTTCAATTGCACAAATCCCAAAATTATCACCTTTTTGGGTAACCCTCAATTTTATCCCTGAAAATCCGAGATTATTAAAATGAATCCAAACTTTCCCACTTTCGTTTTAAATACACGCTCGAAGCCCAAACTTTCCAATAGTTCGGGGTTCTACTTCAAATTCGATCTTAACCTTTCGAGACCTCGGTCTCGACTGAACTTACTCCGTGATCTTAGGCTTTTGAGCTTGAATCACCAAAATTGTATTATGTAGCTCTTTGCATGCCTGGCCCTCACCCTCTTTTTTCTTGTTAGATATCGCATAACTCTAAGAATCAGTGGGGGTCAGTGCTCGCAATTCCTTATTCTTGATCAACTCCCAACTCAGAGTCTTCCTTCACTCAGAACTAGCGACTAATACATGAGCGCCACGCGAGGTGCAAACAAGAAGACATCCGAGACCATTTCTGACGTCAGAATGACGAGGTCGAGGAAAGAAAATGGAAGAAACTCTGGGTCGCGATCTATCCAGATCTGGACCCCGAGATCAGGCCTATCCTGCTTGATTCTAAACTCAAAGTTATCATTTCTTACGAACCTGGTGTACTTTCCTTTTCGCTGATGGAGGACTCTTCAAACTTCCCTTTCACCTCGCAAGTGGCTTCCATTCCTACCTCTAGGGAGGAATTCTTTGAGGCCGAGCATTATTGGAGCTCGGTCACTTTGACGAGCCGAATCTCTGAGATCCTGGCTCACCATGGCCTGAAACTCTCTGGCACACTGATGTATCGGCCTTTGACCCTAAGCGAGCGGAGCTACTACGCCCCAGGTGATGGCAATCCCAACAATAAGATCAAGCTCGCAGCCTAAAATCGTGAGCATATGAAGGCAGGGGCCCTACTACCCCTAAAATCCTTTTATAAGGATTTTCTGAATTTCGTTGGGCTCACCCCATTCCAACTCCAGACTAACTCTTATATTGTTCTCTCTGCCCTCAGGTCGTTATACCATGAGCTGAACTGGGAAGGACCCTCACCAAAAGAGATTCTATATCTCTTTTTTCTTAAAAGAAACCCCTCTCGAGCTCGGGGAGGGGATGGCTTCTACTATCTGTCGAGCTACCTGAAGGATAGGAAGATTTTTGAGGATATGCCGAAGCATCCTCCAAACATCAACCTGGCCTTCTTCTGGATGGATGGCCTTGCCCCTTCCAAATTTTACTCATTCCAACGAATCCATAAGTACTCATTCTTATTTCTTTCTTGTTCATTCAAGTAATTAAGCTCGGGATAATAACACATCCATTTCTTCAGCCAACTATCACCATCCCACACCTTCAAAATCCATGGTGGAGCATAAGAAGGCCCTGCTCCAACTGCCATATGGTTGGCGCTCCTTGTCTTATCTTCTTCATGAAGAAAAGCTCCGAGCTTCCGGCCTCTTGGAGCAAGATTAGTCGACAGACGATGTCGCCTATCACAAGTACTTGAAGTGGGAGCACGTTCCTCTTCCCACTGAAGACTTCCTTCGAGACAGAGGTCTTCGAGCTCACAGGCCCGCTCCCCTGTGGCTCAGCGTCCTGATAGCCCGTGCTCAGGAAATGAAGCCCAAGATGAGGCCTCGAACTCAAGTGGTGGAGGTAAAATTATACTTAGCTCGGCTATGTGGTCCCCCTCTATACTTAAACATAAGCCCAATACTTTGATCCTATTTCTGAATCCCATAGATAACTTTCACGTTTGGTCTTGGGTTGATTATAAAGTACATAGGTTCGATAGTTGGTTAGGCCAATTCCAAACTATGTATAGTTTAAACGAAGTTTGGGATGGAGTTGCCATTCAATACGGTGCCAACGACTATAGAGACCTTTCAAGGCTGTCACCTATGTATAGGGAAGGGACTCCCCCAGCCTCCTCTGAAGATAGGGGGATTACTTGGTCGCCAAGCACAAGCTCGAGGGAGAGTTTCAGTTAGGTTTCTTTTGACTTTAGCCTTGTTTCTTTTTGTTGTTTAGGCCTCTTAATTAATGTGTAAATTGTGTATGTGCAGGCAACATGGAATCTAATCTAGACAATGTGCTCAACCATCGTTTGGGAGCTAAGCAAAGTAAGCGCCCGAGGGCCTCGCAGAGATCGGGGCGCCCCTCCAAAATTCTGAAAAAATCTGAGGCGACACCTCCTGCCTTGGACACTCACGACCCGAGCCAACCTATTGATCCGAATCCCAAGGTCAGAGTCTCCACTGAGGTCTCACTTCCTCCACCTCCTCCTGAGGTTCAAATCTCCCAACAAACTGCTTTGCCCTCACAGAAGTGAGTTCCCTCACGAGAATGCTTTTTGTCGGTGTCGACTCATGTCCCTGAGTACGTGATTGATAACGCTGCATGGAAACACGGAGTCAGTCTGGGCTCGGACATACTCTCTCGAGTTGGCCAGAGTCTTAGCAACCTGGGCACTCCTCAATGGCAGTTTCTCACCTCCTACCGCGACACCAATCCAATCTTTGACAAGAGCAGCGAGCTCTTTACCTCTGTAAGTCCTGTTACTCTGCCATGTTGCTTACATGGACTTATCATGTGTGTTTATTAAACCATTTTTTTTTATGTGTTAGGCCTTTGCTGCATTTGCTCAACTTAATTTCAAGCTGAACAACGAGGTCTACGCAAGCCGGTCCTATGCTCAGGAGGCGAAGAACCTCCAAATCAAGCTCGCAGACTAGCTCAAGGCTGTAAAGTCGATGGTGTCTGACCTCGAGTCAACACTGGAGGCTAAGGACGCCGAAATCAAGGAGAGGACTCCAGGATCAAGGAGCTTGAGGATCTGAATGATAAGTTGGAGGACAAGAAGAAGGCCACCTTCGATATAATCGAGGGTGAGAAGGCTCGCCTTCTCGAGGAGTTTAAGTAGAAGAAGGATCATGTTGTTGTATATGGCCATGTATCGTATCTAGGCCAACAATGCTGATCTCGACATTAGCTTTCTGGACACTCTCGAAGATGAGTTCCTTGAGAGGTGGCAAGCTCGGCTGGACGAGGAGGACACCAAGGAAGAGGCTGAAAAGACGATGGAGAAGCCTGATACTGCTGAGGGGGATGCACCTGCTTCATAGAAGTGAGGTAATGGGCTGTGTCCCATTAACATTTTGTAATACTTCTATATTTATGCCTTTAGGGTAAAGACAATTTATAGCTCATTTTAGGGCTATTTTATGTTTGTTCAAACAGTAATTTTAATCTTTATGCACACAGTTTTCTAGCTCGAAAAATTTTATGCATTTAATTTTACATTCAGCTTTTACTTTAATATTTTTGCTTTACATTCCTGGGTCAGAATATGTCAAGCATTTCATATACTAAAGGCTTGCTTTTATGTTTGTTTATCCGTACAAACACACTTGTTGGATTTAATCTTGAGTGTCAATGCATTCATGCACAGTTTACCTGATAAATCCTTGTCTGATCTCGTTATTTGTCAAGGTCGGACCTTACTTTCACCATGCACTCAAAAGTACTTATATGGCATGTAAGTTTAATAGTTTAGTTATATCTTGCTTTCTAGTCACTTTTCCTCTTCCTCGAGTAGCTCCCTAAGGTTATGAGGTCGAAACTATCTTTTTGCAAAATATTCCAGCCTCAGACTCGACTTAACTCGAAGTAGGTTTATTTACATTCCAACTTTATGTCGATTAGTTTTAGCTGGTTTGTTCCAAACTTATTTAGCTCGCGTGCTAGGTTATTAATCCATGCACTTATTATTTGTATGATCTAGTTACATCCAGACCATCTTAGCTCGTGTGTTTGGTTATATCCAGACACTTTTATTTTATGTTATTTATTTTTTCAAACTTATGGTATTATTGTATGCCACTGATGCCCCCTTAATATCCTATGAGTGCGACCATAGGTTATTGAATTAAGAGAGTTTGCAAAAAATACAACATTTAATAAAGAAAATATCTTTTGAGCAAAGTTTTAACACTTTATTAACAAAAAGTCTGAAAAATAAACGAGCATGGTTACAATAAAACATCATTCCTACACTATTGATAGTGAGGTCGTAGATGTTCACCATTCCAAGCTTGCGATACCAATTCTCCATTCAATCTCGCCAATTTATACACCCCAAGTCGGATAATAGACTCGATCTGGTAAGGTCCTTCCCAGTTAGGTTCGAGTACCCCAGCAGCATGTCTCGTGTAGCCAGAAATACACGTCTTAATACCAAGTCTCCCAATCCAAATTTTCTATCTCGAACCCTCTTATTGAAGTACCTGGTAGCTTGTTGCTGATAGACAACATTTTTCAATTAAGCTTCATCTCGTCTTTCTTCAATGATGTCTAGACTTTCTTCAACCTGGGATTGGTTCGAGGCCTGATCGTACGTATAGCGCTGTATTGTAGGTATTTCGACTTCAATCGACAACATGGCTTCGCAACCATATGCAAGGGGGAAATGAGTATGTCCTGTTGAAGTTCGAGCTGTGGTTCGATAAGCCCACAAAACCTGAGGCAACTCCTCAGGCCACCTTCCCTTAGCCTCTTCTAACCTTTTCTTTATGGAGCCTTTTAGGTTTTTGTTGATTGCTTTAACCTGACCATTTGATTGGGGATGGGAAACAGAGGAGAAGCTTTTTATAATCCTATTTTTCTCACAAAAATGAGTAAACAGGTCACTGTCGAACTGGGTACCATTGTCCAACACTATCTTTCTGGGCATCCCATATCGGCAGATGATATTTTTTACCACAAAGTCAAACTTTTTTCGATGTAATACTTGCCAGGGGTTCAGCTTCGGTCCATTTCGTGAAATAATCGACTGCGACCACAACATACTTTACCCCCACCTTTGTCAGTTGGTAACGAGCCTATAAGGTCGATGCCCCATACTGCGAATGGCCATGGGGAGGTCAACATGGTATGTTCGGTAGGTGGAGCTTGCGGAATTGAAGCAAATCGCTGGCATTTATCACATTTTTTGACATATTCGAATGCATCTGCCTTGACTGTAGGCCAGAAATACCCCTATCTTATCACCTTCTTGGATAGGCTATGCCCCCTAGTGTGATCTCCATAGAATTCTTCATGAATTTCTTCCAAAATTTTCTTCACCTCGGGTGGAGTTACATATCGGAGTAATGGCATAGAATACCCTCTTCGATACAACCTTCCTTCCATAATAGTGTATCTCAGGATCTGATACATCAGTTTACGAGCCTCGTTCTGTTTTGCTGGGAGAATTTCGTTTTCGAGGTAATCGACGATTGGGTTCATCCAGGTAGGTTGAGAGTCGATCACGCACACGTCTTCTTCGTCAAGCTCGCTAATACTCGAGGTTGATAGAAACTCTACTGGGAGCACGTTCAGTATATCAGCCTTGCTAGTCATAGCGAGCCTGGCCAACACGTCTGCATTTGAATTTTGTTCTCGGAAAACTTGCTCAATAGCGTAGAAGTTGAATTTTTCGAGCGCAGCCTTGGATTTCTCTAGATACGCAGCCATTTTTACACCGCGAGCTTAATATTCCCCTAAAATTTTGTTGACCACCAGCTGTGAGTCACTAGCAGTGTATATCCTTTGCTTTGAGTACCTTGGCTATTCGAAGTCCTGCCAGTAATGCTTCGTATTCAGCCTCGTTATTCGATGCTTCGAAGTTGAACCTTAAAGCCGAATGGAATTGACTCCCTGCTGGAGTGATCAGTATGATACCTGCCCTCGATCCATTTTCATTGGAGGATCTGTCGACATAAAGTTTCCACAGCTCTCGGGGCTGGGGTTACAACTTAGTCGTTAGACACCCTAGTACATTCTACAATGAAATCCTCCAGGGCCTGCCCCTTGATGGTCGCTCTCGGGTGGTATCTGATCTTGAATTATTTGAGTTCGATAGCCCACTTTAACAATCTTCTAGAATCTTCTGGTTTAGATAAAACTTGTCGTAGTGGCTAGTCAGTTAGCACATGGATATGGTGTGCTTGGAAACAAGGTCGGAGCTTTCGAGATGAATGGATCAGTCTAAGAGCCAGTTTTTCCATTAAAGAGGTTTATGCTATAGGTTTGTGAAGAAAAAGGAAGCATGCGACCTTGTTTACCGGTTCTATTTATGAAGAAAAAGGACGGAAGCATGCAGATGCGCATAGATTACTGCGAGCTGAATAAGGTGACAATTAAGAATAAGTACCCGCTACCCCGGATTGACGACTTGTTTGATCAACTCCGAGGAGCAACCATGTTCTCAAAGATCGATTTACGGTCCGGGTATCATCAACTCAAGGTACGGGGAGAGGATATTCCCAAGACATCTTTTAGAACTCGTTATGGGGATTATGAGTTTTTAGTTATGTCTTTTGGTCTTACCAACGCTCCAGCCACATTTATGGATTTAATGAATAGGGTCTTTAAGGACTACTTGGATAAATTCGTCGTAGTGCTCATCAACGATATCTTGGTGTGCTTAAAAGGAGAAGTCAAGCACGAAAGACTTTTAAGGTTGATCTTGTTACGACTAAAGGAGCATCAACTCTACGCTAAGTTCAAGAAGTGTGAATTTTGGCTTTCGCAAGTAGGCATTCCTTGGGCACATTGTATCCAAGGATGGAGTTGTAGTAGACCCATCTAAGGTGGAGGCTGTGAAGGATTAGCCAAGACCAAAGAACGCATCAGAGGTAAGAAGCTTTATGGATTAGCAGGTTATTATCGGAGGTTTGTAGAGGGATTTTCTAAGATAGCCACTCCACTTACCAAGCTGACCTGAAAATAGCAAAGGTTCAACTAGACTGATAGATGTGAAGAGAGATTCCAGTTGCTTAAGGATAAGCTATGCTCAGCACCAGTACTTTGTGTACCGACACCCAACGACAAGTTTGTAGTCTACTGTTATGCATTGAAGCCAGGGTTGGGTTGCGTGCTGATGCAGAATGATAAGGTGATAGCCTACGCCTCAAGGCAACTGAAGGAGTATGAACAACGCTATCCAACACATGATATGGAGTTGGAAGCTGTGGTCTTTGCGTTAAAATTATGGCGCCATTATCTTTACAGAGAACGGTGTTAGATTTATACGGACCACAAAAGCTTAAAGTGTTTCTTCACTCAAAAGGAGCTAACATGAGGCAGCGCAAGTGGTTAGAACTAGTGAAGGATTATGATTGCGAAATCTTATACTACCTGGGAAAGGCAAACGTAGTTGCTGATGCATTAATTAGGAAGAGTTATGGAAGTATAACAGCACTAGCCGGAATAGAAAAGCTGCTACAGCTAGAGCTGATACGTGCCGAAATAGAAGTAGTCATCGGTAAGCTGGCTAACTTGTCTATCTAGTCAAGTCTATTAGAAGAAATATGGATTGGACAAGGGCAGGGGTTATTGAGATATAAGGATCATGTATGCATGCCAAATGATCAAGGGATTAAGATGAAGATCTTAGAAGAAGCGCACAGTACCCCATACTCAATTCATCCAGGGTCGACCAAGATGACTCACGACATTAAGGCAATATATTGGTGGCCAGGAATGAAGAAGGATATAGCGGAATTTGTGTCTAAATGTTTCGTATGCCAGCAAGTGAAAGTGGAACATCAGTGACCTGCAGGCTTATTGCAACCACTTAGCATTCCAGAATTGAAATGGGACGATATAGCCATGGATTTCGTGACGAGTTTTCCATGAACAAGTAAGCAGCATGATTTGGCTTGAGTAGTAATAGATAGACTAACCAAGTCAGCTCATTTCCTGCCTGTCAAGACTACGTATACCACAGATCAGTACGCAAATGTTTATGTCCGAGAAATAGTTAGACTACATGGAATCCCTAAGACTATAGTATCCGATAGAGGATCGGTGTTTACAATGAGATTTTGGGGAAGTTTGTAGCAAGCCATGGATACCAAGTTAAGTCTTAGTACAACATTTCATCCTCAAACAGACAGTTAGTTCGAGCGTACCATACATATTTTAGAAGATATGTTGCGCGCTTAAGTACTTGATTTCAGAGGATCATGGAGTAAGTATTTGCCACTGATAGAATTCTCCTACAACAATAGCTACCAGTCAAAAATCGTGATGGCGCCTTACGATTTACTTTATGGAAGAAGGTGTCGATCGCCGTTACATTGGGACGAGGTAGGAGAAAGGAAACTTCTTGGTCCCGAAGCTATTAGAAAAGCTCAGGAAGCAGTAGCACTGATTAGAAAGCGTATGCTCGCTGCTCAAAGCCGTCATAAAAGTTATGCGGATGCCAAGCGGCGTGATGTTGAATTCAAGGTCGGAGATCAAGTCTTCCTAAGGATATATCCTATGAAAGGTGTGAAGCGGTTTGGGAAGAAAGGCAATCTTAGTCCCCGGTTTATAGGTCCTTTTGAGATATTGGAAAAAGTGGGAGCAGTTGCATATAGATTAGCCCTACCGCCAGCTCTAGCAGATAGCCACAATGTGTTCCACATCTCGATGCTATGAAAGTATGTGTCAGACCCATCTCACGTCCTCAAGTAGGATACGATAGCACTTCAGAAAGACTTGAGTTATGAGGAACGACCGGTTAGCATCCTAGATAGAGGGATGAAGCAGTTACGGTCCAATAATATTCTGTTAGTTAAAGTCCTAAGTAGTAGTACAAGCCAGAACTTAGTTGAACAATCGTAGCAACACTTATAGATTTTATAAGTTTAACCTACAGTTTAAGAATATTAATTATAACATATGGTTTGATTAATATAGCTGATTATAAAGATGTCATTTATTATACTATAAGGTGTAGATAGAATTAATAAGATTATGACACTTGTCATGTGCATGTTTATTTAAGGATTTAATAATAGTTTAAATAAAAGAAAGTTCAAGAAAGCTCTAGAATCTTCCCAGACCATTAAGAGCATGACATTTGTCACAATCTTGTTTACTTGAGGATTTAAGCATTTTATGTGGATAATTCAAAAATAGAAGTTTCTAGAAGCTCTAGACTCTTCCAGAACTTGCTGGAATCTCGTATTACTCAATCAAACCTGATTAATCAATTTAAATTATGCTGAAAAAAGTGCAATTACGTGTTTAATATATTCACGTATGCCAATATATCGCAGCATGGTAACCGATGTATCGCCACACGGGGAATACGAAAAACACGTCAACTTCGCACAAACAAAACGATGAGCACTCAGGACATAGGGCCAGGCGATATATCGCCTATGATGGGCGATATATCGGCCCTAGGGCCATAATTTCAAACGTTGTTGAAACCGAGCGTGATTCATTCCCTAACCTCTTAACTAGCCTCTGATCATTTTGACCAAGTCTTCAACACCTGCTGAATGAATATTCAAATATTTTTCAATTAATACTCATTATTTTTATTCAAGCCAAAATTAGATAGTTCACTCCTTGAACACTATAAATAGGACCTAGTACCCAGCCATTTTTCTCATTCTTCAAGTTGTGTTCAGAGCCTTTAAGCTGCTAGGATTGCTATAGAGTGATAAACACTTGGGTTGGGACAAAAGCTTTATCATCTTAAGCTTTATAAACACTTGGGAAGTGAGATTTATAGTGTGTTTTCAATATCAAGGTGCAGTTCGGTGCTAGCATATTCAAAGGTATTTCCAATCTTAAGTTCATTTCTGTATAGTTCCTTAGTTTCCTTTAGTTTTCTTTACTTAAATCCTAACTCATTGTTTCCATTCTTGGTTAGGTATTTAAGTTCATTGAACTTAAGGTTTCTTTTCGGTAAGTTTCTTCTTGGTGGTTTAGTTCATTTCTTTACCATCTCTTTCTTTAGAAATACTCACATTCTTATTGTTGGTTTTAGGAGTGTTCCAAATCTCGTCCTTGTTCTCTAATATCCCAATATTGGTAAGGAAAATAGGATAGATTTTGTATGTTTTTATGTTTATGTTATATGTATGATATGTTTTTAGTTGTTTTAGTATATGAATTGTTTAGATAACAATCACATAATTTTCTTAGATAACAAGTCCCAATAATTTATTCCTTGGGCATATGATTGTTTAGATAACGAGCCCCACAAATTTATATGACTTGTTTAGATTACTAAGCCCCGTAAATTTATGGGCATATGATTGCTTAGTTAGCAAGCCCCAAGAAGTATGATGGCCATTATAATGCATGTTTTACAGTATATGATTAGTAGTCTTATGTTTATGTTTAATGCTATATGTGCTAGTAGATTTTTCATTGCTGGGCATTAGGCTCATTCCTTTATTTTTATGTATGCAGGGAAATAGTTATGGCGGCGGAAGGATTCTTGGCAGCTTGGTTTGTGTATTAAGGATGAAGGGATTCGATGGACTGCATGAACGATTCGATGATGACGTCATTTTAGTCTCTTTAAATTATGTTGTTATGTATTTTCCGCATTTAGTTTTGGAAACAATTTCCTTTAGTTTAAAGTTATGTTTTATTTTCAAACAATGGGATCCCATACCCCGCATTTATGTATTTCAATATTTACTTTGGAGATTTTAATAAAGTTGTGAATATTTCTTATGTATGTTTTCTAAAAAATAGTAGCCAAGTCTAGTAGTTTTAATGGTCCAAGGTCTTAGAATTAGTTGGGTCATTAAAGAGAGGAAGTGGATGAAGGCGGCTTAAAGCTTAGAGTTGGGAACGAAGCGTTCGTTATGGCCCAAGCTAGAGGAAGAGTTCACTTGAAGTTCGGAAATAAATATTTAATTTTGATAGATGTATTTTTTATTCTGGATTTTAGTAGAAATTTAATTTCAGTTTCCATATTGCAATTAGAATAATTTTTTTATGACTTTCACAAGTTTTAATATATTTATTTCTTTCAATGGATCACAATTGTGTATTGCAGGTTTGGAAAATGGGCTTTATATTATGCGACCTAAGGAACCCCTCGCTCTTAACAATGTTTTATTCAAAGTAGCTAAACCTAGGACCAATAAACATCAAAAGACCAATAACGATAACATGACGTATTTATGGCACTTGAGACTAGGTCACATTGGCTATGATAGAATTCAAAGACTTATAATGGACGGGCCTTTGAGGGAACTCACCTTAGGTGAATTACCTATCTGTGAATCTTGTTTAGAAGGCAAACTGACCAAGAGTCCATTCTCTGCAAAGGGTGCACTACAAGGAAAAGACACTACAACGATGACATCTATTGCGACGACTCTAAAGTCGTCGCTTTATGTAGGAAAAATCCACAAAAAATTATTTCTCCTAATTTATTAAAAAATAAGCTACAGCGACGACATGTCGTCGCTGTAAGGTCGTCAACAACACACGATCTGGCCCTCAAATATTCCTGATACCCTACAGCGACAACTAGTCGTCACTGTCGGGTTCCAGGAATTTGGAGGGAACACGAGACGGTAACTGACTATACAACAACGACATGTCGTCACTGTAGGGTATTCATAGGAAAAAAAGAGGGAAATATGTTTGTCTATAGCGACGACATGTCGTCACTGTAGGATGCTCAAAGAACTCAACCGTCCATATTTGGTTGCCTATTTGCACACTCTATAGCGACGACATGTCGTCGCTGTATAGTCCAATATATCCACTGATTAATTATTTTGTACCCTACAACGACGACATGACGACATGTCGTCGCTATAGGATCCAAAATAAAACGTGGGAACGTGAACTGCCAAAAAATTTAAGTCAAATTCCACTGCCTATGACGTCGCTGTAGAGTAGACGCATAGCACACGAGGGGATTCGTAGCACACGCTGTATTCAATATCCTACAGCGATGCCATTTGAGTGAAACGGTGCGTCTGATATCAGCAACAACATTCATATACTCTATAGCGACGACATGTCATCACTATAGAGTTTGTCGATATAACTCCCCAGCCCGAGCCTTCTTCTTCATTTTCTGCAAAAAAATTTTTTGAGAAACCAGAGCCATCTGAGCTCCACCGACGATCCGAGCCTATTTGCTGTATTTCTGCCTTGTTTTGGTAATCTAATCTCATTTTCTTTGTATTTTATAGTTTAAAATGTATTTTTTTTTTGTTAATGTATGTGTGTATTTTGTATTTGTTATAAATGAGTTTATGAAATTTTGTGGGTTATTTTTTATTTTATTTTTTTGCAGATTACTTGTGCCTAGCCCGAAGCCTTGAGATTGGATTATTGGTGTTGGATAACACTTTAGCCACTTTTGGGTATTGTTTTTAAGTTTTTTTATTCTTGATTAATTGTTAAATTAAGTTTTTTATTGTTTAATTGGTTATTTTATAGTGTTAAATTTTGTATTTTTTAGGTTTTATTTGTTAATTTAATTATATTTGTATTTTTAGGGATAGATTGTAAATATATTTATTAATTTGATTTAATTAAATATTATGTTATAAAAAAATGCATATGATAGGTTTAGATATTAGATGATATAATTTTATTTATTAATATATGTATTTTTATTTTATTTTTATGTGTATATGAATATATGCATAAAAAATGTGAATATGTTTTTATGATTTAATGTGGACGTGAATATTAGAATTTAAATAATAATTAGATTATTATGTTGGATAAATATAATTAAATGTTTATAATATGATTTATGTTGTTGATATGAAATATAAATCTTTGAAATCAATTATATGTATGTTCTCGAACTGGTTTTGTAGTTTTTATGTAGGTTTTAAATTTTTGAATAGATTAGATTTTAGAAATATTAAACATTACAATTTAATTTTTAATTAATTTTAAAACAATTAATTATAAATAAAAGTACAAATTTTAACAATGTAATTTTAAAATTAGTGTTATTTGAAATTTTATGATTGTAAATTTTAAATCAATTAATTAAAAAATTATAAAGTGTAAATCAAAATAATAATATTAAATAGAAAATTATAAATATATAATTAAAAATAAAAAGTACAAATTTTAAAATTAGTGTTATTAAAATTCTTATGATTGTAAATTTTAAATCAATTAATTAAAAAATTATAAAGTGTAAATAAAAATAATAATATTATATAGAAAATTATAAATATATAATTGAAAATAAAAAGTACAAATTTTAACAATGAAATTTTAAAATTATTCTTATTAGAATTTTTATGATTGTAAATTTTAAATCAATTAATTAAAAAATTATAAAGTGTAAATCAAAATAATAATATTAAATGGAAAATTAAAAATATATAATTAAAAATATAAAGTACAAATTTTAACAATGTAATTTTAAAATTAGTGTTATTAGAATTCTTATGATTGTAAATTTTAAATCAATTAATTAAAAAATTATAAAGTGTAAATCAAAATAATAATATTAAATAGAAAATTATAAATATATAATTAAAAATAAAAAGTACAAATTTTAATAATGTAATTTTAAAATTAGTGTTATTAGAATTCTTATGATTGTAAATTTTAAATCAATTAATTAAAAAATTATAAAGTGTAAATCAAAATAAAAATATTAAATAGAAAATTATAAATATATAATTAAAAATAAAAAGTACAAATTTTAACAATGTAATTTTAAAATTAGTGTTATTAGAATTTTTATGATTGTAAATTTTAAATCAATTAATTAAAAAGTTATAAAGTGTAAATCAAAATAATAATATTAAATAGAATATTATAAATATATAATTAAAAATAAAAAGTACAAATTTTAACAATGTAATTTTAAAATTAGTGTTATTATAATTTTTATGATTGTAAATTTTAAATCAATTAATTAAAAAATTATAAAGCGTAAATTAAAATAATAATATTAAATAGTAAATTAATAAATATATAATTAAAAATAAGAAATAAAAATTTGATAATATATTCATAAAATTTACTAATGTATTCAATAAATTCAATCAGATATCATAAGTTAATTAAAACAATTAGTGATTTGGTAATAAAAAAATTATTACCAAAAAAAGGTAGTTTTTTATGATTATCACATTGTGATAATTTATTTTCCATTTGTATTAGTTATGACGATTGACAAGAGTTGGATAACTAATAGATGACGTAACAGATTTGTCCTATATGTGGTGAGAGTCGATGGGTTGACAAAGACACAAAGGGGAAAAATGTCGCACACAAAGTGTTGTGGTACTTCCCTTTGAATCCTAAGCTGAAGCGTCTTTATGGTTCAAGGCATACAACAAATGATATGACTTGGCATAGTACGGGACGGTCGAAAGAAGATGGTGTGATGCACCATCCTGTTGATGGGGGTGCTTGGAAACAATTTGATTCCAGATATCCTCATTTTTCCAAAGAACCCAGAAACGTTCTATTGGGTTTGGCTGCTGATGGTTTTAATCCATTTGGTAGCATGAGTTTATCTTACAGCATGTGACCGGTAATATTCTGCACATGCAATATGCCTCCTTGGTTGTGCATGAAAGAGTCATCATTCATGCTGGCCTTATTGATTCCCAGGCCGAAATCACTTGGGAAGGACATGGATGTCTTTTTGAGGCTTGTGGTAGACAAATTGAAGAATTTGTGGGATGTGGGAGTTCAAACCAGAGATGCAGCAACGAATAGTGTATTCAGAATGCATGCAGCACTATTATGGACTATCAATGAATTTTTAGCCCGTAGTAGTTTGTCTGGTTGGAGTAGCCAAGGATATATGGCATGTCCTTCATGCAACGAAGACACTCCTTCATGTCGGGTAATTGGGAAGACGACTTATGTTGGTCATAGAAGATTCTTATCTTCTACGCATAAATGGAGGAAGAGTTGCTTGTGTTGATGGGAATTATGAAAAAGGACGTCCTCCAAGAAAATTCAGTAGTCAAGACGTACTCGAACAATTAGCACAAGTTCCAGATCGTTTGCCGGGTAAACATGTCAGTTTCGGGGGTGTGAAAAGAAATCGAGTCCCAAAAGAGCTTAATTGGAGTAAAAATAATATTTTCTTTGAACTTGATTACTGGTCCGAGCTTGAACTGAAGCACAATTTAGATGTGATGTATGTAGAGAAAAATGTTTGCGACAGTGTACTCGGTACTTTTCTTATAAATGAGAAATCTAAAGACACCACCAACGCACGAGTAGACTTGAAGAATTGGGGTATCCGAGAAGAGTTGCACCTTAAGGAAGACGATACAAAGTTGATCAAACCACATCCTATGTACTCCTTCACACCGGATGATAGACGGTTTTTTTGTCATTTTGTAAAAGGAGTTAGACTTCCTGATGGCTTCGGTTCAAATTTCTCTAAGTAACTGACAATGATGGCAACATTATTGGGTTGAAATCTCATGATGTTCACATTCTTATGCAGTGTCTGTTGCCGGTAGGAGTTCGAGGCTACTTGGATAAGTCTATTTCGAAGACAATCATTGAGCTTTGCAATTTCTTTAAGCAAATTTGTGCTTGTACATTGGTTGTTAAGGACATGGAAAATGCAGAAGATCAAGTGATACAAATTTTGTGCAAGTTGGAGTTAATTTTTCCTCCAGCCTTTTTTGACATAATGATTCATTTAATTCTTCATTTACCACAAGAAGCTATCCTCGGAGGGCTAGTTTACATGAGGTGGATGTATCTGTTTGAGCGATTTATGAAGAAGTTGAAAACTTATGTCAGGAATAAGGTGCACCTTGAAGGTTCTATAACGGAGGGTTATGTTGCCGATGAAGCTTTGACTTTTTGTTCGCAATATCTTCAGGGCGTACATACTAAATTTAATCGTCTGGAAATAGGAGATGGTTGAAGTAGTTTTAGAGGATATGGTTGAAGAATTGACTCCAACCAGTGTTCCATCATCATCAACACAAGTTGATGATGAAATTCTCACTATTCATGTCCAACCGACTCAAGTCAATTTAAATGAAGAAAGTACCACTGTTCCTGAGCAAACAGTCATGGACCCTTGTCGTAGTGGGAGGGTTTCTAGGAACCCAGTTCGCTATGGTTTGGATGGTGAAACTAATATGGTTGTTGATGACACTGGTGATGATGATCCATTATCTTTCATATAGGCAATGGCTAGCCCTGAAAAGGAACTATGGCTCGAAGCCATGAAATAGGAAATAGAGTCCATGTACTCAAATTCCGTTTAGGATCTTGTGGAAGCACCTAGTGACTTTAGGGATATATCGAGGTTTTGATGGATATATTGAAACTTATAAAGCTTGATTAGTGGCAAAGGGTTATACCCACAGAGAAGAAGTGGACTATGAGGAAACTTTTAGTACGGTAGCCATGCTCAAGTCCATTCGCATCCTCCTATCCATAGCAGCCACTCTCGACTATGAGATCTAGCAAATGGATGCCAAGACAACTTTTTTAAATGGGAAGCTTGACAAAGACATTTATATGGATCAGCCAGAAGGCTTTAATGTACCTGGACAAGAAGGAAAAGAGTGCAAGTTGAATAGGTTCATTTATGGGCTCAAGCAAGCTTCTCATTCCTAGAATCTTAGTTTTGATGAAATAATCAAAACCTATGGCTTTGAAAAAAAATATTGATGAGCCTTGTGTTTACAACCTGAAGGCAAATGAAATAGTGGTATTCCTGGTTCTTTATGTAGACGATATCTTACTCACTGGAAAAAATGTTAAGAAATTGTCAGATGTGAAGAATTGGTTGAGCACTCAATTCCAGATGAAGGATTTGGGTGAAGCAAGTTATGTTCTAGGTATCCAGATCATTAGGGATAAAAAGAATAGACTCTTAAATTTATCTCAAGCAGCTTACATTGATAAAGTGCTTGAACCTTTCTCAATGACAAATTCCAAGAAAGGACATATACCGTCCCCCCCATGTAATTCATCTTTCAAAGAAGCAGTCTCCCCATACTCCTAAAGAAGAAGATGCAATGAGAAAAGTTCCTTACGCATCTGCAGTTGGAAGTCTAATGTATGCTGTGTTATGTACTAGAGTAGATATCTGCTATGCAGTGGGAATAGTGAGCAGGTATCGATCAAACCCAAGATCGGAACATTGGATAACAGTTAAGCATATTCTGAAGTATTCAAGGCGGACTAGGGATTATATGTTAGTCTACAGGGATGGTGTTCTGAACCCCTGTAGGCTACACCGATTCATATTTTCAGACTGATGTCAATGACAGAAAGTCTAATTCTGGAATAGTATTTACTCTTGGGTGTGGAGTTGTGATATGGAGAAGCGTAAAGCAGTCTGTGATCTCAGATTCGACCATGGAGGTTGAGTACTTAGTTGTCACTACTACAAATATAGGCTTTCTCTGCGGTTTTTTTTCAACAATAAACAAAAAGCACGGAGAAAAGGTTTGAAAGAGTCGAAAAAATTATATTTAATGTCCGCGCCCTACTTTATTGCGGTTTTAAAATAAAACGCAGTGAAAAGTTTGAAGTGAAACACTTTTCTCTAGGGTTTTGGGTATAAAACTGCAGAGAAAAGTGCAAAGCTTTTCTCCGCAGTTCTGTACCCAAAACTGCAGAGAAAAGTCTGCGGTTTTGGGTATAGAACCGCAGAGAAAAGCTGTCCCTCCTCCTTCATCAATTCGAGACCCTACATGTTTCCCCCTCATATTGCATTTTCCATTTTCACAGAGAGGCACGACGCTCCACCATCGTCCCCAAGCCACGGGTAAGCCCCATTTTGTCCATTTTTTGTGTGTTTTTTTTTCATTTTCTTGCATATTAAAGCTTGAAATCATGTAAATATACTTAATCTTGATTTATTTTGAAGTTTTAGTGTAAAAATGAAGAAATATTGAGTGAGTTTAATGGGGGTTTCAATGTATGTTTATATGGTTATTTTCAAAGTTTTTTCTAACATTTTTTAAAGTTTATATAGGATTAGAAGACATTTTCATTGTTTAAAACATGTTTTGATCACTAAAACTTGATTTTTTAAAGTATATTTTGGTTTTAGGATATTTTTTGTATTATTTTATTTATAATAATGTTGTTTACATAATTTTTTATATTAAAATATTATTGCGTACATAATTTTGTATATTATTTAGGTAATGGCTTTTTTAAAGTATATTTTTGTTAATTATATTATTTTAGGATCAATTCAATTACCATATATTTACTAATGTTTAAATTTTTATTGTAGGAAATATTTGTTTGAGTGTGAGGTGTGTTGAAATTGTTGAAGATTAATATTGAAGGTGAGTAATAATTACTATTTAATTTTTTTATTTTTATTTTTTATATTTACAAACTATTGTTAGAGGAGTTTGAATATATTAGATATTCATTCGTAGTGAAGTAGGTACTGAGATAAAGTTGTGTGCTGCGGAGATAACAGAAGGTTGATAACATGTGTGTCTTAGTGAAGTAGGTTCTGCAAATTATGTGTGTGTTGCGGTGACTTATGGTTGAGAACATGCATGTTGTTTGTTATATGTTTTGTTTGATGTGAATTTATAGGTAGATAACTTGGGATATGCTATAAATACAGAGGAAACTCTGCCCATTTTTTTTTATGATATTAATGTAATAATTATATTTTTGTTTATGTTGAAATTGTAAATACATATGAATTTTGGATATGTTATAGAAATAAATGAAACTCTGCCCATTTCATTTTATAACTTATTAATTGAACATAATTTTTTCAATTACAATATTAATTGTCTTTTCATTATCGACTTAGGAATTAGGTAGATATTATCGTTATGGATAAGTCATGGATTCTTGAGAATAGAGAAACACAACAATTTCAAGACGGATTCAACCCAATTTTAGAATTTTGCCAAACAAATTGTAGTGATCCGGAAAGAATTCATTGTCCATGTATAGATTGTGGTAATGGATCAAAAGGAAATATTACCATGATAAAAAATCATGTATTTTGTCGGGGATTTGATACAAGTTATCATACATGGTATTGGCATGGGGAATCATTGAAAAATAATAATCCATATCCATTCGGGAGTCGAGGGATTGATGATTTGGGTTATAGTGATTTTGACGATCATCCTATGGAATTGCTCGATGAAGCACAAGAAGAGTTTGTTGATGATCCTTCAAAATTCGATAAATTGGTTAGAGATGCAGATAAACTATTATTCAATGGTTGTCTGAAACAAAGATTACCAACGATGGTAAAATTTTACAACATAAAAGCAGAAAATGGAGTTAGCGATAAATGTTGTAGTCAATTTTTAGCTACTTTTAAAGAGATTTTGCCGTCAGATAATTGGTTCCCTGAGTCTACGTATGAAGTGAAGAAAACTTTAAATTTCATAGGCTTGAAGTATGAGAAGATCCATGCATGTCCGAACGACTGTGTGTTATATCGTAAAGAGTATGCAGACATGGACACTTGCCCAGAATGTGATTCACCCCGCTACAAACCTAACAAGAGTAAGGAGATTAGGAAACTTATTCCTCAGAAAGTGATGTGGTACTTTCCTTTGATTCTGCGGCTTAAGCGATATATCAAAGTGCAGAACACTCTGAAAACTTAATATGGCATGAGACTAGGCGAGTGAAAGATGGTAAACTTCGACATCCTGCAGATTCGCAGGCTTGGAAAAAAGTTAATAACTTAAATCCTGAATTTAAAACTGAAGCAAGACATCTTTGTCTAGGTCTAGCTGCCGATGGTGTAAGTACACATAAATCTCTAAGTAGTAGGCATAGTTCGTGGCCTGTCTTCCTTGTTATGTACAATCTTCCTCCGTGGTTAGTGATGAGAAGAAAGTTTTTGATGCTCAGGTTAATGATTTCATCAAACCATGGTTAGTGATGAGAATACAAGTGATGAAGTCTATCGACCTGCCCCTAACGCAGATGATCATTTTCATCAAACCGAAGACTATCATTTTGATGAAGATGATGGATCATCAAAATATGAGTCTCCGCCACCGTCGAGCTATGAAGTTCATTTGTGTTATGATAATATTGACAATGTAGTGGCTAAGGGTGTAATCATTGTACCAAACATGGATAGCCAAATTACCATCCATGGAAATGTACTTAATGATTTAGTTGCGAGGGTTTGGCTTATAGATGTCTTACAAGAAGAAGCAGAGATCCCTATTCCCTTTGGTAACATACGATATGTTGGGGACGCACGAGACACATTCCTGTCTTGGCCAAAAAATTTAATTATGACTTGTCAAGTATAAAATTATTTTCTTAGATATTTAAATTTTATTTTTAATGGGTAAACTATATTGATATGTTAAATGCTATTATGTAGGGTCCATCTTCATCTAAACACGAATCCCTTCACCAAGCCCACATTTATCATCAGTTGGATCCCACGTAGTCATCCCCGCTGAAATAACTAAACCAGAACCTTCAAATTGGTTAACAGATAACCAATGGGACAAAATTGATCTGAGTCTAAAATTTATAGTGAATGGGTATTATTTCATTAAAGGAATAGAGGGGGTTGTACAAGTTCCCGTTGACTCGGAGTTTATAGAAGAACGCGAGGCTATCTTCATCACTTCGAAAGACGTTTATCAAGCAGCCTCCATGGATAATATTGGATCCTCAGCTATGCTGTTTGGTATGAGGTATGTATCAATTCAAATTGAACTCAATCTGTTATGTCATTACAAACTATTAGAGGAGTTTGAATATATTAGATATTCATCTGTAGTGAAGTAAGTTCTGAGATGAAATTGTGTGCTGCGGAGATAACAGAAGGTTGAGAACATGTGTGTCTTAGTGAAGTAGGTTCTGTGAATTTTGTGTGCTGCGGTGGCTTATGGTTGAGAACATGCATGTTGTTTGTTGTATGTTTTGTTTGAATTGAATTTATAGGTACTAATAATTTTGGATATGTTATAGAAACAGAGGAAACTCTGCCCAATTTTTTTGACGATATTGATTTATTAATTGAAAATGTGATATGAATGATTGATTCTATAGATGCATTTGGGAAAGCATGCACCCAAATTCACGACAATTATACAAATTTTTTGACACCGAACATCTTTCTATTGGCAATGATGAATGTAAAAATTATACGGTGGATCTTATAGCCAAATTGATGATGACTATGGATAGACGAGGCCAAATATATTTCATTCATTGGATTGTTAAGTAAGAACAAACTACTTAAATATTGTCACTACTATGGTTGAATTTTAATTTTATAATAATCATATTTCATTATTGTTTTAGTCGACATTGGATGTTGGTGCTCGTGATGATGCGAGGGATGACCATAATTTTGGACCCTTTAAAAAATCATAAATCTCCACCAATAATTAAGGAGGATATGGAAAAGTAAGTTTTTCAATTGTAATGTATGCATTGTTAATTTTTAAAAGTCGATAGTATAATATGTATTTAATTAATTTTAATTTTTGTAGAGCACACGCACAATGTTTCGAAAATGAATACATCGGCACATTTATAAAATTGCTGAGAGGTTCTTGTTCAAAACAACTTGAAAGTCATGAATGTGGTTATTATGTACTAAGAGACATTTATGATCTTGTAAATGCCCCGAATCCGACAGAAGTTATCAAGAAAAAAGTATGTTATATTTTAAACTTTTTTTTTTTGCTTAAGAAAAACTAAATATAATATTTAATTATCTAATCTATATTAATTTTTCAATTTTGCAGTGGTTTGACAAAAAGGAATACAATGTCAAAGAGGATCTACTCCCACTACAAAGTGATTGGTTAGCAAGATTGATGCCATTTATTTATGAAATCTAAGTTTTCATATGTATGTAAGATTAAAGTGCTAACTTATATTGGTTAGAAAGATTAAAGTCATTGATTCATTACTAGCTAGTTATTTTGTATTTGTTATGAAATGTATATATAACAATTTAACAAATTACGTTATACTATTGAAAATAATTATATATAATTAAAATTAAAAATTAATTTTTTTACTAAAAAGGCTAGGTTATAATTATAAAAATATATATATAATCAGAATTCAAAATAATTATATAAAATCGAAATTGAAATATTTTTTTTTTATGAAAACCCACTTTTCTCCGTGGTTCGTGTACCACTTTTCTCTGCGGTCAAATACACTGTGCTTTTCAATACTCTCGAAAACCGCAATGTATTAATTAAAACAACTCCAGAGAAAAGCCTTTTTTGTAGTAGTGTGTGTCTGAAGCATCTAAGTAAATAGTCTGGCTAAAGAAGTTCTATTCAGATCTTGGTGTTATTTCAGATATGGATAAATCACTTGTGTTGTTTTGTGACAACAGAGGAGCGATGACCAATTCGAAAGAACCTCGAAGTCACAAGATGAGTAAGCATATAGAAAGGAAGTATCACATAATTCGAGAATATGTGGCCAGGGGAGATGTGAAGGTTATGAAGATTGCATCTGAAGACAATGTTGCAGATCCGTTTACAAAAACACTACCAGAAGCTACATTTGATAAGCATATCAAGGAAATGGAATTAGCTGAATTATGGCATTAGTTTCAATTAGTGCAAGTGGGAGTTTGTTGGGGTTTTATGCCCTAATTAAAACCCAATTTCTTTGTGACCTCATTTTATTATCAATAAAAGAATAGCAATCGCTTTTTAACTTGGTCAATCACTTTCCTCACATGTTTTATTTTCATGATTATTTGTTTAATATAAACTTTTATCGTAATCACAGTGGAATATAAAATATGACTATATTTTCAAACAGAAGTTAGTGCTAAGATTCACACAATCTACGATATGATCTACTTACACATTGTAGTGTTATGTTCTTTCCAGAACATAAGAAAAGTAGATAAGATCAGATGTATTTGTTACATCGGACTGGACCAATATTGATAGTAGATAGGATAAGTAAACACATTGTTATTATCTACTCTAGTCATATCATATAGTTGACCATAAGTCAATTCAATCTTAATTCTCAGTGGTTAGTATTCTAATTGACTGTATTATTTGAGTTCTTTGACTTGTTCGTTACCAGCTTACTACGGACTAGCCCATACTTACATCATGGGAACTCGGTAGTATAATTGATTAGGAGTGTTAATCATAGATATGAACATCTATAGCATCTGATGAAGAAGTAAAATGAGGGTTTCCTTTTTGTTTGGTTCAAGGTGCTAAATGATAAAGATCTCATTTCAGTAATTAATATAGTTTACTGAAATATCATTAACAAGGAACTTATCTATATTTGTTATAGAGCATTCTATGAATTCAAGAGTACAATTTTGAGATTTTAGTGGAGTCACGAGGAATTAATAAGTTAGTAAATTTATTTGTTAAATTTATGATAACTTATTGGAGCTTGATTTCATAGGCACATGGTCCCCACTGTACCTTGGATAAAATCATCTATATAGTCTCAATTAATTATTTTAATTATCAATTAGAATTATCAATGTTGATCAAGTCAATTTTGGATAGTTTCACAGAGTTTTACAATTTAGAGAAGAAAAAAGATTTTAGGGCAGATTTATTAATTAAGACAAATTGTTGTCTAAATTAATAAATAAGTTTAAATAAAGGTTCAAAATATTAAAAAAATATTTGATAAAGGATTTAATGAATTAAATCAATAGACAATAATACATGCCTTGATTTTAAGTCCAATGGGCTTATAATTAAATGAGAAATTTCGCGAGACTAAAGCCCATGATAATTTCTACCATTAGGCTGATATTATCTATTGTTTTATTGAATTTTTAATTAAAATAAATGACCTAATTGAGTCTATAAAAGGAATGTTAAGTGAGAGTTGAAAGAAGACAATAGAAAGACTATCTGATTGAAGATTAGAAGATCTATTATTAATGCTCTTGGTTTTAGATTCTCTATACAACATAAGTCATTTTCTAAGTCTCAATATTCTCTTCTATTCTTCTTCTCATTGTATCTATCTCATGTGTTGAGAATTGCCCACTCTAGTCTTGGTGATTCTAAGGATACTTTGGAAGACTGTAAAGAAAATTGAAGATTGGTTTAGTTTTTTGGTGATTCCATTCGACAGAAATGATACAAGAGTTAGAGAAACTGAAGGAATGACTCATTCACTCTGGTGCGTATAGTGTAAGTGTTCTTATCATTATTTCTGTTTGACTTCTGTAAATCCTATAATCGACATTTTTATAGAAATATCTTTTACTTACAAGATAAATTAGTTGTTTCCCTTTATTATAATTTTCGGAAATCCACTTTCCCATTTTGTGAATTTTGGATAATTATGAGCTTCCTTATTTAGCTTATATTGACCTATTTTGTTTATAAAGGGAAGATTTATATTGCAAATATTCAGTACTTACCCAAAGTTGTTTCTGGTTTATTTGCTTATATATTTTCGTGCAGCTCAAGAATTAATAAACAGGAAACTGGATCCTTAATGTCATTAATTGTTGTTTCCTTTTTGAGCTTGTTTGTGATCCGACACAGGTCTGAGTTGTTCCCACCAAAATCGTATCTGTCGGATCAGCATCTTCTAAAAAAGGCAACTCTTCATCAATCAAGAATATCTTCAATTATTCTTGCCTTTATTAGAAGAATTCTTTCTCAGCCTTTATGATAACGAAAAAGGACTCTATAATTAGGGCTCTATAGGCAGTGAGAAAAGTGAACTCTTTTGTGCATTATTCGTGAGCATTATTGTAATATTTGTGAGAGTTCCTCTTTGTATTCAAGATCATAAGTATTCACGTGATCTTGTAGAAATATGTGTGTTTAGTTTTTAGTGGTGAGTTTATACCATATTCATGAGTGAATACACATTGTAATTTGAACACAACGTTTATAGTCTTCGGGAGAATATTTTTACAAGCCTTGCGTGGGGAGGATGCAAGCACTCGCTGGCCATTGAAGGGAGTTCAAGTGGTGGAGCGTTTCAATCAAAATCAGATTAGTGAAGAGAAGTACAACAAAGTTGCGGCAAATCTCAAGAGGGAGTCTTGTTTTGTTTAAGTCAATAATTTGTACTTGTGATTCTTTATTAATTGGTTTTATTCTCTGGGCGTGGCCCCAAGGAGTAGGTTATCCGAAAGGGTTTCTGAACCTTGTAAAAATTTGTTGTGTTCTTTATTGTTTTGCACTGTCTTTTTGTTGTGTTCAGTTTCTGTCGTGACAAGTTCGGATTCTGTCCTGACAGAACTGGAATCTGTGTAATCAGTTTATTACCATTCCGCACTTTAATTAATTGAAATGGTTTAATTAATTTGGTAATTACTAAAAATGGAATTTCAATTGGTATCAAAGCAGGTCACTCATTTCTGAGTGTGATCTTGGTTTATTCCGTTTGTTGTTCTTGTTCTTGCAATGTCTTTTTTCACAGAAGGAGGCTCCATAACTCGTCCCCCTTTACTCAACGATTCGAACTATCCATATTAGAAAGTTAGAATGAGAGCCTTCATCAAATCTCAAGATGAAAAGGCTTGGAGAGCTGTTTTAAGTGGTTGGACTCCTCCAGTAGAAAGTGATGATGTAACTAAGGTAAAATCTGAACTCGATTGGACTGATGCTGAAGATAAACTGTCCAGTTACAATAATAAAGCATTACATGCTATTTTTAATGGTGTTGGTGAAGCTTACATTAAATTGATTTCTTCATGTGTTTCGGCCAAAGAAGCTTGGCAAATCCTTCAAACTCAATTTGAAGGAACTGCTTATGTCAAGCGTTCTAGGCTTGTTATGCTCACTACCAAATTTGAAAATTTGAAAATGAATGAAAATGAAACTCTCACTGAATTTTATGAGAAATTGTCCGATATTGCTAACGAATATTTTGCTCTTGGTGAAAAACTTGAAGAAAATGTTTTGGTTCGAAAAATTGTTAAAGTTCTTCCTGACAGGTCTTAGCGAAGCTAACTGCAATTGAAGAAGCAAAAGATCTGGACAAAATAAAAGTAGAAGAATTGATGGGTTCACTTCGAACTTTTGAACTAAGCCAACAAATTAGACAAAAAGGTAAGACAGAAGAAATCAAGGAGAAATCTATTGCCTTGAAATCTTCTAAAGAAAAGAAGGAAAGTTCGGATGATGAGGATGATGAGATGGCTCTGTTGACAAAAAATTTCCAAAAATACATAAAGAAATTGGGAAACAAAAAGGCCATATCCAAAAACCCAAAAGGTCATTTTTCTAAACCCTTTGAGACTAATAAAAAGGGTATTCAGTGCAAGGAATGTGAATGATTTAGACACATTCAATCTGAGTGTGCAAATACCTTAAAGAAAAAAGAAAGTCATGACAGCCACGTGGAGTGATCAAGACTCTGAACAGAGTGATGAGGAGGAAAATAGTGCTGCCTTAACCTCTGTTCACAAAGGTATTGTTCTGTCTTCAATCGATTACAAGGATGTGTTATGCCTTAATAATTCTGTTCAAAATAATGAGAATTCTCACATTGACTCTGATGATTTTGACTTAGATGAGGAGTCATTGAAAGAGTCTTATAAAATAATGTATGATCAATGGCTGAAAGTGTGTTCTGAGAATCGTCTAATGGCTAGCAATAATAAAAAATTTGTTAAAA
This sequence comes from Humulus lupulus, assembly GCF_963169125.1. Lineage (NCBI taxonomy): Eukaryota > Viridiplantae > Streptophyta > Magnoliopsida > Rosales > Cannabaceae > Humulus > Humulus lupulus. The sequence goes on along the minus strand of NC_084801.1, from coordinate 14,625,279 downwards.
AATTGAAGAACTTGAGATGATTATTGCTTCCCAAAAATGATGAAATTAATTCTTTGAGTAAAGAAATTGATCTTTTGCAAAAAGGTGTCAAAATGCTTAATCCTAGATCTGGAATATTGGATGATATCCTTTCTGCAGGAAAAAAGTATGGTGATTACAGTGGATTAGGATCTAATGGATCTGAATCCTCAAGAAAAACGGTTTTTGTAAAATCTATGAATTATCTATCTGTTGTGCCAATTTACCGTTTTGTAGGAACAAGTCACTCTGCTGAGACCACAAAGTTGTCCTCTGTCTCAACAAATCTACAACTAAAGAAAATTTCTCCAAAAAGAAACATTGGACAATTTGTACCAGTTTGTTATTTTAGTGGGATGAAAGGACACATAAGACCTAAGTGTTTTTCTCTGTTAAATTTTTTCAAAAAGAATTATGTGAAACACTTTGGTAGTATGAATCAATTCTTGACCAAAAGAAATTCAAAATAAAAAAAAATATGGGTCAAGAAAGGTAACTCTGTTTGCTTAGCTACTTTCACCTGTCATAAAATGCATGCATCTAGTTCGTGGTACTTTGATAGTGGTTGTTCAAGACATATGACAGGTAATGCCAACATACTTACCAACTTCAAATCCTTGAAGTGTGGAGTAGTAACATTTGGGGATGGAATGACAGGAAATATTTTAGGTAAAGGTACTCTAAACATTGAAGGGTTACCGAAACTGAAAAATGTGCTTCTTGTTGATGGGCTGAAAGCTAACTTAATTAGCTTAAGTCAAATTTGTGACCAAGGTTTTTTTGTTAATTTTTTGCATGATGAGTGTAATGTTTTAAATCAAAGTGGTGATATTGTTCTCAAAGGTTCTCTTTCTTTGGATAATTGTTACACTCTCACACAAAAACTCACATGTCATGCATCTTCATCAAGTTTTAATATTACTGACTTGTGGCATGAAAAGCTTGGACATATAAATTTCAAGAACTTGAAAAAGATTGCTAATGCAGGTCTCGTCCGTGGTATACCCAAGCTGGGTAAAGAATCGCTTGGTAAGTGGGAAAACAGTTGAAAATTTCCCATAAAGCATTATCTGATATTAATACTTCAAATGTGTTAAAATTATTGCATATGGATCTCATGGCTCCTATACAAGTTGAAAGTATTAATGGTAAGAGATACAATTTTGTATGTGTGGATGATTTTTCTAGATTTACTTGGGTAGATTTCTTATGAGAAAAATCAGATACTTTTGAAGCTTTTCAAACTCTATGTACAAGATTGAGAGTTGAAAAAAATCGTAACATTGGAAAGATTGTACGAATACGGAGTGATCATGGTAAGGAGTTTGAAAATTCTGTTTATGATGAATATTGTAAATCTTTTGGAATTTTGCATGAATTTTCTGCTCCCAAAACCCCTGAACAAAATGGGGTAGTGGAACAGAAAAATCGTACTTTGCAGGAAATGGCCAGAGTTATGCTTAATAGCAAAAAACTCACAAAGAAATTGTGGGCGGAAGCACTTAATACAGCTTGCTACACAATTAATCGTGTTTTTTTGCGTTCAGGTACAAATAAAACTCCTTATGAAATCTGGAAAGGTAGAAAACCCAATGTCAATTATTTTCATGTATTTGGGTATCTGTGTTACATTCTTAGAGATTGTGAGAATCTGGGCAAATTTAATGCCAATAGTGATATATGAGTTTTTCTTGGTTATTCCACCAATGGTAGAGCTTATTGTGTTTATAACATGAGAACCCAAACTATTATGGAATCAGCTAATGTGGTTGTAGATGATTTAAAAGATTTTTCTGAGTACTCCCATGAGGAGGAAATTGACAAGCTCATTGATGTTCAACATTATAAAGAAATAGCAGATCTGACAGCACAGCCTGCGGAGGGGACAACAGCCATTGCAGACGTAACAAACGCTGATTTTGTCGCAACAACAACTGGGCAAACAGAGAAGGAAAATCCAGTTATTTCCTCTGACTCTGTTCAAAGAGAACCATCAACTAGAGTAAAAAAGAATCACCCTTCTGACCTTATTTTGGGAAATCTTGAAGAGAGTATGGTCACTCGAAAGAGGTATGTAAATTTGGTTCAATTTGTTTGTTTTACTTCTACTTTGGAACCAAAAAATGTGAAGGAAGCCTTAAATGATGAATCATGGATCAATGCTATGCAAGAAGAGCTAGATCAATTCACAAGGAATGAGGTATGGATTCTTGTCCCTAGACCGAGTCATACAAATGTTATAGGTACAAAGTGGATATTTAAAAATAAAACTAATGAATTTGGGACCATAATAAGAAATAAAGCTAGACTAGTTGAACAGGGGTACACTCAAGTTGAAGGAATTGATTTTGATGAGACATTTGCCCTGTTGCAAGACTTGAATCCATAAGATTATTATTAGCTATTTCATGTGTTCTTGGTTTTAAATTGTTCCAAATGGATGTAAAATCCGCCTTTTTAAATGGATTTTTGAATGAAGAAGCTTATGTGGAACAACCCAAAGGGTTTGAGGATCCTTACAATCCTAATCATGTTTTTAAATTGCAAAAATCTTTATATGGGCTGAAACAAGCCCCTCGGGCTTGGTATGAGAGACTAACTCAATTTTTGGTCTCAAAGGGGTACAAGAGAGGGGGAGTAGACAAAACACTTTTTATCAAAAATGCTGATTAAAATATTATGATAGCACAAATCTATGTTGATGATATAGTGTTTGGTTCTACTAATGATTCTCTAGTGCAGGAATTTGTGAAACAAATGTAGGAAGAGTTTGAGATGAGCATGGTAGGAGAACTCAATTTTTTCCTAGGACTTCAAGTGAAGCAGTTAGATGAAGGAATTTTCATTTCACAAAGCAAGTATGCAAGAAGTCTAGTGAAAAGATTTGGACTTGATGCATCTAAACCTGCTAAAACTCCAATGGGTACTACGGTCAAATTATCTAAAGATGAAAATGGGAAGAAAGTTGATCCAACTCTTTACAGGAGTATGATTGGGAGTCTCCTTTACTTAATTGCAAGTTGCCCTGACATCACTTACAGTGTTGGAGTGTGTGTTCGTTTCCAAGGGAACTCCATGGAGTCTCATGTGACTGCTGTAAAAAGAATTATTCGTTACATCAATAATACTCTTGATTTAGGCATTTGGTACTCCAAAGAAACAAATTCTAACCTTGTGTGTTATAGTGATGCAGATTGGGCAGGAAACACTGATGATCGCAAAAGTACAAGTGGTGGTTTTTTTTACTTAGGAAACAATTTGGTCTCCTGGCATAGTAAAAAACAAAACTCCATCTCCTTGTCAACAGCTGCAGCTGAGTACATTGCTGCTGGAAGCTGTTGTACTCAACTTTTGTGGATGAAACAAATGTTGGCAGACTATGGGTTTGATATTAAAACTTTAACCATTTTTTGTGATAATACAAGTGCTATTAATATCTCCAAAAATCCTGTTTAGCACTCTCGCACCAAACATATTGACATTCGTCATCATTTTATTAGGGAACTTGTTGATAACAAAACATTAATTTTAGAATATGTTGAGACTAACAAACAAATTGCAGATATTTTTACTAAAGCCTTAGACACAGTCAGATTTGATTCCCTTAGGAAATCCTTGGGGGTTTGTTTTATTTGAAATTGCCAATAAATTGATTATCTTTCCTTGCATATGTGTTTGCGTAAATCTCTTGTCCTGTTTGGAAGAAATTTGATGAGCATATTTTTTGTATTTTAGAAAATGATCGTTATAAGCCCTATACTTTGTTGGAATAAAAAAACCATATTTGAAAAATTATAGACCATCCAATTTATATTTGATCAAATCATTATCTTTGTATGAGCATTCCTAATCCAGTTTCTTTTTCAGGCTCCATTTTGGAAAAGAGCTACCTATACTGATGTGTGAAAGCCGACACTGAGTAAGTTGGTACCAGGTAATTAGCAATTATATTGGAGGATACTCTACTAGCGTAAAGGGCTACCATCAGTATAAGAGTTATAGCCTCCATTATGGTTACAATCAGAAAAAGGCTAAAATTGCCAAATATGGGCAATGACCCTAGCTTTAAAAGGCCAAAAAGAAACGCCAAATTGATTACACATGCACACACACATGCCTGTTGACTAGACTGTGTAAGATGGTTGTAACACTCATACATATAACGAATTGAGTCAAATATGTTTTGTGATTGGTATATTTTTTGAATTATGGTCTCTTAGTATTTGAATTATAACTCATTTATCTAATTTGTGAAAAATATGGTTATCTTGTTTCTTCTAAACAGGACTTGGCATTTATATGGACACATATGGTATGGCAATTTACACTCTATTTTCGGCAATTTTGTAATAAAATAAAATAAAAAAAAATTGAAAAATAAAATTTGTTTTGTACCGTGTATTTAATAAAAAAAAGGGGTTTGAAAAAAATTAATTGATGTAATTTATTTGTTTTATCTCAACATATTCTAAAAATATTCAAAAAGTTTCCAATTTTGAGGTGTGAAAGAATTTGTTTTAAAGGAGATATTTTGGCATTTATCACTTAAAATCCGGTTACCCATTTTTGAACTTGCCTCATTTGTGCACTGAATACTTTATATATTCGGATTCACTTTGGTTGTTTTATAATCAGTGTTTTCTTGTTGAATCTCTCACGTATAACCAAAGTGTTTAGGGTTTCTTTCTTTGTGTGTTTCACTTGTTTCTCTCTTAGCAGCCATGAACACTCGAGGCCGAGGTTCATCTTCCAAGTCTGTGAAGTCTCAGCAGGAGACAATTCTTGAGTCAGTTCCCACTGCCACTCCTCCTGTCCCAGCATTAATCCCCGTTGTCTCTCCTACTCCAGGCCGTTGACCTAAAACCATAGCAAGAAAGAAGGTTCTTGCTCTTTCGGGTCCTATAGGATCTTCTGTTCTTGGAGCTTCTAGTAAAGGGGTTATGTTCCCCAACTTGGATGCTAAGCCAATCCTAGCTTCGGCGGTTTCACTCGCCTCTCCCGAAGGTCAAGTAAAAGCCAAATCGATCTTGGGAACAAGTCATTACTAATCAATTTCCACTGAAGCTGTGTCTGATCCATCTGATCATGAATTTGAATCCTCGCTATCTCTTGATGTGTTGACACCCAAGGCAAAGGGAAAACGTAAGACCAAAGCTGTTGGAACAAAGAAAGGGAAGAAGGCCAAAGTGGCTCCATCAAAAGGTACCAGCTCCATCTCTGATTCATCTCCTTTATCTCATTTTAAATTGAAGGCAAAAATCAACCCACCTCCTTGCACCTCATCGGAGGATGTTTCTCCTAAAACGGAAGACTCTCAACCTGAGTTGGACCCTTCCTTGACCGAGCCAAATCCTAACGCTCCTCTTGATGATTTGGCGGAGGAGACTGAATCTGAAGATGACCCATCCGAAGCCTCTCCTGTTGCATCTGACCCAAAAGGCACCACACCTTTGGCATTTCCCGAATTGTCTTCCAAACTCACTAAACAAAAAGGTGCTCCTGTCCATACCTCAGGTTCTTTCAAAGCCCATTCTCTTACTTTCTGTTTTAATGATAATGAGAAGAACATGCAATTTTCTGAGCATCGTCATTTTATTAGTGGGCGAAATTTTCTTTTTGCTCCTCATCGTGTTTTTGGGGTATTACTTACTTTAGAGGAAAGAGGTTGGTTGCGATCCTTGTCTGGGTTTGATGGGTTTGTTCCTCGGGTTGTTAAAGAATTTTATGCAAATTTGAATGATGAGTTATTAGACCAATCTTCTTTTATGTTTCATAAAGTGTATGTTAGGGGACATTAGTATAAGTTTTGTCCGTCTGAAATTGCTAAGGTTCTCAATCTCGTTCCTGTTGAGATTGATGATTCTGTTGAGTTTGCAAAGGATCAAGTTTTGTCTAAATTGGTTGGTCAAGCTATGGTGTGGGAACCAAGCACTTCTCTCCGTGTCTCGGATCTCACTCTCTATTATGGTGCTCTTTTCAAGTTCGCCATGTTTAACTGGATGCCTACCACTCATTCCTTTTAAGCACTTACTTGTGTTTTGCAGGGATCTTTTAAAAAAATAGATATTCTTTGTCTATAAAATTGCCAAAGGGGGAGATTGTAAACCCTATAATCGGCATTTTTATAGAATTATCTTTTTCTTAAAAGATAAATTAGTTGTTTCCCTTTATTATAATTTTCGGAAATCCACTTTCCCATTTTGTGAATTTTGGATAATTATGAGCTTCCTTATTTAGCTTATATTGACCTATTTTGTTTATAAAGGGAAGATTTATATTGCAAATATTCAGTACTTACCCAAAGTTGTTTATGGTTTATTTGCTTATATATTTTCGTGCAGCTCAAGAATTAATAAACAGGAAACTGGATCCTTAATGCCATTAATTGTTGTTTCCTTTTTGAGCTTGTTTGTGATCCGACACAGGTCTGAGTTGTTCCCACCAAAATCGTATCTGTCGGATCAGCATCTTCTAAAAAAGGCAACTCTTCATCAATCAAGAATATCTTCAATTATTCTTGCCTTTATTAGAAGAATTCTTTCTCAGCCTTTATGATAACGAAAAAGGACTCTATAATTAGGGCTCTATAGGCAGTGAGAAAAGTGAACTCTTTTGTGCATTATTCGTGAGCATTATTGTAATATTTGTGAGAGTTCCTCTTTGTATTCAAGATCATAAGTATTCACGTGATCTTGTAGAAATATGTGTGTTTAGTTTTTAGTGGTGAGTTTATACCATATTCATGAGTGAATACACATTGTAATTTGAACACAACGTTTATAGTCTTCGGGAGAAGATTTTTACAAGCCTTGCATGGGGAGGATGCAAGCACTCGTTGGCCATTGAAGGGAGTTCAAGTGGTGGAGCGTTTCAATCAAAATCAGATTAGTGAAGAGAAGTACAACAAAGTTGCAGCAAATCTCAAGATGGAGTCTTGTTTTGTTTAAGTCAATATTTTGTACTTGTGATTTTTTATTAATTGGTTTTATTCTCTGGGCGTGGCCCCAAGGAGTAGGTTATCCGAAAGGGTTTCTGAACCTTGTAAAAATTCGTTGTGTTCTTTATTGTTTTGCACTGTCTTTTTATTGTGTTCAGTTTCTATCGTGACAAGTTTGGATTCTGTCCCGACAGAAATGGAATCTGTGTAATCAGTTTATTACCATTCCGCACTTTAATTAATTCAAATAGTTTAATTAATTTGGTAATTACTAAAAACAGAATTTCAACTTCAATTATAGAAACATGTTCCAGGTTGTCTTATATTAATGTGTTTAATATTAGATTTATATGAAAATAAACAAAATCATGTATAAGTTTTCCCAACAATTCTTACCATTATTGTTGTTAAAGTTATATGTTGTAATTGAGTTGGTAAAGAATGAAGATGGGCTCCAGCTTTCGTTGGAAATTATACAGTATACATAGCATATATATTTATATATATATATATATACTAACTAGGTATATATATAAGCCCTTGACACAGGTGCGTCAGGCCTATGACTAAGTATCCTCAATTTTTTTAAAAAATATCAATTTATATATCAATATTTTAAAGATTAATTTTTTTTTATAGGGCCCTACCATTTAGGACGACCCTATATATATATAAATATATATTATTAATAGATTAACTCATTTATTTTCTATATACACCTAAAGGCCATAGTCACTACTCCATACATACCTTCAAGAAAGTGTTCAAAATAATGTGGGACTCTTATAACTAAGTAGACTCAAAAGATCAATTTTACATTTTTTGTTTCCATAATTCATATAAAGTTCCAACATGATCAATTTGTCCTAAGTATATATGGCTTACGTAATCAATAAATCTATCTGTGTATATGTTATGTAATGATTTCTAAGCTTGACCACTCATATTACAACGTATATATATATTTGATGATATATATGTAGAAATGATAATTGGGCATATAAATTAATACAAATATATTAGAACTTATTACAAGCCTAAAGTTTTTGAAATAAATATGCATGTGTTATAATGTTGCTAAGTTTCCATCTTAAAAGGAGGCGTGAAGCTCAATTTCTCTCTGGCCATGGCGCAGAGGCAGAAAATTGTGCAAAAGCCAGTGCACTGTGAGGTATTGCCGGAGCTCCCTTCATCCATAGATGCGGTGGTAGACCAAAAGGTAACTACAGAGAGTAAGATGATCGTTGAAGAGGAGCAGCCAGTTTCTAAGGTCTTAGTTTCCAATACTGGAGGTGTGGATAGCCCCTTTCCTTCGATGAAGATTGATGAACCAGATGTGAATCCTACTTCGTGGGCGGAAGAGGTAGAAGGTCGACATTTTCAAGAGTCAGCTAAGGATGTTTGGACCTGTTTTCGGGAATCTCTCCCTTCACATGAGGGTACGAAGCTTTAGTTTAAGGAACCTATTCAGAGGGATGGCCAAAAGATTGCTCAGATGGATACTGCGGAAATTGAGGTTGAAGCATCCTACTCGAAATCTGCCTTAATATGTGTGGTAATTGGTGCTAACCCTCCTCTACCAATATTTACAGGTTTTATAAATCGTATCTGGGGTAAGCTTGGGATAGAACGAGTGGCAAGAATGAATGCTGGGTTTACCATGGTTAAGTTCAGGGATGAAGCTACCCGAGATCTGGTACTGGAGTCAGGAGTGATTCATTTTGATAAGAAACTAGTAGTTTTAAGGCCTTGGACGACTGATATTGAGTCTTTGAAGTCAATAAAATCAGTTCCAGTGTGGATTAGACTTCCTGATCTTGGACTCCAGTATTGGGGAGTAAATTGCTTGAGTGCTCTTGTTAGTACAATAAGGAAGCCTATTATGATCGACAAGATAACTAAGGATAGATCGATGATTAAATTTGCTCGAGTGTTAGTGGAAATGGAAATTTCTGAAACTTTGCCCCGATTTATCAGTTATCTCAATGAGAGAAACCAAATTATGGAACAATTGGTTGATTATGAATGGCTGCCTTCGAAATGTACTCAATGCAAAAAATTGGGGCATACAATTGCTACCTGTAAGCCTAGTGCAGAAACAATTTGGAGGAAGAAGGGGGATACTAATACTCAAACGAATGAGTCTACTGAGCCTGCTGAGGTTGCTCCCACACCAGCAATTGTTCAAGCTTCTTCTTCTCAAGAACATCTGAAGCAGAATGAGCCTTACACTGAGGAAATACCAAAAGAGCAAGTGTGGTCTTACCCGAAGAAATCTGGATCTTTGAAGACAGTAAGTCAAGAACTATCCCAGAGAACTAGGAATTATTTTAGTGTTCTTCAAGAACAGCAGCAGGTTCAAACTGATCCTTCCCAACGTAGTCATTTAAATGAAGAATTGCAACTTACTGAGTTGGAATGTTAGAGGTATAAATAAGAAAAATAAGCACATGTTAGTTTTGGATATCTGTAGGATGAATAAAATTGGTATTGGGACTCTTCTAGAAACAAAAATTAAAGGTGATAAACTGAAGGAAGTCATGGAAACAAGTTTTCTGGGTTGGAATTATTATAGTAGTATGAGTTTGGAGGGTCGAATCCTTTTAATTTGGAAGGATAGTTGGGTCAAAGTGGAAGCTATTAAAGATCATAATTAGTTTTTGCATTGTAGAGTTCGATTTTGTATCACAGGCCAAGAATTTTGTCTTACTATGGTGTATGGTTCTAATCAGTTGGAGACTCGGAAGGGGCTTTGGTTTGAGTTAGCTAATTTACCATTGCCAGTTAAACCTTGGCTTATTGTTGGAGATTTTAATGCAGTGTTTGATCCTAATGACAGAAAGGATGGTAGGAGTGTTACTAAGAAAGAGATTGTTGATGTTAGGAATTGGCTTGATCTTGGTTTGGTGGAAGAAATGAAGATAATGGGCTCATTTTACACTTGGTTTAATAATCAAGATGGGGATAAACGTATCTACTATAAATTGGACAGGGTTTTTTTCAATGAGGGACGACTGGATGTTTTTCCTACTGTTACAGCAACTACTCACTAGGAGGTGACCTCAGACCATTGTGTCATTCTTTTGAAACAAACAGGAATTCTTAAAGAGGGTATCTCTCCATTCCAGTTCTATAATATGTGGACTGCCCATCCTCAGTTCAGGGTTACTGTTTTGACAAACTAGAACAAGGCTTTGCGAACTGAGGGCCGTGGTTTGGATCAGATTTCTTGGAAACTCCTGCGTCTTAAGCACGAGTTGAAGAAGTTTAACTGGAGGATAATTGGAGATGTGGCCAGGAAGTATGAGGATAGTAAAGCTGATTATCAAAAGACTAAATTTAATCTTTTCAATGATCCTTAGAATCAAAGACTATGCTCACCAGAAAGAGCCTCCTTCTTGAGGTTTAAAAGACAAGAGAAAATTTATGGTAGTTTTCTTAGACAAAAAAGTAAGATTGTATGGCTCCAATTTGGTGATGAAAATTCCTCCTATTTTCATGCTCATATGAAACAAAGGAAGAAAGCCAACATAATATCATCCTATGTAACTGAAGATGGCCAAGTTGAGGATAACTATCCAAAGGTGGTTAGTCATTTTATTGATCATTTTAAATCTGTTCTGGGTTGTCCTAATAAAGCTATTGGATGTATTGATTTGGCCATAACTGAACTGGGTCCGAGTTTGAGCTTTGAACACCAGCTGAAGTTAATTAAACCATTTTCAAGCCAGGAAGTTAAAGCAGCAATGTTCAGTATTAGCTTCATAAAGAGTCCTGGCCCAGATGGTTTTGGGGTTGGGTTCTTTAAAAGCTAATGGAAAGACATAGGGAAGGAGGTGTCTAAGGCAATCCTTGAATTCTTTGATAAAGGTCATATTCCTAAATCTCTGAATAATACTATCCTTACCCTCATTCCTAAGCTTGAGCATCCAAATACTACAGCTGAGTATAGACCGATTGCCTGCTGTACTACCATATACAAATGCATCTCAAAAATGCTCTGTCACAGGCTGGTTGATATTCTTCCTAAATTGATCAACCAGAACCAAGGGGCTTTTATAAAGGATAGGTCTCTTGCTCATAATGTTCTTATTCTCTAAGATCTCATTAAGGGATACAAAAGGAAACATAGTTCTCCCCGATGTCTGATTAAGATTGATTTGAGCAAAGCCTATGATTCCATAGATTGGGATTTCTTGGAGAACTTGCTGAAAGCCATAAGGTTTCCTGGTCGTTTTATCAGATGGGTCATGATCTGTATGAGAGGTTCCTCTTACTGTCTAATGATGAATGGTCGGCTTCAAGGTGGTAAAGGTCTTTGCCAAGGTGACCCCATTTCACCTTTACTATTTGTAATAGTTGTAGAGTACCTTACCCGATCTCTTTTTCAAGCTGCTAAGGAAAAAGGTTTCAAGTTTCATCCTTTATGCAAAACCTTAAATATAATTAGTCTCTGTTTTGCTGATGATCTACTTATTGTTTGTAAAGCCAATACCAGCTCTATTCAGATTATTCAACATACATTAGATGATTTCTCCTCTGCTTCAGGGCTGGTTATCAATAAAAATAAATCTAGAATTTACTTTGGTGGTGTTTCGGTCCTAGAATTTACTTTGGGGAGTTTCCTTTGATTTATCTTGGTATGCCTTTGAGACCAACAAAATGGAAAGCAATGGATTGTGATTTAATCCTTAAGAAAATTAGACAGAGATTATTTGTTTGGGCCAGCAGGAACCTTTCCTATGCAGGGCGTGTCCAGCTGATTCAAACTGTCCTGTTGGGCATTAGGAACTACTGGATGAGTATATTTCTCTTACCTCAGAGTATCATTAAAGAGATTGACCATATCTGTAGAATGTTTTTATGGGGAGGAAAAGGAACCAGGAGCAAGTTTCATCTTACTTCTTGGGAGCAAGTTTGTTGCCCAAAAAGTCATGGTGGTTTAGGTTTCAAGGAGGAGCCTCTTTGGAATAGAGTGATGCTTGCTAAATTCATTTGGGCTATCTCCTCCAAACAGGATTTTCTTTGGGTTAAATGGGTTAATGTATTTACTTGAAGGGGATTCAGATTTGGGATTATAGGTTGCACCAAGATTCAAGTTGGAATTGGAAAAACTGATCAAGATAAGTAAATCTCTGTCTACTTCTCTGCTGGAATCAGTTACAATTCAGGAGAAATTGAATCTAAACAGGCTTTATTATTTGTTCCTTCCTGGCACTCCAAACCCAAGTATGCAATCTGTTTGGTGCAATATTTCAGTGCCTAAACACAGATTCATTTTGTGGTAATCCGTTCATCAAAAGTTGCCCACTAGAGATCTCCTGCATCACTGTCACATGTCTATTCCTTCTCTGGTGTGCCCGATCTGTGAGCTTGAAGATGAAAGTCATGCTCATATTTTCTTTGAGTGTGTCTTTTCTAAGAGAGTGATTCAGTCTGTATTTGAGTAGTTGTGTGGCCTCTGTTGGCCCTCAAATTTTATTGACTGGTGTAATTGGTTGTCTGTAGACAGGAAAAGCTTTAGGGACTGGATCACTGTAGCTGCTCTTGCTGCTTCAGTATATTACATCTGGTATACCCGAAATAGGTGCTATTTTGACAGTAGTTGCCTCACGATTCGTTATGTTGTTAATATGATTAAAACTTCTGTAATAGCTAGAATTCTTGGTCTTAAACTTAGAACCAAGAATTTGTCTTCCAGAGCTAAACTCATGATTCAATTTATTTCTAGCTTGTAATTAAGGGGGAGCTTTAGCTCCGGCCTGCTGATGTAATTGTCTGTTTGATCATTAAAATTTCCTTTTCTTGATAAAAAAAATATATATAGAAAAATGATATATATATATATATGCAAGCATTTAGCTATTTAGTCTCCTCTCTTTTTTCTATTTTTTTCTCTTAGAAAAATATTCTAACAACCGAACAAAAATGTTTTAACTTCCTTATTTCGTTTCCCTTATATTCTTTCTTCAACTGACTTTCTATTAATCTCTGTATACTCTCTTCCTCTGTAATATCTTTTGCTTCTAACCCTTGATAGATAACAAGGGACAGGATGTGAACCCAAAAAAAAATTGAGAAAACAATGATCGATTACCAACCTTCTCTTCTTTTTCTTTTTTTTATGATTGTTCCATTAAAGAGTCATTATTTGTGCAATTTTATATCTATATTCAACTTTTTATGGCTTGTTTTATTTTGTGATTTTGGAAAATTATTCAAATTATAACTTATATTATATGTATCACTACAGGAAAAAGGTCTTTCAGCAGTGACATTATCAGCGCGGCGACATTTCTTTTGCTAATAATGTGGTTTATTAACTGCAACTTTTACTATGTCACCACTGATAATTATTGCAATTAAAAATATATTTTAAGATATTATCAGCGGTGATTGTGCCGTCGCTAATTGAGGATAGATTACTGCTGATAGTTGTAGTAAATAACATTTTATTTTGAAAAATTATTAGTGGTGACAAGTTGCCACTAATGTTGGTTCAAAAATTTTGTGGGAAACTTGGGCGATTAAATTTTCGATGCCACTATTAGTAGCGAAAATCTAAGTATTTTATTTTTTGATGGAAACTGTGTCCTTTTCCTATTACATGTCGCTGCTAAAAGAAGCCTCGATATATCAGAAGACACATCATCTTCTTCTTCTACCTCAAGTCTCATTTGCACAATAATGAACCAGGCGATTCCCAGATCGCCCAACCCTCCAACCCCCACGTCGTCGAACCGCTTGGCCCATCGTACCCTTCAGCCAGCCATTCTCCCCCATTCTCTTCTTCCTCAACCCACCGTACCCATCGAAACTTCCACCATCGAACCACCTGACTGACGCCTCCACCACTATACCCCAACCCTCCATTTCCCCTCTGTCTTCTTCCCCTCTATATTCCCCCAATCCCGCAAATGCCCTAAATCCCAAAAAAAAAAATCCCCTCTACCACAACCTCCACCACGGACCACCGTACCCACCTCCAAAACCTCCACCAGTGCACCACAGTACCCACTTCCACCACCAGGTTTGTCTTTATTTATTTTTTAATTTTTTAATTTTTTTAATTTCATATTTATATATTTTGTATATGTGTATAAATTTCATATTTGGTTTTGATTTACTTTGGTTTTTATTTTTGTTTGTGGATGAAGAAAATAGAAGCTCGTCCTTGTCTCTCTCCATTCAGGTGTGCATCTGTCATATATACAAGTTTTTGTTTAAAAAATATTCTGTCATTGTGCATTTGAATCTGACATATGTATATATGTTGTTGTGGGTATATGTGTTAATTTTTATTAGCTTTTTTTATGTATGCATTAATTTTTGTATATATATATATATTTGTATTTGATATTTGTGTTTTTAGAAATATTAGGTTTATGTGTATTTAATATGTGAACATGAAAGATTAGTGTATGAATTTGGATAGTAATATGTGTTTAAATTTGGTTAATAATATGTGAATTTGAAAGATTAGTGTATGGATATGTGTTTATGGTGTATGGTGAAAAGTTTAGTGTTATTAATATGTATATTGTGAAATGTACTGGAAAACGTACTAGGACGGATGTACGATATTGAGCGATGATTGGGCTGCAAATTGAGGGGGACGAGGTCATTCTCTAGCCATCCCTTTCAAAACACCCAGTCTCAAGTAGCTCCTCAACAATCGACTTGTGAATACAATGATTTGGTGGAGACAATAAAGAAATTGACTGACCAAGTCAATTTCATGTCTCTATTTCTTCCGAGTTGACCTAATGTTCAGTTCCAGCCTCCACTAAATTCTTCATCTCAACCCTCAGTCTCTTCGGGCACGTCTGAAACTTCATCTTCCCACAAACCCCTAATCCATCCCTACCTGTACGGAGCACCACCACTACCCTCATCACAATCCATGGGATCTCCTTACATGTTTGGAGTCATATCATCATAACCTCTACCAACTTATCCTTCAATGTTTGGAGCATCGCCGACGCAACATCCGCCATATACTTACTACATGTTTGGAGCATGATCGTGAACATTACATCCACAGTATCCAGGGCCACAACCACCGCAGCTACTACGGGGTAGCGATATGGACGATGTTACTGAATTAGGAGAGGATGAGTATTATATTATTGTACTTAACTATAATGACTACATTTTATTAATAGATAATTATGGATATTATAGTTACATATTATTATTATGGATGTAATGGCTACATTTTATGATTATGGATATTATGTTTGGATATTTTTTATTATAATTATTAATGTCATGTTTTAATTTTTAATTATTTATATTTTATTAGTAACAAATAATATTTTTTACTTTTTAAAAGAAAAAATATATTAGGGGCGACAAATTTTGCCCATAATATTAATACAGTCACTGCAAATGTTTTTCTGTCACAAGCCACATTGACTTTTGCAACGATCTTGGGAATATTAGCGGCAACTCCCCGTCACCACTAATAATGACTTTAGGCACAACTTATTAGTGGCGACCCATTTGCGGCAACATGTCTCTTGTAATTTGAATCAGCGAGGAAATTGGCCATTTTTAGTAGCGATACACCTTTTCCTTGTAGTGGTAAAGTAGTCAATGGGAGACTATTAATTTTGTTAAATGAATAATTATTAATTTCATTATCTCAAATGACCATCCTATTCGTGAGAGATCGGAATGAGAAAGAACTTTATTATATAAGAAAGAAGGGGTTTGGCAAACTTGATGAACTTTGAATATACTACAAATTTAAAACATTCTGTAAATTTTTAAGAAATTTTGAATAATTTATGGTGCCAAAAGTAGAGTTCAAACAACCAAATTTCACACATATAAAAAAATATGTATGTAATTGACTATTTGAATCATGTTTTCAGTACGGTAAATTATCCAAAATTTCTTGACAATTTGTATAATAATATAAATAATTACAATAAAAACAGAGGGAAAAAAATATATAACGTGACAGATGATTTGAATCCAATGTAAAGTGTACATGTGTGTCTAGTAAATTTTGATAAGAGTACCAGAATTTTAAAAAATTAATTTCCGTGGGACTGTTGCAACTTATAAAGAAAGTGCATGCAGCTTTGAACATTTGCATTAAACTGAGGAATTCGAATAAAAAAATGGGTCCACACTGGTTTGCTTTACAGTTAATCTGAAATGGGATCGGAAGAAGGCATCATATAACAAACAAAAAACAATATTAATAATAAATAAAATAAAATTACTAAGAATATGGAGTGATGTTAACGGGAGAAAAAGGAAGATAACAAATTGTAATAATAATGATATAAATAGACATCGTCCCTCTTGAATATTGTGAACCACGAAAAACTTGGATTCTCTATGTTGGGGTATAGTGGTGGTAGTAGTCGTAGTAGAAGTAGTAGTTTTGTTTTGTATTAGTTTTGTTTAATTAAAAGGTATTAAGCATGCCTAGAGATAGGGACGCTCTTGTACTTGGTAGGATTATAGGAGATGTTTTGGACCCTTTTACAAGGTCTATATCTCTCGAAGTGTTTTATGGTAATATTGAGGTCAATAATGGTTGTGAGCTTAAACCTTCCCAAATTGTCAACCAACCTCGAGTCGATATTGGTGGGGAAGACCTAAGGAACTTCTACACTTTAGTAAGCTCTACATCTAATTAATATATACATATTATATGTTCATCTTCTCCATCTCTTCATCGCCATATATATATATATTATTCTAATTTCTTACATATACTTATGATCGATGCTGTTTACATTACGTACGAAAGTATAGATATATGTACGTGTTTCTTCATATCATCATGTAATAATCATATATATATATATATATATATGACTGAGTACTCTTAAAACTTATTACAGGTTATGGTCGATCCGGATGCTCCTAGCCCCAGTAACCCCGACCAAAAGGAGTACTTGCATTGGTAAGTAAAGACTGCCATCTCTCATACTTTTCTAAATTAACCCATCATACTCTTCACACACCTTATTCTAGACCTTTTTAGTACAAAATTACTCATTAGTTAATTATTTCTTTTGACTTCTTTCCATCTTTATAATTTATTATTTAAAAAAATAAAGCATTTTGGACACACTTAATTAAAAATAATATTTGTTTGTAAAAATAAAAAACTTAATGACAATTTTACTTTCGATTTTTAACTCACTACTAAGAACAAAACAAACATATATATTTTAAAAGTAAAAAAATAATTATCTTTTTAGAATCAAAATATATAATTTTCATGTGCTTGTAAACTAATTAATATAAGTGATATATTATTTGTTTTAGAGTTGTGTTAAAATAAATTATTTGTTAATATTTAAGGAGGGCATTTATGTTGATTTATAAAATTATATATATATCTAAAAGTAATTAATTAAAAAGAGAGTGTAGCAAAAAAAAAAAAAAAAAAAAAACCAAAAGTGACACTATTTATAAATTTGATCCTTACACTTTTTTGCTAATTAACTCGAGTTTCATGCATACAGATTCCTATTAATTACGTACCCTCGAAAATCTTTTTTTTTTAAGCCACGAAATCCATTAAAAAAATATTGTTTCCGTACTTACGTACGTATATGTGTATATATTTTAGACCTTAAATAAACGACTCTCTTTTATATATTATGATTCATTTTCTTATTTCCTAGCTACATATTAAACGATCCTTTCTCTCTCTATATAAATATATATATATGTATATGTATATATTATGATTTTTGAGAGGATGGCATGGATATATATATATATATATTTATATATGAATAATAATATCAGTAAAAACTGAGAAGAATGTGCTTTAATTTGGAAAGTTGAGAATTTTCAATTTTTAATGATGAGGAGATGGGGTGTGGGACTAATATCCATTTGGAATCCGTTTATTCTGCATGTTCCATCCACCCTTTGTCCCGACATTAAAATTGACACCTCAGATTATGAGTTTATATAAAAAGGTTTTCAAAAACTGATAATGTGTCAAAATGAATAAAAATACATTATTGAAAGTATTAGTTATATAGATTTGCTCCATGGATTATGAGAATATTTTTTCTTTCAATTTCAGGATGGTGACCGATATTCCTGGAACTACTGGACCAACCTTTGGTGAGTCGTTTGTCAAAATGAACTGCAGCATGCGACATGCGACATGCGACATGCGACATGCCAAGTATCATGTGTATATATATATATATATATATAGATATAAATATAAGCAAGCGAAATATCTTTAACTAATTATTAATCCGACCTTAGTAATTATAAAATGATAATTTCTATGTTGAATGACAAAATTTAATGAAGAAGATCGAAGGAATTGGAATGTTACATTGGGTTATTATCTTATCTTCACACTCCTAACCGGCTTTTGTCCCTAAGATTATTGTGGGAACCATTTATACTGTGGAATATTACTTGATGTGACATTTTGTGAATTATTAAACTTAGTATCGATTCCATACATTTTAATTTTTTAAGTATATTAAATTAAACCAATCACAAAATGTTTCACATCATGTATGTAGTACTGTATATATATACATATATATGTATATATGCATCGATTTCATGCTGCCATTGGTGTTAGCTACAATTTGTGTGTACTATGACAAGTAACTAATATATGAGAATAAAAATGACATTCAAATTAAATTTAAAAATTTTAACACAAAAAATATAGTTTTTGAAAAATAATAAACGAAAAAGGCACCTAATATCTAAAACTATATTTATATATATATATGTGTGTGTAGGACAAGAGGTGGTGTGCTACGAGAGCCCACGGCCGACGGCGGGGATTCATCGATGTGTGTTTGTGCTGTTCCAACAATTGGGAAGGCAAACTGTGTTCGCGCCGGGGTGGCGTCAGAACTTCAACACCAAAGACTTTGCTGAGATTTATAACCTTGGTTTGCCTGTTGCTGCTCTTTATTTCAACTGCCAGAGGGAGACTGGCTCTGGGGGCAGGAGGCACACATAGATCCCATCCCATCATCACCTCCCCTCCTTTATAAATTCATTAATATAATATATATATATACATATATATATCTATCGAATAAGATATCTGTAATGTTTGTATCTTTATTGTACATAATTCAGCTGGTACGTACCTTGCTAATTATATACGTAATATGAGATACATTGGAATAGCACTCACCTCTTATCATATATGTACATGCTCATGACCTTTATCTTACCCAATAATTAAAAATATATATATGTTGTGTGTTATCATCAAAATAGTATTTTTTTTTTTAAATTGATAGGAAAAAAAATACCATCTCAACATGCACTAAGAATCATTACAGCTGGTAGAAATAATTAATGCCAATATATGTCACATGCAAAATAAACATTGTCTTCTTGTCTCAATCATTTTTTTTGTGCAACATCAGTGATAGTTGTTTTCAATATTGAGAATTACGACTCACTATAAAACGCATATGTTTCAAGTTGATTTAAACTCCATATAAGTTCTATGGTAGAAAAAAACCCTTTAAATATAATACTCAGAACACTGATGAATCAATTTTTTCTTGGAATATTAAAGTCAAAAATACATCATTTGTACATAAATAATGCTACAAATAATTAATAGCATGTATATCATTGAACTCCTGAAATCGTATATCAATGATCGCATAAAATAACTCTAAGCGAAAGTGATGTAGATTTGTAATTTCTTAATCTTTACGTCATGACCACTTTTAATTAAGGGACATAAATACAAATATTATCCATTTTTTTGTGACCAAATCGATGGGAAATACATGGGGAGTCCCTCCCCTAAGCTATATTCAGCGTTGTGACTAACATCTCTAGCCTTTTTTGCCAGACCATTGGCTATTACAGAATTATCTTTGCGACTAATGAAAATAAAGTTACACACAAGAGAAGTTTAATTAAATTTAAAATTAAGCTTAGCAAAGGTGCTTCAAGTCTTCCAGTCTTGGGGGAATATCTTTGGTAGTAAGTGCTTAATTTGAACGTTGTCCGTGAGTACGATAGAATAGCAATGTTGTCCCCTTGTTTTTCAATTGCCTAGTGAATGTTAGAGTTTATACCCTAAAATCATGTAAAAACATAATTTATTTATTTAAATAATAATATAATTTAATTATATTTGAATTTTATAATTATTGTTTAAATAATTTGTATAAATATAAAAAAATTCATATTCATTTATGAGAGAATATGATATTGTATTAGTACGAGAGAATTAAAATCATATACAAAAAATAAAATAATCAATAAAAAATATTAAAGTATGAAATCTTCAATGAATGGTTGCAAGTACGGTGTACTGAGCATGCAGGATGCAAGTAGTCTAGATTCAGATTATACTAATGTGGATAGACATTTTGGTAAATGTGTTGTATATAATAGTAATTATATATGGCATAACCGATATGGATTAACTATCTTTTAAAACTTGTCGGTTGCAATATATATTTAATTCTTATCATAATAAATGATAATTTGTAGATCAGTTTAAATTCTGAGTTATCATGAACTCATGTTTGTGCTTATTGGATCTGTTGATTCATTCGTTAATGTCTCTTGATATAATGAGCCTAGTGACTTTTGTTTTGGAGATTCAATATTATGGATGACTGGGAACATGATTTTATAATAATGGAATTCATGCTTTCCTAACAGATCAAATATTGGTTTCCTTAAGGCTTAATTCTAGAATTGAATAGTTATTGAGCTCAAATCTATAATTTGATTATAGATTAGTTATTCATTAGTGAATTAATGGTACTTAAGGAACAAGATGTAATTAGAAGGTTGAAACGGTAATTTTGACCAGCTCTAATTAACGAACCAATAAATTGAGGATATAACTACATTTATTGATAATATCAATGGACTACAAGAGAAAACTCTATAAATAAATTCTATAAATACTTAGAGTGCAATTCCATATTTATTGTCGATTAATCATGGAATAAATAAACACTACAATAATATGAGGGTTTTATGACTTTATTTGAGAAACATTAAAAGTCTACAATGTCTCCCGCTGGGGGAGACTGTTGGGGTTGTATGCCCTAATTAAAACTCAATTTCTTTGTAATCTCATTTATTATCAATAAAAGAATAGAAATCATTTTTTGACTTGGTCAATCACTTTGCTCACATATTTTATTTTCATGATTCTTTGTTTAATATAAACTTCTATTAAATCCCGAGCATATAGCTAACCATATTTATAGTGACGTAATCACAATGGAATATAAATATGATTATATGTTCAAAATAAGTTAGTCCTAAGATTAGTCAGTGCACATGATTTACAATGACTCGCCAATCTACAATATGATCTACTTACACATCGCAGTGTTATGTTCTTTCCAGGACATTAGCAAAGTAGATAAGATCGGATGTCTTTGTTACATCAGACTGGATCGATATTGACAGTAGATAGGATAAGTAAACATACCGTTATTATCTATTCTAGTCATACATGTAATTGACAATAGGTCAATTCAATCTCAATTCTGAGTGGTTAGTATTCTAACTGATTGTATTATTTGAGTTCTTTGACTTGTTCGTTACCAGCTTACCCTACGGACTAGCCCATACTTACATCTTGGGAACTGGGTAGTATAATTGAGTGGGAGTGTTAATCATAGATATGAACATCTATAACTTCTGATGAAGAAGTGAAATGATGGTTTCCTTTTAGTTTGGTTCAAAGTGATAAATGATAGAGATCTCATTTCAGTAATTAATATTAGTTTACTAAAATATTATTTACAAGGAACTAAGTGTTTTAAGGATAAAATATAATGAGGGGTCAAACGGTATTTTAGTCCCATCTCATTGTAGACTGTCTATATAGGATTGAGTGACAATTATGGTTGTAACAATGGATCATTAATAACGTATCTATATTTTTTATAGAGCGTTCTATGAATTCAAGAGTGCAATTATGAGTCTTTAGTGGAGTCATGAGGAATTAATAAGTTAGTAAATTTATTTGTTAGATTTATGATAACTTATTGGAGCTTGATTTCATAGGCCCATAGTCCCCACTTTACCTTGGATACAATCATCTAGATAGTCTCAATTAATTGATTTAATTATCAATTAGAATTATCAAAGTTTACTAGGTCAATTTTGGATAGTTTCACAGAGTTATACAATTTATAGAAGAAAAGAGAAATTAGGAAAAAATTATTAATTATGATAAATTGGTGTCTAAAGTAACAAATAAGTTTAAATCAAGGTTAAAATTATAAATAATTAATTTGATAAAGAATTTAAATAATTATTTAATTAATTAAGTCATTAGAAAATAATACAACCCTTGATTTTAAGTCCAACGGGCTTATAACTAAATGAGAAATTTCACAGGCCTAAAGCCCATGATAATTTCGACCGAGGGCTAATTATTGGCTATTATTTTATTGGTTTTATAATTAAATAAATGACCTAATTGAGTATATAAAAGGAATGCTTAGTGAGAGTTGAAAAGAGAGGACAAAAACTGGTTTCTAAGAAGATCAATAGATATAGTAGGTTTTAGATTCTCTCTACAAACATAAGTCATTTTCTAAGCCTCATTATTCTTTTCTCTTATTCTCTCTTTATCTATGTAATGTGTTGAGAATTGCCCACTGTAGTCTAGGTGATTCTAAGGATACTTTGGAAGGTTGTGAAGAAAATTGAAGAACGGTTCAGTTTCTTGGTAATACACTACAACAGAAAGGATACAAGAGTTAGAAAAACTAAAGGAATGACTTTTATCATTCCACTGCGTATAATATAAATGTTCTTATCATTATTTCTGTTTGAATTCGATTTTACAAACATGTTTTATGTTTTCTTATATTAATTTGTTTAATATAAGATCTACATGAAAATAAACAAGATCATGTATAAGTTTTTCCAACAGAGACATCGTAGGTGGAGTCATTGTAAGTGGACATCGCACATCTCCCATTGAGAGAGGTGAGAAACATCCCACGTCTTCCAGTGGAAGACATTGAAACATGTCCAAAAAATATGGACTTTCAATGTCTCCCACTAGGAGACGTGGGATGTCTCTCACCTCTCCCAGTGGGAGACATTGAAAGTCCCTCGAAGACATGTCTCCCACCGGGAGACATGAAAGACATCCCACGTCTCCGAGTGGGAGACATTGAAAAGTCTCCCATTTTATTTTTAAAAATAATTAATTAAATTAAAATATAATTAATATTAATTTAATTTAATAATTAATTAATTAAATTAAAATTGATTTAATAATTAATATAAAATTAAATTTATTTAATAATTAATTAAAATGAATTTGATTTAATAAGTAAATAAATTCAAATTGATATAATTAATAAATTTATATTGATATAATTAATGAAATAAAATTTCAAATCTTCATTAATGAAAATTTAGATTGTTTTACAAGATAAGCAATATTTATTAGACATATGCAAAATTAACAAATATTGCACTATATATAAAGAAAGCGTTAAAAAGTAAGAAAACATAACAATGAGGTCGATAACTTTGGATTATCGATAACACATTTGTCGCCCATTCTTGTCGCAACTCATCAATTTGTGGCTCTGTATATGGTGTACTTGTTAGCGGCAAAAAATATAAACTAAAATATATTAATTAATTATTTTATTATATTTATATATGTGTGTGTGTGTGTGTGAATATGGGAAAATCGTTAAAGAAGCAAGGCACCTGAGAAGAGGGCCTCGCATACGTAGAGGGCCTCGCGTAGTGCCTCGCAAAGTCTGAGGGCCTCGCATTGCAAGGCCCAACATGCCACATGTCAGCCATGTGTCTCACGTGGCGCCTCGCGAAGTCCAAGCGCTTCGCACAGCTACGCCGCCCATGCATGAGGCTGTATGCCGAGGACGGTACACCCACGCGGAAGGTCGTGCGAGGGCCTAGGTTCCTTGGTGTTGCAACATGCGGAGAGCCTCGCGTAGCAAGGCCAGGCACCACGTTGAAGGCTAGCTTAGTGAAGGCTTCTGAGAAGGCTCGCGTACCTCCGGACACCACGCAGAGTCCCAGCACCTCATTGAAGGCTCCCTTAGTGAAGGCTTCTGAGAAGGCTCGCGCACCCACGGACATCACCCGAAGTCCCAACACCTCGTCATGTTGCTTTGGACGCAGCTACCTCACCAATGCGCAAGACCGTGCGAGGGCCTTGTGACCCTGGTGTAGGGACATTGAGGAGAGCCTCGCTTAGTGAGCGCTTCATTCCCTCTCGCATACAATCCATGCCAGACCTCCCAACTATACAAGGAGACTTAGAAAGGATGTCCCACACTTAGTAAAATATTAGAAATCCATGAGCCAAGGTATATTGTAGAAACGTGAGAAGGACCATTAGGCATGTGAACAAGTACGTGGTGTATGACCCTGAGGGAGGTAGAGGCATGATTCCGACATCAACTTCCCATAAGTATTGGTAGTACGAATTCGTACGAGGAGTGTTAGCATGACCTGCCTATCTCTGACCAACGTACAATCTTTTCCCTTGGGACCACCTTCTATCAGAGGCTATTAGAGCCCATCTATAAGTAGGCTCCATCCCCTCAAACCAAGGGGTTAGAAAATTCATTGTATACAGAGATAGTAAAGCAATATAGGAGATTTTCCTCCATTGTTGTTCTGAATCTTTCTTTCTTAAGCTTTTCCTAAGTTCTATCTATAAATTTTTCGTAACAAGCTTTGAGTTTTCCATCCTTGTATCATTGACGAGATCTTCCCATCAACATTTTGGCGTCGTCTGTTGGAACAACAAGTATCTAGCCAATGTTCTTTCATCCCATCCAGCTAGAAAAATGCCAAGGCGTTCGAATCGTTTACGTCAACTACAAGATGTTGAGGTTCACCTGGACTGAGAACAGGTGAGAGCCTCCACGAAAGACCCTCCTCCACCTAAGTATAGTTATGCCGGAGGAACATCCTGCCCCAAGGAAGGAGAAGGAAATATCATCCCTGGCTATCCAATTCGACGGAGGTCATTCAAAGCTGCCAGAGCACCCACAACCTCAGCCTCCAGTGGCACCACCCTCCGGCCACCGGGAACCGGGTCCCTCTACGCACAAGTCAGGCAAGAGTCCCCAAGTACACTCTGTGAGTTCCAGCTCAAGGATGAGATTTGCAAGTTACACAAAAAGACTTGAAGGCTGGAAACTACACTAGAGAACATACATAAGGTTTCGAACGACCTTCTACAAGGAAATTCGAGCATGCCCCTTCCCAAGCATAAGGAGGAACGTGAGAGAGGGGAAACCACTGTCCTTGTAGACAATGGAAGAACCCGACTTTCCACTAGCAACACTCCCCAAACAAAGTTCCATGAAGGACCTAGGCTGGCGAAATACCCCTAGGAACAAATGCGGAGGGATGACGTAGGTCATAAGAACGAAGCCGAAGTCACCTCTAAGGAAGGGCCCCTTGACCTAAGAGAGAAGCTCAATGGAAGAAGGTCAGAAGTAAGGACGACACCTCCTATGGCCTCTCTTAAGGGTAGAGAGAAGAGAAAGGCTAACCCTACTGAGCTGAGGGACTCTTTGAACAGAAGGCGACATGAGCTAAACACCGAGATGAGGAGCCTTCAGAGTACAATCATCACGACGTCTGGGGGCACATTACCGATGAAAAGTTCTACTATGAGTCACCTTTCACGAGAGAAATCCAGCTTAAACGGCTCCCGTCTAATTTTAAAGAACCTCATATGACCCCATATGAGGGCACTTCGGACCCCAAGTACCACTTAGACGCCTTCAATGATTTAATGAAGCCTAGAGGGATCAATAGCAGAGCAAGGTGTCACTATTTTGCTGTCACGCTGAAAGGGCCTACATACAAGTGGTTCAACAGGCTGAGGTCGGGGACCATTAGGTCATGGCAATAATTCTCTGACGAGTTTCTCCAGCAACACCATGTTGTACGCGATTACACCATGCCAGGAACTAGCCTCGCTAACATAAAGCAAGGTGAAGGAGAAAGCCTAAAGAGTTATATCCATAGGTTCAACATGTAGGCGGCTAAAGTGGGAAGTTTGACAAGGGGAGAACTCAAGATGGAAATCATGGCTGGAGTGCACCCAGGCAGTAAGCTATGGGATAATATGCTCAAAAGGGAGGTCTCCGACTTAGACGTCTTCTACGAAAGAGCGCAAAAGTACATTCGTGTCGAGGATGGCCATGAGAACCTAAAGGCAGGGAAAAGTGAATTCCATGTCAATCCCTTAGCCCATGAAGGTTAAAATGGTGCAAAAAAGAAGAGGGTGTACCAGGGCCATGGGATGACCACCACAGAAGGCCCAAATGCGGAGGTGACCCTAGGCAAACGTCTTACACCTTCTATACAAACCTAACAGACACCAGAGAACATATCTACCTCATGAATGAAGGCCAAGTTCCCTTCAAGAGAGCCCCACCGATGAGAAAAGACCGATCTAAAAGAAATCCTAGTAAATATTGTCAGTACCACAAGGATATTGGCCATACCACAGCAGAGTGTGCCCATTTGAAGGTAGAAATTGAGGAGCTCATATGCAGGGGGCACCTGGGTAGATATGTCAAAAGGGAAAATAAAAAAATGGAGGATGGGTCAGTGTCACCTCGGGCCCGAGAAAGATCCCTGGAAGTACAAGGAGAAGTGAGAACGATCTTCGGAGGCTCGGGATTTGGAGGAGAGTCCAAGAAGGGGCGAGACAGGTATGCTAAAGAAGCAAGACAAAGTCCACCACCATGTATCATGAGCCTGGTGCAATGACCCCTGAAGAGTTTTAAGGGACAAAATGATTCAAACACTTTCAAGGAGGAGGATGCACGAGGGGTGCACTTCCCCCATAATGATCCTTTGGTGCTGATCGTCCAACTAGCCAATATGAGGGTGCATCAGGTGCTCGTAGACAATGGAAGTTATGTGGACATCTTGTATCGCCTCGCCTTGGAGAAGATGGGTTTCGGCGTCAGACACTTGAAACCCTGCCATTCCTCCTTATACGGATTCACAGGGGACTCGATACAACCTTTAGGAGTGATCGAATTGGCCCTCAACATGAGAGAGCAACCCAGACAAACTACTATCATGGCAAACTTTGTCGTGGTAAATTGTGCTTCAGCATTCAACGCAGTATTGGGGAGACCATCCCTAAGAGAATTGAAAGCGATAACTTCAATATATCACTTAGTTGTCAAGTTCCTAACTCTTGCAGGAATAGCGAGTATGAAAGGGGAACAAAAAGAAGCTAGGGATTGTTATAACACCTCCCTCCGCACGTCTGTAAGAGCCATGTGAACCTATGGCGATGGTAATACATGGAGGCACAAACCCGCATGATCTAGAACCCCGAGTCAC
This sequence comes from Humulus lupulus, assembly GCF_963169125.1. Classification (NCBI taxonomy): domain Eukaryota; kingdom Viridiplantae; phylum Streptophyta; class Magnoliopsida; order Rosales; family Cannabaceae; genus Humulus; species Humulus lupulus. The sequence goes on along the minus strand of NC_084801.1, from coordinate 14,597,969 downwards.
AGAAGAGCTAGAGGCCAAACCTGTGGAGGAGTTAGAAGAAATCGTTGTAATGGAAGAACCATTGCGAAAGTTAAAGGTGGGAAAAAAACCTTCAAGACGACTCAAAGAAGAAATTGGCAAAGTTTATGAAGGATAATATCGATGTATTCGCTTGGAGTCACGAAGGCATGGTGGGGATAGATCCTTCCATCATGTGCCACCATTTAAATATCAACCCCGAGGCAAGGCCAGTTAGGCAGAAGAGATGAGCGCTCGACCAGGAAAGATATGCAGCCTTGAAGGAGGAGGTCAACAAATTGAAGGAAAACGGGTTCATCCGCAAAGCATTCTACCCCGTATGGGTATCGAACCTCGTACTAGTCCCAAAACCGAATGGAAAATAGAGGACCTGTGTGGAATTCACTAACCTCAATAAGGCTTGTCCTAAGGATAGCTTCCTGCATCCAAGAATAGATCAATTGGTGGACGCAACAGCCAGACATGAGTTACTTAGCTTCATGGATGCTTACTGTAATGCCCTAAAATCCCTAATAAGGTTTAGGACTTTGATTAGGGGTCGAGAGGGACATAATTGATTTATTATGCCATTAAATAATTATATGCATGTTTATGTGAATTATATTATAATATGATGATAAATGCATGCATATTGGTCCATTTTTAATTATAAAGGCATTTTGGTAATTTGGCCCGTTGAAGGCGTAATTGTGTATTTTCATGCATGTGGGTGAATTATGAATAATACCACATTATATGTGGATTTGTTCAAGCCATTCAGCATGAGAAGATCTTTGAATACAAGTTATCGGTCTGGTCATAATGAGATTAGTTTCGGGGCTCGGGGTGAGTCTCAGGGTAATTTGGTGATTAGAGCATTGTTGGGAATTAAAGGGTAATGGGATATGATTTATTAGCATTTGAGAATATTGAGAATAATGGGATTTGGAGGGTGTTAATTATGATTAATGAGATAGGTGGGAAAGGACGGTTTTGCCCTTGGTGGCCTTAAGAGGATTTGAAATGACCTAAGGGTATTTTAGTATTTTCACCCTAAAGGATATATATTAGCCATTAGATGGCTATGGAAGTAACCAAAACAGAGCAAAGGTTCCTCCTCTCCCATGCACCATTTCTCCACCTTTTCTCTTTGAATTTTCGAGCTCAATTTGGGGAATCGAGCTAGGGAACCAAGCCTTGAGGGTTTTGGGTTATGCTCTCCCATTGAAGAGGGTCCTAATATGAGATTGAGGTGAGTTTCTGGCCATTAAAACCTTACTTCTTGCTCTATTTTCTCATTGAGTTTAAGTTGGGTTTTTGGTTTGAAAGTTGAGTTTCAATGGGAGTTTTTGGCAAGGGTTACTTGGGTTATGATGCCTAGGACATATGTAGATTGTTTGTGGGTTCATTTGGGACTTAAAATGAGGTTTGGAAGCTTTTGGTTCAGGTTGGAAATGGTGGAGTCGAAGGGGTAAAGAACTAGGGTATTTATGTATAGTTGTAGCGCTACAGCTCCCACAAGGGGGCGCTACAGCGCTAGCCAGGACGGTTCTGATCTGCCTAGAGCGCTGGGGTGCTAGGAGGGTAGTGCTACAGTGCTACCTTGTTTCTTCATATTCTTGTTTTGAGTGTTTTTAAGGTTTTTTGGCTCGGGGTTTCAATTCCTAAGGTTTGGGATCGAATCTACTCGTCGTTTGGGTACAATTCGGGGTCTCGGGAGTGAGGTTTAGGTCTAGACCCTTTTATCGTTGATTTCATTAATTGGAGATTGTATTTGGTTATGACTAGGTGACCGCTAAGGAATTAAAGGATCAATCGTTCTCAAGGGTCGTTCTTAATGTATTTCTCGCTCGAACCAGAGGTAAGAAAACTGCACCAGTATGTGATGCATGTGATGCACGAGAAACATGTGGTTAAGGCATGCCATGAATGTTGAATATGAGATTGATCAGAACCTGAGTCACTTTGTTTGTGCATGATCCTAAGTATGCTAGCAATTGTTAAGTAAGCATGTTGAATGCCCTACACTTGGATATTTGACATATGATATATTCCTGGAAGCATTGCTTACTTATGCGTGGCACTGACTTACTAGTCAGAATCGACAATAGTGTCAAAACTGACTGTGAAGCTGTGACTTACTAGTCAAGTTCGACAGTAGTACTGAGCACTGGTCGTGTATTATTGACATATGAGTCAGGAGTGGCATAAGCGTCATGAACACAGAGCCGAAAAGATTAGATCTAATCGACATCTACATTGAATGACTCATCATGAGCATTAATGCCGGACCGACCTCAAGTTCGATGAAAACTATAAGCGCTTGTCTAGTCTATGGCTAGTTACTCAGAACCAGGGCTAGAAGGGTTAGGTGACTGTATCGACACATGGCTAAGGGTATGGAACCCACACTAGCAACTCCTTAGTCACTCATCTAAGGGTGCAGATCCCACATTAGTGACTTGCTCATCAGTCACTCATCTAAGGGTGCAGATCCCATGTTAGTGACTTGCTCATCAGTCACTCATCTAAGGGTGTAGATCCCAAGTTAGGGACTTACTCCTAAGTCATTCATTTGTATTAGGGCTATAAGCCCTAGCATGGTTATCGGAACCTCAAGTGTTAATCACTCATCTGTTTAGGATTGACTTTATAGTCATCCATACAGGAGGGCAGGGCCCACAACCATCATTATTTGAACTTATTTGCATGCGTGATTAAGGCAATTATTGCTAGGCATGCACATTATGATTTGGTGACATGTTATTATTGTTCATGAGCATATTGAGTTTTCTTGCTGGGCTTCGGCTCACGGGTGCTATGTCGTGCAGGTAAAGGCAAAAGAAAGCTAGACCATCCTTGAGTTGGAGAGCTTAGGTGATGATGTGTACAAATGCGGCTGCTCGACCGCCAAGGCTGAGGGTTGAAAGAGGAACTAGGGTTAAACCCTATTTTTCTACTTAGGTCAGCTGGTTGTAAATATTTTGTTGTAATTAACCTTTATATTATATTTTTGGGATCCCAATGTATACAGTAAACGTTTTAGTGAAACGTTATATCTTAACCAAATTTTTTAACCCTAAATCATTAATCATACTTAGTTACACGATTATGGCCAAATGACTCGATTAGCGAGTTTAGCACTATTTAAAATGCACATCGTAATTGTAATGCCATGGTTACCCCAAGACCATTACAGTGAAAGTTGAATCGTGAATTTAACTCACTAATCGAGTTCTTTGGTTAAAAATGTGCTTCTAGGTGTTATTAGTAGATTAAGGTAGAAAACCAATCAAAAGGAAAGGATATGTTTTATTTAAAACATAAAATTGTTCATGGGCCCATAAAAAAAACGTTTACAAGATATTTACAATGCAAAATGGTCATTCCAGTTTGAAATTTACAACCCACCGATCTAAGCGACAAAAATAGGGTAAACCCCCTAGTTCCCCTAAGAACTCCTTGGCCGTGGTGGTCAAGCGGCCGAATATGTACACATCACCACCTAAGCTCTCCACTCAAGGCTGGGTGAGCTTTTCTTTCCCTTTACCTACACCACATAGCACCCATAAGCCAAAGCCCACCAAGAAACATAATAATGCAAGTATATAATATCAAATGATGATCATGATAATCACACAGAGCTTATAGCCCTGAACAAATGAGTGAATGTCACTTTGTGGTTACATTAACCATGAAGGAGCTTATAGCTCTAATCAGGTGAGTGATTTAACACTTGAGGTTCTGGTAAACCATAATAAGTGACTGATGAGCAAGTCACTAGCTTAAACAGATGAGTGGCTGATGGGTAAGTCACTAACTTAAACAGATGAGAGACTGATGGGTAAGTCACTACGGGGCTCGACACCCATAGCCATGTGACTAAACAGTCATCGGGCTCACTGGCCCTGGCTCCAAATGACTAGCCTTTGACTAGACAAGCGCTTATAATATTCATCGAACTTAAGGTCAGTCCAACATTAATGCCCATTCGAGTCATTCAATGCAGATGTCGATTAGATCTAATCTTTATTGGCTTGCGTTAACACACTAAAGCAGTTCTTGACTTATGAGTCAATCGCATGTGACCAGTGCTCAGTACCACTGCTGAACTTGACTAATGAGTTACACCTTCACAGTTGATACTGACACCATTGCTAATTTTGACTATTTAGCCAGTTCCATACACAAGTGAGCAAGATTTTCTAAGCATTCAATATTCAACCCATGTCCACATTTAAACAGTCAACATGCCTCATGAATAACCATGCATGTCACATATGGGGTGCAGTTTTCTTACCCCTGGTTCGAGCGAGAATTAATATAAGAACAACCCCTGAGAATGATCTGTCTTGTAGTTCCTTAGCGGTTACCTAGTCATAACCAATTATGGGATTCCATCAATAAAATGAATAATAAAATGTTCCCGGAACAAGACCTAGCCTTCGGGATATCGAATCCCACTAAACTGGGTAGTAGGATCGATCCCGAGGCCTAAGGTTTGAATCCCTAAGTGAAAAACACACTTTTGGCCAAAATGGCCCTCAAGCGTCGTGGCCCTTCCCCAAGCGCCGCAGCCCTTAGCCAAAAACAGAGGCAACCTGCCTCAAGCGCCGCGGGCCTTCCCCAAGCGTCACGGGCCTTAGGCCCCTTCAGCACCACCTTCTTCTTCAACAAGCTTGGGTCGTGGCGCTCTAGAACAGAGCCGCGGCCCCACCCTAAACTCAGCAAAAAACCTCTTTTTTTCCCCTTCGAACATATTTCAAAACCTTATAAAAACTCCCCCAACATCACCAAGCAAAGCCACCAATTATTACCATAACTTATCCACCATATACCCATCAAAACCCAAGCTTTACACCAATCAAAACTTCCTCAAATTCCCCATTCAATTATCAAAACTCCAAACTTTAAAACCAGCACAAAAACAGGATAAAACACTATAAAATTGAACTAGAACCTTACCTTAAGCTTGAATTGAAACCTCTTCAATGGATGAACTAAAGTCGTAAGCTCAAAACTTTATTCCTAGCTTGGTTCTTCAAATTGGCTCAAAAATTCCAAAGGAGGAAAAGAGGATATTCATGATCATGAGAAGCTAGAACAAAACTCTGTTTTTTGGTAAGCTTCTACAATCCAAAAGTTGATGTATATCTTAGGGGTAAAAAGACTATTTTGCCCCTAGGTCATTTAAAAGTTTCTAAAGACTCCCAAGGGTAAAACTGTCCATATCCACCTATCTCGTTAATCATAATTAACGCCCTCCAATCCCTGTTATTCTCAAATACCAATAAAATCATATCCCATTGCACTTTTATTCCCGATAATGCTTTAGTCATCAAATCACCCCGAGACTCACCCCGGGCCCCGAACTTAAACCTGTTATGACCAAACCGGTAACTTGTTACTCAAAGTTCGTCTCATGCCAAATGGCTCGAACAAATCCACATTATGATGTGGCCTTATCAATTAATCACAAACATGCACCAAAATACACAATTCTGCCCTCAATAGGCCAAATTACCAAAATGCCCTTACAATCAAATGTGGACCCACATGCACGCATTTAACATCATATTATAATATAATTCACATAGACATGCATATAATCATTTAATGGCACAATAAAACAATTATGGCCCTCCCGGCCTACTAATCCAGCCATTAAACCACATTAGGGATTTTGAGGCGTTACAGTAATGGTCCCTGGAGTTTAGGGCGTTACACTTACTCTGGATTCAACCATATACCCATGAACCCAGCTGATGAAGAGCATACTTCATTCATAATGGATAAAGGACTCTACTGCTACAAAGTGATGCCTTTTGGATTGAAGAATGCAGGTGCCACCTACCAAAGATTGGTGAACAAGATGTTCGCTAACTAGATAGGAAGGAACATGGAGGTATACGTTGACAATATGTTGGTGAAACCAAAAATGCCGAAGAACTCAACGGGGACCTAAGTGAGATGTTCGACACACTCCAAAAATATCAGATGAAGCTGAATCCACTTAAGTACACTTTCGGAGTCTCTTTGGGAAATTTCTTGGGTTTCATGGTCAACTCCATAGGCATTGAAGCTAACCTTGACAAAATAAAGGCCTTAGTAGAGATAGATCTACCCAAGAGCAAGAAAGAGGTACAATGTCTAACAGTAAGGGTGGCAACGCTCAACAGATTCATTTCCAGGTCCATGGACAAGTGCCTCCCCTTCTTCAACATCCTAAAAGGGAGCAAAAAGTTCACTTGGGATGGAGATTGTGTGGAAGCCTTTACCAAGTTGAAGGAGCACCTAGGGAAGCCACCCGTGTTGGCTAAACCCGAAAAGGGTGAAAGGCTATACTTATACTTGGCAGTATCCGAACATGCCATAAGCGCTACCCTGGTTAAAGGAGAGAAGAAGCACCAACAAACCGTGTACTACGTCAGCAAACGGTTGGTAGATGCGGAAGCCCGATACCCAGAAATAGAGAAGTTAGCATATGCCTTAGTTGTGGCCTCAAGAAAGTTAAGGCCCTACTTCCACACCCATGTGATTGAGGTACTCACTAATAACCCCCTGAGATAGGTCTTGCACAAACCTAAAACCTTAGGAAGACTAATGAAATGGTCATTTAAGTTAAGTCAATTAGACATCTCATATACCCCAAGGGCCTCCATCAATGGGCAAGTGATTGCAGACTTCATAGTCGAGTTCACCTATCGACCGAATGAAGAAGGAGATATAGGAGAGAGTGAATTGGTTGGTAAAGAAGAGGAGAGAAAGTTTGAGGAATGGAGGCTCCACGTGGATGGAGCATCCAATGAAGGGGGAGCTGGAGCAGGTATCGTTATGACTGGACTCGAAGGGCACAAAATGTGTTGTATGATAAGGTTTGGATTTGAAGCTTCGAACAACGAGCGGAGCATGAAGCACATCTAGCCGAATTGCAGTTGGCCAAGGAGCTAAAGGTAACACATTTACACATTTTTAGCGACTCACAGTTGGTGGTGTTCCAGGTGAAAGGCGAGTATCAGGCGAAGGGTCCTAAGATGTTCGCATACCTAACAAGGGTAAACGACTATCTGGGGAAATTAGAGGGGTATAGCATAGAGAAAATCCCAAGAGAGAGGAATACCCATGCGATGCCCTTGCAAAGCTAGCCTCCACAAAGGATGGAGATACACTCGAGTCTATACCTGTTGAGTACTTATCCAAGCCAAGTATCACTGAAGCAGAGGTTCGCATGATCAACACCCCCAAAGAATCATGGCGACCCTATTATGAATTACCTGAAGGATGGAACTCACTGACAGATAAGAGAGAAGCTCGGAGGCTAGCATATAAAGCTGCCCGGTACACCCTAGTAGACAAAGTCTTGTACAAAAGAGGATTTTCTATACCACTCTTGTAGTGTATTGATGAAGAGGAAGCAATGAAAGTTCTGTATGAAATACACAAGGGCGAATACAGCAACCATACGAGTGGGCCATCTACGGCCAAGAAAGCCATGAGACAAGGGTACTACTGGCCCTCTATGGAGAAGGATGCTAAAAACTTTGCAAGAAAGTGTGACAAATGTCAGAGACACGCAAACTACTTTTGGAAGCCCCTAAATGAGCTAACCAGCCTGACCAACCCTTGGCCTTTTTCTATTTGGGGAATAGACCTGATCGGCACCCTGCTCGGAGGTAGAGGAGGAGCCAAGTACGCAGTTGTAGCAGTAAATTACTTCACTAAGTGGGTTGAAGCATAACCTCTAGTAAAAATAACGGCCAAGCAGATCACCACCTTTGTCAAGAAGTCCATTGTCTGCAGGTATGGAGTGCCTTACAAAATCATTTATTACAACGACCCCCAGTTTGAGGGGGAAACGTTCGAGGAGTAATGTAAGGAGAAAGGAGTAAGGAGAAGCTTCTCAGCTGTTGTACATCCGCAGGTCAGTGGGCAAGTGGAGGCCACTAATAAAGTACTCAAGAAGAACCTAAAAACAAAGCTAGAAAAACTGAAGGGAGCATGGGTTGATGAGCTACCCAATGTACTTTGGTCCTATAGGACCACGCCATACTCAACTACTAGGGAGACCCCTTTTGCCTTAGCATATGGATGCGAGTTTGTCGTCTCGGTTGAGATGAAGGTTAACTCTTTTAGGATACGGGCATACAAGGACCAAGTCAACCATGCAGCAATGGCTGAAAACTTAGATATGTTAGAAGAAAGAAGGGAAAGGAAGCAACTAAGAGTGGCGGTATACCAGCAACGGACAGCGAGGTACTACAACTCCAGGGTGCGAGAAAGAATGTTTAGAGTAGGAGACTTGGTACTGAGAAAAGTACTCCCCAACACACGAGACCCAGGGGCTGGGGTACTAGGGGCGAACTGGGAAGGACCTTACCAAGTCGCCAGTATATATCGTCGAACATTTATAAACTAGTGCGCATTGATGATATCGTAATACCCCAAGCATGGAACGCAAAACATCTCAAGAAATACTACCAGTAAGACTTTAATATCCAATTCAAAGAATATTCGTATTTAGTTTGTTTATGTTATGCTAACTTTAGCAGATAAGAATCAAAGAGGTTACCTAGATAACCTCACAGTAGATGTAATCGTTTTATACATGCCTTTGTAATTTGCCTACTATAAATGAAAGTATTTCCTACATCACATGTTACATTTCTTCTCTATGTAAACATTCACCAAAGTGCTCGATGGAAAAAATTTCACCAAGCACTTAGGGGCAGGACATGAGGCACACATATATAAAAAATAAAATAAACTCGGCAAGCTACCCTTATGAATATCAAGGGAATTAAAAAGCTTCACAAAGATGACTTCCTACCAAAGGCTGACACCCCATAGGGGGTGAGGCTTCAAGGAAGGCTTCTCCCAATATGTCTAGAACGCCCACCAAGCTGGCTAGCCAAAAAGGGTCCTAAAAGAGACCATTGTAAAAATAGTACTATACATAATGACGAGGACGCTTCTCGCACAAAATTACAAGTGCGCGCAAAGAATATAAAAAGGATACCAAAAACCTAAAAGGTTAATATTTCCTTACAAGTATAGTCAGGGTGCACAAAAAAGACTTATCATCAGCCCAAGGAAGACATAAGGAATTCATCAACAAAAAATAAATAAATAAATAAGAGGGACTTATCAATGTCCCTTACACTTGATAACCAAAAGAGAATGACAAAGTCAAGAAAGGCCAATGGTCGGTATAAAAAATAGGCAATGACTTAGAAATCAAGAGTCCCATATACCATTAAAGACTTATAAGGAGTTCCATAAACCAAAAAAGAAAACAACACGGAGGGTTACACGACAGCAATACATATATGTAAGTAAGCCTTGAAAAGGGGCCTACAGGTTTCCACTCCGACCTTTCCACTCAGCAATTTTTCCAGTCTCATACTCTCAAAAGGGAGACAAGTAAACGTCAGGATTGGTCCTCCACATGGCGTGCAATGTGCGCTCAATTATGTCATTCTTGACATTTACAAGTTCAGCCTCAAGCGTGTTAATCTTCTCATTTAGAGTGTGAATAGTAACTTTAAGTCTGGTATTGGAGTGAGAGGTCAAAGTAGCCTTGGCCATTGCAGTATCCCTCTGGCAAACCACTTCAGTAAGCTGGCCCTCCAAATCGCGGACCTGTGTCAACAAACCATCCTTCTCTGCCTCGGCCATGGAGAGATTCTTCATTGCCCCCTCAAGCTCTAGTTGTAGCCGTTGTGTGGATGAGGAGCTTGAGGCGACAAATTGGTGACCCAGGATGGAAGCCTAAGTAAGGACAAAGAAATAAAATAAAACATCAATGGTCAGGTGATATCAAAACTGAAAAACATACATTGAGTGTTTTGACAAATATCTACATAGAGGCTCACATATAAGCCTCACCCAACTCGACATCTGGAATGTCATACATAGACCCCCACTCGCCTTCAAAAATATTTCCCATGTAATGGTTCATGGCCTCTCCATACTGGCTTGCCAAAGGATGGCCTCCGGAAGTGGAAGTATAAGCTCGATGGGGGGAGGCATGTATGCTTGTCGATGCATGCTTAGACAAGGAAGGAGACCGAGAAGGTCCTGATCCATTCACAGAGGCAGAGGGGCACGAAGTCACCTCTTTAGGCAGAGAGGCACCCGAAGATGCCTACCCCAAACTCCCCCCCCCCCCCTCCCAAGGGTGGAAAGGCATCACCAAAAGAAGGTAGGAAAAAATTCCTCTTCAGGATAGAAGGGGCGGGAGCATGGCTGTTGAAAACAAACTCGCCACCAAACACCGACAGCGGAACCCGAGAAGTAACGCCATCAGTATGTCTGTCGTCAGCAACATCCCTAGCCCCGCTGGCCAAGGACCATAAACATGAATAATTCTTAGACTCCACCTCGACCTCATCTTCCTTATCCATCTGGTCACCCTCTGAGTTGTCGTAATCTTTATCATCTTCATCATCACCTACTACCCTCCGGATGGTAGATTTGGACGAGAAAGAGCATAAGGAAACGACTTGATCTGGAGACAGCAACTCGTATGAATAGAGATTTCCCTCCGTAAAAAGGCCACGGGCCTGCTTGCGCGAGGCCGACACACCGAGGATCTTCACCACTCGATCGTCGGCTATCGAACTCAAGGTAGGGTCGAACACTCCTTCGAGGCCTATGGTTAAGAAAAAGAAATAACTATAGTTAGACAAACCTGAAGAGGGGGGTAAAGAAGAATTTCTTATATATGAACTCAAGGTGGGAATAAGCTTACTTGAAGTGTTGAAATGCGTATGTTGAGTGGATACACTGTTGGTGAAGAAAAATTCGCTCTACCACGAGCCCCTATTGGAAATAGAACCCTCCACAAGGGGGTAACCTGTAAGAGCCATGACTTTCTAGAGCTGATAGAAGCTAGGGGCTGTTGGGTTCGCCCTAAGAGTGTAAAGATGATGGAACTCACTCATGGAAGGCCCCCTAGAGTGCACTTGCTTATATAATACGTATAAACAACTAAGCACAATCCAAGAGTAGGGAAACACTTTGAGGGGTGCCAGCTTAAAATAGTTGAGTACCTTAACGAAAAAGGGGTGAAGCAGCAAGACCCCACCAGACTTGATTATTGAATCACTGAAAGCTACAAGCCCCTCAGGTGGCTCAGATGCACGGTCTTCGCGAGATGAAATGATGAAGTTGATGTTTGACGACAATTGGTGGGCCTTCTGTATGTTGGAAAGCTTAACCCAAGTAAGAGAAGACATGATACCCTCATCCTCATAATCGTCAAAGATCCCCCTCGGCATGTTTGGTATCTGGACAGAGACAACGAGCAGTTTGTGAGTGACTGACTTCATCAACCCCCTAGAAGACCGTCTGCATGTCTTACGTCTACCCACACAATGCTTGAACCTATGACGTATGACTGAGGACAGATGAGGAAACGTGGGAAACACCATAGAAAGCTACTCATGTTAAAATGGATCATAATCAGCACCCCCACGGGCAGGACCCCCATGGCCTGAGAATTCATCACCATAGAAAGATGGAGGTTCAAGTGGCAGGTTTTCCTCTAGGCATGCGATTTCGGTTATACAATCTTGAAGGGTTGATTTTAGTTGGGAGACATACGTTTCATGCTATGTGAAGAAACCTATACCCTCGCCACTAGTGACAGATTCGAGTTCATTCTCAAGGTCCCAAGCCTTCTGCCTAAGGTAGGATAACCTCTGTAGGAAGAGCATTCGCACACCCCCATTTAGAGAGGGTTTGCAAACATTGGCCTCAGAGTCGGGGGATGACAACTCAATAAATTCAACACCAAGAAAAACTTTAAAACACCGTCCAGACGCCATAGGAAAGCTATGACTTGATGACGTGTTTGCATGAAGACAACCATATATCTACAACATAAGTGTAAAGGGTGTAAGAAAAGGACCCATGCATATGTGCCTAATGAGCCGTGGAAAAAAAACCTTTTAGGAATAGATACATACCAACCTATGGCCCTACCCTCGTATAAAAGATAAAAGAGACATGTGTATCATTGGGGAAGGTATACCTTGGTACGTATATGTGAATCAACAGATGTGCGAGGATAGTCTTTTAGGCGTGTGAAGAAGGACTGAGCGACAAGCAAGAGCAGACCTTTAGCAACGAGAGAACGCCTTGCACCCCTACAATGCAAACCTAGTATGAGAGAGAATAAGTAAAAAAAGTGAATAAATGAAAAGGGACGAAAATCACCTCAAAGATGCTTTTGTAAGGGATAGAACCTTGGAGATCCTAGATATAGCTTGAAGGAGATACAACTAAGCTAAGCATGTCTTGGTGTTAAGAGGCGAGTCCAAGTCTTGGGGTATTTATAAGGAAAGTCAAGACTTCCTAGCCATTGGATTAAATCTACATGAATGGTGGAGATCAAGAGCCTTGGCAACCTTGGGATCCGTGCTTAGAAATGATTAGCCCTCATCACATCTTAAGGACATACTTGGATCACCACCAAAATTAGTTGGTTTTTGTGTTTCTTTATGAACTACAAAGAAACACACCACCAAGGTCCAGTTTGTGTTTCCTCATTCACTCCAAGATATCATTCAAAAGGTGAGCCTTCCATGCCCCTTAAAGGAAAATGAATCATAAATGTCATTCATATCACACAAAGAACATATGAAAGAGTTTATGAACACACTTAAAAGAATGCTCATAGACTCGGGGGAAAGTGTGAATATGGGAAAATCGTCAAAGAAGCAAGGCACCATAGAAGAGGGCCCCGCATACGTAGAGGGCCTCATGTAGTGCCTCGCAAAGTCTGAGACCCAACATGTCGCATGCCAGCCATGTGTCTCGCGTGGAACCTCGCAGAGTCCAAAAGCCTCGCGCAGCTACGCCGCCCATGCACAAGGCTGTGTTCAAAGGATGGTACGCCCACACGGAAGGTGTCCCAACATGTGGAGAGCCTCGCGTAGCGAGGCCAAGCACCACGTTGAAGGCTTTCTTAGTGAAGGCTTTAGAGAAGGCTCACGCACATCCGGAAACCACGCAAAGTCCCAGCTCCACATTGAAGGTTCTCTTAGTGAAGGCTTCTGAGAAGGCTCACGTACCCCCGAAGATCACACGGAGTCCCAACACCTCGTCGTGTTACTCCGGACGTAGCTACCTCATCTATGCGGAAGACTGTGGGAGGGCCTTGTGGCCCTGGTGTCAGGGCATTGAGGAAATCCTCGCTTAGTGAGGGCTTCATTGCACGTGAACAAGTACGAGGTGTACGACCTTGACAGAAGCAAAGGCGTGATTCCGACATCAACATCCGACAAGTAGTGGTGGTACGAATTTGTACGAGGAGTGTTAGCATGATTTGCCTATCTCTGACCATGTACAGACAACCGATACCACGACCCTCTGCTCCTCTACACCATGCACAACTACTTTGACAGGGTACCAATGTACGATCTTGTCCCTTGGGACCACCTTGTATCAGAGGCCATTAGAGCCCATCTATAAGTAGGCTCCGACCCCTCAAACTAAGGGGTTGGAAAATTCTTTGGATACAGAGATAGTGAAGCAATATAGGAGATTTTCCTCCATTGTTGTTATGCATCTTTCTTTCTTAAGTTTTTTCCTAAGTTTTATCTACGAAGTTTTTGTAACAAGCTTTGAGTTTTCCATCCTTATACCGTTGACGAGATCTTGCCGTCAACAATATAGTTTCAAAAATAATTTGTAAATTTTAATTAATAATATCGATCTCAAGTAATGTACTGGACTCAAATGTTCAATCAAATCATTCAACATCCTCATTATGTAGTATCCACATGCCACGTTGTCCGGTTGGTGTGGACAATAATTATTTAAAAGTATGAGTAATTCATAATTAAATTGACACTTTATAAAAAAAATGCATACATACTATTCTACTTAATAATTATAAAAGTTCAATAATCTGAATAGCATTGTTTGTAATCCTAGATAAAATCGGGCAACATTTCCCCTATAATAGTGACCTAACCATCTACATGTGAATAGCAAAATAAACAGTTCAAACAATATACAATAAGTTTTTTCCTTACATCTCTGTAGCACACAACCAAATTTCTCAGAACCTACTTCACTAAAACACACAAAGTTCTCAATCTTCTATTATCAACGCAGCACACAATTTTAATCTCAGAACCTACTTCACTATGGATAAATATTTAAGATATTCAAACTCCTCTAACATTTGTTGAATAATATTAAAAGTAGAAGTAAGAGAATATGTATGTACCTCTTGCAATTAATAATCAAAGCTAGCAAAATTACTTCACTTAGCAATCCACTTTGCTATTAAATCAACAACCAAAAAAATTAATTTAATAATTAATAAATAAAATATCACTAAATATCTAACAGTATATAACTTAGTCTTGTAATTTTATAAACTTATTTATCTTAAATGTGTGCTTGAAATACAAATTTTGAGTCAAAAAATACCCTAAAATCTCACTCCAACAAAACCAACCTATAAAATTAAATTAATTAATATATAAAAGATTACTAAATAAATATCACTAAACATCTAATAAATAAATGATTTCTAAACAAATAAAAAATAATTCCAATGAGCAACTAATTAACCTAAACAAAAAATGTGGTATATATACAGCTTAGACTTATAAATTCTAACAACTAAGTCACTAAAAACTCAATAATCAACAAAAATATATAACTTTCCATATATCTCTAATTTTTAATATAACTATATATAAATAAAATAGCTAGAAATTTAATTAAAAAATTTAAATATATATATATACAAATATACCTAATTTTCGAAATAAATAATAATAAAAATAAAAAAAATCATAAACATATATACTTAATCAAATCTATACAATGTGATATGTAAAATTAAAAAAAAAATTCTACATTGTCAACAAAGTAATGATTTTCCTAGAAACTCACTAAAAATCTACTAATAATCAAAACTAATAAAGAAAAATCTCACTAAATATCTTTTTAACAATGATTTATATTTATAATTTTGAAAACTTACCTCAAATTTGAGCTTGAAATTGAAATTTTGAGTCAATATCTCAAGTTCTTACCTTATGTTCTTACTCCAAGAAAATTCTACAAAACTATTGAAAAAACTCATAATCATAAAAAATAAAAATAAAAACTAATAAAAAATCACATATACATATCATCTTCATGTTAAACCTATAATATTTTAAAAAAAAATTAACTCAAAACGTTGAGAATGGATAGAAACCCGTACCTTTGAAGCCCTACAAATCGCCAAAACAAACCCCAATTCGCCTCTGTGTAAATTGCGTCTGAGGACGAGAAGAGAAAGAGGAGAAATAGCCATGTCTTCCCTGGACACGTGTTTAGTCCCTAGTTTTTCAACGTCTTCCTACACTTGTAATGTCTTACAATCTTAGTAATTAATAAAAAAATTCAATGTCTCCCAACATGAGACATTTAAAATCCCTCCTAATTTTTAATGTCTTACACCAATGGTGTAAGACATTGTAAGGAGTCATTGAATGCAAAAATTGTTATAGTGAAATAAGATTATTGAATTAAAGAGTTTAATTAATAGTCTGGTTTATTAGAGCTTCGCATTATAGGTCCATTGTCCCTAAGTCACATCTCTTCTACATTGTCAAGGGTAAGGATGTCACAAGAAATATTTATAGAGTGAATGACTTAATTAAAAAAGAATTAATTTTCCTGGACAAGGAAATAATTATGCGATAATTATGAGAATTTGATTAATTGTGAATTAATTAATTAGTTAACTATATAGTTTTTATTTCAAAAATTATATGTTAAAATAAATATTAATCGTGTTTTGAATAATATATGGGAGAGTTTAATTATTATCTTATTATAAGATAATTATTTAAAACTGATAGTTTTTAAGATAATTTAATTTTGAATTAACTGATATTTATTTTGGGATAAATATATTGTCTTAAAATAAATTAAACAAATAAATGAGAAAATCATGGATAGTTATAGTGGCACACACCACTCACTGTATTTGACAGTGAGAGGTGCAAAACACACAACCACATTCCTGAGATTTGAATTTTGAATTTCAAATTATTAATTTGTTTATTTAATTATTTTAATTATGTTTTTTTAAATATGATTTAAATAAAATAATTAAAATAGGGTGTAACTGATCAGTTTTATTTTAATTGAATAAATATTAATTAAATAGTTTAATTATCTTCAAAACCTAAAAAGAAGCAATTCTTTTCTAAGTCAGTTGTTTTTAGGTTATCAGACTCTCTCAAAACAAAGAAACGATATAATTTTCTATACCTGAAATTCTAGAAGTTTCTATGGCCTCTCTCTTCTAAAACATCTTTAGATCTCATGTGCTTAGTAAATCTAGAAAGCCTAAAATCAACTAGTGAATCCAACATATTATCATCTAAAGTCGTATTGAGAGTTTATGGGGTCATAGTAGTGGGAACGATTTTACTGATCCCAGCCCTAACTCAATATGGTTAACTTTGGAACAACGATAACTTTTGAGCATGAGAATTAATTCATATAGGATGATTAGAAACAGACTTATAAAATAATAAAGATGGCTTAATGTTCTAAGTATAGAAACACACCCTAATTTATAAAGAAGGCTTACATAATTTTTCATAAGAAATCATAACTGATAGGCCCGAGTTATGTTTGCTTAGACTATGATTTGCCTTAGAACCTAGTAGGGTAAGATCTACCATGTTTCCTCAAATGTTAGAACTTTGCTGAAGATGTCGCTAGGACGATTTGCATGCTAGAACGGCAATGCATCCAGCACCACCAACAAGACTAATGAAGCCCCTCCAGTCTGAAGAAGGGGAATGTGTGCTACTACTATTGCTACTAATAAAAATGCACCACCTCCGGTTGACAACACCGCTAAATTATCCGGCTACGTCAACAAGTGGAAGAACTGTTGCAACAATAACGACAACAGTCACAGCCGCAGCCTTAGCCCTAGCCTTAGCCACAACCTCAGTCGCAGCCTTAGCCCCAGCCTTAGCCACAACCTCAATCGCAGCCTTAGCCAACGACTCAAGCACCCCAGCAGGATATCCATATGGGGGATGGCCGATGGTGAACTATGCGCCTTATCCAGCTCAGTACATAGAGCCAGTCTACGAGCATTTCCATAAGCAGCATGCTCCAAACTTTGAAGGGACAATCGACCACTTCGAGGCAGAAGAATGGCTCAGAAATGTAGAGCCTATTCTAGCACACATGAACCTCAGCAACACGAATCACATATCATGTGTTTCCTCTCAACTGAAAAAGGATGCTAGAATTGGGTGGGATTAGAAACCCATTCGAAAAAAATATCATACAAAAATAATAGATTGGTATAGCAGACTCATGATGTCACCACCATGACTTGGACTAGATTTGTGGAGTTGTTTCACAAAAAGTATTACAACTCGGCAGTTATCACTACAAGGGTGGAAGAATTTGTAAATCTGAAGCATGGAAATTTGACAGTATTCGAGTACGCTTGACAATTTGATGGTCTAGCAAAGTTCGCACCAGAGTTGGTCCCAACCGATTTCTTAAGGGTTACCAAGTTCACCAGGGACTCAGACCCAAATTGAGTTAGGTGTCAAGTTGGCAAATCCTAGAACCACTTCTTATGCCGATGCTCTAGAAACGACTATAGAGGTGGAAAGGCTCCAAGCAAATGTTAGTAAGGAGGAGGCAAGCACGTCTGAACCCAAACAGCAAAATCAGACTCAAAATGGTAGAAACAACAACAACCACCAGCACAACAATAATGGGCAGAAAATAAAGCATCCTAATAATAAGCAAGTTGATGGTGACAAAAGATCTCAGACTAACAACAGTAATAATAGGTCAGGTTATGTGCAATACCCTCAGTGTCCCAAGTGCCAGAAAAGACATCCTGGGGAGTGTTGTGCAAACACCGAAGATTGTTTCAATTGTGGCCAGGAAGGTCATCAGAAAAAAGAGTGTCTGCAGCTCAAACAAGAAGAAAATAAGGACAACAAGATGGTTCCAGCCAGAGTCTTTGCCTTGACCCAGGGTGTAACAACCCAAAATCACTAATAAGGCTTAAGGGCCTAGATTAGTTTGGCGGGAAGGCATAATTGGTATATGTGTGATTAAATGGTTAAAGGCATGATTATGGGGCATGCATGATTATATGGATATGTGATATGCATGTTTATGAGTATTAGATATGCATGTGAACCATTTTTAGCTTATAAAGGCATATTTGTAATTTTGGCCTGTTGATGGCATAAATGTGATTATCTGTGATAAATTGTGAGACCACATTATTATGTGGATATATTTGCAGCATATGGCTCGAGACATCCTAGTGAGTGGATTAGCGAAATAGTCACAACAGGGAGTACTACCCAACTCGGGAGGGGCCTAGGGTTATTTTTTGTAATTTAGAGGATATGTTGGGAATTATTATATACAGAGTAAATAATTGGCAATTAATTGGATGACGAGATTAATTGGTAAACATTATGAACATTTGAGGAATTAGTGGGAACTAGGAGAAAATGACCGTTTTACCCCTAGGGACAACTTGAAGGTTAGTAAACTGAGGATGGCAAAATAGTCTTTTAATAGGCAAGGGGTATACTCAGAAGTTACTTAGGATTAAGGCTGAAGGAAGTAGAAACAACTCAAGCTCTCTCCTTCACTCTCACGATTTTTCTCATCTCTCTCATTGTGCTTTGAGGTTAAGGAAGGAAAGGGAAGAAAACTTAGGCCTTGAGTTGGTGTTAATGGAAGGAAAATTCAAGGGAAAGGCTGAGTTGAGGCTTGGAAGTAAAAAATTAAGCTTAGGAGCTTGAGGATTTATGCTCAAGATCAGTAGATTGAAAGCTGGTGGGAGATTCAAACACAATTGAGGTAAGTTCTCTATTATTGATTATGTTAGGAATTCTGGTATCTGAGTAGAATTAGACTGGGTTTTTGGGTGATAATGGCTGATGAATTGGGATAGTGATTTTGGTATAGTTGTTAAGGTTTTAGTGTCTAAAAATGTGTGATTTAGTCTTGAATTCGTAGCTAGCTTGATGCTGAATAGGGGAGGTTTGTTAGGGGAAATTATGGGGAGAGTTGACTGGGAGAAGCATAAGAAAAACCTAGATTTTCTGGGCTCGAAGGGGGCGCGCTGCGACCTAGCCTTGGAGCACAATGGCACGTGTGGCCTTTTAGCCCTGGGATGCTATTTGAAATGGGGGCGTGCCACGACCCACTAAGCCAAGCCGTGGCCCGCCTCCCCTTTGGCTTGGGTCCTTGCTCTCTGACTGAGGATCATGCTCGAGACTATTCCATTTTCTCTGTTTAGAATTAAAGGTAAGAAAACTGCACCCTTGTGTGGTTGTGTTGGGACTGAGATTCCCTGTATTTGAATACATATGTCATATGACTGTGATAATGGTATGTAAGCATGAAATGAGCGGCCTAAGAGAGCCGGGGCTGATGATTTGCGCATAGGATGCGGCTCGGCCACTGTGAGATGGAGTCAGCTAGATAAACACTGGACTAGACCTAAGTGAGCTGTAGTCAGTGGATTAAACAGAGGGTGCGGCCTAAGGGCGTCGACCTTGAGTATTGCATGTTGATTTAAATGATTTGTTGGATATATTTGTTTACAGTTGATAACGTGACGCTATGGCTTGTTGAATATATGGTTAACTATCTTGTGAATTAATTGGTTATCATCATTGATTATTTTATGCTATTATGGTTTTCTTGTTGGGCCTTGGCTCACTGGTGCTACGTGGTGCAGGTAAAGGCAAGGGTAAGATGGATCAACCATGAGTTCGTGAGTTCTGGGGGCGTGGTGTACATTTTCAGCTACTCGTCCGCCACGACTAAGGCATTGTACATGGATAGAAACCTAAAATGTGTATTTTTCCATTAAAGTGGCCTCTGATTGTATATAACTTTTGAAAGTTTGTAAATTTGTCTTTTAAACCCTGTTTTTGGGATCCCGTGTACCCTAACCTGATTATAACCTGATTATAACTTTAAGATCACATTTTTATTCAAATGACTTGATTAGCAAGTCTTGCACTATTTTAAATACACAGTGTAACAGTCTTGGTCATCCAGGGCGTTACATAGGGAGAAGCTGAAGCTAGTCTCAAAGTGGTCACAGGTCAGCTTCCAATCCTCGATAATATATGTTCAGTATTGTTTGATTAGGGAGCCACACACTCGTATATCTCGTTAGGAATGATAGAAAAATTAGACGAACCTTGTGAAAGATTTAGAACTAGGTTTATTACAAAACTGCCTTCGGGCGAAGTAGTTCTATCATCATGAATAGTACACGGCGTACTGATCAAAGTCGTGTTGGTTTTTATTGATCAAATCAGAGATTATGCGCAGCGGAACAACAATCAAATTGTCAGATTAATCCCATAAGATTTCTAGATCTACTTCTTCACACTCATATATATATATTGAATCAAGGACAAGAATAGAAACATTACCTCAGGTCCTTCCTTGCTGCTATCTTTTCGTATGGCTGAATCCTTGAGATCTCACACCAAGATCTTCCAAAATGTTCTCAGTCACCCAAAGAACGAGTGTGGGCTCGCTATACAAATAATAGGCAATAACTATTTATCAGATATTCTCAACACATGAGATCTGATAAAGTTTGGACCTAGGTTTTGTGAAGAACAATGACCTTTGTTTTTGTCACTGATCTTTTTCTCTAAGAGAATCCTAGATATTTTTCTATCCCTTAAAACTTACGTTCTGTGAAAACTGATATCCAGTATTTAATAATATCCAATATATTAAAATATTTGTTATTTTAAACAAATTCAAAATAACTGATCAGTTATCAGATTTTTGTTTAAATAATAATATTTAAATCAAATCAAAATATCTCATTATTTATTTAATATTTAAATAACTAAAATTGTGGAATCAAGAGACCAAGTCTATCTCTTATGCGTGTAGCACAGTGCATGTGCACTGTGCCACACGTGTACCACATGCATGTGCATGCATGTGATTTTTCCCAATTTTTATTATTATTTAAATACCAAAAATCCCAAAAATAAATTAATTCAAAATTAATTATATTTTTGTTAAATCAAATAATTAATTAATTCTTAATTAATTAATTACACATAATTAAACAATAATTATGTTTGATACATAGAAAAATATTTTACTTATCACATAAGTCCTTTTTACCCATTTTTGTATTTGCCTTTGACAGTGATTGTTTGAGCCATTCTGGGAGCCATGGACCTATAACATTAAGCTCCAATAAATTGAAACTAAATAATTAAACTCTTTAATTATAATAGTTAATTTATTAATTCTGATATTACTCCACTATAAATTCAGAATTGCACTCTTTATGTTATAGATATACTTTTACAGAAATCTTTTTCTTAAGTCGTCCATTGATATAACCATCTTACAATAGTTCAACCCTCTAATTAATTAGTTCATAAATTAGAATGGAAGAATTACCATTTAACATTTCTAATTTATTTCTTATTCCTTAAGTACCATTAATTCACTAGTGAATAATTAATCTATAATCTAATTATAGATTTGAGCTCAAAATCATTCAGTTCCAGAATTAACCCTTAAGGGAACTAATATACGATCCGTTAGGAAAGATTAGATTCCGTGTTGTTGATACATGTTCCCAGCCCTCCATGATATTAAATCTCCAAAACAAAAGTCATTAGCCTCATTCTTTGAAGAGACCTTAACGAGTGAATCAAAAGATTTAATAAACATGAACAGGAGTTCATGAACACTCAGGATTTAGGTTGATCTATAAATGATCATCTGTTATGATATGAATTACAAGTCTTTATTGTTAAATGGTTTTTGGATAAAGACTTTAATTCACATCGATCCATGTCATATATAATCATATTATATAAAGCACCTTTACCGAGATGTCTTACCACATCAATAATCCGAATCTAGATTATTTGTATCATTATGATACTCAGTAAACCGTACTTACAACTCCAATTAAAGAATTCCATAACTTTAATTTGTCGTTGTTGACCATTTTTATTCATTCATGTGATCTTAATTCTCTCGTATTAATACAAGATCACATCCTCAATAATGAATATGGAATTTTTCTGATATTTACAAAATTATTCAAACAATAATTTAACAATCTAAATATGACAATAATAATAAACCATTGTATTTATTTATTCACAGAAAAAACAAATGTCTTTACATGCTTTTAGGACACACTCCTAACAAGTCGAGGGCACGAAACTATAAGGAGACCTGAGAGAGCTAGAGCTCAAGGACTTCAATGTAATACCAGACATAGACTGGCTAGCAACACATGGTGCAACCATCGACTATAGATGCAAGCAAGTGATTTGAAACTCGTGACGGTCAGAAATTATGTTTTATGGGAAAGGTTTCAGGACTACGGACACCGCTTATATCATCTCTCAATGCTCAAAGGATGATAGAGAAAGGATGTCACACATTCTTAGCAAGCGTCACAGATGTGGCACAGGAAACACCATTAAAGGTTTGAGATGTCCGCATGATAAAGGAATTTCCAGAGATATTTCCTGACGACTTACCAGGGTTACCCCCTACTCGGGAAATTGACTTCACAATCAAACTAGTACCGGGAACCGAGCCTGTCTCAAAGGCACCATACCAGATGGTACCTACTAAACTCAAGGAGTTGAAAACGCAGTTACAAGAACTCTTAGACTTGGGTTTCATCAGACCGAGCCATTTTCCATGGGGAGCACTGATTCTATTTGTGAAGAAGAAGGATGGAAGCAAGCAGATGTGTATCGATTACCGCGAGCTGAACAAGGTGACTATTAAGAACAAGTTCCTGCTACCCCGGATTGACGAGTTATTTGATCAACTCCGAGGAGCGACCATATTTTCAAAGATTGATCTACAGTCCGGTTATCACCAACTCAAGGTAAGGGAGGAGGTTATACCAAAGACAACTTTTAAAACTCGGTATGGACATTACAAGTTCCTAGTTATGTCTTTTGGTCTTACAAACGCTCCAACTGCATTTATAGACTTAATGAATCGAGTCTTAAAGGAATACTTGGACAAATTCGTCATGGTATTCATTGACGATATATTAGTGTACTCCAAGGATGAATTTGAGCACGAGGAACATTTAAGACTAACCATGATGTGACTAAAGGAGCATCAACTTTATGCCAAGTTCAAGAAATGTGAATTTTAGCTATCTCAAGTAGCGTTCCTCGACCATATAGTATCCAAGGATGGAGTCACAGTAGACCCAACTAAAGTAGAGGCTGTGAAGGATTAGCCAAGACCTAAGAATGCGTCAAAAGTTAGAAGTTTTCTCGGGCTAGCAGGCTATTATCAGAGATTTGTAGAAGGCTTTTCTAAGATAGCCACTCCGCTAACCAACCTAACCCGGAAACAACAAAAGTTCAACTGGACGGATAGATGTCAAGAAAGCTTCCGGTTGCTCAAAGATAAATTATGCTCAGCACCAGTACTTTGCGTACCGACACTTAACGACAAGTTTGTAGTATATTGTAATTCGTCGAAGCAAGGTTTGGGTTGTGTGTTGATACTAAATGACAAGGTGATAGCCTACCCCTCAAGGCAGCTGAAGGAATACAAGCAACGATATCCAACACATGATATGGAGTTGGCAGCGGTGATCTTCGCATTGAAAATCTGGCGCCACTATCTTTATGGAGAACAATGTGAGATTTATATGGACCACAAGATCTTAAAATATTTCTTCACGCAAAAGGAGCTCAACATGAGGTACTGCAGGTGGTTAGAACTAGTAAAGGATTATGAGTGCGAAATCCTATACCACCCAAGAAAAGCGAATGTAATTGCAAATGCGTTATGGAAATCTGGCAGCATTATCTGGAATTGAAAAACTGCTATAGCAAGACCTGATTAATGCCGAGATAGAAATAGTCAGGGGTCAGCTGGCTAACTTGTCCATTCATTCAAATTTAATAGATGATATACGGATCGAGCAAGGGCGTGATGACACGTTAGTATCACATATGGCAGTAATCAAAGAAGGCAAGACTACAGATTTCTCTATATCAGGACAGGGGTTCCTGAGATATAAAGGTCGGGTGTGCGTGCCAAATGACTATGAGATAAAGATGAAGATTTTAGAAGAGGCACACACTACCCCATACTCAGTTCACCCGAGGTCTATTGTAACGACCCAAATCTGCTAATAAGGCTTGGAGCCTTGATTAGTGTGCCTGGAGGGCAATAATTGTTAAATTGTATTAATTTACGTGAATTTAATGAATATGTGGTTAGAATGCATGTTTAGGTGAAAAAAATATGCATGTGGGCCCCATTTGGTTGTTAGGGGCAAATTGGTAACTTTAGCCCATTGAGGGCATAATTGAAATATATGTGATGTTGTTGATATAACAGTGATATATTTGTGATCCACGTTCCGAGACGGTCCTAGGGAGCTAATTAGTTTAAAAGTCACAATAGGATTAAATACCCGGCTCGGGAGGAGCCTAGGGGTATTTTGCGAATATTATTAGGTGATCAGGAATTATTGAATAGCGATTAGCAATAGCAATGGTTTAGACATGTCGGGAGTAAATGGGGATTCTTAGGTACACTTGAGGATTTAGCGGGGTATGTCAAAAGACAAAATTGCCCTTGGAAGGGTTTGAGAACTTGAGTTAGCTTAAAGGGTATTGAGGTCATTTTAGGCAGATGGATATGCTCAATTTGGGGGTTGGGACTCTAGAATCAGCTAGCAAAAGAAGATAGAAGAACAAAAAGGAAACCTAATCTCTCTGCCTCTCTTTATCGATGCTCTCTTTCTTCCTCTCTAAGGTGGCTGGTTTTGAAGGATTCTAGGCTAGAGTTCAAGGGATTCAAGGCTGGGAAATGGGGGATTGACCCAGGCTCAAAGGTAAGTTTTATTCAGTATCTTGATTGAATTCTGCAGAGAAATATTAAGGTTAACAGTTGATTTGTGTGGCTGTTTGGTGGATTCTTGGGGATGAAGCTTGCCTAAGTTCAGTTTGGGAATAAGAGGGATTTTCTTGGAGTTGGACTTGGAGAAGGCCCAGGGGTGAATTTCTACTTGAGGTAAGGATTTTATGCATCTCTGTTATGTATTAGCTGTTGTGGTTCAAGTTTCTAGTTTAATTGGTTTAAGTTTTATAAAGTTTTAAGCCAATTTGTGAATTGGGGATTTGATTGTGTGTTTAGGCTTGTTGTTGATGTTTCTAAGTTGTTAGAGGGTCTATGTGGGGTTTTGAATTGAATTTGGGACTTAGGTATGCTTTGGGGTTGATTTGAGAGTGTTTTGGCTCGGGGAAAACCCAGAATTCTGGGTTCGCGAAGGGGCGTCGCTGCCATGTTCTTCTGCGCCGCGGCGCTAGGTTGCATCTGGGAAGGAGGCCACGCTGGGCGCCGTGGCCCTTGAGGGCTAGTTCCGCGGCCCTAGGCCATTTCTAGGTAAGAGAAAATTTAGTTTTTAGGTTTTTGCTCAGGGGCCTCGGGGGACGCTTCCGCCACCTTGTGTGGGGATCCGAGAGGTCCCGTGAGCTCGGGATTGGTTCCGGGAGATGTTTTTAAATTGGTTAGTAATGGGGATGCTATTTATGTGTTGTGACTAGGTTCTCGGAGAGGCTCAGATTAGAGGACCGTGCTCGAGGGTTCAATGCTTATGAAGCTCGGGACACAGGTAAGAAAACCACTATCTTCCACAGAGCTTGTATGCAGGGCTGAGCCCGATATGATTGTGTTGCAGGGCGTAGCCCCTTTGATTGATTTGTTCATAATTAGTATTTGCTTTATTATTCTATGTATGCATATGTGTAAATGTTCTGCAAGAGCCGGGAACGGCGCAGGCCAAGTTCGGCAAGGCCGAAAACGGTAAGGAACCAGAAACGGCGTTAGGCACATGGAGTGCAAGGCCGAGAGCGGCAAGGGGCCGGGAGCAGCGTTTAGCACGTGGAGTGCAAGCTGCCAAGGCGAGACCCTAAATGATACCTGGGATATCCTCACGGTGTGGACCGTGAACCTAGGGCACGGTAAAGCGCCTGGGACGGCATAGCCGTATGTGTTTAGCCTATTGGTGGCCTGATTATATGCTAAGTGTTTGTTATGCGTATGTTATCTGCTTGTGAGGGTTTTCTTGCTGGGCTTCGGCTCATGGGTGCTCTGTGGTGCAGGTAAGGGCAAGGGGAAAGTCAACCAACCATGAGTACGGAGAGCGTGAAGCGGCGCATACATGTTTGGCCTGCCTGGCTGCCACAGCCAGTGGTTTTTGGAAGATGGTTGTATTAAAACCTAGATTTTGCCTTCTAGTCGATTTGATTTGTAAATCATATGTTGTAAATATTTCCAAACAGAATCTTGGGATCCCAAATGTCAAACACTCAATGATTTATAGTAAATGGAATTATTTTCAAAGTTTATTTCACTGCTTATGGTTTAATTACACTTTTGACCTAAAACCTCGATTAGCGAGTTAAATGCACGTTTAAAACTCACTTAGTAACGGCTCTAAGGTAGTAGGGCGTTACATCTACCAAGATGACTTGCGACCTTAAGTCACTATATTGGTGGCCGGGAATGAAGAAAGACGTAGCAAAATGTGTCCAAATGCCTTATATGCCAACAAGTGAAAGCGGAACATCAGTGACCTGTAGGCTTATTGCAACCGCTTAGTATTTCGGAATGGAAGTGTGAAGACATAGCCATGGATTTTGTGACAGGATTACCAAGAACAAATAAGCAACACGAATTCGACTTAGGTTGTGGAAGACAGACTCACCAAGTCTGCTCACTTCTTGCCTGTCAAGACTACGTACATTGCTGACTAGTACGCAGACATTTATGTTCGAGAAATAGTATGACTGCATGGAATCCCTAAGACCATAGTATCCGATAGAGGATCAGTGTTTAAATCGAGATTTTAAGGAAGCTTGTAGCAAGCCATGGGTACCAAGCTATGTCTCAGTACGACTTTTCATCCTCAGACCGACGGATAGTCTAAGCGTACCATACAGATTTTAGAAGATATGTTGTGTGCTTATGCAATGGACTTTGGAGGATTATGGAGTAAGTATTTTCCACTTATAGAGTTTTCCTACAATAATAGCTACCAGGAAACTATCGGTATGGTGCCCTATGAGTTACTTTATGGAAGGAAGTGCCAGTCACCGTTAAATTGGGACAAGGTAGGAGAAAGAAAAATTCTTGGACCCGAGGTTGTTAGAGAGGCTCAAGACATAGTAGAGCTGATAAGAAATCGTATACTCGTTGCTCAGAGTCGACATAAGAGTTATGCGGATGCCAAGCAGCGAGATGTGGAATTCAAAGTCGGAGATCAAGTCTTCTTAAGAATATCTCCTATGAAAGAAGTGAAGCGGTTTGGGAAGAAAGGCAAACTTAGTCCCCAGTTTATAGGTTCTTTGGAGATATTGGACAAGGTGGGACAAGTAGCATATAGATTAGCTCTACTGCCAGCTCCAGCAGATAGCCACAATGTGTTTCACATCTCGATGCTGCATAGATATGTGTCAGACCCATCTCACGTTCTTAAGTATGATACGTTAGCACTTCAGAAAGATCTGAGTTACGAAGAACGACCGATTAGCATCCTCGAGAAGCAGATGAAGGAATTACAGTCTAAGAGTATTCCAATAGTCAAGGTCCTATGGAGTAATAGTATAGATAGGGAGGCAATGTGGGAGTTGGAGGGAGACATCCGAGCACGGTATCCGAAATTGTTTGGTAAGTAAATTTCAAGGAAGAAATTCTTTTAAGTAGGGGAGAATTATAGTGTCTCGGTATTTTACTTAGCTAGATAGTAGTAGCAGAAGCTTAGTATTGTAGTTTTCGTGGTTATTGGTTCAAGCCGGGATTTAGTTGGAAACTCATAGAGATAGTTGTTGACTTTATAAGTTTAACCTATAGTTTAGAAATATTAATTTTAACATAAGGTTTAATTAATATAGCTAGTCCTAGAAATGATATTTATTATAACCTAAGGTTTAGATAGAATAATTAAGAATGTGACACTTGTCACATGCATGTTTATTAAGGATTTTAGATGAATAATTTAATAAAGGATAAACCTAGGAAGTCTAGAACCTTCCAGCAGTTGTTAGGATCACATTTTACTTAGTCAAAATTGTTTAAACAAACTTCAAGCGTGCTGAAAGTGTGCAAAAACGTGTTTAAAATATCAATGTATGTCGATATTTTGCAGCTATAAGGGTCGATATATCGTCTATGGTTGATATGGAAAACACGTCGACTTTGCACGAACAAAACCACGAAGGCTCAGGACATAGGGACATGCGATATATCGCCTATGGGGGGTGATATATCGGCGCTTTATGGTATTTTTGAAACTTTGTGAAAACCGAATTAGAAACAGCCCTCAATAACTTGGACTTGCCCTTGAACATTTTTGACCGAGTACTGGGCATCTGTTGAACAGAAAATTCAAAAAAATTTCAATTATTATTCATTTATTTATTCTTTTTAAAAGGGGTTAGTTTTACTCCTTGAACTCTATAAATAGGACCTTTCACTCAGCCATTTCACTCATCATTCAAGCATCCTTCAGAGCCTCCAAGCTGCTACGTTTATTCTAGAGAGAAAACACTAGGGTTTTGGGATTAAAAGCTTTTCAATCTAAGCTTTTATAAACACTTGGGAAGTAAGATAGAGTGATATTTCAGTATTAACGTGTAGATCGGAGTTCTAATCTATCCAAGGTATTCTTTACCTTCAGGTTTAGTCCATTATAGTTCTTCTTATTCTTTCATTTTTCTTCAAAAATCCTAACTTGTTATAATGGCTTTTGATTAGGTGTTTTGAGTTCTTGAAACTTAAGTTTTTCGGTAAGTTTCTATCTTGATGGTTTAGATCTTCTTTTCATCTCCATTTCTTTAGAAAACTTATGGATCTTACTGTTTGGTTTTAGGAGTTTCCAACTCCGTTCTTGTCTCCAATATCCCAATTTTTGGTATGGAAAATAGGTTATATTGTATGTGTTATGTTATGTTTATATGCTATGTTATGTTTATGTGCTATGTATATATGTATGGATATGTTTATGTTGTAGTCACTTGGGAAATATAGTTGCTTAAATAGCAAATAAGCAAATCCCAAGATTTTTATCATTATCGTAGATTATAGTTATGATTTAACCTACCTCGAATAGTAGCAAGATGACCTAGATGGTTTGTCATATACTATATTGTGTTTAAACCTACCTCGAATAGTAGCAAGTGGACCTAGTTGGTTTCTATCACATACTACGGTAATGAGCTAATGGCCACTAATATTGTAGGCATATGTTTTATGATTTACGTTTTTACGTCATACGTTTTATGATTTATGTTTTTAGTCTTATGTTTTACGATATGTTTTAGTAGATTTTCCTTACTAAGCGTTAGGCCCTTCTTTTTTATTTTACATGGTGCATGAAAATAAGCTTGGAAGGTGGGTTGGATTCATGGCTGCTTTTGCATGTGTATTGGGAGAGGACTGAATGAATGGACTGCTGGAAAAGATCGAGGATGACTTTTTGTTTCAAGTCTTTTTAATTATGTATTTATGTTTTATTTCTGCATTTAGTATTTGAACAATTAATTAAAGGTTTTGTTTTCTTTATGTTTTTATGTAATAACATTGGGATCCCGTATTTTAGATTTTTATAATAAAGTTATATTATTTTAAGCATTTATTCCAAAATAGTAGTTATGCTTAATAGTTTTAATGGTCTGAGGTCTTAGAGTTAGTCGGGGCATTACACCTACATGACTACTAAGATGAAGAAGGGTGTTTATGTGCATCAACATATCTCGAGCATGATTAATGTGATACATGAAGAAAAAATATATGGGGTTGTCATTGATGAGCGTACACAAGTAACTATCATACTTGAATCACTCACTAATGTTTTCTCTGCGTTAACAATAAGTTGGAGTTTAATATGACTCGGGTGTTGAATGAACTGCAGACATTTGAGTCTCTTAACAAAATCATAACTAAAGAGGCAGAGACAAAGGTGATAGAGGAGAAACGTTCAACCTCTGAGGATAAAACCAAGAAGAGGAAGAAGAACAATGATAAGGACAAGAACTCCAAGAAAGGCAAGAAGTCACCAAAAGCCAAGGGGAACAACAATGACAATAACTCCAAAAATAAGGAACCTAAGGGAAAGTGTTTCCACTGTGGAGTTGAGTGTCACTGGAAGAGAAACTGTAAAAAGTATCTTGTTGAGCTGAAAAAGAAAGGTAAATTTGATTTGCTTGTGATTGAAGCTTGTATAGTGGAAGACTATATATCCTCTTGGGTTTTAGATTCAGGAGCCACTAACCATGTTTGTTCTTCTATGCAGATACTTGAGTCATCAAGGGAACTTGCTGATGGTAAGGTGACTATGCGAGTTGGAAGTGGAGCGCTCATTTCAGCAAGAGTAATAGGAACAGTCCATTTATATTTGGGAACAATTTTCTTATTTTGAATCATTTTTATTTTATTCCTGGATTTTTTAGAAACTTAGTTTCTTTATCTATGTTGCATGAACAATCTTTTGATATTTCTTTTAATAATAATGTGATTCTTATTTCGAAGAATGGTTTCAAAATTTGTGAAGCAGAACAAACAAACGAACTGTATTTGCTCAAGCCTAATGAACGATCTCTAAATAACTCTAAATTATTTAAAGTGGCTAAACTGAAAGGTAACAAAAGACAAAATATTTCAAATGAGGATGACACATATCTTTGGCATTTTAGACAATATCATATTGGTCTAGACAGAATAAATCGGTTAAAAAAATATGGTGATTAACGCCCAAAAATGACTTCAACTAAGTGGCAGTCGCAGTATAGATGAGCGGTTGATTCCACAAGAGAGTAAAGAAACAAAGAGACAAATAAAACAGTTAGAAGGTAAGTAATATAAGAATAGTAAAAAAAACAATATCTTTGTAGATTTGTTTGTTTGAAGGATTAAAATAAAAGACAATAAATAATAAAAAAAGTTTGGTGAGGCATCGAGGTTCCACAATATATTTTGGTCACATATTTGTTTTGATAAATTGCAATTATATTTGAGTAATAAAAATTCATACTTGAAGTACACGCACATGTTATTATTATGAGAAACCCAGAATCGACATAATACCATTGGCAATATGCAGTAAAAGACCACCCACAAAACAAAAAATTAAAGTCTCATGCTAATACTATTGTTATGAGAAATCTAGGAGCGACACTATACTATTTTGGCGAAAATGCAGTAAAAGACTACTCATAAAATAATAAAATTAATATAAATTATTTTTGTAAAATTATATAGAAAAAACTTGACGGAATCTATATAAAATTAATAATAAATAGTAATTGCATTAATAATGATAGGAAATAATAGAGTTTGAAAAATATTTATAAAAATAAATAAATATTATAAAATATAATGTTTCACCCATTGTGAAATAACCATTTGTCTAACTTAGAGGGAGAAACAAAAGTAAAGTGTGGGAGGTGTGAGAGAGAGCTGTGATTGTGATGGTAAATGAAGGTCCTATTTATAGAATGAGATGAGAACTAGATTGCAAAATTAAATCACTTTGGGGATTGCAAAGAAAAAGATTACAAATTTAACAATAATAATAATAATTGCAACAATCTCGGTCTTCGTATTTAGTTCATTTGCATTAATATTATTACTAATTTGAATTTGTTGCTTTTTTTTTTGGTTATTTACTTGCAGGTGGCATTGGTCAAAGTTCGGATCACACAAGGAAATAGTAATAATAATATAGTAATAGTCTAATAACAATATGTTACTAATATTATTATTATATCAATGTTGTCTTGTCAATTCTCATCATGCACTTGCAGGAGGTAGTGTGGCGCAGAGGACAAATGTGGTGACAGGCTTGAAATCCACAATTGGTAGGAAGCGCAGGCGGAGTGCCACGTGGCACATGCGGCATGAGAAAGAGCAGGGGCTGGACACGCGGGCGAGTCAGGCACGGGTGCGGGTCGCGAACTGCGTCAGGCGCAGGTCGGCTGTGGCTGCTGTTGGACGCGTGTCAGGCGGAGAGCTCGCCAGGTGGCGTCTGGCTGTAAAGGGAGTCAACTTATTCTGGGCCTGACGAGGTGGGCCTGCTTCTTCGGCCTGGTGGCTAGCAAAAATACCACATTTTCACTTCGTTTTTCATTTTTAATTAATTCTTTCTCTTTCTTTTTGCTAATGCCCAAAATGCATTTTATTCCTGAAAAATAACAAAAAACTAAATCTAAATTAAATGTTTTCATATATAAAATATATTATAACAATTCAATAAAAATAATAATTAAAACTTAATTTATTTTGAAATTGAAGATCAATAAAAGTGCATTTTTCACCACTAATCAGATGGCCTGTTGAGAGAACTAACTATTGGAACTCTTCCGGTTTGTGAGTCTTGTCTAGAAGGAAAAATAACCAAACATCATTTCTCAGCGAAAGACGATAGAGCTAAAGAACTATTAGAGCTTGTACACAATGATGTCTGTGGTCCAATCAACGTACAGACTAGAAGAGGTTATGAGTACTTTTTTAATTTCATTAACGACTACACATGATATGGTCATACTTACCTATTGCTTAGGAAGTAAAAAACCTTTGGCAAGTTTCAAGACTTCAAAGTTGAGGTTGAGAAGTAGTTAGGTAAGACTTAAAACGCTTCAATCAGATCGTGGTGGTGAATATTTGGATTTATAATTCAAAGATTTCATGATGGACCATAGTATTCTATCTCAACTCACAACACCTAGAACGCCACAGTAAAATGGTGTTTCAGAAAGAATAAATAGGACCTTTTTGGACATGGTCAGGTCTATGTTAAGCTACTTTTCATTTCCTCTCTCATTTTGGGGATATACACTTCAAACGGAAAATTACATTTTCAATGCAGTCTCTTCTAAGACCATAAGCAAGACTCCACTAGAACTTTGGAATGTTAACAAACCTAGTTTATGCCATTTCCGCAATTGGGGATGTCCTACTCATGCTCTTAGACTTAAATCAGAGAAATTTGATTCTGTTGTGAATGATTAAATACACGGTGAAATTTTTTAGGCACGAAGAGGTGTAAAAACAATAACAATTTCACAAAAGTCAATATGTAAAAGTTGACTTTCGATATAGGCATTTATAAATCATATTTTTTGGGTCCAAAGTGTTTCTTTGGAGTATATGAGAGTACCCAAAAAGTTTGGGAGCATTTGGGGATGTTTTGAGATAAGTTTTTGAGCGTCAAAACAAAGGCATCGACGATTCGTCGCCTGTGGGAGGTGACGCGTCGCACGGCCAAATTTTCATAGACCAAGCAACACATCGCCTGGTGCTAGGCGATGCATTGCCTGGGTTGTCTGTACATGTGTGCACAGTTATGTGTTTTAGCTCGAAAACATAAATTTAAATTCTCTAATCTCATTGGTTGAGTCTAATGAGGGTCCTATACTATTTAAATGATTGAGACCACATTATTATGTGGATATATTTGCGATATTTGGCTCAAGGCGATCCTAGTGTGCGGATTAGCGGAATAGTCACAACGGGGTCAAATGCCCGGGTCGGGGTGAGCCTAGGGGTATTTCGAGGACTTATTGCATACTTGGGATTTATTGGGTAACGGGTTGTTACTTGATGAATATTTGGGCACGTTGAGATTAATTGAGAAGTTATAGGATAACATGAGGATTAGCGGGAAATGTGGTAAACGACAGGTTTGCCCTTAAAGGCAATAAGAGGCTAAGAATAAGTTTTGGGGCATTTTGGTCTTTTGTGCTAAGAGATAGGCTTGGGAAAGTGTTCAGGAAGTGACCAGAAACATAAAACCTCTAAGGGTTCTCTCTCTCACGTTTACCCTCTTTCTCACTCTCTTTGGGGGAACTTTGGAAAGCTGAAAGAAGAACACTAATTCTCTCAACTTTAGGGTAGGGATTTGCTGGGATTGAAGCTCAGTTGAAGTTTGGAGCTTATAGAATTAAGGGGAGCAGCTAGGTGCAATTCACCCAAGGTAATATGAGGTTTTAGTTTTGAGTTTTCTTAAGTTTTTAGGTTATTAAAAGTCTTGCTAAATTCTTAGTTCCTAGGGGGTTTTGTTAGATTTTTAGGAGATTGTATTGTTCTGAATGTACTATTGAGGCATAGAGGCTCAATTCTAGTTGTGATGCACGTTTAAGTTGGATTTTGATGATTTGGGCTTGGGGAAAACGCAAAGAAATGCTGATGTTTCTAGGTTCGCAGGGTCGCACCGCGACACTATTCTTGGGCATCGTGGCCTGCATGAACCCAGAAAGGCTTAGACTTGTTGAACCGTCTTGGCATCGTGCTGCAGTGCTAGGCAGGGTGTGTCGTGGTGTGTACTGGGAATTTTCCTTAGAATGCTCTCTGACTTGAAGAGGGTCACGGTGTTTTTGAGGAGGGTCGCAACCCAAATGGGAAATTTTGGTCAAACAAGGTTTTTAAGCTCGGGAACTCAAACCTAAGTGCTCGGGAAGGATTTTACTACTCGTTTTAGTAGAGTTCGAGGTCCCGGAGACTAATATATCATTTTGAGGCATTTATTTGGTTTAGGTTTTAATGGTTGTCAATTATTGTGTTGTGACTAGGTTATACCGATAAGGCTCGGGATTAAGGATTGTACTCGGGAACGCCTTACACTTTCAGCTCGAGACTCGAGGTAAGAAAATTTCACCCGGGTTGTGATCGGAGGTTGGTCCCCCTATTAACGAATATGATTATATGAGAGATTGTGATTATATATTTCTTTAAAAGTATCTGGTTAGGCATGCTTATATGTGTTGATCTGAAAGTATCTGATTAGGCATTCTTGTTCGGCAATCTATTCATTTGTTTTTATTGATCTGAAAGTCCGGCCTAAGGGAGCAGGGGCTAACGTTAAGCATGCAGAACGCAGCCCGACCTAAGCGTGCAAAACGCAGCCCGACCTAAGCGTGCTCGGTTCAGCTATATTACCAGAGGACTCAGCCTAAGGGCGTCGGACCTTAAAGTTGCTATGTAAACAGAAGTTTCATTTGCACTTAACTAACTGTATTAAATGCTGAGATTAAATTACATGTTGGATTGAGCAGCTTATCATTTCCTAACTTATTGCTTATGTTCTATTATTATTGAATTGAATTATTTGAGTTTACTGTATATATAATGTTGTTAATTTGTGTTGTGAATTAAGTTTTCTTGCTGAGCCTTGGCTCACGAGTGCTATGTGGTGCAGGTATGAGAAAGGGAATGTTCGACCAGCCGTGAGTTGGAAAGCTTTAAGGGTGGCGTCTACATTTGCAGCTGCTCAACCGCCATGGTCGAGGGATCAATAGGGACTAGAGCCAAGCATGATTTTGCCACTTAGGCTTGCTTAAGTTGTAATTATTTTGAGAGTTGTAAATGCCTTGTAAACACTTATTTTTTTGGGACCCCATGTGTAGACTAAAATCTTTTAATGAAAATAGCTATTTTCATGATCAAAATCTTTTAACCCTAATCTGTTTGCTAACATTAGTAACACGTTTATGTCCAAATGACTTGATTAGCAAGTCTTGCACTATTCAAAATACACAGTGTAATGATCTTGGCTATCCAGGGATTACAACTTGGTATCAAAGCTGTCTACGTTTAAGGGTTCCTGAAGACTGGCTGGGCATGTACACTTGCCGCTAAAGACAAGCTCGACTCAGGGTTTGGTAACTATATATGTGATTATATGTTTAACTGTTTAAATAAAATATAAATATTTTATTTGCTTGTTTACTAAGAAGTATGAGATATACGGATAGGGCCTGGCCCTTAACTGCTATGTGTATATGATGAGGCATGCTTACTAGCATTGTTACCGTGTGTGGATAATTGTTGAAATCCTTGTTTGCATTGTGATTGTATATTGTTGCTTGATTATTGGCATTAAACTGTGGGGTGATTTCAAAAACCTATTATCATTGACTGATCAACTGAGTCGTTGATTGCAGATATACTTGGAGAGTTATGCCTCCAAGGCGATCAGTTCGACTAGCTGGTGCTAAGATCAAGGCCAGAGATGATAATTATGGTCAGAACCCTCCATTAGCTCCTGAGAACTAGAAGCAATTGCTTGCTAATAGAAAAACTAGACTTCAGATTCAAGATGAGGAGCTTCATCTTCTGAGATAGCAGGTTCTTCCAGGGAACGTTGCACCAGACTTGCCACCTGTTTTGGCACCAGTAGTACAGCAGCCTAAGATTAGGAACAGGTGGGAGCCGTTGTACGAGAGATTCAGGAAGCGACACCATCCAATCTTTGAGGGAGGGCTAGATCCACTTAAGGCTGAACAGTGGATGAACTTGACTACCTCCATCCTAGACTTTCTTAGGGCTGTAGGTAATGATAGAGTGGCTTGTGCCACCATTTTGTTCCAAGATGATTCCCACATTTGGTGGGAGGTGGCATCCCAAACTCAAGATGATTCTACTATGAGTTGGGATGAGTTCAGAGATTTGTTTAACAATAAGTATTACAACAATGTCGTCAGGGCAGCGAAGGTGAATGTGTTTACCGGTTTGGTACAGGGCAGCGTGACAGTTACTGAGTATGCCTTGAAATTTGATAGACTAGTGAAGTTTGCACCTGATCTAGTGCCTACATATGTAGCCAGGCAAGACAGGTTTGTTTGGGAGCTGAATCCTATGATAGCCTGGGATGTGTGGATTACACCAGTACTTGGGGAGACTACTTATGCCCAGGTGGTTGAGAAGGCCCTCAAAACTGAGGAGGTAGAGAACAAGATATGAAGGGAGAGTGCTACAAGATGGGATGTTCGGAGGGCAGTCCCTCAAATTGTGGAATCTGGTAGGGGCGGATGCCCAGTGATCAGAAGAGGAAGACCCCTGAAACCTCAACCACTGTTGGTCCTGATATGAGGGGTTAGGGTGTCCAGGGCGGCCGCCAGGACAGCAGTGAGACATGGAAAAGTTACCCAGAGTGTGCTCGATGCAGGAAGCGCCATCTGGGCGAAGGTCGTCGAAAGCATGCTACATGTTCGAGGTGATTCAGCATCTCAAGAAATATTGTCCAACTTTGAAGAACGAAGAACCAAGGAAGGCAGACAACTTGAATCCAGCTCGAGTGTTCGCCATGACTCACGCAGAGGTCGAGGCTAGCCCCTCGGTGGTGACATATCTGCTTTCTAGTGTTGGCACCTCATATACTTTATTGATTGACTCTGGTTCTACACATTCATTTGTTTCTAGCAAAGTGATTGATAGATTGTGTAGGCCCTGTGATTATTATACTGTGGGGTTTGGGACTATATTGCCTACTGGGGAACTGGTAGTTTCTAGGAGATGGGTTAGGTCATTGCCAGTGCTGGTGGACAATAGGGAACTATCAATAGACTTGATTGAGTTGGGTATGGATGACTTCGACATGATTTTGGGGATGGATTGGTTAGTTAGGTATAGGACAACTATAGACTACACGAAGAAGATGGTGACATTTCAGCCTGAAGGAGAAGACCCCTTTGTTTTTGTTGATATTGTGCATGGACCTCGAATTCCCATGATATAAGCATTGATGGCTAGATACCTATTACAAGGAGGTGCATAGGTTTTCTAGCTAGTGTGGTGGATACATCTAGGGTCATGCCAGTGGGAACAGAGGAGACTAGACTGGTAAATGAGTTCTAGGATTTGTTCCCTGAGGACTTATCGGGACTGACGTCACACCGAGAGATCGAGTTTGTCATTGAGTTAGCACTAGGTTCATAACCGGTGTCGAGGGTACCATACAAAATGGCTCCGGCAGAGCTGAAGGAGTTGAAGGTAAAGTTACAGGAGTTATTGGACCTGGGATTTATTATACCTAGCTTCTCACCTTGGGGTGCTCCAGTTTTGTTTGTGAAGAAGAAGGATGGGAGCATGAGGATGTGTATAGATTACAGAGAGTTGAACATGCTGACCATCAAGAATAAGCACCCACTACCGAGGATATACAACCTGTTTGATCAGTTGTAAGGTAAGACAGCATTCTCGAAGATTGATCTTTGATCTGATTATCACCAGATGAGGATCAAGGACGAGGATATTCCAAAGATGGCCTTTCGAACAAGGTACAGGCATTGCGAGTTCCCAGTCATGTCATTTGGAATGACCAATGCCCCAACAGTGTTTATGGATATGATGAACAAGGTGTTCGAGGATTATTTAGATCGGTTCATGATTGTCTTCATTGACGACATCCTGGTTTACTCTCGTTCAGAGGCAGAGCATGAGCAGCATCTCCGATTGGTATTGCAGAGATTAAGGGAGCACCGATTGTATGCTCAGTTTAAGAAGTGCGAGTTTTGGCTATCGGAGGTGACATTCCTTGGTCATATTGTCAGCCGATACGGGATTAAGGTAAATCCGGCCAAGGTAGAAGCAGTTAGAGATTAGCTGAGGCAAGAAATGCCTCAGAAGTTAGGAGTTTCCTTGGGTTGGTGGGATATTGTAGGCGATTCGTGGAAGGGTTTCTAAAGATTGCCACACCATTGATCGAGCTGACACGGAAGAATCTAAAGTTCGTATGGTCAGACAGACGTGAGAGTAGTTTCCAGGAACTGAAGCAACAGTTGATTATTGCTCCGGTGTTGAGTCTTCCTTCAGATGGGGATAAGTTTGTAGTGTATTGCGACGCATCGAGACTGGGGTTAGGATGTGTGTTGATGAAGAGTGGGAAGGTTATTGCCTACGCATCGCGACATCTAAAGGAGTATGAGCACCGGTACCCTACTCATGATTTGGAGTTAGCAACGGTGACATTCGCACTGAAAGTGTGGCAACACTATTTGTATGGAGAAAAGTGTGAGATATACACCGATCACAAGAGCTTGAAGTATTTCTTCACCCTGAAGGATCTAAATATGAGACAACGACGTTGGCTAGAGTTGGTAAAGGATTATGACTATGAGATCCTTTATCACCCAGGGAAAGCCAATGCAGTGGCAGACGCTTTGAGTCAGAAGGGCCTAGGACAAATGTTCAATTCGAAGCAAATATCCAAGGAATTAGCAATAGACATGATCAGAGCGAAGATAGAGTTGGTAGTGGGTCAGTTGGCCAATATTACATTGCAGTCCATCCTCTTGGAGAGAATAAAAGAGGGTCTGATGAATGATACACGGTTGAAGGAGATTAAAGGGGATGTCCTAGCTGGAGTAGCTAAGGCTTATTCTATTTTAGAGACGGGTTCGCTGAGATATAAGGATTAGATATGTGTTTCGATGGACATAGGTATCAGGCGAAAGATCCTCAATGAATCTCATACCACACCATATTCCTTACATCCAGGGACCACGAAGATGTATTAGGATCTAAGGTCATTGTACTGGTAGCCTGGGATGAAGAAGGACGTGGTCGATTACGTAGCGAAGTGTTTAACCTATCAATAAGTGACGGCTGAACACCAGCGGCCAGCGGGGTTGTTGCAGCCTTTAGGTATCCCCAGGTGGAAGTGGGAATACATTACCATGGACTTTGTAGGAGGCTTGCCCAGGACGGTAGGGCAACATAACTCTGTATGGGTGATAGTAGACAGATATACCAAGTCTGCTCACTTTTTGCCGGTGAGGACAAACTATACTGTGGACCAGTATGCGAAGCTGTATGTGAGGGAGATCGTACATCTCCATGACGTTCCAAAGTCTATAGTATCAGACCCGGGATCCCATATTTATTTCCAAGTTTTGGTGTAGCTTACAGAAGGCTATGGTGACTCAGTTGAAGTTCAGTACAACATTTCATCCTTAGACAAACGGGCAGTCTGAGAGGACAATCCAGATATTGGAGGACATGCTTAGAGCATGTGTACTAGACTTCGAGGGGTCTTGTAGTAAGTACCTCCCATTGATTGAATTCTCATACAATAATAGTTACCATTCAATTATTAGAGTAGCTTCATACTAGATGTTGTATGGATGGAATTGTAGGTAGCCCATTCATTGGGATGAGATGGGGGAAAGGAAGTATTTGGGTCCAGAGATAATTCAGAAGACTAATGAGGCTATTGAGATGATTCAAGCTTGAATGCTCTCTTCACAGAGCAGACAGAAAAGCTACGCTGACCCTAAGCGTAGGGACATGGAGTTCCAGGTAGGGGACCACGTATTACTGCAAGTTTTGCCATTACGGGGAGTAAGGAGATTTTGAAAGAATGGCAAGCTGAGGCCTAGGTTCGTAGAACCTTTCGAGATTCTGGAGAGGATCGGGCAGGTACCCTATAGATTGGCGCTGCCCCTGTCATTATCAGGAGTTCATGATGTGTTTCACATCTCAATGCTATGGAAGTATGTGTCAAATGCGACTCATGTACGAAGATAATAGAATATGGAACTACTGACATACTTGTCCTATGAGGAGTGACCAGTGCATATCCAAGACAGAAAGGACAAGGTTCTAAGGAACAAGACGATTCCTCTAGTTAAAGTCTTATGGAGGAATAGCATGTTGGGAATTGTGCCCTTAAAGAAATTTTAGTAGACAATGGTTTTAATGAAATAAATAAATGAATTGAATTATTGTATTTGTGTAGCTTATGTACTATATTATTGCTAATAATATTAAGTAAATATCAAAAAATTCTCAAGTTCATTTATGGGGTCTCAATCTCATATTGATATGAAAGGATCAAGATTGAGATAATGAACTTAAATAGTTCACAATAAATTAAGTTATGGAGTATTTAGATTAATTACTGCTAGTACGGTCCACTAGTATTATGAATACATGTGACCTAGATCAGGGTTACTAATGCAGTAGGACAATTTAGTGGATGTACTTTACATGATGAGAGTATGTAGAGCTAGACCAGATGATTTAATAATACTTGTTTAAATACCTTTTCATAGTATTATAAAACACATCAACTGATGATCATATACAAACTAATCTTAATCCTGAAGTTACTATGAATTCCTATACATGTCATTTGATCCTTTGATTCATGTGTTACGGTTTGTCAGCATGATCAGGCTAAGAACTATTGTTTTGGGGACTCAGTGATGTGTATAGCTAGGGACATAGCTTAACCAACATGGAATCTATACCTTCTTATAGATTGAATGATAATTCCCTATTGGGTTGGATTTGGAACTGAAAAGGTTATTGACGTCAAATTCATAATCAGATTATGAATTAACCTTCACTAGTAAAGTCAATGTAACATTAGGAAGAGAGATATAATTAAAAGGGTAAAACGATAATTTTATTCCCACTTAATTATGAATCATCTATAGAGGAATAATTTGTATGTAATGATTATATCAATGGACACTTTATGGCAATAAAGTACTTAGTAAGTATATGTCTTTAATTTGCAAGAGTCCAGTCTAATATTTATAGTGGAATAATCATGAGATTAGTAAATATGATTATTGAATTAAAGAGTTGGTTAATAATAATATATTTATTGGAGCATTGAATTATTGGTCCATAGGTCCCCAGGGCAGCTCTATCAACACTAATCAAGGCAAGAGTTGATACAAGGGTTAAACTGTGAATGAGCTATTTGAGATAATATTTATTCTTCGGGATAAATGTGCAATTATGTGATAATTAAAGTTGCACAATTTATTATTGCAGTTGTGCAATTTTTGAAATTATGTAGAAATAGAATAAATTGATTTTAATCAATTATTTTATTTAAGGGCAAATAGATATATATGGATAGTCAAAATTAGTTTTGATTATTATATTTATTTAATTAATAGTAAGATGATAATGGAAATTCAAATTTTGAATTTTGAAATTCAAATTGTTATCTTTTCCTTAAAAAGATGATACCTTATTTGAATTTCTAATTATTAATTAATTAAAATAAAAACACATGAAAAATTAAATCTCATTTTCAGGGATATGCCACACGCATAAGGCTTGGACTGCTCTATGTGTGTGGCACTTATGATGTAATCAAATATTGGTTTTTATTTTTATTTTTAATTAATTAATAAAAAATTTAAAAGGGGTTTTAAAATAGAATATCAGACATTTATTTATTTATTTGAACATGATTAAATTATTTAATATTTTATCATGCATAATAACATGCCATACATATTACCCACATAGTACATATTAAGCATGCATTTTTTTAGAAACATGGTTAGGATTTATTATATATTTTTATTTGATAACTCATATAATTAATTTAGTCTTAATTAGTAAAGATGGTAAAACGAATTTAAAGTTTTTTATTTTCTTATTTAATAAAATAATTTTATAAAATAAAATGGTATTCTATTTAAAAAGGGAAAATAAAAACTAGGGCGCGATTATTTATTATGCATAATTGGATTAGTATTTATTAGAATACCATTTAGTAAAATTAATTTAATTAGTTTTACTACCAAATTTAAAAAATATTAATTTTGAGAAAAACACAATTTTAAAATATTGAGTGGGAGAGGGAATTATGACAACAAGTCTCATGGTCTCCATTATTGGCTGAACACTGAGAGGCATAGGAAGGTCTCGCGTCGCCTCCATTTGCGGCCTCCCTAAGAAAAGGCTTCTGAATATGTTTATTTTATCTCAAGGTTGACTTCTCATTAGAGAATAAGATTAGCGATGCATTTCAAGTTTGACTGACCCTAAGGCACACTCTTGAGTTAAGTCATTGAAACATAATGGGTGACACTCTGAAGGTGTATCTAGGCTTTTGAGCACGACTAGTGCATCTTGACCAAACTAACGGTAATTCATAAGTCAAAAGAGAAAAAAGAGTTTTTAAGTTTTCACATATGGAGTTGAGATCTTGTCTCCAGATTAATTTGTGATTAGTCTGACCTACCCTAAGGCGGTCCATTAATTTTCAAATTAATCTATCGTGGACTAGTAACTAATTTTTGTGTGTTATTTTATGTGTTGCATTGATGCATCATATTTACTATTCCAAATATAAACTAATATTTATTATATGCATTAATTCATTATATTTTATTTATTTAACTTTCAGCAATATGTCCAATCCAAACTCTGTAACTGCTTTACTTACTAATGAGAAATCGATCGGTGATAACTACATGAAATGGAAATCAAACATGAACATTGTTTTGATATGTGAAAACAGCATGTTTGTCCTTAATGAGGAATTTCTTGAAGTTCCTGCTCTCACTGCTGCCAAAACTGCTAGAGAGAAGTATGAAAATTGGATCTTATCTAACAATAAGACCAAATGTTATATGCTTGCTAGTATGAGCGATGTGCCTAGAAAGAAGTTTGAAACTGTTGAAATAGCCTATGAGATTTGGGAATCTCTACAAGGCATGTTTGGCCAGCAATCTGATAAGTGCAGACATGATGCTACTAGAAGCTTCATGAATATGAAAATGAAGAAAAAAATTTTTGTAAGAGAACATGTCCTAAACATGATCAACATATTGCACGATGCAGAATCCATGGTGCGACCATTGATGAGAGAACTCAAGTAAGTGTGATACTTAAATCCCTCACACCAGCTTTTGCGGCATTCACTACCAACAACTTTTGTGGCATTCACTACCAAGGCTTCCTCTTCAAATGGAAATTCAAAGAAAAGGAAGGGTAGCCAAGGAAAGGACAAGAAAAAGGAAAAACAACCAGAGAAGACCAATAAGTCATCCAAGAAGAATAGTTATGCGAAGAACTCCAAAAGGAAGGCACCGAAAGGAGCATACTTTCATTGTGGAGTTGACGGTCATTGGAAAAGGAATTGTCCTAAGTACCTGGCTGAACTGAAAGATAAAAAGAAGGGTAAATTTGATTTGCTTGTTTTAGAATCTTGTTTAGTGGAATGTGATATTTCATCTTGGATAGTTGATTCTGGAGCCACTAATCATGTTTGTTTTTCTTTGCAGAGTCTTAGTACTTCGAGGAAGCTGGCTCATGGAAAGGTGACCATGAGAGTTGGAAGTGGACAAGAGATCTCGACAGCTGAAGTTGGAAAAGCTAGCCTAGCTTTTTATAATAATAAATTTATTTTGTTGGACAATGTTTATTTTATTCCTGGATTTACTTGAAATTTAATTTCCTTATCGAAATTGCATGAACAAGGTTTTAATATTTCTTTTAGTAATAATTCGATTGTTATTTCGAAATATGGTTTTGACATTTGTTCTGCAAAGTCTGAAGGTGGACTTTACAAGTTAGATTCCAGTGTCGAGCATGTTTATAATTCTGAATTATTTAAAACTGCAAATTCCAGATCTATTAAAAGACAAAAGACAGATTCTGATAGTGTAACATATCTGTGACATTTGAGATTGGGACAT
The DNA here is from genome assembly GCF_963169125.1 of Humulus lupulus. Taxonomy (NCBI): domain Eukaryota; kingdom Viridiplantae; phylum Streptophyta; class Magnoliopsida; order Rosales; family Cannabaceae; genus Humulus; species Humulus lupulus. The sequence goes on along the minus strand of NC_084801.1, from coordinate 14,553,648 downwards.
ATTGGTCTAGATAGAATAAACAGACTAATAAAGGATGGTCCTTTAAGAGAACTATCTATTGGTTCTCTCCTAGTCCGTGAATCCTGCCTAGAAGGCAAAATGACCAAGAGACCTTTCTCTACTAAAGGTTCAAAAGCCTTAGAATCCCTTCAACTTGTACATATTGAAGTTTGTGGTCCACTAAATGTCCAAGCTCGAGGAGGTTATAAATATTTTGTCACTTTAATTGACGATTATTCAAGATTTGGTTACCTATACTTAATGCAAAGGAAATCTTGAAGCCTATGATAAGTTTAGGGAATTTCGAGCAGAAGCTGAAAAGCAATTAGGTAAATCACTAAAAGTACTTCAATCAGATCAAGGTGGAGAGTACTTATATTATGAATTTCAGGACCATTTCCGTGAGCATGGAATTCAATCCTAACTCACGACACCTGTAACGCCACAACAAAATGGTGTTTCAGAAAGGCGAAACAGAACCTTATTGGATATGCCACAAAATGTGGTTATGCAATAAAATGTGCTCTATACATACTCAATGTTGTTCCATCTAAGTCTATTCAGAAAACACCATTGGAATTATGGAGTGGTATTAAACCTAGTTTACGCCATTTCCGTATATGGGGTTGTCCTGCACATATGCTTAAAGGAAAGACTGGGAAGTTGGAATCACACACTGAAGTGTGCATGTTTGTATGATATTCCAAAGAAACAAAAGGTGGTATATTTTATAGTCCTAAAGATAACAAAATGTTTGTATCTACGAATACTAATTTTCTAGAGCATGACTATATAAAGAACCACAAACCTCAAAGTAAAGTCGTACTTGAGGAAATGATCACAAATAAACAAGACCGATCACCAACAATGGCAAGAGAAAAATGGCCAGAGGATATCGCTAGTTCTAGTCTAAACAATAGAGAGCTTCGTCATAGTGGATGGGTTGGTAAACAACTAGTACGCTATGAACATGTAGTTCAGATGCTTGTGTCTGACACAAACAAAGATGATCCATTGACTTGTAGAGATGCAATGGAAGATTCTGACAAAGAAAAATGGCTAAACGCCATGGACCTTGAAATGGAATCGATGTATTCCAATTCTGTTTGGACTCTTGATGATCCACCTAAGAATGTTAAACCTATTGGTTGCAAATGATACTCAAGAAAAAGAGAGGACCAGATGGGAAAGTAGAGCCTTTCAAAGCAAGGCTACACACATAAAGAAGGAGTTGATTAGGAATAAACTTTTTCACCTGTGACCATGCTCAAATCTATCTGCGTACTCTTATCCATAGCTGCATGCATGGATTCATGAGGGTACTCTCTCTCCCATTTACCCTCGTTCTCACTCTCTTTGGGGGAACTTTGGAAAGCTGAAAGAAGAACACTAATTCTTTGAACTTTGGGGCAGGGATTTGCTGGGGATTGAAGCTCAATTGAAGTTAGGAGCTTCTAGACTTAAGGGGAGCGGCTTGGCGCAATTCACCCAAGGTAATATGAGGTTTTGGTTTTGAGTTTTCTTAAGTTTTTAGGTTTTTAAACATCTTGCTGAATTCTTAGTTCTTAGGGGGTTTTAGTTGGATTTTTAGGTGATTGTATTGTTCTGAATGTTATGAAAATATGTATTTGCCTCAATGGAAATAGGAAAGATAATTACAACTCTAAACTAAATATTACAAATAAATATTATTGATTAGAAAGTGTTACAATTCTATGACAAAAAATACCTGTAAATATAGAGAAAGAGGTAGAAGATGGTAGAAATAGAAGATACAACTCTAAGACAAAAAGATACAAATAAACTAGAAGTAATAGAATGAAAGATATAGATGAGATTACAACTCTAAAACAAAAGATACATATAAAAGAGTAAATATAGAATAATAGAATAAATGAAAAGCAATAGAATAAAAGAACAAGAATAAGAACAATGAACTAAGAACTCTCACTCACACAACCAATGTGAAGAGTGTTGGGGATCACCAACTTGAACAAGGTTTGAAACCTTTGTCCAAAAGCTTACTTCCCCCTCACTCAAGCACTAAGGGATCTCTCACAGATATTGGAAATGCTTTCTGGAATAATCAAGCCTCAAGGTGTTTCTAGCCAAGTGCTCTAATGGATAGAAATATTGTGTCTTACAAGTGAGCTATAGGCTCCTATTTATAGAGTTTAGAGACACCCTTTGAATTTCAAATTCCACCAACCCCCATGATTGTTACCAATGTTTAATTGGATTAATATGGAATTAAAAATGAGATTTGGGAGTTATTTGGGTTTCTTGAGCCGTTCGATAAAGATTGAAAAAATTGAAAAATTTGTTAGTTTTTGGCCTGTGGCAGCGGCCAGAGACATTAGTGGTCGCGGCCACTAGTCTCTGTCCCACAGGCCGCGGTCACCAACATTCAGTGGTCGTGGCCACCGACCAATTTCAGTACTTAAAAATGTGTTGTTTTCCCAAACAGTTCCAAACCCTCCCAAATGATTTTGTAACTCCCAAAACACATTATTGGGGTTAAAATCATATCTCTATCAGCCATTTCACATATGGCTTTATGAAATTCATCTCAATATTGTGTAACAACAAATTTACACAATAAAGGGTAATATTTGGAAGTTACAAATTTGTAACACCAAATATGTTACATTATTTGGATATATCTCATATATCTAAATATTGTAACTCTCTATTATATGTTACAATATGTGACACTCTTTTTCACATTGATTTAATCTAAAACATTATATTATAATATGATATAATATTACATTATATTATAAAATAATATAACATTCCCCCACTAGATTAAATAGTTATCTATTGTAACACTTATTTAATCAATCATTATATTTTGAAATATAAAATATCCCCCACTTGATTAAATAAGAACTCTCTCTTATAGGAGTCATTGCATTAGTACATAAAGCAAAGTGTTTTTCAACTTGAACTTTACTATAGTGTAACTATCACAAAATTTGTCGAAAATTTGGTTGCACTAGGCATTGAACCATCTTTTCATGATAACAAATCGATGATAACACACACACCTTTGCGATGTTCACTTGAGACCTCTATGTCTCGCTTTGTACCGTTAATGGCCATGTGCACTTTCCATTCATGGACGTTCTTGAGAATACTCCCAATTCTCATGAGAGGCGGCACCACCCCTAGGTCCATATAGGTAGAACTCTTACAGTATTTTGTTACCAAAAATACTTGTCTTTACAAGACTGAATTCTATTAAAAAAACCTTTCGGTTTTAACCCTCCACTTGGTAACACACAAGTACTCAATATCTCAGATGGGACTTGTTTTGAGTACAACTAATATTAACTTGATTGACTTGTTGTTACCTATTGAACCTAACACTAGTTATTCAACTAGTGTTAAGATAGGTTACCATCAATCGTGAATCTCTTTAGGGAGTTTAAGTCCCATCCCTCGAGATGATGCAGCCACTAAATCCCTCGTTAGTGGCTTAGTGAAAGGATCCGCCAGATTTTCACTTGTTCTCACATAGGATATTGAGATGACTCCTCTTTGAATCAATTCTCTTACATATCCATGTCTTAGACTAATATGTCTAGACTTCCCATTATACACTCCGTTGTATGCTCTAGCCAATGTCGCTTGGCTATCACAATGTATCGATGTAGTAGATACATTCTCTTTGATTAGGGGAATCTCTATCAACAGATCCCTTAACCATTCGACCTCTTTGCCGGTAGCAGCTAGAGCTATGAACTCTGCTTCCATAGTGGAATGAGATATACAGGTTTGTTTCTTGGAATCCCAAGAAATTGCACCTCCACCAAGTGTAAATACCCAACCAGTTGTGGACAAGTTGTCCCCAAGATTAGATATCCAACTTGCATTTGTATATCATTCTAAAATTGAAGGAAATTTGGAGTAGTGAAGGCTTAGTCCTTTGGTTTTCTTGAGATAACCTAGGACTCTTCCAATTGCCTTCCAGTGATCCACACTTGGATTACTTGTAAACCTACTAATTTTACTTACCGCAAATGCTATATCAGGTCTAGTACATTAGGCATCGTACATTAGACTCCCTATAGCACTAGAGTACTCCAAATGAGCCACTGCTCTTCCTTCATTCTTCTCTAGTTTTACACTATGATCGAATGGAGTATTGGCATCTTTAACCTTGAGATGGTTAAATTTGTTCAATACTTTCTCAACATAGTGGGCTTGCCCGAACGCAAAACCCCCACTATGTTTCTTTACTTTGATACCAAGTATGGTGTCAACTTCTCCAAGATCTTTCATCTTGAAGGTTGATGATAGAAACCTTTTCGTTTCTTCTATCCCTTTCATGCTATTACTTAGAATAAGCATGTCATCCACGTATAAGCAAACAATGATCACATATCCCTTACAAGTTTTGGAATACAAACACTTGTCTCCATTGTTATGTCTAAACCCATTAGACATGATGGCTTGATCAAATTTCTCATGCCATTGCTTAGGAGCTTGTTTCAATCCATATAAGGATTTTACAAGTCTACAAACTTTATGTTCATATTTTGGTAGGACAAACCCTTCGGGTTGTTCCATATAGACCTCCTCATTGAGGTCACCATTAAGGAATGTTGTTTTGACATCCATTTGATGAACATACAAGTTGTATATAGAAGCTAAAGTGAACAAAATTCTTATAGAGGTTGTTCTTGCAACAGGCGCATAAGTATCGAAATAATCGATACCCTCTTTTCCCTAAACCCTTTAGATTCTAATCTAGCTTTAAAGGTTTGGATAGTGCCGTCAGTGTGGTATTTTCTCCTAAATACCCACTTACACCCAATTGGTTTAGACCCCGGTGGGAGGTCTACCAATTCCCAAGTGTTATTGGAAAGAATGGAATCCATCTCATCATTGATGACTTCTTTCCAAAATGCACTATCTCTTGATTGCATAGCTTCTCTATAAGTCTTAGGATCATCCTCAACGAGAAGTACAATAGGAATTTTCCTAATAACTTCTTCTCTATTTCCTTCTACCATGTAGAACAAAATTTGTTGAGAATCTATCTCATCCACTACTAGACTTTTATGATTTTTAAGCCTTTGAATTCTTCTAGGTTCAAAGGGTTTGTTATACCCAGATTTCGAGCCATGTTAATTATGACCTCGAAAGTTGGATTCGCAAATAAGTGGGCTCATAAGGTTGGAAACAAGCTCCAGGATCATATGCCGAGCTTGCAGGATATAGACGATCTCGGGTATGGTGACCTCGAACAGTTCATGATCTCGAAAGATAGCTCTGGGAACACATTCATCTTCGGGGACAACTTCGGATCAGGGTTCCCGAGCTCGACGCACATACGATCTCGAAAGGCCATGCGACCTCGGAAGATGTCTCCAGCTCGAAAGGTGACAGGAAACCTGGGAGGCTAAGGCCTTAGAGAGACGTGATAACCACCTTGAATATCTACAAGTGTTATAAATATGAGATGTAATCCTCATTTATTATTGTAAATCCCCTGGAATCGTGGGATATTATTTGATCAGTTATACGTCTCCTAGTCTTCAGGGGACGTTTCCTTTTATATCTGATTATAGCCATTTATTTTATTCACAAAAAAAGTAACTACCCAAAATATGTGGGATAGTATTCTGCGGCCTTCTCTATAAATAGAGAGGCCATGCACCATTGTAAAGGATGGAAATTCTGATCCTTGAGAGAAAACTCTGGAGAATTCATTCTTGAAGAATTCCTAGAGATAATCTTGAGTTTAATAACAAAGACTCGTGGACTAGGCAGACTTAACTGCTGAACCACGTAAAAATTGTGTGTTTGATTTGTTTTATTGTATTTGGCCATTATCAATTATTGTTTATGTGCTCTTCTTTCACTGTTTGATGAAAAACGGCGTCAACAGTTTGGTGCTTTCATTGAGAGCCTTAAGCATTCATCCCTGAAAAAGCCATGGCCACAAACAATCAGAACACCCCTGATGAAAGCTACCCAAGGCGTCCTGGAAAACAACCAATGGAGAACCCGGATGCTGAGGAGAGAAGTGGGTCCACTGATTCCCGGGGACCACCGCCTCCACCAAGGGATGAGGATATGTACTACAATCCTGAGCGTTACGTTCCTATTGTAGAACTGGAAAACCAGCAATTGAAACAGCTGTTGGCAGAGGCCAACAAACGGAATGAGGAGTTGACTAGGATGGCCGCAGAGGCACAGGTGGCTCAACCCCCGCCTCCACGCGAAAACCAAGTCCCTCCTCCAAGGGACGTGCATGTTCCTCCCCGGAGGCCCCGTGGACGTCCACGAAAAAATGCTGCCACAAGGAGGCCGACTCAACCTCCGGCACCAGCAGAGCCATCTGCTCCTCCTAGGCCACAGAGGAGTACTCGAGCTCGGGTCCCGCCTAACCCACCTGTGGAAGTGCCTGTAGGAACTGAGAATAACCGAACCCCTGCAGAGGCTCGGACTCAGGTACCTGGGAGTGCACCGAATGCAACCGACCCATCTCGGGCAAATTCTGGCCCCTCTAGGCCGCGACAAGGGTGGCAGCCACCGTCACCTATACGGTTCCCTCCGTCGCCCATAAGATATCCTTCACCTCCCCGCAGAAACGCTCAACCTGTTCGAGATCAGGATCAAGGGCGTACAGGGGAAAGACAAGGAAACAGGGAGACATTCCAGGAGCGGAGAGGCGCACCATCTGAGAAAAGTCAGACGTCTCGGTCTCGCACTGCGGAGACGAGGCGACATGGGAAGAATCCATCATGAAATGAGCGATCAATGAGTTTCACCAGTGACAAGTCCAGAGAGACCAGGTCCATCAGTAAGCACGACCGAGGTCGTAAAAATACTGGAAGTCGCAAGAATCGTCCTGACCTGCGAAGTCATCTAAATCAGAGTAGGGGGAAGGGAGATCAGACAAATCCAGACCTGAGGGATCGCTTGAATAGGCATAGAGATCCCTCACGGAGACGCGAGCTTGGAATCATGATCAATGACAGTCAATTCCAGACAACACCTCCTACTGACCCAGTCCAAGAAAGGATCGATCAGCTCGAAAAAGCCTTTAGGCTTTAAAAGAATGAACGAGGAAATGGTCGATATGAGGACTCTGATGAGGAGCTCGAGCTGTTTGCTCCACATATTTCCAACACTCAATTTCCTCAAGGATTCCAGATTCCTCACGTCCCAGCATTTGAAGGAAAAACCGACCCATGTAGTCACCTGAGTACATTCAACACTATTATGAGAGCTAGTAACGTGGGTTACGAGCTCAGGTGCATGTTGTTTCCAACATCATTGGCAGGACCTGCCAAAAGTTGGTTCGAAAAGTACAAGAGACACTCAATAACTTCATGGGAACAGTTGTCTAGAGACTTCAAGAAGCAGTTCCGAGCTATGATGGGAGTCAGACCAGAGGTATCCACTTTGACTAACGTCCGACAACAGCCAGGTGAAACACTGAAAAGCTACCTGACAAGATTTAATCTGGAGGTCGCCCGAGCTCGAGATGTGGATGACAGTGGGCACCTTATGGCTATCCGAGCTGGTGTTTTACCCGGAAGTGCCCTTTGGGATGACATGCAAGGGAAACCGGTGAGGTCAATAACCGAGTTTAACAGACGAGCGCAGAGGTTTGTCAATGTAGAGGAGGCGAGGTCAACGCTCAAGGCGACCTCGCAGACCGAAACTACAACGATAAACATTAACTCCGCCTCAACCTCGGCTGACCCAGCAGCTCTACAGCCTACCTCGGAGAATCCCTCCAAGAGGAAAAAGAGCGAGGGAAATAACCCCGAAGCTGAGGGAGGAAAGAAAAAGAAAGGAGAGAGGTATTTCTCCGTGTATAAAGTGCACACCGAGCTCATCGAGTCTCGGGAAAACATATACCTGGCTAATGAAAACGAGGTCCCCTTCAGGCGTCCGGACCCAATGAGAAATCAAAAATCCATGAGGGATTCCAGTAAGTATTGCCGGTTCCACAGGGACACCGGACACACAACTGATGAATGTCGACAGCTGAAGGACGAGATCGAAGGGTTGATCTCGAGAGGTTACTTCCGGCAGTATGTCAAAAACCAGAGTACTGGACAGACTACTGCGAGCCAGAGAGTAGCCGCGCCTTTGACGGCACAAAATAATAACTCCCGATCTCGGGAAGAAGACAGGCCCCTGCCGATAGATGGAGAGGACGTGATAACCATCTCGGGAGGGCCTCACCTCGTAGGAGGGGGCAGAAATGCTCAAAAGAGATATGTTAACGAGCTGAAGACAGGGGACGGGTCTCCTTATGAACCCGAACCTAGGGCACCGAAAAGCCAGAGGATTGAAACACAACCAATAATCTTCACTGAGGAGGACGCCTCCCATGTTCAGTTCCCTCATCATGATCCGTTGGTTATTACCCTTCAGCTTGCCAACAAAAGAGTGCGCCCAGTTCTCATAGATAATGGGAGCTCAGTCAACATTCTTTATAAAGCGACCCTTGAGAAAATGGGACTCTCCCTTCGTGACCTGAAGGCGTGTGCAACTACTTTGTACGGATTTTCAGGAGAAGGAACTGCCTGTATGGGATCCATTGAACTCCCTGTGACCTTGGGAGACTATCCAGTCTCGGTGACCAAGATAATGGAGTTCGTGGTAGTAGATTTACCATCTGCCTACAATGTACTGCTCGGGAGACCCGCCCTGGTCGGGCTGGGGGCAGTTTCATCTGTGAGGCATCCGGCCCTTAAGTTCCCAACCCTAAGCGGGGTCGGGACATTAAAAGGAGATCAATTGGCAGGAAGGGAGTGCTATAGCATTTCTTTGAGGGGAAAGAAACAAACGAGCGCTCAAACACTCGTTATCATACAAAATAAAGACGGAATAGTCTTAGAAATTGACGAGGAGATCGATCCGAGGATTGAGGAGAAAGTTGACCTCGAACCTTTAGAGGAGCTCGAGGAAACTGATCCCTCGAAGAAGGTGAAGGTCGGAAAACACCTCCAAGACGAGGCAAAATAGCAATTAATTTGCTCTCTGAAGAAAAACCAAGATGTCTTCGCATGGTCACACTCATTCATGGTGGGGATAAGCCTGAATGTAGCGAGCCACGCATTAAACATAGACAAAAGCTTTCCCCCGAAGCAACAAAAGTGAAGACAGCTGGACGAAGACAGAAAGAAAGCATTAAAGGAGGAAGTTGACAGGTTAAAAGAAAACCATTTCATTAGGGATGCCTTTTACCCTGACTGGGTAGCCAATGCAGTGTTGGTCCCAAAGCCCAATGGGACGTGGAGAACCTGTATTGACTACTCAGATCTCAACAAAGCTTGCCCAAAAGATTGTTTTCCGCTGCCAAGGATTGATTAGCTCGTGGACACCACGGCGGGGCATGGCTTGATGTCATTCATGGATGCCTATTCTGGATATAACCAGATTCCCATGCATGCCCCCGACCAAGAACATACGAGCTTCATCACAGATAAAGGGCTCTACTGCTATGATGTCATGCCATTCGGACTCAAGAATGCTGGAGCCACGTACCAGCGGCTCGTAAACATGATGTTTTCAAAGCAGATAGGGAACAACATGGAGGTTTATGTTGATGACATGCTTGTCAAGTCTCAACTTAACAAGAACCATGTTGATGACCTCGAAGAGTACTTTGGCGTGCTAAGGAAATACAACATGAAGCTAAATCCTCAGAAGTGCACTTTTGGGGTATCTTCGGGAAAATTTCTGGGTTTCATTGTAAACTCTCGTGGAATCGAGGCTAACCCCGACAAGATCAAGGCCCTGATTGACATGCCTTCACCTCGAAAGCACAAAGATGTTCAAAGCTTGACCGGCAGGATGGCAGCCCTAAGCAGATTCATCTCGAAGTCAACGGATCGTGGCCTTCCATTCTTCAACTTATTAAGAGGAAGTAAGAAGTTTGAATGGACAGAGGAGTGCGAGCTGGCCTTTCAGGATCTCAAAAAGCACCTAGCTGAACCACCCATCCTGTCAAAACCTGAGACGGGAGAAGTATTGTACCTATACCTCTCAACCACCGAACACGCGATAAGCGCGGTGCTTGTTCGAGAAGAAGAAAAAGTGCAAAAACCCGTCTACTACATCAGTAAAAGATTACTGGGGGCAGAGTCAAGGTATCCATTGATGGAGAAACTCGCCCTCAGTCTAATTCATTCATCTCGTAAGCTCCGCCCCTATTTTCAGGCACATCCCATCCATGTACGGACAGATCAACCACTTAGGCAGGTCCTGTCTAAACCAGAGGCTTCAGGTCGACTTCTTAAATGGGCTGTTGAGCTCGGACAGTTCGAGATCACCTACCATCCAAGAACGACCATTAAGGCACAGGCATTGGCAAACTTTATAGTGGAATGTACTGGTATAGCCGACGACGAGGTAATAACCACGACCCACGAGCTGTGGAAACTTTACGTCGATGGCTCGTCAAATGAAAATGGAGCGGGGGCAGGGGTTATTCTGATCACCCCTGCAGGGAGCAAATTTCACTCCACTTTGAGATTCGGCTTTAAAGCATCGAATAATGAGGCCGAGTACGAGGCTCTACTCGCAGGACGACGAATAGCAAAGGAGCTCAAGGCTAAAGCCATACATTGCTACAGTGACTCCCAGCTCGTGGTTAATCAAATCTTGGGAGAATACCAGGCTCGCGGCACAAGAATGGCAGCTTATATGGAGAAGGCAAAATCTGCATTGGAGTATTTCGAATTTTATGCAATCGAACAGGTTCCCCGAGAACGAAACTCGAATGCAGATGCCTTAGCTCGACTCGCCACCTCCGTCGAAAATGAAGAGCTGAATGTTGTACCCATAGAACACCTATCAACACCCAGCATTACTGAGCCAGACGAGGAAGATGTGTGTATGATCGAGACGGAGCCGACCTGGATGAGTCCGATAGTTGACTATCTTGAAAATGGAATTCTTCCAAAAGATCGAAATCAGGCTCGAAAGTTGATGTATCAACTTCCTCGTTACACCATTTTGGACGGAAAGTTATACAGAAGAGGATATTCCATGTCGCTGCTCAGGTGTGTAACCCCTCCCGAAGCAAAGAAGATCATTGAAGAAATTCATGAAGGGTTCTGCGGAGACCACACCGGGGGGCATAACCTGTCCAAGAAGATCATACGCCAAGGATATTTCTGGCCAACCATTAAAACAGATTCTTTCGAGTATGTGAAGAAGTGCGACAAATGCCAGAGATTCGCCATGATACCCTGAGCTCCACCATCCGAACTGACCATGTTGACATCCCCATGGCCTTTCGCAGTATGGGGCATCGACCTCATAGGCTCTCTCCCGACTGGAAAAGGCAGAGTGAAATATGCTGTAGTCACCGTTGATTACTTCACGAAATGGACGGATGCTGAACCATTGGCGACCATAACTTCGAAAAAGATCCTTGATTTCGTGGTAAAGAACATTGTATGCCGATACGGAGTGCCGAGAAAAATCGTATCCGATAACGGAACCCAGTTCGATTGCGGCTTGTTCACCAGCTTTTGTGAAAATAACGGCATAATAAAGAGTTTTTCATCTGTGGCTCACCCTCAGGCGAATGGCCAGGTCGAGGCCGTTAACAAAACTCTCAAGAGTTCTTTGAAGAAAAAGTTGGAAGAAGCAAAGGGACGATGGCCTGAGGAATTACCTCAAGTCCTTTGGGGGTATAGGACCACAGCTCGGACCTCAACAGGGCATACCCCATTCTCTCTAGCATACGGCTGAGAGGAAATGTTGCCCATCGAGGTCAAAATCCCAACGATTCGAACTTAGATTTACGACCAAAGTTCCAATCACACTCAACTCGAAGAAACCCTAGACTTGATTGAAGAAAAAAGAGAAGAGGCTCAGCTGAGAAATGCTGCTTACCAGCAACGAACTACAAGATATTTCAATAAGAGGGTTCGAGATCGAAAGTTCAGAATGGGAGATCTGGTCTTGAGACGCGTATTCTTGGCAACCCGAGATCCAGCAGCTGGAGTGCTCGGGCCGAATTGGGAAGGACCATACCAGATAGAGTCAGTCATCCGACCTGGCGTATATAAACTTGCGAGATTGGACGGGAGCCTAGTACCGCGAGCATGGAATGGCGAACACCTTAGACCTTACTATCAGTAGTGTAGGACGTGTGTTGCCTGTAACCATGATTTTCTATATGTATTAGCTTGTCTGTTTTTGAATTCCATCAAATAAAAGATCTATTTTGTTCAATATGCAATCTCTTTTTGTTTTTTATTTTTGCAATCTCTCTTAATTTAATAACCTATGGTCAAACTCATAGGATATTAAGGGGGCATCATTGGTATACATACCATTAGCTTGAAAATAAAAAATAAAAAATATATATATAAAGTATTTGGATATAACCAAGTACGCGAGCTTAAATAGTTCGGACATAACCGACTTATCAAAAACATAAAGTATTTGGAGATAACCAAGTACGCGAGCCTAGATAACCAAGTTATCAAAATATATACATATAAAGTATTTGGATGTAACCAAGTACGCGAGCATAGATAGTTCGGACATAAACCAAATTATCAAAAACATAAAGTATTTGGATGTAACCAAATACGCGAGATGGTTCAAACATAACCGGACTATCAAAAACTTAAAACGTTTGGAGTTAACCAGATGTGCAAACTTAACAGGTTTGGAACAAACCAGCCAAAAAATTAATCGATGATAAGTTGGAACCTAAAACTACTTCGAGATGAGTCTACATCGAGGCTGGAATATCTTAAAGAAAATAGTTTCGAACTCTCAACCTCGGAGAAAAAACTGAGGATGAGGAAAAGTGACTAAGCAAAAAGATATAACCAAATCACTCACATTACATACCATATGAGTACTTTAGGGTTCATGGTTAAAGTAATATCCGACCTTGATAAACAACGAGGTCGGAAACGGATAATTCGAACAAACTATGCATGAATGCATCGAGTTTCGAGCCTAAAATCCAAACTATGTTTGTATGAATTAAATAAACATAACTGATTCATCAACATAAAATGTGCAAAATATTTCGAGCCAAGAAATGTAAAGCATATGAAAGAATAGTTAAAGAAATTGTATCAGCCCCATGGGCATAAGTTAAAATAATTACAAAATAGGGGGACGCAGCCCCAATAAATGATCTCCCCGAGATCAGATTCAAGGAAGAGGAGTCTCCTTGGCCTTCTCAGCATCAGTAGCACCGGACCCCTCAGGACGAATAGCATGACTATCCTCTTGAGCTCCCTCCGAAACGGTGTCCAGAGCAGCCTTCTCCTTCTCGAGCTGTTCAACCTCTTCCTTCTCGAGCCGAGCATTCCACCGTTCAAGGAGCAGCGCCTCGTGAGGACCTAAGAAGCTGGTGTCCAGATCCTCATTGTAGGCCCACATCCGGTACATAGCAGAGTCAACTGCTTGTTCCTTCTTCTCTTTGTATTCAGCAAGGAGGCAAATTTTTTCATCCTCCATGATCTCGAAAGTGGAGGCCTTGTCCTCTTCAAGCTTCTTATTGGTCTCCCGAAGCTGGATATTCTCTTTCTTTTGCTCCTCGAGCTCAGCTCTCAGCTTTCCGAGCTCAGTGGCCATACCCTCACACTCCTTAACTCCCGCCTCGAGCTTCGCGTTCACCGCCTTCAGATCATCGCTCGCCTTGAGGTGAAGATCTTTCGCCTCTTGAGCATGAATCTTGCTCGAATGGATCTCGTGATTTAACTGGTAATTGAGCTGAGCAGTGAAGGCAAGAGCCTGAAAGAGAAATAAACCACCATTAGCTCCAGGTCAGTATGATTACAAATAGAAAAGGAAGGAGTATAGAAGAATACTTACCGCGGCAGTGTGCTCGATACTCTTCTCATAAAGAGCAGTGCAATCTCGGGTACCATTTAAGCACTGCCACTGGGGAGCTTCAAAACTCCCATAGCTTTGGCCGATCCGGGACATGACATCCGAGATCAGCGTGGATCCGTGGGATCCAGCAGCATTGTCCACCGCATATGCGTCCATATGGGTGGAGATTGACAGCTTCTGGACTCGGGAAGCAGAAGGCCTTTTGGAAAGCGGAGCAGAGGATGATTGACCCACCACAGGAGGTTGGGCCTCGGCCATAGCGGAGGGGTCGACCAGCGAGGTCGGCGCCACTGCCGAGGCGACGACCTGTGAAGACGGTACCATTGTGGAAGCGCTGGCTTGGGCAGTCGACGCAGCAACGGAGCTCGAAACCGGCGGAACAAGGGGAGGTGTTTTCTTGGACATCTTGGGGCCTTTGCCCAGCTGGTCAGCCTTCTGTGCCCCCGCTCTGGGGCGCTTGCTCCTCTTGGCGTCAGCGGCGTCAATGATGCTGTCAAGGTCGGAGTCCATCTTGCCTGCACAAGTCACAACACAGCGCGAATAAGTAAAAGAGAAGCATACAAGTCATTTCAGTATCAGACATAGAGTGATGATAGAAGAAACCTAACTGGAACTCTCCCCCAAGCTCGAGCTTGGGGACCATGAAATTCCCCCGTCTTCAGAGGAGGCGGGGGGAGTGCCTTCCCTATAAGTAGGTGATAACCTCGAAAGGTCCCTATAATCATTGGTCCCGTACTGCACAGCTATCCCATTCCACACCTCGTCTGTGGTGTACATGGTATCGTATTTCCCGAGCCCACTATCGAACCTATGGACACAGTCATCTACCCAACTCCATATGTAGAAGTGGTATCTATCCTGTGGGCACGAGACTAACCTATTGGGCCTGTGTTTTAGTAAAGTGGGAGACCACATTCTCGAGGTAGGGAGGACTTTACCTTCATCTGAATCCGAGCTCGAGGCTTCGTCATTGGCCTCATTCCCAGATCGCGGACTCCTCAGGCGAACTGGGAGTGATGGCCTCCGTTCTCTCCTCGGAGGAAGGGCACCTATGGGCAGTGGCACCTCCTCCCAGTGTTCATATTTTTTACTGGACCAGTCAAAGGTTGACTGGCCCTCTCCCAACAGCCCACAAGCTCGGAGCTTGCCCTCATGTAATAGGTACGAGAGAGACCTCCTTCCATAAGGGATTTGGAGCAAGTCCACTCGGTGCTTCTTCATCGCTTCATTAGGGGTGGGACGCTGAAAATTAGCTGAAAAGAGAAACACATTTCATCTAAATATGGATTTAAGAACTAAAGTCTCGAGCACAGAGATAAAGGTAACGAGAATACTTACGAATCCGCCTGAACGAATAATGTCGAGACGGGGACAGACCATCTGTCCAAAAGAAGGCTCTTTTGAAATCAGGCGGGTGGTTGGGAAGGTCCCCAAAAACCTTCGTCTCCTTGGGGTAGCTCGAGAGGTAGTAAAAGCCATCCCCTCCCCGAGCTCGGGAGGGGTTACTTTTTAAACAAAAGAGATATAAAATCTCTTGAGGTGAAGGTCCTTCCCACCCCAGCTCGTGGTACAAGGACCTCAGGGCAGACAACACCCTGTACGAATTGGTGTTGAGTTGGAACGGAGCCAACCCAACGAAATCAGTAAAGTCTTTGAAAAAAGACTTCAAGGGCAGCAGTGCTCCTGCCCTCATATGTTCTTGGCTCCATGCCGCATATTTCACTGTGGCGTCACGGCCGCCAGGGGCGAAGCAGCTCCGTTCTTGACCAGTCGGAGGTCGACACTTCAAGGTGCCTGACAAACCAAGGCCATGGAAAGCTAGGATTTTAGATATTTGACTGGTTGTGGTAACCGTGCTCCAGTAGAGCTCGGCCTCGAACATCTCTCTCCTCGGCTGTGAGGAGGAAGGTTCTCCCATTAATGAAAATTTGAGCTCTCCGGGGGGGTATGCGACAGTAACCTTTAAAGCAGGATCGAGAGGAATCGGCCTAGGGCCTGAATTAGATTCCGGATAGATGGCCTCCCGAAGAACTCTCCTCTTCCCCTCGATGACTTCGTCTATCTGATGGCGGTAGTGAGCTCGAATGTCCTATTGCTCGCGCGCAAGCTCGTATTCTCTTATCCGACGTTGATTCCGGGCGAACAGCGATTCGAGGCTCGGAGATTTTGGCTCGTAAGGGATTGCCAACAATGACCCCCACCGTCTTTCCAGATTCTGTGACATCTAACGAGAAAGAAAAAATGGTGAGGGCCATGCATGCAAGAATCACGAGCTCGATGGAATGAGCTCGGAAATTTAGGAACGAGACTAAATACTAAGACCCTTATTGAAGAGTCAGGGGCGTGTATTCCACGAAAAAGAAAAGGAGCGTGGATAATTTTTTGAAAATCCCGAAATTCAAGGGAAAGAATAGTGGCGGTTAACCAGGAAAGGCGTCTTTGGGTTTCGTGCATTTGTCAAGGCCCATGTTTTTACCCGAAAACTTAGTGTACAAGAAACGTTGCCTAAAAATTTCAAAACCCAGAAAATGGGAACCACACTCAAACGTCAAAACTGGGTATAAACCAGAGAAGAAAATCCAGAATGAAAGTCTAAAAAGCATGAAAACCTATCGGGTTAAAACTTCCTATCGTATTAGGCTAAGGATGCAAACCAGTATATACATATACACAGCAAGAACAGTTTAAATAAAAACTGACAAAATGGAAAACAAAAATTGCTTACTTACACAGTAATGGCGACTGCAGAGAGATTGTTGATTGAAGAAGAGGTTGCAAGTAAGAACTCACTGACTCGAACAGACCAGGGTTTCTTTGCTTCTTCGGCCGAGAGAACATATACAGAACGGAAGTTGTATGGAGAGGTATGGTTTCGTTTTTCTTTCTTTTCTTGCTTCTGATGAACGAAAGTGAAAGTGAAGGTGAAGAGTGGAGTCTTGTATATATAGGTGGGAAAAAGGCATTAATCTGGAACGTTGGACGAAATCCTTGCAAGATCCAACGGTTAGGGATCAATGACATGATGGCGCCGAAAAGGTGTCAGACGAACGATCGTGGGCGTGTTTCCAAGGCACTCAAGTACCAAAAATGAGCAATACCTGGTTGACGCGTGTCCATTTTCAAAAGTGTGACGGTACAGTTCTCAAAGAAAGTAGTTCAAAAGTTTCCTTCTCTTAGGATTCGAACAAATACTTTTGAGGGGGCAAGATGTTATACCCAGATTTCGAGCCATGTTAATTATGACCTCCAAAGTTGGATTCGCAAATAAGTGGGCTCATAAGGTTGGAAACAAGCTCCAGGATCATATGCCGAGCTTGCAGGATATGGACGATCTTGGGTATGGTGACCTCGAAGAGTTCATGATCTCGAAAGATAGCTCTGGGAACACATTCATCTTCGGGGACAACTTCGGATCAGGGTTCCCGAGCTCGACGCACATACGATCTCGAAAGGCCATGCGACCTCGGAAGATGTCTCCAGCTCGAAAGGTGACAGGAAACCTGGGAGGCTAAAGCCTTAGAGATACGTGATAACCACCTTGAATATCTACAAGTGTTATAAATATGAGATGTAATCCTCATTTATTATTGTAAATCCCCTGGAATCGTGGGATATTATTTGATCAGTTATACGTCTCCTGGTCTTCAGGGGACGTTTCCTTTTATATCTGATTATAGCCATTTATTTTATTCACAAAAAGAGTAACTACCAAAAATATGTGGGATAGTATTCTGCGGCCTTCTCTATAAATAGAGAGGCCATGCACCATTGTAAAGGACGAAAATTCTGATCCTTGAGAGAAAACTCTGGAGAATTCATTCTTGAAGAATTCCTAGAGATAATCTTGAGTTTAATAACAAAGACTCGTGGACTAGGCAGACTTAACTGCTGAACCACGTAAAAATCGTGTGTTTGATTTGTTTTATTGTATTTGGCCATTATCAATTATTGTTTATGTGCTCTTCTTTCACTGTTTGACGAAAAACGGCGTCAACAAGGTTGCTTTACATCCTTTTGAGAATTCTCGTCTTGAGAATCAACTTTGGATGTAGAAGTTTGAGAATTGTTCTCATATAACAAATTTTCCTCTAGAGATGTTGAAGCTTGAGAATTGTTGTCACATAACATATTCTCAAAAAATTCAACTTCTCTAGATTCAATCACAATATTAGACTCTAAGTCTAATAGCCTTTAAGCTTTATTATTGTTGGCATAACCAACAAAAGCACACTTTATGGCTCTTGAACCTAACTTTTTTCTATTAGGTTCATTTTTCTTGCAATATGCAAGACACCCCCACACTTTGAAGTACCCTATGTTGGGTTTTCTTCCTTTCCATAACTCATATGGAGATATCTCATTTTTCTTCATCGGTATTTGATTAAGAATGTGACAAGCGGTTAAAAGCGCTTCACCCCATAAGTTGAAGTTCAACTTAGAAAACACCAACATAGAATTTATCATCTCTAGATAAGTCCTATTTTTCCTTTCAGCAACACCATTGTGTTGTGGTGTATAAGGTGCAGTGCACTCATGAATTATACCATTTTCTTCATAAAATGTATAGAATTCATTAGAGAAGTACTCTCCTCCTCTATCACTTCTTAGCACCTTAATCTTTTTATTTAGTTGATTTTCAACTTCTAATTTATACAGTTTAAAAGCATCAAAGTTTCATCTTTATGCTTTAAAAGAAACACATAGGTATATCTACTAAAATCATCTATAAAAGTAAGAAAATACCATTTACCACCTCTAGTTAAAACACCATTTAATTCACAAAGATCACTATGGATTAAATCTAGTAAATTAGATGATCTTTCTACACTATGAAATGGTTTCTTAATCATTTTTGCTTTAACACATGTTTCATATTTACCATAGTTTTTAATATTGCATGCAATCATACCACATTTTACTACTCTTTTCATGGTTGAAAAACCTATATGCGATAGTCTAAGATGCCACAAAAATAAAGAATCATACTCAACAATATAGGCGGAATTAGCATTTTTATTGATAACATTGAAAGCTACATCATTGGTGCACAATTTAACCATTCCCTCACAAGAGTACCCTTTTCCCAAGAATACATTTGATTTGGTAAGTATAAGTTTATTGGACTCAAAAACGGTTTTAATGTTGGGCTTGCCGAGCAAATCACCACTTACATAGTTTCTACTCATTTCGGGAACATAAAGTACATTCACTAATGCAACTTTCTTGCCGGAGGTGAAGTAGACTTCAATAGTACCTTTGCCAAGTACCTTGGATTTGCCCTCATTGCCCATTTGTATCTCATGGTTGTCCTTTGTCTCTTCAAAGGTCTTGAACAATGATTTGTCATAGGTGACATGGATGGTGACACATGTATCATACCACCACCCTTTCACCTTTCCTTGGACCGCATTCACCTAACTAAGGGTAGCAACTATGTTTTCCTCTTGAGTTGCGTTCACCTTAGGTCCTTGTTGGTCTTTTCTATGCCTACACTCTCTAGCATAGTGACCCATTTTCCCACAAACAAAGCAAGGACCTTTCTCGCCCTTAAACTTGTTTGGGTTGGTTTTTGGACCCAAAGGCTTCTCGTTACCCTTTTTCCCTTTGTTTTTGGGATGTTTTGGTTGTGACACCGCATTTGCTTTGGAAGTCTCTCTATTAGACCCCTCCACAAGTTTATCTCTACATATCGATTCCTCTTCGATTCGAATATGCTTTTGGATCTCCTCCAAAGAATAATCCTAATTTTTATGAAGGTTCTTTTCCTATAGCTCTTCCAAGTTTGTGGTAATTTAGCCACTATAGCACCAACTTGAAAGGCCTCGGGAAGCTCAATCTTTAAAATTTTCAGTTTGTTAACAATTATTTGCAATTCATGAATTTGAGGAAGAATAGGTTTATCACCAAAAAATTTGAAATCGAAGTATTGAGATATCAAAATCTTTTTGGTACCTTCCTCTTCCGCCTTAAACTTTTTCTCAAGTGCATCCCATATCTCCTTGGCCAATTTGGTTTTGGTGTAGAGGTCATATAGCCTACCGGAAAGGGCATTGAGGATATGACCCCTACAAAGGAGATTGTCCTCCTCCCTCTTCCTTCTTTTCTCCACCTCCTCGGGAGTGTCCTTGTCGAATGTCGTTGGGAGAGGTTCAAGAGTGGATTCTAGAATGTAGGCGATTTTGAGAGTGGTCAAAAGGAATCTCACCTTGTCTTGCCACCTAGTGAAATTGCATCCATGAAACCTATCCAACCTCACTAGGTCTTGATTCATGATTTTGATGGTCTCACCTTCCATTGAAACAAACAAAGGAATAAGCTTTTGAATGTTAGGAAAATATGTATTTGCCTCAATGGAAATAGGTAAGAAAATTACAACTCTAAACTAAATATTACAAATAAATATTATTGATTAAAAAGTGTTACAATTATATGACAAAAATTACATGTGAATATAGAGAAATAGGTAGAAGATGATAGAAATAGAAGATACAACTCTAAAACAAAAAGATACAAATAAACTAGAAGTAGTAGAATGAAAGATATAGATGAGATTACAACTCTAAAACAAAAGATACATATAAAAGAGTAAATGTAGAATAATATAAGAAATGAAAAGCAATAGAATAAAAGAACAAGAATAAGAACAATGAACTAAGAACTCTCACTCACACAACCAAAGTGAAGAGTGTTGGGGATCACCAACTTAAACAAGGCTTGAAACCTTTTTCCAAAAGCTTATTTCCCCCTAACTCAAGCACTAAAGGATCTCTCACAGATATTGGAAATGCTTTCTGGAATAATTAAGCCTCAAGGTGTTTCTAGCCAAGTGCTCTAATGGATAGAAATGTTGTGTCTTACAAGTGAGCTATAGACTCCTATTTATAGAGTTTAGAGACACCCTTTGAATTTCAAATTCCACCAACCCCCATGGCTGTTACCAATGTTTAATTGGATTAATATGGAATTAAAAATGAGATTTGGGAGTTATTTGGGTTTTTTGAGCCGTTCAACAAAGATTGAAAAAACTGAAAAATTGGTCAGTTTTTGGCCTGTGGCCGCGGCCAGAGACATTAGTGGCCGCGTCCACTAGTCTCTGTCCCACAGGCCGCGGCCACCAACATTTAGTGGTCGTGGCCACCGACCAATTTCAGCACTTAAAAATGTGTTGTTTTTCCAAACGGTTCCAAACCCTCCCAAATGATTTTGTAACTCCCAAAACACATTATTGGGGTTAAAATCATATCATTATCAGCCATTTCACATATGGCTTTTGAAATTCATCTCAATATTGTGTAACAACAAATTTACACAATAAAGGGTAATATTTGGAAGTTACAAATTTGTAAAACCAGATATGTTACATTATTTGCATATATCTAAATATTGTAACTCTCTATTATATGTTACAATATGTGACACTCTTTGTCACATTTGGGAAATGTTGGTCAAGTAGGGATTTTAGGCTTGGGAACTTAAACTCAAGTGCTCAGGAAGGATTCTACTACCCGGTTTAATAAAGTTTAAGGTCCCAGAGGCTAATATATCATTTTGAGTCATTTATTTGGTTTAGGTTATTAATGGTTATCCATTATTGCGTTGTGACTAGGTTATACTGCTAAGGCTCAAGATTTAGGATCGTACTTAGGAACGCCTTACACTTTCAGCTCGGGACTCGAGGTAAGAAAATTGCACCCGGGTTGTGATCGGGGCTTAGTCCCCATGTTAACGAACATGATTATATGTGAGATTATGATTATATTTCTATTTAAAAGTATCTGGTTAGGCATGCTTGTTTGTGCTGCAACCGATTGCATGTTCATCAATCTATTCATTTGTTTATTTTAATCCAAATGTCTGGCCTAAGGGAGTCGGGGCTGATGTTAAGCGTGCGAAACGCAGCCCGACCTAAGCGTGCCAGGGTCAGCTATATAACCAGAGGACTCGGTTTAAGGGCGTCGGGCCTGAACGTTACTAAGTAAACAAAAGTGTCGTTTGGACTTAACTAACTGTATTAAATGTTGAGATTGAATTACATGTTGGATTGAGCAGATTACCATTGCCTAGCTTATTGCTTATGTTTTGTTATTATCGAGTTGAATGATTTGAGTCTACTGTTTATATATTGTTGTTCATTTGTGTTGTGAATTAAGTTTTCTTATTGAGCATTGGCTCACGAGTGCTATGTGGTGCAGGTAAGGGAAAGGGAAAGTTGGGCCAGTCGTGAGTTGGAGAGCTATGGGGGCGGCATGTACATTTGCTGCTGCTCGACCACCACACCTGAGGGATCAATAGGGACTAGTGCCAAACATGATTTTTCCACTTAGGCTGGCTTAAGTTGTAATTATTTTGAGAGTTGTAAATGCCTTGTAGACACTTATTTTTTTGGGATCCCATGTGTAGACTCAAACCTTTTATTGAAAACAACTAATTTCACGATCAAAATCTTTTAACCCTATTCCATTAACTAACCTTAGTAACACTTTTATGTCCAAATGACTTGATTAGAAAGTGTAACACTATTTAAAATACACTGTGTAATGGTCTTGGCTATCCAGGGTGTAACGACCCAAATTCGCTAATAAGGCTTAAGGGCCTTGATTAGTGTGTCGAGAGGGCATAACTGGATTATATGTGATTTAATGATTAAAAGCATGTTATATGATTATTTGAATATCTATGATGCATGACTATGTGTATTAGTATGCATGTAAGCCCTGTTTAGGTTAGAAGGGCATATTCGTAATTTTAGCCCGTTGAGGGCATAAATGTAAATTATTGTGATAAATTGTTGAGACCACATTATTATGTGGATATATTTGTAATCTGTGACTCGAGGCGATCCTAGTGAGCAGTTCAGCGAAAAAGTCACGGCGGGAATTTATACCCGGCTCAGGGCGAGTCTGGGGGTATTTCTGGGAATTTAGAGAATATATTAGAGTCTATTTTGATATTGAGGAATATAACTGGTGATTATTTAGGTGCCGGGAAGTAAGCGGTAAATATTAGAGGCATTCGAGGAATTAGCGGGAATTGGGTGTAATGACTAAAATGCCCTTAGGATGCTTAAAAGCTTAGTTATAAGTGGGAGGGCAATAGGGTCTTTTGGTGTATAGAATCATATAAATGTTGTTTTGGCTTTATTGCCTTAGTGGATAGTGTAGAAAGTGTTGGAAGCCTGAAGAAAAGAAAAGAAAAAAAAGAAGGAAAAGGAAAGAAGGGAAAAGCAGGGAAACTCTTGAACGGTTGGGTTTTCTTCATCAATTTCTTCTGGAAATTTGGAGCTAAAATTCAGAGGAGCTTTAGGCTATGACTGTGTACTTGGGATCTTGATTAGGTTGGGGAATTAGCTGAGGTTTTTCATCACTTGAGGTAAGGTTTTGAGGTTAATATTCAGTTCTTGGTTTGGTATTGAATTGGCTTTTATAAGTAGAGTTTCTGTGGGAATTCTAGGGAATTAAACCTAAGGGTTTGAGGAGGTGAAGGCCAAGCAAGTGTGGAAGACAACCTAGGTTGAGCTCATCCATCAAAGGTAAGAAACGCTGGTTTAAGTTCTGTGATTTTAGTTGATTTCTGTTGAGTTTTTGAGCTCTAAGTTCAGCCATGGTGAATTTTGTGTTTTGGGGTGCATGTGGTTGAATTTCTTATGGTTGGGTCACTTGGGATGAGTTATAGATGTTGGGAGGCTTGCATTGAATTTTGGTTGAGGTTTGGTTGGGTTTTGGAAAGGTTTGGCTTGGGAAAATTCGAAGGAGGGAAATTTGTGCTAGGCTGTGCTGTGACTAGCACTGTAGCGCTAGTCACTGGGTGCTACAACGCTAGGCCATGAAGATCCAGAGCTTTTTGGCTCTCCTTGTAGTGCTATAGCACTCTCCTTAGGGCACTGTATCGCTACCCTATTCCCAGAAATGAGGTTTAGGGTTATTTCTTAGTGTTTTTGCCCGAGGGCTTGGGGTTTGATTCCACCACCCTGTTTGGTGGAATTAGGGCTTCCCGAGGGCTCGGGATTGGTCTCGAGGCTAGGTTTTGGAATTGAGGTTTGGATTTGGTTCTAACTTATGACCGTGACTAGGTATACGCTAAGGCTCAGACGGGATCGTGCTTGAGGATTGAATTGTACAAAGCTATCGAAATCTAAAGGTAAGAAAACTGCACCCGGTTATGTGTTTGTGATGGGACTAAGAGCTCCCTATATCTGTATGATGTCATAGATGGTATTATGCCATGGGACATGTGATAAATGGCCTAAGGGTTCCGTAAATAACACTTGCCCATAGGGCGCGGCTCGGCCTCTAGTAGCTGAGGACAGCTTAATATTCACTGAGCTCGGTTTAAGCGGGCCGGAGTCAGTTGGATAAATATAGGGTGCGGCCTAAGGGGATTAACCCTGGTTATCATATGTGAATTGATTATTGATATGAAATGATGTACTTGGTATGCTAAATACTTGAATAACATGAATGTTTGGATTGTTGAGTACATGTTTATACTGTATGAGTTATCTGGTTGTTTGCTTGATGATTATGCTTTGTTATTCTATTTTCTTGCTGGGCCTTGGCTCACGGGTGCTACGTCGTGCAGGTAAAGGCAATGGCAAGTTGGACCAGTCCTGAGATGGAGAGCTTCGGAGCTGAATGTACATAATCAGCTGATCGGCCGCCTTGGCCGAGGAGTGGAACAAGACGAGAAAGGCCTAATTGTCTGTTTTGCCTTAGAGTGGCTAGTAACTGTATTTTAATCCCAAAATTTTGTAAACTGTCTTATAACTTTACTACTTATAGGATCCCATGTAAAAGAAAATGCTTGATTATAAAAAATGTAACTTTTGAGACCAAAGTCTTTTAACCCTAGTTGAACTGTAGTTTCAGTAACACATTTCCAATTAAATGACTTAATTAGCAAGTCTTGCCCCTTTATAAACACAGAGTGTAACGGTCTTGGCTATCCAGGGCGTTACAACTTGGTATCAAAGCATCCTAGGTTTAAGGGTTCCTGAAGACTGGCTGGACATGTACATTCGCTGCGAAAGACAAGCTCGACTCAGGGTTTGGTAATTGTGTATACATGATTTTATGCTTAAATGAATAGAATGGAATATGACTGTTGCTATCTGCTTGATTAATAAGGAGAATATGATACTGATAGGGCCTGGCCCTTGACTATTGCATGATGACATTGAGGAATGCTTATCAGCATTGCTATGCATGTGAATGAAAATATTTGGATAATTGGATGAACTGTTATATTTTGATTGTTTGTGGATGTTTGGGGTTCTAATGGTGGATCATGGAAGGATTATTACCCTATCGTCATAGTCTGACTGCCGAGTCGTTGATTATAGATTGACTTGGATAATTATACGTCCAAGAAAATCTACACGACTAGCTGGCACCGGGTCTGACACTAGAGATGATGACGAGGGCCAAACCCCTCCACCAGTCCCTGAGAACTGGCAGCAGCTTTTGGCAGACATGCAAGCACGGCTACAGAGCCAAGATGAACAGATTCGAATTCTACAATAGTAGGCTCCATCAGGGAGTGCTGCCCATATTGTGCCACCTGCAGTGGTAACAGTTGTACAGCCAATAGAGGTTGGGAACAGATGGGAGTCGATGTATGAGCGGTTTAGGAAGCAGCAGCCCCCGATCTTTGAGGGAGGACCTGATCCACTGAAGGCTGAACAGCAAATGACCATGATTACTACCATCTTGGATTTTATGAGGATAGAGGGACATGATAGAGTGGCCTGTGCCACATATATCATGAGAGAGGATGCCCGAATCTGGTGGGAAGTGGCATCACAGACCAGAGATGTTACTGATTTGACTTGAGAAGGATTCAAGGACCTATTCAGTCAGAAGTATTATAATGTTGCCATCAGGGCAGCAAAAATAAATGAGTTTGTGGGATTGGTTCAAGGTAGCATGACAGTTACAGAATATGCCCTAAAGTTTGACAGACTTGCGAAGTTCGCATCGGATCTTGTGCCTACCGATGCATCTAGGTAAGACAGATTTATTAGAGGGCTTAATGCTATGATAGCCCAAGATGTGAGGATTACAACAGTTCCTAGAAGGACAACTTATGTCCAGGCTGTAGAGAAGACTCTTACCGCTGAGGAGGCAGTAAATAAGATATGGAGGGAGAGTGCAGCAAGACGGGAGGGCTGCAGGGCGGTGCCTCCATATTCTGGTTCTGGTAGGGGCGGAGGCCCCAGTGATTTAAAGAGGAAGACCCCTAATGCTTCAACCGCTCCTGGTCCTGATAGGAGAGGTCGGGGTACTCAGAGTGGTCGTTAGGGAGGTGGTGATTCATGGAGGACCTATCCTGAGTGCACGAGGTGCAGAAGACGCCATCGGAGCGAGTGTCGGGCTAAGGCCTGTTACGTGTGTGGGGTGGTGGGACACCTCTAGAAAGATTGCCCGACAGTGAAGAAGGGAGATGCGGGGAAGGTGGACAGCCTGACTCCAGCTTGAGTGTTCACCTTGATGCAGGTAGAGGCCGAGGCTAGTCCCTCGGTAGTGACAGGTCAGCTTTCTAGCACTGGCTCTCCTTTTACTGTATTGATAGACTCTGGTGCTACACATTCGTTTTTTTCTAGTAAGGTGATTGATAGACTGTGTAGACCTAGTGAGTATTGTACTTCAGGGTTTGGGACTATTTTGCCTACAGGAGAACTAGTAGTTTCTAGGAGGTGGATTAGAGCACTGCCAGTGATAGTTGATGGTAGAGAGTTTTCAGTAGACTTGATTGAGTTGAGTATGGAGGATTTTGATATGATTTTAGGTATGGATTGGCTGGTTAGATATGGAGCTACTATTGACTGCAGGAAGAAGATGGTGACCTTTGAGCCGGAAGGCGAGGATCCCTTTGTCTTTGTGGGAGCGGTGCATGGACCCCGCATACCCAGAATTTCAGCG
Organism: Humulus lupulus; assembly: GCF_963169125.1. Lineage (NCBI taxonomy): Eukaryota > Viridiplantae > Streptophyta > Magnoliopsida > Rosales > Cannabaceae > Humulus > Humulus lupulus. The sequence continues at coordinate 14,526,877 of NC_084801.1, read as the reverse complement.
TTGAGAGCTAGGGACCTGTTATAGGGAGGATGTATAGGTTTCCTAGCTAGTGTGGTGGATACCACCAAGGTTTCGCCAACAGGACCGGAAGAGACCAAATTGGTTTGCGAGTTCTTGGATGTGTTTCCTGAGGACTTACTTAGGTTGCCGCTGCGTAGGGAGATTCAATTTGTCATTGAGTTGGTGCTAGGGATAGAGCCAGTGTCGAGGGCACCGTATAGGATGGCACCGAAAGAACTGAAAGAATTGAAGATACAATTGCAGGAGCTTCTGGATTTGGGGTTCATTAGGCCTAGTTACTCGCCATGGGGTGCTCCAGTTTTATTTGTGAAGAAGAAGGACGGGAATTTGAGAATGTGTATAGACTACAGGGAATTGAACAAGTTGAATATCAGGAATAAGTACCCCTTACCAAGGATTGATGGCTTGCTTGATCAGCTGTAGGGTAAGACAGTGTTCTCGAAGATTGATCTTCGATCTGGTTATCACCAGCTGAGGATCAAGGATGAGGACATACCGAAGATGGCCTTCCGAACGAGGTCTGGGCACTATGAATTTCTGGTTATGTCGTTTGGTTTGACCAATGCCCCAGCAGCCTTTACAGACCTAATGAACAGAGTGTTCAAGGGCTTTCTGGATCAGTTCGTTATTGTCTTCATCGACGACATCTTAGTGTACTCCAGTTCAGAGGCACAGCGCATGAGATTCACCGTCAACAGGTTTCGCAGAGATTGAGGGAACATCAGCTGTACGCCAAGTTTAACAAATGTGAATTTTGGTTACCATAAGTGACATTCCTTGGACATATTGTGGGTGCATATGGGATTAAGGTGGATCCATCTAAGGTGGAGGCAATTAGGGATTGGCCAAGGCCAAGGAACGCCTCGAAAGTGCGGAGTTTTCTTGGTCTAGCGGGTTACTGCAGACGGTTTGTGGAAGGCTTCTCGAAGATAGCGGCACCGATGACAGAATTAACACAGAAGAATTTGAAGTTCGTTTGGTCAGACAAGTGTGAGAGCAGTTTCCAAGAACTGAAGTGACGACTTATTATAGCACCTATGTTGAGTGTTCCCTTGGGGGAAGGGAAGTTTGTTGTTTACTGCAATGCGTCGTGGTTGGGTTTAGGCTACGTGTTGATGCAGGATGAGAAGGTCATAGCTTATGCATCACGATAGCTAAAGGAGTATGAGCAACGGTATCCTACCCATGATTTGGAGCTAGCAGCGGTGGTATTCGCACTGAAGGTTTGGCGATATTATCTGTATGGGGAGAAGTGCGAGATATACACCGACCACAAGAGTCTAAAGTATTTCTTTACACAGAAGGACTTGAACATGAGGCAGAGACGTTGGCTAGAGTTGGTGAAAGACTACGATTGTGATATTCTTTACCATCCGGGGAAAGCCAATGTAGTGGCGGATGCATTGAGCCGGAGAGGCCCAGGTCAGTTATATAGTTCCACCCTGATCTCGAGAGAGTTAGCTTATGAGATGGTCAGAGTGGGGATAAAATTGATGGTGGGCCGGTTGGCCAATACTACTTTACAGCCGACCCTGCTAGAGCAGATTAAAGAAAGTCAATTGGTAGACGCTCAGTTACAGGAGGTTAAAGAGAATGTCTTAGCGGGAGTAGCTAAGGACTATTCTATTTTTGAGGTTGGTTTGCTTCGGTATCAAGGATGGATTTGTGTTCCGAATGATGAGGGGATCAGACGAGAGATATTGGATGAGACTCATACGACGCCGTACTCACTTCATTCGGGTACCATGAAGATGTACCAGGATCTACGGGCATTATATTGGTGGCCCAGGATGAAGAAGAATGTGGTGGAGTACGTAGCCAGATGTTTAACCTATCAGTAGGTGAAAGCTGAGCATCAGCGACCAGCAGGGTTGCTTCAGCCATTGGGTATTCCCGAGTGGAAATGGGAGGATATTACGATGGATTTTGTGGGAGGTTTACCCAAAACTGTAGGGCTTCATGACTCCGTGTGGGTGATAGTGCACAGATACACCAAGTCAGCCCATTTTCTTCCAGTGAGGTCAACATATACTGTGGATCAGTATGCAGAGTTGTATGTAAGGGAGATCGTACATCTCCATGGGGTTCCTAAGTCTATAGTGTCAGACCGGGATCCTATCTTCACCTCCAAGTTTTCGAGTAGTTTGCAGAAGGCTATGGGAACTCAGTTGAAGTTCAACACAGCCTTTCATCCTTAGAATGATGGACAGTCTGAGAGGACAATTCAGGTGTTGGAGGATATGCTCAGAGCATGTGTGATCGACTTTGAGGGGTCATGGAGTAAGTATCTCCCATTGATTGAATTCTCATATAACAATAGTTACCAATCAACGATTGGAGTGGCTCCCTACGAGATGTTATATGGAAGGAAGTATAGATCACCCATTCATTGGGATGAGATGGGTGAGAGGAAATATTTGGGGCCAAATATGGTTCAGAGGATGAATGAAGCTATAGAGAAGACTGAGCTAGAATGCTCGCCTCGCAGAGCAGATAGAAAAGCTACGCTGATCCCAAGCGTAGGGATGTGAAGTTTCAGGTTGGGGACCACGTATTTCTCCGAGTTTCACCATTGTGAGGGGTGAGGAGGTTCGGAAAGAAGGGCAAGCTAAGCCCTAGGTTCATCGGACCTTTTGAGATCCTAGAAAGGAACGGTTAGGTGGCTTACATGTTAGCCTTGCCACCATCACTGTCAGGAGTCCATGACATATTCCATGTTTCTATGCTCCGGAAGTACGTCTCAGATGTGACACATGTGTTGAGGTATGAAGACTTGGAATTGCAGACAGATCTAGCCTATGAGGAGCAACTGGTCCAAATCTTGGATCGGAAGGACAAAGTACTACAGAATAAGACGATTCCTCTTGTTAAAGTGTTGTGGAGGAATAGTAGGGTCGAGGAGGCAACCTGGGAGCTTGAGTCAACGATGCGGGATCAGTATCCCAAATTATTCAAGTAAATTTTGAGGACGAAATTCTCATTAGGAGGGGATAGTTGTAACGACCCAAGTTTTATAAAAAAGGCTTAAGGGCCTTGATTAGTGTGTCAGGAGGGCATAACTGGATTATATGTGATTTAATGATTAAAAGCATGTTATATGATTATTTGAATATCTGTGATGCATGAGTGTATTATATCACATATATATATCGAATATACCCATAACAAGCCAAATTACGAAAATTTCCCTTTTAATCATAAATGGGTCCACACGCATATTTAATACACATAAACATGCATATAAAGTCATATTATAATATAACTCACATAATCATATAATGATACCCATATATATCACATAACACATCATTTTCATAATTTTCCATCCTGGCCCCCTAATCAAGACCCTAAGCCTTATTAGGTAATTTGGGACGTTACAACTATCCCTTCCTTACAAGAATTTCATCCTCGAAATTTTACCTGAACAGATCGGGATATAGATCTACATATCTGACTCTAGCTCTTAGGTTGCTTCCTCGACCTTGCTATTCCTTTATAATACCTTAACTAAAGTTATGGTTTTGTTCATCAGGACCTTGTCCTTCCTGTCTAAAATCTAAACTGGCTACTCCTCATAGGATAACTCTGCCTCCAGTTCCAAATCCTCATGAGTCTTATCTAACACATGTTTCCTTAACATGGAAATTTGAAATACATTGTGTACGGCCAACAGTACTGCAAGTAAGGCCAATCAATAGGCCACCATACCGATCCACTCCAGGTTCCCAAACGGTCCTACAAATCTAGGGCTCAACTTGCCCTTTTTCCTAAATCTCCTCACCCATTTCAATGGTGAGACTCTAAGGAAGACATAGTCTCTCACTTGGAACTCCACGTTCCTGCATTTCAGATTAGCATAAATTTTATGTCTTCTCTAAGTGTAATAACCCAACTATTCTAGACCTTGGACCATTAAAAACTACTACTATACACAGACACTAATCTTAAGAAAATATACATATGAAATAACCATAACTTTATTAAAATTGTAAAACAAAGGTTAACATAAAATTCAAAGTAGGATATGGGATCCCATTGTTTTGAAAATAAAATAGAACATGACTTAAATCTTAAAATTCGTTACAAAACAAAGTGCGGAAAATACATATAAATCATAATTAAAAGACTTAAACAACTTCATCCTCGAATTTTTTGTGCAGTCCACCGATTCCATTCTCCCTCAATACACAATCCCAAGCTGCCAAGAATCTTCCCGCTGCCATGCTATTTTCCTGCACATATAAAACATAAAGGAATGAGCCTAATGCCCAGCAAGGAAAATCTACTACAAGCATGAAACATAATCATACACATAAACTATGAACATATATCATATATTATAACACATATATCATAATTCTAACTCATGTACATGGTAACTATTGGGGTTTGCTAACTAGGCAACTATAAGCCTCAAACTATAATGAGGTTTGCTAGTTAAGCAAATATAAGCCCCAAAAACATAAAAGTGTTGGGGTTTGCTATATAGCAACTATAAGCCCAAAACATAAAAATGTTAGGGTTTGTTATATAACAACTATAAGCCCCAAAACATACATATATCATAACACATAAAATCAAACTATTGCAAAATCATAACATATTACAAACATAGCACATATCACATAGGAACTATCCTATTTTCCTTACCAAAATACCGAGATGTGAGAACAATGACAGGATTTTGGAACACTCCTAAAAACCATTAATAGAAAGGTGAGTATTCTAAAAGAAAGAAATGAAAAGGAATGAACTAAACCATCGAGAAGGTACTTACCGACAAGAACCTCAAGTTCAAAGAACTTAGATGCCTAACCACGAATGAAAACAGTGAGTTAGGAATTGAGTAGAGAAAACTATAAAAACTAATGAAAAAATACAAAAAGGAACTAGAAATAGAAATACCTTGAAATTGTTATACCCGAACTACACCTCGATGATGATAAACACACTATGAACCTTAGTTCCCAAGTGTTTAATAAGCTTAAAATGATAAAGCTTATAACCCCAACCCAAGTGTTTAACACTCTAAAGTAAACCTAGCAACTCGTAGGCTCTGATCTCAGCTTGAAGAATGAAGAAATGGTTGGGTACTAGGTCTTATTTATAGAGTTCAAGAATGAAAAGATCTTCTTTTAGCTTGAATAAAAATAATGACTTTTTAATTGAAAAACATTTGAATAATCGTTCAGCAGAGGCTTAAGACTCGGTCAAAAATATTCTGGCTTGTCAAGAGGTTAAGGATTAAAATGAGATTGGTTTCAAAATTATTCAAAATTCATGCCCTAGAGTCGATATATCGCCCATGCTAGGTGATATATCGCCTGGGCTCATATTCCCGAGGCTCGTCAAAATGGTCGTGCAAAGTTACGTGTTTTTCGTATCCCCGTGTGGCGATATATCGCCCCTAGAGCTGCGATATATCGGCATACGCTGAAATATTATACACGTAATTACACTTTTTCACCCTAATTTGAATTGAGTAAACATCTTTGACTGAGTCTAATAACGATTTCAAAGCTGCTGGCAAACTCTGGGATTTTCAAATACTACTCTTAATAAACTATTCCTCAAAAATTAAAGTAGTAGTAGTAGTAGTGGCAGTAGCAGTAGCAACAGCAGCAACAACAGTAGTAGCAGTAGCAGTAGCAGCAGTAGCACTAGCAGTAGCAGTAGCAGTAGCAGTAGCAGTAACAGTAGCAGTAGCAGTAGCAGTAGTAGCAGCAGTAGCACTAGCACTGGAAGTAGTAGTAGCAGTAGCAGCAGTAGCAGTAACAGTAGCAGCAGCAGTAGCAGTAGTAGTAGCAGTAGCAGTAGCAGTAACAGTAGCAGTAGTAGCAGCAATAACAGTAGCAGTAGCAGTAGCAGTAGCAGTAGCAGTAGTAGTAGTAGTAGTAGCAGTAGCAGTAGCAGTAGCAGTAGCAGCAGCAGTAGCAGTAGCAGTAGCAGTAGCAGTAGTAGTAGTAGTAGCAATAGTAGTAGCAGTAGCAGTAGCAGTAGCAGTAGCAGTAGTAGCAGTAGCAGCAGCAGCAGCAGCAGCAGTAGTAGTAGTAGTAGTAGTAGTAGTAGTAGTAGTAGTAACAATAGCAGTAGCAGTAGCAGTAGCAGCAGTAGCAGTAGCGATAGCAGTAGTAGTAGCAAGCAGTAGCAGTAGCAATAGCAGTAGCAGTAGTAGTAGCAGCAGTAGTAGCAGTAGTAGCAGTAGTAGTAGTAGCAGCAGTAGTAGCAATAGTTTAAGAATATTAATTATAACATAAGGTTTGATTAATATAGCTGATTATAAAGATGTTATTTATTATACTTATAGGTTTAGATAGAACTAATAAGATCATGACACTTGTTGTGTGCATGTTTATTGATAAATTAAGCATTTTTTATGAATAGTTTTATAAGAGAAATATTTGAAAACCCCAGAATTTGCCAGCAGCTTTAAAAACGTTATATGACTCAGTCAAAGTTGTTTACCCAATTCAAATTAAGCTAAAAAAGTGCAATTACGTGTATAATATTTCAGCGTATGCTGATATATCGCAGCTCTAGGGGCAATATATCGCCACACGGGAAATACGAAAAACATGTAACTTTGCACAAACGCATTGACGAGCTTCGGGATATAAGCCCAGGCGATATATCACCTACCATGGGCGATATATCGACCCTAGGGCAAGTTTTTCAAATGATTTTTAAACCAAGCTCAATTAAACACTTAACCTCTTAGCAAGCCTCTGAACATTTTGACCGAGTCTGAAGCCTCTGCTGAACGAATATTCAAATTTTTTTCAAGTAATATTCATTATTTTTATTCAAGCTAAAAGAAGATCTTTTCACTCCTTGAAATCTATAAATAGGACCTAGTACCTAGCCATTTCTCTCATTCTTCAAGCTAAGTTCAAAGCCTTCAAGCTGCTAGGTTTACTATTGAGTGATAAACACTTGGGTTGGGGTTATAAGCTTTATCATTTTAAACTTTATAAACACTTGGGAAGTAAGATAAATAGTGTGTTTTTCTATATCGAGGTGTAGTTCGATTCTTGTGCATTCAAAGGTATTCTTATTCCTAGTTCATTTCTATATGTTTCATTAGTTTCTTATAGTTTTCTTTACTCAAATCCTAACTCATTGTTTTTCATTATCTTGGTTAGGTATTTAAGTTCTTTGAACTTAAGATTTCTTGTCGATAAGTTTCTTCTCGGTGGTTTAGTCCTCTTGTCATCATCTATTTTCTTTAGAATACTCACATTCTTATTGTTTGTTTTAGGAGTGTTCCAAAATCCTGTCCTTGTTCTCACATCCTGGTTTTGGCAAGGAAAATAGGATAGAATTTTATATGTTTATATGTTATCTTATGTGATGTTATGTTATGTTATATGTATAATATGTTTATAGCCTTGGGCATATGACTTGTCTAGCTAGCAAGCCCTAATGATTTATGGGCATATGACTTGCTTAGCTAGCAAGCCCCACAAATCTATTGGGCATATGACTTGCTTAGTTAACAAGCCCCAAGAGGTATGATGGCCATTATAGTAGTATATGACATATGTTTATAGTATATATTTATGATATGTTTATGTATATGTTTTATGTTATGAGTAGATTTTCCTTTCTAGGCATTAGGTTCATTCCTTTATTTTTATGTATGCAGGAAAATAGTTATGGCGGCGGAAGGATTCTTGGCAGCTTAAGGTTGTGTATTGAGGAAGAATAGATTCAGTGGACTACGTGAACGATTCGAGGACGACGTTGTTTTCAGTCTTTTTAATTATGTTTCTATGTATTTTCTGCACTTGGTTTTGTAAACAATTTTAATTAAGTTAAAGTTATGTTTTATTTTTAAAACAATGGGATCCCATACCCTGAGTGTATGTATTTCAACATTTCCTTTATAGTTTCTTTTATAAAGTTATGAATGTTTCGTATGTATGTTTTCTTAAGATTAGTGTCTATGTATAGTAGTTTTAATGGTCCAAAGTCTTAGAATTAGTTGGGTCATTACAGGAACTGATCATATTCCTAAAAAACTGGAGGGTAATATTCCTGAAATCTCTCATATAGTATTTCCCATATATTCTCAGCCCTATGCTGAGCCAAAACTAGTGCCACTCCCGGCATAACAAAGGAAGAGGTGTTCCCTGACATAACCTAATGTGTTAAACACTTGATCTCTTCCTCTTGCCTCTGTAATCTTGCTTGCATATCTGTAAACACGTGCTACCAATTCTGAGGGGCAGGCAGAGGGCTCTGTCCCTGGTTATAATTTTCAGCCTCAACATAAATACTACAGGATCCCATTAATTGCCTTGGGTACATAACCTCTAAGTTCGTCCGCAGTCAATAACTTGACCCATTAAGCATGATGAGCACATTCAAAAGCCTTCCCACGGGAAAACCAAACAACACCACATTCACATACCCTTGTAGTGCTAAAATACTTTCCCATACATTCATGCATCAATCCATAAGACTTGCTCTTCCCAACATAAATGTCATGCTCTCAACTCTAGCATGTAGATAACACATTCATATATCAACTGAGAAGGTAATCACATAATCATATCAGCAGTCAAGGACCAGGCCCTATAAGAATATCTCATGCTTCCTAATAAGGCATGCAAGTAAGACATTTATATCATATTTAAGAAGTTAAACACATAACCACAATAATAGTTACCAAACCCTGAGTGGAGCTTGTCTTTAGTGATGAGGGTACATGCCCAGCTTGTCTTCAGGAACCCTTAACCTTGGAATGCTCTGATACCAAGTTGTAACGCCCTACTACTCAGGAACCATTACACTGTGTATTTTAAATAGTGCTAAACTCGTTAAACGAGTCCTTTGGCCATAACCGTGTAACTAAACGTGACTAACGATTTAGGGTTAAAATTTTTGGTCAAAGGTACAACCGTTTCACTAAAAATGTTTACTTCCATACATGGGATCCCAAACTAACATTAAAAAAGGTTAATTACAATTGAAAAGTTACAACCAACCGAGCTAAGTGGAAAAATATGGTTTGACCCTAGTTTCTATGAGTATCCCCGATCATGGTGGTCAAGCAGTTGTATATGTACACATCGTCACCAAAGCTTTCTAACTCAAGGATGGTACATCTTTCTTTTCCCCTTACATGCACCATATAGCACCCGTGAGCCAAGCCCCATCAAGAAAACTTGAACATGCTCATAAGTAGTAAATAACATGTTACAAAATCATAATAAGCATGCCTAGTAGTAATAACCCTACTCATGCATGCATACCATCATATAAATGACTACACTGTCATATGGGGCCAGTTGCCCTAATTAAATGATCAATGAAGCATACTGGGCTCCCTTGCCCAAAATACATGATTAATGAATCATACTGGGGCTTAGTGCCCTAATACAAGATTAATAAATCATATTGGGGCTCAACGCCCTAATACATGATTAATAAACCATATTGCGGCTCAGCACCCTAATACATGATTAATAAATCATACTAAGGCTCAGCACCCTAGGATATGGGACTAATGAGTCACCCCGGGGCCCTTTGCCATATCCTCTATATATCCCACCAAAACTCAAAAATCCATACTTGAGCTTTAAGGCTCAAGAACATGAAGAACTTAAACAGAATTCACAGTAAAACTCAAAGAATTCTTACCTCAAACAAAAGGTCTGCAAGCCCAAGTTATCCCTTAGCCAAACTATGGCTTCAACCTTCTAATCCTTGAGCTTTTCTTTTTCCAAAAATCCAAAATCCCCCATGGTGCTAAGAGAGAAAAGAGAAAATAAGTGAGAGAGAAAGTTGCTCTGTTTTGAGGTTTCCTTTTCCTGAGGGTAAGAGTGACTAAGTCACTGGTTTTGACTCAAAATGATACATATTGTAAGGCCCTGGTAATTAGGATCCATTACCACGTGTGTTTGAAATTTGTGCCGGACTTGCTAAAGGAGTCATTTGGACTAAAACATGTGATTAAGCCACTAATGGTTCGTGTATTAAAAATCTTTATCAACGAATAAATATTTCCATTGAAAGAAAACCTCCGTCTTTACATGGGATCCCAAAATACAAGTTTACAAATCTGTTTACATCACAGGGATTACAAAATAAGCCGACCTAAGCGGCAAAACAAGGTCCAACCCTAGTTCCCTTACGATACCTTGGTCGTGGCGGTCGAGCAGACTGCATACGTACACATCGCCCCTAACACTATCGAACTCATGGATGGTCAAGTTTCTCCTTACCATTACCTGCACCACAAAGCACCCATGAGCCAAAAGACACAACAAGAAAACATAGTAATAGACTCAGATAGTCAACAAAATATATAACAACATGCTTAACAGTAATAACTGAAACCAAGCATACACACTGTACCAGTAAGTGACCATAGGGTCTCACAAGTGTGTGTCGCACTCCCATTCATTCATATGGCATCCGAGCAAGTCAAGTGCATAATGCACTCTCAGGGTGGCCTATCCATGACAGCCTGCGCTAACCGCGCATAATGCTGATCGCAGCTGACAAGCCGAGCCTTGCAAACCCTCGACTCATAAGTCGAGCCTTATGAACCCCTCGACATATAAGTCGGTCCTTGTAATCCCTTGACTTATAAGCCAGTCTGGTAAATCCTCGACTTATAAGCCGACCTTGTAATTCCTCGACTTATAGGCCAAGCCTCATGAACTCCTCGACTCATAAGGCGAGCCTTGTAAACCCCTAGACTTATAATTCGAGCCCTTTTTAATCCCTCGGCTTATAAGCCGAGCCCTTTCAATCCCTTCACTTATAAGCCGAGCCCTTTTTAAAACAAATATACTCTCGACTAGCAGGTCGAGCTTAAATCAGATGCAACAGACTAGTCCTTGGCTTATAAAACGAGCTTCCTAGAAGTATACTAAAGCAGATATGCCTAGACATAACTATAATCATGCTCATTAGCTAGGCTCGAGCCCTAATCATGTTTATATTTACAAGTTGGGCCAAGACCTAATAATATTACATTAAACTGCTGGGTCGAGCCCTAATCATATTACATTTAACAATTGGGCGTAGCCCTAATCATAATAATTTGATAGTTAGACCGAGCCCTAGTCGTAATACATTCAACAACGGGGCTAAGCCCGAATAATATTACATTTAACGATTGGGCCAAGCCCTAGTCATAATACACTTAACAATTGGGCCAAGCCCCAGTCATAATATACTTAACAATTGAGTCAAACCCTGATCATAATACACTTGAAAGCAGGTCGAAGCCCTAATCACATATCTCACGTGCAGTTTTCTTACCTCATGTTTGAGTGCTTTGGTTAATAAGAACGACCCTCGAGCACGATCCCATTCCGAGCCCTAGCGAACACCTAGTCACAAACCATAAACTGTACTTTGATGAGTTTAAATTCCAAAGCCTAATCCCAAGACCAATCCCGTGCTCTTGTGACCTCTAATTCCACCAAACGGGGTGGTGAAATTGTCCTCCGAGCCCTTGAGAAAAAACCCTAAAAAGGTACCAAAAATCATGTTCTCAAAGCTGAGTAGTGCTACAGGACTACCTATTGGGCGCTACAGCGCTAGAGTCAGAACCTCTATCCCCCAAAAATGTAGCCTAGCACTGTAGCGCTCCCAACCTTGCACTACAGCACTGATACCAAAAATTCAATTTTCTAGGTTCTTCTCTTCGAATTTCCCCAAGCCAAAGCTCCAAAAATCCATCCCTCAATACTCCCAAACCCAGAATTAACCACAGAAATCAGTTCTACTCATCAAAAGCAACAAAACCCAACCAAGTTTTCCTAAAAACTTCAATAAATCTCCAAGATCCTTAATCAAACACTCAGACTTAAGAACACACCAAGAATACAGAAAACTCAAAGATTCAAGGGTTTAAATTGTTACCTCTGTTGCTATGAACGACCTTAGGTTGCTGCTACACCAATTCCTAGTCCCAAGCTTCCTAATTCCAAGCCTTCCTCTTTCAAAATGGCAAAAATCCCAAGAGAGAGAGAGATATACGGGAAAGAGACGGAAAGGGAGAGTGTTTATTCTATTTCCTTTGTTTCTTTCCTTCTAATTTACAGCTTTCTACTTTGGCTAAGTATAGACAAGGCCCACAAAAGACTTAAATGCCCTTGAGTCCAAAGCTTTCCCTTTAATGGCCATAGGGGCAGAATGGTCACTTGCCACCATTTCTCAACATTTCCTTAAATAAATCTCAGTTATCTTCAATAAACACCAAATAAATATCCACTACCCAATAATCTCCGATAATGTACTAATTTACCAAAATACCCCTAGGCTTACCCCGAGCCGGGTATTTGTTCCCGTTGAGACCTTTTTCGCTAATTGCTCACTAGGATCTTTTCGTGCCGAATAATCCAAATACATCCACATAATAATGTGGTCTCACACTTATATCACATATATATTCAAATATACCCATAATGGGTCAAAATTACGAAAATGCCCTTCTAATAAGAAATTGGCCCACATGCATATTATATCACATATACACATAAATAACAATTAATTCACATTTAATCATATAAAACCCGTAATTTTCCAATCTGGCTCCCTAATCAAGGCCCTAAGCCTTATTAGGAAATTTGGGATGTTACAACTTCCCCCTTCTTACAGGATTTTCATCCTCAAAATTTTACCTGAACAGCTTGGGATACTGGTCCCGCATGGTTGATTCCAACTCTTAGGTCGCTTCTTTGACCTTGATGTTCCCCCATAATACCTTAACCAAAGGTATGACTTTATTCCTCAGGACCTTGTACTTTCTGTCTAATATTTGGACTAGCTGCTCCTCAAAGGATAAGTCTGTCTGCAGCTCCAGATCTTCATTGCTTAGAACATGAGTCTCATCAGATACATACTTTCGTAGCATCGAGATATGAACACATTGTGCACAGCCGACAGTGCCAGAGGTGGCGCCAGCCTATAGGCTACCTGACCGATCTTTTCCAGGATCTCAAAAGGTCCTACAAACCTAGGGCCTAGCTTGCCCTTCCTCCCAAACCTCCTCACCCGCTTGAGTGGTGAGATTCTAAGGAAGACATAGTCTCTCACTTGGAACTCCACCTTCCTACATTTCAGATTAGCATAACTTTTCTATCTAATTTGAGAAGCGAGCATCCAAGCTCAGATCTTCCATTAGCCTCATTGGTCCTCTAAACTGCCTCAGGACCCAAGTATCTACGCTCACCCATCTCATCCCATCGAATGGGTAATCTACATTTCCTACCACACAGCATCTCGTAAGGAGCCATTCCTATGGTCGCTTGGTAGTAGTTGTTGTAGGGAATATCAGAGGCAAATACTTATTCCAGGGCCCTTCAAGGTCCAGCACACATGCTCGCATCATGTCTTCTAATATCTGTATCGTCCTCTCGGATTGTCCATTTGTTCAGGGATGATAAGTTGTACCAAACCTCAGTTGCATGCCTTTCTCCCTTTGCAGACTTCCCAGAAACATGGAAGTAAAAATGGGGTCCCAATCTGACATGATCAACCTCGAAGCTCCAGGAAAGCGTACTATCTCTCTTACATAGATATCTACATACTGGTCAACTATATAAGTCATCCTCACTAGTCTAAAGTGAGTTGATTTGGTGTATCAGTCTCTGATATCCCACACCGAGTCGCGTTGACCCACCGTCCTGGGCAATCCCACCACAAAATCCATGGTGATGTCTTCCCATTTCTACTTTGGGATATCCAAGGGCTGTAATAGCCCCACTGGTCTCTAATGTTCAGGCTTGTCTTGCTAAAACATCAGACACTTGGTCACGTACTTGGTTACATCCTTCTTTATCCTCAGCCACCACCACAAAGTCCTCAGATCCTGATACATCTTCGTGGTGCTGTGATGGAAAAAGTACGAGATAATGTTAGATTCTTCCAGAATCTCTCATCTAATAATGGTATACATCGAAACACAAACTCGACCTTTATATCTCAGTAAATCTATATCTGATGTTGTATAGTCCCTAGCTACCCTAGCTAGGACGTCCCCTCTGATCCTCGTCAAATGTGAATCACCCAGCTGACCTTCCTTTATTTCTCCAATAGTGCAGATTGTAGCGTAAGGTTGGCCAACTGGCCCACCGGCAACTCTATTCCCTGTAATTGATCAAACATATCACATATCCTTAACAAAGGATAAATGTTCTTAATGTTCAAATTATTTAGTTCTCTGTAGTCTATGTACATCCTCAGAGACCCATCCTCTTCCATTACAAAAAGAATTTAGCGCACCCCATGGCAAGAAACTGGGTATGATAAAATCCAAGCCTACCAACTCTTGTGACTATATCTTTGGTTTTTTTTCCAACTCGATTGAGGCCATTCTATAAGGTGCCCTAAACACTAGCTCTATTCCAGGTGCCAGTTCAATAACAAATTATGTCTCTCCGTGTGGCGGCAACCCTAGTAATCCCTGTAGAAACATATCTAGGAATTCACAGACTAATCTAGTCTCTTCTGGTCCTACTGGCACAACCTGAGTGGTATCCACCACTCTAGCCAGGAATCCTATGCGACCTCCTTGCCATAGGTCTCTAGCCCTCAATGCTGAAAGCATAGGTACTCGAGGTCCATGCACAATGCCAACCAATACAAAGGGGTCCTCACCCTTGGGCTCAAAGGTTACCACCATTTTCTTACAATCTATGGTTGTCTCATACTTTTCTTAACCAACCCATACCCAAAAATCATGTCAAAGTCGGTCATAACCAACCCTACTAGGTCAACTGACAACTCTCTGTCATCTACTATCACTGACAGTAATCTAATCCATCACCTGGTTATTACGAACTCCCTCAGATGACATCTTCTACATCTGGTGCACTCTAGATATGTCCCCCAATTCCTGTTGCCACTCTAGCGGCCAACCTGTACACCATGTGGCCTCCTATCAGAATCAGAAGCCAACACAGTATCCGGGGTCTTCCTTTTTCCGTCACTAGGGCCTCCGCCCTTACCAGATCCTGTAAAGGGAGGTCTCATTCTCCCGGTATCCCTTCTAGCCACACTCTTGCGCCAGATCTTGTTCTCAATGCCCTCTGCAATTAGGGCTCTTTTTACTACCTGAGCATATATCAACACTCCAAGTAATGTTGTAATTCTGACATCCCGGGCTATCTTAAATCGTAGCCCCTAAAGGAATCTTTCCTTCCTTGTCCCATCGATGGGCACCAAGTCTGCAGTGAACTTGGCTAATCTATCAGACCTTAGCGCATACTATGTCACTGTCATATTGCCTTACAACCATTTACTGAACTCTTTAGCTTTTCCAGCTCTAACTGCCTCATTTGATACTTTTCATTGAACTGAGTTCTAAACTCTTCCCAGTCCAAGGTATTGATGTTCCAAGTCAAGGATACTACCTCCCACCAAATTCGGGCATCCTCCCGAAACATATACGTGGCCCAAGCCACTCTTTTGTTGCCCACCATCCTTATAAGGTCTAGGATGGATGTAATCATTCTCATCCACTACTCTACCTTGAGTGAATCTACGCTACCCTCAAAATCAAAGGGTACTTCTTCCTGAACCGTTCATTGAACAACTCCAATGGTTCTCTATCTCGGACCAATGCTATAGGGCCGGTACTGTAGTAATAGGTGGTGCCACTGACGTAACGTTCACTGGCGGAACCTACTGCTGTCCCAACTAGAAAATCTCTTCTCCTTGCCTCTGCATCCTAGCTTACATATCAGCAAGCACCTATTGCCGATTTTCAGGAGCTGGCAGAGGGGTCTGACCCTAATTATCATTTTCGACGTGTATTCCCTGGCCGACTTGCAAATTTGACTACCCTGGAAGCATACTTCCAAACATGTACCTTTCTGTAGTAATCACTTTAGTCAGTTAGGTAGTAATAACTACACCCCTTGCCGCCCTACAGCCCGAGACCAAACAAGCAGATGATCACATTTAAAAATCATGCTAATCATGTCAATTCATATTCATATCCAAACATAGTGCTAATAAACACTTCCTATCATTTATAAACAAGTAGCGGTGCTATTAAGCATTTTCTAGCACACATAGACTGTAATGCCCTAGGTAGCCAAGACTGTTACACTGTGTGTTTATAAAGGTGCAAGACTTGCTAATCAAGTCATTTAGTTAGAAATATATTACTGAAACTATAATTGAACTAGGGTTAAAAGAATTTGGTCGTAAAAGATGTATTTCATTTAGATAAACATTTCGTACATGGGATCCTAAAAGAAATAGAGTTTAAAAGATAGTTTACAAAAATTCCAGGTTATAAGCAAGTACTGGCCACTCTAAAGGCAAAACAAACATTTAGGCTTCTCCTGTCCTGTACCACTCCTCGACCGTGGCAAGCGATCAGCTGACTATGTATCAGCCTTAAAGCTCTCCAACTCAGGACTGGTCCACCTTGCTCTTGCATTTACCTGCACCACGTAGCACCCGAGGCCTAACAAGAAAGCCATAATATAGAGTATGAACAATAAATGACAGTCAGATATTTCATAAATCACCAACCAGATATACAACAAGTCATACAGGTCACATAAACAGTGATATCAATCTACAAGCCAATAATCAGTTATTCAAATAACAAACTCGTCACAATCAACAATTTAAACAACATTAAACATATCATGCCAAAGTCCACGATCGACGCCCTTAGGTCGCACCCTCTGATTATCCCACTGACTTTGGTTCGCTTAGGCCGAGCTCAGTGATTATGTGCTTAACCTCAACTACCAGTGGCCGAGTCGCGCCCTATGCGCAAATATTGATTTCGGCACTCTTAGGCCGTTTATCACATGTCCCCATGGCATAATACCATCTCATGACATTACATAAAAATATAGGGAGCTCTTAGTCCCAACATAATCACATAACCGAGTGCAGTTTCTTACCTTTGATTCCGATAGCTTTGATTAGTGAAATCGAACTTCAAGCACGATCTCGTTCGAGCCCTAGTGTACACCTAGTCACAGCCATAAATTAGAACCATCACTAAACTTCAATTCCATAACCTAACCTCGGGACCAATCCCGAGCCCTCGGGAAGCCCTAATTCCACCAAACGGGGTGGAGGACTCAAACCCCGAGCCCCCGTGCAAAAAGCCTAAGAAAATACCCAAAAATCGATTTCTGAAGACAGGGTAGCGCTATAAGCAGGGACAAAAACGCCCAGGAAAACCAGGCCTAGCGTTGTAGCGCCCTAAGTCTAGCGCTACAACGCTACTTACAGCACCAAAAAACCCTAAGTTTTCTCTCTCAATTTTCCTCGAGCCAAAACTCCCTAAAACTCCTCCAAACCTCAACCACACTCCAAATTGAGCCTACCATCCACTACATCTCACCCCACATGGCCCAACAACATCAAAGTTGGCCACTTGCACCATCAAACATAGCAAAACAAGGATTGACCTTAGAACTCAAAAACTCATCAGAAAAACCAGAGATAACCCAGCAACTCAAATGATCAAGCTCAGAATTCCTTACCTTCAATGGGGAATTCGACCCTAGATTTCCCTCTAAGCCTTTCCAGCCTTTGGCTCCTCAGCTCTCAAAGCTTAATTCCTATAACTTCCATCCAAAACTCAAGTTTAGAAATCAATTCCATCAAAACTCATAAACTCAAGAACAACCTATAAACTTTACCTTAATTGGGTAGTTAACTCCTGTTAAATCCTTTAGCTTCACCAAGCACCCTAACCCCAAGCTCCAGCCTAAGCTTTCTCTAAGTTACAACTTCAAAAATCCTCAAGAGATGGTGAAGAATGGGCGAACCGAGTGGAGTAGAAAGAGGTAAGCTCAAGTGTTATGTTTTCTCTTCCTTCCTTCTTTTTTTCTTTTCTTTCAGCTTCTACTACTTTCTACAAATCCCACTAAGCCTATAAAGGAAGAATAACCCTTATCCCTTTTTAAATCAAATGACCATTTTTCTCTCCCATTAAAACCTAAGCCTTTAAACATACCAAGGGCATTTTGGTCATTTTCTCCCAATTCCTGCTAATTCCTCTAGTGTCCCTAATAATTACCGCTTACATCCCGACACCTAACTAATCACCAATTATTTTCCTTAATATCAAATAGCCTCCAATATCTTTCCCGAATTCCCAGAAATACCCCCAGGCTCCCCCGAGCCGAGTATAAATCCACACCGTGACTTTTTCGCTAAACCACTCACTAGGATCGCCTCGAGTCACAAGCTGCAAATATATCCACATAATAATGTGGTCTCAACAATTTATCACAAATAATTACATTTATGCCCTCAACAGGCCAAAATTACGAATATGCCATTTTAATCTAATCAGGGCCTACATGCATACTAATACACATAATCATGCATCTCATATATCCAAATAATCATATAAGCAAGCTTATCACTTAATCATGCATTTAACTATTTAAATCATACATAAACCAATTATTCCCTCCCGGCACACTAATCAAGGCCCTTAAGCCTTATTAGTAATTTTGGGTCGTTACATAGACAATTAACAATGCTAATAGGCCTTTCTTTAACATTTAACAGTGCTAATGAGTGTGTCCTGACCTACATGTCCATATAATAATGCTAATAAGCACTTCGTTTTGCATTCACAAGATATTTCAATGCTAATAAGCATCCCTACATTCTCATACATATACAATCATGCTACAAGCATGGAGATTCATAATCATGTTCAAACAAAGTTCCAATAAGCACGTTCTTGGCATTCATATACATAACATAATGTTATTAAGCATTTCTAACACTCAAGAGCAATAACGATGCTAATAAGCATTCCTTCTAACATTTAACGGTGTGAATAAGCATCTCCTGGCATACATGGACATATAGCAGTGCTAATAAGTATTTCAGACACATTTAAGAGCAATAATGATGCTTATAAGCAATCCTACAACATTTACAAGCAACTTTTGTGCTAATAAGCACATCTTTAACATGCATACAGTAGTCAAGGGCCAGACCCTATCAGAATAGCTCATGCTTTCTATTTAAACAAGTAGGTAAGGCGTATATATTCCATTTAAGCAATTGCACACATAGCTATATTAATAGTTACCGAACCCTGAGTCGAGCTTATCTTTAGCGGCGTGTGTAGATGCCCAGTCCATCATCAGGAACCCTTAAACCTTGGCAGTTTTGATACCAAGTTGTAACGCCCTGCTAATTAGGGTCCGTTACCACATGTGTTTGAAATTTGTGTTGGACTCGCTAAACGAGTCATTTGGACTAAAACATGTGATTAAGCCACTAAGGGTTCATGTATTAAAAATCTTGGTCAACGAATAAATATTTCCAATAAAAGAAAACCTCAGTCTTTACATGGGATCCCAAAATACAAGTTTACAAATTTGTTTACATCACAGGGATTACAAAATAAGCCGACCTAAGCTGCAAAACAAGGTCCAACCCTAGTTCCCTTGCGATACCTCGGTCATGGCAGTTGAGCAGACTGCATATGTACACATCGCCCCTAATGCTCTCCAACTCATGGATGGTCAAGTTTCTCCTCACCATTACCTGCACCACAAAGCATCCGTGAGCCAAAATACTCAGCAAGAAAACATAGAAATAGACTCAGATAGTCAACAAAATATATAACCACATGCTTAATAGTAATAACTAAAACCAAGCATACACACTGTACCAGTAAGTGACCATAGGGTCTCACAAGTGTGTGTCGCACTCCCATTCATTCATATGGCATCCAAGCCAGTCAAGTGCATAATGCACTCCCATTCATTCATATGGTATTCGAGCCATTCAATTGCATAAAGCACTCCCAGGGTAGCCTAGCCATGACGGCCTATGCTCACCGCGCATAATGCCGATCGCAACTGATAAGCCGAGCCTTGCAAACCCTCGACTCATAAGTCGAGCCTTATGAACCCCTCGACTTATAATTCGGGACTTGAAATCCCTCGACTTATAAGCCAGTCTGGTAAATCCTGGACTTATAAGCCGACCTTGTAATTCCTCGACTTATAGGTCGAGCCTCATGAACTCCTCGACTCATAAGGCGAGCCTTGTAAACCCCTCGACTTATAAGTCGAGCCCTTTTTAATCCCTCGGCTTATAAGTCGATCCATTTTATTCCCTCGACTTATAAGCCGAGCCCTTTTTAAATCAAATATACTCTCGGCTAGCAGGCCGAGCTTAAATCAGATGCAACAGACAGATTCTCGGCTTATAAACAGAGCTTCCTAGCTAGAATAAACATCCACACAATACATTCATCATACACACAGTAAAAATAAATTACAGTGTACTAAAGTAGATATACCTTGACATAACTATAATCATGCTCATTAGCTGGGCCCGAGCCCTAATCATGTTTATATTTACCAGTTGGGCTGAGCCCTAATAATATTACATTTAACAGCTGGATCGAGCCCTAATCATATTACATTTAAAAGTTGGGCGAAGCCCTAATCATATACATTTGATAGTTGGGCCAAGCCCTAGTCGTAATACATTCAATAACGGGGCTAAGCCCTAATCATAGTACATTTAAAAATTGGGCCAAGCCCCAGTCATAATATACTTAACAATTGATTCAAACCTTGATCATAATACACTTGACAGCGGGGCCAAGCCCTAATCTCATATCTTACGCAACAGGTGCAGTTTTCTTACCTCAGGTCCGAGTGCTTTGGTTAATAAGAACGACCCTCGAGCACGATCTTGTTCCGAGCCCTAGCGAACACCTAGTCACAAACCATAAACGGTACTTCGATGAGTTTAAATTCCAAAGCCTAATCATGTGCTCTCGGGACCTCTAATTCCACCAAACAGTGTGGTGAAATCATCCCCCGAGCCCCTGAGCAAAAACCCTAAAAAGGTACCAAAAATCAAGTTCTAAAGTTGAGTAGCGCTACAGCACTACCTATTGGGTGCTACAGAGCTAGACTCAGAAACTCTATCCCCCAAAAATGCAGCCTAGCACTGTAGCGCTCCCAACCTAGCGCTACAACGCTGATACAAGAAATTCGATTTTCTTGGTTCTTCTCTTCGAATATCCCCGAGCCAAGGCTCCAAAAATCCTTCCCTCAATACTCCCAAACCCATAATTAACCACATAAATCACTTCTACTCATCAAAAGCAACAAAACCCAACCAAGTTTTCCTAAACACTTCAACAAATCTCCAAGATCCTTAATCAAACACTCAGACTTAAGAACACGCCAAGAACGCAGAAAACTCAAAGATTCAAAGGTTTAAATTGTTACCTCTGTTGATATGAACGACCTTAGGTTGCTGCTACATCAATTCCTAGTTCCAAGCTATCAAATTCCAAGCTTTCCTCTTTCAAAATAGAAAAAATCCCAAGAAAGGGAGAGAGATACGGAAAAGAGAAGGAAAGGGGGAGTGTTTATTCAATTTCCTTTGTTTATTTCCTTCTAATTTACAGCTTTCTACTTTGGCTAAGTATAGACAAAGCCCACAAAAGACTTAAATGCCCTTAAGTCCAAAGCTTGCCCTTTAATGGGCATAGGGGCATAATGGTCACTTGCCACCATTTCTCAACATTTCCTTAAATAAATCTCAGCTATCTTCAATAAAGACCAAATAAATATCCATGTAATGACCCACTAATCTAGACTATTTTGGACCATTAACGAAACTATACATAAAACTTACATTTTTGCGGAAATACCATAATTTTACTGAGTAACTTGTTAAAAATAAGAGTTTCTTACAAAATAGAATACTAAGAAGGATATGGGATCCCATTGTCTTTAAAAACAAAAACATGATTTAAATGAAAAGAATTACATAAGAAATGCGGAAAATACATATAAAACCATAAAAAGGTAAAATGAGACTACATCCTCGAATCGAATAACGCTCGGCCCCTTGACTCCATTCACCATCGATACACATCCTCTAAGCGTCACGATTCTTACCGCCTCTAAAGCTATTTTCCTGCACATAAAACAAAAAGGAATGAGCCTAATGCCCAGCAAGGAAAATCTAACACATAGTCATACACATAAATTTCATAATAAACGTAAAGACATATCATAACACTTAATACATACACTTATTATAATGGCCATTATTACTTGGGGTCCCATAGACTAAACAAGCTTATGCCCATGAGATTAGTGGGGTCCTACTAGCTAAGTAGGCATATGCCCATAATCTTTTTGGGGTCTTGTTAGTCAAATAGGGCATAAGCCCAAGCCTACAAACATACACATTCATAACATATTCATAACATATCATATTTCATAACATAACACATAAGATAGCATAAGCAATAAACATATAGATTCTATCCTATTTTCCTTACCAAAGTTACCGGGATATGATGGACTGAGTTGGGACTTTTGGAACACTCCTAAAACCATATGAGAAAGAGTGAGTCTTATGAAGAAGAAGAAATGAAAATGAATAGGAAGACTAAACCATTGAGAAATATGCTTACCGAAACTTATGTGCTTAAGAACTTGGATTCCCTAACCAAAATAAGAATGAGGTTAGGGGACTGAGTAGAAGGCTTTGAGAAAGAAAATAACATGAAACAAATGAAATAGAGTTTCGGGTTTACCTCAAAGACTTGCAAGACCAATCTAACCACAACCGAAATACTAAAGAACCTTACTTCCCAAAGTGTTTGATAAGCTAAAGATGATTAAGCTTATGACTTTCCCACCCAAGTGTTTAACTCTCACACTCTCCTAGCATTTGCAGCTTCTGAACTTAGAGCAAAAGGTGAATAATGGCTGGGTACTAGGTCCTATTTATAGAGTTTGGGAATGAAAGTATCTTAATTTTACTTGAATAAAAATAATGGCTTTTTAGGTGAAAATAATTTGAATAATCGTTCAGCAGAGGCTGAAGACTCGTTCAAAAGATGCTGGACTTATGAAGGAGTTTGAATGGCTGAAAGGAAAAGAATTCAAAAACGTTTGAACATATGCTGAAGGAGGCGATATATCGCCCCCTGTAGGCGATATATCGCCTGGGCCAGTATGCCCGAGGCGACCGTGCATCGTTTCGTGTTTTCCGTATCTACGTGCTGCGACATATCGCCCCCTATAGCTGCGATATATCGGCACACGCTGAATATTTAAACACGAAATTACACAATTTTAGCTAAGTTTGAATGGAGTAAACAGCCTTGACTAAGCTCTCAACGTATTCAAAGCTGATGACTGACCCTATAACATTCAAACTTTACTCCTTATTAAATTTAATCCTCAAAAATACTTAATCCTTAATCATCATTCATAACATGTGCTTAAAATCCTATTGGTTGATATCTAAACCTTATAGTACAATAAATATAATCCTTAATATCAGTCATATTAATCAACCTTAGGTTAAAATTAATATTCTTAAACTATAGGTTAAACTTAGAAAATCTACAAGTACTACTATGAGTGTCCAAATAATTCCCGGTCTGAACCAAAAATCCACAGTTACAAAGATAATACTATACATACCATAATACTACTAAACAAATAGCTAAGTAAAGTTCTTGGACTCTACAATCCACTACCCAAAAATCTCCAGTAATGTACTAATTTACCAAAATACCCTTAGGCTCACCCCGAGTCGGGTATTTGTTCCCGTTGTGACATTTTTCACTAATTGCTCACTAGGATCGCCTCGTGCCGAATAATCCAAATACATCCACATAATAATGTGGTCTCACACTTATATCACATATATACTCACACATATATATATATATCATAATTAACGTCTCATAATTCCCGTTACTCAAATATTCTCAAATAATTATCAAATAATTCCCCATTACTCGATCAATCCTGGTAATGTACTAAATTACCAAATTACCCTTAGGCTCAACCCGAGCCTGGTATTTGACCCTGTTGTGACTTTCCCGCTAACTTGCTCCCCAGGATCGCCTCATGTCGAGTAACCCGTATGTATCCACATAATGATGTGGTGTCACACATAAATCACAAATATGCCAAATATACCCATAACGGGCCAAATTACGAAAATTACCCTTTTAATCAGAAACAAGCACACATGCATATTTAATACACATAAACATGCATATCAAGTCATATTATAATATAACTCACATAATCATATAATGATACACACATCTATCACATAACACATAATTTCCATAATTTGCCATCCTGGTCCCCTAATTAAGGCCTTAAGCCTTATTAGGTAATTTGGGATGTTACAACTATCCCCTCCTTACAAGAATTTAATCATCGAAATTTTACCTGAACAGCTCAGGTTGTATATCTGAATCTAGCTCTTAGGTCTCTTCCTCGACCTTGTTGTTCCTCCATAATACCTTAACTAAATGTATGGTTTTATTCCTCAAGACCTTTTCCTTCCTGTCTAAAATCTAAAATGGCTGCTCCTCATATGAGAACTCTGCCTCCAGTTCCAGATCCTCATAACTCAACACATGAGTCTCATCTAATACATGTTTCCTCAACATGGAAATTTAAAATACATTGTGTACGGCCAACAATGTCGCAGGTAAGGCCAATCTATAGGTCACCTGACCAGTCCTCTCCAGGATACCAAACGGTCCTACAAATCGAGGGCTCAACTTGCCCTTTTCCCCAAATCTCCTCACCCATTTCCATGGTGAGACTCTAAGGAAGACATAGCCTCCCACTTGGAACTCCACGTTCCTACATTTCATATTAGTATAAATTTTATGTCTACTCTAAGAAGCGAGCATCTGAGCTCTAATCCTTTCAATAGCATCAGTGGTCCTCTAAACTATCTCAGGACTAAAATATTTCCTCTCACCCATCTCATCCCATTGAATGGGTGATCTACACTTCCTACCATACAACATCTCATAAGGTGTCACTCCAATAGTCAATTGGTAGTTGTCATTATGGGAAAACTCTATTAGAGGCAAACATTCATTCCAAGACCCTTCAAAGTCCAATATACATGCTCTCAACATGTCCTCCAATATCTGGATAATCCTCTCTAATTCACCATCACTCTGAGGATGATAAGTTGTACTCATCACCTACAGTAACCTTCCCCAAAACTTGGAAGTAAAGACAAGGTCCCTATCCGATAGGATAGACCTCGAAGTCCCATGAAGCATACTATATCTCTCACATAGAGATCTGCATAATGGTCCATTGTATTGCTCGTCCTCACTGATAAAAGTGAGATGACTTTGTATACCGATTTTAATGACCCAGACTGAATCAAGCTGGCCCACTATCATGGGCAATCCCACCAAGAAATCCATTGTGATGTCCTCCTACTTCCATTCTGGAATACTCAAAGGTTGTAATAGCCTTACTGGTTTTCGATACTCTGCCTTGACATGCTGACAGGTCAGGCACTTTGCCACATACTCATTCACGTCCCTCTTCATCCCAAGCCATCAATAAAAAGCTTCCAGGTCCCGGTACATCTTTATGGTGCCTGAATGTAAAGAATAATGGGGTAGTATCAGATTCATCTAGAATCTCCCGTCTGATCCCAATGTCCATCACAACACCAATTCGATCGTTATACCTCAATAAACTCATACTTGACACAGTATTGTCCTTAGTTATTCCAGCTATGGCATCCCCTCTACTCCTTTCCAACTAGGGGTCACTCAACTGTTTTTCTTTTGATCCTCTCTAAAAGAGTAATCTGAAGCATAATGTTGGCCAACTGGCCCACCAATAACTCTACTCTAGCTCTGGTCACATCCTTCAACTGATGTGATGCATAGGAAATCACATTTCCTATCTGCATAAGGATACAATAAACCATAAACTTGTTCTGATTTGTAGGAAGACTCAGAACTGGAGCTACAATCAATCACTGCCTCAGTTCCTAGAAGTTGTTCTCACACTTATCTGACCATGCAAACTTCTGACTTTTGCGTATGAGTTCCGTCAATGTGGTAGCAATCCTTTAGAACTCTTCCACATTATTAGCTACCACATTATTATAGATTTTGATCATTTCTTTCCCTTTACTTGTTCTTTGTTTGTTGATTTTAGTATTATTGTTTGAGTTTGAATATTGCTTGTTTTGAATTATGTGTTGTGTATTTACAACAATTCACATAAATTTTTATTCATAAATTACTATTATTAAGTGTTGAAAGAGCCTCATTCTCCGTAGGCATTACCGACTATTACACTATAAAAGGCAACCTCACCAACTCACCAAATTCAAGCCAAGAATTCAAATTTTAAACGGCACTTTGAATAATAATAAAACCTGAGTCAATCCTGATCCTACCTAAGACATTTATAAATATGGAGAAAAAAATGGTCAAAATAATACTACGGACAACCAATTAACCATTATATAAAACCCAGAAGAGAGCCCGTATTAATGATAAGAGCCAAATAGACAGAAAGATAGAGTGAAGATCTGGATCATGATGAAGACTCGCAAAGTTCAACAAATTTCTGAGTGTTTTGTGAAACCTGAGAGTGCCCCAGAAGAATCAAAGCAACCCCTGTATTTGGGTCCATGGGATCTAGTAATGCTCTCAGTCCACTATATTCAAAAGGGTGTTCTCTTCTCCAAACCAAACCAAGATTATGATGATGGAGCTCTTCTGGCCAAGCTCAAGAACTCCCTCTCTCTCACTCTGGTTCACTTTTACCCGCTTGCAGGCCGTTTCAAGACGCTGCTCCAATCTGAAAATCCACCTTCGTGTTTGGTTTATGTGGATTGCAGCAATGAAAGCCCCGGAGCCAAATTCATCCATGCAACTCTGGATATGACTGTGTCTGATATTCTGTCACCCACTGATGTGCCTTCGGTTGTCCAATCTTTCTT
Source organism: Humulus lupulus (assembly GCF_963169125.1). Classification (NCBI taxonomy): domain Eukaryota; kingdom Viridiplantae; phylum Streptophyta; class Magnoliopsida; order Rosales; family Cannabaceae; genus Humulus; species Humulus lupulus. The sequence continues at coordinate 14,500,090 of NC_084801.1, read as the reverse complement.
CGACCATGACCGAGCAGTCAACTACGATGCCCACACAACGAGCTTGCTTTCCATTCAAGTGACCGAGTTAGTTGATGGGGTCTTCATAGGCTGTTCTATGAACCACGCCATTGCTGATGGAACCTCTTATTGGAACTTCTTCAACATGTGGTCTGAAGTCTTTCGAGGAACTACAACTATCTCTCGGCCACCCATTTTCAAGCGCTGGTTTCCTGAAGGTCACGGCCCAAAAATCAGCCTCCCTTACGCGCACCCTGACGAGTTTGTTGGCCGATTCGAAGCACCCGAACTGAGAGAGAGGGTCCTCCACTTCTCGATGGAATCATTAGCAAAACTCAAAGCGAAAGCCAATGCAGAGTACAGCACAACCAAAATCTCCTCCTTCCAATCCTTGTCTGCACTTATTTGGAGGTGCATAACTAGGGCGCGTAATCTACCACCAGAACAAATTACCAATTGTAGATTGGCAGCCAATAACAGAGCAAGATTGGATCCACCCATATCAGAAAATTACTTTGGGAATGCAATTTATCCAATAAGAGGATTCACCACGGTTGGTGAGTTGCTGGAGCATGATCTCGGATGGGCTGCGTGGAAGTTGCATGAAGCTGTGAGCAACCATAACGACAAGAGAATTCGAGGGTTGCTGGAGGATTGGCTTGAGACTCGGCGTGTGTTTCAACTCGGTCAGCTTTTTGACCCTTTCAGTGTGATGATGGGAAGTTCGGCTAGATTTAACAAGTATGGGATTGATTTTGGGATGGGGAAGGGAGTGGCTCTCCGCAGTGGCTATGCGAACAAGATGAGTGGGAAAGTGTCCTGCTACCCCGGACACGAAGGAGGTGGAAGTATTGATTTGGAGATATGCCTTCCGCCGGCTACTATGTGTGCTCTTGAGTCTGACCCTGAGTTCATGGAAGCCATTAATTATTGAGAAATGCTATGGCGGCATCGCGGGTGTAATAAAGTTATTGGTGCTTTGGCACATTTCAATTTAGTAAGTATTATTTATTTTTATTCTTTTGAAATAAATTTAGTAAGTATTATTAGGTGTCAAATATATTTAAATTTAATTTAATAAGTATTATTAAGTATCCGTACAAGGTGTAATAATATTATTAGTACAATTCAATACTAAATCTTACATATTTAAATTTAATAAATATTATTAACTATTTTTATTCGACCATAAAGTACCAGATCTTGTAGTGCCTTAATTATTCACTAATCAAATGATTTGCAATACAACATAGTTGAAGTTGAACTTATTAACTCGTTTGATCATTTGTTCGATGCATGACAATCTCATCAAGTCAAGTCAAATACTGCATTGACTACAGTAGCAATAATTTATTATATATTTTTATCATAAAATGATTAAAATATATTATCTTAAGTCGTTTTTGTTTATATATAATGTTAGGTGGATGTTTGACATAGTATAATATTATTTTTCAGAATATTTGGGTAAACTTTCAAGAATACTTTATGTGTTTCCAATGAAAATAGTATTTATTACTCGTTCAATAGAAATGATTTTTTTTTTTTTGAAAAAAAGAGATTGTTTCTATTGTAGTTCGAAAATTACTCATACAACATATATAAACAAATTTTAATCAAGCATATATACAAGTTCGGAACCTAAAACGTGTACCATTAGAGCTTAGATATCCTCACTTATTTCTAAGATCCTTCGTTGATTCAAGAGAAGAAAAGTAAAAGTAGCCAAACCATTCATCTATAGTCGTGAAAGAGATGATCTTTCCAAGAAACTGTTTGGCTCCTTTAACTAGAGAAACAGATTTTTTGTATTTAAAATTAAAAAATTGTTTTTCGAAAACCGCGTTTAAAATTGTTCCAGAAAATCAATTTAAAAAAGTAAATAAACAAAAAAAAAATTAAAAACAACAAAAACTTGTTTTTTGTTTTGCTTACGTCACTTTTTTTAATTATTATTATTAAGTTATATCATTATTCTAAAATTAATTTTTCTCATCTTACATTATTTTTTTTTCTTTATTTTTTATTTCATTACATTTTCTTTTACCATTTTCTCTATTTTTATTTTCTATATTCTAATTCTCACTCTCGTTGCTTTCTCTACCTCCTAATTTTCTCTCTCATCCTTACTACATCATCATTTTCCTTCTCTGGTCATTTTATTTCTCATCACTTTCTTTCCTCACTTCTATATCTTCACTTATTTTCTAATCATTTTATCTCTTATTTTTTCTCGTATAAGATTTTCTCATCTCACTTTCTTTTTCATCACTTTCTTATTACTTCTAATTTTCTCTACTTACTTTTACTCTTTATTTTTCATCAATTTTTCTTTCACATTACTTTAATTATTTCATTATTTATTATAAACTTTTATAAGATTTTTCTCTTTGTAAATATATTTATTAATTTTTATTTAAGCTTTACAAAAAAAATATATATTTTTATAGAATATTAACCAAACACCACTATTATTTTCTATTCTCATTTCTTTTAAACACAACTTTAAAAATAACAAACAATAAACACGGTCAAATAGGCCTCAAGTTCTCAACTTCTTTTTGTTTTTTATTTGCAGTAGAGAATCAGCTGTCCCAATTTTAGAAACCTCATTTATTATTTAACTGGTTTATATTAAGCCTCCTCCAAATCCTCTCTGCCACATTAATATCAATATTCTCTCACCAAAAATTATAAGTCTTAATTAAAAGTTAATTTTTTTATTTTATTTTAAATTTAACATCTTCATTTGACGTTTACACAACCACATTTTTCTTTTATTTTTTAAATCAAAATTTCTTTCTTGCTAATTTATTGCAGAACTAAGTGGTTCAATTCTTTTCTTTGCTCCTATTTTATTATTAAGGTATATTAACATTAATTAATAATTTTGAATGATATAATTTTTTTTAATTATTACTTATAAAATTATAATTGTAGATATATAGGTTGTATAGTTTTACTGGGAATTTGAAGGTAGCCATTTTTTAAGAGATCTTTAAGGATTTGGTTCGGTGAAATTAACTATTTCAGAAGGCTAAAATTATATTTGCTTGAGTTAAATTTTTAATTTAGTTATAATGTCTTCTAGTTAGATTTTAATTTCATTCTATATTGTAGTACGTAAATTCTATAAGAAATAATCTATTTAATAAATAATTTGAAAAAAACCAAACAAAAAAATAATCATTTAAAGCGAAAGAATTCATAATAATGAACTTAGTTTTTTTTATTAGTAATGAACTTGTTGACGCATTTTTTTCGCCAATAGTAGATTAAGAAATTCAATAGGAAAGATATTAGTGCTCTTTTCTAAACAGCAGTGAATTATGTAAATAACTTCTCACACTCGCAATTTTACGTGGTTCAGTGGTTAAAATCCACCTAGTCCACAAGACAATGTTATTACTCTCTCACAATTTTTGCAAAGTTTCTGTATTACAAAAAGCAGTCCATTTCCCTGTCAATTATCCTTAGTATTTATAGTGGAATTTCCTAAACAGGTTTGGGTAACCGTGTGCATAAATATAGTAAACATTTAATCAAGATAATTCTCACTTACGTAGGGATAAGATTGCCTATGAGAATTGCTCTCGTTATCTCGAGCAATAAATATACAATACAGCATGGGCATTAATGAGTGTATAAAGAGCCTCCAAGTCTTTCGGAATCCTTCACTGTGTGTAGGAGCTGAACATCTTTATCGAGTGGAAGATTGAAGAGTGTATGAACTTTAGTTTGGATTAAGTTCAGAGCACCCTAATGGTGATATGGCCATTACATGTCTCGAACTGAATCGTTGTCTTGTGAGGCAGCCTGAAAATTATCTGCATGTCGTACTGCCGAGTCCTAACTCGAGCTGCTCATATCATCATTAGCTAGATGTTATACTCGCCTGCTTTTTCCATGTGCTTACCTACTGACTATACCCCTAGATGAGTGGTTGAATCCATGCTAATTTTTAGGGTACAACATTTGTAACGACCCACTAATCTAGACTACTTGGACCATTAACGAATCTATACATAGAACTTACATTTTTGCGGAAATACCATAATTTTATTGAAAACTTATGGAAACAAAGGTTACTTTCATAAAATAAGTAGGATATGGGTACCCATTGTCTTTAAAACAAAAATAACTTAAAAACTAAAAAGAGTTACATAGAAAATGCGGAAAATACATTTAAAACCATAAAAGCATAAACAAGACTACATCCTCGAATCGAATAACGCTCGGCCCCTTGACTCCATTCACCATCGATACACATCCTCTAAGCGTCACGAATCTTTCCGCCTCTAAAGCTTATTTCCTGCACATAAACAGAAAGGAATGAGCCTAATGCCCAGCAAGGAAAAATCTAACACATAGTCATAAACATAAACATAATTTCATAATAACGTAAAGACATATCATAACACATAATTCACTTATTATAATGGCCATTATTACTTGGGGTCCCATAGACTAAACAAGCATAAGCCCATGGGATTAGTGGGGTCCTACTAGCTAAGTAGGTCATATGCCCATAACCCATTTGGGGTCTTGTTAGTCATATGGGTCATATGCCCAAGCCTACAAACATACACATATACATATCATAACACTTTTAATAACATAAAACATATAGATAACATAAGCACATAACATATTGATTCTAGCCTATTTTCCTTACCAAAGTTACCGAGATTATGGACTGAGTTGGGACTGTTGGAACACTCCTAAAACCATAAGAAAGAGTAAGTCTAAAGAAAGGAGATGAAATGAAAGAGATGGAAAGACTAAACCATAGAAAACATACTTACCGACTTATATGCTTAAAAGCTTGGATTCCCTAACCAAAATAAGAATAAGGTTAGGGGACTGAGTAGAAGGTTTTGAGGAAGGAAATAACATAAAATACAGAAAGGAACTAGAGTTTTGGGTTTACCTCAAAGATTGCAAGATCACTCTAACCTTCACCGAAATACTATAGAACTCACTTCCCAAAGTGTTTGATAAGCTTATGATGTTTAAGCTTATAGTTTTTCCCCAACCAAGTGTTTAACTCTCACACTCTCCTAGCACTTGCAGCTTCTGAACTTAGAGCAAAAGGTGAATAATGGCTGGGTACTAGGTCCTATTTATAGAGTTTGGGAATGAAAATATCTTGATTTTACTTGAATAAAAATAATGGCTTTTTAGGTGAAAATCATTTGAATAATCGTTCAGCAGAGGCTGAAGACTCGTTCACAAGATGCTGGACTGTTGAAGGAGTTTGAATGGCTGAAAGGAAATGAATTCAAAAGAGTTTGAATCCATGCTGAAGGAGGCGATATATCGCCCCCTGTAGGCGATATATCGCCTGGGCCAGTATGCCCGAGGCGACCGTGCATCGTTTCGTGTTTTCCGTATCTACGTGCTGCGACATATCGCCCCCTATAGCTGCGATATATCGGCACTCGCTGAATATTTAAACACGAAATTACACATTTTTAGCTAAGTTTGAATGGAGTAAACAGCCTTGACTAAGCCCTCAACGTACTCAAAGCTGCTGACTGACCCTATAACATTCAAACTTTACTCCTTATTATATTTAATCCTCAAAAATCTTAATCTTTAATTACCATTCAAAACATGTGCTAAAAATCCTATTGGTTGATGTCTAAACCTTATAATATAATAATATAATCCTTAATATCAGTCACTTTAATCAAACCTTAGGTTATACTTAATATTCTTAAACTATAGGTTAAACTTAGAAAATCTATAAGTACTACTATGAGTGTCCAAATAATTCCCGGTCTGAACCAAAAATCCACAGTAACAAAGATAATGCTATAAATACTATCATACTATTATCTATCTTAGCTAAGTAAAGTTCTTGGACTCTACAACATTTCCCCCCCAAGCTCCTGCTCGTGCTTGACGTCATCATTTTCTGACACGCACAGTAGGGGCTTTTAGGCTTCTGTCATGTGGAATCGTGTTTGCCCACTACTCAAGTATTGAACACGTGGTCGTTTATAATTGGCATTTGTTCGGGTTTCGAGGACTGTGACAACTGTCCTGCCAGCTTTTTGTCACCGCATGGGTCATTCAATCTTGGCCTTTGGATCCCGGGCTAACCCAATCGGATGGCCCAGATTAATTCTTAAAGCTTACGTATAAATAGGGATATCAGACCTGAACCTCACCACCTTCGCATTCAAAAACATTCCATTCATAAACAAAACTTACCTTTTTCTTTCAAACATTTTTCAAAGACCTTCATTACTCTTCCGTTTTTTAGAAGCTCTCAAGCTCCCGCCTTTGGAAGCGCCAACATTCTCATCGTATAAACTGTATGTATCTCCTGATCTTTTTTGAATCTTTCACTCTTTATTTTCCAATGAGTTCCTTTTACTTCAAAAAATATTTTTTACTTTCAGTACCATTTCGTGTTCTACCCATGTCTGAGTTCAATAGCGATTGGTTTAGGCTATAAGAACGATATTAGACTTGTTTAGAAATAAGGTGTTTGAAAACTAGTCAATTTTTTTGGGTTTTGTAAGGAAACTGTTGTTGATGATTCAATTAAGATAACTATTTGGATGTAAAAGTTGAGAGGTTTTAAATTTGGCCCTGGGTAGCTTAAGGGTTACGACTCCTTAAGCGGTTTTGCATTAAACCACTTTCAAAATAAAAGTAGTGGGTCTGACACGCGAATCCTAAAGTATCTGGGAATTTCCCAAGTCCACAGCGCGTGGCCTAGGATTGTGTGTGGAAACACACGATGATGCTAGGACATAGCTTAGCTCGTGTAGATTTTGGATCATCATAGGCCAAAAATAAACCGCACTCAAACCCTTGGGTCACCGTACCTTTATCGTCGTAGCTAGGCATTATTTTAGGTCGCCACTAATAGGCCTCTTTGTCGTCAGGCGAGCAAGATCATGGCCCCACTAAAGAAAATGTCGCAAGCTCCTGTAGCCGAAATAAGAATAAAGGAAAGCAGATCTCGTCTGAATCTCCTATACCTCACTTTGGCCCAGTGGTGGAAAGGGAGATTTTTGTCGACCCTAACACCTTTTTCGAGGCCGAGTACATCGTATCCTGAATAATGACTTAGGGGAAGGTGAACAAGATACTGTTGAGCCATGGGATCGAGATGGGGATTGAGGGCCTTATCGCCCGACCTCCTTTGGAAAGAGAGTGGAGCTGCGCCCCACTGCAAGATGACTTCGGGGCTTGGAGTGATGAGCATCTGAAAGCAGGTGCTTTCCTTCCCTTGGACCAAGAGTTCATAGATTTCTTGAACTACATCGAACTAGCTCCATTCCAGCTCCCCCCAAACATGTATCGACTTTTCCCGGGGTTAAAATATTTATTTTTGAGGAACGAGTGGGAGGTCCCTACTCCGGGTTATATTATGTACTTCTTCTGCCTCAAAGCTAGCCCTGATTAGAAAGGACGAGGTGACGATTTCTACTACCTCACTCGTTTCCCCAACACAGCCTTCGTCGTTGACCTCCCAGCCACCCAAATGACTATAAAGATCATTTCTTTAAGTCGAATGGGTTCAAGAACTGCACTCACCAATACTTAAACTGTCCTCGTAAGTCTCCTAACTTTCTAAACTCTATACATGAATTCCCTTATTCTTTTTTATTATGTTTAATCCTCCTGACTAAGTTCGTTCTTTGTGCTCCTTTATTCAAGAGGACAGGGCGATCTGAGACCCTTGGATGTCAGTACGAGAGGTTGTCCCATCTTCCTTCGAAGGAGAAGGAGTTTCGAAAGGTAGTGAACAATGCTACCATGGTGGCCTATATTCTGATCCGACACTAGCTATCAGAACCCAGGCTCCACCTTCCATGATTCTTGAGCTTCCCCCTCCTCAAGAAGTCATGCCCGCCATTGAAGACACTGAGGAGGAAGAAGATGTGGCGCCACTGGTGCGCAAGAGAAGAGCTCCTGAGGATGGGCAGCATCTTCACCCAGACCGAGCTGAGTCCGGGGCAGCAACCGGCACTTCCATCCAAGGTAATCCAAATAGAGAACTAGAACGTGTTTCTGCCAGTTTTAGGCTAATTTGATTCAATCCCCATCAGCTCGTGAGTCGGCATCCTGTTGACCCGGACCTAAACACAACTCTCCTCCAATGTGTGGATCATATGGTGTTACGATATGACCATAGCTACCCCAGATGCACCATTGTGGTATACAATACCCTCCATTTTAGGTCCACCATTTTTTAGGAATATGGTATGAATCGTAAGACACGGCCTTCCTCACATCAGGGTGTATTCTCCCCTAGTTTTAGGCAATCCGTAGATGAATCCAGCTCGGAAGAAGAGCGTGAACCCCTTAGGACCCAGGGTGTAATAATTCCAGAGTCCCTCCCCCCCACCTCTGGTAGTCTAGGAGTTATAGGTTTTACCCAATCTGGTTCATAACCCTGAGTTGATTGTAATAGATTCCTCCTCTAGTTTCGAGTGTAGGTTTCTTGCTTTGTTCTTTTCTTTGCATTATTTTGACTAACTATTCCTTGTATCTGAATCCTCTGCTCGTTTCTTTGTAGGTGAATAGATGGATTTTCCAAATGCCTCGGGTTTAAAGGGTGCCTTCAAGGCTAATGGGGCCGGAGCTGGGCTCGTAGTTAAAAGGCCTAGACTACCAAAGAAACATGCCTCCAAGACTAGAACCTCCATCGAGTCTTCTGTCAAAGATAAAGGTGCCAACTCCACCCGGGAGCAGCAACAAGAGACTCAACCCCCAGCCCTGGTGGTCCAGGAGTTAGAGGTTTTACCCAATCTGGCTCATAACCTCGAGTTGACCATAATAGATTCCTCCCCTAGTTTGGAGGGTAGGGTTCTTTCTTTGTTCTTTTCTTTGCATTATTTTGACTAACTATTCCTTGTATATAAATCCTCTGCTCGCTCCTTTGCATGTGAATAGATGGATTTTCTGGATGCCTCGGGTTTAAAGGGTGCCTTCAAGGCTTTTGGGGCCGGAGTTGGGCTTGTAATAAAAAGGCATAGACTGCCAAAGAAACAAGCCTCTAAGACTGGAACTTCCACCGAGTCTTTTGTTAAAGATAAAGGTGTCAGCTTCACCCGGCAGCAGCAACAGCAGACTCAACACCCAACCCTGGTAATAGCAGTCACCGTCCTCGAGGTTCCTCCTCCCATCCCTCGACATATACCTGCCCCGGTTCCTCAAGTGATTCAAGGGGAAGCTCCCTCCACTCAAATCCCTGTAAAGCCACTTGAGCTGGAAAGGATCCCCAAAGCGTTCTAAGGACTGTATACGAGATGGCGAGCCATATGGTGGGCCATGCATATAGAGCCAATGTCAAGGACTTGAGGGCCATGGAGGAGCGTACTCCCAAAGATGTTCTCGATTCCGCCATGGGAATGAACCTCACTGTGAGCCATCTTGGTTGCATCCAAGATTTTTCCCACCTAATTGCGTTATACCTGTTAGGAATCAGGCCTCAGGCCTGATGGTATCCAGGAGTTTATTCTTCTTAATAGCATTGTACATGTTAAGAATTAGGACTCAGACCTTGTTATATCCATGGTTTCCTAGTTGTCTTCTAGGTTTTGTTTTGTCTTATAAATTTCCCAACTTAGTTTGTATTCGAAGTTATTTCGAAAATCTGAGCTTTAAACCATTGAATAATCAATTTTTCCAAATTCTAAGTTTTAAACTTTATCCGAATACGCTAAACTCTTTTAAAAGCTCTCTTCGGTTATGTGCCCCCCAAGCGACCAGAACTTATAAATGTTCTAGGTCACTTTTACAAAATGAGCACATGATTCTTTACAATAATAAGATGACAATATTGACTACGTTAAAATCCAATTGTTATTAAAATGATGTGACTTTTATACATAAGCCTTACATGGAACAATAATACCAGAAACATTAAATAAAACTAAATTATTGATAGTAATTTTTAAGGTGTATGGAATTTCAGGTCAATGGAACTATTTCTCCATTTAACCGAGCTAGCTTAAAGGTCCCTTCATGTAGATTCTCCACGATCTGGTATGGTCATTCCCACTTCGTTCCTAACACACCATCCTTAGGATCTTTATTTGCCAAAAACTCTATCCGGAGAACTAAATCTCTGAGTCCAAGTCTACGTCCTTTTACCTTTGAGTTGAAGTAACCAGTGATTTTCTACTGATAATGGGCGAGTTGGAGTTGTGATGCTTCTAGTTTTTCTCCATCAAATCAAGGGATGCACGGAGTAGCTCGTGTTTTTTATCTTGATCAAAGGTGTTATGTCTATGGGTCATCACCTGTAACGACCCAAAATCACTAATGTGGCTTAAGGGCCTTGGTTAGTGTGCCGGGAGGGCATAATTTGTTTATGTGTGAATCTATTAAATTAATGAGTGATTATATGATAAACATGTTATATGGCTATGTGAATGTAAATGTGGTTGTATGTTATATTTGTGAGAACCACATTATTATGTGGGTAAATTCGCAACGTGCGACTCGAGGCGATCCTAGGGAGCTAGTTAGCGGGAAGTCACAACGGGGTTTAATATTTGACTTAGGACAAGTCAAGGGGTATCTTGGGTGTTAGATGATTATTTGGGTTATCGGGTTATGGGAATAAATATATAGAGATATATTAGAGGTTAGAAAGCCTAGGCAAGAATATCGAGGAATTTTACCATTTTGCCCTCGGGGACGTTTCTGGTACCCCGAGCCTCAGGATTGACTTAACTGGCTAAGATTAGACTAAGTTAATAGAAAGCAGTAGAACAAAAGACACAAACTAACCCTTTAACATTTCTTCTCCTCCTTCTCTTCTCTCTCTTTTCTCTCTTAATAAAACTACAGAAATCTAAGGAAAACTCAACTGGAAATTCTGTGTTTGAGCTGAATTTATGAAGGATTAGCCTAGTTCTGATTAAGGGACACTCAACCAAGATCAAGGTAAGAATTGAATCTCATTCTTGAGCTTTAGAACTCTGAGTTTTGGCTGAGTATTAAAAGTGTTTATGGTTTTGATGTTAAGGAGTGAATTAAAGCTGAGAAGCTTGGATTTTAGCTCAGGAACCTGTTAAGGAGGTGGTTCATCAAAGAAGGTAAGCTTCAATTCATAGTTTAGAGCTTAAATCCTAAGTTTTCACGACTGGTTTTTGGGTTCTTTAGTTGCTGGGTTTCAGAAATCAAAATGGGATTTTGATGGGTTTTTAAGCTGGAAATCTGTTGGATTATGCTATTAGAATCATGTTAGAAGTCTTGCAATTAATGGGTTTTGGAACTAGGGTGCTTTGGGGTGGTTTTGAATGAGGTTAGGATGTTAGAAATGGTAGATTTTCTGGGCACGAAGGGTTGGGCCGCGGATCTGTTCTAGGGCACTGCGGCCCTGCAAAGCAAGGAAGAGCCAAGTGGGCTCTGCAGTGGGGAAGCGCTGTGGTGCATCAGGGCAAGGCCGCGGTGCGTGTCTGTCTTCAAAGAGGCTTAGCCTGTGTTGTAGGGGCAGGCTGCGGCTAGGCTTCAAGGGTCGTAGCCCTTGAGGGCATCTTTGATCTTTTGGAGGTTTTAAGAGCGGGAACCTAACCTAGGGTGCTCGGGATCGATTCCACCACCGTGTTTGGTGGAATTCGATGTCCCGAAAGCTAGAACTTCACCCGAAAATATTAACACGATTATTAATGGTACTCCCTATCTTGGTTGTGACTAGGTATTAAGCTAGGGCTCGCAAGGCAGATCGTGCTCGAGAGGTATCGCTCGTAATCAGTGAACTTGGAAACTAAAGGTACGAAAACTGCACCCGGTTGTGGAATTATAATGGGACTAAAGGTTCCCTATTTTGTATGCTTTATAAAGGATGGTATTAAGCCATGTGAACAGTAAACCAATGGCCTAAGAGTGCCAAAGTTTACACCAGCGCATAGGGCGCGACTCAGCCACTGGTAGCTGAGGACAGCTTGTTATGCACCGAGCTCGGTTTAAGCTGGCCGGAGTCAGTGGGGTAAACAGAGGGTGCGACCATAAGTATCGACCCTAACTATTATGTGATTTGTTTGTTATTATTGTTTGGTGAGTTGTTATGCTGTATAGCTGAGTGATGATTAGCTGACTCTCTGGTTGAATCTCCATGCTTTGTGAATATTGTGGTATGTTAAGTGTATGAACGTGCTTAGGGGTTACCCAAATATTACTGTGGCTTGTTGTGTAATGAGATATGTTTTCTTGCTGGGCCTTGGCTCACGGGTGCTACGTGGTGCAGGTAAAGGAAAGGGCAAGCTTAATCAGCCCTAATTTGGAGAGCTCTGAGAGCAGAATGTACATGATCAGCTGCTCAGCCGCCACGGTTGAGGGGAGAGAGGGACAGGGATACCATAAACTTCTGTTTTGCCTTTAGAAAGGCTGGTAGTTGTCTGTACACTGGAAATTTTGTAATAGACTTTTAAACGCTATTTCTTTTGGGATCCCATATGTAAATATTTAAATATATGGTAAGTATCATTTGAGACCAAAACCTTTTAACCCTAGCACTCTAATGACTTTAGAATTCACGTTTTTTTACTGTTTGACTTGATTAGTGAGCCCTGCACCTTTATAAATACACAATGTAGCGGTCTTGGCTATCCAGGGCGTTACAACTTGGTATCAGAGCATCATAGGTTTAAAGGTTCCTGAAGACCGGCTGGACATGTACATTCGCTGCTAGAGACAAGCTCGATTCAGGGTTTGGTAATGTGTAAATGTGCATATATGCTTGTATGTCTGGAATGAATTATGAATGTTGTTATTTATTGGATTAATAGGAAGCATGAGATACTAATAGGGCCTGACCCTTGACTGCTATATGAAAATATTCAGGCGTGCTTATTAGCATCACTGTGCATGTAAATGGATATTTGGATGATTAACTGCATATTGTGTATGGGTGAACGCTTTTATCTTAGCTGTTGTGTGGTAATGTTGGGGCATGCTTATCAGCAGCCGGTGCATGTGGATAAATGCCTTGATTCTGAATGTTTGTGATTGGCTATGTTCCTTTGATGGATTTTGGAGAAGCTTTTACCCTGTCATCATGGTCTGATTGCCAAGTCGTTGATTGCATATTGACTTGGATAGTTATGCGTCCAAGAAAATCTACACGACTAGCTGACACTACGTCTGGGACCGGGGGTGATGACCAGGGCCAGATTCCTCCGCTAGTCCCTGATAACTGGCAGCAACTTATGGCAGATATGCAAGCGCAATTGCAAAGTCAAGATAAGCATATTCGCTTGTTGCGACAGCAGGCTCCATTAGGGAGTGCTGCCCCTATTGTACCACCTGCAGTGGTACCAGTTGTACAGTTAGGGGAGGTTGGGAACAAGTGGGAGTCGTTATATGAATGGTTCAGGAAGCAGTAGCCCCCAATCTTTGAGGGAGGACCTGAGCCATTGAAGGCCGAGCAATGGCTGACTATGATTACTACTATCCTAGATTTCATGAGGATAGAGGGACATGACAGAGTGGCCTGTGCCACGTATATGTTGAGAGAGGATGCCCGCATCTGGTGGGAAGTGGCCTCATAGACCAGGGATGTTACCGCATTGAGCTGGGAAGGATTTAAAGATTTGTTCAGTCAGAAGTACTATAATGTTGTCATTAAGGCAGTAAAGATTAATGAGTTCGTTGGGTTGGTTAAGGGCAGCATGACAGTTATAGAATATGCACTGAAGTTTGATAGACATGCGAAGTGCACACCAGACCTTGTGCCTACAGATGCAGCCAGGCAAGACAGGTTCATTAGAGGGCTTAATGCTATGATAGCCCGGGATGTTAGAATTACAACGGTACCTGGAGGGACAACTTATGCCCAGGCTGTTGAGAAGGCTCTTACCGCTGAGGAAGCGGAGAATAAAATTTGGAAGGAAAGTGCGGTGAGGCACGAGGGTCGCATGGTGGTACCTCCTTATTCTGGGTTACGTAGGGGCAGAGGCCCCAGTGATTTCAAGAGAAAGACCCCTGACACTTCGACCGCTGCTGGTCCTGATAGGAGGGGTCGGGGTGGTCAGGGCGGCCGTCAGGGCAGCGGAGAACCATGGAGGAGTTATCCAGAGTGCCCGAGCTGTAGAAGACGCCATCAAGGCGAATGCCGGGCCAAGGCTTGCTACGTATGTGGCTCGGTGGGGCACCTCAAGAAGGATTGCCCAACAGTGAAGAAAGGGGAAGCAGGAAAGGTGGACAGCTTGACTCCAGCTCAAGTGTTCACCTTGACGTAGGCGGAGGCCGAGGCTAGTCCCTCGGTAGTGACAGGTCAGCTTTCTAGCGTTGGCTCTCCTTTTTTGTATTGATTGATTTTTGTGCTACACATTCCTTTGTTTCTAGTAAAGTGGTTGATAGACTGTGTAGACCTAGTGAGTATCGGACTGCGGGATTTGGGACTTTATTGCCTACTGGGGAACTGGTAGTTTCTAGGAGATGGATTAGGGCACTGCCAGTGATGGTTGATAGTAGGGAGCTTTCAGTTGACTTGATTGAACTAGATATGGAGGATTTTGATATGATCTTAGGGATGGACTGGTTGGTCAGATATGGGGCTACTATTGACTGTAGGAAGAAGATGGTGACTTTTGAGCCTGAGGGCGAGGACCCTTTCGTCTTTGTGGGTGCAGTGTGTGGACCTCGCGTACCCATGATTTCTGCATTAAGAGCCAGAGACTTGTTATAGGGTGGATGTATAGGTTTTCTAGCTAGTGTGGTGGACACTACCAAGATGTTGCTAGTGGGGCCGGGAGAGACCAGAGTGGTTTGTGAATTTTTGGATGTATTTCTTGAGGAGATACCAGGGTTGTCGCGATGCAGGGAGATTCAGTTTGTCATTGAGTTAGCACTAGGGACAGAACCAGTATCAAGAGCACCATACAGGATGGCACCAGCAAAGTTGAAGGAACTGAAGATACAGTTGTAGGAACTTCTAGATTTGGGATTCATCAGACCTAGTTACTTACCATGGGGTGCTCTAGTGTTGTTTTTTAAGAAGAAAGATGGGAATCTGAGAATGTGTATAGACTACAGGGAATTGAACAAGTTTACCATTAAGAATAAGTATCCCCTACCAAGGATTGACGACTTGTTCGATCAGCTGCAGGGAAAGATGGTGTTCTCAAAGATTGATCTTCGATCTGGTTATGATTAACTAAGTAAGCCGCCATCTTGATACTTCCCCAGTATATGATTGACCATGAGCTGGGAATCATTATAACATTGGATCACCTTTGCTTTTAGCTCTTTCGCTACCCTTATTCCCGCCAATAGGGCTTCGTACTCGACTTCATTGTTGGAAGCTGGGAATCCGAACCTAAGAGCTGTATAGAATCGATGCCCTTCAGGTGAGATTAAAATTATCCCAGCTTCTGATCCGTTTTCGTTAGAGGATCCATCAATGAAGATTTTCCACAACTCTGGCACTGGTTCTCTCATCGACTCGTTCTGAAAGCCTGTGCACTCAGCCACGAAGTCAACGAGGGTTTGACTCTTGATTGTTGTTCGTGGCATATACAATATCTCAAACTGGCCCTCATTAGTAGACGTCCCGATATTTGCAGGCTTTTGCAAGACCTGCCTTAAAGGTTGGTCGGTTAAGATGTGGATGGTGTGGGAATGAAAGTACATTCTAAGCTTCCTTGAAGCCAAAATAAGACAAAATGTGAGCTTTTCTATTAATGGATATCGGGACTCAGCTCCGAGAATTCTTTTACTTACGTAGTACAGTAGTTTTTTCACCTGATTCTCCTCTCGAACTAACACAGCTCTAATCGCATTTTTTGTCACAGCTAGATATAGAAGCAAACATTCTCCAGATACTGATTTTGATAGTACGAGGGGTTCAGCTAGGTGAGTTTTCAGGTCGTGAAACGCCTATTCGCATTCTTCGGTTCACTTGAACTTTTTGTTTCCT
Source organism: Humulus lupulus (assembly GCF_963169125.1). Lineage (NCBI taxonomy): Eukaryota > Viridiplantae > Streptophyta > Magnoliopsida > Rosales > Cannabaceae > Humulus > Humulus lupulus. Next base: position 14,484,195 of record NC_084801.1, on the reverse strand, counting down.
CTAAGCAAGTTGTAAAATGGGAGACACTTGTCAGTGAATTTTGAAATGAAGCAGTTTAGGGCTGCCACTTTTCCAGTTAAACTTTGTACCTCCTTATGCGACCTAGGCGAAGGCATTTCAAACAACGATATGATTTTCTCTAGATTTTCCTTTATCCCCCATTTTGTTGACTATAAACCCCATAAACTTTCCCGACGAAACTCCAAAAGTGCACTTCTGAGGATTTAACTTCATGTCGTACCTCCTTAGTACGCCAAAACACTCTTCCAGGTCAGACACATAGTTACTGACAGTCTTTGATTTAACAAACATATCATCGGCATACACCTCCATGTTTTCCCCGATCTGGCTAACAAAACTTTTGTTGACTAATCGTTGGTACGTTGCACCAACATTCTTCAGCCCGAATGGCATAACTTTGTAGTAGTATATGTTATGCTCAGTCATGAAGCTGGTATGCTATTGGTCTGTAGGGTTCATCGCGATTTGGTTAGATCCAGAATATGTGTCCAGGAAAGACATGACCTCGTGACTGGCTGTCGCATCTTCCAACTGATCAATTCTAGGTAATGGGAAACAGTCCTTAGGATTGGGTTTGCTGAGATCAGAGAGATCAATGCAGGTTATCCATTTCCTGTTTGGCTTCAGAACCAGAATAGGGTTAGCATCCCAAGTCGGATATTTTTCTTCCCTAATAAATCTGCATTGAAGTAGGCGAGCTACATCTTCTTCTAAAGCTTCCAATCGTTATCTCCCCAAAAGCCTTCATTTTTGGGACTTTGCATGCACATTCTTGTCAAATTTCAAAGTATGCATTATTACACTCGGACTGATTCCCACCATATCTTTGTGCGACCAAGTGAAGACGTACAGGTTCTTTCTCAAGAATTCGACAAACTCTTTCTTCCTTTCAACTCCAAGATTTTTCCCAACTTTTACAACTCTTAAGGTGTTTCTGGAACGATATTGATTTCCTCAAGCTCCTCCACAGATTGGAGCTCAGATCTATCCTCATCTAATCGCGGATCAATTTCATCTCGTTGGGCAACCTCGTTAGCTTCTTCTTGAGGTTCTTCCGTCCCATGGGTAACTTCCATTACCCGAGACTCCTCTCCTCCCTCAACTATGACCATTGCCTGCTACCTGGGATGTGATTTTTCCTTCATGGAAATGTTGTAGCATTCTCTAGCAACGAGTTGGTATCCTCTTACGGTGCATATACCTGAAAATTAGGGGAACTTCATTGCCAGGTGTTAGATCGAGGTAATGGCCTCAAAAACCATTACCGTGAGTCGTCCCAAAATCACGTTATACGCACTCGGACAATCGATTACAACGAACTCAAGTATTTTAGTAACATTTCGCGTATCATCCCCCGTAACCACCAGTCTGATTATCCTTATGGTTGTTGTTCCTTCACTTGAGAATCCGTACAATGTCATTGAGGTCGCCTTAAAATTGGTTACGAATAATCCCATCTTTTATAGGGTTGACTTGAAAAGAACATTTACTGAGCTCCCATTATCAACCAATATCCTTCATACCCTTCGGTTAGCAAGCTGAATGGTTACCACCAACGGGTCATTATGTGGGAACTGAATGTGGCTAGCATGTTATTCTGTAAAAATGATTTGTTGTTTTTCCAACCGTTATTGTATTGATAATCGTTGCTCCAGGATAAATTCAATGTCATTGTGAGTTTTCAGCTCCTTTATATACCCCTTTTGGGCTCCACTACTTGTGCCCGCCAAATGAGGTCCTCCGACAATAGTAGTTATATCTCCTCCTACTATTGGAGGAAGGTCAACTTTGTTCCCCTGATCCATCTGAGTCCTAGGCTAACCTATCGGAGTTTCTGGAGCTGGATGAGAATTCTGCTCAGCTGATTGATTAGGAGCAACTCAGTTTCAAGCATACTAGGCTAACGGCCTAGCCTAAATGAGAGTTTCGATCTCGTCCTTCAATTGTCGGCAATTATCAGTGTTATGGCCGATGTCATTGTGATATCAGCAAAACTTAGAGGGATCTTTCTTCACCCTCTAGTACCTTAATGGCTCTGGTTTCTTCCATGGAAGGCTATTAAAGTTCGCTAGGAAAATATGTTCCTATGTATCCATCAGAGCAGTGTAGGTTGCATAAATGGGCTTTAATCTCTCCTTGGGCTTGTCTTCTTTGTGTTGCTCTGGTCACCATCACTATAACTTTTCCTCTTATTGTTTCCCGCTTAGTTATTCTGGGTAACAGGTTGAGTCATAGCTGCAACATCTATCATCGCTCCAGCGGGCTGAATAGGGACCTAGCTTGTTCTTGCAACAGGAGATCGCACCTCTGCCAAGTTTATCCATTCCTGAGCCAGGGCCAAGAACACATCTACACTTTTAAAAAAATTTCACTGCAGCTCCTGCCATAAATCACCTCCTACCAGGATTCTCGTTATCATTTCCATGAGCTTGAGGCTATCATCAGCGTCTCTAGCTCATGCTGCAATGTTGGTGAACTTGCTCAGATATGTTTTCAATGACTCACCAGGTTGCTGTTTTATGTTGGCCAATGAGTCAGCCTGTACGCGAGTTTTCTTTGAAGCTCGAAACACTCTCTTAAACTCGGAAGACAAATTCTTCCATGAGCTGATCGAATGTTTTTTGTATTTTTTGAACCATTGTATGGCAGGTCCGGTCAGAGTTGTGGGGAATAAAATACATCTTAGGTCAAACTCAACATTGTGGGCCATCATCAACTTATTGAACATCCCGAGGGGGTGAGATGGATTTGTGTTTCCATCAAATGCAGGCATGGTCGACATCCTGAAGCCAATAGGATACGAAGCTGCTGCAATGTTTGGGGTGAAAGGTTCGAGCTCGTCATAAGAATCACAATCATCAATTCCTTTTCCAGATAAAAGCTTCTTCATCTGTTCCTCCATCAAGGTCAGTCGCTCGAGAGTTGGATCTTTTGTCTCGAGGATAGCTGGGGGTTGTTCACCAGCCCCATCCTATTGTATGCATTTTATGGGTTGTTTTCCCTCCAATTTCGAGCTTGGTTAGGTGGGACATTCCCATTGTCGCGTACGATAGATGGACCTCCCCCATGCTGATTATAACTCATATTATCATTGCGAGTCGGATACCTCCTTTGTGAATTCAGATAGTCATGCAGTTCAGGATGTGGATCGGAACGAGGACTTTGTGCGGAACTCAGATGGTTCCTTAGGTCACTTTCTGTAACGACCCAAATTTCCTAATAAGGCTTAAGGCCTTGATTAGGGGGTCAGGATGGAAAATTATGGAATTATATGATTATATGATATTTATGTGTATCATTATGTGATTATGTGAGTTATATTATAATATGATTTAATATGCATGTTTAGGTGTATTGAATATGCATGTGAACCCATTTCTGTTTATTTAGGCAATTTTCATAATTTGGCCCGTTTTGGGTATATTTGGCATATATGTGGTATGTGTGTGGTACTTCATTATTATTTGGTTATGCTTGGGTTACTCAACACAAGACGATCCTAGGAAGCAAGCTAGTGGGAAAGTCACAACGGGATCCATACTTGAATCAGAGTAAGTCAAGAGGTATTTAGCACATTACTGGGATATTGGGTAATATGAATAAATATTTGATGATAAATTGGGAATTAGTGAGATCAGGGGGAAATTATGGAATTTTTGGCTATTTTACCCCCAGGGGCGTTTTCAGGTCCCCGAGCATTAGGATTTGCTTGAGGTTACTTAAGCTTGAAGTAACCTGTCAGAATTATAAAAGAACGTTCAGAACGTTCTCTCTCTCTCTCTCTCTCCTGTTCCATTTTCGACACCCGATCACATTTCCGAAGGAAACTTGAGTTTTAGGAATCGGATTCAAGCGAGGATCGAGGCATAGCGATTCTAGGAAAGATTAGAAGCTTATTAGCCAGAGGATTTAGTTGGGAAATGACTCAATAAGAGTTAATCCAAGTTTTAAGTTCTAAGTTTTTGAAGTTTTTAAGCTTTTATTGGATTTTGTGTTTTGATCAGTTTTTGAATGAATTGAAGCTTGGGTTTTATTGGTATTGGATAATTAGGATGTTTAGGAACTTTGATTTTGGGATTTGGATATGTTTGGGTAGGATTTTGGACGGATTTAAGTGGGAAAATCGAAGGAAATGGCTAGTTTCGTGGTCAAGTTGTGACCTTGTTGTAGCAAGACGCGACTGAGTTGCACCAGAAGCCAGGAAGAGGAAGCCCGGGGGGGGCGCCGCAACCTAGGAGGGGTCAAGTCCCGGACCACACCCAGAGCCCAGGAAAGGGGCTTTCTGACTTGGGGCAAGTCGCGACTCACTAGGCCAAGTCGCGACCGGCTTGGGAATTTTTGCCTAAATTTGGTTTTTAATCGTGGGAACTTAACTCTAAGGGCCTGGGATCAATCCTACTGAGATTCGACGTTCCGGAGGCTTGGGTTGGGTCTGGAAGTATTTCTTTACTCATTTTTTTTTATGAGGTTTTATATTATGGTTGTGACTAGGTTATCGCTAGGGGCTTGGAAACAAGATCATGCTTGTGGTTCGTTTATTGGTAACCTTTGCTTGGACCAAAGGTAAGAAAACTGCACCGAGTATGTGACATGCAGGGTTATTGATAAGCATGTTGAGTGCTCTATAATTGGACATTGGTTGCATTGTAAATGCATAGAAGCACATATGATTAAGGCATGTCATTAATATTGAATAGGGAATTGATTAGAGCTTGAGTCTATAAATGTGCATGATCATAATTATGCTAGTGAATGTTGAGTAAGCATGTTGAATGCCTTTTATTTGGATATTTGACATATGATATATGAAATGACCCAAATGTCCTAATAAGGTTTAGGTTCTTGATTAGGAGGCCGGGAGGGCCATAATTGATTTATTATGCTATTAAATGATTATAAGCATGTGAACCCATTTCTGATTAATTGGGTGATTTTCATATTTTGGTCATTTTGGGCATATTTGGCATATATGTGGCATGTGTGTGGTGCTTCATTATTATTTGGTAAGCTAGGGTTACTCAGCACGAGACGATCCTAGGAGGTAAGCTAGTGGGAAAGTCACAATGGAATTTATACTTGATTCAGAGTGAGTCAAGGGGTATTTTGCACAATACCAGGTTATTGGGTAATGGGAATAAATATTTGATGATAAATTGGGAGTTAGTAAGATCAGGGGAAATTTTGGGAGTTTTGACTATTTTACCCCCGGGGGCGTTTTTGAGACCCCGAGCATTAGGATTTGTTTGAGGTTACTTAAGCTTGAAGTAACCTATTAAGAAATAAAAAGAACGTTTGAAATGTTCTTACTCCTTCAAAGTTCCATTTTCGTCTCCCAAACACATTTTCGAAGGAAACTTGAGTTCTAGGGCTCGGATTCAAGCAAGGTTCGAGGTATATCGATTCTAGGGAAGATTAGAAGCTTATTAGTCGGAGGAGTTAGTTGGGAAACGACATAATCAGAGGTAATCCAAGTTTCAAGTTCTAAGTTTTTAAAGCTTTTAAGCTTGAATTGGATTTTATGTTTTGATGAGTTTTTGGATGATTTAAGACTTGGGTTTTAATTGTTTTGGATAATTAGGATGTTTGGGAAATTTGATTTTTGGATTTGGATATATTTGGATAGGTTTTTGAATGGTTTTAAGTGGAAGAAAATGAAGTTTTTGGCTGGGTTCGTGGTATGGCCGCGACCCTGTTCTTAGGCGTCACGGCCCAGGCTTGATGAAGGAGGAGGCTTGCTGTCTGGGCAGTTAAGGCCGCGGCGCAAGGTAGGAGCGTCGCGGCGCTAGGCTCAGGTAGATTTGGTTCGGCCTCTGTAGGGAGGCGGCGGGCCACAGCGCAGGTCTGGGTGGGGTCGCGGTGCTTAAGGGCATTTTTGGCCATAATTGTGTTTTAATCATGGGAACTCAAACCTTAGGCCTCGGGATCGTTCCTACTACCCAGTTTAGTGTAATTCAACATCCCGGAGGCTAGGTCTTGGTCTGGGAACCATTTATTACTCATTTTATTGATGGGAGTTTTTGATTGGTTGTGACTAGGTTATCACTAAGGGCTTGGAATCACGATCGTGCTAGTGCCTCGTTTATTGGTAACCTGTGCTTGGACCAAAGGTAAGAAAACTACACCCAGTATGTGATGCACGAGAAATATGTGATTAGGGCATGACATGAATATTGAATATGAGATTGATCAGGGCTTGAGTCTCTCTAATTGTGCATGATCATAATTATGCTAGTGATTGTTAAGTAAGCATGTTGAATGTCGTACATTTGGATAATTGACATATGATATATGTAACACCCTGGATAGCCAGTACCGGTACACTGTGTGTTTATAAAGGTGCAAGACTTGCTAATCAAGTCATTTAATTAAAAATGTGTTACTGAAATTATAACTGACTAGGGTTAAAAGGTTTTGGTCACAAAAGTTACATTTCATATAATTAAATATTTTGTACGTGGGATCCCAAAAGTAATAACGTTTAAAAGACAGTTCACAAAATTTCAGAATAAAAGTAGAGTTATTAGCCACTCTAAAGGCAAAACAGACATTTAGGCTTTTCTCGTCCTGTACCATTCCTCGGTCGTGGCGGCCAACCAGATGACTATGTACATTCAGCCCCAAAGCTCTCCAACTCAGGACTGATCCAGTTTGCTCTTGCCTTTACCTGCACCACGTAGCACCTGTGAGCCAAGGCCCAGCAAGAAACCAGATAACAGAGCATAGCCATTAAGCAATCAATTTACAAATCAACAGCTAAACAACTCATAAAGCATAGCTATACGCTCAACAATCCATAATATTCACACAATCAGACATTCAACATACCAAGCTCATCAATTAACATTAATAATCAATTCACATATTAATCAGGGTCGACGCCCTTTGGTCGCACCCCTATTTATCCCACTGACTCCGGCCCGCTTAAACCGAGCTCAGTGAATATTAAGCTGTCCTCAACTACCAGTGGCCGAGCCGCGCCCTGTGCGCAAATATTGATTACGGCACTCTTAGACCGTTTATCACATGTTCCATGGCATAATACCATCTATGAAATCATACAGATATAGGGAGCTCTTAGTCCCATCATTAACACATAACTGAGTGCAGCTTCTTACCTTTATATTCTGATAGCTTGATTAGTGAAACCGACTCTCAAGCACGATCCCGTCCGAGTACACCTAGTCACAGCCATAAATTAGAATCATCACCAAACTTCAATTGAAAAACCTAGCCTCGGGACCAATCCCGAGCCCTCGGGAAGCCCTAATTCCACCAAACGGGGTGGTGGAATCAAACCCTGAGCCCCCGGGCAAAAACCCTAAGAAATAACCCTAAAATCCTCTTGTAAAAACAGGGTAGTGCTACAGCGCCCTAAAGTGGGCACTAAAACCAGAGCCAAAACGCCCCAAGCACCCAAGCCTAGCACTGTAGCGCCCAAGGACTAGCGCTACAACGCTACTTCCAGAGCCAAAATGCCCAGAATTGTCTCCTTCGAATTTCCTCGAACCAAAACCCCCTAAAACCTTTTCAAACTTCAAGCAAACATTAAAAAAAGCCTACCATAATCTATAACTCACCCCATATGACCCAACCATACAAAACTCAACCACATGCACCCCAAAATAGAGAAACTACCATGATTGAGCTTAAAGCTCACAACTCAGCAGAACAGCAGAAATTTTAGAACTTCAAGGCCAGAACTTCATACCTTTGATGGAGAATTTCAACCTAGGTTACCTTCCACACTTCCTTAGCTTTCACTCCTCAAAACCTCAGCCTTAATTCCCTAGAATTCCCATTAAAAAATCAGCTTAGAAAACCATTTCAACACCAAAAACTAGAAACTGAAAAGCAACCTTGAAGCTTACCTTAATTGGATGACTAATTCTTGCTTAATCCTCAAGCTTAATCAAGGTCCCAAGTGTGAAGCCTTAGCCTAAAGTTCCTCTGAATTTTCAGCCTCAAACTCCAGAAGAAAGGATGAGAAAATGGTAAATCAAGAGAAAGAAAAGGATAAGCTTTTAGGTGTTCTGTTTTTCCTTCTTTCTTCCTTCTATTCCTTTCTTTCAGTTTCCCTTTGATTCTAAACTTTCCACTAAGTCATAAAGCAAACTAAATACTTATCTCTGATTTTATGCCAAATGACCACATTGCCCTCCCAATAATAACTAAACCTTTAAATCATTCTAAGGGCATTTTGGTCATTACTCCCAATTCCCGCAAATTCCTCGAGTGTCTTTAATATTTACCGCTTACTTCCCGGAACCTATCTAATTACCAACTATATTCGTCAATATCAAATAGCCTCCAATATATTTCCTAAATTCCCAAAATACCCCCAAACTCACCCCGAGTTGGGTATAAATTCCCGTCATGACTTTTCCGCTAAACCGCTCACTAGGATCGCCTCGAGTCACAAGCTGCAAATATATATCCACATAATAATGTGGTCCTAGCAATTCATCATAATTAATTATATTTATGCCATCAACGAGCCAAAATTACGAATATGCCCTTATAACCTAATCAGGGCCTACATGCATACTAGTACACATAGTCATGCATCACATTTATCCAAGTAACCATATAAGCATGCTTAACACATCATCATGCATCTAATCATTTAAATCACACATAATCCAGTTATGCCCTCCCGGCACACTAATCAAGGCCCTTAAGCCTTATTAGTAATTTTGGGTCGTTACAACTATCCCCTCCTTATAATAATTTCGCCCTCAAAATTTATTCGAACACATCAGATAGTAAACCTCGTACCTTTGACCATAATTCCCAAGGTCCAACGCCTTTACTTTTACTCCTCGATAACACTCTTATGAGAGTAACAATCTTGTTCCCCAAGATCTTGTCTAATAGCCATACTTTTGTTAACCCCCGCTTGCACCACAAACCTACTGAAACTTCGGGGTCTACTTAGTTCACAACGATCACTTCATTGTCTTATCCTTGATACTAGAAATACCTATGAGTCATCACCCCTACCAGGGTGAGATCAGTTTATAGGCTTCCAGCCTAACCCTTGGTGCAACTTCAGAGTTTCTATCGAATCGGGAGTCAGAACTCCCCCTTTCTTTCTTTGAATATCATACTTTTCCTTATCTACACTTGGAGAGATACAAATCTCTCATCCCGGAACTTTGTATTCCAAAATTAACAATTTACAAGTTCGTATGTCCTTTTAGATAGGCAGACACTCCTGCCTTAAGAATTCCAACAACCTCTTTTGTTTTCCCCCTGAACCATTACTAAACCGTAGTATCCACTATCTTTCACTTCTTTACTTTGCATAGTACTCCTTGCTTTTTATCTTACCATGTCCTATGTCGTGTCACCTTAGCTGTACTCAAGTATTCATCACCGTGACTATCTCATCAAGGATTACACTTTCCTTAATATCTCAAGTATTCGCATACTCAACGCTTAATTCCATAAAATAATCATTAAGCCTTCAGATTGCTATTCCATCTACAATCAACCGATAATTCCAAGTTCCCATTATGTTCTCTTCGTTCTCTAGTTCCTTTCTAAAACTTGGAAAACTATAGGGTCTCAACTCAGCACCATCAATGTTTTGCCCCATTACCAGTTCACCTGAACCAATTACATTAACTCATTCAGCTGAGTTATAACTTTCCCTGTCCAATATCCTTACTTATAATCTAATGTGGTCCATTCCTATGATCCACCACCATATCACTTTACCTTCCAATATCCAAGTATACTAGATTCTGTCACCCGCTCAAACTTCCCGGTACAACATACCCTAGGGGGTGGAACGATATCCATTTAGAATTCCCATCTCCACGCCAAATTTCCATCGAACCTCTCATCCGATCCTTGTGCCCTAACTTGTATTACCTTGACAGGGTTCTTCCCTGTCTCTAACAATACCAACACTTTGGATTCCATTGTCCAAAGAATACATACATGTTCATCACCACACATTAACACTATACCAATCTCAGTCGTTACCTTGTCCACTCCATTGTAATTTGTGGCATTCTTTTAATTGACACACACCTCCCAAGTAAGAGATCCGCCTCCATTTAGATCTTCTCCTCGTACAGTCGAGAACTTCTAACACCAACCATCCACCCATCCATTACGTTTTACTAAATCTTGGTCTCAAGGTTATCTTTCTTACAAATGACCAAACGCTCAAATACCTTACACTATGCATGCACTGCCAATTCAACGTTCTATGTATATCGACCATGTTCCTGTTCTTTCACCTCCCGCGAGGCTCGAACCATTCTCTCGTCAGTCTGTGCTTGGGCGTGCCCCAACCTGTGATGCACTCCTCACAGTTTCATAGCTTTATCAAAAGTTAGGTCATTTATGCCACCCTTCTATATTCAACCATACACGCATATTCCTACTTCACCAAGCGTTAATCAATTCTTACTCCATCTTTTGAACTTCCGATCTGACACTATCCATTCGGTCTAACTTCAAGTTTTACTGTCCTTTTAATCTATGGTGTAGCTGCCTGCAAAGATACTTATGTAGTAGATGATGCGTTTACCGGTATTGTTGTGCTCCCTATCCTTCAGACGTTCTTCAGTAGCTTCTCTGTGGCTTCAGATTAAACCTCTTCATACCTGTCCCCTCTTCTTCTTGTAGCATTATTCTGAATACCCCTGGCGAGACCAAACTGACGCTTCATGGAGCTTTACCTGTGACCCTGCTTCCTTAGTACTAACTTCATCAACATAGTAATTGTTCGCATTCCACTCCTAACTGGAGAGTAGCCCAGCATACCGCCAATAAACCCTGAAGGAGACTTGTCCATATTGTATATATATCTTCTTCTTGTAGAGCTTATCGAAGTTACTAGCGCTTGAATCAATTAAGAACCTTTGTTACCAATTCATCATACCCTACTCGGTATAAGTTGTGATTCCTAAAATGTCTTTTTCCTCGATCCTCAGCTGGTAATAACCAGATCGTAGATCAATTCCTGAAGACATTGTCCTGTCTTGTAACCGGGCATTTAAACTCTTTATCCTTAATAGACGATGCTAACAATTCCCGCAATACGATGCTTTATCTGATCCACCCCGAGGTCAAACTTCTTTGACAGCTTCACTAATTCTTTCTGTCAAACCATTATCATCTTCCATAATGTCCTTGATACCGAAGCTATCTGTAGCCGAGTTCTGAAGCGTACCCAATCCTTCCTTGTATACTTATCTGAATCCCTACTGGCCAGCTTAGTTTCCATTCAGTCCAACTAAAGTACTCCAAATGATATTCCCTACAATCTATGGTTGTTTCTTAACAAATTAACTCTCACTCTGACTCATGTCAAGGCTTCCATATAATGAGCTCTATTTCTCTCACCACGAACCTCTCTATTACTTGTGTCCCAATTCATCTTCCAAAAGTTTCTAATTTTTCTTAGTATTTCCAGCCCCTCGCAAAGTACCTTGAGGCATATTATCTATGTCTGAATCTTTCTTGGGACATTCTCAACACCGAACTCTTCCAGCTCGTTATATAACCAAAAACATGAACTATCCAGTTAACTGATCAGCTTCGAGGAACTAGCCTCGGGCTTCAAATGTAACAAGGCATTCCAGTCTTCCATCCCCTAACCATGGGAAATCCATCCTAACATATCGAATCATTCCATGTAGAAGTCGTGCCCTCACCTGACATCCTCCCAGGTGGCATCTCCTGCCTCTGGTGCATAATAAATAACCTCACTGGTTCCCATCACTGTCCTGACGGCTATCTTGTAAATCAGATCCCCTTCCTGTCAAGACCAGGAGCCGTAGAACTGCCCGGGGTTCTTCTGCTTCGATTACTGAGAATCTTTCCTTACTAAACTTCACCAATGGAAATACTATCATTTGCATCTCCAGCACTCATGCTCTATACCTCATTTCACAGATCTCAAATAACATGGCCCTCTCTGCTACCTAAATACAGATGATGATTTCTTACATCGGAGCGGCCCAAATGCTCTAGACTATTCCAAAGTTTAATCCTTAAATGGGTCATCATTTCCAGCTACATCTGCCTGTATCAATTTCCCAAAATGAATTACCAAACTCACAAAACTCATTGACATACATTGTTGTTACCTTTTCATTCCAAATGAAGCTTATAAGCCTACCAGTCTCCGCAGCTCAAACTATGTCTTTATAACCTCTTTCATCAATTCACCATCTGAGTTCTTTCCAACCCATCATGCCAATGTCTTGGCCTGAGTACCATTTCCAGGCATCATTCTGCCACAAATACTTAGCACAACCCCTTAGTCATGACCTCTCATCTTCATATAACCAAGTATGGAATTAGCTTTGCCCATCCATTGACAAATTCTCAGGCAACCCAAACTTTCCTCAAAACTAGAGGATAACACCTTTTAGTCCTTCCATATAATACCCTTATCTGTCTATTCCCTCACATTAAACCAACACTGGTAACCTCACTGTCAAAGCATACAAAGCAGCTCTTTCCCCAGAGAAGTCCGCTGTTCTTCCATCTAGTCTCAACTATTAAACCCCACAGCTTACTCACATACTAGCGAACATCTGCTGCGGCTTTCAGGGGCAGATGGAGGTTTCCAACTCCAACTATCATCTGCAATCCCCCTATAAAATAACGCCAAGTCCACTTAACCATTCTAGGCGCAAACAATTTTAGTTCATCAACCACTGCTGACTAAACTCCTCAGCCCTAAGGTTCACACTCCGAACCAATCCACAGCCAGGTCCAAATAATCACAGTTATCATGCACACATAAAGCTTATTAAACACAGATCCACAATACTATACACTGATCGATTGAGGATGACGTTGTTAATTTTTAGCCTTTTAAATTATATCTTTATGATTTCAGCACTTAGTACTTTGAATATTCAAATTTTAGCTAAAGATTTTTGTTTTCTATATTATTTTATGTATGAACAATGAGATTCCGTATTTTTTAATTTTCTATGTATTAATAATAAAGCTTTATTATTTTATGTATATATCCAATAGATTGTAGTTATGTATTAGTAGTTTTAAAGGTTCGAGGTCTTTAAATTAGTCGGGTCTTTACAATCGGTACCAGAGCCACGATTCATATGCATAAAGTTCTCCTTGATACACTTGAAAAAGATCCGGATCTAACCGCCAATGTAAGCGTTTATGTTATGAATATTATGCTTATGTTAAAACTAACATTTTAGTTAATATTTTTTCAGTCAAATGAATGGAGTCATGACTTATCTGGATATCTGTGCCATTAAGGCATTGAAAATGATTAGAGAACCAAAGGATACAATAAATGTGCTAGAACGATGCACTCAATGATTGGTCAGATTTCACAAGGAGATAGCTCACCTTCAAATGACTAGGCAAATTATGATGAGAGCCATGGATCAGTATGTCCTAGTAATTAGGCTTTTCAAACATATGCCTTTTGTAGTTTCAAAATTGAAAAAAAATATGCGAAGCTCTAGATAATGAGGATAACTTACCGATAGCCATTAGATATTATTCTCTTATACTTAGGTATACCTATAGGTTTGAGATTCAATTCACTAATGAAAAAAAGATTAATATTATAATACATATTTCCCATAGTATATTCGAGGCTTATGATAATGATTATTATGAGGAAATAACTAATGATATCTTAGATGAAGGATCAGATGTAGAAGACCCTGAATTTTAGAATTTTTACCTTAGTTATTATTAGTAATATTTCATTATTTAATTTGGATTATTATTGTAATAAGTGAAATTTTTTCCAAATGAATAAAGTTATTATTATTATTATTATTATTTATGAATGGTATGTATGAAATTTGAATTATTTTTGAAATCATAATTAATTTAGAATAATTCAATAAATAATGGATGTGTTCGGTGAGGGTAGATACAAATCAATGGACCGGGTTCTGTATTGAGAGTTTAGGGGGCCATAGTTGTGGGAACGATTTTACTAATCCCAGCCCTCCCTCAATATGGTTAACTTTGGAACATCGACAAGTTTTGAGCCTGAGAATTAAGTCATATAGGGTTGTTAGAAACATACTTAGGAAATAATAAAGATGGCCTAATAGTCTAAGTATAGAAACACACCATAAATTATAAAGATGACTTACATAAATTTTCATAAGAAATCATAACTGATACGTCCGAGTTATGTTTGCTTAGACTAAGTGTTTGCCTTAGAAACTATTAGGGTAAGTTCTAACGTGTTTCTCTCGACGGTTAGAACTCTGCCAAAGATGTTGCTCTGAAGGTCTGCATGCACTAACAGTAATTCCCCCAGCACCGCCAACGAGACACTTGAGACCCCTCCAGTCTGAAGAATGGGAAGAACTACTACCACTGCTACTGCTAATAGGAACGCACCACCTCTGCTTGACAACAATGTGGAAGTTATTCAGTTACGACGACAAGTAGAAGAACTACAGTGGCAACAACAACAACCTTAGCCAGCGGCTCAAGCACCCTAGCCAAAGAAGAACAGAGGATATCCAAATGGCAGGTATCCAAATGGAGGATATCCATACGGGTTATGGCCGATGGAAAATTTTGCACCATATCCAGCTCAGTACATGGAGCCAGTCTACAAGAATTTCCAAAAGTAGCACACTCCGAATTTTGAAGGGATAATCGACCCCTTTGAGGTTGAGGAGTGGCTCAAGAATGCAGAGTCGATTATGACGCACATGAACCTCGGCCACGCAGATCACATATCCCACGTTTCATCTCTACTGAAAAAGGATGCCAGAATTTGGTGGGATCTGGTGCAGTAGTCTCACGATATCATCACCATGAATTAGGACAGATTTGTGGAGTTATTTCACAAGAAGTTCTATAATTCGACACTCATCGCTACCGGGGAGAAAGAATTTTTCAACCTGAAACAAGAAAGTTTGTCGGTAGTCGAGTACACTCGACAGTTTGATCGGCTAGCAAAGTTCGCACCAGATTTAGTCCCGAACGACTACATGCGGGCAGTCAAGTTTACCAGAGGGTTCAGACCAAAGATCTCCTTACAGATTTGCTGGTAAACCCGGAACCACTTCTTACGCCTATGTCCTGGAAATGGCTATAAAGGTGCAGAGGCTCCAGGAAAATGTTAGCAAGGAGGAGGCGAGCAAGTCAGACCCCAAGCAGCAGAATCAAACTCAGAATGGTCGAAACCACAACAAACAACATAGCAATAATGGACAGAATAGGAAGTATCTCGACAATAAGCAGACCGATGCTGACAAAAGAGCACAAACCAACAATGGCAATAACAAGCCAAGTTTTGTGGAATACCCTCAGTGCTCCAAGTGCCAAAAGAGACATAGTGGGGAGTGTGCAAGCAACAAGGGTTGCTACAAGTGTGGCCAAAAAGGTCATCTGAAAAGATAATGTCCTTAGCTCAAAGCAGAAGAGAAGAAAGATAACAAGATGGTTCCAGCCAGAGTCTTCCCTTTGACCCAGGGAGAAGCTGAAACCAGTAACAAGGAGGTCACAGGTCAGCTTCCTATCCTCCATAATATATGTTCAGTATTGTTTGATTCGGGAGCAACATACTCGTATATCTCGTTAGGAATGCTAGAGAAACTAGACAAACCTTGTGAAAGATTTAGAAATAGTTTTGTTACAGAACTGCCTTCGGGCGAAATCGTTCTATCGTCACGGATAGTACGAGGAGTGCCAATCAAATTTGAGGACACAGAGCGAGTAGGAGGCCTTATAGAGCTAAAGATCAAGGATTTTGACGTAATACTAGGCATGGACTGGCTAGCAAGACATGGCGCATTCATCGACTGTCGACGTAAGTAAATGACGTTTGAAACCCCGAGGGTCAGAAACTGTTTTTATGGGCAAGGTTTCAAGACTATGGACACCACTTATCTCTTCTCTAAAAGCCCAGAGGATGATAGAGAAATGATGTCATACATTCTTAGCAAGTGTCACAGATGTTGCACAGGAAACACCATTAAAGGTTGGAGATGTCCACATTATAAAGGAATTTCCAGAGATATTTCCTAATGACTTACCAGGGTTACCCCCTAACCGGGAAATTGACTTCACAATCGAACTAGTATCGGGAATCGAGCATGTCTCAAAGGCCATACCGGATGGAACCTACCAAACTCAAGGAGTTAAAAACACAGTTACAAGAGCTCTTAGACTTGGCATTTATCAGACCAAGCCATTTGCCACGGGAGACACTAGTTCTATTTATGAAGAAGAAGGATGGAAGCATGCAGATGTGTATTGATTAGTGTGAATTGAACAAGGTGACAATTAAGAACAAGTACCCGCTACCCCGGATCGATGACTTATTTGATCAAATCCGAGGAGAGACCGTATTTTAAAAAATTGATATACGGTCCTGTAACGCCCTGGATAGCCAAGACGGTTACACTGTGTGTGTTATAAAGGTACAAGACTTGCTAATCAAGTCATTTAGTTAGAAACGTGTTACTGAAACTATAATTGAACTAGGGTTAAGTTACATTTCATATAATTTAACATTTTGTACATGGGATCCCAAAAGAAATAGAGTTTAAAAGTCAGTTTACAAAATTCTAGGTTATAAACATGTACTGGCCACTCTAAGGGCAAAACAGACATTTAGGCTTCTCCGGTCCTGTATCACTCCTCGGCCGTGGCGGCCGATCAGCTGACTATGTACATTCAGCCTCAAAGTTCTCCAACTCAAGACTGGTCCACCTTGCTCTTGTCTTTACCTGCACCACGTAGCACCTGTGAGCCAAGGCCCAGCAAGAAGCCATAATACAGAGTATAAGCAATAAGCGACAGTCAGATATATTACAAGTCATACAACTCACATAAACAGTGATATCAATCTACAAACCAATAATCAGTTATTCAGATAACAAACTCATCACAGTCATCAACTAAACAACATTAAACATATCACGCCAAAATACAGGGTCGGCGCCCTTAGGCCGCACCCTCTGATTATCCCACTGACTCCAGCTCGCTCAGGCTGAGCTTAGTGATTATATACTTAACCTCAGCTACTAGTGGCCGAGCCGCGCCCTGTGCACAAATATTGATTCCAGCACTCTTAGTCCGTTTATCACATGTCCCATGGCATAATACCATCTCATGACATCACATATAAATATAGGGAACTCTTAGTCCCAGCATGAACACATAACCAGGTGCAGTTTCTTACCTTTGATTCCGATAGCTTTGACTAGTGAAATCGACCTTCAAGCACGATCCCGTCCGAGCCCTAGCATACACCTAGTCACAGCCATAAATTAGAACCATCACTAAACTTCAATTCCATAACCTAACCTCGGGACCAATCCTGAGCCCTCGGGAAGCCCTAATTCCACCAAACGGGGTGGTGGAATCAAACCCCGAGCCCCCGGGCAAAAACCCTAAGAAAATACCCAAAAATCCACTTCTGAAGGCAGGGTAACACTACAGTGCCACAGAGTGGGCGCTATAGCACTACAAGTAGAGCCAAAAGCCCCCAAAAACTCAAGCCTAGCGCTGTAGCGCCCTAAGGCTAGCGCTACAGCGCTACTTACAGAACCTTCAGCACTCCGAGTTTCTTCCTTCGATTTTCCCCAAGTAAAACCTCCATAAAACCCCTCCAAACCTCAACCACGCACCAAATTGAGCCTACCATCCCCTATATCTCATCCCACATAGCCCAACAACATAAAACTTAGCCACATGCACCATCAAACAAAGAAAACAAGATTTGAACTCAAAACTCAAGAACTCATCAGCAGAAACCAGAAATAACCCAGCAACTTAGATGATCAAGCTCAGAATTCCTTATCTTTGATGGGGAATTCGACCCTAGGTTTTCCTCTAAGCATTTCCAGCCTTTAACTCCTCAGTTCCCAAAGCTTAATTCCCTTAACTTCCATCAAAACCCAAGTTCAGAAATCATCTCAACAAAGTTCAGAAAAACTCATCAGAAATCTTTAAACCTTAACTCAATTGAGCTTAATCCCAGCAGAACTTCCTAGCTTCACCAAGGACCCAAGTTCTGAGCCTTAGCCTAAGCCTCCTCTGAATTACAGCTCCAAAAATTCTCAAGAAATGGTGCAAGGAGAGGAAACCGAGGGAGAGAGAAATGGGGGTTAGCTTATGTGTTCTGTTTTCCTTTTGACTTCTAATTTATTCTACAGCTTCCACTATCTCTAAAAAGGCAGGTTAAGACTTATCCCTTTTTAAATCAAATGACCATTTTGCCCTCCCATTAAATCTTAAGCCTTAAAACATACCAAGGGCATTTTGGTCATTTTCTCCTAATTCCCGCTAATTCCTTGAGTGTCCCTAATAATTACCGCTTACATCTCGACACCTAACTAATCACCAATTATTTACCTCAATGTCAAATGGTCTCCAATATATTACCCAGATTCCCAGAAATACCCACAGGCTCCCCCGAGCCGGGTATAAATCCCCACCGTGACTTTTCCGCTAAACCGCTCACTAGGATCGCCTCGAGTCACAAGCTAAAAATATATCCACATAATAATATGGTCTCAACAATTTATCACAAATATTACATTTATGCCCTCAATGGGCCAAAATTACAAATATGCCCTTATAATCTAGTCAGGGCCTACATATATACTAATACTCATAATCATGCATCTCATATATCCAGATAATCATATAAGCATACTTATCACATAATCATGCATTTAATCATTTAAATCACACATAATCCAGTTATGCCCTCCCGACACACTAATCAAGGCCCTTAAGCCTTATTAGTGATTTTGGGTCGTTACAGGTCCGGTTATCACCAGCTCAAGGTAAAGGAAGAAGATATATCAAAGACAACTTTTATGACTCGATACAGACATTACGAGTTTCTAGTTATGTCTTTTGGTCTTACCAACGCTCCAGCCGCATTTATGGACTTAATGAACTGGGTCTTTAAGGATTACTTAGACAAATTCGTCGGGGTATTTATTGACCATATATTGGTGTACTCCAAGGATGGAGTCGAGCACGAGGAGCACTTAAGATTGACCATGATGCGACTAAAGGAGCACCAACTTTATGCCAAGTTCAAGAAATGTGAATTTTGGCTATCACACGTGGCGTTCCTGAAGCACATAGTATCCACGGACGGAGTCGTAGTGAACCCAACTAAGGTGGAGGCTATGAAAGATTGGCTACGACCAAAGAATGCGCTAGAGGTTAGAAGTTTTCTCGGGCTGGCAGGCTATTACCAGAGGTTTGTGGAAGGCTTTTCTAAGATAGCCACTCTGCTTACCAACCTGACCCAGAAATAGCATAAGTTCAACTGGATGGATAAATGTTAGGAAAGCTTCCAATTGCTCAAAGACAAGTTATGTTCAGCACCAGTGCTTTGCGTACCGACACCCAACAACAAGTTTGTAGTATTCTGTGATGCATCCAAGCAAGGGTTGGGCTATGTGCTGATTCAAAATGACAGCCTACGCCTCAAGATAGCTGAAGGAATATGAGCAATGCTATCCAACACACGATATGGAGTTGGCAGTGGGGGTCTTCGCACTGAAAATTTGGTGCCACTATCTATATGGATAACGATATGAGATTTATACGGACCATAAAAGCTTAAAATATGTCTTCACACAAAAGGAGCTCAACATGAGGCAACGCAGGTGGTTAGAACTAGTAAAGGACTATGACTGTGAAATCCTATACCACCCAGGAAAGGAAAATGTCATTGCAGATGCATTAAGTCAGAAGAATTATGGAAGTGTGACAGCATTATCCGGAATTGAGAAGCCGCTATAGCAAGAGTTGATTAATGTCGGGATAAAAATAGTCATGGGTCAAATGGCTAACTTGTCCATCCAATCACGTTTACTAGAGGATATACGGATCGGGCAAGGGCATGATGACACACTACTACCGCATATAGCTGCAATGAAAGAAGGCAATACTACAAAGTTCTCTAAATGAGGACATGGGTTCTTGAAATATAAGGGTCAGGTATGTGTTTTGAATGCCCATAGGATTAAGATGAAGATATTGGAGGAGGCACACACTACCACATACTCAGTTCACCCAAGGTCCACCAAGATGATTCACGACCTTAAGGCACTATATTAGTGGCCGAGAATGAAGAAAGACGTAGTATAGTATGTGTCCAAATGTCTAACATGCCAGCAAGTGAAGGCAGAACATCAGCAACCCGCAGGCTTGTTACAACCGCTTAGTATTCCGGAATGGAAGTGGGAAGACATAGCCATGGTCTTCATGACAGGACTTCCACGGACAAGCATGCTGCATGACTCAGTTCGTGGTGGATAGACTCACAAAGTCGGTTCACTTCCTGCCTATCAAGACTATGTACACTGCGGACCAGTACGCAGACATCTATGTTCGAGAAATTGTACGACTGCATGGAATCCTTAAGACCATAGTATCTGATAGAGGCTCGGTGTTCACATCGAGATTTTGGGCAAGCTTGCAGCAAGCCATGAGTACCAAACTAAGTCTCAGTACGGTATTTCATCCTCAGGCCGATGGACAGTCCGAGCGTACCATACAAATTTTAGAATATATGTTGCGCGCTTGTGTATTGGACTTCGGAGTATCATTGAGTAAGTATTTGCAGTATCATTGAGTAAGTATTTGCCACTTATATAATTCTCCTACAATAACAGCTTTTCATAAACGATCGGTATGGAGCCCTATGAACTATTTTACAGAAGGAAATGTTGGTCGCCGATACATTGGGACGAAGTAGGAGAATGACAACTGCTTGGACCTGAGGCTGTTAGAGAGGCTCAAGGCGCAGTAAAGCTAATTAGAAAGTGTATGCTCGCTACTCATAGTCGACTAAATATTTATGCGGATGCCAAGCAATGGGATGTGGAATTCAAGGTCGGAGATCAAGTCTTGTTAAGGATATCTCCAATGAAAGAAGTGAAGCGGTTAGGGAAGAAAGGCAAACTTAGTCCTCGGTACATAGGTCCTTTTGAGATATTAGAATAGGTAGGACCAATAGCGTATAGATTATCCCTACCGCCAGCTCTAGCACACAACCAAAATGTGTTTCACATCTCGATGTTACGTAGATATGTGTCACACCCGTCCCACGTACTCAGGTACGATACATTAACACTCTAGAAAGACATAAGTTATGAGGAACGGTCGGTTCACATCTTGGAAAAGGGGTGAAGGAATTACGGTCAAATAGTATTATGATAGTCAAGGTCTTATTGGGTAATAGCACAGAATGAGAGGCAACGTGGGAATTGGAGGAAGACATACAATGTAATGACCCAAAATGCTAATAGGGTTTAGTGCCTTGATTAGTGTGCAAGGAGGGCATAATTGGATATATGTGTGATTAATTGATTGAATGCGTGACTATGTGGCATGCATGATATATATGATGATATGAATATATTTAGATGCATGTTTATGGGTATTAAATATGCATGTGGGCCCATTCTTGATAGTTGGGGCATATTTTTAATATTGGCTCATTGCGGACATAAATGTTATTATATGTGAGTAAATGATTAAGACCACATTATTATGTGGATATATTTGCAGTATGCAGCTCGAGGCGATCCTAGTGAGCAGATTAGCAGAATAGTCACAACGGGGTCCAATACTCGGCTCGGGGTGAGCCTAGGGGTATTCTGGGAAGTTTAATGTATATTTGGGGTTTCTCGAGTAATGGGTAAATTTGGTAGTTAGTTGGGCATGACGCGATTAATTGGGAATTTGTAGAGCCACTCGAGGAATTGGCGGGAATTGGGGTTAATGACCATTTTTTCCTTAGGGGCAATAAAAGAGGCTAAGTTACTTTAAGGGGTCTTTTGGTAAAGGATATACTCGGATAATCTTAGGATTTAGCTAGAAGACATCAGAACCTCACAACACTCTCCCTCACTCTTGCCCTCACGTGCCTCTCTCTCCTCCCTTTGGAATGCTTTGAGGCTAGAGGAAAACCTTGAGGAAAGCTTAGGCTTGAGCTGGGAAAAATCTGAAGAAGTTTCTCAAGAGTTTGAACATGGGAAGCTTGGGGACTGAGGAACTGGAGCTAGGATCATTGAAGGATTACTCAGGGGCATAGTCTATAGTTGTAGGTAAGGTTTGTACCCTATTTTCTTTATGAACTCTTCTATGGTTTAGGTTTTATTGAGGTCTTAACTTTAGGTCTAAATCTAAGTTTTTATTGAGGATATGGATTAGTTTCTAGGATAATTATGATATCTATGTTGTGTTGTTTTGGAATTGAAGTTTAACTCTGAGCTTGGTTACAGTTTGGGAATTGATTTTAGGGGTGTTAGTTTGAAAATGCAGGAAAAAGGCTAGTTTTCTGGGTTTGGGAGCTCGGGTCATGACCCGTGTGCTCGAAGAGGCTGGAAGGCCTCTGTTATGTTTAGGCGCGCTGCGGCGCAAGGGGTAGCGTGTCGCGACCCGTGCTCCTCTGCAGAGAGGCATTTTGCCTCTGACTTAAACAACCCTAATTTTGCCTATGCATTGTACATCTGTGATTATATCTGTTTACAAGCCGACCTAAGGGTGTCGGGGGCCGATCGCAAGCATGTGGAACGCAGCCCATCCTAAGGGTGCCGAGGTCATCTATAAAGCCAGTGGACTCGACCTAAGGGCGCCAGACTTGGACATTATACAATAAATAGAAGCATGGTTCGCGCTTAACTATTTGTATTGGTTAATGATATTGATTTATACGATTGATTAAGCTGAGTAATTCTATTGAGTTTGTTGCTTATATTCTGTTGTTAGTTGAATCTGGTGAATTATATTTGCTGCTTTTATACTGTTGCCTAGTTGTGCATGTTGTTTTAATTTTTCTTGCTGGGCCTTTGCTCACGGGTGCTACGTGGTGCAAGTAAGGGAATTGATACCTGGACCAGCCATGAGTTGGAGAGCTTCAGGGGCGGTGTGTACATATGCAACCTGCCTGATCACCACAGTCGGGATAACTTGGGAGGAACTAGGGTTATACCCTATTTTCCCACTTAGGACGGCTAAGTTGTAATCTATTTGTCTTTTAGAAGTTTGTAAACTAATTTTTGGGATCCCGTGTACAAACTTGATATTTTAATGAAAAATAATCATTTTGTTAACCAAATCTTTTATTACTCAACCTTGACTATTTTAAACACACAGTGCAACGGTCTTGGTTATCCAGGGTGTTACATACAAGCGCGGTATTTGGAATTGTATGGTAAGTAAATTTGGAGGATATAATTCTTTTAAGGAAGGGTGAATTTTAGTGCCTCATAATTTTACTGTGACACCCCACGTCACTATGGCTGCTTCTTGGAATGACGACTGGCCCTACAAACCAACATGAGTCTTTCCAACGTGCTTTGTTCTCACTTGCACGCTTCCTGGGAAAACTTCCCAGGAGATCACCCATCTTAAGATTACTCCAGGTCAAGCACGCTTAACTTTGGAGTTCTCAAGTGATGGCCTACCAAAAAGAAGATGCATCTTATTGATATAGGTAGTACTCATCAATCCATTTAAGCCCTCTTCAACTGTGTAGTCCCATACCTACACAGTCTTAGAATCATCACACTTAACCTTCCCCAGGCGATGTGCGATTGCACAGCATTACCCGGTCTTTCCCCATACGGATTACTGGATTCTGATTGTCACATTTACTTAGTTAGATAATATTATCTTATGCTGTAGTATTTTAATTTTCATAATATTGGTCCAAGCCAGGAATTATTTGGAAACTCATAGAGCTAGTTATGAATTTTACAAGTTAAGCCTATAGTTTAGAAATATTAATTCTATCATAAGGTTTAATTATTGTAGTTGGTCCTAGAAATATTATTTATTATAGCCTAAGATTTAAATAGAAAAATTAATAATGTGACATTTGTCACATGTATATTTATTAAGGATTTAAGGATTTTAGATGAATAGAATAATTAAGGAAAAAGCTAGGAAGTCTAGAACCTTCCCTCGGATGCTAGGATCTCGTATTAATCAATCAAAGTGGTTCAAACAACTTTAATTGTGCTTAAAACGTGCAAAAATGTGGTTTAGTACATAAGTGTAAGCCGATATATCGTAGCTATAGAGCACGATATATCGTCTATGCTAATACGAAAATACATGTTGACTTTGCATGATCGAAACCACGGGGCCTCGACAAATTAGGACAGGCGATATATCGTCTATAGTGGGCAATATATCGGCTGTGTGTGCCAATTTTGAATTTCCTTGGAATCCGAAGCTAGAATCAGTCCTCAACAACTTGGACTTGTTCTTAAACGATTTTGACCGAGTTCTGGGCATTTGTTGAGTATAAAGTGTCATTTTTATTCATTTAAATTGGAGTTAGTTTCACTCCTTGAACCCTATAAATAGGACCCTTCACTCAGTCATTTGCATCATTTTTCAAACACTTCTCAGAGCCTCCAAGCTGCCATTTTTGTTCTAGAGAGAAACAATAGGGTTTTTGGGGTTAAAGCTTTCAAATCTAAGCTTTTCTAAACACTTGGGAAGTAAGTTATAGTGTGATTTCAATGATTGTGGTATAGATCAAAGCTCTAGCTATCTAAGGTACTCTTAATTCTCAAATTTAGTCTATTTCTATTCTTCTTATTCTTTTCTTTTAATCCAAATCCTAACTCATCATAATGACATTTGGTTAGGTACTGGTTTTCCTTGAAACTTAAGATTTTAAGTAAATCGTCAGTCTGATTGTTTAGATCCTCTTCATCTTCTTTTCTTTAGGAAACTTGTGGTTTTTAATGTTTGGTTTTAGGAGTTTCCAATCCCGCACTTGTCTCCAATATCACGATTTTGGTAAGAAAAAAAAGTTAGATTTTAAGTGCTATGTGTTTGTATGTTTTTTTTTATGTCTTTAGTCACTTGGAAAATATGGTTGCTTAGGTAGCGAATCCCGAGATTTTTATTATTATCATAGACTATAGTTGTGTCTAAACCTACCTCTAAAATAATAGTTAAAATAAGAGGACTTTAGCGGTTTCTATCACATACTATGATAATGAGTTAATGACCATTAATATTGAAGTCTATTTTATGTTTTACTAGTTTTTCCTTACTGGGCATTAGGCTCATTCCTTTTTATTTAGATTGTGCAGGAAAATGAACATGGAAGGCGAGACGGATCCGAGACTGCTTTGTCTTGTGTATTGGGTGAGGAACTAAAGAAATAAACTGATGGGATCGATCGAGGGTGACGTTGTTATTTTTTAGTCTTTTAAATTATGTCTTTATGATTTCCGCACTTAGTACTTTGAATATTTAAGTTTTAATTAAAGATTTTGTTCTCTTTATTATTTTATGTATGAACAATGGGATCCCATATTTTTACATTTTCTATGTGTTAATAATAAAGTTTGATTATTTTATGTATATATCCAAAAAAAAAAAATAGTAGTTATGTATTAGTAGTTTTAAAGGTCTGGTGTCTTTAAATTAGTGGGGCATTTACAATATATACATTAATATATATATACTCATTTACATAAGTAAATTCGAAATTAAATTAAATTTTAAAAAAATTTAATAAAAAATAAAAAATTATAATAAAAAAAATTCTAAAAAAATAAAATATTAAAATACATAGTTTAAACTTAAAAAAATTTCATAATCATTAATATAAAACTATCTAAAAATTAAAAATCTGAAATATAGTCAATTTATAAAAAAATCACAAAAATTAAATTTAAATCATAAAAATTAATAAAATTACACTTACTTATGTTAATTGAGCAATGTGAGTTCTTGATGTAGAAAATCCCAAAAAACCAAGAAAGTTTATGGGTTTTCAAACTACAATCTTTAAAAATACAAAATATATACAAAATATTCAAAAAAAACTATTTATAAGTTACATAAACATATATAAATCATTATTTTTACATTAAAATTGAAATTTTTTTTGATAAAAACGTACCTAGGTGAGCAAATGTGGACGGAGGCGCCGCTGGTTTTTCTGGTTTTTCAAGCTTTTTCGTATCAGAACATTAGGTAAATGGGTCTGTACACGGGACGATGAGGGTTTATTCTGTTTAATGGGGCCATTTGCGTCAGTGCCCCACTGACGCAAACGGGCCGTTAACAGCGTCAATGGGGCACTGACGGTAACGGCCCGTTTGCGTCAGTAGGGCACTGACGCAAACGCCTAAGTGAAACGTGCGTTTCACTATGAAGCGTTTGCGTTAGTGCCCCACTGACGCAAATGGGTCGTTATCGTCAGTGCCCCACTGACGTTGTTTACGACCCGTTTGCGTCAGTGGGGCACTAACGCAAACGGCCCCATTACACAGCGTCAGTGTAAGCTATGACGCAATTGCCCGCCTAACTGTCACAAATGCTAATTTTTGGTCAATAGCGTCAGTCAACGCGTTTGACTAACACAATTGTCATTTTTTGTAGTAGTATATGCATGTTTCTATATATATATATATATTTAATTTTTTTTCAACCTAAATTTCTTCCCCATACATTCATATATATATATATATGAGAATTCTTCTATAGGGGCTTCACTTTAAACCCAACCGGTGGGGCTGTCAGTGTTTACAACCCGTGAACAGTGTTCGCGCGCGATTTTTTTTATGACTGTGTATATTGTAGCTATTTAGGGCATCCTGAAAATTTTCAGAAAATTCTGAATAGTTTACAGTACCGAAAACTAGGTTCAAATATGTTGTTGCACGCGTGACTAATTTTTTTTATGTGCGTGGAAAACAACATGTTTGAACCTAGTTTTCGGTACTATAAACTATTCGAAATTTTCTGAAAATTTGTAAGATGCTCTAAATAGCTACAATATACACAGTCATAAAAAAGTCGCGCCGAAAACTGTTCACGGGTCGAGAAACACTGAGAGCCCTACTAACAAGACTTAAAAAAATCCCTATAAAAAAATTGTCATATATATATACACATACAAGAATATAATTTAAAATCCTATTAAAAAATATGAATTGTAACAAGTTTTCTTCGTACATATAAAAAATCTAAGCAATTATGTCTCTAAGTTGTGATAAAAATAAATCTAAGCAAGTTTCGCCTGTATAAATTTTTGTTGGCGTCATTCACTTCAGTGAGTGGTCATTTCGCCAATAAATGCTCCAAATGTTTGATCATATATATATATATATATATATATATATATCACAATCACTACTGCACAGAAATAAAGCTTATTTAGAATTCAAAGATAGTGACAATGACAATTAATAATGGTAACAAACAATACCAATATTTGCTTTGTGGGACCTTGTCTCCCAGTTATTTCCTAAAGTCAAAATGCACATTATATCACTGACCATGAAAGATATGAGAAAATGATTAAGGTAAAATTGCCCATAAAAATATTAATAAATACTAAGTCTGAAATTGGTTTGAATTATGTCTAAACTTATCCAAACCTTGAACATAAAAATCCTAAAGGGTAGAAACCACAAAAAATTCATCATCTCATTAAGAAATTCATTTTTTGGCAAAGTTTCAACTTAGAACAATTCGTAAAAAAAAAATATGAATTATTATATAACACCCATAACCCATAAACAACAATAGCATCTACCCATTATCAAAAAATATTTCTTCCTTCAACTTTGGAAACTTTTCAAAGAAAAAATAGTGAGAAGATGATTTTGGAAGAAAGATAGAGCAAAAAATCTAAATACATGGAGATGGTGGCTGCAATGGTGAGTGAGGCAAGGAGAAAGAAAGAAGAAAAAACTTGACAGTGGTTGTGGCCCCAAGAAATGTTCATGGTGAGGAGAAAGAAAGAAAACCTAATTTCACTTTAAGGGTATTTTAGACTTTTCAGGTGAGTATATGATTTTTTTATTTTTTTATGTTTTGGTGAGAAACTTCAATACAGGTATATGGTTATAATAATGAGACAAATGGGAATTAGTTGGTGGACTATCCAAAAAAAAAAAGAAAGTAAGAATTGACTAATAATCTTAATAAGATAATAATATGGTCAATGGGAATTAGGACTTCTACGACATAATGGCAGGCTCCCTATAATTCAATCAATAAAATATAAATAATCTCCTCAAGGTTATTGTGATTGGTTAAAGAAAAATATCACGAGGAAAAAAAAAACAAGAACAGTGAAACGAGTAATCATTTCAACATCTTTTGCAATTTGTAACTTGGAAATGCGTAGAATTAAATTTAGAGAAAAAGTCCTTAATGAAGTTATTAGAGAGAAATGATTTGAGATTAGAATATAGAAAAGTAGTTGGGTCAAAATACCACCAACCATCTCATAGAAAGGGCACTTCTTATAAAAGAATAGGAAACTTAATCTTAATTTTTTCTATGATGAGATTCTCTAAAATTTGACTTTTATATATATAATGCGGAATTGAACACCTGATCTCCTCTAAAATTTTACTGTTAAGTACCATTAATTTCAGACCAACTTGTCAATGTGCTAATAATGGTAAATTTTTTATTAAAATAAATTCATTATTTTAAAAATCTATATGAAAGATATTTTTAATTAAAATATATTTTAAAAGATATAAAACAAATCTAATTTATTTTTTCTAGATGAAATTATATGAGAATTTTAATAGAGTGTGCAAAAATATAGTTTTTATTCAAAAAAAACTAATCAATGGGGCTTTTTAAGAATTGTCACTTTTATGGGTTTATTCTCTCATATTTTTGTATAAAAGTTGGTTTATGTCATAATTTTACTCTTAATTATGTTTTATTATTTTGGAAAGGTATGTTTGAAATTTGATTATTATTTTTTTAGTTTATTTATTTTTTTATATTATTTTTATATTACTAATTTTATATTAAATTTTTCTTTGGTTGTTTTGTAATTTTTTTTCTTTTTTTTTGTAATATGAATTGTGTTTAAAATTATATTTTATTTATTATAAACATTTTTTTTCTTTTACGCTTCTTTTTTCAAATACTAGATAAGGTAACCAATTACTTGATTGACAACTATGTAAAAAAAATCCTAGAGCTATGTTAAATAACATGTACCAGGAATAGTAACTAGTTATCCTGAGAAGAGTAATTTTCTGTCATAAGAAGGGTAACCAATTACCATAAGAGGAGTGACGGGTTACTCATATTAAATATGAAAATAAACATCAAATTTGAAGGAAAAGGAGGAAAAACACTTCATTAAAAATGGAGGAATAAGTAACTATGATTTTAGTAACATAGGTAACCAGTTACTATAAAGAACACAGAAATATACACACAAAGAACGTGAAGGTAACCAATTACCCTCAGAAATATACACACAAAGAACGGGAAGGTAACCCATTACCACAGATCTGAAGATAAAAAAAAAAATCAGGCGCACACCCTTTCCCTTCTCTCCCATCTTCTTCATATAATTTTTTTTTTCTAGATTTAAATGTTCTCATCATGGTAATTGTTACCCATTCACGTTTTTCATATTTTTATTAGTTTTTTTCCAAATTTTGGTGTTTCTATAAAGGTTACAGTAAAAAGAAAATGTTAAAAAAATTTATTTGAATTTTTGTTACATATAGTAGAACAAACTATAAAAAAAATTAAAATAATAAATAAAAAATAGTAAAATAATTATGTAATATGTTAAAATATGTATTTATTTCACTTATCTCATTTAATCACTTTATCAAAAATACAATACCAAAATCTCAAACCTCTTTCCATTTACAATTTTATTTACTTCTTGTTACTAACTTTTTGTGTTATTTTCTACTAATCTTTTGATTTTAGGTTACCTTCTTGTGGATCGACCGCCCGATCTTACTACAACTACCACTTAGTGGTAGTCACATTTTTGGCGTTAAACAAATTTTGGCGCTGTTGCCGGGGAGGTAAGTTTCAAAGGTTTAGTGAAATTTTTACAAAAATATTAGTAACTTTATTTGTGTTTTGTTGGAATAAATATTGTGTTAGTATAGTTTTTTATTTACTAATTTTTAATTAATTAGATTATTATTATAACAAAAATAAAAAGAGAAAAAAACTATATAAAAATAAACAATCATAAAATAAAATTTTCCTTTATTTATATATATATCTTTTCTTTTCTTTTTCTTTTTTTTAATTCCTTTTCTTCGGTAAAACAAAAAAAACATATTTATATTATAAATATTCATATATATATATATACATAACTATAAAAAAAATCCAAAAATATATATATATATATTTGTTCTTATTCTAAATTTCTTTTCTTTTCAAATTTCCTTTCTTTAATTTTTTATTTTTATTTATTTATTTAATTTTTTTTCTTTTTCAATTTCCTCTCTTTTGTAAAAAAAAAAAAGAACCATATATATTTATATAATTATTTTTTTCCCTTTTTAGTAAATTATTACTCCATTTTTCTTTCTTAATTTTTATTCTATTTTTTTTAGTTTAATACATATTTTAAAAAAAATTATTAAGTTTGTTATTCTATCTTCACTTCACTTTAATTTTCTTTTCCTTATTTTATTTTTGTGTTGTTTATTTTGTTGCTTAGTTTAGGCGTTTACTTTCTTTGCCTTAGTTTTCCTTAGAATTTAGGTTTTTCAAAAAAAAAAAAAACATAAAATTGCATAAAATTGTTCATAAAATTTTAATCATAAAACGCTTAGTATTGGGAACAATTGTGTAATATTACAAATGGTAGAAACTAATATTGTTCTGTCTAAAAAGATTGGTTGTTAAATAAGGTTTGTGATAGCGTTACCCTCCACACTTACCTGGGAACCTCGGGGAGTTCTGTCTAGGCAAGTGTGGGTCTAAAGCGGTACCTTGGAAACCTTCCCAATCGGCCTGGGAACATTTCGAGCATCCACCTTTGCACTATTACATTTTTGAACTTATTACTTTAAGAAAACCAAGCTTGTTCTGTCAAAATAAGCAATTTCACTCTGCATAAAGGTTGTTTGGTCGAAAAGGTTGACTTGTGATCCACCATACTTACTCAGTAACCTCGGGGAGTTCTAGTAAGGTCTTGGAGATCACCCCAAAACCTCCAAATCTACATGGGAACAAGTTTAACAAAAAAATAATAATAAATCAAAAAAGGAAATAAAAATAAGCAAAGAAAATAAAAAATAATAAATCCAATTCTGATTTCCGAGAGTGGATGAATCATCACGAAACTTCTAGTGACACTTCTTCCAATTCATCCACCACTCCTTCCGGAACTCCTTCCACCAATCTTGCTTCTCCACAAACTTTCGCTGATAATAACCCATTCGCAACGGCTCGCAATGATGAAATCCAACCAAGAACTCTCAATGACTACCTCCATCCTACTCGCACTTCCACGCCTTCATGCATTATCTTCCCTCCTAATATGCCTGCATTAGACTTTAAACCTGGCATGATTCAACTCTTGCCCACATTTCATGGAATGGAAAACGAAAGCCCATACGTGCATATCAGAGAATTCGAGGAGGTGGTAGCCACTTTCTATAACCAAGCCGAAAATGCTGATGTTGTGCGACTGAAGTTCTTCCCCTTCTCCTTGAAGGACAAAGCCAAAAGCTAATTGTACTCTTTGAGACCTAAGTCGATTGGAACATGGGAGGAGATGACCAAATCTTTCTTTCTGAAACACTTCCCCAGCCATAAGACCAATAGTCTAAAACGACAGATTTCCACATTTTTCCCAAAAGACAGTGAAACGTTCTATCAAGTCTGGGAAAGATTCAAAGGTCTGTTAAATCAGTGCCCGCACCATGGCTATGAGAACTGGCGTTTGGTCAGTTACTTCTATGAAGGCCTCACGAGTCGTGAGCGCCAGTTTGTAGAAATGCTATGCAATGGTGAATTCCTCGAAAAAAGCCAGACGATGCTCTTGAATATCTCGAAGAAACCGCAAAAAAGTCTCACACCTGGACTGGTCCAAGTGCTACTGACAGCACCAACCGACACAAATCATCTGGGATCTATCAACTTCGAGAAGAGGATAGTGTTAAGGCCTAACTCGAAGCTTTGAAAAAGTAGTTGGAGGTCTTAATGACAAAGAATAGCCAAAAATCGCACATGATTGCTTAAGCGGAACCGCAAGAACCTTGCTTTGTTTGTGGAGGGACGGAGCACTTAGCTAAGGACTGCTTAGCTTTGAATGAAATGAGGGGGGTTTATGAGGAGCAATGCAGTGCCTTAGGGGCATATAATAAGCCATTCTCCCATACGTACAACCCTGGTTGGAGAAACCACCCAAATTTCAATTGGAGAGATTCTAACCAAGCTCAATCGTCTGGAGGCCAATGGAGAAATAAGCAACAAGTTCAACCATCAAAGGCGTATTCTGCACCTCAATACAATGCTCATCCACAACAAAATTCTCTCGAGAATACTCTTCATCCATTCATGGAGGAACAATCCAAACTGAATCACCAAATGATGGAAGAAATCAAGGAAATGAAATGTCAATTCTCAAAATTGACTGAATCCTTGGCCATTCTGGAAAAAGGCAAACTTCCTTCCCAACCAAAATTCAATGTTCAAGGCCAGCACATGGCCCAATCTTCAAATTCAAATGATCAAAACGTCAAGAAAGTGAATGCCATCATGACGAGAAGAGGTAAAACTCTGCAAGACCCACCCATAAAATCCAACACTCCCAGTACTCCAAAAATCATTTCCGAAAATCCACCACTCAATGCCACTCCAAAAGTACCATTTCCCCAGGCTTTGAAACATGTTGGGAAACTTCCTAATAACCGAGCTGAACTCCTTGAGCACTTGATACAAGTGAAGATTAATCTTCCTTTGCTTCACATCATTAAACAAGTGCTCGCTTATGCCAAAATCATCAAGGATCTTTGTATTGCAAAAAGGAAGCACCATGTCAAGAAGACTGTCTTCTTGACCGAGAAAGTGAGTGCGGTGATTGAACAAAAGGCACCGTTGAAATACAAAGATCCCGGTTGTCCCACCATTTCTTGCCAAATTGGGACCCATGAAATCAGCCAAGCCTTACTTGATCTTGGCGCGAGTGTCAATCTCATGCCCTATTCTGTATACTCGCAACTTGGTCTTGGAGAAATGAAGCCAACATCTGTTGTACTACAGCTTGCTGATCATTCCACCAAAAAGCCTAGGGGTATCGTTGGGGATGTCTTGGTTCAAATTGAAAAATTCTATTACCCCGTGGATTTTCTTATTCTTGATACCCAATCTGTGGTGAGCATGGAGTCTAAAATTCTTATTATCCTCGGAAGACCATTCCTTGCTACTGCAAATGCTTTGATCAATTGTTGAAATGGTCTAATGAAGATATCGTTTGGAAACATGACTCTTGAAGTCAATATCTTCCACATCGGGAAACAACCCCAAGAAGATGATGAATGCTATCAAACATTCATGATTGACCCTTTAATTCCTGAGGAGGTTCAATTGTGAAGCGACTTTGATAATCTTGATGAGCTCCTCCTTCTGTCTGACAACGAAAGTCCCAGTTCAATTGAGTCTACTCTTGCAGTATCAGATCGCGTAGACTCACGCAATAGACGGACTCAGTTTTGGCAACCTCTCTTTGAAGAGCTACCTCGTGAGAGGTCACAGCCGAAAACTTCAGCCGAAGAGGTTCCAATTGTTCAATTGACCCAACTTCCCGAGGGTTTGAAACATGCCTTCTTGGGAGACGGTGAAACCTTTCCAGTTATCATCTCATCCAACCTTCAAAATTCTCAAGAATTGCAGTTACTCAAGCTACTGCGAACGCATAAATTTGTGATAGGTTGGACGCTTGCTGATATCAAAGGTATTAGCCCTTTAATTTTCTCCCATCGAATCAATCTAGAGGACGAAGCCATCCCTCGAAGAGACCCTCAGCGGCGACTGAACCCCACGATGAAGGAAGTTGTAAAAAATGAAGTTTTGAAATTGCTAGACGCTGGTATTATTTACCCGGTAGCAGATAGCAAATGGGTTAGTCCTACTCAAGTCGTGCCCAAGAAATCTGGTGTCACCATTATCCAAAACGAAAAAGGGGTCCTTGTCCCCACAAAAATGGTGACGGGGTGGCGCATGTGCATTGATTATAGAAAATTAAATGTCGCCTCCCGCAAAGATCATTTTCCACTCCCATTCATTGATCAAATCCTTGAATGTGTAGTTGGTCATCCTTTCTATTGCTTTCTTGATGGCTATTCTAGCTATTATCAAATTGAGATTTCATTGGAGGATCAAGATAAGACCACTTTCACTTGTCCCTTTGGCAGTTTTGCTTTCTGGCGTATGCCATTTGGCTTGTTTAATGCACCAGCTACTTTCCAAAGATGCATGATGAGCATCTTTAGTGACATGATTGAAAAATCAATGGAAGTATTCATGGATGACCTAACCATTTTTGGAAACTCCTTCGAGACATGTCTTCTTCATCTTGAAGTTGTTTTAAAACGATGCATCGAGGAAGGACTTGTCCTCAATTAGGAGAAATGCCACTTCATGGTATCTTCTGGCATAGTCTTAGGCCACATTGTTTCTGAAAAAGGAATTGAGATTGATCAATCCAAAGTCGACCTTATCTCCAACCTGCCGACTCCTAAGACGGTCAAAGACGTTAGGTCATTTCTTGGTCATGCTGGTTTTTATAGGAGGTTCATACAAAATTTTTCAATGATTGCCCGTCTGCTAAGCAACCTCCTAGCCAAAGATGCCACTTTTGAATGGACACCTAAGTGTGAGGAATCATTCCGAACGCTTGTCAATTCACTCACTTCCGCTCCCATCATTCAGTCACTCGATTGGAGTCTTCCTTTCGAGATCATGTGTGACGCCAGCAACTTTGCTGTGGGAGCTGTGCTAGGACAACGAAGGGAGGGGAAACCCTTTGTTGTCTATTATGCAAGCCGAACTCTCAATAATGCTCAAATGAACTATTCCACCACCGAAAAAGAGTTGGTTTCCGTTATCTTTGCCCTTGACAAATTCCGATCTTACTTGATTGGATCGCCTATTACGATCTTCACAGATCACTCCGCCCTTAAGTATCTCCTTTCGAAAAAGGATGCTAAGGCGCAATTAATACGGTGGATCCTTCTCCTGCAAGAATTTGATATAACAATCAAAGACAAGAAAGGTGTTGAAAATGTCGTCGCGGACCACTTGTCCCGAATTGAATTCAGCGATCCCGCTGACGGTCCACCTATTCATGATGATTTCCCCGATGAACAATTGCTTTCTGTTGCTAAGTTGCCATGCTACACTCACATTGTAAACTACTTAGTAACAAGTGAACTCCCATCTGAATGGAGTTCAAAAGACAAACGCAAATTTCTGGTCGAGGTGAGCAATTTTTTTGGGATGACCCATACCTATTCAAGAATTGCCCCGACCAAATCATGCAAAGATGCATCCATGACGATGAGGTGTCTAGTGTGCTGAACTTTTGCCACAATGATGCTTGTGGTGGTCACTTCTCCATGAAGAAAACCACTGCAAAAATCTTACAATGCGGTCTTTACTGGCCCACTCTGTTCAAAGACACCAATGATTTCTGTCATTCTTGTGTAAGGTGCCAAGAGTTAGGATCCTTATCTCGTCGGCACATGATGCCCTTGAACCCAATTCTTGTTATTGAAATATTTGATTGTTGGGGGATAGACTTTATGGGACCGTTTCCACCATCTTTTGGCTACCTTTACATTCTTCTCGCTGTGGATTATGTTTCCAAATGGGTCGAGGCTGTACCATGTCGAACCAATGATAACGCTACAGTTGTCAAATTCTTGAAAGAAAATGTGTTATCAAGGTTCGGTACCCCTCGCGCTATTATCAGTGATCAATGCACTCATTTTTGCAACTGATCCTTTGAGGCTCTTATGTGCAAGTACGGTGTACTTCATAAAGTTGCAAATGCCTATCATCCACAGACTAATGGTCAAGCTGAGTTAACTAATAGGGAGATAAAACACATTCTGGAAAAGACAGTAAATCCTGACCGCAAAGATTGGTCTACACGCCTTCTAGACGCTCTTTGGGCATACCGCACTGCTTTCAAGTCCCCTCTTGGAATGTCTCCCTATCGGCTTGTCTTTGGAAAAGCCTGTCATTTACCTGTCGAGCTCGAGCATAAAGCATATTGGGCTATCAAAGCCTTAAACTTTGATCTGAATGCCGCATGTATCAATCGCAAACTCCAGTTGTCTGAAATTGAGGAGTTGAGAAACGATGCATATGACAATTCCAGGATTTATAAAGAAAAATTGAAAATCGCTCACGACAAACAAATCATGCGAAAACACTTTGAGCCAAATCAAAAAGTGCATCTGTACGATTCTCGCTTGCACTTGCATCCCGGTAAACTGCGATCACGATGGACTGACCCATTTGTAGTGAAGCAAGCATTTCCCAACGGTTCTTTTGAGGTCGAGGACCCAACTGATGGGAGAATTTTTCGAGTCAATGGCCAAAGACTGAAGCATTACATTAAGAGTGTGAGTTGTGTTGAAGAGGTCCTTCTTAAGGACCCAATCTATACACTCTGAAGTTCTAAATGGTTTGTTGTTGTTCTTTATTTTTATTTTTCATTATCTTTATTTTTCTGTCTTTCTTTTATTTTTGTATGCTTTCGTTTTTGTATTTTATTTGTTTTGGGGTATTGTTACCAGGCTATTTTCGCTTTCGCCTCATGGACATGGTCATCATCCAGGTGTTCTCTTTCCTTACCTTTTTCATTGCTTATTCATTTTGACATTGAGGACACTGTCTGATTTTTGGTTGGGGGTGGTGAGCATGCATTGACTTGCATTTGGTAAATCTTATTGTTACGTCATTAGCATTCATTTGGAAAACATTATTGTCTTGTTGAATTTTTAAGTCAAATTTTCTCAAAATTATCCAAGCATGAGTATAATTTGTTGGTTTGAGTCAGTTTTTACTATGTTTAGTTATTAAGAAGTGATTTTTAGAGTTCTTTTGTGCACTTTCCAAACATGTGATAAATAAATTGGTTGTTAACACAAATAGTTGAGAGAAATTTCAAGGTTAAAGTTTTTCATTTCTTGGTGAGTTGTGAGAGTTGAGAAAACAACTTTTTGAACTTTTATTGATCATTTGAGTTGGTAAAGTCATATCTTTGGAATTTAAAACATGACATTTACTAGAGGGATGTTTTTCATTTAAGAAAAGTCTTTGTAATAAATTTGTGTTGTATTGTATTTGTAATTTCCTTTTTATCTTTGTGTTGTCTCTTGTCAAAAAAAAAATAATGAAAAAAAAGAAATTAAAAAAAAGAAGAAAACAAAAGAAAAAATAATAATAGATAAATGAAAAAGAAAAAAAATGAAAATGAAAAAAAAGAGAACAAGAGCAACACTTCCTTCTATTATTTTGTAGTTGTTGAAAAAAAAACATATATATTTCTATTACTATTATTTTGTGTAATTGTAAAAAAAAATATTATCATTATAGTTCACTTTCTTATTTATCATTGTTAGTTTGTTGTCATTTTGTTCTTGGAGTCTTCTCATGTAAATCCCAAAGGTTGCTTGTCATTTGAATTCCAATAAGTTAATTTGCCTATCTTGTGATCAATGTTTGTTCAAATTGCTTGTCCTAAAAAGTTTATCTTTTCTCATTTGAGCATAAACTGTTACATTCCAACTCCAAAAGTGTAATCATTCCCATACAAATACTTTCAATGCCCGTGAGGAATTTGGAGTTGAGATCTTTATACTTTTGAGATTTTTCGATATTATTTGTGTTATGACTTGTGATAAAAAGAATATGGTTTGGTGCACACACACACAACTCTGAAATCGCAACTATCGTAGCTTAGATAGTAATTTCTGACTTCTTGTTGATAATTTGAAAATGCTTAGATGATTTTGCTTGGTTTGACTTGATTATTCAACTTGACAATTTTCTT
Source organism: Humulus lupulus (assembly GCF_963169125.1). Lineage (NCBI taxonomy): Eukaryota > Viridiplantae > Streptophyta > Magnoliopsida > Rosales > Cannabaceae > Humulus > Humulus lupulus. The sequence goes on along the minus strand of NC_084801.1, from coordinate 14,446,355 downwards.
TTTCGCTTGAATTGCTAGGGACTAGCAATAAGCTGGTTGGGGGTTGTGATTAGTACTTAAAAATGACATTTTACTAAGCTTAAAGCGTAAATTAAATTAAGTTTAATTAATATTTCCTTAAAATTATTTTGATATATTTCTTTAAGGGAAAATATTAATTTTAATTTAATTTGTATAAAGTATGGTGCATTGTGACATTAATAAAAGCAAAAGAAAAGAAAAAGGAAAAGAGAAAATAATTAAGCTAAAAATGGCATTTTTAAGGAGTATTTAGTTGTTTTGTTCTTAGCAGCTCGCCCAATTGAAGAAGAGGCCCAGGCGCCTGGAGTCCACCATAAGTCTGGCCCTGCCAGGTGTCCGCGCCTCAGCGTGCCACGCGCCCCAGCCGAGCTCCCCTCAACCAACTGCCTCGCGCCACGTAGCAGCTTCACTCCATCAACACATGGCCCAGCAACTTTCCCAAGCTTCCAACGTGACCAAGCCTTCAAGTCTAACGTGACCCCCAACTGCCGATGTAACGCCCTGGATAACCAAGACCGTTACACTGTGTGTTTTAAATAGTGCAAGACTTGCTAATCAAGTCATTTAGACAAAACGTGAATCCAACATCATCAACAGATTAGGAATAAAAGGTTTTGGTCACAAACAGGCTGTTTTCATTTAAAAATGACAGTTTAATACATAGAAACTTAAAACAGGGTTTAGATGACTTAATTATAGCAAATTTCTAGAGTCACAAATAATTCAAGCCACTCTAATGGCAAAAGACACATTTTAGGTTTCCGTCCCTGTACAATCCCTCGACCGTGGCGGCCGAGCAGCTGACAATGTACACCTCGCCCCCAGAGCTCTCCAACTCATGGTTGACTCAGCCTACCCTTGCTTTTACCTGCACCACGTAGCACCCGTGAGCTGAGGCCCAGCAAGAAAGTATGATAATATAGAAAGATCAACATCATTTATCAAATATCCCACAATGCACAACCAGGAATTCAGCATTTCATAACATTTATCTAATCAGTGATAACATACAACAGATTCATAGTTTGTCATCCAAACAGCCAACAAATCATGTTCATAGCACAATACTCACGATCGTAATCAACAGTTTATCACATCATCACATGATATTCAGGGTTAGCGCCCTTAGTCGCACCCTTTATTTAACACACTGTCTTCGGCTCTCTTGGGCCGCCCCCAGTGTAATACTCACTGACTCCGGCCAGCTTAACCGAGCTCAGTGATAAATAAGCTGCCTCAGCTACCAGTGGCTGAGCCGCGCCCTGTGCGCAAGTATTGATTCCGACACTCTTAGGCCGGTTATCGCATGTCCCATGGCATAATAATACCATCTCATGACATGATATACAAATGTAGGGAGCTCTTAGTCCCATTGTGTCCACATGGTTAATCACATTCACATAACAATGCATACAAACATAGGGAACACTTAGTCCCAACCTAGCCACATAATCAGGTGCAGCTTTCTTACCTTTGGCTTTCAAACGAGCTAGTTATAAGCAGTGTTCCTTGAGCGCGATCCGATCCCTAGCTTAGCACCTAGTCACAACCAAGATAAAGGATACCATTAAGAATCTTAAATGAGCTTCTAAACCAAGTTCTAGTCCTCGGAACATTGAACTTCACCAAATATGGTAAAAGACTCAACCCCGAGCACCCTAGGTTAAATTCCCAAGCCTAAAATCTCAAAATCCCATAAGCGCCGTGGCATAGGCCACCCATGCCGCGGCATGGCCCCCAAACAGAACCTCCAAAGGTACAAAAACAGGTAAGGGTCGCGGCATTGCTTGGGCCATGCCGCGGCCCGCCCTCCTTCCTCAGCATGTGACAACTTCGAAGGGCCGCGGCTCACCAAGAACCATGCCGCGGCCCGACCCTTCGAACCCAGAAAAAAACCACCATTTTGAATCTCTAAACCTCACCTAAAGCCATCCTAAAGCCCCCAACTCAAAACCAATTAATAACAACAACATTAGAATGATTTAAACAACATAACCCAACCAAAACTCCAGCCTAAGACTCACCAATATCCCAATTCCAACCTCTGAAATTTCAAACCCACAGAACTCAAAACCAGCCATGAAAACTCTCAAATTCAACCATCAAACTTCAAATTAATCCTTACCTCAGCTGTAGAATCGTTTCTAGCATCCAACCAGCCTCAAGCCCTTCAACTCCTCAGGTTCATATCCCTTTATTCCATCCAAAACTCAAACTTAGAAACTATCTCATTAAAACCCAGAAAATCACATAAGGAAACCTTAAAACTTACCTCAAGTGCTGATGAATCCTTGCTTAACCTCTACCAATTCCTCAATCTTAGACTAGGATTCTTGATGCTTAATTATCCCAGCTCTCCTCTGAGCTTAACCCCAAAAATCCTCAAGAAACAAGTGAAAGAAATGTAAACCGACTGAGAGAAACTCCCTCTGTTTTTCTCTCTTTCTTTTCCCTTCTTTTTCCTTCCTTTTCAGACTTCTCCAATATTCTACAAATCCCACCAACATAAAAGCCTCAGTAATACCTATCTTTAGAAAGCCAAATGACCTTAATGCCCTCCCTTTTATTTCTGACCCTTTAATCCACTTAGGGGCATTTTAGTCATTTTACCCAATTCCCGCTTAATTCCCGAAACCTAACTAATCTCCAAATATATTCCTTGATGTTAAAAATAGACTCCAATATGCTCACTAAATTCCCGTTTATACCCCTAGGCTCACCCCGAGCCGGGTTTAAATCCCCGCCATGACTTTTTCGCTAATTTGCTCACTAGGATCGTCTCAAGTCGCAGATCACAGATATATCCACATAATAATGTGGTCTCAACTTTAGCTTACCAATATATACACAAGTATGCAATTACGCTCTCAATGAGCCAAATTACCATATTACCCTCACAGCAGAGTATATAGCCCCATGCATGCCTTTATCATCATATAATAATATGACCCACATAATCATGCATGTAATCATATAATAACACAGTAAATCAATTATGGCCCTCCCGACCTCCTAATCAAGGTCCTAAACCTTATTAGGAAATTTGGGTCGTTACAGCCGACACCTGTCCACATCCTCTTTGTGACCAACCCGTGCCTTCCCAGCAGGCCATACGTAAAGAACTCCAGCTGAAGCCCAGCTCTTCCTAGGCCCAAATGCAAGAGTTTCAGCTCCCAGTTCCAACGGTCCAAGGCATCTCCAAGGCCCCAACCAGCCGTGCCACGTGTCTTCTTCCCATTGGCTGCGCCTGGTCAAAGCCCACTTCTACCACCAGCCACCTTCAACCCATATTTTGTGGGTATTGGGCCTTGCAAAATTGTCATTTTGAGCTTTAAAACTCATATTTTTTGGTGTCTTTGAAAAAGAATATTTTGACCATACACCAAAATAGCTAAGTTAATATTAATAATAAGATTTGATTTTTCAAAATCATATATTATTATTAATATTTCAGATTTATTTTGTAAACCCCATTTTGTTGTTTAATTTCTTTTTAGTCCTTTTCTCTCTCTATAAATAGGGAATCCTAAGGAAGAGTTGGGAGCTGAAACTCTTGCATTTGGGCCTAGGAAGAGCTGGGCTTCAACTAGAGTTCTTTACGTATGGCCTGCACGGGCTGGTCACAAAGAGGATGCGGACAGGTGTCGGCAGCTGGGGGTCACATTAGACTTGAAGGCTTGGTCATGTTGGAAGCTTGGGAAAGTTGCTGGGCCATGTGTTGATGGAGTGAAGCTGCTACGTGGCGCGAGGCAGTTGGCTGAGGGGAGCTCGGCTGGGACGCGTGGCACGCTGGGCCGTAGACACCTGGCAGGGCCAGACTTGTGCTGGACTCCAGGCGGCTGGGCCTCTTCTTCAATTGGGCCAGCTGCTAAGAACAAAACAACTAAATACTCCTTAAAATGCCATTTTTAGCTTAATTCTTTTCTCTTTTCCTTTTTCTTTTCTTTTGCTTTTATTAATGTCACAATGCACCATACTTTATACAAATTAAATTAAAATTAATATTTTCCCTTAAAGAAATATATCAAAATAATTTTAAGGAAATATTAATTAAAAATTAATTTAATTTATGCTTTAACCTTAGTAAAATGTCATTTTTAAGTACTAATCAGTCAGAAACGACAATGGTGTTTAGTACTGATCGGGAAGCTCTAACTTATCAGTCATGATCGACAATAGTACTGAGCGCTGCTCATATGGAATTGACTTATGAGTCAAGAGCGGCATTAGTGTTCTGACCGCAGGCCGAAATGATTAGATTTAATCAACACGAGCATTAAATGCTTGACCGACCTATTGGTCGAAGAAAACTAAAGCGCTTGGCTAGTCTATAACTAGTTACTCAGAGTTAGGGCTAAAAGGCTCAGGTGACTTGACAGTCACATGGATTAGACAGCAGGACCCCAGAAAGACTTATTAGTTATCTATTCAGGGCACAGGACCCAAGAGAAACTTGTTAGTCATCTAATTAAGGCGCAGGTCCCCAGAATGAATTAATAGGCAAAAATCCCAGACGCAGGATCCCAGAATGATTACATAATCATTTATTATTATTTGTATACATGCAATAATAAGTTTTCTTGTTGCGCCTTGGCTCACGGGTTCTATGTGGTGCAGGTCAAGGGAACGAAAAACTTACCCAGCCTTGAGTGGAGAGCTTAGGTGGTGATGTGTACATATGCGGCCGCTTGACCACCACGGCACAAGGTGTTTCTTAGGGGAACTAAGGTTTAACCCTATTTTTGCCGCTTAGGTCGGCAAATTGTAACTTTTGAACTGTAATGACCATTTTGGATTGTAAACACTTTTACGGGATCCTATGTACAGTTTAATGTTTTAAATAAAATATATCAATTCCTTTTGACTGAGATTTTCACCCTGGCCCATTAATAACACTTAGATGCACATTTATGACCTAATGACTCGTTTAGTGAGTTAAACACTATTTAAAGTACACAGTGTGACGTTCTTGGTTAACCAGGGCGTTACAGAGACCAACCAACCCCAACCACGAACTGTCGCATGCCCAAAAAATGTTTGCCCCGTCAATCCCAAAAGCCACCCTGTCTCACAGCAAAGGTTGCCCTGTCGCCGCCGCTGAGCTGAGGGAGAAAGAGGCGAGAGAAAAAGAGTGAGAAAGCCGAGAGAGAGATGGCCAACTGAATGAGAAAAAGAGAGAAAGAGGAGAGAGTGTAGGTATGGGCTAATGAAGAAGAATATGTTAGGGTTAGGAAACATTATTTATTTATTTTTAATGAAGAGTTGGGAAATATTAAATGAATTCTTTTTTTTTTTTCTTTCTCTTTATAAACATTAAACGACTTACCATTTTTAAGAACATGCTATGGGTGCCCTTAATATTGTTGTGTTATTAAAATAATTTTGCTAGTCATTTCTATAATGTCGAGTGATATATTGTCGACCTTGAATAGCTCATAATAATGGTTATTTTAATTGAACCAAATCCTAATAAATGAACGATATGTTAGGGACTCTCGATATTTACCGATTTTTATTATTGAATTTATTTATTCTCATTCAAAAAATCCATATTTCTTTCTCCTATGTTTAATTATTTTGCAACATTTATGCTATATCTTTGCTAATTTTTGTGTTTAATTTAATCATTGTGGACACAGTGGGCCAATTTACGCAACAATTGACCTATTTATAAAGTAAAATTTAGGCATAATCTACCACATCCAACTTCTCATAGCCAACCTCATCTTCTCGTCGTCTCCCTCCTCTTCCGTTGGTAACCTCGTTTTCTTGTCAAAAACCTAACAAAACTATTGCTAGGCTCATTTTACGTTGTAAGTTCATTGCATTACATCTTCTTCGTTGCACGCACTTAGCTTCATTCCTTGTCCACGACAAGCGTCCACCCTCTCTACCATAGGCATGGAGCTCAAACAATATCAATTTTGTTTTTAGAGTTTTTTTTTTTTTTTTTTTTTTAAAAGTAGTTGCTTTTTAGGGTTTACATAAAACAAGTCATAAAAACATTTAATTTATGGTCTTCAAAATAATAACATTTTATTTATGTTTTATTTTCATTTCTATATTTTTTACTAAATTTAATTTAGATTGTATTATTTAGTTTTGAATTTAATTAAAAATAAATAAATGTACGTAGTTTATATATTTAGAAATAATATTTTTAAAATAAATAATTTTATATATATGGAAAATAAAATATATTTTAATTAAAAATCAGGAACATACTTGTTTATTTATGGCGAATAAAATTTAAGAAAGGACTTAAATATTAGTCATTTTTTAAACTATTTTTATATTAAAACACATTTTAAAATTCAATATATAGGCGGAATATAAATTACAAGACAACTATTTAAGAAATAATAAGTCATTATTTTTGTAAATATTATTTTTTTTTACCCAAATAATGGTAGAAAACCTTTTAAAAAAATAATGGGAGAATAAAAAACATCACAGCCATTTTTATACCAGGCTGAAAAATAGGCATATTATTTTTTATTTGCTCTCAAATTTATTTATAATTACCTTACTATATACATAGCAAATAACAAAATAAAATTGGGTTCAGAGTCATTAACTTAATATATATATATATATATATATATACTGCCAAAAAAAACTTAATGTTTATATGTATAAATAAATAAATAAAACAAATAACCATGAGAAAATGAGTAAAGATCGCTAACTCAACAATATAAATTTATGTGAATATAAATAACAAAAGAGAAATAGGTCCAACCGTGTATATATATATGTAATATATAATAGATGCAAAATAAGAGGAGTCATTATATGTATAATTATCATAGGGGTATAAATGTAATATAAGTTAAAATATTATAATATATTGGGGCATTATATTTGCACCTAAAAATATATAAGTACCCCATTAATTAAAAAAAACTAATTTTTTAAATTACCTTATCCACTTTTTCTCAATATTTTTCTTGTCATTCTAAATTTTTTTTTTTTTGTTAATTTCAATAATTTTATATTATCTTGTTTTCATAATCTTTTTTAAATAATGTATAATTTTTTAGGAAAAAACTCACTTTTGAGAAAATTTTATATATTTTTTGTTAAAGTTTTTATTTTATTTAAATATTAAAAATATATATTATTTATATATAATTTTTAGAATATGAAATGAAAAAAAATTAGAAAAATGTGAGCATAAATTGATAAAAAAAATATTATATATTAATTTTTAATAAAATTGAGTGTTTTAATCAAAATTTTTGGGTGCAAATATAACAAAATAGATATTCTTTTAAAGATGACACATGGCACTAAATTATAGAAAGAGTACAAAAAATAGAACATTATAGAATCTCCTTAGCACTCATCTAATTAATTTATGAGTGTTGCTATTTATCATTATAAATGTTAAATATTATATGATGTGATAATTTATGATTTATTAGCAATAATTATAATAATTTTTAATTTAAAATATGTGGCTCCTAATATTAAATTGCACAAATAATAATATGTCACCTTATTATAATATTTAAGACCATAAGGCCCCTCAAGGATACTCTTAATTTATATTATAAATTCTGACCAATTAAGACGTGTTAACATAGGCATAGCATTACAAGTTTTGACCAAAACAATAAATAAATTAAGTACAACATTGATATTAAATTAGTAACTTTTACTACAAGTTTTGCTGTGATATTCCCATAAATTTTTATTCATAAAGTAATGTTATTAAGTGTTGAAAGAGCCTCATTCTACGTATGCATTACCTATTACTAAAAGGGAAATTTCATATTATATGCATAATAAGTTTGTAAATTTTTTTAATATGTCACCATAATTTATTATCTAAAACATATGACAATTTCAATTTTTTAGACAAAAATACCACTAACATTGAAATTGCATCGAAAAAGCATCGTTTGTGATAATAATCAAGTTTTCATGATTGCATCGAAATAGCATCGATTTGGCATCGAAACACCATCAGCATCGATGTAGCATCGATTTGGCATCGAAACACCATCGGTATCAATGTAGCATCGATGTAGCATCGATTTGGCATCGATGCCGATGGTGTTTCGATGCCAAATCGATGCTACATCGATCCTATTTCGATGTAATCATGAAAACTTGATTATTATCCCAAACGATGTTTTTTTGATGCAATTTCGATGCAAAATCGATGATACATCGATGCCGATGGTGTTTCGATGCCAAATCGATGCTACATCGATGCTATTTCGATGCAATCATGAAAACTTGATTATTATCCCAAACGATGCTTTTTCGATACAATTTCGATATTATAGGTAGTTTTGTCTAAAAAATTAAAATTGTCATATATTTGAGATAGTGAGTTACGGTGGCATATTAAAAAAATTTACAAAGTTATTAGGCATATAATATGAAATTTCCCTACTAAAAAAAAGGGCAACCTCACCAATTCAAGCAAATAAATCATATTTGAAATTGCACTATTTGAATAATAATAAAACCTGAGTCGATTCTAATCCTACGGACAACCAATAAACCATTATATAAAACCCAGAAGAGAGCCCGTTCTAACGATAAGAGCCAAATAGACAGAAAGATAGAGTGAAGATCTGGATCATGATGAAGACTCCCAAAGTTCAACAAATTTCTGAGTGTTTTGTGAAACCTGAGAGTGCCCCAGAAGAATCGAAGCAACCCCTGTATTTGGGTCCATGGGATCTAGTAATGCTGTCCGTCCACTATATCCAAAAGGGTGTTCTCTTCTCCAAACCAAACCAAGATTATGATGATGGAGATTTCATGGAAGCTCTTCTGGCCAAGCTCAAGAACTCCCTCTCTCTCACTCTGGTTCACTTTTACCCGCTTGCAGGCCGTTTCAAGACGCTGCTCCAGTCTGAAAATCCACCTTCGTGTTTGGTTTATGTGGATTGCAGCAATGAAAGCCCCGGAGCCAAATTCATCCATGCAACTCTCGATATGACTGTGTCTGATATTCTGTCACCCACTGATGTGCCTTCGGTTGTCCAATCTTTCTTCGACCATGACCGAGCAGTCAACTACGATGGCCACACAGCGAGCTTGCTTTCCATTCAAGTGACCGAGCTAGTTGATGGGGTCTTCATAGGCTGTTCTATAAACCACGCCATTGCCGATGGAACCTCTTATTGGAACTTCTTCAACATGTGGTCTGAAGTCTTTCGAGGAACTACAACTATCTCTCGTCCGCCCATTTTCAAGCGCTGGTTTCCTGAAGGTCACGGCCCAAAAATCAGCCTCCCTTACGCGCACCCTGACGAGTTTGTTGACCGATTCGAAGCACCCGAACTGAGAGAGAGGGTCTTCCACTTCTCGATGGAATCATTAGCAAAACTCAAAGCGAAAGCCAATGCAGAGTACAACACAACCAAAATCTCCTCCTTCCAATCCTTGTCTGCACTTATTTGGAGGTGCATAACTAGGGCGCGTAATCTTCCACCAGAACAAATTACCAATTGTAGATTGGCAGCCAATAACAGGGCACGATTGGATCCACCCATTTCAGAAAATTACTTTGGGAATGCCATTTATCCAATAAGAGGATTTACCACGGTTGGTGAGTTACTGGAGCATGATCTCGGATGGGTTGCGTGGAAGTTGCATGAGGCTGTGAGCAACCATAACGACAAGAGAATTCGAGGGTTGATGGAGGATTGGCTTGAGACTCGGCGTGTGTTTCAACTCGGTCAGCTTGTTGACCCTTTCAGTGTGCTGATGGGGAGTTCGGCTAGATTTAATAAGTATGGGATTGATTTTGGGATGGGGAAGGCAGTGGCTCTCCGCAGTGGCTTTGGGAACAAGATGAGTGGGAAAGTGTCGTGCTACCCCGGACACGAAGGAGGTGGAAGTATTGATTTGGAGATATGCCTTCCGCCGGCTACTATGTGTGCTCTTGAGTCTGACCCTGAGTTCATGGAACCCATTAATTATTGAGAAATGGTATGGGGCACTACGGGTATCCATTAACAAGAGGTATAATACTGTTATTGGTACAATTCAATAATGTGTCTCACATATAATATTTGAATTTAATAAGTATTATAAGGTATTGTTATTTAACCATAGGTGTCACCTTATTGGACACCTTAAGAAGATGCGAAATAGTTGATAATTTTGCAAAATAGACAAAGGAGATCTGAGAGAGAATCAAAATGGAGACTAAGTTTTCATTATGTCAAAAAAGATGAAAATAAGAGTACAAGAGCAACAAAATATATAGCCAAAATAATGAGAGACTAAAAGACTAAACTACCCTTACATATTAATAAAATTTATATTATTAACATCCCCCTCAAACTCACGATGCATTTGCATGAAGCATCGAGAGTTTGCTAACTAAGAAACGAAAACGAGAAATAGTATGAGCTTTCGTAAACAAGTCGGCAATCTGCATAGCAGAAGTGACAAATGGTAAAGTGATGGTCCCATTCTGATAGTGGTGACGATAAGATGACAATCTATCTCAATATGTTTCGTGCGCTCATGAAAAACGAAGTTGCGAGTAATATGAATAGCACTAACATTGTCACAATGCATCGGAGTGGGATCTGAGAGAATAACACCCATATCAGCAAGTAACCAACGCAACCAAACAATTTCAGCGGTAATGGAGGCCATGACACGATATTCTGCTTCTGTAGACAATCGAGAGACAACAGTCTATTTTTTACTCTTCCAAGAAATAAGAGAATCTCCGAAAAATATACAAAAACCAGTGGTAGATTTTCAATCAGTACAATCACCACCCCAATCTGCATCTGAGTAGGCACGTAACTCTAAAGTAGACGTAGATGGAAAAAGCAGACTCTGAAATTGACTTCCCTGAAGATATCGAAGAATACGAAGCACAACTGCCCAATGAACGGTAGTGGGAGATGCAACAAACTGACTGACAATGTGAACTGCATAAGCGATGCTTGGCCTGGTGATAGTAAGGCACACTAAGCTACCAACCAGAGTGCGATATAGAGAGGGATCTGACAAGGCAACACCATCAGATGAAGAATACCTGACATTAAGCTCAAGAGGGGTGTCCGATGTAATAGAGTAGAAAGGTATATGCTCAAGAAACACAACATGACGAGAAACATAGAGTTTTTGACTAATAGAATCATAACATTGATATCATTTTTTACCTTCACCATAACCAAGAAATACACAAAGAGCGGAACGAGAAGTAAGCTTACTACGTTCAACATGAGGACGGAGAACAAAATATGTGGAACCAAAGACTCTCAATGAAGAATAATCAGAAGCGTGACCATAAAGTTTTTCAAAGGGAGACAGACCTGAAGTGACAGATGACGGAATTCTATTGATTGAATGAACTGCAGTAAGAGCATCACCAACGCAACGTGATTACCCCATATATATGGGTTGGTGTGCAGATTTCGCTCCAACCAAACTGTATACTTTACTGCATTTAGCCGTCTGTCAACAGTGACACGACATATATGTCGTGCACTGTTCACACGACAAAATATATATTTTTAATATATATGTTTTATATATTTTTTTAAAAGATATATATATATAAATAAACATATGAGTATTATTTGAGTCTATATTTTATGTTGGGTTTTTTAAATTATAAATGCATATATAATTTAATTTTCCAAATAAAATTTCAAATATTTCATTTTTAATTTTTTACATAATTTATTTTAATTTGTGTGAAAATTCTTACTCTACACTATAAGAAAATAAAGTGATAAAATAATATAATAATAAAAAATATATTTTTTTGTGTAATTTTTGGTGTTATGGTTGGAATGAAAAAAAATATGGTGCTAAGATTATTTAGTTTTGGTGTTGATGCAACACCATATATGGAGTTATGGGTTGGAGATACTCTAACTAGAGAAACATATTTTTTGTATTTAAAATTTAAAAATTGTTTTTCGAATACCCCGTTTAACATTGTTTTAGAAAATAAATTTTAAAACTTAAATTAAGAAATAAACAATTTTTTTTTTAAAACAACAAAAATTTGATTTCAAATTATATCGTTATTCTAAAATCAATTTATTTCTCCTTATTTTATCTCACATTACTTTCTCTTTATTTATTTTTTATCTTATTACTTTCTCTTTCGCCATTTTCTCTATTCTTATTTTCTATATTCTGATTCTCGCTCTCATCACTTTCTCTACTTCTCATTTTCTCTCTCATCCTTACTACATGATCATTTTCCATCTCTCACTATTTTCTTTATCATCACTTTCTTTCCTCACTTCTTTATCTTCACTTATTTTCTAGTCATTTTATCTCTTATTTTTTCTCGTATAAGATTTTCTCTTCTCACTTTCTCCTTCATCACTTTCTTATTGCTTCTAATTTTCTCTCATTACTTTCCCTCTTTATTTTTCATCAATTTTTCTTTCACATTATTTTAATTATTTCATTATTTATTATAAACTTTTATAAGATTTTTCTCTTTGTAAATATGTTTATTAATTTTTATTTATGATTTACAAAAATATAAATAAATAAAATATTTTTATAAAACATTAACCAAACACAACTTATATTTTAAAAATTACAAAGATTATTTTCTATTTTCATTTTTTTTAAACGCAACTTTAAAAATAAAATACAATAAACACGGTCAAATAGGCCTCAAGTTCTCAACTTTTTTTTTTGTTTTTTACTTGCAGTAGAGAATCAACTGTCCCAATTTTAGAAACCTCATTTATTATTTAACTGGTTTATATTAAGCCTCCTCCAAATCCTCTCTGACACATTAATATCAATATTCTCTCACCAAAAATTATAATGGTCTTAATTAAAAGTTAATTTTTTATTTTATTTTAAATTTAACATCTTCATTTGACGTTTACACAACCACATTTTTCTTTTATTTTTTAAATCAAATTTTCTTTCTTGCTAATTTTTTGCAGAATTAAGTGTTTCTATTCTTTTCTTTGCTCCTATTTTATTATTAGGGTATATTAACATTAATTAATAATTTTGAATGATATAATATTTTCTTAATTATTACTTATAAAATTATAATTGTACATACATAGGCTGTATAGTTCTACTGGGAATTTGAAGGTAGCCATTTTTTAAGAGATCTTTAAGTATTTGGTTCTGTGAAATTTACTATTTCAGAAGGCTAGAATTATATTTGCTTGAGTTAAATTTTTAATTTAGTTATAATGTCTTCTAGTTAGATTTTAGTTTTATTCTATATTGTAGTACGTAAATTCTATAAGAAATAATCTATTTAATAAATAATTTGAAAAAAACCAAACAAAAAAATAATCATTTAAAACGAAAGAATTCATAATAATGAACTTAGTTTTTTTTATTAGTAACGAACTTGTTGACGCATTTTTTCGCTAATAGTAGATTAATAAATTCAATAGGAAAGATATTAGTGCTCTTTTCTAAACAATACTGAATTATGTAAACAACTTCTCACACTCGCAATTTTACATGGTTCAGTGGTTAAAATCCACCTAGTCCACAAGACAATGTTATTACTCTCTCACAATTTTTGCAGAGTTCTGTATTACAAAAAGCCGTCAATTTCCCTGTCAATTATCCTTAGTATTTATAGTGGAATTTCCTGGATAAATTTGGATTACCGTGTGCATAAATATAGTAAACATTTAATCAAGATAATTCTCACTTACATAGGGATAAGATTGCCTATGAGAATTACTCTCGTTATCTCGAGCAATAAATGTACAATACAACCTGGACATTAATGAGCGTATAAAGAGCCTCCAAGTCTTTCAGAATCCTTCACTGTGTGTAGGTTTCCACGAGCTGAACATCTTTATCGAGCTGGAGATTGAAGAGTGTATGAACTTTAGTTCGGAATAAGTTCAGAGCACCCTAATGGTGATATGGCCATTACATGTCTCGAACTGAATCATTGTCTTGTGAGGCAGCCTGAAAATTATCTGCATGTCGTACTGCCGAGTCCTAACTCGAGTTGCTCATATCATCATTAGCTAGATGTTATACTCGCCTACTTTTTCCATGTTCTTATCTACTGACTATACCCCTAGATAAGTGGTTGAATCCATGCTAATTTTTAGGGTACAACATTTTCTCCTCCAAGCTCCTACTCGTGTTCGACGTCATCATTTTCTGACATGCACAGTAGGGGATTTTAGGCTTCTGTCATGTGGAATCGTGTTTTCCCACTACTCAAGTATTGAACACGTGGTCGTTTATAATTGGCATTTGTTCGGGTTTTGAGGACTGTGAAAAATATCCTACCAACTTTTTGTCATCGCATGGGTCATTCGATCTTGGCCTTTGGATCGCGGGCTAACCCGATCGGATGGCCCAGATTAATTCTTAAAGCTTACGTATCAATAGGGAGATCAGACCTGAACCTCAACATTTTCGAATTCAAAAACATTCCATTCAGAAACAAAACTTACCTTTTTCTTTCAAACATTTTTCAAAGACCTTCATTACTCTTCCATTTTTTAGAAGCTCTCAAGCTCCCGCCTTTGGAAGCACCAACATTCTAATCGTATAAACTGTAAGTATCTCTTGATCTGTTTTGAATCTTTCACTCTTTATTATCCAATGAGTTCTTTTTACTTTGAAAAATATTTTTTACTTTCAGTACCATTTCGTGTTCTAGCCATGTCTGAGTTTAATAGTGATTGGTTTAGGCTATAAGAACGATATTAGACTTGTTTAGAAATAAGGTGTTTGAAAACTAGGCAATTTTTTTGGGTTTTGTAAGGAAACCGTTGTTGATGATTCGATTAAGATAAATGTTTGGATGTAAAAGTTGAGAGGTCTTAAGTTTGGCCCTGGGAAGCTTAAGGGTTACGACTCCTTAAGTGGTTTTGCATTAAACCGCTTTCAAAAGAAAAGTAGTGCGTCTGACACGCGAATCCTAAAGTATCTGGGAGTTTCCCAAGTCCATAGCGCGTGGCCTAGGATTGTGCGTGGAAACACACGATGATGCTAGGACATAGCTTAGCTCGTGTAGATTTTGGATCATCATAGGCCACAAATAAACCACACTCAAACCCTTGGGTCACCGTACCTTTATCGTCGTAGCTAGGCATTATTTTAGGTCGCCACTAATAGGCCGCTTTGTCGTTAGGCAAGCTAGATCATGGCCCCACCAAAGAAAATGTCGCAAGCTCCTGTACCCAAAATAAGAATAAAGGCAAGCAGATCTCGTCTGAATGACCTATACCTCACTTCGGCCTAGTGGTGGAAAGGGAGATTGTTGTCAACCTTGACACCTTTTACGAGGTTGAGTACATCGTATCATGAATAACGACTCAGGGGAAGGTGAACAAGATACTGCTGAGCCATGGGATCGAGATGGGGATTGAGGGCCTTATCGCCCGACTTCCGTTGGAAGGAGAGTGGAGCTGCGCCCCACTGCAAGATGACTTCGGGGATTGGAGTGATGAGCACCTGAAAGCAGATGTTTTCCTTCCCTTGGACCAAGAGTTCGTAGATTTCTTGAACTACATCAAACTGGCTCCATTCCAGCTCCCCCTAAACATGTATCGACTTTTCCCAGGGTTAAAATATTTGTTTTTGAGGAACAAGTGGGAGGTCCCTACTCCGGGTTATATTATGTACTTATTCTGCCTCAAAGCTAGCCCTAATCAGAAAGGACGAGGTGACGATTTCTACTACCTCACTCGTTTCCACAACACAGCTTCCGTCATCGACCTCCCCAGCCACCCAAATGACTATAAAGATCATTTCTTTAAGTTGAATGGGTTCAAGAACTGCACTCACCAATACTTCAACTGTCCTCGTAAGTCTCCTAACTTTCTGAACTCTATACATGAATTCCCTTATTATTTTTTATTATGTTTAATCCTCCTGACTAAGTTCGTTATTTGTGCTCCTTTATTCAAGAGGAAAGGGTGATCTGAGACCCTTGGATGTCAGTACGAGACGTTGTCCCATCTTCCTTCAAAGGAGAAAGAGTTTCGAAAGGTAGTGAACAATGCTACCATGGTGGCCTATATTCTGATCCGACACTGGATATCAGAACCCAGGGTCCACCTTCCATGCTTCTTGAGCTTCCCCTCCTCAAGAAGTCATGCCCTCCATTGAAGACACTGACCAGGAAGAAGATGTGGCGCCACTGGTGCGCAAGAGAAGAGTTCCTGAGGATGGGTAGCATCTTCACGCAGACCGAGTTGAGTCCAGGGCAGCAGCCGCCACTTATGTCCAAGGTAACCCAAATAGAGAACTAGAATGTATTGTTGGTAGTTTTAGACTAATTTGATTCAATCCCCATCAGCTCGTGAGTCGACATCCTATTGACCCGGACCTAAACATAACTCTCCTCCAATGTGTGGATCATATGGTGTTACGCTATGACCATAGCTACCCTAGATGCACCATTGTGGTATACAATACCCTCCATTTTAGGTCCACCATTTTTTAGGATTATGATACGAATTGTAGGACATGGCCTTCCTCACATCAGGGTGTATTCTCCCCTAGTTTTAGGTAATCCGTAGATGAATCCAGCTCAGAAGAAGAGCCTGAACCCCTTAGGACCCAGGGTGTAATAATTCTAGAGTCCCTCCCCCCCACCTCCGGTAGTCCAGGAGTTATAGGTTTTACCCAATCTGGTTCATAACCCTGAGTTGATCGTAATAGATTCCTCCTCTAGTTTTGAGGGTAGGGTTCTTACTTTGTTCTTTTCTTTGCATTATTTTGACTAGATATTCCTTATATCTGAATCCTCTGCTCGTTTCTTTGCAGGTGAATGGATTGATTTTCCAGATGCCTCGGGTTTAAAGGGTGCCTTCAAGGCTTATGGGGCTGGAGCTGGGCTCGTAGTTAAAAGGCCTAGACTACCAAAGAAACATGCCTCCAAGACTAGAACCTCCATCGAGTCTTCTGTCAAAGATCAAGGTGCCAGCTCCACCCGGGAGCAGCAACATGAGACTCAACCCCCAGCCCTGGTAGTCCAGGAGTTAGAGGTTTTACCCAATCTGGTTCATAACCTTGAGTTGATCGTAATAGATTCCTCCCCTAGTTTGGAGGGTAAGGTTCTTTCTTTGTATTATTTTGACTAACTATTCCTTGTATATAAATCCTCTGCTCGCTCCTTTGCATGTGAATAGATGGATTTTCTGGATGCCTCGGGTTTAAAGGGTGCCTTCAAGGCTTGTGGGGCCGGAGTTGGGCTTGTAATAAAAAGGCATAGACTTCCAAAGAAACATGCCTCCAAGACTGGAACTTCCACCGAGTCTTCTGTTAAAGATAAAGGTGTCAGCTCCACCCGGCAGCAGCAACAACAGACTCAACCCCCAACCCTGGTAATAGCAGTCACTGTCCTTGAGGTTCCTCCTCCCATCCCTCGACATATACCTGCCCTGGTTCCTTAAGTGTTTTAGGGGGAGGCTCCCTCCGCTCAGATCCCTGTAAAGCCACTCGAGCTGGAAAGGATCCCCAAAGCGTTCTGAGGGACTGTATACGAGATGGCGGGCCATATGGTGGGCCATGCATATAGAGCCAATGTCAAGGACTTGAGGGCCATGGAGGAGCATACTCCCAAAGATGTTCTCGATTCCTCCATGGGAATGAACCTCACTGTGAGCCATCTTGGTTGCATCCAAGATTTTTCCCACCTAATTGCGTTATACCTGTTAGGAATCAGGCCTCAGGCCTGGTGGTATCCAGGAGTTTATTCTTCTTAATAGCATTGTACCTGTTAAGAATCAGGCCTCAGACCTTGTTATATCCATGGTTTCCTAGTTGTCTTCTAGGTTTTGTTTTGTCTTATAAATTTCCCAACTTAGTTTGTATTCAGAGTTATTTTGAAAATCTGAGCTTTATACCGTTGAATAAATAATTTTTCCAAATTCTAAGTTTTAAACTTTATCCGAATATGCTAAACTCTTTTAAAAACTCTCTTCGGTTATGTGCCCCCCAAGAGACCAGAACTTATAAATGTTCTATGTCACTTTTACAAAATGAGCACATGATTCTTTAGAATAATAAGATGACAATATTGACTACGTTAAAATCCAATTGTTATTAAAATGAAGTGACTTTTATATATAAGCCTTACATGGAACAATAATACTAGAAACATTAAATAAAACTAAATTATTGATAGTACTTTTTAAGGTGTATGGCATTCCAGGTCAATGGAACTATTTCTCCATTTAACCGAGCTAGCTTAAAGGTCCCTTCATGTAGATTCTCCACGATCCGGTATGGTCATTCCCACTTCGTTCCTAACACACCATCCTTAGGATCTTTACTTTCCAAAAACACTCTCTAGAGAACTAAATCTCTAAGTCCAAGTCTGCATCCTTTTACCTTCAAGTTGAAGTAACCAGTGATTTTCTGCTGATAATGGGCGAGTTAAAATTGTAATGCTTCTCATTTTTTCTCAATCAGATCAAGGGATGCACAAAGTAGCTCGTGTTTTTTATCTTGATCAAAGGTGTTATGTCTATGGGTCATCACCAGTGCCTCAATCGGGAGCATAGCCTCACTTCCAAAGGTCAGAGAGAAGGGGGTATGTCTTGTGCATGTGCGATGTGAGGTTCTATTGGCCAGAGTACTTGTGGGAGCTACTCAGGCCATAATCCCTTGGCTTCATCTAACCACTTCTTTAAGCTCACCTTTATGGTTTTGTTTATAGCCTCGACCTGCCCATTAGCCTGCTAGTATGCTACCGACGAAAAACTCTTAGTTATGTTGTATTTTTCACAAAAGTTTGTGAAGAGATCACTATTGAACTGAGTTTCATTGTCAGACACGATCTTCTTTGGAAGCCCAAATCGACATATGATATTCTTTACGACTAAATCTAGGATTTTCTTTGAGGTTATGGTTGCCAGAGGCTCGGCCTCAACCCACTTCGTGACGTAGTCGATGGTGACAATAGTATAATGAATTCCTCCTTTTCCTGTTGGCAAAGAACCAATCAAGTCGATCCCCCAAACTGCAAACAGCCAAGGGGATGAGATCATGGTTAAATTAATAGGCATTACTCAGGCAATTGTGGCAAAGTGTTGCATTTGTCACATTTATGCACATATGAGATCGAATCCTTTGTCAACATAGGCAAAAAATAGCAATGTCTCAGTACCTTCACATCCATGTTTTTCCCCCAACATGGTATCTGTAGATGACTTCGTGTATTTCTTGCAAGATATTTCATGCTTCCTCAGGCATAACACATCATAGGAAGGGTAGCGAATGCCCTCGTCGATATAGAGTCCCTTCATCCATAACATACTGCAGAGTTTGATATAGAAACTTTCTTCTGCCCTTTCGATCGTCACGTAACTTACCAGTTGTGAGGTATTCCACTATCGGGGTCATCCCGGTCGGTTTTATGTCAATCATTCTGTAACGACCCAAAAATCACTATTAAGGTTTAAGGACCTTGATTGGTGTGTCAGGAGGGCATGTCGGGAATTATGTGTGATTTTATTAGTTAAATGCATGGTTATGATTTAAAGCATGTTATTTGACTATTTATTTATCTGAGATGCATGACTATGTGTATTAGTATGCATGTAGGCCCTGATTGTGTTTGAAGGGCATAATTGTAATTTTGGCCATGATTGGGCACAGCTGTATTGAAATGTGATAAATGTATTCTGTGAATTGTACCACGTGAGTGTGGTGTTATTATTGTGATACACGTGCCGAGACGGTCCTAGAGAGAGCAAATTAACTTAAGAGTCACAATGGGATTTCTGTACCCGGCTCGGGAGGAGCCTAGGGGTACCTTGGGAATTTTATGGTTAAGTTGAGATTTAGCGGGTAATGGTTATTGGAGATTTAGTAACCTGGGTAACCATTAGTTACTGTTGAGAGTAACAAGTTCTAGGTAGAAAATGGTAGAAATGAAATAGAAGTAAAAGGACTTAAGTGCCCTTGAGGTTTAGTTAGGAAAGGATAGGAAAGGAGGGGTAAAATGGTCATTTGGCTGGGAATTTGATATATGGCAGCTGGGTATTAAGGGGTACATGGTTTGGGGCTTGGTCATTTGATGCTTTGATAAATTGAAGAGAAGAAAAAGGAGAAGGAAAAGCTAGGGCATGAAGAAGAAGAAGATGAGTGGAGGAGCTGAAATTGGAGACTTAGAGGATGAAGGAAGCTTAGGGTTGGATTCTCTACTTAAGGTGTTAAGCTAGGGCTCGAGGATCGGATCGTGCTCAAGGAGTCAGGTGATCTAAGCTATTGAATGGACAGGTAAGAAAACTATAACACCCGTAGGATAGGGCGTGGGCCCATAATGTGATTGCGGGGCACAGCCCTATATTGCATGATGAGATGATTGCCGAGCACGGCCCTATATTGCATTACATGTTAGGGTGCAGATTTAAATGAATTGATATTTGTTTGAATGTTGTTTGATTTATGCTATATATGATTATAGTGAAATGGACGGCTATGGCCGAGGGCGGCAAGGTCGAGAACGGCAGCGGGGCCGGAAGTAACACTTAGCACATGGGATGCTTATAGCCAGGGTAGGACCCAGAGGATAAGTGTGAGATCCTTACGGTGAGGACCGAGACCCCAGGCTGTGGTAAGGGTTCTGGGGCGGCATGGCCGTGTTTGCTTAGTCTAATGATTGACTTGTTTATCTGTGGATTATCTGATATGATAAACTGTATAAATTGCATATGTTAGGTTCTGCATGAGTTTTCTTGCTGGGCTTCGGCTCACGGGTGCTCTGTGTTGCAGGTAAGGGCAATGACTGAGTCAACCAACTATGAGTACGGAGAGCGTGAAGCGACGCGTACATGTTTGGCCTGCCCGACTGCTTTGGTTGGGGGTTTATTCGAAAATGGCTGTAATAATCTATGATTTTTATAACTGATCAATTGTAAACTTATTTTTAGATGTAAACAGTTTTCAAACCTTACTTTGGGATCCCAAGTGTTTATTACTAGAAGTTTTTAATGAAACGACGCATTTTCAAAGATTACAGCCTTAACTTTTAATTAGTCACACTTTCGCTTCAAAACCTCGGTTAGCGAGATCATTGCACACTGTTTTGTCTTAAAACTCACGTAGTAACGGCTCTAAGGAAGTAGGGCGTTACACATTCTGACCACAACTAATTATGCTATTATGCTTGATTTTTGCAAGAACTCCATAGGAACTAAGTTCAGTGTATCCGCCTCTTCTGTCGTAGCAAGTCGAGCCAAAACATCAACATTGGAATTTTGTTCGTGGGGTACTTTTTCAACGGAGCTGAACTCCAATTCAGACAAATCGCCCTTAAACTTGGCTAAGTAAGTCGCCATCTTGATACTCCCCCAGTATATGATTGACCATGAGCTGGGAATCATTATAACATTGGATCACCTTTGCTTTTAGCTCTTTCGCTACCCTTATTCCTGCCAATAGGGCTTCGTACTCGGCTTCATTGTTGGAAGCTGGGAATCCGAACCTAAGAGCTGTATAGAATCAATGCCCTTTAGGTGAGATTAAAATTATCCCAGCTTCTGATCCGTTTTCGTTAGAGGATCCATCAACGAAGATTTTCCATAACTCTTACACCGGTTCTCTCAACGACTCGTTCTGAAAGCATGTGCACTCGGCCATGAAGTCAACGAGGGTTTGACTCTTGATTGTTGATCATGGCATATACAATATCTCAAACTGGCCCTCTTTAGTAGACGTCCCGACATTTCAGGCTTTTTCAAGACCTGCCTTAAAGGTTGGTCGGTTAAGACGTGGATGGTGTGGGACTGAAAGTACGGTCTAAGCTTCCTTGAAGCCAAAATAAGACAAAACACGAGCTTTTCTATTAATGGATATCGGGACTCAGCTTGGAGAATTCTTTTACTTACGTAGTACACTAGTTTTTGCACCTGATTCTCATCTCGAACTAACACAGCGCTGATCGCATTTTCTGTCACAGCTAGATATAGAAGTAAACATTCTCCAGATACTGATTTTGATAGTACGGGGGCTTCAGCTAGGTGAGCTTTCAGGTCATGAAACGCCTGTTCACATTCTTCGGTCCACTTGAACTTTTTGTTTCCTCTAAGCAAGTTGTAAAATGGGAGACACTTGTCAGTAAGTTTTGAAATGAAGCAGTTTAGGGCTGCCACTTTTCCAGTTAAACTTTGCACCTCCTTATGCGACCTAGGCGAAGGCATTTCAAAAAACGATATGATTTTCTCTAGATTTGCCTCTATCCCCCCTTTTGTTGACTACAAACCCTATAAACTTTCCTGACGAAACTCCAAAAGTGCACTTCTGAGGATTTAACTTCATGTCGTACCTCCTTAGTACGCCAAAACACTCTTCCAGGTCAGACACATGGTTACTGACAATCTTTGATTTAACAAACATATCAAAGACATACACCTCCATGTTTTCCCCGATCTGGCTAACAAAACTTTTGTTGACTAATCGTTGGTACGTTGCACCAACATTCTTTATCCCGAATGGCATAACTTTGTAGCAGTATATGTTATGCTCAGTCATGAAGCTGGTATGCTCTTGGTCTGTAGGGTTCATCATGATTTGGTTATATCCAGAATATGTGTCCAGGAAAGACATGAGCTCGTGATCGGCTGTCGCGTCTACCAACTGATGAATTTTAGGTAATGGGAAACAGTCCTTAGGACCAGATTTGCTGAGATCATGTAGGTTATCCATTTCCCGTTTGGCTTCGGGACCAGAACAGGGTTAGCATCCTAGGTCGGATATTTTTCTTCCCTGATAAATCTGCATTGAAGTAGGCGAGCTACTTCTTCTTCTAAAGCTTACAATCGTTCTCTCCCTAAAAGCCTTCATTTTTGGGACTTTGTATGCACATTGTTGTCCAAGTTCAAAGTATGCATTATTACACTCGGAGTGATTCCTACCATATCTTTGTGCGACCAAGTGAAGACGTCTAGGTTCTCTCTCAAGAATTCGACAAACTCTTTCTTCCTTTCAGCTCCTAGTTTTTTCCCAACTTTTACAACTCTTGAAGGTGTTTCTGGAACGATATTGATTTCCTCAAGCTCCTCCATAGATTGGAGCTTAGATCTATCCTCACCTAATCCCCGATAAATGTCATCTCATTGGGCAACCTCGTTAGCTCCTTCTTGAGGTTCTTCCTTCCCATGGGTAACTTCCATTACCTGAGACTCCTCTCCTCCCTCGACTATGACCATTGCCTGCTATCTGGGTTGTGATTTTTCCTTCATGGAAATGTTGTAGCATTCTCTAGAAACGAGCTAGTCTCTTCTTACGGTTCATATACCTGAAAATTAGGGGAACTTCATTCCAAGGTGTCAGATCGAGGTAATGGCCTCAAAAACCATTAGCGCGAGTCGCCCCAAAATCGCGTTATACGCAGCTGGACAATCGATTACAACGAACTCAAGTATTTTAGTAACATTTTGTGTATCATCCCCCGTAACCACCAGTCTGTTTATCTCTATGGTTGTTGTTCCTTTACCAGAGAATCCGTACAATGCCATTGAGGTCGCCTTCAAATCGGTTACGAATAATCCCATCTTTTCTAGGGTTGACTTGAAAAGAACATTTACTGAGATCCCATTATCAACCAATATCCATCGTACCCTTCGGTTAGCAAGCTGAATGGTTACCACCAGTGGGTCATTATGTGGGAACTAAATGTGGCTAGCATGTTATTCCGTAAAAATGATTCGTTGTTTTTCCAACCGTTATTGTTTTGATAGCCGTTGCTCCAGGATAAATTCAATGTCATTGTGAGTTTTCAGCTCCTTTACATACCTCTTTTGGGCTCCACTACTTATGCCCGCCAAATGAGGTCCTCCAGCAATAGTAGTTTTATCTCCTCCTACTATTGGAGGAAGGTCAACTTTGTTCCCCTGATCCATCTGAGACCTAGGCTAACCTATCAGAGTTTCCAGAGCTGGATGAGAATTCTGCCCAGATGATTTATTAGGAGCTACTCAGTTTCAAGCATACTGGGCTAACGACCTAGCCTAAATGAGAGTTTCGATCTCGTCCTGCAATTGTCAGCAATTATCAGTGTTATGGCCAATGTCATTGTGATATCAGCAAACCTATCAGAGTTTGCGGAGCTGGATGAGAATTCTGCCCAGCTGATTTATTAGGAGCAACTCAGTTTCAAGCATACTGGGCTAACACCCTAGCCTAAATGAGAGTTTCGATCTCGTCCTGCAATTGTCGGTAATTATCAGTGTTATGGCCGATGTCATTGTGACATCAGCAAAACTTAGAGGGATCTTTCTTCGCCCTCTGGTGCCTTAATGGCTCTGGTTTCTTCCATGGAAGGCGATTAAAGTTCGCCAGGAAAATATGTTCTTGTGCATCCATCAGGTCAATGTAGGTTGCATAAATGGGCTTGAATCTCTCCTTGGGCTTGTCTTCTTTGTGTTGCTCTGGTCACCATCACTATAACTTTTCCTCTTATTGTTTCCCGCTTGGTTATTCTGGGTAACAGGTTGAGCCATAGCTGCAACATCTGTCACTACTCCAGCGGGCTGAATAGGGACCTGGCTAGTTCTTGCGACAGGAGATTGCGCCTCCGCCAAGTTTATCCATTCATGAGCTAGGGCCAAGAACTCATCTACTTTTAAATTTTTTTCGCTGCAGCTTCTGCCATAAATCGCCTTCTACCAAGATTCTCGTTCTCATTTCCATGAGCTTGGAGCTATCATCAGCGTCTCTAGCTCATGCTGCAAT
Source organism: Humulus lupulus (assembly GCF_963169125.1). Lineage (NCBI taxonomy): Eukaryota > Viridiplantae > Streptophyta > Magnoliopsida > Rosales > Cannabaceae > Humulus > Humulus lupulus. The sequence goes on along the minus strand of NC_084801.1, from coordinate 14,421,674 downwards.
GTTGGTGAACCTGCTCAGATATGCTTTCAAGGACTCACTAGGTTGCTGTTTTATGTTGGCCAATGAGTCAGCCTCTACGCGAGTTTCCTTTGAAGCTCGAAACACTCTCTTAAACTCGGAAGAAAACTTCTTCCATGAGTTGATCGAATGTTTTTTGTATTTTTTGAACCACTGTCTGGCAGGTCCGGTCAGAGTTGTGGGGAACAAAATACATCTTAGGTCAAACCCAACATTGTGGGCCATCATCAGCTTATTGAACATCTCGAGTTGGTCAGATAGATCTGTGTTTCCATCAAATGCAGGCATGGTTGTCATCTTGAAGCCAATATGATACAGAGTTGCTGCAATGTTTGGGGCGAAAGGTTCGAGCTCGTCATCAGAATCACAATCATCAATTCCTTTTCCAGATAAAAGCTTCTTCAGTTGTTCCTCCATCAAGGTCAGTCGCTCGAGAGTTGGATATTTTGTCTTGAGGTTAGCTGGGGGTTGTTCACCAGCCCTATCCTATTGCATGCGTTATATGGGTTGTTTTCCCTCCAAGTTCGAGCTTGGTTAGGTGGGACATTCCCATTGTCGCGTACGATAGATGGACCTCCCCCATGCTGCTTATAACTCATATTATCATTGACAGCCGGATACCTCCTTTGTGAATTCAAATAGTCACGCAGTTTAGGATGTGGATCGGAACGAGGACTTTGTGCGGAACTCAAATGGTTCCTTAGGTCGCTTTCTGTAACGACCCAAATTTCCTAATAAGGCTTAGGGCCTTGATTAGGGGGTCAGGATGGAAAATTATGGAATTATATGATATTTATGTGTATCATTATGTGATTATGTGAGTTATAATATAATATGATTTGATATGCATGTTTAGGTGTATTGAATATGCATGTGAGCCCATTTCTATTTAATTAGGCAATTTTCATAATTTGGCCCGTTTTGGGTATATTTGGCATATATGTGGTATGTGTGTGGTACTTCATTATTATTTGGTTATGCTTGGGTTACTCAACACAAGACGATCCTAGGAAGCAAGCTAGTGGGAAAGTCACAACGGGATCCATACTTGAATCAGAGTAAGTCAAGAGGTATTTAGCACATTACCGGGATATTGGGTAATAGGAATAAATATTTGATGATAGATTGGGAGGTAGTGAGATCAGGGGGAAATTATGGAATTTTTGGCTATTTTACCCCCGGGGGCGTTTTCGGGTCCCGAGCATTATGATTTGCTTGAGGTTACTTGTAGAGTCCAAGAACTTTACTTAACTAGTTAGATAGTAGTAATAATAGTAATTTTAGTAGTATTTTTTATGACTGTGGATTTTGGTTCAGACCGGGATTTAATTGGACACTCGTAGTAACACTTGTAGATTTTCTAAGTTTAACCTATAGTTTAAGAATATTAATTTTAACATAAGGTTTGATTACTATGACTGATATTGATGGTGATATTTATTATATTAAAAGGTTTAGTTAGACCCAATAAGAAAGTAACACTTGTCTTGTGTATGTTTAATGATAATTAAGTATTTTTGAGGAATAAGTTTATTAAGAGTAATATTTGAATATCCTAGGGTCTGTCAGCAGCTTTGAAAATGTTATAGGACTTAGTCAAGGTTGGTTACTCAATTCAAATTAAGCTGAAATTGTGCAATTTCGTGTTTAAATATTCAGCGTATGCCGATATATCACAGCTATAGGGGGCGATATATCGCAATACGGGGATACGAAAAACACGTAACTTTGCACGATCACCTGGATGAGCCTCGGGCATGCTGGCCCAGGCGATATATCGCCTACAAGGGGGGATATATCGGCTCCTTTGGTATATTTTTTAATGTTTTTTTAAAACATTCTCATTTTAATCTTTAACCTCTTGATAAGTCCAGCATCTTTCTGACTGAGTCTTCAGCCTCTGCAGAATGATAATTCAAATATTTTTCAACTAAAAAGCCATTATTTTATTCAAGTTAAATGAAGATCTTTTCATTCTTGAACTCTATAAATAGTACCTAGTACCCAGCCATATATTCATTCATCAAGCTAAGTTCAGAGGCTGCAAGCTACTAGGTTATTTTTGAGAGTGTAAACACTTAGGTTAGGGATTATAAGCTTACCAAACACTTGGGAAGTAAGGTTTATAGCACATTTTGGTTCAAGGTTTAGATCGGTCATAGAAGCATTCAAGTTATTCCAAACTCTAGTTCATTGTTGGTATTGTTTTCCTTAAGTTCTTATAGTTTTCTACTCAGCACCCTAACTTTATTCTTTATTTTTGGATAGGAAATCTAAGAGCTTGAACATAAGGTTTTTGGTAAGTATATTCTTGATGGTATTATTCGTCCATTCTTTTCATTCCTTTTTCTTCAGTATACTCACCCTTTAATTGATGGTTTTTAGGAGTGTTCCAAAGTCCCAAACCTATTCTCATATCCTAGTACTTTTGGTAAGGAAAATAGGATAGGATTTTATATGTTATGTTATGTGTTATCTTATGATTTAAGTGTTATATATATGTTATATGTTATATTATGTATGTTTGTAGACTTGGGCATATGACCTGTATAACTAACAAGCCCCAATAAATTTATGGGCATATGACTTGCTTAGCTAGCAAGCCCCACAAATCTAATGGGCATATGACTTGTTTAGTTTACGGGATCCCAAGTAATAATGGCCATTATAGTATATGTGAAATATGTTATGATATGTTTTAGTATATGTTGATATGAATATTATGTATATGATTTATGTGTTAAATTTTCCTTACTGGGCATTAGGCTCATTCCTTTATGTGTATATGTGCAGGAAAATAGCTTTGGTGGCGGAAAAGGTTCTTGGAAGCTTGGGGATGTGTATTGAGGCGGGATGTAATCGATGGACCGAGAGTTCGATTCGAGGATGAAGTCTCTTTAATTATGGTTTTCTATGTATTTTTTCGCAATTGGTTGTAATAAGTCTTAATTAAGTTTTCATTATGTCAAAGTTATGTTTTGTTTCAAACAATGGGATCCCAATGTCCTACTTATGAATTTTATATATAGTTTTAAACCTTTACCTTATAGTATTGAAATAAAGATATGTTATTTCAAATGTATGTTTTCGCAAGGTTAGTATAGAAATTAGTAATGGTCCAAAGTCTAGAGTATTTGGGTCATTACAGTTGGTATCAGGGCAACGGTTCATTCGCATGAAGTTCTCCTCGATACACACACTCAAAGCTTCGAATCTGACGGCCAAGTAAGTATTTAAGTTATAGTTATTATGCTTATATGTATAGCTACCGATTTTAGCATTTATATTTTCAGTTAAGTATGAACGGAGCATTAACATATGAGGATATTCGAGCCAATAAGGCTTTAAAAAGAATAAGAGAAACGAGAAACACTGTAGGAGCATTAGAGAGTATCACTCGAAGACTGCTTTTGTTCCACAAAGAAATAGGTCACCTTCAAGAGTCTAAGCAAATCATGATGACAGCAACGGAACAATACATTTTAGTAATTAGACTATTTAGAGATTTTCATCCCGTAATTGCAGCCTTAGAGGAAATATGGGAAATAATGGATGATGAAGATGAACTGCCAGTAGCAATGCGATATTACTTTCTCTTAGTTAGGTTCACTGCAAAATCCGAATTTCAGTTTACAAATGAGCAAAACATAGGATTTTTATGAAACTTCCTCGAGGACATTTTGAGGCACATGATAATGAAGACTGTGAAGAATTAGATGATGATATGCTAAATGAAGGATCGGATGTAGAAGATCCTGATTTTTAGAATAGTTAGTTTCATTGTTTGTTTTAATTATTGTTTGTTTTATGGATGTAATAAGTGAATTTTTTTTCCAAATTAATATCATGTTATTTTGTTATCATGTATAAGTTTGATTTTTATTTTTGCAATCATAATAAATAATAAATAAAATAAATAATGACTAAGTTCGGTGAGGGTGGATACAAATCAATGAACCAAGTTTCTATATTGAAAGTTAGGGGGCCATAGTAGTGGGAATGATTTACTGATCCCAGCCCTCCCTCAATATGGTTAACTTTGGAACAAAGATGAGTTTCGAGCCTGAGAATTAAGTCATATAGGATGATAGAAACAGACTTAGAAAAATAAAGATGGCTTGTTTTTCTAAGTATAGAAACCCACTCTAATAATAAAGAAGACTTATATAATTTTTCATAAGAAGTCATAATCAATAGGTCCGAGATATGATTGTTTTAGAATAAGTTTTTTCCTTAGAGCCTATTAGGTAAAGTTCTAACATGTTTCTTTCAACTGTTAGAACTCTGCTGCGATGTTGCTCCAAAGATCTACACGCACCAACAGAAACGCCTCCAACATTGCTCCAGTGAACAATGAAGCCCCTTCAGTTCGCAGAAGGGGAGTGCGTGCTATTGCCAGCCGCAACGCGCCAGCACCGCCAGCTGACAATATTGCGGAGATTGCCAGACTGCGACAACAAGTTGAGGAACTTTTGCAGCATCAACGACAACAGGCTCAGCCTCAGACTCAGCCTCCGCCTCAGCTGCAGCTATAGCCACAGCAAATGGCCTCAACACCCCAATAAGTTGGTCCATATGGGGGATGGCCAGTGGTGAACTACGCGCCGTATCAAGTACAGCACATGGAGCCAGTTTATGAGAGGTTCCGCAAGCAGCACGCTCCAAACTTTGAAGGGACTACAGACCCCTTTGAGGCAGAAGAGTGGCTAAGGAATGTGGAGCCAATTCTGATGCACATGAATCTCAGTAATGCAGACTGTGTATCCCGCGTCTCGTCATTGTTCAAGAAGGATGCCAGGATATGGTGGGACTTGGTCCAGCAATCGCATGATGTTGCCACCATGACATGGACTCGATTTATGGAGCTGTTCCACAAGATGTATTACAATTCAGCTGTACTCGCTTCTAGAGTTGAGAAGTTTCCCAACTTGAAGCAAAGAAGTTTATCAGTGGCAGAGTATGCTCGTCAGTTCGACCGCTTAGCTAAGTTCGCATCTGAGATGGTTCCAACCGATTTTCTGAGGGTGAGCAAGTTTGTTAGAGAACTTCGACCGAAGATCGAGATGGGGGTTAAGCTAGCAAACCTAGGGAATAATACGTATGCCGACGTTCTAGAGACGGCAATAGGAGTAGAGAGATTATTGGCTAATGTAAGTAAAGAGGAAGCCAGTAAGCCTGAGCCTAGACAACAAGGTCAACCTCAGACTAGTCGGAACAACAACTATAATAGCAACAATCAGTCTGACAACAACAGTAACGGTCAAAAGAGAAGGCATCCTGATAACAAGCAATCTGACAGCAATACAAGGGCACAGACAAATAATGGGGGAAATAGGTCGGGTTATGTGGAATACCCGCCATGTGCTAAGTGTCAGAAGAAACATCCTGGAGAATGTCGCGCAAACACCAAGGAATGTTTTAACTGTGGTCAGGAAGGACACCGAAAAAGATATTGTCCTCAATGCAAGCCAGAAGGAAAGAAAGACGACAAGATGGTTCCCGCTAGGGTTTTTACCTTAACCCAAGGAGAGACTGATGCTAGCAATAAGGTGGTCACATGTCAGGTTTCTATCCTCAATAACATATGCTCTGTATTATTTGATTTGGGAGCCACTCATTCGTATATCTCGTTAGGAATGATAGAAAAACTAGAGAAACCTTGTGAAAGATTTAGAACTAGGTTTGCCTTTGGGCAAAGTAATTCTATCATCACGGATAGTACGAGGCGTACCGATCAAGATTGATGACGTAGAACTAGAAGGAGACCTGATAGAACTGGTGATAAAGGACTTTGACGTGATACTAGGCATGGACTGGCTAGCATGGCATGGCGCAACCATCGACTGCAAACGCAAGAAGGTGATGTTCGAGACTCCTGACGGCCAGAAACTATGCTTCATGGAACAAGCTTCAGGATTACGCACCCCGTTAGTATCATCTCTCAAGGCTCAAAGAATGATGGAAAAAGGATGTCAAGCATTCTTAGCCAGCATCACAGATTTGGTAAAGGAGACACCACTTAAGGTTGGAGATGTCCGTATTGTAAGAGAATTCCCGGAGGTATTTCCCGATGACTTGCCAGGATTGCCGCCAACTCGGGAAATTGACTTCACGATAGAATTAGTACCGGGCACCGAGCCTATCTCTAAGGCACCATATCGGATGGCACCTACGGAACTCAAGGAGTTAAAGACGCAGCTACAAGAACTATTAGACTTGGGTTTTATTAGGCCGAGCCATTCGCCATGGGGAGCCCCAGTGTTATTCGTGAAGAAGAAGGACAGAAGTATGCGGATGTGCATAGACTACCGCGAGCTGAATAAAGTAACGATTAAGAACAAGTACCTGCCACCCCGGATCGACGATTTGTTTGATCAACTCCGAGGAGCGACTGTATTTTCAAAGATTGATTTACGGTCCGGGTACCATCAGCTCAAGGTGCGGGAAGAAGATATCCCTAAGATAGCTTTTAGAACTCGTTATGGACATTATGAGTTCTTGGTTATGTCTTTTGGACTTACTAACGCACCAGCCGTGTTTATGGACTTGATGAATAGGGTCTTCAAGGACTACTTAGATAAATTCGTCGTAGTGTTCATCGACGATATCTTAGTATACTCTAAGGATAAAGTAGAGCACGAGGAACATTTGAGGTTGATTTTGTCACGATTGAAGGAGCATCAAATTTACGCCAAGTTCAATAAATGCGAATTTTGGCTTTCGCAAGTGGCGTTCCTCGGTCACATTATATCAAAAGACGGAGTTGCAGTAGACCCATCAAAGGTAGAAGCCGTGAAGGATTGGCCAAGACCAAAGAACGCATCTGAAGTAAGAAGCTTTCTAGGGTTAGCAGGATATTATAGGAGGTTCGTAGAGGGCTTTTCTAAGATAGCCACTCCACTCACCAACCTACCCGGAAACAACAAAGGTTCAACTGGAATGATAGATGTGAAGAAAGCTTCCAGTTGTTTAAGGATAAGCTTTGCTCAACACCAGTACTCTGTGTACTGACACCCAACGATAAGTTCATAGTTTACTAGATGCATCGAAGCAAGGATTGGGTTGCGTGCTGATGCAAAATGACAAGGTGATAGCCTACGCCTCACGACAGTTGAAGGAGTACGAGCAGCGCTATCCAACTCACGATATGGAGTTGGCAGCGGTGGTTTTTGCGTTGAAAATCTGGTGCCATTATCTTTATGGAGAACGGTGCGAGATTTATACGGACCACAAGAGTTTAAAGTACTTCTTTACTCAGAAGGAGCTCAACATGAGGTAGCGCAGGTGGTTAGAGTTAGTAAAGGATTACGACTGCGAAATCCTATACTACCCGGGAAAAGCAAACGTAGTTGTCGATGCGCTTAGCAGGAAAATTTATGGAAGTTTAGCAGCTTTAGCCGGAATAGAAAAACCGCTATAGCAGGAGCTGATCAGTGCCAGAATAGAAGTAGTTGTAGGCAAGCTGGCTAACTTGTCTATCTAGTCGAATCTGCTAGAAGATATACGGATTGGTCAGGGACATGACAACACACTAGCAGCACATATGGATGTAGTCAGAGAAGGCAAGACCACAGATTTCTCAATATCTAGTCAAGGTTTATTGAGATATAAGGATTGGGTATGCGTGCCAAATGATCAAAGGATTAAGAGGATGATTCTAGAAGAAGCGCACAATACCCCGTACTCAGTTCACCCAGGGTCTACCAAGATGACTCATGACATCAAGGTAATTTATTGGTGGCCAGGGATGAAGAAGGACATAGCAAAGTTTGTGTCTAAGTGTCTTGTATGCCAGCAAGTGAAAGCAGAGCATTAACGGCCTGCAGGTTTATTGCAACCGCTTAGCGTACCAAAATGGAAGTGGGACGATATAGCTATGGACTTCGTGACAGGTTTGCCAAGGACGAATAAACAGCATGATTCCTCTTGGATAGTAATAGATAGACTAACCAAGTCGGCTCATTTCCTGTCTGTTAAGACTTCATACACGGCAGACCAATATGCAGACATCTACGTCCAAGAAATAGTACGGTTGCATGGTATCCCCAAGACAATAGTGTCTGATAAAGGATCGGTATTTACATCGAGATTTTGGGGAAGTTTACAGCAAGCTATGGGTACTAAGTTAAGTCTTAGTACAACTTTTCATCCTCAGGCAGACGGGCAGTCCTAGCGTATGATTCATATTTTAGAGGATATACTATGCGCATGTGTGCTTGATTTCGGAGGATCATGGAATAAGTACTTGCCGCTGATAGAGTTCTCCTACAACAATAGCTACCAGTCAACAATCGAGATGGCACCTTATGAATTGCTATATGGAAGAACGTGCCGATCACCGTTGCACTGGGACGAGGTAGGAGAAAGGAAACTTCTAGGTCCCGAAGCTGTTAGACAAGCTCAAGAAGCAGTAGTGCTTATTAGACAGCGTATGCTTGCTGCTCAAAGCCATTAGAAAAGCTATGCAGATACCAAGCGACGGGATAAGGAATTCAAAGTCAGAGATCAAGTCTTCTTGAAGATATCTCCTATGAAAGGTGTAAAGCGGTTTGGGAAGAAAGGCAAGCTTAGTCCCCGATTTATAGGTCCTTTTGAGATATTGGACAAAGTGGGAGTAGTTGCATATAGACTAGCCCTATTGCCAGCACTAGCAGATAGTCACAACATGTTCCACACCTCGATGCTACGCAAGTATGTGTCAGACCCATCTCATGTCCTCAAGTACGATACGATAACACTCTAGAAAGACTTGAATGTTTTTAAATGTTTTTAAAACCAAGCTCATTTTAATCTTTAACCTCTTGATAAGTCTAGCATCTTTCTGACCGAGTCTTCAGCCTCTGCTGAACGATAATTCAAAATATTTTTTAATTAAAAAGCAATTATTTTATTCAAGTAAAATGAAGATCTTTTCATTCTTGAACTCTATAAATAAGACCTAGTACCCAGCCATATATTCATTCATCAAGCTAAGTTCAGAGGCTGCAAGCTACTAGGTTATTTTTGAGAGTGTAAACACTTGGGGTTAGGGATTATAAGCTTAATCATTATAAGCTTACCAAACACTTGGGAAGTAAGGTTTATAGCACATTTCGGTTCAAGGTTTAGATCGGTCATAGAAGCATTCAAGGTATTCCAAACTCTAGTTCATTGTTGGTATTGTTTTCCTTAAGTTCTTATAGTTTTCTACTCAACACCCTAACTTTATTCTTTATTTTTGGATAGGAAATCTAAGAGCTTGAACATAAGGTTTTTGGTAAGTATATTCTTGATGGTATAATTCGTCCATTCTTTCATTCCTTTTTCTTCAGTATACTCACCCTTTCATTGATGGTTTTTAGGAGTGTTCCAAAGTCCCAAACCTGTTCTCATATCCCGGTACTTTTGGTAAGGAAAATAGGATAAGATTTTATATGTTATGTTATGTGTTATCTTATGATGTAAGTGTTATATATATGTTATATGTTATATTATGTATGTTTGTAGACTTGGGCATATGACCTGTATAACTAACAAGCCCCAATAAATTTATGGGCATATGACTTGCTTAGCTAGCAACCCCCACAAATCTAATGGGCATATGACTTGTTTAGTTTACGGGACCCCAAGTAATAATGGCCATTATAGTATATGTGACATATGTTATGATATGTTTTAGTATATGTCGATATGAATATTATGTATATGATTTATGTGTTAAATTTTCCTTACTGGGCATTAGGCTCATTCCTTTATGTGTATATGTGCAGGAAAATAGCTTTGGTGGCGGAAAAGGTTCTTGGAAGCTTGGGGATGTGTATTGAGGCAGGATGGAATCGATGGACCGAGAGTTCGATTTGAGGATGAAGTCTCTTTAATTATGGTTTTCTATGTATTTTTCCGCAATTGGTTGTAATAAGTTTTAATTAAGTTTTCATTATGTCAAAGTTATGCTTTGTTTCAAACAATGGGATCCCAATGTCCTACTTATGAATTTTATATATAGTTTTAAACCTTTACCTTATAGTTTTGAAATAAAGATATGTTATTTCAAATGTATGTTTTCGCAATGTTAGTATAGAAATTAGTAATGGTCCAAAGTCTAGAGTGGTTGGGTCATTGCATTACTTAAGCTTGAAGTAACCTGTCAGAATTATAAAAGAACATTCAGAACGTTCTCTCTCTCTCCTGTTCCATTTTCGACACCCGATCACATTTCCGAAGGAAACTTGAGTTTTAGGACTCGGATTCAAGCGAGGATTGAGGCATAGCGATTCTAGGAAAGATTAGATGCTTATTAGCCAGAGGATTTAGTTGGGAAATGACTCAATCAAAGTTAATCCAAGTTTTAAGTTCTAAGTTTTTGAAGTTTTTAAGCTTTGATTGGATTTTGTGTTTTGATGAGTTTTTGAATGAATTAAAGCTTGGGTTTTATTGGTATTGGATAATTAGGATTTTAGGAACTTTGATTTTGGGATTTGGATATGTTTGGGTAGGATTTTGGACAGATTTAAGTGGGAAAATCGAAGGAAATGGCTAGCTTTGTGGTCAAGTTGCGACCTAGTTCTAGCAAGTCGCGACTGAGTTGAACCAGAAGCCATGAAGAGGAAGCCCGGGGGGTGCGCTGCGACCTAGGAGGGGTCAAGTTGTGGCCAACACCCAGAGCCCAGGAATGGGGCTTTCGTACTTGGGGCAAGTCGCGACTCACTCTAAGGGCCTGGGATCGATCCTACTGAGATTCAACGTTCCGGAGGCTTGGGTTGGGTCCAGAAGTATTTTTTTACTCATTTTTTTTATGAGGTTTTATATTATGGTTGTGACTAGGTTATCGCTAGGGGCTTGGAAACAAGATCGTGCTTGTGGCTCGTTTATTGGTAACCTCTGCTTGGACCAAAGGTAAGAAAACTGCACCCAGTATGTGACATGCATGGTTATTGATGAAGCATGTTGAGTGCTCGATAATTGGACATTGGTTGCATTGTAAATGCATAGAAGCACATATGATTAGGGCATGGCATTAATATTGAATATGGAATTGATCAGAGCTTGAGTCTCTATAAATGTGCACGATCATAATTATGTTAGTGAATGTTGAGTAAGCATGTTGAATGCCTTTTATTTGGATATTTGACATATGATATATGTAATGACCCGAATTTCCTAATAAGGTTTAGGTTCTTGATTAGGATGCCGGGAGGGCCATAATTGATTTATTATGCTATTAAATGATTATATGCATGTTTAGGTGTATTAAATATGCCTGTGAACCCATTTCTGATTAATTGGGTGATTTTCATATTTTGGTCATTTTGGGCATATTTGGCATATATGTGTCATGTGTGTGGTGCTTCATTATTATTTGGTAAGCTAGGGTTACTCAGCACGAGACGATCCTAGGAGGTAAGCTAGTAGGAAAGTCACAACGGGATTTATACTTGATTCAGAGTGAGTCAAGGGGTATTTAGCACATTACCGGGTTATTGGGTAATGGGAATAAATATTTGATAATAAATTGGGAGTTAGTAAGATTAGGGGAAATTCTGGGAGTTTTGACTATTTTACCCCAGGGGCGTTTTCGAGACCCCGAGCATTAGGATTTGTTTGAGGTTACTTAAGCTTGAAGTAACCTATTAAGAAATAAAAAGAACGTTTGAAACGTCCTCACTCCTTCAAAGTTCCATTTTCGTCTCCCAAACACATTTTCGAAGGAAACTTGAGTTTTAGGACTTTGATTCAAGTGAGGATCGAGGCATATCGATTCTAGGGAAGATTAGAAGCTTATTAGCCGGAGGAGTTAGTTGGGAAATGACATAATCAGAGGTAATCCAAGTTTTAAGTTCTAAGTTTTTAAAGCTTTTAAGCTTGAATTGGATTTTATGTTTTGATGAGTTTTTGGATGATTTGAGACTTGGGTTTTAATGGTTTTGGATAATTAGGATGTTTGGGAACTTTGATTTTTGGATTTGGATATGTTTGGATAGGTTTTTGAAAGGTTTTAAGTGGAAGAAAATGAAGTTTTTGGCAGGGTTCGTGGTATGGCCGCGACCCTGTTCTTAGGCGTCGCGGCCCAGGCTTGATGAAGGAGGAGGCTTGCTGTCTGGGCAATTAAGACCACAACGCAAGGTAGGAGCGTCGCGGCGCTAGGCTCAGGTAGATTGGGTTTGGCTTCTATAGGGAGGCGGCGAGCCGCGGCGTAGGTCTGGGTGGGGTCGCGGCGCTTAAGGGCATTTTTGGCCATAATTGTATTTTAATCATGGGAACTCAAACCTTAGGCCTCGGGATCATTCCTACTACCAGGTTTAGTGGGATTCAACGTCCCGAAGGCTAGTTCTTGGTCCGGGAACCATTTATTACTCATTTTATTGATGGGAGTTTATGATTGGTTGTGACTAGGTTATCACTAGGGGCTTGGAATCAGGATCGTGCTAGTGGCTCGTTTATTGGTAACCTGTGCTTGGACCAAAGGTAAGAAAACTGCACCCAGTATGTGATGCACAAGAAATATGTGATTAGGGCATGACATGAATATTGAATATGAGATTGATCAGGGCTTGAGTCTCTGTAATTGTGCATGATCATAATTATGCTAGTGGTTGTTAAGTAAGCATGATGAATGCCGTACATTTGAATAATTGACATATGGTATATGTAACACCCTGGATAGCTAAGACCATTACACTGTGTGTTTATAAAGGTGCAAGACTTGCTAATCAAGTCATTTAATTAAAAATGTGTTACTGAAACTATAACTGAACTAGGGTTAAAACGTTTTTGTCACAAAAGTTACATTTCATATAATTAAACATTTTGTACATGGGATCCCAAAAGTAATAACGTTTAAAAGACAGTTAACAAAATTTCAGAATAAAAGTACAGTTATTAGCCACTCTAAAGGCAAAACAAACATTTAGGCTTTTCTCGTCCTGTACCATTCCTCGGCCGTGGCGGCCAACCAGCAGACAATGTACATTCAGCCCTAAAGCTCTCCAACTCAGGACTGGTCCACTTTGCTCTTGCCTTTACCTACACCACGTAGCACCCGTGAGTCAAGGCCCAACAAGAAACCAGATAACAGAGCATAGCCATTAAGCAATCAATATACAAATCAACAACTAAACAACTCATAAAGCATAGCTATACGCTTAACAATCCATAATATTCACACAATCAAACATTCAGCATAGGAAGCTCATCAATTAACATTAATAATCAATTAACATATTAATCAAGGTCGACGCCCTTAGGTCACACCCCTATTTATCCCACTGACTCCGGCTCGCTTAAACCGAGCTCAGTGAATATTAAGCTGTCCTCAACTACCAGTGGCTGAGCCGTACCCTGTGCACAAATATTGATTCTGGCACTCTTACGCCGTTTATCACATGTCCCATGGCATAATACCATCTATGACATCATACAGATATATGGAGCTCTTATTAACACATAACCGGGTGCAGTTTCTTACCTTTATATTCTGATAGCTTGATTAGCGAAACCGACTCTCAAGTACGATCCCATCCAAGCCCTAGCGTACACCTAGTCACAGCCATAAATTAGAATCATCACCAAACTTCAATTCCAAAACCTAGCCTTGGGATCAATCCTGAGCCCTCGGGAAGCCTTAATTCCACCAAACGGGGTGGTGGAATCAAAGCCCAAGCCCCTGGGCAAAAACCCTAAGAAATAACCCTAAAATCCTCTTTTAGAAATAGGGTAGCGCTACATCGCCCTAAAGTGGGCGTTGTGGCGCTAAAACCATAGCCAAAACTCCCCAAGCACCCAAGCCTAGCGCTGTAGCGCCCAAGGACTAGCGCTACAACGCTACTTCCAGTGCCAAAATGCCCAGATTTGTCTCCTTCGAATTTCCTCGAACCAAAACCCCCTAAAACCTTTTCAAACTTCAAGCAAACATTAAAACAAGCCTACCATAATCTATAACTCACCCCTTATGACCCAACCATAAAAAACTCAACCACATGCACCCGAAAATAGAGAAACTACCATGATTGAGCTTAAAGCTCACAACTCAGCAGAACAACAGAAATTTTAGAACTTCAAGGCCAGAACTTTATACCTCTGATGGAGAATTTTGACCTAGGTTATCTTCCACACTTCCTTAGCTTTCACTCCTCAAAACCTCATCCTTAATTCCCTAGAATTTCCATTAAAAATTCAGCTTAGAAAACCATTTCAACACCAAAAACCAGAAACTGAAAAGAAACCTTGAAGCTTACCTTAATTGGATGACTAATTCCTGCTGAATCCTCAAGCTTAATCAAGGTCCTAAGTGTGAAGCCTTAGCCTAAAGTTCCTCTGAATTTTCAGCCTCAAACTCCAGAAGAAAGGATGAGAAAATGGTAAATCGAGAGAGAGAAAAGGAAAAGCTTTTAGGTGTTTTGTTTTTCCATCTTTCTTCCTTCAATTCCTTTCTTTCAGTTTCCTTTTGATTCTAAACTTTCCACTAAGTCATAAAGTAGACTAAATACTTATCTCTGATTTTAAGCCAAATGACCACATTGCCTTCCCAATAATAACTAAACCTTTGAATCATTCTATGGGCATTTTGGTCACTACTCCCAATTCCTGCTAATTCCTCGAGTGTCTTTAATATTTATCGCTTACTTCCTGGAACCTATCTAATTACCAACTATATTCATCATTATCAAATAGCCTCCAATATATTTCCTAAATTCTCAGAAGTACCCCCAGACTCACCCCGAGCAGGGTATAAATTCCCGCCGTGACTTTTCTGCTAAACCGCTCACTATGATCGCCTCGAGTCACAAGCTGCAAATATATATCCACATAATAATGTGATCCCAGCAATTAATCACAATTAATTACATTTATGCCTTCAACGAGGCAAAATTACGAATATGCCCTTATAACCTAGTCAGGGCCTACATGCATACTAGTACACAGTCATGCATCACATTTATCCAAGTAACAATATAAGCATGCTTAACACATCATCTTGCATCTAATCATTTAAATCACACATAATCCAGTTATGCCCTCCTGGCACACTAATCAAGGCCCTTAAGCCTTATTAGTAATTTTGGGTCGTTACAACTATCCCCTCCTTATAATAATTTCGTCCTAGAAATTTATTCGAACACATCAGATAGTAAACCTCATACCTCTGACCATAATTCCCAAGGTCCAACGCATTTACTTTTACTCCTCGATAACACTCTTACGAGAGTAACAATCTTGTTCCACAAGATTTTCTAATAGCCATACTTTCGTTAACCCCCGCTTGCACCACAAACATGCTGAAACTTCAGGGTCTACTTAGTTCACAACGATCACTTAATTGTCTTATCCTTGATACTAGAAATACCTAAGAGTCATCACCCCTACCAGGGTGAGATCAGTTTATAGGCTTCCGGCCTAACCCTTGGTACAACTTCAGAATTTCTGTTGAATCCTTGTCTACACTTACTTGGAGAGATACAAATCTCTCATCCCGGAACTTTTTATTCCAAAGTTAACAATTTACAAGTTCCTATTTCCTTTCAGATAGGCAGACACTCCTTCCTTAAGAATTCCAACAACCTCTTTGGTTTTCCCCCTGAACCAATACTAAACCGTAGTATCCACTATCTTTCACTTCTTTACTTCGCATAGTACTCCTTGCTTTTTATCTTACCATGTCCTATGTCGTGTCACCTTAGCTGTACTCCAGTATTCATCACCATGACTATCTCATCAAGGATTACACGTTCCTTAATATCTCAAGTATTCTCATACTCAACGCTTAATTCCTTAAAATAATTGTTAAGCCTTCAGATTGCTATTCCATCTGCAATCAACCGATAATTCCAGGTCCCAATTCTGTTCTCTTCATTCTCTAGTTCCTTTCCAAAACTTGGAAAGCTATAGGGTCTAAACTCAGCACCATCAATGTCCTGCCCCATTACCAGTTCACCTAAACCAATTACATTAACTCATTCAGCTGAGTTATAACTTTCCCTGTCCAATCACCTTACTTATAATCTAATGTGGTCCATTCCTATGATCCACCACCATATCACTTTTATCTAAGTATACTAGATTCTGTCACCCGCTCAAACTTCCTGGTACAACATACCCTAGGGGGTGGATCGATATCCATTTAAAATTCCCATCTCCACGCCAAATTTCCATCAGACCTCTCATCCAATCCTTGTGCCCTAACTTGTATTACCTTGACAAGGTTCTTCCCTGTCTCCAACAATACCAACACTTTGGATTCCATTGTCCATAGAATACGTACCTGTTCATCGCCACACACTAACACTATACCAATCTCAGTCGTTACCTTGTCCACTCCATTGTAATTTATGGCGTTCTTTTCATTGACACACACCTCCCAAGTAAGAGATCCGCCTCCATTCAGATCTTTTCCTCGTACAGTCAAGGATTTCTAACCCCAACCATCCATCCATCCATTACATTTCACTAAATCTTGGTCTCAAGGATATCTTTCTTACAAATGACCAAACGCTCAAATACCTTACACTATGCATACACTGCCAATTCAACGTTCTATGTATATCGACCATGTTCTTGTTCTTTCACCTCCCACGAGGCTCGGACCATTCTCTCGTCAGTCTGTGCCTGGGTGTGCCCCAACCTATGATGCACCCCTCACAGTTTCATATCTTTATCAAAAGTTAGGTCCTTTATGCCACCCTTCTGTATTCAACCGTACACGCATATTCCTACATCACCAAGCGCTAATCAATTCTTGCTCTGTCTTTTGAACTTCCGATCTGACACTATCCATTCAGTCTAACTTCAAGTTTTACCGTCCTTTTAATCTTTGGTGTAGCTGCCTGCAAAGATACTTATGTAGTAGATGATGTGTTTACCGGTCTTGTTGTGCTCCCTATCCTTCAGATGTTCTTCAGTAGCTTCTCTGTGGCTTCAAATCAAACCTCTTCATACTTGTCCCCTCTTCTTCTTGTAGCATTATTCTGAATACCCCTGGCGAGACCAAAATGATACTCCATGGAGCTTTACCTGTGACCCTGCTTCCTTAGTACTAACATCATCAGCATAGTAGTTGTTCGCATTCCACTCCTAACTGGAGAGTAGCCCAGCATACCGCAAATAAACCCTGAAGGATTGATCGCCTGGTATCTTGAAACCCCTTTGCTTGCCGGGGCAGGAATGGAAACGTCTTGTCCATACTATTCCTATATCTTATGCTTGTAGAGCTTACCTGAGTTACTAGCGCTTGAATCAATTAAGAACCTTTGTTACCAATTCATCACACCCTACTCGGTATAAGTTGTGATTCCTGAAATGTCTCTTTCCTTGATCCTCAGCTGGTAATAACCAGATGTTAGATAAATTCCTGAAGACATTGTCCTGTCTTGTAACCGGGCATTTAAACTATTTATCCTTTAACAGACGATGCTAACAATTCCCTCAATACGATGCTCTATCTGATCCACCCCGAGGTCAAACTTCTTCGACAACTTCAGCAATTCTTTCTGTCAAACCGTTATCATCTTCCATAATGTCCTTGATATCGAAGCTATCTGTAGTCGAGTTCTGAAGCGTACCCAATCCTTCCTTGTATACCTATCTGAATCCATACTGGTCAGCTTAGTTTCCATTCAATCCAACTAAAATACTCCAAATGATATTCCCTACAATCTATGGTTGTTTCTTAACAAATTAACTCTCACTCTGACTCATGTCAAGGCTTCCATATGATGAGCTCTATTGCTCTCACCATGAACCTCTCTATTACTTATGTCTCAATTCCTCTTCCAAAAGTTTCTAATTCTTCTTAGTATTTCCAGCCCCTCACAAAGTACCTTGAGGCATATTCTCTATGTCTGAATCTTTCTTGGGACATTCCCAACACTGAACTCTTCCAGCTCGTTATATAACCAAAAACGTGAACTATCCAGATAACTGATCAGCTCCGAGGAACTAGCCTCGGGCTTCAAATGTAACAAGGCATTCCAGTCTTCCATCCCCTAATCATGAAAAATCCATCCTAACATATCGAATCATTCCATGTAGAAGTCGTGCCCTCACTTGACATCCTCCCAGGTGGCATCTCCTGCCTCTGGTGCATAATAAATAACCTCAATGGTTCCCATCACTGTCCTGACGATTATCTTGTAAATCAGACCCCCTTCCTATCAAGACCAGGAGCCGTAGAACTGCCTGGGGTTCTTCTGCTTCGATTACTGAGAATCTGTCCTTACTAAACTCCACCAATGGAAATACTATCATTTGCATCTCCAACACTCATGCTCTATACCTCATTTCACAGATCTCAAATAACATGGTCCTTTCTGCTACCTAAATACAGATGATGATTTCTTACATCGGAGCGGCTCAAATTCTCTGGACTATTCCAGAGTTTAATCCTTAAATGGGTCATCATTTCCAGCTACATCTGCCTGGATCAATTTCCCAAAATGAATTACCCAACTCACAAAACTCATTGACATACACTGTTGTTACCTTTTCATTCCAAATCAAGCTTATAAGCCTACCAGTCTCCGCAGCTCAAACTATGTCTTTATAACCTCTTTCATCAATTCACCATCTAAATTCTTTCCAACCCATCATGCCAATGTCTTGGCCTGAGTACCATTTCCAGGCATCATTCTGCCATAAATACTTAGCACAACCCCTTAGTCATGACCTCTCATCTTCATATAACCAAGGATGGAATTAGCTTTGCCCATCCATTTACCAATTCTTAGGCAACCCAAACTTTCCTCAAAACTAGAGGATAACGCCTTTTAGGCCTTCCATATAATACCCTTATCTGTCTATTCCCTCACATTAAACCAACACTGGTAACCTCACTGTCAAAGCATACAAAGCAGCTCTTTCCCCAGAGAAGTCCGCTGTTCTTCCATCCAGTCTCAACTATTAAACCCCACAACTTACTCACATACTAGTGAACATCTGATGTAGCTTTCAGGGGCAGATGGAGGTTTCCAACTCCAACTACCATCTGCAATCCCCCTATAAAACAACGCCAAGTCCACTTAACCATTCTATGCGCAAAAATTTTTAGTTCATCCACCACTGCTGACTAAACTCCTCAGCCCTAAGGTTCACACTCCGAACCAATCCACAGCCAGGTCCAAATAACCACAGTTATCATGCACACATAAATCATATTAAACATAGATCCACAATACTATACATTTAGCTACCAAATTTTTATTACGACCAAGTATACTCACACTTTATCATGCTTCCTACAAGCCAGTAAACAGATACAACATATGAATTCAATTCAGGCAGTTAACCACATAGACTCAGTATGCAAACATTTATCCAAATATTCATTCACATGCAATAGCAATGCTAATCAACATGCTTCAATCTCATCACGCAATAGTAAAGAGCCAGGCCCTATTAGTATCTCATGCTTCCTATTAATCATGTATACATAATTACCAAACCCTGAGTCAAGCTTATCTTTCACGACGAATGTACATGTCCAGCCAGTCTTCAAGAACCCCTAGGATGCTCTGATACCAAGTTGTAACGCCCTGGATAGCCAAGACCGTTACACTATGTGTTTATAAAGGTGCAAGACTTGCTAATCAAGTCGTTTAATTAAAAACATGTTACTGAAATTATAACTGAACTAGGGTTAAAAGGTTTTGGTCACAAAGTTTCATTTCATATAATTAAACATTTTGTACATGGGATCCTAAAAGTAATAACGTTTACAAGAATGTTTACAAAATTTTAGAATAAAAGTACAGTTATTAGCCACTCTAAAGGAAAAACAGACATTTAGGCTTTTCTCGTCCTGTACCATTCCTCGACTGTGGCGGCCAACCAGCTGACTATGTACATTCAGCCCCAAAGCTCTCCAACTCAGGACTGGTCCACTTTTCTCTTGCCTTTACCTGCACCACGTAGCACCCGTGAGCCAAGGCCCAGGAAGAAACCAGATAACAGAGCATAGCTACTAAGCAATCAATTTACAAATCAACAACTAAACAACTCATAAAGCATAGCTATACGCTCAACAATCCATAATATTCAAACAATCAGGCATTCAGCATACCAAGCTCATCAATTAACATTAATAATCAATTCATATATTAATCAGGGTCGATGCCCTTAGGTCGCACTCCCTATTTATCCCACTAACTTCGGCCCGCTTAAACCGAGCTCAGTGAATATTAAGATGTCCACGACTACCAGCGGTCGAGCCGCGCCCTGTGCGTAAATATTGATTCCGGCACTCTTAGGTCATTTATCACATCTCCCATGGCATAATATCATCTATGACATCATACAAATATAGGGAGCTCTTAGTCCCATCATTAACTCATAACCCAGTGCAGTTTCTTACCTTTAGATTTCAATAGCTTAATTAGTGAAATCGACTCTCAAGCACGATCCCGTCCGAGCCATAGTGTACACCTAGTCACAGCCATAAATTAGAATCATCACCAAACTTCAATTCCAAAACCCAGCCTCGGTACCAATCCCGAGCCCTCGAAAATCCTTAATTCCACCAAACGGGGTGGTGGAATCAAACCCCAAGTCCCTAGGCAAAAACCCTAAGAAATAACCCTAAAATCCTCTTCTAGAAATAGGGTAGCGCTAGAACGCCCTAAAGAGGGTGCTATGGCGCTAAAATCAGAGCCAAAACGTCCCAAGCACCCAAGCCTAGCGCTGTAGTGCCCAAGGACTAGCGCTACAATGCTACTTCCAGAGCTAAAATGCCCTAAAACCTTTTCAAACTTCAAGCAAACATTAAAACAAGCCTACCATAATCTATAACTCACCCCATATGACCCAACCATACAAACCTCAACCACATGCACCCCAAAATAAAGAAACTACCATGATTGAGCTTAAAGCTCACAACTCAGCAGAACAGCAGAAATTTTAGAACTTTAAGGCCAGAACTTCATACCTTTGATGGAGAATTTTGACCTAGGCTATTTTCCACTCTTTCTTAGCTTTCACTCTTCAAAACCTCAGCCTTAATTCCCTAGAATTCCCATAAAAAATTCAGCTTAGAAAACCATTTCAACACCAAAAACCATAAACTGAAAAGCAACCTTGAAGCTTACCTTAATTGGATGACTAATTCCTGCTGAATCCTCAAGCTTAATCAAGGTCCCAAGTGTGAAGCCTTAGCCTAAAGTTCCTCTGAATTTTCAGCCTCAAACTTCAGAAGAAAGGGATGAGAAAATGGTAAATCGAGAGAGAGAAAAGGATAAGCTTTTAGGTGTTCTTTTTTTCCTTCTTTCTTCCTTCTATTCCTTTCTTTCAGGTTCCCTTTGATTCTAAAATGTCCACTAAGTCATAAAGCAGACTAAATACTTATCTCTGATTTTATGCCAAATGACCACATTGCCCTCCCAATAATAACTAAACCTTTAAATCATTATAAGGGCATTTTGGTCATTACTCCCAATTCCCGCTAATTCCTCAAGTGTCTTTAATATTTACCGCTTACTTCCCGGCACCTATCTAATTACCAACTATTTTCCTCAATATCAAATAGCCTCCAATATAGTTCCTAAATTCCCAGAAATACCCCCAGATTCACCCCGAGCCGGGTATAAATTCCCTCTCTGACTTTTCCGCTAAACCGCTCACTAGGATCCCCTCGAGTTACAAGTTGCAAATATATATCCACATAATAATGTGGTCCCAACAATTAATCATAATTAATTACATTTATCCACTCAACGGGCCAAAATTACGATTATGCCCTTATAACCTAATCAGGGCCTACATGCATACTAATGCACATAGTCTTGCATCACATTTATCCAAGTAATCATATAGGCATGATTTACACATCATCATGTATCTAATCATTTAAATCACACATAATCCAGTTATGCCCTCCCACCACACTAATCAAGACCCTTAAGCCTTATTAGTAATTTTGGGTCGTTACAGTATATGCCTGGTTGCATTGCTTACTTATGAATGGCATTGACTTATTAGTCAGAATCGGTAATGGCGTCGGTATTAACTGTGAAGCTTTGACTTATTAGTCAAGTTCAGCAGTAGTATTGAGCATTGGTCGTATGGTATTGGCTTAAGAGTCAAGAGCGGTATTAGCGTGTTTAACGCAAGCCGAAAAGATTAGATCTAATCGACACAAGCATTGAATGATTCATCATGAGAATTAATGCTTGACTGACCTCAAGTTCGATGAATACTAAAAGCATTTGTTTAGTCTAATGACTAGTCACTTAGAGTCAGGGCCAGAAGGCCCAGGCGACTGCATCATCACATGGCTAAGGGTGCAGAGCCCATGTTGATGACTCACTTATCAGTCACTCATCTGATTAGGGCTATATGCCCCAGCATGGTTATCACAACCTCAAAGTGTTAAATCACTCATATGATTAGGGCTATACGCCCCAACATGGTTATCAGAACCTCAAAGTGTTAAATCACTCATATGATTAGGGCTATACGCCCCAGCATGGTTATCAGAACCTCAAGTGTTAATCACTCATCTGATTAGGGCTATAAGCCCAACATGATTATCAGAATCTCAAGTGTTAATCACTCATTTGTTTAGGATTGACTTGATAGTCCTCCATACAGGAGGTCAGGGCCCACAACCATCATTATTTGGACTTATTTGCATGCATGAATAGGGATATTATTGCTATCCATGCCAGTTATGATTTGGTAACATGTTATTACTCTTCATGAGCATATTGAGTTTTCTTGCTGAGCTTCGGCTCACGGGTACCATCCTTGAGTTGGAGAGCTTAGGTGACGATGTATACATATGCGGCTGCTCTACCGCCACGATCGAGGGTTTAAAGAGGAACTAGGGTTAAACCCTATTTTGCCGCTTAGGTCGGCTGGTTGTAAATATTTTGTTGAAGTTAACCTTTAAATTATATTTTTGGGATTCCAATGTATACAGTAAACGTTTTAGTGAAACGCTGTGTTTTAACCAAAAATTTTAATCCCTAAATAGTTAATCACATTTAGTTACACTATTATGGCTAAATGACTCTATTAGCGAGTTTAGCACTGTTGAAAATGCACACTGTAACGGTCCCTGGGTAGTAGGGAGTTACAATATATGCCTGGGTGCATTGCTTATTTGTGAGTGGTACTGACTCATTAGTCAGAACGACACGAGTCGTATGGAATTGACCTATGAGTTAAGAGCGGCATAAGCATATTGAACGCAGAGCCGAAAGGATTAGATTTAATCAACATGATCAATCAATGAATCATCATCAGCATTAAATGCTTGAACGACCTCAAGTTTGATGAAAACAAAAGCGCTTGTCTAGTCTAAAGGCTAGTTACACAGAGCCAGGGCCAAAAGGCTCAGGTGACTGTAATGTCACATAGCTTAGGGTGCAGAGCCCAAGTTCGTGACTCATTAGTCACTTATCTGATTAGGGTGCAAAGCCCAAGTGTGTGACTCATTAGTCACCTACCAAGTTCGTGACTCATTAATCACTTATCTGATTAGGGTGCAAAGCCCAAGTGTGTGACTCATTAGACACCTACCAATTTCGTGACTCATTAGTCACTTATCTGATTAGGGTGCGGAGCCCAAGTGTTTGACTCATTAGTCACCTATTCAGAGATAGACTCATTAGTCATCCATTCAGGAAAAATTTCCTTATATTGACTTGATAGTCATCCATATAGGAGGGCAGGGCCCATAATCATTTATTTGGACTTGCATGCATGCATGAGTAGAGCTATTATTTCTAGGCATTCCTATTATGATTCAGTGACATGCTATTACCTGTTCATGAGAATATTGAGTTTTCTTGCTGAGCCTCGGCTCACGGTTGCTTTGTGGTGCAGGTAAAGGCAAAAGAAAGTTGGACCATCCTTGAGTTGGAGAGCTTAGGTGACGATGTGTACATATGCGGCTACTCGGCCACCACGACTGAGGGTTTAAAGAGGAACTAGGGTTAAACCTTATTTTGCCGCTTAGGTCGGCTGGTTGTAAATATTTTATTGTAATTAACCTTTAAAATATATTTTGGGATCCCAATGTATACAGTAAATGTTTTAGTGAAATGTTGTATCTTAACCAAAAAATTTAACCCTAAACTGTTAATCGCACTTAGTTACACAATTATGGAAAAATGACTCGTTTAGCAAGTTTAGCACTGTTTAAAATGCACAACATATCAGTCCCTGGGTAGTAGGGTGTTACAACTTTGTATCAGAGTGAGCCAAGGTTAAGGGTTCCTGTAGACAAGCTAGGCATGTACTCTCATATCTAAAGACAAGCTTCACTCAGGGTATGGTAACTATTTATGTGGTTATGTGCTTAACTGCTTAAATAGAATGTAAATACTTTACCTACATCTTGATTAGGGAGCATGAGATTCTGATAGAGCCTGGCTCTTGACTATTGAAATGATTATATGATTACCTACTCAGCGAATATATAAATGTGATATTTGCATGCTGGAGTTGAAAGCATGGTATGCATGTTGGAAGATAAGCGGTTATGAATTGATGTATGAATGATATGGGCATGTTTTTAGCACTGTAGTGATTTGGGGATGTAGTGTGGTATGATTATTCCCGTGGGAAAGGCTTTTGAATATGCTCATCATGTTTAATGGGTCAAGTTATTGACTGTAGATTCAATTAGAGGGTATGTATCCAAGGCAGTTAATAAGACCTGGTGGTGGTTATACTGAGGCTGGGAATTACAACCAGAGTTTGAGTTCTTCACCTGCCTCTCATAATTTCCAGCAGGTGTTTACAGATGTGCAATTATTGCAGAGGCAAGAGGAAGAGTTTAGGTGTTTGAAACAACGGCAGAATCTGTCAGGGAACACCTCTTCCTTTGCTATGCCAGGAGTGGCACCAGTATTGGCTCAGCCTAGGGTTGAGAATAGATGGGAATTTCTTTGTGGAAGATTCCAGGAACATTACCCTCCAGTCTTTGAGGGAGGACTAGATCCATTCAGATCTGAGCAATGGATGGGCATGATCAGTTCCATTCTCGACAATATGGGAGTGGTAGGTCATGATAGGGTGATCTGTGAGGCATATGTATTGCGTGATGATGCCTGGACATGGTGGGAAGTTGTATCCCAGACACGAGATACTGCTGTGATGTACTGGAAAGAATTTAGGCAGCAGTTTAATGAAAGATATTACTGTGATGCAGTCAAGACTACTAAGATGAATGAGTTTCTGAACCTGGTTCAAGGAAATACCACAGTAACCGAGTATGTTAACAGATTCGATGGGTTGGCCAAGTTTTCTTTTGATATGGTACCCACGGATGCAGCTTAAAAGGAAAGGTTTATCTAGGGATTGAATCCCAGAATAGCTCAAGGTGTTGGAGTCGCCCCAGTGCATGAAATATCTTCCTACACTCAGGTGGTAGAGAAGGCTCTTGCTGTTGAGAGCACAGGAAATGAGATTATAAAGGAGAGTGCCGGAGAGCATAGAGCTCAAGCAGTGACACCTTCATATATTGGATTGAGCAAGAACAAGGATTGGAAAGTGTTATATTATTTCATATAATATAATATTAGATTAAATAATGTGACAAAATGTGATTTGTCACACCTTGTAACATATTATTGAGAGTCACAAAATTGGACACCTGTGTGTGTTCAAATGTGACATATTTTGGAGTTACAAATTTGTAACTCCCAAATATTACCCAATAATGTGTAGATTTGATATTACACATTTTGATTTGAATTTCTTTAAGCCATATGTGAAATATGGCTGTTAGAGATGTGATTTTAACTCCCATAATGTGTATGGAAGTTACAAAATCAAGTGGGAATGAATTTGGAACGTTTTGGCAAAGTTGGAAAATTGGTTGCTGAAAAAAACGTCTTAGGCCGCGGCCTGAGTTTTTCAGTCTGCGGCCCAAGAGGCAAAAATAGGCAAAAACACACCGTGGGCCGCGGCTCGTGTTTTTCAGGCCGTGGCTTGAGCGGCTGACAACATTTTCCAAACTTCGGTTTTATCCAATTTTGAACGTTTCCAACAGCCAAGTAACTCCCAAGTCTCTATTTTAATTCCATAAACAACCAATTAATCATTGGTAACAGCCATGGGGGTTGGTGGAATTTGAAATTCAAAGGGTGTCTCAAAACTCTATAAATAGGAGCCTAATGCTCACTTGTAAGACACACCATTTTTCATCCACAAAGCACTTGGCTGAAAAATACACCTCGAGGCTTGATTATTCCAGAGAGCTATTTCCTAGAGAGATCCCTTAGTGCTTAGAGAATAGGGGAAAATAAGCTTTTGGACAAAGGTCTTGAACCTTGTTCAAGTTGGTGATCCCCACTACTCTACACTTTGGTTGTGAGAGAGTTTGTTTGTGTTTTCATTATTTTGTTCCTCTTGTTCTTCTTATTTACTTGTATTTTGAGCAATTGAGTTGTAATATTTATTTAATCAATTACCTTGTCTATTGTATTTTTTGCATAGAGTTGTATATTGGTTTTTCCATATTTCCATTGAGCAATAATATATATTCTCTAACAGAAAGTCTACCCAGAATGCACTCAGTGTAAGAGGTGTCTTCTAGGAGAATTCCGAACAAAGGCATGTTTCTTTTGTGGGATAGTTGGGAACCATAAGAGGACTTGCCCAAGCCAAAGGAAGGATGAGAAAAAGAGGGTGGATAGCTCGACTCCAGCTCAGGTGTTCACTCCGATGCAGACTGAGACTGAGGTTGGTTCCTCAGTGGTGGCAGGTCAGCTTTCTATTTCTGATTTTTGTGTTGTGCTAACTAGTTTTGGAGCCATGTTTTTCTTTGCTTATTGCATCTAGAGAGTCATAGACTTGATATGCAGATTACATGGTTATGTTGTGATGAGAATGTGATATTTTATTGGTGATTTTAAGAGATGAGTTAGATTATTGTGGAAATGACTCATCAATTGATTTGATAGAGTTGGTTATGACTGACTTCAGTGTGATCCTGGATATGGATTGGTTAGCCAAGTATGGGGCAATGATGGATTTCAAGGAAAGGATAGCAACTCTTGAGCTTAAGGGTAAGAAACCCTTGTATTTGTTGGCACTGTGCATGGACCTTATATGCTTATGACATCTATATTTAGAGCTAGAGATCTAGTGTAGGAGGATGCATAGAACTCTTAGCTAGTGTGGTGGATACCACTTCGATCGTGCCAGTGAGACCATGATAGATTGGATTAGTCTGTTAGTTTCTGGATGTATTTCTAGGGGATTTTTCAGGACTACCTTTACATAAAGAGATGTAATGGTGATTAGGTTGGTGGCAGGGATGGGATCAGGTCTAGGGTTTCGTATTGAACGGCTTCAGTAGAGCTGTAGCAACTAAAGGCTCAATTATTGAGTAAGATGGTATTTTCCAAAGTGGACCTTTGATTTGGTTATTACCAGCTTAAGATCAGGAAGAATGATATGCAGAAGACTACCTTCTATATCAAATATGGGCACTGGGAGTACTAAGTTATGTTGTGTGGATTTGATTAATGCCGAGTTGTTTTGATGGATTAAATGAATAGAGTATTCAAAGATTATCTGAATTGGGTTTATGATCGTCTTGATTGACGGTATTGTGGTATACTCTCAGTTGGAGATTTTCCAAGGTCAAGGAATGCCTCAGAGGGCAAGAGTTTCCTTGGATGGGCAGGATATTACATGTGCTTAGTGAAAGAGATATGAGTCTTCTTATAGATCAGAACTAGTTTGTAGGTTATTATGACACCTTAGTGATAGAGAAAAGGTGATTGCCCAAGCAACATGTTAGTTAAAGGATATGACCAGAACTAGAGTAGAGTTACTGGTGGGCCAGGTGGCCAATATTACACTTGAGGTTACTATTGCAGAGATGATCAAAGGGAAAACAGATGAGGAACCCACAGATGGGAGAATTTAGGGGAATGTCTTATCTGGATTAGCTAAGGATTATACAGTGTCAGGTATGGATTTATTGAGATATAGATATCGAATTTGGAATCCGATGGACACTAGGATTAAATGGGAGATTCTTGATGAATCTTATACTACCCTCTAGTTCTCTTAATCTAGGGATCATGAAGATATATCATTAGTCTGAAAGCTTTATATTGGTGGCCTGGGATGGAGAGGGACATGACTGAATACGTGGCAAAGTTCTTAACCTGTTAGCAGGTCAAGACAGAGTATTAAGAACCAGTAGGGCCATTACAGCCTTTCTATAATGGATGTAAAGAAAACATCGCATTATGTTTCGCGGTGAGGCTGCCCAGGATAGTGGGCCAGCATGATTTGGATTGGGTCATTATGGACCAGTATTTAAGTCAACTCATTTCTATTAGTAAGGACTGTTTGAATCCTGGATAGGATCAATCAAGTTGCCTTTGGGTTGGCCTCATTTTTGGCACTGTCGGCCGTACACGATATATTTGATATTTCCATGTTGAGAAACATGTGTTAGGTGAGACTCATGTGTTGAGTCATGAGAATCTGGAAATTTAGGCTAAATTATCCTATGAGGAATAGCCAGTTCAAATATGAGACAAAAAGAACAGGGTTCCGAGGAATAAAGTTGTACCTTGGGTAAGGTATGAAACATAAACAGTGAGGTCGAGGGAGTGACCTGGGAACTGGAATTAGTTATGTGGATTAATATTTCGGGTTGTTCAGATAAAATTTCGAGGACAAAATTTTTGTAAGGGCGGGATAATTGTAATGACCCAAATTTCCTAATAAGGCTTAGGGCCTTGATTAGGGAGCAAGGATGGAAAATTATGGAATTATATGATTATACAATATTTATGTGTATTATTATGTGATTTATATTATAATATGAATTGATATGCATGTTTAGGTGTATTAAATATGCATGTGAGCCCATTTTTGTTTAATTGGGCGATTTTCATAATTTGGCTCGTTTTGGGTATATTTGGCATATATGTGGTATGTGTGTGGTGCTTCATTATTATTTGATTATGCTTGGGTTACTCAGCACAAGACGATCCTAGGAAGCAAGCTAGTGGGAAAGTCACAACGGGATCCATACTTGACTTGGAGTAAGTCAAGAGGTATTTAGCACATTACCGGGATATTGGGTAATGGGAATAAATGTTTGATGATAAATTGGGAGTTAGTGGGATCAATGGGAAATTCTGGGAATTTTGACTATTTTACCCCCGAGGACGTTTTTCGTGACCCCAAGCATTAGGATTTGCTTGCGGTTACTTAAGCTTGAAATAACCTGTCAAAATTATAAAAGAACGTTCAGAACGTTCTCTCTCTCTCTCTCTCTCCCGTTCCATTTTCGACACACGATCACATTTCTGAAGGAAAATTGAGTTTAGGACTCGAATTCAAGAAATGATTGAGGCATAGCAATTCAAGGAAATATTAGAAGCTTATTAGCCAGAGGATTTAGTTGGGAAACGACTCAATCAGAGGTAATCCAAGTTTTAAATTCTAATTTTTTGAAGTTTTTAAGCTTTGATTGGATTTTGTGTTCTGATGAGTTTTTGAATGAATTGAAGCTTGGGTTTTATTTGTATTGGATAATTAGGATGTTTGGGAACTTTGGTTTTGGTATTTGGATATGTGTGGGTAGGTTTTTGGAAGGATTTAAGTGGGAAAAATCGAAGGAAATGGCTGGTTTCGTGGTCAAATCGCGACCTTGTTCTAGCAAGTCGCGACTGAGTTGAACCAGAAGCCAGGAAGAGGAAGCATGGGGGATGAGTCGCGACCCAGGAGAGGTCAGGTCGCAATCCGCACCCAAAGCCCAGGCAAGGGGCTCTCTTACTTGGGGCAAGTCGTGACCTGCTTGGGAATTTTTGCCTAGATTTGGTTTTTAATCATGGGAACTTAACTCTAAGGGCCTGGGATCTATCCTACTACCAAGTTGAGTGGGATTCGAAGTACCAGAGGCTTGGGTTGGGTTCGTAAGTATTTATTTACTCATTTTTATGATGTTTATATTATGGTTGTGACTAGGCTATTGCTAGGGGCTTGGAAACAGGATCGTGCTTGTGGCTCATTTATTGGTAACTTGTGCTTGGACCAAAGGAAAGAAAACTGCACCCAGTAAGTGACATGCATGGTTATTGATGAGGCATGTTGAGTGCTCTATAAATGGACATTGATTACATTGTAAATGCATAGCAGCATGATTAGGGCATGGCATGAACATTGAATATGGAATTAATCAGAGCTTGAGTCTCTATAAATGTGCATGATCATAATTATGCTAGTGAATGTTGAGTAAACATGTTGAATGCCTTATATTTGGATATTTGACATATGATATATGCTTGGGTGAATTACTTATTTGTTAGTGGTACTAACTCATTAGTCAGAAACGGCACGAGTCGTATGGTATTGACCTATGAGTCAAGAGCGGCATAAGCGTATTAAACGTAGAGCCAAAATGATTAGATCTAATCAATATGAGCATTAAATGAATCATCATTAGCATTAAATGCTTGACTGACCTCAAGTTCGATGAAAATAAAAGTGCTTGTCTAGTCTAAAGGCTAGTTACATAGAGCTAGGGCCAAAAGGTTCAGGTGACTTTAATGTCACATGGTTTAGGGTGTGGAGCCCAAGTTCGTGAGTCATTTAGCACTTATCTGATTAGGGTGCAGAGCCTAAGTGTGTGACTCATTAGTCACCTACCAAGTTTGTGACTCGTTAGTCACTTATCTAATTAGGGTGCAAAGCCCAAGTGTGTGACTCATTAAACACCTACCATGTTCGTGACTCATTAGTCACTTATCTGATTAAGGTGCACGACCTAAATGTGTGACTCATTAGTCACCTATTCAGAGATAGACTCATTAGTCATCTATTCAGGAAACATTTCCTCAGATTGACTTGATATTCATCCATACAGGAGGGCAGGGCCCATAATCATTTATTTGGATTTGCATGCATGAATGAGTAGGGCTATTATTGCTAGGCATGCCTATTATGATTCAGTGACATGTTATTACATGTTCATGAGCTTATTGAGTTTTATTGCTGAGCCTTGGCTTACGGGTGCTATGTGGTGTAGGTAAAGGCAAAAGAAAGTTGGACCAACCTTCAGTTGGAGAGCTTAGGTGACGAAGTGTACATATGTGGCTGCTCGACCACCACGGCCGAGGGTTTAAAGAGGAACTAGGGTTAAACCCTATTTTTCCGCTTGGGTCGACTGGTTGTAAATATTTTATTGTAATTAACCTTTAAAATATATTTTGGGATCCCAATGTATACAGTAAACGTTTTAGTGAAACGTTGTATCTTAACCAAAAATTTTAACCTGAAACCGTTAATCGCACTTAATTACACTATTATGACCAAATGAATCATTTAGCGAGTTTAGCACTGTTTAAAATGCACAACGTAATGGTCCCTGGGTAGTAAGGCATTACAATTTCAGACCTGCCTCCACGCTGGCTCCCTGTCTAGTAACTTCGTCCATTTGCAAATCTTACAACCCGCTGCTGAGATCGAGGACCTGGACAATAAATAAAACAAACAATGAAACTAACTATTCTAAAAATCAGGATCTTCTACATCCGATCATTCATCTAGCATATCATCATCTAATTCTTCACAGTCTTCATTATCATGTGCCTCAAAATGTCCTCGAGGAAGTTTCATAAAAATCCTATGTTTTTGCTCATTTGTAAACTGAAATTCGGATTTTGCAGTGAACCTAACTAAGAGAAAGTAATATCGCATTGCTACTGGCAGTTCATCTTCATCATCCATTATTTCCCATATTTCCTCTAAGGCTGCAATTACGGGATGAAAATCTCTAAATAGTCTAATTACTAAAATGTATTGTTCCGTTGCTGTCATCATGATTTGCTTAGACTCTTGAAGGTGACCTATTTCTTTGTGGAACAAAAGCAGTCTTCGAGTGATTCTCTCTAATGCTCCTACAGTGTTTCTCGTTTCTCTTATTCTTTTTAAAGCCTTATTGGCTCGAATATCCTCATAGGTTAATGCTCCGTTCATACTTAACTGAAAATATAAATGCTAAAATCGGTAGCTATACATATAAGCATAATAACTATAACTTAAATACTTACTTGGCAGTCAGATTCGAAGCTTTGAGTGTGTGTATCGAGGAGAACTTCATGCGAATGAACCGTTGCTCTGATACCAACTGTAATGACCCAAATACTCTAGACTTTGGACCATTAATAATTTCTATACTAACCTTGCGAAAACATACATTTGAAATAACATATCTTTATTTCAAAACTATAAAGTAAAGTTTTCAAACTATATAAAATTCATAAGTAGGACATTGGGATCCCATTGTTTGAAACAAAACATAACTTTAACATAATGAAAACTTAATTAAAACTAATTACAACCAATTATGGAAAAATACATAGAAAACCATAATTAAAGAGACTTCATCCTCGAATTGAACGCTCAATCCATCCATTTCCATTCTGCCTCAATACACAATCCCCAAGCTGCCAAGAACCTTTCCCGCCACCAAAGCTATTTTCCTGCACATATAAACATAAAGGAGTGAGCATAATGCCCAGCAAGGAGAACCTAACATGTAAATCATATACATAAAATTCATAACGCAACATATAATAAAACATATCATAAACATATGTCACACATACTATAATGGCCATTATTACTTGGGGCTCGTAAACTAAACAAGTCATATGCCCATTAGATTTGTGGGGCTTGCTAGCTAAGCAAGTCATATTCCCATAAATTTATTGGGGCTTGTTAGTTATACAAGTCATATGCCCAAGTCTACAACATACATAACATAACACATAAATCATAAGTTAACATAACACATAAATCATAAGATAACATATAGCATAACATATAATATCCTATCCCATTTTCCTTACTAAAAATACCCGGATATGTGAACAGGTTTGGGACCTTGGGACACTCCTAAAAACCATCAAAGGAAGGTGAAAAAGGGATGAAAAGAATGGATGAACTGTACCATCAAGAATATACTTACCAAAAATCTTACGTTCAAGATCTTAGATTTCCTAACCAAGAATAAAGAATAGAGTTAGGATTTTGAGTAGAAAACTATAAGAATAACACAGAAATGAACTAGAATAATGAATACCTCGAATGCTTCTATAACCGAACTACTCCTCGAACCCGAAATATACTATAAACCTTACTTCCTGAGTGTTTATTAAGCTTATAAAGTTAAAGCTTATATTCCCAACCCAAGTGCTTAAGCACTCAAAAATAACCTAGCAGCTTGCAGCCTCTGAACTTAGCTTGATGAATGAATAAATGGCTGGGGTACTAGGTCCTATTTATAGAGTTCAAGAATGAAAAGATCTTCATTTAACTTGAATAGAATAATTGCTTTTTAATTATAAAATATTTTGAATTATCGTTCAGCAGAGGTTGAAGACTCGGTCAGAAAGTTGCTGGACTAGTCAAGAGGTTAAAGATTAAAATGAGCTTGGTTTTAAAAACATTCAAAAATATGGTACATGAGCCGATATATCTCCCCTAGTAGGCGATACATCGCCTGGGCTAATATGCCCGAGGCTCGTCGAGTTGGTCGTGCGAAGTTACGTGTTTTTCGTATCCCCGTATTGCGATATATCGCCCCTATAGTTGCGATATATCGGTATACGCCGAATATTTAAACACGAAATTGCACATTTTTAGCCTAATTTTAATTGAGTAAATAGCCTTGACTAAGTTCTCTAACGATTTCAAAGCTGCTGACAGACCCTAGGATATTCAAATATTAATCTTAATAAAGTTATTCCTCAAAAATACTTAATTATCATTAAACATACAAATGACAAGTGTTACTATCTTATTGGGTCTATCTAAACCTTATAATATAATAAATATCACCAACAATATCAGTCATATTAATCAAACCTTAGGTTAAAATTAATATTCTTAAACTATAGGTTAAACTTAAAAAATCTACAAGTGTTACTACGAGTGTCCAATTAAATCCCGGTCTGAACCAAAATCCACACTCATAAAAATAATACAACTATTACTATTGCTACTACTATCTAACTAGCTAAGTAAAGTTCTTGGACTCTACACACCTAGTCCACGACACATTGTTATTACTCTCTCACAATTTCTGTAGAGTTTCTGTATTACAAAAAGTACTCCATTATCCCTGGTATTTATAGTGGAATTTCCTGGATAGGTTTGGGTAACCGTGTGCATAAATATGGTAAGCATGTAATCAAGATAATTCCCACTTACATAGGGATACGATTGATTATGGAAATTAATCCTGTTATCTCGGGAAATAAATGTGCAATATAGGGTGGGCATTAATGAGCGTATAAAGAGCCTACATTCCTTTCGGGATCCTTCACTGTGCGCCATGACCAAGTTTCTACGAGCTGAACATCTTTATCGAGCAGAAGAATGAAGAGTCTATGAACTTTAGTTCGGATGAAGTTCAGAGAACCCTAAAGGCAATCTGGCCATTACATGTCTCGAACTGAATCATTGTCCTTTGAGGCGGTCTGAAACTTATCTGCACGTCATACTGCCGAGTCCTAACTCAAGTTGTTCATATCAACATTAGCTAGATGTTCTACTCGCCTACTTTTTCCATGTGCTTATTAGCCGACTGTACCCTTAGCTGAGTGGTTGAATCCATGCTAATTTTTAGGGTGGGAACTGCATTTTCCGCTATCAACTAATTAAATGAAAGCTTAAAGAAAATGCAAGAAGAATGCAGTGATTTTACATAGTTCAGGTTATTAATTAACCCTAGTCCACGAGTCACTTGTTTTAGGATTTAGGAAGCTTGATGCTTTCAAGCTTCTATGGAGGTCAGGCAGAGTTTTACCAATCCTCTAAATAAAATAGTCTAGGATGAATAAGGATCATTTACAAAGTGTATCCTAGGCCTATTTATAGATGGCTCGTGAAAATTAATTCACTTAATGAAGATTTAATACAAACATATTCCATTAATGGGGTCTTAACAACTAATAAATACACATTCCCATAGTTAAGGAACTAGTGGGCCCACGCATTTGCGAGGTTACAACCCACAACTTTTTGGGATAACACGTCCGTGATAGTCTCAGGTGTAGCTACAAGTTTTCCCACGTTAGGCGGAGTTGTGAGACTTCCTTCTTGTCGCTTGTATGGACTCGACCCAGATAACACGGATTAGGTAACAATAACATTTCAAATAGCTACTTATGGTCCAGGGTCACTGTGCTTGACGTTCTTAAGGGTTCTCGTGTTTTGGTCCACTTTTTTTCGTTCAAAATGCTAACTAATTGGCTTTGTTTTATATGTCCGATGAGCTCTATTAACTTCACCAACAAGGTTTTTACGCATTCAACCAGGAGATCTTAGCAATGGCCCGTGAAGGCGAGCGTAGGCTAGAGGGAAGTAGATCATCAGTCCCAGAGCAGGATCAGTTAATGGTGGTAAAGAAAGAGCCTCTAGCAGTGGAAAGGCCAGCCTGTCGGGGTGCCTTGAAGGAGGACGTGAACAGGGGTCCTATCAACGTCCCCCTAACGTTATGAGGCCAATGGATTTGATGAAGAAAAACATCCGAGCAAGTTGAAACACTGCGGGGCCTCGGACCGAATCATAGGAGGAGGAATGTGCCCTTGGGGAATGCTTTCAAGAGGAATTATAGAGCGAGGGTATTATGATCTTTTGACCTGTTTGGCTGAGGTGTTGGCTAAGCTAGGCAGCTCACGATTTTGGGAATTTTACTTTGGTTTTGGGTTGTCTTCTCAAGAATTTCCTCAAAGAGCAACATTCAAGCTAAGGGCTATTTTGGTTGTGAATCTTTGGGATTTTTGAAGGTTTGGAGCATAAATTTGGAAACTGGAACTACTAGGGGTAGCATCCTTTGGCATCAAATTCGAATTTAGGGGAGGTAAGGAAAAATTTTAACCTGTTTTTCATTTCCAACTTTGGTGTTGTTGATTGAGTGATGTCAAAAGAAACTCTTAAGATTTAGGGGTTTCTAGGAGGTGTTCGTGTTGATTTTTGTTGGAAAAATAATGTTTGGTGGTTGTATCAAGCTCAAAACTTAATCTAAAGCCCACGATTCGAACTTTATTTTCAGATTTGGGCTAAGTTCCTAAACCCAAGCTTCAAAATGTTGAATTCTTGAATCTTGAGATGTTAATGTGTTTTTGTTCTAGGTTTAGGTGTTATGATGTTAGGGTTGAGTTATATTTCTATTTTATGGTTTATTGGGGATGTAAATTTGCTAGAAAACTCGTTTCGAGTCGAGTTTTTGGTCTGGTTTTGTAAGTGAATTGGCAGGGGACCAATTGATGAAGAACACACGATGCTAGGTTGTAGCGCGACTGCGCTAGGGTCCCAGAACCTTAGAAATTAGGTTTCAATTTTGGGTTTGACGCTTGGGGCCCAACCGCACTGGGCAAGGCGCAATCGGGTCAGTGCCCCAAAAACTCCAAAGTTTTTGCCGGTGCGACCGTGCTGGGCAGGGCGCTACCGCACAAGGTGCTCTGAAAAGTGGTTTTACTGATTTTTTTAGGAAAGGGCTCAGGGGACGTTTCTAACGTCCCAGCAACTAGGAATATTAACTTTATAAGTTGGGGTTCAGAGTGATCCTCAGGATTTTGATTTAATCCATAATTAGAATATGTTTATGTTGTGACTAGATTTCTGCAAGGCTCGGGATTGCACTTGAGGCCGTATCATCGTTCTCATGGAACTCGAGGTAAGAAAACTGCACCCGTATTGAATATAGGGCTTGAGCCCCTGTGATTGAATGAGGCTATAACCCCGCTTGGAAATGTTTGTTTGAGTATGAATAATTGTGCTTTACGTAGTGTGTTATGTATTCAATGTATGTCTGTTTATATCTGGAAGTGCGGTATGTACTTGTACGAGTCTATAGTCGCTTGAAAAGAAACTAGAGTGTGAGTTATGCTTTTCCGGCTCTATAGCCATTTCAACGAATCAGATGCGGTGCACACTTAGGTGGCCCTATGGCCACAAAAATAGATCGAATAATTGTGTGAGGGTTGTTTATAATTATGTAGCATGTTATTTATAATTGTATTATTTGTATTGCATGTATGCTTGTTTGATGTTTCTTGTTGGGCCTTGGCTCAAGGGTGCTACGTGATGCATGTAAGGACAAGGGGAAGTTGGACCAGCAATGAGTTGGAGAGCTTTGGGGGCGACATGTACATATGCGGCCTGCTCGACCACCACAGTCAAGACCTATTTTGGAGATCTGGGTTTAGTTGTTTTTCCTCTTAGGTATGCTATTCTATACCTTGTTCATTTCCTTTCTATTAGTTATGAACTCTTTTTTTGGGACCCCGTGTATATACAAAATCTTTTAACGAAAAATAGTATTTATCTAACCAAAAGCTTGTAAATACCAAATTTGTAATCAACCCTAATTACATGTTTTAGTCTAAATGAATCGCTCTACGAGTTTAGCACAATTTTAAACACACAGTGTAACTATCCTGGATTAGTAGAACGTTACAACTTGGTTTCAGAGCCGCCAAGGTTTAATGATTCCTGAAGATTGGTTGGGCATGTACACTCGCCGCTAAAGAAAAGCATGACGCATGGCTGGGTAACCAATGATATGAATATATATTAATTGCTTAACTGAAATAGATATGATTTATCTGCATGTTAGTATAGGAATCATGAAATATATTGATAAGATCTGGTTGTTGATTGCTATGTGCACATGAACAACCATTCTTATTAGCATTGCTAATGTATGTTAGCTCTATTGAAATGCTTATTAGCATTGTGGTTGCATGTATTTTCTTAATTATTTGTTTTGGACGGTGGGGTGACCTCTAGAACCCGTTATAATTGCTTGATAAGCTGAGTCGTTGATTACAGATATACATGGAGAGTTATGCCTCCAAGGTGATCAGTTCGACTACCCAGCACTGAGAATGATGCTAGAGATGATAATCAGGGTCAGAACCCTCTGCCAAACAGTGATAACTGGCAACAAGTGCTTGTTGATATGCAAGACAGACTTCAGAGTGAGGAAGATGAGATCCGGTTATTAAGACAGCAGGTTCCGTCAGGGAACGTTACACTAGTCATGCCACCTGTTGTGGTACCACTTTTACAGCAGCTAGAGGTTGAAAACAGATTGGAACCATTGTATAAAATATTCAAGAAACAACACCCTCCAACCTATGAGGGAGGTCCAGAACCACTCAAGGTTAAGCATTGGATGAGCCTGACTACCTCCATCCTAGATTTTATGTGGGTGGTAGGTAATGACAGAGTGGCTTGCGCCACCTTTATGTTTCGGGATGATGCCTATATCTGGTGGGAAGTGGCATCCCAAACACGAAATGTTGCATCTATGAGTTGGGATGAGTGCTGAGACCTGTTTAACTAGAATTACTACAATAATGTAGTTAGAGCTACGAAAGTGAACGAGTTTACCAGTTTGGTGCAAGGCAGTATGTCAGTCACTGAGTATGCCTTGAAATTTGACAAACTGGCTAAATGTGTACCTGACTTGGTGCCTACAGACGCAGCACGCCATGACTGATTTGTTAGGGGGCTAAGTGTTATGATAGCCCAGGATGTTTAGATTACATCAGTGCCTGGGGAAACTACTTATGCCCAAGTGGTTGAAAAAGCGCTCACGACTGAGGAGGCATATAATAAGATATGGAGGGAGAGTGCTACACGTCGTGATGTTCGGAAGCTAGCGCCTCCATTTGTGGGATCGACGGAGACCCTAGTAACTGATAACTCTACAAAATAAAGTTATTTTACTACTTTTTATGTGCTAATTGTTGCTTAGTTCTTGAGTTTTTAATTGATTGATTAAGTTTTTAAGTAATTTTGAATTTATTGGGTTTATTTTAATTTTATATATTTTTGTGTGTTTTTATATTTATTTTGTTGTAAAATGTTGTAGTTAATTATTTGAATTATTATTTTTTAATTTGAGATAAAAAAATGTTGTATTATTGAACTTAAATGTTAAATATACATTAAGTTATAATTAATATTTTCAAAGAATTGACTTGATTTATTTTATAGTTGAAAATACTTTATTATGATTTATTTTATATTTATTTTGTAGGGAATTTATTGTATTTTGTGCTTGAAAAGTGAGAAAAAAAAATGGCAATACTGAAAATTATAGGCCCAAGTCGCCTGGCACCCTTAGCTCATGCCTGGTTCCTTCAGCAAACCAGGCCCACGGTTCCTCAGTCCAGGCCCATGCCAGCCCATTTCCCTTCAGCTGCTTCAGCAGCTAGCAGCTCCCGTCCCCATTAGCCAACCCCTCCATTCCGCCTAGCCCAGTCCATCAGCAACTCCAAGCCCAGCTGCACCTGCCAAAGCAAAAGCCCACCAGCCAGGCCCAATATACCCGAGCCCAGCTTCATCTCACTGCAAAACAGCCACCTGCCCAAAGTTGCCATTTTCTCTCATGAGCCCATCAAAGGCACAAATTGTCCCCTTGTCCAAAAATACCATTTTTTACCCAAACTTTTGTACACATTTTACCCAAAAATCATCATTACACCCTATAATTTACTCCTATTTGCCATGTTATTATTAATTTAATCAATTTAATTAATTTAAATTGATTATTTTAATACTCTCATTTTGGCTATAAATAAGGAATTTTCAAGACCATTTGGGTGTGCTTGATTTTAGAAGAGATCACACTACATAAATTCTACACTTTCAAGACCACTCCATTCTCTTCATATTTTTCTTCTTTTTGGTCATTTTTTCTATGAGTTTTTAGAGGAAAATTTTGGGGGTTCCTCCTCCAAATTTTCCTATTTATGTTTGTAATTTTTTGGTTTGTATTTTCTATTCTAGTTATGAGTTTCTAATCTTTTTAAGATTATTTAGGTGATGATGAAACAATATGTAACAAGATAGTCTTTATTTTGTATGTTGATTTCCCATTTTGTGCAATAAAGTTTATGGATTTTCTTCTTCAAATATTTTCTTTCATCTTAAATATCTTGTATTTTTTATTGTTAGAACATATTTACACTTTGTTCTTCATTAGTGCAAAAACATAATATTCTTTGTGTAAGATGTGTCATTAAATTGTACACATCCAATGCTTAGAACAAAAATATTATGTTTTGCCTTAAAAATAATGTTACTTGATTTGTTGTTTCATTAGGTTGATTCACATTAAATACTTTGAAATTCTACTTTTTGAAAAGTGAAGAAAAATCTTATCTTTTTAGAAGTAATTTGTGCTTAAAATTATAAATCTATTTGGAAAATGATAGTTTGATTTATTTTAACTATCACTAAAACTTGGGAATCAATGTACTTATATATAATATTGAACTTATATTTTGTGGATTCTATGTAACGACCCACTAATCTAGACTACTTGGACCATTAACGAATCTATACATAAAACTTACATTTTTGCGGAAATACCATAATTTTATTGAAAACTTATGGAAACAAAGGTTACTTTCATAAAATAAGTAGGATATGGGTACCCATTGTCTTGAAAACAAAAAAAAAATACTTAAAGTAAAAAGGGTTACATAGAAAATGGGGAAAAATACATTTAAAAACCATAAAAACATAAATAAGACTACATCCTCGAATCGAATAACGCTCGGCCCCTTGACTCCATTCACCATCGATACACATCCTCTAAGCATCACGAATCTTTCCGCCTCTAAAGCTTATTTCCTGCACATAAACAGAAAGGAATGAGCCTAATGCCCAGCAAAGAAAAATCTAACACATAGTCATAAACATAAACATAATTTCATAATAACGTAAAGACATATCATAACACATAATACACTTATTATAATGGCCATTATTACTTGGGGTCCCATAGACTAAACAAGCATATGCCCATGGGATTAGTGGGGTCCTACTAGCTAAGTAGGTCATATGCCCATAACCCATTTGGGGTCTTGTTATTCATATGGGTCATATGCCCAAGCCTACAAACATACACATATACAACATATTCATAACATACCCATATCATATCATAACGCAAAAGATAACATAAACATAAACATATATATTCTAGCCTATTTTCCTTACCAAAGTTACCGAGATTATGGACTGAGTTGGGATTGTTGGAACACTCCTAAAACCATAAGAAAGAGTAAGTCTAAAGAAAGGAGATGAAATGAAAGAGATGGAAAGACTAAGCCATAAAAAAGAACATACTTACCGACTTATATGCTTAAGAGCTTGGATTCCCTAACCAAAATAAGAATAAGGTTAGGGGACTGAGTAGAAGGTTTTGAGAAAGGAAATAACATAAAAATACAGAAAAGAACTAGAGTTTTGGGTTTACCTCAAAGATTGCAAGATCAATCTAACCTTCACCGAAATACTATAGAACTCACTTCCCAAAGTGTTTGATAAGCTTATGATGTTTAAGCTTATAGTTTTTCCCCAAACCAAGTGTTTACACTCTCACACTCACTTAACACTAGCAGCCTCTGAACTTAGAGAAAATGGTGAATAATGGCTGGGTACTAGGTCCTATTTATAGAGTTTGGGAATGAAAATATCTTGATTTTACTTGAATAAAAATAATGGCTTTTTAGGTGAAAATCATTTGAATAATCGTTCAGCAGAGGCTGAAGACTCGTTCAGAAGATACTGGACTGTTGAAGGAGTTTGAATGGCTGAAGGGAAAGGAATTCAAAAGTATTTGAATTCATGCTGGTGGAGGCGATATATCGCCCCCTATAGGCGATATATCGCCTGGACCTTTGTTCCCGAGGCGACCGTGCATCGATTCGTGTTTTCCGTATCTACGTGCTGCGATATATCGCCCCCTATAGCTGCGATATATCGGCATACGCTGAATATTTAAACACGAATTTACACATTTTTAGCTGAGTTTGAATGGAGTAAACAGCCTTGACTAAGCCCTCAACGTGCTCAAAGATGCTGACTGACCCTATACATTCAAACTTTTACCCTTATTTAATTTAATCCTCAAAAATACTTAATCCTTAATTACCATTCAAAACATGTGCTTAAAATCCTATTGGTTGATGTCTAAACCTTATAATATAATAATATAATCCTTAATATCAGTCACATTATTCAAACCTTAGGTTATACTTAATATTCTTAAACTATAGGTTAAACTTAGAAAATCTACAAGTACTACTATGAGTGTCCAAATAACTCCCGGTCTGAACCAACAATCCAAAGTAACAATGATAACACTAAACATACTATAATACTACTAAACAATTAGCTAAGTAAAGTTCTTGGACTCTACAATTCTCCCCTACTAAAAAGAATTTCGTCCTCGAAATTTACTTACCAAATAATTCCGGATACCGGCTCTGCATGTCTTCTTCCAACTCCCACGTTGCCTTGCGTTCAGAACTATTGCTCCATAGGACTTTAACTATAGGAAAGCTCTTAGACCGTAACTACTTCATCCCTCTATCTAGGATGCTAACCGGTCGTTCCTCGTAACTTAAGTCTTTCTGGAGTGCTATCGTATCGTACTTGAGGACGTGAGATGGGTCTGACACATATTTGCGTAACATCGAGATGTGGAAGACGTTGTGACTATCAGCTAGTGCTGGCGGTAGGGCTAGTCTATATGCAACTGGTCCCACTTTGTCCAATATCTCAAAAGGACCTATGAATCGGGGACTAAGCTTGCCTTTCTTCCCAAACCGCTTGACACCCTTCATAGGAGATATCTTCAGGAAGACTTGATCTCCAACTTGGAACTCCACATCGCGTTGCTTGGTATCCGCATAGCTTTTCTGACGGCTTTGAGCAGCAAGCATACGCTATCTAATAAGCGTTACTGCTTCTTGTGCTTGTCTAACAGCTTCGGGCCCTAGAAGCTGCCTTTCTCCTACCTCGTCCCAGTGCAACGGTGATTGGCACCTTCTTCCATATAGCAACTCATAAGGTGCCATTCCGATCGTTGAATGGTAGCTGTTGTTGTATGAGAACTCGATCAGTGGTAAGTACTTGTTCCACGATCCTCCGAAATCAAGTACACATGCGTGTAGCATATCCTCTAAAATATGAATCGTACGCTCGGACTGCCCATCTGTCTGAGGATGGAAAGCTGTACTAAGACTTAACTTAGTACCCATGGCTTGCTGTAAGCTTCTCCAAAATCTTGACGTAAACACTGATCCTCTATCTGATACTATCGTCTTGGGGATTCCATGCAATCGTACAATCTCTTGGATGTAGATGTCTGCATATTGGTCTGCCGTATAAGAAGTCTTAACAGGCAGAAAATGAGCCGACTTGGTTAGTCTATCTATGACTATCCAAGCAGAATCATGCTGCTTATTCGTCTTTGGCAGACCCATCACGAAGTCCATGGCTATATCATCCCACTTCCATTCCGGTATGCTAAGCGGTTGCAATAATCCTGCAGGCCGCTGATGCTCCGCCTTCACTTGCTGGCATACCAGACACTTAGATACATACTCCGCTATGTCCTTCTTCATCCCTGGCCACCAATAGACTGCCTTGATGTCATGAGTCATCTTGGTAGACCCTGGATGAACTGAGTACGGAGTATTGTGCGCTTCTTCTAGGATCGTCTTCTTAATACTTTGATCGTCTGGCACGCATACCCGATCCTTATATCTCAATAAACCTTGACTGGATATTGAGAAATCTGTAGTCTTGCCTTCTCTGACTGCATCCATGTGCGTTGCTAGCGAATCATCATGTCTCTGACCATTCCGTATGTCTTCTAGCAGATTCGATTGGATAGACAAGTTAGCCAGCTTGCCTACAACCACTTCTATTCCGGCACTGATAAGCTCCTGTTGCAGTGGCTTTTCTATTCCGGATAAGGCTGCTAAGTTCCCATAACTTTTTCGGCTAAGGGCATCGGCAACTACGTTTGCCTTCCCCGGGTGGTATAGGATTTCGCAGTCGTAATCCTTTACTAATTCCAACCACCGGCGCTGCCTCATGTTGAGCTCCTTCTGCGTAAAGAAGTATTTTAAACTTTTGTGGTCCGTATAAATCTCGCACCGTTCTCCGTAAAGATAATGGTGCCAGATTTGCATCGACCACCGCTGCCAACTCCATATCGTGAGTTGGATAGCGTTGTTCATACTCCTTCAACTGTAGTGAGGCGTAGGCTATCACTTTGTCGTTTTTGCATCAACACGCTTCCTAATCCTAGCTTTGATGCATCGCTTTAGACAACGAACTTATCGTCGGGTGTCGGTACACTAAGTACTAGTGTTGAGCAAGGCTTATCTTTAAGCAACTGGAAGCTTTCTTCACACTTATCGTTCCAGTTAAACTTTTGTTGCTTCTGGGTCAGGTTGGTGTGTGGAGTGGCTATCTTAGAAAAAGCCCTCTACAACTTTCTATAGTAACCTGCTAGCCCTACGAAGCTTCTTACTTCTGACGCGTTCTTTGGTCTAGGCCAATCCTTCACGGCCTCTACCTTCGATGGATCTACTGCAACTCCGTCTTTCGATATGATGTGCCTGAGGAACGCCACTTGTGAAAGCCAAAACTCGCATTTCTTGAACTTGGCGTAAAGTTTATGCTCCTTCAATCGCGTCAAAATAATCCTTAAATGTTCCTCGTGCTCTACTTCATCCTTGGAGTATACTAAGATATCGTCGATGAATACAACAACGAATTTATCTAAGTAATCCTTGAAGACTCTATTCATTAAGTCCATAAACGTGGCTGGCGCGTTAGTAAGACCCAAAGACATAACCAAGAACTCGTAACGTCCATAACGAGTCCTAAAGGTTGTCTTAGG
The DNA here is from genome assembly GCF_963169125.1 of Humulus lupulus. Classification (NCBI taxonomy): domain Eukaryota; kingdom Viridiplantae; phylum Streptophyta; class Magnoliopsida; order Rosales; family Cannabaceae; genus Humulus; species Humulus lupulus. The sequence goes on along the minus strand of NC_084801.1, from coordinate 14,376,979 downwards.
AATATCTTCTCCCTTTACCTTGAGTTGATGATACCCGGACCGTAAATCGAATACAGTCGCGCCTCGGAGTTGATCAAACAAATCATCAATCCGAAGTAACGGGTATTTGTTCACTTTATTCAGCTCACGGTAGTCTATGCACATGCGCATACTTCCGTCCTTCTTTTTCACGAATAGTACCGGAGCTCCCCATGGTGAATGGCTTGGCCTAATGAAACCCAAGTCTAGGAGTTCTTATAGCTGTGTCATTAACTCCTTGAGTTCCGTAGGTGCCATCTGGTATGGTGCCTTAGAGATAGGCTCGGTGCCGGGTACTAATTCTATCGTGAAGTCTATTTCTCGATTTGGCGGCAATCCTGGCAAGTCATCGGGGAAAACTTCTGGAAATTCTTGTATAACCCGAACATCTCCAACTTTGAGTGATGTCTCCTTCTCCACATTCGTGATGCTGGCTAAGAATGCTTGGCATCCTTTCTCCATCATTCTCTGAGCTTTGAGAGATGACACTAACGGTGTGCGTAGTCCTGAAGCTTGTCCCATGAAGCATCGTCTCTGGCCGTCAGGAGTCTCGAACATCACCTTCTTGCGTTTGCTGTCGATCGTTGCGCCATGTCGTGCTAGCCAATCCATGCTTAGTATTATGTCGAAGTCCTTGATTACTAGCTCTATCAGGTCTCCTTCTAGTCCTATGTCCTCAATCTTGATCGGTAAGCCTCGTACTATTCGTGATGATAGAACTACTCTGCCCGAAGGCAACTCGGTTACAAACCTAGTTCTAAATCTTTCACTAGGTTTTTCTAGTTTTTCTATCATTCCTAACGAGATATACGAGTATACTGCTACCAATCTAGCGATACATAAACTATTGAGGATAGGATCTGACCTATAAATGCTTGTTACTAGCATGGGTTTCTCCTTGGGTCAATGCAAAGACTTTGGTCTGGAACCATCGTTTAATCCCTCTTAGCATTCCTCTGAATCCTTTTTGTTGTAGTTCCCAGGTCTGCTAGCTTAACCCCTAATTCCATCTTTGGTCTAAGTCCTCTGACGAACTAGGTCAATCTCGTAAAGTCGGTTGGGACCAACTCTGGTGCAAACTTGACTAATCTGTTGAACTGACGAGCATATTCTTCTACCATTAGCGATGACTGCCGAGGTGTAATACTTCTTGTGGAACGGCTCCACAAATCTTGTCCATATTATGGTGGTGACATCGTTAGTCTGCTGAACTAAGTCCCACCATATTCTGGCATCCTTCCTTAGTAATGACGAGACACAGGATATGCGGTCCGTATTACTGAGGTTCATGCGCGTAAGAATTGGCTTCACATTCCTTAGCCACTCTTCTGCCTCAAAGGGGTCTATAGTCCCTTCGAAGTTTGGAGCGTGCTGCTTGCGGAACCTTTCATACACTGACTCCATATTCGGTACTAAATGTGGCGCGTAGTTCGTCACTGGGCATCCCCCATATGGACCAACTTGTTGGGGTGCTAGGGCCATTTGTTGTAGCTGCGGCTGCGGTTGCGGCGGAGGCTGAGGCTAAGTCTGCGCCTGTTGACGTTGTTGCTGCAAGAGTTCCTCGACTTGTTGTCGCCGTCTAGCGATTTCCGCGGTGTTGTCAGCTGACGGTGTCGGCGCGTTGCGGTTAGTAGTAGTACGCACTCCTCTTCTGCGAACTGGAGGGCATCATTGATCGTTGGAACAACGTTGGAGGCGTTTCCGTTGGTGCGTGCAGATCTTCGGAGCGACATCTTCACCAAAAGTTCTAACAGTCGAGAACTTGTTAGAACTTACCCTAATAGGCTCTAAGGCAAAAACTTATTCTAAAACAAACATATCTTGGACCTATTTATTATGACTTCTTATGAAAAATTATATAGGTCTTTATTTATTATTAGAGTGGGTTTCTATACTTTAGAAAAATAAGTCATCTTTATTTTCTAGGTGTGTTTCTAATCATCCTATATGACTTAATTCTCAGGCTCGAAACTTATCTTTGTTCCAAAGTTAACCATATTGAGGGAGGGCTGGGATCAGTAAAATCGTTCCCACTACTAAGGCCCCCTAACTCTCAATAAGGAAACTTGGTTCATTGATTTGTATCCACCCTCACTGAACTTGGTCATTATTCATTTTATTTATTACTTATTATGATTGCGAAAATAAAATCAAACTCATACATGATAAAATAACATGAAATTAATTTGGAAAAAGATTTTCACTTATTACAATCATAAAATAAAGAAATAAACAAAACAAACAATGAAAAACTAGCTATTCTAAAAATCAGGATCTTCTACATCCGATCCTTCATCTAGCATATCATTATCTATCTCCTTATAATCATCATTGTCTTGAGCCTCAAAATTTCCTCGGGGAAGATTCAAGAAGATCCTATGTTGTTGCTCATTAGTGAATTGAAACTCTAAATCATAGGTGAACTTAAGTATGAGAGAATAATATCTTAGGGCTGCCTGTAAGTCATCATCATTATTTATATTCTTCCATATTTCTTCTAAAGTTAAAATTGCTGAAGGAAAATCTTTTAAAAGCCTAATTACTAGGACATATTGTTCTGCAGCTCTCATCATGATTTGCTTAGACTCTTGAAGGTGACCTATCTCTTTGTGGAACAAGATCAATCTTCGAGTGATCTTTTCTAGTGCTCCTACGGTGTTTCTTGGCTCCCTTATTCTTTTTAAAGCCTTAATGGCTCGGATATCCTCATTGCTTAAAGCTCCATTCATTCTTAACTGAAACATAAACACTAAAGTTGTTAGCTATACACATAGACAAAGTAACTTGTAACTTGTAACTTAAACACTTACTTGGCGGTCCGATTCGGAGCTTTGAGCATGTGTATCGAGGAGAACTTCATGCGAAGAAACCGTTTGCTCTGATACCAACTGTAACGACCCACTAATCTAGACTACTTGGACCATTAACGAATCTATACATAAAACTTACATTTTTGCGGAAATACCATAATTTTATTGAAAACTTATGGAAACAAAGGTTACTTTCATAAAATAAGTAGGATATGGGTACCCATTGTCTTGAAAACAAAAAAAAATACTTAAAGTAAAAAGGGTTACATAGAAAATGCGGAAAAATACATTTAAAAACCATAAAAACATAAATAAGACTACATCCTCGAATCGAATAACGCTCGGCCCCTTGACTCCATTCACCATCGATACACATCCTCTAAGCATCACGAATCTTTCCGCCTCTAAAGCTTATTTCCTGCACATAAACAGAAAGGAATGAGCCTAATGCTCAGCAAAGAAAAATCTAACACATAGTCATAAACATAAACATAATTTCATAATAACGTAAAGACATATCATAACACATAATACACTTATTATAATGGCCATTATTACTTGGGGTCCCATAGACTAAACAAGCATATGCCCATGGGATTAGTGGGGTCCTACTAGCTAAGTAGGTCATATGCCCATAACCCATTTGGGGTCTTGTTAGTCATATGGGTCATATGCCCAAGCCTACAAACATACACATATACAACATATTCATAACATACCCATATCATATCATAACGCAAAAGATAACATAAACATAAACATATATATTCTAGCCTATTTTCCTTACCAAAGTTACCGAGATTATGGACTGAGTTGGGATTGTTGGAACACTCCTAAAACCATAAGAAAGAGTAAGTCTAAAGAAAGGAGATGAAATGAAAGAGATGGAAAGACTAAGCCATAAAAAAGAACATACTTACCGACTTATATGCTTAAGAGCTTGGATTCCCTAACCAAAATAAGAATAAGGTTAGGGGACTGAGTAGAAGGTTTTGAGAAAGGAAATAACATAAAAATACAGAAAAGAACTAGAGTTTTGGGTTTACCTCAAAGATTGCAAGATCAATCTAACCTTCACCGAAATACTATAGAACTCACTTCCCAAAGTGTTTGATAAGCTTATGATGTTTAAGCTTATAGTTTTTCCCCAAACCAAGTGTTTACACTCTCACACTCACTTAACACTAGCAGCCTCTGAACTTAGAGCAAATGGTGAATAATGGCTGGGTACTAGGTCCTATTTATAGAGTTTGGGAATGAAAATATCTTGATTTTACTTGAATAAAAATAATGGCTTTTTAGGTGAAAATCATTTGAATAATCGTTCAGCAGAGGCTGAAGACTCGTTCAGAAGATGCTGGACTGTTGAAGGAGTTTGAATGGCTGAAGGGAAAGGAATTCAAAAGTATTTGAATTCATGCTGGTGGAGGCGATATATCGCCCCCTATAGGCGATATATCGCCTGGACCTTTGTTCCTGAGGCGACCGTGCATCGATTCGTGTTTTCCGTATCTACGTGCTGCGATATATCGCCCCCTATAGCTGCGATATATCGGCATACGCTGAATATTTAAACACGAATTTACACATTTTTAGCTGAGTTTGAATGGAGTAAACAGCCTTGACTAAGCCCTCAACGTGCTCAAAGATGCTGACTGACCCTATACATTCAAACTTTTACCCTTATTTAATTTAATCCTCAAAAATACTTAATCCTTAATTACCATTCAAAACATGTGCTTAAAATCCTATTGGTTGATGTCTAAACCTTATAATATAATAATATAATCCTTAATATCAGTCACATTATTCAAACCTTAGGTTATACTTAATATTCTTAAACTATAGGTTAAACTTAGAAAATCTATAAGTACTACTATGAGTGTCCAAATAACTCCCGGTCTGAACCAACAATCCAAAGTAACAATGATAACACTAAACATACTATAATACTACTAAACAATTAGCTAAGTAAAGTTCTTGGACTCTACATTCTAATACCTTAATAATCTTCTTTTACCATCTGGATTTCTACTATTAATTTATTTTTATATATTGTCTTTAATTTCTTTGTTATTATCTTTTATTTTATTTTCATTATACAAAAATCTCATCAATCTTTGGAGCTAGGTTAGAATTTATTAATTTTGATTTAAAATAGTTTTCTTTTCGATTTTAGGCAACTCCTTTGGGTTCAACATCCTTGCTTACACGATCACTATTCTATATGAACGATTCGTGCGCTTGCGATTTATAAATATTTAAAACATACCCGTTTTGGGTCCATCAGTAACCAAAATAGGAAGACCCTTGACACCTCTACAACTACAGGTTCTTATATGAGGGGTCGGGGTGTTCAGGGTGGCCGCCAAGGCGGCAATGATACTTGGAGGAGTTACCCGGAGTGTGTCAGGTGCAAAAGGCGCCATCTGGGAGAATGTCGAGCGTAGGCATGCTATTTTTGTTGGCTGATTGGGCATCTCAAGAAAGATTGCTCGAGCTCAAAGAATGACGAACCAAAGAAGGAAGATAGCTTAAGTCTAGCTGGAGCGTTCACCTTGACGCCGTCAGAGGCTGAGGCTAGTCCCTCAGTAGTGACACGTCAGATCTCTAGTGTTGGTTCTCATTTCAATGTGTTGATTGATTCTGGTGCTACACATTTCGTTGTATCTAGGAGGGTGATAGACAAATTGTGTAGACCGTGTGATTTTTATGTTGTGGGCTTTGGGACCATGTTTCCTACTGAGGAATTAGTAGTTTCTAGGAGATGGGTTAGAACATTACCAGTAGAGATAGACTTGGAATGCTAAGGTGTGAGCTTTCATAAGGACAAGAAGATCGTTGATTTTACTAAAAGACTCAAAGATACTTGATAGGCTTCAAGAGCTTTCATAATTGATTAGTTTTATAAACACATATATTCTAAAATAGTAAGTGTGGGAAGGTTAACACTCAATGTGACCTATGGTCTCTATTATTAGTACAACACCGTGAAATATGATTAGGGCCGCTTTGTTTCCGTCCCCTTAAGAAGGTTTCTGGTTGTATTAATACCAAGGTTGGCTTCTTATAAAGATAGGAAAGAGTGATGTATGTAAAATAATAGGTGGGAGAAGGTTGGCTTGTTACCTTCTAGACACACTTTATTTTTATTTTAGATATTTTCTTAATTTTCTAATTACCTTGAAATGTTTACGTTGTACTCGACATTCATTTTAAAACATAGTTTGTTATGAAATTCATGGGAAAAAGTAGATTTTTCATAATTTAAAACATATTTTTTCAACCAAATTCGGACATAGTTCAGACCTGTCCCCAAATATGTTTGCTTCTATATTTTTTCTGCCAAATTCGAACATGGTGAGGACATGGTCCGAACCTGTCTCGAAATATGTGTAGTGCCTCATAATTTTACTTAGCTGTAGTATTTTAATTTTCGTAATATTGGTCCAAGCCGCGAATTATTTGAAAACTCGTAGAGCTAGTTATAAATTTTATAAGTTTAGCCTATATTTTAGAAATATTAATTCTACCATAAGGATTAATTATTGTAGTTGGTCCTATAAATATTATTTATTATAGCCTAAAATCTAAATAGAATAATTAAGAATGTGACATTTGTCACATGTATATTTATTAAGGATTTAAGGATTTTAGATGGATAAAATAATTAAGGATAAGCCTAGGAAGTCTAGAACCTTCCCTCAAATGGTAGGATCTCGTATTAATCATTTAGAGTGGTTTAAACAGCTTTAAGTGTGCTTAAAACTTGCAGAAACATGGTTTAGTACATAAGCGTAAGCTGATATATCACACCTATAGGGGCGATATATCGCCTATGCTAATACGGAAAAACACATCGACTTTGCATGTTCGAAACCACAGGGCCTCAACAAATCAGGACAGGCGATATATCGTCCACTATATATTGTTATATTATTTATAATATAATGTAATATTATATTATATTATTTTTTTTAATTAAATAAATGTGACAAAGAGTGTCACATATTGTAACATATAATAGAAAGTTACAATATTTAGATATATGTGAATATCCAAATATTACCCAATAACGTGTAGATTGTATTTTACACATTTGAGATTGGATTTCATAAAGCCATAATGAAATAAGGCTATTGGAGACATGTTTTTAACTCCCAATAGGTGTTTGGAGGTTACAAAATCACGTGGGATAGGATTTGGGACGTTTTGGAAAATTGACATTTTTGAGCTGAAAATAGCTTGTGGCCGTGACCACTGACATTCCCTGGCCGTGGCCTGGGGGACAAAGGCCAATGGCCACGGCCTGGGGGATAGAGGCCAGTGGTCGTGGCCACTGATAATCCTGGCCGTGGCCAGTGAGGCAGACATGCAATTTGGTTTTTAAGTTTTTTCCAATTTGAACGGTTCTAACATCCCAAATCTCCATTTTAATTCCATAAACATCCAATTAAACATTGGTAGCAGCCATGGGGCTTGGTGGAATTTGAAATTCAAAGGGTATCTCAAACTCTATAAATAGGAGCCTAATGCTCACTTGTAAGACACACCATTTTCCATCCACAAAGCACTTGACTGAAAAACATACCAAAGAGGCTTGATAATTCCAGAGAGCTAATTCCTAGAGAGATCCCTTAGTGCTTAGAGAATAGGGGGAAATAAACTTTTGGACAAAGGTTTTGAACCATGTTCAAGTTGTTGATCCCCACTACTCTACACTTTGGTTGTGTGAGAGTTTGTTTTTCATTGATCTTTTAATTATGTTGTTCTTCTTGTATTATTATTGTATTGAGTTTGTAATCCTCTTCTTCTATTTTTTTTTTTTACATATTTATTGGTATCTTTTGTTTTAGAATTTAATTCTTATAATTCTCTTCTTTCTCTTATTTCTATATTTACTTGTATTATTGGTCATTGAGTTGTAATTCTATTTAATCAATCATCTTGTCCATTGCATTTTTGCATAGAGTTGTATTTGGTTTTACCATTTCCATTGAGCAATAACATATATATTCTCTAACAATCAAAATCTTAGTTTCCTTTTTGTTTCAATGGAAGGTGAGACCATCAAGATCATGAACCAAGAGCTAGTGAGATGGGATAGGTTTGATGGATCCAATTTCACTAGCTGGCAAGACAAGGTGAAATTCCTTTTGACAACACTCGAGATAGCCTACATCCTTGAGTCATCCTTGGCACCTCTAGCCGAGCCATCCGACAAAGACACTCCCGAGGAGGCGAAGAAAGAAGGAAGAGAGAAGAGGACAACCTTCTTTGTAGGGGTCATATCCTTAATTCCCTATCCGTTAGGCTATATGACATTTATACCAATACCAAATCCGCGAAGGAGATTTGGGATGCCTTGGAGAGTAAGTACAAGACCGAGGATGAAGGTGTAAGAAAGTTCTTAATTTCTCAATATTTTGAATTTTCTTTCATTGATGAGAAAACTCTTTTACCTCAAATTCATGAGTTACAAGTAATTGTGAACAAGTTGAAAGTTCTCAAGATTGAGCTTCCCGAGGCCTTTCAAGTTGGTGCAATAGTGGAAAAATTACCACTAACTTGGAGGAGCTATAGGAAAAGAATCCTCCAGAAGAATGAGGATTACAGTTTGGGAAGAGATCCAAAAACACATTAGAATTGAAGAGGAATCGAGAATAAGAGACAAGGTTGTGAATGAGTCTAAAGATGAGACTTCCAAGGCCAATGCGATTTCACACAAGCATCCCAAGGGAAACAACAACAAAAAGGGTAGTGAGAACCCTTTAGGTCCAAAAAGAGATCATGAACAATTCAAAGACATGAGAGGTCATTGTTTTGTTTATGGAAAATCAGGGCACTATGCTAGAGTATGTAGGTACCGAAAGGACCCACATGAGAATGAGGTAAATTATATAGAAAAGGAAAAAGAGATCCTAGCATGATTACCATGTTTATGTGCCTTGTTGGGAAATTTTTATTTTGTAATAAAGCTTGTACTCTTGAAAGCAATCAATAAAATTAAAGTATAATTCTATAATAATTCTTTATTTTGCTATGAGACATTTGTGTGAGATATTAACAAAGTTTCAAAATGAACTTGTTAAAATAATAGGTAAGAGTGTAGACCTATTATTTCATAATGTGATTATTTGTTTGAGAAATTTTCACATGACATTTGTGTTCACATATTTTATTTTTTGAAATATATAAAAGAAAGCAACCAAGTGAACGTTACTTTCAAATAAGTATCTTGCTTTAGCAAGTAAATAAACCAAGATAAACATTGAGGTTTTTTATCTTGCTCTATTGAGAGTTTATCATGTGGCTTAGAGGACTCATGATGAACTTTGAGAATTATAAGTCTAGATTTATCTTCGAGGATAAAGGACTTAATAGAAATGAAGACATTTCTTCTTAAAAGTGATTATCACTATGAGAGAAAAGTGGGGGTGATGGTCCAAACATTAATCAAGTTATTTTGTTGATCATAGTTTATTAATTTGGTCATCATATCAAATAGGTGATTTGGAAGTTTACATTCTAAATCACATTGACTATATGTGTATAGAATGGACAAATCTAGACATGTTTGGTGTCTAAAGTTATTGTTTCTAATATTTTGATTCAAGAAGGAATCAATTTAAAACATAAAGGAGAATTTTAGAAACAAAGAGGTTTCTAGAATTAATATTCAAGGAAAATATTTATCTTGGATATTGAAGTATAAAATAGTGGGGGTGTGGACTATGGTCAAAATCACTATTTTAAAGGGATAACTATTTTAATCAAACTATGGATAGCAACAAAGTTTGAATAAAATAATGAGAGTGTCTAAGTATGCATACAAAGAAATGATTCAAATAGAATCATTTCTACATCTCAAGGGATGGGACTTAGACTCCCTAAAGAGATTCACGGTTGATGGTAACCTATCTTAATACTAGTAACTAAACTAGTATTAGGTTCAATGGGTAATAACAAGTCAATCAAGTGAATATAGTAGTACTCAAATTTTGTCTCATCTGAGATATGAGTACTAGTGTGTTACCCAAGTGAGGGTTAAAACCAAAAGGTTTTTTAATAGAACTCAGTCTTGAAAAGACAAGTATTTTAGGGTAACAAAATACTGTAAGAGTTCTACCTATATAGACCTAGGGGTGGTGCCGCCCCTCATGAGAATTGGGAGTCATTCTCAAGAAAAGTCTATGAATGGAATGTGCACATGACCATTAACGGTGCAAAAGCGAGACATTGAGGTCTCAAGTGAACATAGCAAATGTGTGTGTGTTATCACCGGTTTGTTAGCAAGGGATAGTAGTTCAATGCTTCAGCAACCAAAATTTCAACAATCTTTGTGATAATTACACTAAGGTAAAATTCAAGTTGAAACACAATTTACTTTATGCATCAATGCAAAGGTTTCTATAGAGAGTGATTATTTAATCAAGTGGGGGAATATTATATTTTAATATAATGTTTGATTGATTAAATAAGTGTTACAATAGATAACTATTTAATCTAGTGGGGGAATGTTATATTATTTATAATATAATGTAATATTATATTATTTTATAATATAATGTTTTAGATTAAATAAATGTGACAAAGAGTGTCACATATTGTAACATATAATAAATAGTTACAATATTTAGATATATACATATTTGGTGTTACAACTTCAATCACAAATTTGTAACTTCCAAATATTACCCAATAATGTGCAGATTGTATTTTACACATTTGAGATTGGATTTCATAAAGCCATAGTGAAATATGGCTGTTGGAGACATGTTTTTAACTCCCAATAGGTGTTTGGAGGTTACAAAATCATGTGGGAAAGGATTTGGGACGTTTGGAATGTTTTGGAACATTGACATTTTTGAGCTGAAAATAGCATGTGGCCGCGACCACTGACATTCCCTGGCCGCGGCCTGGGGGACAGAGGCGAGTGGCCATGGCCTCTGATAATCCTAGCCGCGACCAGTGAGGCAGACAAGCAATTTGGTTTTTCAGTTTTGTCCAATTTGAACGGTTCTAACATCCAAAATAACTCCCAAATCTCCATTTAATTCCATAAACATCCAATTAAACATTGGTAACAACCATGGGGGTTGGTGGAATTTGAAATTCAAAGGGTATCTCAAACTCTATAAATAGGAGCCTAATGCTCACTTATAAGACACTCCATTTTCCATCCACAAAGCACTTGGCTAAAAAATACACCAAAGAGGCTTAATAATTCCATAGAGTTATTCCCAAGAGATATCCCTTAGTGCTTAGAGAATAGGGGGAAATAAGCTTTTGGACAAAGGTTTTGAACCTTGTTCAAGTTGGTGATCCCCACTACTCTACACTTTGGTTGTGTGAGAGTTTGTTTTTCATTAATCTTTTCATTCTGTTGTTCTTCTTGTATTATTATTGTATTAAGTTTGTAATCCTCTTCTTATAATCTATTTACATTTTTAATGGTATCTTTTGTTTTAGAATTTAGTTCTTATAATTCTTTTCTTTCTCTTATTTCTATATTTACTTGTATTATTAGTCATTGAGTTGTAATTCTATTTAATTAATCATCTTGTCCATTGTATTTTTGCATAGAGTCGTATTTGGTTTTACCATTTCCATTGAGCAATAACATATATATTCTCTAACATATATCGCCTATAGTGGACGATGTATCTAGTGTGTGTGCCAATTTTATTTCCGTGGAATCAGAAGCTAGAATCAATCCTCAACGGCTTGGACTTGTTCTTAAACGATTTTGACCGAGTTATGGGCATTTGTTGAGCAGAAAGTGCCATTTTTATTCATTTATTTATTTATTTTAATGGGAGTTAGTTTCAATCCTTGAATCCTATAAACATGAACCTTGTCATTTGCATCATTTTTCAAATACTTCTCAGAGACTCCATACTGCCATTTTCGTTCTAGAGAGAAACACTAGAGTTTTGGGGTTAAAGCTTTCAAATCTAAGCTTTTCTAAACACTTGGGAAGTAAGTTATAGTGTGATTTCAGTGATTTTTGTATAGATCAAATCTCTAGCTATCTAAGGTACTCTTAATCCTTAGATTTAGTCTATTTCTATTCTTCTTATTCTTTTCTTTTAATCCAAATCCTAACTCGTCATAATGACTTTCAGTTAGGTCCTCATTTTCCTTGAAACTTAAGATTTTCGGTAAGTCTTTATTCCAATTGTTTAGATCTTCTCTTCATCTTCTTTTCTTTAGGAAACTTATGGTTTTTAATGTTTGGTTTTAGGAGTTTCCAATCCCGCACTTGTCTCCAATATCTCGATTTTGTTAAGGAAAATAAGTTATATTTTATGTGTTATGTGTTTGTATGTCTTTTTTATGTCTTTAGTCACTTGGGAAATATTGTTGCTTAGATAGCAAATCCCGAGATTTTTATTATTATCGTAGACTATAGTTGTGTCTAAACCTACCTCTAAAATAATAGTTAAAATAAGAGAACTATAGCGATTTTTATCACATACTATGATAATGAGTTAATGGCCATTAATATTGAAGTATATTTTATGTTTTATGTTTTAGTATTTTTTTTCCTTACTGGGCATTAGGTTCATTCCTTTTTATTTAGATTGTGAAGGAAAATGAACATGGATGGTGGGATAGATCCGAGGCGGCTTTGGCTTGTGTATTAGGCGAGGAACTAAAGAAATGGATCGATGGGATCGATTGAGGATGACGTTGTTATTTTTTAGCCTTTTAAATTATATCTTTATGATTTCAGCACTTAGTACTTTGAATATTCAAATTTTAGTTAAAGATTTTGCTCTCTTTATTATTTTATGTATGAACAATGAGATTCTGTATTTTTGGATTTTCTATGTATTAATAATAAAGCTTTATTGTTTTATGTATATATCCAATAGATTGTAGTTATGTATTAGTAGTTTTAAAGGTCCGAGGTCTTTAAATTAGTCGAGTCTTTACGGTTGGTACTAGAGCCACGATTCATATGCATAAAGTTCTCCTTGATACACTTGAAAAAGATCCGGATCTAACCGCCAATGTAAGCGTTTATGTTATGAATATTATGCTTATGTTAAAACTAACATTTTAGTTAATATTTTTTCAGTCAAAATGAATGGAGTCATAACTTATCTGGATATCTGTGCCATTAAGGCATTGAAAATGATTAGAGAGCCAAAGGATACAATAAATGTGCTAGAACGAATCACTCAATGATTGCTCATATTTCACAAGGAGATAGCTCACCTTCAAATCACTAGGCAAATTATGATGAGAGCCATTGATCAATATGCCCTAGTAATTAGGCTTTTCAGAGATATGCCTTTTGTAGTTTCAAAATTGAAAAAAAATATGTGAAGCTCTAGATAATGAGGATAACTTACTAGTAGCCATTAACTATTATTCTCTTATACTTAGGTATACCTATAGGTTTGAGATTCAATTCACCAATGAACAAAAGATTAATATTATAATAAATATTTCCCATAGTATATTCGAGGCTTATGATAATGATTATTATGAGGAAATAACTAATGATATCTTAGATGAAGGAACAGATGTAGAAGACCCTGAATTTTAGAATTTTTACCTTAGTTATTATTTGTAATATTTCATTATTTAATTTGGATTATTATTGTAATAAGTGAAATTTTTTCCAAATGAATAAAGTTATTATTATTATTATCATTATTATTATTATTTATAAATTGTATGTATGAAATTTGAATTATTTTCGAAATCATAATTAATTTAGAATAATTCAATAAATAATGGATGTGTTCTGTGAGGGTAGCTACAAATCAATGGATCAGGTTCTGTATTGAGAGTTTAGGGGGCCATAGTAGTGGGAACGATTTTACTGATTCCAGTTCTCCCTCAATATGGTTAACTTTGGAACATCGACAAGTTTCGAGCTTGAGAATTAAGTCATATAGGGTTGTTAGAAACATACTTAGGAAATAATAAAGATGGCCTAATAGTCTAAGTATAGAAACACACCATAAATTATAAAGATGACTTATATAAATTTTCATAAGAAATCATAACTGATACGTTCGAGTTATGTTTGCTTAGACTGAGTGTTTTCCTTAGAAACTATTAGGGTAAGTTCTAACATGTTTCTCTCGACGGTTAGAACTCTGCCAAAGATGTTGCTCTGAAGGTCTGCATGCACTAACGGCAATGCCCCCAGCACCGCCAACGAGACACTTGAGACCCCTCCAGTCTGAAGAAGGGGAAGACCTGCTACCACTGTTGTTGCTAATAGGAACGCACCACCTCTGGTTGACAACAACACATAAGTTATTCGGTTGCAATGACAAGTAGAAGAACTACAGTGGCAACAACAACAACCTTAGTCAGCGGCTCAAGCACCCTAGCCAAAGAAGAACAGAGGATATCCAAATGGCGGGTATCCGAATGGAGGATATCCATACGGGTTATGGTCGATGGAAAATTTTGCACCCTATCCAGCACAGTACATGGAGCCAGTCTACAAGCATTTCTGAAAGTAGCACACTCCAAATTTTGAAGGGATAATCGACCTCTTTGAGGCTGAGGAGTGGCTCAAGAATGCAGAGTCGATTATGACGCACATGAACCTCGGCCACGCGGATCACATATCCCGTGTTTCATCTCTACTAAAAAAGGATGCCAGAATTTGGTGGGATCTGGTGCAGCAGTCTCACGATATCATCACCATGAATTAGGACAAATTTGTGGAGTTGTTTCACAAGAAGTTCTATAATTCGACACTCATCGCTACCGGGGTGGAAGAATTTCTCAACCTGAAATAGGAAAGTTTGTCTGTAGTCGAGTACGCTCGGCAGTTTCATCGGCTAGCAAAGTTCGCACCAGAGTTATTCTAGAACGACTACATGCGGGTAGTCAAGTTTTCCAGAGGGCTCAAACCAAAGATCTCCTTACGGGTTAAGCTAGTAAACCCGGAACCACTTCTTACGCCTATGTCCTGGAAATGGCTATAAAGATGCAGAGGCTCCAGGAAAATGTTAGCAAGGAGGAGGCGAGCAAGTCAGACCCCAAGCAGCAGAATCAAACTCAGAATGGTCAAAACCACAAAAAACAACATAGCAATAATGGACAGAAAATGAAGTATCCTAATAATAAGCAGACCGACGCTGACAAAAGAGCACGGACCAACAATGGCAATAACAAGCCAAGTTTTGTGGAATACCCTCAGTGCTCCAAGTGTCAGAAGAGACATACTGGGGAGTGTACAAACAACAAGGGTTGCTACAAGTGTGGCCAAAAAGGTCATCTGAAAAGATAATCCCCTCAGCTCAAAGCAGAAGAGAAGAAAGATAACAAGATGGTTCCAGCCAGAGTCTTCGCTTTGACCCAGGGAGAAGGTGAGACCAGTAACAAGGAGGTCACAGGTCAGCTTCCTATCCTCGATAATATATGTTCAGTATTGTTTGATTCAGGAGTAACATACTCGTATATCTCGTTAGGAATGCTAGAGAAACTAGACATACCTTGTGAAAGATTTAGAAATAGTTTTGTTACAGAACTGCCTTCAGGCGAAATCGTTCTATCATCACGGATAGTACAAGAAGTACCAACAAATTTGAGGGCACGGAGCGAGTAGGAGACCTTATAGAGCTAAAGATCAAGGATTTTGACATAATACTAGGCATGGACTGGCTAGCAAGACATGGCGCACTCATCGACTGTCGACGTAAGCAAATGACGTTTGAAACCCCGAAGGTCAGAAACTGTGTTTTATGGGCAAGGTTTCAAGACTACGGACACCACTTATCTCATCTCTAAAAGCCCAGAGGATGATAGAGAAATGATGTCATACATTCTTAGCAAGTGTCACAGATGTTGCACAGGAAATGCCATTAAAGGTTGGAGATGTCCACATTATAAAGGAATCTCTATAGATATTTCCTGATGACTTACCAGGGTTACCCCTTAACCGGGAAATTGACTTCACAATCGAACTAGTATCGGGAATTGAGCCTGTCTCAATGGCACCATACCGGATGGCACCTACCAAACTCAAGGAGTTAAAAACACAGTTACAAGAGCTCTTAGACTTGGCATTTATCAGACCAAGCCATTTGCCACGAAGGACACTAGTTCTATTTATGAAGAAGAAGGATGGAAGCAGGCAGATGTGTATTGATTATTGTGAATTGAACAAGGTGACAATTAAGAACAAGTACCCACTACCCCGGATCGATGACTTATTTGATCAAATCCGAGGAGAGACCGTATTTTAAAAAATGGATATACGGTCTTATAACGCCCTGGATAGCCAAGACCATTACACTATGTGTTTATATAGGTGCAAGACTTGCTAATTAAGTCATTTAGTTAGAAACGTGTTACTGAAACTATAATTGAACTAGGGTTAAAAGATTCTGGTTACAAAAGTTACATTTCATATAATTTAACATTTTGTACATGGGATCCCAAAAGACATAGAGTTTAAAAGATAATTTACAAAATTCCAAGTTATAAACATGTACTGACCACTCTAAGGGAAAAACCGACATTTAGGCTTCTCCCGTCCTGTATAACTCCTCGGCCGTGGCGGCCGATCAGCTGACTATGTACATTCAGCCTCAAAGCTCTCCAACTCAGGACTGGTCCACCTTGCTCTTGGCTTTACTTGCACAACGTAACACCCGTGAGCCAAGGCCCAGCAAGAAAGCCATAATACAGAGTATAAGCAATAAGCGTCAGTCAGATATATAACAAGTCATACAACTCACATAAACAGTGATATCAATCTACAAACCATTAATAAGTTATTTAGATAACAAACTCATCATAGTCATCAATTAAACAACATTAAGCATATCACGCCAAAATACAGGGTCGGCGCCCTTAGGCCGCACCCTCTGATTATCCCACTGACTCCAGCTCGCGCAGGTCGAGCTCAGTGATTATATACTTAACCTCAGCTACCAGTGGCCGAGCCGCGCCCTGTGCACAAATATTGATTCTGGCATTCTTATTCCGTTGATCACATGTCCCATGGCATAATACCATCTCATGACATCACATATAAATATAGGGAACTCTTAGTCCCATCATAAACACATAATCGGGTGCAGTTTCTTACCTTTGATTCCGATAGCTTTGACTAGTGAAATCGACCTTCAAGCATGATCCTGTCCGAGCCCTAGCATACACCTAGTCACAGCCATAAATTAGAACCATCACTAAACTTCAATTCCATAACCTAACATCGGGACCAATCCCGAGCCCTAGGGAAGCCCTAATTCCACCAAACGGGGTGGTGGAATCAAACCCCGAGCCCCCGGGCGATAACCCTAAGAAAATACCCAAAAATCCACTTTTGAAGGCAAGGTAACGCTACAGCGCTACAAGCAGAGCCAAAATCCCCCAGAAACTCAAGCCTAGCACTGTAGCGCCCTAAGGCTAGCGTTACAGCGCTACTTACAGAACCTTTAGCACTCTGAGTTTCTTCCTTCGATTTTCCCCGAGTCAAACCTCCATAAAACCCCTCCAAACCTCAACCACACACCAAATTGAGCCTACCATCCCCTACATCTCATCCCACATAGCTTAACAACATAAAACTTAGCCACATGCACCATCAAACAAAGAAAACAAGATTTGAACTCAAAACTCAAGAACTCATCAGCAGAAACCAAAAATAAATCATCAACTTAGATGATCAAGCTTAGAATTCCTTACCTTTGATGGGGAATTTGGCCCTAGGTTGTCCTCTAAGCCTTTCCAGCCTTTAACTCCTCAGTTCCCAAAGCTTAATTCCCTTAACTTCCATCAAAACCCAAGTTTAGAAATCATCTCAACAAAGTTCAGAAAAACTCATCAGAAATCTTTAAACCTTAACTCAATTGAGCTTAATCCCAGCATAATTTCCTAGCTTCACCAAGGACCTAAGTTCTAAGCCTTAGCCTAAGCCTCCTCTAAATTACAGCTCCAAAAATCCTCAAGAAATGGTGCAAGGAGAGGAAACCGAGGGAGAGAGAAAGGGGGGTTAGCTTATGTGTTCTGTTTTCCTTTTGACTTCTAATTTATTCTACAGCTTCCACTATCTCTAAAAAGGCAGGTTAAGACTTATCCCTTTTTAAATCAAATGACCATTTTGCCCTCCCATTAAATCTTAAGCCTTAAAACATACCAAGGGCATTTTGGTCATTTTATCCTAATTCCTCGAGTGTCCCTAATAATTACCGCTTACATCTCGACACCTAACGAATCACCAATTATTTACCTCAATGTCAAATAGTCTCCAATATATTACCTAGATTCCCAGAAATACCCACGGGCTCCCCTGTGCCAGGTATAAATCCCCACCGTGACTTTTCCACTAAACCGCTCACTAGGATCGCCTCGAGTCACAAGCTACAAATATATCCACATAATAATGTGGTCTCAAAAATTTATCACAAATATTACATTTATGCCCTCAATGGGCCAAAATTACGAATATGCCCTTATAATCTAATCAGGGCCTACATACATATTAATACTCATAATCATGCATCTCATATATCCAGATAATCATATAAGCATACTTATCAAATAATCATGCATTTAATCATTTAAATCACACATAATCCAGTTATGCCCTCCTGGCACACTAATCAAGGCCCTTATGTCTTTTGGTCTTACCAAGGTAAAGGAAGAAGATATATCAAAGACAACTTTTATGACTCGATACAGAAATTACGAGTTTCTAATTATGTCTGTTGGTCTTACCAACGCTCCGGCCGCATTTATGGACTCAATGAACTGGGTCTTCAAGGATTACCTAGACAAATTCATCGGGGTATTCATTGACCATATATTGGTGTACTCCAAGGATAGAGTCGATCACGAGGAACACTTAAGACTGACCATGATGGGACTAAAGGAGCACCAACTTTATGCCAAGTTCAAGAAATGTGAATTTTGGCTATCACAATTGGCGTTCCTCAAGCACATAGTATCCAAGGACGAAGTCATAGTGGACCCAACTAAGGTGGAGTCTGTGAAAGATTAGCTACGACCAAAGAATGTGATAGAGGTTAGAAATTTTCTCAGGCTGGCAGGCTATTACCAGAGGTTTGTGGAAGGCTTTTCTAAGATAGCCACTCTGCTTACCAACCTAACCCAGAAATAGCAGAAGTTCAACTAGATGGATAAATGTCAGGAAAGCTTCTAGTTGCTCAAAGAAAAATTTTGTTCAGCACCAGTGCTTTGCGTACTGACACCCAACGACAAGTTTGTAGTATTCTGTGATGCATCCAAGCAAGGGTTAGGCTATGTGATGATGCAAAATGACAAAATGACAGCCTACGCCTCAAGACAGCTGAAGGAATATGAGCAATGCTATCCAACACACTGTAATGACCCACTACTCTAGACTTTTGGACCATTAACGAAACTATACATAAAACTTACATTTTTGCGAAAATACCATACTTTATTGGAAACTTGTAGAAATAGAATTACTTTCATAAAATAAGTAGGATATGGGATCCCATTGTCTTAAAAACAAAACATAATTTAAATTACAAAGACATTACATAAATAGTGCGGAAAATACATGTAAAAAGACATAAAACAAAACTACATCCTCGAATCGAATAACGCTCGGCTCCTTGCCTCCATTCACCATCGATACACATTCTCGAAGCGTCCACGAATCTTACCGCCTCTAAAGCTATTTTCCTGCACATAAAACAAAAAGGAATGAGCCTAATGCCCAGCAAGGAAAATCTAACACATAGTCATAAACATAAATTTCATAATAAGCATAAAGACATATCATAACACATATTACATACACTTATTATAATGGTCATTATTACTTGGGGTCCCATATACTAAACAAGTCATATGCCCATGAGATTAGTGGGGTCCTACTAGTTAAGTAGGTCATATGCCCATAATCTTTTTGGGGTCTTGTTAGTCATATGGGTCATATGCCCAAGCCTACAAACATACACATTTCATAACATTTTTATAACATATTTCATAACATATCACACAAGATAACACAAGCATAAAACATATAGATTCTAGCCTATTTTCCTTACCAAAGTTACCGGGATAAGAGGACAGCGTTGGGACTTTTTGGAACACTCCTAAAACCATATATAACAGGGTGAGTCTAATGAAGAAAAAGAGATGAAATGAAAGGAATGGAAAGACTAAACCATTGAAAGTCACACTTACCAAAACTTATGTGCTCAAGAACTTAGATTCCCTAACCAGAATAAGAATGAGGTTAGGAGACTGAGTAGAAGACTAAGAGAAAGAAAATAACATAAAACAAATGAACTAGATTTTTGGTTTACCTCAAAGACTTGTAAGACCAATCTACACCACAACCGAAATACTATAGAACCTTACTTCCCAAAGTGTTTGATAAGCTTATGATGTTTAAGCTTATGATTTCCCCAAAACCCAGGTGTTTATACTCTCACACTCACTTAGCACTTGCAGCCTCTGAACATAGAGCAAAAGGTGAATAATGGCTGGGTACTAGGTCCTATTTATAGAGTTTGGGAATGAAGGAATCTTAATTTTACTTGAATAAAAATAATAGCTTTTTAGGTGAAAATAATTTGAATAATCGTTCAACAGAGGCTGAAGACTCGTTCAAAAGATGCTGGATTTATGAAGAAGTTGAATGGCTGAAAGGAAAAAGAATTCAAAAACATTTGAATTATGCTGAAGGAGGCGATATATCGCCCCCCTGTAGGCGATATATCGCCTGGGCCAGTATGCCCGAGGCGACCGTGCATCGTCTCGTGTTTTCCATATCTACGTGCTGCGATATATCGGCACACGCTGATTAATTAAACACAAAATTACACATTTTTAGCTAAGTTTGAATGGAGTAAACAGCCTTGACTAAACCCTCAACGTATTCAAAGTTGCTGACTGACCCTATTGCATTCAAACTTTACTCCTTATTAAATTTAATCCTCAAAATACTTAATCTTTAATCACCCATTCATAACATGTGCTTAAAATCCTATTGGTTGATATCTAAACCTTATAGTATAATAAATATTATTCTTAATATCAGTAATATAATCAAACCTTAGGTTAAAATTAATATTCTTAAACTATAGATTAAACTTAGAAAGTATATAAGTACTACTATAAGCGTCCAAATAATTCCCGGTCTGAACCAAAAATTCACAGTTACAAAGATAATACTAAACATACTATAATACTACAAAATAATTAGCTAAGTAAAGTTCTTGGACTCTACACACACGATATGGAGTTGGCAGTGGGGGTCTTCGCACTAAAAATTTGGCGCCACTATATATATGGATAATGATGTGAGATTTATACGGACCACAAAATCTTAAAATATGTCTTCACACAAAAGGAGCTCAACATGAGGCAATGCAGGTGGTTAGAACTAGTAAAGGACTATGATTGTGAAATCCTATACCACCCAGAAAAGGAAAATGTCGTTGCAAATGCATTAAGTCGGAAGAATTATGGAAGTGTGACAGCATTATCAGGAATTGAGAAGTCGCTACAGTAAGAGTTGATTAATGTCGGGATAGAAATAGTCAGGGGTCAAATGGCTAAGTTGTCCATCCAGTCACGTTTAATAGAGGATATGATGACACACTACTACCGCATATAGCTGCAATCAAAGAAGGCAAGACTATGAAGTTCTCTATATCAGGCATGGGCTCTTGAAATATAAGGGTCAGGTATGCGTGCTGAACGCCCATAGGATTAAGATGAAGATATTGGAGGAGGCACACACTACCCCATACTCAGTTCACCCAGGGTCCACCAAGATGATTCATGACCTTAAGGCACTATATTGGTGCTTGGGAATGAAGAAAGACGTAGTATAGTATGTGTCCAAATGCCTAACATGCCAGCAAGTGAAGGCAGAACATCAGTGACCCGCAGGCTTGTTACAACCCTTAGTATTCCAGAATGGAAGTGGGAAGACATAGCCATGGTCTTCATGACAGGACTTCCACGGACAAGCATGCTGCATGACTCAATTCGGGTGGATAGACTCACAAAGTCAGCTCACTTCCTGCCTATCAAGACTACGTACACTGCGGACCAGTACACAGACATCTATGTTCGAGAAATTGTACGACTGCATGGAATCCTTAAGACCATAGTATCCGACAGAGGTTTGGTGTTCACATCAATATTTTGGGCAAGCTTGCAGCAAGCCATGAGTACCAAACTAAGTCTTAGTACGGTATTTCATCCTCAAGCCGATGGACAGTCCGAGCGTACCATACAAATTTTAGAAGATATGTTGCGCGCTTGTGTATTGGACTTCAGAGTATCATTGAGTAAGTATTTGCCACTTATAGAATTCTTCTACAATAACAGCTATCAAGAAACGATCGGTATGGAACCCTATGAACTATTTTACAGAAGGAAATTTCGGTCGTCGATACATTGGGACGAGGTAGGAGAAAGACAACTGCTTGGACCTGAGGCTGTTAGAGAGGCTCAAGGCGCATTAAAGCTAATTAGAAAGTGTATGCTCGCTACTCAGAGTCGACTAAAGAATTATGCGGATGCCAAGCAATGAGATGTGGAATTCAAGGTTGGAGATCAAGTCTTGTTAAGGATATCTCCAATGAAAGAAGTTAAGCGGTTAGGGAAGAAAGGCAAACTCAGTCCTCGGTACATAGGTCCTTTTAAGATATTAGAAAAGTTGGGACCAGTAGCGCATAGATTATCCCTATCGCCAGCTCTAGCACACAACCAAAACGTGTTTCACATCTCGATGATACTTAGATATGTGTCACACCCATCCCACGTACTCAGGTACAATATGTTAACACTCCAGAAAGACTTAAGTTATGAGGAACGGTCGGTTCACATCTTGGAAAAGGGGTGAAGGAATTACGGTCAAATAGTATTATGATAGTCAGGGTCTTATTGGGTAATAGCACAGAATGAGAGGCAACGTGGGAATTGGAGGAAGACATACAATGTAATGACCCAAAATGCTAATAAGGTTTAGTGCCTTGATTAGCATGCAAGGAAGGCATAATTGGATATATGTGTGATTAATTGATTAAATGCGTGACTATGTGGCATGCATGATATATATGATGATATGAATATATTTAGATGCAGGTTTATGGGTATTAAATATGCATGTGGGCCCATTCTTGATAGTTGAGGCATATTTTTAATATTGGCTCATTGCAGACATAAATGTTATTATATGTGAGTAAATGATTGAGACCACATTATTATGTGGATATATTTGCAGTATGCTACTCGAGGCGATCCTAGTGAGCAGATTAGCAGAATAGTCACAACAGGGTCCAATACTCGGCTCGGGGCGAGCCTAGGGGTATTCTGGGATGTTTAATGTATATTTGGGGTTTATCGAGTAATGGGTAAATATTTGGCAGTTAGTTGGGCATGACACGATTAATTGGGAATTTGTAGAGCCACTCGAGGAATTAGGGGGAATTGGGGTTAATGACCATTTTGCCCTTAGGGGAAATAAAAGAGGCTAAGTTACTTTGAGGGGTCTTTTGGACTTTTGGTCAAGGATATACTTGGATAATCTTAGGATTTAGCTAGAAGACATCAGAACCTCACAACACTCTCCCTCACTCTTGCTCTCACGTGTCTCTCTCTCCTCCCTTTGGAATGCTTTGAGGCTGGAGGAAAACCTTGAGGAAAGCTTAGGCTTGAGCTGGGAAAAATCTGAAGAAGTTTCTTAAGAGTTTGAACATGGGAAGCTTGGACTCTGAGGAACTGGAGCTAGGATCATTGAAGGATTACTCAGGGGCATAGTCTGTAGTTGGAGGTAAGGTTTGTACCCTGTTTTCTTTATGAACTCTGCTATGGTTTAGGTTTTATTGAGGTCTTAACTTTAGGTCTGAATCTAAGTTTTTATTGAGGATATGGATTAGTTTCCAGGATAATTATGATATCTATGTTTTGTTGTTATGGAATTGAAGTGTAACACCCTGGTTACCCCAGAACAGTTACGGTGAACGGTGAACCGGAAATTTGACTCGCTAACCGAGTCCTTTGGTTTAAAACGTGCTTCTAGGTGTTATTAACAGGCTAAGGTGAAAAACCAATAAAAAAGAAAGGATATATTTTATTTAATACATAAAGTTGTTCATGGGCACATAAAATCTGTTACAAGTTATTTACAACTCAAAATGGTCATTACTATTTCAAATTTACAAACCCGCCGTCCTAAGCGGCAAAAATAGGGTAAACCCCCTAATTCCTCTGAGAACTCCTTGACCGTGGTGGTCAAGCGGCCGCATATGTACACATCACCACCCAAGCTCTCCACTCAAGGCTGGGTGAGCTTTTCTTTCCCTTTACCTGCACCACATAGCACCCATGAGCCAAGGCCCAGCAAGAAAACACAGTAATTCATATAGGTATTAACAACTGATTATTATTATAATCGCACAAAGCTTATAGCTCTTAAAAAGATGAGTGATTCAACACTTGAGGTTCTGGTAAACCATATTGAGTGACTGACAAGCGAGTCACTAATTTAAGCAGATGAGTGACTGCGAGGTAAGTCACTAGCCTTAACAGATGAGTGACTACTGGGTAAGTCACTAGCTTAAACAGATGAGAGACTGAAGGATAAGTCTCTAACTTAACAGATGAGTGACTGATGGGTAAGTCACACAAGTGCTTTAAGTTTTCATCGAACTTGAGGTCGGCTCGGCATTAATGCTCTTCTGAGTCATTTACTATAGATGTCGATTAGATCTAATCTTTATTGGCTTGCGTTGAACACGCTAAGGCCGTCCTGACTTATAAGTCAGCACTATGTGACCAGCGCCCAGTACCACTGCCGAACTTGACTAATAAGTCCCAGCTTCACAGTTGATACTGACACCTTTGCCAAAACTGACTAATTAGTCAATACCATGCACAAGTGAGCAAGATTTGTTAAGCATTAAATAATCAATCCATGTCCACATTTAAACATTCAACATGCCTCATGAATAACCATGCATGTCACATATGGGGTGCAGTTTTCTTACCTCTAGTTCGAGCGAGAATTAATATAAGAACGACCCTTGAGAACGATCAACCTTTAGATTCCTTAGCAGTTACCTAATCATAACCAATTAGAAACCATTAATAAAGTAAATCACTGAATGGTTCACAATCTAAACCACACTCTCGAGATCAATCCCTCACTCCCGGGACTCTCAAACTACTCAAAAGGGGTAAAGGAACCAACCCCCGAGCCTTAAAAACCATCCTGAGCCCTAAAAATAACATTCCCTAAAACTGACCTAGCGCCTAGGCGCTGCCCCAGAAATAGAGAGGGCTATTCTCTGCCCTGCATAGCGCTGGGGCGCTAGGACTGGCGCTGGGGCGCCAGCTTCAGACCAGCAACACCTCTGATTTTCCCTCCTTGCGATTCCCCTTGAAGCCAACCTTCCAAACCAATCCCAAACCTTACCAAAACATCCAATTCAACCCCAAATCTTCATCTACATCACACCTTCATCAAAACCCAACCAATCTTACACAAAAGCTCTCATTAATTCAAACTATCCACATCAAAATCTATAGGCTGAAAACTAAAAGAAAAATAGAGTATAACTTAAAATTCATGGACAATTTCTTACCTCAAGCTGGTTTTGAATCCTCCTCAATAGATGAACTAAGTCTATAACCTCCAAGCTTTGATTTCCTAGCTTGATACTTCAATTTGGGACCAAAAACTTCAAAGGAGAAAGGAGAGAAAATGATGAACGTGAGGAAGGAGGTAAGGCTCTGTTTTGTTTTGTTCTTCTACAGGTTACCAAAATCATATATATCTCAAGTCAAATGACCTTAATGCCCCTAGGTCAAACAAAAGTTTCTAAAGCCTCCCAAGGGTAAAATCTTCCTTTCCAACCTATTTCGTTAATCATAATTAACGCCCTCCAATTCCCGCTATTCTCGATATTCCCAAATACCAATAATTCAAATCTTGTTACCCTTTTATTCCCGGCAACACTCTAATCATTAAAACATCCTGAGACTCATCCCAAGCCTCGAACTTAATCCCGTTATGACTAAACCGCTACTTAATAATCAAAGATCGTCTCATGCTGAATAGCTCGAACAAATCCACATTATAATGTGGCCTCAACAATATATCACCGACATGCAAACAAATATACAATTGCACCCTCAACAGGCCAAATTACCAAAATACCCCTGTCATGAAATGTGGACCCACATGCATGCATTTAACATCATATTATAATATAATTCACATAAACATGCATATATTCATTTAATGGCATAATTAAACAGTTATGGCCATCCCGGCCTACTAATCCAGCCATTAAACTGCATTAGGGATTCCGAGGCATTACATGAGGTTTAACTCTGAGCTTGGTTATAGTTTGGGAATTGATTTTAGGGGTGTTAGTTTGAAAAGCGCAGAAAAAAGGCTAGTTTTCTAGGTTTGGGGGCTCAGGTCATGACCCGTGTGCTCGAAGAGGCTGGAAGGCCTCTGTTATGTTTAGGCGTACTATGGCACAAGGGGTAGTGTGTGACGGCCCATGTTCCTCTGCAGAGAGGCATTTTGCCTCTGACTTAATCAGCCATAATTTTGCCTATGCATTGTACATTTGTGATTATATATGTTTACAAGCCGACCTAAGGGTGTCGGGGGCCGATCTTAAGCATGCAAAACGCAGCCCATCCTAAGGGTGTCGGGGTCAACCATAAAGCCAGTGGACTCGACCTAAGGGCACCAGACTTGGACATTATACAATAAACAGAAGCGTGGTTCGCGCTTAACTATTTGTATTGGTTGATGATATTGATTTATACGCTTGATTAAGCTGAGTAATTCTATTGAGTTTGTTGCTTATATTCTGTTGTTAGTTGAATCTGGTGAATTATATTTACTGCTTTTATACTATTGCTTTGTTGTGCATGTTGTTTTAAGTTTTCTTGCAAGGTCTTGGCTCACGGGTGCTACGTGGTGCAAGTAAGGGAATTGATACCTAGACCATCCATGAGTTGGAGAGCTTCAGGGGCAGTGTGTACATATGCACTGCCTGATCGCCACAGTCGGGATAACTTGGGAGGAACTAGGGTTATACCCTATTTTTCCGCTTAGGACGGCTAAGTTGTAATCTATTTGTCTTTTAGAAGTTTGTAAACTTATTTTGGGATCCCGTGTACAAACTTGATATTTTAATGAAAAATAATCATTTCGTTAACCAAATCTTTTATTACTCAACCTTGACTATTTTAAACACACAGTATAACGATCTTGGTTATCCAGGGCGTTACATACAAGTACGGTATCTGGAATTGTATGGTAAGTAAATTTGGAGGATAGAATTCTTTTAAGGAAGGGTGAATTTTAGTGCCTCATAATTTTACTGTGACACCCCACGTCACTATGGCTGCTTCTTGGAATGACGACTAGCCCTACAAACCAACACGAGTCTTTCCAGCGTGCTTTGTTCTCACTCGCACGCTTCCTGGGAAAACTTCCCAGGAGATCACCCATCTTAAGATTACTCCAGGTCAAGCACGCTTAACTTTAGAGTTCTCAAGTGATGGGCTACCAACAAGAAGATGCATCTTATTGATATAGGTAGTACTCATCAATCCATTTAAGCCCTCTTCAACTGTGTAGTCCCATACCTACACAGTCTTAGAATCATCACACTTAACCTTCCCCAGGCGATGTGGGATTGCACAGCTTTACCCGGTCTTTTCCCTTACGGATAACGAGATTCTAATTGTCACATTTACATAGTTAGATATTATTATCTTATGCTGTAGTATTTTAATTTTCATAATATTGGTCCAAGCCAGGAATTATTTGGAAACTCATAGAGCTAGTTATGAATTTTACAAGTTTAGCCTATAGTTTAGAAATATTAATTCTATCATAAGGTTTAATTATTGTAGTTGGTCCTAGAAATATTATTTATTATAGCCTAAGATTTAAATAGAATAATTAATAATGTGACATTTGTCACATGTATATTTAATAAGGATTTAAGGATTTTAGATGAATAGAATAATCAAGGATAAGGTTAGGAAGTCTAGAACCTTCCTTTAGATGCTAGGATCTCGTATTAATCAATCAAAGTGGTTCAAACAAGTTTAATTGTGCCTAAAACATGTAGAAATGTGATTTAGTACATAAGTGTAAGATGATATATCATAGCTATAGGGCACGATATATCGTTTATGCTAATACGAAAATACACGTTGACTTTTCATGATCGAAACCACGGGGCCTCGACAAATTAGGACAGGCGATATATCGCCTATAGTGGGCAATATATCGGCTGTGTGTGCCAATTTTGAATTTTCTTGGAATCCGAAGCTAGAATCAATCCTCAACAACTTGGACTTGTTCTTAAACGATTTTGACCGGGTTCTGGGCATTTGTTGAGTAGAAAGTGTCATTTTTATTCATTTTAATGGGAGTTAGTTTCACTCCTTGAACCCTATAAATAGGACCATTCACTCAGTCATTTGCATCATTTTTCAAACACTTCTCAGAGCCTCCAAGCTGCCATTTTTGTTCTAGAGAGAAACAATAGGGTTTTTGGGGTTAAAGCTTTCAAACCTAAGCTTTTCTAAACACTTGGGAAGTAAGTTATAGTGTGATTTCAATGATTGTGGTATATATCAAAGCTCTAGCTATCTAAGGTACTCTTAATTCTCAAATTTAGTCTATTTCTATTCTTCTTATTCTTTTCTTTTAATCCAAATCCTAACTCGTCATAATGACATTTGGTTAGGTACTGGTTTTCCTTGAAACTTAAGATTTTAAGTAAATCGTCAGTCTAATTGTTTAGATCTTCTCTTCATCTTCTTTTCTTTAGGAAACTTATGGTTTTTAATGTTTGGTTTTAGGAGTTTCAAACCCCGCACTTGTCTCCAATATCACGATTTTGGTAAGAAAAAAAGTTAGATTTTAAGTGCTATGTGTTTGTATGTTTTTTTTATGTCTTTAGTCACTTGGGAAATATGGTTGCTTAGTCTAAGCAATCCCGAGATTTTTATTATTATCGTAGACTATAGTTGTGTCTAAACCTACCTCTAAAATAATAGTTAAAATAAGAGGACTATTGCGGTTTCTATCACATACTATGATAATGAGTTAATGGCCATTAATATTGAAGTCTATTTTATGTTTTACTAGTTTTCCTTACTAGGCATTAGGCTCATTCATTTTTATTTAGATTGTGCAGGAAAATGAACATGGAAGGCGAGACGGATCCGAGGCTGCTTTGTCTTGTGTATTGGGCGAGGAACTAAAGAAATAAACTGATGGGATCGATCGAGGATGACGTTGTTATTTTTAGTCTTTTAAATTATGTCTTTATGATTTCCACACTGAGTACTTTGAATATTTAAGTTTTAATTAAAGATTTTGTTCTCTTTATTATTTTTTGTATGAACAATGGGATCCCATATTTTTAGATTTTCTATGTATTAATAATAAAGTTTGATTATTTTATGTATATATCCAAAAAATAGTAGTTATGTATTAGTAGTTTTAAAGGTCTGATGTCTTTAAATTAGTGGGGTCTTTACAATAAATACATTAATATATATATGCTCATTTACATAAGTAAATTCGAAATTAAATTAAAATTTTTAAAAAAAATTAATAAAAAATATAATAAAAAAAATTCTAAAAAATTAAAATATTAAAATGCAAAGTTTAAACCTAAAACAATTTCATAATCATTAATATAAAGCTATCTAAAAATTAAAATTCCGAAATATAGTCAATTTATAAAAAAAAATCACAAAAATTAAATTTAAATCATAAAAATTAATAAAATTACACTTGTGTTAATTGAGTAATGTGAGTTCTTGATGTAGAAAATCCCAAAAAACCAAGAAAGTTTATGGGTTTTCAAACTATAATATTCAAAAATACAAAATCTATACAAAAAATTCAAAAAAAAAACTATTTATAAGTTACATAAACATATATAAATCATTATTTTTACATTAAAATTGAAAAAAAATTGATAAAAGCGTACCTAGGTAAGCAAATATGGAAGGAGGGGCTGCTGGTTTTTCTGGTTTTTCAAGCTTTTTTGTTTTAGAACATTAGGTAAATGGGTATGTACATGGGACGGTGAGGGTTTATTCTGTTTAATGAGGCTGTTTGCGTCAGTGCCCCACTGACGCAAACGAGCCGTTAACAGCGCCTGTAACGACCCAAAATCACTAATATGGCTTAAAGGCCTTGATTAGTGTGCCGGAAGGGCATATTTGGTCCATGTGTGAATTAATTGATTAAATACATGATTATATGTTAAGTGTGCATGTTTGATTATATGAATGTTAAATTGTGATTAAATGTTATAACTGTGAGAACCACATTATTATGTGGGCAGGTTAGCAGAGAACGACTTGAGGCGATCCTAGGGAGCTAGATAGCGGGAAAGGGTCACAACGGGGCTTCGTATTTGACTTTGGATAAGTCAGGGGTATTTTAGGTATCGGGTAGTTACTTAGACTATCGGGTTATGAAAATAAATATATGGAGATATATTTGAGGTTAGGAAGTCTAGGCGAGAATATTGGGGAATTTTACTGTTTTGCCCTCGGGGACGTTTCTGGCACCCCAAGCCTCGGGATCGACCTAAGTGACCAAGGTTAGACTTAGCTAAAAACAGAAGCTAGTGGAACAAAAATAGACCGACTTCTTCTTTCTCTCAGGGAAAAAGACACAAAACACTGGAAATTTAGGGAATTGAGCTGGGAATTCAGAGGATTAAAGTGGGGATTTGGAAGATTAGCTCAAGAATTATCCAAGGAACACTCAACCAAGGCTAAGGTGAGAATTGAATTGTGTTTTTGGGGTTAGAATTCTGAGTTTTTGGCTTAGTATTAAGGTATTTATGATTTTGTTGTTTAAGGGCAGAATTGAAGCTGGGGGCTTGGGTTTTAGCTCATGAATTTGTCAAGGAAGTGGTTCAGTAGAAGAGGTAAGCTCCAATTCGTGATTTGGAAGTTTAAATTCTAGTTTTGCATGGCTGGTTTTGGTATTTTAAGTTCTTGAGTTTCAAAAATTAAAAATGGGATTATAGTAGGATTTTAGGCTGGATTTCTGTTGAGTTACGTTGTTAGAGGCATGTTAAAAGTTTTGTGATGATGGGTTTTGAATTAGGGAGATTTGGGATGGTTTTGGATGAGGTTTAGATGTTGGAAATGGTGGATTTTCTGGGCACAAATGGAAGGGACGGGACTTTGTTCTAGAGTGCTGCGGCCCTAGGATGCAAAGGAGACAGGGAGGCTCGGCCAAAGGGAAGCGCCACAGCACGTGTCTGCTTCCAGGGATGGCCTTGGCTCTGTTTTAGGGCAGGGCCACGACTAGGTTTCAAGGGTCGCGGCTAGGTTTCAAGGGTCGCGGCCCTTAGGTGCACACTTGAACATTTGGGAATTTTAGGCACGGGAATGTAGTCTAGGGTGCTCGGGATTGATTTCCCCACCGTGCTTGGTGGAATTCGATATCCCGAAAGCTTGTATTGTATCCGGAAACCCTTATTTGAATATTAATGCAATCCAATACCTTGGTTGTGACTAGGTGTTAAGGCTAGGGCTCGGGAACGGATCGTGCTCGAGGAGCGTCACTTGTAACTAGTGAACGCAGAGACTAAAGGTAAGAAAACTGCACCTGGTTGTATATCTGTAATGGGACTAAGGGTTCCCTAACGTGTATGCTTGAAAGGATGGTATTATGCCATGTAAACTAAACAGTGAACCAATGGCCTAAGAGTGCCAAGGGTTACACTAGCGCACAGGGCGCGGCTTGACCACTGGTAGCCGAGGACAGCTTAATATGCACTGAGCTCGGTTTAAGCAGGTCGGAGTCAGTGGGGTAAACAGAGGGTGCGGCCTAAGTTGTCGGCCCTGATTATTATGTGATCTGGTTATTATGAGACTTGAATGTTATATGTGATTAGATGCATCCTTGATTCTGAGTATATGTTGAATGGTTAATGTGGATTATTTGATGGATGATCGTGCTTAAAGAATTGACTATTTGTTATTATTGTTTGTGTTGCACATTATATTTTCTTGTTCGGCCTTGGCTCATGGGTGCTACGTGGTGCAGGTAAAGGCAAGGGCAAGCTTGATCAGCCCTGACTTGGAGAGCTCGGTGGGCCGAATGTACATGACCAGCTGCTCAGCCGCCACGGTTGGGGTATAGGCAGGGGCGCAAGAACCAGAAATGTCTATTTTGCCTTAGTATGGCTGATGATTGTCTGTATTTTGGGAATTCTGTAAACCAACTTTTAAACTTTATTTCTTTTTGGGATCCCATGTATTAAACTGGTTAATTATATAAAGTGAAGCTTTTTAGACCAAAACATTTTTAACCCTAGCTCATACATGTTTAGTGACACGTTTTTAAGTTAATGACTTGATTAGCAAGTCCTGCACCATCATAAGTACACAGTATAATGGTCTTGGCTATCTAGGGTGTTACAGCGCCAATGGGGCACTAACGGTAACGGCCAGTTTGCGTCAGTGGGGCACTGACGCAAACGGCCTCATTAAACAACGTCAATGTAAGTTATGATGCAATTATCTCATCATTTGTGGCAGTGCCTAACTGTCACAAATGCTAATTTTTGGTCAACAGCGTCAGTTAACTCCATTTACTGACGCGTTTGACTGATACAATTGTCTTTTTTTGTAGTAGTGTATGCATGTTTCTATATATATATATATATTTTAAAAAAATTCAACCTAAATTTCTTCCCCATACATTCATATATATATATATATACATGCAACAATATAGTTTAAAATACTATTAAAAAATATGAACTGTTACAAGTTTTCTTCGTACATATAAAAAATCTAAGCAACTATGGCTCTAAGTTGTGATAAAACAAATCTAAGCAAGTTTCTCCCTGTATAAATTTTTGTTGGCGTCATTCACTTCAGTGAGTGGTCATTTCGCCAATAAATGCTCCAAATGTTTGATCACGTAAATATATAAATATATATATATGGGTTCACTTTTAATGGTGATTGAGTTTTTTCCCCATGGATGGGTTGTCAATTAATAGCCATTGGATTAAAATCCAATGGTCCACATTTAAAGATGTTAATTAATGCTATCTTTGACTTTTTCAAACTTGGTAATGGGCTACCTGCTGACATGGCGGTCACCTTTTAATTAAATTAATTAATTAAAAAAATCATTATTTAAGATTCATTCCAAGATTCTTTATCTCCATTCCTTCTTCATTCCTTTCATTCCTTGTTTATTCCATGTTCTTTCCAGATTCATTCCTTATGCATTAATGACTCCTATCTTCCCAACTACAATTAGTTGGCTAATTAATGATGCATATTTCGAAATTTATATATATTATATATATTTTTATACAAAATTTACTCATCTTAAAAAACTTGTTTATTGAAGAAGCTCCAATTTTTGAAAGTGTTTTCAAGTAAGATTTCTAAGTCATTTTCGAAAATCACTAGTAGATTTTCTATTTTTTTTCAAAAAAATTCCAACTTTTTTTTGTTATGTAGGATTTGAAATTCACATGGATGAGTAAATCATATTTCTCTTGAAAAACTTGTTTAGTGAAAACCCACAAGAATTATTTTTTTGAAAGTGTTTGATGAAAAAGCTCTAGATTTTTCATAGTGTTCATTGTAAAATTTTCAATCGTTTTTTTGCTTTCTTTATTTTTACAAAAAAATTATCATCTATTTCTCCAATTTCATATTTCGAAATTCACTACTAGAGCTTTTTTTTTTTTTTAAAAAAAAAGTTCAACTTAGTTTTATTTGTCTTGTAGGATTTGAAATTCAAAAAAATGACTAAATCGTATTTCTCTTGAAAACTTCTTTAGTAAAATCTCACAAGAATAATTTTTTTTAAAAATGATTGATGAAAAAGTTCTAGATTTTTCATAGTGTTTCTTGCAAGATTTTCAATCATTTTTGTGATTTCTTTATTTTTACAAACAATTTATCATCTATTTCTCCAATTTCATATTTCGAAATTCACTACTAGATCCATTTTTTTTAAAAAAAAAAATCCAACTTAGTTTTATTTGTCATGTAGGATTTGAAATTAAAAAAGATGACTAAATCTTTTTTCTCTTGAAAAATTTGTTTAGTAAAAACTCACAAGAACATTTTTTTTAAAGTGTTTGATGAAAAAGCTCTAGATTTTTCATGGTGTTTCTTGTAAGACTTTCAATCATTTTTGTGTTTTCTTTATTTTTACATATTTCGAAATTCACTACTAGAACTTTTTTTTTTCTTTTAAAAAAGATTCAAACTTATTTTTATTTGTTATGTAGGATTTGAAATTAAAAAAGATGAGAATCTTATTTATCTTGAAAAACTTGTTTAGTAAAAACCCACAAGAACAATTTCGCAAGTGTTTGATGAAAAAGCTCAAGATATTTTAAAGTGTTTCATTTAAGATTCTCAATTTTTTTTCTTTATACTTACAAACAAATTATCATATATTTCTCCTATTTTAAAATTCGAAATTGAATGGTACGCTTTATTTTATTTTGTTCTTATGATACTATACTTGAGTGAAAAAGATTTCTCTGTTGTAGTTCAACTCTAATGAAGAAAGATGTTGCATAGCTTCATGGATTGCATGGTCAAATTTCAACAAAAATAAAGCAAAATTATTGAAAGATGTTCGAGAGTTCATTTCAAGCATAGGAATATAGTACTAGAGACATGGATCTTTACTTCATGTTATGAAGTGGCTTTTGTTATTCTCAATCAAGTTGTGTAAAATAAAGAAATTTTTATTATTATTTATCATTTTTGAGAAATTAGAAGATGATCAATATTTGGGAGAAGTTGAATAGTTTACTTCTAAATTACTTATTTATTAACAATATTAAAAACATAAGTTTTAATGTTTATTGGAAGTTTAAAATGGTAGTTGTTGACATTAATATCATATTAAATAAATAAAAATAAAAATTATGTATGTTAATTTATAATTTAATGATTAATATATCAACCAATCAAAATTAGAGCATGTTGTTAGAGATTGGAATGGATTTATGGAGACATACATTTAATATAATTAATTGTAATGAACTTAGTTGTACACGTTTTTTATGAGAAATGATTAATAACTCAACCAATCAGAATTAGAGCATGATGTTAAGGAATTGGAATAGATTTATGGAAACATGCATTTAATGAAATTAGTTAGAATGATCTTAATTGTACACGTTTTTTTATGAGAAATGATTAATAACTCAACCAATCAGAATTAAAGCATGATGTTAGGGTATTGGAATGGATTTATGAATACATATATTTAATGAAATTAGTTGACATTTTTTAAATTAATTGCACACATTTTTTAAGATAAATTTTATTTATATATATATTTACACAAACTAACTCAACAAAACTTGTTTTCTATTAGAAAAGTTAAATATATTTCGAAATTTGTTTGAAATTTAAATTAAAAATTGGTAATTAAATATCAATGCATAGTAACTCAACGCTTGAAACCCTAATTATGCAAATTAATTGAACTTCCCAAATTCTCAAAACTATATTTATTTATTTTTTTAAAAAAATAATTATTCTTGGTAGCTGAAATTAGGGTTTAAAAAATAATTTAATAAATTTTAATTTAATGCTAGAGTTGGTTAGACTCTTTGAATATGAAAATGTGCATTTAATATTTAAGATATATTCAATATTTAAATTTTCAAAATAATTATTACTGTAAACCCTAATTATGCAAATTAATTTAACTTTCCCAATTCTCAATACTATATTTATTTTATGTTTTAAAAAATAATTATTCTCTCTAATAAATATAGTAGTCAAAATATGTGTTTAAAAGAATAATTTAATAAATTTGTATATAATGTTAGGATATAGATAGTTGGTTAGAGTCTTTGAATATGAAAATGTGTATTTAATATTTAAGATATATTCAATATTTAATTTTTCAAAATAATAATTAGTGTAAACCACAATTATAAAAAATAATTGAACTTTCCCAATTCTCAATACCATATTTAGTTTTTTTTTTAAATTATTCTCTCTAATAAAATTAGTAGCCGAAATATAGGTTTAATAAAATTAATTTAATAATTTTTTATTTTATGCTAGGATATAGATAGTTGGTTAAAGCTCTGAATATGAAAATGTGCATTTTATATTTAAGATATATTCAATTTTTAAATGTTCAAAATAATAATTAGTGTAAACCCTAATTATGCAAATTAATTGAACTTTCTCAATTCTCAATACTATATTTTTATATTTAAATTGATTATATTAATATTAAAATGAAGAAAGACATTAAACACACATGAGATGAAAAATCATCAAAATAATTGACTAGTAAGTTTATACTTACAAATTTCGAAATTATAATAATATTTAATATATTAGTGGGGTGGTTGAAAAGTTGATACTTACAAATTTCGAAATTATAATAGCATTTAATATAATTTCGAAATTTTGAAAATATGTCTAGGTTCTATGAACCTTTGCCTTATAATTAAATACACATGACATGAAGAGTCACCAGAATATTTAACCAATAGAACTTCACATTAAAAAATTGAAATTATAATAGCATTTAATATTATTAGTGGGGTGATTGAAAATTTGAAATTATTATATTATATTTAAACATGATAATAGGAGTTACACAATAACATTTATTAATTAATTTAGAAATTCATACAAAAATGAGTGAATTAAAGAAAGTAATTATTGTATGATAATATAATTGTTATAAATTTTTTAAATGTATGTGTTTTTATGGAAAGTTGAAAAGTTGTAATTTTAAGAAATTTCTATAATTTCTTTATTATAAATTTCAAAATATATATGTGCTTCTTGGAACATTTTCTTTTTAATTATTCATGCAGTGTAATAAATGTATTGATAATCGTATTGGAAAATTATGATTGATTTTTTGGTGAAAAAATAGATAATTTCGAAAATATGTGTAGGTTCTATGAACTTTTGCTTTTTAATTAAACACACATGACATGAAGAGTAACCAGAATGTTTAAACAATAAAACTAATCTTAAATTTTTTAAAATTATAATAACATTTGATATCATTAATGCGGTGGTTGAAAATATTAAATATTGTATTATATTTAAACATGATAATAGGATTTAGATGATAACAACTAATAATGAATAAAAAATGAGAGAATTAAGGAAGTTAATATGAGAAGTTGAACAATTTACATCCATAATAATTATTTTTTATGTAAAAAATTATGAATTTCGAAATATTATTGGATTTATTTTATTTTTTGCATTAAAATAGGGTTTTTCAAAAATATGTATAGGTTCTATGAACCTTTGCCTTTCAAATTGAACATGTCATTTAATAAGTGTACATAAAGTTGTGTTGGTAGAATAAATGTGGATTAATTCATTTATGAAAATATATAACTATTATATTTATTTTTATTGTTTTATTGGGAAGATGAATATGTCACTTTCAAATGAAAAATTGTATTTCTAATGAAACATGCAATGCTTTGTTCTATGAATATTGAAATTCAAATGTTCCCACATTTTCAAAATTAAAATTTAAAATTGTAAATAATAAATCGAATTATTAGTATATAATATGATTTTATACATGCCGAAATTTGTGTAATAAATATAAAAATGATTTTTTTTAAACTATCTAAAATCTACATGTTGGACAAAATTTGCTAGTTTGTAGCCATAGAACAATACATTTCTCATGATATGTGTGTGTGCAAGGTAACTTCGTAGCTTCCAAACCAACATGAACATTCTCAAAGCAAACAGAACATACAATTTGAACATCTTTATTCAAAACTTTCTCTAATCTTTCAATGGTCTGCTAGCTTGCTGCCACGAGATTAATAGTCATATTATCCATGTAATCTTCACTATCAACGTTAGCATCAATGTTAGAATTGTGTTGTGGAGGAAGATCATAAATAAAAACATGAACATTCACTTTTACACAAAAATTAAAATCCTCTTTGTTCCACATCTTTCGAGCGTGATCAATAATTTTATTAGAAAGAAAAAATATAGAAGGATGGAGATGGGTCTCACCTAGCATCTCGTCAATGATAACTTTGGCATGATTATTGTCATTGGCCATCAACGTTTGTCGTGAAAAGAAATACAATATTATCGCAACAAATAGAGTCTTCCATGCCGTTGTCGACCATCCAATTTGGAAAACTTGGTTCCCTAATAGTCAGTGGATGGCGTGAAATTTTTGCGAAAATGTGAATGATAAAGAAAGAATCGAAACCTTCACCTAGTTTGATGGTGTTATTAGTATCACCTGTTACTATTTGGTAGTATGGATCTCCTAGAATTTCAGGAGGAGCCATAATTGTGGGCTAGAATGGTTACTTTTTCATTATAACTATAAGCAAAAGATGAGATGTGTAGAGAATATAAGAGGAGGAGATCTGTAAAATATATAGAAAAAACTTGTGTGTTAAAATAAAATAGAGAGAATAAAAGATTAAAATTTATTATTTTTTTAATAAAAATTATAGGTACAATTAATAACAGTGGTTGAAATATGTTACATGATAAAAACATAGGGAAGATAAATAGTGGTCACTTGGTGACATGGATAAGTTACCATCATAATTTCTATTGATATGATTATTTAATTTAGAATATTATTTTTTAGATTTTAAATAAGCGATAATTAAATTTTGTTTATTAATAAATTTAAGTTAATATTATATTTTGGTTGTTTTATTAAATTCTCAAAAGTTATTTGGTTCTTAATAAAAATTAATCAAATTGTTAAATATCTCTCAATCATAAAATTAGAAAGTTTTACCTTATCAAATTTGTACTTAATTTCAATTTTTTAAAATCATTAAATTAAAAAATTGTGCTAATTGTATTAAATTGCATAAAGTATTATTGTTATTTTTTATTTTTTAAAAATAATAAGTCCAAACGTACGTGTACATGCATACAAAATTTAAGTTTTCGTTGAGGGTGATTAATCTATTGTTAGTTTCATTTTTTAGGGTAATCTTGGATTGAAATTTTTAGATTCATGTAATGTACATTAAAATTTTATTTGGCAATTTTTTTCAAAAAAAAAAGAAATGAGCAAAACTATTTCTTTTAAGAACAAAATTCTAAGTTATGTTAAAAAAAGATATATATTTACCCAACAAGATATACCTAGAGTTACACTTAATATACATGTTCCTTTAGAATGTGATCCGATCCTGATCTCATATTACTAAAAACCATCGAACCAAGTAGACCTAATTATGACATAATGAATTGTTCCAATGTACCATAGTCACCGTGATAACAATTACTACCGCTAGAGTCTCAAATAGTTATCCTATAGAGTAAGATAGAGTTATGACTTTAGAAGGTGATCCAAATCGATCTTATATTACTAAGTATCGCATAGTCTTGGATAGTTCTCCTATAGGATTTTAGTTGAGACAGTAGAGACTTTAGAAGATGATTCGATCTCGAACTAATATTACTAGATAGCGTTGCACCAAGCATACCTCATTATGACATAATGAACCGTTCCAATGTATCCTAGTCAACAAATACTACCGTTAGAGTCTCAGATAGTTCTTGTAATGCCCCAAATTTCCTAATGAGTTTAGGACCTTGATTAGGAGGCCGGGAGGGCCATAATTGATGTTATTAAATGATTATATGTATGTTTATGTGAATTATATTATTATATGATGAAAAATGCATGCATATGGGTCCACATTTTTTATAAGGGCATTTTGGTAATTTGGCCCGTTGAGGGCGTGATTGTGTATTTTCATGCATGTGGGTGAATTATAAATAATACCACATTATATGTGGATTTGTTCAAGCCATTCGACATGAGGCGATCATGGAATGCAAGTTATCGATCTAGTCATAATGGGGTTAGTTTCGAGCCTC
Organism: Humulus lupulus; assembly: GCF_963169125.1. NCBI lineage: Eukaryota > Viridiplantae > Streptophyta > Magnoliopsida > Rosales > Cannabaceae > Humulus > Humulus lupulus. Next base: position 14,337,245 of record NC_084801.1, on the reverse strand, counting down.
AGGGTGAGTCTCGGGGTAATTTGGTGATTAGAACTGTTGACGCAGTTTTTCGCCAACAGATAATTATACGGATAAATAGGATGGATTAGTGCTGATTGATAAACCGTAATATGAAAATGATAGTAATCTATAATGTGGAGATTAATTGCAAGGAAAAGATGGTCACTCCTTTTTTAGGTGGTTCGGAGGTTAAAATCCCCCTAGTCCACCAGACGATATTATTGATATTTCCTAACTATTTCTTACAAATTATTTGCTTTTCAAGAAGAAGCAAACCCCTTGCACTACCCAGGGTTTCGATATTTATAGGAGATTGATCTCTGAGTAGGTATTGGGGTCATCCCGTGATCTCTTCATCCATCATGTCATTTATGTGACACCGATGATTAATTCCTAAACATTACAGTGAAGTGTGGTCTAATCAATAGGTAAAGATGGGTAATGGGCCACATGACCCAAATCAAGCGTGGGATGTCTGAACGCCCACGTTTATACTGCGTATCCGAGAATTCAGGAATGGAACAGACACGTGATGTCTGGTATATGCACGTTTATATTACGTGGTTGACTTTATAAGGATTCGGGGGTGTCAAACCCCTGATGCACCACGAGCTTAATGTGGCGCTAGCTCATGGCTTCTATTATGTCGACACAATGGCTCAACGCACGGAGCAGCTAAATGATCCCTCAGCTCGGGCTGGTTGTTTAGGGGTCCGTAACGATCAGCTCCGAGTGGACGGTTGACACGTGGTAGATCGATTTAGGCCTGTTCTAGCCCACCAAAGTGTGTGCGGATATTCAGGGCGTACATTTGCCCCCCAAGCCCCTGCTCGTGACCTATGACGTCATCTTTGATCTTCACAGCGGGGGCTTTTAAACTTCCCTTTCGAGGAGTACGTGACCAACCTTATGTCGTGGCCCTCCCTTCTGGAGGGTGTAGTTGCTCCAGGACTTAGACAATATGTAGATGAGTCCAGTCCTGAGGTAGATCCAGACCTAGAACCCTCTCTGATTCGTGAAGTAATAACCTTAGACTCCCCTATAGAAGTTCCAAGGCCGGAGGTCGTGGCAATAGATTCCTCCTCCAACTCGGAGGGTAGGACTTTTTCAATACACCTTTAGATTTCTCTTATAATAAAACAACCTTACATGTATGCTGATGTTCCTTTCTTTTTGCTTCAGGCGAGGAGATGGCACAACCTGGAGAGAGCGCCATGCAATCCATCTTCCAGGGGGGAAACCCTTCCTCCAGACCATCCGGGCCATTGGTCAAGAGATCCTGGTTGATCAAGAAGACTCCTGCCTCCGGGACAACCTCCAAGTCCCCCGCCAAGGGGAGAAGTCAGATCCTCGCCTCCACAAGGAGTATGCCTCCACCTCCCCCGCGACCTCCAGCCCATACTCGGGAACATGAGGCACTAGCTGGAACTCGTCAGTCCCCGCTCCCATCGTACGCATCCCGGTTAATGCCCAAGACCTGGAGAAAATCCCAGACACCTTCCGAGGGATGGTCTATGAGACCGTGAGCTACACGGTGGAGCATTATTATAAGGCCAACGCGAAGGACTTGAGGGAGATCGAGGCGAGGAGCCCCGAGAATGTCATAGAGTCCGCATTGGGGATGAACCTCACGATAAGCTTACTTAGTTAAATTCCTTTGCTTTCTTCCCAGCATGTGCCTTACTCTCTTTATTTCTTTGCAGGCGGCTTTGGCTCTACACCGCAGCATAGCTCGGACCAGGGCTAGGACTGACGAGCTTAGGGGCGAGCTCCAGACTGCTCAGGCCGCTCTCGCATCTGCTCAACAACAAGAGCAAAGTGCCAAGGTTGCCTTGACGGCTGCCAAAGAAAGCGAAAAGGCTGCGCATGTCACCTTGGCCGCTGCGAAGGCCGAGCTCGAGGAGCCCAGGGCTAAGCAGCTGGAGGCCGAGGCTGCCATCATGGCAAAGAGGGCCGCCACGTGCCTTGAAAATAACATTGAATAAAAAATTAACCCTAAAATTAAGGATCATGATTTTTAAAATTCAAATTTCAAAATGGAGGGAAATAAATTACTTGGTTTGTTTTTCAAATCTTAATTTACACACAAATTTTGAAATTATGGGGTGACAAGAAGAAATTTAGAAGGAGATCCGATCCTGGAAAAATATTATTAGATAACATTGCACTAAGATATAGTAGTGAATTTAGAAGGAGATCCGATCCCAAAAAAGTATTACTAGAAAACGTTGCACTAAGTTGACCTAATTATGACATAACAAATCGTTCCAACGTACCCTAGTAAACCAATACTACCACTAGAGTCTCAGATAGTTGTCTTGCTGAGTAAGATAGAGTAGTGAATTTAGAAAGGGGTCTGATCCCAAAAAAATATTACTACATAACATTGCACTAAGCAAAACTAATTATTACATGATGAGTCGTTACAACATTAACTATTCACCGAGATAACCTATACTACATGTAATAATATACAATGCATTATATTTTTTTCAACTTGTTCTTTCATTTTTCTATTTTTTTTTCTTTTTCATATTTTAAACAATACATATAAATAGTATATATTTTAAAATATTTAAATAAAATAAAATTAAAACAAAAAATATATAAAAAAACTTGTTAAAATAAGAGGCTTTTATTTAAAAAAAAAAAGACATTATTTTTTTAAAATAATGATGAACATAATATAAAATAAATTTTTTGAAATTAACAAACACAAAAGAAATTAAAGAATGTCAATAAAAATATTGAGAAAAAGTGTTAGAAATAAATATAAAATTGATTTTTTGTTTAATTAATGGGGTGTCTTTATATATTAGTGGAGTGCAAATATAATGTCCCTAAAATACAAATATATTTTTTATTTTATTTTGTAACAACAAACAAATTTTGATGTTAAAAGTTTCAATTAAGGGTTTTTATTTTATTTTAATTTCATTTTTTATTATCAAAATAATTTTCATTATTAATAAAATCAAATCAATACTATAATTTGGTTGCTTTATTAAATTCTCGATTTTTTTTTAGTTTATGATAATAATTAATTAAATTTTTAAATATCTACCAATAATAAAATTATAGAGCTTTACCTTATCAAATTTGTATTTAATTTCAATTTTTAAATTCATTAAATTAAAAAATGTGGTAGTTTTATTAAATTATTATTGTTATTTTTTATTTATTTTAAAAATGCATTTAATTGGTCAAATTTGTAATTAAAATTATAGTGGCTGAAATTAATGGGTGATTTTTATTTATTTCGAATGGAGTGTTGCACTATTCAATATTTTTTATATTTAAACTGATTATATTATTAAAATTGCATCAATTAATATAATTAGTGGGGTGATTGAAAAGTTGATGCTTATAAATTTTGAAATTATAAGAGCATTAATTAATATAATTAGTGGGGTGGTTGAAAAGTTGATACTTACAAATTTCGAAATTATAATAGCATTTAATATAATTTTGCAATTTTGAAAATATGTATAAATCCAATAATATTTCAAAATTTTCATTATAATTTTTGAAATTTTCATTAGAATTTTCGAAATTAGGGTTTAGATAACCACAGTTGTGCAATATTAATTTTTTTTTAATGTTAGGATATAGATAGTTAGTTAGAGTCTTTGAATATGAAGATGTGCATTTAATATTTAACATATTTTCAATAATTAATTCTCCAAAATAGTAATTAGTGTAAGCCCTAATTAATGTATAATAATATAATTGTTATAATTTTTTTTTAAAAAAATACTAAATCATTTTTGAAACCATTGTGTTTTGATGGGAAGTTGAAAAGTTGTAATTTTAATAATTATATATAATTTTTGGCATAATAATAGGTAATTTTGAAAATATGTGTAGGTTCTATGAACCTTTGCTTTGTAAGTAAGAATCACCAGAATGTTTAACCAATAGAACTACACTTAATTTTTTAGAAATTATAATAACATTTAATATAATTAGTGGGGTGGTTGAAAAGTTTATGCTTATAAATTTCGAAATTATAATAGCATTAATTAATATAATTAGTGAGGTGGTTGAAAAGTTGATACTTACAAATTTCAAAATTATAATAGCATTTAATATAATTTTGAAATTTAAAAAATATGTATAAATCCAATAATATTTCGAAATTTTCGTTATAATTTTCGAAATTAGGGTTCAGATAACCACAATTATGCAATATTAATTTTTTTTATTTAATGCTAGGATATAGATAGTTGGTTAGAGTATTTGAATATGAAGATGTGCATTTAATATTTAACATATATTCAATAATTAATTGTTCAAAATAGTAATTAGTGTACACCCTAATTAATGTATAATAATATAATTGTTATAATTTTCAAAATTTTCATTACAAATTTTGAAATTAGGGTTTAGAGAACTACAATTGTGCAATATTAATGTTTTTTTTTATTTTTTTATTTAATGCTAGGATATAGATAGTTGGCTAGAGTCTTTGAATATGAAGATGTGCATTTAATATTTAACATATATTCAATAATTAATTGTTCAAAATAGTAATTAATGTAAACCCTAATTAATCTGTAATAATATAATTGTTATAATTTTCAAAATTTTCATTACAAATTTCGAAATTAGGGTTTAGAGAACCACAATTGTGCAAGATTAATGTTTTTTTTTATTTAATGCTAGGATATAGATAGTTGGTTAGAGTCTTTGAATATGAAGATGTGCATTTAATATTTAACATATATTCAATAATTAATTGTTCAAAATAGTAATTAGTGTAAACCCTAATTAATGTGTAATAATATAATTGTTATAATTTTCAAAATTTTCATTACAAATTTCAAAATTAGGGTTTAGAGAACCACAATTGTGCAATATTATTATTTTTTTTATTTTAATGCTAGGTTATAGATAGTTGGTTAGAGTATTTAAATATGAAGATGTGCATTTAATATAAAAATTAATAGGATTTAGATAATAACAATTAAAAATTAATAAAAAAATAGAGAATATCATAAATTAATATGGGAAGTTGAACAATTTACATCCATAATAATTATCTTTGATGCACAAAATTATAAATTTCAAAATATTATTGGAATTTTTTTTTTTTTGCATTACAATAGGGTATTTCAAAAATATGTATAGGTTCTATGAACCTTTGCCTTTTAATGTGAACATGTCATTTAATAATTGTAGATAAAGTTGTGTTGATAGAATAAATATGGATTAATTCATTTATAAATATATAACTATTATATTTATTTTTATTATTTTATTGGGAAGATGAATATGTATCTTTCAAATGAATAAGTCTTTCTAATTAAACATGCAATGTTTTGTTATATAAATATCGAAATTCAAATGTTCTCACATTTTCGAAATTATATGTAAAAATTATAAATAAAATTCGGATTATTAGTATATAATAGGATTTAATACATGCTGAAATTTGTGTAACAAATATAAAAATGATTTTTTTAAACTATCTCAAATCGACACATTGGACAAAATTTACTAGTTTGTAGCCACTGAACAATACATTTTTCATGATATGTGTGTGTGCAAGGTAACTTTGTAGCTTCCAAACCAACATGAACATTCTAAAAGCAAATAGAACATACAATTTGATCATCTTTAATCAAAACTTTCTCCAATCTTTCAATGGATTACTGGCTTGCCGCCACAAAATTAATAGTCATATTATCCATATACTCCTCACTATCAACGTCACCATCAATGCCAGAATCGTGTTGTGGAGGAAGATCATAAACAAAAACATGAACATCCAATTTTACACAGAAATTAAAATCCTCTTCGTTCCATTTTACATGGTCTGGAATTTGAAGGTTCCCTTTGTTTACATCTGATGGTATATTAATGGTCATTGCATCACCATCTTCATCAGGTATGACAAAACTCCATGGTGGGATAGGAACATCACGGTCTACCTCATCTACACATACATGGTTTTCGTATTCCTAATTTTTAAATAGAAAAAATATTTTAGAAAAATATAATCGAAGTGTTCTAACATAAACATAAAATGAGATCTCAATCATAGACACATATATAGATATGAAGATATTACCTTACAAAAAGAACAATAAGACTCACTATGAAGACAACGTCGAGTTCTACTTTCGAACATTGAAGATGACGACTCCAAACGTTTCATAGGAGATCTATACCGACGAGCGCGATCTAAAAGCAAATTTGACCTGATTCGATTAGGAGACAATGAGTTATCATAAAAAATTTATCTCTTCTTTCCAACCCTTCCTTCTAAATCCTTAGATCTACTTCTTTTATTCTTCATCCCCTTCCCCTCTACTCCCATGCGTTTTCTCTCTCTCTCCCTCTATTTTTTCCTCACACGTTTTTTTTTTCTTCTTTCTCTTCTTCACATGCTCACGAAAATAATGGTGCAATTCTGATTTTTTTTATGTTTATTTTTTTACTTTGAATGAAGAAGAAGAAGAAGAAGAAGAAGAATAGAGAGTTTAAGAAATGAGTGTGCATTTATTATGAAACCCTAATTTTAAAATTTTAAATTAATTCAAAACTTGAAAAGAGAGCTTACCTTTTATTGGTTGGAATCACCATTCCTAATGACAAAAAAAAAAGTAAATTTCGAAATTAATGCCAAAAAAAAAAAGAATCTATGCCAAAAAAAAAAGAATCTTTACTTGTTGGTAACTTGATGTACCAAGTCACCTACATGCCATGTCAGCATATTTGCACATTTATCTAGGTACCCATGTGTAGGTAATAACCATTGAGAACTTTTCCATTTATATATATATATCACAATCACTATTGCAAAGAAAAAGAAATAAAGCTTATTTAGAATTTAAAGATAGTGACAATGACAATTAATAATGGTAACAAACAATACCTAGATTTGCTTTGTGGGACTTTGTCTCCCAGTAATCTCCTAATGTCAAAATGCACATTATATCACTGACTATGTAAGATATGAGAAAATGATTCGGATAAAATTACCCTTAAAAAATATTAATAAATACCAAATCCAAAATTGGTTTGAACTATGTCCGAATTTGGTCCAACCAAATTTCAACATAAAAATCCTAAATCGCATAAATCACACAAAATTCGTCATCTCAGTAAGATTTTTTTTTGTTTTTTGCAAAGTTTCAACTTAGAACAATTCAAAAAACAAATATGAATGAATATATAACACCCATAATCTATAAACAACAATAGCATATACCCATTATCAAAAAATATTTCTTCCTTCAATTTTGGGAACTTTTCAAAAAAAAAAAACAGTGAGAAGATGATTTTGGAAGAAAGAGCAAAAAAATATAAATACATGGAGATGGTGGCTGCAGTTGTGAGTGAGGTAAGGAGAAAGAAAGAAGAAAAAACTTGACAGTGGTTGTTGGCCCCAAGAATAGAAAACCAAATTTCACTTTAAGGGTGTTTTAGACTTTTCAGGTGGGAATAGGATTTTTTTTTTAATAAATAGTATTTTTGCCTCCCGAACTATGACCACTGTATGATCGTGTCCCCTAAATAATTCGCGATGTTAAAAATTTACCTCGAACTATGTACATTACTGAAATATGAGACTTCTGTTAGATTTCGTCCTTGGTGGCTAATAGATTGATGATGTAGTATTTTGTCTCTTGATGTGGCAGTGTCATGTGTAGAATAATTAGAAATTTTGCCCTCCGAACTTTGACCATTACCAAATTGTGCCTTTTTTATTAAGACTAATTTAATTTTTTTTCTTTTTAAAAATGATAATTAAATCCTTTAAAATAAAAAAAAATAAAAAGTCATTTTAAAAGATTAAAAAATAAACAATACTAAAAGTTTCAAATTAATTAAATGAAATTCAAATACTCAAAAATTAAAAATCTAATTAATAGCAAATAACTTTTTTTTTACTTTTTCTTTTCTTTTATAATATAAAATAAATATATTTTAATATAAAAATTAAAAAATAAATCATAAAACAAAGTTTTTTCCCATTTGTCCTCCTCATCTTAAATTAAAATTTTTATTTATTTATTTAAGTCTTTCGTCAACCTCTTTAATTAAAAAATCTTTCTTTGTTTTAGTATTTATTTTAAATGTTTATTCTAAAACAATTTTAATTAATATTGTAAAAGAAAAAGTAAAAAAGAGTTATTTGTTGATAATTAAATTTTTTATTTATTAAGGATTTGATTATTATTTTTAAGAAAACACATATACTTTTTTTTTATAAAAGGAGTATAATTTGGTAGTGGTCAAAGTTCGGGGGGCAAAATTGATAATTATTCTACACATGACACTACTACATCAATAGACAAAATACTACGTCATGTTAGCCATATAGAACGAAACCTAACAAAAATTCCATATTTTAGTAATATGCATAATTTGAGGGGAATTTTTAACATCACGAATCATTCAGGGGGCACGATTATATAGTGATCATAGTTCGAGGGACAAAAATTTTATTTATTATTTTTTTTTGTGAGAAACTTCAAAACAGGCATATGATTATAATAATGAGATAAATGGGAATTATGTGGTGGACTATCACAAAAAAAAAGAAAAAAAAAAGAAAACTAAGAATTGACTAATAATCTTAATAAGATATAATACGGATATCATGAGGAAGAAAAAAAAAACAAGAACTGTGAAACGAGTAATCATTTCAACATCTTTTGAAATTTGTAACTTGGAAGTGCGTAGAATTAAATTTAGAGAAAGCAGTTGTTAAAGTCCTTAATAAAGTTATTAAAGAAATGATTTGAGATTAGAATATAGAAAAGTAGTTGGGTCAAATTACCACCAACCATCTCATAGAAAGGGGATTTCTTATAAAAGAATAGGAAACTTAATCTTAATTTTTTCTATGATGAGATTATCTAAAATTTGACTTTTACATATATAATGCAGAATTGAACACCTGTTCTCCCCTAAAATTTGACTGTTTTTTTTTTTTTTTTGTTGAGAAAAATGCCTCATTAAAACCTCAAGAGAAAACCCAATGGGATAAACCTCAAGAGGAAAAAGAGTGCTTAAAAAATATATTGATCAAGTAATGTCATCCTGAATTACAACATTAATACATTCGGGGTATCCAGGCCACCAAACAAAATCATTAAAGAGAGATAAAGCAAACTTAGCCAAAGAGTGAGCAACACTATTGGCCATCTTAGGACAAAAAGTAAAGGAGATACTATGAAAGGAATTACAATAAGCAAGAATATCCCTAATAATATATCCTAGATAAGAATGCTCGATCTTGTGACTGTTAATAGCACGGACCACATTGGCACAATCAAATTCAATGACCACCGTATGATACCCAAGTCTAGAGCACAACAAAATACTGTGATAAACCGCCAAGGCTTCAGCAATAGTAGGGTCCAATAAATGATCTCATGACCACGTACTAGAGGCAAGGACCATGCCATGAAAGACACGGAAAACCGCCCCAGCACCAGCCTTCTTCGCAACATGGTCAAGATCACAATTAATTTTGACAACACCCTCCATTGGTTTCTCCCATCGATGCACTTTCGGAGCTTCCCTCAAGGACTTGCTGGCAGGGAGAGAACCACCATTGGCATTCAAGTGACGATCTAGAAAAGCCAAGCTCCAATCAATAACCATCTGATCAGGAAGAGTAGTCTTCTCATTAACATAAATATTACGGCGATACCAAATACGCCATAAGCACACAAAGAGTTTTCCAAAGTCAGCTACAGATAAGGAGTCTAAGCAATTTAACAAAAACTCATAAATGTCCATTCCAGTGTAAGGGGGAACATGCATAATATTACCAACCGTGTGTCTACAGTTACTCAGTTTATCACAATTCCATAAAGCATGGATTGCAGTCTCAGGACCCTTCAGGCAAAAAGGGCATAAAGAAGCAACAGGAATACCTCGATTGCAAAGATTAGAAAATGTAGGCAGCCAGTTATTAGCACCTCTCCATATAAATTGCCACACTTTCCCAGGAATATTTAGTTGCCATATTTTAGTCCATAACACTGAAACTCCATTAGAACCTGAAGCATGGCCCATCCCCAACAAACGAATGGCCTGCCAGTAACCACTTTTGACGGTATAAAAACCTGAAGACTCAAAATGCCATATAACACAATCAGTAACAGGAAGATGATTGCGAGGAATAGAAAGAATAGAAGTCGCCTTTTGCACATTAAAAGCCTCATTGATCAAACCAGAGTTCAAATTACCACCAGGAAGAAGAAGGCTAGAGACCATAGCATCTTCAGGAAAAAAATGATTCGAACAAGACCTGTCACCATTCAGGCGGGGAATCCAGCGGTCATGATACATAGAGACATTATTTCCATCTTTGATAAGCCACCTAGCCCCAGAAAGAAAAAGCTCTTTACCCCATAAAATTGATCTCCAGATGAAAGAGGATTTTTTTGAGCTAGTGGCAGTAAGCACGGAGGAAGTAGGAAAATAGAGTGCTTTCATAACCTTTGCAACAAGAGAATCCGGATTAGAATAAAGTCTTGCGGCCTGCTTAGCTAACAAAGCTTGATTAAACAAGGCAAGATCTCTGAACCCCATTCCACCATCCGACTTGTGCCAACAAAGTCTCTCCCAAGTACACCAGTGTAACTTCTGTTTTTCCACATTACCACCCCACCAGAATCTAGCACAGAGTCGATGAATTTCTTTAATGAAGCTGGCAGGTAACTTGAACAAGTTCATAGAATAAGCAGGGATAGATTGGATGACAGATTTAATAAGTGCCTCTTTCCCAGCAGTAGAGAAGGACCGAGATTTCCAGCTAAACAATTTTTTCCAAATACAGTCTTTGAGTGATTGAAAAAGACCTTTCTTACTCTGCCCAGCATAACAGGGTAAACCAAGGTACTTCTCATGGAAAACAACCACAGGATCACCAAGAATAGCGGCCATGTTAGCAGCATCACTAGAAGAAATCCGAGAACTAAAACACATGGCAGACCTAGAAAAATTCACAAGTTGACCAGAAGCCTTACCATACCAATCCAGAAGTTGCTTAAAACGGTGACAAGCAAACACTGATGATTTGAAAAAGAAAAGGCTATCATCAGCAAAAAGGAGATGGGAGACCTGGGGACCAGTACGCCCATAAGAGAGACCCGAGAGTGAGCCATTCACACAATCACGCTGAACAAGAGCAGACAAACCTTCAGCACATATCAGAAATAGAAAGGGTGACAAAGGATCACCTTGTCGCAGACCCCTGCCAGGTATAATATTACCCAAAATTTCACCATTCATATTAAAAGCATAGTCAACCGAAGAAATACAAGCCAGAACTAAACTGATCCATTTCTCATGAAAGCCCAGTTTCCTCATAAGGCTGCATAGGAAACTCTATTCAACACGATCATAGGCTTTAGACATGTCAAGCTTGAGAGCAAAAGCACCGGATTTGCTTTTAACACGCCGTTTCAGATGGTTAACACACTCAAAGCCAATCATAGCATTATCAGTGATAAGACGTCCAGGGAGGAAGGCACTCTGCTCATCAGAAATCACTGAACCCAGAATCTCACGTAATCGATTAGTCATAGATTTTGTAATAATCTTGTAAAGCACATTACACAAGCTAATAGGACGAAAATCTGAAGCATGTTTAGGATCATCAATTTTCGGGATAAGAGTGATAAGAGTAGAGTTGATACCTTTAATACACCCACCCTCATTCAAAAAATGAAGACAAACAGCGCTAACTTCAGGACCAATAGTATCCTAATACTTCTGATAGAAGCCTGCAGACATACCATCCTTGCTAGGACTTTTAGAAGGGCTCATTTGGAAAAGAGCCTTCCTCACATCCTCGCCAGTATAGGGTCTAGTCAGTTGATCGTTCATACGAGAAGTGACCTTGGGAGCAATAGCATTAAGAACAGGATCCATATCAGCACAAGTAGGAGATTCAGACTCAAAGATAGACTGGAAATAGTCTTGAAAGACACCCGCGAGATTATCTTGTCCGAACACTTCAGTATCATTCTTATCAAAAAGAGAGCCAGTAAAGTTTCTTTTTTTCCGAGCAGTGGCACTCTTATGAAAATATGCAGTGTTGCGGTCACCCAGCTTGAGCCAATTCTGCTTGGAGCGGGGTGCCCAATATTTTTCTTCTTTGTAATGAAGCACATCCAATTCCTTCTCAAGAGACACATAATCTTTCAAATTAGCAGCCGAGAGAGAAGCATCCAAACTTTTTAATTGTTTTTGCTTTTTCTTAATATTATTATGATGCCTTTTAAACATAGTATTGTTCCAACGACCAAGATTAGTGGCAACATTAGCAATTTTAGTAGCCAAAGTCTCAAAGTTATACCCCACACCACTATTCCATGCCGAAGAAATAATATTCCCACATTCCTCATCCTCCTCCCAGGCATTCTCATAATGAAACCGAGACTTAAGCAACACATTCCCCTTAATGCCCTCATTATTATGATTAAATTGGACATGAAGAGGTCGATGATCAGAACCCCAGAAGCTAAGATGAGACACGGAAAAACTAGGGAACAAATCGAACCATTTCGGATTACCAACCATGCGGTCAAGTCGTACCTGAGTGAAAGTGCTATCTTTGTGCTGATTACACCAAGTAAACTGCGGGCCCAAGAAACCCAAATCAACGAGATCACAATCAGATAAAGCTTGTTTGAAATTCCTCATGAGGTAATTGGGCCTAGACGCCGCACCATCTTTCTCACTAGCAATAATAATTTCGTTCAAATCACCCCCGCACAACCAAGGACCGTCAAAAGACGAAGCCAACATACCCAAGAAATGCCAGAAATCCCTCCTAAGGCTAGCATCAGGTTAACCATACAACCCCGTAAAACGCCAAGAAGGGGAGCCAACAACATGGATAAACACGTCAATATGAAACTTAGAGAATTGGATAAGCTCAACATCAACGGATTCCCCCCACATCAGACAGAGACCACCGCTACGACCAATTTTCTCAACAACAATCTTACCACAAAAACCAAGGCAAACTCGAAGAACTTCTAATTGAGACTGTGATCTAAGAGTTTCAGACAGAAAAATGAAGTCTGGCTTCAAACTCTTAACGTGGCCACTCAAAGCTTGGAACTTCCGATCTTAGCCTAGACCTTGAACGTTCCACACGAGGCAATTCATAATGCTCGGCGGCCTAGCTCCACCGCTAGGTCCGCCGTTGAGGTAGTGTCAATAGCTTCATTGTCAACCATTCCCGGTAAAACATCCGAAGCAACAGAAGGAGGGACCAAAACCTCATCAACCAAAGAGCTCAAGAGCTGAGGTTCCGCTTGGCTGTTTAATTTCCTTTTAACCACACGAGATGGCTTTTGAACAGCTAAAAAATCACCACGGGATCCCGAATGGATACCAGCTTTGCGTCCCCGGCGACTACGTGAAGCAGCGATAACTCCAAAAGAGGCAGGGAGTATACGTCTCTTGCTTCCAGCGGCAAAGGAAGGAGGAGGAAGAGAGCTGGTCTGTGCTGTAGAACCAAAAATGACTGCACTGTTTGACTTCTCGATGGGGATAGTCTCATGCACGTTAGAGTGTTCTTCATGCAAGCTACTAGCACGTGAGGGAGGGTCCCCGTTCAAGTCCAAGACAGCATCACTATTATTTAGGGAGTTAAAAATAGGTGCACCATCTGTCTTCTCAATGGGATCAGACCCATGCATATAGTATTCCTCCCCATGCAAATTAATGTTACGTGAGGGAGTGTCCCCACTCAAGTCCAACACAACATCATTATTATTTAAAGGATTAAAAGCCAAAGGAAGACTTTCAACCGTGGGGTCCACACTACTAATGGTAGAGGAAATCAAACTTTTGCCAATATTGAGAGACTTAATACCCGAGCAAATAGAAGGACATAAAGGATGAGAATCTTCAGGAATAACTTCTTTAAGAGCCACAAAATCAGTTTTATTCCCATTAATATTATCTTTTCCAAAAACAGATTTTTTGCCACAGTCAACCACGCTTACACTTTCCTTATCAACAATATTTCCGTTAGACAGAGAGGATTTCAGGATAGCTACAGCTCTGACAACAGGATCCGAAAACGTTGCCTTCCCCTTCCCAGAGTGCTGGCGTAAATCGGGGCGTGGTGGGCGCACGTTACCAATCGGAGTTTTTTCCTTCCACACCGGATCAGTAGTAGCCCTTGCCGTCACACCAATGGGTTCCGAACCAGAGCCACGATTACCGACCACACGAGAATGCTTTACCGGGGCATAATGTTTCGCAGAGGGCAATGCTTTGATCCATTCTCCATACTTAAAGCAAGGTTTCCCATTCACACTAAAAGCCTTAGCTTTACATTCTCTAATCGGGTGCCCAATAATACCACAATTAAAACAAAGATCCGGGAGGTGTTCAAATTTCAAAGCAACAAGGGTTTTATCCATACCAGAGACTAAACCAACCTTTACGGCACGGGGAAGGGGTTTAGTAATGTCAATGGATATCCGTACTCGGAGAAAATGGCCCAAATGATCACCAAAAGAACCAGTCGCTACCTCAATCACATGGCCAATGAGCGCACCAACTTCATATCCAACCTCAGTCGAAAGACATCAAATTGGTAAGTTATGCAACTGAATCCAGAAAGAAACATGATTAAAACACAGATCCGAGTAGTTGCCAATCCCAGTTGGTTCAGCCAAAACCAACAAGGAGTGCTCCACTATCCACGGTCCGCCTCTCAGAACACGAAGACGATCATCGTCAAGAACAAACTTAAAGAGAAACAGATTGGGTTTGAGAAGATCAACCTCAAAAGTCCCCTTTAACTTCCACATATTATTAGTTGAAATCACAACAGCCTCACGGGGTATATTACGTGCCGAAATGATAGATCCGACAAGAGAACGAGCGACCTTCTCTAACCCCTTAGAGATAACGTTCACATCAAGATCTCCTTGGATAGTTTCATCAGAAGTATCAACATCTAAAGCGTATTGAAGCGCGGCTAACTCATCAGAATCCATAACGAAACACGACCAAGAGACCACAATCACCACTTCGAACTCAAACACTAACGGTGACAGAACTTCAAGGAGAAGAAGGACAACCGAGAGAGAGAGCGAAAACTAGAAAGATTTGAAATTGAGTGTCCGAATTTAGAATAAAAATTTGACTGTTAAGTACCATTAATTTCAGACCAACTTGTCAATATGCTAATAATGGTAAATTTTTTATTAAAATAAATTCATTATTTTAAAAATCTATATGAAAGATAATTTTAATTAAAATATATTTTAAAAGATATAAAACAAATCTTTTTTTTTAGGAAAGTACATTTTACATGGGATTTTTGATAGAGTGTGCAAAAATATCGCTTTTATTAAAAAAATCAATCTATGGCTTTTTTTTAGAATTTTCACTTTTATGAGTTTATTTTCTCATATTTTTTTTATAAAAGTTGGTTTATGTCATAGTTTTACTCTTAATCAAGTTTTATTATTTTAGAAGGGTATGTTTGTAATTTGATTATTATTTTTTTAGCTTATTTATTTTTTTATATTATTTTTATATTACTAATTTTATATTAAATTTTTCTTTGGTTGTTTTGCAATTTTTTTTTTTTTTGTAATATGAATTGTGTTTAAAATTATATTTTATTTATTATAAACATTTTTTTCTTTTTTTTTAGATTTTACGCTTCTTTTTTCAAATACTGGATAAGGTTACCAGTTCCTTGATTGGCAACTATGTAAAAAAAAATCCTAGAGCTATGTTAAATAACATGTACTAGGAATGGTAACTAGTTATCCTGAGAGGAGTAATTTTCTGTCATAAGAGGGGTAACCAGTTACCATAAGAGGAGTGACGGGTTACTCATATTAAATATGAAAATAAACATCAAATTTGAAGGAAAAAGAGGAAGAACACTTCATTAAAAAGGGACGAATAAGTAACTATGATTTTAGTAACATAGGTAACCAGTTACCATAAAAAACACAGAAATATACACATAAAGAACATGAAGGTAACCAATTACCCCCAGAAATATACACACAAAGAATGGGAAGGTAACCCGTTACCACAGATCTAAAGATAAAAAAAAAATCAGATGCACCCCCTTTCCCTTCTCTCCCATCTTCTTCATATAATTTTTTTTTCTAGATTTAAATGTTCTCATCATGGTAATTGTTACCCATTCAAGTTTTTCATATTTTTATTAGTTTTTTTCCAAATTTTGGTGTTTCTATAAGGGTTACAGTAAAAAGAAAATGCTAAAAAAATTGATTTGAATTTTTTTTACATATAGTAGAAAAAACTATAAAAAAAATTACAATAATAAATAAAAAATAGTAAAATAATTATGTAATGTTAAAATATGTGTGAAAAAAGGAAAAAAAAATAGAATGAGAAAAGAATAAGTACAAAAAATGAAAGAACAAAATTTAGGAAAAAAAACTAAAAAAATATGAAAAAAAAACAAAACAAAAGAAATGACGAATGAAAAAAAATAGATAAATGAATAAAAATGAAAAGAAGAAGAAGAAAAATAATGGAAAAATGGAAAGAAAAAAATATGAATGAAAAAATTGGTAGAAAAAAAGGGAAAAAAATGAAAGAAGAAAAGAAGCTCTGAAAAATGGAAAAAAAATGTAAGGAGAAAATAATAAATACAAAAATAAAAAAAATAGAAGGAAAAAAATGAAAAAAAAAAGAGTAAAGAAAACTAAAAAAAATATATGAAAAAAAAAAACAAATCAATACAAATGAAATAAAAAAAATAGATAAATGAATAAAAATGAAATGAAGAAGAAAAAGAATGGAAAAATGGAAAGAAAAAAATTATGCAGGAAAAAATCGGTAAAAAAAAGAAGAAAAAAGAAAAAGAAAAAATGGAAGAAAAAATAAGTAAGGAAAAAAACTTAAGAAAAAATAACTGAAAAAATAATTAAAAAATGAAGGAAAAAATAAATAATTGAAAAAAATAAAATAAAATTACCTTCAAAATCAAAGAAAATGTAATCATGTGGTATTTCTATATTTTAGTTAGCTACTAATTGTGTTTCTCATGCCCCAATCTCTGAAGATTGCCTCGGATGACATTCCTCATGCCTCCTCCTCTGTTGCCACAGATTCAGGACTTGTTGCAACAGAAATAGCTGCTGTTCGAGCCTCTGTTGATTCTTTGACTGCTCGAGTGATGTCAATTGAAGGACTGCAACGTTCTGTGTTGGAGGCTATTCAATCTCTGTCCAAAGATCCAGTTGTTTAGTTTTATTTTAGTTTTTGTCCATTAAACATTGATACTCTTTTTTTGTTTTATGGTTCTTTGGCTTCTTTGAAAGACACAAAGGGGGAGAGTAGTATTTCAAAATATTTCAAAAACCTGGTTGTTTGTTGTTTTGTTTAACTCTGGACCTTCTTATTTTGAGGGGGAGTTAAGTCTAGTTTATTTACATGTTTGTTATAAGTTCATGCATGTTTGTAGGGGGAGTTCTTTCTCTTTACTTATCACTAACATTTGTGTTGCAGGTTTTTTGAATTAATTTTGTCTATCAAATTGCCAAAGGGGAAGATTGTAAAATCCTTTATTGGCATATTTGACAATAATGACAAAATTAATTAAAAGGGTATTTTTGAAATTAGTAGTTTCCTGTTTTGTAATATTTTGGTACATTTCAAAAATAGTTAGTTTCCTGTTTTGTGTGATATAAATCAGATTATTCTATATATGATTATAAAATAAATATATAATTTCATATAAAAGAATATCTTTTCTTGAAATTGGTTTATATGGAAATTATTAGTATTTATTTTCATTTATCTGATTTGGTTGCCCAGAAATCGTGTACAGCTTGCAATAATAAATGATATATTGTTTCATTATTTATTTAAGGAAACTGGGTTGAAAAACTGTCCAGGTTTAATGAATCTGTTTGAACGGATTGCCAGTCTGTTTGAACAGATTCTGACTTTCCTGTTTTGGAAGATTTTCCATTTATTGGATGTTTGATTTCTGATTTGTTTTCCACGACCTAAAGGGATTCTAAAAAGTATATAATCATCCTTAGGTTGTTGTTTTTTTATCATCTCTCTTGGTGTATTATTTTCCAAATATTTTTAAGTTTTAGAGAGACTTTTTATTATGTGAAGAACTTGAGTCCAGCAAGTTCTTAGTGGTTTATTACAGTGTACTTCTGTATTGTTTTCTTTGTGTTAATTGTGCAGGTTGAACACACTTGGACATTGGTCATCAAGCTTCGGGAGAAGTCTTGTTCGTGAGTCACTTTTCGGGAGGAAAAGTGCAAGTGTTATGATTTGAAGGGAGTTCAAGATCTTAGCACTTCAGAAATTTGATTAGGAGTTTAGATTACAACAGTTGCGACAAATTCAAGAGGGAGTCTTTATTTGTATAAGTCAATTTGGTTTTGTAATCATTTAGATATTCTTCTAATAAATTTCATTCTCTGGGCGTGGCCTCGTGGACTAGTAGCAATCTGCAAAGATTGCTGATACCACGTAAAAATTCGTGTGTTCTTTACTTTATGTTCGTTTTTATCTTCTTGTCACAAACTGTTTAAACATATCTAGTTTCTGTTCAAACAGTCTTTGTATCTGTTTAAATATTTCTGTAACAGTTCAACAATTAATTATTTAATTTAAATAATTAAGTTGGTAATCATAAAAAACGGAATTTCAACTATAAACATATTATAACATATTCCATATAAGACTATACTAATAATGGCCATTATGACATATGATAAATCATCTACGTCCCCTGTCTAATATTTGAGGTAGGTTAGACCACATGTATTGTATGATAACTCATCTACGTCCCCTGTCTAATATTTGAGGTAAGGTAAATCATAACATAACATATTAAAACATAAACTTATCATAACATAACATAAAAGCATAACATATCATTCAAACATACAAGATCTAGCCTATTTTCCTTACCAACACCGGGATATTTGAGAACAAAGACAGGATTTGGAACATTCCTAAAACCAACAATACAAATGGTGAGTATTTCTAAAGAATAAATAATGAAAAGACTAGAACTAAACCACCAAGAGAAAACTTACCAAAAAGACACCTTAAGTTCAAAGAACTTAAAAACCCAACCACACAACCATAACAAAAGTTAGAACCTGAATGAAAACTAAAGAAACTAAGGAATCAAACAAGATTGAACTTAAGAATAAGGGTACCTTTGTTGACCTTATAGATTGGCCTAACTCCAATCCCGAAATACTCTAATCCTTACTTCCCATGTGTTTGGTAAAACTTAAGAATGATAAGCTTTTTTCTTTCCCACCCAAGTGTATCACTCTTATTATGTTCTCACTAACACCTTGGAGTATGATCACATCTGAAGAGTAAGTGAGAGAGCTGGGTTCTAAGTTCTATTTATAGAGTTCTAGGAATAAATATCTTCTTTTTGGCTTTAAATAAAAATAATGAATTTAATTGAAAATATTTGAATACTCTTCAGTCAAAGGCTTAGGACTTGGTCAAATTTTTCAGAGAGAGGTTTAAGGAGTCAAAGCTTGATTTTTAAAATTAAAAACAAAAAATAATAAAAACAAATAGAATCCTAACTTCTAACTCCCTAAATCTCGTAACTCTAAACTCACCTGTAGTAAAATCAACATAACTGGAGCTATAGAACTCTGATTTAGACCATCGTTATACCGTTAGAAAGCTAATTAAATTATCTACGACTTTCTAGAAATACTATTTTTCGATTCATAACATAATTGGGTCAAAAATAGGTCGGAAGTTACAGTACCCTAAAGTTACGGAAAATTTATTTAATTATCTAAATAACAACCTAATCCACAAATAAATAAAATTGATACAAATGTCATGCTCCTAATAGATTCTGGAGAAGACTAAGTCTTATATTTCCCTTATTTTATCATTAAAATAATAATTCCTTAATAATCATGCATATGACAAGTGTCATAATCCTGTTGGCTCTATCTAAACCTTAGGAATAACCATGCTCATGACAAGTGTCATATTCTTATTGACTTTATCTAAACCTTAGGTTATAATAATTATCATATTAATAACCTGCAATATTAATCAAACCTTATGTTATAATTAATATTCTTAAACTATAGGTTAAACTTATAAAATCCATAACTATTGCTAAGAGTTTCCAACTAAGTCCCGGTTTGAACCAAAATCTACGAAATCTAACATACTATAAACTAATACTAGATATTGCTACTACTACTACTATCTAACTAGCTAAGTAAAATTCTAGGACTCTACACAAAAATCAAAACCAAATCTCAATGATCCATTTGGTGAGATTCATCATGCATGAACTTAGCAATGTCGTTTGCTGATGATGGTAAGATTCATCACGAAGCTAGTATGGAGTCAAGCAGCCAAGTCAAGTCAATACCACGTGTCATCAACTGCTCAAGTGTCAGCCTAGGAACTAATTCGTAGGCGAGTTCTTCCTCACGTGGACGCTAATTCTCTTCAGCTGTTCAGCAACTTTTGGTATGCACAAATCTCGGGTTGAGCAATTCTATCTCCTCTTTCCTTTCCTCGTGGGCCCTACACAGAGTTGTACCCGACACGGCCCACATTTTCGTGCCTCTGAAAAAAGTGGCACGGGATGTGCCAGCCCACGCCTGTATATACAAGCTCAGCACGACCCAAACGGGTCGTGTGCCGTGTCAGGCCAGGCCCAGATCGTGCCAGCCCATTTATTAAAAATTGGCTATTTTCGAGCCCTAAAAACGAGCCTTAAGTTAGCCAAAATATGGGCCCAATTTTGGCTCAACTCGAGCCCAAATTATTTCAAACCTTTTTTTAAAGTTTTTAAAAGATTTTTTTTCCCATTTTACTTTTACATATATTATGTATATTTACTTAATTATTACAACAAAAATTCAAAATTTAAAAATAAAAATAAAACAAGCATTGCCTCATTAAAAACTTTACCAAGAAAAACTTAATGAAATAAAATCATGGTAAAGAAAAGAGAGTACAATCATAAGTTAACTAAGTTCACTTCAACAAAGTACAAACAAAGAAAATACAAATCAAGGCGCAACCGATTCTACACATGTAGTATTACTACCACTACCATCACCACGTTCTTCAGTAAATAAGTTTTGAAATTGATGAACCAAATCTATATTCTCTGCTTCATGTTGGAAACACTTCCTAGCTTGTTCCCAATCTTTAATACAAGCTAACATTTACACTAATTCTGGAGACAAAGAAATTCTTCTTTCTTCAATTATCCTGCTAGTAGTGCTAAATGCTTGTTCTGAAGAAACAATAGACACTATGATTGTCAACACATCACATGCTAGCTGTGAAATGACAGGAAACCTATATGCATACTTCTTCCACCAACCTAAATTATCAAAATCCTCTCTATGATTGTTAGTAGCGCGATCAACTAAAGAAAAATCTGCATCAATATATTTGTTGAGCTCATTGTTTCTAGGAGTTCTCGATGATGGAGGGGGCGTAAGAGTTTCACTTGAGATAGTTGGTTTAACATAGCTCCAATTCACAAATGTTGAATCATCTTCAACTGGTTGGGATTGTGGTTGTGGCCTTGTTATGCTACCAGCCATGTTCTCATAAACATTGTATACTTCGAACACCTTGTTACGCAAACGAACAATTTGTGAAGTAAAACCCATATTCAAATGAACACCCATATGATGAATAATATGCTCAAGACCAAGTAATTTAGCTCTAGGATCGAAGACAAAACCTAATGCATATAAAAGAGGACTTTCGCACAAATATTTCTTAGATTTTGCTTCCATGGCAACCACTACTGTCCTTAAAGCTCATCATCTCTATGTGTTTTAAATAAATGTGTCATTTGAACAATGTGATGTATGGCTAGTGGAGGTTGGATAATAAACCTCAAAAAGCTTAACAATTGCATTATAAAGACTTTCATAAATTCAAGATACTTTTGAGCAACATACCAGTCATTGTTGTCCAAAAGGGTAGTCCCTTTCCCCTTCTTGGAATTGTAGAAAAGAGAAATGGTGTCTTGATACTCAATTGCATTTAGTAACATCACATAAGTCGAGTTCCACCTAACTCGCATATCAGTATTAAACTTTCTTAGTCTTCTACTATCAATAACACAATATCGTCCAAACTCAACAATCCTTGGATTTGAAGCACTAATCCAAGCAAGAGCTTCTCTTATTCGCTCAATTTTGTTATTCACTAGCTTTGTTCCACTTTTAACAATCAAATTTATAATATGACATGCACACCTTTGGTCAAAAGAAAGTCCACCATTCATTGAAAAGCCAAAAGCCATAAAATATTCAATTGATTTTGTATTTGTAGATGCATTGTCTAAAGTAAGAGACAACTCTTTTAGAGATCCCAAAATCATCCATGGCAGAAATGACAATACTATATATGTTCCCGACATTATGCTCATGATGCATTAATTTAACCTAATGTAATGAGCAGTAACACATACATAATCTTGTTTAGAACGAGCATTCCAAATATCTAATGTGCAAGCAACAGAATCATTCAAAGTATTAAATTCACCAATCAAATGTGCACGCATAGCTTTATAAGATTTGATCAAATAATTTCTAGTGGTTGTTCTAGACACCGACGTAAATTGTGGACAAAATGCTTTTTGAATGAACTCTAAAACTACACACTTTCTCCAATATTAGTTGGTGAATCCGTTTGTGCTATGTATCTAGCCAGAAACTTCCTAGCAACAAGAGGATCATAACTCCAAGAACAAACACAAGTACCATCTTTTTGAACAAAAAGTTGACCATGAGATGAGTCATTACCCAAGTTTATTTTCTCTAAGCATTTACTCATGTGTCTTCTTAAATGGCCAGTCCCTTTAGAAGATTCATCAACAATGATGGATTTGCAATTTTTACATTTTTCCTTTTTCACTTGTTTTCCATCTTGGACTTCTCATACATCCTCAAAATGCTCCCACACAATTGATGTTTGTCTTTTCTTTCGCTTGGTTGTGCTTGTTGTACTTTCTCCGATAATAGTATTACTAGAATCATCGACACATTCATAATGTGTTGGAATAGCTAATAAATCATCTTGTGCTTCATTTAGATTTACTGCATCATTAGCCTCCATAATGCCTATAAAAAAGAGAAATATGGAATAAATATATATATAAATATCTCCTCGAAAACACTACAACAATCCTTCTACAACAAGCTAGCAACTAATAGCTCAAACACAGATCGCTCCTCTTTTTACAAATAAAAAACTCACTTTTCTTAGTCCCAAGTACAACCAAGTGAACCATATATATACTAATAGCAGTCAATCAAAACAAGACCCAATAACAAGGACCATTCTTAATTTGCACTCTCAAGAGTGAAATAACAATAAACTCTCATGCCAAAAAAATAAAACAGTTACAAAAGGATCATAGAAAACTTCAGATTTTATAGTTAATAACTACTACTTGTATTACTATATTACTCATTAAAGAGTGGTAATAGACAACAATATTCTTCCATAGAATATGCCTTCAAATCATGTCTCAAATCATATTTGTTTTCTGATATGTAACTAACCTAAAGAATATGTAAAACTATAGTCATGGTACTCATTACAAGAGCATGTGTTAGTAATCTGTGCATTAGAAAATAATGGTGATGTCTTAGAAAGAAAGGTTTGGAATTTGAATCATTTTTCTTGTATTTAGTTATCTATGATGCTGCCTTTTGTTTTAAAACTGACATGACAAATGTAGATCCAAAACATTTTTCCATTTTAATTATGAACACAACAAGAACATTCATTTAAAAAAAATAATATAGGAGCCATTTGTTAATTCTTAACACTATATCATCCAGTTTTTTATAGTAGAAATTTAGATATTCCACACCAAAATAAAACACTATAAAAGCCATTTGTTATTTCTTAAACTAGAGAGACAACTCAAACAAGATTTTTGTAGTTTATAAACAAAATACATATATACAATCACATAAATATACAACATCTGAATTAAATAGAAAAATTAAGAGAGCATACCTCTTAAAGGAGTCCAAATATAATTCTCTTCAAAGTCACCATCAAATTCACAAAGTACCACAAATCACCTTTTGAAGGGGTTCAAATGATAATACTCTAAAACGTACCCGGATAATAATTAGCCCAAAAAAGACAAAATTAGTTAACAATTAATAAATTTTCAAAAGAAACACAAAACAAAATGCCCAAAAATCTAGCCGAAATGCTCAAAATAGAAAAAACAAGGTCGAAATCACAATCACTAATTGAAACACATACCACTGAAATCTAGTCCGCCACTACAGCAATCCAGCCCCAAGACTATAACATCCCAAATTCCCTAATGTGGCTTAGTGCCTGGATTAGGGGGCCAGGAGGGTCATAATTGATTTAATATGTGATTATGTGATTATATACATGATTATGTAAGTTATATTATTATATGATGATAATTGCATGCATGTGGGCCCACTTTTTATTAGAAGGGCATTTTCGTAATTTTGGCTCGTTGAGGGCATGTTTGTATATTTATGTGCATGTATGTGATACATGGGTGAGACCACATTATTATGTGGATATGTTTGAGCTATTCGGCATGAGACGATCCTAGGATGCAAGTTAGCAGTTTGGTCATAACGGGATTAATTACCGGGCTCGAGGTGAGCCCAGGGGTAAATTTGTATTTAGTACATTACCAGGAATAAACGGGTAATGAGACATGATTTAATAATTATTTGAGGATACTGTGAATAATGGGAATTTGAGGATGTTAATTATGATTCACGGGATAGGTAGGAAATGACAATTATACCCTTGGGTGGCTTTGAGAGATTAGAATGGCCCTAGCGGCAATTTGGTCATTTTGACATGGGATATGTTCAGCCAAGGAAGGCCGTGGAATACACAGGCAAAAACAGAGTTTTTTTTTTCTCTCTCTCTCTCTCTCTCGGTTTGGTGTTTGAGGCAATGTTAGAGAATTGAAGCCTAAGGATTTGAGGATTGAGGGCTTAAAAGTGTGTTCAATAATTGAAAGAGGTTCAATCCATATTTGAGGTAAAGACTCTAAGTTTAAATCTCTGGTTTTACTCTATTTTTAAGGTTATTGTTTTAGCTTTAGAGTTTGATTGTGTAATTGGATGTTTGGTGATGTTTTAAGTGTTATAGAGCTTGGGGTTTACTGTTAAACTAGTGATATTGTTGTGGTGATGATTGATTATGATATTGGGATTGGTTTGATGAGTTTTGGTTGAGTTTAGGTTGAAGAAAATACAAGGGAGCTGGGTTCGCGGGGTCAAGTCATGACCGAGTTCATGAAAGTCACGACTTGAATGAACCCCAGAGCCTCTCCTGGGCTCTGTCTGGTAGGCGCACTGCGATCCTCAAGGTCAAGTCGTGGCCTGCCCCTGGCATCCAGACAAGGGGCTCTCTGTCTTGGGGGCGAGGCGCAACCCTTGGGGGGCAGGTCGCGGCCCGCCTGTCCTCTTTGTGCCAGGTTGGATTTTAGTCAGTTTTGAGCGCGAGTTTTCGAATCTCAAGGCTCGGGATCGAATCTACTAACCGTTTTAGTAGGATTCGAGGTTTCAGGAGCTGGGTTTTAGTCCATGAACCTTTCATTACTCATTTTATTGATGAGATTTCATATTTGGTTATGATTAGGTGACCGCTAAGGGGCCTGAGGACAGATCGTTCTCAAGGATCGTTCTCTATTTATTTTACGCTCGAACTTGAGGTAAGAAAATTGCACCCATTATGTGACATACATGATTATTGATGAGGCATGTTGAGTGATCTATATATGGACATTGGTTGCATTGTAAATGACTGGCAGTGTTGCTTGCTTGTGAATGACACTGACTTATTAGTCAGAAACGACAATGGTGTTTAGTACTGATCGGGAAGCTCTGATTTATCAGTCATGATCGGCAATAGTGCTGAGCGCTGCTCGTATGGAATTGACTTATGAGTCAAGAGCGTCATTAGTGTTCTGACTGCAGGCTGAAATGATTAGATCTAATCAACATGAGCATTAAATGCTTGATCGGCCTATTGGTCGAAGAAAACTAAAGCGCTTGGTTAGTCTATAACTAATTACTTAGAGTCAGGGCTAAAAGGCTCAGGTGACTTGACAGTCACATGGCTTAGGGCGCAAGACCCCAGAGAGACTTATTAGTCATCTATTCAGGGTGCAGGACCAAGAGAGACTTGTTAGTCATCTAATTAAGGCGCAGGTCCCCAGAACGAATTAATAGGCAACAATCCCAGACGCAGGACCCCAGAATGATTACATAATCATTTATTATTATTTGTATACATGCAGTAATAAGTTTTCTTGCTAAGCCTTGGCTCACGGGTGCTATGTGGTGCAGGTAAATGGAACGAAAAACTTACCCAGCCTTGAGTGGAGAGCTTAGGTGGCAATGTGTACATATGCGGCCGCTTGACCACCACGGCACAAGGTGTTTCTTAGGGGAACTAAGGTTTAACCCTATTTTTGTCGCTTAGGTCGGCAAATTGTAACTTTTGAACTGTAATGACTATTTTGGATTGTAAACACTTTTTATGGGATCCTATGTACAGTTTAATGTTTTAAATAAAATAATATCAATTCCTTTTGACTGAGATTTTCACCCTGGCCCATTAATAACACTTTGATGCACATTTATGACCTAATGACTCGTTTAGCGAGTTAAGTACTATTTAAAGTACACAATGTGACGTTCTTGGCTAACCAGGGAGTTACAGAGACCAACCAACCCCCACCACGAACTGTCGCATGCCCAAAAAATGTTTGCCCTGTCAATCCCAAAAGCCACCCTGTCTCACAACAAAGGTTGCCCTGTCGCCGCCGCTGAGCTGAGGGAGAAAGAGGCGAGAGAAAAAGAGTGAGAAAGTCGAGAGAGAGATGGCCAACTGAATGAGAAAAAGAGAGAAAGAGGAGAGAGTGTAGGTATGAGCTAATGAAGAAGAATATGTTAGGGTTAGGGAACATTATTTATTTATTTTTAATGAAGAGTTGGGAAATATTAAATGAATTCTTTTTTTTTCTTTCACTTTTTAAACATTAAATGACTTAACATTTTTAAGAACATGCTTTGGGTGCCCTTAATATTGTTGTGTTATTAAAATAATTTTGCTAGTCATTTCTATAATGTCAAGTGATATATTGTCGACCTTGAATAGCTCATAATAATGGTTATTTTAATTGAACCAAATCCTAATAAATGAACGATATGTAAGGGACTCTCGATATTTACCGATTTTTATTATTGAATTTATTTATTCTCATTCACAAAATCCATATTTCTTTCTCCTATGTTTAATTATTTTGCAGTATTTATGCTATATCTTGGCTAATTTTTGTGTTTAATTTAATCATTGTGGACACAGTGGGCCAATTTACGCAACAATTGACCTATTTATAAAGTAAAATTTAGGCATAATCTACCACATCCAACTTCTCATAGCCAACCTCATCTTCTCGTCGTCTCCCTCCTCTTCCGTTGGTAACCTCGTTTTCTTGTCAAAAACCTAACAAAACTATTGCTAGGCTCATTTTTCGTTGTAAGTTCATTGCATTACGGCCCCGTTTGGAATGGCTTTTTGAAAAGCCCAAAGCACTTTTTAAAAAAGCTAATGACTAAAAAGTGTTTGGTAAAATAAAAAAAATAGCTTTTTTAGGAATTTAGGTTAAAATTATAGCTTTTTATCAAAGTTGGCCCACACCAACTTTAAGATTTTAGCTTATACGGGAAGCTGAAATTGTGGTTTAATGATATTTTTTTGGACCAAAATACCCTCATTTAAATTAGAATTATTAGGTCTTCTTTTTCAATCGTTAAATCTTCTTCACCTTGCCTCACCATTTCTTCTTCCTTCTTCCTCACGGACTACACTTCTCTGTCAAAAACTCCAGCACAATCAAGTCAAGGTATTTCTCTAACTTTTTTTTTAATGCTATATTAAACACAGATTTATTAAAGGGAATTTTATATATATATATATTTGTACAGTGGTTTGATTATTGTTTCTGTGATACTGGGTTATTCGATCTTCTTCATACCTGTATATTTGTGTGTATATATATATATATGTGTATATATATATATGGGTTGGACTTGTATATATATATATATGGGTTGGACTTGTTTAATGGTTTATTTTGATGCATTTTTTTTTTCTAATGGATATATACACTCCAACCACTCGAAGTAACCGTAAGTAGAAAAATATCAACTTTATCAATTACCCAAAACTTTATCAATTACCATCACGGACTCACCATCTTCAAGGCACTTGATGGCTTCAGATTGAAAAGGGTCAAGAGTGAAAGGGAATACTTTCGCAGGCTCCAAAGTGTTTGGACCCCAAGAAAGTCGGGCAGAAGGAACATAACCCTCTGGATACGACACATCATAAGCAGGCAATAGGTTCATCAATAAGCTTTTTCGCCAAACCATTATCCTTAGGCTGTTTCGGGGGTGTTTCGCCAGGTGGGTTTTCATCTAACTTCCTCTTTATCGACCCCATGAATGCTCTAACAAAGATAACTATACCGAACCAGAGAACAATAAACAAATTTTAGAATAGATATACTTATATATACTCGTATATACCTACAAAACTACCCTATAATAGCCGGAAACAGGAAAGAGTCGAAGAAAATTATAGAGTGCATTTGGTTTTATTTTTTTCTAATGGATATATAGAGTACGACGCAGATGAGAGAGATTTTTTTTGTTTCTAATGGATATATAAAGTAGGACGCAGAGGAGAGAGAGAGAGAGAATTAAAGTCGTATTCAACACTGAGAGAATTAAAGTCATATGTAGAGTTGAATATTCAACACTGACTGAAAAATGAGCCTTTGTGATTGACCAAGAAAAATAGAGAGTGATGGGTGCCAATAGAGTACGACAGAGAGAGAGAGAGAGTACACATCCTTTTTTTTTTTTTAATCTTTTTTCTAAATAAACTTTAATAATAAAGAATAAGAATTACCATGAAAGAATAGATATGCTTTTTTAATACAAAAACTATATTAGATTTCTATCTTTTTGTTTTGAGTGAAATAAACAATATAAAGGAGATATATTTTGTCTAACAATATCTATAATTAAAATAATTTCATTTATGGTTGTCTGCTCTCTCAGCCGAGAAGTGGACATTAAAAATACAATTTTTACATTCAAAGATGAATCATTTATGGTTGCCATATACATAACAAAAATATATTTTTAGTTCTTTTATTTTTACTTAATTTTCTCACTTCAAAAGTTGATTTATAGTAACCTTACATATGTGTGTGTTTTATCTTCTCCCAAGGGATTCTTTAAGAATAGTCTTGAAGTTGGATATGTTGACCTTTAGTTGAATTATTTAGTTTTACATAGATGGTAGTGATTGATAAGAGTTGTTGCGTATATGGATACATCATTTTACTTTTGTATTTTTTTTATACTTATCATTTCACTTTTATTAGATGGAAAATGAAAATAATATTTGCACCAAGAGTGACGTACCAAGAAGTAAAGCAATATGGAATTCAGAGAGTTTGAATTTTTTCTTAGACTTCTGTATCAAAGAGGTTGATGATGGGCATCGTCCTACTACTTATTTAGATAAAGTTGGATATGTAAACTTGATTACAAATATGAAGAAAGCAACTGGAAGAGATTACACTAGACCACAATTGAAAAATAAGTGGGATGGATTAAAAAATGAATGGAAGCTTTGGAAGCAACTCAAGGGAAAAGAAACTGGCTTAGGATGGAATATAAAAAAGAATACAATTGATGCAACTGAAGATTGGTGGAATAGTAAATTACAGGTACATTATAATCTTGTTAAATATTTATATGAAACTAAAATAATTTTTTTTTTTCATAAATGTTACATTTAATTAACAAATTTTTTTTGTAGAGTCATCCCGATGCTGCAAAGTTTCGCATTCGGGGAATTGAACCAGAGGTAGAGGAAAAATTAGATAGGATTTTCATGAACACTGTTGCTACAGGAGAGTATGCTTGGACACCTTCATCTGGAATAATTCCATCTGAGTCTGAAAAACCTTTTAACAATATTGAAACCTTACATGAACAACTTGAGAGTAGTGACGATGATCTAGAGATGCCTAATACTGATAGATTTCTTAGAGAGAAAAATAACAAGAGATTAGCCGAGCCACTTGAGAAACAAAATAAAGCAATGAAACATGGAAAAGGAAAAATGAAGAAGACAGGGCCTTTAATGATATTTGAACAAATTGGTCGCCTTGCTGATGCTGTGGAGACAAGGAGTAGAAATATTGAAACAGCTAGAAAGGAGAATAGTATTACCGAAGTTATGAAAATTTTAAATTCTTTGCCTGGAATTGAGAAAGGGAGCAGCTTGTATTTATTTGCAACTCGCTTGTTTATCATGAAAGAGAAGAGAGAGATGTTTGCTTCATTGGAAGAACCTGAGTTGATGCTTACTTGGCTCAAGAATGAGCATACTCTGGGATAATTATAATACTATGACTTATAGTAGTAGTAGTATTTATTTTCTAAACTTTGTGTTATGACGTTAGTATATGTTTATTATGTTATTTCTTTACAGACTTTTTTTTTAAATTGCTCTCAAGACTTGGTGTTGTCACTATTTAATATAAATATGCTTTATTATGTTTTTCACTTGCATTTGTTATGAAGACTTTATGGCTATTTGGCATGTATTTTATATACTCTTTAATATACACAGGTTTATTTTAAATTAGAAATAATGGCAGACACGGATGAGGAGATTGAGTTACAATCGGCGTCTATAGCTACATACTTTGTTCAACATTATTATACAACATATATTGAAAAGACACCTTGTATGAATTCTTCTCAAACTGGTCATATGTGGTTGATGGAAATATTAAAAGGAAATGAAAGTAGATGTTATAGCATGTTTAGGATGGAGAAAGATGTTTTCATTAAATTATGCGATGAATTGGAAGCTAATTATGGATTTAAGGGTTCAAAGAGAATGTGTGCTCTTGAGATATTAGGCATGTTTTTATTTACATTAGGTCACGGTGCTGGAAACCGATTAACACAAGAGCGATTCCAACACTCAGGCGAGACAGTTAGTCGATATTTCAACAAGGTTTTAGATGTTTTATGTCATATGAGTGTAGATGTATTAAAACCACCAGACCCAGAATTTAAAGATGTTCCTGAAGAGATATTGAAAGATTCTAGATATATGCCTCATTTTAAGGTAAGTCATACTTTAAAATTATACAATTTTTTAATAATTTTTTTTCTAACTAGAGTATATGTTTATAATCTTGTATTTTTTTTCTAGAACTGTATTGGCGCAATAGACAGTGTACATGTGAATGCTGTAATTCCACCTGAAGATCAAGTACCATTTGTTGGTAGAAAAGGGATACCAACTCAGAATGTCATGGCAATATGTAATTTTGATATGAAATTTATATATGCATATGCTGGGTGGGAAGGTTCTGCTCATGATACAAGAATTTTCTATACAGCTTTATGTGATTCAACTTCAAATTTTCCAAAACCTCCCCAAGGTTGTCATCTAAACACATTTATAAAATATTAAAGTCTTTATAATTTTGTAATTATATTTTTATATTTTATTTGACAGGAAAATATTATTTAGTGGATGCGGGATACCCACAAATTACAGGTTTTTTAGGACCATATAAAGGCCAAAGATACCATCTTCCACAATTTCGACGAGGTAGCAAACCTACTGGTTATAAAGAGGTATTCAACCAGGCACATTCTTCTCTTCGAAGTGTTATTGAAAGAACTTTTGGCGTATGGAAGAAAAGATGGAAAATATTAAGAGATATGCCTAGTTATCCATATCAGAAGCAAGTGAAAATAGTGATTGCATCAATGACCTTGCATAATTACATTCGAAGGCATGCAAAACGTGATCGACATTTTGAGAAAATTAGAGATAATCCATATTATTGTGTAGAAGATCAAGCTAATATTGAAGATGAAGATGAGACAGCTAGAGCTTCAAATTTAAATGAAATGGACAATACCAGAGATCTGATTGCTGCAAGTTTAATGGGATATAATTAAACTATATTCTTATCTATTTTATTTTATTTAAGTTTTGTATTTTGTCGTATCAAATTGACTAAATTTAAATTATTTGTTATGATCAAAATTTATAATAATTTAAAAATAGACAATATTTATGTTGATTTTTTATTTTTAAAATTTAATTAATCATTTTATTATACGTATATATTAAAAGAATTAAATATTATAAAAAATTATTATTATTTTTAATAAAATAAAAAATAATTATAAATATGTTAATATGTATAAATTTATTCAAACAAAATTAGTTAAATACATATGATACCTATTTTGGTCATTCTGTATTTAACAGCTATCTAATAATCTAGTTTACCAAACACTTATATACAACTTTTCCAACTCACAGTATTTCTAAAGTTATAATTTACCAAACACTCAGCAGCTTTTTCTCACAGCACAGCTACAGCTGCTTTTTCTCACAGCACAGCTACAACTGCTTTTTCCCACAGCACAGCTGTACCAAACTGGTCCTACATCTTCTTCGTTGCACGCACTTAGCTTCATTCCTTGCTTAATAATCATCGTTTGGGATAATAATCGATTTTGCATCGAAATTGCATCAAAAAAACATCGTTTGGGATAATAATCAAGTTTTCATGATTGCATCGAAATAGCATCGATTTGGCATCGAAACACCATCAGCATCGATGTAGCATCGATTTGGCATCGAAACACCATCGGTATCAATGTAGCATCGATGTAGCATCGATTTGGCATCGATGCCGATGGTGTTTCGATGCCAAATCGATGCTACATCGATCCTATTTCGATGTAATCATGAAAACTTGATTATTATCCCAAACGATGTTTTTTTGATGCAATTTCGATGCAAAATCGATGATACATCAATGCCGATGGTGTTTCGATGCCAAATCGATGCTACATCGATGCTATTTCGATGCAATCATGAAAACTTGATTATTATCCCAAACGATGCTTTTTCGATACAATTTCGATATGGGTAGTTTTGTCTAAAAAATTAAAATTGTCATATATTTGAGATAGTGAGTTATGGTGGCATATTAAAAAAATTTACAAAGTTATTAGGCATATAATATGAAGTTTCCCTACTAAAAAAGGGCAACCTCACCAATTCAAGCAAATAAATCATATTTGAAATTGCACTATTTGAATAATAATAAAACCTGAGTCGATTCTAATCCTACGGACAACCAATAAACCATTATATAAAACCCAGAAGAGAGCCCGTTCTAACGATAAGAGCCAAATAGACAGAAAGATAGAGTGAAGATCTGGATCATGATGAAGACTCCCAAAGTTCAACAAATTTCTGAGTGTTTTGTGAAACCTGAGAGTGCCCCAGAAGAATCGAAGCAACCCCTGTATTTGGGTCCATGGGATCTAGTAATGCTGTCCGTCCACTATATCCAAAAGGGTGTTCTCTTCTCCAAACCAAACCAAGATTATGATGATGGAGATTTCATGGAAGCTCTTCTGGCCAAGCTCAAGAACTCTCTCTCTCTCACTCTGGTTCACTTTTACCTGCTTGCAGTCCGTTTCAAGACGCTGCTCCAGTCTGAAAATCCACCTTCGTGTTTGGTTTATGTGGATTGAAGCAATGAAAGCCCCGGAGCCAAATTCATCCATGCAACTCTCGATATGACTGTGTCTGATATTCTGTCACCCACTGATGTGCCTTCGGTTGTCCAATCTTTCTTCGACCATGACCGAGCAGTCAACTACGATGGCCACACAGCGAGCTTGCTTTCCATTCAAGTGACCGAGCTAGTTGATGGGATCTTCATAGGCTGTTCTATAAACCACGCCATTGCCGATGGAACCTCTTATTGGAACTTCTTCAACATGTGGTCTGAAGTCTTTCGAGGAACTACAACTATCTCTCGTCCGCCCATTTTCAAGCGCTGGTTTCCTAAAGGTCACAGCCCAAAAATCAGCTTCCCTTACGCGCACCCTGACGAGTTTGTTGACCGATTCGAAGCACCCGAACTGAGAGAGAGGGTCTTCCACTTCTCGATGGAATCATTAGCAAAACTCAAAGCGAAAGCCAATGCAGAGTACAACACAACCAAAATCTCCTCCTTCCAATCCTTGTCTGCACTTATTTGGAGGTGCATAACTAGGGCGCGTAATCTTCCACTAGAACAAATTACCAATTGTAGATTGGCAGCCAATAACAGGGCACGATTGGATCCACCCATTTCAGAAAATTACTTTGGGAATGCCATTTATCCAATAAGAGGATTTACCACGGTTGGTGAGTTACTGGAGCATGATCTCGGATGGGTTGAGTTGAGAAAACGAAATGATGAAATGAGCTTGCTGGAATAGCAAGAGCTCAGACTGAATTTATATATATATTCAGATATGAAAACTGAATCTGTTACAGAAATAACAACCAACTCAACTGTGTAACAAACTCTGTCCTACCGCACAGTTGGTTTACAAACTAACAGATTACAAACAGACTCAAATCATTCACTAACACCCCCCCTCAAGCTATATTTGGAGTCAACCAAATGAAGCTTGTTACAAAGAAATTGAAAACGTGGTGAAGACAGAGGTTTGGTGAACAAGTCTGCAGTTTGATCTGCCGTTGGAATATAGCAAACTTCCAGCTTCTTGTCGGCAATTTGTTCACGAATATAATGAACATCAAGCTCAATATGCTTTGTGCGGGAGTGAAAAACTGGATTCAGAGCAAGAGCTTGAGCACTTTGATTGTCACACCACAATACAGGGAATTGTTTATGAAGGGAAATATTGAGCTCATGAAGAAGAGAACTGAGCCAAACCAGTTCAATAGCTGCTGATGCAAGAGCCCTATATTCAGACTCGGTACTGGATCGGGCCACAGTGCGTTGTTTCCTGGAGCTCCAATTCACTAGATTTCCACCAAGAAAAAGACAAAAGCCACTTGTCGACTTACGATCATCTAAACTAGAAGCCCAATCGGCATCGGAATAAGCCTCAAGATCTAGAACCGTGGAAGGCTTGAAGTGAAGACCAAGATGCATAGTACCCTTGATATATCTTAGAACTCTTTTACAGGCAGTCCAGTGATTAACAGTTGGGGCCTTCAAAAATTGACTAAGCTTATTTATTGAATAAGCAAGATCTGGTCTGGTGAAAGTCAAGTATTGAAGAGCACCAATAGTGCTTCTATATAGTTCTGGCTGATCAAATAAAGGGTTGTCATCTAGTGCAAGCTTGTTGGCCAAGATCATAGGAGTATCACATGATTTGGCATCTTCAAAATTGGTTTTGGCAAGTAAATCAGCAGCATACTTAGATTGCGTGAGATATAGACCAGAGGCATTTCTGTAGGCTTCAAAACCAAGAAAATAGTTAACTGAACCAAGGGATTTCAAGGAGAAGTTGGTATTGAGATCTGAAATAAGCTGGGAGATAGCAGTGGAACTTCCTCCTGTGATAAGTAAATCATCCACATAGATCAATACAAGAAGAGGAGCATTATTTTTCTGGGTGTAAAACAGAGAACAATCTGAAACAGATTGATGAAATCCCCAAGAGATGAGAGCACGTTTGAGCTTCGCAAACCATTCTCTAGGTGCTTGTTTTAAGCCGTAAAGAGACTTGTGCAAACGACAAACATAATGAGGCTTAGATTGATCTTCATAACCAGCTGGTTGTTGCATAAAAACTTGATGTTGTAAATCACCATTTAAGAAGGCGTTATTGACGTCTAATTGTTGAATATCCCAGCCAAAAGTTACTGCAAGAGAAAATATTACCCGTATAGTCGATGCCTTGATTACTGGACTGTATGTGCCATTAAAATCCAGACCAGGAGTTTGCTGGAATCCCCTTGCAACCAGCCTAGCTTTGAACTTTTGTACAGTTCCATCAGCATTGAACTTAGTACGATAGACCCACTTATTTGTAAGAACATTCATGTCATCAGCAGGAGGAACTAAAGACCATGTCCCTTTATCAACCAAAGCTTGATACTCATTATCCATGGCTGACTTCCACTGGGGCAAACTTAAAGCCTGTTTGACAGATTTAGGAACTGCACAATCTGGATTAGTAGAAGCAGTAACAAGATAAACTTTTGGCTTGTATATACCAGACTTTGAGCGAGTTTGCATATGATGACCTTGAGGCAAAGGAGGTGGGGATGAAGGCACACTAACAGCAGGCATGACATCCTCATTTTCGATGGAGGGAGATGGGTTCGAAGAGGAAGATACAGCCAGATTATCAAAAGAAATTGGAGACACAGAGGAAGAATTTTGGGACTAAGTAGGGATGGAAGAAGAGGAAAAATCTGGACTGAGATATAGAGACCCAAACTGAATATGAGTTGAGGATGTAAGAGGAGATTGGGAAGATGACACAGGAATAACAAAGGCTGGTGCTAAAGAATTATTTGGCTGTGAAGAAGATACAGACGTGGTGATTGGAAAAAGTGTAGAATAAGGGAATTCAACCTCATTAAAATTTACACTCCTAGCAATATAGACACGACCTGTAGGATGGAGACATCTATAGCCTTTATGGAAAGGACTGTATCCTAAACATACACATTTGGCAGTTTTGAACTCAAATTTTTTATTGTGATAAGGTCTAAGAAAGGGAAAACATGCACAACCAAATGTTTTGAGGAATGAATAATCGGGTGTGGTATTATAGATGCATTCAAAAGGAGATTTATATTGATTAACAAGTGTTGGGAGTCTATTTATTAGAAAAACAGCTGAGACAAATGCATCCCACCAAAATTTGAGAGGCATATTTGCTTGAGCTAACATTGTTAGTCCCATTTCAGTTACATGGCGATGTTTTCTCTCAACTCTACCTTCTTGTTGGTGAGTGTGAGGACATGGGTGTCTAAAAAGGATACCTAGTTGTTGTAATAGAGGCTGTAACTTTCTATATTCTCCCCCCCCCCCCCCCCCCCCCAATCTGTTTGAAGACCTTTAATTTTGGAATCAAGTTGATGTTCAACAAAAGTTTTATAGGTGAGAAAATTTTTGTAAGCATCAGACTTTGTTTTCATGGGATAAATCCAGCTGTATTTTGTGAAATCATCAACAAATAAGATGTAATAGCGGTATCCTTCTGGTGTAGGATAGGGTGAAGGTCCCCAAACATCCGAATGAATAAGTTGAAGGGGTTTTGTGGTTTTGGTTGAAGAACTGACAAAATGCATGAGATGGTTTTTGCCTAATTGACAAGCATCACAAAAAAACACACCTGATTTTGAACATTTTATATTGATGGAGTGTAAAATTTTATTGAGTATTACATGGGAGGGATGTCCTAACCGATTGTGCCATAATGCAGCAATACGATTGGAATCATTACAATTCAAAGAAGAAAAATTACATGAATTTTTATTACATGAATCAACGCTAGAGTGAGTGACAGCTGACGAAGGATAGGCAAGATTTATTGATGGAGGCTGGGGCAAAGTACTGTGCAAAGAAGAGGATAGCTGGTATAACCCTTGACTAAGAATGCCCTGCAGTAGTATCTTCTTTGTGACCTTATCCACAACAAAACAAGAAGACTCATGAAAATGGATATCAACATTATTATCAAGAATGAATTGAGAGATACTGATTAGATTTTTATGAATGGCAGGGACATATAAAACCTTATTAAGGACTAAGGGACGGGAAGAAAAAATGGTAGAATTGCCAATAGCAAGAATAGGGATTGAGGTGCCATTACCTACTGTTAGCTTGCCTTTTCCTTTGTAATCAGCCTTCTCATTGAGCTTGTAAATGTCAGAAGTAACATGGTGCGATGCCCCACTGTCTAAGTACCAATTAGGATCTGCAACAACACCAGCTGTAGCAAGAAGAGCATGAGACTCATCAGTGGCAGAATTAGTGGGATTGGAGTTCGCCTCACCTTGATAACTAAGATCAAATCGATGATAACATTTGAGAGCAATATGCCCAGATCTGCCGCAAACTTGACACGTTGGTCGATTAGCACCACGATTAGGATTAGAGGGGCGAGAACCACGGCCACGATAACTAGAGTAAGAACCACGACCGCGACTGAAATTTCCAGAAGGTGGCGATGGATTCTGACCTCTCTTTTGGACAGAAGCATACTGAGCTGTTGGATTTTGAAGATCCAGAGCAGCAAATGAATTTTGTTGTTCAATTCGCATTTCTTGAGTCTGGAGCAAGAATTGAACCTCTAAGAGAGTAATAATCTCTTTGGAAGTGAGAGCAACAATTGCATAATCAAACTCACTGCCAAGTCCTCCAAGAATGTAGAGGATAAGCTCATCATCAGTTATAGCATGTCCAGCAGCAGATAAAGCATCAGCGAGACAGCGCATTTTCAGAATATATTCGTCCACAGGAGTGGATCCTTTCTTTGTTGACTGAAGCAATCCACGAAGTTGTAGAACTCGAGCACGAGAGTGATTGGAGAAGATTTGAATCAGAACATTCCAAAGTTCGGCAGATGAAACACAGCGAGCAACATGCCCTAACATTCCCTCAGAAATGGAATTGAAGAGCCAACTCATTAAGAACTGATCCAGACGAAGCCAATCAGCAAGATCTGGATTCGCAATGAAGCGTGATTCATCAGCGGGATCGGGAATCGTCGTCAGAGGCCGAGCGCGAGATCCAGTGAGAAATCCCTCTAACTGATGAGCTCGAACAGTGGAAAGCACCTGAGATCGCCAATAGAAGTAATTGTTCCTATCCAGACGAAGATTGAGAGGAGCAATCTGATTCGGAATCACCTGAATTGCAGCAGGAAGTGTCGAGACATTGTTGGCGGAGACAGAGCCTTCAGGCTGAGGAACCGATGTTGAGGTAGACGCCATGAGTGAAAGCTTCGACAGAAGGAAAAAAAAGAAAGGAAACCTGGAGAGCTGATACCAAGTTGGGAAAACGAAATGATGAAATAAGCTTGCTGGAATAGCAAGAGCTCAGACTGAATTTATATATATATATTCATATATGAAAACTGAATCTGTTACAGAAATAACAACCAACTCAACTGTGTAACAAACTTTGTCCTACCGCACAGTTAGTTTACAAACTAACAGATTACAAACAGACTCAAATCATTCACTAACAGGTTGCGTGGAAGTTGCATGAGGCTGTGAGCAACCATAACGACTAAGAGAATTCGAGGGTTGACAGAGGATTGGCTTGTGACTCAGCCTGTGTTTCAACTCGGTCAGCTTGCTGACCCTTTCAGTGTGATGATGGGGAGCTCGGCTAGATTTAACAAGTATGGGATTGATTTTGGGATGGGGAAGGCAGTGGCTCTCCGCAGTGGCTATGGGAACAAGATGAGTGGGAAAGTGTCGTGCTACCCCGGACACGAAGGAGGTGGAAGTATTGATTTGGAGATATGCCTTCCGCCGACTACTATGTGTGCTCTTGAGTCTGACCCTGAGTTCATGGAACCCATTAGTTATTGAGAAATGGTATGCGGCACTACGGTTACCCAACATCACAATCACAACGAGGTATAATATAATATAATTCACTAATTTGTCTCACATATTTTGAGGTATTGATATTCAACTATACGGTGTGACACCTTAAGAAAATGCCAAATAGTAACTTTTAATTATTCACGAATCAAATGGTTCAACAGAGTTGAAGTTGAACTTATTAACTCGTTTGATTTGTTGGATGCATGACAATATCATCAACTCAAGTCAAATTCTGCAATAGCAATAATTTATTATATATTTTTATCATAAAATGATTAAAATATATTATCTTAAGTCGTTTTTGTTTATATATAATGTTAGGTGGATGTTTGACATAGTATAATATTATTGTTTCAGAATATTTGGGTAAATTTTCAAGAATACTTTATGTGTTTCCAATGAAAATAGTATGTATTACTCGTTCTATAGAAATGATTTTTTTTTTTTTGGAAAAAAGAGAAATTGTTTCTATTGTAGTTCGAAAATTACTCAAACAACATATATAAACAAATTTTAATCAAGCATATATACAAGTTCGGAACCTAAAACGTGTTACCATTAGAGATTAGATGTCCTCACTTATTTCTAAGATCCTACGTTGATTCAACAGAAGAAAAGTAAAAGTAGCCAAACCGTTCATCTATAGTCGTGAAAGTGATGATCTTTCCAAGAAACTGTTTGGCTCCTTTAACTAGAGAAACAAATTTTTTGTATTTAAAATTTAAAAATTGATTTTCGAAAACTGCGTTTAACATTGTTTCAGAAAATCAATTTTAAAAATTAAATTAACAAATAAACAAATTTTGTTTGAAAACAACAAAAATTTGATTTCAAATTATATCTTTATTCTAAATTCAATTTATTTCTTCTTACTTTATCTTACATCACTTCCTCTTTATTTATTTTTTATCTCATCACTTTCTCTCTCGTCATTTTCTCTATTCTTATTTTCTATGTTCTCATTCTCGCTCTCATCACTTTCTCTGCTTCCTCATTTTCTCCCTCATCCTTATTACATGATCATTTTCCCTCTCGCTATTTTTTTTCTCATCACTTTCTTTTCTCACTTCAATATCTTCACTTATTTTCTAATCATTTTATCTCTTATTTTTTCTTGTATAAGATTTGCTCTTCTCACTTTCTCTTTCATCACTTTCTCGTTGCTTCTAATTTTCTTTCATTACTTTCACTCCTTATTTTTCATTAATTTTTCTTTCACATTACTTTAATTATTTCATTATTTATTATAAACTTTTATAAGATTTTTCTCTTTGTAAATATATTTATTAATTTTTATTTAAGATTTACAAAAAAATAAATAAATAAAATAATTTTATAGAATATTAACCAAACATCACTTATTTTTTGAAAATTACAAAAATTATTTTCTATTCTTTTTTTTTAAATACAACTTTAAAAATAAAAAACAATAAACACGGTCAAATATCCCTCAAGTTCTGAAAAGAAATCTGCTGTCTCCAATTTCCTATCCCCTCCATGTCCCACCAATTAGTTTAAGACACCTCATTTATTTATTTAATATATATTTAAATTCTTTACAACTTTCTGTCTTTCCAATTATATTAACATTATAAATATATGATGTGTCTTAAAATAATTGGTAGGACATGGAGGGGATAGGAAATTGGGAGAGCAGATTTTTTTTCTCAAGTTCTCAACTTTTTTTTGTTTTTTATTTGCAGTAGAGAATCAGCTGTCCCAATTTTTGAAACTTCATTTATTATTTAACTGTTTTATATTAAGCCTCCTCCAAATCCTCTCTGCCACATTAATATCAATATTCTCTCACCAAAAATTATAATAGTCTTAATTAAAAGTTAATTTTTTTATTTTATTTTAAATTTAACATTTTCATTTGACGTTTGCACAACCACATTTTTCTTTTATTTTTTAAATCAAATTTTCTTTCTTGCTAATTTATTGCATAACTAAGTGGTTCAATTCTTTTCTTTGCTCCTATTTTATTATTAGGGTATATTAACATTAATTAATAATTTTGAATGATATAATTTTTTTTAATTATTACTTATAAAATTATAATTGTACGGCTGTATAGTTCTACTGGGAATTTGAAGGTAGCCATTTTTTAAGAGATCTTTAAGGATTTGGTTCGGTGAAATTAACTATTTCAGAAGGCTAAAATTATATTTGCTTGAGTTAAATTTTTAATTTAGTTATAATGTCTTCTAGTTAGATTTTAATTTTATTCTATATTGTAGTACGTAAATTCTATAAAAAATAATCTATTTAATAAATAATTTGAAAAAAACCAAACAAAAGAAATAATCATTTAAAACGAAAGAATTCATAATAATGAACTTAGTTTTTTTTATTAGTAATGAACTTGGTGATGCATTTTTTCGCTAATAGTAGATTAAGAAATTCAATAGGAAAGATATTAGTGCTCTTTTCTAAATAGTACTGAATTATGTAAACAACTTCTCAGACTCGCAATTTTACATGGTTCAGTGGTTAAAATCCACCTAGTCCACAAGACAATGTTATTACTCTCTCATAATTTTTGCAGAGTTTCTGTATTACAAAAAGCAGTCTATTTCCCTGTCAATTATCCTTAGTATTTATAGTAGATTTTCCTGGACAGGTTTGAGTTACCGTGTGCATAAATATAGTAAACATTTAATCAAGATAATTCTCACTTACATAGGGATAAGATTGCCTATGAGAATTACTCTCGTTATCTCGAGCAATAAATGTACAATACAACCTGGGCATTAATGAGCATATAAAGAGCCTCTAAGTTTTCGGAATCCTTCACTGTGTGTAGGTTTCCACGAGCTGAAGATTGAAGAGTGTATGAACTTTAGTTCGGATTAAGTTCAGAGCACCCTAATGGTGATAT
Source organism: Humulus lupulus (assembly GCF_963169125.1). NCBI lineage: Eukaryota > Viridiplantae > Streptophyta > Magnoliopsida > Rosales > Cannabaceae > Humulus > Humulus lupulus. Next base: position 14,294,812 of record NC_084801.1, on the reverse strand, counting down.
GGCCATTACATGTCTCGAACTGAATCGTTGTCTTGTGAGGCAGCCTGAAAATTATCTGCATGTCGTACTGCCGAGTTCTAACTCGAGTTGCTCATATCATCATTAGCTAGATGTTATACTCACCTGCTTTTTCCATGTGCTTATCTACTGACTGTACCCCTAGATGAGTGGTTGAATCCATGCTAATTTTTAGGGTACAACATTCCCCCCCCCCACCCCCCCAAGCTCCTACTCGTGTTTGACGTCATCATTTTCTGACACGCACAGTAGGGGCTTTTAGGCTTCTGTCATGTGGAATCGTGTTTGCCTACTACTCAAGTATTGAACACGTGGTCGTTTATAATTGGCATTTGTTCGGGTTTCGAGGACTGTGACAACTATCCTGCCAACTTTTTGTCATCGCATGGGTCATTCGATCTTGGCCTTTGGATCCTGGGCTAACCCGATCGGATGGCCCATATTAATTCTTAAAGCTTACGTATAAATAGGGAGATCAGACCTGAACCTCACCACCTTCGCATTCAAAAACATTCCATTCAGAAACAAACTTACCTTTTTCTTTCAAACATTTTTCAAAGACCTTCATTACCCTTCCGTTTTTTAGAAGCTCTCAAGCTCCCGCCTTTGGAAGCACCAACATTCTCATCGTATAAACTGTAAGTATCTCCTTATCTGTTTTGAATCTTTCACTCTTTATTTTCCAATGAGTTCCTTTTACTTCGAAAAATATTTTTTACTTTCAGTACCATTTTGTGTTCTAGCCATGTCTGAGTTCAATAGCGATTGGTTTAGGCTATAAGAACGATATTAGACTTGTTTAGAAATAAGGTGTTTGAAAACTAGGCAATTTTTTTGGGTTTTGTAAGGAAACCGTTGTTCGATTAAGATAACTGTTTGGATGTAAAAGTTGAGAGGTTTTAAGTTTGGCCCTGGGTAGCTTAAGGGTTACGACTCCTTAAGTAGTTTTGCATTAAACCGCTTTCAAAAAAAAAGTAGTGGGTCTGACACGCGAATCCTAAAGTATCTGGGAATTTCCCAAGTCCATAGCGCGTGGCCTAGGATTGTGCGTGGAAACACACGATGATGCTAGGACATAGCTTAGCTCGTGTAGATTTTGGATCATCATAGGCCAAAAATAAACCGCACTCAAACCCTTGGGTCACCGTACCTTTATCGTCGTAGCTAGGCATTATTTTAGGTCACCACTAATAGGCCGCTTTGTCGTCAGGCAAGCTAGATCATGGCCCCACCAAAGAAAATGTGGCAAGCTCCTGTACCCAAAATAAGAATAAAGGCAAGAAGATTTCGTCTGAATGTCCTATACCTCACTTCGGCCCAGTGGTGGAAAGGGAGATTGTTGTCAACCCTGACACCTTTTTCGAGGCCGAGTACATCGTATCCTGAACAATGACTCAGGGGAAGGTGAACAAGATACTGCTGAGCCATGGGATCGAGATGGGGATTGAGGGCCTTATCGCCCGACCTCCATTGGAAGGAGAGCGGAGCTGCGCCCCACTGCAAGATGACTTCGGGGCTTGGAGTGATGAGCACCTGAAAGCAGGTGCCTTGGACCAAGAGTTTGTAGATTTCTTGAACTACATCGAATTGGCTCCATTCTAGCTCCCCCCAAACATGTATCGACTTTTCCCGGGGTTAAAATATTAATTTTTGAGGAACGAGTGGGAGGTCCCTACTCCGGGTTATATTATGTACTTCTTCTGCCTCAAAGCTAGCCCTGATCAGAAAGGACGAGGTGATGATTTCTACTACCTCACTCGTTTCCACAACACAGCCTCCGTCATTGACCTCCCCAGCCACCCAAATGGCTATAAAGATCATTTCTTTAAGTCGAATGGGTTCAAGAACTGCACTCACCAATACTTCAACTGTCCTCGTAAGTCTCCTAACTTTTTGAACTCTATACATGAATTCCTTTATTATTTTTTATTATGTTTAATCCTCCTGACTAAGTTCGTTCTTTATGCTCCTTTATTCAAGAGGATAGGGCGATCTGAGACCCTTGGATGTCAATATGAGACGTTGTCCCATCTTCCTTCGAAGGAGAAGGAGTTTCGAAAGGTAGTGAACAATACTACCATGGTGGCCTATATTATTATCTGACACTGGCTATCAGAACCCAGGGTCCACCTTCCATGCTTCCTGAGCTTCCCCCTCCTCAAGAAGTCATGGCCGCCATTGAAGACACTGAGGAGGAAGAAGATGTGGTGCCACTGGTGTGCAAGAGAAGAGTTCCTAAGGATGGGTAGCATCTTCACCCAGACCGAGCTGAGTCCGGGGCAGCAACCGACACTTCCGTCCAAGGTAACCCAAATAGAGAACTAGAACGGGTTGCTGCCAGTTTTAGGCTAATTTGATTCAATCCCCATCAGCTCGTGAGTCGACATCCTGTTGACCCGGACCTAAACACAACTCTCCTCCAATGTGTGGATCATATGGTGTTACGCTATGACCACAGCTACCCCAGATGCACCATTGAGGTATAAAATACCCTCCATTTTAGGTCCACCATTTTTTAGGAATATGGTACGAATCGTAGGACATGGCCTTCCTCACATCAGGGTGTATTCTCCCCTAGTTTTAGGCAATCCGTAGATGAATCCAGCTCGGAAGAAGAGCCTGAACCCCTTAGGACCCAGGGTGTAATAATTCCAGAGTCCCTCCCCCCCACCTCTGGTAGTCCAGGAGTTATAGGTTTTACCAAATCTGGTTCATAACCCTGAGTTGATCGTAATAGATTCATCCTCTAGTTTCGAGGGTAGAGTTCTTGCTTTGTTCCTTTCTTTGCATTATTTTGACTAACTATTCCTTATATATGAATCCTCTGTTCGTTTCTTTGCAGGTGAATAGATTGATTTTCCAGATGCGTCGGGTTTAAAGGGTACCTTCAAGGCTTATGGGGCCGGAGTTGGGCTCGTAGTTAAAAGGCCTAGACTACCAAAGAAACATGCCTCCAAGACTACCTCCATCGAGTCTTCTGTCAAAGATAAAGGTGCCAACGCCACCCGGGAACAGCAACATGAGACTCAACCCCCAGCCCTGGTAGTCCAGGAGTTAGAGGTTTTGCCCAATCTGGTTCATAACCCCGAGTTGATCGTAATAGATTCCTCCCCTAGTTTGGAGGGTAGGGTTCTTTCTTTGTTCTTTTCTTTGCATTATTTTGACTAACTATTCCTTGTATATAAATCCTCTGCTTGCTCATTTGCATGTGAATTGATGGATTTTCTGGATGCCTCGGGTTTAAAGGGTGCCTTCAAGGCTTGTAGGGCCAGAGTTAGGCATGTAATAAAAAGGCATAGACTGCCAAAGAAACATGCCTCCAAGACTGGAACTTCCATCGAGTCTTCTGTTAAAGATAAAGGTGTCAGCTCCACCTGGCAGAAGCAACAGCAGACTCAACACCCAACCCTGGTAATAGCAGTCACCATCCTCAAGGTTCCTCCTCCCATCCCTCGACATATACCTGCCCCAGTTCCTCAAGTGATTTAGGGGGAAGCTCCCTCCGCTCAGATCCCTGTAAAGCCACTTGAGCTGGAAATGATCCCCAAAGCGTTCTGAGGGACTGTATATGAGATGGCGAGCCATATGGTGGGCCATGCATATAGAGCCAATGTCAAGGACTTGAGGGCCATGGAGGAGCGTACTCCCAAAGATGTTCTCGATATTTCCATGGGAATGAACCTCACTGTGATCCATCTTGGTTGCATACAAGATTTTTCCCACCTAATTGCGTTATACCTGTTAGGAATCAGGCCTCAGGCCTGGTGGTATCTAGGAGTTTATTCTTCTTAATAGCATTGTACCTGTTAAGAATCAGGCTTCAGACCTTGTTATATCCATGGTTTCCTAGTTGTCTTCTAGGTTTTGTTTTGTCTTATAAATTTCCCAACTTAGTTTGTATTCGGAGTTATTTTGAAAATTTGAGATTTAAACCGTTGAATAATTTTTTTTCCCAAATTCTAAGTTTCAAACTTTATCCGAATATGCTAAACTCTTTTAAAAGCTCTCTTCGGTTATGTGCCCCCCAAGCGACTAGAACTTATAAATGTTCTAGGTCACTTTTACAAAATGAGCACATGATTCTTTACAATAATAAGATGACAATATTGACTATGTTAAAATCCAATTGTTATTAAAATGAAGTGACTTTTATTTATAAGCCTTACATGGAACAATAATACCAGAAACATTAAATAAAACTAAATTATTGATAGTACTTTTTAAGGTGTATGGCATTCCAGGTCAATGGAACTATTTCTCCATTTAACCGAGCTAGCTTAAAGGTCCCTTCATGTAGATTCTCCACGATCTGGTATGGTCATTCCCACTTCGTTCCTAACACACCATCCTTAGGATCTTTACTTTCCAAAAAAACTCTCCGGAGAACTAAATCTCTGAGTCCAAGTCTACGTCCTTTTACCTTCGAGTTGAAGTAACTAGTGATTTTCTGTTGATAATGGGCAAGTTGGAATTGTGACGATTCTCGTTTTTTCTCAATCAGATCAAGGGATGCACGGAGTAGCTCATGTTTTTTATCTTGATCAAAGGTGTTATGTCTATGGATCATCACCAGTGCCTCAATCGGGAGCATAGCCTCACTTCTAAAGGTTAGAGAGAAGGGGGTATGTCTTGTGGAGGTGCGATGTGAGGTTCTATTGGCCTAGAGTACTTGTGGGAGATGCTCAGGCCATAATCCCTTGGCTTCATCTAACCACTTCTTTAAGCTCACCTTTAGGGTTTTGTTTATAGCGTCGACCTGCCCATTAGCCTGCTAGTATGCTACCAATGAAAAACTCTTAGTTATGTTGTATTTTTCACAAAAGTTTGTGAAGAGATCACTATCGAACTGAGTTTCATTGTCAGACACGATCTTCTTTGGGAGCCCAAATCGACATATGATATTCTTTACGACGAAATCTAGGACTTTCTTCGAGGTTATGGTTGCCAGAGGCTCGGCCTCAACCCACTTCGTGAAGTAGTCGATGGTGACAATAGTATAATGAACTCCTCCTTTTCTTGTTGGCAAAGAACCAATCAAGTCGATCCCCCATACTGCAAATGGCCAAGGGGACGAGATCATGGTTAACTCAATAGGCATTGCTCGGGCAATTTTGGCAAAGTGTTGCATTTGTCACATTTATGCACATATGAGATCGAATCCTTTGTCAGCATAGGCCAAAAATAGCCATGTCTCAGTACCTTCACATCCATGTTTTGGCCCCAACATGGTCTCCTTAGATGACTTCATGTATTTCTTGCAAGATATTTCATGCTTCCTCAGGCAAAACACATCGTAGGAAGGGTAGCGAATGCCCTCGTCGATATAGAGTCCCTTCATCGATATAGCAACTTTATTATGCCCTTTCGATCGTCACGTAACTTACCGGTTGTGAGGTATTCCACTATGGGGGTCATCCCGGTCGGTTTTATGTCAATCATTCCGACCACAACCGATTATGCTATTATGCTTGATTTTTGCAAGAACTCCACAGGAACTAAGTTCAGTGTATCCACCTCTTCTGTCGTAGCAAGTCAAGCCAAAACATCAACATTGGAATTTTGTTCGCGGGGTACTTTTTCAATGGAGCTGAACTCCAATTCAGAAAAATCGCCCTTAAACTTGGCTAAATAAGCCGCCATCTTGATACTCCCCCAGTATATGATTGACCATGAGCTGGGAATCATTATAACATTGGATCACCTTTGCTTTTAGCTCTTTCACTACCCTTATTCCTGCCAATAGGGCTTCATACTCGGCTTCATTGTTGGAAGCTGGGTATCCGAACCTAAGAGCTGTATAGAATCGATGCCCTTCAGGTGAGATTAAAATTATCCCAGCTTCTGATCCATTTTTGTTAGAGGATCCATCAACGAAGATTTTCCACAATTCTTGCACTGGTTCTCTCATCGACTCGTTCTGAAAGCCTGTGCACTCGGCCACGAAGTCAACGAGGGTTTGCCTCTTGATTATTGTTCGTGGCATATACAATATCTCAAACTGGCCCTCTTTAGTAGACGTCCCGACATTTCAGGCTTTTGTAAGACCTGCCTTAAAGGTTGGTCGGTTAAGACGTGGATGGTGTGGGACTGAAAGTACGGTCTAAGATTCCTTGAAGCTAAAATAAGACAAAACGCGAGCTTTTCTATTAATGGATATCGGGACTTAGCTCCGAGAATTCTTTTACTTACGTAGTACACTAGGTTTTGCACCTGATTCTCCTCTCGAACTAACACAGCGCTGATCGCATTTTCCATCACAGCTAGATATAGAAGCAAACATTCTCCAGATACCGATTTTGATAGTACGGGGGCTTCAACTAGGTGAGCTTTCAGGTCGTGAAACGCCTGTTCGCATTCTTCGGTCCACTTGAACTTTTTGTTTCCTCTAAGCAAGTTGGAAAATGGGAGACACTTGTCAGTGAATTTTGAAATGAAGCAGTTTAGGGCTGCCACTTTTCCAGTTAAACTTTGTACCTCCTTATGCGACCTAGGCGAAGGCATTTCAAACAACAATATGATTTTTTCTAGATTTTCCTCTATCCCCCCTTTTGTTGACTATAAACCCCATAAACTTTCCCGACGAAACTCCAAAATTGCACTTCTGAGGATTTAACTTCATGTCGTACCTCCTTAGTACGCCAAAACACTCTTCCAGATCAGACACATGGTTACTGGCCGTCTTTGATTTAACAAACATATCATCGACATACACCTCCATGTTTTCCCCGATTTGGCTAACAAATTTGTTTTTGACTAATCGTTGGTACGTTGCACCAACATTCTTCAACCTGAATGGCATAACTTTGTAGCAGTATATGTTATGCTCAGTCATGAAGCTAGTATGCTCTTGGTCTATAGGGTTCATCACGATTTGGTTATATCCAGAATATGTGTCCAGGAAAGACATGAGCTCGTGACCGGATGTCGAGTCTACCAACTGATCAATTCTAGGTAATGGGAAACAGTCCTTAGGACCAGGTTTGCTGAGATCAGAGAAATCAATGCAGGTTATCCATTTCCTATTTGGCTTCGGGACTAGAACAGGGTTAACATCCTAGGTCGGATATTTTTCTTCCCTGATAAATCCGCATTGAAGTAGGCGAGCTACTTCTTCTACTAAAGCTTCCAATCGTTCTCTCCCCAAAAGCCTTCATTTTTGGTACTTTGCATGCACATTCTTGTCCAAGTTCAAAGTATGCATTATTACACTCGGACTGATTCCCACCATATCTTTGTGCGACCAAGTGAAGACGTCTAGGTTCTTTCTCAAGAATTTGACAAACTCTTTCTTCCTTTCAGCTCCAATATTTTTCCCAACTTTTACAACTCTTGAAGGTGTTTCTAGAACGATATTGATTTCCTCAAGCTCCTCCATAGATTGGAGCTCAGATCTATCCTCACCTAAGCACCGATCAATGTCATCTCGTTGGGCAACCTTGTTTGCTCCTTCTTGAGGTTCTTCCGTCCCATGGGTAACTTCCATTACCCGAGACTCCTCTCCTCCCTCGACTATGACCATTGCTTGCTGCCTGGGTTGTGATTTTTCCTTCATGGAAATGTTGTAGCATTCTCTAGCAACGAGCTGGTCTCCTCTTACGGTGCATATACTTGAAAATTAGGGGAACTTCATTGCCAGGTGTCAGATTGAGGTAATGGCCTCAAAAACCATTAGCGCGAGTCATCCCAAAATTGCGTTATACGCAGCCGGACAATAGATTACAACAAACTCAAGTATTTTAATAACATTTTGCATATCATCCCCCATAACCACGAGTCTGATTATCCATATGGTTGTTGTTCCTTCACCAGAGAATTCGTACAATGTCATTGAGGTCGCCTTAAAATCAGTTACGAATAATCCCATCTTTTCTAGAGTTGACTTGAAAAGAACATTTACTGAGCTCCCATTGTCAACCAATATCCTTCATACCCTTCGGTTAGCAAGCTGAATGGTTACCACCAACGGGTCATTATGGGGGAACTGAATGTGGATAGCATGTTATTTCGTAAAAATGATTGGTTGTTTTTCCAACCATTATTTTTTTGATAACCGTTGCTCCAGGATAAATTCAATGTCATTGTGAGTTTTCAGCTCCTTTATATACCTCTTTTGGGATCCACTACTTGTGCTCGCCAAATGAGGTCCTCCGGCAATAGTAGTTATATCTCCTCCTACTATTGGAGGAAGGTCAACTTTGTTCCCCTGATCCATCTGAGTCCTAGGTTAACCTATCGGAGTTTCCAGAGCTGGATGAGAATTTTGCCCGGCTGATTTAGTAGGAGCAACTCAGTTTCAAGCATATTGGGCTAACGGCCTAGCCCAAATGAGAGTTTCAATCTTATCCTGCAATTATCGGCAATTATCAGTGTTATGGCCGATGTCATTGTGATCTCAACAAAAATTAGAGGGATCTTTCTTTGCCCTCCGGTGCCTTAATGGCTCTGGTTTCTTCCATGGAAGGCGATTAAAGTTTGCCAGGAAATGTTCTTTTGTATCCATCATGTCAGTGTAGGTTGCATAAATGGGCTTGAATCTCTCCTTGGGCTTGTCTTCTTTGTGTTGCTCTGGTCACCATCACTATAACTTTTCTTCTTATTGTTTCCCGCTTGGTTATTCTGGGTAACTGGTTGAGCCATAGCTGCAACATCTGTCACCGCTCCAGCGGGCTGAATAGGGACCTGTCTTGTTCTTGCGACAGGAGATCGCACCTCCGCCAAGTTTATCCATTCCTAAGCCAGGGCCAAGAACTCATCTACACTTTAAAAAAAAATTCGCTGCAGCTCCTGCCATAGATCACCTCCTACCAGGATTCTCGTTCTCATTTCCATGAGCTTGGAGCTATCATCAGCGTCTCTAGCTCGTGCTGCAATGTTGGTGAACCTGCTCAGATATGCTTTCAAGGACTCATCAGGTTGTTGTTTTATGTTGGCCAATGAGTCAGCCTCTACATGAGTTTCCTTTGAAGCTCGAAACACTCTCTTAAACTCGGAAGACACTTTCTTCCATGAGTTGATCGAATGTTTTTTGTATTTTTCGAACTGCTATCTGGCAGGTCCGGTCAGAGTTGTGGGGAACAAAATATATCTTAGGTCAAACCCAACACTGTGGGCCATCATCACCTTATTGAACATCCCGAGGTAGTCAGATGGATCTGTGTTTCCATCAAATGCAGGTGTGGTTGGCATCCTGAAGCCAATAGGATACAGAGCTGCAGCAATGTTTGGGGAGAAAGGTTCGAGCTTGTCATCAGAATCACAATCATCAATTCCTTTTCCAGATAAAAGCTTCTTCATCTGTTCCTCCATCAAGGTCAGTCGCTCGAGAGTTGGATTTTTTTCTCGAGGTTAGCTGGGGGTTGTTCACCAGCCCCATCCTATTGTATGCGTTTTATGGGTTGTTTTCCCTCCAAGTTCGAGCTTGGTTAGGTGGGACATTCCCATTGTCGCGTACGATAGATGGACCTCCCCCATGCTGATTATAACTCATATTATCATTGCGAGTCGGATACCTCCTTTGTGAATTCAGATAGTCACGCAGTTCAGGATGTGTATCGGAACGAGGACTTTGTGCGGAACTCAGATTTTTCCTTAGGTCACTTTCTGTAACGACCCAAATTTCCTAATAAGGCTTAGGGCCTTGATTAGGGGGTCAGGATGGAAAATTATGGAATTATATGATTATATGATATTTATGTGTATCATTATGTGATTATGTGAGTTATATTATAATATGATTTGATATGCATGTTTAGGTGTATTGAATATGCATGTGAGCCCATTTCTATTTAATTAGGCAATTTTCATAATTTGGTCCGTTTTGGCTATATTTGGCATATATGTGGTATATGTGTGATACTTCTTATTATTTGGTTATGCTTGGGTTACTCATCATAAGACGATCCTAGGAAGCAAGCTAGTGGGAAAGTCACAACGGGATCCATACTTGAATCAGAGTAAGTCAAGAGGTATTTAGCACATTATCGGGATATTGGGTAATAGGAATAAATATTTGATGATAAATTGGGAGTTAGTGAGATCAGGGGGAAATTATGGATTTTTTAGCTATTTTACCCCCAGGGGCGTTTTCGGGTCCCCGAGCATTAGGATTTTCTTGAGGTTACTTAAGCTTGAAGTAACCTATCAGAATTATAAAAGAACGTTCAGAACGTTCTCTCTCTCTCCTGTTCCATTTTCGACACCCGATCACATTTCCGAAGGAAACTTGAGTTTTAGGACTCGGATTCAAGCGAGGATTGAGGCTTAGAAATTCTAGGAAAGATTAGAAGCTTATTAGCCAGAGGATTTAGTTGGAAAATGACTCAATCAGAGTTAATCCAAGTTTTAAGTTCTAAGTTTTTGAAGTTTTTAAGCTTTGATTGGATTTTGTGTTTTGATGAGATTTTGAATGAATTGAAGCTTGGGTTTTATTGGTATTGGATAATTAGGATGTTTAGGAACTTTGATTTTGAGATTTGGATATGTTTGGGTAGGATTTTGGACGGATTTAAGTGGGAAAATCGAAGGAAATGGCTAGTTTCGTGGTCAAGTTGCGACCTTGTTCTAGCAAGTCGCGACTGAGTTGAACCAGAAGCCAGGAAGAAGAAGCCCAGGGGGCGCGTTGCGACCTAGGAGGGGTCAAGTCGTGGCCCACACTCAGAGCCCAGGAAAGGGGCTTTCTGACTTGGGGCAAGTCGCGACTCACTAGGCCAAGTCGTGACCGGCTTGGGCATTTTTGCCTAGATTTGGTTTTTAATCGTGGGAACTTAACTCTAAGGGCCTGGGATCGATCCTACTGAGATTCGATGTTACGGAGGCTTGGGTTGGGTCTGGAAGTATTTCTTTACTCATTTTTTATGAGGTTTTATATTATGGTTGTGACTAGGTTATCGCTAGGGGCTTGGAAACAAGATCGTGCTTGTGGCTCGTTTATTGGTAACATCTGCTTGGACCAAAGGTATGAAAACCGCACCCAGTATGTGACATGCATGGTTATTGATGAAGCATGTTGAGGGCTCTATAATTGGACATTGGTTGCATTGTAAATGCATATAAGCATATATGATTAGGGCATGACATTAATATTGAATATGGAATTGATCAGAGCTTGAGTCTTTATAAATGTGCATGATCATAATTATGCTAGTGAATGTTGAGTAAGCATGTTGAATGCCTTTTATTTGGATATTTGACATATGATATATGTAATGACCCAAATTTCCTAATAAGGTGTAGGTTCTTCATTAGGAGGCCGGGAGGGCCATAATTGATTTATTATGCTATTAAATGATTATATGCATGTTTAGGTGTATTAAATATGCATGTGAACCCATTTCTGATTAATTGGATGATTTTCATATTTTGGTCATTTTGGGCATATTTGGCATATATGTGTCATGTGTGTGGTGCTTCATTATTATTTGGTAAGCTAGGGTTACTCAGCACGAGACGATCCTAGGAGGTAAGCTAGTGGGAAAGTAACAACGGGATTTATACTTGATTCGGAGTGCGTCAAGGGGTATTTAGCACATTACCAGGTTATTGGGTAATGGGAATAAATATTTGATGATAAATTGGGAGTTCGTAAGATCAGGGGAAATTCTGGGAGTTTTGACTATTTTACCCCGGGGGCGTTTTTGAGACCCTGAGCTTTAGGATTTGTTTGAGGTTACTTAAGCTTGAAGTAACCTATTAAGAAATAAAAAGAATGTTTGAAACATTCTCACTCCTTCAAAGTTCCATTTTCGTCTCCCGATCACATTTTCGAAGGAAACTTGAGTTCTAGGACTCGGATTCAAGCGAGGATCGAGGCATATCGATTCTAGGGAAGATTAGAAGCTTATTAGCAAGAGGAGTTAGTTAGGAAACGACATAATCAGAGGTAATCCAAGTTTCAAGTTCTAAGTTTTTAAAGCTTTTAAGCTTGAATTGGATTTTATGTTTTGATGAGTTTTTGGATGATTTGAGACTAGGGTTTTAATGGTTTTGGATAATTAGGATGTTTGGGAACTTTGATTTTTGGATTTGGATATGTTTGGATAGGTTTTTGAAAGGTTTTAAGTGGAAGAAAATGAAGTTTTTGGCACGGGTCGTGGTATGGCTGCGACCCTATTATTAGGTGTCGCGGCCCAGGCTTGATGAAGGAGGAGGCTTGCTGTCTGGGCAGTTAAGGCCGCGGCGCAAGGTAGGAGCATCGCAGTGCTAGGCTCAGGTAGATTGGGTTCGACCTCTGTAGGGAGGCGGTGGGCTGCGGCGCAGGTCTGGGTGAGGTCGCGACGCTTAAGGGCATTTTTGGCCATAATTGTGTTTTAATCATGGGAACTCAAACCTTAGGCCTCAGGATCGTTCCTACTACCCAGTTTAGTGGGATTCAACGTCCCGGAGGCTAGGTCTTGGTCCGAGAACCATTTATTACTCATTTTATTAATGGGAGATTATGATTGGTTGTGACTAGGTTATCACTAGGGGCTTGGAATCAGGATCGTGCTAGTGGCTCGTTTATTGGTAACCTGTGCTTAGATTAAAGGTAAGAAAACTGCATCCTGTATGTGATGCACGAGAAACATGTGATTAGGGGATTACATGAATATTGAATATGAGATTGATCAGGGCTTGAGTCTCTGTAATTGTGCATGATCATAATTATGCTAGTGGTTGTTAAGTAAGCATGCTGAATGTCATACATTTGGATAATTGACATATGGTATATGTAACACCCTGGATAGCCAAGACCATTACACTGTGTGTTTATAAAGGTGCAAGACTTGCTAATCAAGTCATTTAATTAAAAATGTGTTACTGAAACTATAACTGAACTAGGGTTAAAAGGTTTTGGTCACAAAATTTACATTTCATATAATTAAACATTTTGTACATGGGATCCTAAAAGTAATAACGTTTAAAAGACAGTTTACAAAATTTCAGAATAAAAGTACAGTTATTAGCCACTCTAAAGGCAAAACAGACATTTAGGCTTTTCTCGTCCTATACCACTCCTCGGTCGTGGCGGCCAACCAGCTGACTATGTACATTCAGCCCCAAAGCTCTCCAACTCAGGACTGGTCCACTTTGCTCTTGCCTTTACCTGCACCACGTAGCACCCGTGAGCCAAGGCCCAGCAAGAAACCAGATAACAGAGCATAGCCATTAAGCAATCAATTTACAAATCAACAGCTAAACAACTCATAAAGCATAGCTATACGCTCAACAATCCATAATATTCAGACAATCAGATATTCAGCATACCAAGCTCATCAATTAACATTAATAATCAATTCACATATTAATCAGGGTCGACGCCCTTAGGTCGCACCCCTATTTATCCCACTGACTCCGGCCCGCTTAAACCGAGCTTAGTGAATATTAAGCTGTCCTCAACTACCAGTGGTCAAGCCGCACCCTGTGCGCAAATATTGATTCAGGTACTGTTAGGCCGTTTATCACATGTGCCATGGCATAATACCATCTATGATACATATATAGGGAGCTCTTAGTCCCATCATTAACACATAACCGGGTGCAGTTTCTTACCTTTAGATTCTGATAGCTTGATTAGTGCAACCGACTCTCAAGCACGATCCTGTCCGAGCCCTAGCGTACACCAAGTCACAACCATAAATTAGAATCATCACCAAACTTCAATTCCAAAACCTAGCCTCGGGACCAATCCCGTGCCCTCGGGAAACCCTAATTCCACCAAACGGGGTGGTGGAATCAAACCCCGAGCCCCCGGGCAAAAACCTTAAGAAATAACCCTAAAATCCTATTCTAGAAACAGGGTAGCGCTACAACACCCTAAAGTGGGTGCTATGGCGCTAAAACCAGAGCCAAAACGCCCCAAGCACCCAAGCCTAGCGCTGTAGCGCCCCAGGACTAGCGCTACAACGCTACTTCCAAATCTAAAATGCCCAGATATGTCTCCTTCGAATTTCCTCGAACCAAAACCCCCTTAAACCTTTTCAAACTTCAAGCAAACATTAAAACAAGCCTCCCATAATCTATAACTCACCCCATATGACCCAACCATACAAAACTCAACCACATGCACCCCAAAATAGAGAAACAACCATGATTGAGCTTAGAGCTCACAACTCAGTAGAACATCATAAATTTTAGAACTTCAAGGCCAGAAATTCATACCTTTGATGGAGAATTTCGACCTAGGTTATCTTCCACACTTCCTTAGCTTTCACTCCTAAAAAACTCAGCCTTAATTCCCTAGAATTCCCATTAAAAATTCAGCTTAGAAAACCATTTCAACACCAAAAACTAGAAACTGAAAAGCACCCTTGAAGCTTACCTTAATTGGATGACTAATTCTTGCTGAATCCTCAAGCTTAATCAAGGTCCCAAGTGTGAAGCCTTAGCCTAAAGTTCCTCTGAATTTTCAGCCTCAAACTCCAGAAGAAAGGATGAGAAAATGGTAAATCGAGATAGAGAAAAGGATAAGCTTTTAGGTGTTATGTTTTTCCTTCTTTCTTCCTTCTATTCCATTCTTTCAAGTTCCCTTTGATTCTAAAATGTCCACTAAGTCATAAAGCAAACTAAATACTTATCTCTGATTTTAAGCCAAATGACCACATTGCCCTCCCAATAATAACTAAACCTTTAAATCATTCTAAGGGCATTTTGGTCATTACTCCTAATTCCCGCTAATTCCTCGAGTGTCTTTAATATTTACCGCTTACTTCCCAGAACCTATCTAATTACCAAATATATTCGTCATTATCAAATAACCTCCAATATATTTCCTAAATTCCCATAAATACCCCTAGACTCACCTCGAGCCGGGTATAAATTCCCGCCGTGACTTTTCCGCTAAACCGCTCATTAGGATCGCCTTGAGTCACAAGCTGCAAATATATATCCACATAATAATGTGGTACCAGCAATTATTCACAATTAATTACATTTATGCCCTCAATGAGCCAAAATTACGAATATGCCCTTATAACCTAATCAGGGCCTACCTGCATACTAGTACACATAGTCATGCATCACATTTATCCAATTAACATATAAGCATGCTTAACACATCATCATGCATCTAATCATTTAAATCTCACATAATTCAGTTATGCCCTCCTAGCACACTACTCAAGGCCCTTAAGCCTTATTAGTAATTTTGGGTCGTTACAACTATCCCATCCTTATAATAATTTCATCTTCGAAATTTATTCGAACACATCAGATAGTAAACCTCGTACCTCTGACCATAATTCCCAAGGTCCAACGCCTTTAATTTTACTCCTCAATAACACTCTTACGAGAGTAATAATCTTGTTCCACAAGATCTTGTCTAATAGCCATACTTTCGTTAACCCCCACTTGCACCACAAACCTGTTGAAACTTCAGGGTCTACTTAGTTCACAACGATCAATTAATTGTCTTATCCTTGATAATAGAAATACCTATGAGTCATCACCCCTACCAGGGTGAGATCAGTTTATAGGCTTCCGGCCTAACCCTTGGTACAACTTCAGAATCTCTGTCGAATAGGGAGTCAGAACTCCCCCTTTCTTTCTTTGAATATCATTCTTTTCCTTGTCTACACTTACTTGGAGAGATACAAATCTCTCATCCCGGAACTTAGTATTCCAAAATTAACAATTTACAAGTTCCTATGTCCTTTCAGATAGCAGACACTCCTGCCTTAAGAATTCCAACAACCTCTTTGGTTTTCCCCCTGAACCAATACTAAACCGTAGTATCCACTATCTTTCACTTCTTTACTTCGAATAGTACTCCTTGCTTTTTATCTTACCATGTCCTATGCCGTGTCACCTTAGCTATACTCCAGTATTCATCACCGTGACTATCTCATCAAGGATTACACTTTCCTTAATATCTCAAGTATTCTCATACTCAACGCTTAATTCCTTAAAATAATTGTTAAACCTTCAGATTGTTATTCCATCTGCAATCAACCGATAATTCCAGGTTCCCATTCTGTTCTCTTCGTTCTCCAGTTCCTTTCCAAAACTTGGAAAACTATAGGGTCTCAACTCAACACCATCAATGTTCTGCCCCATTACCAGTTCACCTGAACCAATTACATTAACTCATTCACCTGAGTTATAACTTTCCCTGTCCAATCACCTTACTTCTAATCTAATGTGGTCCATTCATATGATCCACCACCATATCACTTTACCTTCCAATATCCAAGTATACTAGATTCTATCACCTGCTCAAAATTCCCGGTACAACATACCCTGGGGGGTGGATCGATATCCATTTAGAATTCCCATCTCCATGCCAAATTTCCATCAGACCTCTCATCTGATCCTTGTGCCCTAACTTGTATTACCTTGACAGGGTTCTTCCCTGTCTCCAACAATACCAACACTTTGGATTCCATTGTCCAAAGAATACATACCTGTTCATCACCACACACTAACACTATACCAATCTCAGTCGTTACCTTGTCCACTCCATTGTAATTTGTGGCGTTCTTTTAATTGACACACACCTCCCAAGTAAGAGATCCGCCTCCATTTAGATCTTTTCCTCGTACAGTCGAGGTTTTCTAACACCAACCATCCATCCATCCATTACGTTTCACTAAATCTTGGTCTCAAGGTTATCTTTCTTACAAATGACCAAACGCTCAAATACCTTACACTATGCATGCACTGCCAATTCAACGTTCTATGTATATCGACCATGTTCCCGTTCTTTCACCTCCCACGAGGCTCGAACCATTCTCTTGTCAGTCTGTGCCTGGGTGTGCCCCAACCTGTGATGAACCCTTCACAGTTTCATATCTTTATCAAAAGTTAGGTCCTTTATGCCACCCTTCTGTATTCAACCGTACACACATAATCCTACATCACCAAGTGCTAATCAATTCTTACTCTATCTTTTGAACTTCTGATCTGACACTATCCATTCGGTCTAACATCAAGTTTTACCGTCCTTTTAATCTTTGGTGTAGCTACCTGCAAAGATTCTTATGTAGTATATGATGCGTTTACCGGTCTTGTTGTGCTCCCTATCCTTCAGACATTCTTCAGTAGCTTCTCTGTGGCTTCAGATCAAACCTCTTCATACCTGTCCCCTCTTCTTCTTGTAGCATTATTCTGAATACCCCCGGCAAGACAAAATTGACACTTCATGGACCTTTACCTGTGACCCTGCTTTCTTAGTACTAACATCATCAGCATAGTAGTTGTTCGCATTCCACTCCTAACTGGAGAGTAGCCCAGCATATCGCCAATAAAATCTGAAGGATTGGTCGCCTGGTATCTTGAAACCCCTTTGCTTGCGAGGGCAGGAATGGAAACGTCTTTTCCATACTGTTCCTATATCTCCTACTTGTAGAGCTTACCTGAGTTACTAGCGCTTGAATCAATTAAGAACCTTTGTTACCAATTCATCACACCCTACTCGGTATAAGTTGTGATTCCTGAAATGTCTCTTTCCTTGATCCTCAGCTGGTAATAACCAGATCGTAGATCAATTCCTGAAGACATTGTCATGTCTTGTAATCGGGCATTTAAACTCTTTATCCTTAATAGACGATGCTAACAATTCTCGCAATATGATGCTCTATCTGATCCACCCCGAGGTCAAACTTCTTCAACAACTTCAGTAATTCTTTCTGTCAAACCATTATCATCTTCCATAATGTCCTTGATACCGAAGCTATCTGTAGCCGAGTTTTGAAGCGTACCCAATCCTTCCTTGTATACTTATTTGAATCCTTACTGGTCAGCTTAGTTTCCATTCAGTCCAGCTAAAGTACTCCAAATGATATTCCGTACAATCTATGGTTATTTCTTAACAAATTAACTCTCACTCTGACTCATGTCAAGGCTTCCATATGATGAGCTTTATTGCTCTCACCACGAACCTCTCCATTACTTGTGTCCCAATTCCTCTTCCAAAAGTTTCTAATTCTTCTTAGTATTTTCAGCCCCTCGAAAAAGTACCTTGAGGCATATTCTCTATGTCTGAATCTTTCTTGGGACATTCTCAACACCGAACTCTTCCAGCTCGTTATATAACCAAAAACGTGAACTATCCAGTTAACTGATCAGCTCCGAGGAACTAGCCTCGGGCTTCAAATGTAACAAGGCATTCCAGTCTTCCATCCCCTAACCATGGGAAATCCATCCTAACATATCGAATCATTCCATGTAGAAGTCGTGCCCTCACCTGACATCCTCCCAGGTGGCATCTCCTGCCTCTGGTGCATAATAAATAACCTCATTGGTTCCCATCACTGTCCTGGCAGCTATCTTGTAAATTAGATCTTCTTCCTGTCAAGACCAGGAGCTGTAGAACTGCCCGGGGTTCTTCTGCTTCGATTACCGAGAATCTGTCCTTACTAAACTCCACCAATGGAAATACTGTCATTTGCATCTCCAGCACTCATGATCTATACCTCATTTCATAGATCTCAAATAGCATGGCCCTCTCTGCTACCTAAATACAAATGATGATTTCTTACATCAGAGCGGCCCAAATGCTCTAGACTACTCCAGAGTTTAATCCTTAAATGGACCATCATTTCCAGCTACATCTGCTTGTATCAATTTCCCAAAATGAATTACCCAACTCACAAAACTCATTGACATACACTTCTGTTACCTTTTCATTCCAAATCAAGCTTATAAGCCTACCAGTCTCTGCAGCTCAAACTATGTCTTTATAACCTCTTTCATCAATTCACCATCTGAGTTATTTCCAACCCATCATGCCAATGTCTTGGCCTGAGTACCATTTCCAAGCATCATTCTTCCATAAATACTTAGCACAACCCCTTATTCATAACCTCTCATCTTCATACAACCAAGGATGGAATTAGCTTTGCCCATCCATTGACCAATTCTTAGGCAACCCAAACTTTCCTCAAAACCAGAGGATAACGCCTTCTAGGCCTTCCATATAATACCCTTATCTGTCTATTCCCTCACATTAAACCAACACTGGTAACCTCACTGTCAAAGTATACAAAGCAGCTCTTTCCCCAGAGAAGTCCGCTGTTTTTCCATCTAGTCTCAACTATTAAACCCCACAGCTTACTCACATACCAGCGAACATCTGTTGCGGCTTTCAGGGGTAGATGGAGGTTTCCAACTCCAACTATCATCTACAGTCCCCTTATAAAACAACGCCAAGTCCACTTAACCATTCTAGGCGCAAAAAATTCTAGTTCATCCACCACTGCTGACTAAACTCCTCAGCCCTAAGGTTCACACTCTGAACCAATCCACAACCAGTCCCAAATAACCATTGTTATCATGCACACATAAAGCATATTAAACATAAATCCACAATACTATACATTTAGCTACCAAATTTTTATTACGACCAAGTATACTCACACTTTATCATGCAACCTACAAGCCAATAAACAGATACAACATATGAATTCAATTCAGGCAGTTAACCACATACACTCAGTATGTAAACCTTTATCCAAATATTCATTCACATGCAATAGCAATGCTAATCAGCATGCTTCAATCTCATCACGCAATAGTAAATAGCCAGGCCCTATCAGTATCTCATGCTTCCTATTAATCATGTATACACAATTACCAAACCCTGAGTTGAGCTTATCTTTCATAGCGAATGTCCAGCCAGTCTTCAGGAACCCCTAGGACGCTTTGATACCAAGTTGTAATGCCCTGGATAACCAAGACCGTTACACTATGTGTTTATAATGGTGCAAGACTTGCTAATCAAGTCATTTAATTAAAAATGTGTTACTGAAACTATAACTGAACTAGGGTTAAAAGGTTTTGGTCACAAAATTTACATTTCATATAATTAAACATTTTGTACATGGGATCCTAAAAGTAATAACGTTTAAAAGACAGTTTACAAAATTTCAGAATAAAAGTACAGTTATTAGCCACTCTAAAGGCAAAACAGACATTTAAGCTTTTCCCGTCCTGTACCATTCCTCGACTGTGGCAGCCAACCAGCTGACTATGAACATTCAGCCCCAAAGCTCTCCAACTCAAGACTGGTCCACTTTGCTCTTACCTTTACCTGCACCACGTAGCACCCGTGAGCCAAGGCCCAGCAAGAAACCAGATAACAGAGCATAGCCATTAAGCAATCAATTTACAAATCAATAGCTAAACAACTCATAAAGCATAGCTATACGCTCAATAATCAATAATATTCACACAATCAGGCATTCAGCATACCAAGATCATCAATTAACATTAATAATCAATTCACATATTAATCAGGGTCGACGCCCTTAGGTCGTACCCCCTATATATCCCACTGACTCCAGCCCGCTTAAATCGAGCTCACTGAATATTAAGATGTCCACAGCTACCAGTGGTTGAGCTGCGCCCTATGCGCAAATATTGATTCCGGCACTCTTAGGTCGTTTATCACATGTCCCATGGCATAATACCATCTATTGCAACATACAGATATAGGGAGCTCTTAGTCCCATCATTAACACATAACCATGTGTAGTTTCTTACCTTTAAATTCAGATAGCTTGATTAGTGAAACCGACTCTCAAGCACGATCCCGTCCGAGCCCTAGCATACACCTAGTCATAGCCATAAATTAGAATCATCACCAAACTTCAATTCCAAAATCTAGCCTCGGGACCAATCCCGAGCCCTCGGAAAGCCCTAATTCCACCAAATGGGGTGGTGGAATCAAACCCCGAGCCCCCAGGCAAAAACCCTAAGAAATAACCCTAAAATCCTCTTATAGAAATAGGGTAGCACTAGAACTCCCTAAAGTGGGCGTTATGGCGCTAAAACCAGAGCCAAAACGCCCCAAGCACCCAAGCCTAGCGCTGTAGCGCCCAAGGACTAGCACTACAACGCTACTTCCAAATCCAAAATGCCCAGATATGTCTCCTTCGAATTTCCTCGAACCAAAACCCCCTAAAACCTTTTCAAACTTCAAGCAAACATTAAAACAAGCCTCCCATAATCTATAACTCACCCCATATGACCCAACCATACAAAACTCAACCACATGCACCCCAAAATAGAGAAACAACCATGATTGAGCTTAGAGCTCACAACTCAGCAAAACATCATAAATTTTAGAACTTCAAGGCCAGAACTTCGTACCTATGATGGAGAATTTCGACCTAGGTTATCTTCCACACTTCCTTAGCTTTCACTCCTAAAAAACTCAGCCTTAATTCCCTAGAATTCCCATTAAAAATTCAGCTTAGAAAACCATTTCAACACCAAAAACTAGAAACTGAAAAGCACCCTTGAAGCTTACCTTAATTGGATGACTAATTCCTGTTGAATCCTCAAGCTTAATCAAGGTCTCAAGTGTGAAGCCTTAGCCTAAAGTTCCTCTAAATTTTCAACCTCAAACTCCAGAAGAAAGGATGAGAAAATGGTAAATCGAGATAGAGAAAAGGATAAGCTTTTAGGTTATGATTGCTAGGCATGCCAGTTATGATTTGGTAACATGTTATTACTCTTCATGAGCATATTGAGTTTTCTTGCTGAGCTTCGGCTCACGGGTGCTATGTGGTGCAGGTAAAGGCAAAAGAAAGCAGGACCATCCTTGAGTTGGAGAGCTTAGGTGACGATGTGTACATATGCGGCTGCTCGACCGCCATGATCAAGGGTTTAAAGAGGAACTAGGGTTAAACCTTATTTTGCCGCTTAGGTCGGCTAGTTGTAAATCTTTTGTTGAATTTAACCTTTAAATTATATTTTTGGGATCCCAATGTATACAGTAAACGTTTTAGTGAAATGTTGTGTCTTAACCAAAAATTTTAATCCCTAAACAGTTAATCACATTTAGTTACACGATTATGGTTAAATGACTCGATTAGCGAGTTTAGCACTGTTGAAAATGCACACCATAACGGTCCTTGGGTAGTAGGGAGTTACAATATATGCTTGGGTGCATTGCTTATTTGTTAGTGGTACTGACTCATTAGTCAGAACGACACAAGTCATATGGAATTGACCTATGAGTCAAGAGCGGCATAAGCATATTGAACGCATAGCCGAAATGATTAGATCTAATCAACATAAGCAATCAATGAATCATCATCAGCATTAAATGCTTGACCGACCTCAAGTTCGATGAAAACAAAAGCGCTTGTCTAGTCTAAAGGCTAGTTACACAGAGCCAGGGCCAAAAGGCTCAGGTGACTGTAATGTCACATAGCTTAGGGTGCAGAGCCCAAGTTCGTGACTCATTAGTCACTTATCTGATCAGGGTGCAGAGCCCAAGTGTGTGACTCATTAGTCACTTACCAAGTTCGTGGCTCATTAATCACTTATCTGATTAGGGTGCAAAGCCCAAGTGTGTGACTCATTAGACACCTACCAATTTTGTGACTCATTAGTCATTTATCTGATTAGGGTGCGGAGCCCAAGTGTGTGACTCATTAGTCACCTATTCAGAGATAGACTCATTAGTCATCTATTCAGGAAACATTTCCTCAAATTGACTTGATAGTCATCCATACTGGAGGGCAGGGCCCATAATCATTTATTTGGACTTGCATGCATGCATGAGTAGAGCTATTATTTCTAGGCATACCTATTATGATTCAGTGACATGCTATTACCTGTTCATGAGAATATTGAGTTTTCTTGCTGAGCCTCGGCTCACGATTGCTATGTGGTGCAGGTAAAGACAAAAGAAAGTTGGACCATCCTTAAGTTGGAGAGCTTAGGTGACGATGTGTACATATGCGGCTGCTCGGCCACCACGACTAAGGGTTTAAAGAGGAGCTAGGGTTAAACCCTATTTAGCCGCTTAGGTCAGCTGGTTGTAAAAAATTTATTGTAATTAACCTTTAAAATATATTTTGGGATCCCAATGTATACAATAAACGTTTTGGTGAAACATTGTATCTTAACCAAAAAATTTAACCCTAAACCGTTAATCGCACTTAGTTAAACAATTATGGAAAAATGACTCGTTTAGCAAGTTTAGCACTGTTTAAAATGCACAACGTAACAGTCCCTGGGTAGTAGGGTGTTACAACTTTGTATCAGAGCGAGCCAAGGTTAAGGGTTCCTGTAGACAAGCTGGGCATGTACACTCGTATCTAAAGACAAGCTTCACTCAGGGTATGGTAACTATTTATGTGGTTATGTGCTTAACTGCTTAAATAGAATGTAAATACTTTACCTACATCTTGATTAGGTAGCATGGGATTCTGATAGAGCCTGGCTCTTGACTATTGAAATGATTATATGATTACCTACTCAGCGAATATATAAATGTGATATTTGCGTGCTGGAGTTGAAAGCATGGTATGAATGTTGGAAGATAAGGGGTTATGAATTGATGTATGAATGATATGGGCATGTTTTTAGCACTGCAGTGGTTTATGGATGTAGTGTGGTATGATTATTCCCGTGGGAAAGGCTTTTGAATATGCTCATCATGTTTAATGGGTCAAGTTATTGACTGTAGATTCAATCAGAGGGTATGTATCCAAGGCAGTTAATAAGACCTGGTGGTAGTTATACCAAGGCTGGGAATTAAAGCCAGAGTTTGAGTTCTTCACCTGCCTCTCATAATTTCCAGCAGGTGTTTACAGATGTGCAATTATTGCAGAGGCAAGAGGAAAAGATTAGGTGTTTGAAATAGCAGCAGAATCTGTCAGGGAACACCTCTTCCTTTTCTATGCTAGGAATGGCACCAGTATTGGCTCAGCCTAGGGTTGAGAATAGATGGGGATTTCTTTGTGGAAGATTCCAGGAACATTACCCTTAGTATTTGAGGGAGGCCTAGATCCATTAAGATCTGAGCAATGGATGGGCATGATCAGTTCCATTCTTGACAGTATGGGAGTGGTAGGTCATGATAGGGTGATATGTGATGCATATGTATTGCGGGATGATGCCCGGACATGGTGGGAAGTTGTATCCCAAACACGAGATACAGTTGTGATGGACTAGAAAGATTTTAGGCAGCTGTTTAATGAAAGATATTACTAGGATGCAGTCAAGACTACTAAGATGAATGAGTTTCTGAACCTGGTTCAAGGAAATACCACAATAACCAAGTATGTTAACAGATTTGATGGGTTGGCCAAGTTATCTTTTGATATGGTACCCACGGATGTAGCTCGAAAGGAAAGGTTTATCTAGGGATTGAATCCCAGAATAGCTCAAGGCGTTGGAGTCGCCCCAGTGCATGAAATATCTACCTACACTCAGGTGGTAGAGAAGTCTCTTGCTGTTGAGAGCACAGGAAATGAGGCTCGGGTCGGGTTTGTAAGTACATATTTACTCATTTTTTATGAGGTTTATATTATGGTTGTGACTAGGTTATCGCTAGGGGCTTGGAACAGGATTGTGCTTGTGGCTCGTTTATTGGTAACCCGTGCTTGGACCAAAGGTAAGAAAACTACACCCAGTATATGACATGCATGGTTATTGATGAGGCATGTTGAGTGCTCTATAAATGGACATTGATTACATTGTAAATGCATAGCAGCACATATGATTAGGGCATGGCATGAATATTGAATATGGAATTGATCAGAGCTTGAGTCTCTGTAAATGTGCATGATCATAATTATGCTAGTGAATGTTGAGTAAGCATGTTGAATGCCTTATATTTGGATATTTGACATATGATATATGCTTGGGTGAATTACTTATTTGTTAGTGGTACTAACTCATTAGTCAGAAACGGCACGAGTCGTATGGTATTGACCTATGAGTCAAGAGCGGCATAAGCATATTGAACGTAGAGCCGAAATGATTAGATCTAATCAACATGAGCATTAAATGAATCATCATTAGCATTAAATGCTTGACCGACCTCAAGTTCGATGAAAATAAAAGCACTTGTCTAGTCTAAAGGTTAGTTACATGGCTTAGGGTGTGGAGTCAGGGCCAAAAGGCTCAGGTGACTGTAATATCACATGGCTTAGGGTGTGGAGCCCAAGTTCGTGAGTCATTAGTCACTTATCTGATTAGGGTGCAGAGCCTAAGTGTGTGACTCATTAGTCACCTACCAAGTTCGTGACTCATTAGTCACTTATCTGATTAGGGTGCAAAGCCCAAGTGTGTGACTCATTAAACACCTACCATGTCCGTGACTCATTAGTCACTTATCTGATTAGGGTGCACAACCAAAGTGTGTGACTCATTAGTCACCTATTCAAAGATAGACTCATTAGTCATCTATTCAGGAAACATTTCCTCAGATTGACTTGATAGTCATCCATACAGGAGGGCAGGGCCCATAATCATTTATTTGGACTTTCATGCTTGAATGAGTAGGGCTATTATTGCTAGGCATGCCTATTATGATTCCGTGACATGTTATTACATGTTCATGAGCTTATTGAGTTTTCTTGCTGAGCCTAGGCTCACGGGTGCAATGTGGTGCAGGTAAAAGCAAAAGAAAGTTGGACCATCCTTGAGTTGGAGAGCTTAGGTGACGACGTGTACATATGCGGCTGCTCGACCACCACGGCCGAGGGTTTAAAGAGGAACTAGGGTTAAACCCTATTTTTCCGCTTGGGTCGACTGGTTGTAAATATTTTATTGTAATTAACCTTTAAAATATATTTTGGGATCCCAATGTATACAATAAACGTTTTAGTGAAACGTTGTATCTTAACCAAAAATTTTACCCTGAAACCGTTAATCGCACTTAGTTACACAATTATGGCCAAATGAATCATTTAGCGAGTTTAGCACTATTTAAAATGCACAACGTAACGGTCCCTGGGTAGTAGGGCGTTACACTTTCAGACCTGCCTCCACGCTGGCTTCCCATCTAGTAACTTCCATTTGCGAAACTTACAACCCGCCGCTGAGATCGAGGACCTGGATTATCAACACACGCTTGTGGGACGTAAGTGTCCATGGACAGGGGTGGAATTCTCCTACTATTTCCTAGAACTAGAGCGTCTCTTTGTGGGCGCAGTGGTGTAGGATGTCTAACCAGTGATGGAAGATGTCTTATCGGCGAGTCTATCCTTGTCCCATCAGGTCGAACTAAATTAGCCAATCTCAGTTCTACCTCGATCTCCCAAGTTCTCTATGCTTGTGGTTCTGATCACAACATAGGTGGATTTGTTGTGGCGTTTTGACTATGTCAATTTGTCCCATCTCGCCCTGTTAGGTTTTTATGAACATTTCTTGGAATCAGTGCGAAAGGCACGAAGCGGGGGGTCACAGTTCTGACCGATCAACTAACATGGAGATAGTGGTTCCTGTGATGATTAGTAGGCAAAGAACTTCGCTGATTTTTCTCTAAAGGTATAAAGCTCAGAGTTGCGGTTCTAACAAAACGACTGAGATTGGGTCGGTTATTCTTGTGGGACCTATGGGACCCATTTTGCCTCTTTCCTATGTTAGCATCGGTTACAAGAGGGGGTAACCAAGCCAGGACCTTCTCTATCTACCTGTTAGCCCGAGCGAGATGGCTCCTTAATTGGGCATTCTCCATATCAATAGTTGTTAGATATCCTGGATTAGGATTTGGTGGGAGTGACATTGAACTCGCAGCATAGACTTGGCCCACCTAGTTCTTTCCAGGGCGTTGCTAAACGTTTGGGCCTTTTTCAGTGGGGATGGATGTATGATGCGCCTCTTGCCCACCATGCTGCTCCATTTTGTTATTGTGCATTGATCGAGTAACCACCATGATGAATGTTGAATGAAACTTTTAAAGAATTAAGCTTTAATGAACTCTCAACGAAAGCACCAAACTGTTGACGTGGTTTTTCGCCAACAGTAGATTAAGAAATCCAATACGAAAGATATTAGTGCTCTTTTCTAAATTGTAATGAATTATGTAAACAATTTCTCACAATCACAATTTGACATGGTTCAGTGGTTAAAATACACCTAGTCCACGAGACATTGTTATTACTCTCTCACAATTTCTGTAGAGTTTTTGTATTACAAAAAGTAGTCCATTATTCCTGGTATTTATAGTGGAATTTCCTGGATAGGTTTGAGTAACCGTGTGCATAAATATGGTAAGCATGTAATCAAGATAATTCCCACTACATAGGGATACGATTGACTATGGTAATTAATCTTGTTATCTAGGGAAATAAATGTGCAATATAGCATGGGCATTAATGAGCGTATAAAGAGCCTACAAGTCTTTCGGGATCCTTCACTGTGCGCCATGACCAAGTTTCTACGAGCTGAACATCTTTATCAAACAGAAGATTGAAGAGTCTATGAACTTTAGTTCGGATTAAGTTCAGAGAACCCTAAAGGCAATCTGGACATTACATGTCTCGAACTGAATCATTGTCCTTTGACGCGGTCTGAAACTTATCTGCATGTCGTACTGTCGAGTCCTAACTCAAGCTGTTCATATCATCATTAGCTAGATGTTCTACTCGCCTATTTTTTCCACGTGCTTATCAACCGACTGTATCCCTAGCTGAGTGGTTGAATCCATGCTAATTTTTAGGGTGTGAACTGCATTTTTCGCTATCAACTAATTAAATGAAAGCTTAAAGAAAATGCAAGAAGAATTCAGTGATTTTACATAGTTCAGGTTATTAATTAACCCTAGTCTACGAGTCACTTGTATTAGGATTTAGGAAGCTTGATGCTTTCAAGCTTCTATGGAGGTCAGGCAGAGTTTTACCAATGCTCTAAATACAATAGTCTGGGATGAATAAGGATCATTTACAAAGTGTATCCTGGGCCTATTTATAGATGGCTCATGACAATTAATTCACTTAATGAAGATTTAATACAAACATATTCCATTAATGGGGTCTTAACAACTAATAAATACACATTCCCATAGTTAAGGAACTAGTGGGCCCACGCATTTGCAAGGTTACAACCCACAACTTTTTGGGATAACACGTCTGTGATAGTCTCGGGTGTAGCTACAAGTTTTCCCATGTCAGGCGGAGTTGTGAGACTTCCTTCTTGTCGCTTGTACGAACTCGACACCACGAATTAGGTAACAGTAACATGTCAGATAGCTACTTATGGTCCAGGGTCACTGTGCTTGACACCCGGCACTACATTCCATACGTCGAGGATGGTCATCACAGACATGGATGACTTGAATGGCAAAGACATGGAGGACATCGTAATCATAGTCATCAGGACATATTCCTCCTCGAGGACATACTTCTCCAGAGGCGATGCACGATTAACATGGGTAATACCTTCCTTCTGAGGATTTCAATTACTCCATAACGATTGCCACATGTCACTTAGAGAAAACACGAGAAACATTTTCCCCCTAAGTCTTAACTCGTCCTCGGACAGTGAAGACTTAGACTGAGAGGAGTAATTTCGAGGGACGTGCTCGGGAGGAGACGTTTGGGCTTATCGAGGCATAACACCTTCAAAAAGGTAATGCAACGTGTTGACTCCCTATTGATGGTCCCATCAATCACTGCCATTTAATGAGGAGTCTTTTCCACGCCTAAGACGTCCAATCCGTATCTAAGACGTCTTGTAGCTTTGTACCCAAGGCTGTCATTTTCCCATGCTATGATCGTGATTCACACCTTGATATTCATGACCATTGGATCATTCTCAAGTGCCTACTCCGTAGGTGATCAACAATCATGGAGGCATAAGTTCTATTCCAATTTCTTCGATATAAAACTCAACATTTGCCTTTCTTATCCATTCACACTAACATTTGAAATTCTCGCAAACTAGAGCTCTAAAACCCTCTCGTCAAGAACAAACCCAGATATTATGTGACCCTGGAAGGTTGGAGAGAATCGAGTTATTTCTGGGTTAACCGCACAAAGTACCTCCCCGTTCGTACATGATATAGCACCTATCGGCGATTCATTACAGGTAAGTTTGTACTTTCTCTTTCATGTGTGGATGCTCTTTGAGGTTTTGTGAGTTTCTGTTTAAGCTCTTAGGATTTTAGGACTTAAAGGTCATTTTGACCCCCTTTATTGTCCTTACATGTCTATGCTAGTGTCAAAACTAGCCGAAATGGACCATATAGGCTCTTTGGATTTTTTTTGCATTCTGGGCAGTCTTGAGTTCTCATGGTGTTATCCGGTAGCCAATCTAGAGTTCCAGGGACACCCTTGTCCCTTAGAATTTCTTTACTCCTCCACTCTCGGAGTAATTATTTGAAGGGTTCTCGTGTTTTGGCCCACTTCCTTTCGTTCAAAATGCTAACTGATTGACTTTGTTTTATATGTCCGATGAGCTCTATTAACTTCACCAACAAGGTTTTTACGCATTCAACCAGGAGATCTTAGCAATGGCCCGTGAAGGCGAGCGTAGGCTGGAGGGAAGTAGAGCATCAGTCCCGGAGCAGGATCAGACCATGGTGGTAAAGGAAGAGCCTCCAGCAGCAGAAATGCCAGCCTGTTGGGGTGCCTTGAAGGAGGACGTAAACAAGGGTCCTATCAACATCCCCCTAACATTATGAGGCCAATGGATTTGATGAAGAGAAACCTCCGAGCAAGTTGAAACACTGCGGGGCCTAGGACCGAATCATAGGAAGAGGAATGTGCCCTTGGGGAATGCTTTCAAGAGGAATTACAGAGCGAGGGTATTATGGTCTTTTGACCTGTTTGGCTGAGGTGTTGGCTAAGCTAGGCAGCTCACAATTTTGGGAATTTTACTTTGGTTTTGGGTTGTCTTCTCAAGAATTTCCTCAAAGAGCAACATTCAAGATAAGGGCTATTTTGGTCGTGAATCTTTGGGATTTTTGAAGGTTTGGAGCATCAATTTGGAAATTGGAACTACTAGGGGTAGCATCCTTTGGTATCAAATTCGAATTCAGGGGAGGTAAGGAAAATTTTTAACCTGTTTTTCATTTCCAACTTTGGTGTTCTTGATTGAGTGATGTCAAAAGAAACTCTTAAGATTTAGGGGTTTCTAGGAGGTGTTCGTGTTGATATTTGTTGGAAAAATAATGTTTGGTGGTTGTATCAAGCTCAAAACTCAATCTAAAGCCCACGATTCGAACTTTATTTTCATATTTGGGCTAAGTTCCTAAACTCAAGCTCCATAATGTTGAATTCTTGAATCTTGAGATGTTAATGTGTTTTTGTTCTAGGTTTAGATGTTATGTTGTTAGGGTTGAGTTATATTGTTGTCTTATGGTTGATCGGGGATGTAAATTTGCTAGAAAACTTGTTTCGAGTCGAATTTTTGGTCTGGTTTTGTAAGTGAATTGGCAGGGGACCAATTGATGAAGAACACACGACACTAGGTTGTAGCACGACCGCGCTAAGGTCCCAAAACCTTAGAAATTAGGTTTCAATTTTGGGTTTGACGCTTGGGGCCCAACCGCACTAGGCAAGGCGCAATCAGGTCAGTACCCCAAAAACTCCAAAGTTTTTGCGGGTGCGACCGTGCTAGGCAGGACGCTACCGCGCAAGGTGCTCCGAAAAGTGGTTTTGCTGATTTTTTTAGGAAAGGGCTCAGGGGACGTTTCTAACGTCCCAACAACTAGGAATATTAACTTTATAAGTTGGGGTTCAGAGTGATCCTCAGGATTTCGATTCAATCCATAATTAGAATATGTTTATGTTGTGAGTAGATTTCTGCAAGGCTCGGGATCGCACTTGAGGCCGTATCGTTGTTCTCACGGAACTCGAGGTAAGAAACCTGCACCCGTGTTGAATTTAGGGCTTGAGCCCCTGTGATTGAATGCGGCTATAACCTTGCTTGGAAATGTTTGAGTATGAATAATTGTGCTTTACGTAGTGTGTTATGTATTCAATGTATGTCTGTTTATATCTGGAAGTGCGGTACGCACTTGTACAAGTCTATAGTTGCTTGAAAAGAAACTGGAGTGTGAGTTATGCTTGTCCGGCTCTATAGCTGTTTCAATGAATCAGGTGCAGTGCACACTTAGGTGGCCCTATGGCCACAAAAATAGATCGAATAATTGCGTGAGGGTTGTTTATAATTATTTAGCATGCTATTTATAATTGTATTATGTTTATTGTCTGTATGCTTGTTTGATGTTTCTTGCTGGGCCTTGGCTCACGGGTGCTACGTGATGCATGTAAGGATGAGGGGAAGTTGGACCAGCAATGAGTTGGAGAGCTTCGGGGGCGACTTGTACATATGCGGCTTGCTCGACCGCCACGGTCAAGACCTATTTTGGAGATCTGGGTTTAGTTGTTTTTCCACTTAGGTATGCTATTCTATACCTTGTTCATTTCCTTTCTATTAGTTATGAACTCTTTTTTTGAGACCCCGTGTATATACCAAATCTTTTGATGAAAAATAGTATTTATCTAACCAAAAGCTTTTAAATACCAAATTTGTAATCAACCCTGATTACACGTTTTAGTCTAAATGAATCGCTCTACGAGTTGAGCACAATTTTAAACACACAATGTAACTATCCTGGATTAGTAGAACGTTACAACTTGGTTTTAGAGACGCCAAGGTTTAATGATTCCTGAAGATTGGTTGGGCATGTACACTCGCCGCTAAAGAAAAGCATGACGCATGGCTGGGTAACCAATGATATGAATATATATTAATTGCTTAACTGAAATAGATATGATTTATCTGCCTGTTAGTATAGGAATCATGAAATATATTGATAAGATCTGGTCGTTGACTGCTATGTGCACATGAACAACCATTCTTATTAGCATTGCTAATGTATGTTAGCTCTATTGAAATTCTTATTAGCATTATGGTTGCATGTATTTTCTTAATTATTGGTTTTGGACTGTGGGGTGAATCTAGAACCCGTTATCATTGCTTGATAAGCTCAGTCGTTGATTACAGATATACATGGAGAGTTATGCCTCCAAGGCGATCAGTTCGACTACCCGACATTGAGAATGATGCTAGAGATGATAATCAGGGTCAGATTCCTCTGCAAAACAGTGATAACTGGCAACAAGTGCTTGTTGATATGCAAGACAGACTTTAGAGTGAGGAAGATGAGATCCAATTATTAAGACAACAAGTTCCGTCAGGGAACGCTACACTAGTCATGCCACCTGCTGTGGTACCACTTTTACAGCAGCCAGAGGTTGAAAACAGATGGGAACCATTGTATAAAAGATTCAAGAAACAACACCCTCCAACCTATGAGGGAGGTTCAGAACCACTCAAGGTTGATCAGTGGATGAGCTTGACTACCTCTATCCTAGATTTTATGAGGGTGGTAGGTAATGACAGAGTGGCTTGCGCCACCTTTATGTTTCGGGATGATGCCCATATCTGGTGGGAAGTGGCATCCCAAACACGAAATGTTGCATCTATGAGTTGGGATGAGTTCTGAGACCTGTTTAACTAGAAGTACTACAATAATGCAGTTAGAGCTACGAAAGTGAACGAGTTTACCAGTTTGGTGCAAGGCAGTATGTCAGTCATTGAGTATGCCTTGAAATTTGATAGACTGGCTAAATGTGTACCTGACTTGGTGCCTACAAACGCAGCACGCCATGATAGAATTGTTAGGGGGCTAAGTGTTATGATAGCCCAGGATGTTTAGATTACATCAATGCCTGGGGAAACTACTTATGCCCAAGTGGTTGAAAAAGCGCTCATGACTGAGGAGGCAAATAATAAGATATGGAGGGAGAGTGCTACACGTCGTGATGTTCAGAAGCTAGCGCCTCCATTTGTGGGATCTAGTAGGGGTGGAGACCCTAGTAATTGATAACTCTACAAAATAGAGTTATTTTACCACTTTTTATGTGCTAATTGTTGCTTAGTTCTTGAGTTTTTAATTGATTTATTAAGTTTTTAAGTAATTTTGAATTTATTGGGTTTATTTTAATTTTATATATTTTTGTGTGTTTTTATAGTTATTTGTTGTAAAATGTTGTAGTTAATTATTTGAATTATTGTTGTTTAATTTGAGATAAAAAATGTTGTATTATTGAACTTAAATGTTAAATATAAATTAAGTTATAATTAATATTTTCAAAGAATTGACTTGATTTATTTTATAGTTGAAAATACTTTATTATGATTTATTTTATATTGTTTTTGTATGGAATTTATTGTATTTTGTGCTTGAAAAGTAAGGAGAAAAAAATGGCAATACTGAAAATTATTGGCCCAAGTCGCCTGGCCCCCTTAGCCCACACCTGGCTCCTTCAGCAAACCAAGCCCACGGTTCCTCAATCCAGGCCCATGCCAGCCCATTTCCCTTCAGCTGCTTCAGCAGCTAGCAGCTCCCGTCCCCATTAGCCAGTCCCTCCATTCCGCCTGGCCCAGTCCATCAGCAACTCCAAGCCCAGCCGCACTTGCCAAAGAAAAGCCCACCAGCCATGCCCAACATACCCAAGCCCAGCTTCACCTCACTGCAAAACAACCACCTACCCAAAGCTGCCACTTTCTCTCTTGAGCCCATCATAGACACAAATTGTCCCCTTGTCCAAAAATACCATTTTTTACCCAAACTTTTCTACACATTTTACCAAAAAATCATCATTACACCCTATAATTTACTCCTATTTGTCATATTATTATTAATTTAATCAATTTAATTAATTTAAATTGATTATTTTAATACTCTCATTTTGGCTATAAATAAGGAATTTTCAAGACCATTTATGTGTGCTTGATTTTAGGAGAGATCACACTACATAATTTCTACACTTTCAAGATCCCTCCATTCTCTTCATCTTTTTCTTCTTTTTGGTCATTTTTTTTATGAGTTTTTAGAGGAAAAATTTGGGGGTTCCTCCTCCAAATTTTCCTATTTATGTTTGTAATTTTTTTGTTTGTATTTTCTATTCTAGTTATGAGTTTCTAATCTTTTTAAGATTATTAAGGTGATGATGAAACAATATGTAACTAGATAGTCTTTATTTTGTATGTTGATTTCCCATTTTGTGCAATAAAGTTTATGGATTTTCTTCTTCAAGTATTTTCTTTCATCTTAAATATCTTGTATTTTTTATTGTTAGAACATATTTACACTATGTTCTTCATTAGTGCAAAAACATAATATTCTTTGTGTAATATGTGCCATTAAATTGTACACATCCAATGCTTAGAACAAAAATATTATGTTTTGCCTTATAAATAATGTTACTTGATTTTTTGTTGTTTCATTAGGTTGATTCACATTAAATACTTTGAAATTATACTTTTTGAAAAGTGAAGAAAAATCCTATCTTTTTAGAAGTAATTTGTGCTTAAAATTATAAATCTATTTGGAAAATGAAAGTTTGATTTATTTTAACTATCACTAAAACTTGGGAATCAATGTACTTATAAATATTATTGAACTTATATTTTGTGGATTCTAATACCTTAATAATCTTCTTTTACCATCTTGATTTCTACTATTAATTTATTTTTATATATTGTCTTTAATTTCTTTGTTATTATCTTTTATTTTATTTTCATTATACAAAAATCTCATCAATCTTTGGAGCTAGGTTAGAATTTATTAATTTTGATTTAAAATAGTTTTCTTTTCGATTTTAGACAACTCCTTTGGGTTCGACATCCTTGCTTACACGATCACTATTCTACATGAACGATTCATGCGCTTGCGGTTTATAAATATTTAAAACATACCCGTTTTGGGTCCATTAGTAACCAAAAGAGGAAGACCCTTGACACCTCTACAACTACAGGTTCTTATATGAGGGGTCGGGGTGTTCAGGGTGGCCGCCAAGGTGGCAATGATACTTGGAGGAGTTACCCGGAGTGTGCCAGGTGCAAAAGGCGCCTTCTGGGAGAATGTCGAGCATAGGCATGCTATTTTTTTTGGTTGGTTGGACATCTCAAGAAAGATTGCTTGATCTCAAAGAATGACGAACCAAAGAAGGCAGACAGCTTAAGTCCAGCTGGAGCGTTCACCTTGACGCGGTCAAAGGCTGAGGCTAGTCCCTCAGTAGTGACACGTCAGATCTCTAGTGCTGGTTCTCATTTCAATGTGTTGATTGTTTCTGGTGCTATGCATTTTGTTGTATCTAGGAGGGTGATAGACAAATTGTGTAGACCATGTGATTTTTATGTTGTGGGCTTTGGGACCATGCTGCCTACTGAGGAATTAGTAGTTTCTAGGAGATTGGTTAGATCATTACCAGTAGAGATCGATAGTAGGGACTGTTGGGAATAGTGCCCTTAAAGCAATTATAGTTGACAAATGTTTTAAATGAAATAAATAATTGAATTGAATTATTATATATATAGACTATGTCCGATATTATGTTGATAATATTAAGTGAATATCATAAAATTCCAAAGTTTATCTATGTGGTCTTAATCTCATATTGGTATGAGGGGACCAAGATTAAGATAATAAACTTAAAACACTTCACAGTAAAATAAAGTTATGGAATCTTTAGAATAATTACTGTTAGTACGGTTCGCTAGTATTATGAATACAAGTTACCTAGATCCGGGTCGTAGTGTAGTATGACACTTTAGTGAAGGTACTTTATATATAGTGATACATAGAACTGGACCAGATTTGTTTTGTTAATACTTGTTTAAACATCGTTTCATTGTATTAATCAAACAAATCAAACGATGATCATATACACGATGATCTTAATCCTGAGGTTGCTACGAACTCCTATATATGTTATCTAATCCTTTGATTCATGTGTTAATGTTTGTCAGAATGATCAGGCTAAGAACAATTGTTTTGGGTGAACCAATAAATGGAGAACAGAATTACATGTATTGATTATATCAATGGACTACAAGAGAAAACTCTATAGATATAATTCTATAAATACTTAGAGTAAAATTATATATTTATAGTGGGCTAATCTTGAAATTAATAAATAAGATTATTGAATTAAAGAGTTTAATTAATAGTCTGGTTTATTGGTGCTTCGTATTATAGGTCCATGATCCCTAGATTGCCAATGTCCTACACTATCAAGGGTAATGATGTCACAAGAAAAGATTATACAGAATATGACTTAATTGCAAAAAATTAATTTTCCAGGGCAAGGGAATAATTATGCGATAATTATGGGTATTTAATTAATTAATTAACTATATAGTTTTTATTTGAAATTTTTTATGTTAAAATAAATATTAAGCATGTGGATTAATATATGGGTGAGTTTAATTATTATCTTATTATAAGATAATTTTTTTTTAAAATAGTTATTAAGATAAAGTTAATATTGAGTTAACTAATATTTATTTTGGGACAAATATCTTGTTTTAAAATGAATTAAACAAACAAATGAGAAAATCAGGGATAGTTATAGTGGCACATGCCACTCACTATATTTGACACTGAGTAGCGCCACACACATAACCCTATCCTTGAGATTTGAATTTTGAATTTCAAATTAAATTTTTTATTTAATTATTTTATTTATTCTTTTTAAATATTATTTAAATTCATTAATTAGAATAGGTTGTAACTGATCAGTTTTAATTTAATTGAAAAAAGATTAATTAAAATATTTAAATTATCTTTATAAACCTGAAAAAATAAAGTGATTCTCTTCTAAGTCATTTGTTTCTAGGTTATTAGACTCTCTCAAAAGAAAGAAACGATAGAATTTTCTATACATGAAATTCTAGAAGTTTCTATAGTCTCTCTCCTCTCAAACATCTCTAGATCTCATGTACTAAGTATATTTAGAGAGCCTAAAATCAACCAATGAATCCTACGCGCCCACACACGTCCTTGTGTGTTAGAAGATCGACTTGGAATGCTAAGGTGCGAGCTTTCCTAAGGATAGGAAGATCATTGATTTTACTAAAAGACTCAAAGATACTTTATAGGCTTCAAGAGCTTTCATAATTGATTAGTTTTATAAACACATATATTCTAAAATAGTAAGTGTGGGAAGGTTAACACTCAATGTGACATATGGTCTCTACTATTAGTACAACACCGTGAAATATGATTAGGGCCGCTTTGTTTCTATCCCCTTAAGAAGGTTTCTGGTTGTATTAATACCAAGGTTGGCTTCTTACAAAGATAGGAAAGAGTGATGTATGTAAAATAGTAGGTGGGAGAAGGTTGGCTTGTTACCTTCTAGACACACTTTATTTTTATTTTAGATATTTTCTTAATTTTATAATTACCTTGAAATTTTTACGTTGTACTCGACATTCATTTTAAAACATAGTTTGCTATGAAATTCATGGGAAAAAGTAGATTTTTCTTAATTTAAAACATATTTTTTCAACCAAATTCGGACATAGTTCAGACCTGTCCCCAAATATGTTTGTTTCTATATTTTTTTTTGCCAAATTCGAACATGGTGAGGACATGGTCCAAACGTGTCTCGAAATATGTGTAGTGCCTCAGAATTTTACTTAGTTGTAGTATTTTAATTTTCGTAATATTTGTCCAAGCCGCGAATTATTTGAAAACTCGTAGAGCTAGTTATAAATTTTATAAGTTTAACCTATATTTTAGAAATATTAATTCTATCATAAGGTTTAATTATTGTAGTTGGTCTTAGGAAATATTATTTATTATAGCCTAAAATTTAAATAGAATAATTAAGAATGTGACATTTGTCACATGTATATTTATTGAGGATTTTAGATGAATAAAATAATTAAGGATAAGCCTAGGAAGTCTAGAATCTTCCCTCAAATGCTAGGATCTCGTATTAATCATTTAAAGTGGTTTAAACAGCTTTAAGTGTGCTTAAAACTTGCAGAAACGTGGTTTAGTACATAAGCGTAAGCTGATATATCACACCTATAGGGGCGATATATCGCCTATGCTAATACTAAAAAACACGTCGACTTTGCATGTTCGAAACCACAGGGCCTCGACAAATCAGGACAGGCGATATATCGACCACTATATATTGTTATATTATTTATAATATAATGTAAGATTATATTATATATATTTTTTTAGATTAAATAAATGTGACAAAGAGTGTCACATATAGTAACATATAATAGAAAGTTACAATATTTAGATATATGTGAATATCCAAATATTACCCAATAACGTGTAGATTGTATGTTACACATTTGAGATTAGATTTCATAAAGCCATAATGAAATAAGGCTATTGGAGACATGTTTTTAACTCCCAATAGGTGTTTGGAGGTTACAAAATCACGTGGGATAGGATTTGGGACGTTTTGGAAAATTGACATTTTTGAGGTGAAAATAGCCTGTGGTCGTGACCACTGACATTCCCTAGCTGCGGCCTGGGGGACAAAGGCTAGTGTCCACGGCCTGGGGGACAGAGGCCAGTGGCCGCGGCCACTGATAATCATGGCTGCGGCCAATGAGGCAGACATGCAATTTGGTTTTTCAGTTTTTTCCAATTTGAACGGTTCTAACATCTCAAATCTCCATTTTAATTCCATAAACATCCAATTAAACATTGGTAACAGCCATGGAGGTTGGTGGAATTTGAAATTCAAAGGGTATCTCAAACTCTATAAATAGGAGTCTAATGCTCACTTGTATGACACACCATTTTCTATCCACAAAGCACTTGACTGGAAAATACACCAAAGAGGTTTGATAATTCCAGAGAGCTAATTCCTAGAGAGATCCCTTCGTGCTTAGAGAATAGGGGAAATAAACTTTTGGACAAAGGTTTTGATCCATGCTCAAGTTGGTGATCCCCACTACTCTACACTTTGGTTGCATGAGAGTTTGTTTTTCATTGATCTTTTCATTATGTTGTTCTTCTTGTATTATTATTGTATTGAGTTTGTAATCCTCTTCTTCTATTTCTTTTTACATATTTATTGGTATCTTTTGTTTTAGAATTTAGTTCTTATTATTCTCTTCTTTCTCTTATTTCTATATTTACTTGTATTATTGGTCATTGAGTTGTAATTCTATTTAATCAATCATCTTGTCCATTGTATTTTTGCATAGAGTTGTATTTGGTTTTACCATTTCCATTTAGCAATAACATATATATTCTCTTACAATCAAAATCTTAGTTTCCTTTTTGTTTCAATGGAAGGTGAGACCATCAAGATCATGAACCAAGACCTAGTGAGGTTGGATAGGTTTGATGGATCCAATTTCACTAGCTGGCAAGACAAGGTGAAATTCCTTTTGACAACACTCGAGATAGCCTACATCCTTGAGTCATCCTTGAGTCATCCTTGGCACCTCTAGCCGAGCCATCCGACAAAGACATTCCCGAGGAGGAGGAGAAAAGAAGGAAGAGAGAAGAGGACAAACTTCTTTGTAGGGGCCATATCCTTAATGCCGTATCTGTTAGGCTATATGACATTTATACCAATACAAATCCGCGAAGGAGATTTGGGATGCCTTGGAGAGTAAGTACAAGGCTGAGGAAGAAGGTATAAGAAAGTTCTTAATTTCTCAATATTTTGAATTTTCTTTCATTGATGAGACAACTCTTTTACCTCAAATTCATGAGTTACAAGTAATTGTGAACAAGTTGAAAGTTCTCAAGATTGAGCTTCCAGAGGCCTTTCAAGTTGGTGCAATAGTGACAAAATTACCACCAACTTGGAGGAGCTATAAGAAAAGAATCCTCCATAAGAATGAGGATTAAACTTTGGAAGAGATCCAAAAACACATTAGAATTGAAGAGGAATCGAGAATAAGAGACAAGGTTGTGAATGAGTCTAAAGATGAGACTTCCAAGGCCAATGCGGTTTCACACAAGCATCCCTAGGGCAACAACAACAAAAAGGGTAGTGAGAACCCTTTAGGTCCAAAAAGAGATCATGGACAATGCAAAGACGTGAGAGGTCATTGTTTTGTTTGTGGAAAATCAGGGCACTATGCTAGAGTATGTAGGTACCGAAAGGACCCACATGAGAATGAGGTAAATTATATAGAAAAGGAAAAAGAGATCCTAGCATGATTACCATGTTTATGTTCCTTGTTGGGAAATTGTTATTTTGTAATAAAGCCTGTACTCTTGAAAGCTACCAATAAAATTAAAGTATAATTCTATAATAATTCTTTATTTTGCTATGAGACATTTGTGTGAGATATTAACAAAGTTTCAAAATGAACTTGTTAAAATAATAGGTAAGAGTGTAGACCTATTATTTCATAATGTGATTATTTGTTTGACAAATTTTCACATGACATTTGTGTTCACATATTTTATTTTTTGAAATATATAAAAGAAAGCAACCAAGTGAACGTTACTTTCAAATAAGTGTCTCGCTTTAGCAAGTAAATAAACCAAGATAAACATTGAGGTTTTTTATCTTGCTATATTGAGAGTTTATCATGTGGCTTAGAGGACTCATGATAAACTTTGAGAATTATAAGTCTAGATTTATCTTGGAGGATAAAGGACTTAATTGAAGTGAAGACATTTCTTCTCAAAAGTGATTATAACTATGAAAGAAATGTAGGAGTGATGCTCCAAAAATTAATCAATTTATTTTGTTGATAATAGTTGATTAATTTGGTCATCATATCAAATAGGTGATTTGGAAGTTTACATTCTAAATCACATTGACTATATGTGTATAGAATGGACAAATCTAGACATGTTTGGTGTCTAAAGTTATTGTTTCTAATATTTTGATTCAAGAAGGAATCAATTTAAAACATAAAGGAGAGTTTTAGAAACAAAGAGGTTTCTAGAATTAATATTCAAGGAAAATATTTATCTTGGATATTGAAGTATAAAATAGTGGGGGTGTTGACTATAGTCAAAATCACTATTTTAAAGGGATAACTATTTTAATCAAACTATGGCTAGCAACAAAGTTTGAATAAAATAATGAGAGTGTCTAAGTATGCATACATGAGAAAAGAAATGATTCAAATGGAATTATTTCTACATCTCAAGGGATGGGACTTAGAATCCCTAAAGAGATTCACGGTTGATGGTAACCTATCTTAAAACTATTAACTAAACTAGTATTAGGTTCAATGGATAATAACAAGTCAATCAAGTGAATAGTAGTAGTACTCAAATTTTGTCCTATCTGAGATATGAGTACTAGTGTGTTACCCAAGTGAGGGTTAAAACCGAAAGGTTTATTAATAGAACTCAGTCTTGAAAAGAGAAGTATTTTAGGGTAACAAAATATTGTAAGAGTTCTACCTATATAGACCTAGGGGTGGTGTCGCCCCTCATGAGAATTGAGAATCATTCTCAAGAAAAGTCTATGAATGGAATGTGCACATGGCCATTAACGATGCAAAAGCGAGACATTGAGGTCTCAAGTGAACATAGCAAAGGTGTGTGTGTTATCACCAGTTTGTTAGCAAGGGATAGTGGTTCAATGCTTCAGCAACCAAAATTTCAACAATCTTTGTGATAATTACACTAAGGTAAAATTCAAGTCAAAAGATAATTTACTTTATGCATCAATGCAAAGGTTTCTATAGATAGTGATTATTTAATCAAGTGGGGGAATATTATTTTTTAATATAATGTTTGATTGATTAAATAAGTGTTACAATAGATAACTATTTAATTTAGTGGGGGAATGTTATATTATTTATAATATAATGTAATATTATATTATTTTATAATATAATATTTTAGATTAAATAAATGTGACAAAGAGTGTCACATATTGTAACATATAATAAAGAGTTACAATATTTAGATATATGTGAATATCCAAATATGTAACATATTTGGTGTTACAAGTTCAATCACAAATTTGTAACTTCCAAATATTACCCAATAATGTGTAGATTGTATGTTACACATTTGAGATTGGATTTCATAAATCCATAGTGAAATATGGCTGTTGGAGACATGTTTTTAACTCCCAATAGGTGTTTGGAGGTTACAAAATCATGTGGGAAAGGATTTGGGACTTTTGGACTGTTTTGGAAAATTTACATTTTTGAGCTGAAAATAGCATGTGGCTACAGCCACTGACATTCCCTGGCCGCGGCCTGGGGGACAGAGGCCAGTGGCCGTGGCCACTGATAATCCTAGTCGCGACCAGTGAGGCAGACAGGCAATTTGGTTTTTCAAAATTTTCCAATTTGAACGGTTTTAACATCCAAAATAACTCCCAATTCTCCATTTAATTCCATAAACATCCAATTAAACATTGGTAACAACCATGGGGGTTGGTGGAATTTGAAATTCAAAGGGTATGTCAAACTCTATAAATAGGAGCCTAATGCTCACTTGTAAGACATATCGTTTTCCATCCACAAAGCACTTGGGTGAAAAATACACCAAAGAGGCTTAATAATTCCATAGAGCTATTCCCAAGAGAGATCCCTTAGTGCTTAGAGAATAGGGGGAAATAAGCTTTTGGACAAAGGTTTTGAACCTTGTTCAAGTTGGTGATCCCCACTACTCTACACTTTGGTTGAGTGTGAGTTTGTGTTTTCCATTGATTTTTCATTAAGTTGTTCTTCTTTTATTATTATTGTATTGAGTTTGTAATCCTCTTCTTCTATTTCTATTTACATATTTATTGGTATATTTTGTTTTAGAGTTTTAGTTCTAATAATTCTCTTCTTTCTCTCTTCTCTATATTTACTTGTATTGTTGGTCATTGAGTTGTAATTCTATTTAATCAATCATCTTGTCCATTGTATTTTTGCATAGAGTTGTATTTGGTTTTACCATTTCCATTGAGCAATAACGTATTTATTCTCTAACATATATCGCCTATAGTGGACGATATATCGAGTGTGTGTGCCAATTTTATTTCCATGGAATCCGAAGCTAGAATCAATCCTCAATGGCTTGGACTTATTCTTAAATGATTTTGACCGAGTTCTGGGCATTTGTTGAGCAGAAAGTGCCATTTTAATTCATTTATTTATTTATTTATTTTAATGGAAGTTAGTTTCAATCCTTGAATCCTATAAACATGACCCTTCACTCAGTCATTTGCATCATTTTTCAAATACTTCTCAGAGACTCCAAACTACCATTTTCGTTCTAGAGAGAAACACTAGGGTTTTGTGGTTAAAGCTTTCAAATCTAAGCTTTTCTAAACACTTGGGAAGTAAGTTATAGTGTGATTTCAGTGATTGTTGCATAGATCAAATCTCTAGCTATCTAAGGTACTCTTTATCCTTAGATTTAGTCTAATTCTATTCTTCTTATTCTTTTCTTTTAATCCAAATCCTAACTCTTCATAATGACTTTCAGTTAGGCCCTCATTTTCCTTGAAAC
Source organism: Humulus lupulus (assembly GCF_963169125.1). Lineage (NCBI taxonomy): Eukaryota > Viridiplantae > Streptophyta > Magnoliopsida > Rosales > Cannabaceae > Humulus > Humulus lupulus. The sequence continues at coordinate 14,251,863 of NC_084801.1, read as the reverse complement.
TTAAGATTTTCGATAAGTCTTTATTCCAATTGTTTAGATCTTTTCTTCATCTTCTTTTCTTTAGGAAACTTATAATTTTTAACGTTTGGTTTTAGGAGTTTCCAATCTCGCACTTGTCTCCAATATCTCGATTTTGGTAAGGAAAATAAGTTATATTTTATGTGTTTGTATGTTTTTTTTTATGTCTTTTTTCACTTGGGAAATATTGTTGCTTAGATAGCAAATCTTGAGATTTTTATTATTATCGTAGACTATAGTTGTGTCTAAACCTACCTCTAAAATAATAGTTAAAATAAGATAATTATAGCGATTTTTATCACACACTATGATAATGGGTTAATGGCCATTAATATTGAAGTCTATTTTATGTTTTATGTTTTAGTAGTTTTTCCTTACTGGGCATTAGGTTCATTCCTTTTTATTTAGATTGTGCAGGAAAATGAACATTTATAACGGGATAGATCCGAGGCGGCTTTGGCTTATGTATTAGGCGAGGAACTAAAGAAATGGATTGATGGGATCGATTGAGGATGACGTTGTTATTTTTTAGCCTTTTAAATTATATCTTTATGATTTCAGCACTTAGTACTTTGAATATTTAAATTTTAGTTAAAGATTTTGTTCTCTTTATTATTTTATGTATGAACAATGAGATTCCGTATTTTTGGATTTTCTATGTATTAATAATAAAGCTTTATTATTTTATGTATATATCCAATAGATTGTAGTTATGTATTAGCAGTTTTAAAGGCCCGAAGTCTTTAAATTAGTCAGGCCTTTACAGTTGGTACCAAAGCCACGATTCATATGCATAAAGTTCTCCTTGATACACTTGAAAAAGATCCGGATCTAACCACCAATGTAAGCATTTATGTTATGAATATTATGCTTATGTTAAAACTAACATTTTAGTTAATATTTTTTTAGTCAAAATGAATGGAGTCATAACTTATCTGGATATCTGTGCCATTAAGGCATTGAAAATGATTAGAGAGCCAAAGGATACAATAAATGTGCTAGAACGAATCACTCAATGATTGGTCAGATTTCACAAGGGGATAGCTCACCTTCAAATTACTAGGCAAATTATGATGAGAGCCATGGATCAATATGTCCTAGTAATTAGGCTTTTCAAAGATATGCCTTTTGTAGTTTCAAAATTGAAAAAAAATATGCGAAGCTCTAGATAATGAAGATAACTTACCGGTAGCCATTAAATATTATTCTCTTATACGTAGGTATACCTATAGGTTTGAGATTCAATTCACCAATGAACAAAAGATTAATATTATAATAAATATTTTCCATAGTATATTCGAGGCTTATGATAATGATTATTATGAGGAAATAACTAATGATATCTTAGATGAAGGATCAGATGTAGAAGACCCTGAATTTTAGAATTTTTACCTTAGTTATTATTAGTAATATTTCATTATTTAATTTGGATTATTATTGTAATAAGTGAAATTTTTTCCAAATGAATAAAGATATTATTATTATTATTATTATTATTATTTATGAATGGTATGTATGAAATTTGAATTATTTTTGAAATCATAATTAATTTAGAATAATTCAATAAATAATGGATATGTTCGGTGAGGGTAGATACAAATCAATGGACCAGGTACTGTATTGAGAGTTTAGGGGGCCATAGTAGTAGGAACGATTTTACTGATCCTAGCCCTCCCTCAATATGGTTAACTTTGGAACATCGACAAGTTTCGAGCTTGAGAATTAAGTCATATAGGGTTGTTAGAAACATACTTAGGAAATAATAAAGATGGCCTAATAGTCTAAGTATAGAAACACACAATAAATTATAAAGATGACTTACATAAATTTTCATAAGAAATCATAACTGATACGTCCGAGTTATGTTTGCTTAGACTAAGTGTTTGCCTTAGAAACTATTAGGGTAAGTTCTAACGTGTTTCTCTCGATGGTTAGAACTCTGCCAAAGATGTTGCTCTAAAGGTCTGCATGCACTAACGACAATGCCCCCAGCACCGCCAACGAGACACTTGAGACCCCTCCAGTCTGAAGAAGGGGAAGACCTGCTACCACTACTGCTGCTAATAGGAACGCACCACCTCTGGTTGAAAACAACGCGGAAGTTATTCGGTTACGACGACAAGTAGAAGAACTACAGTGGCAACAACAACAACCTTAGCTAGCGGCTCAAGCACCCTAGCCAAAGAAGAACAGAGGATATCCATACGAGTTATGGCCAATGGAAAATTTTGCACCCTTTCCAGCTCAATACATGGGGCCAGTCTACAAGCATTTCTGAAAGTAGCACACTCCAAATTTTGAAGGGATAATCGACCCCTTTGAGGGTAAGGAGTGGCTCAAGAATGCAGAGTCGATTATGATGCACATGAACCTCGGACACGCGGATCACATATCCCGCGTTTCATCTCTACTGAAAAAGGATGCCAGTATTTGGTGGGATCTGGTGCAGTAGTCTAACGATATCATCACCATGAATTAGGATAGATTTGTGGAGTTGTTTCACAAGAAGTTCTATAATTCGACACTCATCGCTACCGGGGTGGAAGAATTCGTCAACCTGAAACAAGAAAGTTTGTCGGTAGTCGAGTACGCTTGGCAGTTTGATCGGCTAGCAAAGTTCGCACCAGAGTTAGTCCCGAATGACTACATGCGGGTAGTCAAGTTTTCTAGAGGGCTCATACCAAAGATCTCCTTACAGGTTAAGCTGGTAAACCCAGAACCACTTCTTACGCCTATGTCCTGGAAATGGCTATAAAGGTGCAGAGGCTCCAGGAAAATGTTAGCAAGGAGGAGGCGAGCAAGTCAGACCCCAAGCAGCAGAATCAAACTCAAAATGGTCGAAACCACAAAAAACAACATAGCAATAATGGACAGAAAAGGAAGTATCCTGATAATAAGTAGGCCGACGCTGACAAAAGAGCACGGACCAACAATGGCAATAACAAGCCAAGTTTTGTGGAATACCCTCAGTGCTCCAAGTGCTAGAAGAGACATACTAGGGAGTGTGAAAACAACAAGGGTTGCTACAAGTGTGGCCAAAAAGGTCATCTGAAAAGATAATGCCCTCAGCTCAAATCATAAGAGAAGAAAGATAACAAGATGGTTCCAGCCAGAGTCTTCGCTTTGACCCAGGGAGAAGCTGAAACCAGTAACAAGGAGGTCACAGGTCAGCTTCCTATCCTCGATAATATATGTTCAGTATTGTTTGATTCGGGAGCAACATACTCGTATATCTCATTAGGAATGCAAGAGAAACTAGACAAACCTTGTGAAAGATTTAGAAATAGTTTTGTTACAGAACTGCCTTCGGGCGAAATCGTTCTATCATCACAGATAGTACTAAAGATTTATGCGGACGCCAAGCAATGAGATGTGGAATTCAAGGTTGGAGATCAAGTCTTGTTAAGGATATCTCCAATGAAAGAAGTGAAGCGGTTAGGGAAGAAAGGCAAACTTAGTCCTCAGTACATAGGTCCTTTTGAGATATTAGAAAAGGTGGGACCAGCAGCGTATAGATTATCCCTACTGCCAGCTCTAGCACACAACCAAAATGTGTTTCACATCTCGATGTTACTTAGATATGTGTCACACTCGTCCCACGTATTCAGGCACGATACGTTAACACTCCAGAAAGACTTAATTTATGAGGAACGGTCGGTTCACATCTTGGAAAAGGGGTGAAGGAATTATGGTCAAATAATATTATGATAGTCAAGGTCTTATTGGGTAAAAGCACATAATGAGAGGCAACGTAGGAATTGGAGGAAGCATACAATGTAATGACCCAAAATGCGAATAGGGTTTAATGCCTTGATTAGCGTGCAAGGATGGCATAATTGGATATATGTGTGGTTAATTGATTAAATGCGTGACTATGTGGCATGCATGATATATATAATGATATGAATATATTTAGATACATGTTTATGGGTATTAAATATGCATGTGGGTCCATTCTTGATAGTTGGGGCATATTTTTAATATTGGCTCATTGCAGACATAAATGTTATTATATGTGAGTAAGTGATTGAGACCACATTATTATGTGGATATATTTGCAGTATGCAGCTCGAGGCGGTCCTAGTGAGCGGATTAGCAGAATAGTCACAACGGGGTCCAATACTCGGCTCGGGGCGAGCCTAGGGGTATTCTGGGAAGTTTAATGTATATTTGTGATTTATCGAGTAATGGGTAAATATTTGGTGGTTAGTTGGGCATGATGCAATTAATGGGGAAGGGGTTAATGACCATTTTTCCCTTAGGGGCAATAAAAGAGGCTAAGTTACTTTGAGGGGTCTTTTAGTCTTTTGGTAAAGGATATACTCATATAACCTTAGGATTTAGCTAGAAGACATCAGAACCTCACAACACTCTCCCTCACTCTTGCTCTCACGTGTGTCTCTCTCCTCCCTTTGGAATGCTTTGAGGTTGGAGGAAAACCTTGAGGAAAGCTTAGGCTTGAGCTGGGAAAAATCTGAAGAAGTTTCTTAAGAGTTTGACCATGGGAAGCTTGGGTACTGAGGAACTGGAGCTAGGATCATTGAAGGATTACTCAGGGGCATAGTCTGTAGTTAGAGGTAAGGTTTGTACCCTGTTTTCTTTATGAACTCTACTATGGTTTAGGTTTTATTGAGGTCTTAACTTTAGGTCTGAATCTAAGTTTTTATTGAGGATATGGATTAGTTTCTTGGATAATTATGATATCTATGTTGTGTTGTTATGGAATTGAAGTTTAACTCTGAGCTTGGTTACAGTTTGGGAATTGATTTTAGGGGTGTTAGTTTGAAAAACACAGGAAAAATGCTAGTTTTCTGGGTTTGGGGGCTCAGGTCATGACCCGTGTGCTCGAAGAGGCTGGAAGGCCTCTGTTATGTGTAGGCGCGCTATGGCGCAAGGGGTAGCACGTTGCGGCCCGTGTTCCTCTACAGAGAGGCATTTTTCCTCTGACTTAAACAGCCCTAATTTTGCCTATGCATTGTACATCTGTGATTATATCTGTTTACAGGCCGACCTAAGGGTGTCGGGGGCCGATGGCAAGCATGTGGAACGCAGCCCGTACTAAGGGTGCCGGGGTCGGCTATAAAGCCAGTGGACTCGACCTAAGGGCGCCAAACTTGGACATTATATAATAAACAGAAGCATGGTTCACGCTTAACTACTTGTATTGGTTGATGATATTGATTTATACGCTTGATTAAGCTGAGTAATTCTATTGAGTTTGTTGCTTATATTCTGTTGTTAGTTGAATCTGGTGAATTATATTTACTGTTTTTATACTGTTGCCTAGTTGTGCATGTTGTTTTAAGTTTTCTTGCTGGGCCTTGGCTCACGAGTGCTACGTGGTGCAAGTAAGAGAATTGATACCTGTACCAGCCATGAGTTGGAGAGCTTTAGGGGCGGTGTGTACATATGCAACCTGCCTGATCACCACAATCGGGATAACTTGGGAGGAACTAGGGTTATACCCTATTTTTCTGCTTAGGACGGCTAAGTTGTAATCTATTTGTCTTTTAGAAGTTTGTAAACTGATTTTTGGGATCCTGTGTACAAACTTGATATTTTAATGAAAAATAATCATTTTGTTAACCAAATATTTTATTACTCAACCTTGACTATTTTAAACACACAGTGCAACGGTCTTGGTTATCCAGGGCGTTATATACAAGCACGGTATCTGGAATTGTATGGTAAGTAAATTTGGAGGATAGAATTCTTTTAAGGAAGGGTGAATTTTAGTGCCTCATAATTTTACTGTGACACCCCATATCACTATGGCTGCTTCTTAGAATGACGACTGGCCCTACAAACCAACACGAGTCTTTCCAGCGTACTTTGTTCTCACTCGCAAGCTTCCTGGGAAAACTTCCTAGGAGATTACCCATCTTAAGATTACTCCATGTCAAGCACGCTTAACTTTGGAGTTCTCAAGTGGTGGGCTACCAAAAAGAAGATGCATCTTGTTGATATAGGTAGTACTCATCAATCCATTTAAGCCATCTTCAACTGTGTAGTCCCATACCTACACAGTCTTAGAATCATCACACTTAACCTTCCCCAAGCGATGTGGGATTGCACAACTTTACCCGGTCTTTCCCCTTGTGGATCACGGGATTCTGATTGTCACATTTACTTAGTTAGATAATATTGTCTTATGCTGTAGTATTTTAATTTTCATAATATTGGTCCAAGCCAGGAATTATTTGGAAACTCATAGAGTTAGTTATGAATTTTACAAGTTTAGCCTACAATTTAGAAATATTAATTCTATCATAAGGTTTAATTATTGTAGTTGGTCCTAGAAATATTATTTATTATAGACTAAGATTTAAATAGAATAATTAATAATGTGACATCTGTCACATGTATATTTATTAAGGATTTTAGATGAATAGAATAATCAAGGATAAGGCTAGGAAGTCTAGAACCTTCCCTCAGATGCTAGGATCTCGTATTAATCAATCAAAGTGGTTCCAACAACTTTAATTGTGCTTAAAACGTACAGAAATGTGGTTTAGTACATAAGTGTAAGCCGATATATCATAGCTATAGGGCACGATATATCGTCTATGATAATACAAAAATACATATTGACTTTGCATGATCGAAACCACAGGGCCTCGACAAATTAGGACAAGAGATATATCGCCTATAGTGAGCAATATATCGGCTGTGTCATTTGAATTTCCTTGGAATCTGAAGCTAGAATCAACCCTCAACAACTTGGACTTGTTCTTAAACAATTTTGACCGAGTTCTGGGCATTTGTTGAGTAGAAAGTGTCATTTTTATTCATTTTAATGGGAGTCAGTTTCACTCCTTGAACCCTATAAATAGGACCCTTCACTCAGTCATTTGCATCATTTTTCAAACACTTCTCAGAGCCTCCAAGCTGCCATTTTTGTTCTAGAGAGAAACAATAGGATTTTTGGGGTTAAAGCTTTTCTAAACACTTGGGAAGTAAGTTATAGTGTGATTTCAATGATTGTGGTATAGATCAAAGCTCTAGCTATCTAAGGTACTCTTAATTCTCAAATTTAGTCTATTTCTATTCTTCTTATTCTTTTCTTTTAATCCAAATCCTAACTCGTCATAATGACATTTGGTTGGGTACTGGTTTTCCTTGAAACTTAAGACTTTAAGTAAATCGTCAGTCTGATTGTTTAGATCTTCTCTTCATCTTTTTTTCTTTAGGAAACTTATGGTTTTTAATGTTTGGTTTTAAGAGTTTCCAACCCCGCACTTATCTCCAATATCACGATTTTGGTAAGAAAAAAAAGTTAGATTTTAAGTGCTATGTGTTTGTATGTTTTTTTTTATGTCTTTAGTCACTTGGGAAATATGGTTGCTTAGATAGTGAATCCCGAGATTTTTATTATTATCGTAGACTATAGTTGTGTCTAAACCAACCTCTAAAATAATAGTTAAAACAAGAGGACTATTGCGGTTTCTATCACATACTATGATAATGAGTTAATGACCATTAATATTGAAGTCTATTTTATGTTTACTAGTTTTTCCTAACTGGGCATTAGGCTCATTTTTATTTAGATTGTGTAGGAAAATGAACATGGAAGGCGAGACGGATCCGAGGCTGCTTTGTCTTGTGTATTGGGCGAGGAACTAAAGAAATAAATTGATGGGATCGATCGAGGATGACGCTGTTATTTTTTAGTCTTTTAAATTATGTCTTTATGATTTCCGCACTTAGTACTTTGAATATTTAAGTTCTAATTAAAGATTTTGTTCTCTTTATTATTTTATGTATGAACAATGGGATCCCATATTTTTAGATTTTCTATGTATTAATAATAAAGTTTGATTATTTTATGTATATATCTAAAAAATAGTAGTTATGTATTAGTAGTTTTAAAGGTCTGAGGTCTTTAAATTAGTAGGGTCTTTACAATACATACATTAATATATATATATACTCATTTACATAAGTAAATTCGAAATTAAATTAAATTTAAAAAAAAAAAGTTAATAAAAAATAAAAAAATTATAATAAAAAAATTATAAAAAAATATAATATTAAAATGCAAAGTTTAAACCTAAAACAATTTCATAATCATTAATATAAAACCATCTAAAAATTAAAAATCCGAAATATAGCCTTTTTATAAAAAAAAAATCACAAAACTTAAATTTAGATCATAAAAAATAATAAAATTACACTTACTTGTTTAATTGAGCAATGTGAGTTCTTGATGTAGAAAATCCCAAAAAACCAAGAAAGTTTATGGGTTTTCAAACTACAATCTTCAAAAATACAAAATCTATACAAAAAATTAAAAAAAAAACTATATATAAGTTACATAAACATATATAAATCATTATTTTTACATTCAAATTGAAATTTTTTTTTGAAAAAAACGTACCTAGGTGAGCAAATGTGGAAGGAGGCGCCGCTGTTTTTTCAAGCTTTTTCGTTTCAGAACATTAGGTAAATGGGTCTGTACACGGGACGATGAGGGTTTATTTTGTTTAATGGGGATGTTTGCGTCAGTGCCCCATTGACGCAAACGGGCCGTTAACAGCGTCAGTGGGGCACTGACGGTAACGACCTGTTTCCGTCAGTGGGGCACTAACGCAAACGCTCCATAGTGAAACACGCGTTTCACTTAGGCGTTTGCGTCAGTGCCCCACTGACACAAATGAGCCGTTACCATCAGTGCCCCACTGACGCTGTTAACAACCCATTTGCGTCAGTGGGGCATTGACGCAAACAACCCCATTAAATAGCGTCAGTGTAAGTTATGATGCAATTGTCTCATCATTTGTGGCAGTGCCTAATTGACACAAATGCTAATTTTTGGTTAACAGCGTGTTGACTGACACAATTGCCATTTTTTGTAGTAGTGTATGCATGTTTCTATATATATATATATATATTTTTTTTTTTTCAACCTAAATTTCTTCCCCATACATTCATATATATATATATACATATACGCAACAATATAATTTAAAATACTATTAAAAAATATGAATTGTAACAAGTTTTCTTCGTACATATAAAAAATCTAAGCAACTATGGCTCTAAGAGCACTCACAATGGATGCTCTACTCCATTTAAAATACCTCCAAAAAATACATCTTTTTCTATTTTACTTATAAGTTTTACATTATACCATACATCAAATTCTCTATATATTTCTCTACATCATTTAAATATTATATCTTTAAACATATTTTATTAATTAAAGTAAAATAAAATAATTAAAAAAGAAAAAAGAAATAATAAATATATATATACTAAATGGGAGAGAGAAAGCTTATAAATAAAAATACTAATATTAAAATATTATATAAATGATATGTAAATGTAGATATGGATTAATTAAAGTTTTTGCATAGCTATTATAAATATATGTTTAAAAGAGCTGATGGAATGTGTTTTTGTGAATTTTAGCTAAATATTATAGAGAAAATGTATTACAAAATACATCACCAGAACATATTTTTTTTATAATTTATTTCAAACTTTTACATTATACCATATATCAACTTCTCTATTTTTTCTCTACATTATTTAAATATTATATTTTTTAAAAATATTTTATTCATTTTAAGAAATAAAATAATTAAATATAATAGTATCATACTCATATATAAAAAAATAATAAAATATTTATAGCTTGATGAATAACATTTCACTATATATTAAGAAATACTATTTATTTAAATAAAAATTTATAATTTTACAACATCCATTAGAAAATTATTTAACATTTTTTTTCTATATTATAAAAAATTAACATTTAGGAGTGCTGTAAGTTGTGATAAAACAAATCTAAGCAAGTTCCTCCTGTATAAACTTTTGTTGGCGTCATTCACTTCAGTGAGTGGTCATTTCGCCAATAAATGCTCCAAATGTTTGATCATATACTCCCAGTAATCTACTAAAGTCAAAATGCATATTATATCACTGACCATGGAAGATATGAGAAAACATATGAGAAAATGATTAAGGTAAAATTGCCCATAAAAATATTAATAAATATCAAGTTTGAAATTTGTTCGAACTATTTCTAAACTTGATCCAAACCAAATTTGAACATAAAAATCTTAAATCGTAGAAATCTCACAAAATTCATCATCTCATTAAGAAATTCATTTTTTAGCAAAGTTTCAACTTAGAACAATTGGTAAAAAAAATATATATGAATTATTATATAACACCCATAATCCATAAACAACAATAGCATCTACCCATTATAAAAAAATATTTCTTCCTTCAACTTTGGAAACTTTTCAAAGAAAAAATAGTGAGAAGATGATTTTGGAAGAAAGATAGAGCAAAAAATCTAAATACATGGAGATGGTTGCAATGGTGAGTGAGGCGAGGAGAAAGAAAGAAGAAAAAACTTGACAGTGGTTGTGGCCCCAAGAATTGTTCATGGTGAGGAGAAAGAAAGAAAACCTAATTTCACTTTAAGAGTATTTTAGACTTTTCAGGTGGGTATAAGATTTTTTTATTTTATTTTTTTGGTGAGAAACTTCAAAACAGGTATATGGTTATAATAATGAGATAAATGAGAATTAGTTGGTGGACTATCCAAAAAAGAAAAAGTAAGAATTGACTAATAATCATAATAAGATAATAATATGGTCAATGGGAATTAGGACTTCTACGACATAATGGCAGGCTCCCTATAATTCAATCAATAAAATATAAATAATCTCCTCAAGGTTATTGTGTTTGGTTAAAGAAAAATATCACGAGGAAAAAAAAACATGAACAGTGAAACGAGTAATCATTTCAACATCTTTTGCAATTTGTAACTTGGAAATGCATAGAATTAAATTTAGAGAAAAAGTCCTTAATGGAGTTATTAAAGAGAAATGATTTGAGATTAGAATATAGAAAAGTAGTTGGGTCAAAATACCACCAACCATCTCATAGAAAGGGCACTTCTTACAAAAGAATAGGAAACTCAATCTTAATTTTTTCTATGATGAGATTCTCTAAAATTTGACTTATATATATATAATGCGGAATTGAACACCTGTTCTCCCCTAAAATTTGACTGTTAAGTGCCATTAATTTCAGACCAACTTGTCAATATGCTAATAATGGTAAATTTTTTATTTAAATAAATTCATTATTTTAAAAATCTATATGAAAGATAATTTTAATTAAAATATATTTTAAAAGATATAAAACAAATCTTTTTTTTTTTTTTGAGAAAAATACATTTTATATGAGATTTTTGATAAAGTGTGCAAAAATATGCCTTTTATTAAAATAAACAATCTATGATTTTTTTTTAGAATTTTCACTTTTATGAGTTTATTTTCTCATATTTTTATATAAAAGTTGGTTTATATCATAGTTTTACTCTTAATTAAGTTTTATTATTTTGGAAAGGTATGTTTGTAATTTGATTATTATTTGTTTAGCTTATTTGTTTTTAATATTACTAATTTTATATTAAATTTTTCTTTAGTTTTTTTGCAAAAATATATATATATTTTTAATATGAATTGTGTTTAAAATTAATTTTTATTTATTATAAAAAAATTCTTTTTTTTTTAGATTTTACGTTTCTTTTTTCAAATACTGGGTAAGGTTACCAATTACTTGATTGACAACTATGTAAAAAAAATCCTAGAGCTAGGTTAAATAACATGTATCAGGAGGGGTAACTAGTTATCCTTAGATGAGTAACTTTATGCCATAAGAGGGATGACCAGTTACCATAAGATGGGCGACGGGGAACTCATATTAAATATAAAAAGGAACATCAAATTTGAAGCAAAAATAGGAATAACACTTCATTAAAAAAGAAAGAAGAAGTAACTATGACTTTAGTAACATAGGTAACCAGATACCATAAAGAACACAGAAATATACACACACATCAAAACGTGAAGGTAACCAGTTACACCTAGAAATATACACACAAAGAACGTGAAGGTAACCAATTATCCCAAAAAATATACACACAAAGAACGGGAATGTAACCTATTACCACAGATCTAAAGATAAAAAAAATCAGATCCACCCCCTTTCCTTTCTCTCTCATCTTCTTCATATAATTTTTTTTTCTAGATCTCATCAGGGCAACTGTTATTCATTCATGTGTTTCATATTTTTGTTAGGCTTTTTTTTCCAAATTTTGGTGTTCCTATAAGGGTTACTGTAAAAATAAAATGCTGAAAAAATTGATTTGATTTTTTTTACATATAGTAGAAAAAACAATAAAAAAATTACAATAATAAAATATAATAAATAAAAAATAATAAAAAAATTATGTAATGTTAAAATATGTGTGAAAAAAGAAAAAAAAATGGAATGAGAAAAAAAATAAGTTCAAAAAATGAAGGAACAAAACTGAGGAAAAAACAAAAGAAATGATGAAGGAAAAAACAGATAAATGAATAAAAATGAAAAGAAGAAGAAGAAAAATAATAGAAAAATCGACAAAAAAAATATGAATGAAAAAATTGGTAGAAAAAAATAAAAAAAATGGAAGAAGAAAAAAAGAAAGAAATAAAGCTCATATGTGTGAAAAATGAAAAAAAAAATGGAAGGAGAAAATAATAAATACAAAAATGAAGAAAAAATAGAAGGGAAAAAATGAAAAAAGAGGAAAGAAAACTGAAAAAAAAAAACAATACAAATGAAATAAAAAATAGATAAATGAATAAAAATAAAATGAAGAAGAAGAAGAGAAATGGAAAAATGGAAAGAAAAAAAAATGAATGAAAAAATTGGTAGAAAAAAAAAATGAAAACGAAAAAAATGGTAGAAAAAATAAGTAAGGGAAAAAAAAGAAAAAATAACTGAAAAAATAATTAAAAAATGAAAGAAAAAATTGAAAATTGAAAAAAAATAAAATATAATAACTCTTAAAATCAAACAAAACATAACTATGATAAAAAAAAATGTAGCATTTACATACTTTAGTTAGCTACTAATTGTATTTCTCATACTTTAATATTTTCTTTAATAAAAGTTTCCAATACAAATTAAAAAAAATACAATTCTCATATTTTTTTGCATATTAATGGTATAAAAGTCGTATATTTTAAAAATTCTCTTTTTTAATTAATTTAAAATTAACGAACCAAACAATGAAACCTAATTTGAAAAATAAAAAACAAATCTCAATGATCCATTTGGTGAGATTCGTCATGCATAAACTTAGCAATGTCGTTTGCTGATGACGATAAGATTCGCTAGTATGGAGTCAAGCTGCCAAGTCAAGTCAATGCCACATGTCATCAACTGCTCAAGCGTCAGCCCAAGAACTAATTCGCAGGTGAGTTCTTCCTCACATGGACGTTAATTCTCTTCAGCTGTTCAGCAACTTGTGGTCTGCACAAATCTCAAGTCGAGCAATTATATCTCCTCTTTCCTTTCCTCGTGGGCCCTGCCAGAGATGTAAATGTGGGTTGCTCCAACACGGACCACATTTTCGTGCCTCCGATAAAAGTGGCCCGGGCTATGCCAGCCCACGTCTGAATATACAAGCCTAGCATGATCCAAACGGGTGTGTCGTGTTGGGCCCAGATCATGCCAACCCATTTTTTTAAATAGGCTATTTTCGTGCCCTAAAAATGAGCCTTGAGTCAGCCAAAATATGGGCCCAATTTGAGCCCAAATTATTTCAGACCTTTTTTTTTAAGTTTTTAAAAGATTTTTTTCCCCGTTTTACTTTTACATATATTATGTATATTTACTTAATTATTACAACAAAAATTCAAAATTTAAAAATAAAAATAAAACAAGCATTGCCTCATTAAAAACTTTACCAAGAAAAACTTAATGAAATAAAATCATGGTAAAGAAAAAAGAGTACAATCATAAGTTAACTAAGTTCACTTCAACAAAGTACAAACAAAGAAAATACAAATCAAGGCACAACCGATTTTGCACATGTAGTATTACTATCACTATCATTATCACGTTCTTCAGTAAATAAGTTTTGAAATTGATGAGCCAAATCTATATTCTCTGCTTCATGTTGGAACGCTTCCTAGCTTGTTCCCAATTTTTAATACAAGCTAACATTTCCACTAATTTTGGAGATAAAGAAGTTATTCTCTCTTCAATTATCCTGCCAGTAGTGTTAAATGCTTGTTTTGAAGAAACAGTAGATACTAGGACTGTCAACACATCATGTGCTAGTTGTGAAAGGACAGGAAACCTATATGCATGCTTCTTCCACCAACCCAAATGATCAAAATCCTCTCTATGATTGTTAGTAGCGGGATCAACTAAAGAAAAATATGCATCAATATATTTGTTGAGCTCGTTGTATCTAGGAGTTCTTGATGATGGAAGGGGCATAAGAGTTTCACTTGAGCTAGTTGGTTTAACATAGCTCCAATTCACAAATGTTGAATCATCTTCAACCGGTTGGGATTGTGGTTGTGGCCTTGTTATGTTACTATACTTGTTCTCATAAACATTGTACACTTCGAATACCTTGTTACGCAACAAACAATTTGTGAAGTAAAATCCATATTCAAATGAACACCCATATGATGAATAACATTCTCAAGACCAAGTAATTCAGCTCTAGGATCCAAGACAAGACCTAATGCATATAAAAGAGGAATTTCACACAAATATTTCTTAGATTTGCTTCCATGGCAGCAACTACTGGTTCTTAAAGCTCATAGTCTCTATGTGTTTTAAATAAATATGTCATTTGAACAATGTGATGTATGGCTAGTGGAGAAGTTGGATAATAAACCTCAGAAAGCTTAACAGTTGCATTATAAAAGACTTTCATAAATTCAAGATACTTTTGAGCAACATACCAGTCATTGTTGTCCAAAAGGGTAGTCCATTTCCCCTTCTTGGAATTGTAGAAAAGACAAATGGTGCTCAATACTCATTTGCATTTTGTAACATTAGATAAGTCGAGTTCCACCTAACTGGCATATCAGTATTAAACTTTCTTAGTCTTCTACTATCAATAACACAATACCGTCCAAACTTAACAATCGTTGGATTTGAAGCACTAATCCAAGCAAGAGCATCTCTTATTCGCTCAATTTTGTTATTCACTAGCTTTGTTCCACTTTTAACAATAAAATTTATAATATGACATGCACACCTTTGGTGAAAAGAAAGTCCACCATTCATTGAAAAGCCAGAAGCCATAAAATATTCAATTGATTTTGTATTTGCATATGCATATGCATTGTCTAAAGTATGAGACACAACTCTTTTAGAGATCCTAAAATCATCCATGACAGAAGTGACAACATTATATATGTTCCCGACATTATGCTCATGATGCATTAATTTAAACCCAATGATTCCTTTCTCTAACCTCCAGTCTAAATCATTGTAATGAGCAATAACACATACATAATCTTGTTTAGAACGAGCGTTCCAAATATCAGATGTGCAAGCAACAGAATCATTCAAAGTATTAAATTCACCAATCAAATGTACACGCATAACTTTATAAGATTTGATCAAATAATTTCTAGTGGTTGTTCTAGACACCGACTTAAATTGTGGACAAATTTCATTTTGAATGAACTATAAAACCACACACTTTCTCCAATATTAATTGATGAATCTATTTGTGCTATGTATCTAGCTAGACACTCCCTAGCAACAAGAGGATCGTAACTCCAAGAACGAACAAAAGTACCATCTTTTTGAACAAAAAGTTGACTCTGAGTTGAATCATTACCCAAGTTTATTTTCTCTAAGCATTTACTCATGTGTCTTCTTAAATGGCCAGTCCCTTTAGAAGATTCATCAACAAGGATGGATTTGCAATATTTACATTTTTACCTTTTTCACTTGTTTTCCATCTTAGACTTGCCATACATCGTCAAAATGCTCCCACACAATCGATGTCTATCTTTTCTTTCGCTTGGTCGTGCTTGTTGTACTTTCTCCGGTAATAGTATTACTAGAATCATCGACGCATTCAGAATGTGTTGGAATAGCTAATAAATCATCTTGTGCTTCATTTAGATTTACTACATCATAAGCCTCCATAATGCCTATAAAAAAAAGAAATATGGAATACATATATATATAAATATCTCCTCGAAAACACTGCAACAATCCTTACACAACAAGCTAACAACTAATAGCTCAAACATAGATCGCTCCTCTTTTTACAAATAAAAAACTCACTTTTCTTAGCCCCAAGTATAGCCAAGTGAACCATATATATATATACTAATGGCAGTCAATCAAAACAAGACCCAAGAACAATGACCATTTTTAAGTTGCACTCTCAAGAATGAAATAATAATAAACTCTCATGCTAAAAAAATTAAAGTTAATAATATGAAAAATTTAGAAAAAAAAATTATAGTTTTAAAAGTTTTTAATAAATATATATTTACAGAATTTAGTTTATTTTTAAAATTATACTATTCATTAATTTTTTACAATATTTTTCCAATTAATAAAACAGCTCGTTTTTAACTAATACAAAATTTATAAATGTACGCCCTAAATATCCGCGCACTTCGGCGAGCTAAGAAAGGGCTTAACTCGGTCTGCCACGTGTCAGCACCCGGAGCTGTTTGCTACCATCCCCTAATTTAACCAGTCCGAGCTGGCTAATCATTTAGCTACTCCTTGGGGCATTGTGTCGACGTGATGAGAACTACGAGCTATCACCACATTAAGCTCGTAGTGCATCGGAGGCCTGACACCCCCAAATCCTTGTAAACTCAACCACGCAATATAAACGTGTATATCCAAGACGTCACGTGTCTATTCTATTCCTGAATTCTCAGACACGCAGTATAAACGTGCGTGGTTAGGCATCCCACGCCTGATTTGGGCCATGCAGCCCATTATCCCTCCTTACTTATTGATTAGACCACACTTCACTGAAATGTTTAGGAATCAATCAATAATGTTACATAAATGATTTGATGGATAAGGAGATCACGGGATGGCCCCAGTACCTACCCAGATATCATCTTCCTATAAATACCAAGGCCCTGGGTAGTGCAAGGGGTTGGGATATCTTTGTAACGAAGCACTTTGTAAGAAAATAGTCAAGAGATATCAATAATATCGACTGGTGGACTAGAGGGATTTTAACCTTCGAACCACCTAAAAAGAGGAGAGACCATATTTCTATTGCTATTGCACATTACGGTTTACCAAGGCCCAAAATCTAGATTACAATTCTTTTCACATTACGGTTTACCAATTTGCACTAATTCATCCTACTTATTCGTATAATTACCTGTTGGCGAAAAACTGTGTCAACAGTTTGGTGCTTTCATTGAAAGGATTTAGATTGGTGCTATCACAAAGACCTGATCATGGTGGTTACTCGGTCGAGGCAAGGTAACGAGGCAGATCAACATGATGGGCAGGAGGCCCACCATGCCTCCATATCTAATGAACCAAACCCCGAGGTCCAGCAGCGATCGGGAAAGCAGCCGATGGGCCAAGACGACACCGAGAGTTTGGCGCCCCGACTGCCAAATCCGAACCTGTGTTACCTGACGGCGACAGAAATGGAGAACATACAGTTGAGGAGTCAGCTATCCAGAGAAAGTAAGCAAATCGAAGAAGTCTTGGCCTGACTACCCCCTCTTGCAACTGACGTTAATGTCGGAAAGAGGCAAAGTGGGACTCGCAAGTCCCACAGGGATAGTCGGCCCAGACCCAGTCGATCGGTCAGAACCTCAACCCTGAGTTTTTCACCTGTGTCACACCATAACCAGGAAGCTATGTTTGAGGAGTTTCCTAGGGCCAATCAACAATTCAGTCGATCAGTCAGAACCTCAACTCCTAGTTCGGCTCCACCATCGGGCGCGCCCAGAAGGGCTCGTGGCAACTCACGGAGGAGGTCCGGGGAAAGCTCGCGCTGACAACTTGCTCCAGCCAGCCCTCCCATGCCGCGATCAGACCGTGGGGTGCAGAAAGCCGGAGACGGCAGGGTAGAAGGACCGAGAGCTAGTTTAATCCGGCAGGACGGGACGAGGATCGCTTCACCAATTAGGCATCCCCATTCATCGATAAGATACCCATCTCCCCCTCGTCTTGCTCAAGATATTCCGGCGCACGGGAGCAACAGAAGGAATCCTCCTCCCACCGGTCCTTCCCATCGCCCACGAGCACGCGGGGAGATCCCGGATCCTCACCCTCGGCAGCAGGCTCTAAGATTTTCCAACGGGAACTACTGGACCGAGAGCCACCGAAGTGGCAGATCTAGCGGAGACCTGCGTAATCGCTTAAGTTCGGCGCAAAGCCCTCGGGCCGCCTCGAGGGCCGACCTTCGAGATCGCCTTAACTCGTAGAGAGGGGATCCGGCCAAAAATGAAATTCATGCTTGCCGAGAGGATGGTCTTTCCGAAGTACGTGATAGTGGGAATGTCCCACCTAACCAAGCTCAAGCTTTGAGGGACAATAAACCACCTAACGTGTACAATGGAACTGGAGCTGTCGAACAGCCCCAGAACAACCAAGGGATTAAGGACCAGACCCTAGAACGACTAGCTCAGATGGAGGAGCTAATGAAGAAACTCTTGTCAGAAAAGGAGAAGGGCGAGTATGACTCGGGGGACGAACTCAAGCTTTTTGCCTCCAACATAGTAGCCACAGCGTACCCGTCGGGTTTCCGGATGCCCCACCTGTCTGAATTTGATGGAGACGGAGACCCGTCGGATCATTTGGGTATGTTCACTACCATGATGATGGCCCATAATATCGGCCCCGAGATGAGGTGCTTGATATTCCCTTCCACCTTGATCAGGCCAACTAGGCAGTGGTTCAAGCAGTGTAAAAAGCATTCCATCAGCTCATGGAAGAATTTTTCTGCTGATTTCAAGAGGGCATTCCGAGCTTCTCAAGCTGCTCGTGTCAAAGCTGACACCTTGGCGAACATGAAGCAACAGCCCGGGGAACCTTTAAAAGCTTACCTAAGCAGATTCGCAAAAGTCGCGGCTCGAGCCAGGGATGCGGACGATTGTTCCAAGCTTATGGCCTTGAGAATCAGAATCCTCGTTGGAGGCGGACAATGGAAAGAAATCCAGAGACGAGGTGTCAGCACCGTGGATGAATTCCTGAACAAGGCCCAGGAGTGGATAAACTTGGAAGAGGCGCAAGCATCGGTCGCAACAACCAGCCAAACCCTTGATCAGCCTGTTGGAGCAGAAACGGATGTCGTTAAAATGACTCAAACCGTTGCCCATAATAACCAAGGGGGTGGAGGCAAGAGAAAGGGGAGCGGCAAGGGCAGCCATCAAGGTCCTAAGAAGAACAAGCCCGCAGAAAAGTTTAAGCCAGTCTACGCGGCTTATACCGAGCTCACAAACACTAGGGAGCACATTTTTCTAGCAAACTCTGCCCGCCTCCCTTGGAAGAAGCTGGAGCCTTTGAAACACCAGAATGCTAAAAGGGACCCTTCCAAGTTCTGTCAATTCCACAACAACATTGGCCACAACACTGACGATTGTAGGCATTTGAAAGATGGGATCAAGACACTCATCAGAGCCAGAACTTTGGCTCAATACGTGCGGAATCGAGTTCCTACTAGTCAACCAGCCCCAGAAGCTCCAAAAAACTAGCCCGGGCCCCAGATAAATCAAGATACCCCTCCTCCTGTAATAGGAGGAGAGATATCCACAATCTCTGGAGGCCCCCATCTGGCCGGCACGAGCAGAGGTGCCCAGAAGAGATATGTCAATGAGTTGAAGACTCATAACGGAGTGGAATTCGTCCCGGAGCAGCATCTACCCAAACAGCAGCGATTGGAGAGGCAACCAATCATTTTTACTTAAGAGGACGCTGGTCACGTCCAATTCCCCCATAACGATCCTCTAATAATAACCGCCCAGCTCGCCAACCGAAGAGTTAGGAGGATACTAGTCGATAACGGGAGTTCGATGAATCTGCTGTTCTAATCTACGCTGGAGAAAATGGGATTGTCCGTAACCGAGCTGAAGGCCACCTCCATGATGCTGTATGGATTTTTTGGAGAAGGATCGACATTAATAGGAATAATTGAGCTAGTAATAACCTTGGGAGAAGAACCCCGAACTGACTCAAAGCTCCTCGAGTTCGTGGTTATCGATTGTCCCACCGCGTACAATGTTATTCTGGGCCGGCCTACGTTGATGGCATTTGAGGCTATAACTTTTATCCACCACCTTGCTGTCAAATTCCCCTCCTCTACGGGGATATGTACGGTCCGAGGTGATCAACTTTCTGCCAGGGAATGCTATAGCATTTCCATGAAGGGAAAATCACAACCTGGGCAACAGGCGATGACCATTCAGGGCAGAAGTGAGAAATCTCAGGAAGAAGGATCTATTCCTGAGATAGAAAAACCTCAGGAAGCCAATGTGGAAGGTATCACCTTGAATGATGATATCGACCCCAGGATAGGTGAAGATAGATCAGAGCTCCAAGCCATCGAAGAACTCGAAGAGGTGAGCATCGATTTGAGAGACCCCTCGAAGGTGGTGAAGCTCGGAAAAAACCTGTGTAATAAGAGAAAGGCGGAGCTGCTAAGATTTCTGCAGGAGAATCTAGATGTGTTTTCCTGGTCTCATGAAGACATGATAGGGATCAGCCCAAGTGTCATCATGCACACCCTCAACTTGGACAAAAACCTGCCTGCGAAGTCCTAGAAACAAAGGCGTCTGGGCACGACCCGAGCTGGGGCCTTAGAAGAGGAGGTAGCTCGACTCTTAAGGTGTGTTTTTATTTGTGAGGCAAAACATCTGATCTAGGTCGCCAATCCTGTTTTGGTCTCGAATCCCAACGGGAAGTGGCAGACCTGCATCAACTTTTTTTATCTGAATAAAGCCTACCCCAAAGATTGCTTCCCCTTGTCGAGAATTGACCAATTGGTGGATGCCATTGCGGGGCACGAGCTCATGTCCTTTATGGATGCATACTCGGGCTATAACCAGATCGCCATGAATCCTGCGGACCAGGAACACACTAGCTTCATGACTCCAACTAACGTTTATTGTTACAAGGTCATGCCCTTCGTGCTGAAGAATGCAGGAGCTACATATTAGAGATTGGTCAACAGGATGTTTGCTAATCAGATCGGGAAAAACATGGAAGTGTATGTTGCCGACATGTTGGTCAAGTCGAAAACTACCGATAACCATGTCCTCGATCTGAAGGAATGTTTTAAGATTTTAAGACAATACAGTATGAGGCTGAATCCCCAAAAGTGTACCTTCGGGGTCGCGTCAGGAAAATTTCTAGGTTTCATAGTCAACACCAGAGGAATAGAGGCGAACCTTGATAAAATTAGATCGCCACTCGAAATGCCATCACCTCGGTCGTGAAAAGATGTCCAAAGTCTAACAGGAAGGGTGGCAACCCTTAATCGGATCATTTCCAAATCAACCGACAAGTGTTTGCCATTCTATAACCTGCTCCGGGAAAATAAAAAATTCGAGTGGACCGATGAGTGTGAGCATGCTTTCCTCAGCCTAAAATTACATTTAGCTGAGCCGCCCGTGTTATCTAAGACAATGGTAGGAGAGCCTCTTTTTCTTTACCTAGCTGTAACGGAAGATGCAGCCAGCACTGTGCTGATTCGTGAAGAAGACCGATCTCAGAAGCCGGTCTACTACATTAGTAAGAGGCTCCTCGGAGCCGATTCTAGATATCCGATGATGGAAAAGATGGCGTTCTGCCTTATCAAGGCCTCCAGAAACCTCAGCCATATTTCCAGTCCCATTCAATCCACGTCATAATCGATCAACCTTTAAGGCAAGTTTTGCAAAAACCTGAGGCATCGGGACGTCTTTTGAAGTGGGCTATTGAGCTCAGCCAATTTGAGATACTATACGTGCCACGAACTGTGATCAAATGCCAATCTCTGGCTGATTTTGTGAAAGAGTCCATGGGATTCCAAGAGGAACCAGTGGAAGAACCGGTACGTGCCTTGTGGAAAATCTTTGTGGACGGTTCATCTAATGAGAACGGGTCCGGAGCTGAAGTCATTTTGATATCCCCAGAGGGACATCGTTTCCACTCCGCATTACGGTTCAGATTCGAAGCGTCCAACAACGAGGCCGAGTACAGAGCTTTATTGGCTGGGCTAAGGGTGGCCCAAGAGCTGAAGGCCAGCTCAATCCAGTGCTATAGCGATTCACAGCTCGTGGTAAACCAGGTATCAGGAGAATACCAAGCGCGGGGAACCAAGATGGCGGCCTACCTCGCCAAGGTAAAGAAGGAGTTGTCCGCATTTGAGTATAGCCTAGTTGAACAAATACCTCGGGAGCAGAACGCCAATGCTGACGCCTTAGCGAAGCTCGCCACCTCCGGGGAGGCCGAAACCTTGGGCTTGGTACTGGTGGAATTCTTGGAAAGGCCAAGCATAGAGGAAACCGCAGGAGAGGTTGAGATGATTGATGCCAGGCCGACCTGGGTGACTCCCATAATCGAGTACCTCACCACAGGATAGTTACCTGAAGAGCGAAACGACACGAGGAGGATACTTTACCAAGCTCCAAGGTATACAATGGTAGACGAGACGTTGTACCGGCGTGGCCTTTATTTACCTCTTTTGCGGTGTGTTTTGCCAGGCGAAGCCAAAACTATTTTGCAAGAGGTGCATGAGGGATTTTGTGGGGATCACGCTAGGGAGCAAACCCTAGCCTTGAAGATATTGAGGCAAGGATATTATTGGGTTTAAGGTTTAGAGACCTCTTCACCGAATTCTGGGAAAGGCACGACATAGTTAAAAGTTTTTCATCCGTGGCCTACCCCCAGGCTAATGGGCAAGTCGAGGCTGTGAACAAGATACTAAAAGCGAGCCTTAAGAAGAGGTTGGATGAAGCCAAGGGAGTTTGGCCTAAACAGCTCCCCCAGGTGCTGTGGGCATACCGGACCTCGCACCAAACTTCGACATGGCACACTCCTTTCTCCCTGACTTTCGGAAGTGAGGTCGTCTTTCCTATCGAAACAAAAATAGCCTCGCATAGAGTCCGGGCTTTTGACCAAGACCAGAACGACAAATTGCTCAGCGCGTCCCTCGACCTAATTGACGAAAAACGAGAAGATTTGTAGCTCCAGTTCGCACATTATCAACAAAAGATCACTCGTTATTTCAACTCAAGGGTCAAGAGACGCATCTTTAACTTAGGCGATCTGGTGCTTCGAAGGCTCTTTTTAGCCGGTAAGAATCCCAAAGACTGAGTTGTAACGACCCAACTAATCTAAACTTGGACCATTAGAAACTACTATACTAATATTAAGAAAACGTACATATGAAACAACCATAACGTTATTTAAAAGTGTAAAGTAAAGGTTAAAAAATACATAAATTCATAAGTAGGATATGGGATCCCATTGTTTTGAAAATAAAACAAAACATAACTTAAATAAATTGGTTACAAAATTAAGTGCAGAAAATAATACATAGAAACATAACTAAAGACTTAAAAACTTCATCCTCGAATCGAAGCTCAATCCACAGTTTCCATCCTACCTCAATACGCATTCTCAAGTTGCAAAGAACCTTCCCGCCGCCATAACTATTTTCCTGCACATATAAAACATAAAGGAATGAGCCTAATGCCCAGCAAGGAAAATTTACTACAAGCTTGAAACATGATCATACACATAAACTATAAGTTATAAACATATATCTATAAAGACATACATCATATAAGACTACTATTAATGGCCATTAAAACATGTGATAAACCATATACTTCCCCTTTCCAATATCGAAGGTAGGTTAGATCACATGGTAGGTTTATGATAACCCATCTACATCCCCTATCTAATATCTGAGGTAGGGTAAATCATAACCATGAAACATAAGAAAACATATCATAACATACTATAGCATAACTTATCATAACATATCAACATAACATATAAGCATATAAAACTATCCTATTTTCCTTAACAATATACCAGGATGATGAGAACAAAGTCAGGATTTTGGAACACTCCTAAAAACCATAATAGAGGGGTGAGTATACTAAGGAATAAAGATGAAAAGAATAACTACACCATCGAAATGATACTTACCAACAAGAATCTTACGTTCAAGATCTTAAATGCCTAACCAAGAATAGAGAATACGAGTTAGGATTTGAGTAGAAAAACTATAAGAGAATACAGGAAGGAACTAGAATAAGGAATACCTTGAATGCGTCTATGACCGAGCTACTCCTCGAACCGAAATATGCTATAAACCTTACTTCCCAAGTGTTTAACACTCTAAAGTAATCCTAGCAGCTTGTAGGCTCTGAACTCAGCTTGATGAATGAAGAAATAGCTGGGTACTAGGTCTTATTTATAGAGTTCAAGAATGAAAAGATCTTCATTTAACTTGAATAAAATAATGGCTTTTTAATTGAAAAACATTTGAATAATCGTTCAGTAGAGGCTGAAGACTCGGTCAGAAAGATGCTGGACTTATCAAGAGGTTAAGGATTAAAATGAGCTCGGTTTCAAAATCATTCAAATTTTATGTCCTAGGGCTGATATATCACCCACTATAGGTGATATATCGCCTGGCTTCATATGCCCGAGGCTCTTGAGGTTGTCGTGCGAAGCTACGTTTTTTTCGTATCCCCGTACGGCGATATATCGCCCCCTGGCGCTGCGATATATCGGCATACGCTGAAATATTTACACATAATTACACTTTTTCAACCTAATTTGAATTGAGTAAACATCCTTGACTAAGTCCTTTAACGATTTCAAATCTGCTGGCAGACCCTAGGATGTTCAAATATTACTCTTAATAAACTTATTCCTCAAAAATACTTAATTTCTCATTAAACCTACACATGACAAGTGTTATTATTTTATTGGGTCTATCTAAACCTTATAGTATAGTAATTATCATCTCCATAATCAGTCATATTAATCAAACCTTAGGTTATAATTAATATTCTTAAACTATAGGTTAAACTTAGAAAATCTACAAGTGTTACTACGCGTGTCCAACTAAGTCCTGGTTTGAACCAAAATCCACAGTCATAAATATACTACAACTACTACTAGCTATTACTATTGCTACTACTATCTAACTAGCTAAGTAAAGTTCTTTGACTCTACAGGAGTTTTGGGACCAAGCTGGGAAGGACCATATCAAATAATAGAGGTTGTGAAGGAAGAACCTTTAAGCTCGCTTGGCTTAATGGGGAAACAGTCCCACGGACATGGAATGCTGTGCACCTAAATAAATATTACCAATAGTCGTGCTTTTGTAAGGCTTAATTATAAAAGCCACCCTGTTTTATTAAAAAATGACGAGTATATTTTTTGTATCGTATGTTTCCATGTGCGTATAGGCTTAAAAGAGTGTGTTCAAAGTAACCAAGAAAGACCTCCTTCTGCTTACTTGGGGGGCATATATCCAGGAAACAACCAGGTCCTTAGGACTTAGAAGTTAATTAAATTGATTAATCGGTGTTTTTTCTAAAAGGCATGAGGTATCAATAAAAATTAACGCGAACTAAGTTTTTAAATTAAATATTCTGGATACAACCAGGTCCTAAAACTTAGAAGTTAATTAAATTGATTAATCGGCGTTTTTTATAAAAGGCACGAGGTATCAATAAAAATTATCGCGAACTACGTTTTTAAATTAAATATCCTGGATACAACCAGGTCCTAAAACTTAGAAGTTAATTAAATTGATTAATCGGTATTTTTTCTAAAAGGCACGAGGTATCAATAAAAATTAACGTGAACTAAGTTTTTAAATTAAATATCATGGATACAACCAGGTCCTAAAACTTAGAAGTTAATTAAATTGATTAATCAGTGCTTTTTCTAAAAGGCACGAGGTATCAATAAAAATTAATGCGAACTAAGTTTTTAAATTAAATATCCTGGATACAACCAAGTCCTAAAACTTTGAAGTTAATTAAATTGATTAATTGGTGTTTTTTCTAAAAGGCACGAGGTATCAATAAAAATTAACGCGAACTAAGTTTTTAAATTAAATATCCTGGATACAACCAGGTCCCAAAACTTAGAAGTTAATTAAATTGGTTAATCGATGTTTTTTCTAAAAGGCATAAGGTATCAATAAAAATTAACGCGAACTAAGTTTTTAAATTAAATGTCCTGGATACGACCAGGTCTTAAAGCTTAGAAGTTGGTTAAAATTGACTGGCAGTGCTTTGCAGTTTCAAAGAAAGAGTCGATAAACTAACACGAACTAAGTTTTCACTAAACACATCATATTAAAAAGAAAAATAAGTGATGAAATAACCAAAATCATAAAAATTTCTCGAGGAGAAAAACCTCGTAATAAATAATTACAGAAGATGAAAAGAAAAAAGAAAAATCCTAGGCCCCCCAGGTCACTCCGAGGACATCACCTCTGCAGCATCCTGCTCGCCAGCAACAGAGGTCTCCCCGATCTCAGTCGCCGCTGGCAGCTCCGATTGTAGCCGAGCCTTGAACTTCTCCAGGTAGTGTCCCCATGCATCGGGGACCATGAAGGAGAAGTTACCATCCTGGTTGAAGGCCCAACAATGATACAGCATACTCTCCATGGAGAATGCTGACGCTTCCTTCTCCTCCCGGATGCCGCCTCGGCTTCCAACATCTTTGCCTTGGCCCCCTCAAGCTCGACCCTGAGAGCTACCAAAGTAGCTCTCGCCTCCTGCTCGCCTGCCTGAGCTGCTGCGAGAGCAGCTTTCGCTTCCTGCTTGATTGCTTGGGTAGTAGTGAGGGCAGACTTCGCTTCCCGCTCACTCGCTTGGGCCACTGCCAAGGCAGCCCTGGCAGTCTGCTCGTTCTGCTCCGATGCGGCGAGAGCAGCTTGGGTCGTTCTCAGCTCAGCCTTAATATCCTCATTCCTGGACCTGGCCCGGGAGATGCTGCGGTGGAGAGCCAAGACCGCCTACAAAAAGCAAAGGAACAGTTAGACGCATTCCCGAAAAGTAAGATGTAAAAAGTGGTTGGCATAAATACTTACTATGAGGTTCATCCTGAGAGAACATTCCATCATGTTCTCAGGGCTCCTTTCCTCGATTGCCCTCAGATCAGTGGGCTTGGCTTTGTAGAAGTGCTCAATCAAGTAGTTCGCCGTCTCATAGACGGTCCCCCGGAAGGTTTTTGGAATAAGCTCCAGATCCTCAGAGTTGACGGGGATGCGAATTGTGGCAACAGGCACCAATGGAGCTTGGGGACCAACCAGTGCTACCGGTTCCCGAGCAGGAGGAGGAGGAGGGTGAGGAAATGTTGCGGTAGCTCCGATAGCAGGAGCAGCTCCTAGGCCTGAGCTTTTCCCCTTGGCCGGGGATTGAGAGGTGGTTGTAGCCAGGGGCGACGTTTTCTTAGATGAAGGCTGAAGCCTCTTGACGAGGGGACCCTCTGTTAGAGAATATATTTTATTGCTCAATGGAAATATGGAAAAACAAAAAATACAACTCTATGCCAAGAATACAATGGACTAGATAATATTGATTAAATAAACATTACAACTCAATTGCTCAAAATACAAAGTAAATATAAAGAGGTAGAAGAAGAAGATTACAAACTCAAAACATTAATAATACAAGTAAATAAGAACAACAAGATCAAAAGAATGAAAACACAAACTCTCTCACAACCAAAGTGTAGAGTAGTGGGGATCACTAACTTGAACAAGGTTCAAGACCTTTGTCTAAAAGCTTATTTCCCCCTATTCTCTAAGCAGTAAGGGATCTCTCTAGGAAATAGCTCTCTGGAATAATCAAGCCTCAAGGTGTATTTTTCAGCCAAGTGCTTTGTGGATGAAAAATGGTGTATCTTACAAGTGAGCATTAGGCTCCTATTTATAGAGTTTTGAGACACCCTTTGAATTTCAAATTCCACCAACCCCCATGGCTGTTACCAATGATTAATTGGATGTTTTATGGAATTAAAATAGAGATTTGGGAGTTACTTGGCTGTTGGAAACGTTCAAAATTGGATAAAAACCGAAGTTGGAAAATGCTGTCAGCCGCTCAGGCCGCGGCCTGAAAAACACGAGCCGCAGCCTACGGTGTGATTTAGCCTATTTTTGCCTCTTAGGCCGCGGCCTAAAAAACATAGGCAGCGACCTAAGTCGTTTTTTCAGCAACCAATTTTCCAAATTTGCCAAAATGTTCCAAATTCATTCCCACTTGATTTTGTAACTTCCATACACATTATGGGAGTTAAAATCACATCTCTAACAGCCATATTTCACATATATCTTTAAGAAATTGAAATCAAAATGTGTAATATCAAATCTACACATTATTGGGTAATATTTGGGAGTTACAAGTTTGTAACTCCAAAATATGTCACATTTGGGCACATACATGTGTCCAATTTTGTGACTCTCAATAATATGTTATAAGGTGTGACAAATCACATTTGTGTGACAAATCACATTATGTCACATTATTTAATCTAACATTATATTATTTAAAATAATATAACACCCTCGAGTGCCTTCCCTCTTAGGAACATCGAGCAGATATTAGGTCCTCCCTTCTCTGCCATCTCCTCGCATGAAAAGAAGAATGAAAAAATCACGTTAGGGATACATGCACATTCTTCAAAAGAAAATTATTAACAGTAGCACAGTAAAGAAAAAAATTTCCTACCCTCTGAGCTAGAGGAAGAGTCTACTTCCACGACCTCCGGCCTCAAAGCTGCTACAGGGGAAGGAGAATCTAAAACAACCACTTCTTGGATTGTGGGAGGTGCCGGCTCAGGCTCTATCTCGGAACTAGATTCCTCGGGGCTAGATTCCTCCACGTATTGCCTAAGTCTGGGGGCAACTATACCCTCTAGGAGGGAGGGCCACGACCTAAGGTTGGTCCCATACTCCTCAAAGAAGGCCGACTTAAAGGACAACGTATTGTCTACTACTACGGTACCCCTAGGACGGCCCACGTCATTACCCAGTACTAACTGGTCTACGCATTAGAGCAGGGGTACATTGAGGTCTGGGTCGTTTAGGTGGCGGTGCACGAGCTGGTGTGGGTTAAACCTAACTAACCTAAGGTTCGCGGCTGCCCTATCTAGGTCCCGAAAGAGATAGGGGTTACCTTGGCCGGAGGGGCCGGCTGCTGCCCTTGATTGAGCTCGGTCCAAATCGTGATCCCGGGTAGCCTCCGGAACTCTCCTCTTCCGCACAAAGTGTAACGTCCTACGTTTTTGGGTACCTTTAAACGACTCGGGTCGGTATTTTTCCCCCGGGTTAAGAATATTATTTTAAATAATATTATATTTTGTTTGTAAGTATTCCATGAGTTATTGCTAGCCAAAATATGAATTTTGTGATTTTAAAAGTCAAGATAAGACTTTCGGTCCTGGACCGACACAAAAACCCTGATCAGGTAAAAATCTCGGAAAATAAAACGAAAAATCATGGCAATTATATTTTGGGCATAAAATACATTCATAAAAGTTAAAGTTTGGTCAAAAATAATAAACCTAAAAGAAAATGGAAATTTAGGGCATTTTGTGTTAAATGCCTAATTTTGCCGAAATGGGGAATTTTATTCCATGAATGGACCTTAGGTTAAATTTTATTATGTGATTAATTAAATTAAATGTGAGAGACATTTAATTTAATTAATTAATGTTAAGTTTGGTGATTAAAACTTAATAAGAGTGAAAAAATGTGTCAAAAGTCAATTTGGACTTTTCTTCTTATAAACCTTTATTAACCTTTATAAAAAATAAAAATAAATTAATGGTCACATATATGGAAAAGGGTGGCTGGCCATGTGCTATTTTAGAGTGGTGTGAACCCAATTTTATAAAATTCAAATCCCATTTAATTAAGAAGTCAAGTGGGCAAGTGGGTAGAAAAGCACTCAAGTGTTTTGTGATATTTTGAAGAGTTGTGTGAGCCATTCTAACCCCCAAATCCGACCACTCTCCCTCCCTCATTCACTCTCATCTGATTTTTGAAGACTCTCTCAAGTGTTCTCTCCATTTTGAACCCCAAGAACACCAAAGAAACTTGGAAGCTAAGTCTTGGTCTAGGAAGGGTTTTCCCAAAGGTAAAGTTTCATTAATCTAGACTTTTGTCAAGTTTTAATCATAGAGTTTCAAATAGCTAATTACCTATGTTGTTGGAGGAAGTTGGTTAGGGTTTTTGAAAGGTTTTGAAGGAGTCAAAGCTTATAGGAAGGTCCAAACCTTAAGCAAGAACACCAAAGAGGTAAAAAGTTTACTTTTGATGATTTTGTTGTAGGGTTTTTAGTTTTAAGCATTATTTTGTATATCTAATGCTTAGAGTTTCTTGTTGATGATGTAATAAGGTTACGGTAGTTGTTTAATAATTTTTATGATGCATGTGTATTGACTTTTGAAAATGGGAACCAAAACCCCCAAGGGTTTTGTAGGATACCCTAAAACAAAACATGTTTTGAGCTGTGACTTCCAAGGGGTCAAGCAGCCACTGTATATTGTTTTTGTAAAATTTAATTGTACTGTGATGTTGTTGAGATTGAGTACATAAAATTGAGCTTTTGAAACACTAAAAAATGTTTAGAAATGAGTAAGTTATGCTATTTCAAAGATTAGGTAAAAAACTGTTTTTTCGTATTCTTATTTTCGGAACCAAGTTTGGACAGCCACTGTATAGGGCAAATGAACCCAGTTTTTTCTAAAAAATTTTGGACATATTTCTGGCATAACCTATTAGTCCACTGTAAAATTTGGTTAGAAAATATTAAACGGTTTGAAAGTTATTAACTGTCAAAGTTTGGAAAAAAATAAGGACTTGAAAATAAGGTCATTTTTACCTCATTGTTGGAAAATGATTTCACCAATCAAAAATGCTCATTTTGACCTAATATTTTACAAAGACCTAAATGGCATAACAAAAATGGAATTGGGAAATTTTGGAAACAATTAGGTAAGTAAATTTCAAGTTATGAACTAACGAAGTATTTAGTTAAAAATGTGAAAATTAGGTTTTTCACACTTAGTGTAAAAATGAGATTTTGGAACATAAGGTAAAAAGTAAAATTTTGCTTATTTCAAGATATAAATTGGTAAGTCTTGAAATCATATTTTCACTAAAATTATCCCTTTGAGTTTAAATGAATTATTTTTATTAAAGAGTTTTTATTCTTTCTAAAAATAAGAGATTTAATTTATTAATAGTTAATAAATTAAAAGAGGGTTTAAAACCCTATATTTTGAGAAAATAATTAAATAAATTATTTTCCTAGTAAGTAAAAATTGATTAATTGCTTTTGGAAAATTAATTAGTCAAGATGAGAAATTTATAACGGTTTTCCTAATTAAGACAAATTAGGCAATTTTCTTAAAACGGTTTTTAGATATTAAAACCTTAAGAAAAATAAAAGGAAAATTTAAAGAGTTTATTTTCTTTAAAAATAATTAAGGAATTTATTTGTATTTTCTGGATATAACACCGGCTAAAATCTTACATATTTTAACCGACTAGTCGAAAGTGCGGGTTAATAGCGATACCTTGAAAGAGTAAGATTTTTAGCGGGTTGTGGGGAAATACCATTGTGATACCCGAGCCTAGGTATCGAGACCTTAGGATAGGTCTCCCCGAGACTTAGGGTTTAGTCTCGAATATTTTGTATAACTTTCCTTAATAGGTTTAAAACCAAATAAGGATTATAAATCCTTACAAATGACTTTTATTAAAATGACCAAACTGCCCAAAATAATAATAATGAATTATTAGTGCCATAATTAATCCGAGTATACTGTATGGATAACTACAGTATTGGCTAAGCGTAACTGGACTGAACGTTGGAGGGTGAAAACTTGCTGAGCGCTAAGGACTCCAAGTAAGTCAACTTATATTGTATGGCTGCAACATGAAATGATTATTGTCTTGTATGTTAGTATAGGGATACATGCATATACATAGGCTGTCATAGAAAGTTGCTTAGAGACGTTAGTCTAGTGAGTGCTGATTTAGAAAATATGAACGGTAGAAGTCCGTCATATCCTAGACGGTTGATCCCCGTCACACTGCTTGATTTTATTTATGTCCGGTTCATTACCGAGACGAGTGGCCATGAGATGAGGATAAGCTGGTTAAACCTAGGGGCGCTAAGATAAATTGGACCTAGGGGCCCTCATGCTTACTTAATCATTGGACGGTTAGAATCCGAGCAAGTGCTCTGATAAGTTATTCCCGGATAGCATCCGTGAATATTGGCCATTCCGTGAGAGTGCCTAGAGATACTAGGGGTTGCCAAGATAGAGTGAGGTTGAACACCCTAGGGGCAGCTGCTCACCAGCACCACTGATTAACATAGAAGTCTCCATAAAACCGTGTAAATTGGATTACGCTCTTGGATAAGTAGCGATGCCCTAGGTAACACGATAGTTACCCTTGATGAGAATATTTATTGGCTAGATCTTAGTGTGGAGACTCGGTTCTCTTTTACAGATTAGCAATTATGTTGGAGGGCGCGTTACGCATGAATAGTTAGAAATTGTCGAGCGTTGGTCTCGAATTATGTTGTGATATAATATATCTGCTTGCTCTGGGATTTTCTGAGTGCAGGGATATAATTGTTGATAAGATATAGTTGTGATATAATATATCTGCTTGTTCTGGGATTTTTCTGAGTGCATGATTTTTATCTAGATATGAATTAATTTATCCTTGGTTATCAGGCATGACCATAAGTTTGCCAGGACGCTTTAGCGTTCTTGAAATTGATTGTGTAGGGTCCGGATGGGTCCGGATCCCTATTTCTCTATCTGCTTTGTTTGAAAGTTGATCTTACTAAGCGTTTTCGCTTACCTAGTTGTTTCATGTTGTAGGTAAGGGCAAGGGCAGGGCAGAGCAGTGAGCGCTGGAGTCTTCCTTGCAAATGTACATGTGGACCGACCTTTTGGGAAGCCCTTTTATTTTTGGAAATATTGTGTAATTTTCCTAAACTAGGCTCACTCTAATCTTTATAAAACATGTTTGTAACTAAATGTTAAGTATGGCCATACGACTTTTTAAAAAGTTTTTTTTTCTATGGGTTTTTGAGACATTTTGTTAAATGAAAACATTTATATTTCCGCATTATCGAGTCTTGAAAATCCGGGTCGTTACACAAAGGGCACCTCAGGCTCATCTTCTTGCTCGTCGCCATCGACAGCCATGACCTCGACCTCAGGAATGGTCTCCATCACGCGGGCTACTGGTTGATTGGCACGCGTCCTCCTCAAGGCCAGAGTCTGGCCTGCATAAATCAGCTTACACGCCAGCATTGTCTCGTCAGTCACGAGCTGGCGGTAGTCCTTGTCACTTGGCGGCAGCCCCGCCAATGTGTCATATTGACCCCCGAGGGTCACTGATTTTTTCGTCCTCACAAAGATGGCTACACGACGTTGTTCCAGTCAGTATACACAAGAAGAAAAAGGGAAGAAAATTTTTTTTAACCATGAGCTGAGAATGAAAAGCTTACGAGGATGGTTGAAGTAGTGGTACTCGTAGTTGCTGAACCCCGTCAACATAAAGAACTGATCCTTGAAGTCGTTGGGGTGGCTGGGAAGCTCGATGGCTGCGGGAGAGTTTGGGAAACGGGTCAAGTAGTAGAACCCGTCGCCTCGTCCCCGTTGATCCGGGCTGGCTTTGAGGCAGAAGAAGTAAAGGATGTCTGCCGGAGTATGGACCTCCCACTCCTGCTTCAAGAAGAGGTACCTCAGCCCTGCCAGCAGACGGTAGGAGTTCGGGGGCAGTTGGAAGGGGGCCAGCTTCACGTAGTTTAGGAAATCCGTGAAGTACTGGTCCAGAGGTAGGAAGGCCCCGTCCTTGAGGTGTTCGTCGCTCCAGGCTGCGAACTCCTCATCAAGAGGCGCGCAACTCCTCTTGCCCTCGAGGGGAGGACTGGCTACAAGAGCACCTATCCTAACTTCGATGTTGTGGGACAGCAGAATCTTGTTGACCCTCCCCTGGGTCGTGATCATCGAGACTATCCTCTTTGCCTCGAAGAAAGCGTCTGGTCCCACCTCGACCTCCTCCTCCACCGTGGGACCGAATTGGGGGATAGGAGACTACACTTCAATCTCTTTCCCCTTGCGGGACTGCTGGGACAACGAGCTAGCCATGCTTTTCTTGGGCGCGTTCTTTTTGGGTCCCATCTGGTCGCCTAACGAACAAGAACGAGGAAAAGCTTAAATAGGCAACCTAAAAATATAAGAGGGAAAACATCACGAGAAGAAATGGTTTTCATACACAGGCTAAGGTAATCTCAACCCGTTGTGTGTGAAGACACGCGTTGCCTTAGTCACGCGCCCACGTTTCCAACAGATCCCTGATCTCCAGGGATCTTTGTGTCAGGAAGGGCAGATTATTGCTTGCCTTCGAAGAGAAGTTTTGAGAGCAAAACCACCTAGGAAGCGTGACCCCTTAGCTACCCGGTATTGCACCCTAAAAACCTCTCACCTTCCATACTCCAAATAGGCATTTCAAAATTTACCCAGAAATTAACCCAGAAAATCCCCTAGTTATGAACATCACATTCCTAGACATGTTTATAAGTGTAATCAACATGCCTAGAATTAGAACCTACGCACAAAAAGCCCAGCCAAAAAAAAACCTATTGTTTACGGCTAAGGAATAAATTTGCCTATCAAAGAAATAGGGAAATCGAAACATGCAAACGAGCAGGAAACTTACAGTGTATTTTTCCGGATGAAAGTTGCAGAAAGCGTAAGGGTAGGAGTCCTGGTTGAATCCTTAAAACTGGACTTCTGAGAGACTCTTGTGGCGAGAACGTGGGGATCTCTGGGATTGTGACCAGAAGAAGAACTTCTAAAGCTAAAAAAGAGAAAATGAGGAAAATATTTCAAACAAAGAGTGACTAGTACCGAAGATTGCCCTCCTTATATATATACGTAAGAGGCATGAGGAAACAAGGACCGTCCGATCAAATTTGTGTGGGATATGAGGGTCATAACTCGAGAGGCGAAACGACAGCAGAAAGGTGGCTAGGCCATTTAATGCAATTCTCGAAATCCGAACAGTCGCCAACCACGGCGTTCCACGTGTCCGGTACCAATATAGTTGGTAGGACATGAAGAGTTTAAACGGAAGTTTAAAAGCCCCCGCTGTGAAGATCAAAGGTGACTTCATAAGTCACGAGCAAGGGCTTGGGGGGTAAATGTACGCCCTAAATATCCGCGCACTTCGGCGAGCTAAGAAAGGGCTAAACTCGGTGTGCCACGTGTCAGCCGTCCACCCAGAGTTGTTTGCTACCATCCCCTAATTTAACCAGCCCGAGATGGCTAATCATTTAGCTACTCCTTGGGGCCATTGTGTCGACATGATGAGAACTACGAGTTATCACCACATTAAGCTCGTAGTGCATCGGAGGCCTAATGTAATGCCCTGGATAACCAAGACCGTTACACTGTGTGTTTAAAATAGTGCAAGACTTGCTAATCAAGTCATTCAGACAAAGTGTAAACCCTATACCTTTATCAGAGTAGGAATAAAAAGATTTTGGTCACAAACAGGCTATTTTCATTAAAAATGACGGTTTAATACATGGAGACTCAAAACAGGGTTTAGATGTCTAAGTTGCTACAAGTTCTAGAAGTTACAAATAGTTCAAGCCACTCTAATGGCAAAGTATACATTTTAGGTTTCCGTTCCTGTACAATTTGTCGACCGTGGCGGCCGAGCAGCTGACGTTGTACACCTCGCCCCCAGAGCTCTCTAACTCATGGTTGATTCAGCCTACCCTTGCCTTTACCTGCACCACGTAGCACCCGTGAGCCAGGGCCCAGCAAGAAAGCATAATAACATAGTAAGTTTAAAATTAATAACCAAATATTCCACAATGCATAACCAGAAATTCATCAATGCATAACACTTATTCAAGTAGTGATAACAGTTGTCATCCAGACAGTCAACT
The DNA here is from genome assembly GCF_963169125.1 of Humulus lupulus. NCBI lineage: Eukaryota > Viridiplantae > Streptophyta > Magnoliopsida > Rosales > Cannabaceae > Humulus > Humulus lupulus. Next base: position 14,216,056 of record NC_084801.1, on the reverse strand, counting down.
AACTATATCCATAACACAATATTCACATTCACAAACAATAAGTTGTCATATCCATCAAATAACAATCAGGGTTGGCGCCCTTAGTCGCACCCTCTATTTAACACACTGTCTTCGGCTCATTAGGGCCGCCCCCAGTGTAATACTCACTGACTCCGGCCAGCTTAACCGAGCTCAGTGATAGATAAGCTGCCTCAGCTCCCAGTGGCTGAGTCGTGCCCCATTGCGCAAATAATGATTCCGACACCCTTAGGCCGGTAATCGCATGTCCCATGGCGTAATAACACCATCTCACGACATGATATACAAATATTGGGAACTCTTAGTCCCATCGTGACCACATGGTTAATCACATTCACATAACAATGCATACAAACATAGGGAACACTTAGTCCCAACCTAACCACATACTCAGGTGCAGCTTTCTTACCTGTAAACCGAGCTTCCGATGCCCCAAAGCCGCGAGCACGGTCCTCTATCCCGAGCCTCACCAAAGACCTAGTCACAACACAAACGAAACATCCTTTATCACTAACCAATCCAAAACTACTTCCCGGAACCAATCCCACACTCTCGGAATCCCCAAGACCTTAAAACAATACCCCGAAGACATCCCCCGAACCCCCGGAGCAAAGGCCCAAAATTGCAAAAATTCATGCCCTGAAATTGGCCTTGGGCCGCGGCACAGCTTTATTGTGCCACGGCACCCAGCAAGTCAGGGGCCTCGCGCCGCGGCACACAAGAACAGTGCCGCGGCACGCCTTCGCGAGCCCAGAATTCTAGGTTTTCCTTCACGTTTTTCCCGAGCCTAACTTACTCCAATTCACCCCAAACTCCATCCTAAGTCCCAAAACCAACTCTAAATCCTTAATAAACCTCACAGCACCCTAGAAACATCATACCCAAGCCCATTCACACAACTATTCCTAAGATTCACTCTTGAATTTCATGCTTAGTAACTCAAACCAGAAAATTAGAAACAATTTGAACCCACACACAAACCACATTCCAAACTCCCTAAACCTCAACAGAAATAAGCCTAATAATTACACAGAAACCTTACCTTGAGTGGTGAGTCCAACCTCTAGCTTTAAACCTCCTTCCCCTTTGATTACCCAATTCTGAGTTCATACAAAACCAGCCACCAATTTGTTTCAATTCACACTTATCAACCAAAAATCAGACTTGAAACTTACACAAATTATAGACAAACCCTTACCTCTGAGTAACCTTGATTTATGCTCAATTTAGTTGCCTAGAACCATCAAAGCTCCCCTCCTAGGTCTCCCAACTTCAACTTTCCTCTTCTTCTCTTTTCTTCTATCTTTTCCTCACATTTCAGCATAAATCAATTCCCCACCAAGTGTTATACGTGACCCCCCTTTCCTTCAGCTGAAGTAATCCAATTCCTTGCCTAATGACCACTTCACCCTTTCATCTATTTCCCATTCCAACTAAACCTCAAGGCCCTTTTTGTCATTCCTACTTCCTTACAATTCTACCACTTCCTTTAACCAAACTTGTTACTCTCTATGGTTACTAACAGCTACACAAGTTACCAAACCACCGGTTACAAATATCTCACAAGAACTAAATTACAAAATCCCCAAAATACCCCTAGGCTCCTCCCGAGCCGGGTATAAAATCCCGTTGTGACTTTTGATTTATCTAGCTCTCTAGGACCGTCTCGGCACGTGCATCGCATTAATATCACCACACCCATGTGGTACAAATCACATCACATAATTATCACACTTATGCCCTCAACGGGCTAGAATTATCACATATCATAATACACATAATCATGCATCTCAATTACTCAAATAGTCATATAACATGCTTAAAATCATAATCATGCGTCTTAATCATTAAATTCATGCATACTTTCCATTATGCCCTCCAGGCACACTAATCAAGGCCCTTAAGCCTTATTAGCAAATTTGGGTCGTTACAACTATTCCCCCCTTACAGAAATTTCGTCCTCGAAATTTTATCTGTACTACATTCTACATAACTGACTCCAACCACTCTGGTCATTCCTTGACCTTACCGTTCTAGAACGTTACCTTAACTCAAGGTACAATCCTGTTCCTTAAACCTTTTGCTTTCTATCTCATAACCGAACTGGTCGCTCCCCATGGAGTAACTCCACCTTAACTGCAAATTTCCTATCAATCAATGTATGAGTTTCCCAATTCAGTAAAGCGTTTCCATTTACTTTAAAAAGTGAATTTCCACGTTCCAATCTTCTAATAATCCCAATGATTCCCTGAACTATCTCCGGATCCAAATACAACATCTCACTTATCTCATTCCAGTGAACGGATGATATACAATCTTTATTACACCCCATCTTATCAAATGCTCTTCCAACATCTGGATAACTCCCTTTTTCTCTGATTTACCATCAGTCTGAAAGTGATAAAATTCATCAGATTCCGATTCTCTATTCATCGCCTTCCTTAACCTTCCCAAGACCTGAGAATAAAATAAAGTCCTCTCTCAATGAAATTAATCCCTAAATTCCATGGAGGCTTACCATCCATCTCCCTCAGAGTTCTGAGTACTAGTCAGTTGTATCAATTATCCTTACTGACAAAAGCAAGTTCTCCCCAGACGCTGGTCCATGATGACCCAACCATCTTGGTAGTCTCTCTACGATACCTTTCACGACATTTCCTTATTCCCATTATAACATACTCAAAGGCTGCGATGCCTATCACAAACTACTATCAAGTTACGAATTTTTTTGTTCCTCATTCATGGTATTCCTCTCCACCTAGGCCTCCAATACAAAACCTTCAAATTATTGTACCTTTTTCCTAATATCCGGATGAAAAGACCAAAAGAGTAGTATGAGATTCATCCAGAATTTCCATGTAATTTCGGTGTCCATCAGAGTCCAGATTTGGTCCTTATATCACGATAAACTTATACACAACATTGTAAAATCCTTAGCTAACTCAATTAAGACCTGCCTTTAATTCCTTTCATCTGGGATTTCCTTAACTGTCGTTCTTGTTCCTTTATACAATGATAATCCCAAGTATCCACTGGCTATTAAGCAAACTATAAATTCTACTCCAATTCTAGTCGAATCCTTTAACCAGCATCACGCATAGACCATCACTTTCTCCTGTCTTGAGGTGTCGTAGCAACTCAACAATTGATTCTAATCTGTAAGAAGACATGGAATTTAACCCAACCACATGTACCATCTTGCTCGCCTAGGGAAACTCTCACTTCCCAGGCATTCTTCAACCTTAATGATGTTCCAACCAGATTATATCATTGTGCCGTCAATCTAGACAATCACAAGTTCAATTCAAATATTCTTTGAATACTCCTTTCACCTATCTCACGGAAATAATTTGGCATTGACCAAACCCTCAACACATAACTCAGCATCCTCAGTGCTCTTATCCAATATAACAGCAACCCCTTGCCTATCCTCTTCCCTGATTTCCAACTAGTAATAACCAGATCAAAGATCCCTAACTGCACCCGACCTCTAGCTAGTAATAACCAGATCAAAGATCTCTAACTATTCCTGATCTCTAGCTGGTAATAACCAGATCAAAGATCCTTCCTGAAGTATGTCATCCTACTCAACAATTAAGACCTTAACTCTCACCGTTTTGTTAAAACCATTCAATACAGCGTCTTTAGATCTGATTCTATCACTGAAGCCAATCTTGTCACCACTCCATCTCTTTATGCAGACGTACTTCATGACGAACTTCTTGGATACTCATCCGGAATCCCACAAACTAATCCAGTCTATCTTGTCCCACTGATACCACCCAAGTAGTATCTGTCACACCAGCTAGGGTTCTAACCTTTCCCCTACAACAGATTTTCCACTCCAGTTACAAATGTTAAACGCTGCGAGGATCTCCCCTTTTAAACTTAAGAGTTACCACTCCTTTCATACATCCCATCATTATTCCCTATACTTAACTAACTCTTCATACTCAAAATTCTTACGTTATAACTGTCTTCGAGGATACTTCAAGTAGTAGCTAATATGCTCATTGGTCTTAGTGTGCTTCCAATCAAATCTCTTTCATATCTGATCTCTTCTCTTCCTGTAGCTTAACCTTAAATACCTTTGAAGAATGAAATTAATACCTTCTAAAACCTTACCTCTGACCCTGCTACTTAGTCACGATGTCATCAGTATAGTAGTCATTCACGTTCTACCTCAAGCTGGGGAGTGCTTAGCCCTATCCCAGTGAATCTGAATATAACCCATCCATGTCATTTCTCTATTCTCTGCCTGTTAAACTTGCCCATGTTATTGAAGTACCAAGCGATTAGGAACCCTTACTGTTAACATATCACACCCCTCTCGGTACAAGTAATAATTTCCTGAGATGTCTCTTTCCTTGATCCTTATCTAGTAATAACCAGACCGATAATCAACTCCTGAAGACACCGTCCTGTCTTGTAACGAGGCATTTAAACTCTTCATCCCTAGCCGACAATATCCACGAATCCCACGACACACTACTCTATCCGATTCGCTCATAAGTCGCATACTTTTCCAGGTGACTCGATAATTCCTTAAACCAACCTAATATCATCTCTCATTGCGTCCCTGATACCAGCTTCTTCCATACCCAAGTTCCAAACTGTGCCTGAAAGCTGCATTCTCATCTACATCCTTGTTGACTAATTTAATTTCCATTTGGTCCAATCAATATTCTTCAAGGGATACTCATGACTGTCCAGGGTTGCCCCTTATATAACATATTAACTTTCCTCAACAAATACTCATCCGAATCCTTCCTAATATACGCACGGTACCAAATCCTTTCAACTTTTTTTTTCCAACCAAATCAAAGGCTATCCAATTCACTGGTCACCTCTGAGAAACTAACCTTGAGCTTTAAATGAGTAAAATATCCTGGTCTTCCCCGTCCTGATGACCAACCTATAAAACTGAACTCCCTTCCTGTCCAAACCAGGAGCCATAAAACCACCAAAGGTTCTCATTCTTCCGATCACCGAGTAGCCATACTTACCACATTTCCACGAACGAAAATATCATCACCTGTATTTCTTTCATCTTAGATAATGAGGCCCTTTCCCTACTGCCCAAACACAAACAACCATCTCAAATTTTAACTCACAAATGACCTATCATCTCCGGCTTCATCCATTTGTACCATAACCTAGAGTGGATCGACCGACCTACCAAACTCAGCGATATATACTACCGCTATCTTACCACTTTCGACATCCTCTTACCAAAAATGCCTAGTACGACTACTTTGTCCCAGTTTATCCTTCTCATATCACTAAGAACGGAATTAACCACACCCATTCATTAATCGATTCCTGAACAAACCCAAACCTTCCTCGAAACTAGAGGATAATACTTTCTTACAATAATTCTTGTCTGTTCCTCCTCAATAACTTGCTTTTTTCGTTCATCCAACCCATTCCATCAGACCTCACAGCCTAACTCATACATCAGCAAACATCCGCTGCGAATCTCAAGGGCAGATGGAGGATTCCAACCCCCAGCTGTCATCTTCTATCCTTACCAAAACCAAAATTGAATCCGATTGACCATTCTCAATACATACACCCTGAATTAATCTGTCTTCACCGACTAAACTTCTTAGCCCTGACGTTTATACCCAAAACCATCTCAAGGGCAGATCCAAATAATCATAACAATCAAACACACATAAAGCATATCAAACACCTATATTATACATAAATTATCAAATTTCTTTATCACCAAATATATTCATACATATTATGCCCTCCATGCCAATAAACAGGTATAGCATATACGTTCAATTTAAACATATAATAACCCACAATCCAAATATCATCATCATCCATGTACTCATCCACATGCAAGGGCAATGCTAATCGGCATGCCTTAATATCATCATACAGCAGTCAAGGGCCAAGCCCTATCAGTATCTCATGCTCCCTATTAATCATACCAATTAATACACTCATATTTTATTCAAGCACTTAAACATACAATTTCATGTATTCCACTACAAACCCATGAGTCGAGCTTGTCTTTAGCGGCGAGTGTACATGTCCAGCTAATCTTCAGGAACCCATAAACCCAGATGGCTCTGATACCAAGTTGTAACGCCCTGGAAAACCAAGACCGTTACACTGTGTATTTAAAATAGTGCAAGACTTGCTAATCAAGTCATTCAGACAAAGTGTAAACCCTATACCCTTATCAGAGTAGGAATAAAAAGATTTTGGTCACAAACAGGCTATTTTCATTAAAAATGACGGTTTAATACATGGAGACTCAAAACAGGGTTTAGATGTCTAAGTTGCTACAAGTTCTAGAAGTTACAAATAGTTCAAGCCACTCTAATGGCAAAGTATACATTTTAGGTTTCCGTTCCTGTACAATTTGTCGACCGTGGCGGCCGAGCAGCTGACGTTGTACACCTCGCCCCCAGAGCTCTCCAACTCATGGTTGATTCAGCCTACCCTTGCCTTTACCTGCACCACGTAGCACCCGTGAGCCAGGGCCCAGCAAGAAAGCATAATAACATAGTAAGTTTAACATCAATAACCAAATATTCCACAATGCATAACCAGAAATTCATCAATGCATAACACTTATTCAAGTAGTGATAACAGTTGTCATCCAGATAGTCAACTAACTATATCCATAACACAATATTCACATTCACAAACAATAAGTTGTCATATCCATCAAATAACAATCAGGGTTGGCGCCCTTAGTCGTACCCTCTATTTAACACACTGTCTTCGACTCATTAGGGCCGCCCCCAGTGTAATACTCACTGACTCCGGCCAGCTTAACCGAGCTCAATGATAGATAAGCTGTCTCAGCTCCCAGTGGCTGAGTCGCGCCCCAGTGCGCAAATAATGATTCCGACACCCTTAGGCCGGTAATCGCATGTCCCATGGCGTAATAACACCATCCCACGACATGATATACAAATATTGGGAACTCTTAGTCCCATCATGACCACATGGTTAATCACATTCACATAACAATGCATACAAACATAGGGAACACTTAGTCCCAACCTAACCACATACTCAGGTGCAGCTTTCTTACCTGTAACCCGAGCTTCCGATGCCCCAAAGCCGCGAGCACGGTCCTCTATCCCGAGCCTCACCAAAGACCTAGTCACAACACAAACGAAACATCCTTTATCACTAACCAATCCAAAACTACTTCCCGGAACCAATCCCACACTCTCGGAATCCCCAAGACCTTAAAACAATACCCCGGAGACATCCCCCGAACCCCCGGAGCAAAGGCCCAAAATTGCAAAAATTCATGCCCTGAAATTGGCCTTGGGCCGCGACACAGCTTTATTGTGCCGCGGCACCCAGCAAGTCAGGGGCCTCGCGCCGCGGCACACAAGAACAGTGCCGCGGCATGCCTTCGCGAGCCCAGAATTCTGGGTTTTCCTTCACGTTTTTCCCGAGCCTAACTTACTCCAATTCACCCCAAACTCCATCCTAAGTCCCAAAACCAACTCTAAATCCTTAATAAACCTCACAGCACCCTAGAAACATCATACCCAAGCCCATTCACACAACTATTCCCAAGATTCACTCTTGAATTTCATGCTTAGTAACTCAAACCAGAAAATTAGAAACAATTTGAACCCACACACAAACTACATTCCAAACTCCCTAAACCTCAACAGAAATAAGCCTAATAATTACACAGAAACCTTACCTTGAGTGGTGAGTCCAACCTCTAGCTTTAAACCTCCTTCCCCTTTGATTACCCAATTCTGAGTTCATACAAAACCAGCCACCAATTTGTTTCAATTCACACTTATCAACCAAAAATCAGACTTGAAACTTACACAAATTATAGACAAACCCTTACCTCTGAGTAACCTTGATTTATGCTCAATTTAGTTGCCTAGAACCATCAAAGCTCCCCTCCTAGGTCTCCCAACTTCAACTTTCCTCTTCTTCTCTTTTCTTCTATCTTTTCCTCACATTTCAGCATAAATCAATTCCCCACCAAGTGTTATACGTGACCCCCCTTTCCTTCAGCTGAAGTAATCCAATTCCTTGCCTAATGACCACTTCACCCTTTCATCTATTTCCCATTCCAACTAAACCTCAAGGCCCTTTTTGTCATTCCTACTTCCTTACAATTCTACCACTTCCTTTAACCAAACTTGTTACTCTCTATGGTTACTAACAGCTACACAAGTTACCAAACCACCAGTTACCGATATCTCACAAGAACTAAATTACAAAATCCCCAAAATACCCCTAGGCTCCTCCCGAGCCGGGTATAAAATCCCGTTGTGACTTTTGATTTATCTAGCTCTCTAGGACCGTCTCGGTACGTGCATCGCATTAATATCACCACACCCACGTGGTACAAATCACATCACATAATTATCACACTTATGCCCTCAACGGGCTAGAATTATCACATATCATAATACACATAATCATGCATCTCAAGTACTCAAATAGTCATATAACATGCTTAAAATCATAATCATGCGTCTTAATCATTAAATTCACGCATACTTCCCATTATGCCCTCCAGGCACACTAATCAAGGCCCTTAAGCCTTATTAGCAAATTTGGGGCGTTACACCTAACACCCCCGAATCCTTGTAAAGTCAACCACGAAATATAAACGTGCATATCAAAGACGTCACGTGTCTATTCTATTCCTGAATTCTCGGACACGCAGTATAAACGTGCGTGTTCAGGCATCCCACGCCTGATTTGGGCCACGTAGCCCATTATCCCTCCCTACCTATTGATTAGACCACACTTCACTGCAAGTTTTAGGAATTAATCAATAATGTCACATAAATGATTTGATGGATAAGGAGATCACGGGATGGCCCCAGTACCTACCCAGATATCATCTTCCTATAATACCAAGGCCCTGGGTAGTGCAAGGGGTTGGGATATCTTTGTAACGAAGCACTTTGTAAGAAAATAGTCAAGAGATATCAATAATATCGACTGGTGGACTAGAGGGATTTTAACCTTCGAACCACCTAAAAAGAGGAGAGACCATATTTCTATTGCTATTGCACATTACGGTTTACCAAGGCCCAAAATCTAGATTACAATTCTTTTCACATTACGGTTTACCAATTTGCACTAATTCATCCTACTTATTCGTATAATTACCTGTTGGTGAAAAACCGCGTCAACAATAAATATGTTAAAGAATAATATAGTTAATTTAATTAATATGTTAAGAATAATAAATTTAAATTTTGATATAAATACAAAAGTTAATAATATGAAAAATTTAGAAACAAAAAAAATATATAGTTTTAAAAGTTTTTAATAAATACATAATTTTTATAAATATATATACATAATTTAGTTTATTTTTTAAATTATACTATTCATTAATTTTTTTTACAATATTTTTCCAATTAATAAAACATATATTTTTTAACTAATACAAATTTTTTAAATATGTTAAAGAATAATATAGTTAATTTTATAAATATGTTAAAGAATAATAAATTTAAATTTTTATATAAAAATTTTAATGAATAATATAGCGACAATTCTTAACTGTCGGCATTGGTCTTGAATTAACTGCTGGTGTTGGGTACCAATAGCGACACCTTTTAACTGTCAGAATTGGTCTCGAATTAACTATCGACGTTGGGGTCAATAGCGACACATTTTAACTATCGGCATTGGTCTCGAATTAACTGTCGGCGTTGGGGTCAATATCGACATATTTTAACTTTCGGCATTGGTCTCGAATTAACTGTCAGCGTTGGGGTCAATAGCAACACATTTTAACTGTCGACATTGGTCTTGAATTAACTATCGGGGTTGGGGTCAATAGCGATAGTCAAAAGCAGCGGTGACAGTTATTAGCTGTCGATGTTGGTCTCTATGCCTATAATTTTTAATTGTTGGGGTAGAGTCCCGCTAAGTAATTACGACAGTCAACAGAGTTGACTGTCGTGGTTGGGTGTCGAGAAAAGCCCAATTTTGTAGTAGTGCAGTTACAAAAGGATCATAGAAAACTTTAGCTTTTATAGTTGACAACTACTGCTTGTATTACTATATTACTCATTAAAGAGTGGTAATAAAAAACAATATTATTGCATAGAATATGTCTTCAACTCATGTCTCAAATCATATTTGTTTCTTGATATGTAAGTAACCTAAAGAATATGTAAAACTATAGTCATGATACTCATTACAAGAGCAAGTTTAGTAATCATTGCATTAGAAAAGAATGGTGATGTCTTAGAAAGAAAGGTTTGGAAGTTGAATCATTTTTCTTGTATTTAGTTATTTATGAAGCTGCCTTTTTTAAAAAAAAAACTGACATGAAAAATGTAGATCCAAAACATTTTTCCATTTTAATTCTGAACACAACAAGAACATCCATTTAAAAAAAAAAATACAGGAGACATTTGTTAATTCTTAACACTATATCATCTAGTTTTTTACAACAGAAATTTAGATATTCTACACCAAAATAAAACACTATAAAAGCCATTTGTTATTTCTTAAACCAATCGGAGAGACAATGTAGAGTCTCAGAATTTTACTTAGCTAGTTAAATAGTAGTAGTAGTAGTAGTAGTAGTAGCAATATCTAGTATTAGTTTGTAGTATGTTAGATTCCGTGGATTTTGGTTCAAGTCGAGACTTAGTTGGAAACTCCTAGCAATAGTTATGGATTTTATAAGTTTAACCTATAGTTTAAGAATATTAATTATAACTGTAAAATCTCTTATTGGCATATTTCACAAAATTGACAAAATTAATTAAAGAAGTATTTTCAAAATGGGTAGTTTCCTATTTTGTTGAGAAATGTTATCTAATCAGATTATTCTATATATGTTAATAAAATAAATATATAATTTCCTATAAAAGAATATATATTTTCTTGAATTTTTTATATATGGAAATTATTGGTATTTATTTTAAATTTCTTGATCTGATTTGTTTGTCTAGAAACTGTGTACAGCTTGCAGAGATAATGTATATATTGTTTTCTTTTTTATTTAAGGAAACTGGGTTAAAAAACTGTCCAGGTTCAATGAATCTGTTTGAACGGATTACCAGTCTACTTGAACAGATTCTGACTTTCCTTTTTGGGAAGATTTTCCATTTATTGGCTGATTGGTTTCTCATTTGTTTTCCACGACCTAAAGGGATTCTAAAGGGTATATAATCATCCTTAGGTCGTTGGTTTTTTTATTATCTCTCTTGGTGTATTATTTTCCAAATATTTTCAAGTTTTAGAGAGACCTTTTATTATGTGAAGAACTTGAGTCCAGCAAGTTCTTAGTGGTCTATTACAGTGTACTTCTATATTATTTTATTTGTGCTAATTGTGCAGGTAGAACACACTTGGACATTGTTAATCAAGCTTCGGGAGAAGTCTTGTTCGTGAGTCACTTTTCGGGAGGAAAAGTGCAAGTGTTATGATTTGAAGGGAGTTCAAAATCTTAGCACTTCTGAAATTTGATTAGGAGTTTAGATTACAACAGTTGCGATAAATTCAAGAGGGAGTCTTTATTTGTATAAGTCAATTTGGTTTTGTAATCGTTTAGATATTCTTCTAATAAATTTCATTCTCTGGGCATGGCTCCGTGGACTAGTAGCAATCTGCAAAGATTGCTGATACCACGTATAATTTCGTGTGTTCTTTACCTTATGTTCGTTTTTATCTTCTAGTGATAAATTGTTTAAACATATATGGTTTCTGTTCAAACAGTCGATGTGTCTATTTAAACATTTCTATAACAGTTCAGCAATTAATTATTTAAATTGAATAATTAAGTTGGTAATCATAAAAATGGAATTTCAATTGGTATAAGAGCAATTCACTAAACTCTTAGTGAGATCTTGTGGTTATTTTTCGTTTGATTTGTTTTGTGTGAAATGTATTTCTTTGCAGAAGGTAGTTTGGTGTCTCGACCTACATTGCTTAATGACTCAAACTATCCATATTGGAAAGTTAGAATGAGAGCTTTCATTAAAGCTCAAGATGAGAAAGCATGGAGAGAAATTTTGTCTGGATGGTCACCTCCTACTGAAAAAGGTGAAGATGGAAGCACAATTGTAAAATCTAAACTTATTTGGGATACAGAAGAAGAAAAATTATCCAGTTATAATAATAAAGTTCTTCACACCATATTTAATGGTGTTGGAGAAAGTTTTATAAAACTTGTTTCCACATGTGTCTCGGCTAAAGATGCTTGGAAAATTCTTCAAACTCAGTTTGAATGAACTGTAGATGTCAAAAGGTCTAGATTTATTATGTTACAAACTAGATTTGATGACCTTAGAATGTCTGATTTTGAAACACTATCTGAATTTTATGAGAGATTATCTGATATTTCTAATGAGTATTTTGCACTTGGTGAGAAACTTGATGATCCTGTTCTTGTTAGAAAAATTGTTCGAGTTCTTCCTGACAGGTTCATTGTCAAGCTCACTGCTATGGAAGAGGCAAAAAACTTCAGTACTATGAAAGTAGAAGAATTGATGGGGTCACTTTGTACCTTTGAGTTAAATCAAAAGATTCGTCAAAAAGACAAGCCAAGTACTTCCAAAGAGAAAGAGAAAACCATAGATTTCAAAAGCACTAAAAAAGAAGTGTCAGATGATGAAGATGGTGATAATGAAATGGCAATGCTTGCAAAGAATTTTCGAAAATATATGAATAAGATAGGAAATAAGAAGTTCAATGGCAAGTCATCAAAAGGTAATCCTTCTTCTCTTAAACCTTTTCAAACTAATAAAAAAGGTATTCATTGCAGGGAATGTGAGGGATTTGGTCACATCCAGTCTGAATGTGCAAACACCTTGAAAAAGAACAAAAAATGTATGATTGCTACTTGGAGTGATAATGACTCTGAAAGTAGTGAAGATGAGAAAGGTAATGTCGCTCTCACTTCTATTTTGCCTGTTTCTAAATTTGAAAATGAGAAAAAATTTTGCTTGAATAATGTTTCAAAAGATGAAGAAAATACTAATAGTGATGAATCTGAATTAAATGATGAGTCTTTGAGTTAATCTTACGAAAAGATGTATGGTTCATGGGTGAAAGTGTGTTATGAGAATCAATCATTGTTAAGCAAAAATAAAGATTTATCCTTTGAAATTAAACAACTTACTGACTTAAATGAAAATTTTGAAAAAGAAATAATTTCAAAAAATGTTGAAATTAATAAGTTGTCTAAAGATTTGGATACTCTTGAGAAAAATGTTAGAATGCTTAACCCTGGTTCTACTGTTTTTGAGAAAATACAGAATGCAGGTAAAAGAAGTCATGTGGGACTTGGTGCTTCAAGTTCTCAAAAATCAATGAAAACTTTCTTTATCTCAGCTGGGATGCTATCGTCTGATGTTCATGTGTCATCTTCACTGAAATTTGTTGCATCCAGTTCTCGGATTGTTCCAACAGAATGGACACAGTCAGCAGGAAATCCAATGGAAAATTCAAAAAATTCATTCCAATCTGTCATTTTTGTGGTAGGAAGGGTCATATTCGTCCGAAGTGTTTTACTCTTATGAATTTTTCCAGAAATGAATATTTTGAGAAATTCAATTATTTTGATAATTTCAAAAGAGTAAAAAAGGAAAAGGTTCAATCAAAGAAAATATGGATCAAAAAGAATAATTGTTTTGCTGGTTTTACTAGTGAATATGATAGATCTGCTTCTTCATATTTTTGGTATTTTGATAGTGGTTGTTCAAGACATATGACAGGTGACAGGTCTATTCTTACAGACATAAAACCTATGCATTGTGGATCTGTTACTTTTGGCAATGGAATTGAAGGTAATGTTCTTGGAATGGGTACTCTTAACTTTGAAGGGTTGCCTAGAATCAAAAGAGTGTTACTTGTGGAAGTACTCAAAGCTAACCTACTTAGCATAAGTCAAATTTGTGATCAAGGTTATACTGTTAACTTTGATAAAGAAAATTTTTTTGTTTTAAACAAGAATGGTGAGAATGTTCTTGAAGGTTTTAGATCTAATGACAATTGCTACACTCTTCTGCCGTCTATTATGTGTCAATCTTTTGTGAGTAATAACACTGATGTATAGCATGCTAAACTTGGTCACATAAATTTCAAAACTTTGAAAAAATTGTCACATGCATGGATTGTTCGTGGTTTACCTAAGCTCGGTAAAGAATCTAATGGTAAGTGCAAGAGTTTTCAACTTGGTAAGCAATTAAAAATTACACATAAAAGAGTTTCTGACGTAAACACTTCGAAAGTTTTAGAATTGCTTCACATGGTTCTTATGGGTCCAATTCAAATTGAGAGTTTAAATGGGAAAAGTTATATTTTTGTTTGTGTGGTTGATTTTTCTAGATATACTTGGGTGGATTTCTTGAAAGAAAAGCTGATACTTTTGATGCATTTAAAACTCTTTGCTTGAAATTAAAAGTTGAAAAAGATTGCAACATTGGAAAAATTGTTCGTATAAGAAGTGATCATGGTAAAGAGTTTGAGAATTCTGTCTATGATGATTTTTGTAAGTCTGCGGGTATTTCTCATGAATTTTCAGCTCCCAAAACTCCTCAACATAATGGAGTTGTAGAAAGGAAAAACTGCACTCTTCAAGAAATGGCTCGAGTGATGCTAAATAGTAAAAAATTAACCAAACGATTATGGGCAAAAGCCATTAACACTGCTTGCTATATCATAAATCGTGTTTTTCTCCGTCCAGGTACATCTAAAACATCTTATGAAATTTGGAAAGGTAAGAAACCAAGTGTGGCTTACTTTCATTTTTTTGGATGTGTTTGTTACATTTTGAGAGATAGAGAAAATCTTGGTAAATTTGATGCTAAGAGTGATGAAGGTGTTTTTATTGGATACTCCACTAATAGTAGGGCTTATCGTGTGTATAACATGAGAACCCAAACTGTAATGGAGTCGGCTAATGTTGTTATTAATGATGCTAGGGGTTTTTCTGAGTTTTCTACTGAGGAAGAAATTTTTCTGAGTTTTCTGAACCTACTGAAAAACACGAAGAAGCTTGTGTCAGTGATACTACGGTTGCAACGTCTAGTCCGCCTGTTCCAATATATCACAAATCTGATGAAACTGATTCTGGACAGACAAAAGAAATTTTCAGATATTTTTTCGGATAAAGTCCAAAAGGAGCCATCAACCAGAGTTAAATTAGATCATCTAGCAGATTTAATACTTGGAAATCCAAAAGACAGTATGGTAATAAGAAGAAGGTTTAGTAATGTTGTTCAATTTGTTTGTTTCTTATCTTTAATTGAGCCTAAAAATGTGAAAGAAGTTTTAACTGATGAAAATTGGATTAAATCTATGCAGGAGGAATTGGAACAATTTTTTAGAAACAAAGTGTAGATCCTTGTGCCAAGACCGTTACATACCAATATTATTAGCACAAAATGGATTTTCAAGAATAAATCTGATGAATTTGATACAATTGTGCGAAATAAAGCAAGATTAGTGGCACAAGGGTACACACAAGTGGAAGGAATAGACTTTGATGAAACATTTGCACATGTTGCAAGACTTGAATCAATTAGATTATTATTGTCTATTGCTTGCTTAATTGGTTTCAGGTTGTTCCAAATGGATGTCAAATCCGCATTTCTCAATGGGATCTTGAATGAAGAGTTATATGTTGAACAACCCAAAGGGTTTGAAGATCCCCATGCACCTGATCATGTTTACAAATTGGAGAAAGCTCTTTATGGTTTGAAGCAAGCCCCTCGGGCTTGGTATGAGAGACTCACTCAATTTCTTGTTTCTCATGGATACAAAAGGGGTGGAGTAGATAAAACATTATTTATCAAAAATATTAAATCTAACATAATTATTGCTCAGATTTATGTTGATGATATTGTGTTTGGTTCTACTTCTGACAATGAGGTGCATGTATTTGTGAAACAAATGAAAGAGGAATTTGAAATGAGCTTGGTGGGAGAATTGACCTATTTCTTAGGTTTGCAAGTCAAGCAGTTAGATGAAGACACATTTGTTTCTCAAAGCGAATATGCTAAGAACTTGGTGAAAAAGTTTGGACTTGAAAATTCAAAGATTGCCAAAACACCAATGGGAACGACTGTGAAGCTATCCAAAGATGAAAATGGTGTCAAAGTTGATCCTACATTGTATAGGAGCATGATTTGTAGTCTTCTTTATCTCACTGCTAGTAGACCTGACTTGAGTTATAGTGTTGGTGTGTGTGCCAGGTACCAAGGAAATCCCATGGAGTCTCATGTTGCAGCTGTCAAAAGAATCATTCGATATGTTCATGGGACTGTTGATTATGGTATTTTGTATTCAAAAGAAACTAACCCTAATCTAGTGTGTTTTAGTGATTGGGCAGGTAACACTGATGACAGAAAAAGCACTACTGGAGGATGTTTCTACTTGGGAAATAATCTAATCTTTTGGCACAGCAAGAAACCGAATTCTATTTCTCTTTCAACAGCTGAGGCTGAATACATTGCAGCAGGAAGATGTTGTGCTCAACTATTGTGGATGAAGCAAATGATGATAGATTATGGGTTTGATCTTGACATTTTAACTATTTTTTGTGATAATACAAGTGCAATTAATATTTCAAAAAATCCTATGCAACATTCTCGTACTAAACATATTGATATTCGTCATCATTTCATAAGAGAATTAGTTGAAAATAAAGTTCTTGTCTTGGAATATATTGAAACACATAAATAGATTGCTGATATTTTCACTAAAGCTCTTGATTCGGTTCGCTTTGATTTCCCCCGAAAATATTTGGGGGTTTGTTCTCTTTAAACTTTCTTGTTATTATGTTGTCACTCTTGATCAAATGTGTGTTGTTTAAGTTTAAGAAAATTGTCAATTAATTTGAAAATTTTGTTGTGTGTCAAGCTAGATAATCTGACTTGTGTTTATGAGCCTTTGGTTGTATATTCTTGAGAGAAAATTAATCAATTCCTCCTAGGCATATTCGAGTAAATCAATCAATGTTTAATGTTTGAGCTTCCTTTTGTGTAGCATTGTTTCAAGCTCCTGTGAAAGAATAGAGCTACCTACATCAGTGTGTGAAAGCTGTCTTTTGAGTAAGTTGGAACTTTGTAATTCAGAGTTATGAAGAGGATACGCTACCATAGAAAATGGCTACCACTGGTGTAGTGTGACAGCGTCTTCATGGGTTACAATTATTTACAATTTTGAAAAAGACTTATTTGTCATTGGGCAATGTTCCCTTGCATACACTGTCACACACTTATGCTTGAAACTATGCAAGAAAAATTGTACACAGTTTATAATAAAATAAAATGTGTGTAAGACTCATACATGTTGATTGATTCACTTAAGAATATGTGCTTGTGACTGAATTGTGCTTTATTTCTCTCGAATACTCTTTCTAATTTTTCATTTTCACAAGTGTTCTTATCTATGTTATACACTAACACTTATTTTCAGTTGCTTGAGTATATTTTTTTCAAGGATGACACTCATTGATCAAAGCACATTTTTTTCTTTTTTGGTTGGGTTTTATTTTTTTGCCTTGTTATATATAAAAAAATAAAATAAAAAATATTTGATTGACTAGGAAATTCTTGGTGGACCGAATCTTTGTGGTAATTATGTGAAATTATGCAATTATTTTGTGTGATTTAATATATTCTTTGTTTCTAAGGATTTTATTTTGTCCTCTTTCTCAATTTGGAATACCATGATTTGTCTCTTTATTGTTTTGTACTTTGTTTAGAATTTTTTTTTTAAATTATAAAAAAAAGGGAAAAGGTCAATAAGAAGATCGTGTGGGGTTTTTTGGTTACCTTTTTAGTATTGGCATTCTCTAGTTATTCTATTTCCTTTTATAAAATAAAAAAAAGGGAAGTTTGTTATCTTGATCGTGTGTCTTAAGGTTTGTTTCCTTTTATTTTTTAATAAAGAAAACAAATTAAAAAAAAGGAAACCTCTTTTTCCCGTGGGTGTCCTAAATGGGAAAGTTCTGTCCTTAAAAAGCTTGTCACTACCCATTTTCTTCTCGCCCACGATCCCTCTAAGACACCTCTTCTTCTGCTAAATTTTTTTCTCTCATTATTTTTGTAAGTGTTTGCTGTTTTCCGATTGAATCGTCTTTGACGGCTAGGGCAAAATCAAAATCTATTTCATCCTCTTCCAAAGCTGCTTCTGCTGGGTTACTCAAGCTACCCACGAAGCCGAGCCAGTCCAAGAAAAATTATGTGGCTCCAAAAAGAAAATTTGGGTTGGACTCGTCTTCTTCCCCCCTGACTGCTACCAAGAAAAGATTGAAGGCTCATCCCCCTTCTCCGTCTTCCTCCGAATCTGACCCTGAGGAAGCAAAATTTGAGTCTGAAGCAACCCATGATACCACCTTATTTGATAAATCTGTTCCTGACAATGCGGAATCAAAGGCTGAGTCTGATGAGCCAGAATAAGAAGACATTGTCCCCTTTGAACAAGAAGTCGAATCTGACACAGAGCCAGTTGCAACTCCTTTGTCATCCAAGGCTAAAACTCTCAGGTGTAAATTTCAAACCTTATTCTTCAACTTTTTGTTATAATGAAAATGCTCGTGATATGGTTCTCTACGCTCAAAGGCAATTCCTCATTGAGATAAATTATGTCTTGAGTGATCATTGGCCTTATGGTGTGCTAACAATGCTTCAAGATCGAAAATGGACAGGTTCTTTGGTTAAATTTACTGGTTTTGTGGATAGAATAGTCAAGGAATTCTATGCCAATCTTACTAATGAAATTATTGAACCTAAATCTCCTCTGTATTGTAAAGTGTTTGTTAGGGGCCATTGGTTCTCTTTTTCTCCACAAGATATTTCTCATGCTTTGCATCTTCCTCTTGATGTTGAGGATGATGATGATCTTGCCTCTCTTGACAAGGATGTGGTTATCACTGAATTAGTAGGGCAAAAAATGGTATGGCCATCTAATACAGTCATCTCGATCACTAATCTCACCTACACTTATGCTGTTCTCCATAAATTTGCCACAACGAATTGGAAACCAACTTCTCACACCACAACTATCTCATTTGACATGGCCTCTTTTTTGTACAAAGTGGGGACCAGAATTGATATAAACTTGGCTATGTTTATCTATGATCAAATCATTGGATTTCAAAAAGGTAATAGGATAAACATGAATCTTCCTTTTCCTCAAGTTATTTATAAAGTTTTGAGTATGCAGAAAAAAGATCTCCATCGTGATCAAGAAGACTTGGTGGCTCCCACTACCGCTGCTTCCAACAAGGCCTCTGCTTCAACTAATGAAACCACTGATGCTCCATCAACCAAGAAAGTCAAGTCTCAATCTCTGAAGTTTGCCTCGGATGACAGTCCTCTTGAATCCTCCTCTGTTCCCACAGATTCAGGACTTGCTGCTACAAAACTAGCTGTTGTTCGAGCCTCTGTTGATTCTTTGGCTGCAACATTCTGTGTTGGATGTTGTTCAAACTCTGTCCAAGGATCTAGTCGTTTAGTTTTACTTATTTTTATGTCTTTTGTCCTAAGAACATTGATACTTTTTTTTGTTTTTTTGTTTTATGTTTCTTTGGCTTCTTTGAAAGACACAAAGGGGGAGAGTAGATACCTCCAAAAACCTGTTATGTTGTTGTTTTGTTTAACTCTGGACCTTCTTATTTTGAGGGGGAGTTAAGTCTAGTTTCTTTATATGTTTGTTATAAGTTAATGCATGATTGCAGGGGGGAGTTTTTTCTCTTTACTTGTAACTAACATTTGTGTTGCAGGTTTTTTGAATTAATTTTGTCTATCAAATTGCCAAAGGAGGAGATTCTAAAATCCTTTATTGGCTTATTTGACAAAATTAATTAAAGAAGTATTTTCGAAATGGGTAGTTTCCTGTTTTGTTGAGAAATGTTTTCTAATCAGATTATTCTATATATGTTAATAAAATAAATATATAATTTCCTATAAAAGAATATATTTTCTTGAATTTTGTATATATGGAAATTATTGGTATTTATTTTAAATTTCCTGATCTAATTTGTTTGTCTAGAAACCGTGTACAGCTTGCAGAGATAATGTATATATTGTTTCCTTTTTTATTTAAGGAAACTGGGTTAAAAAACTGTCCAGGTTCAATGAATTTGTTTGAACGGATTGCCAGTCTATTTGAACAGATTCTGACTTTCCTTTTTGGGAAGATTTTCCATTTATTGGCTGATTGGTTTCTCATTTTTTTTTTCACGACCTAAAGGGATTCTAAAGGGTATATAATCATCCTTAGGTTGTTGGTTTTTTATTATCTCTCTTGGTGTATTATTTTCCAAATATTTTCAAGTTTTAGAGAGACCTTTTATTATGTGAAGAACTTGAGTCCAGCAAGTTCTTAGTGGTTTATTACAGTGTACTTCTGTATTATTTTATTTGTGTTAATTGTGCAGGTAGAACACACTTGGACATTGTTCATCAAGCTTCGGGAGAAGCCTTGTTCGTGAGTCACTTTTCGGGAGGAAAAGTGCAAGTGTTATGATTTGAAGGGAGTTCAAGATCTTAGCACTTAAAAAATTTGATTAAGAGTTTAGATTACAACAGTTGCGATAAATTCAAAAGGGAGTCTTTATTTGTATTAAGCCAATTTGGTTTTGTAATCGTTTAAATATTCTTCTAATAAATTTCATTCTCTGGGCGTGGCCCCGTGGACTAGTAGCAATCTGCAAAGATTGCTGATATTGTAATGACCCAACTACTCTAGACTTTTGGACCATTAACGAAACTATACATACTAATCCTTAATAAAACTTACATTGTGAAAATACCATAACTTTATTAGGAAACTTGTAAAAATAAGAGTTACTTACATAAAATATCAAGTAGGATATGGGATCCCATTGTTTTAAAAACAAAACATAATTTTAAACAGAAAGGAGTTACATAGCAAATGCGGAAAAATACATGTAAAACCATAAAAACAATACTACATCCTCGAAATCGAACTCTCGACTCCTTGAATCCATTCATCACCGATACACATTCTCCCAAGCATCCACGAATCATTCCCGCCACTATAGCTATTTTCCTGCACATATAAACAAAAAGGAATGAGCCTAATGCCCAGCAAGGAAAATCTACCACATAGTTCATATACATAAATTTCATAAGAAACATAAAAACATAACATAACATACATTACACTTATATCATACACATACTATAATGGCCATTATTACTTGGGGTCCCATAGACTAAACAAGTCATATGCCCATGAGATTAGTGGGGTCCTACTAGCTAAGCAGATCATATGCTCATAATCTATTTGGGGTCTTATTAGTCATATGGGTCATATGCCCAAGCCTACAAACATACATACCATAACACTTATCATAACATAAGAAACATAAGATAACATATAAAACATATAACAGATGAATTTCTATCCTATTTTCCTTACAAAAATTACCGGGATAAGAGGACAGAGGTGGGACTTTGGAACACTCCTAAGAACCATTTGAAAAAGAGTGAGTATAGAGAAGAAGAGAAATGAAAGGAAATGGAAGGACTAAACCATTGAGAAAAATACTTACCAAAACCTTTTTGCTCAAGAACTTAGATTTCCTAACCAAAATAAAGATTAAGGTTAGAGGCTGAGTAGAAGACTATGAGAACTTAAAATAAAATAATACCAATGAACTAAGGTGTAGAAATACCTTGAAGACTTGTAGACCAATCTAAACCTCGAACCGAAATACTATGAAACCTTACTTCCCCAAGTGTTTGATAAGCTTATGGTGATCAAACTTATGATTTCCCCACCCAAGTGTTTACACTCTCACACTCACCTAGCAACTTGCAGCCTCTGAACTTAGAGTAAAAGGTGAATAATGGCTGGGTACTAGGTCCTATTTATAGATTTTAGGAATGAAAGGATCTTGATTTAACTTGAATAAAAATAATGGCTTTTTAGGTGAAAATAATTTGAATAATCGTTCAGCAGAGTCTGGAGACTCGTTCAAAAAGTTGCTGGACTTATCAAGAGGTTGAAGGGCTGAATGGAAAACAAATTCAAAAACTTTCAAAATAAGCTGGAGGAGGAGATATATCACCCCCTATATGCGATATATCGCCTGGACCAATATGCCCGAGGCAAACGTGCATCGTTTCGTGTTTTCCGTATCTACGTGCTGCGATATATCGCCCCCTATAGCTGCGATATATCGACATTCGTTGATTATTTAAACACGAAATTACACATTTTTAGCTTAATTCAAATTGAGTAAACAGCCTTGACTAAGCCCTTCAACGTATTCAAAGTTGCTGACTGACCTTAGAGCATTAAAACTTTACCCTTATTAAATTTAATCCTCAAAATACTTAATCCTTTAATCACCCATACATAACAAGTGCTTAAAATCCTATTGGTTCTTATCTAAACCATATAGTATAATAAATATTATCCTTAATATCAGCCATATTAATCAAACCTTAGGTTAACATTAATATTCTTAAACTATAGGTTAAACATAGAAAATCTACAAGTACTACTATGAGTGTCCAAATAATTCCCGGTCTGAACCAAAAATCCACAGTGATAAAGATAATACTATAAATATTATAATACTACTATCTAACTAGCTAAGTAAAGTTCTTGGACTCTACAGATACCATGTATAATTTCGTGTGTTCTTTACCTTATGTTCGTTTTTATCTTCTGGTGATAAATTGTTTAAACATATCTGGTTTCTATTCAAACAGTCGATGCATCGGTTTAAACATTTCTGTAACAGTTCAGCAATTAATTATTTAAATTGAATAATTAAGTTGGTAATCATAAAATATGGAATTTCAATAACATAAGGTTTGATTAATATTGCTGGTTATTAATATGATAATTATTATAACCTAAGGTTTAGATAGAGCCAATAAGAATATGACACTTGTCATGAGCATGGTTATTCCTAAGGTTTAGATAGAGCCAATAGGATTACGACACTTGTCATATGCATGATTATTAAGGAATTATTATTTTAATGATAAAATGATGAAAATATAAGACTTAGTCTTCACCAAAATCTATTAGAAGCATGACATTTGTCACAATTTTATTTATTTGTGGATTAGGTTGTTATTTAGATAATTAAATAGATTTTCCGTAACTTTAGGGTGCTGTAACTTCCGACCTATTTTTGACCCAGTTATGTTATGAATTTCTAAAAATAATATTTCTATAAAGTTGTAGATAATTGAATTAGCTTTCTAAAGGTATAAAGATAGTCTAAATCGGAGTTTTAAAGCTCCAGTTATGTTGATTTTACTACAGGTGAGTTTAGAGTTACGAGATTTAGGGAGTTAGAAGTTAGGATTCTATTTGTTTTTAATTTTAAAAATCAAGCTTTGACTCCTTAAACCTCTCTCTGAATAATTTGACCAAGTCCTAAGCCTTTGACTGAAGAATATTCAAATATTTTCCATTAAATTCATTATTTTTATTCAAAGCCAAAAAGAAGATCTTTATTCCTAGAAATCTATAAATAGGACTTAGAACCCAGCCCTTTCACTTACTCTTCAGCTGTGATCATACTCCAAGGTGTTAGTGAGAACATAAGAGTGATACACTTGGGTGGGAAAGGAAAAATCTTATCATTCTTAAGCTTTACCAAACACTTGGGAAGTGAGGATTAGAGTATTTCGGTAATGGAGTTAGGCCAATCTATAAGGTCAACAAAGGTTTTTAAGTTCTTTGAACTTAAGGCGTCTTTTCGGTAAGTTTTCTCTTGGTGGTTTAGTTCTAGTCTTTTCATTCTTTATTCTTTAGAAATACTCACAATTTGTATTGTTGGTTTTAGGAGTGTTCCAAATCCCGTCTTTGCTCTCAAATATCCCGGTGTTGGTAAGGAAAATATGATAGAATTTTGTATGCTTATATGATATGTTATGCTTATGTTATATTTTATGTTATCTTATGTTGTGTTATGATATGTCAACATTATGTATAGTATGATATTAGACCTTGGACATATGACTTGTCTAGCTAGCAAGCCCCAATAATTTATGGGCATATGACTTGCTTGACTAGCAAGCCCCACCAATCTATTGGGCATGTGACTTGTTTAGTTTACAAGCCCTAAGTAGTATAATGGCCATTGTAGTAGTATATGACATATGTTTATGGTATGCTTATAGTATATGTTTATGGTATGTTTTTTTTTCATATGTTATGATATGATTTTATGTGTATGTTTATGGTGTTAGTAGTTTTTCCTTGCTGGGCATTAGGCTCATTCCTTTATTTTTAGTGTGATGCAGGAAAATGAATATGGAAGGCGGAAGGATTCTTGGTAGCTTGACTTGTGTGTTGATGATGGATGGAATGTGTGGACTGCGTGTCAATCGAAGATGAAGTTATTTATTTTTAGTCTTTTAAATCATGTTTTTTCGCATTTAGTTTTGTAAACAATTTTCTTTAGTTTAAAAATTATATTTTATGTTTTAAACAATGGGTACCCATGCCATATTTTCTATTATTATGTATTTGATACAATATTTCAAGATTTAATAAAGTTATATTATTTCTTATGTATCTTTCCCAAAATAGTAGCTATGTATAGTAGATCTAATGGTCCAAGGTCTTAGAAATAGTTGTGTCATTACAGTTGGTATCAGAGAAATGATCCATTTACATGAAGTTCTTTTTGATACACACGCTCAAGCTCCGAATCTAACCGCCAATGTAAGTTGTTTATGTTATAGTTGTTATGATTATGTGTTTAGTTAATGTTTTAGCCCTTATGTTTTCAGTTAAGAATATTTGTAAATTAGTTTATTTTTCGTTATTTATTTTATTTATTATCTTTGCATTTATGATTGTACATAGTGAAAACTTTTTTTTTCCCAAATAAATATCATTGTTATTTTTGAATGTCATGTATGAGTTGGATTTTTTTTTTTTACAATCATAATAAATAATAAATTTAATAAATAATGACCAAGTTCGGTGAGGGTGGATACAAATCAATGGACTGGGTTCTATATTGAGAGTTTAGGGGGCCATAGTAGTGGGAACGATTTTACTGATCCCAGCCCTCCCTCAATATGGTTAACTTTGGAACAACGATGAGTTTCGAGCCTGACAATTAAGTCATATAGGATGATTAGAAACAGACTTAGTAAATTATAAAGATGGCTTATTTTTCTAAGTTTAGAAATAGACCCTAATCATAAAGAAGGCTTACATAATTTTTTCATAAGAAATCATAATTAATAGGTTCGAGTTATGTTTGCTTAGATTAAGTTTTTGCCTTAGAGCCTATTAGGGTAAGTTCTAATATGTTTCCTCGACTATTAGAACTTTGCTGAAGATGTCGCTCAGAAGATTTGCTTGCAACAACGCCAATGACTCAAGCGTTGCTCCTGAAACTTATGAAGCCCCTCCAGTTCGCAGAAGGGGAAGGCATGCAACCAATGCTGTTGCTAAAGAAAGAGCACCGCCGCTGCCGGTTGACAACACTACAGAAATTGCAAGACTATGACAGCAAGTGGAGGAATTACTAGAGCAACAGCAACAACAGACTCAGCCTCCACCTCAGCCGCAACCATAGCCTCAGCAGATAACTCAAGTACACCATCAAGTAGATCCTTATGGGGCATGGCCAATGGCGAACTATGCGCCATACCCAGCTCAGCACATGGAGCCAATCTACGAGCGGTTTCGTAAGCAACACGCTCCAAACTTTGAAGGGACAACAGACCCCTTTGAGGCAGAAGAATGGCTCAGAAATCTAGAGTCGATCCTAGTGGATATGAATCTCGGCAACACAGACTGCATATCCTGCATTTCGTCTCTGCTTAAGAAGGATGCTAGAATATGGTGGGACTTAGTTCAGCAGACTAACGATGTCGCCACCATGATATGGACCAGATTTGTGGAGCTGTTCCACAAAAAGTACTACAATTCAGCTGTCATTGCTTCAAGGGTCGAGGAATTCGCTAGTCTAAAGCAAGGCAACTTGACAGTAGCAGAATATGCTCGACAGTTTAACCGATCAACTAAGTATGCATCTGAGATGGTTCCAACTGATTTTCTGAGGGTGAACAAGTTCGTTAGAGGACTTCGACCAAAGATCGAGCTAGGGGTTAAGCTAGCAAACCTGGGGAATACTACTTATGCCGATGTTATAGAAACAACAATAGAAATGGAAAGGCTTCAGACAAATGTTAGTAAAGAAGAGGCTAGTAAGCCTGAGCCTAAGTAGTAGGGTCAACCCCAGAACAGTCGGAACAACAACAACAACCAGCAGTCCAACAACAATAACGGTCAAAAAAGAAGGCATCCTGACAACAAGCAGTCCGACAATGATAAAAGGGTATGGGCGAACAATGGAAGTAATTAGCCAGGTTATGTAGAGTACCCGCAATGTGCTAAGTGCCAGAAGAAACATCCTGGTGAATTTCGCGCAAGCACCAAGGAATGTTATAATTGTGGTAAAAAAGGACACCGGAAAAGAGAATGTCCTCAACGCAAGCCAGAAGGGAAGAGAGACGACAAGATGGTTCCTACCAGGGTTTTTGCCTTAACCCAAGGAGAAGCTGATTCTAGCAATAAAGTGGTCACAGGTCAGGTTTCTATCCTCAATAATATATGTTCTGTATTATTTGATTCAGGAGCCACTCATTCGTATATCTCATTAGTAATGGTAGAGAAATTAGACAAACCTTGTGAAAGATTTAGAACTAGGCTTGAAACAGAATTACCTTCGGGTGAAATATTCCTATCATCACGAGTAGTACGAGGCGTACCAATCAAGATTGAGGATGTAGAATTAGAAGGAGACTTGATAGAACTGGGAATGGACTGGCTAGAAAGGCATGGCGCAACCATCGAATGCAAACGTAAGCAAGTAATGTTCGAGTCTCCTGATGGTCAATGGCTATGTTTTATGGGAAAGGTTTTAGGTCTACGCACACCGCTTATTTCGTCACTTAAAGCTCAGAAGATGATAGAAAAAGGATGTCAAGCATTCTTAGCTAGCGTTACGGATGTGGTAAAGGAAACACCACTAAAAGTTGGAGACTTCCACATTGAAAAGGAATTCCCAGAGGTATTTCCTGGCAACTAGTAGGAAAGCCGCTATAGCAGGAGCTGATCAATGCTGGAATAGAAGTAGTCATTGGTAAACTGGCTAATTTTTCCATTCAGTCAAGTCTGTTAGAAGATATACGAAATAGGCAAGTGCATGATAACACGTTAGTAACACATATGGATGCAGTTAGAGAAGGGAAGGCCACTGATTTCTCCATATCAAGTCAGGGGTTGTTAAGATATAAGGATCGGGTATGCGTGCCAAACGATCAAGGGATTAAGATGACGACTTTAGAAGAAGCGCACAATACACCATACTTAGTTCACCCAGGGTCGACCAAGATGACTCACGACCTTAAAGGTTTATATTGGTGGCTAGGAATGAATAAAGATATATTAAAGTGTGTGTCTAAATGCTTGGTATGCCGGCAAGTGAAAGCAAAACATCAGTGGTCTGCAGGCTTATTGCAACCACTTAGCATTCCATAATGGAAATGGGATGATATAGCCATAGATTTCATGATGGGTTTGCCACGAACAAGTGAGCATAATGATTCGGCTTGGATAATAATAGATAGATTAACCAAGTCAGTTCATTTCCTGTCTGTTAAGACTTCGTACACAACATATCAATACGCAAACGTTTAAGTCCAAGAAATAGTACGACTGCATAGAAACTCTAAGACAATAGTATTCGATAGAGGGTCGGTGTTTACATTGAGATCTTGGAGTAAGTATTTCCTGCTGATAGAATTCTCCTACAACAATAGCTACCAGTCAACAATCGGGATGGCACCCTACAAGCTATTTTATGGAAGAAAGGCCGATCGTTGTTGCATTAGGACAAGGTAGGAGAAATGCAACTACTTGAACCTGAAGTTGTTAGAGGAGCTTAGGATGTAGTAGCGCTGATTAGACAGCATATGCTCACTGCTCAGAGTTGTCATAAAAGTTATGCGGATGCCAAGCGGCGTGATGTGGAATTCAAAGTCGGAGATCAAGTTTTCTTAAGAATATCTCCTATGAAAAGTGTGAAGCGGTTCGGGAAGAAAGGCAAGCTTAGTCCCAGGTTTATAGGTCCTTTTGAGATATTGGACAAAGTGTGAGCAGTTGCATATAGATTAGCCCTACCGCCATCTCTAGCAGATAGTCACAATGTGTTCCACATCTCGATGCTGCGTAGATATGTGTCAGACCCATCTCACGTCCTCAAATATGATACGATAGCACTCCAGAAAGAATTACGGTTAGCATCCTAGATAGAGGGATGAAAGAATTACGATCTAAGAGTTTTCCGATAGTCAAAGTCCTATGGAGAAATAATACTGAATGGGAGGCAATGTGGGAGTTGGAGGAAGACATGTTAGATCGGTATCCAGAATTGTTTGATAAGTAAATTTTGGGGACAAAATTCTTTTAAGTAGGGGAGAATTGTAGAGTCCCAGAATTTTACTTAGCTAGTTAGATAGTAGTAGTAGTAGCAATATCCAGTATTAGTTTGTAGTATGTTAGATTCCGTGGATTTTGGTTCAAGTCGGGACTTAGTTGGAAACTTCTAGCAATAGTTATGGATTTTATAAGTTTAACATATAGTTTAAGAATATTAATTATAACATAAGGTTTGATTAATATTGCTGGTTATTAATATGATAATTATTATAACCTAAGGCTTAGATAGAGCCAATAAGAATATGACACTTGTCATGAGCATGGTTATTCCTAAGGATTTAGATAGAGCCAATAGGAATATGACACTTGTCATATGCATGATTATTAAGAAATTATTATTTTAATGATAAAATAAGAAAAATATAAGACTTAGTCTTCACCAGAATCTGTTAGGAGCATGACATTTGTCACAATTTTATTTATTTGTGGATTAGGTTGTTATTTAGATAATTAAATAGATTTTCCGTAACTTTAGGGTACTATAACTTCCGACCTATTTGTGACCTAGTTATATTATGAATTTCAAAAAATAGTATTTCTATAAAGTTGTAGATAATTTAATTAACTTTCTAAAGGTATAAAGATGGTCTAAATCGGAGTCTTACAGCTCCAGTTATGTTGATTTTACTACGGGTGAGTTTAGAGTTACGAGATTTAGGGAGTTAGAAGTTAGGATTCTATTTGTTTTTATTATTTTTGTTTTTAATTTTAAAAATCAAGCTTTGACTCCTTAAACCTCTCTCTGAACAATTTGACCAAGTCCTAAGCCTTTGACTGAAGAATATTCAAATATTTTCAATCAAATTCATTATTTTTATTCAAAGCCAAAAAGAAGATTTTTATTCCTAGAACTCTATAAATAGGACTTAGAACCCAGCCCTTTCCTTACTCTTCAGCTGTGATCATACTCCAAGGTGTTAGTGAGAACATAAGAGTGATACACTTGGGTGGGAAAGGAAAAATCTTATCATTCTCAAGCTTTACCAAACACTTGGGAAGTAAGGATTAGAGTATTTCGGTATTGGAGTTAGGCCAATCTATAAAGTCAACAAAGGTTTTTAAGTTCTTTGAACTTAAGGTGTCTTTTCGGTAAGTTTTCTCTTGGTGGTTTAGTTCTAGTCTTTTCATTCTTTATTCTTTAGAAATACGCACCATTTGTATTGTTGGTTTTAGGAGTGTTCCAAATCCCGTCTTTGTTCTCAAATATCTCGGTGTTGGTAAGGAAAATAGGATAGAATTTTGTATGCTTATGTTATATTTTATGTTATCTTATGTTGTGTTATGATATGTCAACATTATGTATAGTATGATATTAGACCTTGGACATATGACTTGTCTAGCTAGCAAGCCCCAATAATTTATGGGCATATGACTTGCTTGACTAGCGAGCCCCACCAATCTATTGGGCATGTGACTTGTTTAGTTTACAAGCCTCAAGTAGTATAATGGCCATTGTAGTAGTATATGACATATGTTTATGGTATGCTTATAGTATATGTTTATGGTATTTTTTTTTCATATGTTATGATATGATTTTATGTGTATGTTTATGGTGTTAGTAGTTTTTCCTTGCTGGGCATTAGGCTCATTCCTTTATTTTTAGTGTGATGCAGGAAAATGAATATGGAAGGTGGAAAGATTCTTGGTAGCTTGGCTTGTGTGTTGAGGATGGATGGAATGTGTGGACTGCGTGTCGATCGAGGATGAAGTTATTTATTTTTAGTCTTTTAAATCATGTTTTTCCGCATTTAGTTTTGTAAACAATTTTCTTTTATTTAAAAATTATGTTTTATGTTTTAAATAATGGGTACCCATGCCATATTTTCTATTATTATGTATTTGATACAATATTTCGAGATTTAATAAAGTTATATTATTTCTTATGTATCTTTCCCAAAATAGTAGCTATGTATAATAGATCTAATGGTCCAAGGTCTTAGAAATAGTTGGCTCATTACAGACAAATACAATATCAAACAAAATTTATGTAATTTATGAACAAAATACATATATACAATCACATAAATATACAACATCTGAAGTAAATATAAAATTAAGAGAACATACCTCTTAAAGGAATCCATATGTAATTCTCTTCAAAGTCACCATTAAATTCACAAAGTACCGCAAATGACCTTTTGAAGGAATTCAAACGATAATACTCTAAAACGTACCCATATAATAATTAGCCCAAAATAGAAAAAATTGGTTAACAATTAATAAATGTTCAAAAGAAACACAGAATAAAATGCCCAAAAATCTAGCTGAAATGCTCAAAATGGAAAAAACAAGGTCGAAATCATAATAACTAATTGAAACACATACCACTGAAATCAAGTTCGCCACTATAGCAATCCAGCCCCGAGACCAACCAACCCCGACCACGAACTATCACACGCCCAAAAAATGTTTTCCCCGTCGATCCCAAAAGCCGCCCTGTATCACACCAAAGGTTGCCCCATCACTGCCACTGAGCTAAGGGAGAAAGAGGCAAGAGAGAAAGATGAGAGAGTGTAGGTATGTGTTGATCTTGATTTTTGTCAACAACACAGAGTCTAGAAAACGACAAGAAAGTAATATAGAGCTTGAGAAAGTAATCTAATGGAAAAATAAAGAACACAGAGATTTATAGTGGTTCGGCTCCAGTGATTGGTAATGACCTACGTCCACTTGATACTATTATTAATATTGATCTCCCAAGGTGTGATCAAAGAACTAGAGTTCCTGAGTTTCACAGACCTTAGAAGAAGAAAGCAATACAACGATGGATAATAGCAGTATAATTCCCAAAGAAAAAGAGCGATCCTCTTCCTTGAGCTATCTCTTGTGTATTTATAGGCTCAGGAAAAGTTACATGAATTATGAAATAATATATATCCTTAATGATCAGATCTGCAGGTCATAATGAAGAGATATTCTCGGATATCATCATAACTGTACAGATCTTTACATAAATGAATGGAATATACGATCAGGTTGGTCGTATATAAAACTTGATCTTTTCATGTGGAAATAATGCTGGTCGGTAGGCAAGCCGTATCTCTGCTATGTGTCCGCCACATGTCGTAAATCCTTGCCACATCATCAGCAGCTGATTTATGGATAAACAGTATGAGCTGATGAAGAAGAATATGTTAGGGTTAGGAAAAATTATTTATTTATTTTTAATGAAGGGTTAGGAAATATTAAATGAATTCTTCTTTTTTTCTTTCTCTTTTTAAACACTAAATGACTTAACATTTTGAAGGACATGCTTTGGGTGTCCTTAATATTGTTGTGTTATTAAAATAATTTTGCTAGTCATTTACTTCTATAATGTCGAGTGATATACTGTCGACATTGGATAGCTCATAATAATAGTTATTTTAATTGAACCAAATCCTAATAAATGAATGAGATGTAACAGACTCTCTATATTTACCGCTTTTTATTATTGAATTTATTTATTCTCATTCCCAAAATGTTTAATTATTTTGTAGCATTTATGTTATTCCTTTGCTAATTTTTGTGTTTAATTTAATCATTGTAGACACAGCGGGCCAATTTACGCTACAATTAACCTCTTTCTAAAGTAAAATTTAGGTATAATCTACCACATCCAACTTCTTGTAGCCAACCTCATCTTCCTGTCGTCGCCCTCCTCTTCTGTTGGTAACCTCGTTTTCTTGTCACAAACCTAGCAAAACTATTGCTAGGCTCATTTTTCGTTGTAAGTTCATTGCATTACATCTTCTTCGTAGCACACACTTAGCTTCATTCCTTGTCCACGACAAGCGTCCACCCTCTCTACCATAGGCATGGAGCTCAAACAATATCAAATTTGTTTTCAGAGCTTTTTTTTTTAAGTAGTTGCTTTTTAGGGTTTACATAAAACAAGTCATAAAAACATTTAATTTATGGTCTTCAAAATAATAACATTTTATTTATGTTTTATTTTCATTTCTATATTTTTTACTAAATTTAATTTAGATTGTATTATTTAGTTTTGAATTTAATAAAAAATAAATAATTGTACGTAGTTTATATTTTTAGAAATAATTTTTTTTAAATAAATAATTTTATATATATGGAAAATAAAATGTATTTTAATTAAAAATCAGGAATATACTTTTTCATTTATGGCAAATAAAAATTAAGAAAGGGCTTAAATATTAGTCATTTTTTTACTATTTTTATATTAAAACATATTTTAAAATTCTATATATAGGAGGAATGTAAATTACAAGACAACTATTTAAGAAATAATATATCATTATTTTTGTAAATATTATTTTTTTTACCCAAATGGTAGAAAACCTTTTAAAAAAATAATGGGAGAAAAAAAAACATCACAGCCATTTTTATACCAGGCTGAAAAATAGGTATATTATTTTTTATTTGCTCTAAAATTTATTTATAATTACCTTACTATATATATAACAAATAACAAAATAAAATTGGGTTCAGAGTCATTAACTCAATGTATATATATATATATATATATATATATATTGCCAAAAAAAAGCTTAATGTTTATATAAATAAATCAAACAAATAACAATGAGAAATTGAGTAAAGATGCTAACTCAACAATATAAATTTATATGAATATAAATAACAAAAGAGAAATAGGTCCAACCGTGTATATGTATGTATCTAATATATAATAGACGCAAAATAAGAGAAGTCAATATATGTATAATTATAAATGTAATACATGTCATTATATTTATCATAGGGTTATAAATGTAATATAAGTTAAAATATTATAATATATTGGGGCATTATATTTGCACCTAAAAAATATATAGGCACCCGGTTAATTAAAAAAATTAATTTTTAAAATTCTCTTCAACACTTTTTCTCAATATTTTTTTTGTTGTTCTTTAAATTCTTTTTATTTTTTGGTTGATTTCAATAATTTTATATTATCTTGTTTTCACAATTTTTTTTAAATAATGTATAATTTTTTAGGAAAAAAATCACTTTTGGCAAATTTTTATATATTTTTTGTTAAAATTTTTATTATTATTTTTTTTTGTAAATCAGCAGTGCATTTCATTACTCTCAAAAACCAATTTACAAACAAATGGCACCCACTAAAAGGGTCCAAACATACTTCTTTAATCTGTACAATGGTTATATTCTATTTATAATACAGTATACCATTCAAGATCTTTTGCAGATACTTTTTTTGGCCATACACTTTGGATTCTAATCTTACTAGCTGCTTTAATCTTCTGTACAATGCTTGTTGGATTATCAAGGGAGGATAACCAAAGACTTTCATTTCTTGCCCTCCATAAATGGTACACCGGTGCAGCCATAATTACTGAAAGTACCATTTTCCTGAACCTTGTTGCCTTTATTCTGCCAATCACCCTCATAATACCAGGTAGTTGGCACGCAGATATGCCCCAGCAAACCCAGTTCTTAACCTGTTGAAGACACTCACTAGAAAATGGGCAATCAAAGAAAAGGTGAGTAGTTGTTTCATCTGCCACTTTGCAAAACTGACACCTAGCTTCAGGAAGAACATTGAATCTATATAATCTTGCTTTAGTCTTCAATCTGTCTTGGATAGCTAACCATAACGTGAAACTATGCTTTGGGGTATTCAATCTCCCCCAAACTTCCTTGCTCCAATTAACCCGTTCATGTACTGGACTGAGAAGTCTGTATCCCTCTGCAATCTTATACTTTCTTTGAGAAAACAGAACTAAATCCACAAGAGTCTTCACTTGGTCTTTAATTGCTACAACCTTCCTCCAATACCAGCTACCATGAACCGGGGCAATGTAATCCCACCATACTCCATCTTTTATGTACACACTATGCACCCATCTAACCCACAAATTGTCTTCTTTGGCTGCTACAGCCCATACATACTTGAACATAGCAGCTTTGTTCCATTCAGAAATATTCTTGAAGCCTATACCTCCTGCTGCTTTAGGCTTGCACATGCTTTCCCAAGCTATTTGCCCTGCTCCAACCATCAGCTGTTTACCTGTCCACAAGAATGCTCGGCAGATAGCTTCAATATCTTTAATCACCTTCCTGGGCAGCAACATAATTTGACTCCAATAGGAATGAATTGAGAGGAGAACAGAGTTAATCAAGACTGCCCGTCCTGCAAAAGAGATGTTCCTTGTGCTCCAAGACCTGATCCTATTAGTCATTTTATCCACCAGCAAGCTGCATTCCTTTGCAGAGATGCGCTTAGCACAGATGGGAACACCTAAGTAGTTGAACGGTACATCACTTTTCCTAAATCCTGATACTTCCAAAATGCGATGGACCTCGTTAGAGTTCATCCCACTGCAGAATAGTGCAGACTTCGAAGCATTAGGTTGCAGTCCTGATGTTTGCAAAAATAGCGTGAGGCCTTGTAGTAGATAACAGATGCTCTTGTAATCACCATTGCAAAACAGTAGGACATCATCTGCAAAAATTAGATGATTTAGCTTTAGCTCCTTGCACCTATTATGAAAAGTAAAATCTGATTTCTGGCCAACTTTTTGCATTATTCTAGTGAGGTATTCCATTCCCAGCACAAAAATAAGAGGAGACATCGGATCCCCTTGTCACAACCCTCTTTTAGCCTCAAAATATCCATGCATCGACCCATTAAGCATAAGTGAAAATCGTGGTGTTCTTATACATGTCATGACCAACTGAATAAAATGCTCAGGGAAATGGAAACCATACAACACTTCTTCTATAAAGCTCCACTCAATGGTATCATAAGCCTTTTGTAAATCTAGCTTAATTAAACAACGGGCTTTTGAAGATTCTCTCCCATAATGACAGACTAAGTCTTGGCAAATCATTATATTGTGCGCGATGAAGCGACCTTGAACAAACCCTCCTTGATTTTGCGCCACAATACTAGGGAGAATTGTTTTGAGCCTCGAGCAAATCAGCTTCGTAGCTGCTTTATAAATGACATTGCAACATGCTATTGGCCTGTAATCCTTTACTGTATTCGGGCATTTGGTTTTGGGAACAAGTGCAATCACTGTGGAATTTATCTCTTTAAGCAGCTGCCCAGTCTTTAAGAAAGAGATAATAGCTTCAGCAACTTCATCTCCAGTTAAGTCCCAGTTTTCTTGGTAGAAGAAACTCCCATAACCATCCGGACCTGGTGCTTTATTTCCAGGGATTTCAAAGATCACTTTCCTAACCTCTTCTTTTGTGTAATTTTTCAATAGTAGCTCTGATTGGGACTCTGTTACTTTAGGACCTTGATTCATCACTCCAGCCAATACTTTCTTCCTTTGCAGCATCTTACTACCCAAAAGTTCCTGATAGAAGTTTAAAAAAGCTTCAATAACTTGTATAGGCTCATCTACCCGATCCCCTTTTGCATTAATAATAGATAGAATTTTGTTTTGCCTTCTTCTCTCCCGAATACTGATGTGAAACAATGTTGAATTCTCATCCCCATCTCTAGCCCAATTCAGTTTAGATTTCTGCTGCAAAAAGGAGATATAATCCTTGTGAACCTTTGTATACTTGTTCCTAGCCTCCAACTCCATGCCATGTAATACAGGGTTTAAGGGTTCACACTTAAGCCTATTTTGACATTCATCTAGGTGATCTCTAGCTTGAATTTCTGCACTAATTATATCAGAGTAGCCTTGAGTGTTGATCTCCTTGAAAACTGCCTTTAGTGCCTTCAACTTAGTAATTAGTCGATACATTTTTGTCCCTGTAAAATGTTGCTGCCAGGTCGCTTTAACCTTCTTAAAATAATCTGGATGTGTAGACCACATATTGAAATACTTGAAAGGCTTCCTACCACAAGGGACATTTGAATAAACCGTGAGGACAGCTGGAGTATGGTCAAACAGCCCCTCATTCAAAAATATTGTCTCAGCATCAGGGAATAAACTCAGCCAAGCTTGGTTTGCTAGCACACGATCTATCTTAGAATAGATTTTGTCTTCTCCATATTGTTTATTGCACCAAGTATAACAATTCCCACTATATTTGACATCCTCAAGTTGTCTTATATCTAACTCTATTGCCAATCCGCTCCTCTTTTGCTAAGATATCATTAAAGTCACCCATTACAATCCAAGGACCTTTAACAGTCAGATCTTGAAGGTCTTTCCAAATCCATTTCCTCCCCTCCTCATCATTAAAAGCATAGACATAAGTGACAAAATAGAAATTCTTATTGTCAACAGTTGTAACTCCAAGATGAATCAACTGGTTAGTACACTTGATGATATTAATATGAAAGCTAGAAGGGTTCCAGCTAACCACGATTCGCCCTCCTGAATGCCATGCATTATTGGAAGTGAAGCACCATCCAGTAAACAAATTCAGATATAAGGCTCCTAGTTTCTGAGCCTTCACTCTTGTCGTGAGCAGACCAACCAAACCAACTCTCTGAGAAGAAATGAATTGCTTGACTAACCTCTGTTTTTGTTGGTTGTTAATCCCTCGGACATTCCAGCTAATAATTTTATCCATTTGAAAGATGAGGTGCTCCCCCTCCTCCTGTATTTTCACTTTGAGTTCCAACTTCTATCAATTGTTGACACTGTTGTTCCTTATGTTCATTTTGCACCAATTCCCCACCATTCGATTCTAGGGCCTAAAATGAATTAGTAACCGAAGTGTTAACTGGAGGGTCCTTTGCTTTAACTTTCCAAACCTTTGTTGCTGGTTTGAATCCATCCGGATCAGTTCCTGTGTTCAAATTAGGTGCCATATCCTTATTCAATTCTAGTGTTGTCTCTCCCGGATCAGCTGGAGTCTCTGTTTTCTTAACCACCCATTCTGGCTTCCTTCCCTCTTTTCTCCTACACACACTGGTGCCATGACCCATTCCTTTACAGTGGTC
This sequence comes from Humulus lupulus, assembly GCF_963169125.1. NCBI lineage: Eukaryota > Viridiplantae > Streptophyta > Magnoliopsida > Rosales > Cannabaceae > Humulus > Humulus lupulus. The sequence continues at coordinate 14,178,738 of NC_084801.1, read as the reverse complement.
ACAAATTATTGGTTTCCACTCATACGTGACAGCCACTGAAGTGTTACTACCATGCTCATCCTCAAACCAAATCAGATCTGGAAAATCTTGCTTCAAAGAGACTTCAATGAGAACCAGAGGATAGCTTAACTTGTCCCTAATTTTAGTGATAGAGTCGACCATCAGAGGCTTTCCCACTTGGCTAATAATCTTGAATAAGGACTTTTCTCCCCAATATTTCAATTCAAGGTCATCCAATTGTACCCAGATTGGAACCGATTGAATGTCCTGCTTCTTGAAGTTAACATTAGGGTCCCATGCCTTCATAATAACTGGTCTCTTGTTAAAGAAAATATACCCCCCTGAAATCACTTGATCCCTGTACTCAATAGAATCAAATCGAATTAAGAAAATTCCATAAGACAACATGCCCACTTTGTCAACCTTATCCTTCCATACACGTCGAGAAAAACCCTCTATAATTGACAACGGTGGATTTCTCCTAGAACATAGCACACCATAGAGGATTTCCAGTAATCCACTTCATCTTCAATGTCTTCCATAGTTATCTTAATTTTCTGTTTTGCAGCAGAATTGGCAAATTTGGACTCCATATTTTGCATTACATTGCCAGATCTCAAGATAGGAGGTGTGACGTTCTTACCTTGAGAAACCGCAGATGCCGTATGCCGATGAGCTTCCATGAATTGCTTAGCTTCCATGACTTGAGCAAATTTCAAACGAATTTCTTCTCGCTGTTGGTGCTCCTTCAGGACTGTGCTAGGTGAAACCTCCTCAGAACCAATCATAGATGACAGATGACTTTCGACATGCTCAGCTTCAATTTCCTCATCTGAGAAGTTTATTGGTTCAATTCCAAGAACTTCATCCATGGATTTTGTCTTCCTTACATCAGAACTAGAATCAGGCCCTCGTTTTTTCTTTTTCTTAATAGATGATTTAGGTTTGCTCTGCATCTTCGCCCTCGTTTTCGCCATGGCACCAGCTCAGAGAGCCGAGAGAAAGCTAGAGATAGAAAACCTCTATTTTATTTAAATATTTAAAATATATATTATTTATATATAATTTTTAGAATATAAAATGAAAAGAATTAGAAAATATGAGCATAAGTTGATAAAAATAAATATTATATATTAATTTTTAATAAAAATAGGATGTTTTAATCAAATTTTTGGGATGCAAATATAATTACTCTTATATATTTTGTGAAAATAGATATTCTTTGAAAGATGACACATGACACTAGATTATAGAGAGAGTGCAAAAAACAGAGTATTATAGTCTCATTAACACTCTTTTAATTAAGGAATAATTACATATCCTACGGTAATATAAAAAAAAATTGTTTTATACGGTACTTTTAATAAATTACAAAAATACGGCTTTTCTCACCCATAAATTACAAAAATACAGCTCCCCACCCACCTGTGTATATATATATTTATCTTTGTTTTATTTTTTTGTCTTAATTTTTAATAAGAATTTAAACATATCAATTAATATAATAATAAAAGTAATAATAATTATAGTTATTGCCTTTAATAAAATAAAGTAGATTAATTTATTTTTATTTAAAATAAATATATTTATTAATATTAAAGTTAATATTTATACAATTACTCAAAAAATAAATAAATATTTATACAAATTACAATATGCTGTTAATTAAAATTAATATTAATAACTATATGTTATAATATATAGTTAAAGATAATCACAATATTATTATTCTTTATAAAAATATTATATATATATATATTTTAAATCATAGCTAGTCAAGTCTCAACACTCAATGTTAAACCAAAATCATAATCTAATCCAAGTTTCAAGTTTTGTTACAAAAATATATTTAAAGTTAAAAAATTAGTTTTGTAAATCTTTGTAATAATCATGTTAAATAAATTTATAAATATTTATGTAAATGTTAGTTATAAAAATAAATTTTTTAGTTGTGAAATTAGTTTTGTAAATTGTTGTTACAAAAATGTAAAACTTGTTTTTAAAAAAATATTGTATTTCACCACTATATTCAATAAAGTGTTTTATAAATAATGAATATCTTAAATTTATATTTTTAAGTTGTATAGCATAAATATGATGATGCATGTAATTTTTTGGTACAATATTGTAACAATATGAAAAAGTATAATAATTTTATGTATATTTTGTTTATGATTTCTTAACTATAAAATATTTTCGTAAATATTAGTTACAAAAATATCTTTCTTAGTTGTAAAACTAGATTTGTAAACTATTGTTACAAAAATAAAAATTTTAGTTACAAATTTGTTTGTAAGTTTTATCTACAAAAAAATAAAAAAAATCTACAATTCTATAACTGATTTTGTAAATATTATTTACAAACACGTAATAGATATTTACAAGTTCGTAACATATATTTACTAGTTTGTAAACGTTGATCACAAGAAATTATATTTTACAGCTTTTATCTATGATTTTGCCACTCCGTATTTACAATTTTGTCATTCCGTGATTTTATCCAAAAATTCCGTATTTTTGTAATGTACCGTATTTTTCAGATTTTTTTTAACTTTTAGTGCATTTTTGTAGATTTCCCTTTAATTAATTTATGAGTTTTGTTATTTGGTACCTTAAGATGACAAATATTATATGAGATGATAGTCTACGATTTGTTAACAATAACTATAATAATTTTTAAATTAAAATATATGGTATCCGAAATTAAATTGCACAAATAACAATATATTAACTTATTGTAGTGTTTAACACCGATAATGCCCCTTAAACGATACTCTTAATTTATATTGTAAAATTCTGACCAATAAAGACGTGTCAACATAGGCATAGCATTAAATGTTTTGACCAAAACAATAAATAAAGTAAGTACAACTTTGATATTAAATTAGCAACCTTTGCTACAAGTTTTGCTATAATATTCCCATAAACTTTTATTCATAAATTAATATTATTAAGTGTTGAAAGGGCCTCATTCTAGGTACGCCTTACCTACTATTACTAAAAAAAGGCAACCTCACCAACTCAGCCAAATTCACCAATAAATCAAATTTGAAACGGCGCTATTTGAATAATGATAAAACCTGAGTCAATTCTTATCCTACCTAAGAGCATTCCCAGAAGCCATTGGGTGTGCTCCAAGATAGGGCGGGGCATAAAATTCAAAAAATAAAAAAAATTGAGTACACCAACCTTTCGAATATTGAAAAAACCGTTAACGGCATAAACCGCCACTGTTCAGTCGGTTTGAAAAATCTGTATGGACCGACTAGTTTGAACTGAAACCGACCGAACTTATAAATATATATAAGTAAGTATTATCCTTATGGACTTTTAATTATGTTTTCAAACTTCCAAATTTGTTAATGTAACTATGTTCTATGTATTTATGTTTTAAAAAAGCACAAAAACGGATTTCAACCATAAAAAAAATTTAGTTTTTTTTAAACTAAAACTTTTAAAAAATTATGGAATTTTTTTCAAAAAAAAAAAGAACTTTGATTTGGTCGGTTTAACCGACCAAACCGCGGTCCAAAACGGTCGGTTTTTTTTTTAATTGGTTTGGTCGCACTACAAGAAATATAGATTTTAGAGGCGGAATTATTACCGGCGGACTAACTCCGCCGGTAATGTGCAGTATATTAGCGGCGGAGTACTGGGTCCGCCGCTAATACAAAATACCCGTAACTGACTTTTCAAATTTAATACCGGCGACCATTTTACCGGCGGGATAAGGGATATAGCGGCGGGCCGGGGTAGCGGGTTATGGTAATACCGGCGGAACCCGCCGGTAATAGTTTAAGACCGGCGGTGAAATACCGGCGGACCTCCGCCGATGCTGTATTACCGGCGGACCTCCGCCGATGCTGTATTACCGGCGGAGTAATACCGGCGGACCTCCGCCGATGCTGTATTACCGGCGGACCCCGCCGGTGATGTATGTATTACCGGCGGAGACCCGCCGGTAATACTATTATAGATGTGTGTTAAAAAACTCTTAGTTTTTTTCACTCCTCATCTCTCAGACTCGCAGTCGCCGCATCACCGCACCGCCACTCCACCGCGCGACGTTCTCCAACCCTCCGTCCACTCCGTTCGCCCTACCCTCCTCACTCCATACCCTCAGTCACTCCGGCGTCACTCCTGCCCAGCCCTCCGCCTCCGCCTGGAGGCCCTGGCCTGCCATTCTCTTCGACAAAGGCGAAACAACGTGCTTTTTGGTTTCATCGGTCTCCTTAAACCCATCCTCACACGTCGATGAAGCGTCAATCACCGAACTCAAACCTATATTCGCGTCATCGTATCGCTTCGCCTTGTAATCCTTCACAGCCACTTTGATTGTCAACACCGCATCATTAAACAGCTCCATACAGTCTCTCAAGCAAGCCTTCACATAAGGGTCCAATTTCTTCTTATTATTGTCATTGTGGAGAAGGTGTTTTATGAAATGCCTAGTAGAAGTCACGTTGTTTTTGGTCAATCTTATCGAGACGAGACCCAAGTCTCGGAGATCGGCGCACCGGCGACCGTCGGGAGAAGACTCGAAGGAGACTGTGCAAAAGTTGTAACTGAGATTTGGGTCGGTGTCGGAACACTTTTTGCAGGTGCCTTGGATGAGATTTGAAGAAGAAGAAGCTACTAGGGAGAGATGGAAAGTTGAGAGGATGAAAGAGAAGGAAAGAGGAAGTAAAATATTGAGGAAAGGAAAAATATGAGTTCTCATGATGAACCCGCCGGTAATAATCCGGTCAAACGGTGTCAGCGTTGCACAACACCGGCGGACGCCCGCCTCTATTAATCCGCCGGTAATAGTGCAATACCGGCGGGTAGTGTCAAACGGTCGGTAATGGTGATAATACCGACCGTTTATTAATGGCGGGACTTTACCGGCGGATTTCCGCCGGTAATAACAAATACCGGCGGATATACCATGTATTACCGGCGGGCTCCTCCGCCGGTAATGGTGATTTTTGTTGTTGTGTCGGTCGATTTTTGGATCGCACCAATCCGGACCAAAAACCAAATTCTAGATTTTATAATATGAAAAAACCGCTCAAACCGACTAATGTTCAGCCCTACTCCAAGACATTGATAAATGTGGAGAAAAAAAGGGTCAAAATAATACTAAGTACAACCAAATTAAACTAAGAAAAATTACATAAAATATTAATTTTTGCTGAAAAATTACGTTTTTATGGTCAAATATTTTTTTCCTTCAATTTTATGGTTTTATGAAAATGTTTACATTTTTATAATTTTTTTTAAGTTGTTTTTAGGTTTTTTTTTTTTTTTTGTGTTTTCATGTTGTTTTTAGTTTTTTTTAATGTTTAGTTGGTACAATAAATTTTTTTTAAATAATTTTTTAATTAATTTTACTAAAAAACTTATTTTCATAATTATAAAACTTTAAAAATAGTATTTTAAAAAACTTGAGTAAAACATGACAGTAAAAAATGTAAATACAACAAAAAAAATGTGTATTTAATTAAAAAATCTCTTATATAAATTCCAGAGAGAGAGCCCGTACTGATAAGAGCCAAATAGACAGAAAGATAGAGTGAAGATCTGGACCATGATGAAGACTCCCAAAGTTCACCAAATTTCTGAGTGTTTTGTGAAACCTGAGAGTGCCCCAGAAGAATCGAAGCAACCCCTGTATTTGGGTCCATGGGATCTAATAATGCTGTCCGTCCACTATATCCAAAAGGGTGTTCTCTTCTCCAAACCAAACCAAGATTATGATGATGGAGATTTCATGGAAGCTCTTCTGGCCAAGCTCAAGAACTCCCTCTCTCTCACTCTGGTTCACTTTTACCCGCTTGCAGGCCGTTTCAAGACGCTGCTCCAGTCTGAAAATCCACCTTCGTGTTTGGTTTATGTGGATTGCAGCAATGAAAGCCCCGGAGCCAAATTCATCCATGCAACTCTCGATATGACTGTGTCTGATATTCTGTCACCCACTGATGTGCCTTCGGTTGTCCAATCTTTCTTCGACCATGACCGAGCAGTCAACTACGATGGCCACACAACGAGCTTGCTTTCCATTCAAGTGACTGAGCTAGTTGATGGGGTCTTCATAGGCTGTTCTGTAAACCACGCCATTGCTGATGGAACCTCTTATTGGAACTTCTTCAACATGTGGTCTGAGGTCTTTCTAGGTACTACAACTATCTCTCGTCCACCCATTTTCAAGCGCTGGTTTCCTGAAGGTCACGGCCCAGAAATCAGCCTCCCTTACGCGCACCCTGACGAGTTTGTTGGCCGATTCGAAGCACCCGAACTGAGAGAGAGGGTCTTCCACTTCTCGATGGAATCATTAGCAAAACTCAAAGCGAAAGCCAATGCAGAGTACAACACAACCAAAATCTCCTCCTTCCAATCTTTGTCTGCACTTATTTGGAGGTGCATAACTAGGGCGCGTAATCTACCACCAGAACAAATTACCAATTGTAGATTGGCAGCCAATAACAGGGCAAGATTGGATCCACCCATATCAGAAAATTACTTTGGGAATGCCTTTTATCCAATAAGAGGATTTACCACGGTTGGTGAGTTGCTGGAGCATGATCTCGGATGGGTTGCGTGGAAGTTGCATGAGGTTGTGAGCAACCATAACGACAAGGGAATTCGAGGGTTACTAGAGGATTGGCTTGAGACTCGGCGTGTGTTTCAACTCGGTCAGCTTGTTGACCCTTTCAGTGTGATGATGGGGAGTTCGGCTAGATTTAACAAGTATGGGATTGATCTTGGGATGGGGAAGGCAGTGGCTCTCCGCAGTGGTTATGGGAACAAGATGAGTGGGAAAGTGTCGTGCTACCCCGGACACGAAGGAGGTGGAAGTATTGATTTGGAGATATGCCTTCCGCCGGTTACTATGTGTGCTCTTGAGTCTGACCATGAGTTCATGGAAGCCATTAATTATTCACTCAAATGATATGCAATACAACATGGGATAAGTTAAACTTATTAGCTCATTTGATAATTTGTTGGATGCATGGCAATATCATTAAGTCAAGTCAAATTCTGCTTGACTACAATATGAATAATTTATTATATATGTTTATCATAAAATGATTAAAATAAATTAATTTGTGAAAATATCTTTTTTTTTTTAAGTCATTTTGCTCTATGACCTAATTTTGATAATTTTTTGCAAAATGACATATGTCTAAAATTTCGACCAACTGCCTGAATATTTCGACTAACTTCTTCTGAAAATTTTGATCAGCTGCCTGAAGTGTCGGAGACCATTTCACAAAAAAATTATCAAAATTAAACCAGAGTGCAAAATGCACTTCATAAAATAAGTCATTTTGCCAAAGAACCCTTATTTTAAGTGGTTTTAGTATATTATAATGTTATGTGGATGTTTGACATAGTATAATATTATTTTTCAGAATATTTGGATGAATTTTCAAGAATACTTTAAGTGTTTAATGTTCTTCCAATGAAAATAGCATTTATTATTCGTTCTATAGAAATGATTTTTTTTTTTTTTAAAAAGAGTAGAAAATAAATAAGAGAAATTGTTTCTATTGCAGTTCGAAAATTACTCCTAAAACATATATAAACATATTTTAATCAATCATATATACAAATTTGAAACGTATATTCAAATTTGGAACCTATAACGTGTTACTATTAAAGCTTAGATATCCTCTCTTACTACAACAAAAAAGGTATTTATCTGTCACCCTTAATTGTAACACCCTGGATAACCAAGACCGTTACACTATTTATTTAAATAGTGTTAGACTTGCTAAATGAGTCATTTGGTCATAAACGTAAACTAAATGTGATTAACGAAATAAGGTTAAAATTTTCAGCCAAAAGGAATAGTTATTTCAATAAAACATTAAGTTTGTACATGTGATCCCAAAATAAACATTTACAAGTCAATTACAGTTCCAAAAGGGTATACAACTCAAAAATGACAAACAGCCGACCTAAGCAGCAAGATAGGGTTTGACCCTAGTCCTTTTGAGAAACCCTAGCTGTGGGGGTCGAGCAACAGCATATGTACACGTCGCCACCGAAGCTCTTCAACTCATGGCTGATCCAGCTTCCCTTTCCCTACCTGCACCACATAGCACCCGTGAGTCAATGCTCAACAAGAAAACTTAAACATGCTCATAAGCAGTTAATAACACATTACCAAATCATAATAAGCATGTGTAGCGTCCCAAATTTGCTAATAAGGCTTATGGCCTTGATTAGCGTGCCTGGAGGGCAATAAGTGATTTATTATATTAATATATGAATTTGATGAGTATGTGATTAGAAATGCATGTTTAGGTGAATTAAATATGCATGTGGGCCCCATTTGGTTATTAGGGCATGTTTGTAATTTTAGCCCGTTGAGGGCATAAATGCAATACTTGTGAATATTGTGACCTTTACCACGTGCGAGTGGTGATATATTTGAGATGCACAATCTAAGACAGTCCTAGGGAGCGGTTTAGCTGGGAAGTCACAACGGGACCCGATACCCGACTCGGGGTGAGTCAAGGGGTATTTTAGGCATTAGACATTTTACTGGGTTATCAGGTTATGAAAATAAATATTTGGAGATATATTTGAAGTTAGAACATTTAGGAGGGAATGTCGTGGAAATTTACCATTTTTCCCTCGGGGACGTTTTTGGTACCCCGAGCCTTGGAGGTAACTTAAGTGGCTTAGGCTAGGTGAGACAACACATAAGAAACACTCAGATTTTTCCAAAATCGACCCTATCTCCCTTTTCTCTCCCTCTTGTTTTCTCTAAACTTTACCAAGGGAAACATTAAAGCTTAAGCAAGGAATTAGGGCTCTAAATTTGAGGATTAGCTCAGGTTCAACTTGTGGATTCAAGCAAAGGTCAAGGTAAGCTTTGAAATTGTGATTTTATCCATTAAATTATATGGTTATTAGCTGAGTTCTTAGATTTCTTGAGTCTTTGAAGTTGAAGATTGAATTTGGGATTTGATGAGGTTTTAAGCTAGCTTTTTGTTAGGTTTTGTCGCTGGGACTATAGTAGAACTATTGTGATGATTAAAATGACTTGTGGGATTGATTGTGGGTTAAATTGGCTGGGTTTTGGTTGTGAAAATGGGGGATTTTTCTGGATTTGAAGGGTCGGGCCGCAGCATTGTTCTTGGTGAGTCGCGGCCCTTTAGAGCAGAAGGGAGGCTAGGAAGAAGGGCGGGTCGCGGCGCCCTATAGGTTGGGTCGCGACGTGTATAGGCAAAAATGGGAGGCTGGGCTTCTGGTTGAGGTGGGCCATGGCATAGGGCCTTGGGGCCACGACACTTAGTGGGGTATTGGACCCCAAGAAGGTTTTAGGCTTGGGAATCCAAAAGTTAAGGCTCGGGATGGATTTTATCACTCGGATTGATAGAATTCAAGGTCCTAGAGACTAGAATTATAACCCAAAGTTATTTAATGGATTAGAACATGATGGATGGATGTTGTTGATACGTTGTAGCTAGGTTTTCAGTGAGGCTCGGACTAAGGGACTATGCTCAGGATACTGGTGCTCAGAATGCTTGGGACACAGGTAAGAAAACTGTTGTACCCGTAGAGCAGCGCATTGTAATGACCCACTAATCTAGACTAATTGGACCATTATCGAAACTATACATAAAAACTTACATTTTTCGAAAATACCATAATTTATTGAGTAACTTGAAAATAAGAGTTATTTACAAAGAAACAGAATACTAAGAAGGATTTTGGGATCCCATTGTCTTTAAAACAAAATAAGATTTAAAATAAAAGACATTACATAATAATGCGGAAAATACATGTAAAACCATAAAAAACATAAAAGGAGACTACATCCTCGAATCGATAACGCTCGGCCCCTTGACTCCATTCATCATCGATACACATCCTCCCAAGCATCACGAATCTTACCGCCTCTAAGCTTATTTTCCTGCACATAAACAGAAAGGAGTGAGCCTAATGCCCAGCAAGGAAAAACCTAACACATAGTCATATACACAATTTCATAAGAAAACATAAAGACTTAACATAATACATATAACATACACTTATTATAATGGCCATTATTACTTGGGGTCCCATAGACTAAACAAGCATATGCCCATGGGGTTAATGGGGTCCTACTAGCTAAGTAGGTCATATGCCCATAACCCATTTGGGGTCTTGTTAGTCATATGGGTCATATGCCCAAGCCTACATACACATATACATATCATAACACTTTTAATAACATAAACATATAGATAACATAAGCACATAACATATTAATTCTAGCCTATTTTCCTTACCAAAGTTACCGGGATAAAATGGACTGAGTTAGGACTTTTGGAACACTCCTAAAACCACAATGAACAAGGGTGAGTCTAAAGAAAGGAGATGAAATGAAAGAGAATAGGAAGACTAAACCATTAAACGAAAATATGCTTACCACCACTTAAGTGCTTAAGAACTTGGATTCCCTAACCAAAAATAAGAATAAGGTTAGGGGACTGAGTAGAAGGTTTTGAGAAAAGAAATAACATAGAATACAGAAAGGACTAGAGTTTTGGGTTTACCTCAAAGATTGCAAGATCAATCTGACATCCACCGAAATACTATAGCACTCACTTACTTCCCAAGTGTTTGATAAGCTTATGATGTTTAAGCTTATAGTTTTTCCCCAAACCAAGTGTTTACACTCTCTCACTCACTTAACACTAGCAGCCTCTGAACTTAGAGCAAATGGTGAATAATGGCTGGGTACTAGGTCCTATTTATAGAGTTTGGGAATGAAAATATCTTGATTTTACTTGAATAAAAATAATGGCTTTTTAGGTGAAAATCATTTGAATAATCGTTCAGCAGAGGCTGAAGACTCGTTCAGAAGATGCTGGACTGTTGAAGGAGTTTGAATGGCTGAAGGGAAAAGAATTCAAATGTATTTGAATTCATGCTGGTGGAGGCGATATATCGCCCCCTATAGGCGATATATCGCCTGGACCTTTGTTCCCGAGGCGACCGTGCATCGATTCGTGTTTTCCGTATCTACGTGCTGCGACATATCGCCCCCTATAGCTGCGATATATCGGCATACGCTGAATATTTAAACACGAATTTACACATTTTTAGCTGAGTTTGAATGGAGTAAACAGCCTTGACTAAGCCCTCAACGTGCTCAAAGCTGCTGACTGACCCTATACATTCAAACTTTTACCCTTATTTAATTTAATCCTCAAAAATACTAAATCCTTAATTACCATTCAAAACATGTGCTTAAAATCCTATTGGTTGATGTCTAAACCTTATAATATAATAATATATTCCTTAATATCAGACACATTAATCAAACCTTAGGTTATACTTAATATTCTTAAACTATAGGTTAAACTTAGAAAATCTATAAGTACTACTATGAGTGTCCAAATAACTCCCGGTCTGAACCAAAAATCCAAAGTAACAATGATAACACTAAACATACTATAATACTACTAAACAATTAGCTAAGTAAAGTTCTTGGACTCTACAATTCTCCCCTACTAAAAAGAATTTCGTCCTCGAAATTTACTTACCAAATAACTCCGGATACCGGCTCTGCATGTCCTCTTCCAACTCCCACGTTGCCTCGCGTTCAGAACTATTGCTCCATAGGACTTTAACTATAGGAAAGCTCTTGGACCATAACTGCTTCATCCCCCTATCTAGGATGCTAACCGGTCGTTCCTCGTAACTTAAGTCTTTCTGGAGTGCTATGGTATCGTACTTGAGGACGTGAGATGGGTCTGACACATACTTGCGTAACATCGAGATGTGGAAGACGTTGTGACTATCGGCTAGTGCTGGCGGTAGGGCTAGTCTATACGCAACTGGTCCCACTTTGTCCAATATCTCAAAAGGACCTAAGAATCGGGGACTGAGCTTGCCTTTCTTCCCGAACCGCTTGACACCCTTCATAGGAGATATCTTCAGGAAGACTTGATCTCCAACTTGGAACTCCACATCGCGTCTCTTGGTATCTGCATAGCTTTTCTGTCGGCTTTGAGCAGCAAGCATACGCTGTCTAATAAGCGTTACTGCTTCTTGAGCTTGCCTAACAGCTTCGGGCCCTAGAAGCTGCCTTTCTCCTACCTCGTCCCAGTGCAACGGTGATCGGCACCTTCTTCCATATAGCAACTCATAAGGTGCCATCTCGATCGTCGACTGGTAGCTATTGTTGTACGAGAACTCGATCAGCGGTAAGTACTTGTTCCACGATCCTCCGAAGTCAAGTACACATGCGCGTAGCATATCCTCTAAAATCTGAATCGTACGCTCTGACTGCCCATCTGTCTGAGGATGGAAAGCTGTACTAAGACTTAACTTAGTACCCATGGCTTGCTGTAAGCTTCTCCAAAATCTTGACGTAAACACTGATCCTCTATCTGATACTATCGTCTTGGGGATTCCATGCAATCGTACAATCTCTTGGATGTAGATGTCTGCATATTGGTCTGCCGTATAAGAAGTCTTAACAGGTAGAAAATGAGCCGACTTGGTTAGTCTATCTATGACTATCCAAGCAGAATCATGCTGCTTATTTGTCTTTGGCAGACCCGTCACGAAGTCCATGGCTATATCGTCCCACTTCCACTCCGGTATGCTAAGCGGTTGCAATAATCCTGCAGGCCGCTGATGCTCCGCCTTCACTTGCTGGCATACCAGACACTTAGATACATATTCCGCTATGTCCTTCTTCATCCCTGGCCACCAATAGACTGCCTTGATGTCATGAGTCATCTTGGTAGACCCTGGATGAACCGAGTATGGGGTGTTGTGCGCTTCTTCTAGGATCGTCTTCTTAATACTTTGATCGTCTGGCACGCATACCCGATCCTTATATCTCAATAAACCTTGACTGGATATTGAGAAATCTGTAGTCTTGCCTTCTCTGACTGCATCCATGTGCGTTGCTAGTGAATCATCATGTCTCTGACCATTCCGTATGTCTTCTAGCATATTCGATTGGATAGACAAGTTAGCCAACTTGCCTACAACCACTTCTATTCCGGCACTGATAAGCTCCTGCTGTAGTGGCTTTTCTATTCCGGATAAGGCTGCTAAGTTCCCATAACTTTTTCGGCTAAGTGCATCGGCAACTACGTTTGCCTTCCCCGGGTGGTATAGGATTTCGCAGTCGTAATCCTTTACTAATTCCAACCACCGGCGCTGCCTCATGTTAAGCTCCTTCTGAGTAAAGAAGTATTTTAAACTTTTGTGGTCCGTATAAATCTCGCACCGTTCTCCGTAAAGATAATGGCGCCAGATTTTTAACGCAAAGACCACCGCTGCCAACTCCATATCGTGAGTTGGATAGCGTTGTTCATACTCCTTTAACTGACGTGACGCGTAGGCTATCACCTTGTCATTTTGCATCAGTACGCATCCCAATCCTAACTTTGATGCATCACAGTAGACAACGAACTTGTCGTTAGGTGTTGGGACACTAAGTACTGGTGTTGACCAAAGCTTATCCTTAAGCAACTGGAAGCTTTCCTCACACTTATCATTCCAGTTAAACTTTTGTTGCTTCCGGGTCAAGTTGGTGAGTGGAGTGGCTATTTTAGAAAAGCCCTCTACAAACTTTCTATAGTAACCTGCTAGCCCTAAGAAGCTTCTTACTTCCGACGCGTTCTTTGGTCTAGGCCAATCTTTCACGGCCTCTACCTTCGATGGATCTACTGCAACTCCGTCTTTCGATATGATGTGCCCGAGGAACGCCACTTGTGAAAGCCAAAACTCGCATTTCTTGAACTTCGCGTAGAGTTGGTGCTCCTTCAATCGCGTCAAAATTATCCTCAAGTGTTCCTCGTGCTCCACTTCATTCTTGGAGTAAATTAAAATGTCGTCGATGAACACAACGACGGATTTATCCAAGTAGTCCTTGAAGACCCTATTCATTAAGTCCATAAACGCGGCTGGCGCGTTAGTAAGACCAAAAGACATAACCAAGAACTCGTAATGTCCATAACGAGTCCTAAAGGCTGTCTTAGGAATATCTTCCCCCTTTACCTTGAGCTGATGATACCCGGACCGTAAATCGATCTTAGAGAATACAGTCGCGCCTCGGAGTTGATCAAACAAATCATCAATCCGAGGTAGCGGGTATTTGTTCTTAATCGTTACTTTATTCAGCTCACGGTAGTCTATGCACATGCGCATACTTCCGTCCTTCTTTTTCACGAATAGTACCGGAGCTCCCCATGGTGAATGGCTTGGCCTAATGAAACCCAAGTCTAGGAGTTCTTGTAGCTGCGTCTTTAACTCCTTGAGTTCCGTAGGTGCCATCCGGTATGGTGCCTTAGAGATAGGCTCGGTGCCCGGTACTAATTCTATCGTGAAGTCTATTTCTCTAGTTGGCGGCAATCCTGGCAAGTCATCGGGGAAAACTTCTGGAAATTCTTGTATGACTCGAACATCTCCAACTTTGAGTGATGTCTCCTTCTCCACATTCGTGATGTTGGATAAGAATGCTTGACATCCTTTCTCCATCATTCTCTGAGCTTTGAGAGATGATACTAACGGTGTGCGTAGTCCTGAAGCTTGTCCCATGAAGCACAGTTTCTGGCCGTCAGGAGTATCGAATGTCACCTTCTTGCGTCTGCAGTCGATCGTTGCGCCATGCCGTGCTAGCCAATCCATGCCTAGTATGACGTTGAAGTCTTTGATCACCAGCTCTATCAGGTCTCCTTCTAGTTCCTTGTCCTCAATCTTGATTGGTACGCCTCGTACAATTCGTGATGATAGAACTACTTTGCCCGAAGGCAACTCGGTTGCAAACCTAGTTCTAAATCTTTCACTAGGTTTGTCTAGTTTATCTATCATTCCTAACGAAATATACGAATGGGTGGCTCCCGAATCAAATAATACATGACATAATTTATTGAGGATGGAAACCTGACCTGTGACCACCTTGTTGCTAGCATCCGCCTCTCCTTGGGTTAAGGCAAAAACCCGAGCAGGAACCATCTTTTCGTCCTTCTTTCCTTCCGGCTTTTGCTGAGGACAGTCTCTTTTACGATGCCCTTCTTGACCACAGTTGAAACACTCCTTGGTGTTGGCACGGCATTCTCCGGGGTGCTTCTTCTGACATTTGGCACATGGCGGGTATTCCACGTAGCCCGACCTATTTCCCCCATTACTTGGTCGTGCCCTTTTATTGTTGTCGGCTTGCTTGTTGTCAGGATGCCTTCTCTTCTGTCCGTTACCGTTGTTGTTGGACTGACTGTTGCTGGATTGATTGTTGTTCCGACTGGCCTGAGGTTGGCTCTGCTGCCTAGGTTCCGGCTTGCTGGCTTCTTCTTTGCTCACGTTGGCTTGCAACCTTTCTACTTCAATTGCCGTCTCAAGAACGTCGGCATATGAAGTGTTTCCCGGGTTTGCTAGTTTAACCCCCATCTCGATCTTCGGGCGAAGTCCTCTAACAAACTTGTTCACCCTTAGATAGTCGGTTGGAACCAACTCTGCTGCGAACTTCGCTAAGCGATCGAACTGACGAGCATATTCCGCCACTGTTAAATTCCCTTGCTTCAAATTGGTGAACTCCTCAACTCTCGTAGCAAGCACTGCTGAATTGTAGTACTTCTTGTGGAAGAGCTCCACAAATCGGGTCCACGTCATGGTGGCAGCATCGTGGGATTGCTGGACCAAGTCCCACCATATCCTGGCATCTTTCTTGAGCAAAGATGAGACGCAGGATATGCGGTCTGCATTACTAAGGTTCATGTGGGCTAGGATCGGCTCCACATTCCTTAGCCATTCTTCTGCTTCAAAGGGGTCCGTAGTCCCTTCGAAGTTCGGAGCGTGCTGCTTGCGGAACCTCTCGTACACTGGCTCCATGTGCTGAACAGGATAAGGAGCGTAGTTCGTCATAGGCCATCCCCCATACGGACCAACTTGTTGGGGTGCTGGGGCCATTGGCTGTGGCTGCGGCTGCGGCTGTGGCGGAGGCTGAGGCTGAGATTGAGCCTGTTGGCGTTGTTGCTGCAGAAGTTCCTCGACTTGCTGTCGTAGTCTGGCAATCTCTGCAGTGTTGTCAGCTGGCTGTGCCGGTGCGTTGCGGAGAGCAGTAACACGTACTCTCCTTCGGCGAACGGTAGGGACCGCATTGGTCGCTGGAACATCGTTGGAAGCGTTCCCGTTGGTGCGAGCAGATCTTTGGAGAGACATCGTAGCAGAGTTCTAACAGTTAAAAGAAACATGTTAGAACTTTTTCCTAATAGGCTCTAAGGCAAAAACTTATTCTAAAACAAACATATCTCGGACCTATTTATTATGACTTTTTATGAAAAATTATATAGGTCTTTATTTATTATTAGAGTGGGTTTCTATACTTAGAAAAACAAGTCATATTTATTTTCTAAGTGTGTTTCTAATCATCCTATATGACTTAATTCTCAGGCTCGAAACTTATCTTTGTTCCAAAGTTAACCATATTGAGGGAGGGCTGGGATCAGTAAAATCGTTCCCACTACTAAGGCCCCCTAACTCTCAACAAGGAAACCAGGTTCATTGATTCGTATCCACCCTCACCGAACTCAGTCATTATTCATTTTATTTAGTATTTATTATGATTGTGAAAAAAAAATTTCAAACTCACACATGATATTCAAATAGCATGTTTATTCATTTGGAAAACAATTTCACTTATTACAATCATAACATAAAAGTAAATAAAACAAATAAAAACTACTAATCTAAAAATCGGGATCTTCTACATCCGATCCGTCATCTAACATATCATCATCTATAGCCTCATAGTCATCATTATCATGAGCATCAAAATGCCCTCTAGGAAGGTTTGTGAGAATCCTATTCTTTTGCTCCTTGGTGAATTGAAATTCAAATTTTGCGGTGAACCTAACTAAGAGGAAATAGTATCTCATTGCTAATGGTGATTCATCCTCATCATTCATTTCTTCCCATATTTCTTCTAAGGCTGCTATTACAGGATGGAAATCTTTAAACAACCTAATCACTAATACATATTGTTCTGTTGATCTTAGCATTATTTGTTTAGCCTCTTGAAGGCCACCTATTGCTTGGTGAAACAAAAGCAACCTTCGTGTAATCCTTTCTAAGGCTCCTACGGTGTTTCTTGGCTCCCTTATTCTTTTTAAGGCCTTAATGGCTCGGATATCTTGGTAGGTTAAAGCTCCATTCATTTTTAACTGAAACATAAACACTAAAGTTGTTAGCTATACACATAGACAAAGTAACTTGTAACTTGTAACTTAAACACTTACTTGGCGGTCCGATTCGGAGCTTTGAGCATGTGTATCGAGGAGAACTTCATGCGAAGGAACCGTTTGCTCTGATACCAACTATAATGACCCACTAATCTAGACTAATTGGACCATTATCGAAACTATACATAAAAACTTACATTTTTCGAAAATACCATAATTTATTGAGTAACTTGAAAATAAGAGTTATTTACAAAGAAACAGAATACTAAGAAGGATTTTGGGATCCCATTGTCTTTAAAACAAAATAAGATTTAAAATAAAAGACATTACATAATAATGCGGAAAATACATGTAAAACCATAAAAAACATAAAAGGAGACTACATCCTCGAATCGATAACGCTCGGCCCCTTGACTCCATTCATCATCGATACACATCCTCCCAAGCATCACGAATCTTACCGCCTCTAAGCTTATTTTCCTGCACATAAACAGAAAGGAGTGAGCCTAATGCCCAGCAAGGAAAAACCTAACACATAGTCATATACACAATTTCATAAGAAAACATAAAGACTTAACATAATACATATAACATACACTTATTATGATGGCCATTATTACTTGGGGTCCCATAGACTAAACAAGCATATGCCCATGGGGTTAATGGGGTCCTACTAGCTAAGTAGGTCATATGCCCATAACCCATTTGGGGTCTTGTTAGTCATATGGGTCATATGCCCAAGCCTACATACACATATACATATCATAACACTTTTAATAACATAAACATATAGATAACATAAGCACATAACATATTAATTCTAGCCTATTTTCCTTACCAAAGTTACCGGGATAAAATGGACTGAGTTAGGACTTTTGGAACACTCCTAAAACCACAATGAACAAGGGTGAGTCTAAAGAAAGGAGATGAAATGAAAGAGAATAGGAAGACTAAACCATTAAACGAAAATATGCTTACCACCACTTAAGTGCTTAAGAACTTGGATTCCCTAACCAAAAATAAGAATAAGGTTAGGGGACTGAGTAGAAGGTTTTGAGAAAAGAAATAACATAGAATACAGAAAGGACTAGAGTTTTGGGTTTACCTCAAAGATTGCAAGATCAATCTAACATCCACCGAAATACTATAGCACTCACTTACTTCCCAAGTGTTTGATAAGCTTATGATGTTTAAGCTTATAGTTTTTCCCCAAACCAAGTGTTTACACTCTCTCACTCACTTAACACTAGCAGCCTCTGAACTTAGAGCAAATGGTGAATAATGGCTGGGTACTAGGTCCTATTTATAGAGTTTGGGAATGAAAATATCTTGATTTTACTTGAATAAAAATAATGGCTTTTTAGGTGAAAATCATTTGAATAATCGTTCAGCAGAGGCTGAAGACTCGTTCAGAAGATGCTGGACTGTTGAAGGAGTTTGAATGGCTGAAGGGAAAAGAATTCAAATGTATTTGAATTCATGCTGGTGGAGGCGATATATCGCCCCCTATAGGCGATATATCGCCTGGACCTTTGTTCCCGAGGCGACCGTGCATCGATTCGTGTTTTCCGTATCTACGTGCGGCGACATATCGCCCCCTATAGCTGCGATATATCGGCATACGCTGAATATTTAAACACGAATTTACACATTTTTAGCTGAGTTTGAATGGAGTAAACAGCCTTGACTAAGCCCTCAACGTGCTCAAAGCTGCTGACTGACCCTATACATTCAAACTTTTACCCTTATTTAATTTAATCCTCAAAAATACTAAATCCTTAATTACCATTCAAAACATGTGCTTAAAATCCTATTGGTTGATGTCTAAACCTTATAATATAATAATATATTCCTTAATATCAGACACATTAATCAAACCTTAGGTTATACTTAATATTCTTAAACTATAGGTTAAACTTAGAAAATCTATAAGTACTACTATGAGTGTCCAAATAACTCCCGGTCTGAACCAAAAATCCAAAGTAACAATGATAACACTAAACATACTATAATACTACTAAACAATTAGCTAAGTAAAGTTCTTGGACTCTACACGCATGACCCTATAGTTTGTATTGCAGGGCACGACCTTATGTGATTGTGTTGTAGGGCGTAGCCCTATTGTTTATGTAACGCCCTGGATAGCCAAGACCGTTACACTGTGTGTTTATAAAGTGCCAGACTTGCTAATCAAGTCATTTAATTAAAATCGTGTTGCAGAAGCTACAAAGGATCTAGGATTAAAAGCGTTTTGGTCTTGAAAGCCACACTTTTCATTAAGAAACATTATCTGGTTACACGGGATCCCAAAAATACAAGTTTAAAGATCGTTTACAAAAGTTGTGAGACTCAGATACAATAACCAGCCATACTAAGGCAAAACAAGCAGTTAGGTAATCCCTGTCCTGGACCACTCCTCGACCATGGTGAACGAACAGCTGGCTATGTACATTACACCTCGGAGCTCTCCACCTCAGGCTTGGTCCAGCTTGCCCTTGCCTTTACCTGCACCACGTAGCACCCGTGAGCCAAGGCCCAGCAAGAAAACACAACAACAACAGAGCATAAGCAATTAACACTCAAGTCAATATCTCACATTGCATCACATAGCCTCAGTCAAATAACCACTCAATATAGTCAAGTATTCCACATATGAAGCATATCAATTCATAACATGCACAGTTTATAACGATAACCAGGGCTAGCGCTCACAGGCTGCTCCCTCTGTTATCCCAGTGTTCATGGCTCCCAGTGGCCAAATCGCGCTCTGTGCGCTAATAGTATGTACGACACTCTTAGGCCGCTTTTACATGTCCCATGGCGTGATACCAACATTGACACGATACAATTCTCGGGAGCACTTAATCCCACCACAATCATACAACCGGGTGCAGTTTTCTTACCTTTCAATTCAATAACCTTGATCCCTCGACACCTTGAGCACGATCCCCCTCGAGCCCTAGCGCTCACCTAATCACAATCATGGCCAAGGTCATTATCAATCCCCAAGTTCAAAACCTAGCCCCGGGGCCAATCCCGAGCCCCCTGGATGTCCTAGTTCCACCAAACAAGGTGGTGGAATCAAACCCCAAACCCCAAGTCAAAAACCCTTGCAAACAACCCAAAAATCCCCTTCAGAAGGCAAGGTAGCGCTACAGCGCTCTTGGGAGGGCGCTACAGCGCTACAAACAGAAGCCAAAAACCCCTCAGCAAAATGGCCTAGCGCTACAGCGCCCAAAGGCTAGCGCTGTAGCGCTAGTCACAGACAGCCTTGCACTAATTTTTCCCTTCTGCGATTTCTTCGAACCAACCTCAACCAAACCTCTTCCAACTCTTACCCAAACTCAAAAACAACCTCATAACCACACTCCACTCATCCCAAGCACCCCAAACATCTAAAACCTAAGCACATGCATCCACAAACTCAGAATTCACCATAACCACTTCTAAGCTCTAAAACTCAGTAAAAATCAGCTGAACATCAAAGTTTAGAGTTTAAACCTTATACCTTTGATAGAATTTCGACCACAAGCTGCCTCTAGACTCCTTTGGCTTGCTCCTCCTCAGCCTTAATTCTGAATTCCCTAAGGTTCCACCCAATTCCAACTTAAGCACCACAACTCAAAAACCAGAAACTGAAACTGAAAAATTCTAAGTCTTACCTCAAGTGTTGATGAACCCTTACTAAGCCTCTGTCAATTCCTCAGTCTTAGGTTAGGATCCTTGATGCCTAGTTAATCCCAGCTCTCCTCTGAGCTTTACTCCAGAAATCCTCAAGAAACAAGTGAAGGAAGTACAAACCGACCTAGAGAATTCTCTCTGTTTTTCCCTCTTTCTTTTCCCTTCCTTTTCCTTCTTTTTCAGGCTTCTTTGATATTCTACAAATTCCACTAACATAAAGCCTTAGTATAATCTAATTTCTGTAAAGAAAATGACCATTATACCCTCCCTATTAATTCTAACTCCTTTAGTCCACTTAAGGGTATCTTAGTCATTTTACCCAATTCCCGCTAATTCCTCGAGTGTCTCTATTATTTCCTGCCTAACTCCCGATACCTAATTAATCACCAATAGCATTCCTCGATGTCATAATAGACTCCAGTTTATCTACTAAATTCCCATTTATACCCCTTAGCTCACCCCGAGCCGGGTATAAATCCCCGCCATGACTTTCTCGCTACCTTGCTCACTAGGATCGTCTCGAGTCACAGATCACAGATATATCCACATAATAATGTGGTCTCGACAATTATCACATATATCAAAGCAATTATGCCCATAATGGCCAAAATTACGATTATGCCCTTCTAACCTAATCAGGGCCTATATGCATACTAACACACATAGTCATGCATCTCAAATACTCAAGCAATCATATAACATGCTTTAAATCATAATCATGCATCTTAATCATTAAATTCACACATAATCCCCATTATGCCCTCCAGGCACACTAATCAAGGCCCTTAAGCCTTATTAGCGAATTTGAGTCGTTACAGTTTATGTTTGTATGTATTTAAGTATTTATTAAATATATGTTATGTGTTGCATATTTGTGAATGAACGACGAAGTCCGAGAACGGCAGGAAGCCAAGTACGGCAAGGGGTCGGAATGGAATTAAGCACATGGAGTGCAAGGCCGAGTACGGCAAAGGCCGGGAGCGGCATTGAGCACGCGGAGTGCAAGTCGCTAGGGTGAGACCCTCCTCAGATGCTTGAGTCATCCTCACGGTGTAGATCATGAACCCAGGGCCTGGTAAGGTGCCTGGGACGGCATGGCCGTTATGTGTTTAGCCTGATGGCTGCTTTATTATATGCTGATTAATAGTTTTGCATATGTTGATTGCTTGTGTGGAGTTTTCTTGCTGGGCTTTGGCTCATGGGTGCTCTATGGTGCAGGTAAGGGCAAGGGAAATGTCGATCAACCATGAGTAGGAGAGCGTGAAGCGATGTATACATGTTCGGTCTGCCTGGCTGCCTTGACTATGGGTATTTTTGGGAGATGATATGTATTAAACCAAATTTTGTCGTTTAGTCGACTTTAATCATATTTTGAGTTGTAAATATTTCCAAATAGTATTTTGGGATCCCAAATTTATAACGCTTTATAATTTCAATGAATGATTACATTTTCAAATTATATGATTTTTATTACAGTTTAGCTACACTTTTAACCTAAAACCTTGATTAGCGAGTTAATTGCACGTTTTAAACTCACTTAGTAACAACTCTAAGGAAGTAGGGCGTTACAGCATGCCTAACAGTAATAACCCTACTCACGCATGCATTCCATTCATATAAATGACAACAACATCATATAGGGGCAAGTTGCCCTAATTAACTGACTAATAAGTCAATGTAGGGCCCAATGCCCTAGGATATAGGATTAATATGTCACCCTGGAGGTTGTTGCCCTTTCCTCTGTATAACCATCCTTGGAGCTGGCCCAGCATACCCGATGCTTTAATTTTCCATGACCATTGGATCAGACAATCGTATAATGCACTCCTAATTAGGCCTAACCATAACGACCAGCGCTCAACGCGCTATTGCCGCCTTTGACTTATAAGTCAATGCTTTCGACCAGCGCTCAGCGCTATTGTCATCCTTGACTTATAAGTCAAGCCTTTCTTATATCAAATAATGAAAACAAGCATACATTATATGACAACTATCTAAATACAGAGCATTCAACATACTTAATCAAACAATCACAAGCATAATCATAATCATGTGCATTTACAGGGGCCCAAACCCTAATCACATACATCACCTACTGGGTGTAGTTTCTTAGCTTTGGTCCAAGCACAAGTTAAATATAAACAACCCTCGAGCACGATTCTGACTCGAGCCCTAGCGAAAACCTAGTCACAGCCATAAATAATAATCTCAATAAGATTAAATCCCAAAAAAAAACTCCGGGACCGACCCCGCTCCCTCGGGACTTCCAATCCCACCCAGGTGGTGGAACTATCCACTGAGCCCCCACAACCTTCCCAAGCTCTAAAAGTGGGCTAGCTGAAATTGGTAGAGGGCAGGGGTGCCCAACAAAGTCAGAGGACCCCAAACACCTCCCCTACATAGCACAGGGGCGCCCAACCCCTAGGGCAGGGGCGCTACCCTGCGAACACAGAAATTTCTGGGTTTTTCCCCTGCGTTTTCCCTAAATTCACACCACCAAAATCCAACCTAAACACAACCCAAACTCATAATTCAGCCTCAGATCATCATCAACACACTAACATCAACAAAACCCAAGCTTACACTAGATCAAAATCCCACCAAAACTCAAAACCCATACTTGAGCTTCAAGGCTCAAGAACACCTCAAGAACATGAAGAGTTTATAGAAAAAAAACTCAAAGAATTCTTACCTCAGTTGTTAAGTTAAAATCCCAAGTTGTCCCTTAGCCAAATTCTAGCTTCAACCTTTCAAATACTCTGAGCTTTCCTTCTTCCAAAATCCAAAAATCCCCCAAGTGCTAAGAGAGAAAGAGAGAACATATACAGAGAGAGAGAGAGAGAGAGAGAAGAGAGCTGATTGTTCTGTTTCCTTTTTTTTGGGGGGGGGGGGGGGGGGGGGGTTACTAGCTTCTTGGGTTAACTGAGCATATCCCCTCCTTAGGCTAGAAATGACCAAATTACCCTTTAATCAAACTTAGATCCTTTAGTGCCCTCAAGGGCGAAGTGGTCATTTACTATCACTTGTCACTAATCTCTAAATTATCTCATAATTTCCCAATTAATTATAATATCCCAAATACTCATCAAATAATTTTTCCATTACCCGATAATCCCTGATAATACACTAAATTACTAAAATATCCCCAGGCTCGCCCTGAAACGGGTATTTGACCCCGTTATGACTAAACAGCTACTTTGCTCGCTAGGATCGTCTCGTGATGAATAACTCAAATATATCCACATAATAATGCGATCTCAATCAATGTACACATATATATACAAATATGCCCTCAAAGACCAAAATTACTAAAATGCCCTTCTAATAAGAAACTGGCCCAAATGGATGCAAATACAGTCATATTATAATATAACTCACATAATTCATTTATTCATGCATCAAATAACATAATAATACAGGTACTAAGCCTTATTAGGAAATTTGAAATGTTACAACTATCCCTTCCTTACAAGAATTCCGTCCTCAAAATTATACATGAACAGCTCGGGATATTGATCCCGCGTGTCGAACTCTAACTCCCAGGTCGCCTCCTCGACCTTGTTGTTCCTCTATAATACCTTGACCAAAGGTATAGTTTTGTTCTTTAGGACCTTGTCTTTCCTGTCTAATATGTGGACTGGTTGCTCCTCATAGAAGAGATATGCTTGAAGTTCCAGATCCTTGTAACTCAACACATGATTCACGTTTGACACATGCTTCTGAAATGTCAAAATATGAAATACGTTGTGTACAACCGACAATGTCAGAGGCAAGGCCAATCTATAGGCCACCTGACTGATCCTCTCCAGGATCTCAAACGATCCCACAAATCTAGGGCTCAGCTTGCCCTTCTTCCCAAATCTCCTCATCCCTTTCCATGGTGAGACAATAAGGAAGACATAGTCTCCCACTTGAAACTCCACGTTTCTGCGTTTCGGATCAGTAAAACTTTTCTGTCTACTTTGAGAAGCGAACATTCGATCTCTAATCTTCTCAATAGCCTTATTGGTCCTCTGAACTGCCTCAGGACCCATCACATCCCAGTGAATGGGCGATCTACATTTCCTACCATACAACATCTCATAAGGAGTCACCCCAATGGTCGACTGATAGCTGTTATTGTAGGAAAACTCTATCAAAGGAAAACACTTACTCCAGGACCCTTAAAAGTCCAGTACACATGCTCGCAGCATGTCTTCTAATATTTGTATCGTCCTCTCAGATTGTCCATTTTTCTAAAGATGATAAGTTGTACTGGATTTCAACTATGTACCCATAGCGTTCTGTAGACTTCCCCAAAACTTGTAAATAAATGTGGGGTCCCGATTGGACACAATCGACCTCGGATCCCCATGAAGGCGTACTATCTCTCTCACATAGAGATTTGCATACTGGTCAACTGTATAAGTCATCATCACTGGTAAGAAGTAAGCTGATTTGGTGTATCCATCCATGTTGACCCACAGTCCTGGGTAACCCAACCACAAAATCCATCGTGATATCCTCCCATTTCCACTCTGGGTTATCTAGAGGTTGTAATAGCCCTACTGTTCTCTGATGCTCAGCCTTGACCTGCTAACATGTCAAGCACATAGCCACATATTTTATCACATCCCAGGCCACCAATATAACGATCTCAAATCGCGGTACATCTTCATGGTGCCTAGAAGCAAAGAGTAAGGGGTAGTATGAGATTCATCCATAATCTACCATCTGATAATCAGAACACAGATCTGACCATTTTATCTTAGCAAGCCCATATCTGACACTGTATAGTCCCTAGTTACTCTTGCTAGGGCATCCCCTCTAATCCTTGCCAATTGTGGATCCACTACAACAATTTCTATTTTTGATGACTCCCTATGATGTCTTACACCTAAGGTGTAAGACATTAAAAAGTATAAGGGGTTATTAATGTCTTATAAGGGGAATCATTGAAAGATTTTGTTTAGGAGCACAATTGTAAGACATTGAATATGTGTGGAGACGTTGAAAATCTGCTAGGTGGGCCCCACATGACTGCTGGTTAATTTTGGGAGCATATTTGACGTCCCCTTGGTAGACGTCCCACTTGTCAGACGTCTACCAGGGGAGACGTCAAATGTGCTCTCTGAATTAAATAAAGCCACATTTCTTTCTTTCTTCTTCGAGCATAGCAGTATAGTCGAACCAGAGGCGATTTTTGTGATTTCAAACTTCAGTTTTTGGCCATTTTTTATTCCAAAAATCAAATTTCAAGCTTTTTTTAGGTATGGTTTTAATATTAATACAATGTAGTATAGTTAGGATGATATAAATTATCATTATCTTTGATTATTTATGGTTTTGAAATGGATTTTTAGGGGAAAAAATTTGGTGTGATTTTGGAGGTTATCAATTTCGTATTTGGGTATTTTAGGCCTCAATAAATACATTTCAAATGTATGTTTTAAAGATTTTACATAAATGGGTTATAGTTTGTATGATATTATTAATTATTTTGGGGATTTTTTGGTTGATTAGTAGGTCTTTTAGTGGTGTTTATGTGTTTGTTAAGTGTGAATTTAACATTGATTAGTTTAGGATGATTGAAGAGAATATTTACTATTTTTTTCAAATTTTATATATTATTTACCCCAAAAATTATATGAAATATTTGTTAATTGTGATTTTTTTTATGTGGGGTTTTGACACAATAATTTTTAGGATTCAAGAATGTTTATTATTTTTAAAAAGAAATTATTATTAAATTAAAAAATTATATATATTATTTGAATTTTTTATTAATTATTTAGTATATATTTTTTTGAAGTAGAGAAATTAATTAATTATAAAGATTTTACATAATGGGTTGTAGTTGTATGATATTAATAATTCCAGCTTTGGTGGGCTTCCCTCAAGGTGACACCGAAGGTCTACCTCCTTTCGTACGCCCCTCACCTCCTCCATGAGGATGATCCACTGGATTCATTGCAACATTGGGAGATTTTTTTGGATGGTTAGTGGGTTTTTTAGTGGGGTTTATGTGCTTGTTAAGTGTTAATTTAACATTGTTTAGTTTAGGATGATTGAAAGAATTTTTTTTTTTTTGAAAAATTATTATTTACTCCAAAAATTATATGAAATATTTGTTAATTGTGATTTTTTTATGTGGGGTTTCGATACAATAATTTTTAGGATGGAGAATGTTTAGTATTTTAAAAATATATATTATTAAATTCGAAAATTATATATGTTTGAATTTTTTTATTAATTATTTATTATTTATTTTGCAAAAATAGAGAAATTAATTAATTATATATTTTTTTGTTATTTTTTTAAATTAGAAAAATAGAAGAACGTATAAGTTATTTTTTATTAGTGAGTTTTAGTGACTTTGTTAGTGAAATATATTGAATTTTTCATTTGTTTAGTAAACTTTTGTACATTGTGGATTTAATTAGCAAAGTGAAGTAAATTTGCACGGATTGTTAATTGCAAGAGGTACGTACATTCTTTTATTTTTTGTTTTAATGTTACTATACAAATGTTAGAGGAGTTTGAATATTTTAAATATTCACCTATAATGAAGTAGGTTCTGAAATTAAGATTGTGTGTTGTGGTGATAACAAAATATTGAGAACTTGTGTATTTTAGTGAAGTAGGTTCTGGAAAATTTGTTTGTGTGTTGCGGAGCTATAAGAAAGAAACTTATTATTGTGTGTTCTTTGAATGGTTAGGTCACTATTATAAGGGAAATGTTGTCCGATTTTATCTAGAATTATTTATTTTATTATTATATTTGAATTGTGTTCTTCTTGCTTGATTGGATTCGATTAGATTGACAGATGGTTCAGTTACTAATATAAGGGAAATGTCGTCCAATTTTTTGTATGCTCATTCGTATGCAACCAAAAGTAAGTAACTACACCTTTATATATTTAGAAAATCTAGACTTGAATTTTACTAATAATCATTAATTTAATTGCTTGACATTTTATTTAAATATTAGCTAGTGTCCACAACAACTAGACAATGTGGCATGTGGATATTATATGATGAGGATGTTGAAGGATTACATTAATAATCCACGTAGTTGACGTTATTTGAAGAAAGATGTATGTATATAAATTTATAAAAGTTTATAATTTATTTATTATTAAAGTATAATATAATCAAATAATAATTAACTAATATATTTTACTTTGTATTTTTTGTAGCTAAACCCTACGGCATATACATCAGCACAGAGTGATAAAATGCGACAACATTGAGCGACTGATATGCTACCGATAATCCAAAGTCATCATCCCAATTATTAGGTTCTTATTGCTAACTTTTTCTTTCATATTAGCTAGATAGCTAGTGTAATATTTGTTAATTTTGTATGTGTAATAACAAATATTATCTTATTGTATATCACTACTACAAAAAAGGTTTTTTAGGACTAGCATTGCGAGTCCTAAAAAAGTTTTTAGTACTAGCGGGGCACGAGTCTTAAAAAATATGGTTGAGTGTTTGTGAGTCCTAAAAAATCGAGTTGAGTGCCTTTAAGTAATTTTTTAGGACTCGCTTTGCATGCCCTTAAAAGTAATTATTTTTTTAAAAAAATGCAGCTACAATTTTCATTTTGATTTAGAAAAAATATATCCCTTTGAGTGTCCAAAATGTATTATATATGTTAGATTTCTAAAATTTTAAAATAAAATGCGACAAAATAATTTTTTATTAATTACTCAAGAATATAATTTCAATATTTAGTCTACTCGGCTTACAAAATCATATTACATGATAGTTTATACTACAATCAAATTCTATCATTACCAAATATTAAACAAGAAATGTATACAATGTTAGTGAAATATATTTTTTATTCTAAAAACTTCAACTTCCAATGTTGTCTAGTATTGCGCCAAAGAAATGCATCTCAATATAGACCTGCACATTATAAAAAAGTTCTTTAATTAATAAAAAGTTTCTCCACTGGAAATAAAAAGTTCTTAAAATGTTGACCACTAGAAATAAAAAAACAAGAGAGGTCCACACATAATTTATCAGCGTACATCTCTAGATCTACGGATAATGTATATCCAATTAATTTGGAGATCTATATAATAATTCAAAATTATAAAAAGTAGACACACACAACAATCATAAATATATATAATAGATGCGAGAATTAAACTATCAATATAAGTATTCATATAGTCACGCAGCAAACAATTTCTTGTTAGTACTATTTCATAAAATGTTATTCATCCAGTACATAGGTATTTCAAAACAGTAGCAAACTACACCAAAATTAGCAACAAAATAGATTATAAATCTACCATATTAATCCATTCAACTTAGTTAATAAAATACACCAAAAATCTGTCACAAAATACACCAAAAAAACCAGTAGCACAATACAGAAAATATATCATTAAAACAATAGCAAAATATACCATTAAAACTCTGGATCACAAGATCATGCTCCAATCTTTGACAGACCTCAGCTAGTCTCCATTGCACAATAGCAAACTACACTAAAAACATCAGCAAAATAGACCATAAATCAATCATATTAATCCATTCAAACCGGTTGCAAAATGCACCAAAATCCAGTCAAGAATTATACCAAAAACTAGTAGCAAAATACAAGTAGTAGCCATTAAAGAAGTAGCAAAATAGACCATAAACACACCAAAATCCAGTCACAAAATACACCAAAAACCAGTAGTGAAACACAAGTATAAAGCCATTAAAGCATAAGCAAAATACACTTCATATGAATGTCAATTTAAAGTTGCATTACTATGTTATAATGCAACAAAGAAAGAATGTATGCATTTGTTTATCAAAAGAAAGAATCCAAACTACTTGAAGTTATTTTTCTTTGGGATCGATGGTTAGTGCCGAGTAATTAGTATACCTCTAGTTCCTCTTGATGCTCCTTTAAGTTGGATCTTTATTTGAAAAATTAAGCAAAATAAAACTACTAACTAGTATCAAAGCCTAATATTGTCAATGAAAAACATCCAGCTTAGCTTACCATTCCATAGAGCTGATCATTAATGTAAGTCATTGACCTCAACATAGCATCAAGTGTATCTTTAGTGAGTTGAAACTTCACTTCCACTTCTCCTGAAGAAGATTTTAAACTGTCTTGTAGCTGCCAAAAGAAAAAGGAAAAAGTTTGAGCGTAAGATGAACAAGAAAAAAAAATCAGTAAAATGATGAGAGCCAACCATCTGAAAAGAATTTACAACCCAGCATTTTAACTATGGGAAAAATCAGTAAAATTACATGCGTTAATTAAATAAAAAAAAGATATTGTATATGGTAAAATTTTGAACTATACATAACACAGAGAAGGAGAAGCATAGAAGGAAAGTTCTACCAGAAGGAGCAAAACTACCTTTGCCTTAACAAAACTATCAAAGGAAAAAATAATTAGTTCCACAAGTCTTAATCTGGCATATATGGGCTATATTGGAACTACTTAGGATCTCACATAATACAATGTGTGCTTAAGTTGGATACCTGGATGTAATCTTAACTGTAATGATCTAGCTTGAGTGGTTTTCATTCTTTAGTTTGTCAATGATCTTGAATATGAAATCAAATATTCAAATCTGTGTAATTATACATATAGCTACACATAGATACTCTATTTCACATTATATGGTTCCTTTCCCTTTCATTTTAAAATTCGATTAAGACAACAAATAAATGTCAACTTTCAACCCTTAGAGGAAATGGTTGCATTCACATACAGATGTGCTAGCAAAGAAAAACAAGAAAAGTGAATCAAGAGAGAAACTAATAGGTGGGAAAACCAATTTAATACCAGTTATGATTTAAAACATCTTTTGTACACATAACACAATGGAATAAAATTTTGAAGGAATTATGGATGGAAAACAAGAAAAAACATGTTTTTTATTCACGGAAATTAAATAGTGTAAAGTATTAAACAAAATTAAAAATTTTAATCAGAAGTAAATAACATAATCTAGCAGAAGCTGCATTGGTTGTTTTACTATAAACAGGAACCCTTGAGAAAAAAGCCAAATCATTAAACTTGTATAGAAGATGTTGGTAAAAGAAAGTTTAATTTAGTTATGTTTATCTTGTAGTAATATATCTCTCCATTAGATAGTCATATACTTAAGAAAAAGAAAAAGGAAAAATAAATGACACGGGATAGGTTAGAAAAGGAGAGGCAAAAAAAAAGTAGGAGAGCAGTGTACAGAAAAAGTTCAAAATAGTTCTAAGAACTTCATATACAATCTTAAGAATGTTTTAAATAGCAAGGCATATATATAGACAGAAAATTAAACAATCCTGATTCTAATATTAAAAGAACTTTAACAGTACTAAGAATAAGACATCAAACACGAGATTGATTCTAGCCACCCTCCCTGCCAAGCCCCTCCCTGCACCGTCGACCCAGACCCAGCCCAACCCAACTTGAACCCCTCCCTGCGCCGTCCTTGCGCGATCGATCCCACCCCCACGAGACCCCCGCGCCGTCGAGCCCAACCCCTGAGCCCCCAGATGTTGTCGAGCCCTTGAACCCCCAGCCGTCATCGAGCCCAGGGAGAGCGAGAGATGGGAGGACGAAGGAGTGAGAGAGCCGAGCCCCCTGCCTTTGTATCGAGCCCGCCACCATGATTCGACCACCAACCACCCACCTCACCGTGATCCATGCATGCTGTCAAAGGGGGATAGAGGAGGGCTGGTTGGGTTTGAGTTGAGGAAAAGAACGAGAGAGTGTGAGATTGAGGTTGAGGGTTGATAGGGTTTAGTTATTATTATTATTATTGTTTGTTAAAAAAATATATAGTTATTATTATAAAAATATATAAATACAAAGTATAATGATATTTGTTATCCAAAGAGCAGGCGTGGATGACGTGGCAAACATTTTTAACACGTGGTTGACACCTGGCAGAGGTTCTGTTCGACCATCGACCAGGGAGATTCCCCTAACATAACATTTGGATTTTATATACGACCATCTTGGTCGTATACTCCGTATATTTTGAGAAGATCTTGTGCAATTGTAATCATATATGAGATTATCTCCCATGATTCATGATTATCCGATTATTTAGGAAAGAATATCTGTAACTAATTCATGTAATCCTCCTTGAGCCTATAAATAGAGAAGAAATAGCTCAAGGGAGGGACTTTTACCTTTGGCTGATTTGAGTTTATGCTTTAAAAGAGAATTATAGCTATTACCTTTCGATCGTATTATTCATCCCTCTAAGGCTTGTGAAACTCGAAGAACCCTAGTTCTTTGATCAATCCTTTGAGAATCAATATCAATAATAGCTTAAGTGGACGTAGGTCATTACCAATTCATGGGGCCGAACCACTATAATGTGTTGTGTCGTTTACTGTTCTTTCTATTAGACTTATTTCAATACTTCCTGTCACATCAAGCATTTGACTCCGTGTTAGTTGACCAAAACGAGGGTCAACAATATTAAGAAAAAATAATATAATAAAATATTAATGATATATTATTAGTTTTTATTTTCTAATTATATTTAAAATTTTAACAACTTATAATTTTTTTTAAAAAATTATTAAAACATTTAACCACATATAAATAACTTACTTTCAACTATTATTTTCAGCCCAGTTGTTTTTAGGACTCGCAAAGTGAGTCCTTAAAGAGTATTAAGGACTCCCAAAGCAAGTCCTTAAAATTGTTAAGTAAAACACTCATTTTTTAGCCTAGATTTTTTTAGGACTCACATATTTTTTTAGGACACTCATTGCGAGTCCTAAATTGTGTTTTTTCAGGGCTCTCAATTAGTGTCCTAAAAACTCCATAAATATTTTTAAGGACTTGCATTTATGTGCAAGTCCTAAAAAAGTGCCCCGTAAAGGGTATTTTGTAGTAGTGTATTTAGCTAGCTAAAACATATTATATATATTTCAGTTTTTATTAATGAAAAGCCATAATTTAAATTTGCATATAATTTAGATTATCCAAACCACATGCATAATAAAATATGTTAAATTTCAAAATATAATAATTCAATTTTATTAATTAATATATTAAAAATAATAAATATTTTTTAAAATATTTTTTTATTAAAAAGTAGAAAAACCTATGATGACTCGTAGGGGAGACTTTGAAGACATTCAATGTCTCCCCCTGGGAGATGTCGTAGAGTACTTTTTTACACCCTACGACGTCTCCCCATGCGAGTCATCATATGGCCACTTATGATGGCTCCCAGAACAACATCTCCCACAAGGGGAGACATTGAATGTCTCCAATGTCTTCCCCATATAACCATCAAACTCATATTTTGTTGTAGTTATCTTTTCCAAAAGCGTAGACTGTAGTGTGATGTTGGCTAACTGGCCCACCACTAACTCTATTATAGCTCTAGTCATATCCTCTGCCAAATCCTCGGATATTTGCCTCGCATTGTATAATTGTCCTAGACCCTTTTGTCTTAAGGCATCTGCAACCAGGTTGACCTTTCCTGGGTGATACAGGATTTCACAGTCATAATCCTTCACTAACTCCAACCAACGCCTCTGTCTCATGTTCAGGTCTTTCTAGGTGAAGAAGTACTTCAAGCTCATGTGGTCAGTGTATATCTCACACTTCTCCCCACAAAGGTAATGCATCCATACCTTTAAAGAAAAAACCACTGCTGGCCACTCCTAATCATGAGTGGGATATCTCTGTTCATACTCCAATTGAAGTGATGCATAACTAATCACTTTCCCTGACTGCATAAGGACACAACTCAAACCCTGTCTCGAGGCATCACAATATACCACAAACTTCTTCTGGTATGTTGGAAGCCTTAGCTGGAGTTGTAATCAATTGCCGCTTCAGTTTCTGAAAGTTGTTCTCACACTGATCTGACCACACAAACTTATGATTTTTGCATATCAATTCCGACGACGGAGTAGCGATCCTTGAGAACCCTTCCACAAAACGTCTGTAATAACCTACCAATCCAAGGAAGCTTCAAATCTCTGAGGCATTCCTTGGCCTTGGCCAGTCTCTGACTGCCTCAATCTTGGGTGGGTCCACCTTGATCCCATCTCTGAAGAACTCACATTTCATTAACTTCGAATATAGCATGTGCTCCCTCGGTCTCTGTAGAACAAACCTAATGTTGCTCATGTTCTGCATCTGACTGAGAATAAACCAGAATATCGTCGATGAAGATGATCACAAACTGATCCAAGTAATCTATGAACACTCTGTTCATCATATCCATAAAAGAAGTTGGGGCGTTAGTCAAACCAAATGACATGACTAAGAACTCATAATGCCCATATCTAGCATGAAAGGAAGTCTTCCATATATCTCCCTCCTGGATCCTCAACTGGTCATAACCAGATCGAAGATCTATCTTTGAGAATACCATTTTACCCTGCAACTAATCAAACATGTCATCTAACCTTGGCAGAGCATACTTTTTCTTAATGGTTAACTTGTTCAGTTCCCTGTAGTCAATGCACATCCTTAGAAAATCAGCTCACATGCATATTTAATACACCTAAACATGCATATCAAGTCATATCATAATATAACTCACGTAATCTTATAATGATACACACATATATATCACATAATTATATAATTTCCATAATTTTCCATCCTGATTTCCTAATCAAGGCCCTAAGCCTTATTAGGTAATTTGGGAAATTACAACTATCCCATCCTTACAGGAATTTCGTCCTCAAAATTTTATCTGAATAGCTCGGGACATTAATCCTACATATCTGATTCCATTTCCTAGGTCGCTCCCTCGACCTTGTTGTTCCTCTATAATACCTTAACTAAAGGTATTATTTTGTTCCTCAGAACCTTATCCTTTCTATCTCGTATCTAGACTGGTTATTCCTCCTATAAGAGATCTGCCTCAAGCTCCAAATCTCCGTAACTCAACACATGGGTCTCATCTAATACATTTTTCCTCAACATAGAAATATGAAATACATTATATACGACTAACAGTGCCGATGGTAAGGCCAATCAATAGGCCACTTGACTGATCCTCTCCAGGATCTCAAACAGTCTTACAAATCTAGGGCTCAACTTGCCTCTTTTTTTTTCCAAATCTCCTCACCCCTTTCAATGGTGAGACTCTAAGGAAGACATAGTCTTCCATTTGGAACTCCACGTTTCTGTATTTCAGATCAATAGAACTTTTCTGTCTATTCTGAGAAGCGAGCATCCGAGCTCTAATCTTTTCCATAGCCTCAATGGTCCTCTGAACTACCTCAGGACCCAAATATTTTCTCTCACCCATCTCATCCCAGTGAATGGGCGATCTATACTTCCTACCATACAGCATCTCATAAGGTGCCCCTCCAATGATCAACTGGTAGTTTTCATTATAGGAAAACTCTATTAGAGGTGAATATTCATTACAAGACCCTTCAAAGTCCAATATACATGCTCTCAACATTTCCTCTAATATTTGGATAATCCTCTCTAATTTACCATCAGTCTGAGGATGATAAGTTATTCTAAACTTCAATTGTGTACTCATCGCCTTCTGTAAATTTCCCCAAAACTTGGAAGTAAAGATAGGGACTTTATCCATCAGATAGACATCAAAGTCACAAGAAGGCATACTATCTCTCTCACATCAAGATCTGCATACTAGTCAACTGTATTGTTCGTCCTTGTTGATAAAAAGTGAGCTAACATCATATACCGGTCCATAATGACCCAGACTGAATCATGTTGGCCCATTATCCTGGGCAATCCCTCCATGAAATCCATCATGATGTCCTCTTAATTCCACTATGGAATACCCAAAGGTTGTAATAGCCTTACTGGTTTCTGATACTCTGCCTTGACCTACTAACAGGTCAGGCACTTTGCCACGTACTCAGTTAAAACCCTCTCCATCTCAGGCCACCAATATAAGCTTTCAGATCCTGATACATTTTCATGGTGCCTGGATGTAGAGAATAAGGGGTAGTATAAGATTCATCCATCTAATCTCAGTGTTCATCGGAACACAAATCCGATCTTTATACCTCAATAAACTCATGTGTTGACACTATATAGTCCTTAGATAATCCAACTAGGACGTCCCCTCTAATTTTTCCCATATGTGGTTCACTCAACTATTTCTCTTGAGCCTCTCTAAAAGAGTAAACTCAAGCGTAATGTTGGCCAACTGGCCCACCAATAACTCTGCTCTAGCTCTGGTCATATCCTTCAACTGACATGATGCATAGGCAATCACCTTTTCTGTCTATATAAGGACACAACTTAAACCATAAACTTGTTCTAATTTGTAGGAAGACTCAGACCCGGAGCTATAATCAATCACTGCCTCAATTCCTGGAAGTTGTTCTCACACTTATCTGACCATGCAAACTTCTGATTTTGCATGTCAGTTCTGTCAATGAGGTAACAATCCTTGAGAACTATTCCACAAAACACATGTAATACCCTGCCAATCCAAGGAAACTACTGACCTCTGAGGGGTTCCTTGGCCTTGGCCAATTTCTAACTGAGAGTATACCACAATATTGTCGATAAAGACGATCACAAACCAATCCAAATAATCTTTGAATACCCTGTTCATCTATTCGTAAATGTTGATAGAGCATTAGTCAATCCAGAATACATGATTAAAACCTCATAATGCTCAAATTTGATCCAAAAATCAGTCCTCTGCATAATCCTTGTAGCGTCCCAAATTTGCTAATAAGGCTTAGGGCCTTGATTAGCGTGTCTGGAAGGCAATAATTGATTTACTTACATTAATATATGAATTTGATGGTTATTTGATTATAAATGCATGTTTAGGTGAATTAAAATATGCATGTGGGCTCCATTTGGCTATTAGGGGAATATTTGTAATTTTAGCCGGTTGAGGGCATAAATGCAATATTTGTGTATATTGTGATTAATACCACAAGTGAGTGGTGATATATTTGTGATGTACGATCCGAGACAGTCCTAGGGAGTAATTTAACTAGAAAGTCACAACGGGGTCAAATACCCGGCTCGGGAGGTGTAACGACCCACTACTCTAGACTATTTGGACCATTAACGAAACTATACATAAAACTTACATTTTTACGAAAATACCATAATTTATTGAGTAACTTGCAAAATGAGAGTTATTTACAAACAAACATAATACTAAGAAGGATTATGGGATCCCATTGTTTTTAAAACAAAAGATGATTTAAAAATAAAAGACATTACATATTTGGTGCGGAAAATACACATAAAATCATAAAAATTTAAAAGGAGACTACATCCTCGAATCGAATAACGCTCGGCCCCTTGACTCCATTCACCATCGATACACATCCTCCAAGCGTCACGAATCTTTCCACCTCTAAAGCTTATTTCCTGCACATAAACAGAAAGGAATGAGCATAATGCCCAGCAAGGAAAAATCTAACACATAGTCATAAACATAAACATATAATTTCATAATAACATAAAGACATATCATAACACATAATACACTTATTATAATGGCCATTATTACTTGGGGTCCCATAGACTAAACAAGCTTATGCCCATGAGATTAGTGGGGTCCTACCAGCTAAATAGGCATATGCCCACAATCTTTTTGGGGTCTTGTTAGTCAAATAGGGCATAAGCCCAAGCCTACAAACACATGCACAACATATTCATAACATACTTATATCATATCACAACATAACACATAAGATAACATAAACATAAACATATAGATTCTAGCCTATTTTCCTTACCAAAGTTACCGGGATAAAATGGACTGAGTTGGGACTTTTTGGAACACTCCTAAAACCATAATGAACAAGAGTGAGTCTAAAGAAAGGAGATGAAATGAAAGAGATTAGGAAGACTAAACCATTAAAAGAAAATATGCTTACCACAACTTAAGTGCTTAAGAACTTGGATTTCCTAACCAAAATAAGAATGAGGTTAGGAAATTGAGTAGAAGACTAAGAGAAAGGAAACATAATACAGAAAGAAACTAGAGTTTTGGTTACCTCAAAGATTTGCAAGATCAATCTAACCTCCACCGAAATACTAAAGAACTCACTTCCCAAAGTGTTTGATAAGCTTATGATGTTTAAGCTTATAGTTTTTCCCCAAACCAGGTGTTTACACTCTCACACTCACTTAACACTAGCAGCTTCTGAACTTAGAGCAAATGGTGAATAATGGCTGGGTACTAGGTCCTATTTATAGAGTTTGGGAATGAAAATATCTTGATTTTACTTGAATAAAGATAATGGCTTTTTAGGTGAAAATCATTTGAATAATCGTTCAGCAGAGGCTGAAGACTCGTTCAAAAGATGCTGGACTGTTGAAGGAGTTTGAATGGCTTAAAGGAAATGAATTCAAAAGAGTTTGAATCCATGCTGAAGGAGGCGATATATCGCCCCCTGTAGGCGATATATCGCCTGGGCCAGTATGCCCGAGGCGACCGTGCATCGTTTCGTGTTTTTCGTATCTACGTGCTGCGACATATCGCCCCCTATAGCTGCGATATATCGGCACACGCTGAATATTTAAACACGAAATTACACATTTTTAGCTAAGTTTGAATGGAGTAAACAGCCTTGACTAAGCCCTCAACGTACTCAAAGCTGCTGACTGACCTTATAACATTCAAACTTTACTCCTTATTATATTTAATCCTCAAAAATCTTTAATCCTTAATCACCATTCATAACATGTGCTTAAAATCCTATTGGTTGATGTCTAAACCTTATAATATAGTAAATATAATCCTTAATATCAGTCACATTAATCAAACCTTAGGTTATACTTAATATTCTTAAACTATAGGTTAAACTTAGAAAATCTATACGTACTACTATGAGTGTCCAAATAATTCCCGGTCTGAACCAAAAATCCATAGTAACAAAGATAACACTAAACATACTATAATACTACTAAACAATTAGCTAAGTAAAGTTCTTGGACTCTACAGGAGGAGCATAGGGGTATTTTGGGAATGTTATATGTGTTCGGGAATTATTGAGTGACAGGTAGTAATTTAGCAATGATTTGGACATGTCGGGATTAAACGGGTATTTATAGGAACACTCGAGGATTAGCGGGATATTATAAATGACGAAATTTCCCTTGGTGGCACTTGAGGGTTAAGGATAGGCTTAGGGGTATTTTAGACTTTTGGCAAGGGGTATACTTGGATCTAGAGGGACTTAGAAAAAAAAAAGAAACTGAAGGATACTTAGTTTTTGGCTTTCTCTCTCTCCACCGATTCTCTCTCTCTCTCTTGGTGTTTGAGGATTTTGGAGGAAGTCTTGTGGATTTTAGGCTAAGGGCTTAAAGTGTATAGGAATTGTTCAAGCCAAAGCTATAACAGAGGTAAGATTTCATACTGTATTCTCTATGAATTTTTCTGGAAATTGGAAGTGGCATATGAGCTGAGTTGTGATTTGGTTTTTGGTTATTTGGAGAAATCATGAGATTGTTTATAGGATGGTTAGACTACTTGATCTGTAAGGATAAGAAATCTAGGGCTAATTCTGGGTTTAGTTATTGATTTGGGTTGATTTCAGAGGAATTAGCTCGTGAAAATGTATGGGAAATCTGGGTTTGGAGGCTCGAGCCGCGGCCTTGTTCTTCAGGCACCGCGGTCCGTGTGTGTCGAAGAGTCTGGAAGCCTCTTCTGCCCAGGCACGCCGTGGCCCAAGGTTTGGAGCACCGCGACCTGTGTCCCTCAATAGAGAGGCATTTTGCCTCTGACTTGAGTGCGCTGCGGCCCTTAAGGGGCTTGGCCGTGGGTCAAATTCAAAATATTTCCTATTTGAAGGCTTTTAGCTCAGGAACCTAAATGTTAAGGCTCGGGAAGGATCTTACCGGTTTGGTAGAATCCAAGCTCCCGGAGGCTAGAATTATATTTCGAAGTTATTTATTGGATTGGAACTTGATGGATGGCTATTATGAATATGTTGTGACTAGGTTTTCAATGAGGCTCAGGTTAGAGGACTGTGCTTAGGAAGCTTGGGACACAGGTAAGAAAATTGTTGTACCCATAGAGCAAGGCATGGCCCTATGTGATTGAATTTTAGGGCGTATCCCTATTGTGTATGTTTAGTATATGTTTAAATATTTGTTGATATTATGCTATGTAGTGCATATTTGTGAATGAATGATGAAGGCCGAGAACGACAGAAAGCCGAGTACGGCAAGGGGCCGGGAACGGCATTGAGCACGCGGAGTGCAAAGCCAAGTACGACAAGGGGTTGGGAATGGAATTGAGCACGTGGAGCCCAAGGCCGAGTACGGCAAGGGGTCAAGAATGGCATTGAGCATGCCAAGTGTGGGTTGTTAGGTTGAGACCTTCCTAGGATGCTAGAGTCATCCTCTTAGTGAAGACCGCGAACCCAAGGCCTGGTAAAGCGCCTGGGATGGCATGGACGCTATGTGTTTAGCCTGTTGGCTGGTTTGTTATATGTTATTGTAGATATGCATATGTTATTTGTTTTATGTTGAGTTTTCTTGCTGTGCTTTGGCTCACGGGTGCTCTATAGTGCAGGTAAGAGCAAGGGAAAGGTCGACCAACCATGAGTACGGAGAGCGTGGAGCGATGGGTACATGTTCGGCCTGTTTGGCCGCCACGGCTAGGGTTATTTTTGGGAAAATGTATTGTAATAGTTGTTTTGTCACCTAAGTCGACCACGTGTACATTTTGATCTGTAATATATTTTCTAAATAGAATTTTGGGATCCCAACTGTAAAACTTTCTAAAATTTCAATGAGTAACCAAATGTTTTATATTTAATGACTTGGAACGGGTTTTATCTCAGTTTAGTCACACTTTTAATCTAAATCCTCGATTAGCGAGTTAATGGCACGTTTTAAACGCACTTAGTAACGACTCTAAGGAAGTAGGGTGTTACAACTTGGTATCAGAGTGAGTCAAGGTTTATGGATCCTGGAGATCGATCGAACATGTACGCTCGCTGTCTGTGACAAGCTCGACTTAGGGTTGATTGGTAATTATTGAATTATATGTTTAAATGCTTGCTAAAATGCCATGTTTTCCTGAGTATTTTAATGGAGCATGATGAATGAGTTGACATATGCAGGATATTAGGGCATGGCCCCTTGATTGTTGTATGTTATCTATGTTATGTGGATTGATGATTGTGGTTGGTTGATGTGAATTGGGAGGTGGCTTTGGATGTTGTTGTCATGCCTGATGAGCGGCATCATTGATTGCAGGCACAGTGTTGTGATGCCTCGGCGATCAATCAGACTCTGCAGCAATAGAGCTGAGGATGATAACCAGGGTCAGGACCCTCCACCTGCCCCACCGAATTGGCAATAGTTATTTGTTGAGATGGAAGCTAGACTTCACCGAACAGAAGAAGAGCTTTGAGAGTTGAGGCAACAGGCCCCTCCTCAAGGCATTAGGTTGGAGGTTCCACAGGCTGTGGCACCAGTGCCAGCCCAGCCTGTTCTGGAAAATAGATGGGGACCCTTGTATGAGAGGTTTAGGAAGTAGCAACCTCCCACCTTCGAGGGTGGACCGAACCCACTACGGGCAGAACAGTGGATGAATATGATTTCTTCCAGCCTGGATTTCATGAAGGTGGAAGGGAATGAGAGAGTAGCATGTGCCAACTACATGTTAAGAGAAGACGCCCGCATCTAGTGGGATGTTGTGTCGCAGAGAAGGAATGTTGCAGTTATGACCTGGGAAGAGTTCAAGAATTTTTTTTAATGAGAAGTATTATAGTGCGCAGTCTGAGCTATGAAGGTTAATGAGTTTACCAACCTGACTCAGAACTGGATGACGGTTACTGAGTATGCTCTGAAGTTTGACCGGTTAGCGAAGTTCGCACTGGATCTGGTGTCGATTGACATGGCATGGAGAGATCGATTTGTGCGGGGATTGAATGTTATGATCGCCCGTGACGTCAAGATAACTTTGGATCTGCACTACAAGAAAAAATACTTTCAATAAGACCGAAAAAGTATTATCAAATATATACCATAACACTTTTTGATGTGTTAAGGAAAGCGGTGTTATAGTAGGTCGGAGTACTTTGTATAACACTTTTCCATAGTTATAGACATGTGTTATGGTATAGCCTATGATAACACTTTTGTTGTGTTATTTTAATAGTTAGATAAGTATTTCATTATGCTATTTATAAATAGATTATATAACACTTTTTTGTACTTATAAAGTAGTGTTATGATGCACTTTATAATAACACACTTTTTGCATTATAGAAAATAGTTTGCATAACATAATTTTATGCTTATAAACCAGTATTATTGTAAAAGATACAATAACACATTTTTTGTATTATTCTAATATTTGGATAAGCTTAAATTATTATCTGTACATTATAATTATTTTTTATTTCTTTAATTCAAACCTGCTTCATTTAATATACTTAAGAGACCCTTAACATTGTACAAATATATTTTGAGTGCCAATTATATGGTTCATAACACATATAACCAAATATATGTGTCAAACTACATTCAAGATTATCTAAAAAATAATCCAAAAGTATTAAGATATTCAACACTGCCTAATTAACATAAACAAAACATTCTCACAATAGTCAACAAAATAGTCTTAAACAGTTGCTTATTTAAAAGTAAAGGTAGGAATCTTCCAAATGTCAGCACACTAAAGCCTTCCAAATCAGATTTTCTTTTGCACTTGACTTGTTGAATCTGGTAAATAAAACATAAAATAAAAACTAATGAGGTCATGAAATATCATATCATTCATCTAAAATAGTCAATAATGTTATCATAATCTTGGATTGCATATCGATTAATGTTGAACAAGCATTATATAATCAAATAACCAAATAAATACCTCTTGGAATAACTTTTTGAGAAGGCCATGCAATTGTTGAACCAACAATTTCTCGTATAGTAAGCATCACATAGTTAGGACGAAATAAATAAGCACCAGGCACAACATCAACATCAACCCATACACGCATAAAATCTAGTCCAAGAGGAATTTCGTGCACCTCTAAGTCTGGATCACTAGAATCCTAACGGTCTTCAGCAATAATTGCATCTGACCAATCGAGCAAGTAGCAAGCATTCCTTGCTTCTGTAAAGTTATGGCCCTTTTTAACTCCAACACTTTGCAAAATTAATTTTGAAGACAGTATATTAATTTTTGCTAACCTAAACTTAAACTTAAACTTGAACTTAAACTTAAACTATATAATTTTATTTGCTAACCTGTTAAGATGGATCCAAGTTTTATCCATCTACATATCATAAGCATAGATATAAAAAAGCTAATCACAACTCATATGTATAATGTTTTATTATTCAAATCCTAAGGTTGGGGGCGTGAAAACTACCCTTATTCACACCCCGGACAAGATATCTATCAATATAATCAAACCAATTCAAGGAAACACAATTTATTTGTAAGAAGATAATACATAATTCTAGATAAAATCTGACATCATTTCCCATATAAGGGTTACCAACCATCTATCAATACCAAGTAAAAAAAATTCAAACAACACACAAAAATTACATTGAGGTTTGGATTTTAATTAAAAATTGTTTTTCTCTCTCAATATATATTAATTTCCTAAACAGAAAGTTAGAATCTTAATCTGAAAGAAAATCAATACAATTGAATATAGGTTTTTATGTCTCCAATATGATAGGATTATTAGTTACTCGTGCATATAATACACATATACTGTTTGTTGGAATGATTTATATATGTATATGTTATAGTACTAGTACATTTAACTGTTTAAAGGCAGCTAGAATACATAGAATGATCAGTGGTTAAATTGAGCTATAAAAGCATGCATTATATTATAGTAAATATTGTGAAAGTTTTTGATGAATTCTTAATTTTGGTGCATGAGTTAAAGTTTGACTGAGGAACTCAATCACTTGCCACTTGGTCCATG
Source organism: Humulus lupulus (assembly GCF_963169125.1). NCBI lineage: Eukaryota > Viridiplantae > Streptophyta > Magnoliopsida > Rosales > Cannabaceae > Humulus > Humulus lupulus. The sequence goes on along the minus strand of NC_084801.1, from coordinate 14,135,011 downwards.
CAGCAATCAAATAAATGTTTCAAGGGTCGACCACAGGAATTTCGTTAAAGTAAGTGGCTGGAGGCTTGTATGTTTTGATATGGGAGAAATGGTCTAATGCTGGCCGAGACAGAACCACCATGGTTTTGTTTTCTGATTGTTTGTTTCTCGAGAAATAGAAGAGAAAGAAGGAAAGAAGAGGGAGTTCTTTTATTTGGCTTGAAGAGAGGTTGATGAGAATGAAGGGGTTTTTAAAGGGATGATGAGTGAGAGAAGAGAGTTTGAGAAACGCCAATGCATGAGAAGAAGGAGGGACCAAAGGACTTTACATAACTGAACATCACATGAAATGTCAGTTGATAGAATCCAATATTACTTATTAAATTATAATAAAAAAGAGTCATTTTTCAATTTATCCACATATAAACACATCATGTGATGTTGGACACAAAGAACCTTATAACATTTATATGATTTCTAAGAACTATTAAAGAAATTTGTACACAATTTATTCATTCATTTATTTTGTATATATTTAGGGAAACAATACAAAGTTGCAGAATATTATAAACAACAAGATGATATTTACATATATAGAGAGTCAAATATCTTAGAAATATCTTATTCATAATTGTATTTGAATTCTGGCTTTGATCCTACGAGCAGACCTGGTCGCATATGTCAGCACATCTTCTTCCTTGCTATTCAACATATTCCTTGCACCCATCGAGCAGCTTAATTTTTCTTTTACTACCTGATCGTTGGTCGACCAGTTCACCAGCAATAATAAGTCATGTGCTATCCACGTGCGCCTTGAAGTCGTTAATCACTATATTCTTGTACCAATATCTATAAAAGTCATTAATCGCTATAAATTATAATAACTCCAAATGATAGTTTGGTTTTTATTTTTTTTATGAAGATCTCACCTCGAAAAAGGGAGTAATTCATTAAACAAATGATAGTACTAACACGCAACAAATAGCAATACCAACTGTCATCCAAACACATAAGCCCAGCAACACACAGGTTATTAAGGCAGCACAACACAGACCAAACCAGGAACTAACTACAAAACACACAACAATTCTAACATAAGGCACAGTTGTACTAACAACTACTAGAAACTAATGAAAAAATGACTTTCTCAAATCAGAACAGAGACAAATGACTACTGAACAACATAGAACTGAGTTGCAGTGATGGCCCAATTTGGTTGGCAGATAATAAGCCTTATAATCATAAAAAATCTCCATGTCCAACCTCTTCCAGTCAATCTTGCCAATTCATTTGTACTTTCTAGCAGCAGTTGCAAGATTATGCATTGTAAAGTTGATTTCCTGCAGGATTTTAGTCACCTCCCAAAGTTGCAGACGATTACAAAGGCTTCTGAACTTCATATCAAAGTCTTCCAACAAAGCAGCTCTCATCACGCCTTCTGCCTTAAAAGACCCAACAGCCCAAGAACAATCACTATTGAAAATCACTGCATCCAAGCCCAACTCAACTGCTGCACTAGCTTCCATAACAAGGGCTAAAGCTTCCACCTGCATAGGATCCGTTTGAGGCACCTTGTCCACCTGCATGAACAATGTGACCCTCGTTGTCATGACCCAACGCTGCCAGAAAACTACATCTATTGGTAACAACCACATCTGCAGAGAAACTAATCCAGCCAGGTGGGGGGTTGGACCAGTGGCAGTTTTGATCCAATTTTACCAAGGCAACCCATTCTTAAATATGTCTTCTAACCAACCCACAAAGTATGTCAAAAGACACTGCGAGTGAACCCTGAGCTATTGAGTTTCTTTCCCTCCAAATCACTAATACAACAGATGAAGCTCTTTGCATGAGATCATTGAAAGATAACGTGAGAGGTCTATTATAACCATTTCCTATTACTTGAAACCATTCCTTCCAAGAGGATATCCTCACCCTCTCAACAGTAAGACCCCAACAGTATAAGAACTGCAACCTAGCCGAGACTGGGCAAGACCAAAGCAATTGTAGAGTGTTTTCCTCCTCATGATTACACAAGGTGCATTTTGAATCAGCCACATGCAAGAATCTTGCCACTTTTTCCTTACAAGGGAGAGCATCCATTAGAATCTGCCACCACATGATCTTGCTCTTCCAAATTTGAATTCAAATTTCGCAAGAAAAGTCCTCTTAGGATGCAATTTGTATGGCGGACCGGATAGTGAAGGAACTAGAGGGGTCCGCATCCCAGAACTAAGAACCCTCTCTATCCTCACGCAAGATAGGGATATTAAGGATACGCCTCACCTCAGATGGTTGAAACCAAGTGTACAACTTTGTCATATCCCACCGACCTTCTGAAATGAAATTAGAAACCCAACTTACTCTGAAGGTGGCATCAAGCTTAGGAGTTGGTTTCCTATCACCCCCAGGCACCCAATTATCAAACCAGATGGTTGTTCTTTTTCCATTCCCTATTCGGTGACAGACCCCTTTAGCTAGTAGAGGGCGCGTTTTCATTATAGCTTTCCAAATGGTTGAGTTATGTTGCTTGCGTTCATAATCAAAGATACAACAACCTCTTAGATATTTTGATCTCATCAACTCATGCCACAGAGCTTGTTTTCCCATAAGAATTTCCCAACCTCTCTTAGCCAAGAAAGCTTGGTTCACCAAGTTAACTAACAGAAAGCCTAGCTCGCCCATAGCCTTAGAATGGTACAGTCGTTCCCACGCTACTAAATGAAGACATTGTTTCCCAGTTTTGTCTCCCCACCAAAATCTCCTCAACTCTCTATCAATTTTCCTAGCTGTCGTAATTGGGATATGCCCCGATGCCCCCACATAGGAGGTAAGAGAAACACAAACTGAGTGAACTAGTGTTGCTCTACCCTCCTTGGAGAGCAGCTTAGCCTTCCAGCCCTATATCCTAGCTTTTACCTTGTCTAGAATGAAGTTGAAATCATTTGTAGTTGCACATGAGTTTAGTAAAGGCACACCGAGATAGCGGCTTCCCTGCTTCACTCTTTTCATCCTCGGATGGTTAGCAATAGTGACCGCCTTCGATTTGGCTACCCCTTTTGAAAAAAAGACCGAAGACTTCTCATAGTTTACTTTCCCTCCCGACCAGCTACAATAGTCAGTTACACATTTCATAACCTCTTCTACCTCGAGAATAGTAGCCTTACCAAAGAAAAATAAGTCGTCTGCGAACAAAAGATGACTAATAGTCAGGGAATTCCGAGATCATAGGATTCCTTTCAACGTTCTAGATTCTTCTGAGTGAGTGAGGAGTCTAAAGAGAACATCTGCCACAATAATAAAGAGAGTAGGTGATAGAGGGTCGCCCTAACGGAGACCTCTATTTGGTTTAATCCCTTCAGAGGGACGACCATTGAGAAGTAAATTAAAGTGCAATGAGGATACACATAACATTACCCAGTTGATAAATATATCAGAAAACCCCACCAAGTGAGAGTATGCCTAAAGAATCTCCAGTCGACTCTATCATAAGCCTTTTCCATATCTAATTTCATTTACATGAAACCTTCCTTGGTTTACTTCTTGTTCATTGAATGGATGATCTCCTTGGCAATCATGATGTTGTCATGGATAATTCTATCTTTGACAAACACTGATTGTGTAAGGGAAATAATTCACCAAAATCTTTGAGATAATCTAGTATGCCACGTTGAAAAGAGCGATTGGGCGATAATCATTTACTGAGCACGGGTTGTCTTTTTTGGGTAGCAAGACAATATTGGCACAATTCAAGTTCTTGGGCAACACCGATCTCTGGAAGAACGCCATGACCGTCCCATAAACATCCGTTTGGATTGCTCCCAGTGATGCCTGCAGAAAGCGCTTGGCATCCCATGAGGGCTTCCTTGATCTCGACTTCATCTGGAATAATGGATAAGCTAATGTTGGTGGCTTCTGAAATCTAAGTGGGGAACATCCCATCCATATGATCTGGGAAAATTGTTGGTTGAGTTTGGAATGTTTCCTTGAATTTCCTGATGAAGCAATCGCCAATCTCTTTCCTCTTATAAACTCACCTACCTTCATCCTTAGATTGCATTTCTATGGCCTCTAATCATGGTATACATATGAAAAAACTTGGTACTCCTGTCACCATCTTTGAGCCAACTAACCCTAGATTTTTGCCGCCAAAGGACTTCCTCTCTTCTCAGGGCTTCGTTGAGGACACCTCTAGTTTCCTCCTCCAATAGAGGATCAGGTACAACAACTGATTCAATTTGAAGTAGCTTTGTGTTAGCATTGCTAATCTGATTTTTGACATCCTTGAATTGTTCCTTATTCAATTTTGCTAGGCCCTTCCTTGTTGCATTAATCTTAGCTTTGATGTTTTTAATAGGCATATCAAGCTGAACGAAACCCCACGCTTTCTTGACCACCCAATAACATCTTGGATCCCTTGCCCACATGTTCTAATACTTGAATAATTTTCAAAGTCTCTCCCTATCCCCGGAAGTATCCAAGACAATTGGATTAATAATGATAGCACATTCAACACCGTAGTAGAGGGAAATGAGATTCTCCAATCCAGAGTAACCAAACATCTGTCCAGTCTGGATCTTTTTAGAGAACTAAGAACACCCGCTGTACTAATCTTCTTCTCCAAGTAAAAGGGGTTCCACCAGCTCCGAGATCAACCAGGCCAGCCACCATCCTTTGCAAGTCAAATGAGTAATAAGATGTGTTACCTTCTTTTGAATAGTTGATGCATTCCGAGTCTCGTAAAGTTCCATTAAGATCACCCATCAACATAACAAGGTACCCTTCCTTGGAGATTTCCAGTCCAACTCGCTTCCAAAACTCCTCCCTCCCTTGCAATGTTGGAGGTCCATAAATTGCCTACAATGTCCATGGAATTTCAATCGGGTCCGACGCAATGATCAAGTTTTTATCCGAATACAATACTGAATAATCTACTCCCTTCTTCCAAGCAATCCCCAAACCACCAGACAAGCCACTTGATGGTACATAGACAAAATCAAACAGCGAAAGTTTTCTCATAAGACACACATACCGACTTTCATCAATCCTCGTTTCCAAAAGAATGAGGACTTCGGGCTCGTGTTGTTTGAGTAACTCCACCAATTATTAAACTTCCGGGCTGTAGTGAAGCCCTCGGCATTTCTAAGCTATGGTTTTCATGGCGCCCTTGGAGACTTTTCTGGGCCAGTCTCCGAAGCCCCAAACCAAAAAACCAGTTGGTGTACATCCTGCTCAGCATCATTGTTATCTATTCTCTGTTTGGTTACAGAGTTATCCATCACGGGCAGGTCCTCGTCAATATCCCCTCCCACTGAACTCAGGCTCTTCAACGTCTCAAGGAACTCCCTGTAATGACCCAAAAAACACTAATTGGGCTTAAGGGCCTTGATTAGTGTGTCGGGAGGGCACGATTGGTTTATGTGTGAATTAATTAGTTTAATGCATGATTCTGTGTTAAGCATGCTTGTATGATTATATGAATATATGAAATGCATGTGGGCCCCATTTGGTATCTAGGGGCATATTTGTTATTTTAGCCCGTTGAGGGCATAAATGTGATATTTGTATATACTGTGATTGATACCACGTGTGAGTGGTGATATAATTGTGATTCATGATCCGAGAACGTCCTAGAGAGCAGTTTAGCTAGAAAGTCACAACAGGGTCAAATACCCGGCTCGGGAGGAGCTTAGGGGTATTTTGGGAATATTATAATGTGTTCGGGAATTATTGAGTAGCGGTTAGTAATTTAGTAATGGTTTAGACATGTCAGGGATTTTTAGGAATACTTGAGGACTTAGCAGGATTTGAATGAAATGACTAAGTTGCCCTTGGAGGCACTTAAGGATTTAAATAAGCTCAAGGGTATTTTGGACCTTTTGTATAGGAGGGGATTTTGATCAATAATGCAGTTGATTCTAGGGTCATGTAGAAGGGAATTAGAAGGAAATAAATAAATGGAAACTCTCAGTTTTTTTCTCTCTTCCTCTCCCAATCAGTTTTCTCTCTCCCTCTCTAAGGTGTTGGTTTTGGAGGATCTTAAAGCAGAAACTCAAGAGCACAAAGGGCTTAGCTAGGATCAAGGGTAAGTTTTAATTCAAATCTTGATGAATTCTTGCTGGAAGTGTTGAATTAATGAGCTAAGTTGTGTTTTATTTTGTGGGTCATTGGAATGAAGACTTGGCAAGGTTCAGCTTGGGATTAGTGGATTTAAGTTTAGAATTTGATTGGGAAGCAGCACAAGGTCGAAATTCTACTTAAGTTAAGAGTTATATGCATCTCTGAGGTTTAATTTCTAGTGTGGTTTAAATATTCTGAAGGGTGGTTTAATTTTTATAAATGGTGGTTAAAGTTTTGTGAATTTTGAGCCACTAAGTGATTCTTGGGTTCGATTGTGTGTTTGGGTTTGTTGCTGTAATTTCTGAGTTGCCATACTGTTTATCTGGGGTTTTAGGTTGAATTGGGACTTGGGTGTACCTTGGTATAGATTTGGAAGAGTTTTGGCTTGGGAAAAACCCAGTTTTCTGGGTTCGCGTATAAGCGTTGCGGCCCTATTCTTCTGTGCCGCGACACTAGGTTGAATCAGGAGAAGGGAACCACTCTGGGCGTCGCGGCCCCTATGGGGCTGTGTCGCGGCACTAGGCTAATTTCAGGAAAGGGGAAATTTAATTTTTAGGGTTTTGGCTCAGGGGGCTCGGGGAACACTTTCGCTACCTTGTGTGGGGAAACGGGAGGTCTCGAGAGCACGGAATTGGTTCCGGGAGATGATTATGAATTGGTTAGTAATAAGAGTGCTATGTATGTGTTGTGACTAGGTTTTTGGCGAGGCTCAGGTTAGAGGACTGTGCTTGGGATTTCAGTGCTCAAGAAGCTCAGGACACAGGTAAGAGAACTGCACCTGGTTGTGAATTTATAATGGGACTAAGGGTTCCCTATTCTTGTATGCATTAGGAAAGTTGGTATTATGCCATGAGAATATTAAACCAATGGCCTAAGAGTGTCGGAGTTTACATTGGCGCATAGGGCGCGGCTGAGCCACTAGTAGCTGAGGACAGCTTAATATTCATTGAGCTCAGTTTAAGCGGACCGGAGTTAGTGGGGTAAACAGAGGGTGCGACCTAAGGGCGTCGACCCTGATTATTGTGTGATCTGATTATCATTGTTAACTGTTGAATATGATGTGTTGAATAGCTGAGTATTAACTTGTGGATTCCTGGTTATGTCTATGAGATGTGTGATTAATGTGGATTGCTAAGTGTATGAACATGCTTAAAGAGTTACTTAATTGTTATCGTAGGTTGTGGTATGATGTTATGTTTTCTTGCTGGGACTTGGCTCACGGGTGCTACGTGGTGTAGGTAAAGGCAAGGGTAGGCTTGATCAACCCTAATTCGGAGAGCTCTGAAGGTAGAATGTACATGACTAGCTGCTCGGCAGCCACGGTCAAGGGAGGGACAGGAACATGAGGACCATAAATGTCTGTTTTGCCCTTAGAGTGGCTAGCGATTGTTAATACCTTGAAACTTTGTAAACTGACTTTCAAACATTGTTTCTTTTGGGATCCCTTGTACAAAACATTTAATTATATGAAATGTATCTTTTATGACCAAAAACTTTTTAACCCTAGTTCATTAATGTTTTAGTGACACATTTTCAACTAAAAGACTTGATTAGCAAGTCCTGCACCTTTATAAATACACAGTGTAACGGTCATGCCTACCCAGGGCGTTATAACTTGGTATTAGAGCGTCCTAGGTTTAAGGGTTCCTAAAGACCGGTTGGACATGTACATTCGCTACTAGAGACAAGCTTGATTTAGGGTTTGGTAAAGTGTATATGTGCTTGTATGCTTATGTGCTTGGAAAGAAATGTGATTGTTGATATCTGTTGGATTCATAGGAAGCATGAGATACTGATAGAGCTTGGCTCTTGACTACTGTGTGACAACATTGAGGCGTGCTTATTAGCATTGCTATGCATGTAAATTAATATCTGAATGATTAACTGCATATCGCGTATATATGGGTGAATGTATGGATGGATGTCTATATCTTAACTATTGAGTGGTGATGTTGGGGCATGCTTATTACCAATGCTAGTGCATGTGGATTAATGCCTATATCTTGATTGCTTGTGGTTGATTATATTCCATTGGTGGATTTTGGAAAAGCTTTTACCTTGTCATCATGGTTTGATTGCCGAGTCGTTGATTGCATATTAACTTGGATAGCTATGCATCCAAGGAAATCTACGGGACTAGCCGGCACTAGGGCTGAGACTGGAGGTGGTGACCAGGGCCAGATTCCTCCGCCAGTCCCTGAGAACTGGCAGCAGATTATGGCAGAGATGCAAGCGCGGCTTCAGAGCCAAGATGAGAAGATTCGTCTTCTACGACAGCTGGCTCCATCAGGGAGTGCTACACCTATTGTGCCACCTGCAGTGGCACCAGTTATTTAGCCAGTAGAAGTTGGGAACAGGTGGGAGCCATTGTATGAGTGGTTCCGGAAGCAGCATCCCCCAATTTTCAAGGGAGGACCTGATCCACTGAAGGCCGAACAGTGGATGATTATGATTACTACTATCCTGGACTTCATGAGGATAGAAGGTTATGACAGAGTGGCCTGTGCCACATATATGCTGAGAGAGGATGCTCACATCTGGTGGGAAGTGGCATCACAGACCAGGGATGTTGTAACGCCCTGGTTACCCAAGAACAGTTACGATGAACGATGAACCGTGAATTTAACTCGCTACCCGAGTTCTTTGGTTAAAAATGTGCTTCTAGGTGTTATTAATAGGTTAAGGTGGAAAACCAAGCAAAAGGGAAGGATATATTTTATTTAAAACATAAAATTGTTCATGGGACCATAAAAACATTTACAAGTTATTTACAACTCAAAATGGTCATTACAGTTTAAATTTACAATCCGCCGACCTATGCGGAAAAAATAGGGTAAATCCCCTAGTTCCTCTGAGAACTCCTTGGTCGTGGTGGTCAAGCAGCCGCATATGTACACAGCACCACCTAAGCTCTCACTCAAGGTTAGGTGAGCTTTTCTTTCCCTTTACCTGCACCACATAGCACCCATGAGCCAAAGCCCAGCAAGAAAACACAATAACGCATGAATATAATATCAACAATGATCATAATAATCATTCAGGACTTTCAGTCCAAAATAAAGGAGTGACAATTGGAAAAGTCACTAAAGTGGGTTCCGTTCCCTTTAGCCATGCGAAAATAGGGTCACCTGGGCTTTACAAATAAGTGATCCTTTCACTAGCTTATCAAGATAGGTGCTCGATGAACCAGTCACCAATATAACCTACCGCATGACCATAGAGTCACAACCATGGGATTCCGCTCCCTAGCCACGTGACAAGCAGTCACCTAGGCCTTTGGCCCTAGCTCTGAGTAACTAGTCCTAGACTAGTCAAGCACTTATAGTTTTCATCAACCTTAGGGTCGATCCAGCATTAATGCTCCTAGAGTCATTCAACGCTGATATCGATTAGATCTAATCTTTTATCGGCCCTGCGTTCAGGACGCTTATGCCGTTCCTGACTCTTAGGTCAGTAATACACGACCAATGTCGATTCTGAATAGTCAGTACCATACACAAGTAAACAACCTCCGCTAGCATTTAATATGCAATCCATGTCCACATTTAACATCCAACATGCCTCTATAACAATCACGCATGTCATATACACAGGGTGCAATTTTCTTACCTCTGGTTCGAGCGAGAATGAATAAAGGAACGACCCTTGAGAACGATCCGACTTTAAGTCCTTTAGCGGTCACCTAATCATAACTAATTATAATCGCCATTAATGAAAATCCAACAATGAAAGGGTCTTGACCTAAACCCCACTCTCGGGACCTCGAAACATACCCACATGGTGAGTAGATTCGATCCCGGGCCTTAAGGATTGAAACCCCGAGCCAAAAACCCTTAAAAACACTCAAAACGGGATTCTGAAAGAATAGAGTAGCGCTACAGTGCTAGTCACTAGTGCCCCAGTGCTATTCTCAAGACCCAAAACCGCCCAACACAACCCTGGGTAGTGCTATAGCGCCCCTTGTGGACACTGTAGCGCTACACCCAGCCAGATCCACCCCTGAAACCTCTTCCTTCGACTCCTTCAATTCCAACTCCATTCCAATGCTTCCAAACCTCACTTTTGGTGCCAAGTGAACCCAAAAACCATCCCCACAAGCCCTAAGCATCACAACCACAAGAACCCTAGCCAAAAACTCCCAACAAAACCAATCATCCAACCTAGAAATCTCAACTGAAAACCAAAGCTAAAACAGTGCAAACCAGGAATTTTAATGGCTAGAAACTTACCTTAAGCTCAGATTATGATGATTTTCAATGGTGGAACACTCTCCCAAGCTCTCAAGACTTATTTCCCAAGCTTTAATCCTCAAGTTAGGCTCAAAAATCCAAAGAGAAAATGAGAGAAAACAGGTACGGGAGAAGGCTTTTCAATGCTCTGTTTTTCCCTTCCTTCTACATCCTTCAATGGCTTAAATCTATCCTAGCGTTGAAAACACCAAATACCCCTAGGTCAAATAGGGATTTCTAAAGGCTCCCAAGGGCAAAATTGACATTTCCCACCTATTTCGTTAATCATAATTAACGCTCTCCAATTCCCGCTATTCTCGATATTCTCAAACACCAATAATTCATACCTCATTACCCTTTAATTCCTGGCAACGCTCTAATCATTAAAATCACCCCAAGACTCACCCCGAGCCCCGACTTAAACCTGTTATGACTAAACCTCTAATTAATATTCAAAGATCTTCTCATGACGAATAGCTCGAACAAATCCACATTATAATGTGGTCTCAACAATAGGTCACCGACATGCATACAAATATACAATTCTGCCATCCACGGGCCAAATTACCAAAACACCCCTAAAATGAAATGTGGACCCACATGCATGCATTTAACATCATATTATAATATAATTCACATAAACATGCATATAATCATTTAATGGCATAATTAAACAATTATGGCCCTCCCGGCCTACTAATCCAACCATTGAACTGCATTAGGAATTTCGGGCCATTACAAATGTCACTGCTTTGAGTTGGGATGGATTTAAGGATTTGTTCAGCCAGAAATACTACAATGTTTCCATCAAGGCAGCGAAGGTTAATGAGTTTGTGGGGTTGGTGCAGAGTAACATGACAGTTACTAAGTATGCCCTAAAGTTCGATAGACTTGCAAAATTTGCACCAGATCTTGTGCCTACAGATGCAGCTAGGCAAGACAGATTTATTCGAGGACTTAATGCTATGATAGACCGAGATGTGAGGATAACAACAGTACCTGGGGGGACGACCTATGTCCAGGTTGTTAAGAAGGCTCTTACCGCTGAGGAAGCGAAGAACAAGATTTGGAAGGAAGGTGCTGTGAGGCGAGAGGGTCGCAGAATGGTGCCTCCTTATTCTGGGTCTGGTAGGGGCGAAGGCCCCAGTGATTTTAAGAGAAATACCCCTGACACTTCGACCGCTGCTGGTCTGGATAGGAGGGGTCGGGGTGCTCAGGGTGGCCGTCAGGGAGGTGGTGAGTCGTGGAAGAGTTATCCGGAGTGCTCGAGGTGCAGAAGATGCCATCAGGGCGAGTGTCGAGCCAAGGTCTGCTATGTGTGCAGAGTAGTGGGGCACCTCAAGAAGGATTTCCAAACAATGAAAAAAGGGGAAGCAGGAAAGGTGGACAGCTTGACTCCAGCTCGAGTGTTCACTTTGGCACAGGCAGAGGTCGAGGCTAGTCCCTTGGTGGTGACAGGTCAGTTTTGTAGCGCTGGCTCTCCTTTTACTGTATTGATTGACTCTGGTGCTACACATTCATTTGTTTCTAGCAAGGTGATTGATATATTGTGTAGACCTAGTGAGTACCATACTGCGGGGGTTGGGACTTTATTACCTACTGGGGAACTAGTAGTTTCTAGGAGGTGGATTAGAGCACTGCCAGTGGTGGTTGATAGTAAGGAGCTTTCAGTAGACTTAATTGAGCTAGACATGGAGGATTTTGATATGATTCTAGGGATGGATTGGTTGGTTAGATCTAGGGCTACTATTGACTGCATGAAGAAGATGGTGACTTTTGAGCCTAAGGGCGAGGATCCTTTTATTTTTGTGGGTACGGTATGTGGACCCCGCGTACCCATGATATCAGCATTGAGAGCCAGGGACTTGTTACAGGGAGGATGTATAGGTTTTCTAGCTAGTGTGGTGGACACTACTAGGGTTTTTCCAATATGGGCGAGAGAGACCAGATTGGTGTGTGAGTTCTTGGATGTATTTCCTGAGGATCTACCAGGATTATCGCCGAGCAGGGAGATTCAGTTTATTATTGAGTTAGCACTGGGGACAGAACCAGTATCGAGAGCACCATATAGGATGGCAGCAGTATAGTTTAAGGAATTGAAGATACAGCTACACGAACTTCTCGATTTGGATTCATCAGGCCCAGTTACTCTCCATGGGGCGCTCCAGTTTTGTTTGTGAAGAAGAAGGACGGGACTCTGAGGATGTGTATAGATTACAAAGAATTGAACAAGTTGACCATCAAGAATAAGTACCCTCTACCAAGGATCGATGACTTGTTTGATCAGTTGCAGGGAAAGACGGTGTTCCAAAAGATTGATCTTCGATCTGGTTATCACCAGCTGAGGATCAAGGATGAGGACATACAAAAGACGACCTTCCGAATGCGGTATGGGCACTGTGATTTTTTGGCCATGTCTTTTGGTTTGACCAATGCCCCGACAGCTTTTATGGATCTAATGAACATGGTGTTCAAATATTTCTTGGATCAGTTCGTCATTGTCTTCATCGATGACATCTTAGTGTACTCCAGTTCAGAGGCAGAGCACGAGCAACATCTTTGTCAGGTCTTGCAGAGGTTAAGGGAGCATCGGTTATATGCCAAGTTTAAGAAGTGTGAGTTTTGATTACCAGAGGTGACTTTTCTTGGGCATATAGTTAGCGCATAGGAGATTAAGGTGGATCCGTCCAAGGTGGAGGCAGTGAGAGATTGGCCGAGGCCAAGGAATGCCTCAGAGGTTCGGAGTTTCCTCGGGTTAGCAGGTTACTACAGGCGGTTTGTAGAAGGGTTCTCGAAGATTGATACACCGATGATAGAGTTGACATGGAAGAATCAGAAGTTCGTTTGGTTAGAGAAGTGTGAGAACAGTTTCCAAGAATTGAAGCGACGACTTATTACTGCACTTATGCTGAGTCTTCCTTCGGAGGAAGGAAAGTTTGTGGTATACTGTGATGCATCAAGATTGGGTTTAGGTTGTGTGCTGATGCAGAATGAGAAAGTCATAGCTTATGCATCATGACAACTAAAGGAGTATGAATAGCGGTATCCTATCCATGATCTGGAACTGGCGGCAGTGGTATTCGCACTGAAGGTGTGGCGACATTATCTGTATGGGGAGAAGTGCGAGATATACACTGACCATAAGAGTTTGAAGTATTTCTTCACCCAGAAGGATCTGAACATGAATCAGAGGCGTTGGTTGGAGTTGGTAAAGGATTATGACTGTGACATTCTTTACCAGATGCATTGAGCCGGAGGGGCTCGGGGCAGTTATTTAGTTCTATTCAGATTTCCAGAGAGTTTGTAGATGAGATGACTATGGAAAGGATAGAGCTGGTGGTGGGCCGACTGGCCAATGTTACCTTGCAGTCGACCCTACTAGAGCAGATCAAGGAGGGTCAATTGGTGGATGCACAGTTACAAGAAGTTAGGGAGAATGTCTTAGCGAGGGTAGCTAAGGACTATTCTGTTTCTAAGGTTGGTATGCTTCGGTATCAGGGGCGGATTTGTGTTCCAGCAGATGAAGGGATTAGACGAGAGATTCTAGATGAGTCTCACACTACACCGTACTCACTTCATTCGGGTACCACGAAGATGTATCAGGATCTATGAACATTATATTGGTGGCCCGGGATGAATAAGGATGTGGTGGAGTACATGGCCAGGTGTTTGACATGTCAGTAAGTGAAAGTTGAGCATCAGCGACCAGCGGGGTTGCTTCAACCTTTGGATATTCCCGAGTGGAAATGGGAGGATATAACTATGGATTTTGTGGGAGGTTTACCCAGGACTGTAGGGCTTCATGACTCGGTGTGGGTGACAGTGGACAGATACACCAAGTCAGCTCATATTCTGCCAGTGAAGTCGACTTACACGGTGGAGCAGTATGCAGAGTTGTATGTGAGGGAGATAGTTCATCTCCATGGGGTTCCTAAGTCTATTGTATCTGATCGAGACCCTATCTTTACCTCCAAGTTCTGGGGTGCTCTACAGAAAGTCATGGGGACTCAGTTAAAGTTTAGCACAGCCTTTCACCCTCAGACTGATGGACAGTCTGAGAGGATGATTCAGGTGTTGGAGGACATGCTTAGGGCATGTGTGATTGACTTCGAGGTATCTTGGAGTAAGTATCTCATGTTGATTGAGTTTTCATATAACAACAGTTATCAATCCACGATTGGAGTGGCTCCTTATGAGATGTTATATGGGAGGAAGTGTAGGTCGCCCATTCATTGGGAAGAGATGGGTGAGAGGAAATATTTGGGGCCGGACATGGTTCAGAAGACAAATGAAGCTATTGAGAAGATCCGAGCTAGAATGCTTGCTTCACAGAGTAGACAGAAAAGCTACGCTGACCCTAAGCGTAGAGACGTGGAGTTCCAGGTTGGGGACCACGTGTTTCTGCGAGTTTCACCACTGCGAAGGGTGAGAAGATTTAGGATAAAGGGCAAGCTGAGCCCTCGATTTGTTGGACCTTTCGAGATTCTAGAAAGAGTTGGACATGTGGCTTATAGGTTGGCCTTGCCACCATCGTTGTCGGGAGTTCATGACGTATTCCATGTTTCTATGTTGCAGAAGTATGTCTCAGATTCGACACATGTGCTGAAGTATGAGGACTTGGAATTGCAGATAGATTTGTGTTATGAGGAACGACCGATTCAGATTTTGGATCGAAAGGATAAGGTTCTACAGAATAAGACAATTCTGCTAGTTAAGGTTTTGTGGAGGAATAGCAGGGTCGAGGAAGCAACCTGGGAGCTTGAGTTGGTGATGCGGGATTAGTATCCCGAGCTATTCAGGTAAATTTCGAGGACGAAATTCTCAGTAGGAGGGGATAGTTGTAACGACCCAAAAATCACTAATAGGGCTTAAGGTCCTTGATAAGTGTGCCGTGAGGGCACGATTGGTTTATGTGTGAATTAATTAGTTTAATGCATGATTCTGTGTTAAGCATGCTTGTATGATTATATGAATATATAAAATGCATGTGGGCCCCATTTGGTTGCTAGGGGCATATTTGTAATTTTAACCCGTTGAGAGCATAAATGTGATATTTGCATATATTGTGATTGATACCACGTGTGAGTGGTGATATAATTGTGATGCACGATCCAAGACGGTTCTAGAGAGCGGTTTAGCTAGAAAGTCACAACGGGGTCAAATACCCAGCTCGGGAGGAGCTTAGGGGTATTTTGGGAATATTATAATGTGTTTGGGAATTATTGAGTAGCGGTTAGTAATTTAGTAATGGTTTAGACATGTCAGGGATTTTTAGGAATACTTGAGGACTTAGCGGGATTTGAGTGAAATGACTAAGTTGCCCTTGGAAGCACTTAAGGATTTAAATAAACTCAAGGGTATTTTGGACCTTTTGTATAGGAGGGGATTTTGATCAATAATGCAGATGATTCTAGGGTCAAGTAGAAGGGAATTAGAAGGAAACTCTCAATTTTTTTCTCTCTTCCTCTCCCAATCGGTTTTCTCTCTCTCTCTCTAAGGTGTTGGTTTGGAGGATCTTAAAGCAGAAACTCGGGAGCACAAAGGGCTTAGCTAGGATCAAGGGTAAGTTTTAATTCAAATCTTGATGAATTCTTGCTAGAAGTGTTGAATTAGTGAGCTGAGTTGTGTTTTATTTTGTGGGTCATTGGAATGAAGACTTGGCAAGGTTTAGCTTGGGATTAGTGGATTTAAGTTTGAAATTTGATTGGGAAGCAGCTCAAGGTCAAAATTCTACTTGAGGTAAGAGTTCTATGCATTTCTGAGGTTTAATTTCTGGTGTGGTTTAAATATTCTGAAGGGTGGTTTAAGTTTTATAAAGGGTGGTTTAAGTTTTGTGAATTTTGAGCCACTGGGTGATTCTTGGGTTTGATTGTGTGTTTGGGTTTGTTGCTATGATTTCTGAGTTGCCATACTATTTATCTGGGGTTTTAGGTTGAATTGGGACTTGAGTGTACCTTGGTATGGATTTGGAAGAGTTTTGGCTCAGGAAAAATGCTGGGAAAAACCCAGTTTTCTGGGTTCGCGTATGAGCGTCGCGGCCCTGTTCTTCCGTGCCGCGGCGCTAGGTTGAATCAGGAGGAGGGAACCGCTCTGGGCACCACGGCCCCTATAGGGTTGTGCCGCGGCGCTAGGCTAATTTCAGGAAAGGGGAAATTGAGTTTTTAGGGTTTTGGCTCAAGGGCCTCGGGGGACACTTTAGCTACCTTGTGTGGGGAAACGGGTGGTCTCGAGAGCACGGGATTGGTTCCGGGAGATGATTATTAATTGGTTATTAATGAGAGTGCTATGTATGTGTTGTGACTAGGTTTTCGGCAATGCTCGGGTTAGAGGACTGTGCTCGAGATTTCAGTGCTCAAGAAGCTCGGGACACAGGTAAGAGAACTGCACTGGTTGTGAATTTATAATGGGACTAAGGGTTCCCTATTCTTGTATGCATTATGAAAGTTGGTATTATGCCATGAGAATATTAAACCAACGGCCTAAGAGTGCCATGTTAGGAGTGTGTCCTAAAAGCATGTAAAGACATTTGTTTTTCTGTGAATAAATAAACACAACGGTTTATTATTGTTGTTATATTTAGATTGTTAAATTATTGTTTGAATAATTTTGTAAATATCAGAAAATTTTCATATTCATTATTGAGGATGTGATCTTGTATTAGTACGAGAGAATTAAGATCACATGAATGAATAAAAATAGTCAACAACAACAAATTAAAGTTATGGAATTCTTTAATTGGAGTTGTAAGTACGATTTACTGAGTATCATAATGATACAAATAATCTAGATTCGGATTATTGATGTGGAAAGACATCTCGGTAAAGGTGCTTTATATAATATGATTATATATGACATGGACCGATATGAATTAAAGTCTTTATCCGAAAACTATTTAATAATAAAGACTTGTAATGCATATCATAACTGATGATCATTTATAGATCAACCTAAATCATGAGTGTTCATGAACTCCTGTTCATGTTTATTAAATCGTTTGATTCATTCGTTAAGGTCTCTTCAAAGAGTGAGGCTAATGACTTTTGTTTTGGAGATTTAATATCATGGATGGCTGGGAACATGTATCAACAATACGGAATCTAATATTTCCTAACGGATCGTATAGTAGTTCCCTTAAGGGTTAATTCTGGAACTGAATGATTTTGAGCTCAAATCTATAATTAGATTATAGATTAATTATTCACTAGTGAATTAATGGTACTTAAGGAATAAGAAGTAAATTAGAAAGGTAAAATGGTAATTCTTCCATTCTAATTTATGAACTAATTAATTAGAGGGTTGAACTATTGTAAGATGGTTATATCAATGGACGACTTAAGAAAAAGATTTCTGTAAAAATATATCTATAACATAAAGAGTGCAATTCTGAATTTATAGTGGAGTAATATCATAATTAATAAATTAACTATTATAATTAAAGAGTTTAATTATTTAGTTTCAATTTATTGGAGCTTAATGTTATAGGTCCATGATCCCCGAAATGGCTCAAACAAACACTGACAAGGTAAATACAAAAATGGGCAAAAAGGACTTATGTGATAAGTAAAATATTTTTCTATGTATCAAACATAATTATTGCTTAATTATGTGTAATTAATTAATTATTTGATTTAACAAAAATATAATTAATTTATTTTTGGGATTTTTGGTATTTAAATAATAATAAAAATTAGAAAAAATCACATGCCATCACTGGCATGTGGTACACGTGTGGCACAGTGCCTGTGCACTGTGCCACACGCATAAGAGAGTGTACTCAGTCTTTTGATTCCACAATTTTAGTTATTTAAATATTAAATAAATAATGAGATATATTAATATGATTAAAATATTATTATTTAAACAAAAATCTGATAACTAATCAGTTATTTTGAATTTGTTTAAAATAACAAATATTTTAATATATATGATATATTAAATATAGGATATCAGTTTTTCACAGAACATAATTTTCAGGGATAGAAAAATATCTAGGAATCTCTCTCAGAGAAAGAGAACAATGACATAAACAAAAGTCATTGTTCTTCACAAAACCTAGGTCCAAAACTTTATCAGATCTCATGTGTTGAGAACATCTGATAAATAGTTTATTGCCTATTATTTGTATAGCGATCCCACACTCGTTCTTTGTGTGCCTGAGAACATTTTGGAAGATCTTGGTGTGAGATCTTGAGAATTTAGCCATACGAAAAGATAGTAGCAAGGAAGGACCTAAGGTAATTTTTCTATTCATGTCCTTGATTCAATATATATGTATGCATGTGAAGAAGTAGATCTAGAAATCTTATGGGATTAATCTAACTATTTGATTGTTGTTCCTCTGCGTATAATCCCTGATTTGATCAATAAAAACCAACAAATGGTACCAGAGCCATCTTCACATATATATGTATTGAATCTGTGTGGGTTTAATTTTATGCATTTATTTGTTTTGATGAATGAATGGATGGCTTAATGTGATTGAATGCGTGGGAATGTTGAATCGTTAATTGTATGGTGTTTTTGGGTTAGGTTTTGTTTATGATTAGATCATTGTGTAAGTCATTAAAGGGCATAGGATTTATGTAATTTTATTTGGTTTTTGACACCATAAAATTGTAATTCCAATCACACAAAAGTCAGAACGGAGCCCGGGATTCAGAATTCAGCCACCGATCCTCCGAGGCTGACCTCCGAGCTGAAGCCGGGACGTCGTATGGACCGTACGTACGGATCTGTACAGTCCAGCCCTGGCGGCCCGTTTGACGCCACGTGTCCCCGCCTAACTGGTCCATAATTTTTTTTAATTTTTAATTTTTTTATGAAATTAATCTGTTATTTTTTTTTTAATTTTAAAATGTTCAAATATCCTATTTTTGAAATTTTATATTTAAACAATAAGATATTTTTGTTATCTTAACAAATTTTTTTAATATCTTATTTAAAATTTATTTTTTCAAAATAACAGATTTTAATTTAAATTCATTTCAGTTTTTTATTAAAAGTTGTTTTAATTAAAAAGAAAAATAAAAATAATGATTATTTAAAAGTTTGTTTTAATTAATCAAAATAATTTGAAAATTGGTTTCCTATTATTATTCTGGACCAACAATGTCACATTTCCTACTGACAGTAAAGTAAAGAAGCCCGATGGAGATCAAGGCAGTTTTATTTTATTTATTTTATTTTAATTTTATAAAGTGGTTGTAAAATTAGAAATACCCAAAAGCACCCAGTTCAACATTTATTGTTTATTTATTTAAATCATTATTTTCATGTGATTGATGTAATTGATAACATGTTCATGCATTGTATACCATACATGAAAACCCACACAGTCATAATCATGCATCTCATTAGTAGAAACATGATTATTAGGATTATCCTATATGTTTATATGAATTGTTTTGTGAAATCAATTGCATGTAAATTACTTAGTTTTATTTTGAAAACTTAGTAAAATATCCACCAAATTTTAAGTCTTTATGACTTAATTTCTTTAAACCAACTTTATTTTAAAAAGTGTTTTTTTAGTAAAGTTTAGATGAACATGATTGGTAATTTAAAATTGGACATGGACCTAGAAACTTGCTTTCTTTCCAATTTTAATTATGTTCATAAAGTTTAAGAAACTGGAATTAATTAGGTTAAAAACACTTATTTCAAAATAGTGAGTGGGAGAGGGTTGATATCTCAAACATAACCCATGATCTCCATTATTAATATAACACCGTGAGATATGAATAGCGCCTCGCGACGGCTTTGTTTTCGTCCCCCTAAGGAAGGCGCCTGGACATATCAATAGCAAGGTTGTATTTCTTACATAGATATGAACTAATGATGTATTTTAGGCTTGACCGACCCTAAGGCGGCATGTCCTAAGTTAAGTCATGAACTCCGAAATAATGGGTTACACTCACAAAGTTATGATTAAGCTCGTGCAGTGGATAATCATAACTTGACCAAACTAAGCGGTACTTTAATGTTTAAAAGAGAAAATAAATAGTTATTTTAAGTATTAAACAATAAAGATAAGAATGTCCTATAAATTCTCTAAAATTAACTTGACCGACCCTAAGGCGGCACTTTAATTGTTAGAAAATTTTATCGTGGAAATTAATCTTTATTTTATGTGTTTTAATTGTGCTCATGCATCACGTTTAATTTCCGAAAATTTTATATTTATTTTTCTAAATATAATAATAATATATTTATATTTTTTATTTTTTATTCAGAATACGTCTATCTCTGGAAATCCCATCACTACTTTGATTGCACAAGAAAAATTAACTGGTGATAACTTCATAAAATGGAAATCAAATATGAATATGTTGTTGATTAGTGAAAACCACAAGTTTGTCCTAAATGAGGAATGTCCTGAAGAACCTGGTGCCAATGCCCCAAAACATGTTCGGGACAAATTTGATGCATGGATTCAATCCAATAACAAAGCCAAGTGCTATAAGCTTGTAAGCATGAGTGATGTCTTACGAACAAAGCATGAATCCATGGAAACTGCTTTTGAGATACTAGAATCTCTTAAGGAAATGTTTGGGCGCCCATCTGATCAAAGCCGTCATGAGGCTACTAGAACCTACATGAATGCTAAGATGAAGAAAGGTCAATCTGTGCGTGAGCATGTTTTGAACATGATCAGTGTACAATGGAGCAGTCATGGATGAAAAGACACAAGTAAGCATTATACTTGAGTCTTTAACTCCTTCCTTTTCTGCATTCACAACAAATTATGTCATGAACAAATTAGATTTTAACATGACACAATTGCTGAATGAATTACAAACTTTTGAGTCTTTGAATAAAACTATCTCAAGTCAGGCTGAAGCAAAACCATCTTCTTCAAAGAAGAAAAGAAAAGGCAATAACAATGACAGCAAACCTAAAAAGGACAATCCGAAAAAGGCAAAGAAGTCATCCAAGGCGCCCGAGAACAAAAAGAACAATGACCCCAAACAAAAGGCACCAAAAGGAAAGTGTTTCCATTGTAATGTCGATGGTCATTGGAAGAGAAACTGTCCAAAGTATCTCGCCGAGCTAAAAGAGAAAAAGAAAGGTAAATCAGATTTACTTGTACTCGAAGCTTGTATGGTGGAACAAGATAAATTATCATGGATAGTTGATTCTGGTTCCACTAACCATGTTTGTTCTTGTTTGCAGATGCTTGAGTCCGCAAAGCAGTTGGAGCAAGGAGAGATGACTATGAGAGTGGGAAGTGGAGCGCTTGTTTCAGCTAAAGCATGTGGAACAGTCCGTTTAAATTTTAAGAACAATTTTCTAGTTTTGAATAATGTGCTATTTATTCCTGAAATTACTAGAAACATTATTTCTTTATCTTTGTTACATGAACAAAATTTTAACATTTCTTTTAATAATAATATGATTTTTATTTCAAGGAATGGGAACAATATTTGTCATGCAAAACAAAAGAATGGACTGTACATGTTTAATCCAATAGAAAAATCGCTCAATAATTCTGAATTGTTTAAAGTAGTTGTTTCGCAAAGTAACAAAAGACAAAAGGTTTCTAAAGAAAATGACACGTATCTATGGCACTTAATATTAGGTCATATCAGTCTAGATAGGATAAACCGGTTAACTAAAAATGGACCTCTAAGGAAACTAACAGTTGGAACCCTACCGGTTTGTGAATCCTGTTTAGAAGGAAAATTGACTAAACGACCTTTCACTTCGAAGGGAAATAGAGCCAAAGAACCACTAGAGCTAATACATAGTGATGTATGTGGTCCAATTAACATTCAAGCTCGAGGTGGTTATGAATATTTTGTCGCATTTACTGACGACTATTCTAGATACGGTCATGTGTACCTAATGCTTAAGAAGTCAGAAACTTTTGATAGGTTTAAAGACTTCAAAGCTTTAGCTGAGAAGCAATTAGACAAATCTTTAAAAACACTCCGATCTGATCGTGGTGGTGAATATTTGGATTTTGAATTCAAAGATTTCTTGCTGGAGCATGGAATTCTATCCCAACTCACAGCACCTGGAATGCCACAACAAAACGGAGTTTCAGAGAGAAGAAACCGGACTCTGTTGGACATGGTCAGGTCTATGTTAAGCTACTCTTCACTTCCCTTATCATTTTGGGGATATGCACTTCAAATGGCTAACTACATTTTGAATGTAGTTCCGTCCAAAGCTGTGAAAAAGACACCTCTGGAACTATGGAATGGAAATAAACCTAGTTTACGACATTTCCGTATTTGGGGTTGTCCTGCTCATGTGCTAAGACCTAAATCTGGAAAACTGGATTCTAGGTCAGAAGTGTGTATATTCGTGGGCTATGCTCCAGAAACAAGAGGTGGATATTTCTATAGCCCAAGTGATCAAAAGGTATTTGTTTTGACAAATGCAACCTTTTTAGAACACGACTATATGAATGATTTTAAACCTCGAAGCAAAGTAGTTTTAGAGGAACTAATGACAGATAATATTTCATCTCCATTCTCTTCATCAGTTAATAATAAAACAACCAAAGAAACCACATTTCCTGAAAAGGAAAAACCGGTGCAACGTCGTAGTGGGAGGATTGTGAGACAACCTATTCGTTACGAACATGAGGCACACGTTCTTGTATCATATACTAAAAAGGACGATCCATAAGAAGCAATGGAAGACCCTGATGTTGATAAGTGGCAAGAAGCCATGAATCAAGAAATGGATTCAATGTATTCCAATTCAGTCTGGGAACTTGTAGATCTGCCTGACAATGTTAATGCCATTGGATGCAAATGGATCTACAAGAAGAAAAGAGGTGCAAATGGAAAGGTAGAGACCTATAAAGCAAGGCTTGTGGCCAAAGGCTACACACAGAGAGAGGGTGTGGACTATGAAGAAAATTTTTCTCCCGTGGCCATGCTTAAGTCCATTTGCATACTCTTATCCATAGCTGTCATCTATAATTATGAGATATGGCAAATGGACATCAAGACAGCTTTTTTGAATGGGCACCTTGATGAAACCATTTATATGGAACAACCATAAGGGTTCATAAAGAAGGATCAAGATCAAAAGGTATGAAAATTGTTGAAATCCATATATGGATTGAAACAAGCATCAAGATCTTGGAACTTAACATTTAATGAAACTATTAAAACATATGGTTTCGAACAAAATGTTGACGAAGCATGTGTTTATAAAGACATCAAAGGAAAAATTGTGATTTTCTTAGTTCTTTATGTTGATGATATCTTACTCATTGGGAATGATGTAGAGACATTATCAAATGTAAAGAAATGGTTGGCTGACAAATTCCAAATGAAAGATTTGGGAGAAGCGAGCTATGTTCTAGGCATTAAAATTCTAAGAGATAGAAAGAACAACCTCCTAGCACTTTCACAAGCAAATTATATTGATAAAGTGCTTGAAAGATTCTCTATGGAGAATTTCAAAAAGGTTCAATTGCCGACCAGACATGGAATTACTCTTTGCAAAGATCAGTGTCCAAAGACACCACAAGAGCAAGAGGATATGAGAAAGTATCCCTATGCATCAGCTGTAGGGAGCCTAATGTATGCAATGTTATGTACTAGACCTGACATATGTTATGCAGTAGGGATTGTCAGTCGTTATCAATCAAATCCAGGTTTGGAACACTGGATTGCAGTGAAACATATTCTCAAGTATCTCAGGAGAATGAGAGACTATATGCTAGTATATTTGGGTAGTGACCTCGAACCTACTGGATACACTGACTCAGATTTTCAATCTGACAAGGATAGTAGAAAGTCTACTTCTGGGTCAGTATTCACTCTTGGTGGTGGAGCAGTTGTCTGGAGAAGCATTAAGCAATCCAGTATAGCTGATTCAACCATGGAAGTTGAATACATAGCAGCTTGTGAAGCAGCTAAGGAAGCAGTTTGGCTTAAAAAGTTCTACACAGATTTGGAAGTAGTTCCAGAAGTGGAGAAACCACTTGTTCTTTACTGTGACAACAATGGAGCAATGGCCAATTCTAAAGAACCAAGAAGCCACAAGAGGGGAAAGCATATAGAACGCAAATACCACTTAGTCAGAGAAATCGTACATAGAGGAGATGTGACCATTCTGAAAATAGCATCAGAACACAACCTGGCGGACCCGTTCACGAAGACGCTTCCAGCAAATCAATTCGAGGGTCATGTACGTAATATGGGATTGAGAGAAATGCCTCACTTGCTTTAACTACAAGTGGGAGATTGTTAGGAGGGTGTCCTAAAAGCATGTAAAGACATTTGTTTTTCTGTGAATAAATAAATACAGCGGTTTATTATTATTATTATATTTAGATTGTTAAATTATTGTTTGAATAATTTTGTAAATATTAGAAAATTTTCATATTCATTATTGAGGATGTGATCTTGTATTAGTACGAGAGAATTAAGATCACATGAATGAATAAAAATAGTCAACAACGACAAATTAAAGTTATGGAATTCTTTAATTGGAGTTGTAAGTACAGTTTACTAAGTATCATAATGATACAAATAATCTAGATTCGGATTATTGATGTGGAAAGACATATCGGTAAATGTGATTTATATAATATGATTATATATGACATGGACCGATATGAATTAAAGTCTTTATCCAAAAACCATTTAATAATAAAGACTTGTAATTCATATCATAACTGATGATCATTTATAGATCAACCTAAATCATGAGTGTTCATGAACTCCTGTTCATGTTTATTAAATCTTTTGATTCATTCGTTAAGGTCTCTACAAAGAATGAGGCTAATGACTTTTGTTTAGGAGATTTAATATCATGGATGGCTGGGAACATGTATCAACAATATGGAATCTAATCTTTCCTAACGGATCGTATATTAGTTCCCTTAAGGGTTAATTCTGGAACTGAATGATTTTGAGCTCAAATCTATAATTAGATTATAGATTAATTATTCACTAGTGAATTAATGGTACTTAAGGAATAAGAAGTAAATTAGAAAAATAAAATGGTAATTCTTCCATTCTAATTTATGAACTAATTAATTAGAGGGTTGAACTATTGTAAGATGGTTATATCAATGGACAACTTAAGAAAAATATTTCTGTAAAAATATATCTATAACATAAAGAGTGCAATTCTGAATTTATAGTGGAGTAATATCATAATTAATAAATTAACTATTATAATTAAAGAGTTTAATTATTTAGTTTCAATTTATTGGAGCTTAATGTTATAGGTCCATGGTCACCGAAATGGCTCAAACAAACACTGACAAATGTAAATACAAAAATGGGCAAAAAGGACTTATGTGATAAGTAAAATATTTTTCTATGTATCAAACATAATTATTGCTTAATTATGTGTAATTAATTAATTAAGAATTAATTAATTATTTGATTTAACAAAAATATAATTAATTTTGAATTAATTTATTTTTGGAATTTTTGGTATTTAAATAATAATAAAAATTGGGAAAAATCACATGCCATCGCTGGCATGTGGTACACGTGTGGCACAGTGCACAGGCACTGTGCTACACACATAAGAGAGTGTACTCAGTCTCTTGATTCTACAATTTTAGTTATTTAAATATTAAATAAATAATGAGATATTTTAATATGATTAAAATATTATTATTTAAACAAAAATCTGATAACTGATCAATTATTTTGAATTTGTTTAAAATAACAAATATTTCAATATATATGATATATTAAATATAGGATATCAGTTTTTCACAGAACATAATTTTCAGGGATAGAAAAATATCTAGGAATCTCTCTCAGAGAAAGAGAACAGTGACATAAACAAAAGTCATTGTTCTTCACAAAATCTAGGTCCAAAACTTTATCAGATCTCATGTGTTGAGAACATCTGATAAATAGTTTATTGCCTATTATTTGTATAGCGAGCCCACACTCGTTCTTTGTATGCCTGATAATATTTTGGAAGATCTTGGTGTGAGATCTCGAGGATTTAGCCATAGGAAAAGATAGTAGCAAGGAAGGACCTGAGGTAATTTTTCTATTCATGTCATTTATTCAATATATATATGCATGTGAAGAAGTAGATCTAGAAATCTTATGGGATTAATCTAACAATTTGATTGCTGTTCCGCTGTGTATAATCTCTGATTTGATCAATAAAAACCAACATACCAGAGTTTACATTGGTGCACAGGGCGCGACTCAACCACTTGTAGCTGAGGACAACTTAATATTCATTGAGCTCGGTTTAAGCGAACTTGAGTTAGTGGGGTAAACAGAGGGTGCGACCTAAGGGCGTCGACCCTAATTATTGTGTGATCTGATTATCATTGTTAACTATTGAATATGACGTGCTGAATAGCTGAGTATTAACTTGTGGATTCCTGGTTATGTCTATGAGTTGTGTGATTAATGTGGATTGCTAAGTGTATGAACATGCTTAAAGAGTTACTTAATTGTTATCGTTGTTTGTGGTATGATGTTATGTTTTCTTGCTGAGCCTTAGCTCACGGGTGCTACGTGGTACAGGTAAAGGCAAGGGTAGGCTTGATTCGGAGAGCTCTGAAGGCAGAATGTACATGATTGTCTGCTCGGCCGCCACGGTCGAGGGAGGGACAGGAACAGGAGGACCGTAAATGTCTGTTTTGCCCTTAGAGTGGATAGTGATTGTTAATACCTTGAAACTTTGTAAACTGACTTTCAAACGTTGTTTTTTTTGGGATCCCTTGTACAAAACTTAATTGTATGAAATGTATCTTTTATGACCAAAACCTTTTTAACCCTAGTTCATTAATGTTTTAGGGACACGTTTTAAACTAAAAGACTTGATTAGCAAGTCCTGCACCTTTATAAATACATAGTGTAACGGTCTTGGCTACCTAGGGCCATTACACTCCCTTTCCCGAATGTCATCGACAGTATCAAGACTTATCTTAATCGGTGTGGAGACCGATTCTTTGAGTACCTTACAGGGTCTACCTCTCGACCTACTGGAAGGGGAGACAATTGCTTGCCTTTAAGGGTGTTTGGCGCCTCGTTTCCTCTTTCTGTCGTGAGCCTTGGTACTAGCTGTGAGTGGCGCCACATCCACTTGCCCAATAGAAAACTTAATGGGAATGTCACAAAGCTCCATTTCCGTGGAGGAATGCTTTTGATTGCCGTAGGTAGCATCGGTCTCTTGACCATTGTGGGGTGATGGTATGTGAGGATTGAAATCGATAGGAAGGGGTAATGGAATAATCGTCCCCACGGATTTCCTTTTCAAATTGATCACGACAAATCTATCTTGAAGGTCCTCAAACAACAAAGAGGGATTAAACAGAGAAGGAGTGGACCTGGATTTATTAATTGTTTCCTGTCCTAAATAAAGCTTGAAGGCTTAGGCCCAACATTCTTTAGATGGCCAAGGAATAGTGATGGTATCTGGCCCAAAATAATTCTTTACCTCAAAGGCCCCTTTATCTATCACCACTTGGGCTTTGCTAGAGCTAGCCTTAGACCCAACAATGGGTTCAGATGGACACGCATCTTGGACCAGATTGGGTTGACCATGGCCCACTAAAGCATGTTTTCCATGACTTTGATACCAGTCTTGTTTTTTCGTTCCCATACTACGTTGGTCCATGCTAATCTTAGTTTGCCTACTATTGTCTTTCCACCATTCAGTCCCTTGAGTTGCCAAATTCATGCAAGTGTTGCTCTCCGAGCACGTCTCGACATCCCCAGTATTCCTAGGTGCCTGAAAGACCAAACCTTCAACTACGCGAGCCTCCTCAGGATTGGCTCGTACCCTACCATCAATACTTGGCGCGTGGTAATCGTTAGTTGGAGACGTTTGAATACACTGAGTCGTGTCCATCCCGTTTGAGTTGTGCTTCTTCGCCGGCGGCAAACCCATTGGAATAGAGCTCCGCTACCTTGAATCTCCTTTGCTGGTGGACTTCGATGTTTGTTTAACATGGGAGTTCACGTCGTGGGCAGCCCCTACTGCCTTATTCTGCGTCTCCACCCAGTCCAGAAACCATTTCAAACGTCGGACATGAAACGTGGATTGATCCCAACATTCTGCTCAAACCCAATTGTCGTAAAGAGGGACACTAGTCCATGCATTGATACTAATGAGGGTTGGGGGCCTAAATCAATGCCTTTTATCATGTACCAATATCCCTCACTTGTAGCAGATTCTTGGCAACCTCATATACTTGTACTGCAGCCACGCCTGTTGGATTCTGTAACAGCTTTTTTGTTATGATTGTCAAAATATGTCTATGTTGTTTCATCTACAGAGTTTGTTGATCAGTCTTTGAATTGAATTTTGCATATGTTGTCTTTGTTCGCACTACTTAGTCTCGAGTTACATCTACTGGGTGCTGTAGATTAATGAGTACACGTCAGCTCTTGTCAGTATATTTGGAAACATGTTAAATCTTTTTAGCTGGTCGTTTTGTTAATCAGTTAGTGGTTAGGGTTGCTATAAATATAATAATCTGTTCCTAACAACCTAACCCTCTTTTTGTTAGTTGTACATTTTGTTGAGAAAACAGAATCTTGTTTTTCTTTCTTGGTTTCTTCTTTCTTTCTCGTGTTTTCGCAGGTTCACCATTGTGAAGGTGAAGCTTGTTGCAGAGCTGTGGGAAGTTCTGATCTGATTCGAAGGGAGTTCGGATCTAGCTAGTAGAGGGATTCAACTAGTGTGCTCGAGGGGATCTTGAGCGTTTTTGAGTCGAGGGATTCGATTCATAAGTTCCAAGGGATTTGGAAACTGTTCTTGAGTGGTTACTCAAGTTTTTAGGGTAATCTGTAATTTTAGTAGTGTTAAGATGTTGATTTCATTTTGGAACTAGTCATTGTACGTAACATTTGATTTGTTAGTGAAAGTTACATCTTACCCGACCCAAGCACTAGTCGGCTGGAATTTGTTCCAGTGCAGATGAAGCTTGTAAAATTCTATGTGTGATTTTACTTTGCTTTAATTGTCTATTTCATTCTAGTAGAATAATTTCTTGATTCAAGAAGTTAAATATTGCACCTTCAGATTCATTTCCAGTGAAGTGCTAGCTAGAGAACAGAGGTTTGTTATGTTGATATCATCCCAGAAACGTAAGGTTCCATTTCCATAGCTAAGGGCATGCTCAGGAATGTAATAAGAATATGCTACCTTTTCCACCAACTTATGAAGATTGGCCTTCGTCCAATAGACAATGGGTATGTTTGAAACCATAACCCATATCGGAGTCAACTTGAACTCTACTTGTGAGTACCGCAAGTTTACAGGCCATGGTACGATTGCAAGCAGTGCTCCACTCACCGCCCATGGCCTTTTGTCTAACACCTTCTTGGCATCTTTCTCGTTCTCAAACCTGAACTCATAAAGACCTTCCTGAAGTTCACTCCATCTCCACCCTTTAAAGCTTGCCCAAGCTTGGTTTAAGGATGCCTTCATGATACTTTTGGATATCCTAGTTCTAGCAAAAACCTTCCCAAGCAGCATAAATTTATAGACGTGCACATCTTCTCTTGGTGCTATTTGCCAACTCCAGCTCATCCATCTCGATATGGAGGGCATCTTGGAACCATTCGGATAGCTCCGCGGCCTCCATAGATATCTATTGGCTATTGGATGCATCATCATTTAATAGATGATGTGTCTTACAATAATTGGTGGGACATGGAGGGGATAGGAAATTGGGGACAGCAGATTTTTTTTCCTCCTAAAGAGCATAGTAAATAGACGATCACGTTTATCTTGTTTAGTTATTTAGTTAGTTTTACTCCTCCTAATCATATGGTCTGTTTGGGAAACCTTTTGTTTTTGCTCATTGCTAAAAGCATAAGATAAGTAACGTTTTGACTTATTTTTTTATGTTTGGATAATTAATTTTAAAAGAAATTTTTTTAATAAAAAAATCTTTAAAATTGTTTGGATATCAATAAAAAAGATCTTTTTATCAGTAAATT
Organism: Humulus lupulus; assembly: GCF_963169125.1. Lineage (NCBI taxonomy): Eukaryota > Viridiplantae > Streptophyta > Magnoliopsida > Rosales > Cannabaceae > Humulus > Humulus lupulus. The sequence goes on along the minus strand of NC_084801.1, from coordinate 14,104,773 downwards.
AGGAATAATAAAATTATTTTAATTTAGAAAATAGCTTCTCAAAAAAATCTTTTATTAAAAGTGACAAATTCTAGCTTCTAAAAAAACTTTTTTTAAAAAAGACCTTTTATATTAAAAAAAATGATTTTTTATTTTTTACCAAAATACCGTAAAAGTATTTTTTTAAGTTGAGAAGCTAAAAGTAGCTTAAAATAAACCCAATTCAAAATTAGCACGTTTCAAAATTTATAAAGAAATAAAGAATTATCTCTTTTGTTTTCAATGTAATTAACTGAAATTAGTAAAATAGCTCATAAATTAAAAATTGTGTGATATAATTTAATTTAGCAAAGTGTGATAATGGCCATAAAGATCATTTCACAAATAATATTTTTCAATATTATTTTTGTAAATAAAAAGATTCATTAAAGAACTTATAATGTCACATAAAATTTGTTTAAAGTTGTTATACCTTTTTTTTTTTTTGGCATGATGGCGTGTTAAAAAATAACAATGATTATAATCTTAGACTTGGTCGCTATTTACTTCAAAGAAAAAATGATCAGGACTTATTGTAATCTTGTTCTCACAAAGTAAGCTACCAAGCACTAACATAAGGAGTTTGGTCGCTTAATGACAATCTTCTATCCCTGGTCATTCGTAGAATGTAGTAATGCGCTAAGAGGCAATGCAAGTGTACTTGATCATTTATATCAGGTCATCATATACTAGCAGAAAGGTCTCGTCATCCACTCATGTTCTTCTATCTCTATTCGCACAAGGCAAGCAATCATATGTCAGGAAGATTTTGGTCACCCAGTAATACTTTCTTATGCATGTTCGTTCATAAGAGATATCTGATCGCAAACCCTTGTTAGTTTAACGTGATTAGTGGTAATTATTATTTTAACGAGATATCTTTTTTTTTTAAAACGACAATTTTCCTTATAAACGAGATTTTTCTCGAAAAACGACATTTATTTTCTTGAAAATGACATCTTTCTTTAAAATATGACAATATTATTTGAAAGAGGCATTATATTTTCTAAAATTTGATTAGTACACCCCATTTTGTTAAAAATTAATATATATTATATATATATTTTTTAATTTGTGCTTACATTTTTCTATTTTTTTTTAATATTTTAAAAAATACATATAAATAATATAAATATTTAAATAAATAATTTAAAACAAAAAATATATAAAAACTTGCTAAAATAAGAGTTTTTCTTCTAAAAAATGATGCAAAATAATATATAATAAAAGTATTGAAATCAACAAAAAAGGAAATTAAAGAATGCCAAAAAATATTGAAAAAAAGTATTAGAAATAATTTTAAAAATTAATTCTTTTTAATTAATGAGGTGACTTTATATATTCTTTTTCTATTTGAAAACGTCAACCATCTTAAAATGACAATTTGCCATAAAACAACAATTTATTTAGAAAACGACACGTTTCTTGAAAAATTGTATACGCTTGGAAAAGGAAGTTCTTTTTTCTTAAAACCGATTGTAAAGATGACAACATATTTGTAAAAAAATACGATTTACCAAAAATTATTACTATAAGGCATAAGCATAAGTTCCAAACGGTTTTATATATTGAAACCTCTTTATATATATTTGAAACAGACAAAAAAAAAAAATTCTCACACAACAAAAAAAACAACGAAGAAGACAAAAAAAAATCCAATAAAACTACTGATTAACCCCTACTTGAATTGGGAATTTTTTTTTTTTTTTATTGAAACTTGAAAATTTTAAAAGCAAACAAAATAAGAAATTTTTTTGGTTAAATAGGTGCTTGGTGTAGGGAATTTTGAGTTTATACGCTTAATAGGGTTCAAATTCAAAAAAATGCTAGGAATTTTCAACATTTTAAAATGATGCCAATTGTTGTTACTATACCCAAAATACCCTTAGCATAATATCTACCATTTCTCTCTCCCTCAACAAATTCCTCTCAACTAGAGCTGTAAATACGGGCCGGGCTTTCTAGCACGGTACGAAACCAGCACGAGCCCGGGAGGCACGAGCACGATACGACACGAAAAAATATGGGCTTGGGCTAGACACGACACGAATTGAAAATTGGCACGACATGACATGGACCTGAGCACAGCACGGCACGACAAGCCCGAAGGCACGACACGAAAAGCACAACCAAACTAGCTCGAAAGCACGACACAATAAAAAACTCAATATTTTGACATTAATAATGATAATAAATTTTTATTTGTCAATTATCTATAAATTAAAATTATAATAAAAGTCTATTGTTTTTCTCAATGTTTATATTTTTATAATTATATTAATTTATTTTAAGATTTGTGAGTTAAATTTTTTAGCATTTATTAGTAGGTATTCAAATTCTAATAATTATATTTGTTATAATTTTGTGTAAAGTATTGTTAAAAAGTATATAAAAATATATAAAACTATAATTTAAACAAACAAATGTATTTGGATTGGTGATGAGTCAATTGATTGTTAAAGAGGAGGTGGAGGGTTTAATTCTCCATCCTCACATTTTATGGCAATAATAAAATGGGCCTAAAAGTGGGCCCAAATAAGAAAAGTGACCCAGCTCGAATAAGGAAAGTGGGTCGGCATGACATGGGTCGGGCCCATGGGCTGTGCTAGGCTTACTCTTTCAAATATGGGTCAGCCCGGCCCGGCACGAATAGAATATGGGCCCGGCCCCACCCGAATTACTCGGAGGCACGAAAATGTGGCCCGGGCCAGGCCGACCCACATTTACAGCTGTACTCTCTAGAGAAAATTCATGGGTAAGGTAAAATATAAGAGAACTCAATATAATGACAAGTATTTCCCACTTAAGATACTAAAATACTGCATTTCAAACAAATCTAGGCATGATTTTTAGGTTTTTTTAAGCGATTTTTTTTTTTAGATCTCAAACTCTGAAATCTGTAGAAAATCGACATTGCTCAATGGTGCTCGATGCCAGCTCGATGGGGCCTTCGAAATCAAGATTTTCATAAAAAAAATCGACGTGGTTCGATGGTGCTCGATGTGATTCTTGCAAGATATATAATTTTTCACTCGATTATCCATTTGGGGTGATTTTTTTTTGCAAGATCTATACGTTTGAAATGTGTATATACACATTTGAGAAGTGTAAAGATTGAAAAAAAATACAAAATGCAAAACATATATCATGTTAAAGACATATTTTGGTATGTTTTCAAGTTCTAAACTTTGAAAATGTGTATATGCACATCTGAAAAGTGTAGATCTCAAAAAAATACCAAAAATAAAAAACAAATCATCACCCCAAATGGACGCCCAAGTAAAAAATTATGTCTCTTACAAGAATCTCATCGAGCACCATCAAACCACCATCGCGCAACGTTGATTTTGTCATGAAATCTTGATTTTGAAGGCCCCGCCAAGTTGGTATTGAGCACCATCGAGCAAGATTGATTTTCTGCAGATTACAAAGTTTCAAATTTGAAAAATAACTCAAAAACCATGCCCAGCTCGATGGTGCTCGATGCCAGCTCGATGGGGCCTTTAAAATCAAGATTTTCATGAAAAATGACTTTGTTCGATGGTGCTCGATGCAATTCTTGTAAGAGACATAATTTTTCACTCGGGTGTCCGTTTCGAGTGATTTTTTTTATTTTAGGTATTTTTTTCGAGATCTACACGTTTCAGATGTGCATATACATATTTTCAAAGTCTTGAACTTGAAAACATACAAAAACATGTCTTTAACATGACATATGTTTTGCATTTTGTATTTTTTTTTTAAGATTTACACTTCCAAAATGTGTATATACACATTTCAAACATGTAAATCTTGAAAAAATACCCAAAATAAAAAAAAACATCTCAAACGGTCACTCGAGTGAAAAATTATGTTTCTTGCAAGAATCGCATTAAGCACCATCGAGCAATGTCGATTTTTTCATTAAAATCTTAATTTTGAAGGCCTCATTGAGCAATGTCGATTTTCTGCAGATTTCAAAGTTTCAGATCTGGACAAAAAATCGCATAAATAGCCTAAAAATCATGCCCACATCTGTTTGAAATGTAGTATTTTTAGTGTCTTAAGTGAAAGAAACATCACTATATTTGAGAAATAATTACTTACCTATACATTTCTAATACAAAATTCCTCAAAATGTATGTTGTTTTGGGTATTGTGTTTATCTCTACAAAGTGACCGAAGTTATGGAAGTTTTTCTGGTATAGGTAGTGTCGTCGCTGCCATGGGTGGTGATGTTGGTGGTGCCATGAGATGAGAGGATGAACCAAAAGAGAAATAGGGGAAAGAGAGAAGTAAGGGAGAGGGGCAATGATATTTTTGGTAGAGTACAAAAACGTGATATCATTTTGAAATGATTAAAATGTCTAGTATTTTTTTTTAATTAAGACCCATATAAACTCAAATTTACATTTGTGTATGTATATAATTCTTTTTATTCACAAGTTTCAAACATATATTTATTTTTTGGTCGCAAAGTTTCAAACGTATATTTTTTTTTGGTCGCAAAGTTTCAAACATATTATTCCTAGAAAAAAACCAAATATATTATTATAAAATAAAAATAAAAACCTTAAACCGCTGAAGTTTTGGGCATAAACCCTAGTAAGTCATCCTGCAACATCGTCACTCTCTTCTTCTTCTTCTTCTTCTTACCGCGTCAAACTCACAGAAAACGTTATGAATGCACAGAAATGGTTCTATTCTCAATCTCAATCTTCTCAGTCATGGAAGCACTTTGAAAAATGAAGCCAACTGAAGCTGCTCTTGCTTTCTTTTTCTTCATATTCCTCTTCTTTATGAGGATGCTTTTCTTTCTGCGCAATAATCTCATCACCGTGGCTCCCAGAGCTTCAATTCGAGTAAGCCCTTTCTCTCCAGTCCTTCATTATTATCCTCCTAATTCCAATTTTCTTCCAGCATTATCATCGAACCGTTGTATTGTAGCTTGTCCTTTGGTTTTTTTCACCAGTTTTCTACTTGTCATTCGTTTACCCTTTTCAACTAAATCGAACCCTAGTTCTTTCCTTGAAGATTTAGATAAGGAGAACTTGCGTAATATCATTGAACAAGACCGCTGGAACGATCCTAAGATCGTTACCTTGTTTGATTCGGCTGTGGCGCCCATTTGGGTTCCTAAGTTTTTGGTTGAATTGAAAGAATACCCAATTTTGGCCTTGAAATTGTTCAAATGGGTTGGAAGCCGAACTGGGTTTTGCCACACTACTGAGTCTTATTGCATTTTGGTTCACATTCTCTTTTGTGCGAGAATGTATCTTGATGCCAATAAGAGTTTAAGAGAGCTGGTCTCCTTGAGCCGGGTTTTGCCTGGTTGTGATGTTTTTGATGTGTTGTGGTCTACAAGGAATGTTTGTGTTCCGGGATTTGGAGTTTTTGATGCCTTGTTTAGTGTTTTGGTTGAGTTGGGAATGCTTGAGGAAGCAAACCAGTGCTTTTTGAGGATGAGGAGATTTAAGGTTTTGCCAAAAACTCGGTCCTGTAATGCATTTTTGCATAGGCTTTCAAAGTCAGTAAAGGCCGACTTATCAAGGAAGTTCTTCAAGGACATGCTTGGGGCTGGGATTAACCCTTCAGTTTTCACATATAATATAATGATTAATTATATGTGCAAAGAAGGGGATATGGAGAGTGCTAGAAGTATTTTTGCAGAAATGAAACAGAGGGGCCTGATGCCCGATATTGTGACATATAATTCTCTTATAGATGGGGTTGGAAAGGCTGGGAAGTTAGAGGAAGCAGTTTGCTTATATGAAGAAATGAAATATGTAGGTTGTGAGCCTGATGTAATAACTTTCAATGCTTTGATTAATAGTTTTTGTAAATTGGAAAAACTCCCTCGAGCTTTGGAGTATCTCCATGAGATGAAGAATCATGGGTTGAGACCGAATGTTGTGACTTATAGCACACTAATTGATGCCTTTTGTAAAGAAGGCATGATGCAAGAAGCACTTAAATTTTTTGTGGACATGAGACGAGTTGGTCTGTGTCCTAATGAATATACCTATACTTCTTTGGTTGATGCAAATTGTAAAGCAGGTAATTTAACTGAAGCGTTGAAGCTGACAAATGAGATGTTAAATGCAGAAATGAAGTTGAATATTGTTAGTTATTCAGTTTTATTGAATGGCCTTTGTGAGGATGGAAAGATAGAGGAAGCAGAAGAAGTCTTTATGGAAATGCTGAATGCTGGATTAGCTCCTAACTTGCCAATTTATTCTGCCCTTGTTCATGGGTATATTAAGGCTAAGAATATGGAGAAAGCTATGGATATATTGAAAGAAATGAAGGAGAAAAATATCAAACCTGATTTGTTATTATATGGAACAATTATTTGGGGTTTGTGCAGCCAAAGTAAGCTTGACGCATCTGAGCTTGTGGTCAATGAAATGAAGAGTTCTGGTCTAAGTGCAAATCATTACATATATACCACTCTTATGGATTCGTATTTTAAGGCAGGAAAAACTACGAAGGCACTCTCTCTTTTGCAAGAAATGCATGACTGCGGAATTGAAGTGAATGTTGTAACTTATTGTGCATTAATTGATGGTTTGTGCAAAAATGGTTTGGTGCAGGAGGCAACTAACTATTTTGCTAGGATGGTTGAAACTGGTTTGCGACCTAATGTTGCAGTCTATACAGCCTTAATGGACGGGTTTTGTAAAAATAATTGCATTGAGGCAGCTGAGAAGCTGTTCGATGAAATGCTAGAAAAGGGTATAATTCCTGATAGAGCTGCATTCACCACTCTAATTGATGGAAACTTGAAACATGGTAATCTTCAGGAAGCTTTGAATTTGCGTGACAGAATGATTGAAATGGGTATGGAGCTTGATCTTCATGCATATACGTCCTTGATCTGGGGGTTTTCTGAGTGTGGTCAAGTGCAACAAGCAAAAGTGTGGCTTGATGAAATGGCTGAAAAGGGTATCTTTCCTGATGAGATATTGTGTGTTTGTCTACTAAGAAAATACCATGACCTAGGGAATGTAGTTGAAGCTGCTGAATTGCAAAATGAGTTGGTGAAAAGGGGTTTAATTAAGGGGACGAGCAATTATACAGTTCCTGATGCTAAAACTTGAGAGCAGGTGTGCAATTCCCAACTTTTTCCGAGCAACATTGGACTTTTGTCCTCCCGAAATTGAGTGTGCAAAGACCCCATTATGAGAATATTTCAAATTCTGGCTTGTGCCAGAATAAGGCTACTCAAGATGGATGCTGCATATCAAAGGAAATGACAAACAAGTAAAGCTTATATTGGCAGGTGCAGTTTTGGTCTCCAGATATCTTACTACACTAGAAGTCCCATTATATCCCCTTAAATATATGGGAGGTTCATCTTTCTTGTAGTTTGGCAACATCAGTGCCTATGTTCTAATTTTGTAATGTGTCGAACTGCAGGACACTTCTGCCCTTTTAAGTATATTTCAAAGCCTGATTCATGATGGGGTGCTTCGAACATAAACACCTGATTTTTGTTCAGATGGGCAATGACTGTGATGTGATACTACTTTCAAATTGAATCCCAGCAACCTTTTAGGTATTTACCAAGCCTTAAATTATAGTGCATTCAAATAATCTACATTAACTCTATGTACTCAACAAATGCACTGATACACAGAATTCTATAGGCAGCTGTCGGCTCAAGCAGGCTGTGATGGTTGCGGCTGCTGATCCTTTTACATGCTCTGTAATATGTATACATGTCTACACCATCTTGTGAGATTTCATACATTTCATCTGGTGATTTGGTATCATTGCACTTGACTACAGATAGGATACTACAGAGCTTGGGCAGCAATAGCTAAAAAATTGGTGAAAGCTTTGGAGCTTCATCTTGTTAAGTCTACCATGACACAGGAAGGACTAGCTTTTGTCTGAAATCGCGGATTACAGGTTCATTTTTTGCAAGTGATGCTTGAAAATTTTCTCAGTGGTTCAAGGAGACTTCAATAACTCACTCTGTCGGATGAATCCCCGGTTGTTGAAATTTTATATCTTAGTGGTGCTCTAGTTTGCTCTTTTACTAAACTAGGAAATAAAGTAGCCTTGTACAATGCCATTTCTTTTTGTATAAAGAGACTGAAAAGCCATACTATTGCAATTCCTCTTGTAATTGTGTATTTGGTTTCATATATATGAATGTCCTGTCTGGTTTTGCTTATTAGTTTTTTTTTTTTTTAGAGACCCTGTGTTTTTTCTCATTACAAAATTACATTCTAGACCCTATATTTTGTAAAATGGTTAAAATAGAACCTTAAACCCGAATTTGGTCAATGTTTTCTCAACTAAAATCATAAATAATTTACCAAACTAACAATTCAGAACAAAAATAAAATTGTTCTGTTTAAAAATTGTGTTGATATATTTAATTTTTTATTCATCAAAATTAAGTTTAAGGTTCTATTTTAACCATTTTACAAAACATAGGGTCCAAAAAGTAATTTGTCAAAACACAGGGTCCAAACAAGTAAATGAGATAAAACACAGACTTCAAAAACGTATAAGCTCTTTTTTTTTTTATATATAAAAAATGTATACTTGTATTTGATGTTTTAGCAATTGAAAAGTACTAATAAGTCTATTTACCCATTATTAGTTCCTCTAACATTCTCTAAAATATATATACTCGGTTATAACTTTTATTTTGAAAATTGTCTGTGTTAGGAAAACACTTTGATGAGCATTCCCTAAATATTAAAAGATATTTTTGTGTGTTTGGAAATTCATCTTCTAATTTGAATTGAATATAATTCAAGGTAATTAATAGATTTGACATAGGTTTGTTTAACGATGTAATTATATAGTAACTAAAGATAATTGAAGTACCTCAATTATATTATCCAATTTTGATAGATTAGGTATAATTAAACGGGATAATTACTAAATATTATTAATTTTAAATAGTAATTATTACATAAGTATTATACTATGTAATTACTCACTGTCTTGCCAATAAGAATTTATATATAATTATCACTTCACATCCAAATGCAATTTATATTTTAATGTGGAATGTAATTACTAGGTTGTATTAAGGGCGTGTTTGGAAACAACTGTGTAATTACTAGAGTAGGAATTACATATCTGAGTAATTATACTATATTTTAAAATACAAAGTGTGTTTGGATGTCAAGTGGTAATTACTTATAAATTCATATTCTCACGTTTGGCAAATCAGTTAGTAATTACGCACAAAAATAATATTATGTAATAAATATTATTTAAAATTGATAGTAATTAGTAATTACATTCAATTCTCATGGGGGGTATGAGAATTGGAAAGTGTAATTGGACCCTTCAATTACATTCAATTACATAATTACTGTGTAATTACATAGTAAGAAAAATATGTCAAATTTAGTAATTACTCCGAATTACACTTAATTTAAATTACAGGATAGTTTTCCAAACACACTCTAATTGTTACCCTCCACGTCCCTTAAAATTTGCAATAGAGTTTTAATATTATGTGTGAATCAAAACTTCTCTTAAAAAACACTTAATAGCAAGTATAATTGTTTATAAAACTTTTGAGTAACTATAACAATTTATGCAATTATGGTAATCACTTCTCCAATTGCATGGAGTCCTAACTATCCATCCCAAGGAAAAAGGAAAAAGAAGGGATGAATAGCAAATAATTGTGTAGCTCAAATAAGAAAAAGGAAAAGAAAAAAAAAATGAAATCGAGGAGTTACTGGGGAAATGGTAAAGAGTGACCAACAATTTACAAACAAAATGTTATATTATTTCATAATATGATATTTAGGTTAACTAATGTGACAATGAGTGTCACATATTGTAACATATAAAATAGAGTTACGATATTTGGATATATAAGAATATTCAAATATGTAACATATTTAGAGTTACAAATTTGTAACTCCCAAATATTACCCAATAATGTGTAGATTTGATGTTACACATTTTTATTTGAATTTCTCAAAGCCATAAGAGATATGACTGTTAGAGATATGATTTTAACTCCCATAATGTGTATGGAAGTTACAAAATCAAGTGAAAATGAATTTGGAACGTTTTGGAAAAGTTTGGAAAATTGGTAGCTGAAAAAACGTTGTGGTCGCGGCTAGTGTTTTTCCTAGGCCGCGGCCTGGGGAACAAAAGTCAGTGGTCGCGGCCAGGCTTATCTCACTGAGCAGCCAGAGTGTGACAGTCAGAATCCTGTGATCCGCAGGGGGAAAGACTGGTTAAAAGCTGTCCACATCACCTGGGGAAGGTCAAGTGTGATGATTCTAAGACTGTGTAGGTATGAGACTACACATTTGAAGATGACTTAAATGGATTGATGGGTACTACCTATACCAACAAGATGCATCTTTTTTTCGGTAGCCCATCACTTGAGAACTCCAAAGTTAAGCGTGCTTGACCTGGAGTAGTCTCATGATGGGTGACATCCTAGGAAGTTTTCACATGAAGCATGCGAGTAAGGACAAAGCACACTGGAAAAACTCGTGTTGGTTTGCAGGATCAGTCGTCATTCTAGGAAGCAGCCATAGTGACGTGGGGCGTTACAAATGATATCAGAGCCTTGACCCAGCAGGAAGTGTGGCTGACGGGGACGTCGGACCCCTAAGGGGGGGGAGGTGATTGTGACAGTCAGAATCCCGTGATCTCCAGGGGGAAAGACCGGGTAAAAGTTGTGCAATCCCACATCGCCTGGGGGAAGGTCAAGTGTGATGATTCTAAGACTGTGTAGGTATGGAACTACACAGTTGAAGACGACTTAAATGGATTGATGAGTACTACCTATACCAACAAGATGCATCTTCTTTTCGGTAGCTCATCACTTGAGAACTCCAAAGTTAAGCGTGCTTGACCTAGAGTAGTCTCATGATGGGTGACCTGTTGGGAAGTTTTCCCATGAAGCGTGCGAGTGAGGACAAAGCACACTAGAAAGACTCATGTTGGTTTGCAAGTTTTCCCATAGTGACGTGGGGCGTTACACAGAGAGGCTGACAACCTTTTCCAAATTTCATTTTTATCGAATTTTGAACGTTTTCAACAACCAAGTAACTTTCAAATCTCTATTTTAATTCCATAAAACATCCAATTAAACATTGGTAATAGCCATGCGGGTTGGTGGAATTTGAAATTCAAAGGGTGTTTCTAAACTCTATAAATAAGAGTCTATTGCTCACTTGCAAGACACACAAATTTCTATCCATTAGACCACTTAGCTAGAAATTCACCATAGCGGCTTGTTTATTACAAAAATCTATTTCTTTTGTGAGAGTTCTCTTAGTGCTTGAGATATGGGGAAATAAACTTTTGTACAAAGGTTGTAAACCTTGTTTATGTTGGTGATCTCCAATGCCCTTCACTTTGGTTGTGTGAGTGAGAGTTTTTTGTTCATTGTTCTTGTTCTTTTTCTTTTATACTATTGTTTTTCATCTTCTTCTCTTATTCTCTATTTACTCTTTTACTTGTATCTTTTGTTTTATAGTTGTAATCTCCTTTACATCTTTTCTTCTACTACTTCTAGTTTATTTGTTTCATTTTGTCATAGAGTTGTATTTTCCATTACTATCTTCTTATACTATTTTCTATATTTACATGTATCTTTTGTTACAGAGTTGTAATCTTATTTAATCAATCTATTTGTCTTTTTTTTTTATTTGCTTAGAGTTATAAGAGTTTTTACCATTTCCATTGAGACAATTTACATATTTCTAACACAAATATATATTTGTTCCCACAACTTCAAATAGTGATCCCCTCCGAAAAAAAAAAAAAAAAAGAACTTCAAATAGTGTAAGTTTATTATCATAAAAATAATGTTTTGAACTAAAAAGAAAATAATTAAATTATATAATTTTGGTAAATTTATGAAATTATGAGTCCTTGAATACAATTTTATTAGAATTCAAAAAAATATCAAAACCGATCCTGATTTTGTTAAAAATAATGCAAAATAAATTGGCACAATTTTAATATACAATTTTAATTGATATAGATTCAGTTTGAGATGGAAGTGGTTTAACATCATATTACATGACTTCATTATTCAATCACTATTATTATTATTGGGAATAATAATAAGAAAATATTTTATATTTATATACCTATAATTAAAAGTATTTACAAAAGTACATTCAACCATATTATTTATCAAATATCGGTGCTACGTTAGCTCCATATACTAAAATCCAAAATAATCACTACAAAAATTGGAAAAAAAGAAAAAAGAAAATCTCACTTCCCAATTTTTTTTCGTTTTTCTGGGTTATAAAAAAGCTACATTCTTATGATGCTAATAAGATACCAATTAGTTATCTTTTCATAGAATTTTTTTTTATGAAATAAAAAACTTCAATTTAAGATAACATTATCTCATATATATTTTGGTTACCTATTTTGATTAGTTACATTTAAAATCATGATTTCATTTTTAGGCTATATTATGTTGTCTTGTTGTTTAAGATACATTTACGTTATTATTATTATTATTTTATTTTGTGGCAACATTTACGTTACTTTTAAACATATTTAAGAAACTAATGAGTTACAATAAAGTGTTAGAATTTACCATATAACTTATGATTATATAATGTTTAAGATATTATTTGGTTTCCTTGTGAGTTTTTTTAGTAACTTGTCAAAATTGTTCAGTAAAAGTAGTCTTATTTAGAATACCATCTATTAACTTTTTTTGTAGGATCTTAGAATTTAAATCTAAATGTATGCTTCCTATTATTTTTTCAAACACATAATAAAAATATAGAATAACATAACATACATATGAACATAAAATTCGTAAATTAACATAAACACAAAAATGTAGAAACTTACGAATACTCAGCGGAACTGGAACAACTCATTCCTTCAATCTCTCTAACCCTTGATTCCTTTCTGTAGCAAAGTATTATCAAGAGATTGAACTAGATCAGCAGCACAGTCTTCCTCGCCAAGCCTTTGATCAACCTAGAACTAGTGTGGGCTGGTTCTCAACACATGAGATAGAGATCTAGAAGAGAAGAAGAGATAGTGGCTAAGAAAGGATTAGAGTGTCTAGATTTTCACTTACCCAATGAATCAACTGCTGACTTATGAAAACCCTACATATCATATTCCTTATATAGATAACCTAATGGGCTTTATTTAAATTTGAATTAATTAAAATAATAAACAAAAAGATAAAAGCATTGGGCTCCCACAAATGGACCTGGGCCCAATAACTTTATTTTGAATTTAAATCCCAATTAAGCTTAAATTCCAAACATTTTATTTATTTATTTAAATTAATTAATTAAATCCTTATTCAAATTAACTAATTATAATTTGAAACTTGATTTAATTTTATTTATTTATATTGACACCAATATATCAATATTAATAAATTTACCTAAAGATTCTCTTTTATTATCTAAATCTCATATATCTATAAATTTTCCAAATTTGACCTAGTCAACTTTAAAAAATTATAATTTATAATTAAATCAATTAATTGAGACATTCTAGATGATTTGCTCAAAGGTGATGCGGGGACCATAGATCTATGAAATCAAGCTCCAATAAGTTACCGTGAATTTATTTACAAATAATTTCACTACCTTATTAATTTCTCGTGACTCCACTATAGACTCGGAATTGAACTCTTGAATTCATTGAACATATTTTCCAAACCATAAATACGTTATCCATTGCTATTACCATTGTTGACCGCATTTTTGGCCAACGACGTGAGAACATCAAATACGATAAAGCCTTCAAGAGAAATTAAACGACACAAACAATTTTGAATAGAAAGTAAATAACACACGCAATTTTTATAGTGGTTCAGCCCCAATGTGTTGGTAATAGCCTAATCCACTTAAAGTTGTGATTATAGATCTGTACTCAAGATCAGATGAACTGAGCCAACTGAGTTTCTTCAGTACAAATTACAAGAATACAAGAATTCTTTCAGATACAAGCACTTTCTCTCTCTAGAAAATTCAGATCAAAACTCCAAATTTTCAAAAGTCCTTTTCTGATCCCATAAGCCATATATTTATAGGCTTAGGATCATACATTGATATCCCTTAGGATCGGGATATTTTATTATTCGTATTATATTTAAATTACAAAAATATTCAAAATGTAACAGAACATCAAATTTGTGGGAAGAATGAGAGATTCCTGCGTATGCCAAGACCGATTCTTGTTGAAGCCGTTTCTGGGAATCTTGACGTAGTCATGCTCTATCTAGTTGATCCATATCACCTTCAATCTGGTCGAACACACCTTCACTGGGCAGATTGCCTGTGTTGAAGTGCACGCCAGTATACCTTATGTGCACGCCAGTATACTCTATGACTGGGCAGTCATGCACTTAGCTGGTAGGACATGCACTTGGCTGGTAGGACATGCACTTGGCTGGTAGGACATGCACTTGACGGGTAGGACATGCACTTGGCTGATCAGACATGCATCTAGCTGGTCAGACATGTGCATGGCCGATCGACCAAGTTCATTACTGGGCAGCAAAGTCATTACTGGGCAGCAATGTCATTCCTGGGCAGCAATGTCATTCCTGGTCAAATGCAACAACTTGACTGGTCGGTCATGACACCTCTCAAGCAGTCAAAACTCTTCATCAGTCCACCGGGTCACTTTATCACAACTTTGAGGAGTCAATGTATTTATTGACTATTTAATGTGTCTTTTACGGACCATGTACTGCCACTTGTCACCTTTATTGCCATGTCATTGATCTCCAATTTTTGGGGATAACAACCATTACAGTTAGTCAATCCTCTATCGATGACTTACTAACGAGCTGGGTGCAAATTACCATTTTACCCCTCATCAGTATTTTATCTTTAACTCCCACTAAATTCTTTATAAATGATATTTTCGTGAAGTTAATCACAGAAATGATATCTCAATTATTTAACCATTTGAACAAAGAAATTAAGAAAATCATCTTTTCACGTCTCATACAGAAGTTATAGATTTCATATCTATGAATAATACTCCCACTAAATTACACTACTAAATCTCCAAGATGTAAGTATGGGCTAGACCGTAGGGTAAACTGGTAACGAACAAGTCAAAAGGTTTAAATAATATAAGCAGCAGAATATTATCACTAAGAATTAAGATCGACTTAACCTATGGTCAACATTATGACATTGACTAGATTCGATAACAACGATACTTATTTATCAATTAATAATCAATATCGGTCATAGTCCGATGTAACCAAATACATCCGATCATATATACTTGGTTAATGCATTGGACAAGACATCACACACCGAATGTGTAAGTAGATCGTAGATTTCCTAATCATTGAAAATCCAATGCACTGATCTAATCTTAGGACTCATACTTTTGAACATATAATTACAACTATAATCCACTGTGACCTAGTCACTATAATTGTAACTATCCATATGTTTGAGATTTTATGAATGTTTGTATTAATTGAATAAACATGTAATAAAACAAGCGAACAATGCGATTGAATAAACAAAATGATTTCTACTTCTTTTATTGATAATAATAACGTGTTACATACGAAATATGGTTTTATTAAGGGCATAAAACCCAACACTTTTAAATATGAAATAACAAAATACTTTATAGTAACTTACGAAGTTGGTTGGTATATTAAATTTTATTTAAGTTTAAAGTTTAGTTACTTTTTTTTATTAACAAACTATAAAATAAATTAAAATATAGCTTTTGATTACAGTCATCTTCTTCGGTGACAGCGAAAATATGTATACTTCTCACCTTGAAGAATATGCCACGATAGTATCACCTGTGAGCCCAACCAACCAGTGGTGCGGTTGCAAATGAATTTTGATGTCAAGAAAAAGTAAAGGTGGCTGATGGGATGATGCAGAGAGAGAAAAAGAGATCTTTTTTTTTAAAAAATAATTGGTAGAGGGAATTGTGGGTATATGTGTAAATAAAATTGGACCGGTATTTTTGTAAGGGTAACTCAAATCACAAAAGCTATTTTGGTGTTGGTTCAAACCAAAATAGGGAAATTTTACTTCCATATTTTGTTTTCATTCTAACCATAACACTAAAAGTTATAATTTTTTTTATTATTATTATATTATTTTATCTTATAAATAAAATAATATAAATATATATTTATTTATAAAATATTAATATAAAAAACAAAGAAAAAAAAGTAAAAAAATGCATTACGTCGTTGCTACAGTTCCACCAAAATACTGCAATGTTTGCTGTCCAATTGGAATTAAATTGGTGTGAATTTCACACCAAAATGCATATATATACAATTTGGTTCTTGATAAAATGCTATTTTGGTGGTGCGATGTAATTTTTTAACAAAAATGTATATAGACTAAGCTAGACAACGGAAATTTACGCTTGCAAATACAAAAATATTTTTATCACACTTATATTGCAATTTTGTATATTTTTCAATATTTAGTACAATTCTGTTTTTATTTTCAGAGATTTTGTTGCGATTTTCACACTTTTATAACAATTACATTATTTTTTAAATTTTAAGCTAAATCAATTTAAAATGGTTAGTTTTTTTTTTCAGTTTAAATTAAAAGGGAAATTAAAATAAGTCATTTGGTCTCTCTCTCAATAATACCACGTTATTGGATGTATCGTCTCAATAAAGACATCTTTGAGTTTATTATTAATGTTTTGTTACCATTTGGCTTATTTTTTTGGATTGAATGAGGTAATTATAGTGTGATTTTGGTATTCAGTTTTGAAAATTTAACTAATTATTTTATTTATTATTATTTTTATAGGTTTAACTAAATAGTTTATTTTTGTTTATTTTTGTCATTTCCACAAACAACCTTGTGTAAGTTTTCTGGTCTTTACTACTCATAATTTTTTTTTATGTATATGTTTCCTTTGTACATAAGAACATTTTTTGGTTTTTACTAGATTCTTGAAATCTGTTTTGCAATAGATAATTTTTTGATTGTGTAGACTTGCATAGATAAAAAATACGTTTTAGGCAAAAAGTTCTACTAAAAACTGATAAAAAGAAGACATTTTAGGTTATGGGGTATTAAGATATAGGTTTCATGTAGCTCAAGAAAAATGGTTTTGGATTAGGGTTTTAACGTACGCATCCCAATAGTATCTCCTTTTTTGGGTAACTGCCAATTTTTTCCTAGAAACTCGGGATACTCCAAACTGACACTAACCACCCCACTCTCGCGTGGGTACACTCTCGATGCCTCGAACTTTTCAATAGTTTTGTGTTGGCGTTTGAGTTAATCTCACCCTTTCGAGCCTATAGGCTCGATTAAAGCGATCTCATTATCTCGAGCTTTCAAACTCGAGTTATCGAGATCTTAATCTTTTATGCTTTTTTTTTATTATGGGCCCTCGCCTTTTTCTTTCTTGTTAGATGTCGTAGTCTTCAGAGAATCAGTGGAGGCCCGACCCTCTTCTCGACCTGAATCGCCGTTTACACGAAACTAATGGCTAATCCGCGAACACAAGGAACATCTCAAAAGAGAGGACATCTGAGCCCATTTTCGACGCCAGATCGACAAGGTCGAAGAGGGAAAAAGAAAGAAGCTTCGGGTTGCTGTGTATCCCGATCCGGGCCCCGAGATCTGGCCAATTCCACTAGATCCTAAGCTTAAAGTCGCTGTAGCCTACTCCCCAAGTGCACTCTCATTCAACATCATGGAGAATATTTCAAACCAGCCGACACTTCTAAGCCCATTTCCATTCCAGTCTTGGAGGATAGTTTCTTCGAGGCTGAGCATTACCAAAGTTCCATTACCTTGACCAGGCATATATCAAAGTTATTATCCTGTCATGGGTTAAAGCTATCCAGCAAGCTGATGTGTCGGCTCACCAGCTCCATTGAGAGAAGTTGCTTCGCTCTAGGCGAAGACGATCCTGAGAGGAAGGTTAAGCTCGCGGCCTGGAGTCGCGAGCACATGCGAGTTGGGGCCTTACTACCTCTGATGGACTACTTTTGGAGCCTCACAGATTATGCTGGCATTGCCTAATTCTAGCTCCAGACCAACTCATATAGGGTCTTTGCAGCTCTTAGATCCTTATACCACGAGATGAAGTGGGATGGGCCTTCGGCATGGGAGATTCCATACCTCTTCTGCCTCAAGAGAAACCCCTCCCAAGCTCATGGTGGAGACAGGTTTTACTACCTGTTGAGCTACCCAAAGGAGAGACGGTTGTTCGAGGATATCCCCAACCATCCTCCCAACCTCAAGACCATGTTCTTCTGGACAGACAGTCTCACTCCCTCCCATTTTATTCATTCCAGCAGATTCGTAAGCATCCTATCATGGTTCTTTTATTTCAATCAAAATGCTCATCCAATCTTTTCTTGTAGCCAATTATCATTTCCCACAGCCTACAGAGGCCATGAAGGACCACAGGGAAGCAATCCTAAAGCTCCCCTACGGTCGACGATCTCTCAACTACCTTCTTCACTAGGACAAGCTCCGACTTTGTGGCCTCTTTGGTGAAGGCGAGTCTACAGATGACTCGGGAATATGCAAGTATGCGAGGTGGGAAGAAGTCCCAGTGCCAATGGCCAAGCTTCCCACTAGAGGTAAACATGTGGGTTTGAGCTCATGTGACCCTGTACCTCATCTCGTCGAACCTTCGTGCTCGGGTAACGAAGCACAAGACGAGGCCTCAATGAGCTCGTCTGAAGGAGGTAAAGTTGTGCTCGACCTGTCTAAATGGTCTCCCACTTTGCTTAGACAGGAAACCAATACCACAGTTTTATTTAAAAATCCCCAGAACAATCTCATGGTCTAGTCAGGGTAGACCTTAAGGTACATAGGTTTGATAGTTGGTTGGAGAAATACCAAACGATGTACAGTCTAAACAAAGTTTGGGATGGGCTAGTCGTCCATTATGGGACCAACGACTATAGAGACCTTTCTAGGATGTCCCCTACTTTTAGGGAGGGGCTCCATTAGCCTTGTCAGAAGATAGAGTAATTTCTTGGTCCCCAAGCTTGAGCTAAAATGAGTCATCCGATTAGGTTCCTAATACTTAGTCATTTTCAATATTAGACTTGTGTGGTTTTTCCTTTCTCAACATAATTGATCTTCTTTTTTTTTTCTTTTTCAGGCGAGATGGATTCTGACTTGGACAACCTCCTCAACAATTCAGTTGCCTCAAGAGCAAAAAAATGACACCGGGCGTCTCAAAAGGGACGCTGCCCTTCCAAGCTCTCCAAGAAGCCTGACTGGCCCAACCGGGCTCGAAGCCGTCCGACCTGGGCCAGGTACCAACCCTACTGCCATCCCAGAAACTGTGGCCCTTTCTCCTTTGGGTCAACCAAAGTAAGCTCTTCTAGCTCAGCCTCATATCCGAGACCACCATCTTAAAGTCTCGACCTACGTTCCTGAGTTCGTGGTTGAAAGTGCTGCCAGTACCTTTAGTGTGTAGCTTGGTTCTGACACAGTGACTCGCATGGGTCATTGCCTTAGCAACCTTGGGGCTCCCCAGTAGGACTTCCTGACCACCTGCTAGGATGCCAACACTCTTTATGAAAAGAGTGGAGAGTTTCTATCTTCGGTAAGTTATTTTCTCAGAATCCTTATTTCCGTGCCAACTTTTTATTTCTTCATTTCTAACATCAATTTTTAACTGCAGGCCTTTTTATCCTTCGTTCAACATAATTTTATCTTAAACCGCGAGGTCACAACAAGCAAGGTGCATGCCCAAGATGCTAGAGATGCACATTTCAGGGACGAGGATGATCTTAAAAAGGCTCGGCTGGAGCTAGAAACGGCCCAAAGGGAGGTGGAAGCTAGAGATGCAGAGATTAAGAGGGTCCAGGAGCTGGATGCCAAGTTTGAGGCGACCTGGAAGGAGGTGGAGGCCAGAGATTCAGATATCAAAAGAGTCCAGGAGCTTAATGCCAAGTTGGAAAAGGACAAGAAGATGACTTTTGAGTTCATCGAGAGTGAGAAGGTTCATCTTCTTGAGGAGTTTAAGACCAAAAGAGATCGCGTCGTAGACACGGCGATGTATCGAATTTGGGCCAACAATCTTGACCTCGATACCAGCTTTCTATTCGACAAGGAGACCGAGTTTATCGCTAGGTGGCAGGCTCGACTGGAGGAGGAAGAGGCCAAGCTTGATGTCGAAGAGGCAGCGGAGGCCTCCAAGCAAGCTGAGACCGCTGTTGATGGAGTTGTTGATCCTTGAAGACCATCTTATGGGTTGCGACCCATTTTTGTTTCCCTTGTAATTATATATTTTTTTCATGCCCTTGGGGTAGAGACAATTAAAACTCAAGGTTTGAGTTTTTTTTTATATATGTATTTTAACGGTAGATTATATTTTATGCTTAAATCTCTTTCTCGAAATCTTTATGCATACTATTTATCCTTACCATTTTTCTCTTATAGCATACTTTATATTTCTAGCTCAAAATATTTTGAGAATACTACAAAATTGTAGCGTCCCAAATTTGCTAATTAGGCTTAGGGCCTTGATTAGTGTGCCTGGAGGGCAATAAGTGATTTATTATTATAATATGTGAATTTGTATGAATATGTGATTAGAGATGCATGTTTAGGTGAATTAAATATGCATGTGGACCCTGTTTTTTTATTAGGGGCATGTTTTTAATTTTATCCCGTCGAGGGCATAAATGTGATACATTTGTGATATATCTGTGTTGCACGATCTGAGACAATCCTAGGGAGCCGTTAGCTAGAAAGTCACAGCAGGGTCGAAAACCCGACTCGGGGCAAGTCGAGGGGTATTTCAGGTATTAGATGTTTTATGGGGTTATCGGGTTATGGAAATAAATATTTGGAAATATATTTGAAGATAGAATGTTTAGGAGGGAATATTGGGGAAATTTACCATTTTGCCCCTCGGGGACGTTTGTGGTACCCCGAGCCTTGAGGTAACCTTAGAAACTAAGTTAAATAAAACAAAACCAAAGAAATATTCATAAACTTGGAGAAACTGACCCATAACATTCTTTTTCTCTCTCATTTTTCTGTCTAAGCCAAATCGAGGGAAAAACTGGGAATTAAGCAAGGATTTGAGCTCTTGACTTGGGGACTAACTCAACATCACTTTGAGGATTCAAATAAAGGCTAAGGGTTTCGGCGAGGCTCAGACTAGGGGACTGTGCTCGGGACATCGGTGCTTGGAAAGCTCGGGACACAGGTAAGAAAACCGCTGTACCCGTAGAGCAGGGCGAGGCCCTATAGTTTGTATTGCGGGGCACGACCCTATTTGATTGTGTTGTAGGTCATAGCCCCATTGATTGTGCTTATGCATGTTTAAGTATTTGTTTAGTTAGGCTATGTGTGCATATATGTGATTGAACGGCAAGAGCCGGGAATGGTGAGGGCCAAGAACGGCAAAGGCCAGGAACGGCGAAGGCCGGGATCGGCGAAGGGGCCGGGAGCAGTGTTTAGCACGCGGAGTGCGAGTTGCCAAGGCGAGACCCTAAAGGATACCTGAGATATCCTCACGGTGTGAACCGTGAACCCAGGGCTTGGTAAAGCGCCTGGGACGGCATGGCCGTATGTGTTTAGCCTGATGGTGGCTTAATTGTATATTGAATGTTAATTATGCATATGTTATCTGCTTGTGTGAGTTTTCTTGCTAGGCTTTGACTCACGGGTGCTCTATGGTGCAGGTAAGGGCAAGGGGAAAGTCGACCAACCATGAGTACGGGGAGCATGAAGCGGCGCGTACATGTTTGTCCTGCCTGGCTGCCACGGCCAGGGGTGTTTTGGGAGATGATTGTACTAAACCTATATTTTGTCATTTAGCCGAATCTGGTTATATTTTTGAGTTATAAATATTTCTAAACAGTATTTTGGTATCCCAAATGTTAAACGCTTTATGATTTTCCAACGAATGGAACTATTTTCAAAATATGACTCTGTTTATGGTTTAATTACACTTTTGTCTTAAAACCTCAGTTAGCGAGTTAATGACACATTTTAAACTCACTTAGTGATGGCTCTAAGGAAGTAGGGCGTTACAAAAATATTTTTCTTGTATATTTCTTTATCTATACAAATACCTGTCGTGCTTGAGTTCGAACTTCCATGTATTCATACATAGTTCATTCGATTGCACATTTTTTGACTTCGTTATCCTCAAAATTGAATAGTACTATTACCATGTATTTCCATTATGAAACTCTTATTGGCATGTAACTTCGTTAGTCTAGTTATTCCTTGCTTAATTATAGTAACTTTCCTCATCCTCGAGTGTGGCCTCGAGGTTGAAACTTGTTTGAAAAAAAATTTCCAGCTCTCTGTCGACTTATAAATTTTTGTTGGTTTATCTAGAATTCCAACTTTTAACCATGTCGATCATAACTTGCTTGTTCATTCCAGACTTGTTTAGTTTGTGTTTGGTTAATAATCCATACACTTGTTTAATTCGTGCCTGGTTAATAATCCATACACTTTGACTAATTTTGTTTCATTTTTGTTGATGTTATACTTTCAAGCTTATGGTATTATTGTATACCACTTATGTCCGCTTAATATCCTATGATTGCAATCTTAGGTTATTGAATTTTGAGAGCTTGCTACAACAATAAAAATACACAAAATTTGAATAAAAACCAGTGCTTTATTGATAAAAAGCAAAAATTAAATACAAGCTTGGTTACAAATGAATAAACATCATTTCTACATTACTGATAATAAGGTCGTAGATGTTCACCATTCCAAGCTTGTGGTACCAATTCTCCATTCAATCTCGCTAGTTTTAAACACCAGGTCAAATGATGGATTCGATTTGGTATGGTCCATCCCAATTAGGCCCGAGCACGCCTTCTGAGGGGTCTCGTGTGGCCAAAAACACGCGTCTGAGCACTAAATCTCCCAATCCAAATTTTCTGTCTTGAACCCTCTTGTTGAAGTATCTTGTAGCCCTTTGCTGGTATGCAACGTTCTTAAGTTGGGCTTCATCTCATTTTTCTTTAATTAGGTCTAGAGTTTCTTCGAGCTGGGATTGGTTTGAGGTTTGGTCGTATGCCTTGCGTCTGATTGTTGGGATTTTGACCTCAATAGGAAGCATAGCTTCACAACCGTAAGTCAGAGAGAAGGGGGTATGCCCTGTGGAAGTCCGAGCTATTGTTCTGTAGGCCCATAGGACTTGTGGTAATTCTTCTGGCCATTTTCCTTTAGCCTCTTCGAGCCTTTTCTTAATCGAGCTCTTCAGAGTTTTGTTCACTGCTTCGACCTGGCCATTTACTTGTGGATGGGCTACTAAGGAAAAACTTTTGATTATCCCATTCTATTCGCAGAAATATGTAAACAATTCACTATCGAATTGGCAACCGTTGTATGATACTATTTTCCTTGGTACCTCGTAATTGCAAATTATATTTTTCACTACGAAATCCAAAAATTTCTTCGAGGTGATAGTAGCTAGAGGTTCGACCTCGGTCCACTTTGTAAAGTAATCAACCGCAACTACGACATATTTTACACCCTCTTTTCCTGTTGGCAAGGATCCTATGAGGTCGATTCCCCATATTGCGAATGGCCACGGAGAGCTCATCATGGTTAGCTCGGTTGGTGGATCTCGTGGAATTGAAGCGAACCGCTGACACTTGTCACACTGCTTGACGTATTCGAACGAGTTCGCTTTAACTGTAGGCCAGAAGTATCCTTGCCCAATCACCTTTTTTGATAGACTATGCCCCCCAGTGTGGTCTCCGCAAAATCCTTCATGGATTTCTTCTAAAATTCTTCAGGCCTTGGGTGGAGTTACACACCTTAGAAACGACATAGAATACCCTCTTCTGTACAACTTCCCTTCCAAGATGGTGTACCTTGGTATCTTGTACATAAGTCTCCTAGCCTCATTCCAGTCTGCTGGGAGGCTCCCGGTTTCAAGGTAGTCAATTATGGGGGTCATCCAAGTAGGTTGCAAGTCAATCATGTTGGGATCGGTAGGAACTCGGCTGGCACCACATTGAGTGCATCAACTTCCTTGGTTGTGGAAAGCTTAGCTAAAGCATTTGCATTTGAGTTTTGCTCCTACGAAACTTGTTCAATGGCATAGAACTCGAATTGCCCGAATGCTACCTTGACTTTCTCCAAGTAAGCTGCCATTTTAATGCCACGAGCCTGATATTCTCCTAAGACCTAGTTAACGACCAATTGGGAGTCACTATATAAGTGAATGGCTTTCGATTTGAGATCGGAAGCTATCCGAAGTCCCGCTAATAGTGCTTCATATTCAGCCTTCGTTATTTGATGCCTCGAAGGAAAACCGTAAGGCTGAATGAAAATGATTTCGAGTCGGAGTGATCAAAATAATTCCTGCCCCCGGCCCATTCTCATTTGAAGACCCATCAACGTAAAGTCTCCATAGCTCACAGGCTGGGGTTATGACTTCCTCGTTGGTCATTTCTGCACATTCAACTATGAAATCTGCTAAGGCTTTTCCTTTGATCGTTGTTGTCTGGTGGTAAGTGATCTCAAATTTCCCGAGTTCGACCATCCATTTTAACAGTCTTCCGGACGCCTTAGGTTTTGACAACACCTGCCTTAATGGTTTCTTAGTCAATACATGTACAGGATGTGCTTGGAAGTAAGGCTGGAGCTTTCGAGATGCATGTATCAAGCACAAGGCCAAATTTTCCATTAATGGATATCTCGACTCTGCCCCCAGTAACCTTTTACTAACATAGTAAATAGGTTTTTGTACTTTCTTATCCTCCCAAACAAGTATTGCGCTGATTGTATGCTTGGTTGTGGCGAGATATAAGTACAATACTTCCCTTGTGATTGGTTTGGATAAGATTGGTAGTTTAGTGAGGTGATTTTTAAGAGCTTGAAAAGCGAGTTCACACTCGTCCAACCATTCAAATTTCTTGCCCCCTCTCAAAAGATTAAAGAATGGAAGGCATCTGTCTGTAGATTTCGATATGAACCTACCTAAGGCTGCCATTCGTCCAGTTAAACTCTGGACATCTTTATGTTTTTGAGGTGAGGGCATATCGATTAACGCCTTGATCTTATCCAGGTTTGCCTCTATGCCTCGAGAATTTGCTATAAATCCGAGAAACTTTCTCGAAGATACTCCGAATGAGCATTTCTGCAGGTTAAGTCTCATATTGTATTTCTAGAGTATAGCAAAGCATTATGCGATATCATCAACATGGTTACAATTATGTTTGGACTTGACTAGCATGTCGTCCACATAAACCTCCATGTTATTCCCTATTTTCTCTGCAAATATCCTATTCACCAATCTCTGGTATGTGGCCCCTGTGTTCTTGAGCCCGAAAGGCATCACATTGTAGCAGTACAAACCCTTATTGATCATAAAGCTCGTATGTTCTTGGTCTGGTGCATGCATGGCTATTTGGTTATATACAAAATACGCATCCATGAATAACATGATGTCGTGACTTGCAGTAACATCTACGAGCTGATCAATTCGAGGTAGGGGAAATCAATCCTTTGGACATGCCTTGTTGAGGTCCGAATATTCAATGCAAGTTCACCACTTGCCTTTGGGCTTTGGAACTAACACTGGATTGGCTATCAAATCAGGACAGAAAGCATCTCGGATAAACAGATTTGCCTTCAGCCTTTCGACCTCTTCTTTTAGGGCTTTCTTCCTTTCATTGTCTAGGAGCCTTCTATTTTGTTGCTTTGGAGGGAATCATTTGTCTATGTTGAGTGCATGACTTATAATGTTTGGGCTGATCCCAATCATGTCTGAATGCGACCATGCGAACACATCTTAATTTTCCCTCAGGAAGCAGTTTAATTGCTATCTCGCACCATTTGAGAGGTCCTTCCCTATCTTTACCACCCTGGTGGTATCATTTTCATCGAGTTCTACGTCCTCAAGCTCCTCGATTGGTCTGAGATCGACCCTATCCTCTTCTATTCTGGGGTCAATCTTTTCTTTGACTTCAAAGACTGTCCTGCTTATATCTCAGATGACAATAAGTACTTATGCACTTGTTTGGCCCTTCCCCCTCATGGAGATGCTATAGCATTCTCGGGTGTCCAGCTGGTCTCCCTTTAGCGACTTAATGCCACTAGGTGTAGGGAACTTGATGGCCAAGTGCCTCGCAGATGAAACTGCCCCCAGCCCAATCAGAGTTGGTCTCCCAAGCAGTACATTGTTGGTTGAGGGGGTGTCCACCGCTATGAACTCCATTATCTTAGTTACTGAGAGTGGATAGTCTCGCAAGGTCACCAGGAGCTCGATAGATCCTGTGCTAGTTATTCTTTGTCCTAAAAATTCGTACAACGTTGTCGCACAGGCTTTCAAGTCTTGAACTAAGAGTCCCATCTTTTCCAAGGTGGTGTTATAAAGGATGTTAACCGAGCTCCCGTTATCTATCAGGACTCGGTGCAACCTTTTATTGGCAAGCTGGAATGTGATGACCAAAGGGTCATTGTGGGGAAACTGGACGTGCAAGGCATCTTCTTCAGTGAAAGTAATGGGTTGAGTTTCAACCCTCTGTTATTTTGGAGCTCGGGGTTCAGGTTCATAGGGAGATCTATCCTCCTTCTTGAGCTCATTGACATATATTTTCTGGGCATTTCTACCCGACCTAGCGATATGCGGTCCTCCAGGAATGGTTCATCTTCCCCATCGATCGGGGGACGTCGGTCATCCTTCCTTGCGCGTAGGGCCATATTCTGTTGGGCAGGCTGTGTAGGAGCTGCCCTCTGTCCAACTGAAGCTTGGGCCATATTCTTGTTTCTAACATACTACCCAAAGTATCCTCTCGAGATCAGACCTTCGATCTCGTCCTTCAGCTATCCGCGTTCATCAGTGGTATGATCGATGTCCCTATGGAATATGCAGAATTTATTGGTATCCCTTTTAGACTTCTGATTTTGCATCGGATCAGGTTGCCTAAACAGGATCTGGTTCTCGTTTGCGATAAAAATGTTCTCCCGAGTATTTGTAAGCTCGGTATAAACTGTGTAAATGGAGAAGTATTTATCTCTTTTTTTCTTTTTACCCCTGTTCGCCTCTAAGTTATTCCTTTCATTTTTCTTCCTCTTTGAAGGGTTTTCTCTTGAGGTCCGTAACGTCGAGGGCGTAGCCGAGGTCGAGGCTGAGTTGACATTCGTCATTGTAGTTATAATGGGCTAAGGAGTCAGTTTTAATGCTGACCTCGCCTCTTCTACATTGCTGAATCTCTGAGCCCGGTTATTGAACTCTGTTATTGTCCTCATAGGTTTCCTTTGCATGTCATCCCAAAGGGGACTCCCTGGAAATACTCCACCTTGTACTACCATGATATGACCACTATCATCAACATTTCGAGCTCGTTCCACTTCTAATCTCGCCAGGTATCTTTTTAATGACTCTCCTGGCTGCTGTCTAAAATTAGTCAATGTCGAGGCCTCAGGCCTGACACCCACCATGGCCTTGAATTGCTTCTTGAACTCTTTAGTCAGTTGTTCCCAAGACAATATCGAGTGCCTTCGGAACTTGTCAAACTAGTTTTTTTGCTGGTCCCGTGAGTGTGGTTGGAAAGAGCATGCACCTAAGCTCGTATCCAACGTTGTTGGCTTGCATTATTGTGTTAAACCTACTCAGGTGGCTATATGCGTCTAAATTTCCATCAAATGATTCCACATGGGGTATCTTGAATCCATAAGGAAATGAAGTGTTTGATATGTGTGGAGCAAAAGGCTCGAGCTCCTCATTGGAGTCGTCAACCTTGTCCTTATTTCTTTTTTCTTAAAGGAGTCTGAATGATCTTTCAAGTTGGTTGATCCTTTCTTGGACCAAGTTCACTGGAGGTTGAGCTTGCATGTGTGGTAGCTAGTTATTGTTTACAAAAATGCCAGCTCCTTGCCCCATTATAGGATTATACTGATTCCCGTGTACTGGCTGCGAAGGGTCTTTTCAGTTATATAAATACGTTCATAAATCTGGGTTTTACGGGTTAGTCTGCCCCCAGTTTTGATTCAAATGATCTCAAAAATTAGGGTAATCATTATAATAATTCCCAGTATTCTTGGGCTCGGTGTTGTACACACTCACCGACCGGCTGAGGTCCAGACTCCCACTAGGAAGCTGGCATTTCTCTCTGGTTGTTGTTGTGTGGCTCGATTATTTCGAGGTGGGTTTTCTGCTTGCCCCCTCACCCCAGTCATTTGTGACTGTAATGCCCCAAAATCCCTAATGCGGTTTAATGGCTGGATTAGTAGGTCGGAGGGCCATAATTGTTTAATTATGTCATTAATGATAATATGCATGTTTATGTGAATTATATTATAATATGATGTTAAATGCATGCATGTGGGTCCACATTTCATTACAGGGGTGTTTTGGTAATTTGGCCCGTTGTGGGCGTAATTGTATATTTGTATGCATGTCGGTGACCTATTGTTGAGACCACATTATAATGTGGATTTGTTCGAGCTATTCAGCATGAGACGATCTTTGAATATAAATTAGTGGTTTAGTCATAACAGGTTTAAGTTTGGGGATCAGGGTGAGTCTCGGGGTGTTTTAATGATTAGAGGGTTGCCGGGAATTAAAGGGTAACAGGATATGAATTATTGGCGTTTGAGAATATCGAGAATAGCGGGAATTGGAGAGCAGTAATTATGATTAACGAAATAGGTGGAAATGGTCAATTTTGCCCTTGGGAGCCTTTAGAAATCTTTATTTGACCTAGGGGTATTTTGGTCTTTTCACCCCTAGGATAGATTTAAGCCATTCAAGGGTGTAGAAGGAAGGGAAAAATAGAGCATTTTTTTAGCACTTCTCCCGTACCTGTTTTCTCTATTTTCTTCTTGGATTTTTGTGCTTAAGTTGAGGAATCAAGCTTGGGAAATAAGTCTTGAGAGCTTGGGAGTGTGTTCCACCATTGAAGAGCATCATAATCTGAGCTTGAGGTAAGTTTCTAGCCATTTGATTCTTGGTTTTCTATGTTTTTGCTTTGGTTTTCAATTGAGATTTCTAGGTTGGATGATTGGTTTTGTTGGGAGTTTTTAGCTAAGGTTCTTGTAGTTGTGATGCTTAGGGCTTGTGGGGATGGTTTTTAGGTTCATTTGGCACCAAAAATGAGGATTGGAAGCATTGGAATCGAGTTGGAATTAAGGGAGTCGAAGGAAGATGATTCGGGGGCTGATCAGGCTGGGTGTAGCGCTACAACGCCCACAAGGGGGCGCTACAGCGCTACCCAAGGTTGTGATGGGTGGTTTTTGGTTCTAAGAATAGTGTTGGGGTGCTAGTGAGTAGCGCTGCAGCGCTACTCTATTCCTTCAGAATCTCGTTTTGAGTTTTTTTAAGGGTTTTTGGCTCGGGGTTTCAATCCTTAAGGCCCGGGATCGAATCTACTCACCGTGTGGGTACGTTTCGAGGTCCCAAGAGTGGGGTTTAGGTAAGACCCTTTCATTTTTGATTCTCATTAATGGAGGTTATAATTGGTTATGATTAGGTAACCGCTAAAGAATCAAAAGGTCGATCGTTCTCAGGGGTTGTTATTGTTTTATTTCTCGCTCGAACCAGAGGTAAGAAATCTGCACCCTGTGTATATGACATGCGTGGTTGTTGTTGAGGCATGTTGGTTACTAAATGTGGACATTGATTGCATATTAAATGCTTAGCAGATCTTGCTTACTTGTGTATGGCACTGACTAGTCAGGGACGACACTAGTCGCGTATTACTAACCTGAGAGTCAGAAACGACATAAGTGTCACGAACGCAGGGCCGATAAAAGATTAGATCTAATCGATATCAGCATTGAATGACTCTAGGAGCATTAATGATGGACCGACCCTAAGGTTGATGAAAATTATAAGCGCTTGACTAGTCTAGGACTAGTTACTCAGAGCCAGGGCCTAAGGCCTAGGTGACTGCTTGTCACGTGGCTAGGGAGCGGAATGTAATAACCCGGAATTTTTTTTTTCTCTGATTTGATTTAAGAGTATGAATAATAATTAAAATAATATTTGGTGAATATTATTTTAATTAAAGAAATGTGAGTTGATCGCTTTAGACCATAGTGTGGGGACTTATATGTGAAATAAATCTAAGATGGACATCTTGTTCAAAGAGTTTAAGTATATGATTTTATGTGTTTGGAATCCACATAAAATCTTAGAATCATTTTAGAATATGATTTTGTGATTTATTCACTAAGAGTCTATGAATAATTTAAAAGGAATTTTATGGGATTAAAAGTATGATTTTATGTTGAAAGGACTCACGTAAAATCATAGACATAAGTTTATACCAAAGTTGCAGTATTTAGTGCTTAGACCATAGTTGATTTTAATTATTTTAAGCCATTGTTTAATGCATTATTTTGGATAAAATGCATGTAACACTTCAGCACATATATTATTGTGCTTCTCAAGTGTGTGTCTCGGCCAACCCGTTGAGTGGAGGGAAACCATTATTTTAAAAATGGTCTTGGCAGTTTGGAGGTTACAAGGGAGGGAACCGGTGCCATTTTCCCCTCATTTGCTTCAGTCAATGTTAGAATTATTAGATAAAACAAATTCTGTTTGAGATATTAAGAAGAAGAACACTTATAGTGTTGTGGTTGGTGTACGTTCACTTCGGGTCCAAGAAGGAGGAATCGAAGGTGAGTTTTCTTTGGTTTTTCTTTGGGTTACAGTCCTTAGACACATCCTTAGAGCCTATGTTTTGATTGTAGAAGAAAGCAAGAGGAAGAAGGGTGTGTTATTGGGAGTCTGGTGCAAGAATAGTCAGAAGAAAAACGTAAGTCCGAACATACCTTTGCGTTAATTTTTCTCTTAGATTCTGAGTACCAAATTCATGTCAAATGGTTTTGTTGTGTTCATAGTGTTGTGTACTAAGTAGAGGAAAAGAAAGAACACACCAAGAACCGGCCACAGTAAGAGGTATATATTCATAGATTTCCTTCGTAGTTTTACGTTTCCGATTCTTCATTTTTGTTTCTTAAGATGGTGATGAATTTGTGGACTGTTATGTATGAGTTTAATCAGTGTTTTGGGATTAGAAACACTCATCAAGATATTGGGGATAGTTTAATATGAGTGATCTTGAGGTTTGGGATGTTTTGATGATGGTTAGAGATTGTAGTGGGGCTGGCCGTGCGTGGGAAATACCACCTTGGGTGGTCACGCGTGGAGGCCGGAGGTGGTGATGGTGGTGCTAGTGGTGGCCGAAGTGATGAGCATGGTGGTCTATGGAGTGAGGTCGTGGCTTCCATGGTGAGAAACCTTGGTTAGGATGGCCATGGCTGAATGTGTATAAGGATGAAGATGATGGGGGTAGTCACGTGCATGTAAGAGCATGTGTCCAAGTAGTTACTAATGGTTCCTGATTAGTAACCAAAATGACCAAAAATGGTAGTTGGTCCCAAAACTTTAGAATTTTATCGCAAGGCTCGGGATTAGGTACCCCAAAGTCCACAAACTGATATTTGAGGATCGAGGTTTAGAAAATTTATCTAAGTAATATCTAAGATTAATAATTTATGAACTAGGCTCGAGAATTATTATTTAAGCTTCATGACAAGTTCTAGTTTCGGGAATTAGTTTCAAAGTTTAGATTTGATGACTTAGAACTTATGAAATATTTTCAAGGACTTAGAAAATATTTGAGGAAGTACAATATTGCCAATTTTAAGTCTCGAGATCAAGAAGTGGGCTCGGGGCTCGTTGGACTCGAGCATCAGAAAATGGAATTTTAAGAAATAATGGGAGTTTTGACTTGAAATTTTGGACATAGTTTATGATAAAATTATTATCGGAAATAATAATTTTTCTAAGTTGAGTTCAGGATATTGAGAGGGGTATTATGGCCATTTTACCCCAAGGGCTCGGGTTTGAGCCAGGGTTGGGAATTACAGTTTTTTATTTTAAATTCCCTTATTTATATTTAAAATCTTAGTAAAGCATAAACTAAGACATATTGTCCCAATATGATTATAGGGTCTAAACGCGATCGGAAATACTCACAAAGACATAATTCACGAAAGCTAAGGACAAGAGGTAAGGAAGTCTACACCAAGAGTAACTTTGATTGTTGTGATTCTAGTGAATTGTTTGCATGTTTGTAGATTGCTGGTTAAATTCTAGATGCTATATATGTGTGTGATTATATGGCTGGATGCGCATGATAGTACCCATCTATCGGGTTTGAATGTGCTTAGTGCAGTAAAGTTATCATGAATGTATGTGCAATGTTTATGACTGTCAAGGGAAACCTTGTGAGGGTGGATCCCATGCAGCCGTGTAGTGGGGTTCGCCGTCCAGTCCGTAAAGTCATCGAGTTTTAGCGGAGATTACCCCTTTGGCACAGGATGTGAGTATTCTCTGGGCCGCGGAGGCCACCCGGGGATCATGACCCCACAGATAACTCGATGGCTCAGTACAAGGCCTTGTGAGGGCAGATTCCCCATGCAGCCGTACAGTGGGGTTATCCGCCAAGTCAGTAGAGTCATCATGTTTTAGCGGAGTGTACCCCTTTGGTACGGGAGGTGAGGTTGCTCTGGGCCGTGGAGGCCACACTGAGATTAAAACCCCACAGATAACACGATGGCTCAGTTATATGTTTTCAGTATGTTACGCAACACTTTGACTTATGTGAATATGATAGACGTGTTGCTCAGTTTGCAGTTTCTAGATATGTATTTCTGTTATGAAAAGTTTGTTTTGAATAGTAGAATCATGAGTTGTAGCTAGCTTCCTTACTGAGCGTTATAGCTCATCAGTTACTCTATGTGTGTAGGTAAGGGAAATGCTTAAGGAGTAGTGCAATGAGCTGGAGGGGATTCTGTCTGAAGTATGCATACTGTGAAACAACCGACCTGCAGGGTTGTCAGGGTTCTCTTAAGTTTTCTGCTAAGTCTAGGAACAGTTTTATCAATTTCATGTTTACTAGTTCTACCTAAAGAAGGCCCTATGGCCACAGACTATTTCTTAAGTTACGTTTAAACTACATTTTGTTTTTTAAAACTATGGGATCCCATCCAAATACTATTTTATTTCAAAGTACTCCAATGTAAAATTTTCTAAGGTTTACTCTAAAGTTTATTTAGTTTCTAATGTTCGATTTTTACCAAAGTTGACCGTAAGGGTCCAGTTGACCCCGGATAGTCATAGTCGTGTTCGGTGGGTCTAGTTAAGAAAAGTCGGGTCGTTACACGGAATCCCATGGTTATGACTCTATGGTCATGTGATAGGTTATATTAGTGATTAGTGCATCGAACACCTATCATGATAAGCTAGTGAAAGGATTACTTATTTGTAAAGCCCAGGTGACCCTATCGTCACATGGCTAATGGGAACAGAACCCACTTTAGTGACTTTTCCAATTGTCACTCCTCTATTTTGGACTGAAAGTCCTAAATGATTATTATGATCATTGTTGATATTATATTCATGCGATATTGTGTTTTCTTGCTGAGCCTTGGCTCGTGGGTGCTATATGGTGTAGGTAAAGGAAAAGAAAAGCTCACTCAGCCTTGAATGGAGAGCTTAGGTGGTGCTGTGTACATATGCGGCCGCTTGACCACCACGGCCAAGGAGTTCTCAGAGGAACTAGGGGGTTTACCCTATTTTTGCCGCTTAGGTCGGCGGGTTGTAAATTTCAAGCTGTAGTGACAATTTTGAGTTATAAATAACTTGTAAATATTTTGATGGGCCTATGAACAGTTTTATGTTTTAAATAAAATATATCCTTTCCTTTTGAATAGTTTTCCACCTTACCCTATTAATAACACCTAGAAGCACGTTTTTAACCAAAGAACTCGGGTAGCGAGTTAAATTCACGGTTCAACGTTCACTGTAACGGTCCTGGGGTAACCAGGGCATTACAACTTGGTATCAGATCGTGCTAAGGTTAGGGTTCCTGTAGACTGGCTGGGCATTTACACTCACCACTGAAGTGAAGCTCGACTCATGGTTGGGTAACTATTTATGTAGTTATATGTATAACTGCTTAAATATAGTATATATGCTATACCTGTATACATGAGACACCATGTTAAACCTGTGCCCTGAATATTGCATCCTCAGCAACTGTGTGCTAAATAGTACTGAAATTGCTGGAACATACTTATTAGTATTGTTGATTGTGAAGTATTATGTGATACAAGCTAAGTGTTAAATTCTATAATCATGTATCTTTTTGTATATCTATATGACTGTGGAATATGATGATTATCTGCTTGTTCTTGGACTGTAAGGCGGCAAGAGGTTTAGTTATTACTACCTGACTAGCCGTATTGACTATTGTTTCAGCAAGGTATAAGTGATAAGAATGAATCCAGTGTAGACAGATGCATCAGTTGGCCAGAGTGATCAAGGCCAGAATAATAATAATCAGGGTCAAGAGAATGACCAAGGACAAATTCCACAGCCAGCTCCTGCAAACTGACAGCAGTTATTTAACGATCTGCAGGCTACAGTGTTGAGACAGGGAGAAGAAATTCGTCTCCTGAGACAATAGCAAGCACCTACAGTGGCCAGTGTATCAGAGGCACCTCCTGTGTCGGTGCCAGCAGCAGAGCAGCTGCCTGAGGTTGGTAATAAATGGGAGCCTCTCTATGAAAGGTTCAGGAAGCAGCAACCTCCACTTTTTGAAGGCAGTGCAAATCCTGCCAAGGCAGAGCAGTGGATGAGTATGATTACCACCATCCTGGACTTCATGAGGGTGACTTGTAATGAGAGGGTGGCTTATGCCACTTATATGTTTAAGGAGGATGCCCGAATTTGGTGGGAGGTTATTACCTAGACCAGCAATGTTAATGCCTTGAGTTGGGAAGAGTTTCAGACTCTGTTCAATGAGAAATATTATAACGATGCCATCAGGGCGGCAAAGGCAGAGGAGTTCATCAGGCTACTTCGGGGAGGTTTATTAGTCACTGAGTATGCCTTGAATTTTGATCGTCTGGAAAAATTTGCCATGGAGTTGGTGCCCACTGATGGGACCAGAAGGGAGAGATTTCTTCAGGGGCTACAGCCCAGATTAGCCCGTGATGTTCGTATTACCACTATGGCTGGAGTTACTACCTATGCACAGGTGGTTGAGAAGGCACTCACAGCTGAGAGAGCGAAGAACAAGATCTGGCGGGATAGTGCAGCCAGAAAGGAGTTTAGGAGGACAGGTCCTCAATTTGTGGGTTCAAGTAGGGGTGGAGGCCCCAGTGATTAGAAGAGGAAGGTTCCTGACACCTTCCCAGTTCCAGGTCTTGATAGGAGGCCCCGTGGTATTTCAATGGGTCATCCAGGTGGTAATGAAGCCTGGAAGTCTTATCCTGAATGCCCTAGATGCAAGAGGCGTCATTTGGGAGAGTGTAGGGCAAGGGCCTGCTTCTCATGTGGAGCAGTGGGTCATCTTAAGAAAGATAGCCCTAAGGCCAGAAAGGAAGAACCCAGGAAAGCGGATAGCTTGGCCCCAGCTCAAGTGTTCGCATTGACACAAGCAGAAGCTGAGGCTTCTCCCTTAGTAGTTACAGGTGAGCTTCTTAGTGCTGGAACCCCTTATAATGTTTTGATTGATTCTGGTGCTACACATTATTTGTTGCTAGTAGTATTATTGATAGACTGTGTAGACCCTGTGATTTTTATGATGTGGGGTTTGGAACTTTGTTACCCACTGGGGAGTTAGTGGTATCTAGGAGATGGGTTAGATCTTTGCTAGTGACAGTGGAAGGCAGAGAGTTGTCAGTTGATTTGATAGAGTTAGTTATGACTGACTTTGACATGATATTGGGTATGGATTGGCTGGCAAAGTATGGGGCAGCCATTGATTGCAAAAGGAAGATGGTCACCTTTGAGCCTGAAGGTGAGGATCCTTTTGTGTTTGTTGGTACTGTGCATAGACCTCGCATACCTATGATTTTTGTTTTGAGGGCTAGGGATCTATTGCAAGGAGGTTACATTAGATTCTTAGCCAGTGTGGTTGATACCACTTAGGTCGTGCCAGTGAGACCAGAAGAGACGAGACTTGTTTGTGAATTCCTGGATATGTTTCCAGAAGATTTGCCAGGGTTGCCACCACACAAAGAGATAGAGTTTGTGATAGAACTGGCACCAGGGACGGAGCCAGTGTCTAGAGCACCTTACAGAATGGCCTCAGCTGAGTTGAAAGAACTAAAAGTATAGTTGCAAGAGTTATTGGATTTGGGTTTTATCAGACCTAGTTTCTCACCTTGGGGTGCGCCAGTGCTGTTTGTGAAAAAGAAGGATAGTTCTCTAAGGATGTGCATTGATTACAGAGAACTGAATAGTTGACAATCAAGAACAAGTATCCTTTGCCAAGGATAGATGATATGTTTGATCAGTTGCAAGGTAAGAAGGTATTCTCAAAGATCGACCTTCGTTCTGGTTATCATCAGTTGAGGGTCAAGGAGGGAGATATACAGAAGACTGCTTTTCGTACTAGGTATGAGCATTATGAGTTCTTAGTTATGTCGTTTGTATTGACTAATGCTCTTGCTGCATTTATGGATCTCATGAACCGAGTGTTCAAGGATTATCTGGACCAGTTTGTGATTGTCTTAATCGATGATATCCTGGTATATTCTCAGTCTGAGTCAGAGCATGAACAACATCTGAGGTTGGTTCTACAGAGGCTGAGGGAACACAGACTATTTTCAAAGTTCAAGAAATGTGAGTTCTGGTTATCTCAGGTATCTTTTCTTGGGCACATTGTCAGTAAGGAGGGGATTAAGGTAGATTCAGCGAAGATTGAAGCACTCAGAGATTGGCCAAGGCCAAAGAATGCTTCTGAGGTTAAAAGATTCCTTGGATTATTATAGGTGTTTCATGGAAGGGTTCTCAAAGATTGCTACTGCATTGACTGAGCTGACACGCAAGAGTCAAAAATTGTGTGGTCAGATAAATGTGAGAACAGCTTCCAGGAACTGAAGCAGAGAATGATTACAGCTCCGATTTTGAGTCTTCCAATAGATCAGGAGAAGTTTGTGATTTATTGCGATACTTCTCATCAGGGTTTGGGCTGTGTTCTGATGCAGTCAGAGAAGGTAATTGCTTATGCTTCACGTTAGTTGAAGGAGTATGAAAAGAGATATCCCACTCATGATTTAGAGTTGGCGGCTGTGGTCTTTGCTTTAAAGATATGGAGGCATTATCTTTATGGGGAGAAGTGTGAGATCTATATAGACCACAAGAGCCTGAAATACTTCTTCACCCAGAAATATCTGAATATGAGACAAAGGCGTTGGCTGGAGTCAGTAAAAGATTATGACTGTGAGATTTTGTATCATCCAGGAAAAGCCAACGTGGTAGCTGATGTTCTAAGCCGGAAGGTCCGGCACAGATTTATGGTGCGAGGTTAATAGCCAGAGAGTTAGCAGAGGATATGACCAGAGCTAGTATAGAGTTTCTGGTGGGCCAGTTGGCCAATATTACGTTACATTCTACACTGTTGGAGAGAATCAAAGAGGGTCAGTTGAGTGATCCACAACTGATCAAGATCAGAGAGAATGCTTTGGATAGAGCATCCAGAGATTATACAGTGTCTGATTTGGGCTTGTTGAGATACAAGGGACGGGTATGTGTTCCGTTAGACACTGCTTTGAGGCGAGAGATTCTAGATGAATCTCATACTACACCTTACTCTTTGCATCCAGGCACCGCAAAGATGTATCAGGATGTGAGATTATTGTATTGGTGGCCAGAGATGAAGAGAGATATAGTGGAATATGTAGCTAAGTGCTTGACATGTCAACAGGTCAAGGCTGAGCATCAAAGGCCGGCAGGGTTATTGCAGCCTCTAGATATCCCAGAGTGGAAGTGGGAAGACATCACGATGGATTTTGTGGTGGACTTACCCAGGACTGTTGGTCAGCATGATTCTATTTGGGTGATAGTGGATCCCTACACCAAGTCAGCTCACTTCTTGCCAGTGAGGACTACATATACAGTTGACCAGTATGCAGATCTCTATGGGAAAGAGATCGTGCACCTCCATGGAGTGCTGAGGTCGATCGTGACCCTGCTATTACTTCCAAGTTCTGGGGGAGTTTACAGAAGGACATGGGAACACAATTGAAGTTCAATATTGTTTATCATCCTCAGACAAATGGGCAATCTGATAGGACGATCCAGATATTGGAAGACATGCTGCGAGCATGTGTGTTGGACTTTGGTGGATCTTGGAGTAAGTATCTACCTTTGATAGAGTTTTCCTACATCAACAGTTATCAGTCTACCATTGGAGTTGCACCTTATGAGATGCTGTATGGTAGGAAGTGCAGATCTCCCATTCATTGGGACGAGACAGGTGAAAGGAGATACTTGGGTCCTGAGGCAATTCAGAGGACCAGTGAGGCCATTGAGAAGATTAGAGCTCGGATGCTCGCTTCTCAGAGTAGGCAGAAAAGTTATGCAGATCCCAAGCACAGGAATGTGGAGTTCCAAGCGGGAGACTATGTCTTCCTTAGAGTCTCGCCATGGAAAGAGGTGAGAAGGTTTGGGAAGAAGGGCAAGCTGAGCCCTAGATTTGTAGGTCCATTTGAGATCCTGGAGAGGGTTGGTCAAGTGGCTTACAGGTTGGCCTTGCCACCGGCGTTGTCAGCCGTGCATAACGTGTTTCATGTTTCAGCTCTTCGGAGGTATGTATCTGACGTGAATCAGATTTTGAGCTATGAAGATCTAGAGCTTGAGGCAGATCTATCCTTTGAGGAGCAGCCAGTCCAGATACTTGACAAAAAGTATAAGGTCCTCAGGAATAAGACGATACCTTTGGTTAAGGTGTTGTGGAGGAACAGCAAGGTCGAGGAAGCGACCTCGGAGATATGCAGAATCAGTATCCCGAGCTGTTCAGGTAAATTTCGAGGACTAAATTTCTGTAAGGAGAGGATAGTTGTAATGCCCCGAAATCCCTAATGCGGTTTAATGGTTGGATTAGTAGGATGGGAGGGCCATAATTGTTTAATTATGCCATTAAATGATTATATGCATGTTTATGTGAATCATATTATTATATGATGTTAAATGCATGCATGTGGGTCCACATTTCATTACAGGGGTGTTTTGGTAATTTGGCCCGTTGAGGGCGTAATTGTATATTTGTATGCATGTCGGTGACCTATTGTTGAGACCACATTATAATGTGGATTTTTTCGAGCTATTCGGCATGAGATGGTCTTTGAATATAAATTAGCGGTTTAGTCATAACAGGTTTAAGTTCGGGGGTCGGGGTGAGTCTCGGGGTGTTTTAATGATTAGAGCGTTGCCGGGAATTAAAGGGTAACGAGATATGAATTATTGGTGTTTGAGAATATCGAGAATAGCGGGAATTGGAGAGCGTTAATGATGATGAACGAAATAGGTGGAAAATGTCAATTTTTCCCTTGGGAGCCTTTAGAAATATTTATTTGACCTAGGGGTATTTTGGTCTTTTCAACCCTAGGATAGATTTAAGCCATTGAAGGCTGTAGAAGGAAGGGAAAAATAGAGCATTTTTTTAGCACTTCTCTCGTACCTGTTTTCTCTATTTTCTTCTTAGATTTTGAGCTTAAGTTGAGGAATCAAGATTGGGAAATAAGTCTTGAGAGCTTGGGAGTGTGTTCCACCATTGAAGAGCATCATAATCTGAGCTTGAGGTAAGTTTCTAGCCATTAGATTCCTGGTTTGCTATGTTTTTGCTTTGGTTTTCAATTGAGATTTCTATGTTGGATGATTGGTTTTGTTGGGAGTTTTTGGATAGGGTTCTTGTGGTTGTGATGCTTAGGGCTCGTGGGGATGGTTTTTGGGTTCATTTGGCACCAAAAATGAGGTTTGGAAGCATTGGAATCGAGTTGGAATTGAAGGAGTCGAAGGAAGATGATTTAGGGGCTGGTCAGGCTGGGTGTAGCACTACAGCGCCCACAAGGGGGCGCTACACTGCTACCCAGGGTTGTGATGGGCGGTTTTTGGTTATGAGAATAGCGATGGGGCGCTAGTGAGTAGCGTTGTAGCGCTACTCTGTTCCTTCAGAATCCCGTTTTGAGTGTTTTTAAGGGTTTTTGGCTCGGGGTTTTAATCCTTAAGGCTCGAGATCGAATCTACTCACCGTGTGGGTACATTTCACGGTCCCGAGAGTGGGGTTTAGGTCAAGACCCTTTCATTGTTGATTTTTATTAATGGAGGTTATAATTGGTTATGATTAGGTAATTGCTAAAGAATCGAAAGGTTGATCGTTCTCAGGGGTCGTTCTTGTTCTATTTCTCGCTCGAACCAGAGGTAAGAAAACTACACCCTGTGTATATGACATGCGTGGTTGTTGTTGAGGAATGTTGGTTACTAAATGTGGAAATTGATTGCATATTAAATGCTTAGCAGATCTTGCTTACTTGTGTATGGCATTGACTAGTCAGGGACGGCATTGGTCACGTATTACAGACCTGAGAGTCAGAAACGGTATAAGCGTCACGAACGCAGGGCCGATAAAAGATTAGATCTAATCGATATCATCGTTGAATGACTCTAGGAGCTTTAATGCTGGATCGACCCTAAGGTCGATGAAAATTATAAGCGCTTGACTAGTCTAGGACTAGTTACTCAGAGCCAAGGTCTAAGGCCTAGGTGATTGCTTGTTATGTGGCTAGGGAGCGGAATCCCATGGTTGTGACTCTATGGTCATGCGATAGGTTATATTGGTGACTAGTTCATCGAACACCTATCATGATAAGCTAGTGAAAGGATCACTTATTTGTAAAGCCCAGGTGACCCTATCGTCACATGGCTAATGGGAACGGAACCCACTTTAGCTACTTTTCCAATTGTCACTCCTCTATTTTGGACTGAAAGTCCTGAATGATTATTATGATCATTGTTGATATTATATTCATGCGATATTGTGCTTTCTTGCTGGGCCTTGGCTCATGGGTGCTATGTGGTGCAGGTAAAGGAAAAGAAAATCTCACCCAGCCTTGAGTGGAGAGCTTAGGTGGTGTTGTGTACATATGCGGCCGCTTGACCACCACGACCAAGGAGTTCTCAGAGGAACTAGGGGGTTTACCCTATTTTTGCCGCTTAGGTCGGCGGGTTGTAAATTTCAAGCTGTAGTGACCATTTTGAGTTATAAATAACTTGTAAATATTTTGATGGGCCCATGAACAGTTTTATGTTTTAAATAAAATATATCCTTTCCTTTTGAATAGTTTTCCACCTTACCCTATTAATAACACCCAGAAGCACGTTTTTAACCAAATAACTCGGGTAGCGAGTTAAATTCACGGTTCAACGTTCACTGTAACGGTCATGGGGTAACTAGGGTGTTACTGTGACCTCGACTGTTTGTGACCTCGACATATGACTTCATGTTGGCTGGGATGCCTTATGTCATCGGTGAACCTCTCATGGGGCCTCTCATTCACCCCCTTGTCCAGGTTGAGCCCTATGATTTATATATCGGCTCCTACTTAGAGAGGGTCTCTGGGATGCCCGCTCCCTTATCCGGTTCCCATCGGGAGCTGGTTGGGGTGCCTCTTGAGCTAGAGAGGGGTGTCTTATCATCAAGGGCAAATGTCTTATTGGTGATGGTGGTGGCCTTCCGTTATTGGGCCTGGAAGGTCCGGAATTGG
Organism: Humulus lupulus; assembly: GCF_963169125.1. Taxonomy (NCBI): domain Eukaryota; kingdom Viridiplantae; phylum Streptophyta; class Magnoliopsida; order Rosales; family Cannabaceae; genus Humulus; species Humulus lupulus. Next base: position 14,063,266 of record NC_084801.1, on the reverse strand, counting down.
CTCGAACAGGCTCCGGGTTGTTCCTGATAGGTCTGTGGTTATCATTCCTATCAGGTCTGTGGTTACACTTTCCGTAGGATTTCCCCTAGTAGCGTTTGAGTGTTTCCTACAGGACGATTGTTTCCAGTTTTTTTCTTGGGCCTCGATTGGGCTTGTTGGGCCTTTTGCTCAGCCATTTTGGTCACTGTACTCGCTCAGGGTCGCCCTCTGGTCCTTCGGGGAAGTGCTTGTACTTCAGCAGCTTGCCTAGCCAACTCCTCGTTTCACCATGTAACTTCGGTCAGTTGTTTGCGCAATCTGCGATTCTCCAATTCCACTATTGGTATGTACCTTTCAGGATTATAATACAGATTCTCGTCGGGTCTGGCGGTTTGAGCAGGTTGCCCCTGGAGGCCGATGATGCACTCCCCTCATCGGGGCTCTGATCTACCATGGGCTGCTTCCCAAGCCTTCGTGGGTAGTTCTTAGTCTGAGGAGTTCGCTCCTTGGGGATTTGTGGTAATGGTCGGCCACTAGTTCCGGGGTTATTCGCGTCAGCCATTGATGATATGCAGGAGGTTTTTGATTAGAGAATACACTAATTTGCTTAATGCTCTCAATGAAAGCACCAAACTGTTGACGCCATTTTTCGTCAACTTAAATATGAAGAGCACTAAACAAGAATATATAAAGAGTAGAAGGATTCAGAGATTTTTTACATGATTCAGCAGTTAAAATCTACCTAGTCCACGAGTCACTGTTATTATCACTACTCTCTCAAAGCTTTGGATGAAAGCAATTTGGCAGAGTATTCTCTAGTACAATTTTTGTGTGAATACAAATGAAATACTCTAGGCTATTTATAGACCTGGTTGTGAGAATATATTCCTCTGATTCAGGGAAGTTACAATCAATCAAATAAATTTGAAATAAATACTATAAATGCATTAATTACATAGTATCCCATGACAATAGGGATTTAATATATGATAATAACAAATACCTATGAAATAGGGATTTCCTAACTGTCTTTCCACATGCCAAATGCTTCACTGAGCTCAATTGTTGTGTTGATGCGCTTTCAAGACCGTCCAAGCTTCGAGCTCATCGTTCCAGTTATAACCTCCTCCTCATCCAGCAATTTGGTTGAGTATGTGTAACGACCCAAATTTGCTAATAAGGCTTAAGGGCCTTGATTAGCGTGCCTGGAGGGCATAATGGGAAGTATGCGTGAGTTTAATGATTAAGACGCATGATTATGATTTTAAGCATGTTATATGACTATTTGAGTATTTGAGATGCATGACTATGTGTATTATGATATGTGATAATTTTAGCCGTTGAGGGCATAAGTGTGATAATTATGTGATGTGATTTGTACCACGTGGGTGTGGTGATATCAATGCAATGCATGTGCCGAGACGGTCCTAGAGAGCTAGATAACTCAAAATTCACAACGGGATTTTATACCCGGCTCGGAAGGAGCCTAGGGGTATTTTGGGGATTTTTCAATTTAGTTCTTGTGAGATATTAGTAACTGGTGGTTTGGTAACTTGTGTAACTGTTAGTAACCATAGAGAGTAACAAGTTTGGTTAAAAGAAGTGGTAGAATTGCAAGGAAGTAGGAATGACAAAAAGGGCCTTGAGGTTTAGTTGGAATGGGAAATAAATGGAAGGGTAAAATGGTCATTAGGCAAGGATTAGGATTACTTCAGCTGAAGGAAAAGGGAATACGTATTACACTTGGTTATATTTTGGTTTATGCTGAATTTGGAAGAAAGAGCTAGAAAGAAAAGGGGAAATGAAGAAGGAGCTGAACCTGTGATCTAGGAGGAGATTCAAAGGAGTTTGAGGCAGCCAAAAACAGATTTAAACTAGGATTGCTCAAAGGTAAGAATTATGCTGTGTTTAAGTTGAATTTAAGTCTGAATTTTCAGAGATTGAGTGAGAAAACCTAAAGGGAATGTGGCTGGTTTTATTTGGAATTTCAACTAGGATAATCAAGAGGAAAGAGGTTGGGAGCTGGAATTGGGAGGAGTTCAAGCTGAGTTTGATTGAGGTAAGAATCTTTAGTATGTTTAATTTTCGTAATTGGTGTGGTTTAAGATTCTAGAGGCTTGATTTATAGTTTTGGAATCCATGGTTTGAGTTTTAGGAAATTTGAAACTCAAGATAGGATCTTGGGTGTGTTTGTGTGATTGGGGTTGTTTGTAATGTTTATAGGTTGTTAAAGAGTTCATTTGGGGTTTTGAATTGATTTCTGGGCTTAGGTATTTGTTTGGAATGGTTTAGGTTCGGGAAAAACGCAAGGAAAAACCGAGATTTCTGGGCTCGCGAAGGAGCGCCGCGGCGCTGTTCTAGCGCGCAGCGGCGCAAGGCTGTTTCAGGGCAGGGGTGAGCTCTCTGACTTGCTGGGCACCGCGGCGCTAGGCCATTTTCAGAATGTGATATTTTGCAATTTTGAGCCTTTGCTCCGGGGATTCGGGGGATGCCTTTGGTGTATTGTTTTAGGGATTTGGGGCATTCCGAGAGTGTGGGATTGGTTCCGGGAAGTAGATTTGGATTGGTTAGTGATAAAGGATGTTTCGTTTGTGTTGTGACTAGGTCTTTGGTGAGGCTCGGGATAGAGGACCGTGCTCGCGGCTTTGGGGCATCGGAAGCTCGGGATACAGGTAAGAAAGTTGCACCTGAGTATGTGGTTAGGTTGAGACTTAGTGTTCCTTATGTTTGCATGCATTGTTATGTGAATGTGATTAATCATGTGGACACGATGGGACTAAGAGCTCCCTACATTTGTATATCATGTCGTGAGATGGTGTTATTATACCATGGGACATGCGATTACCGGCCTAAGGGTGTCGGAATCAATATTTGCGCACTGGGGCGCGGCTCGGCCATTGGTAGCTCAGGCAGCTTATTTATCACTGAGCTCGGTTAAGCTGGCCGGAGTCAGTGAGTATTACACTGGGGGCAGCCCTAATGAGCCGAAGACAGTGTGTTAAATAGAGGGTGCGACTAAGGGCGCCAACCCTGAATGTTATTTGATGGTTATGACAATCTATTGGTTATGAATGTGAATATTGTGTTATGAATATAGTTGGTTGACTGTTTGGATGACAAACTGTTATTATTGATTGGATAAATGTTATGAAATATTGAATTCTTAGTTGAGCATTGTGAAATATTTGATAAGTGTTGCTGATCTTGCTATGTTATTATGCTTTCTTGCTGGGCCTTAGCTCACGGGTGCTACGTGGTGCAGGTAAAGGCAAGGGTAGGCTGAATCAACCATGAGTTGGAGAGCTCTGGGGGCGAGGTGTACATCGTCAGCTGCTCGGCCGCCACGGTCGAGAAATTGTACAGGAACGGAAACCTAAAATGTATATTTTGCCATTAGAGTGGCTTGAACCATTTGTAACTTCTAGAATTTGTTGTAACTAAAACATCTAAACCCTATTTTGAGTCTCCATGTATTAAACCGTCATTTTTAATGAAAATAGCCTGTTTGTGACCAAAATATTTTTATTCTTACTCTGATAATGGTATAGAGTTTACACTTTGTCTGAATGACTTGGTTAGCAAGTCTTGCATTATTTTAAACACACAGTGTAACGGTCTTGGTTATCCAGGGCGTTACAGTATGTTCCTCGGAGAAGGTTGGTGTCTTCGAGCCTGCAACTCAGACTCGAACAATGTGACTCATGCTCGAGTGCTAATAACATATTTGGAACCACTTGACAATTTGTATAATTGTACTGCTAACATTTGTAGATACGAGCTTAACTTTTTCGAACCTACATTTCGAGGCTGTTTATTTTATTCTCGAAATTTAGGTGTAACAGTAACTGATTTTGTAACCCCAAATATGTTACACATTTGGATATTCACACTATCCAAAAAAATGTAACTCTCATATATATTATGTTACAATATGTGACACACTTTGTCACATTATTTAATCTAATATTATATTATATAAATAATATAACATTCCTCAACTAGATTAAATAGTTCACATTTTGTAAACTTATTTAATCAATCAAACATTATATTTAAAACAAAACATTTTCCTCACTTGATTAAATAATTACTCTCTTATAGAAGCCATTGCATTGGTGCATAAAGTATAGTGTTTTTCAACTTGAACTTTACTATAGTGTAATTACCAAAAAAATTATTGAAAATTTGGTTGCACTAGGCATTGAACCAACTTTTCTTAATAATATAACACACACATTTTCTATGTTCACTTCTGACCTCTATGTCTCGCTTTTCACTGTTAATGGGCATGTGCACTTTCCATTCATGGACGTTCTTGAGAATACTCTCAATTCTCATAAGAGGCGACACTACCCCTAGGTCCATATAGATAGAACTCTTACAGTATTTTGTTACCATAAAATACTTGTCTTGTTAAGACTGTGTTCTATCAAAAAACCTCTCGATTTTAATCCTCAATTTGGTAACTCACAAGTACTCATATCTCAGATGAGACTATTTTGAGTACTAATATTCACTTGATTGACTTGTTATTATCTATTGAACCTAATACTAGTTAAGTAACTAGTATTAAGATAGGTTACCATCAATCGTGAATCTCTTTAGCGAGTTTAAGTCCCATCCCTCGAGATGAGGTAGCCACTAAATCTCTTGTTAGTGGCTTAGTAAAAGGATCTGCCAAGTTTTCACTTGTTCTGACATAGGATATTGAGATGGCTCCTCTTTGAATTAATTCTCTTACATATTCGTGTCTTAGACTAATGTGTCTAGATTTCCCATTATACATTCTGTTGTATGCCCGAGCCAATGTTTCTTGGCTATCACAATGTATGGATACAGTGGATTTTTTTTTTTTATTAGTCGTATCTCCACCAAGAGACCCCTTAACCATTCGACCTCTTTGCCGGTGGCAGCTAGAGCTATGAACTTTGCTTTCATAGTAGAGTGAGATATACATGTTTGTTTCTTGGAACCCTAAGAAATTGCACCCCCACTAGGTGTAAATACCCAGTCAGTGGTAGACAAATTGTCCCCAAGATTGTATATCCAACTTACATCCATATACCCTTCTAAGATTGTAGGAAATTTGGAGTAGTGAAGGCTTAGTCCTTTGGTTTTCTTAAGATAACCTAAGACTCTCCCAATAGTCTTCCAGTGATCTATAGTTGGATTACTTGTAAACCTACTAAGTTTACTAACCAAAAATGTTATATCAGGTCTAGTACACTGGGCGACATACATAAGAATCCCTATAGCACTTGCGTACTCCAATTGAGCCACCGCTCTTCATTCTTCTCTAGTTTAACACTATGGTCGAATGAAGTATTGACTTCTTTAACCTTGAGATGGTTAAATTTGTTCAATACTTTCTCAATATAGTGGACTTGTCCCAAAGCAAAACCCCCACTATTTTTCTTCACTTTAATACCAAGTATGGTATCAACATCTCCAAGATCTTTCATCTTGAAGGTTGATGATAGAAACATCTTCATTTCTACTATCCCTTTCATGTTATCACTTAAGATAAGCATGTCATCCACATATAGGCAAACAATGATAACATATCCCTTACAAGTTTTGGAATACAAACACTTGTCTCCATTGTTATGCCCAAATCCATTAGACAAAATAGCTTGATAGAATTTCTCATGTCATTGCTTTGGAGCTTGTTTCAATCCATATAAGGATTTTACAAGTCTACATACTTTATGTTCATAATTTAGTAGGACAAACCCTTCGGGTTGTTCCATATAGACCTCCTCATTGAGTTCACCATTAAGGAATGTG